>NC_134117.1:21817500-31817500 GCF_040939455.1 Microcebus murinus | reverse complement strand
AAAAAAAGCTTAGTGTTCCATTCTATTTTTTATATTGAATTTTTAGCTATTTTTTGTTTTCCCGTTTTAATGGTTATTCTAGAGACTATAATAGGCATCTTCATCTTAATCACAGTCTAGTTTAAATTGATATTCTACCACTTAGCATATACAGTAGTGTAAGAAACTTGCAACAGAACTTGATTTCATTTACCTCCTCCTGTCCTTTGTGCAATTATTTTCATCTATTTTTCTTCTACAGATGCTGTAAACCATACAATAAATTATTATCTTTGCTTTAAATGATCAATTGTCTTTTAAGGGATTTAAGAAAATTAAGAAAAATAGTCTTTTATATTTGCCCACAAATTTGCCATTTCCAGTGCTTTCCATTCTGTCATATAGATTCATATTTCTATTTCATGTATTTCCCTTTATCCCAAAGAATTCCTTTAGCATATCTCACAGTGTAGTTCTGCTGGTGATAAATTTTCTCAGCTTTCCATTATCTGAAATGTCTTGATTTTACCTTAACTTCTGAAGGAGATTTTTTTCGAGATATAGAATTTTAGATCGAAAGGTTTTGAATTTTTTTCAGCACTTTAAAAATAGTGTTCCATTGTTATTTTCCCACTGAAATTCATTGTTTTCTTTGAGTAGCCTGATCTCATTCATACAGATGTTCCCCTTTGTGTGACAATCCTTTTTCTCTGACTGTTTTTCAGATATTATCATTGCCTTTGGTTTTAAACAGTTTTACTAAGATGTGCCTAGGTGTGTTTTCCTTATTTTTATTCTTCCTGGGGTTCCCTTGGTGTCTGGGTTTGTGGGTTGATGTTTTTAATCAATAAGATAAAATTTTGGCTGATATTTCTTCAAATATTTTTTTCTTTCCAGTCCTTTCTTTTTTTCTTTCTTTCTGTCTTTTTTTTTTTTTTTTTTTTTTGAGACAAAGTCTTGCTGTTGCCCATGCTAGAGTGCTGTGGCATCAACCTAGCTCTGCACCACACACCCAGCTAATTTTTTCTATTTTTAGTAGAGATGGAGTCTTACTCTTGCTCAGGCTGGTCCTGAATTCCTGAGTTCAAGCAATCCTCCCACCTCAGCCTCCCAGAGTGCTAGGATTACAGGCGTGAGCCACTGTGCCCAGCCATACCCAGTCCTCTCTTTTCTCACTTTTTGGGATTCCAATTACCTGTATGTTAGATCAGTTGATACTTTCCCATGAGTCATCATGGCCCTATTCTTTCTTTTTCAATCTCTTTTCTCTCTTTTATTCACTTTGTTTAATTTCTATCAACTTGTCATCAAGTTTATAAATCCTTTTTTCTGTATTGGCAAATTTGCTGTGAATCTTAAATGAATTTTTTTATTTCAAATATATTTTTCAGGTTGAGTGTTCCATTTGATGCTTCTTTAAAGTTTCCATGTCTTTCCTGAAATTCCCCAGTTGTTCACCTGCTATATTCCTCTTTTCCTGTAAATTCTGCATCATTTATCAGTTAAAGTTATTGTCTACTAATTCCAACATTTGATCACCTTTGGATCTGTTTCTATTGACTGCTTTTATTTCTCTTAATGTCTTAATCACATTTCCCTACCTTTTCATACATCTGGTAAATTTTCCTGGGCAGTGATAAATCATAGAGATTCTGGGTTCTGTTTTCTTTCTCTAAAGGGTATTGAATTTAGTTCCAGCAGGTAAATCACCTTGAACCTGTGAAGGTATGGTTTATGCTTTGTTAGAGTAGGTTTATTTGGACTTTGCCCTTAGGTCTAGAGCAAGGATTAGAGTTACTTCTAAGTGTGGCCCTTCTGGGTTTTAATGGAATGCTTGACGTGTTTACCAACTTTCTGCAACTTGCTGGGACCTGAACTTCAAGCTCTGGATTCCCAGCTCTGGGTAGCTGCTTAGTTTTTTCAGTCTCTCAGTTGTTGCTTTCTATTGCTGCATATAGTCTTCCCCATGCATGCACAGCTCAGGGGTTAGTCAGGGATTTGAAGAGAATTTATATGGAAAACTTGAGGCTCCCCTTCCATGACTCAATTTTTCTGGAATTTCTCCCTTCAATTGCCAGCTGTTATGACATCCTTGAATGCCAAACTCTGACTCTTTGGCCTGATAAAATTTCTGTTTCCTGCTTGTGCCCTATCTGTCCTGCTCTCAGGTGACAATTTATATGAAAGTAGATTTTGTCCATTTCAGTCCCATTCTTCAAGTGTCTATCTCCTCCAGTTTCTGCTGGCTTTTGATTGCTCTCTAGTGGCTTCTGTTATTTTATTTTGTCCAGTGTTTTTATAATTGTTGATAGGAAGGTTAATCTAATATAAGCTACTCCATCATTAATGGAAGCCACACGTTCCTTAGTGAGTCTTTAAAACTACAACTGTATTTCCTTGAATGGCTCCGATCTTTCTAGTTTGAGTTCCCTCAGAAGCAGGTTCTGAGATAAAGGGTTTCTAGTGGAAATAGTTTATTTGGGAAGTGATCCCAGGGAACACCTGCAAGGATGTGGAGAAGCGAGACCTGGAAGCCAACATAAGTTGGGGGAAGTTATGAGTTACAACTGGAGCTCAACCCTGCCGAGGAACGCTGCGAGATAGCGAGGCCGTGTCTCAGAGTTTTCCCAGTCAAGGTACAGGGTGGGGTCTTTATCCACCAACTCCCTGTGCTTATCCAGCAGTGCTGGTGGCATTTATCCACAAATGCCTCGCCAGACAGCGGCTTCCAGGTGCATCAATCCCCAGGACTTTTGGCTTGCTCTGCATGCGGTCCTCAGGCAGGCAGTCACAGGTGTTTGCAGGAAGAAAACTTTGGTGTTTAGATGTGAATACTGAGAAGATACAGGAAGGGCATCTATGTGTCTACTACTCCATCCTGCTAAGAAAAAAATCAAAACTCCCTATTCTGCCTTAAAAAGCATTGCCGAGTTGGGCTGGTGCACGCCTGTAGTCTCAGCTACTCGGAGCCTGAGGCGAGAGGATCACTTGAGGCCAGGAGTTTGAGACCAGCCTGGGCAATCTAGTGACAGCCCATCTAAAAAATAAAATAAAATAAAAACAGCATTACATTTCTACTTGATCCTTCACCATTGTCTTTCTCACCCACCAGGACTCAGGCAAAAGGGTTTGTTTGTTTTTTGAACGCATAAGCTTATTTCCGCTTTAGGGCCTCTGTACTTGCTGTCTTGAATGCTCTTCACATGTTGGCTTCTTTTTTTACATTCAAATTTCTGTTTACATGCTACGTTTTCAGGGATGTCTTCTCTGAGCAGCCTGTCTAAAGTCGCCTCCAACTTGCTATCACAATGCCCTTTGTTAATTCTATGCATATCACTTATCATGCTGCATGCCTTTTTTTGTAATTTATATACTTGCTTGTCTATCATCTGCTTCTCCTGCCCGTTTAAAATGTGTATGAGTACAAGAACCTTGTTTATCTTGTCACAACCTGAGCTTACAATAGGAACTAACAAATACTTATTGAATGAATGAATAAATGAATAGATGGATGAATGAACATACTAAAATTTGCAAATCAAGTTAAGTTGCAAATAAAAAAGTTAAAGTGGAAACAACTCAAATGTCCATCAACTGATGAATGGATAAACAAAAGATGGAAAATATATACAATGAAATATTATCCAGCCTTAAAAAGGAATAAATTTTGACACATGCTACAAAATGGATGAACCTTGAAGACATTATGCTAGGTGAAATAAGCCAATTATAAAAGGACAAATATTGTATGATTCCACTTATGTAAGGTACCCAGAGTATTCAAATTTAGAGACAGGAAAATGAATGGTGGTTGCCATGGGTTGGAGGGAGGTGAGAATGGGGAATCAGTGTTTCCTGAGATAGTAGAGTTTTTTGTTTTTTTTTTGAGACAGAGTCTCACTTTGTTGTCCAGGCTAGAGTGAGTGCCGTGGCGTCAGCCTAGCTCACAGCAACCTCAAACTCCTGGGCTCAAGCGATCCTCCTGCCTCAGCCTCCCGAGTAGCTGGGACTACAGGCATGCACCACCATGCCCGGCTAATTTTTTATATATATATATATATCAGTTGGCCAATTAATTTCTTTCTATTTATAGTAGAGACGGGGTCTCGCTCTTGCTCAGGCTGGTTTTGAACTCCTGACCTTGAGCAATCCGCCCGCCTCAGCCTCCCAGAGAGCTAGGATTACAGGCGTGAGCCACCGCGCCCGGCGATAGTAGAGTTTTGATTGGGGAAGAGGAAAAACTTCTGGAGAGGGATGATGGTGATGATTGTACAACAATGTGAGTGTACTTAATACCACAGAATTATGCATTTAAAAATGGTTAAAATGGTAAATTTTATGTATGTTAATATTTAACTATAATAAAAAATAAATTTAACCCTCGATTTCCAGAAGAAGATAAAGCATGGGTTTAAAACTTGACTCAGCTCTTATGTTCATGATCTAGAGGAAATTATATTATGAAACTTCTATGAACCAGTCTCTTCACCTATAAAATGGGAATAATGATAGTATCCACCCTATAGGTTTGTTAAAATGATGCAGGGTTTCTTGCATTTATAAATTTTATGGATCATTAAAATTTCAAAGAAATTTTGGGGACTGATATTAGATTGATATTATTTGGGGGCAAGTAAAACATTAAAACTAAAACACTGAAATAAAACTTTTATTCACTCTCATCATCGCTTTATAAAAGGAAAAGGATTTTAATGTAAAAAGAAATCTAGAAAGAGAACAATCTCAAAGTAAAACACATTTGAATTTTTTTTTTAAATTTTCACTGTTAATAATTATAGAGTAGGTAATTTGGACCAAGCTTCCTGCTGAGGATAACTAGAAAGGCTAAACAAAATAATTTAAAAAAATTCTGTTTGAAGGCATTATAATGACAAAAAGATAATGAAGAATTAGTGGTGCAGTATCCAAGAGAAGGAAATCCAGAAAGGTAATCTTGGCATCTGCAATGTTTGTGGAATCTGGAAGAGGTGGTTGAGACAATGACCTATTCTTTTAACAGTTTCATTGGGGCTAAGGGAACAAAAGTTGGAATTTAGGACCTAAAAAAGTGGTTGGCTGACCCCTCCCACTACTGTTGGGTTGAGATCTTGAAAGGCTGCACCTTAGGGTTAAGGGTAAGTTTAGGCTTTCTTGGCCCAGCTTTGAATTAGTCCAAGAAATTGGATTAGGGTTAGCCTGGATTGCTAGTGCCCCTAAGCACCTGGAGCAAGCAAATGTCGACTCTCTGTAGAGGAAGGTAATACTCTAGGCCTCAAAATAATTTCATAAATAGTTTTACAAACACAACACGTGGCACACAATAAAAAGTAACCAGGCACACATGGAGACAAGACAACATAAAATAAACCAGAAGAAACAACAGATAATAGAACAGTCCCATATGGACTCTAGATTTGGAATTCTCAAATACAGACTTTAAAATAACTATTCTTAATGTTCCAAGGAAAAGGGATAAGACTGAGCATTTTGGCAGAGGTCTGGAAACTATAATAAATGACATGGTAGATCTGAAGAAGACTCAAGTAGAAAATTTAAAACTGAAAAATACAATAATCCCAATTATTAATATTGTTGATATTTATAAAAGATTAAATATTGTTCAAGAGAGAATTAGTGAAATGAAAGGTATGGCAGTGGAAAAGATCTGGAATGAGATACAAAAAAGCAGAAAGAACAGAAAATGCAGAAGAGAAGGTAAGAGACATAAACAGTGAATATATCTAACATATGTGTATTTGGAATCCCAGAAGTAGAGAGGAGAAATGAGGCAGAAGTAACATTTGAAGAGATGAAGGCTAAACTGATAAAATCATCAAGCCACAGAGTCAAACCCAAACACATAAAAACAAAAACAAAACAAAACAAAACACAGCTGAATACTTTATATTAAGACTGCTAAAAACCAAGGACAAGTTGTCTTAGTTGATTTTGTGCAGCAGAATACTTGAGAATGGGTGATTAATAAAGAAAAACATTTATTTCTTCCAGTTCTGGAGGCTGGGAGGTCCGAGATTGAGGAGCCACATCTGGCAAGGGCCTTTGTGCTGTGTCAGCTCATGGTGGAAAGGAGAAGGGCAAGAGAGTGTGAGAGAGCAAGAGAGGGACAAACTCACTTTTTTTTTTTTGAGACAGGGTCTTGCTCTGTTGCCTGGGCTAGAGTGCATTATCACTGCTCACTGCAGCCTCAAACTCTTGGGCTCTAGTGAGCCTCTTGCCTCAGCCTCCCAAGTAGCTGGGACTACAGGTGTGTGCCACCATGCCTGGCAAATTTTTAATTTTTTGTAGAGACAGGGCCTTGCTATGTTGCTCAGGCTGGTCTCAAACGCCTGGCCTCAGGCGATCCTCCTGCCTTGGCCTCCCAAAGTGCTAGAATTATAGGCATGAGCCACTGAGCCCAGCCAAATTCACTTTTATAACAAACTTACTCTTGTGATAATGGCATTAACCCATTTATGAGAGCAGAGCCCTCATGACCTAATCACTTCTTAAAGATTCTCTCAACACTGTTGCATTGGGGATTAAGTTTCTAACACATGAACTTTGGGGGACACCTTCAAACCATAGCAGTTTACCACTGGCCCCCAAAATCCATGTCCTTCTCACCTGAAAAATGCATTCACTCCATCTCAGTAGCCTTAGTAGTGTTAACTCATTCCAGCACCAACTCAAAAATCCAATGTCCAGAGTCTCATCTAAATCAGATATGGGTGAGGCTAAAAGCACGATTTATCCTGAGGCAAATTCCTTTCCAACTGTGAGCCTGCAAAATCAAACTAACTTATCTACTTCCACAATACAATGGTGGGACAGGCATAGGGTAGACATTCCCATTCCAAAAGGGAGAACTACTAAGAGGAAAGGAATAACAGGTCCCAACTGAAGTCCACAACTCAGCAGGGCAGATAACATTAAATCTTAAGGCTACAGAATTATCTTTTTTTTTTGAAAACCACTCTTCTATTTATTTATTTATTTATAGATAGAGTCTCACTCTGTTGCCCTGAATAGAGTGCCGTGGTGTCAGCTCAAACTCCTGGGCTCAAGTGTTCCTCCTGCCTCAGCCTCCTGAGTAGCTGGGACTACAGATGCTCACCACCATGTCGACTAATGTTTTCTATTTTTAGTAGAGACAGGGTCTCTCCCTTGCTCAGGCTGGTCTCAAACTTCTGAGCTCAAGCGATCCTCCCACCTCTGCCTCCCAGAGTGCTCCAGAATAATCTTTGCAGGGTTTGGCCCCCTAAGGCCTTGGGCCCTAAGTCCTGGGCCCTATGGCTTTGCTGGGCTCACACAGTTTGGAGTCTTGCACCTGCAGTTCTCCCATGCTGGCACTGCACACTGGGGTCCCAAGAACCCAAGAACCCACAGTTCTTGGGTCTCTAAGGTGGCCTTCTTCCCATGGCTCCACTAGGCATTCCCATGTGGGGGCTTTCTGTGCATCCCCTGTGATAGGATTCATGGGGGTAGAATGCCTAGGGCCTGGACATTCAGTCTGTTTGATACATCCTTTGAAATCTAGGTTGAGGCCATCATGGTGCCACAGCTTATGTACTCTGCACCCCTGCAGCGTCAGCACCATGTGGACACTGCCAAGGCTCTTTGCTTGCGCCTTCCAGAGCTGCAGCACAAGCTTCACCTGGGCCTGCTTGAGCCACAGCTGGGGTAGCTATGGGGCCCTGCGCCAGGGTGCGGGGAGCATAGTCCTGAGGCTGCCCTGAGCCGTGAGCCCATGGAGGGCACACGGGCCTGTCCTCTAAGCCATTCTACCCTTCTAGAGCTCTGGGCGCCTGCTGGGAGGTGTAGCCTTGAAGATCTCTGAAATGCCTTTGGGGTCATTCTCCCATTGTCTTCATAGTTAGAACCTGGCTTTCTTTTATCCATATTAATCTCTTCAGAAAACATTCGCTTGACCACACCCGTAGTTTGCTCTCCAAGACACGTCTTTTCATTCTTTACATGGCCAGGCTGAAAATGTTCAAAATTTTTTTACTTTCTGCTCCCCTTTTAATTATAAATTCCATCTTTAAATAATTTCTTTCTTTCATTTTGCTGTAAGCAGCCAAAAGAAGCCATGCAGACCTTGAACATTTTGCTGCTTAGATATTTCTTCTGCCAGATATTTCATTGCTCTTACATTCTGCCTTCCTAAAGCCCTAGAACACAGACACCATTCTGCCAAGTTCTTTGTAACTGTATAACAGGGATGGCCTTTACTCCAGTTTCTAGTACCTTGTTCATCGGGTTCATCTGAGACCTTATCAGATGGCCTTTCAGACTTTCCTTTTGTTCTTTTCTTCTGAGCCTTCTCCAGAATCGCCTTCAACTCTCTGTTCGTGGCAATCTAGGCTTTTTATAGCCTGCGCCTCTAAATTCTTCCAGCCTCTACCCATTATCCAGTTCCAAAGCTGCTCCACATTTTCAGGTATGTGTTGTTTCAGCAACAGCCCCACTTCTCAGTACCAATTTTCCATCTTAGTCTATTTTGTGCTGCCATAAGAGAATACCTGAGACTGGGCAATTTATAAAGATCAGAGATTTATTTCTTATAGTTCTGGAGATTTGACAAAGTCCAAGACTGAGGGCCCTACATCTGTCAAGGGCCTTCCTGCTGCCTCTTCCCATGACAGAAGATAGAAGGTCAAGAGAGCGTGAGAGAGCAAGAGAGGGCCAGACTCACTTTTATAACAAGCCCACTCTCATGATAACAACATTAATCCATTCATGAGGGCAGAGCCTTCATGACCTAATTATCTCTCAAAGGTCCCATCTTTCAACACTGTTGAATTGGGGATTAAGTTTTCAACACATGAACTTTGGGGGACACATTCAAAACATAACACAAGACAGAATCTTAAAAACAGCCAGAGAAAGTAGATACCTTCAAAGGAACTATAATTAGACTGACACTTAATTTCTCAAAAAAAAGAGAAAAGAATGACTTCTCAACAGAAATAATGGAAGGCAGAAAACAATGGGATTATGTCTTTAATGAAAGAAAAAAACCACAACCTACTATTCTAACCCAGGAACAGGTCATTCAAGAATGATAACAAAAATTAAGAAAATGTATCATCAGGAGATTACAAACAAGGAAATCTAAAAGAATGTTTTCCAGGCAAAAGAAGAATAATCCTCATGGAAGTTCAGAAATGCAGGAAAAAAATAAGAAAATATAGAGTTAAAATACGTAATTATGGCATAACATTATGGAGGTAGGGTTAATAGGTAATAGGTAAAAGTATCAAATAAAACTAGAACTTGATAAATCCAGGATGCATGTTATGATCTCTCGGTGTTATGGTTTGAATGTTTGTGTCTCCTCAAAATTCATATGTTGAAACCTAATAACCACTGTGATCGTCTCTGGGAGGTGGGCAGGTCATGAAGGTGGAGCCACCGTGAATGGATTTAGTACCCTTAGGAAAGTAGCCTGAGAGAGACTCCTTACCCCTTGCATCATGGGAAGACGCAGTGAGAAGGTGCCATCTACAAACTGGAAAGCAGGTCCTCACCCGTCACTAATCTGATGTGCCTTGATATTGGACTTCCCAGCCTCTAGAACTGTAAGAAATAAATTATTTATAAGCCACCCCATTTATGGTATTTTGTTACAGCAGTCCAAACAGACTAAGACATTAAGGTAGCCTCTAAAAATTAGTATAAGTATATATGCCTTCCAAGCTATACAGGTGGAATGGTGGGATGGGTGGAATAATAAAGCAATATTTAATTAATCGGAAAGGAGACAAAAGGAATGTAAAACAGGTAGGACAACTCAGAATGCAAATTATAAGATGGTAGCTTTAAATCCATATAAACCAGTAATTAAGTTAAATCTAAATATTTAAAGTGTCCAATTAAAAGACAAAATTGTCCGAATAAAAACCCAAAATCTAACTATATATTGTTTACAGGAGGCATATGTAAAATACAAAGGAGAAACCCTGCTGCACACTAACAGGGGCAGGGGAGCAGAGTGGGAGATGTCCGTGTCCTTATTTTCAAAGCAGGAGAATAAGATATAATAGGTAACTTTGTTAGACATTTACTAAAGGACTAGAATTGTTTTATGCACTTTATCTCAGTTATTAGTGTCCATCAGGCTTTCTTTTTTGGCTTTCCAAGAGCAGTCACACCAAGTGGGGGTAGTGGACAAAGGAATAACAGAGGCCACCCCACATTGCAAGAGAGCTTTCTGGGCATGGTTGCTCCGAAGTCCAGGAGGTGATGCTTTTGTTTTTAAAATAAAAAATCTGAAGAAATCAATTTGATATTTAGTTAAAACAAACCTTCCTCCCCACCCTCAGCCTGCCGACCTTCATTCTGAAACTCGATCAAAATTTTGGATGTGGGGCTGGGTGCAGTGGCTCCCACCTATGATCCTAGCACTCTGGGAGACTGAGGCGGGAGGATCGATTGAGGCCAGAAGTTTGAGACCAGCCTGAGCAAGAACAAGAACTTGTTGTCTTTACTAAAAATAGAGAAATTAGCTGGGCATCATGGCCCACACCTGTAGTCCCAGCTACTTGGGGATCCTCAAGCAGGAGGATCGCTCGAGCCAAGGAGTTTGAGGTTGCAGTGAGCTATGATGATGCCACTGCATTCTATCCAAGTGACAGAGCAAGACTCTGTCTCAAAAGTTAAAAAAAAAAAAAAAATTAAGATGTGGGGCCAAGGAGACCCGAAGGACATCACATTGTGACTTTGCAGCCAAGGGGATAAACTTTAGAGTCAGGATTTCATCCTAACTCTGCCCTTGCCAGAGGTGTGACCATAGGCAAGTCAATGAACCCACCTAGACTGGATTTCTTCAGTAAAGCTGGGGTAAGCCTACTTGCCTCACAGGTTGCACGGGTCACTGTGCATGAAAGCTCTTCTGTTGTCTATGTGGAACATTCCCTAATTGCTGCAAAGCCAGCTCTTAAAGCCTCAAATCTTGAGAGAACTTAGGCCAACATTTTTGTTTTCCTGATGAGGAAACTGAGGCACAGAGAGACCAAATACTTGCTGTGTTATCTTGGGTGAATTGCTTAATCTCTCTGGTCTCAGTTTTCTCATCTATGAAATGGAAATGATACTACCAGCCTCACACAGTTTTCATGAAGACTGAATAAAGAAATGTCTGTAAAAAGTTCTGGTACTTGGCAACCATTGTGGCAGCTACTATTTTTTAAGTGAGCATTATTATTATTTTGCGTATGTTGTCTATTATGTGTAGCCTTTGAGAAGTCCTTGCCCTCTGAGGGAGTCAGAGCTGGCAGGCTGCAGCCACTTGGTCACAAACCCTAGAGTTGGTGGGTTGTCCTGGAGAGACCTTCCTCACGGGGTCAGGTAGAGTTCAGTGAACTCGCAGAGAAGCGTGATTTTAGACGCTCCAAGGTAGATCCACTCATCTCCTCTCCACTCCCTCTGCCTGTTATTAAACTGGTAGTTTTTACAACACCAATAAAGAACTTTCCTACCCAATTACCCCAGACAATAGGCTGAAAAGCAGTTTCGACTATGAAAACTTCGTGTTGGGTTCATTTAGATTGTTTTGCTGTGTCAAATCCTTACTTGAGTTCAAAAGTTCAGCTGAACCATGAACTTTGTAATTTCACAGCAGGCAGTTCTACAAATATAGTGGAAAGTGAAAAAACATACAATATTTAAGGTGGGCTCGTCACGTCGTCTATAACACGGTTAGGAATGAGTGTATGTGAAGTAGCCCTTAATTTCCAGAGCACAGTGACACATGACAAAGAAAGAGGGAAACAAAATTAAACCGAACTGTTCCTTGAGTTACCTGACCTCCGAGGCTTCCAAGGGAATGCACATTCAGTGACTAATCATTAGTGGACAAACTAAAGCCAGCTAATCTTCTTAATAAATTGTGAAGTCTTGTATACCTCTTGGTTTTAGTGGTGGCTTTTCTGCCTGTCTGGACCAGGCAGCATATCAAAACAAAAGGGTCATGACTTTATGTATTTGTTAAAGTTAGAATCCACGTTCTCATATAACTCAGGCTTCATTTGACCTGGTTACACAAGTGTAGGTGGAGCGAAAGTTTCACGGCAATGAGAATAATAAAGCTGCGTTTTCACTTGTCTATTCATAAATACACACACATGCACACACACACACATGCAAAGTAAGTTCAAGAACCCCTCATTTTGTAAGCCTCGTGTTTGTGCAGCTTTAGGTTCAGAGATAAAACAAACAAGATAACAAACCCACTTGGGTGTCTTTCAGCTTGAACCCAGTGAAATCCTCTATACCGTGGAAGGAGATTTCACGTCGCATACACGGAGTCTTCCTTTGTTACAGGGAAACGTGTTTCTCGGTGATTTTTATGTTGCAGCGGGTAAAAGTGAAGGGACAGCTCGAGGCAGACAATTTGGGGCGAGGGGCTCGGTCCAAGCAAGGTGTCTTTACACGGCAGCTGTTTATCACCCTCTGTTCACCAAGGGGTGGGTCTGCAGAATCAGAGAGGAAAGCTGTGCTTGGTCACTTGTGGACGCGGAGAGGAAGGCACGGGGTGAGAAGGTCAAGTCTCGTGACGGATGGTTCCTCGTGAGTTAAATGCGACTGTTTTTTTCGAAAGCAGTTTCCCTTTCTCCTGACTGTTATCGCAAAGTTGCCAGGATTTTAGCCCCAGCCAGCTCAGGACTCTTTTTAGAAAAATCCCGCAGCGGAGACGGTCCGAGGCTATCCTGCTGTCCTTCCGGGATGCTTTTCCATGCAGGAAGGTCTTGTTCACTGCTGTCAGCAGTTGCTGGAACTTTCCATTTTTTCCCCCCAGATGTAAATCATCACAATAAATTGTAGCGCCTCCAACCGAGAACCGGGAACCGTGGTGGTGAACGGGGAGACTGGCCGTGAAGACTGAGAAATTTGGTTGACCTAGTTAAAGGTGGTCTGTCTTCCTGGTGGGGTTGTGGGGCTGGAAGGGAAAACAAGGTTCACTGCTTCCGTGGCTCGATGAACTGGGCTGCCCAGATTTTACAGCTCTGTTTCTGGTTGACCGGCCCTGTATAGTGGGGCTGCGTGTCTCTTGATGAGGCCAGGACAGGAGGGAGTTGGTGGCATTCTTTTAAAGGGCTTGTAAGATAGTGAATAATGACAGGAGGTTTTGTTCGTTCAGAAAGCATTTGCAGAGAACCCACTTCGGGGGAATAGTGGCTGGGGACCCGTCAGGAAGGGGCTCGGGTGGGGGGTGAAGGAGACTTCTGTGGGGAGACGTCAGGAGGGGGAAGCAGGGAACGGAAGTGGGAGCTGCGGCCCGGTCTGCACCCTGTGGGCCAGTGAGAAGGGGATCTGGATTCTTGAGGAACAAAAATGCACGTGGCAGTGACTCCAGAATACAAGGGAGATGTGTGGGGAAATAGGGCAGAAATGAAGCTCTGAGGGGGGCAGGCTGAGAAGGTCTGTCCGGGCTTAGGCAGGGCTGAATGTGGAGTGTGCTTGTGTGGTGGGATGGTAGAGACGGGCAGGAGAAGGAAGCATTTCAAATGCATAAAAAGTAGTCCTACCACTCTGGGAGGCCGAGGCGGGAGGATCTCTTGAAGTCAGGAGTTTGAAACCAGCCTGAGCAAGAGCAAGGCCCTGTCTCTACTAAAAATTGAAAGAAATTAATTGGACAACTAATAAAATATAGAAAATATTAGCCAGGCATGGTGGCGCATGCCAGTAGTCCCAGTTGCTTGGGAGGCTGAGGCAGTAGGATCGCTTGAGCTTAAGAGTTTGAGGTTGCTGAGAGCTAGGCTGACACCATGGCATTGTAGCCCAGGCAACAAAGTAAGACTCTGTCTCAAAAAAAAAAAAAATATATATATATATATATGCGCATAAAAAGCCCAACTTTCTGCTCACCAAGGATCTAGGCAGTGTCTGTGTAACCTCCCTGCCTATGTGGATGTCACTCTGCATTAATTTTTAGGGCTCCGAACAGCTGTCCAAAGGGCACCCTACTAGCAGTGACTTGTCATTTTCTCTGTTTCAGTATGTTTATATGTATATTAGCTCTAATCCTTAAATAATCTTGCAAGGTATGGGTTGGATCTGTCATTTATGATTGAGGAAACTGAGGCCCAGTGGTTAAATGGCTTAACTGGGTGCATCTGTCTTAGAAAGTGGTTGGGATGTTCTGGGAGCCAACTCCTCTGGTGTTAGGCGTTCCTTCACCTTAAGGGGCGAGTGGCCTCATTTGAGTCTTTGGATGGTGGGGACAGAAATGGCTACCTTTGTGGGTAGCCTCCGGCCATCGGGAGGACTGCTTGGGTCTGTACTTCCATGCTACGGTATGGATTAGAGAAGCCTCCGGTTGGCCAGGTGGGTCTCAGCATCCCTCCTTGAGCCACCAGAGGACAAGGTTTGGTGAAGCTGGGTTCCTGCCCAACAGGACTTTGTGAAAAAGAATAAAGCTCTTTTAGAATTGATGGATTAAATCCAGATAGGTTATGAGACCTGTCAGTGATGAGAAAGGAAAAGTAAAAAGCAGCTTCAATTTGATACGTGCTTTTCAACTTCTGTTCCGTCCTCAGGGACATTAGTCTGCCCAGGACATTAGCCTGCTGAGGGCAGTGGCTCCAGGTAGCTATGTTTGGATCATGTGATCCATCCTCCAAATCCGAGCTGATTGGATGCGAGGGCTGCCAATTTAGAGCTCTGAATCTGGCCGGAAAAAAATAAACTATACCATTTGAGAGGATTTGGCTTTGGGAAATTGAGCAAGTGAGTGAGTGTCTAGGGGAAACTGAAGCTTGAAAAGGCAGGATTTGGAGGAGTGGGAAGAAAAGATAAGATATTTTAGATCATGGAAACAGCATGATCACATTCACAGAGGCAACAGGGACTCCTCTTATGGGCTTTGTCCACAGTGGAGGGTAGGGGAGACCCTCAGACGGTGGGTTAGGGAGTTGGGGTTATAGATTGTTGGAGGCTATTGAAAGTTAAGTGTGGGGGAGGAAGGCAGGAAACATATTTTCAGAATATTAACCTCTTAGCAGTTTGCAGAAGGGATGGAAGGGCATAAACTGGGCAGGTAATTAATGTCAGACAATAATCAAATATCATAATCACAGTTGTTGGGCCAGCTTCTAAGCTAACACAAAGATGATCATTATATGAATAACTTGTGTCTCTGCTGCCTCCTCTATTCTCAAAGTGATTGCTGGTTTCTATTCAGTCACCACATATTATTTAGCACTTCTTCTCTCCTGGCAGCGTGCTTCTCCCTCTATTTAGCACTAACAACCTTCTGCTTCACATATAGCTATTTATACGTCTGTCTCCACCGCTATAGCACCTCCCTGAGGAATCCAAATGTTCACTTTGAGTCTGTTTCCTCGAGCTTGTCTGCACTAGGATTCCTGGAGCCAAGGAGATCTCTATCAAAGAAATAGCAACCCTGCCTCCTAGATCCTGAACTTGGCTTCCAGGGTGGAATCTATTATTAAATAAATAAGGTATTAACCAAATTAAACAACTTTTAATGACCTAGAAAAAATAACTCAATTCACAGGAAAAAGTAAAGAGAAGAGCAGTCCTCTCGGCAACACAGCTCTCCACGAAGAAGTCTGAGCATGCTGGTGGCGATGTGATTTCACAGTTAATCTTGCAAGACTCCTGTGCGTTTCCTGGAGAAGACAGACTCCGGCCCTGTAGACTCTGTTTACACGCTCTCAGGGACAAGAGGAGGAGCTGGACGTCATCACTCCTTCCTCCCTTCAGTGTATGTCCAGCCTTTGCTAGGCCCTGTGCGTGCAAAGACAAGGAGGACCACTCTCAGCCCCCGGGGAGTGGGGAGGAGTGTCCACCAGCCCAGTGGGAATAAGGGTCCCTCGCAGGCCGGTCATCGGCTCTGCCGCCGGAGGAATGGACGCGTCTGGGAAGGCTTCCTAGGGGAGATGAGTGTGGAACTGGGCCTTTGAGCAAGAAAAAGTTGCCTGGAATGGAGTGAAGGCAGGAGTGGGCTAGGTAGGGGTCGCAGCAGGAACAAAGACAGGGCTACTACTGGCATTTAGTCCAGGACTGTTATAAACGCCCACACCCCAATCACACTGCACACAGTTTACATTCCTTCCCCATGAAGCACCCCTGCAGGGACGAGCAAAGGCTTCCAAACATTTCCAAAGCACCCCGCACGCCCCTGCCCA
The DNA here is from genome assembly GCF_040939455.1 of Microcebus murinus. Classification (NCBI taxonomy): domain Eukaryota; kingdom Metazoa; phylum Chordata; class Mammalia; order Primates; family Cheirogaleidae; genus Microcebus; species Microcebus murinus. Next base: position 31,801,367 of record NC_134117.1, on the reverse strand, counting down.
CACTGGGCACACCCTGCACGAGCACACTGGAGGCAGCACTGGAGACCAAGGGTGCGGGCCAGGGCCATAGTCTATGAGACCTTTCCCTTAGAGTGTGAAGGGCCCCTGCAAAGTCTGGACAAGGGAAAGATCTGGTAAGAAGGATCTGGGTTCACAAAGGTCACTCTGGCCCCAGGGCAAGGGACAGATTAGAAGAGACAGAGGCTCAGTACAAAGTGGATTCTTTTTTTTTCTCTTTTGATGTGGATCAATTTTTACCAACATGCAATTAGTAAGTTAATTGTTCTTTGCTTTCCCCTTGGCCATTCACTTAGGAATTTGGAAGAATGGAGGCTCCTTCCCTGTGAACTGCCAGGCTTTCCGGTTAAGTGGTTGCAAATGATCTTGGCTGCCACACCCAGGTCCTGTGCTTTCTCTAATCCTTACCTTATGGGGCAGGAGTCATTTGCACCTATTGTATTGTCTAGGAAACTGAGGCTCAGATGTCTGAATCTAAATCCTGGGCTTTTAGCCACTGCACTGTACCAAGCGTGGGGGTGGGGGTGGAGGGGAGCTTTAGTTGACGTTTTACTATTAATTTAAAAGAATCAGCAGTGTAGTACCCAAGGAAACATCCCAGAAAGATGGGGACTGTTTTTTCCCTCTGCTTTCTCTTTCCCATCAGCTTTTGAGGATATTAAAAATCATCTCCTGTGAGCCTCAGCCTTCCCCCAACCCCCAAACCCCCACCCCACCTCACAGCCACCCTGCTTTAACTAGTTAATGTTTCTGTCTGATGTGAGAGGCCTCAGGCTTTTGGTTCCCCTTCGGGTGTAGAGTTTTCACTGAAAATCACTCGCTACCCCCAACATCTTTAGCCAAGATGTTCTCATTTTCTCAGAGCCAGAATAAGCTGGCAGGGTGCTAGAGTCAACGCGGGCTGCGACCCCAGTGTGCTTCCGCTGGCCGGGGAGTGAAGGACCCGGCAGCAGCATCCTTCAGCTCAGACTTCTCCTGGCCTGATTTATTGCTCTGGTCTCTCGCTCTGGCTTTTTGCTAAGATTTCCTTCCAGATCTTCGCTGCTGATCCAGGACCGTCCATGTGCGTTTTCGCTTTGCCACTGTTGATGGAGAGTTTTGGGTCTGTGCCCTGACACCACCCACTCCCGCCCCATCTGCAGGAGCCATCTTTCATCTGTCAAAGCCCTGGTCTGTTCACAGGCTGCAAGGGTGGTGCCCATGCAAAGCCACTTCCGGCCCTCCCTCTGCTCCAGCTTCGGGATCTTCCGACTGGGCCCAGCTTCTTTTAATCTTGAACCAGGCCTCCGGCGACTCTGGTCAATTGCATCAGGGATCTCTTTTATGAAGAAAAACGTAATAATGTTTTCTCAAGAGAACAAGAGTAGCCATTTATTTTGGCTCTGCCGTATCAATTCAAGGAAATCTCTTCCCTCATCTTTAAATTGTCCCTGGAGTTGGCAGGGTGTTTGTGCTCAACCATTTGCCCAGGGCAAAACCCCTAGAGCCAACGCCTCCAGATCACAGTGGCCAAAGTGCAAAATACCTTCCCCAGAATTAGTGAAAGACTCCTTTTGAGGATAGTTAATAAAAATCATGCATTTGGTTTTGGTGTAACTTTTCATTTCAGAAGCCAAAGGATAGCCTGGCTTGTAAGACATGCAAACAGCACCACGCCTTCCCTGGGTGGATGAAGGCGCCGGGTAGGCTCTGGACACCTGGGGCCTGGAGTTCACGCTTTGAGAAGAGCCTGTCTGTGTGCAGGTTGGACTCGCCCTCCCTCACATAGTTCACATTTTCCTGTCATTGCAGTGTCACTCCAGCTGCATTGTGCAAAGCTAGTATTTTTTTTTTTTTTTTTTTTTTTGAGACAGAGTTTCACTTTGTTGCTCAGGCTAGAGTGAGTGCTGTGGCATCAGCCTAGCTCACAGCAACCTCAATCTCCTGGGCTCAAGTGATCCTACTGCCTCAGCCTCCCTAGTAGCTGGGACTACAGGCATGCGCCACCATGCCTGGCTAATTTTTTTTTTGTATATATATATATATATATATATATAGTTGATCAATTAGTCTCTTTCTTTTTATAGTAGAGACAGGGTCTCGCTCTTGCTCAAGCTGGTTTCGAACTCCTGACCTTGAGCAATCCACCTGCCTAGGCATCCCAGAATGCTAGGATTACAGGCGTGAGCCACTGCGCCCGGCCTAAAACTAGTATTTTTATCTTTGACCTTTGCAAAATTTTTTCTCCTGGCACCTAGAGACAGTAAAGCTGGACCATGAGTCTTCACGTAAAAAAAAAAAATAAATAAATTCCCTTGTGTTTCCCCAAATTGCAGGGCATGCGAGACTGCTCTCAGGATCTGCTTGTATCAGCAGCGGCCACTCAGTCCCTCTCTTTGGGGTGGAGGGGAGGGCAGGTATGTGTGGTTTGAAAGAATTCTCAAGATGATTCTGATAAACATCATCGGCAACCATTGAGACTTTAGGGAATAAACAGAGGCACAACTACTCGGCCCCTTTGACTAAACTCAAAGGATTCCAGGTCAAGGTTTCCATTGTGAAACTTCCATCAAACCATTTAATAGTTTGGATTTGGTCAAAATGGTTAAACTGATTACATGTGGGTGTCTAAATATGGCAATGTTTCGAGTCCTTTAGTTTTTCTGAGCATTCTCTAAACTTTTGCACAAATCCTTTTACATAGTTTCTGTTCCATTGGGCTTAAATTTGTTGCAAAAACTTTGACAAATTGTTAACCATTTGGAGTGTCAGATTCTTTATCTGCAAAATGGGAGGGATATGCACCTTGCAGTGTTGTGAAGGATTAGAGGCAGGGTATGTGTGTTGCCAAACACAGTGACCGGCATATAATGGGGCACTTGATCTATGACTGTTATGATCCAGATGGCTTGATTTTCTTCTCCCCAACACACCCCGATATCTATGGGCAAGGTAACCTGAGATGCCCAAAACTGAAAATGAGGATGACAATGCACCGTATATTGAGCTTCTACTATATACCATGGTGTGGGGTTAGGTGCCTTCATTTGCTCTTTCATTAGTTCTCATCTCAGTGTTCCGAGGTAGCACCAACAGTCCCATTTTATAGATGAACACACTGAGTCTGAAGAAGCTATTAATTATATTGATATATTAATGTTCTTGGTTGCAAGCAACAGATTGATTTAAGCAGAAAAGAAATTTATTGAAAGGATAGGAGGGAGCTCACAGAATCACTGGGAAGGTTAGGGGACAGGCTTGAAAATAAGGGCAGGAACAGGCCTAGAACAAACGCTTTAAGGACTACAGCCAAATCCACGTTGCAGAACCATTCACCAGTACCGTGAGCACTGGCCCCTGGAGGGCCACTGCAGCCATTTGGAAACTGGATGTTGCCGCCATTGCTGTGGCTACAGAAAGAATTCTCTTCATCTTGCCTCATGAGTCACTAGCTCCCAGTTCTGAGTCTGGGGTGTGCCATGCTCTTACCCAAGTCTGGATCATGTGCCCCTGCCCTACTGCAAAGGATGCTGGGAAACATGCCCCTGCCCTACTGCAAGAGATGCTGGGAAATGAAGTATTTGGGTTTTGGGAGAAGGGAAAACACTTCGGTCCAGGCTAATAGGATAGGGAATTCCCCAAATGTAGAAAGGGAAATCAAATACTAGGGTAGCCCAAGAGCCATCCAGTGTTTATCTCATTAAGAAATTTAGCTTTGTCACCTAACCTATTTATATGTGAACCTCCCTGACTGTGACCTTTCATGAGGTATGTGACGTCCTTTCTGCTCTCTCTCAGTTGGATATTTTACTGTTGCCAGACCAAATCCTTTTCTTTGATGAATATTTATTTGGTTCTATTTAAATATCAGAGCTTATGATAAGCAAAATCCATGTTAATAGCACCACCACAAACCATTGGTACCCAAATGAATGAGAGGACTGAGGTTGAGGGCTCCTGAGAACACAGTCTTTGCTCAAGGATGGAGTCATGGCGTGGGTGGATAGAAAGCATACCTGAGATGGTCTAACCTACCTCCACACCTGGAGAGGAGAAATGTGCATGTAGGACTCCAGTACCTGTCACAGACAGATTGCGTCACTCAATAGCCTCCCTTTACCCTAGAATTCCAGCTCAGAAAACACTCTGAGGGAAGGAAGCAAACTTCCTTCAAAAATGAAACCAAACCAGCAGATAAAGCAAAAATTGGTACAACATTTCTGGACAGCAATTTGACAATATATATCAAGGCTTTCAAAAATGTTTATCAAAAATGATTATATTTTTGATTCCTTAATCCTTCTTTTAGAAATCAAGCTTGGGGAAACGTAGGCAGAGGTGTAGAGAAAGTTTGTTCCAGAATGTTCATTTATAATAGGCTAATTTATGCTAGAAAAATATTGGTCCTTATTTTTAAAATACACATCCACACCCACATATATGCATATAAAAATCTAATAAGAAATATTTCAAAATATCAGCTGTGAAATTATCTTGGGTGGAAGGATTGCAGTTGATTTTTAAATGTTATTTTTAATATTTTCTGCAGATTTCCAGAGCTTTCTACAGTAAATATGTTACTTCTTTTACAATTAGGAAAATAATATGTTTTTTTTAATTCCATCATATAATACCATCTTCAAAGAAAATGCAAAAGAGTTAAACCAATTTTTAGGGGGAAGGGCAGTTCCCACCTTCCCTAGGGGCCATCTGGGTAGAAAGCAAATTAAAACCTGAAAGTTTAAAGTCAGTTTGTCTTAATGGGCCCTAGACGGGGAAAACTTCAGTCATTTCCCTTGCCTGGCACTCTTGTGGTCAGAGGATGAAATCCAATCATGGGGTCAGTTGGGTTTATACATTCCATGGCAAACCAATTTGGCCATTTCTCTGCATTTCCCAAAAGTTCTCTGACTTCCTAGACAGGAATTGTGAGCACAGGGAGACCTTTATGCTGGTTGCTGCAGCACATCTGGTTTACAGCCCATGCCAGATGGGCTCCCTTTCATCTGGGGAGAGGGGCGGGGTGGGGACACACGAGCCTCTGTAGGTCCAAGGAACTTCCTCAGTGGAGGCTCTAATGTTTGGTGAAATGTTTCAGGTTCAGATGTAAGTATGGCATGTTGGAGTCACAATGTCCTTTAAATTTAGGGGAATATGCTTTTCATTAGAGTCTGCCCACCTGACCTCTGGGTTCATTGCTCAGCCCAAAGATGTTTCGAATGGGCTATTGCTTGGTTTTCGATACCATCGTGCACTACATGAATATTTATTGAGGACCTATTATATGCCCTGCACTAGGGAACAGCAATGAACATGGTAGATGTGGTCCCTGCACTCAGGGAGCTCATGCACTTGGGGACAGACTTCTGATTTCCTGCCCTCACGAACCCCAGTCTATTGTTTGGTTCATACCTGACCTCTGATTGTACCAACCACTCCACCACCTTAGACATACTAGATTGGAAACAAAATGCTGAAAAATATTCAAAGGAGTAAAAGAAGAGAGAGGGGGACCGGGATGCGAGTGCCACTGCAGCCATGCCAGGTTTTGGTGAATCCTCAATGGGGAGCATGTTCGGTCTCTTTCCAGAAACTTCTCCCAGCATGCCTTTGCCCACTGCACTCTTCTTGAAGATTCTCCTTTTATTCTTCATTTCTTGCTGAAACTCTGGGAGAAAGGAAGCCAGATGGATCCTCCCTTTCCCCAGTTACCACCAAATTCCTCCCATTAAGAAATTCACTTGCCCCAGGCCGGGCGCGGTGGCTCAAGCCTGTAATCCTAGCACTCTGGGAGGCCGAGGCGGGCGGATTGCTCGAGGTCAGGAGTTCGAAACCAGCCTGAGCAAGAGCGAGACCCCGTCTCTACTATAAATAGAAAGAAATTAATTGGCCAACTAATATATATATAAAATTAGCTGGGCGTGGTGGCGCATGCCTGTAGTCCCAGCTACTTGGGAGGCTGAGGCAGTAGGATCGCTTGAGCCCAGGAGGTTGAGGTTGCTGTGAGCGAGGCTGACGCCACGGCACTCACTCTAGCCTGTGCAACAAAGCGAGACTCTGTCTCAAAAAAAAAAAAAAAAAAAAAGAAATTCACTTGCCCCAGTGGCCTGCATATCCCCACTGAGGCACTTTCGTAGACAACTAGTCCAACAGGCCTAACCAACCCTCACATCACACCGCAAGGTGTTTCTCTCTACCCAGAAACCAAACAACCAGACGCCTCACCATTGAAATGCTCACAGTTCTCTACACGAGTAAACACTATTTACAATGGCTCCAACACTTCTCGAGACCTTAAACTGCCTTTTCATGATTAAAGATAGAAGAAATGGCACTTCGAAAAGTTCTTGGCTTTTATGTGTTTGGTGCCATTCTTCCATTTTAAAAACAGTGAATTCATGTTTGCTTTAGGTACGGGGTTTCTCTGGGGTTCAGGCAGGTTACAGAGTAAACCTCAGGTGGTTCAAATTAGGAGACTGTCATGAAATGACTACATATGGAGCAGTGATCTGTGTAGAAGTAACCCACAAGGGAAATCGAGGCACCTGGAGACTAGCAGTAGAGGAGATCCTTTATCATACCTGGGCCTGAAGGGACATGGAAAGGGACCAGTGTTACTGGGGAGTGATGAGAGCTGGTGGGAGCCAGGGATGGAGCCTCTTTGAGAGTCAGGGTGTTGAAGTAGACTAGGGCCAGGGAAGAAATACCTTGACTTCTGTCTCCTCCTGGCTGCTAATCTCCACTGGCCAAGCCCAAGTGGGAGCTGGAGGCCAAGGAGGAGAGATGATACGCTCCCTCAGGGCCAGCCACCCAGCACACAGAATAGGGCAGAAAAGGTAGAGCATAGATTGAGTGGGGCAGGGCAGGTGGTAGGATTCAGAGAATAACTCCCACACGTCCCAACTCTCACTCGTACCCAGACGACAGATTCACTCAGTGCACTGTCCTCCATCACTCTTGATATATGTCATTTTATTGGTCAAACCTCTCAAGAAATGTGGGTTAGGACACCTACCCCCCAAATGCTTTCTGAAATTTGTGGCTAGTTATTACTGTAATATTATCATTTTAATTTATTCAAAAATATTTATTGGATACCCATTATGTACAGACACTATTGGCAGAAGTTCCTGTTTGTCCCCAGCTCATCATTTCCACTCACAGGGGTCCTTTCACCTCCCATCTCCAATGAAATTTCAATGAACCCTCTCCATTTGGACCGGTATTTATATAACCACATCTGCTTTACTTTTTTGGTAAATCCCAATTTTGTTTGACTTGTTAGTCTGTCCAGACAACTGAACCCCAAAGCCTCTCAGAATCTAACTGAAAGTTTATAGTTTTTTCTGGACAAGAACTCAAGTTGCTGGTGGCCCTATTTTTTTTTAAAACAGGGGCAGTGTTTTTGGTTCTGCTGTGAACTTTCAAAATAAAACTTGTTCTTGCTGAATGTAGATAATGTTTTAGCCAAACTGTCCTTTCTAAGAGTCCGTCTATATCAGTGGCTTTCACTTTTTTTCACTGCCCTGACACACAATAAAAAATACATTTTATTTCTCAACCCAGTTTCATGAAACAAAACTCAGCAAAACTTGCTCTGGTTTGGTGGATTTTGTTATTTTCTATTCTATTCCATTATTTCTTTTAAAAATGCTGATAGCAACCCACTAAACTGCTTTTAGTTTGTATTAACAGGTTACACTTTGCAGGATGGAAAACATTGGCCTAGATAATATCTTGAAACTATTTTTAAAATCGACCCAGAACTAGAATCTATATTTAGAGGATGGTTAAAATGCCCTAAATGTTTGTCAGCCATCAACAAATGTGTCAATCTCACCTTTCTTCTTTCATTTTAAGAAAACCAAACTGGTTTGACCAGTGGTGTTCCCCTATTCTCCCTCCACTCTCCGTTCTGGCCGAGGGTCCTGCCCTTACTGCCAGTTTGGCTTGTGGCTGGAACCGACGGGCTGCAGGGCTGGGCAGCTGCGGCTAACCAAACCCTCTTCATAAACACAACCAATATTTTTTTGTTTGCTTGTTTTTAACCTGAAGAAATCTGTCTGTGTTTGACTTGCAGTTGAAAGATTTCACTCCCAAGACAGTACAGGTGGTCCTGAGTGGGCACCTGACTCAGGGACAGAGTCCTCTCCCCTCACCGAGACCACGTGGCCTCAGGACCAGAGGTGTGACAATCACAGCTGCTATCTGTCATGTACTTATCATGTATGAAAGATGTTCTATACATTATTTCATTTAATTCCTGTAACAATCCAATGAGTGGGTATTATTATCTTTGTGGCAGAGAGAATTATTGTTATTGCCATTTAGATAGGAGGAAACTGAAACTCAAAGAGGTGTCATAACTTCCTGAAGCTCCCACCAGTAGTGTGTAGCAGATAATGCTTCCCTTTTGGGCTCTGAACCGGTATGGGGAAAGAGAAGCAGATAGAAGCATTCCTTTTTCTACTGGGGGCGCTAGATGTAGGGTTTGAGGGGAGGAAGTTCTCTGCGAGCTTCTGGGGTTGCACAGGGAAAGATGTCATCGTCTGGATTTCTCAGTAGGAATTTGGAGTTCCAAGTGTAACTCAAAGAAATATTTGGAAATTAGAGGACAACTAATTATTATTATTCATCTTGACAACAAAAACAAACAGAGGTCTTATATTTTGTGGACCCCCATGCATATGCACGTAATTAAAATGGTTTTTCTCCTGTTTAAAAAAAAAAAAAACCACACACACATTTCTAGGAATCATTTAGACTGCATGTATCATTCATAACATGGTCTATGTGGGGGGGAAATATATGTAAAGATCCCAATAACGTACTTTTCAAGTAGATTTAATTGTGAATTCGTGGATGTGACCTTGTCTGGTTGCTTTCTCCCCGCTCGTGCATTTATGTATCTAGAGGAAGAGAATTGGAAAGTATGGAAATAAAACAACATTATAGACATCTACTACAAAGTGGAGAGCAGATACAGGAAAAAAATCGAGGGAGTGTTGCTTCAGGACTTCCAGGAAAAACTGATATTGAGACTGTTTCAGAAAGCGAAAGTTAGCAGAGTTAGGCTTGATGCTCTGAGAACCTAGAAAGAATTCTCATGTACATTAAGGACGTTGTGATTTTTAACCATCTTATAGGCAGCTAAATAGTGTTAACATGATTTCAAAGACCTTCCCCTTTGAAACTTTGCTTAAAAGAGCCAAAACAACAGGTTCAAAGTCAAGGTCAGAGACCAAGGACACCTTCTTGGTATTCACACTTTTATATTTTCTTTATGCGATGATGTTACAGTTACATTTGATAAGTGAATTAACTAGAGATTCCTAAGCCTAATGGATATTTGTCTGTCTTATACAAACATTGATGAAGTATCTCTCTGGGTTTTAGCTTTCCAGGACTTAAATTGTCCATGAAATAACTGTTTTACTCATTACATTAGCCAAACAGAAAGCAAAGCAGATCATGCTTTGTTGATTGTTATAACTCGAGGTGCGGTAGGGGTTGGGCTCCTTTTGAGACATGTTCCCAAACATTAAACATGGATAATAAAATTACAAAAACTAGAAAGAAAACAAGGGGAAAAAAACCCACATACAATTATAAAATAATTATATTACATAAGTAATACAGGTTCCAAAGTTGTGGACCCACAGAATCAAATGCTTGTAGTGCCTGGGAAGTAATATGTACCCTCAAAAATCCAGTGGCTCCAGAAACTTCTTTTATGTTGCTCTCAGGGAAATTCCCAAAAGATTTGCAATCAAAATAGTTGAGGCCATGATTCTGTGCAGACACCACCTCTGAAAAATCACAGGTGACTTTTTAATGACTTTCTACTTGGTTTTTGGCTTTATAAACAAAGATGTTTTCATTAGATTTGACCCATCGTGGAGAAAGAAAGATGGCCAGGACTCTGCGAAGCTTCCTTCCGGCATCCAGCCCAGACATTCTATCTTGGGGAGTGGATCTCCATGGCACTGTCTCTCTGTACACTGCTGCTTGAAGCCAGAGACCAAGGAACCAATATTATGTTCTCACTGAAGTTAATATTACAGATTAGATACCAGTTTGCTGGATGAGCCACACTATTGGAAAGATGGTCTCTGGATTCTGCAACCCAAGTTCCATTTTTTTCTCTATCAGTCTTGGTGCATGTGTAAGAAAAATAACAGAAAACCAGGTTTGGGGCCAAAATGAAGAAATGCTATGTAGATACAAATGTTGAGGTGATTAACAGGGCCGATTTTCATTTAGTGGGATTTGCTCTCTTCCAACTGGACATGCACAGGAGCTGGGGTTTCTTTTTCTTTTTTTTAAAAAAGTATTAACGTATTTTTTTTTTTTCCCTTCAAGCTTAGCCAGAGACCTCATGGAGGTCTAAACCCAAGCCAAGCTTGATCTGTTTTAATTCAACCACTGTTGATTTATGGCTTAGCAAAAAATGTCTGAGAATTTTTTTAAGCTAAAAAAAATTCTTTTTACCCCAACTTGACTCTCTCACATCTCAAATACAGCTGAAGGGATATTTCTCAGACTTTCAAAAGACAAAGCCATCTTTGGAATGGAAGGGAGCTCTTAAAGCTTTAAATCCCAGTGAGAAGTCCTGTGAGAGTTTATATACAATTAAAACAAATGCATCGGAAGGCTGTACGACACATTAAATATGTTCATTTGATTCTCCTTAAATAGAGACTAGGATACGTTAATCAACCTAAGGCTGAAGAGGGGGTGTGGGGTGGCTTGGGGGTGTTCTCTGAGGGTTTGCACCAGGAGAGACACAAAAGTTCTCTCTCTTTTTTCTCTTACACTCCTGTCTTCCTCTTCTTACCACCCCTCTTCCTTGGGATAAAAATAGCCTCTCATTGTCCAGACAAAAAACAATCCATAGTGAATTTTCTTCTCTACCTGGCTCTGGAATGTTCATTGTTACACAATACAAGCAGGAATTGGACTAATCATCACCAACCTCGAGAAGAATACCAGTACCAAGCCACTGATGCCTTCCAGCCCTGACATCTAATGGGCCCAGCCCAGAGCACAATGCACAATCCTTTCTCTTCCTCCCATAACATTCAGACTGGGCTGTGGAATTTAACCATTTGCCAGCTGTGGGTTTATAGGTTGTACCTTCTGTTTTTCCCCATAGGTGCACTCATCTCTCCCATAAGGTTGTAAGCTCAGTTCGACCACATTGTCTTATTTCCTTCCCTGACCTGTGACCTCTAACTTTCCTCCTGGTTTCTCCAAATGAGCTCAGTGGCTTGACTGTCAGAGTCCCCTGACTCAAAAGAGCATGCGGCAGGAACAAAGATAAAAGATGTCTTTCTTCCTGATGCCGAGGAAGAACCAACCATATAATTCCTGGTAATTGCATTGTACTCTTCTTCCTGAGGGATCTTCGAGAAGCAGGGAATGGGCATTCTCTGCCATCATGTATTTGTGCACTCTGTGTTTCTCTGCTAAGTGCATCTCTCCGTGAAAAAATTACTGGTTATACAGCGGCTCTGCTCATGAATGTTAATACACATCCAATACTTAGACTGTCTTGGCTCAGACATAGAATTACTGATTTTACTTCTAATGCTTTAAATTCCTTCCATGGTTTTAGTTTTTCAATGTCAAGAACAGGCTCTCACTCATCTCTCCTGTGACTACAATTAACTCCTCAGAGACTAAGGCCACATCTGGGCTGTACATTAGCTTTCTTGCCCAGACATCGTCCTGGTTGCATATCAGATAAATGGATTAATGGGCAAGAAATAGACCTGACTGTGAAAACAAATGAAATAATGGAACAGAATCGTGTTTTAAGTACACACAAAAAGTCTGATTCCTGTCATCCATACTTTTTGCCAAAACACAAGACCAGTGTTTCTAAGTGAATTTATAAAAACAACATCTTGACATTTATTGAGTGTTTATATTATTCTGTGTACTATGCAAAGCACTTTATAAGTATTATGTCATTTAACCTCCACAACAGTTCTAGGAGCAGTTACTATTTACAATTAGATTCTATTGCTGTTGAATTTGTACCCCCAATATCCAATATGACTCATTTGGTCTTTACATGAGGTTATGATGTCTTTTGTGTGATTATCTTGGACTACATGAAGACGTCGTAGTGTTCATTCTATGCCTCATCTGTGCTTGTTGTACTAGTTTCTATAAGAAAGAGATTTCCAAGACCAATTGCTTAAAGAACAAAAACATTTATTTCTCTCTTGTGTAAAAATCCAGGAAGCAGGTTTCAGATTGGCTGATGGCTACTTTCCACGTGGTCATTCAGGGACCCTGGTTCCTTTCATATTTTTTCTCTACCATTTTCTGGGTGTGGCCTGGTGGTAAGACACCAGACCAGAAGTGGCATATATCTCTTCTGTTCACTTTGGAGAAACTTAGTCCCAGGCCATATCTAACTTTAGAGGAAACTGGGAAATGTGTCCACTGGGCAGCCATGTGTCTAGCTACAGTGCTGTCACTATGAAAGAAGGAGGACTGGAATGTAGTGAGCAGCTCACTATGACCACCACAGTCTGCAATAAATAGATTGTCAACAATTGGAGAGCTGGCCTTATGTCTTGTTCATATTTGTCTTTATTGCAGGGTTCAACACCTGCCACAGAAATAACAAGTCCTTGACTCATGCGACAGCACTCCCTACTCTGGTGCAGGGGTGCGTAGGGTCTGTGATGACACACATGCCACATCAGCCACAGCACTCTTTCCTGCTGACCTTGGATATGCTCTCCGAATCTTTTGCAACACAGTGCCCCTGCAGGCCACTAGCCGTAAGTGGGAATTGCCACATGATCTGAATCCTATTAGATCTCTCTGATTGTAGGTATTCAAATATTGAATAAAGAAAAGAAAGAACCATAGTAGTTTTTTCTATTTCCAAATAGTTTCTCTATTTCTGTAGAAACAGATATGTTAGTTGCTACGGCTATTTTAAAATGCATCTTCAGGCCAGGCGTGGTGGCTCATGCCTGTAATCCTAGCACTCTGGGGGGGCCAAGGCGGGCAGATCGCTTGAGGTCAGGAGTTCGAAACCACCCTGAGCAAGAGTGAGACCCCGTCTCTACCATAAATAGAAAGAAATGAATTGGCCAACTAATACATATAGAAAAAATTAGCTGGGCATGGTGGCACATGCCTGTAGTCCCAGCCACTCGGGAGGCTGAGGCAGGAGGATTGCTTGAGCCCAGGAGATTGAGGTTGCTGTGAGCTAGGCTGACGCCACAGCACTCACTCTAGCCTGGGCAACAAAGCAAGACTCTGTCTCAAAAAATAAATAAATAAGTAAATGCATCTTCAAATTCTTTGATACACTTTCCTTCAAAAGATAAGAGTTTAATTCCCCTCTCCTTGAATGTGGGTCATTGGTGACTCACTTCTGACAAATAGAATGTGGCAGAAGTAATGCTATGTGACTACTGAGGCTGTCATAAAAGGGATATAGCTTCTGCCCAGCTCTCTTTCACTTTTGAAATGATCATTCTGGGGAAGGCCAGCTACCATGTCACGAGGACACTCAAGTAGCCGCGTGCAGAAGTCTGTGAGGAGAGGAGCTGAGGCCTCCTGCCGACAGCCAGCACCAACCTGCCGACCACGTGTGTGAGCTACCTTGGAACTGGATCTTCCAGCCCGAGCGCAGCCTTTGGATGACGCAGCTTCAGGCAACCTTTGACTGTACCTCATGAGAATCCCCAAGCCAGAACCACCCAGGTGAGCTGCTCCCAAATTTCTGACCTATAGAAACCACAGAGATAATAAATGGTTATGGTTTTAAGCCACTAAGTCTTGAGGTTATTTGTTATGCAACAAATAGTATAGACAAATAAATAAATAAAATAGTCGCTTTCTGTGAATGGGAACTTGGGGAGTGACAGGAAAGCTCTCAGGGAGCAGAGGGATGAAGATTATATAATTATGTTTTGGTTTTTGGGCTACTATTTCAGTGGTAGCAGATCCTGAGTTGAATGAGACTGGGAATGAGCTCATTTTTATTAGGCTACACAAAGCTGTCTTGATATTTAAGGAAGAATGAATAGATTCACAAGAAATAGAAACTGTTACTTCGTGGTTTTCCCAACTAGCTAGATCATAAGGGCTGCCACAGCTCAAATTCCTCCTTTTGACTCCAAGACACCTTCCAGACCATGCTCATATCCCACATTCCCACATGGCCTTCTCACAGTTACTCTTAACCGTTCCTGAGATATCTGGTCCTATCAAGGGCTGAAGGGAGATCTCGTCCATCCATGCCATGCTGCTGCAAAATGTTTCTCTCCTTCCCATTTTGCATAGTCTTGTTTTCCAATCTAATTATCCTTTACACTGAATGGGGTTAACCCCAGTTTCCCACCAACTCAGTGCCTTCTCCTGCATCTAGTGCAGGAGTTCTTAACCTGGGACTGTCTTATGTGTGATCATGTATTTATTAGTGCCCTTTTGGAGCCAAGTAACAGAAACGCTTGAACTTATAAAGCAAAGATAGATAATTTATTTCTGAAATTCAGTAACATTTTACAAAATTAAAGAGCAGGAATGAGCCAGGCTTCGTGGGTTAGAGTTGGAAAGTGGGAAGCCTTCATAAACCTTCCTGCTCCCTGGGTCTCATCTCTGCTTCTCTCTGGATTTCTGTGTCATTCTAACTGCACACCACAGCTCTCTGATATTTGTCTATGGGGCAGATGCAAAGAGTTACCCACAGTGCCAAAATTCACCTACAACAGTTCTAGACAACCTGAGACTCTTAACTCCCTCTCCATCTGAATGCCAAATGCCTAGGGTGAGGACTTTGATGGCTTTTGAGAGCTCATGATAGTGGGTAGATGAGATGTAGTTAAAAGAGTCAATGTAAAATGAAGTACTTCAAAATATATACACTATGGAGTATGTATGCATTTTGAGGGGGATAGTGTATGTTGCCCCAAGCAATCTACTTAAAGTCTCTGGGTTTCCATTTTCTCATTTCTAAGAAGAAAATAAGAGTATATTTAAGAAAAAATCACCTACATATACTCTTAGCATATACTTGATACATAATGAGTACTCGATAAACATTAGGTGCTATCACACTTTGCAAAATGAGCTAGTAAGAAATTAAGCAGCGACTAAGTCCTCATTCTCTATAGTTGAAAGTTGATTGATAATATTTAAGACTGAGAAAATCAAGAAAGAGTACTATAAGCTAATATTTACCAAAAATGGAATAAAATGTAAGAAATAGCTAAAAAGATACAAAGCAGTTACCTCTGGGAATTGGGAGTGGGGAGAGATAGGGCTATATTTTATTATAAACTTGGCAGTACTGTTTGACTTTTAAATCCATTATTCAATGTGATACCGATTTTGTGTTTGTGTTTATATATACACACAATATCCATATATGAATGACAGTACATATTCTATACATATGTAATATATATATTACATTGTATACCTATATCTATGTATATTAAAAAATACAGAAGAAAACATACAAAAGTCAACTCTGGTTGTCTCTTGGGAGGGGAAGGTTAGGGTTGTAGGTAAGTTTTAGTTTTAATTTCAGCTGTTCTATTTCCCAAACTTGCTGTAAAGAAGACACATTGGGCTCATCATTGTAAATTTTTTAAGAGGGAGAGAAAGAGAACAAACAGGAAGGAACCAGGAAGTATGGTTCAACCCCAGCTGTGCCATTCACTGTGATCTTGAGCAAACTGCCACCTCCCTGAGCGGCTGTTGATCCAGCTATAAAAGCAGGATTGGGCTGAGCGCTAAATAGTAACAGTGCTAAGAGCTACCATTTATCTAGGACTTAAAAACTATGTTACCAACTCTGTGCTAGATGCTTTACTTACATCAATAGTTATCAAACTTTAGAGGGCATGAGAATTACCTGGAGGGCTTTTAAGGCCACAGATCGCAGGGCCCAGTCCCTGAGTTTCTGATTCCCTGAGTGGGCCTGGAGCAAGGACTGGTAATCTGTATTCCTAACTAGTTCCCAGGTGCTGCTGCTGCTGATCTGGAGACCACATTTTTAGGACCACTGACTTATATTAGCTCATTTAAGACGTACTAAAACCCCATGTAATATTATATTCTCAGTTGTTTGTATGGCGAAACTGAGGCTCAGAGGGGTCGCACAGTGTCAGAGCTAGGACTTAAACCAAAGCTCTTGCTATGATCTTACTGGTTTCCTTGAGGTTTCTTTGCAGCTTCAACTTCCTATGTTTCTGGTTTACAAACAACAAAACCCAAACGTCTGAGACCAAATCAAAGCTCTCTAGAAAATCCCAAGCATGTGCAATTTCTGCCTGGGCTGGGTGAGTCGGGTGCTGAACCCAAGAGCAGGCACGAGAGAGTGACCGAGAGAGTGACCACCTGGCTCGTGCAAGGCTAGCAGAGGGATTGCAGCCCCATTAAAGCACCCCCACAACTGACTTGAGTTTTTCTTTCCCTTCTCCTACAGTTTATTTGGCATTCTCTGGGTCTCTTAATCTATGGTCATTTGGGTGGCGCAAAAAGAAAGTGGAAACGGGCTTTCTTCAATGTTGACTTTTCTTTCAAATTCATGACGGTGTGGTGTCCTCGGGAATGGTTATTTTCTTCCCTTTCTCCCTAGTGTGAATTCTCAAGTAAGTAAGTAGCAAATGATTTCAAATGCATGCCGTTTGCAGTGGACAGCTGCCAGGAGAGAAGTGAAAATAAACTGGTGACAGGAAGTGTCCCAGTTCACAGAAAGGGCAGCGTGGATATAGTGGAGTTAGCCCGTGACACTTCTGGGTCCACATGCTGAAAGACTTACCCGCACAGGCTGGGCAGCCACAAATCTCCTAGTAATTCATTAAGTAAGGGGAAACGCTCCCAGAAACATTTCTCTCCTCTCCTAACACCCTTTGTCTTTTAATTTCCAAACTCCGGGTTCATTCCTATGTCAAGCAAGCCTGGGTGAGTCTCTCTAAACAACTCCTTCATTCGTGATGGAACACACGGCAGCAGACTAATGCTTTGACTCTAAGTGTTTTAACAGGCCGAGGTTTCCAAGCTTTAGGATCACAAGACGGATATATGATCGGTGTGAACTAGAAAATAGCATCCAAAATAGCATGAAGGATGGTGGAAACAAAAGTGAATCATATGGAACTGTGCCCAGTAAAGGGATTACAAGGCTGGAAGGAAAGTTTCAAGGACAAAAAAATTACATTAAAGGTTAGTCATAAGATAAAATAAGATGACAGAGCCAAAGTCAAACATATCAACCATACCAATAAATGCAAATAGACTTTTTAAAAATAGATAAGCTTTTTTAAAAATAGCTTATCTATTTTTAAAAAAGATTTCCACATCGGCTAACACAGCAAAATCCAACACTCTGGTCTACACAGAGACTCACTTAAAACAAGAGATAGTGAAAGGTTCAAAACAAAAGGATAGACAAAGATATTAAAGCAAATCCAAATTAAAACTTAAAAGCAGATTGCAATCTTGATATCTGACAAGATGGAATTCAGACCAAGAAGCATTAAAGGAGACAGGAAGGAGACTTTAAAATGCTAAAGGCAACAATGCACAATGAAGGTATATCAGTTATTAACATTTATGCACCTAACAACTGGAGATGCAGGGGAAATCGAAACCCGAATGATAGGTGATTTTAATCTATCTCTCTCAACCCAAGACAGGCTAAGTGGACAGTAAGGATGTAGGAGATCCAAACCATAACCAATGAAGTAGGTTTTACAGATATATGTAGAAATCTGGACTCCAATAGTAGTGAAAACACCTTCTTCTCAAGTGACTATACCTTGGGCCACAAAGAAAATTTTAGTAAATTTCAAAGAACAAAAAGAACACTCTCTTATCATCACAATGCAATAAAACTAATAAGTATTAACTAAATAAAAAACCCAAAAGACCACTCTATCTGAAAATTATTTTAAAATGTTAGTAAGCAGGTATTATTCAGAGATAGAAGCGCAACATAAGTGACAGAATTTCTTGAAAAGAATGATAATGGAAACATAAATAATCAAGTCTATGCTATTCAGCTAAAGTAGTTAATAGAGGGAAAAGTTTAGCATTAAATACATATATCAATAAAAGTGGAAAAATGAATCAAATACCCCATTCAAAAAGCAAGAAAAGAACAACAAAGTAAGCCAAAAGAATCTAGAAGGAAGGGATTAATAAAGATGAAAGCAGAAATTAATGAATTAGAAAGTAGAACTAATAAATAAAACTAAGGCTGAAACGATCAACAAAATACACAAACTATCAGCTAAACTATTCAAGGAAATAAACAGGAGAGAGCAGACACACAAAATTAGAAATATTGGTCATGGGTGGGTGGGCATAGCCATCAAAGCAGAGGAAATCTAAAATAAAACCATAGGAGACTATTTTTCTCAAATGTATGCAAAAATATTTGAAAATTTAGATGAAATGGATAATTTTCTAGAATAATACAACTTACCTATATTGGTCTCAGTAGAGACACAAAGTCTTAACAGACCAAATTATTGTAGAAGAAATAGAGAAAGTAAGTAAAGAGCTGCCACACGAAAAAGCACCAGGCCCATGTGGTTTCACAGGGAAATTCTACCAAACCTTTAAAGGTCAAATAATCCCAATGCTACTTAAGAACAAAGAAAAAGAGGAAAACCTTCAGATAATCTGAGCATTAATAAGAATGAAGATGACAATGGACTCAAACATGTAAAGTATGTTTATATTTGTGAGTTAACAATACAGGTACCAACTGGTAATGATCCAAAAATGAAACAAAGCAACAATGAAATGTATTATGTATATGATCCTTGGATGGTACCAAGGATCTTTATTTTGAAATCTGGCCATAAAAAATCAAACATTCATTCTGCTTTTCCCATGTGAACTGTATCTTGTGATGAGAGTAAATATATATATTTACTCTCATATATATATATACAGAAACATCCCAGCTAACAAAAGGAAAGTACTGATAGAGTTAGAATATCACCCTTTCGTAATTCCTAACAAAACTGTGGGCTGTGATCTGGGCTATGATCATCAAAGGCTGCTCACTTCTTAAAAAGAGAGATTAAGAGACAGGTGTTGTTTGTCTCCCAGTGGAAGTCCACCATACTATCTAGCATGTATTCTTGACACAGAATCAATCCTGAATCTGAGCAAGCCTCTTACAGAGATCCTCAAACTATGGCCCTCGGGCCACATGTGGCCTGCCAAGGACATTTATCCAGCCCGCCAGGTGTTTTTGCCCCCGCTGCCTGTCCTGCTTAGCAGCTGACTTGTCCCGGGCCGCAGTGCGCATGTGTGGAATGTGTGCCGCACTCTCCAACGGCCCTCCAATGGTCTGAGGGACAGTGAACTGGGCCCCTGTTTAAAAAGTTTGAGGCCCTCTAGAACGACTAATTTACAAGAAATACATTGTCCAGAGTGTTAGAGACTCACAAGGAGCTCACGGCATGGGTTGGAGAAAGAATTCTCACACAGAGTTTAGGATAGAAAGAAGTACAAAGTTTTTTCCTAAGAAAGAGAGAAAGAAAGATATATATCTAGCTCTATCTATCTGTCTGTCTGTCTGTCTGTCTGTCTGTCTGTCTATCTATCTATCTATGGAGAGGTGCCATGGCACTGAAGAAAAAGCAGAGGGTCGAGCGGGGCAGCTGAGGAAAGTTGCTTGGTGCTTTTAAAGGGTAAAATGGCTTTTTCCCCTCTGCTTCAGCAGACTGATAACAGAAGCAGCAGCAAAGCAGTTGTAGGTTTTCTTTAGTTCTTTTTCTTTCTCTATGAGGCTGGGTTATCTGAGTCCTTGAAATCTGTTTTTTGGCAGCAACCGAGGCAGTGATGTGGAACGGGGAGTTCGCAACTATACTGTCCACCTAGGGTTCTTCAAGCTGAGAAACAAGTCCCAGAGATAACAAGCTAAGCCACAGGTGTTTTAATTAAAACAAAACAAAGAGGGTAGTTGTGTTGTGAGTTTTCTTTTCAAAGGGGCAATTACGTGCTGTGAGTTTATTTCTCTTACTTTCTGTTTGATAGTTTATTTATCCTCTGTTAGACAGGTTATTAGTGAGACCACCTTTCACAGAGGAACGTGGTAAGTAATACCATAGGGATGCAATCAGCAAAATCCAGGCTATAGAAACTTAATAAGACAAGAGATTCGATTTCCTAAACACATGAATTGCAAGGGGAAAAGAAGAGATGGAGGGGGAATCTATAGATTAAAATAAATTAAAGAAACATTAATCAACTCAACATGTGGATGCAATTTGGATCCTGATTCAAACAAACTGCAACATTTATGTGACAATTAGGGGAAATTTGGATGCTGATAATATAATATTAAACATTTATTGTTAATTTTTAAAGGTGTGATATTGGAATTATGACTTAGGAAAAGAGAATCTATGTATCTCAGAGATACATACTGCAATATTTAGAGATGAAATTACATGATGTCTGGGATTTGCTCCAAAAGATCGAAGGGAGTGGGAAAGAAGTGGATGGGGCTATAAATAAAACAATATTGGTCCACAGTTAGCATTTAAGGAATCTGAGTGATGGAAACATGAAGGTTTCCTGTACTATCCTTTTTTACTTTTGTATATGTTTGAAATTTTCCAAAGTAGGTTGTTTTTTGTTGTCATTTTTAATCAGTTGCCATCACGGGTGATTGTTGTATTCTCTTTATACTTATCTTTCCAAATTTGTTACAATGATAGTGATACTTTAAATAATTTGAAAAATACATTTTAGCAAAGAATAAAACAAAAAATTTAGTCACTGCCTAATTTCTTAGCAGCTCATTGTGCAAAGTTTGATCACACCTAATGTTTATTGTGTGCTCTTTATATTCTAAGTGCCTATGTGTATTTAATTATTTGTTTTAAATATATTCTTATTTTCTTCTTGGAGATGAGGAAATGGAAACCCAGTGACTTAAGTAACTTGCTCAAGACAACACAGCTTGGGTAAGAAACAGAGCCAGGATTTGAACTCAGGCTGCAGATCTTGTTCTCTAAATCATGATGTTATCCTTGACTTCTGACTTCAGTCATTGCTTTGTGACATGTCGGCATCCTCTCTCTTCCCCTTCACCCAGGACCTGCCTGTGCGTGTGCTGTGAACATTGCCCCAAGAGTCTGTCTCTTGTTAAGGCATTGTTAGCTGGGTGACCTCAGGCACTAGTCACTTCATTCTCTTAAGCTTCAATTTTCTCACCTGTAAAATTGGACATGAAGAGGGAGTTGGGTTATTTGATGAAGGAGTTGGACTATTTGATGCTTAACAGCTGTATAGCCTTGGAGAGGTTATGTAACCTCTCTGAGCTTGCTTTTCTATCTCTGAAAAGGAGAGTATCATTCCTACCTCATAGGGTGGTTGAGAAGAAGAAAGGGTGCTTGTGAAAAATGTGGGGTATAATAATAATGATAAGTGATAACTGTTATTATTCTGCTAGAAGAGTCCCTGAGTCTGTTGAGTTTGGAAAAGGGCCCACTTACCAAGGGAGGCTCCACTGGGCCTTCCATGGGCATAGTGGGGACTGTCTATGGAGGGGACTCTGCAGCGGCACAGGCATAGAATAAAGAGGGGCCAGCATCTTGAACTGGAAGGGAGCCCAACAATTGTGTGAGCCACCATTTATCAAACCGTCACTATTCTAAACACTTTACAGAGAGTCCCACATTCAACCTTGGCTCAGCCTCGCAAGGTAGATATTAACACACGCCCATGGCTGCTTAAGGGAGTGGAAGTATCAGGATCCAAACTGCCCTCTTTCTCCTTTATCACTTTGTTTTGTTTATCTTTAAAACTAGTTCCCCCCCCGGCCCCCCCCCCCCCCCCCGGCCGGGCGCGGTGGCTCACGTCTGTAATCCTAGCACTCTGGGAGGCCGAGCCAGGAGGATCACTCAAGGTCAGGAGTTTGAAAGTAGCCTGAGCAAGAGCGAGACCCCCACTCTACTAAAAATAGAAAGAAATTAATTGGGTAACTAAAAATATATAGAAAAAATTAGCCGGGCATGGTGGCGCGTGCCTGTAGTCCCAGCTACTCGGGAGGCTGAGGCAGGAGGAGCTCCTGAGCCCAGGAGTTTGAGGTTGCTGTGAGCTAGGCTGATGCCACAGCACTCTAGCCTGGGTGACACAGTGAGACTCTGTCTCAAAAACAAAAACAACAACAAAAAAACTAGTTTTTTTGTTTGTTTTTTTATCCTGTGTGCAGTAGGATCTTATTATTGTATTTAATGTGAAAATACCCAAGCAACCAAATAGATTTCTTTTCACTTATAAAACTAATACATGCTCAACATAACAAATAATAGAAAAATCCAGAAAAGTAGAAAGATAATTCATCCACAAATTCACTACCCAGCATTCAGAGACAACCAAGATTCATATTTCCTTCTAGTCTTTTTTTTTCCTTTGTAGGTTTTTCTTATATCACTGAGATCAGGCAATAGTAAATACATTTTAAAAACCAAAAATCATTGAATATTAATAATAAAAATGACCTTGGATCATAAGGACCTCAGAGAAGAGAGTCAGTGTATTGAAGTTAGTCTGTCTTGGTAGTTCTCACCTGTGCATGATTTTGCCTCCTGGGGGACATTTGGCAATGTCTGGAGACATCTTTGGTTGTCACAACTTGCGAGGAGGCGGGGTGCTGTTGGCATCTAGTGGTAGAGGCCAGGGATGCTGCTGAATATCCTACAGTGCACCGGGCAGCCCCCTGGCCCCCACCCAAGCAAAGCATTATCTGGCCCAAACTTCAATAGTGCCAAGATTGAGAAACCCTGGTCTATCTGATGCCACCAAATACAGTGACTTTGTCAGTGGAGAATACAAGCAGCTGCATCCTGCTCATCAACATGGCAACAAATCAAAATATAGTAGATCCAGCCCAATTGAGTGGCGGGCAAGGCCTGTAGCTTTGGCCACATCCCTGAGGGTGCTGGGGTCCCATGTTCTGCTTCTGGGCAGGACTTTGGCACATGCCTCCCCATGGTGCTTTCCTGGCTGGGCAGCATGTCCACTGCTTGGGAGTGGGAGTGGGAGTGGGAGAAGCCCAAGACTAGGAGGGAAGCTGGGAGTGCCACTTCCACGACCGTGACAATCTGGGTGGGATTGCCAGAGGTCAGAGACACAGAGGAACTCAAGAAGAAGATGCAAACACCCCCACCAGAAGAGAGTTCTGGGTTTATCCGCCAGGACATCATGGGAACTGACAGACCCCAACAAAGAGAGGGCTCTTGTTATGGCAACGGAGGCTCAGCGTCACTGGGGAACCTCCGAGAAATCACGTGAGACACAACTTGGAGTTGTGCTGCCAGAGGATGGGCTGGCCGGAGCGTTTGCCCAACCCCTCATCTCCCCCATTGGTTGAGGGTTGCCCCTGTACTAGGTTGAATAGTGTCCCCTCCAAAATCCGTGTTCTTTTCGCAACCTCAGAATGTGACCGTATTTGGAAATGAGGTGGTTGCAGATGTAATTGGTTAAGATGACGTCAGATTGAAGTGGCCCCTTCTTCCAGTAAGACTGGTGTCCTCGTAAAAAGAGGAGAAGAGACACACGGGGGAAGACGGCCACGTGAAGACAGGGTGGGGGGCGGAGATGGGAGTGATGTCGCCACACACCAAGGAATGCCAAGGACTTCCAGTAACCACCAAAAGCTAGGAAGAGGCA
Source organism: Microcebus murinus (assembly GCF_040939455.1). NCBI lineage: Eukaryota > Metazoa > Chordata > Mammalia > Primates > Cheirogaleidae > Microcebus > Microcebus murinus. The sequence continues at coordinate 31,777,685 of NC_134117.1, read as the reverse complement.
AGGAGGGATCCTCCCCTAGAGCCTTCAGAGAGAGCGTGGCCCTGCCGATGCCTTGATTTCAGACTTCCAGCTTCCAGAACTGTGGGAGCATACACGTCCGCTGTTTTAAGCCACCCAGTTTAGGGAACTTTGTTACAGCAGCCATGGGAAGCTAATACTTGCCTGAAGGTCAGTTTCCTCAGTCCTCAGTTGCCCAAGAAAGCCTTCAGGTAGAGGAGCAGAGACACAGGTACTTGAGGTAGATGCTGCTGGGGGCTCAGATGTGGACTCGGAGGATGTGGGGTGGGACATCAGCCTTGCCTGGCACCATCAGCATTTTCATTTACGAAGAGGCATCTTTTCCTGGCTCAGTGCCTGAGCATAGAAGTCAGGTTCAAATCTCTGCTCTGTCACTTTACAAGTTGGAAGACCCTGGGCAAGTTATGTGACCTAAGACTCAGTTTTCCTAATTTGTAAAATGGGCATGCAATAATACCTCACAGAAATGCTGTGAGCATAAATGAACTCACTTTTTATAAAGAACCTGGCATAGCACCAGGCACACAGCGCCATTCAATAAGCCTAGCCTGTTATTATTAGGTGTCATGCATAGAAAGAGCACAGGCTTTCTTGAGTTTAAATTTTAGCTTTGCAGTTGAATGACCTCAGGCAAGTTACTTATTTGAGTTTCAATGTTTCCATGAAGATAATAACAGAGCATGTGAAGCCCTTGCTAGTTGTAACTTTTCCCACAGTTCTCGGAAGCATAAAAGATGTCCTGGTGGTACCCTTTGATGCTTCTTCTCACGAAGGGCTATGAGGTTCCAGGTGATATTTCTGAAATCCAGAAGCTCTCCCTGTATCCATGGTAGAAGGCAGAGCCTGAAGTGCATGTGTCCTTCTCCTGGCCTTGTTTGCTGGTGTTAATGCTGCACCCACTGTCCCCTGGAACTGTCCCTACAATACTGCCACCATGACTTGGCATCTGACTTGTGCTAATAAAGTTCAAATCCCCAAAGTGACACGTAGAGTCTGGGCTGCACCGGCTGGCTGCCCAGCGGGCATTCCTGTGAGCAAGGAGAGGAGGCTCAGCCACCTGCCGCCTGCTCGTGCCTTTTGCATCTGAGCTGGAAACGTGGGGCCTGCGGAAACGCTGGCAGCAGCTCCATGGAGAGGGGCTGGAGACTGTTCCATGGGCCAGATAGGTCAGCCCCTTCACTGGCTTCTCCTTGGCACACAGACAGTGAGTTAGTGGGCAGGTGTTGCCTGGGCTGACATTTTCTGTGACACTTTACCACTCCCGTCTCACTCCCAACAAGAGTTAGTCAAGTGGCAGGGCTGTGAGCAGAGGGGAGGAGGGCCACACCACTAGGGCCACACCACTATGGCCCCCACACTGTCCCACGCAATCCCTGCTGTCTATGCCACATGCTGCCATACATGCCTCAAAATGTGGCTGGTTCAAGGGAAGGCCAAAACTGTACATTTATTTAATTTTAATTTAAAAGCCGATACTAGACAGGAGGAATGAGTGCTGGTGGTGTGCAGCACTGTAGGGTGAACATGGTTAACTATAACTTATTGTATTTTTTCAAAAAGAGAATCTGGAATATTCTTATCACAAAGAAATGATAAATCTTTGAGGGGATGGATATGCTAAATACCTTGATTTAATCTTTATACATTGTATACAGGTGTTGACGTATCATTCTGTATCCCATAAATAAGTACAATTATTACATATCAGCTAAAACTAAAAGGGTGAAAAATAAAACGCTTGATTCAGTTATTGGAAAAATTTAAAAATATGTTTGGAAAAACTTAGGTATGTGGGTCATACCTTTTACTTTTACAACTGCAAATTTTATGAAATCTAAAAACAGATCAAGTATTTCCTGAGAAAATTTAACATCTGAATTGAGATGTGCTGCAAGTGTAAAATATAAACCAGATTTTGAAGAACTTTTCAGAAAAAAGAATGTAAAATATCTCATTATAACTTTTTAAACATTGATTACTGGCTGAGATGCTGACATTTTGGATATGTTGGGTTAAATAAAATCCATTACTAAAATTCTTCTTACCTACTTCTTTTTACTTTTTAAATGGGCAACTAGAAAATTTTAAATTATATACGTGGCTCCCACTACTTTTCTATTAGAAGTATTGCTCTCTAGTAGCAGCATAAGAGCTTCAAGCCGGAAGGGGCCTTGGGCATCACCTCCTTTTGGAGGAGAGGGATCTGACACACACGGGGTTTAAATGGCCTTCCCAAGAACTGGAACTCAGACTTCTCTCCTGCCCAGGGCTTCACAGAAACTGGGACATTACAAATAAGCCAAGTTGCATAAAATGAGGTCATGGACTGAAAGTGCTGTACATGGTTACAGTAACAAGACAGCAATATGGACAAGGTGTTTCAAACGTGAGATGGTATGATGGTATTTATTTTTATTTTTGCCTTTCTCTGGGGAGCATAATAGAACCAGGAAGTGTCCCTTGAGATTACGTAGAGGGGCAGATGTTTTTTTACAGACGTCTGCCCCAGTCTGGAGCCTGGATACCTAAGGCCCCTCCTAGGAGTGGGGGTGCCGGCTCCTGTACCACCTCCATTCTCCTCTCCATTCCCATGGTGCAATGCAGGCAAGCAGGCCTAGGGCCAAGTTGCCGTCTATTGCCTTGGGCTGTGTTTCCTCTCCTTCCTTCCTTCCTTCCGTCTCTTTTTCTTTTTATCATTTCCAATTCCTCCCAATCTTTTGGGGAGCAAAGACATCTTTATTGGAAGGCAGGGACTCCTGTCACAGGGACCCCAGCTCTGGTCTCCACTGCCTGACACTCTAGAATTACAGATAAGGTTACAGCCCCTACCCAGGCAGTTGAACCCCTGCCACTGTGTTTGGGTGTGAATTTGAGCTAAGCAGAGACCAGCAGTGTGGTTCCGGGTGGGAGGAGGGTGGCTGTGCACATGGCAGTGGCAGCATGGGACGTTGGTTGTCTGGTCTGAGCATCTTGCGTGTTTGACATCGCTTGTATGTTGGCCTGTGTGACTGGCCGTATCGCTGGGGGGAGGGTCTGAGGGTGTGAGCTGGGTCTGGGGGATGCAGCCCTATGGGGCACTTGGGAGTTGAGACTGTAGTAGGAGGGGATATGGCTGCGTGCCTGAAGGTCATATGGGCCTCTAGGGTCTGGTGTTGTGTGGCCTTCTTATAGCAGAACTCAGAGTGTCTCCTGTTGACACCAAAGCATTGCAAGCAATTGCAGTAAGATCATTATCATCTAGTAACCTTCCTCCTACCACCCCTTCCTCCTTCCATACTTCTCCAGTCCCTTCTTTCCTTTCTGTATTTCATTTCAAGCTTATAGAACTGTTGCCTTGAGCCAGACACTTACTGGGATTATTTCTCACCTGTCTTTCCTCCCCATAAACTAACCCCTCAAAGTGGAGGGGTACTGACCTCCACTTCAGCAACTTCATTATGAAAACCTCACGGCAGGAATTGGGTCTTACTCTGTCGGTAACTCATGGTGGCTGGTACTTTGTGCCCTCAGTAAGTGCTGGCTGATGCGAATTTGCTGTGGTGCCTCCTCTCCAGGGAGCAGGGGTGTGTGGGAAAGGGCTGGTGTGGTTTTGGTGGGGATGGGGTACCTCGATAGGTAGGTGATTGGAGCCTGATGTCCCTGCTTTCTGCTCTCCTGGCAGGCCCATTGTAGCCCCTGGAGATGCTAAGCCAGGTCTGCAGCGTCTCGGTTGTGGTCAGCGCCATGTGTGGCCTGGATCGGCTTCAAGACGTTGGGCATAGCTTGGTTGTCTCCACTCCAGCCTCTCCCTCTGGCACAGGCCTGAGCAGCCTGGCTGCCTGCAATTGTCACAGGGTCTCTGGACCCACCTCCAGGGTTAGAGGCATCACAGGACTTGGCCCTGGTCTTCCCTTAGGGCCAGTAGCCATGGGACCATTTCTCCTCCGTCATGTTACTGGCTGTGTTTAGCCCTTATCACCCTGGTACTGGCTCCTGGGAAGGGCTTCTGGGTGGTGACTGCCACAGGACACACCGAACCCTGGCTTTCCCCACCCTTCAGGCCTGTACCCAGCCAAGCTCATCATCCAAACCTGGGGCCTCACTGGCACACCACTGCGGTGCTCACACATGGGCTTGAAAAGCAGGGGGAATTGCTGTCTTCAGAAATACCAATGACAGTCTTCACAGAAATAGAAAATAATCCTAAGATTTATATAGAACCACAAAAGACCCAGAATAGCCAAAGTCATCCTGAGCAAAATAAACAAATAAATAAATAAAACTGGAAGAATCACATTCTGACTTCAAATTATACTACAGAACTGTGGTAACCCAAACAGCATGGTACTGACATAAAAACAGACACATAGATCAATGGAACAGAATAGAGGACCCAGAAAGAAATCTACACATCTACAGTGAACTTATCTTCGACAAAGTTGCCAAGAACAGGCAGTGAAGTGGGGAAATGACAGTCTCTTCAATAAATGGTGCTGGGATAACTGGATGTTCATATGCAGAGACTAGATCATATACAAAATCTCACCACATACAAAAATCAAATCAAAATGAATTAAAGACTTAAAATCCAGGCTCTGCCCTCATGAATGTATTAATAGAATAATGGGTTATCTATTAATGAGCTAATAGATTAATGAGTTATCATGAGAGTGGGACTGATAGCTTTAGAAGAAGAGAGACCTGGGCTGGCACGCTCAGCCCCCTCACTGTGTGACACCCTACACCACCTGAGGACGCTGCAGAGAGTCCCCACCAGTAACAAGGCCCTCACCAGATTAAATCTCTAGACCTTGGACTTCTCAGCCTCCATAACTGTAAGTATAAATTTCTTTTCTTTATAAATTACCTAGTTTCAGGTATTATGAAATAAGCAACAGAAAGTGCACTAAAACGCCCGGCCACTCTGGAGGCTGAGTCAGGAGAATCGCTTGAGCCCAGGAGTTCAGGGCTGCAGTGAGCTATGATCGTGCCACTGCACTTCAGCCTGGGCGATAGAGAGAGATCCCCACTCAAAACAATTAAAGAATGGACTAAGATGGGGCCAATGAAGGCCAGACCAGAAATTTGGGGGGTGGGAGGAGAGGAGGGATCTAGATCCCAGACAATGTCATAAAAGTTAGTGCTCACCAGGCCATCCCTGCTCTCTCGCTTTCTCTGAGTCCCCTCCCCCCCCACTTATTTCTCCTCCTCCTATTCCTCCCTCCCTCTCTCTTCCCCCACCGCTCCCTCCTTCTTTCCTTTCCATTCGCTGCTCTTGAATTCCGGGGTTCTGTGCTGTCAACGAGATCCCTGGCTCCCAGGCCAGGCTCGGTTCCCTGCAAGCTGCAGGTGCTGGGCAGGATCCGGCGGAGGGCGGCGGCGCGGGCGGCGCGGCTCCACCGGGTGCTCGGCCCGGCCCGCAGGCGGCGGGCAGCGGGCGGCCGCCAGGGGACATCTCGCAGCCTGCCCTGCGCTTTAATTGTCTGGGAAGGAAGTCTGTCCTTCAAAGGGCTTCTAATTCCTCTCCCGCAAAAGACACAAATTCTCCTCCGCGAAGTATGTGAGCATTCCCTCCAAGCGCAGCCCGCAGGCCTCTAAAGCCTCCGACAGGCGGCGGTTCAAGGACACCCAGAGGTGCTGGGCGGCCGGGCTGCTCGCCCGAGCCCGGGATCGCCGTGGACTCGCGCCGCTCCATGCACCCGAGGCTGCGGGGGAGGCGGAACCACAGCGGCTCGGAGCTGCTCCGCCACTCCACTGCCGCCGCCCCGGGCGAGCAGTGGCTGCGAGGGACTCCAGCTGGGAGTGGTGGCGGTGGAGAGGGTACCGCTCTCTGAAAGGAAGCTAAATTGCGTGCGTGCGGGTGCGTGGGTGTGGTGGGGGTGCTTTCGGTTGGAGGTCAATACAGCTCCCACTCGATTCCACTGCCCCTTCCCCCTTCCTAGCAGTGTCACCTAGGGGTCTGCAATGTCACCGTGGTTGCAGCTTTGAATGCAGAGCCTTTCTCACGTAGAGGGCAGAGCGGCCACACACCCTCCGGCGGGCTGCACAGGGCACACTGCACACGGCACTCAGCCTGGGGGGAGCTGGGGCTCACGTGCAGATGGACCATCCTCTCTCATGAACTCGTGAGCCTGGTGTGAACCTGCACTTGCCTGGAGGAAACAGTTTTTTTAAAAAAGTGCACAAAGACTCTGTCTGGGCTGGCGGTTTCCTTAGGAGTCGCCATTAAAGCGCTGCTTATAGCCTAATGGGCCTGGTCTTCCAAGGCAAGATGGCAAAACTTATTTTAAGCCAGATGGAAGGTGGCAGTAGAATGGACTGGGCTGGAAGGAACACCCCAGCACTCCCAATCACAGCTCGAATCGACTCACTCCTCTCCAGCTACCCTCATATGTGATAGGACTATAGCAGCTGCCTCTTTGGGGTCTCCCTGATTCACCCAATTTCTCCTCCCACAGCAGCCAGAGGGTGTTTTAAAAACAAAAAATCAGCCCATGTCACACACACCTGCTTAAAGCCCTTCTACACTCTTCTGAACCTCCTCTCATGGCACTTTGAATAACCCCCAAACTGCTTTTTCCCATCTCTCAAACCTCAGCTCCAAAGTCACCTCCTCAGAGAGGCCTTCCCTGACCACCCTGTCTAATAAGTCCCTCACACGCTGTCTTCCATCATTTTTCATCCCAACAGCCTGTCATTATTTACCTGTTCTCTGGTTTCATGTCCATCCCCCTGCTAGACTAAGAACCCCATGAGGGCAGAGCCTTGTGGGTTTGGTTCAAAACGTAATCCCTATGACCAGCACAGATGTGGGAGGTGCTGTATGAACTTTCCTGATTGAATGAAACAACCACAGGGTAATTGTCTTGTGCCCTTTCCCTGCTCCATCAGTTTTGGAGCTGAGCAAGCTGAACCCCAGGGTAAAGTGAGAGGTGTTTGAGCTCAACCCACATGCTGTCAACCTCATGGTGGCAGTGGCAGGACTGGAGCCCTGTCCACTGACTCTCAACCCTGGGCTGTCCTGCTGGTGAAATTTCAGGCTCACAAGGACGTCTGATGCTCTCGAGGTGCTCGAGTGGTGGGTGACTTTTGGATGCACCCACTCTCCCAAGAAGATGTGATCTGATGCCACATCCCAAGGCCCTGAGTTGCCTCTGAACTTGAACCTTTTAGAGAAAAAAAGGAAAACAAAACCACTGGATATCAACATCTAACATCTTGCCAAATGTCACACTGAATTCAGGCCCAATCTACTCACTCTAACACATTTGAGAAGATCCTAAAGTCACTAAAAATTTTTCAAATACATTTTTATCAAAATAATAACTGAACACAGTTTTAAAAGTCAAGTAATACTAGCAAGCTTATAATGAAAAAAATACACAGTTAATTTTGTTTAATGCTGAGCCAAGTGGTGTACTATCACGACATTTATTTTCTAGTATAACTTTCTTAGTTTCCTGGGGCTAATTATTACTCATTTTTTTCCTTTGCTTAGGTTTCTTTGAACCTTTGGCCAAATCTTCCCACATTCTCTGATACACCAAAAATGTTTCTCAGTACAATTTTTCCCAATGGTAAGCCTGTTTGCTAGTCTCTCAGTTCCATATTTTCCCAGCGATGGTGCTTCTGGAACATTCCTTCTTCTCACTCTTCTCTGGGACCTGTGGCTCTCTGGGCCTCCTGGCTGCAGTTAAGGAAACTAGGAAGGTTTAGAAGCTAGAGAGAGCCACATTTCTACTCTACCTTGAATCTTTGGCTTTGCACCTGTGCTCTGCCACCTTCCCTTACCTGTCTCCTCAAGAACAACGGCAGCATTTCACTGTCTATCCAAAAGCAAGTGTAGGGCGGAAGGAGGTGGTGCGATATTATCACACTTTAACCTGGGCCCTCCCACCGCTTCAATTTGACACCATGATTGGGTGGAATAGCTTCGGTAGAATTCTGTGAGATTTTGGTCGGTTGTTGTTGAGGTGAATTTTATGGTACCTCTGAACTGACTCAGGCCCTCAAGTCCTAAGGCGACTTAAAAGAACAAATTAATGAGGAAGAAACAGAATCCTTCAACTGTCCCGGCCCGCGGGACCTTCTGTTACTCGCGGGGGTCAAGGGGGACCTTGCCTGAAAGAGATGAGCGAGAGAAAGGAACGAGACCAAGCAAATGGTTGTCAAGGTCTGCTTTACTTAGATTCTTAGTAGGTTTTATAAGCATACAGAAACAAGGAAGTAGAAACAAAAAAAAACAGAGTGGGGCGACGATGAGGCTTGGGTCTGGGTTAATCAGCCCCAATCAGCGTCTTATCGGTATCCTGTTTTTGACTGGTTACTCATCTCCAACCTGGCAGGTGGTCAGGAACAATTGCAGTCAGCACTCCCTGGAGCATCCCGTGGTCAGCACGTCATGGACTGCATTCTTCTCGGAGCTATAGCTGGAATTTTCCAGGGCGAAGTCCATGCGTAGGACGAGTCATAGGGGAGTTGAGGGTCTTTGAGGGTCCTTGCCTCTAACATTCAACCATCTTCAAGATCCCAGATCTTGTTATTCCGTTCAGAGTCAGCCTTAAAAGTGGTCAGGGTCATGATTTGAAGTGAGTTCTCAGGAGCCCGAGGCCTGCATAGGTGCTTGAGAAAGGCTGCCTGAGTGTCCACCATTATTGCTGTAAACCCTATCACGTCAGGATCTATTGCTGAAACTCAGGTGTCTTTTGGGGGGATCACACTTTAAAGTACATCCAGGTTTTCACTTTGGGGAGAATGTGTGCTGGCTGCTTTCTAGAGAGCAGGTGGGCAGGAGGGGCCGTGGATAGAGCTCTTCCACAAGACTGCAGCCCAGCGCAGCGTGCAGAGAGGATGGGCCCTCCATGGGGGGAGAGGCAGAACCTGTACCGAGGGGGCTGGGGCACCTGGCACCTCTGCATCAGCAGCGGCCCCTCAGCTCCTCTTCATCTTCCTCCCTCGCCTGGATTTCTCACTCCCAAGTCAGATGTGGGACTTCCTGGCTTCCTTTTGTGCCATGACAGCACATAGCAGACATCAGAAAGGATGGACTCAGCTTTTACTGTCCATGGCGTGGCCGGTGAGAGTGAAGATGCCTAGCTTGATCTGCCTCCCAACCAGGAGGAGCAGGGGAAAGCCTTATCTTGTTGACACAAGGACGCCAGCACCACCCTGTGGCACCGTGACAACACAGAATCTGCCCTTTCGCCCACAGCAGCTGCGGAGGTCTCTCCCGCTAGGGCTGGCTGGACCAGAGGCTCATGCGATGTCTGGAACTGAGGAGCACCAGAGCTTGCTGGGGGTCTCCCAAGTGTCTAACTCCATTTCGCACCCGCTGTCTAAAGAGGAGAATTCAGGAAAGGGTTAGCCAAGACTGACGCAGTGTAGGCTTCGCAGGACACTATGCGGCCCCCATTCTATGTAGACAGATGCCATTCTCCCCATCTGTTTTTTCAGTCTTTCTCCTCGGGTACTCTCACTGTCTTTCTCTCTCTCTGTCTCTCTCCTTCCGTCCCCTCCTTGTCTCCCTTTGTTTCTATCTCTGGTGTTCTCCATACATAGCTTTCATTTCCCAAATCAAGGGAGCATCAAAACAATGAGACAAACCTCGACTCTTTGAGCTGGGGAATTTTAGTGTGCATCGGCTCTGCAGATAATGCGTGTGTTTGTTTTCTGGTAGTTTCGTATAGTTTCATGTCATGCGAAAGGGGAAGGGTCCTGGTCTGTTTTCCCAGCAAGGTGTGGGCACTATTGCCCCATCAGTGACTAAAAGCATGTTTGCCCTGAATTAGCAACATGGATCTTTGCCCTCTAGGTTTTGTCAGTGACTATAACCTTGAGCTTGTTCTCAACATTGACTAAAAGCTTAGTTGAACCTAACTATAGATCACATTGATAATATAACCATGCAGAGGGAAACAAAGAACTGATCCAAGAAACTTTTGAACAAAGTACTCTGCACAAACTTGGTGGGATGTAGTCCAATGATTTTAAGACTCCAAAATTCTTTACCTTTACTGAGGCGGTTTGTGGTCAGTGGTGATTGTGGTGAAGTAATTCTTAAACTATTTTGTGTATATTGTAGTAAATGAGTAAATAGATTGGTATTTGGGGGAGCTAGGATTTTACTGTGGGAGAAGGGAGAGATGAATATGGAATAGGGAAAAAAGGGAGGAACTTTGGTGTTGGATTAGAATCGGAAGTACTAGTACAAATGCATATTTTAAAAAATAGATATGTATTTCCTAGTTCTGTTCAGTCCAAAGGCCTCAAAGAAATGACAGTCCAGTGGAAATGACCCCCAAATAGAGCCAGAGCTCCTTCAACAAATGGCTAATGCCAGGACTGGGGAAGGGAAAATACAAAGTGAGTCTGGAATGTCTTGTTATGCCAAAAAGCACTCAAAGCAAGAAAGTGTTTATAAACTGATGAGATGTCAAAAACACATAGCAGCCATCTCGAAAGAGCCCACATTGGTTAAATTTGGGTCAATTGGAACATCGAAAAGAATAGTGAAAGCAATACATCATAAAACACCAAATAAAAAAATCAGTGAGTCCATTGAGGTACTAAAAAAATAATAATCAAGTGTGGAATGAGATGGGGAATCTCTTCTTTATAGAATAACGCCACTAAATAAAATGTAAAAAGAGTGACAAAATTTGAAAATCATCATTTTTCCAACCACCCATTTCATTAACAGAGGCAAAGTTTCATCAAGGGACACTAACCCTTGGGTAAAGCCATTAGGGAATAGGATGCTCACACAGTGTCAAAATATCACTCCAGTGATGTCCACTTATTAGAAAGGAAAAAGTACTTTTGTGCCAAATGATCAAACTTAGCATCACCTAAAATGAGACAAACTGACCACATATGTCCCCTGATGTGAGGCACCAAGAAAAATACACAGGGATATCATCTGATATCCCTGCCAAAATGTTTAATCTGAACCTAATCATAAAGAAATAATCAAACAAACCCAAAGTTGAGGAACATTCTACAAAATAACTTGCCTGTATGCTTAAAAAATATCACTATACTGAAAGATAGGGGGGAAAAAGCTGTTATGACAACTAAATGCAAAGTATGTTCCTAGAATGAATCATTAATATATATTTTTTAAAGTTATAAAGGCCATTTTGGGGACAATTTGGAATATTCGAATATGGACCCTGTAATAGTGTTATGTTGATATTATATTTATTGAGTATGCTAGTCATTAATATATTGTGTTTAGGTAGCAAAATGTCACTGTTCTTTGGAAATAAACACAGAAGAACTTATCTATGCAGTGTTGTGATGTCTGCAGCTTACTCTCAAATGATTTGGAAGGGGAGAAAAAAACCATTTATATGAAGTGAATGGTGGAAGAGAGGTAACATCTTCTACAAATATAAAATGTTAACCAAATTTTCTAGATAAAGCATATATAGATGTGGATTGTACTATTTTTTTTTTCAACTTTTCTGTAGGCTTGAGAATTTTTAAAATAAAAAGTTTTGGGAAAAGCCAGCTAATGGCTAGAAACAAACGTATGGAGGATTGTTCACCACAATCCAGTTGAGCCCAAGTTCGAGGCTTGGTCAGGCTGGTAGCCTGTGACAGGCACACTTTCTGGGAGCACATAGAGGATCCAGATTTTCCAAGAGATCAGTTCCTGAGCACCAGGTGGCTCTGGTTGACTCCTCTTATCCTCCTGGGACCTGGTAGGGTGAGGACCCTAACCCAAAGTGACTGAGCCCCACCTTCTGTCCTGGCACAGGGATTTCTGATGCTGTCCCCTGCACCTCCTCTAAAGTGAGTTTCTGTAAGTCAGATCCCCATTTCACAGAGCAGAGTATTTCCATAATTCTACCATGAGGTCCATGGCAGTGTATTCTAAACACAGGTGCTCATCAGAATCACTTGCAGGGCTGGTTAAACCACAGATTGCTGGGCCCTACACCCCCACTTTCTGACTTGTCAATCTGAAGTGGGCTCCACAATTCATATTTTTAGAGAAATGCCCAGGTACATCTAGTTTGGAAATAGGTATTGAAACCACAGACCAGGTGACCTTTGAAGAACTTTCCTACCCTAGGTGCATCTCCACTTAAAAATAGAGAATAAAAATATAGACACACTTAAGAAACAAGAAGAAAATTTTCTTTGTTCAGTCTAGTTATGGATGATAACTATCTTCTATCTCAGAGTCAAAGTCTGCAATGTAAGTTATACTTACTGCTTCTGAGTGGGTTAAATAATCAAGCCACAGCTTGGATCTTGAGGTTGGAAAGGTACTTTCAAATGTCACAGACGCTGGGTATTTGGATGAGGAATGTGGTCCGGGTGCCTTCCAGACAGAGCTTGCCTGTGCCAGGCTGGCAGGTTCTCGGCGTGGCCCAGCCCCTGTCTTCCCTGGCTTCTAAGAGCTTTGTCTCTGCCATGTGGGAAGGAAACTGTCTGGGTCTAGAAATACACCAATGCACCAAATATATCTGTGAAAGCTAGAAGTCTAGTTTCAGAAATGATTAGTGCTCAGAAGACCTTAGCCATTGTCTAGTTTTCTCCTCCTCTAGCCATTATAGAGGTGAGGGAGCTGTGAGCTCCGGAAAACTTTGTCACGTGTCTGGGATATGGCAGAGATGGGTCTCAACCAGAATCTAGAGGGGCTCCAGTGTGCCCCACAGACTCTTCAGCTTATCTCTGCTTGGTTCAAACATTCCCTGTTTTTAGATATATGTGAAGATAATAAAAGTATAAAAGTCAAGTGAAGTGGAAATTGCTGAGAGCTAACTCAGAAAATTTAGGCCAAGTTCTCCAAGGCAAAAATGTGCCTAACACATTTTGGGAATTTTCCCCTTTATTTCTTTCTTGGGTCTTTCCCCCCAAATTAATGCTTTCAGTATCCACTTGTCCTTAAAAGATAACAATATTTAGGCCTTCATCATTATGGGAATGAGTTCTTTTGTTATCAGGTTTTGCCCAATTTGAGTGAATTAAAAATGAAACAAAGCTTCGTATGGAAAATACTTTAAAATTGTTAGCTTGCAGCAACATTTAAAAATAGGTATTTAAAATATGTTAATAAAATATTTATGTACTAGATATGATTCTAGTTTCTGGGGATACAGTACTGAACAAAGCATACTAAAAATCTAAAAGCTCTTCCCTGCTGGAAATTGCAATATTGTGGATAAAATATTAGAGGTGAATTCAATTGGCAATTTGTAGTTATAGTCTGAATAAATTCAACTTTAAATGTTAACCATCCAGCACAATAATGTTATGTGAAAACAATCTAACATATAACACCATTTCTTGTTTTTAAACAAGACTTTGGAATTATAAGATGCTAGATAAGACTATTGTATATATTTGCATGTCTGTGTTCCCTTTTTTAAAACTAAAACAGATGAAAAAAATTGGCCTGTCCAAGTCTTAAATTTCCTAGAAATTTTACTTCTTTTGGGGGTTTCAAGATTTAAAAGGATTAGCAGTGTTTGATTTGGGCCAACCTCTCCTGGAGCAATAGACACTTGTTCTTGGAAGTTTGGGGACTAGTCAGAATCCTTTTAGTTATAAAGGACCCACTTGAGTGTGCTCAAGAAAAGAGGCCTTAGTCATGAAACACTGAAAGGAAAACACAACAAAACCTGTGGGCCAGAGCCCAACACAACCAGATCTTATGGGACAAAGATGGGAAACCCCAAAGAGCTGTCAGAAACATGGTGTCTCTCTCTCTCTCTCTCTCTTTCTGTTTCTCAGCACATCTATTGTGGCTACATCTTTCCCTGGCTTTTTCTGTGAGGTTTCAGTTTCTCCTCTCCCCAAATCTCACCTTACTCACAGGTCATAACGGCCATAATGGCCACCCACCCTCAGTTCTGCCTTGCTTTTCAACGATAGTGCTACCACCATCACCACTTGGGAACGTCTTTTTGGAGGTTCTTTGTTTAAATTCTCAAGAGAGAAACCTGATCAGTCTGCCTTATTTTCCTGAGCCAGCCACATAGAGTATAGGCTGCTGGCTGATTTATGGATGGTTTTCTCTTCGGGCCAGATACCACTCCCCGCATTCTATTGACTGTGACTAGAATCAGATGATGTGAAAATGACCATTGAGGGCAGCAGCACCTGTCAGTGAGGCAGGTTCCTCCAGAAGGCAGTGTTTGGAGACAGGCACCCTGAAACTGTTGTAGCATTGTGACGGTATGTTTTCTTTTTGATCAGATCAGAACCTTTAGGGATACCCATGGTTGCTCCTGAACCCCATGAAGGTTTAACGATGTACCTGTTGTGTCCTGGGCAAAGTCAGGGGATGGGGATACTTAAAAAGTAGCCAGAACTGGACCCAGGAGCACAGTCTTTTTTTAAAAAAACCCTGGCATCAGTAAACACAAATTAAAAAAAAAAAAAAAAAAGAAGGAAATGGGTGTCGTCTAGTTTGTGTTTCCTATTATCTTTGACTGCTTTTTGAATCTGGGTTCAGGGTAAGTCTGGGCCAGGGTGGACCCTTGCGGAAGTTAAAAGGAAAGGTATTCCATTTGGGCAATTTTCAAGCTGAGCTCATGGCAGAACATCGGTCTGGGAAGTCTTGTGGGCAGAGTGCTGCTTAGAATGGGGTCAAGGGGTAAGCTAAGTATAGATAGTGAAATTTTGGTTTAATCAGTCTAGAGAGGATGGTAGGTCCATAGAAAAGTATAAAAGGCCAAAAATCAAGCTCGGAGTGTTCCTCTTGTCAGAGTGAGGGTAGCTGAGAATTTCATCCTAGAAGTCCACGCAGGCTGATGAGATGGGATACTTAGTGTTCCAGGAAAAACAAGAGGGCCAATTAGAAGGCTGCTGTGCTTTGATCAGGTAGTGTGATATGCAGCAGGTTTTGCAGAGCCAGTGATCAGTGAGACCGTGCTGACACTGAAGGTGGGTGAGCAAGGAGTTGGGAGTGCAGACTTTGGGGTCAGACAGAAACTTCTGGAGCTGCATGATTGAGTAAGCCTCAGTTTCTTCATCTGAAATATGGAGATGATATTTATTTCTTAGAGCTGTGAGGAAGGTTGTATATGATGTTATCTGTAAAGCTGAAATGTGAGCTATAATTAAACTACATTCATTATCATCAGAATATTTGCCTATGCCCACTCACTCAACACATTACCATGCAGTATTTCAGAACTGCCATTCAGAACTGCATTTCCTGACCACAACAATGAGCAGAAATTAGGGGAAAAGAAAAATGCTTTTGATACTTCCTTTGAGGCTACTTCTTCTTTTTACAATTCTCTTTAATCTGAGCTCAAAGCCTCTATTCTGGGGTTGAGGGCTAAAATCCCTGGGAAAGACAGGACTTGAATCAAAATTTACTCTAGAGTTCTAAATGACTGTTATAAATTTTTATGAGGAATATTTTTGGTGGTAAGGGCAGGGATGGGGAGGAGAAAGGCACAGTATACATGGTGCTTAAAGTAAACAAAAGTGAATGACAATAGGTCAAGAGAACTAAGGACCTAGTACTCACTTTTTCTCGTGAACAGCTTGGCCTGAGTGTTTCTCAAAAAGTATTTTGTTAAGTTCTATAGCCTTCTCAAAAATTCATAATGTAAACTAGTGCATTAAAGGTTCTGAGAAGTTCTACAGCCAAGAAAATGCCCTCACTTCATTTAGCTCAGCATTCCTAGATTTATTGCTCACAGAACCCCTTTACTCAACATAGATCCTATCAGCCTCCTTAGGAACCACGAACACGCTCCATATCTAATTAAGGAAAGGGGTACACCCAGTTCCAACTTCTCTCTCAGTTGTCTCACCTTGACTTATCTAGGTGCATTGGAGAAGACATGATTAGGCAAATAAGATCATTGTCTTCAAACTTCTGGAAGGTTGCCACATTGGATGGTGGGATTTAGATTTTCTCTCTGTAGCTCTAAAGAATAGAGTAAAAGCCAGTGTAGACACTTGGAAAAGTGACCATTTCATATTCTATAACCCAGCCATCCACCTTCTAGGTGTATATCCTAGAGAAACTCTTGTACAGATATACCAGGAGATGCATATAAGAATGTTCTAGGCAAGACTATTTTGTAAGCACCAAACTAGAAATAATCAAATGTCCACCAACAAACAGGAAAATGGATAAACAAATTGTAATATTTTCCTACAGTGAAATAATATTCAGTGATGAAAATGAAAAAAACTATAGATATATGCAACAACATGGAAAAGTTTTGAAACAATGTTGGTATGAAAAAAAGTAAGTTGTAGAAGACTACATATAATACAGTTTTTGTAAACTCAAAATCAAGCCAGATTGAATGATATATTATTTAAGGGTATATCTAAGTAATAAAATTATTTTTAAAAGATAGCAAGAGATGTCATTATTCATAATAGCCAAAAGACGGAAACAACCCAATTGTCTTTCAACTGGTGAATGGATAAATTAAATGTGGTATAATCATACGATGGAATGTTATTAGGCAATAAAGAGAAACAAAGCACCGATGTATGCCACACATGGATGAGCCTTGAGAACATTATGCACAATGAAGGAAGCCAGTCACACAGGACCGCATATTATATGATTCCATTTACAGTTTATGAAATTCTGGAACAAGTACATGGAGACAGAAAGTAGATTGCTGGTTGCATGTCCAGGAGTGACTGCACGCTCTGCACACTGTTCCGCACAGTTTCACAAACCCAATATGCTTTGGGGAACTTTCCAAACCTGTACAGAGTAGCCTTGATTGTGTTAATGGCTGTGAGGCTTTATGTCCTATGTGGGACGAATGCACGTCCTGGAGCCAGACTGCTTGCTCCCGGTTAGCCTCACCACTTGCTCCTCTGCTTCGTTCAGACCTGTGAAACAACAAGGCCACCTCATCTAAAACGGTTCCCTTCCAGCTCCCGCTGTCCCCTACCCTGCATTCTGTTTCTTCCTGGCATGGGATGTGTGCACTGCTCAGTTCTTTGGTCATCTCCCCTATTAGAAAGCAAACTCTATGACAGCAAGGACTTTGTGCCTTTGTCATATAGGGTGTATTGCAGTAGGTACACAATAAATATTTATTGAATGATTGAACAAATAAATAGATGAATAAATTAATGCCTAGTTTGAAATCTCAGCTCTATCATGTACTAGCTGTAAGATCTTGAGCAAGCTACTAAATCTCTTTCCCTTAGTTTCCTCATCTGCATAGTAGTATATTAATAGCCATGAGGATTAAATACATTTTTACTTCCAAAGTACTTAGAACAGGGCCTGGCACATAGTGGCATTCATTATTATTTGTATAGAGGATCCCAATGCAGGGCTGGACCATAATTTCTTTAGCTGGTCTTCTGATTGTTTCCAAAGGGGGCTGCAATGCAGGACTTTGTACATAGTGCCATTCTGCATATGAGCAAGTCTATCTGTTGGATGAATTTCTAGAATTGGAATTGCTGGGTCCATGGGTACATGCATTTTTAATTTTGAAAGATAATGCCAGCTTGAAGTGACAAATAGTGATGAGCAGAACTGGACCACACTGGAAAGGCTGCTCCCTGAAACTAGACATGTTTATTTAGTCACTAGGCTAAGTGACCAGGTCTCAGGGCTGTGGTGGCAGTAATTTCTTCTGCAGGTGGGAGGGTGGGCTATGTGATCCGCAAGGTCCCTTGGGATCCAGAATATATTATGTTCCATACTATTATTGGCTAAGTGCCAGACATACTTGCAACATAAAAATGCAAACCTAAAATATTCCATTTTCTATCCGATTGGTAGTCATGGGGAGAAATGTTCTTTTAACTTATTTTTAAACTATGGGCCAGTTTTTGTTTACATAGTAGTGTTTTTGCTGGATGTTTTGGACCTTTTTGAGAGTATTGGGTATAAAATTTTTTAAATGTCTAGAATACTTTTTTTTTAATGTAGTCAATTATTTGAACTCTCTCTGTACAAATTAAACTTTTATGTAATGATTAGGGTGGGAGGTGGGTCAAGAAATATTGTATTTTTTAAAGAATTTATTGGCTCTTTTTTTCCTGTTGAGTCTAGTCAATAATCCACATTCTACAGCCACTCAAATGTCAAAATGTTTCAAAAATATATATAAAAAAATAAAGAAATGAATAGAAGCGTCCTTGTTCTTTAAATTATTTCTGTGTTACCCTGAACTGTAAGTGAACCCTCCTTGCTTATAAAAGAAGCAGCTGTTCATGCAATTGAAACCATGGTTCATTACAAGCTGACCTCGGATTCAGGAGTAAAACTTCCTCTATTTTACTACGACTATTCAGACAGGGACTGGAGATAAACAATAATCAAAATCAGGATGGAACTTGACTGGGAAACCCTCTATGTTCTTTGGCAGAATTATAGCAGCTCTCGAATTGCCAGGAGTGAGGCAATGTGAAATGACCCTCAAACATCGCCTTCGAAACGCAGTGGGTCCAGGCTGCCAACTCCGAGCAGACAAAGGCCGATTGTGACGACGTCTTAAGCATATACTTATAGAAACATTAATTATCACCAACCCTATTTTAAACATTTATAGAGAGTCGAGATGAAAGGGCCCTTTTATATCCATTTTTATATTCCCCCTTGTGAGAAACTATGATTACGGAGTGTTTTTTTTTTTTCTTTTCTCTTTGGAAATTCTTATTTCTAGGTCTTATTCCTAAAATACTAAGTTGGGTAAGAGGCTTACATGCTAATCAAGTTAGATATGAGAAGATAGCAGGGAAATGAAGTGGGGAAGTGGGTGCAATGTCAGGAACAGGGTGGGGGCCCCACTGCATCGTGGGAGGTATGGGCACCTTCAGCAGGAAATTACCCGTTTTGGAAATGTGGACATTCCGTTTTGTGGGTGCCAGTGGACGCCAATTCTAGAGTGAATTGGCTAAGGTCTAAGGCAGTGGTTCTCAAACATTAGCGTTCATCAGAGTCTTGGGGTGGGGCTGCTTTAAAAATAGGCATTATGGGGGCTGCTTTAAAAATAGACATTATGGGGTCCTAGCCCTGAAGAATTTAACCGAGTGTGTCTGGAGCAGAGCTAGGGGTAAGGGATGGGTCACAGAATGACTAAGGTTGGGGTGGAGGAGGGGACATTATTTTAACCAACACTCCTGGTGATTTGGATGCAGGTGGCTTAGGCCACACTCTGAGAGGAAACTGGCTTGATGATTGGTTATTCCCAAGCTGTCACCCAAAGGACATTTATAAACTCCCTTTCCAGAATCCAACCCCACTGTCCTGCCCCCAGGGCTCCTCCGTGGCACACTGTACCATGCACTAAAGCGGGCTTCCACAGTGGTCTGTGGCAGGCTGTGTGCAACGGTGTTCCTGCCTGAAGAATGCTTTTAACTCTTGAAGTCAATCATAATTCTTCTAGAGTCATGGATAAGAAAGGAGAAAGAGAGATCACAGGCCAAACTATCCACGCATGGGGAGTAAATGTCCTTGGCATGTAGCATGCTGGACTGGGGGCTTGGTGGCGTAACAGAGAGACCCTGGACTTGGCTTGGTAGGGCCTGGTGCAGAGATGGGAACCTATCTACAAAGCTAGGCTGTTTGTAGAAATCACAACGCTGCAAGTGGGGAAGCTGAGGCTGAGAGATTCTGTGACTTGTCCAAGATTGTACACATAGGACCAGAACGTGCAGGGTGGAGGAAGGGCTTCATATTTTTTATTTCTTGTTGCTTTTATGATTTGCTTATCTCAGAAGCAATTACTGTAGCTGCAGTTTATATGCATTCAGGAGGCAGTATCTGGAGAGGTTAAGAAGTAAACTCTGGAGTCAGACCGCCTGGGACTCTGCCAGTCACTAGCCCTGCAACTTCTGGCATGTTCTCTCTGTCCCTCATTTCTCTTAGGATGACAACAATAATGATAATAATACTTAGCTCATAGAATTTTTAAAATGAATAGGAACAGGCAATAAGGTGCTTAGCACGGCATAAATGTCTCAAGTAATATTAGCTAATTATTATACTATCATCATCATCATCATCTCTGCAAATTCCCTTGAAATGGGGTATAAATGTACGACTAGAAAAATGACCAAGCGGTGGCAGAGTGAATGCATGAAGAATGCACGCATGCACAAAAGAGCTACAGTGATGGTTGGATGGTGGAGGGATGGGTCACAGAACCACTAAGGCGCAGATATGCCTGTGCCCTCACTGACGAAATGGACGTACCTAATTTGGGGCCGTCCTCCGGAGGTACCTGCTCCCTCCCGTGTGCAGCCCAAGCAGGCAGATCCAGGTTAGCAGAGGCCAGATGGGCTAGCACCCTCGCGGGGGTCGCTCCCTGGGCCCTCAGGAGTCTAGCCCCTATTATGCTGCCGCTAATTACCTCCCGGCTGCAGCTGCGGGACCCCGCTGGGTGGGTGGAAGTGAGGGTGTGGAGGTGGGGGTGATTCTCCGAGATTAAAGAGGGAGGCGTTTCCCGACCCCGCCCACGGAGGCAGCGCCTGGATGGGCTTTGTGCGTCCCTGCCTTGCGCCCGAGGCGGGGGCACCCAGCCTGCGCACCCTGGGGAGGGACCAGGGACCGACCTGAGGGGTCCATTAGACCAGGTGGGCAAGGCAGAAGTTTTGCTGGGAAGAGAGGCCAGCAAAAGGCATTATGTTTGATGCTTATTTTCTAGATGGATTAGAAAATTAAGCCACTTACCCAGGTTTGAAGTTGAGTCCTGAACATGGCAGTTATAATAGTGGGCTCTGGCCTCAGAGAGAGAGGAAACTCCTAATACCTGCTTAACTCACTTGGCAGGGTGCTTGTAAGGTCCGCCAGTGATAGATAACCTTGGACAAGTAATTTATCAACGATATTTAGGGAAATCGTCTTCATCCATGTTTCTAGTATTTATTATGTGCCTGTGAGCCAAGTAAATTATTATTACGATGTCTAAGTCTCTGTGGGGCATACAAATTTTCCATCCACCGCCTGAAGGTATTTATTGTCCAAGAGTAATAACTATAATAAGAATAAAAGTACTAATTGCAGATTATTTAATGTCTACTATGTACCAGGCATTTTATGTTCATGATCTCACTGAATTGCTACAGTTGTAATAAGGTGGCTATTATCAGCATATTTTATAGATAAAGAAACTGAGGCTCAGGGTGGTTAAGTCGCTTGCTGTCCATTTGGGACATTCGGTGGCGGGTCAGCGCCAAAGTCAAGATTCATACCCACAGTCTCACTACAAAGCCCTTACTCTTGATTGCTGGGTAAGGGAGGAGTATATTTCCCACGAAGCATCACCCCCTAATTGAAGGCAGATTTAGAGCCACTGTTTCAACTAGAAAGGTTAAAAAAGGCTTTGTGGAGGGCAGGATGCAGAGAGTATCTGCAGGGGGAGGGGAGGAGGCATTTCACCAGGGAGGAGGGGTCAGTGAGGAGGGAGGAGGACAAGATGGAGAGCGAGGACGGTCACAGCTGCCGCTGCCTCCCCAGATCTTCCCCACAAACCCATGATGGAGGAGGGACAGTGGCGATACCGCCATTCTGAAACAATGCAAGCTCAAAGAGCTTATGTGACTTGCCCAAGGCACCCTCCTTCCATTTTACAGGCAGCAGGGAACCACGAAGTTTTGTGGGTAGACTATGCAAGGTGGGGCCACAGACCCTCTTGTATCATCGAATGTGCGATTTTCATTATTTGTATAAGAGCATCATTCTTAACTTTTTTGGGGGGCCACAGAGACCCCTTTGGCAGTCTGGCGAATTCTGTGGATCCCTTTGCCAAATAATAGTTTTTGGTTTTTTTAATTGTGGTAAATATACATAACATAAAATTTACCATCTTATCCATTTTAAGTGCACAGTTTGGTGGCATTAAGTATGTTCATGCTGTTGTGCTACGATCATCTCCATCCATCCACAGAATTCTTTTTATCCTGCAAAATTGAAACTCTGTACCCATTAATCAATATCTCATCATTCCTCCCTACTTCCCAGCCCCTGGCATCCGCCATTCTACTTTCTGCCTTTATGAATTTGGCAACTCTGGGTACCTCATATAAATGGAATCATGCAGTAGCTGTCCTTTTGTGATTGGCTTATTTCACTTGGTATAGTGTCCTCAAGGTTTGTTTATGTTGTAGTATGTGTCAGAATTTTCTCCCTTTTTAAGAATGAATAATATTCCATTGTATATATATGCCACATTTTGTTTATCCATTTACCCATCAATGACCATATGTTGCTTCTACCTTTTGGCTATTGCAAATAATGTGCCAAATAATGTTTTAAAATGTATAAAATTATGCATGTGTGTATATATGTATATAAATGTATATTTACATGAACTATGTACAACATGATTGCAAAAGAAAACAGTAATATTGATATGCAGTTATCAATTTTTTAAATGGCTTATGATATATTATAGAAGTATATAAGCTCCTTTAGTAATGCAGCAGGCCTAATAACTACCTTAATTTTGAAACAGTGATAATTATAAATGATATTTTGAGATACCTGCAATAACTAGAATATGATATGAAAACATCCATGATTTCCATTGGTAACAAAGTCCCAGGTATGGCTAATGTTCCTGTTACTTTGTTGCCTACATTCATAACTGAAGGAAATGCTAAATTTCAGTTGGAGATTTGTGAAAATAAAAATAAAATTATTTCCCATACAAATCTGAGACCTCTTGGAATTCTATTCCCAGGTCCTTGGAAATCACAGCAGCCTGGGGCTGTGATGCGTGCGCAGCTTGAAAAGAGCCACCTGTGACCATCCTGGCCTGAAGCGAGGGCTCCAAATTCAAACTTTTTGGTTTGTGGTCATCTTTTCCTGGCTTGGTCCAGTTGTGTGATCTTGGGCAAGTCCTTTAGCCTCTCTGAGCCTCAGTTTTCTCACCTGTGGTTGGATACTAATATCCACCCTTTACTGGTTATGACTTCCTATGACTCCTGAGGCTTCTCTAAAAAGATGGATAAAACCAGGCCAGCATTTTGGCCCAGGTTTATCTAAATCTCAAAATCCCTTCTCCATCCATAATGGACGGCAGGATGGAAGGCTTTTTACGTCCATGTTTTCCAGAACCTCGTCTTCTTCCTGCCATCCAGGGTAAACAACATGACTAAGCCAGACTCTGACTTTTCCTACCATCCCAGTCTTTGGGGAGCCAAGATTGCCATCTTGTTTTCACAGACTCCAAGTTGTCTAAAACTTTCACATACCAAGGGGTGGTCTGGGATCCTATCAGGGGCCATAAAAGACCATAGCCAGCAAAGATAGGGGATCAGCAGGGATATCCTAAACAATTAGCCAGAAGGAGGAAGCCACAAAGGGAAGTTTATATGCAGGTGTCCAAGCATCCAAGCTATGTGCCTTAAGATAACCAAATGCCTGGCTGTGGATGGCAGATGACAGTTCACTAGCTTCGCTGCTTGCTGGATAGGTCCGTTCTCCGCTGTGAAAATATTAAAATACTGAACATCTCATACTGTAATACTTCCTAAACAATCCAGGAAATGGGATAATACCAGCTAGTTCATAAGATTCTGGGTTGATTGAGATAATATCTGTGGAAGCTGCTGCCTTGGCTGAGCTGGAGGTGAGACCCAGCTGGGAGGGGACTCCAGTGGCCCCCTCAGCCTAAGCCTGTTTGCATGAGCTGATGTGCACATGAATTTGGTTCTTGGTTGACAGAAAAGGGTGGAAAATGGAGGGTCTGAACCACTCTTCCTGTCTCCCTGTCCCCCCTTACTGGGCTTGCAGTGGGACAGGCGCTGTGTTTATAAGAGACTTTTTTGAGCCTGTGCCCAAGCACTGTTGGCTCAGCGTCTGGAGGATAAAATGTCACACTGAGCAGGGAGGGGGCTAAGTGTCCCCACATCCCTTCCATTCTGCCCAAAGGGGCCACCAGCAGAGTCCCCACGGGGATCGGGCACAGCGCCTCACAGAGAAGAAGGTCATGCGAGACCACATTCCCCTGGGAAGTCTAGAAATTACGTGTGGAGGGAGAAGGGAGATGTGAAGCCAGGCCTAATGTGATGAGCGGATGGGGGCTGGGAACTGGCGAGGATCAACTAGTAATGCCAGCGTCACCTCATTTGCCTCATTTCCTTTAGAGCATCACCCTCGGAGACCCAAGAAAGTCTTCTTCTCTCTGTGAGTCTGGGACATAGCAAAGCGTCATGCACGTAATCACTCACTAGCAATGTGGTGGTTGTTAAGGAATTGCTCTTATGCCAATTGTGTAGGGGAGAGGTTAACACGGTCAAATGGCTGCTTGTGAAGGAGCTGGGATTCGGGTAGCTTCTCTGGTCCCAAAGCTCATACTCTTGTCTTCGAAGGTAACTTTTCTTCTAAATTTATCTTGGGCAAAAATAAAATATCTTCTGCAAGTTAAACATAGAAATACCATATCCAGGTGTCCTCAAACTACGGCAGGCCGCCTAGCACATTTATCCGGCCCTCCAGGTGTTTTTGCCACCGCTGCCTGTCCTGCTTAGCAGCCAACTCATCCTGGGCCCACAGTGCGCAGTCTCCAATGGTCTGAGGGACAGTGAACTGGCCCCCTGTTTAAAAAGTTTGAGGACCCCTGCATATGCCCCAGCAATTCTACTCCTAAAAATATACCTGAAATAAATCCAGTACAGGTAACCAAACAAAAACATCCACGTGAATGTTCATAGCACCAGTATTCACAATAGCCCAAATGTGGAAACAACACAAATATCCACAGACTGATGGATGGATACATAAAATGTGGTATGCCCATATAATGGAATAGTAGTCATCCATAAAAAAGGATGAAGTGCTGGAACATGCTGCAACATGGATGAACCTTGAAAACATTATGCTAAATGAAAGAAGCCAGTCATAAAAGACCACACATTATATGATTCCCATATATGTTATGTGTGGAATAGGAAAATCTGAGGAGAGGAGAAGCAGATTAGCGATTGTCAATGGTGGAGTTGGGGAGAATGGGGAGCAACTGCTAATGGGTACAGGGTTTCTTTTGACAGTGATAAAAATCTTCTAGAATTAGATAGTGGTGACATGATGGTTGCACAACATCCTGAATGTACTAAATGCCATGGAATTGTACACTTCAAAATGGTTAAAATGGTGAGTTTTACATTATGTCTATTTTACCACAATAAAAACCAAACAGCAAGGAGCAAATATTTAAACAGAAATGTGAACACATTTCAGGTACTTTCTTTCTCAGCAACCTCTTTTCTTGATTTTTTAGTACATTAATATCTTTCCCAGTCAGAACTCTGTAGGCAACTTCATCTCAGCAGAAGGCAGTTGAGAATCAGGAAGCAAACACAACTCTAAGGTCTCCTTCAGTGCTCCTGAGAAGGCCTGTGGGCTGAGTCCTTTTGTGTGTTACAACTGAGTACATTCCTGGCTACTCCGAGTTATCAAGACAAGGTTAAATCCACCCTGGCTCTCTGCAACACAATTTTAGGGCCCTAGATTTGCTTTCTGCCTCATTGCACAGCACATCATGTGTTCCTTGATTCATTTCTGAGAACTTTGAAGATTTTAAAGGAGTTTCAGGAATAAACTTAATTGTGTGTTATAAACCCAGGTTCTCCAGTGTTCTTGATTAGGACATTACTCTGAACCTAGGACCAAGTGCTGAGTGACAAGGCTTCCACAAACAGCCACAGTATCTCCAACATGATGCTGGCCCTCAGGTTTTTCAACCGTGGGGCAGGGTGGTTTTCAACACAGGACTATTATGAAATTCAAGTATGATAATTAAAAGCTATTAATTTTGGGGTTGGTAGCAGGAATTCTCTGTGCTAATGCAATGCTGATAATATGAATAATAGCTGGCATGTTTTACACAGTTGTGTTTAGTGCAAATTACACATAGTGCCAGGCACTAGGCTAAGCACTTTACAGGACATCCATGTACACGCACGAAGTGAGTTCTATTACAGTCTAAATTAACAAATAAAGAAGCTAAAGGAGAAAGATGGCAAATAACTTATCTTAAGTCCCAGAGCTGGTAACCGATTGAGCCAATATTTGACCCCAGCAGGTTGAGCCAGTCTCAATCTAAGCAGTGCCTCTTGTGTATAATATGTCACATTCTAAATATAATGTCAAGGAAAAGAGTCAAGCAGAACTGAAGGATGCAATCAATACTTCTTTAAAGTGAATATCTTTGTATGAAGTGACACCTGAAGGTCATGGAAGCCAGCTCAAAGCTGGTTATTAGCACCTCTTTTCAAACTCCACATTCGGTAGCGTTCATTTCAGTAGCTTGAGTATTGAAATACTTCCACTTCAGTGGGAGTCTTTACGGCATGAAAGTTAGCAAATGCTCCTAATCCCTTTTTTCTTCTTTTTTTCTGGAGAGCCTGTTAAACATTTAACGGTGTAGCACTGGCTACAATAATTTCTATTAGCAGAAAGAATTAATAATAATATCTCACAATGATAATACTAGCATTTTTTTCTTCATTTGCAAAGCTACAAATGTAAACCACAAATACAAGAAGACTCCTCATGGTGAGTCTCAATTTTGAAAGAAACAAAGGAAAATTATAACAGAAAGAACCTAAGATCTGAAGCAGCCTCTGGATTGTTCTCTTCCTGGGCCACCGTGCCATTCTTTGAAACAGACACTGAACACCTAAATTGGGTTGTCCCTTTTAATCCTTCCATCAAGGCAAGCATTAGGTACTATTATTATCTGAGTTTTAAGAATGAGAACACTGAGCCTCAGAGAAGTTAAGCAATTTGTCTGAACTAGCAGAGCCAAGATTTGAATCCAGAACTCACCTTTTCCACCACTGGGCTTTCTGACTTCAATATTTTTAAATCCACCATTTCTCTTAGGTACTTCTGCTAAGGATCTTTTAAAATCTCCTGGTGAAAATTAAAGTCAAGGCCATTGGAAACAAGCCACCAAGGCCAAACCATGCTGGTGATTTGCTCACATGGTCTCAGGTTTATCCTGAGGTATCAGGGCCCCCTATTCAACAGGTGCTGAGAGAAGGAGCTGGTCTGGAGTAGGAAAAAAAAATGAGCAAAGACTCTTGGATAATTAATTCAACACATATATTTTGAGCACCTACTATGTGTCAGGCATAGTTCGGGGTGCCAGGGATAAAGCAAAACCCAGTCAAGTCTCTGCACTAAACAGACCTTATACTCTACAACAATTAACATCTATTGAGTGCTTGCTGTGTGCCAGCACTCTGCTAAACATTTATACCCTCTATCTCACCATGAAACAAGATATTGGGACAAGGGCATGACCAGCTGGCACCCTTGACAAGTTACTTGAGCATTCTGTGGCCATTGCCCAGGTATGTAAAATGGGGATATTTAACTATTTCACAGGGTTGGTGTGAGAATGAAATGAAGTGATAGTTTGTGTAAAGAGCTTGGTATAGTGTTTAGTACATTATAAGCCATCCAAGCTTTTTGTTAGCACAAAAATCTCCTTTTTCTATAAGAAAGGTACTATGATTAATGCCATTTCACAGATGTAGAAATTGAGGCTTGAGTCTCACAGTGAACTCTGTTCACTTAGCCACTGGACCACATTGCTCTTGGAGTAGCAGAATGGGAAACAGGGAAGGATTAGGTGCAATAGGCTGAACACCTGTTAAGTTGGAAGAGAAAAAGAGAAAAAAAGAAAGCAAGCAAGCAAGAAAGAAAGAAAGAAAAAGGAGGGAGGGAGGGAGGGAGGGAAAGAAAGAAAAAAAGAAAAAGAAGAAAGAAAGAAGGATGGAAAGAAAGAAGGAAAAAAGGAAGAGAGAAAAGAAGAAAGTCACAGGCAGAGACAGTAGTCTTATGCAGACTTAGGATGTAGGGTGAAGCATTTGGGCAGTTGCCAAATATGAGTGACCCCAGAAAAGCCAGCTAGTCTAATTAGCCTAGTCTCTGGCTCATCTTTAGGAAACCTTTCTTCACCGTTCCCTCCCCACTGCTGTCCCCTGCCAGCTTGGATGAAATGTCCCTCACCCCCAACAACCTGTCCTGTAACCCTGTGAGGTTATCTCGCTCTCAGCACACATCATGTCATGCTGATTGTCTGTTTGGGTCTCTGTGTCCCTTTTGAGGCCAGGGACCTGGTAATCTCTCCAGCCTCAGCACCCAGCACTGCTGGTTAGAGCTCAGTAAATGTCAGCTAATCTGCACAGAAGACTGCATTTATAATCAAGAAGAGACTAAGCATTAGATCTTTCACCTCAAGGAGAAGGCATAAATACTTATTTAGAAGAGGAAGTAGAGCATTAGGGCCTTTACATACTAATATGGTAGTCCCCCATTCTCTGCAGTTTTGCTTTCTGTGGTCTGAAAATATTCTGAGAGAGAGAGAGAGAGAAGAAGAAAGAGAGATTGATTTGGACAGGCCACATTCATATAACTTTTATTACAGTATATTGTTATAATCGCTATATTCCATTATTAGTTATTGTTGCTAATCTCCTACTGTGTCTAATTTATAAATTAAACTTTATCATAGGCATGTATGTATAGACAAAAATGTAGTCTATATAGGATTCGGTATTATCTCAGTTTCAGGCATCCACTGGGGGTCTTGGAACACATCCTCCTTCGGTAAGAGGGGACTATTACATCTAAAAAGGAAGCTCATGTTTCTGTTCCATACAAAGAAAGTTAGTATATGTTTTAGGTTCCTTATAGGGTTGTTTTTTTTTGTTTGTTTGTTTTTTTGAGACAGAGTCTCACTTTGTTGCCCAGGCTAGAGTGAGTGCCGTGGCGTCAGCCTGGCTCACAGCAACCTCAATCTCCTGGGCTCAAGCGATCCTCCTGCCTCAGCCTCCCGAGTAGCTGGGACTACAGGCATGTGCCACCATGCCCGGCTAATTTTTTTTTTTGTATATATATTTTTAGTTGGTCAATTAATTTCTTTCTATTTTTGGTAGAGATGGGGTCTCGCTCAGGCTGGTTTCGAACTCCTGACCTTGAGCAATCCGCCCGCCTCGGCCTCCCAAAGTGCTAGGATTACAGGCGTGAGCCACCGCGCCCGGCCCCTTATAGGGTTTTGAATAAGGTGTCCAGGTTTCTCAATGCCCTGGAGACAACCCTCAGAATAGTGAGTGATCACAGGTCACAGAGCTGAGACGGTCCACCTGTCCCCTGGATGTGCCATGATTTGTCTAATACATGGAGCACGTAGGTTGTTTCCATTCGACTCTTCCAAGCAATGCTAAGACAGCATTTCTGAACCCTATGGCCTTGTACTCTTGTGCAAGTACATTCCTAGAGGGTAATTGCTGGGTCGAAAGCATTCTCATAAAGGTTTCATTTTAAAAAGTCAAACATTAGAAAGTGCCCATGTGCAACCCTGGCTAATGACAGTTACCTCAGAGGCAAATGCCTTAAGTACCTTTGCCTTGGACTTGTTATTTATCTATTCTGACTCCATCTGAGGGTTCACAACTCTTGCAACCAGTTTTTTCTGAGATTGACATTGCAGTAAGCAGCAGGAATGCCCAGGACGGCACGTCAAGAGGAAGAGAAGACAAAGTCAAGGACAGTGAGAAAAACAACATGGAAGAAACTGACATAGAAAAGATGGCTTGAGGCTGCCAGAAAGGTATTTCAAAGGCAAAGGAAGAGGGAAAATAAAGCTAATTTCTATCTGGAAAAGGATCTTGTAAAAGTTTTCCCTTGAGAAACCTGTAATGTGAGTAAGTAGCGAGGTTCCGGCAAGAAAACAAGGTTTTAGAGTAAAAGAAGACCATAGGATTCATCCCCTTGTTTATTGATGAAGAAATAAATCTTGGGGACTGACTGACTTGCTCAAGGACACGTGGCTGGTGAGTCGCCTCGGGAGGACCCAAGCTGTTGCTTCTCAGTCATGCTGCATCACGGCCCCGATTTCTCCTTCCATGTTTCGTCACTTATCCCTTTATAATTACTCTACTTAAGCAATATAGATTATTCATACAGAGCTGAAACATCATTTTTCTCATTTCACTGAGTTTAAATAGAGATGACAGGGCCTATTCTTAATGTTTAACAATCAAAACCAATTATGACTCTTTCTTTCCCTCTTGCAAAAAACACACTGTCCTTTTCAGAATGTAGTGTTTTTATTCTATAGCGTCAGCAGGGCAATGGGAACAATAAAATGGCAATAAAACCTCCAGAGTAGAAGTATACTAAATATAATCAAGTCAACCCAGTTATTCAGGATTGTGGAAATAGTGCCATGGATACAAAATAATGAATAAAAATAGCTCAAAGGATGCTGAACTCATGGGCATGAGTCAGGGCACACTCATGTGTGTTCAGCCAGTGATATGACCAGCTGCAACAAGTTCGATTTCCTTCTGCTCTTTGGAGGGCATTGGCAAGCCCCTAGATACTTCCTTGGTACTGAATCCAAATTCCCAAACTTCCCAAGTTATGGTTAGCTAAGCCAGAAAATGTTCCCACTTTGTCCCTATGGCAGAGGAAAACTGAGTCAAGAGCCAACCTATGCATAAGTTCCATGAACTACCCATCCACCCAAGCATTCGTCCATCTCTCCACCCATTAATCCCTCCTTCCTTCCATTTGTTTATCAAACATTTGTTGAGCTCCCACCATGTAGGGGTTTAATTAGTGAATTTGGAAATGACTTCCTGATTGACTTTTCTCTTTTCGATAGCCCTAGATATTTGATCCTTGTTTATAGGAAGGGATAGCCAATCTCAAGTTTTTGTCCAGCTGTGGAATTTGTATGGACAGGGCTGCTCTTCTCTATGTCATTCTAAGTAGTAGAGCTGGAGAAATGAAGCAAGCACAAGAACTGACTATTAAAGGGGATTCTATTTTTCTTGGAGTCTATCCTGAAAAAGTCATTCTTTTGAAAGATCAAGGAAGAGTATTTGCCAATGAGTCCTTCAGTGAGATAGAGAGAATTCCATTGGATTCCAGGAAGACAGTCCTTGTTTAAGAAGGAAATATTCTTAGACATCCCTTTCTCATTCATGGAGAATCCTGGCCTTATTCTGCAGTAGAGGCATTTGACACCAGTGCCATCGGGCAACTGCACCCTCAAGTGTCTAAGGGGCTGTGCCCGTAGCCCTGTCCTTGTTCTTTCTTGGCACAATTGCCCATGTTTCAAGTTTCAGGGGACTGAAGAACCCAAACAGAGTACTCCCTTAAGATCCCAGGATAAGTGTATAAAATGTGACTACTTGAAATTGGAAGAAGGAGAAGTGACAAAAGTGAATAAGATAAGCCACCCTCCCACCCCAGAATGTATGCTCTATAAGGACAGGGACTCTTTTGATCATATGTACTGTTTTATCCCTAATGTCTAGCAATATGACGTTCAATGCTCAACAAATACTTGTTTAGTTAATGACTATGGCAGTCTTCCTGGGACATATTTGTAGTACCCAAACTATTAAGCAACAGAAAGTACATCAGACTTGGAGTAAAAAAGCCTGAGCCTGATTTCTGGCATTTCTGTTTACTAGCTGTGAGCATCAATTTCATGTCTTTAAAATGGGGCCAATAACATCTAGCTCACAGAGCTATTGGGAGAATTAAATGGAATATTCTAGAAGCCCCAGCACAATGCCTGGCATAGCGGTATGTGCTTCATAAATGCAGCGTCTGTTGGATAGCATTAAGAGGCTGTGTAAATTTTAGCAAGAGGCCTACAGTGAATCTAAAAAGGAAGCATCCTCAGGCACAGTGGTGCACACCTGTAGTCGCAGGTACTAGGGAAGCCGAGGTGGGAGGACTGCTCGAACCCAGGAGTTCGAGTCCAGCCTGAGCAACATGAGACCCTGCCTCTTAAAATTTTTCTTTGTTTTTTTTTTTTTTAAAATGAAGCACCAATTAAAATGTAACCACTGAAAGAGAAGCTAAAATCATGAAAATTTCATCTTATTACAATGTCAAAAGTATTCGGTGACTGGTATGAAGAATATTTTTAAAAGGAAAAATCAGTGGATAAAGTTTTTACGGCGGTTGTTTGGCAATTCTCAGTGCTAACCTTATTGTCATGTGAACGAGATGGATTTCCTGAGTTATCAAGTGATGGCTCATTAAAATTTGCTTTCCAAGCTTTTAAGAAAAATCATCCAAAATTTGGAAATAAAGCAAAGAAGTTATTGTGTGCCCTTGTTTCAATGACATATTAGAGAGTTGTCTAACAAAGTGACTTAAGGATCATCCGATGCTCTGGAAATTATCATTTTGTTTTATTTACTGTTTCTATTTGTGTGGGCTGGAAGTTTGTATCTCCCCACAGACTCATATGTTGAAGCCTTAACCCCCAGTGTGTCTGTATTTGGAGATGGGGTCCCTAAGGAAGTAATTAAGGTAAAATGAAGCTGGGTGCAGTGGCTCTGGCCTATATTCCCAATTACTCAGGAGGCTGAGGTGGGAAGATAACTTGAGGCCAGGAGTTCGAGACCAGCACTATAGTGAGATCTCATTTCTGGAAAAAAAAAAAAAAAAAAACAAGGAAAAAAGTTAAATGAGGTCATAAGAGACCCTCATGTGATAGAATTAGTGTCCTGATAAGAAGAGA
The DNA here is from genome assembly GCF_040939455.1 of Microcebus murinus. Lineage (NCBI taxonomy): Eukaryota > Metazoa > Chordata > Mammalia > Primates > Cheirogaleidae > Microcebus > Microcebus murinus. Next base: position 31,745,211 of record NC_134117.1, on the reverse strand, counting down.
CACCAGTTCGCACACACTGAAGAAAGGCTAGGTGAGGGCATAGCAAGAAGGTGGCAGCCATCTCCAATCCAGTTAGTCTTCATCAAAAACAGAATCAGCTGGAAGCTTATCTTGGATTTGGAGCCTCCAGACTGTGAGGAAATAAATTTCTGTTGTTTAAACCACCTAGATTGTGGAACTTTGATATGATGGTCTGAGCTGACAAAGATACTATTGCTTAAGGTCCAGACTCTGTAACTTTGGATAGTAACTTGTAGAAGATTGATAAGTTGTTTTGAAGGAGTTTCTAGTAGAGATGTGGATTATTTCTGTTTGTAGACATGAGAGTCTCAAAGACCAGTTTTACTGACCTGTAGGACATCAACCATTATGTATCTAATGGAATCTGAGCTTCTGTTTTCCTGCTTTGTAAAATGCCATTTGTAGTTTATCGTTTAGAGGGATGTTTTAAGATTAAATGTAATGCATACAGCACTTCTGGGGCACTGCCAGACATACAGTAAGCTCTCAGTTAAATGACACTCACCATGGTTATTTAGATCAGAAGTCCACAAATGTATTTTGTTGGGTTTGTACAGTGTTTAAAAATTTGAGTGGCTAATAGGTAAAAGTCAGGACATTTCACATATTTCAGATTTCAGCTTCTTTTGAAAATCAAAAGATCAGGCAGACAAGGCTTAAATTCTCACATGGCAACTAACAACTCTAAGTGGGTGGCATCTGCCCTTTGGGATGGGCAGGTATTGTCCCCTTTGCCACAGGCCACACCCAGGTCCCTTTGTTCCTTTACATTGCCTGCCTGGTCCCTGAGCATCATCCTCTTGTTCCCTAATTGAAATAACCTTCACCACAGTTTTCAGAGGCCCCAGAACGAGGATCCACCCAATAGGACCCCAATGGTGCCTTAAAGGAGCCCTTCAAGGGCTCATGGTTCAACCTGGTGGCGTGGGATGTCTTCACATGACATTGGGCCCTTCTCGTCTCTTCCCCAGCCCTGCAGGAAGGGTATGGTATGCTTAGATGGAGTGCGTGGGTAGGACATCTTCCTGAGGCTCTCTGAGATCATTGCATCCTGCCCAGATTATATTCATGACTTGAGAGCTTGTAGCATTGTGACCAAGCATGGGGCTAGCTGATAATAATAAACTTTAGTATAGAGTGCCCCCCCCATGGCCGCAACCACCAGCCCACTTGATGTAGAATCTTCCAAACAATTTGAAGTAGATATCACAGATCCACAATCTGAAATTCCAAAGTTCCAAAAACCAAAACTCTTCTTGTACTAAAATGTAACCTGAACCAACATGAAGCTATAGATAGTCTTTATCTTTCTCACCTAATATAAATACTCTCACATTTTGCTGCAGAAATGCTAATGCATTTGATTACTGGGTAGTGTCCTTGATCCTGCTGGAGGTAGGGTATTCGCACGGTACTAACTTTCTAAGGTTTGAAAACCCAGGACCGGTGCTTCAGATAAGGTATTGAGAACATGTATTCGTCCCATTTTACAGATGAGGAAACAGAATCCTTGAGAAATTAAAAAAAGAAAATCCACCCTGACCACCCATCAGTCAGTCCTCCTCGGATGAGTGACCTTGGGCAACTCATGTCACCTTCTGGATCTCAGTTTTTCTGTCTGTAAAACGCATGGTAGCACTACTAGCTGTGTGCCACACACCTACTGGGCTTTAGATCATTTCGTTCTCTCTAAACCATTCTGTAGCACGGTGGTGCTGTTATTAGCCCCATCTTACTGATGAAGAAATGGAATCTCAAAGAACTGAACCCGGTTGCCCTAGGTCACCCAGTCTATGGAGAGCTGACATGTGAACCAGGTCTGTCTGCGTTTGGCATCAGATACCCTTTCATGATGTTCAAGGGTCCTCGAAGCTCTCAAAAGAGTCTCTTTCACTGAGCAAAATGCGTGGCCCATTTTATCTTCCACTCCTCACATTCCAGCAGCCATCGGCCTGACAGTGAGGCCAGTGAAGCTTTGAAAATGCTGTTTACTTGCCCCTATCTCCTCCCTCCCCAGGGAGGGTTAAAAAATCTCGACTTCCAAGCGATTGCAGGCATTTTCTAGGACTTCAGCTCAGTGGGTCTGTCTCGCTTCCTGCTGTAAAGATTTCTGCAAGTAGGTGCAACATTTTTCCAGGGGCTTTTAGCCCCAATAGGTCTGAGCCTAACAGACCCCAGTTCCTGTTAATGAGGTCTGTCCCTCCTCCTTCCTTCCATCTCTCTTGGATGATTCTCCACCTCTCACTTGAGGGACACAAGAGAAATCACAGCAGCTTCTGGCTGCCTGTGCTTGGAAACCCCGGCCTCACAGAAAGTGGGTTGAGGGCCTGGCTGCAAGAGCTATCATTCTCCAGCCAGGCAACTGACCAAGGAAGGAGTGCCTCTCTCCCATAATGTCATGTTTTTCAACCCGATTGCTGAGATAAAAAATGTCTCTCGATAAGAAATGCTAAAGTGGTTTGGGAAGCCAGTTGCCTGTACTCATGGGCACTGGTGGATTTACTACCCAGCAATCCGCATGCAGGCAGAGCAGCCAGGACAGGGGTCTGGTATTTCTGACTCTTGATTCTTCCAACTCTTGATTCTTCTGACTTGACCTCACTGAAACCATTTCCTTGTCTAGAAAATGGGGATAAAAATCTCCAGTTCTGCCTATCTCAAAGAACTGCTGGGAGAATTGCAGCAGTAAAGGATGTGACAACCTTTGCAAACATCACATACGATTATCATGTAGGCCTGAGGGCGGTGGGTGAGTTATGGCTAAGGATGAGGAAGAGAGGTCACAGGAAGTCAGCTGTACAAAGAAACAAGATCAAAAGCTCAGTTGATTGAACTCCAACAGATCTTGACAGATGATCCTGGGCTTACACATACATTTCCAAAGCATATCCATCTTCCTTGTTTCAAGATGATTGTGTATTGCTGGGTTTTAAGAATGATTGGGGAATTTTGTTTTGGTGTCATTTAAAGGCATTTTTGTGCCTTAAAATTATGGCTAGCAGAAGGATTGCAACAGGAGTAAAAATCAAGAGAAACAACAGATAGCAGAAACAAACCTGCACCTACTTTTGGTAGTGAAATTATCAGAGACAGATTATAAACAAGCTTTTTTATTAGGTAAATTATAAACTTGGATGTATTTGAAGGAAATAAACTCTTAAAAAACTGTCAGATATGAAAAAGAACCAAATAGAACTTCCAGAAATAGAACACATAGGAACTGAAATTAAACACTTGTTTCATAGACAACTTTGAGGGACTACTCTAGTCAGGAAGAGGCCTATAATGGAAAGGAACATTAGATTTGGTGTGGTTAGAGCTGTGGGTGGTAGGGGAAGGGGAACATAAAACATTTCTAGAAACCTGACCTCTCAGGGCTTCAGGAATCTCCAAGGTGTCAACATTTTTGACAACCATAGTAGTATTACATTGGCATCAGTACTGAAGCCAGCTCCTCTGGCAGTAGAAGCCAGAACTTCTTTAAGGAAAAGAGAAAAGGGATGGAAGAAAGAGACACCACCAGTTCTTACCAAGTCATTTAGAAGTAGGACACTGTTGATGCAACATAAATTCCAACTGTGAGCCAGAAGAAGAAAGAATACTTGGCAAACTCAGGAATTATTCTTGGAAATCAGCTGTAATTAAATGAAGATCATTTATTTGTGTTTTCCAGTTTCATAGTCTTAAAATTGAAGCCAAGAATTCAGGTTTATGAAATCTTTTCAGGAGGTGAGACATCAAAGGTTATAAGGAAGGAATGGAAATATACAGCAAAGCCCGGAATCATAAAACTTGTTACTTGGAAGAAACCACAGAATTACTACAGTGTAATCGCTTCTTTTACAGAAGAGGGAACTAAAACTTAGAGAAAGTGTGGCTGATCCAGCTCACACAAGGAACCTCCTAACCTCTACTTTGAGACTAAAGCAATACAACCAACCAACAACCAACCAAAGCCATTTCCCTTGGCTCAGTTTAAAACAAACAAACAAACAAACAAAACCTGTGGTCAAGGTTATGAATCCTTGTCCATTTGGTGAATGGTTGTTGAGACCAAAATCTAAAGTGGTAAGGGCTGGTTTGAGTAGAGGGAGGTAAGCCTGCCAGGAAAGGCTTGGAGGAGGTGAACTTTGAAGCATGGCCCTGAACACAGTGTCTGCAGACACTATATGAGGAAGAAAAGAGGTGCTCTAGGCAGGGGGAATACTATAAGCAAAGACCAGGAGGTTGGCACACGTGCACACTGGCATGTGGCTTAGTTGACTCATTTATTCAGCAAACATTCACTGAGGGCTGGTTTTTGTTGGGCACAGCACAGGCTCGCTGGATATGGTCCCTGTTCTCATGGAGCTTAGGGTCCATCGGGCTGGGGAGGGAGGGAGGGAGATGGGACAGTAGTAGGATTTGAATATAAGCTGTTAAAGAACTTTGATATGTTCCTGGGGAAGAGGCAGAAGGGCAAAGGCGTTAGGAAAATAGTAAGGGTGGCGATGTCTCCTGCCGGCAGGATTGCCAGGAAGTGGGAAGCATCAGAACTGTCGTGTCAGGAATGGATGAATCCTGTAGGCTTTGCACTGTGTCCCATCCATGCCTCCTCCCAAGGTTGCAGTAAGGACTGAAGGTGACGTGCGCTAGCACCAAGCTCCCTGTGAGCACTCGCTTAATACCACCTGCCACTGCTGTTCCTGTGGGAACCCCTGCCTCTCAAGGCCCCGGTGGTACCAAGTTAGTTATTCCTTCAGGAAATAGATGAAATAAGGATCAGTAGGTATGTCAGGGTCCTGGGACTGTGGGTGCTTTGCTTTTTCCTTTGTACTTTCCCAGCTTTCTACCTTCAATATGTACTACTTTTAGAATCAGAAATAAATGCTTGAAACAACTTTTTATAAAGTATTTAAACTACTGATATTAACCATAGGCTAATCAAATGTACTGATAGGGAGAGATGTCCACAATATACAATATATTACTGAATGTAGAAAAAAAAAAGCAAGCAAACTATGGAACAAAGCATACACTAGAGTCTCATTATTGTAAAAACCTTATTTATGTATTTGCATTATTAACATATAAAGTTCTGGAAGAAACTGCACTAAACTCTAGAGTAGAGTTTCACTTTGATAGTCTTCTGTAGTGTTTGAATGTTTACAACAAGCATGCGTTACTCTTGCAAGCCCCAAACCCAGGTATTAGGAATCATTTGTTGGTTTTATTGTGCACCGGGACTTATTTATCACGTTCCTTCTTGCTCCTAGTGGCTTCCACTTTTTTCCTACTCTGGGATGACAGGGAATGAGACCCTTCCACTAGACTGGACCAATCTCAGGCTTCCTCGTCTACATTCCTCCCCGGGGAAAGCCCAGGCTCTGTGAAGCCAGAGATGGAAGCAGGTTATTTTTCTGCCTCCTCTGTGGCCCTGCCTGGGCTTTCTTGCCTGCAGACAAGTTTGTGATGGAGGTGGTGACAGGGGAGGGGGCCACATGGGTATCCTCTGGTGTGTCCTGCTCTGAGCAGGGAACTAACTGGGCAGGGTGAGGATATGGGAGGTGCCCTCACCTCTACCCCGGGTACCCACCTCTGGCCAACAGACCCACCAGCTTTCTTCCTCTCACCCTGCCCAGCCCAGGAAGGAGGTGGCAATAATTAACACCTGAGTGGAAACTCTTTTCACAGGGGCTGCTGCAAACTCCTCCAGGAATTTGCATTTTAAACTCCCAACCCTTAGTGGCTAATTGGGGAATGTGAGGCTTTGTCTCCCTGAAAGGGCAGGCTGGGAAACCAGGCGAGGAGTGGAGGGGGTCCTCTCTGGGGAGCGGGCAAACATTCTACTTCCAAGCCTGACCAGATGACAAAGCTGGGTTGAGGGGGTGGAAGTGTCACCCAGAGCAGTTGATTTCCTCCCCACTCTCCACAAGGTTTCTGGAAGTGAGCCAGCCCCAGTTCAGCCAGCCTGTCTGTGACCTGGGGCCCAGCTGCCTCCTGCCCAGGGCAGGCCAGGCCCAGCCTGGGGCCCCCGGACGGCTGGCCCATGTGTGCAGAACACGCCTGAACCTGCTAAGAAGGGCACCGCCCAGCATGAGAACTCTTCAGTTATTAACTAATTTTTGAATGGGTGAAATATGCACAGAAAAATTCAAAAGGGTCAGAAGTGAAAACCAAGTGCTCCTTTTAATCCCAGCTTCCAAGCTCCTTTCTCTGTTCTCTCTATGAGTACATATACAAATATATAAAAATATGTATGTAGGTATATGCGTGTGTGTTTCTGTTATGCGTGTCTATGGGACATACTCTTACTCATCTTGCTTTTTTTTTCCACAAAGAATACTTTTCAGGCCTACTACTTTCTCCTTTGAGGCCTTGTTAATGTAATTAATTTTCTTATGCTCAATCTCCTCATCTGTAAAATGGGGGATAATAAAAACACTTACAGGGCTATTGTGAGTATTAAATGAGTTAATTGACATAGTCATTAGAGCAGTGCTTGTGTGCAGAGAGCATCCCAAATCTTTGAGCTTTAAGATGTAGAAGATGTGTGCGTGGGTATGTGTGTGTGGGTATGAAAGAGAATGATTTCATGTTATAAAAAATTGATGGTTGAGGCCAGGCCTGGTGGCTCACACCTGTAATCCTAGCATGCTGGGAGGCCGAGATGGGAGGATCACTTGAGGCCAGGAGTTGAAGACCAGCCTGAGCAAAAGTGAGACCCCCATCTCTACAAAAAATAGAAAAATTAGCCGGGTGCAGTAGCATGTGCCTATAGTCCCAGCTACTAGGGAGGCTGAGGCAAGAGGATTGAGTGAGCCCAGGAATTTGACGTTGCTGTGAGCTATGATGACGCCACTGCATTCTACCCAGACGACAGAGTGAGACTGTGTCTCAAAAAAAAAAAAAAAAAAAAAAAAAGATGATTGATTCTGAGATTGTGATTGTGAGTTTGTGATTCTGGAAACTGTGATATTAACTTGATGAAAATACAACAACAGAAGTTTCTATTTATTGCCTATCATGTGTGGTGTTGTTCAGGCCCTGACATACCTTAGTTAATGCCTGCAACAAAGATTTGCAGGAAAATATTTTTATTCCCGGTGTATAAATGATGAAACTGAGAGTTTGGTTGATTTGTAAAAGGAAAACAAAAAAAGTGAAATGCACTTGGTCTTTAGGTTTCCTGTTTATGCTGACCACACAGTGCAAAGGCGGTCATGGGTTCGCGTGCAGATCAGTGCTATTCATTTCATTTGATTCCACACTGTTCTCATTGTTCCTGGGGCATGGTCTGTGCTTCAAGAAAACAAAAATAAGTAAGTAGGAGAATTACATACCTCAAGCTTCATCAATATCAGTTCTTGATATTCCACAGCACGTGATTTTAAGGTGGTCATTGAAGCTCTGAAAAGTCGACAGAGCATGTCTTGATAAAACTGCACATAAAGAAAGCCAGAACTGATGAGGGTCTAAGGAGAGTTGATCCTATGGGGTAAAGAGTGACACATGTTTAAGAGGTGTTTTATTCTTTGCCTACACTCCGGGTTCTCTGTATTCTAGGTAGTCGGGATTGAAGAAGCCTCACTATGGTGAGGACTCATGGTTGATTCCACATTTATGAGGCAAGAGCAGTAAAGCATTTCTAGGAGGTGGCACAAATGAATGGTGACATTAAGATGATGTGGGTTTTGTCCCCTTCTCAAGTGCAGGAGAGCAGTTCAGTACCTGCCCAGCATGGAATCTGGAAGGCCTGGTGACCTCCACATCTGATGACTTCCAGGAGGGCTGGCAGTGGATTCCTTGGCTGGCAGGCAGCGTGGGGCCCCTTGTGTTTCCTGGCTTCACTGCTGTGCCTGGGACTCTTCCCATTGAAGAGCTAGCTCAGGGAGAACAAAAATAGCAATGATGACCCTAAGGAAAGGACGCACAGCTAAAAATTCCACTGGCGGATTTTCTGATGAAAATAAGTCATGGGAAAGATTGCTTAAGGCGCTGGAGTGGTACCATTGTGAGTTCTGCCTCATCACCCCAGTTCTTTTGCTCTGTGAACTGCCTGTTCACATTGCTTATTCTTCTATTGAGTTGTACATGTAGATCTTTCCGATTGGTGTGAGCTCTTTGTGAAACGGAAAACTAATCTTTCATCGGTCATAGATTACAGTTTTTCCCAGTGTTATCTTATTTTGTCAATGGCCTTTATTTTTGCCATACAGAAACTGTACATTTTTATGCAGTCACATGATCAATTGTTTCTTTTGGCTTCAGGGTTTTGGGGTCTACTTAGAAAGTTCTCCACTCTTACCTGATAAATTTTAACACGCTTGCTTTGAGACATTTTGTGGTTTCATTTTTTTCTTTCCTCCTTTTTTAAAAAATATTTTTATTTTTCAGTTGCCTACTTTTTGAAATGTTGTTTTTAAAATTTAAATCTTTGATATAACTAAAATTTATTGTGATGTTAAGGATTTCATATCTCTATCTATCTATCTATCTATCTATCTATCTATCTATCATATATATGAAACAACCAGGGTCTCCCTAATGTTGCCCAAGCTGGACTCAAATTCCAGGGCTCAAGTGATCCTCCTTCCTCAGCCTCCAGAGTAGCTGGGACTACAGGCATGTGCCACTGTGCCTGGCTCTCATAATATATTTGAATTCCTAATAAGAACAGTCCTTACTGAATATCCTTCTTTGGACATTTGCTTGCCATTTTCACATATTTATTTTTCCAGATAAATTTTAATATTATCTTATCAAGTCCCCCATTCTCTTGATATTTAATTGGAAATGCATTGAGCTATAATAGATTAATTTAGGGAGAATGATACCCAAAAGAAGGGCATGTCTCCCATTCATTTCAGTTTTCTTTTATGAATTCCATTAATACTTGAAAGTTTTCTTCTTATAGATCCTGCAGACACCTTTTTAAATTTTCTCTTTTCAGTCTCTACAGTCAATGAAATATGCGTATCACATATTTTCTACTGGCCATGTGTTGGTTAGGGAAATCACCTTCTAGAACTTGATTTTTTTTGTTGGTAAAGAAGGGGACTTATCTCTAAGATCCCCTCAGCTAAAGCGAGCTGAGGAGTTTATGGAGTGGCCCTTAACTATGTGCAAAATGCTGGTATTTTCCAGGGGCAGCTTTGCCCTCATTGCATTTTCATGAGAAAGACCCAGGGTCAGCTCAGTTTCTCTGGTCCCAGCTGTGCAAACAAATACCTGGGTCGACCCTAATTGGAGCCCTCTGTGGGCCCCCTGCCCCTCTGTGGTTCACCAAAGACTCCACTGCACCCTGAGCTCCCTCCTGCAGTCCGGACCGCTCAGCAGGACGGACCGTAGCTTAACTCTGTGCCCAGTTATGGGCATCTATCTGCCACGCGCCACCAGGCACTATGGATGGGCCATTGGCTGTTTGTCTGATCAGAGTGGACAAACACTTTGGATGATTCAGGCCTCCAGGTGCAAGTAGCATATCAGGGTTGATTCTGAGATGGCTTTGGCCTCCACATACCTTGAGCAAATGACTAGTCAAGGGCCCTTTCTCTGGATTGCAATGAAATCACGGCCCAGCATGTGGCGAGATGCAGTGTTATTTGGTTATCACTGGAGGGAGAGGATGCCCAGAGAGAGAAGCATTCCTCTTAGAGAGACTAAGAATGTCAGGGCAGGCTGGCCTGGGGGTCACCGGTTCAACTTCCACCCAGGGCGGAAACTCTTCAGGGCTTTACCGCTGCCTGTGCACCCCACTGTGTTGATGGCTGGGTGACAGGCTCACACTCCCGGCTAATTCCAGGAGAGACACGTCTATGCATTTACCATTTAGCCTAATTGTTCCTTTAATTGAAAGTCAGCAGATAAGCACAGGTTTCTTTCCTATGCAAAAGAGGCTTGAACTAGAAGAAACAAGCCAGTGGCATAAGAAAACAAGTGCTAGCTTTAGCCTAGCTTTGGGGAAGGAGGACTTTGTGCCTCTCTGTTCTTGCATCATAATGGATTCAGTTAATTCGGCGGGTGGGGGTGCTTCGTTACCCAAACACTTTAATAGGATTGAAGCGGGCTACTTTCAGGCCTTGCCTGGATAAGAATGGACTGGCTAAGCCCTCTTTTCTTTAAGAAAATAGCTCCCACACTTGTGCAGGCCAAAATAATTAAGTAATTAGCAAAGGCATTTGTCAAAATGCCCAGTGGGGCTGACGAAAATGACAGCTTTGAGGAGGATGAAGAGCTTGCAAATAGAATTTTCTCCAAGCTCCGGGTTGGGGTCAGGCCTGGAGCCTGTGAGGAACATGCCTGCCTGGGACTCCCGGGTCCCAGCTCAACCTTTGGGGTTCAAGTTCACTTCCCTGTGGCAAAAGCCAAGCTCCTATTTCTAAGGAGGCGTTCTTGAAAGGCCTGTGGAACATCAAAGGGTCTCAATACGCAGCGAGTAAGTGAAAAATAAAGGAGTCATTTTCCCTTTCAAAGGATTGAAACCGTTAAGCAGCCCAGTCCATGGCAGAAAAAGCATTTGTGGTTTACTGAAATTAAAGAGATGGGGGAAATAGCTGGAGGTTACAAGGCAGTCATTACTGTCAACAGTGAACTTATTCTGTCCCTACTGTGTGCAAGGCAAATCCTCAGATTTTCTTAGGGCCACAGGAGTCTCTGTCCTTAAAAGGCTTTCAGTGGTGGCCCTAGGTGGATTAAAGGGTGATTAACTGAGAGACTCTCTCAGCACGAGAGAAAGACAACACTAATGATAACAGACACTCATGGAACCCTTCAAAATGTCAGGCACACGGTATCTCATTCAATGCCCACAACAACCCTGTGAATGTTGGCATTCGTTTTCCTCCTTCTATGCATGGGGAAACTGAGGCTCAGCAAAGTCAGGAAACTTAGAGCTGAGAGGTTAAGAGCCCTGGAGTTAAAATGACCTAGTTTTGACAGCAGATTCTACTTGTACAGGTCACTAGGAACAAGCACTGAGGAAAGATCCCAAAATATAGAACCGGGGAGATGTTGGTGGCCGGAGGTGGTGCTTTAGTGGAGTGACACGGGAGGTCAGATGACGGGAGAATCAGGCCTGAAGAGTGAGTCACCCCAAGCAGCCATGGTGGGGGCAGGAAGGAGAGAAACATATCTCACTGTCCACTCGGGGACGTTTCCCCAGCCAGGAGGAGCCCTGAGCAGGTTTGTAGGCTGGAGAGGGCAGTGGCTTGGAGACACGGAGAGTTTGAAGATGCCAGAAGGAGAAAGAATATTCGGAAAAGACAGTTCTTTCCTGGAGGAGGTGTCCCAGAGACTGACTTGCAGCTTAGCGGGGAGGTAATGGGGGTGGGGGGGGGGTAGGGTTGACCGTCCTGGGAAAGAGGAAGGAAGAGAAGATGGGGAGGTTGTATGAAGTTATTGTGAAATTTGAAGTTAGAAAAGAGAGAATCAGTTCAGAGGCACTTTGAGGGGCAGGGGAGGAGAGCTGAGAGGACTCGGGGAGGGCAAGTGACAGACATGGGTCTGTCTATGGAGGAAGTCACGTAGGCCACGATCTAGGGGGCTGGAGGTGCATGTTGGGGTGGGGACAAGGGCGGCCAAGGTCGAGGTCGTGGTGTGGGTGGGGAGCGGGCTCTGCAGGGGCTGGAGGTTGTGGGCGAGTCAGGAGCTTGGAGCGCACAACCTCGAAGGCAGAGTGTCTCTGTAGGGTGCGTAGGGGAGGGATAAGTAGCTTCCCTGTACCCTTCCAGGTTCTGTGGCTGGGCTGTGAATTAAATTGACAGAGGACAGATCAACAGGACAAACACCATTTTAATTACATGCATATGCTCAGAGTCCCACCAAATAAGAGACTTGAAGAAGGGCCAGGTGATTGGAGCTACAGCCTCTCTCAGTAGACAGTGTCCTGAGCCACAGAGAGGGACTGGGGCCTGGGGCTTCTGGGGGTGGTGGGGACAGGTTATGGGAGGGCGATGGGAGGAGATGGGAGGGGACCAGAGGGTGTCTCGTTAGGCAGATGAGAGTCACTCAGCAGGGAGTGGCTATCCACGGCAACTTGAATCTCTACTCCCAGTTTTTAAAAAAATGTCTCTCAGATAATAAAAGCTGTCTGGAGCAGCCCCTACCTGAAACAGATACTTCTACTAATGTAGATTTTCTTTATAGATGTACGTTTCCACTCCTGTGTCTGCAGTTTCTCAGAATAACCAGCTCAAAATACACCAAAGAAGTATACTTGGGGGCCATATTTTGGTCTCTTAGTGTCATACTTTGGGGTGGTGTGTCCCGAGCCCCAAGGCCAAGGGGTCGGGGGCATCCCCATGAGTGTCGGATGAATGACGACAGGCAAGGTGTGTAGGGTACCAAGTCTTCCAGGTGGAAGAGGATGGGGACAGGGATGAGGTGAGAAGTGCCCACGTGGTCGTGAGGACTTCTAGCGGGGAGAGCTGGACAGTGGCGGTGGCTTAACAATTTGGGGGACAAAGAGGCAGCCTTCGTGTCTCCTTTTTTGAGTCAGTGAGGAATATCTGAATGTTTATGTTATGGGCTGAACGTTCGTGTCCCCCTTAGATTGGTATGTTGAAATCCTCACCCTCTGATGAGGTGGCATTAGGAGGTGTGGCCTTTGGGAGGTGATCAGGTCATGGGGTGAATGGGACTAGTGCCCTCACAAAAGGGACCCCGCGAGCTCGACAGCACCCTGAAGAAGTAAGTGAGCTGAGGCCGGGCGCGGTGGCTCAGGCCTGTAATCCCAGCACTCTGGGAGGCCAAGGCCGGCAGATTGTTGAGCTCAGGAGTTCGAGACCAGTCTGAGCAAGAGCAAGACCCTGTCTCTACTAAAAAATAGAAAAAATCAGCCGGGCAGGGTGGCACATGCCTGTAGTCCCAGCTACTCGGGAAGCTGAGCCAGGAGGATCACCTGAACCCAGGAGTTCGAGGTTGCTGTGAGCTAGGATGGGGCCACGGCACTCTAGCCCAGGCAACAAGAGTGAGACTTTGTCTCAAAAAAAAGAAGTAAGTGAGCTGGGAGGGATCTCAGGTCATCTGGTCCAACAGGCAAGGAAAAGGAGGCCAGGAAAGGCCACAGACTGGGGAGACGATGGAGAGCCAGCGGGGTCAGATGTGACACACTCTGGTGGAGGCCACATGATGGAGGGAGTGCGGGATGGGGGCTGAATGTTTCAGATTCCAGAATCTGCAAGGTCCCAGCCAGGCGTGGCACTGGGTACACACTGGGTTGTGTGTGTGTGCACGAGGCGGTGTGGGAGGGGTAGGCCTTACCTCTTTCCAGGTGCACGCGGGGCCTCAAGCCTGCCTTCTAAGTGTGGTGGCAGGCCGGGTGTGGTGGCTCACGTCTGTAATCCTAGCTCTCTGGGAGGCCGAGGCGGGCGGATTGCTCGAGGTCAGGAGTTCGAAACCAGCCTGGCCAAGAGCGAGACCCCATCTCTACTATAAATAGAAAGAAATTAATTGGCCAACTAATATATATAGAAAAATTCAGCCGGGTATGGTGGCGCATGCCTGTAGTCGCAGCTACTCGGGAGGCTGAGGCAGGAGGATTGCTTGAGCCCAGGAGTTTGAGGTTGCTGTGAGCTAGGCTGATGCCATGGCACTCTAGCCTGGGCAACAAAGTGAGACTCTGTCTCAAAAAAAAAAAAAAAAAAAAAAATTAGTGTGGTGGCATCCCATCAGCCAAATGAGGAAGTCTGCAAGTTGAAGGTAATTTGTCCACTTGCTCTTGATCTGAATCCCAGGCATTGCCTCTGTCTTTGGAGAAAGGGGCATTCAGGGCCTGTTGACATCTCTAGTCTCCTAGCTGGGACCATGCTGTGGCAGAAGTTCCCTGCATGGAAACCACTTGACTCTGCAGCTGACAGTACCTACCTTTGCAAGCCCAGTGTGTGCTGCAGAGCGGGTGCTCTCTAAACACGTACTGCATCAGTAAATGAATAAACCTTGGTGTTTGATGGGGACACAGCTCTCTGCCCACCTCTGCAGTGGTTGGCTGTGTGGGGTTAAGTAACTAACCAGGAGTCTGATGGATGAGCGTTTAAATCCCACATTTTTTTTTGAGACAGAGTCTCATTCTGTTGCCCGGGCTGGAGTGTCGTGGCCTCAGCCTAGCACACAGCAACCTCAAACTCCTGGGCTCAGGTGATCCTCCTGCCTCAGCCTCCCTAGTAGCTGGGACTACAGGCATGCACCACCATGCCTGGCTAATTTTTTCTATATATTTTTAGTTGGCCAATTCATTTCTTTCTATTTTTAGTAGAGACGGGGTCTCGCTCTTGCTCAGGCTGGTCTCGCACTCCTGAGCTCAAACGATCCTCCCGCCTCGGCCTCCCAGAGTGCTAGGGTTACAGGCGTGGGCCACGGTGCCCGGCCTAAACCCTGCTTTTATCACTACTGGTGACTTTCTCCAAACCACTTGCCTTCACAGAGCCTCAAATTCCTCATTTATAAAACGACAATAATACTTCTTCCACCTTAGGATCACTTTGACCATTCAGTGATATGTAGCTGTAATGTTCTTAGCATGCGTCGGCCTGGGACTCAGTAATAGTGGCGTTTTTTACTGTCATCATAGCTCTGGGTAGGACAGATGTGCCTTCTCTTCATTTATTTAAAACTGAGTGCCTGTCTTGTCTCACGTTCTAGAAAGTGCTACAAGGAAGCCAAGGGACGGAAGACTTGCCCCCTGCCTCCACCTCCAGGCCCCACCCGCTTCCTGCCCGCTTGGCTTGGGGCTTCAGTGAAAGAAGAGCAGGGGGAGCCGTGCCCCATGCCCACCATGAGGTGCGGGGAGCCTCAGGTGTGTCTGTCCCGGTGGGGCAGCCAGGGAAAGGCTGGCTGCAACCGGGCCTGGTGTTTTGGGGTGCTCACCGCCAGCAGGAGAAACCCTCTGTGTGGAAATTACTTTAATTTGCAGTTGACAAAAGGTAAATTGCTGGCATTTTTTGCTTGGAGCCTGGAATGTAACCTTGCACGGCTGCCCCAGACATTCCAGGTGGCAGCTTCCATTAGCTGGCCCAGGTTTCCAGCTTAAAGGAGGGGGGAGAAAAAGAACTTAAGTAATTTTACAGGGGCAAAGCCTTCAATCACGATTTCATTCTACCAATTTCTATCACTTCTAATTCCCTGCCCCTCTCGTCGGTGTATGAAGCAGAGCCAGTGTGGACATCCTGTCATGTGGTCTGTTTTTCTTTGCCTAACCTTCAATCGAGTGTTACCACGGCCCAAAGGCTTGTCATTTTTAGCTGGATGGGAGACTCCTGCCCGTGATCTAGCACTGTTTGATTGCGTGTGACTGGCTGTGAGGTCACGAGGGAGAGCAGGCCGTCCCTGCTTTCTTCCTTTGCAGGATACTTATGTGGCAGCGGGGGTCCCAGGACAGGTTTGTTGAAGCAATGAATGAGTGAATGAATGAATGGGTGGTTTCTAGTTTTTCCCAAGGCCAGCGTGTTTTTTTCTGTCTAGTCATAGACTTCCATAGCATTCCAGAAGGAAGGGCATCCTTTAGATGCGGTGCTGGTCGCCTTCCACTTAAAATATGTCCCAGAGATGCCTGTCTGGGGCGGGTTCCGTGGAATGCAGACTGAATGGAATGCCCGCTAGGCCGAGCGGGAACCTGGGGCCGCTGCTGCCATCTTGTGGACAGTATTTGAAACACAGGCGAAATGACAGCAACGGGCTCTGTACCCTTTCATTTCTCCCAAAGAAGCCTTAGCCGATTCTATGATGGAATATTCTCCTTGCAATGAATTAGGCCACGTTTCCAGAGCCATCCTTAACCTATTTCTATTTGTCTGTTGAAGTAATAATAATAACTATAATAATAAGTCACATTTATTGAGTTTCAGGCACTGTGCTTAATAAGGGAACCAGGATTCAACCCCGGCCTGTCCACTCTGGACTCAACGCTTGGCCATTATGCCACACTCTTTTCTTTTTTTGTTGTTCCTTCTCTTCTTCCCCTTCCCACTCCTTATCGTGACGGTGCATCGCGACTCAATGACTTGCTTTCATGTTTGCGTCTCCAACAAGGCGGCGAGCACCTTGAAGGCTGGTCAGCGCTGTTGAGTGCAGGGGCTTTATTGATCTCCGTGCACCAACCGCGCACCAGGCGCTGAGCTGCACAGACGGCCAGAATACGGGTGTCTGTCGGCCGGGGGCACGGCCTTCCCAGCGTGTGTGCACAAGGGCTGTGCAAAGCCTCGGGACAGACACGGATTTGTTCCTGGAATATATCATAGTTGGAGATTGACAAGGGGGGGAAGTGGGAGGATTAGTAATTTAACTAGTTGCTTACAGCTTCATTTTTATATAAACTGGCCTCCCCAGCACTGCTCAGGTGAACCTTAATTACTAATTTCACACATACAAATGTCCTTGTCACTTACCCTGGAGCACTCGCGGTAGAGTTGCCATGTGAGAAGCAGTTCACTTGCAGCTGGCAGCCGGGTGGGAGGGAGGAATAATCTCTCTCTTTGAGGTTCTCCAGGACGGAAGGGGCACAAAGTGAATATCATATGTGCCGTATAACCTATAGTTTAAGCTGGACTGCCCCAAACATGTCCTGTACGTTTGATGAAAACACAGTTATCATTTGATGCAGTACTAGACAGAGTCACAGTCTGATAAAAAGATTGCAAAATGGAATGCAAAATTTAGAATAAATTTATAAGTTAAAGCAAGACTTTCAAAAAACTTCAAACCTGCAGGTAACCCCCATGGGGTTTAAGTCCATTTCACTGTATTTTGGGGTACTTTGGACTCGAAGTTCACCAGGCGCCCATATGTCGTTCCTGCATATAGAGCCAGTGTCACCCGGAGAGACTGCCTGAGGACAGCTGGCCTTTCCACTTCATTCCAGAACCGCGTATGGCACACTCATCGTCAGCCAGGCACAAGGTCAGATGCTTCAGGGACACGGAGATAAAGGTCAAAGACTCCGCTTGTGTTGAGGCTGGCAGGTTTCCCAGCTCTAAGCGTCAGTGTCACCAGTACCAGTGATGGCACCTGTAGGGGCTAAAGACAAAATGGAGAGACAGGAGCTACAGAGAGGAAAGGAGCGGGTATGAAAGAAGTGGGGAGGGAAGAGGGCAGGAGGGGAAGACGAGTGAAGAGATAGACTCTAGAGGAGGTGATGGAGATGGCCCCTAGTGACCTTAGAGGTCCCTTTAATGTCCACCCGAAAGGTCCTGGGCTCAGCTCAAACTGGTATCCTTTTGGGTCCTTCTAAAATGCCTGGCAGCGACCGGTGTCCCACGGCTCTCCCCAGGTTGCCAGGAAGTTACCGCCCAGAGTTACTGCCAAGAGGTCTGACCAGGCTTGTGTGCGTCCCCAGCACTGGCATCTTTGTTGTGAGGTCACGAGTGTTGTGGGGACGGCAGTCTCACTGCAGTTAGTATTTCCACATCATCGTGCTGTCCGAATGAGCCAGCCTTCCGGGCACAGGTGCTGGGCTTGTGACCGGGTCTGCAGCGTGAAGGGGACACCAATGGTGGCAGCCTCAAGAGAGAGAAAACCCGGACACAGGTAGGCCTGTTGGAGACTGAGGGAGTATGTGGCTGCCATGTCGGCTGGGGCTGCGTCTGCTCGGAGGTGGCGCGGCTTCCAGCCAGGGGCGACCCCTGGACACCATCCCCGTCTGCTCGCAAGGCCCACAGACACGTCCCCAGGCGGCAGCCAGGAGGCCAGACCTCCCCAGAGAGCAGAGCTTTGATCTTCTGGCCATCCTGCTCATTATCAAAAGTCTGGGGGAAAGAAACAATATTTGGGAAAGAATTTAAAAGCTGTACTTTTCATAATAGGTACGTGTGTCAGCCCGCCCAACACAGTCTTTCAAAAGATTGCACTTTTGTATTTTGCTCTTTTATTAAAAATTGCTATAAGAAGCATTTCTCTGCAAATAATAATAACAACAGCTACGATTTATTGTGGACTTAGCAAACGCAGGAACTGTGCTAAGATCCTTACAAGCCGTTTTATCACCTTTTGGTATAAGAAATAGTAGTTTTTTTCTGAGGACCTGCATGTTTTTACCAATCAGGTAAAAAACATAATGGTCTCTAATGTTCTGTGATTTCAAGCATTTAAAAATTATCCTCGGGTACACATGTGTCAATGTTTCTCCAGGGTACAAATCTAGGAGTAGGGTTGCTGGGTTACAGAGTAGAAACCGTCACCTTTAGTAGATAATGACAATTTTTGTTTTTCACAGTGGTTTTATCAATTTGCCCCTACCAGCTATATAAAAATATATACCTTAAGTCAGGGGTCCTCAAACTACGGCCCGAGGGCCACATGCCTCCTGCCTAGGACATTTACCCGGCCCGCTGGGTGTTTTTGCTGCAGCTGCCTGTCCTGCTTGGCAGCCGACTCGTCCCGGGCCCACAGTGTGCACTCTCCAACGGTCTGAGGGACAGTGAACTGGCCCCTTGTTTAAAAAGTTTCAGGACCCCTGCCTTTAGTCCTTGATGTCAGACTTTTACTCTTTTTTTTTTTTTTTTTTGCCAATCTAGAGGCAAAAATGAAATTCTGAACTTCTTTTTTTTTCACCTCTTGAATGATAAAAATTCTGAAATTCTATCACATTGTCGTTTTAATTTGTATTTTCCTCCTTTTTCATCAGATTGAGCAATTTACCATATGGACCGTTTGAAGTTTCATTTCTGAGAGGAGCCTGTTCAAGAGATGCTAATTGCATTTCCCTGGAACCTTGGGGTGGCGGCTGACTTGGGGCAGCTGGGGTGGGGGATGAGGCCCGGGGAGAGGGCAGGGCCACCCTCAAGTCCAGAGTGGAGCAGGAAAGGGCTGTGGTCACAATGGCGGGGACAGGCTGAGAGCGCTGCCCAGCTGGGGGCTTCCGGTGGATTCTCTGTCTTGGTTACAGACCCTCACTCCGGTTACCCTGACAACAAAATGCACCTGAGTCCCACCCTCTGACTCCCAAGGAGCTGGGCAGCAAATGTCCATGAAGCCAGGCAGGCGGTTTGTGGGGCCCTGGCAGGCACGTGACTCTGGCCAATGTGTGCACTGTGCAATCTTGGCAGACCTTTCCGTTTGTCAAGAAAAGCTAAAAATATGATTTTTGCTGTGACTTTTTTCCACTTTTTAAACATTGGCAGCTAATTAAAAAAAGGTTATTTGGGCTAAACAAATTGTGTCTGTGGGTGCTGGATTTAGGCACCCAAAGCCCCGTAGTGACCTAAGCTTTGGTCATGAGACAGGATTCCCCCTTGGACAGCCAGCAAGTACTACCTGACTTCCAGGGCCTGGGGACCTACTTTTCTGCAGAGAACAGGAGAAAAAATAGGCCCTGACTTCATGGAGGGTTCTGTCTGACAGACACCTTTCATGCTCTTAGCATTTTTTTATGTGTGTGTAGTAAAATATACATAACATAAAATCGACCATTTGCAGGTGTTCAGTTCAGTGGCATTAAGTACATTCACACTGTTGTGCAACCATCATCACCATCCATTCACAGAACCCTTTTCATCTTGCAAAACTGACACTCTGTGCTCTTTAACACTAACTCCCCATTCTTCCCTCCCCCAGCTCCTGGCAGCCACCATTCTACTTTCTGTCTCTGTGAATTTCACTACTCTAGCTACCTCGTATAAGCGTGCTCATACGGTATTCATCCTTTTGTGATTGGCTTATTTCACTTAACATAATGTCTTCAAGGTTCATGTATGTTGTAGCATGTGATGGAATGTCCTTCTTTTTTAAGGCTATATAAGATTTTACAGTATGTAGATGCCACATTTTGTGTATTCATTCATCCATCAGTAAACATTTGGGTTGTGTCTTAGTCTGCTTGAGTTGCTATAGCAGAATACTATAGACTGGGTGGCTTACATAAACAACAGAAATTCATTTCTCACAGTTCTGGAGGCTGGGAAGTCTACACTCAAGGCGCTAGCAGATTTGGTGTCTGGTGAGGGCCCCCTTCCTAGTTCATAGATGACTATCTTCTTTCTGTGTTCTTAAGATGTAGAAGAGACAAGAGACCTCTCTTGGGCCTCCTTCATAAGGGCACTAATACCAATCGTAAGGGCTCCACCCTCACAACCTAATCACCTCTCGGGTTAGGTGGTTATACCATCACCTTGCAAATACCATCACCTTTCGGGTTAGGATTTGAAAATATGAGTTTGTGGTGGGGGATGGGGGAGTGGGCACAAATATTCAGTCTGTAGCAGGTTGCTTCCACCCTTGGGCTACTGTGAATAATGCTGCTATGAACATGGGTGCACAAAAATCTCTTCAAGTCCCACTTGTATTTCTTTTGCATATAGACCCAGAAGTGAAATTGCTGAATTGTACAGTCATTCTGTATTGAATTTTTTGAGGAACTGCCTTACTCTCAGCATTTTATCCTGTTTTCTTTACTTAGGATTGTGCCATTAGAACTGGGGGGAAAGTCAGCCTCATTTTGGACAGTGGTGATTTGCATCTTTTCTAAGGCTACATTTCAAGAGTGGAACATGTCTGTCACCTTCCTGCCTGGATCTGTTTGGCTGTTCTTGTCCCATAATGAGGATGATGATGATTCAGATGATAAAATATATCCAGTGCTTACTTTGTCCTAAGCACTGTTCAAAACACTTTTATGTATTTTAAAACATTTTATCTTCACAGGGAGATGGTTTCATTTAAAATGATATTTTCTTGGAGAAAAAGTAGGCTCCACAAAAGAGTGTTGTTCCAGGCAAGGGTGTTATTTGGAATATTTAACAACCAATATGGCACTGGTACCCACGAATCAGAACAGATCCCTCAACCCATCATGATGCATAAAGGTTATCTTTAAAAAAAATTAGAACAGCCATACCAGTGTGTGCTGGCTGAATATTACCCTTTGTACCAGGGAACTCTGCTAACACGGTCTCCCACAATGCTCCACTCAAGGAACAGTTGCTGGGTGGATAAACAAATGGCCATGAAGAAAGCCTTTTCCTTCCTTCCTTGCGTTTACCTGGAATCCACAACAGTTATGCACCACAAATCAGTGTTCATTCAACGACAGACTGCATATACAGTGGTGGTCTCATAAGATTATGATACCATGTTTTTACTCTACCATTTCTATGTTTAGATACACAAATACTTACCATTGTGTCACAACTGCCTACAGTATTCCTACAGTTAGCCTGTACAGATTGTAGCCTGGGAGCCATAGGCTGTACCATATGACCTAGGTGCATAGCAGGCTCTACCACCCAGGTTTGTGTAAATACACCCTATGATGTTTGCATAGTGACAAAATCACCTGATGACGCATTTCTCAGAATGTGTCCCTGTTGTTAAATGACACATGACTGGAGTGGTTCCTTTGAGTAAATGGCAGCAAAGCTCTATTAGGAGTGAAATCATTCCCATGGAGAATATTGAGCTGGGCTTTCTGGGTAGAACTCCTCTCTCTCCCCTCCCATCCCCCGGAGAAAGCTTCATCTTGTCAAAAGATAATGGTCCCTCAATTGAGGTTGTTAGCCGCCTGGTGACCTATAAATGATAGCTAAAAGCTGGAACTAATCACAGTCCGGTCAGATTGTTGCTTCACTGTGAATTAAATAACACTTAGTCCTAACTGGTTCTAGCAAGTGCCACCATTAACGTTGGAGCCTTCATTAGGAAAATAAATCTCCGTCAATGCCATGGAATGACAAGGAACTGAAAATCCTGACAGGCTAACACTTGATTTTGTTTTGCTCTTCCTTTCTCATTTTAAGGCTAGGAAAAAAAAAAATATGTCACAATTAGACCTGCATGTTACTTTAAAGCACTGTTTAAAAGGGCAGCATTCTGAAACCCATTTTGGAAACCCAACGTGGGCAGGAGGGAGCTGAGCTGTCTGGTTCTCCAGCTGCTGGCCGGGTGGTGCCCCTCCAAGTTCACCCCAGCTTGGAGGATTGTTTGTCCAAGGACTGGAGCTGACTTGTCTCACCACTGTGGAGCAGATGTTATTACAAACACAACTAGAAGGTGAGGGCACTTTCCAGAAACTGCTCATTCAGTTCAGGGAGACAGAGAGAGCCAGCACAAAGCATTAATACAACTTGACTACCATCTGGGAAACCAACAGCGACAGTGATTTCAAAGTTTAAAAACCCTCTACCGTTTAAATATTTCGTGCTAAATAGATTCCTTTGTGAGGCCAATACATTCAGTACTGTGGGCCATATGCATCTAGCCTCCGAAGGCAGATGGGAATTCCATTCAGAAGAATGCTTTGCAAAAATCTGCTTGATGTGGAATTAGCTCATAATGGAGTCAATGTTGTAAATAGATTAAGTGCCCGCCATCTTTGCAGCTGAATTTTGTGTTTGTTCAGCGCTGAATGAAAACTCCCTAATCTTTCTTAGGTTCAACATAATGGGGTCCCAAGGAAGATCAAAGGAAGGCTACTTTTCCCTTGGATATACATCCATGAAATGAAATGCCAGAGTTCATGAAGTTCAAGAAAAACACGAAAGAAACGTGTAACGTGGACTAACTGCAAACCCTAACGAGCAAGGGAACATAATGAAAAACACAGCCCCACCATATGCACGGCCTGACTCCTAACTTCAGGGGTGCGACTTAGCAGGAGATGCAGACTCCAGGTTTTTACTATTTAAATAAACTGAACAAGGGAGAAAAAAAAAATCACAATTTTTTGGGCAACTCCCTCACAGTACATTGAATGCTTCCCAGGGCAACCTGATTTTGCCAAAATTTATCTCGACTTCTTAAAAAAGGCTCTTTCAGTCCCTGACTAATATTAATGTGCTCCTTCCATGTGTTTTCACAAAATCCTTGAGCCAAACCTGTAATCCTCCCCCATCATATTTCAGCTAAGTCCTGCCCCGGTAATTATCAGAAGGAGGACCAGGGATATCCAGTTGGATTCCGATGTAGCACGGCAGCCTCGCAGATGAGGTTTCACCTGGGTCACTGGGATAAACAAAATAAATGGATGGAATCCTGTCTTTGAGGCAGCAAGAGCACGGGGCCAGGGGATTCCAGACGTCTGGAAGCCTGTGAGCTCACCCCACCTTGGTCACACGCAGCCCTGTGACTTGGGGTGTCTCCTCCCAGGGACTCCTTTTCCTTGTTTGTGACAGTGAGCATTGAACTAAATGATTTTATCCATCCCAGCATCAGTTTATGGATCTACTCCTCTATGACTCAGTTTCCTCATCTGTAAAACTGGGACAGTAACCATCAGTTAAGGTCTAAGCAAGCTGATGTGGCATTGTTATAAAGCAGTAATTTGGGTGTAGGTACAATATGGCTTGAAAGGACTGGGAGGGTATGTGTGCTTGGTGGCCTGGACCATGAATAGCTGTGACAACACCCGGTCAGCCCCACAACAGGAAGGTCTACGGGGGAGCCTGAAGTAGCACACAGGTCATCCGCCCTCTGTTCCACCGGAACAAGGCAAGTGTTCCTGCCACTGCCCCTACTCCCACACAAACCTGCATAACCGTCCGGAGTGCCAAGAGCTGACCTCTTTTCCTACCCCTGAACTTGGGTTCCTCCTTCTTTCCCTCTAGGTCTCCGGAAGGTAGAAGACATCCTTATATCTTGGCTTTGCTTTCTCCTATCTAGTGAGTCTGTGTAAAGGTGCCCTCGGTTAGAAAGAAGAGCACCTTTTCTCAGTTCTACCTTTGGAATTCGAACATCTGACTTTTACCAGTCTAATGTATCACCTGAAGCTCCCATGGACTGAGCGCCTGCTGGGTGCTGGATGTTGTGGAGACACTTTACAGCTGTGACTCTGTTGGACCCTCACCCCAATCCAGTGAGGCAGGCATTATTTCTGCCAAGTCTCCAGTGAGTCTCAGGCAGGACCCAGGATGCAAATTCCGGCCAGGCCCGCTGCTCCAAGGCACAGATCTTACAGGTGCTGGCTCTGCCCTGGAGGAGCTTGCAGGCACATAGCGGCAAGCTGAAACAAAGCACAGCCACATTTGTCAGATGACCTCGTGGCTTTACAGAAAAACAATTGCTGTGACCCTCCAGTGTTGATTTACATTCATAAATTATTATTTAAATACGCACAAATAGAAACTGTGCATAAAGTCCTCATACTGCTATTATTTTGGTACATTTCCTTATGTACATACACATGCATTTTTGTCTTTAATTTGTATTGATTTGTATTATGCTCTCTTTTCATTTCCCACACACTAGCATATTTTCCTGTAACAAAAGTAGAAAAATTGATGTTTTTTCATTCTTGTACCAATACATGGGATTTCACTATAGATTCCCTGATTCCCCTATAAGTAGACATTTAGGTTGTTTGTGATTGGTGCCATGATAAAGCACACTGTAATATACATTTTTGTACATGAACCTTTGGCTGCCTTTCTGATTATTTCCTTGGAGTTAACAGGAGTGAAATTACTGGGTCAAAGGATACAAACATCTTCAAGGTTTTTAATATATATATTTCTCCAGAAAGCATATACTAATTTGTCTACTTCTGAGATTGAAGAATCGCTGTGGGCCCAAGAAGTGTCAAGGAGAAGGTGGCATTTGAACCAGAACTTCAAGGGTGGGCAGGAGTTCCACCAGCAAAAGTGAGGGTGGCATTCAGGGAGGAGAGGTGCGTAGGGAAGGATGGACGTTGTAATCCAGCCAGAGTGGCATCTCTCATTTTTATGTATTGAGCACACCTGGAATGCTTGGATTTTTGGCAGGACATGGAAAGGAATTAAAATATTCCAAACGTGAAACAACTCAGCAACAATGCCAACATAATCACCCTTGAAGTACGATTTTGTCTAAGTGTCTAAAAGCATTATCATTTTGGTGCCAATTCTTGCTCCACTCAGTTCTATGTTGCTGTTTGAGTAGAACTATTTATGGATTTCACCAGTCTCTTTTATAGCAGGACAGTGTTCTCACATGTTCTAGAAAACATGTTGTCTTTGGTGTTGATGTGGAGTCACCTCTGCATTGCTATTGTCACTCATTCCTTGAACATCTCAGCTCTGTGTTCCTTTTGAAAGACCTTCCATCGGTGGTGTAGTACTGTGCTTAAGAGACATTAAGTGAGAGAACCTACACTGCTTGGGTTCAAATTCCAGTTCTACCATTCATTGGTTGTGTGGCCCTGCACAAGTTACTTAACATTTTCCCTTCAATTTCAACTGTAAAATGGGGTTCATAATGTTGTCTGCCTTTATAGGGTTACCTTGTCCTTAAGTGAGTTAATAAGCATAAAGCACTTAAAAAAGTGCTGTGTACAGAATAAGCACCTTTCATAAGTGTTAGTCTGCATTATTTATAATGTTACCCTCAGTTTGACACATTGGCCAAAACTGGGTAGCACACTTACAGAGGGTTTATGGCCAAGAGGTATGCCATGGTATTCTGTCCACTGAGACCAGGGGACCGGAGACTGCCTCCTCCCCAACGTGACCCACAGCGCCACCAAACAACCAGGTATAAAGATGAAACATTTTTATTTCGGTTTGTCACAGAGGTTAAAATAGCATTTCATGAGGTTTATCCATACAAAATATCATAACAATGGTTGTAGGAATAAATAAAAATCACTCTAACTATTCTGTTTTTGTAATGCACAGTTCTTTTAGCTGATTACAAATGAATATATGACATCAAGAAGCAGAAATTTTTAAATTTCATTTCAGCAATTTCTAAAAATTGAATTATAGAAATAAGGACACATAAAAAGATGATTTTTGAAATGGAACCAGCCACCTTGAAAACGTGGTCAAAACTTCAGAAAATAAAACTTTTAATACTTTAAAAGATAAGATAAAAATATTGCTTGTTGGCCTGACATTGCAGCATTGAGGCCCTCTGAGAACAGACGGGCTCACTGAAGTAGTGTAACATGCCACTGGGCTGTAGTCTCGGACACAGACAAAATCATACTTGATTTTGGTCCGCGGAGGTCAGATTCCTTATTGCTGGATGACTCTTGAAAAGAAGGTTTTGCTTGCATTATGCATTTGGCCTCACGATCTTCATTGACAAATAGTTCTGTAAAGGAACCAGAAACAATATTAAATATGTATTTATGAAGATGTGTTGGAGTTTCTCAATCTTGGCATTACTGACATTTAGAACCAGATGATTCTTTCTTGTTGGGGAGTGCCCTGTGTATTGTAGGTGTTCGAAGCGTCCCTGGCCATAGATGCCAGGAGCACCTCCCAGTTGCTGTGACCATAGTATCTCCAGACATTGACAAATGTCCTCTGATGGGCAAAATCCCCACCCCCACTTCGAGAATCACTGGTTTAAATCAATAGATTCTAAGTCAAGAGAAAGAAATAACTAGGAGGGGTGTTTTAAATGGTCAAGACAGATTATTAATATGAATTGGAATAAAAGTTTTTGAACACCTCCTGTGACATCCAATGCCCCTTCCTTGCTCTGCCTAGACTTTCCCTTCTCCACTTGGTGAATTTAACTTAGAAATGCTCCCTTCTTGGTGGAACAGTCCTCAGCAATAGGCTCCTATGGTCATTTGTTTGTGTCTCTGTAGCAGCTTGCCTGCCACAGTAATCTGCTTGTCGATATGTCTGCCTGTTCCCAGACTATGAACTGCTCATGGGTAGAAATCATGCCGTGGTCATCTCTATAACGTAATTCCTAGCTTATAGTAGATGCTCTACAAACTCTCTGAATGGAGGAATGAAGAGTCTACTTCTAGGCACACTGCCAAATCTCCCATTTGGACTCCCATTTGTGACTGGGGTGATTAAGGAAAACTTAAGGGGGAGGTTACATGTGACATGGGCCTTAAAGAATGAGTAAGATTTGATAGACAAAATGGGGGCAATGGGACATCATTGGCAAAGGCATCCAGACAGGTAAGGGCAGTGGGTGTACAGGGGCCGGGGATCCACCACCGAGTTTGGGTAGAGTACAGGGTTTGTATAATCCTATAATGAGCCCAGATTTGAGGATCCCTGAGGCTAGAGCAAGGAGTCAGGATGCAGGAGGGTTTGGAACAAGCACGTCTGACAGCAGGAAGATCAGTTGAAAACACTGGCTAAAGTCCAGACATGCACTGATCAAGGCCTGACTAATTTTTCCTACAGTTCCTGAAACCAAAGTTTTTTTCAGACCATAATGTTCTGCCTATAATTCATGAAACCCTAAGAATGTCATTCTAATCACAGGACACACTACTTTCAATTTTCCGAGCGGAAGGGGTTGCACACCACACTGCCAAGTGGGTTATTTTTCTGAACAGCAAGAAAGGCAAATGCCACATGAGATGACCAACCACGATTCACAAAAATGCCAAGACAAGAAGCCGAGGACTCCTACCGGCAAGGAGTAGAGGAGCACGGCCAGGAAGAGCAGCACGATGAGCAGGAAGAGCAGGCCGATGATGACCCACTTAAACCGGCGCCACACGATGAACTTCATTGTCTTGCACGGGTTGGTGAACCAGAGGAAGGACGTTTCCGGTCGGCTGCGGTGCAAAGAAATGGTATTACCTACCCACTCGGGAGGGACAAATATTTCACCTCAGACCAGAATACAGTTTAAGGAATACCCAATAACATGAATAAAGTCAAGAACAGATCTTATTCCCCTAGTTGGCTAAGAAAGGCTCTTTAACCTACTATGGCATCTCGAACTTTGGCTTCATGGGAAAGGAGAATGATTCAAATGCAGCCAGATCACCCACCTCTCCACCCCCACCTCCCACTATTCAGCCCAAAATTGTCAGGACAACAGCTAATCCAGCCCATTAAGCCAACTGGAGGGGGAGCTTTCCGCCTGCAGGTGTCTGGGGGCAGCAGCATCAAGAACAAAGAAGGCTTCTCACTTTGGTGGGTCCAGCTTAGGGTTCATGTTGGGTTCATCCCGCCCCTTCCCGGCTGGCCTCTCGTCGGCCTCCTTCTCATTGAGGACTTCCAATGTCATCTCCACTTTCCCCTTCAGTAAAGCAGAACAGGTTAAACACATGACATCACGTTGCACAAATATTTTTACTCCGACCCTAGCAGTATTCCCCGAGCAATGATTTTTATTCTTGTAAAACAATCTTTAGATTGCCTTAAATTTTCCTCTAGAGATTTCATCCCATTTCCTCTTCCATGTGTTCCTGAACCAGCTCTGTGTGGGAATCGGAGAGGAGAAATTGCTTTCCCTTCTCCCTGCTTCTCTGTCTCTGTCTCCCCGTCATTCTGATGTTCTCACATCAATCTCCTTACCTTCTCATGCACCTTCCTTTGTAACTCTTCTTGGACCCAGACTAATCTGAATCCTGCTAACAACAGTACCCAACATTTGTGGAGCACTGACCATAGATTCCAAGAGAGCAGGGCCTTGTGTGCTCATGCTCACCATTGTCACCTACTACGTGGAGCCCTGCACGCACTTAGTAGGTACTTCACGTCCACTAGCGCAATAGGTGAATGAGTGAGTGAATGAATGAATGTTCCTCCCTGCTAACAGGTTTCTGAGTGAGGCTCTGGGCACTGTCCAAACCTTCCATGTGAGTAATCTCGTGTAACGTTCACGACAACCCCATAAAGGTGCTATGATTGTCCTCATGTGCAGATGAGAACATTGAGGCCGAAGTGAAAGAGGTCCCGAAATTTGCCCACTTTTATAGCTGCGTTTACCCCAAGGTTGTAACTGACTTTCCAGGACCCAGGAAGGCCCACACGGTCACCAGCAACTTGAGAAGCCCTGACCCTGACACTCATTTAGGCGGCAGAGCTGAGATGACTCCTCTGCTTACGAGTCAGACAGAGCTGGGTGCCTGACATTGGCAGGTTGCTCGAACTCTCCAAGCCTGTTTTTGGAATCTATAAAATGGAGACAATGTCTACTTCATGGGGTTGTCAGCAGAACTAAATGAGATTATTTGCAAACTTCTGTATTGTGACAGAAAGCAGATCAGTGGTTTCCTGGGGCTGGGGAGGAGGGAGTGATGGGCTGCAAAGGACAAAAGGTAATTTAGGGATGATGGGAAGATACTGGATTCTGATTATGGTGGTGGTTTCATGGGCATATACATCTGTCAAAGCTCATAAAATTGTGTACCTTAAATGGGTACAGTTTTTTAATGTAAATTATACATCAAGGTTATTTTAAAAAACAAGATTATGAATGTATGACACTTGGCATATTGCTTGGTTCATGATTAGTAATAAAAAATGTTAGCTATTACTAACAATACATCATGGAGCTGGGCAGGGTGGCTCACATCCAATCCCACAGTGCTTTGGGAACCCAAGGTGGGAGGATCGCTTGAGGCTAGGAGTTTGAGAACAGCCTGGGCAACACAGTGAGACCCCATCTCTACAAAAAAATTTTAAAAATCAGCTGGGTGTAGTGGCATGAGCCTGTAGTCCCAACTTGGGAGGCTGAGGCAGGAGGATCTCTTGAGCCCAGAAGTTCAAGGTTGCAGTGAACTATGATTGTAACACTGCACTCCAGCCTGGGCAACAAAGCAAGATCCTGTTTCTGAAATACATAAATAAATAAATAAAGCATAATGGACTAGGTAGTCCTTTGTAACATGGCATGGTAACCCACATTATTGCTTCTATATCAGAATACATCTTGAGTTCATCAACTTGCTTGTAAGTAATGGCCTTCTTTTTTAACAAATGCTAGAACTTCCTGCTTCCTCTACTTTTCTTTTTTAAATGAGAACAGCTCAAACTTGTTTCTTTTTCTGTACTGAATTGTAGTGGAAGCTCAGGATAAAGTGACTTTCCTGGTAAAGCAGAGTCCTAATGAAATCCAGTGAAACCATTCGGGCTCCTAGTTTTTGACCATTCTAGGTCTTTTATCCTCCCCGAACTCCAAACACAAAGTTTTGTCTCTTGTAATCCCAAAGACAAACTGTTCCCATAACTTAAAGTCCCACCAATTTAACACTTCCTTATCTTCTCCGGAGCAAATCTACAGACAAAGGGCAAAAGGAATATGCCCCGACAAAGGGCAAAGGGCATAATGACAAAAGGAATAAGCAAACTTCAACGAGGAAGCACTCATACAGCCATCACACGGGCGCCATCCTTCTCTGCGTAGCACGGCCACCATCCTTTCATGGACTTCTGCTCAAAGAGGGAGGCCGTCTTAGCTTTAAGGGGGTCCATGGCTTTGAGGTCCGGAATCATGTCCAAATTGCATTTCTCTGATGATTTTGCTGGAATGATCGTGTGATGCAAGTCAAGCTCCAGGAAACCTAGCCAAGGAAAGAACATTAAATCCAAATAAGCTTTGAGTGCATCAGCCGTTGCTCATGAGCGAACAGAATGTTCTTGTCAGGGAAGAGATATGCAGTAATTTTTGAACAGGTGACAGGTGAGTTAGAGAAAAAAATCCTGGTAGATGTTTAAATTCTTTCCAGATAGGCAGAAGAAATAGCTGTCCACAGCTCAGCACTGCACAGACAACTACATGTTTTCTTTCTCAAAGACGTGAGCATAAACAGAGTTCTTCTGTAGACTCAAAGGGATTAAATATCTATAGACAAAATTTCCACTGAACTCAGGGACGTTGGATTTAAAAACGTGCTCCTTTTGGTTCTGAGTTGCCCTGAACAGAGAGGTCATTTGGCTTTGGGTAAAGACAACTGGCGCCTGGAACATGGGATTCTCGGTGAACGTTCACCTTCAAGTCTTTCCTGGCATGACCTCAGAGACGGGAGCTTGAGAAGAGACATAGCAACTGGACAGAAAATCCTCACCAGCAGCCACGAATCCCAGCCTCGATCGGGGTGTCTGGAGAAGCACATTTTCTCCTCTGTGGTGAGAGGCACTCACTCCTCCCGCTTTCACAGTGAGGAAAAAGTGTCTTTAGGGCGTGGGAACTCCTGAGAACCTTTTCCCTTAAGAAAATGGTGTGTGTCACATGGGGTCGAGTCTCTGGACTACGGGGACAAGAGTGTGGTTTCCGACAGGGGCAGCAAAGAGCACAGCGAGGCTGGGGCGGATTCCCTTCAAACCATCGGGCTCGGGAACTCGTTATATTTACATAGTGGATCCACAGACCACGAGTTACCTCAGCCTCTCTTGAACCTACGCCTGCTTTTGTCTTTTCTCTCCTCTTGCTGATGTGCTCACGAGCCATTTTGAGATACAGTCATTCTCTTTATTTGCTGTCAGACTATTTTGTTCGCATTCCAAGGCAAAACCCTGTACTGTTCTGGAACTTACTACCTGTGTGCCTTGCGTTCGCCTACGTGCAGGCTCATTTGTTTGTTCAGCTCTTACTGAGCACTGACTAGGTCAAACCATTGCGTGAGGTGCTTGAGGGGCAAAGGGATGAAGAAGAGACAGCGTGGGCGGCGCCTCCTCTGCCAGGAGAGGGCCCTGGGAGCAAGATGGGGACAGGGCTGCAGTGGGGGCTACTGTGACGGTGGCTGGGAGAAAACGAGGTCTGAACGGGGCAGTGGCAGAGCTCTGGGGAGTAAGAAAGTGCGTGTGTGTAATAAAGCAGACGACATCGCGAGGACTGAGCGGCCGAAGGGTGTCAGGGGAAGAGAAGACGAACCAGAGAGGATGCTGGGTGCGTTCCCCAGAGGCTCGGGAAACGGAGAGGCTGTGGACAGCAAAGAAGTTCCTGAGGAGAACAGGAATGAGGGCAGGGGAGAAATGCGGAGTCTGATGTCTGGGGCGATAAATAGGAGGCGCCAGCCAAATATAAAGATGAGAGGTTCTGGCCGGGAATTGGGAATAATGATGGCAACCGTTTCTTATGACGCTTCGTGAGGGGCTGAGAGAGGTCGGGGCACACATCCTGGCTCAGGAGTCGCACCTTCTGAGGGGGGAAGTTGGAGCTTTGCCTTCCCCTGAGGAGGGGAGAGCGGGTGAATCCCTGGGGCGGGGGTGGAGGGAGCCGGGGAGGAGCCCAAGAACCTCAGGGAAGGCCTGTATTGAAAGAGGGGGAGTTAGAAATAGAGCCGGCTGATGTGACAGGGCCAAGGCCTGGGAGAGCGGAAGCCAGGAGAGCTCAGTGCCACGGGGAGGAGCGGGCCACTGAACTGGTACCGTTAGCCCCGAGCCATGGCTGGGGGTGAGGGGGCCCAGTAACTTCTGAGAGCAGGTGAAGGAGGGGGTGGGAGTTGATTCTGAGGTGCTGAGGAGGGCGTGGGTGGTGTGGAAGTAGAGGCAGGGCTGTGGCACCCCTCTGTGGAAACAGGGTTTGAGTCCATAGAGAGACAGGAGCTGGTGCCAGACCCTCCCCCAGAGCCCTGGGAGAGGACGGAGCCCATGGAAATGGGTGGCATTCACTGTTAGGCCACACTTCCAAGAGGACAGACAGCCAAGCAGTGGGCATGTCCCCTGTCACCCTATACCAAAATCTGTAATACCAAAAAGTATTAGAGATTTAAATAATTGCTTCTAAGTTTTAATTGATTTCATTAATTTCAAGTACAGTTTCATAGAGAGTATTATCCAAATGTAAGCCTTACCTAAGTAGTCATCCAGAGTAAACTTGTCATTGTCCCATATCTGAATGATCAGTCTCGGTGGGACTCGAAATTCTGTTTGGTCAATGCTCCAGAAATGCTCCTAAAATGGAAAGAGACATGGACAAACCAAATGACCCTGATTACTGGACACTGAAACCTTCACCTTTGGCTCCTTGAAACGGCATCAAGGCCTGGGCCTTTCCTCTCCTCTGTAGCTCCCTGAACACCCCCTCCCATTGGCCCCGTCCTTCTGCTCCATGTGTATGGGGGCAGTCAGGCTCCCCAGGAAATCTCAAGGCCACCAGCTGGGTGACAAAAAGGATGTCCCAGGCTGTTCCCAAATGGAAGGTTTCCTGCCATGTTCCTATCAGTGTGACTTCCTGCGGCCACCCCGGGAGGTTGGGGAGTGATTAATCTCCTTCCTGAAGGCCACTATGGCCCACTTAGATTATCCTCCTAAAGCCAGGTGTTCTAAACCAGCTCACAGTATCACCCACTGGGGTGTTACCTCTGCCTGCCAACTCTCTCCCTATCCTACAGATGTCTGAGTATACTCTCATTTATACCGGGGTGAGGAGACTGAGGACCAGATTCTACTCTTTTATCAGTGCAGATTTAGAATGTCCTGGCATTTTTGGCTTTTGAAAAATACCATTGGCTTTTATATGCTTGTGGTCATCTAAGACCTTCAGATCCCTCACACTGGAGGTAGCTATTCCTGCCTCTGCCTGGATAATATTAGCCAACGCCAGCAAAAAGGAAATTCCCCCAATGCTTCATGAATTTGAAGGAAGATCACTGAGTTGTTTGTTCTTTTACATATTCCAGGAATGTTTTCCTTTGCAGGGCTCAGAGGACCCGGCTTTGAAGGGGTGGGAAGCCCACTCTGCTATGGCCTGTCCCTGCCTGACTGTCTTGGGTGGGGTTGTGCTCCACATACCACTCAAGGTATGGGGAGGTCCAGCCCTAGAGGTGGGTAAGCAGGAAAGGTAACTTTACCTAAAGGCCTATCTGACCCGAATTCCTCCTCCATCCGCACCCCTTTCTGCCTCACTGTCTGCCAGTGTGCGTGTCTGATGTTACAGTGAGCCTCTGTACCTCCACAAAGCCCCCTTTGATGGCATTCAGCCCACCTGGCATGAAAAAAGTGCTTACTACAGCATCAGCACTGAGTTGGGCCCGCAAAGGGTAGGGCCTGGCCCCTGGGCCACAGGGAAGGTACATTTTGATCAGGAGTGGGGAGAGGGGTGACCAGGCAGAGCTAGGGGAAGCTGATGGGATGTGGGGGATAGGAGTGGGACAGGGGACCCACAGGGGACATCTGTTATTACTATCTGTCTAGGTTCGAGGCCCCCAGATGAAAATCTGGATGAAAGCACCCAATTTTCCTCGGGGACTTCCCCTCCCTAGTGTGTGAAATTTGGGCGGGGTTGACCCCATCCCTAACTCCAGAGCCTAGCCAATCAGAGCACTGCATCCCCGGGTAACAGTGGTTGGTTCAATGATAGGCACGTGATCCCAAAGGCAGAGACAGGGAAGCCCCGTTCCAGAACTCTGGTTAGCATCCCCAGGGCTTGGTTCTTCTCCTTCTGCGGAGGGTTGCCGAGCGGACAGGATGTGAGCGGGGGCTGCTGCCCCTGCCAGGGAAGAGCCCGCCTGGGAGTGAGGCCCGAAGAGGAAGGCAGAGCAGAGCGGCAGAGAAAGTGAGACCAGTTTCTGAAGACATCACTTCAGCGTGGGATCCAGACGTCCCTGTCGCCAGCCAGCCCTGGACTTTTTAGTAATATGAACCAATAAATCACTTTTTTGGTGTAAGCCAGTTGGAGTAGAGTTCCGTAACTGAAAGTCTTACTGATTTAACACCACGAGGGCCCTGAACCCTCACGGACTGCTTCTGAAAGAGGCAAAGCAGACGCTAAGATGTAATGAGGAAGGCAAAAGAGACATTTCACCCTCTTTAACATTTTGCCTCTGTTGGGTTCTGCCTATCGTGGGAAGAAATCAGTCTCCCCATCACATACAAAACTCACTTGGGTTGCTGAACGTGTCGATACAAGACATCACTTCTACCCTTTGTCCTTCACCCCGCCACCAACAGGTAGAGAAAAGACAGTTGCGTTCCTTATTCTTCCCAATTACACAAATCCTGGTCGTAGCTGCGTGACCTTGGGCAAGTGTCAAGGTCTCAGATTCCCCCATCAGTACCAACAGGGAGTGGGACTCAGTGACCTCCAATGTCCTGAGCAGCTGTGACATTCTACAAGTTTCTAGTTAAGGAAGACCCATGACATCCACTTCCCACTGGCATATTTCAAAGCTCACTTTTTTAGCAACGACACAGAGTTGTTCAGCCGGGAGGTAGTCAAACGGGAACACAAATCTCCAGTTAAAGTTCCCTTCCCCATCCAAGGACCTGTAATGAACATCTGTTTTCTGTTTGTTTTCTTCACTGCCAGGAATCCAGCTGAAAAGCAGAGGCAAACAGACTTAGCTTCGTGTGATTGACAAGTAATCTAGCCGCAAAATTGTGCCGTGATTAGGGGAGTGAAGAGCAGGAGAATTAATGCACTTTTCTTGGGCAGCTTCCAGTTATCTACAGAGCTGGAGGTGATTTATGAAGGGGAGGTGCTCTATTGCATCCAACACAGCTTGTAGCCAAATAAAATATAATTCCTCTAAAACCAAAGCAGGAAGCCCTTTAGACTTCAGTTAACAGGGCTAAGGTGAAATTTTCTGGAAAATATCAACAACATAGCTTCTATTTTGGGTAGGTCGAAGCCCGCTGGCTATGATTTTAGTCTTCACAACTATAACTCATCAGTGTCTGTCATCACTGCTGATAGGCTCAATGAATATGAGTTAGCTCAGAATTTTAGCATTTCTTTTCCCATATTTTACTTAAGCAAACAAAAAAGGCATGAATCAAGTAATCTTACGACTTCCCTTTTTTGTTATTCTTAATTTCACTGTGATCATATTAATGAGACTGTCAAGGAAGATGTAAGCTCTTATTTGCATATGCATATCTCTGAGAATTCATTTTAGCAACAATTTAATGTCTTAACTTTTAACACTGGAAAAGCTTCTTTTGTTTGTGCCTGGCACATAGTAGACACTAAATAAATACCTGTTGAAGAAATGAATGCATGTGTGCGCCTGGAAGGAAGTTGTCAAATTTGCCTGCAACTGGGGAGACTCCTGGTTTGGAACCCGGGGGTGACTTTGATTTTCAACTGGCAAAGTGGTAGAGTGTGTGGTTCTCAACACCGAACATTAGGATCAACTGGGGAGCTTTTAAAAATATTGATGCCTGGACCCCACTGATAGAGATTCTTGGTAGGAGGCAGGACTGGCTGTGAAACTCTCTGAGCCTCATCTCCCATCTGGAAAATGAGATTGATGACACGTGCTCCGGTCACATGGTCAAAGCGAGGACAGAATGAGAGATCACGGCTTAGCAGGGGCAGAGTGGGGAGGCGGAGATCTTTAATGCGTGCTTACGATCATCTGCTATGAACCAAGTACTTAGCATGTATTATTTTATTCTTCCCAAGAACCGTGTAACTCTCTCCATCTTACAGATGATGAAACTGAGGTTCAGAGAGGATATTTTAACTTACTCGGGGTCAAGTAGCCAGTAACTGCCAGAATTAAGTATGACTTCCAAGTCAGTCTGACTCCAAAGTCCTGTTACTCAGCTACAAAGTCCTGTGACACTACAGAGACTATAAAGTCACTTGCTAATATTAAGTCTTATTATTGTATTAGTAATGATATTAATATCAATCAACTATAGTAGTTTTCCTTTTTGCTAATCAGTAAACTGACAAGATAAATTAGTTGAAAGATTCCTTTGGGCTATTAACTTCTAAACCAACTCACTGAGGAAGGTTCACATTCTCTTGGCCATGACCTTGGTGACCTTGGTGACCTCCTGACTCATCCCTGAAGTGTCACCGTCATCCTACCTCTGACCACTCACCCTCACAACCCTTCTTCTCTTTTTATGTGAGTCTTTTCACATTTAATTTTAAAAGTGAATCTTTTTACATTTAATTTTAACACAAGGTAAACAACCACTCTAGGTGTATGTGTTTGTGTGCATGTATGTGTAGCTTTGTATATGAGACAGTGCCCATGTGTGCCGATACTAATACTATACCAATACTAAGCATGGTATTTATGCATGATTCATCTTTTCACATCTAGTATTTAGATTTTAATTCCAAATTTTACATGGTACTTTAAGTTGAGCTCTATTCTTTGATTAGAGGAGTTTTCTCTCAGTCTAGCATTATTGAGTTTGTTTCCTTGATTTGAAAAAAAATGGTTATGATAGTCAAACAAATTTACATATATATAATTAGCTGGGATTAGTTTTCCTTGGGGAATGGTAATGAGATCCTGAAATAAGAAAGAATAATGAAGAACTTGATGAAACATTCCCTATTTACAGGGAACCTAAATGATGGTAATTATGTCTTTAACAAAGTTTTGATTGAAGCCCACTTAAGATCACAAGTAAAACTTTGTTCTCACTTTATGAATATGTTAAATTTCAGAAGTCTTATCTTTTATATATCCAGGAACCAAACTCAATTCATATGAAAGGGCAATAATATTAACTAGCACTGACATAATGTGTACTATCTGGTAGGCACTATCCTAAATGCTTTGAATAATTGAATCTTCTGAATATCCTTGGGAAGTAGATAGAATCGTTATCTCCATTTTACAGATGAGGAACAGTGAGCTTACAACCTTGCACACCCAGGAGGGAAAATACCAGGATTTCAACCCAGGTAGGTTGACTCCAGAGTCTGGCTTCTTAATCACTATGCTAGACTGCACTCAACATCTATGATCAAGGCATAACAAAAAACTAGCATCAACATGGAATATTTGAAATTGAATTATGCAAGTGAGAAAATAATGAACAACTATAACATTTAACATGTTGGATGCAGACACTTAGTGAATATCAGTGGAATGAATGATTTTTAAAAAAATCTGCTAGCGCATTTCCTCTTTTCCATAGACATTGGCAGCTGGTAATAAAATATGCAGAAAAAAGAAATTTTGGAAGCCTTGCTTGTGTTTCTAAGTCTAGTTATTCAAGGCATCAAAGAGAAATAAAAACAAACTACAGGCCGGGCGCGGTGGCTCACGCCTGTAATCCTAGCTCTCTGGGAGGCCGAGGCGGGCGGATTGCTCAAGGTCAGGAGTTCAAAACCAGCCTGAGCAAGAGCGAGACCCCGTCTCTACTATAAATAGAAAGAAATTAATTGGCCAACTGATATGTATATAAAAAATTAGCCGGGCATGGTGGCGCATGCCTGTAGTCCCAGCTACTTGGGAGGCTGAGGCAGAAGGATCGCTGGAGCCCAGGAGTTTGAGGTTGCTGTGAGCCAGGCTGACGCCACGGCACTCACTCTAGCCTGGACAACAAAGCGAGACTCTGTCTCAAAAAAAAAAAAAAAAAAAAAAAAAAAAAACAAACTACATGGCTAAAAAAATGTCAAATAGCCAATCTGCTCAACACACTATAGAAAATCTACTTTATTAAAAGAGAAATGAAGAAATATTTATTAGTTTTTATAGTCCTTAGATACCTTTGCTCACAAGCAAGGTCCATAGGGGTTTCTCTTTTTTTTTTTTTTCTGTTTCCTCCCCCTTTGCTTTCCAGGAGCTACCTAAACAGATTGCATTAATGACATCAAATAGCTTCAAATAACCAAGAATCCTATAGTGGGCACCTTCGATAATGAAAACTAATAAAGGAGAGAGTCTGTCTCATCCCCTGAGCTTGTCAAAGGCACTTGCATGCCAACCTCACCCTTTGACATAGATGTCACTCATGTCCTCTCCTGTGATGCTTTTCTCATCCAAGATAACGTCCTTGGTGTTCCAGACGATCACGCGCAGGTAGTATCTGAAAGGAGCACATTTTGAAGGTACTTTTTCTTCTAGTCCTGGACTAAGTCCCCAGCCCAGTGCATGTCATAGGGCCTCACGATTACTTACTTCTTGGCTTTCCGGGGTGTGATATTGAAAGGAGGGCCTGGTGGCCCTAAACTCTTGGGGAAAATATCCACCCACATCTGAAGTTTTCCCTAAATCATCCAAAAAAAGAAACGAGGATTGAAGATATATGATGGCTGGTAAAAACAACAATTTTCTTTCATATTTTTTATGTAAAACTATTTCTTTGGACCTGCCAATTTATTAGTCTGTATGGAAGGCAATAAGTGGAGTAGAGCATATCAAGATTAATCTTTTATCTGCAATGTCATTTAGGCCACCCACATCCAATTCTCACCCAGGGGTCTCCAATGGCTGCAAATGCCCACCTTAGTCTTCCTTGCTTAGTAAGATGAGGAGCTTCCCATCCCTAACTCAACCCCCAGCATACACACACACACACACACACACACACACACACACACACACTCTTATAATGACTTAAAATTGGGTTCTTCACCCTTGAACAGTTCTCGAGCTGTCACTCTATTCATCATCACATTGCCCACTTCATATCAGTCCCAGTTTTGTGATCCCCAAGGGTTTCTCCACTTACCTTAAGGTACAAAAACAAAGTAATGAAAATGGTGTTTAACTTTCTAAAGAAAAACTTACAACATGGTACTTTTAAAGGAGAGACTCAGACAACATCAAGAATGTTACTGTTCCTAAAGGTGAGGGTTCCATGCCATGGGTTCACTAATACCCACTACCTAGTAAGAGGCTCACAGGAAGGGGAGGGTGAAAGTTGGACAACACTTGTGCCGCCATCTTGGTGAGGACAGCTCAGCTCTCTGACTGCCAGATTGGGCCCATCCATCTGACTGAAATGTTCTTCCAGACAGGCTAGGAATGCCATTAAAAAACTATATCAACCATACAAACCAATTTATAGTCTCCAAACTTTTTTTGGATGTCTTGTAGACTCTGTCTTCAAAGAAAAACAGATTGGTCTTTAAGAAAGTTGCCAAGGAAACCACTAGATTGGCTTCCTGATGCATTGTGATCAAATGAATTAACTGGAGCTCTTGAAAAGAGATATATTGTACTATGATCCTGACTCTCTTCCAACTAATCTCTAGGGCTCTCAGTTCTACAATACATCAAGCACACTGTGGAACACTAGGCGTCCAGGTGTCTCCTAAAACCTAGCCACAGTGTGCGTTTAATACTGTAGGCAGAAGTGACAGGGCGCTGGTGGATTCCCAGGGAGAAATCTTCCTCACTTTGTCACTTGTTGAGACTCTGTGTGCAATTGAGGAGTAAGAGGAGAGAGGAGGGGAAATAGGCTCTTTGGTGGAAGAAAAGAGAATAAGAAAAGGAAGGAAGAGAAATGTGGAAGAGAATAAAGGCAAGACGCAAGTGACAAAATAATCTAGGAAGCCCAGGCCACTTGTGGCTGCTCTTGAGAGATTACTTTGTCTACACTGTTCTTGTCAGTATCAATAATATTTGCATTAGTTAGCATTCCTTAGAATGTGATCAGAATCCCTCCAAGTACTTGTTAAAATGTGATTCCTGGCCCCACCCTAGACTTAGTGGATACAAATCTCTGCAAACACATCCTGGAAATCTTCATTATAACAATCTTCCTCATAGATTCTCTTGTCACTGGCCATGTCTCATTTTGCTTCTTGGGAAACTTCTTCCCACCTTCTGGGAACAGACCCTTCCCATCATTATCCACATGGTCCCTGCTTCCCTGATGCTTTGGTCTCAGATGCCACCTCCCCCCGATGTCAGGCCAAGCTCACTCACTTTCCCAGACCCTGCCATCCTGGCTTTAGCTGAGTGGCTCCATGATGACAATTGGGCCAAGTTGGGGGCAACCAATCCATAGACATTTGGAAGTAGATCAGTTACACTGTAGCACAAAACAATCAGGAACTGTAGGTAATATTTGGACTCATAGGAAGGTGATCCAAGCAAGAGGGCATTATTAAACTCTTTGAGTTTATTAAATAAACTGAGTTTATTTCATTAAACTCGTTGAGTTTAAATAAACTCAAAGAGAGAAACAGAGATAAGAGATGGGGTTCAAGTTTGTTCTAAATCACAACCAATCTCCTCTCTGGGCTTAGTGAGTTATCTTAAAATTCTTACAATGAATTCCCCTTTGGGATGAAGTTAATTTGAGTTTCATTTCTATTTCTCTAAAAGTATCTAAGATCTAAAAGTATTCAAACACGATAAGAGAAGCAAATCTGTGTCAGCTGTTGCCATTGCATTTGGGGTGTGGATGATGGGCCTTCCAAGGAGGGAAGCCCCTTTACCTGCGAAATGTTGGGCTGGAAGGTGCTGTGCAAAGTCCTCGTTTCCACGTGCTCAGGGACCAGCCCCTGGGTCCTGAGGATGTAAAGGGCGAGCCGCTCTTCAGGGGCCCCGAGGTGCTGGTGCAAGATTTTGTTGGCTTCTGGAATGGAAAGTGGCAGTGAAGCAGGATGGGCATTCGGGAACAGTTTAGCTAAATTGCCCGGAGGTGTTTGCAGCACTCCATCCCAGACTTTGCCAAAATGGAAGGGCGGTGCCAATGTGCAAACTTTGACTGGTGAAGGAATAGTTGATAGAAGTAGCTCCTGACCAGGGACCCTGCCCCACCCAGGCTCACACCCAACATGTGGACTGCCAAAAGCTAAGGGACCAGAACACACTAGAGCATGTAAGTGGGAGCAGTCTGGATTGACTTCGGTGGCACAAGCTCCTGGCTAGTCTCTGCTTCCTGGCCTCTCTTGTGGCTAGATGAGGCCACCAGGCTCAGCTAGAGCATAACACAGGTGGAAGTGACACATGTATCATCTCTAGACCTGGCCCATAAGTCCCTCCTGGGAGGATCCTCCATATGCTTTTCTCTTCTGGATGCAGAAAAGAATTCAACCTTAGACACCCGTGCTGAAGAATGGCAAAACTAAAAGACAGGAGGGTCCTGCACTCAGAAGAGGGCCACCCACGGGAAGGAACACCTATTTTGAATCAATGAGAAATAAAATTCTTTTGGAATAAACTACTGGAATTTGGATGTTCAATTGTTATAGCAGCTAGCATCACTATGGCATTCTAAAAACATGGCCCCCAAATTCTCTGACACTTTTCCCATCAAGAGGTGGGATCTGTGGCATTTCACTTTGACTCTGGAGACATATTCAAACACTAAAGTCTGGAGGAAGGAAGCCGTGTGACTTCCCATGCTAGACAGAAAAGGCCATGAAGCTCCCTCCTGGTCCTCTTGGGACACTCAGTCTGGGAAGCCACCCACCAGGTTAGCAGCCCAAATGACCAGAGAGTGCCCTGCTGGAGAGGCCCATGGATGTGCTCTCATTGTCAGCTGAGCCGTTGCCTGGGCTGCCCCCCAGCAGAGCCTTCAGGTGACAGCACCCCCAGCTGC
Source organism: Microcebus murinus (assembly GCF_040939455.1). Lineage (NCBI taxonomy): Eukaryota > Metazoa > Chordata > Mammalia > Primates > Cheirogaleidae > Microcebus > Microcebus murinus. The sequence goes on along the minus strand of NC_134117.1, from coordinate 31,703,401 downwards.
CAACTCACTGCAAGTGCAAACACATCCTGGAAATCTTCATTATAACAATCTTCCTCATAGATTCTCTTGTCACTGGCCATGTCTCATTTTGCTACTTGGGAAACTTCTTCCCACCTTCTGGGAACAGACCCTTCCCATCATTATCCACATGGTCCCTGCTTCCCTGATGCTTTGGTCTCAGATGGCACCTCTCCCCGATGTCAGGCCAAGCTCACTCACTTTCCCAGACCCTGCCATCCTGGCTTTAGGGAGGCTCAAGGGAGAACTGCTGAGCCCCTTCCTGACCCACAAAATTGTGAGCAAAACAAAATGGTTGTTTCCAGTTGCTAAGTTTTAGGGTGATTTGTTATGTGACAAAAATAATCAGAAAAATCCCCATGAGTAATACAGCTTTTTGGGGGGTAGCTACTTGATTATTTGGGGGTACCCTAACCCACTGGACCATGTTGCTTCCCGGTTTATCTGCAATCGCTTTTGCAGTTCCACCCACTAGCGACATCAGCATTTCTTCATCTAATCATCCCTGATATCGACTAAGTCCTCTTTAACATGGAAAGACAAATTATAGTTAATTACAAGGTCAAGTTGAGGATCAGGAAGCACCTTCCCTCCTGTGTGTCTTTGCTCAGCGTTCCCTGGGTATCCCACAGGGAGTCCAGCACCCTTGCAGGCCAGCCCCACTACCACCCCCTCTGGATATCCCTGCCCCTGCAAGCATGGCAGCATACCGTAGCTCTTATGCTCCATGAAGCCTATTTCTGTCACTGTCATAGTGTGGCTAGCTGTTCATGTGTAAGGACAGGTTGTATTATAAATTATTGCTTGGGCACGAGTGAGGCCCCAAGCCTGGGCGTGAGCCAGATGGGAACTTAGTGGACCCTGCAAATCAACCCCTAGTATCCCTGAGCCTTCTCAGAGAAGGGAATGAGAGAATAAACTTGGAAGAGAAATTCTTGCACCACTGTCTAAGCATTTTTGAGCTAATTGTGTATTACATGGAAATTAGTGAATTATTAGAACTTTTTGTTCAAAGCTCAAATGGCTATGACCTAAAAAGAGCGAGTTTAAAAAAAGCAGACAAGAGAATGTGTCCACTTTGACACTTGACAAGCCAGCAAAACTCTACTATAACGTGCCTGTTGTTAGATAATGTCATTTGTGCAGAGTCTCATCTGGCGTAATTAGGGTCCTGGCTCTGTCTACCCCACTCCCCTAAACCCAGCAACATAAACGGGCTATTACTCTTTGCACCAGTCTACAATCCACAGCAATGTGCTCACCAAATTCATCCAAACTGTAGTCTCGTCCTCCATATCTGATTCTATTTCCATCTTCGGAGAGGATGGGCTGTGGGAAGCCTTTGAATCTGGCCACATTTTGAAGCAACTGTGTTGGTCTCAATTGGTCTCGCCAAGTATTGACTCCAGAACTGTGAACAACATCACACACAGGTGCCGGAGTTACTGCAGGGCCCACTGGTTCTTCTTGGTTTCACACACACACACACATATACCTCTAGATGTTTCCGTATAATAGTAGTAGGGAATGTGCTCTCCACTTGGGATTTTGCCTAGAAATCTATTTCGGAGGCCTAAAATCCACATGTTATTTTGGCCTCAGCCAATCAGTTATTTTCATTTATTTATTTAGCCCTTGGTTTCCTCCTCTGTAAAAGTGAGGAGTTTGACTGAGATCACTGTATTCATAATAGGAAAACTCATAAAAAAGAAATTGCAAATTATATCTCATTAAATGCTGGGGAAAGACGCCCTGTAGCGGGCAGAGGAAGAGGGACGTCACAAAATCGATCGATTTGGGGGAGGGGGAAGGAATCCCCGTTTCCCAAGGGCAGGGGATTCCCGCCATCAAACCCTGCGGCCCTCAGTCCCTGACGTCCAGGAGAGGCTGAAAGAGGAGGCACGAGGGGGCTGGTTCTCCGAGCTGTGACATGTGCCACCTCCAGGGTGTGGCACCGCTCCAGCAGGCCCCATTTTACACAGAACGTGATGTGAATCAGGGCAATGTGTAGGGGCCCTGATTCTCTCTACGACAATCCTATCATTAAAAATGGTACTTAGCCAGTTGAAAGGAGCAGCGGAAGAAAGACACCGAGGTAGAGCACCAAAGCTGCCCCAGGTGTGACTGTCAGATGGAGCCACTGGCCCCATCGAGGGCCAGAGCAACTTACACGCAGTACTGCTCAGGGATGCCGCAGTGGGACCCAAACCGGGAAAGGAATCTGTTCTCCAGGTCGATAATTGTTTCTCCCACTTTTTCGTCACGGGTGAAGGTGTCGTAGTCGTAGACGGAAATCTTCAGGTCCTTTTCTTGAGGTAAGTAGCAGCTCAGTTCGTACATTCTAAATAAACCAATGCAAGGTTAGAAGCTCCACGAGCCGTCCGGGTCCCTCACAAAAGCTGGGGCTCCGGGCAAGTGCTACCAGGCACGGCCGTGGCTATTGGAAGAGAACATCTGACGGGATAACCGGGGTGAGTGGCGGTGCATGGGGAGACTCCACAAATAGCACAGAACAGTAAGAGAATATCTGCTTGCTCAGGAGGAGATTGCGGGCTTTAAAAACCTAGGTTCGAATCCCACCTCTGCTGCTTGCTAGCTGTGGGACTCTAGGCCAGTTATTTAACTTCTCTGTGTTCAGTTTTCTCATCTGTAAAATGGTGATTATAATGCCTGCCATCCAGTGTTGTCATAAGGGTCGAGTGAAGAAATGTTTAGAAAGCACTTGGCATGAGTGCGTTTCTCAAACCACAATATAGTAACAGTAATGTGTTGTATTAATAACATCATCAACTTTATGATTCCCACGTGCCTATTTACTGGGTCTCCTGAGCATCTGTCTCTACCCGGCTGGGAGATTAGCAAGGCACAAGCACCCTGGTTTACAGTCCCCTGTCTGCCCCTACTCTGTTCCCTCCTCTGCCCCAACAGGGACCACTGTGCCACAGTGCTCCTTTGACTCACTGCGCAGGGGAACAGGGCAGGGCTGTGAGTGGAATTCACCATGCGGTGTGGTGTGCAGGGTGCCCGGAAGGTTCCTCCCTCCTCCCAGACCCTCTGGGTCTATCACTGGCTTTGGTTCCTTAAGACTTTTCTATAGAAACTGCATTAAAATGTAAACCCTTCTGAGACAAAGATAATCAAACAGTACTCTTTGCGGCAGGTGAGGACTGTGATCCAGAGGGTGCTAGGTGCATGGCATGCGCCCCAGATGGGTGCTGGAGTCTGCACCTGCACTGTCTGCAGAGTTATTACTCCCAGAGAAGGTGCTCAGTACCGTTTGTTGAAGGAGAAACTTCGAGAAGCCTCCTTCCTCCCTGTGTCTCCTTTTCTCCTCCCTGCACTCGGTGTGTGGACTGGTTCCTGCCCAAAGAGCCAGGAACGTTGGCCCGCTTGAACAGAAGGGTGTGTGTCCATACGGCTCTGGAGAAAAGCTTCCGAGATGTCTCTGGACAACCCTAGAGCAACTTCTCCAGACGGCAGCTGAGGCCTGCAGGAGGCAGGCCACCACACGGGAAAAGGTGCTTGTATCATGAGCACACAGGAAGCGCCGTACTCACGCCCCACAGTGTCACATTTCCAATACCAGGTTCCAAGGGACAGGCAATATGTGTCCTCTCAGAAAAAGAATTCTTTGATCAAATAAGGTTGAGAACCACCTCTTTTGGAGTTCCTGTAGACAAACTAAAAGCTCTGAGAAGTCCTGCAATTATAATCTTTTTAAATCCAGGTGTCTTGGTTTGACTAAGGAGTACTGTTTTGTTTTTTTTTCTTGGAACATTAAATTAATATCTTAGAGAAGACACTGATTCTCTTTTTTTTTTTTCTTTTGAATGTGGTTTGGACAATGCTATGATGCAACAGGAATATGCTGCCTGACAGCCAAGCACATAGGAAAGGTTGCCTTTTCCTGAATTCCTGTCCCAGAGTCCCCAGGAATCTCTGCTGAGAAGAAAGCCACCCCCTAGATGGAGGCCGTGGCGCTGAGCCGGCTGAGGGGAAGTCTCCGCACCCGCCATTGGCTGAGCAGCGCCTAACAGGATCACTTCCTTCCAGGGTGGCTCCAAGCAAGAGGTTTCCTGCCACATAATTAAGCTTGTGCTTGGCTCCTCTGAGACCAGCGACTCAGACAGGGCCGCCTTCTCCCTTCAAAGCTGGCTGGCCCTGCCTCCCCGACTCCCGCACCGGAGCCCTCCTTCCTGCCCTGCGTGCCTTTTCCTGTCTAGACCCCAGGGCTGGATCAGTGGAAGAAAAGGAAAATGATCACATTGCTGTGCCAGAGGATTACTTCCACTCCCTGGCCTCGGCACGCGGCCGGGGGCGCACGGCACAGCGGGGGAGCGTGTGCACGCGGGTGCGCATGCGTGTGCGGTCTTGTGTGCACGTGCGTTACCAGGTGTGTGTGAACGTGAGAGACTTGGAGTGATGAACATGCGTGCGTGTGTGCGTGCCCGTGAGACACACGAGAGAGCGAGTGCAGTGTGTAAGGGCACAAACCAACAACCACGAGTAGAAAAGAAGTGCACAGGCAAGATAATAAAGCCAGAAATAAAAACACAGGCCACACAGCAGACAAGAGCACAGTATTCTCAGCAAGGTTCTGGGGAAATTACACCATTCACAAACGTCTTGAACAAAGAATATTTCTCTACAGCTGATGGCTTTGCCACCAATACGAAACATCACCAAGGGGATTGAAAAAGCAGGGGGCTTGGAATCAGGAATTCCTACTAAATCCTGGTTCTACCACCTAGCACCTCTGTCTGCAGAGCTCCGGGAGCCTCTGTCCCTCCCCCGTGGAGCTGGGCTGTCGCTCTGTGCCCTGCCCCGCCGTGGGGATGAAAGTCAGGCATGGCAGCAGCAGAGAGCGCTGCATGGAGCCACACAGGCCGGGGCCAGGGGGCCTGGGTTCAGATCCTCACCCTTAGCACAGGGAAACATCAGGCACTGATTCTCTCTGTGCCTCAGTTTCCTCTGTTGTAAAGTAGGGATAAAAACAGAGATTTTTGAGATGTTTTGTATAAATAGCTCAGCTCAATGCCTGCACACACTAAGTGCTCAGCAAACATTAGCTATTATTAAATGTGGAAACTGTTTATAGCTGAAAAATGCCAGTCCTGTTTAGAGACTACGTGGATTTGGTCACTTGAGATGGCTCTGCTGAGATAAATATCACAGTCCAGAAACAAGTCCCGAGTTGTGACGATGAAGAAAGTGATGCCATTTGAAGGATCTCTGGGAACAGGAGACAGGTGGAGTGGGACATTTGGCCCTGTCACTTTCTGCCGCCTCCTTGATTTTGGTAACAGACTTAATGGTACACTTACTGGATAAAAATGGTGGAATCAAACATCCCAGAAAACAGACCCCAAACCGGATCAGGACATGAGAGCAGCATGGCACTGCAGGGAAGTCACCTGCCCTGTCCTTGTTGTGGAGAACCCACAGTTTATCAGGTTCCTGTGCCAGGTGATAACGCTGTCCCTCCCCCTGCCAAGGTCGCAGGGCAAATCTCTCCCCCAGAGAAGCCCTTCTCGTCACTTACTTTTATCACAGCGCTTTCCACTCCCATGAAATCCTTTTATTTGTGCATTTACCTATTTATTGCCTGCTCCCCTGACTGGCATGTTTGTTTAGATCATGACCACGGTGTCAGAGCCTAGACCATGGACGGGCACACATGACATCCTTCGTGCACGTTCCGTGGGGAAATGGATGACAAAAGAACATTCACGAATGCACATCACCTGCCAAAGACCGGGTTGAGAGTGTTGGGAATGTAGTGGTCCCGGTCTTCGATGACTTTCTTGCCCAGCGTTATCTTTATGTAAGGGTCACACTGCAAGGACAAAAACGGACAGGTGTTACACCACTGCAGGGTGCAGGTAGAAGTCAAGTTCTGGGACAGACTCCGCTTCCCCCACACCCACCCCCCGCTAACAACAAGGTGGCCGCTGTGGCACCCGAGAGCTAAGACGGGGCCAGAGCAACGCTCCCTCTCAGTGGCACGCAGCCGGCAGTGTGGGTGCCGGGGAGCCGGCTCTGCTCACGCCTGCCTGCTGGTGAGACTGGAGCGAATCCTGTCCCAGCTCACACCTGTAAGATGAGAAGGATGAACCAGAGGACTTTAAGCCCCTGCAAGCTCTTAGATAAATCCCCACCAGGACAATCCTCCCAAGTACATTGTTTGGATAGAGTATCTTTCCCCTAGTGAGATAACAGACGCCCAGAAAGAAAGAACATGACAATTACTGCGGCTGATGACTATAATTATCTTGCTACAGGAGAAGGCCCCACACCCAAACTCTTACCAGTCCATTGTTGTCCTGGGGCTGGAGCTCTAAGCCTCGAACAATGTAAATCCTAACCGTGCATTCCTGTGGGACGCTGTCAGGTAATTCCCGAAACTGCCTGGGAGGGGCTGGCACGCTGGGGTCATCCGACAGGGGGTAGATGCGGAAGGAGCCCTAAGAGGGAGACACAGGTGGATTTGCAGGGCCTGGGCGCCCCAGGCAGGGGGCCCCTGGGCAGTGCCCTCTTCCACCAGGGGGGTGGACCTGGGCTGCCGCCCTTAGTGGAAGAGACAACGCGTGCCACACACACTTTGCATATTTGCAGTAGGGAAAGTGGAGTGATTATACGGTAATTATTTGAGAGACCACAGGGTTGAAGAGAGAGTCAGGCAGAAGCAAGGAGGCCAGACCAGAGCCCAGTGAGAGGTGGCGTTGCTGTGGGCTGCGAGGGGGGGGTGAGGAGGAGGGAGATGGTGCACACTTTGCAGAGAGGAATAACAGTAAATACTCTTGAACCCAATGAGCCACCAAGGCTGAGTTCTTTTTTCCTGCATCAGCCCTGCGCAACTCCTCCCACTCCCAGGCAACCTTCTGTTCATCCTTCTGGTCTCAGCTGAAAGGGCTCAATTCTTTCAGGAAACCTCCCTGACTGCCCCTGGGTGGGGTGTGTCCCCTGCTTGTCTCTGACCCTGCATGGTGAAATGGGCTATGTATTGCCTTTTGCCTTTGTCCTTTACGGGACTGTGAGCTTGTTCATTACTCTGCCTCCAGGGCCCAACACAGGGCTGGGCATCCAGCCGGGGCATAGGAAATGTGTTTTGAGGAGTGAGCCAGCAGGCCCTGGAGAGGCCACCTATTTTTTGTCTTGAAACCAGCTTACATCCAGGAGAAAGCACTGAAGCTGGTTATTCAGAAGATGGGAATCTTAGCTCCAGCTGTCTAGATTCCATAGCAGCGTGAAACAAGCACCTACTATGTGCCAGGTGTTGGGACCCCCAAAAATGAGCTCAAGGAAACCAGTGTGGCAACAGGGATGTCCACTAGGGCTTTGGGAAATGAGAAGCCCTGGAACCACCGGGAGGGCACCATCCTCTGGTCCATTAGCAAGGGCTGCTGCTGGCAGAGGATGAAGAAGTAGCAGCACTCCTGTCCCGCCTTTGCCAAGTGCGGTTGCAGGGAGAGGCGATCACAACAGCAGACACTGACAGTGAGAGAGGAGCTTCCACGGCATGAACCCAGACCTGTGGGAGCCCAGAGTGGGAGTGAGTCACACTGCCCGAAGCAATCAGGGCACACTTGACAAAGAATGTGACATTTGAGCTGACATTTGGCGCTTAAAGGAATGAGTAGGGCTTTGTCAGACCACAAAGAGGGAAGGGAGGGCTTCCAGGGAAGGAAGAAGAGCCTGTCCCAAGGCTCCAAGTAGTGAGAGGACAAGGTGTGTTCGGGGCTGGGGACAGGCTCCCCAGAGCTGGAGGGTGGGGTGTGAGAGGGAGGGGGACAAGCGGACGCGTAGCTTGCGAAAGGCAGGCTCTGCCTTAGGAAGGAGTTGAGACTTGATCCTACAGAAACACAAACAATGTCTTTAAGCCATCAAGAAATAGGATCAGATTTGGTTTCGTGGAGGCTGGACTGCAGTGGAACAAGAAAGGTGGCAAGGACAGCCAGTTGGGAAGTTGTCGCAATGATCCTGCCGTGGGGTGGGGAGGAGGAGCTCGATCTTGGACAGAGTGCATCTGCAGGACCTGGGACTTGTCGGCTGGCTCGAGCCGGGAGGAAGGAAGAGAGACCGAAAATGTCCTTGAGTGTCCTGGCTTCCCCATCACCCTTTTTTTTTGGTGGCACTTTCCACCCAGCACCCTTCAGAGGCTGGAGGACACGTCCCGGCCCCAGAGGTTGGTTGTCCTTTATCTCAGGTCTATAAAGAAATTAAAGGTAGATTTTAAACAAACAACACACGCATTTTCCTCACCTTAAACTCTCCTACCACAGAAGGATCTTCGTTCTCGTCTGATTTGCCTCGGTACAACTTGAAAGTATCCGAGAAGTCCGTCAGGCCCTCAAATTCTGTTACATCCTCTAGTTCGCAATCATATATCTGAAAACCACCAACAGATTCTTAATTTTTTTATTACAATGCAGATGAAGCCTAAAATCAATGGGACCCACAATGCCAAGGGGGCATGAGGATGCAGACAGAGCAGCGGGGACTCCAACTGCTGGCGAGAGCAGGGAATGACACAACCACTTCGGAAAATGCCCGGCGGTCTCTTAGGGAGTTAAAGAGTCACCTATGCGGTAATCCGGAAATCGCCTGGGTATTTACTGAAGAGAAATGAAAACATGTCCACATGGTACAAGGATGTTCGCAGCAGCTCCAGCATGAGCAGAAGGGGTACACAAACTGTGGTACATCCGCACCAGGAATCCTACTCAGCAGTAAGAAAATATGAACTACAGACACACATTACCACGTGTGTGTCAAAGCTACACGTGGGGCCAAAGAGGCCAGACACACGGAATATATCCCAGATTAGTCCGCTTATGTGAAGCGTAAAAGCAACAAAATCAGTCTATGGTGACAGAAGTCAGAGCAGCTGCTCCTGGGAGGGGTCAGGATCATGGGGAGTTGACGGGAAAGGGACACAGGGGAGCTTTCTGTGGTGAGGGGAGTATTCTGTCTTGTTTTTGGTGGTGGTGTGCACAGGTACATACATGAATGGAAACTCACTGAATAGATCACTTTATTGTATGTAAATTATTCTTCAATGAAAAGGCTAGAAGAAGGAGAGGCAAGGAAGAATGAGGAGGAGAGAGAAGGAGGGAGGGAAGGAAGGAAAGAAGGAAGAAGGAAGGAGGGAGAGAAGAAGAGAAAGAAAGAAGGAGGGAAGGAAGGAAGAAAGGAGGGAAGGAAGGAAGAATGGAGGGAAGGAGGGAGGGAAGGAAGGAAGGAGGGAAGGAGGGAAGGAAGGAAGGAAGGAGGGAAGGAAGGAGAGAAGGAAAGGAGGGAAGGAAGGAAGAAAGGAGGGAAGGAGGGAGGGAAGGAAGAAAGGAGGGAGAGAAGGAAGAAAGGAGGGAAGGAGGGAGGGAAGGAAGGAAGGAGGGAGAGAAGGAAGGAGGGAAGGAGAGAAGGAAAGGAGGGAAGGAAGGAAGGAGGAAGGGAGGGAGGGAAGGTGGGAGGGAAGGAAGGAAGGAAGGAGGGAGAAAAGAAAGGAGGGAAGGAGAGAAGAAAAGGAGGGAAGGAAGGAAGGAGGAAGGGAGGGAGGGAAGGTGGGAGGGAAGGAAGGAGGGGGTGAGGGAGGATGCACTGTGAAACTGATCCCCAGCCCAGTTTGATCATATTTCTAAATTAGAGGTTCTTTACACGCTAGTATTTCTTCAACTGCACTGAGAGGTTATGACAATCACATGAAGGGATGTGGTTTTTTTCCACTTTGATGGGGAAAATTATTTGAGTGACTAGTTGTTTCTCAATTTATAGTTTGTTCCTCATATACATTGTTCTGAAAACTTTGGCGTTTGCTTCTACATGAGTGCATTACAGGCTGAAAAACTGAATGAAGCACTGTAAAACTCGAAACATTCTCAGCAATATCAAAGATGGCCAGCCCTGCCTAGCTCAATACCTGTCTTCCTCCTGGACACACGTTCCCACGGTTGTGATTTTATGCTATATACGTGTGACAGAATCAACTTTTCAGCTAGTGAAACCAATCCCTGTTCAGAGGACACAATGAAGCGTGTTGACATCCTGTGTTGTTCTGCAAAGAGTGCTATGACTTCTGGATCTCCCTGAGTCAAACAGGATCATTGTGGGACTAATTAGTGTGGTGCCAACCCATTCCCAACCCTCTGCCAGATGCCTCCAAGCCCCAGAGTGGCAGTCACGTAACCATGACTCAATAGCTGTCCTCTAGTCCCTGGAATCTTGGCAAAGCCAAAATCTGTGCAAAAGGGCCCTCCAGGAGCTCAGAGGTTCTCGTGGCCCCTTCCCATTAGCACCCACCAAGGGACCTTTCAGGGCTATGCACGTGGCCAGTTTTAATGGATGTTCATTCCCCACCCACAGCGGCATAGGTCCACGTACCTTGAGCTTGGAATAGCCTTTCTGAATATATTGTCCACATTTCTCATGTTCCCCTAAGGAAGCATAAAATTTACTCCACCAGTCCACGACCTCTTCTTCCTAAAGACATGTCAAAATGGAAAAATCTTTAGTGATGACCTGGATTTCCAATCTATGAGGGGAAAACTCATATGTAATAGGTAAGAAGAAATAGGCACTTCTGGAACTGTTATAGGTGAAATGACACTTTTGTTTACATGCATGGTGGACAAAGCATTCACAATTCTGCTCAGAAGCTGGAGGTGAAATGACCATTCTTGGCCTATAACACGTTTGGCTTTAATGTCCATAGTGATGCTAGATAATTTTCTTACATCCTATAGACACAGTTGATTAATTTTTCTGTTTTTATCTTTTTATCTTGTTGACTTGATATATACATATAAATTTAAAGAAAACCTCCAATATATGTTTTCTACTATCAATTTTCTTTGCCCTTTTAGCCAGTAATGCATTGTAACACAACACTCACTAAGCTAAGAGTTAGAAAAACTGGTTCCAATTCTGGTTCCCTCCTCTATGTTATAAGCCTACACTCGTGTTACAAACCATATCAGCTTAGGCATGTTGTTTACCATCTCTGAGCATCAATGAAATAATAACACTACCTGCCTCCATCTACCTTATAGGGTTGTTCTGGAAATCCAATAAGATCATTAGGTAAAAGAGCTTTGAAAATGTGAAATTACGGTTGGGAGGTATTATGGCTCATTTAGACCAGTGGCTACTTTTGGGGGTTCTGATTCAGTCAGTCCAGGGTGAGACCTGGGTGTCCAATATGCTTTCATAAGTTCACCAGGTGACTCTAACGTACAGCCAGTGTCGAGGACCATGTGGTTTTGATGGATGGTTCTTGGTTGGGCAGGAGGGACAGCTTATCAGAGTCACTTGTGGAACATTTTCAAACTACAGAAGACTTATAACAAGAATAGACTCTCATCAGCCCCAACCATTGCTTCTTTTCCTCTCCCTTGGAAGTAGTGATGTTCCCCCACACACAGAATGTCACCTGCAGTATGGCTTCCTATTCAGTCTTGGGGGAAAGGAAGAACAGACAAGAAAGGCTATTTCTTGTTTGTGTTATATATATATGTGTGTGTTTGTGTGTGTGATGCGTGTGTGTGTGTGTGTGTGTGTGTGTATGTGTGTTACACAGAGCGACACAGATTTACTTCCCCTTTGTAGGTCAGTAACCCACCCCTGGATTTAGAAAAATTTTATTTACATATCAATTATAGCCAGAAAATACATGAATTTCTTTTTTTTTTTTTTTTTTAAGACAGGATCTTACTCTGTCACCCAGGCTGGAGTGCAGTGGTCTGAGTATTGCTCACTGTGACCTCAAATCCCTGGGCTCAAGTGATCCTCCCACCCCAGCCTCCTGAGTAGCTGGTACTATAGGCATGTACCACCACACCCAGCTAATTTCTTTTTTATTTTTTGAAGATATGGGGTCTTGCTATGTTGCCCAGGCTGGTCTTAAACTCCTGGCCTAAAGTGATCCTCCTGCCTCAGCCTCTCAAAGTGCTGAGATTACTGGTTTGAGCCACTATGAGGGGCCTATGCATCTTAAATGTAGCAAAATGACTACAACAGTTACCTTTTCTGACAGCTGCTCACGTGCACAAGTATGGTGAGGAGAGGGCAAACCACATAACAGGTCACACGGATATGGAGATCCCATGAACATTAGGTTTAAAGAGAAAGAGAGAAGGAGAAATTATTTTTCCTACAAAAATTTTTCCTATTTTTCCTATAAAATATTATTTTATATTATCAACATTTTGATGGGTTATTTAAATTATTCTAGTCAAGATGATCTCATAACTGAACACACCTTATTGGTTTCTGCTCTGAAAATATGCAAAACGGTTACACACAGTATTAAAATGAAAGGCTTGGAGGTGGCCACCCCATCTCATGTTTCCAACAGAATCAGACCTGTCCCAGTCTGCTCACACAGGGGTCGCTTGGCGGGAGGTGGGGAGCTGCCCATATCCCTGCCCCAGACCTTTCGTTCCATTCATCTCCTAAAGTATTTCCCCAGCTTGGCCCAATTCTCCTCCCTTCAAAAACTCCCCTGTCACAGGGTGTGTTTGATTGTGATCTCGTCATGCAGGTCCCTTTCTCTTGGTTTTTCCGCATGCCTATGTCATAGCACCAAATAAATGCTCATTCATCAAAATTACTCTAATATGAGGATTTCTGGTTTTTCATTGGTCAAATCCTTCCATGTGACTTTTTGCATGGAGAATCCATTCCGACCTCAGGGCACAGCCAGGAGCTGAGAAAATGAAGAGCCGGGACGGGGGTCTAGAGTATGGTCCTGGTTCCTGCTGGGACGTCAGCCAAGCTTATCCTCAGCGGCAGCTTAACAAAATGCTGCCGAGATCCCTTTTCTCAAATTCTAACTTCAAGTTCATTTCTAATGGGTGCTTCTCACAGCTACTATGTATTTCCAAATTTGATTTTCATTCAACACAATGGAATTGCCAAGAGAGGCAGACAGACAGACAGATACATCAATTCTTTCTATTAGACACATACCAAAGCGATTAAGGGTTAAATAATCACAGCCAAATTGAGATTTTGGAGGGAAAGATTTTATTCCAAAAGTACTCTTACATTTCTCAGTGGTTCCTGAATTCAGGTTTTTAGGGTCTGTTTATTCACATTTATTTTCAGCTATTCAAAACTGCTTTGAAAAACGGTTCATGATTTAGAAAGCATTATTTAAGACAAGTTGCTGATTGTAAAATTTAGGATTAGTATGGGAGGATTTATTCGTGCCCACTCGCTCATTAGTTCAAGTGGAGAAGTAACGGAAGCAACTTGCTCTATTACATCTAATAAGGAACTTGCAATGGGAATCAAATCATTAAATGTCACAGAAGATTCTTCCCTTAGGCTTAAAATAATCATATGTGTTTGAAGATCACCTTTCACTCCAAAATCTACTAATAGAAAGAATCCGAAAGAAGAATTCAAGTCTTTAGACTGAGGTCCCACAGTCCCAGGCAGCTTTATGCATTTTCTTATCATACATACATGCACTGTCGTTGGAGAAGCCATTTTGCTGAGTGCTGTTGACATACTGCTTAAGCACTGGAATTGGAAGGTAATTGTTGAGACGGCCATATAAGGAATGTCCGTGTTATCTGGCTAGCACTTGACCAATTTGCCCCAAACACTTATTTCTCACTTTTCTTGCGGTAGTGCTCGGCCCATTTGTTAAGAACACCCATGGACATTTCAGGGTAATGCCATGAGTTTCTGGAGCATGACAATGTCACCCAAAGTCATAGTCTCCAGCCCCCAGCAATAGCACAGTTAGCTTTGACACATTCCCCCAGTTTACCTAGACATAAGGCCTGCATCAAGTTAGTGGTAATACATGTACATTACATGTACATCACATATACATGTAATACAGGACATCAGCAAGCTTGTCATTGGCTCAAGCTTTGCTCATCTGACTTTGCATAGATGTGCAGTGCCTGATGAACAAGCAGACTCAGGTTTTTAGAGATTTCAACCAGCCTTTCTTATCAACAGTACACTAGGTGTTAGGAGAGTAAGCTCATTGAAGTCACTTACAGTACAGTAGAGATAACTGACACTACCACCCCCAATCCTGCTATGTTGCAATGTTTAATTCTACGATATAAACTGAACTTTTATTACATGCTGCTACTGTAGCCTCGTCATCTCTGGGGTTTTTTTGTTTTGAAACAGGGTCTTGCTCTGTTGCCCAGGCTGGAGTACATTGATGCAATCATAGTTCACTGCAACCTCAAACTCCTGGGCTCAAGCAATTCCCTGCCTCAGCCTCCAGAGTGGCTGGGACTACAGGGGACTATTCTTCTCTGCTCCCCAACTGTATTTAGGGCTACTGAGTACACAGGAGGCACGCAGTAAGAATTGATCGACAACGGGAGATGGTAAAACCGGAGGCAGATTATAGAACAAGATCTTAAACTATCTTTTTTTCCAGAGCAGGTGTAAATCTACAGAAGAGTCTTATGTATATTAACTTCCCCCAAGGCTACTACTGTCTTATTGGGAATATTTGGGGTGGTTTACAAAGGGACAATAGTAGTTTTGCCCCGTGGGATGGGAAATTTGATATTGTCATTTGTGACTGTATAGGATTTCCAGAGAGTAGACTCAAGCACACTGTTGCATGGTGCTGGCTGTGGAGACCACATTTTATTCGGTCCAATTGTTAGTGAGTTTAATGTGGTGGGAAGGAAGTAGAATTTTTTTAAGGCACTGTTTATGGACATAACACATTAAAGTGCAATCATGTGCATTTTTTGGCCAGTTTGCACATTAAAACATGCTGTGAAAGTTCATCGTAAATGCCAAAAGAAACAGGGAGATATTTGGTGTTTTCTTTTTTCTGGGCTGAGACTTTTTTTTCCCCTTTCCTTCTTGTAGAAGTGCTTGGAATGGTTTTAAAATAGGGTCTGAGTATTTCTACCAATTTCTTCACTTCAAAACCACAGTGAATATAAAAATCTGAGTGTCCCTTATACTGACAAATAGGGTCATTAAAAATCCATGACACTTCTGCTTCATGCAAGGAACAAACCTGGCATGCCATATGCATCCCTGTTCTGAATGTTGCAGTGGTGTAAATTTGTTCCTGAAACTTCTCTTTCTAGCAAATGATATCACTCAGACTGTCCACACCAGTGGTTCTCAGACCTGGATGCACATTAGAAACACTTGGGGAGATTTGAAAATATACTGACGTCTAGGTCTTTCCCCCACTTGGGGTGTGAGGGTGGGGCCTAAGCCTAGGTATTATTTTAAGTATCGTGGGCGACTGATTAGTGATGGTTGAAGACCGCTATGTCTTTAAAACTACTGATTGAATGCAAGATTGATTGATTGATTGATTGAGACAGAGTCTCACTCTGTTGCCCAGGCTAGAGTGCCATGGCATCAGCCTAGCTCACAGCAACCTCAAACTCCTGGGCTCAAGCCATCCTCCTGCCTCAGCCTCCTGAGTAGCTGGGACTATAGGCATGCACCACCATGCCTGGCTAATTTTTTAAATATATTTTTAGTTGACCAATTAATTCTTTTTATTTTTAGTACAGACGGGGGTCTCGCTCTTGCTCAGGCTGGTCTCGAACTCTTGACCTTGAGTGATCCTCCCACCTCAGCCTCCCAGAGTGCTAGGATTACAGGCATGAGGCACCACACCCGGCCTCGAGCGCAAGATTTAGATTCTTGTCTCTACTCAGTCCTCGATAAACTGGTTTGATGATTATTATTTTAATTGCACTCAAAAGAGTTTGACTGAATTCACCAAATGCTTAGATATCTGGAAGATAAAACTGACCGTATCAGTGATCAGCTCTGAAGCCTACCTTAGAAGCCAGTAGTGGTTTGGTGTCTTCTACTTCGATAACAACGTCCCGGCAGGGTGGGGCAGACATAAGGGAGGCTGCAAGACAAACAATTTCATAATCCCAGATACTTAGAGAAATACAGTGGTGAACATATTACTCCAAGTTCAAGTTTAACAGCCATAGGGGTAACGGTAGAGTTTATTCCCAGATGAGACTTAGTGAAAGGAGAGGAAAACATCTGAGTGTAGAAAATAACCCAACAAGCCATCATTTTCCCCCACATCCATTACAGTTTTAGACATTTTATAGGGGACTGTATGATCCATTTTTCTTTAGTTTTGGACAAATTAGTCCAGTGCTTATACACAGGAAGCTCTCAGAGAAGAAATGTGTCCATACACATATCTTTAGAGGGTACAGGAGTGGTGGATGGGAACCTCCATTTAAAGGAGCCTTCTTTTCTTGGAATTTGCTCCTAATCACAGAAAATAAAGAAGAGATGGGATGAGAAAAAGAAAGGAAAGGAAAAAAAAGCAGAATGGAGAGTTGTGAATCTCAGGTCTGAAGTTGCAGTGGCTTTCTCAGCCCTTGTTCTCACAGTGTGTGCTGGGGAGAGGGCACATGCTCTCGCTTCATGCACAATTCCCAAAATGTCCATGGCTCAGGATTGTGGGGTTAGAGCAAGGGCTCAGAAGTAGCCCCTAGGTTCACCAGGTTTGGTTCAGCTAAAGGGGGTGCCAAAGTCTCAGCCTGGGGACGGTTGGGGCAAGAGGTACCGCACCCTTTTATTGAAGAAGCATCAAGCAGCCGGACATTCAACAGGAGGCCAGAACCCAGGCCGAACAAGCCCCACCAAGCCAAGAGAACTTTCTTTTCTGTTTAACCCACCCAGGCCTCTGACATATAGGACATAAAGGAGGGGAGGGAAGAGACATATTTAGGTACCTACCACGTGTCAGGCCTTGGAGTAAGCACTTTATTTACATGATCTCATTTAATTATCATTTAATCCTACAGAATATATGCCATTATTTCTATTTTAAAGATTTAAACACAAACTGAAGATAAGAGAAAAGTCACTTGCTTCAATTTCAAACAGTTAGTAGCAAGTGGAAGTAAGTAACCTAGATCTGTCTGACCCTAAAGCTTGTGTTTTTACCATCACACCAGAGCCTGGGGGAGCAATACGGGTGACACTGGAGAGGCATGTGAGACTGACATTTGCTGAGCATCTATGGGGTATCAGTTGCTATGTGAGGTTGTTTAATATGCATGTGGCACCCCCAGATCTATAAGCAGAGTCTATATTTCCCAGGTAAGCACCCCTGCACCTCCTGACAAGTGTAGCAATGTAGAAGGAGACAAGCAGATGGGCAATATGTAAGTAAGTTCCTTCGTACATCATCAGCCCTACACTTTACCATTCTCATGTAAACAAAGCCTGAGAATAAGAGCAAAAAGTTCTTCTGTGTGTTTCCAACACCAGGCCTATCAGGTATACTCAACTCTTAGCCTACCAATGGTTCTAAGAAAGCGTCAGATTTTCCTCTTCTGGGGCTCTCCAGAGTGTTGACCACACTCTACATTAATTACATAGAATCACTAACCAGGCAACCTCTGCCTGGGGCCCAGCCTATTTTTGATCCATAGACACAAACAGGTCCACACAAGCGAATCTGGGGCCAGAGAAAGTCTGCAGTATTGTAGCTTCCTAATTATTTCACATCTTTGGACCAAAGAACTTTCTCTCATGAAAGCAGTAAAAAAAAAAAAAAAAGCTAGGAAAATGATTTCTTTTCATTTAGTAACCCCAAATGAAACAATTCCTACAGTTACAATAATCCTTGTTTATATATATATATATATATATGAAGTGTTGCTAATGTAGGCATCATCAATTCAGCACAAAATGTCTTGCATGGGATATTTCTTGATGAACACATGTAGGGTTTTGCTCAAATGTGACTGTGGATTTTTTTTCTACTTCTCTGAATCAGAGATACAGGATGCTCAGACCCACACAGCAGATGAGTTTCAGCAGCTCAGGAAAATCAATACCAAACCTTATGGAAGCTTAAATAGAACTGGTTGCAGGCACAGCTGCTTAAATAGAAGACATCTGCTTCAGTCTTCAAGCGAGCAGTGATCAGCAGAATGAGGGTGTTCCAGCCTCCATGGGGTTCTAATTGCAAGGCCGGGGGTCCTGGGATCTCGTGCACTGATGTGAGTGACCCAGACCCCATCCCTGACACAGTCCCTGGCACATGGTAAGCTAAAAACAACTAACTGCTGAATGGGTAACAGCAATTTCGTTAGCTATTATTTATTACGGAAATCTAAAGTAGGTATTAGCACTGCTCTATCCCTCACGTAGTGGTTATATGACCTAGTGCACATCATTTAGACTCTTCCTCTATGGAAAGTTAGAGGAAAGTTAACATCTTTCAAGTTACATCACAACAACGTTGGGATGGGATATTGAGGTGAGACAACAATGGAAATCAATTTGTTCCAATTTGTAATAAAAATCTCTTTCTTCCTTCAATGTTCATGAGGGTGGGTGTGGGGGTGGGAAGGGTCCTTGCATTTCCCCATCAGAATGTTTATCATTCTGGACCGTAATCACCCACGTCCTTGTTTGTCTTCCCTGCTGGAGTCTTGCTCCATGGGAGTGGGAACATGGCTGTCTTGGTCTCCTCTGTCTTCCAAACATCTAGAACAGTGCATGGTACTCAGTGCGTGTCCGATACCATTTGT
Organism: Microcebus murinus; assembly: GCF_040939455.1. NCBI lineage: Eukaryota > Metazoa > Chordata > Mammalia > Primates > Cheirogaleidae > Microcebus > Microcebus murinus. The sequence goes on along the minus strand of NC_134117.1, from coordinate 31,684,847 downwards.
GGAAGGTGGAAGGAAATGGCTTTATCCCCATCCCTGATGTGCGAGTCCTCCCTGCTTTGCCAGGCTGCTTGTTGAGTCTCCTTTTTTAAATTTAATGACACAAGGAACAATGGAGTCTCCTTCCAAATACATATCTTAGGGTGGCACTCTCTGGTGGATCCAGCAGATTGAATACCTGGGCCCTCGGTACTGTTTATCAAACCAGGGATTATCACCCCCCTGGAGCTGCAGGGAAGTTAGAAGGATAATGGAGAACATAACTCAAGGACACCAAATAACTTCTTATTCCTACTGGTTATACTAGCCTAGGGTCTTGCGCCTCCCTCGAAGTACTTTAACTTTCAGTCAATGACTCACTTCTCTCTCAATACAAAGGAAAAGCGATATTCTTTTTTCATCGATCCTTCTGATATTTGGGGGGTGGTGACAGATTGAAAACCTTCTAAGTACTCCTTCTTTTGAGAATTCAGACATTTATAGCTCTCATAAAAGAAATTTGAGCGAAGACTCTTATAGACCCATGTTGGAATAGCAGGTGCTGAGCGTCAGCAAGATAGCACGAACACGATGATGTATATGCATTTGGGTGCCGAAGTGGACTGCAGTGTGGACAGAGGCGTTAGAAGAATCCGGGAGACCAGGATGTAAACGCTCAGTTCTTGTCAACGCAGGTGTGGGTTCCGGGTCTGAGACACCAATCACCTTACAAGGGGTACCACAAAAGCCGACCCCACCCAGTAAAACAACACTCTATAGCCATCTGGAATCCAGACCCAGCTTCGTACGTGGGCGCCGAATCACCAGGCTGCTTGTTGAAGGGTAAAAAGGGCAAGTTCATGAAGCACTTAACATTTCCTCAAAAGGAGTCTAGGAGTCTAGGTCAGGATTCCAGCCTAGCTCTGCCACTTACCAACTATATTACCTTGGGAAAGTTACATAGCCCAGTGGAAATCAAACTGTTTCCTCATTTGCAAAAACCAGACGACAAATACAGGACTTACCTTGAGAAGGTTTGTAAAGATTAAATTAGATACCTGCAAGAAAAGCCCCCAGACTTATTTATAGATTTGCATTTTACCTTTTAGCCGTGGCACAATATCTTCCTTTCCTGCATAAGGGTCGCAGCGAAAGCGGTCCAGTTGGTCGATGGTGCACTGGCCAACCACGGGCTTCCGCCCAAACTGCCTATGATCGATGACCTTGATCACCAGCGGAGGCATGTACAACTCCTCCTTGGGCAGTAGCTGGGGGTCACAGAGGGAGGCATCATTTCTCTTTCTTTACAAGGACAGCTTTGCCAAAAATTCACCCAAGGGTTCATTTTGCCAAGTAGCCCAGGGGACTCACAATAATTAGTTGGGCCATTTATGTGCCAGGCAAGCAGCTTAGAGCTTAAGAGTATGAGCTCTCAGCCTGAATGCCTGGGATCAAATCCTGTCTCTGCCAACATGCACCGCATCACTTTAGGGAATTTTTCTACCCCCTCCCCATGCCCCAGTTAACTCATCAGTAATAGCAGGGTTATTGAATTACTATATGTGAAGTGCATGGAATAGTACCCGGCCCATGGAAGGGCCCTGTGTTAGTTAACATGATATGGAACCAGCATGCTTTACTGCTGATCTGCACTCTGCTTCCCGAGAGGGGATTTGCACTGGCCAGAGAATCCAGGACTTTGGTAATCTAGTAGCCAAGTCCTGAGCAGAATTTTAAAATGGTCAAAAGACAACTGAACCTCCAAGGGAAATATCTGTGGCTGGGCGTCTTTTAACCCTGGGAGTTCAGTGCCAAAATGGCATGCTAATTTTTCTTCAACTCCTCCTGGTTCCTCCATGTGGATTTGGCAGCCTTAGTGACATTGCCTGATTGGGTAATCATGGGCTGACCCAGGGGCTTGCTGAGTATGTGGCTCCGGTGAATTCTGTCTCTGGCCTTGCATAGTTGAATTCTGTCTCTGGCCTTGCATAGGAATAGGAGCTGGGATCGACTGAGTGGCTTCCCTCACCCCTACTGACCAATGTTAGCTTCCAGACCAGAATTGGAAGGTGGGGGAAGGGTGGATAGAGGAGAAGGATGGGTGGAGTGGCCCAGGGGCAGCACTCTGGGATTCTGGCTGGGAGCATGCAGGTGGCCCTCCATCTGTGGCATGATAGGGAGGAGAGCTTGGGCTTTGAAGTTGGAGGGATCTTTGTCCAAACCCTGACCACCCATTTGCTGGCTGTGTTCCCTTGTGTAAATTAGTTAACCTCTTGGCTTCCCTCAAGGTGGGCATAAGGGAGGTGAAAATGCCCACCTTGCAGGGTTGAAGACCAAGTGCACAGAGCATGAATGCATCTAGCACTGAGCTACAGCTGCTGTTGTATTAATAGATGGGACACAGTGACTGCAGATTAGGAGGCGTGGCCTAACATCCACAGTGAGGTTGGACCAGTTGCTTCCCCTCTGCATTTCCTCATCTGTAAAACGAGGTTGAACCACATGATCCCAGAGTCCAAGAGCAGTGTGTGGGCAACATCAAGGGCAGGAAATGACTAGGGTGAGGGATGGGAAGGTTCTAGGCCTTCTAATCCTTGAAGCTAAGGAAATGCCTTTATTTTTACTTCTTTTATATAATAGTAGAGTAAAAAACAAAGATTTTTTTAAAAAATTTGTAAAAGTTGTGAATTTAACTGCTTTAAAAATGGAAAGGCAGCCGGGCGAGGTGGCTCACGCCTGTAATCCTAGCACTCTGGGAGGCTGAAGCGGGCGGATCATTTGAGCTCAGGAGTTTGACACCAGCCTGAGCAAGAGTGAGACCCCCGTCTCTATTAAAAATAGAAATAAATTAATTGGCCAACTAAAAATATACAGAGAAAAAATTAGCCGGGCATGGTGGCGCATGCCTGTAGTCCCAGCTACTTGGGAGGCTGAGGCAGGAGGATGGCTTGAGTCCAGGAGTTTGAGGTTGCTGTGAGCTAGGCTGATGCCACGGCACTCACTCTAGCCTGGGTAACAGAGTGAGACTCAGTCTCCAAAAAAAGAAAAAAAAATGAAAAGGCTGAGTGACCTCTTCTGGCTGCAAGTATTACAGGGTCTATGACAGAGGACTGTGAACTCGACCCATTGCTCCCATATTTCTAATAGCCAGAGGGTGGCCTCGATGGAGCAAAGAAGGGGCCACCCCAGGGGTGCCTGGAGGTGGGGCACAGTCATGAGCTGTCAGGGCCATGGCCCCATCACCCCGCATGGGTTCCCCTGCAGCAGCCCCTCCCCAGCCAGCCAGCCCTTATCCAGAAGGTTCTGGTTCTGCATCCACAGGAAGTGCATCTGGTCCATGCACGACTAGTTCATATTCTGCCCTTGGGAGTTGACCAAAAGCCTCTAACAGTTGAGTAGATAGACAGTTTACTGGAGAAATAAATAAGTATTGCTGACAAATATTTCTGTGTCACTGGAGTCGTTTGGAGCTTTAAGAAACCATCACTACAGTGTGAGAATCTAAGGCAGAAAAGTCACTGACAAGCTGGATATAAGCAGGGTTTTTCTATTTGTCAGATTGTGGAAATAAATTGTGTGTGTGTGTGTGTGTGTGTGTGTGTGGGTGTGTGGGTGTGGGTGTGGGTGGTATATACATTCACATTTCAACACACGGGGACTATGACAGAACGCTGACACTGTACCACTTTCATGAAGAGAACAGAACTTGGAAAGTTGGGCGTCTTCTTCAGGTTTTTGATCACCACCGACTCCACCCTCTCCCCTCCACACTCCACGACAAGACTGGGGGATGTGATAGAGGCCATCTGGTAGTTTTTCATATTTCTTAAGCCCCAAGCTAGAATCTGAGAAAACAATTTAAAGAGAGGAGAAGGAAACCCAGCATATGAAAAACAATATTTAAAAGGAAAAATTCTGTCTCAAAAACTGGCAAAGTCTTTAGGATTAATTTGTGCAGATCTGCCTAGAATATCTTTGAACATTATCCTAGCAAGCCTGTAGGTCACGCAAGGAGAGTGGTTTTGCCCCTTCCCTTCTCCGGCCCGAGCTGCTAAAAAAAAGCAGGGTTGGTAAGAGTGTGGGAATGACGTCCTGGCTGTCACAGCTGGGTGAACGCTGATAAGTTGAATTACCTCTCTCTGTCTTATCTATAAGAAGAGTCTGAGCATCTCCCATAGCGTTATTCCCAGGGTCAAGTGTAAACCTAGCATGGCGTCTGACCCACATGCATTCAGAAAGGGTAGTTGTTTAAAACCCCCTGCCTCAGTCTTTGAGAACTCTTAGCAAGACAGCCAGAGAAGGGAAATCTTGGGGTAACAGCTGCTTGACTGGACAGGGGGAAGCCCCCGGAGCAGGCCAGGCACTGTCCCTCGAGCCACCTGGTTAGTGCCATCTGCAGGCGTTGTATCGAGTGCCGCCATTGCCCACAGCTCCCTCCCAACACCTGCCTCTGCACACACCACTCCCTGCTGGCCTGTCTTCCCCTCCCCGGTTCTACGGCTGACCTGAAAAACTCAGAACTCTGCTGGCTCCCAGCAAACGAGGACTTTAGATTTCCTCGGGAACACTGAGATGAACTCTCCTTGTTGCCCCAATAAGCCTTCTATTTCTATGAATATCTCAAGTGTTCAGACAAAGTCTAAAGGAAGTTGGAGACAGCAAGAAAATATGAGGCACGATTCCATTCCCTATACGAGAGACTCCTGCTCTGTCCTGTTCCCTAGTCACACGTGTCCGATCTGATCAATAAAACGCAGGGAGCAGCTTACCTCGATAGCAGTGAGCTGAACCACGGGTCTGATCCCCTGGGGGACCATGTACAGATTCGGTGCCCTTTGAGAGGGAAGAATGGGGAGGTTGGAGCCATCCTGTGAAATAAACACGGCAATGTCAATGCTGCCTTTAGTTCCAGCAAACGGTGCCTAGAATTAGGAGCAGCCGTTGTAAGCAGCTGTGGGAACGCATGAGTGGGAACACGGCAGTGTACCTTGTGCCTCAGGATCAGCTCTGCGGTGACAAGGACATCCCCACAGGCCCTGTCTCCGTTCCTTACTGGGTACCAGAGGAGTTTGGGCGTGATGTCCATTTCCGAGTGTAGTTTCACCAGAGGAGAGAAAATGCTTCGTCCTAAAAATTCATCTTTGCCCTAGAAAAATAGGAGATCCTTAAATCCCCCCCAAAACATCCCTTCAAATCTCCATCATTCCCCCAAGTCATTTCAGAAATTCTAAATTACCTACCACTTGGTCGTTGTCAAAAAGTTCCACGACAACTTTGGGTGGGTTCTGAAGGACAGCTTGCGGTTCTCCATAGATTTCAATTTCATCAAATATAATTGTTTGGTCCCATGTGGGATTCAGGGTGGAGTGGATGATCTCCGTGGTTTTGCTTCGATGGAGGAAGGAGACGTGAGCGTATGGATCTGAAACAGAAAAAAAGGAATAACAGTGGGGCCATGGCTAAAGTCTAGCTCCCCAGAATCACTCGTTGCAATAGCTTCTTTTCCTCTGGACACAGAGATCGTGGACTCTCCTCATCTACCTGGAGACAGGGTTTCTAGAAGCAGGTGTGCTGAGGCAGCTCTGGCACTGCAGCAGAGAGACCCAAAATGAGGCCCTGATGTGTACTGAGGGCTCGCTCTTTGGAGCGTGTCCCCATCAAGGTTAATTAGGCACACGGTCTTTTTCTGCAAGGGTACTGCACTCGTGGTTGAATGCAGGCTCTGCAGTCACACGCACTTGCGTTCCAACCCCTCTTCACCCCTGCTACATGACTTTGGGGAAAAATGCTCAATCTTCCCTCCTCCACCCAGTGAAAGTAATATCTGCTTCATGGTATTGATAGGATGAAATGATATGAAGAATGTGAACCACTTAGGACAGAGACCATCATATAGGGAGTATTTGATAAATGCTAGTTATTAATATTGTCCCTTTTTTTTTTTTTTTTTTTGAGACAGAGTCTCACTTTGTTGCCCAGGCTAGAGTGAGTGCCGTGGCGTCAGCCTAGCTCACAGCAACCTCAAACTCCTGGGCTCAAGCAATCCTGCTGCCTCAGCTTCCCGAGTAGCTGGGACTACAGGCATGCGCCAGCTAATTTTTTCTATATATATTAGTTGGCCAATTAATTTCTTTCTATTTATAGTAGAGACGGGGTCTCGCTCTTGCTCAGCCTGGTTTCAAACTCCTGACCTTGAGTGATCCACCCACCTCAGCCTCCCAGAGTGCTAGGATTACAGGCGTGAGCCACCACACCTGGCCTAACATTGTTTGTAATGTCGATGATAATCCATTCATTCAGCAAATACTTATTGAGTGTCAGGTCTCCAAAGTACAGTTGTACCAGGAAAGGTTCAGATGCTCATAGAGTTTACAGTCTGAGCATTGTAAAAGCAGAAAACTTTGTTTCACCATATTGAGAATGAACTAAATGCAATTTTATATATTATGAAATAATCAATGTTTTCCTTCATGTTAAATAATTTCATCAAACCTTTTGCAGTTACCTGGGGGCTGACTTATCTAAGCAATAACTTAATGTCTAACCTGAAATTTTTGCATAAGACCAAAGGATGCTTGGTTTTATGGCAGTATAACAGTGTCATATAAATGGAACTCTTTGCCTTTGCCCCGTGATAGATCTTGTATCTCAAACTGCAAAGAATGCGCTTAGAGATTTTGGAACCTTTTAGTCAAGTAATTTGGAAAGGATTCTTTGACTTTCGGTGATGGAGTGCCCCCTGGTGGAGATTATTTGAAAATGTCTTCTAAAACACTTTGGAGATGTGGATTATAGGGGATCGCCTAATTTGTAAGAAAAAGTAAAACCATTCACAAATATTGGTTAACATTAGCACTTGGAACGTGCTTCACAATTGGTGCAAATGTGCCAGAGTGTCAGGAAAATGCCTTAAGGCTGTTTCCATAGGAGGCCCAGGGACGCTCTGCTGGGCGTCAGCAATGCTCCCCAATAGCATGCTCCCTAAGGATGGCTCCTGAACAACCCGCACTTCCCCCAGCAAGGACTCAAGTCCCAGGGCGGAAGTTCCCTGTGCTTCCCCTCCCCTGCCAACAGCCTTTCCCTCAGACCCAGTCCAAAGGCAACAAAAGCAGCCAGGGTGTCAGCCCCAAGGGTGATAATGCCCTGGGTTTCACAGTATTGGGAATTTGAGGAGCAGGCTTCAGAGGAGGCCCAGATGGACTCCAGACTGCCAAGGCCTGGTGCTGTAGGCAAAAGGGTGAACTGGTGTGATCTTTTTGTTACCTTAAGAGAAGTATAAAAATATTAATTATATCTTACCAACGCAAGGGCCCAGGAATAAAAATACAATCAAGTGTATAAATAGAGATCAGAAATCGCTCTTCTTGCTGGTTTTTATTACTTAATTTATTAATCCTTATGAGTATCAAAAGACCACGGATCTTCTATGTGTCTCTAGCACCCAGCAACTGTGCCCAAAGCACTCAGTAATTATTTATCTAAGGACTAAGCATTTTGCTTCAAGCATATCAAACCCATCTCAACATGAAAAGAGTTTTTGTTGTTAGAAATGACAAAAAGCATCCACTTGATGAGAAGCAGAATCAAGACAGACCACTATATAGTAACGTGTGGCATATTTTTAACTTTACCTGAAAAGCTATCTTTGTCTAAAGCCATGAGGTTTCTGGCTTGATAGATATAGCAACGCAGATGGTAGATGTAGACTCCTAAAAATAAAAAACCAGGATGGAGATTACTTACAAGAAATATAACACTACGAACTGCTATATTTCTGGAATATTTGGAGATGATACAATTTTAAGATGTATTATGGATCACCCCAATCCAGTTCCTCACAGTAAAAAGCACATATAATAATGACAATGTGTCCTCCCAAAGTAGTTCTGTTTCCTGTAAAATAAAACCTATTTTTAAAACATGCTATAGTGAGCAAATGCCACTGTGTCAATCAGGAGAGCATTACTCCTGTCGTAAACTACCTGGATGTAAGGTACTGCTTGTCATCACAGATACTTAAAATGCAACTTGGTCTCCAGCAGTTATAGAAATTGGGCTTTCTATACTCCTTCAACACCAGATCTGGGAAAGTTATCTGCTAAAAGTTTCTTTGATATTTCAAAATCTTCATACTCTTTCTCTTTATCATTATATTAACGCAAACACACACACTTTGAGAGACAGTGGAGCACTGTGATTCAGTGCATAGATTGTGGGAGCTTGACTACTTCAGTTCAAATCTTCTCTTTATTGCTTACCAGCTACAAAACCATGGGCAAGTCATGTCATCTTCCTGTAACTTGGTTCCCTCATCTGTAAAATGGGAACAATATCATCTACCTTACAGGGTTGTTATGAGGATCAAACAAGCTACTATGCGTACAGTTTCTGGTACGTGCTAAGACCTACACAAGTATTTGCTACTATTACAGAGAAGGCCTATCTCATTCCAAAATCCCAGAAGGTTATCATTGAAACCAAGCTTGATTTATATTTGAGCCTTTTTTTCCTAATTAAAATAATAGTTTGGGGGGCTTACTAGACAGAATGAGTACATATTAGACAGGCTATGTTAAAATCAGTGATTTGATCATTCTTCATTCCATATATGATACAGTTTTTAAAACTGTATTTAAAAAAAAACCCTCTCTTCTTCAAGTGATGAAAATGAAATTCAGGTTTGCATGAAGAGATTCAAAGAAATTTCTTAAAATATAAGTTATAGAAGCGGAATTCACAAAGTTGTGTTTAAAACTCACTGTCGAAGTCGCAAGAAACAATGGGAGTGTTTGCTCCAAACACAGTGGTGGCGCTGTGCTTATGTTTCTCCCCACTCTTGTCATCTCCATCCTCCGTTGTGTCTGCCCCCTAAAGTAGCAGGCAGAAAAGTCAATGAACACTGCCTAACAACAATCAAGAGCCAAGAATCACAAACAAATGGAATGGTGGCTTCTACAAGATTTAATTGTCCAATCGCACCATTTTTAAAGATGAATGAGGCCCAGTGACTTCCCCAAAGTTGCTTAGCTGGACAGCAGCAGAGAACCAGCCCTCCTACCTCGAACCAGGTTTGCCAAACCCTGCTGCTGAAAGAAAGGGGGAAAAAAGGAAAAATGTAGAGGATAAATAAGTGGACTAGAAGGATGAGTGGAGGAAGAAGAGAAATAGCAGGAGCCGAGGAATACAGTGAGGTCAGAGTGCAGAAATACAAAAATAGGCTGTGTTTGGAAGTGGCTCCTGACCACCATATTGGATTAGATACCCGCCCACTGCCATTTTCTTATTCTTTCCTTCCACCTGCCTGCTTTTTTCCCTCCCTGTCTTCTTTAAAATTGTGCCTCCATATGAATTGTCCTCTAATTTTGTGAGCCATCCCTTGGATTTCCTCCCACTCACATCTGTATATTTAACTTTTTTGGTTTGTTGAACAGTTGAAGCTTCCAAGCATGATCCAAGGAGCCTGTGCCCGGGTTGTTAATAGATGTCACCTGAAACAGGTGTATCTGGAAAATGTTGGGTGCAACAGGTGTGTGTCTGCAGTAGTATTTCTTAGAATTTTTCTAGTGTTAATGGTGTATTTATTCCATAAGAATTGTTGAGCACCTAGGATGTGTAACTTTCCCTCAACCTGCTTGCAGTCTTATAGTAGTGGGGACACGGGGACCTCTATGGAGTCAGCAGTGTTGTGTCCACCACTCAGATAGTTCCTCTATACCAGTATTATTTGCACTTTGGCTACTTGTTACTTACAAGGGCACCTTCAAGTTTAAAGATGGCAGCCGCACCGTGTGTTTCTGAAGGAGCCATTTTTCTCCTCCAGCGTCTGCGGCGAAAGGTATCTGAACTACGCTGTTTCCAGTGAAATTTCCAGCCAATTAAAGAAGCATATTCCCAGCCCTCCCGGTCTTCAAATTCTTCCATGGCCTAAAACAGAAGTAAAAATGTTAATGATAATAGCAATAGTCCTTATATGGATAAAAACAGGTCATTTGGTCAACCAGCAGACAGGTAGTATTAAAATCTACTCTGCACTGTGCTAGAACCAGGCATGTGGCAAAGAAAAAATAGACCAGATAGGCCCCCTTAATGTTTTGAAATTTAAAAAGAAAGAAAGAAAGAAAGAAAGAAAGAAAGAAAGAAAGAAAGAAAGAAAGAAAGAAAGAAAGAAAGAAAGAAAAACAAAAGCAGACGGGATCTCTGCCCTTGCAGAGCCGGAGTGCGGACAGAGGGAGAGCGCCAGGCAACCGCAGCACAGAGATGCCGGCGTGTGGTGGCACACCCTCAGCAAAGGCGTCTTATTCACACTTGGGGGTGGGATGGATTACTGGATTCCTTCTCAGATTGCTTTCTGTTTCCTCACTTCCTTAGCTCATAAGAACGTTGCTATTGTGGTGCAGTTTGGAAAACATTATTGTCTTCATTTTATATATGGAGGAAAAAATGATAGAACCCTGTGGCGCCCGCCTCGCCAGCAAGGAAGACGCGGCAACAGGAGTTCTTCTGACAGTGCTTTAATGGGGTTCCCTTTAGACTTACATGATGCGGAAGACCCAGCCCGGCAGCGTGCAGGCCGCTATATACCCCAGAAGTACAACCCCTAAGCTGCGATAGGCCGCTCAGCTGTCGAGCCACCAAAGCATTAGTCCATATCAGGACCCTTTGTTTGCATTCTCGCGCCACAGGGCAACCGACAATTGTGCGTGCGCTGAACTTGTTAGCTGCTCTAGGCAAAGCCGGAAACAGGCGCCAACTTGTAATGGCGTTGACACCGCGCCCCACAGAACCCCCCCCCTCGGGTTTAAATGTCTTGCTAAGCTAATAGCTTGCCATAACTAATAATTAAATGAATAGATCAGAGTATATTACTTCTGTAATAACTAATAACTTTTCAGCTTAAAAACTATTGATATACAAATGATCTCAGTTTTCTTTTCTTTTCTTTTCTTTTTTTTTTTGAGACAGAGTCTGAATCTGTTGCCCAGGCTAGAATGCCGTGGCGTCAGCCTAGCTCACAGCAACCTCAAACTCCTGGGCTCAAGCGATCCTTCTGCCTCAGCCTCCCGAGTAGCTGGGACTACAGGCATGTGCCACCATGCCTGGTTAATTTTTTCTATATATTTTTAGTTGGCAGATTAATTTCTTTTTATTTTTAGTAGAGACGGGGTTTCGCTCTTGCTCAGGCTGGTTTCGAACTCCTGACCTTGAGTGATCCACCCGCTTGGGCCTCCCAGAGAGCTAGGATTACAGGCGTGAGCCACCACGCCTGGCCTGATCTCAGTTTTCAATGTTATAATATTTCTGTTCACTCAACAAGTATGAGTGCCCAGCTATGTGACAGGGATCGGGTTAAGGGCAGAGGATACAGTGAAGAAAAAGGCAGACAAGGTTTTTGCTATCATGTAGCTGACAGTTTAGTGGCAGAAATTTTATTTAAATATCTTAAAAGTATGACTGACTGGATTTAATAAATGTAAAATAATACTGAATAATATTTAGGATCTTAGAAATAAGAGCGGATAATTATTATCGTTGGGTCAATTTTTTTTTCACTTTGAATAAATGTAAAATGCAGGTTAACCTCAATCTTGGAACCGACCCTCTAGTAATGTTGACAGTGGCAATGAACTGTTTCGCGTAGCCAAGAGTAAGGCAGGTTAGGGACATGATCAAAGTCTCAGAAACACTCATTGGTAGAGCTGGGCTGCTTCTCGAGTCTTCTGACCGATGGCTCAGTGTTCTTCCCACTTCACCTTGGTGCTCTTGTGTGGAAGGAGAGGGTCAGGCCCCTCTAGAAACTTCTCACCCCATTAGGATGGGATAACTCAATAATAAATACTCTTTCATTCATCAGCTCATTCATGCTACTGTTAAATATATTAACTATTAGGAGCACTTTCCTGAGTTAGCAAGGAAGATACAAAAATGATTATCGCTCTATTTTTGCTCCCAAAAGCTGACTAATAAAAATAACTTCATAGCACATAATAGAGTTAGTAATTTTGTGGACTAGAAAGAGTTCCTGGCCAGGCTGGTGGCTCTTGCCTGTAATCCTAGCACTCTGGGAGGCTGAGGCGGGAGGATCGCTCAAGGTCAGGATTTCGAGACCAGCCTGAGCAAGAGCAAGACCCCATCTCTACTAAAAATAGAAAGAAATTAATTGGCCAACTAAAAATATATAGGAAAAAAAATTAGCCGGGCATAGTGGCACATGCTTGTAGTCTCAGCTACTTGGGAAGCTGAGGCAGAAGGATCGCTTGAGCCCAGGAGTTTGAGGTTGCTGTGAGCTAGGCTGACGCCATGGCACTCTAGCCCAGGCAACAGAGTGAGACTCTGTCTCAAAAAAAAAAATAGAAAGAGTTCCCATTTAGAATTAGCCTGGCCTGGGTTCAAACCCCAACTCTGTCACTCACTAGACATAGGGCCTAGAGCAAGTCTTTTTAAGCTCTGTGAGCGTTATCCATAAAATATACATAAAATCTAGACTTTAAAGATTGTAGATGAGGCATATTCAGTACCTGTCATTATAGAAGGACATTTCTACACATGCCACTTACTATTATTCTATTTAATTTATTATTATTCCATTTAATCCCTAATTAGATAGGTATAGATATTATTCCCATTTTGCAAATGAGAAAGGAAGTGAAGTTGGGATTTGAATCCTTACATATCTTGTTCCAAGTCCTGAGCTATTACACTACCATATTATGCTGCTAAAATAATTTCAGTTTCTTTAACAGCTCGGTTTTCAACATTTTGTCTCCAGATCACCTGGAAGGATTGTTGAACTACAGATTGCTGGGTCCTTCCCCAGAGTTTTCAAATCGCTAGGTTTGGGATGAGAGATTTCTAACGAATTCCCAGGTGAAGCATTGCTGTTGGGGTGGGCAACTTTGAGAACCCTTGAGTGCAGCATTAAGCCCTGGATTTGCAAATGGCTTCTGCAGAAAGTTCTAGTTAACTGGAGCTCTGTGTGGTCTGGAAGGCAGAGCTCCCCAGTCCAGCTCCCTTCCCCTCTTCTCCTACCTTTGCAGTACTCGAAGCCGTCTGTGTTAAATCCTTCTTGCGTTTCCGGACCAGCCTTCGCCGCCTATGAGTGTGATACATTTTCTCTGCTGCAACCCAGGACTTGGGCTTATTATCAGGAGGAATGGTAATTCCATACTCCCAGCCTGGAACAGAGTTTGTGAACGGTTACCCGAAAGAGATGCATTTGCCAGATCGCCAAATAAACCTCCAAGAAATCGTCACTCTCACTGCCCCCAGCTGTCCTCTGCTGTCATGACTGCATGCAGGGCTCCTTTCAGTTTGCTGAGATTCTGCCAAACTGAATACAGCCTCATTCCCTGGCTCCCTCCTCAAAAAACTCCCTTTGTGCTGTGGAGTTGTCCTTCATTTTTTATGCCTCTAGTCATTCTAGGTAATTCAGCGCATCTAAGAATAAAACAGTTCAAGAGGCAGAAGGAGACAGTGGGAAGGCTGTTGGCCATGTAGTCACACAATCTGGGTTCAAATCCTAACACTACCAGGTGCTGACTGTCTATGAAATAAGTTTCCCGCAAATTGGTAACCTAGCTAAGGCCTAATTTCCCCATTATAAAGGCAAAATACATCTTTTTATAGGGTTACAGTATTTTAACACAAAATAATGTATGCAAAGCATGAGGGCGATACTTAGCACATAGTTATTGCTCAACTGATGCTAACAATTATTCTACGACCTGCTGTGTGCATCAAGATCAGCAAGGAACTTGATTTGAAATCTTCAATATCAATGTTAGTTCTTTCTATGCACTGTTCCTTCTTATAAGGAAAAAAAATCAAATTTTCTTGATTCAAATCTTGACTTTAGATTACTATTCATGAAAAAGATCTACACCACTACCAGAAGCTATGTTGATAATCAGCATAGGGGGACTTTTAAGGTATTTTACAGTTCTCCTTTCTGAGCTTGGGGGCCCCTGAGTGGGATGTTCCCAGGGAGATTATGGGGTATGGTTAGAATAGAGAAAACCCAAACTCCAGCTGCCTCCTGAATGCCCATCCTGGATCCCCAAGTATCTCAAAGCCCAGCCAGTTGGCCCCCATCACTGGATATTTTTCTTTTTTTTAAGCAACAAGTCCACTCAGACAAGCATACTTTTCACTCTTAACATCCCCCCAACCCAGCACCTGTCCAAGCACTTGCTCGTCCCTCCGATTCTACATTTGAATAGTCACAGAAAGCACCCCATGGCCTGAGCGCCACAGACTAGCACAGGTAAAACCCCTCCCTCCCTCCCAAAGAACCTTTATTATTCTGGTTAACCAAGGCCCTGCTGCCCAGCCCCTGGTCAGGTAATAGATGTGAAGTGTCACCTTTCTCATCCACTGCTCGATTGATGTCGTACGCCCACGCGTCATCTTCCCATTCCCAACCTGGAGGACAAGTCAGCTCGCTGGGTGATGCTGCTTTATCACCGTTCTTTAAAAACAAAAAACAAAAGAACAAAAACAAAGAAGAGACATAAGCCGCAATGTCAGCAAGATGAAAAGAGTGAGATACGTACAGTTCCTCTCACTTAACTACAGTATCCACATGTTTACTTAGCTACCACCTTACAGATCCATTTTACTCAAGAACAATCTCTAACCTTTATTTATTTATTTAAGTTTTTTTTTGAGGCAGAGTCTCACTTTGTTGCCCAGGCTAGAGTGAGTGCCGTGGCGTCAGCCTGGCTCACAGCAACCTCAAACTCCTGGGCTCAAGCAATCCTCCTGCCTCAGCCTCCCGAGTAGCTGGGACTACAGGCATGCACCACCATGCCCGGCTAATTATATATATATATTAGTTGGCCAATTAATTTCTTTCTATTTATAGTAGAGATGGAGTCTCACTCTTGCTCAGGCTGGTTTCGAACTCCTGACCTCGAGCAATCCACCCGCCTGGGCCTCCCAGAGAGCTAGGATTATAGGCGTGAGCCACCTCACCTGGCCTTCTACCCTTTATTTATGCACAATTGCTGCATAAAAATTGTTTAAACTCCCTTCTGTTTTTCTATTAGGGAATAGCATTAGGTTGCACCATGTAAAATTGCTGTCTTTGTAAGTCAAAGTGGCAGGATCTCAGTAGTTTCATGTGGTTCAACTCGATATTATAAAATGCTGCAATGACCTTTATGAGGGATTATCTAGAAAAGAACCCATTAGAGAATGGATAAAACATTAAAGACGTGTTTTCGAGTACAGGGAAATGCTACTGGAGGCTCATGATGTTAGTCACACAAGATTCAGCAAAGATTATGAAATATTGGCCCGGCGTGGTGGCTCACGCCTGTAATCCTAGCACTCTGGGAGGCCCCGGCGGGCGGATTGCTTGAGGTCAGGAGTTCAAAACCAGCCTGAGCAAGAGTGAGACCCTGTCTCTACTATAAATAGAAAAAAATTAATTGGCCAACTAATATATATATATATATAATTAGCCGGGCATGGTGGCGCATGCCTGTAGTCCCAGCTACTCAGGAGGCTGAGGCAGCAGGATTGCTTGAGCCCAGGAGTTTGAGGTTGCTGTGAGCTAGGCTGACGCCACGGCACTCACTCTAGCCTGGGCAACAAAGTGAGACTCTGTCTCTTTTTCAAAAAAAAGATTATGAAATATTGACTTAAGTTTGCATAAAATTGATAGAGTTGAGAAAAGAAAATTCATAAGTAAAGGAATTAAAGGTAGCCCATAAACATGTGGAAAAACACTCAGCTGCACTTTAAATTAAGAGAGTGAAAATTGAAATAGCAATGGGATACCACTTATCCATGTATTGGCAAAGATGATACAGTGGGATGGTGAGTGTTTAGGCAAACAGCCTTCTCTTATGCCGTTGCTAGAAATACAAATTTTCAAACCTCTTTGAAAAGCAAATTGGTAGTATTTATCAAAACGTTATATATATTTAAAACTCAGCCAAGCAAATCCAAGGATCTTTCCTACAGATAAACTTTTATAAGCAAATAAAAATGTATATATGTTGCATTGTTTATAAAAATCAAAGACAAGCAAAAAAAGCTCCTAAATGTCCATGAAGAGGGGATTAATTAAATAAGTAAAGTAGGTGCATATAATAAAACATTCTCCAGTTCTCCAGGTTTTTGGAGAGACAAGGTCTCACTCTGTTGCCCAGACTGGAGTGCAGTGGTCTGCTCCTACATCAATTGTAACTTCAAATTCCTGGGCTCAAGCAATTCTCCTGTTTCAGCCTCCCGAGTAGCTAGGACTATACGAGTGCACTATCATGCCTGGCCAGTTTTTAAGTTTTTTGCAGAGACAGGCTCTCACTATGTTGCCCAGGCTGATCTCAAACTCTTGGCCCCAAGCAATCCTCTGGCCTCAGCTTCCTAAAGTGCTGGGAACACAGGTGTGAGCCATGGTGCCTGGCTCCAGGCACTTTTAAAAAACACTCATAGATCTATATCCACTGATATCAAAATATGTCCACAATATGTTATTATGTGAAAAACACAAGCTGTAGAACTCTATGTACAACACAATTCTATTTAGGCAGGGAAAAAAGAAGTTATATACCTGCTATCAATGGCTATCTTTGGGTAGTAGAATACAGATCAGGGGAAGAATTATTTTTCATTTCCTTTCACACTGTTTGGATTTTTAGAAGACAGGAACATCTCATTTGTTAAGATTTTTAAAACTAGTTAAATAATAAATACAGATTTACCCTAAAAAATTCACATGACCCAGACTCTACCATGTACCAACATCTGGTGAAAGGGGCCTTATTTCTATTCCATAGAAAGCAACTGTCTTGGTATTTGTGTGGCTTCAGTTATGAGAGGAAGACTGTTCGGAACAGAAGACGGAGCAGAGAGAGGGTGAAGCCCAGCCTGGTGGGTTCCCAGCAGACCATGAATCAGGGGCTCGGGGGAGGGTTTCTCTCCTGCGCAGGCTGCTCACCGCATCGGTGTAGGTGTCCTCTGCAGGCTTCCACTCGCCCCCGGGGTAGCGGCTCTCGTTCTGGTACACTTCATCAGTGAACTCCGTGTGACCCGCGTCCGCCTCGGTCAGCAAGCTGCAGAAACAGCCCCGCAGCCCCGCTCACTGCCAATGGCCGGGCAGCAGCCGCGCCCTGGGAGTGGCACCAGCCCCTCCTCGCCCTACCGCTCTTGCTACCACACTCCAAACTCCCCTTTGTACTAATCGCTTCAGACAGTCCTTTGAAGCAAGGGCCTGCTGGAACCATGAGACCTAAATTATAGAGGACCCCTTGAATTAGCGAGGTTGCTCCTTCTCGGTAATTAGGGTGGGGACTGGGAAAACAGTGTTGTGGGCAGCTTCTTCTAGGGACCGTGTCTCTGTTTCAGTGCAGGGCTGTTCAGCTTTCTCGCAGCTTGGCTTACAGATCAGAAGAACAGGGAGTCGTCCCCCACATGGCCCCTGTTTTTGCAAATGGAGTGGAGACAGTCTCGTGAAGCCAAGTGTGGAAACGTTTACTCAAGGCTTGCTAGGCCTACGTAATGCAGATGGAAGGGAGGAGTTTACATTTTCTGGGTAGTTCTTAGCCAGACAGCCAAACCAGGTCATTTAAGACTCCAGACTCCATTTGGGCACTTGAGAAATCCATACTAACTCTGTGCCATGACAATTTTCCTCTCGGATTTGGAACTATTTTGACAGCTCATAGAGGAAAGCACCGAGGTTCCAACTTAGACTCAAGTCTTCTGCCAGGCACCCACTCAAATGAGGGTTCTTTTCCCTTTACTGTCTCTGCATCTTTCCCCGCCGTCCCCTCCCCTAGAATCAAGCACTGGAAAGGAATCAAAACACAAAGAGTCCCAACCACTTGTCTAACTCGGGTCCGTCCATCACTTCTCTGGGCCCCAGAAAAGGAGAAGAAGGGCCCTGGCTGCTGCCTCCAGCCTCCCATCCAGCCAGGGCACGCTCAGCCTTCTGCTTTCTCCATCACGATTCCCCCTACTCCTCCCCCATCCTCACTAACCTTCCTTCTCTCTGTCCAATGCAAATCTCATTTTTCTTCTCCCCACCCATCTACCCCAAGTCCATTCAAAGCTTCCCGAGTTGAGAGCAATCGTGTGCAGGCCTTGGACCTTCACAGGCCTGTGTCTCACTCCCACCACCCTCCAACCCCCGATGCCTTTGTGGGCACAGGAAACAAACAACAGAGAGCCCAAAATCTGGTCGGAGGCATTAAGATCCCACTTCACAAGCTTGTTTTCCCCAAACTCAAATGTGCGGTCATGAGGCAGCAAGAAGACGGAGCGCTAGCTCTAATGCTGTTGGCGACATCTAGAAGCCAGGCTTTAGTGTGCCCTGGACTGCAGGAGAAGCACGCTTTCCCTCTACTGTTTAGTTTCTCTTTCTTTTTAATAACAGCTTCTGAGATATAATTCACATACTATGCAATTCACTCATTTAAAGTGTACCTTCTAGTGCTTCTTGCAAGGCATTTCAGTACAATAGTCGAATGCTGGTTTGGGTGCCCGGCTAGACTCAGATTCTACCCCAGCTTTACTGCTTACAGGCTGTGACCCTTTGGACAAGTTACTTAACCTCTCAGATCTCAGCTTCCTTGTTGGCACAGTGGAGATGCTACTACTTCTTGGCGGGAGATCATTCTCTGTGAGTCTCTTGCATTTCTGCACATCTTGCCAGCTAAGGCACTGACTACCTATGTTACGGACTATCTTTGCAAGAAATTTACATGGCGGACAGTTTTGGAAGACCGAGATGGTCTCGCTCTGGAGCGAAGGGCCAGCCTGCTTACTGCCCACTGTAAAACATTTGGGTTCCCTCAGCTCAGGGCTCCTCTCTTGCAACTCAACCCACTGCCCGTTTAAGTGTCATCTGGCCCTCTACATGTCACCCTGTGGGAACTGGGGCATGGGGAACTAGAGAAAACGTTGATACTCTGGTATTGCTACTGCTGTGGGCAATATAGCCCTTTTTATCTGACCCAGTAGTAAAGTGTCTCCCGCCGGCATCCATGAAACCGTGGCAGGAGACCTTGTTAGTTTCAAGTTGGTTTCAATCTCAGACCCGTCATAATGTGTGCTACTACCTCCCTTGTAGGGCTATAGTCAGGATTAAATAAGATGATGCCAGTGTCCAATGGACATCGATGGCATCTTTCAGCTGTCTATAAATTTCCATAGACTTACTCCTTAGTTATATAAATATTGTCAAGAATGATGATGGAAACAATCCATTAGGAAAAGTCTTCATGGCATCCTTTTTTTTTTCTCAGAAAACAGAACACTTACCTTCTTTGAGGATCCACTATCCAATCTCCTTCCCATTCCCAGCCTTTTGGAGGCAAAAAGAATTCCCTCTTGAGCTTTATTTTTCCCGTCACATCAGAAAATTTATGACGTCCCACTAATCCAGAGGTGCCCCATTTTCCAAACATGAAAGCTTGATTTTCATACTATTAAAAAAAGAAATGAAATTGGAGAAATATCATCAGAGAGCAAGAAATAAAGCCAGCCCATAAATGTTCAAGTTCATCAAGGACTTAGCCTAGACAGCCATAGAAAGCAAAAAAGCTTTATCCTTAGAAGGTGCAGACCTACCTAGGGTTGTTATTGATTTTGAAACTTTAAATAAATCATTCATCTTTCTGAGGCTTGGTGTTCTCATCTGAAAACCGGGGATAACACTAACTCTCTTATATAGTTGTTCTGTGTTCTGTAGTTCAAACGTGCAAATGATTATAAAAGTGCTTTGTAAACAATGATATACCATGCTAGTTTTTCTATTATTATTATGAATGGTTCAAAATAGTTCTTTGAACCTTATCATTTAAATACCTATAAAAGTCCTCAACTTAAAAATGTGTAGATTTATAGAGTTTATTTGTAAGTCTACTGCTTAGAACTTGGAACATGTTTACCCACTGAAACAATATATAACTCATGGTATACTTCCCAGGTAGCCTACAAAAAACTCATCTGAAACATGAAGGTCCTTTAGCCCCTTATTGCACCTAAAAGTTATGAGCCTTAATCCCTTCTGGAGCATGGCATGTGGACAAAGACCTTTCTGGGAAGCAGGTTTAGTAACAGGAGCAGACTCTGGTTCCCAGGGCATTCCTTTCCAAGTTAGAATTTATTAATCTACAATGGTCTGCTCTTCACTCTCTCAACCATAGAAAGGGGTGAGATTTGCCTGTGTCATGAGTGTGACATTTGGGGCTCAAACTGGAATTTCCATTTTTCTGATGAACCCCCTGAGAAGAAGATTTGCACGAGCCCTAGCAAAGTTTTTGGCTGAAATATGAAGAAGGGGGCTAGGGTAGGGGCCTGATGAGGAAACTGGGGTCAAGAGGACACAGTAGTGCTTGTCTCAGAGGCTGGCTCTGAGCCTGCAGGGAAGATGAGCTTCAGGCAGAAGCTAAAGGAGCTGTTATCACAAAGGACAGTGAGACTTGGGGACATATGACAAGGACACAGAATGGAGGAGCAAAGTATTCCTGCTGCTTCTGCTTGGAAACCAGCATGGCTCTAGAATTGATGAAATCCAGGCAAGGACCTTGGCATGGATAAGAAGGCAACAGCAGTGGAGATGGAGCCTCCAGTGTCTTTGAGGGCTGTGGCCTGTAGCCAGCAGCAGGGAGGCAGGACAGTACAAAACAAGCATTCATGAGCAAGCACCTCACAGACCCCCAGAAATTGTGGGGGGAAATTTTGCAGAGAACTAAATTCGGTTATTAACACATGAAAGTAAGAACCAGTAAAATTCCCATCATTGTGATTAACATGCCCCTCCTGGTATTCAGGGGCAAGTCACACAATACAACTGGAATGGGTGGGTCATCTCTCTACATAAGTTGCAGCTTGAGCTCCACTCTATACAGAGAATGATCTGGAAATGGGAAACAGCAGAAGGGAGCCGTGGGCTGGTCAATTGTTGCTCAGGGTTAGCTTCTCCTGTCTTGGCCACAGCCACAGAGCTGGGGGGTAGGTGGATGCCAAGAAATCCTACAGGAAGGCAGAAACAAGCCTCTCCTTATGGATATACCCTGGTGTCCCCACCCCACACTGCCCAGCCGGTTGGACATCAACATCCTCCACTCAGGGCCTCCCCAGCGGCCTCCAGCTCTCCCTCTAATTATCTCCATTAGCACCTCCAAGCCTGAGTTGTAAGGATTTGTTTGTGCATGTCTCCCATGCTTTTCATTGTTTCTTAAAGTGGTCCACTGATGCCCCACGTCTATCTCTGGTGCTAATCCCTAACCTAACCTAAGCTGTAGAGTCAGAGTCCCCAGGGTGGCTCAGGGTGTCTGCACATTTAACAAGAAACCCAGTTTTACAATCACTGCAGGAGATTTTGAGATCCTTGAGGATGAGGCTTGGCTTCTTCATCATCCCCAGCACCTGGCTCAGTGCCTGGCATAAAGACCCCACTCCCTAAAAGCTTGGATGGACAGATGTTTGCATGGAGGGGTGCAGGGATGGTTGGGTGGATAAATTCTGGCATCATTTATTTGTTCATTCAGTACCTATCTATAGGGACCTGTTAGATGCCAGGCACCACTGAATGGATAAAAAGTAAAAAATAAAAGATGGCCATGGGCTTTTTGCTCAGCAAGCACATCAGAGCCACAGCCCTGAACCAGTTGCTAGGTACAGTAGTGGGTAGCAGGAACAGGTTTATAGGTTAGCTAGATGGGAGATAGTTCTTCCTCATGGATTTTGAGGATGGAGGCTGCCTGTAGAGTGGGGTTCATCGGAAATTGTCAGAAGAAACCTACCAAACACATCTAGTAAATTTAAATCAATGAGCACTTTGAGTTAAAAATAGTATAATAAATCAAAATAACTCTACTATTAGCTACAAAAGTTTGTGAAAATTATTTTCATTAGTTTAATTGTAATGAGATTTTCAATTAACTAAGTGGATTTTAAACCCGGTGAAAGTTTTTACAAATTATCTTTGTTGTTTCTGAAGTATTCAGGCAGCATTTTCTTTGTCCTTGGGCAAACCCATCTGAGGCTTCCCCTAAGTGTAGGATGGGTCTCCTCAGTTTAAAGACCTTCCACCCCAAGCAAGCTTATCAAGATCTGAACATCTTAAATGTCCCCTTTCTTGGGTTGCTGCATAAGTGCGAGTGTGAGTGTGTGTGAGTGTCTGTGCGTCTGGGTGTGAGTATGTGTGAGTGTGTGTGTCTGAGTGTGTGTGTGTGTGTGTGTACTCTACTCAGTGCCCCACCATCAAGCACCAGTGTGACTGTTATTGAATTCTAGCTCTGAAAGCTAGAAGGGCACCCATTTTCAGTATTGCTGGTGAGACTGGGGTGGAGGTCACCTTTTGGAAGTATCACACGAAGGGATTAATCACCCTGGTGTATTCCAATGTTGCCAATAAAACCTCAAGAGGATCTTCTCCTATGCCCTTAGGTTAAGGTCCCGTGGATGGGGTTTTAGGTGGAGGTAAGGATGGCTGTATGTGCATGTTTTCCCTAAGGGTGTAAAGTAAAAGTACCCCTTCTCCCACCAAAGAAGAGAAGATCCTGATCTCATTAAATGTACCATTTCAGCAAAGACGGTGAAAGTTCCTTCTGCAAAGCTATTAAACTTCTTCTCAACAGCACTCAAGCCCAGCCAGATGTTCACTCGCAATTCCACAGGCACCTTTGGGCCGCTGTTTTTTTCCTGCGGATACTGTGAGGTGAACAATAAATAACATGTTAGGTTATATTGGGCGCAGCATGGACTGTGACATTAAGTTAAAGCCAAAAGCAAGAATGAATCATTGCTGACACCAGTCTAATTTTATGTTTGCTTTAGTTAAAATATGCCCAAATGACCCTACAGCAACAATTAAAATAACTAAAGCAGCGAATCAGAGTGTGATCCATGGATTCTTGCCTGAAACATTTTCGGGAGGTCCACATGGTCAAAATGATTTTCCTACTACACTAACATGGTATTTATCTTCCTCACTGTATTGGCATTTGCACTGATGGTGCAAAAGCAATAGTGGCTAACACTCCTGGCACTGTAGCAGGAATCAAGGCAGTGACCCCAAACTGTACCCAGTAGTAACAGTAGAAGTAATAGTAACTATGCAATCTCAGTAAAGGAAACGAAACGCCAGTTTTACTGAAGAATTCTCTTGATCAGGCAGTGAAAATTATTATTCTTATTAAGTCTTGACCCTTGAATACATGTGTTTTTAATATTTTGCGTAATGAAATGGGAAGTACACACAAACCACTCCTGCTGCAAATTAGCATATGATGGTTGTCTTGAGCAAAAAAGCTCTTGTGCAATTTTTTGAGCTGTAAATTGAACTAGAGTTTTTAAAAATGAAACATCATTTTTACTTAAAACAATGATTGACAAATACGGTTGTTCAGATTTGAGTTTGGGGCATTTTTTTATTTAATATAGAGTGAGCCTCTCATTTCAAGGAAAATAGCTGTCTTTATTTGCTGCCAATGACAAAATTCAAGCTTTCGAGTAAAAAATAGAGTTTTGGAAAACTTGTATCTGTTGCAGTGAGTTTGGTAGCTTCCCAGTACATAAAGTCTTTTCTGATAAATGATATTAACAAATGTGATAAAAATGTGATTTTTTTGCAATATTGTATGATGAAATGCATCATTAGAAGCTCTGAATAACTCAGTGAACCAATGTTTTCCAAATGATCATACTTGAAGTTACAAAATCATGCGTGGATAAGAGTCATTCAAAGTTCAAGAAAGTCCATTAGATTTTAATGTAACTGAGTATGAAAAACTTATTGATACAGTTTCGGATTTCACATGACAATCAACCTTTTAAAAGCTACTACTTTACAAATTTTAAGGTTTCAAAAAAGAAAAAGAAAAAAATTAAAAAAAAATAAAATAAAAAAATAAAAGCTACTACTTGAGTTTGGTGTTATGTCAAAAGTGAATATCCACAATCATCGAAAAAGGTTATTATAATACTCTTCCCTTTTCTGACTATATATCTCTGTGAGGCTGGATTCTCTTTGTGTAATTCAACCAAATAATTTATTCTATCAACTTAAATGCACAAGCAGATATGAGAAGTCAGTTGTAGTTCCTGCTAAGCAAGACATTAAAGAAGTTTGCAAAATTGTAAAATATGATCACTCTGCTTTCTGATTTTTTATAAAAATATAGTTATATTTTATAAAAATGTATAATTATGTTAACATTTTAAATTAAATATATAATTCATATGTAATTTATGTTAATAATGGGTTTATTATCATTACTGTTAAATGAACAAATAAATGTTTTTAAAATTTCTCAGTTTCAATTTCTATTACAGTAAATATTGATATAACCTACATATATCAAAGCTCTCTGGGGTCTTCATCCATTTTTTTAAAGTATAAAGAGGTCCCAAGAACAAAAAATTCACAGAATTAATGCTTCCTAAACTCTATAATAATGAGTATTAACAAAATCAATAAATATATAAAACATTCTCTTAAAAGCATTTTGCTGTTTATCCACTGAGTTCTAAAACCTAACACAGAGACAATGCCTTTGTCTCCCCTCCCACCCCCTGTGAAGTTTTATTTATTAATCAGTTTGCTTCCACCCACTGCTGAGGTCAATTATAATTGTGGTTCTATCTTAAGTAAAATTTATTCTACCAAGAGACACTTGAAAGAAGATAATCACTCTGATTCTATTTACACCCTCCTGATTAAAGAGCAATGAGCAAATTTATTAAAAGTTAGCAGATATCTCCTTGTTTTAAGAGAACACTCTCCCCTGACTCTACTTTTTCTCTTCTTGATTTTTATTTCTCTCTCCTAAATCCAGTGAACACCAGTTGGGGTTGGTCAGAGAGAGGATGTCAGAACATATAGATGGGAACTATTCTGATTTCTTTGTTTCCAGGACCCAGGCCCTCCTTTGGTTCCGCATGTGCACAAACGGAGCAGTTACTAATACAGGGTTCTAAGATCGGCTTATGGGTTCTATGAAACTCTCAAATTCTATGCAAAATATTGGATGCACAAGCAATGTGCGTTCTCTCCAAGGAGAGGACCAATAGCTTTCATCAGGCACTTAACGTAGTCCACGACTCTAAAAATGTTCAGATTCTTTGCCTAAAGTGGGAATTATCAAAATGTTTCAATCTGAGGACCCATGTGGTCAGAGCAATAGATTCCATGGACTATGTAAACTACTTTCTCTTTTTACCCCCAACACTCACTAGAATGAAGGGAAGAAAGGCATTGCTTTGCATGAGACATTAGAAGTACGTGGAAAATTCATGCCAGAAAGCAAAGCATTCAAAACGTCATGATAACATTCATGTCACAAAAACCTCTAAGGAGGTGTTCTTGATTGAAAGCCAGTCAACCTCAACTCACTCTCTGAGAATTACCGCCCAAGAGGAAGGGACCAGAATGGGCTAGAAGTGATCACAACCACCCCTGCCATTCAACGATCAGCCAATTACCTAACGCAGCCCCTTCTCAGGCACACGGGGATTGCGTGTGAGTATGTTTCACATCACACAGTGAAGACGCGCACCTTCAGGAAGATGGTCTGGGTTTTCCCACAGTATTTCCCAGATGCACTCTCGCCGCTGGTGGAGTACAGAACCTGGTGTGCAGGAATGCGTGCGTAGGCCAGCCTTTTCTCTCCCCGGATCATCCAGATGATGATGTCAGGCATACTGTTCTGCGGCTGGTCACAAGGGTTGGTGGAAAAGGAGGCAAAGTTACCTGGTTAGCCTGGAGGACTGAGGACCCCACAGACTGGACCCTCAGGGCTCCATTTGGCACAGAAATGCCATGGTTAGAGCTCTGTCCTAAATTCCTGAGACTCATATCGTCTAGGTTTATAAAGGAGATCTGAGTTCACCATAGAAATCTGTGGAAGCACCAAAGCATCCAAAGTAGAAAACAAAAATTACCTGTAACCCTGTGCTTTTTCCAAATGTATTTCTCCCACAGATGCATTACTACCTACCGTCCTGATCTCTGAAGGACAGTGGCAGCCAACATTTACCCAGCACCTCCTGCGTGCCCTGCACTGTGCTAAGCCCTTCCCATTCATCGTCTTTGAATCCTCACACAGCAGTGCTACGATCCAAAGTGAGCACTGTGTTTATCTCCATTTTACAGATGGGGAAACTCAGGTTCAGAGAGGTTGAACAACTTGCCCGAAGTTACACATGGCAGATCCAGGATTCAAACCCAGGTCTTCCTGCTGTCACCCAAAGCTGACATTTTAATCCTCTGTACTAGATAGATCTGCTGCGACATCATTCAAAATATCCTCTGATAGTACTGTGAAAATGACGACTTATCCACTTTTGAAGACATTTCCAGGATCACCAACTCAAAATTCTTCTCCTGCCCTGATCTGAATGGCATTCATCCCCATTACCCATTAGCATTCCCAGTCCAGTGACTCCTTGATTTGTATAATCTGTCAGATCTGTTCAATATCCAGGATAATGTGGTAGTTCTCCTTCCACCACTCCCATCCTTGGCACCATCCCATAGAATCCGTATCAGGGGACATCTGTGTGGTTTAAACATCTTACCTCTTCAGTCAGCTGCATTAATTTATCAAGCCAGTCTTCAATTTCCACCAGTGTGGACCTCACATCTGTGGCCTCAGACCTCATCCTCACAGCGGCCTCGTGTATCTGGGAGAGCGCTCTGGACCGCAGCTTTCGGATCTGAGTATCCAGAACTGTGACATTGGCTTTTCCTTCTGTGAGAGGCAACGTGTATCTTAAAAAAAAAAGGAAGAAAGAAAGAGAGAGAAACAGTACTATTGAGTTCATTTGTGTTAGGATTCCATCTTGCAAACCACATCAATCTCCTAACTGATTCCACAAGCATTGCCTGGTTTAAGGTGGAGCTGAGCATCTGGCATTCCCGGGGCAGACCTGCCAGACGGTCTCTTAATGTTCAGGAGGGAGACAGGGGGATTCAAATCCCAAAGCAATTTTAAACCTTAGGGATTACACTAAGGCCCAAGGAGACACTAGAAAGAAGACGGAAACAGCCGCAGCTGGGAGAAACTGGCTTTCCACTCTTTTGCCGGCTAAAATCACTGTAGGGACCCACAACAAGTTGAAAGAGGAAGGTAGGTTAGAAATCATTGAGGTCGGGTGCAGTGGCTCACACCTGTAATCCTAGCACTCTGGGAAGCAGAGGTGGGCGGATCACTCAAGGTCAGGAGTCTGAAACCAGCCTGAGCAAGAACGAGACCCCGTCTCTACTATAAATAGAAAGAAATTAATAGGCCAACTAATACATATAGAAAAAATTAGCCAGGCATGGTGGCGCATGCCTGTAGTCCCAGCTACTCGGGAGGCTGAGGCAGGAGGATTGCTTGAGCCCAGGAGTTTGAGGTTGCTGTGAGCTAGGCTGACGCCAGGGCACTCACTCTAGCCTGGGCAACAAAGTAAGACTCTGTCTCAAAAAAAAAAAAAATCATTTAGTTGCAGGGTTCTTAACTTAGGGACCAGGCATCCTTAGGCAGTCTACAGGTGAGCCTCAGGAGGCCCGTGAAAGCCTGAGCTTATTAAGAAAACTGTGTGCGTCTGTGTTAACATGCGCCGTGACAGAATGATGAACCCAAGTTTTGGAGCCAACTACTTGGGTACTAATTGTGGCTCTGTTATTCTTTACCAGTTCCGTCTACTTGGCTGTCACTTACTCTCCTGTTCTCCTACCTTCAAATGTGAGAAACACCTTTTATGGTGGTTGTGAGAAGGAAATGAATGACCATATGGAGAACATTTGGAACAGATGCATTGTAAAGTCTAAATAATGCTATCATCACCACCATCTCATGGTCATCTTCATCACTGACATCATCTCATCAGATTCTCCAAGGGGCCCATGAGCTCCAAAAAGATTAAGAATAATTGACATAGGCCACGCCCCCATTCTAAACGAGAACTGGGCAGTATAGTGACGGGCCCCCCAAAGGCTCCTGAGCATGGCCGAGCTGGGGCCAGAATTAGCCGTCCTCTGCCAAGCCTTCCCTCCTGCTATGGCAGCTGGTGGGACATAGGGTGAGACTGTCCCCAACTTCAGGAAGTTCTACTCACATTGTCCCACTCACGTTGTCCCAAGTGAGTGGAATTTCCACTCACTTGAATTTCACCCAGCTGCTTAAACGAAGGAAATCCTAGCACGACTTCCCTTAAACACTGAATTTCCTGTTACAGAAATTTGGAAAAGATTCCAGTTTGATTCTTCAAAAACAGCTCACATCAGAAGTGTGAATAGATAGATACGCTGTAATTCGCTCAGCAAACCTTACAATTCTCAGACATTTTCCATATAAAACTTACTACCAAATGTTTCTGTTTGGTTTCATTGATAACTATAGCAACGCACTGGAAGGGCTAAGTCCCTCTAGTGATTCTTGAGGCAAAAATATATCTGGAAGCTGTTCGCTCAGAAGTCACACTGGAGCCCTTTGACAGACTACGGAACACGTGGCAGGAAAAGGGGCCGGGCTGCTAGACCCAACTCTGGGCATCAGACGTGTCATTTCACTTCTTTGGGCCTCTGATATCTCAAGACAAGGAGACTGGGAGAGATGACTGTTAGAGAATCCAGCTCTAAAATTCTGAGCTTAAACAAGTCTCCAGCTGTACTTGGATTTCGGCCGCGTTGCAATTACCTGGCTCAACCGCCAGGAGGCACAAGAAGACAGGGTGACTTGGGCATCAGCCCGGCGCGGGGAGAAAGGCCGTGGTTCTTGCTGCTTGTGGAAAGCGTTCAATGTGCTCTTCTTTTGGAACTTCCCTGTCCACTGCTTTATTAGCCAACATTGAAAACGAGTTTGGAATGAATCACTTCCCCCTTTGATTTCCAAATGATAAGAGATCTGAGCTGTTTTCCCAAGTCACTGTTATGAAAGGTCCTGTGGTTAAGTCAAATCTATGGGTTTTGCCTAACAGAGGCTTGGCATTCAGTAAAAGAATAAGTAAAAAGGCTATTTCTAAAAATATGTTTCTGAATTAGGGACATTGTTCTGAATGGTAAAATAGCTGCTCCACCCCCAGACCCCGTTCTCGGTGGGAGCCAGAAGCCACCCTTCTCCAGGGTGGTGGGCATCACTCTAGCTCCCTCCGCCCCTCCCCTGTCCCTTGCCCCAGGCTGCCCTGAGACGGGCTCTGGGTGTGGGGCCCCAGCCTCCCCAGGCTACTTTAGAATTGGCACCAAATCAGAAAGCAGAGCTTTTCCTGGTGGTGATTCAGAGACTCCTCCCAGTGAGGGCCTTTTAAGAAGCTTGAATAGTTCAAATTCGTTTTTTTTAAACAAACACTACAGACCATTCTAGAGGCTCTTACAGCCTTAGGATTTCAGGGAGAAGAGCTTGGGTGGAAATTATGAGAGAAAAACAAGATCACTATACCTCGTGTCTTCTATAACTTCGTCTATCAGCTTCAACCACAATTCAGCCAGCTGGTTTTCAGGAATTTTACTTTGTATCCCTGATTTTAGAGCCTCTACATTTGATTGCTGAAGAATTTGAAAAGACAGAAAGTAATTAGTAATTGTGCTTTATGCTATTATACCCACTAAAGGTTTAACTTTTATTTTCGAGAAAAAAAATATATAAAAAAGCTCAATTACAGAAAAACTAAAGGGATTTTTTTCCTTTAATAATACTCACCATAGCTTAGAACTATTTATTTGTGCTCAAAATATAATTAATACTGATATGTTTAAGTAATAGGACAACCTTTTCATATAGTTTGACCTTTGGAACCATGCAAATATTTTTTTTTTTCTTTTTTTTTTATTTTAGTACAAGAAGAGGAATGCAACCATGCAAATATTTATATCTTCAAAAAACAAATAAAATGAAACCAGCAAGGATAGGGGAGAGAACCTTAAAATGGAATATAATCAGCAACAAAATAGATCTAATTATATTTCAGATGAATAACCTAATTACACTGAACTAACCCAAGTAACTTTTAAACACAATATTTTAACTATGTACTCTCAAATAAAAAAACAGAAACAAAAACCCATAAATTTGTTGAACCCTAATTAGTAGGCTTATTTTTTCACAGTAGCTTATCTATGGATTTTACAATTGAACAAATGAGTATATTGAAAATATAACAAAGGCCAGATTTCTCACTGTTGGAGAAGAAAATTATAAATATAGAAATAGGGAAGGCTAGAATAAACCCTGTGGTATTGGACTGGAACTGGAGGTATCTTTATGAACTCATGGTTTTTAGTATATGGATGGATAGAGAATTAAATATACGTGTGTTTGTGTGTGTGTGTGTGTGTGTGTGTGTGCAAGTATTCCCGCAGAGAAAGCCCAGAAGCAACAACATTTCAGTAGTAGTGAGCACTTAGTGTCCAGATCTTGTTTTATAAATGCCATTCCCCACTAAAAGGAACCAGGGCTCCTTGGAGAAATGATGATTCCAAGGCTGGGGCAGAGAAAGTACAAGACAAGCCCGCAACATATTGTGTTGCATTGAGAATCTGCCAAAAGAGAGGTTGAGCGAGTGCCCACCATGAGTCCCAAAAGTCGTCTTCATGGAAAGTCACCATCCTGTCCAGAGTAGCATGGAATTAGGACAGCTTGGAGAGAGTTGATAAGAAGAACCAGATGGAAAGAGCTGAAGAACATCCAATTAGAATAAAGGTGTGACTAATTCTCCACAAATGCCCTTGATAAGGATTGGAAATTATTACTACAACTACATTGCATATCAGTTGCAGCTTTATTATATGAACAGTAATGATTAAGTTGATTGAAACCTCTTACTATTTTTCCATATTGTCTTTATAACATAAAATAATACTTCCAGATTTTGCCTAGAGTCTTAGGTCAGGCATACGCCCCAAACCCCCATACGTCTTGGTCCAGCCCTGGTAGAGATTAGATCTTAGAAAAAATGAATATTAATATAATTTGGAAATCAAACCACTGATGCCAGATAGATTTCATCAAATAGAAGTGACTCAGTATCTTTGACTTCATTAGAAATATCCCAAGCACATCCCCCTTCTCCTCGCCAACCTAGTTGACCAAAGTCAACTAGATGGACAGTCACAGATATCATATCTATGCAGTTTTCACCAGAGAAAACCCACAAACATCCAAACAAGGAAAGTTCCTCTGGTCCGTAGCAAGTGTGGAAAATGCCAGACACTGGTTCTTTTAAGCCACCTATTCCTACAGTGGGGATTTTTACTGCACTAACAGCAAAGCTCTAAGAGTTGCATGTTGCTATTGGAACAAACCACTCTCCACATACAAATTGTGGAGGAAACTATGAGTTTCCACTCAACCCCTCCACCCCCCACATTTCCCATCCTCCCCACTTCCACTGTGAGAAACTTTTATTGGGGCATTCGCCTGCCCAGGCACAAGACTGCATTCCCCAATTTCCTTGTAGTTAGCTGTGGCTGTGTGACTGTACTCAGACCAGCAGAACAGGATTAGAAATCAAGTGACTTCTGGGACTTTCCCTTCAAGGGAAAAGGCCTGTGTCATCTACTCTTCACTCTTTTGCCCTTAACTCAAGCTGGAGGGGATAACTCCCTAGTGATGGCAGAGAAAGAGCTGGGTCCCCAAAACCACTGACCCTCCATACTGGCTTTGGACCCTTGATCCCTGAACCTCAGCTGTTACTAAAGAAATTGCTGTTACCTTGCTGCCAGTGTGCTTTGAGACCTTGTGTCCTAGTGGCCTAGCCTGCAGCCTAACTAATACATAGTTCACTCGTCTGGTAAAGGGAAACGTAGAAAGGATAGACTTACCAGCCGTTCTACCATAACTAGGAGAGTGTTGACTGCATCCAGGCGATGACTAATGTCCTCCCAGTATGAAGTCAGGGTAACAACTGGCTTTGTGTGGGCCCACGGCAAGTAATAATAGTAGTTCCCTAGTATAAAACACAGGGGTCAGGGAATCTTGGACACTTAAAGTAGACACTGTGTTTATTAAAGAGATGTGCAGACTGAGCTGCCGATGAAGCCACATGCTTGGGGTACGGTTTGGGATCTTTAATTTTATTCAATTAAGCAGCTAAGGGATGGAAAGTTCTTTCTCATCCAGCCCACTTTAAAAATCTCTCTAAGATACCCTAGTAAGCTGAGTACAGCCACCTCAGGATCTTTTAATGATTCAAGGTCATGCATCTGAACATCAATGATGATGACATAGGATGGCAGCAGAAAATATAGACAGCATAGAAGAGTAGATGCAATATGTTTGTCCCTGCAAACTGCAGGGACAGTAAGTAAATATTTTTGTTGGAAGTGGGGCAAAAGGAAAGAATTTCTGTTCTTTGAAAGCTTTAGCTGGCTACATGGGGGTTTGGTATTACTTAGAGCCCTACCGTGATTAAGAATTATTAGCTGATGTTTTCTAGGACACTTTATTCTCTAAAACTGCTTGTACTAAAATTAGGTAAAAACTATGGCAGTACTGTGGGTTATTTGATCAAAATGCCTCTCTCCCTTCTCTATACTCTCCAGCCATTTTTTGATACTTTTATTAGGGCATTCTCATGCCTCGCCTTCTATTATGATTTATTTTACACACTAGAATGTAAGCTCTTTAAAAGCGGTGACCATTTCTCACTTATCATCTTCAAATAGAGCTATTTAATCAGCACAGCAACTCTGGGGAAGACAGAGACGCTGAGGATTGGAATTAAGTGGTGTGGTTGAGGTCAGAGAGCTGATGAGTAGCAGAGTGGAGACCAGAAGCCTGAGTTTCCAGGGCCTGGGACAAAGCCCCTTCCACCGCAACTACTCAATCTAAGAAAGATGTGGGGCTTGGTGGGGGCAGGAGCTGCTTTGGGGTAGCTCAGTATTTAGCAGAGTCATCATCTCGAGACTTTACAAGGTAAAGCCGGCGTTAAAGCCAGGTGGGGGGCATTGGGGTTCAGCCTCTGGCAATGGGCCCTGCAACTTACTGGGTCTGGCCAATCTTGAAGGTGCCTGGACTCCGACTACACTCTCTTCCTCATTCAACCTTTTCCTTTCCACTAACCATATGCTGGGGATATGGCTGCCAGAGGAAGGGTACAGCGCATGCTTCCTGTCTTGTGGTGCACAGGAGAGACTGGTTGGTGCCAATCTTACCATCAAATATGGCGCGGCTGTATTGAGTGGTTGATGCCAAAGGCTTACAGGTCGCGTCAAACTTGTTGCCGTAGTTTCCAATGCTGACTTCAAACTGAATGGCTTCACCGATATCTTGCAACATGGTGGCCGAATGAAAGACAGCAGACAGGCTGTACTTCCGCCTTCGCTGATATCTCTGTAAAGTATGAGCAGACATAAGTCACAGTGAAACTTCTTTTGCCCTTATTTACATGTGGATTTCCAGCAGATGAAGTTCTAAACTTAATAATTAAACAACAGGGGAGAATGTTCTTGGACCCAGCAGTTCCTCTTGAACTCATACATGTGAGCAAAAACGGAAGTACTAGGATGTACACTGCAGCGTTGATTGAAATAGGAAGAAAAGAAAACAATACAAATGTCTCTCAGTACAGATTATGTTATGTCCACATAATGGAATGAAAACTCATAAAAAGACCTAAGTAGATACATATGTGCAAACACAGAAGTATATTTTACATGAATCCATTAAATATATATTTTTAATATTGTCGTATGCATGGAGAATATCTGGAAGAATATAACTCAATTTGTTAACAGTAATTATGTTGGGCAAGGTAGAGAGATTATGGCAAACTTTACTTTCTAATTTATACATTTTTAATTTTTTGAATTGTTTATTAATTTTCTAATCAGAAATATATTTTTGATGCCAGATTTAAAAATAAATGAAATAAAGTGAATTGATTTTTCTGAAATGGAAATCAAACTGTCTTTCTTTTTTTCCTCTCTTTCTAAATTACTGATTTAATGAGCGTGTCTGTGTGTGAGGGAGCTGAAGATAGGGCCAAAAATAGCCACACTGAGCATCTATCAGCCCAGCAGAAATGACCAAGAACCATTCAGGCCTTCCCTCATGGGCACATAAAATCTCTTGAATCCACATCCTGCTCCAAATCCTTGCTCAGATGACAGTTCTCCTTTAA
Source organism: Microcebus murinus (assembly GCF_040939455.1). Taxonomy (NCBI): domain Eukaryota; kingdom Metazoa; phylum Chordata; class Mammalia; order Primates; family Cheirogaleidae; genus Microcebus; species Microcebus murinus. Next base: position 31,650,815 of record NC_134117.1, on the reverse strand, counting down.
GAACTATATCCCCACTCATAGGGCCAGGCGCAGTGGCTCGCGCCTGTAATCCTAGCACTCTGGGAGGCCAAGGCGGGCGGATTGCTCCAGGTCAGGAGTTTGAAACCAGCCTGAGCAAGAGCAAGACCCCATCTCTACTATAAATAGAAAGAAATTAATTGGCCAACTAATATATATACAAAAAATTAGCCAGGCATGGTGGTGCATGCCTGTAGTCCCAGCTACTTGGGAGGCTGAGGCAGAAGGATCGCTTGAGCCCAGGAGTTTGAGGTTGCTGTGAGCTAGGCTGATGACACGGCACTCACTCTAGCCTGGGCAACAAAGTAAGACTCTGTCTCAAAAAAAACAAAAAACTATATCCCCACTCATTGGCGGGCACTCTGCCTTCTTCAGTTTTTTCCAAACAGCCATGCAATGGTTTAAGTTGGTGTACTTCATTATGTCCTGTGCATTCTGCCCTTTAATACTGTCCTCAACCAAAGTCTGTTCTGGAGCCCTGTTGGTGTCCACTTGCCCAGCTAGGAGGAGAGAATGTCAGTGGTTACTACGGTGCAGCCACGTTGGCTATGGGCTCCACCTGCGAACTCGTTAGATCCCCCCACGAGTGATCATACTCAAACTGCTTGACAATTTCTCACCACAGCAAGTTTAGTTCAAAGCCTTTAGAGAAGGAACTTCAGCTCTGTGGTCCTTCAGTTTGAGATTTGGAGGCCACACAGATATCAAACTGTAGCATACAATGACTTTTTCATTGTTGTATTTGGTTCTCTCCTTGCTACCAATTGCTGTGCCACAATCTAAGTAATAAAGTAATGATGCCTTTCACCTCTTGGATGTTACTAAAAATTACTTGATCCCTCTAGGATATTTATTAACTGATTTTCCTTCCCTTAATTACCCATTCATACCATGGCTTTTGTTCAATAAAATGAATCACTGTCAAGGATGGGTCTTCTGGCTTGTGTGATGCAAGAAAATGCTCACACATTTACAGAAGTAGTTAGATGACCATTTAAAAAACTTCCTTTTTAACAAAAATTGTGCTAAAATATAGATAATATAAAATTTACCATTTCTAGTGGCACAGTTCAATGGCATTAAGTACACTCGAATTGTTGTGCTACCATCACCAACCATCCATCCACAGAACTCTTCCCATCTTGCAAAATTGAAACTCCACACCCGTGAAACAATAACTTCCCATTTCCCCTTCCCCCTTGGCCCTGGCAATGACATTCTACTTTCTGTCTCTATTAATTTGAGTATTCTAGGTACCTCACATAAGGGGAATCATGCAGTATTTGTCCTTTTGTATCTGACCTATTTCACTTAACATAATGTCTTTGATGCTCATTCATGTTGTAGCATGTGTCAGAATTTCTTTCCTTTTTAAGGCTGAATAGTATTTCATTGTAGGAATACACACATTTTGTTTATCTATTCATGCACTGATGAAAACCTGGGTAGCTTCTACCTTTTGGCTATTATAAATAACACCGGATGTACAAATATTTGTTTGAGTTCCTGCTTTCAATTATCTGGGGTATATAGCCAGAAGTGGAATTGCTGAATCATATGGCAATTCTATTTTTAATATTTTGAGTACTTTTTTAAGAACTCCTGACAGTGACTGTAACTTGTGGCCTTAAAGAACCGCTGGACACCTCACTATTACAAAGACTCCATTTTGGTTAAAGAAATTTTTGACATGGTACAATAGAACCCTCCAAAAGGGTTTTGTCAGAAACTGTTACCAAATGCTTGACACTTGTCCACAAGGCCCAATCAGAAGAAGGAGGACAAGTGGTCTGGGGAGGAAGGAAAGAGACATTTTATTACTTTGTCACCAAAAGGAAGAGGATGGAGACTCCTGTCTGAAGTGCCATGGTCCTAATAACAAGCAGAAATACAGAGCTTTTAAAGGATGGGTTCTCAGCTGCAGGCAATTACTGTTCACCTGCAGCTGATGATTCAGATCTTCCCACCTCAGCTGAAGACAATCTCCTGACCTTCCCCCAGGACCCCCCTTTACCAGGTTTGGGCTGGGCCATTTCTTGTTGCACAAGTGACAAAAGACTTACCCTGCCCCTCCCAACCACTGGCCTGAGGCAGGGATGCAGGTTTTAGTTCTCAAAAAGGAGTGCAGGATGTGTGAAAGAGACAGAAAATATTTCTGCCATTTTTTCAAGCTATTCCTCTGTTACAAACCTTCAGAGCTAACATTGGTTTGCAGCCTAACTGCATATTGAATTACCTGGGGAGCTTTAGCTCGGACATTGTGAGTTTCAAAGCTTCCCTGTTTTAGTCTCTTGTCACTTTGGCAGAGAGGGGCTTGAGGGACTTAGGCTATTTGTCAAGAGCTCTGCTTAACTACCCACACTAAACCCCCTGAACTACAGTGGTTGAGGAATGCTATGGAAATTCTGGGTTTGAGTTTGAATTGTGTAAAAAGTAGGAAGTTATTTGTATAATATTAGTCAGAACTTAACAGCACAACTTCTTCTTTGTAAACCACCTAGGATGACACAAGGGAAGGGAAGGAGCTAAAAGTAGGAAACATAATTTGGGGCCTGAGTCAGGGCCTGGAAGAAAGTGAACAATATTTAAGCCAGAGCCATCTACTAAGCCAGGGGCTGCGGAGTACAGAGAAAGTTCGTGGGAAGCTCCACAAAGGGGTGCGGACGCTGCCTCTGGCCGGGCTGGCTCCGCCCCGCACACCTCCACATGGGCAAGGATTGCATTCCAACTCCTGGATGTTCCCATGCAGAACTTGCACAGTGCCCACAGAATCCCTGAACCCTCACCCTGGAGAGTCTGAGCCCTAAAAACAATAGTTTGGGTTGGGGGGGGTGCACTTGGCTCTTTGGCAACCAAGTTGCCCTGTGCTGCATCCTTTTCAGCTCTACCAAAAGATTTTATTATTTGCACACAACCCAGAACATGAGATCTCTGTAAGATGGGCAAGTGTCATTATCATGTTCTAGGTTGACTGCACTCATTAAACCCTTCCGGCAGGTGACACGAATCTGCTCATCTCACTCTCTCCTGGGGCTCCTGGTTGCCTGGCCACGTCCTCAGAATCTCAGCTCCTCTCCTGCTTTGTCATGCCAGCAGGATTTTTCATTTTTGCTTCATTTCATTTTTGTTTGTACTAAACTTATTTAATAAAAACAGACACACTATTTTGCTGTTTTTGTTTAATTATTTGGAACAAAGAAAACTAATTCTGTTTTGTACACCAGTTAATAAAAAACTTCTTTTTTTAAAATACTGTTGACACATATTATGGGCTGGTATATTGTTGGCTCTTTTTATTTTTTGCTTTTATATTTACCAAATGCATGAGATAAGCTTCCTTGCTTATGAGTGTTTAATTATTTGTAGTACAGAAAACTAATTTGGTTTTGCATTCCAGTTAGTAAAGGGCTTTTCCTTTATACTTGGTTTGCTCCTCTCCCCCAATTATGGTTGTTTACAATTAAGAGAAGCCACATGGACTCAAGTTATATTCTGGTGATAGAAGAAAATAAAGAGGCACCACAATGGTTGAATGTCTGTGATGCCATTTCTGCAAAACCCTGAATTCCAACCAACATCTCCAAGAGCCAATTCTAGTCTATAAACACGCATGTCAGGAACCACCATGCCATCACTATGTGTTTCCACGGAGGTTTTCACATGGTTTATAGACATTCTCCTGCATGATGCATGATCCCGGTAGTAAATAGCATGTGAGCTACCCACTTTTCCACCCACCCTCCCCTTGTTTTCCTTTTTCTTAATTTGTCTTCAAGATCTGTTGCAATTCCTGAACTTTAGAGTGGACACTGCTGTGCAGTAGATGGAGAGACTATAGCTAGGATGTTAATTTTAACAAAGGGAATGGCATGAAAAAGGGTAAAGTGTTTTACAAGCTGTCTCTTTAAAACTTCCGTCATTCTTTTGGGGAATTAAAATATGCATCTCTGTCAGAAGGACAGGAGAGTGTTCTTCGCTTTTTCATACCACAGGAAATGGCTCCATGGAACTGTCTGGGCAGAGGTCAGGAGATTATCCTCACCAGAGATGGGGTCGATCAGAGCCATTAAGCAGTAATACCCTGAAGCTGAAAGCCCCCTTTAAAAGCTCTGTGTTTCAGCCTGGTGTGGTGGCTCACGCCTGTAATCCTAGCACTCTGGGAGGCCGAGGCGGATGGATTGCTCAAGGTCAGGAGTTTGAAACCAGCCTGAGCGAGACCCCGTCTCTACTAAAAATAGAAATAAATTAATTGACCAACTAAAAATATATATACAAAAAAATTAGCTGGGCATGGTGGCGCATGCCTGTAGTTCCAGCTACTCGGGAGGCTGAGGCAGTAGGATCTCTTAAACCCAGGAGATTGAGGTTACTGTGAGCTAGGCTGATGCCATGGCACTCACTCTAGCCTGGGGAACAAAGTGAGACTCTGTCTCAAAAAATAAAAAAATAAAAGCTCTGTGTTTCTGCTTATAGTTAGGAAAATGGTACTTCAGATATGAGTCTGCTACTTTCCTCATTTGCTGGTAAATTAATAAACCTCCCTTTCCTTCTCCTCAAACCACTTGTCCTTGTTCTTCTAATGCGGCCTCAGGGATAAGAGCTTAACTTTGGTAACATAATAACTTTTGGCTCTGTGTCTCTTTAACGAGTAAAACACAAAATAAAATGGGTTTACAGTCCGGGCGCGGTGGCTCATGCCTGTAATCCTAGCACTCTGGGAGGCCAAGGCGAGCAGATTGCTGGAGGTCAGGAGTTTGAAACCAGCCTGAGCAAGAGCAAGACCCATCTCTACCATAAATAGAAATAAATTAATTGGCCAACTAATATGTATAGAAAAAATTAGCCAGGCATGGTGGCCCATGTCTATAGTCCCAGCTACTCGGGAGGCTGAGGCAGCAGGATCGCTTGAGCCCAGGAGTTTGAGGTTGCTGTGAGCTAGGCTGACACCACGGCACTCACTCTAGCCTGGGCAACAAAGCGAGACTCTGTCTCAAAAAAAAAAAAAAAAAATGAAAAAATGGGTTTATATTCTGTGATATCACAGCATAAACCCTTGGAATCTGCTTACAGAGATTCTGCTTGATTTATGGCCTATTCTATAGGATTAAGGTTTGAAACATCAGGCTGAGTCCAACACTCTAGGTCTTCAATGGTCCCTAATCCTAATCCTTTTTGCTATTATATTATAGTAGACTCATCATTTGTGTTTGAGTCTATTCAGGCTGCTATAACAAAATTACCATAAACTGTCCCGGGCCCCCAGTGCACACGTGTAGAATGTGCACTGCACTCTCCAATGTCCCTGCAATGGTCTGAGGGACAGTGAACTGGTCCCGTTTAAAAAGTCTGAGGACCCCTGCTAAACTATCAACACAGTTTTGCCATCTTAACATAGCTTGTCTATGCCAGCAGCAATTTTGTTACAAAATTATCATAAACAACATTACCATAAACAAATATTTGTTGACTTATAAACAACAAATATTTATCTCTCACAGTTCTGAAAACTGGGAAGTCCAAGATCCAGGTGCTAGCAGATTTAGCATCTAATGAACCATGTTCTGGCTACATTCTGACATGGAAGGAGCAAAGCAGCTCTCTGAGGCCTCTTTTATAAGTGCATTAATCCCATCCGTGAAGGTGGAGACTTTATGAGCTAATCACCTCCCCAAAAACCTACCTCTTAATACCATCACCAAGGGGGTTATGTTTCAACATATGAATTTTGGGTGGACACAAATAGTTAGACCATGGCAATTTGCAAGGAATATGTTCCTGAGATCATAGCAAACCTCAAAATTCAAGAAGTTTGTAATATTCTATCATTTCCTCCAGGAACTATATTTAACAAAGTAACTGAAAAATTTGGGGGACTCCTTTAGATCCTAATTGAGAGTTGCTGCTGCAGTGTCAGGAATAGTGAGCCACGAAGCCTCACTGTCACCCCAGATGGCTGGCGAGGTGCACTCACCACCATTCACAAACCTGCCTCTCAGCACATTTGATTCAAATTCTCACCTCAGCGAAATCAATTCCTTACTACATATCAAAAAACTTTGGGATAACTCAAGAGCAGTCAAAACTATTAATGCTAAATCCAGGAATAGCATTATGGCACTGCTGATTTTATGGCATTCATGGCATAATATTATTTATGTGTCTGTATGTCAGCGAGGGTGGGGGAGAAGAGGAGTAGGGTGATAGAGAAGGACTCTATAATTTTTCAAAGAATTATCCCCCAATGAGGTATTATAATAACTTGGCCTTTAATATCGACTTCTGTTAAGAGGTAGGCTCAGCCAAAAAAATCTGATACATTAATGTATAAATGTAAATTTGATTAAATGTATTTATTAAACAGTAAATTTGATACGTTAATGTATAAAAACTGGAAAAACTATCATGTAAAAGCTGTAAGCAATTTCTGATTCCAGAGGCAGAGCTGTGAGGTCACATTCAAGGCAGATAATTTCTTTGTTTTAGGAAAATTTTTGGAATGGATCCTTAACTATGATGTAAAGCAAATACCTACCAGGCTTCTTTTATAATTTATTTATTTAATTTTTTTTTTTTTTAGAGATGTGGGGTCTCACTATGTTCCCCGGGCTGATTTCAAATTCCTGGGCTCAAGCGATCCTCCTACCTCAGCCTCCTGAGTAGCTGGGACTACAGGTGTGCACCTGCCTTCTTTCACAACTTAACCTGAATTGAACTGTTTTATAGGATAAACTTTCAAATGTATGTTTTAGCCAGGGCTATGTTATAATCTTTGCTAATTTGGGGAGAGAACTGTTTCTTTTCCCTGTATGAAGTTAGATTGAGGGCCTGTGGCTTGCTCTGAGGTGTAAAAAGAGACAACCTCAGGAAGAATACACAGCATGATCCTTTCCTCTTAAAGAATGAAACAGGATTGAAATTGGTGCAGCTCAAGAACTGACTACTGATGTTCCAAACGCACAAAGACGAAAGAATCCAGAAAGCACTGCTTTGGATGCTAACCTTATATAACTGTCTTCTGGGGAAGTGATGAGCAGGGCCACATTGCTAGGGGGTGGGGAGAGGTAGAGAAGGGAGAGTTTCCTCTAAAGGGAGTGGATATTCTCCCTGTCAATCATCCTGAAAAGGGGCAGATCTACTCGCAGGCTGACATTAGACAACTGGAAGGAGAAAGCTCTTGCTCGCTTGAGAACTCGTGGCAGCTGGGCCTGGACTGGGACCAAGATGTAAGCAGGGCATGACTGGAGTTTGGGGAAAGTGGAGAGCTGAGTCCGCCACAAGGAGCAGGCTGGAAGGAGACAGGGAGGCTGTCTGCCAGAGAATCGCCAATTTAGCCAGCCATGTTGTCACTATGTCACCGTGTTTTCCTATTCTTGTCCCAGAACTGAAAGTAAAAGCTTTTTTAAAGTTGCCGTTTGGTTTCTGTTGTAATGTGGGAAAATCAGAGCAGAGCCTGTCCCATGCTTGGAATGGGGGGCGACAGGGAGGTGGCAGTAGCCAGGGGAAGCTTGGGGGCTGGGGTGATTCGCAACCTGGCAAGGGGTGTCCCTGGGCAGACGGGCATCAAGGAGCTGGCTGCTCTGGCAACAATTCGGATTTGTGGCACATGTGAACATGGATCCGGGACTCTCAGAAATAGCTGGTGTGGGGGGGGGGAGGGGTTGAACTGGGAAGACTTCCTGTCTTCAGGGAGGAATGGGGGCTCAGAACCATTGTAATGTAGGATTTGAGGAAGCCTACCCTCATATGCTGGGGAGCCTGAGATACAACAGCCACCTTGAAAACAAAAATGATGAGTAGTGGCACCTATGGCATTGAGTGGTGGCTCTTGTGGTCACCTCCCTATAAGCCCCCAACCCCAGTGAGCAAACGGGCCATTCAACTTGGGACTATCAGTCCTCTTGCCAGTTTTCAGTAGAGTATCAACATCTCAAAGGATGAAGCAAGTCTCACTCACAGGGCTATTGTGGACACGTCCAGAGGTTGTCAAGGGCCCTTGCTATGAGTCAGGTCTCCCTCCCACTTCACCCCAGCTGACCCTTCAGTCCCTGGATGTTCCCTTTTCTGTACCATGCATTATTTACGTACCTCAACAACGAGCAGGTCATCATTTGCAATGGGCTCAAGCTTTTTATCTGGTGGTGTCTGCTCAAGCAAAGTGGTTAATTCAACCAAGATCCTGCCTCTGTAGGCAACTCCTTCTCCCTGAAAGGCAACAGCACCAGATTATTCCTCAAGGCATGAACAACAGCAAAAAGAACTCAGCTACAAAAAAATTTCTCCTTCTTGTGGCCCTAACTTTTAAAATGAATGAGTCAGCAACTGTCCCAGCTCGATTCAGATCTTTGGTATCTGAAAGGAGAGCAACCAACTTTAGGGGGAATCACAAAGAATGTCAAAGAATGCCATGGGATGCCAGGGCTGAAAGGGATCTTAGCCATGACCAAGGTCAGAGGCCTTCAAATCAAGCTCTTGGTCTAGAAGGGGTTCCCAGAGATTTGGGGGTGGGGTGGGTGGATGGGGCTCTAAGTCTCCCTCACTTTGCTCCAGCAGAGCAGCTCTGCATCTATTTGTGCTAACTCAGCCCCTTTTCTCCTCTTCTCAGAATAGGGAGGCTGCCATGCTGGCTACCATGGCCAGTGTCAGTGTGCCCAGGAAATAGAGGAGGAAGATGGTCAAGATGTGACTGAGCATGAGGAGGAAGAGTGGATACTCCTCCCCCCAGATCCAGCAGTGTTGGCCCTAGACACTTCCAGAGAGGAAGGGCAGGCACCATCCCCACAGCCGGTTTTCCACCTTTCCCCTCCTCTCTCTAGCTTAGTCACTTTCTTAGCCTTGGGAGGTAACTAAGAGACAATTGGTTTCTGTTGTGGTAGAAAGAGCATTTCCCGTCTCTCAGCCTCCATGTCCTCCTCTATGAAATGAAGGGGCTGGATCAGATCAGGAATGGCGAAGGGCACGTCACTGCCAATTGATACATTTCTGGATCATGGTGTCAAAAAGAATTCCAAGGCAGCACAGTGGCTTATTAGGAAAGAGAGGCAGCATTGATTATTGATGTCTGTCATAAGCATAGAAGTTGTGGGAGTCGTGACCAGTACATTGAGATGATCTCCAGGACCCTCTCCTATTCTTGTATTCCAAGACTTGAGGAGTGCGAGACTTCTCTCCTTCAACTCTTGATCAGTGGCATGATGGGTCCATGTGCTGGGGGAGGGATGCCCCCTAAATATGATACTTAATTATAACCATTATAAGAAGGAATCACATTAACCAGTGCTCCTTATTAACAACCATAATTGAGAAACTAACCTTTCCACTATTCAGCTCATCGTAGGGGTCTGGGAATCCCGTGTACTCTCTGGGGCTTCCATAAAGGTTTAGATAACAAGGTCCAAATGTTGGGACAAACCCCACCTCTGTTTCTCCTGTATTTACTAAGAGATAAACACCATAATTAGATTTTAGGCTTTTAACATTTAATCTTTTGAAATAAATATTAGTTATTAGTTAGGTAGGTGAGACTATTTTCCTCCATTTTGTGCATTAGTTGTATTAGTGCAAATTATAAGCACTATGGGACTTGCCATAGTTCTCTTTTCTTATTGCTATAAAGTGTTAAATAAAAAACATTTTGGGGGTAGCTCAGGTAAACCTATTCTTACTAAGAGATAATGCTATTAGAATGAAAGAATATGAAGACTCTCAAGTTAATCTTCACATTTTTTGCAAGTTTATAATTAGTGTTGTATTAAACATGTCATAGGCAATTGGGATAAAAGGTTATATTGTTTTGGAAAGGGATTTAAATGATGTATCAGATTAACTTTGTTCTTAAAAATGCCATTTAATTTCAAGCATTTAGTATAAATCTGGCAGATGCTGTTAAAAATACATGACATTTAAAAATTGTATATGTCACAATGAACTGCCTGAATACCATATGATATTCATAAGTAATGAGAAGATCTCCATTTATTATTTTCTATGTCTGGTGAGCATCTGATAAGCTCTTTATTTCTGCTACCTGGTCTTAGCTACACTACTCCCTAGTAAAGGGCACTTGAGGGCAATGTAAGGAAAGAGCTGGAAGAAGGGGAGATTATGGGTGATGGTGGGGAAATGTAAGAGCTGACTTCAATAGTCTGAATGGCCCCGTATGGAAGAGGGATGGACTTGTCTCCGAAACAGAGTTAGGACCACTGCTGGGAATTGCAAGGAAGCCAACTTTGGTTCGCTTAGTGTAAGGAAGTGAAGTGTAAGGAACTTTCTATTAATTAGAGATGACAAACAATGGGACAGATAGTATTAGGGACAACCAGAAGAAATGTTGAGGCAAAGGTTTCAACCTGTCCTTCAGGATGTTGTCAAGATAATTTCTGCTACAGATTAGAAGTTGACCAGATAACCCTCTGGTCCTTTCCAACTCTATGCTTAAAACTAAGGGAGAGAGAGAAATGTGAATTAGCGGTGATCATGCTTATGTGGCAGATGATGAACCTCTCTCAACCTCGGAGCCCTCAGCTATTAGGGGGATAATAACACCTGCCCTAGGAGAGTTGTGACGGTTAAGTGTGTGAGAGTATTGAAGCAAACTTGCAAAAAATGGCCATTTCTGTGCAAACCAAAGGACATGTTATGCTCTTTCATATTTCAGAGGTGAAGACCTTCAGGGCACAAAGTGGAAAGTGTTCAGTATCTTCCAACCTAGAGATTCATATTGAAAGTGGGGATAAGTCACTTCGTACATTTCAGAACCATTGATTTAGTGCCCCGTAACGGTACCTACTGAACATAAACAATAACAAAAAATGTTATCTCTCATAATTATTTGCAACAAAGTCAAATAGGACGGTGGTGTGCATTTATGTAACAATAAGGGACACAGAGCAAAGCCTGATTAACATATTCGTGTTAAGCTCAGCCAGGCGGGACAACCATACAACACACACAAACATTATTACTCTAGCAAAACAATTTTTGAGACAGCAAAATGTCAAAAAAAAAGTTTAAAGGCAATCAATTAATATATCTTTAATAAGATAATAGTAGATAGGAAGATCTAATAGACAGCAAAATTACAAAGCATAAACCTGTGTATGATGCAGCCCCAGCTCCTGAGGATGATAAATCTACACAGTAAAAATATTATTGGTTAAACAACAAGAGAAACACAGTCATTATAAAACAGGCATTGAAAAAGTTAATCAAATCCAGCGCTAGGTAAGTGGTTTAGCAACACCAGAAGAATCCCAAATTCAGACCCAGATCACCTGACCCTTTTGTAATTTATACAAGTCTCACAGGTTAATTGCAAAATGGCTCAAAACTTTGTGACAAGTGACAGAGCCACCACATGTGAATAACCCAATCTCGCCAGCCCCAAGGCAGCCAGCCATCTGCAAAGAGATAACTTCCAGGGCCAAAGGAGGCCTGGTTAAGTCAACCAGTATTTTATGTTTTTAATAAAACATTTACTTGTCTTAAGGCTGATTTAGTTGGGACCAAGGCCAGAAAATCCAAGTAAATTTAATCTAACACTGTGTAAGCAACGTCTTGTAGTTTACTGTACATCCTTTTATTCAAAGCACGGTTTATTTCTTTTGGGGGGTCAGGGGTGGGGGGAAATGACAGCTTGTTATTTTGTGGCCCTGCAACAGACGGTCTGCAGGGTCTGCAATGACAGAAGGTCTCGGAGACATTGGCTAAAATTGCTTGTAACAGCTTCTGGTTTTAGTTCTGGATATTACCACCATAGCACTAAGTAAAATGCTTATACCAATATTTCTTGAATAACTATCTTTAGATATTAACTAATAACTTCCTACTAATAATAAATAGATGTAAGTCATTTTTACCCTCCTCTCATATATAATAGTTTTAGCATGATTTTTAATTCCTCCATTGGTTACCTTTATGATTTCATCTGCAGTCATTATACCTGGGTTCCTGACTTGACAATAAGAGGCTACTAGCCCTCCTGCCCTTACCTCTCTCCTGCCTCCTCCCACTTCTCATCTCTATTTTCCACACTTTCACCTTTACATTGTGATAGGTAATGACATTTACACTCTGTACTGAGCTTTGGCTATTGGTTTAATTTAAAAAATCCAAAAATGGCCGGGCGCGGTGGCTCACACCTGTCATCTTAGCACTCTGGGAGGCTGGGGCAAGAGGATAGTTTGTTTGAGCTCAGGAGTTCGAGAACAGCCTGAGCAAGAGTGAGACCCTGTCTCTACTAAAAATAGAAAGAAATTAGCTGGACGACCAAATATATAGAAAAAATTAGCCAGGCATGGTGGTGCATGCCTGTAGTCCCAGCTACTAGGGAGGCTGAGGCAGGAGGATCTCCTGAGCCCAGGAGTTTGAGGTTGCTGTGAGCTAGGTTGATGCCTGGGCAACAACAAAAAAAATCCCAAAACAATAAATCATGCTTACATTCTAGCAACCACATAAATATTGTTCTCTGCAGAGAAAAGGAAGGGATTGTGATTACATTTCCTTCATTGCAGCTTCAGTATATCATACCTCCACTACTCAGCAGAGAATGTTCAGATGGACTCTCTTACCTACCTTCTGACATTTGCTTAAAATAATGCCACACAGGACTTTATATATTTGTGTGTGTGTGTGTATGTATATATATATATATATATACATACATATATATATATATAACTTCTTTGTTCACCTCTTTGTTTTTCCTGGAATTTCTAATTGCCTTCCTTTTTTTGCTTCTTGGGGGAGGAAATCTATATCTTATTCACCATATCTCTAATATCTAGTATAACTAGATATTAATGTTGTCTATTGCTTGGATTAACAATGTTTTTTTTCAAAACCTATAAAATGCCTTAAACAAATTAAAGATGAGAGGGACCTTGAGTTTCCCAAGACAAAATTTTGTCCCAAATTCTCTCACTTTTTAAAATACATATAATCTCTCAATATATTTCATATGTTAGCAATTACAAGAATTTTTGTTTTGGTAACAAAAAATATTGCTGGTATTAATGTGTTAACATTAAGTTTTTTCTCTTATCATCTTAACCTCTTTCCTTCGTTCCCCATTACAAGTTCTGGGATCTGCACAGAACCATAATGCCAGGTATAAGCAAGCAATTCTCAAGTACAGAAAGAAGAGTGTATTGGCTGCCAATGCTTGTGAGAATAAAAACAAAATACACATTATTTTAGGGAGTGGAGATTACATGGTTCATTGGCATCTGACCTCATTATTCCTGCAAGGGATTCTGCTGAGAAGAGAATATTATGTTGCATTTGGGTGGACCTGTGTCAATGCCACTCCAAAAAATAATGTGCTGACACTCTGTATTGACATTCAAAAATTTTATAAAACAGATACTGGGAAAGAGGTTTGGGATGGGAGCAAGAGAGCTAAAATCTTCAAACTGTGAGTTGCTTCAATTATTATTAATTGTCTATTGGCCATCACCAACACATCACAGAAATGGTTCACATGTGGCTTTTAAGAAACCAAGTCTATCGCCAGGTGGCTACCTCAGTCCATTCTTTCTCCAGAAGTTCTGTATCTTATCTGGTTCCAAATCTGCTAAGTGACTTACCTTCCACTTCCCCACCAGAGGCAGCAATTTTAGAGAGGTGTAGGTACGTTGTTCCAACTACATCATTTTTAGTAAGACGGTCCCTGTATAAAAGAACAGGTTAAGGCCTCCACCTATGAAAACATGTCTTCATTTCAATAATAAAGAAGTAGAGCTGGAAAATACCCCAGACCTCAGAAATCATCATGTCCACCTGGTACCCCACCCCTCGGACCACCCCAACTTAATAAAAGTGGGAAAAATCGGGTAGACAGTGCTCGGAATTTGGTGGCGAGGCCCCTCTGAGCTCTCCGTGTGCCACTGGGTTTGTCCTTGGGACCACCGCTGTAACACTTGCTGTAACAATATTGTGGGGGCACATTTGCTCGCTACAAGTGTATACAACTTTGTGTATCCCTCTGGGGGTACCTTAGACAGCCTGTGAGCCTGAACCATACAATGCTCTCGGACTGGGAGCATACTGTTAAATAGGTACATTGTCTCTGCTTCATTCCTCTTCATTCCATCTAGTGGCGTGCCAGCTCTAAAGAGCAAAGCCCCATAGCAGGGAGCAAAGGTTCAGTATTTGGGGGAAGGATTATAGCAAAGTATATTAGGTTATAGAAAGTGACTAAACACAATTTGTGTAAGAAAAACTTATTATTTATGAGTATTAAATCACCTGCATGGGGTTTGAATCTTTTCTGTCCATCCAGACGATATTGTCTAGAATACAATTAAAGAACCTTTATCTTTTCCTAGTTGTCCAAATACTTTATAGGATATGTAACCTAAGATCTGGCTCCAAGGATTCCCCAGTTAAACTGCATCTCTCTGTGCAGCCTAAGCTACACTATTGCTTTGGGGAGAGCAGACTAGGTCAGAAAAACAAAACAAAACAAAACAAAACAAAACAAAACAAAAGACAGGCACTTGTAGTGACTACAGGTAACTCTGGGATGGCTCAAACAGCAATCAGCCCATAGGCCAGAGTGGTCACTTGAGCTATATAGGTTCCACACCCACACTCCTGAGGGTTCTTGAGGGCACTAGAGCACGTTTTGTAGGTGGCCTGAGGGTTGCACCTGCCTTAAAATCAGCTTACACTCATTGGAAAGGGGCTCTTTGTCCTCAGTGCTCAATTATGGCCCTCAATTAATTGTGATGTAGTCATTGGACAAAATGGGATCCACTCCCCTCCTCCCACATGCCTGATGCCATAGTACTGATAAGGTACTAACAGGAAAGTTGAATACATTTGGCCAAAGGAGATATGGTGGAGATAGCCAGACAGGGTGGGAGCCCAAATGGGTCTCTTTCCAAGTGACTGTGAGAAGCTACCTAACTGTCAGAGCCTTAGTTTCTTCATCTGTAAAATGAAGCTAATAGTAGTCTCTCCTCCATAGAGTTACTCTAAAAACTAAATGGGATAATGTAGGTAAGATATTTGGCACAGTGCTAGGCTTGGTAGTGCTCGAAAACATGGTAAATAACATGATAAATTATGATGATGATGATGATGGTGGTGTTGATATTTGCCATGTTTCCATTCTCAGAGAGCAAAGGGCTGCCAGTTAATGCTCCATTCAACTAGAACTTTCCAAGAATGATTTCTTTATGGACAATCAGTACTAGGAGGCTGGTCTAGTAAAAATTCCAATGGACCATTATAATGAACTTTCTTTGCCTTCAGTTAGGTAGTTTCATTCACTTTCCTTTCTAGCAATAGGCAAAGAATTGTTCTCAGAATGTTTTGATGATTCTTCCCAAGAAATGGACTTGGGAAGAATCTGTTCTTTAAAACTCTATTTCTGAAGTCTATTTTGGACAGCCTGATGATATTTAAATCCTTGATTTCTTATCTTGGGGCATTTCAGATCATTTTCCCCTTTTATTTATGAACAGTTGAATCAAAATATCCAAAGCTTTTCTGCAATAACACTGTTATTAAATGTTTTTAAAATTTTTTTTAGAAAATACCCAGTCCCAAGAGCAGTTTATCCCCTTCCTTTGGAAGGAAAGCAAATACACTGGAAAGTTAGACCATCTAGAATAATGTTTTACAATATCCAAATGTTTAATTATTTAATGTTGAATTAGACATATGTCTATTTTTAACTCACCAGTCATATATTGTTAGTTTTATTTTTTCACATACTGAAGGAAACTGTAAAATTGAAACAGAAAAAAAGTAGTTATTTCTCTATTTATCCAGTCACTATTAAAGTAAATACTCTTACTTTTTCTAAAAGAAAAGAAAGCCAAACCTTGATCTGAAGATTGACGACCTGATTCCACTCTGGGTTTGCATTTTTCTCAATTATATTTGTGCAAACCTGAAAAATCACCAAAGCAAAACAGTAGGTTTTCAACTTTCTAATGTTTCAAAGTTTACAATATATGTAAAATAGAATATGAGTCTGGCAGTTTACTTATCAGTTATATACTTAGTAACCTGGTTAAACTTTATTTTTCTTGCTAATAATTTGGTAAAATACGACATGAGTTTAATACTGATCTTTGCTTCTTCTATGCGCTAAAAGCTTGTTTTTAATGATTTCTTCATTAGTTTTCAATTGTCAGATTTCTAACATTAGGTTAATGTAACGAAGCAAGAGTTAAGGTTTATGAGCATTTAATATATACTGTTTTATAAGCATGTCATCATTAACACACCCAAACAGATCTTTTGATCCCACCCACCAGCGTCCTCGCCCCCCTACCCCAAATTGGCTCCTGTTCCAGTCTTTCCATCGCTGTCCGCCCAGTTGCTCAGGGTCGGAACCAGAGTCAGCCCTAACATCTCAGAGGCCCCATCACATGCCTCAGTCAGCCCATTAGCAAATGCTGACACTTCCATCTTCAAGCCAATCCTGAAACATTTCTCCCCCAGACACCTGCAGGTGGCTCCCATCTGGATCCCGACTGCCTCTCTTCCTCCTGACTTTTATGTCACTCCTCTGTGTAACATCTCCAGGGAGCCCTCAAAGGACACAAACAAGTTCAGATTGCCACTTGGCTGACAAAGTCCCACCTGTCCCAACACCGCTTCTCTCTGCCCGCATCTCTTAGTTTTCCCCGGCTCTCTCCACTGCGGCCACACGAATATTCCTGTGCTGCAAGTGCGTTTCCTCCTTGGGGCCTTTCCATTGCACGTCTCTCTGCCTGGAAGCCCCTGCTCCCCAGACCTCCGTACATCCAGGCCTTTGCTTAAACGTCATCTCCTCAAAGTTGTCCCACCTGATAACCCTGCTAAACATCCCTCCCCTACACCAATCAACGCATAATACTTAGCCCTGTCTGAAATCATTCCATTACTCGTTTGCTTATTTCTTGTCTGTCGCTACTATTCCAAAGCTCCATGAGAGCAATGGCTGTTCCATGTGCTCATTTCTATATCCCACCACGTGGGACACAATCTGGTACTCAGAAAGTGCTCAATAATTACTTCTCAAACTAATTAACCCTCTCAACAATCCTATGAGATTATTATTATTATCTCCATTTTCAGGAAATTAATAGTCAGAGGGGTAAAGGATTTGCCTACCTATGGAGTGGGGTGAAGCCTGCATTGGAATCAGGCCTCCTTTTGCCCCAGAGCTGAAGGCTTTTCTACCACACACCCCTGACTCTTTTAGGAAAAAAAAACCCAGTCGTGTGTGTGTGTGTGTGTGTGTGTGTGTCATTTGTCAAATCTTGCTTTCACAAAAACATGGTTCAAACTCAGAAGATGCTAGTTCTTCATGCCTATAACTGTCCACAATGTGTTGCTATTCTACTGCGGAATCTCATTCTCCAATCTTTCACAATCTGGGTAGGTTAACATTGTCCCTACACCAAGAATCTCCCAGATTTTTCCAGAGGAGCAGGATGGCAGGAGGG
This sequence comes from Microcebus murinus, assembly GCF_040939455.1. Classification (NCBI taxonomy): domain Eukaryota; kingdom Metazoa; phylum Chordata; class Mammalia; order Primates; family Cheirogaleidae; genus Microcebus; species Microcebus murinus. The sequence continues at coordinate 31,633,353 of NC_134117.1, read as the reverse complement.
AGCAGCTGGGCAGCGGGGGTCTACACTCTACGACATTTACCAGGGATGCTAGTGGCTGGCTAAGGAGCTTGCCTCAGATTAATATAACACTCAGACCTGAAAAATAACTCCAAAAATTCGGTGATAGCTTTTGCTATTCTAATCTTTCAAAAGATTGAATTTTCTAATTTGAGCTCTGCATACTTTCCACTCCAAAATAAACCTGTGGAGAAGTCTGGCGTGTTCAGACTCAGATAATCTGTGTTCCTGCAGAGGGCCCCGCTCATCAGGGGGCTGTTTTAACAAACAGTAAGCAGGAATTCACTCCAAGGAAAGCATGGTGTTTGAAATATTTATTCTTAGAGGCATCTGCATTTAGATCACGTACAAACCTTTTTTCCAGCAAAGGAAACTTCTACAAAAGGATCCACAAGGTTTTTCTTATCTGCATTGCCTCCAAATATTTCCTTCACTGTCTGTGAGAAGGCATCATCCACTGGAAAAGAATACGTCACAAAGCAGAAATTAAATTCGATTCTCTTAAAAGAGCAGAAATTATTCAGCAAAATTTAAAAAATTTCTCTTATAAGTAAAAATAATTGCAACAAGCATTGTTCCCCTGGGTGGCAAGAACTAGTAGCAGAAATCCTTTTTGTCTTAGTTGAAAGAAAAAGAAAATGTTTTCTCCACAAAGTTTTAAAATCAATAGAAGCAACTTGAAAAATAAATCGATAAATTACTATGCTGAGACTTAATCATTTATTGAGTGAAAAAAAGTAGAATAAAGTTCATTCAGTCAGGATAAGAGGCAATTCTCAAACTCAGGCCTGGTTTCAATTTGGAAAAGGTGCTTTAGGTTGCAATAATATAGGTCTAATCTCCCTTTTGCAGAAAAATTCAAGAAAATTTGGCATAATCCTAAACAACACGTTTAATCAACTATGATCTATTTCAACAAACTCAAAAGTGAATAGAAATCAATTAAACAGGTCAACGTAGGAAGTATAATGTAAGGTTTAATTTATTTATTTGCTTTGAGATATATCTAAGGGAAAGATATATCTACGGGAAGGCATTACAGGGTCTTAAAAAAAGGAGAAAAGACTAGGTGCCAGTGGCTCACACCTATAATCCTAGCACTTTGGGAGGCTGAGGTGGGAGGATCATTTGAGCTCAGGAGTTCAAGACCAGCCTGAGCAAGAACGGGACTCCGTATCTACTAAAAATGGAAAAATTAGCTGGGCACAGTGGCGCATGCCTGTAGTCCCAACTACTCAGGAGGCTGAGGTAGAAAGATTGCTTGAGCCCAGGAGTTTGAGGCTGCAGTGAGTTATGATGATGCCACAGCACTCTAGCCCAGGCAACAGATTGAGACTCTGTCTCAAAAAAACCCAGAGGGGATGGGGTGGTGAGAAGAACTCCCAGGAGAAGGAGCAAATCCTGAAGAGACCCCTGGTCTGTACGGTGGGCACTGCCTCCTGCGGACTTGGAGAAGGGTTCTGTGTCCCAGAGTCCAGCAGGAAGCAGGCAGGCTGGGCAAGGCAGAACAGATGTCAGTAGTAACAGAGGAGGATGTGGACTAGTGCCTGGAAATGGAATCTCTATAAGCGATTCTCTTAGATGTATCTGATCTCGTTAAATGTATATCATAATACAGTGGTAATAGACTTCCAGTCATTGAGACTTTACCACTCTTTGCTCGGCTATTTTTAATAGTCAGCAAACACATTTATTTGAAAATAAAAGTTCACAGTTTAATTTGGGATGAAAGGGATTGAAAGTGCTGACTGATGGTTTCTCCTTAGCATTCTCTAGAATAAGGGGAAAATACAGGACATTGGTAGAAGACAAAAGAGAGGAGAATGGGTGAAAGCAGGTGCACAACAGGAACACGGATCGGCAACCAGCCGGCTGCACCATAAACAAGCTCAGGTAGCTTTCGGTGGGGCCAGAATGAATGAAGATAATTCCGTGAAAAACACATGCTAGGAAAGAAAGAAAACACGTGGTAGGGAACACCGATCGCTCTTCAGAGTAAGAGCTTAACACATCTCATCCCGCAGACAACTGATAATCCCGGGGCAAGCAGAAATCGGTACGTACTCTGGGGGATATCTTCAGCTCGGTAGATTTTCAGCAGGAAGGTCACCCACCGGAGGGCGATGCCAGCAGGGAGTAACAAATTACTCTCCACATCATCACAGTCGCCATCGCGGTCTTGTTTGTCAGGCTATTGGGGACACATGATTAAAACTGTACATACAGAAAAGCAGCACTTGGAAAAAGCCAAATTAATGCTTCTAAAAGGAAACCAATCAGAACTGTTTCCATTAGGATTTCCTGTGTTTGGGGCATAAGAGTTCAGCCGCCAATTTTCCTTCCACCTCAAAACTGCTCTACAAAAATCAATGCTCCTAGGTTTCTGTGTCCTTTTGTAATTTGATGAGCACCAAATAGTACAGTACGTGCGTGTTCCTGATGCTCTTCCAAATCTCGCTGGCCACTCACTATTCTCCAGTTTGCTGCCCAGTTTCCCAGAATAACCACTAACCATTTAGGTAGCAATGCCTGACTCTGCGGGCAAGCCCTGCTCTATAGATAAAATGAGTCTTTATAAATGAGGCAAGGAAATTGGGAAAACACACAAATCTTTTCTGAATTAAATGCTCGAGCATGGACACCAGGAAGGAGTCTAGGTGAGCCAGAGTGATAATTCTATGATGAAAAATACCCTGATCATTGCATGAATTACAAACTATGCTCCATTTCGCAGTTCCTGGTGCCCACATGCTTAATTCATGGTCTTCTTGTTTAGTGGTAAGTGTTAAAGGTAGAGAATTTAGGGACTCACGGGAGGCTCGTCTCCAGTTCCCAGGACAAACATGCTGACTTTCATGTAACCTTTAGCGCCTGAGCCTGTATCTTCCGGGTCATTGAGAAGAAGCCATTTTCTCATGACAGCATGACCTAAAATAAAGAAAGAGTAGAAGGACGGGGACATTCTAAAGAGATGCTGACAGGTCTGTGATTTCATCTGCCATAAGATAAACAAGCATTTTCTCGGAAGCCTCATGGTACACACCAAATTCCCAGAGGAGTCTCCATGTTAATGACCTCTGTTCTGCACCGTCCCCCACCCCACCCCACCCCCGCCGTCCTGTCAAACAAGATTCTGCAAGCTGGATCAACTAATTTTATAATCTGATCTTGATAAGATCAAAATATCCTCGCAAACAAAAATTACACATCCGTACTAAGCTACTGTAATTAACATTTATTCCCACTAAGCATCCTCCTCTTTCCCATCAAAAAAATCATATTTTTAAATTTCTTTGACTTTAATTCCTTGGCTCCTGCTCTCCCCCCACCAAATTGTATTGCTTGCTAGAATCTTATTCAGTGTTGGAAGGCATGAACTTAAGACTTCAAATTGAGAGAGAACATTACTTACCAGGTTCATCATAAACGAATCCAACATCAATCTGGGAAAAAATAATTTAAAGTAGTTTGAGTAAATTTTAAAATCAGTCTAGTCACTATAAAGAAACTATCATGATTATATTTATTTTTTTTTTTATTTTTTATTTATTTTTTTTTTTTAAGACACAGTCTCCCTTGTTGCCCAGGCTAGAGTGAGTGCCATGGCGTCAGCCTAGCTCACAGCAACCTCAAACTCCTGGGCTCAAGCAATCCTGCTGCCTCAGCCTCCCGAGTAGCTGGGACTACAGGCATGCGCCACCATGCCCGGCTAATTTTATATATATATTAGTTGGCCAATTAATTTCTATTTATAGTAGAGACGGGGTCTCGCTCTTGCTCAGGCTGGTTTCGAACTCCTGACCTCGAGCAATCCGCCCGCCTCAGCCTCCCTCATGATTATATTTAAATATAATGCTCTTGACTAGACTTAAATTTCCTTCAGACCCAACATTTCCATCTTACCCTCTTGCATCCCCAGTGCCTTGTCTGAAATGTGGCACATAGATGACCCTCAATAAATCACTACTGAATGAATGAACTAGTCTTACAGCTAGAAGGGACCATGGAAATAGGGTGACCAACATGTTCTAGTTTGCCAGGGACTGTCCCAATTCTAGCATTAAAAGTCCCAGGCAAACAGGGACCATTGGTCATCATACAGAAATTCACCTGGCCCAACTTTCTGTCCAATCCTCCTCCTCTTCTTCCTCTAGCTAATGCTAATATTAATACAACCATTGACTGAGCAGTTCAATGTGTCAAGTGCTGTGCTAGGTGCTTACATATACTACCTCATTTAATCTTCACAATGACCCCATTTTACAGATGAAGATTAGAGAGGTTAAGTGAGTACCCTCGGAACACGTGGCTCATTGGTGGCAGACAGGGTATGAACACAGGTTTGCCTGGCCCAGGACATCTAGTGACTGGATCGTTCCTTGGGGAGGCAGCCTATTCCAGGTAGAATTGTTGGGAAGAAGCCAACCAGGTACTGGCCTTTTAATTTCAGTGAATGTTTCTTAGAAAAGCACCCTGAATCTCTTGCCTAGTTTGGCTTTCCTTTCACACTCCAGACTTATAATTGGCTTTGTGTTAATGGATAGAGTCCTGGGGCCACTGGCAAGTGGAGCTGGATGGTGGGTTTCCTGCCATAGAAGTGGATTCTCTTCCAGTCACAGAGGGAACCCTGGCAGGGCTCTGAAGTGGCAGCTTCAGGGCATCCTGCTTTGGGGCACTGCTAAGTGTTGGACTTTAGAAGTCAGAAAGCCCTAGGCAGCCCTCAGCAAGGATCATGGTGTTGATCTCTTACATGTGACCCTAAGACGTCACCAAGATGGGTACCCAGGAATCAGATTTCCTCTTACGAAAGTTCTCATCTTAACGTAAGTTGAATGAAGCAGACTATTGTCACCTACCTTAAATTCCCCCATCAGACAATCTGCCCGCAGAGAGTGGGAATTATAAACCTGGAAGAAAGAAGAAGAGTGACGAGGTGATGGGCGCTGGCTGGCAGAGAGTGCCCGGCCCCTTCCCACCGCCGAGCCTTACCCGGATGCTGATGATCTCCTCCATCAGCTCAGAGGGGGTCATGTTGACATTGTAGAAAAACAACTGTCAAAACAACAGGGAAAATGTTTCAATGTTAGCTTTATTGGGATCTGATGATATAATTTTGGGAGACCTCCTAAAAAAATGCAAAACACAAATTGAAAATTAGGTTTAACCACGTGCACACATTGCAGGACCTTGGAAAAGGCCCTGAAGTTGAAGCTTCCTGGTAAACCCACTCCTGCATGTTGGAAAAAGGAAAAAAGAGTAACAAATATAGCATTTATTTAACTAAATAAAATTATTTATTCAGGACTAGGTGTCTAAAAGCTAAATGAAGTAAAGATACAAGGCTAATTCATGTTGCAACGCTTGCTAAAATAGATGCTTAGGGCTGGCATGATCTAAGGTGTTTGTTTAATTCTCTAACATTTTTAGCTCTATTGTTTGTGTCTAGCGACTCTAATCTTACTCTTTCTAAGAAAACACCTTCAAAGATAACTTTGCCCATTAGATTATGTTAGTGCCTCAGCAGAGTCAAGATTGATCACATTTTAACTTGTTGTAGCAGCTAATTTTAAGAAAGTAAATTCTTGAGAGATGAATATTAGGTATATATAGGTTGTATCATGTCAGGCCAAGAAACGTTAATCTTAAAAAAAATTTGAGCATTTATTCTAACTGAGACTTTTTTCTCCAACTTTTAACTTAGAAATATTTCAAATTTACAGGAAAGTTGAAAGAATAATAAGATAAACACTGATTTTCAACTATGTTCACCATTTATTACCATTTCTTTATCATTTTCTTTTTTTGACTGACTTATTTGTAAGAAAGTTCTAGATGACATTTCACTCCTTCAAAATATATTTTGAAATATATATTGACATGCATTCCTAAGAGCAAAAACATCTTATATAAACATAATATTATTACCATATCCAAGAAATTTAACATCTAACAAACCAGTCCAAATGTCCTCCCCCCAAAACTTCTTTTTAGCTTTCAAAATAATCCAGGATCCATGCAAGGATCATACATTGCATTTGGTTGTTGTGTCTCTTCAGTTCTTTTTATCTAGAACAATACTATTTCCATTTTTACTTGTTTCTCATTTCTTTCTACAGAGACCAGTTGCTTCATAGACTACCCCACATTCTGGATTTGTGTGAATGTTTCCCCACTTTTGGATGCAAGTTGATCATTTAACAAGACATGACACAGGTGACATTGATTACTTCCATTCTGTCACATCAGGACACCATGTCATTTTTGTCCCATTATTGGTGATAGCAAATTTAATCGCTTGGTTAAGAAGATCTACATGAACCAAAATTTTTGTAGTAGAATTCTTTTATTGATTTATAAATCAGTCTGTTTAGAGCCCTAAGTATTTGTTTCTTCCCTTTTTTGCCAAGAAATCTGATCCCCCCAAAATTCATTAAAATGGAAAAATTCTGAGGAAGTCTGGGATTCTTGCTGGGCTCCTCAGAGAGCTGTTGAGTAAACAGGATGCCTGCATTATAAGTGCCTAGATAGGTCTTACACCTCTGGCCACGTCAGCCAGCACCCTGCCCTCCCCCTGGCCCAGTCTTGCCCTCCTACGGGAATCTCTCCCAGCCTTCTCTGAAGTCCATTCCAAGTGCCCCATCCCAATGTGACCTTGACCTCTTAAAAGAGCTTTCATACTCCTGTACTTGGCAGCCTGTTGTTGTCTGTGATTCCTCTTGGGAGAGGAAGTCAGAGGGGAGAAGAGAATGGCGACATCCAGGAAGCTGGGGACCAGCTTGCACCATGGGGAAATAACACAAACCCCGTGCAGAAGAAACTGGTTTATTTTGTGAATAGAGAAGTACACCAAAAGAAAAACTGGAGTTGGGATTAGAGGCTGTGGGAACTGAAGAGAAACTGTGATAAGTAAGACCTGAGTGGCCGGGCACAGTGGCTCATACCTATAATCCTAGCACTGTGGGAGGCTGAGGCAGGAGGATCGCTCCAGGTCAGGAGTTCGAAACCAGCCTGAGCAACAGCGAGACCCCATCTCTACTAAAAATAGAAAGAAATTAATTGGCCAACTAAAAAAATATATAGAAAAAATTAGCCAAGTATGGTGGCACATGCCTGTAGTCCCAGCTACTCAGGAAGCTGAGGCAGAAGGATTGCTTGAGCCCAGGAGTTTGAGGTTGCTGTGAGCTAGGCTGACGGCACAGCATTCTAGCCGGGGCAACAGACTGAGATTCCATCTCAAAAAAAAAAAAAGAAAAGAAAGACAGACCTGGGCTCACAGGCCCAGAGAATCTCAGAAATGTGTCTCCTCAGCCCAGTAAAAGACTGTTGAGGTATTAAGTATTTTTGAGGAGCACTATAAAAGAAGTCAAGAGAAGTAGGACACATTCCTAGTATGGGGAGTGAAAAACCTGGCTTGCTTATAATTGCTTTCCTTTAGGATGTATTATTTTTATAGCCAAGTAAGTTTTGACATCTCAAAAAACCTGCATCATTTAGTCACACAAAGTTGTCCATCAGGGACATCCTGCTAATTAGCAAAAGCGAAGGTAGATATAAATGACGTCAGGGGCTCTATCATTGAGAAGTTGTTGTGAAACAGCAGAAAGAGACCAGCATCTCTGAGAACCAGTGACAAAGCCCACCAGGAGATTTGAACACCCAGTGGTTCGTAACTTTGTCTGTTTCACTCTGGAGCTCCGTGCTGCCTTTACCAGTTAAGTTTGCACCTGTGTTTCCCTCCCTGACAGGACCCACTGAGCAGGAACATGCATTCTCCACCCATTTACCTCATCGAAAAACGGATTGTTCCCTCTCTTGATTCTCGTTCGGTGTGTCTGGCCACAGACATGGACTTTGACCACAGGCCTTATGTTGTTGCCACTTAACTGCCGGCCCTCAATCACTCTGACACGGATCTGCGGGCACAGAAGGGGTATTGTCACCGATCCTTTCCCAGCACAATGTGTAACAGAACCCTCAGGAGGAGGATTGCCAGAACCAGGCCAGGACGGCTCTGCAGTATACCGGAGCTCACAGACCGGGAGCGGCCACCTGCGATCACGCCCAAGATGGAAACTGGGGTTGGGTTGTAGAAACTGAGAGTAGTGGTGGGGCTGAAATCGTTCAAAGCTGGCTTGGAAAGGGCAGGGCAGGGCAGAGGTCACCGCTCAGACTCCAGCCTCCAGCCACGTACCTGCTCTTCCTGCGCCTAGCAATGTGCTACCTCACCCCTTAGCCATCTCCCAAGTATAAGGAAGTGCCCAGAGCTACAAAAAATGCAACATCTATGGTTCTATTCTTTGATTAGAACCATAGATAGATAATTAGAATTATCTTTCCTACCACCAAAGGAAAGGAAAGTTATAGTTTCATTTCTCTGAAGAATCTCATCTGGCTTGACTGAATCCACTTCTGCATGCAGAAGAAAGACAGAGTGGTCTTCTTATTGGGTTATGCACTGCCACCCCCTTTCACTGGTCGGGCCATTGCCCAGAGGAATAGGTCCCTCCCGGCATCGCTGCAGTTGCCTGCAGGTGGGCAGTGCGGTGGCTAAACAGGGATGGGGCGCGCCCGGGCCGCTTCTACCTGGAAGTCCTGGGGCTTGTTGGACAGCATCCGCCGGCTGTTTTTCACTCTGTTGAGCCTCCGAGCAAGCTGAGCTTCCGACACCGTCCCAGCTGGGCCCCTGGGCCCCGGGCCCCTGACTGGACTATCCAGCCTGTCTTCATCATCTTCATCTTCACCCCCTTCTCCTAAAATATCAAAAAGGAATCGAGTTAGAGAACACTCACGTTTTTCAGGAAACAGACGGGTTGCCTGCCATTGTGTTTTAAGTGTTCCCAGGATGGCAGGGGACAGAAACGCTCTCCGTGACACTGACTTGGGACTTGCTGCGACTCAGATATTTTCTTTAGGAAAATGTGTTCGTGGTGCATCAGGGCACTTGTTCAGGCTGGCTTCAAAGAGACCGAGAGAAGTCAGAGGTTACAGGGGTCACGGGAGGAGACGGCAACCGTTAGGCCCCGCCAGGAATCACTGAGTTGTGATCACAGGACCCAGCCTTAAGTCAGGGAGACTTTCTGCTGTTAGGACAGAGAAATTAGGAAATGCCACAGGAAACCAGAGCCTTGCAAAAACAGCCTTCACTGCCACCCTTCCCATTGCAGATCTCCTCTTTCGAGATCTGCTCGTGAGATGCCTGTGCTGTCTCTCTGCTTGAGCTCCCTGATTCACAAGCCTCTCTCCACCTTCATGGCAGATGAGAAACTCGCCTTGTTTTCTTGCCAAGAAGACCAAGTTGGTCATCTCACTTTCCCATTGTCCTCCGGGTTTCCTCATTCATCCCCTTAGCTGCCCTCTGCACTCGTGGGAGGAGTTTTCCCGGCTTAGCAAAATGAGCACCCCCCAGCCTCTGCCATGCCTTAGACCCTCCCACTCCTGACACACTCTCACTCTCTCTCTCTCTCTCTCTCTCTCTCTCTCTCTCTCTCTCTCATCTCCAGGGGTTTCTTCTCCACAGAGGCCTTTCCTCTGCCTTCAAGTACACACAGATCTTTCTCTCCTTAAAAATCCCCAAACCAGGCCGGGCGCGGTGGCTCACGCCTGTAATCCTAGAACTCTGGAAGGCCGAGGTGGGAGGATTGCTGGAGGTCAGGAGTTCGAAACCAGCCTGAGCAAGAGCAAGACCCCGTCTCTATAAATAGAAAGAAATTAATTGGCCAACTAATATACATATAGAAAAAATTAGCCGGGCATGGTGGCGCATGCCTGTAGTCCCAGCTACTCAGGAGGCCGAGGCAGAAGGATTGCTTGAGCCCAAGAGTTTGAGGTTGCTGTGAGCTAGGCTGACGCCACGGCACTCACTCTAGCCTGGGCAACAAAGCGAGACTTTGTCTCAAAAAAAAAAAAAAATCCCCAAACCAAAAATCAACTCTGCCCTCTCCCCTTTCTTTTATTCAAACTTTTTGAAATTCACTTAAAACCTTTAGCTTTTCTTTTCATAATAGTAATCTGTACTATATACTCTGAGAGCCCAGAAGACTAACCACCTTGTCTAGAAAATACCAGCATTCTTGCAGCCTACTTTTAAACTCTGAAGCTCCTCTTCTACAGTGCAAAATCATGGAAGAGATTTAATTTCCATATTCTCCATGCAGTTACCTGTCAGTCAATCACATCCTGGTATGAATTAGTTCAATCAGATTACTCTGTACCCCTGCTCTTGAAAGCATGGGCTCTGGAGCCATGCTGCCTGGCTTCAAATCTCAGTTTCAAGCTTTGTGAGTCTAAGTTTCTTAATTTCTCTAAACCTCAGTTTCTTCATTTGCAAAAAGGGGTAAATAATAGTATTTACAGCAGGGTTACTGTAAAGATAAAATTAATTTACGTGCAGTGTAGATTTTAATGCAGTGCCTGGCACAGAGCAGCATCCAATTAGCTTTTTGGTTTTAGTTTTGCTGAGTGCTATGGTTCGGCTATGGTTTGTTTGGCCCTGCCAAGTCTCTTGCTGAAATTTGATCCCCAGTGTTGGAGGTGGGGCCACGTGGGAAGTGTATGGATCATGGGGGCAGATCCCTCATGAATGAATCCATCCCATTCTCACAGGAGTGAGTGAGTTCTCACTCTTAGTTCCTGCAAGAACCTTTGTTGAAAAAAGCCTGGCATTTTCTCTGCTTTCTCTCTTGTTTTCTCTCTCGCCATGTGAGTCCTGCACCTGCAGTTCCCTTCATCCTCTGCTATGAGTGGAAGCAGCCTGAGGCCCTCACCAGAAGCAGATGCTGGTACCATGCTTCTTGTACAGCCTGCAGAACCGTGATCCAAATAAATCTCTTTGTGTTATAACTTACCCAGCCTCAGGTATTCTTTAATAGTCGCACAAAAATGGACCAAGACACCAATTAGTCAGTTTTGGTCTTAGTCTGTTTGTGCTGTTATAACAAAATACCACAAACTGGGTGGCTTACAAACAACAGAATCTACTTCTCACGGTTCTGGAGGCCGGGAAGTCCAAGATCGAGGCACTAGCAGATTCGCTGCCTGGTGTGGACCTGCTTGTGGATGGCACCTTCTCTCTGTGTCCTCACATGGTGGAAGGACAGAAAGAGCTCCCTTGGGCCTTTTCTATAAGGGCACTAATCCCACGCATGAGTGTTCTGACCTCTTGACTTAATCACCTTCCCAAAAGCCCCACCACCTAATACCATCATTTTGGGGGTTAAGACTTCAACATATGAACTTTGGAGGACACAACATTCAGACCAAAGCAGTTGGGAGGAGAAAGTTTGTGGCACCCAGAACAAACACTTCCTGGGAAACAGCAATGGGGCCAGGGGTGTGGGGAGGGACTAGGGCAGTCAGTGGGCAGCACTTTGCCATGGGGGCACAGAGTGAGGAAGAGGCAGCTGTGAGCAAGTAAAGGCCTCCCCCAAAGCTCAGCTTCACGGTTTAGCCCAGGGCAGCCCTGCTCCTCCACCCCCATCTGTCCATGCTTAGCCCGTCCTAACCTGGCCCCTGTCCTTCCAAGGCCAGGCCAGCCTTCCAAGGCAAGGCCAAGCTCAGCACGCTTTTCTGTGTTCTTGTCCTTGATCTTCCACAGCGGTGGCCACAGGCTCACACACACTTCTTTGGATTGTTGCAGCTGGCTGCCACCTCCTCTGACTAAACTGAAAGGGACTACCTTGCAAAAGTAACAGGAAAATACCTAACCCAGGATTTCCCCAGTAACAGTTACAGATCCATACTAAGAGTTCCCTCACTAACAGGCACCCTGCAGGAGTTCTGTTTTGCACAGCCAAAGAAAGCTGAATGGAAGGAAAAGAGATGTAAATCTCTCTCTTTCAAAAAATTTTTTTTTCTGAGAGTCTGCTTTTACAGAGTTCCTGAGTAAACAACAGGAGAGCAAGCTCTCCCAGGGCCTCACCGACTTTGTCAGGATACTGGCAAAACCTCCACAGAAGCCAAAGATAAGGAGCAGCTACCTCTGTCCTCTGCTAGATGGTCTGGGGCGCTTCTTCCCTATTCTTGAAGAGGCTCCACAAGGCGGGCTCGCCTGCTGCCTAGGAGAGGAGACCTGGATCCTTCGTCCTACCCCGGCTGAGTGCCTGTCCTTCCTCGAGCTGCAGATGCAATACGCTGTCTCCAACAGGCTTTCCCCGCCTCTCCTGGACGGAGACAGTCCCACCCTGTCCTGCCACCGCACTGTTCTGTCTGGTCCTCACCACGAGCTCTTGCATCTGCTTGTTAACCCATAGGCCTCCCCACCCCAGACACTTTCCAGAAGCCGGGGCTTGCCCTTTTCCCCTCTGTGTCTGCCCCCATGCCGTGCAGAAGTCCTGGTATCATGGAAGGGGCCTCATCAGTGTGGAATGAGTAAGTGAATGGGTGGGGATCGTGACCCCTGAATGTGCCTTCAAGTTTGGCGAAGCTACTGTCCAGTTCTCAGGAAGGAGCATGCAGACAGCTAAAGGAGAGCTCCCCCAACCTCGGCACCAGCCTTGGTGGGGCGCTGAGAGTCATTCCCCTGGCTTGGACTGAGCAATAAATGGGGAGGATAGCTTTGAAGTTCACTTCCTTCAACCATCCTGGGCCCAAGTGGGACTTCCTCCTTGCTATGGATGGGACTGTTCTCTGCCGCTGGTTGTTTATAGTGGAGAAAAAGGAGGGCTCGGTGTCTGTCTCGAAAGACAGTTGAGCAGAGAATCTCTCCTTTATGTGGCAGGAAGCTGCACAGAATTAAACGATGCAATACTAAGTGTTCCACAAAGCATGGCGGGGCCCCTAAGGCACTGCTGAACACACCCTTCTGGGCAAGATGTTTCATTACCAAAATGTTAGCAGTTGCACTGGCACGTCCCATCCATGAGACCCATTGAGTCGGGAGCCACTGACTGAATAGGAAGTTGCTGCTTGTATTAGCTTCCCGGAGCTGTTGTAACAAAGTACCAGAAACCACGTGGCTTAATAGAAATTTATTCTCTGACAGTTCCAAACCCTAGAAGACTGAAATCAAGCCATGGGCAGGGACATGCTCCCTCTGAAGCCTCCAGGGAAATTCCTTCCTTGCCTCTTCCTAGCTGGTTGCTCCTCGCAAGCCTTGGCTTATAGCTGCATCGCTGCAATCTCTACCTGTGTGGTCATAGGCCCTTCTTCCCTGTGCATCTTGTGTTCTCACCTCTTCTCATAAGGACACCAGTCGTTGGATTTAGTGCCTGCCCTAATCCAGTATGACCTCATTTTAACTTATCTAATTGTATGTGCGAAGACCCTGTTTCCAAATAAGTCACATTCTAAGGTTGCATGTAGACATGAATTTTCAGGGGCCACTATTCAACCCACCAGAGAGCCCATCTTGTGTGTCTGTCCAGTTTGCTCCTTCGGTTCCTCTAGCCACACCGGCAGTCCCGATCTATCGCCCACACCGCCTTTCCTGCCCCCACTTCCTTCGTGTCTTGCTTTGCCCCTAGCCCATGTCAGGTTCTGTGATCTGACATTGCTGTCACTCCCCCAAAGGCCCCGAGATCCCTTCCCCTCTCTCACGTCACTGTACTCACCTGGTTTATCCACCTCTCCACGTACCCCACCTCTGCACCAGGTAGCTGAACTTGGCTCAGAAGACCCCACACCTTACTGGCTGGTCCCACTTTAATTTCATGATGACAAACTGTGAGTGTACTCATCGGGCTGCCTGGCCATCCCACCACATTTCCAAGACATTAACGCCAAAGCTTTCCTGGATCGTAGTCTGAGATGGCCACTAATTAACCAACACGGTCAAATAACTTCACCTTTCTGAACTCCCGGCTATTGAAATCTTCCAACAGCCTCTCTATCTTTCTCATGGTCCACTAATGATCGTGTTTCTTACTTCGCTGAGAAAACAGGCAATCAGAAGAGAATGTTCAAATCCTTCCAACTCCAGATCAACCACCTCCTATCTGCTCTGTTCTCTGCCTTCTCTCCTGCTGCACTCGCTCCACTGCTGCACTGCCTGCGCTTCCCAGCTCAAGGCCGACCCTCTGTTGGTGCGGAGCCCATCTCCTCTCGCTACTCAAGGATGTGCTTCTGCAGTTTCTGCCTCTGCATCCGCTCATCAGTTTTCCCCTTTCTACTGAATGATTCCCATCAAAATATAAACATGCTGAAATATCGTCCATAATTTTTAAAACAAACAAAAAAACCCTCCCTTGACTCCACGGCGCCCCCTTTCGTTACTGCTCCATTTTCTTCACTGCTCCTTTTTACAGCAAACTCCTAGCAAGAATCATCTTCACTCACCTCCTCCACTTCCGGTCCCCTGATTCTCTCTTGAGCCCCCTCCAAGCCTTTGCCCCCCCTACTCCACCAAACTGCTCTTGTCGAGGTCACTAAAGACCTTCATATTACAAAATCCAACAGTCCAGCCTCAAGTCTCCTTACTCAAACTCTCCACAGCATTTGTTCATGTAATTCCTGAAACGCTTTCTGCTCTGGGGTTCAGCCTATCGAACCAAAGCCACAATGCTCATCCTGGCATTTGCAATTTGATGTCATCACCAAAGAGACTTCTGTCATCCCATCTTCTTACATGAACCTTGGCTCCCACCAGGCCATTTTAATAGAATCATAGAACTTCAGAGCTGGAGGAGACCCTCCATGTCATTTAATCCAATCTGCTGATGTTGGAAGTAAAGAATGTGAGGCTCTGAGAGGCTAGGTGACATGCCTACTGTCACACAGCTTGATGGTGGAGCCAATGCTCAAACCCAGATCTGCTGATTCCCTACGGTTCAGGTTCCTCACTGTCCCTCTCTGGTTGTGACATGCTCTTCTCAGTTCCCCTGGAGGAATGCCATCCTACCACCCCAACAATTGTAACATCACTCAAAGCCTGCCAAGCTTTTGACAATAGCTAACACTGACCTGTCTCCTTTCCGAATATCAGAATCTTCCAGTGTGACCCACACTTGGTGACAAGTGATGCTTCAATTAGCACCTAGGAATGGCTCTCCATCTCAACTCCAGCAATTTAACAAAACAAGTCTTCATAATTCCTTAGATGTATTGCGGTCCCCTTTCCAGAAGCTCAACAGTAATATTCCTGCAAACTGCCCCTGTGTGCAGTCCCTTGTGACAGTGACATTTTCCTACATGGCTCTGTCTGTCCACTCAGTGCTGAGGAGTTGGCAGCCCCAGGGGACTTCAGGAGACAGTCAAGTTTGCCTTTGCCATTCCCAACTGTGCCTTTCCCCGGTAGGTATCAACCTCTCTCCTTCCAATCTCCGGGTATCAAGCTCCCATACTCTCCTCCTTCAGCATTTCCCCCAACCCAGCAGAAGAGAGTGGGCTGTCTGTCACCTAGAGGTCGCCAGACCTGCAGGCCATTCATCCCCTCCCCACTCCATCACCCCCATCTGTCTACACCTTGCCTCGGAGGAAGATCCTATTAGAGCTTCCAATGAAGGCAACTCCCAGGAATGTTCTCGGAAGAGGAGCGCTTGCCTGATCACCACCGGCTTCCTCCTGGCTGGAACACAGAACCCCTCCCCCTCCCCTTCCAGCAGGGCCCTTTATCCCAACGCTCTCTGACTCCTCTCATCTTTTCTGCCTCAGCGCTAATGGGGCCACCATCTAACTAATCCTCTTCCGTTCCTTGAAGGAGAGTTCTTTCTGGAATATTTTATATTTTCTTTTAGTCGATATTTACTATGTTCCCCACAGCCACCTTGTTTTTCTAGAATGCCTCTCTCTGCCTGTGATATGAATTCATCTGCTTCTCACAATGAAGCCTTGTTAAGTGGTGCTGCTGGTCAAGGGAGAATTTTATCACCTTTGACCAAAGGTCATTACAAAATCAGAACAAAGGGCTGGTGTGCCATTAACGTCAGCGTAAGTTGAAAAGTACTATGCAGGCACTGGGGGGCTCACACCTGTAATCCCAGCACTCTGGGAGGCTCACTTGAGCCCAGGAGTTTCAAGGTTACAGTGAGCTACTATCTGGTTACAGTAAGCAATGATCTGCTCCAGCCTGGATGACAGAGAGAGGTCCTGTCTACAAAAAAAGGGCAACGCAGAACAGAGAAGAATAAATTCCGAAGTGTGAAAACACATAACATTTTGGAGATAACACATATACTTAGCTGGAATACTAAATGATAACTTTTCTGAGTTTCTAAAATGTTAAATTTTTATAAGTAAATGTTGGTGTCCTGCTGTAAGCAAGTCATTACCCCACCCCAATTCTTGGGTAAATAGCACTAGATGTGCCCTAAGAACCTTCTGGTGTGGCTCCAATATGTAGACCATGGCAAACGTGCTGTGGAAGAGCCTCTAGCAATCAGGGATGGAAACAGGATTGCTGGGCAGTCCCGACAGCATCTGCCCTTGATTAATCGAGGCTGTGATTCAGTCTAGAAAGCATTGCCCAAAGAGCTGGGCAATATAATGTTAAGCAGTTAAAATGCACAACTCCAGAGTTTCTCAAAGTGAACTCCGGAATCTGCCCTCAGCAGGATCTACAGCAGGCTGGGGTCTCCCTCCAGACCAGCTAAATTAGGCTCTCTGGACGTAAGTACCAGATAACTACACATTTAAAAATCTCCCTTGATGATTTTATTGTGTCTCTATATTGAGAACCAAATATTTATTATGAGCACTTTGATTTTCCTAAATATTCTAGAAAAAAAATTGGCCTAACACAATCAGTTTACTGGACAAAGTCACATGATTAGAGACCCAATCCTGGAACTAGTGCCTACAGCAATCTTCTAGCACATTGATCATTTTCCAGTGATTTTCCATTGATTATTTTCTGACCAAGAGTCCCTTGTGCCATGGATTTCCATGGTCTGTCCATCAAGGACAAATGGCTCAGCCCAGCAGCTGCAACCCCCAGGAACATGCTTCCTTTTCAAATACTTCTGAATGAACCAGGCACTTTTGTCTATTTACTAGTGTCCCCTGAAATGCCCTGCTTGAAAAAAATTTTAAACTATATCCATTGTCCATCCATCATTCACTTATTCATTCATTCATTCATTCATTCATTCACTCAACCAACCAAGCAATGACTGAACCATTATGACTTTCCACAACTTTCTTGGCACCAAGAAGACACATTGAAATACATGGCTAAAAAAAGCACTTTCTCAAAGAAATCGTTTCCATGGTATAATTTGCTTAGTCCTCTCTGGAGGAATTTATTATGCTTAGCTCTGGGCTATTCACGTTTATATCTTACCTTCCTACTGAACTGCAAACTCCTTGCTGGCAAAGCAATGTCTTTCTTACATCTGTATGCCCGACAGACAGGGGTTAGAAAATGTTTTCTGAACTGGATTGAATTTAACTTCAAGAAAAAATGACTTTGGTGTTCATGGAATGAAATAAATGTGAAGCAGTGAAATCTGGCTATGAATGATTTTTTTGCATTCCTATAGTTGGACAGAGCACGAATGTAACAGATGGTTCATCAAAAATAGATGTGAGATTTTAAAAATAGTTCTTTCCGGCTACGGGAATGTAGGCTCCTGCAAAGCTGCTGACATCTGGTGAATCAAGTTGCCATGGTAACAGATTTCCGGGTCAAGCCTGTAGTCTGGGTCAGCCCACCCCTCGGTCCCGGGAACAGTCTCTGAGATGGGTCAAGGAAAGAGACATCCTTGATACCACACACTTTCAGTCAAGCCACCCATACCTCGAGGTAAGAGTTCCAAGAAAGCACTCCTTAAAAACGAACCCCTCAGGTGTTCAATTCCTGAGATCTATCATCAGAACTAGTTTCTTCAAATCTCAGGGGTGTATTTTCCTGAAAAGCTTTACTTTTGTGTGCTATCATCGCTATTTCTCATTTCTTCTTTGCAGAAGCCACTGTGTGGATGATAACCTTTAAGATCAATATCAGTAGTTGCTGACAGTGGTTTTTCTCAGGAAGATGGGACTGTGAGAGATTTTCACTTTCTGTGTCTTATATTTCTGTGACATTTACATTTATTTTATTTTATTTACTTATTTATTTATTTAGACAGAGTCTTGCTCTGTTGCCCGGGCTAGAGTGCCGTGGCATCAGCTTAGCTCATGACAACCTCAAACTCCTGGGTTCAAGTGATCCTCCTGCCTCAGCCTCCAGAGTAGCTGGGACTACAGGTGCGCACCACCATGCCAGGCATTTTTTCCCTATTTTTAGATGTTTGGCTAATTTCTTTCTATTTTTAGTAGAGATGGGGTCTCACTCATGCTGAGCCTGGTCTCAACTCCTGACCTCAAGTGATCCTCCCATCTCGGCCTGCCAGAGTGCTGGGATTACAGGTATGAACCACAATACTTGGCCGACATTTACATTTTAATAAGCAGATTTTTGTGTGTGTGTGCTCAAGAAATGATAAAGAAGCTCAACTTCTAAGAATTTGAAAATATCTATATTAGTCAGAGAAAGCAGACATTTACTTTTATGTAGAATGAGAAAGTTTCATTTTTTTCAGAGTCCATTGAAGGGAAAAAACAAATTCTGAGCCAGGTATCCTGTTTGTAGTCGTTAAGGTTTGCGGATCTCATCTTCCATTAGGATTATAAGTTGCTTTTTTCCCTCCTAATGTCCCCCTTAGCATGAAGTTGCAGCATAGATATCTTTGCTCAGTGGAATTGAATGACCATGTTAGGGAAAAAAATGTTTTTCCTTGAAACATCTAGATAATCAAGGATATTAGCAGATTTTTTTTTAAATGCTGAAGAAAAGTTTCTTTTAGCTAGACCAACATTCAGAATGTCACCCTTGAGCCAGTCTTGGCAAATACTTATTTTATAGAACAAAGACAGCACTTCCAGATGCAAGGACCCTGTTCATTTTTCTTAAATAAAGAAATGTCACTTTGTCATCTCAACACTTGAAAATAAAATTGCCCTGAAGACCCAGCTTATTTGCAGAGCAACACTTGGTAACATTCTTTGTCTGACACTCAAATACCCTACCCAACCCAAGCTCCAGGTTCCTTTCCCGTCTCAGCGGAGCAGCACCAGGGATTCTAGTAAACTCCGTGGGAGACCCGGGCTGCAGTTGCCCAGCGGCCTAATGCAGAGCCTGCTGGGAGGCAGCCTCCCAGGGGCAGGGCGAGCTCCTTCTGTGCACAGCGAGGGGAAGGAGCCTTTGGTGAAGGATGCTTAGGCAGCAAGGATTTTCTCCCCAGGGGGTTTAAAAATTCAAGAGTTGGTGCTCTTCTCATTTCTAAAGCAGAAATTTGCTGCAAAGAAATCACCTATTTTTGGCACTTAGGTTTCTGGGTTTGGGCTCATATGGGTCCATCTCAGGAGACACGATCTCCCCCCACTTTCTGAATAGCTTGATAAATTGCTTGTTCTCTAAAACTTTCTGGTTCATGGGATAATTTTTTTTTAGAAAGATATTTACAAATAAAGCATTTGATCATCTCAACCTGACTCTGAGCCAAACTAGGCCATTTGTTTCTAAAAGTTCTACTTTTCAAAGGAAACAATTTGACTATCATACACAGTATGCCACCCAACTGAGCTATGATTACAAGCCATCAGGAATTGTTTTTGTAGTAATAGTTATAATAATAACAATAGCTATCATTAATGTAGATATTACGGTATGCCAAGCACTGGGCTAAACACTTCATGAGCAATACTCATTTAATCCTTACAACAACCTTCTGCTATAAGTGCTGCTATTATTCCCACTTTCCAGTAAAGAAAGCTGAGATTCAGAGAGGTTTAGGTGACCTACCCAAGGTCCTATGGCTAACTAGCAATTGACATAGAGCCCAACCTAGGCCAGGCTAACTCCAAAGCCGTTGCTTTTATCTGTAACGTTAACCTTCAGGATAAAAAGACTCTTGTCACCAACCTGCACCGAAAGTTCCTGGAGGGCAGGGGCTGTTTATTGACACTCATCACCCCGGCACTGCAGCATCTAGCAATGGCCCTCGAGAAACCCAGCAACCAATTCTTTTACTTCATAAATATAATAAACAGTGTGGCACCAACCTCTATAAGTTTATGACTTTTACTTCAACGAACCATAGCATTACTTTTTTCCTAAAGGCCTGGCTGAAAGAGTAACACAAAGGAACCCATTTAACATTTTGGCTCTTAGAATGGAATAAGCTTAAAGAAATTGCCCTTTATCTGCAGTGTACTGGGTTGAGTATTATCTCCCCCCCAAATTCATGCCCACCAGAACCCCAGAATGTGATCTTATTCAGAAATAAGGTCTTTGTAGATATAATCAAGTTAAGATGAGGTCATATTGGATTAGAGTGGCCCTGATCCAATGACTGGTGTCCTCATAGGAAGTGGGAAATTTGGACACAGACTCACAGAGAGGAGAACACCATGCAAAAACAGAGACGCTCAGGATCTATATCTGAGAGAAACCAGAAACAAAAGCAAGGGCACACAGCGAGAACTCCACGTGATGACAGGGGCAGAGACTGGGATGATAGTCCCAGTCTCTGGAATGCTGGAGCCGCCAGGAGCCAGGAGAAGCCTGGACCAGATTCTGCCCAGACACTCCAGAAGGAACCAGCCCTGCTGACACCTGGATTTCAGACTTCAGCCTCCAGAATTGTGAGAGAAGAAATTTCCATGGTTTAAGCCACCCAGTTTGTGGTTCTTTATTATAGCAGTCCTAGGAAACTAATGAACAGGGTCCGGCTTAGGAAGAATGTGAGAGAAGGTGCCCTCTTTCAGTGTGAGAGAAGGCGCCCTGATCCTCCCAGGTCAGGGGTACTGCAGATAGCCTGCCAGCGAGGGCTGCCTTATGCAGGTCAGAAAGTACCCAGTGGCCTTCCCTGGCAGATACAAATGCTGGTGACAACATCGCCAGCAGAGGAGGTGGGACGGAAATGGGTTGGACCACTTGGCTCAGCACCTGCGGGTGTGCTATTCAGCACGTGTGCTTTCTCCACCACCACCGCTGTGGAGGCAGAAGGAGCTGTGGATGTTCTTAAGCCACAGCAGGGTTCTTGCAGGGCTGAGTGTCCAAGACCAGGGAGTATGGTCACAGTGCAACCAGGAAGAGGGTGACATGCAGAGCATGCTGCTGATGTGCTGGAGTGCTGTCAGTCCTAACTGTCACCAAGAGAAGGCCAGCTAACCCACGCTGGAAACTCACAACTACTTGGTCAAAAAATGGGCCAAAGCATTAATATTGGGTGGATAAAGGGGGACAGGGGCTGGGATCAGGCTGAGCAAGACACGGAGTCAGGCAGGAATGGGCAGAGGCACGAAGGGATGCTGTCACTGTGGGTGTGGAGTAGACCCTCGGGTGGCCAGAGAGCTGAGTCGAGAGCCAAGAGAAGACAGGACCTAGGGAGCCTCCCCAGGGACAAGTGCCAGGGCTTCCCCCCCCACCCAGGGGAAAAATGTCAAGGCAGCAGGTGAGAGTGGCAGGATGAGAGGTCCCTCCCTTCCTGGGGCACCTGCCAAGGCTGGGGGAACAGAAGGGGCCTTTGGTAACGAATCTCAAGGCAGAGGAAGGGACAGAGACACTTTTAGCATTGTGCCACCCTGGGAAAACACTAAGAGGTCAAACCCAGCTGAAAGGCCTGATCATCTCGCAGGCCCTCCCTCCTCCTGAGGCCTAAAGCCTTCGGCTGAGCCTGCAGCCCCAGCCACCTAGAGTGGCACCTGATGGCCCTGAATGACAGGCAGCCCATGTGAGTGGATGCAGTGGGTTATGCTGAAGGGAAGCAATTGCTTAGAGGACCAAGGGGCTGTCAAGGGGCAGGAGGAGTCAGGGCCAACAGAGAGAGAGAAAGAGACTCCATTCTAACAGCACTGCCCATGAGACTGGTGCCGCGACACAGCCTGGTGGTCGCAGCTTTGGGAGGCGAGGAGACGCGTGGAGGGGAACAGAGGGGCTGCTCCCTGAGCCAGACAGCCTGGGGACATTGGGTGGGGTGGAAGCTACCAACCTGAAGTAGAGCCACCCTTAGGACATTTTTCCAGGGCCTGTGTGTGCTTGTCAGGCTCACTGTGAGGTTGTCGGTTTCTGTTTCACCCTTGCCCTCTACCTTGCAGGGCATTTCATAAACAATGGTGATGTGCCAGTTCAGGCAGCTCCACCTGCCTTGCAGCGCTCCCGCCTCGGTGGGCAGGGAGCAATGGCTGTGTGATCGCACGGCAGGCTCTCTCTGGACACGGCCCTGTGTGTCTTTAGCAGATTCCCCTTGGGGTGGGGTGGGCCTTCAGAGGTCAGCTTACCTCCCGTGCCTGGCACGCTGGTCCCACTCGGGTCATTCGGATGTGGAGCTGAAGGTGGATCATAGCCGATCACCAAGTCAACGGTGGCCTGGGTAGAAAGATGGAATCAGGGCAGGGCATCGGCATGTTGTACACTCATTGCAGACCCATCCAGCAAGAGCCAAAATCTTGGAAGGGGTGAGCGAGGGAATAGGAAAGTGAGATGGAAAGGGGAAGGCTGGTGCAGCTAGACGGTTCCTATCTTCCCACATGCATGCCAGGTGGAGGAGCTACCTGTCTCAGGTTGCCCAAGGGCAACCTCACAGACTGGAGTAAAGCTGTGACAAGCAAGTATGTGAGCTTGTAACAACAAGCAAGTGCAAACTTGTAACTCCGTCCTAAACTGGAGATGGCCTCCTGTCACCCAGTTACAATTATAGAGGCTCATTTTAAATGACTGATTTATTTGTTTGCTCATTGATTTATTTGATTATTAATTGCTGAGATTTATTTTCATCCTTCTCTCTAAAAAAGAACTTTAAGTGACTACCAAAAATGTATATAAAATTGGGATTCACAAAAGAGGATTAAAAAGGAGGAATTAAGTCTAACTAAAGAGGAAACAAATAGGCAAAGCATGAAGTTAAACATAATTGCCGTCCTTCCTGCATAAACTGTGACCCCAGAATGCCTAGGGGCCAAAGCAAAAAGGGAAACTGAAAATGTTACTTTATGCAGCTGCCATTATCAGAGAAGAGGAAACATCCCAGTTCCCTACAGGAGATAAAGTCACTTCTACTTAAAAAATCTGAGATAAATTTCTCATATGAGGCATTATTTTAGGGCAGAATTTCTTACACACAACACTTTTATATTTCATGGACCTATACAATTTTTAAAAATTTGCTAGAGAAAACCACGTAAGGTTGTTAATCTTATGTCATGTGTTTTGCCAAACACAGGCCTGCAACTATCATCTATTCTCACAATCATTTTGTAAAATAAAGGTATTTTAACACCAAAAATGAAAAATGAACCTCATAATAAAGGGAATCTTTTGTAAATAAGAATCACACACATACACACTCCAAGTGACCATATACAGGACATAATATGTAGGATATACACACTAAAAAAAGTATTCATTGTTTGTCTGAAATTCACATTTAAATGGGCATCCTATACTTTCATTTGCTATCATTGCTACATCTGATAAATTCTAAATAAAGAAAATGGAAAGCAAATAAACAAAAGCAGGCAGAGAAATCACTGACTTCTACCATCTTTCCTGAGCATCATTTCTCTCAGCCAGGTTTGGGTAGAGAGGTGTTTCAGCCAGTGTTTTGAATTTATGTTTTATGATTAGAATGCTGATTCATAGCAAGCCTGTAAGTTTTGGAGACTAGACCAGCAAAGTTGACATTGTCTCATATGGGCGTTGAGAAGCCTCGCCTGTATTCTTGTCTATATGATGTCCTCTTTTAGTGTAAATTTTTCTCCCTTTGCCCAGGCTCCCAAGCAAGAAAACTTGACTGAAAAATAAAGGGGTTAGAGATTATGGGCCAAGCATGGAAGCTTTGTGAGTGCTTCTTAGTAATCATGTGAAATCTGGGACCTGTGACACTTGAGTCATTTTTTTTTTAAGCACACACACTTGAGAAAGAATTCTGGTGTCACATCAGACAATATCAGTATGCACTTATTTAGAGAAGCTATGATCAGAAAACATCCAGCTACCCAGGCAATAACAAAAATTATGATACTACCACCTAGCTATTCCAAGGGAATATTAATGAGCTACATTCTATAGAATGTTTCAAAGAGTGCCTGAAACACAGAGCCAGAATAACCACACACACGTTAACACCCACAAGGATCAGCACAGAGCTACACGCAGAGCAGTCCCACTCACGCTATAGAATTCTGTCAAAGAAAATCAAATTTATGTAATTTGCTGGTTCTGTGATTGCAAGTATAAACTAAGGCCCACGACATTTGCAAATAGACCCATTTATCTCAAAACAAGATTTCTGCTTTTTTGTGTAATCAGCTAATTACCAGTGCATATTTTTTCTTAATGAACTTTCACTTAAGCATCTCACTGTCACTGCTAAGCCATTCAGCAAGAGGGAAAAGGCTCACCCCAGTGTCTTGCCCCCTTTCGTTTAGCAAGGAGATCAATTTGTACGGCAGTGATCTGCTCTGGTCACCGATCAGGTCCTTCAGGGGTACGGTAGCTGTGCCAATTAACCTGCAGGGGAACAAAAAGAGCACATGGCAGCCTAAGTAGGAGGCATTCTCGACTGAGTCAGGGCCTCCCAGTTCCCTGCCTATCCATCTGTTCTCACTAAAGCCATCTCATGAGCAGAGGTGAGCCATTTTGTTCTCAGCCTCGCAGGATACTTTGTCAGTACGCTTGGCCTGTCTGCCCTCCCTTCTCCATAACAAGTCAGCACTCAGGAGCCAATCTCTGGTGCCTACAAAATTTCAACAGTCATGAACAAGAGACAGATGAGTCTATACCCAGAGAAGTGAAGACTCAATATAGTGCCCCCAGAATCTAGGCAGAGAGAAAACTAGGACAAAATTCAGTAAGAGGGAAGGTGCTTATCTATAATGGAAATGTAAAAGGGCCCATAAATCTTTGACCACTGTAAAAGTGTTCCCCCTCCAAGTAGACCTCCTAGGAGTGTAAATAGGTTGCTAGTTTGCTGATGGGGCTACCTTACTACCCCATGTACTCCGGTGCAGCATTCAAAAGTTCAGTGTGTTCACTTTTCTTTCCTTCTAGACCCTGTGGGGTTGTATTCAGCCTCTATCACTTGCCCATCTCTCTCTCTTTTATTTTTACCCTCAAATAATTTTATTGTTGCATTCATTTGTATTCTATTTGTATTCTTACATATTGTGACTATATAATGCATAATTAATACATACATAGTCAGCTTGGTTTCCACGTCCATGGATTCAACCAAACATGGATGAAAGATACTTGGAAAAAAATTACATCCGTACTAAACACGTACATACTTTTTTTCTTGTCATTATTCCCTAAGCAATACAGCATAACAATGATTTATATAGCATTTACATGATATTAGGTATGATAAAATTAATCTAGAAATGACATAAAGTATACAGAGGATGTGCATGGGTTACATGCAGAAACTATGTTATTTTATATCAGGGACTTTGAGCATCCGGGCATTTTGGTTTCTGTGGGAGGTCCTGGAACCAATCTCTCAGGCATTCTGAGGGACAGCTGTAATTTACTGTGATAATTATGGACTAAATTGTAACTAGCTAAAATGTGGACAGCAGTGACCCAACCACTTCGTGTTTCAGACTGAAAAAAACCTGAGGTCCAAAGAGTTGAAGTAACATCTCCAAAGTCACAAAGTTGGTTGAATAGAAGCTGTAGTGTAGCACACAGGATCTGCTGACTCCCAGTCAATTATTCTTTGCTCAATATTATTGGCACACTTCTAATTTTATCTACCAATAACTGGCTGATATTTTAATTACTTTTTTCATATTAATATCTAACTTCTTGATGTCTGTGATTATCCCTGCATGTCAATAAGCCTCTAGCAAGAAAGAATGCTGCCCTCTAATGAGTCACACATATACAAGACAATTATTTATGTTTCCCTAAGGTCACCTTTTCTTAAATTTAAAATACAATCCCATGTGGAATAGAATCACAGTTTATGAAGTTAAGATAAGATAAGTTAAGTTAAGATATGAAGTTAAGATATGAAGTTAAGTTAAGATAAAGCACTTTCCCCTTCTACTGAGTAGACAATGCAGAGGAAGCTTGATTAAGCTTATATGACCTATTTGTTATAAAGACATAGTAGTTTTTTCCCAATGTTTTTTGTGTCCTCTTCTATGATGGTGTAAATGGAAGCAGGCATCGGGCAGATGGGAGGGAGGAGGAGGGGATGAGTATATACATACATAATGAGTGCGATGCGCACCATCTGGGGGATAGACAGGCTAGAAGCTCTGACTGGGGGAGGGGGAAGGGAGGAAAAGGCAACAACACACGTAACCTAAACATTTGTACCTCCATAATATGCTGAAATAAAGAAAAAAGAAGTGAAAGCTAAATAGTAACAAGAAATAGACTCATATACAGATGTAGAAACTGAGGAAAATAAAAAGAAAAAAATAAATAGACTCATAAAAAATTACTTTAAAAATTAATATGTCGGCCGGGCGTGGTGGCTCACGCCTGTAATCCTAGCACTTTGGGAGGCCGAGGCGGGTGGATTGCTCAAGGTTAGGAGTTCGAAACCAGCCTGAGCGAGACCTCGTCTCTACCAAAAATAGAAATAAATTAATTGACCAACTAAAAATATATGTACAAAAAAAAAATTAGCCGGGCATGGTGGCGCATGCCTGTAGTCCCAGCTACTCGGGAGGCTGAGGCAGGAGGATCACTGAGCCCCGGAGATTGAGGTTGCTGTGAGCCAGGCTGATGCCACGGCACTCACTCTAGCCTGGGCAACAAAGTGAGACTCTGTCTCAAAAAAAAAAAAAAATTAATATGTCAAAATATTTAGATCCTAATGACTTAATAGTACACCAAAAAAGCTGGCCCAAACCACTGTAATAAGTAGATACTGATTTTAAATACTTCAGAAGATAAGCAATGAAATTATTAAGGAAACATCAATAATTGAAAAATAGTAGGTAAAAATAAACTGTTCATTTTATAATACCTGCCCATCTGTCTCTTAATGTACATAACATATTGGGACAGAAGTACCCTTGTGTCCCTACTCATGCATGCCGCCCCCTAGAGACAGAGATTGTTGCCTGTTTTGTTCACTCCCTTAACCTAGTGCCAGAATATAATAGGTTCTTAACAGATAATTCCTGAATGAAGGAAAGAATAAATACATCTTCATATATTGAGAATGAATATCCCAAATATTTTTATAGTTAGGGAATGTGACAAAAAATATTTATAGAACACACATTCTCTAGGGACTTAGTTAATATGAAAATGTAACCTGTGGAAAATAGCCTGTAAATTGGGGGTTATAACAAAACACATTGGGGGTTAAAACAAAACACACGAGAGTAATAAATTAAAGAAGTTCCCTGTGAGAAACGCAATTGGAAAGGCAGTGACAGTCCAGGGATAGGCTGTCAGTATGGACTCTGAAATAGGAAAAGAGAAACAGTAAGAATTTTTAAATGTTACTTATATCCTGCCTACATCTGCAGGAACTTATACTAATACTTGGCAGATAGGATAGAACAGAAAATCATTACCATAAAAATAGAAAGCTAAGTACTTAAACTGATAATAGAGATTCCTTATATCAAAAAATTCAGGGTGAACATTTTTATATAACTTTGGGGCAAAATAATAATCAAGAAAATTCAGCTTGTACAGAAATAATTCATTTTATATTAAAATATAATACAGTTTCTTTCAAAAATCAGGAGGTACAAGTTGATTACTAGAGGTGCTCCAGGGACGCCAGGTGGCCACTTGGGGACATCATGTTTGAAGTGAGAGATACATAACCATACCCGCATGCTCCTCCCCTACTCAGTTCTCAGAAATAGGACTAGATTGCAGAGCTGGGGTCTGCAACCCAATCACATATATCCGGTGACTTGGCGATATTAATAAGTGACTTCCCTTTCTGTAAATAGATACATTACATTGCACTAGACCAGGAAATTGCTATAGCACCCTGTTTCACCCATTTACCCAATGATATAAACCTTTCGTACATTGTTTCTTGGAAGAGTGCACTTTCTTACACAGCACACCACACAGACACTCAACAACTGCGATGGCTTCTCATTTCTTCTGACATCACAAGCAGAGTCTGTAGTTGGCAATGCAAAAGAAATATTTTGCCTCCAGAGAAATAACAGTGAACTTTTTCAGCCTTTTTAGATCAATACAGAAATTAGATCTCCCAGTCAAGGCTGAGAATTGGTGGCAAATTTCTCCTGTGTTTTTTTTTCTTTATCGTTGCCACACATTTAACTTCTACATGTTAAAAAGCCACAATTTATTGCTATTATTTTTTCTTTAAATAATAAATTATCTTTTATAGAAATCAAAAAATAAAAAAAACATTTATAAAAATAAAAATTTATTAAGCCAGTCTGTTGCAAAAAAAAAAAAAGAAAAAAAGAAAAAAAAGAAAATAAAAAAAAATAAAAATTGATGGGGATGTTACAGACTTATTTTTAGATGAGTCTGTTCATTCAGTATGATTTTTTAGACTTTTTTACTTTAGTATTTTTTCTCAGTTATAATAGATTTTTATTCCCATTACATGTTGAGGACAGGAGTCTATACATTGCTCCATCTCCACTAGACAAAACAGGGGAACCACCAAAACAAGGTGAAAGCCCCTAACATCTCTTCCACATCTTTCTCAGCCACGTAGTATGAGCCTGAGAATTTCCACATTTTTAAAACAGAGCAAAAAGTCATGGGATTGGCTAATTGAGTTTTAAATAAGAATAAAATGTGAAAACCATAGGTTTAAAAGTCATCTGGTTTGAAGTTGCTGTGAGCTATGATTTTAAAAAAAAAAAAAAAAAAAAAAAAAAAAAAGTCATCTGGGCCGGGCGCGGTGGCTCACGCCTGTAATCCTAGCTCTTGGGAGGCCGAGGCGGGTGGATTGCTCAAGGTCAGGAGTTCAAAACCAGCCTGAGCAAGAGCGAGACCCCGTCTCTACTATAAATAGAAAGAAATTAATTGGCCAACTGATATATATATAAAAAAAAATTAGCCGGGCATGGTGGCGCATGCCTGTAGTCCCAGCTACTCGGGAGGCTGAGGCAGAAGGATCGCTCGAGCCCAGGAGTTTGAGGTTGCTGTGAGCTAGGCTGACGCCATGGCACTCACTCTAGCCTGGACAACAAAGCGAGACTCTGTCTCAAAAAATAAATAAATAAATAAATAAAAGTCATCTGACTAGTACTAATTGTTTAAATGAGGTATTTGCCTTGAGATGTGGAAACAAACTGGACTTTATTCCTCATAGTTCCATGATTCCTGGCCTAACTCTATGATTAATAATCAGGTGCACTGGAACATGTACTGATCTGCTTTTGCTGAAATCAAAATGACCTGAATCTCTATCATCAGTAAATAAGTCTTAGAACAAACAGTGCAGCATCTTGGAACAAGACCAAATTAGAAAGAGGGCTGGCCTGAGGTTGGACCAGCATTTCTCAACCTTGGTACTACTGACATTTTGAACCTGTTAATTTTTTTGTTGTTCAGGCAAGAGAAAGAAATAAAGGGCATCCAAATCAGGAAAGAGGAGGTCAAACTATCCCTGTTTGCTGATGATATGATCTTTTATCTAGAAAACCCTAAAGACTCCACCAAGAGACTCCTAGAATTGATAAATAAATTCAGCAAAGTCTCAGATTACAAAATCGAAGTACACAAATCAGTAACATTTCTATATGCTAATAACAATCAAACCGAGAGTCCAACCAAGGACTCAATACCATTCACAATACCTGCAAAGAAAATAAAACACCTAAGAATATCCATAACCAAGGAGGCGAAAGATCTCTACAAGGAGAACAGAAAACACTGATGAAAGAAATCACAGATAGACGCAAACAAATGGAAAAACATCCCATGCTGATGAACTGCTAGATCAACATCATTAAAACATCCCAAACTGATTTATAGATTCAATGCAATCCCCATCAAAATACTGGTTTCATATTTCACAGATCTAAAAAAAATAATCCTAAACTTTATTTGGAATCAACAAAGAGCCTGAAGAGTAAAGCAATCTTAAATAAAAGGAATAAACCTGGAGGTATCCCATTACCTGACTTCAAATTATGCTACAAGGCTACAGCAACCTAAACAGCATGATACTGCTCTAAAAGTAGAGACATAGACCAATGGAACTGAATAGAGAATGGGGAAATAAAACCAACTGTCTATAACTAACTGATCTTGGACAAAGCAGGCAACAACATACACTGGGGAAAGGAAGCCCTATTTAATAAATGGTGCTGTGAAAACTGGATAGCCACATGCAGAAGAATGAAATGGAACCACTGTCTCGCATCATATACAAAAATTAATTCAAGATAGATTAAACACTTAAATGTAAGGCATGAAACTATTAAAATTCTAGAAGAATTTTACGTAGGAAACGTAGGAAAAACTCTTCCAGGCATCAGACTAGACAAAAAATTTATGACTAAGACTCCAAAGGCAAATACAGCAATAACAAAAATAAACAAATGGGACATAATTAAATTAAAAAGCTTCTGCACAACAAGAGAAATAATCAATAGAGTGAATAGACAACCTATAGAATGGGAGAAAATATTCACAAAACACTAACAAAGGATTAACATCCAAAATCTATAAAGAACTCAAACAAATCACCAAGAAACAACAAATGATCCCATTAAAAAGTGGGAAAAAGATATGAACAGAAGCTTTTCAAAAGAAGATAGACAAATGGCCAACAAACATACAAAGAAATGCTCAACATCAGTAATCATCAAAGAAATGCAAATTAAAACCACAATGAGATATCACCTTACCCCTGTCAGAATGGCCACTATTAAAAAGTCAAAAAAACAATAGATGCTGGCATCAATGCAGAGAAAAAGGAAAACTTATATATTGTTGGTGGGACTGCAAATTAGTACAACCTCTATGAAAAACATTATGGAGATTCCTTAGAGAAATAAATGTAGACTTAACCATTTGATCCAGCAATCCCAGTACTAGGTAACTACCCAAAGGAAATAACATCATTTTATAAAAAAGACACCTGCACTCGAATGTTTATTGCAGCACAATTCACAATGCAAAGATGTGTAATCAACCTAATTTGTCCATCAATTCATGAATGGATAAAGAAAACATGATACACACACACGCACCATGGAGTAC
Source organism: Microcebus murinus (assembly GCF_040939455.1). Classification (NCBI taxonomy): domain Eukaryota; kingdom Metazoa; phylum Chordata; class Mammalia; order Primates; family Cheirogaleidae; genus Microcebus; species Microcebus murinus. The sequence continues at coordinate 31,602,233 of NC_134117.1, read as the reverse complement.
TGCTCAGCCATAAAAAGGAATTAAATAATGTCATTTATAGCAACATGGATGCCATTACCCTAAGTGAAGCCATCTTAAGAATGGAAAACAAATGGGTTGTTTCCACATCTTTGCAATTGTGAATTGTGCTGCTATAAACATTCTAGTGCAGATGTCTCTTTTATAGAATGTCTTTTTTTCCTTTGTGTAAATGCCCAGCAACAGGACTGCTGGCTCAAATGGTAGTGCTACTTTTAGTTCTTTGGGATATCTCCAGGGGGGAGGAGAGGATGGGTACGTTGACACCTAATGAGAGTGGTGTGCACTGTCTTGGGGATGGACATGCTTGAAGCTCTGACTCAGGTGGGGCAAAGGCAATATATGTAACCTAAACATCTGTACCCCCGCAATATGCTGAAATTAAAAAAAAGGAATGGAAAACCAAACACCATATAATAACTGGGAGCTAATAGATGAGTGCACACAGACACAAAGTGAAATAATGAACATAAGAAACCAAGAAAACGGGAGGGTGAGACAAGGGATGTGGGATAAAAACTTAGCCATTGGGTACAATGAACACTATTCTGGTGACAGGCATACCGAAAGCCCTGACTTAAGCATTATACAAAGTATCCTTGTAACAAAAACACTTGCACCTCCTTAATTAATATTTTTTGGGAAAAAACAATCCTATTACCCTCACATGGAATGATAGTTTAGCTTGGCATAGAGTTCTAGACAGACATTACTCTCCCTTATAACTCAGAAGGTATTTTATAGTCTTATGGAAACACCTTTAATAATGAGCAGTTTTAACAAAATTCTTTTTTGCTGTGGGCGGTCCTGTTCTAGTGGGCCTCTCCCCACTAGACGCCAGCAGCAGCACCCCCAGTTGTGATCATCAAAAATATCTCTGTATGCTGCCAACTGTCTCCTGGAGGGCAAAATCCCACTAGGTTGGGGACAACTCCTGCTCTATCCCTAACTTTCTGTATCCCAACCTTCTCTGAGAACTTAGCTAAGTCACCCAACTCTCTGAGCCTACTTCATTATGTATAAACAAGTGAATTGAAGTAAAAACTTTCTCAAACCCTTTTCAGTTCCAAAATCTGCTACTAGGCTTGTATATGTGATGCTTTCAACATATATCTATTTAGGTAACCATCTCATGTTAAATATTTCTTTTCCCTTCTCTTAAAGTCCTTTTTCTCTAATTTAGGGGGAAAAAAATCTACTAGAACATGTCCGTGTTAGACAATCCGGAATGCCAGGTAGGGTTTCTGCCTTCAAGGGCATTGGTCTATACAATGTTTCAGATCAAACTTAAATTCACAGAGTATAAGGGAGAAAGATTAGGCCAATAACAGAAATGCGGAATACAATGAGTGATATGTGATGCAATAGGGAAGAGTGGGGCTTGTGGTTGACTAGAGAGAACAGGCTTGCCTAAAACACAAAGCCCACCTGCAGACCTCTTATGGCCTTGAATGATTTTTGCAACCTCCATTCAGACCCAGCCAATATCTACTAGTTTCTCTTCCCCGTCAGAGGATAGTGACAGATAACTGACCAGGAGCATAGTGAAATAAAAGAAGCCAATTATAATTGGTTATCTTCAATTCCATCTTTTAGAAACTTTTAGCCCTATTTCCCAAGATGTGCTTTCTTGGAAATTCCTATGCTTTGGGGCAGGGTGGGGGGAGGGGACACTGCAGGGGACACATAAAAGAAAACTGGATTTTTTTTTCTTCTGTAGTAAAGATAGAGCGTTTAGATGAAAGCTTGCAAAGACTTTAATCCCAAAGATATTTTCACAACTAGGCTGAGTTGAGGAAAAATGCAAACAATTAAAACTTCTAGTAGTTTAAACCGTGACTTGAAGAAAACACCCCCTACCCCGCCCCTTGGGGAAGTCTGAGTTCTGCAGTGACTCCCAGGGCACTCCTGGCCTGGCCCATTTTCTATGGCGTTGCCTGGATACAAAATACTGTGAAAAACTGGGAAATGATGACTTGGCTTCCGACACAGGGATAAGCACAGATCTGTCTGACCACAAGCCAATTTCCTTTAAAGGAGGTGACACTGAACCAAGAGCCTTTTCTTGTTTCACGTTACTAATGCCATAAATATGCTAAAATGCTATAGCGTAACAGTAATGAGGAAGCTTTGCCCTGCGTTGCCATGGAAAAATAAGAGTCTCCCCATGGCTCCACCCAAAACTAAAACAGATGGGCCACGTTCTCAAAAGGAAACTTTATAGGGAAAGAATCTCAACTCGAGGCCCTTAGACCGTCCAGATGGACTTGCGGAGTTAATAAACTGCAGATGTCTTCTAAAAAGAAGAAAAAGCCAGTCATGCTCCTTTTTCTTTCAGTCCCTGAATGTCATATCATTTTGAGTCGAGTCTCTCTATGACACTGAACTATTAATAATTATAATCAGTGGGAGCAACTACTCGAAAATTAAACGTGCTTGGGGGAATAAAAGAGTGTAATTGTAAACTAGCCCCCTTAGTCATGCAAGTGTTGGCTAAGAGTTTCTTGAACTGTTTTATTTCTTCCTAAAATAGACAGAGTATAGTTTGTTTAGAAAAGAGAAATGGAAAATGTTCTCCCCAATAGCACTGGCGCAAGTGAGAGCAGCAGCGTGCCTCTGTGGTGACTAAGGGCTTTGCTGGCTGAGTCTTCAGAAGGGGGGTTCACATATACCGAGCTGTTCTTCTAGGCAGCGGGGACTCAGCCCACATGATTGCTGGAGGAGGATTTACTGGAAATTCCTTCACGAATGAAGGAAAGATATGTTGGCGGCTGGGAGATAAATCACGTGTTGCGCTGGTTCTGCCTCCAGAGCCGGCAGCACAGTCTCGGCATCCCAGACTCTGAAGGGGCATAACAGTCCCCAACTGGGCTGGGGACAAACACGTTTCCAAGGTGCTCGCAGGGTCCCTGTAGGAAAACTGAAAGACCAAGACCGCCCCACCTTTGAAGCACTGGGCTCTCAGCTGGCTGAGCCCTGTCATTGCAGCCAGGCCCTGGGCCCGTGGGGTTCCCAGACTGAGCCTTGTGTCCCTTCCTCACACTTCTCCCTCCCCTGGGCCAGTATCCACCAAGCTCTTCCCTGGCCCCAAGCCCAAAGCTGGGAGAGCCAAGCATCCCCATCCCCCACCTCCACCTCCCCACCCCCGTGTGAACGGGACTGGTAGAAGAGGCAGTGTCAGCTGACAAAGACTCTCTGCTTGGCCAAACTTCAGCCAACCTCCTGCCTGAACCTTCTCCTGGGTCTGTCTGTGTGAAATCCCTAGTGAAATCCAGTTTTAGCAGAGAACCCTACCAAGTCAGTTTATCAAGAACCCCCAGCCCTGATATCTGATCATTCTCTGCACCTAGTACCTAATCAGGTTTCTCATCCCCTACCATCCCCCACGGGATGTCTGATCACCTAGACGGCTTTAGCAAGAATCCCGTTAGGGCGGTTTAGCCAGAATCCCCCTCACCCCAAGTTTCCTCTTAGTGATTTTCCATCCACTGACCCCCACTCTGCTCCTGGCTATACATTCTTCCTCGCCCTATGCTGTGCTGCATTCAGAGGCGAGCCCCATCCCTCTTCCCCCTTGCGGTGGTCCCTCTGCCTCTCTTGGTGGTCCTGAACAAAGTCTTTATCACGATGTGTTGCCAAGTGCCACTGAACAGTTTTTTCTTTAACACAGCCATGGCTGCAGGTCATAACGCAGAAAGCCCTTGCTAAGGCAAAATTCCCTCGAAGGGCACCTCCTCAGCTCTCCCCTCCACCCACACCAGTGGGGAACCCTCCAAGTCACCTTAACCTTCCATTGGCCTCTGGATTATCTCCCAGACATCTGCTTCCCTCAGGCGTCCTCGCCAGGGTGTTTGCAGATTCCCAGGGCCCTGAGTCAGACTTTTTCTTTAAGGTAATTCTTATACCCAGGAAGTCTGAGAAACAATGGTCTGGACCTGAGGAAGGTGGAGGGTGGGTGCAGGGCTGGGGGGTAGGGAAGGCAGCTGGCAAAAGGGATCTGGGGACAGGGGGACACATGTAGTTTTAAAAACATTCAACGTGACAATACAGGTTCACATTTGCATAGAGATCCAATTACTTATTAAAACTATAGTAAGCAAAACTCCATTGAAACCTACTCCACAGGCCTGATAACCTGCGGCTTCCCCTCCTCACTCCATACCAGGATCCTCAGAGAACCTTGAGACTTTGTCCCGTACATCAAAAGGAGGCATGGGTTTTTAAAAAATGTAGGAACACTGGTCCACAACAGTGGTTTCCGAACCTGGCTGTGTCCAAGCCTCCCCCGCACACCTCACTAACTCCGCACCCTGGCTGTGGAATCACTGATCTGGCCTGAAGGTTGTGGACCTCCTGCCAGGGAGGCCTGGAAAACAGAGTTACTTTGTGGCTGCAGGGAGCAGGTGAACAGCTAATGCCTGGCATGTGGGAGATGCTCAATATTATTTCTTAAATAAATGACTGCAACCTGCTATTTTGCCTTTTTCACCTGACCAATTCTGCGCCTGCCTGCTCTGATGGTCCAGCAGAGCTCCCAGGCACTATCTGTAATTCACCCAACCATTAGAATCAAAGTAGTAGTCTTTCCAATCATTCATTCATCCATGTACTCACTCACTCATTCGATCATTAATGCACTTGCACCTTATAAGGGGACAGCATAGCATAATGATTAAGGACGTGGAGGTAGGCAAACCTGGCTCATTTGCACTCATTTTGTACTACCAGTTAATTGCTCTGAGCCTCAGTTTCCTCATCTGTAAAGTGGGGATAATGACAGCTCCTATCTAATAGTATCACTGTAGGGATTAAAAGGATGATGTGGCAAGTGCTTAATAGTCACCTTTTATTATTTCAGACACCACTCTAGAAAAAGAGATCTAAAAAAAGCATGTGAGGATATGACTCGCAGCCAGTACTTGCTGAGAAAGCTGGTCTGAACCAGCAGGGGGCTGGGCAGGAGGGCATGAATGAACAGATAAGAGCCCTTGGAACCAGCCACATTCATTTCTATGTAATCACTGCACAGAATTCTTAAACCACTCCTTTCTCTTACATACATCAAATAGCTCCCTCCACACCCTCAATGCTGTATATACCACGAATCCATTTGGGAAACAATTTTTATATTCAGGGTTAGATTGGAGGTAAATATTGGCTGTAGCCAAATTCTCATAAAATACAATTTAGTGAAATCTGATGAAGTTTTTAAAGCCATAGTTCTCATAAGATGTTTCATTATCTTATGAGACCCCAAAACAAATCCTTATACAGACCCCCTATCTAAATCAGCACCTACTCACACCTCATCTTCCTGTCTTCTCTCTTTTACCCTGCTTTATTTTTCTTCATAGCAGTTATCACCATCTGATATGCCACATGTGTATTTGTTCCCTCCACTTAGATGTTAGCTCCACAAAACGCATGAGGTACCCCCAGTGCCTAGAGCCATGGCTGACACCTCGTAGGCATTAGTCACTATTCATGGCATGAATAAATTAATTGATACATCATTGAAGATAGACCAGTAATCTTTCTTACAAATTATTTACAAGTTATAAAACTTCCATTTCTTAGGAGATTGTCCTCCAAAGAACAATTGGAAATAATTACAGCTCTTGCCATGACAAAATGCCTTTCTCTTTCAGCCTCTGTGGATATCTTTCCACAGGGGTGTGGCCCACCCTCACTTAATCACAAGATCTTAGCCATGCCAGAGACTGCGGGAGTGACTTAACTGGCCTTCCCAAAAAGTGCAGTTCAGCCTCTCCAGACTCCAGAGACAGCCAGCCCAAACCAGCTCTGGTATTTTCATGGTTTTGCTGCTTTACTGAAAATATGGAAGTAAAAGAAATCAGAACTGAGAATTCTCCTCCATAGTAACAACTGCTTCTGGTTTAGATTTTCTCACAGCCTGAGAAGCTACTCCAGTTAGAAGAACCTGCCTCCAGCCATGGCCCATCCAGCCCTCCTCTCCTACCAACCCTGGGAGAAGGGACCACCTAAACAAACCCCACTGCATTTACACGTGGTGACGTCAGAAATGAGTCTCCTCAGAAATGAGTCTCGTAACTAGAAGGGGAAAAAGTGTTAAAAGTTAAAAGACAAAGGTCTTTCGTATACCAGGAAATGAAAACTTCTGCTAAGCAATACCCTACTTTGCTCCACCAAACTAATTTCATTCCAAACCACAGTCTTTCTGTTTTCTTTAATTTAAAAATCCTTTGCCCGGAGAGTTAGTATATTTCACAACTTAAGCTAGTCCTTTTTCTTCTTCTAATTCTGTAGCTCCCAAGAGTACCACATATGTTCGTGTGTGTGTGTGTGTGTGTGTGTGTGTGTGTATTATGTTGTTCTCTCACTTTCACATTCTGATACGTTGGCCCTCAACCTTAACACATGCACACACACACACACACACGCACACACACACACACCCCTTGGAAGGTCTGGGCTCTGTGTAAGAGGATTTCCACATGTCTAGGTTAAATCCATGTGCTTCCACTTAAAGAGCTGGGTGACCTTACTCAATTTGGTGAACCTCTCTGAGCTACATTTTTCTTGTCTGTAAATCAAGGATAAGACTGTCTAACTCAGAGTTGTCATAAAGATTAAATATATGCAGAATAATTTTAGCACAATCCCTGACACATTGTACAGCCACAAAAAAATTAAGTTATTCTGTTGTTCATCAAAAAATGAAGCAATCTTCTCTTAATTACATCAAATTTGCCCTTATGTCTACTATTTATTGAGGAAGTATTACAGTCCCCATTATAAAGATAGGAAACTTGCCAAGAGTCACCCAAGCAGCAAAACCAAAATCTCAACTAATCTCATGATCATACAGCTAGCCACTGGCCCACACCTCTTATGCAAGAACTTGAATAAATTGCCTTATGGGTTTTTGTTATCTCCTTCATATTCACAACACAGCAAAATAGATGTCTTGCACAGTGATTTATATTCAGATACAGTTTCTAACTCTGCTCTGCATTTGTGTGGGGGTATATGTAATGGCAGTTCTGCATGCACAGCACACACATGGAGGGGGGAAGAATACTAGAAATGAAAACTCTTAGAGAGATAATTATGGTCATTTTATCTCAGGCAATTTTCATCTTTACCAGTTCAATTGGATATTTTTATATGTTCCATGTCTCTACTTAACATGCTCAAGTAATCCTCTACCTTCTTGATCCTATGGAATATAATTATAATACTTACCTTAATGTCCATGTCTATTAAATCGATCATGTGTGCATTTCTGGGTCAGTGTCTATTGATTGTTCTTTCTCCATGTTACTGAACTATATCCTTCTTCATGAATTGCAACGTTTTTCCACACTGGTTGGTGGGAACATAAACTATTCCCAGCCCTGTGTGAGTCCCCAAGACTGTACTGTTGGCCCCTTTGAGGTAGTTATTTTCCCTGCCCAAGCAGTTTCCTCACTTGGTACTCAGCTGAAGATTCAAGGAGAACTCTGCAAATCTCTGGAGTAGTCTGTCTCTGTGTGTGGGGGTATGGGGGTGGATATATGTCTATGTGCACATGTGTGGTTCTCTCCTCTTGGTCATCAAGGCACCATGCTCTAGGCTCCCACCTGTGTCTCTCCAGCTCTGGGAGACAGCCAGGATCTGCCTGGGTTCCCTCTCCCTGCACTGCAGCTGCAGACGAATCTCTCTGGGCATTAATGTGGGCACTCATAGCGAAACGATTTCTATTTTCAGGGTTAGACCAGAGGTAAATGTTAGCTGTAGCCAAATTCTCATAAAACCCAATTTAGTGAAATCTGATGAAGTTTTTAAAGCCATGTCTCATAAGATGTTTCATTATAAAAGAGACCCCAAAACAAATCCTTGTACAAACCCCCTATCTAAATCAGTACCCATTCACACCTCATCTTGCCATCTTGCCATCTTCTCTCCTTTACCCTGCTTTATTCCCCTCTCTCAAGGATTGCTGTTCTGTGCTGCTACATGGACTTTGCTTTAATCGTGCCATCGGGTCCCCGTGACATCATTTCAGCATAAGCAGAACTTCCAAACTTCAGTCACTGTAAGACTTAGAATTCAGAGGGCTGGAGAGGTTAAGTGACTTGCCCTAGTCACCCACTAGTATTCAGTAGATTAGATAATCAGCCTCTGCCTGGTCCAGAGTCTCAGCTTTCAGCCACCATGCTCTGTTGCCTTCCTGTGAGCTCAGTCTCAAGTTCCACATCCACTCTACAAAAGGGCATGAGCTTTGGGAGAAGCATTTATGTCCTTTATGTTCTGACCCCTTTGCAGTTTAAATCCAAGTTGGAACCAGAGAGCTGTGGACAGATTCCACTGAAATGGCCCATTACTGGTGGGCTGACATGACAGCCACATGGTGCTTTGTAAATGTTAAATGCCACTCATAAAGTACTATCATAAACTCACTTGTGCTCTCATTCAACAAACATTTATCGAGTGCCTACTCTATGCCAGCACTGTGCTGATTGCTGGTGTCCTGGCCTTGAATAAGATAGACATGGAGCCTGCTGTCTAGCAGAGGGAGAATAAATGAATGAATAAATAGATAGGAAAATTTCAGATGGTGGTGAATGCTGAGCTTGATATAGCAGATGTACGGACCAACACACACCCTGAGCACTTGTATAAAGAAAGCCCAACCCTAGCATCTACATGTCCACAAGAGACTCCCCCCACCATTCCTACACTCTTCAGAGCTCCCTAAGGAGAAGGGCTCGGAGGACATGAAACAGGGCACTAGGATGGAGAATGGCCAGGAGGGACTGCTGTAGGTTGGGTGATCAGAGATGCTGAGGCCCAGTGACAAGGACAAGATTTTACATCTATTGCAGTTTGAAGGAAAGAGCATTCCAGGCAGAGGGAATAGCAAATGCAAAAAGAGATGTATGGCATCTCTTTTTCCTCCAGGGCATGTTCACACGTGCACACACAAATCTGAAAACTTGCAAATATCTTTTGTTCCTACATGTCCAGGCTCCTGAAGACGCTTCTTCTTTAGGATAGGAGCTCACGAGGAGTGACAGCAGGGCCCGGATGCCAAGGGATCAGGGCCCAGCCTCATCCCCTCTGATGCTCAAGTCCCTCTCCACTTCCCAAGGTCATTGCAGAGATCAAATGAGATGAGATATAATCTCTGGACAAACCTTGTCCATTGTAGAATATGAACATAAATGACTTAGTATTCAACAGGACACAAATGTCTTCTTAAAATTTTTAGCTAAGGAGGAGCTTATAAAAAGTACCAATACTCTGATTTGAGAATTTTTAATTGTTTTTCAAAAGTAGGAAGAAAAATCACTTCCATTTTAGCAATGAGATGATAGATCATTCTACCTACATTTTGGTTCCTACAGGTGGTCAGAGGTTTTATAACACATAAGTCAAGAGTATGGGCCTGGATATAAATTAGCTGACTCTGACACATATCTGCTGTGTGACCTTGAGCAAGTTACTAAACCTCTCTGAGGAAAAACAAGACCTGTCTTATAGGGTGTCTAGGAGAATCAAGTAGGAGGATGAATGCAAAGGGCTGGGTATAGCCCTTGGCACCACGCTAAGTCCTCATTAAGCGACAGCCAGTAGTCTGCAAAGGGAGCTTTCATTCTTTAGTCTCTGGGAAAATTCTTCCACTCTGACATTTCTGCTAAAAATATATTTCATGCTCATCACGTAGCCAAGACGCTCCTCTGGCTCTTCTCTCGCCCTCATTCAGTCTGGATGGCTGGTTAGATGATTGCACAGTGAGGAAGAACAGAGTCTACACCGAACAAGCCGACCTGTTCCCACTGTCTGAACCGTGCGCACTGGGCCTGCCCGGTCTGGTCCCGGGGGTGTGGGCACGGCCCACGGGCAAACCCGGGCGGCCTGGCACTGTTTGCTGACAGGCCCGGGGGCAGCAGATGAGGAGTGAGAGCTCCTATTTGCACAGGCCGTCTCCATGGCAACAGGAAAGTCAACAGGCACGACATTCCTTAAGCTGGTGGAAAAGCCTCTGCCTCCGCCCTGCGCTTCCAGGTAAGGGACGCCTTCCCACACAGCGTAAGCCGATCCTCAAAGGCCAAACCTCTAGTAGAAAAGCCAAAAAGAAAACCTGGGGCCAAAATACACAAATATTTTGGACAGGCATGCAGCTTATTCCCCAGATAGTTTTAATTTTTTTTTTTTTTTCTGAAAAGCATAGGTAATTTGACCAAGGTCTGTGTGTTTTTTACTGGTGGAAACTAAGCCAAAGGTCACCATTCCCAGCTGGCGATGGGGACATGAGCTGCTTGGCGACAGAGGGCCGTTATTGTCATGCCCTGTTCATCACAGAGCAGACTCAGGGGCGGCCTTCCACTGCAAGACAGTAAACAACTATGCGGTGAAATCTGCAGGAGGGAGAACTAAGCTCCCAATTAAAAGCACCCGCCCCAGTGACACTGACATGGGCCTAAAGTTCCCATTTTGTTCTCTCCTTCATGTAAATCACTGGTGGCCTCCATCCAAAGAGTCAGTGTTTTGGGGAAGCTAATGCAGTGCACTGTTAGGGGCGGTTACACCTTCCCTTGAATTAGTTTCTCAGAAAGTGCCTTGAAGCAGGACCTGGAAGGACTGAGCCACAGGACAGAGAAGTTTGTTGGGGAAAAGAATGGGCAGAGGGTGCCGGGTGTGGCTCAGAGGGCAGGCCTGAGCAGGCACCCTGGCGGGAGCCAGAGAACATAAAGATGCCAGGTGCCTGGGAAAAGTCAGAGGGAGGAAGCTGGAAAGGGGAGGGGAAGAGTGAAAAAGTAACAAAGACCAGCTTCACATTCGGCCCAGAATTTACCTTTTTCTGTTATGCCTAAAATTTCCCCTGTCATCGTTAACACCACAGTAGCCACCTGCTCGCTTGTTTTTTCCACTCAGCAGACATCGGAGCACCACGTGCAGCGTGTCGCAGCGAGATGCATGAAGCCCAGCCTCTAGAATGAGCCTCTCAGAACGGGACTCATTGCATTTTCTTTGTTCAGAATTATGAATAATGTCATAGATTCAGAAAAATATGAAATATCCAGGTTTAGATAGACTGCATGTCAGCTCTATCTCTAGAAATGGACATAGGCCGGGCACGGTGGCTCACGCCTGTAATCCTAGCACTCTGGGAGGCCGAGGCGGGCGGATCGTCTGAGCTAAGGAGTTCGAGACCAGCCTGAGCAAGAGTGAGACCCCGTCTCTACTAAAAATAGAAAGAAGTTAATTGGACAACTAAAAATACAGAAAAAAAATTAAGAATATAGAAAATATAGAATAAAAATATATATTTGTATATCTAATATTTCTATATCTAAAAATATAGAAAAAAAAATGAGCCAGGCATGGTGGCGCATGCCTATAGTCCCAGCTACTCAGGAGGCTGAGGCAGGAGGATCGCTTGAGCCCAGGAGTTTGAGGTTGCTGTGAGCTAGCACTCTAGCCCGGGTAACAGAGTCTCAACTCTGTCTCAAAAAAAAAAAAAAAAAAAAAGCAAAGAAATACACACAGACACCTAAATGAGTGCCAGGGTGAGCCTTAGGGTGGGGGTTTGTTCCCTCCCTGTCATTGCTGTCATCCGAGGGTCCTACTGTGTTTTCAATAGGTGTAAAATAAATATATAAGGGTCTCACATATTGTTTTTCCTGCTTCACAACTGGTTCCTACCTCTAGTCCACACAGAAAGTCTGAGTGATCCTTTTTAAATATGTCAGATCATACTCAAAACTTTAATGGGTTTCCATTCCACTGGGAAGGAAACCGAAAGCCCCTGCCATGGCCCACGCACCCATGTGTGTTGTAGTTTCACTGACCTCAATTCCTTCCCCCACCACTCCCCTCATTTTGTCCAATCTGGTTGGCCTCCTCACATTTCTCCAATACCCCAAGTGCACTCCTGCCTCAGGGCCTTTGCACTTGCTATTCGCTCTGCTTGGGATATTCTTGTCTCCCCCTAAGAGCTGCATGATTCATTCCTTTACTTGTTTTAGGTCTCTGTTCAATGGTGGCCATATCACAACCTCATATAAAACTGTATCTCCCCTACCCCCACCCTTGACCTCTCTTTACTCGTTCACTCCACTTTATTTTTCTTCATAGATATATCAGAGTTTCCTCCTTAGCTCATAGCATTTCATAGTACCTGGCTCAATATATATATATATATATATATATATATATATATATATATATATTTCTTCATGCATTTGTTTATTTTCTGACTTTCCCTAAGTATGCAACCTTCAGGAAAGCAAGGACTTTGAAACCCTGATGACGGCACTGTGGCCAGCCCACCAGGCTCTATCACCATGCTAAGAGAGATGAGGCACAAAGTGACAAAGGCCTGAACCAGGCTGGTGGCTGTGGGCATGGGGAAGAAACACATGGCACAGACTGTGGACAGGAAGAAAACCTAAGATTTGGGGACAGATTGTGTGAGATGCAAAAGGGAGAGGATGCAGAGAGGTCTGAGCTTTTCAGCCCAGTGATCTGGAACTGTCCTGTCCAATATGGTGGACACCAGCCACATGAGGCTACAGAGCACTTGAAATGTGGTGAGTCTGAATTGAGATGTGCTGTAAGTGTGAAATACACGCCAGATTCCAAAGACTCAGTAAGAAAAAGAAGACATGTTCAGTATCTCAATGGTTTTTAAAATACCAATTGCATGTTAAAATGATAACATTTTGGATATACTGAATTAAATATATTATTAAAATTGATTTCTCCTGTTTCTTTTTATTTTGTTAATGTGGCTATTAGAAAATTTTAAATTTCATGTGAACCCTGCACTACATTTCTATTGGAAAGAGCTAGCCTAGAATATAAATAGCAGCAGCATTTGCAGAAAGAGGAAAGAAAAGAAGAGGAGGGACTATTATTAGTAACACACAGAGGCCAGCATGAGGCTCTGCCCTCCACTTCCCCAGAGCTTTGAAATATGGGAAATAAAACTGGCTTCTGGGATTTGGTGTTTGTGGATGAATAATCATAATGGTTTGAAGCAGAACCTTAAAAAGCTAGAATAATGTTTGGTCCAAGAGAGTAGGACCAGAACCTGCCAGAATGTATTTAGATAGTTGAAGAAAAAAAATGCATCAGTCACAAGGGGCATTGGTCAGCCATGGAGCATGGACAAGGGACCCCATCACAGGCGAGCATGGCAGTGCCCATCCAAGCACCTTCTGTCCAGGCTCTCAGTCTGACACCATTAAGCAAAGACTCCAATGAGTGGAGTGACCATCTAATTTACTGTCCAAACCAAGCCACTGGTGACAACAAAGAGGCACAATATGAATCACTGTGCTGGGACAATAAACCAGGACTGTCCCAAGAAATCAGGGCATGTGGTCACCCGACCTCAACTAATTCATCCCAATTTATTGCTCTGATTGAGGCATTCTGATCAGGCCAAATGTGTCTGAGCAAAGACATACATTTTCCAATGTACTAACATTACTAAAAACTGAGATGCTGCTTATAATTGATGTGGGCAGTAAATATCAGGCTTCTTTTTTTGCCCCAAACCTGTTATTAATTTAATAGTACATGTTATGAACAATGACATCTTACAATCAAGGATACAGAGTATTTGGCTTTCCATGTGGTAGAAGGAAAATTCATGGATGAGAGGGTAGGAATGCCCTCCCACCAGGCAATTGATTTGCATTGGAAAATAACAAGTAGGTATTCTGGTTTTAAGCATTAGTCTCTTGTGAACTTGGTTAGTTTGAATAGGTAACCTAAGACTGGGGCTGAGTCTACAAGGCCAAAGTCCAATTCCAAGACTGGGGTGAATTTAGTTAGGTCATTCTGTCCCATGAGGACCTGTTTGGGAAGCCTCCCAACCTTACCCAGAGGACAACCCTCAGTGTCACTATGGGCACCACCATGACCCTTACCCATTGAAACTGAAAGAGGCAGTAAGACAGGGAGTCTGTTGTTGGTGTGTTAGGATTAAAAGGTGAATGAGACATTAAAATAGAAGTGGGGCTAGAAGTAGAACTTGAATGAGATGTGTATAGGCCACAAATAAATAGGAAGAAGAAATGATTTTGGTTGTGTCCATTGTAGCTACAGTTCAGATAAACAACCAGAAGTAGCAACAAAGAAGTCATAGGAGCATAAAAGGTTTCACCATAAGTGCCAGACTTGATGGACTAGTGGTGGCTCAGTGTGTGCAGCCTCTTTGGATGAGTTGGGAAAGTTTGGAAGAGAATCCTTGGGAAAAAAGCATGTGACTGATGAACCACATCTGACGTTGGCTCAGAAGGGGGCAGAGGCATGCAATTAAAGCACGATCATATTGGAAGTATTATAATATTATTAAAGATGTGTTTCTTCAACAAAATAAACAATGGTGATATGTATAAGGAGAAAAACAGTTGAAAGCAACTTACTTATTTTGCCCAATTGTCTCAAAATCTTTCACAACAATCCCAAGGGAAGATGAAAAGTCCAGTGGTATACCCCTCAAGTCAAACTCCAGTATCTGTTCACATAAACATTACATAAACAAAAAGGTTGTTAAAAGGAACAGAGAATATAATAAGATGCACCAATACTGAATGTTGGGTCGTTATGTTTACCAGTGACAATCTTTTGAAGTTTATAGTTAAACACAAATGATTAAATTCTAAACCTGGAGGCAGGTTGGGCGTGATGGCTCATGTCTGTAATCCTAACACTCTGGAAGGCTGAGGCAGGAGGATCGCCTGAGGTCACTCTTGCTCAAGACTAGCCTGAGCAAGAGTGAGACCCTGTCTCTACCAAAAAAAGAAAAATTATCCAGGTGTGGTGGTGTGCACCTGTAGTCCCAGCTACTTGGGAGGCTGAGGCAGGAGGATTGCTTGAGCCCAGGAGTTTAAGGTTGCCGTGAGCTAGGCTGATGCCATGGCACTCTAGCCCAGGGAACAGAGTGAGATTCTGTCTCAAAAATAAATAAATAAACAAACAAACCTGGAGGCAGCAGAGTGTGTGAGAGGAACAAAGCAGACTTAGACGCAGAGGACCTGTAAGCAACTCCAGGTTTCCTGTTTCCTAGGTTCTGTGGCTTTAGCCAGGTCCCCAAACCCTTGCCCTATAACCAGAGAATTGGACTTAATGCCAATCACAATTGCTGCAAGAATGAAATGAAATGCATATGTGAAAATGCTTTCTTCAATGGTTTTAAGTTATTTGCTCTTCTTAGTCATATTACCATCAAACAAGAGGAATAATCTAAGAAAACATTTTCTAAAATGCCTCAGTTCCATCATGGTCAGTCAGTGCTGCCATCTACTTTCTGAGTTCCTCATTTTAATGCAACTAATTGCTTTATTATGACAAATAGATATTAAAAAAAATCAACATAGCACCACTAATGCGTTTGATTGATTAGGTAATAAGTGAATTAAATAAATTAAATGACGATTTGATCCTCCTTGTAGTGGGCTTGGAATGGAAGGAAAACTTGTCCTAGAGCTCATACAACACACCCACCAAACCCAGTGGGTTTGGGGTTGACATTTTATTTGGGGTTGGTTTTAGTTATAAAACTGCAATTGGGAAGTTGATAAATATATTTGCAATATGAAAAAAAACAACACCATATTGAAAACAATTAAATAGGATGGATGCTTCCCTGTGGAGAACATGCCAACTCACATGACTGTCATCAGTCACATGGCTTGAGCTCAAATATAAAGAGAGATGTTAGGATGATTCAAAATCTGAAGCAGTAAACACATACACATAAATGTTTTTGTTTTTTGGTTTTCAGTTTTTGGGGTTTGTTTGTTTGTTTGAGACATGGTCTTGCTCTGTCACCTGGGCTCGAGTGCAGTGGCCTCATCATAGCCCACTGCAACCTCAAACTCCTAGGCTCAAATGATCCTCCTGCCTCAACCTCCTGAGTAGCTGGGACTACAGGCACACACCACCATGCCTGGCTAATTGTTCTGTTTTTTGTAGAGAAAGGGTCTTGCTCTTGCTCAAGGTGGTCTCAAACTCCTAGGCTCAGTTGATCCTCCCACCTTGGCCTCCCAAAGTGCTGGGATTACAGGCGTGAGCCACCATGCTTGACCAAATGTATTTTTTACTTGCTTTATACTCGAAGCTCTGTGCCAGGTGCTAGGAATCCACAGTGACAGGGTATGACTCTTGCTATCATGGAGCTTGTAGTGTAGCTGGCTGTCTTCTGGGTTCTAGGGAAACTACAGAGAAGCAGAATTCTCTCTCAGCCTGCCTGAGACCAGTGAGGCTTTTAGAAAGGCATTAAGAACCTTTTTGTCTTCACCTCATTCAAAGATAAGGTCTAGTCTCTACTATCTACAGATAAATATTTTATCTTCGTAGAAATAAATCCCAACTAGATTCCTCTCTCTTTAGGAGAGGAAGGGATTTGCACTGGGAGGAGGAGGAGCCTTCATGGCCTAGTGACTTGGTGAAAATAACAAAGACATTTATTACTGCTCTTGGCCAGGGAGGTTTAACCTGGCTTTTGAAAAACATAATGGGGCTGACCAGCAACTTTTAAAAAATGGTCAGGGTTCCATGCAAGATTGAGTAGTTATTAAAAAAAAAAAATTAGAGTAGGAAAACCCTACTCAGTGGGAAGAATTAAAATTTTCACATATCTATGAAAATATTAAATACCAAAACACTTATAAAACAGATATAAAATCAAGAGTGAGGGGAGGTGAAAAAGCTATATTATATCCCTTCAATAGGATATTATAGTCATTGAAACTACTTTTTTTTTTTTTTTTTTGAGACAGAGTCTCGCTTTGTTGCCCAGGCTAGAGTGAGTGCCGTGGCGTCAGCCTAGTTCACAGCAACCTCAAACTCCTGGGCTCAAGGGATCCTCCTGCCTCAGCCTCCCGAGTAGCTGGGACTACAGGCATGCGCCACCATGCCCGGCTAGTTTTTTCTATATATATTAGTTGGCCAATTAATTTCTTTCTATTTATAGTAGAGACAGGGTCTTTCTCTTGCTCAGGCTGGTCTCGAACTCCTGACCTCGAGCAATCCGCCCGCCTCGGCCTCCCAGAGTGCTAGGATTACAGGCGTGAGCCACCGCACCCGGCCATGAAACTACTTTTGGATTGAATGATATGGGCATATGCTCTGGATATAATAGTAACAAAAAGTAGGAGAGGAAAGTGTATTTGCTATATGATGCTAGTTTGTATTTCAGATTCATATTTTATTAAAATATTCATTTAATAATATTTATTGATACATTACAGATGTTAATAGTAGTTGCTTCTAGAGCATGGGACCAAAGTTGATTTTTTTCAAGAATTTCTATGTTAAATAGGCCGGGCGCGGTGGCTCACGCCTGTAATCCTAGCACTCTGGGAGGCCGAGGCGGGCGGATTGCTCAAGGTCAGGAGTTCAAAACCAGCCTGAGCGAGACCCCGTCTCTATCATAAAAATAGAAAGAAATTAATTGGCCAACTAATATATATATATATATATAAATCAGCCAGGCATGGTGGCTTGTGCCTGTAGTCCCAGCTACTCGGGAGGCTGAGGCAGGAGGATCGCTTGAGCCCAGGAGTTTGAGGTTGCTGTGAGCTAGGCTGACGCCACGGCACTCACTCTAGCCTAGGCAAGAAAGCGAGACTCTGTCTCAAAAAAAAAAAAAAAAAAAAAAAAAAAAGAATTTCTATGTTAAATATACTGAACATTTTATCAAAATATAAATAGAAAATGTCATTATTCTGCTAGATGCACAGAGTCTCATGTGATACTCTCTTGATTAGTCACAGGCAGATATGTTTTTAATTATGGTGCTTTCCTTCTGAGACTCTGGAGATGACCTAATCCCACCCCTTGCTCTACAGATGTGCAGCAGGAATGGACCAAGGTCACACAGCAAGGTCACGGCTGTGCCAGGCCAGAACTCAGTCTAGGCTTCCCTTGCTACACAAGAGATGGTCATTAGTGTGTTGTATCTTCTCAAACTTCTGTATCTTCTTGGTGGACATAAAAGGAAAGACGGATGAGCTGGGGTGAAATGTAGACCTTCTCCTTCCAAATAGAAGAGTTAACCTCGGACCCAAAGATTAGGCAATCAGATATAGCTTATCCATTAAAACAAAGTAGAAAAAAAATGAAGTCACCTCATTCCAGACAGGGTTGAGTTCATTATCAACTTTCTTTGTTTTCTTTTTCTCATCTGCAAATAAAAAATAAGAGCTATCAATCAATCAGAAATAAGTAAAGAGAATGTACCATTCATTTATTCATTCAAAGAATGCATTACCTGCGGGCCCTCTATGTGCCCACATTTCCCCATTTATCTGTCTAGGACGGGGAATCAAAGTTTTCCAGACTCAGTGGCATTGTGGGGCCTACAATGATTTCCCATCCCCAGGTCTATAAAGACTTAAGGGATCAGAGATTCAAAATCATGGGAATGCTGTGATGTTCTGTGCCTCTCGCACAAAGATTTCCCAAGACCTCTGCACCTCCAGCTTGTAGCAGAAAGACACCAACGAAGCTGAGCTTCGAGATGCTGGTATCGCCGTTTCATGGACGAGGATACGGAAGCTCAAAGAAGCCAAAAATGTGTCTGAGCTCACACCTGGCAGTGCTGCCCTGATGTCAACCTGACATTTCAGCTCTGAAGCCCACGCTGCCTGTGGGGGTGGTAGGACCCCTGATAGCGCTTAAAGATGAACCTGGACTGCCTCCCACGGGCCTCGGTACAAGGTGACTAGGAGATGAACACTTCCCAGGACCCGCAGAGAATTTGGGGTTTCCTTTACTTCAGCCCACCTTTGCTGAAGACACGAGGTCTTCTTGGCTGTGTCTGAGCCTGGACAGTACCCCTACCTGGATAAGCACGTGAGTAAGCCCAGTTAGTGCTTAAAGCTTCCTTGGGGCAAAGTCCAAAGAGCAGAGAGTTCTCGTGGATTCCCAAGTCCCCAGATACCCAAACAAAGGCTAATCTCTGAGTGTAAAATGATTTGTAAGCATTATCTCTTCTAATCGCCTTACAAACCCTGGGAGGTATAAATGGCTATTTCCATCCACCTTTCGTAGCTAAGGAAACTGAGAAGCTAAGTAACATTTTCAAAGGCACCCAGTTAGTAAGTGGCAGGGCTGGGACTTGAACCCAGGCAGTCTCACACCAGTGGCCACGCTTTGAACTACTCCTCGGCCATTGCTTCCTCTCTCTGGCTGTGGAATGTAGGAGGTAGTGGATTTTGTTCGGCTGGATGTCACACTGCTTCAGCTCCCAGCACACAGCTGGCTGCGGGACTAGCCCCCTCATTCTTCCAAGACCTCAGCATAGCAAGGCCGTGAGTCATGCCCCTCGCTCGGCTAAGCATTAACTTTTCCACTTGAGTGGGCATCACACAGCCCGACTGACCTCCCTTTCTAGGCTTCAGTGTGACCTTACTCATCAGCTTGTGCCCGGACCTATGCTGCTTGGTTCTGACTGTGGTCTTCCTGCGTGGCCTACGGAAACACTCACTGGATCGGATCCTGATGTCTTCTAGAAGCTGCCCTGAAATTTCCCCTCCCACACTTCTGTATTGTCCCCACCCACCCCTCCCTTCATCTGACGTAAACTCTCAGTCTTCCTCTCTGGTTACAGTACAGAAAGTGCTCTTAGGAGAAAGAAGAGCCATGAAAAAATTTTTTAACTTAAATGCAAGTGGATAAAATGGCTCCTACGCATCACTGCAGCAGCTCCCTCTAAATCGTCACCTGCAGGTGCCCAGCTGTGCGTTGTCCTGCAGCGTCTCTCAGCATTGCGACAATCCTTCAAGGCAAGCTTTGTCCTCTCGGTTTTACAGACAATAAAACTGAAAGGAGCTACTTAACCTGCCTAAGAACACATAACTAATAAGGAAACAGAGCCAGATTTTGAACCTGCATCTCTCTGGCTCCAAAACCTGAGTCGCACCTTTGCTACCACCCCATAGTGTGTCACTGGAAGCTGTTGGAAATGCTGGATAAGGAAGATGCCTAAACATAGCATGTGTGATGGGCTTGGCATCTCGGGCAATGTCCACAGAGAAGTCCATGATCAGGTTCCAGGGTATCCTGAAACGCTCTACGATTATTTGCTCTAATATGCAAAATATTGTATCTGTGAATTTTCCTGGGGAAAGAGCTTATTGTTCTCATCAGTTTCTCCAATGAGTTAGCGACCTTGAAAAAGGAATCCCTGCATTCAACAAGCATGCAGTGGTGCCCCCCAGTCTCCCTCCCCACCACCACTACCCTTGCTGTGCATGAACAGGGCTTGGCTCGGGAGATTAGAGTCCTGAACAAGTTGATCTGGACTCTGAGACCATGGCAGACCTTCAAGACAGAAGAGGGGCAATTCCAAGAAGTCCCAGCAGGAAAGGGAAGCAAGAAGGCAGCAAATAATTTATAGAAACCGGGCACTGGGGCTTAGGGTAGGATCGCGATCACTGAAGGATAGTATTGAAGCAAAATCCCGTCTCCAGGTCCCCAAGACTCCAAGCAATGAGCCAAAGCAAGGACAGGGGCTCTGGGGAGGCTGCAGAAAAAGCCAGCACTTATTAACTTTGAAAGTCCCAAGCCTGGTTACTACTGTCCTAGGAAACAGCATGAGGAAGACACGCTGAGAGTCTCTCTTGATGCAGAGCCTGGTACTACTGACTCGCTCTGCCCTCAGGAGGGACAGGATTATTCCAGAGTCAGCAGTGGGGGAGTGTAAGAAGATTCACTGATTCATTCATTCATTCACAAACATTTACAAGCACCCATTATGTGCCAGTAATAGGAAACAGAAAAGTGCAAGACAATTCCTGGTCTTAAAAAGGCCCATAAATGTAGTTTGTGGGTTACTGAATAGAGGAAGCAAATAAATCTTCGTGCTTGTTCCCACCAAATAGCAAAACACGTCACCATGCTCTTGCCTGCTTCGTTCTCATCCTGGAGTTCTTTCTCCAGGAATATGAGGGAGAACAATGGAAATAATGACTGACTGGCCTGCTCAGGCCATGGGACACACAGCTCAGCTCACAGAAATGGTTCCCTAAGTGAGATCTTCCATAGACATTAAACAACTCCTTCATTCTTCCAACCTACAAATATTTGTGTAATAGTCTTTGCCAGGAATTGAGCTGGGCATTGCAGGAGATATACAAATACCCAAGACATGGTTCTTGCCCTTCGGTGATCTAGCAGGAAGGTCGATGTGGCCTTAGGTGAATGATACAGAAAGAAGGGCTTCAGGCCAGGTGTGTTGGCTCACACCTGTAATTTCAGCACTTCAGGAGGCCAAGGCATGAAGATCACTTGAGGCCAGGAGTTCAAGACCAGACTGGGCAACATAATAAGACCCTGTATCTCCAAAAAATTTTAAAAGTTGCCAGGTGTAGTGGCACGCGCCTATAGTCGCAGCTACTCGGGAGGCCAAAGCGGGAGGATCACTTGAGCCCAGGGGTTTGAGACCTCAGTGAGCTATGATTGTGCTACTGCACTCCAGCCTGGGCAACAGAACAAGACCCTGCCTAATTTTTAAAAAATTAAAAAGGAAAGAGAGAAGGGCTTCAGCTGCCATTAGAGAGGTACACGTGCAAATGCAAATTCAGAGGAAAGAAAGGTGACTTCTGGCTGTGTGCACCAGGTCAGACCTCACAGAGGAAGCAGAGGCTGAGCTGGGGACTAAAGGACAAGGAGAGACTGAAAATGCGGAGGTGGGAAAAGAAGCTCACTCCAGGTAGAGGCAACAACAGTAGGGCTGGGGGTGGGGATGGTCAGCCATGGAGCAGGGGAGAACCGGTCATGTCTGAGGCACCACATGGCCCAGTTGGCTGGAACGGGGTGTGGAAGGGGTTCCGGCAGTTGGGCTGTGTGGGAAGGTTATGGTCACACTGTGAAGACTTGACTACCAGGCTACGCTTCATTTGGCTGAGCCAAGCACTTAAGGGAGGGAGGAGAGTGTTAGAAAATGGACTTTATACCTTTAAAAAGTTCATAATCCAATGACAAACCAAGCTGCCCAACACTCTCCCGATACGTGTTCCTGAACACAGGATTCTGTTGTGTGTTGAGAACAAAGCAGATGCCAATCGACCGCAGACCAGGTGGAGCTACTCAAGTGGAACTTCCTGCAGCTCCTGGCATTTGAGCAGGCACTGAAGCCAATGGTGCCACGCTCTAGGGGACACTCGCAGCGGGCCAGGAGGTGCTGCTAAGCGCTTCTCACTCATCATTTCGTCAAATCCTCCTGGAAAGCCTATGAGGTAGGTGCTGTCTATCCTCAGTTTGCACATAAGCAAAGAACGGTTAGGCAACTCTCCCAAGATCACTGAGCTAGAAAGAAGCCTTCTAACCAGGTCTAGGCTAGCACCTAACCACTGCACTCTCCTATCTCCCTAGCAAACAAGGAAAACTTAAGTGGCTGCAGTTAGCTCCTCCTCTCCTGGAGAAACCCAGCTCAGTCTCTTCCAAGAAAGAGGCTCTGATTTTTATCAAAATGTGTGTATATTACATTTCATTGAAAACCGATTCTCTCACATAAACATGTCATGGAAAAAAAAAAAGATAAGTTCTTTTCTTATCTGCGGCCACAGAGTCACATTATTTATATTATTCAATTTTTTGATTCTACTGTTTTTAAAAAAAGGTCAAAGTTACAGGCACTCAGCAGGAAACTCCCTCTTGTTTCTCCGCATCACCTCCCCCTGCCTGGCTCTCACCTCTAATTTTCTTAAGATAACTGTTTCTTCCTATGGAAAGGAATTAAATACTTTCAACCCAGAACATAATAACCGCCTAATGCAGAACACTGTGTGGACCGTGGCTCGAGGCATTCTTCAGGACGTTTCCTGTTTTCTGATTAGCTATGCCTGCTCTGGCTGGGTTCTGTGAAGGTCACCGCTGCAGGAATGAACCTGAACGCCAGCCTCTGAACGAGGCTTCCCCAAAACTACGGCTCCTTGCCAAGCCACCCCGCCCTCTTTCACAGAACCATCTCCTCTGCTGTTCACCTGCCAGACAGCGCGTGGGACCCTTACGGAAAAGGCCTGAAAGACGCCAGGACCCCCCACACTGGCTTGCTACGTCTGTCAAGGGGTCAGGGGCAATGGCTCACTTTTTGTGTCGAGCTGTCTGGTGCCCAGCTGTTTGGCCAAACACCAGCCTAGATGCCGCTGTCAAGGCATTTCATAGACGTGATTAACATTTACGATCGTTTGACTTTAAGCAAATTGACCTCCATAATGTACACGGGCCCCATCCAAACAGTTGAAAGTCTCGTGAGAAAAAAAACGAGATTTCCCAGAAAAGAAATTCAGCCTCAAGACTGTAACCTAGCTTTCTGCCCAAGCTTGCCCAGGTTTTTCTGCCCAAGCCTGCTGGCCTGCCCTACAGATCTTGGACGTGAAATTTCCAGCCTACCAGCCTGTCCCACAAGTTTCAGACTTGCCAGCTCGGACAATCGCTTGGGGCGATTCCTTAAATCAATCGCTGTCTCCCTCTCGGTACACGTGCGCATGCGCACTCGTACCCCATTCTGTTTCTCTGGGGAACCCTGACTGATCCAGCCATCAACACCAGGTACCCGTGGAAGTAAGAATCACACCGACAACAGCAACACATTTTAAATGCTTCCAAACACACACCACCTCCAGGACCCTGAAGGGGAAAGGCCAGGTGGTGGCCCTGCTCTTCCCACTAGACTTTCCAATCAGCGAATTCTCTGTTACTTTGAGCTGCTATCTTAGGAAAACACAAGGCTCAGCCACTGAGCTCAGAGTCCCTCGTGTGTAAACTGATGAATTCAAATGAGAACATCTCTAAGTTTTCCTCCAGGTCCAGCAGCCTGACTCAGTGCTCCCAAATCCTGTGTCTTATGGAAATGGCCCCAGGAAAAGTAGGGGTGCTATTTACGAAGGCTCCCTAAGAAACTCAGTTCTAGATCAACAAGAGCTGTAGGTTTAGCCACCAGTCTACATTTGACCACTCATTCAAAAGTACTTCCTCTTTTCTGGGTCCCTGGGTCATGGCTCCTTTTCTCTGAGAAATCAGCAGTCACATACAAACTCATCCATGATTTTGCCTAAAATGTCCCCTGAAGCCCACCCATACCTGGCTAACATCTGTTAAGTGCTCTGAACTTGTCACTGCTCCCAATGTTTCTCATAGATTCTCCCACTTAATCATCACCAAAATCCTAAGAGGTAAATTCTATTATGATCATCCTCAGTTATAGAGAAGGAAACCAAGACACAGAGAGGTTAAGCAATTTATGAAAGGTCACACCGCTAGTAAGCTGAGATTCAAACCCTGGCAAATAGAGACACAGAGGAGTTTCCAAAGTTGAAAGATTAAGACCAGACAGTGACTCCTTGAAAGCTGAGACTTTTTAAGTAAAGAGACAGAGTCTCATTCTGTTGCCTAGGCTGGAGTGCAGTGGAACAATCATAGCTCACTGCAGCCTTGAACTCCAGGGTTCAAGCGATCCTCCTCCCCTCAGGCTGTTAAGCAACTAGGGTCATAGGTGCACACCACCACCACCACCATGCCCAGCTAATTTTAAAATTTTTTGTAGAGATGGGGTCTCGTTATGTTGCCCAGGTTGGTCTCAAACTCCAGGGGCTCAAGCGATTCTCAAGGGCTCAGTCTCCCAATGTGCTGGGATTACAGGCATGAGCCACCATGCTCGGTCTGGGATTGTAATTGTATTAATACTCCTATTCCCTCCAGGGTGCTTACTACATAGTAATTTCTCTAAGATTTGAGAGAATTGGACTTCATAAATTCATATAAGTATTATTATTGGTGTTGTTTTAATAATTAAATGAGCAAATGAATGCAAAGTGCTCAGCACAGGACTTGGCATACCGTAAGCACTAAACAAACAGGATTATTCTATCAGATTATTTCTTATTACAGCGCCAGGGCAGCCCCCCTCCCTTGCATACCCCAGGGGGTGCCCTGGCTGTGGGGGCCTGGAGGGCTGGGCCCGAGGAAGTGCCCAGTGAGGCTGGGGACAGCCCTGTGGGAATAAGCCTCCCACAGGGCTCTGAGGCCCGCCAGGGGCAGCCGTGGGCAGTGACTGCTCCTCAGGGGCAGGCAGCCTGGCAGCCACCAGGATTAAGGTAACTTCCCCAGGAACCAGGGGGCAGAGAAGGCTCTGGCAAGGCCAGCAGGACGGAGACACATGGCCCACCAGGAAGACCTCTCTAAAGGAGTCCCCTTGACTCTTTGCTCTCCAACCTTGCTGCTCTCGATCTCATAGGATGTTGCCAAACGGGTTCCAGGAGAAAGGCATTTTGACCAAGTGGCAACCGTGCTGCAAAGTGAGGCAGTGTGGCACATTTCTGCCACAGTCACTGATACCACTGGGAAACAGGAACGCCGGGCAAAAGGGCAGGCTGGGTGACTGCTACCCTCCCTGCACCCAGTGCCCCACTGACCTCTGGAGATGTCCTTTCGTGCACAAGCTCTTGAATCAAACCCAAATCCCCCAAGGGGACTGCAGTGATGTCCAGCCAATTTGAATGACTCAGACTCTACTTCCTAAAAGCTGATGCCAGTGAGCGGTCCTGTCCCAGCTCTGCCAACTGCCAGGGCTGCTGGTGGAGGCAGCGGGTGGGCCTGGCACCTGAATGGGCTGCCTTGGTGTTTATTTTGTGTGTGGGCATCCACTCTGTGCCGGGCACGTTAAGCGCATTCACATCCATTCCTTATGAGGGAGGTGTTAGTATCTCCATTTTACAGATGGGGAAACTGAGGTTCAGTGATGTTAACTGTCTCACCCAAGATCACAGAGCCAGCAAGCAGTAGGGCTGAACTTCAGCCTCAAGTCCGCCTTATTTCCAAACCTCTGCAATGAACTGCTACCATAGCCCAAGCGTGCCAGTGACCTGCCACTTTTTCAGCCCTTCCCAGCTCTGTGACCTTGGGCTACACACTTTCAGCTCTCTGTGTCTAGATTATTTCATTAATAAATATTGGTATCTAATGCCCAGGAATAATGGCTAAAAATATATAGGGCTTCACATCTGCCACACACTCTTCTAAGGGCTTTGTAGATGTTACCTATTATTATTATCCTTTTTTTGAGGTATAATACAGTTAAGTAGCTTGTCCAGGATCACCTGCTAGTAAGAAACAAAGCCAGAATTTGAATGTAGGTGTTCTGGCTCGTAAACCTCTTAACTTCTCTGGCTTCTGACTGGCGTGTTTCTGAGCCACAATTTGCTAGGGAGTGAATTTAGGCAGGAGCTCAGCAAATTCACAAGGAACCCAGTTAAGGAGGAGGGGCCTACGGGGCCTCCCAAGACCCTCGCATCCTGTCAAAAGGAGAAAGGATGAAAAAGCCCCCCTGGCAGACTTGTTGAGTTAGAATCAGAATCATTAGCTGCTTCCATTAGGCCAGCACTTCCAGTTCTCTGCCCTCCCAGTCTGCAGGAGATGGCATCCAGAAGAAATAAAATAGTCACATAAAAGAGCTTTGAAAACAAAAGCAAAGCACTGACTCAAAATCTTGATAATGAGAGCCTATCCTTCCCAGGCAAAAAAATTTCCAGCTGAATTTACCCTTAGCCACAGATCCTGGTGTGGCACAATTAATAATCTCTTTAAATGGGGTTTTTGCCATTGCCAGCAGTTTTAATCCACTTTCCTCAGCCTTCCTTCCCGTGATGTGAATGGCTCTGGGATCTTTAGCAAGCTGGACTGGTTGTTTGCTGCTGGTCTGAGGGAGAGTGGGGAGTCAGGGGGAGTCAGGGGTGTCTGCAGACTGTAGTTTGTCACCAGGGCCTGGGGCAGGAACAGTGGAATTAAAGCAAGAGAGAGGCCAAGCACAAAGAAAACCAACCATGCATGAAGCAACAGAAAAGCACTTGGGACCAGATTCTAGTCCTTCCCTTCATCTTCCTGACTACATGGCTTTGCTCTTGACATCTCTTGAGTCTCAACATGCTCATCTGCAAAATGGGTATAAACACCTGCCTTCAGCAGGGGCCTCTGAGTATTGTCATGGAGAACAAATGAGAGCAAGCCGTGGAAAGGGCTTTCTATACTGTAAGTGCCCTGGGATGAGGCCCCTTCTCCAGGGCGTGTCACACAAGGGAAGCCATCACAGTGTATCTAGTACCCTGGGATAAGCTGGAGGGCATTTGGAGTCCCAGCCCAGGCCTCTGAGGCTACAGGTGTCCAGGCCAAAGGCACCAGTGCTCCAGCACCTGGAATGGTCTGAATAGATGCCCCCAGGGCTGGCTTTGCCCAAGGGAGAACAATGAGTAGGAGATGGAGCCTGCATTGCCAGCCACATGGGATCTGAGCCTGAGTCCACGTGTATGACCACAGGATGGGCCAAATACAGAGGTGGCCAAGACCAGGCACTCAATAAGGAAGCACACAGGGGTTGGTTTGTGTCCCAGCTCCGCCTTCGACCTGCTGTGGGACCTTGAACAAGGTATTTAACCCACCCTACCTAGACTAGATTTTTTCACTTCTAAAATGAGAACCTCCTTTTTTATATTTATTTATTTATTTTGGTGAGAAAAATTAATGAATACATTAAAATTAAATGATACAGGTGAAGCACTTAGCACAGTGCTTATTAATAGGTGGTTAGCTCTCAGCATCAACATAATCTGCTAATGATCAGATCTCCTTTCCAGGGGTTTAAACTCCTTAATTCATCAAACTCCAGCTCTATTACAGCTTAGACTACAAACTGCATGCAGGCAGGGCCAGTCCTGGCTTGTTCTCCCCCCTGCGCCCAGTGCTCTGCCTGTCAGAGCGCTCTCCATCAGAGCTTGCTGAGCGGACCCATGTTCGGAAGGAAGCAGCGGCAGCAAAAGAGACGGGAGAGAGCCAGGGAGTGTCCCGGCAGGGAATTCAGACAGTGAGGAGGGGTAGAAAGCACATAGCTTTTATTTTATTATGAAAAGGAAGAGAGATAAGGAAAAGGATTTTTTTCCAGCTTATCAGCTGTGCCATTGGGATGAAAAAGACGATGACGGTAATGAACCAGCGAGCAGAGGTGCAATGCAGTGCAGCCTCGCCCTGCCAGTCCGGTATTCGATTTTTAATACTTTATATATCATAAGTTAGCATTTTAGTCTCCACTAACAAAATGGCTCAGACTTGATTATCAGGGGAACTGATTCACTGCTGAGCTATGTCACCTCTGAGCCTCTGAGTCACCGCAAGTCATAAAGGCTGTCATTACCCTGTGGCTAACTCACCCTGGAAGGGTTAGGTTTTGTTTTTCTTTCCTTTTCTTTTTTTTAAACTTCTTGTGTTCTTGGTACACTTTCTTCCTCTTTCAGACTGGTTGCAAACGGCCTCAACACACTAAACAGTTCAATCTGTTCCAGAGGCAGGGGCGTTCATTTGCCTTGCAGGCTGTGGGCACAGGCAGCGAGCTGTTTCTCCGCCCATGCTGCGCTCGGTGAATGCGCACGCCAATCTGGAATCCACTTAAGTCCTCGCCTGTCTCTGCCTCAGCTCCCTCTGGGGGGGGGGGGAAAGGAAGGTGATAATAACACCTGCTTCTTTTTTTTTTTTTTTTCTTTTCTTTTATAGACCTTGGAGAATGAACACCTGCTTCTTAAAAATGAACCGGGGATTAAATGAGCTAGGACACACAGGTGTGGGCTCAGTGTGGGAGTGTAGTCGATGGCGGTGGAAGAGCGAGTAGCTGCTATTACTCAGGCTGCGCACCCTCACCCAAAGCTCCAGAAGACCTAAGTAGTAACTCACGTGTACAGCGCTTCCTATGTGCTTTCATTTATTCATGCTAATCCTCATAGAAATGCTCCAAGGCAGGGACTGTTATCCTCTCTGTGTTACAGATGAGGCAACCAAGGCACAGCCAGACACCGCAGAACGACCTTTTGGCCAACAAGGGACCACATGTACAATGGTGCGTCCAGAGATTATAACACCATATTTTGACCATACCTTTCCTATGTTTAGATATGTTTGGATACACAGATACTTGCCATTGTGTCACATCTGCCTACCGTACTCAGTACAGTAACATGCTGCACAGGTTTGTAGCCTGGGAGCAACAGGCTGTGACCACACAGCTTAGGGTGTAGTAGGCTGTGCCGTCTAGGTTGGTGTGAGTACACGCCATGGTGTTTGTGCAGTGATGAAAGCCCCTAGCAATGCATTTCTCAGAACATGTCCCTGTGGGGAAGTGACACATAGAGGTATAGGAGTGCTGGGCAACAGGGACTGAGTGAAAGCCTGGACCCTTAGTCACCATTGCTGTTCTGCTGCTGTCTGGGTTATGCAATACTGTCATCAGTAATCACATGAGGTTATGTAATTCAAATTAATTAAAATCAATATTAAAATTTCAGTTTCTCAGTCACAGAGGCCATATTTCAGCAATCAGCAGCCACGTGTGGCTAGTAGCTGCCATATTGGACAGGGCAGATCCTGAATATTTCCACTTTTGTAGAAAGTTCTATTGGACAGCACTGCTTTAAATAATCTAGCACTGTGGTTCCCAACCCCTGGGCTGCAGGCCATTACTGTTAGGGGCTGGGCCACAGATCTGCACTACCTTCCCACCACTCCATCTGTGGAAACGTTGTCTTCCATGAAACTGGTCCCTGGTGCCAAAGGTTGGGGACTGCTGATCTAGCACACAGTAGGCACACAAATAAATGATTGCCAAATAAAGTAAAAAAATAATTGTAAAATGGTCTGTTTTATCTTCACCAAATGGACCAGTTGTTTTGACAAAATGTGAACCCAGTCTAGACCTCTTTTCTAGATTCATAGCTTCACCTTCTAAAAGGAGAGCTTAAAGGTCCTATGTCAGCTGTCCCTGCTTAATTTGCTGAATTTGTATTTCTTTAGTCCCCAACTCAGCCCACTAATTTTTTTTAAACATCTATTTTAAGTCCAGGCGCCATAAATACAACATCTTATTTGATTTTTACAACCTTCAGAAGTAGGTCTTATCTCTACTTCAAGTTGTGGAAACTGAGATCAAGAGCATTTAGTTGCTGTTAATAAGACCAAAGCCCTGTGTCAAGTCAGAGGTAGGCTGGGGCTCTCCTGCCTTCCAGCTTCTGGACCCAGAGCCACCCCGTCCAGCCCTGTACCCACCCGCCATGCAACCACGCCAGCTGGGAGGAAGGCAGTGTGATGTCCCGTTTCCCAGCACACTGTGAGGGACGATGGCCAAATGAGCCTGCCCAGAGTGCTTTTTTATTAATTTAATCCAATCAGTCTTCTTCCTTAGTCTCTTTCATTATAAGTTTCTTCCTTCTGATTCCAGCACTGGATGAGCTCCCTCTGCCCTAGGAAGCATTTGCCTCAACTAGTAAAGCTTCAGACTAGTCTCCCTGACTAGTACTAATCTGTTATTCCCATTGCTGCCTGGCGGCTCCCCACTGGTTTCTGAGTCAAGCGCAACTCTGATCACACCAGATACTCCTGTATCCACCTCGCCGCAGACGCCCACGGCTCCCCGGTCCTGCCGTGCTGTTCCAAAGCCTGGAATCTCTGTCTTCCTATCATTTCTGTCAAATGGGAATTCATCCTTTAAGACCAAGTCAAATGACACTTTCTCCACAGAGCTTTTCACTCTTTCATCTACTCTTTTTTTTGAGACAGAGTCTCACTTTGTTGCCCAGGCTAGAGTGAGTGCCGTGGCGTCAGCCTAGCTCACAGCAACCTCAAACTCCTGGGCTGAAGTGATCCTCCTGCCTCAGCCTCCTGAGTAGCTGGGACTACAGGCATGTGCTACCATGCCCGGCTAGTTTTTTCTATATATATTAGTTGGCCAATTAATTTCTTTTTATTTATAGTAGAGACGGGTCTCGCTCTTGCTCAGGCTGGTTTCGAACTCCTGAGCACAAACAATCCGCCCGTCTTGGCCTCCCAGGGAGCTAGGATTACAGGCGTGAGCCACCGCGCCCGGCCTTCATCTACTCTTAAATTGCAATTTTTGTATGTCTGTTCTGGTTTGTGTCTTATTCTTGTGTTCTAACTCATTGGTCTCCTAGGCCTAGAAGACCTTGTTATGTATAGGTTTCTAGCCTTGGTTCCCAGCGTGATGATATGCTATGAGACACCATGAAAGTAACTGTCTTCAAATAGGGAAGGGAATTTATGGATTCCCATGTGTAATGTCACATGTATGTTCATTTACTTCTCAAATAACCCTGCAGGGTAGGAGGTATGACTAAGAACACTGAAGTTGAAGACTTCATTTGCTCATGAGCAATTAGGAAGTAAAGGATGGCAATGGGGATTCTCATCCAGGCATCTCTGGCCCCAAGCCTAGGGCCTCTGCAGCCTGATGCCCCATAAGCAGTTAGCTGATAAGGTTTCAGGTGCCAGATGGGCCACAGCTACTTCTGAGTGAGAACTTTGCTCGGACCCTACCAAGGCACACCCCTGCTCACCAAACAGCTGTCCAACAGAAATTGCACAGTGGGTAAGGTGACCACTGCCGTATCATGGCATTCTAAGTATGTGCATCATTTTCAACATAAAACTGGCAGCTTAGGCTGGGCATGGTGGCTCACGCCTGTAATCCCAGCACTCTGGGAGGCTGAGGTGGGAGGATTGCTTGAGCTCAGGAGTTTAAGACCAGCCCGAGCAAGAGCAAGACCCCACCTCTACAAAAACTAGAAAAAATTAACCGGGTGTCATGGCACGTACCTGTAGTCCCAGCTACTCAGGAAGCTGAGGCAGGAGAATCCCTTGAGCCTAGGAGTTTGAGGTTGCAGTAAGTCGTGATGACACCACTGCACTCTAGCCTGGGCAACAGAGCAAGACAGAAAAAAAACACCTGGCAGCTTCACATTTTCCTTGCCAGGAACAAGAATGAAAAAAATCTAACCCACCAATTTACCTCTGGGTGGCAGGTGCTGGGAACCGGTTGTGCTCAGTATTCAGGAATGTGTGGAGTGGTTCTTGGCTCATCCAGAAACACCTGAGAGAATACTGAGTGGCATTCTGCCTGAAAAAAGAGAGACTGGCTGACTCCCCACAGTCCTCTTCAGGACTAAGGATCAATGACTCTATCACACCAAGATGTCTCCGATCTCCTGCCAGCTCTTTCTTTGCTTCCAAGCTTAACATTTAAAACGTATATTCAATATCAGTGCTGTGCTAGGTGTTACAGAGGATATAAAAGTCCCATGTCTCTTGACAGGGCCACATTCTAGGGGGATGAAAAAACCCATCAGTAATCAGAAAAGAAAGCTACAGCAGACAAACACCCACGGCCCTGGGCTGAAGGTGTGTGGGTTAAGATATATTGTGAAGGAGGAGAGGAGAAACAAAAAACAAGACACATTAATTAATTTTTAAAAGGCAGCTGTGGCTTTATAAAAGACTGAGAGCCCGCAGAATGTGCCTTTGGGGAGTGTACCTGTGAGAGTTCCCGTGCCTCAGTGGGGTGGGGCCACTTTGCTTAGGCGGTGAGTCCCCAAGCCCTGTTCTTCCGGAAGTGATGGGAATGACTCAGTAGATTAAACACTTTTGCCTTCCTGAGTGTGTTGTGAATACGGTGCAGCGGTTTTATGGGAGGATCCACACGGTATGATGGTCAGTCTGAACTAGTAGGAACCTTCTTGAAGAGTCCCGTGGAGCCCCCGAGCTGAACCAAGGCTCTGTGTGGGCCACTCACCAGGTGCCTTGACTGGCCACAGTGGATGAGACCCATGAGATCATGAGATCTTTCTCCCCTCATACTGCCCCATTCTTAAATGGAATCTCATAGCCTTTGTACCTACTTAAAAGATTCTCTAAAAAATATCTTTGGTGTTAAATGTCCCCAACTGGAAAAAAAAAAAAAAAAAACAACTGTAAAATTTTAAATAGCAAAGTAGTTCTTCCTAAAAATAGTCAGGCAAGTCTTTATTGGATACATCACAGCCGTGAGGGATCTCTACAGACTTACCTCCTTCCAGATAAGCCAGTACAGCCCATTTTTCAGAAGAAAAAAGTGGATTCTCATACAAGTTTGCTCAAGACCACAAAATTTGATGTGCTAATTGGAGAAGGGCCCTAGAAATACCCATGACTGTGACAATTAATTCACGATCATGTGAACAGTAGCAGCCATTCCACAAGGAAAAGATTTGCGGAAGACCAGAAATGAGAGAAAATTCTGGCTGATGGGACAGACCATACCGTAAGAGTAGATGAGAGAACTGCTATGGTGGCAACAACCCAGTTCTCCAGGAGATGAATGTTTCATTCAAATGTAATGTTGCCACATTGTAAAGGCACAACAATATAAAAGTATGCAAAAAAATGTCCTCACAATCAACCATGTCAAGAAATTTGACACCGAAGTAAGGGATGGGTCAAAGGGAAAATAAAAATCTACAGCAATATCCTGCAAAACCATCTTGGAAAGGAAAGGAAAGGAAACACACACACACACACACGCACACACGTGCACACAAAGATGGAAAGGTTTTGCCATCGCCAGTGTTTTGTTTTGTTTTGTTTTGTTTTGTTTTTTCCCTTCTGACGATAGGAAGGAATGCCATCGCCAGTGTTGTAAACCACTGGCATAGACTGAAAGCAGAAAAATGCCATATTCATCATTACAACCCCCTAGCACTGAAGGCAATGCATTTCACATCTTCACAAACATATGCGCTAGATGACATCCATTGCAGTATTGTCACTAACGGGCAGTAATTGCGACATAGCAAAAGGCAGCAAAGGATTCAAATCTAATTGTTTGGAGTGGTGACCCTGAGGTAGTAAAAATGGGAGACAGGGAAAGAGTAGGAGGGCTGTGGGCAGAATTTTCACTTTTTAGTTGTATAATCTCTTCCAGATAATTAGTTTGTTCTATTTTTATATGCATTAGTTTTTAATAAAAAATAATAATTTTAAAATGTCATGTTACTTAAATTAAAAATTTTTTGTAAACTTGTTATACTTGGGGGAATCATGAGGTCCCAGAGTTGAGAGAGGTCTCAGAGGTCTGCGATCCAGTCTCGGCTGGATTCAGCTCCGCAGCCTGGCTGTGGGGACAGCCTGGCACTGCGGACAGAATGGCCACCCCATGGATACAAAAAATCAAACAAGCTTTGTGGCTTTTATAATCTACTCCAACAGGGCTAACTATCAACAACAACCATGCAAGAGGGGCCACAGTAGCCCCCAAATCCTCCAAGTTCATACCTCCTCCTGAGTCATTTGACAGTCAGCCTCAGAAAGGGTTTGAACACAAAAGACTGAGGTCGACTCTAAACCAGTTGGCCGTCAGAACAGCACATTCCCAACTCTAGCTTGGCTGCTGTCTAACAGGACCTCACAGTGTCGCACCAGCACCACCATCAACACATGCTTCCCTCTGCCATTCTTCCTACCATTTTACAGTTTGAGAAGAGCTGCTGACACTTTGACCTTGCTGTTTTACGTACCCAAGAGGCAAATCATTTACACATTTCCATTAACACGGGGACATTCTTCGGTGCCTCCTGGATCTCCTGTGAGGGCTTTGTACATCTTACCACATTCTACCCCACGTCACACGGTGACTTTAATCATGTTCCCTCTGATGGACATTATCATGGTATCCTCAGGCCTGTCAGAACTTAACATTACTTAGTTTTGCACAGTACTCAAAGTTGGTGGGCACGCCTGGAAAGGGTTTGCCATCACCAGTGTTGTGAACGACTGGGCTAGACTGAAAGCAGGAAAGATGTTGTAATCATCACTCTATCCCCCTAGCACCTAAGGCAGTGCATTTCACAGCTTGCTGAGAGCAGATATTCAATACCTGGAACTAGAAAATTATAGAATCTTAAAGCCAGAAGGAACCTAAAGGAGACCAGTTTCCGTCATCCATAGCCGAGAAATTTGAGACCCAGGTGGTTAAATCTGGGTTAGCCAAGGTTATCAGATATTGTGTTCACATCAGCTAGAGTGCAGATGTTCCTAGTCTGTGTTCACGTTCCTTCTTCCTCAAGTTGCTGGTTGGATGAATGAATGAATGAATGACTTAACCAAAGTCATTTGTTTGTATAACCAAAGGAGACCAGAAAAGAGACTGAAGTTAAATAGTCTAGTAAATGCAATTGTTTCCATGGACTATATTTGCCAACTTAAGTTTTCCACCTCCAATTGCTTATTTGCATCCATAGCCTTAGACATATTTTTAGTCATTTAAAATGTTTGATCAGTGCACACACACTCCCGACAAATAACAAGTTCCAATATGGTGCTAACTCCAATTCCTTTATAATCTATATGGCTCACCTCAAATGATGACACCACCAGATTGATCCCAGTATATTTTGATATGTCTTTACATGTCAATGTTGAGGTTGAGAACTCTTCATGTTATGTTCCTATTATGTAACTGCTTCAAGAACAAAAAAGATTTAAAAAACCTAACACACATAAATTATTAAGAACTCTGATCTAACATGATCACATGATATTCACTAGTCAGATTTTCAAATGACATTATCCTTTAAGAATCTAACTTTTGCCCTCCAGATATTTTTTGTAAAAAACTCAATAACTCAATAATAGCTTTGAGTTTCATTTCTTTCTTTCCTTTTCTTGCTCATCCACAGAGAGAGAGGTTTGAGAAGAGAAATAGGGAGGAAAAATGGGCAGAAGAAAGGAGAAAGGTATTAGAGTACTCGGGAACTAGCAGGGAGAAGCAGTCGGGCTCCAGGAGGAAGTGAGAAATATACCAGGGTGTGGTCAGGAAACACGTGCCTGTCAAGGGTCCCACCCTCTCTGCCATCCCTCCTGCTGAGAATTGAGCTGGCAATCTTATCACCGACCATGGACAAACAGAAAATGAAGACAGCCCCTACACTCAGATTCAGCCACACCACTCCAGCCAAAACTGAACTCACCTACCATGGAGTGGGCCATCGCATGGAGCACTCCTGTCCCCTCCCCTGCAATCACAATCAAATGTCATAGAAAAATAACTGACTGACATCACCATGAGCTTTTTAACAGTGATCTAGTCTAAACCCTCCTCACCCATTTTGCAGAAAAGAAAACTGAGACCCCAGAGAAATGAAGTCACTCACCCAAGGTCATTCAGCAAGACAGAACTAGATCTCCAAAATTCTGATTTGCTGTTTAGACCTCTTTCCTCTATGAGCAATTTAAAAGCTTTAGAACATACAAAAAAAAAAAACAAAAAAACCCACACCAACTGCCTTGACATGAAGAACAGTTACAAAGTGGCCCAAGAGAACATGAAAACAAACTAATTCAAAATATTAACCTCACCCTGCTTCCCAGAAGCCCAATGACAATAAAAGCAGCATCAGGCTGTTCAATGGAGTAATGGGGAGCCTCCAACAATTTAATCGCTCTTTTTCCTACTTCACCGATTTCTCACAGGCAGAGAAAAATATGCGCATAAGACTACTGAACCTCTTACTTTGAACAGGTACAGACCTTTCTGATACCCAAAATGTAAAGATTAGGAGATGCAAGTTTTCCCCCAAGCGCTTACAGACATCACTCATTTTAGACCCCAAATATCAGGTCATTCAATGCGTGTCAAGCCCCGGGGACAATTCATTGCTTCCGTCCCCCCCCCCCCCCTGCCCCGCGCAGGTAACAGGCGAAGCAGCAGAGACTGGGCTCCGTCAGCCGCCTGCACGCAGACTGCTAAAGACCCGACCCAGGAGACTAACATTCCAGAACGGGGCTTCTGAAAAAGCAGAAAACTTTTCCTTACCCTTAAAGATAACAGAAACAATAGGATCCGGTTTTCCAAATTTCGTTTTAGGGATGTTACTGGCAGATTCCACGATCACTCGCAGCATGGCTCTTGGCTGGCAGAGAGCAAGTTTCGGCAAACAGCAAACCGAGTTAGGCGGCAGCTCCGGGCCGCACCGCCCGGCAGGGAATTCCTCTCCCGGCGAAGGGAGGATTCCTCCCAGGGAAGAGGGAAGCGGGAAGGGGAAAAGGCAAAAATGGGTGGAACTCTGACGGATTATTTACTGAAGGCTGCGTGTAAGCTGACACCCCAACCCCAGGAGTCTACGCGGTGCCTGTCACCGACTTACGAATTTGGGAAATGTGGAAGTGAAAAGGACATAAACCTCAACCAAAAATTAAGTTTGTGCAACAAATGAAACTAAAATGAATTTGGAGCTAAGACACGTGGGCAGGTCGGGAAACTGCTAAAATGGGTCTGCCTTTTAGAAACAATTCGTGAAACCGGATTAATTCTCTGCCACCTCTTTCATTCCTTTCTGAGTTTCATGGAGTTTTAAAACTTTAGTCGGTTTTTTTCCCATTTTACTTTTGCCGGTTCTACTCATGCTGTTGAACGCGTCCACCCAGCCACCCCTATATTCAACCTCTGAAAAGCAGTTAAAAGGCGCCCCCTAGTGTATGGAAAGGGAATAACTGAGTATTTCAAGTTAACCCAGTGTGGGCACGGAAATAGGAATTTACAAAATTGGTGTATTGAGAGCTGATCTCATAGAATTTCTTTAAAAATTCTTCAGAGGTGAGAGCTGGGCTCTTAAGTTTTCCTGATCTATCAAAAGTTTCCAACAGTCTTCGGTGAAAATAGAGAAGTGTCTTGCCACTGTTTCTGAACCTACCGCTGCCCACAGCATCTTCCCATCCCAGAGAATGAATGCATTAGGCAGTGAAGCCGGGTGGTTGAGATCACAAGAGGCGAGCTGGGCTTAGTTAGCCAGACGTGAGTGTGAGTCTGTGCTTCACCACTTTGAGCTACTTCACCTTGGCAACTTTCTTAACTCCTCTCTTCCTCAGTTTCCTCATCTGTAAAATGGAGATAAAGTTGTGATAAGTTAAAGGTCTCGGCCGGGCGTGGTGGCTCACACCTGTAATCCTAGCACTCTGGGAGGCCGAGGCGGGAGGATTGCTCGAGGTCAGGAGTTCGAAACCAGCCTGAGCAAGAGCAAGACCCCGTCTCTACTATAAATAGAAAGAAATTAATTGGCCAACTAACATATATAGAAAAAATTAGCCAGGCATGGTGGCGCATGCCTGTAGTCCCAGCTACTCGGGAGGCTGAGGCAGGAGGATCGCTTGAGCCCAAGAGTTTGAGGTTGCTGTGAGCTAGGCTGACGCCATGGCACTCACTCTAGCCTGGGCAACAAAGCGAGACTCTGTCTCAAAAAAAAAAAAAAAAAAAGGGCCGGGCATGGTGGCTCACGCCTGTAATCCTAGCTCTTGGGAGGCCGAGGCGGGCGTATTGCTCAAGGTCAGGAGTTCAAAACCAGCCTGAGCAAGAGCAAGACCCCGTCTCTACTATAAATAGAAAGAAATTAATTGGCCAACTGATATATATATAAAAAAATTAGCCGGGCATGGTGGCTCATGCCTGTAGTCCCAGCTACTCGGGAGGCTGAGGCAGAAGTATCGCTTGAGCCCAGGAGTTTGAGGTTGCTGTGAGCTAGGCTGACGCCACGGCACTCACTCTAGCCTGGACAACAAAGTGAGACTCTGTCTCAAAAACAAAACAAACAAACAAAAAAAAGGTCTCTATGGGGCTTGGCTCAGAGCACACAGTAATTTACTCACATACACACCAGAAGTTCGTGCTTCCTTGTGATTTTCTAGCATTGTGTTAATACAAGTGAGCTTAAAATCAGGATCTCTTTGTGTTTCAGAAGAAAAGACTAAACCTTAGGGTGAAGAAACAAAGGGTTTCTTTTTGCTTCTGAACGTACAACCAAGAAGACCCATCTGTAAACAAATACTTCAAGTGCATTGAAAAAGGATAGTTTAACCTACAAGAATGTCTCAGTGAGTTTCTCCAGGTCTTACATAGTAAAGAGCCTAGTATTCAATGCTATGCACATTATTGTATTTAGTGGATGTTAGAGGCAAGGAGTGGACACAGAGTTTTAATGGTATATAGACAACATTACCTTTATTTAGCTGCTTTTTATTTTTCCTTTTTACTGTGAAATATATTTACCGAAAAATGCATACAACATAAATGTGAAAGTTTGGAGTTTTAATTTGCATTTTCCCTATTCATGTGGGAAAAATTGACAAATGACCTCCAACCTTACACGATACATAATCAATTACAAGTAAAGTATAAATCTAAATAAGCAAGATAAGACATGTTTCTAGCTAGGCATGGTTACACAGGCCTTTAGTCCCAGCTACTTAAAAGGCTAAGGCAGGAGATGGCTTGAGGACAGGAGTTCAAATCCAG
Organism: Microcebus murinus; assembly: GCF_040939455.1. NCBI lineage: Eukaryota > Metazoa > Chordata > Mammalia > Primates > Cheirogaleidae > Microcebus > Microcebus murinus. Next base: position 31,563,082 of record NC_134117.1, on the reverse strand, counting down.
CCTGGGCAACATAGCAAGATTTCATCTCTCCCATCCAAGTACTAACTAGGCCCGACCCTGCTTAGCTTCCGAGATCAGACGAGATCGGGCGCGTTCAGGGTGGTATGGCCATAGACAGGATCTCATCTCTTAAAAAAAAAGATGTGTTTCTAGAAGACTACACAGAAATATGTTTACATGACCTCAGGATAGAAAAGGATTCCGTAATATGAAAAAACTATACTAATCATAAAAGGAAATATTGATAAATTCAATTGTATGAAAATCACAACCTACAAAGGACTAGTATTCAGAGTACATAAACAGCTCCAGCAAATTAGTAAGAAAAACACAGAGAACTTGAGAAAAAAATAGGTAAAAGATTTCAATAGGTACTTCACAAATTAGGAAATGTAAATATGAAAAGGTACTCAACCTCATTGGTAATTAGAAAAATGCAAATTAAAACTCCAATGAGATATTAATATATACTCTCCAGATAGGCAAATATGCAAAAATCTAACATTGCTAAGGGTGACGAGAATGTGGAACCACAGGAAGTCTCAGACACTGCTGGTAAGAGTGTAATCAGCAGTAAATTCTCGTGGATTTTCTACCATTACAATTATATAATCTGCAAATAACACCTGGTGTGTTTCTTCCTTTCCAATCCTTGTGCTTACTTTATTTTCCTTTTTATTACTATGTTGATTAGACCTTTCATTATAATATTGACTAGGGGTGGTAATAACAGACATCCTTATCTTTTTCAAAGGGAAAGATTTCCATACTTCACCATTAAGTATGATGCTTGCTGTAGATTTCTCATAATTATCCTATTTTAAGATTAAAAGACTTCTCTTTATTCCTAGCTTGCTAAGACTTTTTGTTTGTTTGTTTTTTTAGAGATGGGATCTTGCTATATTGCCCAGTCTGTAGTATAGTGGCTAGTCACAGGCTCATTATAGTGTACTACAGCCTCGAACTCTTAGGCCCAAGTGATCCTCCCACCTTAGCCTCCTGAATAGCTGGGACTACAGGTGAGTGCCACCATGCCTGGCTTTAAGACATCTTATAATAAATGAAGTTGCATTTTATCAGATGGTTTACCTTATTGAGATGATTGTAAGATCTTTATGTTTAATTTGGTGAATTACATGTATTTTCTAAAGCTAAACTAACCTGGCATTCTTGAGATAAACTCAACTTAGTTGTCATATCTTGTACTTTCATATCGCTAAAATTTGGATTACGAATATCTTTATATCTTATTTATGACTTTTGTATTATGTTTATGAATAACACTAATTTGCAATTTCCCTTCCTCATTTTCTTCCAGTCAGCTTTGGTACAGAAGTTATGCTAGCATCATAAAACGAGTTGGGGCATGCTGCTTTTATTTTTTTTTATTCTTCAGAAGAATTGTGGGTTTGAAATTATTTCTTCTGATTGGTTTTTCTTTCATAAAAGTCATCTTTGTACTTATTTTAAAGAATCAAGAAACCCTACCAGGCTTGTTACCAAGTTAGCAGTTCACCTCTCCTCACCACCAACATTTTCCATTCCCAGGGATCCCCACTTTCAACTCTTTCATCTATTTATTTTGGTATTAATCTCCAAATAATGTGCTTTCATTTCCACTTTTTATTTTCCAGTTTCGGGCATCATCTATTTGTTTCCAAACAAGGAAATGAGGACTTAACTTTCTTTCAGCCCTCCTCAATGTATCCACATACAAGCACACTTCCTGTATTTTGGTCCCCCAATAGAGATATACTATAAATATGTGTGGATCAGGTGTTTACATGATTTTGACTATATAAACACCATTCACAACTAAGCCATGAAGTATACTAAGATGTGCTTCCTACAACATTTTCATTTTTCTTTTTTTTGGAGTTCATTACCACCTTACTGTTTTTTGTACCTTAAACTCTCTCCAAATTGTATAAATTTCCCAATATGTTCATATACATTAGAAATTATATCAGTTTCATCTTCTTGAAGAAACCTCTCCTGGGATCTTCTGAATAGCACAGATCAGGATGGTTTTGCCCTGGAGCTACATACAGCTGCCATACAGCTGGGGCTTTCCTTCCTCTACACCCATTCCCTTTGCATCTCTCTTATTTGGGATTTGTCCTCCTGGGCTAATTTTCTTGTCTTGCCGAAGCATAGGCCTTCCCTGTCTGAATGACTTTATTCTACTCTTATATTTAATTGACAGGTGTTAGAGGCAAGGACTCTCAGAGACCCTCAACTCCCCTATGACTTGTCCTATGCACGGGCCTCGCCCTAGAAAAATTCCTAGGACAAAAACAACACCCCACCCTCCAGCTATAGCTCCAAAAAGAATGCATTCCAAAATGCTCCAGGGTGTGCTAACTGCAATTGTTCCCGACCACCTCCAGGTTGGGGTCGAGTAATCAGTCACAAACCTCGATACCGATAAGATACTGATTGGGGCTGATTAGCCCAAACCCAAGACTCACCGTCACCCCACTGCATTTTTTGTTTCTACTTCCTTGTTTCTGTATGCTTATAAAACCTACTAAGAATCTAAGTAAAGTAGACCTTGACAACCCTTTGCTTGGTCTCGTTCCTTTCTCTCGCCCATCTCTTTCAGGCACGGTCCCCCTTGACCCCACGAGTAACAGAAGGTCCTGCGGGCCGGGACAAGTGGCGCCCAACGTGGGGCTCGAGGTACGGACTTTTGTCGGATGACACTCGGTTTACAGACAGTTCTCCGGAGAATCCCTGAAGAGACCTCCTTTCTGCCGCTCACAGAATCGACGGTCTGGTGAGTAGATTTTTTACATTGTCATCCCATCGAGATGGGCCATTCCTTGTCTAAAGAGGCCGTTTTTATCAAGGATCTCAAGGCCTCGCTCAGAGAGAGAGGAATTAGAGTTAAGAAAAAGGACCTAGTAAAGTTTTTTGTGTTCATTGATCGTGCTTGTCCTTGGTTCATTGTTGGTGGACCTGAGATTCACCCACGCAAATGGCAGAAGGTAGGCAGAGAGTTAAACAATTTACTTCTGAATCAGGGCCCAGATGCCGTCCCTGTATCCGTTTTCTCCTACTGGGGACTAATCAGAGATATTGTTGAGGGAGCAGATTCAGACCCCAATAAAAAGCAGCTGCTCTCAGTAGCAGAATTCTGCCTCCGACCCGTGTCACGGTCTGCTTCGAGAACATCTTTAGAGGCGTCCGGAGAGTCGGCTTCTCCTAATGATCCTGAGAGGCCAACATGCCCGTCCCCTTGCCCCTCAGTTTGTATTAATATGCCCCCTCAGGACCCATCGGTTGAGCTCCAGACATCTAGGGACGAGCCCCCGATTAGTAGGCCAGACACCAAGACCCTCTATCCTCCCTTACCCGAGGGTACAGCCCCTCATGCATTTAATTACCCGGTGTTCAAGAGACAACCCCTCCGAGAGTCCCTCGACCCCGCAGAAGAGGCAACCCTCGGAGAGGAAGCGGCCCGATATCACAATCCCGGATGGCCGCCTCTTTACGCGCCTCAGATTTGCGCACCTTCATTAATGCCTCCACTTACAATGCCCTTACTTTTGCGTGCCAAAAAAGACTTAAGTCAAAGGGTTATGCAATTAAAGGATGTCTTACAACTTCAAAAAGAATTTACCCAGCTTTCCAAAGACTTGTCCTCCCTCCAAGATACGCTTAAAGATTCGGTCTTCATTAGCCACCCACGTCATGAGACCGCCCAATCATATGCCACCTTAAATAAAAAATCCTTAAAGTCCTCCCATAAAGCCCTAGCATTCCCGGTAGTTACCCGGTCTAATAGGCAAGGAGACCTTGCCGCCCCTTCTTCAAGCCAGTCCCTGCCCCAAGATTCAGATAATGAGGATACGGAAGGGAGGGAAAGAGAAAGCGAGAGCGATGACCTCCCAGAAGAAACAGACTCAGAGCCCACTGAATTTTGCAGACTAAAATTTAAAACCTTTAAAGAACTGAATTCTGCTGTTAGGGCGTATGGGCCCAATGCACCCTTTACCTACTCCCTCCTAGAGGCAGCCTCAGGGGGCGGCTACCTGCTCCCCGGAGAATGGGTCAAACTAGTACAGGCAGTCCTTTCTCGCGGGTAGTTCCTCTCTTGGAAGGCCGACTTTCTCGACCGCTGTCAGACCACGGCTGCTAATAATTTAAAAAACCCCAATTCTGCATCTTGGACCCTTGAAAAGCTTAGCGGACAGGGGAGATTTGCCACTGAACAGCGCCAAAGGAGACTCCCAATTGGACTTTTGTCCCAGACCACCGCGGCTGCCTTTGGCGCCTGGCGAACACTTCCCTCTATGGGATCTGTCCTTACTCCCCTGACAAAAATCACCCAGGGAGCTCAAGAGGGTTTTAGTGAATTTGTGGGCAGGCTTTTAGAGTCTGCTGAACGAACCCTCGGACACGAAGATGAGAATAATAGGCTTATTAAACAGTTAGCTTATGAAAATGCCAACAGCACCTGTAGGGCCATTCTTAGAGGCAAACTCAAAAATAAAGACCTTAATGACATGATTAGAATGTGTAATGATGTTGACCCCTTTACCCATAAGGTATCACAGGCCGTGCAGCTTGCGGTTGGGGCCGCCATCCAAGGGACCGCGGCACAGAGGGACTGCTTTAATGCGGTCAACCAGGGCACTTTGCGAGGCAGTGCCCCCTAGCCGTCTCCTCTGCTACCCCTAACCTCAGTGAGCTGCCAGGCAGGCCAGCCCAGCCCCCTCCCTCTGTCCTCGCTGTGAGAGGGGAAAGCATTGGGCCAATCAGTGCCGCTCCAAGACTGATGTCTTTGGAAACCCCTTGCCCCCCCTTTCGGGAAACGGCCTGAGGGGCCAGCCCCGGGCCCCCCGTCCTATTCAATTTCAGTCGGTCTCGGGGAACAGCCGACAAGAGAGCCCCCAGACTCTAGACTCCTCCGAGCAACCACAGGGAGCGCAGGAGTGGACTTGTGTGCCTCCTCCGACACAATATTAAGACCTGAGGATGGTGTTCAAATTTTGCCCACTGGCTCCTTTGGACCTCCACTGGCCAACATGTTCTTTTTTATTCTGGGCTGAGCCTCCTCCACTCTTGCAGGGCTCATATTCCACCCCTCCATAGTAGATAGTGACTTTACCGGGGAAATTAACATCTTAGCCAGTGCGCTTACAGGCCCTGTGTATGTCTCTAAGGGACAGCGCTTAGCTCAGGCATTACCCTTGCCCCTTAATACATCCTTCCCAGCCATCGCCTCTAACCGAGGTGCTTCTCGCCCTGGCTCTTCTGATCTCTATTGGGTCCAAGCTATCACCAAAGAACGGCCCACCCTGCGGCTAAAATTAGATGGTAAACTTTTTGAGGGCCTTCTTGATTCAGGTGCCGATTCCACAGTTATTGCCCAAGACGCCTGGCCCGATTCATGGCCACTGCAGCCCTCCCTTACGCACTTACAAGGTATAGGACAGTCTAGAGATACTCTCCAGAGCTCAAAAATTTTGACATGGGAAGACTCTGAGGGAAACAGAGGTACTACTCAACCCTTTGTAGTCCCGAGCCTACCTGTTAACTTATGGGGGCGTGATATCCTTGCACAAATGAATGTCATTATGTGCAGCCCCAATGAAGTTGTAGCCAGCCAAATGCTTAAACAGGGATTCCTCCCAGGACAGGGTTTAGGCAAAGAGGGTCAGGGACTAAGAGCACCCCTGACCACCCTCCCTAAGTCAGACAGATCAGGACTAGGGTTCAAAGACCATTTTTCGTAAGGGCCATTGATACCCCTGCACTTCAGGCAGATAAAATCACTTGGAAGAGTGACTCACCTGTCTGGATCGATCAGTGGCCCCTCCCGTCTAACAAACTAGCCGCAGCTACAGCGTTAGTATAGGAACAATTAGCTGCCGGACACATAGAGCCCTCTACTTCACCATGGAACACCCCCATTTTCGTCATTCAAAAAAGGACTGGCAAGTGGCGGCTGCTACAAGACTTACGGGCTGTTAACCAAACAATGGTTCCCATGGGGGCACTCCAGCCTGGTTTGCCTTCGCCCGCAGCTATCCCCATGGCTACTATAAAATAGTCATTGACCTAAAAGATTGCTTCTTCTCCATACCGTTGCACCCAGATGACTGCAAACGGTTCGCATTCAGTCTCCCGGTAGTAAACTGTATAGGACCCTCTCCGCACTTCCAATGGCGAGTATTGCCTCAAGGCATGGCCAACAGCCCTACCCTTTGCCAAAAATATGTAGTTCAGACAATTGATTCTTTTAGAATTCAACATCCTCAGCTATATATAATTCATTATATGGATGACATTCTTCTCGCTGGGGCTGACGAGGCAACATTACATCAAGTTACCATGCAGGTTGTCTTGGCCTTACAAGCTCGAGGCCTCCACTTGTCCCCTGAAAAGATTCAGGTCTGCCCCCCTCACCTGTTCCTAGGCTTTGAATTGTTCCCCAATAAAGTCCTCTCTCAAAAGGTGCAAATCAGAAAAGACTCTCTTCAATGCCTTAATGATTTTCAGTGCCTTCTAGGCGACATTAATTGGCTTCGCCCATATTTAAAACTCACCACAGGACAGCTAAAACCCCTATTTGACATCCTGCAGGGAGATGCTGATCCAACCTCTCCCCGCTCCCTAACTAAAGAAGGGCAGCAAGCGCTTAATTTGGTCGAGCAGGCCATAAATGCCCAGGCCATTGGCTACTTCTCCCCCAATTCCCCCTTGTACTTCATTGTCCTCCCTACCCCCTTTTCGCCCACGGGACTCTTTTGGCAGGGTAAGCCTCTCTTTTGGGTTCACCTGTCGGCTTCCCCCCCTAAAGTCCTTCCCACCTACCCTTACTTAGTAGCTAAGATTATTCACTTGGGGCAAGAAAACTCCCTTAAGCTCTTTGGAAAAGATCCAGATATCATAATACTCCCTTACAATGCTTCTCAAATTCGGTGGCTAATACAAAATGATGATGACTGGGCAGTTAGCTGTACGTCTTTCCAGGGCAAACTAGATAATCATTACCCCCCTGATAAACTAATTCAGTTCCTCCATCGGACACCTGTAATATTTCCCAAAAAAACAAGAGTCTCCCCCATTCCAGGAGCCGTCTTAGTCTTTACCGACGGATCCTCCTCAGGCACCGTGGCCTATAGCATTAATGGCCAGGTTCGCAGTTTTTTCACCGGGTTCTCCTCTGCTCAACTCGTTGAGTTAGCAGCCTTAGTCACAGTCTTCAAAAACATAGATCAGTCGCCATTTAACTTGTATACTGATAGTTCTTATGTTGCTCATGCTGTCGCCACTTTGGAAACTGTGCCTCATATTCAGCCCTCCAACAATACCACTCAAATGTTCCAGCAACTACAAGGATTCATTCACTCCCATTCTGCGCCCTTTTTTATAGGCCATATTCTCGCCCACACTGGCCTTCCTGGGCCTCTAGTCGCTGGAAATAATCTTGTTGATCAGGCAACCCACGTTGCAGGCACAGTTCACACTATCACTGTTGATCCTGTTTGTGCTGCACGCCAGGCTCATGATTTACACCATCTCAATGCCCATACTCTCAGGCTTAAATTCTCTATTACTAGAGAACAAGCCAGAGAAATCGTCTGCCAATGCAGGGCCTGTTTTACCCTTCTCCCTGAGCCACACCTAAGAGTCAACCCTCGCGGCCTGATCCCTGGGGAGCTCTGGCAGATGGATGTCACTCATTACCCCCCTTTCAGAAAGCTTAAATATGTACATGTCTCTATAGACACTTGTAGTGGATTTATCTTTGCTTCCCTACAAACAGGCGAAGCCACCCGCCACGTTATTAGTCATGTTATAGCCTATCTCACCTCCCTCCCTCAGCCTAAAGTTATTAAGACTGACAATGGCCCGGGATATATCAGCTCCAACTTCAAAAGCTTTTGTACTCAGCTAGGCATTAAGCATATTACAGGCATTCCATATAACCCTCAGGGCCAAGGTATTGTAGAGAGAGCTCATCAGACGTTAAAAAATACGCTCTCCAAACTACAATCGGGAGGAGGAATTTTGTACCCTTTAACAGGTAATTCCAAAACCCTGCTTAATCACACCCTGTTCATTTTAAATTTTCTCACCTTTGACACCTCTGGTAAAACAGCCGCCGACCGCCTTTGGCATCCATCCACCACAGATACTTCTGCACAGGCCTTATGGAAAGAGCCGCTTACAGGCAAATGGCTGGGGCCTGACCCTGTCCTCATATGGGGAAAAGGACATGCCTGCATCTACGATACCCAGGCAGGAAACGCCAGATGGCTACCAGAGAGAGTGATTAAGTTATATAACCCACCCAGGGAATCCCCTGAGAAGAATTCTTAATTCTGTTCTCTTCCAGAAATACAATGACTCCCCGAGAAAAGGCGCTGCCCCTCCTATGCCTGATTCTAGTCGTGATCAAGAGCACCATCGCAACCAACATCCATCAGATCTACAACTATACATGGCAGGTAATTAATGAGGCAGGAGACGTTGTTAATTCCTCCTCACGTCTCTCCGTCATTATACCATGGGATCCATTAGAAATTGACCTATGCGTATTAGCTCTTGGGGCTAAAGACCCTATGTGGGGCCTTCCCGCACTTTTCGCCCCTCAGCCAGCTCCTCCACAGCTGACTCCTCCCCAGGCCTTTGCTCCTCGGGAGCCGGACGCTCTGCGACGAGATATAAAGACTTTTATGTTTGCCCAGGGACCCATCGACCTCGCACCAACAACTACCAATGTGGTTACGCCCCTGACTTCTTTTGTGCTTCCTGGGGCTGTGAGACCACCGGTGATGCCTACTGGAATCCCTCCTCTTCCTGGGATTATATCACCGTCAGAAAGTGGTTTCCCCGTCAAGCTCCTTCGTCCCCTTACGCCCCACAACCACCCACTGATCCTCAGTGTAACAACCAATGGTGCAACCCCCTGTTAATTTCATTCACTGAAGCTGGAAAAAAGGCTTCTTGGGATCATTCCAGGGGATTTGAGTGGGGGCTTAGACTTTACACATCTGGGAAAGACATTGGTCTCACATTTAAAATCAAATTAATTAAAAGCCTCCCCAGAGATCCTACGGTCGCAATAGGTCCTAATCACAACCTTCACCCACCTCGACCTCACGGTCCCTCCAGGGGCCTACCCTCCTCCCCAGCTGTGTCCCCTTCTCCACTCAGTACCTCCCTATACCAACCTACCCTGCCCAAGGGGCCCCCCTCCTCTGCAGAACTAATTCTCATCTTGGTCAATGGCTCTGTCAGGACCATCCGAGAGGCCAATAATTCAGAATATCAGGAGTGTTGGGTATGCTACTCCCCCTGGCCTCCCTTCTATGAGGGTGTTGCTACATTTGACAAACTATTATTTACTAACGACACCAGCAAACTCAGATGGGGCCTAGAGACCCATGATGGCCTGACACTCAGCCAGGTCACAGGCCTAGGCCTTTGCCTTCTTAGCCCAAGAATGCTCCCTCCCACACCCTTAGAGAAAATATGCAATCAGTCAATTACTGTCAACTCCACTTTTCAGTATATTCAGGCATCTAACACCTCTTATTTTGCTTGTTCTTCCGGCCTTACCCCGTATGTAGTCACTGCTACATTTCTTGAGCATAGAGAATATTGTGTGTTAGTCATGCTCTTCCCCAGACTCACTATACGTCCTGCTGACGAATTGCTCAAATTTTGGGAGCGTGGCACCACAATGCCCCGAGAAAAGAGGGAGCCCATCACGGCCATAACACTCGCAGTTGTTCTAGGCCTTGGTGCCACAGGGGCTGGAACAGGCATAGCCTCTCTAGTCACCTCCAACCAGCAATACCTGCAGCTCTCTGCTGCCATCGATAACGATCTCCGAGAGCTACAGCAGGGCCTAAAATATCTCAAAGAATCCCTCACTTCGCTTTCTGAGGTAGTGTTACAAAATAGAAGGGGCCTAGACTTAGTGTTCCTCCAAGAGGGAGGTTTGTTCCCAGCACTCAAAGAAGAATGTTGCTTTTACGCAGACAAAACAGGTCTGGTAGAAGATAGCATTGAGAGAGTTAGACAGAGCCTAGAAGATAGAACAAAACGGAGAGAACAAAGTGAGGCATGGTATCAAAATTGGTTTTCTACATTCCCCTGGCTATCCACATTGCTTCCCAGTGTCTTAGGGCCGCTTGTAGGTTTTCTGTTGCTCCTCACCTTTGGGCCTTGGGCATTCAAAAAACTAACTGATTTTGTCAAGTCGCAGGTAGACGCAGCCACACAAAAATCGGTCTCCGTGTTTTACCAACGGCTAGAACTAAGAGGCTCCAGAGAAGACCTCCATGAAGAGTCTCCCAACACACCCACTGAAGGTCTAAATTTCTCAGACCTTGCCGCAGACATGGAACGCAGTTGGTTCCAAAAGCTGTGGAGATGCCCATGACGGGATTATCTCGATGCCGTGTACCAGATGCACACCCCGCCAGCAGTGAGGTAACTCCATGACGGGAATATTGTAGGTCCATGCCCGGGGGCACACTTCATAATCAGAAGTGCCGGAGCTGGATGCCACCTACATAGCCTAAGACAGAGGCCTCACCTTCACATTGATCGCCCGATCTTATATTTGGGGTGCTGGTCGCGGAAGCCCATCGCGTAGCTTAAGACAGGCTCTCCACCCACCTATATAAATCTCCCTCATACTAATAAAGAGAGGGGGAGATGTTAGAGGCAAGGACCCTCAGAGACCTTCAACTCCCCTATGACTTGTCCTACGCACGGGCCTCGCCCTAGAAAAATTCCTAGGACAAAAACAACACCCCACCCTCCAGCTATAGCTCCGAAAAGAATGCGTTCCAAAATGCTCCAGGGTGTGCTAACTGCAATTGTTCCCGACCACCTGCCAGGTTGGGGTCCAGTAATCAGTCACAAACCTCGATACTGATAAGATACTGATTGGGGCTGATTAGCCCAAACCCAAGACTCACCGTCACCCCACTGCATTTTTTGTTTCTACTTCCTTGTTTCTGTATGCTTATAAAACCTACTAAGAATCTAAGTAAAGTAGACCTTGACAACCCTTTGCTTGGTCTCATTCCTTTCTCTCGCCCATCTCTTTCAGGCATGGTCCCCCTTGACCCCACGAGTAACAGAAGGTCCCGTGGGCCGGGACAGACAGGTTGGCCAGCACAGAATTCCAAGTTCAAAAGTATTTTCTCCCATTATTTGAAAGCATTGCTCCATTGTCATTTGGTTCCCCACATAGCTCCTCTGTCCCTAGGGGAATATTACACGTCTCCACCTGTTGCTACATGGCTTGCAGTGCTTTTCTATGAGAAGTATGTTACTCTCCACCCCGTTAGTGGCAGATGTGGCCATGGGACTGGCTTTAGTGGAATAGGAGAGTAAGGCGGATTCTATAGTCCACCACCCAGATTTCTCTCCAGGAATGAAGAATGTATTACCTCCAGCTGCTGGGATGGCTGTCAGGAAACATCCTTCAGCTGTCAGCCCTTTTGGGGGATTTCCTGCACTGGAGAAAACTGCCTCACCCAAGGTCATGTTTCCCTCCAGGAGCAGCCTACCTCCAGTGACTGATCAGTGCAGACATATAAGGGCCTGGCCCCTTTGCTCCAAGGGGTGACAATCTACAGGGCTGTCCCAGCTCCTGGGCTCCCCATGGGGTCAGCTGGGGCTGGTGTGGGGACCCTGCTTCTTTCTCCTCCATTCTAAGGTGTTGTTCTCAAGAGTACTTCCTAAGGGATGCCCTGTATAATCATCTCATCTCAGAACTTTTCCCTGGGGAACTCAATCTGTCACAGTTGGGTGCCAGGAGTGGTTCAAGAGAGTAGATCCTAAGATGGAATTTAGGGCTTGAGCACCCACCGCCCAGCTGGCAACAAAGACCCTTGATAACCCCGTCACTGGTGATCCAAGACACAGTACAATTGTAAAACGTGTCACCAGTGAACTGGGCTGGTTCACCAATGGAAGGGGATGAATTCACTGTTGTATGACAGGAAGATGAAATATATGGAGAAAATAGAAACTAAGGGTTTCTTAATAGATTTGGGAGCTATTGCTAAATCCAGTTAACACTCTGGAAAAGTAATAAAAGGCTAACGGTGATTCATCAGCAATAACAATCTCAGAATGAAAGCCAGAGGGCCCCCTCTCCTGCAGCAGAAGGGCAGGTAAGCTGCGGGCCAGCACCAGAGCTCAGTCAAGAAAGAAGACAAGCTCCAAAGAAGACTGAACTCCCACCCACACAGCTTATCTGCTATGTAAGATCTGCTCTGTTGGGAAGGAATGGGACCCTGATACATATGGTGGGAATATCTGGTTGATGTCCTTGAATGTCCTCTGATTCCTCTGAGCCCTCTGAGCCTGCGGGAGCGGCACGTGGCTCCCGATTAAAGACAAGCACTGTCCGCCCTGCTTGGAGATGATGCAGAGGCTTCTGCCCTGCAAGACAACTGTTTTTCTCCTCGGATCTCCCCTGCCGCTAGGTCAATATCTAGGACTAAGTCTCAACATACCTCTGCTGGGGATGTGCCAGGTCTGCTGAAAACGGAAAGGGGACACATTCTGAATAAATGCAGGACACAGCCAATGTGTGCCGGCAGGAGCTGGAAGACTACACCCAAGGCTGGATTCCAAGGGTGCCGGATCCAGGGGCAGTGCCGAATGTAAATTTGGATAAAAGAGTTTGTTGATCTGGGTGCACTCTCCTGGGATACCGGATTTCACATGCTGCAAGATTCCCCCCTTCAAACCAAGAGAGTGTGAACACACTGTTGGGATGGCTCCTAGAAGCATGGAAAAAGCAATGGGCCACCTTAAGTTAGGAAGGAATACCTGGATTGCTCTGACAGACAGTGGAAAGTAAGGATTCAAATGCTCCAAGAAGTGGACATGAAACAGTGCGTATGCTACGTAAGGCCAGAGAACCAACTGGATGACTATGTCCCACAAGGATCTAGAGGATACACGTCATTTACCAAGGAACATGCTGGTAGAGGGTCACCAGCATCTCTAAGAAGTTCAAGTTCTCTGTAGGCCAGGATGGAGGACAAAGACTGTGGTACAGACCTGGGCTAATAGAGATGGGGATGAGATGGTTGAGAACAACAGGGACTAGGGAGCAGCATAGACCTACCACAGGCCAAGTGTGGGCAGTTATCATAATAAACATCCAGGTTGGAGCAGCAGCCAAGCTAAGGCATGTAGAATTTTGGAGATGATTGACAGAACATGGCATCCCAGGACAAAATAGGCAACAAACAAGAGTTCTGCTCAATCAATATAATCAACATAAATGGCCATTTATACAAGTAACTAAATTATGGAGAAGGGAATACCCAAATATTTTGAATCAACAAAACTCAAGTTGGCATTGATACCCAGAAACCAAAAACATCATCATGACCCCTCTTCTTGGAATGGGAACACATGGGGGCGAAGGAAATCAAAGTATTTTACCGCAAAATATACTTCTTTGCCACATTTTGAGATGGCTGTCCAGAGGGCTGCAGACAAAGCAGTCTGCCAAGCTGTCTTTTGTCGGGAGAGTTGCACCTGCAGAGAAAACCTGCACTGGTGGAGCCGGGTTTCTCGGAGGCCTTCCCTTGTGCAGATCTAGGAAATATTAACTGAGATTTTGATACATTTAAACATCTGAGAAAAACATTTACCGTCTCTCTGAGGGCTGCTACCTGTGAGGTTTCACCTACGAAACAAGACCCCCTTTGCTAGCCAGGCCTCCTCTTCTCCTTAATCTTTTGCCACAATCCAAGACCCCATTCTTTCCCTAAACTCAAGATAGTATATAAGCTTCTGAACCCCACAGGGGGATTGAGGTACTCAATCTGTGTTCTTGCCCTTGTGCAAGTGAATAAATTTCTATGCCTTTTCTCTCATTAATCTCCTATTGTGAGTTGAACCTTCAGAGGGCAAAGGTGAAGTTTTCCCTTGGCCCCTACAGTTTTGGCACCGTGAGCAGAATATCAAAGCCACTCTACTCTTCTAGAAGCCGTGGTGAAGGGGACCCAGGACCTAACCAGTGGGCACAAGGATATGAATTTCCTAAATAGCCAGGCTCCTGACTTCTCTTTCTGCGGAATCCAGTTGAGAGTATGGTCAAAACCACTGTTTATTTTTCTCCCTCTGCAAAATCTTGATTAATGGGAGAAAAGGATTTGTGTCATTACTCTTAGGTATAGTGACTCTGATGAACTTTTTGCTATGAATATTAATATTATTTGATCTCTTTCCTCCCAGAAATAGTCGTCTTTTCCTTTTTCTCTGTTTTTCTGTGTTGTTCTGTCATAGAGAAGGGTACCATAGGGTAGTGCATGGGCCTAAACTCCCTGTAAGTATGCTGTTTAAGATGGCCCTGCAGACTGGTCAGTTTTGTGGTTCTGATCAGATCAGTGTATAAACTTTGCTGTGAGTCCCCAAAATAAAAACTAGATGAGGTTCCACTCTCATCTTGTTTTATGTCCTTGAGAGCTTGACTTGTGACCAAGGGGGAGCGCTCTCTCTTGGCTTTCACCACCCAGGGGTTGTGATTTGCTAGTCATCGTAGGTGGCCAGTCTGAAAACAACAGGGGAACCCAAGACACATAGACTTTAAGCAGCACACGTTTTGTTCCAAACATGTCAGGCTCTTTGGGGAGTTTGCTTTAAGAAGTTCCATCCCCATGGGGTTTTGTCATCTCAACTCTTGTTGCCTGGTTAGTGCTGGGAAAGCACAGTGCCAGGAGGGACCACCTGGTGTCACCGATGAACAGATCTGTAGCTGGTGGACCCCCACAGATTTGTAGGTTACCAGGGTCACCATGTGCACAAGCACCGTCCTTAACCATCTGTGGCAACACGTCTTTCCCTATCTTCGCCTTTTCCTGGGAGTGGATTTTTTGGAGGCAGGATCTTTGGGATTTCCTCTTCTATGTCCTCTCCAGGAAATATCTCTTTCTTAAACAGTAAAAACTTATTCTAAACCTGGAAAATTATATCCTGGGCTTCCCATGAAGAGGCTATTAGATCGAGTGGCTATTGGAATAAGTACATCATTGGAAATTCTAATCAGTGGCCGAAAGATGGATCCTTTAAATGAGAAAGACCCTTAAATTAAAAAAATATATATATTTAGCGATCTCATATTCCAAACAATTGTCTTATTTCTATTTGTTTTTATTTTTATAATTGTCAATTCTTATTTTTATTTATGGGAAGATAAAATTAAAAGACACACAACAGCACCATGGCTGGTGGTAGAAATTCTCTTGGCTAAATTAAAAAGCAAAAATGTAACCTAAAACGAAGCTAAGATCCTTTGTGCATTCAAACTGCCTGCTTTGGATCCCAGTGGGACCCACCAGGAAGGCTGCTTCACCTTGTAACCTGGTAGTTAAAATCCTGCACCGTCACCACTGCGACCTGGGTTTGAGTCTCAGTCGGGGAATCAGCTCCTTTTGGTTTGATATTTGTGTGACTTTTGACTTTTTAGGGTATCCATTTATTATTGATACTTTTCCCTTCTTGGACAGCGTTTTGGTTTCCTGTCTTCTTCCCCCTGTGAAGGGTGAGCGGGGCTTTTGGGCCCTTGCGTGTAAGAGGCCGGCTGGGACGCTGAGCCCCTAGAGAACATGGCTGCCCAGAGGTGGGGTGTGTCCCCTAGCGAAACTGTCCTTCCTTTGAGCTGTCTCTGGCATGGCTCTGGATCTTGTGAGGACTGCTCTGCACCTCTTTGGAGATGCCTCACGTGTCCTCGATTAAGTCACAACCTTGGTTAAGTCTTATTGGTTTTGGTGAGTCACTCAGGAGGGTACCTTTGGTTTAAAAAACAAAAACAAAGGTCAAAAGCCAGGAGTGTCAGCTGTTTGTTCTAGTTAAAATCTGATAATAGGATATTCAAAGAGATTTTTTAAAAACAGCTCTATGGTCAGAAGTCAGTTTAAATAGAAGATAAAATTCAGGCCTGGTGGGGTGCCTCATGCGGGTAATCCTAGCACTCTGGGAGGCTGAGGCTGGATGATTGGTTGAGCTCAGGAGTTTAAGACCAGCCTGAGCTCTACTAGAAATAGAAAAAGTAGCTGGGTATGGTGGCATGTGCCTGTAGTCCCAGCTACTCGGGAGGCAGGAATTGGAGGTTGCAGTGAGCTATGATGATGCCACTGCACCACTCTACCCAGGGCTACAGAGTGAGAGAGACTCTGTATTAAAAAAAAAAAAAAAAAAAAAAGACCATATTCAGGCTTTTTTTCTTCTTTTTTTTTTAGAGACCTTCTGCTTTTTCTCCTTGGGATCCTGTTTATGGGAATTTTTGGTTTTGGTCAGCTGAAACCCTTTTTAGTTATATATTTGATCCCTTTGTTTGTTTCCTTCCTGGTTGGCATGACTTTTGCTGAGAAAAATGTAAAATTTCACTGGCCTTTTGAAAAGCTTAAAATCTCAAATTGTCTCTAAGAATTGTTCTTCCATTTACTTTTTTTTTTTTTTGAGGCAGAGTCTCACTCTGTTCCCCGGACTAGAGTGCTGTAGCATCAGCCTAGCTCACAGCAACCTCAAACTCCTGGCCTCAAGCGATCCTCCTGCCTCAGCCTCCCGAGTAGCTGGGACTACAGGCATGTGCCACCATGCCCGGCTAGTTTTTTCTCTATATTTTTAGTTATCTAGTTAATTTCTTTCTATTTTTTAGTAGAGACGGGTCTCGCTCTTGTGCAGGCTGGTCTCGAACTCCTGAGCTCAAATGAACCACCTGCCTTGGCCTCTCAGAGTGCTAGGATTACAGGCGTGGGCCACCGTCCCTGGCCTCATTGTTCTTGTTCTGTAAATAACTAGGAAAGACCAGAGACCAGACCCCAGGTCTCCTAATAAGTGACATTTGTTATAGACTAACCGCCTCCTTTATTGTCCTGTATTTAACTCAGAGCAAATGGTGCAAAAGACCCCACAACTATTACATCTTCAGTAAATAAAGTTAAATATATTTTTCCCCCAAAGAAAAAGACCATCTCAACCAATCAGATCATTGTTTGCTATGCATTAAGCCTATGTAGAAAGATGTTGAAATTCTGGCTGGTGTGGTGGCTCACATTTGGAATCCTGGCAATTTTGGAGGCCGATGCAGGCAGATTGCTTGAGCCCAGGAGTTCGAGACCAGCCTGGGCAAAATAATGAGATATCCGTCTCTACAAAAATAGAAAAATTAGCTGGGGGTGGTGGCACGTACCTGTAGTCCCACCTACTTGGGAGGCTAAAGCAAGAGGATAACTTGAACCCAGGAGTTTGAGGCTGCAGCGAGCTTTATGATGCTACTGCACTCTAACTTGGGCAGCAGAGCAAGATTCTGTCAAAAAAAAGAAAGAAAGGAAGGATAGAAGGAAGGAAGAGAAAAAGAAATTCTGTTAAGCTTCCCTAAACCTTATCTATGTAAATGACCCCAAACTTCTACATTTCTGAACACTGACTTACATTCTTTGGAATCTGTGTTTCCCAGGTGACTGTCCTCAAGCTTTGTTCTCAAATAAACTCTACATTTCAGCCTAGCAAGTTTCACAAAAAAAAAAAAATAATAAAAAAAAATAAACTCTACATTTAATCATATTCTCTGAATCTTGCTATTTAAGGTTGACAAAGTCTATGAAACATGCCCAAGTGAGTTGAAAACCTATGTCCACATGAAAACCTGCACACGCATATTTACAGCCTCTTTATTCACACTTGCCAAAACTTGGAAGCAACCACAATGTCCTTCAGTAGATGAATGGATAAATAAACTGTGGTATATGCAGACAATGGAATATTATTCAGTGCTAGAAATAAATGAACTATCAGGCTATGAAAAGAATCTGGGCTCAGTGGCTCACACCTGTAATCCTAGCACTCTGGGGGGCCAAGGCAGGAGGGTCACTTGAGCTCAGGAGTTCTTCGAGACTAGCCTGAGCAAGAGCAAGATCCCATCTCTACTAAACATAGAAAAATTAGCTGGACATCGTGGCACGCACCTGTAGTCCCAGTTACTTGAGAGGCTGAGGCAGGAGGATCCTTTGAGCCCAGCAGTTTGAGTTGTGGCGAGCTATGATGACGCCACGGCACTCTACCTAGGGTGTCAGAGTGAGACTTTGTCTCAAAAAAAAGGGGGGAAAAAGCTATAAAAAGACATGGAGGAACTTTAAATGCATATGATGAAGTCAAAGAAGCCAATCTGAAAAGGCTCCATACTTTATGATTCCAATTATATGACATTCTGGAAAAGTCAAGACTATGGAGACAGTTAAAACATCAGTGGATGCCAGTGGTTAGTGAAGAGAATGAATAGGCAGATGACAGAGGATTTTTAGGGCAGGGAAACTACTCTGTATGTTACTATAATGTCTTTATACAATTGTCCAAAGTCGTAGAATGTACAAGAATGAACCCTAATTTAAACTATGGACTTTGGGTGATAATCATGTGTCAGTGTGGGCTCATCAATTGTAACAAATGTACCACTCTGTTGTGGGGGGGGCGTGCTGAGGAGAAAGGGGTATATGGGAACTCTCTGTACTTTTGCTATGAACCCAAAACTGCTCTTTAAAAAGTCTATTTTTTAAATAGACTTTTGAAAAAAGTCTATGAAAAAATCAAAACCAAATGTCTGCTTCATTAATTAGTAAGTTTTTGGCATTCACCGTTAGGGTGGAAAGCTTAGTAGGTGCTCACGGCGTGGATGGAAAAAGATTTCTCATGCAGAGTTTAGGATATATAAAAGTAAAAAAAAGTTTATTTTATCCTTCTTAGAAGAGAGAGAGAGTGAGTGAGTGAGATAGCGAGAGGGGAAAGAGAGGGAGAAGAAAGAGAGCAGGGAGATGGCGCGGCATCCCAAAGAAAGAGAAGGGCTTGCTGATTTTAAGGGGGACAAAGAGAAAAAAAAGAAAACAAATAGTGATGGCTGTCAGTTGACAACAAAAGTGGCAGCAGGATGTCAAAGTCCAAGAGTTGGTTTCCTACCTTTCCTTGGAGAAGGGTTTATCACAGGAGATGTGACTCTGTCCTCGAGATATGGTTGAGGCTGTCACTTGTTCTCCTGATATTTACTCAGGAACTCTGTAAAAGCAGATTCTCAAAAAACAATTTTGAAAGGGAGAGATTTACATCCCTTTTCCGTTCATTCAGCTCTTTTCAGAAGTTGTGCAAAACAGAACTCCTGCAGGGTGGGTGCCTGTTAGTGTGAGAACTCACAGGACTGATCTTTAACCTGATCTTTTTTTTTTTTTTTTTTTTTTGAGACAGAGTCTCACTTTGTTGCCTAGGCTAGAGTGAGTGCCGTGGCGTCAGCCTAGCTCACAGCAACCTCAGACTCCTGGGCTCAAGCGATCCTTCTGTCTCAGCCTCCCAAGTAGCTGGGACTACAGGCATGCGCCACCATGCCCGGCTAATTTTTTCTATATATATTAGTTGGCCAATTAGTTTCTTTCTATTTATAGTAGAGACGGGGTCTCGCTCTTGCTCAGGCTGGTTTTGAACTCCCGACCTCGAGCAATCCGCCCGCCTCGGCCTCCCAGAGAGCTAGGATTACAGGCGTGAGCCACCGCGCCCGGCCTTTAACCTGATCTTTAACTGTTACTGGGAAACTGTGAGATTAGGTATTTTTCTGTTATATTTGCAAGGCCGTCCTTTTCATTCACGAATTTTCATTTGAAAAGAATGTACAGTTAGATTTTTACACTACGAAACAAGTCCTGAGTATACGTGATAATTACTAAGAAATCACAGTCTATCATAAGTTGCTCATGACCCAAATTTTCAACAACATAATAATTTAAAATCCTTTCAAATTTAAAAATATTATTTTCAATGTGGCCTACAGGACATTTAAGTATGTTTTTTTTATGTGGTGTGTCCAAAGCTAGGAGCCTATCAAATTGTTAAGTAAGCCATGGAAAAGATGAACTCTCGATCCCTAGTGCTTCCTGGAGTCTTCTACTTGGCACTGATTTATATAACCTTGAAGAAACAGAGGCAGGAGTAACACCCTGGATACAAATAAAATGTCTTAATATGCACACAGACTTAAATTTTAAAAGGAGCTAAAACACGCAGAGCAGTCAGTACTTAGGCAGCTGCCCTCTAAGAAGGACGCACCCTAAATCAAGAGCAATTTCAAGAAGTATCACTCACTGGCTAATAAGAATTCTCCTATATAAGATTTGCCAGCTGGAGAAAATCTCCCCAAGAAACACCTGTCCCTGAAATGGTTTTCAAATGTGTTGCCTGCTGCCAAAGCTGCAGTGATCTCAGCTAGGAGCTGAGGGTGTCTCCTCCTGATTTGCCAAGTTACAATGCAACCCTTCCTGGCTGAAGATGAACTTTAACCTAGGAAAGAGCATGGGTCTCCTATGAAAAGGTACTGGGCTCTAAAAGAATGCTTTTGGTGTCTATTAAGAAATATCGATAACAGAAGGAAGAAAGTAAAGAATCTTCTGTTTCTCCACAATAGTTTAGGTCAGGGTAGACTTTGATGGATTCCTTCTCAACCTAACTGTTCCATCACAGTGGTTCTCCTAGGTTCTGAGGATATGGTGGTTGGCAAAAGCAGACTTGGCCCATACCTTCAAGGAGTTTACAGGCTAGTGAGGGAAAAGAGATACCAATCAAAAAGAGCACTCAGAAATAAATGTACAATTGTATCTGTGGTGAATGCTTTGAAGAAGCACAAGGCAAAGAGAGGAAATCCCTGAGGCAATGAAAACTGAGCTGAGATCTGGAAAGTAGGAAAGGAGGTAACAGTCGGAACATTCTAGATAGGGCCTCTGAAAAGGCTCTAAGGCAGGAGGGAGCCTGCCTGGTTGAGGAATGAAAGGTATCATGTGTGGCTGGTTTGAGACCAGGCTGGCGAGGTCAGTGGGATTGGTCTCTACTAGGCCTGAAAGAACAGATTTGGGGGTATTGTTCTTTAGTCTAAGAACAACGACAATAAAACGTTTTGTGTTTGTGTTAGGGAATGTGCGACATCATGATTACATCTGTATTATTTAAAAAAAAAAATCCCTGCTGATGGGACATTGGATTGGAAGGAGGGAAGAGTTTACTCATTCCTTCTTGTTCTGCATTTAAAGAACATTTCTTGTGTGCATTTTGAATTTTCTAATAGTCATATTAAAAGAGTAAAATACATTAGGTGATATTAATTTTAATATATTTTATTTTATCCAAATATCCAAAATATTATCATTTCAACATGTATTATAATAACATAAACAAGTATTAGTGTAATATATTATTTTTCTTTTTTTTTTCATGCTAAGTTTCTGAAATCTGCTGCATATATCACACATTTCAATTTGGACACAAATTTTCAACAGAAATATTTGATCTATATTTAGATTTCATAAAATTTATATTGAAAAAGTAGTTTATGTACCCAAGTTGTTCCAAACATACTTACAGGTTTTCCAATAATGGGGTCAACTATCAGTTTTTAAATTAAATTAAATTAAGTTAAAAATTCAGTTTTTCAATCATAGTAGCCACATTTCAAGCACTCAATAGCCATATATGGCTGGTGCTACCATATTGGATAGAGCAAGAGGAACCTTTCCATCATTGCAGACAGTTCTATTGGACAGTGCAGGTCTGTGCGTTCCTGAATCCCTGTACATTCATTAGTATCTCTTTAGAAGATGTAACCTTCAAAGGTGATAGGTGCCTTTATCTAGAACAGTCTTCCTATTTCCATTTAAAAACTCTAAACCCATTCAGCAGCTTTTTGATACTGTTTTGGTTTCCCAAGTATACTTTCTTACTGGGAAGAAAAATGAGCTCACCTGCTGAGATAAATATCTAGCCTGCTTGGCTGTTCCATTTCCCTCTTTACATGAATAAAGATGAGTTTTGAATCTTTGTCTGAGCCTATCCCTGAATGAACTGTCCACATCAAAGTACTTGTAAGACCTTGTGGAAACTACCAGGTCCTCACAACTTCCTGGCGGGCAACACCTATCTGTAAAGAGCAAACACTGGTTTTCAGATCTAACAATGGCAATTACAAAATTAAACAAGCCCTCCAGGCCAATGAGCCTCCCATCTGCTCCTCTTCTCTGAGATTCCTACTCACAGAGGGAGCTTCCCCCACCCCCACCCCAAAGGAAGGTCCTGGAGAGCAGGTGTGGAATTGGAGTGTCTGGCCCAGCAGGCATGGGCTCCTGGCCCAAGGCTGCCGTCTGCCAGGTGCCACCCCTCTCCACAGAGTTCCTCCTCCTTTCCTCTCCCCCATTTTCTGCTCCCAACTTGGTTCAAAGGTGAACAGGAAGATTTTTTTCTAAGAATCTTTGTAAATTTCTATGGAAATTAATTTCCCATTTCATCTTAACTCTGGGCAATGAATAATGTTCACACCATGATTTATCTTTTTCCCTCTTCCACTCTAATCCCATCTGATGTGATACTTTAACACAACATTTAGGAAGAAAAGTTTGTTCACTTTCTCACCAGAAATATGAGTTCCCTGGAAGAAGGTACCAAATGTCATCTTCTTCATTTTTGTTTTGCTTTTGTCTTTTTTTTTTGAGATAGAGTCTCTGTTGCCCAGGCTTGAGTGCCATGGCGTCAGCTTAGCTCACAGCAACCTCAAACTCCTAGGCTCAAGCAATCCTCTTGCCTCAGCCTCCCGAGTGGCTGGGACTACAGGCATGCGCCACCATGTTCACCTAATTTTTTCTGTATATTTTTAGTTGTCCAGCTAATTTCTTTCTATTTTTAGTAGAGACAGGGTCTCACTTTTGCTCAGGCTGGTCTCAAACTCCCAAGTTCAAAGGACCCTCTTGCCATGGCCTCCCAAATTGCTAGGATTATAGGCCTGAGCCACCACACCTGGCCTGTTTTTGTTTTTTGATTTTTTAAAAATTCCCTACATAGTTTCTCATACATTCTATTCAATAAAATGTGACTTTGTTGCTTTTGTTTAATAGTGGCTAACATCAATCTGGCATTTACTCAATGCTAAGCACTTTACTTGGATTCCCTCATTTAATGCATATAACCAACCACACTAGGAGGTAGATATTATTTGCATCATTTTACAGATCAGGACACAGAAGCTCAGAGAGGTTAAATAAACTTACTCAAGGACAGGCTGGGCGTGGTGGCTCACGCCTGTAATCCTACCACTCTGGGAGGCAGAGGAGGGCAGATTGCTCGAGGTCAGGAGTTCTAAACCAGCCTGAGCAAGACCCGTCTCTACTATAAATAGAAAGAAATTAATTGGCCAACTAATATATATAGAAAAAATTAGCCAGGCATGGTGCCACATGCCTGTAGTCCCAGCTACTCCGGAGACTGAGGATCGCTTGAGCCCAGGAGATTGAGGTTGCTGTGAGCTATGCTGATGCCACGGCACTCACTGTAGCCTGGACAACACAGTGAGACTCTGTCTCAAAAAAAAAAAAAAAACTTATTCAAGGACACACATCTAGTGAGAGGCAGTCAGGAATTAAACTCAGAAAATCTTAGTTTCACCTTTGTACAATATTGTCTTCTTAGTATGTTTTGCTACTGTGTATCTACCGTTTTAAATCCCTGGTGAGTTTATGCTTGATCTAAAGAAGAAGATAGGCCCTGCCAAGCACTTCCTGTACTTCTTTTAGCAATAGAAAAGTTTTCAAGGCAGCTAATGAAGACCTAGACCTGACCCACTCACCGGCAGAGGTCAGGCCTGAGAGCAGCGGAAGCCTGCGTCCTCTAGCGTTCACAGTCTCGGAGTTCAAGCCAGCGTGCCCATCAGCTCTCGGGTTACTCTCCCTGTTGCTCCACCCTGATTTTTGGCAGGATTAAGGCTCGGCCTAAGGGGAAGACTGAGAGGCTGTGCCCCTTGTAAAATCCAGTTCTCAAAGGGCAGGAGGGGCCCCATTTTATACGGGGAGAAACTGACAGAGGGGTGAATTAAGCTCAGGCATACATAATAAGTACTAACTGGGTTTATCCCATTAAGAATAGCAATTTGCTTCATCCCCAAGAAGGATAAACACAAAACCAGCCTCTTCCTGGGAGAAACCGACCTTGAGGTCCGAGCCCGCAGAGAAACCCGAGCCCCAGAACTGGGCGGTGTAACGGGAGGAGGCGTTCCCGGTGCCTGCCCCGCCCCTCGGCCCTCTCCCCGCCCCTCCGCCGCGGCCCCGCCTCTGCCCGACCGCAGGTTCTAGGCCCCGCCCCTCAGAGGCGGCAGCCAATCAGAGAGCCGTGAGCACCGGCTTTCTTCCGGCCGGCCACGCCCCCGCCGGCAGTGACGTGCCCCGCCCTGCAGCCGCGGGATTCAAACTCCCGGAAGCGGCATCCGCGTCTGAGTGAGTGACGGGGCAGACGCGAGCGAGGGGTTTCGCCCACCTCTGGTGCTGGCTGGCCTGAGGGGGCGACCGCGGAGGTCGTGAGGGGCTGCGAGGGCCCACAGCCCCGGGGCCGGCCGGACTGCGAGGGCGGCGGGGTCGGTGGGCAGATCGCGTCCGCTGGATTCAATCTCTGCCCGCGCCTATAGATGTCCCCTTTCCCTGGCGCTCACTTTGTTCCTGGTACCGGGCTGGGCGCCTCACGACCGTCATCTGTTTGATCCCTTCTTTGGACTCCGAGGTGGGTATTATCATCATCTCCTTACAGATAGGCGCAGAGAGGCCAAGTGACTTGGCTAAGGTCTTTCGTTAGTATGGCTTTTTTTCGATTAGCAGGCGCTTTCATGTCTGTTTTACAAACATCTTTATTTTAGAGGTGAGAAGACTAGTGCCTTTTTTTTTTTGCAGTTTTTCTTTTCCTGCCTGTCTCCCAAGTGAGATCTTATATGTGAGGATTTTTAAACATGTGCCTCCTCTTGTAGAAAACATGGCCCGTGAGTTTACTTGTGCAGTTTATTGAGTAGAAATGCTTGTTTGGTCACATCTTGTCCAGCATGACTTGGGTCACTTCAACCAGTCAACCGATAATTTCTGAGCACCTACTGTTATTGAGTCTGGATGGCAAAATTTTTTCAAAGTGCGACCCCTAAAACAATTGTTGAACGATTGAAAAAAATAAAAGGTTAGGTGTGGGTATAATTGGGTACCAGATTGTGGCTGGGATGGGGGTGGTGAGCTGTATCATTTACTGGAGTTCACAGAGGGAAGGCATCTTGAAGATGTGACCCGGTCAGGTAAGTTTAAATAGTGGAACCGAATGGATGACTGGAATGGAAAATACAGGGAAAGGAGGTTGGTTGGAGTAGCTGGGGGATCAGAGCAGTCTAGGCTAGATGCCAGAAGCTGTAGTCATTCACAGCAGGAGTTTCAGTCTAAAGGTTAAGAAGCAAATTTCTGAGGGTTCTTCCAAGTTCTGCTGATCTATATTTCCATCATTCTGTATCTCAATGACTTGGTAGAAAAGTAATTTTCTGTGTTATCAACTCAGGGTATCAAATGAACAATGTGCATCAACAGAAGCACACAGGAAAACTTCCTGTGGCGCAGGTTACTGAGACACCACACCCTTCCTTGCATTTGCCTCAACTGATTGATCAGCTACCTTAGTCTTTTACCTTATAACGGCAAAAATCCAGGACTATCCTTTTTTTTTGAGGCAGAGTCTCACTTTGTTGCCCAGGCTAGAGTGAGTGCCATGGCTGTCAGCCTAGCTCACAGCAACCTCAATCTCCTGGGCCCAAGCAATTCTACTGCCTCAGCCTCCTGAGTAGCTGGGACTACATGCATGTGCCATCATGCCCGGCTAATTTTTTCTATATATATTAGTTGGCCAATTAATTTTTTTTTATTTATAGTAGAGACGGGGGTCTCGCACTTGCTCAGGCTAGTTTCAAACTCCTGACCTCAAGGAATCCGCCTGCCTCGGCCTCCCAGAGTGGTAGGATTACAGGCGTGAGCCACCACACCCGGCCCAGGACTAGCCTTTTGATAAATGGTTTATTCTACTCAGTCTACACTAGTTCTAGTATTTTTAGACATTCTGATTTCACATGGGATGACCTTAAAAGTCATTTCCCCACCACCCTAAGTCAATCTCCCCTATTTTTACTGGTATCATTTATCACTGTATTCTGTTCATTTCCTGTATAGTATTTAATTACAGTTTGAGAATTCATGAATCAGTGTTTATTTCCTTACTACACTGAAAGTTCCATGAAGTCAGGGAACATGTCTTTTTTTTTTTTTGAACCAGTTTATACCCAGCATCTATTAGGGTGCTTTGTAAGTAGTAGGCTCTGTAATAATTTTTGAATGCATTAATGGCCTCATACTCCTCTATATTCTTTAATCACACCGCCATTATTTTATCTCAGGATGCATGCGGTAGAAAAATGCTTTTTAGCTTCCCTAATTAACAGCTATTTTTATATACTATTTGTATGCATAGTATGTTTCACTATATATTTTCTTCCTAAAGTTTATATTATATACTTGCTTCTAAACTGTACTGTTAGCAGATACCAAGCTTCTCCTTTGGGTGCCTTATTCTTAATTCTTTTCATTCCTGAATCCCCTGAATATTGTGCCTCTTTTCCTATTAATGTCTCATCTTGAATTTCCCTCATTTTTTCCCACTGTGCTCTGTCAAATGACTACTTAGATGATCTGAACTAGGGATATCTTCTGAAACAGGACATACCACTATGCTAACTAGTGACATTTCAATGCCTGTACACTCAGAATTATGTTATTTACCACCAGTTTTTATTCTTGAGTAAAATGGGTCCTTGATTATGACCTACTTCTTTCAGGCTTCTTTCAATGGTTGGGGACCCCTCCATGGTTTTTTAAATAAAAATTTTCTACTGAAATATAACACATACAGAACACTGCACAAAAAATTAGAGTATAAGTTGACATATTTTTAGAAGGTGAATACTCCCATTTATCTATACTGAGATTTTTTTTAATTGTCATAGCGCCTCCGAAGCCTTCCTAAATCTTTCTCCATACCCCATTAGTTTGAATCGTTTCTATTTAGACCAGATAAGTTATTAGACCTGTTTTTACACCTGATATTTAAATTTTTTAACTCAGACTTATAAAATACAATTGATTTTTATTTTTTCAGACCATTTCAGAGATGTCTACCAGAAGTACCAAAGATTTAATTAAAAGTAAGTGGGTATCAAAGCCTAGTAACTCCAAATCCGAAACTGCATTAGAGAAATTCAAGGGAGAAATTGCAGCCTTAAAAACATCGGTGGATGAAATTACGAGCGGAAAAGGAAAGCTGACTGATAAAGAGAGACAAAGACTTTTGGAGGTAAGTGGTCTTATAACCCTTTAAATTGTAGTAGCTTTCTTAGAAGATGATGTGTATCATAATTTCCCGATGCTACCTTCTTATTCTTGCCACTATTCCTGTCCCACCCAGTTCATCAGTTTTGGAAAGTTGACCTTGGGTTCGGAATCTTAAATTTCTACTTTGACTTTGCAAATTTTTAGATTTACTTTAGTCATTACTAACTTCTTTCACTTTTTAAATGTAATTG
Source organism: Microcebus murinus (assembly GCF_040939455.1). Taxonomy (NCBI): domain Eukaryota; kingdom Metazoa; phylum Chordata; class Mammalia; order Primates; family Cheirogaleidae; genus Microcebus; species Microcebus murinus. The sequence continues at coordinate 31,535,637 of NC_134117.1, read as the reverse complement.
AGTATGTGTTTTGAGGTTACTAAGCTTGTTTTAGAAGTAAAGACATCTTGATTAATATGCACCTTCAACACAGTAGTGTAGTCTGGTTTTCAGTTATTTAAAACAAAATAATAACCTAATCCATCATTCCTCCTATAACTTTTTGGTAATTTAACTTAATTATATGAATATTCTTGTTTAATTTTTATCATGCTATATTTAATATTATAAAACATGCTGGTTTACAATTTTCAGTTTTTTAAATTGACAGCATAACACATAACTTAGAAGTATCTGTTTTCATGCTGTTTTGATATATTATATCCTTCATTGATGTGTACTTTAAGAATACTCTGCCAGTCTTTTTTTTTTTTTTTTTTTTGAGACAGAGTCTCTGTTGCCCAGACTAGAGTGCCGTGGTGTCAGCCTAGCTCACAGCAACCTCAAACTCCTGGGCTCAAGTGATCCTCCTGCCTCAGCCTCCCAAGTAATTAGGACTACAGACATGCGCCACTATGCCCGGCTGATTTTATATATATATATATATATATATATATATATATATATATATATATATTTTAGTTGTCCAGCTAATTTCATTTTTTTTTTTAGTAGAGCTGGGGTCTCGCTCTTGCTCAGGCTGGTCTCCAACTCCTGAGCTCAAAACGATCTGCCCATCTTGGCCTCCCAGAGTGCTAGGATTACAGGTGTGAGCCACCATGCCTGGCCATACCCTGCCATTCTTACATCACTTTTTTACTATAAGGGAAAATATTTACCAGAAATTATGTAATTTGTTTTTTCTGTTAGTTCACTAAATGTAAAAAATCAAATCCATTTCAGAGTGTTAATAGTGATTAGATTCCCTTGTGAATGTTTAAAACCCATTTTATCATGCGTATTGACTATTTTCCAAGTAATCTTTGTTATCAGGCTTTTTGAGGTAAAATTATTACATGTGTTGGCATTTTGCATTCTGTTCAACTATATTTAAATTCCCTAATTTACAATTTGTTATGGCATAGATGGTAAGGAAGTTAGGAACTTACTAGAACTAGAGGGATTTAAAGATTTAATCATGGCCCGGTGTGGTGGCTCACGCCTGTAATCCTAGTACTCTGGGAGGCCAGGCGGATTGCTCGAGGTCAGGAGTACAAAACCAGCCTGAGCAAGAGCGAGACCCTGTCTCTGCTAAAAATAGAAATTAATTGGCCAACTAATATATATAAAAAAAATTAGCTGGGCATGGTGGCGCATGCCTGTAGTCCCAGCTACTCGGGAGGCTGAGGCAGAAGGATCGCTTGAGCCTAGGAGTTTGAGGTTGCTGTGAGCTAGACTGACACCACAGCACTCACTCTAGCCTGGGCAACAAAGCGAGAATCTGTCTCAAAAAATAAATAAATAAATAAAGATTTAATCATAAATTTATTTTAAATTTATTTTGCAAAAGTGCTTTTATTTATATTTGGAAAATAAATGATCAAAGATTATAAGTACTTGATCTCTTTAAATTCTATATATAGGTATGTTATAAAATTAATTTGTTTTTAACAGTGCAAATTGAGGTCAATACTTATTCAAGCATTGAGAGATGAACCATCACCAGTTTATACACATGAAGGTTATTTTGCAATCTGGAAAGGAATCTTATTACTTCAGAGATAGCTTTTTAGTTCATTTCACTTTTAACAAGCACTGGGTACTTTGTTCTTTTATAATCAGTTGAAACTAAGCTTCCTGCAACTTCTATTCATTTATTCTAATTGTGCCCATTAGAGTTACACAGAACTTTTTATCCAAATTGGCAATTTATCAGATATTTGAGGAAATCTTGCTTCTGTTCAACTTTTCTGCAGACCAACCCTGTATTCTTCACCTTTTCTGGCTTCTCGTCATTGTGAACACTTCATAGTTTGTCCAGATTCCTCCTGAATGATGCACCCAGAATTGAACATAGTGTGTCCCAAATGTGTTCAGGCAAACACGGATTGAAATGTAACAGTGCAGTTTTAATCTTTAGCTTTTTCTCACCACCCTTGATAGAGGTGGTGTCTCTTTCTATCTGTGTCATTCATTTTTTGTGTCTCTCAACTACAGCATTTACCACATTGCATTCAAGTATTGACTTACTTCTCTATGAGCTATCTGAACATAGAACCTTGGCTTCCTCTTCCTTTTTGGCCCAAGTATCTAGCCTAATACTGACCTGATATATAAGAAATGCTTCATAAATGCTTGTTGAAGTATCTTGTTTAGCTGGATATTTGATCTGGCTTTGTTCTAAGATTCTTCTTAGTTTATATTTAGAAAATTCGAGTCCTTGAAGCAGAGATCGAGAAGAATGCTTTTCACCTCACAGAGAAGGACAAAGAAATACAGCGACTCAGAGACCAGCTGAAGGCCAGATACAGCACTACTGCATTGCTTGAACAGCTGGAAGAAAAAACAAAGGAAGGTGAAAGGAGGGAGCAACTGTTGAAATCCTTATCTGAAGAGACAGAAGTTTTGAAAAAACAGCTGTCTGCTGCGATAGCAAGACTTGCGGAACTTGAAAGCAAAGCTAGTACACTTCATCTATCACAGGTGATAATAATTTCTTTAAATCCAGACTTTTTTTTCTTTTTCATACAGTATGTAATTCTTATGAAGAATGAGTTTAAGACATGCTTGCCAAATGAGACAGTATAGTGTACTAACAGTCACTTTTTTGTAGTCCAACCTCTTCTCCATAAGCAAAGATAGTTAATATAGTGCCCTCCATGTCCCACACCATTGTTTTGCCCAGAGGAATATTCATTCAGAGTCCATTGTATATCTGTGATGGCTAAGAAGATTTTGTTGGGCTCTTATTTCTATAGTTTGTATCATGAAAATAGGAGGCTTCATTTTTTTTGTTATTTTTCATATTTGAGATATATAATTATAATATCAAATATGCTTTTCCTAACTACACATGCATTTTCTCCTCCTCTTTTTTTTGAGAGGCACTAATGTCATAGAAAGAGCAAGGATTTGGAGTTAGATCTGGGTTCAGATCTTGGTTTTGCCACTTGCTAACTGTGTGAATCTGAATAAATTCTTAATGTCTCTATCCTTTGAGACAATACTAGAGTTCACCAGACACCTTTCATAAACCTCAGTTTCCACTTAGGTAAAACTGGGATGAGAATACTGATGATTAAATATGATAATGTATGTAAATTGTCTAGCATAGGGCCTGGTATATATTAAGTGCTCAGTAATTGGTGACTTACTGATCAGACCTTTGATTCTTGTGCAAATTTAGACATTTGAATAATTCTAACACAACTATTAATACCACCTATAGAAGAAAATAAATATATAACTTTCAAATATAATATCTCAGTGCTGTAAAGGATCTGTGAACTTTATTTCCCCTTAGAGGAGTTACAGTGATCAGACCTATGTATGCATTTATGTATACTTTCAAAGATAGGCAATTGACTTTTTCTATTGATGAGTTCAAAGAGGTTAAGTTTTTCTAGAGAATTTCCACAGAGCTGAAACTCATGAAACTTTACAGTCAGATTCAAAGTGGTTGACTAAAATCTTTTTTGAAGTTCAAGAATTAGTTTCTCCACTTTTGAACATAAAATACAAATCTTGCTAGGAATTATAATTTTTAAAAATGTATTCTTATAATTTTGTGGGCTATCCAGTATTGATTTCTATATTTGTCATCATGTCTAATTGCTATAATAAGCAACCTTAAAATCTTAGTGTCTTATGCAATGTATATATATTTTTCCCTCATGCCACAGTCTAGTGGAGGTGGCTTTGCTCTAGAGTCATTCAAGTCTAAGTTCCTTCCTTCTAGTGGCTCCATCATCCTGTAGTGGGGAGTCCTCCACCAGATCCTCTATATACATCTGTGAGAGCATATGGAGAATTGCCTAGGAGGGTTCTGGGGCCAAGCCTAGTATTGGCATATTTCACATCCTTACACATTCCATTGAATTGAGTTCAGTCACATGGATCCACTAACCACAGGGAAGGCTGGAAAACGTAGTCTTACAGTGTGTCCAGGGAAAAAAGGAAAGGGGTTTAGTGAGCCATGTCTGACATAGTTTCTCCCTAGAGCACTAAACTGGGAGAAAGAAAGAGGTACATATTGAGAGACTGACATACAGCTTTTTCTGAGTTTCTTGGCCAGCCTGGGTACCTAGCCACCTACTCAAGGTCAGTCTCTCAATGGCTATAAGGAAAGAGACTTGTGTGAACACTGGCAAGGAAGGTCAAAAGAATTTTTTTTCTCTCCAAAGATGTTCTATTCACTCACCTTTATATGTACCTTTTCTTCTAGGAGGAAATGAAGAAAAAAAGAGAAAAATTAAGTTTTGATTTCCATATAATCTATATGAATTAATAGTAACTAATACTAATACAGAATATAATTCTAGAAAGAAATTGTATCTTTTGTTTGACAATTTAATATTTCCCAGATTTCATGTAAGGAGCCCAGTTCTTTTGTTTTGTCTTCTTTTGATGAAAATCACTGGGCTATTTTATATGCATTAGGGGCTATTCTGACTCAGAAGTCAACCTAGATCTGAATTCTCAGTTTCCTATCTGCTTAGGAAAGTTCCAGAGGATATTAATTCTGATAGTGGTTACTTCTGGTAACTATCACCTGGCTTTGTGGTTCACCAGCATATGGTAGTCTGGATTTGGGAATGACCCTGTGAAGTATACTACTGTATTATGGAACTAAAAATAATGAAAAATCTTTTATCATGAATATATGATATTAACTAATATTGGGTTCTTTACAGACTGTGGCTGCAAACTCCTTCAACTCATCAGTGAGTAATATTCATGACATAGAAATACAGCTGAAAGATGTAAGTTCATTTCCTTTTGTTAAGTTATGGGTAAAGAGGATGAATTCATTTATTTTTAAATTTCATGGAAATTGGCAGCATTAGTGCTGTGACTTGGAAAAAATCTGTTGTCGAGACAGAAGAACTGAATGGAGTATGATTGTCTTCTTGTCTCTTTCCAGGCGTTCAAGAGCCATTTGCTCTCAGCATGGTCTCTTTAGGCTAGAATGCCTGAGAAATCATCCACTATAACCAAATACCTCAATAACTTACCTGTCCACCTAAATCTAATTTGCCCAACTATTTTATTATAATGTAATTTAATTTACAGTGTCTTCTCTTTTTCTTTGATGTACTCTTTGGTTTGAAATCCTCTTAGAACTAGGATTTGCTTTTATAATTTGAAAAGGAAACATGTTCTTTGTACATTCAGTACTTTTTTCTCTAGAATTTGATATGAAGTTATTTTAGATACACAGTAAAGCTGCATTATTTCAAACTTATGTCTTAAATAGATTGGTGGGTTTTGTTGGGAATTGAATGAATCGAGAGTACAGGACAGTCACAGTGTATTTTTTTTTAAATTTTAATATTAAATACACAAAATATAAAGTTCTCGATTTATGTATTAGGTTAGTAGGTTGGAATTTTGATTCCAGAAATATTACTGGCATGTCTATCCTGATCTAAGCATGCTCTGAGATTCCAGTTTTATTTAATCTATTAGCAAGTATCCCTTAAAGTCTATTTGCTCTTCAAAAGAAGAATTTAAATGTCTTGAGTATCTGCATAGCAGGGTGCCAAGTACCTTATCAAGTGATTTACCTGGAGGTAACTGAAATCTAGATGAAGCATAATTTAAAATAGGTTCTTTGTTGTAAATTACACTGAACTTTATCATTCTGTATATATCAGTAGCTACTCATTAGATGTATACATATCTATGAATACCTTTCCTCCTGTGTCCCCACCTTACTTACTCTGCTTCTACCATGCTGGCTTTACAGCTATTCCTCGAATATACCACCTTTTCTCTTTCTGTTCCCTCTGCCTGGGACATTCTTCCCCAGATATCTTCATGCATGATTCACTCAGTACTTCATTCAGATCATTTTTTAAATGTCACTTTCTTGGGGTAGGAGGCCAGAACAGGCAGCTCCCTAGCCACCTTGTCCAAAATTATAGCATCCAGACAATTCCTATTCCCCTTTTTTGGTGCCTCATCACATATTACTGTTAAACTTAGAATCTATTTTACTTACTTCTCTTATTTAATTGTCTGACTCTTCCATTAGAATGCAAGTTATATGAGGGAGGGACTTTTGTGTGTTTCGTTCACTGCTCTATCATCAGTGTCTAAAACATTTGAAAGAATGACTGTATGGAATCTTGTGAAGTTTCTCAAATTGGACTAGCTCTGTTTTCCCTTTGGAATCTCAGCAAATCTTTGAGACCAGGAAGAAAATGGTAGTTGGAAGACTTAGGGAGCAGGGAAAGAGACAATTCCCTTGTTGTAGTCCCCATACTGGCATGTTATTTGGCTTTTGAAAGCTCAGCAGTTCAGTTTCCATCACCCCCTGAAGTTCCCACAAAACTTCCTAAAGAAGGTTGCCTACCTATTTTAAGAATCAGTATTTGTTATGTTAAAATAAGCCCTAAAAACCTATGTGTATCTTCCTTAAGGCCTAGCTATATCATTCCTCAGCTACCATGTAGATCTGTCTGACATTTTGAAATAATTATGTGGAGTTAATGCTATAAACATTGTCAAATGTCAGTGCTTTTAGTATTTAAGTTTTGGTACAAACTATATCAAACCAAAGGCTGGACTTGGTGTCTCATGCCTATAATCCTAGCACTTTGGAAGGCTGAGGTGGGAAGATCACTCAAGCCCAGGAATTTGAAACCAGTCTGGGCAATAGCAAGACTTTTTCTCTAAAATTTTTTTAAATTAGCCAGGTGTGGTGGTGCATGCCTGTAGTCCTAGCTAGTTGGAAGGCTGAGGCAGGAGGATCACTCAAGCCCAGGAATTGGAGGCTGTAGTGAGCTATGATGACACCATTGCACTCTAGCCTGGACAACAAAGCGGGACCCTGTCTCAAAAAAAAAAATGTTGTGAACAAACAAGATCAAACCAAATGGCCAAAAGGCAGTTTTAATAGGCATGTCTTGGTTTTAATTTTAAACATCTGATTTTTTAAAATTATTTTGTCTGAAAAAAATCAAATTAACAGAGAAGTTACAAGAATGAGAGTTGTACACATAACACCCATAATCCCCTTTACCAAAATGCAATTATTGTTCACATTTTGCACTCTATTTTTCTCTTTCAACCCCCACCCACAACCATACACAATTTGTATTTTTCTGAACCATTTGAGGGTGAGTTGCACATATCCACAGCCCTATAAACCTATGTACTTCAATTTACATTTCCTAAGAATGAGGATACTCTCATCCACCACTATGGCACAGATAGCAACTCAAATAAATTTAGCATGGACACAATACTTCTGTCTAATCTGCCATCCCTGTTGCAGTTTTGCCAGTTGACCCACAGTTTTTGTTTTTGTTTTTTTGAGACAGACTCTCACTTTGTTGCCTAGGCTAGAGTGAGTGCCATGGCGTCAGCTTAGCTCACAGTAACCTCAAACTTCTGGGCTCAAGCAATCCTGCTGCCTCAGCCTCCCAAGTAGTCGGGACTACTGGCATGCGCCGCCATGCCTGGCTAATTTTTTCTATATATATTAGTTGGCCAATTAATTTCTTTCTATTTATAGTAGAGAGAGGGGTCTCGCTCTTGCTCAGGCTAGTTTCGAACTCCTGACCTCGAGCAGTCCGCCCGCCTCAGCCTTCCAGAGTGCTAGGATTACAGACCCACAGTTTTTATTCTTTTAGTACAGGCTAACATTGTAATCTGTATTGGGATTTTTGCTCACAGAATATTTAGTGGATCTCTGTCAAACCAGCAGGAAGAGCTTTATTAGCATTCTTCAGGACTTCACTGTGCCTATTCTTGTTCTCCATATTTATTAATAAATTGGATGAAAATGTTAAATATATGCCTAACAAATGTGTAGGTGATACAAAGCTGGAAAGGATAATTAATGTAATGACGACTCTGAAGATTCAAAGCTAATAATATCAACATTTATGATAGCTATCAAATATATTGATACTATTAGGAAAGGGCAGATGCACACAGAGTCAGTGAGAAGAGGTGGGGAGCAAAGGTATGTTTACTTTATTGGGGTAACATTGCCATCGTGTGGCCTTTTAGAATATTGCCTCTTAAATTCCCCTTTACCCCCCAGACAGTCTTGCTCTGTTGCCTGGGCTGGAGTGCGGTCAGTTGTGTCATTATAGCTCACTGCAGCCTCAGACTCCTGGGCTCAAGAAATCCTCCTGCCTCAGCCTCCCAAGTAGCTGGGACTGTAGGCATAAGCCACTGTGCTAGGCTAATTTTTCTATTTTTAGTAGAGATGGGGGTCTCACTTTTGCTCAGGATGGTTTTGAACTCCTGACCTTGAGCAATCCTCCCACCTTGGCCTCCCAGAGTGCTAGGATTACAGGCGTGAGCCAAGGCCTCCCAGAGTGCTAGGATTACAGGCATGAGCCACCGGGCCCTGTCCCAGTCTGCTTCTTAAGTCTTGAACTAACATGTATTTTTGTTTTTCGTGCTTAACTAATGTATGAACAGGTTCTTTTAAAAGAAAAAAAAGAATTCATGACTGTCCAAAGTTGACTTAAATTATTCGTATTAAAGTACTTTTTAAATATGAACAAATTTAAAATTTGGTATAAAATTAGGTATTTTTGATATCTAACACACTATAATTTATAGGTATTTGGATATGCACTTGCTCTGTGAGTCATACAATGCTACCTGTCTTGTCAACTAAATTTGAGTCTGAACCTGAGGTTCTTATGAGTCCTTTCCTTTGAAAGATGCATAGGGTATGAATTAGAAAGAACCTCACTGACGATGGCAGTAAATCAAATAAAAGAATGACTACTGTAGTCTATTTTGAGATAGCCATGAATCCTAGCGTTCTTCTCAACTGTACTAAGTTTCTGTAAGTTCACTGTCAAGATGTTAATATTCATATTTATTTGAGGCCAACTTTTATTATGAAAAATTTCAACATGCAGAAAAATTGAGAGTACATCGAACAATTGTATATCTACCACTAAGATCCAACAGTGATTTATACTCAAATTATTACCATGAAAATAGCCATCCACAGAGCTTTCTTTACATATTAAAGATATAATATAGGGTGGATATACAGTATCTCCAGTTGATAAATGAACTCTTAAGCCTTATAAAGAAAATTGCAGCCATAACTGCCTCATGGGGAGAGAGAAAAGTGTCTCAAGTGGCTGGTGAGGGCCCTGGACTAAATCATTCCAGAGGCTGCTTCTGTCTTCTTAATCCATTTCCTAATTCTATAGAAAATACACTGAAAATCCTTGAAGTCCCATTCCTAGAGCTTTATCCAGCCCATTCCATGAGCTTTGCTCATGAATTTGTAGGATGCTGGTAGAAGAAGCCTAACAAAATTTGGAGGAACTCTCTAAACTTTCTCTAGAGTTTCCATATATCCAGATCTTCTGGATATGAGCCTCAGCTACGTGTATCTTTAAAGGATAGAAGTTCTTACCAGACAGCAGATGCCCAGATGACCTGAAATACAACCAAAACCTTTGAGTTCTTTGTCTACTCTTCATCCTGGAATTAGAGGTCTAGAAAGAGTGGATACTATAAAAGGACACACTATATTTTATTTTCAGTTTGGAATTAAAATAGAAGAATGTAATCTACACATAATAGATCATTTTAAGAGCTATCTGTGTAGTTCTCACAATAGTTAGTAATCTGAAATTCATATTCCACTCTTGAAAAAATGAGGTTTGTTGATATTGTTAGAGGTTCTTTAAAGTACAAATTACTGTGAGTCCTGGACTTATAGCAGGTTCTGTGGGATATAAATGAATACACACACTCTCTCTCACTAAAAATAGTACTTTCCTCTTATCCCATTTCACCCCTTTAGAGTGAGATGTCAGCTTATAGAGGAGAGGAGCTCCTCCTTTTCTTAGTATGCCTGCAACAAATGCAGGGTAATGGAAAAGAATTGAATACTTTTGAAAATGCATTCCAGTATATATGTTTTACTTTAAGAACTTTGTGTTTGTACCATCTCTTTCTGGCAGCCCTGAAGGATATGAAGTTATACATCCTAGCTGCCACACCCACCACTGATAATAATAAATTATAATGGATCTGGGGTGAATTATGATACAAGGAGTACATACGAAGCACTTGTAAGACTATAGAAGTAGTTATGGTATAATAGTTTTATTACAAAGGAGTTTTTATTACATTTTCATATATTAATGAGTAATAGACTTTTGAATGTATTTGATTCTTTTTGAATCACTCTGTATTTATCATCCTATGGTGTGTGACAGCTGTTAGATTCTGTCATAGCCCTTCCTCCCTTCCCTGAATGCTCTTGAACTTCATTTTGTGGCTAAAGGGCTTGCCTGGATATTTGCTGATTCTTGTAGCCATTGTTTCACACTCTGTGTTGTCATCCTTATTCACAAACATTTATCAGGCAGCCACTTGCTTTGAAAGCAATGAACTTGTATACAAAAGTATAAAAAATGCATAAACAAACCTGGGTCTAGCTTTCCAGGCTCATGATCTAGTTAACATAAGAAATAATGGCCAAGTACAATGGCTCATGCCTATAATCCCAGAACTTTGGGTGACAAAGGCGGGAGGATCACTTGAGGCCAGGAATTCAAGATCAGCCTGGACAACATAGTGAGACCCCATCTCTATAAAAAATTAACTGAGTGTGGTGGTATGCACCTGTAATCCTAGCTCCTTGGGAGACTGAGACAAGAGAATTGCTTGAGCCCAGGAATTCAAGGTTATAGTGAGCTATGATCATGCCACTGTACTCCAGCCTGGATAACAAAGCAAGACTCTATCTCTAAAAAAATAAATATCGTTAGGACACAAGATATAAGATACCAAAAAGGTTGAATCAACAGTAAAATATTATGGGCTTAGAAAGGAGAGAGAGCTTGGGAAGGGTAGTCATGGTGAGGAGCCTTGCAAGACAAGCATGGACTCACTGGAACTTGATAAAAAGATGGAATTTCAGGGGGCAGCTGATGTCAGAAGGGGTTCTAGGACACTCAGGGCTAAGGGAAGAGTTTAAGCAAGGCACAGGGCAGGTGTGTAGTTGTATAGGGAACGAGGTGGCAATGGAGAGAAGAGGCTATAACTCGATGAGATAGGAAGAGACACATTGTGGAAGATTTTGATGTCAGCCTAGCGGAGGACAGCCTCATTTTCAGCTAGTGGTATCATGAACCCCTCAATAATTCTCAATTATTGTCATTAAAACAATTTAACACTTTGGGACACTGAGGATGAGGTTGAACTGAATTAGGCATAGCTATTTTGCCCCCAAATTTAAAGTGATCACTACATTAATTAACCTGAAGCTCTGGTGATAGCCTTCATCTCCTCTCACTCTCTCAATGAGGAAATCATCCTCTAGCTGAGGATCTCTGTGGTTGAGCAAAAAATACATAGACCCATTTTTTTTTTTCCTCTTAATCCAAAAGCAATCAGGGCTTACCAAGATCCAAGAGCAAATCATTGCTCAAGTAGGCATTCTCATGGGGGTAGTCAGATCATAGCTGGGCAGAAGGGGCTAAGGGCTCAGTACCAAGGAGCTTGGCCATCATGAAGGGATGTTAGGCCCAGGGAGTATGTCACTATGTGTGCCTCTGTTCCAGGACCCTTCATTCATAAGATTTTATATGCATGTGATATCAGATGCAGATGTGCATGCCCTCTTTGCACAAATAGTCATTAAGACTTATTTCCCCAGCCTCTCAGGAACATAAAATGAGAGGGGGACAATCTCAGCCTCTTGGACTGAACACCTAGATTGGAAAGGAGAGAAGAGCTAAAATCTCATTGTATGTTGGTGTTATATAAGAATTTCTAGTCTTTTCTTCCCCTAGACCATCAGCAGATTAGTGGTCTCCTTCACTGGCTTTTAACTTGAATGAGCCCTGCTTTCAGTAGCAGGACTGTCACCTCCCCTGGCAAAACTGAGGGTGGTAGGTATGCAGGAGGGGGTCTGCACTTGCTGGAGATGGCTGGGATGCCCTCACATCCTTTTGCTTTGCCTTTGACTGAATTCCAAGGATCAAGAGGTTAAGAACATTGAGTTAGAACCAGAGAATATGTGAATTTGTCCTAGTTAACAGTATCAATAGAATTTTTTTATCTTAGAAAAAAAAATTTCCTATATTTCACCTTGTTTTATCCACTAAAGTTAATGTAGCTTCTTACGTATTTGCTGATGTCTTGTCACAGATAAGGTGGTGTGATCTGCGGATAATATAGATGTGATTTATAAGATTTTGAACCATATGCTGGTAGCCTGGTAGGCATCAGAGCACATCCAGTTTTTTGAGGGAAAGGTGTGATTGAATGGAAAACTAGTATTAGCAGTGATAGTAACTCGAATCACCTTTCTCTTACCTGCTCACTTAAACAGACACTGCCAATTTTATTAATAATATCCCATCATCCAAATAATTTCTTTTGAAATTATTTTGAAATAGTCTCAGAAAAGCAAAATCTACCACTTTAAAGAGCTTTTTGTCTGTTTGAAAGAAAAAACAAATATACATAAAAAGCTGAAGATAACTGGTCAAAGAAAAATCATATTTTAAAATAAGTAGATATTTATTTAACTACTGAGTTAATAAGTACTATATTCATTTCCTAGGGCTGCCATAACAAATGACCACATACTTGGTGGCTTAAAACAACAGAAATTAGAAATCCACAATCAAGGTGTCAGCAGTACATGCTGCCTTGAGGCTGTAGGAAGAGTCCTTCCTTGCTCCTTCTAGATTCTGGGGATTCCAGGCAACAGGGCTTATAGCAGCCAGCTAGTCTCCACCTCTGTCTTTACATGGCCTTCTCTTTGGATGTGTATCTATCCTCTCCTTCTCTTATAAGGACACCAGTCATTGGATTTAAGGCTCACCTTACCCCCATATGGCCTCATCTTAACTAAATATATCTGTAAAGACACTATTTCCAAGTAAGGTCATGTTCTGAGGTTTTAAATGAACGTGACTTTTGGGGGACACTATAATTTTTGAACTCACTACAAGTACATAAAGCCCTATACAAACAGGTGAGTGACCCCAGTTTGGGGCTTTTAATTGGGTTACAAAAGATGAAAATTGGTGACAAAGGGAGCGTATACAGGGCTGTTTAAGTCTGATCCTCTGGGAAGCAGACGTTGAGATGATGTTGGGAGTACAAATGGTTTATCAGGGAGCCAGATCCAGGCAAGGAAGAAAGAAGCAGGAATGGCCCATCAGACCATGATGAAACCTGACAGAATCTCTGTCAGCCCATGGGGGCTCCAAAGCAGAGTCCCATGTGGGGCAGAAATAGCCAGGCCCTTGTTCAGTTTTGGCTGGGGCCACCCAGCTCCCCCAAAAGCTGAGAGAAACTTGAAGGAGTTATCAGCTGGAGGCTGTCTGCGGACCACTCCACCTGCAGCAGGACAGACCTCTTTCTTGAAGGGGCATCTGAACAGCTCATCTCTGTGTCTGCCACACAAGGCATCATAGTTCACAGAGAGTGACACGCACACATAACACAAAGCAAGCTGTGTATTGGAGACAGCAAACAAATGAACTTAATCCCATGTAAACATTGCCTCTGCCGTGTCATCATGTATTTTGAAGGTGTGTGACATAAATACTTGCCCATAATTATTCTATGAGCCATAAGTTTTTATGTGTTAGAAAAGACTAAACCAGGTGGACTCCCTTGCCCATTTTAAGATTTTGATTTTAATTTTACTATTGATTTTCTGTTATCTTCACATTAAGGCGCTGGAGAAAAATCAGCAGTGGCTTGTGTATGATCAGCAGCGAGAGGTCTATGTGAAAGGACTTTTGGCAAAGATCTTTGAATTGGAAAAGAAAACGGAAACAGCTGCTCATTCACTCCCACAGCAGACAAAAAAGACTGAATCAGAAGGTACTGACTGGTGTAAAAATGTTCTTTTGGCATTGGCCTGACATTTTCCAAAAGGAGTGATTCATCAAATTTAGATTTTTATAGATATGTGCTAGAAAGTGAAATAATATCAAGTCTTCTAGCACTGAAGTAAGAAATCATTTTTGCCAGTTTCATTTCCAAATATGTTAAGATGAAAGGAGGGCATAAGACACAGGTGAAAGGGTCATCTGTGGCAGCTCTGGAGTCACATTAATTTTTTTTTTTTTTTTGAGACAGAGTCTCACTTTGTTGTCCAGGCTAGAGTGAGTGCCGTGGTGTCAGCCTAGCTCACAGCAACCTCAAACTCCTGGGCTCAAGCGATCCTAACTGCCTCAGCCTCCCGAGTAGCTGGGACTACAGGCATGCGCCACCATGCCCGGCTAGTTTTTTGTATATATATTAGTTGGCCAATTAATTTGTTTCTATTTATAGTAGAGATGGGGTTTCACTCTTGCTCAGGCTGGTTTTGAACTCCTGACCACGAGCTATCCGCCCACTTCAGCCTCCCAGAGTGCTAGGATTATAGGCGTGAGCCACCGCGCCCAGCCCACATTAAATTTTTTTTCACCCATGAATGTCCTTCCCCTCTTTCAAAGTTCTTCTCCGACTTTTACTTCTCCCAGAGCTGGCTTTGTCACCAATTCTCTTTTTATTTTGCTTCCCTTTAGCACTTATTTCTATCAATCCCAGGAGAAAGAATACATTTTATAGATGATTCTTCAATCATGTGAACCTCACTGTAGAATTAGATACAGTTTCTTATTTGTGATGCTGTCTTTTTCCCAAGATCTTTGCAGTTTCCCTAACAATGGAGTTTCATAGCAACCTTAGGAGGTGGGACAGGAAAGGTCCTCATTCCCATTTTACAGATGGACAAGTATATTCAGCAATTCTAGAGGACAAGCTAAGAAAAAAAGAGAAACCCTCTTAAGCACTCATTAAAAGACTGACAGGGGATCAAAGCCTTGAATTATATAAAGAAGAAGCCAAAGAAATGGGAACAAGACTCATAATCTTGGAGCATCACATTTGAATATTAAAATTAAACTCATACTAAAAAGAAAATGCAAAGGGAATGTTTCAGTAGGCAATTCAAAGCTGTTTAGCCCTAATAAGACAAAGTTAGTACTATGGTCCTTTATATATTTATCACACATAAAAGCAAAATTTTAGTTATGGGTTAAGTCTCATTTTTTTCCTCAGTAATGTAGTTTTCTTTCTCTCTGTTTTATCAGAATAATATAAGCACTTGTTAAAATAATACCATAATACAGAGGGGCCATGCCCAACCTTTTCCATCCTAGTCTCTGTTTCCTCCCCCCATCAGCACAGCTTCTCTTAATATTCTATTTTTAATTTTGGCAATTATGTCCATACCTGTAAATAATGAGCTTACATCCCTGTTTGTCTTCTTTAGACATTTGTGGCTTTCCCTCTATATAGAATAGTTATAGTACTGTTTTTATTTCTTCTGTTTGAGAGTTTTGTAACTTCAAATGATGTCCCTGAACTTCTGTTTCTTTTTTTTTTTTTTTTTTTGAGACAGAGTCTCGCTTTCTTGCCTAGGCTAGAGTGAGTGCCGTGTCGTCAGCCTAGCTCACAGCAACCTCAAACTCCTGGGCTCAAGCGATCCTCCTGCCTCAGCCTCCCGAGTAGCTGGGACTACAGGCACGAGCCACCATGCCCGGCTGATTTTTATATTATATATATTAGTTGGCCAATTAATTTCTTTCTATTTTTATGGTGGAGACGGGGTCTCGCTCAGGCTGGTTTTGAACTCCTGACCTTGAGCAATCCGCCCGCCTCGGCCTCCCAGAGTGCTAGGATTACAGGCGTGAGCCACCGCGCCCGGCCTTCTGTTTCTTATTCCATCAAATATCAACTGTAGTCTATCTCTGACTCTCCATGTTGTAAGCTGAAGAAATAGTGTGACCTCATTCAGAGAAACATATTTGATGTTTCCCTTTTCAGAAATATTACCTACTTCATCAAATGAGTTGTGCCATAATGTTGTTTGTCACAGGTTATCTTCAAGAAGAGAAGCAAAAATATTACACTCATCTCTTGGCAAATGCAAAAAAAGATCTCGAGGTTGAACGACAAACCGTAACTCAGTTGAGTTTTGAACTTAGCGAATTTCGAAGAAAATATGAAGAAACCCAAAAAGAAGTTCAAGATTTAAATCAACTGTTGTGTTCGCAAAGAAGGGCAGATGTACAACATCTGGAAGATGATAGGCATAAAACAGAGAAAATACAAAGACTCAAGGAGGAGAATGATATTGCTCGGGGGAAACTTGAAGAAGAGAAGAAGAGATCCGAGGAGCTCTTATCTCAGGTAAGCTTACCCAGTAAGGTTGTCCATGATTCATCACGCAAAGGGTTCATTGAACACTTACTAAGTGCCAGGAACAATTTTAACCACTAGAGAACCAGCAAGGAACAAAACAAGTTTCCGCCCCCTCATGGGAGTTTATATTCCACATGGAAACTGACCATAAACAAGTACCTAAATAAACAAGTAAAACTAAAGAAAATGCAACAGGGTGGTAATGATACTATGCTTAAGCGAATTCACGTGTCACCTTCCATGTTCTCTTTATACTCACTTTATTCTAGTAATGTTGGAGTTACTAAATTAGGATTATTAGAATTGAATACAACTTTGACAGAACTCATTAATTTAGATTTTGCCTGGCAGAATGGAGTAATGGAAAGAACACTGTTTGGAATCCGTGCCTGGTCCATGCTCCAGTCCAGGATGTGTAGCCTTTGGCAAATCACCTAACTTCACTGATTCCCAGGTTATTCACTTGTCCAATTACTAATAATCTCTGCTTGCCTCATAGGGCTTTTATGAGAGTCAATTGAGAGAATGTAAAAGTGTTTTCTAAACTAAGCAAGGCAAATGTTAGTTACTGCTACTAAAATTATAGTAATTCATAAAATCCTCTAGAAGTTGACAGTGGTGTCGGGGGCAGTTAATAGTCTGTCACATTTGCCTTCTTAGTCACCACCACTCTTATTTCTGTCTACGGGTGTGATCAGTGATATTGGAGAAAGATTAAGAAGAAATAATTAAATTTTGTTCCCACTCTGTGGCCCACTGCCAGCATTGTTACTTCACTCAGAAATATCAGCAGATGCAAGAGTTCTAGGAGAGCAGGTGTGACCCCTGCAGAGTTCGGTGCTGTTTATCAGCCTCATGTCTATGTGCCTCGGGGACTCCCAACCAGGTGGTACTGCTCAGCGGCTAGCATAGACAGCCACCAAATGCCCAGCTGGAACAGTTCACCCCTAACTAGCAGGTGTCCTGGTTAGAGATGTGACACTTATGATGTGAGCTTTTCATGCATCCTGGGTCAAGCCATAAAAGGTTGGACGTGACAATGTTGGCTCTCTTTACATCCTACAGGTCCAGTTTCTTTACACGTCTCTGCTAAGTCAGCAAGAGGAACAAACACGGGTAGCTCTGTTGGAACAACAGGTACTCCTTGGGGTTGCTTCTCATTCAGTTTGGTCTGGTAGAAAATGGAATTTTTCCTCTTGTTTATACTCTTCTGTGGAGAACCATTTCAAAATTATGAAAAGTGTTTTTAAAAGACTTTAAAAAAATATTTGAAGATATCTGCGCTAGCTATATATTCCTGTTATCGTTCCCAGGCTAAACCAGATTCTTTGAGGAATGATGGCAATTTTCTTGACAGGAAGATGTTGGCTTTGGCAAACTTTGCTCTTCCTCAATGGTTGTAGCTCCTACTCTAGCCTAGTAGGATCTCCTAAATAGGGCTACCTTATACCTTCAAGCAGAACACAGAGAGACACCATTCATTCTCAGAATGTAGGGCAGAGATTCTTAGTATATTTCAAACCAGGGATGGCCATCATTTTCCCTTCTCCCTCTTCCCTCCCTGAAAAAGAGGTAAGGGAGGAATAAATCTAACCAGCAATTTCTGAAGCTGTTCTTCACTCACCTGTACCTCAGCATTGGCTTTGCTCCTTGGATAAACCAATCCTCAGCCATAAGCTTCTTCATTTATTAACATCTCATAGTGCTCAGATGAATTCTTACTATGATGGTACAACACATATTTTCTTCTTGTGCTAATGAAAAAATGTAAGCATCCAGTCAAGAGAACCAGCGAGTATATACAACTATAATTGTCTTGTCCTGGACGTTTTCCAGATGCAGGCATGTGCTTTAGACTTTGAAAATGAAAAACTTGACCGTCAAAATATGCAGCATCAGTTGCATGTAATCCTTAAGGAGCTCCGAAAAGCAAGAAGTCAGATAACACAGTTGGAATCCTTGGTGAGTCTGGAATGGTTAAACCAAAATTGCTCTTTCTGCCATCTTTCCATTTATATAATATATCAGTCAGTTCTCGAGCGAGGAGGATACAGCATAAAGAACAGCCAGCTATATCTCAAATCAGTAGGCAGAGCCCCTGCCTCATTGGAAGCAACTACCCTTTGAGCATCAATTCAGAGCACTAGAAAAAGGGACATCTCTTGGTGATGATTACATCACTGGTGTCTGGCATCATCTCCCCACCTACCGCAGTTATGATTCTAGAGGCAATAAACAGTGCCTCTGCTTATTGTCTGCCTGGGGGAGAGAAGTCATAGAATCCAGAACTGAAATTGTCTTTTTCTGTTAAAGAAGAAAGAAATGCTGTTTTTAGGTATAATGGAATATTAGGAAGAAACCCAGCTTCAGCTACAGAGATTCTTTGACAGCACACAGCTCTATTCTTTAGTATGTCATTGATTTTGGCCATTTATAATATTTGAAATTAAAATGCATATTTCATTTTTATTACTGACTGTTTTTCAAAGCATAGGAAGCCAGAGTGTGTATAAAAGAATTTGGAATTTTCCTGTGCTTTTCTTTGTTCCTGCTGTCTACCACCTTCACAGTATTCTATAAACTACACTCATTTTTAAGCTTTATTAACTAAGTTCTTACAAAAAAAAATGAAAAAGGAAAGTCTCAAAAGTATTATAAAGTATCTTAGTCATTTCTGTGTATAACCTGTTTGATCTGCTAAAATTCTTTTACTGCCCTTAATTCTATGTAGTTCTTTATTGCTGAAGTTGCCTCTGTTTTACCAAATTAGCAAATTTAGTTAACTTTTGCACATAGACCTGCCTTCTGTTTGGCCCTAAGCATCTTAATAAAACCCATCCATATAAACACTCAACTCCAGGATTTCCCAAGTAATTTGGGTAATTTACAGTAATTATCTGGGTAATTCATAAATGCCTCATATATTACCACCATAATACTGATGAGCAAGGATTTAAAAGAAAATCTGTCTGTAGGACTGAAACAACTAGAGTATCTGTGAAGCAGTTGAAACTGCTGAACAATGGGCCGTATTTACAAATGGTGTTCATTTGGAATTTATTTTGCAGAAGCAGCTTCATGAGTTTGCCCTCACAGAGCCATTAGCTGCTTTCCAAGGAGAGAATGAAAACAGAGTAAAAGTTGCCTCACCAAAGAGTCCCAGTGCTGCACTCAACGAAAGCCTGGTGGAATGTCCCAAGTGCAATATACAATATCCGGCCACTGAACATCGAGATCTCCTTGTCCATGTCGAATACTGTTCAAAGTAGCAAAATAATTCTTTGTTTTTGTGACAACAGATTCAATACTGTATCTTATGCTAGCTTATGGAAATTTTGAATTGCATATTTCGCCTTCTGTATAAGAAACTGCCTGTCTACCTTTGACACTCTGGCATACGAGTGAGTCATTGGATTTTTTGTTCTGCTTTGCATTTTCCTTGGCAGTGATACCCCCTGAGATGGTTCATCGTCAGACTGCAATGACAGGATGTGGTGAGCAGTGTGTATGAAACTACTCACATTTTGCACTGTTAAAGTACTTGATGAAGGAAAGATAGTTCAGGTTATTGCTTATGGGCTATTGCATAGGCAAGCAAATATTTTATGTTTTGTGACTTTTTAAAAAATCAAAGGTGATTAACCCAGAATTTTATTGTGTTCACATATTTTATTCAAGCACTTAGTAAACCTACAATTCTGATTTTGATGTCCGTTGTTCAAAGGTGATAATACTATTTTCATTTGGTTTTCCTTGCTATATTATAGAACGGTTATGAGAAAAGTTGGGCATTTTCTTGATCTTCACTGCTGCTTACTGTTGAAACTAAGGCCAGCTATGTTCTAAGCACAAAGCAGATTCTATTTGAGGAATACTCTTACCTAGCCATACACAATGTTTTCTCTCATATTATCTGGCTAACACTTTAACTAGAATTTCATTAACACATGTCGGCTAGCTAAAGTTGTTAAAATGAATTTTAACAAAACCATCTACCCTCTTGTTTGGTTTACAGTATTTTATTTATTTTTGGCACTCTTAAAGCTGGGCAATGGAATTATCAGATATCTGTTTATCTGAGTAGATATTTTTGTACATGCTTTGTGTAAACCAAAAATTTATTTTTTCATGTTTTCTAACATGCTTGACACTGGGCTACTGTTAATAATATAAAGGAGAAAAGAATAAAATTATTTGATGTTTTAATATGTCTAGTGTATATGTATGTACGTAGATATTCTAAGATTTCTACCCTAAGAGGAATGTCCGGGGTTACAGGCAACTATAATACTCAGGGGCAGGCAATGTCCAGACACATGCAGCAGTTCTCTGCTGTTGTGGCTTATCCCAGAGTAAATTTTAGAGTGAGGTGACCCCCCTCCCAAACTCCATCTGGCAATGTCGCTGACAACGCGGGGGCGGCAATGCGTGCTTTCACCCAAAGGGGGCGCAGCTGCTCAGCGCCAGCCGGTGTCCCAGGACCACATGAGTCCGACAGGGCTGATCTTTCCAAGGGAAAGCTGGGATTTTTAAATGTGAAATCTCCCCATTTTTAAATCTTGTAAACTAATAAAACTTTAACACTGTGGGCCAAACATTTTTAGTTTGTGACTTTTGTTTGGAGCATCTGAATAGAGCAAAAGGAGGAGTGATTTGCTAAGTCTGAGATAGGGAGAAAACCTAGGAAGGTTCTCAGGCCCTGCATGCTGTCTTAGGACTGAGGTCTCCCCATGACCAGTTCGATTTAACAGGTGCTGAGTGACACAGCTATTACAGCCCTCGCGAACATTCCCTTGCACCTGCCATCTGGCTACTTCCGTGGCTACACTTGGACAGAGAACTGGCTGGCTGTCAGCACTTCCTGGCTACCCTCTGCTCCCCTACTTTAAAAACTGGGGGAATGTCAGGGCTGGAAGGGAACTGCAAGATCACCTATAATACTTCAGCATATTTAGCTCAGGAAATCCCCTCACCCTTAGAGCTGAAAATGTTGATTTTTTTTTTTTTTTTAGCCTGCCCCAGATCTCCTAAATCAGAATGTCTGGGGAAATATGCATTTTTGACAAACTCTTCAAAGCATTCTGGTGGGTTACTGAAGATTGAGAACTGCTGATCTAATCCAAACCTGACTTATTGTTGAAATGGAGTCCCAGAGAGCAGAGTGACTTATCCAAGGTCATGTAGCAGATTTGCAGGTGGTTGTGGGGTGGAGGGAATGCTCCCAAAGGCAGTGGTTGCTAGAGTCCCTACCATCTTGGCTTGTGTGCCATGATTCCAGCAACATTACTCTTTCTAAGACCCCCGTGCTTTGTCTTCCTATGCCAATCTAGTGGATTATTGGCCTGGTTCTCTTTTTTCTTCTTTTTCTTCTGTGCTGTGCTCTCTGTGTTTGAATCTAATGATTTTTGGCTTTGGATGGTTGAGTGGGAAATATTAGCAGGACATTAAAGGGGAGTCTCAGTCTGCTAATCTAGTGGTAACACCCAAACAAAGGTTAAAGGTCAGGACCAAGCTAGAGATTTGCATAAAGTACATAGAATTTAGAGAGATGACAAAGAAGCAGAGAGGACTGAGCCCTGGGGAGTGTCCCATGGTCCAGAAGTAGATAGGAGCACTCAGAGTCAAAGTTAAGTCATGTCACCCGGACCAAGTAACCAGAGAAAGAAGGAATGGCATGAACCAAAGAGAATGAGTTAGCATCTGATAGTGGCCTTCACCTTCTTGCTTGCCAGGCTCAAAATGCTAATTTAACCCTAGGACCAGCACATCTCCCATTAAAATGATTTAACAGCATTACAGGTAAGTTTCCTGAAGAAATAGCATCCATTTCAAGGAATGTACCACACATGGATCTCATCCCTTGATTTGGTAAATATTCAATCCATCTGCAACGGGCCAGGTGCCGTGCAAGACACTAGGGTGAACTGGAGTAAAGCAGAATCTGCCTTCAGCAGAGCCAGGCCAGGCGGACGTCAGTGCAGATCAGTGACAGCACAGTGAGCTGAGTGCCCCATGAGAAGTCCCCCCAAGGTCGAGAGAGGACAGGCTTTCTGAACCAGGCGATGACTCAGCTAAGTTGAAGAAAACAAATACTATTCAAGTATTAATAGTGCTGGTTCCTGGACTTACATTGCAAGTGAATCATTAAGCAGAACTTAAAGAAAAACATGCCCTGTGTTCCATTGATCACTTTCTGGTGACAAAGGATGGGGCTGTAGAGGAAGGGCAGTGGCATCGACCCAGATTCTGATACAGGGCGTTCCTTCGTGTCCTATTAACTTCATGTTGACAGTCATGTAGCCTCCGAGTTACAGAAAGCAAACTGTTTTGAATGGTGAACTATCAGAGGACATAATAAATACATATATCAGAGGACATAATATATATATATATATATCAGAGGACATAATAAATAATCTAAAGATTTTAATGAATGAGAAGATAAAAACTTAGAGAAAAAGGCTACTTTGCTGTTCGAGTCACAAATTATGCAGAATGGCATATGTGCTAACTTGTACAATTTATGAAGTTGTGAGTTTTCACTTGATTTTTGTAAGGTGGCGGCAGGTGGGTGGGGAAGCTATGAGAAAAAACTTGTAGAGTATATCATATTATCAGTATAAATTTAACAATCTGTTAATTAAATTTCAATCTGTTAGAGAAATAAAAATATGGTACATACATGCTATAGTAATAATTTCTTCCCTTAAAGGAGTGGACTTTATTAAAATGATTCTATTTATTTGAGATGAAAAAGGAAGAACCTCAGCTTTTAAATTTTCTTTTGTTTCACTTCTTTGGCGAATTCAGGGAGGCACGTTACTATGGAAAGAGCTTTGAAATGGGAATCGCCAGACTCGGGTTGAAATTCTGGTTCTGACTTTGAGCCAGTAAGTGAAACTCCCTAAGCTTCAGTTTCCCCAACTTCAAACTAGGAACATTCATGCTTGCCACAGCAATCATCCTAGGGTGTTATGAAAATCCAAGTCCAATTTATTTCAGGGGCTTCTGTATATTAAGTGTCCCAGGTGTTGTGAAACACTTCATATGTGTCATGTCATTTTATTCTCACAGTGACGATATATGGGAGTTTCTATCAGTGTGCCACTACACAGATGAGAAAGCTGTTTAGAGAACTTGTCCAAGGTCACACAACAAAGGCAGCAGCAGAGTAAAATGTGAACCCAAATGTGTCTGCCTCTAGAGGTTGGGCTGTGTTTTTTTTGTTTTTTCTTTGTTTTGTTTTGAGACAGAGTCTCACTTTGTTGCCCAGGCTAGAGTGAGTGCCGTGGCGTCAGCCTAGCTCACAGCAACCTCAAACTCCTGGGCTCAAGCAATCCTGCTGCCTCAGCCTCCCAAGTAGCCGGGACTACAGGCATGCGCCACCATGCCCGGCTAATTTTTTCTCTATATATTAGTTGGCCAATTAATTTCTCTCTATTTTTATAGTAGAGACGGGGTCTCGCTCTTGCTCAGGCTGGTTTCGAACTCCTAACCTTGAGCGATCCTCCTGCCTTGGCCTCCCAGAGTGCTAGGATTATAGGTGTGAGCCACCGCACCCGGCCGAGGCTGGGCTGTTAACCCCTACATTATGCTACCACTGTTCTGTCACCTTAAAGCCAGAATATGTACCTGAAAGCACATTGCAGATGGGAAATACTGTCTGGGATTGCCTTTATTTTTCAGCAATGGCTATAACTGTGGAGGGGGTGGAGAGAGCACAAGAGAGCAAGCAGAGTGACATTTTCTTCCCCCAAACCTTCATTCATTTTAGCCTTTATATATATATATGTGTGTGTATACACACACACAATGGATGTCCATTATAACCACATTCCTCATCCTCATTTGCTGCTAGTGTCAGTGCAGATGTGTTCAAATAAAAGACACCATCAGGACATTTCCTACAATCTTTTTTTAAAAAAGAAGTATAGAATCACACTCCCAGTTTAGACTAGTGTTTCACAGTGTCGGGCTCTGAGCTCTCATCTCCAGAATTCGATTGGTCCCCTCCTCATGTTCACATCAGGGCTGCTGCAGTTCTAAACATCACACTCTAATGAGACTTCTTCAAAACCAAGAAGAAGACAGCTAGCCAGGTAATGAATGAGCACTCCTTATATGCTTTTCTCTTTTTATTGGAAAGTCCATGCATTGGAAATGGAAAATATTATAGAGAAACTCTATAGTGCATGTCCCTTACATGGCATTGTTAGCAATGGATACACAGCATATTAAGATGGGCCAGGCTAGCCCTGGTTACAAGCAAGCCCTGAAATCTCAGTGGCCTACCTCAGTGCGCTCCTTGCTCATCTCCCAATCTTTGTGGGCTGGTGGTCCTCTTTCATCCTATAGTTATACATGCGGAACAGATGGCCCCCATGGTCATCGCAGCAGGGAAAGAGGGAGATGAAAGTGGAGCAATAGTCTGTAACTTGCCAGACTGGAACCAATGCATCTCACCTTCCTATTGTTCAGGACTCAATCCCAGGGCCCCGCCTACTGTGAAGGTGTCTGGGAAGGGCAACCTGCCCAGGAAAGGAAACAGCATGATGGACACATGGCCTTCCGTGCCACACATGGCCACCCCCAGATGTCAGCGACAGAGAGGCTGGGGGATGGCTGCTGGGTGGGAGTCTGCCCCTCCATCCCAGTTCCACCTGCCCCTACAGCCGGCAAGTCTGGCCAGGTTTGTGGCAGGGAGGGCTCTCCTGCTCTGGGCTTCCGTGGCCTTGAAGGAAACCAAGACATTTTCTCTCAATACTGAGGATCGTTAAGTGAAAGACACTGAAAACGCAAGGGAACCCTCTGCCTCAGCCGCTACTTGCCTGATGGCAGGACATGA
The DNA here is from genome assembly GCF_040939455.1 of Microcebus murinus. Taxonomy (NCBI): domain Eukaryota; kingdom Metazoa; phylum Chordata; class Mammalia; order Primates; family Cheirogaleidae; genus Microcebus; species Microcebus murinus. Next base: position 31,510,493 of record NC_134117.1, on the reverse strand, counting down.
ACCCTTCCTTGCCGGAGACGGCACCTGCTTATTGCCCTGAGAAGGCACCAGCGGGCCCCAGAGGCATCTGGGAGCAGATTTTACCCTCTTCCCACAATTTCCCTCGTAAAAGACTGGAACTGCTCTCTCCTTTGTCTTCTCACTAAGTAGGATTTATGGTTCTTTGTTAAAATACCACTTAAGCAAAGCCCCTGTGCTGCAGCCTTGAGAAAGAAATACTTTTAAACCGAAGCCTCTCCCGTGATGGGTACAGCACGTGTTGATAAACTTCTGCTTGTTTCTCTTTTGTGAATCTGACTTTTTTTTTTTTCAGAAAAGTGCCTCAACTAAGAAGCTAAGAAGGGAAAGAAAAGAAGTAATGTTTTCTCCCCTCCAGCCTCCTGGGCCTCCCTCTCCATGCCCTTCTCTCTCAACAGTACAGTCCTCTTCCTCTGGCCTGCAACCCTCTCCTCCCACCTCACCCCAAACAGGCTGCACCTTCTTTTATATTTTTAATTTTTTTTTTTTTTTTTTTTGAGACAGCATCTCTCTCAGTCTCCAGGGCGTCATCTTAGCTCACTGCAGCCTCAAATTCCTGGGCTCAAGCAATCGTCCTACCTCAGCCTCCCAAGTAGCTGGGACCACAGGCATGCGCCACCATGCCCCGCTAATTTTTCTATGTTTTGTAGAAATGGGATCTCACTCTTGCTCAGGCTGGTCTTGAACTCCTGGCCTCAAGTGATCCTCCTGCCTTGGCCTCCCCAAATGCTAGGATTATAGGCAAGAACCACCATGCCCAGCCCTGTAGCTTCTTAAAGTCTGAGATTGCCTCCCTTTCCTGCTTTCATGCCTAGATCAGGGTCTGCCACATGGTAGGTGCTCAGCAGATATTTTTAAAGCAACTGAGTTGTTTCTTTTAGAAACAATGATTTCAACCATTTGTGTCTAAGAAAATGCTTGGCTTTTATCTCTAGAATTTCTGGTAGGTTCATCGGAGAGCAAGAAGTATGATTCAACCTTTAAACAAATATGCATGTAAAAGAGACATAAAGCAGACGTCAAAAATGTGGCCATAAATAAAGTAAATATTGGATCAATGACATCAACCTATGTAAAACATTTCTTTACGGAAACTGACTTTTGGAAACCCACTTAAAATGTCTTAAAATACTTGGCTTTGAAACTTTAACTAAAACTACATCTCCAAGATTGAAAGTGTTGAGAGTCCCTTGTGTGCCCGGGGAAGGCACCACAGTAACAGTGACTGAGACAAAAATTGGGTCATTTGATATATACTCTTTAAGAAATTTAATTAGGGGCCAGGCGCGGTGGCTCACGCCTGTAATCCTAGCCCTCTGGGAGGCCAAGGCGGGTGGATCGCTCAAGGTCAGGAGTTCAAATCCAGCCTGAGCAAGAGTGAGACCCCGTTTCTACTAAAAATAGAAATAAATTAATTGGCCAACTAAAAATACATAGATAAAATTAGCCGGGCATGGTGGCTCATGCCTATAGTTCCAGCTACTTGGGAGGCTGAGGCAGGAGGATCACTATAGCCCAGGAGTTTGAGGTTGCTGTGAGCTAAGCTGACACCATGGCACTCTAGCCCGGGCAACCAAAGTGAGACTCTGTCTCAAAAAAAAAAAAAAGAAACTTAATTAGGAAAGCAGAATAAGTGAGGTGCTTTATCAGCAGGAATTATCACCCCTATCGTAGTTGAAATGTATTGAGGACTAACTCTGTGCCAGATATCGTGCTGAGGACCTGACATGCATTATCCAATTTGATCCTCGGCAGTGCCATAAGGCAGATACTATTCTCATGCCCATTTTACTCATTAGTATAGTAAGCTTTACCAAGCTTCTATAGCTGCTAAGGGGAAGGGGGCGGCAAAAATTGAGAACCAAGTTGTCTGGTTCCAAAGGCAACGACTTTTAACTGTTAAAGCTTTAGACTTGCTCCCAGGTTCAGGGTACTCAAAACAAATTTGGCAAGTATCTTGCTTATCCATTACTGTGTAACAACACACCCCAAAACCTAGTGGCTTAAAACCAAAATTTATTCCTACCTCTCATGGTTCTGTGGATTGACAGGGCTCAGCTGGGTGGTTTTCTTGTGGAGTCTCTTATGCAGTTTCATCAGATGGCCTTATGGCCTAGCTTCAGAAGTCACACAGTGTCACTTCTGCTGTATTGTGTTACTTAAACATGGAACACGAGACCAGCCTAGATTCAAAGGGAAAGGAGCACACACAAGGGGATGAATCCCAGGAAGCCTCCTGCACTGGGGGCCCTCCTGAAGACTGGCTACCACACGATGGACCTGGCTGAATGAGCAAACTACATGACATCCCTCACCTGTGCTCAGGACCATACCTCTTAGGACTTTCACATCCACTTTTTTTTTTTTTTTTCTTTTTTCTTTTATTTTTTTTCTTTTTCTTTATTTTTTTTTTCTTTTCTTTTTTTCCCTATCTTGGCTATTGTGACACATCCACTTTTTATTTGTTCACAGGATTGTGAGGCAGACAGGCCAGGGTCAAGATTAGTTCTCTATTTTATAGGTATGGACACTATGGCTCAGTGAAATTGACTTATCAAAAGTCACACAGCTTCTAAATGTGGGTGTGGGATGTGAACTTTGTTCTGACTCCCAGCCCTGCAAACTTCACGGAAGTTTCCAAGCTGCCAAGGCACAGAACTCTTTGGCACGCTGAACGAAGCAGGAAGGAGACAGAGCCTCCAACAACACAAAGTAATCAAGGGGAAGCCACCATGGATCTAAATTTAAAATGAAAAAGGATATCCCAGTTGTAAGAATCTTACAACATGATTATACCTACTATAATAGATGATGAGGAATGGACATGCCTCCATTGTTCCTAAGAGTATGATTTGGTGCAAACTATCCCGATGTGCAATAGATACCAAAGCCTTAGAGTTTTGTAAAATCTTTGACTCAGAAATTTCATATCTAAAAAATTTTCTAAGGAAAAATATTTGTACATGAATATACAAGGTATACATATTCATGTACAAATATTTTGTTACTGCTATGTGGTCTGTAGGATTTTTGCTAATACGGAAAAATTTTAAATAATTAAATGTCTAATAAGGGGGGTTTTGTTAAGTAATGGAAAACTCTTCTGCTATTATATTAATGTTGTAGAAAATATTTAGTGCCACATAAAATGATCACAACATTATTTATGGGAAAAAGCATGTTTTAAAAGAGTATTATAATACTATCCCATTTTTATTTAGAAAAACCATCCATGTGGGCATACTCACAGAAGAAGAGACAAGAAAGAACACCAAAACACTAATAATAGTTATTTCAGGATGGTGGGATAATAAGTGATTTTTCTTTAATTTTACTTTTCCCCCTTTTTCTTCTCTATATTTTCAAATTGCTTATCGGATGTATTGCTTTTATCTTTTTTTTTTTGAGACAGAGTCTCGCTTTGTTGCCCAGGCTAGAGTGAGTGCCGTGGCGTCAGCCTCGCTCACAGCAACCTCAAACTCCTGGGCTCAAGCGATCCTTCTGCCTCAGCCTCTCAAGTAGCTGGGACTACAGGCATGCGCCACCATGCCCGGCTAATTTTTTCTATATATATTAGTTGGCCAATTAATTTCTTTCTATTTATAGTAGAGACAGGGTCTCGCTCTTGCTCAGGCTGGTTTCGAACTCCTGACCTCGAGCAATCCGCCCGCCTCGGCCTCCCAGAGTGCTAGGATTACAGGCGTGAGCCACCGCGCCCGGCCGGATGTATTGCTTTTATATGAGTTTTTGAAATGAAAAGAAGAAAAGGATTTAGGAAAATATGGAAGATTTTATGCTGATTTCAACAAACAAAATGGAAGATATATGTAAGAACAATATAGTACCTTATATTTGACTCTTCAAAGTGCTTTCTGATTCAAGGCAATAACTCGACAAGGATGATCAGACAGGTGTTATTATTTCTATTTTGCACATGAGAAAAGTAAGGCTCTCAATGGTTAAGTCTGTAAGATCAACTTAGCCAATTAGTGACAAAACCAGGACAAGAGCCAAGTCTCCTGGGCCAAGTCATGACCTCAGATGAAGTCACAAGGGACCCTAAAGTCACACCTGGCTTTGAATTTGGAAAGTCCACTTTCTATGCCACTTAACCACCTGTTGGGGACCCTCTGTTTTAGCCTGCCCAGAATCCCTTGCCCTGTTTTTTGGTCTCAACACTCTGACTTTTCTCTGTGGAACCTGCCCTCCCTCCATCTCAGTTCAGATTCCAGATGGACGTGTGTCTCCAGCCCTGCCAACACGAGCCATCCTTGGGAAGTCTGCCCACAGTGATAGGAGAGAGTTGCTTAGTTGGTGGGAAGTAGGCAAGAGCTATGGATGGGCTTCCTGAAACTAAGCCAATGCAGAGAAGAGTCAGAGTCAGATGCCCAAACAAGTTGTCTGGATGTCTGGATGCAGGTGTGCTTAAAGCTAGAGCCGCCTCCTGGACATCTTGCTTACCTGAGCCAGTGCATCATTTTGCTCCTTTCTTTTCCTCTGCCTCCCCTTTCTCCTCCTCCTCCTTCTTTGTTGGAAGTTTGAGTTGAATTCCTGTTAGTGTTAACCAAAGACTCCTGACTTTTATAGTCTCCAAACTCACAGTGTTTTCACCTGTAAAGTGGGGATAATGATAATAATGCTCACCTCCTACACAGGATTGGTGTGAGACTCATGAGTCAATACAAGTAAAGTGCTTGTCACATAGTGAGTGGTCAGTAAATGCTACCTATTAAGGAGTTAGGAAAAGCTGAATTCAGAAATTTCATTCTCCCCCTTAAAAAAAAGAAAGAAAAAGACCTGTCCATGCACAAAAATATAGGGAATAGATCCCTATAATTATGAAAAAAGGGAAAGCACTGTGTCAATCTGCTCATCAGGGAGTCATTATTCCAGAATTTATGGCCTGGTATTACTGACCAGACCCTCTCTCTCTCTTTCTCTCTCTCTCTCATACACACACACGTGCACACTCACCCCCTCAGGGCCTCTCTTCAATGCTAGGTGATGCTGGATCCTCAGGAAAACTGAACTGTTTCATTGGCAGTCATCAGAAACAGAAATTGCAAAGGAGGAGGAGAAAGGGAAGTGAAGTTGTTGGCAGGACAGAAAGAGCTGCTTTTGCAATGCAGACTGGCGAGAGGGAGAGTAAACTAGGAGAAAGTTAGCCGGGCCTTAGAGCCTCGTTTCCGCCCGGTTGCAGAAAGAGAGGACATGGTGTCTGTACTCTGAAGATGCTCAGCTGAGGCTGGTTGTTTGTCCAGGGAGCCAGGAGTCTGACGAGGCCAGGCCAGAGGGCTCCAAGGCTGAGCAAAATGTTAGCACGGGAGGAGCAAAATTTAAACAGGCACACACATACACACGCATGTGTGCAAGTGTGCCCATAAACACAACTACTCTAGCTGGCTTAAACAGAAAAGGGCATTATATAATTCGAAGGATCTCCGACCGGAGAATTGGCCTTGGAGACTTCCCAGCCTGGGACAATGTCTGCACGCGGGGCAGCTCCAGTAGAGTGCCCACGGTGGCCACCCTGGGCACGGACACCGTGCACTGCTGGTGCTGGGCACTGGATGCCAGAAGTCCACAACTGTGCCCTAACCCCTTGCCCCAAACCGGATTCTGTGCAGCCCCGACTTGCTCATGTCCTGTCCTGCGAAGCCATGTGTGTCATGGTGCTTCCCATCGGCTATACCTACGGGACATGCCTTGCTGCAAGGGGACTGGGGAAACCAGGGATGACCTTTACCTCGGGGAGGTGGGATTCACACCGTAAGAAATTCCCCAGTCACCTGCTGGGGTTCAAAAGGACAACCATCAAGTATGATATATGTCCCCACATAGCATTGCTAGCTTATGCGTATGTGTGTGTATGAAACAGGCACATGATCCACGTCTCAAGGTCCCCTGTTAGGGGACTTTCCTCCTTAAAAATCCAAAGAATTTGAGCCACCACCTGCAGCAGAAAGCCCAGTCCTGTCATTTAGATGTCACTTGGCACCTCTGAGTCCAGACGACAGCTCCAAGCACCATCTGGTCATCCTCTGCTTGTGGCTCTGCTGGTCCAGGTTGGCACTGCCCCCCAGATATGGACCCAGGTCCCTTTCTCCCGCCAGCCCCTGAAATGAAGAGCTGACTCACCTTGAGAGAGGTACCGGCCCATGGCAAAGACACTTTCCCCCAGGGGAACAGAGCAGTTTGGCTCTGATGTGTCACCTTGTTATTCCTTGGGTTTCAACCTTCTGGTTTTCCTGTTGCAGAAACAAAGACATTAAAGCGGCCTCAGAGTTGAACTCAGCTGTCAAACCTAGGATGCAGGACAGAAGGAATTTTTTAGTGCGTTTTGGTCTTGCCCCAGATGAAACCCTGTTTTGGGGAAGAGAGAGGAGAAACTGCCCCCAGGGGGTTCCTCCCTTTGAGAAGCCCAGAGAGCAGGTGAAGGGTGACACCCCAAAGCGGTTCTGCCCCACAGTCCCCAGTGGCTGGGCCTGTTGGAGTCTCATGGGCCTGGGAAAGGGGAGGCAAAACCACAGTGCGGAACGATTCTCTTCTTCCTCAGCGTCCCCAGGTCTACATTTCCCCAGCCAGCGACCGTCAGGCCCGGGCCACACTGCCTGTGTCTGCCCTTCCCCCGCCCCTGGAGGCCGCTTCCCAATTCATTTCTGTCCGTCACTCAGTGCTCGTCTGCGGCATGACCGGCTCCTCTGTGCATCCTGTTCTGAGTCACCTGGGAGGGCCAGCTGCTACCCTGCCCACCTCCCATGACATTTCATCTAAAACCACTTCAGAACATTTACATGGTGATCTTATATTTATCTATGCTTCGTGAGTTTCCCTCTAGGACAATATATCACTTTCTGCAGTGCCCTCAACAGCTGGCAGAGTGCCTCTCGGCGTTTCTGAGTGGAAAGAAAGATGGATGGGTGGGTAGATGGCCCAGTGAATGAATGTGTTGGTGAGTGTGTGGGTGGATGGGTGGATGGGTGAATAGATGGGTAGATGGGTGGATGGTGGGTAGATGGATGGTTAGGTGCATGGATGGGTGGGTGAACAAGTGGGTTGGTGGCTGGCTGGCTGGCTGGCTGGACTGGAGGGTGGACACCTGAGCTTTCAGAGACAATGGTCACTGTAGTCAATGGCCACCAGGGGGCAGTGTGGAGCGGCTTTTCAAGGCCTCCCTTCCCTCTTCCACCAGGCCCTGGCTGCAGAGCTTCTAGAGCTCATTTTGTTCAGACTTTTCCTTCCTGAGGGAAGAAGTTGAGGCCCAAGAGGGGAATGGCTGTGCCAGGGGCACGAGGCTCCTAAGTGGGCTCTCGTGGGTCCAGCGCCCTCTCCAGTACAGCACGCCCCTAACCCTCCCTCCGGGGCTGAGGGCCAGATGCTGCCAAGCATCCGGCAGCTTTCCGTGCCCTGGACGCCCTTCCTAGGAGGCTCCATCGGTCACCTGCTGGTGGCCACAAACTGCATGGAGCAGATGGGCCACCGAGCCACAGTGCACATTGGGCCACGGCCAGGCCGAGTCACCATGTGTCTCCGGTCCCTTGGCAGGCTGCCTTGGTGGGGAGGGCCTCTGCAGACTCCCCTCTCCCCGCCACGGGCCCAGATCAACTGGACTCATATTTCCCAGGAAAGGAAGAACCCCACACTCAGAACCTGTCCTGTGGCACATCATCCCTCTCTCAATGTTTACTTCTCCTGTGTACCATTCCCTCTAGCCCTGCTTTTTAATTTCTACAGTCTTTTCTCTGGGGCAGTGCGGGCGGGGTGGGGAGAGGACTAGTGTGGTCCTGCCCTGCCCACCTTGTCCTTAGAATCTTAGTAGCCTCCTGCGGACCAGGCCTGAGACAGCAGAGACAGCGGGAGGGCGAGCTAAACCTCGCATTTTCCTTTTCACTCATCTATTCAATTATTCAGCTATTAAATATATTTTAAGTCCCTAATATGTGTCAGATGCTAAAAAAAAGAAAAATCTTACATTTCTTAAGCCCTTACTATTCTAAAGACCTGACACTCATTCTCTTATATTTATGTAAGCCTGTGAGGGAAGTATTGTTATTCCCATTTTACAGATGGAGAAACAGAGATCTGGAGAAGCGACCTCACTTGCCGGAGAGAGCACAGCCTGGAAGCTACAGAAGCAGGACTCAAACCCAAGAGGCCGCCGTCTTCATATGGTCGGGCATTTCCTGCAAATGTTCGTGGTGAGGATTATGGCTCAGGCCTCCTCCCCCTTGGCTGTGGCAGTGTTGTGAATGAAGCCCGCAGCCCTGAGAACCAAGGGGGTGAGCAGGGGCAGCAGAAACCCCTAGGCCTGGGATCCTGGCCACCGAAGTACATTGTAGCTTGGTGACTCCTGGAGTGGACGCCCAGAATGTTCCATCAGGTTCGATTCTGCAGCTGCACGTCCCTACACTGTGTGGGACCCAGCCTTAGGGGGGTGAGTGAGGAACCTGAGTCTGTCCCATTGGGCCTAACAAGCCGGGCGGGCCGGCGCATCTCCCTTCGCCATGCCAAGCCCTCCTGCCGCCCCGTCTGTGAAAGGGGACACTCCACCATCTGCCCTGGAGAGCTGCCTTTGCAACGAGACAAGAGCGTGGATGTGGAAGGGTTTTGAAATTCTGAGCTCTTTGCTTGTAGACGCACGTGTGTCATCATTGCCACATGCCGGGCTGGTGCGCCTTGCCTGAGGTCTCCTAAGCAGCAGTCCCTGGCCTTCAGGACTGCACAGGTCATGATCCTTTCTTCTATTATAAATCTCTGTGACTTACATGGAGGTGTCAGCTTTTTCACATAGGATCGTTTCTTTTTTAAAATGACTGCCACAAACACTCTGTCCTAAAAGAAAAAGAAGTTTAACAACAACAAAATTATAGGCAGGACATAATCTTGCAATGAAAAGTAGATGTGTTGATGTGTTTAGCCTTGGAAAAAATTACGTGGTCTACATTTTTCTCATTTCACTTTAGACCGGTGGAAACGGAAGCAGGGACGGGCCTATGGAGGGTTGGTGTAGTGCATGCACAGCGGTGTCCTTCTACCTTGCCACCAAGCCTGGGTAAGAAATGGGCTAAATATGTCACAGGACAGTTATGTGCATTGAGGGAAATGAAGGAGAGAATAGGAAAATAATATGCTGGGAAAAAAAATTTAAGTGCATATTATAAAATAGTCTGTGCACCATGACCCTCATTTTATAAGATACCCATATGCATATAGACAGCCCAGAAGCACAGAAAAAATTCTGGAAAGTTATACTGTAAAATCCCACAGGGTTATCTTTGCATGGGAGAATGATGAATCAATTTATTTTTTCTGACTTATTTCTTGCATTTTGTAATAAGAAGCATAAAAAAAATAAAGAAGCCAATATAAAAAAAGTGATGTAAGAGCAATTGTGCAACACTGTGCAAGACCTTGGCTAGTGGTATCCTTGGAACTTGCAGAATTGCAGTGGAGACGCTTCTTTACTATGGAAAGCTCTTCTGGGCATGTGCTGATGTCACTGACCGGCCATCTGGGCATTTCTAGGGCTGGGCCCAGAGCCTGGCATGAGGTACTTGCTCAATCGTGTGTCAAAAGGACTTCTTCCCTTACGAGGCTGGCCACTGTGGCTCCTGGCCAAGAGGGGTCTATAGAGAAAAACTGCCACTTAAGTGGAAACGGACCATTCCTAAATCACTCTCCTTTATGAGTTTATATATATATTTGGGAGCTTTGATTGCATCTTTCCTTGAAAGACTGGAATAAGGTGATCACCAAGATCAGTTTTCTGCATTTGAGCTCCCATGTTGGGGCAGTCTGGCCCTCATTAAAGCAAAGACTGTCTTCAAAACATGGGGGGAGGGGAGGGCAGTAGTGTTGGATCTTCTATTGATCAGGCTTCTTGGTGACCAGCAACAGGCGTTCGTGCATTATGGCCAATTTAAGCAGGAAAGAGATGCATTGGAAAGGCTCCTAGTAGCTCCCAGTTTAGACAGGAAGACTGTAGAACCCAGGTGATGAAAAGGGCAGGACCAAGAGCACTCAAGCTATAGGAGCCACTGCTCTTGTCACCAAGCCTTACTTCCTGGACAGAATTTGGTTGTCTTACGATTCTGATTCTTGAGAGGTTCACTGTGGTGATGAAGAGGATGACTTTGGATCCAGACTGCTTGGTTTCAAGGCACACCTACCAGGACCTTAGGCCACTTCCCTAACTTCTCTGTCCCTCAGTTCCCACTTCCATGAAATGGGGATAATAAAAGCACCAACTTGCATTAGTTATATGTTGCTAGGAAACAAAGTAACCCCAAAATTTAGTGGCTTAAAACAATAAACATTTGTTATCGCTCACTTTCTGTGGGTCAGGTATTCGGGAGTGGCTTAGCTGGGCGACTGTCATGAGCCTTCTCTTGAGGTCCAGTCAGGCGTTAGTCAGGGTCATCTGAAGTTTTGTTTCGGGCAGGAAGCCCCTTTCCAAGGAGGCTCACCCACCTGGCTGGCAGGTTAGTACTAAGTGTTGACGGGAGGCCTCGGTTTCTCTCTAGGGGGCTGCTTGAGTGTCCTCCAGGCATGGTGGCTGCCTTCCCTCTGAGCAAGCGACACCAGAGAGAGAGCCAGGCAGAAGCTACATCCCTTTTATTGTCTGAGACCTTGAAATTGCACATCTTCTCTGTCACATTCTATTCATCCGCAGAGCCAGTAAGCCCAGCCACAGACAAGGGGAGGAGAATTAGGCTTCATCCACCTTTCGAAGCCAGGAGTATCAAAAAATTTGCAGCCATATTGTATAACCACCACACTACCTCATAGGATTTTAATAAAGATTAAATGAGCCAATACAAGTGCTTAAAACTGTGCCTGGAGAATGGTAACTACCACATAAGTGTTTGATGACCATTCATACTGTTACTATTACTACTGTTGTCATTGTTATTCTCCCTGCACCCATCAGCCTGCCCGCTCCCCACTGTCCTTTCTCCCCCAAAGTCAGAGTGGGGCGTGGTCCCTCCTTGACTAATTTCCTCCCAAGGCCCCCTCAGGGCAGCAGGGGCCTCTTTATCTGCCGGTGGGGGAGAGGGTTCAGTTACACCAGGGCTCCAGCGACAGCGCCAGGCTGGGCGTCCAGCGTGAGGACAGTTGCTACAGGGCTGGCCCTTGCTCTCCTTTCGTCACCGCCTCAGGCCAGACGCCCGCAGCGATGAGCTTGAGGAAGTTCCCAGGCACATGAGGTCGGCTCACGGGACACAGACAGGGATCCTTGCCCGTCCGCGCCCCTGGTGTGATAGGGCACGGGGTGGGCTTTGAGAGCTGGAGCAGAAGCCACCACTGAGTGGGCAGGGGGGGCCGGCGTGAGGGGCCACCGCTGCCCACAAGCCCACAAACCAGTGTGCAGGCCGCACCTTGCACAGGACGCTCGCCTGGGGGGTACACGCGGTGGCTCGACCCTGGCCAGGCCCTGCTTGCCAAGTCCTGAGGAAGGGGAGCCTTCTCCCAACCCGACTGCCCAGAGCGGACGCCTTTCTCTAATTCATATAAAGCACCGCGAGAGCCAGCTGCGGCCAGGCCGCCAGGCCTTGTTTAAAGCAGACACGGCGCAGTCCCTGCCCTGGGCTGGTGTGTGATTGGTTCACGAGCAGGCAGCTGATCACCAGTCCTGCTTGGCTTCAGCGTTTCCATTTTCCAGTCTCTGCTGGGGCTTCTTTCTTTTGGCGGATTGGTGTGACAGGACGGTGGAGATGACCCAGGCCTGAGGCACACTGAGCACCTGCCCCCTCCCGGCGAGCTGCGCACCTTCCCGTGTGTGTGCTGTTTCTTTGGCCTGGACCGCCTCAGCGCCGAGTCTACCTGGCACTCTCGGGCCTCCTTGACGAAGGGGCAGGAGGAGCCTTTCTCAGGGTGTGGAGTGGTCTTCCCCTTCACCCCATCCTGGCCCGGCCGAGCGGGTTACTCAGTGGTGACTGCTCAAGGCAGTTGGGTCTGGAGGTCTGGGGGTGCCACCCTGATGAGATGGGAGGAGCAGAGGCAGGAGGGAGGCCTGAAATCTTTCTGCAGGGATGAGCACCCTTTGCAATCTGCTGTATGATAGATCCCGATTTTGCAAAGACATACTCTGGTCCCCACAAAGACTTATGTCTCAAAACTGACAGAGATAGACTCTCACAGAAAGGTTTAGAGACAGAGCAATGGGCCAGTAAGAATTTTTAGACAAACTTCATAAAATTTTTCCAGTGGAAAAATAGGAAAACACACAGAAAATGTCCCCCATGCACCCTGAACTCCGGTTAGGTTGAAAATATAAAATAAAGAGGTACAGAGTCTGTAATGCTGGCCTCCCCCTTAGCTTAGAAACTGACCCGTCTGTATTTACACTTGGTGGATCCTGGTTTCCATCTCTCTGGTTTTATCTAAGAGTGAAGAGGCAAAGGAGCATGATAATAGTAATTAATGACCGTGAGCAACAGGTATAACTTTCATAATGACGGCTCAGCCCCCAGCTGCCTGCTGTCCTGTCTCCCAAGAATACACGAGCTCAGTCCACCCTCATGACTCTGGACTCAGCCCTGGGTAAAAAATGGATTTTGCAGCTGTGCACATCTGAGACCTGAGCACAAGGCTGAGCCTCCCCCATGAGGCTGGACGAAGGAGTTCCAGAGGTCGTGGCGAAAACCCTGTGAGAAATATGACCATGTTTCTGGCCTTTTGCCACTAGATGGGCCTCTACAGAAGAGTTTATAATAAGAGGTAGAGTCTTGTTGAGAGCTCAAGAGTATAGGGTTTCTCAGTCTCAGCCCTGTTAACATTTTAGGCTAGGCAATTCTTTATTTTTTTATTTTATTTTATTTTTTGAGACAGAGTCTCACTCTGTTGCCCTGGCCAGAGTGCCGTGGCGTCAGCCTAGCTTACAGCAACCTCAAACGCCTGGGCTCAAGAGATCCTTCTGCCTCAGCCTCCCAAGTAGCTGGGCCTACAGGCATGCGCCACCATGCCCGGCTAATTTTTTCTATATATTTTTAGTTGTCTGGCTAATTTCTTTCCATTTTTAGTAGAGACGGGGTCTCGCTTTTGCTCAGGCTGGTTTTGAACTCCTGACCTTGAGCGATCCTCCCGCTTCCGCCTCCCAGAGTGCTAGGATTATAGGTGTGAGTCACCGCGCCTGGCCGAGGCTAGTCAATTCTTTACTGTGGAGAGTGTCCTGTGCATTGTAGGATGTTCTCAGTATCCCTGGCCTCTACCCACTGCCAGCAGCAAACTCCCCTCCCCCGTTATGACATGGCTGCAGACATTACAAAACGTCTGGGGGTGGGGATGGAGGCAAAATCTCCCCCAGTTAAGAAACCCTGCTCTGCAGTGGCTCACGCCTGTAATCCTAGCTCTCTGGGAGGCTGAGGCAGGCAGATTGCTCGAGGTCAGGAGTTCAAAACCAGCCTGAGCAAGAGCGAGACCCCGTCTCTACTATAAATAGAAAGAAATTAATTGGCCAACTAATATATATAGAAAAAATTAGCCGGGCATGGTGGCGCATGCCTGTAGTCCCAGCTACTCGGGAGGCTGAGGCAGAAGGATCACTCGAGCCCAGGAGTGTGAGGTTGCTGTGAGCTAGGCTGACACCATGGCACTCACTCTAGCCTGGGCAACGAAGCGAGACTTTGTCTCAGAAAAAAAAACAAAACAAAAACAACATTAAAAAAAAAAAAAAGAAATCCTGCTCTAGTGGTCAAGAGCGAAGACTCTGGAGTCGGCTTTCTTGCTTCAACTCCCAGTGTCTGAACTTGCACGAGAACTGAAGGAGTTAACAAACATAAGGAAGCGTGACCATATAATTTATCCACCAAACCAGGGCAATCTGAGAGTGAAAGGCGTTCTAATGACAATTTCATACACTGAGACTGTCCACAAACAGGGTGGCCAGTCCTTAGTCCATAAAGGGTGTTGAGCCAGACCCACAGTGTCCAATGACTAGTATGCTAAATGCTTTACATAAAGGAACTCCATTTAATCCCTCCAAGCCCTATGAGGTGGGTACCATTATCATCACCTTTCATATGAGGGACGACTGAAACATTAAGAGGCTAAAGTACCTTGCCCAAGGTCACACAGTGAGTTGGACAGCCAGGATTCTGATCCCCAAAGGCTGGTGCCCAAGTGCGCTCAGGTGCCCCAGGGAAACAGCATTACTCAACATCCGCCTGACTCCACGTGAACTATGAGCTCTAGGTAATGTACAGTGTCAACATTACACTCGTGACATCACACCTTTACGAAGCTGGGCGGTCAGGAGTTACTGTGACAAGCAGCAGGTATTACATGAAAATCAGCGTGGATCGGAAGATGAGGATAGTGTCACCCAATCTGACTCCCAGTTTTGAAAAGCTGTGCAGAGCCCAACAGGTATATTCATCCCATAAGGAAACCAATGTGGTTATTTAAGAATGAAACCACAATTTTTTTTCAATTTATATGTATTGCTTTCCAAGATGGCTACTAAGCTGTTAGGATATAAATTGTTATTAAGTCACTTGGACCCAGAAACTTAATTAATGGGGAACTGTTAGGTTCTTCTTTTGGCTGAGGGGCACAATGAAGATGACATGAAAGGGGAAAGTTTATGAGTCTTTGCACTTGTCTGCAACTCCTAAGCTCAAACGATCCTCCCGCCTCGGCCTCCCAGAGTGTTAGGATTACAGGTGTGAGCCACCGCGCCCTGCCAGAGTCTTTGCACTTGTCATTTGCCATTAGTAGAACCCCAGAGGTTAATGATGGAGAGAGCCTTCTAGTCCAGACAGCCCACAACAGAGACCCATATAACCCCAGTTATACATTCTGAGGAAATCTCTCTGTCTCCCTTTCTCTCTGTTTCTCCCCCCACCCCCACACACACAAAGAGAGAGACATATATACACCTAGCTCTCCTTTTCCTCACACAAAAACTAGTGTCCCTGACCCTAATCAGACAGTTGCCAAAACCTCATCTCTCTGAGTTCCCTTTATTTCAACTTTTTGCCCTTTTTCAACTGTGACGGGAAGCAAGTTGGTTGTTTTTCCATTTGAATGTAGTCCAGATTCAAGCTGAGCATCTCCCACCAACATCCGATCTCCTCCTCAGGTTACAAGTTGTGTTGTCAACTCACACCCGCATGACAAGATGACAGGCAGACACACACATGAACCTTCTCCCCAGATGGCACCTCAGACTGGTGCACCCAACCCTTAGCAAATACACAAAGACAATTACAAGCCAGAATGGGCAGCTGGGAGAGGCTGGTAGTATGGTGAAGGGCAGAGGGGGTGAGGAGAGGGCATGGGTGGCGGGTGGGTGGCTGGTCCCAGAAATGGTCACCCTGTCTTGGACCCAAGCACACTTTTCACTCTTTAACTGCTTCATTTCCTATAACAGAAAACTAGACAGCAGTAGTGAGGTGGAAATGTGTAGGGTGGGGGCTGGTGGCCTGACTTTTATTACTAATCAGGGACCACCTTATTCATGTCACTCTTGCTGGGCCTCAGTTCCCTCATCTCTATCTGGACTGGAATGCCTAGTGCTCTCAAACTGGGTACCTGAGGTACATTCACTGCTTGCTGTTCAGCCGTTAGCCTTGAAATATCTGTTTTCCTGGGATGTCAAGTTTATTCAAAATGTTGGTGGGGATGCACCCTTTTTTATAAGAAAGCATTTTATATCATTGTTCAGAATGCAAAATTTAGATGCATTTTAATTTTAGTAACTAATACTTGATAACACTTAATCATTACTGTGCCAAGTACTGTGCTAAACTCTATGTGAGCCTCACAATAACCTAATGGGGTATTATTATTCCCATTTTATAGACGAAAAAACTGAGGCACAAAGAGAGTAAATAATCCACTTAAAGTCCCATGTTATTAAGACTATAAAACCAGATACTCCCCGAAAGAAGAAACCGGCCTATGACAAGGTGCTTTGTGATCTACCTCCAGACCCATTGGGTTTATTAGTCTGAATGACACGGGCCAAATAATCTCCAAAGTCCAGCTCTGACATTCTTAAATCCATTTTAGCTAAATCGGTGGATAAATGGCCTCGCACACGCCGTGCCCCTGAAAGATGAAAGAGGTTGAGGAGGCCCCGCAGGGGCTCCAGGAATTCACGAGGTGGGGGTTTCGGGCCTCTCGGGTGCTTCCCCTCTGGCCAGAGGGCTCGAGCCCCGGCCTTCGCCGCCGCCTCCCCGCCCAGCCCGGTGTTTGCGGCCGGCGTTGCCGGCACTTCCTAGTTCCCGCGCGCCCGGGGCGCAGCTCCCTACGCCCGGCGCCGGCGCTCCTCGGGCGGGAGGGGGCCAGAGGGGAGATGTCGCAACCTCCTCCCTCCCTCTTTCCCCGCCTTGGCACTCAGTCACCGCCCAGATGAGCGCGCTCGCAGACCGCTGCGGGCCGCCGGGCACCGGGCATGTCCCTTGAGTGCGCGCAGGCGGCGGGCGCCGGGTCCCTGCGCAGCCTGGAGCGAGTCAACCGCACCCGCTTCTCCTTCTTCTCCGACGTCAAGGGCGACCACCGGCTGGTGCTGAGCGTAGTGGAGACGATCGTGCTGGCGCTCATCTTTACGGTGTCGCTGCTGGGCAACGTGTGCGCCCTGGTGCTGGTGGCGCGCCGACGGCGCCGCGGCTCCACCGCCTGCCTGGTGCTCAACCTCTTCTGCGCCGACCTGCTCTTCACCAGCGCTATCCCGCCAGTGCTGGCAGTGCGCTGGACCGAGGCCTGGCTGCTGGGCCCGGTCGCCTGCCACCTGCTCTTCTACGTGATGAGCCTCAGCGGCAGCGTCACCATCCTCACGCTGGCCGCCGTCAGCCTGGAGCGCATGGTGTGCATCGTGCGCCTGCAGCGCGGCGCCCGGGGGCCCGGGCGGCGGGCACGGGTGGTGCTGCTGGCGCTCATCTGGGGCTACTCGGCGCTCGCCGCCCTGCCCCTCTGCATCTTCTTCCGCGTGGTCCCGCAGCGGCTCCCCGGCGACGACCAGGTGAGCGCCCTGCGGAGCGCGAGGGCAGGTGTCGGGGCGGGCTGGAGGCGGGGTCCAACGGAAGCGGTGAGCTGGGATGATGATGGTGAACAACAACAATAGGCCATTTGTTGCAGTTAATAGTGAGTGGACCCCGTGCCATCGCTGTGAAGTTTACTGTTTTAAATCTCTCTACCACCCTTCGAAACGCTGTAGGTTGGAGTCCCACAAATTCTTGCAAAATGCACTGACTATTGCGAGGTTATTTAAATAACCCGGGGTTTAGGAGCCAGACAGAACTTCAGGGGGTGCACGATGGTTAATCTCATTGTACTGAACTCTGATTTCTTGTCAGGTGTTACAATCCTGTTATTATCACACCCACTTGCCAGATGAGAAAGCTGAGGCAAATAACTTGCCCGGGGTATCTCACCCATAATTGGAGGAGGAACTGGGTTCCTGCCTAGAAGTTTCCGTGCGGGTTGGGTTATGCTTATTCCTTTGAAAGCTCGCGGGCAGGCGCGCGCGGATGAGTTGGGGAGAAAGAGAAGGGACCTCAGACCCAATGCTGCCTCTAAGGGGCTTGTGACTTCCCTTCCGGGACCCTCAGTTTTTCCAACTGCAAGACGGAAAGATTACACCAGACCATGAGATCTCACCCCGGGAACCTCGGTTGGGTGGCTGCACAATAGATATCCGGGGCTCTGAAGGGCTGCGCAGAGGCCAGTGGCTGCGCGGATCGGCTTTATTGTAGGTTCCCTGGTGTCTCACAGTCCGGAATTCCGAGCTCGGGTCTGTTTCGGTTGCTGCCCAGCTGCGCGGTTGAAAGGTTCGCGCTCCAAGATTCACTCGAGACACCAGAGTTACGAGTGGACGCCAAGTTACGGGTGGAGGACAGGGCCCGTCACGTCTAGCAGTCTTCCCAGTGTGTGTGTGGTTCTCTTCGCCTGGGGGGGGGGGGATAGAGAGAGAGAGAGAGAGAGAGAGAGAGAGAGAGAGAGAGAGAGAGAGAGAGAGAACTTAGGTCTGTGCGCTCTACAGAGAAGCAGGAGTCCTCGCTCCAGACTCAGCCACCAGGAGGGTCTGCCCAGGCTGGGTTCTCGCTCCCTCCCTTTCCCTACCGAGGTCTCTGGTTTTCTAGCCCCAGGGCACGAACCCTCAGGTGCTCTCCACTGCAGGGAGTGTGGGGCGCCCTGAGCAATCTCCGCCCCAACAGGAACCACAGTCTCAAAGACAGGCCCTCTCAGTGGTCACAGAGGCGGGGAGGAGGGAGGAGGAGTGAGATGTCACCTGAGGGAAGACTTCCCAGCTATGAAAATGAGCATAGTGCGACTAGGGACGCCCCCAGGGGCGTGTGACCCTCCAGAGCTGGACACAGCACACTGCTCTGGGGATTACCCCAGACCCCTCTCTCACACTGGCCTTGCCCTGGGGGGGGGGGCGGAGGGTGGAGAGTGCATCCTCTATGTGCAGTATGTTTTTTAAAAAAATGTAAATTAAACCTAACCATCTGTTTCTAATAGTTTATTTCTTGTGTGGAATATATTGTGGGATGTTTGTTTGTGGTTTTGAATGACTAATAGGCTGGAGCTCTTATCAGGCCTGTGGTATTTGATCAAAGACATAAGCCTGTGGCCATGCCCCCTCAAGTGGGGACCAGGAAAGCCAGGATCAGCTGAGCAGCAGGGTGCCATTTGCACTGGCAGACCAAGGACTCCTGTTGGGTGGGCAGGCTTGTCCCTGTCAGCCAGCTACACCTGAGAATCAAAGTGGGCCACACAGACGCTTCTAAAACAAGTGGAAACCCAGGCCTCACCCGGATCCATTGGATTGGCTGGGGGCAGGTTCTCCCATCAGTTTCTTAGATTGTTGAAAAGTTATTCTCTCACTGAGTTACAGTATTTCTGTATTTTTCACAAAACTTGAAGGTTTTCTACCTATTTTTTTTTGCTCACAGAAAGAAAATGATGTTCAGGGAATGAAAGACCACATAGAATGTATCTTAAAGGTATCTTAAGTTTCCAGATGTACATTTTGTGCCTCTCCCTTTTACAGTTGTTTCAGGTACAATCCTACTTAGTTGGAAAATAACACTAAAAAGTAAGAATCTTGTCACTTCCCAGTCAAGAGCACAGAGTAAAACTGTGCCAGCATACACAGGTGACTGAGTGAGGCCTTGGCATACATGGGGTCATTCTGTGTCTTGGCCACTCTGAACTTTACCCTGACAGGGACCCTGAGTGTGGCTAGAGCCCTTTGCAGTACTTCCGGACAGCCAGAGTGGTGCCAAGGTGCTTCCGTGGAGGTCTGTGGCATGGTGGCTGGGCACACAGGCCCCTCTTGGTTTGACGAAGAAAACACCTCCTTGGTTTTAAGAGGCTTTGGAGAGAGATTTGGGCAAAGCCAATGGGAGAGATTGAGCCTGCACTATGCACTGGGGCTAGTGAGTTAGTTACCTGCAGGAACCCCAGTTGCTGAAATTTGTAGAGGTGGGGTGGAGGAGCTTGTAGTGGAACACAAGTCCCTTTTGGGCTCTCCATCTTCCTTGTCTTCTCCCCTACCTGTCTACCACCTCTACCTCCTCACCTCTCTCTCTCTCTCTCTCTCTCTCTCTCTCTCTCTCTTACACACACACAGACACACACACACACACACACTTGTGTACCTGCCAAAGAAGCCAACAAGCAGAAAAACTCCCCAGTTCCTTAAGGGCTGTTGCCTGAGCATGTAGGAAACATCCTGTTTTATAGGTTCAGTAGTTCAAGAAGAAAGTTGAAAAGAATGAGAGGGAAAAGAGGGAGTGTGGCTATTTTAAAAAAAGAGACAGAGAAGGATCTGGTCTAGACTGACGGAGCCTCACATTTAAAATTAGCAAAATCTTGTTTTCCCAGTCCTCATATTCCCAGCTTCCTGCTTGTAGGTTCTGCCTGCCCCCTCCCACTTGGAGACTAAATACACGGGGGGTTGGGGGAGATTTTCCTACCCAAACCACAAGCCAGGAGAACCGACTAACACTGGTGCCCTCCTGAAGGATGCTGGCCAGAGAAACAGTGCCTTTGAGGCCTTCTGCTGGCTTGAGAAACCCCCTAGGCAGGAACTCGATCTCTGTCTGTGTAGGCTATGGGTGCCTGGCAGGCCACGGTAATTGAACTCTAAAACTTCACGGAAGGGAAGATGAAGTGGTGGACATGCTAGTAATGCAAGGCAATTTGGTATTTGGAGTGAGGGCTTTGGAGTTTGAATTCCATCTCTGCCATTTAGGAGCTGTGTGACAGGGAGCAAGCTGTCGCACCTCTTGATACCTCACTTTCCTTGTCTGCAAAATGGGCATGCAAACAATATAAACCTCGTAGGATTGTACGGAGGCTCATGTTCAGTAAATGGGCCAACACCTGGCACATACAGTTAAGAGCATAAGAATTGCTCACAGTTGTTGGTTTCCTTTATCTTTGGGCATAAACGTTTTAAACATTCTCTGAACAGTATAATTCTTTTGATTGCTGTAATATAATCGACTGCCATTTTAAGAGGGTGGCCACATCCTAGCAACGCTGGCATCTCAGCCAGGCCAGCTCACCCTGCTCCAATAAGATTCCTGCCTGTGTGTGCTGTGGCCCTGGCCCGGCGGTGACCCACATTGGTGGACGGGGAAAACTTCCCCTCTGCCCAGAATGAGCTGCCCGTTCATTCTACAAACATTTACTGAGCACCCCTCCCCTCCTGCCCCTGCCACAAGCCATTTATTGAGCACACCGATGGTCCCAGATCCTGATCTAATTTGGTCCTCACAGTAACCCCACGACTTGGTGTTCTTTTGTTTATTTTCTGAAGAAGGAAATGCCAAAAGTCACAGAATGGACAAAGGAGGGAACCAGAATTTATCCCTGCCCCGTCGGGTCCGTCTGTGTGTCGTCGCCCATGAGCTCACACTTCCTCAGGGCACTTGGTCCTACTGCTTCACCCTACCCTGATTTAATACCAGGCTGAGAATGTTCTCGTGTCTACTGAGTGTGGATTATCCGAGGAGAGAAACACAGTTTGCTTCCCTTTGCTGGTATTAGAGGATACTTTTAAAATATAAGAAAGTAAGCCCATCTCTTGTGTTGATATTTTCTTTCTTTTCTGTTGGGAAGCTGATAGGAGAGGAAATATCCAAATAGGACTCTTAGTTCCTTAAAATGACCTTGAAGTCTTCCAATTCGTTGGTGGAGGTGGGGCAGGGAGAATGACGCACAAAGCGGTCCCTGGGTACTACAGGAAGACTCACTTGAGAAGCTGGCAGGAAAACAGCTGGGACCAGGCGGCACTTGCAGGGGAGCCAGCCAGTGTGGGGATCAGCCAGCACTCGAGCAGTGCCTGTGGACAGAGGTCCCTGTCCCCAAGAGGAGTCTTCTTAGAAAATTCCTGCATTTGGTAATTTTGTTCTGTGCCCCTAATGTGTGCTGGGCGTAATTCTAGGTACTGGGATGCTGCCTTGGGTAAGGCTAAGTCCCTGCCCTTAGGGACACGCTTTAGTGGAGGCCCCAGACAGGGCAGGCTGAGGAAGGCTGTAGAAGGGACTTTGCTGGGTTCTGGGAGTCCAGGAAGGGTACAGGAAGGCAACAATGTCTCCACTGAGTGTGGAGATGAAAGGAAGTAAGCCAGGCAAGGCCAAGGGAGCACTGGCTGCTGCTCTGAGCCCAGCAAAGGGTCCTCAGCCAGGCTTGTGTAGAGCATGAGGGGCAATGGTGGTGGAGAGAGAAGGTGCTGGAAGGCTTGGCAGGGGCTGGCAGGAGAAGGGCCAGGTGAGGGAGTTTGAGCTCACCTGGTGAGAGACGGCCAGTCTTGGGGGGTAGGCCAGTGAGTATGAGATAGGTGGGTGGGCTGGGTGGCTATTAAGGAGGAACTGAGAGGAGGAGGAGGAGGGCAGAAGGCCTGTGTGTGGGTTTCTGGCAGTTTGGAGAATGGTAGCCCCGTGCCCTGACTTGGTGAGTGCAGGAGGTGGAATAATTTGGAGTTGGGACCATCAAAGGCTAATAGGCCCATGAGGCATCCTGCTGAGATGTCCTCATGGCAGTGGGGTGAATCTGGGGTTCAGGAGGGCACTGGGCTGGAAAGAGTAGATTGGAAAAATCTTCATCTACAAAAAGAATCTGTGGAGATGGATGAGATGGCCGGGGGAGGTGGAGTTGCAGGTGGGGCAGAACAGACTTGGGGCATCCAGGTCACACTTGACTATTCATTGTATGTCACCTCCCACCTTGTTTCCTTCTGGTCTTGACACCTGAGCTCTGACCTCCCTATGCCCCTGGCTGTGGTCCTTCCAGGCAGAGCAGAAATGACCCCCTCCTGGGTGACTCCATCTTCCCTGGTCACCCGAAGCTCCCTGTGCACTTCCAGCTCCCTGCCCTGTCCTGAAGTTCCCTGGCACCTCTGTCCTGCCCTGACTGCTCGAGGACAGGGCCAGGGCCTTGCTCGTCTCCCTGTGGCTTTGCAGTGGTCAGCCACTGTGTCTGGAGTCTGTGAGTCGGTGAGCAAATGAATTAAAGAAGACTGTTGTTGACTCTGCCAGTTCCACTTACGTAACAAGGCAGGCCTACTGCTTTTGTTGTTCACATTTCCTTTTTAAAATCAGGAAACATTTCAAATGTGCAGAAAAAGTACAGAGAATACGAGAACACTCATATCCCCACCTTCCAGATTTGACACGCAGCTGAACTCCTCTACAAGTCTCAGCCTACAGGAGAATACCTAGAATCCAAATGACTTACGCCAAACAGATTTTCCCATGGAAACAAAGTTATGACACCAACTCAAATCTCTGTGGGCATAGTGCCTCTTATTTTATTTTATCTTATGTTATTATTTATTTATTTATTTTGAGCCAGAGTCTCACTCTGTTGCCCAGGCTAGAGTGCCATGGCATCAGCCTAGCTCACAGCAACCTCCAGCTCCTGGGCTCAAGCGATCCTCTTGCCTCAGCTTCCCAAGTAGCTGGGACTACAGGTGTACGCCACCAAGCCTGGCTAATTTTTTCACTACTTTTAGTAGAGACAGGTTCTCTCTCTTGCTCAAGCTGGTCTCAAACTCCTGAGCTCAAGCAACTTTCCCGCCTCAGCCTCCCAGAGTGCTAGGATTACAGGCGTGAGTCTCTCGGTGCCTGGCTGCCTCTTATTTTATTTTTTAGTGAGAGCAGAAACTGCATTTAATCAACAGTGTGAAAGAAAGCCTTCTAAAGGCATATAAATCTGTCATCTGGGCAACCCCCTTCCTGGCCAGTCACACTGCCTCTCAGTTCATTTATGGGGTTCTGTGTACCGTTCATATCTTACTTCCTCATCGTACTCCCTGCCTGGAATGAGAGCCAGAAATCAAAAGGTGAAAAAGCATCTTCACTAAAGTCATGGAATTTGGGAAGCTTCCTGGAATAGGTTCTTCCTCTGTGTTGAAAAATAGCGGGTTAGGTTTGCTGAACTATCATGGTGATCTGTGTTTCATGTTTGATCGCCATTTCTCTTAAAAATGAACTTTTTCCCCCCCTCTTACAAAAGTAAAGTAGGGGCATCATGGAAAATGGGAAAATTCAGATAAGCCAACAGAATTAAAATAACTTAGAGTCCCACCTAGGAACAGATGCTGTTTGCTTTCTAGAGTGTATCCTTCCAGATGTTTCTCTTTTGTGTGTGTATGTGTGCCAGGTGTCTATATGCACATTCACACATACATTGTCTTCAATAAACTGGGACCATAGAGGTATATGGTTTAGGGACCTGTGGTTTTTTTTTTTTTTTTTTTTTTGACCCCTAATATAGAGAAAACACCTTGCTCTATCATTACACATTCGTCTATGAAATCTTGCTAAGCCTGGAGAGATTTTGGCAATCTGGAGGAGGCTTTTAGAAAGAGTTGGGGTCTTAGAAATGGTTCTGGGGTCACCTGTCTTTCTGTTGTCCCTACACATTTTTCCATCACAAGTATAGGAATTAGAGACCAAGGCACATTTGGGGCTGGAATCCGTTTCTTCCGACCAGTGCTGCAGCACATCTGCCCCTCCCCCATTGCCACCAATGTGCTGGAACAAGGGGTCCCTAGTGGGCAGAGGTCTGAGTGCACGGTGACAGGTGCATACACTTTCTAAAGAGCAGTGGTAGCAGCCTCACTGCCACAATTCATAAGATCCTCAGGAGTCACAAGTTTCCTTCCAATCACCAAAATGTAAAAAAATTTTAATAAACTTTCTCCCACCATGTGTGGATGGTGGGGGTAGAGGGACAAAGTTTTAGAATGCCCAGTCCATTTGTGAGGCATCTCACAAAATAGGAAAAGGAAGACATATTCTCATTCCCCTCTCGAGGTACAAACATAATTAAAGCAGTCTTCCTTCTTGCCTCACCTTTGAAAGCGTTTTCTTGGTAAGTCCCTGGAACCACGTAGCTCTTTGGGAAAAATACTGTGCGATTAAAACCTGCCACACCTTTAGTGCTTTAGATTATTATGTTAGAAGGAAGTCCTAAGCCTCAGTTTACTCCTCTGTGAAATGGAAAAAATAAAATGTACTTTGTTGTTGTGAACATTAAACGTGATAATGTATGTAAAGTGCTTCTTGTTGCATAGTAAATGCTCAAAGAATACTAGATGTTGCTACCTTCTGTTAATACAGAATAAGAAAATGAGTGACTGGCTGTATTTTGAGTTTGACCACCCAATTAGTGATGCGTGCTGGGAAATGTTAAAAATTCTTTGTTTTTGCTTAATGTAGCATTCAATAAATATTGGTCAAATGAATGAATGAATGAATGGTGCTATGCATGATAATACTACTTCTAGACATTGGTTACCATGTCTTTTCCACCAAAAATCAATTATATGATCTTTTGTACAGAGCATCTGCTCTTTAAAATCTGTTGTATATGTCTGGAAGGGTTTAGGGCTACTTGTTTTCTAGTTTTTTACCTATAGTCAGGTGGACATAGGAAGTTTGTATGTGGGAAGTTTGTCCGCACACACAGATATGTCAGTTTTCATTGACTTATATATTCATTTTATGAGATTATTGCAGGAGCTGTTAGTAACTATTCAGTGAGGTCCCCACATGTTTCGGGTTTTGTAGTTAGTGTCAAAAATTTGAATCAACACAACATAATGGCTGGGCACTGTGGCTCATGCCTGTAATCCTAGCACTCTGGGAGGCCAAGGTGGGAGGATCACTTGAGATCAGGAGTTCAAGAACAGCCTCAGCAACAGTGAGACCCTGTCTCTACTAAAAATAAAAAGAAATTAGCCAGACAATTAAAAGTAGAAAAGAAGAGCTGGGCATGGTGGCGCATGCCTGTAGTCCCAGCTACTCGGGAGGCTGAGGCAGGAGAATCACTTAAGCCCAGGAG
This sequence comes from Microcebus murinus, assembly GCF_040939455.1. NCBI lineage: Eukaryota > Metazoa > Chordata > Mammalia > Primates > Cheirogaleidae > Microcebus > Microcebus murinus. Next base: position 31,485,167 of record NC_134117.1, on the reverse strand, counting down.
TTTGAGGTTGCTGTGAGCTAGGCTGATGCCACGGCACTCTAGCCCAGGCAACAGAGTAAGACTCTGTCTTAAACAAAACAAAACAAAAAAACCATAACATAGTGATATCAGCAAGATCACAAACCTTCATGCTCTTGTGCCACATACCAGTGGTTTACGTCTTGAACTGACTGAGAGTTGTGGCTGATCTTGGCCTTGAGGCTCTAAATGGCTGTGTTCTTTCATGGAGTTTGACACACTGTTGACACCTGAACACCCCCCATATGAACACTTAATGTCTTAGTGTACGACCCTGCTGCCTTCAGCTTACATGGGGTGACTACTCTGAAACCTTGTTCCTGTTTCAACATGCATATGTGTAGCACATCCCTTCCAATGGATGTCACCTGTCACCTTTCTCCTTTGTAAAATGGCAGGCATGGAAGAGAAGGCTCAAAAGCTCTTTGTGTCTCAGCCCAGGGAAGTAGGAAGACCATGCCTGGGAACTGACTCTAGCTTTTACCAGCTTGGGACTCTGAGGCTCAGTTGCCTTCCCTGGAGAACAAAAATAATAATTATGATTATTCTGAGGGTCAGAGACAAGTGCTTTGTGAGTGGGATTGTGGGGGAGGGATTCTGGACTGGCCATCATGCAGTTGTGTAACAGTGTAACGCAACAGTGTAACGCAACGGTGTAACAGTGCTAGGGGACCCTAACTAGGACTGAGCTAAAGGCCACAGAAGAAGCCAAATTTCAGTGATGTTCTTTTCCTTTCTGTGACTAGGAAATTCCTGTCTGCACACTGGTTTGGCCCACCATTGCTGGAGAAATCTCGTGGGATGTGTCTTTTGTGACTTTGAACTTCTTGGTTCCAGGACTGGTCATTGTGGGCAGTTACTCCAAAATTTTACAGGTACGTTTGCTTCAAGTGCCGCAGCTGAACTTCACTCGGACTCAGAATGTTTCTGCTAGAATCTTAGAATTTGGGCTTGGAAGACACCCAGGAGTCACTCCAGTCCAATCCTGACTCACTGCCCAAGTCTGCCCCTGCAACGCTGAGGAATGAGAGTTTGGTATTTAAAAAAATTATAAGTTATATCTTTGTGATTGCAATTTTTTTGGCTCATCACTAAATTAATACAAGCTCTTTACAAAAAATTAAAATGAAAACAGATGCAGAAATGTATAAACTGTACCCTATAAATTGAAAACTTGCACTACCCCCATTCTTAACAACTCAAGATATATTTTTTCAGATTTTTTTTTTATAAATTTACATACACATATCATACATACTGTATGTGTGTTTGATGGACCACATGAAATTGCAGGTTAAAATGGTCAGGTAGCTGTTCGACACTGTTCAATCCAATGCTCCTTTCAGGTATGAGATGATACTATCTGCCCTGTGACTTCCTTTTTTCAGTTCACACTGTTTGTTCACATCTTTCCACATCATTCTCATATCACTAGTTCCTTACTTGGAGTGGCTGCAGACGTGACATCATTTATTTTACAGACTTTGTTGCCGTGTCCATTGTTTCCCCATCACAAACACTGCAGTGATAGAGAAGTATACTTTTCAAAACTTTTATTGAGGTATCATATACATATGGGAAAACACCCAGAGTACGTGTCCAGCTCACAAGCTGACCCTGCTCATGAAGGCAGCTCCCAGGTGGAAATGTTACCAGTAGCCCCTCCCTGTCACCTTCCAATAGGTACCCCCCAGCCCCGAAGAATGTCCCTTTCAAATGTGCACTGAAACAGGAAATGATCTCTACCCTCAAAGCAAGTATATCCAGGGACTTAAAAAAGGTGGGCCAGCCTGTTTCCTACCCCAAACGCAGCCCTTTTGCATGTAAGATGCCGGCCCAGGCAAACGGCACATGTGTGTATTTATGCCCATTTTAGAAGATGGAACACAATGCCTTTGAGTCCTCGTGGAGGGTTCTAGTTGTTGAATCTCGGTTTTATAGCACGGTATGTACGGGTCACCTGGCAGATAGGCATACTGAAGTTGTGCCCTCTGGGTTCTGTTTGCCGTCTGGCCGCTTTTATGGCCCTTTCTTTGTAGCTGAGGATTTGTAACCTTCTCAGTTGCTCAGAACCAAAACCGGGCCAACCTTTGTACAGGTCTGCTAATCCCTGGGTCCTGTGGGAGATGCCACCCATGTTATGTCACTGCCTGGACTCGTGCCCACCACATGACTTGTGACCCCAAAGCAACCCCCCTCCCCATCCTGGGGCTTGTTCAAGTGTAAGAGGCAGACTCAGGCCTGGCATTAGTTAATACTATGGAAGTGTTAGCTATTATCACTAAGTTGAAAGAAATGAAGGAAAAAGGAAAGGAAATGTAAAATGGATTTATAAAAATTTGTTTAACAAATATTTCTGTAGTGTTTGCCATGTGCCAGAAACTAACTTGTTTAATCCTGATAAGAATTATAGATGAGGAAACCCAGGCACAGGGAGGTTAAGTAACTTACCCAAGGTCACACAGCTTATAAGTGGCAGTATTGGGATTTAAATCCAGGTAGTCTAGTCTCAGAGTCCTGACACATTAATTCCTCAGACATTTGTTAAGGGTCTGCTGTACAAAGTGCTGGTAGAGAGTAGAGGCAGGTTAAAAGCAGGCAAGGAATATTCTCTATCCAGAAGGACCACTGACAGAAGGAGGGGAGGAGGAAGGAGACAGACAAGGGTGCTGCTATTCAAAGCAGAGAGACTCTGGAACACAAGGTGGACTGATACTGAGACTTTGAAAACACTCTGCAAACTGTTAAATGCTGCACAACTGTCAGGGATGAATAAGGGGTGTGAGAGAGGAAAGCAAAGGGCTGTGAAGACAGACACAGAGACTTGAAAGTGTTCTTTTAATAATCTGGCTTTGAGTCTTGAATCTGCCACTTACTTGCTGTGTGGCCTTGGGTGAGTTACCTACCCTCTCGGATCCTCAATTCCCTCATCTACAAAATGCAATCATAATTCCAACGGTGTAAGGTGGTTGCGAGGCATGTAAGAGGTGCCTGGTGGGGCATATGGCATCGTGCCTGCCTGGAGCAGGTGATGAATACATTATGCCTGCTGTCATTTGTTAGGCAAGGCCTCTCTTCCTGCCCTTCTCTTAGAGCATGCTGGGAAAAGATGTCACTGAGATTTTCAAGAGAATAAACAGCAGGCTCAGATTTGGGTCACAGCAAAGATAAGGAACCAACACTGGAGTTGGGCTGTTGGGAGGAGGTGGCAGCATTTGACCTCCCCTCCCTGGGGCCCCACTCCTGAGTCCCTTAAGGACCAAGAGGGCTCTGGTCTGTCCCTTTTCACTCATGCCTCACTGTTCCCGGCTGGCTGCTGAGGGAGGAATGATTTCCCAGCCACTCCCCATCTTTCTCTCAAGGACAGGCCCACCTGGACAGATCCTAGGAGCCCTGATGAGCTGGGGCAGGTGTCCTCCTCTGCGCCCAGCTCTGCACAGCAGTCCAGCGCTCCCACACCCTTTCCTCTCAACCCTCAGCCGCCTCCAGTGCTCTCCGTCACAGACTCCAGGACAGCTCCTGGACGCACGATCCCCGCCCTGTGAAATGGCGCTCTGAGTAATGAGTCAAAGATATAATTTAGATCCTACCACTGCCCTCATGCATGCAGCGTGATCCGAAGCCCTCGCCTTACGGCCCTACGTGATCTGGCCCTGCCTGCTCCTCTCACTTCAGCTTCCCCCTCTTCTTGTGTCCACGTTGGCTTCGGGGCTGTTCTGCACACAGGCCAACATCCCGCTGCCTCAGGGCCTTTGCACCTGCCATTTCCTCTCCTGGATCTCTTCCCTAGATTTCCACATGGGCCACTTCCCCACTTCATTCAGGTCTTTACTCAAAAGGCTCTTCCCCAGAAAGACTCCCTGTCAATCTCCATCCCCTTATCCTGATTTATGTCTCTTCAAACACAATCCTGTCATATTCCATTTATGACAGCCATCTATCTTGCCCACTGCAGTGCAAGCTCCACGAGGACAGAGACTTTGTTCTGTTCTTTGCTCTATCCCTCTGCCTAGAGCACGGCTTGCCTTGTGCACTGCAGGTCTCCATAAATACTTGTGGAACGAGTGGGGCCCGAGCCTTGGAGCACACTGAAAGGGTCCATAGGGGCTTTTCTTCTTGGGAAAATCACTGGTGAGAGAGTCATAAGACCAGGTTCTAGCCCAGGCATATGTAATGCGGGCCTCCATTTCTGCCGTGAGCCTCGGTGGATTAACACGATAAAATGGAAGAGCAAACATGAGGATGCTTTAAAAATCACAATGTTAATGCAAATGTAAGACTTTAAAAATAGTTACTTTCCACCCCACTAGCAAAACTCACTGTTGCCCATTTCCCAGGAGGACAGTGACATTTGTCCTCACTCGGTGCCCGAGAGTTTGCCAGGCTGACAACTGGGAAGCAGGTGAGCTGCCGCCAGGTGGCTGGAGACGGCGTGGCAGGGCGCGGCCTCACTGTTGGCGTCTCCTCCCCTCTGAAGATGTCCATAACTCAGGGACACTGACTCAAGCTTTCCTGTCGGAGCCTTTTCTTCCAAGACCATAACTCTGTAAAATCAACTGAACTTCAATATTAATTAGCCATATCCACAGAGAAACAAGTAGAAAATCACTTAAAGTCACGCGGCACGTAACTACATCCTTACCCCTTCCCCACCGGTCCTCACCTCTCGGCCGTCACTACTGCCTGTAACCAGGAGCCACCTCCAGGCTGGCGAAGTGTCTCTTTCACATCACCCTGATCTTTTATTGTTCTAAAGTGGAGTGTCTCCTAGGAATGTTCTCTAGGGATGTTAGTTTAGGTGTTGGAAAGAGTTCCATGGTCAAATGAGTTTGGCAAATGCTGAGATAATCAATGCTAGATGGGATCCTTTGCTGCAGGACTTCTCAGAGCCTTTATTATGCTAATATACTTTGGGAATCTCCCACAAAGGAATACAGCAGGTGGCATTGCTATATCTGACCATGGGACCCCCTTTGTCCCACAGAGCATCTCTCTGGACTGGTGCCCCACAGAGCCCCCTTTGGGAAACCCTGCTCTAAATCCTTGCTTTCCTTCCTGGTTCTGATCTGGGCAAGGATTCAGAGCAGGCTTCACCTTGGCTCTTCCCCTGCCAGTCACCCTTCATCCGCTGCTTCATGTACTCGGGGCAGTGGCCTTATTCACCCTTCTGCCTTCCCTGCTTCCTCTTTCCTTGTGACTCAGATGGGCCATACATCTTCAGTGGATTTTCCACTCAACAGTCTTCCCAAGGAAACAGCCTCCCAGCGACTCCTAAGTGCCTTTGATCAGGCTGTCAGCACTGGCTGTTTGGGGCTTGGTTTACATCGTCGCCCAGCAACTGTTGCCATGGCAAGCTGAGATGCCTCCACCCTTTGCAACAGTGTGCATGTTAATCGTTCCCCGCCCGTTGCCCACATGCGCCCAGGAATGGAAGAGCCGTGTGGGCAGCTCCCTTGCTCACTGCTGCGTGTCCAGCTCCTGCAGGGTGCTTAGCGCATAGTACAGGCTTGATAAATGCGTGGGAAGGAGTCTGTGGCTTGCAGCTGGAAAACCCTCAGCCTGCCTCAGGGCTCAACTGCAAAAGAAAATCTGTTTCAGCTGAACATGAAGGTGTTAGGCAGTGAACACGGAGCCCTTGGCCCACGCCTGGCCTTGGCGGCCTGCATGCCAGTCATGGAAAGGGAGGAGTCTCTTGTCTGATGATTCTAGGTGGGAGGCTGTAGGTGGACCAAACAGCCCCAAAGGAGACTCAACCTTCAGGGCCCAACTTGTGGGGGTCAGTGGGAACGTGCTCTGCCTGCACCCCCCGCCGGCAACCACGGGCAGGTGGCATGGTGTGGCAAAGGGGTGAGAGATGGGGACATGTTCTTCCCTCATGGTCTTTAGAAGTGCATGTGGGTGTAAAGGCAGCAGATCTCAAAACGGGCTGTCTTCGCAGGGCTGGGGGAGGAGCTCTCGACCATGCCTGTTGACCTACATGAGTAGTTCAGTGAGCAGGACTTGCCCGGGAGTTTTGCAGAAGTGCAGATTTCCGGGCCCCACTCGGTCCCACAGGGCCTCAGCATTTGTATTTTGCCTCGTGCCCAGTGGCTGCGGACCCCATTCCCACGGGCGTTGTCCTCCCTCCCGCAGCGCGAGCCTTGGCAGAGGAGAGTGCTGGCGCCTCTGCGAGAGGTTCACCCCTCCGCACACTTGACCGTGAGGCTTGAGCAAGTCACTTCACCGCTCAGAGCCCTCCTCTTCGTTCCAAGACTAGGGAAACCACAGAACCAACCACAGAGGCTGGCTTTGAGGATTAGAGTTAATTGAGCATTTAATTTAATCTAAAACACACCAAGCATTCTGCCCGATGCCGGAGACATTTGAAATCCTGGATCAGTGTTGACTGGCCTTGACATCTAGCATGGGGAGGGGAGCAGGGAGTAGCCACACTGATTCTAAGGGCCCGTTTTCCTCCTCATTCCCTGCAAGTTGCGGGAACGTGGAGAGAAGGAAACAGTAGCATTTGTCAGTGCTAAAAAAAGACTCCCATTTATGCACTTGGCCCATGAGTCAGCCCACTTTGTCTGTAGCTCACAATCATTGTCAGGCACCTGCAGGAGCCCTTGGCCACAGAGGGTACAGGGATGTCCCGATTAAGGTCCCAGTTTCCCAGGGAGCCATAGGGAGGGGGTCTGGTGGGGGTCAGAGGTAGGAATGACACTTGGACGCCTACCATACAGGATATATGGCAAGTGCAGCACAAGTGCCTGAAACAAAACACTGCCAGATGCCAAGCGGGAGATGAATCAGGAAGCTTTCTTGGAGTTCCTGGCATTACAGCTTGCAGTTGAGGGCTGAGCAGAAGGATTCCCATAGATGGAGATAGAGAGTCAGAAGGAACTTATTTAAGATTAAGAGAATGGGGCCAGCTCACGCCTATAATCCTGCCACGGCAGGAGAATTGCTTGAGCCTGGGAGTTCCAGACCAGCCTGGGCAATAATAGTGAGATTCCATCTCTCAAAAAAATAATTAGCCAGGTATGGTGGTGTGGACCTGTAGTCCCAGTTATTCAGGAGGCTGAGCCAGGAGGAGTACTTGAGCCCAGGAGTTTGCAGTGAGCTATGATCTTGCCACTGCACTCTAACCCCAGAGCAGGAGACTCTGTCTCAAAAAAAAAAAAAAAGATTAGGCGAATGGGCTGGGGACAGACTGCCAAGTTTGAAGCCCAGCTCTGCACCATCTCAGCTGGGTATTGTTGGGCAGGTTGCTGAACCCCTTAGCCTCTTTGAGCCTCGGCTACCTCGTCTGTCAAATGGGACCATCAAAGTACATATGTCACAGAGTCGTTGGGAGTATTTAAAGAGCTAAGCCAAGTGATAGGGAAGGGCCTAGCACATAGTAAGTGCCCCATAAATGTGACTTCTGTCAATGTCATTCACTCAAAAAATATTTATGAGACATTATACCAAGGACTCTGAGTACACTGTTTTTCTTCTCGGCGGGATCACGTGGGCAGTGTGAGGGAGTCAGCCCTCGTTGCCCACCAGGCTGCACTGAGGCCTAGAGTGACTCCCCTGCAGCCCACCCGCCTGCCACCCTGCCCAGCTGTTCCTGTCCCAGATCTGTCTGCCAGGTCTCCCAACAATTCTGTAACACACGTACTTTGCTGGTCCCCATTTGACAGATGAGGAAGCTGAGGCTCAAAGAGATGATGATTGTATCTCCTGCACACCCACACCCTCACAGCAGGGGAGGGTGGGGAGGGCTGGATAGTACTACAACCCCTTTTGAGCCTTGCTGATATAGCTGGTCTTTAAGCAAATTGGGCTGGATTTGCCCAGATGGGGGCTTTGGCCATTTATTAATATTATTGGTGGAGTGACCTTCCATAAATTACTTAAATTTCCTGAGGTTCAATTTCCCGATCTGTGAAGTGGGAATAATGACAGTACAAATCCCATGAGGGATGGGCTGCTGCTCCCAAGAGTCGTTGTGAAGATTAAATGTGACAGTTGAGAAAACAAACGTGCAGCCTGAGCCCTGGACAAAGCTCAGGGATCCTGATCAGTGCTGCCCTTGGCGAGCCGCTGGGGAGGAAGGGGTGTGTTCGCTCAGCGTCTGTTGCCCTGGTCGCCATCGCCCACAGGTGGACCTAACCTCCCGCACAGGGCAAGCAGTCATATTTAATCATGAAACAATTAAATGACTATCCTTTAATTAGGTTGTTGGAAGTATTCTAAGGAGAATAGACTCAGCCATTCTGATCTTGGAGTTAAACTTGCCCAATTGTGACTGATGCTAATTACCTTCTAATTACATCCCCTCTAGAGCTTCAGGAATCTTAGGGGAATGGGCCCTGGGGTTCCAGCACAGCCGACAAAGAGAGCCGTGGCCATGCAGGCTCCAGATGGTGTAAGCACCCTCTGCGCGGCCAGTGGCCTCTTGCCGTGGGAAAAGCAGGACACAGGGCAGTCTGAGCAAGTGGGAGTTAGCAAGGACGGCTAACGTGGTCAAGATGTTCCATGTCGACCCTTTCCTTGGTGGCAGAGGTCACATCCTAGGTTGGCTGAGCACCAGCCAGGCACCACTCTACTGCCGCCAGCCCCACCCGCACCCCACCCATCTCTAAGCATCACTGACATTGAGCGACTGATGGGGGAACAGCCGGCCAGCCCTCCTCCTTCTGGCTGTGCCTAGAGGACAATTAGAATTAGGCATAAGGAAGGGCAGGTTCACTGTGTGTGTCACCAGGGCTCCTGGACCCTAAGCACTGGGCCCTGCCAGCTTCTGGCTTGGATCAGCAGTAGCAGCAGCATCATGCAAGAGCTTCTTAGAAATGCAGACACTCAGCCCCACCCCAGACCTGCTGAATCAGAATCTACATTAAAATAAGATCGCTGGGTGCCTGGCAGGCACAGTAAAGGCTGGGGACTGCTGTTCAAATGACACTTGGGCTCCCTCTAGCCCCAACACTATGGTTCTGAGATGTTACGAAGTTTGTGTATGATTCAAACACACTGTTTCTATGTGGGGCCGTGAGATGAGAGGACACCCAGGGCTTTGTTTTAATCAGGCCAGCCTGCGTCAGTTGATAGGCCATTTCTGTGTGCGAGGCTGCCCACTGTTAACTAAAACCAGCCTCTCTGGTGCTGAAGCAAGACTGCCAATGAGCAGATTGTACAGGAGACCCAGGGAGCAACACCCACAGAGGCTCCTGGAAGAAGAGTCCAGAGCCCCTTCGAAACCCACATAAGCAGGGGTGCTGTCACTGGCCACAATCCCTCTGCCAGAATGCCGGCCCTGCTCATTGGTATACAATATTAGAGGTCCCAGCGGTTAGGCTGTTAGGAATTTATTATGCATGAGAATGTTTATTCCACCAGTCACCACCTCTCAAATGGGGCATAAATATGAAATTTTGGTAAATGTCACCAGCAGTGCTCTGATCAGCTCCTTTTTCTCGCTGCAGGAGGGAAAATTTAATGACATCTATGTCTAATTCTAGAACTTTCCAGCCACTTTTGGGTTATGACTGCTTGTTCAAAACTTCCCCTGCTCACAGTGGAGGATGGTTCTATAGCGTCGGGGGTGGGATGGGGGTAGAGGAAAAGGATGGACTGCCCTGCCCCTGTCTCCCTCAAGCACAAGGATCTTGCATGACTGCTCATGTGAGGTGGTCACCTGCTTCTGTTGGTCATTGTGTCTGATCTCCTTGTGGCTGGTGGTGGTGCCAACAGGCCCTGCTGATGAAGGGATCCTTCCCAAGCTGCACACACCCCAGCCCGGCATGGGGGAGGCTGCCCCAGCCCCAGCTGCATCTTTGGGCTGACCCCAACAGCAGCTTCCAGTCTCATCACCCTTCCTTAACCCCCAACTCAGGGGCGTGTAGGCAAGACTAGGATCCACTGCCTCCTGCCCCTGCCCCTAGGGCAGGCTCCCGTGCTCCCTTCTGCCTGGCCTAGCCCCACCATTACGCCATCCCCACCACCTCCGCCCACTCAACAACCTGCAGGGGAGCGAGGCAAGAGTACATGCACTGCCACTTCAGCCACCGCCTCCCCAAACAAACAAACAAGGCCAAATACATGAAATACCCATCAATGGGGCCTGGATAATTCTGGTACCCATACGGTGGAATACACACAACCACCACCAAGATAGCAAGAATGAGGGGGCTTCTCTGTGCCAATAAGGAATGAGCACCGTGATACCCTGCTAAGCAGAAGAGCAAGGTTCAGAGCAGGGTGCATGGTGTGGTCCCTTCTGTGTACCAAGCAAAAGTGCAGACGCCTGCGACCCCTCGGCCAGGTATATCGTGTGTGGAGGTGGCACTTTCCCAGAAGGCCATACAGGAGGAAACTACTCACTTTGGTCCCCTCTGGGGAGTGGAAATGAAGAGTACAGAAGGCTTGAGCCCTGACACTCTTCACCTGCTCCCTGTCAGTGCCGTCTGATTTTGTGCCTTGAGAATAATATATTGCTTGTATGCAATTAATGACTTAGCTTCTTTTAGAAAAAGAAATAACAGGGAAGATGTCCCTCCCCTATACCACGTGCTTCAGGCTTTTCGCTCCCCCTCATCAACTCTGTTTACAAGTGTGTGATTTTGTGTCTATTTCTCAGGAGGCCGCCAGTCGGGCCCCCTTTCTCCAGCGCACCCTAAGCGCGGGCGGTGGGAGAAGGGAAAGCTGCCTCCACACAAAGTCCCTACGCCCCACGGCCCCAGCGCCCTGGGGACGGCAGGTTCCAAGTCCCGGCTCCTGACGCAAAAAGCCCTGACTTCCGCAGTAACCTGTGGCTCCGGCTCTGTTCCCCGCAGATCACCAAGGCGTCCAGGAAGAGGCTCACGGTGAACCTGGCGCCCTCGGAGAGACACCAGATCCGCGTGTCCCAGCAGGACTTCCGGCTCTTCCGCACCCTCTTCCTGCTCATGGTCTCCTTCTTCATCATGTGGAGCCCCATCATCATCACCATCCTCCTCATCTTGATCCAGAGCTTCAAGCAGGACCTGGTCATCTGGCCGTCCCTCTTCTTCTGGGTGGTGGCCTTCACGTTCGCGAACTCAGCCCTGAACCCCATTCTCTACAACATGGCGCTGTTTAGGAACGAATGGAGGAAGGTGTTTTGCTGTTTCTTTTTCCCAGAAAAGGGGGCCATTTTTACAGACACGTCTGTCAGAAGGAATGATTTGTCGATTATTTCTGGCTAGTTACTTTTTCTCTCTAGGCCGAGTTCCTCACTCTCTGGCCAGCCGCCGTATGCCCTTAAAGGGACTTAATTTCCAGGACCATCCCCCAGTGTACCTTGCTTTAAGAAAATGTAACTTATGCAAATCCACGTCTGCAGCTCCGGCACATTAAGGGATGATCATTCGGTATACCAATATATTCCCCGTATCAAAGGATTTGTTATGGGTTCCTTTTAAACATGAACTTTTTTTGTATATTTGTAATATGATTGAATTTAATAAATTTTTATTTATAATTGTTCAGCAATCATATCTCCTACATGTAAAGCCACACCCTGACTGGTTTCTGAAGTGAGTCTTGGAAATGATTCAGGACCCAGATTTCTCCTCTGCAGGGTCACAGCCACTCCAGGCTCCCACCTGGGACTCATGAGGCCTTAAGATCATTTATTCATGTCAAGAGCATTTGAGGAATTTCCAAGGAAAAAGTAAAGATGATTTTTTTTCCATTTAATAAAAATGCCGTGGACCCCTTTAGGAAAAGCGATGTCATGAAATCAGAAAGAGGGCAGGATGACTCCGAAACATTTGAGAGTGAGGTCAGGAGTGAATCTCTTCATTGATCCATCAGCTGAGCACCTTGAGCACCTGCCATGGCAGATGGTGTTCTTGGTGCTGGGAGGCAGCAGTGAACCAGACAGCCCGCCCCTGCCCTCAGGGAGCTTACCTTCTGGTCTGGGGCAGAAACACCAAACACAAGTCAATAAACAGTATGTCATCACAGAGTAAACACCCTGAAGAAACCGGGACAGGTTGCTATGGTAGTGATGGTAATTTAGATAGGGTGGAGAAGTGTCTGGGAAGACCTTTCTGAGGAGTGACATTTGGGTCAAAAAGGCAACAAGAAAGAGCTAGCCATGCGAATCTGGGGGAGGGGGCTCTGCAGGCAGGAGAGACGCTGGTGCAAGGTGGCTGGACAGGAGCACGAGTGCTGTAAGCCAGGCAGAGCAGGCTGTTGGCTGGGCCTTCTCCACACCAGGCACTGCCCTTGAGGCTCGGATGAGGGTGGAGTCCCTCTGCTGGAGTCCATCAATTGAGGCCAGAAAAGTTACAGGGTTAGATCATGCAAGGCCCAGGAGGCCGCTGTAAGGAATTTATCCTGTGTTTGGTGGGCAGCCCCTGGAGGTTTGCAGGTGGAGACTGGTATGACCTGATGCATGTGTTCAAACAGTACTCTGGCTGCTGTGCAGGGAAGACTTTGAGGAGCAAGAATGGAGGTGGAGGCCAGTTAGGTAGCTGCGGAAGTAGAACAAGACTATGGGGAACTTGGAGGTGAGTGGCATTGGTGAGGCATTGTGGGAAATGATTTGGGGATATCCTTTGGGAAGGTGGAGCAAAGATGATCTGTTGATGGAAAGGATGGAATTGGTAGAATGTAAGGGAAAGAGAAGATTCAAGGGTGACTCCTAGAGTTTTAACCTGACGATGGTTGGGTGGTGGAGCCGGCAACAAAAACAGGGAAGACTGAGAGAAGATTGGACATCCAAGTAAAATAAGCAGTCGGATGCAGAGATGTGGAGCTTGAGCCTAGAGATGCAAGTTTAGAGATATGGGTGGTGTTTACAGACCTGTGTTTTACAAAATATCCCTGGGAGAGAATGGAGAGAGAGGAAGTCAGAGCCAAAGACTGAGCCCAGGGACATGCCAACATGTGGAGGTTGGGCCAATGGCTGGAATGCGCAGTAGCACAGAGCCTGGCACATAGTAGGTGCTCAACAAATCTTTGTTGCCCAGTAAATGGGCACCAATAGTTGCCATTGCTTGTGCAGCTTCCAGAGCTGCTTGCTTCTGAAGTGAGATTCATGGTGATCACAAGCTCAAGGACAAACAGACAAGCCTCATCTGTTCACTTTGGTTAACAGATTTGGTATAGGAAAGCTGTTTATTGAAGTGACACTTGAGTACCTTACGGGTCTCTGAACCAGGCTCTGGCAGCCTGAGTGAAAGGCAGAACTTTCCATGTGTGGCCACCTGGCTCCTCTCTCTTTTGTGGAGGACAAGGCACACTGGGGTGGGGGACGCAGGATCCCCCCATGGCCCCTGGATGTGCCAGCACCCAGGCGGAGATCTGTGACCCCTTCCCCACTCCCGATGCATTTCCCAGCCCTCAGCCTGGCATCGGCAGCTTGCACAGCTCCTGGATGTGCAGACCCCACCTGATGGAATCCTCACCACACCCCCCTGGCAGGGCCTGTTTCCCCACATCTCACAAGAGTGAGGCTCAGAGAAGTCATGTCACCAGCCCCAAATCACACAGCTAATACATACCTGAGCTGGACCACAACTTAAAACCAAGACCCTCTGCTCCCATAGCATGCTTCTTTTTTCAAGATGAGAAATGGAGGCTCCTGGGAACCCCTGGGAAACTGAGGCACATGGCTGTGCATGAGTTTTGGCTCTACAGTTCACACGTGCTGCTGATGGTGTAGGACACTGGTGTTCTGCCCAGTCTCGGACACCTCACCTCCCTGCACACCCTAGGTAGGGAGGCCTCTGCTTTTTCCTACACACCTGGTTTCCAGGGCCCCATCTCTCAATTCCTCCAGGGAAACCAGAGGCCTTCCTCAGCATTTTGTCCACACTTGTAGTGAGTGCATTGCATGCTGGCGACAGTGAAGGGCTGGGAGTGTTTCTAGAGCGCACCCTGACCAGGGATCTCGCCCTCTCAAACCGAGCCAGTGGGCTGTCCTGCCCACCTCACCACAGGCCTTGAGCCCACTGAGGCCTTGGGCTTGCTGGCCTCACTTCCTCTTTTGGCTTCAGTGCTTTGGCCAGGCTGGTGTTTAAGGCCCTCCCTGGTTATTGAGGAAACCCTTTTTGGAAGTTGGGAGAAACCAGTCTCTAATAATGGAGATTAGGCATTACAACAGGCCAAAGGTCAGGAAGAGCCACGGCAGATAAAAGCAAAGTGCACCCCACTGCCCATCTGCAGGATTTCTTACTTCTGTCACAGATGTGAACACAAATAAAAACTCAAATCATAGGAAATGGATGACTATATTTTAATGAATCAAAGCCTGGAATCCTAAGCCTCAAATGATCCTTAAGAAAGATATACATTTGACTGCAAAGAGATTCACTTATTCTCCCATATATTTTTACATGTACTGAAGGTTTTATGCGCATGGACCAAGGTGAGGAAGAGGGGCTAATTAACTCCTAAGATAAATAGAGTTGAAGATGCAATGAGAGTAAATCGTAAGTTTTCAAATGAAACTTTACATCCTTGATGTTGCTACAAAATGTTTCTTTCTGATCTGCCATCACAATAACCTGAAATACAGAAAACAAAGCCATTAATGACAGAAAGATGGACTCAGTGTTTACGTAGATAATAGTAGATAATAAATATCACGGTGGTCTTGGAGCTGGCTTCATTCAGATGCTGTTTCATGCAAATACATCACAGCAGATTGCAACTCTGAAAGTGTGAAGCTGTTGTAATTCATAAACACCCTCAGGGCTGTTTCTGGAACCCTTTAGATGTCTCTGGGGGCTATAAGGGTTGGGAGAATAGGCTCTGCTGTAGGCAAGAGTGCTGCCTTTTATTTCTCTTAAATTTGCCTCACTGCATTTCAAAGTGTTGGGGGCCTGGGGGGCTCATTCTCCTGTTTCAGGAAGGTAGGGGGCAATTCAGCCTGACCTTGGCCACAATGTTGGTGGTGTTGGTGTTTTTTGTTTTTTTTCTGGAGCCAGGGTCTTGCTCTGTCTCCCCAGCTGGAGTGCAGTGGCATCATCAGAACTCACTGTAACCTCCAACTCCTGGGCTCAAGCGATCCTCCTGCCTCAGCCTCTCCAGTAGCTGAGACTACAGGCATGCCACCATACCTAGCTCAATTTTTTTTTTAAATTTTTTGTAGAAATGGGGTTCCACTCTTGGTCAGGCTGGTCTCAAACTCCTGGCCTCCCAAAGTGGTAGGATTACAGGTGTGAGCCACTGAGCCCGGCCTGTTGGTGGTTTTAAAGTGTTTACCATATCTCATGTCATGTGTCACCAGGTGGTACCCCAAGGGACTTCAGAGTTATAAAACTCTAGGTTTGCATCCAACTCAGCTACCTACTGAAGATCTTGGGCAACTTTCTTAATCTTTCTTACCCTCCATTTTCTCATCAGTACAATGTGAATAATAAGACTATCTACTCCGTAAGGTGTAGATAAGTCATGCGGGTGAAGGCCTCGCATGGTGCCCAGCTGTGGTGAAACCCCCACCTTTAGGCTGCCCCCAGGGTGAGGCCTCCAAATCTTATTTATGTGTTTGGTCTGAGTTCATATCTGCTTGGTGTAGTGGGTCAGTTAGATGTTCTCTTTTTTTTGCCTTTTGGCATTACCCTATTTGGACTTTGAAACCCGGTTTCTCATAGGAGTGAGTTGAGTGTCCATTCAAACTAGATGGGGCACTTTCCACAATATTCCTGGCTTTTAAACCAAGATCAGACAAGGGCAATTGTCTGCAACAAAGATCCTACAGCTGTTCTAGGGGATCTCAAAAAACCCAAGTGAGGAAAACCAGCTAGTTAATTTAATGGTTATTTGGTTTCATATAGAAAAAAGAATACTTGTTGAACTTATTCTCTTTTGAGCTTGCTATGTTGATGTTTCTGTTTCAGTTTTTTCATCAATGGCCATATGAGTTTCCCATCTCTTCACTGGGCCACTCCACCCCCAAACAATATTAATTTAGTCAAAATAGTTTTTCAGGGCAGTGTAGCAAGGGGTGACAACAGAAATGGCCTAAGGTAGCAGAATAAAAAAAAGAGTGTCCATTGCAGCAGCAGTTTTGCTTAATTAAAAGTGCCAGGGTTTTGGACAAAGGCCTTTGGCCACTCCTGCATGGGACCCATGATAAGGCCAGCGAAAGATCTGGCCAAGAAGGATCAAGACATGACCCTAGAAGGGGGCCCCTAGGACTCCCGGCCTTCTCGAGTGCAGACAAAATGCACTGCGCTGGCATGTGGGCCCAGCTCCCGGACCCCAGGGAGAGCCACTCACCATTGTGGGTGATCAGCCTGTACTGCCTGGCCAGGCACAGCTCCTCCTGCCGCTGCCTCACAGTCCTCTGCACGTCTGGGGGCAGGCCGTTGGGGTCGCGGGCAAACACGAAGGAGTAGCTGTCGGCGCAGGTGCCGTCGAGGTTCAGGAGGCGGCAGGAGTACTGCACGGCGTACGTGTCGTAGTCCGTGTCGACGATCCAGTGGTCATCGTCTGCAAGCCAGGGAGCCACGGGCCCGTCAGTGCCACTCCCGCAGCAGGCTCGGACGTCGGGGGAACCAACTGGCGGGCCCGAGAGCCCAGCGACTTCCTGGAACTGGCATCATTTTCTTAGGAAGCAGGAGACTACAGAGAATCCTGATAGCTTTTATAAAACTGGGCAAATCAGAGAGGAGCTTGTTCTCATTTGTAGAAAAAAGTCCTGGAGACGGGGGGACCCCATTCACTCACCCTGACGATAAATGTGAGGGCATCTTTCCAAAGCACCACCGAGAAAGTGGGCCCATCAAAACCACAGGATAAACCTTCCTACAGTTGTCTTAGCCATCTGCTCTCCAATAAAACCTGTGTGTTTGGGGCTAATATCTGGTGGCTACCAACTTTTGTTACCTCCAGTGTCAGGATGCATCTTTCTCAATCATCTCTATCAGCCTGTTCCCAAACATCTCACTAACCACGCTGCCCTCCTGCCCCTCAATCCACCAGCGCGTGCTGCCCCCAGGGTCCGGCTCTCTGATTCCTTCCTAATTCCTGCGTGGTAACTACTCACTTCTCCGTGCTGGCAGGAGGGGAGTTTTTGCCTTGGGGGCACAAGGTGCCCACCATCTGGCATCCGCTATTCCTCTTGGAGCGTGTACTCTTCACAACTCCCCTGATAGAGGCAGAGTCCAGCCGTTGAAGAATTTAGATTACGTATATTCCTCGAGGATGAGACATAAGCCACGCGGAACAGGTTTAACTGAAGGTGGTAAAAATATCCATGGAGGCAGGAGGGGAAATAATGTTAATAAGAATGTAGGCGAGCAATTTGCCACGGAGAAAGGACAGGGTTCGGGTTTATCCAAATACCCTTATTCAGATAAAAGGGCCACAACTCTACTTAATTTGACATCTTGTCAACATATAACCAGGGCTGGGACTTCCTGAGCATGCAATTATGTGTCAGTTGCTATACGGACTTTCCATATGTTCTCACAGTTACTTCTCACATCCTCTATTCTACAGATGAGGAAACTGAGCCACAGAGTCATCAAACAGTTCACCTAGGGTCACGAAGAGCAGGGCAGCACTGGGATCCAAGCTAGGGAGTGCGGCTCCAGCGCCCACGTGCTTAACCCCTTTACCGCATCCTCTCCAGACAGTCAGTAGAGGGAGGGTGGGGGGAGGGACAAGAACAAAAGGCTCTGTGTCTCTGTCCCATACCCAGGACTTGGAGCAAGGGGTGATCTACACTATGTAGTGCCCCAGTATGCGGAACACAGAGGGGCCTGGATCCCCTGCATTAGAGGGTATAAGGCGACATCTAACGCTCACCCTAAGTCACCGCTGGGTGTGCCTCTCTGAGCGCCCCTGGAGTGCTGCCTAGGATGGGGTCAGCCCAAACCCAGGCCCTGCAGAACGGCTGTCACAGGAGTGGGTGTGGGGCCCTTCTCTTCCGCTCACCCAGGCCTTCCAGGAGGAAGAATGAGCCACCCCTGTGCCACCCAGGCTGTCTCAGGGTGAGTGTCAGAGCCTGGGCAGGGGTGTGTGTGTGTGGGGGGGGATGCTCCAGACTGATGACAGCTCAGCAGCAACCACAAAGTTATTCACAGAAAGGCCAGGAATAGAGGCCACTGGGCTGCTTGCTGGGCCTCGCCCTAACCACCGGCTTCCCTTCCAGGCTCCCGAGCACCTGGGCAGAGTCTTCCTCATCCCTGAGTGAAGTCACTTCTTCCCTGGGTATGGGGATCACTGCGCCGGTTGCAGACACCCCAGGAGCCTGCCCCTCAGACACAAAAACATTCACCTTTGAAACCGTTACCTCCACTCAAGCTATTAGCTTGGCAAATCTGCAGCTTAAAAAAAAATTTTTTTTTCCAAAATCGTCGCCAGAATGTGAATTCTGACATAGGAACTAAGTAACTTTCAATGCTTGGATTAGTAAAATTGGCTACTGTTCTTGACTTTAAAAGAAGGCCTAAGTTGGTCTGGTTAATTTCCAGGCTCTTTTGGATGACTACTTTAAAGATGAAGAATTGAAATCGTAGCAACCTCTCTCCCTTCTAAGAGTATTTGCAGAAGAGGAACTGCCTGGTATGCTAGAAAGAATGAGATGGGTTCTCCAAGCTCAGCAGCTGGACAGGATTCCTCTGGAGAACCAGACACCCCTGGACATTTCCAGACAGCAGCTAACTGCATGCAGTGGAGCTTGGGGGAGAGAGCCCCTGACTCCCTCCACCACCCAGAAAGTGGGGTTACACTGCAGCTGCACCTACACACAGGTAAAGTCTACCCACACAGACTGGTTCAGAGGTCTAGACTGCCAATCCAAAATCCAAAGAAAACCTTTGGTAAAGGGAGCTCTACCAAGTCTCCGGTGGCCTGGTTTCACTTAGGATCAGTCGCTCACTGCTGTGGGCCTGGAATGAGACCCTTCAGCTCCCTAGACCTGTGCTCTGCAAATGTCTAAAGTGACAATACCAGGTGAGAACCTTCTGTGGTTCTTAGGCCTAAAAGTCTAGCTGAGCCAGCCAGGTGAGAGATTTAATGCTATTTCTGACTAATCGTCAAAATAAGCCAACAGATCCCAGAAAACTGACTAGAGTCCAGGCCTTGATGCCTGAGTAAGCCAAGATTAACTCTTTGGATTGAATTATCTAGACCAGCGGTTCTCAAACTTCATTAAGCAGAAGGAACATACCCAAGGAGCATACTTAAAATGCAGACTCCAAGGCCCTATCCCTAGAATTTCTGAATCAATGAGTCTGAGTTTGGGCCCAGAAATCTGCATTTTTTTAAACAAGGCCCACCAGCTGATTTAGATATAGGTGGTCCAGGGACCCTGACTTTGCGAAACACTGATGTAGACATTTGGGCCTGTGCTATTTTTCAGCCTGACAAGGGCCCCTTGACCAGCAGAGTGACACTTTATGTGGGAGAAGGATAAAAGGAGAGTCTGTCCATGTCTTTCTGGGAGGGCCCAAAACAATGATGATCATAGCTAGTATTCATGAAGCTCTTATTATGCATCAAGCTAAGCATTTTCATGCACTACCTTAATGAGTCCTTCCAACAAGCCTATGACATAGGAACTATTCTTATCCCTATTTCACAGCTAAGGAAATTGAGTTTCAGAGAAGCTAGCCCATATTCAAGCCAAATCTGACAATGACAGCATCCATCCCTAACCCCCGAGACATCCCACTTGCTGCCAGCAGAGCTGGGGGGTGGGGATATGAGGCCAATGCTGAGCATGCCCACGCTGGGGCGGCAAGCCATAGCAGAGTCTCCTAACACGGAAATGTCATGTTCAACTGCAGAGATGGGTTACATTTAATTTTTTAATAATTTGACAACAACTTTAATGAGCATTTGTCCCTGAGTTAATTTCTGTCCATAAGCGCCCCTCATTTTAAACACATCTGTTTGGTGACATGCAGTGGGAGGAGCAGGGAGAGACTGAGAATGCAAGCAGCTCTCTTAGTGGCCTTCAAATCTGCCTGTCCAAGTCAGTGTTTAAAGCCAAGACCAAGGTCAAGGAAGAAATTGGCACATGGAATGAAAGCAGAGTTTTGTAAAGAAGACCCCAAAAGAAGCACGTAAAACAGAGGAAGGTAGATGCATCAAGTCTTACGGTCTGCAAGCTACTCAGAAAGCAGAGGAATAGTTCATGGACTTTTACATCCCTAAGGCTAAGATGTGTCACCAAGTGCCACTAATTAGTTGTGTGTTCCTAGGCCAGCCATTTCTCTAATATGGGCCTCAGTTTCTTCACTTGTAAAATGAGACACTTGAACCCAATGGTCTCTGTGGGTTGTCCCATTCCAGACTCAGAACAGAAGGCTATGATTTGATGGCCAGGGACATAACTAAGCTGCAATAACATCAAACACTTACAGAGAACTTATGTCTCAGGCACTATTTTGAGTACTTTCTCCATGTTAACTTATTGCATCTTCATTACACAACTCCATGAGTTAGGTGCTATGATTGTTCCATTTTGCAGATGGGGACACTGAGGTGCAGAGAAGCCCAGGAACATATTCCACAGGTAGTGGATGAGTTGGGATTTGAACCTAGGCAATCTATTTTTAACCAGGCATGCTACACTGCACAGCTTCTTTTCTCAAAAGTAACCTAAGAAGGAATTTATCTATAAGCCTCCCATATTATAGTTATCTCACTTAATAGCTACAGCAATCACTTTCAAGATCCCAATGCTTTTACTTTTCTTGCAAATGAAATCCTAGATAAAAATGCCAATACACAAGAGGCAAAAGCAGAGCTAATCTGGTTTGGTAGGGGGAGAAGGAGGGAAGAGACAAAAATCCTACCTCTTCATGTGTCCTCCCCGACCCTGTCCTTAAAGGCACCCCCAACATTATTCTAGTCCATTAAGAAGCACATCTCAAAATGCCATAGAGCATTATGTGTTTATACTTTGCAAAAATTATACCTCTGGTGTTGATTTTATAATCCATTATCAGAAAAGTATATCTTTTACTCTATATGAATCACTTTGAAAAGTTTTGCTGCACTATTTAAAATAATTTGTATTACTTCTAAGAATAAAAGCTTTTTCCCTTTGTAGTGTAGCAACTTCATCTCATCTGTATAGTGTAAATCCAAAGTGAAAATGCAATTTGGTTTTAAAAAATGAATTTTCACCCAACACACAACTTCAAAGGAAGTCAAGGAGTATGTGCCACGTGTACAGAGCAATGAGTTACATAAAGGACCCTTCTGCCCTGGATCACCGAGGGAAGAGAGTCCCCACGAAGAGCCCCTGGGTCCTATCTCACAGGAGAGCTCACACCATACTTTGCAAAAGTTGGTCTGTATTAGAAGTCCCTGTAGTTCAGGGCTACCTAATCCTGGCCTGGGAGTTGGAACCCCCCAACTTCTGACATTGGCTATCACAAACTTGTTGCATGACCTTGGGCAAAGCACTACCTTCTCTTGGGCTTATGTTATTCATCTGTATATTGAACCTCCTTGGGAGGCTTAACTCTCTCTCTCTAAGATTCTGTCATAGCTACCTACTGGCCTACATCATTCTCTAGCTACCAAGTAGACTCCAGATTTGAAACTTAGGAGAAATGGTTCAGGGGAGGGAAGGTAGAAAGAACACCTTATATATTGCATTCTCATGATTAGGCCAAGTTTTAGGATGTTCTTCTAAGAGACCTCAACACCCTCCCACCCCAACTCCCAATCTGAATTTCAGAGCTTGGAGGACAGGGAAGAGGCCACTGCCACTCAGAATACTGTGCCTGGCTCAGAATCTCAGCATGGGCAGGCAGGGTGCTCGGGAGTGAGCCAACTCTATGCACAATGCTCCCTCCACCTTTGGGTGGGGGGTCTCTCAGCCTATGCTGGGGCCCCAGATAGTCAAGCTGTCTCCAAGATTCATCCTAAAGACAAGGAGGAAATACAAAGCCAAGTGGATAGGTGATGTGGGAGGTAGGAGAGGAAAGCATAGAGAAGGTTACACACCTCAGCACAGTGGCTGGCTGGGAAAATGGCACCTGACAAAGGTCCTTTTGAGCTTGGACCAGGCTTCTTGAGCGGGGAGGTGGAGAGTGGGAGGTGGGAAGGGGAGGCTAGCTACTACGGAACGTCCTCCCCCACCCCCAATCTCAGGTGGTGCTGAGGGTTTCTGCCACTTACAGACCTTCCCGCAGGCCATTCTTCCCAAGGGTGTCACCGCAGAAGAAACCCAGCGATTTGGCCAGGTATGGCCCCCATTCCCAGACAGTTCCATTGAGCTGACTACTCACTTCCTTTCTGGAGAAAGGAGGCTACGCCCCAGTACTTCATCTTGAACTTGGCGGAGTCCTCCGTATCTGTGAAGGTGCCCACCATGTCTGCGCACACGTCCCAGTTACTGCAAAAGCCAAGGGGGTCCTGAGCCAAGCCTGGCAAAAGGCTTCCTCCCTCCGTCCTCCCCGGGGCGGGGGTGTCCCTTCCCTCCCAAGCCAGGGTCTGGCGCTCAGCAGGCAGGGGTCCAGGGACCCTGGAGCGCAAAGTGCGCAGCTGCCCAGGGGTCACTGACTTCAAAAGACGGACTCGGCCCTTGGCCGTGGCGCTCATCTGGCCGTTCTCGTCCACGGAGAACTCGGCGACGATGTTGTCCTGCAGAAAGAGGCCCTCGGGGTCCTTCTTGGCCATGGCGTACCAGGTCCCGGCGAACTGCGAAAGGGAGGAGAGCAGGGGTCTGGGGTGTGGGGTGCACGGCCAGCGGTGGCGGGGAAGAGGGGGGACGGGGACCCGGGCCACCAGGGCCCCCGGGCCGATACCTACGCGAGCCTTGTCGAAGTTCTCCTTGACTCGGAAGCTGCTCACGCGGCAGTCCCGCTCCGCCCGGCCGCAGCCCAGCGCCGCCAGCAGCAAGAGCGCCCACACCCACTTCATCTTGCCCAGGAGTCCGCCCTGCGGGGAACGCGCCGCGTGAGCGCCAGCGGTGGGGCCGCCAGGCCGCCCCCAGCCCACCCGGCCGGCCGCCCGCCCGCCCCAGGCCCGCCCGGCCGCGCTCACCACGGGGAGACGCGCGAGCATGGCCGCCGCGTGCGGGCGCGCGTGGAGCGAGGGAGGCGAGCGCGCCGCCGGCCGCCGCCGCTTTATAGCTCGGCCGGGAGGGGGTCGCGCTTTCGTAACCGCGGGGTGAAAGACCGAGGGGGAGGCGCCCGGCTGGCCGGCCAGCACTTGCACAACGCGCCCTGACTCACCGTCGCCCGGCGCGGGGAGGGTCCCCGAGGGCCGGCCTCGCCTCCAAGGCAGCCCTGGGCTTGGAGCGGCTGCCACGCGGGGTGGCCTCGGCGGAGCCAAAACTCGCCAGCGGCGGCGAGCCTGGGGCCAAGCCCTGGCCCAGTCACCCAGCACTTGTGCCAGCGGCCGCCAGCTGCGGCCTGGGGTGGCCTCCGGGCCCAGTTGCTCTAGCTAGAGCCTCTCGTCGACCTGGCGGGAAAACGGTGGCCTCACAGAGCGAGGGGACCTGCGCTGCTGCCTGGCGCGCGGGCCCAGGCCCTGGCCATGCCAGATCGGCCCCGGCGCCCTCTGAGGGCCAGTTGTGCAGGGGTTTTGGAATAATTCTTTCAAGTAGTTTTTCATTTTATAAAGGATGTATTTTACTCTCTTTCAGGAGAGTCGCGGTGCCCTCTGGTCAATATTTGTTCTTTAGTTTCAACATCCTTAGACGCATTAAAACCCTCCCTGTTAAATATTCTCCAGAAACGCAACCCTGGTCAGGACAGGAAATATTTTAGCAGCTTCGGTGGTCGCCTACTTACTCTGTGGCACTTCTGTGAAACCACTTTGAAAAACACCTACCAATTGTTTATGATGCAGTTTTATTTCAAAGCCACATTGGAGTTTTGTTTTCAAAACAGCTGAGTTGGCTGAGAAATGGACAAAGGAAAAGAGTCAACAAGATTCTATAACGTCAATGGCCAATTAAGTCAAAATGCTGTGACTACAGCCTACTCACCATGTGTTTTCTCTTACCATTCAAAGTTCCATTCCTCTGATCAAAGCAGTCAGAAGATGCAACTTTCGATTGAGAATTAGTGATGCGGCAAAGAAATATATTTTCCTAAGATTTCTTTCATACAATATCAGTTGTGTCTTCACGGCCCAAATTAGAAAGAACTGAGATGAACTTGGACCATTTTGCAGCAGCAGACCTGAAATAGGAGGAAGTGGGGGAAGAGGAAGGTGGCTGCCGAACAGGAAAAAAAATAAGGAATTGTTTGGTCTTCGGACCAGCCCTTTATATACACGACATTGGGGCTGCTTCTGAGCCTCTGAAAAGACACCTGTAGCTTTTTCTGGGTCTCCTATAACTTCCTGCCTGGTTCTCCACCTGCTTCTCACCTTCCCCTCCATTCCTGCACCAATTTTTAGTTCCAGCAATGTCTGGGCAATTGATGATGCATTTAATTCCTGACTTCCCCAAAGCTAGGAAAGCCTGTTTCTGGCCAATAAGCTAACTAGGAGATCTTCTGATTGAGGCAGTTTTATCAAAGCCTGTATAAACCCAAACAGCTCCAATAAGGTCTGCTTCGGAGTCCCTCCTGCACGAACCATGTGTTTGGCCATACGTGTGGTATGTATCTGGCCATGTATCTGGCCATGCGTGTGGTAAGCACCCTGGGTGGGAAAGGATTTTAGGGCACCTTTCTGTCTCCTACCCAAAATTTGCATCTCCTCTTCAGTATTTCAGAGGAAAAGGCTTCCAGTTTTTTACTCAAAGTCTTCCAGTGATGGAGAAAGCTCCTGGCTGAGCCTAATTGCCTTTGGACTGTCATTTCTGCCCCCCAAATTCTTCTAATATCACTGGCCTTTCAACCATTTCTCCTAGAGCACATTCTGGTGGTCCTCACACTCACTGTATGTTGAATAAATGTAGGGGATTTTGGTGCATTTTTATGGTGACTGTTTTTGCAACAACATGTTTTCATTTGTTAGGTGTTTAAAAATTGGTGTAACCGTTCCCTTCCCTCTTCTCTCTCTCTTTTAATGATAAATCATGAACCTTAATGTTCCAGATTCCAGCAAAGAAAACAGTTTATTTTGGCATCTTTTCTTGAGTTTCTTCACGATTACAAACACGTAAATTCAGGTCAGCTGACGTTTTTAACTTCAGTGCTTTGAAATTTAGCCCCATAAAAATAACTTTTCAACTATGTGTATATATCATATTGAAAGGAAAAATATTCATAGTGATTACCTCTGTGTGATAGGATTAGGGACATATAAAGTTTTTTTTCTCTGAATATTTTTCTCTTTTTTGAATTGTCTATATTGAAAATGTTTAATGAGAAAATAAAAGAAATATTTCCTTTACAAACATATTTCTTGCTTTTTTATATGTATAACAAAATAATGATTTAAATTAAATCTACGTAATGTACACAAAAGTTCATTTCTTTGCCATGCTTCAAGAGACAGACCATGTTTCATTCATCTTGGTGTCCTTGTTCCTTCTCTCCACTTTTCTACAGGTTTTATCAAGAAACTTGGACATAGTAGGTGTTCAATCAACAGATACTAATTTAATTTCTTTTACTGAAATTAATTGCTTTATGTAAGCTTCATAAAATATTTATTTTTTAAAAAGCAGGTCAGAGGTCACCCTTTCTAACATATAATTTCTCAGAATTTAGCTCTTGAAGCAGAGGTGGCTGTTTGTTATTTCACCAAAAAATTTGTACTCCCCTTCCATGGTATATAGCTTGGGACTACATCTGCCAGCCTCTGCCTTCCCTACATCCTCTTCCTCTATAAGGCCACAAGCCTAAATTCTGGTTCGTGGAAGGTGCTATGTGTCATTCCCAGACAGCACCCATAAAACTGCCTGCCCAATTGTCCATGTTCTCTTTTCTTCTCTTGTCTACACTGTTGGAGCCTTTATCTGCCTGGGCCCCTACTGGTGATTAACTTTATGTGAATGAGTAATAAATTTCCATTGGATTAAGCTACTGAGATTTGGGGCATTACCTGGAACACAAGTTAATGTTACCTTAACACTAACAGCAGCAAACAAATCACTAACTCCTAGAAAAGATTTAAAAAATGTTTTTACCACAATTGAACGAAGAGCTAAAGCAAGATATTTATGTTCTTGCCTTCATAAAACTGAAATATTTCCAACAGCTCCATTTTATACAAAGTAACATTTATATCCACATCCTGACAAAGAGGCCAAGAAAAATGAAAAACAAGGAAATTGGGCAGCATTTATCTTCTGATTGCATTTAAAAGATGCCAACAGAATTGGTTGAAAATGAAAAAGGTTAGTCAGCCCGTGTTTTCAGATAGAAAGGGTCAAACTAATTTTTTTAAATAAGATTTTTTCAGTGGTTGCAAAGCCATAAGTTAATCTCATCAATTTTGATAAAAAATAATATGGGTCCTACCAACTGAATTGTCTCTGGGATACCTGGTTATGCCCATCAATTGGGTGCAGGCAGAGAGAAAATGGTCAGATGAAAGAGCCATTTAGAGTTGGTTGCCAGTATGTCCCTGAAATTCTTGCCTATAGGGGACGCCTTTTGGTGATGGATACCTGTAGGAACAGAGAATCTGGCTTATATGGAGCTGAGGGGTGGGTCTACTGCAATGATCTGAAATGTACTTACTTAATCCAGGATGTTGTTGATTTTTGTGTTGATGCTTCAACCTCATATGCATATTTTTTGGCTATGATATAAGCATAACTTCCTGTAGAAATCATTAACTGCAGTGGAAAATTTTAGCAATGACGGAATTAAGTATTACATGTGTTCATTTACATAGAATACTACTGAAAAATGTTAGGTTGTTAAACAGAAAGTTTAAGGAAGTTAAACCATTTTTTCATACATCCATCTGTAGGGTTTTTTGTTTTTTTTTTAAAAAAGATTGCCTGGAATTTTTACTTAACTCTTATATTAATATTTAACTTTTAATGATATTTGTCTAGACTTAAAATTCCTTAAAGAAAATGTCTTTGCATGCTTTCCTATGGCCAGTAGTATAATGTCTTGTTCACCTCATAGGTGCAATTTTTAAATTTAACCTTATTTAAACTGGTAGTTTTAGAGTACTATCATTTATTGTATGACCTTGGACACATTACTTAATTTCTCCGTGCTTCAATTTCTTACTTGCAAAATACAAATAGTAATACCTGCCTCATAAGATTATTGTAGGGTGCTTGCTTCAGCAGCACATATACTAAAATTGGAACAATAAAGAGAAGACTAGCATGGCCCCTGCACAAGGATGACACACAAATTTATGAAGTGTCTCATAAAAAAATAAGATCATTGTAGGAATTAAATAAGATAATATATGCAAGTTTCTTAGAAGAATACCTGGCACAGAGTATATATTATATATATTAGCTATTCTTATTATCATTACCAGGTGGCTTGTATTTCTAAAAAAATTCTATGTAAATGGAATGGAGTTTTCACATTGTCTTAGTCATCATTTCAGAGACATTTTATCTAAATAAGTTGATTATCAGTGTCCATAGCATCTAAGATCTTGACTTTTCCCCCTCATTCTCCCTACCAGTTAATACTCTATTGAAAAAACAAAAAAACAAATCTATGCTCTGAATGAACTAGAAGTGCTGACATAACAATTAAACAATGAAGTTTAATGAAATCAACAATTATTTTGTCATGTTAAAAATTCATTCTAAGTGGTCTGTTTGGTAATTTTTTATTTTAAAATATGTCATTTTCTTAAACTGATTTTGTTTTTTCAGTACCTAGGAGTGAACAGCCAATAAGAGACACAAAGATCTTGCCAACATGGGCCAGAAATTCTGCAAAAGACTGCCCTGAGGAGGAAGAGCACTAGAAATAATGGGATTCAATCAAGGACAGCAAAGAAAAGGGTATTTGTCTGTGTGCTAAAAGGCTGTCTAATATTTTTAATTTAAATATCTTTGCTTGATAAAATATCGTTTGTTTTCATCAGTTCAGGAGGCTATAACAGAGTATCATAGACTGGGTGCTTTAGACACAAGAGAAATTTATTTTTCACAGTTCTGGAGGCTGGAAGTCTGAAATCAGGGTGCCAGCATGGTCAGGATCTAGTGATGTCCCTCTTCTTCCAGGTCACAGAATGTCATCTTCTCACTGTATCCTCACGTGGAGGAAAGAGGGCTGGAGAGCTATCTGGGGTCTCTTTTATAAAGGCACTAATTCCATCACATAGGAGGTCAGGATTTCAACAGATACATTTAGGGGGGGACACAAACATTGAGTCCATAATATCCGGTACTCAAAGTAGTTATCAGTGACCCCTCTTGCTTGCATGCTTTTTCTAACCAATCAATCAATTGCATACTCCTGTCAATTGTTGTGACATTTACCAGATCATGTCTCAAATTTGTCCCTTCCTTTTTCATTCCTAAGCAACCTCACCCATGGACTACAGAAATAGCCTTAAAAATCTTTATTTATGAATAAATGAATGCATTTGTTCATTACATAAATTATAGATATTCATTGTAGATCCTTTAGAAAAATCAAGTAAATAAAAAAGAAGAAAAAAATTAATGTCTTGAATCCCACTACATTGAAATAATCACAGCTAACATTTTGGTATAAATACCTCTGTGTGTGTGTATGTGTGTCTGTGTGTTAATGGAATCATGCTGCAATACTATTTTGTAATTAATATTTGTTCTATCAATAGACTTTAACAATATTATTTCTATTAACTGTACAGTTTTCTATTCTATGGATATAATGCCATTTATTAACTCTATATCCTATTATTAGTATGAAGGCTATTTCTAATCTTTTATTTTTATAACCATGCTTGTGACAAGCACCCTTGCAACTACATTAATAACATACATTCTTAATTATTTTTGTAAGATAAATTCATAAAGGAAGAAAGGTAGTGTCAAGGCCTGCACACATTTTTGGGTGTTTGATAATGAGCCAAATGCAATATAGCTTCTTAATCTCTGTCCCAATGTCCAGTAGTTCTTTTCTCCAAGTTATATTCCTCAGCACTACCAGATTAAATTTGTAAAGAACCCTGATAATGTCACTTTCCACCTTAAAAAATTTTCAGGATGCAAAATCCTCAGTCTAGCCTTTGAGGCTCCTGTAACCCTGGCCCAACCTAGCTTTCCAGATTCACCTCTCGTTGTTCCCCACACCCCATGCCATCGCTTCTGCTGCCACCACCACCTGGAGTACTCTCCCTTTCCTCCCTGTCTCCGCCCACGCTAGATATGATCCCTTTTTTAAACTCTCATAGCGGGGTATGTGTAGCTCACTTCTAGAATTTACCGTATTTTGTTTTATGTCTCATGGCTTTTTATGCACTCATCTCCCTTCCTGCACCACAAGCGCTTGTAAAGCAGGGACTGTCCCCCATGGCACAAGTGCAACTGCCAGAATGGACTTGGTTATCCTGCAGCAACAATAACCCTCACGCCTCAGAGGCTAAAAACAAGACAAGTTTATTTCTCATCATGCCACACGTCCATCTCAGGTCGGCAGGGGCCTTTGTCACACACATGATGTCTTCACGCTGGGGTTCAGGAGGCCCCTCCATCTGAAACTGATGTGGTGGCAGGAAGAGCAGAGAGCTGGAGCCTCTCACACAAGCAATTACTGGTCCCTATCTGAAGGTGACATTTCTGCCTACAACCCATTGGCCAAAATTAGTCATCTGGCTCTACCTGGAGGGAAGTGCATAGTGTGGTCCTTCCATAGAGCTGGGAGAAGGGGGGAATCACATAAGGAAACACGAAGTCTCTACCATGGCAGCTGGTGCCCTGCTTATAATGGACAATCAATGGACCTGTTGGAAGAATGAGCAAATGAATGAATCTATAGGTAGTTATAAAAGCAAAAGAATTCTGACTATAATAGAATATGTTTCTTTTCCAAATTAACTTTCATTTTTATAAGTAGGGGAAGATTAGCATATATGGGTATTTTGTTTTTCCTATTAAGTATAAATCTGTATATAGAATACAGATATGGGTGTTTCTCTCTGCTTAAAGAGGGAAGGATAGAACCAGAGAATTGTGAGCACCCACATACATTGGGGAGAAGTAGGAATGGCATCAGCATCACGCAAAAGAACCAGGTAAAACAGAGTGTCCAAAACTGTTAGAGGATGAGGATGGTCCAATAGGAGGAGTGACTTTGGTGACTCAACACTCTCCTGGAAATACACTCTGAATTATCCTAATTATAATGAGACACTAATCGGATGTTATGAAGTAAGTAGGTCATCCAAGGAGGACCCTCCTTAGGCTAGACTTGGCTGTAACATGAGAAAGTGGAAGAAAATGTGGGTGTCTGGCCAGATGCTTTGAGATAGCAGGTGAAACTCTACCCTAGAGGTGGCATAACCCAACAAATGACCGTTTGAGTTCTGTTCTCCTAGAAAAACTATATTCCAGGCAAGAATCTGTCAATTCATAACCTAGAACCTGCAACCTCAATGAATCTCTTTTTCTTTTGTAAAGATAAAATTATCATCACTCTAGAGAGGTAAAGTTTTAAGTTTAGAGAATTAAGGAATCCCATGGGCTTGCTATTTTTGAAGTGAACTTGTGGACTAAAATGTGGGTGTAATAATGATTTTTAGAGTCACTACAACATGTTGTGTGTTTTTCATTTAAGAGAATTTGTCGTATTAGGTTTGCAGCTTTACTGAAATGTTCAAAACACTTTGAGTTTGAAATCAGCCTTTAAATATTCAAGGAAATTGGTCCATGAAATGTTTAATTTGACATGAGTTGTATAATAGTGTTTAAATATTTGGGGAAATGTGCTTAATAGATGTAAAAGCTTAATAAACTGAACATTAAACAAAACTAAGTAGGGACGCGTGGTCTTTCTATGACAGCAGCGCCTGAGACGTTAAGAATCCTAGCAACAGACAAGTCCGGTAGATTTAATAGAGCAAAAACGCATGATGTCTGGCTACTGCTATTGACAACAAAATCCAAACTAGTATGCTTAGCAGGAAAACCCAGTTGGCAACTACATGGGTTGCCTTTTGTATTATTCAATTTGAGGCTTGATTAGGCTTGGATCATTGGGAAACGCTTTGCCGTGTTCACCTCTCTAATAATAAGCCCAAGGTTTGTTTCTTTAAGACACTTTGGAGGTCAAGCTTTCTAAAGTGAGGGGGATTGAGAAGTGAGGATTTTCGAGAAAGAGTAGGCCAAGCAACCTGGGTGATCAAAGGACTTTTAAGAAAAGATTAATATTTGCTCTTATGTTGTGTTGATGCCCTTGTGTCTTCCCCTCCAAATGTCCATTAAAGTCTCTATATAAACAAACAACAAACAAAAAAAAGAATGCAGGCACTTTTGAGATCTAAGTAGTTTTACTTCCTGTAGCTATTAGGCAAGAACCATTCAAATCGCCAGTTGACGCCACTGTAGTGTAATCAGTGGGTAGGTCGGTGATTCTTTCTTGCTGTGGACAGTAGCCGAGGTCCAGTTATTTTTCTAGAATAGGCACGTCAGTTTGCCGCCCGCCTGGCTGATCTAAGATGCTGCGAGGATTCTCAGAGGGCTTATGAGCTAATAGTGCTCAGGGGTTTAGTGTCCTGAGGAACTCCGTAATCCTCTGCTTCCTGACTCCCACCCTAAGCCAGGGCCTTCTGTCAGATCCCCAGGGTACAGGCAGTTTGAAAGCTCTGCTAAGCGACCACTCTGCTCCACCTTTGGGGGTCCTGTGAGGCACCACTCAGGGTTTCCTTAGTGATTCTGACCAGGATGTATTTCCTTCCCATCACTCTGCCTCAGGTAGCGTGCTGAGGGTCTTCCTTTCTGAACAACAGCAACAAAGCAAGCCACGCCATGGGGGACGTCAGCAGGGACGCCGTGGAGAAATACCTGGAGGAGAACCCTCGGTTTGCCAAGGAGTACTTCGACAGGAAGCTGCGGGCAGAGGTGCTGGGAGAAATCTTCAAGAACAGCCAGGTGTCCGTCCAGGCCAGCGTGTCCTTCCTGGAGCTGACCCAGGTGGAGGAGTCGGCCCTGTGCTTGGAGCTGCTACAGATGGTGCAGGAGGAGGCGGGTGGCCCGGAGCCAGCAGTTCACAGGGCCCTGCAGAGGCTGGCGCAGCTGCTGCAGGCTGACCGCTGCAGCCTGTTCCTGTGCCGGGCCCGCAATGGCACGCCCGAGGTGGCTTCCAGGCTGCTGAATGTCACCCCCACCTCCAAGTTTGAGGACAACCTGGTGGCCCCTGACAGAGAAGTTGTGTTTCCACTGGACATCGGGATAGTGGGTTGGGTTGCTCACACGAAGAAACCCCTTAATGTCCCAGATGTGAAAAAGGTAGGTGGCCTTATGATGGTGGGGCAAAGGTCAGGGAGCAATCAGTGAGAAACAGAGATGGCGCCTTCCTTGTGGCATTGGTTTGGCTATAACCTGGGAATGCAAGCAGGGAGGAAGAGGAGCACTCAGGCCCAGCATTGCCAGATATAGCAAATAAAACTACAAAGTGCCCAGCTAAACTTGAATGTCAGATTAACAATGAATAATTGTTTTAGTATAAGTATGTTCTATGTAATGTTTGGCATTTTATCCGGCAATCCTATGGATCTGGTGCCTTCCACACCTGCTCCCTTGCAAACTCCTCTGGTGCTTGGGGAATTTTGCTTCTCCCACGCCTTTCGATCACAGCCGTTTGAAGATGTTTAGTTCTTTGGGATGGACTGGCTCATAAATTGATTCTTTCATCTATAGGCCAAATGTGCAAGAAGAAAAAATGATGCCATTTGAAAGTTCAGATGTTGGCATTTCGATCATTATAAAAGTAAATTTAGGTGATGGTTAAGTGCAATTTTTTTTTATTTTAGCATATTATGGGGGTACAAGTGTTAAGGTTACTTATATTGCCCATGCCCCCCTCCTCCCTTGAGTAAGAGCTTCAAGCATGTCCATCGGTTAAGTGCAATTGACCACCCCCACACTCCGATAACTCAGATCTATAAAGAATTTCAATCATGTAAATGGGATGTTTGGCCCCTCTGAAGACCAACAGCATACTGCACAAATACAGGCTTTGTCATGCACCTTGTAAAAACATAAAAATTAATTCATTCTTTTTACCATTACAATACATGTTCATTTTAGAATAATCAAGGCTGGGCATGGTGGCTCATGCCTGTAATCCCAGCACTTTGAGAGGCCAAGATGGGAAGATCCCTTGAAGCCAGGAGTTCAAGACCAGCCTGGGCAACATAGCAAGACCCCCATCTTCACAAAAATAGTAAAATTAGCTGGGCATAGTGGCACATGCCTGTCGTCCCAGCTACTCAGAAGGCTGAGGCAGGAGGATCGCCTGAGCATAGGAGTTTGAGGCTGCAGTGAGCTATGATGATGCCCCTGCACTCCAGCCTGGGTGACAGAATGAGACCTTGTCTCAAAAGGAAAAAAAAAATAAAGAAAAATTATAAGATACAAATAAACAAAAAGGGGAAATGCTAACCATCCATAATCCCTCCTCTCAGCAATAATCATGGGTACCAGCTTGGAGTCTCTCCTGGCAGCCCTTTCTCTATGTAGGTTCCATTATCATGATTTACTATTACTAAAAAGGAAGAAATGGGTTATGATGGGATGGAATTGAATGAGAGCTCACGAAAGGCGTTCTATGCAGGGGTGAGTAGGAGCAGCTGGAGAGGCAGGAGGATAATCTCCTAAATGCCTCTTGAAGGTGATTATGGTGGAAGATTCACTCAGACCCAGGAGGCGCAGAAGTCGTCAAACATGAGGGACACTTGGCAAACAGCCCTCAGGGACACCCCTCAGGGGCAAGAGTTGCCATGGGGCCCTGTAGAGCCCTCAATCCTTCGCAGTTCCTCCCGTTAGTGAGTTGAAGCTAGTTTAAGTTTGCTTTTGAGGCAGCTGCTTCAGGTAACTAAACGATATATGCCCTTAAGGCCAAGTTCTGACACCAGCTAGAAGGCCATGCCCCCACATCCTGATGTCTTCTCACAGGAATATGCTTCTTGACAGTCTCCAGCTGAGCCCATCTCTGCTGGGACATCAAACTTAAGAAAGTGACATTCAGGAATTTTTTTTCCAAATTTTTTAAAAGAAGGGGTAGGTAAAATAATGTCTGCCATAATGCTTTAATAAGCCCAGTTCTCCGTGTTGAGGAAAAAATAATAGAATGGAGCTGCTTGAGAGATGAGGTGGCTTTGGTCTGTCGCTGTCCATGGTGAGCATCACGGGCGTTCGTGGTGGGGGTGGGGCACTTCTGCTGGGTGGGACACAGAAATGTGTGCTGGAGACAGACACCCTTCTGAGCTCAGAGGAAGGACAAAGGCCTCATTTGCTTTCCATTTCTACTGCTCCTAAACATTCCTTTTCCCTCTAGAGTGGTGCTTTTCAACTCTGGCTATATATTAAAATCAAATTGGTAGCTTTTAAAAAAAATACTGATGTCTGAGACTCTCCATAAAGCAATTACAGCAGACTCTCAGAGGTTGGAATGCAGACTCTAGTATTTTTAAAAAGCTCCCCAGGGAATTTCAATATGTAGCCAATGTTGAAAACCATCAGTCTATTGTGTGGGCATGCACAGGAGGAGGAAGTGAATTTCGAGTCAAGTGTGGAATATTAGAGACAAAAAAGGCTTATGGAGTCTTCAGCCCAAGTCTGTCCTATGGCAGATAGGAAGTTGAGATTGGTGGAGCTGTGTTTCCCTGGAGTACATGGTGCATGTCAGTGAATGAGACAGGCTGGGATGGAGCCACCTGACTCTGTCCCCTGTTCTTTCCTCCCTCCCCCGCTCCCTTGCCGTCTCACCTTGCTTTAGCCACTGTAGTAAAATCTGCAGCGAGAAAGAAGGTAAAAACCAATGTTTTAAATGTCATTTCCGAGTAAGTCTTCACCTTTTCATTGCATTTGACAATTTACTAATCATTTTTCTCATTCTTAATCTTACTTGATTCTGACAAAGATCCTGTGCAGGGACCAGATTTTTCACTTCCATCCTACATAGTAGAAACCTGCTCAAAGTCAGGTAGAAAGGACATGGTAGGTCTAGGACAATAAGACAGGTCTTCGAGGCTTCCCTTTTTCTACCTCATCACCAACCACACACGATTTGTCTCTGGCTAGCAATGTGGGCACAGGTGAGGAAAGACTTGTCACACCTGGTCAAAGATATAGTGCCACAAACTCCTGACCTTGGAGGTCCATAGAGGTAACAGGGAAGCCGCGTGGTATAGGCAGATGGCTTTGGCATCCGGTGAACCTGGGGGCAGATCTGTGCCTGCGACTTAGCAACTGTGTGATGGATTGAGTTTCCACACCTACGAAGTGGAGATGAGCAAATGTACAAATTAAATGTGCATAAAGTGCCTGACTCATAGTAGATGCCCCATAAATGACAGCTATGATAATATTGTCATTACACCAGTAGGGGCTTGGGGGCTGAGTGTGGTTGGGTCAATGATTATTGCCTGTTTTATTTATTTTTATTTATTTATTTATTTATTTTTGAGACAGAGTCTCGCTTTGTTGCCTAGGCTAGAGTGAGTGCCATGGCGTCAGCCTAGCTCACAGCAACCTCAAACTCCTGGGCTCAAGCGATCCTTCTGTCTCAGCCTCCCAAGTAGCTGGGACTACAGGCATGAGCCACCATGCCCGGCTAATTTTTTTTTTTATATATATGTTAGTTGGCCTATTAGTTTCTTTCTATTTATAGTAGAGACGGGGTCTCGCTCTTGCTCAGGCTGGTTTCGAACTCCCGACCTCGAGCAATCCACCCGCCTCAGCCTCCCAGAGAGCTAGGATTACAGGCGTGAGCCACCGCGCCCGGCTATTGCCTGTTTTAAAACAGGTTAAAGGCAGGAAAACTTTTAACAACAGGAAACTGAGAGATATCCTCTTCAAGTTGTTTCTTTCTCTCTTGGGAAAGCTGTCCAATAACTGTGGGTGATCCCAGTTCTGACTGTGGCTTAATAAAAGTCCTCCCTCCTCTCTCTTCCTTCCCTCCTCTCTTTCTTTCCTGATCTCAAGGGTGTTTAATAAGGATTTAGCAATACTGAGATCCCTGAGGGATCAGGCCTCATGCTGCTCTACACAATGCTCTCTAGGTGCCCTCAGGGGCTTCTTTGAAGGGGGTCCACTGAGGGACAAGCCCACAGGATTGACTCAAAGAAACTCCAGGAAGGATTGTTTGGGTAGTGAAAAAACAAAAAAGCCTCCTCTCCCCCATGCTGTAATTTGATGGATGGTTTATCCAGGGCTTTCAGATGCAATAATAAACAAGCATTGAACTTTGAAACATCCCTATTTTCTCAAAACAGCTGATTGAACTTAAGAACATTTCCTGGAGTTTAGAATCCGGAATAAAATGGCATTAAGTTTGGAAGCTACAGCATGAACTTTAAAATCTGATAAGTATCTGATGCTGGCAAGAGGATGGTCCTATCACACAGGGTCAGTGGAAATCAGTTTACACTGATTTCCTCAAGTAGGCAGGATTGGAAAGAATTTGGGTGAATTATTAATTTTTTCTTTATGTTATGATGTGTGGGTTGATGGTTTCAAGTGCACATTTACCTTCATGGTTAGAGACAGCAGCCCCGTGAACTCCGTCTGCGATCCCAGCTGTGTTCTCCTGCCCTGCCCACATTTCTGTCCATTGCAACGCTAAGCCGGCCCCTCCCTTGCTCTTGGCACCTCACTTTCCACTTGGCTGTGACATCACCTCTCTTCTCCTAGCCTACCCTCAGCCTAATGTCAGCTCTCTGCTCAGGTGGGAAATGCTCATTCTGCAACAGGCGATTTCATTCAACGCAGTCACAGAATGGTGGGGAGAGTGGAAATATTTGTTGGGGACCACTGTGCTGGGGCCCTGGTTGCCTGTCAGTGCTACTGGATTAGGAGTAACAATCTGTCACCATCTCTAGGTCTATCATTCTATGGTTTGGGGCCACTTTGGCAAACGTGTAAATATTTTTTTCAGAACAACCATTTTTCTGACTTCATGGACAAGCAAACTGGGTATGTCACCAAGAACCTGCTGGCAACCCCGATCGTGATGGGCAAGGAGGTGCTTGCTGTGGTTATGGCAATTAACAAAGTAAATGCACCTGAATTTTCCAAACACGATGAAGAGGTAATGCTAACCGTGGGGCGGGCCGAGGCTCAGAAATTTATTTGTTGTACAACCAAAGGAAAGATTTGGTAATTTGTTCCTCTCTGCCATCTGTAGGTCTTTTCCAAATACCTCAACTTTGTTGCTGTCGTCCTGAAGCTTCATCATACCAGCTACCTGTACAGTATTGAATCCCGAAGAAGCCAGGTAAAAGGAAGGTGACATCAATCACTCCATACTGGCCTGTTCTGACAAAGGGACCCAGAGGCCACAAGCCCAGACCTCTCCTATCCCCTGTGGGGGTTTAAGCCATATGGAGCAGATCCCCAAACTCAAGTCCCAGGTGTCCTCTCAAGATCTCCCCCTCAATCCCTGCCCCTCAGCCCCCTATCTATGTGTACAGCTGTTTATATCCTGGGTGGCCTTGGTTTCTTCATCTCTGAGATGGCAATGATAATATAGTACCCACTTCACAGGGTCGTTGTGGCTATTAAATAGTCATTAGCTCTCACATAAAGCTCTTAGCAGTTCCTGGTAAAAGGAACTGCTAGTAAAGCCATAGTAATGGCTTTCCATAGAAAAGCCGTTCGTTTGAGGAAAAAATCACTCCTTTGACGTCCATTGCTTCCACAAGGCAGAAGGATGAGGAGCAGTATTGGAATCCAGGGCACTTGAGGCTGGGCCACTCTGTGGGCCTCAGTTTCCTCATTAGCACAATGCAGGAGTAGTGGCTAAGATGCAGACCCCTTCCCATTCTGACTCTCCGGGCAAGGTTACCTCCGACTAGCTCAGGATGCAGGGAAGGAAGTATGTGGCTTTTCCCCCACAAGGGCCAGCAGGGGCCCATGGACCACCAGTGCTGGACCCTTTGCCCTCTGTATCCAATTTTAGGGCACTTGCCCTTTGGAATCAAAACATTTGGACATGGGGACCAATCATGGCTTTTTCCCTTCGTAAACCCACAGCCACGCAAAGATCTCATCACCCCACCTAGGGAATCTGAATAGCTTGTTGGATGTACACATGTTCAAAAATAGAATTGCATTTTCCAGTGACTTGTATTCATTTTATTTGATGCACCTCATGCTTTCTTTTGGCTAATGCTCTATCTCTCCATAGTATATTTTGTTCTAAATGTCTTCTTTTGAATACCTGCTTTCAGATCCTCATGTGGTCAGCCAATAAAGTTTTTGAAGAACTCACAGATGTTGAGCGACAGTTTCACAAAGCGCTCTACACAGTTAGAACATATCTGAACTGTGAACGGTACTCCATCGGCCTGCTGGACATGACCAAGGAGAAGGTCCTTATTATTCCATACCTTTAGCCTCACCTAAAGTCACTTATAAAATGCATGCCATATGAAATGTGATCCTCAAAAAAATGGGTACATTATGTTAAATATAGTCATTATATATCACAAGAACAGCAATAAAACTGTGCATTTTGGAGCAAAAAAAAGATATAGGCTTGAATCTTGGCTTTTCCACCTCCTAGCTGTGTCTTTAGCAAGTTTTTTTTCTTTTTTAAGTTAGTTAATAGACATTAATTTTTAGAGCGGTTTTAAATTTACAGAAAAATTAAGCAGAAAGTACAGAGTTCCTTCTTCCTTCATCACCTGCTCCCCAGTTTCTCCAACTATTAACATTTTGCATTAGTGTGGTAGGATGAGCCAATATTGATACATTATTATTAATTAAAGTCCATAGTTTACATTAGGGTTCACTCTTTGTGGTGTTCTATGGGTTTTAACAATTGTGTAAAGTCATATATCAGCTATTACCGTATCATATAGAATTGATTCAGTGCCCTAAAAACCCTCTGTGCTCCACCTTTCCATCCCTCCCTCTCATGCCCCAAACTCCCATAGCCACTAATTTTTTTGCTGCCTTTATAGTTTTGCATCTTCCAGAATGTCATAAAGTTGAAATCATACAGTATGTAGCCTTTTCAGACTGGCTTTTCACTTAGCAATATGCATTTAAATTTCCTGCATGTCTTTTCATGGCTCCATAGCTCATTTCTTTTTATCATTAAATAATATTCCATTGTATAGCTATTTGTTTATCCATTCACCTGTTAAGGATATCTTGGTTTCTTCTAATTTTTGGCAATTATGAATAAAGCTGCTGTAAACATTGTGAGTAAATTTTTGTATATACCTAAGTTTTCAACTCATTTGAGTAAATACCGAAGAGGGCAATTGCTGGATTATATTGTAGGACCACGTTTATCTTTGTAAGAAACCACCAGATTGTTTTCCAAAGTGACCATTTTGCATATCCACCAGCAGTGAATGAAAGTTCTTGTTGCTCCACATTCTTTGGTGGCAGTTGGTGATGTCAGTATTTTGGGTTTTAGCTATTTTAATAGGTGTATAGTGGTATCTCATTGTTGTTTTAATTTGTAATTCCCTAATGTCATATGATGTTGAGCATCTTTTCATATGCTTACTTGCTATCTGTACATCTTTAGTGACATGTCTGTTCAGATCTTTTGCCCACTTTTTAACTGGGTTGTTTTCTTATTGTTCAGTTTTAAGAGTGCTTTTTATTTTTTTTTCATACAACTCCTTTATTGAATATGTGTTTTGCAAATATCTTCTCCCAGTCTGTGACTTATTTTTTCATTCTCTTAACATTGTCTTCTTCTTCATTCTCTTAACAGTGTCTTCTGTAGAGCAGAAGTATTTAATTTTCATGAAGTCCAATTTTGAATTTTTTTTTCATGAACTGTGCTTTTGGTGTTGTATCTAAAAACTCTTGTCAAACTTAAATTCATGGCTGGTTATGGTGGCTCATGCCTGTTATTTCAGCACTTCAGGGGGCCAAGGTGGGAGCATCGCTTGAGCCCAGGAATTTGAGACCAACCTGGGCAACATAGCAAGTTCCCATCTCTACAAAAAATAATAGAATTAGCCAGGTGTGGTGGCTAGTAGTCCCAACTACTCCAGAGGCTAAGGCAGGAGAATTGCTTGAGCCCGGAAATTCAAGGCTGCAGTGAGCTATGATCACGACACTCCACTATAGCCTGGGCATGAGTGTGAGACCCTGTCTCACAAAACCAAACAAAAACAAAAACAAAAAAACCCCTCAATTTCATCTAGATTTTCTCCTATGTCATCTTCTAGAATTTTTATAGGTCGTGTTCTACATTTAGATCTGTGTCTAGACTCACTGTTTCTTGCATGTGGATGTTCAGTTGTTCCAACACAATTTGTTGAAAAGACTGTCCTTTGTCCATTGCCTTTGCTCCTTTGCCAAAGATCAGTTGACTCTATTTGTGTGGGTCTAATTCTGGGCTGTCGATTCTGTTCTATTGATTTATTTATCTATTCTTTCATCAATACCACACTGTTTTGATTTCTGTAGCTTTTATAGTAAACTGATACTCAAGTGGTATCAGTTCTCTGACTTCGTTCTTTTTTTTTCAGCAAGTCATTTAACCTCCTGATTCTTGGTTTCCTCATCTATAAAATGAGGACATTTCTCTTATTAGTTGTGAGGATTAGAGATTTATATATATATATATATATACATATATACACACACACATATATAGTCTAGTACATAATAGGTGCATGATAAATGATTTTATCATTATCAATTTGAGGTTGTGTATTCTGAAAAATTTTTAATTATTTTGAAGTAGAAATAATGAAACATTTAGTATTATTCACAATATAATGCTCATTTCTTATTTTGTTTAATTCTGTTGGAACTCTCCTAGTTCAATACATTAATAACTAATGATACATACCATTTATATTTCTTACTATCCATGTGATTGGAAGTTATTTTTTTCAAAGTAATTGTTCTAAGTGGATAAACATAGGGGCCACGTGTCAGAGAGCTGGGTTCTGATCCTGGCTCCAGGACTTTCTAGCTGAGTATATTTGGTTGGCTACCTTTGGCTGCAAGGAATATCAGACCCAGCTAAAAATATTTTTAACGATATGATGGTTATTATCTCATTGAACAGGAAGTCCTAGAATAGTTCTAGGACTTGTTAATTCAGAA
This sequence comes from Microcebus murinus, assembly GCF_040939455.1. Taxonomy (NCBI): domain Eukaryota; kingdom Metazoa; phylum Chordata; class Mammalia; order Primates; family Cheirogaleidae; genus Microcebus; species Microcebus murinus. Next base: position 31,444,105 of record NC_134117.1, on the reverse strand, counting down.
CTAAATACAGTCTTCAAAGTCCCAGGTGCTTTCAACATTTCTGCCTGGCAAGGTCTCAGTTACTTGTTGCATGTTCGTGAGGTCTCCTTTTGTAGTGGCAAGATGGCTGTTGCAGCTCAGAAGATGGCACATAGACATGACAAAATTGGGAGGCATTTGCTTCAAATGTCACTTTCATCACCTTTGAGCTGAGGAACACCTTTCCCCCAATAGGCCTTTCCTCCTTCTCTGTCCAGAAGTGGACCACAGACCTGCCCACAAACTAATCCAGGCACTTCACATAGACCACTCATAGCGGTGCAGGGCCCATTTTCCCTGATGGGAAATCACTACCTGATACTCAAATAAAATCATGTTCTACCTGCAATGAAGCGGAGAGAATGGATGTCGGGTAAGGCAACCAACACCGCCAGCCACTCCATGTGATGTTGGCCAAGCCTATTAACCAACCCAGATTTAGTTTAATTGTCTATAAAAGAGTTATTATACATTGAGTACTTTGAACTATGTGCCAGGGTAGGTGTTTGATATGTATTATTCATTTGATCCTCACAACAACTTTTTAGTATAAATGCTATTTTTATTTCCATTTTACAGATGAAAAAAGGTTAAGTGACTTGTTCATAGTCACAGACTCATAAGCAGTATTGCAGGGAATTATAGATCTTTTCAGCTAAAATTCCAGAACTACAGATTAACGTAAAATGTACAAACACATAAAATTAGTATAAGATCCAGTAGGTCATGAAACAGTTTGTTTAATAACGTTTGCATATACTTGCCTCCAGGAATTCTATGATGAATGGCCAATCAAGCTTGGAGAAGCTGAGCCTTATAAAGGCCCAAAGACACCAGATGGCAGGGTAAGTGCAAACATCTTCCTTGATGTGCACAGTGGCAGGTGCTACAACAAGAGCCTGCAGCCCATAGGGGAAAGAACACTGGCCCGGGAAGGCCTGGGTTTTGGTCCTGTAACTTTCTGTGTGATTCTGGAATAGTAGAAAGAGCACTGGACAGGGAGTTTGAGGTTCAAGTTCCAGCTCTGCCCCAAGCCAGCTGTGTGGCCCTTACCTTAACTCATTGCTTAACCTCTCCTTTTCCTTTTCTGTAAAGCCAGGGCTTGGTAATAAGTGGTTCTTAGCAGGGAGGGATGCATCAGAGCCACCCGTACAACTTTTTGAAGATGCCTGAGTCCTTCTTCAGATGTGTGGGATTGGCCAGGCATGGTGGCTCACTCCTATAATCCTAGCACTCTAGGAGGCTGAGGCAGGTGGATTGCTTGAAGTCAGGAGTTCAAGACCAGCCTAAGCAAGAGCGAGATCCCTGTCTCTACTAAAAGTAGAAAAATTAGCCAGGCATGGTGGTGTGCACCTGTAATGCCAGCTACTTGGGAGGCTGAGGCAAGAGGATCACTTGAGTCCAGCAGTTGGAGACTGCTGTGAGCTAGGCTGACGCCACAGCACTCTAGCCCGGGCAACAGAGCTAGACTCTGTCTCAAAACAAACAGAAACAAAAAACAAAAAACTCCCAGATATGTGGGATTGGAATCTCCAGGGAAGGGTTGGGTTAGACTTATTTTCCCTCTACTGCAAGCTTCACAAGGGCAAGAACTGTGTTTGTTTTATTCGCCACAGAATCCCCAGGAAAGAGAAATTAATGCGATGGCATGCGTCCTGGTCTCAGGTTTGTCCTGTGCCTCATGAAGCACAGAGACTAGTTCTCAAGTCCCTTCCAGATTTGACAATGCTTCCTCCCGTTTCTAAGGCACCTGTTCAGATAAGCCAGTGTTGGAAGGGTGTTTTGTGCTCTCTGTACACGATGTACAATCGACTGCAATTGAGAAATTACACAATTTGTTCTAATTATTGATGTCAGGTACTTTTGGACAACAAAAAGGAATTAGTTAAAAAAAAACCAAACACACAGACTAGCTGATGATTTGGTAGCCAAAGATCTCCCCAAAAGATATTTGAGGGAATTCAATTGTTTAAATACTAAATTTAATTCAGCCTTGTGCATGTAGATAAATAGCCAGTAATTGTTCTGATCTTATTACAAGCTTACAATCAGGACATGAATAGTTTGAAAATTTATGTTATGAAGAAATGTGCTTGGGAAATAAGGTACTATTTGTAAGAGTTTTAAAATGCAAGTTCTTCAATAAAAAAATGTTTTCTTTGGGAAATAATACTATTCTTATATTCTCCCCATTCTCTCTTAGGAAATCATCTTTTATAAAATCATTGATTACATTTTACATGGAAAAGAAGAGATCAAAGTGATTCCGTGAGTATTGTCACAAAGTAGCCTCCGGAGTTGCCATTTTATTTTGCACACAGTGTATTTCTCTATATAGCAATGAATCTTTTTCTTCTAATCTTCCCCAAGGACACCTCCTACAGACCACTGGACACTCGTTAGTGGGTTGCCAACATATGTTGCTGAAAATGGATTTGTAAGTTATTGAATAAATTCAAATTTTAAATAATATTGCATGAAACTCTTATTAGCTAAGAGATATGTTCAATTGTGAAAGCAAGAACGGACCAGGTAAGGGTGAGATGACTACTTACTTTGACACAGGACGAAGGAGAGAATAATCTTGGCAGCTGAATGTAGGTTGATGGGAGACTCCTAAACTCTACATGAAAATATTTAATTAACACGAGAGAGATTCCTCCATCTCTCAACTTCTTTTTCTGCAGCCACACAAATTTCAGATGTCCTTTGAAAGTCAATGACTATGATTTATGCTAGGTTTAATTCTATCTCAAGTACCTTGGTTAATTTTTTGAAACATGTATGAGAGAGAAAAAGAGAGGTAGGGTATGGGACTTATGAATATTGAGTTAATAGGTTGGGCCTTTAAGATCTTGACCCATCTATAAATATTTTCTAGAGGCCTCAAAGTATGAACTAGAACAGATATTCCTGATGGAAAGGTCAGAAAAGAGAAATAAGCTTCTTTTTGCCTCTTCAAAACACACTGGAAAGATGCTCAGCCCATCAAATAATGTAATTCATTTGAGTTAGATCATGAAATTAGTGGATGGCACAAAAGATACCTTAAATTCTTAGGCTATATATGTTTATAAAAACTGAAGAATTTTCACATTTTCTTTGCAAGAGTAGTGGAAAAATAGTTGATGTGGTTCAACTACTCTTAGCACTTACATTGAGCTAGGGGGGCTGGCAGGTTGGGTGTGGTGGCTGAGAGCCCACTCAGACCTTGTCTGACTTTCAGAACTTTTGTGAGCAAGTTGTTAAACTGTTGGCAGCTTGAAATCCCCCATGCTGGGATTATTTACACTGTGGGAATTGGCAACTGATACACACCAGAGATTTCTCCAACCCCTGGCCAGGAGAGCTGATTTTCCCAGCACCCTCTTTCTGGAGATTACAGTTTTGGTTTCATCCCATGAATTTGAACAAATCACTTAATCTTTTTGGGTTTTCATTTCCTTGTCACTAAAAAAAAACCAAAAAACTTGAACTTAATCACTAAGGTCACTTCTAGCTTTAAAATGCTCTGATTTTAAGTATGTAATATAACTTTGATGGGAAGAAAGACATAGTATTTTCTTAAGACCCATTTGTGAATATGACTCTACATACAGATAATTCAAAATGACCCAAAATGGAACAATTTCTTGTCCTTACGGACATGAGCAATAGGCTCTGAATGCCAGTAATCAGAATGATGTCTTACAGTGAGTGAGTCCTTACTTTGGTGTAGCTAAAAGGGTATCTGGCCTTGTCCTCCTGTTCTTTAACCACCTTCTAACCTAGATTCCACTTTAGGAAAAAAGCAAAAACAAAACCAAGAAGCAATCCTAGCACTGCTGCTCACACCCACTCCAGCTGAATGACCTCTCTGCTCAGCTATCTCCTGTCCTTGTCCCAAACGGCCAGTTGTTTTGAATTTGAAGGGGATTCCTTAGAGCCTGGCAGAGTAGGAGGGAGCAGAGATGGCTCCAAATGTCACCCAGTGACTTACTTAGCACAAGAAAGGCCAGTTTCAAGGAGTTGCTAGCAGATAGAACCCAGCCTAGGTCCAGTGGGAATAATAATAATTTGCCTGCGAGCTGTCAAGTTCCACGTAAGAAGCCCTCACTCCCAACGCCATTTTTCTTATTCCATTTTGTGGGTTCAAATGGCTCCACCACACCAAGTCTCAGAAGAACTTTGTCTCCTCTTGCCTTTCAGATATGTAACATGCTGAATGCCCCTGCAGATGAATACTTCACATTTCAGGTAACTGTGATCTGAGCCTGGCCTCACCGCCCCCTCCCCTCCCCTCCATCCCCAGAGTCTGCCCCGTGCTGAGGTGTGGCCAGCAGGCACGCACACGGCCCATGCCCCACTCATCCTGGCTGGGCTGGTGGCCACCATGCAGCAGATTCTTCAGTGAAGGATAAGAGAGAAGGCGACAGAGGGGCCCCAGGCCCGGCCACTCCTCCATTCTCTCCCACTCTCGGTCCTCTTGGGGGGGCGGGCGGAGCAGCAGCTCCTGGCCCAGCATCGGTGCTCAGTGAACGTTCCTTCCCTGAGTGATTAGCTGGCTACATCTTGCCACCTGAACTGCCATCTTGGAGTTTTCTCCAAGACCTTCCCTGCAGCTTATTGCAGCTGTTCTCAGGAAAAGAAAATATCTTATTGCGTCCTTAGAGTCTCCACTGCTGTTAGACTCGGCTTATCCTTCCCCGTCTACCATGCAGAGACACACTTCCTGAGAATCACCTCCACTCACTGCCAGGCAGGCCGCTGAGCCAGCCCCCCGCATTTGCTGCCCCTCTTCTCCCCTACCCCTGACCTCAGTTTTCTGCTTGGACCGGGTTGCAGGCCTGGGGGCTCGTCCCTCCCCCTCCCAAATTGATCCAGCCCACTGGAGAGGCCAGCGAGTGCCTCCACCATCCCCTCCCCACCTGTCACCCCCCACCTGCCACCCCTGCCATCCCCTCCCCACCTGACCGTTGGAGATAAACTGGCACTTGGCTTTGTAGCCTTTTCTCTTCTTCCTTCTGGCACTTGTTTTGTGTCCTGCCTTTAACAAACATCCCATTAGAGCCCAATCTCTAAGTGTATAAATATTTCTCAGTGTTTTCCAAGGATGAAGGTTTGGGAACACCATGCACTGTATCTCTTTTTGAAAGCTTTGACTGTTAGGACACATAAACTGAAGTTTGGTTTCTCTACTTTTCATCCCAAGTATAAAGACTAGTAACACATAGGAAATGAGTTGTATTGCCTGTTTACGTCATAAACAATTGCTTACTGAGCTCCCATCGCATGTTTAGCATCGTTCTATCACTTATGCGAGGTTGAACTTTATGAAATAGTCCCTGCTCTTTAGTAAGTTTAGAAAATAGCCTCATAAACCAAAATCAACAATTCTGAAGCATTTAGAAAATATCCCAATGCCAAATTGTGTGGTCCAGGCTATAAGTGCTGTTAGACTTTCAAAAAAGAAAAGTTCCATATGGGTTAGAAAACTTAAAGAAGGTTCATGGGAGAGGCAAGACTTAACATGGCCCTCTGAAGATGACAAAAGAAGCCAAAGGAAGGCTTAAAGGACAAATAATGTGGTGCGTTGAGAGCTTGCTGCCTTTGCCTGTGCTCCATACTCTGCAGATGCTACACTGTGGTTCTCATACTTCAGACGGCGTCAGAATTACCTGGGGAGAGTATGAAATAAGCTAAAAGGAATCTAAGGCACATGTTTCTTTGGCCACACTTTGAGAAACACTCCTAAAGTTTTGTGCTGCATTCACTCACTCGACTGTAAGCAACTTGAGGGTAGGACCTATGATTTATTCATCTTTGTATCTTCAGCAACTAGCCCAGTTCCTGACACATCATAAGGGATTGACAGATGTTTACTAAACTCAGTGCACCATAGAACAAAAGACTGTCTTGATGGGCCAGTCAGGAAAAGAGAAACCATAGTAGGTATTTCAATAGAGAGAATTTAACATAAGGAATTAACTAAACAGGTATTGGGAAACAGAAAAAGTGAAAAGGGAAGAGTGAGGTAACATGGGATAAGAAGCACTTCCCATCCCTCAGGCTGGGGGAACAAAGGAAAAAAGTTAGGGTTGTTAGAACACAGACACGTGGTTCTAGAACACCCCACTGGGTGTTCTAGGGTGTTTATAATGTCATGTATAGTCCATGTTCTGAGCAAAGTTGAAATTGCACATCTAACACCCAAAGATTATTCTTTCTTTAAATTAAAGATAAGCTAAGTGGTGGGTGGATAGGTGGTGGCTATAAAGGGATAGTAAGAGAAGCCTTGTGGTGATGGAATAGCTCTGTATCTTGATTCTAATGGAGGTTGAAAATCTATACAAGGGATAAATTTGCATAGAACTATATGTACATACCCCACATATGCACAAATAAATGCATATAAATCTGGTGAAGTCCAAATAAGCTCTGTGGATTATATAATGTCTATTTCCTAGTTTTGGTATTATATTATGGTCACACAAGATAGTACAAGACTTACTATAGTTACACAGCTATAGTAACCATTGGGGGAAACTGGGTGAAGGGTACATAGGGCCTTTTTGTACATTTCTTTGGCAATATCTTGTGAATCTACAATTATTTCAAAATAAAAAGTTGTAAAAAATATAACCTAGGTTCTCTTATTGTTTGTAGAAAGGACCTGTAGATGAAACTGGTTGGGTCATTAAAAATGTGTTGTCCCTGCCCATTGTCAACAAGAAAGAAGACATCGTGGGAGTTGCTACATTTTACAACAGGAAGGATGGGAAACCTTTTGATGAGCATGATGAGCACATTATGGAGGTAAGTGCACTAATAGAATAATGGAGGGAAATGGAATTCATGAAATAAGAGAGGATGCATAATTATTTGTTATTCTGGGATGATATTTTGAAAAGCAATTAAGACATGAGTACACACGTAGCTGTAACCAGTATGTTGTTATTTTGTCATTTCTGTTTCCTGACTTCTATACACTGAGCCATTTTTTACCAAAGGATAAAATTTTAGCTTAAATGAAATTCTTTATAATAATAGGAACATGGGAAAGATCCATCTTCTTTCTCTCTCTCTTCCCTTCTATTCCCTCTTTCTTTTCTTACCCCCAGCCCTCTGTCTAATTTTTAGGTCATGCTTGATTACATTGGTGTTTGCAATCCCTCTCTTCCACTGAAGTATTAGTGGTTCATGGGACACTTGGAAAAGCAAGAGCTCAGCCAATGTCATGGTCTGAGGCTGATTGTCTGAGGCATGTTTTTCTTACATTAAAATAAGGAACTGGGTTGTTAATGGTGAGAGATTGATAGGAAAGCATGCAGATTGTTGCCTCCAAATCAATTTTCCTTTAACTTTAGAGAATCTGAAACACCTTTTATACTTTTCAGACACTCACACAATTTCTTGGATGGTCTCTTTTAAATACTGACACCTATGAGAAAATGAATAAACTAGAAAACAGAAAAGACATTGCTCAAGAAATGCTCATGAACCAAACCAAAGCCACTCCTGATGAAGTTAAGTCTATTTTGGTAAGTGGGGAATTAAGTCATGTGGACCTTAGGTGGTATCTAACTAACCATGGCTTCTAGAAGTCACCTTATTACCCAGAGATCTGACAGGTGAAAATTAGGTTTAGTCCTGGGCTGAGAGGGAGACAGAGAAGAAGAGGTTGAAACAAGACATGGATGACCCAGTGTGCACAGACCCTTACTGAATGGACAGAGTGCTTGGTTGGACTAGCACTTTGTTAAAACAGCTCCTGGGTCTGTAGGAGCTAAAGTAGTGATGTCTGGCAAAGAGAAAACATTTCTAGGAAGGGAAATGTATCAGTCAGCTACTGTCATGTAATGCTGCATAACAACAACCATAACATCTCAGTGGCATACAGTAGGCATCTCTCTCTCTCATTCATGCGTGTATGGGTTGACCAGGCTTTGATTGACCTTGGCTGGGCTGGACTCCAAACTGTGAGTTGGTTTGCTCTATGTGTCTCTCATCATTTCCTGGACAAGCAGCTACCTGATAGATCTTCTCACAATTATGACAGAAGTACAAGAGAGCAAGGCCAGTCGTGCAAGCACACTTTAAGTTTTTGCTCCATCATATTCACAGAAATACTCATTGGCCAAAGAAAGCCACATCACCAAGACCAACATCATGGATGATGGGGGAGTGAGTGGATATTTGTTAACAGTGTTTTAATCACTACAAAATGAAGGGACAACACCCTGCACCTACTATCTCTATTTCTTTTATTTCCCTAGCTTTTAGAGTATATGCTTGTAGGTTTAGTTTTGCTGGAGTGAGGTTCGTTCATTTGTTTGGTTTGGTTTGGTTTGGTTTTTAGTTTACTGAGTGGTTTGAGAGTTAAGAGAAATTTGATGTGAGACTTTGAGATGTTAAAGACGAGAAGGTCCAGGAGGAATAAAGGAAATTGCCATAAGCTAATAGAAAAAACAGATGTAGACCACTCATTTTTCTTCTTTCTTTCTTTCTTTCTTTCTTTCTTTCTTTCTTTCTTTCTTTCTTTCTTTCTTTCTTTCTTTCTTTCTTTCTTTCTTTCTTTCTTTCTTCTTTCTTTCCTTTCTTTCTTTCTTTCTTTTCTTTCTTTTCTTTCTTTCTTTCTTTCTTTCTTTCTTTCTTTCTTTCTTTCTTCTTTCTTTCCTTTCTTTCTTTCTTTCTTTTCTTTCTTTTCTTTCTTTCTTTCTTTCTTTCTTTCTTTTTCTTTCTTTTAAAAATGCAGCTACTGTTGTCTTTTGGGGGAATAAAAAACAATTATATTAGATTATTTCTTGGAAAAAACTCTTCATAATCAGGTGCTATTAATCTTCTCTGTATCCAGAATGCATCTGTGTCACGGAACTAATTGCAGCATTAGTTTAAAATTTAAATATATCTTAACTGACTTTAATAATAGAGAAATCAAATAGAAATGTTCATAGGAATTTTACGTCTCAATTACTTTTCCATTTTAGAAATTTAAAGAGAAGTTAAATATAGATATAATTGAAGACTGTGAAGAAAAACAACTTGTCACAATTTTGGTAAGTGTTTTCCTTCTCTCCTTAATGTTTTTTTTTTTTTTTAAGACAAAGTCTCGCTTTATAGACCAGGCTAGAGTGAGTGCCGTGACGTCAGCCTAGCTCACAGCAACCTCAAACTCCTGGGCTCAAGCAATCCTGCTGCCTCAGCCTCCCGAGTAGCTGGGACTACAGGCATGCGCCACCATGCCTGGCTAATTTTTTCTATATATATATATTAGTTGGCCAATTAATTTCTTTCTATTTATAGTAGAGACGGGGTCTCGCTCTTGCTCAGGCTGGTTTTGAACTCCTGACCTTGAGCGATCCGCCCGCCTCGGCCTCCCAGAGGGCTAGGATTACAGGCATGAGCCACCGTGCCCGGCCCTTAATGCCTTTTTAATAAAATATATTGGGACATGCTTTCTTGTTTTCCAAGAAAATGTTGTTTTGCTTCCCCAACAGCTTTTAATACTTAAAAGAAAGACAATTTCTTCTAAAGATTGGTCGTCTGATTCCCTGATTTTCTACATCCTTGTCTCCTATAGTCTAATGCACACAGATAATTTAGAATCGCAGGTAAACTAGACTATTGCACAAGGGACCTCAGGCACAGACTCTAGGCTACTGTGGTCTAGTTGATTTTAATAGCTTTGGATTGCACCAGGGCCACCCCAGAGGACCTGGCAGAGTGAGAACATAGACCCTGTTAGGCACACTTACTATCTGTCTCTCTAGCTTCTCTTCCCAAGTCCGAAAGAATTCTATTTTTTTCCAGTGTTGCCCTTAGGCCAACTCTATCATTTCTGGGTGAAATTAACTTCTCTCCCACTTTACTCGTTCTGTCTTTTTTTGTGTGCAGACAACTGTTAAATCCACTTAGTAACTTCTTAATTTCAGATATTGTCTTTTTCAGTTCTAGAATGTACATTTCATTCTTTTCTTTAAGGTTGCAACTCCATGTTGAAATTTTCCATCATTTTATCTGTTTTGACTATCTTTCCCTCTATTAAAAAAAATGTATTGATCATAATTATTTTAAAGTACCCATCTTAATACCTAACTCACTTATAGATCTGGCTCTACCGTCTAGTTCATACTTAGGTTTCAATCATTTGATCCTGGTTTTTTCATTAAAAATCAGATATTGTAGATAAAAACTTGTGGGGACTCTGAGTGATATTATCTTTCTGCAAAGAGGGCTAGATTTTCTTCTAGCAGATGAAGAGAGTTGGTTTTAGATTTTATTAGGGATGACTTTTTTGGTTTTGTCCATACCACTAGGATAGAGCCCTTCTTTCTAGAGTGTGGCTCTTCTGGGATCCCATGAAATCCTGGGATATTTATCAAGACTCCTAGACCCTGGATTTTAGAGGCTTGAATTCCATTTGATTGAAATTGAAATAATATCATATTTAACTCCCTCATGAACTGCTGCATTCTGTTTTCCACTGCCCCTTTCCAATCTGGATGTATGTGTTCTTTCAAAACTAAGACACATTGACCATCTTGCCATCTGCCTTCCCATCTTTTATGGGCTTTGTTCTCCCACCTCAGCCCTTTGCTCGATGCCATAAAGCCATTAGCCGTTGACCCCTTTTTGAAGGCTCAGTTCCCACCCTCCAGGTCTTCGTGTCGCCTGAGGCCCTCCCTCCTCCCACGTTCCTGGGCTCCCCCTCCAGCTGCCATCGTCTCAGCCTGGCCCAGAAGACGATGCTTCCTTCTCCTCGCCTGCCCCCAACAATAGGCATCTTCTCGTAAAACAAGACTTAACTTGACATCCATGACCCTAGAAATCCTCTAGTTCCCTATTTAGAGGAAGAAGGACTTTATGTTGCAGAAGCAGTAAAATGGGCAGCAGACCAGTAAATTTACTAAAGAATAGCCTATTTTGAATGTAAAATCTACTCTGGGCTAATCCCAAATTCTTGCTGCATAGAATTTAGGAGCTTAAACAAACAAATATTTCAGAGGAGTTCTCCAAAATGATCCTGGCATCATTTCTCAGCTACATCATCATTTGTTCATCTCCACTTACCCTGATCCTTTCTCCAGGTGTGCACTTTAGTTTTAGGTTCAGGGAAGGCTCGATCCTCTTTCCCAGGAGTAACAGCAGCTCTGTGTCCCTGTGCTGGGAATGACTGCAGTAGCGATGCGCAGACTCAGGCAAAAGAGGTGACGAAAGCCCTCCTCCCATTCTCCTGCTTTCTAGGACATTTCGGGTCATTCACGGGTGTCCTGCAGCTAATGTTCAGCAGGTCATAAAAGATTTGGAGAGGATTTGCCAGAGAAGTGCCTCATCCACTCATCTTTTACCATATTTTTAATTCATTCAGTAATTATTGAGATATACTATAATACAGGGAACTGTGTTAGGTGCCGAGGACGAAAGATATTAATACTGGTTCTTATGATCTGGTTCTTATTTGGTTCCAAAAGCCCCCTGTGTATTAGAGAGACAAAAATAAAGCAACACCACTGCCTTGCATGGGCGTGCTCACAGGGCATGAGCACTGGGGCCCAGGAATGCCAAGGGCCTGATTCCACTCGCAGAAGATGACATACTCACGGAGTTGGTGGCCGGGGTACTAAGGCTCATCATGGCACTGAGTGTTGTCTTAGGGAAACCAAGACGGCTGGGTGTGGCTGGAGTCTCAGTGAGCAGACAGAACAGCTGCCGGACATGGCATGGAGGCAGGATGAGACCATGACCAACCTGGCACACTGGGATCCCCAAAGTCACCTCAACAGATGCTCCTGGTGACCCCTCTGGGAGCAGACAGAGCCAGCCAGGCTGGAGGCAGGTGGGTGGCGGCAGCTTCCTCCTCCACGCCATCAGACCTCAGCCGTGTGACTCCGGCAAAGAGGAGGAAATCAGCCCAGGGGAGCCAGAGTTCCTACTTATTAGGCCACAAAAAGCCTTTATTTTTATCAATCTCTCTGTATCAGAGACTTAAAAACTTTCGTTCTTCAAAACCTGTGATTTCTGTATCAGACTGTTCTTTTATTGACTCGCCTGGGATTGCAAATGTGGCCTGGGAGTCATATTTCTGAGAACTTCTTACTTTGTGTCCTGCTAAAAGGCACATTGACAATTTAGTGTGACTGCTTCTGCAATGCATGCGAAAATATTTTCACATTTTATCTTTACATAACACTGTGAGAACTGTAGGGCAGAGACAACTCCCAGCACAGGCAGTGACCGTCGGCTTCATTCATCCCTAATGCCCAGAATACGGACAGGTACCAGCACATATTTGTGAATGAATGAAAACAGAAGGGCCCACCTAAGCAAGGGATCAAGGGTTTGGGGAGAGAGCACATGAAGGCACAGGGTAGCAGAGGGCCTAGGAGGACCCCAGGGGAAATGTAGGAGGAATGGAAGGGTTTTGCGAGGTGTCCTTATGGGCCATGAATGGAATCCCCTCTGATTTTCTCTGACAGATTTAAGTAGAATTGGAGTTTCTTTTTTCTTTTTTTTTTATAGCTAAGATTTGTCAGGAAATGGAGTTTCTTTTTTAATTAAAATATCAAAGACAAAGTGTTCCTATTACTGTCCCGTTTCACAGAACACTGAGGCTTGTTCAGGTGTGGGCATGCATCTAATCAGAACCCAGAACTGAACGCTGGTCTCCTGACGCCAAGCCATTGCTTTGCAGGAAAAACCACCGCTGCCTAGAGTGACCAGCTCGAGAGTGGTGCGGGGAGGAGTTGCCCGGAGGTGGGGGCGATGGTCACTGGGACCCTGGTGGGGAGAGGGCAAGCATGCGAGGGTCAGCCCAGGCTGGAGGCCAGTGGACCAGAAACCATCATTTTGCTCCAAGCAGCGATGTACCATTTGGTGTGGAAAATTCTGTAGAGCATGAACTGTCTGTCCCTTTCTTTTTTTTTTTCTTGACACAGAGTCTCACTTTGTTGCCCAGGCTAGAGTGAGTGCCGTGGCGGCAGCCTAGCTCACAGCAACCTCAAACTCCTGGGCTCAAGCGATCCTCCTGCCTCAGCCTCCTGAGGAGCTGGGACTACAGGCATGCGCCACCATGCTCGGCTAGTTTTTTCTATATATATTAGTTGGCCAATTAATTTCTTTCTATTTATAGTAGAGATGGGGTCTCAATCTTGCTCAGGCTGGCCTTGAACTCCTGACCTCAAGCAATCCGCCCACCTGGGCCTCCCAGAATGCTAGGATTACAGGCGTGAGCCACCGCGCCTGGCCTGTCCCTTGGGAAACCTTAAACTTAGTGAGGGAAGTAACCTGCCTTCTCTTCTTTTGTGCCCTTCTCGGCACAGTATTAAGGACATGCTACATCCTCAGTGAACACACACTGAACTGAATCGCTCCTGCAGGTCCATCTGGTAGACCCACGTAGCTGGTGCTAACTCCTGCCTCTTGTCGCTTCTCTTCCTTCAGGGAGTCATAATACACACCCCTCCAGAATCTCTCCTCATTCAGTTTCCTCCTCAGCACTGAGCACTAAACCCTATGCTTTCTGATTATTCTAAGCAGTCACCTTTCACTGGTCTATATTTTATAACCACTTCAAAAATTAAGTTCCTTATGGGCAAGATCCATCATTTTATTTCTCAAATTATGTCGATGCTCATGTGCTTAGTTCATTGATTTTTCACATGCTCCTAAATCCTACCCAGATGTGGATTAAATGAAATGTGTGCAGGCATACCTATACACAGCAAGTAAAGCTATACAACAAAATGCTTGTTCATTCAACAAACATCTCCCAAGCACCTTCATGGGACAGGCCCTGCCATTTCTGCGACATGGCAGCATATCCACGGATCTGCCCTTGTGGAGATCACAGTCTGGCGGGAAACTATCACAGAGCATGTAAAGAAAATACAGAGAATTGAATTAAGTAGTCACCTACTGTTTACTGAATATTTCTTGACTAGTAAAAAAGAAATTGAGTATTGAAAATGAACAAGGCTGTTGTAATTAAATATTTTGCATCACGGAAAGAAAATAGCCATTGGAGTTGGATTTGGAGTGGACTTGGATTTTCATGACTTAGAAAGTTTTTAATATAGCTAAGACTCAGTTTCACCACCTGTAAAACGGGGATGATTGTGTAGGTTTGTTGTGAGGATAATCTACGCAAACTTCCTTTCAGCAGTTTTGTGAATTGCACATGGTATTTTTTTTATCATAATTTTGTTTTATACCCAAAGTTGGATATGGGAACCTAATGAGAAAAGAGACGAATGCAATCTGAAACAATCCATGCTTATTTCAACAGAAAGAGGACTTGCCAGACCCGAAGGCAACAGAGCTGTATGAATTCCGCTTCAGTGACTTCCCCCTCACGGAGCACGGATTGATTAAATGTGGGCTGCGACTGTTTTTCGAAATAAATGTGGTGGAGAAATTCAAAGTGCCCGTGGAGGTCAGATAATATTTGATTTAAAATACTGTGTGATTCTGTTACTCTACTTCACTCATGTTTTCTGTAGTTGAAAAGCTTGACTCCGTTTGAAGTTTAAATTATCATTAACTTTGTAAATACATCCGCTTAGACCCTGTCAACAAGACCAAGACATCTTTTTAGATAAGATTGTCACAGACCTTCTAACCTTTAGAATTCTATTTCAAAGTCTGAATGGTGCTGTCTTGTTTTGGGAGCAGGTTCTCACCAGATGGATGTACACCGTGAGGAAGGGGTACCGCTCCGTCACGTACCATAACTGGCGGCACGGATTCAACGTGGGGCAGACCATGTTTACTTTGCTGATGGTAGGTGCAGAGTGGCGCAAATCATTACAAACCCACAAACTTCCCACTCTGGCGTGGTGAGAAATGGACATGTCCATCATTTTAGATCAGTGATTTTTGAAATTCATGAGCACAACCCCCATCCCCTTGCAGATGATGCCTGGGAACGTGGGTGTCCCTGAGTGCTCGGCTGGATGATCACTCAGCCCTTACCTTCTTAAAGGAAAATTCAATCACCTGCCAGGTTTTGTAATTGCCCAGAATGCTATAATACAATAAATAAAGCCAACTTGCTCTAAAAACAATCTGGGTCCATTCTCCATTACAGGCAGGCCTTGCTGCACTTGCTGTACAGGTGTATTAATCATATACATATTTTATTTTAGACAGGAAGACTAAAGAAATACTACACAGACCTTGAAGCCTTTGCCATGCTTGCTGCTGCTTTCTGTCATGACATTGACCACCGAGGCACCAATAATTTGTACCAGATGAAGTAAGTGAACTCATGTGCAATGTTGACACGTGCTGGTGGATGTTTGAAGGTGCCTAGAGTGGGAAGAAAGCCTTTCCCTGTCCCTTAGCCCTACAGTCCCCAACCCCTGGGCCACAGACTGGTACGGGTCTGCAGCCTGCCAGGAACTAGACCACGCAGCAGGAGGTGAGCAGCAGGGAGCTAGCGAAGCTTCATCTGTGTGTACAGCTGCTCCCATCACTCGCATCACCGCATCCGCTCCGCCACCTGTCAGATCATTGGGGGCATTGGAGTCTTATAGGAGCATGAACCCTACTGTAAACTGCGCATGAAAGGGATCTAGGTTGCGCGCTCCTTATGAGACTCTCATGCCTGATGATCTGAGTTGGAGCTGAGGCTATCGCTGGGGAGTGGTGCCTGTACCCTTATTATTGCACTTCTTTCCTGGGGTGAGAAAGGAAGCATCGATGCTAAGATGGAAAATCAAGGCCGGGCGTGGTGGCTCACGCCTGTAATCCTAGCGCTCTGGGAGGCCCAGGCGGGTGGATCACTCAAGGTTAGGAGTTTGAAACCAGCCTGAGCAAGAGCGAGACCCCATCTCTACTATAAATAGAAATAAATTAATTGGCCAACTAAAAATATATAGAGAAAAAATTAGCCAGGCATGGCGGCACATGCCTGTAGTCCCAGCTACTCGGGAGGCTGAGGCAGAAGGATCACTTGAGCCCAGGAATTTGAGATTGCTGTGAGCTAGGCTGATGCCACGACACTCTAGCCTGGGCAGCAGAGTGAGACTCTGTCTCAAAAAAAAAAAAAAAAAGAAAGAAAATCGGCTAAGGAGAGTTTGGTAGAAGCAAAAGGACCAGTGAAGGGCAGTGAGCCCAGAGTAGCATTCTCTAGCTTGAGCTGGGGAGTGTGCCATGCAGAAGCCTAACATGACTGCTCATAGCCAGCCCAGCTCCTTGAACATGGTTTTTAAGATATTCAATCTGCCTCAGCCACGCTTCATCCTCATTTCTGACACACCACCTACCCCTCTCCACAGGCAAGCAAGTGCTTTAGAGAGAACAGGCTTTGGAGTCTGGGTGTGTGGGGACCAGCTACTTCCTGGTTGAGGGATCTTGGACAAGTCACTTAATCTTTTTGAGATTCAGTTTCTTTGCTATGGGGTGGACATATCTTTCTCTCAAAGACTGAGGTAATAATCAAATGAAATCATGTATGTGAAACCTACCTGGTAGGTGCTCAAGAAAAATGTATTCAATGAATGAAACGCAGCTTGTAAGCAGTGACTTCTCGCCTTCAGCTATTCTTACCTATTAAGCTTTGTCCTAGAAAGAGGATTGCCACCCAGGCCATGGGCAAGGGACGTCTTCATCTCGAGAGGTTCCAGCCCATGCTGGACATTTTATCCTCTTGAGCACAAGTCCCTTGACAGTCACAAAGTTCTCTTCCTCCTTCCTGATCAGTAGTGTATTAGCCAGTTCAGCTCCAGAACAAACATTTGTTGAATACCTATTGTGTGCTGGAGATGGAGCTAAGAGATACCCTTGCCTTGTTTAACCCTTGCAGCACCCCCATGATGAGGAAACAGCTCGAAAGGATGAAGTCCTTACATTATGGTGATTTTCATCTTTTTTTTTTTTTTTTTCTGAGGCAAGGTCTTGCTCTGTCACCTGGACTAGAGTGCAGTGGCATCATCATACCTCACAGCAACCTCAAATTCCTGGGCTCAAACATTCCTCCTGCCTCAGCCTCCTGAGTAGCTGGGATTACAAGCACATGCACCACCATGCCCAGATAATTTTTCTATTATATTTTTAGGAGAGACAGGGTCTCACTCTTGCTCAGGCTGGTCTTAAACTCCTGACCTCAAGTGATTCTCTTGCCTTGACCTCCCATAGTGCTAGGATTACAGGCATGAACCACTGCTCTTGGCCTGGAAATTCTTAATGATACTTTCTGTGCAGATCACCTATGGGCTTCCACAGGCTTCCACCTATGCTCTATGCTTTGTGTCATTGTCCGCCACCATAAACCCCAGGGAGCTTAGATCTTAGCTACAAGGGATAAACCAAACTTCCTAGTTTAAACAAGCCAATCATGTATACATTCAACAAATTAGTTGTTTTTGAAAAACAGCATATTCTCATCTTCTAAATCTAAAATTTTTTTCCCAATATGGTATTTTTGACCATTTCACAGATTCTGTGTGGGAAAGGAGAGGGGAAGACATTTAAAAAAATCCTGAGGCAATAAAGATTCCATATTTTATGGATTGATGTGTCATGTTTAGACAGCTGAGATTGTGGCATATCCTTTCCTCCTAGATCCACGTCTCCATTAGCCAGGCTCCATGGCTCTTCTATTTTGGAGAGGCACCACCTGGAGTACAGCAAGACTCTGCTGCAGGATGAGGTATGGGAGCCTCTCTTGGGGCACCTCACGAGTTCTGCCCCAAAGCCCTGACCCACAGAAAGTGCTTGGGAAAAGGGTGGCCCTGAGTTACAACAGTTGAAGTCAATTGATAGAAATTGCTATTTGGAGTAGTTTTGAATCACTGAGTTGGAAGTAGCTGAGACAGGTGAAAAGAGCCATGGAAAGTTGTAGACTCTCTGCAGGTCTTTGGGGAAAGGGGGGGGGCGGACTTATGGTGGGTGTGAAGGGCTCTGTGAACCCTAAAGCATGTACAGATGAAAAGGAGGAAAGGGGAAAGGAGGCCACATGACCACTGAGCTCCTCATTCATTCAGGGGCAAACGCTGTAGGGCACACCTTTGAGAAAGCCGGGCTTGGGTAGAGGAAGCAGGCATGGATTAGGACATCAGACAGAATCAGACAACTGCCACCAGAAAGGCACCAAGTGACGCTCTTGACAGCTCCAAAGGGAGAAACCACATGAGGACTGCAGCAGGGGATGGAGCCCAGGGGCGGGATCAGAGATGGCTTTACATGGGAGCAGCTTCGAGCCCCTTGAATTCACAGTGATTTGCACGGATCGTGTACTACTAACCTCCCATGAGGGGCGGTCACTCTTCTCCCCTTTATTAGTTTTATTTAAGGAATGTATAGGCATGTCAAAAATTGTAGATATAATCTAATCATACTTTCCTAAGAAAGGTCTAAACCCAAAATGATTAAAATGAGGCATTATTAGATTGAGGAGAACACTGTCTTGTCACAGGCAGAGAACTCACTTGGATAAATAAGCCCTCTGGAGAGCAGGTTTTCTCAGTTTTAACGATAATCTTTTATTAAAAGCTCAAGGAAGGAATATATAGAAATATGTGCGAGAGAGAACACTACATTCAGCCAGGTAGTGAAAAGATGGTGCAAATAAGCAAAGCAGGGAAATCTTGTCAAAAGAAAACTGCCTGAGTGGCTTTAACAACTGTGATGAGGCAGGGCGCGGTGGCTCACGCCTGTAATCCTAGCTCCCTGGGAAGCCGAAATGGGTGGGTTGTTTGAGCTCAGGAGTTCGAAACCAACCTGAGCAAAAGTGAGACCCCCGTCTCTACTATAAATAGAAAGAAATTAATTGGCCAACTAATATATATAGAAAAAAAATTAGCTGGGCATGGTGGCGCATGCCTGTGGTCCCAGCTACTCGGGAGGCTGAGGCAGCAGGATTACTTGAGCCCAGGAGTGTGAGGTTGCTGTGAGCCAGGCTGACGCCACGGCACTCACTCTAGCCTGGGCAACAAAGTGAGACTCAGTCTCCAAAAAAAAAAAAAAACTGTGATGGATGCGGTGCCCGACATCATTGCCATCCCGAACCTGCTGTGGCGTTTTTAATTCTACAACGCTCTTGGCAAAGCACTAATCTGGTGTGACTCTAGATGGTGGTTCTCAGACGTGGGTACCCAGACCAACTGCTTCATCAACGCCACAGGGCAGGGGCAGGCTGGGGAGGAAAAGCACAGATCCCGAGCCCCATTCCCCACTTACTGGCCGGGCTTTCTGGAGTTGGGGCCTGAGAATCTGCCTTTTGAATCAGACCTCTATTAATTCTAATGCACAGACAGAATCGCTCCCTGCAGCAGAATTCAGAGCATGGATAATATGTGTTCTGACAATTAAAAGGAGTAGAGCTGAAAATAATTCAGAGTAAGTAATTCTAAGAGTAAATTGTTATTACCTAATTTGTTAGGAGTCTTTGTTTTCCTGGCTGGGAAAATCTTTGGTTTCTGAGCAAGCATTTTCTGCACATCCCACTGTTTATATGATACCACAGTGAGGTAGTATCAAATAGAATGGCTCACTAAATCATACATGTACTTACTATGGCAAAATACATTTTACAAACTATAACCAAATATCTAAATGCTTAACACTGGAAGATTCCTATTTCCATCTTAATTTTTTTTTTATGTTATTTACTTTGCAGTCCGAACTGGCTTTGATGGCTATATAAAGACTTATTATTCTTTCCAGAAAGGAATATTGCATCTCAGTAATCCATGCCATCTTTTCAAGGCCCTCTCTACAATACTATTCGACCTGCTAATTGCAGACTTTTAAAGCCTTGTCAATAGAGTCGCTAGGCAATGCAGTCGCCCAGAGCTTGTTTATGAGCAGTCAAATTGACTGGTAAAAAACCAAAATGAAATGTTTAGCCATCATATATTCTTTTTATATTTTGGGGAGACAATGTAGTTCTCTTATTTTTTTTATTCTATAAAGAAAATATACATATTAGAAATTTCAATTTTTTTAAATAAGAGAAAACCTTGGAATTTATCCAGTAATTTTGGCATTTGTGGGCATTACTCAGACATTTTGTTTTTTGTATACCTGAAAGCTTTGAACTGAGATCCCAACCTTTTCCTAAGGCTTTGAACTGAAATGTCCTTAGATCCCAACAGAGATGGATCCACTGCTTTGAGGAACAGAACTACCTGTTTTCTAAATCAGACAGAAATCAGCCCTTTAACCTGAATGACTAGGTGGAAACCTTGTTAGCCAAATGTGTAGGTGTATACATTTTAATACTAGAATATATTGTAGAAATGACAATGGCTCAGCATGAATAACAGAACCCTGTTATTATTCAGAACGTCTCTTTACAAAGTGTGCGATCATTTTATTTATACTTTTCCATACCAACTCCATCAGCCTGTCCCATTTTATACAGAGAAGTCGTGAAGAAGAAATTAAATAGCTTGCGTACAGCCAAGAGCAAGGCAAGAACATGCTGGCAATATTCTCATGTGGGTGTTACAGGCGCCATGGTGAAGATTAGAACAGCCTGTACTTTCTCTGGCCTCAACTTGCCTGACAGCCCTAATCAGAATGAATTAAAGCCATTTCTACCTGTTTTGTTGTGCTGCATGGAATTCATATTGTATTGCCATTTTAATAGTCAGGGGAGAATAAAAATAGACTCTTTCTGTGAGCAAGTGAAAGCAGCTGAGCCAGTTGGAGCCAGCAGGACCAAGGCTGGTAAACAGGTCCCCTCTCTTGCTCTGGTGCACCTGTCTCTATGTAATGTTTTCAGCACAATGCTCTGGAAAACAAAGAGACTGTTACGTGCTCATATATATTTTATAAGTTAATGACTTCATAGTTGTTGTAACAATGACATATGCCCACTATAAAAAGAAACAATAGGGAAAAATTCAGAGATAAATTTTTTAAAAAATCATTTAAAATCCTACCACCCAGAAGTAGATATTTCATTAACATTTGATGAGCTTCATTAGCTTCATTGCAGTTGCCCTGTGAACCCGTATATACAGGCAGCTAGAGAGAAATAATTTTTGAAAAATAGGATCACAGTACCCAACCTGTTTTTCTAAGTCAGAGTTATGGGTTTTTTTCTTTTTGGAGACAGAGTCTCACTCTGTTGCCTGGGCTACAGTGTCGTGGCATCAGCCTAGCTCACAGCAACCTCAAACTCCTGGGCTCAAGCGATCCTCCTGCCTCAGCCTCCCGAGTAGCTGGGACTACAGGCATGCGCCCCCATGCCCGGGTAATTTTTTCTATATATTTTTAGTTGTCCAGCTAATATCTTTCTATTTTTAGTAGAGATGGGGTCTTGCTCTTGCTCAGGCTGGTCTTGAACTTCTGACTCAAACGATCTTCCCGCCTCAGCCTCCCAGAGTGCTAGGATTACAGGCATGAGCCACCGTGTCCAGCCTCAGAGTTATGTTTTGTAATCATCATTGAAGTATCCGATATGTATGATAAACTGCACCTCTTGAGAGTATACAATTCTGTGTGCTTTTACCATTTTATACACCTGGGAAACCACTACCGTCTAGAAACAGAATATGTCTCTCACCGGGAGGAGTGCTCAGACCCCTTGGAGGCCCATCTCTCTCTCTCTCTCTCTCTCTCTCTCTCTCTCTCTCTCTCTCTCTCTCTCTCTCTCTCTCTCTCTCGGCTCCCAGCCCTAGGCAACCACTGAAATCTTTTCCATTGCTAGGGATTCATTTGCATTTTCTAGGTTTTGTATAAGTGCAGTCACAACATAAGTGATCTTTTGCACTGGCTTCTTCCATGCAGAAAAATAATTTTGAGATTTCTCCACATCATTATGTATATCAATGATTCATTCCTTTTTCACTGCTGAGTAGAATTCCATTTATCTTAAATAAGAGGTATTAAATTTAATTTTACTTGAATTTAGCAGAAGGCAAATTTTTGAAATGAAAGGAATTGCAGAACTTCACATAATTGTGTCTTTATCACAAGAGAGGTTTAAAGGGCCCTCTAAAATGAATAACACATAACTGTGAAAAACTATGAAAAGCTATAGCTGAGCATCGACAATGTTTGACATCTTTAAACTAAATATGCTGACTTTACAGTATCTATTAATGCCCTGCTATGAAATATGAAGCAATTAGCATATTTATACCTTTTCCCACATCTCCACCTGTTTTATAAGCTATTTATTGTCATTAGCATTTTTTACCATTATCAATATTTATAAAATTTACATTTTGTTTTATAATTTCCACTATTGTTTATTTCTTGCTTTTTTTTCCCTGCTGTGTGCTTGATATCTGAAGACTATTGTTTATTCTTAATTCAACTTTCAAATCAATTCAATACTTATTGACCCTTTGCATTTCTATAGGAATTTTAGAATCAGCTTGTCAATTAAGAAACACACAGAAACTCGTTGGTGTTTTGGTTAGAATTGCACTGAGTCTACAGGCTATTTTGTGTTCCTGTGGTCTATTTATGCAGAGCTTTTACGCTTTGGAAGATTACTCATCCCTGAGTGGAGCCAGGGTCTGCTGAAGAATGCTGTGGGGGAAGGGCAGGAGTGAGCTGGGGAATCTCAGCTTCCAATTTGTTGTCTCAAGCACTCTACTCACCACGTCTACATACTTCTGATTTTGGTTTCCCAGAAGTTAAGGCTCATGTAGAGCAAAGCCCAGGCTCTGTGTGCTGGCATCTGGCCACTGCTGTCTGCCTGTCCCTCCTTCACTTCCTGTTACCTATGGCATTCTCTTACGCCTAGGAGACGGAGTAGCAGGAGTCAGGACATAGGGACACCAGCATTGCTTTTTCCTCAGCTCCTCCTCTGCTCTTTGGTGGTGTCAAACTAAGCCTTGGAGGGACATCCTTTTTCTCCCATGTCCTGTTCCCACCCTGGGACTTCTTGCTCTAATTAAAGGATCACTGGGTCTGCTTTTACTTACTTAAACAAACTAACTAAAAAACCCCAACTTTATGTGTGTATGTTTAAGCCCCACTTTGCTCCAAAAAGGATTTAATGGAGCTTACAAAAATACATATAACATTAAAGAAAAAGACAACGAGGGCTAATAGAAAAATAAGAAAAATGAGATGGAGCATGGTAAAGGCCATACGTACCCAAAATATATGCAATAACATATACACATCTATCAGACATAGGCCACAAATTTGATCAACAGCGTTTTTAGCAACTAATACAAAAACAGAAACAGGATTTTAAAAATATGAATCTATATTCTGAAGAAGAAATCAATTAAAAGCTCTTTAAGTACCTCAGGTGTGAAAGGAAGAAAAGAGACAATATAAAAGAATGTAGAACTTAAAGAGTTTTTAAATTAGAAGACTTGTACATGCTTTTAGATAAAAGTGAAAATGAGTGAGAAGAGAAAGACATGAATAAAATTCAGGTATGTTGAGCTATATACAAAGGCAGCAGTATGGAAAAGTTGAATATAAACTCTTTTTCTTAATGATATCAATTAAAAAAATCCAGTAAGGAATTGATTTTGGGGGATGGGTATATACATACATAGTGAGTGCGATGCACACCAGCTGGGGGATGGGCACGCTTGACGCTCTGCCTCCAAGGGGGAGGGGAGACAAGGGCAATGTATGTAACCTTAACGTTTGTACCCCCATAATATTCTGAAGTTAAAAAAAATTGATTTTGATCCAGATCCTCTTTCTTTTTGTTTATTGTTATTTGGAGTGTTCAACAGCCATTGCTTCGTTCCATCCATTTAAAAAGGTTAACTATAGTTGTTATGATGAACTCCGTATTTTAACAAAGTGAATCATAGTTTTCCTTTTCATTTCCTTCCTTCTATTGTAGATGTTATAAAAAGACTTAAGCGAAGATTTATAGAATGCATGGTATAGCGTCTAAAATTTGAGTTCGCATCCAGTTATTGCTTTCTATTATTTCAATATCCTGAAATGACCAAGAGCTAAATTTGGTCTTGGGTTTGCAATTCTATTTTAACCTGGAGCCAGGCTCAAGATTTCACATAACAATAACAATGATACAACAATAAATTTTATAGCAACTTGCAATTTTAACATGTATTCCCAGTAATTATTTCATTTGATTCCACACTCCACAAGTATTT
The DNA here is from genome assembly GCF_040939455.1 of Microcebus murinus. NCBI lineage: Eukaryota > Metazoa > Chordata > Mammalia > Primates > Cheirogaleidae > Microcebus > Microcebus murinus. The sequence goes on along the minus strand of NC_134117.1, from coordinate 31,420,055 downwards.
ATTGAGCATAGACTAAGTGCTAGGTAGTTAAAGAGGGCAGCTGTTATTATCCCCATCTGAGAAAACAAACACTCACAGATGTCAAGTGAAGTATCCAGGATTTTATAACTACCAAAGTGGGGAAGCCAGGAACTGAACCTGGGTTCTGTGTTGAGACGTAGTGTTGTGCAGGATCAAGAGCACAGACTCTGTAGCCAGGCTGCATTGGTTTAGGTACCACTTCTGTCACATTCTAGCTGTTTAGCCTTGAGCAAGTTATGTAACCTCTCTGTGCTGTGGTTTGTTGTGAGGAGATTAAAAGTATTCCCAAAGCTCTTAGAACCTGGTAGGTAGTAAAAACTAAGCATTTGCTGTATTTTGTAACTGTCAACTTTATTTGGCAAAACCAAATGTGAATATCTGTCCTTTGGCCTATTTGACTAAAAAGGTCTATTTAGAGCATCAAAGCTTTAAAAAGAAAACACCCCTACCTTTATACTCTCATTTTCTAGAACACTATGAAATGGAGCTGATCCATATGTGAAGAGATTAATGAGAAACTGTTTGAAGAAAGGTCTATTTAAGTCTTTGTAAAATAGAATTGCAAGAAAACCTTTTAGTGATAACATGGCAGGGTCTCATTACATGTTCCCACATCTATATGAGTATTAGCACAATTTGCAGTTTCTGACAGATCGTAGGTTTTTATGATCACTCTAAAATTACCTGGTAGATAATGCAACATGTCTAACAGTTGGACATCTCCTAGAAATTCTTTATTAATGCTCCTCAATTAATATATGTACATTTTTAAGTTATTGAGTTTTTTGTTTGTTTGTTTGTTTTTCTTCTGGTATTTTTTGCCAGCCACATTGTTATTTTTTAATGGTCCTGGAAAAAAACATTTATTTACTCCAAAAACTTTAACATGGATTATTTGTTAACAGTACCTATTTTTATAGTTTAAATTAAATTATTTTACTCAATGTACAATAGAAGGGTGCACTTAGTCCACTAGATAAAAACTGAAAGCAAAAACAGTGTTGGGAGATCTAGATTCTCTTCTTGTTAAGCATAGTTTGGTTTGTTTGTTCAATCAAAGGCCAATTAATGATTGCACTTTATTGTGAATTTTCATCCTACAGAGTTTAAACATCTTCCAGAACCTAAATAAGCGGCAATATGAAACAGTCATTCATTTGTTTGAGGTCGCAATCATAGCAACTGACCTGGCTTTATATTTCAAGTAAGTACATAACACTGCCTAACAAAATGCCTCCCTTACACTTCCACCTTCCATGAATTTCCTGTTGTGTTAAAGTTAAATGGAATTTATTCACACATACTTGTGCACACGTGTGTGCATGCAATCGTCTTTGCTTTCCTTTTGGATTATTGATTAGAATACCTTTAAGATATATGCTTAACAGTGAATTTACAAGACATCTGGAAATATATTTTTGAAACGTAAGCTCATAATGTTAGGCAGTTATCTGAATTGTTAGCTGAACAATTTGGGCAATACTGACAGACATTAGCCAAATTTACAAAACTGAGTTATATACAGTAGAGTGCCAGCCTATTTACAATAATAATATTGCCAAGGAGACCAGATACACCAAGTATCTGCATATTTTCTTGTAAGTGAACTATAAAATTGCTTGGTGAAAATGAATTAGAACAAGGTCAACTAGTTTTAGGATCCAAATATTCAGCAACTTGGGTTGTCAGATTATTCCTTTCTGATCCTTCCTGGTTAAAAACTTAATAAATAGTTCAAACATGAAGACAACTTCTTAGAATAACTTAATGTATATCCAGATATCCACAGTTCATATTTAACACATGCTAACTTTTGCTACATTTGCCTCAGATTTTGTTTTTTAAGGAAAGAAAATTAGTGATGCAATTAAGGCATTCCACCCCTACTCTGCCATGAAAATTTCCCTTCGCCCTCCAAAGCTACCACCATCTGATGTTGATATGTATTCATCTTTTCCATCTGTTTTTATATAGTATTGTTAAGTATGTTCTAAAATTTTCCATAAATGGTATCATACTCTCTGTATATATCTCCCTGCAACTTACTTTATTCACACATTATGTTTTAAAGATTTACCATTAATGATACATCATGTGGCCCAATCATGTATTTTAATTGTACAGGGTATAGATATATCATAATTAATTTACCCATTCCTCTATTCATGAACATTTAGATCATTTCTAATTTTCATCATTGCTTACAATGCTACATTATATGTCCTTGTACAGATATGAAAGTTTCTCTAAAGTATATATATATCTGGAAATGGAAATACTGTAGGTTTGCATATCTTCAATTTTATGACACATTGCAAAACTGCACTCCCCACTAGTTGTGCCAATTTACACTCACACCCATAGTGTACAAGAGTTCTTGTTATCCGGTATATGGAACACTCTTGATCTGGGCATGTTTAAAATTTATTTTGCTAATCTAGGCCAGGCATGGCGGCTCACACCCATAATCCCAGCTTTTTAGGAGGCTGAGGTGGGGGAAATTTCATGAGGCCAGGAGTTTGAGACCAGCCTGGGCAACATAGTGATCTCCCACCACTACGAAAAAGTTTTAACTTGGTGTGGTGGTGCTCACCTGCAGTCCCAGCTAGTAGGGAAACTGAGGTGGGAGGATCACTTGAGTCCAGGAGTACTAGGCTGCAGTGAGCTATGATCGTACCACAGCAGTCCAGCCTAGGCGAGACCCTGACTCAAAAATAAATAAATAAAATAAAATTTATTTTGCTAATCTAATGAGTGTGAGATGGTATCCTATTATCAAATTTGCATTTTCCTGATTAACAGTGAGACCTAGCATCCACATATTTAATATCCTTTTGGCTCTTTTCATTATTATTATTATTATATGTGCTCCATATCTTATCCTAGTCTGTGGTCTTTGTTTATGTTATGGTCTCTTTTCTCATATGCAACTTTTAGTTTTAATGTATTTAAATTTACCTGCTTTTTTCCCCTCTAGGGTTTGTGTTTTTTCTGTCTTAAGTCCTTTTTATGCCAAAGCTACGCAGTCAGTCTCTGTCCTCTTATCCCCTGGCCTTGTAGACTCTGCAGGGTAGACATCCCTATGCAAAGTGGGAACAGGAAAGCTGAAACGAATGTATTTAAGATACTTTCTCTCTGCTTTTATATGCTAATATTGTTGCACAGCTGTATCTTTTCTAGGAAGAGAACGATGTTTCAAAAAATTGTTGATGCCTGTGAACAAATGGAGACTGAAGAACAGGCTATCAAATATGTAACCATTGACCCAACCAAAAAAGAGATTATCATGTAGGTAGTCGAAATGTTTTTTTTTTTTTTTGGCAAAAATAACTTATTTTGTCTTTCTTTCGCTTTAACGCTTTCTGTTTTCTTCCTAAGGGCAATGATGATGACTGCATGTGACTTGTCTGCTATAACCAAGCCCTGGGAGGTACAAAGTCAGGCAAGTCCAGTTGCGTTTTCTTTTCTTTCCCACTCTGAGGTACTGGCTAGGTCCCACGGAAAGTCCACGTGAAGATCTCTGGCAACCTCAGAATTCTATTCTGACAAATTACAAACATCAGTTAGACCATAGGTCACTCGATCAGGCCCTAGAATAAGGCAAATAGAGGAAACAGGGGGATGAACATGCTTTCTTGAAAGACTTCCTTATCATTGAACAGGCTGCAAAAATTTATATGAAATTATTCAAGGAATGTCTGAGTTTTTAAATAGAGAAGATTAATCAGGACAAGATAAATCATTGGTGTTTTTCTCTATAAAGGGTGCTTTTGTTCCTACAATCTCTACCTCAATGTGTGGTCAATCCTAAGAGGCACTGACTGTGGGTTCATGTCAGAGGTTGCCGTCCATGGAAGTTTCTACCCCACAGTGAGAGTGGCGAGGCACTAGTGTACCACTTGCTTTCTTACCAATTGGGTGAAAGAACCTTCTCCTTTTCCTTCAATAACGTCTAGAGAAAACCCTAAGCAGAAGAGGCCAGAAATAAGTTTATCCATAAAGATAGAATAATTGGAACCCATTGTAGGGGAGGAAAAGTATTTTTTCCTCATTCGTCTTAGGTTCATGGCTGAAACCCCTGTAACAAAGGGCAGATTAGCAAGAGAAAAGCAGACAAGTTTATCTAAGTTTTATGTGACATGGGAGCCTTCCTAAGGAAATGAAGACTGTAAAATAATCTTGTGTATTTTGATGCTGGGTTTGATGAAGAAGTGGATTTGAAGAAGTGGGTTTGATGAAGTCGTGGAGAAATGGAAGTGAACAAAGAGGATCTGATCTCGTGGTAATACGCTGGGGAAGCCTGCAAGGCCTGCGTGTTCGGACTCCTCTTGGCTTCCCTGTGTCTCTGGCTCCTTTCCTCCAGATGTAGGGGGGGCACCTCTGGAATGAGGGTCTTATGACCTGCTTTAGGGAAGAAGGGCAGGGGAAGGTGAGAGCCACCTTCCTGCTTCTGTGGTTTTTTCAGATTCCTTCAGCTTAAAATATTTGGGGGCAGCGTGTCCTGAACTCCTTCACCACCAAGTCCCACACCAAACCCTTCCCCTCCTTCCTCCTTGCCATGCTGCTCTTCCTCCTGCATCCTTCACGCAATCGCCCAAGCCAGAAGCTTGGGGTCTTGCTTGAGCTTACCTCTCCCAGTTCAAAATCATTTCTATCACCCTTACCACCTACTCAGTCCAGCCTTTTACCCAGACTTCAGAGAACGATGCCAGCAGCTTCCTAATTGATCCTCTCTCCTTAACCTCTCAACCCACAGATAGCCACTCCATGGCTTAACAACCTTCTAAACTCCCCATTGCCAGAAGTTTCCAACCCTTTTTGTTTAAGTCCATTCCCCAACCCCCCCCCCAAGACTTGTGCAAAGATCACTTTATATTAATAGTAAGAAGCAAAGCTACTTTATCTTTGATCTCTCTGGGCCTCTCTCTTGGGCCCCTAGTGCACTCAGAGAGAGCCTGGGCTCCAGGAATAAAAATGACTGGCCTGAGCAATCAAGTTCAAGTTTCCAGCAAAGTTTACACAGCCTGTTACTGCCTGTCCTTAACTCACACTCCCAGGATCATTTCCCGCCACTCTCTCCCATGGTCACCTCGCACTCTAAGCTCCTACTCACGGAAGCTCTGGACATTCAATTTTATCTCTGCACATAATCTTCCCCTCCTCTTTACCTGGAAACTACTCTTTATTCTTGATGATACAGCATCAGTGCAACCTCCCTCCTTTGTGAAACTTACCTTTACTCCCTTCTCCTTGTCCACAGCACTCACACTATTATTATAGTACTTACCACATCGTTTACATGACTGTCTTCAACAGACTGTGAACATTTTAGAGAAAAAGGCCACATCCTAGTCCTCTTGGCAAACCTGGCTCATGCCAATGCAAGGCAGATGTTCAATGAACTTGATAGACATCAGTGTTTTTTTAATGATAAAATTAACCCTTGAATATAGTCAGACTGTAGTAAAAAGTTATGTACCAATCAGTGTGTGTGCATATATGTGCATACACAGATATATGCTAGTTGCTAACAGACAAGCAGGACAAAGGAGGACTTGGGAAGTGTTAGAGCTTGCAGCGTAATGTTTAAACATCTAGAAAAACTCTGGAACATTGAAATAGGAAGAAAAAGTTCCCCTTTCCCATTTCAATGTAATCTGTAAATTATGTATTTTTAAAACGTAAGTGCATATGGCTTGATGACACCTCAGGCATTGACTATAAACTCTCTCCCTAAATGTCACTTATAGTAATAAAATGCAAGTTCTCTATTAATAAGTGGATTTAATGAACCAAGCCTTTCTCATTTGCAGGTAGCACTTCTGGTTGCAAATGAATTTTGGGAACAAGGAGATCTGGAGAGAACAGTGCTGCAGCAACAACCTATTGTAAAGACCTTGACATAAAAATGCATTCTTTGTTAAAATTATTGGTACAAATCAGTGTATTTTGTTCCCTACATCTTAGAAACCTATCTTAAAAAGATTTATTTCCCTTTCTAGCCTATGATGGACAGAAACAAAAAAGATGAACTACCTAAACTTCAAGTTGGATTCATTGATTTTGTTTGTACTTTTGTATATAAGGTAAGTAAACAAATTATTTGAATGAAATAGGTAAACATTTGGATGAGAATTGTTCTTTCAAACTATAACTAAAATAAAAAAGTCACCCACATGGAAAGCAATTTGAGATGTCATTGTTTCTCCAAAACAGTGTGAGGTTTTACCTTGATCTTATTCAGGGTTGGAGTAAAAGGTGAGAGAACTGAAGTGAGCAAATTGAAGACTTAGTACCTGCCTTTTCCCCAAGCTTCCAAGGCACTGAGTTAAGCTCATCCAGCAGCTTCCAGCACTGTTAACAATTCCTTATAGCTCCTCCTCTGTGTATGAGAGATACTGAAAATCAACCACATGATTTATGTAGTTTCTGACCTCAAATTCTCTGTAGGAGTTCTCACGGTTTCACAAAGAAATCAAGCCTATGCTGAATGGTCTTCAGAATAACAGGGTGGAATGGAAAACCCTCGCTGATGAGTATGATGCGAAGATGAAGGTAATTGAAGAGGAAGTAAAAAAGCAGGAAGAAGGAAACATGATCCAAAAAGGTTAGATGGAACGTTTTTGCTCCTTATAAAGTAGTTGGAAGTCAGGCTGACCTTAATGTCACATGGCAGAGGCATAAAGAGTTAATGCAAATAGGAAACCTGCTCTACTGGTGCAGACTGGTAATTATAAGTTGAGTACTGGTTTTCAGTTTTTTCCCCCCAAAATAAGATCTTAGGTATCACTCCATATAGAATTGACTGGTCCAGTTGAAGTAGAGGTTGGAGCTAGGTTTCTTCTTTCCTCTAGAAAGTGGCTCCTGAGGCACTTCTGAAGAACACTGAGTATTTTAGGAATAATATGAAAACCACAGAATCTATGGGGTCAGGGTTAGGTGAGAAAACAGTTTTAGTCCTGACATTATGCATCAGCTGTGAGACTGGGCAACTTGCTTAAACACTCTGAGCTTACCACTCTGAGCGTAATATTCTTCTTCATATATGAGAAGGTTTTACAGGTCAACTTAAGGAAGCCCTACATGTACGGTAAAGCTGGACAGCTGAATGGGGTGACGGAAAGCATACTCCAAGATCTGTTTTCCTGTCTCCCAAATGCCTCCACACGGTGCTAATTTTTCTGGCATGAAATTTCTACTTCTAAAGTCACTCTATGAGGTTTAACATTGTTTTCAGAAAGCCTCTGTTAAAATGCTCAGGATCAGCTATTGGTTCACCTAATGACCCAAACGTCATCTTGAAAGTGGAATGCTAATTTCTGTCTTGAAAGTGTAGGACTCTAAAGGTTTTGTAAGGAATTGTTATTGTTTAACAAAGAAATAATCTCTGTGGAAAGGCTTTGAAAGATGATACATTCCTTTTAGATGGTTCTATTGTGTGTTTAGTGGTATTTTTGAACAATTCAAAGGGGGAGAAAGTATTTTTCTTAACAAAGTTAAGGATGTCCTTCAACAGAATAAAAACAGGAGTTTCTTACTTCTTGAATCCATTCATTTATGCATTTATTGGGTATCTATTCTGTACAAGGCCCTGAGATAGGCAGGCCATGGGGCAAGATAGGGTCCTTATCTTGAGGAACTTACCCTCTGGTGGGGAGAGCTAGACATTAAACAGTCAATATCAGCCAGGTGTGGGGGCTCACACCCATAATCCTAGCACTTTGGGAGGCCAAGGCAGGAAGACTGTTTGAGGCCAGAAGTTCAAGACTAGCCTGAACAAAATAGCCAGACCCCATTTATACAAAATAAATTAAAAAAGTTAGCTGGGGGTGGTAGCATGCATCTGTAGTCCCAGCTACTCAGGAGGCTGAGGCAGGAGGATCACTTGAGCCCAGAAGCTTGAGGCTGCAGTGATCTATGATCAGACCATTGCACTCCTGCCTGGGCAACAGAGTGAGACTTTGCCTCAAAAACAAAAACAAACAACAACAACAACAAAACATTACATAAACAATCAATACACAATTGATGGTGTACCTGTGAGCTTTCAGAGAAAACACAGGTGTGAATATGGGGCATGGGGAAGGCTTTTCTGAAGAAGGATGCTTTAAGCTAGTCTTAAGACAGTAAGCTTTAGCTAAGAACAGAAAGGAAGAGGGGTGGGGGGAAAGGGAAAAGACAGAATATGCACAAAGGCTTGAAGTGTAAATGAGCTTGGTACAACTGAAGAATTTAAAAGCTGGTGTAGCTGGAATCTGGAGAGCAAGGAGGGCAAAGTAGCCGGTAGTGCAGGCAGCTGTCAGCGCATTGCCTTGACGGCCTAGCTAAGGATTTCAGCCTTTCAAAGTCATGAGAAGGATTTAAACAAGAAAGTGGTAAGATCTAATTTGCATTTCAGAAATAAATTAATAAGTGAATTTTACTGAGCATGTGAAAAGCAAGGGTATTTCTTGGTACTATTAAATTAAACATTTATCTCAATTTTATGATGAAGAGACTATCAAGTCCTTTAAGTGGCTCCTGATATTTTCATTTAGGATCCAGTATATTGGATTTTCTATACTTCATTTGCACAAAATTTTACTTCTTAATCTTTTTCCTATTACAGGAGAATTTGTTGTGGGCTAAAAACATTATTTTATATTCCCAGGCATCAAGCTTTGTGTATCAAGTTCAGATTCCCAGACTGCATAGTCTCAGAAACTGAGATATTAATTGGCTAACCATTTATTATATTTTAAATGGATCCATTTTGACTATGAATTCAAGTTTTAAAATGATCAAACCCTTAGTATTTACTATAGGTTAAAATTACTAATTAGGCTACAAAGTTGACACTAACATCATGGGAGTGTCAGAATTAAGAACACTAAATATCCACTGACTCCTAATAATATTGTTTTTCTTGATTTTAGTAGCTGCTGAAGATTCAGGAGGTGGTGGTGATGACAAAAAGTCCAAAACATGTTTAATGTTGTAATATAATCCAACTGGTTTAAATTTCAAATGTCATTTTACTCTTGAAGAAAACCAGAAAACACTCAAAAGAACTTCAGCAAATTTCATTCAGCAAACATCAAATAACAGTAAGAGGATCTTCAGAAAAACTACCCTGTGACTATCAAGAAAATATATATTGCTAGTCTGAAAACCATAAAGGCAAAATAAAGCTCAACAAAGTGCAAAGCAAGACAAAAAAATGCAACCCTGAAACTACTCACAAACGCTTTTTAAAAAGTTATTAATTATATTTATTTGTTAAGGCTGCCTAATAAAGTAACACAAACTGGATGGCTTAACTAACATACATTTATTTTCTCACAGTTCTGGAGGCTAGAAGTTCAAGATCAAGAAGTTAGCAGGGTTGGTTTCTTGTGAGGCTTCCCTCCTTGGTTTGTAGAAATGCATCCTCTCCCCAGTCTTCACATGGGGTCTTCCCTGTGTGTGCATCTGTGTTCTAATCTCTTTTTCTTATATGGACACAGTATTGGATTAGGGCCCACCCATGTGACCTCTTTTTAATCTTAATTGTATACTTAACGGCCTTCTCTCCAAATACATTCACATTCTGAAGTACTGGGGATTGAGACTTCAACATGTGAACTGCATGGGTGTGTGTGTGCACAATATGTTCTACAACATTTATGATTCATGCCTCAAACCACTTCCAGAACTAAAAATCTCTCATCAACACGTCTTACTATAAGAGTAAACACAGTATAGAATGTGTAATGTATGTAAATACAGTATAAGAAAACAAAGAAAAAAGGATGTCAAATGTTATTCTATCTGAAATGCTTATCTTTTTCCTCTATTTTTTATCCTTGATAATGGATTGATGAAGACCATACCATTTTTTGACAGTTTATTAAAACTATGTCCTTGTCTTGTGCTCCCCCTTCAAAGTCTGAAATCAATCATTTTACATGTAACTAAGAATTTTTTTAAATGTTCAGAACTATTCTTCTCATTGAAAGAATGATCAATTTATGAGATACTAACTGGATAACCCTGATGCAAATTAAATCAGCTAATATATATTATGCATCATAGAGAAAGATGTGATTTGATTATACAAGAACTTCTTTATCAAAAGCAGTTTGGAATGAGTTCAGCTGAGATTACTTTTAAAAAATGATTAATAGATCTACCAAGCTTCTAAATATTGAGTTGTCAAGAGAAATTAAGGACAAGCAACTATTTCTACTACATGGTATAAGTCTGTCTGAATATCAAAGAAATTTAAGATTTCTTCCTTTATTTATCTATATTTATGGACAAATTTAGAAAACAGAATAGTAAGTTATACCATATATATTGCCATAGGTTCTTCTGTCAAAAGATATGTAAATTATAATGAATTGTATTGAAGATCTATGAACCTCAAATATGTTTTATAATAGAGAATGTACAACTTTGAGCAGCTAAGAAATAAATCACCATTTGTTATATTTTTACAAGTGAGGTACTCAGAATCATAAGATTGCTTCTCTCATATTAGAACGTTCAGTTCATAAAGGATTTTTGTCTTTTTTGTCTGTTTTGTTCACAGCTCTATCTTGTCACCTAGAGTAGTACCTGGCACAAGGTAGGCACTCAGTAAATATGAATATTTTGAATAAACGTTACCACAAATAGGTATAAATAAAGAATGACTCAGTGTCATATATATACTCAAATGAGTGTTATAAAAGTCATCACCTTTGGCAAGTGATGCATGTACTCCCTCATTTCCACTGCTTAAAATAATTTTGAAACTCTACATTTAGGATCACTACTAATTCCGGACCCCAAAATATCAGTCAGCTCAAACAACTCCCCCTCCTCAGTCATCAGAAATGGAATTGAGGGTAGAGAGGTCCCACCACTGAAGGTCTGCCAAATATATAAACTTTGCCTAAGAGCCAAGTATAAGAAAGCATAACTTCAAACCTCCCAGACCAACTGACCACACTCTAGCAAAGTTTGAGATAGGAATGTACAAAAATTGATTTTTAAACTCATTACCCTAGAGGTCTTTACAAAGACTCCTTAAAAATATGACTCCCATTATCTGCTACTGTGTATGAATGGATTATGATTTTATATAATGACTGACATTTATACATGAGCTTGATGTTATAAACCATACTTGTAATACCAAATGTTTGCATTTATTTTTAAAGGGTCTTTAGATATTCTTCCTAGTTATCATTTAATTTTGCAGAAATTTTATTTTCTGATGACCATTATACTATTAATATATTTTTATCATAAGAATGTTTAATTACATATATTCAACTACTAATATCAATGTTGCTGCTGGACACTTCACTTTAAACACTTTCCTCAGAAATCAAGATCCCTTTATATTCACTATATAGCAGCAAGATGAAAATACAATATTTCTTCCAGAAATGAGGGGACTATCAACCAAGGTTTAACACTGATAAATCCTACACTGATTTACTATTTTCCAAATGAAGTTCAGAAAAGATTGCATAATTATTCCTAGATAGTTCCTTTATAGCAATGCCCAGCACAATGCCTCACACATAATAGAAGCCTGATAAATATTTGTGGAATTAATGAATAATAACTGTAATCCTAGCACTCTGGGAGGCCGAGGTGGGTGGATTGCTCAAGGTCAGGAGTTGGAAATCAGCCTGATCAAGAGCAAGACTCCGTCTCTACTAAAAATAGAAAGAAATTAACTGGCCAACTAAAAATATATAGCCGGGCATGGTGGTGCATGCCTGTAGTTCCAGCTACTCAGGAGGCTGAGGCAGCAGGATAGCTTGAGCCCAGGAGTTTGGAAGCTACGAATGAAATAGAGTTGTAGAAAAGCAATGGAAAAGATATATAAAGACAGGGAAAATGTCTCAATAGAACTAATGAACTTAAAAGCATCTGACATCCTGAGAGTACCAGGATTTTTATTTCCAGAGACAAACCACTCAAGCTGCAACTTGTAGATAAAATTTTAATAAAGTTTCAAAATGTAATTTCACATTAAGGAATGTCATCTTCTCTCTTCCATCTCACAGAAACAAATCCTGAAAATACTCATCAAATTCTTCTTCCCTATTGAAAAGAAAAATATACATATTGAATAAAAATCCAGAGTAAAAAAATTACTGGGTGACACATTATATGAGATTAGTAAAATACTTTAATTCAACATATTGGCTGATTTCTCCATTTATCAATATATCCCATGATTCAGCCATCAAATAATTCTTAGTTTTTAGAATAACCATAACTATTCCTAAATTGATTAAAATTAAAATACTTCATATGTTGGCACCTCTCCCTAAATGTATTACCTAAGATTTTGCTTTGAAGTACTTTGTGAGATATCATTGTTTTTCTCTACTTTTTTGGTTTACGCTATACCTTCTATCATTCTTATTTCAAACTACAGTCTGCTCAAGAAATAAATGAAAAAAAAAACTATTTTTAAGAAAAAATATAAGTCTTACTCTCAGGAATGGGGAAAATATACTTAGGTTGCAGTTTTTTATTACTCTGAGAATAGTAAATATACTATGTATTTACGGCAGTAAAGATTATATCTAAAACATAGAACTCTTTGAAAGGAGAGATTAAATTAGATAACATATCAAAATACTTATAAAATTGTAAAGTACTAAGTAAATGTTAGAGCTAGGAGCCAGAGTGATACAGTGGAAACAGTACAGGCTTTCAAGTGACATAGTACTAAGTCCTAGCTCTGTCATTATTATTAGCAGTGTGCGCAAGTTACTTAACTTCTCTGAACTCCATTTCCTTATCCGTAAAATGGAGATAATTACCTTCCCTCATAGAGTTATTATGAGAATTAAATGAATACAATTGCTTTTCTTCTTTTTGGGAACAGGGATCAAGGAGGATAGTAAAAACTGGCCTACCAGTCTCTTTAGAAAATGTTATTTTAGGTCAGATATTCATAAAAAGACTCCATCACATTTGATTTTAAATAATCGAGAATGCATAAAGCCATCACAACCATATTCAAATTCAAGGAAAAAATTAATTACAGAATCAAATAAAGTTGATCAAGGAATTATCTGTAATTTAGGATTCCCCATGCTACTGTTTCTTTTTCCTAGCATGAGAACTTAAATATATGAAATTGTGTAAATTTCTTTATGGACTAGGATGCTCAGTACTTGATCAATGTCAAAGAAGTTGAATACATAAAGTTTTGTATTATGAAAGCCTTCATAGGATTTGCTCAAGTATCTTTATTACCTAAGGTGTGAGTTGACTCTATGACCTGTTTTGTCACTCTCAGCTATAAAGCTCTTCAAGGGGAAGTGCTCAATAAATGACTGGGAAATTTAGTTAGTAGTTTTAATTGGACAGCAATATTTTATTTCCAGCAGTAGCTTTTTTATAGTCTGATCTATAATAATAACACTTTTGTGAATTCTTTACTGTGCTGGAAAAAAGGTTAAAGTCACAGAAAAAGTAATCTTGCTTATCAAAAAAAAACCCCAAAAAACAAAAAAACTCTTTCCAACACATCTGAATTCTACTATACTGTGATCATATAGTGAAATGTTTTATAAACATTTTAAATTAATGAATTATAATTGATTCAACAGGTGTATCTCTATTATGAACCATTATGCCTAAGGACCAACAAAATGGGACTAAAATTTATTGAGCACTTACTATATTTATAGGTATTATACTAGGTGCTTTACCTTCTTTATTTAATCTTCACAATAAACTCTATGGAGTATATTTTATCCACTTTTAACAGAGAAATTCAAGTGGTGAAAATTCCAGTATATGACAAGAGCTGATAGTATTCCAGCCCATACCTAGACAGTGCTTCTTTTTCCAACCCATAGCAGGGAACAATAACTGCTCTAAGCTATCTAAAGGTAGGTGTTGCAGGTACACTTCTAAACCTGCATAAATCATCAAGGGGCACCTCTGTATGGGTTTATGATAATCGCAGTATCCTGGAACAGGTGACTCTGGAAGATAGTAAACAGCCCTCTCTGAAGAAATCCAAGCAAGGACCAGAGGGTCATCTGTTAAGGTGAGCTGATGAAAGATTTATTTACCAGGAAGATGTTGGACACGTTGGCTGTTTACGACCACAAACAATGGCTGGGAATAAACTCTGATCTCACCAGACTAGGTAGAACTTGGCATTTAACAGACATTCATGATGTTATATTTTTTCAACTGTTATCAAGAATGGCTGTGGTTATAACTTCCTAAACTGATTTAAAGGGTATGTATTATCTAGTAATATCAGCACTTACTGTGATTTTTCATCTGTCTCTGGTAGTGGACCCTTCCAAAGTTCAGATTCTGAAGTACTTTCTTCCTCATCAGAGTTTGCTGTTCATTTAAGAAAAGATGTTTTAAAAAATGTGTTATATTTAAAATACATTTTGAACTACTCACCAATACAATTAAATTAACTGCAATTTAGCTTCAACTTGTATGGCTCTCTAGAAATCTAATTCACTCTCCCAGATACAATAAATTCTTTTAAAAAATAAATAAATAAGCTAGGAGATACCACAGTCTCAGCAAAAAGGCCAAATATTTAAAATCTCATGAAAAACTCCTCTAAGTTTCACTGAATTAAAGTAGCAATTCCAATATTAACCCTTTATAAGGGAATTATCTCTTATAATATAAATGTCTTTGATTTAGTTTCTTCTTTTTCTTGGTTATCCAAAAGATATGCAAGTTAAGATTTTTATAGAGACCATATTTACATTAGGATCAACACCTCAAGAACTGAGCTAGTATGTAAGACCAGCTAGTTAAATAATTTTTAAAAAGTAAAAAAAAATTTTTTTCTAAAGTCATACTTTTTAAAAAAAACTAATGCTGATTACGTAATTGAAAGAAGCCTGTTTCAGTGAAAAAACAGGCATTCTCATACATTGTTGGGAATGAAAATTCTGTAAACCTTTTCCTTGAGGAAGATCTGGCAATATATTATAGATCACTTTAAAACAAATATCCTGTGACCAGCAATGCTGCTTTTAGGAATTTGATTATTATGATAAAAAAGCACCTCAGATATATAGGCACAAACATGCACATTGTATAACAACAATAACCAAAGAAAACATCCTAATCGCCACCAATTAGGAATTAAGGATTGGCTACATAAATACTATACCGCTGTTTAAAAAACCTTAGCATATCTATATGTACTGCCATGGAAAAATGTCTTTTCTATATCAAATTCAAAAAAGTTACAGAAAGTATGCATAGTATAATCTGATTTAGGTTAAAAAACATTATATATATGTTATATACATACATATAAATTTATATATGTATTATAAGTTTGTAAGAACTAACCAATTTCCAAATGGTTTGTATTTGAAATGATGAGCATATGTTACCTTCAAAATTAGTAAAAACAATAAAGATACCTTCATTAAGAAAACATAACAAAACAGACATGTTTCAAATGAAGCACCTTATATTAGTCAAGTAAAAATTATGAAATACTGAAAAATGTGTTATCAGTCAATAACACTATATTCCACAAATAAGTAATAATTACATTAACAAACGGTTCCTTTCCTATAATAACCATTAATCTAAAAAAGAACTGACCCAAATGTGGCCTGTCAATACAGAATGTCCCTTAGTTAAACACAACACAAAAATAAAACAGCATTGATTTGCCACAGTGGTTCTAGCCTTTTATCTGTTGGACTTTGATCCTTGAATCAACATTGTATGTCTGAACTTTGGTCCTAACTGAATCTATTCTGGCACCAATTCTAACGAAAATGGCAAAAGGGGGGGGGGGGAGGGTGTTTTGTATTTTTAATGATCTACATACAAATGATGATAAAATTATGAAGTCTTGGGAACAAGATTCCTGCTCAATGACAGCCATCACTAGAACTGCCAGTGTCCCAAATTAATAATGTGAGAAAAAAATAAAAAGTCCTCAATATTTTTTGTATGAAAACTCACAAGAAATAAAGAACATAAAAACTAATTACGCCCAATAAAGTTATTACCATGGTGTTACTATGTTAATGATGTCAGAGAACAAAACCTTTAAAAGCAGGCAGCTAATTTCAAAAGGTCTTAAAACCACCTGTTCTCTTGCTCCCTCCCAAGAGTATTTCCCATATGTCAGCTTTCCTATATTAGTTTCTAATACCAGTTTTATTAAGCAAATCAAATCAGTTTAGAATAACATTATAAAATAACTCTCTTTGAAAGAGTACCCACTATAAAAGTGGCCAAATATCCTTAGAGAATCAAGTCTACAAGACTGGACTAGTGCCCTTTCAAGTCCCTTAAACACTATGCATCTATAGTGTCCCGGTTCCCTGAGGGTGACAGCCACTACAAATAACTGGTATGACCTACCAAGGTGGGAGGGGTATTGCTAAAGAAATAAGTGGAATAGGCAATAAAAAAGGATGCTCTTAGAGCATAAGTATCAAATATATGCAGTAATTACTGGCAAATGGGAATCAAAATTTAAGTCACTGACTCTTGAGTAGAACAGGAACTTGGAGGTCATTTAATCCAATCCTTATCCAATGAATGAATCTTTCATTGCAAACCTCCAATAATAAGTGGCCATCCAATCTATGCTTGAACACTCACTATTTCCTGAGGCAGTCCATTCCTCCATTGTTTCGTGAGACAGTTCTAAGTGACAAGCTTTTCCTTTAATTGAGGCAAAAATCTGTCTTCAGACAATTTTATCCATAGACTTTTAGTTCTGCCAACCAGAGTCACCAAAAATAAGTCTTCTGCATAGTAGCAGCCTTGTAAATATACATATAGTAGTTACCAGGTCCACCTCCTCACTTCTTCCCCTCCCACCCTGTCACTTTTCTCCATGCTGAACATCTGCAGTTCCTCCAACATTTCTCCTACCACACAACTGCAAGTTCTCTCAACACCGTGGTTGTTCTCTTCTTGACCTGCTCAAGTTTTCAACGTTCCCTTTAGAATGTGGCACCTAAAACTGCACACAATTTTCCCTATGTGCTTTGAATTATGAAAACAATCTACCTTCTTGGTTTCTGTGGATATTATATGATACCTAATATTTTACCCTCCTAAAGAAATGGTAAATGTCTCCAATATTCATAACAAATGAACAAGTCAGATTTTTAGACTTCACTTATGATCTGATCAATTCTAGAGAACAAATGTAGAATCTGTATAACATCTGGTATTTTTCTTTTCTCTGACATCACAACAACAACAGCTACAGGTTATCAAGGACTTACTCTGTGTCAGGCACATACTTTACACATGTATTTTTCTCATTGGATTCTGATAATGATTCAACAAAGTAGATCTCTTTATACCCATTTTACAGATACAAGGGAGATATGGATCAAATCATTTAATATGGATCTATAGAATGCATTTGCCAAAATTTGGGCATAAACTTACATTTGATTCACTGACAGTTTTTGATGATACTAGGTAAAATGGCATAGTCTTTGGAATTATAAACTTATGTTTAATCCCAGCTCTGTCATTATCTATTTGACCTTGGAGTCTTTACTTAAATTCTCTGGTTCTTAGAACAACTAATGTATAGCATGTTGACTACAGGTAACAGTACCATACTGTATACTTAAAATTTGGTAAGAGGGTAGCAAATCATAAAGTTGTACACCTTAAATATATATAATTTTAAAAACTGAGCTTCTTCATTTAAAAATTCTCTAGATCTTGGTTTTCTCATCTACAAAATAGAAATATTATATGCCCATTATTAAGATTAAATGAGGTAATACATCTAAAGCACTTGCCACTGCAGACAACAGAGTAGACAATCAACAAATACAGTCAAAATGCTTTTTTCCCCATAGAAATTGAACTTCTCTCCATGGATTTGGTTTTAATAATCTATATGTTAGATCAGTTAAGAGGGTAAGTATATATTACTCAAATGGAAATAAAAGATAGAAATAGCAAAATGTGAGTTCTGAAATTGCCAATACCATCTAAGACAGATGACTAACCATCTGAGAGGGTACCTGGGGTTGGCATATCATAATATAACATATCATAACAATGTGCACGTCTCCTGCTTGTTATAGTAAATGGCTTTCTAGTTGCCAAACCGATAGCAGGTCACCTTGAGGTGGATAATTTGTTTCTTTAAGGGCCAAACTAAGCTAGAGGTTCTTCAGATTGGGTATTTACTCCATTCCTACCACTAAAAGTTTGACCTAGCTGAGGAGTGGTAAAAGATGAGAGAGAGTTAGAGCTATTTCTAGGAGGTGGGGGATGATTCAGAGGGCTGACAGAAGGACAGTGAGATGGAGAAGGAAGGAAGGAAGAGGAAATAAAAGAATGAACATAAATCAGTGAGTCAAGACTTACCTCAAAAAGATTTTTTAATAATGAAAAACTAGAACTGAAAGGAGGGAAATTTTTTTTTCTACATTAAATAAGCATCCACACCTCTCATTGTTGGAAATAGACAAAAAGTAAAATAAACTTTTCCACTTTAGCCTGTGTACACTTTTATTTCAGTATATATCTACTATTTCACCCTGAGATAACATTAGTCCATCAGTCATATGCCTGGCTATGTTCTAGAAACTGTCAGTAGACTACATCTCAGAAAGGAGTTCCTGATAAATTGGGTTTCATACAGGGAGAAAGAAAGTGTCAGTGCTTTAGGACACTTACATAGTATGCTGAAAACAAAGCTGGCACAAACAAAATAATTTACAAGGAACATACTGTATTCCTAAACTAGAAGAATACCTCTACCGACACCTCCCTCTCATTAAATTTTTAAACAAACATCCTAAAATTTCTATTTTTCTCAGCACAATATTTCTGACTATTGAATACTTAATATTTCTTGTTAAAAATTATACTAAAATGTCAATAATGTTTATATGTGAGTTGTGGGATTTGGAATAATTATCAAACTTTTTCCTGAGTTTGCCACAATAAATATTCATTACTTTAACATCATAGAAAAAATTTTTAATTAAGTTTATAAATATCCAAGTAAGCCTACAAGTCTCAAATTTCTAAATTTCTATAAGTCCAGATATTATAAAATGAATCAGATATGCTACTGAACGACAC
This sequence comes from Microcebus murinus, assembly GCF_040939455.1. Lineage (NCBI taxonomy): Eukaryota > Metazoa > Chordata > Mammalia > Primates > Cheirogaleidae > Microcebus > Microcebus murinus. The sequence goes on along the minus strand of NC_134117.1, from coordinate 31,400,960 downwards.
TTTATTGTTAGGCCCTGAGCCTATCATAAGTCTTTAAGAAATTCAACATTGTATAACTGTTGAAATTAAAAGCTACTGTTTGTTATATCACAAATGGACATATCCTTTAATAAATCCATGGGAGAATCTTCTCTTAAAACTGCTAGGAAAAAGTTGAACACCTGCTAAGTTTTCTTTATTATCTTATGGGTACAATTAATCATTATACTGATGGTTTCACTCTTTGATTTGGTTGTTTGGAAGAATAGTGACAAATTTGTAATATAATTTTGCAATTTATTAAGGACTTTTTGGTATACATATATCTATATCAATTTTACCTCCAGCTTTACATTGCTATTCTACCTTATTTTCCCATTATTCTGATTTTTTTACCTTAAAAAAACCTTATCTTATTGTACATATTTTTATAAGTCATTGCAAATACTTACTTGCAATGTGTATGAATAAATCATACACTTTTGGTATTTTTTTCTATGATTTTTTTCATACGTAAAAATAATTCACAAAACCAAAAAATAATTCACATCAGAGGAAAATATAATTCATGGGATATCCAAATTGCAAATACCTTAATTCTACATATTTTTATCAAATAAAAATACAGAATAAAATAAAAATAAAGAAATATTTGATACGTACTATTTACATAATCTTCTGATTTCTTTGAGGATGAATGTCCTGAAAAGGAAACAGCATTCTTTGATTAAGTATCATCTTGGGGTGGTGCAACAGTTGTAGCTATAACCAGAATTCTTCCCAATACTCTACTTTGCTTATAGTCCTACCGATAAGCACTTCACTGTTTTCTAATATTTCACATTTCTTACCTTAAACTAATTAAAATATTAGGTTCTTTTTGGGAGAGGTCATATCTTATGCTCTCATATAGCCTGGAACAGCTAGCATAAAATTTTTTAAAAAGTAATGAGTACCTGTAAAAACATCTCATATTGCTAAATCCCACATAGATTAGCTGTAATATAAACAACAATTTTTTTTACCTATGGAGATGTTCAATATCTGAAAGCAGTTTCCAAATACATACTTGTTTTTCATAATATTTTTTCCAAGGTCATATACAGGTGAGAATTAGTTCTCAGTAACTGATAATAACACATACAATTATGTCATAAAACAAAAATTCTCAGCTTTATAATGCTTATCCAGTGAGAGAAATAGAAAGAGAAAAGCACTGAAGATCTATTAGTGTAATTTTTAAAAAATCACCACCATATGGAGCCTCCTGCCATAAGATCTCAGGGAAAATATTTCTGAATGCTGAAAAAGTTTATATAAAAAAAAAAAAGGCCAAGTAACAGAGTAACAATTCTTCCAATGTCCCTACATAGGAAGTCTCATAAAGCAAAGCTTATGGCCCCTTTAGGCCAGTAAAGAGGGTGTGAGAACTACAGGGTAAAAGCACAAGCAATGTATTCCTCCCTGTCATCCTCTAATATGAGGAACATACTATCTGCTTCCAAATATCCAAAGTCTGTAGGTAAAAAAGAGGTTAGGCTTATTCTGGAGGCCTAAGGACAAAATCAGAACCAAATGGAGGAAGTCATAGCTTTGGGCTAAACGTTAAGAGAAACTGCTAGCAACTATAACTAGCTGAAAATGTAAAGGATTACTTCGGGTAGTAGTGGGCTTCTTTCCCCTGGAAGTGTTGAAGCAAAAACAGAACCACCACATGATATGGAGCAGTGCTTCTCTCAAACTTTATTATGTATATGAATAACCCTGGGAACTTATTAGCAGATCCGGAGAGGTCTGAGGTTGTATGTTTCTAACAAGTTCCAAGTGGTGACACTGCTGCTGGCCAAACGACCATACTTTGAAAAGCAAAACTAGACTATCTTTTCAATCATGAGTCTAGGACTGATCTCTGATGTTCCTTTCTATTTTGAGAAAATGTGGTTCAGTTCACTGATTCACTCACTCACCTAATATTTATTGAATGCCTACTATGTGGAGCAAACACTGTTAGGAATTAGAGATAATGAATTAAACATGACACACAGTCCCTTCTCACACAGAAAATAAACAAATTATTCCAAGGGTACTACATATTTTTAAAGAAGTACAGGTGCTATTGGAATGTGCAACAGGGACCTAATCTTGTTTGGAGAAATGGGGTGAAGGGTGTCAGGAAAGGCCTTCTTAAGGAACTGAGCTAAGCTGAAACCTGACAGATGAGGTGGCCTTTGGAAAAAGGGTAATGGTGACAGGGATAAGATCTTGACCTTTCTGCCAAGAAAGTCTACCTAAGTATCTTGTTCTGTCCATACCAGCCAAAGCAGACTGGTCCTCAAAGTCAAGCTGTTGATATTTCTTACTTTTTCTCTCTATCCATTTGTTCAGCCATCTAGCCATCCATTGTTCATCCACCCATTACTTATTTAACATTTTCCATGATGGTAAACTGAAGTTACGGGAATAGATGGTATCACAGGGAGAAGAGAGAGGAATTAGAGAAGTCTAGGGAAGAGCCCTGAGGAATTCCAGGTAAGACCAGAAGGAACTGTAGTTAAAAGAAGCTGAGGAGAAGCCAGAAAGATAGGAATAAAATCAAGAAAGTAAGTTGTTTTGAGGAGTATTAACAATCCAAATACAGCTGAGATGTTAAGCATTTATTACTATTCAAGTCTGGTTCAAATTAACGTGGTCTGGCAAGAAAGAAGCACATCAAGATCAAGCTAGTTCCAGATGACCCCAGGTAAGACAATATTAAAGAGTTCCACATGGTTTTCCTAAAAGTTTGTGAAAATTTTATTATTTTCTGTTTTATATCATAGAAGTTGGAAGAAAGCTATATTCTGGAGACCGCTCTCAAAGGTGCTCTGAATAGAGAATAAATAAGAAAGAGAGGTCACAATTTATTCTATTTTGGTTTTCTACTCCTGAAGTTGCTCTGAAACAATCTTCAGAGTCTTTCATTCTCTCATTCTTTATTATTTACACTGAACACGAGCTAGTGGGGTGCTGGTGATATAGCAATGAACAAAGCAGGTAGAATCCCTGCTTCCCTTGGGGGAAAGAAAGTCCCAGGGACTGTGACAACATTACAGTTGAGAGTCCTAACTTAGATTTAAGGTAGGGGATGAAATCAGGAAAGGATCCCTGGAAAATGGCATTTAAACTTAGACCCAAAGGAAGAGCTGGGATGGGACTCAGAGTTTTAGGGAGAGAGAAAGCAGCATCCCTGTAACCCCTACAATGAAAAAAAGCAAGGCATTTTTTGAAACTGAAAGGCTATGCAGGTGGGGTGAAAGTGGGGTAAAGAGTGATGAAAAACAAGCCTTCAAGGTTTTTTATGCTACAGGAGCCAGATCATATAGGGCAGCCTTTTGACTCTGGTCCAGGATTTTGGCTGTCATCCTAAGGACAATAGGAAACCATTGGTTTAATGAATTAAGGGGAGAGGAAGTGGGATGGCTAGACAGTAGGGGAACCAGTAAGGAGAATATAGCAATAGCCTAGTTGAGAAAATATGGGGGTTTGTAGTAGGGTGGAGAGAACCTGAAATATATATTCTGGGGATGAAACTATTAGGATTTGGTGACAAACATAAATAATGAGGGAAAAGAAAATATCAAGGATAATTCCCAGATTTCTAGTATTAGTTTTTAGGTTGACATAGGTGTCATCTACTGAAATATGGAACACTAAAGGAAAAACATCTATAAGGAAGATCACATACATGTACATGTATAATCTGAAGAGTCCAACCCCAACCATGAGCCTGAGTATTCAGCTACCTATCCTCTGGTTTGAAGGTACTGAATATCTTTCTACAAAGTAAAGATTATTTCTTCTTTAACTTGGAATGTGCAGTGATTAACATGGTATCATAGTTATGACACGAATATAACATTATATAATATGATAATGAATACAACAAAATTCCAAATGATACATTAAATATTTTACTAGCATATAAGGATAAATAAATCTTAAAAACTCAAATGAGATTTTCATATTTATTAGTTAAAAATTTGCCTTAGAGTAGGAAATGATTAAGATAGAGACAAAAAAGGCATTCTGCTCCAAATGCCATTTCTCAATAAACAACAGAATAACACTATCTTCCTCTCACCATCTATCAATTTTACCAAGTCTATAACTTGGTGATATTACATACTTGAATATTTTAACTTTATCTACATAATGAATATATCATGATATGCAAGAAGGAAAAAATGAATGTAAGAATGCAACATAACTAATGATATTCATAGCTGGAACAAGAGAGCCCTCTCCTGTCCAACTATTATATAACATTGGCTTGAATCTAATTCAATTATGTACCTAGTTTAAGTCTGAGTCACTGTAAATTAAAGCCGATTTGACTCAATTATGGGCTAGAAAAGCAACTAGAAGTAACCTTCATAACATTAATAGCTAATTATATACCAGATACTATGCAAACTGCTTAATGAATTATCTCATTTCAACTTCTGAACAGTCCTTTAAGGTAGGCACTATAATCATGACCAATTCACCCATGAAGAAACTGAGGCTTACAAAGCTAAAGGACTTGTGAGGAAAAAGTAAGCAGTTGACTGACAGATTTGAATTTAAATCACTTTGGTACAGCGCTCACCAGACGCGAAACATTGCCTACAGCTGGCACTCATAGTCGGCATAACAGTTTGTGCTGTGCATTGACAACGAATCCGTTTTGCTCTTGTGTGATGAGGAAAGCTTTAAAGCACTGAAAGCTTGTTTTACTTTACAGGCAGCTTTACTTGTAATGTAAGTAAGAATAGGTAACACATACATATATGTTTTCATTATGTTATTTTTAAATGTTCACAATTTCATTTTGATAAATGAAAAATTAGAAGAGGCATATCACGGCTGTTGACTATAGTCGACGCTCGTACTGAAGTGGTTATTTACTGAGTATATATGTGTACAGCACCATGCTAGGTATATGCCAATCTCTCATTTCAAGCAGCTCATAAACTAGTAAAAAAACACACACACACACACAGACCATTATAACCAAACTCACACTGTTATAATTTTATACTTACAGATTATACACTATTTTACAATATTCAAAGTGTCTTTCATATTCTTATTTGATCCTCCACAATAAACTAGACCAGTATGGAGGTCAGATATTCACATTACTCCTACACACATGAGAAAAATAAAACCCAAGAAGCTCAGTGACTTGTCCAAGGTAACAAGTCTGTAGGTGACAGAGCCAGGAATTAGAATGCTGTTTGTGGTATTATACTATCTACCAAAATGAATCAAAACCAACCCTATTCTTAAAACTCCTGTCACTGTGAATTCATATCTAAATTCTTAGCCAGTTTCCTTTCAACTACCATAAAACAAAATTCTAAATGCATTCACCATATATTTGAGATATGGCAGATAATAATTCATGTTCAGAAATGTGAGTAGATACCATATCTTAATTTCCTTTTACCTTTATCCTTTTTCTTAGAGGCTTCTTCTGCAGAAGATAATCCGGATTTTTTATGTGATGACTCTTCACAATCTTTTTTGCTTTTATCCTTTCTTTTTTTGGACTTGATTTCTTTTCTCCTTTAGGTTAAACAATATAAACCTAAATTTAATTTTTTCAACTGACCTTTACAAAATATAAAAACCAAAGAACAACAAAAAAAGATAAAGTACTTATTTTTGAATTATAATTTACATAAGGAACCTTAAATGAGTCTATACATATTTTAGACTACTATAATAATTAAGACCACTCAGTTAAGATAATAAAGTCTAAACACAAAGAATTATTTTGTATGAGTTCTATAAATAATCTTAGTAAACATAAATCGTGGTTTTACTCATTTCCTCATTTCTATATTCTATCATTCAGCCATTTAAAAGAAAGTTACAAAAATAAATTTCATTTCCCTCCACATAGTTCACATCCACCTACATGATGAAAAAGCCTGAAGAAGAAGAAACTGCTCTAACAGCTCTAAGCCACCAATAAATAGAAATTTCCACTCTTTTTTTTGAGACAGAGTCTCACTTTGTTGCCCAGGCTAGAGTGAGTGCCGTGGCGTCAGCCTGGCTCACAGCAACCTCAATCTCTGGGGCTCAGTGATCCTACTGCCTCAGCCTCCCGAGTAGCTGGGACTACAGGCATGCGTCACCATGCCTGGCTAATTTTTTGTATATATATTTTTAGTTGGTCAATTAATTTATTTCTATTTTTGGTAGAGATGGGGTCTCGCTCAGGCTGGTTTCGAACTCCTGACCTTGAGCAATCCGCCCGCCTTGACCTCCCAAAGTGCTAGGATTACAGGCGTGAGCCACCACGCCCGGCCGAAATTTCCACTCTTAAAATAAAGGAATATAGTAAAAGTATAATGGAATAAAGATGGAAGGGGCTTACTGTTAATTCATGTATCAACTTTAGACCATTTATAATTTATATTCTTATTGCTTTAGCCTTATCTCTTCTAGGGCAGGTTTATAGTGTTGTCATTGGCAAGCAATTCATTTTAACTGGTTAAGAAAAGAAATACTAAATAGGAAAAGGTGACAATGTTGAAATTGGAGTGGAAAGGAAGACGGAGACAAAAGAAAGGACTACTTCAAAAACGTTGTTTTACAAATTTCCCAAATTAAGGTACATATACCAAATGCCTCTGAGGCAGTAACCACTTTTGCCTCTTTCATAAGAATCATTTCAATTTTGAAATGAAGCTCAAAAGTCAAGGTCAAAAAACATCTCTGGTTTCTTTCAGTGTCACTGATAGAAAGGGGATATAGAAATTTAGGCTATTCCAATAATCTAAAAAATCCTGCTAATTTTAGGAAAAAAATTATTACTAAAAATTTATTTTTAACAGCTAAAATGCTAAATAGGTACATTTATAAAAAGCTGATTTAAAAATTAATATGCTTATATATATATTTTATAAAGTTGCAAAATCTGAACTTTCAACTATTATTATTCAGGACATGAAGCTGACCACCACAACAATGGTAAGTCACACAGGTTTTGTTTGAACATCTTCAGTGTCAAGGACTATGCTTGACTTACCACATGCCAGGTACTGTGGCAAGCACTTCACATGCACTTTCATTTACTCCCCACAATAATCTTAGTATCTTTATTTTTACAGGTAAAATTAAATCTTATAGAGGTTAAGTAGCTTACCCAAGAAGAAGCCTAGTAAGTGGAGTAACTGAGAAAAATACCCAAGCCTGATTTCAAAGCCCATGACCTTATCTAAACTCCATACTGCAGTACTTTGATACTCCCATACACTCAATGTGGCAGATACATTTAAGTTCATTCAACAGGAACCTGATTTTAACATTTGAAATGAGTATAGAGGTGTATAAGCCTTTATAAGATGACAAACTTCAGTTAAAATACTGTTTAAATGAGACACAAGAACCATTTTATGAAGTCTGCTTTACAATATAGTTTAGAAGAATATTAAGGTGTTTGAACATTGGCTCCAAACTAAAAATTCTAACACCCGTCTACCACTCCTTCACATTTAAAACTGCTTGCCTGGAATAGGGCATGGTGAACTTCCGATTGCCTGTTACGTGGTCACACAATAATGCCTGATTTCCCATACAATCAGCCAATTCAATCATCAACCACCTAAGTCTCCATTTAGACATTCAGTACAGGTAAATGACTAGGTATAAGATTACTAAACATTAAGAATGGCATTTTAAGAGTCAATATTACCTGTGATGAAAATTTAATTTAAAGGAACATTCTTGGCATAACCCTAAAAAAAAAAAAAAAAGACACCACTGTATCACTGAATTTGAATAACTACACTGCTACTCTACTCTTAGTATCATAAATTCTCTCTTTATATTCCTTTACTATAAGAGTAATCTGAAGAAAACAATCTGATCCCCACCACCTCAAAAATGCATACATATACATATATATAATAAGAATGATACTAGAATACTTAAGGAATTGAAAATATTCTAATATTACTTTAGAAAAATGTATTGTCAATTTACTCTAAAAACTGTATTCTATAGGGAGCATTAACATGTCTCACATTAAAGATATCTAATAATAATAATGTAGGTATAGTCATTTCCTCTGAAGTGTTCTAAGAACTTTCAAATGGAAAGGAGCTTTTCAAATAGTTCCATAATTACGACCTCTTCTTTTGCTTTAATCTCAATCCACACTGACTGACTTCTCTTCATAAGCACTTCCTGAAAGAACTCAAGAAACCAGTTTGTATAGCGTGGGGGACATTCTTGAATGGGCAAAAGTGGCAAAGTAGGCAGAAAACTCTGAAGCCATATTTACTTAAGACCCAGAAAAGGCTAAAGACCATTAACATGACAAGGGGGAGGAGCAGCTGACACATGAAGACTAGCTTTAAAAAAAATAAAAGAATCACAGATTCTAAAACATGCATATTAAGGGAAACTGCTGTATTCTAGAGTATAACCCTAAGCTTTTAAGACTGAAATCAAGAACAATTATGCCCTCCTAAATCCTTTCTTTTTTGACAATGTCAAAGAATGTGAATTTATTTATTATTCCTATCACAACAATATGGCTAAATAATCAGCTAATGTGAGATTTTACATTGCATTTTCTGATACTCTACCTCCTAACCATGTAACTTGGGTGACATTCCCAACTTAATGGGAACACACCTTCACTCTTACAAATTACCACTTTACATTTGACATCAGAATTGTGTTACCAAAATGTCACTAATGCTAAGAATATAAAAATTTTAGGTTCAAAAGTTCTTTGAGACTTTGAGGAGCTCTGAGGAAAAAGAACACTTCCAGGAAGATATGTCAAAAGTTTTAATTGAATTTTAAATAGTCCATGTATTTTGAATTCCAAATTAAAGACAAATTTGGAAGAATCAATTATTACTGCAATCAATCAATTACTGCACCCCCAAAGTCAACTTACTTAATTTAACAAGTGCATTTCTCTTTTCACCATGCTCAATATAACCAAAATTAACTTCCCAACTCTTTAAGCCCTCTTTTTCATCACAACATTTATTTCCACAGAAAAATTGACCTGCAACAAGGAAAGGAACATTAGCAATGGTAGCTGGTGACAATATTTGCCAATATGATCAAGTATCATCTCTAACATTTATGTTTAAAATACATCAATTCTAAGCTATATAAAGTCAGCATTAAAAAATAACTAACCACAATAATTACAGTATGTTCATCACATTTGTATACAAATATCAAATTGAAGAGCTGAACTGCTACAAGAAAATCAGTCACAAAATTCTTGCTTGATAGATTTTATATTTGAATACAGAGTTTTAGTGACTTCCTACTAGGGAATCTTACACTCTGGAAGGTGAGGGTACCAAAGAGTGTTCCTGAAAGAATAAATGCATTTTCCAAAACACAGGCACTTATACCTGGGTGAATACTATCAATATTTAATAGTAATAAAAAATTAATATTTTTAAGTATTAACATAATGACATTTATTTTAAATACTAGTATAAATGGGCATTGAAAATACCTTTAAAATTCTAGCACTTTGAGGTGAAGTACATACTTGTAATCAAACAAGTAATCATACAAGTAATCAAACCCAAAACTCTTAAATTTCTGGATCACTTGACACTAATATTAATATCACACTACCATGACCACTATATATTAAAACCTCCCAAAAAAAAGGACTAACACTGATGACCCAAGAGGGAAATTAAATAATTATTTACTTTGACAGAAAAAGATCAAACTTTCATTTGTATAAACAAAACAAAAAAAATTTACATCACAATAATTTGCACCAAGAGCAAATCTAAAACCAGCAAATCCTTTACATAAAAATGTTAAGAAATTATCAAAATAAATATAGAAAATTATCATACAAAAGGCTAATTTTTAAATTAGCCTTTTTTACTCTTTGCAAATGGATACTTTATTAAATCTATACATTTATAGTAATGGCTTTGTTGTTAAAACAACAGTAAGAGTACAACTGTATAAATCACATTAGTAGCTTTCTCTCCCTTTCCCAACTAGTCCTTCATTCACTTATATGAATTTAGAGAATGTCCATCAATTTTTTAAAAAATAGCATTGTAAACTCACCTGAAAATCCCATTCAACAAAAGTACACAATTTTAAAATTGTGATAAATATTTCATTATTTTACATAAAAACACATTATTTTAGATAAGAACACAAACTAAAATGTAACTCCAAGAAAAGTTAAAAATAGCTTTAAGCTTATTCTTTTTCTTTCTCCCCTAAAGTATTTTCAGGACTGATCCTTTATTATTTATGGAAAACAAATTCCTACTATTTAATTTTGTTTGTTTTATTGTATATCCAATTTCATATCTAATATAAAACATATCTAATTTATAGAAGATGAGTATGAGCCACATTGATAGTATAAATATTTAATCATGTAAAAACATGACCTTCATTTTCAGTTTAAAAGATTGTTTAAAGTTTAAAATTATTTCCTAAATGCTATTATATAGTTTTCAGAAACTACACAGTATATATGTATATAAACATTAAAAATGCAATCATTCAATAAGAGCAAATTTTATAACATGAGACAGTGTAGAGATATATAATTTTCAGAAAAAAATTATGAATAAATAAATTATAAGAATGCATAGAAAAAGCATTTACTAATTACCTACCAAATGTTTGGTCTTTTGCTATTAGATTTGGGCTCAATTTCAGGGACTTCCCAAAATGAGAACTAGCCTATCCAAAAATTCTATTTCAAAGTAATATTTAATTTCTACTTTTAAAATGTGGATATGGACGAAATACAGTAAAACCAACTCATTATTCCAAAAATTGATAAAGAAAGGGAAAGAATCAAGCATTCAATTGTTGAATGTTTCCTTGTTACGAAATCTTTAACTTTTTAAACATTTTCTACATATTCTCAATTGAATTGTTCTAAAGGCAAAATTCTAAAGGTAAAATTCATTATATTCTGACTTTTACTATTAGAAGTAATGTAACACGAATACATCTTCTCTAATTTTATTTCTGTAGATAATCATATATTGTATATATTAAAAATAATTTTATCTAATGACTTCAATAACATAACAAAATAAGCTGTAGCCTATTAAAAAGTAAAATTAATAAAAAAAGAATTACCTTTTCCTGAAATTACTTCTTTTTCTACTCGCCACCTAAATCCAAACTGATAATAAAAAATTACAATGTATGCCAAATTTAAATATTACATTTAAATTATACATAAATCTAAACATGGAACCAACAATAATGACACTTACCAACCTAAAAAAATAAACCTAATTCCCATGATGATAACTTTTTCTCATCTTACAGGATTCCAGGTACTTGAAAACACATTGAACAATTACCAACTTATCTGTTAAGAACAACCTTCTTTAGTTTTAAAATACCTTAAAAGCTATAGGAGCCAGGCTGTAAAATACCTAAGTTAATAAACTATATACCCTGTTCTATGACACTGACAAGAAAAAAAAGAGGTTACGGTATAGTAAGGAGGAAGTATATCCTAGTACAAAAAAGTACAGACTCTGGAATCAGACTTAGGTTTACACTTCAGCTCCACCATTTAACAGCTGTATAGTATTGGCAAGTTAATGTAATCTCCTTTTGCTTTACTTTCCTCACAAGTAAAGTAGAGCTATGAGTACCTACTTCTTTGGGTGAGGAGGTTTAAATGAGATAATACATATAAAGCACTTAGAATAGTAACTAGCACATAGTAGTTCACAGGTTAACAAACTATGCCACATAGGTCTGCTCTTATTTTTATAAATAAAATTTTATTGGAACATAACCACATATATTCATTTATGTACATCTACTTTCTCTACTTTCACTCTGCAACAGTAGGGTTCAGCAGCTGTGACAGATGACATATGGCCAGCAAAGCTGAAAATAGTTACTGTCTGTTCCTTTACAAAAAAGTGCTAAATCCCTGTAGTAAATGCTCAGTAAGTGTTATTTTTTAGTTGTTATAACTATGATCTCCTCTGGCTCACTAAAAGATATAATCAGCCTTTTCCCATATACTACAAGGGAGCACAGGGTTCAGTAGTTAAAAAAAAAAAAAAAAAAAAAAAGCCACTCCTCTGATCTCATCAACCTAACCTGAGAAGTTTCTCCTGATGTAAAATCCAACTCAGGCTTCTGTCATTGGTAAAGTCTAGACCAGAGATGTGGGACAAGTCTGGAGCCCTAAAGTGAAAGCTTATTAACCACTTCCATAATGCACTCATCAGCCACGAAACTTTGCCCACAGCTGGCACTCATAGTCCACATGATAGTTTGTGCTGTGCATTGACCACAAATCTGTTTTGCTCGTGTGATGAGGAAAGCTTCAAAGCACTGAAAGCTTGTTTTACTTTACAGGCAGGCAGCTTTACTTGTAATGTAAATCAGAATAGGTGACATATACATATATGTTTTCATTACGTTATTTTTAAATGTTCACAATTTTATTTTGATAAGTGAAAAATTAGAAAAGTCATATCACGGCTGTCGACTACAGTCGATGCTCTGTTGTGCGCCTTCATATCATGGCTGTCGGCTAAAGTCGCTGCGCACGTTCAACTGGGGCTATAGACTATAGTTGACGCTGGTACCGAAGTGGTTAAATTTCCATTCACAGTTTTAAATATAACTTTGTGTGTTAGCTAAGAATGACTGTCTCTGCTGCCTTTTAAGACCTTTGACATTCATATGCTATTACAATTTACCATAGTTTTAGTAAATAGATTAGTTTTCTTTTCAGATTAACTTAATGGTTAAAGGCTCTGATCTCTAGCAATTATACTTTTTGGTATTTACCCACATGAGTTGAAAACTAATGTCCACACAAAAACCTGAATATAGATGTTTACAGCAACTTTATTTCCAATTGCTAAAACTTGGAAGCAACAAACTTGGAAGCAATGTCCTTCCTTAAATGTATGGGTCAATAAACTGTGGTATATCCAGACAATGGAATATCATTCAGTGCTAAAAAGAAATGAGATATCAAATCATGAAAAGACATGGAGGGACCTTAAATGCATATTACTAAGTGAAAGCAGACAATATGAAAAGGCCACATACTATGTGATATTCTGGAAAAGGTAAAACAATGGATACAGTAAAAACATCACTGGTTGCTAGGGATTAGAGAGGAAGGAGGAATGAACATGAGGAACACAGACAATATTTAGGGCAGTGAAACTATTCTCTATTATACCATAATGGAGGATACATATCATTAGACATTTGTTAAAACCTATACAATACACAACATCGACAGTGAACCCTAATGTAAACTATGGACTTTGAGTGATATGGCATGTCAATGTAGGTTCAATTATAACAAATGTACCACCCTGGTAGGGGATGTTGATAGCAGGGGAGGCTGTGCATATGGGGACAGGGTATGTGGGAATTCTCTATACTCTCCACTTAATTTTTCAATGAACCTAAAATTGCTCTAAAAACTAAAATCTATTTAAAACAAAAAACAAAAAAATGCAGTCTAGAATCATGCAGATCTGTACCCAATTCAAGAAGCTCTACCATTCATTAACTACCTCTGTAACTTTAGGAAAGTTACTTAAATTCTCTATTTTCTCTTTATGTATTAAAATGGGGATAATACCTACCTTAATCTCATAGGATTATTCTATCAAGAGAGGATTCAGATAAAGTGTTCAATGCCTGGTTAACTTCACTGTTTTTAAAAAATCACTTATTACTTGAATTTGGCAATTTTGTATTTTAAATGTAAATGAAGGCTCAAAATATTTCAAAATATTCTGATTAAAACCCAACGAAAATAAAACCCTCCATGTCTAGGACAAAAAGAAATAAAACTTTCAAAATAACTCTGTGTAATTCTATTTTTAAACCTATATATGTATGTGGAGATTGCTTGCCATCCAACATATGTTGGGATGTGAACACAGCCAAATGTGTAACAGCAATGGTTTCCAAACTTTCTCTTTCATTCATTAATCTACTCAACAAATACTTATTAAGCAATTACTTACTGGGCTTGGCATTCCACTGAGTATAAAAAGTGATTACTAAATACTACCTGTTACCAAGGTTACAATCTTATGGAGAAATAAGAAATGTAACAACAACTATATCCTACTAGTTAAAAATTATATATTCCTATATTCTTTCCTGATATAAATTTCCTGCTGATAGCTTGGATTAAAGCTGAAGTTACTCAGGGTTTGGTGCTGAGCCCTCTTTTCTTCTCACTCTGCCCTCTATCACAAAGAGGTCACATGTGCAAGCAATAAAAGAAAAAGATCCTAACTTCCTGACAACATAAAGTTCCATGACCATCTACTTGGACTTTTATGTAAAAGAAAAATAAACTTCTAGATGTAAACCAGTGTTTTAGGGGGCGTGCTCTCTGACCTTGCAGCTGAATTTAATCCTAATTGATACAATGATCCAACTAAATTCTCAATGAAGAAGGGGGAAAAGCAACAAAGAAAGGAATGAGAGCATAAGGCAAAGATGGAAATTCACTAAAAATGTCCTAAGTATCTACTATATATATTAGGCATTGAGCTAGGAGCCAGTTAATTAAGTGAAAAAAACACTGTTTTGTGTAAATAAAACGATGAGAAAACACATCTTCGCAAAGGAAGCAAAGGCATAACTCCAACTTCCTCTGACACCTCAAACATGGTATGCCAAAAACCAAAGTCATTATATTCCCCCCCCAAAAATCCCCCTCCAAATTCTCTATTTCTCTCAGTATCCACACTCAAAACCTAAGTCATATCTGATTTCTTTTTTTTTTTTTTTTTTTTTTTTTGAGACAGAGTCTCGCTTTGTTGCCCAGGCTAGAGTGAGTGCCGTGGCGTCAGCCTAGCTCACAGCAACCTCAAACTCCTGGGCTCAAGTGATCCTTCTGTCTCAGCCTCCCAAGTAGCTGGGACTACAGGCATGAGCCACCATGCCCGGCTAATTTTTTCTATATATATTAGTTGGCCAATTAGTTTCTTTCTATTTATAGTAGAGACGGGGTCTCGCTCTTGCTCAGGCTGGTTTCGAACTCCTGACCTCGAGCAATCCGCCCGCCTCGGCCTCCCAGAGAGCTAGGATTACAGGCGTGAGCCACCGCGCGGCCTCATATCTGATTTCTTACTTGCACTTATCCTCATATCCAGTCACCATGCTCTAATGGTAACATACAATTTGTTTCAAGATTATTCTTTTTAAACTATGTAGTAACATGCTTTTTTAAAATAGAGAATTCAAATATTTAATTTTTACTTATGTATATTTTCTCCCCTCAACTAGACTGCAGCTTTTCCTGAAGGGCAGTCATCACATATTAATTCACAGTACCCAGTCCAGTTTCAATAAATACTGAAGAACAATCTACAAATGAGCCAGGGTTGAAAAAGCTGCTTTGTTACACACTCCTAGAAAGACTTAGTATGTTCACACTTGATTTGCAATATAGTAACTTCAAGTGCTGTGGTGCTTTTTGTATTAGCTGAGGTAATTAGCTGGTTCAGAGATGACAGCTGTGAACTATAGCCCATAACTAGTTCATAATAAAATGAGAAGTTTTGGGGATACACCAAGTGCATGGGTTTATAAACAGAGTTATACAAAATGAACATTACTGCTGTCTATAAGAAATTGTGAAGCAACACACATATTAAAGGTACTACCAAAACATTATTAAACCAATCCTGGGTTTTAATGAGATCAGACTATTTAAATGAAAAAGAAATCATTATGATATATAAATTTGAGATAGCTTTTTAAATAGGTTATCTTTCTTAATATAGTACAAATATACACTATCCATAACATACATATTTATGCAACATTCCACCCTCTCACATTTCCAACTGAGATCATCTGTTCCTGGGTCACCTTCTCCAGATATAATCTGAAGTCTGAGCTAGGAATAAAAATAACTCTTATATTAACTAAAGATGTAAAGTGGAAAAGGAAATCTGCCATTACTAATTAGCACTGATTGAAAAGTTCATTTTACCAGAATAGGCATATATTTATGTAACAGAAGATGTGCATCTGTCTCACTATAAATGGTAATCAATTTTTAAAAATCTATCAATTTCAAACATCATCTGTGCAACAAAACATCATTCTACAGTGTTAAATTGTTCATTATGATCACTAGAGTCAGGATGAAATAGGATCCAGTAGCCACTTGTGTTTAATTTTAGAATTTTCATGCCTCAGCTAACAAAGAAAAAAAAGCACTCTTGTCCTTTATAAATTCCATAGGCCCTCTGTAAACTGCAGAGGTTAAATGGTACAAATGATACCTCATAGATGCAGGACAACTTAGACTAGAATTAGCATCTTTAAAAGAATACTGTGGGGCATGATATCATAATAAAAATTAATATTATACTTGAATAAGAACCTCCTCCTATAAATATGTGAAGGCATACCTTATTTTCTTTGTATCTACTGAGATCTGCTATGCAGTATTCCTTGAATAACTTATCATAATATTTCTTAGCAAGTCTCTTCTCCCTAGGTCCATAAAAAATATAAATATTATACATTTAGAAATCCAACCATAGTTTGCTACTTGGAAGCAATGTCAAATAAATAACACATATGACATAAATATCAATGTTTTAAAAGAGGCCTATTACTTATATGTACATAAAATATCTGGATATTAACATTTAATAGTGGTTCTCTCAGGGAGGAAAACTGGAGGACTGATGGTCACAAATGAGAAAAAGAATTAATCTTTACTTTTTACCCTTTGTAATGTTTGGATTTTTAAAACCATTTTCAGGTATTACTTTTTCCCAAAAAATGAAGAATATAATGGCATATTATGAGATGACCGTAATATAATAAAAAATGTTATTTTTAAAAGACTAAGTTAAGCAATAAAAAGTTAGTTCAAACTGTCAAAAATTACCAAAGGAATCAAACCAGATTCAATAATCCTAGGCATAATTTTTTGTCCTCAATTCAGAACTGTCCTATGAAGGAGATGAATATCTTAGATAAGTGACAAGAAAACACGCAGAGAATGGGTGAAAGAGGACTAAAGCATTTGATACATTACACATCTGATGGCTAAAATTACCAAGTCATGTCCATTTCATCCTCCTCATTCCATAGGAATCTATGATTTTCTCGTATGACATCCAAGTCTGTTTTGTCATTTTCCCTGGAAGATAAAACTATTTTCATTTTATATAAAAACAATTAGTCAAATTTAGAAGGTTAAACAGTTCTGTGAGATTTTTGAAAAATTGAATAAAGATATAATACATGAAGATAAAGATAGTTTTATGAGTATATATGTACATATATTTACGAAAACTATTTCAGTATTTTCAAAAGGTACTCATAAAGAGTGCTGCTACATAAAAACAGACTTATAGACCCATAGAAAAGAACAGAGAACCAAGAAATTAATCCACATATCTATAGCCAAATGATCTTTGACAAAGGTGCTAAGGATGCTCTTTGGGGAAAGGAGAGTCTCTTCAATAAATGGTGCTGGGAAAACTGGATATCCATATGCGTAAGTATGAAAGTAGACTCTCACTTCTCATCCTATATAAAAATCAATTCAAAATGGATCAAAGACCTAAATATAAGACCTGAAACAATAAAACTATTAGAAGAACATAATAAGACCTTAAAAACACAAGCAACAAAAACAAAAATACACAAATGGGATTATATCAAATTTAAAAGCTTTTGCATAGCAAAGGAAACAACTGACAGAGTGAAAGAGACAATCTACAGAATGGGAGAAAATATATGCAAACTATCTGACAGGGGATTAATATCCAGAATATAAAAGGAACATTTTAACAGCAAAAAATCAGTCTGGTTTAAAAATGGGCAAATGATCTGAAAAGATATTTCTCAGAAGACATACAAATAGCCAATAGGTATATGAAAAATGCTCAACATCACTAATAATCAGGGAGATGCAAATCAAAACCACAGTGAGATATCATCTCACTCCAGGTTACTATCAAAAAGAAAAAAAAATACTAGCAAGGATGTGGAGAAAAGGGAACTCTTATACACTGTTGGTGGGAATGCAAACTAGTATAGCCACTGTGGAGAACAGTATGGGAGTCCCTCAAAAAACTACAAATAGAACTACCATATCATTCAGCAATCCCACTACTGGGAATTTATCCAAAGGAAAGGAAATCAGTATACCAAAGAGACATCTGCACCCCCATGTTTATTGCAGCATTATTTACAATAGTCAAGATATGGAATCAACCTAGGTGCCCAACAACAGATGAATAAAGAAAATGTGGCATATATATAGCACGGAATACCATTCAGCCATAAAAAAGGATGAAATCCTGTCATTCATGGCAACATGGACAGAATTGGAGGACATTATAATATATTAAGTTAAATAAGTCAGGAATAGAAAGTTAAACACTGCCTGCATGTTCTCACTCATTTGGGGAAACTAAAAAAAGTTTGTCATAGATGTAAAAAGTAGAACAGAGGATACTAAAGGCTGAGAAGGGTAGAAGGAAGGAAGGAATAGGGAGAAATCTGTTAAAGGATACAAAATTACAGATAGGTAGGAAGAATAAGTTCTACAGTTCCATGGTACTGTAGGATGATTATAGTTAACAATAATATATTAATATTACATAGTTTTGAATAACTAGAAGGATATCGAATATTCTCAACACAAAGATATGATAAATGTTTGAGATGATGGATATACTGATTACCTTTATCTGATCACCATATATGTATCAAAACATATATACCCTCATAAATATGTACAATTATGTTAATGAAGAAAAATTAAATTAAGAAAAAAGAGTGCTGCTACAGAAGCAAGTTAAATGGATAACGAATCTATCTCTAGCAGTGGTTTCAATTATATACAATGGTGCTACATTACCAAACCTAGGATGAGAAACCTGAATAAACACTAAATCAATAAAGAAAAGTGAATGAAAATAAGTTTTAGAATCTAACCCAAAGTAAGTGACACTACTCCATTGAGATTTAATTCAAAAAAATATGGACGTTTTCCATACCTTGTTTTACTACAGTTCCCTAGGAAGACTAAGGGAGGAAGAGAGATGAAGGGTTTGATCTTTCAAGATAAGATACCAATAGTTTAGATGTAGAAAAAATTGACTATTGGGAGATATAAGCTAAATTGATAGGGGAGATAAACTTAGGTAGATGAGATGGTACGAAAGTTTTTCAGGGCCGTACCAGTTCATAAAATTGTTAACTCAGAGAAAAAAAAAAACTAACACAAAACTGAGAGCCTCTGATAGAAGAGCATCAAAGTCCTTAGGAAGGACTTTCAAGTGCAGGAAATGCTAGAGTTAGGTTTCTTGTTTTCCCTAACTTTCAAAAAGCAATCCCAAACATTAAGGTCTAAAAATTTCCTTATTTCAAAGATTCTTGCCAATAAGACACATGAGTATTTCTCACATACCCTGTTAATGTCAGGGTTGTACCAGACTCAGCAGGTGAGGAGGCCATCTGAGGCCTGTCCAAAGAAATGGGATTCATGAAGAGCTACTTAGCTAAAAGCTGTGGATGGCATCTCTACCTCATGATATAAAAAGGAAACTGGAAAAGAGAGCAGGGGAAGAGTGGCAGAATCACAAGACAAAGTAGCTGTGGGTCTTTAAAGTCTTTCTACCACCACCCACTCTATGTAAACTTTATACTTACCCCAAACGCCTGAAATCTTCTTTTTTGCCACCATAGTATAAAATATAGTCATTTACAAATTTTGTATGTCTTTGATACTGAAACGCAAAAAATTAAGGATTATATTGTCTTAGGAGTTGGTCAATGCTATGATATATTACTGAGAGAAAAAAAAGCATAATGAGTATATTTAGCTTTTTAAAAATATGCAAATATGAACTATACATGCTTATACATTCACAAATTCTAGACGGGTTCATAGTAAACTGTTAAGAGTGAAGACTGTAAAATAGAGAAGGGCTTTTATTTTCTACTGAATACTGTTCATAATGTTGTGAATATTTTTCAAGCATATACTACTCTTGTGACAAAATATATCTCCATCTGGAAAGAAAGAGAGCTTCCTAGTCTATTGTTGAACTACATAAAGCCTCAAACCATTCATCACAATAAAAAATTTAAAAATTACAGTTTCTAAAATTAAAGTTAAGGAGAATTTAATTTATCTTTCATTATTAGAAAATGTAATTTAGCTATTTCTATAATGGTAAAGACTCTAAATAGAAAATGTAAATTTTATAATATTATATCCTAACATTAGGCTTTTTTTTAAAAAAAAAAAAAGCAAACATAAGAAGTCAGATGTGGCTGGGCGTGGTGGTTCATGGTAGTAATCCTAGCACTTTGGGAGGCCAATGCCAGAGGATCGCTTGAGGCCAGGAATTCGAGATGAGCCTGGGCAACATAGCAAGACCCCATATCTACAAAAAAAATAGAAAAATTATCCAGGAATAGTGGCATGTGCCTATAATATCAGTTACTAGGGAGGCTGAGGCAGGGGGATCTCTTGAGCCCAGGAATTTGAGGTTGCAGTGAGCTATAATGCCACCGTACTCTAGCCCAAGCAACAGAGTAAGACTCTGTCTCAATAAAAAAAATAAAAAAAAAATCAGAATTTTTAATACATTCTTTTAATATTCAAAGAATCCACAACCATGTTTATTTTCAATGCAGTATTAACAAGATGTGGCATTTTACTTTTTATTTTAAAAAGCTCAATGGCACTCTCTCTACAGCCAAACATATGTATAACAGAGCTGACTTCACCTTCTATAATACTGTCTGTGACAACACCCTATTAAACAGATATAGTGATTTAACTGATCACAATGTATTCTAATAGAGTATTTAATGAGAATATGACATGTCCAAACTGTTAACAAAGCAGTTACCATTCTGGGGTGGGGAGAAAGAGAGAGAGAAAAGCCAGACATCTGGAGATCTGGGTTCTAGCTTTTGATCTACCACGAACTGGTCACATGACCATGGCAAGCTGCTTAATCCATTAGAGCTGGGGTCAGCAAATTTTCTGTAAAGGGCCAGGTGGTAAATATTTCAGATTTTGCAGGCCATATGGTCTCTGTTGCAAATTCTTACCTCTGCCATGATAGCATGAAAGCAGCCACAGACAACATATAAACAAAGAAGCACAGCTGTATTCCAATATAATTTTATGTGCAAGAAGAGATGGTGGGTAGTTTTTTTGCTTCCAGGAAGATGGTGCAGACAAAGAGGTACTTCTTCCTATTTCTCACACTACCATCAACTAAAAATTTTGGACATTATATATATAACAAACATAAGATAACTCTGAAAGATGAAGAGAAGGCACACTAGGTTGGGACCTCAAGACCTATGGTATGACATGGTGATGGGTACCCAAAGTTTTCTTTTTGTCTCATATATCCCAGATTTGGAGATAAAGAAGCTGGAAACCTGGTAACACCAACAGGCGCAGACTAAAAAAGCCTCAATAAAAGCCTGTTTTCTCTAACCAAATGACAAAGAGTCAGCATAGCAAGCTCAATAACTTTCAGACAATAACTACTCTATTCTGGCCAAACACTTCAGAAATAAATGGTATCCCCAACTGTCATCTACACCAGAAAAGGAGTACATAGACTTGTACTCTGACCAGAGTGAGAGTCACCAGGTTGTAACTAGGTGCTCCAATGTCCAGTGCAGTGGTATCAGAGAAGGCAGAGCAGATGTTTAAATGTTAAAAGGAACAACTGGCAGATGAGAGTCACAGGAAAGCTAAGCTATTGGGTTAGAAGACAAAAAGAATAAATTAGTGACACATGGTACTTCCATAACTTAAAACAAAAATAGTAGAAAAATGACAACATGAAACACATGACTACAGTTAGTGGGTGTATCAAATTACATTGTCTCCTTCTCCCAATTGTGACCACAACAATAAATACCCAGAAGTACTTCAGGCCTGTCTTTCATTCTTCAATATTCCCAAGAGTAATATGAATGGCCAGTGTAGCAGTTAGTATCATGAGCCATAGTCTTACTGAAAAACTGAGTTGAAACATAGCTAAAACAGAGAGGCAGGGTATATAGCTTCAAGTCATGTCTGAAAATTAAAGCAACAGCTGGCCTGGGGACAGTCCACAGAAAGATCTAATTTCAAATATAAATTCTGTAGAGAACTTAAATAACCAAGAACTAGGTAGGAAGGGAATAAATTAAAATGAGATTAAAGAGAAATATAAAAAAGAAGTGTTGAAAGCTTGAAAAAAGCAAGTTGGAAAAAATATCTGCAGGTTCATAGACTTTGTAAACCTACAAACAGACTACTAGTAATATGTTTCATTATTTTGATCTCTAAATCTTTCCTACATATTAGTAAAAGAGAATTATACCCAAAAGTATAAATGGCAAAATCCTACATAAACAAACACATATTTAAAATAAAAAGGCCTATGTGACTTCATAAGATTTTATGAAATAAAAAATTTAAAAATATTCTACTAGTTATAAAATTCTAGAAATATAAAAAGGATACAGCATCCATAGCTATGAGATGAAACCTTCTATTTCTTGCTTCTTCCCTGTTAAAACAAATTTTAAACAAATTTAAAAGCCTATATTCCACCTAATATGATCAAATCCCATAGTCCCTAAGTTTATAAAACATCTTAAACCAAAGAATGTCATTTATATTGAAATATCATACCTATCCAGCAATTCTGCTGCAACTTGTTTATGGGCCACCTTTCCATGTTTTTCTTTCTGAAATGGTTTTTTGAGCAGTAAATCGTCTTCAATTGTCCTGGTATAATAAGAAAAAAAATATATAAAAGTTAATTTTTCTCAAAGGTTGTTTTCTAATTCTTTATATTTTCATAATTGGAACATATTTTAAAGAATACAAGTCTTAAAAAAAACTCACTGATCTTTAATGAGACATTTTACATTTCCTTACATAACTTAATTAATACTTTAACTTTATTTAATATATATAAAAGGGAGAAAATGAAACTAATAAAAGCATGGGTTCTAGACTACCTTGGTTCCTGGTTCAAATCTTGATTCTGCCATTTACTACCTTAACCTTAATAAGATTAAGTTATTAATATTTAAACTCTCTGTCTTAATTTTCCTGTTTGCAAAATAGGGATAAGAAAGCTTTTGGTAATTAATAATATGGACAAAGAAAGGCTGATTAGAGAGAACATAGACGATAATCAGCTCTAGTTATACAGATAAATATAACCTTAGAGCATCCAACTAGATTTCTCAAATTCTATTCTTACAAAGTAGTATTTCTGAATGAAAAATCTAGAAAACATAAAGCACCATAAAATGTAATTTAATTATTCCCATTCTTTCGGTTATCCATGAAGACTGAGAATCTTATACAAATGTTCAGACTCAGTTAGAATGCCTAACAAATCTTTCTCAGTGTGACATAATAAACCCATTTGTATATATTTGGTTAGTATGAATCAGGCAACAGCTTGATATGTAAGTTTGGTTAGTATAAATCAGTCAACTACCCCTGAGTTAATGTATAAAATTGAGTTGCTAAGCGCTGAAGGCTGAGAATACCCCTAAACACAGCGACTTTGCCAAGATGCAGCCTTCTTACAGTGTCCAGACTTCATGTGCTAATGATTCTTGCCCCTTACAATTCACAAAACCTTCCATGAGCTGCTTCCCATGACCACTTAGTCTGCTCATTCATGTAGCTGTAAGAATTGTGCTGCAGTATATTCTCATTTTCCACATTAACCTCACTTTGAAGGCAAGTACTAGCAAGAGACCAACAATCAAGACCAACAAGCATTCTGAGCTATGACATCTGCAAGTAAACAGACCTTGGCAGTTGCATGAAAAATATATGCAACAGAGAAATCTAAAACCTGCAATTTCTTTCCTTTCATTCCCTTCCCTTTCAATAAACCCCTCTACAGCATAAACATTTTCTTATTTTTCCCACAACTGTTATCCAATTTAGAATTAATCTATTACAGCTTAATAAACAAAAATTCATTTATGAGAGCTGTTGTATTCACATGCAAACATAATTCAAAACTTTCAATATTAATTTGTACCTCATATCAATCTAAAAAGGATGTGAAACACAGATCAATAAAAACATTACTTACCTTCTTTTCCTTTTGTTTGATTCTCCACAGTGTTCATCATCACTAAAATCAGAATCATAGCCGCCATGACCATGCATCTGTACAGGAGTATCAAGTCAGCTATTCAGAACCTAAGTTGCCAATTGTTCAGGAAACAGATTAGTTCAAAACTAAGTTATCTTAAACATTCACAATAGTTTTAAAGGACC
Organism: Microcebus murinus; assembly: GCF_040939455.1. NCBI lineage: Eukaryota > Metazoa > Chordata > Mammalia > Primates > Cheirogaleidae > Microcebus > Microcebus murinus. The sequence goes on along the minus strand of NC_134117.1, from coordinate 31,376,629 downwards.
ATGGTGAGCAGATCACTGTTCATGGGCTATCTGACTATCTAAAACTTTCATTCATTTTGAAATAACAGACTTATACTTTAAAAAATGTATCAACATTTTTCACCTTTAATTATTATTGGAATAACAAACGGGGCTATTCTTTGATTTTTTCTACTGAAAACCATGGCTAGAAGCTGCAAAGTGACTGTGTACAAGGTTCACCAAGACTTCACTTTTATTTGATTCAGAGCAGTTACAGTTACTGAGTATTTATCATCAATTTTATTCCAGACATTGTGCTAAGTACTTTACAAACAATGTTTCTAATTCTGCAAGTTAGAACCCGGCTATCTCCATTTTAGGGATGAACAAATCAAGGACAAAGTTAAGTCAATCAGTTTTACAAAGCAAGGTAGTGACTGATCTATTTGATTCTTAAGCCACAATTTCAATAACCCCAAATTGCCTCTCCAGAATATGATTAGCTACATTCCATCAGAATTACAGTATTTGTGAATGGTACACTACCAATTGATGAAAATTCTCCTGTTATCTTTTTCAGCATGGGTAAAGATTTCCATTTTCTTTTAAGTTTCTTCAAGATAAACTATCTTGTCCTTGGCTTAGTCAGCTTTATCTTGTTTCAATTCATTTTTAAACTGACATTCTTAGAAATGCTGAAAGACCTCAGTTGTCACTCAATTGTTTTGGAAGAAACTCCTGGTTCCAGCATTACATTGCATTCAGGGTACACATTAATGGGGGAATGGATGGATTATGTGACTATTCAATGTCATAAATAACAAATTCAATGGCTGGAAGGAACCAATCCAAGTTAAATGATATACCAAATTTTAAAAATGTTAATATTCACCACAGCAAGTACAGAAGGAAAAAGAGGAAAGAACTCCCTAAACTTCATTGAATTGGATCTAGGATAGAAGAATGTTTCTAGTCCTGGCTACCTTTAATTCACTTCATGTCCTTAAACAACAGTTAAACAAGGTGACTACATGAAATAATCTTTACATTCTTTAAATCTTTAAAGTCTGTGATCTTTCTATAATTCATTCTATTTTCAAACTTAGGTGTATGGGTGTGTACCTCTCTTCCCTGTCCCACTGAATTCTGTACAGAGAAAGAGCCCAGCCACCCTTTATGAGGTGGACTCCAACTGTCCTATCAAATTTGTTCCAGCCATACCATCCTCGGCACTTATTGTCCTATGTTTTCAATTTCTTCACATTTTGATGGGGGACAATCATAATATGGAGTTTAGGAATACACACTGGGATCAGCCTACCAGAATTCAAAGCCTGGCTCTGCACTTTTCATCTGCCTTTCATTAGGACTGTTCCTTTAACCTCCCTGAGCCTCAGTTTCCGTACTGAGAAAATGAAGCTAGTAAGATTACTGACCTCACAGGAATGGAGATTGAGTTACCACATCTAAAGGGTTTTACAACAGTTTGGCACAGTACAACCCTGTGAATGTTTACTGTCAGCATCAGCATCAAGTTGTTCCCTCACCCCTAGACACCACTTCCTGCCCTTGCACCCACTCTCCCATTTCTTTTTTCTCTGGCCGCTTCACCCATCCCATACCTATGTTAACTCAGTGGTTGAACTAAAAAGCTCTCACTCACTTCAGGCTACGAAGCAACAGACAAGAGTCGAGAGAAACTCGAGAAAGGACACGCCGGGTGTCTCCAAGATCTGTCATCCAAAAAGAAAAAAAATTATAACCAACTAGCAGTATATTAGGAACGAGTTTTGAGGTCCTTCTCCCCGACGCCAAATATACCCACGGCCCACTTCGCACACTCCTTCCCTTCCTCCCTGCTCTGCCAACTTCGCCCCTGGAGTCGTCGTTTCCTCCTTTCTAGGTAGCTGCAGCGACGACCCACGGCCTGAGCGAGCCGCTGCAGGGCCTGCCCCGTCCGCCCCGGCCGCGCAGCCTCACCGCCGCCGCCGCCGCCGCCGCCCGTCCCACGCCTCTCCCTACGGGTCCCGACTGGGCGCTGCTTCCGGTCCAACTGGGATGCGTGTCACACTTAAATACCACCGTCCTCGGGCGCGCCGACCTTGTGCTACAGTCAGAACAGCTCCGGGAAACAAGGGCGGTGGAAGAAACGGCCCGGAAGGGGAAGCAGAGGCTTCTTGCTTTCCCCAAGGCACAACCCCCAGTTTTTCCTGGGCCTCTTTCTTTTCCTCTCTAGGGAATGCAGCATGTAGTACCGTGTGGCACTGATCGCCGCTCTGCCCACGCCTCTACTTTGAAAATACATTTTGTTTTAGGAAAACTGCTGCCTATCACCTGCCGTCCTCTCTCTAGTAACCTAGTAACGCCTCCTGAAAGCATCCTCGCGGAGCATCTCAGCCTCAGATCAGCGCCCCCCTCCCAAGTAAAACAGTTCTCATAATTAGAACAAAAATAACTTTCCATCTTTTCACCACCCACACAATAGATATCGTTCCAAAAGCAGTGCTGATGGCAGAAGAGCTCATTGAATTTTTGAGGAAAGAAAGAATAAGGAGGAGAGATTTCACAGGGTCGCGGATTCTCTGCTGACAAGCGACCCAGCACATGTGAAAAGACGTTCAAAATAGAGTCTTAAAAAAAAAAAAAAAAAGGCAAGAAAAGTTAAGTTATTTTAAGCTCCAGCAGGTTCTTCCTGTGTTTTGCCTTTCCTATATCATGACGCCCCACTTTGCTTCCCAGTCTAGTTACATGTGTCTGGCATGAGCTATTCATCTTTGCTTCCTCCTCAGATCCCACATGGTACCTTGGAAATCACGAGTGCTAATTAAATATTTGTTGAATTGAACTGGCATGTTTATGGCTTTTACAGCGGGTTCTTTTTAGAGAAAAGCTTGGCGCTTAATGCACACTCATTTTACATCTTTTGCCCTAAACAGTAGATAATAATATCTTTATCAGTTCAAGGCCCCTTCTACCCCTGACAGTAAATTTTAGATACATCCTCACTTTACCAATGTAGTGAATGTTATCTTGAAAAGCTGTAAGGTAAGTTAAATTATGGTAAATTCAATTACTCCAAAGTGCAGATTATACTTCAGTAAAAACATTTACTCAAAAAATTTAAAGCAATAGGAAGCCTCACAATTTAATATTATACTATATTGAATTATTTTGTCAAGCAGTTCCTTTTTTGGTAAATATCTGAAATGTATATATTGATCTTTTATTTATTATTAATAAAACCAAACACACCTGTACTTTGTATCCAGTTTCCTTTCTACCCATATTTGATAGTTATTAGCATTTTTCTACCATTCCTAGTATCTTCTTGTCTGTTGTTTCATTTTACTCTTTTGGTGCTGCAGTGTTATTAGCCCCATCATACATAAGAGGAAGAGAGGTACAGGACCCAAAGCCACAAACCTTGTGAGGGTCTAGAACTGGGTGGCAATTGTCACTCTATAAGACCCAGTTCTCTCTCTCTCCTGTCCCCCTCTCTCTCTCTCCTATCTCCCTTCATGGATTGTGTGGGAAGTAGCTTCTGTTTCCAACATTTCTAAGAATTTCAGATCTGTTGCTACCAATCCATTCAGTCAAAGATTTCCATTTTCACTTTGAGACAGCAGTTATTGAAAAAGAGTAAATAGAAAATATATGTTAGGAATGGATCACATGATCTGAACTAAAAACAATTTAATACAGGATAGAAAACCTACCTGATCAGGCAATCTCAAGTTAGCAATTATAGCTCAACAACAATAAAAACCATAATATTTATTAAGTGTCTGCACTGGGCAGGGCACTGTCCTAGTCATCAGGGTTACAGATATGTATTATTAATAGGTTATTAAGTATGAAATTTCTGATTTCCTTAAGTACTAAGTTTGACAGTTGCTATTTCTGACATTTCACTTTGACACCTCTTGTTTTATTTTTATTGTAAAGATACATCCTTAGTCTTTCAAACACATGTTTTTTGGCTTGTGGTTATCTTTTACATTTTTAAAGAGCAATTTTTGTGAAACCAGGGATAAATAAAAAATTGGTGTTGTTTTGAAATATGAGTCCTGTCTTGGAACCAATGCAGCACAAACAGCTCAAAATATCACCAAAGTGTTTGGGAAGGATGTGGCTAATGAACGCACAGTACATAAATGGTTTGAGAAGTTCCATTCTGGTGATTTTAATCTTGAAAATGAGCCACATGGGGGACCTAAGACCAGGGTAGATAATGATGAGCTGAAAGCTGTAGAGGAAGCAAATCCATCTCAACCTACATGTGAATTAGCAAGGTTTGATGTTACTACTCCACCAATACGGGACAATTTGAAACAAATCAGCAAGGCAAAGAAGCTGGATAGATGGCTCCACATGAATTAAATGAGCATCAGAAGAGATACTCTTCTCAAAACTTGCCTTTCTTTGCTGTCATGACATAAAGGCAAACCATTTCTATACCATATTGTTACATGTGATGAAAAATGGATTCTTTTTGACAATCACAAGCATTCAGCACAATGATTAGATAAAGATGAAATGCCCAAACACAGTCCAAAACCGAATATTCATCAAACACAAAAAAAGGTTAATGGTGTCTGTTTGATGGTCCAGCACTGGTATTATCTACTACAGCTTCATGAAACCTGGTCAATCCATTACAGCAGGTGTCTACTGCAACCAGCTGGACAAAATAATGAGGATTCTTGTGATTAAACAGCCAAGATTGGTCAATAGAGACAGGCCAATCCTCTTGCAAGACAATGCTTGACTGCATGTCGCACAAACAATGCTGCTCAAACTACAGAGGCTGGCCTTGGAAGCTCTCTGTCATCCACTGTATTGACCAGACTTTGCGCCAACTGACTACCACTTCTTCCAGGCTTTGGGTCACTTCTTGCAAGGAAAATATTCAGTTCTCAACAAGCTGTGGAAAACGCCTTTCACAATTTCATGGCCACTTGCTTTCCAAGCGTCTTTGCTGCTGACATAAACAAGCTACTGTTAAGATGGCAAAACTGTGTCAATAGTTTAGGCACATACTTTGATTAATTGTACTGCTTCTTGTTTGAGATATAATAAACTACACTTTGATTTGAAATTGGACATTTCATATTTAATGACCCAAAAGAAAAGCCACTCCTTACCCCTGAAGGCCGACTAGTAAGAAAGACAGACTATATAGAATAATAACAACAATATTTCTATCATATGCCAAGTGTCTAGTAAATGGCATGAACCTATGGTTCCCAATTTGTAAAATATGTTATTTCAGTGGATATAAAAATTTAAATGTGCACCAATTCTGTATAACTCAAATAAAGTAACAAAATTGTAGGTATGTGGTAAGGGTGAGGCAGTTGGGTGATGGTAGTGTTCATAATGTTTATAATACCAAGTAATATTTCTAAGATACCAAGTAATATTTCTAAGACAAACTGTGAATATACATTCTGCTAATACTTTATATCTTTGAGCAGGTTACATTTTCCAAAAATATACCAATATATTTTACACCACTACACCATTATATGTCAAATGGTATATACCATTATATAACAAATATACCAACATATCCCATTAAACACACTCTTCTTATGATATGAGGCTGATACTCCTCTATGGTAAGCTGATACCTATGGTCCCTGCCTTGAACCTGGGTGTGTCAGTGACTATAGCAGAAGTAATGCTAAGGGCTGGGTGCCATGGCTTATGCCTGTAATCCCAGCACTTTAGGAGGCTGAAGTGGGAGGATCACTGAGGCCAGGAGTTCAAGACCAGCCTGGGCAACATAGCAAGACCTCAAAAAAGAAGAAGAAAAAGGAGGAGGAGGAGAAGGGGGAGAATGAGAATAAAAGAAGAAAAATGCTAAGAGACTTCTGAGACTAAGTTGCAAAAAGGCAGTAGAGTTTCTGCCTGGGTCCTTCTGTCTTTCTCCTTCGACAGCTAACACTGAGTGGAGCAGAGGTGAGATGTCTTCCCTGAGCCTCACCCAGATTGCAGATTCATAAGCAAACTAAACATTATTGTTTAAAGCCACTAATTTGGAGGTGATTTGTTATTACCAGTAGATAACCAGAACCATCTGCTATCTCACTTAACCCCCACAACATTTGATGAGACCTCAGCCATACTAGGTTTTTTTTTTGTTTCCTCAACATGCATGCCTCTTCAAATTTACCATTCCCTCTCCCTGGAATGGTTTTTCCCTCTCTTTTTGCCTCCATAACTCCTCCTTATCCTTTAAACCTCATCTTATGTGAAGGAAAAGCCTTTTATGACCACCTCTTCGACCAACTGGGTAGGATGATTTATAATATGCTCATGTTACTTTCTGTAGCACTTAGCTACCTACATCCATACCTTTTTTTTTTTTTTGAGACAGAGTCTTGCTTTGTTGACCAAGCTAGTGCCGTGGTGTCAGCCTAGCTCACAGCAACCTCAAACTCCTGGGCTCAAACAATCCTACTGCCTCAGCCTCCTGAATAGCTGGGACTACAGGCATGTGCCACCATGCCCGGCTACTTTTTTCTATATATATTAGTTGGCCAATTAATTTCTTTGTGGTTATAGTAGAGACGGGGCCTCGCTCTTGCTCAGGCTGGTTTTGAACTCCTGACCTTGAGCGATCCGCTCGCCTCAGCCTCCCAGAGTGGTAGGGTTACAGGTGTGAGCCACCGCGCCCGGCCCATACATTAGTCCAGATCTGTCTCCTTCATTGAGATGTAAGCTCCATGAGGACACGGGCCACACCTCTCTTTTTCTTTTCTGTTTTTTTAAAGACTAGTCGAGTGCAGTAGTGAGAAGGGGGAAAGTAGAAGAACAAGGAGTTCAATCTGTAACTGACTGTGAACAATCAAGTGAGAAAACTCACTACCTGTGCTAAATAACTCTCAGAGTCATGAAAGCAAATCAGTGCATAAATATACTTGACTCCAAAGCTCTTACTATTGAGCACTGTAAATATTGCCTTTCAATAAGGCCCAGGGCAGTGTTTTGTTTGTTTTTTGAGACAGGGTCTCGCTCTGTCACCTGGACGAGAGTGCAGTGGCATCGTCATAGCTCACTGCAACCTCAACTCCTGGGCTCAATCAAGTGATCCTCCTGCCTAAACTTCCTGAGTAGTTGAGACTACAGATGTACACCACCATGCCCAACTAATTTGTTTTTATTTTTTGTAGAGACAAACTCCTGGCCTCAAGCCATCCTCCTCCCGTGACAGTTTTGATGCTTAGAAAGATTAGGAACTATTTTCATGGAGAAAAGGTACCAGATAAATTGAGACAGAGGGATAAGAACGAGGTGAGAAAGGCTTTGTAGAGGACATGAGACTTAAGCTATGATTTAAATGTAGATCTTTAATAAGAGGAGAGGAGATGGGAGGAGGAGGCAGTCAGGGCAAGGGTGTCAGTAAAAGATGAGTGGTAGAAATATCCCTGGGCTATTTACGGAAATGTAAATGGATCATTCAGCTGGAGCAGAATTTTTGAAAAGGATCAGTGAAGGAAAGATCAGAAAGGGAGATTAGAGCCAGATTTGGAGTGTTCTTGAATGCTACGGCTGCAGAGTTTGGACTAGAGCTAGGGAAATGTTGCAAAGAATAGGGTGGTATGGACAGGTAGAAATCTGAAATCAAATAAATTCATATTTAAATCCTAGTTCTGCCATTTACCAGCTGCATCACCTTGACATCACTTAATTGTCTTCAAGTTTTAGTCTTCTTCTATAAAATGGGAATAATAACAGTAACTATTTCACTGTACTATTGTGAGAACCAATTAGATGTTTCTTTTAAAGTGTTTAGGCTAGTGCTTGGCACATAGTAAGGCTTAATAAATGCTCACTATTGTTTTAAAGAGGAGGAAATATATGCAGTGTTTTAATAATATATGAAACGCAGAAAGGCAGGAATGGCTGGAGGCACGAGAGGGAAAGGGAAGGTTTATTGGACCGCAGCTGGCAGGAAGTGCCGGGAGTGGGAATGAAGAATTTAATTCATGAGCTAGTTGAGAAATAAATGGTAGGAGACATGCATCATTGGATATAGGGCATGAGGGCTACTGAAGTATAAGAAAAGATGCCTCCAAAGCTGAAAAGACTGAAATAACATAGGTGCCCCTGATGAAAATGGAGGGGGTGAGTAAAAAATGACATTGTCTTGCGGAAATGATAAGTTGGCTTTGGGTGGGGATTTGAAACTACAGAAAAACATACAAAAGATTCCAAGCAAAAGTGTGAATGTTTGCACACTTTGTTTTAGGCATACTCTGCTTCTTCATTCTTCACCTGTTCATCTTTTTCGGGACCCCAATCCTCTGCATCACCCTCTCCTCCCGCGAGCACACACACACACACACACACACACACACACACACACACACACACACACACACTCTTTGCTCCTCTTCTCCTCAAAAGCTGCTCTGGGAAAGAATAAGATAAAGAGCCATACTTCAAAGTCAATCAGATTCACATTCTGCCTCTTACTAGTTAGGAGACCCCGGGTAGATTGTTTGATTCACTGAGTCTTAATTTCCTCATCTATAAAATGGGGATAATTATAGTACCTATTTCGTAGGTCAGGGGTCCCCAATGTATGGTGAGTTGTATAATTATGTCATTATTTATTACAATGTAATAATAATAGAAATAAAGTGCACAATAAATGTAATGTGCTTAAATCATCCCCAAACCATCCCTCCCATCCCCAGTCTGTGGAAAAATTGTCTTCCATGAAAACAGAAGTCTGGGGGCCACTGTCGTAGGGGGTTGATGAAGTTTAAAATGAAATGATGCAGGTAAAATGCTTAGCATGATGCCTAGTTGTTAGTAAGTATGTATTAAAACACTGCCTGAGAAAAGAATCACATTACAGGAATTCTTTCATGAGAATAAGCTTAATAATTAACTGCTTCTCAAATACAGTCCAGAAACAGATCCATAAATGATTAGTCCCATGATTAATGGCATAAGGTTAAATATGGTCTTTTAAATATTTATTTATTTATTTAAAATATCTCTGCATCAACTTAATAAAACAGTAAAATAATTAATCTTGATTCCTACATCATACCATATGCAAAAGTCAATTTAAAGAAAATATAGGAAAATATCTCCATAATATTTTATAACTTCCTTATGGCGAGAAAAAAAATTTAAATAGGACACACAAGGAGCTAACCATAAAGAAAAAAAATTAAGAAGTTCTGTTCATTTAAAAGACTTTATTAAGAAAATGAAAAGTTAAGTCACAGAGAAAACATCTCTGTGGGAGAAAACATCCGCAGTATGTATAACCAACAAATTATCAGAAAATATAAACATCTTTGAAAATCATTACATAAAAGGCAGAAACACCATAGAAAATTTGTGAAAAAGATGACCAGAGAAACTCACGAAAGAAGATATCCAGCCAGCCACAGTGGTGTGCACCTATAGTCCCAGCTACTTGGGAGGCTGAATTGGGAGGATGGCTTGACCCCTGGAGTTTGAGGCTGCAGTGTACTGTGATCTCACCTGTGAAAAGCCACAGCACTCCAGCCTGGACAACATAGTAATACCCGATTGCTAAAAAAAGAAAAGAGAGAAAGAAAAGAAAAGATATACAAATGGCCAATGCACATAAAACAAATGTTCATCTTTACTAATTATCAGAGAAATGCAGATTAAGAACACAATGCCCACCACTATATAACCACCAGAATGGCTAAATGGAAAAGAGAGATCTAGTGTTGGTGAAGATGTGGCATGACTATAACTCCTATGCTGACAGTGGTTGTGTAAATTGGTACAACCACGTCAGAAAAGGTGTTTAATAATACCTGCTAATGCTAAACACACATATCCTATGTCTTATATATTCCACTCCTCCATATATTTCCATAGAGAAATATATATGTGTTAACTGAATGACCTGAACTAGAATGTTCATATCAGCTCTATTTGTAAGTAAAAAACCGGAAGCAACCCAAATGTCCATCAGCATTAGAATAGTTAAGTAAATTGTGGTTTATTTGCACAGTAGAATACTATACAGCAATGAAAATGAAAACTACAACTATGTGCAACAACATGGATAAATCTCATAAATATTAATAGAATGTTGACCATAAGAAGCATTGCTTAGGTAAAAGAATACATATGTGTTCACATGATCACATTTACATAAAGGACAAAAACAAAAATAACTATGTGAAATAATATATATGTTAATTAACTAGATTTAATCATTCCACAGTGTATATATACTTGAAAATAATATGTTGTATACAGTAAATGTGTACAATTTTGTCTGTCAATTACAGCAAACAAACAAACAAAGTAATCTGTCAGGTTCCAAGTCATGATGGTGATTTCCCTGGTAGGGGTGTGGGAAATGACAAGGAGGCTTCCGGGGAAATGTCGATGTTCTATATTTGATCCTGGTGTTCATTTCATGAGTGCTTCATTCACATCTATGATTTGTGCACTTTGATGTGTGTATGTTACAGTCAATAAAAAGTTTACATTTTAAAAAATTTAACTACTCATAAAGGTTTTTAAAACTATGATGCTAAATGGTAAATGGAAGTTTGGGTGATTAAAGCAATTTCAGGCATGAAAGAATAGAGAATGGATAGGTGGAATTTCCTGTGGCTACAAAAATTATGCCAAATAAATGCTTACATACTCAAAGACAAATTTCCTGCAGGCACCAAGTGGGAGGCCCACAGGGGCTCTGTAAATGCTGAGAAAGACACTAGTCAGCATCCAAAGGACTGAGAGTGCCCAGGCCTGGAACACTTGGCAAGGTCAGCCTGAACTTCCTGTATATTTTTATAAGCTCAGATCTGGAAGAAGGCGACTCCACAACCTTCATACTAGAGTTCAGTCCTTGAACAGAGAGACACAGCCTAACAGCTATCTTCTGCAAGCTGGCCAAACGTCGGCCCCTTGCTTGTATAAATGTCTGGAGGAGGCTGCCAGAGAAGTTGCACTGCACGAATCCTGTACTTGGAATGGACATCGGAAAACAGAGGGGAGAGACAGCAGTATACCAATTACCCAAATGAATTGATTGTCATTTTTAGGGCTGCTCCCAGGAGGCAAGAACAGAGACAGGATGTCTATAAACCCCCCCCCCCCAGGCAGTCCTGCATAAGGAGCCTTGTGATTAAGAGATAAGGAGACACTTACCTTGTCAGATGAGATGAGAAGCAGAAACCAGGAACACAGGAAACTGATGTGCCTATTTTCTGTCATATAATATCTGCCGGTATGAAGATTTCGTGCCTCGCTTATGCAAAGGGAAGAGACCTGCTGTAAAAATGAAAGTTGATGCGTGCTGTGTCTCTGGATCATTCCTCAAGGCCTGGCTGGGCCTGGGGCTATGATCATGGAAAAGACAGAATGCCTTCCTTCACAGCTCACCTTCGGGGTGGCGGGCAGTGATGGGAACAGGCACAGAGGCTATGGGGGCTCCAGGGAGGGTCCCCTAACCCTAAAAGAAGGGAAACTAGGCAAAGGCTTTGGAGACAGAGGACTTTATGTTTATGTTCAAAAAGTTTAAGCCACAGGGTTTAACTCTGTTGTCCAAAATGTGTTGACTTTGCATCCAAAGGAGAAAGAGCCATGGCACCTCTCAGCTTCTCTCTCTATATAAGATATAAGCAAGTCCCAAGTAGGAGTTGACCATATTACATGATTTCACAATTAATCAACCCTAAGTTGACATGTAGAGAGTGTGATCAATTAAAATGTCCAGTGAAGTAGGTCAGGTATTTAAGGATACATGTCATCATTATTATGTGGTCAGGTGATTTGACTTAAATAATAGGAAATTTTCCTAAATGATACCTTAATTAACAAATTCTCTGAAAGTAAAAATCTCTGTAATTAGTTGTCCTGGTACTGAAGGTGACAATTGGTAGTAGGAAATAGAAATATTTAAGAACCCACAGAAAATGTAAATGACTGAATAGGTTTAGGGGAACAGTGGTGAATAAAAGATGCAGAGTTCGTATCCCTCCTCACTTTGGCTATATAAAAGTAACAGCACCTAAAGTAATACTTGTGTTCATAAACAGAACTTTTTAAATGGCTCATTTTATTGCCAGGAATTTTGTGAAATAACATGGGAGGCATACAATAGAAATACAGGCCAGAATTGCTAGGGCTATCCATTTTTCAAGAGAAGCTGGAAATCTGAATTTTTAGATTCAATACCTTGATTTTGAATATTGGCATATAATTCAAGTTTAAAAATTAAAGCAAAATGTCCCATGGACATGCCATTTCTGTGAGCTGCATTCAGTCCATAGGATGCAAATTTCCAAAGGGGATGGTCTATTCCCCTCTGGACCCTGGGTCATATAAGGACCTCTTATATAACTTAGAGAAAATTCACAGGTGCCCCTTGTTTAACTCATGGCAAGCCTAGATACAGACCCAACAAATTCCCATTCCTTGTCCGATAAAGGATGAGCTGAACTGCTTGTGCCCATTGATCATTTGAACAAAATGTTTGTTGACTACATTTTGGTACAGCTTTTCTCGTCCCTCCAAGCCCCTGTGCTTTGACTCACCCTCAGCTCAAGGTGGCACACAGACCCTCCTCAGAGCAGGCTGGCCTCTGAGAAAGACATTCTCTGGCCTACCATCCCTGGGTCAGTGGTGGTGATTTGGAAGCAGAGGTTATGACACTGCGTTGGATGCGTCTCTTGGGGATAAGACTCCTGGTAAGTCAAGCATGGGGACTCCTTCAAGGGAAGAGTCAAAAATTTTAAACACTCAGGAAAGGGCTCTTGGGTCCTGGGCCACAGCAAGGGGCAGGCCTTAAATTCCTGGGCAGGAATATCTACACTAGTTGAGAACATCAGGGTGTCACCCAGACTGGAGGGATGGAATTCACATGCCATAGCACACTGACAATGTTGCATTTTACCTGAGCCCTTTGCTCCTGGAAAACAGTGGAGATTAAAGAAATTCCACTCCCTGTCCTCCCTGCAATTTTTTGGTGTGTTCTGGAAAACAGCTTACTGCAAATAACTACTCTTTCTTATATGACTTAGAGAAGATTCACAGATGCCCCTTGTTTAACCCGTGGCAAGTCTAGACACAGACCCAACAATTCCCGTTCCTTGTCTGATAAAGGATGAGCTGAACTGCTTGTGCCCATTGATCATTTGAACAAAATGTTTGTTGACTACATTTTGGTACAGCTTTTCTCGTCCCTCCAAGCCCCTGTGCTTTGACCCACCCTCAGCCCAAGTTGGCACACAGCCCCTACTCAGAGCAGGCTGGCCTCTGAGAAAGACATTCTCTGGCCTACTATCCCATCGGGCCACACTTCTTTCTGGTTCCCCACACCTGGTTCTTACTAGCCTTGTGTACTTCTCTCTGTAAGAGAACTCCCTTTTGCTTAACTCTTGAGACACTTGCAGATCTCATGGTCAGTGTTCTCCCTATTGTAGCAGTCCACTTCCCCTATTGCAAGAGTCCTTCCTCCCTACCTGCCCTTGCAATCATCTTTTTTAATTAGAGCCTTTCTTCACTAAGTGCAGATTTGCTTTTATTTGGCAATGTCCTTATGCAACCTATTCTCTTTGGCATAATTCTGTCAATAAAATGTGCGGCAGAAAATGGTCTGAGCCATTACATATTGGGTGCTGCCCTCTCACATTACAAGAATTAAGCAGCAGATGATTTGACTCCAGGTCACTAGACAGGGAGGTGCTAGAAGGCAAGAGCAAGTCACTAGTCTCTCTTGGCTTCCATGATGCTATGCTTAGTTTTCTCTCTTCCTCAGAGCTGTGCCCTCTTAGGCTCCTGCTGTTCTGTGTCACCAGGGCTGGGTATTCTCCACCTTCCATTCTCGGCCATTCCCATGGCTCAAACGACCACCTACAAACCGATGCATCCCAGTTCATATCTCCAGCCCAGACCTCTTTACTGAGCTGAGACTTCCATATTCGCCTCTCCATTTAACATCTCCTCCTGGCTATCTACAACTATTTCTGATAGAGAGAAATCCCCTTCCAAGAACCTGTTGAGATCTCAAAGGGCCTTTAACTCAAAATACTCTTTATACCAAGGAGTCATATTTTGGAGTGAAATTTCCTGAGCTCCTTCATGACCCAAACGGAAATTTTAACTCCTGCTCCAAAATAACCCCACTTCCTCTGCCAGTCTTTCCTTATCACCCTGGTGCTCAAGCCAGAGACCTAGAGATCCCCTTTGTTTCCTCCCTTGCTGCCACTGCAGCCCCAGCTCACTCAGCAAGAGCTGTCAGCACTGCCTCATCCACGGCCACGCAGCTAGTAAGTGAGCCGGCATGTGCTCCAGGCTGCAAGACTTTCAGGTTCTCCACTTTCAGGTTCTCTGCTATCGAGACCACATTCTGGTCATGGCCTCTCCCAACATTAAAAGATAATTTTTTAAATTATGATAAAATATATACAACAATATTTATCATTTTAATAATTTGTAAGAAGATAATTCAGTGGCGTTAATTATAATCACAGTGTTGTGTAACTATCACTATCTATACCCAAAACTTTTCCTTCATCCCAACAAAAACTCCTCACCTATTAAGCAGTAACTGCCCATTCTACCTTCTACCAGCCCTGGTAACCTCTATTCACTTTCTGTCTCAATGAATTTGCCTATTTTAGGTTCCTCATATAAGTGGAATCATACAATATTTGCTCTTCTGTGTCTGGTTTATTTCACTAAACATATTGTTTTCAAAGTCTATCCATATTGTAGCATATATCAAAGTGTTATTCCTTTTAATGGCTGAATGATATTCCATTTCTGTATATACCACATTTTGTTCATTCATTCATCTGTTGACTAATACGTGGGTTGTTTCTACCTTTTGGCTAGTCTGAATAATGCTGCTATAAACATTGGTATACAACTTATCTGTTCAAGCCCCTGCTTTCAATCCTTTTGCATATATACCTAGGAGTAGAATTGCTGGGTCACGTTGGGATTTCTAGGTTTAACCTTCTGAGAAACCACCAAACTGTTTTCTATAGCAACCGCACCATTTTAGATTCCCACACTCTCCACATCCTCACCAACACCTGTTATTTTCCTTTTTAAAAAAGTATTATTATTAAAATCATCTTAGTAGGTCTGAAGTGATATCTTATTGTAGTTTTGATTTGCATTTCCCTAAGGACTAATGAGTATCTTTTCATGTGCTTATTGGCCATTTGTGTATTTTCTTTGGAGAACTGTCTATTTAGGTCCTTTGCCCATTTTTGAATTGGGTTCTTTGTTTTGCTGTTTTTGAGTTTTAATTCTTTATTGTTTGTTCCTGCTATAACAAAATACTATGGACTGGGTAATATATAAGTAATATAAATTTATTTCTCACAGTTTTAGAAGCTTGGAAAGTCCAAGACCAAGGTATCAGCAGGTTTGGCATCTGATAAGGGCTTGTTCTCTGCTTCCAAGATGAGGCCTTCTTGCTCTGTCCTCACATTACAGAAGAGTGGAAGTATGAGGTAGTTAGCAAGGGATTCCAGATCTGCTAAGGATGAAAGTTTGTGCCTCACCTTGGTGCAATTGCTCCACCTGGAAAGGACAAGGGTGGGCTCCAGGCCCCCATCTTGGTCCTGCCCTACCTTAATCCTTCTCTGAGCTACTGCCACGCCTGGGAGAGGAGGTAATACCTTATGAATCAGCCAATCAGAACTTAGTGCACCAACTGCAAAAATATGCAGAGGACTTTCTAGCCCATAGGCCAAGCAGCATAGGAACAATTGAGTCCAGAAAGTGACCTAGAACCCATATGTGTAGTAAGACTCAGGTCATGAAACTCCCAACTATCCAATCAAAGTGGTTCCATAGTGTTGTTTGAGCCACAGAGAGGTCCCTATTTGGATACCATAAAATAAGACCAAGACCATAACCAAACTCTCTTTTTCTTCTGCAATGAGGGGTCTGGTCATCATCTGTGGCATATGTATATCACTCTATAAACGTATATCTTGCTTTTGCTCTATAATCCTATCTTTCTGTCCTCAGTAAACCTCATTTTCATGCTTGCCTTACTTTGGTGTGTCTGGTCATCCTCCAGCCATGAGTGCACCAAAATGCAAGAACACAGAATGAGACTAAACCTGACAGAAGCAAGAGGCAGTTCCCTGAAGCCTCTCTAATAAGGGCATTATCCTATTCATGAGGGTGAGCCTTTACCTAATCACCTCCTAGAAGCCCCATTTTTTAATACCATCACCTTGGTCAGTAAGTTTCAACATATAAATTTTGGAGGGGCATATACATATTCAAACAATAGCATTCTGCCCCTAGCCTACCAAAATTTGTGTCTTTCTCACATATGAAATACATTACTTCGATCCTAATAGCCCAAAAAGTATTAATTCATTCCAGCATCAACTCAACAGTTTAAAGTCTCATTTAAATATTATCTAAATCAGATATGGGTGAGACTCAAGGTATAATTCATCCTGAGGCAAATTATTTTCCAACTGTAAGCTGGCAAAATCAAACACATTATTTGCTTCCAAAATATGATGGTGGGACAGGCATAGAATAGACATTCCCATTCCAAAAGAGAAATATAAGAAAGAAGAAAGGGGTAACAGGTCACTAGTCCAAAAGCCAGCAGGGCAAACAACATTAAATCTTAAGGTTTGAGAACAATCTTCTTTGACTCCATGTTCTATCTTCAGAGCACACTGGGGTAGGAATAGGGCTCCCAGGCCCCGGGAAGCCTCATCCCTATGGCTTTTCTAGGCACAGTTCATGTAGCAGCTCTCCTGTCACATGTCTGTGGCTCTCCCAGGTTGGAGTTGCACTCGTGGTTCTACCAGTCTGCTGTCTTGGGGTGGCCCTGTTCCCATGGCTCCAATGGGTGTTGCAGTAGTGGAGAATCTCTGCAGCAGCCGCTCCCCTGTGTCTATTCTGCGTCTGGACCCTGAGGCTCTCCCAGGCATCCTTTGAAATCTAGGTGGAAGTAGCCATGCTTCCACAGCTCATATACTCTGCACACCTGCAAAGTTAGCACCATGTGGACACGGCCAAGGTTTACTGCCTGTGACCTCTGCAGCTGTGGTCTGAGCCACATCTGTGGCTTGAGCCATAGTTGGGGTGGCCAGGAAGGGTTGCACCTGAATGTGTGGAGCAAAAGTGTGAGGTGGCCTGGGCAGCTTGCCCCAAGTTCCCACAGGCAACCTGGGCCCCTGCCTTGAAATAGTTCTGCCCTGAAAGCCCTGGGACTCTGGGCCTGTGAGGGGAGTAGCAGTCTCAAAGATCTCTGAAATGCTTTGGGGGTCATTCTTTCATTGTCTTGATGAATAGCAAGCATCTGGGTGCCTTCCATTCATACCTATCTCCTTATCAAAAGTGCACTTGGTCGCATCCTTGCTTGGTGTTCTGTCCAGAAGATGAGATGCTTTCTCATTCTCTACAACCTTTGCCAGGCAGAGAAATTTTCAACTCTTTAAGTTCTGCTTCCCTTTTAATTATAAATTCTGTCTTTGATTCATTTCCATCTTCTTGTGTTTTACTATAAGCAGTCAAGAGAAGCCATGCTATACCCTCAACACTTTGCTTTTCTTCTGCCACATATCTTAATTTTATTGCTTTTAAATTTTGCCTCCACAAAACACTAGGACACAAACACAATTCAGTCATATTCTTTGCCACTTTATGACAAGGATGGACTTTCCTCCAGTTTCTAATAGCATTTTGCTCTATTCCATCTGAGACTTCATCAGAATGGCCTTTACTATCCATATTTTACTATCCATGTAAAATCTACTATCCATACATTACTATCCATACAAATATTCT
This sequence comes from Microcebus murinus, assembly GCF_040939455.1. Taxonomy (NCBI): domain Eukaryota; kingdom Metazoa; phylum Chordata; class Mammalia; order Primates; family Cheirogaleidae; genus Microcebus; species Microcebus murinus. Next base: position 31,358,863 of record NC_134117.1, on the reverse strand, counting down.
GATAATGACCACTTAAGTAATCTCTAAGAAAACTGAGGCTCTCTCTATATCTCTCCTTTCTTATAAGCCCTCATCAGAATTGCCCTATGTGGTCCTCCCTCCCCCCATTACCCAGTTCTAAAGCCACTTTCATATTTTTAGGTATTTGTCATACAACACCCCACTTCTCAGTATAAATTTCTGTCTTAGTCCATTTCTGCAGCTATAACAAAATACCACAGACTGGGTAATCTATAAATAATAGAAACTTATTCTTCACGGTTCTGAAGGATGGGCAGGCCCAGGTCAAGGTGACAGCACGTTCAGGATCTGATAAAGGTTTGCTCTCTGCTTCCAAGAAGGCACCTTGTTGCTGCATCCTCACTTGGCAAAAAATGGAAGCAGAAAGCCCTTTCTTACATCTGAATGGGATATAGGAGCATTATCCCATTAGTAAGGTGAAGTGCTCATGACCTAATCACTTCTCATAAACCCCATCTTCTAATAGCCCCACCTTGGTGATTAGGTTTCAACATATGAATTTTGGAGGAATACATACATTCAAATCTGAATATTTTATATTCTAGATATAAATTCCAGATACAATTTGCAAATACTTTCTCCTGTTTTTTGGTTATTTTTTACTTTCTTTGATGCACAAAAACTCCTGATTTTGATGAAATTCAACTCACACAGATAATTTTTAAAAGGCTAAAATTGTGACTCATGTACAAATACAAAATTACTATGTGTCAGAGATTTTATTTTACTAATTAATGAGGGAACCAGTAAGATATTACAAGCAGTTCAAAGGAGAATTCAAAGCACATACATATATATATAGGCAATCAGGAAAGTTAAAATGAATTTAAATTGATGCAAAACTGATCAATATCCACAGAACAATAATCAAATTGCACCTCCACCAGAAAATATTCATTTGTATCTCTATGGACAAGAATCATTTGTATTACTACCAGTTTTCTACAAATTACAATGTTCTAAAATAGCTCAAAGACAACGAAAATCTAGACAACTCAATAGCATGCTAGACAGAACACTCAGTCATCTTTTTTGCCTATTTCAACATCTTTCATATCTTATCTTTACGCCAAGTCCCAGGCATTCCCCAGCCCATCCCAGCAGTGAGGTGAGCATGCTGCTCTCTGATTGCCTCACGTCCTTCAGCACCAGGATAGCTACTGGGTGCAGGTCAGTTCAGCTCAAGGACTACCTATGAAGTGCCTGGTGGTAGATGTGTTAACTATCCACCCATTTCTGCTACAAATACCTATTATCTGGTATGAATTGGCAATATGCTATGAGCACAGAGGGCTCAAGGCAGACACGGTCTCTGCCCTTTTGAGCCTGACTCTCCAAATGAAGACAGAAAGAACAAGTAAATAAACAAAATAATTACAGACCATGATATATGAAATGAAGGAAAGCAAGTATCAACATAGAGAATCACCAAGAAGGGCCTTCATGAGCACCGTGAGCAGGACCAGCTGCTTGGAAGAGAGAGCATTTAAGCCAAGACTTGAAAGATGAAGAGGAGTCAGCCATTCTGAGTGTCGGGGACAGCAAGATGCCGCAGAGCTGCCAACTCCACAGTCTGTCCTCACCCTCTGGGCTTCCAGGGACAAGTCTGCAGCAGCTGCAGTTACTGCTTGTCCCTGCTCAAGGCACTGAAGTGTGCAGGAGGCAGGAGAGGCCAGGCCCTGCCCTCCCAGCAGTGTTACTGGCTGCTTTTGACTCTAAACTTCAGAAAATTTCAAGGGGAAGAGAAGGTCCCGATTAGACCTGCTTGCCTTCCTCAGTCCTCCCTCCTCAGTCCTGGTTTCCGTCTAAATTCCACCTATCTGTCATCAACACAGGAACAACAGCTGAACCCACAAAGAGAGATAACAGGCTTTAAAAATGCAAATGACTGGGAGAGTTAACACATTAGTGTGAAAGTGTAAAATGATCAGCTCCATTGCTGAACTGCTTTGATTAGAAAACTGCAAAGCACAGAGATCTTATGGGCAAGGGCACAGTGGGCAATGGGGCACCAGGATCAATGTCACCTGCCTCACATTTTGTCCTGGGCCTGAGCTATGGCTCTTGACTGTTCCAAAATCATTTCACGCTGCTCCGTGGCTCTCACCAGGAGGTTGGCACTAGAAGGGCAAGGTTGGGAACCATCTGCCCAAGTTGGAGCACTGCTAGTGGATGGGCTCCTGGAGGCGGACAACAGAGGGAGGGACGGGCAGAGGACAGTTTGGGGGCAGTGACATGGGCAGGAGAGGAGGAAGAAGTATAGCAGAAATACAGTCCACAGAACCAAAAAAAAATGTTGTATCATAGCAACCAAGGGAAGTGTTCAAAGAGAGGAAGTGGCCAATTATGTCAACAGAGAGGGACTGTTTCTCAAAATGTGTATGGTTCTGGGGATGCTCACATCAGAATCACAAGGGGGACTCTTAAGAATCCAGATTCCTAGCACTTGGGCACAGCTTGTTTAGAATGTCTGGCAGTGGAGTCTGGAATTGGCAGTTTAATGGGTGCTCAGGGATTCTGATGTTTATTCTGGAACAGTGTTTAAACACATGGGATGTAGAATCAAAACTGAGTGCAACCCTGTTCACTGGGGCTGTTGAACAAACTATTGAACTTCTCTGAGCCTAGTTTTTCTCATCTGTAAGATAATACCTACTTCATAATGTTGACATAAGGATAATCTTCACATGAGATATTCTATTGTTGTAGTGCTCAGCACAATGCCTGGAACACAATGGGAAGTCAATGACTATTTGCTGCTATAACTATGTAATAAGGAAAGGCCATTGAATTTGGTAAGAAGGGGGTAATTTTTAACTTTCCAGATAGTTTCAGTGATCAGCTTGGGAAATTTCTGGGAATTAAAAAGGTAACATAGGCTAGGTGCAGTGGCTCACACCTGTAATCCCAGCACTTTGGGAGGCCGAGGCTGGAGGATCTCTTTTTAATTAAAAAAAAAGTTTTTAAAAAAGGAAATACATGGATAAGATGTTGAAGCAGCAGGTAAAGATCACAAGTTTAAGTTCAGAAAATTTTGCCACAGGAGAAAGGTATTTGGTTTGGTAGTTATAACTGGGTGATGTTGGAAAGAGAAAGGTTCATTAAAGTAACAGCAATAAGGGGATACTTGAAGGATGGAGTAAGGGAGGTTTCCATGGTGCAGATATTGAAGCCACTAAAAGGAAATAGATTAGACGTGGGAGCTCTACTCCAGTGAAAATGGGAAGGAGGTTCCAAGGATAGGTAGTAGGGTGGATACCAGTTAGAGAAGCTAGACTATTTCCCCAGAGATGGAGAAAAGACTCAGAGCAGTAGTTCACCAAGTGTGGTCCCAGCATGGGCACCATCCTGAAACTTGTTAGAAATGCAAATTTCAGGTCTCCACCCCTGACCTACTGTGTCAGAAACTCTGGAGGAGGCGTCCAGCAATTTGTGTTTTTAACAAGCCCTTCCAGTGATTCCAGTGCACTTAAAGTTTGAGAACACTGAATTAGGGAATAGTTGCAGAGGCAGGGATCTTTGAGACGAAGCTATGTAGTACCTTAGGCAAGGCCATCTGCTGAATGTGAGGGTGGCATGGGAGCCTGAAGCCTGGACAACTGCTATAGGGGGTTGCTTTAGAGTCAGCTGGAGGACACGGGCAAGGATTTCTGAACAACAACATGCCATGAAAAGTAAGAAAGTTAAGTCTCACAATAACAACCCATCTGAGTCTTCACTAGGAGAACAATTCAGAACATTCAAAAAGTTCTATGTACTGGGATATTTATAACAATGAAGACTGAACACTTAAATGTTCAACATTAGGGGAAGAGTTAATAGAGTACCAGAGTATTCGTGAAACTATGAGACAATGAGAAGAAATATCTATGATATAATGTTGAATGAAAAAAAATACCTATAATAGAGTACACATATATGATGAAATTACGTTTAAAAAAGTACTTTTTGGCCAGGCGCGGTGGCTCACGCCTGTAATCCTAGCACTCTGGGAGGCTGAGGTGGGTGGATCACTCGAGGTCAGGAGTTCGAGACCAGCCTGAGCAAAAGGGAAACCCTGTCTTTACTAAAAATAGAAAGAAATTATCCGGAAAACTAAAAAATATATATGTAAAAAATTAGCTGGGCATGGTGGCACATGCCTGTAGTCCCAACTTCTCAGGAGGCTGAGGCAGAAGGATAGCTCGAGCCCAGGAGTTTGAGGTTGCTGTGAGCTAGGCTGATGCCATGGCACTCTAGCCTGGGCAACAGAGCCAGACTCTATCTCAAAATAAGTAAATAAAAAACTAAAAATAAAAATAAATTTTAAAAGCACTTTTAGGGAAACGATTGGAAATTTAAAATAAATAAATAGATTGCCAAAGCCCACTGGAGACAAGGATATTGCTTTTAAAGTTACCACTATGGAAAGAGTGACCGTTGTTAGATACAGTTAGTCCATGAGGGCTTGATGAAAAGACAGGCTTTGATTTGGGAACTGACAGCCATGGGGTGGTGTAAGGCAGTGGTCCCCAACCTTTTTGATACCAGGGACCGGTTTCATGGAAGATAAATTTTCCATGGACCCCTGGGGGCATCGAGGGGATGGTTTTGGAATGATTCGAGGGCATGACATTTATCGTGCAGTCAAACCTCTCTACTAATGATAATCTGTATATGCAGCTGCTCCCTAGAGCTAGCATCACCGCCTCAGCTCCACCTCAAATCATCAGGCATTGGATTCTCGTAAGGAGTGCACAACTCGGATCCCTGCAGGCACAGTTACAGCAGGGTTTTCTTCTATGAGAATTTAATGCTGCCGCTGATCTGACAGGAGGCGATGATGGGAACGATGAGGGGTGGCTGTAAATATAGATGAAGCTTTGCTCCCTTGCCTACTACTCACCTCCTCTTGTGCAGCCTGGTTCCTAACAGGCCACAAATTGGTACCAGTCTGCAGCCTGGCAGTTGGGGACCACAGATACAAGGGACCAGGAGTTGCTCTCCTCTAGGGCGATGGCTCAGGGCCCGAGCAGATAGGATGGAGGCACCTAGGTTCATTCAGGTACTTGAGGCCATTGACTTATCTGGAGCAGAGAAATGCTTGGAGAAAAAGAGAAAGTGGCCTTGGAAAGCTGTGGGGACCACATTTTCAAAACTAAAATGTGAGCCCCAAGGCCTGCCAAGTTTCTAATGGGTACTAATGGGAACATAGTACCCAGCATATTTGAATCCCACACTCTGGGAAATGTAAGACCAAGATGGCCATGTTGGATCAGCATTTCCAGGAGTTCATTTAGAGTCAGTGACCTCAGGCCCAAGTCACTGTATAGATTAGGAAATGAAGGCAAGGGAAGTCTAACAATTTGTCCAAAGTCATATAGCTTTAAAGCTGCAAAGGCCAAGACCAGAGCTCAATCTACTATTTTTAATACCATGCTTCGTGGGTGAAGGTCCTCAAACCCCGGGCTAAAAAGTTGAGATGAGCAAATCAAAACCACAGGGAGATATCACCTCACCTGTCAGGATGGCTATTATCAAAAAGAAAACAGATTATAAGTGTTGGCAATGAAAAGGAATTCCTCACACACTGCCTACAGGGCTGTAAATTGTACAGCCAACATGGAAAACAGTGTGGAGTTTCCTCAAGGAGTTAAAAATAGAACTACCCTGTGATTCGGCAATTCCTCTGCTGGGTACCTACCCGAAGGAAATGAAATTAGCACCTTATAGTGCTAAATCTGGACTTCCACATCCATTGCAGCACTACTCACAATAGCCAAGAGACAGAGACAGCGTAAGTGTCCATCAAGGGATGAATGGATAAAGAAATTGTGGTACAATTCTTGCATATACAATGGAATATTTTTCAGCCTTAAAAAAGAGATGCTGCCATTTTGATAACATAGGTAAACCTGGAGACACTATGCTCACTGAAATAAGCCAGACACAGAAAGAAAAGTACTGCACAATTTCACTTATATGTGGAATCTAAAAAAAGTGGACTACATAGAAACAGAGAGTAGAATGGTGGCTACCAGGGGCAGCAATGGGAGGAAATGGAGAGATGTAAGTCAAAGGGTTCAAATTTGCAGTTAGGTAGAATGAATGAATATAGACATAAAATGTACAGTATGAGAACTGTAGTTAATATTATATTGGCCGGGCACGGTGGCTCACACCTGCAATCTTAGCACTTTGGGAGGCCAAGGCGGGAAGGATCACTTGATGCCAGGAGTTTGAGACCAGCCTTAGCAAGAACAAGACGCCATCTCTGCAAAACAATAGAAAAATTAGCTGGGTGTGGTGTGCACCTGTAGTCTCAGCTACTCAGGAGGCTGAGGCAGGAGGATGGCTCACCCCAGGAGTTTGAGGTTGCAGTGAGCTATGATGACACCACCACACTCTGGTCCCCGTTATACAGTAAGACCCTGTCTCAAAACAACAACAATAATAATATTGTATTGTACACTAAAAATTCGCTAAGAGTAGAATTACCACAGAAACACAAAATAGGAACCTAGGCATGGTGGTGGATATGTTAATTTGCTTGACTGCAGTAATCACCTCACTCCGTATATGTCTATCAAAACATCAAGTTGTACACCTTAAGCATATACAATCAAAATAAATAAAAACAACTAAATAAAAGAGTTGAGACGAGATGTGCCAAGTAACAGGGACTCATAATAGATCTCTGCCGAGGGAAACGACATGGTAAGAGGAGTGTCTGGGGAGGGACGATGATGTGTGCGCTGCACAGGGGGAGTGTGAGGTGAGGGCATCGCTGGGGGACCGTCAGCAGCCTCTGGGCAGCGGGTCACTGGGAGGCCTGGCCCAGACTGCTGGCTGTGAAGTGAGACAGGAGAGAGCCATGCGGAGATGCATTCCTCACTCTCACTCCACACCTTCCCCCATTTCCTGGCAGCTCCTTAGCACTCACTTCATTTACCTTCACGGCTTATGTGTAGACACGACTCAGCACAAACTTTAACCACTTTGTAAATCTTTTAGATATACATAATTTTTGTTCGGCTAGGCCATGCTTCCACATTCTCAGAGCCAGTGCTGCACCCACGGGGAATACGAGGGAATCAGACCCACTATAAACTGTGAGTGGCTCTGAACTTAGGACTTTCTACAAGTGACGTGGTATTTCACTAGGAAGCTGGAAAAGCAGAAGGTCCAAGAGTGTCTCACCCAAATGCCACCATTTCTTCCCTACTTCTCCTGGGGCCACGGGTTCCCTCTCCCGCCCTCAGTTTCCTTTGCTCCCCAGGGGACAGCTGCTGGATTCATTCAGGACAAGATGTGAGGCATCACACGCAGACCATTACGACTGAAAGGAACCCTGGAGGTCGCCCAAGCTAAGCACTCAGGGACCACAAACACACATGGCTAAAGGTGAAAACAAAACCAGAACCCAAATCTGCTAATGCCCTCCAGGAACACAGCTTTCTTTCTGTCCCCCTTCCTGAAATGCAGTCTGAAACAAAATTTCAAAATAAAAATAATTTTTTTTCAGTTCAAAACTGAGCTTGTGCATGCTTTCTCTCTCTCTCTGCATAATAGAGTCCATAGAAGGAGATAAAGGTATGGGAAATGCATCAGAATTCAAATATCACCTTAAATACAGTAATCGAATAGCATTCTCTAAGAAGAATTACTCTAAGAGGTGGAAAAAGAAGAATTTTTATTTTCTTTACGTTAGATCTGCCATCACAAATAATTGATATACATGTGCTTTTCTTTAGCATATTACCGTTACTTCCCTCAGAACTGTGTTATGTTATTCCTTGTACTCATTTTACTTTCCTTTCGGGACCAAGTTGCTGAAAGTAAAAGACCACATCGTATTTATTAATATTTTTGCATTCCTTGTGGTCTCTTGTATTGTTTTTGGCACACTGTTTGTTCTTCATAAGGTTTTGGTATAGTGTTTACTCTTCATAAATATCTGTGGAAGGACAGGGTATAGAATAATATTGCATCTGATATTTTTGCAACTTTTACCTTCTCCACTTAAAAGAGGCAAGTCAAAGAGCAAAATAAATTGGAGAATTTAACAATCTGCTTTTTAAAAGAAAACAGCTTAGGAAGCTATAGGCTCAGACGTACAATTCTTCAACCAAAAATCACACAGATGAGTCTGAACAGTTGAAACAATTCTTTGGAAACGAACTAAAAATTCAACCCTAAGCAATTTTGACAGAATCAAATAAAATGTCAAGTTACATTAAAGCCAATTTCCCTTTCTATGGTCAATGAGTTGTTTGGAGGAAAACAAAATTCAAGAATTTTTGTGTTTGTTTACAGTATTTGTAAGTAAAACTGCCTGCTTGCTTTCCTGTAAAAGTGAGAGGCCCAGAGAAGTTTTCTAGACTCTTCTCAGATGCTTCAGCTAAAAAGTAAAATGAGCACCAGCGCCAATAATTGAAAGTGGGGAGAAAAATGATGCCAAACATTGGCACCAGCTGCAGCAATTAAGTAAGCACCTGTTTTATGCTTCATCTGCCGTCGCCGCTCTCTGCTTCATTTAGACTGGTTTTTGTTTTTTTTTTTCTTTTTCCTTTTTGTGAATAAATGCACCTCATGGCACAAGTACACAGAATTGCCCTTTTTCTTCTTTTCATTTCTTTTCTTTTCCCTGGCCCATCATTAACTCAGGGAAACTGAGTGTTAGGAAGTTCCAGATGAGGGCAGGGTAATAAAAACATCTACATCTTTAAAATCTAGGGTTTTAGAGAATACTGGGGAAGAGGTAACCATAGTCACCACTCTGGTATGAGGGCACTGATGTACCCTGCTCTTCCTAAGCAGCAGGTTACACCATCCCAGGGAGACCCTGCAAATGAAGATGTAGATTGGATTTCTGGAAGCAAGATTTCTACTAGCTTAGTCCTGAACCTTAGCTATGCAACAAAAGCCAGTTCCTCTGCAGAGATTTAGGCTTGCAAGGGACACCATCAAATAGTTCTAGACTGTTACCAACACAGGCCTTAGCAGGGGCATCAAATGAGATATGAGAGAGGTTTTGAAAAGTTGCAAGAATTATGCAAATGTAAGGTAGGTATTAATATTAAAGATGTTTATCATAATCCATCTAAGAGAAACAAGATATTAAGTGTATTCATCCCCTGGAAATGAATTAGCACTTTTCAGAGGCCTGAGCTACCATTTCCTCTTTCCCCTTTTACCCTGTCTGTAAAAGCTGGTCAATGATGCCTACATCAGAAGCGATTGTGAGGCTTAAATGAGATAATGTATGTGAAGCACCTTGCTCCATGCCTTGTATAGAAAAGACATTTGATAAGTGTGAATTGCATTTCAAGGGGAAAATCAAGTACATTATCCTGAGAATTCTTCATACTTGTGGTCCATCAATAGATGCTTCACATTAAATTGCCTGTTTCCAAGAGAGAAAAATGGAAAGGTCACTCTCAACAGTACACAATCAGTGGAGCCAGCTGCTTCTCACGTGGAGAAAGCAAATGTGAAATAAACATATTCATCCTTCAATTCCCCTCTTCCCATACTGATTACTACCTCTCTGCTCTCCTGGGGGAAACATTTTAAAGCTGCGTTTGAATTCTCTCTAACACAGCCAGACACCGCAAGAGAGAGGTTCTGAGAATGGAGCGAGAGCTTCCAGGTACCAATGAGAAGCTCCCTGAGGGCAGGGACCACTCTGCTCGGCTCTCTGCTGTGTCCTGGCACTTACAAGAGTGCCTGTCACTCGACACACCTTTATGGAATGACTTCAGCACATCAGCAATATGAGGAAGAAAATGAGATACCAAATTAAAGGTGCTTTCCTCATCAATTTAATCGGCATGTTCTTTACCTGCCTTTAGTGTAAAATAAGGTCACATTTGTTTTAGTGCTCAAACCATAAAGACGTTGAAGTTTCATCTTATTGATTGGGAGAGTTCATCCTACTCTTTCAGGGTACTTATCCCACAAATAAGACCAACAGCTCCAGGAGTAGATAGTCCAAAGTGGTTAATTTATTAATTGTTAATTAGTTAATATTGCCTCATGGAAAAAGAAACCAGAAAGTTTGGTCAGTCCACGAAAGGGCTCTGCTGTCTGTTATTTGCATTGTTTTACATCACTGCAAAAACTCTAAAGTTCCGTTATCTAGAATGAGACCCTGTTTTATATTTTTTTTTTATTTTTTATTTTTTTTTCTGCTATGTGAACACTGAGAAGAGACCCTGTTTTAGATATTGCTACGGTACCAAGACAGACAAACATTGACAGTCCTAAGAAATTATTAGGGAGTGGTTGGACATTCTCTATCTATCTATCTATCTATCTATCTATCTATCTATCTATCTATCTATCTCTCCCTCCCACCATGGAAACCATACCACCTTTGGAACACACCTGAATCTAACAAGTTTGAGCTTCTGGGATACAGCACCTGTGGGATACAGAACATCCAGTTTACACACACAGAGCCACTGAAAAATATATTTGTCCCTAAGGTAAGTCTACAGTGCCTGGGTGGCTGGATCAACAGGTGCAGCATCCCCACCCTTCAGTTTTCCCAGAACCCTTTTCTTCACTCCTCTCTCCCTTGGAGAAACTAAACTCTGAGCTTGAGTGCAAGGGGGTAACATTTGTGCAGAACCTTAAGGGTGAGAAGAGGAAGAGATGAACTTACTAGGAAAGCAAACAGTGTGACCAAAGACAGAGCAGCAGGAAACCCATGGCCATGAGCAAACTTCATGCATGCCACGTCTTGGCCTCGACCTTAAGAAACCTCCCATGGGACGCTTGCCATGTGGACTCTCTCCTTCTCTCCTCCTCTGTCAAGGGGGTGCAGAAGACCAGTGAAGAACCCTAAGGTCCTGGGGAGGGTAGCATTACTCAAGAAGGAACTTGGGTCTCTCCCTTTCCTCCTGCTCATACTGTGACATGAATGAAAAATCAGCCTTTACAATATTAAGCCACTGAGATTTGGGGACATATGTTACAGCAATTAGCCTACCTTGACTAATACATCAATTGTGAGGATCAAACAAGAAAATTTATTTATAAGCACAGTGTCAGGCACAGAGTAAATGTTTAGTAAATAATAGCTATTTATTATCATATAATATCTGCCTAGCTTTAGATATGTAGACTTTTCTCTCCCCGTTTTTCCAATGCTATTTCTTCCCTTTGAGCCAGTGAGCAAGGCAACACTGGATATCTAGTGCTGCTTTGTTTATAAGCCTGATTGCAATTTAACGCACTGCTTTTCTCTGGACCTTGCTTTTCTAATAACATTTCCTTGCAAAAATATGGAGAGTAGAGGGGATGTTTCTATTGACATGATAATGGTTCTGAAATGAGTCAGAAGCGTGAGGCGGTCCAACTGGCACCATTCACCACAGCTCCATTTTTGCTTTCCCTGCCTTTCTGCACGAAGGCTACGAGGCTGAGAGTTAAATTAGTTTGAGAGCTGCCTCGGATGAGCAGCACAATCTGCTCCATGGAGAAAACATTTCATAAAAACTGTTCCTGCCGAATTTTCATGAAACTTCCAGATTTTAATTAGAAACTGGAGGACCAGATGGGTGGCAAAAGGAATTTAAGGTAACGAGAGAGCAAGTGCTTACACACTAAGGTTAAAATCAATAATGCATCTCTAGGCGGCCACTTAATCAGCATGATTTGAAGAGTTCTAGGGGCTCTCCTGGTGGCCCTCAAACGTTTCCTCCATTGCATATCAGCAATGCCTGAAGTTGTTAACAACCTTCCCAAATCACATCTCTTTGAGTTGACCCTTGAATAACACAAGCTTAGGGGTGCCAGCCACCCACATGGTTGAAAATCCTTATATAACTTGATGCCCCCAAAACTTAACTACTAATAAATAGCCTGTTTAGCAGAAGCCTTACCAATAACATAGTTGATTAACACATATCTTGTGTGTTATATGTATTATATATTGTATTCTTACAATAAAATGAGCTAAAGAATGGAAATGTTGGCCGGGCGCTGTGGCTCACGCCTGTAATCCTAGCTCTTGGGAGGCCGAGGCGGGCGGATTGCTCAAGGTCAGGAGTTCAAAACCAGCCTGAGCAAGAGCGAGACCCCGTCTCTACTATAAATAGAAAGAAATTAATTGGCCAACTGATATATATATATATATATAAAAAATTAGCCGGGCATGGTGGCGCATGCCTGTAGTCCCAGCTACCCGGGAGGCTGAGGCAGAAGGATCACTGGAGCCCAGGAGTTTGAGTTTGCTGTGAGCTAGGCTGACGCCACGGCACTCACTCTAGCCTGGACAACAAAGTGAGACTCTGTCTCAAAAAAAAAAAAAAAAAAAAAAGAATGGAAATGTTATAGGAAAATTATAAGGAAGAGAAAATATATTTACTAGTCATTATGTGGAAGTGGATCATCATAAAGGTCTTCATCCTCGTCTTCTTCACATTGGTAGGCTGAGGAGGAAGAGGAAGGGGAGGGGTGGTCTTGTCTCAGCGGCAGCAGAGGTGGAGGTGGTGAAGGAGGTGGAAGGGGAAGAAGAGAGGTAGGCACAGTCCGTGTAACTTTACAGAAATATATTGTAATTTCTGTCTGACTTAATTTTTGCTTTTGATTTCTCTGAAAATGTCTCTCCAGGGGTCCTCAATCTTTTAAAACAGGGGGCCTCAGCCTCCCGAGTAACTGGGACTACAGGTGCCGCTCCACTATGCCCAGCTGTATTTTTCTATTTTAATAGAGACTTTTTTAGTAGAGACAGGGGTCTCGCTGTTGCTCAGCCTGATCTCCTACTTCTGAGCTCAAACAGTCTGCTCGCCTTGGCCTCCCAGGGTGGTAGGATTACAGGCGTGAGCCACTGTGCCCAGCCTCCAATATATTTGTTGAAAAACAACCACGTATAAGTGGCGTGCACAGTTCAAGCCCATGTGTTCAAGGGTCAACTGTAAGTGATCTCAATGCTCACAATTCCCCCCAAGGCGAGTGACAGGCATGGGTCACAAGACTCTACGAAATCAAGTGATCTGCATAAGATTGCACCGCTGATAAAGGGCAGACCAGACTCACCTACGTGTCCAGATGTCAAGGTTCTTTCCTTGACACCACAATTGCCTCTGCCATTATTGAAACTTCATCTCTTTGGATTAAATGCTTTCTAAGTAATTAAACATTCAAACAAAATGTTACCTGAATATTAGTGTATCTGTGGAGTTGTTTGCCTGAAGTGTGCTCAGGGGGAGGACTGGCAGGGAGAAGGAGAGTTTGGGAAGTGAGACAAAGCCCAAAAAACAGATCTAAAAGCCATTAGGTTAAAGCTTCAGTTCCCTATTTAAATGCAAATAGCCTTGCAGCAGCTACAGCAGGTACTCAGATCTTGTATCCTATCAGATCATTTCCCACCTTCTGGGATGAGCAGATAGAATGACAGACTCAGACTAAGGGGCCCTGTCAGTGTATGGCAAGGTGGGGATAAGGAGAGAAGGAGGAGGACAAAGCATAAAAACCAACTTTACATTTCACTCCAGGTTTTCTCTGAATGTGAGAAGAATCAAAGTCTTCTGTAGATACCAGATTTTGTGCTTCTTGAATATTGATACTTTAAACTGCTAATATTTAGCACTCTGTAAGGCCAAGGCAGGAGGATCCTTTGAGCTCAGGAGTTCAAGACCAGCCTGAGCAAGAGTGAGACCCTGTCTCTACTAAAAATAGAAAGAAATTAGCTGGACATCTAAAAATATATATAAAAAATTAGCCGGGCATGGTGGCGCACGCCTGTAGTCCCAGCTACTTGGGAGGCTGAGGCAGGAGGATCGCCTGAGCCCAGGAGTGTGAGGTTGCTGTGAGTTAAGCTGACCCCACGGCACTCTAGCCCGGGCAACAGAGTGAGACTCTGTCTAAAAACAAACAAACAAAAAAAACCTGCTAATATATAAACACAGAAAATGTAGAAATTTAAAAAAAAGTAAATCCCAATCCAGAAAGGTCTTATCTCTCCTTGAAGTCTGATCTTTTTGCTCCAGAAATATTAGAGTTTCTTGTATTTATCAAAGTATACTTTTCAAACGAAAGTCAAAACGTGATTCTTTTTTTTTTTTTTTCGTGATTCTTAAACAAATGTAGACTGAACATGTGTCAGAGATTTATTAAGCTCATTAGTGAAGGATGATAAAGTTGGCTCCAAAGAGAATTAGAGGTGCTGGGATCAAATGGGCATTGGAGAAAGAATATTAGAATAAGCCAGTTGAATTAGATACAAAATTGGTTAATGTCCTACAGGCAATAGAACCATAACCTTGAGGATTATATCTTCTACTTCTCAGAATTCACTTACATCTCTGCTAGACATAGGTCTACAAGTTCAGATGTAACATGGATAAGATGTCTGGGCCTTTGATCACTAGTAAGCAGAAACTCAAAGATCTACTCTTTAGCTTAGACAATTAAATAATCCCTGGGCGGGCCCTGACCAATACTCCACTATAACACTAAGAACATATGCTGCTCTCCCTTTGTCTTCCTTCCAAGTTTTGAATCCCAGTGGCTCAAGTTGGGCTCAGGCAGGTCAAAAATATTCTAGTTCAAATTCTGAGTTGCCTTTGAACCTGTGAGTGTGTTCAAACAAGGAAAGAAAAGGAAGTGGAATGAACATTTGTATTAGTCTTCTCAGGATGCCACAGCAAAAACACTGCAGACCGGGTGACATAAACAACAGAAACATATTTTGTCACAGTCTAGAGACTGGAAGTCCAAGATCAAGGTGTCAGCAGGTCGGTTTTTCTTGAGGCCTCTTTCTGTGGCTTGTCACTTTCTCCCTGTGTCCTTACATGGCCTTGCCTCTGTGTGTGTGCACCCTGGTATCTCTTCCTTTCTTCATAAGGAGAAAGGACAGCAATCCTATTGCATTAGGACTCCAACATTATGACCTCATTTAACCTTGATTACCTCCGAAAGATCTCATCTCCAAATGCAGTCACATTGAAGGTTAGAGCTCCCACATATGAATTTGGTAGTGGGGGACAAAATTCAGTTCACAACAATATTTATTTAGCACTTTCCCTGAGCTAAGAACTTTCAAATACAGAACCGTCTTGAAGGCTCACCCCAGCTTGAAGAGATGGTGGCATTTTACAGATGTTTTCAGAGAGGTTAAATAACCTCCCAAAGATCACTACCCAGGGAGCCGGTGGCAGAACTGTCGTCTGACTCTCAGAGAGTCAGGAAATAAAAGCAGGCCATTTATGGAGCAGTTGGGAAGGTTCCACAACCTCTACAACTTCCTTATAATTGCTGTTAAATATTTGTTGTATAGTAGTTCCCTGTTATCCACGTTTCTGCTTTCCAGAATTTCAATTACCCATGTTCAACTGAGGTCCAGAAAGAAATTATTAAATGGTAAATTCCAGAAATGAACTATTCATAAGTTTTAAATTGCATACTGTTCTGAGCGGTGTGATGAAATCTTATGTCATCTCACCCTGTCCTGCCTGGGGATGCGAATCATCCGTTTGCCCAGTGGATCCATGATGTATATGCCGCCCGCCCATTAGTCACGCAGTAGCCATCGGAGTTATCAGATCAAGAAAACATGGTGAATCTAGGGTTCAGTACTGTCTGCAGTTTCAGGCACCACTGAGGGTCTGGGACTACTGTAATCCTCTGACCCTTAAAATAAAAATGTCCTGTGGGATCATGTCCCGGGGAAGCATCGTCTAGAAAAGCCGTGCAGACTGAGTCTCCGGGGTTATAGGAACCAGAGAGTAGTGGTGGAGACCAGCCACCGAGCTGTCCCAAATGCCTTGGAGCTGCAAGATGGAAGAGAAGGGGTGTAGGCAGCTGGCCTTTGACTGGGATTGGCAGGAGACACGCCTGTGTGGGTCCTGGTGATTCGGGAGAGACAATTTGAGAGTTCCCCTCACCCCCGCCCTCACTGACTCAGTATTGACTGAGCTCTGCCTGTGGCCAGCACTACCAGGTGCTGGAGGATTTAAAGCACCTACCAAGGATCCCTTTATTTATTCTCCCTAAAGGCCCCTTTTAGGGAATAATAGTGCCTCCCACTCATGTACCCACAAAAAAATTGCTCTTAATAAGAAATGATCAATGAACTTTCTCATTTTCTTGTGTTCAAATCGTAGCTCTGCCATCAGTTAAATTTATGACCTATTCATTTCACCTCTCTAGCTCCAGTCTCCTTATCTGGAAAATGGGCGCATCAATAATGTCAACCTCAGAGAAATAAATGACACAGTGCACATAGAAAGGTTCTTTGCACGGTGCTCAATATCCAAGCAAGGCCCAGTGAGGCCTGACGGCTTTTCTCTTTGTACTTTGTTTCTTTTTTGTCATTATTCTCTCCTTGTTCCCTGGTATTCCCCAGAAACTATATCTCAGAGCCTTTGGTCATCTTTGTGAGAATTCGAAGGTGAAGGAGGGAGGAGGTTTCCCAGATCTACTTGGGGGAAAGGGTGAGGCGGGACACGGTTGGCAGCTGCGGTCCCGGCGCGGCAGGGGAGCGGGGCCCTGGGAGGCTGCCAGTGGGGATCGAGGCTGGGTAGGAGCGTCTGCTTTAGTTTCAACCGTGCCAACGCCCCTTTCCGCACATCGTGTCCCCGCGTCTCATGGCTCTCCCCGTGCACTGGACTGCGTGACGCTTGAAGGCAGGAGCCCCGGGGGAACAGTTAGTTCTCCACTGGGTGCCTCGCATGAGCACGCGCTTGAGCGTTTGCTGAGTGAACGGAGGAAGACGACCGTGCTGAGTAAGAAATAAGATTCGCTGGGTCGTAGTACGAAAACAAAACAAGTCCAGTGCGTACTTAGCGCTCATCGGAGCACCGTAATTACAGTCAGCTGCTGGACGGCGGACTCGCCTCACAAGCAAGGCCCGTGCCCAGCGCAGCTCGCTTTCATGTTGGCCCAGAAGAGTAACAAAAGGAGACGCTGTTTTCCTGGCGGAGCTTTAACCGTCTTCTCAGGGTGCTGACCTGTCCCGTGAGAGAGCCCCCCTGCAACCTGGCAAAGCTGCGGGGGAAACGCCGCCTCTGGGCTGTGCTGCTGCTCCAGGGTTCTGTGACTCGCCCTCGGACTAGAGTGAGAGCACCTGCCAAACAGGCCTAGCGTGGAGGGGTGCATCTCGGTGAGGAAGGTTGCCGTTCTAGTATGTTCTCCCCACTCCCCACCCCGCTGTCATTCTGACCTTCCAGGAGGGGGCTCTTTTATCAGGGGTACTGTGCACGGCAGGAGACAGACTGGAGAAATAGCAGCTTACTGTGTTTGAAGTTTGAAGCCAAAATATGTGGTCTTGGGCAAGTGATTTAACTTCTGTAAGCTTCTGTTTCCTCATCTGTAGGGTGGGGGGTGAGAATGCCTTGCTTACGGGGCAGGTGGAACGATCGCGGGAGACAATGTAAGGGAAGCACCTGGCCTGTAGGGGGCGCAGCGAGCATAGGTTCTGCCATCTTCCCATCCCCCTGGCACCTCTGCTGGGGGTAGTAGGTGGGTGCTGAACCCGGCAGCAGGGCTGGTGCCTCTCCACTGTTGACGCCCATTTCTGCCCTGGACCCGCGGGGCGCTAATCCTATGGTCACAACCAGTTCCGTCATTCCCTTGCTATTTTCTGGGGTCAAATTCCTAGCTTCTTGGGTCACCGTTCCTACAGAAACGAACGGGTAGTCACAGAAACTACAGGCCACAAGTCACGGGCAGCAATGGAAAGCTCTTACTTCTTCCAGAATGAACATATAAAGCCAAACAAAACAAAACAGAACCCTTCTAAAGGGCTAAGGCAAAAGCAAAAAGCCCGAAATCCAACATCATGAAGTTCGAGTTTCCAAAGCATGAACAGTCTAGTGGCATGATTTTCCTTCTAATTCCAGAATCTTAAAGCAAAAAAGCTAAAACAAAGCAAAATTTAAAAGGCAGTTAATGGTTTCCCTGAAAGAATAAAGGAGTGTCTCTTTAAAAAAAAAAAATGACTGCTATGAACTATCTTGGGAATGATTCAAGTTTAAAGTAGAAGAGAAAGAAAGAAGAGTAACCATATTTTCAATGTTATATTCCAATAACTAAGCCCCACTTTAGGGTAAAACTCCTTAGAGCCAGACACTGTTTCTCCTTAGTACCACCCCAAAACATATTTTCTGGCTAAATTATTTTCACCTTGCCCATGATTTAGAATTATCCTTGTTTTATTCCCTAATGATCTTCTTTTCTTAAACTGACATCTACTCACGTCTAGCCAGTAGGAAAGGTGGCATACCATGACCTTGCCTACATTTTTGGTGCTCACCTCTGATAAAATTCAATTATATTTCTAGAGAAAATGCTAAATAGTTAAAATGACACTTCATTAAAAGTATGAAGAGATCACCTGATTCTGTAGACTTTTGGTTTAAATTTTACCATATGCATTTTGATTAAATGCAGTATACGTATCTACTGTACACAAAATGGGAAAAACAAAGTCTTTCTAAGTCTCTATTTTTTTTTTTATTTTTTGGTTTGTTCGTTTGAGACAGCGTCTTACTCTATTGCCCAAGCTAAAGTTCATTGGTGTCCATCATAGCTTGTTACAACCTCAAACTCTTGGACCCACGCAATCCTCCTGCTTCAGCCTCCCAGGTAGCTGGGACTACAGGTGTGCACCACCATGCTCAGCTAATTTTTTATATTTTTTGTAGAGATGGGGTCCCACTATATTGCCCAGGGTGGTCTTGAACTCCTGGCTTCAAGTGATCCTCCTGCCTCAGCCTCCCAAAGTGCTAGGATTACGGGCATGAGCCATCACACCTGGCCTAAACCTCTATTTTTATCAGGTATTTCTCTTTTCTGGGGAGAGGAATTAGGGAGATTAGTGCTATAATGATGGAGAAACTGAGGCCTAAGGAAATGAAACACCTTGTCCAAGACCACCCAGCCACTTCACATTTCTTGCCAGAGGATATCTGCCAATTTGTTTTGGATGAAGAGTGTTGAGCTTCCCTGAGTTAATGGATTATTGATTAATGTTCAGAAAAATCCACAAAGAGGTTTGGTATGTTCTTCACTGTGAAAACCTCTTTTACTTCTTCTCAGTGGGAGTGCTAAGAGAATTTGGGGCAGGACAATTTTTGTGTGTGCAGTGGTCCTCAAGCGGCAGGATGTTCATTTCCAGTCCACCAAATGCAAGCTGCACTCTCTGGCCAGGGTGACAACAGAAATGCCCTCAGGCATTTCTCAACACCTCCTAGGAAGGCGATACTGCTCTGCTGTTGATACAGCACCTAATGGGAATTCCTCACCCTACTCTCTACCCTGTCTTCCCCAGGGTTTTCTATAATACTTGCCTCACCAAATAATCATTCCTTCCTTCTTTTCAAAGTTTCTTGAGCACCCAGCAAGAGCTGCAAATGATGTTTATACACTCACTAGCTTCAGGCATATGGTGCAAGGCGGAGCAGGAGGCAACCAGGCCCAATGTTTTCAGAACTCCTCGGGACACTCAAACAGCTATTTGTGACTTACTTTTGGATGAGAACTTGCTCAACACGTTCCTTGTTTTTCCAGTGATCACTCCCCAGCAGGATTGCTGGCAGGGGCAGCTTACCTGGACAGGATCTTCAGAGATCACCCAGCTCAGAACTTCCTTTGTAAATCAGAACCCGGATGTTAAGAATCGTGCCCAAGGTCACACAGCCCATCCGTTGCAGAACCAGATCTTGGCCCAATTTTTCTTCCATGTTCCAAAGACAACCATCACATATGCCACAGCTTTTCCAGGGGTTAACCACAGTTATGAAACTGGACTAGGGCAAGGGCCAAATATCCATCATTTCACAGGGGTTCTGCATGATTAAGGTGAGATGCCTTTGCTCCAAGAACTCACCCTGCTGCAGGGAGATGGTGCTGTGGAGTGATCAAAGCATGGACTCTAATGTCTGAATGCCTCCCTGTTAAGCCAGCTCAACTTCTTATCTTTGGCAAGATGTCTAGCCACTTTGTGCCTCAGTGTTCTCATTTAAAACTCTGGGGAAAATAATAACCAAACTATGTTATGAGGATTAAATGAGGTAATAGTTCTAAAGCAACTACAATAGTGTCAGACACACCATAAGCATGTGTTTAATGTTAGTCATTGTTGTTATCATCATCATCAATTACATTATTTTTCCTTCCCTGGGAATTGAACCAGGGACAGAAAGCAGGTCTGGTTTAATTTCTCTGACCAGCATGAGCCAAGGGGGGGGGGTGGGAGGGGGGGGTCTTCCTTTGGAAACACAAACAATAACCTCCAATCCATGGCTAATGTTTTACTCAACTTTGAATGAAGATAGATATAAAACTGTATAAATTCAGCATACTTAACTTTGATAATAAAAATTAAGGAAACCAAAGTGTTTTTTTTTTAAAGTAAGGTACCAGCCTACATCTCTAAACTAATTTGTCTCTTTTATAAGACCATTTTAGCTGTTTCTTTTGGTTAATGATCATGTAATCAAGGGCATAGAAAGATAAGTAAATGGTGGGTCCTGCCTTCAAGGAGGCTTTTTAAAGCAGTAGAACTTGCTACCTTTCTTGCCATTTGCCTGGGTGTTACCCTGTGGTGGGTTTGGAATCTTGATAAACTAAATAGGGGCAGGGCTGAAACCCTCCTGGGTTTATTGGTTTTCCTACTCCCTTCCTTGCAGACCACCACTCCTAATGGGGTGCTTCCCTGCAGTGCTTGTAGAGCTGGTCAACTGCTTCTTATTAAAGGGTGGGTAGAAGAGTATATTAAGCATGTCAGTTTATTTTCCATATCCTGATGCCTTGATATCTGGGGCCGAGCTGACCAGGAGGGATTGCCCTTCCAGAGTCAGCAATTACTGGAGATAGTACCTGACTCATGTGGGAGAGCACACCTTTCACATGCAAACCAACCAATTCAGAGTCCATACCCCCCAACCACTCAGGGACCACTATCCACCTGCCCTAATCACTCCAGCGCCAGGTACCAGACAACCAGGGGCAGCTCCTATGCTCCAAAGCTCACTGAGATGATTATTCAAACTAGCCAATCCTAAACCTGTTTATGCTGCCTGTTCCTTCCCATGGAAACCACAATAAAGGCTCTGGTCCACATTTCCCCCAAGCCCCTCTGCCTCCTGGCCAACCCTGCTGGTTCCCCAGGTGGCACCCTACATGACATGCCGTGCCTCCTGTTTTAGACCCATGAGGAATTATTCAGAATTTCATGCAGAGCATTTAAAATTCACACCCCAGACCAATTAAATCAAAACCTCTAGGAATATGACCCAGGCATTAAGTATTTTTCTTAATTTCCCAAGTGATTCCAAAATGCAGCCAAGTTTGAGAATGGGTGCTCTAAAACACCCTTATGGATATTTTCACAATGGACATTTCTAAATTTAAAAAAAAAAAAAATCTTTCCTATGGTAATCTCTCCAATGTCTTCCTTTGAAGGAAGGCTGAAAAATGCAAAGGATATTTTAACTTAGAATCTTTCCCTCTCCACTATCTACTGCCACTTACATCTGTATCCATGGCTCCATTGCATAATTATCCTTTAGGGAGATCAGATTTTGCCAGTAAAAATCCTTTACCTAAGACAGTGAGGAATTTTGGTGAAGAAGGGGTTAAGAAGATGGCTAGCCCAGTTGCATGCTGGGAGTTGTAGTCCAATAGCAGTGCCCAGCCTGCGGGGCGCTGTGGGCCTCCAAAGCAGCGCTCAGCATCCCCCATTCCACAGGGCCCTTCAGAGGGGCAGTGTCAGCAGTGCTAATAGGGTGGATACCCGAGTCCGAACACCTGGGTTAGATCCCAGCACATTTCTCACTGGCAGTGGGACTCTGGGCAAGCTACCTAACCTCTGGTCCTGTTTCCTTTTCTGTAAATATCTGGGAAATGATAATAGTATCTAGCCCATGGGATTGTTATGAGGATTAAGTGAGTTAATATACATAAAGCGCTTTAAAATGGCAGCCGGCACATTATAAGCATTCTGTAAGGGTCCGCTTTCGTTATTATTGTCTTCTCAACTCCAAGAGTTCTATTCTCTTGGCCCATAAGAGGTGAAAATCCCCTGATGTCACAGTTAGGACCCCAGAGGTTAGCTGACCTTTGAGAAATTATCCATATCTGTGTGTACAAATTGCCTCATGGCTATTTCTCTTTAAAATCATGAGGTTGGGTTTGGAGAGATGAGCCTGGGCAAAGGCAGATGATATTAGCCAACAGGTCCTGGTACATCTGCCAGGGTGATCGTCCCTAGTTTCTGCCTGCCCAGCCTCCATTCTCTCTGCTCCTGGCAGCGGCACCAAACTTCCTTTTGGGAAACCACCCGCTCCCATCACTCGCAGTCTTTGTGGGATTGCTAGCCAAGGTGCCCTGCTTTTCCTTGGCAAATGGTTAGGCATCTGACCCGAGCTCAGTCCATCAGCCTCTCTCCTTTAAGGGATGAATGTGGGGATGAGAACTGATTGGACTGGAATCACCTGGGGACATCGTCCATTAGCTCCTGCCACCTAGATGCCCAAGCTCTCACAAGCTCTCCACTTCTAAAGCTTGGTCAACCCTTCCTTGGATTCTGTGAGTCACTCTATCACCATAGCAACAAGGCTCTTGTATGCTTACCCTGGCACAGTCGATGTCTGTCACTCGCTACCAAACAGTCCTAAGCGATATACTACGTCTAAGTAATCTTAAAGATCTGACCCTCTGCTCACTGCCCGTGCCCCCCTTCCCATTTAATTCTGGTAGAACCATCAGCAGTACAAAGCCTTCTGTAACACGCCCGCCGCATGTATCGTCGCTAATGCTGGTATCAACAGGGAAAGATGGTATTGTTATTTCTACATTATCAACGTGGAAAATGAGGCACAGAGATGCTAAGCAACTTGCCCAAGTAAACACAGCTAGTAAATAACAGAAACAATATTTCAACAGGTCTAAATGCTAACCTCAATCAGTAAGTGAAATGTATTGGAAACAAGATCATTTCCCAGCCATTTCCCAGATTCCTGGAGTAGGGGAGGATCTTTACCACATGCTAATGCAGTTTTCTTTCTCTTTCTTCTTCTTCTTCTTCTGTAAACTGATTGTAAGAAACACAATTTCTATCGCAACTGTGCCCACACACACACAGAATGGAAACGAGGGCTTCACAAGGCAATGGTCACCCTTATAGGTGCAGTATGCTTCAATTTTGTATTCAAAATAATTTCATTTTCAAAATTCTGCTTGCCCCCACTAGATTGATTTCTTGACCCACTATTGTATCTGATCTGACTGCAAACTTCAAAAACCCTGCTCTATTTGAGAAGCCTGCTTAAAATGACACCAGTTTGCATGAGTGTTTGTAAAAGGAGGCAGGCCAAGCTTGATCTTTTAATGCTCCTAATAATGATTTGTTTACTTGCACAATGTGTGTTTCCTAGGTCACACCAGCCTGAGGGGAAAACTGGGATCATAACCACGGCACATGCTGTTCCTCTCTCACTCTGCTTTCATCTGCTCTTCCAGAAGCGCCAGCAACCCCCACCCCAGGACCCCCTTCCAGTCTTGCAGAGGATGCTCAGGGAACATTGTACATGTGTTCCCAGACATTGTACCTCATCCCTCATTTTTCTTCTCTTCTGTTCAGGCTCCCCGTTGGGATCCTTTGCCAGTTCCTTTGATGTCTGCAGACCTGTCAGTGATGCTGGGCCACCAAGGCTGAGCTGCTCCTGGTGAAAAATTCGGTGACTTTGGTCTGACCCTTGGGGCTGGATGAGGATGTCATTTGTCTCATATCTCTGTGGCAGCTCCTAGTGCCACCACTGTGTGTTGGTCTTCAGCACCCACATATAGTACAATAGTGCCCACCGAACTGCAGAGAATCCCTCCTTTGGAGCAGGGATCCCAAAGTAGATTCATCTTATCCCCCTCTAACTTGCAAATGTCCAAGGGCAGTGGGCTGAAAAAAATCTTCAGCCAAGATTCACAACCTCCTTCTTTTTCCCCAGTTCTGGCCTCATCCTTGGGCCAAGCTGGTGCTCCTACTTTTACCCAATGTGGTGCATTCTCTCTTTCCCAGGAGGCACCTTCACACGTCTAGACTCTTGACAGGGCCATAGTCCGTCATCCTGCCAAGAAGTGCCTGCTTCCTAGAGTGAATATAGACTTCAGCTAACCTCATTTTTATTTGAGAGCTCTGCTTTCCAGGTATAGGAGTCACATGTTCAGAATTCAAGTCCTATTGCAACTGTGATGATGATGATGATAAACCTTTCTCATGTATCAGGCCACACCAGAAGCCTGAGATACAGTAAATAAGATACAGTATCTCATTTAATTATCTCAACAACTCTATGTGATACATACTATTATTATCTTCATTTTGCAGAGGCAAAGATTGTGGCTCATGAAGGCTAGATCGGCCCAAGGTCACAGGGTTGGCAAAGTGCAGAGCCAGTCCCAGGCACTGCTCGGCTGCTCCTGCACAGTTCGGACAATGGGGTGTCCAGCCTGCCTCAGTTGGGCCTCCCAGCTGCCCTGGGCCTCCTTCCAACTCTGCCTACATCCTTTCTAGGCCCTTGTCCCAAGGTACCCAGTGTGGTCCACAAGTAGGTGTTATACCTTATCTAAATTATCCAAGTTGGTGGCAAGCCCTAAGCTTCTAACTCCTACTTCCCACGTCCTCTCTGCTCCCCTGAGGGCCTCTCAAGACTTCAACTTCGTGACCTGCCCTCATCTCCCCAGCCCCTCCTCAGATCCAATTCTGGGGCCAGGAAGTGGTTTCTCCTCCCAGAAAGGCTGTCGGCACTCTGCATTATATGGTTAAAAGTTTGCCCAATCTTAGTGGGTGTTTTAAATGAATAAAGAATTCAAGTCTGGGCTGTAAATGCCATAGAAAAAGAAAAGGATACTGTCTTTTCAGAATGCCCATTGTAATTTGCCCTTAGAGTTCCCCATGCCCTCCCCAGTGGTCCTTTCTCCACTTGAACTGACAAACTGAACTGCCAGATAAATACAGCTGTAAAGTGAATAGTGTGGATGTGATTTCTGTCCCTCATTCATTTGCCCTCCCGCCTTTACCGAGTCAAAAGTGAAAGACAGCTCGCCCTTTCTCCGACTGTGTCTATGTCGCATGAAGCCAAGAGACGGTCAAGCAAGCTTGATAATTCAACACATTTGAACGTGTAACACAGGGAGTGAATTATCCTGTCTACACCGACCACATTTCAACCAAACACCTGCTGTTGTGTCCCTTCATGCAGGAAGGTGGCTCTGCCACTTACCATCTGTGTGACCTCTCAGTACCTCAGTTTCTCCATCTGTAACATGCAGAGATTGGATCCAAGATCTCTGAGTTCCCTGAAAGTTCTCAGGGTTTTTATTTTGTGGTTATAAAATGCATCATTTACAAGTCAGATCATTTAGGGGTGACTTTGAACAAAAACAATCCTCCATAAACTTGTTACCACATAATTATTTTGTGGAACAAATTTCCACTGTGCACTTGAAGTCGGATCCAATTTATAGAAATCTGACTTGCAGCCAACTTTTAAGTGACACTTTTACTGTTTAAAATGAGGCTTGCCCATAGGTCACAGTTTCTAAAAATGCCATCATATACTCCCTCCCCTACAGAGTCCTCCACAGGCAAGCATTAGTAGAATACTTTCTAAAATCATTATTCTTTTGGACTGAGAGGGTTTTTTTTCTTTTCTGTAAAAAAAAAAAAAACACATACAGTATTTACAAACCCTCAAAAAACTGGCTTAGTGATGATAACAGACTGGTCTTTTTGAAACACAATCCAGATAATATCATTCCTCTGCTGACTCTAAAGAGGTGACTGTTGCTGTCCTTTGCATATGCTGTTCCCTCCACCTGGAATGCTCTCCCAACCCCCTCTTTCACTCCTCCGTACCTTAGAACTCAGCACAATCACTGCTTCTTCAGGGAATTGTCCCCTGACTTCCTCGACTAGGTCAGATCTCCCTTTGTTATAACTCTGGGGTGCAATCGAGGTTTATTTGGATGAGCATGTGATCAGTGTGAACGGACCGTCCACTGCGTTGTTGCTCGCATAGGCACGCAGTTGCCCACAGCGTGCGTGTACAACGCCGTACAGGCACCAGGTCCACAGCAGTTTCTCTACCTTCATGGAACCCTCAGTCTTCTGGGCTAAACAGACAGTAATTGAATCCGAGAATGCTCATGACCACCACTGCGGGCCCCTCCCCCCCCCAAGCTTACAGAGACTTGAGCCAGTGATCGGCATTAGTACGGGGCCAGCTATGAGACAGAAGGGGTGAAGTGGCAACGCAGCAAGCTTCAACGCAGGATGAGTTATATGTCACAATCATGCATTTGCTCAAACCACTCTTTCAATACTGTCGGTCTAAGAAGCTGGAGGAGAAAGGACTCCTCCATGGAGTGACACCTCAGGCTGGCCGTGCCCTCTTGGAGGATGGCCACCTTCAGCATGGTGGGAGGACCAGGGGTCTGTTTTCCTCCTCCTCTGCCACCATCCTAAGAGTCTTCTCCTCTCTTGGACTAGACCGCCCCACCTCAAGGCCAGTTCCTCTGCATTTTTGCTTCTTTAAGTGAATTTCCTTTTCCAAGGGGCCATCCTGTATCCCATCAAGTGCACCAGTGACAGTCCATCGCTTCCATTTCATTTTAATCATAATCACAGAATGTCTATACCATCATCCCCATTTTACAGACAGGGGAGTAGATTCAGCCATTTCCCTGTCTGTAAAATCAGCTAGGTCACCGTAGCGGTGGGATCTCAAAGCCAGGTCTCCAGTCCTTAGTTCCGCAGTTCCCCCCATGCCGTAGCCTCCGGGGCTGAGCCAGGCCATTTCCAAAGCCCCGGGAAGCCAGAGTTGGCTGCCTCCTGCTGGCAGGGAGTTCCTTCCAAGCTCCTGGTGCTACTGCCAAAGAAGGGAGGGTGGGATAAGTGAGGAGGGAGGGTGGATCATAGACAGAGGGTCCACGTTTCTGTCTCCCTCCCTTACCACGGGAGGAGGGTACAGATTAAACAGGAGGGTGGGGGCAGGAATACCAATAATAATTCATGACAGTTAATAAGTGTCAGAAAAGTGTTTACTCACATTCATCCCCTGAAATTCACATTCTCCATGCGTTCTTATTTGTCTTTCAAGGATGGCATCAGCCAGGTGGACTTGGCAAGAAACAGCAAGGTATTAGCCGAATGCAGCGGAGAGAGTTTCATTTAACTTCATTTTTCCAGCCAGGGCTGGCTCCAAACCTAGTTTTTCTTACGAGGTTGTTTGCTACATGAAAAGCAAATTCCCAGAGGTTTCTGAGATTGCCGACATCCTATGCAAGATGACTGCTCCCACCCGCCCGCCCACCCACCCACTAATAAGACATAATGCCGTCCTATTTTTGGTAACAATTAAAGGGCCTCCCGGTGAAAGCAGAAAGCTGTTTATTTTCTGTTACATCACTTCACTTTGCCTTCGAAGGCTGGTCTGTGCTCAGTGTTTTCGTGGTGATGCAAGTCGGCTCTGTCCTCCAGCACTTGGATCCCTCCCATCGCACAGCACCTCACAGGTCTCTTCCCCCGAGCCGTGCATTGCTGGAGCGAGGAGCAGCTCACGCACGAATCAGCTGCAGGTCCCTGTTTTGAAAAGCAGAGATACAGAGGCAGAGGAAAAGGGTGGACTCCTATGTGACCTGTGCTCAGAGCAAGACAATCACCATCTGAATTCCAGAAGCCCTGTTCATGGTTGGGGATATTTTTTTGCCTGCATGGAATCAGAACGAAGCAAAAGGATGGGAAATGCCTGCATTCCCCTGAAAAGAATTGCTTATTTCCTATGTCTCTTATCTGCGCTTTTGCTGACTGAGGGGA
Organism: Microcebus murinus; assembly: GCF_040939455.1. Classification (NCBI taxonomy): domain Eukaryota; kingdom Metazoa; phylum Chordata; class Mammalia; order Primates; family Cheirogaleidae; genus Microcebus; species Microcebus murinus. Next base: position 31,331,037 of record NC_134117.1, on the reverse strand, counting down.
AGAAACCAGCGAAGCCAAAATGCCCTGCCGTGTGTACTTGTACCAAAGATAATGCTTTATGTGAGAATGCCAGATCCATTCCACGCACCGTTCCTCCTGATGTTATCTCATTGTAAGGCCCGTAAGCATTTTGATATCTAATTTACGATTTAAAAATTCCAGCCGGTGTATGTGGGGCTTTGTATGTATTCGTAGAAGGGCATGGAGAGAGAGCTTCCTCTTGCATGCTTGGCCATTTGACAGTGCTAACATTTTGCTGCATTTAGAAATTTTGGTTTTTTATTAGCTGCTACTGAACATGCTTAGACAGCCCCCACCCCTGAACATTATTATGAGAAACCTGTAGCAGATTCATCTCTCTTACTTCATCTGGAAAGGAACGGGGTATGGTACTTCATAAAATAGTGTCAAAATAGTGACTGTTATGCTAAATCGGATTAACATAAGGTTTGTTCTCTGTGTGTGTGTCTCTTTGTGTGTGTCTGTTTGTTTGTTTTTTGTTTTTTGTTTTCTTTCAGATCCTTTGTGAGATCTGGTTTTACTGAAATCTCAGAAGGGAGTTTTTTATTCACACCATCGCTGCAGCTCTTGTGAGAAATATTTATATCATGACTATTTTTAATATGGCATATATTTGGATAAGCCCTCTAGTAAAATGATCTCAATATTAATTTGGTCAAATGTGATTGTATTTCTGAAAAGAAAGAATATCAGTAAAGTGAGGGGTAGATGGGTTTGTTTGCTACTTCACACCAACAGTGCAGGTTGATTCTTGCAATGGTAAATTTGCTAACCTGGAATGCTGTCTACTTTAATGGCTATTTATGAAGTTGCTGGAATGTTGCAACAATGATCCCAATTCCATTCCACTATTTTACTTTCATTTTTAACTTGGGAACTTCGGTTATTTTGCCCTGGAGTTTTTGAATTAGTCAATACAGAACCTAGCATAACATATGCGCTCAAGATGTTGTCTCCCGGGAACTGGGGCAGGCTGCTACATTGTATGATTTACCATGTGGGGGGAAACAACAACAAAAAAACCCTCTCAGTTCTTTCTAGGTAATTCCTTAAAATACCAATTCTCGAGACACTGTTTTTTTAATCTCATCTAATTTATAACTAGTCGCTTTACAAGGAGGAAAAGAAAATATTAATATGGGATAGTGCAAAGGATTACTCTTTGCTCTGTGTTTTGAGTTGGCCACAAGGGAACCACATATTCAGTCTATACCTGAAAATATTCAAAAAAATAATATTTGGCTAAGAAATTAGATCTCTTCACAGGCATAATGTAGCATGTATAATTCGTTCTGATGTGTAATGTTTGGCAGTTGGAGTTCTGGTTCTTCGAGCAGTATCACATGGGGGTTGGGAGGTCCCCCGGTACTCAGGCATCAGGCAAGAGACTTGGGTTGTAGCTGGACTGTTCTGGGGAGAATTAGCCAATTGTGGGTCAGCTGAGTTTGGGCTCTCTTAACTGCATGATTCAGGACCCAAGCTTTTTGGTTTTTTTGTTTGTTTGTTTGTTTGTTTTGTTTTGTTTTCTTGCCTTAGTTGGCCATTTTGGCTGTTTGCGGTCAATATATATAGGGAGACAGTGTGGAAGTGCAATTTGAGACACCGGAGTTTAAATCCCACCCCACCACTCATAGAACTTAGATACGCAGGCTTGTGCAAATGACTAAATCTCACTGAGCCTCAGTCTCCTTATCTGTAAAATGGAAGTGCAAACACATACTTTGAAGGTTGTTATCAGAAATAGATATGATTTAAGTAGGTGAAACACTTGGCATGGGGTATGGCAAATGCTTACATGTTTTATAAATATTAAGTTTTAAAAATTTTACATTAAGCTAAAAAGCTAAAAGTCACTCAATCTATTGTTTTGTCTATATTAAATCCCTTAACTGGTTTGACCATTTCATTGAATTTACAAACTTGATCAGGTGTTTTGACATTATGTAAGGATGTTGGCTGATGTCCTTCCACTGGCTAATGTCTTCAAGTAATTAACAGTTGGCTAGGTTACTCCTAAAGGGTTTATCTGTTTGACTGATGGCTAGTAGTGTGAGTAAAGGAAGTGTTAGCACGTCAAACAAATCGAAGAAAGATAGATTCTTTAGCCCAGAAAAGGGAAAAATCTCTAATGCTGGGATCTTTCCAAAGGATAAGAATTTGCTGTATCTGAAAAAGTGAGAAAATTGTGCTTATGCTGCTCATTTGTTCAGTAAATAAATGGCTCATTTAAGAAGCATCCTTTTGATGTACTATGGCCCCTCCCTCCCCCGGGACAGTGAAATAGATCAGTCCTTAAAATTCGAAAAGTCTCAGTTGACACAACTACTCATATTCTGACACTAGATGGACATTAGTGTGGCACAGAGAGCCTGGAGTGATCTACCTAGTCAGTTACCACATCTCCACTTTGTTTTTGTTGGGTGGACCCGGTCACGGCAAGCACAGATGCTGGACAATGTTATAGAAATAGTTACCGGCTGCTGCAGGGTAATGTGATTACACGCATTTAGAATCACAGAGGGAAGCCAAGGGACTGGTTTTTAAATAGCCTAACCGAGTATGTGTGCCATGCCCGTGTCCCATGCTCCGAGTGCCTATGGAACATTCCAGCCCTTATTTCTAAAAGCAGTTCAGGTTTCAGAAATAACAAAAGGGCGAGTAATTCTTGCCTGTATGTCCTTAGTTAACTCAAATTGGCCAACCTCAACATGGTAGCTTTGCGCTGGTGCTGATCTTATGCAAACTTGTCCGGGGTCAAAGTTTGTCTCTGATCTCCAGGACTCTGTTCCTAGAGACTCTGCTCTCCATCCTCCCTGCCCAGTGTTCCCTGCTTCCTCCCGTCCTCAGGAAAAGGTCTAATAAGCTCATGTGCACTGAGGAGGAAATAAATGCTGAGGCTCTGAATATGAATTGTGCCCCAACTGTAACAACTGTGAGCAGGCAGGGGTCACAGATAGGAAGGGCTCCTCTGTGGGATAGATTTGTCCAGTGCCCTGAAAACCTCTCATAGGCAGCCAACCCTGCACTGGAACGTCAAGACGGAGGGGCCTGTGTTGACCATTGGATCAGGCCTAGAGGACCCCAGCCACTGCTTGGGGTTTGCTATGAATTCTAGCCGCGTTCGTACCATGAACTATCAAATTGACCCATCATATCCTGTGAACAGATAAACTTCAGAATCAATTCTGCTCAATTTATGTAGGAACACAGTTGGTTTCTTGCTCTGTTGCTGGAAAAGGCAAAGAAATATCCCATTCCTGTCACCCACCTTAACAATATGATAATATTGTTATGGCCCCAGATGCTTTTTCAGACCTTCTGTAGAAGCTATCATGAGAAGTACTTTTTGAAATGTCAGTCCAGGATACTGAGGAAAACAGATGCAGTACCTTAAGTTACATGCAGGGTTTGGGAAAAGATCCTGGTAGGCCATGGCTGGCAGTTTGTGTTGGAGAACAAGAAAAACAAAAACCCACACTCTGTGGAGAGGAGAGAAAGAATAAAATGATCCAATAAAAATCCATCAGATTAGTTGTACAAGACATTTTTTAAAATTCTCATTTATGGTTTTACACAACAAAAACCTTCTCTAAGCAAATGCAATTTCATTCATGTTTTCCATAGGGCCAGTTTTGAAACATAACCAATGAGAACGATTATGCATTCTAGTTTGCTTTTAGTGAAAAAGAGTGGTACTTTTAGTGAATGCAATTTAGAGAAATGTGTTTTCACACGTTACAGGCCTGCTCCTTCTCAACTACAGACCCAAATTCCCAATGATATAGGCTCATGACAGAAGTAAAAAATTCAAATTTAAGAGGATAGAGCATGGCCACATTGCCATTCATTCATAACGTATTTTAATGAACTAAACTCCTGCAATTCCTAAGAGAGCTCTATTTGTAGAGAGTGATTTCCAGGGTTCATTTTAGTATTGTGCTCAAATAAACAAAACAAAAGAAAAAATAAACCTATATATAAGAATTCAATGTGACCAGAAAAAACTTATCCTGGTGGGATTTGGTCTTGTTTGAAACACAGACTTGATCTTTCTGGGTTGGGGAAGGAATAGCATTATTTTTTAAATTAATCCACAATCAACTCCTAAGTACACAGTCCGTAAGAAATTAAAAACCAAAAACAAATGGAAAAGCAAATAGCATGAACAAGAGAAATAATGAGTCCATCCTTACCAAGACTTTATCATTTAGTCCTTCAAAATATTACTTGTCCAGGAAAAAATATCCATGGCCTATCAAAGCAATTGCTATTTTTTAAAATCCCTCCTTATATTACAAGTGTAAGACAAATGTAACCATCTTCAATGACCACTCAAGTCAGACTATCAGCTAAGAGAGCTTTTAGGGGAATTATTAGTGGTTACAGATGAGACATGTTTTGGTCATGCCCAGCTGATACACCCTCGATGAACCAAAAAAAGTCAAAATTTCAGCCATCCAAGCTGTTTTGTCTATAATTTGCCCAATGACCCATAGATCTGATTTTTAACTTTTTAGTTAATTAATTCTTGTAACTGCACAAGCTAGCGCTGTACAACAAATGTTTTCTCTGAACACCTATTTCATCCTCTCAGTCATTCAGGCAAGACACCTAGGAGTTACCTGCCCCTGTCTCTCACTGTCCTCTTCCAACTGGACGAGTGGCCTCTCAGACAGCGCGGGAACTGCTGCCTCCTCTTCCCCGCAGCGCCATTCCCCTAATCGGCGCCGCGCTTCCTTCGCTGTTTCACAGGCCACTGCAGGAGCTTCCGCACCTCTCTATGCTTCCAGCTCCCAGCGACCCATGTCCCTTAGCGTCACCTTCCTGACACACAGCCCTCCACACGCCCCCCTGTGCTCTCATGGCTCCCTGGAGGCAGAGAAAGTCTGAACACCTGAGTTGGTGTTAACAGCATTTGCCTCTCTCCTCTTTGTGGAGAGTCATCGCTCACAACACACACAGACCCTACACACACACACACACACACAAACATGCTCAGTCCACACCAGACTGAGCTATCTCATCCCGTGACCTCTGTCTTCTCAGATCTGCAGCCTGTGCTGATGGCCCCAGCACTGCCTGTCATGCATTAGAGATGTTTGTGCCTGCATCTGCCTCGTGTCTCTCTCAGAGGACCATCAAAAAACCGTGGTCCTAGGGACAAGGCTAGGCGTCATAAACCCAGACATTGCTTTCCTACAGATTTGTTGAATCCAATTCATATTTCCATAGATTTCATACTGAGGACTTCTGTTTTTACTATCAGTAGATGTTCCTGATCATGTTCACACCCATTTTATTTTTTTTTATTTTATTTTTTTGAGACAGAGCCTCCCTCTGTTGCCCAGGCTAGAGTGCAATGGTATCAGCCTAGCTCACAGCAACCTCCAGCTCCTGGGCTCAAGCGATCCTACCGCCTCAGCCTCCTGAGTAGCTGGGACTACAGGCATGCACCACCATGCTCCGCTAATTTTTTCTGTATATTTTTAATTGTCCAGCTAATTTCTTTCTATTTTTTAGTAGAGAGGAGGTCTCACTCTTGCTCAAGCTGGTCTTGAATTCCTGAGCTCAAACAATCCTCCCGCCTTGGCCTCCCAGAGTGCTACAGGCGTGAGCCACTGCGCCCTGCCACAACCTTTCTTATGTTTGGTCCACCCTGTCTGATTTCAGCTGGGCTACTGATGGTCTGGGGGTCTAGAGAGTGAGCTGAACCAAAAACTGTGAAGAGATAAGAAGTTAGGACTTCAAACTTCTTCAACAGAGATTTCCAGCTACCAGGATTTCAAAGGCAAAGCTGTTTCTCGGACCCACTGTTGAATCTTTTTTGTCCCACCCTGACTTTGAATTTAGCCTCCTGGCTTCTTAGTTTGACTACAGAGGCAGACTAGTCTCTCTCCCCAACCTTTTTGACATCAGGAACCGGTTTCAGGGAAGACAATTTTTCCACAGATGAGAAGAGATGTGGGGGAGATGGTTTCAAGCACATTATATTTATTGTGCACTTTATTTCTATTATTATTACATTGTAATATATGATGAAATAATTATACAACTCACTATAACGCAGAATCAATGGGAGCCCTGAGCTTGTTTTCTTGCAACTAATGCCACCGCTGATCTGACAGGAGGCGGAGCTCAGGTGGCCATGTGAGCGACAGGGAGCGACTGTAAGTACAGGGGAAGCTTTGCTCGCTCACCCACGCTCACCTCCTGCTGTGTGGCCTGGCTCCTAACAGGCCGTGGACCAGTACTGGTCCACAGCCCGAGGCTTGAGGACCGCAGCTGTAAAGGGCAAAATTCCCCTTTCTCCAGTCTGAACAAGACATCCAAAGGGAAATGTTAGTTAAGCTTTACTAAGACGGAAAAACAAAATCATTAACACAAAGATAATTTCATTTTTTACTTATTTAAAGTACCTACTTAGCTAAAACAGGTGTTTATTTATCGTATGGTTGCAAGCAGTTAACAAAACAAAAACAAAAGCCTCCCGTTTTAGCAAACACATTTTGGTGTTCCACTGAGTAGCAGGTGCAAGGTCAGGCTTTGTGACGGACACCAAGATGAGTGACATGCTGTCGCTTTCCACCCTGATAAGACGCCCCAAGCTGGCAGTGATTTCTGAAAAGGTAAATTATATTTTGTCTGTATGTGAATGTATTGTAAGGTAGTCTTGATAAGCTTCCTCATTTTGTTCAGAACGATGTTCAGTTGATTGGTGGGAATGCTGATACTTGCTGGTTGTTGATCTCATGGATAATATGGGCTACAAAATGTTTTCAGGAGCCTTAAAACCTCAGCTGTGATATTAGAATGGTGGACCCTGGGGAGCTGGCAATGTGGCAAAGAACACAGACTTTGTGATCAGACAGCCATGGGTTTGAATCCCCACTCTGCTGCTTATTGGTTGTGTAATTTGGAGCAAGCTTAATCAAGTCTTGATACCTATAACGGGAAATAGCCATAGTACCTATTGCACAGGATTACAGTAAAGATTAAGTAAAACAATGCAGGAAAAACTGCTTGGCACAGTTCCTGTAACTCAATAAACATTAGCTTTTATTATAGTATTTGAAAATCACTTTAATTTGAACTGCCGTAACATCAGATTAGTGAGTGTCTCAATGTGGAATCTGGATTTGCCAATAATCCCAGTTTTAAAATTGTGTGGTTCTACACACAGGTCTCCATCACAACCTGCTAAGAAATCCTTCCTTTAAATACTTCTTACAGGAAACATGAACTATTTATTTAAAAAAAAAATGGTAACCCTCTCACTTCTTCTTCATGAATAAAATAACTGCCACTATGTTTTATAAAACATGTCAGATTTTGTTTAACATAATTAACTCTGGCAGTCTTCAGGTGAGTGGTTCTATGGTAGGATGGAAAGAGGCCTGAACTAGAAGTCAGGAGACATGGGTTTGAAATTCAGTTTGGCCACTAATGGGCTGTGTAATCTTGCCTAGGTCACAAATATCGCGGGGCCTTAGCTTTTATTGCATAAAATACCAGAGGTAGGTTGAACTATGGTTCTCAACTCAAATGCTAATGGGGCTTCCAGTGGCAGGATAAATGAAAGAAGCAGCTGGATATAGACAGTAGGGAGGGTTGGTGACTGGGGTAAACCAGAGAAGATACATCTTACCTAAAATTGATGTCCTCCGCTCCATCTGATTATTATTGATGGGAATGTGGTACACAGACATGGGGCCTTATCTCCTTAATTTTCAGAGAATGCAGAAATCTGGAAGCAGAGTTTTAAATAGAATAAAGACCAAACAAAACATAAGTTGGCATTTTAAGACCCTCACATTCAATTACATCTAAAGTCTATTTCTGTCTTCAAATTCTATTGTGTTATATTCTATTCTACAAACAGAGCTACTTTAATATAATAGAGGAAATGGCCTTGTTAAAGAAATGGACAAAAATTATTAAATCAAGTCTAACAAATGAGTAAATTAGATTGTTAATTGAAAGAACCTCATAATATGGAATTGGTTGTTATAAGGTTATTATTAAAATAATGTAGTTCCCAATCTCCCAAACAGGTCCAAAGGGGCCTAAATAGGCCCTCCCCATGGTGGTTGATGATAAAACAGTATCTCTCCCATGGAGCAAGGATTACAAAGGAATTGTTGGGCCCATTTACATAGCAAGACGGCAACTGTTTGCCGGTATAAAATATGATTAAAAAGCACTAAATCTTTTAAAAATATAGAATATATGCATACAAATAACTCCTGACTTACAGAGAATTTTTCATGGAGTGCCACAGATTCTTCCCAACCATGGTTCCATGTCTAAAGACTTTTGGACCCTTCTTTGAGAATCGTCTTCACTGTCAGTTTACAAACCATTCAATAAAACAGGCAAGGTTTTGTTAGGTTCATTGGTTATTTTGTATTTCCTGGCACTAAGCACTTTTATATCTTATTTTTTATTTCATTGTCACAATAACCTTTTGAGGTGGCTGCGATTATCTCCATTTTACAGATAAAGCACTGAGTCCGAGAGAAGTCAGGTAACCCCTCAATGTCACACCCCTATGAAGTAACCGAGCTGGGGTTTAAACTCATGTCCTCACTTTTAACCAATTCTGTTTACTTCCTCCTGAACAAGAATCACTGGGCTTGACTTTGCATAGTTTTGTTCCCAAAATCAAATCCTCTCGCAAAGGGTCAACCTTCGCCATTAACGAGGGTATTCAGGAGACTGTGCCCTGATTCCTGGGGACAATAACTGAAAAGAGTTTCAAAAGCCCTTTGAAAGAGTTGCTGGCAAGAGCATCCAGTTTCCCTAGGTTTCAGCTCTCATTTGTATGTGTAGGCTCTGGTCTCCTTGCTTAAGAGAGAGAGAAAGAAAGAAAAGAAAAAGACCTTATTCACTTCAAAGTTACACCTTAGACAAGTCTTTTCTAAACTTATGTCCTGTGGACCAGTTGTCCTGAAAGAAAGGAGTTTGGCGCTCAAATAAATTTGGAAAACTGCATGTTCTGTCCCCGCTTGGCTATTCACAAAGCACCTTGGCATAGAAAAATCTCTGGATTTACTTAAAGTTGTTTCGTTTTTCTTAACAACTCATACAATATTGCTTTTATGGCACATACAGTACTTTGGATATGTATGCATTGATATTCATTTTATTTATTATATTAGCTTAATTATTTATACCTCACCTTGTTCTAGAAAGGCTGGAGAGAAAGCATGGGTGGGTGGAAAGAATCCCATCCTCAGGGATACATTAAACCATCTGTCTCCATATAAGGAGCAACTTGAGACCATTTGTTAGTGTGGATTCATTGATGCCACCTCTGGGAGTCAGGCCTGCCCACCAAGCTGTCCACCTGGCCGACCAGCTTAGCACACACCTTTTCTTTAGGGACCTTCCAGTAGGTGCTCCATCTTTTGGAGGAAGTAGATGGTCCCTTGCAGCTCATTCAAAAGGAAAAGTTGGGCTGGGCGTGGTGGCTCATGCCTGTAATCCTAGCTCTCTGGGAGGCCGAGGCGGGCGGATTGCTCGAGGTCAGGAGTTCAAAACCAGCCTGAGCAAGAGCAAGATCCCGTCTCTACTATAAATAGAAAGAAATTAATTGGCCAACTGATATATATACGTAAAAAATTAGCCGGGCATGGTGGCACATGCCTGTAGTCCCAGCTACTTGGGAGGCTGAGGCAGTAGGATTGCTTGAGCCCAGGAGTTGGAGGTTGCTGTGAGCTAGGCTGACGCCACGGCACTCACTCTAGCCTGGACAACAAAGTGAGACTCTGTCTCAAAAAAAAAAAAAAAAAAAAAAAAGGAAATGTCCCCTGAGCTCAAACGTATACTCTGACTGTTTTTACTTGGAGTGGGTTCTTTCCCAGCTATGTCCTAAATGGCTAAACCAGCATTTCCCTGGGTCATGTTCTTTCATGGAAAGCTCAATGGTAAAGGGTCCCATTATCAATAAGGTCAGGAAACTGTATATTTAATTCCCTTTGGAAGAGTTTCAATTTACTTAAGGATAACAAAGACTTGAAGACTGGGTGTGCTGGCTCACACCTGTAATCCTAGCACTCTGGGAGGCTGAGGTGGGAGCATCACTTGAGGTCAGGAGTTTAAGACCAGCCTGAACTACAGCGAGACCCCCGGCTCTACAAAAAATAGAAAAATTAGTTGGGTGTCCTGGCGCATGCCTGTAGTCCCAGCTACTTGAGAGGCTGAGGCAGGAGGATCACTTGAGCCCAGGAGTTTAAGGTTGAAGTGGGCTATGATGATGCCACTGCACTCTAGCCAAGGTGCCAGAGCAAGACCCTGTCTCAAAAAGCCAAAAAACAAAACAAAAAAAAAACAACCCTTGAATAGTTAAGAACCTTGATTAACTTCTTTAACCCAGTTTTCCTAAAGTTATCTGCCATTTCTTGTGCATGTGAACCTCTCAACCCGTTGAAGGTCTTATAGTCTAGGGAATATGCCCTGGGAAATACAGTTGACCCTTGGACAATGTAGGGGCTACGGGGAACAACCCCTTGTGCAGTTGAAAATCTGCATAAAACTCCCCCCACCCAAAACTTAACTACTAATAGCCCACTGTTGGCTGGAAGCCTTACCGATAACATAAACAGTTGCTTATCACATATTTTGTATGTTATATGTAGTATATACTGTATTCTTATAATTAAGTAAGCTAGAGAAAAGAAAACTATTAAGAAAATCATAAAGGAGAGAAAATATATTTACTAGTCATTAAGTGGAAATGGATCATCATAAAAATCTTTATCCTCATCCTCTTCTTGTTGAGTAGGATGAGGAGGAGGAGGAAGGGGAGTGTTGGTCTTGCTGTTTCCTAGCTGGCAGAGGTAGAAGAGAATTCATGTATAAATGGACTCACATGGTTCAAACACATGTTGTTCAAGGGTCAACTGTACTGGGAAAGGCTGTCCTAGGTTTGCCACAGATACTGGGCGGAACTGGTGGGGACAGAAAGAGGAAGCTGGCTTCCACATGGCATTAACCAGTCAGTGGCCTGGGTGGCGGGAGGGGACTGGGAGGAAGGGGGAGATGACACCTGAGCCTGGAATCCCAGCTCTGCCACTTACAAGCTTCAAATTGCTTTACCTCTTTCACCTCGGTTTCCTGTATGCTTTAAGTGGAGAATATAAAATCTTCATATTAGTGCTAATTTGAGAATTAACATGAGCTATCAAGTTGCTAAAGATGAGGTCTGGCACTGAAGAGGCTTTAGATAAAATTTGAGTCACCTCTTTTTGGTGTTCCAGAACTAGGGAGCTAGAGGGTGAAATCATAAAAGCATTGGGTGGGGGGGACGGGCTGCTGACTAGTTATGCCAACACCTAGAAAGGAAGAGTTTGTGCTGGGGTGAGAGGCAATGGACTATAAAAGCAAGGAGTGAGTCTATGCTCAAATCTTTGCTAGTGTGCATACCAAGGGTATTCCTGCAAGTCTAAAACTCACATCCTAATCCTAGCCCTGCCACTGACAAAAGATGTCACCTTGGTCAGACGGAAGATGTGAGATGTGCCCTTGGTCAAATCACTTAATCTGTGCCAGCCTCAGTTTCTTTATCTGTAAAAAGGGGAATCAAACTTCATATCTCTCTGAAGTCACCTCCACCCCTTTGATTTATATGGAGCCAAATTAAAGTTATTTCCAATCAATCCAGATTGAAGAGGTGGTAGTCTACTTAAGGATCAGCTAAATTACATTGAAAATGTTTTTCCAGATTTAGAGCCAAAAAGAACTGTCAATGTACTTGTGTGATGCTTCCCACTTTAATGCTTTCCTATCTTAAGAACATATTTTAAAATATTCAAATGTAAATTATTCACATGGTACCTGCACTTGGAATGTGTGCATTTAACTAAAGTGAATCATCAGCCTATTATTAATTATCATTCAACCAGCCCAATTCTTTTGGATAAAGGAGAATATTAGAATAGTAACAACCAGAGGGTCTGAATCATTTAAGCAAAACCAGCTCTAAAGTTGGCAAGCCTTTCCAGCCATGCCCCCAGGTCTTCCAACAGCTGTAACCTGTGCACCTTGCACTCTCTTGTTTACATATACATGTACATCTACATATACACATACATATACATATATTTGTACATACGCAGAGACCTGTATATACTTGGGAGTGTGCACATTCCTGTTTGTACACACTGTCAACAGCTGCTTAATACCCTAGACAATGCCCATCAAAGTCTTCTTAGGCAGGTGACAATCTCACTGGCCTTGAGTTTCCTTAGCAGTAAAACCAGAGTCCTTTGCTAGATCTATGGACTCTTCCAGCTCTAACATTTTACATCTATGTTCTTTGCTTAGATATTCTTTGGCAGAAGCACTGAAGACATGTTCTTATGCATTATCTCATGTAATTCTTAGAATCATCCAAGAAGTGTTTGTGTTATAACCAACCCTGTTTTAACAGATGATGAAACAGATTTACCAACTTAATGTGCTAATGTCCAATAATAGGTGGCAGCTACAAGCTTAGAAGCCTGATTCTCCATTCTGTATGCGATCAATGCAGTCTCCAAGTGACAACCAGGTGCTGGCTGCTCCCCCTTCTCTTCTTCATCCAGAGTAGTCTTCACAGAGGGGAGAATTGTGTGGGACAGTCCCCTAGATCATCTCCCCTCCACAGCTCTAGGCTAATAGATGGGAGGCAGGACATTCATAGTCCAATGACAATGTGGATGGCAGTCAAGGTGTTACAGGTGACTGGAGAGACTCTGAAGAAGTGTCTTTAGAGCCAGGGTGCCTGGTGTGGGACTAGATGAGCAGTCTGGTTTTAGACAATGGGCAATTTTCTCAGCAAGGGCCACCCTCCACCCCACCATTCAGCCATCTGCAGACCAGCCTCCCCGCCCACACGCCCCATGCCTTGGTCTTCCATGGACCAAGCCTGTGGTGCTACAAGCACAGACCCATACATCTTTAGAGCTGAAAGGGACCTCAAAGTCACCTGGTCCAGCCCCCTCATGTTACAACATAGAGGGGAGAAACAGTGTGCTCAAGGGCACACACAATTTATGGCCAAGTGGGAATTAGGACCTAGGCGTCCCAATTCCCTCTTCAGTGTGCTCCTTCCCCGGCCCTACAAGAGGTGAGGAGCCAGGACAGGAACATGCTTCCATGGCCCATCAGACTCGCACCGACTCACTGGCCTGCCCAGACCTTTCGCTCTACAGACCCACCCCTGACCTCTCCGCTGCACAGGGGCAGCCCCAGCTTTGAGCCCCTGTAGCTGGAGCTTCATTCTCAGACCCTCGGCTCCTTCACCCATTTCTCTGTTGCTGACCCTCGGCTCCCTCCGAACGCTGAGCTCTGTGCTAATCCTGTGGCCCATTTTCCTGCTCATTTTGAACTGATTCCTGCTGGTTCTAGCTCTCAGTCTGACCAGGAACTCCCTGACGACCTTACCGCCTTGGCGCTAAAGCGTTGCTGCTTACGAAGAAAGGGGACCTGCACTCACAGACAGCGGGGTGAAAGAGCTGAGCTTGGGGCTGTCCTCCAGGCCACATCCTCTGATCCCAATGCAATATTAGCAGTACAATTATGAGAGTTTTTTTTAACAAACCTCTCATCCACAGGGAATCTTAAGATTAATCTAAATTCCTGCTGAAATCAAATATGTTATTTTAAAAGATGATTACAGGCCGGGCGCTGTGGCTCACGCCTGTAATCCTAGCTCTTGGGAGGCCGAGGCGGGCGGATTGCTCAAGGTCATGAGTTCAAAACCAGCCTGAGCAAGAGCCAGACCCCGTCTCTACTATAAACAGAAAGAAATTAATTGGCCAACTGATATATATATATAAAAAAATTAGCCGGGCATAGTAGCACATGCCTGTAGTCCCAGCTACTCGGGAGGCTGAGGCAGAAGGATCACTCGAGCCCAGGAGTTTGAGGTTGCTGTGAGCTAGGCTGACGCCATGGCACTCACTCTAGCCTAGGCAACAAAGTGAGACTCTGTCTCAAAAAAAAAAAAAAAAAAAAAAAAGATGATTACAGGTCAAAACTTACTGGATGCTTTATACACCTAAAGTTATTTTTCTGAATATTTTCATTTTTAACCAGAATGAATAAAATATATGATGGAGAATGAAACTCAATAAATGTCCTAAGGAAATCAGGAGAAAATAAACAATAATGATGATGATAAAAAGATCAAATAAAAAATTAGGAAGTGGTGGGAATAATAAATAAATCCCAGATTTGATCCTTGGGAAAAGGCAATGAAATAGCAGACATTTGAAGGGTGCAACACTCACAAGAAGGGAAGACATTAATTATTAAAAAAAAGAGCTTTAAGTAAATTTGGGTAAATATTTATGAAAGAATCAAAGGCAGTGTTGTACCTCATATCTCACATAAAAGTCCCAAATGAATTTAAGAGTTATATGTAAAAAAAAAATGAAAAAGTGAGGGATATAAGTAATATTTCATTGATATCAAGGTAGGAAAAAACTTTTAGAGAATAATAGCAAAGAAAGAATACATAATAGAAGTTGATATATTTTGTTAAATAAAAATGTAAACTTCTATATGCTAAAAATCATGAATATAAAAGCAAACCATAATCAGTAGGGAAAAAGTCTTAGCATCAAATAAGATGGAAAAGAATAAGTAATATCCTTAATAAATAAAAAGTGCTTAAAGCAATAAAAATGGTCAAAATATGATTTCATAGAAAAAAGAACAAAAATGATAAAGTAAATATTGGTGAAGATATGGTCAGATAGGCATTTCCATATTCAGAGTTGGACCTGTAATTTGGCACAAGTTAGCAATAAAGAACTGAAGATCTTAAAACTGTCTATAATCAGCTAGGTGTAGTGGCTTATCCCTATGATCCCAGCACTTTGGGGGGCCAAGGCAGGAGGATTGATTGCTTGAGACCAGGAGTCTGAGACCCGCCTGGGCAACACAGCAAGTCCCATCTCTACAAAAAATTAAAAAATTAGCTGAGCGGTCACCTGTAGTCCCAGCTACTCTAGAGGCTGAGGTGGGAGTATTGTTTGAGCCCAGGGATTCAAGGTTGCAGTGTGCTATGATCTCAGCCACTCCACTGCCTGGGTGACAGAGTGAGACCCTGTCTCTTAAAAATAATAATAAATAAAACTATCTATAATCTAATAATGCTACTTTAAAAAATCTATCCTAAGGAAATAGAGATAGGAAAATATTTATATATGAATATGGTTATAATAGTGTTTATAATAGTAAAACTTGGAATCAACAATAAAATATTAAATCATAATATATCCATAATACAAAAGTAACTTACTGTTAAAACTACTTTTGAAAACTTGATTGTCATGAGAAATTATTCACAATAAAATAAGCAAATGAAAAGGGCACAAAACAATATAAAAATTATCTCAATTTTATAAACATACATGTATATATCATATATGCATTATGTATATGAGTATCAGTGTCTTTTGGTAGTATGATTACGGTGCCCTCAATTTTCTTCAAGCTTTTCTGTGTTTTCTAGATTTCTACAGTGAGCATATATTATTCATAAACAGAATACACCAAACTGCATTCAAAATTTTAAATCTTTTTACTTAGGAAAAAAAACAGATTGATCTGACCTTGATGTGACTTTGAGACTACTTACATTGATTCATTCATTCCTTATGGAACGGGATTATTATTTAATTACATTTCTTAAATCCATGTGAGCTGAGTGGTGTTATTATAGCTATTCACCAAAATGTGGATATCATGTCATTATGTGACCTAGGACCTAGCTGAGAGGCCACCTGATGTGTGAAAAGGGTAGTGGACCAGAGATCTTGGGCCTCGTGATCATGAGCAAAGCCTTCAGTAGCTCTCTGGGCCTCAGTTTCCTCCTCTGTCAAACAGATAATTAACATCTACTCTACCACTTTCATGGAGTTGTTCCAGAGACCAAATAAGATAATCCAGGCAGGAATTTATGAAATGTAGGCTACTATGAAGGCGGTGATCATTATTTAAAGAATGAGCTAGTGGCTGCCTGGAATTGACAGTTGCTATATATGGTCTTTCTAAATCTCCCTCCTGGTAAGGAAATATACACTCCCTTGGTTGAAGAAGAAAAAATATCCTCCCCACTCCTCCTGCAGCCCCTTTTCTTACTAAATTCGTAAGTGCACAGCCCTGGGGAGAGGAATACAGACAGAGCAGACACATTCCTGTGTCCACCTCCCCAAAATTCTAGGGGAAAATACCTGGATTCTTCCCTCCCTAAGAAAAGAGGCGAGACCCCAAATGTTCCCACGTGACTGGGGCAGAGGGCAAATTCTATACCACCCCTGCACAAACCCACGGGGCAGCTGCTTGGCAAACTTGTGAAGTCCAGATCTCTGCTGTGGCTCAAGGATGTTTCGATGGTACATTGGTCCCCACGAGCCCCTCCACCTCCATGACGCTGCTGTTGTGAGGATAGTTGTCACCTCCAACTCATGTTATTGCAGACCCTTGCTACCTATAGTTATGGGGACAGGGAATCCCACAGCTCCTCCATGTCCCACAGCCACTGCTCCAGTCAGACTAGCTGCAAGGAGCAGAGGTCCCTCGGTCACCACCGGGAAAGGGGTGGGTGTTTTGACTGACCCGGAAAGCTTAGCATGTGCAGCTCTGGTACCTGGGGGACTTTTAAATTTCCCAGGGGACACTTCAGGTGTAGAATTTAGCCATAATTCTGAGGGTGGGAACCAGGTGTCAGCTCCCTAGGCGACTCTGAGTGCACCCAAGATTGAGAAGCACTGGCCCAAACTCTAACACAGATCTAGGCATCTCCCCTGCGCCAGCCTCAAGCCACTTCCTTTAGCGACATCTCCTCCACATTCTGCAACCTCCCGAGCGTTCCTTGCATACATGTTTGTCTGCTGTGGATCCAACTCACCCCAAGGCCTCCTTTTCCTTTCAGCTCCTCTGCTGGCAGGTTCCATCTCCCAGTTTGCCAATTCCAAATCCCCAAGAAGGGTCTCTCCTTTGCTCAACTCACCTTTTTGAAACAATCTACTTGGGCTGTGGGATGCTGCCTGACCCACAGATTGGCTGCTCTGGGGGAGGAACTGACTGATTCTTTCTTGCCTGATAACTCGTGGAAAGGGACAAAGGTTGTGGGGTGGAAAACGTGACTGTTTTCTAACCGAGTCTGTTGTGTGACGAGATGGTGTGGGGTGGGCACAGTTTTCCTTAACAAGGACTGTGAGATACGTTAACATATCTGGTTCGATAACAAACCATAATAATGAAATCAAACATATTTAGAGGAATTCATAAAACATTAAGGGTCAGAGTTTCACCCTCTTTATAGAGCATAAAGTAAGAGTCTTTTTAAGTATACATAGGGTAAGAAAGTGGATAGCCCACTCGACTACATTTAGAAAGTATGTATAATTTTACACATCCTTTTCCATAGAAACTACAATTGAATTTAGCATTGAGAGATTATGGTATTCATTATGATCTTAGCCAGAGGAGGTTTTTTTTTAGCTTTAGTAAGAAACTTTTAAATTGAAGTATAATATACATAAATGAATGTGCACATATTATAAGTGTAAATCTCAATGAATTTTTACAAAGTGAACACCTTTCTAACCAGCTCCCAGGTCAAGAAGCCAGGCATTATCATGACCCCAAATGTACCCTTGTGCTCTCTTCCAATTCCTTCTTGCCCCCAAGAGCAACTATTATCCTGACTTCTACCACCATTGTACTTCATGTAGTGCGGTAATATAGGGTGTACTTTACTGTTTTCTGGCCTCTTCCCCTTGAATATTCATCCATCTTTTTGCATGTAGTTGTAGTTTTAGCCAGAGGTTTTAGTCCTTGAAATCTAGTTCAACCAATATTATTCAGCCAGAAACTGTGCTCAGGGCTAGAGACACAAAAACAAATAAGGGTAAGTCCCTGCTGTAAGGAACATGCAATCCAATAATCTAGCAATGCTCAAAATTTAATGTAAAGTGAATTCTTCTTTGTTCAACAAATATTTATTCAGTGTCCACTATGGAGCAGGCACTATCACAGGTGCTAGGGATAAACAATGAACAAGCAGACAAAAAATCTAGCAGAAATCTTCCCTTCTCTTTCCATGAAAAGCATGGGCATGTTCAGCCCGCTGATATCCATTTCCCACTCTGTCTTGCATCTCATTTAACATAATGGAAACTTTCTTTTGGCGACTTGAAGTGTGTCATTATGAAGTCACTGCTCCAACCATGGGATAGTTTGCAGACCAGTGAGTGTGGGAGGTGTTTCTCTGCACCTATTTCTGCCTAAATCCATTCTCTCCACCCCTGATGCTGCCTATATAGAATGAAAGGAAAACCTCAAGACTTTGGATGTTAGCTTACCTTGGAGTCAAGCTGAACAATCTTCTTTTTTTTTTTTTTTTTGAGACAGAGTCTCGCTTTGTTGCCCAGGCTAGAGTGAGTGCCATAGCATCAGCCTAGCTCACAGCAACCTCAAACTCCTGGCTCAAGCAATCCTACTGCCTCAGCCTCCCGAGTAGCTGGGACTACAGGCATGTGCCACCATGCCCGGCTAATTTTTTCCATATATATATCAGTTGGCCAATTAATTTCTTTCTGTTTATAGTAGAGACGGGGTCTCGCTCTTGCTCAGGCTGGTTTCGAACTCCTGACCTCGAGCAATCCGCCCGCCTCGGCCTCCCAGAGAGCTAGGATTACAGGCGTGAGCCACCGCGCCCGGCCTGAACAATCTTCTTGTTTTACAGAAACATGAAATGAGAAGAGACAGTTGCCAAAATTGTGATGAAAATCATACACCTTTGCATTTGTTTCAATAATGGTGGAACTCTAACACGTATCACTATTCATTAGTGTTGGATTTTCAGAGTCTAGTGAATTATTTGAGTATAAAACCATGACATTAGAGGGAGGAGGGATTGGAAAGAGAATCCAACACAACTCCACGGTTGATAGTTTAGGAAGAGATGCAAGAGATCATATTAGACCAGTTTGTTTCCCCCCCACATTTTAATGGGCATTTTCAAGCATGTGTAAAAGTAGAGAAAATAATAAAACTCACTCCCATGTACCCATCTTTCAGCTTTAAAAATTATCAATTCATGCCAATTCATCTCTAAGCCCTTGCTGTCCCCCCCCCCTTGATTAGTTGAAGCAATCCCAGATGTCAAATAAATTACTCATGAATGTTTAGGAAATGAGATCTCCTAGTTTTAATCCCCTTAGTGAATAGGTTCAGAGGTGAAGTCGCTAAGCTTGTTAGTGGCCATTATAAAAATAATGGCCATTATAAAAATAAGAAAAATAATCTAGGGATTTTTAATCCCTAAACTTTAAATGTAAAAGTCACAAGACTTACTAGCAGAATTATTATGATATTATTATAATATTATATATTATTGTATTCTTTGGCCTGAAAGCACCTCTTTTAAGCCTCTCATTCAGTTCTCCAAGGAGTTCAGTAGGGTGTGGGGCAGCAGATTGATGTTTTTTTCCATCAGTAAATTTGAAACCAAACGCCTGTGGATTTGGAAATTGCAAATAAATTTGTCCAAATGAAAGTGGTTTTTTTCAACTCTAGTAATAAAATAGGTCTAAGTCTCTTTCCGAGCTTCATTGTTTGCCATCTTCAGTCTGTCCCATTTTCAAAGAAGGTTAGTTGATGTTCATGGAGCCAGTGTCAGAGGCCTGTCTGCTATGAGATATCACAGCACAACCAGGCATAGGGCTAGATTTTTCTAGGTTTCCCAAGCTTAAACCCACAAAATATTGTTGTTTGGGCCAGCCAGAATACTTTAGAGTTTCCTCTAATAAGCAGAAAAGATTGTTAGTGTCATTGTCATGAAAATGTGCGCAGTGTTGACTTGGCTGCTCTGTCCATTATAGCTGCTATGATTGTGTCTCAAAGCTGCCCTGGGTCATGTGGCAGCTGTCACTGTGAGAAGGGCACAAAGCGCCCCTTCAATGAGCATTTGATGAGGACATGATTAGAAGTAAAAAAAAAAGCTGCAAAGATTATCTGAATGAATAACACTGTAGAAGACAGACATCAGACATTTCTGTATACAACTGCCACTGGTGTTTCTAAGAGATTAAAGCAGTAAAGATTGACAATCTGTCAGTTTAACCATTTTTATGGTGTACTTTTTCTGGGCAGGTTATTCACATCAAACTCCTTTGATGTAATCAGTGATGATGCTTTTATTGGTCTTCCACATCTAGAGTATTTGTAAGTAAAAAAAAAAAAAAAACCTTATTTGTTAATACAATGATTCAGGACAAGTGCTCTCAAGTTCCTACAACTGTCTGACAAAAATCCTATAACCTATTGCAGATTCATAGAAAACAACAACATCAAGTCCATTTCAAGACATACTTTCCGGGGACTCAAGTCATTAATTCACCTGTAAGTATGAATGTTTCTATTACTTTTTAAGCTTGCTAATGGACCATGCAGTTTGATTGCCTGTGGTTACAGCACCCGCTTTACGAGTGCTCATGAACATTCAAGAAGCCCACATGATTTCTCTCCATCCACACTTACCATCCCTCCCCGTCATCTGTCAGTGTGTGTTCAGGAAATTGATTACTATTAATATTTTTAGCCGAAACCAAACCATAATTAGACAAGCAATCTAATGCAGGGAAATTCTGTGACTGAAATAACTTTATTATTTTCTACCTCATTACTTACTTCATGGATAATTATGGGTTGATATACTTTAATCTGATATTAGCTATTTTTCTTTTTAGCTAAATGTGTTAAGTCCCGACTTCATATATATTTACACGTAACATAGCCACAGGCAATGTCTACATAGTACCCGAACAACTTGTTTATAAATGAAATATTTATTCAATGGGTGATTAGAGCTATGGCAATTGTTCTTAACAGGGGCAATTCTGCCTCCCAGGGAATATTTGGTGATATCTAGAGACATGTTTGGTTGTCACAACTAGAGGAATGTATCTGGCCTCCAGTGGGTAGAGATGGGGAATGTATCTGGCCTCCAGTGGGTAGAGATGGGGAATGTATCTGGCCTCCAGTGGGTAGAGATGGGGGGATGTATCTGGCCTCTAGTGGGTAGAGATGGGGAATGTATCTGGCCTCTAGTGGGCAGAGATGGGGAATGTATCTGGCCTCCAGTGGGTAGAGATGGGGGGAATGTATCTGGCCTCCAGTGGGTAGAGATGGGGAATGTATCTGGCCTCTAGTGGGTAGAGATGGGGGGATGTATCTGGCCTCTAGTGGGTAGAGATGGGGAATGTATCTGGCCTCTAGTGGGCAGAGATGGGGAATGTATCTGGCCTCCAGTGGGTAGAGATGGGGGGAATGTATCTGGCCTCCAGTGGGTAGAGATGGGGAATGTATCTGGCCTCTAGTGGGTAGGGATGGGGGGATGTATCTGGCCTCCAGTGGGTAGAGATGGGGAATGTATCTGGCCTCTAGTGGGTAGGGATGGGGGGATGTATCTGGCCTCTAGTGGGTAGAGATGGGGAATGTATCTGGCCTCTAGTGGGCAGAGATGGGGAATGTATCTGGCCTCCAGTGGGTAGAGATGGGGGGAATGTATCTGGCCTCCAGTGGGTAGAGATGGGGAATGTATCTGGCCTCCAGTGGGTAGAGATGGGGGGATGTATCTGGCCTCTAGTGGGTAGAGATGGGGAATGTATCTGGCCTCTAGTGGGTAGAGATGGGGAATGTATCTGGCCTCTAGTGGGCAGAGATGGGGAATGTATCTGGCCTCTAGTGGGTAGAGATGGGGAATGTATCTGGCCTCCAGTGGGTAGAGATGGGGAATGTATCTGGCCTCTAGTGGGCAGAGATGGGGAATGTATCTGGCCTCCAGTGGGTAGAGATGGGGGGAATGTATCTGGCCTCCAGTGGGTAGAGATGGGGAATGTATCTGGCCTCTAGTGGGTAGAGATGGGGAATGTATCTGGCCTCCAGTGGGTAGAGATGGGGAATGTATCTGGCCTCTAGTGGGTAGAGATTGGGGAATTTATCTGGCCTCTAGTGGGTAGAGATGGGGAATGTATCTGGCCTCTAGTGGGTAGAGATGGGGAATGTATCTGGCCTCCAGTGGGTAGAGATGGGGAATGTATCTGGCCTCTAGTGGGTAGAGATGGGGAATGTATCTGGCCTCTAGTGGGTAGAGATGGGGAATGTATCTGGCCTCCAGTGGGTAGAGATGGGGAATGTATCTGGCCTCTAGTGGGTAGAGATTGGGGAATTTATCTGGCCTCTAGTGGGTAGAGATGGGGAATGTATCTGGCCTCTAGTGGGTAGAGATGGGGAATGTATCTGGCCTCTAGTGGGTAGAGATGGGGAATGTATCTGGCCTCCAGTGGGTAGAGATGGGGAATGTATCTGGCCTCCAGTGGGTAGAGATGGGGAATGTATCTGGCCTCCAGTGGGTAGAGATGGGGAATGTATCTGGCCTCTAGTGGGTAGAGATGGGGAATGTATCTGGCCTCCAGTGGGTAGAGATGGGGAATGTATCTGGCCTCTAGTGGGTAGAGATTGGGGAATTTATCTGGCCTCTAGTGGGTAGAGATGGGGAATGTATCTGGCCTCTAGTGGGTAGAGATGGGGAATGTATCTGGCCTCCAGTGGGTAGAGATGGGGAATGTATCTGGCCTCTAGTGGGTAGAGATTGGGGAATTTATCTGGCCTCTAGTGGGTAGAGATGGGGAATGTATCTGGCCTCTAGTGGGTAGAGATGGGGATGTATCTGGCCTCCAGTGGGTAGAGATGGGGAATGTATCTGGCCTCTAGTGGGTAGAGATGGGGAATGTATCTGGCCTCTAGTGGGTAGAGATGGGGAATGTATCTGGCCTCCAGTGGGTAGAGATGGGGAATGTATCTGGCCTCTAGTGGGTAGAGATTGGGGAATTTATCTGGCCTCTAGTGGGTAGAGATGGGGAATGTATCTGGCCTCTAGTGGGTAGAGATGGGGAATGTATCTGGCCTCCAGTGGGTAGAGATGGGGAATGTATCTGGCCTCCAGTGGGTAGAGATGGGGAATGTATCTGGCCTCTAGTGGGTAGAGATGGGGAATGTATCTGGCCTCCAGTGGGTAGAGATGGGGGGATGTATCTGGCCTCTAGTGGGTAGAGGGGAGGGATGCTCCCAAAAATCCTGCAATGCACAGGGCAGCCCCTCACAGCAGAGAATTATCTAGCCCAAAATGGCATAGTGGGGAGGATGAGAAACCCTGACCATCATGAACCAACTTGTTTCTTCTAGCGTCCCCCACCCCTTACAGACACATACACATATGTACACACATGCACAAACACACACACGCACATACACACACATATACACACAGATGTATTTTTAATGAAACTAGAAGAAGATGGGAAGAAAAGGCAGTAACGTTTATTAAGCTCTCAAGTGCATACTGGGATAAAAATTTCTGAGCTCTATGTGTCATAGTCATTCTGTCACCTTTAACCTGTTCCCTCACAATCCCTCATTGCCAGCTCTGTTCTAGGCTTGGGATGCAGCCCAGAGCAAAGCAGACAAAAATGGCTACCCTCGGAGCCCACTTTCTAGCATGTCCACGAGGTCCTCATGCCACCTCCACCAGGCCCCCTTCTCTCCTGCTGTTTGGTTTGCAGCAGGGGGAGGCCGATGGCCAGATTTATTTTATAAGAATCATACTTTTCGATGCTTCTGCATACAGCGGTTATAATACAAACAGTGTTTGTAATGCTACTCCTCATGCCAGTGACAGAATATGACATAAACACGGTGGTGTGCAGAATTAATGTTATGCAATTTTATCACAGAGCCCAATACAATAAAAGAAACAAGTATACATATGGAGAAATGGAAGTTCATAAGCTCAACTTAAGACCCACTAGATTCACATTAATCCCATTCAACACACCCTCCGTCCAATGCTCAGCATCACAAAGGCTGCAGGAAGGATGTAGGACCCAGGTGTGCTCTCTAGGAGCCTGAGAAATCAGCTTCTCCACACCTAGCTCCCTCAGGTGTGTCTACTTGCCAGCCTAAAACTTGGGGTTCACTCAGACTCCCTGCACAGAACAGGAGAAAATATCTTCATATCTCACCTGGAAGGAAGGAAGAAGGAAGAAAGAAAGGAAGGCAGAAGAGAGGGAAGAAAGAGAGGAGGGAAGGAAGGAAGGAAGGAAGGAAGGAAGGAAGGAAGGAAGGAAGGAAGGAAGGAAGGAAGGAAGGAAGGAAGGAAGACAGGCAGGCAAGGAAGGAAGGAGGGACAGAAGGAAAGAAGGAAGGAGGGAAGAAGGGAAAGAGGAAAGGAAGGAGGGAGAAAAGGAGGAAGGAAGGGTAGAGGGGAAAGGAAGGGAGGGAAGGAGAAGAGGAAAAGGGGAAAGAAAAAATTTGTGTACAACACTCTAGTGAAGAGTGTTGTCCAATTTCTCTCACTAGACTGAGCTCCTCTAAGGTGGGGTTAGATCTTATTCATCTTTGTGGGCCCTACTCTTTGTAAAGTATGTGTCACATCCTAGAAATGATTTAGAACAAACCATATGGCATTGCCATTTTGGTAGATCAAAAACAGTGAAGAACACCCATTTTGTTTGGCTGGAGCCTATATGTCCATTAGATGAAATGGGAATTTGAATTTGGGTCATAATGAGGCCCTTTCTTTAGCAGTCTGTAGGCTGTAAGAGAGGGACACTGGTGCAGCATATGCTTAACATCTAGAGAGTTTCAGGCTCAAAGGAACAAGGGCAGCCTTCAAAGGGAGAGGCATTAATCCTACGGACAGTGAAAGGGAGGTCCCACCTTTCTGAGCTGGTGCTGGAGTGGGAAGAAGGTGTGAAGAGGGAACAGAGGTTAAGCTTGACTGAATGAATATGACCCTTAGGTCTCCTGCATCTAACCCTTAATAGGTGGACTCATATGGCAGTGCCACTATGAGACTGTTTTTGATCTACCAAAATGGCAATGCCATATGGTTTGTCCTAAATTGTTTCTAGGATGTGACACATACTTTACAAGGAGTAGGGCCCACAAAGATGAATAAGATCTAGCCCCACCTTAAAGGAGCTCAGTCTAGCAAGAGAAATTGGACAAACAAATATATTCTGTCTGAGTGCTTTTGTCCCCAGGTTATGTTCTCCTTTGTAATTATGCTGTTCTTCAAGGTGTAATTCCTTCCTTCTTTGCCTCCTTCCTTCTTTCTGTTTCTGTTTCCTTCCTTCCTCCATTCCTTTTATGGAGAGATAGAGTAAGGAGGATTTGAGACACAAATGTTCCTCTGCCTGCTCAGTAGGTCAAGTTCATTTTCCATTATTTACTGCTTATAAATACATCTGGCACTCGTCTGAGCCATTAGTTTCCTTTTTAAGATTTTAGGCTTCAAAGTGCACTTTTCTTTACCTCAGCCCAAATCTTCCCAATTAAAGGCGAACATTTAAGCAGTGAGAAATTCTCACCTCTCTGTCTACACTGCATGTGCTACGGGAAGAGTTTGCAAAGCTTTTTCACATTCTTGACCTCACCGCAGCCTCCTGATGACCTTATGAAAGAGGCAGGGCGGTAGCACTACTTCATTGACGAATGAGAACATGGAGGTGCACCCTGAGTTTAAGCTGCTCCCCAGAAGTTTCTCAAGGACTTTGATAAGACATCTAGTGCAGTTTCCCCCGTGTCAGAGCAGGACCAGAAAGCATTTGTTGAGCTGGCTGGACCCTTCCATGATACATGATTTGAAGAGTGAATGTGACTGGAGAAGAAATGCAGATCTTGAAGATAGGATCCCTGCCCTTACTCTCAGTCTCAAAACACAGAGCACTGGGATTGGACATATACTCTAGACCTCAAGGGGCCCAGATGAGCATGTAATAAATCCAGCTCATTCCTAACAAAGGAATGAACTGGTATTATCTTCTTATATGTGCATTTCAGTACATTTCTCTTCCAAAGTGATGTTTTCAGATGACTTAAAATTTATTATATATACCTGTCTATCAGGCAAGATCCCCCTCCCCTGCAAATTCGCCCTTAGAGAAGGGGAGAAAGTTCCTTAGAATTAAGTCCTCACAGGCCCGGCGGCATGGTGGCTCACGCCTGTAATCCTAGCACTCTGGGAGGCCAAGGCGGGCGGATTGCTCGAGGTCAGGAGTTCGAAACCAGCCTGAGCAAGAGTGAGACCCCCGTCTCTACTATAAATAGAAAGAAATTAATTGGCCAACTAATATATATAGAAAAAAATTAGCCAGGCATGGTGGCGCATGCCTGTAGTCCCAGCTACTTGGGAGGCTGAGGCAGGAGGATTGCTTGAGCCCAGGAGTTTGAGGTTGCTGTGAGCTAGGCTGATGCTATGGCACTCACTCTAGCCTGTGCAACAAAGCGAGACTCTGTCTCAAAAAAAAAAAAAAAAAAAAAAAAAAGAATTAAGTCCTCACAAATCCTGTCAAATCCTAGAATCCTCTCTCAATTACTTTATTTTGAATCACTGTCCTAATGTTACATATGTTTAACTTTATGTTTGAATAGTTTGTGTATTTCAGCAGGGTTTAAATTTTTCTGATAAGCATGTATTATTTTTATAATAGGGAAAATGATGAATAAAAAATTAGCTTATGGCCAATGATAACACAATCTCCAAATGTTATCTATTGACATCTAGAAATACACATGAGCTTTTAAGTAATGATTCCCTTGGGTGCCACGTAAGTATCATTGTGGGTAAGGCCCAGTGGAGCCAGAATTGTTTGTATGCACATATAAAAATATTTGGGGGAAATTGTCATCAACCTATATGCGTTATAGACTATCTACTGGTTGCTCAGCTCTGTGGGGGTACAAGGGCTATGTCACAGTCCCCAAACTCAGGATGCCTATGTGCCCCCGTCAGGCAGGGTGTCTTTGTTTTAGCCTCCGCGTTGACATGTATGTTAAGAGGTGGTGCAATGTGGTGACTCAGAGGGTGATCTCTGCCACCAGACTGCCCGAGTTCAAAGCCTGGCTTTGCCCCTTAATAGCCGTGGGAACTTGGGAGGTCATTCAGCTTCACTATGCCTCAGATTGCTCGTGTGTAAAATGGGGGTGGAAGGTACTGAGATATTTCAGATCATCTAGCACCTAAGGTTGTTTTGCGATTAAATGAGTTAATATATGCAAAGTGCTTAGAACAGAGCCTGGTCTGTGGTTAGGAATACACCAAACTCACTGCCTCACCTCTGTTGGCCCCGGGTCAGGACTGCAAATGCCGCAGTGCATACCCACTTTGAACATTTGCTATGACATTAAAATAACTGCACTTGTAGCACTGTAGGTTCGGTGAGACACAAACCCAAGCTGAGAATCTGCGTTGCAGGGGGGCTGGGAGCACCCCAGATGGCTGTGGGCGATGCTTTCCCAGCAGCAGAGCCCTGTGGCACTGAAACAAACGTGCTGCTGGAGCCAGTCTGGTCTGCCTTAGAGAGAAGACTTTCCAGTGGGTTCCGCAGTCATGATCAGACTTTCTCAGGTAAACCAATGAGAACACCCAAGTGCAGGGAATGGCCGTCATTCCTGTTGAGCAGGAAGGGCTATCTGCCTTTGAGAATGCTTGCCCTACTAGCTGGTTTCAAGGCAACTAGAGTCCAGTTGGGCGGTATCTGGGGTGTTTTAAAGAACATTTCTTAGGCAGACTCTGAACCAGGACCTAGAGAGTGGTGCTTGGCTGAAGGCGCCTTTTAAAGAGCCTCCCCTTGCTTGGGGACTTTTGCCACCACCGTGAGGCAGAGGGGAGGGAGGGCCCCGGGTGAGACCAGGCCTACAACACGTGGTGGGGCTGGCGGTGGTGAGTCACAGGGCTGTGTGCTTTCTCCCTAACTCAGTGTCTGGTACAGGGGACCCGAGAGCAGCATCTTCGGCTCTTTTCTTTGCCTAGATTTGGGCCCTTCCTCTCATCCACTCCAGCCTGTCTCATTAATTCATTCTTTCGTTTTAAAGTATCCATTGAGGTCTTACTTTGTGCCAGGCACCGAGCTGGCACTTAGGGATGCAGTGGAAAGAAAACCATCCTTCCAGTACTCACTGCAGAATCATCCTGGAAACAGTATTGATGAAATGTTTCCTCACACCTCTCACTGCCCTTGTCTTCGCCTCTCCCCATCAGCTCCACCCCACCCCCATCGAATATTCCAGTGCCCTCTCCACGCCCTAGAAAAGCCTGTTGCGTTGTCAAAAGTGCTGACTCTTCATTAGGTGGCTTAAAGCAATACCTCTCCTCATGTTTTCTGATTATTATTAAACATGAAACTATAAGCCCTTGACAGTGAAAATTGTAAAGATGTGATTTAAGAGCAAGAGTAGAACTTGACGATCATTCTAAGTGATCATTTACTTTACAGAAGAGAAAACAGCCAAGGCTTGAACCCACATAGCCCCTTCCCGGCCCACGTTCAGGGGGCCTGAGAGTGGGCTTGGTACTTCTTGACCCATACCACATAGAAAGTCTTTTTCCTGATGACTCTGGTGCCTGCCTGTGACACCTTGTCTCACTCTCCTTCATCCTCCTAATTTTTCTTCTTCCTATTCCTAAGAATTGGAAATTCTTGTATTTAGTATTAAAATCCATCTCTGGTTTAACCCTCGTCCTTGGCAGAGTATCTATCCCAGCTGACAGACCTTTGAAGAGGAAGGAGGTCCCACACACCAATTCAGGGTCACACTCTCTCATGCCATCACACTCGGGATGACAGAGAAGGACCAGATGCCTTGGGGACCAGGAGCTGTAGCATGACCCTCCAGAGCCACTGGCTTCCAATGGATTCTGTATGAATGACTGGAAGAAAATTTTAACACTGGTTGCCTCTGACAAGATTATTATTTTTCTCCTTTTTTTAAAAAAAATAATTTTTACACTTTCCAAATTTTCTTGAAGAAGTAATTATTACCACATTTATGTGTATATATGTGTGTATATGTAATGTGTATATGTGTGTGTGTGTTAGTAAAAGTAGAAGATGAGACATTTAAGAATACTAAGGCATAGAATTCTCTCTACAAAGAGAGACAGAAAGAACAAATGATTTCAGGTTCCTGAATTGAGCATTTTAAAGTGCTTAGATATTTAATATCACTGTTTTTGACAACAACAACAAAGAAAAGCATTAGTTTTGTGGGTTTTGTTTTTAAGAAGAGTCTTACTCTGTCGCCCAGGCTAGAGTGCAGTGGCGTCACCATAGCTCACTGCAACCTCGAACTCCTGAGCTCAAATGATCCTCCTGCCTCACCTTCCCACGTAATTAGGACTACAAGAGCACCCCACCATGTCCAGTTAATTTTTTCTACTTTTTGTAGAGATACTATCTCACTATGTCACTCAGGCTGGTCTTGAACTCCCTGGCTCAAGAGATCCTCCCACGTTGGCTTCCCAAAGTGCTGGGATTGCAAGCGCAAGCCATCACACCCAGCCAGTTTTGTGTGTCTTGACACACAAAAGGCTTAAAAATTCACCTGTAGATACGGAGTTTTTCCTAGAATCCATTGCAAAGGAGCGTGTATACAAATGTTAGTGGCTACGTGTGTTAATTCTCACAATAAATGAAATCTGTATTCTTTTTTCAGTTTTGCAGGTGTCACAACAGAAACCTAGAAAGGTTAAATTAAATTGGCTAAGGGCACACTCCTGAGAGTTACAAAATTCACATTTAATCCCAGGTCTACTTGAGATGAAGTTGGCACCTAAACCATTACCATTTTTACAAAAGATACAGCACATATATCAACCAGAGGTTCTATTGAGGACAAGGGAATAATAATATTAAATCATGCTACCTTGTGAAGCTGGGAGGTGAGTGGAGGGAAGGAGGAAACTGAGAAAATTTAAACCAAATATTTTGCCTTCTGGTGGCAAAACTCAGTGCATAGGTGGAATTTGAAGAATCAGATAATCCTGACATCAACCCTAAAATAACCTAACCCCAACCTTAACCCATAAAGTGCTGTCTCTATATCTCTAGCTGTTTAAACACCCCAATAGGCACGAGATCTCATTCTAGTCACCCTTTTTGTATAATGACTAAATGCTGAGTAGGCTTCAGGGAGCATCACGGGACTTGTCCCTTTTTCTTCCTGTTGACCCTGGCCCCAGTGCCATCAGCAGCTCTCCTCTGCAGACAATCTCCCTTAAGCCCTTGGATGCCCATGATGGTTTTTAGAGGTTCCAGGCCCTCCTTGCAGCTGGCTTCCCACTAGCACAAAGAACCCGTAGCAGTGGCTCCAAACCTGGGCTGACTGTAGTCCCCAACCTTCCCAGAAGGTGAGGGCCCGAAACCATGTGGGAATTTTGTAGGAAACAAGGCAGCTCCATGCCACAGGAGGTTTCATGAATGACACTACATGATCTGACCATTCAGGCACCCAAGTGCCACTTATTCCTGCTCGCGCCTTGTAGCTTTGGAACTTGATGACTGCAGCCCCGTGATTCATTTAGAATGACTGAATCCTCACTGGACAGAACTAGAGATATACACAAATGCTAAGCAATGGGATGCTTTTAAAAAGTCAACTTCATTCTTTGTATCCCCTGGTTATAAAATAATAATACATGCATAACGATAAAAGCTCTCACAGTCCAGATATTGATACAGCAAAAGTGGATGTTTCTGGTAACCCTATGCCTAGATGTAACCTCCACCAACAGTTTTCATATCTCTTTATAGAGCTTTTTTCATGCATCCGTAGACATCAATCCCCCTTCCTCCAGCAGGATTACCCTCTACACGTAGACATCACGTCATGTTAAATTATAGAGACCTCATTTTAAAAATCTCCTACAAAATATTGTATGTTAAGTGTGAACCATCATTTATTTGCACAATCCCTTCTCAATGGACATGCAGGTTATTTCTAATTCTTTGCTCCTATAGACAATACTAGATCAAATATATTTCCTCATTTGTGCACTGGACTGCTAATATTTCCAATTTCTCTTCACTTGGGAACTGGTTAACACCCTTAAGTGGCCACAGCTAAGACATGATTCCTTCCCTGCAGGGCTATTTCCTATTTCTCTTCTTACCTCTGCAGGGTCTGCTGATCCCCTTGCATGTGTCTGGCGCATACTTCACCCTGTACCAGTCAGCCTGCACACGAAGGTTGCTTTGTATGTCAGGGCCCTGTTACATTTTTTGCAGAATAACTCCCCGGCTCTGTCAGCATTGCTTTGCTAAGTTATGCTCTGCCCAAGTCCCTCCGTCTGCTTTCTTTTTATCCAAATGTACCCCGATGCCACTGGGGCCTCCCATAGACTTAGGGAAGCTGTCTGAACTCCAGCTCCTGGGCCCTGGGCATCTGGAAGCCTCACTCTCATTTCTGAGTCTTACTTCTTGATTCTGCTTATCTTTTGAGTCCAGGCAGCCTTCTCATGCCCCACGCCCAAACATAAGAATGAAGCGTCATCCTAATCCCCTATAGAAGCAGTGCATTGGGAGGCAGTACTTCACTGAGTTTTTGGCAGTGGAGCAGCAAAGGGGTGACGTGGGGTGCAGTAAATCCATCTACATTTCTGCCCCTCGGCTCCCATCATGCTGCTCTGCCTCCCCCACCCTCTGGTTCCCACAGCGCGAGCCTCTCTGTCACGTGAAGTCCTCAGGAGGCCAAATGCCTCATTCTGCAGCCCATCAGGCCAGCCTGCCTCTCTCAGCCCCATCTCCCAATTCTGGCAAAGTAAAAGTCCTCCATGGCATCATGCAAGAACACCACCCGCTATTCCAGAAGCCCCGCAGCTCCGAGTCTCTATCTCTGCCTCTTTCGCCATATGCTTTTGCAGTTGGCCTGCGCCCTGGGTACATGAGGCCTAGAGCTCTACTCCTGTGGGCAGGAAGTGGAACTTACCGATTTGCCCACTGTTTAAAAGAATGCCCATTGGACGGTAACACAAGCATGTTGCCTCTTCCTGTGTAACCCTGTTGGCAGCAGTGATTCAGGATTTCACTGTTTAATCACTTCCTGCCCACTGTGTCCCAGCCTCCCCCAAATCCGTGCCCTGCAGCCAGTGCAGGTTGTGCCAGTTTCTGAAGGAGGGACATCCACTTAGGAAACGTTAGCGTGAGAACTTTAACATACGTCGTGCCAGCAAATAAATTGAGACACACAACTTGGGAGTGACTCCAGACTGCTTCAAGCTCTTCTTTCAAACCCCAGTTAGTAAGATGAATTATGGAGACATTCCCTTGAACTGTCCTCTTTAGCGGCATTTTATTGATGCCACAGATGTGAACAGCCATAGCCGTGTGTTCGTATGGTCACTTTTCTAAATGTTGTTTTCTTGGACAAAGTACACACAGAAGCCTTCTCCTCCCTCCCAGCCCCATTCCAACTACTCTACTGAGAGTGGTCTCCATGCCAGACACTGCCCCGGTCATCTCATTTTCCTTTTCCAATAATCTTGGGAGATAAGGTGTTATTAGCTCCACTTAAAAATGAAATAACTGAGTTTTGGAAGAGATACATAACCAGTCTCACAGCCAGTAAATGGTGGAGTCAGGATTCAAACCCAGCTCAGAACGGCTCCAAAGCCATGCCCTCCCTCACACAATAGACTGTCTTCGAGAACCGACCTTTCTGATTCAGTTCCCATTCTTACATTCCTAGGTTTCCAAGGTTCATTGAAAACAGTTCTTCAATTTAGTAGTAATTTCAAAAACTTAGAAAAACAACATAACTAACTTAAAAATAAGTTATAAAAGTCTCGAATGTTTGCACTTGAGAAATCTCATATTTAATTAGTGGAGGTAGAAGACAGAAGACTTGTGGGTATGTTTTAAAAGGAAGTTGAGAGAATTTTCAGGGGCTTTGGAGGCCAACAGTATGGGCTCTTTTGTTTTAGTTTTAGTTTTCTATCTTTATTGTGAAAACAATAACATTTCTAAGAAAAGTGTATGACATGTAGATATTTGGTGTTGGTTAAATATAGAAAATTACAGTACATGGTGCTCTTCCCTGATGGTATAGCATCAGCTCATACTGTGTCTACACTTCTGTAATATACACACATTTCCCTTTCCTTGGCACTGTCAGGACTACTTCCTACTCATTAACCTTGATTAGAATCATTCTAAGTGATTTGTGGAAGAACAAATAGAAAGGGAAAGAGACGATAACTCCTGTGATAACAGGGCAAGAACTGGAAGAGGGGGGAAGAGGGAAATGATGAAAGAGGATAGATGGATTTGTGAGAAAGCTTTTTCCTGAGGTGGAACGAATGAAGCTAAAAGGGAAAACACAGGAAATGGGGGCAAGGGCTTTGGAAAGAAGAAAGGATGTGCTGGTGAAGGGATAGAGCCATCGGTACTGTGAGGTGGAGGTTTAGCTGCCCCCAGCAAGTGAGGAGGAGGAGCCTGATCGGGCTCATTGCCCGCTGCCCAAGAGGAAGCCGCTACACTGAGACAGCAGGGTCACAGCAGAGAAAGTGTTCAATATTGCAGATGCCACTCGAGGAGACCAGAAGAAGTCCTCAAATCTGTCTCCCTGAGAATTTGGGAGAAAGGGTTTTTAAAGATAGTTTGGTGGGCAAAGGGCTAGGCAATCGGGTCTGCTAGTTGGTTGGGTGGAACCATAGTGGTGTTGGTTGGGGTGGAATCATAGTGGTGTAGAAATTGTCTTCTTTGCTGAGTCAGTTCTTGGGTGGAGGTCACAAGACCAGTTGAGTCAGTTCCTCAGTTTGGGCGACTAATCTCAGTGGATCAACCTTTCCACCAGAATGCAGGGACTAGAAGATGTCGCAAAAACTAGCGTTAGGTTTCACATGGGTGATGTTGTCTATTGGAGCAATTAAAGAAAGCTAAGAATCTTCATGACCATCAGCTATATGACTCCTGAGTAGTGAGCATAGGAAAGCAAGCTAGGGAACGGTGGCTGGTTATATATATATTTCCCCTACCACAGTTCCCACCTTGTGGCCCTTTATTAATTTTCTAAAGGGCAGTTTCAGAAGGGAGAAAGAGCAAGAGAGGAGAGGACATCATCACCGGTTTACTCACCATGTGGGGGACATCCCCTAGACAGAATGTCTGAGAGTGTGAATCTCACTTTCTGTTCTAAATAGAAAGATCAATGCTCAGGCATCATTTTGTTGCTGGTTTTTTATTGTAGTTGTTTTTTAACCAACATAAAGTGTTACACAAATACTGAGTGACTGCTGATGCAAACAGATCAAGAACTGAAAATACAATAGCAGGAATCTGAGGAGTATCTCAGAAGAAAAAAAGAAAGCACAGCAAATAATTTAGTAGACTAGAAATGACAAGAGGGGCACATGACCAAGCTTTACCATTAAATGCATTGATTTAATTTGTCACTACAGTTGGTATCACTTTCTTTTTTTTCCAGGAGCCTCGCAAACAACAATCTCCAGACACTCCCAAAAGATATTTTCAAAGGCCTGGATTCTTTAACAAATGTGTAAGAGGACCTAAGAAATCACTGAACAATTAATTAATTTGCAGTCATTAACAAGGAAGCCTGGTATTGATGACTAGAATTTTTAATTGGCTTTTAAATTAAGTTGGAATTTTTAAATTTAAATTTTAAATTGGCCTAAAATTTAAATTTACATGGACTAATGTTTGAATCTTTTATGGTCTTTACCACTGGAAATTCTGAATGTATAGTACCCAGGCATTCCTTTGATAAAATGTGTGTCTATATGGCAGGGAGTGATGATAAGGGACTTTGAGGGGGTGGGAAGAGGAGACCCAGATAGAAATTTCAAGATCCCTTTTTCTCACGAGGTCCAGGAAGTAGGGCTACAAAGGAATAACATAAAGGAGTCTGGGAAACTGACAGAGAAAAGATGAAAGGTTACACCCTTGGGTTGGTCAGTCAACAGAGAAATGGAGCAGGAAGTGGGGGATGGGGGAAAGTTTGCCTTCTTTCTCATTAAACTGAACAACAACTCTAGGCTTAATCCCCAGGAATTTGGCTTAAGCCCTAGGAAGGGAATGAACTTAATTATTTTTGACCCTTTTTCAAACAAAAGAGCTTTCAAACTTTGACTTTTAAGCCTCAGAATGAAAGATCTTTGTAAGGAATTTGTATATTTTGCTGTAAGCAAAGCAAGTAATATATGCCTAACCCTTTCAAAAGCAATTTAGCTTCCTTAAGTGCCTTCCAGAACATTAGAAAGGTATTTAAAGGTCATACGATAGAATATAGGAACAAATGAAAGGATATATGAAAACAAAAGTTTTTTATTATTATTATTCAGGCACTTTGCTATAGGATATATATTCAAAACAACTTTTCTCCAATAACAAAAAATCTGACTCAAGTATTTTCCCCTAAGTCCAGTATTTAACTTCAAATCAGTAAGCTAATGAAAAACTTTCTTTGTTCCTGGCAGTATTCCCCCAGCCCCTCCTCCATGCCTATTGCCCCTATTCCTGAATGGTGGTTTATTTCCAAGAGAGTGCCCAAATCAGGACACTTTCAAGACAGTCCTGGACAGACCGCAGTTATCTGCTCTGGTTTACAGTAGCCCAAGAAATTGCCACTCATCATTCTGGGTCAGAGTCTCTTGGGAGATGAGGTCAGTTCTGAGAATGTCTGGAAAATTAGATGATGCGACAAGGCATCTTGGGATGTCGCTTACTTGGGGCACTTTACCCTGTTCTTGTGTCAGTCTGTACCCTACACTAGCAAACAAAATGAAACCCCGAAATTGGCCCAGTCTCTCTAGGGAATCCCATGATGTGTTTGGCCTTTGGGGCCTGCTCTGATATGCCCAAATTAAGAATTATCTTAGAAGTACATGGATTCATGCCAACTTGCCTTTTAGTGGATTTCTCGGCTTTCTTGAAAGTATCTCCTAAAAAACATTTTTAAATGTTTGGGCATTTAAAAGTTATTTATGTGCTATGTGAAGAGAAGGCAGCACCTATCTTAGGAATTCTGTGTGACCAGGAAAGGAGATGGAATTCCTGAACAGAAGCAATGCAAATAAACAGAGAACTTGGTGAGTTGGGGTCATATGTGGGAATTTAAACTATCTACGCTGTATAATTTATTACAGGCGTGAGCGATTGTATGTCTGTGTTAACTCTGCTGTGTCAAAGTCATTTTCCTTTAAAACCGAATTTGTAGAGCATGGAAGAGGATCAGGATTAGTTATGTTGTGAGGAAGAAAAAAAAGCAAATAGCTCACTCAATTTAATTAAATATGTTACAATAATCACTACCTTCTATCCTTTAAATCTGTGCTGTCCAATATGGTAGCTGCCAGACACTCGTGGTCACTGAGCACTTGAAATGTGGTCCTAGTGCCACAGAGAAATGGACTTTTAAATTTTACTTAATTTTTAAAAAATTAAATTTAAAACCTGATTCTTAGTTCAATTATTAGAAAACTTTTAAGTATGTTTGGAACAACTGGGATGTATGAATCTATTTTTTTTCAACTCTAAGTTTTATGAAATCTAAATTCAGATCCCATGTTTCTGATAAAAATTTAGCATCTAAATTGAGATATATTATAAGTATAACATACACACTGGACATCAAAGACTTGGTGTAAGAAAGAATGTAAAATATCTTAATAATGCTTATGTTGATGACAGGTCAAAATGATAATATTTTGTATGTATTGGGTTGAATAAAATATATTGTTAAAATTAATTACATCTGTTTCTTTTCACTTTTTAAGATGTGGCTATAGAAAATTTTAATTTACATATATGGCTCACATACTATTTCTATTGACAGCACAGCTTTAGACTGAGCCACCTTGGAATCCAAGAGGGAGTGAGTTATGAGGTTCCATGACTGGGGTGGTCTTCAAGGGTGCAGTTTAGTAACTCCCTGAGCCCAGAATGAATGGTCAGTCAGGTTCAAGGCAGATTATGGGATACAATGTAAAGCCAGGTAAGGTCATTCTGCACATGTTAATTGCTGATGTAGAAGTCATGCCTGTGTACATAGAACCGTTGTACAACAAAAGCAGCTGAAATTTGTCTTTCAGGGACCTGAGGGGGAATTCATTTAATTGTGACTGTAAACTAAAATGGCTGGTGGAATGGCTCAGCCACACCAACGCAACTGTCGAAGATATCTACTGCGAAGGCCCCCCAGAATACAAGAAGCGCAAAATCAATAGTCTCTCTTCCAAGGACTTTGATTGTATCATTACAGGTAATATATTCAAAATCATTCCACGTCATAAAATTAAAGTGAGGGCTACATTTTTGTGTGTATGTGCGGGAACAGATATTTTTATATCTTAAAAACCAGCTGAGCAATTTAATTTTATAAAAATTACTAACCATTAAAACTTCATGTGTTTGAAAGAAATAGTAAAATGGCAATTTTACTATTTCTCTAAAATAAATGTATTTCTTATGGGTATTTGAGATCTAGCCAAGGAAGGAGGTATTAGTTCACAGTTACTTATCATCATTTCCTATTTTTGCAGAATTTGCAAAGTCTCAAGACCTGCCTTATCAATCTCTGTCCATAGACACTTTCTCTTATCTGAACGATGAGTATGTAGTCATTGCTCAGCCTTTTACTGGAAAATGCATTTTCCTTGAATGGGACCACGTAGAAAAGACTTTCCGGAATTATGACAACATTACAGGTATGAAAAGCCTAATAGTATTTGAGTGGGAAGTTAAACTGCCTCAGCCAAGGCAACAGGGAAAAATGAGTGGTATGGGGGGATGCATTGAGCAGGCTTGTAGTTATTTGAATTCTAACTCTACCATTTACTTAGTGAGTTGGGATTGTTCTCTATGCCTTCATTTCCTCACTTGTAAAATGGGAATAATAACTAATTCACAGGATTATCAATAAGATAATGTGATTGTGTATTCTAGAAATTTAGCATGGGACCTAGAATAATAAATACACAATAAAAGTTGGATTAGTTTTCTTCAGAGAAAATGTATTTGACTAGGAATCATGAATTCTAATCCAGGTTCTGCTACCTGCTAGCTGGGCAACCCACTCACCCTCACTGGGCCCCCTTCTTCTTAGCTATAAAAGAAGGAGATTATTTTAGGTCAACAAGTTTCAAACTTTGTTACACAAACATTTCTTCTACAAAATATTAATGTATGGCTTGTAACAAAAAGGGTTTTGTGGCCCAATAAATCCGTGAACCATATCTCTCTCTTGGAGATTCAAAATATGTACATTAGAGGATCTGAGAAGTCCTGAAGCGAGAAAACTTTTCCCAGTATTTTTCACACTTAATCTGGCCATGGAATTCAACTCTTTCCATGAAAACTTAGGTGATCTTTTAAGTTTCTTTCCCACTTCAATAATTTTTAAAATAATGTCATAAATTAGAACATGGAGCTCCCTCTGAAATGTTTACATCAGCTTTAGCTTCGAAAACTTTAAATCGGCTCCTAAGAGCACTCAAACCTACCCATAAAATGTTACCCTTTAGACAAGGCTTGGAAGGTCATAATTAGATTATGCCGGTGGCCATCAGCCCCATTGCTCAAAGGATCAAGACAGGCCTGGGGCTTGCTTGAGACTAAGGTTGCTCAGATGAAGGGATTCACCCTGAACTGAGACCTTTTTTAGAATCCTCCTTTCCCTTTCTCCCTAAGCCCCCCTAAGTTTTCCAATGGACTCCAGCAGTGTTGAGTGCTGTTTAAGCCAGGTTCTCCTTACCTGTGTGCAATCAATTTCTTTGAATGACTCTTTAGAGAGCACTTAGAAGAGAAATCAATCATACATTTGCATGCTTTTAGAGGGTACCTCAGAATTCATCTTGTCTAAGGTGATGTTTTGGTCCCTTCCTGCTGCTATAACAAAAAATATCTTAGACTGGGTAATTTATAAACAATAGAAATGTAGAGGGAAGCCCATGACCAAGGTGCCAGCACATTTAGCATCTGGTTAGGGCTTACTCTCTGCTTCAAAGATGGTCCCTTCTCTGTGTCCTCATATGGCAGAAAGGCAAAAAAGGGCCAAGCAGACTCCCTTGAGCCCTTTTGTAAGGGCATTAATCTCTTTCATGAGTGTGGAGTCCTCATGGCCTAATCACCTCCTAAAGGCCCCACCTCTTAATACTATTGCATTGGGGATTAAGTTTCAACATGAATTTTAAAGGGACACAAACATTCAAACCATAGAAGATGACAACGATAGGTCACTATGCACTATCCCTTCCCTCGTCCTAGACAGACGCCACTAATCTATCATGGCACTCTTTCTTGCAGAGTGCAGACATGGCCACAGAATCCTTTTTAACACAGTTTTCCAGGTAGTCACAATCAGTCAGTCGATCAACATTGGAGCATGTATTGAAATCTAGTGGCCATCCCTGACCTAGTAGAAACCCTCATTGTACAGAAAACTGAACCCCAGAGAAGTTAAGTGATTTTTTTCCAAGGTCACACAATCAGTTTAGTCCTGAAGTCACAAATAAAAAAAAAATGTATCTATGGATGGAACCAGTTAATAGAAAGAGTTAGTGTGGAACTTTCTGCTTCACAGCCCCTAGAGCGGTAGTTAGAAGAGGCCTGAGGCCCTGGATTTGCCTGGCCTGTCTTTGGATTTCCCAGAGCCAAGCTCCCTCTAGGAGATCAGAGTCTATTGATAAATGTCAAAATCTTATCAAAAGGTTACCAAGCTAGGCCACTGACAGATCTTGTATCATTTTCTGACTTTTCCCCAAATAACTTTCAGGAACATTGCCCATGGCAGCACCCCTCTTTCAATTTTCTCCAGGATTCCTCTTCCTTCTTTTCTCTTGCCACCAATGACCTAAAGCTCTAGAAGAGTGGCAAGCAGTTCTCCTTCAGTCAAGTTATTCTAGAGAAAAAAGCAGTTCACAATTAGAACAAAACACTTACAGGTAGAGTGGTGGGCTGCCCAGATCACGGTTCTGGACTTCGTATGATGGTTCTAGAACCTTGTGGGAAGTTGGAAGCCCTGGAACAGCTTATCTCTCCCCAGCATGGCTTTAAAGCCTACAGATGCTGGTAAACCAGGGTTTGAATCCCAACTCTGCCTTCTGTTAGCAGAACTTGGCCTCTCTAAACTTTGATTTATTCATCTGGAAAAGGAAAAAAAATAATATCTCTCTCTTAAGAGAGTTGGGAAAATTGAAAGAGGTGAATTGACAAAGCACAGAGTAGGTGCTCAGTAATAGTAGTTCTCGTTAGAACTACCATGATTGGCTCATGATGTGTCAGGGCAAACAATGCTTTCTTTCTGCAAGAAGTGAGAGGAGAACACTCAGACTGTGGCTGTGTGTCCTGAACACCTGGAGTGGGGTGGAAGTGACATGATGACTCAGTTGTTGGTAACAAGGCTCCAACAGGTGCAAAGACAGAATTTCAGGACACTGCTGCCATTGAGCCTTGGAGATTGGCCTCACCTAATCAACCAAGGAAATCTCCTGTTTCAAGCTGTCTTGGGTGGAAGTTGTATGGCCCCAGCCTGCATGTTTACATGCTCCAAAAGAGGTTGGCCACACAACTAATCTCTCATTTGTCTCTTCCCAGGCACATCCACTGTAGTGTGCAAGCCTATAGTCATTGAAACTCAGCTCTATGTTATTGTGGCCCAGCTGTTTGGTGGCTCTCACATCTATAAGCGGGACAGTTTTGCAAATAAATTCATAAAAATCCAGGATATTGAAATTCTCAAAATCCGAAAACCCAATGACATTGAAACATTCAAGATAGAAAACAACTGGTATTTTGTCGTTGCTGACAGTTCAAAAGCCGGGTTCACCACCATTTACAAATGGAACGGAAATGGATTCTACTCCCATCAATCCTTACATGCATGGTACAGGGACACCGATGTGGAATATCTAGAAATCATCAGAACGCCGCAGACACTCAGAACACCTCATTTAATCCTGTCCAGTAGTTCCCAGCGTCCTGTAATTTATCAGTGGAACAAAGCAACACAATTATTCACTAACCAAACTGACATTCCTAACATGGAGGATGTGTACGCTGTAAAGCACTTCTCAGTGAAAGGTGACGTGTACATTTGCTTGACGAGGTTCATTGGTGATTCCAAAGTCATGAAATGGGGAGGCTCCTCGTTCCAGGATATTCAGAGGATGCCATCCCGAGGATCCATGGTGTTCCAGCCTCTTCAGATAAATAATTACCAATATGCAATTCTTGGGAGTGATTACTCCTTTACGCAAGTGTATAACTGGGATGCAGAGAAAGCCAAATTCGTGAAATTTCAGGAATTAAACGTTCAGGCACCGAGATCATTCACGCATGTGTCCATTAATAAGCGTAATTTCCTTTTTGCTTCCAGTTTTAAGGGAAATACACAGATTTACAAACATGTCATAGTTGACTTAAGCGCATGAGACACCAAATTCTGTGGCTGCCATCAGAAACTTTCTACAGTCCATGACCCGGATGAACTCAATGCATGATGACTCTTCTTATCACACTTGCAAATGAATGCCTTTCAAACATTGAGACTGCTAGAACCAAGCACTACCAGTATCTCATCCTTAACTGTCCAGTCCAGTGGTGTGGGAAGTTACCTTTTATAAGACAAAATTCAATTGTGTAACTGTTCTTTGCAGTGAAGATGTGTAAATAAGCGTTTAATGGTATCTGTTACTCCAAAAAGAAATATTAATATGTACTTTTCCATTTATTTATTCATGTGTTCAGAAACAACTGCCAAATAAAATGTTTACATTTTCTTTCATATCCCAAAGGTAATTATTTACAGGAGGTGTTTTATTCTTGATGGCATATAGAGGAAATAGTTTTATATAATAGGATTATACGTGGGTCAAGTATTTATGGTATGAATAATGAGAGAAGCTAAAACACTGATATTGATTACCCATAATTTATGAACAATGTGGTTGTGTCAGCTGATTTTGAACATTCAAAGGTGTTTCCAGAGGTCATGGCTTTTAGGGACATTTTTAGGTGAAATGGTGACAAATTCAAAGAAGGGTAGAGAAATTTGCCTATTACAAGAAAACTAATTTGAAATAAAGAACAATAAGACTCATCCTTTCCTGTCTGAGAGCCTCCACTAAAAACATTACTCAGATAACTTATAGGAGAAACTAAAATCACGATTTAGGATTTTAAAAATCCTATTCAGGGGCTTTCTAAATATCTGACTCTAGACTCATCTGACAGCTGATAGAGATTGTAACCTTATAGCACTTGCCCCAGATGGACCTGTTATGAAGGCCTCTTCATCTGATCAAGGATTCTTCGCTTCTAGATACCAATTGTGATGTTATTTACGTGCTGCAGAGTGTCCAAAAGGCTTATATTTGACTTTCTATAACCTTGTTCCTGGATCACATGGGTCGTTAGCCCCCAGCACAATGCCTGTGATATAGTAGGCTCTCAAAAAGTGCTTTTGAAGAAGGACATGTCCTCCTGTCATAATGTAACAATAAACTTTCTGAGGCCTTTTGACCTATCAGTCAATATTTATTGGGTATCTACTAAGGATGGTGTATTGTTGCCGCCAGGGGTGGGGGCAGAGAGTGGGAGATTTCAGGAAGAGTAGCGTGGCCCTTGCCCTCCCTTCTGGGGCCTTAGAAGACCAACTGGGGGTTTAGAACACAGAAACCTACAGAGCAAGCCATGAGTGCCATGTACCATCTAAATATTACAGATTGTAAGTATCATGG
This sequence comes from Microcebus murinus, assembly GCF_040939455.1. Lineage (NCBI taxonomy): Eukaryota > Metazoa > Chordata > Mammalia > Primates > Cheirogaleidae > Microcebus > Microcebus murinus. Next base: position 31,288,421 of record NC_134117.1, on the reverse strand, counting down.
GAGTATCAAAGCTGTCTTCCTGAAAGATGTCCTTGTTTGAACTTAAAGGGAAGGTGCTATTTCAAAAGAGGATCATGGCAGAGAAAATATTCCTGGCACACACTGGTGCTGGTGCTGTGTGCTACCTTCACAGAAGGGACCAGAGCTTGCTCCTGCTGGTGGCTCCCCACACTCTTTTTCAGCATCACGGGCTGTTGGAGAACACCTGCTTCGTACAGATTGGTTTAAGTCCAGCTGGGCTATGTACTTGCTGCCTTTGTCCAGAGGCAAGTTACTTAACCCCTCTGAGCCTCAGTTTCTTCATCTGTAAAGAGGGACAATAATACCCACTTCCAAGAATAATGGAAGGATTAAATGAGATAGTACCTGATTGTATTTTCCAAATATGGCCACAACACTATCTCCCATCCTGCATGTTCTGTAAGAAACTTGCCCCCACCCTAGCAAGAAGTGGGGCATAATTCATCTATTCTTAGGTATGGATGGGTTTTTGACTTGCTTGTAATAGGATGGAATGGAATGTGATGGAAATAATACAGTTGACTTGTGAGGCTAGATCATAAAAATGATGAAACTTCTCTTCTGCCTTGTAAATGTGGGTACTTGCTTTTGGAGCCCTGGGCAGTCACATAAAAAGTCCTATCATCCTATCAGCCTAAGGCCATCATTCTATGATGAAGCCCACGGAGAAACTATTTGTGGGTGCTTTGGTAACAGTCCCAGCCAACAGCCATCCTTTACCACTGGTCTGTGAGTGAAGATGCCTCCAGGTGACTCCAGCCCCGGCTGTCAAGCAACTACCATGCATCAGATCCTGCCATCTGAGGCCCCAGACATTGTGGAGCAGAAAAAAGCCAGCCCGTTGGGGTCCTGTCTAGATTCCTGACATAGATCCTATAAGCAAAATAAAATGGCTTGCATTATTTTAAATGGCTAAGTTTTGGGATGATTTGTTACACAACACCACTGAAGTACTTAACACAGAACTGGCACAAATGAGCACTTAACAAAGTGACAGCTGTCACCAACAGGCTCTGCGCTCAGAATATTGCACACTTTGGGGTCAGGCTGTACCTTATAGTCTTAATGTAATTCACTGTCATTTCATTTTTAAAGAATAGCTCCTCTTTTTTTTTTTTTTTTTAATATTTTATGAGTGTCCTTACTCTGTGCCAGGTATTGTGCTCAGCTCAGGAGTGCAGAGATTAAAGACCTGGATTCTACCCTCTTTGTTTGCAGAGAAGCATTGACTATTGAAGTTAGTAAATCGACTCCATGATTTACCTTAGAGCCTGAGACCCAGAGGGTGAAGTGAGCGGCTGAGTCAGGACCATCTTCCAGGCTTCCTGATACTCAGCCCATTCCTCTCTCCATCACGTGGGGCCACTCTCAAAAACTCACTCTCCGATTCGAACCTGGGCTGTAGATGGGGAGAGAGATGAGGAATGAGGAGGCAGAGTAAGAAAATAAATTCAAGAAAGACTGAGGAGGAGGACACGTGGTAGGGCCACTGTTGCAGGAATTGACTAGCCTTTCCTGAGAGTTGTCCCCTCTTCTGCTCTATACTGTTTAACTCTGTCCCCTGTCCAGCCACAGAAGATTGCACCTGGATTGAACTCCCCTGCTCACCTGGAATGAACTCCAGGCGTTCATCCTGGAAGCTGGGTTGGACTCCACCTGAGCCAAGCCAGTCCCCCCTCCTGGATATTTGGAATTAGGACAGCAGAGGCTGGGCCAACTAGCCACAGGCACCATGATCTTAAATAATGTTCCCTGGAGGCAGAGGGCTTTATTGAGGGAGGGAAACACCTGTAAGGGAGTGAGAAAGACTGTGTAGGGCAAGGAAGATGCTACGCAAAGTTGGGAAAAGTCTAGCCTGAGCCTGATCCCATGGGGGAACTCTGGAGTATGAATTGTACCACAGAGGATGTCCGGCCTTGAGGCAAAGAGGATGGACTTTTGTGCCCCTTCATCTTACAGTCATTGGCCAAAGAGTGCAGGGCATAACCTGTCAGGCCTCTCCAGGAGAGAACATTCCAGTTGGCTAAGAACAATCCTCAGAGGCGGGCACACACGGGAGCTGTTATTAACCGACACCCACAGCAGCTGCAAGACAAGGGCACCAGCCTAGTAAAGGGTGTCTGGGTGGGATGCCAATGGCATACGGCACAGTGATGGCAGCAGAGGAGATGAAGACACCATATGGGGGCAGCCATGATGGCCCATGCGAGAGACAGGAGGGAGGGAGGGGAGGGGGAGGGGGAAGGAGAGGTGTGGTGGTCCATGTCAGGCTACCTGGGAACGGGACTCTGAGAAGTTAATGCACAAACATTTACTAAGGAGCACTCTTGAGGTCAACACCTGAGAAAGAGGAGAAGGAAGCAAGTCTGGGCAGAGGGAAAAGCCAGCTATGATGAAATTCTAATCAAAGCCTCAGGTAACCCTGCAGGGAGCTCAGAGGCAGGGAGTCACTCTCAGATGTCCCAAGACAGAGCAAGGGGACCAGGCCTTTATTGGATGCAGCTCCCTGCCCTTGAATCCCTTGAGGTACTTCTGTAAACTTCTAATAACAACCCCCCTACCCCCCTACCCTTCCAGCCCCCCACCCCATCCCCCATCCCCCCTCCCACACACATTTTGTTTTGCTTTAGGTTAGATTGGATGGATTTCTGTGCTTGCCACAAAATTATCTAAACAACTAACTCAGAATGCTTAGGCACAATTTACCATAATGTAGATATGATGGGAAATACTAGATATTTCAATCTTTTTTCTGTCTCCAGTTCAGACTTATAATTTCTATTGATCTATCTTCAAGTTCACTGACTCTTTCCTCTGTCATTTCCCATCTCAAATTTCTTCAGAAAGTAATATTGTCTCAATCAGACCAGTGCTTCTCAATTAAAAAATAAATTCCAGTGTACTAAAATTGTTTGGACCATGAAAAAATTTTAAAATCTCCAATGTATTTCCAATTGTGTTGTGAACCAATACTTTTAGAAATTAAAATAAAAAGAAATTACTAGAAAAATGATCATATGCTTGGTTGTCATGGCAATGTTGCAAGGTCTGTACTTATCCCAAACCCTTCCTGGACTGGCTTTGGTCCTAGGACCATATCTCTAGGTGCACAGAACAAATTACAGCTCAGCTCAACCCAGCCCTTATATGTCAATTACAATGTGGGGTGTAAAGGCATTTTAACATACCAAGGATGTCAGGGCCTCCAGAGATGCCACATTTTTGGAAGTCCTAAAACGGCCCTGGAAAGTCCCGAAGGTAGAGTTTAAGACTGGGCCCACCTTCTCCCTCCACTCCAGCATCTCCCCTTCACCCACACTCCAGTGACCCCCACAATCTGCCAATCCCTGTGCATCTAAGCTCTTACATGCTTCTGTGCCCAGGCTGCACCGACCACCTACAATGCCCTTTCCCCACTTTTCTACCTTTTGAAATCTTTGCTTCTCTCCTCCAACCAGTTAGATGTGATTTCTCCTTTCTCTGGCTTTCTCAGCCCATTGCTTTTCCCATGAGAGAGGCTCATAATTCATTCTGCCCATCTCTCCCACCAACTACACAACCCTGAGGGTCAGACTGTGTCTTAGGCACATGTGATTCTTCCATGCACCCCACCCTTAAGCTCCTAAAATAGTCCTCCTTTATGGGGGGTTCAGAAAATTGGTGCAAATCAAATAGCTTAAGCCTAGCAGCATTCCTGTTTGCATAGCTTTCAGGGAGTTCCCAGCCTCACAAAGAATCCTGGCCAGCCAGGGATTACCCCAAAAGAATAGGCTTGAATGGGCTTCTGGCTCCCCAAGGGTAACTCCAGGTGGGCTGCAAGGTGAGAAAGACACAATTTATTTCCTGAGTAAATCCTTATTAAAATACATGCACTGCAGCTCTACCTAAAACCTGGCCCACAAAACTAAAGGATGAGAACTGATTTGATTAACTCAAGGAGAGCAAATAGGGCAGGAAGCTAGATGCTAACACTTTTATAAAGTCTATACCCTTTGAAGTTTTTTTATCCCCAGAGAGAGAACCACATGGTCAGTACCACTCAGAGATGTCCCAGAGGGAGCTAGATGTCCCTAGCTGAAGCTTTTAACAATAATCCCCAGCAAAACAGTGTCCCAGAAATCAGTCTTCTTACTAGTGCCAGATCCCAGGACAACTGTCATTTGTCCTTCATTCCCTTGGCCCTGTCTGCCCACACATGTTTAACAATTTTAAATAAAATATCTTTAATATGGGAACCTGAAGTGTCCCCAGTAGTATAGGGCTTCGGTAGGACTACGGACACAACAAGCCCAATTTTATTGAGGGTGCTTAATGAACACCTACTATGTGCAAAGCAGTATGGTAGATGATAGCAGGAAAACAAAAATGAGAAAAAAGTTGTCCCTACCCTTAAATGATTTACAAGCTGGCAGAGCTTATTCCTAAAAGCTAGCATGCAAGAACTTGACTTAAAAGGAAATAAAAGTAAGTTCTATAGGGGTCTAAAGGAGAAGTGAATCATGACCCACGTTTTCTGGGGTTTTAGCCTGCTGGTCAATCCTGTTGGTGCCCACACTATTTCTCTCTCTGGGGCAGTAGGCATAGTGGTAACAGCACATGCTTAAGAGTTAGGCAGACCTGGGTTTGCATCTCGGTGTGGCTTCTTCCAGCTCTATGACCATGGGTAAGGTAATCAATCTCATGTGTAAAATGTAAACAATGAAAGTAATAGAATAGGTTTGTAGGTTAAATATTGTATAAGCCTCAAATGTATCCCAGGAGGTGGTTACTCTTAATACCTCCATTTTACTGGTGAAGTTAGTAATTTGCCCCTGAACATACAGCTAACAAGTCTGAGCTAGGAGCCTGCATGCAATCATTCCATTCTGCTAAGTTGGTACAAATTGCAAAAGTGGTGCATCCTTGTATAGGACCTGTAATTGTCACTTGGGCTAGGCAGAAGACTCCTACACACCATCACATCCTTTTCCGTGAGAGCTTAGGATGTCTGTGGACTCCTAGAAGAAGAGGTGGAACAAAAACCTAAGTGAGGCTGTGGAGCCCACCAAGAGAGGGACAGACAGATGGCCAGAGCCAGGTGGGCAGACCACCCCAGCAGCACTCTCATGATCCAAGGCGGAAGATACCAGGAGTCAGGTCTGTGATAAGCATGCATTTGCATTCTTATTGGGGAACGTTGAGGGACTTTGACCTCCAGAAAATTACCTATGTTTTAATAAAACTTGCTTTTGTTGAAATGTGGTTGATATTTGTATCAGTGGAGGGAACATTATGTGAAAAATAGCTCTTGAAATTTCTGTCTGGTTTTCATGTCAATAAAAGTCAGATATCCTTGAATGATAAAATGAATCAATTCTACCACATTGTCTCTGTCAGCAAAGTTATATTAAGATGTGATGTATGCCTTTGCTTTTATAAAAAGTATATTGCTTTTTTTTTTTTTGCCTAAGACAGAACCAAGCTCAGAAGAGGTTTGCTGTATGCTAGCCATGTGATCTTGGCCAAGGTTCTTCAACTAGCTTAAGTAAGTTATTCTCAGCTAAGAGTGCTCCAGTGAGGAAAAGCAGACTCTCATTTTCTGTTTCCAAACCCTGTGCATTCTCAATGGGTGTATCAGAATTATCAGGATTTTTCCAAATACACATGACCATTTCTTCATCCCAGACTCTGATCCCTGAGGAGTCACGGTGGTCAGGATTCTTTTGGTTGAAAGTTCCTGAAACCTAACTAAACTAGTCGAAACATAAAAGTGCATCTAGCTTCAGAAATACCTGGACCAGATGCTTAGATGATATTTTCATGAATCTGTCATTCTCTGACTCTTGGCTCCATTTTTCTTTGTGTTGATTTTTCCCTAGGTCAGTCTCTCCTTTCATCGGAGAATTATTATACCAGCAGTTCCAACATTAGTCCTGCTGGGTCAGCCGTGCCCAGCAGAAAGACTGGGAGTGACTCTTTCCCAGCAGTTCTAGCGAAAGTTTAGGGCTGATGCTCATTGGTCCAGTGCCCATCCTGATGCAACTATTATGGCTGAGGATAGAATTCTTATTGGCCAAGCTCAAGTCATGTGCCCGCCCCTGGAACCCATGGGTGAGAACCACATGGACTGAGAGTGAGATAAGAGTGATTCCCTGAAGTAAAACTGGAGTGCTATTAAAAAGAAGGAAAGGATGCCAGACAAAACAACAAATGCTATCAGTAGGAGGTGTGGCCTTTAATTGAGAATTTCTACTTAGACGGCCAGAGTTGCTAAGGGAGGGCCACACCCTCAGATGTGTCTACAATCCCTTCACTAAAAGGTTTCAAAGATCCTTTCCAGCTCTTATTTGTAAAACTTGACAAAATGTATCTCCTATCTTTTGTCTATTATTCATGATGGTTCACTGTTACATTTTCTATATGTAGTTTTAAAGTGTATCCCCTCAAATATTCTGTTTTAAAATATTTAAACTGATATCCTTCATTTCAAAATGATGTTTTCCCAAGAGAAGTCAAGCCGCCAATTCTGATTTAGTGGCCACCCATCTCTGGGAGGAGAGAGATCAAGTGTTTCTAGATCACTTTCCATTCTTTACTTGGAAGTGCTTCTATTTCAAATCAATCTCTACCTCTCAAGGACAGCTAATGCTGCCCTCTCTTCATACTTTAATCACCTTGAGGTTGGCTTTATAGATTAAAATCTTAGAGCATCCTTAGTGGCCCAGGACTTTTCCTGACTTAGCTTTCCTCTAGGTACCTTGTTAGTAGCTAAAATTACCATAGGCAATTTCAATAGAGAAGAATAGAACATAGAACACTGACTTCTGTTGATGAAGGTTCCCAGTCTGTGTACTCCCCAAAATTACCTAGAAAGTTAACTAAATATACAAATTCCTGAGGCCCCACCTGAGACCCACCACACCTGAATTTTTAAAGAATGAGATCCAGGGATTTTTATTTTGAAACATCCCTTGGGTGATTCTGATGTTGATAGCCCACCACCAGCCCACTAACTGGGACTTGGGAGTCTCTGGCATAGATATTCACACTGGATGGACCAGTGGCATGTCAAGAACGCCAAGCCTATGGTTAGAAAAAGTTATCCAAAAGCTCTAGAACATAGAAGCTTTAAGTATTATCCTACATTTAAGTTTCTTTGGGACTCAATTTTCTATAAAATCATGGAACTAAACTAGGTCATCTGAAAATTCTATAATTCTCTGTCTGTTCTATAATGGTGGGGGTTGGGGAGGGTGAGAGACCAGCTTGAAAGTGTGGAGGTCTTGGCCCAATACCACCTTCTTTATAGTGGACAAGTTTTTATTTTCGTAAATCTAGGATAGCTTTAAGATAACAATTAAGATTCAGATAATTCTTCAGAATAATCTTTTGAGATGTGCAGAGGGAACAAGCTGAGGAAGATCACAATTTCCTGTTGCCTTGGGTTTGCTGGGCTGAGTATCTGCAAGCAGCATTTGGTATGTTGGTGTTTAAGGGATATGACATTTCACTGTACCAAATGGGAATGGAATATTTTTAGCACAGAGGTTTAGTAAAGAAGGACTAGTACTCTGAATGGAGTATGAACAAGCAGAGATACTATTTTTAAAGACCAAATATAAAGATCTTGTTCCCTCCACTATGACAAAATAATCATATGTGCACTTATTTTCACCACAAGCTTAAAGAACTTACTCTTTTCTAATCTCCTAAAAGACAATATTCCATCTACTGCATTAACTCCACTGCCTTAAACCCCTTCTTCCTGTCTTTAGATGGCCTGAGTACCTATGTTTAATAGGCTTAAAATGTTGTTAATGTTTGAAAGCAATAATAATAATTACCACTTATTGAGCATTTATTATGTGCAGAACATGTGCTATTTAACATGCATTAAGTCATTTAATTCTCACAACAATGTTATTATTACCTTTATTTTCTAGAGAAAGAACTGAAGTTTAGAGAGGTTTGGAAGTCTACCTAAAGTCATATAGCTCATAGATTTAATAGATAGAAGAACCAGGATTTAAACCCACATGCGTCTGTAACTAGAGCCTTAATGATTGACTATACTTACATTGATTGTATCAGTCCATGTAGGCTGGGTTATTTAGTGATCCTTTAGTAGACCTCAAATCTTGGTGGCTTAAAGTAATGAAGACTTACTTCTTATTTATGCTACTGAGAACTCTGGTCCAAGTCATCATAATCATCATAGATTAATGTATGCATTAATGGACTAGCCATTATACAAAATATTGTTAAGTAACTATAATAGAGAGAAAAAGTGACATGCCAAAGTGTGTGCTGGTTCTTTTAAAGCATCTGCCTGGCAGTTGACAGGTATCATTTCTGTTCATATTCTGCTGGCTAAAATAAGTCATATGGCCATGCTTAAAGCCAATGGGACAGAGGAACATAAACCCACTATGTGTCTGGAAGGTGGTAGAAAAAAAACAAACATCTATCAATAGCCCTAACGAAAACCACACTGATATAATGTAATATGCAGGTTTTAGGTGGGGCTGTGTTTTCTTCATGACTGTATCCCCCACAAAGTGGCTGGTATATAGGAGAAGCTTAACTCATGTGTTGCATACATGCATGAATATATGAATAAATGAAAGAAAATACATTTAAAATGACAAGGAAACATGGCGATACACTTTGACATATAACTGGAAGAAGCCTTTGCCAAGTTCTGCTTTCACCTGCAGACCCTAGAGTAATCTCAGTCATAACAGTAAAGTCTGACAGATGTTTAGGAATAAGATGTTTGTATAAGAGGGTCTCAGGAGGAATGCAATATGCAGGTTGGAAGGTGGAGCTCAAAGTTGTATTTGCATGGTACTTTATAAGAGATTAAGAAGTTTTCAATTGTTCACCTCAAAAAAGGGGCATAGGTTGGGGGTAGAAGAAGAGTGGTAACTGATAACAGAGTGAAGAAATGCCACCTAAGGGCTGGCAGAGGACCTATCCAAAGCAAACAAAAACTAGCTGGGCATGGTGGTGCACCTGTAGTCCCAGCTACTTGGAAGGCTGAGGCAGGAGGATCGCTGGTAAGCCCAGGCATTGGAGGTTGCAGTGAGCTATGATGATGCCACTGTACTTCAGCCTGGGTGACAGAGCAAGACCCTGTCTCAAAAAACAATAACAAAAAGTAAACCACAACTCTAAAACTCCTAGAAGAAAACACAGGGGAAAAACATCATGATGTTGGTCTGGGCCATAATTTCATGGATATAACACCAAAAGCCCAGCAACAAAAGCAAAAATAGGCAAGTGGGACTACATCAAACTAAAAGGCTTCTGCACAACAAAGGAAACAATCAACAGAGTAAAAAGGCAGCCTGCACAATAGGAGACAACATCTGCAAACCATATATCAAAGAAGGAGTTAATATCCAAAATATATAAGAAATTCCTACAATTTAATAGCAATAAAACTAATAACCTGATTTTAAAATGAGCGAAAGACTTGAATAAACATTTCTCAAAAAAAGACATACAAATGACCAGCAGAAATATGAAATGTTGCTCAACATCACTAATCGTCAGGGAAATGCAAATCAAAACCGCAATGAACTATCACCTCACAACACTTAGAGTGGCAATTATCAAAAGATCAAAAGACAATAAGTGTTGGTGAGAATGTAGAGAACTTGGAACCCTTGTACAGTATTGGTAAAATTCAAAATGATGCAGCCACAATGGAAAACAATATGGAGGCCCCCCAATAAGTTAAAAACAAAACTACCATATCATCCAGCAATCCTCACTTCTGGGATTATCTAAAACAATTAAAATTAGGATTTCAAAGAGATATTAGCACTCCAATGTTCACTGCAGCACTATTCAGAGTAACCAATATGGTGGAAACAAATGAAATGTTCATTGACAGAAGAATGGATAAAAGAAATGTGGTATATACATACGGTGGAATATTATTCAGCCTTAAAAAAGAAGGAAATCTTGCCATATGTGCCAACATGAGTGAACCTTGAGGCCACTATTCTAAGGGAAATAAGCCAGTCACAGAAAAACAAATACTCATAATTCCACTTATATGAGAACTCTAAAATAGCCAAACTCATATAATCAGAGAGTAGAATCGTGGGTTCCAAGGGCTGGGAGCAGAGGGAGTTGCTAATCAACAGGCATAAAGTCTCCATCATGAGATGAGTAAGTTCTAGAAATCTGCTATACCATGTTACTCCTATAATTAACAATACTGTATTGTACACTTAAAAATGTGTTAAAAGGGTTGATCTCACATTAAGTGTTCTTACCACAATAAAATGAAAATTTAAAAAGAAGTAAATCATAATTTTGGACAGAATCCTAGAAAGACTCTGGATTTTGATTCACCAAGTCCCACGAAAGAATGCAGGTGTTGGTCAAAGGACCCTACCTGGAGCAGCTAGGCCCCCAGGTCCCCTCAGTTACTTGACATGACTAAGTACAACCGCCTCTACCACTACCTTAGTCAAGAAACCAGTGCTTTGGTTCCTGGAGAAACTGACCAGAAAAGATTCCAGGCCTAAGGACACAAGACATAGCAGAGACCAGCATAAAGCTCAGGTCTTCAACGAATGGGCTATCCAAAAGCCTGCAGACCAAACTGGGAATCCTCAGTCCTCTTCCCTGACTCTGCTGCTGGGTAGAAAAATGACAGTTTTAGGCTCCCAAGGTGTCATACATTTTACCTTCCACAAACCTTTCTTTAGAAGTTACTGCAGGATATACTTCACCAAAATGAGGGAGTAAATGAAAAAACAGAAAGAGATAGGATTGAGAAAAAGTGATTCATCACAGGTGAGAAGCAGAGGAGTTCTGAGGATGATGACAGAGGGTAGTTCCAAGACGACTGCTGAGCAGCTGGCAAAGACAGCAGGAGGACCAGCAGCGCAGGCCAACAGAGGGCTCCTGGAAGGAGATCCCAGGAAAAACAATGGAGCTGGCAGATGATCTAATATGTTTTTGAATTGAAAGGCTTGTGGAAGATTTGAGAATTAGTAATAGGTACACAGAAAACTAAGCGAGTGGAAATACAATACAATTATTAACTCCAGGAAAATAAAGTACTTGTAAAGTAGAAAAAGTAAGCAATTATCAGCAGGGACCAATATTTATATATTTATGCTAATATTAACACAGAATATGGATTTAACCAAAAAATTGTAATTAAAAGCTAACACTTAATGGAACGCTTGCTATGTGCCAATGCAACTACTTTCCACGACTTGACTCACTCAGTCATCATCCCATCAACCTATGTGCTGTTATTGTCAATGACATACTTTACAGATAAGGAAAGTAAAGCACAGAAAACATAAGCGCTTTGCCCAAGTTCGCACAGCTAGAATTCAAGCATAGGCAGTCTGGATCCAGAGCCCACGCTGGTTACAATATTATGCCACCTCGTGCTCTAGCCATGTAGGAAGAGAGGAGAAAATGGGGAGTAGGGGGACAGTTAGGAGGTTGCATGGAAGAAAGTAAAATCCTCATCTGCCCTAATAATAAATAAACACACATGTATCTTGAACACATAATGCAAGAAATTTTAGCCTATGTGTACTACTCCATTTAGAATAGAGAAGTATAGCACATATCATTAAAAACAGCTCAAACATCTGAAAGTGGCTGTCCCAGGGAAAGGGATGGGGAAGGGACAGGACAGGGGATTACTATTTTTATTGGAATTCCATTATTTGATTTTCAGAAATCATTTTCATATAATACTTGGATAACTTTTTTAAAGGGAATTTTTCCCCACCATGGAGATTAAAAGGAACTACACTCCCTCCTGACCCCACCCTAGCCACCTTTTGGAGATATCACTGTTGGTTTGATGAGTTTCACTGTTTCACCCTCCTAAACTGAGGCCAATATGAGGCCTCAGGGACATGAGCCAGATGTTTATGTTTACAATATTTACACTCATATGGGGGCAAAGTGCTGACACTCACTTGCTGGAAGGCTATTCTGCTGCAAAGAAGGAAGGCTACGTGCTAAGAGGATCCTCCCAGAAGTATTAATACATCCCAGGCACTATGCTACCAACCGGCATTAGTGTGCTTGGAAGGGCCAGAGAGGCCAATCCAAGATCTTCAGGAGATATTTATGGTAAAATAAAATTTGGCATGTGTTACTGATCCCCAATAACCTAATATGTTGGGGTATCTAAACCCAGTCTCTTTTATCTCCAGCTACCCGATTTCACCCACACCAATATCTTTGCAAATCTTCTCCCCTTTCCTTCGAGTTTAAAGGGTCAACCTGATGCCATTGTTTGAAATTTCTGCAATTTTCAGCCACAACTTTAAGAATCAAAATAATTATTGTTATTACACTATAGCAAGTGGCTCTGTATTTAGAGGCCCCCCAAACAGGAACTACGACAATTTGCAGGGGCAAGGTCAGGAGATATAACCATCTGACAACAAATTGAATGAGCGTCAGGGCAGAATTGATGAGCTCAGACATTTTCTGACCATATCTCTTGGCCCTTCCCTGAAACAACCTATTATCCATTATGATGGATGCCAGAATCATTCATCTGGGCATGTCAGATAAACTCTACCTGGAAGCTGCAACGTGGCTTCACGCCACACTTCATACTGACAGGAGGTTTGGGTACCTGTTAGGGAATGCTGAGGAAGGAGAGTCGGAGGGCAAGAACCTCAGCCTTTTGGAGGAGGGGGACATGACCCAATAGTTAACAAGCAGAACAAGCCCACTGTGGCCAGCCTGCCCACACAAGTGACCACTGTGCCCATGTGGCAGCCCTAAGGACATCCACACTTCAGGAGACTGGGACACAAAGGGTAGTCCTCAGAAAAGGTAGGGCGAATGTACGCATAGAGGTTTGTGGAAAGAAAGTGGTTGGCTAGACAATTCTGGAGATTGAAGAAGATAGTTAAGATTTTGAGGAGACACCAAGGGGCTACGAAGGCTCTGATAGTTTTGCTGAATAAGGTTTGCCAACGTCCTGCCTCAGCCAGATGAGAAGGGAGGTGGTAGGGGCCAGAGGAAGAGCATGAAATGGAAGAAAATATTTAAATAGCATCTTGCTTTGGTATTCTAAACAGACTTTCCTCTGCGGGAAGACAGCACCCATAGTCAGTCCCTCTTGAAACTTCTATTCTCCCCTGAAATCGACCCATTGGCCTGTCTCTGGAGAGATTGGATTAGTCCCCCAAAGGACTAATCCAAGTTCATCCCAAGAGGAACAGAAAGAACGACAGTCATGCAATTCAGCTTTGCATCACGCAGAGCTGAAGACCGAAACGGATTCCTAATGACTCAGCCAAGATGCCAACAATTAATTCAATTCAGCGTGAACAACCACCCATCCTTTCCTGCATGCCATGACAGATTTTTCAGGGCATCACCTATGGCACCAATGTCCACCACCTCCACAACAAATGGAGATTAATATAAACACGTTGCTCTCATCTTTCCCATAGACTTCTGCTCTCCACTCTCTTAGCAGGAAGGTCAGTCAGTGTTCTGACTCAGGTGATGGTGAACAGGCAAGAGCTGTATGAACAATGACAGAGCTGGCTTCATACCAGCACAAAGAGCCTCCCTTGCCTCTTTGGGTAAGGGCAGGGAGGCTGAGTGTCATTTAATGTTGCTGCTCTTGAACACAGCAAGACTCCCCTAACCTTGTGTGTAGCATCAATACCAAGTACCACTCAAAGTTGTCACTACTTGAGATGACTGTCCCAGTGGGTCTGGGCAGATGCCGAGGTGCTTAAAGGAATCTTACATTTTGTAACCAAAAATGTAAGTCTAACCAGGCAAAATTGTTGCTGTCAATGTGTTCCCAGGCCTTCCGGTGGCCATGCAAGTTTAAGAAGGTTCTGGCTTTTTCTACTCAGTTTCTTCCTCTCCTGCAGCCCTCTTAGCAGAGTCCTGTATTGGGGACTCTTGTGAAGCAGAATATCACAAAGTCATGCACAGGTTGGACAGCAGGAGGGTGTCAGAAGGCACCTCTGGGAGAGAGAGACCCAGAAAGAGCTGAGTATGGGCAGTGGACAGGCAAGGGCGTGGGGATTTTAAGATGTGTTTCTGTGTGTTACAGCCCTTTTATGATGTTCTAAAAAATGTTGCTGGACTGTTCATTTGATGCAAGTCTTCTTCGAGAATGAACCCTATGAATCATAGTTTGAATAGAATTACAGAAGAGACTAACATAATTCTGCCTCTTCCTTTGAATGGACATTTGCATAATTTAAATAGGTTATCCTGTACCTCACGAGAAGCGTGGAAAATTACCTAACTCACAGAATCTCAAGTTACCAGAAACCAAACAAACAAAAATCCAAATACTTACCAAAACACTGCTCTTTCTGCTCTTTGCTTCCGTGTCATTGTACCAAAAGCTTTCTGGTATCATCTTTGCTACTTGCAAACTGTAGGGGACTTTTTCTCTCCAACTCTCTGGGAAAGTTTCTTATTCCAGAGGGCTTTGTCTTTAGCATCTCATATCAGGGCTATCTAGGAGGCTGTCGTCTAAAACTTCGGTCCCCAGCCCCGGGGCAGCGGACCGGTACCGGTCTGTGGCCTGTTAGGGACCAGGACACAGAGTTCCGCAACCCTCACCCCATCCATGGAAAAATTATCTTCCATGAAACTCAGGAATGAGGGTGGCGGGGGTACACAGCAGGAGGTGAGTAGTGGGCATGAGCAAGCGAAGCTTCATTTGTATTTACAGCCCCTCTTCATCTCTCGCATCACCACCTGAACTCCCTCCCATCCCCCACCATCCACGGATGGAAAAATTGTCTTCCATGAAACCAGTCCCTGGTGCCAAAAAGGTTGGGGACCACTGCTCTAAAACATCTCCCTGTGGTCCGGCTGATTTGGTTAACATTTTCTATGTTGATGTCTCCCCCATGTGACAGAACGGGTGTTCTTTGTTCAGTCCATTTTTTATGCTAAAGGGACCCTTTGAATTTCCAGAATTGGAGGTATTTAAAGAAGAAAACCATTGCTCAGTGTTATTTTAGCCATAAAGCCAAGAGGTGTTTAGATAACTGTTACAAGTGGGTTTATGTTTACACAGTTTGCAGAGTTAGAGGTATGGGGTCAGGAGTTAGCTTTTCCTCATAAAGAAGAAAACAAAAAGAAGAGGAAGCATTAGTTGAGGAAAGTCTCCTGGTAACAGACAGAAAGAATTTTGATATTTGGGTTGCTAGGATGATCATCGCCCATACTCTGCCTCTCTCCCTGGTCCTTTTTCTCCACTGAAGGAGGATCCGGGCAGAGATAACTGAGAGGAGTTGGGATTCACGGGGAAATTGCTGCAGAAGCAGGCTATGGAAGAGGGCACCACGGAAACAATTCCCCACGTAACCATAGTGACGGGCTGAGGAAGGAGGGATGGGTGGAGAGAGAGGCAGAGAGCCAGAGTGGATAGAGGACAAGGGAGCTCCTGGGAAGGGAACCCCCAGGTCAAGCGGGAGAATGACAGGAGCTGCAAGTAGTTAGTTGAAGCTAAATTCAGGGATTTTTTTTTAAAAGGAAGACAAATTCATTTCTAACTGCAATTACTTAGGAAGACAGCCACCTTATTACATGTTCTATTCTCCACTCTGTTTGCATTTTAACAGGAGTTTAAATGTTTCTTAAGAGTTTAGCTATTTTAATAAAGCAAGATTAGGAGTGAGCAGTAGAAAGTTGTGGTTGGAACTGGGAATGGATATCCGGAGGGTTGGAGAGGAAGGTAGACGAAGAGCTCCTGAGAGCTCATCTAAGGGGGACACAGTGCCTGGCTGCCTCCTGGTGGCAGCTGTCTTCAATTAGCAGGGAGTAATCAGGAAGAGATTCCACTCACTGATGCCTTAAGTGTACACGGATGGCCAGATTTTGCAAATAAAAATAGAGTGCTCCGTTAAATTTGAATATGAGATAAACATGAATAATATTTTAATATGTGTTTGTTCCATGGCAATCCTAATAAGGTGGCACATTCTGATTACATTTCTTCCTCTTGCTCTCTCACCCCCTGTATTCTTAAAAAAGAAAGGAGGGAAGGAAGGCACGGAGAAGGGAAGGGAAGGAGGACCTGAATTCCAAATGGTCATTTTCTCTAATTATCCATCCACACTCCATTCTTTCTTGCACCTCTCTCTCTCTTTCTTTACCATCACAGGAATACTCGGTGTAACCATTCCCTACAACATGTCTTCAAAAAATCAAATCAGAACCAAGCCACATACAATCAAACCAAACCTCTCTAATTCCTCCAACCGCTGGGGGGCGCTAATCGTGCATTCTCATGCCCTCCTGCAGCTTAACTCACGAGCCTCCACCTTGCCCTCACTATGCATAATATCTTACCTACCTGCCAGCTGACCTCACCTAAGAATTCTGAACTCCCTGCTTGCACTTTTTCTTCAGGTTCTTGTCTATAGTTGATGCGCAATTCTTAAAGTGTCTCCTAATTAAGTGCTCTGAAACAGGTGTCAATAAATCCAGTTAGGTACTTTTATACCATTCGACCCAGCAATAGCATTGTTAGGCATCTACCCAAAAGAGCATAAGACATTATATTATAAAGACATCTGCACTCGAATGTTCATGGCAGCACAATTCACTATTGCAAGGACGTGGAAACAACCCAAGTGCCCGTCAATTCATGACTGGATAATTAAAATTTGGTATATGTTCACAATGGAATATTACTCAATTCTAAGAAATGACAGTGAGCTAGCACCACTTATACTATCCTAGATTAAGCTTAAGCCCATTATCCAAAGTGAGGCTACACAAGTTCAGGAAAATGGGCTCCACATGTACTCACCATCAAATTGGTACTGACTGATTAAAACTATGGTGTTCAAATGGTGGTAGTGTCCACCAGGGATTGGGGGAGGGGAGCCCCACATCTTAGGGATGTGGTGAGCATTGTGGAGGGGAAGGGCATACTTCTAACCCTTCCTAGGGAGAGGCAAAGACATAAAATGTAACCAAAATGTCAAAAAAATTTAAAAAGAAACATTTATCGGGTGTGGGGGGGATGGGTGTATACGTACATAATGAGTGCGATGAGCACCACCTGGAGGATGGACTCTAGAAGCTCTGACGCTGTGGGGGGGGTGGCAGGGGCAATATATGTAACTTTACAATACTTGTACCCCCATAATATGACAAAATAAAAAAAAATCCAGTTACTGTGCTATTTCAAAGAGGTATTTTCCAAAAGAAATCAACGTCTGTGGTTCACACATGGTGTACGGTAGTGGCTCTCCTGATGGCTTTTCCCTGCTCAGCCCACCTCAACTCCAGCTGACGCCGGATGCTCCCAGCCTCCAGTCCCTGTCCCCAGCCCTAACTGAACACCACTATAGAGAAGTCCAGAAATAAAGCATTGGCTCACCGATCATCTTCAAACTTCCGTCAGATCATGTCATTCTGTTTAAAGCCCTCCACTGCTCTCCCATTGCATTTAGAATAAGACACAGAATTTTCACAATGGCCTCCAGTATCTGCAGGTTATTCCTCTGCAGGATATACCCACACAGCCCACTCTATCCCTTGCTTACTGCTCTCCAGCCATGTGGACCCCCTGTCTCTTCCTGGGTCATGCCAGCCCTTTCTCTGCCTCAGGATCTTGGACTTGTTTTCCCTTCAGCCTGGAATGCTTCCCCTTGCCCAGCTCTGGGGATGAACAGATCATTCTAATCCTTCAGGACTCCATTCTGGGCTGCTGAGAACATTCCATACCTTGAGATTTGTGCACTTTACTGTATGGATGTCACACCTCGGTAAAAGGTAAAACATAAAGTAATTCACTACGATATCACCTTTTTAAATTTCCTTCCTGACAATGATCATAATCTATAATTATCATATTGACTTATGGACTTATTTACAGTCTCTCTTCCACCTAGATCAGGAGTTGGCAAACTATGGCTACTGGCCAAATCCTCACCACCATCTGTTTTTGCAAATAAAGTTTCAATGGAACTCAGCCACGCCCATTCACGTACTGTTGTCTGTGGCTGCTTCCACCATGTTACAGTGGCAGAGTAGTTGGGACAGAGATTGTATAGCCCCACAAAACCTAAGATGCTTACTATCTGGCACTTTCCACAAAAAAAAAAAAAAAAAAAGCTTGAAAACCTTGCCTTGGACTTTAAGTTTCATGAAGGTAAGAACTGTGTAAATCTTCTTCACTTATTCTTTTTTCAGGATCCAAAATAGTGCCTGGCACAAATTCAGCGACCACTCAGTAAATGTTGGCTCCTGTCTGCCCCCAGCCAATGGACTCCCCCAGTGCAGTCTCTCCTAGCTTGCCTTTTCCGTCGCCTGATCCTGGCTCTCGGCCACTTGCCTGCAGACTGTAGGTTCTTGCCATCTGCCAGGCCCTTCTAGCCCTGCCTCCTTGCTCTGTGTCACCAAACTGTGCTACTTGTACCCTGACGCTGAAAATCCATCTAATCACAATGAATAATCCTGTAACACAAAAGCTCCCTCTGGTGTTTTAGATTCAATCCTTTTGTGGCATGCCAATCCTTTCTCTATAATCATCAAAAGCATGCCTGCCTTAAAATTTCATTCTTCTGTCATTCAGCTTGTTGCCAACATATTAATGTAGGTTTCTTCCTATTATAAAAATGATTCATACACATAACAAAATTTTGATTAAAGAAAAACCAAGAGACACCACTGTTTAGCACTTTGATGTGCTTTCTGTCCATTTTTCCTATGCTGTTTTTTTAAAAGCACACTTATGCAAGACAACAAAAAATGGCTATGAAAAATTCTCTCCCTTGTATTGTAATAAGCATTTCTTATATTATATATTCTTTGTAAATTATTATTTTTAGTACCTGCACAATATTACATGGAATGGATATATTCACTAAATATTTCCCTATTCTTGGGAAATATTTATAATATATCCATATCTTTATAATAAAAAATAATACTGCCATGAACATCTTTGTGTGTGAAGTTTTCTTTTTTCCTACTTTTTGGATTACTCCTCGAAGTAAGATTTTCAAAAGCAGAATTACTGGATCAACGGACATTTTTTGAGTTCAGATAAATATTGTCATTTTCACTTCTTAAAAGACCTGAAAACCTCCAGATAAAGGTCTCAAAATAAATGTATTCATAATCTTCTTTCCCGTACTCCAAATCTATAGAAATGAAAGAAAAGATAAAACCAGAGGGACAAATTGAAAGGCCGGAACCAGGCAAACAAGACAGGAGTTAATTACCTCCAGGGGAAGATATTTAAATGCACCTCTTGGCGACAGGAACCTGAACAGGGGCTCCTTTGCAAGAACCGTATGACTACAGAGCTCCATCCACACGTCCATAACTATGACAGGAATCCACGACTTGCTCAGTGTCCAGAGCAGAGTCCCATTCCTGGTGTTGGGGAGAAAAAACTTTTCCTTAACCCTCTTAGTGACTCCAGTGACTGGGAGCTTGTGAATTTAAATTGACAAAAGATGGATTAGCAAGAAAAAAGAGTTTATTTCACATGCAATGTGCACACATAGGAGTCCGCACATGGATACCCACTCAAGAGGTGGTTAGAATTGGGGGGTTTATATACCAAACATAGCAAGGGCAAGCAAAAGGGGGAAAGGCTCCTATGAGAAGAACAAATAGGTTTCTTCAGGAAAGGCAAATGGATTTTTAGGAGAACAAATGGGATGTAAGAAAGTCTGTGATAGTGCTTGTTTAGGCAGGAGCTGGTGGTCTTTCTCTTTTCTCCATGGCAGTGACTCTCCCTGGAGAGGGGATTTATGGCAGCCTCATTTCCCAGAAGCTGCTATTTTTATCAGACAAGGGAAGCTCCAAGAAGGCTTTTTTTCCTGTATCTATTGAATCTTACATGTCTTTAGCTTAAAATAATCTTTATGGCAACTCTGGGGTCCCAAGTGGGTCCCCACACTGGTCTGTACCATTGGATTGTGGAGAGCTGTCACCCCAGAAATGAGGAACTCTGAGTTGAGCTGCAAACATATGGCCTAAGTTGAGTGTAGTCAACCCATGAGATCAAGGCTAAGACAGCCAAGAAACTGCCTAATGGGCTAGGGAAGTGTGGGAGAAAATTCCCATGCAATAAGAGCTTTCCAGAAAAGTTCAAAAACATATTTAGCACAGGGAAAGGTACTCACAAATAAGAGATATATATCCTGATGTGACAGAAGAATTTGAAAAGGATTTTAAAATTAATCTGTTTAAAATCTTCAAGGAAGCCACTTGGTGCTCACCTGTATAGTTCAAGTTACTTGGAAGGCTGAGGTGGGAGAGTCACTTGAGCCCAGAGTCAAGTTCAAGTCCAGCTTGGAAAACATGATCAGACCCCATCTCTTAAAAAAATAAAAAAATCTTCAAGGAAACAAAAGAAGACAACATCAAAAAAAAATCAGAGTAGGACATTATGAAATTGGATTAGGTAAATAATAGAAAGGACATCAAAAATTATCTCCCCCACAACTTAAAAAAAGAAAAGCCATCCCTTAAAGGTACTGTACTTCACTACACTGACAGAAGAGGGTGATCTTGAACTAGGAATGCTAAATTATTATAAGTTCATAAAATGCCATGAAATGAAATGAAGCATCCTAAATCCATGCGAAGCTACTCTAAGGGAGAAAAATGAAAAATCAAAGTATTTTAGCTGATAAAATTCTTCTCAAAAAACAACCACAAAGCAACTTCAAAACACAAAATTTCAAATGGAATTGACATCTTCAAACAAACATTTGGAAATATTAAAACCACCTTGAATCAGAAGTTCAAAAACCAAGAAGAGAAAGGGACAAAGTAAATACATAAATTTATTGATTTATTGAACTCAGGAAAGAAAAGGACAAAATCATCTTAAGACTGAAGGATTTATTACAAGTACCCAGTGGAGAACAGACTGAAATGAAATTTTAAGAGGATTGAAGAAAGACAGGAAAATAAACAAGAAAACTTAAATGAACTAAAAAAAGAAGTAAAAAAGGTTCAGAGAGAAAGAGGTTGAAATGGAAAATAAATGAAGAAAATTAAAGATACAGATCACTAGAATCCCAGAAGAAGACATATAAAACAATGGAACAAAACTTACATTTAAACCTATAACCCAAAATGTAAAAATATATCATGTTCATGTACTGGAAGACTCAATGTTATTAAGATGTCAGTTCTTCCCAAATTGATCTATAGATTTGATTCATTTTCAGTCAAAATCCCAACAAACTATGGAAATTGATAAGCTTTTTCTAAAATTTATATGGAAATGTAAAAACCTAGAAGTGCCAAAACAACTTTGAAGGAAAGAACAAAGTTGGAGAATGTGCATTACTTGATTTCAAGGTTTACTGTAAGATGTACAGTGATCAAAAAAGAGTGGTATTTGCATAAAGATTGGCATATAGATTAATAAAACAGAGTAGAAAGTCCTAAAATAGACCCACACAACTATGGTCAATAAACTTTTTATAAAGTTATCAAGGCAATTTAATAGAGAAAAATAGTCTTTTCGCCAAATGGTGCTGGAACAACAAAATATCCATATAAAAAGACTGAATCTTAACTCATACTTTATATCATACACAAAAATTTATTTAAAATGAATCATAAACCTAAAAATAACATTTAAAGATCTAAAACTTATAGCAGAAAATACTTCTGCACCTGGGATAGACAAAGATTTTTTAGACTTGGCACAAAAAACACAAGATAGAAAGTTGATAATTGAACTTTATCAAAATTATATATTTCTCTTTCAAATACATCATTAATAAGGAAATAGTCAAGTTTCATAATGGGAGAAAATATTCACAATACATACATAGGACCAAAGACTTGTATCCCGAATATATAAAGAACCATTATTACTCAGTAATGATAAGACTACCCAATTTTTAAAATTGGCAATGTGTTTGAACACTTCGCAAAACATGATAACAAATGTCCAATATGCACATGAAAAGATGCTCAATACTATTAGCCTTCAGGAAGACATAAAGTAAAACCACAATGAGATATCACTATGCATTCACTAGAATGGCTAAAATTATAAAAACTGATGATACCAAATGTTGGTAAGGATATGAAGCAATTGGAGTTCTTATATATTGCTGTCAAGAATGTAAAATGATACAACCACTTTGGAAAATAGTTTGTTTCTCATAAAGTTGAACACACAGTCATACAATCCAGCAATTACATCCTGTTTTACTCAAGAAAAATGAAAACATGTGTCCATACGAGGACTTGTATACAAATGTTTATAGCAGTTTTATTCATAATAGTAAAAATGCAGAAATAACCCAATATCCATCAGAAGCGAATGGATAAACAAATTGTGGCATACACTTAGTAATAAAAAGTAATGAACAACCTACCCTGTGGAACAGCAAGGATGAACCTCAAAAATGTTACTCTGAGTCAGAGACACCAGACACAAAAGAACATGGATTGGATGATTCCATATATATCAAACTCTACAAAAGGTAAGTCTAATCTATAGCAGCAAAAAGCTTGTCAGTGATTGCTTGGCTAGCAGGAATGAAAACAAATGGGCATGAGGGAATTTTTAGATAATTAAATCTATATCTTGATTATGGTATTAGTAATAGGAGTGTGTATATTTGTTAAAATTCATTAAACTATACACTTAAAATTGGTACATTTTTATGCATGTCAATAAAGCTTCAAAAAGTTGATTTTAAAAAGTATAATCTAAGAAAATGTTCCAGGAACAATAAAAAGACTGCATCTACCAAGTGAAAGAGCCTATCAGGTATCTGGGAAATTGGTAGAGCTCACTCAAAAACATGGTCAGGTTTCTATATATTATCTATGATTCCAATGTACCTCATGTGTTAAAAGTAACACCTAAAATTCTCTTTGAGACATGCCTTTTTTTTTTTATAAACAATAGAAATTTATTTATCACAGTTCTGGAGGCTGGGAAGTCCAAGATCATGGTGCCAGCAAATTCCATGTCTGGTGAGGTCCTCTTCCATTGATGCTTCTTCTTGGGGTATCTCACATAGCAGATAAGGCAAAAGGATAAAATGGGTGGAAGGGAAAGGCAGTTCTTTGAAGCCTTTTGTTACAAGGACATTAATACCATTCACAAGGGGTGAGCCCTCAAGATTTAATCACTTCCCAAAATACGATTGCATTGGGGATTAAGTTCCAATATATGAATTTTGGAGGGATACATACATTCAAAACTCTGGTTATGTCTTACTTCTTGAAACATATTGTAGGTCAAAGGAATGAAAATTATATTGTTTAACAAACATTCACTCACTGTTTTGTGTGTTTTATAAAGATTAACTCATTAATCCTCACAATAGCCCTCGAGGTAGGTTTTTAATTCTTGAAGTTCAGGTAATTAGTAGGGAAAAGCTTGGGAAGCAATTGATCTTTAAAATCATATCATAAAGCAAAATTCTATTTGTATGGCCACCCCATAATATTAACAGTAATTATGGGCTAAGGCCAACGAAACACAGCGAATCTTGTGAGACATGCCTTTAAAGATACAGATCACTAGAATCCCTGAAAAAGACACACCCTTAATGAGGGTATGTCAGGCTACACTCTTAAGATTCCAAGAAACCCTTTTGTCCAGCCGAGAAGTGAAAGGAGAGGCTCCCAGAGGGTCTCATCCACCTCACTGGGGGTCTCATGAGCCAAACTAAAGAGTTTAGTTTTATCTTGAAAGAAATGAGCAGCCTCTGAAAGGCTGTAAACATAGGGTTGTTACAGTCAAATCTGTGTTTTAGAAAAATCAACATTCCATCCCACGAGCTTGGAGGAAGAAGACAGGAAGACCAACAGGAGGCTGTTGAAGCCACTCTGGTAAGAAATGATGAGGACTTAGAGCGACTGGTGACAATGGGAATGAGAGAGAGGAAGTGGAATGAGACATGTTGGGATATTTATGGGAAGAAAATCCTGCCTCCTACTCTAATTACATATTACACCATGTATAGTATTACACAGAGACCAGTGAAAAGAGTCACAGGCTCGAGCTATTCTTTTTAAGAAGTTTGACATTTTGCTTCTCCTCTTCTCTGTAAAGGGCCTCTAACATTACAGTGTCAGAGGACTGACAGAAACACCCACTGAATTTATGGAGCAGTTTTTTTTTTGTTTTTTTTTTTTTGAGACAGAGTCTCACTCTGTTGCCCTGGCTAGAGTGAGTGCCATGGCATCAGCCTAGCTCACAGCAACCTCAAACTCCTGGGCTCAAGCGATCCTCCTGCCTCAGCCTCCCGAGTAGCTGGGACTACAGGCATGCGCCACCATGCCCGGCTAATTTTTTTTTCTATATGTATTACTTGGCCAATTAATTTCTTCCTATTTATAGTAGAGACGGGGTCTCGATCTTGCTCAGGCTGGTTTCGAACTCATGACCTCGAGCAATCCGCCCGCCTCGGCCTCCCAGAGTGCTAGGATTACAGGCGTGAGCCACCGCGCCCGGCTTATGGAGCAGTTTTTGAAGTTTGATCATGAGCACACGGACTTCACAGAGTTGCCTGCTCCACGCTCTGAGCATCACTCTGAGACTTACTTCATACTTCACTCCTTTAAAGACCAAGATGACTTTGGCCAATGTATTCAAAATGTGTCTTGACTCTCCCTTGCTTTTTGTCCATTTCAAATGCCATCTGCTTTAGTTTGGGTCCACTAGAAGCAGATGTTTAAACAGAATTAGACACACAGGAGAATGACTGAGAGAGGGAGAAGAAGGCTGGAAGAGTTTCAGACTGAGATGCAGGCCTAACACCTGTAGCAGGAAACTGGCGAGGAAGGAGGATTGCGAAGAAAGTGGCTCAGACGGCAGCTCAGCTAGGCTGATGCGGAGCCCTAAAGCCAAAGCCACACCCGTCTTGATGGCAGGGGCTTGCCTGAGCACCCGGCCTTGCTCAGCCGCGGAGACAGCAACCCTGAGTGGCCCACTTTTGTGGCCACCCCACTGTCATTCTACTTTTTGTTTTCCTGGTCTTTGCTCTCCCAAGTATCATTTTTCTCTAAGCCTATTTTCTTCCTCTCTAAAATCAGAAATATGGTAATTGAACCTTAAGCATTCTTCCAACATTTGGCAGAGGTGAGGAACTCTAGCCCTGTGACCCAAGCGGCTCCCCCTGAAACTTCCATCAGGAAAATATTATTCTCACCATTGCCAGGGCCCACTCCTTTCTTCTAGCCTCACAAGCCCTAGCACAGTGTTGTACCTGCACCTCCCGGGGAATTCTGCCCCCATTCCTGCACTATAATCATATGCTCGAATGCAGAAAATCCCACATCACACCATCAGGCAACTCCGTGTGTGTGTGCGTGTTTATTCTCTCAGTGTTTAGCTTTTAAATATGTTAAGTAGCTGGTTTTGGGTTTGATTTTTTTTTTTTTTTTTTCTGGAAGACCTGGTGATTCTGTCATAAACAGTTTCTGAAGATCCTTCTGGCCTAGATGAGCTGTTAACCTTTGAAGTTGCTATGGAAACCAGTGTTTTTAATAAATTATTGATGTAGAGGAAAGACAGGCTGGGATGCTTCAAAGAAAAGCAAATGAGGCATTGGAAGCTGTGAAAAACCTAAACATATTAACAACAAAAATAGCCTTTCCATGGTCACTCAAACTGTGCTAACGGGAAGCTCTCAGAAATTCTGCCATGTGGGAAATGAGGGTTCTTATTTCTGTGGCCAAGGTCAATTAGTACTTGTTGGCTGAACAAATGGATGGAAAATGGAAGAGAGGGTAACCCTGCGATAGTGTTAGGTAAACTGTCCTGGTCATGCTCTACTATAGGAATCAAAGGCCAGAAGCATCCTGCCAAATCAGCATAAGCACTATAACCAGGCATTGCAATGTCTCAGGTATAAAATAAGATCACATTAATTTTTAATGGCTGGAACCCACACTGACCTCATAGCTAGATCGCAGACTCTTGTTGTAAGCACAAAGATTCACCACCTGCAAGGAATTGGGATCCCCCTTCAAGGAAGGACTTGTGGGGCTGCTGGGGGTGCTGACCACAGCAAGCCTTCAGGGGTCAGCCCCTTCAAGGCCTGCTGCAGCTGCAGAAAGCGCCCTGCCCAAGGTCCCGCACACAAGGTCACGCACCTTATACCCCAAAATGGATGGAAGCTGGGGTACAAAGTCCCAGTCATTTCAGCCCGGTATGGAGCAACTCCAAAGCTTTTTGGCTCACAGGTGCGTGTAGGCTTTGTCGAGGGTGTTGGGCCTACATCTCAGTTTGCCTTCTTTCTCAGCCGATCTAGCTTTTCTCTGCTCCCTCCCACGTGTGTGGATCTCAAGGGTGCTTCCCAATAAACATTCTGCAAGTCGAACTCCATCTGAGTCTGCTTGCCAGGGGAACCAACCTGCAACAGCTCCTCCCCACCCCATGCCCCCTGGCAGTGCCAAATAAAATATAGAATGCCTGGCTTCAGAGAAACAACACACAATTTTTTAGTATAAGTATGTCCCAAATATTTTTATGACCTAATCCTATGCCTAGTATAGTGCTGGTAAATGTCTGCTTGTGGAATAAATGTTTGTTGGATGGACTAGAATTTTAGGATCCCATCTTAAAATAGAGCCCCATGTTATAAGGAAGAAGGCAGCAGTATACAATGGTCCCTCACTCTTCCTTACCCAAGTGTTTCACAAAAGGTTCACAGATAAGCAGCATCCAGCTTCCCAAAGGTGCTTGTTACAAACATAGATTCCAGATTCAGGGAAGGAGAACCTCTGGGGCTTGTCCCCAGAGATCTGCATGCGTGGTAAGCCCCCTGGGTGATTCTTCTGCCCCTTCCAACACTGTGACCTTGAACTAGAAAGACCAGTTTCATCCAAATTGAGAAGGCCTCTCTCTGAAGTCCTTATAGAACTGTAGAGAGTAGGGGACCAGTCCTGTCTCTGCTGACTTGTCAGCTCTCTTTCCCTTTCTTTTGAATCTCCTTTGGATCGAAGTGAGGTAGGACCAGGCTGGCTATCATAATTTCTGGGAGGAGAGTTTTACAAGAATGCAGTTCTAATAGATCAGTGTCTATGAGGGTAACCTGCTGAGCACGACAGGGGCTGTGAGAAGCCAGGGTCAGTCACGGGGAAAGGTTTTAGGGAGATGGCTTTGAATGATGGGCAACGTTGGCACTGACAGACTGGAAAGGTCTGAGCTTTTTAGAATAAAAACATCGACAGGCTTAGAGGCAGGAGAAGCAAATCATGGGAGGACACTTACTATTAGGGTGCTCCTGAAACTCAGTGACAGTGTGGCTTCCAGATCCGGGTGGCAGATTCAGGAGCATTCCTCCTTAGTTTCAACACAGTTTCCAGTCTCTGCTGCCAGGTGCTCACTGGAAATATGCAGAGGAATTTTTCAAAAGGATTTAATCAGATCTCATGTGTATCAAGACAGTGCACTAAATGACCCACTGTCAGTTGACAGACTGGTCTCCTAATTGGCTAGACACTGGTGTCCAAAAACTCACCATCCCATTTTAGATGTTTGGTGAAGTCTTCCTCCCCCAACACTCGGGCCCCTTTCCCTTGGGCTGCAGGTGTGTGGGATGAATGGGTGGATGGTGTTCCCCAGACCATGCATAAAAATGTCCTCCTCCCTTTTACTATTATTTAAGGATTTGTAAGTGAGAAGGCACCTAGACATTTGGCAGTTGTGAAGAGTGACTTGGGGCTTTGGAAGAATGTCACCTCCGTGCCGGGGTGAAGTGAGGGTTGTCACTCTTGACACACACTGGCTGGAGCAGCAGCCAGTGTATGGAGAAGAGTGAAAACACACGGTTGATAACTGATAGCCACTTGCCAGGCACAGAATCCTGAGAGCGACAGTTCTTCTCAGCCCATCTTTCTAGACCAATTTTATCCTTCTCATTCAGATCTCAGCTCACCTGTCACCTCCTCAGAGAGGACATTCCTAAGAACCCAATTGGAAATCACTCCTTCCCCACTCTGTCACTCTCTGTCACATCACACCATTTTATTTGTTTTATTTAAAATTATGTTGCTCTTTTATTTACCTGTTGGATATCTTTCTCCCCACTAGAAAGTAAATGGTCCATGTTGGTTTTGTTCATGGCTATAATCCCTCACCTAGCATCGTGCCTGATATTTAGTAAGTACTCAATATGATAGTTTGTTGAATGAATGAGTGAACTTAACTTTTTCCATTAAATGCCATTAACGTTTGTTAATCCACACCAGAAACATGAACATAAATACTCTGATGACAGACATATCAATCAATGCTACAGGGCCCCTCAGCTTGCACCATTCCTCAGAATCCACATGGGCTATTTTGTGAATCCTTAACTACATTTCAAAAGCCACTGATGGATATAAGTTCGGTGCAGAAAAAGACAAAAATTGAGCATTGGCAGAGTTTTCATCAAATTGTAGCACAGGGTTTTCTGATTTGACATTGAGAGAACAAAACAGCGAGCCAGTCTAAATCCAACATAAAATCCAAGAAGTGAAAGGTACTAATTCTTCATAAACTTTGCATTTTAAAACCTTTATCTCAGAAGTAAACTTACTAGCTTTCTAATGAATAAAAACGTATTTTTAAAAACCTAAATAAAACTTGCCACACTCTGCTGGTCTGATGGAGTATTTTGTTAAAATTTAGGTGGAGAAGAAACCACATTCAATCAATCATTAAGGACTAAGAGTTTAGTCAAGGATTAAAAAAAAAAAAGGACAATAGGATTTTTTTTTTTTTTTTTTTTTTTGAGACAGAATCTCACTTTGTTGCCCAGGATAGAGTGAGTGCTGCGACATCAGCCTAGCTCACAGCAACCTCACACTCCTGGGCTCAGGCAATCCTCCTGTCTCAGCCTCCCAAGTAGCTGGGACTACAGGCATGTGCCACCATGCCCGGCTAATTTTTTGTATATATATTTTTAGTTGTCCAATTAATTTCTTTCTATTTATAGTAGAGACGGGGTCTCACTCTTGCTCAGGCTGGTTTCGAACTCCTGACCTCAAGCAATCCACCCGCCTCAGCCTCCCAGAGTGCTAGGATTACAGGCGTGAGCCACCGCACCCGGCCGACAATAGGATTTTTAAAGCTCCCACAAGTCAATGAAATAAAGTCTGCACACGACTTCCCAGTAAATAAGATCATAATGTTCAAATTTTTAGTTCTGTGTTTCCCTGAGTTTAATTCTTCTGTTTTAAATGTTACCACGGTTCATTTCTTCAGATCTTTGAAGAGCAGAATTTTTCTAAAAACAGGCAGATGGGACTTGTAAGTCCTCTACCCTTCTGAAGTCTTCTATGCCTATAATTATACCCTACTTTTTAAAAGGAGGTAGCTAAATTATAATATCTGTGCCTTTTAAAGAAAAGTTCAAGAATTTTATTAAGGTCATCAAATTTATAAGATAATTAGCCTGAGGTAAGTTCTTTGGGCTTCCATTATTGATTTTGAAATTTTTGCCTTTATTCAATCATTTTCTCATTCATTTCCCTTTATTTGAGTTGTCTGGTTAATGTTCTTTGATTTCAGAACTTCTGCATTCCTAGCAGAACCTAGCACAATCCATTCATTCACTGAATATTTTTTAAGTGCCTGCTATGATCTGGATACTGCAGAAACAGCAGGAAACAAAGACCTCTGCCACCTTGCATTTTAGTGGTTAAGGCAGACAATAAATAAGATTTAGGTTAAATATACAATTTAAGTTAAGTTAAATTAAATATACAATCTGCTAGAGCAGCGGTCCCCAAACGTTTTGGCACCAGGGACCATTGTCATGGAAGACAATTTTTTCCACGGACCAGGGGGCGGGTTTTGGGAATGTTTCAGGATGATTCAAGCACATTGCATTTATTGTGCACTTTATTTCTATTCTTATTACGTTGTAATATATAATGAAATAATTATACAACTCACCATAGGTTGGGGACACCTATTGAAGTTGCCAAGAAGAAAACTAAGCAAGGGAGGGTTCGTAGGAAATGTGTCTGTAGAGGGAGGGAAATTTTAGATAGCATGCTTGGAAAAGGCCTCGGGGAGAGAAGACATCATTTGAATCAAGATGGAAAGTGAGGGCATGCCAGGCAGATAGAAAGCACTCGTTGCATATGTATTGAGTAACTGAACCACGGCCAGTTGGTTTCTCAGCTCTCATTGTGTTTGGCATGTCTTCTCCTTTTGAGGGTTGATGTGTTTAGATTGCAGATGCCCTGGCCCTTCTCATAACTTTCGAATGTTGTTCTTGTTCAGAGCCTATAAATAGTCATCTAAAATGCAGCTAATGTCCATGTCCACATCCTCAAGAATAAATGGCTGTCCTGCCAGAACAAGCCTGGCTATTCGGGGGTTCATGCAGTAGCTTGCACTGGCAGAAAGGAAGCAACACTACCTGTGGCTTTTGGGATGTGGCATAGCACTGTGGCCACCAGGCATAAGCAAAGAAAACGGAATGGGAAGAATCAACGAATTCCAAAGAGAAAGTGAAAGAGAGGTCTTGCTATTATTGGGAGTCAAGGTTTTACACACAAAATAACAACTCACAATCAATGACAATGTGAAAAATCTGCACTGTAAACTAGTTATCTTTCCTGTGGACTTTTCTCTAGCCTTATCTACCCAAACAGCATGTTTTCCTTGGGACAAACCTCTGCCAAAATGGACTTTGTGTTCTTTTAGCTTTCCGTGTCTTTGCATGTGCTGGGTACTCTTGACCTTTACCCTTCTGTTTATTCCTCCAGGACTAGATCCAAATTGTCACCTTCTCTGTCAAAACTCATTGAACTCTAACACTTAAAATTGGTGCATATCACTGCAGGGAAATAATACTTCAAAAAATAAAAGATGGGACCAGGCACCCTGGCTCACGCCTGCAATCCTAGCACTCTGGGAGGCTGAGGCAGGAGGATTGCTTGAGCCTAGAAATTCAAGACCAGCCTGGGCAACATAACAGGACCCCATCTCTACAAAAAATAGAAGAACTTAGCCAGGTGTGGTGGTGCAAACCTATAATCCAGCTACTCAAGAGGCTAAAGAAGGATCCCTTGAGCCCGGGAGTTTGAGGCTGCAGTGAGCTATGATTGGGCCACTTCACTCTTGCCTGAGTGACAGAGAGAACTTGTCTCTAAAAAACATTTTTTTTAATTTAAAAAAAGTTAAAAACAAAAACACCCTCACTTCCTCTGAGAATCCTTTCTGGCACCCCCCCCCCCAACTCGAAGCCGCCAGTCCACCCCGCCAGGGCTGGCCATCAAGCTTGGCAGTCCAGATCTGGAGGTGACCTTCCTGGTGAGCTGAGGGGGGCCAAGCCAGGAATGTTATTGCATGTGGTGACAAGCCACATAGATTACTACTTATTTTACCCATTCTGCATTACTCTTTCCTATCAACAGCAGACAGAATACTTTCAGTCCCCTGGGCTTTTGTTCACTAATACTAGCAAATTATTAACAAGTAAATATAACTTTTAATATTTCCCCAATCTTGCCCCCTTCTGGAAACACTAATTCTGGAAACGTTGCATATTATTCTGACAGGTCCCATCCATCCGTCCATTTGTGATGGCTCATAGCACAGGCTCTGAACCCAGCTGCCTAGGTTGAAATCATGGCTTCTTCCCTTATGGAGCAACCTTGGACAAGTTACTTAACCTTTCTGAAGCCCGATTTACTCACTGTGAAAGTAGTATAGTAAATAGTCCCTATTCCTAATAGTCGCAGGGAGAATTAAATGAGTTAATGCATACAAAATCCATAGATGATGCCCAGCACATAGTGAGCACTCAATAAACGTCAGCTGTTGATATTCATTCATCAACCATTCACTGAGTGTCTACTATATGCCAGACTTGAGTTTGGCACCGTGGGGAAAAAATAAGACATAGACTCTAACTTCACAAGCTGAGTTTATGAAGGAAGGTTGATAGACAGACAGACATGCACAATAGAATGGATCAGTGTATGATGAGCAAGCCCCAGGTGCCCAGAGAAAGAGTGCCCAGCTCTCTTTGGGAGGTTAGTCAGGGAGGGCTTCCCAGAGGTGGAGAGAGTTGAACCAAGTCTGGCCCCTCTGTTCCCTCAGTTTCGCCATCACACTGATGTCTTTGTCCCCAACCTTTCTGACTGCTGCCCTGGAGTGACATCTCGGCCTTGGCATTCTAATTCCTGAGTGGTGTCCTGGATCCCCTGTGACTCTGAAAAGACCATGGCTCTTCCCCCAAGAGTAGGCGAATAAGAACAATAATTTTAGTAATATGATGATAACAAACACTCCAGTCCCCACTTCAATCAGAGCACAATCAAAGGCCCTTCTAAAGGCCTCTGAGATGCTACACCACGTGGCCCCATCGCTCCTCTGACCTCTTCTATCATATTCCTCCTTCCTTTCTTTGCTCCAGACAGACCTTTCTGCTGTTCCTTGAACACACCAGGAAGATTTATACCTCAGGGCCTTTGCACTGGCTCCTCTCTCCAGCCAAACACACCCTTTCTGTGGTATCTGCAAAGCTCATGCTCTCACCTTTAAATCTTTGCTCATGTATCCACTTCTCAACTGACCGTGCTATTTAAAATGCAGTCCCCACCCCCAGCACTTACCTTGCTCTCTATTTTTTAGTTTTTATAGAGATGGGGTCACACTATGTTGCCCAGGCTGGTCTCAAACTCTTGGTCTCAAGCAATCCACTTGCCTCAGCCTCCCAAAGTGTTGGGACTTTTCTCTGTTTTTTTTTCTAAAGCACATACCATATTCTATCATTCTCTGCAATTTACACATTTATTGTGTTTATTATCTCCTTCTGTTACTAGATTATAAGCCTCTGAAGGGGAGGGATATTTATCTGTCACTGAACAGTCTGCATCAATGTCTAGCACGTTGTGAATGATCAACAAATATTTATTAAATGCGAGGATACTGGCATTAGCATCCCTAGGGAAAGTTTATCTGAGGCTACCCGTGTTAGAAAGCACAGAACTATCCCTCTTCCTGTTAATGTTTAAGCTGCACAAGTGTAAAAAGCTCTTTCTCATTTTACCCTTCAGTCAACAAAGCAATAAAGGCCCTTGAACTTGCTTAATGATTCCATGAGAATGATGGCTAATTAGTGTGAAGCAGTATAGCTGCTCTGCCAGTTAGCCGCGGGGATTGCCCCAGGAGCTCAGAAGTAGAACAGGCCTCTCTGGCTCCCTGCGTATCTGCCCACCTGTCCGTCCAGGCCCTGGGGGTTATCTAAGGTCCAAGGAGAGCAGAGTCGGCTTCTGCCCAGTGGCTTTTGCCAGTTCCTGGGTGCTCTTGCCCTCAGGGGCCTGGGACTCCACTCTCTCAGCCTGGGCCCCTTGTCCTCCATGTGATGGATTCTTCAAATACTGAGCCCAAAGCTATTTATTTGGAACCCAACTCCTGTGATTCCACAGGACAACTCAGTTTGGACCTGCTCTCTGGAGTCTCCTCTTTGCCTGGGTTTTCCTAGCTGAATGGTGTCCAATCTCTGTTTTTACAGAAACTGATGTTCTGGCCACAAACCCAGGACAGATTGCACGAGTCAAACCGGGTCTGAATCCAGCTGGGCCACTTACTGGCTGACTGACCTTGGATAAATTACTCAACCTTTTGACCATATTGAATTTTACTTCAGTCATGGGAAAAGAGTGAGGATTAGGAAATCCCTTCACCATTTTATACTCCAAAACTCTAGGGAGGGAAAAAAGAAAAAGACAATAAACTCCAAAATTCCTCTACCTTTTTTGTGTTCAGGAAATAGTTAATCTTGCAAAGGACCACCATGCCCTGGCATATTTCATGATAAAAGCTATTTCCATCCTTCCTGGGGGCATCCATAAGACTCATTCCCTTGTTTGCTTGCTTCTATAAAAGCCCAGTCCCCCTTCACTTTCTTTGAGATGGTCCTCATTAATAAATATTCTCCCTAGTACAATGGCCTAAATAAAACCACCTCCTTGACTGTCCAGTGCATTTTGTCTTTCACACTTTTAAGCCTCAACTTTCCCATGTATAAAAGAGGATGAGCACAACTACCTCACAGGGCCATTTGTGAGGACTAAATGAAGTAGAGTATGAAAAGTAGAGTAAGCTCTCAATAAATATTTTGATGGAATTAGTATTTTTGTTGTTGATTTCCTCTTTTTCAAGTCTACGAGACCCTGTTCCTTATGGTCTCTTGTGCTAATTAATGTCTGATGGATGTCCTTAGTAATTTAAAACTTTGTGTTGCTATACATTTTCAGTTCCTAAAAACATTGTTCTAGAAGGTTTTGTGGGATTTGGTCACATCTATCTCTACTCAGCCACTAACGACCACCAAACACACCCTAATGTGACCAAAAGTTGAGCTCTTGTCCCCAAGAGCATATCAGAAGAATGAGGACAAGTGGTTTGAGAAGAAGGAAAAAGAAGTTTATTAATTCGCCAATAAATGAGGAGGTTGGCAGACTCCCATCTTAAAGTACCAATGTCCTGCCTCTAAGCAGAAATACAGAGCTTTTAGAGGGGAGGTTTTCAGCTTCAGGCTATTGTTTTTCAGCTGTAGTTGATGGTTCTGATTCATCCCATCTTCGGCTAAGATAATCTGGACAATTCCTTTGAGCCATCTCCTGTGACACAAAGAACAAAGGGCACCCCCCTGCCCTCCCGGCCACTGGCCTAAGGCTTGGATGCAGTTTTAGTTCTCAAAAAGGGTGATGTGGTTTGAAGAGACAGAAAACATTTTTAGGCTTTATCAGGACATTCCCTCTGTCACAGTAAGAGCATGTCCCACAGGCCGTCTGAAAGCAGTGCTGCAGTCCCCCTCTCCACACACACTTGTCCTGCAAGGTGCCTTGCCTCTCCCTTCACATTTGGTTCACGGTGGCTTTTCCTGTTTGAGTGTTGCTTCTCACCTATTCTCAGGTTACAGTAGGGGCTACTTCAGTTTGGGAAAGCGCTAGAGCTAGTCATACCCTCACTGTTTGTATCAGCCAGGGTTCTCCCGAGAGACAGAACCAATCGGATATATACAGCGATAGATGAGAGGGGCTTCATTAAGGCATTGGCTCAGGTGGTTGTGGAGGCTGAGAAGTCCCATAACAGGCCGTCTGCAAGTTGGAGACTCTGGGATGCCGATAGCATGGCTCAGTTCAAGTCCCAAAGCCTTAGAACCAGGGAAGCTGATGGTGTCATTCTGCGTCCAAGGATAGAGGCCAGAGAGCTAGGAGGGCCACTAGTGGGAGTTCTGGAGGCCAAAACTCAGAGAGTCTGGAGTTCTGATGTCCAAGGATAGGAGAAAAAGAGTATATCTCAGTTCCAGGAGAGATTAGATATCATCTTTTTGTTGAATCTAGGCCCCTAGGTGATTGGATGGTGACTGCCTACATCATGGGTGAATCACTGTTGTAGACATTTCTATCGTTGGATCAAGCACCCAATAGTAAATTTATTTGTCTGCTGTTCCCATTAGAACAGTGTTCTTAATGTGATCATCCCTGCAGGGATAATCAGGAATCTGCAACCCAGAAAACATTAAGAATCATTCGTCCCTAGTCCAAGAACTCCTTGGCTCATTCATTATTGTAACTTCTGTGCCAAAGCATAACTTGGTAATTATTCAATAATCCAACATTGTTCAACAGTAAATTGGACACTGGAAAACAACATCTCAAGAGATATTGGCCAGATATTCTTTGAGGAAAATAAATGAAAATTAGGTTAAAAAACAAGATCGTAGTTTCACATGCACAGAATAAAGATTTATCTATCCATCAATAGATATACATATACAGATATATACATATACACATATGCATCTAAAATCTCCCAGTATTTGCACATATGTGTTCATTGTGGGGTTTCACTCCCACCAAGCCGTAATTCTTTGAAAGTATGCAATTCCTGGGGAATTATGCAGAGTTTCTTGTTCTGTCCAGGTCGATATATTTTAAATTGACTTAAATATTCATTTCTCTTTTGATTTCACTTTATTAGGATAATGAGAGTTGCAGAGAAGCGTTGAACAGAAGTGCTTTAAAATTCTTTCTGTATATTTGAGCCTAATCACCTGAGGTCTCACTCTTGTAACTGGCATGGAACGCTGCACAAATTCAGAGAGCAAATGTGGTCACATCTCTGCCATTTTTCTAATTCTTTGCTTGCAGCCCCATCTGCCTTACTAGCAGGAAGCACAGTCTCTCCTTCCCTGAATTATCCAAGATCTGTGGGAAGAGTGGTGAGTAGGGGTGGGGCATCTCGCCTCAGCCAAAGAGGAAAGCAGTCCAGCTTCCACACACCTGCTGTAGCAGGGAGTACCGGTATTAATCATGCCTCTCTGTTTTCTGTACTCTGAATCTTTGACATCTGGGGCTTTGCTGACCTGGAGAGACCGCCCTTCCCAGAGCCTGCCGATTCCTAAAGACAGTAACGACTCTCTAAGAGTGTGCCTTTCCTATGTGAACCAACCTGCCCACAGCCCTCTCACCCCCTCCTCTATCACACTTGCACACTTAGGGCCACTGTCACCTGTCTGAATCACCCCGGGCCAGTTACCAGGCAGTTAGAGATAGCCCCTACACCCCACAGCCAGCTGAAATGATCCAATCTAGTCAATCCTAAATCTGCTTACCCTGCCTCACCTGTTTCTTCCTGAAAAAAACCACAATCCATGCTCTTGCCCACATTTCCCCTCCCTCGCTCTGCTTCCAAGACCGGCCCTGGTGCTTCCTCCTGTGCCCAACTACACACACGCACTGTGGAGTGGCTCGCCCCTCCTCTCGGGAACTGTGCGTAACAAACTCTTCCCAATGGCAGTCATCTCCTGATCTGTTGGCCTCGCCAAACCTGAGTTATAATAAAACCTACCTTTTAATTTATTTCTTGAAGGCACAAATAGTATCTTTTATTTGCTTAAGTCCATAATGCTTTGCACACCGAATACTCAAGAAATTTTGACAGTTAAGGAATCACAAAAATACTGTATCTTAGATCAGCTTGCCAGAAAGCCACCAAATTCTAGGTTCCATAGAAGACACACCCACACAATGGTTTTGTTTTGTGTTTTAGGTTCGCAGTACAATTTTTATGAACATTAGCACACAAGTTGTTTTCTTTTAGCATGAGGGATGCTTCTAGGTATTTCAGAGGAAATCAAACCTGGGTAAACATGAAGGGGACTTTCCATGTCAGTCCTCTGTGTTTGAAAAGATCAGGCAGCTTTCTGTTATTTTCTGGAGAACCATAAATTGTAAGATTTGAAACAAAGTAAATGAAAATAATCTTGTTCAAAAATAAATGACCATGGGTCACATTAACTTTGGTATTTTTTGGACATATGATGATAGTAATAATAACAAAATGATTCTTAAAATATCATAATACAAAAGTGAACAAGACAGGAATATTTGCTTTATTTAGCATATTATATCTCAAATATTGAACACTTAAAGTAGAAGAAGAATTTAAGCTTCATGTTAAAAACCTATCGCTATATCTTTATTTTTTTGAGACAGTCTCACTTTGTTGCCCAGGCTAGAGTGAGTGCCATGGCGTCAGCCTGGCTCACAGCAACCTCAAACTCCTGGGCTCAAGCAGTCCTCCTGCCTCAGCCTTCCAAGTAGCTGGGACTACAGACACGTGCCACCATGCCTGGCTAACTTTTTGTTTCATTTTTAGTTGACTGACTAATTTTTTCTATTTATAGTAGAGACAGGGTCTCGCTCTTGCTCAGGCTGGTCTCGCACTCCTGAGCTCAAGCAATCCTCCCGCTTCGGCCTCCCAGAGCTAGGATTACAGGCATGAGCCGCCTCGCCCAGCCCGCTATATCTTATAAAATACAAAATATACACCTGGAAGTCTTGAAAAATATACTGGATTTTTAAAAAATTTTTTTTAATTTTTTTTTTTGGATACAGGGTCTCACATTATCGCCCCGGCTACAGTGCAGTCACATTCTCATAGCTCACTGCAATCTCTAACTCCTGGGCTCAAATGATCCTCCTGTCTCAGCCTGCCGAGTGGCTGGAACTACAAGGACTACAGGAACATGCCACCACACCCAGCTAATTTTTCTATATTTTGTAGAGATGGGGAAGCGAAGGAGGGAGGATTGCTTGAGGTCAGGAATTCAAGACCAGCCTGAGCAAGAGACCCCGTCTCTACTAAAAATAGAAAAAATTAGCCAGACGTGGGGATGTGCACCTATAGTCCCAGCTACTCAGGAGGCTGAGGCAGGAGGATCCCTTGAGCCCCGGAGTTTGAGGTTGCTGTGAGCTAGGCTGAGGCCATGGTGTTTAAGGTCAAAAAGACTTAATTTAGAATTTGAAATTTGATTTTGGGAAGCCTGCCAAACATGTCAAATGTTTAAAACACTTATCAAAATAGGATCATAGGTCACTGTGAAATAATAGGGATTCATTTACCCAAAGTGATAATTAAAAGATTTTAAAAGGCAAAAACATTTATTCTTTGATAAAGTGGAGAGTCAGTGTTCCAAAGAAAAGATCTAATAAAGACAGAAGGAGGCAAATTCTTCCTTTTTTCTTTCAGTTTATTCAAAAGATGAACCAGTCTTTTATTATCTCTTATTAATATTATATAAAAATCTTGTTCAAAAGAGAACACTACATTTTACCTTTGCATTAATATATTATTAATACTAAACCCAATTTTAATAAAACCTTATGAACAAATCTGTCTAATCTTAATTAGCTCTGACCACAGAAGATATCTATAAATCTTTTACAATCTTTTATAAAAATTTTTATTATGTTTTTAACTTTTTATAACCATTTAGATCACCTATCTCATTTTTTCCTTTTTAAATTTATTATGAAACAACCTTCCAATAATCCGTAAACTAGACAAAATCACTCTTTTGGTTCAACTAAAACATATTTTCATATTCTGTAACCTTGATTAAACATGTCTTACTTTCTTTGTATACTCTGTATATGAAATTGTTTTTCTTTTTATCTCTATTTTTAGTTACCATATAGTATTCAGAATTT
The DNA here is from genome assembly GCF_040939455.1 of Microcebus murinus. Taxonomy (NCBI): domain Eukaryota; kingdom Metazoa; phylum Chordata; class Mammalia; order Primates; family Cheirogaleidae; genus Microcebus; species Microcebus murinus. The sequence continues at coordinate 31,249,448 of NC_134117.1, read as the reverse complement.
TAATTCTTAGTGACCTTTATTTATAAGGTCTAAGAAGTGAAAATCTAAGAAGCAATTTTTAACTGTCAGTCACATACTAACAATTTATGAGTATACATTTTTATAATTTTTAGAAACATAGGTTTTCTTATTTTTGTAGAGATGGGGTCATGCTATGTTGCCCAGGCTGGTTTCTAACTCCTGACCTCAAGCAATCCCTCCCGCCTTAGCCTCCCAAAGTGCTGGGATTACATGCATAAGCCGCCTCACCTGGCCTTTAGAGATTTTAGGCTTTCTAACTAAACAATTTTGCAGTGTAGAACAGGACATATTTACTAACAGATCTAAATATTGTTTGTTTCTCTGAAATAAGAAGTAAAAGGCGTATAAACTTAAACTCATATTTAGTAAGTAATACATTAGCATTATATCTTCTTTGGAAATGGACTAGACATTTGATGAATATCCATTTAATTTAGCTTAGTAAACTCTAAGGGTATAGTTACCAAAAAGACTTCAAAAACCTTGTTAAGTAAATAGATTATAAAACATAAGTATTATTAAAATTTCATTTATGAATTTTTATCTCATTTACATCTATTTTAACAATTATGTTTGGAAAATTTTATGAAACAGAAAAATTTAATCATATCTCAAGTTGAATTTTCTATTAACCATTTTTTTTTTTTTTTTTTTTTTTTTTGAGACAGAGTCTCACTTTGTTGTCCAGGCTAGAGTGAGTGCCGTGGCGTCAGCCTAGCTCACAGCAACCTCAAACTCCTGGGCTCGAGTGATCCTTCTGCCTCAGCCTCCCGAGTAGCTGGGACTACAGGCATGTGCCACTATGCCCGGCTAATTTTATATATATATATATATATATCAGTTGGCCAATTAATTTCTTTCTGTTTTTTTTTTTATAGTAGAGACGGGGTCTCGCTCTTGCTCAGGCTGGTTTTGAACTCCTGACCTTGAGCAATCCGCCCGCCTCGGCCTCCCAAGAGCTAGGATTACAGGCGTGAGCCACAGCGCCCGGCCTATTAACCATTTTTATACTACTATATGTTAGACAAGTATCATAAAAGCAAGAATTTTTTTTTTTTTTTTTGAGACAGAATCTCACTTTGTTGCCTGGGCTAAAGCCAGTGCCATGGCGTCATCCTAGCTCACAGCAACCTCAAACTCTTGGACTCAAGCTATCCTCCTGCCTCAGCCTCCTGAGTAGCTGGGACTACAGGCATGCACCACCATGCCCGGCTAATTTTTTGTTTCTATTTTTAATTGACTGGCTAATTTTTTCTATTTTTAGTAGAGACGGGATCTCGCTCTTGTTCAAGCTGATCTGGAACTCCTGACTTAGAGCAATCCTCCCACCTCGGCCTCCCAGAGTGCTAGGATTACAGGCGTGAACCACCAGGCCCAGCCTAAAAACAAGGATCTTAAATATAAATACATAAACATTTTACTGATAACTCAGACGACAGTTATTTTTATTAAACCAACAGCATTAAACTACTCTTATTTAACAAAAGATTTATTGAAGTCACATGAACTTGAAAAATATTTAGGCTTATTTTTTTCATTTCTGAGCACTCATTTATCTTCAAGTTAATTTGATACCATGTAGACTATACACAGACATATGTATGGACATATAAATACATGTAGACACAACATATAACATACACATGTGCACATGAATGTATCTAAAAACCAAAGAGATGAAAGAGTTCAATGTAAAAGGGAGTAGAGCTTCAGGCCTCAGAGGAACCTGTCCACCCACACCACTTGGGGTTTCATGAGAAAAAATGGAAGTTTCCCCCAAAAGAGGAGTCTGTGGCGCCTTTTCTGTTTTCCTCAAGGCATCCTAGGGCCCCTGGCATGGCATTATGGGTGGCGAGAGGAAAAGGGAACAGACAGAAGTGAATGGGAAAACAAGTCTTAGAGGCAAAAGTCATGCCAACAAGGGAAGAAGCAGACAGAGGGCATGAATGTAGTTAGCAAGGGTTTAATAAGAGAGGATTTAATCAACTGAGAAGCTTTTAGAGAGAGAGAGCAGAGGCATTAAATTTTTTTTATATATAAAAATATATTGATATATATGCACATACATATACAGTTTAAATATCAGCTTTTATTTAAATTGACTTTTGACTATAGAGTTCTTTTAAAAATCTTTTTACCAGGTTTTAGCTGGGCAAATAGCAAACATTCCTGTTTCTTGGCTTTTCCTTTCTGAAACTTAACTCTGTTTCAAATCTGATCTCAGCTGGAATGCTGCATAGCTAATTCCCCAGATGTTAACATTTCAAAGACATGGTAAGATTTATTATACATTGTCAAGGGACTGAGTGAGATTTCTAACAACAAAAAAAAACTTTTAGATGCAAAAGTCCCAATTTCCAAAGGTACCCCTACTTTAATTGTGACTTGAAACCAGTAAGCCTTTTTAATGGCTAATAATCAGATACAAGAATTACGTCCCCAGAGAGGGTACAAAAATACAGTCCCCCTCAAGATGGAAAGTTTCTTCTGAAGATGTCCTAAGAAAGTAAAGACCTTCATTATTAGCAAGGCAATGAAGGTTGAGATTATTAAGACAAATCCCTGAGAGCCAGCACATTTGGACAAACAGATATGTCAGATCCCCAGCTGGACTACCGGCTGGTCACCTGGCATAATCCCAACAATTTATGCCCTCTGGGGTGGCAAGGACCAGAGGACAAATTCTCTGGTTACAAAGCCTAGTTTCTCAAGAAATGAAACAAGATGAAAGGAGAATCTCTTTTTATAATTTTCCTCTTATAACAAATCATGCCAAGAGATAGAAACAGGGGGAAAAGGCCATACTTGGAAAAGTAAAGATCAATGACCAAATAGGTACCTAAACAAATGCATAAGAGTCACAAATTCAAAGAACTAATTGGATTGGTTGTTGGTTTTTGTTTTTTGTTTTCTTAATAACTGATTTTCTCCTGCCAATCTGGACCTGGAAAGGAACAAAGAAAAACTTCATCTTCCTCTCTCAACCAGGCACCACAGATAGGACTATGGTAGACTCTGACTATGGTGAGAAGCTTCTGCCAGTTCACCCAGGATTTCATTTGTAGGTCCCAGAATGAGCAGAATGTCTCTGTTGGTCGGGGAGAAAACATTAGTAGGGGAGAAAACATTATTTCTTTTCTGTACCCTTTTAGGTTCTTCGTTGAGACACTCCTGAAAACAGAAAGATTAATAGAAGAAAAGTAAGCAGAGGTATATTAATGTGTGCAGTACCTATCAAGTGGGAGAGGCCTCAGTTCACAATGAAATAAGATGGAAATTAAAATTTTTTTTAATTGAATGACAATGGTGACACAAATCCAGATCCCTTAGCTACAAAAAAAAAGCAGTGCTAATGGGGAAGTTTATAGCACTAAATGCCTATATCAAAGAAAAAGTTCAGCCTTAAATAGAAAACATCATTCTTTGAAAACAAAGAGTGGGGTAAGGCCTAGCTAAGACAAGATGGCCAAGAAAAGCACCATCAACAGAAGCAAGGTTTGTTACCCAGATTTAAGTTGATGTCTTCTCCATTGATTAAAAGTCTCCAGTGATTTATTCTTCCTTCTCTTCCCAGAGCCAAGAGGCAGACACTTTTACAAATGGAGATTCCCTTTATAGATGTAAATTTCTCTTACAAAAGGGTAACTTCAAAACTTCTGTGTCTGCAGTTTCTCAAAATATCCAGCTCAAAATAATCTTATGCCAAAAAAGAATATTTTGGTCTCCGACAGTCATACTTTGAGGCAGCGTGCCCTGAGCTCCATCACAACTTATCAGAACACTTAATTTAAGAAAAAAAGAGCTTGTAAAACAACCTTTGTTCCTCCCCCACTGGACCCTTCCCCAGCCCTGTGGAAGGGTTCAAAACAGGTCACCTCAAAATATGCCACTTTGCAATATTGATTATTTTGAGCTAAAAAATATTATGAATCAGTCAATGCAGGAAAGTCTTTTATTTCCCTTCAACTGCCTAAAATGAAGTATTTAATTTATAAAGGACATTTTCATTAGCAAAGGTATCTGTACCAGAAAAACAGCTACTCAGACAACTTTTATCATCTGAAAGACTTTTATCTGCCTAACAAGGCAACCTCTATTCACCGTATATTTCCTCCCCTCCTCTTCCCATAATTTGTCAACACCACTCCCTAGGAGTCCCAAGCCCCCATTCCTTTTTGTAACTCAGGATAATGTATAAATCTCAATTATCTGGCTATTTCTTTGAGTCTCATATTTTTGTGGGACTCCCATGCATTATGTATATAATTAAAATTGTTTTTCTCCCATAGATTTGTCTAACTCCATTTTATCCACAGAGACTCAGGATAACTCATCAATAAAATGAGCATACCACCTTTAGTATCTTCCTAGCCAGAGTTAGGAGAATGGACCAGATTCTCTCTTGCCTTTCCAACAATGATGGAAAATTAAAGTAGAGTTCAAGAGGTTCATTTCCTGCTGTGAAGAATTCCTGCTTTGAATGATTTGTGAAGAGTTTTGGGAGTGGGGTGGTTTGACAGTAACTCAAAGGATCCTCCTTCCCAAAGGAGTCTATTAATTCAAGGACTACAGAAGAGAGGAGAATTAAAGTGGGGTGGAAGGGGGAGCTTGCTTGCCTGAGGGCTGGGCCCAGAACTCAAGGTTCCCAAAGGGATCAGGGTGCTTGTTAGTCCATGAATGGTTTAAGGCCAATTTATTTCTTACTTCAGTGTTTCCTGCTTCTCAAGAGCCCTAATGCATCTCAACAGTCTCAGAGTGGCCATTTGCCTTATTCCAAAGAGCAGTCATTTGCCACCTGCAGGTTTGTATTAACATAAACTATGCAGACAGCTTTCTGTTCTAGAAAAAAGCCTCTCTGTAGCTTAAGGCAATCAGACATTAGAAAGGCAGAATTAATTGACTGCAGAAAATAAAGTGACATCCTGCTGCAACAATACTGTTGAGGGGGAACAATCCTGAATGGGTTTGTAACTGGTTCATTAACACAATTTTTGTTGTCTTAAAGGATTCAGTGAGCTTTTAACGTTCAGGGGCTGCAATGTAATAAAAATTGCCATAAGGTGTGAAACATTGACACAAAAACCACATCTTCCTTGTCCTGTGTTTATTACAGATATTCAAGCTGCTACTGAGGGTTCCTTAAGGCACATTGAACTATTAATCTCCAAGTCTTATTTTCACATTTCTGTTCTCCTTTTGCTAGTTATCACTTAACAGAAACTTTTTATAATTGACTTTCACCAACCAGTTGGCAGTGGGGCAGATTTCAAAGACAGATGTCATTTAAACAGATCACTGGATTCTACGCGTCCCAGTGGCGTGCCTTAGCAAAGACCTGGCAGTACTCAGAAAAACAGCAACAGGGAAACTGCGATTAATAAAACCTGATAACCAGAGCAATGGTCTTGGAACACAGAAGTCATAGGTTCAAGTCCCCACTGGGTAGAATAGGGTGATCAGTTAATTTATTGTGCAAACCAGGCAGGAGCTCCTGCACAACCAGTTAGCTCACAGAACTTATATGACAGTTAATTTATTGTTCAAACCAGTATACTTTTGAGAGTAAAAGGTGTGCTAACTGAATGGGGTACCAGGAAAAAAGAACCTGATGGTCCTGAGCAAATCAGGCTCTTTAGCAGCTTTATGACTTCGTAAAGTCACTTGACACTTTTGAGCCTATTTCTTAGCTTCACAATGGAAATAATAATGTTCTTTCTGCCTTATTAATCATGGAGATACATATAAATGTCTTTTATAATTAAAAAACCATGATAAAAATGTGAGGTACTCTCATATTTGATGAAGCAAAGCCAAGTTTTCTACTTACTACTGAGATACTATATGCAAATGGACGATGGCCAAACTGCATATAAAAATAGAACTTTGATTTTCAAACTTCCCAGGAAACCAACCCTTATCTTATAATAAACAGCCCAGAAAGTTAGCCTGCTATATAAGTCAGAAATGCAGAAAGCCAAACTGCTACCTCCAGTGACAAGCCATGAAGCTAAACAGCAACTTCCTTAACAGTCAGTCCCAAATGGCCAGGACTTGATTAGTAACAGGCAGCCTCACGAATCCATCCCCCACCCAACCCCAATCCTGCTTCCAATTTAGGACCAACTAGAGAGAGCTCAATATGCTTGTCTAACTCACCCTATAGGAAACCCCACTTCTAGGTAGCACCCTACAGCTTTCCCACACAGACAGCCTCCAATCAGGCCATACTCAAAGCCTTCCCTTTTTTCCATTGTAAAACTTCCCACTCTGCCTGCCTTTGCATATCTCCCAAAACACATTGACAGTGGCTGACTCTCTTGCTATAGCTGCTCTGAAATAAATAGCCTTAGCTTTTCTCATTTGGTTGGTCTTCATTTATTTCCCTATCTGATATTTATATACAGGATCTTGGCTTGCAGGACATTGAATGGGACTTTTCATGCTATCTTGGAATTGTCCATAGGGCTCTAATGCTGAGTTCTTAGTGTTACTGTTCGGCACTTGTCCCCAGGGCTGCATCAGAAGAACAGGACAAGTGGTTTGAGGAAGAGGAAAGAGGAGTCTATTCATTTGCTGGCAAATGAGGAGGATGGAAGACTCTAGTCTTAAAGTACCTTTGTTCTCACTATAAGCAGAAATGGAGAGATTTAAAGGGAGTTTTCAGCTTGGGGATATTGCTGTATAACTATAGTTAATGGTCCTGATGATCCCATCTCCAGAGAAGACAATCTCATGGCCTCTGCCCCCAAGGATTCCCTTGAGCCATCTCCTATGGTACAAAAAAACAAAGAACCCTCTCCTACCCCTCTGATTACTGGCCTGGGGCAGGGATGTAGGTTTTAATTCCCAAAAAGAGTGGTGTATGGTTTAAAGAGACAACTCATAAAACATTTTACCCTTTTGTCAGGACGTTCCCTCTGTTATATTAGGTGCTAAGTACATCCATAGGGCTGACTGAAAGATAACCCAACAGGTCTGCTGCCATTATGTCAGCATTTCCTACAGCTTAAATAAAGAGTGGAAATAATCCCAGAGTAGTAGAATTGTCCTAGAGGAAGGGTGCTGAGGCTTCTCAAACAAGTACACAGTAGTTTCCATAGTTTTGCTTTCTGCAGTTTCAGTTACCCAAGGTCAACTGCAATCCCAAAATATTAAATGTTTATTCCAGAAATAAACAATCTGTGAGTTTTATATTGCACACCGTTCTGAGTAGTGTGATGAAATTTAACATCTTCCCATCGTGACCCACCTGGGATGTGAAACATCCCTTCATCCAGCATATTTATGCTATATACTCCACCTGCACATTAATCACTTAGTGACAGACTAAGCGTCACTGCACTGCAATGTTTGTGTTCAAATAACCCGTATTTTACTTAATAATGGCCCCAGAGCACAAGAGCAAGAGTAGTGATGCTGGCAATTTATATATGCCGAAGCAAAGCCATAAAGTGTTTCCTTTGAGTGAAAAGGTGAAAATTCTTGACTTAATAAGGAAAGAAGAAAAGTTTTATGCTGAGTTCCCTAAGACCTATAGTGAGAACAAATCTATACGTGAAATCGTGAAGGAAAAGAAATTTATGCTAGTTTTGCTGTTGTACTTCAAACTCCAAAAGTTATGGACACAATACATGATAAGTGCTTTGTTAGGATGGAAATGGCATTAGATTTATAGGTGGAAAACATGAATAGAAATGTGCTTCAATTGACGGCAGTTGGGTTTGGTACTATCTCTAGTTTCAAGCATCCACTGGGGTTCTTGGAATGTACCCCCCCACGGATAAGGGGATATTACTGTATTTTGCAGTTGACTCCATAAAGATTAGCAGAGCTTGAGCCTTCTGACTGGTACCCAGAATAGGCCTTCTGAGAAGACCCCAGCACAGAAGGAGCTGAAGATGTAAAGGTTGAAGATGAAGATGAAGATGTAAAGATGACTGGAAGAAGTCATCTTGCCTTGGGTACAGGATTGTTCAGAATAAAGACTACATTTCCCATCCCACCTTGCACCTAGGTATGCAAGCTCTAGCCACTGAGATATGCAGTATCCGTGCAGTTCACAGATCCTTCAGGCCTCCTTCCCTGTGGAGGTTTAGTTTTCCCTCATTAGTGCTGCCTCACCCTTCTTAAATCCTAGAAGATGCAGCACGAGCAGAGTGGGAAGGAGTGAGAGAGTAGACAATATGCCCCTTGGTTGTACCCAAGTTGGAAAGAGGGAAAGAGTATTGAATTTGATATGAAATTGAAGCTTCTCATTGGACTAGACCAGTATAGATTTCTGATACCTGAGTGTGGCTAGGAAACTTTGGGATCTGTCCGAGATGTCATTAGGAAACTGAAAATATGTGCTCAATGGATATTAGTTCAAGGACATTGAGCTGTTCAGTACACCCAGATTTTTACATGCTTAATTTCCTTAAAATGAGTGTACACTTGTATGTCATGCAGAATATCTAGGGGTTAGGGAGAAAACACCAGAAAAAAGGGCAAACATCTACCCAAAAAGGCACCAGTAGCCAAAAATGCATCATTCTAAACTTCAGTATCCTACGGCATACAGGATCTTATCCCATTCTAGTGGAATACCCTACTCTTGGATTCCTCCTGATGTTTTCTTTATCACTGAATACACAGAATAATGAAGTCAATAGATAACTGATACATCAATGAATGAATGAATAATATATGAAAATTACTTTCTTAAGTTTTTCATCAAATTTTTCCCTTCATTTTCTAATGTTTGAAACATAATTTCTGTCCAATGAAATGGAATATTGGAAATGGAATTACAACTTTGTAAGCATTAATAAAGAGGGAAATTGATCTGTTTTAGATAATCTGAATCTTTTGAGTTTAAATGTAAAAAATGGCTTAAGCAATGGCTCATTTTGTGATAGATGCTGACACCTACTGGCCAGGTTTGATATTAAATGCTTGATATGTTTTGGCCGAAAAAGAAATGAAATATTCCTGGTTCTTGGAAGGTGAAGTGTTGAAGTTTGTAAGGGCGAAGGGGGATAGGGGAATCCTGGCCCCAGGAGGGTGGAAGCACTGGGAAATGAAGACTCAAGGATGAGAAAAGAACTAAGGAAAAGAGTCATGGAGTAGATTCTGGAATGCCATCAGATAGTTGATCCCAGAACTCCTGCCTTGCCCATCTCAAGCCCTTACTCTCCTGCAGTTTCTCATCTTGCCTTCTAGGAGATTTTTCTGGGTGAACAGTTCTGTTATCCAAATAGCAAAGCAAAGGGATTTCTGCCTAGGTCTGGTTACTGCCCGCATAGATAGCCAATTATTGAGATAACAATTAGTGCCAAGGAAGAAAGGAAATTTTAATAGGAAAGATGTCTTATTGGAATAAAGGGAGAAGCAGCCTCTAATCCATCTCTCTGACTTAAGGGAGAGTCTGGGCCTTATAAAAGAGGAGAAATTAACAAGGGGCTACAAGCATGTTGGCAAGTTGTGTTGAAATTAACAAGGTTCTAGTGCATGGGGCAGGCTTCTTAGCGATGTGAGTCTTGGCATCAGGAAGTCTGTGCTGGGGCCTTTGGAATCTCAACTCCTTTGTCCTGCAGAAAATCCACCTTTTCTGAAAAACATCTTGAAAGGTCAAATAGTTAAGGGAGAGGATTATTAAAAAAGGAAAGTAGAGAGGTCATTGAAATTTGTTCATAGAGCCGGTTACAGTTCTATTTTCAAACTAGACTTTGGAAAAGAACCATCCTCCAAGCCACCTCAAACAAAAGTGTCCCTGCATCTTTTCCTGGATGTGACACCTGATCATTGCTGACATTTTTTGAGTGCCTACTAGTGCTTCTGTGCTGAGTCTTTTTAAGTAGACAGACCCTGGAGTCAGATTACTTGGGTGCAAATACTGGCCCTGTCATTTACAAGCGGTATGATTTTGTCAAATGACAAATCTCTCTTTCCATCTCTAAAATGGAAATACAGGTCTTTCTCCACTCATGGAGACTGACCTGTTCCTGTCTCTGGAATGTAAAAAAAAAAAAAAAAAAGGAAAAAGAAAGAAAAGAAGATGGAGATAACAATAATGTCTACCACATCAAGTTGTTGTGAGATTTTTAAAGTGTTCACATTTGTAAAGTACTCAAAACAGTGCCTGGTATATCCAATTTTGCCATGAATAGAGAAAGGAATAGAAAGCTACTAATGTGTAAAACTCATTTTTTTCATTCTTGCATTTGTTTCCTTGTTCATTCCTGGTCCCTTCCTTTGCCATTTCTTTATCCCATCCCCACCTACTTCCTCTACCTGTCACTCCCAGACTAGATAAAGTTTCTCTGGTCTTAGCTAGTGAGTAGATTGGTTCTAAGAGAGGAGCGATTCACCCTGCTTCTCCACTGGGCTGCCTGGGCATGGGGGAGGGGAAGAAGAGAAATCCTAGATAGGTTTGGGGTTCCAAATGCAGAAGAGACCTAAACTGCCTTACTGACCTCAGGAAATTTCACCCCAACATACGACTCCTTGGTATAAAGAATATTTTGAATTAAAGGTCATTCACGATTAAAGAGCATTGGAAGGGGCTTTCACTCTATCCATGTAAACCAGACTGAGCTGATCAAAAGATCAAAGGGGGCAATTGACTTCCCTTCCTCTTTTTATTAACTCAATATATGGCAGGAAAGAAGAACAAGAATGCAAGCAGACCTAGCCTACATTACTTTAAACACAATACCTGTCTCTCAGGTTAATTTAATTTGCAAAGAGAATCATTTACAAGCCATCTGCCTCCTCAACCATTTGTCCTCCCCAGCACCATTTGTCGCCCCTAAACAGAATTACCTGTATTTTGCACTTCCTCTCCAAAAGACAGGTATAAAAATATCTAAACTTCTTTGGCATCTTGGGTAATCACTCTGATTTTCCCCCATGCACATGGTAAATAAGGCTTTCTTTATTAATCTGCCTTAATTGTGAGTTAATCTTTCATTGAACTTTTGGGGAACAGGCAAGTTTCTCATCCCTATGTGTTCCAATAGAGCCCAAGAGGGGCAAACAGCAGATGAATTGGAGAAAAAGCATACAGATTTCTTTAACAGAGAGAATCACAGAGCTCATAGGATTGCTCTTTAGCTGTCACTAGAAAATTACGGGATTTGATATTTTTCTGTTATTTCAGCAAGGCTGTTCTCACACCCCCCAACACACACACCGCCCAAGAGAGTCCAGAAGCTTACATACCATCCTGGCAAAACAGGTTATGGGATGGGGGAGAAAAGGAATTCTGTTGAGGGGCAATAAAAAATTACCAGGGAGAATGCATGGAACAGAGATTAACTTGTAAATAGTTCTTTTTGACAGCGAAAGGATATGTTCAAGTGTGGCTACATTCTTGGTCTTATGAAGGGAGAACAACTGTTCTCATTGGTGGATCTGGATCTTAGGCAGATAAAGGAACTTCAACTTCTTTGGGAGAGAAGGTGGGAAGGTCAGAGACCTTGAGGCTTCTATAGCTCAGTATGTCAAAGCACCATATTTTGGGGTATCAGTTTCTGAGCCCCATCAGCACCAAACTAAGCTCTGAAAGCTATACAGTTATTAGTCTAATGTGTAAAGAAAGCAAGAGAATCCCAGACAAAGGGAGGAGTATGTATCCTCTTGCTTTCAAAAGAATTATGTAGTTCACTTTGAATAAAGTCCCATCCAAAGAGGTTTGGTCTGCTTGTATGTTTTCAATGCCATTAAAGGGACAATTCTCAGTCTATCAAAACCCAGTGGTCTCTGGTCAGCTAAGATGAGCTCCATACTCCATGCAGTTACTATTTCCCTGACCCAATGTTGCATTACATTGGGGACCATCTTGAACTTCATTTTTTAGATACCAGAGTAGTCTATGCCTACTCCTCAGTGACTCTGTTCACAGTGAATTGCTCACCTGGCAACCATGTTTGTAAGAGATGAAACTTGGCAATTATTAATTAGACAGAGGGAGACATCTGGCTCCATTTGAACCAATCAGAGTCTCCCCTGGAAATTAAGTTTGGTGAGTGAGCAACAGCTAGCCGTTCTCAGGATGCAGCTGGAACCGAGGGCATATAACCCCAGGACCTGAGACGCTTGTTTCCTCCACTGAATAGAGAAATAAAGAGAGACAGCCTGAAGAGAGTGAAGAAAGAAGCAGATGGTTAGGGAGTCCTAGCGTCAAGGAACCATCTGGACCCAGAGAGAGAGGGAGAGAGAGAGGAGTATGAGAGGGTGGCTTAGATCCAGTCACATTTCCTCAGACCCAGTTGCATTCCTGCCCTTGGGTTCCCAGACACACCCTGAGTGTTCTTTGCCCCCTTTTCCTTTCTGAAGTTATTTTTTAAATTGACACATAATCGTACATATTCATGGGGTACATAGTGATGTTATAGAATGCTGACCAGATCAAGGTAATCAGCATATCCCCCATCTCAAACATTTATCACTTCTTTGTGTAAATGTGGGAACATTCAATATCCTCCTTCTAGCTATTTGAAACTCAGTAATATATTATTGTTCAAGTGAATTTCATTACTTGTAATGAGAGAGTTTAAAGATAAGATAATGAGTATTTGTGTACCTTTGTTTTCTGGGGTAACAGCCAGTTGCTGCTACAAGCCCAAGTGGCAATGATGCAAGATCTCCAACGAAGATTGTTCCCTGCTGGAAATGCATGCCTGTGACTCAGCACTTTTCTTCGCAGAGTCCCTGCAACGTTCTGGTAAATCTGGGCGAGTTGCTGCCCTCTCTTTGTTCCCAGTAAATTAGGTTGGCCACTTCTGCAGCCTCACACGACCTTGCTCAGGGCACACACAGGTGAGTAAGTCACCAAACATAGCAGTATTTAGCTATGAAGAACAAGTCTAGACCCACTCAGAGCTTCGAGCTACTGAGGGACATAGGTAATTAAACACACAATACCCTTTAAGTGTTGTTTAGCCATGGGGAAGACAGAATATCAGAGAAGCACATTTGGGGGTACCTAACTCAGTCAGGGGAGGTCAGAGAGGGGTGGAAAAGGAAGTGATTTGTCAAGAGGGAACACAAGTCTGGAAACAATCACATAGTACTTGCTGTGTGCCAGACATTGTTGTAAGGATTTTACATATATGAGCTCATTTAATCCTCACAAGTCTACTGGTAAGTACCACTGTTAGCCCCATTTTTAGATGATTTAAGTATGCATAGAGAGATTAATAAGTATGCCTAAGAACACAAACATAGCTGAAGCTAAGATTCAAACCCAGGCAGTTTGAATAATGTTCATTATTGATTCAACAGCTACAAACCGAACAAAGTGCAACAATGCTTGTTCTCCCCGACCCCACCCAGGTAGGTCATTTTTATTTCGAAACTGTAAATATCCTTAGACTTTGAAATGTGCATTTAGTGGGACCCAACTGTATATGTAGGGTCAATGTCAAAAGTTTTCAAAAGAGCACTTAGAGGAGGTGGTTCTGCTATGTTATCACACTCCAGATAATAATGAATAGCAACCACATTATTATCAGCAATGACTTCTACACATCAGGGAGCAGGAAAAACAAACAGGATCATTTCAAGGTTGCACCAGCTGCCAGCTGGAATTACCCCATTAAAGAGAACTCCAGAGAAACAGTTGCTGGGTGACAAGAGATGCACATAAAGTGCTCCTTTTCAGGAAAATCCTTCCATGCACATTTTTATTTCCTTAGTTTCAAGACTGATTTTGTAGCTTTATCAGAAAATGAATATTCGGCAAATTTATTTAACAAAATCTACTGCAGCAGTTACTTGTGAAGCTATTGAGAGATGAATCAATTCCAGTATGAAAGTTTAATTATTACAGTTTGGGTGGTATTTGGCTACACAATATTTTGTACTAAAATGAAGACATCAAATTTTTTTTTTCAAAACAGCCTTTCTGCTTTTATATGTTTTCCAAAGATCTATTTATAATTACTTAACAAAGTGAGGTATCCTGCTTTTGAAGATTTTTAGTTTTTGTTCTTTTTTTCCTCCTGGCCTTTATTTCCCCCTCTTTAAGCTCACATCTGTGCCACTCTTGGCCATTATCTGTTTATTTTTCTTCAGGAAGCTTTATAATATTTAAGTAAGAGATAATGGCCTGATTGGTGCATATGAACTTGCAGAGAGATGACAGGTCTATTTTGATGTGATCTCTCATCTCACTTGATATTAATTGTGTGATAGTTATTAGGGCTGCTCCCAAATGCTCTTCCCAATGCTCTTCATTCTGGCACACGGTAGGACTGTGCCTCCCACCTGCCTTGACACTAGGTGTGATCATGTGACTTGTGTTGGCCAACGAAATATGAGCAGGAGTGTTATGAATGTATTAAGAGCACATATAGGCCAAAATGATAATAATATTTTTTTCCACATTTCTAAATGGAAAATAACAAGTGTTGATGAGAATGTGGAGAAATTAGAACTTTTGTGTATTGGGGGAGAAAATATAAAATGGTGTAGCCATTTTGGAAAACTGTTTGATTGTTCCTCAATAAATTAAACATAGACTTATCATATGGTTCAGCAATTGCACTCCTAGGTGGACACCTGAAATAACTGAAAACAAGTATTCAAATAAAACCTTATACACGAATATTCACAGTTGAGTTAATATTGTAAGTTGCTACTCAGCTCACAACAGCCAAAGATGGAAACAATCCAAAGTTGATCAAGTGGTGAAAGGATATACAAAATGTGGTATATACATACCATGAGATATTACTCAGCCATAAATAGGAATAAAGTACTGATGTGTGCTACAACATAGATGAAACTTGAAAATAATGTGTTAAGCGTAAGAAGCCAGACACAAGGCCACATATTTTATGCTTCCATTTATATGAAATGTCCAGAATAAGCAAATCCATACAGGCAGAAAAAAGATTAGTGGTTGGCAAGCAGGGGAAGGAGGGAATGGAGAGGAACTGCTTAATTAGTGGGGGTTTTCATTTGAAAAATTTTCCAAATGGAAAATGTGTGTGATCAAAAATTTCTGGAACTAGAGAATGGTAATAGTTGCACAACATTGTGAACATACTTAATGCCACTGAATTGTACACTTTGGTTAAATTGGTAAATTTTATATATATTATATCAAATTTTTTTAAAAACTGAATGTGTGTGTGTGTGTGTATCCACACAAATGTATAAATATGCGTGATTCTCCAGGGTAACCCATGGAAGCATGAGTTGATATGGAGCATCCATCATGCTGATTATACCATGACTCAGAATTAACCTTTTATAGTTAAATCACTTGTCTCAAGAGCATAACCTAGTCTGTCTCGACTGATACAAACTACAATTTTGTACTTGGTTTACATACCCTTTCTTGAGCCTCCTTTGTGCCAGGCACTGCAGAATAAAGATGAAAAGCTGCAAGCAGCTTACAAAGTAGCAAGGGAAATAAGCATGTTAACCAAAAGATGCTCTTCGGCACCATGTTGCCATAATAGAGATAGATTATGAGTTACAGTGGAAGCACATAATACAGGTAGATTATGAGTTCTAGGAAAAGCACAAAGGCTGGCAAGTTCCATTGTGGGAATTCAGAGAAGCCTACTCAAGAAGGCAAAGCTGGAATTAAATTTTTTTTTTTTTTTTTTTTGAGGCAGAGTCTTGCTTTGTCACCCAGGCTAGAGTGAGTGCTGTGGCGTCAGCCTAGCTCACAGCAACCTCACACTCCTGGGCTCAAGCAATCCTGCTGCCTCAGCCTCCCAAGTAGCTGGGACTACAGGCATGCGCCACCATGCCCGCCTAATTATTTCTATATATATTAGTTGGCCAATTAATTTCTTTCTATTTATAGTAGAGACGGGGTCTTGCTCTTGCTCAGGCTGGTTTCCAACTCCTGACCTCGAGCGATCTGTATGCCTCAGCCTCCCAGAGAGCTAGGATTACAGGTGTGAGCCACCGTGCCCGGCCTGGAATTAAATTTTAAAAGATGTTTAGTAGTTTGCCAGGTAGAGAAAGGGAGAAGTTCATTCCAGATTGATGGAAGCATTTGCCCTCTGTACAATGACATAGGCATTAAACACCTTGGCATGGGAGAGGAAGTGGCAATCATCAGATAAAAAGGTGTGAGGCGATGAGGGCTGGAGATGGACTAGAGAAGTTGGCAAGGGTCTGGAGTTTGGACTACATCTGTAGCCAATCCTTTCTAACCTTTCCACCCATGCCACACATGGAAAATGAAAATACATATGGTGCCCTGGGCTGCAACACACCTGCTCAGCCTTGGCCACCTTAGCCCATCTTAATCCACAGTGTGGGCACGCCTTTTGGGAAGCGCTGCTATGGGAAATGGAGAGTCAGTGAAATACTTAAGCTAGAGAACAATATGATCAGATTCACATTCTAAATCATGGTTGGGAAGATAGTGCAGTATGAAAAGTAAGGTTGGAGTCATAAAGATCTGTGAGGGGCAGTGGCAATAATCCACAGACAGATGGCGGGAGCCTACATCAGAAGAGTAGGTAAGAAATTAAAGAGAGTGGACAGACTGAAGAGACAGTTGTAAGGCAGAATTAACAAGCCTTAAGACTGATTAGATGTGGAGGGTGAAGGAGGAGAGAGAGTCTAGAATGACTCCCAGCCTGAGCGAATGGCAGTGGCTCCACGGGAAAGGAAACCGGGGGACGGGAGGACTGTGTGGACAGGGGCAGCAGCCAGTTCAGTTGGGAGTCCGTGGAACTGACGTGCCAGTGGAGGTATCTGACAGGTGGTTAAGTACCAGGGAAGTTAAATATGAGGTCAGAGAGAGGACTGGAGTACAGTTAAAGATGTGCAGGTCATGGGCAGAGATAAGTGGTAGTTAAGGCCTAGAGAATGGGTGAGCTGGTTAAGAGAGGACACAAGTAAGAAATGGAAAGGGCTAAGGGCACTTAAGGGGAACACAGAGGAAGGGGAGCCTGTGGGATATGACATTGGCATTTCTTTGATGCATAATGGGATCTTCTCAATTGACTGAACACTGGGGACCTTGAAAAGAATGACTCTCTTTAATCTTTCTAAATCCCTCTAAATGATCTATAAAGGCACCTCTGGGAATTCCAGAAGATTAATCCTCTAATACAGGCTGATTTCTTTTGGGAAACTGAACATTTAAAAAAATTACATCATTTAAAGTAATTTTAACAAAGTCATAGTGATGGCTTTCTCTAACATTTCTACAGTATATTATCTACTTATGTGTCCATGCCTGGTACCTGGCACATTGTACACAGTTGATGAATGCTTTTGAATTAATATGAAGTTGAGTTTTAGAGTTCAACACATACAGAGTATGGCATAACACTTTTGGGAACTCAGGTCCCACAGTCTCTCCAAGGTTCTGCAATGGAAATATGTTAAATGGGCAAGAGACACTATAGTTCTAAATGTCGCAGTGCCCCTTATAATAGTCAACATTGATAATGAGGCATGATATAGTCACACAGTATGATGTCATATAACTAAGAGAATGAATCAACTAAAACTATACATAGTCACATGGATGAATCTCACAAATATGTCAGTGAAAGAAGCCAAACAAAAAAGAATGCATACCATAAACTTCCAATCATATAAAGTTTAAACACAGGTGAAACCAATGTCTGGTTTTAGAAGTCTGGATAGCAGTAAGCTTTGGAGGGGGTGTAGTGACAGGAAGGAGGCACAAGAGGGACCTTTTGGGTGCTGGTTACATTCTATTGCTTGATTTGCGTGCTGTTTACATGGATATGTTAACTTTATAAACATGTATTGAGCTATACACTTATGATTGTTATACTTCTATAAAAAATTTACTTTACAAAAATAATTATGGTAGATGATACTACAAGGTAAATTGTGACATTGAAGAATAATCTCTACATGTAAAGTAGGAGTATAACATTAAGCAAGTATTACTAGTTAGAACTATGCTAATCAACCAAAAAGAAAGGAGACTGAAAGGGAGAAGCCAGTGGGTTTCAGAAAGTGTAGCATTTCTAGGCTGAAGGCTCAAGGGGTTGCTGGTCACTGCACACATCTGTGTAGGATCAAAACCCACAGTGGCCTTACTGTTTGATAAGAACAAGTCGATTTCTGAGCTTTCAGTACAACTAGCACCAGAAAAATCTTCATTTCATTATATCAAAACTCTGATGATGGAAGACTTCCACTTTGGCCATGACAGAGTAACTGGTACTAGATTAGCCCCTGTTCCATAAATAAAATATAGAGAAATAAGAGAAAAATATTTTTAAAATCTATTTTTATAAATTGAACAACAGGTTGTACAAGATTGTGATCTCCGAGAAAAAGGAAACAAATGAGATAAGTCCTACAATTGCCTCAATTTTAGGTCTAAAGACATTTACAGGCTCTGTCATGGACATTGGAGGGTGGCAATCAAAGCATAACAGTCTTGCTCAGTTGAGGAGACAGAAACTTTAGTTTGGTGAGTTAGAGACAACTGGAATTTGCAGAAAAAGTATGAAAGAGGAGGCTATTATATAGAGGCAAGGCACCAGAAATCTGTGTAAAGATCCCCTTGAGCCTTTGTCTAAGTACTACACTGTACTCAGCAGAGAGTGAGTCTGCAGTCTAGGGGGAAATAATTATCGAGGAAAGAACAACTTCCAGGGAGTAATGAACTGAATAACTGTTGAACTTACAAAATTTTGGGTGACTTTTAAGTTCTGATCAACCAGAATGGAGAGACCCTATTAAACACGCAGGACATTCATTAGAGACCACAGAAAGTACAGGTCTTATAAATAAAAATAATCCTTCCATAAAGTAAAAGCTACTCTAGAGCCATCCTAGAAGAGCTTAAATTCAAGCTTTCAAAGAATCAAACTGATCCACAAGTAAATTCACTGCAGGCCAGAACAAAGCTCAATACTCCCTGGAGGAAGGAAGACAACAAAATCTAGACTCTATCCAGCATTTAATAAAAAACAAACAAACAAAAACATTAGACATGCTAAGAAGTAGGAAAATGTGACCTATAACAAGAAGAAAAATTAGTCAGAATAGAGACCCAGAAATGACAGAGAGGATAAAATTAGCAGACAAGGACTTTAAAACCATTGTTATAAATATATATGTCCAACGATTTAAAGGAAAACATGAACACAATTAAGAAAGAAATGAAAAATATAAAAAAAATCCAAATGGAAGTTCTAGAGTTGAAGATTATAATACCTGAAATAAACATAGGAAATAGAAACTATCCAAATTGAAGCATGGAGAGAAAAGAGGGTTAAGAAATAAATAGTCTCAGTGATCTGTGAAGCAAAATCAATCAGTCTAACTTTTGTGTGATTGTAAAATAGAAAGGGAGGCTAGGAGGATGGAAAGGGGAAGCAAAGAAAATACTTGAGGAGATAATGACTGCTAATTTTCTACCTTTGATGAAAAATATCAACGCAGGCAGGGATGAATCAAGGTGCTCAATGATCCTACGGCAGGATACACACAGAGAGAACTACAAATTATACCAATACATATTGATGAAAACCAATGACAAAAAGTTGCCAGAGGAAACAGGGGAACAGAGATAACAATATCCCTGACTTCTCATCAGAGTCAAGCCAGAAGAAAATGGAACAAGATTTTTAGTCTTGAAAAGAAAAAAACTGTTAACCTATAACTGTATACCAAACAAATATATTGCTCAAACACAAAATAGAAATAAAGGCATTTTTTAGACAAACAAAAGCTGAGAGAATTAGTTGTCAGCAGATCTGCTCTACGAGAAAACCTTTAAAAATTATTATTATTTTTTAGAGACAAAGTGTTGCTCTGTCACTGAGGCTACAGTATGTTGGTCTTAGTTCCCTGTAACCTCCACCTCCTGTGCTCAAGTAATCCTCCCACCTCAGCCTCCTGAGTAGCTGGGACTACTGGTGCATGCCACCACTCCTAGCTATTTTTTTTTTTTTTTGAAACAGGGTCTCACTCTGTCACCCAGGCTGGAGAGCAGTGGCCCAAACATAGCTCACTGCAGCCTCAAACTCCTGGGCTCAAGCAATCCTTTTGCTTCAGCTTCCTGAGTAGCCAGGACTACAAGCACACACCACACCCAGCTAATTTTTTTTTCATTTTTGTAGAGACAGGCTCTTGTTATGTTGCCCAGGCTGGTCTCAAACTGCTGGCCTCAAGTGATTCTTCCACCTTGGCTTCCCAGAGTGCTGAAGTTACAGGCATGAGCCACCATGTCCTGCCCAAAATATGTTTTAGAAGTTCCTCAGGCTGAAGGAAAGTGATACCACATAGAAACTTAGATCGGTAGAAAGAAATGAAGAGTGCCAAGAAGTGGTAAATATTTGAGTATATATAAAAGATTTTTCTCTTTATTTTTTAATCTCTTTAAAAGATAATTGTCTCAAACAAAAGAATAACAATGTATATATCTAAATAACCTTCTATTTAACCTTCTATTTCCTCCTCTCTATCCTTTAAGCTATTGTTATAATTGTCACATAGTTTATCCACATGTATTATAAATATGAATATACACATACAATATGGAAGATGAAGGAAATATTGACCCTGGCAAAACTAGACTAGTCTTTAGGCATTTGTTGTCTTAGGGTAATAATGGTTAAGAACTTGGGCTTGGGTGTCAGGGTTAATTCTAGATCTATCAGGACTCTAAGCAAGTTATATAACTGTCAAAATCTCAATTTCCACATCTGCAAAGAGGGTAGTGCCTATTTATTAGAGTGATTATGAACATGAAATTATCATACATAAAGTGTTCACGTGTTACCTGCCTGGCAATAATAAAGACTTGACAAAGGAAATGATTATTTTCCTAATGTCAAACATGTCCCCACTTTGCCCATATAAGCTTGGCCAGACACCAGTTGATCAAAAAGATATGACAGGCACAAGGATAAGTAGGAGGTGGTAAAGGACAATAAAATTCTTCATCTTCCAAAACAGGATGAGAGATACCATCTAAAGTTGATAAATGAATAACTTAGAGACCTAAGAAGGCTTCAGAGTATAATGCCAACCAACCACCAGAAGAATTAAAAACAGAAATTGTTTAGTGACCACCTCTGGGGATCGGGAATGGGGAAAGAAAGAAAAGATTTTGCTTTTCACAATGTACCCTTTTGTACTATTAAAAAATGTATCATGTATTAAGTACTGCTTGTGTAAAACTTCAAAACTTAGTTCCCTAACTTAAGAAGTACACATGGAGGAATTAGAAAGTTTAAGCAAATACACATGAATTTGTATAAAACTGGAACTATGTGAGCACTTTCTATTCTTCCTACCCCTGAAGATAAAACTGCTGCTGCTTCATCAGACCAGAGCTGGCCTCTCTGATTGGGTTGCAGTAGCCACGAATTTCATGTGTGTGTGTGCACACATCTATTTGTCTGTAAGATAAATAAAGCTTTGGGGGAACATTCAATAATGGGAAAAGAGAATTGGAGCAGACAGCAAGAAAGTATAGAGGGAAAATACAGTGTCTGAGGCAGACAGAGCATTTAGGAAGGGACTAACAGGTATGAGTTATTGTAGGTGTTTATTCACTTTGCAAATTGCCTATTAATGAACTCCCACCCACTGTGGGACCCAGCTATGACCCACAATTTGGACATTGGAAATGAGTTAGGAAGAGATAAGAGCTGTGGACACTGAAGTGTGAGTGCTTTTATAGCAGATGAGGACAGAGGTTGTATTCTGCTAATATCATTATAAAAATTGCTTTTCTATTCCATAGCATTTTACTTTTTTTTTTTTTTTTTTGAGACAGAGTCTCACTCTGTTGCCTGGGCTAGAGTGCTGTGGCATCAGCCTAGCTCACAGCAACCTCAAATTGCTGGGCTCAAGTGATCCTCCTGCTTCAGCCTCCGGAGTAGCTGGGACTATAGGGATGTGCCACCATGCCCAGCTAATTGTTTCTATATACTTTTAGTTGTCCATATAATTTCTTTCTATTTTTAGTAGAGACGGGTCTCACTCTTGCTCGAGCTGGTCTCAAACTCCTGACCTCGAGCAATCCTCCCCGAGGCTTCCCAGAGTGCTAGGATTACAGGCATGAGCCACTATGCCTGACCCATAGCATTTTACTTTAAGAAAATTCAGATGCTAGAGAGACACTGTAAGCCTCGTACAAACCACATAGCATCACTGCAGTGTAGAAAGTTGTCATAGAATGTTGCCATTGCAATGGTCTCAGGGTTCAAGCCAAAATATCAGGTGAAAGAAACTATTCTAAGGAGGTCCTTTCAGAAACCAACAATCCTAGCAATTAAGCTCTATAGATGAGCAGTAGAGGAGAGTTGTCCAGACCACTCATCTAAGTGTCTGGGTTCCAATCCTACCCCTGTTCTTCCCTGTCATTGTGACTTTGGTCAAGTTGTTTAACATCTCTGAACCTCAATTTTTTCATCTATAAAATGGGGATGATAAAATGCACACTTTTTTAAAAAAAATGAGTACTTACTGCCTGGTGTTCTACATGTATTATCTCATTTCATCTTCACAACAGCTGGATACGATTATTATTCCATTTTATAGATGTGAAAAAAAGCTGTCACTTGTCTGAAGTCACAAAGTTGGTAAGTGGTACAGCCAAGACTTGACTCTAGGCAGTCTGATTCCAGAGCCTTGCTTTTAACTATTAGGCTAAAAGTTCACCTGATTAGTAAATGAACCAATGAATTTAATAGTGCTTGGCATATTTTGAGCATTTCATAAATGGCAATTATTAAAAGGAGAGCTGAGTAGAATGCAAGTACAAGTCATGACAAATCTGGGGTAAAAGTGGATTATGTAGTATCATGTAGGGCTGAGTCTCAGGCTCAGGCTTGCTCACTCTCAGAGAATCTATAAACAGAAATGAAATTCTCAAAGGAGGATACAGGTTCCCCGGAGTGTCAGAAATCATTTATACAGAAACTACCTTTGGAACAGATCAAGAGAGTAGAAAAGCATGGAAGAACAGGAGGAAGTCCCAGCCAAATCATCAGAAGTCCCTGGGAGGGAGCTGCCAAGGCCTGTGGGGTGCTCCTCCACTTGTCAGTGGCTGCCTGGGATACACAGCCCTGTGATTCTGGAGCTAAGGAAATGGAGGTCAAGAGCAAGGGCAATCCCCCAGAGCTGCACTTCCCAGACCCAGCATCCTGACTCCCATGGCAGTCTGTCAAACTGGGAGAGAGCAAAGAGCCTAGAACTAAACAAAGACCCCTAGCCCTGAAGCATCGCTTTTGCAGGATGCTAGCAAAATGCTAGCATCATTTTTTCATTTCTCCATCACCCCCCACCAATCCTTGCGAAGTCCAGAGCCTTGTCTTTTTTTGTCCCCACTCCACCTCTACTAAAAATTATAAGTGGTCCAGTGTATGCCCTCAAAGAACAGAAGCTGAATGAGTTATATGAAAGATGGCATGAAGATAAAGATACACGTACTAGGGAATAGAATGGAAAATTGGCACACATTTTTAAGATGGAACACAGGACCTCAGAGAAACTTCCAAAATCTTAGAGAAGGTTCAAGCTTTGTCTCCAGAGTCTAAAGTTTAGAGTTCCAAGTGCACCCTTTTTAGCTATTGGGGATACTTGGGTGGATAAGTTTCTAGAGCCTGAAACACATTACACAATGCAGGCTTTCCCTCCTGTCACTTCCTTCTTTACACTCATTTCCATCCCTCTCTGATTGTGAGCCTGAGCCAAGGAAAGGCATGGCCCCGCTGGGGAAGGGATCTTGCTTGCCTCCGTTTGCATACAGCCCCAGGTTTACTTCAACTTGGGATCTACAGTGCTGGCTTATTAGCTGTCTGCTGCATACTCTCAGAAGCGTTTTCCCTGGCATTTCTTTTAACTGTTTTAAAAAATTTTTAGTAAAATAGACATAACAAAATGTACTGTTTTAACCATCTTAAGTAAATAGTTCAGTGGCATTAAGTGCATTCATGTTACTGTGCAACCATCACCACCATCCGTCCATCCGTGGAACTCTTTCACCATCCCACACTGAAGCACCACGCTCATTCATCACTAACTGCCAGATCCTGCAGCACCCAGCCCCTGGCAACCACCATTCCACTTAATGTCCCTGTGAATTTGACTATGCTAGGTCCCTCTAATAAGTGAAATCATATGACATTTGTCCTTTTATGTTTGGTTTATCTCACTTTGCATAATGTCTTCAAGGTTCATCCATGTGAACAGAATTTTATTCCATTGTAAGGCTGCATAATATTCCATTGTATGGTATATACCACATTTTGTTTAGCTGTTTGTCCACTGGTGACATTTGGGTTGTTTCTACCTTCTGGCTATTGTGGATAATGTGACTATAAACCAAAGTGTACAAACATCTATTCAAGTCTCTGCTTTCAATTCTTCTGGGCATATCCCCAGAAGTGGAATTGCTGGGTCATATTATGGTAATTCTGTGTTTACTTTTTTGGGGAGTCATCGCTGGTATTTCTTTTCTTTTCTTTTTTTTTTTTTTGAGACAGAGTCTCACTTTGTTGCCTAGGCTAGAGTGAGTGCCATGGCATCAGCCTAGCTCACAGCAACCTCAAACTCCTGGGCTCAAGCAATCCTGCTGCCTCAGCTGGGACTACAGGCATGCACCACCATGCCCAGCTAATTTTTTCCATATATATTAGTTGGTAAATTAATTTCTTTCTATTTATAATAGAGACGGGGTCTCACTCTTGCTCAGGCTGGTTTCGAACTCCTGACCTCGAGCAATCCACCCGCCTCGGCCTCCCAGAGTGCTAGGATTACACGCGTGAGCCACCAAGCCTGGCCTATCACTAGTATTTCTTTTCTATTTCCAGAGTCAGTTCTTATTTATTGGAACAGTTTATTTTGCCTCTCCAGTATTCCATCCTACATTTATCCTAAATTATCTCTCTTTTGCTTGTTTCCTCTTTCATTTACTACCAAGGTTATTTAGAAATATGATCTTATGTCTCACAGCACTGATTTTCCCCAAAACACAAATATTAGACTTCACTATTTGGAACAAATTGATATTTCCCAAGTCATAAGGTGCATTAGTTAAAAGTGTTAAGAATGTATAATTTTTATGGGGGAAAAAAAGCCATTTTCAAATCACTACCAAAACAGCAGTTTGGCATGAATCAGGTTACATACTATAATAGAAAAAAGATAGTTCCTGATTTACAAATGTCACATTTAGGAACATCCCTGATATGCAAACAGTAGTGGAAATCAGGAGTCTAATTCCTCTTCCAATACCTGCAAGTCTTCATCTGCTGCCAAGGGGATGGTGAGGATCTTGGACTTTCAGCTGTTAATGGGGACAAGTAGAACCCACCTCTCTTCCACTTTCATCCTCCTTCTTCCTTCTTGACACTAGAACTATGGGAGTGCCACCTCCATTGTGCTTGCGCTGGCTTCACAGTGAGAGCCCCTGTTCTCATTGGAAGATTAAATTCCTTCAGAGGCAGAAGAGTTTCAGTTGGAACACTGCATGACTTTGCACACAGAAGCAATGCTCTTTCATGTCTACTCAACAAGTCCTGTCCATTCCATTTACTAGAAGACAATCCTCAAAGACAATCCACCTCAAAAACAATCCTCCCTCCTTGCCTCCTCTACCTGGGGTCAGAATCTCATCTGGACCACTGCAATGACCTCTGAGCTGGTCTCCCCCATCATCACAATTTCTGCCTCATCCTTCACACCATGGGGGAAATCTACCTCTCACCAGCTCAATGTCATTGTTACCAAAGCCCTGAGATAACAATGTTCAAGGAAGACCTTAACCATTCCACACCTCTGTTGGGTGGAACTGCAGCAGAGCCATGTCTTCTGACTTCTAGTCTGGTCCATACTTTCTCACTGGTTGCCTTTTAAGTCTACATGGCTCTTAATGGTTTAGTTAAAATGAGAGAATGAATATGACTGATACCATTCCTATATCAAGGTTAACAGTGGAGGGGAAGACAGTTAAAGAGAGTAAACAGCAAAACCAAAATCAACGCACCACCCTCTGTCACCCTGGTCAGCACTGGTGTGGTACGCAGTTTCTTCTCTTACTCTTCTCTCTTCTTAAGGATGGTGCTGAAAGTGGAGTTGTCATAGTACTTCTGTCTCAAACCCTCATGCTTCTTTCTTCCTGACTGCACTTCCCAGACACCATCTTCACCACCTGAACAGGAGGACTCTTCAAACCCTCCCCAAATCTAAATCTTAGAATGTATTGAGAAACTGCACTTGACCTTCTACATGTTAGGAGAAACTTCCTGGTTCTTTCTTCATAATCATGATCTACCACCCTCACCATCCCTCCCTGAAATTTCCCCACCTAAAACAATAACAACAAAAAACCTGTTATGTGTATTTCTGTAAGCAGCCTAAAATTCTTTTCAGACAAGGAAAAGCTATATATTAATCAAGTTAGAATTCAGATGGCCATTTGTCCCAGTTTGCCTAGGACAGTCCCAATTTATACCTATTGTCCTGTGTAATTTTTAAAAGAGCTCCCTCTTTTAGTCTTAAAAAAAAAGAGTTCCAGCTTGGAGGATAAATTATATGCTCACCCTTCTTAAAAATACACCTTGATTTTCCAGCAAAATGTTTTCCAGGTGATGTTATGCTTTTGCCCTCATCATTTCATTTTATTTGCATAACTACTCTGCAAAGTAGGAATGGAAACATCTTATCTACATTAAAGAAAGGAAGTAACCAAGGCTTCAAGGGTACAGTGGTGACTAAGGTCACACACTCAAGGCTAGAACCTAGACTTCCTGACTGTAAGTCCAATACTGTTACAGGTTTGTGCAAATATCTGAGTTAAGGCAAACTTCACCCTCTTGTTTGTCGCCTGCTTGCAATTGGACTTAGAACAGTTTAGACACGGTCATCCTTGCCCAGAGACTGTTCTTCCACATTTAAAGCAAGCAGAGAGCTGAAAGAAGAATTACCTAAACATAAAGAGTCTGTTAGTGGATCTTGGGGCCAAGTAGCATATATCTCTGATTTTACCAGGTCTAATTACATCAGATTATTTGAATCTTATATCTGGCCAAATCAGGATGTCTCAATTAACAAAAAAAAGAAAACCAAAGATCAATAATGCGTGCCAACTATTACAAAGAACATACAAATGGGCTGTATGGGACAAATGGGTTATGTCTGTCTTATAGATATATTTTCCCTATGATGACACAATAATCCCTTTTGTTTTAAACTTCCAAAACTATCAAAATTATACCTTCCTTGGATAAGTGGCAATGAAACACCAGAAGAAGAAGAAAAAAACCTGATCATTTAAAGACAGACCCAGTGTGTGAGACCTCCAGGGTGTCCCAGAGGTGCTGAATGCGGCAACACAGCAGAAATAAACCGACGGCCCGCCCCAAGAGAAGGCCACGGGACCCTGGGGCGCCGGGCTGGGAACAGTGTCCCCCGTCTGTGCAATGGCAGGGAGAGGGCCAGTGTGCCTTGGGAAGGGTGGCTCCAAGCCGCTGGCCCGTCTAGCCTGACCGCAGCAGGGGATGGACGCCTTCATGCCGGCTGCGGGCACCCCGGCCTGACGAGGGAGGCGGCCGGACCCCGCGGGTAGGAGGCTGGGCGAGCACTAGGCAGGAGGACCGCGGAGCCCGAGCTCGGCCCGCGGGGAGGGCAGCGGGGGAGGAGGGCCGCGCGCACGCGCAGGAGCGCCGGCGCCCGCCGGAAGAGCTGGGCAGCTGAGCCGCTGCTGCAGGCGCCAGACGCCGCGCCGGCCGCGGGGAGAGCGCGGGGCGCGAGATGCGGCCCGAGGACGGCGCGGGGGCTGCGGAGCCGGGCGAGCCCGTGCTGCTGCTGACGGACGATGCGCCCCCGGGCGCGAGTGAGGAGCCGGCGGCCGCCGGGACGGAGGGGGCGCCCGGCCGCGGCAGGTGCTGGCTGTGCCCCGCCTCGCCGTGCGGCTCGCGCGCGGAGCCGGGTGAGTGCGCGGGGCTCGCCCCAGGAGCCGGGCGGGCGCCGGCGGGCTGGGGTCCCGCAGCCGGGCGCAGTGCCCACCGCGCCCCGTCTCCAGCCTGCGCTGCGCTCGGGAAAACCTTCGAGCTGTCACCCGGGGGCTGCAAAGCAAAAGTCTCGGGCGCCCCCGTCGGCGCCAGGACGGCAGAAAGTTTCTCATCGTGCTTGCAACCCTTTGGGGATTCTAAGGCCACTTCTGTTATTAGTGCTGCGGGCAGGACTGTGGAGTCAGATTGCAGTTTAGTGTCCCCTCCCCGAGGTCGCAGGTGACGGGTCAGCGAGAGAGGGCTGTCCCGCAGTCGGGCCGAGGTGGAGGGAAGATCGTGAAAACGGGTCTCGGTAGTGAACAGTGCTCTCTGGAGAGGAAGTTGAAAAGCATCGAGTCTAGGAAAATGTTTGTCCCAGAGTCTTAGACTCTTGGAAAGGCAGGGATAAGAGGAACCACTGGTTCTTAACCTTTTGGGGCTACGAGGACTTTTTGGCAACAGTTGCATACTAAGGTATACCTTGTTAAAAGGTTCACGGTCCCGTCCCCCAAAACAGGAAACCCGCATGAAGAACCCTTGATCTTGTTCAGCCCGCTCCCTCCACAAGCGAGGAAACCTGTGAGGCCCGGAAAGGTGAGGGCTTTGCGGGTTTTGTTTATTTCCTCCAAGGTCTGACTTGTGTGGGTGAGCTGGGGCACAGGTCCATGCAGCACCAGGGTTAGGATTCCAGCTTGCCAGAGACTGGCTCAGGGCCCTTTCCACTGGCCACAAGTGCTGCTTCAAGCACATTCCTCCTTGAAATTGACCACCCACCTGGAGCAGCTTCCTGAAAATAGAGGGAAATAGGCAGATTTCCTTTTAAGACAAAGTTACAGTCTGTACCCTCATCCTCTGAGCTGGCTTCCCTAAATGTGCCCCTGGATTTCTGTGCCTGTCACCTCACCCCACTTTTCCCTCTTTCCTGTATGCATTTTCCCCAATTTAGAAAGACAAACCCTAGGAAGATGTTTCTTGCTCTGTTTCTGTCCTAAATGTAAACAGAAATGATCAGATTTCTTATCATTTATGCATGAGCTAGTGCCCTGGAGCAGGGGTTACCCCAAGCTGGATTGACCAGACATGCGGCCTTCAATGAGGTCAGTTTCTCACCTGTCGCCCTGTGGCTGAATGTCATTCTGGTGGAATACTGAGTTAGTCCATGCAGCCTCTTAAAAGTTTCCCGTTTTTGTGACACAAAGAGAAATACTGTATACTCAGACAGTGCATGGCAAAATGACAAACCTATGTAAGTGAGTGCACCTAAATAATCCTGTGGAGTGTTTTAACTTAAAAGAAAGCTGCTAACAATAAGACTTAGTTATTGTAAGTTGATTAGACAGTATTTTGGCCCAGGTGCAGTGGCTCACGCCTATAATCCTAGCACTCTAGGAGGCTGAGGTGAGAGGATTGCTTGAGCTCAGGAGTTCAGGACCAGCCTGAGCTCTACTAAAAACAGAAAAATTAGCCAGGCGTTGTGGTGTGTGCCTATAGTTGGAGGCTGAGGCAGGAGGATCACTTAAGCCCAGGAGTTTGAGGTTGCAGTGAGCTATGATGACACCACTGCACTCTACTTGGGACTACAGGGCAAGACTCTCTCTCTCTCTCAAAAAAAGTAATAATATTTTGAAAAGAAGATTGCCATAAAAACACTAAACTATTATACTGTTGTTATCGAACTTTGTGACAGTATCATTTTAGCCTCTGTTCTGCTTATCAAAACAAAGCTCATTTTCAAGTTCAGGTTGAAACTGTTACCCATTTTTCTTATATTCTTGGATGACCTTAAGTGACAGCGAACAGCTATCCTAAGACATGTATTTACTTTATTCAGGGACTGTGGATCTTGGACTGAAGCAGGGATCTTCCCTTAGGCCTGTCCCTCACACACTTCTGAGAAGAGTTAGTGTTCTAGTGGCGCCATGGTTTTCAAACCAGTGGAGCTTTTTTAGAGTTACAGAGATTCTATTTCAGTGGGTCTAAGGTGGGGCTTAAGAATTGAATTTTTAAAAATTACTCAGGTGATTCTAATTCCCAACCACACTGTGAATTACCAGCTTAAAGCAGAGGATAGAGAAGCTGAGCAATTTTTCAGTTTTTTGTCTAAGTCAGAAAACTGCACTTAATTTGAGTTATTTAGAGTGGCCAAGTTACTAGATATTCTTGCAGTGAGATGTAAACATAGAACATAAGCAAATGCCTCTTTGGATTATGCTCATCTCTTGCTCATCTCCATTGACAGAGAGAATTGAAATAAATTATTATGCAGTAAGAGACTGAGGTTTGCCTAAGTAGAACCAGTCCTCAACCTCATTAAGAAATAATCAGATTCAGCTAGGCCTTCTAACTTCTGCCCTCTCCCATTCTGCAAGCATGAGCTTAAAGCGTTTATAGGCAAGAAAATACTTGCATGTTTTAAGGGAAAAGCTCATTGGGGCTAAGGGTGTAAAATTGTGTTTTAAAAGAGTTAAAATCCATCCTGGGAAGTAGTTAAAAAGAAAAGTTAAAGTATCACACTAAGTTAAAATATTCTTGGAGAAAAATTAAGTTTAGGTTGGAAAAGATACTTAAACATAGACCAGGGGGATGTTTTCTGTTCTTGATCTTCTTGTTCTGTTCTGTCTGAGGGTGGAGGTTTTATACATGGGTTGGGTTGTTTTTTTTTTTTTTTTCCCTAAGAGAAACTTTTATTGAATTCTAAAATTTCAGAGGCCAAACTCTAAGGCTAACCACAGTCTAGGCATGTATTTTGTGGTGCTTAACATGAAAGTCTTCTAAAACTTCCTTCTCATAGGCTGAGTGGAGATATATATATATATATATATATATATATATATATATATATATATATATATATATATAGTTTTTTCCTGCAGTATCTGAGCACATCGGTACAGAACAGAATTCAGGGGATACTGGCACTCGGGATAGAATGAAGACTGCTAGCTCCAAAGCAGTTTCATCAGCTGTGCACCTAGGAAGAGGAGAAGACCTCTGATGAGAATGGCATCTTTGACGACAAAGGCCAGGCTGTAGAATGTCCCAGGCTGTGCATAGTCATACTTTTGCAATGATTTGCAGTCACTTGTGGGCAAAGGTGTCTAACTGACATGAGGATGTTGGAATGTATTACCTGGTATTTACATTTATCAGAGAAGGGCATTTTAAAAAACATTATTATGCAATACTGTTTTATAGCTGAGTAACATACTAGGACTCCCCAGATTGGAATGATAATTCTAGTTTTCCTATAAATTGCTCATGTCCACATACCCTTCAGTTCTGCTGTGCTCTTAACTGATGAGGACCAGTTGCATTTCCTTCTTTTCCTCTCCTTTTTTGTGTGTTAGTTTCCAAAAAAAAATACATATATATATTCCTCAGTGTGTGGCCTGTCTTTTAGGGAGTTCTCTGCCTACCCTGGCCAGCTTTGTTCTCTGCTGAATGACAGGAGAGTAAGATTGAAAGCAGGTTCTAGTCCTATCTAGGAAACTAAGACATAGGAAGTGACTGAGCAAAAGTTTAAAGCTCATACAGATTGTCATACTCGATCCCCTGGAGAAAGCACAGTTCCCTGGTTCAAATCAAGCCAAGAAGTAGGGGTTAGATGGCAGCTCTGTGCAAAGCACTTTAGAGCCAGACAGGTAGATGAATTGGCCCCTACTCTCAAGGAGTTTGTGCCCTAAATGGGAAGACAAATCGTGAACCATGAAAAGTTAAAAAATAGATTTGATTAACAGTTCAGAATAACAAAACGGAAAGCCTTCTCAGATTATGCTGTTGCCAGTAGTGTTAGGCTTTTGAGTCTTTCCATGAAGTTCTCATATTCTTTCATTCATTGAATATTTATTTAAGGTCTTCCATATGCCAGGCATGGACAAGAACTACTGAGGTCCCAGCCCTATGGGCATGTGGGGGAAGTCAGATAATCAACAAATAACTACATAAGACAGTTACAATAACCTGTTTTCCAGAAAAGAACACTTTCTTCACTTTCACTAGTGAGATAGTAGAAGATATTATCATTTGGAAGTATTTTTCACTTGCCATCTCGACAAGTGTTTCTTAAAGATTTCTCTCTTTCTTAAAGATTTGCCGTCTTGGCAAGCTTTCTACTTCTTGACTTGTAAGTGAGGGATGATTCTTCAGTGAACCTAAGGAAATCCATTTTTTAGGGCAAAACGGCATTGAAAAAATGCAGGTTTAAACTGTTGCCGTTGACGATGGTTCTTCGTAATCCATGGGGAAAATGGTAGCAGTCCAGAGCAGGGACATGCTTAGGAGGTACTACTTATAGTCTGTTACCCTTTGACACTGTTCCATTTTTCTCAATTTCTAAGTGAAAATGATAAAACGTACACTTGGAAGCAAGGACTAACCAGAATTTAATCTTTTTCAGAAGCCAAGAAGAAAGCACCCTGTCCTGGACTTGGCTTGCTTTACACATTATTGTCTGCCTTCCTTTTCTCATTGACCTCTTTATTTGTTAAAAAAGTGCAAGACGTCCATGCTGTAGAGATTAGTGCGTTTCGATGTGTGTTCCAAATGCTAATTGTTATCCCTTGCTTAATTTACAGAAAGTAAGTATTTCTTAACTGAAAAGTAGAAGATATTAATAAATGTGTGTAAATCTTTTGACCTGCTTAAATCATTTACTCTACAGTATCTACTTTATCTCATAGATTTACCAGGTCCCATACCCCTTGACTCTGGTCAATGAAAAGTCACAAAGGTTCAGCAACAGAAGATTCTACCATAAGCATAAACCACATGCCCAAAAAAGGGGGAGAAAGAGATTTAGTTATTCACCACCCCTTGTTTTGAACACAGAGCTTTCTTTGTATAATTTCCCCCATCGTGTACCACCCTCCCTTCTTTCCTTTGGCATAAGTAGTATTTAGAAGAAAAAAAAGTAAATGAAAAGTAGTAGTGTCTCTTAGCATCAGAGGTTTCTTTAAGTAGAACAGGCTGTCCTCTCAGCAGAGCAAACTGAAGGTTACAGTAATAATGTTTAGGTCTTCCCCAGAACATGATAAGATAACCTTGATCAAGTCCTTTTTAACTACTTTCATATTCAGTTTCCTCATCTGTAAATGGAAAGGAATGATACTTCTGTCTTCTACCCTGCATGATGGTTGCAAGGGTCAGATGACATTTATCATAGGGCAGAGTGCTTTGTGTAGAATGTAACAATGTATGATCTCTATGCCCTTCTCACCGGTTCCCTCCCCACCCAGTTCCTCTTCTTCTTCCCTGTGCAACCCTCCACTTTTCCCAGGTAACCCTCCACTTTCCCCAGGTTAAAAGTATGCCCCCCCCTACCATTATAACCTTCACACACCCCAGTGTACTTAGAACTTTGGCAGGAACACCAGTTGGGCCCCTGTGGCATCCTGGTTCTTTCTCTCTTTGGGCAAAGAAGCTTAAATCCCAAATTAAAAGCTTTAGTCACTTGCCACCAAAGTCTCCTTGTATCTCATAACCTGGCGTAGATTCTCTTAGAATAGTTTCATTTGATATCCTGAGGATTTGGTGGAAAAAGTGAAAATCTGCTAAGATTAATATTGTCAGAAATTCCTGTACAAGGGTGGATAAATCACAGTATTTTAGGAAATGATGGCAATATTTTCGAAGTTTCTAAGGGTGGCAACAAAACACTGATGCTAACATAATCCATAATCATCTCCCCTATTTTGGAGAAAACGGTATTGTCAGAGGAAGGACACTAGAAAATTTTTCTTAAAATCCTTGGTCCTAATCTATTTTGACCCATTTATGTTTCACTATCATAGGAGACTCTTAGCTTCTCAAAGTATGGGCCCAATGTGACCACACTTTTCATTTCTAACTCCAGGGGTGTCCATGTCAGGCCTAGATGATACCCTAATGAAGTCCGGCCCGGGCACAGATCAGCGGGTTGCACCTAGCCAGGAACTTACACAGAGTAGGTGCTTAGTTAAATGTTTAATTGAAAATTTTGAGTAGCAGTAATTATACTTTTCTAAACACTACATGTTCTTTTTCAGTGTGTTTTTACGTCTTCCTCATGAGAATAATGAAAAGTAGTCTCACATTCAATGGTTAAAACAAATTTTAGCATTGTTTCAACTTTTATAGAAAAACTTATGAGATTGAGGATGCGCATTAGCCAGGACCAAGTTTCATTACACAGGAGAGCTAAATCTTGAAATTGTATTTATTGTAAAAATGATTCATTTTCACCATAGAAAATTTGGACAAAATAAAGACGGAAAATTACCTGTGAGTGTACCTATTAAGGTATAATCATTAACGTTTAGTTTATTTTCCTTTTTGTCTTTTTTGCAAGCATAAACATACATATACATGGGGAAAATAATATCTATGTTAATTGTATTATAATTATGCTATTTATATAGTTCTCTTGTAATAGTTTTGCTTTTACTGTGAACACTTTAATGTCATTAGCTATAGAAAAATAGCTAATAGCTTAGAAAAATATTTAAAAGGTATATAATACTCAGTTGTAGATACTATAATTTTCTATTCTCTTTTTGGCATTTAGTACTTTAAAAATAACGTTTAATTAAAAGTTGTAATTTAAAAACAAATACCAATTTCATTTAATTTGCATTTCTTCATTTGAATTTACAGAACTGGGTTTATTGGCCCAAAAGGTCAACGAATTTTCCTCGTTCTCAGAGGAGTCCTTGGTTCTACCTCCATGATCCTTATATACTATGCTTTCCAGACAATGCCCCTCGCTGACGCCACAGTTATCACGTTTAGCACTCCAGTATTTACGTCCATATTTGCTTGGATATTTCTCAAGGAAAAATATAGCCCTTGGGATGCTCTTTTCACCATGTTCTCAATCACTGGAGTGATCCTTATCGTCAGACCACCATTTCTGTTTGGTTCCAGCTCTTCAGGGACAGAAGAAAGCTATTCCGTCCATCTTCAGGGAACATTGGCAGCAATCGGACATGCCGTATTTTCTGGAATGACTCTAGTTATCCTAAGAAAAATGGGAAAATCTGTGGACTACTTTTTGAGCATTTGGTATTATGTAATAACTGGCCTCCTTGAAAGCACGATCGTCCTCTTTATATTAGGAGAATGGAGTCTGCCTTACTGTGGCTTCGACAGGCTATATCTTGTACTAATTGGCACAGTTGGTTTGGGGGCTCAGGTATTTCTCACAAAAGGACTTCAAATAGAAAAAGCAGGGCCAGTAGCAGTAATGAGGGCAATGGATGTAGTCTTTGCTTTTATCTTCCAGATTATTTTCTTTAATCAGGTGCCATCATGGTGGACGGTGGGTGGTGCTATCTGCCTAGTAGCCAGTAGTATTGGAGCAGCCATTCATAGATGGTACCAGAGTTCCAAATGAAGCATCATTGCTGCAATACATATTTTTTTCAAGTATACCCTCACCCAATTCAGACGCACTATATATGCTTACACACCTGGGAAATCTGCATTTACTTTGATTATATTTAATACATTTCATAAAGTGCCATTGTTGAATATGGTATGTCTTTAATTAGCTAAGAATAGCTAGTCTATTTGGTCTAGCAATTTTGGGGGGTATCTTTTTCAGTTTTGGTTCGTTTCTTGTTGGAGTGGCATTGGTGAGAGGAGAGCACAATGTTTGAAGAAAAACCAAAAATTTTTATGACTCTAGTAATTTTTTAAATGTCTTTTTACTA
This sequence comes from Microcebus murinus, assembly GCF_040939455.1. Lineage (NCBI taxonomy): Eukaryota > Metazoa > Chordata > Mammalia > Primates > Cheirogaleidae > Microcebus > Microcebus murinus. The sequence goes on along the minus strand of NC_134117.1, from coordinate 31,213,780 downwards.
CCGATGGGATATGGGTGGGAGGAAATTTTAGATACTCTTTTAACATAGTAAAGCCTAAGAATCTTATTGATAATGCTGCTATAATTAGTATTATGTTGATAATTCATTTGCAACATAATTCCATTTAGGTGGCCAAAGCTGAAACTTGGGATAGGTGCCTACTTAATGCTGTTAATAATACAAAAGAATTGGCCTTATTTTCAAGGATTTTATAAATGATTGTCATACTTTTAACTCTTGTGCCTTTTCATTTTAATGCTGGAATTTTTATTATATAACCTGTAAAAAAAGGTTTTTAAATCGCCAAATTTGGCTAGTAGTTTTCTGTGTCAGTGGTATTAGCAACTGTAGTTATCATTCTATAATTTTAATTGCCTCTGTTTTTTGAAACTGCACTAATGTTATTTTTTCTTAACATTCCAAGATTTCAGATCTTTGAATCACAAGGAGAAATCTTGGCATGACCAGTGTGCACATTTCCATCCTGAAGTGTTTTCTCTTCACTAGAAATGTGATTTTCTATAAATTCTCTTTGAATTTATAGTGTGATGCCAAATAAAATTTTCTCAGGATCTTATTAGGTTGAACCATATGAAATTGCCACGATTTTACCATTTTAATTTACAAAAACTATAGTTTCATATGGTTCACCCTAATAGATACCTCCCTTACCCTCTAAATCAGGTACTTAAAGGACCTTGGACTATGTGTTAAAAATAATTTTTAAAGTACAAGACTGCTATTAAAATTTTTATTGTTATGACATTATATGTAATAATGCTTGATGTTATACATTAAATGTAAAGACCTGTGAATCCATGTTTGATTGACTTTTATAGTTTCTTATAGAAAAAAAGTCACTGTTAAATTCTGTTATATCAGCATGATGTTAAATGTCAGTACTGTACCATGATACTAACATCATGAATTCAAACAACACATTTTATATCTGGAACTTCATCAGGCCAACACTCTGCAGATAAGAGAGAATTTAATATCCAGGAAAGCTTGGAAGGTTAGCCGGGACTTAGAGAGTACATGCAAATGGTTCTTTGTCACAAAGACCCTTTACTGGTGAGGCTGTGATGGCCTCCAACTCCCTTACTGTGTCAGACATAGTATCAATTATCAAGCCTGCAGAGTTGAAAGGTTCTAGGCTCTTTCCCACCTCCCTGTCACAATTTTTCCAAAGCAAAGAAGAACTTGGCGTTTGCGATTTCTGTCTTGGTGAGAAAGAATCTTTTCCAGTAGTTCCAAGGGGGAGGTTTTGGCTTGCTGATTTTATCAAATGCTTTCCACCTTACAAATCCTAAATGAAGTCTATTTAGGTGAGTCATCTCTGTCATTATTTAACCTAATTGATGATAATAGAATGTAGACTTGCAAAAGCATCATTCTGCATATATCTTAGATAATTATAGAATCAGAGCATTTTCAAACTCAAAAGTATTTTAGAAATTGTGTTGTAGGAGCCATACTCCCTCGGTAGGGTTGATAGGAGACCTGCCTGAGTTGGATTTCCATGGCCATCTTCCCTCCCTCGGTTCCATGATAAAATATGGAAAGCAAACCACTACTTGAGCCACCTAATTTGAATTCACTTTCAGGGAGCCCTCTCCCAATTCTTTACCTTGCACAATGAAAGAACATTTGGGATCTTGAAAGCTAAATCCCTTTGGGCCTGTGCACTAAACATACATTTAATTTCGTGGCTTAAATACTTGAATGTCACAATATATGACTGAGGTTGGAGAAAATGTTTCTTCTCTCAACTCTTACAGGGTATGATTCTTAAACACTTACAATGTCCAAGGTGCATACAAGGATATGTTTTGTAACAATTATGGCTGTATGTATTTTGCAAAGATTGTAGTTTCTATATCTTGAAAAGTAAAATATTTTCATAAATTCTTTTTACTTTATAAGTACTAATAAAATAATATGAAAGAGTTATATGCTGGTTTTTATGATTATAACAAATGTCTTATCAAATATAATTTATTTCCCTTTCCACCTTGTGTTTTAGAATTTATTTTCTTTAGGAGACTGACTTCTAGCCATTCAACTGTGATGTAATCTCAAGGTTTAAACTGTTTATCTGTCCCTATTATACTGTCACATCAAATCAAACCTCTCCCAAATAAAGGCACTAATCTTCTCTTCCAGTGAGGCCTTCATTCTTCTAGCCCCTCAGAGTTTGGAGCGGCTTTGAACTGTGTACTTTTTGTTCCCATAGCTAATCTGTTACTAAATCCTAGAGTGTCTGTCTTACTGTCTGTGGATTCATTCTTTCCTCACCATTTCCACTGCTACCTTCTTAGTCTAAGACTTAACCACCTCACAACTGCATTACCACAACACTATCTATCTTTGTGGAGTTACCTGCTTTTAGACTCACTCTTTCACTCTGATTTTTGTCTCAGTGCCAGATTAATCTTCCCAGAGCTCTGCTCTCACTGCTACTCTGGTTTTCGTAAAACTGCAGTGATGCCTGTTACACACCACATTGCAGCCAGATTATCCATCTGGCCCTGTTCCTACTTCTGCCTGATTCCCACCTCCCAAAACAAATTTGATACTCAGATCAGTCTCTCTAACTCCCACATTTGCCATAGAGTCCTTCCTGTTTTCCTTGCCATCCTCTTATTCGCCCCCTAAGGCCTGTTGGCCGCCAATGGCTCAACTTTAGCTGTTGTTTTTCCAGTCTCCAGCTTCTCCCACCCACACAATCCATGTTGGAAGAGTGAATAAAGCATTGGATTAGGAGCCTGAAGATCTAGTGTGGTTTTACCACTTTCCAGCTGGGCAAGTCAATGTGCCAGAGCGGATTTTTCTCGTTTGTTAAATAGAATCATATTACTTGTCTAATCTATCTCACAGGTGAGTGCCATGTAGACCATGGCACTCACCATGTAGACCATGATGAAAGACAAAAGCATTGCCTGTTGAACCGTGGTCAATACCATAGAATTGAGTATTCACTCTCCTCAAAATGATGCCTACCCAGGGTCCTTACTCCTGAGCAGACTCGCCAGGAACTCTAGGAACACATCTTTAAGAATGTAAACTCCATTTGGCCCCCTCCTGCTAGCACAGAATTCTCTTGTTGGATAGCTTTCATTTCTTGGCTGATCCTAAGTGGGGCTGCCAAGGGTCACCAGTCCCTTTCTCTTAATGCACAGCTGTAGCCAGTTTCCAGTTTTGGCTCTAGCTCTGGACTTACGTGGGTGTTACACTTGGCTCTGACTTGGGGAATAGACCTGATTCTCTGTGTGTTTCCCATGCACTATTCTCTATGCTTGGCATGATTCTTCTAGTCTCTTCTCTGTTCCCCCCATAAGCATAGTCTTCTTGAGGGTATTCTAGTGGGAGGAAAGCCAGATATCCTTGATGATATTTTGGCCTCTGATCTAGGTTTGTATGAATCTAGGTCAGTAGTGGTCATTAGAATTTGGTTATTAGGGCATAGGCCGGACATATGAAGCCTGGATACTACCCCAAGCACACTTTTCTGTGGTCCCTTTAGTGCCTTATATCAAATCTAATACAGCTATCATATTCACCTAGAATGCTGCAAGATGCCTCATCAGGGATGCTCTGATCCACAAGGACAGATCCAATTTTAGCCTATTCAAACACTGAGTTTGGAGCTGGACTTGGAGAACCAATTCACAGCCCTTGAACTTTGGTACTGCCCCTCATCTCCCGGAAATTGGGAGGTGGGGCTTTATAGCGGGAGGGTAAGGAGCAGATGTATCTGGTATCAAGGTGGGGCAGGAAATGCACCACAGAAGCCCAGTATACAGGCAAAGGTTCCGCTGGGTTCAGGGATCAATCACCACTAGGGCAAAGAGCTGAGGTTTTTCTAGTAAACTTCTGTGACTCTAGAAACTATCTGTGATTAATATCAGCAAGCCTAACCATCAAGGAAAAAAAGTAATCCAGATTCGTGAGAGTTGCCAGGATGTGGTCAGGAAATCACAAAACCACATTTGATTCTCCACTCTCACTGTTTCACTTGACCAGCCTTAAAAACAAAAACAAAAACAAAAACACATTTGAAAGGAAGTAGACTTGGGCTGCAGAAAATGTGTTCAGGTGAATAGCATAGCATTAAGGTACTGTGCCATGGTCAAGAACACCATGGTGCAGCAGACGTAGGCTGCTGAAGGGCCAAGGCCAGAGGGGTGCACTGCTGGCCAGGAGGCCTCTACCTGAGGATATAAATACCTGGTCGTTCTTACAGGTGTTCCAAGTATACTTGACCATGATTTGAAGATTAAGCTTTATGTGCCCAAAACATACCAGCGAGATAGAAACTAATAATGTAACTGTATTCAGATTAGCAGGTGTTAGCATGTTAATATTAGAATTGAATTCAAAGCAAAAGCCTAATTCAGAATTGACAAACCTTTTCTCTCTTGTGCTACTCCCCCTTGGAACCTAGCCACATTGCTTTGAGGAAGCCTGGGCCACATGGAGAGGCCCACATGGAGAGGAACTTAGGCCCCCAGCCCTCAGCCCCATCTGCACTCCCAGCTGACAGCCAGCACCAGCTTCCCAGCCTCGAGTATTCACGCTGGGAATGGATCCTCCAGGCCTCAGGTGAGCTGCCCCCATTGATGCTGTAGGGGGCAGAAGCAAGCCGTTCCCACCCACCCCCCGCCCCACCCCCCGCCCCGACATCCTGACCTCTGCTCAAATTGCAGATTTGTGAGAAAAACAAAACAACGTTGTTGTTTTTAAGCTACTAAAAAATAAATAAAAAATATCAAAGATATAACTGTCATGAATATATATGTAGCAAATTACACATGATCACAATTACATAAAGCAAAACACTTCAAACATTACAAAAATCAACAAACAGTAGTACATTTTCAAGGGCTTCTCTCTGCCTGTGACAGATAAAGTTGGAAAAAATTAAATGTATAGGACATAAAAATTAAAAATATAATAAGGTTCATCTAAACCAGGGGTCCTCAAACTTTTTAAACAGGGGGCCAGTTCACTGTCCCTCATACCGTTGGAGGGCTGGACTATAGTTTAAAAAAAGCTATGAACAAATTCCTATGCACACTGCACCTATCTTATTTTGAAGTAAAAAAACAAATGGGCAAAAACACCTGCATGTGGCCCAAGGGCTGTAGTTTGAGGACGCCTGACCTAAACCAACTGTTCTCAAAGTGTGGTTTAGAGACCCCTAGGAGTCCTAACACCATTTCAGGTATTCCCAACGTCAAAACTATTTTAATAATAATATGAAAAATGTCATTAGACTATTTCATGCTCATTCTCTTGTGAGTTGACAGTGGTGTTTTCCAGAGGCTACAAGACATGATATTGCAACAGCTTGAATGCCGAAGCAGATAGAAGAATCCAGCTGTGACCCATTAAGCCAGATTTGCAACAATATAAAACATTTCTATTCTTCTCACTAAGCTTTTGGGAAAATAGTTATTTTCATAAAAATGTTATTTACGTTAACATATAATGGAATCATTTTTTAAATAAAGTTTTTGAAAATTCAGCTTTGTTTTTAACTATGTCAAATATCTATATAACTCACATAAACAAAAGCTCTTTGGGGTCTTCAATAATGTTTAAGAGGCCAAGCACGGTGGCTCATGCCTGTAATCTCAGTACTTTGGGAGGGCAAGGCAGGAAGATCTCTTGAGGCCAGGAGTTTGAGACCACGTGGGCAATATAGCAACACCCCATCTCTACAAAAAATAAGAAAAAAATTATCTGGGGAATAGGTATATTAAAAATATATATTAACAGATATATTTATTGAATTTGAAACCTTATAAAAGAAAGATTAAACCTATCTACTGACTTCATGATTTCTGATAGTCTGAAACACAGCTAAATAACAGTTTGTAAATTAGAAACATCTTTAATGTGGTGCTCCAGTTTAGAAGCTAAACAACTCTAAATCTACATAATAGTCCCAAATTATCTAACCGAAAGAGCAGAGGAACAACAAGCACTCTAATTGGCTCATGGCCATAGGGCCTTAGAAAGTTGTCTCTGTTACTTCCTATTTATATGCTCTTACTCCTTTCCATACACATCTTAGAAAAGTCAGAAGACTTCGATCCTTTGCAGCCTGTGTGCATTGGTACAACTTCTTTGAAGGGCAATTTGACAGCACCAATCAAATTTACAAATGCACACATTTTTTCACCCAGAAATTCCTTTTCAGGAATTTATCTTATGGATATACTTGCTTATATGCAAAATGAAATGTTCAAAATTATTCATTGTAGTCTTATTTGTAACAGCAAAAAAAAAACATACCTGGCCTGAATGTACCTCAATAGGGTCTGGCTAAGTAGTCATGGTTCATACAAAAAATAAAATAAAATATAAAGTAATTAAAAAATAAATTAAGGAAGAGCAAGGAAGCTTTCCATGCATGCATATGGAATAATCTCCAAGACTGTTAAGTGAAAATACATGGTAATGTATGTGCTTATTTGTATAAAAAAAAGGTAGACAGAATACTCCAGGAGGATACACGAGAAACTGTTAACACTGGTTGCCTTTGGCAGCTGAAGGACGAGAGGAGAGACTTTTCCCGAATCTCCTTTATACTTTCTGATGTTTGAGCCATGTGGATATATAACCTATTCAAAAAATAAAATAAAAAATAAAATTAGAACAAACACTGAAAGATGACTTGATAAGGGAGAAAGAAAAGGAGCAAAGGAGAGAGAGAGAAAGACACAGGTACCATTCACTTTACAGGCAAAATAAAAAAAAAAAAAAAAAAAAAAAAAAAAAAAAAAAAGACACAGGACAGAGACATGTACATATGGACACAGGGAGGTTTCCTGCTTTAATTTGGGCCATCACCCTGGCTCACCTTACTGACTTCTGTCATCTCCTTTTTTGTCTCCTCCGGTCTACAGACCATACACAAATTCCCATATGCTCCGTGATTGAAGAAAACACAGAAGACAAAACTGAATTTTAGCTTCTTAATAAGAATATATCCTCCAAAATTCCAGAAAGCATTGCCTGGCCTTGATTCAAATGTTTGCCTTTCCACAGAACCAAAACAATTTTTACCTGGAAAGGACACTAACATTTATTGAATAAGTCCTATCCAGGCCAGGACTTTTTTTTTTACATTAAAAAAAACATATCAATAGATTTAGGGGTTACAGTGGCTTTTTTTATTATGAGAAGGTAGATTGCCTTGGACTTACTTCACTCCAAAGGTTGTAGATCAGGAGAGGGCCTAAACGAAGCTCAGAAGAATGGTACTAATCCCAGCAGTAAGGTGTGTGGCCAAACCAGCCATTCCTTGTGAAGGCAAGAGGCACCTAACACATTAATTAGAAAAGCAGAAAGAAGTGCTAATAAATTTCCCCAGCCAAAAAATTCTTTAAAAACCAACAGTGATGTGATGAACAAGGTGAAAACAACAGGAAAGCTACATTAGCCAGAAAGAGATAAGTGAGTTTGAAAATTAACAAAGGGTAGAGTTGGCAATATAAAAATAATCATAAAGTTGGCAGATAAACATGTGCTTTTAATAAAGTGAGTGGAAGTGGGTGCCACAGGCCCCACCTGTAAGGCTGTCCTTAGGAGGCGGAGTAACTGGAACCTGGAGCCAGGTCAGGGCTAACCAGATAGACCACAGGGGAAAAAGGGAAGTGAGCTCATGCAAGACCCAGGGTCACAGTGGAGGAAATGGGATGTGCCACCACCCACAGGGTTGGAACATCCCTCTCTGGAGGGCTTTGCGTGGGATACCAGGGGAGACACAGCTGCTTCTAAGTGTTCACCCAGCACTAACCCCAAAACCTAGAGTCCACATGAACATGTTAACAGTCCTCAATGAAATGAGAACACCATGCTAAATTTAGTTAGTGTTTACATTATTATTTTTCTGTTATTTAGTGTTTACCCTTATGTACAAAATAATGGTAAAAATGGATAGCCATTATTTGGGTGGCTTTGTGTGTGTGTGTTTTTTTTTCAATGTCTTCACTCAGCAAATATAAAAGTTAACAACTGTATATTGGTCCTCCAGTTTGATTATTTTAAAAAAAGTTTCAGTGATATATAAAATTTAAAAAAAACTCCTTAAGATCCAATTTGTTTCTTCTGGTATAATTTCAACTACTTTCTCAACCCTAGCTCTAGCCCCTTAGCATATAAATATACTCAAATTTCTTCCTATTAAACTAAATCAAACAAAACCTTCCTTAAACTCCCTCCCTTCCTCTCTAGGTACACCCGAGAACTTGTTTCTTCTTCTTTATTAACTGTGCTTGCTTCACTCCACTGTTGCTTTTTCCCTCCAATGTTTCACACTGGCAATTTAATATTAAACAACTGTGCAATAGTTTTTCCACCCAAGTAAAGATGAATTAAAATCTGTTATTCAGTTTTAATGTTTTCCCTTCTGGTTGAATCACTATTAAAACAGTCTTGCTTTCTTCCTATTCAATCCCCTTGGGAGGGCACAGTATTTCAACTTCGTTATGTGTTAAATGGGCCTTTGTTGGCTACCTTGGGAACAAAGCCAAGTTTATATGCTTCTGTGTAAGAGAAAAGCTCTGTTCCAAACTGGCTTACAAATAAACTTTGCTTTTTTTTTTTTAACTTTTTATTTGACATAATTTCAGAATTATAGAAACACTGTAAGAATTATATAAAGAATTCCTATTCCCTTTCACCCAGATTCCCCAAGAGGTAATATTTGAGAGTAGACTGAAAACATGTTGCCATTTACCCCTGTATCAGTCAAACGTGAGAGAGAGAGAGAGAGAGAGAGAGAGAGAGAGAGAGAGAGAGAGAGAGAGAGAAGAGAGAAGGAGGAGGAAGAAGAGAAGGAGGAGGAGGAAGGCAGACTTATGTACTGTATTTTATGGAATTGGCTTATGGGATTGTGGGGACTGGTAGGTCTGGAATTCATGGGGCAAGCTGAAAATTCAGGTAGAAGTTAATGTTGCAGTCTTGAGCCTGAATTCCACAGGACAGTAGGCTGGAAATTCAAGCAGGGTTTCTATGTTGCAGTCTTGAGAATTCCTTCTTCTTCAGGAAACCTCAGTCTTTATTCTTAAAGCCTTCGACTGATTGGATGAGGCCCACCAACATTATGGAGGTAATCTACTTTACTCAAAGTCTACTGAGTTAAATGTTAATCACATCTAAAGAAAAACCTATCCAGCAACATCTAGACTGTTGTTTGACCAAACTGGGTGCCATAGCCTAGCCTTGCTGACACATAAAATTAACCATCACACTCCTAAAATTCTGCAGTGTATATATTCTTTAAAAAGGACATTCCCTCAACAACCACAGTAAAATTTGCAAAATCAGGAAATTAACGTCAATATAATGCTATTATCTATTATATTGACCTTAATCAGAGTTTACTAATTTTCCAAATAATGTCATGGATAGCCCCCCAAATCTAGACAAAGGCAACAAGAAAAATGTTTAAAAATCAGAACCTGCTACTGAGAAATTACAACTGTAATAGAAAATAATTTTAATTAAAAAGTGTTGATTTTCTTTAAAAGCTTCTAATTGAGGAAATAAAAAAGTTGGCAATTTTCTGATGGATTCCCCCATCTTTTTGGAATTTGGTCTTCCAGATCCCAATAGCTAGAGATTCCACTCTTTCTCATCTGCTCTGGGAACTTGTTTTTCTGATTTCTCAAACTTTCATTTGACCCCGCTTCTACTTACAAATGGGTTCAGGTCTCTCCCATCTTCAAACTAAGCAAAATCAAACAAAGCTTCTCTAACTCCAAAATTTCTCTTTTGTTGTCATCCTAGTTTTTCCCATCAAACCTAGGTTTCTAGAGACCCACACCTGTCTCGTTTTCCTCCCCTCCCATTCACCCCTCAAGTGTACTAGATGCTATTGACTGCTTACCCAAGTCCATCTTTCTCCCTTTTTCTTGCTTGAATCGCCCCCATGTGGTTTAAGTTCTCAAACTATGTGGTGAGGGAAGGTGATCCCAGCCCCACCTGAGGGGAGGGGCTCGTGTTAAGGTGAATTTCAATTAGTTTCTAAATTATCTGGCCAATGAGGCATAAAAGTATGCAGCCAACACCTGTGGGAAAGAATTCCTCCTTCTCACAATGAGACTTCTGATAAGAATGTTTCCTCTGGTGTAAGGAGGTGATGCTTCAGTTGCCCCAGCCTCCCGCAACCATGAGGACATCTAGCCAAAAACATCTGACTGATACAACTCAGTTGCACCGGCAGACATGGTCAACATTTGGCAAGCTAGCAACCAGTTAATTGGAGAATTATACAGTCATTTCTCCTCCAGAATTTGAGATAATTAAAAATCTATTATTAAAAAACTTTATTTTTCTTTTCCTTTCTTTCTTTCTTTTTTTTTTCTCTTTCTCCAGCCTGAGCAAGAGTGAGGAAAAAACTTTATTTTTCAATTTTAAAAAATCTTCTTCACTAATATTATAAAAACATTATTTCTTACTTATTTCCTCCTGCTTTTCTTTTCTTTGCAAATGCACAGTATTTCAGTTATGTTGTGTAAAATGACCTACTGATGGCTACCTTGAGAATTTAACCACTGAACATCGTGTTATAAGTAAAATAAAATTCTAAGTGAGCATACAAATTAACTTTGCAATAATTCATTTTCGAGCTGAAATGCCCTGGAATTCATCAGGTAATGGCAGTGCTTATTTAGGCATGGCTCCCAACCATTCAATTTAATATGAGTTACTCTACTAATACAATATGTTTGTACGCTTCTGTGCACTTTCTTAAATATAGTCCTTTTAAGAGGCTGCCCAGCAGCTTGGTCTATGACTTTTCAGCAAAGATAGCAGTAGTATTGCAAACGGAAAAGCTTTTAAGATTCGGAAATCATTAACAGGAAAGTGATTTTAATGAAGTGGTTTAGTAGTTCTCATTATCAAAGAACCTTGGTCTAGACGTCTGCCTGGACTACACTTAGGGAAAAAAAGAATTGTCACAAAATAACTTTGAGGCTAGGTGCTGACGACTTCCTTGATGTAGAACTCCATTTTGCCAGTAGATGTCGCTATAGTCAGACATTATTTTAGAAAATCAAAAAGAAAAAAAGGTGACCTCACTGGAGTTTAAAGGATCAGAGAGGGAAAAAAAAGCAAACAAGCTCGTTTATATCTAAACACATGCTTTTCTTTTTAAGAAAACACAAGAGGCACCTAATACATGTTTACTGAGTGGATTAATGAACAATCAATGTGTTTTAATAATTCTGCCTTGAAATCTTCGTGATCGAGTTATATTCTGAGAAGAGTCACAGGAAAAGCTTTAGTGTCAGCAGAATAAAAATGGTCTCTAAGAGGTGAAGAGACAAGTGTAGAAGGAAACAACTCTGTCTAGAGCCCGCTTGTGAGAAGGAGCATGAGGATTCCAGCGCCTCAACTGCACAGACATGAAACACAGTCTATCCCCTGCCAGGCACCGAGCTAGGCTGCACTGGAAACAGAGGAGTCGTGGGGAAGAGAAGCAGAGCCCAAGTGTTCTGGCCTCCATCATGAAATGGGGGAGGGGCAGGACTTCCTGGCACCAGGATAGACACAAGTTCTAAAATCAGGGTGAATGGTCTGAGAAACAATTCCCACCAGCTCTCCTTCAACACCCACTTTCCTTTTTCTAAAACTGAATTTTGATGCAGTGAATTTCTTCAGCATGTGAAAAAAAAATTAAAAAAAAAAACAACTCTGAAGTTTGCCTGAATATGCTGTAAAGAGATTAGGAAAACAGTTTGCAAACTTGGCAAATTAGAATATGTTTCTTTCTCTATTGCATCTGAAAAGGCCTACTAGAGAACTCCCAAAATATAAACCAAAGGGAAGCTCGCTTTCTTAAAGATGCATGATAAGCCGTTTTCTTTCCTTGAGTGAAAATGTGGAAACTTCCTTGAGAGATCTGATATGCTGATTATATATGACAATGCGTATTATAGCTATTTTGAGTACTTATTAAGTGGCGCCTTCTGTGCCAAGTTCTTTCTCTGATTTAATCCTACCAAGAGCTCTATGAAGCAGGAATTTTTATTATCCTTTTTAGAGATAAAGCATCTGAGGAATGGGAGCTGATGGGAAGTTCAATAGCTTGTCCAAGAGCTAATTAGTGGTGGGACCAGGTACAAAACTAGCCTGTAGGGGGCACTCTGCTGTGCCCCTTTCTTGGTTCATTATTCCAAGGCACTGGCTCTAGTAAGGGTCTGACTACCAATAAAATCTAGGATCCATGTTGTTTAAGTTGATTTTGTCTTAATCAATCACTTTTTTTTTTTCAATTTTTTTTCTTTATTTTGTAGAGACGGGGACTCACTATGTTGCCCGGGTTGGTCTCAAACTTCTGTCCTCAAGTGATCCTCCTGCCTCAGCCTCCCAAAGTGCTAGGATTACAGGTGTGAGCTATCACGGCTGGTGATTTTTAATATCTTAATTAGTGAAGCATTTCTATGAACAAGGAACTCGGCTTTGGGCGCGGAGAAGGGAAATATAAAGGCAAGAGAGCTGGCTATCCTAAAAGCATGTATAACTGATGGGAGTAGACATGGGGCATTTGGAGACAGGAGGAGCTTGGATGAGGAAGGTCACCCAGCGCCTGTCTTCTCCATACAGCTTAGCAGCCTCCGTGGAAAGTGGAAACGATTTGGAACAGCTGCTGTGAGGAATGTGTGAGGTTAAATAATATGTCTGGAGAAGTGAGGGGTATTTCAGGATCCTTCTTTCCACGCCTTGGAATTAATGGAGCTTATTTTCCCAGATTTTCCAAAATAAAGTTCACCTCTGGCTAGAGCTCAAGCTGGAAGAATTTCAGTATGGAATTTAATCTTGTCTCTTGAAAAACTGTCAGCACTTAAAATTTTTTATCATTGAGGAGGAGGCTGAAATGCTTACTTGACGATGCCTGTTGACTATTCAATTTGATTTTTCTTAATGTCACCCTGTTTCTGAAATAAGGAAGCAACCAAGTGAGAAATGTTTTCAAAACCACAATTTAGGAGTCTTTCTGAACATGTTCTGGTGGGGTGGGGAGGGGCTGCCCAATTAAAAAAAAAGAAAAACCAAAACACTAAAAGTTGAACTCCTAAGACAAATCTACAATTAGGGACATCTGTGTTTATTAGTATCACTAGGTACATGGGTTATATTGCCCTAACCCTTGCATTTTGAACAGTGTCATCTGCCTGCTCTAAGTTTCGTCATAAATGTGCAGACATTTTCTGGCTCCACCAGCATGTTTTCATTTCTGCCTCCATTCCACTTAAAATATTTTGTTAAATTATTTCATTGCATTTTATGTTTAGAAATCCTCCCTTTTAGACATTCCATCTTCCCTTTACTGAGGGAGGTCAATTTGGTTGAGTGTTAATTACTAATGGAATTTCTTCAGACTCAAATCTGCCCCCATATACTTTGCCAGGGAACAGGTAGAAAATATTACTCTGGAGAAATTACAGGATAAATATCTCTAAATCAAAGGCTTAGTAACCAAGTCCACAACCAGTATAATATTTTTCCAGAATGAACTGTACAAATTCATTATTAAAGTCCTAAACAAGGGGAAAAACTCTCCCAAACAGAAAACACAAATGGCTAATAAACATATTTAAAAATTCAGCTTTACTATAAATAAAGGTAAATTAATGGAACAATGAGTTCTTTTCGCTTTACATCAGTGTTTGCAATTTGTTTTTATAAAAATAATACTCAATATTGGTAAGAGGGTTCAAATTGCAGGTGGCAATGTTACCAAAAGTTCAGCACCTGTCCCTGAAGCAGCATCAGAAGAAAGAGAATAAGTGACTTGAGAAGGAAAGAGAAGTTTATTAATTTGCCAGCAAATACGGAGAATGACAGACTCTCGTCTTAAAGTACCATTGTCCTACCTATACGCAGAAATACAGAGCTTTTAAAATGAGTTTTCAGCCTGGGGCTATTGCTGTTGAACTACGGTCCTGATTGACCCCATCTCCAGTGAAGACAACCTCATGACTTCTGCCCAGACAATTTCATTGAGCCATCTCCTGTGGTACAAAGAACAAAGGACACTCCCCTGCCCCTCTGATTATTGGACTCAGGCAGGGATGCAGGCCTTAATTCCCAAAGAGTACGGGGGTGGTTAAATAGACAGCTCATAAATTATTTTCCCCCTTTTCAGGCTGTTTCCTCTGTGACATATTCCCCACTGTCAATTTTATCCTTCCACGTCTATGGGAAGAGGGGTGACAGAATCATTGATCTACTTCCTGCTGAACTGGTACAATGTTTTAGATGGAAGGTTTATACTTATTAATCCTGTTACAAAGCTTTGGCAGTAGGTTTACAAAAATAAAGAATACAACAGATGACCAGGTGAAAAAGGGCATAAGCAACAACTACAACTGTGAGGATTGACAAGGTGAAATGGAGGATACCTGATAAGAGAGATTTTACCCCACTTGGTATCTAAGACACCAGTAGGATTGTGGTCCTTCCTACTGTCACCTTGCACACAATGTCTGATACAGGCCTTGGTAAGAAAGAAACATAGACCTCTGAGTGTGGAGCTATTAGTTGTGCCCTGTCGGTGATTCCAGAGACTGGCTTCTGCAAATTCAGAAATCATATACAGGAATACTTACACCGAATGAAATTTAAGATGATAAACCCAGGTGGCTCATGCCTGTAATCCTAGTACTCTGGGAGGCCGAGGTGCGAGATCACTTGAGCTCAGGAGTTCGAGACCAGCCTAAGCAAGAGTGAGACCCCATCTCTACTAAAAATAGAAAGAAATTAGCTGGACAACTAAAAATATATAGAAAAAATGATCTGGGCATAGTGGCGCATGCCTGTAGTCCCAGCAACTTGGGAGGCCGAGGTGGGAGGATTGCCTGAGCCCAGGAGTTTGAGGTTGCTGTGAGCTAGGCTGACACCATGGCACTAGCCCTGGCAACAGAGTGAGATTCTGTCTAAAAAGAAAACAAACATGACAAACCCAGCAGCGAGACAGATCATCAAAAGAGGCGATAGCCTGGAGAAATCCTCACTAAGAAGTTGTCTTTCCATCCTATAGACAGAACAAATAACCAAAGAAAAGTGAGCAAAAATATCAACATTTTCATTTATCCTTCTTCTTAAAAAGATATTTTAGATCACCTAAAGCAGTGGTCCTCAACCTCTTTGGCACCAAGGACCAGTTTCCTGGAAAACAATTTTTCCGCAGACCGGGGCTGAGGGGTTGGGGTGGGGTTGGCAGAGCTCAGGCAGTGATGTGCGTGATAAGGAGCAGCTTTAAACAGAGATGAAGCTTTGCTCACTTGCCTGCTATTGCCCTCTTGCTGTGTAGCCCCACAGTTCCTAACTTTCATGGAAGATAATTTTTCCATGGATTAGGGGGGTGCGGCAGAGCTCTGCCACCCAGTCCCTAACAGGCCATGGGTCCCTAACAGGCCACTGGTCCACAGCCTGGGGGTTGGGAACCTTAGGCCTAAAGACTGGCCCATCCACTGGGGTCTTAGGTCCTCTTCTTCCATGGGACACCTTTTCACTCTGGTATGATGGACCTAAGGTTTTTATTCCTGACAATTTCAATGAGGTATGAGTTGTTAGAGGCACTTCATATGGTCCCTTAGACTTCTCTGCCAGTTGTTGTTCAGATCACCCAGTCTTCTGGTTTAAAGGGGTGGAGGGGTACCTCCAATTGGGGCAAGGATCTGAAAGAGGAAAATTCATGCATGATGGTTAGTGTCTGACCCGCTTGCTTAACATATTGCCTTACTCTACTTTCTTTACTTGTGATTATACTACCACACTTAACTTGGGGTACTAGGAAGGGTCTCCCATAAACTATTTCTTAGGGTCTTAACTTAAGCCTGCTTCTAGGGGCTACCCTTATCCGGATAAGGGCAAGTGGCAATACTTTATCCCACTTTAGATGGGTCTCCTGCATCGATTCCAGGATGCATGCAATTTTCATTCTAGGTGCAGGGCTTGCTTACTTGCTGGTTACCTCTGATATAAAGGAGGGTCCATTATTACTCTTGTATGGAGCCTATGAACACTTTGATGACCTGAGGGATCATTGAGACCACTGTGTCCAGCTCCCTGGAGAAGCAGTTCACCAGGCTCCCACTGGTCCACTCGAAGAAGCTCATGGGCAACCACAAGACATTGTGCAGCAAATCCAGGTGCAGAAGGTGGGAAGCAAAGATTCCCCCCACTCTGGCAATGGATACTGCCATGAAGCAGCCAAACACAGTGATACCTTGTAAAATGCCCTGGGCTATATAGATGCTTAGACAGACTGTAGTGTGCTCCTTGGTCCCATTGACAATGGGGTCATCAGTCCAGAGACTGAGCCGATAGTTAGAAGCCAGAGTGGCAACATGGTTACACAAGAAGAGGAAGGTGCTCAGGAAAAAGATAAACAGTCTGATGGCTTTCATGTAGTCCCAGGACTCAGACAGCATGACCTTCCTAGTTTGAGCCTTGTCTGCCTCCTTCTTGGCCCTGGCTTTCTGTAGCTTGGCCGTGCTTTTGTAGTACTTGATGACGTCCCCACTATAGGAGAAGGAGCTGCAGAGCTGTCTCTGGTGCTGCCTGCCCATGGCGTCCATTACCAACATGACATTCTCCATCTGCTTGGCCCCTTTCCCTGGACTGCTAACACCTGTCATCCCGTCATCCTCAGAGGCCTATTCCTGTTCTGTGCTTGTGTATGTACACAGGAACTCAGCAAAGGCCCCGTCCCAGGCCAGCAGCTCCTGCAGGAGCCCATCTCAGAGTGAGTTCCTTCAGAAGGATTCTGGTAACTTCACATGCTCCCTCCGTTTGGGTAGGATAAGCCTCTACCCAGCCTGAAAAGGTACCTACTAATATAGGTTTAAAAGGTGGGTCCTCACATGTTGGGTTCCCTGTGTAGCAGGTCATTTTTCTATCTTTGGATTGTTTCAAGCATATAAATAAATAGTTTGTTGAAAATAGGGTCCTCTTAAATGAGGTCCCACACAATCCATTAAGGCATCATGCCCATGGTGTGTGCATTCATCTAGGTGCCTCATAGGGGCCAACCAAAGCTTCAGGTCAGGAGCCCCTTTCCTTCCAAATGACACCATGAGCATGCACAACCATAAAAGCACACTTAGAGTCCATATAAATGTTTACCTTTTTCTTTCTGGATAACAGAAGAGCTTTGGACAAAGCAACCAGCTCAGCTTTCTGGGCTGAAGTCCCAGGTGGCAGGGCCACTGCTTTTAGTACCCATCATTCTGCAACCACCACACATCCAGCCCCTCATTATCCATTGACCATAGGCTGCTCCCATCAGTGAAAAGACCCCAGCCTGGCTCTGGCATCAGCTGATCTGATCCATCCTGCTAAAAATAGAAAGTCTCCAGAACATCTAAACAGTCATGCTGCAAAAGTCTCATTATCTTCAGCTGGTAAAAGGGTGGCAGGATTGAAAGTAGACACAGTCATTAATAACAACTCATAAGTAGCTACCACTGTCCAGAAGGAAGGAGGCCATCATCACGATATTGTCCAATGGCTTTGACAAGTATCCCACTGGCCATGGGATGTCCCCCAGCATTTGTAATAGTACTCCAAGGCTCAGTCTTTATTTTTCATGAATGTAGTATTTAAATTCTTTCTGGGAGTCAGGCAACCCCAAAGCAAGGGCAGTCATAAGACTCTGCTTTAGTTTTTCAAAGACATTTTGACAGTCTGTGGTACAGATCAGGGGCTCTGCATCTATTCCTTTGAGGGAATCATTCAAGGGTTTTGCCATTAGTCCAAAGTTTGGGATCCAGATGTGACAAAAACCAAGCATGCCTAGGAACCCTCACAGTTGTCACAGGTTCCCTTGCTAATTTGGAATCCCAGATAAGTAACCTGCTGTTTGCATATCAGTCTGTTTGCAAATCTGCAGGTTCCACAACTTCCCCACTAAGTCCTCACTAAACTGGGTAGGAGAGCCTATTTGAAAGCCCTGAGGCAACATAGTTGAGCAGTGCCAAGAAGCCATCCTAGTCCCAGGATCCTGCTGTTCAAATGCAATTGCATAGTCACTTGTACAATATCATTAATGGCACGTAGATCCTGCATGAATCTATACTTATTGGTATGAGGAATTTATAGTGAGGCAGGGTGCCCAAAGCACCCTACTTTGTCATCTGAGTCCTGGACTTGAAAAGAAACCATTTGCTCTCCTGGGGCTTCTTGTTACCTAGAGCCCTTTGCAATTTTGGGCAATGTTCTTTCCAATGTCTTCTCTTTTTAGAAAAAGCACATTGATCATACATCAATCTGAGGCAACTTTTTCTGCTCTTTCCTTTTGATTGTCTCAAAGGACCCAGCCAGCTGTCCTTGTACATTCAAGCCCCCTATCTGATATTTCCATAATGGAAATTGCCCTGCCCTGGCCAAATTGAGTTGCCTACTGGGTCTTAGAAGGAGAGGCCATTCCCAGCCCTGAGTCATAACCTAGTGGGTGTGAAACTGAAGAATTAGTTCCAGTTGCACCCTCCCTGGCCTCTCTCATGGTGCCAAGATGGGAACTCTGGGAGAGAGCTGGGGCATTCCCATGGATTGCCCTAGCTGCTGCAGGCATTGCAGCCATCCCCAGGGAGCCTGGTGGGTGATAGCACCTCCAACTGAATCACATGGATGCCCCAGGGAGGAGTTGGGTGGGTGGTAGGCACTCCCCTGATCCCTGTTTCTCCCTCACCACATGTCACTGGGCAGTGGACTGCACATGCTGGTTCCCCCTCCTGCCAGGTTTGCACCCAGGGCCACAGTCTCACATGGTGTTTTGCCACAGCTGGCACCCAGCAGCCAACCCAGAACTGGTATGGACCAGGGGAATCCTAGTATCCAACTAAAATAAAACACTGCAAAGGCCTGTGGCAGTCAGGGCAGTGGGGCCCCAAGTGCAGTTGAGTTCGAGGCACCATCCTCAGCACATGGGGAGCTGGCAGTGGCAAGGGAGCAGGTTCATGAGATTCTACCTAGTTAATCCCTACCCAGTTTTATCACCTGGCCTTTCAGCCTCCTTGTTATGCAGTTGCATGAAAGACTGCATACATGGGGTCTGACCTTTCACAAAATAATTCCAGTTATAAGATAGTATAATAATTTAAGGTTTCATTCAGCAGCCACTTCTCACACTCCAGTATGTACATTGGATTACAATAATATACTGTTCTTTCTTTAGACCTATGTTCATAGCTGTAAGTTGACCATTCAGCCAAAATTTTTCCCAGGGGACTTTCAGATGGAACAGAAATAGAGCCCATGTTAGTATAAAACTCACAAATAACAAACACAAACAATACCAGGAATTCCCAACATAAACAATCCCAAATGCCAAGGCCTACCAAACAAATGGGAACCACACAAATAAGAACCAAATCATCTCAAACAAGAACCAACATCTCCTAATCCAAAAGCGAGGGAATTCCCCAGGTTTCCAAGTTCCACTCAACTGTGACTTCCACCCACAAATGGTGCCTCTAAACAAATCCAAACAAAATGCCCTGTCATAGAGCAGAAGGTCTGAAAACCTTCCCCAAATTGGTGGAATCAAGGGTCTCAGCATGCACAGGCCAGGGAACTTACTCAAATGAATAGCCAAGGTATCGTGACATTTACCAAATCCATTTCTCTTTTCTCAACAAAGTTAAAGCTGGTCAGAGCTGCATTTGGAGAAGAGAGCCAGGAGTTCCCTGGAGCTAATCAGACTCCCACAGCTGCTGGGGTGGTCCCCTCACTCTCTTATTTGAAAAGGTGATACCCCTACCCATGGCTTGACCCAGAGCTACTCCCTACCTCTTCCAGCAGTTGCAGGGTGCCATTCCACTGGGGCACTGATGGGCCCACCCAGGGATGCCAAATTTTGTTACCAGAAGTTCAGCACTTGTCCCCAAGGCCACATCAGAAGAATGAAGACAAGTGGCTGTAGGAGAAGGAAAGAGAAGTTTATTAATTTGCCAGCCAATGAGGAAATGGCAGACTCTTGTCTTAAAGTACCATTGTCCTACATATCAGCAGAAATACAAAGCTTTTAAAATGAATTCTCAGCTTGGGACTATTGCTGTTTAATTATAGTTGATGGTTATTACTGACCCCATCTCCAACGAAAACAATGTCATGACTTCTTTTTTTTTGAGACAAGAGTCTCACTCTGTTGCCCAGGCTAGAGTGCCATGGTGTCAGCCTAGCTCACAGCAACCTCAAACTTCTGGGGTTGAGTGATCCTCCTGCCTCAGCCTCCGAGTAGCTGGGACTACAGGCATGTACCACCATGCCTGGCTAATTTTTTTCCATATTTTTAGTTGTTCAGATACTTTCTTTCTATTTTTAGGAGAGACAGGGTCTCGCTCTTGTTCAGGCTGGTCTCAAACTCCTGACCTTCAGTGATCCTCCCACCTCGGCCTCCCAGAGTGCTAGGATTACAGGTGTGAGCCACCGTGCCCAGCCACAATGTCATGACTACTGCCTGGACAATTCCATTGCGACATTTCTTGTGGAATAAAGGACACTACCCTGTCCCTCTGATTACTGGACTTAGGCAAGGATGCAGGTTTCAATTCCCAAAAAGAGTGGGGGTGTTAAAGAAACAACTCATAAAACATTTTACCCTGTTTCAGGCCATTCCCTCTGTTACAGCAATGTCATTAGGAGTATAAATCTTTTTGAAAATAAATTTGCCATACATATCACACTCTATGGCCCAGTAACTCCATTTCTAGAATTTTTTCCTTTTAAAAAAAATGAAACACAGAAAACAGCTTTATATGGACAGTCCCTTTTATAATTTATAATAATAAAAATGTAAATATTCCCCTATTTACATATATTAGGTTAAAAAAGCTACCTTGATGGATTAGAATCTTACGCATCTTTTCACAATTATGTTTATAAAGATAGAATTAAAGGGAAATCATTGTGATATATTAAGTGGAAAAAGCAAAAGAATATAAATACATATAAAGTATATATTATCCATACATACATGTATACACCCAAACATGTCCTGTAAAATCACTAAATGTTCTCTGAGGTCCCATGTATAAATTTATAAAGTGAAGAGAGCCATTAGGTATCTTACCAGGGTATTGTTATCACACAAGTTACCACTGCCTGGAAACTATAAAATGATGCCATTGCCACTATATTAGGTAAGATTCCCCAGAAGCAGAGCCTGAGACAGTGTTCGGTTGGAATGTGTGTGATTTACAAGAGTATGCTCTTCAGGAAAAGCTTGTGAGGGAAACAGACTAGGGAGGGGGAAGAGATAAGCAAGGACTGATTTCAGGTAAAGTCTAGCATTGGCCTGGTCCCAGGGGTGCTGTGGAGCATAAATCATGCCACCACACTGTGGGTGGTTCCCATCTCCAGAGCAATTCAGGGGGGTGGTAAAATCTGTGAGTCATGAACAATCGGGCTCAGTGGCTTGAATTTCCTGGACTGGTGTTTTCTTGGGTAAAATAAGGTGATTAAATTAAATCAACAAAGTGTCCTTAACCTGGGCCTGGGAATCTCTGGGAATCATATTCAAAATTCAGCCTTCTATTGAGTTTTCTGGGCTTAAGGTGCATAACTTTTGCCAGATTCTTCAAGGAGAGGCTGAACCAAGAAGGCTGACTTCTAACTGTCTTTTCATTCCAGCACTGATTAGGAGTATGAGAAGAGATTTAGGTCAAAGGAGGAAATTGAAAAACATCGAACTCTTTGTTCTTGTTTTAGAAATAGAATCGGTTAGAACAAGGATTTTTTTGGTCTCACCTTATCCCAACCCCTATTCATATTTAGAAAAATTAAAGGCAAGCTCCCAGGATGCTCACTTTGACAGCTGTATCTTTTCATCTTCACCACCGCTCTGCAAGGGGTGTCATCCTCATTTCACAGAGGAGGAAGCCGGAGGTGCCTGTGGGGTGACTCATTCAAGATCCCACAGCACCCCCTTGTGTTGTGGATCTAGAAGGTCAAGACTTGCTGTGGAAATCAATGGTTTTCAAAGGTCCTGGCAACATTTCCTGAAATATTTTTATTTTAAAAAATATACCCTGTTTTTCTCTTTCAAAAATGATACTTTAAAATGCAACAAGCAAGACCATGGAGAAAAGGGAACCCTTGTACATTGTTAGTGGGAATGTAAATTGGTGTGCCCCTATGGACAACAATTTGGAGGAGCCTCAAAAAATTAAAAATAAAACTTCCATATGATCCAGATATCCCACTTCTGGGTGTGTATCCAAAGGAGTTGAAATCAGAATCTCCCATCCACATACAAGTCAGGCCCCACCGTGCTTAGATCAGAGATCAGACCATATGCGTTCAGGATGGTACAGACTGAACTGAAATCAGAATCTAGACTGAAATCAGAATCTCAAAGAGGCACCTGCACTCCTGGGATCCCTGCAATGTTATTCACAACAATCAAGACATGGAAGCAACCTACATTTCCATCGACAGAAAGATGGATACAGAAAATGTGGTATACACACATAGAATGGAATATTATTCAGTCTTAATAAAGAAGGAAGTCCTGAAAACCAGGGTAACTTCACCCTGTCGGGCCTAGCTTACCTATGGGCCCCAAAGTTGTGTTAACTGCGCCTGGGACTCACCTCGGAATGCCGTGCTCTGGCGAGCGGCTGGAACGCTGGGCTAGGAGGGCGCATCGGTGGTCCTAGGGTGTGTGGCTGGCACCAAGGCCCCGTGGTGCTGGCGGAGCCCAGCAGTGCTGGGAAGGCAGAGGTCAGAGTTCAGCCATTTAGGCCGCGTCTAGGTATCCGCCCTGCCGGTTGGACCACAGCAAGGGTTGGTAGGGCATGGGATTTGCATTTCCGGCTCCCTGAGACAGGCACGACACCATGAGAACTAACGACTCCACCCTTCCCTAAATGTCTTGGGTGGCTTCATAAACCTGAGGATCTGGTGGTAGCGCCAAGCAGGGCACCACCCTAGGCCTTGGACACCTATGAGGTGGCCATAGGTATGAGAAATGAGCGTTGGACGTGGACGAATAAAATTGTTGGATATGGAAGTCTCCAAAAGCAGTAGCCAAGAAAAAAATGGGAAGTGGGAAGTAATAACACCCAAAAGAAGTTCTGGAAGATATCTGACCTCTTCAGGCATATTGGAACAAGAACAAGAAAAGCGATACAAGCAGTACAATCCTATCCTGAGCGCGTTGGCCCCCCAGACAGGGGAAGGGCACGGTTTTCCAATATAAGCCATCCGAATTACTGTGAACCTGACCAGAGGGTCACGCCAGATGTTACAGGTTTTAACAATCTGCCGGCAGATTTAAAGTCTTTCTGCTGTATTTGAGATGCGGCAACTATTCACTGCTTATAGATCAGCCGCATAAGTGTGCAAAGAAACTATTCGTATTGGGGTGATTAAGTCCCTCGCTGCACCTTTTGCCAGAAGGCAGGCGATCCGGGAACCCTGGGGCTGACAGGGCGATGCGGGGAACCGGGGAAGCAGGCCGTGGTGGGCGTCTTCCTGCTAGGCCAGACTGCCCTGGAAGACAACCACCCCCACCTTTCAGATACGCTGAAATTTGAGAGTGGGAAGCACCAAGACATTCTTATGTACAGCTTCTGAGACACTTCCTTCAGTTTGTCTCTGAAGGAAGTGCTGTTTCTCAGGAGTGAGTACTTCCGGTTGAGAGGCCGAGTTCATCTTCAAGGGAGATGACGATGTGTTTGTGAACACCCATCCCATCCTGAATTACTTGAATAGCTTATCCAAGAACAGAGCAAACGCTTTGTCCATGGGTGATGTGACCCACAGTGCTGGGATAAGAAACTGAAGTACTACATCCCGGAAGTTGTTTAGTCCGGGGTCTACCCACCCTCTGTGGAAGCAAGGGGGATTCCTCTACTCCGGCCACCTGGGCCTGAGTCTGGACAATGCCACCGACTGGGTCCACCTCTACCCCATCGATGAGGTTTATACTGGAATGTGCCTTCATAAACTCTGCCTCATTCCGGAGAAACATAAAGGCTTCAGGACATTTGATATGGAGGAGAAAAATAAGAATAGCATTTGTTCCCATGTAGATCTGATGTCAGTACACAGTAGAAAGCCTCAAGAGATGATTGATACTTGGTCTAGGTTGCAAAGTGCTCATTTAAAATGCTAAGATATACATACTAAATTTTGCATAGAAAGGCATATTTTGAATAATCCCATGTTGGGTTCCCACATTTAGGGTAATTTCCATGTTAAACCATCAAAATTGCCTTTATAAGTAGCATCCATTTGAGGACCTCTAAACGCTTCAATCTGGTACTTTTGTGAAGAAGGAAAGTGGAAAATGATGTTTTATGGATGATAATGACAGGACAATGGGTTTGGTCCTTTCTACCAGCTTGTGGTCATTGTGTCCCCCTTCTCATCTAAAATCATAAGTTTCTAGAAGTTGACCATTTTATTTTTATTTTGCCCTCCTAATATGTTAGTATTCCTACTTCCCATTATGATGACTGATTTATCTATAATTAACATGTTTATAAACTTACTGACTACAAAGAATTTGTTATACATGATTCAGTGGTTTTTGTGAAATGGAATTACATTTATTTTCATGAGATTTGGGTGAATTTTTTAAATTGTCTAGAAAATTGACTTCTGTGTAATTTTTCTGCCACCCCAACAGTATTTTCTTGTGCTAATCTAATTAGTTACTTTTGCAAAATGAGAATCACTATGTGACATTCATCTAATTTATCTTGTGGTCAGAATTTATGTTAAGGTCAGAATAAGAAAGACAGTTTAATTTTTCTTGTATTTGGTTTGCTGGTGGTATCATAATAGTTATCTGATTTTAGCATTTGAAGGTAATAAGAACTCTAATCCTATGACAGATTAACATCCCTAGATTTTAAGTAATAGATACACATCGATATGTTTGTTTAATTGATTGATACATTTTTACAAAAATGGAATCATATTATATACCCTGTCCTGAAACTTTTCTCCACTGAGCAGTATATCATGTCAGAAAATAAAAACATACCTCATTCATTTGAAAACAGTAATACAAACGACCTGTGCATATATGTTAGAGACCACCAATATGTTAATTGGAACCACGAGGTTAAATCATTTTTGTAAACAACGTGGAGTGAGATGTCTTCTGCCATCTTGCAGCAATTATTTGAACTTCCTGTAAACTGATTATGGAGGTTGTGGCTCTGCCCTTTTCAAAACATTCAGAAACTTTTCAGAGCTACTCCCATAAAATTGTTCAAATAAGCTGTGGTCCCCAACCACAGTACTGGTCCATGGCCTGTTAGGAACCAGGCTACCCAGCAGGAGGTGAGCGGTGGGCAAGCAAAGTTTCATCTGTATTTACAGCTGCTCCTCATCACTCGCATCACTCCCTGAGCTCTGCCTGTCAGATCAGCAGCAGCACTGGATTCTCATAAGAGCACAAACCCTGCTGTAAACTGCGCATGCGAGGGATCTAGGTTGCACGCTCCCTATAAGAATCTAATGCCTGATGATCTGAGGTGGAGCTGAGGCAGTGATGCTAGGGCTGGGGAGCAGTTGCAAATACAAATTATCCAGAGATTGCCACAAAAGCACTGAACAACCTGCTTCCATTTCCAGCATCCTATCTTTGTGAAGCAGGGTTTTCTGTAGTGAC
Organism: Microcebus murinus; assembly: GCF_040939455.1. Classification (NCBI taxonomy): domain Eukaryota; kingdom Metazoa; phylum Chordata; class Mammalia; order Primates; family Cheirogaleidae; genus Microcebus; species Microcebus murinus. The sequence continues at coordinate 31,188,123 of NC_134117.1, read as the reverse complement.
AGCAACCAAGATGAGATTACAGAGTGAACTGGACATAAGCAACACACTTCAGGTGTTACTGTCTCCCATCACCCCCAGATGGGACTATCTAGTTGCAGGAAAACAAGCTCAGGGCTCCCATGGACTCTGCATTATGGTGAGTTATATAATTATTTCATTACGTATTATAATGTAATAATAATAGAAATAAAATGCACAATAAATGTAATGCACTTGAATCATCCCTAAACCACCCCCGCACACACTGGGTCTGTGGAAAAATTGTCTTCCAGGAAATTGGTCCCTGGTGCCAAAATGTTGTGGCCTGCTGCAAACAGCACACTGTCATAGCCCCAGGGGCTGTCCTCTAGTAAATGTGGGACAAAGTTCGGGTCCATCTACTTTGTGCAGGTGCTCCTCACATCATAATTATAAACTGTGCAATAGCAAGAGAACATACAAGCTGCCTTACCGTGATTATGTTATATTATATATAATTTTAGCTGTTATAATTTTGCTGGGTAGAGTGAGCAGGGGACCATCAAAAACTAGACAAATGCTCACAGCTGGTCCAAGGAGTAAGACTTGGAAAACAGACTCTTTCTTGTCACAGCCTGGCACCTGGGATGGTGACAGAATGAACTTGGCTATGAATGGTCCAGACCTGGCACCCAGACAAATACCTTGAGAAGAAAGACAGGCAAGAATCCACCTGGTGGAATGCAAGGTTCCCCTGGCCAATCAGCCACATGCAAACTAGGAAAAAACCAGGACTCCACTCCTCTTCCCATAGCCATTCAGCCAACTTGTGACTTACCTAGCAGGAATTTGGAAGCCGATTAAGGAAATGAAAGCAATCCAAGTTTATTTCATTATGGTCGATGCCAGCAAAATAAATCTAGATTATCATTATGTATTTATACCCATGAAGAGAACAAGTTGGCATGGATTGCAAGGTATTTATTTAATTATAATTTAAACATATTATGACATTCAATGTTTTGTTTCATTATACCTTCATTTATTGACATGCCAACATAACCACAAAAAATGTAAAGTCCCTGTCAGTCCTTCTCACTGACGTCCTGTATCGCTAGGAAAAATGAAAATTAGCTGTGCAGGGAAAAAATTCACTTTCATAAGTAGCTTATGTGATATAGTAAGCATAATGAATACAGAAGAGGAAAGGTGACTCTCTGTGAGCAATCAAGCTCTTTGGAGCATCTCTGCCTCACGAAGACTCTCCCCCCCATCTCCAAATTATCCTTTCAGATTCACCTGTCTTTAACACATTAACTACCATGTGAGTTGTATTTAACTCACTCTAGTTTTGAGCCCAGGGCCTCGGGAAACATATGTAACTCACACATCTCTTTACCTTGGGAGCCACGTGAACTATTTTTCAAGTTGCATACAACTCATGGACAGAAAACAATAATAGGCCAGGCATGGTGGCTCATCCCTGTAATCCTAGCACTCTGAGAGGCCAAGATAGGAGGATTGCTTGAGCTCAGGAGTTCAAGACCAGCCTGACCAAGAGCGAGACCCTGTCTTTATTATACATAGAAAGAAATTAGCCAAAACAACTAAAAATAGAAAAAATTAGCTGGCACGGTGGTGTGTGCCTGTAGTGCCAGCTACCCGGGAGGCAGAGACAGGAGGATCGCTTGAGCCCAGGAGTTTGAGGTTGCTGTGAGGTAGGCTGACACCACAGCACTCTAGCCCCGGCAACAGAGGGAGACTCTGTCTCAAAAAAAAAAAAAATAAAATAAAATAAAATAAAACAATAAAAAATAACAAATTTTTCATTAAATTAGGATCTTTTTGTTTTCAAAGTTTTTATTTTATTTTAGTAATAAAACACCATGGATTGAAGGAAAAAAATTTTTTTCTAGTGTAGCAGTCAATGTGTTAAAGCCTTTTACTTCCCAGTTAGGGTGAGTTTCTTCCCCTTTTCTCCGTCTGGAGTGCCCTATTCTTATTTAAATATTCATAACTGTATTATTGATGTGTTGTAATTACTAGTTTGACAGTCTGTCTCCCCAGGGATCAGTGAGCTCCCCGAGAGCAAAAGCCAACAAGAACTGCGGCGCTCGCTAAGGTACATCCACACAAAGATGAAGACTATGCTGCAGTGAAAGAGAACAAGGAATGGTCAGGCATCAGAGAAATGAAAATCAAATCTATGGTGAGATACCATTTTATACCCACTGGGCGGGCTATAATCAAAACGTCAGATAAGAACAAGTGTTGGCAAGAATGTGGAGAAATCAGAACGTTCATACATTGCTGATGGGAGTGTAAACTGGTGCAGCCGCTGTGGAAAACAGTCTGGCAGTTCCTCAAAAGGTTAAATGTAGAGTTACTATATGATCCAGCTATTCCACTCCTAAGTATACACCCAGGAGAATTAAAAATACAAATTCTCACAAAGACTTATACACGAATGTTCATAGCAGCATTATTTATAATAGCCAAAAAGTGGAAACAACAGAGTGTCCAGTAACTAATGAATGAAGTAATAAAATGTGTTATATCTAGACAATGGAATATTATTTAGTTGTAAAAAATGAAGTACTGATACATGTTACAACATGAAGGAACCTTAAAAATACGCTGAATGAACCTTAAAATATGCTAAATGAACGAAGACAGTGGCAAAGGACGACACGTTGTTATTATTTCACTTATATAAAAGGCCCAGAATAGGTAAACCTATAGAGACAAAATAGGTTGGTGGCTCCCTAGAGGTTCTGGAATTGGGGGGAAATGATGAATGACTGCTAATGAGCACAGAGTTTCTTTTGGGTTTGACGAAAATATTCTATAATTGATTGTGGCAATGGTCACATAACTCTGTGATTATACTAAAAACCATCGAATAATTTATTTATTTATTTTTTTAATTATTTTTTTTATTTTGGCATATTATGGGGGTACAGATTTTAAGGTTTCAATAAATGCCCATTTCCCCCCCTCCCCCCAAAAGTCTGAGTCTCCATCATGACCATCCCCCAGATGGTGCACATCTCACTCACTATGTATGTATATACCCGCCCCCCTCCCCCCTCCCACCTGCCCAATACCCTATTACTGTAGCACCTATGTGTCCACTTAGGTGCTACTCAGTTAATACCAGTTTGCTGGAGAATATATCTGGTGCTTGTTTTTCCATTCTTGGGATACTTCACTTAGTAGTATGGGTTCCAGCTCTAACCAGGAAAATATAAGGTGTGCTATATCACCATTGTTTCTTAGAGCTGAATAGTACTCCATGGTGTACATATACCACATTTTATTAATCCATTCTTTGATTGATGGGCACTTGGGCTGTTTCCACAGCCTTGCAATTATGAATTGTGCTGCTATAAACATTCGAGTGCAGGTGTCTTTTTTGTAGAGTGTCACTGGATCATTTGGGTAGATGCCCAGCAATGGGATTGCTGGATCAAATGGTAGATTCACTTGTATCGCTTTAAGGTATCTCCATATTGCTTTCCACAGAGGTTGAACTAGTTTGCAGTCCCACCAGCAGTGTAGGAGTGTTCCTCTCTCTCCGCAACCACGCCAGCATTTATTGTTTGGAGATTTTTTGATAAAGGCCATTCTCACTGGGGTTAAGTGATATCTCATTGTGGTTTTGATTTGCATTTCCCTGATGATTAGAGATGTTGAGCATTTCTTCATATGTTTGTTGGCCATTCTTCTGTCTTCTTTAGAAAAATTTCTGTTCAAGTCCTTTGCCCACTTTTTAATGGGGTTATTTGATTTTTTCTTCCTAATTTTCGTGAGTTCTAAGTATATTCTAGTTATCAGTCCCTTATCGGATGCATAGGATGCAAAAATTTTCTCCCATTCTGTAGGTTGTCTGTTTACTTTCATGACTATTTCTTTGTCTGTGCAGAAGCTTTGTAGTTTGATCATGTCCCATTTATTTATTTTTGTTGCTGCTGTGATTGCCTTTGGGGACTTCTTCATAAACTCTTTGCCCAGGCCGATGTCTAGGAGAGTGTTTCCAACTTTTTCCTCTAGAGTTCTAATAGTTTCATATCTTAGGTTTAAGAATAATTTATTTTTTAATTAAAAAAATTTTTTTGAGACAGAGTCTCACTCTGTTGCCTTGGCTATAGTGCCTTGGCATCAGCCTATCTCACAGCAACTTCAAACTCCTGGGCTCAAACAATCCCTCTGCCTCAGCCTCCCAAGTAGCTGGGACTACAGACATGCGCCGACATGCCCGGCTAATATTTTCTACATATTTTTAGTTGTCCAATTAATTTCTTTCTATTTTTATTAGAGACAGGGTCTCACTCTTGCTCAGGCTGGTTTCGAACTCCTGACCTTGGGCGATCCACCTGCCTCGGCCTCCCAGAGTGCTAGGATAACAGGTGTGAGCCACCACATCCGGCCCATTGAATACTTTAAATAGATTAATTTTATGATATGTGAATTATATGTCGATAAAGCTGTTATTTAAAAAAAAATAAGGAACCAGGCATGGTGGTACACCTATAGTACCAGCTACTTGGAAGGCTGAAGCAGGAGGATCGCTTGAGCCCAGGAGTTAGTTAGAGGCTGCAGTGAGCTACAATCATGCCTGTGAATGAACAGTCACTGCACTCCAGCCTGGGTGACAGAGCAAGATCCTGTCTCTAAAAAATAAATAAATAACAAAGTGCTCTTAAATACTGAAAGTGTGGTTTCTATGATATAAAATTAACCAAAAAAAAGCAAGGTGAAAAACAGTATAATTTATAATATATGTATGAGAAAAGTGGGTAAATTAAAATGTGCATGCACCAGCTTCTTTTTAAAAAAGGAATCTCAAGAAGGATAAACCAGAAATTAATGATAATGTTCCCTACACAGGGAGACTGGGAATGGGATATAAGGGAAGGGGAGGCACTTCTTTGACCCAACTTTTTGTATAGTTTTCACTTTTGGAACTATGTTAGTGTTTTTAAAAATTCAAAAAAAAATTAAATCAACAAAGTTGGTGGTAAAACTAAAATTGAATACAAACAAAAATGAATTGGACTGTATGTCAAATGGATAATATAAACACACAGGGGAAATATTTAATTATGGACTGTGAACATATAAACATAGTCTAATGACAGAAAGAACTGCAAATAAATCTTGAACTTTGCTTAGCAGTTTTGTTATTGACGGTGCTATGAGTGTAGGAATTCTAAAAGTATTTCGTGAATATTGTAGGATAGAACAAATGACTAAATCTATACTGAAGTTTTTGGAAACCAGAATATTTGCTATTGGAAAACAAGTATGAAATGAGAGCTAGAGATGAAGAATCCTGTGCTGCTATTTGTTGGAGTGGAATTAGAGGAATCACTATAAAGTCACGGTTTAAAAATGTATGGGTACAGATTTCATACCTATATTGGCTGAAAGGGTCTAGACACAATCACAAGGCAGTAGCACCAATTGCACTTTGTGCCCAGATCTTGCTTGATTTCTTTTTTTTTTTTTTTTTTTTGAGACAGAGTCTCACTTTGTTGCCCAGGCTAGAGTGAGTGCCGTGGCGTCAGCCTCACTCACAGCAACCTCCAACTCCTGGGCTCAAGCGATCCTGCTGCCTCAGCCTCCTGAGTAGCTGGGACTACAGGCATGTGCCACCATGCCCGGCTAATTTTTTCTCTATATATATTAGTTGGCCAATTAATTTCTTTCTATTTATAGTAGAGACAGGGTCTCGCTCTTGCTGAGGCTGGTTTCGAACTCCTGACCTCGAGCTATCCGCCCGCCTCAGCCTCCCAGAGTGCTAGGATTACAGGTGTGAGCCACCGCGCCTGGTCTGATTTCTAAATTTCATTCCCCACTAATAGGAATCAGAGCTTCTTGGAAAAAAAACAGTTGATTCCAGCATTGGGTCAGGGAAAATACAAAATGAATACCGTGTTGTGCAAAGAATTGGCCAAAGATTGACAAGGACCTGTCAAAGTCTCAGAAGCCATCTTGAAGAGGCTCCCACTGACCAAATCAGGGAAAATTTGAGCATCAAAATAAATATCATTAGTAACATATTAGAACATATTAAATAAAATAGGAATTTGTGAGCCCATATGACATAAATAAATGAAAAAATATGTAGGTAGATAGATGACATATAGGAAAACTTTTGGTCCTTTTACCTAAATCTGGTAGATCCTACTTCAGCCAAGTGATCAAAGTTAACACACCCAGGATGGGATGAACCAACATCAGATGATTCCTCCTATGATGCACTAAAAGAGACTACACTATTTACACTGTATTCCTGCCAAGAAAGCATAATCACATTCAAATCATAAGAAGGCATGCAGAAATCTCAAGTGAGGGGCATTCTATAAAACAATAGGCAAGGGCTCTTTAAAAATGTTAATGTCATGAAATACCATAAGAGGCTAATAAACCATTGCAGATGAAAAGAGACTAAAGAGACAGGACTGAATGTAATGGGTGATCTGGATTAAATCCTGGATTGAAGAATAAAAATATATTCAATATTGGCACAGGCAGTGAAATTTGAATAAGGACCATATATCAATGTTAAATTTCCAGAAATTGATAATGAGACTGCCCTAATTTTAAGGAGATACACATTTGTGGTAAAGTTGATCTTTTCAACCTATGCTCATGTTTCATAGAAAAATAATGAATAAGCATGTGTGTGCGTGTGTGTATGTGTGTGTGTATGTATGAGAGAGAAAGCACAGATGTATCAATGTGTCCAATGTTAATAAAAAATGAAGTTTTCAAATGTTTAATTTGTAAATAAAAGAAGTTATCATGTTCAAATCTATATCTCCAGCACTTCCTAGTATAGGCCTGGAACATAACTGATGCTCAGTATATATTCATTAAATGCTTAAATTAAATGACAAAGTTCAATCAGGACTTTTTAAATTGCAAGTGATAAGATGTCCAGTTCAAACTGCCTAAGTAACAAAGGAAGTCAGTACATTTACCTGCAAAATCAAAGGCTGTGCTTGCTTTAGACATAGTTGGATCCAGGTGTTCATTCTATGTAATCAGGATCTGGACTCCTCTCTCTCTCCCTCTCTCTCCCCCTTTCTCTCTCAGCCCTATTTTCCTTTGTGCTGGCTTTATTCTCTGCTGTGGTTTGAATGTGTCCCCCAAATTTCATATGTTGGAAACTTCATCCCCAAATTCATATGTTGATGGTATTTGGAGGTGGGAGCCTTTGGGAGGTAATTAGGATTAGATAAGGTCATCAGGATGGGGCCCCATGGTGGGACTGGTGGCTTTATGAGAAGAGGAAGAGAGACCTGAGTTGACATGCTCTTGCCCTCTTGCCATGTGATGCCCTCCACCATGTTATGAGGCAGTAAGAAGGCTTTCGCCAGATGTAGCCCCTTGACCCTGGACTTCCCAGCCTCCAAAACCGTAAGAAATAAATGTATTTATAAATTGCCCAGTCTGTGGTATTCTGCTATGGCAAAAGAAAACAGACCAAGACTCTCTCTCTCTTAAACTAACTCTCCATATGGTAGCCCCACGTAGCTCTCCAGTTCAGCAGAAATAAAGATTCTTTAGTCCAGTAGTTTCATAAACTTCCATTACTCATCTTGTTGAACTGACTTGAGTTGTCAGAGAAGATGAAAAATTTTTGAATTTTTATTTTTTATTATTTTATTTTATTTTTGAGACAGAGTCTCAATCTGTCACCCAGGCTAGAGTGCCATGTTGTCAGCCTAGCTCACAGCAACCTCAAACTCCTGGGCTCAAGGAGCCCTGCCTTAGCCTCCCAAGTAGCTGGGACTATAGGTGTGCACCACCATGCCCAGCTAATTTTTTCTATTTTCTTCCATATTTTTTCTGTGTTGCTTTCTATTCTTAGCAAAATTTTGAGTAAAAATTTAAATAAAATTTTTTGTTTTATTTTTTACAGAAACAGAGTCTTGCTATATCATGCAGGCTGGACTGGAACTCCTGGGCTCAAGTGATCCTCCTGCCTCAGCTTCCCAAATAGCTGGGACTACAGGCATGCACCACTGCACCTGGCTCTAAGTCAAATTTTAAAAAGAAGTAAAGGGACTCAGAAGTTTGGCAAAATAAATTTATACTGGAAAACTGTAAAGATGTGGGGAAAAATGTTTTGCCATGATTCACCTTAAAAAATTCCCTCAGTCATACATGGATTGGAATACATTCAAAGCAAAGGCAATTCATTATTTCACCCCCTTACCCTCTCACCCCCACCCCAAAGTCCTAGAACTACAGTCTCTTTAAGAACATTGGTATGAATATTTTTGTTATCTTCCTTCTCTAGTATTTTCAGAAACTTAACACATGCTGGACGTGGCAGGTGCGATTCTAATTTTAATGTGAGTGGGAGTCTGCCTAGCCAACTATTTCAGAAGGGCTTTGAGAATTGTATCAGAGCATCAAGCTGGTCTGGTCATTGTGCTGCCTGAACAACAGCCCATTTGGGCATAAGCCCGTTGAGTGTCAGCTTCATCCTGGCCAGTTAAACCCCTGTGAGCTATGAGTGATTAAAAATAAAGAAAAAAATTAGCACCTGCTCCAGCTTTGGCAAGAACCCTAAAATAGAGCAACCATGTCTCATGAAAGTTGAACGTCAGTGTTTACAGCTGCTTGCTTCCTTATCAAAAATCAATTTCTGTCTTTATTTATTTATTTATTTATTAGAGACAGGGTCTCACTCTATGGCCCAGGCTTAAGTGCAGTGGTGTGATCACAGCTAACTGCAGCCTCAAACTTCTGGGCTCAAGTGATCCTCCTACCTCAGTCTCCTGAGTAGCTAGGAATACATAGATGTGCCATCACACCCAGCTAATTTTTTTTTAAATTTTTGTAGAGGTGGGGTCTTGCTATGTTGCTCAGACTGGTCTTGAATTCCAGGCCTCAAGCGATCCTCCCACCCTGGCCTCCCAAAGTGCTGGGATAATAGGCATGAGCTGCCATACCTGGCCAATTTCTGTCTATTATATAATATAAATAGGGTGGTCATCTCCTCTTGCTAATTAATCAATTTTCTTCCTGACTGAAGGAATCTTTCTGAGCACTTTTGTGTAAATTTGGAGCCAATGGGAAGGTTTTATTTTGTTTTTTTCCTGTCAAAAGCCACTGACCCACTAAAAAGAAGGAATCTACTTGTAAGATAAAATTGTTTTCAGTTGGCCATTTTTAAAAGTTAGCACAGAACTTACTGTTCCTTGTTTTTGTTTTCTTTCCCAGGCGACCTGCAGAAGAATGGATAAAAAATATACACAGGAACATAAAACTTTTTTCAGTAGAGACAGTAGTCAATAAAAATGGGCTTCAATTTGGTATATAACAGAGAGAGAGAGAGAGAGAGAGAGAGAGAGAGAGAGAAAGAAAGTGGAAGAGAGGGAAAGGGGACAAGAGAGAGAAATAGAGAGTTAATGAGAGATGTGTAGTCAAAGATGGGAAAAGATAAAAGCTGACCCCTGGTTCAGACCACTTGCACAGCCTTAGTCCCTGAACTACCTACATTCTAACCATGCAAATGCCACACCTCTTTACCTGGGTCCATGAGCTTCCTGAACACCTAGTCTATTCCGTCCGGTCCCTGATACCCTGATAAAACCAACTCCAGGGTCTTATTTCCCCATAGTTGTTTCAACTCTCTCAAGAATAATGAGCATACTCAAGGAGAATCTATCTACAGTATGTTATCCATCTTAATTTTCCATATTTTTTCTAGAGTGCATGCAGTTTTATTGGTTGCATCTTGTCTGGCTCATTTTTAGGAATCCAGAAAAAGTATTTAATACATTACCTAGCACTCTAAATTCATCCATTCAACAGCATTTCCTGTTTTCCTGTTAAATGTCATCTGGGATATTGAGAACAATTGGACTCGAGAGGGCATTTCTCACCTCCTATAACATAATTCTCTAGTAACCAGACCATTAGTCATGCTGTCAAAATATCTTGTACGCAGTCCTATTATTTCTTTTATTTAAGTAAATGTAAATTGTCAATAGTGAAGTTAGCTAAGCAGAATATATTTTAAAGGGGGAAAAAATCTGTTCCTTAAACTCCACCCACAGAAAATAGGATTTTTTAGAATGTATTTTTCAAGCAGTTTGATTTGACATGTAAAGGAAGAAACAAATATTTTAAAATTAGTTCTGAAAAACAACAAGGTAATTGTAAGTCATCATTAAAGTAAACTTCATTCACTTCCTTCCTTCCACCTCCCTTTCAAATACCCTCATCCATTCTCCCAGTGTCTCTTGGTAAAAAGCACTATGCAGAGAGAGAAGCTAAGAATAGATACATGAATTTTAAAGTCTATGAACTCAGTCACTTATCTTCCTTCTGCCTTCCGTTTGGTTTAGGCAGGGACTCAGAAGTCAGCTTCCAGCATGCATCTCTATCACTGGTCTCAGAAGCTTCCAGTTATATTAGATAATCCTTTTATGGCCTGGCATTCTTAGTGTCAAATACAATTACTGGTTAATCTGATGGCTGTCTCCTCTCATAAAGAAAGTTTTTACAAGACTTGCCAAGACCAGATGAAGACTAGACCAGATCTAGCCTCAGAGCTCTCGGCTCCTTCCTGGCTCTTCACTGGTTCTGACAGTGACGCCCGGGCAGCACTCTCAGCAGGCCTGGGTGAGGGGGGACCCCTGCCCTGGTTCTGTTTGCATTCGGAACTTTAAGTCCAGAAGTAAAGCCAAAACTTTTTATGAATACTGTTATGAAACCAGTTAATTTTCTGATCCATCACAGGGACAACAGAGTGAAAACTCATGCCACATCTCTGCTCAAAATTCTCCAGTGGTTGCCCATTTCATTCTGAGCAAGGCCAAAGTTCAGTGGTTTACAGGCCTGGCCAATGCGTTCCCACCCCACTTGGTTAACTCTTTAATCTCCCCTTGCTTTGCTTTCTCTATAGCCTACTTGCTGACCTACTTGCTGTTCCTCTTGCATCTCAATATAAATATTAAAGGGATACAAATGTTTTATTATGTGGATACCTTGTATAATGCTTAAGTCAGGGCTCTTAGGTGTGACTTAAGGTGTGCCCATCACCTGAATAATGTTCGTTCTACCCGATAGGTAAGTTTTTATCCCTCACCCACCTCCCAGCCACTCCTCTTCTTGGTTTCCAATGTCCTTTACTTCTCTTTGTGCCCACTGTTTAGCACCCACTTATTAGTGAGAACATGTAGTGTTTGATTTTCCATTCCTGAGATGCTTCACTTAGATAATGGTCTCTAGTTCCATCCAAGTTGCTGCAAAAAACATTATTGCATTCCTTTTTATGACTGAGCAGTACTCTATGGTGTGTGTGTGTGTGTACCACATTTTCTTTTTTTTGAGACAGAGATTTACTCTGTTGCCTGAGCTAGAGAGCCATGGTGTCAGCCTAGCTCACAACAACCTCAAACTCCTAGGCTCAAGTGATCCTCCTGCCTCAGCCTCCCGAGTAGTTGGGACTACAGGCATATGCCACCATGCCCGGCTAATTTTTTCTATATATTTTTAGCTGTCCAATTAATTTCTTTCTATTTTTAGTAGAGACAGATCTTGCTCTTGCTCGGGCTGGTTTCGAACTTCTGACCTTCAGCGATCCACCCACCTCAGCCTCCCAGAATGCTGGGATTACAGGTGTGAGCCACCACGCCTGTCCTACCACATTTTCTTTATCCACTCATAAATTGAAGAGCACTTAGGTTGATTCCACATCTTTACAACTGTCAATTGTGCTGTGATAAACATTTGAGTAGAGGTGTTTTTTTTTTTTTTTTTAATGACTTATTTTCCTTTAGGTAGATACTCAGAAGTGGGATTAGTGGGTTGAGTGGTAGATCTACTTTTAGTTCTTTAAGGAATCTCCATACTGTTTTCCATAGAGGTTGTACTAACTTGCAGTCCCACTAACAGTGTGTAAGTGTTCCTTTCTCTCTGAATTCATGCCAGCATCTATTGTCTTTTGGCTTTTTAATAATGGCCATTCTGACAAGCATAAGGTGGTATCTCATTGTGGTTTTAATTTGCATTTCTCTGATGATTAGTGATGTTGAACATTTTTTCATATGTTTGTTGGCAGTCTCTCTGTCTTCTTTCAAAAAATTCTGTTCATGTCATTTTCTCACTTTTTGATGGGGTTGTTTGTTTTCTTCTGAACTGATTTGGTTGAGTTCTTCATAGATTCTGGCAATTAGACCTTTGTCAGATGTATAGTTTGTGAGTATTTACTCCCATTCTGTGGGTTGTCTGTTTACTCTGTTCATAATTTCCTTTGCTGTGCAGAAGCTTTTTAATTTAATTAAGTCCCATTTATTTATTTTTATTGTTGCTGTATTTGTCTTTGGGTTCTTAGTCACAAATTCTTTGGCTAGGCCAATGTCTAGAAGAGTTTTTCCTATATTTTTTCCAGAAATTTTATGGTTTCATACTTTACATTTAAGTCTTTTTCCAAGTTGAATTAATTTTTATATATGGCAAGAGACGGGGGTCCTGTTTCATTCTTCTGCATGTGGCTATCCTTTCCTCCCAGTACCATTTATTGAATGGTGTATGCCTTTCCTCAATGTATTTTGTTGTCTTCTTTGTCAAAGATCAGTTGCTTGTAGGTAGATTGTTTTATTTCTGAGTTCTCCATTCTATTCCATTGGTCATTCTATTCCATTGGTCTATGTCTCTACTTTTATACCAGTACTGTGCTGTTTTGGTTATTATAGCCTCGTAGTATACTTTGAAGTCAGGTACTTTGAAGTCTGGGACGTCTCCAGATTTCTTCTTTTTGCTTAAGATGCTTTGGCTATTTGTGCTCTTTTTTGGTTCCTAATAAAGCTTATGGTCATTTTTTCTATATTTGTGAAATATGATGTTGGTATTTTGATGGGGATTGCATTGAATCTGTAAATCACTTTGGGCAGAATAGACATTTTAACAATGTTGATTCTGCCATAGCAAGGGATGGCTTCCCACTTGTTTATATCATCTATGATTTCTTTATCAATATTTTGTAGTTCTCCTTGTAGAAATCTTTCACCTTCTTGGTTAAGTATATTCCTAGGTATTTTATTTTCTTTAGCTACCATAAATGGTATTGAGTTCTTGATTTGATTCTCAGCTTGACTGTTATTAGTAATCTTTTGATTTTCATCTTAATTTCATCATTGACCTAGGGATCATTCAGCATGATATCTGAGTGCCAACACTTGCTTGCTTTTGGTTTCCACTTGCAGGGACTATTTTTTCCATCCCATTACCTTGAGTCTGTGTGAGCCCTTGCAACTTAGATGTGTTTCTTGGAGACAGTGTGTAATTGGGTTGTGGTTTTTCATCCATTCAGCCAGTCTATGTCTTTTAAATGGGGAATTAAGATCATTCACGTTCAGTGTTACTATTGATTTGTGGGATACTGTTCTGTTCCTCATGTTGGATGATACCTTGTTCTTTTGTTTCCTCTCTTGTGCTATTGTTTTATAATAGCTATGAGCTTTAACTTTGGGGTAATTTTACACTGGTGAGTATCTGTTGTGCTTTTCCATGTATAGTAATACATTTTTTGAGCATTTTCTGTAGGGCAGGCCTAGTAGTGTTTGCTACTGGAAAGTAGTGTTTGCTATTTTAGTGTTTGCTTATCTGGAAAAGTGTTTATTTCTCCATCACTTATTAAACTTAGTTTTGCAGGATACTAAATTCTTGGCTGGCAGTTGTTCTGTTTAAGAAGACTAAAAATGGGGCCCCAATTCCTTCTGGCTTGTAAGGTCTCTGCTGAGAATTCTGCTGTTAGCCTGATGGGTTTTCCTTTGTAGGTCAGTTGTCAGCATCTGAATCTTTTACTCACTACAGGGTCTTTTCATTTGCTATCTCTTCTGTCTAGAATGCTGTTCTCCCAGGTATCCACAGGCTCACTTCCTCAATTCCTTGCAGTCTCTGCTCAAATTTCACTTTGTCAGTGACCTTCTTTGACCCTTCATAAAACAGTAGCAACCCACTCCCACCCCACTGTTACCCATTATTTTTAAAATAGCTTTATTGAAGTATAATATAATGATGCGCATCTCATACAATTCACCCACTTAAAGTATACAATGGACTTTTAGTATAATCACAGAGTTGTACATCCATCACCATTCAATTGCAGAACATTTTTATCACCCCAAAAAGAAACCCTGCACCCTTTGGTCATCACCACCATAGCAAACCACTAATCACATCTTCTTTCAGTTTCATAATTTGCTTATTCTGGACTTTTCATATAAATGGAATTACACAATATGTAATCCTTTGTGACTGGCTTCTTTCATTTTACATAATGTTTTCAAGAGCATCCAGGTTGTGGCGTATATCAGTACTTCATTGCTTCTTCTTGGCAGATAATATTCCATAGTATGGATATACCACATTTTATATTTTATATAGTGTGGATATACCACATTTCTTCATTTATCAGTAGGTGGATCTTTGAGTTGTTTCAATGTTTTGGCTATTATGAACAATGGTGTTAAGAACATTTGTGAACAAATTTTTGTGTAGATATATGTTATCATTTTTCTTGGGTATATACCTAGAAGTTGGATCTCCATCATTTTTATTCTGCTTTATTTGAGCACTTATTAGCATCTGATATATTATATATTTCCTTATTTTCTGGTTTATTGCCTGCCCTTCTTCTACTAAAATATAAGCTCCCTGAATACAGGTTCTTGGTCTATTTTGTTCACTTCTTAGAACAGTGCCTGGAACTAGTAGCCATGCAACAAATACACAGTGTATGAATTATTCAGAGAATGCTAAAATTAGGGCAGATTTAGTGGGAAAACCTAATAATTCAGTAAACCAATTGTGTGTACATTAAAATTCAGTTTGTGGGAAGAGGTTTGGAATGACAATTTTCAGGGAAGTAAGAAAATTTCCAGAGCTGACACCAGCCTGTGCCTTAGTCAAGTTACTTCCCTGTGGTTTCAGTTCTTTCCCCATAAAATGTTGTATCTATGTGAAACTGGAACATACACACTATCCAGGTGTCTTATTTGGCATATCAACATTTATAGTCTATTTGGACAATAATTATACTATTGCTGATTTAAATCTCTTTTCTATTTCATCAAATATAGTAGGTTGGGCTTTGAAAAAAATGAAAACTATCTCTTAATTACTTTAAATTTCTATGGCATAGGTATTAACTGGAAGACTAAAATAAATCATATCAACATAGTATATTTATTTATTTATTTTTGCTTTAGTATGTCTCAGTTTCATGTGGGTACAAAATGTATCCATTAGCAGACATGAAGAGGAAATTAGTTGGGTGGGGAAGAAAAACCTCATTCAGACCCTTTGGCTGTGGCTGATGCTGTATGGAACTGCAGTCTACATCCCAAGTGCTCACTCTTAGACGCTGCTACCTCTTCTTACGTTTTCCATTGTCTTCATACACTGAAGGGTTGCCTAAAATCAGACAAGTTTCTCTATCATTTCTTTATCCGGGAAGTTTATTCCTTGATTTGGCATAATTCCTCAAGTGTTGGGGAGCAGGGGAGTAAGAGGGCTGAAAAGTCTTTTTCTTCTCCTATTTTTTGTTTTGTTTTTGTTTTTGAGACAAGGTCTCTCTCTGTCACTCAGGCTGGAGTGCAGTAGTACGATGACAGCTCACTGTAACCTTGAACTCCTGTGCTCAAGCGATCCTCCTGCCTCGGCTTCAGAGTAGCTGGGACTACAGGGGCACTCCACCACGCCCTGGCTTCTTCTCCTTTTGAAATCCTGTTATTGGGCAAGCTGCATGTTTTGTCTCCCTTGTACCTCAGTGTCCTCCATTAGGAAGACCGTGGGTTTAGAGTTTAGAACCCAGTGTCTTTCGAGTTGAGCTTGAACGTCTGCAGAAGTTCGAGCAAACCAAAGCAGACAAGAAGCCAAGGGAATGAGACGTTCCTTTGTACAGAGGCCTTGTTTTTGCTGGAGAGATATGCTTGCAAAATCACTGGCTATGTTCCTGGACCAAATACTCCAAAATGTACTTTGTCAGGAGAATTTTCTGTGATTAAGTCCCAGGGACAATTTTATATAATCTGCTTGCTACATGATTTTAAGAAAGCATTTTTGGGAGAGCAGAATGGACCTGGGAAGTAATACACAAATGCCTCATTCAACATGTATTTGTTTGTCTATGACGGGCCAGGCTCTGAACAGGAGGGGTTAATGTTTTCTCACCTACCCTGCCCTAGGTCTCTATGACATAGGTGTCCCTGGTTTGGTCTGCTTTACAAACAAGGATATGGAGGCTTAGAGATGTTAAACAATTATCTTAGCTAGGATTATACAGGTACAAAGACTTGACATTCTTTTCACCCTATAAAATTCACTCCAATTACATAGATTAATATATTCATGATGGATCGAGAATGTTATCTTTGCAAGTGAAGTGCACAATATACATTGGGAGGTAATAGATGCTAATAATTACAACAGTTCCTTTCAGAAGCAAAAAAGAAGATACTTTGTCCCCTATAACCAGAGGATTTTATGAGGAATTGAAAAATCTGAACGAATTCCTTTATTTTCAGTTACCAAATATAAATCAGAGAGCAGTTCTTTAAAAAGAAAAAAACAACTCTTGTGAAGTTTGGAAACTCTGAGAGGTAGTTTCAAGAGTAGGTAGGCCAAAGCCACTGGGCTCTTCACAGATCTTCACAGTTCTAGACTCCAAACCCTCTATCCCCCTGCCCCCAGCACTTGCAATGCCACATGGAAACCGAAGTTACGTCCCCCCTTGAGCCAGCCAGGCACCTCGGATAAGAACTGCACCCAGGCCAGCACCAGCAGCTCAGCCAGCGGCTGCGCGACCGTCTGCAGTTGGCTCACCTGCCACTGCGCCCGGCGGCCAGCTCTCAGGTCTCGTGGCCCAGATGGCGACCACTGCAGCAGGTGTGGCTGTGGGCACTGCAGTCGGGCACACACTGGGTCCTGCCACCGCTGGGGCGTCAGTGGAGGACGGATGTAATGCTGAGCCCTCCAACCCTGATGTCACTTACCAGGAGCCTCAGGGAAGCCCGCAGGCACAGCAGCAGCAGGTGGGCCCTTGCTTCTATGAGATAAAACAGTTTTTGGACTGTGCCTAGCACCAGAGCGACCAAAAACTCTGTGAGGGTTTCAGTGAAGGGCTGAAACAGTGCAGACTTGCAAACGGATTATTCTTATCACGAAGTTCAAATGGAAGAAATGGAAAAATCAGCTCTCAAGAGCAAGTTAATGTAGTCATTGATAGTGAAAGTATGAAGTGTAAAACCATCAGTTAAACCTCTCCTCTGTCATTTGATAGCTTCCTTGCTTCAGAACTACAGTGGACGAGGGTGTTCTTACTGTGTAGTTCATTGAGATGATAAAGAATTGGGGCTGGGCAAATGTTGGTGTGGCCTCCTTAAACGAGCTATTGTGATGTTATTTGTGAGATAATTAGGATAAAGTGATTTCCTTCCAAAAAGAAAGAAAGAAAATTTAGGTAAATAAATTTATTCACATTTTGTTACAGGATGGGGGAGGCTCCGAATATTAAATAAATGCTTCCTTCCCCCTCCATCTAGAAGTGACTAATAGACAATTTTCCTAATATGAAATCAGTTAAGCGTATGACCAGGGCACTGCATGTTACCTAAATTCCTGAGCTCTCAGTCCTCATCTGTACAGTATGCAGATTCAACAGGAAGATTTTGGGGCTAGTTCTTCTCCACAGCCCTTTAGTGAGATCCTGTGATATAAATCACCCTTATAAAATAATTTTGTAAAATCCTAAGGAAAAAAAAGATCGACTGTAAACTAGTTGAATCTATTGGTCAGAAACAATAGAACCAGCTCTTGGTACTATAAAAAAGAAGCTCTGGGAATTGTAGAAAATGTAGGATGAAAGAATAAATCTTAGAAAAGAACAGAGATTTCAGAGGCTTTAGGTGGTAGAAACAAAAAAAAGCATTACCCTTTGAGATAAGTAGGTTTGACTATTTTTAGCCCTATTAAAATTTTTCCTGCTCTGCTCCACTCAAGTTTCAGAGAGGAAGCATTTGAATGATTTAATCTCATACTTCTGCCCTCCTCGCCTTGGTCAAGGGAGGGACACTCTAGTGTATGGTGGATCGGTGTTATTTCTGATTGGAAGTGAACACTGGTTCCCCCAAGCAAAAGTTGGGTGTCGTTACCAGGAGAAGGGAGTGGAGGCTGGGCAGGCAAAAACAACAGATGTCCGCGAACCCCATGTCAGGAATGTGGCTTCTCCATACCCCTTGGAGGGATCTATGACATGGGTTTGAGGCTAGGGACAGATACAAACCACGAATAGACACGAAGATAAACCCTGGATCAAAGCTCTGACCCACGCCAGGAAGGGGCAGGCCTGAGCCAAGGGAGGCAGATGACAGAGAGGGCACTTGGAGCTGCAAGGGGAGAGCAGCTGTATTTTCTGATCTGCACTTCATCTAGCCGCCTGCACCGAGAATGCACCACACGGTCAGTGGAATGGAATGCGGGGCAGACAGCAGCCCCGCAGAGGCACACAGAAACCTGATACAATGGCTTCGGCCTAATGCGCAATTCCTCGTGGGGTCCAACAGCATAAGGCTGGCCAGGCAGGGTCAGAGGGCAAGCCCAGCCAAGACGGAGTGGTACCTACAGCACATGTAGGTGAGACCAGAGAGGTTAGCTGAGGCAGGGAGAAACTGCCCCAATCTCTTTCCTAAGTTGGGGCTCCCCCCGCCGGCACCTGAAAGGGGTCCTGGTTTAGGTTGGATGGTTCCCTCACTCCAGGGAGGGTAGAAGAAACTACCGCGATTGATGCATGACTTACAGGCGCATTGGCAGCCTACAGCGGGGCCAAACGAGCACTATCAGAGTCAAGAGGTCAGTTTGAGACTATGGTCAAGAATGAGGCAAGAGACCAGGAGCTGAGATCAGTAACAGGTCTGCAAACGGTGGGAAGCAGGATGGCCCGTGAGAAAGTTCAGAATATAGACTGAAGGGCCCAAGGGACCAAAGCCTTGCTCTCATTGGGTGCTGGTCACATGACAGGAGGCCCCAACAGCCAATCAGATCATTTACTAGCATAGAGCTGGGCTGGAAGAGAATAGGAAACCTGGTCCAGAGAGGTCAGTCACTGCAATGAACTGCAGGCAGGGTAGGGGTCCGGAGGGAAGAATCCAGAGTCTCAGAGTCAGAGAGCCAGCCAGGTGGGCGTTAGCCAGGAAGATAGACCTCTGTTCCCAGTACAGGTATCCTCTGAGTGAGGACACCAGATCGTTGGACTTGGCAGTTATGTTTATCAAATGTGAGCCATTATCTAACTGGGCAAGTGTACATACTTAAAAGAGAGGAGATGTTTCCATAAAACAGTGGTTCTCAGCCATGACTATACCTTGTAATCACCTGGGATTTAAATAGGTTGATGCCTTGGCTCCGCCAGTAGTCTAGTTTTTTCACTCTGAGGTGCAGCCTGAACTTCACAAGGTTTTAAAAGTTCCCCGGGTGTTCCCAGTGAGCACTCAGGGCTGAGAATAGCATTGCCCCAATGACCATTCCTCAGGACACTGGCACAGCAGGTTTTCATTGAAAACTAGGTTTCTCTTCCAAAAAAATCTAGGAAGTAATACATAATGTATACAATGTTCTTTTGGAGATTTAACAACTTCTGAGGAGTTTTTCAGTAAAATAGCCTATTTTCACCCTGTATTAAGACAACATTTGTGTCCAATAGAATGCCCAGATATTAAGCATATGGTTCAATGAATTTCAACAAATGTATACACTGTACAATTGGTGAATATGGATGAAGGGAATACAGGAGTTCATTGTTCTAGCTTGGCAACTCTTTTGTAAGTTGAACAGAATATATATCAACATTAAAATTTACAAAAAAGTATACACTTGTGTTACCATCACTCAAATCAAGAGAGAGAACATTTTCATCACCCGGTGAAATTTCCATGTGTTCTTTCCAGTTGCCCCTAGACCAAGGGTGGGGAAACTTTTCATGCTGGAAGACCACATTAATTTAGCTATAATCAAAGAAGGCGAAATTCAAGAAACTCAGTTAGATATACTTAAAAATGTACATTACTTTGGAAAAATCTATCTACAATGTACTTAATAATTTCAAAAAGATGAAAACTACTTGTTAATTTTCAGGTTAACTAATCTTTAAATGACTTTGTTGTGTCTGCTTTTTGTTGGAAAGCCTTTGAATTGAGGTCCGCAGTTTCAGCTGATCCTTTAGATGGGCATCAGTCATCTGTGACCTTTAGGGCATCTTGATTTGGGTTAGGTAGGAGAATGTAGATTTGCAGCAATAAGTGATTGAAAAGCATGAAAGCATTTTTCAGGCATGTTGCCAAAGGTGTGGGTATTCTACTGTATTTTTCCATATTTCAATTGCATCTTTCTTAGCATCAAACAAAGACTTTAAAATGTCATCTACTGAGAACTCAGTCAAGTCCATCTGTAGTTCTTTAGGTGATTGGCGATGTCAACTAGGTGAGGCTAAAATGCTAATTTGAGTGTGATGTCATGATTCTCAAAGCCAGTGACCTTTCTTGTATTCTTCTATTAATAGATCTATAACAGCTGCATATTCTTCAAATGATTCACATATATCATCCTGCTCATCAGTGACTTTTGCTAACTGGGGAAAATGTTCAACCAAAATTTCCTTTTGAAGAAGTGTTTGAAAGAAGCTTGTTTTGAAATGCTTGGATTTTTTGCCACATATCATATATAGATGTAGTGTTACCTTGCAAAGAAATATTCAAGTCGTTTTGATTTGATATATCACACAGAAATGCTATATTCCTATAGAAATATTCCTTTAATAATTCACATTGCTGATTCTGTTCTTCATAAAATTGAACTAACTGTTCTCACAGAGATATTTTAGGTCATTAAATATGAAATGTCCGATTTGGAATCAAAAGTGTAGTTTATCATATCTCAAACAAGAAGCAGTAGTTTATTATATCTCAAACAAAAAGCAGTACAGTTAATCAAATATGCACCTAAACTATCCACACAGTTTTGCCATCTTAATGGTAGCTTGTTTATGCCAGCCGTGAAGAAGCCTGGAGAGCGAGTGGCGGTGAAATTGCAAAAGGCGTTTTCCACGGCTTGTTGAGAATGGAATATTTTTCCTTGGAAGAAGTGGTCCAAAGCCTGGAAGAAGTGGTCGTCAGATGGTGTAAAGGCTGGTGAATACAGTGGATGACAGGGTTTCTAAGCCCAGCCTCTGTAGTTTGAGCAGCGTTGTGTGTGCGACATGTGGTTGAGCGTTGTCTTGTGAGAGGATTGGGCCGTCTCTATTGACCAGTCTCAGCTGCTTAATAGCAAGTGTCCTCATCGTTTCATCCAGATGATTGTCAAAGACATTCATTATAATCAATTGACCAGGTTTGATGGAGCTGTAGTGGATAATACCAGTGCTGGATCACCAAACAGACACTATTAGCTTTTTTTGATGAATAATCGGTTTGGGACTGTGGGCACTTCATCTTTATCCAGCCATTGTACCGAACATTTGAGATTGTCAAAAAGAATCCATTTTTCATCACACTTAACAATACAGTGTAGAAATGGTTTGCCTTTATGTTGTGACAGCAACGAAAGGCAAGCTTTGAGACAATTTCTCTTCTGACACTCGTTTAATTTGTGTGGAACCCATCTATCAAGCTTCTTTGCCTTGCTGATTTGTTTTAAATGGCCCAATATTGTTGAGATAGTAACGTCAAACCTTGCTGCTAATGCACGTGTAGGTTGAGATGGATTTGCTTCCACTACAGCTTTCAGCTCAGCGTTACCCACCTTGGTCTCAGGTTGCCCACGTGGCTCATTTTCAAAATTAAAATCACCATCAGAACTTCTTAAGCCATCAACATACTGTGTGTTCATTAGCCACATCCTTCCCAAACACTTCATTGATATTTTTAGCTGTCTGTGCTGCATTGGTTCCTTGATAGAACTCATATTCAAAAATAACACTAATTTTTGACTTATCTATCCATGGCTGCACAAAAATTGCTCTAAAAAATTTGAAAAATTTAAATATAATTATGGCTAACACCTGTCTCTGCAATTGCCAACACACTTTAGAATGGTACGACAAATCTACACTGAATACCTCATCCTTCAACTTTAGCATGTTATGAAAACTGACGATGCCGTGTTGCATTTGCACAAAAATAGTTTATAATACTTATAACTCGCTGCAAGGTGTCACTTAAAACAGTAGCTTTACCACAGACATTTTGTTGATACAAGACACAATGAAAAAAAAATGAGAGCGTCTGGATCTGTTAATACTTTTTAAATCTGTGCAATAAACTCTTTTTGTTTTCCTGTCATGGAAAGTGCACCATCTGTACATACACTCAGTAAATTTACGAAATTCAGTCCAACTTCACGACATTTATTTTGAAAACTGTTGAAGCTATGTATTCCCTGTGTTCTGTTTGCAAGAGTGCCCAAGACAAGTAACTCTTCATAGCAAAGAAAATCTTCTGTTATGACCCGAATGAAATATAAAACCTACACTGAGTCAGTAGTATCAGTTGATTCATCCAAAGCAATCGAATAACATTATTTTCCTTTTGAAGTATTGCATGAGGTTGTTCTGGTCAGTTGAAGGCTAATTCATGCTGCTGATCAGTTATGCTTCTTCCTGATAGAGGCAGTTGTTTGTACTTTGAAGCGTTATGGGGGTCTAAGAATCCTACAACTTTGACAATGCATTCTTTCACAATTTCTGCATCACTGAATGGCTTCCTCTTTTCTCCAAGTATATAAGCTATTAATATACACTTATTATACTATATGAGCTGCTTCAGTGACATTATTTCCAGGTGTTCTTGCTGCTTGAAAGAATTATCTTTGCTTTTGCTTTTCATCTTTTAATTTCTGCAATACAACCTCTCACACCTCTCCCTCTAATTTAAAATATTTGTGGTCCGTATGAGTGTTACAATGTTGGTGGCATAGAATTTCTTTAATGTAGATATAGCAATACCGCAAAGCAAGCATATCATCTTATCTTTGGCAGAAACAAAATAGTATTGCAATTTCCAATCCTCATTTAAAAATCTGGTTTTTTTTCCCCTTTAGCATTCTCTTGGTGGTCTTTGACATGATGGGCTGTTAAGCAGACACAATTAAGAAATACTGTCAAGCTGTGCAACTATTCACAAATTCCACTTCAAACAGAAACACAGCGCACTGTAGTCAAAAGCTAGTAACAGACTGGCGTGATCGACCCCCATAAACTCTCACCAACCAGCCTCATATGGTAGTGACACCAGTAGATAGGGGGAAGTTCGAACTAAATCATGAGCGTAGCAGCTGTCAACTTAGCCCTTAGGGCTTACCAATGCTCTAATTGTGCTGGTCAATCTGGGAAGATTATTTTGTTGAAACCTGCTATTTGGCATTTTAAATACGTTCATTTAAAAAGTAAAATAAAAATATAAAAGATGAACAAAAATGTATTAATAAAAATAAAAGGATTTGTTCTGTAAAATTTGGATTCAGTCAAGGGGCTGCACTTAAGAGCCTAAAAGGCCATATATGGCTTTAATGCCTCAGGTTCCTCACCCCTGCCCTAGACCCTCCTTAGAGGCAATCATTATTCTAAATGATTTTTATTACCACAGCTTAGTTTCAACTATTCTTTTATTTTATGTAAATGGTATCATATAGCAAGTACTAGTTTGTGCCTATTTCTTTCCCTTGGCTTCATGTTTCTGTTGATTTGTGAATCAATTGTTCATGTTTGTGAGGTTCATGTATGTTGTGGGAATCAGCAGTTCATTCTCATTGTAAGTAAAGCTGCTATGAACATTCTTTGTACCAGTCTTTTTGTGGACATACCCTTTCATTCCTCTCAGGTGCAGCAAGGTTTTCATTGTGTGTGTGTGTTAGATAATATATATAAATATACAGATGCTGAGAAGTCCATGTAGGAGTGGAATTTATTGTTGCCAGTAACTATTTATTTAGTGGCAAACTCTTTTCCAAAGCAGTTGTACAATTTTATATTCTGCCATCCATGTATCACAGCTGGTTCGTATCTCTGTGGATGCTTGGTATTTAAATCTTTTTTTAGTCATTGTAGTTGATGTGAAGTGGTACCTTTTTATGGTTTTAATTTGCATTTCCTTGATTACTGTTAAGCACCCTTTCTTGTGCTTATTGACCATTTACATATTTTTATGTGAATTATCTCATCAAATTTTTTTCCCTAATCTTTTTTAGTTTTGGCTTTTTGAATTGTGTTTTTATCATCGGTTTATAGGAGTTCTTTATATATTGTGGATATGAGTGCTTTGTCAGATATATATGTATTGTGAATATTTTCTCACACTCTGTAAATTGCCTTTTCGCTTTCTTTATTTGTTTTTATTTTTAAACTCTTTTAATTAGTTGGTGTTTTTAATTTTGCTGAAGTCAAATTTGTCCATTATTTTTATATCCTGCTAAAAACTCTTTGCCTACCTCAAGGTCATGAAAATATTTTCTTTCCTACATCTTCTTCTAGTGGTTTAATAGTTTTAGCTTCCACGTTTAGGTTAATCACCCATGAATAACAACTGATTTTGTATTTTGTATGATCGTTTAACCCAGAATTTCTCAAACATTTGTGGCCATAAAATCTATTTTCCTACCTAACACATATCTCCATCCCCCAAAACTAACATAAAACACACTGAGAAATGGGTGTTTCCCTAGAGGAATCTGTATAACAATGCAAACTAATAAATATGTCTGGCTACCCATCAAATGCACTTAGTACAATCTGGGCCAAATAAACAAGATGCAAAAGACAGAGGTTGTAGTAGATTTTGACATACCTGGGATAAACTGTTTTCAATTAAGCCCAAAGCCATAAATATTCAAAGCATCAAAAATTAGCAAGTACCAACTAACCCTTCTACTCATAAACTAGCTCCTGGTTAATATCTTATTTGTGAGTCTTTAGGGACAAAGACTGTGCCTCATTCACCTCTCTTTTTCTTAGCACCCAAAACAGTTCTGGGCATGTACTAAACACTCAATAAATACGTTTTCAATGAAATATAGTATTTTGTAAAGAGTATATATCAAAATTTTAAGTTGTTCCTTTGATTGTGGAACTATAAGTGACTCGTCTTCATCTTTTTAGTCTCCATTTTTGTATTTTTTAACAGTGAACATGAGTTACCTTTTAATTAAAAAGTATATATATATATTTTTTTGAGATAAAGTCACCCTCTGTCACCCTAGCTAGAGTACAGTGGCATCATCATAGCTCACTGCAACCTCCAACTCCTGGGTTCAAGCAATCCTCTTGCCTCAGCCTCCTGAGTAACTGTGACTACAGGCACATACCACCATATCCAGCTAATTTTTTCTATTTTTGGTAGAGATGGTGTCTCACTCTTATTCAGGCTGGTCTCGAACTCCTAGGCTCAAGCAATCTTCCCACCTTGGCCTCCAAAGTGCTAGGATTACAGGCGTGAGTCACACTGCACCCGGCTATACATATATATATATATTTAAAATACTCATTGGAAAGTACTATTAAATCTATATTAGGAGAAAAGAGGGAATATTTAGTCTCGTCAGTTCTTAAATCTTCCCCAATATATTTTAACATTAACACTAAGATCTTGAAGGTTCTGCTTGAATTTGAGAAACTAGTAAGTGATGGGACTTAGTAACCAGGAGCTATGAAGCATGTTGTGCCAAAGTTTACAGGCAGCAACAGCAGATAAGGAAATGAGGAACTGAATGCTTTATAAATGAGTGTGAGTAATGAATACTGCAAGATGAGAACGTTTGAATGTTTGGTCTATTGCATCAGTATCTAATTTACCTTCAAACATCAAATACTTAGCTTCTAAGTTGATGGTTAAAGAATACTAACAGAGGGAGCTCACTGAAACTTCTCCATCTCAAGGAATTCCTTTAAAAGCCCTGAATTGGTTTTAAAATCTTTATAATTTATAGTGGCTCTAACCAAGGATAACTAAATTGTGAGTCAGTGTATTCTTTGCGTTTAATCTGTCACTGTTGTAAACTATTTCAAATATTATTAGATTTGTGTTTTCTTTTTTTATGGCACTTCATATTTTACTTGTTCTAATTACAAAACCCTGTGCTATCAGACAATACAATATATAGAGGGTGCCCACAGTAAAACCTTAGTTAATAAGGGTGTTATGCTACAGGACAACTCATCACCATAAATAAAAGTTTTACAGCCACATGGGAGAGGATTTCTTTTCCCCTTAGAATGTTAAGCAATTTTCCTTACTTATTTTCTTAAAAACAAAGCACACTTTTAAATCTAAAATGAAAAAAAAAGAGTACAGTAAAATGATACATATTTATCCGTTGTTCTATTTAGTGAATTATATGTAGTGCAATTATTGTTGGAATACTTAAGTGGTTGCTATTTATTTTTTTGATTAACATGAAAAATGAAAAGACAGAATATTTTTGGATTTGAAAAGAGTATTGCGGATGACAGACTACAGTAATTGCTCCAGCAGATCACAAAGGGCTGGTTTTGCAGCAAGAAACTTAGGATAACTGGCTAAGTGTTTCATTCATATGACCCAGTGGATTGGAGGTGGGGTGGTTGGGATCTGCTGGCCTTGGGGTTAATTTCTCCCTCTTAGCCTCAGACTGTGACAGAACAACCTCCTCATGCCCTGTGCTCCTCTGTGCAATTTGTCATCATGCCCCTCAGGCCACGGCTATCATAAAATGGCCAGAAGAGCAGTAATACTAACTCAGATGTTTAGAAGGAAGAGGACTGGCTGGCCCAGGTGCTGGTGTGAGAGAGAGATGAAGATGTTCTTGTCAAAAGCCCAGCCAAGATCTTTTCAAATTCCATTATCACAAGTGCCCTGCATGCAGGGATCCTACTTTCATCCAAGGGAGCGGGTTTGGGAAACAGAACCAGGAAGACAGGGGAATGCTAAGGACCAAGAGAGTGAGGATGGCTTTAGCACAGGATATACCTTCTTTGATCCCAGCTCCCAGAGGGATCTAGAGCCCGTAAGCCTCATCTGGGTTCAACACACTCACCTTAAGGATCCCTATGCACCTCTTCTATATTCTTTTGAATACTATGAAAAGAAAATGCTGTTTCTCTGCATCACACAACCCTTCTGACACCAAATATGTCAAAGAGTTTTCCCCATGCCAACCAATCCTGCAGTTGTCTGGATACCAGCTGGGTGTCCTATGAAGTAATTCAGTTCTGACACTATCTACCCAGAGTAAGCGTCCGGTCCCGCAGTGGAAAGGCCCAGTGCCACAAGACGGCCCCTACTTCAGATAATGTCCTGCGCCTTCACGTTCACTCGCCACTCACTCGCTGACTCACCCAGAGCAACTTCCAGTCCTCCAAACTCTGTTCATGGTAAGTACGCTATGCAGGTGCACCACATTTTCCCTTTTATTCTAACTTTTCTATGTTTAGATATGCAAATACTGACAGTTGTGTTACAACTGCCTACAATATCCATTACGGTAACAAGCTGTCTATACAGATTTGTAGCGTAGGAGCAATGGGCTATAATCTGTAGCCTAGCTGTGCAGTTGGCTGTACCATCTAGGTTCATGTAAGTGCCCTGTGATGTTTGCACAACAAAATAGCCTAACTATGCCATTTCTCAGAATGTATCCCCATTGCGAAGTGATGCCTGAGTACTTTTATTCTCAAATTGCAGAGGAGAAAAGTGTGTCAGGAGAAATTAAGGGATATGCAGGATTACAAAACTAGTAGGTGGCAGAGGTTAGACTTGAATCCAGATCTTCTGATTCCAAATTCAATGCTCTTTGCCCTTGATCAGAGGTTTTGTTTTTAATTAGAAAAACATGAAGCAGTACTATAGGGCAAGAAAACTAATTTTCATCCAGACATCATCATCTTGTGCCAAAGGCAATTCATACACAGAATTTCCAAAACCCTTTGAGCAATGGCATCGTCATTAGAATGAGTGTGTGGTTTCCTAAGAAGTAAGTGCATGGTGTTCCTATCTTTTCAGATACATGGTTTGATTTTAAAGTCTCGTAATTTTATTATTGCAACTGGTAAGACTTTAAAATGCTTACTATATCAGCTTCCACAAAAATCATTATGCATGAAAAATATTAAAGGCATAAGTGATTTAACAGCTGCAAAAGGGAAAATTGCAAAGAATACCTAATGGATGTTAACATAACATAAAACCAGACTTGTGGCCTACTTTATTTTTATCTGGGAAAAATGTTAGCATAATAATATTGATACTTATACGTCTACAGAAGAAACTCATCATACTTGGAGGTTATATGCTAGAAATTCCTCTTATATAAGGAAATATGAGAGGGGTGTTCCTCTAATTCATTTATGCCTTCCCATTTTTGGCCTTGTGCTATTTCTTCCATTATACCTGCCTTTCTTTTAGGTGTAGTGACTATTGGTATGAAATCAGCTTGCAATACTGCTATATTAAGATGAAAGTGTCATATAGGTGCCATAATTGGTCACTGAATGGCTTGACACTGGTGTGTTAGAGCAAAAACCAATTGTTAAATATTCAGGAATTTTGTGAGCCAGTTGTTGAACTGTTGATTCTTGAAACTGGTCATAGTGGGAGTATTTACTCTATGGAAATTAGCAAACACTGCAAATCAGGGCTTTTCTGCACTCCCACCCAAGCCAATTTACCAGTATATGCTGACTTGAGGTAGGAGGAACCGTGGAGGAAGGTTGCTATTTAGAACCCTACAAATGTTGGAAGCCACAAATTGTGATTTCTCTGTACCAGCAGAGAAGACCAAAGATTGTGCCAACTCTCTGGTTACTTTGGATTTGATTTATAAATAGAGTTTTAGTAAAGCTGGGAAAATAGGGCTGCATTTGAAGACATTTCTATAGTGCCAAACAAACATCTAGAGCTACAAAATCCAAAGTCCTTACAGTGAACTGTTTAATTTATCTTCTGATTAAAGTAATGTAAGATGATCACTGTGTGTGTGTGTATAGATGAAAAAAGGCAAATTACAAACTACATATAATCTAACTTTGATAAAGAAAAATAATTTTAGACATATATATTCTGGAAAAGTGGGCACTAAACAAATTATCTCTTAGGAGAGTAGAGATTGGGATTACTGAAGATGTTTATTCTTTTTGTTTCTGTATTTCTCTTTGTCACATTCCTTTTTTTAAATTAACATTTCATTTTCTTACTAAATCTCACTTTGAAATGAAAGAAAAGAACCCCAAACAATGTTGGGTAAATTTGGTCATCCTGTCCATTTGATAAATGGCCTGTGCAAAGCTGAAAACTTCTCCAACTGATCATTTCCAAGTCTTTACCTATTTTCCTTTCTTAATTGACTTGAATTTTTTCCCCAAAGATAAATGCATTTATTTCTTGTAGCATTCTGAATTTACAGTTATTGTACTTGTTTCGAAATGCTTTACAATTAGTTCCAGTGTTGCATTGAGAAAAATATCAATTGTACTGTAGGGATTGGTTAGGTCTTAGAGGTCCACCACTGTGTCCACTCGTTTGTACTCCTCCTGGGACTACTATTTCTAAGTGCTGGCAGCAGACAGAGCTGGCAAAACTTTACTCTGACACACTGTTTTGTTCTTCTCAAGGAAAGTTGGTCAGTAGAAGAGCTTCTGGAAAACTCCAGCATCAGAGGTGCTGGGTTATGATTTCTGGCTTGTACATACAGTGTACCCTGTGACTTTGGGCAAGTCATTTAATCTTTTAAAACCTCGTCTGAAAATAGGGATAATACAATGATCTTGCAATTCAAAGATACACATTTTCTCCTGAAGTGGAATGTGTCTAAATAAATTTGCCAGGTTCCAAGCCCAGTATGGAAAGCCCAGTATGAGATATAAGTGACCTTTGTGAATGTACGGGGACTTGGAAGGTTATATAGACGGTGTCTGTTCATTTGATATCGCATGAGATGAGTCATTTGCATTGGCGGCACCACACATGTTTATTTTGCATCTTAAATAACTCTAAGTGTACATTTATTCTAAGTAAAGTAAATCTTTGTCTCTGGAGAACTGATGAAATCTTTATGTTCTCCTATTAACTCACAACAGACACTCTCTAATAACTGTTATTAAATTGACAGTCCTCAACTGATGACATAATCAAGGAAAAGGGAAATTAATACTAGGAGGCTGATGTTGAAGATGAAATGAGATTATGCTCATAAAATGTCTAGCATAGTGCCTGGTACATAGGAAGCACTCAAGAAATATCTTCATCATTGTCGTCATCATCATCACACTTTATAACATATTAATTGACAATAACTTTCCATATTGTTATTTCATCCACAGCCCCTGTAGTCAGGAAGGCAGTAAGGTCTGAGTTGATGGTTCTCAACCTTGGCTGAACTTCAGAATGACCCAGTGAGCTTTTGAGAAATATCAGCACCCTTTTTTAAATTAAATTTACATTAGACCAATTAAATTAGAGTCTCTAGGGATTCGGTCCAGGTATTTGAAATGTTATTAAAGCTTCCCTGGTGATCCTAATGTGTGTTACTTAACATAAGTGGTTCTCAACCTTAGCTGCACATGAGCAATCAGACCAAGTCCATCAGCATTTTAGGGGGTGGGATTTAGGCATTAGGATTTCTTTTCTTGTCTAAATGGTGGATCCCAGCTATCAGAATCACCTGGGGCACTTATAATTTAATCCAGATTCACATGCCCCAGTCCCCCAAATTCTTATTTAAGTCCGGAATAAGGGCTCTGCAATCTGTATTTTTAACAAGTTCCCCTGTTTTTGCCATGCTGTGGAGTTTGGGAATTGCCACTCTACGTTCACCTGATTGGCAGTTAAAAGCCTAGGGATTTAGCCTTGGTACTGCTACCTAATTCTCTGAAGATAGCTGCCCACTCTGTGAAATGATAAAATTGGACTAGATGCTCTTGGAGATGTCTAATGCCCCTTCTGGCACCAACATGGGGACATGTTAGTCTGTTGTAGGGACATGTGCTGTTCTGTCTGCTAAAGGCAGCATTCTAACAGAAACTGCCAATCTGTGTGCAGAAGTCATCTCCTGGGCCACTGTACTGGTCTAAGGTTGGATATTGTACCCAGACTGGCTAGAACTATTCCGTAGGAGTTTTGAACTTCAGGCCAGAAACCCAAAGACTCTGACCCTTCTCTGGTAACAAAAGGGAAACTGCATGTAGGGAGCCTGGCCACAGATACCTATTTCCCCTGCCACAACTGAGGGAATGAAGGTGACATTCAGGAAAGCCAAGATGAGGAAGGAGAGAATTTTGGCGCAGATGGAATTTATTGTTCCAGGGCTTGTGGCATCCTGTGGTTTGGTTATGTGGACCAGTAAATTCTTAAGTTAGGTTTCTATTACTTGCAACTCCCACCCTCCACCAAAATAAATAAATAAATAAATAATAAAATTAAAATATTAGAAAAAACCCCCTTCCAACTAATACAACTTATTCTTACTAAAAATGACACTTTATAGTTTTAAAAAGGCTTTTGTGTATATTTTCTCTCTGCCTCTTAATCATCGTACCATGAAGTAGCACCTGTTACTTTCTTTAAAAATTGAGATATAATTTACTTACCATAAAATTCACTATTTTAAGGTGACAAATTCAGTGTTTTTAAAAATATATTTACAAGATGTGCAGCTATCACTGCTAATTCTACAACATTTCATCACCTCAAAGGAGCAACCCCGTACCTGTTAGCAGACACCCACCATTCTCCCCGTCTCCCCTGCCCTTAGCAACCACTCATCAACTTTCAGCCTAGGTGCATTCATCCTCCATGTGCAGGTGAGGAAACAAGATCTAGAGATTCTAGTGGTTGTCTTAGGTCTTCTGTCAAAGTTAGACCGGGCATTAGAACCCACTGAATCATTCTGCCTCCCCTTTCTGGATATATTTAAGCCTAGTTTATTTCCCCAAGTTATTATATTTACTATCTACAATAGCAAATTATTATATATAATAATTTTTATATATTAAATATATAATATTTAATTGTATGTTAATTATATATAAATATATATAACAAAATAGCCACTTGCAAATTGTTGTAGTCCTTTAGAAATAGTTGGTTTGTTCTGAAAGATCAGTTCACCCAGATGTGGGTTGCTTTAATTTCATTAACCTTAGACTTTCTTAATGAAAGAGATCACTTTTGTTTACTTCTCTCCAATTGAAACCCACTTGACCTCCTCAGGAAAGAAACAAATGGCTATTGAAGCTAAACCAATTGAACTGAAATTGACTGGTAAATCTAAGGAAGAAAACAAGTTTTGGTCCCCTTCAGAGCCATGTATCTTAAACATAGTAATTCCAGTTTAGTCAATTAAGTCTCTGATCAGGACGAATAAACCTTATACAAAATTAAGACAGAGTTCAAGAGGATTAGAGAAGAGAAGTCAGGGAGAACATGTGGATATTATATTTTGAATAATTTGGAGTTCAAACCAACCTGAAGGCTTTCCTTTTAGCAGATATTATTTTAATAAGAGTAATTGCCTACCGACTGCTTTAATCAAATTCCAGAAACCAATAAATTGCAATCTAATTGTTAGATGATGAAAGACAGTGACCTGGGGAAACGAATTTGTTTACATGCAGTTTCAGTCCAAGTTTGGCTTTGTGGAAAGCGGTCAGAAATATCCAGTCTCGACTTTAGGGGTAAAAAAATGCATCTAGGGGTACACACCCATGTAGTTGGGTGTATGTCTCCCTTTGTGGCCTCTCTTTCTACGCCAGGGAGTCTATTTTTGTAGAGGCAGATAATACCAGGCCCGCACACCCCGGCCTGCAGAGGCCCTCCGGGTAAAGGGCTGGAGAACAGCAAGTCCCCAGAACAATTGGGGAGCCTGTTCGCAGTTTTGGCTGCCTGTGTCGCTGCCCTGCCAGTCTGTCTGAAGCATTTGGGGAACACCCAGTCTTTGCAGAAGCTTGAACTTGGCTCTAGAGAACAAAAATGAATAACACAATTTTCCCAAAGCTGAGAACAGGGGCCTTCACTCTCCTGTCTGGTGTTCCTGCCACATCTGAACCAGATCACTGCTCTTCAGCACCCAGCGCGCATATGTGCTGGGAGGAGGGGACAGGGTAGATCCCTTCTCACCCCAGCCTGGACGTGCTGGGGCCAGTGGTCTCTCTAACTACCAGCAGTTAAAATATGTTCCTCTGCTGCTTGTTTCACAAAACCCTGGTGGTTGTCATGCCTCTGTGCTTGGTCCACGCTGGGGCTTGGCTGGCACATTCACACCTCACATCTGTGCGAGACTGACTCCCTGCTGGTCCTGTAGACTCAGCTCAGCTCTTGCCAGCCTGCTGGGAAGTCTTTCATGACGCCTTCACCCGCAGTCTCAGTCCAGTGCCCTCCTCAGAGCTCGTCCTCTCGTGCTCACCCAATTCAGTTGTGCATCTTCCTAGTATGACAACAGCTGTACTCTGGGACAGTCCCTGGCAAGCTGGGATGGTGGACTCCCTTACTGGGTGGTTTCTTCCAGGGCTGGCCTATCATGTTTCTCTCTGTATCCCCAGGACTTGGTGTTACACTTGGCTTGTAACAGGCATTTCATTCATTCAAAACTATTTATTGGGCACCTACTCTGTGCCTGGTACTGTGTACGGTGCTAGAGGTAAACAGTATGCAGTGCTTGCTGAAAGAACAGTCTCCCATCCCTTGGTTCTTTGTCATCTTCTGCAGTACAGTGAAAAAGGGAGCTTGCCAGGTACATCAGATACCAAAGCCTGAAAGGAAAAGGTGAGAGTGGCCCCCCTCATTCATCTTATTTACATTTATTTACTGTGTACCAAGTACTGTGCTTAGGGCATTCACACACTTAATCCTTTGGTCCTGGCACCATCTTCACCCCCATTTTATAAATAAGGAACCTGAGATGTAGAGGATGTTACTTGCCCAAGGTCACAGGGCAGCCAGGATCCAAAGCCAGGCAGTTGTCACTATATTGCGCTATTGGTGGGGCATGGAAAAGAGGTTGTCTTTTTCTGATCCCCATAAATGGGACTTCTTTTTATTCCCACAAGAGGTGTCCTTCAGATGGAGACATGCTTGGAGCCTGAGCTCTGAGAAGCCAGCTCTAGCCAGCCACCACTCTGTCATGGAGCAGCCAGTAGCTAAAAGGGCTCTCACCTATTTAGCAGGTGGTACAACATGACCGTTAGGAGCTCAATCTCTGGACTAAATTTTCTGCATGTGAGCGAGCCCTCCCTCTGCAGTGTCCCAGCTCTAGGACCTTGAGTGAGCCCTTTAACCCCCATTGTCTCTTCTGTAAAATGGAAAGAGATAGGCTGGAAGAGGGTTGTCAACCATCCCAGCTTGCCAAGGACTGCCCCAGTTTTAGCCGAAAGTCCTGCATCCTAGGAAATTCCTTAGTCGCAGGCAAACCAGGACAGTTGATCACTCTAGGACAGCTGTTTTGATTCAGGGTTCATCGGCTATGAGAGACCCCACTGAGTTCAACATTATCAAGCATGGCCATTGAATGGTCTCCTGCAGTAGCTCTCACACGTTAGCCTATGCAGAAAAGGCTGGAGGGCTTCTTAAAGCACACATTGCTGGATCCCACTGCCAGAGTTTCTAATCCAGTAGGGCTGAAGTGGGGCCTGAGGATTTGCATTTTAAGCAAGTTCCCAAGTAATGTGCATGTGGCTGGTCCTGAGACCACACTTCGAAAAGTACTGGTCCGTGCATTTGAAAATCAATATCTTATTAGCAAAAATAATAATATTTGAGTAGAATTTAAACGTTAGCTGTCATGATGAGAAAAGGTGAAATTCCATAAATATTTTGGTTTATCTGTGCTCTACCTAGGAGCTACTCAAATTGATGTCAAGACAAAAACATTGCATAGAAAGATATGTTAATATTGTGCTAAGAAAATAAGCTTGCAAGTTTAACCAATAAACAGAATAAAACAGGTTCCTTTGAGTTATTCTTTAATATGGTAAAATAAGATATAAATTTCTGAGAGAAATGTTGCATTTCCCAAACTTTTTGGCAACAGAAATCTTTGTTCTCCAGAATATGGAAAATATTGTTCATTTTACAGGAGAGTAATAAATCATTCTATCAGTATTAAGGCAACATTTAAGCCCCAATTTCTTACTTATGAAGTAGCTAACCTTGCAAAATGTAGTAAAACATTCTTTTGTGCACGGATTTCCACAAATCACTATGAGTGTCAAATTTTACTTGAGTTATTCATACATTTTTTTCATTGCCATAGAAGGCCTCTGAAGCAATCTTTACTCTTGCAGTGGATGCTTTTTGGAGTGGGTATGTGGCTTGTACAACTGCGCCCTTCTCTGAGAGTGGTACCCATTGGCTATTGTGTCACTAGACCCTCTTAGCAGCCGTTGTCCAGGGTGGTCTCCTGACCCAAGTTTGGCGGATCTGTCCCAGGTTTTCAAAATTGTGGATTAGAATTGAGCATGAGCGATTTAATTTAAAAAAAATTGTGAGCTACGAGACAAAGGCAGTAAAGTCTTTGGAACTTCTCCAGATCAAGGGCGTAGCTCTAGTAAGAAGGTCTCTGTGCCTCAGTGTCTCCATGTGTAAAATGGGGCAGATAACAGGACTTACCCCATGCTGCTGAAGTGAAGATCAAATTAATAACACACGTGGGGTTCTTAGGGCAGTACTGGATACATAGTAAGAGTTTCATAAGTATAATTGTTTATTAAAGCTGTTATTTAATCTTGGTGCTAAGGTCCCCTAGAGATAACTAGGATCCTGACTCCCCTGAATCTTGGTAGTTCAAATTCTCCTTGGCTCTCAGAATATAATGTAATGTCCTTCCAAAATATCCCTCTATGGCATGTGGTAGGTGGAATAATGACCTCCCAAATATATCCATATTCTAATCCCTGCAATCTATGAACTTGTTACCTTATATAGCAAAAGAATTTGTAGCTGTGATTAAATTAAGTATTTAAACATGAGGAAACAATCCCAAATTATCTGGGTGGACCTAATGTATATTATAAAGACAAGGATCTTTATAACGGAAAGAGGGAACCAGGAAAGTCAGAGAAGATATGATAATGGGAACAGGGTCCAAGAGAGATTAGAAGATGCTATACTGCTGGCTTTGAAGACGGTGGAAGGGGCCATGAGTTGAGGAATGCAGGTGGTCTCCAGAAGCTGGAAAAGACAACGGAATGGATTCTCCTCTAGAGCCTCTAGAAGGAATGTAGTATTGCCAACACTCTGATTTTAGCCCAGGGAGACCAATTTGGGACTTCTAACCTCCAGAAATTTAAGATAATAAAATTGTGTTGTTTTAAGCCACTAAGTTAGTGGTAATTTGCCAGAGTGGCAATAGAAAACTAATACATTGCATAGACTAGCCAAAGCTGAATTCTGTTGCTCATAAAATAAACAAACAAATAAATATTTTTACCACAGCACTTCTGCAGTTACCAGAAGAGGCCGAGGCATGGGTGGGATTTTGCTGGGTTATTCTTCATCTCCTTCCAGCATCTACTGGAATCATTATTCTACTTATGGCTGGGCTGCTCTGGAAGACCTAAGATGACTTTACTCATACACCTAGCACCTTAGCTGAGATAGTTGGAAACTTAGGTCTTGTTCCTCTCTCTCCATGTAGTTTCAGGGCCTCTCCACATGTTCTTTCCAGTAGGATACTTAGACTTCTTTTTTTAATTAATTAGTTAATTAATTAATTTATTTTTAATTTCAAAATATTATGGGGGTACAAACACTTTGGTTACATATATTGCCTTTGCACCACCTGAGTCAGAACTACAAGCGTGCCCATCCCCCAGACAGTGTGCACTGCACCCATTAGGGTTGAATTTACCCATCCTCTCCACTGCCCCCAAAAGTCCCAAAACAACAAATGTTGGTGTGGATGCAGAGAGATAGGAACCCTCATACACTGCTGGTGGGACTGCAAATTAGTATAACCTCTATGGAAAGTAACATGGCGATACCTCAAAGAACTAAAAGTAGAACTACCATTTGATCCAGCAATCCCACTACTGGGTATTTCCCTAAAAGGGAAAAAAGAAATTCTATAATAAAGACATCTGCACTTGAATGTTTATAGCAGCACAATTTACAATTGCAAAGATGTGGAAACAACCCAAGTTAGACTTCTTATGTGGAAGCTCCGGGCTCCAAGAGTGAGTGCTCCCAGAGAAGCATGTTAAAGCTCCAAGGCTTCTTGTGAGCTAGTCTTAGAATTCTCAGAAGGTCGCTTCCACCACATTTTACTGGTTAAGGGATATAGCGTTGGCTCCCCCCAAAACAGGTGCTAAGAATGGAGAAGGTATAGCTCCTCCGAAGCAAGATTGGAGATGCTCTCAGCAGTGTAGGGAGAAAAGGTGCTAGGACCAGAATAACAAGAGTCTCCAAACGAAGATATAGAAGTCAGCAAGTTGAGAGATGAGAGAAAAACAACTCTTACAGCCATCCTACTTAAAAACTCCTACATTAAAGTGTAGGTATATAGCTTAAAAGAGATAAAATATGTAAAGCACATAGTGAGTGTTGAATGAATGATAAATATGGGTTTCATTTTTTATTGTTTAAATTATTTTTTACAATATACTGATAAAATAACAGTATCAAGAGAAATAAAAACATTCAGGATACCACTACCATTAGCACATAGTTCTGAGCTTTCTCATTTCCTTACAGCTCATATCCTTGGCACACATATTTTTTGCATGGTTAGCTTGTCATTTGATCTTTAGAATATCCAAATAACCAGCATATGCTAAAATATGGTGCCCTTATAAAAGTTTATATACAAATAAATTTAACCATGTTGAGATTATTTTTTTCTTTAGTGTATAAATTGGAACAGTTTTAAATGACTTTAAAGAAAAAAAATCATCCATAATTCTGACATCCTAATACAGCAAATTTAATGTTTATATATTACCTGTTGGTCTTTCTTCATATGGTTTCATGCTTTTATTTTCAAAGTTGGAATCATACAATTTTGCATTTCTTTTTTTTAAGAACTAAAGGCTAGTCATAAACTTTTGTTTCTTATTTTAGGAAGTCTTAAAATCCATGTTTAATACTTGTGTAATAAGCTCACTAGTGGTGGAGCATAATTTCCTAAACCTAATTTTTATTGTTAGACATTTAGGTTGTTTTCATTTCTAATTTTCAGGCATAGTTTTTTACTTTTGTCATCCTAATTCCTTGAAAATTACCCTCAGGACAGTGACTGCCTCAACCAAGATGGAAGTGTTCCTATGGTGACGAACATTGCTGCAAGCCAGCCCACATGGCTTGAGCCCATGGTTTTGCTACTGTACCAGCTTCCTCAAGACCTTGGCAGTGCTGGATGTTATTTTACAAAACAAAGCACCGTGAGGTGGGAGGAACTGTTTTAATAAGTGTTAAACGGTATTTGTTTTTCTTGAACTGTTTACTTTTCTATTATTACTTTCCCCAACTTTTTAGTTTAAAAATGTTTAAACCTACATAGAAATTGAAAGAACAGTATACTGAGCCTCCTATCCTCTTCACCTCGATTCACCAATTGTTAATATTGTATGTACCACGTTTGCTTTCTTTCTTTCTCTCTTTCTTTTTGTCTACACACACACAATGTCTTTTTGCGGAAACACTTGAAAGTTGCAGACATGATACTTTACCCCTAAATACTCCATCTTGTGTCTCCTATGTATTATCAAGCACATCATACACAAGAAATGTAACATTGATATAAAATAGCATCTAATATACAGCACGTATGTCAATTTCCCAAATAATCCCCAAATGTCTTTTAGATTTGTTGCTTTAAATCTAGGATTCAATCAAGCTTTACTCACTGCATTTGTCAGACCTCTTGACTCTCTTTTTGACTAGAAAAGTGCCCTGGTGTATTTTTAACTCTTTCATGACACTGACGCTTCTTGGAGAGGTCTGGCCAATTGTTTTACAGTATGGCCCACATTGTGGATTGGCCACAGTGTATTTTCATGACTAAATTCAGGTCAAAGCTTTTGGTCAAGAACGCTGTATAGGTGATGACGTGTACTTCCCATTACTCCCCATCAGGAAGTGTGGAATGTCAAGTTGCCCAATTATTGGTAATGCTAAATTTTATCACTTGGGTTAAAGTGGTGTCTGTTGTAAAAGCACCTTTTCCCTTTGTAATTAATAAGTAATCCATGGAGGTGACACTTGGAGACTGAGTGAATATCCCGTTCCCCAACAACATTTCACTCAGAGTATTTGCGGTCTATTGATGAAAATTCCTAATTAGTTATTATGTTATTGGCTAAAAAAATGATGATTTCTAGTTCAATTACTATTCCTTTTCATATATTAGCAGATCATCTTCTGTATAAATGAGCCATATCCTCTTTTTAAAATATCAATATGAACTCATGGATTCTTTTTTAGATACAGTATTATAATCTATTAACATCATTATTATTATTTCTTTTTACAAAGAACTTTTATTTTTTTTTATTTTTATTTTGTTTTTTATTTTAACGTATTATGGGGGTACAAGTGTTAAGGTTACATATATTGACCATGCCCTCCTCCCCCCTCGAGTAAGAGCTTCAAGCGTGTTATTCTTTTTGAAGCTCAAATTGTCCAGAATTTGGCCAGTGAGATCTCCTTCAAGCTGACTCCTGTCTCCTTTTGACATGTCCCCATTACTCTTTCAACACGTCTTTGCTTTTTGGCATAGTAAGATATTCCAGGCTCAGCTTGTTCTTTTTTGAGACAGAGTCTCACTGTCTTGCCTAGGCTAGAGTGCTGTGGCGTCAGCCTAGCTTACAGCAACCTCAAACTCCTGCAACCTCAAACCTCAAGCAATCCTGCTGCCTCAGCCTCCTGAGTAGCTGGGACTACAGGCATGTGCCACCATGCCCGGCTAATTTTTTCTATATATTTTTAGTTTGCCAATTAATTTCTTTCTATTTTTAGTAGAGACCGGGTCTCACTCTTGCTCAGGCTGATCTTGAACTCCTAAGCTCAAGCTATCTGCCTGCCTCCACTTCCCAGAGTGCTAGGATTACAGGCGTGAGCCATCACACCCAGCCTCAGCTTATTCTTTCACTGCCCCAGACCTGGAATGAGCAATTTCCCCAAAGAAACCTGCTCATTGCTACAGGGTGTCATTGCTTTGAGGCCCTGTCTGTGGAAAGAGCTAATGTTTATTCGTGTGTGTGTGTGTGTGTGTGTGTGTGTATGTGTATAACTATGTATAAAATCATGACTTCACAGTAATACCTCCAATTCAATACAGCATCACAAGGTTCATCCTCTCCTTCCTATACTCCACATTTGTGTGTCCCTTCTACCACAGTGAGAGTCCTGGTTCTCCAAATATCAAATATTTACTCTATCATACAGCATACACAAAGTAATTTCAGTTACTATGTCAATACTACTACCAAAATAAAACCTACTAAGTAAAATTCAAGATTTTCTTGAACTCCTTTTTTGTCCTTAGAATATATAGCCCACTGAGGGTATGCTATTAGAGCATGATGTTCAAAAGTTTCTTGTATTATTTCCTTTTCTATGAGGCTATACTATAAATTTGATATAGGTTTGTATTTATTTGTATTCGTGTTCAATTTTATAATTTGTGTTTTTCACCACATTTATTTAATTTAATTTTTTGAAAATGTAGACTCTTTATATGGTTCAAAGGTGAAAAACTTTACACAAAGTATGATGGTTATATGGGTGGCTGTTGATGAACCATGCCTTCTGGTATTCATGCCCTGTACAGTCTTCTCTCGCATTGACCCTAGATTTGGCCATCGGACTTGCTTGGGTCAATGGGACTCTAGCAAGCATGATCAAATAGAGGCTTGATTCGCTCTTCTGTTGAGGCTTGTCTTCTGCGATTGCTCCCTCTTGGAACCCAGCAGTCAAGCTGTAGGGGGTCCAGGCTATCCTGCTAGAGGTATACTTTGGGGATGGACTTATTCATTATCTTGATTTTTCAGTTAATTTTTAAATAAAGTATAAGATATGGGTCAAGAAGTTTTTTGCATGTGGCTATCCAATTGTTTCAGCACCTTTTGTGAAATATACCCTTGCCTTTTTAATTTAATATATCCTAGCATCCACTCCACATTAGTTAATAGAAATATTTTATATTTTTTATTGTGTCTGTATGGCATTCTGTCATGTGGTTGTGCCATATTTGTTCAACCAGCCTCCTAGACAGGATTTTCAGGTTGTTTTCAATATTTTATATTTGAGTATTACAAATAATGCTGTAATGAATAACCGTGTGTATTTGTTGTGTTTAATTTGTAGAAGTATATCTTCAAGGCAAATTTGGACTATCTATTTTTCAGATACTTTTAGATGTCATTGCATTGATATGTTGGGGCCTAAGCATGACTGTTGGCTGTGTTAATTAGTTGAGAACTTGTCAAACACTAGGAACCATATTAGATGCTCTGCATATGCATTGGGTCATGAACAAATAACATGTAATGTCTATCAAGTGCTTACTTCATGTCAGCCTCTCTTCCTGACATATCAACTCATTTAAGTCTCACTACTGCCCTACGAGGTGAGTACTGTAATTAACTGCACTTTACAGATAAGGAAACTGAGCCACAGGTAAATACACTTGCCTAAGGTCACACAGCAGTTAAAAGCAGCACCAGAATTTGGGCCAAGGTGGTCTATGTCCAGGCTGCATCTTAACCATCATTCTAAACCTCCTTATTGAGCATCTGCTCAGTGCCAGGCATTATCCTAGTTACCATGGATACCAGTTAACAAGCAAAGTCACTGATTTCATGGAGCATTAAGTGAGAGAGACAGAAAGTAATTGAATCAATAAATCAATATATTCCTGCTGCAGATAAATGCTATGGAAAAAAAGGAGAACAGAATAAGGAAGATAAAGAAAGCCAGGGAGTGGAGGCTGTGGGGGTTGCTATTTTATAATTCAGCAGGGAAGAGTGCACTGGTTGGGCCACATTTGAGCAAAAAACCTGATAGAAATGAGGGATGAAGCCATGGAAATATCTGGGGGAAAGCAATCACAAAGGCCATGAAGTAAAATAAAAAAGCCCTGCGTGTTCAAAAACAGCAAGTAGGTCAACGTGGCTGGAGTGCAGCAATGGAGGGAAGAGCAAAAGGGACGATGAGAGGGAGATGTCAGGGAGAAGGTCATGTAGGGCCTTTGAGCTGAGGAGCAACTTCTGAGTGGAGCGGGAGCCCCTGAAGGGTTTTGAGTATCACAGTGACATGGTCTGACTTACGCTTTGAAAAGGTCACTTTGGCTGCTGTCTAGGGAAGAGATGGTAGGGGTAAGAGTGTGACAAAGGCCAAAGAGGACACTTGGCAGTTGTGTAAGTCAACGACGATGGTGGCTGCTATGGTCTGAACATGGTGCCCCCCAAAATCCACATATTGGAAACCTAATCACCAATGCAATGGTATTAAGAGGTGGGGCCTTTAGGGGGAGATTAGGTCATGAGAGCTCTGCTCTCACCAATGGGATTAGTGCCCTTACAAAGAGGCTTGAGGGAGTTGGGGTTTCCCTTCTGCCATGAGGGCACATGGTATGCCCACCTATAGGGAATGAGCCCTCACCAGTCACCAGATCTGAATGTGCATTGATCGTAGACTTCCCAGCAAACAGAACTGTGAGCAGTGAATTTCTATTGTTTATAAGGTGCCCAGACTGAGGTTTTGTTATGGCAGCCTGAATGGACTAAGACAGTGGCTTTGGCCAATGGAGGTGGTGAGTAATATACACCATCTTTGGAGCACTTAACTGAGCCTCATTTCTTGTTTCCTGGTATATATTAAGTCTTAAAACCCATCACTGTCCAAAAGGTGCACCCATAGGCTATGTGAAGCCTGCCTATGGATTTCGCAAGCATCCATGGTCGGATTAGAAACTCCTGGGTCAAGGAAAGTATATAGTCAGAGCAGTAGCTCTGTGTTGGCTGACTTACCAAACTGCGTT
The DNA here is from genome assembly GCF_040939455.1 of Microcebus murinus. NCBI lineage: Eukaryota > Metazoa > Chordata > Mammalia > Primates > Cheirogaleidae > Microcebus > Microcebus murinus. The sequence continues at coordinate 31,145,148 of NC_134117.1, read as the reverse complement.
TAGCTTAATATAGATGAATAATGAAAAACTTTAATAACTATGGCAGAGCCTCCAGCTTCTAATAAATCTGAGCAAGACTGCTCTTCTAACAGTGGAATTATGTTTGGAGTTCAGACCAAATTGCATTAACTGTTGCTTCCATGTACTCAATGAAAAACAGAAGCATGAGTCACATTTCCATTTACAAAAGTAATACTTTTTGATACTATTGTAAAGGCTGCAGGAATGTGTCTGGCTAGACCTCAATAACTGACTCCTTCTGGAGTTACCATGGTCAAGGGCTGATCCTTGGCTTTGAGGGGTCAGAGATTCAATGTGGTCAGTTGACCTGAAGCCATCCAGGGGCTGAAGGAGGCTCCTGGCCTGACTGAGGGTGCACCTGGCCTAAAGCAGAAGCCACGTTGGTGTGTCCTTGTGGGAGCCAGAGTCTGAAGACGACGTTTTGAGATGTCAAATAGCTTAACTGAGATGTCACAATCAACACCAGGGTGGTCAGGAGAAAGCTGGGTTATCCAAGAGACAAGAAGTGTAGTCATTAACTCTAGGGAGCAATGGCCCAGGTTCGAATCCTGATTCTGTTACTTAATAGCTGGAGTAAATTACTTAACCTTTTTGTGCCTCCATTAAGCAAGTTAAAACGTATGAAGTACGTAAAGTAGTGCCTGGCATATCCTGTTATATGATAGCAATAACTGACCTAAGGGAAGAACAAAAGTAAGGTAAATCAGGACAGCTACCAAGGGATCAGATTAGAAAATAACTTGGTATTTTACAAAGCAAAGCCCAAGACTAATTCTCCCAGGTTAAGGTCTGTCTGAATAGTGGCCTCCTAACTACAACCACGTCTGAGCCTGTGAATATGTTACCTTACATGACAAAATGGACTTTGCATATATGATTAAATCAAGAATCTTGAGATGGGGTGATTGTGATTACCCTAGATGATCCGGGTGGGCTGAAGATCATCACAAGGATCTTTATAAGAGGGAGACAGGAGGCTCAGAGAAGGAAACGTGACAACAGAAGTGGTAGTCAGATCGGGGCCATAAGCCAAGAAATGCAGGCAGCTTCTAGAGGCTAGAAAACACAAGGAGACAGAGCCTCCCCTGGCGCCTCCTAAGAAACCAGCCCTGCTGACACCTTGACCTTAGCCTAATGAGGCTGAACTTGGACTTCTAATCCCTAGAACTGTAAGATAATAAATTTGTGTTGTTTTAAGTCACTAAGTTCGTGGTAATTTGATACATCAGCAACAGGAAACCAATACAGTCCTTACAACTCAGTGAGGTACCAGTACTTCCATTTTACCTTGGGTGTGTGTGTGGGGGTGATACTTCCTGGGAACATACATAGAGTAAGGCTCCTAAATCTTTCCAGAAAGCTCTGTCCAAGCAGCTAAGGCCATGCCTGGTGCACGTTTCTGGTCACTTCAGTCACAGAGGATGATGTTTGTTTCACTTTATCCATTGATTGGATCAATAGCAAAGGATCTACATTCTGGAGCCACGGTCCAAAAATGTCTTTGATTAAACAAAGGAAGTTATGTATTCAGACTATATTCGAGGGTGTTATAGTTTATGCAGTAGCCATATTCAATGAAAAAAGTATACATCAGTGTTTTCTGAAATAAGTCAGTTTTGGGGTACTTAAGTCACATTTTTAGGCATTTGTGGGACTATTAAAAATATTTTTCAGTGAATCCTTTTGAAAAGTCCGTGATAGCATTCTAACTTTCTTCATTTTCTAAATCAAAATTTTAATTGGTTTAATTGGGAACATACCTGGGATGAGCCTTATCTTTAAATTGTAGATTCTGCCTATGGTCTTCACACATTTATACATTCATTCTTTCAACCAGCATTTGGGGAGATGGCATCTGATTCTAGCCTCTGTCCCAGGATATGGGAAAACAGCATAATAGTGAGAGGAGACAAACAATAAACAAATACACAGGAAAACATATCAGGCTGTTAAAAAGATTATAAAGAAACTAAAATAGGGTGGTGTGGCTGCATTGAAATAAGCTTTGAAAACTCACTACTGATCACCTTGTGATGACCCGTGCATGGGAAAGTGTCTTGAGAAACGCCTTTCCACCTCTGAAGCCCTTAGTATGGTGCAAAGAGAGGACCTGGGTGGAGCCTAGAGTGTTTTCTCCCCCTGTCACTCTGAAGATTAACCTATTATTCCTTCTAGGGCAAAAGAAGAGAATGTGTTAAAAGCCCTTCACACAGCAGACAGACATACAATAAATGTTTATTTTGATTATTATTTTTTGTCATTGCTCAGCCCTCTATGATGTTCTTACTTCACTGAGCAAGTGAAGTTACAAATACACTGCAACTGGTCTCACTTATCAGGACTATGGTTTGTTCCAAGTATTCGTGGTTAGAAGGCAGGGGATTGGAAGGGTCTTATGAGTCCCATATCGGGGGCCCACTGCCATGACAAATGGCAGTGTTCCCTCCTCAGAGGGAGGCTGCTGCACACAGCCACCTGCCTGGCCCCAGGGCGCCTGCTTGGCATGTGTGAGCTGCACAGCGGAAAAGGCATCTGGTGTTCCTGCAGTATGGCACAGCGGAGACACTGCCCCATGACTGCCAAAGCCCTTCAGGTCCCTTGTACCCACGCACAAGCAGGGAGCTTCCCACACGTGAGTTCATTGTTTGCTGCCTTAGTTCTGAATCCCCTTCCTGGCTGCTCACGGAGGCCATTTGGGTTCGTGTTCTCAGCTATGGAAGTGACCTTCAGGACAACTTCTGCAGTGATGACCTTGGCTCTTTCAGCAGCAATCCTTGTTCTCCAACCCAGCTGTGCTGCTGCCACACAGCTCAGATAAATCCCCCTCTGATTTCATGTCAATCCTTCCGAAGCTGTTCTTCCCCCAGGCAGCACCCATGTGAACAGCCCCCCAGCTCCCGAGCGTTCCCTGTCCCATTTGATGAGCTAGAAAACTAAGCATTCAGAGAGTGTTTCTCAGGAAATTAGCTAAAGGCAGTATAGTAATAGAGGTTAACCAAGCAGGCTCCAGAAAAACAAAGCCTGGCTTTGGAAAGTAGATTTTCCACTTAGTAGCTATACAAACTTGGGAAAATTACTGCCTGTGTCAGCTTTCTCATCTATAAAATGGGACTAATCATTCAGTGATTCAGTGGGGTAATTCCCAGGGCCTGGCACATAGTAAATAAATGTTAGCCACTGCTGCTGCCACTCTTGGTCCTTCAGCACAGATTGACTCAATGGCATCATAGTGACCATAATGCATCTAAGGTTACCTAATTTTCCAGCAGGGCATAATGAGACATAAAAACATGAATGTTATAAATCTTATTTATCAGAGTGGATCCTACTTGAAAATCAGAATGGAATAATGTGTGCTGGTATGGTTCATATAAAAGTGAGTTTCTGGTGACTTATTCAGCAAACATGATAGAGTCTCGCTCGGTTGCCTGGGCTAGAGTGCCATGGTATCAGCCTAGCTCACAGCAACCTCAAACTCCTGGGCTCAAGCAATCCTCCTGCCTCAGCCTCCCAAGTAGCTGGGACTATAGACATGCACCACCCTGCCCGGCTATTTTTTTCTATTTTTGCTCTTGCTGAGGCTGGTCTCAAATTCCTGAGCTCAAGCGATCCTCCTGTCTTGGCCTCCCAGAGTGCTAGGATTACAGGCGTGAGCCACCATACCCGGCCTTTTTACTGTTTCCATAGTTTTGCCTTTTGTAGAATGTCATAAAGTTCAAATCATACAGTATTTAGCCTTTTCAGACTAGCTTCTTCTACTTAGTAATGTGTATTTAACTCTCCTCTATGTCTTTTCATGGCTTGAGAGCTCATTTATTTTTAGCACTGAATAATATTCCATTGTATGGATGTGCCACAGTTTATTTATCCATTCATCTATTGAAGGATATATTGGTTGCTTCCAAGTTTTGACAATAGTGAATAAAGCTGTTATAAACATCTGTGTGCAGGTTTTTGTGTGGACCTAAGTTTTCAATTTATTTGGGTAGATATCAAGGAGTGTGATTGTTGGATCGTATGGTAAGAGTATGTTTAGTGTCATGAGAAACAGGCAAACTGTCTTCCAAAGTGGCTGTATCATTTTGCAGCCCTACCTGGCTGCATTTTTCTCAGAAATTGACAAGCTGATCTTAAAATTCAGATGGAAATACAAGGGACCCAGATTAACCATAATAATCTTGAAAAAGAAGAACAAAGTTGGAGGAATCATGCTCCCTGTGATAGCTATTAAATAAATGAATTTGTTTAAAAAAGAAACAAAAATCAAGTTAAAAATTTTCCATTTCATCTCTTTTAAAAATTAATGGTATACAATTTTTATAGCATTCTGATGTGATTTTTTACTCTCTACTGTAACTCTAGTTATGTTCACCTTCACTCATTTAATTCACGTAACAAACCTATGAAATAAATACTACTGTAATTCCTATGTACACAATAGGAAACTGAGAAACAGAAAGGTTAAGTAATTTGCCCAAATATCATGACCAGTTGTAAAAGAACCCAGGCATTCTGCTTCCAGAGTCCCTATTCTTCATGAGTATACTAAAGAAGGTAAAGAGTACATATATGGTATAATAATAATCATAATAATAATACTAGAATGGCTCATAGGTGGTGATAATAACAATGTGATACTGTAATAATAATAATAATACCCCTGTTCTGTAATAATAAGTTATAGAAACTATTGTGCTCTTTCTTTTAATTTGCAAGCTAATAGGAATATTATGCTTATTTTGATCTTCTAACCAAATCAATAACCTTTCCATTTCAATAATTAATCCACTGTGCTGTTTAGCAATAATTGATGCTTTCATTGGAGCACTGCCTTCCACATGTTCCATTATTCTCACTTTATCCTTTAAAATTGTTCTGACAGTCAAGCAACTGAAGCCTAATACTTTCCCAATGAAGGATGGCTTCTGGCTTTCTTCAAATGCTTAATTATTTCTACTTTCATTTCCATTTGCAATCACCTTCTTCTTTGCTGCAGGCTCACCTGGACTTGCAGTGGATTTTTGCTTTGGAAACATGATCATAAGGGGGAACACAGACTCACAAAATTCAATAAAAAAGTCAAGACAAAAGTGATGCTGTGCGTAAGTGACCATATAAACAATGAGACTAGCTGATAGTGTAAAGATGCTATGCCAATGAACTGCTTACACCTTGTAGGTTTGTTTACCTGCGTGGAAGAAACTAGTTCCTGAATTATTAATTTGATTATTTAATTATAAATTATCCTTATAGGGAGCCTTGGCAGTCTGTTTGTAAGTACAGAGGCCTGAAAGTCAGGTCATCTGTAACCAGGGACTACCTGAATTAGTAAAGTCTATGCCAAACTCATGAATAAAGTCAAGCTGAGAGGTTAGTTATATTATAAAAACAAGTGGGAGGTGGAGTGATTTGGAGAAAACAAGAGAGATTAAAAGGATATAGGAAGGGCTGGGAGGGTAGGAGGAAAGATGAACAGAAGGAAGAAGAGGAGTCAGAATAGAAATATAGGTTTTAGGTGCTCAGGAGGACAGGTTTGGGACACATTTTGCAAATGTTGAGCTCTGATTTTTATACACTGCTTGCAATGTCTTTGTCAGGGTGAGACAGATAGTGTAGAGTAAGAAGCTGCTTCTGGTAAATAAGAATGAAAAGGACTCATCCACCCAAGAATGAAAGTGGAAGAAGAGACAATTGGTATCAGTAAAGGGAATTTCAGAGGAGAGACTTTAGAGGGCTAAGATGTGACCTCACCCAAAAACTCACTGCTGAGTTTGAGTAGAAATAAGAGCACTGAGGTAAGAGGTTCCTGGATGTACCGAGAACTTATCATTTTGCAGGTTCTGTCTTCCATGATGGGATACAGTGCACACAAGGCCCTGCCCTCATGCAAGGCACTGCATGTTCCAGAAAGGGAGCATGGATGTGGAACTCCTTGGTAAAGTCTTTGGTGAAGACAGAAGAAAACTGGAACATGCAAGTGGCATACATTTTGAAAGAGGGAGGCAGCGGGAAAAGTGGCGGTGGGGCAGCAGGAGAACGAGGCAGCCCTTCCTCCTGCCTTGTTAACTGGGGGAGAAAACGTAGCTCTTCCTGTAGAGGAATCAAAGAATGATGTGGTATTAGAAGGAAGCAAGGTGACTTCAGTAGGGAAGGATGTCCGGGGAAGGCTGGGGTAAAGGTTATGCCTCTGGAACCAGACTGCATGAGTTCAAATCTAGATACCTGTGTAATCTTGGGCAAGTTACTTAACCTTTCTGAACTTCAGTTTTTCTCATCTCTAGAATAGAAATGATACTAGTATCCACTCATAGAATTTTTTGTGAAGATAGATACAATAATATATAGTGTGTAAAATGTTTAGCACAGTGCATGACAAACCTTCATCCTCGCTGATTTTCACCATTCTCCTACCTTCACTTTCCTCTTTTCCTGGTTTAGTTTTTTGTAGAGATAGGGTCTCACTGTGGTGTTCAGGATGGTCTTGAACTCCTGGCCTCAACTGATCCACCCGCCTCAGCCTCCCAAAGTGCTGGGATTACAGGCATGAGCCACTGTGCCTAGCCTCTCTTGTTTCTTTAAATGAACTGTGCTCCTGCCCAAGGCTGGCCTGTCTATTTGAACACAAGATCCCATCCACTCAAGGACATTTTTACAGAAATTCTTGCCACTTTGTTCTGCGTTATCCATTTTCTCTCTCTACTGGATTGACACAATAATATTCAATAATTCTTCCACTTGAAAAAAAATCTTCCCTGACTCCATGTAGCAGTCCCATAGCGAGTGGTCCAGGGCTGCTGTAGCAGCTCTGCTTTGTCTACAAAGTGCTTCCGTTTCTGGGCCGAGAGAGTTACCCCAGATCTTGACAATTCCCAGACACTGGGGAGGCAGAAAAGAAACCAAAGGCAAACAGCTTCAACTTAAAGGGCATTACTGGATGTTGAACACTGTCTTTTGTGTTCACATCCCACTGGCCAGAATTTAGTCATGCCCAGAGGCAGGGAGGCTGGGAAAGGAGTTTCCAGCTGGGCAGTTGTGGGGAGGAGCACAATCCTCCCAGAGTGAGGAAGAACAGTTTTATAATTAAAAGAAACAAATGGAGAAATTATACTGGAGGAAAATAAGCAGCCTCTTCTATCCTCTCTCACCTCTTTCCAGGCTTTACTCATATGGTACCTCTCAGTGAGGTCTTACCTGGCCATTGCATTTAAAACTGCAATTCTCCCCAAGCTCTGTTTTCCTTCCCTGCTTTCCTTTTCTCAAGCATTTATCAACTTCTACTATACCATATGTTGTACTTATATATATATATATATATATATTCTATTTCCTGTCTACTCCTACCAGAATATAAGTGCCATGGAGACAGGAATTTTGTTGACTGTGTGTTCACTGCTCTACCACTGGCACCTAGAACAATGTGTGGCAGAGAGTAGGTGCTCGATACTTCTTTCTTGAATGAATGAAAAAAAGAACAGCACAATGGTGAGCACTCACTTATGGTTGCTGTTATCATCCGTATCATCATGTGGCAGAAGGAGTGGTGGAAGATGTGCTTAACAAGGTAATTATTATTTTTGTTTTTGAGACAGAGTCTCACTTTGTTGCCCAGGCTAGAGTGAGTGCCATGGCGTCAGCCTAGCTCACAGCAACCTCAATCTCCTGGGCTCAAGCAATCCTGCTGCCTCAGCCTCCCGAGTAGCTGGGACTACAGGCATGCGCCACCATGCCCGGCTAATTTTTTCTATATATATATTAGTTGGCTAATTAATTTCTTTTTATTTATAGTAGAGATGGAGTCTCGCTCTTGCTCAGGCTGGTTTTGAACTCCTGAGCTCGAGCAATCTACCCGCCTCGGCCTCCCAGAGTACTAGGATTACAGGCGTGAGCCACCAAGCCCGGCCTTTAACAAGGTAATTATTAATAAAAGGGCTTGGAAATGCTTGCAGATTGTGACATGCTAGGATCAGGGAAGGAGAAATGGCAGAGAAACCAAATAATGGGATTGACTGGAGGCTTGGGGAACTAATCAGCCCTGAGTTTCCAGTGGGAGAATCGGTGAACAAATTGGCCTGTGCAAACCCAACCCCATGTCCTCCACTGGGCCAGTTTGATCTCCTGACGGTTGGAGTCACCCAGAAGCCACAGCCCTTTCCTAGCAGATTGCTCCAGCAAAGTTTTTAGAAAAGACCAAGTTTTTCTTTTTCTTTTCCTCTTTGAGGCTTATTTTATTTTTAAATTAATGAACCATGTAATATTTTCCAAATAAATGCTGCTGCTAACCCACTACTTAAATTTTTGTCAGGGTGGGCACGGTGGCTCATGTCTGTAATCCCAGCACTTTAGGAGGCTGAGGTGGGAGGATCACTTGAGGCCAGAAGTTCAAGACCAGCCTGAGCAAGATCGAGCCCATGTCTCTACAAAAAATAGAAAAATTACCCAGATGTGGTGGTGCATGCCTGTAGTCCTAGCTGTAGGGGAGGCTAAGGCAGGAGGATCACTTGTGCACAGGAGGTTGAGGATGCAGCGAGCTATGATGATGCCACTGCACTCTAATCCTGGCAACAGAAGGAAACCCTGTCTCAAAAAAAAAAAAAAAGAAAGAAAGAAAGAAAAAGAAAAGAAAAAGAAAATTTTGTCAAAAATTTTTTAAATTAACTTTTTTTGTTTTTAGGCTAAATTCTTACTTTTAGAAAAAAATAATTGTATATATTTAAGGTATACAAAATGATGTTTTGATATGCATATACATAGTGAAATGATTACTGCAGTTAAGCCAATTAACATTTCCATCTCACATAGTTTACCACTTTTGTGTATGTGTGGTAAGAGCAGCTAAATTCTAAAAAATTTCCAGTGTGCAGTTCAGTATTATTAATTATAGCCCTCATGCTGTTCTTTATTTTTTTTGGAGACAGAGTCATACTCTGTTGCCTGGGTAGAGAGTGCTGTGGCATCAGCCTAACTCACAGCAACTTCAAACTCCTGGGCTCAAGCAATCCTTCTGCCTCAGCCTCCCAAGTAGCTGGGATTACAGGCATGCGCCACCATGCCCGGCTAATTTTTTCTATTTTTCTATATATTTTTAGTTGCCCAGCTAATCTCTTTCTATTTTTAGTGGAGACAGGGTCTTGCTCTTGCTCAGGCTAGTCTCAAACTCCTGACCTTGAGTGATCCTCCTGTCTCTGCCTCCCAGAGTGCTAGGATTACAGATGTGAGCCATTGCGCCTGGCCTCATGCTGTTCTTTAGATCTCTAGATTTATTCATTCTACAGAACAGCAACTTTGTACCCTTTGACCCATATCTCCCCATTTCCCCCACCAAGATGATGTTTTTCAAGTGCATACTATTTTCCTTTGAGTTTCATGATCATATTAGGGGTCTCTTGCATTAAGGAATATTTTGGCTGCTGAAGAACAATACATAACCTTGAAAACTACATCTAGAAGCTGGGTGCAGTAGCTCACGCTGTAATCCCAGTACTTTGGGAGGCTGAGGCAGGAGGAGCGCTTGAGGTTGGAACTTGAAGACCAGCCTGGGCATCATCCAGAGACCCCATCTCTACAAAACATTAAAACATTAGCCAGGCATGGTGGTGCACACCTGTAGTCCCAGCTACTTGGGAGGCTGAGGTGGGAGAAATGCTTGAGCTCAGGAGTTTGAGGTCATAATAAACTATTATTAGGCCACTGCACTCCAGCCTGGGTGACACAGTGAGACCCTGTCTCTAAAGGAAAAACAAAAAACCCAAACTACATGTAGAGAAGTCTCCAGGTCCAATGATTATGCTTGAAATTCCAGTGTAGCTGAAACATTTTTACAAATTGTGTTTTGTATCTTTTCATTATCTGTTCCTTGAAACAATTTGGGCTAGACCTACCTCTTGCTGACAGCAACTCTGAATCAGGTATTATGATGATATTTCTGAATGTTTCAAGAAGAAAAAGGACGAATTTCTGTCAAAACATTCACCAGATATTTGGAATATTCAAAGGAGAGCATGGCTTTTAAATACCATAAGCATAAATAAAAAAGTTCCGGGTCTTATTTATTTAATTGACAAAGCCTTATAAGTTCTCAGTGCTTCACATGCATTAGCTCAGTTCATCCTCACCTCCACCCTGAGGAGTAGGCACAGTTTACAGAAGAGGAAAAGAGGCACCGAGAGGTAAGTAACTTATCTGAGGGCTCATACTTAGGGAATGGATCTGAGATTCCCACTCAAGTGGTCCCACACCCAGGCCTGTACCCCTGGCACGGGCCATGGAGAGAGAGCGTCTAGGATCGTCGTTCCCTGCTTTGCTTACTTTTCCCTTGGGATCGCCTTCACCCTCACTCCCAACCGCCTCACACAGGTAGACACCTACTGTGTTAATAAGCTGGTTGTTTTTCACCAACCTCAAACTGCCTTAGCGCATCTCATCTCATGCATGAGATAACTCTGAATAGCTTGTTGGCTCTCTCCTCACTGTCTAAACTCACTAGCTCATCTGCAGACAGCTAGTATGCCTGGTATAGTTGGATGCAGTGACTTCAAAAGGAAGGAAATGGTGACCCTTAAAGCTAAGGTCTGGCTTGTCCTTTCGTTCTTCCTTGGCTTTCAAAGATACCCAGAAGCTGGCTGGCAAATTTCTTTGCTTGACAATTAGCAGCTAGTTAACAAAGACCAATGTATCAGTCAATGATGCCTGTACTGACTACTCAGTTCCCAACCTGAGGGTATGTTTATACACGGGTTAACTGATGGCTTGCTGAGTGTGGCAAAGGGCCAATCCTTTTTCTGTAATATGTGCGGTACAGGGTGTGGGGCCTCCTGTTGGCAGCCACAACCATGAAGTCAGAGACCACCCCCTCATCTGAAAATTACAGGATAGAGGAGGCAGAAAGAAAGAGGGGAGATGATTCCATTTCTTAAAATGATTTTATGACTTAAATTTCCTAGTCCCAACACTTATCGCACATAAATCAATTTCCACTGAATGGAGACTATTATATAACAGGCTCAAAGGAGATGCGTGCTTTTTTTCTGAAATTTCAAACATAGATGCACTATATTTAAATAAAGTTTCCGCAGCCTTGTGTCTTGGGGCTGTTGTCGTTGACTATGCAGAATGGTCTTGTATAAAGAGATGCATAACTTAGTTTATTGAAGCCGAATTTTCCATGGAAATTGTCCAGGGCTTCCCCAATTCTCAGGCATTTTATCTAACAGTCTTTCTTCCTCGAGATAATGGCTGGCAGCAGCCCACAGCGTGGAGGTTATATGGTGCACTTTTGAAAAAGTCTTGAATGGAGCCATTGTTACCCAGAGATGGTCTGTGTGTTTCACTGAACAGAGAGCAGGGTGTAAAAAAGGCACCTTGTGTGCAACTGTTGGCGAGGTTGGGGAGTGAATTAAAATCTCCAGAAAGTCTGGGCAGTGCTGTTCAGAGGAGCAATGAACCCTCTGGAAGTACTGTTAGCTCAGACATTCCAATGCGGTGAGGCAGCCTCGGGGACACGACTCCCTCCCATCTCATTTAGACAGGGAGCGAGGGGGCGAGCAAAGGACACCGATCTGGACCTGCTCTCTTTGCAAAGATTTGGGGAAGGCACCCCTTTCCAGGACTGGGGCCACGTTGATTATGACACTCAGATAACTTTCCTGTTCAGTGGACCTGGATTCGCCTTGGTTACTAATGGTGCAATGACTCATTTGGAGGATTCAATGTTAACTGCTTATTCATCCACCAGTTTGTAACAATCTAATTCCCAAGCGCCAAATTGAAAAAAAAAAACAACAAAAAAAAAAACACAAGTCCTCGGGGGCTCCAGGTGATTGATATTGTTTGATATTACTGGATTCATTGAATAAATTATAAAACCATAATATAATACTGTATATTAAATAAATAGTCCACTTTTTTATTGTCAGCGATGCTACATTTTTTGTGGCCCCTTCTTTCACCTGTGCAGGACAATGTAGACTCAGGGTCTGGAGTAAATGACCACTTCCCATTGCTCTAGAGCTAAGATCCCAAGTTGTTAATGAACAAAGAATTTCCTTGGAGCCCTTTTGGAAACCAGCTCTCCAGGGAGGCAGTAATGTTATTTTATTTCATTAAAATTCTAGTGGTGAGAAAACAGCAAAACAGTTTAAGGACCAGACTGGCAGATTTTTCTTATAGGCAGAATTCTTTGGCTTTCCTCTGCATTCTTGCTCCAACCTCTCCTGTGCTCTGGAGGCTCCAAGGAAGGGGATCACTTTGAGAGGGACCTGAAAAAAACGGCCAAACTTGAGCAAGAGAAAGTATGTGGGAGGCGGCGACGCTCTGGGTGGGAGGGTCAGCCTAGGTACAGGTACACAACTGGAGTGGGGGAGACATCCTGTTGGGTGGCCCATATTAGCCAGGGCATGTTGGGTTCCTACAGCCACGGAGAGTTAGTTTGGAGGGCGATAGGGAGCCCATGAAATTTTCTGCATAGATTAAGTTTGTACAAGAGGAAGACTAATACAGCTGTGGTTTGAAGGATGAATTTAGTCCAAGGGAGAGGACAGATGAGAGGGGTTATGAGCCACAGAAATGAGTCCTGCTTGGATGCAGGAGGAGAGGGGAAGCCCTCGGAAGGGTCTTCCATTAGAACAGGTAAAAAAGAGGAAGGCACAGGTTTAGGGAAAAGGGAGGAAGAGGATTTGATTTTTCTCCAGGTTCACGCCGACTGCTCATAAAAACGGCTCCAGCAGTGGAGGAGGCTCTGTACAGACCCTGTAGTTTCTGGCAGCTGTGAAAACCTCCAGGTTTGCTTCAGCGGTGAAAGAGTACCGGATTTGGAGTCCACCGACCTGAATGGCTGCCATTATTATCAGCAAAAGGAGTCTCTACGGAGTCTGGCACAGCACTGGGCACATTGATGGAGCTCAACGAATACTTGCTGAATGAATGAGTGAATGAATGAATGAATACTTGTTGAATGAACTGATTTGTGACTTGGTGCGGCCATCTACTAGAGTGACCTTGATCATGCCATTTAACCGCCATAAGCCTCAGTTTCCATATCTGTCAACCAGGGGTAATGTGCGTTTAAATCCCTGAGGCCTGAGGTTTGGAGTTCCCGCCCTCCCCAGAACCTGGCGATCCAGCAGCGGTGTCTCCGGCTCCCGCCAGGGCCTGAGCCTAGGGACGGCTCCGAGGGGCCGGGGCCGGGGGCTGGGCGGGGGCGGCAGCCGGGTCCTCCCTCCGCGCCCTCCTTCCCCGCGCGGCGGCCGGAGCCAGGGGCGGGCCCGGCACAGGCCGCTCCCCCGGCCGCCCGGAGGCCCGCGGCGGCGCTCGCGGCCTCTCACCCGGGGCGGGCGAGTTCTGGGAAAGCCCGGCCCAGGGCGGGGGCCCCGCTACCGCCCGCACCGCCGCCGCCGCGGTCGGAGCAGCGCGCAGCCGGGCGAGCGCGGAGCGAGGGACGGCGCGGCGCTCACAGTACTCGGGCGGGCTGCGGGCGCGCGGGCGCGGCGGGCTGCGGGCGGGCGCGCGGCGGGAGGGGCGGCGGCGGCGCGCCCGGGCTCTGCCTGCGGGCGCTTGCCGGGTGCTGGCGCGCTCGTGGGCGCCTCCGCGGCTGCCTCACGGTAGCCGGGACACCCGACGCCGCCAGCGACAGGCGCGCAGACGGCAGGTCCCAGAGGGGCGCTGCGCCTGGGGACGCCGGCGCTGCTCGCCAGAAGAGCTGAGGTGAGGAAGCGGCTCAGTCGCTCGGTCCCTGAGGACTGGAGAAGGGGAGAGATGGGCTGGTTGTGTCTGAGTGCGGTGGACCGGCCCAGGGCAGCAGCCGAGCTCCGAGGACCTGGCGGAAGAGTGTCCTCACCCTCCCGCGGAGAGCCGAGCAAGGCGCCCCCAGCCGTCGCAGGCGCTGGGTGGCACCGTGTAAGGGCTCTCCTCACTCCTTCGGATGTCTGCCTCAGGTCGCCGCTTCTTGTGGTGTGGACGGTGTGGAGGTGGCCAGTACAAAGAAGAAAAATATAAGCTCTTTTTGTGGCGGTACCTAGCAGCAGCATTTCAAGGAACGTACTCAAGAGATTGTTCCTGGAGAGATTTATGTACATCAAGTCCTAGAAAATATAATACTGGATCTGGTTCCACTGGTAACTGGAAGAATGGCTATGTCTTTTCCTTGAAGTCCTTTAACCCTGCAATAGTAAATAACCTAGAGCTAGAAGTCCTGGGTCATGGCTAAAGTTAAGGGCACAGTGTAACTTTGTGGGATTTCTCCCCGCTTGCTCCGAGTTGAAACCATGAGGCAGTTGAACTGCCTCAACCAATTATTTAGCGTAAGAAAGATTAATCATTTAGTGATTAATCAGCGTCATTTTAAATAGTGAGCGCCCTGGATGGATGTTAAGTAGGATTCACTTCATCCAGAAGTTTGTAATTTCAGTTGCCTTATGCAAAATTTGCCTGTAGGTCATTGAGATCCCTGGAGGATTGGTGTGTTTCTCTTAGGAACCCCTAGTAGGGGTAGCGTGGGGCCACTGCCACAGAATGGGCGCAGCCAAGGTCAAGAATGCTGTCCCCACTAGGGAGAATTTTTTTTTGGAGTCAGGGTATTGCTTTGCTGCCCAGGCCACCACACTGAGCTAATTTTGTTTTCTCTCTCTTTCTTTCTTTCTTTCTTTCTTTCTTTCTTTCTTTCTTTCTTTCTTTCTTTCTTTCTTTCTTTCTTTCTTTCTTTCTTTCTTTCTTTTCTTTCTTTTCTTTCTTTCTTTCTTTTTTTTTTTTTTTTTTTTTGTAGAGACGGAAGTCTTGCTGTGTTGCTCAGGCTGGTCTAGAACTCCTGGCCTCAAGGGATCCTCCTATCTCAGCCTCCCAAAATGCGGGGATTACAGGTGTGAATCAGTGGGCCTGGGAAGAATTTTTGAGAGTCTGACTTGGGAAGCAGAGGCAGGTGGCCCCATAGATGCCTGTACAGGTGCCCAGTTGTCACTGGGGGGAGAGTGGACTATTCCTAGGTTCATGTCTTCATGAATACTTTTCTAAGAATTACTGAGGACATTGGCGTGTGGAACATCTTTTCCTTTTCCTTGATGGCCCATCTTCTCCCACATTCACTAAATCCTAACGACCCTTCCTATTGAGTTATATTGTTGCTGTGAGGCCTTCCCTGGAACCCCAGCATGAAATAGCCACCCCCCACCTCTGAGTTCTGCAACATTTTATCTTGAGGGGCCTTTTCTGCACTCTACCTTCTATGAGAGTTATTTATGCAGACATTTCATTTCCCCTACTGAAGGCATTTACTGTGGCTTTCTTGGCATAATACTTGTATCTAGAAGGCTCTTTAGTAAATGGAGGCCAGTATTAAATGTTAAGACCTTGGTTCTACAACATAAATCTCTACTTTGCAGAAGGAGATAATATAATTGAAGGGATTTAGAGAAATGTACAATATTTACCATTAGCACTATCCCTCATTTACAGCCCCATAGGTGAAATTCTGTTTATACCCAGGAGCCATGCCTAATAATCATCTTTGGTCCATGTCCTGGGACCAGGTAAAAGGTGAGATTGAGCTGGAAGGATATTCTTCTAGTCCTTCTAGTAACATAAGCTGTTTGGGTGTGTTTCAAGTTTGACCTGTGTCATTAAAAATTCTGTACTCCAGTGGGTTGTGGTAAAGCTAGATTCCAGTGAAGGTGGTTGCTTTTCTTTTTCTATTTGCAACCGTTCTTAGTCATATTCTTCTCTAGACTTTTGTTGTAGACTTTAAAAAATGTGTTTGATATGTAATTTGTTACCTGTAATTTTCTAAATGAGTAGAGGAAGATTGAGAAGGACTATGCATGGTGGAAGAGTTTTCTAAAGCAGAGAACAGGGGATGTTTCCCATGCCTGGGCAAGAGGAGGGATTTGCACAGAGAGAGACCATATTGTGTGTGTGTGTGTGTGTGTGTGTGTGTGTGTGTGTGTGTGTGTGTGTGTATGTGTTTTGGCAGTCTCCACTTTCCACACACCTGGTTGACAAGCAGCCTATATAGGACAACAACAGCTTCAGTCCTGGCTCCTTCTCTCTCTCCCTGGACTACTTCTGCTGTGGAAAAACAACAACAAAATGCTCAGAGCTTCTAAGTTCAGAAGGAGAAGCAGGGAAGAAGCGAGAAAAAGTAGAAACAGTGAAGTGTGTGAGTTTGTTTGCTGAAGTTGCATTCCTCCCGATGTCCAGTTGAGATTTCTGGCATTGAGCAAGTAGGGGTTTGGTTGAGGGGAGGAAAGGCAGGTAATTGGGGAGCATGGTGCTATTGGAGGAGGGCTGGGAGCTGTTGATGGGGTCTTAGGGAAGCCTGTGACCCAGATGTGCAGAGTCCCAAAGAGGAGGGCTGGAGATCAGGCAGTGGGGAATGGAGAAGGAGAGGAAGAAGATTTCAAAGATGTACTTTGCCATGGGCCAACCATGGGGCTTGAAAAGGAGGACAGAACTCTCTCTAGCATCATGTGTTCCTCTCTGCTCCCTGGATGCAGATTGCAGCCTTGTGTTTATTGGTGCTGTGATTTAGCTGTGTTATGGCTTAAATAGATTTTCATGGGCCAGATTGGGAACCCAGCCCTCTATAGCTGCATTGTCCATTATGGTAGCCACTGGCCACATGGGGCTGTTTAAATTCTAATTTAAATGAGTAAAAATTAACTAGCCACATTTCAAGTGCTCAGTAGCTACCTGTGGCTAGTGGCTGGCCAGTGCAGATATAGAACATGTCCATTATCTCAGAAAGACCTGCCCTAGAGAATTTTTCTAAAGGATTATTGCCTATGAATCTCCAAAGTGTACAGGTTTCCAAACCAAATTTAGTCATTCATTTAAAGTTTCCTGTTTATAATCTCCTACTGAGTCTATTTAGGTGGAAATAATAGTAGAAATTGTTGTATGTGACACTTGTATGGTGCTTACTGCATGCCAGTCACTGTTCCAAGCACTTTATGTCAATTAACTCACTTAATTCTTATATAATATAGCAGGCAGTAAGTGTGAGAGATATGTTGTCCTATACCTTTAATTCCAAAAAAAAAAAAAACCTCTGAAAACTGTGGTTTTAATAAGTTTGGCTACAAAACTTGGTCTGAACTGACGTGCGGTTATGGTAGTCTTTATTTTTCTCCTTGGTAAGAACTACTCATACCTTTTAACTTTGGAAACAATGGCCATACTTGACTTGCCACAGATCTCATGGGGGTGTTATGTAATATATGGCATATGCACTCTCTTACCATCACAAAATCCAAAACACTTCTGAATCACAGTTGGCTCCTCAAATTTTGGATAAAGGACTATGGACTAACATTGTTTTGCCCATTTTGAAGATGGAATAACCAAGGCATTGAAAGGTTAAGAAACTTGCATAAAGTCATGGTAAGAAGGTGCCAGAGCCAGGATTCAGCCTAAGCCACTGGCTCCAGAATCCATTCTCTTGACCACTGTGCTATCCTGCATTAGCCTCTGGGCTCATGACCCAAAACAAATTACTCCCCCCCCACACACCCTTTTTTTGTGACTGGGGGAAACCTAATAGCCTCAACTCAGCTCATTAGAAAGTTTCAGATAGGCCTCTGGCTAAATTGTTTAGCAGTTGAGGTTTTGAAATACTGAGGATAGTTAAACCACCATAATAGGCATGCTTAGCAATCATTTAGCTTGCCCCTTTCTACCCTGTGCTGACTGCACTTGATTTTCAACCATTCACTGTGTAAGAACTGGCAGGAAAAGAGGTTGTTTAAGTGGGCGCTGGTGAAACCACTGGGCCCATGTTGTAACCTGTGGCACATGGGGACTTGCATATTCATAACTGCTATGGGGTGGTGGGTGGGGGTGGTTTGGTCCTGGCGTAGACTAACTGCTGAGCTACCGGTGGGGCCATTCTGGTGGCCCATCAGGGCGCGGAGCCTTCCTGGCCTGGTTTCAGAGGGTCTACAGCTATCTGACTGAGATGTCTCTCCAGGGAAACTGTGAATTCCTCTTTTCTTTTGAGAGGTTGACTGGAACTGCAGGTCTGGTCTGGGGGCAGGAATGAACTTTTCACTTTCCCTCCCCAGGTAGTGGTGAGCCTAAGTGGTCTGGTCTTGGCTTTTTGGTCCAAACCTACATTTGAAATTCTTGAGTAACCCCAAGTTTTCTTTTTTGAATATGAAAAAATGTTCTGGATGCTCTTCCATTTGTACATGCCTTTTAGCTCGGGCTCTGCAGGACCCCTGTATCTCAGTAGCTGGAGAACATGTATACCTCTTGTGGCACAGTCTCCAAGGCCCCTAATGGTCTTGATGTCCACCCCAACTCCAGTTATCTTGGCTTAACAAATAGGGCACAGACACTCTATTGGTCAAATACAAGGGCTCTAGAATCAAATTTACCTGGGTTTACCCAGGCTCTGCCACCTACAAGCTGTACAGTTTTGGACAAGCAATTAACCTTACAGTAGGATAGTAATAGTAATTTTACAGGGTTGCTATGAGGTCTGCACGAGATAATTCACCTAAAGCACTTTGCATAGTGCCAGGCACACCCTAAGGGCTCCAAAAATTAGCTACTAATATTACTGTTTCCTCTCCCAAGTCTTTCCAGTCTGCAATGTTAGGCTTCGGGGAGGTGTGTGTGGTAGGCTGGGTAATGGCTTCCCCAAAATGTCCAAATCTGAATCCCTGGAACTTGTGAATATGTTATTTTATGTGGCCAAAGGGACTTTGTAGGTCTGATTAAATTAAAAATATGGAGATGAGATTATCCTGCATTATCTGGGCGGCCCAGTCTAATGCCTAGGGTCTTGATAAGAGAGAGGCTGGAGTCCCCTGAGGAAGGGGGCCGGGGCCACGCCTCTGGAAGCTGGGAAAGGGGAGACCACGATTCCTCCCTAGAGCCTCTGGAAGGAACGCAGCCCTACTGACCCCTTTTAGACTCTGACCTCCAGAACTGTAAGATAACCAATTTGTGCTGTTTAAACAACTGGAAACTTTAATACAGCATGGAATAGAAGAAAGTAGTCAGGAGTGAAATTAAAGCTAGCAAGATGAGGAAACAACAATAGGCAGTATTTAGTGAGAACTCTGGGCCAGGTACTATTCTGACTGAGTACTTTGTACTAGGTGCTGTTCTGAGTACTTTATTGACTTGTTTAATCCTCACGACCATCTTCTGAGGTAGGTACTTCTGTTATATCACACATGAGGAAACCGAGGCACTGAGCGGTTAAGTACCTTGACCTCAGAGGAGCTGGGATGAGTCCAAGAAGTCTGGGTGCTCCTAACTGGCATCCTCACACCACTCCCAAAGGCCGGCGTCTCCCTGTTGAATCTGACAGTGTCACTCACTGAATGGTAGGTGACTGCATGTGATTCTATGTAGGGACAAGGCAGTATTGGAATCTGCGTGACAGAGGCAGTGTGGTTGGGTCATTCCCCTCCCCCCCCCCACTGGTTATTGAGGTACTGGGTTTAAGTTTTCACTGTTGCCACCTCACATACTGCGTCTGGACGGCCTGAGGCCGTGGGAGCAGCTCCTGCAGGCCTCCCTCTCGCTCCCACCTCTGCTCCTGCAGCCTGGCTGCTCACTCACCGCAGACCGCTGGCCCTGGCGCCCCTTGGCTCTGCTCCCCACCTCTGCCTGTTTATTGGATTTGCCTCATTCCCGACTCTCTGCTCCAGCCCCAAATTCCACCTCCTGGGGCCCTCCAGTGCTCAAACTTGAGCTGGTTAGTGTCAGGGCCCGCGTTGGGAGGGTCCCTCTGTGACTGCCAGTGAGGGGTTATTTTGCCTTTTTCCTTTGATTTCGCTGGCTATTGTTGGTGCTCTAGCTGGCCTTCTTTTGTCTCTCAAGCACATAATTCAGAGTGATATTGGTTTGGACCAGGGATTTTCAGACCGTGTTCCAGCACTGTTTGGGGCCTCTGCAGGGTGAGGGAGACTCCGATGAAAGAAGATCTCAGCCCTTCACTCTGCTTCCACCAAGCAGCCAGGCTCTTACTCGCTGTATAACTTGGGGCTCTGCCTTAGATTTTGCATGAAAGAGGGGTTCTGTTATTAGAGAAGAATTTGAGGAGAGCTAACCCAAAGTTAGGGCACTGTATGTCTGATCTTTAGCTCATTGACTTGGATGTACAAGAAATATAACTGCATTTTCCCTCATTTCCTTTTGCAAGTTTGAGATCTGGAGTCAGGTTGCCTGGATTCGTTTATATCCTGCCTCCACTACTTGTAATCTATGTGATTTTGTGCATGATACTTGGCCTGTTTGGACCTTACCGTCCTCATCTGCATAATGGAGGGGTCATTGTAGTACCTACTGAATCAGTTGTTGTGAGAATTAAATGAGATAGTAAATAATTCGTGTAAAGGGTTTAGAACAGTACCTGATATAAAATAATAATTCAACAAAATTAGCTACTTCCATAATTCTTATTGTTGTCACTGAGTCTCCCAATTAAATGGCAGAAAAAAAGTTTAGCTTTATCTCTTCTTGGGGTTCCCACGTCCCCCTGACCCCCCTGAAGCAGTGAGCACAGGGCCACTGGCTTGAATGAGGGAAGAAGATACCTGAGGAAAATGAAGCAAAGCATAAGGAAGGTGGCTGATTTTGCCAGGGTTATTAGCAGTGATTGCCCAAACCTGTTCTCTCTCTCTCCTCAGTGGTGGCATTGCTGCTGGCTCTGTGGCTGCAGGGTGGCCCCCGTGAAGTGTGCTCCGTGTGTAAGAACAGTGAAAGTCTCCTGCACAGTGGCTGATTGGGGGTGCACACAAGTCCAGAGCTCTCACAAAACTCAGCTTGCGTTTATGTGTTTTGTTTTGTGGGAACAGCGACATTGTAATAATAAAACAGGAAGGCTACTATATTCAAAATTAAGGCAGAGGCAGAAGCAAGGGGAGACCGTTCTGATGACTCCATTTTAGGTTTATACTATATAATATTACTAACTATGGAAAATCCAAGGGATGGAAAAAAAGTCATTTGGAAAAAACACACGTGACCAAGTACATGCTATACACATCTGAGATTAAAATATCATATAACACAGTTTAATTTAGATATCACTGGAGTTGTTTCAAATTACTATCATTTCTAAAGGAAGTTTCAATTTATTTGTTGTTATTAATAAGACAAACTCAATCAATTTCATTGATTGAACATGTATTCATCTATAAAATGTTCGCCTGGAAGAATTGAAGTGCTCTCTATCAGCCTGTTTTGTCAATATCAGGTAGATTAAATTCTCAAAAACTAAATACTCTGGACATGAAATTGTATCTCTCCTCGACGCCCCCAAAGGCAGAATGCTTTTGGATGAAAGGGCAGAGTTTGAGCAGTTTTGTTAACTGCTGGGGTCTGAGCTGATTTGCTTCTCTGCTGCTCAGTCGGAGAATTTGTTCCTATCTCCAGCCTGGCTTACTGTGCTTGAAGTTTTTCTTTCATTGTGGCTTGGGCATGGTTTTAAAATTCACAGTGGTAGGGACTGTTAAAGCTAGAGGTAGTTGTAAAAGATATATGCTCGATTATTATTTGAATCTAAGAGAGGAAGGCAAGAACTTCTTGAGCTATGCATAGAAGCTGTATATGGTTGCAGAAAGAACTCCAAAAATGAATTTCTGTGCCATCAGTGCAACATAACAGTCAGACAACCTTGTGTGTTCCTCTGTGACATTTTTTGGATCTAGGCTTTTGATTGCCCTTTGCTGACTGAGAATGGTCCGGACGTCCTCAGTGCCAAGTCATGGGATTGCTGACAACAGGTGAAGGGTGTTCCTGTCGCAGGCAGGCAAACCCAGATCAAATTAGTCACAGGGGATAAGAGAGAGTGCTTATTTCTAGCCATGCTATGTATTTCTAATGAACTATCACTAGCTAAGTAGTCAGATCTAAAATATGTCACCTATTTAGGAAATATTCACTTGGAAAAAAAAAAGAATCTTTAAAACATAATTTTGTTTTAACAATTCAAAATTCTATACTTGATTTTAAAAATTTTAATACATACATACTCTTTATAATTTGTTTATTAATTTTTGATTATATGCTATGTCATCCAGTAATTAGAACTAAGAACTACAAAGGAGGTGGTCTAAGTCTGGCCCTTTGCTTTTAGAGTTGAAGAAATTGATCTCCCAAGACACTCAAGATTTGTCTAAAGCTACCCAGCTAAGGAGCAGCAGAACTCAGACTTTTGTTTTTTCAAACAAAATTGATACCATAATCAATACCATACCATAAATACATCATACACAGTTTTGGATCCTGGATTCTGTGCTTAACGTTCTATCATATAGATGTTTCCAAGCCATTCATGTTTCCAAACCTTGAATTCAGTGGCTTCATGTTGTTACATAAAAGACTTACACATTCTCCTGTTTTTGGACATATATTTGTTGGTCTCCACTTTTATTTCTATTAAAATGACTCTCGGCCGGGCGCTGTGGCTCACGCCTGTAATCCTAGCTCTTGGGAGGCCGAGGCGGGCGGATTGCTCGAGGTCAGGAGTTCAAAACCAGCCTGAGCGAGACCCCGTCTCTACTATAAATAGAAAGAAATTAATTGGCCAACTGATATATATATAAAATTAGCCGGGCATGGTGGCGCATGCCTGTAGTCCCAGCTACTTGGGAGGCTGAGGCAGAAGGATCACTCGAGCCCAGGAGTTTGAGGTTGCTGTGAGCTAGGCTGACGCCACGGCACTCACTCTAGCCCGGGCAACAAAGCGAGACTCTGTCTCAAAAAAAAAAAAAAAAAAAAATGACTCTCCATAGTCCAGATCTCTAATTCTTTCTTTAGTGCAGAGTTGCATAAGTGGAATTACTAGGTCAAATGGTAGAACTTTTAAAAAGACTCTTAATATTGCCAAAATGCTCTCCAAAAATGTACCAATTTACAGTTTTATGAATGTTGTACTTATTAGATGGGTCTTTCCATGTCACATCTCAGTGACAGACACCAGGTTTGTGGTATCTCTCTGTTTATTTTTCATTTTGCTAATTGATAAGCAAAACTTAATATTTCAAAGTTTGAATGCACATTTCTTTGATTAATAGTAATGTAACATTTTTATATTAATATATTTATCATCATTTTACTTTTTATAGTTAATTATGTTCTTTGCTGATCATCTTTTTTTTTTTAACTTGAGACCTTTTAATGGATTAATGATATAACATCCTTTTATCATATTTTTGGACAAGTATTTTCCTATCTTTTGATGCTTTTTCCCCCCAATTAACTTTTTTCCTGATCACAAAACAAAATAATTTGGGAAATAGAGAAAAGCACAATAAAGAAAAAATTAAAAATCACCTACAATTCTAGCAGCTAGAGTAATTACTAACATTTGATGTGTGGCTTTCTAGCGTTTGTTAGTTTATTCTCAAACTGGGATCAGCTGTCCTGTTTTATAACTTGCTTTTTCACCTAACATTGTTCATCATAATTTAGCAGATTGTGTTTATCCTGACTACAGGATACTATATATAATAATTAATCAAGTATTATGTTTTAAAAATGTTTATCATGCTTCTTAATGTGTAGAAAATTTTAATTTTTGTGTGGCCGGATAGATCTGTGTCTTCTCTGATGATTATTTCTATGGCCTTTAAATTTGTGCTGTTTATCTACTTTCTTTGATTACCATATTTTCAGCTTTTTTAGGCTTTTAGGTACATTCAACTTTATATATTTGAAATCAGGCTTTTGTACATATATTATGATTTGAAGAACAAACTTGTTTTCTAAATACTTAACATATTTTTCTATATTACTTATTGAATAATCCTAGATGACTCCTAATAACATTGTATTAGTATATTCTACTAATACAGTTTAGTTTATGTTCTACTAATACAGTCAATTTTAGATCCAAGATATCTATGTGTAAATTTCTGCATGACTACTACACTGTTTTAGTTATGTTAGCCTTATTACATATATTAACATCTCACAGGGCAAATTCTCATTGAACTTATTCAAATTGCCCTTATTTTCCTAGTTTATTTGTACAAATTAAATCTTAAGAACATTTTGTCAAAAACCTCAGAAATCCATTGAAATTCTGATTGGGATTATAATAAACTTGAATTAATTACATATTAATTCAAGAATTAATATAGTTATGGTATTTAGTCTTTACATCCCAGTATGTTTATTGATTTGCTTAAATGTTTTTATGTCTCTCAGTCAAGTTTTGTAGAATTCTTCATATTAATCCTATATTTCTTACTCATTTTTTCCTAAATATTTTATATTTTTAATTTAATCAACTTAGTTTTTTAGCAGATTCTCCTGGGCTTTCTAGGTAGAGAATTCTGTTATTCATAAATAATGATTGTTTCTCTTTTAGATCAAGAATTCCAGAACATTAATACCGAAGGATGAGGATAATAGATCTCTTTACTTTATTCCTGATTTTAATGGAAATACTTTTCATATTCACTTATAAGTATGATGTTGGCTTTTGGTTTAAAATGGTTTAAATTACTGTGAGGAAGTACTTTTATATTCCTGAGTTTAAAAAAAAATGAAAGGGAGTTGAATTTTATCAAATGTCAAAAAGGTGATATGATTGTATGTTTTTTCACATTTGACCTACTGATGTGTTATTATCATGTTAACCAATTTCCTTTCATTAAACCATGTTTGCAATCCTGTTGTAGCAATTTATTATCATTTTGTTAATTAAATTTCTAAAATAGAGATATTAATCTAGAATCCATTTAGGTTTTACTTTAGATTTTTTAAAAAAATTAGCTCTATTTTAGTGATGGTCATCAAAGGCCATAATTAAAATTAGCTTGCTGCTCCTGAGTGTGCATAGATTGAATTCCAGGAGTACCCTGTGCTTTCCTAAGAGTGACAGGGGCAGCTTCAGATGTGGTAAGGAGCTAGGGACACTATTTATGTGGGAGAGACTAAGGAGAATAAAGTACACACCATGGGTTAGTTAATTGGGGCTTGTGCTCTTGTAAGAAGTTTTGGTGTTAATCAAGTATTGCCTCTAAATTTGTCTATCTGCAAGATGAAAGTTGAATGACCTTTCTTTCTCCCTCCCTTCCTCCTTCTCTCCTTCCTTCTCTCCTTTCTTTTCTTTCTTTCTCTCTCTATTTTGAGATGAGGTCTTATTCTGTTGCTCAAGCTGGAGTACAGTGGCACAATCATAGCTCACTGCAGCCTCCAACTTCTGGGCTCAAGTGAACCTCCCACCTCAGCCTCCCAAGTAGCTGGGACTACGGGTGCATGGCACACCACACCTTGCTCATTTTTTTATTTTTTTGTAGAGATGGGGTCTTGCCATGTTGCCCAGGCTAGTCTCAAACTCCTGGCCTCAAGCAATCCTCCCACCTCAGCCTCCCAAAGTGCTGGGATTACAACCGTGAGCCTTTGTGCCTGGCTTTATTTTTTTTTTTATTTTAAACGGGACACCCTCCTGTTTTGTGCTCCTCCCAAGATAGGCAGAATCACAACCCTGTTATTAGATGAATAGGCACATCCTTAAGGATTCCAGACGCAAGAATGTGGACCTCCTTTTCTGGAGTGAAAAAATGTTAATAGCCAGTAGCGAACCTGAAAGACAGACCTGTAAGCAAAACTTGGTCCACATTGTTACCTTAGAATCTAGTAGTAGTTAAATTCTATGTCAAGTTTTACATTAGGTGAAAGGTTAGGGGGAAAAACATGTTCCTAAGACATATTGAAAGAAAAAGAGGTAGCAGCTATAAAACTTTAAAATGTAAATGGCAAATGCTTTAAGATTATGTGTGACAGTGCCTGTAGGACTCAGAAACTGACCCAAAGACTTGACTACTGTGTGGGTGTCACCATGGAGAGGCGGAGGAGAATCTGAGTCTCAGATGGAAGGAGGTGGTTGGCTACTTTCTTCACATTCTTGCTACTTGGATGTGACACCCCCTCATTCCCTGTGTCCTCATTTTTTCCCCCCGGAGCTGTCTTTTCTCATCCATTCAACACTCATCCATTTGGCAGTCACTTTGAATCACTCCCCTATGTCAAGCACTGTGCTGGCTGATGGGGGACCCTGGAGGGCAAAGTCCCCATAGTGACTGCCCACCCCCCTGAGCTTACCTGAGCCAGATGATAATGCAGGTGAGAATCTGATAGTTTCTGTAATTTGTGGAACAAGGTGTTGTTAACTCTCTGCCTTTCTCGATATTTCTGACATTTATTTATTTATGGAAGGGTAGTATAAAGCATGATAAGTGAGGAATTGTTTACAAGTTATAAATTTTGACACTGTTTTGTTAAAGGGGCTTGGATAAAACCCTGTAACTTCATTCACGGGAAAGAAGCTTCTATGGTTGCTACTTTTGGTGTTTTCTTTTATAAAATATTTCCGTCTTTGTTTCTTCCTTGCTGAAGAAATTTCTTATAAATTTGAAGCATTCTGGAAGCAAGGACTGCTGGGACTGAGGCAGCATGCTCCATGGAATAAGAGTAGAACGTACGGGACAGGCAGCGAATGCTCACCTTGTGGCCTGTTCTGTTCCATGCAGAGGCTCAGGGGACAACTTGAAGGATGCCCAGCACGTTGGTTGCTGCTGTATCAAGGAAGCTGTTCAGGTTCATCTGAAGTAACTAGTTCACATAAGTGCTTCACTGTTGATTTATTGCTTTGTTACTCTTTTTGAAATTGAATACCTCAGTTTGTTCTGTAAAGAGGGCATTTGCTGCCTTCCTAATTCTATACTCAGGATTTCCTATCCAAGATCTTTTTATCCAGGCTGGGCATGGTGGCTCATGCCTGAAATTCTAGCAATTTGCGAGGCTGAGGTGGGAGGATTGCTTGAGGCCAGGAATTCAAGGCCAGCCTGAGTCAACAAAACATTTTTTTAAAAAATTAGCCGCGTGTGGTGGTGTGCATCTATAGTCCCAGCTACTTGGGCTACTTGGGAAGCTGAGGAAGGAGGATCACTTGAGCCTGGGAGTTTGAGGCTGCAGTGAGCCATGATCCTGCCACTGTACTCTAGCCTGGGCAACAGAGCAAGATCCTGTCTCAAATAAATGAATGAATGAAAGGAATAGAGCCTGTAAAATATATTGCTGTGTTTGACACATGGTATAATCCATTGTTATAAAGGTAAATTTGGAGCTAGAATGTGAAAGGTCCTCAATACAGATTAAGAGGCATATGTGTGCTTTATCTTTTAAAAGGTGGGGATCTACACTCCATGGTAGAAAAATCATGAGCTCTGGAATCAACAGATGGGTTCAAATGAAAAGTTGCCATTTAACACCTGTGAGATGTTTCAGACGTTACCTAGCCATTCTCAACCTCAGTTTCGAAGTCTCTAAAATTTGGATAACAGTACCTTGTTCCAGAAATTATTGCAAGGTATAAATGAGATGGTGTCTTAAAAGCATCCAACACTAATTTTTTAAAAGTGATTTTCTTTAGTGATAAGTTCTGAGTTCCTTTGGAATGAGATCTGTAGTCAGAGCCTTGTTCTTGGTTCAGCCCACTTTAACAAAAATCAGATAGTTGGAGGAAGGCATGAAGCCATATTTTCCAAAATTGCAGATGACTCAAAACTGGGAAGATAGCTAACACAATATGTGATGAAAAGGGGACTCAAAATGACCTGGAGGGGCTGGAATGTTGGTCCTTCACTAAGTGGGACATCTAGTAGGTGGACCAAAGCAGTCAAAGGGAAGGACACCCCTTGAAGGTGATTCTGCTAGTCCAGGTGATGCGTGGAAAGGATCTGAACAGGGGTTATGTCGGCGGCATAGAAAATCACCAGAATGTGACAATGGACTGGATATTTGGGGGTGAGTGTGTGGATAAAGAGGGTCAGAGATGATTGGGAAGTTTCCTTTCTGGGTTTCTGGGGAAAGAGAGGTGCCAGTTCATAGAAAGGAGGAAGTTAGGCAGAAGAGCTGGATCAGGGAGAGAGGGAAGGACAGGAATCTGGCTTTGTGCATGGTGTGCTGGCTCTACCCAGCAGGAAGTGGGGAAGTCAGGACTGTAGCTAGAGGGAGAGGCTGTGTCTGGAAAGAGGCTTTGGAAGTCGTCCACATAGAGGTGATAGTTGAAGCTGTGGGTGGGAGGGTATGGGATGGCCAAGGAGTGGCTGTGCTATTCAGAATCATTAGCATTGTTGGCTCGAACTTGAGATAAGCAGGATAAATAAACCCTTGCCCAAGTGGGAGCTAGTCCTACTGCCTTCCTGGTGCTAGTGTTTAACTCATTAAAGAAAAGTTCTACAGAATGAAAAAAAAAACTCATATAATAATTTCAGGTTTTAAAAAACTACATTTTTGATTTATTTTTAATTATACAAGCAATATGGGAATACATTCTTATTTATAAAGAATCTAAACACTAAAGATAGAGTAAAGGCCCCCTGTTAATCTCCATCAAATCCTGCTTTCTTTTTCTAAAGTCATCACTGTTACTGGCTTGGTGAGTGTTCTTGCAGACATTTTTCTATGCATTTACATGGTTATACACAAATGTGCAGGTGCACATAAAGATATACTTTTGTTTTTGTGTCTGTGGTTTTGTTTTGTATAAACGAGCTCATACTATGTTTTGTTCAATTTATTTTTAACTTTTAAAATATAACACTATGCTTTGGAAGTCTTTCCAAGACAATTTATCTAGATCTAAGTCGTAAAAACAATAAAACCTATTTTCCTGGATATGAAAGTACTCTGTTCTATTGAATCATTGTCCTATTGATGGAATATGCCTAGTTTCCAACTTTTGCATCTGTCCATCCTGACAAATATCTATTTCTAGGAGACTGCTGAGCAGAGGCTGGGGTACTTTGGTAAACAGTAAGCCAGGAGTTTACAAGCTATCTGGGGCTACAAGAAGCACATAAAGAAGAAAGGAAGTAGAAAATGCTGCTTCTTAATGTTGCTGCCCTGGCTTAGGGGAAGATCTTGGTTATTTTGGGGATGCAGAGCAGGTGAGAGAGGTTGGCCATGTGCCTGGATGTTGCAGGTGGGAACATGGATGGACAGTCAAGGTGAACTCTGAGTACTGCCCCTTGGTGCCCTAGTCCCATCACCCCCCAGGGATCAACCACTAATAAGCCACTGACCTCTTAGGGTCGGGCATTCTGTGTCCCGCCCAGCCACCTGCTGTGCTCAACCTGGCCAGGACCTTCTTGGTGCCATCAAGCTGAAGAGCTGGGGACTCTAGGAAGGAGGGAAAGCACGTGTGCTGATGACGTGGGGCTTCCTCTTCTGCCCCGGTCCTTGGCCAAAGCTGGAGGGATTCATGTGGGTGTGAGAACATTTTTCTTTTTACAAATACTATCTAAATGAACATACAAAGTTTAAAATTCTCATTTGGGAGCCCCCCCAAAATATATCCCTGTGTGAGAAACTGGTACACTGTTCCCTTTCTCCTTGAGTGCATGGGATTGAGACAGCTCCTGACGACCACTGGGAAAAGGAATGAAGTGTACCTTTTCTCTCTCTCTCTCTCTCTCTGTCTCAATTTCCTGCCTTTCATGCTCTCCATTGTATCACATCTCATGAGCAAATTTGGGGCCTGAGTATTGTCTATAAAACACTAGGGCCCCACTTTTCTTCTCTTCCTTTCTGCTGCCTTCACTCAGGGCTCAGAGGAGGCTCCTGGCCCTGCCAGGTGTTGAGGAAGCCGCCCCATCAGGGTGAGACTGCCTGGCACACAGCTTCCCAGGCAATTCTGCAAATGGATCATGTAGCCAGTGTTCTCCAGCATGTGAAATAAGTCAGGCTGCAATTTCTTCCTTCGGTATCTCTCTCCAGTTCCCTAAGCTAAGAGGTTAGCATCCTGCCATTTAAAATTGTGGAAAAATACATATAACAGAAAGTTGACCATTTTAGCTATTTTAAGGGATATAGTTTGGTGGCATAAAGTACATTCACATTGTTGTGCAACCGTCACCACCATCGATCTCATGGACTTTCTCATCATCCCAAACTGAAACTTTGTACCTGTTAAACAATAACTCCCTGCCATTTTTATGAAGCCCCGATGGATCATGAGTAATGAGGAAATTAATGCCTTTTTACACAAGCCACTCCCCTGGTGCATAGGGTCTTCTCGTGCTCAGTGCAGTATCTTGCAGTCTGAAGACCAGAATCACCTGGTGGTGGTAGAGGTGGTGGTGGTGGTGGTGGTGGTGGTGGTGGTGGTGGTGGGAGGGGTTCCTGTTAAAAATGCAGATCCTCCCTCCCCTTCCTGAATCAAAATCTCTTGGATTGCACCAAAACAAGTGTATTTTTACCAAGTCCCTCCCATGATTCTGATGCTGATGTAAATGTGAGAGTCAGCTCTCAGCCTCACAGAAAGAGCAAGTAAGGAAGAATATTGGCCAGGGTGGATGGAGTAACTCATGGAAAAGGCTTGCTATCGGGGGCCACTGCCTAGATTTGAATTTCCACTTCAACCAGTGGATAACTGTATGACTTAATCTCTGCAAGCCTTAGTTTTCTTATCTCTAAATTGGAAATTTTAATCTTGTACATACCTCATTGCAGTTGCTATGAAGATTGAATCAGATTATACAGATGAGGTGCTCAGCTAGGTGCCTTGCATGGAGGCAGAAACAGGTCTTTTTTGGGGGGGCGGGGGGGACAGAGTCTCACTCTATTGCCCTGAGTAGAGTTCCGTGGCATCAGCCTAGCTGACAGCAACCTCAAACTCCTGGGCTCCAGTGATCCTCCTATCTCAGCCTCTCAAGTAGCTGGGACTACAGGCACATGCCACGATGCCGGGCTAATTTTTCTATTTTTAGTACAGTCTGGGTCTCGCTCTTGCTCAGGCTGGTCTCGAACTCCTAAGCTCAAGTGATCCTCCCATGTCAGCCTCCCAGAGTGCTAGGATTACAGGCATTAGCCACCACGCCAGGCCCAGACACAGGTCTTGATAGAGTGTAGTATAGAGGTGGTGAAGTGGCCCAAAGGCTGCTGTGCCCTTAGTAGTTATGTTTTCTTGAGGAGTTATGGGTAAAGTGAATCAAACTTTACTACTTCAAAAGTGCTTTGGCTGGGTGCGGTGGCTCGTACTTATTAATCCCAGCACTTTGGGAGTCTGAGGCAGGTGAACCACTTGAGTCTAGGAGTTCACGACCAGCCTAGCAACACAGTGAGACCCTGTCTCTACATTAAAAAAATTTTTTTAATTAGCCAGGCATAGTGGCACGTGCCAGTGAACCCAGCTCCTCGGAAGGCTGAGAAAGGAGGATCCCTTGAACCCAAGAGTTCAAGGCTTCAGTGAGCTATGATGATGTCACTGCACTCCAACCCTGGTGACAGAGTGAGACCCTCTCTCAAAAAAAAAAAAAAAAAAAAAAAAAAAGAGTGCTTTATCTTTAGCTGTCATCCCATTGCAGGAAAGCAACCGAAGTTATTAGTCAGGTTAGAAAAAAAATATTGAGAGGGTAGAATGTTTTTATTGAAAAATATTTTCAGAGATGGATTCAGGTGGAGAAGTTCCTGAGAGGAATGGTTAAGTGGTTAACAGTATGCAATGCATCTGTTGCTTAGCTGTGGGAAATGAAGAAAAGGAGGCTTTGGTGCCTGTCCCAGATACTTATCGCCACCGCAACTTGGAAACAGGTCAGTCAGGGTTGCCTAAAGAATGTTCTGCATGGTTGATGACCCAGTAGTTTGAGAGTGAAGCTCATACATACTGGTCAGAAAAGCTCCCTGAGTAGAATGTGGCTCAGTAGAAAGGGAGGTGGAAGGGTCTTGGAAATGATGAACAGGACACAGAAGTGGGAGTGAATAGGCCAAGTTCAGGGAATAGGGAGCTACACCGCCCTGACCCAGGTGGGTGTCAAACTGGTGGATTGGAGATCCAGCAGATAACTCTCAAACCTGGTTCTGTTTGGTTTAATTAAATATATAATATGGCTTAAACCTTGCAAATATCCTTTTGATAAATATCAATTAGACCCATTGGAGTAGTTTTATGGACCCTTTGTACTTGGTGCTTTAGCACAGGATCTGGAACATAGTAAGTGTTCAGAAATTATTTGTTGAATGAATGAATCATACCCGTTGGTTCACCAGCCCTTGGAAGACAGATTGAGCCACCTGGAAGTTGTTATTAATATGTGTTCAAGAATTAGATGATGTTTACAAATAAAGCAGGTGAGAGTATGTGTGATTTCAGGGGGACATGACAGTATGATTTTCCATGATCTTCTCCTTTTTAAAATAACATTTAGAACTTTGGGAAAGAGACTGCTGCTGTTTATATAGGTTTCATTATGTCCAAAAGTTATTCCTTTAGATAGTATAGTATTATTATATATTGTTATATTTAGGCAATATAATATGATTAGATTGAGTGTACCTTATCCGAAATGCTTGGGACCAGATGTGTTTTGGATTTCATATTTTTTTTGGATTTCAGATTATTTGCATATACAGTACATAATGAGATATCTTGGGGATGGGACCCAAGTGTAAACATGAAATTCATTTATGTTTCATATATACCTTATACATATATATAGCCTGAAGGTAATTGTATACAATATTTTAAATAATTTTGTGCACGAAACAAAGTTTTGACTGCATTTTGACCGTGATGCATCACATGAGGTCAGGTGTGGAATTTTCCACTTGTGGCATCATGTTGGTGCTAAAATATTATAGATTTCGAAGCATTTTGGATTTCAGATCTTTGGATTAGGGATGCTTAACCTGTATTTGGCCTAAAGAAGCAGGATAAAAACAGAATATGCAGTATAATTTCAAAATTATAGGGGGAAAAACTGGAAGGAAGGTGTAACAAAATTAGCACTTACAGATGGTATCATTTCTTTTACCTATTAGCCTTTTTTTTTCAAATTTTCCACAGTAAAAGTGTATTACTTTCATAACCAGAAAAATATAGCATGTGTTATTTGTTAAAAAGTTAGTGTGTAGAATATGTATGGTAGAACACTTTGCCAAAGCCTGCTTTTCAAAAAAAATCTCTGGCATCTGTAAAATTGCAGTTGATATTTGAAATCATGACAACGATACCAAAAATGTACTTTCCCAAGTATAACACTCTACCGTCCAAGTCCTGGGACTTTCTCCCCTACCAACACCTGCATGTTCCTCAACCTTCCTGGGCACCCCCGCCCCCACGCCTTCCAGAATCTCAGAAATGGCCTGATGGCAGGTGGCAGAGTTCAGAGCAACCCCGCTTGCCTCAGGTTGCGGGCTGTGCAAACAGCTCTGTATGTTTTCCTGGGGTTACACCATCCTGAAAACCAGCAAACATGCTAAGGTATTGGCCTGCAGATTGAACAAATTAAATAACAAAAAAACAAACCCCAAAAACTTGCTAGCTTCATTTTTCTTTCAATCAGGTAAGAAGTGTGAATCATATTGTCTCTTTCCTTTGGATGGTGACTTCTCAGGGGTAAAATCAGAGGCACAGCTAAAATGAACTTTGAGTTTTAACGAGGTGTTCTATTTGCATTTTCAACTCTACCCAAAACAAGCCGGCAGAATGACATCAACTGTTTGAGTCAGCTGTTGGCTTGGGCGTCCACCCAGAATTTGATGTCATTGGTGGGTATCCATGAGGAGCAGGAATCATTTTTTAAGCCTCGTTGACTGGAGGGCCACTGAAGGCCTTCATGGGTGCTGGTGTTAAACATAATATAGATATAAAAAGAAAATGGCTAGAAATGATCATCTTATACTTTAAGTATGTGGATTTAAAATGCTTTCAATGTGGTAGGGCTTTGTGGGAGAATCGTTATGAGACTGGAGAGTTATTTAGTCTGGAAAATGTTTTACTCGGTGTGATGATGAAATGTAGACTAGATATCAGATGTAGGGGATCCAGAGAGGAGGGGCGTAGGAG
This sequence comes from Microcebus murinus, assembly GCF_040939455.1. Classification (NCBI taxonomy): domain Eukaryota; kingdom Metazoa; phylum Chordata; class Mammalia; order Primates; family Cheirogaleidae; genus Microcebus; species Microcebus murinus. The sequence goes on along the minus strand of NC_134117.1, from coordinate 31,111,325 downwards.
GCACAGCCATGAAGAAAAGAGTTTGCAGAAGCTGAATCATATCTTCTTTTGATTAAATCAGGATCATTTTACTGAGAGGCTGTAACGTGAGAATGTGTTAGGGTAGTAGAGTGGTTCTGTTATGTTTATCTCATCCAGAGTGAGTTTTCATCACATGTATTTTTAATTCTCTGGAAAGACAATCACATTAATTGAGGAATGACTTGTAGAGTACCGGTTTGAAAAAACATTTAGCAAATAGAGGAATTGATGTTGCCCATCGATTAATTTAAAATTGCTTGTAACACAAACTGTAGTTTAGTTACCCCAGCTATGTGGTGGCAATTAGGTGCTTGGGGAAGGCTTGTTGTATTTTTGATGGGTGGGATGTGTAATGCAAGGCTTCCTACTTTTTTCCTTTTCCTTCCTTGCCAGGCTTCCAGAACGTGCTGCCTTGACCTGGTAGGAAAACTTTCCTTGCCTGTCCAGGATGTTCTACTGCTTCTGCTGAGATTATGCTTAGCAAGGGCAGAGTATCCTCCAAGCGCCAAGGCCGAACCATGATCTTTCATCCCAGCTCTAAAAAGTGATTGCGCCTCCCTCTCTGCTCTATTTTCTCCCAGACTCATTTCCTGGGGCAGGTCTCTTTCATAGGCTGCGACATTCTCTGGGAAGTCTTCACTGATGACTTGAGTTCATGATGATTTCTACCGTCTCTATGTGCATTTTTGATCTGTTGCACAATTAATACACACGCCATTCAATGATTCTCCCACTTTTTAACTGCCTGGTCTGTACTACTGAGCATTTTATGATGTTCATTCATATCCTGATTTTTTTCTTTATGGCTTTATAATGACTAATGATTTCCCTGTAGGCAGGGATTGTGCCTTTCTCTTCTTATGAACTCATGGGGGACCTTGCACACAGTAAACTTATAGAATTTTAAGAATCATTTAGCTGCCTGCACTGGATGAGGTAAATAAAATTATCACATATCAACATACCAATAATATTTTACACAAAGCAATAAATATGTAAATATATGATTCTTTATTATTACAGTACTAGGGGTGATTTAAAAGAAATCATCAGGATCCTATCTCAGGAAACATTAATAATAATGTGATGGCTCTAGAGAGGTTTTTATAATGATAAAAATAAATTTTTATCATAAGAAACTCTCATTTCCCCCCGTTTAACAGATGAGGAAACTAAGCCTTAGCTAGGTTGCATTGCCTAAAATCAACCGGTCAAGTGGTAGAGGCAGGATCTGAACCCAGACAGATTGATTCCACTACCCTGGTACTATGTAGTCATTTGAGATTTTCAGCATCATGTCGTACAGTTGAGCAGGTTGTTCACTACTCAGAGGTGCCCATCTGAGGAAGCAAGTTGGACTGAAATGCAACCTGTAGTCTACTTGAACAGCTGGTATGGGTTAAATATACAGTTGGATGGGTATATATATCTGTGGAACCACATCAATCAAGAGATAGAACATTTCCAATATTTCTCAGAAAGTACCTTGGTGACTTTTTGTAGTCTTTCTACTCTACCCTCCGTACATCCTGCCCTCAGCAACCACTGATTCTACCTCCATAGCTTAATTTTGCATGTTTTAGAACAACACTGTTCCATAGAACTTTATGTAATGATGGAAATGTTCTATATATCTGGGGTGGCCGATGCAGGTGCCACTAGCCACATGTGATTCTTGAAAACTTGAAATGTGGCTGGCACAACTAAGGTAGTGAATTTTAAAATTCGACTTAATTTTAATTAACTTAAATAGCCACATGTGGCTAGTGGCTGCTGTGTTGGACAGCCCACATCTAGAACTTCAAATAAATGGAATCATTCAGTGTCTGGCTTCTTTTATTTAATATGATGTTTTTGAGATTCATCCATGTTTGTTACATAATCAGGAGATCATTTCTTTTATTGCTGAATAGAATTCCATTTTATGAATATACCACAAGTTGTTTATTCATTTGTTGATAGACTTTTGGATTGTTTCCAGTTTGGGCTATTGTGAATAAACTTAATGTAAACATCTGTGTACAAAGCTACTTGTGGATGTATGCTTTTATTTTTCTTCTACAAGTGGAATTTTTAGATCCTAAAATGCATGTAAGTATGTGTTTAACTTTATGAGAAACTTCCAAACTATTTTCTTTATCGTATTCCCACTTGCAATGTTGCAGTTGCTCCACTTTCTCACCAACTTTGGCATGACCAGCCATTTTAATTTTAACCATTCTAGTGGGTGTGAAGTGCTATCTCATTGTGATTTTTTTTTTTATTTTAGCGTATTATGGGGGTACAAGTGTTAAGGTTACATATATTGCCCATGCCCCCCTCCCCCCTTGAGTAAGAGCTTCAAGTGTGTCCATCCCCCATATGTTGCACATCTCACTCATTGTGGTTTTAATTGGTATTTTTAATTGGTATTTAATTGATTAATGATATTGAACATCTTTTCATGTGCTTTTAGACCATTTGTATTTCTTTCTTTGGAAAGTGTTTATTCAAACTTTTGTCCATTTTTTAAAATAGCATAGTATGTCTTATTATTATTTAGTTGTAGGAGTTAATTACGTATCTGTATGCAAATTATTTATTAAATATTTGTATTATAAATATTTTCTACCATTCTATGACTCGCCTTTTGAAGAGCAGATGTTTTTAATTTTGATGAAGTTCAGTTTACCAAGTTTTTTCTTCCATGGTTTATGCTTTTGTGTTCAGTCTAAGAAATTTCTTTCTTTTTTTTGAGACAGGGTCTCACCCTGTCACCCCAGCTAGAGTGTAGTGGCATCATCACAACTCACTGCAACCTCAAACTCCTAGGCTCAATTGATTCCTCCTGCCTCAGCCTCCCAAGTAGCTGGAACTACAGGCAATTTTTCTATATTTGTAGAGATGGAGTCTTGCTCTTGCTCAGGATGGTTTTGAACTCCTGGCCTCAAGCAGTCCTCCTACCTTGGCCTCCCAAAGTGCTAGGATTACAGGTGTGAGCCACCACACCTGACCCAGTCTAAGAAATTTCTGTTTACTCCAATATTGTGAAGATTTTCTCCAATGTTTTCTTTTAGAAGTTTTATAATTTTACCGTTAACATGTAGGACTATAGTCCATTTTGAGTTAACTTTTATGTGTGGTGTGAGGTAGGGAATGAGGTTAATTTTTTTTTCATACAGAAATTTGATTGATCCATCACAATTTGCTTGTAGGCCATTTGCATATATTATTTTGTGTGAAGTGTCTGTTCAAGTGTTTTGCTCATTTTATTTTGTTTTATTTTATGGGTCAATTGAAGCCTAAAAAATATTTTTTTCTTCATTTTTCTAATTTCAAAATATTAAAGCAATACAAATGTTTTTGTTACATGGATACCTTTTATAATGCTTAAGTTTGGGCTCTTAGTGTGTCTATCACCAAATTGCCCACCTTTTAAAAAATGTGGATTTTTCACTTATTATTGCGTTATAACAGTTTTTTATATATACATATATTCTGAATAAGAACCTTTTCAAATATATGTATTGTGAATATTTTCTCTCAATCCATGGCTTACCTTTTAAAGCTCTTTTTTGAACAATAAAAATTTTAAATTTTGATTAAGTTCATTTTATTATTTTTTAAATAGGTTTTTTTTGTGTCTTAAGAAAATTTTCTATATCCCAAGGTCATGGAGATTTTCCCTGTTTTCTTCTAGAAGTTTTATAGTTTTAGATTTTATGTTCAGGTCTGTGATCCATTGTGAATTAATTTTTATGTATGGTGTTATATAAGGGTTGATGTTCATTATTTTTTTTATTTGGTTCCAGCACTGATTATGGCTGTTCTTTCCCCATTCAATTACCTTTGCACTTTTGTTGAAAAGCCAATTGACTCTATATGTATAGGTCTATTTCTAGACTCTATTCTATTCCATTGATATAAATTTTTATCCTTATGTCAATATCACATTGTTAAGATACCTTTGCTTTGTAGTATCTTGAAGTTAGGTTAAGTTTTCCAATTTGTTCTCTCTTTTAAAAATTATTCTAACTACTCAAAGTCCTTTATATTTTTCATAAATTTGCAAGATTGTTTCAATACTTGAAAAATCAATCAGTATAGTTCACCGTGTTAATCTATTAAAGGAGGAAAAATCATATAATCATCTCATTAAATGCAGAAGAAATACTTGGAAATCCTCATTCATGATAAAAATTTTCAGCAAACTAGCAGTACAAGAGAACATCCTCAGTTTAGTGAAGGGCATTTATAAGACACCTAATGTTAATATATTAAATAGTGATATATTGAGTTCTGTCCCTCTGAGATTGAGAACAAGGCAGAGATGTATGCTCTTAATACTTAGCATCATAATTGGAGATCCTAGCCAGTATGGTAAGACAAGAAAAATAAATAAAAAGTATACATTTAGAAAGAAAGAAGTAAAACTTTATTTGAAAATGAAATGGTGGTTTATGCAGAAAATTTTAAGTCATCTAAAAATATTTGCTAGAAACAATAATTGAATTTAACAGGGGTACATGTTATAATGTCTATACAAAATTATCAATTATATTTCTTCATACTAGCAGCAAACAACTGGAAAATGAAATTTAAAATAATTCCATTTACAGTATCATCACTTGCAAAATGTTTAAGAACAAATTTAACAAAAGATGTGTAAGACTTCTATACAAATAAATGCAAACATTGCTTAGATAAATTAAAGATATATGCATACACACATACACATATGTATGTAAGTATTCATGTATATGTATATATGCATATATATTTTACATATGCATATATATGTAAATCTATGTAGAGGGTGAAAGAGAGTGTATGTGTGCAGAGAGTGCACTGCTGCTGGCTAGCTATATCATGTTTATGGGTTAAAAGCCTTAATATTGCTGAAATGTTATTTCTCTCAAAATCGATATATTGGTTTAAGGCAATTCCATCAGAGTCCCTGCAGGCCTTTTTTACCCTGTTTTTAAAAAGAAATCAATATTTTTGATGATCAAGGTAAATAGTTTGAATTTTACACACTAGAGAATGTGGCACTCTGTTCTTTCTCCAGTAAAGTGATGTGATGAAAATAGTGTTTGAGGAAGATTTTCCTGAAAACCATATGGGATGGATTGAAAAGAGGAGAAGGTTAGAGTTTGGGAGACTGGAAGCACTTAAGTAATCCTGATCCTAATGGACAAGGAGTGGGCTTGTATATAGCCATGAAAGGGAAGGAGAGAGTCAAATGTTTATTGAGACTAATTATATGTCTTGGTACTGTACCAGGAATGTAAAGTGCAGAGTACCTATGAAAGTTCTTAAGTTCAAAGGTGTATGTCCTTCAGGGTGTCCCCATGCAGGGGCCCTACATAATCAACAGTTACAATCTAGTGTGCCATGACATGCTGGGGTGGCAGAATATAGGAAGAGCTCCAGGAAACACATGAAAGTGATTAATGCTGACAGGCAGGTATCAGGCAAAGGAAGGCTGCAGAAGGAAGATGCCATTTAATCTCGGCGATGGAGTCAGCAGAGTTAGACAGAAAATAGTGGCAAGGGAAATGTATAAAGGTATTACATGCTAGGCTGGCTCAATAAATGGCACAAAATCCGATGTGACTGGATTACTCTTCCTTGGGGATTAGTCAGATGAAACTGGAAAAAATAGACTAAGACTAAATTGTGGAGGGTCTAATGCCATCTAAAATCCTCTGCTGCCCAATTTTCTCTATTTTCATCTCATCAGAGATATACATCTGTGTGTGCATGTGATGCACACACAACTTCAGAGTCTTGACATTATTGTATTACAATGAAGGAGAGGGAGTCCTATGAGCATCACAACATCACAATCCCGTCTGCCTCCACTCTTGGCTTAAAGTAATGTTCTCCTAGTATTTATGACCTATATTTCTGAGAGAGATGGGGTGATTTGCATGCTGATTAGAGACTGTTTTATAGGGAGGATCTCCTTTCCTTGTAAGTTTTATAATTGAGAATTAACCTGTTATGGACAAACTTTTTTGTGATCCTCTATTTTATTATACTATATTGGCAGCCTTATTGATGTGTTAGTTCAAAAATGTTTGTGTAGCTTTTCAACTCCTGATATCTAATATATGTAGAGTATGAAGATTAGGATGTCTGTGTTTTTTACATCTGAAGTCTAGCATTGCAGACACAGAAACTTTTCTAATAAAGAGAGTTGAAAGCCCAAAGGGTTAAATCTTTGCGGTCTTGGAAATGGACTCAGATGAGTACACCAGTGCCTTTGGGGAATGTTTTAAGAGGTTTGTTTCCTTGTGAGTTATGGAATTTCCATCATAATCGTTCAGAGAAAGGAGGTCAGAAGGGAGTGGAGCCACAGATACTCAGAAGAAGAAAAAGTGAAGACTGACTCATATTATGTAGGGCTTATGTGTGGGTGTGTGCACACACTTACACCCGTGCACACCATGTGTGTGTGATAAGGAGAAAGGGAGGAACAGATTGTGTAGACAGAATAGTTTCTTTAATTTCTTTGCAGATTGGGGAAGAGAATGCCTAAGTAAATAACCGTTCAATGGTTAGTTGTCATACACAGATACTCAAAGGGACTCACTCTAAAGTTTAAAGATGCAAATACGGTCGGGCGCGGTGGCTCAGTCCTGTAATCCTAGCACTCTGGGAGGCCGAGGTGGGCGGATTCCTCAAGATCAGGAGCAAGAGTGAGACCCCATCTCTATTATAAATAGAAAGAAATTAATTGGCCAACTAAAAAAAAAATATATATATATATAAAATTAGCCGGGCATGGTGGCACATGCCTGTAGTCTCAACTATTCGGGAGGCTAAGGCAGGAGGATTGCTTGAGCCCAGGAGTTTGAGGTTGCTATGAGCTAGGCTGACGCCACAGCACTCTAGCCCAGGCAGCAGAGTGAGACTCTTTCTCAAAAAAAAAAAAAAAAAAAAAAAATGCAAATAGGAATATTAAATTCTATTACCAGCTTTAACAGTTACTTTATATTTCTTTTCCACCATAGTGAAATTATTGAGCAACTCTTACTCTTTTTGTTTGGATAGAATGTTCTCCTAAGACCGTCAGATGAATTCGTGGTTATGCATTGTGTTTTTCTACTTGTGCATCTTTTATTACTACTGTTCCCTCTACCCCAAGTCTCTTTTCCTCTCCATAAATACAAGTAATTGCTACTTCACTGTAAAGTCCCAGCCCAAATCCCCCATCCTTCAGAGCTTTACTGATCTCCTGGTCCATCGTCTACATTCAAGGGTAGAGGAATTGTGCTCTGCCTTTTGAAGGGAAGAGTATCAAAGAATTTGTGGACACATTTTAAAACCATCACACTATCTTGTGGAGTTGAGTGAGAATTACATGAGATAATAATTGCAAAGTACTTAGAATAGGACCTAAGCAGCACTAAAATGTTTTCCCCCTCTTCTACCTTGAATGACTTAACTCATGGGTGACAAAGGACAGATTAGCTATCAATCTGAAGGTTTTGGCTTGAAAAATCTCTAGAAAAATAGAGCAAAGATACTGAATTCAAGTTAGTGCCATTACAGGTTAAAGTTATCTGTATAATTCTTGACATAAAAAGTTGTTCATGGTCCACTGTGAATTTTAAAAAGCAGGTAAGAACAGCATGTTCAGTATGTAGTATATACATTTATCTTTGTGTATGTTGACACATAGGGAGTGTTCTGGAAGGGGGTTCCTTGAAGTATTGGTACTAATTATCTCTGGGTGGTAGGATTTGTGTTAAGTTTGAAAGCATTTTCTCTCTTGTTGTTTTCTGCATGGTTTGAATTTTTTTACACTGAGCATATATCTATAAAAATAATAGAGTCATTTTCCAAAGGAAAACAAAAAGAAACCAAGTTGGAATGAGGACACGAAAGGTGGAAAGGATGTTGAACTAGGACATTGCTGCTTTGTGTGCGCTAGTTTATTCCCTGTAAAGAATCTGATTGCCAGAGTGTCCTCTGATCCTTCAGGGTGGTTGTGGACTTCTGCATATGCTAGGAGCAGGTGAGAGGCTGTGTTTGTACTTGAGGGGACATACATTTAAGGGAAGAAGGGTCCGTTGATTCCTTTTTGGGAAATGACAGAGGAAGCAAGGAGAAGAGAGGCATCTGTGTGGCAAAGGGTAAAAGCAAGGCAGAGCTAGTGTTGACAGCAGAGCATGACTGCTGATAGGTGCCTTGGGGAGAACAGCTTTACCTACAAAGGAATGGTACACTCATCGTGGGCTCCTTCTGGTCCCATGGTGCCTTGGATGTCCTTTATAATTGAACTTCCCACAATAGATGGAAATATGTTTGATTCCCCCTCTCTAGTAATAGAGTGGCAAGAAGCTACTGGCTATCTAGTAGGTAACACATAGCCCAGCATAGAGCAGGTTTAATATGGAGCAGGTTCAATAATTTGTTTGGAGAATAATTATGGGCTAAACTATTTTTTTAAATAATGCCTTTTGTAGATAAAACTTTTAATCACCACTGACATTCAACTGAATAGTTTCTTTCTTTCTTTTTTTCTTTTTTTTTTTTTTTGAGACAGAGTCTCACTCTGTTGCCCAGGCTAGAGTGTCATGGCGTCAGCCTAGCTCACAGCAACCTTAAACTCCTGGGCTCAAGCAATCCTTCTGCCTCAGCCTCCCGAGTAGCTGTGACTACAGACATGCGCCACCATGCCCGGCTAATTTTTTCTATATATTTTAAGTTGGCCAATTAATTTCTTTCTATTTATAGTAGAGACAGGGTCTCGCTTTTGCTCAGGCTGGTTTCGATCTCCTGACCTTGAGCGATCTGCCCGCCTCGGCCTCCCAAATTGTTAGGATTACAGGCGTAAGCCATTGTGCCCAGTCCTGAATTGTTTCTTATTCAAATGAAACAGAAGAAGTTAAAAAAAATTATATTTTGTGAGGAAAAGAACTGGAAATACTGCCTAAAATGCTTTTTGAAATGTTTACATCTACCATTAGTTCCCTATTTTCTGTTTTTTATTCACTTTTTCTTATTTTTTCCGACTTTTTTAATTAATTGAATATTTTTTATGATTCTGATTTTTTGACTAATTTCCTATTTCTTTCAAAAGTGGTTGCTTTAGGGCTTGTGATCTTTAACTTATCACAGTCTACCTTTAGGTAATATTATACTGATTTGTGTAGAAAATAACCTTATAGCAGTAGTGTTCCATTTTTTCTCTCAACCTTTGTGCTTTTATTGTCATATATTTTACTTCTACATTTGTTAAAAACGGTAATACATTGTCATTATTTTTCCTTTAAAGTGTCAATTATTTTGATAAATGATTTTAAAAATAAGAAAAATTGTATTTACTCACATATTTAACATTTTCAGGCTCTCTTTTCCTTTACATAGATGCATATTCCTATCTTGTATCATTAACTTTCTGCCTACAGGACTTTATAATTTCTTGTAATGCAAGCCTGCTGGTGTTAGATTTTTTTAATTTTGATGTGTGAAAAAGTTTTTACTTAATTTTCATTTGCAGAAGTTTTTTTGCTGCTTGTAGAATTCTAAGTTGACAGTACTTTTTCTTTCAGCACTTTAAAGATTTCTTCCACTTTCTTCTGGCTTGCATTGTTTTTGATGAGAAGTCTGCTATCATTCTTATCTTTGCTCCTTGTTGCTTACTGTGCTTTATTTCCGTAGCTTTTTTGGCCTCTCTGAAGTCTCAACTTTTTCTATTCTACTTGGGTAGGCTGTTGGGTTCTGAGTTTCCTTTCCCTGCCTGATAGCCTGGAAAAATTTCTAAGCAGTAAGCTAGGGCATATATAGGGCTAGCCTCATTATTTTCTTCTTTCAGAGATCACTATTCTGTGTTGCTTGTTGTTCAATATCTGAAAACCATTGTTTCTTTTTCTTTCTTTCTCTTTTATTTTTAAGTTATTTAAGGTGGGAAGATAAATCTGGCCCCTGTTACTCAATTTTGGCTGGAAGCAGAAGTTCTGAAATGTTCAATCAGAAGCATAAATACTTAAAAGATAAAAACTAACTTCTTATTGTAAAACTCCTTCCTCAGAATTGGTCTATAGCTTAGAATTATTATATGAGCTTATTTTTTAACAATTCATTTACTGCCACAGTGTTTGACATTATCCCCTTTTTTACAGGAAACAGGACACATTCAAACTGGATTTTTAAATCATTGCAAGTCAATGATGGATTGGAAGTTACAGAATGCAATCCCAAATAAAAGTCTTCAAAAAATTTGCTTCAGATAACAGAGGAAAGAAAATTGATCTACCACCTTAAAATCCTGGGGTAGAAAAAAGTATTCGTAATACAAGTTATAACTGGGAAAGTTTATTTGACTCTTCATGGTCGTGAATGAAAGGGGCTGCCACTTTGTTTCTCAGATGGACTTGTATATCCGAGATTATTTTTATAATCAGTCATTTTATAAAACCATGACATGATTGCCAGGGAGGAGGAACAGAGAAATAGCTGAAATCTGTGTGTTGGTCCAAGATGACTTCTGAAGAAATGGCAGCTTCTGTTCTCATACCTGTGACTCAGAGAAAAGTGATTTCTGTCCAGTCGGCTGCGGATGAAAGTAATGAAAAGGTCTCAGACATCAATATTCCAATGGCACATACTGTCAGGCAGAGTGGGCAGACTTCTCATACTGTCTCACAACTGAACCGACTTAAAGAATCTTCTGGCAGCAACTTGCCCAAGGTTCTCTCAATAGCAAGGGAGAAAATAGTGAGTGATGAGAACAGTAATGAAAAGTGCTGGGAAAAAAGCACGCCAGATTCTGTGAAAAACCTTAACACGAACTGCAACAACATGTTGAGAAACCATCAGCATGGCCTCCCTCAGAGCCAGTTTTATGAAACATGCAACTCTGTCACAGAGGAGGGCCTGTGTTTGGAAACTGGAATTCCTTCTCCACTGGAAAGAAAGGTGTTCCCTGGAATTCAACTGGCAATAGACGGATCTCCCGTGGACGTTAGTCCTTTAGGAAATCAGTCGGCGATCCTAGAGCCCAACAGAGCACACCCTGACAACAACATGGCAGTATTTCACTTTCATTACGAAGTTGACAGAGGCATGTCAGACACTTTCTGTACCCTATCAGAAAACCTAATATTGGACAATTGTGGAAATTGTGTACCACTGCCTGGTGTTGGTGGAAAGCAAACAAAAAACTGCATGGCATATAATTGTAAACTCATGGAATTGGCCAAAAACTGTGATAATAAGAATGGGCAGCAGCAGTGTGATCATTGTGACACTTTGAATGACAGATACTTGTGCTTTGAAGATTCTTGCCAGAAGGTTGACATATGTTCAAGTGATGGCTTTTGCAGGGAAGGTTTTACTGACAGCCCACCTGCCAAGACCTTTCTGAGCCATTTTGAGGACTTCCCTGATAATTGTGAAGATGCAGAAGAAGACTTTTTAAAAAGCAAAAAGGAGCGGTCCACTTTGTTAGTTAGGAGATTTTGTAAAAATGACAGAGAAGTTAAGAAATCTGTGTATACTGGCACAAGAGCAATCGTGAGAACTCTGCCTTCTGGCCATATTGGGCTGGTTGCCTGGAGTTACGTTGATCAGAAGAGAAATGGTCCTTTACTACCTGGTGGGAGAATAATGGAACCTCCGTCAACAGTGGAGATAAGGCAAGGTGGGAGCCGGCATCTGTCAGAGTCCCGGTGGTATCCGGTAAGAGTTCAAATTTCTTCTCATCATTTCTTTAAATGTGCTGTTTTTAAAAAATCCAAATTTCCTTTATCTTCTTGGACAATTTTAAGATCTGTGAAGTTATTATTCTTAAGGTAAGCATTTATAGTTATTGAGAGATAGATACTTCAATTGATATCTATCAAGATTGAGTTGATTCTGCAATAATAGAAGTAAGTCACAAAATACATATAGATGTATTACCAGGAGTGGAGGAATTAGGAGGTTTCCTAGTAGTGGCAAATGGCTCCATCTCTTGATTGTGTGTTTGTGTCCTTTGGTGGGAAATGCGTGGATTCTCTTCATTATTATTTTTAGGTTTCCAGACCTAAAAGAACTTAATTGTGATTTTCCAATCAATGGTCTCAATTTCTTCCTTCTTAAACTTTTTTGTCACAAATCCCTTTGGCAAAGTGGTGAAGCCTATGGACTCAGAATAATGCTTTTAAATGCATCAAATGAAATAGAAAGCATTATAAAAGGTAGATTGTGTTGATATACATTTATCAAGATATTTTTTGAAATTGTGATATGGCTATTTAGGTGCTTGTTTATTAACACATAAAATAATGGTATCTAGTGATGTGATAACTACCAGTAATCTCAGTTGGCCCTCCATATAAGTGCATTCCCTGTCCAAGAATTTAAAGTAATAAAAAAATAATAACAATACAACAATGAAAAATAGTACAAGTAAAAACCAGCACAATGTAACACTATTTACATAGCAGTTACACTGTATTAGCATAAATAATCTAGTGAAGATTTCACGTTTGTGGGAGGATATGCATGGGTTATGTGTAAGTACTATGCTACTCATACAAGGGACTTGAGCAGCCTTGGATTTTGGTATCTGAGGGGGAGTCCTGGAACCAGTCCCCTTCAGTTGCCAAGGAACGACTGCCGTGATAAATGTAAGTAGGGTATGGTTTACCTGAGACTTTCTCAGTGTTAGCACCGAAAGTCCCACATCCTGGGAAACCCATCAGTCCTGCAACCAAGGCAAACCAATGCAGTTGGCCACCTTAAATATTAATAATATTTTGGGATGTCTACCACAACTGTAGAAGATCACAGTTACTACTACTACTACTGAGGTTTGTTGCCTGCATTCATAATTGGAGGAAATTCTAAATTTCCATTTGAGATTAATGAAAATAAAGATTCTTTTTTTTCTCATCCCAATTTCCAGGTCCTCTGAATTCTATCCACAGTCCCCCCTTTTTAAGAAATGCACATGATCAAGCCACCTGCTCTCAGACCTGATCTTTCCATCTGAAGACATTACCATGTGCCTTCTCAGTTTTTTTCTTCTCCTGGCTAAACACTCCGACTTCCTTCAGTCATTTGCTATGTGAAACTCTTTCTTGAACTCTCACATTCCTGTTCTTCACAATTCCTTTAAAACCTGGTATTAAAAATAAACACACAGTCTAGAAAAATATCCCTTTTATTGAACTATAACTGGTATATTTTTACTTTCACTCTCCTCATCATCAATCATGGCAGCTCACAGTTATTGGGCATTTAACATGTGCCAGATATTGGACTAAATAATTTACATACTCGATGTCATGCTGTCATCTCAACTACCGTATGGTGATGTCATGATTATCAACCTCATTGTATTGCTAAGAAAACTGATTCTCTGGGAAGTTATGTCCTTTGTCCAAGGTCACTTAGCTGGTAAGTGATGTACTAGGATTGTAATCCAGGCAGCTCACACTCTTTGATAGTTTCTTAAGATCTAGAAAGGAATATAATTTAGAGTAAGCTGTTAAAAGAAGATAATTCTGTTCATTTCTGCATCTGTTGATTGAGTTGTCCCCCTCGTGGGTGTTTATGGGGTCTCAGCCTTGGTCATGTTAGACATGATGATTCTAACTTAGTCAGTGTCCAGACCCCTCCCCGGGTGCTTTGAATCAGAATCACTGGGGTAGACCACAGCATGAGTATTTTCCCAGGATGATTCTAAGGATTCTGTGGAGTTGATATTGGCTAGGAGTTGAAACCCAGCTCTTTGGTTTTCGATCAGGACATTACGGGAATATTTGCTCTTCCCTGAAGCCCCTGACACTACTTGGGTTCTCAGGAACATCAGGGCTGACTTGGGAGCCTGCTTGAAAAGTGAACGCCTCCAGACCCTTCTCTGTACTGCGGACCCCTCACCCCAGCCAGTGTCTGTGGATTCGTGTCTGCATCTTTTCACCTGATTCTACGTGAAACCTGAGTCGCAGACAAGGTGCTCGTTACGGGCCTGTCTGTCCTGCTCTGCGCTGTGACTTGTCCAGTACCGCCCCGCCCTGAAGCTGCTGCTGAGAGCAGCGTGTCATCTCATTTAACAAAGCAGCAGTTTTTAAATCATGTACTCGTGAACGTTAAGAGCACAACAGAGATGTAAATATAGCAGAGTGCATGGAAACAGTCCGCTTCAGAACCTTTATCATAGTTTCCCAGTGAGGGGTGTGAATCTGGTGTAAATTTCAGAATCGTTCTTGCCATGCCCATGCTTTGCTCCAGTTTATGCTTCCCGCAGTGCTGCCGCTGCTTCCTCTGAGCACGTTCGCTGGTCTCTAGCTCAAACCTGCTCTTTCCCATCAGTCAGAGGCCCCAGGCTGGTTAAATTCCAATGAAAGGGACCAAAGACATGATCTAAATTGTCTCCTGCCTGCTTCTTAGTCTCGGGAGGCTGGGAGAGGTTGCCATGCCTCTGCCAGAGTAGACTCCAGGAACTTCTACTCCCTCTGTCTGACCAGGCTGGGAGGAGGCCGTTGGCATTTTTATTAACCCCTAAGGTGCAGCTGGGAACAGGCTGGCTGTCCTTCTGTCCTTTCTTAAGGGAGATCTCTGAAAGGGAGAGCCCTTTCAGTATGTTCAAGCCACATCATAACAGGAATTAATCAGTATTTTCTAAAGTATGGTATTCTGTACAACTTATTTTTTGGTTTAGAATCTGGTAGAAATCCTCACAAGTTGCACAGATGAATTATAATCACTTGCCCCAGCTCCTGTGAATTGGTTTTTTCCAAGAGGCAGAACCTGATATGTGTCCTGTCCCTGTGCTCTGATTATTTCAGGTGTGTCCCTCCTAGTTCCCCAATCAAATTACAAATTATTTATTTATTTATTTTTAGAAATGGGGTCTGGCTATGATGCCCAGGCTGGTCTCCTGCTCCTGGCCTCAAGCCATTCTCCTGCCTCAGCCTACGGAGTAGCTGGGACTATAGGCATGAGCTGCCAGCTCAGATTATAAATTTATGAAAGGCAAGAAATAGATTCTATATTTCTTATCTCTTTATAATGCAAGCATAAGGCCACGTATATAGAAAACAGGGACAATTTCATGGTTAGAAACACAGTCTCTGTAGTTAGTCACCCTGAATTTCAGTTGTGACCCTGACTCTGCCACTGACTGGGCCATTGAACTCTGGCAAGCTGTTTGACCTCTTTGTTCCTGATTACCTGATACATACACTGGGGATAATGGTGTTATCCTAGGCATTAGGCGAAATGCCGCCCTCAGCACAGTGCTGGCAAGGGGCGAGTGCTACCATTCCCACTCCGGCCATTTAGTCCATGCTTTGTCGTGAACACGTTCCGCCTCACTCTGCTCTTTGGTGGCTTCTCGCTCAGTTTACAGTGATATGCATGTCTCTCAATCCATGATGTGGGAGCTTGAACAATCCTTCCCACATGTTTAAAGAATGTGTTATTTGTCCAATTAATTCTTTGGCTTCACATTAAAATTTTTTTTCTTGGATGCCTTGGTCAAGATGACCGAATTAATTGATATTTGCACAGCTGTGTGGAGGAGAATGGATTTGAATGGAAGATATTAATGAGGATTAATGCTCACCGACTGACTAACTGTATTGGTATCCTCCTCCTCCTCCTCATAAAAAATTAAAAGCCTACCCCTTATCCTGTTACAGTCATACTCCCTCTCTTCTGCTTTCAATTTATTGGCTCAGTAAGACAGGATATTTTGGCAAGTGGCTGAAGTCGTCAAGCTAAATGTTGGTTCAGGGTGTTTTTCCTCTTAAAGAATTCTTTCCCTGCTTGATTTTAAGGAGTTTAGATTTCTAGAGCTATCTTGAATGTGAAGTGCAACAAGTTCCTGCTTCTACCCTGCTGGAATTGCTCATGTAACCCGAGTGCCACATGCACTCAGAGAAAGTGAGGATGGCCGGGGCAGGAATTCCAACAGCTCCTGTATTTATGCTTCATTTATTTCCCTTCCTTGATCCACAAGGGGAATTTACAATACAAGAAGTTGTATGGCAAAATAGAAAAAAATAAATAAATTTCAGATAAAATGAAAAATAAAGAATAAAAAATAAAGAAAAAGGTTATTTTTAAAAAATCAGACTAGAAAAACTAAATTAAAAAGGGAGGTCAAAGCAGCTTTTATATTGCTGCTTCCTAGCTTCTTTCTTCCTTCTAATACTTGTCTTTCTTCTTCTTACTTTACTATCAAGTATAGAAAATAAAATGTAAGAGGTAATGATAGTTTTTGAGTGTTTCACAAAAATACCCTTGTTGGTGTATGTGTCCTTGATTCTATATTATGTCTTTCAAATGGAGCTGAGCTGAACCCTAGGAGAGAGATAATGTCTGTTATGTGTAAAGGGACTAACCCATAATAAATATGTCTTCTAAGTTGTAACTTTTATGGGTGACCAGACATCCACTGAGCCCTGCTGTGCAGTGTGGTAAGGGATGGCTGTTGAAATAGCAACATGTCTTGTTTTCTGGTCTCGAAATTTAGTTGCCCTGCAGCTTGGGTACACTTTGGACCTTGAAACAATTAAAATTTTGTGGGGTGCTTAGGCTAAGCCAGAAGGCCGTGCTTGGTGACCTGCCAGGCTGCCTCTTCCATTCCATGTGTTGAGTTTGTGCCATAGGTATAGGATGATGCCGGCCCCTTCCTGCTGAGCACAGTGAACGGGAATGCAGCCCCTGCTCCAGCCCCGCGCACTTCAGTCACGTCTGTGCGTCAGTGGAAAATGTGACGGCTGTCAGGGGCCAGCTCTGTGATGATTGGACTACTTGTCCTGATTGGCTACACTGGGGCGGTGTAGGATAAATCTCCTTCCACATCTCTGTAGTTGCACCCGCTGTGTGGCTAGGCTTCCACATCTCTGTAGTTGCACCCGCTGTGTGGCTAAGGGATGGAACGAATAACCCTGACCCTGGACTCTGGTGTAAGGCAGATGCACTGGTGGCTGCTGTTATTCTCATGGTAGCCCTGGGACAGTATCCGCATTAGGACTGTTATTTTTTATCTTTCCCCAAAATGTCCTGCCTAATGGGAACTAGCAGCTGTAGAGGACTCATCCCTTACAATGGGCTACGTGGCCTGAAAAGAATCAGAGCCAGGGGCAAGGATAAGACCGTGAGGTGGAGCCCTGATCTCACCCACACACTGCATTTCACAGAGGAGCCACTCGGCTGCCCATAGAGTGACCTCTGCAGAGTCATGAGCCACGGGAGTGACTTCCTCCGCGGGTGCTGATTCAAGTATAGTGACCTCACAGGGCTTATAGGCATCCTGGGGTGGTGGGAGGTTTCCACCCTGGTGACCAAATGATTCAGCTTTCCAGGGTTTGAAGCATCAGTGTGTGTGTGTGTGGGTGACCATCCTGTGACCCCCCCATGTCTAGACTAACTGGTAGCTCAGGCAGGGCCCTCTCTGAAAAGTTGTTGTCAGATAGTGGTGCTGGGCTCATTTTCTGGCCTTGAAGAGCTCCAGGACACCCAAATAGTGGCCCTTTCAATGTTCTTTGTGCTAGTGGCTGGCCTGGACACATTCAGAGCCTCACATGAAACATGGGTCCTGCAGAGCTCAAGCAGCCAAACACTAAACCCTAGTGCTTAGTCCCCTGCCCTGAACCCCAGCCTCTTCCCTCTCATTTAGGCCATCACTCCTCAAACCCTCAGAAAGCTCAGCAGAAAACCAACCTAGCCTTCAGCAACACAAAGCCACATGATCACTTTTCAAGAATAAGGAGAGCCAGCTGGTCTTTTGAAACACAATAGCAGATCTCCTTGGAGGGGAGGGGGAAATGCTTTGATTTCTTTTTCTTTTTTTTTAACAGCTTTATTGAGATAACAATTCACATACCATACAATTGACCCATTTGAAGTGTACAATTCAATGGTTTTTGATACATTCACAGGTATGTGCAAGCATCACCACAGTCAATTTTAGAACATTTTCATGACCTCAAAAAGAAACCCCCATACCCTTTAGCAGTCATCCTTTTAACTCCCCACCCTTTTCCTCCTTCGCTAGCCCTAAGCAATGACAAATCTACTTTCTATAGCTACAGATTCTCCTATTCTGGACTTTCATATGAATGAACTCATACGGTATGTGGTCTTGCACTGGCTTCTTTCACTTAGCATAATCCATGGTGTAGCATGGATCAGTACTTCATTACTTTTTACTGCTGAATAATATTTCATTGTATGGATATGTCACATTTTATTTTATTTGTCTATTCATCAATTATTGGACATTGGGTTATTTTCCACTTTTGGGCTATTATGAATAATGCTGCTGTGAGCATTCATGTAGTAGTTTTTATGAGGACATATGTTTCCATTTCTCCTGGATATATACTCAGGAGTAGAATTGCTGGCTCATAGGATAACTCTGTGTTTGATCTTCTGAGGAACTGCCAGACTGTTTTCCAAAGCAGCTGTACCATTTTACATTCCCACCAGCAATACATGAAGGTTCTGATTTCTCCACATCCTGACCAACATTTTTTATTGTCTGTCTTTTTACTCATAGCCATCCTAGAGGGTGTGAACTAATATTTCATTGTTGTTTTGATTTGCGTTTTCCTGACAGCAGATGATGCTGAACATCTTTTCATCTGCTGTTAGCCATTTGTACAACTTTGGAGAAATGTCCAGTCAAATCCTTTTCCCATTTTTAAATTGAGTGGTCTTTTTATTTTAGAGTTCTTTGTATATTCTGCACATAAGTCCATTATCAGATATATGATTTGCAGTGTATATTTAGATGTAGGTATAGCATGGATCTAGATATAATGAATGAAAGTCAAGGAAGTGGCAGAGGAGGTTTAATTTTACTGCACAGTGAAACCTGTTAAAACATGTTCCTTGGACATTGATCTCATTCTCAGTCTTTCTCACATTAGTGCCAGCAGCAACTTTCAAATAAGATTTTTTATCCTCTTTCTCCCACAGATTCTCCCCAAACTGCAGTCTGCATAGCTTATTTGTTTCTCCCTTTTCCCTTTCTGCTTAAACTTTTTATTATATAGATCTTTTTTCTTATTTTCCAAATTCTGCACCCCAGAGCAGAAGCTGGGGGTCAGATTGTCGGTCTGTACATCACAACGAAGGCATCCAACACAGTGATGGTTGAAGAGGAGGTCACCACTTCATAATAATGTGCTCCATTCTGCACAGGTACAAGCAGGGCCAAGCGCTAGGGTAAAACAAGTGAGGTCCCTGGGGTACTAAGTTTAAGGAGGCACTCTCTCTCAGAGTCTCACAAGGATCAACCCTATACTTATTGGTGAGTGCCTCCTTAAATTTTGAGCTCTGGGCAGCTCTTGTGTCATCCTGGTCCTAGACTTGGGTACAAGAGTCTGAGTGAGTCTGTGGTTTAGAAATGAATGTCATCTTCCTAGTTCAGGAACGTCATTGACTAAACCTCCACAACCTCTATACAGATGTTCTTAAAATATGAGCTAAGAGTGGCTTCTGCATTTTTAAATGGTCAAAAAATCAAAAGAAGAATACTATTTCATGACATGTGAAAATTATGTGAACGTTAAATTTTAGTGTTCATAAAGAAAGGTTACTGGAGCACAGCCACACTCATTGCTTTGTGTATTGTCCACTGCTGCTTTCTTGCAGTAATGGCAGAGTTGAGTAGCTGCAGCAGATACTGTGTGACCTGCAAAGACTATATTTATCATCTGGCCCTTTACAGCAAAAGTATGCCTACCCCTGGTGCAGAACATCCCTCTCTACTTGGCTAACTCCTATCCAGCCTTTAGGCCTGAGCTTAGTTCCACATTCTCTCGGTGGTCTTCTCTGCAAGCCCCCACCTCCCACCCTGGACCCCAGTCCAGAGTTCTCTGGCAGTAAGTGGTCAACACATGTTTCCTGAATGACTCCCTGGATGATAAATGAAGGAAGGCCATTTCCACCCACTCCTGATGACTCCTTCTCTCCTTCCCCAGACCCAGTGCAGGCTTATTAGTTGTCCTCCCCCAACCCTTGGAGCTTGGAGCCAGCTCTTTTGTGCAATACCTAGGACCAAATCAGGATTTTCCTTTGAAATTCAAAAGAGTCTTTTTCAGTCCTGTGAACCCAGAGATCCATGCTTGTTGCCTCCACAGACTTGGTCTGAAAGACAAAGAAGGGTCATGTTTGCGTCTCCTTGTCCCTGGCTCCCCATGTCAACTGGCTGTTACAAACCTTGGGGAAGTTTCCAGACATTCTGTATGAACAAGGGAGCACCTGGGACTGCTACCTGCTGCAGTGGGCCAGGAAGGAAAGAAGTGCCCCATCAAGACCCTGGAGCTCTGTTCCTGCCTTTCAGAGGCCCCAGTCCTTCCCAGGCAGGGGTTTACACATGGACTGGAAGGAATCTAGCCTCTGTCTGTCAGGGATGGTCGGGGATGGGGGTGGAGGTGAAGGGACGGAGAGAGCATGCTGCCACTGTAAGTTGGGAGGTCGTTCATGGGGCTTGGGTGGTGTTTGGCCAGTTCCTTCAAACCATTTGACCCCAGTACTCTCCATAATAGACCCGAGATGGCACCCCCTCTTCTAAAAAGACAAGTATTAGGTCATTAAATATGAAATGTATGATTTTGAATCAAAAGTGTAGTTTATTATATTTCAAACAAGAAGCAGTGCAATTAATCAAAGTATGAACCTAAACTATTGACACAGTTTTCCCATCTTAATGGTAGCTTGTTTATGCCAGCCGTGAAGAAGCCTGGAGAGTAAGTGGTGAGGAAATCGCAAAAGGCGTTTTCAACAGTTTGTTGAGAATTGAATATTTTTTCTTGTGAGAAGTGGTCCAAAGCCTGGAAGAAGTGGTAGTCAGTTGGTGCAAGATCTGGTGAATAGAGTGGATGACAGAGAGTTTCCAAGTCTAGCTTGTAGTTTGAGCAGCGTTGTTTGTGTGACATGTCGTCAAGTGTTGTCTTGCAAGAGGATTGGTCTGTCTCTATTGATCCATCTCAGCTGCTTAATCATAAGCATCCTCATCATTTCATCCAATTGGTTACGGTAGACATCCGCTGTATTCGGTTGACCAGGTTTCCTGAAGCTGTAGTGGATAATACCAGTGCTGGACCACCAAACAGACACCATTAGCTTTTTTGGATGAATATTCAGTTTTGGACTGTGTTTCACCACTGCATCTTTATTCAGCCATTGTGCTAAAGATTTGCAATTGTCAAAATGAATCCATTTTTCATCATGCATAACAATACAGCGTAGAAATGTTTTGCCTTTACCTTGTGACAGCAAAGACAGGCAAGCTTCGAGATAATTTCTCTTCTGATGCTCATTTAATTCAAGTGGAACCCATCTGTTCAGCTTCTGTACCTTGCTGATTTGTTTTAAATGGTCAAATATTGTTGGAATAGTAACATCAAACCTTGCTACTAATTCACATGTAGATTGAGATGGATTCGCTTCCGCTACAGCTTTCAGCTTATTATTGCCCACCTTGGTCTCAGGTTGCCCACGTGGCTCATTTTCAAGATTAAAATCACCAGAACAGAACTTCTCAAACCATTGATGTACTGTGTGATCATTAGCCACATCCTTCCCGAACACTTCAGTGGCTATCTGTGCAGCATTGGTTCCATGATGGAACTCACATTCAAAAATAACATGCATTTTCGACTTATCCATGGTTTCACAAACATTGCTTTTCAGAGAAATGTGAAAGATAATCACAATCCAAAACATGCATTTGAAAGACTGAGGAGTGTACCTTCACAATAAAAATAAAACAAGATGTGTCAAAGTGAAATGTCAGAGATATCAACTGTCAAACTTAGTATTTAAGGAAATTGAATATTTCATAATTCCAGTTCTGCCATTAACTGATTATGTGACCTTGGGCAAGTCACTTTAAGCTAAGGATTTTAGTTCCTTTCGGTGTGAAAAGAGAATGAGGGCAGACATGTATTCATTGCCTACTATGTGTCAGACACTGTGTATATACTATACATAAAGTCATTTAATGAATTATAAACTACACATTTCCTCTTAACTCTAAAAGCCTGCCAGTCTATGACTTCCTGATTTGAATACTGACCCTGGATTTTGGGTCGAGTGAACATTCTACCTCCCCCAGCAGTGCCTCCTTGAGGTTTGATTTGGACTGAATCTTGTTGCTCCCCAACACCTGGTATAGCAGAAGGGCAGGGAGAGATGCTCCTTTATCATTGGCCACACCCAGAAATGTCTGCAGAAGTAAAACTATAGCACTTGCAGGCACTTACTGTGTGCCAAGCATCGGGCTTCCCAGATAGCTTGTCTTTTCTCCTTTATTTCTCCTAGCAACTGTCTACAAGGCAGATGCTATAAACACCCCTATTTCATACTCAGAACAAGTACTGTGAGCAAGGTTACAGGGTGTCTGCGGGGGGCAGTGGCTCACGCCTGTAATCCTAGCACTCTGGGAGGCCAAGGCAGGAGGATTGCTTGAGCTCAGGAGTTTGAGACTAGCCTGAGCAAGAGTGAGACCCTATCTATACTAAAAAGAAAGAAAAGAAGAGAAGAGAAGAGAAAAAAAAAGAAAAGGAAAGAAAAGAAAGAAACCCAGCTGGGCATTGCAACATGCCCCTGAGGCTGAGGCAGAAGGATTGTTTGAGCCCAGGAGTTGGAGGTTGTAGTGAGCTACAATGACCCCACTGCACTTTACCTAGGGTAATGGAATGAGACTCTGTCTCAACAACAACAACAACAAAAACAAGGCAACTGAGCACCTCTCCTCACAACTCCCCACCCCTTCATAAAAAAAAAAAAAGAGAGAGAAAACAAAAAGTCACATGGTGTCTGGACTTGAACCCAGGTCTGGCTTCCTCTAAAGTCCATGTTCCTAAGAAGTTCCTCTGGAAGATTCTGATGCAACTCACCCCTATTACTTGGCAGAGGTTCTGTTCTCTTATTAAATGTGCAAATGTTGAGCTGGATGAGTCCTGGAGCTCTTTCTTTCTTCAAATGTGAGCTGGGTGTGACTTTTGGATGAAATGGGAGACATGGGGAACAATACCAATTCTTAATGCGAGGGGCGTGTTGTCTATTGAAATGGCTGAGACTTATTTTTATGACTCAGCCTGCAAGGAGGGGGAAACCAAGCCCGAAGGTTTGAGCTTTTTACAGAATTGCTGTAGTTTAGAAGTACAATTAAGAAGTTTTGTAAGTAAGGAAGAACAAACTCCAAAGCAAACTGCGCACATCTAAGTCAGAATCTATAGCTTATTCACAATCATGCTGAAATATGGCCCCAAAATACTGGGAACATAAGCTAGTATTTTTCTATTTTACTTTAAAGTTTTCTGTGATCTTCAAGAGGTCTGACCAACCGACCTGAGTATGAAAAACATGAGTTAGTAGTGTTTCTTTCACATTCACGCCATTAAAATGAAGTTTTCACCTACTTCAGGAGGTCGTGAGGCAGGAGGAAAAAAAAATCGAGCCAGTTGTGCGTGTATTCAAGCATTTGGCAAACAGTACAAAATCTCCCTGCAAGTGTGACTTTTCTCCTCACCCCATGCTCTGAGCATTCAGAGTGAGGTACCCGGAGGAAAAGGACATACAAAATGACTGGGGAGGCAGCAAAACAAAGCGAGAGGCAGCCCGTTTCCCTCTCATAAGTGCTACAAGCATCGCCTTTGAACCTGCTTCCTGAAAGCCCCCTCTTTGGTTTCCCTTTCACGGTGCTGGCATGAATGAACAATAACTTCATTTTCAGCTTGGGATTAGATAGCTTTTATCACCAACACCTACTTCATTTTATCCCCGTGTTTTAATAGAATAAGGAATCAATTTGTTAGTAGACCATGTTGAGTAGCTTTAGCTTCAGGAAGATTTAGCACCAAATTATAAATGGTGACACTATAACGGTGAGTGTGATGTGTGTGCCTGAGAGCCAGCCTGTGGGAGTTTGGCAGTGGGAAAGCCCCATGGCTTCAGTTTTTCCAGATTTTGTACCCTTCCATCAAATAGTAACTCCTTAGCCTTGAAAAGCTATCTTCCAGAACAAGGGCAAAATTCATTTGAATTCCAAATTGTTTAGTAGCAAATGCATTATTTTTCTCTTTAATGAGACCAAGAAAATGGTCTCAGGCCCTGGGTGGACCAGCCAGTTCCCCTTTTGATGGCCACAAATCAAATGTGGACAGTGTAATGATGGTGTGACTCTGGCCTGGCGGATATTTTTGTGAGGAGGATGCCATTATTATGGTGACCATATTTTCCAAATAAAAAATGGGGAATTTTGTATTCAGAGGAAAGAGGGGCAGAATACTTGAAATTGAGACTGACCCAGGAAATCCACAGTGAAGGGTCTTGGTAGCTATGGATCACAATATAAAAGAAACAGAATGTGAATGAACCAGTGCAAATCTAAATTGTTGCTGCAAAAGTCAGGAGCCTCAACGTGAATGACTTGATAGTGGTGTCCAAGAGCCATTGTCCATATGTAATGACACTTTAGAAGCCCAGAAAATCCAGTGAGTGTTTTTCTCAGAGTTTGTTTTTCTGTATTTTTACCAAATATGTTTAGTAGCTGCCATTCTTTAGGAGTGTGAAGGTAACGAAATAGGTTTATTTTAAACACCAGGATGTACTCAGCTAAACAAGGGCTGCTCCTTTCCAAGGAATCACCTTGAAAGGCCGCCCCAATTTTCCATTTATGCTGCCATTAGGCAAAATGTCTTAATCTTTTGAGGTTGGATCGAGATTTTAGAAATAATTCATTTGAGCATCCTGGCTAATGCTGGTTTGGGTCAGTATTGACATGTGGTTATAAAGGGTAGGACTGGTTTTATTGGGGATCTTATAAACTGACTGGAAGTGAAGGAAGGTATTCTGGAAGTGTTTTCAGCAAAGGTAAAATTATAAGTTTTGTATACAACACAAACTTGAACACAAACTCAGCCACTGCTTCACAGTCTTGGCTACTACTTTCCTTCAGTGTTGATGGACAGTTCAGCGGTACCTGCAAACTCATGCCACTTTGGTTTGGACCGAGCCCCACGGACACAAAGCTCGTGCCAAAGAGCAGATTGGAATTAGCTCCATCTCCCCCACCATCCTTGGGTAGGTGGCCTTTTCAGGTCACAGGATGCCCAACCAAACATGTTGATCCTGGGTAGTATCATGTGGAACAGAAACAGACGAGCTACTGAAGCCTAAGGCTACAACAGTTTTTCTCTTGGATTCATATATTTTGTGCTCAGTATGGTGGAGTCTGTTGAATTCCAGTGGTCTGAAATATAAAGAAATTAAATTAGTCCAGGTGAATGCTTTCTAGGTGAATATAAAATAAGTCCTTGGTGACTTTATGAACTATAGAGTTTTTGTTTTTTTTTTGAGACAGAGTCTCGCTTTGTTGCCCAGGCTAGAGTGAGTGCCGTGGTGTCAGCCTTGCTCACAGCAACCTCAAACTCCTGGGCTCAAGTGATCCTCCTGCCTCAGCCTCCCGAGTAGCTGGGACTACAGGCACGTGCCACCATGCCCGGCTAATTTTTTTCTATATATATTAGTTGGCCAATTAATTTCTTTCTGTTTATAGTAGAGACTGGGTCTCGCTGTTGCTCAGGCTGGTTTTGAACTCCCGACCTGGAGCGATCCACCAGCCTTGGCCTCCCAGAGTGCTAGGATTACAGGCGTGAGCCACCGCGCCCGGCCAGAACTATAGAGTTTTTGAGCTGGCTTGTCTTTTATAACTTTATTCCTCCCTTCATTTTATGGATAAAGCGCCAAGGCCCTAGACAGGTAAAATGACTTGACCAGGTTCACATAGCTCATGATGGAAGATCCAGAAATAGAATCTGGATCTCGGTAGACTCTGTCTCCTCATCTCTAAAATAGAATAAGAATATATATAATTCTGACGCAAATAGCCATGTCACCTAGTAGGTGCTCTGTTAATGTCAGCTGATTCTGAACCCTAAAGCCTTTAGGGTTCCTGGGATGCATAGATTCCTAAGACATAGCACTGGCCTGAAGGAGTTCTTGGTGGGATGGTGGCGGCAGACATGCCAGTGCTGTCTCTTATTTATTCCTCCACCTTCCCAGATTGTGAATAATCTTGGTTGGCACATAGTTTATTGGATTTGTCCTGCCTTCTCTGATCCATACTGGTTTTCACAGCTTATCCTGTCTTCAGTTCTTTAAGAAGCTGGCTCATCTTGTTGCAATAACATTGTCAGTTCTTTAAGTCCTCATAAATGCCCTTTTAATTTGAACATAGCCAGGTTTTGTGAGTTCATTTCTCCTCTCAGTCTAGTTTCTTTCCATCCTTCAGTTGGCAGGTGGCTCTCTCTGGTTAATGACTGAAAGTTCTTCAGAGCCTACAGAGCAGCCATGGGATCTCTCCCAGTCGCTCAGGAGGATATTTTCCCTTGTTCTTTTTCTCTTATTTACGGGAAGCAGAGCCAAATGCAAGACATCGAGCCCGGTGGGAGGGGCCAGACCTGGCCCAGGAAGGCAGGGTCTGGACTCCAAGGAATGGAGCCAGGAATTCTAGGCTCATAAAACATCAGCTTTGGAAGGGCCTTAGACATCATCAGGTCCAACCCTTCATTTTACAGAGAGGGAAACTGAGGCTAAAAAGAGACAATGGTTTTACCCAGGTCTGGTCAGGCATCAGTTTTGGAGCCAGGCATGGAACCCAGGTTGCTGGCTCTTAAGCCAACTTTCCTGCCCTGTGCCAGGACATCGAACACTATTTCTGACCCAAAGAGTGCAGAGCCGAGATGATCGAATTATAACAGCTAAGCAGTTGAGGGCTTAAGGCTCCATAATGGTTAGGTGTATGAGCTTGGGAGCCGATGTGCTTGGTTTCAAATTCTGACCCTGCATTTATTAGCTCTGTGACCTACTGCAAGTTTCTTAACCTCTCTGTGCCTCTATTTCTGAAATGGGGATAATAATTTAACCTTCCTCTTAGGGTTATTATAAATGTTTAAATTTTTTAATGTTTAATTTTAATTTAATTTAATTTTTTTAAAGATGGGGTCTCACTCTGTTGCCCAGGATGCTATGCCATGGTGCAATCATAGCTCACTACAACCTTGCACTCCTGGGCTCAAGCAATACTCCCACCTCAAATTCCAGAGTAGCTGGGATTATAGGTGTGCACCACCACACCTGGCTAATTTTTTGTTGAGATGGGGTCTTGCCATGTTACCCAGGCTAGTTTTAAACTCTAGGCCTCAAGTGATCTGCCCACCTTGGCCTCCCAAAGAACCTCCCCATCTAAAAAGGCAGGTGTGAGCCACCATGCCTAGCCACACTTGGCCTATTTTTGAACATTATATAAACAAATTGATAGGTAATATTTTGTCTATCTCCTTTTACCCAACATTATATGTGTGAGACTCATCCCTGTTATGGCATGTAGTTGTAGTTTGTGTGTTCTCATTGTTATTTCATGAATATCCTAGTCTTTATCCATTCCCCTGTTCCCAGGTTGGGGCTATTACGAATAGTGCTATTCTATTCCCTACCAGCCTCTAAGCCTTTGCCTGAGCTGGTTTCCTCTTCCTGTCACGCCACCATTCACTCTACTACTTAAGATCCTGGCCATTTTACAAAGCCCATCCCATCTCTTTTGTGAAATGCTCTTAGTCTATCCCAGTCTACCCAGTTCTTCTCTGTCAGGGCATCTAACTTTGTAACTGATGAGTTGAACTCTAAATACAATACTCAGAAGGCTTTTTTGCAAAAAACATTAAAACATTTTAAAGAATAATTATCTAATTATTATTATCTAACAAATATGAACTAAAGGGTCTCTAAACTACTTGCCAGGTAGGAATTTGAGAAGTTTTTTCTAAACATAGACACGCTGATCCAGTTCACTTGTAGTCATATGCAAGAAACTTGCAAATGCAGCTTCTAAGAGTTTGTTCAATTCAAAGAAATAACTGGTGCAACCAACTTCTAGTTTCTTTTTCCAGAAGAAAGTGTAGGCCAGGATCATAGCATGATGTGATGGAGAAAATGATGAAAGTTGTTGACTTATATGCTTCTGCCCTTAGCTATTGCCAGTTTATGGGATGGGATGCTTAGAAGAAGCTGAAACAGGATATTAATATTAAGTTTATTTTAATCCATCAGATCTCACAGCAGTGGAAACTTATTGACAAGATCTCAGCTACTTGTTCAGATTAAGGACTTTTGGGGATCAAAATGCTCTGTGAATTAATAGTAGTTTGAAATGCATCATTTTCTTGCTAGTGGGACAAGACATCTGAATATACTGACTTAAAACATGTTAAGGTAAAAGCAAAATCCAAACCAAACAAATAAGACTTCCAGAGTTACTTAGAAGAAATTGAAATTGCAGAAGAGATTTGCAGTTTTTGGTGAGTATGATGAGTAAGATACTTAAAGATTTTGCCACCTGCTAATTAGATGATCAAACATCTGCTTCATTATCGTAGCTCATTATAAGAAAAACTGATGCATCTAAAAAGAAACTATGCTCATCTAAAGGATACATAATTCCATAAATTGTGTAGATAAGCATAGGAATCCCAAACTAGCTGGAAATTCTGATTATGTGGTCAAACACTGGGCAATATGGGAGGCCAGTGGGCATTATAAAAGTATTATACATTTGTATCATGAGATCACAAAGATTGAAACTTAAAGTCACTGGTAGTAAAATAAGCCTGGATCCAGAATTGAAGTGTTCTAGGACAAGGTTCATCAGTCTGCTAAACACCAGTATTCTCATCAATGTGATTAAAATTGAACAGTGACAAGCAAACTGCCTACAGACCTACAGATAGGGTTTGGATCATCTAACTCGATACTTGGACATTTTCTTTTGTATGTTTTAAATCTTATCTCTCTAACATGGCTTTAAATTAAAAAAAAATACAAAAGTAATACACACTCCTTGTAAAGCAAAATTGGTATCTAAAATTTTAAGTGACTATTTCCTCCTTCTCTAATTTCTTCCACACCTATCCCACCCCCAAGCTAATTGTTCCTTGGTTCTGTTCCACACCTTTTCTTATGAATTCTGTCTAGGTTTTAAGTTTCTCGAGGGCATGAATTTCTTATTTAATTTTGTAATCCTTTCTATCCAGAATAATACTTTGCACAAAACAAGTTCTCAGCACATACTTTCTTGACTAATGATTGATTACATAGGGATTAGAAGGGAGAATGCCCAAGTGGAAACCTAGAGGCTTGTGAGAAACCAAAAGCAATGTTTTTAAAGTTCAATTCAGTTGCATTTGACAAGAAGTACTACTAATAACCTTTAAAGGAGCACTCTGATTGCTATTTTTCTATTTCCTCCTTCCCCTTAAATACCAACTCAGAAAAAGATAATAAACAAATCCTTGGGAAAAGAAAAATGTGAGTCTTTCTCCCCACCTCCCCTTTGTAGAAAGTGAAGGACAGGTAGGCAGGGGAGTCGGGGGAAAGACAGGAGAGGTGCCCCAGCCAGAGATAAATCTGTTACTTTGTATTGCCTGACTGTAAAATTTGCCATGGAGTGTTTTTATTGGTAATTTCTTTTACAGATGTTTTTGGAGAAAGTTGAAATTATGCTGGTAAAAACATATCTAGACTCCACATTGCAATTTAAACATACCGTATTTTATTTCCTTATGCACAAGGACAGGGAACTCTTCTTTTTCCTCTTCTTTTTTCCTTTTTTTTTAATTGAAAAAAATGAGAAAAGCCCAATGTGTCTTTTTCTACTTGGTTGGACTGCAAAATTAATTATTGCTTTGGGAGTAAAGGTAGTGAGCATCATATCTCATTTCAAGTTAACCAGTAGTTGCCTTTAAACATAGAGAACAATGACTTTTGAAAACTAAAAAAAATATAGTCTTAAGGTGTGCTTCATATGATTTCCCCAAGGTTTCATTTTTATTTTATTATTCTCTGACTTCATGACTAAATGTTTATTTGGTACTTGGAAATTGAAAAAGTCTGGACTAGAATAAGCCACTTGCCTTCTCTGATTAATTGCCTTGGATACGCTTTTATATCCTCCTGGTGAACCTGAAGAGTACTGTCCCAAAGAGCACTTTTTGAAGGGAAAACTTTTGGAAGGCCCTTCGTTTCTTTGGGTTTTCATAATAGTGGAATGTGTTAGACAGGCAGCCCAGTGAGAGTTAAGAGCTGGGCTCTGGAAGGAGTCCCGGCTCCAGCGTTAACTAGCAGTGGAGCCTTCAGCAATTTACTTGATCTCCCTAAGCCTCAGTTTTTCTCACCTGTAAAATGAGAATAATGAAAATAACACCTAATCCAGAGAGTCATGAGGATTGGGTATCTGCAAAAGCACTAAACATGGCACATAGAAATTGTTCCACAAATGTTAGCTGCTGCTATTGTCATTATGGTCTCTACGACGACTCCTAGTAATAATGAATTGGGAAGTTCAGTCGTGGAGGAATATTGTACACATGACCACAATCTTTGTTTATTAGCACACACGATGTTTTTACTTTGCTAAATGGTAGTTGTTTATAGTTGGTTGCCCCTCTTAGATTGTAAGCCGAAGGGACCAGCTTTTCTATGCTAGTCTCTGCATGGATCCAGATTCTCAGGGTGTCTTGCATTTAACAGGTCCTCAAGAAAGGTGTATTAAATTGCACGGGGACGTTATAGGCAGAGGGCTGGGATCCAGCCAGCTCCAGAGTGAGGGCTCTGTCTTAGAAATATCCTCAGAGTTGTTGAATGAGGGCCGGGGCTGGGGTTTGGGATTTCTCATTCCGACCAGGAATTGGAGCTGCCAAGGTGCAGGTCACAATAGTAAGAGCCAGCCTTCTAGTCTCTGAATGAAGTTGAAAAGTAGAACAGATTTGGAAAACAGAAGTTAGTCCATTTTACAGGGTGGCCAGACTAGTTTCTCTTTATTTTTTTTTTCCTAGTAAATATTTTAAATTATAAAAAGTAAACGGTTCAGAGGTTGAGATTAGGATTTGCAAACCACCAGAATCCAAGTCGAAGAAACAGACAGTAAGAATGTCAGTACAAATGATCAAAGCATCAAGGAGAAAATGCAAGTCTGAGTCTTGGGACATAGTTTAAAAAGTCTTACAACGTGAGGGTGGGAATAGTCAGCGCTGCGGGCTTTAGCTGTGGATGAAATCAGTGCTGCTGGCCTTCCAGCCAACGAGGATGAAATCCAACCTAAGCAAATTGAAAAAATGCAAGTTCTCTGTACAGTTCTGTAAGTGAAGAGGTGGCAGATCCTCCCTGCTGAGCTCTGGGCTCCAGGAGGGGTTTGGAGAGAGAGAAACCAACCCCACTGTCCCTCCCCCGTCCTTCTGATGGTCAATGCCATCTTTACCCAGCTCATCTTCACTAAATCTTCAATTTCTTTATTCCCCCCAAACCTCTGCTTTCCTGGAATTTCAGTTAAGAATTCCAGATATCCTTACTGTCATTCTCAAGCATAACTGTACAATAATGTTGACTGAGTCTGGGCGCAGTGGCTTACTCCTGTGATCCCAGCACTTTGGGAGGCCCAGGCAGGAGGATCACTTAAGGCCAGGAGTTAGAGACCAGCTTGGGCACCATATGGAGACGCTCCATCTCTAAAATAATAATAATAATGATATTAATAATAATAATGATAATGACTGAATACCTTGCGTATGCCCAGCACTTGGATAGGAGGGCTGTTTAATTATGATCTCTGTTCACCCCATGAGGCACTCTTACTTTTGAAGCCCTTTCCTATACACTATAAACCATTTTAAATATAACTCTGGCTTTGTAGTTTTGGAGGGATGTTTATAATTTTGAGTTTATTTATTTATTTATTCATTTATTTATTTTGAGCTATGTATTTGGTTTCTGTGATTTGGGCTATTAAGTTTCTATATAACCATGTAGAGTAAGCTTATAGTTAAGTAGTTCACATAATGACACCTTTGGAGGAAATTTCATCTATTGATCTTGGTATTGTAGTTTTTCTTCCGTATTTTAGCTAAGAAATTATTTCTTTAATTCTTAATCATTTTTTGCAGGCTGTTGAAAAAAAAGTTTTTTTAGTGCTAAGAATACTTTGATGACCAAGACAAGTGAGACCCAGTTTATGCGGAGGAGGAACTGATGGGGCCATTCTTCTGTCATGGAAATTAAAGACACACCAATAGGAGAAAAAGAGATCACATGGAAAGATGGATAACCCCTCCTCTCCCCATAGTCTCGGAAAACAGCAGAAAATGAAAAGGTGCATTTGTGGTAGTCTGGTTGGTGAAGGAGACTCGTTAGCTATTTCCTAAACCTCAGTGCCCAGCTAAACCATGTTCCCAGACTTTCCTGCAGTTAGATGCATCCATGTGCCTGAGTTTGGTCAGTGGAATGTGGGCAGAAGTAAAGTACAGATCTAGGCCGATTAACAAAACCTCCTGGTTAGTCTTCCGTGTTCTCTCTCTTCCCGTCCACCTGCTGGAAGCGAAGGATTGGAGACTCTGGAAGAGGCGGAGGCAGGAGAAAGGAACCCACTTCCCGAGTCTGAGCACCGGCTGCTGACTGAGGCAGTGAGAAAGAAACCACTTTTTGCAGCCTCAGAGTTCAGGGTTTATCTCTGACGGTAGTTAGAATGACCTTAGCCATTAATGATATTTCCTTACAGTGCTTTTAATCTTTTGAGGTGAACAGACAGAAAGTAAATAATCACCCAAATTACTCAGGTGAAAGAAAAATGCCCTGCTCAATAAGAGAATACAAGGGCAAACCTAAATAGATGAGAGTCACTTATAAAGAGCTGAACTTTGAATGATGACCTGAAAGAGAAAAAGGAATTATTTTGTTATAAAGGAGGCAGTATAATAATGGGGGTAACAATTGGTAGTATATCACAGGGTTATCCTGAGGATTAAGTTAATGTTATATTGTAAATAAGCTAATAATTACATACATAAATTAGCAAAATACATTGAACATTGCCTGAATTATGGTAAATGTTTATTTTTTGTTGTAGTTGTTTTACTTTTGAGGTATACTTCTTAGGTTTAAATTTTGGTTCTGTCTCCTGCTTGTTGTATCCTTGGGCAGGTTACCTAATCTCTCTGATCCTCAGCCTCCTTGCCCATAAAATGAGGGTGGTAATTATACGTACCTTCTAGAGTTAATGTGAGAGTAATGAGATAATTTATGGATCCCTCCTCAGTGCCCAACGTAGTACGTAACAAATTTATGGCCTTTCCATTTCAAGTTGTTTTAGGTTCCCTAGAGGTACTCTGAGATCCTTGTGCATAGAGACTTTAATGTTATTTTGAAAGGCAAGAAGTACACGTAAAAATTCAGTAACCATTCAAGGCATTGTGTGATTTCATGTAAATACGAGTGCTTGTATCACTGCTGTGGTTGTCTGTCGATTTGAATTATCAAAGGACCTTTGACTCCTTCCTGAGATGCTACCCAGCTGAATAGTCTACATCCCAGTGGGTTTCTGTAGCTGGACTGTTCTATGGATATCTGCAGAGCAAGATTGTCTTTTGTAGCAAAGTCTTCCCTGTGTCAATAGGTCTGAATCTCTGAAAGCTAAAGATTTATTCTTTTGGTTTCATTTTGAAAAAGCAGCACCTATGCTTCAATTTTATACCAGTTACTCTTAGATTTTGTTATTGTTAAAAGGAAAGGGTTGAAAAAGAGAGAGAGAGAGAAGGTTGGATTAGATAAGTCATTTTCAAATGGTGTTGGAAGAGTCCCTAGTTACAGTTTTCTTTGTCGAACACCGTGAAATTCTGTTCTTTGAAACATAAAATAACTAACAATATCATTACATACTATTAATAAATTAAGGCCGGGCGCTGTGGCTCACGCCTGTAATCCTAGCTCTTGGGAGGCCGAGGCGGGCGGATTGCTCAAGGTCAGGAGTTCAAAACCAGCCTGAGCAAGAGCGAGACCCCGTCTCTACTATAAATAGAAAGAAATTAATTGGCCAACTGATATATATATAAAAAATTAGCCGGGCATGGTGGCGCATGCCTGTAGTCCCAGCTACTCGGGAGGCTGAGGCAGAAGGATCACTCAAGCCCAGGAGTTTGAGGTTGCTGTGAGCTAGGCTGACACCACGGCACTCACTCTAGCCTGGACAACAAAGCGAGACTCTGTCTCAAAAATAAATAAATAAATAAATAAATAAATAAATAAATAAATAAATTAAATACCTTCTTATTCTTTTAAAGCAATTGATTTTTCAGATTTTAATTTTTATATATACATTCTAGATAATTAAAAATACAAAAGAAAAAAAGAAAAATCTAGATAGTTTTTTATCTATCTAGAAAGAAAAATTTTCTATCTAGAAAGAAAAATTCTAGATAATTAAAAATACAAAAGAAAAAGAAAAGAAAAATCTGTAAGAAAATCTGTAATCTAACCACCTAAGGATGGCCCATGTTAGTATTTGGTAAATTTGTTTCCAATCTTTATTCTATGCAAATACATTTTTTCCCACAAAAGTTGAGTCTTATCATATATAATGTTTTTCTTAGCCTTTAAAAAAAATAATGACATTATTGAGACAATTCACATAGCTTAAAATTCACCCTTTTAAAGAGTACAGTTCAGTAATTTTTAGTATATTCACAGAGTTGTGCAACCATAACTGTCATCAATTTTAAAACATTTTCATCACCCCAAAGAGAAACTCAATACCCATTAACAGTCAGTCCCATCCTCCCTTCCCCCAGTCCTGGCAAACACTAATCTACTTTCTATCTCTATGGATTTGCCTATATTCTGGACATTTCATATATGGAATCACACAATATTTGGCCTTTGTAA
The DNA here is from genome assembly GCF_040939455.1 of Microcebus murinus. Taxonomy (NCBI): domain Eukaryota; kingdom Metazoa; phylum Chordata; class Mammalia; order Primates; family Cheirogaleidae; genus Microcebus; species Microcebus murinus. The sequence goes on along the minus strand of NC_134117.1, from coordinate 31,076,594 downwards.
TAGGTATTTTTCACTTAGTATGTTTCACAAGGTTCACATGTTTTCAAGGTTCATCCATGTTGTAGCATAGAGTAGTGCTTCATTCCTTTTCATGGCTGAACTCTATCTCATTGTATGGATATACCACTTTTTACTTATCCACCAGTCAGGTGATGGACATTTAGATTGTTTCTTCCTTTTGGCTATTATGAATAATGCTTCTGTGAACGTTCATGTCCAAGTTTTTGTGTGGATATATGTTTTCAATTCTCCTGGGTATATATGCTTAGGAGTAGAAATGATGGGTCATTTGGTAATTCTATGTTTAAATATTAATATTAAATTAATTAAAATATTAATATCTTGAGGAATTACCAAACTATTTTCCAAAATGGCTATACCTTTTTCATAATGTTTTGTAGGCTGCTTTTTCATCTAACATCATATCACAATCAGTTGTATGTGTTATTGAATTTTATTTGAAAACATTTTTAATATTTGACTTGTACTCTATCATATGGTTACACAAGAAAATTAATCATTTTGCTAATATTGCACACTTTAAATTATTATTGCAAATAATGCTTCAATGATGTCATGTGTATGCACCTCTATTTTCTTTACAGTAAATTTGTACAGGTGTAGTTCCTGGGTCAAAGGGCATAGACATATTTAAGATCCTTAATATTTAATGCCACGTTTTTCTCTAACAATTAATAACCTACATTTCTACCAAACTGTGTGCATGGCCTTCATCATGTCCTTTGCCATTTTTTCTAGTGAGAACCTAACAAAACCTGTTAGTTTTCTATTGCTGCATAACAAATTACCACAAGTGTAGTGGCTTTAAATAGTACCAATTTATCATCTCGCTTTTTGTAGAACAGAAGTCTGGCATGGTGTGACTGTATTCTCTGCTCAGAGCTAAAATCAAGGTGTTAGCCAGGGTTGCAGTTCTCATTTGGGGCTCAGGGTCCCCTTCCAAGCTCTGGTTATTGGCAGAATTCATTTCCTTCTCTTGCTTTCTATTCATTAAGTTACTTCCTTTTTCTGTGAATTAGGAAAAGGCACACTGTCATTCACTTTTAGTGGTTGAATACCTAAGTTCTGCAGGTGTGACATTTGAGAACCAGTGAACTAGAGTAAGTTTAAGATGCTTGTAAATATAATATTTTATAACTCATGATCTATATGGCTATCTTTTTGCAACAGAAACTACCCTAAACTGAATTGGTGTAACACAGCCCTTCAGGGGGACCCTTCTAATTAACACTGACAGAGACATTTTTAATGGAGCATTAACACTCCCTTTGCTGTGTTTTTTGTTTCTTTGTTTTGAGACAGAGTCTCGCTTTGTTGTTGCCCAGGCTAGAGTAAGTGCCGTGGTGTCAGCCTAGCTCACAGCAACCTCAAACTCCTGGGCTCAAGCAATCCCGCTGCCTCAGCCTCCTGAGTAGCTGGGACTACAGGCATGCGCCACCATGCCCGGCTAATTTTTTCTATATATATTAGTTGGCCAATTCATCTCTTTCTATTTATAGTAGAGATGGGGTCTTGCTCTTGCTCAGGCTGGTTTGGAACTCCTGACCTTGAGCAATCCGCCCGCCTCAGCCTCCCAGAGTGCTAGGATTACAGGCGTGAGCCACTGCGCCCGGCCGTCCTTTTGCTGTTACTATGTGTTAAAATACTTTTTAAAATTGTCAAGTGCAACATAGACATCAGCTGTTATTATTCTTATTGGTGTATTTGCGGGGAGCTGGGTGCAGTCTCTCAGCTCTCTTCCCCTTTCAGGATCGCACCTGTCTCTGGAATTAAGAACTTCAACAGCAGAGATGTCAATAACTATAACAACCTTTCACAAGTGTGTTCTGTGGAACTGTAGCCCTGCAGAGTATTTTTTAGCAAAGCATTCCATGATAACCAAATTTAGAGAACATTATGTTTTACACTCCTATTCCTTCCATGCCCCTTTGGAGAGTCATGGGCATATGAAAAGTTCTTCGATAAAGAACTTGCTTCAATTAGTAGACCAAGTTTTCCTCGACGACGGCATGAGCATTCTGTGGGCTCATTTATGCATCTCCCTCCCTTCATTAATCAGGTTTCAGGTCAAGCAGAGTTGAGCGGGTCGTGTAAGAGTTGGGTGATGACTGAGAGCCTGAAGGTGCAAGTCCTGGTGTTCTAGAACAAATCACCTAACCTGTCTAGGATGCCAGTTCTCCCTTGGTAAAATGAGACTGGGGAATAAATTACTCTTTAAAGCCTCAGTTCTAACATTATGGGCTTCTGTCATTTCTTATATAATAAATACATAAAGGAAAAACTTCTCATAAGCCCAACCTTGCCAAAAATTAAATAAGAACAAAAGCCATACCAAAATTAAAAAAAAATTAAAGTTATTTGTTGGACCTCTCAGAAACAACTGGATCATGGGAATCATCCTTCAAGAATTTTTGAATAGTCACATAACATGAACATATGCACATATGGGCATATAGCTTGTGTTGGTCTCTTCAGTTTGTGCTCCTGTGTGTCAGGCCCACAAGGTTGGTGACAACATGCAAAACAAGGGAGAGAAGAAGTTTGAACAGACATAGTCATGATGGAAAGGGAGAAAATCAGACGTATGAAAGGGGATGAGTGAGAGCCTTGAATGGCATGGGGTTCATAGCAGCCCTGGTTGGTTCGTGAGGATAGGAATAACATTATGAAAGGTGTCATTCAGACTAGGCGTCCTCAAACTACGGCCCGTGGGCCACATGCGGGTGTTTTTGCCTGTTTGTGTTTTTACTTCAAAATAAGATAGGTGCAGTGTGCATAGGAACTTGTTCATAGTTTTTTTTAAACTATAGTCCGACCCTCCAATGGTCTGAGGGACAGTGAACTGGCCCCCAGTTTAAAAAGTTTGAGGACCCCTGATTCAGAGCAGTGGCTTAGGCTGTGGCGCATAGGATGGATCAGAAAAAAGAATTGCTGCAAAGGCTAGGACTGAGGCCTTTGTAACAACACGGTGGGCAAACATGGGGCAGTGCCAGGTTAATGTCTAGAGAAATGTTAGAACGCGGTGACTCGTGAGGTCTGAGTGTTGGAAGGGAAGGAAGAACCAATGGCAACTCCAGGGTAGAGATCTCAGAGGAGGATGATGGTACAACTGGCAGTGCAGGGGATGTATGCAGAAATAACAATTTAGAGGTAAAAAGATTTTCACTAGATTCATTGAGATCTGGAGGGGCAGGAAGGCAGCCAAGTGCAGCTGGCCGGGCAAGCACATTGGGAAGCGGGGCTGAGAAAAGTATCAGAAACACGTGTGTTATGTGCTAATCTTATTTACTTGTGTATGATTTCACTGGGCTGTACCTGTGTACTCCCTTTAACACAACTTTTATCTTGTTTAAGGGTGAATTTATTACAGTGCTTCAAAACACTTGATGTTTATACTGCTTTTCTAGCTCCATTGTATTTATCTTTCAGTGGACATAGTGAGTGGTCCCCATTTCAACTCAAGCCCTCGGTATTCACTTCCTGCTCCGTGATGGCTTCCATTTGTTTGTTTCCATCAAGGCGTTTGAAGAAAGTGCCAGGGTTTGATTACCTTTGGTGCACTGTTAAATTACATCAAGTTATAGTGGAAGTGTTGTTTGTGTTTTTTGTTTGCCTTCTTAAAAGGGCAGCTAAAAACAATATCTGCCTGGGCGCTTCTTTAATTGTCATGATTTTAAGGGCATGTGGTATGTAGGTCAGAGCTCGAGTGGTGTGAAAGGCTTTGAGTTAAGGTTTGCTCCATGCCTGGTCTTGGTCAAGTTACTTTCCTTGTCTAAGCTTCGGCTCTCTCGACTGTAAAATGGAGATAATTATGTGCTGCTGGTTTCCTTATATGTTTGTGAGACTTCAGTGTGAGGATACGCATAAGGGTTTAGCACAGTGCTTGGCATCTAGTAAGCACTCAATAAATGAGGATTACTATTATTACTATTAGTATCATTATCGCTGGAAATGGAACTGAGGTCTACAACTGATAGAACTGGTTAGAAATTTTAATTGTCTATAAAAGAATAAAGACATAAAAGTAAATGAGAATATGGGAAATAAGATTAGCTTGCTCTAAATATCTGTTTCTTAGTTTTGTGAGCTTGGCAAAACCTTACTTCCCTGTGCCTTGAAGAAATGAGTACTCTTGTGGCTTGCCTTACAAGAAAATTACAAGGATTAGTGCATTTATATTGAACTTCTGGACTCTCTGATTGCAAAGTAGGAAATATTTTTTGCAGCTGTGATACATTAATGTTAGTGTGAGCCCAGGCACAACTACTGGACTTAGATTTTTATTTTTCTGTCATTTTTTAACTTTTTCGAAACCTTTCAGTGTTTCTTTGTCTTTGTTGAGAGACAAAATGGCAGAGAACTTACCTCCCAAAAGTTCAGCGAGGAGGAAACTGTGGGGCAAGGGTGCTGGATGCTCAGCATGTCAAGTTTCAAGCAAAACTTGTTTCTTCTTTCCTGGTTTGAGCAAACTTCCCACAAAACTTGTTTCTCACTGAGACAAGCTTGAGAAACCAGTTGTGTAAGATTATAACAGGTTGGTGATACAAATGAAGTATCAATCTATTCTATTGGAGATTGTACACTTAGCTTAAGCAGGTGACCTCCAAATGGTGGTTCCCCAGGAGTCTATGGAAATGGAAGAGACAATAGCAAAACAACACCATGTATTTGCAGTTGGGGATTGAAGTTCACCAAGGACCAGGCCCTTGAATAAGGTGTCCAGGACCAGTGAAAAGCAGTGATTAACATCACACTGAACAACAGCCAGATTTTCTCATTGTGTGCATACACCATCAGCCAAAGAGACATTGAATTTGTGATCAAGAAGATCTCCCCCAGGATTTTCTATTTATTTTTTGTTCAGGCAAGTGAGGAAGTGAAAGTTTTACCTGATAGTATCTAAACTGCAGCACACTGAAAGCTCAAGTACAAAAATTGGTTTTTGTTACATTCCTCCTGTGACACCATTTGGAGGAACAGCTCAGAGTCACAGTCAGCATCATGATTAAGAGAAAAGACGCCTGGGCCAGACTGCCTGAGATCAAATCCAGCCTCGACCTCTTCACAGCTGTGTGTCATTGGGCAAGTTGCTTGACCTTTTTGTGCCTCAGTGTCCAAATCTTTAAAATTGCAGAGTAGCGGTGTCTACCTCAGAGTTGTAAGGATCAAAAGATTAGTAGCTGTGTGATGTTGAGAACACCAGCTGACACACAGAGTAAGCACTAGCTGCCAGTTAGCTGTTATTATTTTGATAGCTGGTGGTTAAGAGTACGGGCGCTGGACTCAGATGGCCCGAGTTTGTGTCCCAGCTCTCCTACTTGTGAGCTGGCCTCACACAAGCTACTCAACTTCTCAGCCTTTATATTAATTCAATGGCTAGACTTCTTGGACCTACTTTATTGGACTGCTGTGAAAATGAAATGAAAATTTTCAGAGCACTTCATAATTCACACGGTGCCTGGCATATAGCACTCAATGAGTGTTAGCTATTGGCTTCTTGATTTTTCTTGTCTTTAGATTTCAAAGACCATATGATTAGCCCTCAAGCAGAAAGTTGGACACTCTGAGAGTGACAGCTTCTGGGGGCTTGTCTCCACCTTCCATTGCTAGAAGAACCTTCCCAGATTTCGTGTTGGCCACTGAACAACATAGCCCATTGTTGTTTTTCTGAATTTCCTCTCCAGACCACAGTGTTCTATAGCAGATCTTGGCAACAGGTTCCAGGAAAGTACATGAATCATCACGGGACTCTCAGCTCTACTTCTGAACTTCCTAAAAACATGTGATTCTCTTAGCAGATCTAAGTATCCGTCTTCCCTGATGTTCTCGCTTCCTTTCTTCTCATATCACCCAGTGGCACCCTCTTCCGTGGCTTTCTCATCTTCCCCCTGGTCTCCATGCCCAAGCCTCCCTTTCTGCTGCCTTTGGACCAACCCCAAACACATCTAACCCTTTCCTGCCTGGGCTCCTCTCCCATGCACTCCCTTCCTGCTACCTCTTCCTCCTGTTCTGTTCAGAACACCTGCTTGGCTGCGAGCAAACCCTGTGCACCTCTGCCGCGTTCACTGCCTTCCGTACAACTCCTTTCTTTTATAGCAGTTTCCTTCTAAGAGAAGACATTGTGTGCTCTGCTGTCTTCACGTGAGCGGGCCCCACCTTCTTCACTGGGAAAGAAGGGGATTTGGCTTTGTCATTGCCCTACACTAGGAGTGGACAACTGAACTGCTACCTTCTCCCTGACTCTCCCGGGACACTCATGTCACCTGTCTGAGGTCGTTGCTGTGGTATTGCCACACCTCATTTCCACCATCCTAGACCGAATACCTAGAACAGAGCCTGACACAGAGCAGGCATCCTAATACGTGCCAAGTGAACAGAATGAATGAGTACTTTTTGCCTACTCTGACCTCATTTTATTAGCCTTATTTATTGATTCACTGGATAGACATTTATAGAGATGCTCAGTGTGATTTGCCACTGGAAGTACAGTGGTGAACAAGAACATGTGGTCCCTCCCCTCTTGGAACATGCCATTTAGTGAGGGGAAGATATATTGCAGAAACAAATTAATTACAGTCGTGATGAGTGTTGGAAGAAAAAAATTGCAGGGTTTTATGGGGCCTAACCTATAGGAGATGAGTGTAGTCAGTAAGGGCTTTCGGTAGGGAGGAGAGTTCAAATCTGTACTAGGAGGGGCAGTAGCAATTAGCTAAGTCAAGGCAGGTGGGAGGAGGAGGAGGAAAGGGTGTTCCAGGTAGAGTGAACAGCATATACCTGAGGAAGGAAGGAACATGGTATACGTTGCAGGGGTTGAAGGAAGACCAGAGGCAGAGGTGCAGGAGCAGGCGTGGGGGGCTGCAGGTGAGGGACTGAGAGGTGGGCTAGAGCCAGGCCTGGGGACTTCTGCTCTCATTTTTTTTTTTTTTTTTTTAGACAGACTCTCACTTTGTCATCCTGGGTAGAGTGCAATGGCACCATTATAACTCACTGCAGCCTCAAACTCCTGGGCTCAAGCGATCCTCCTGCCTCAGCCTCCCAAGTAGCGGGGACTACAGGCATGCGCAAAAATGCTCAGCTAATTTTTCTATTTTTAGTAGAGACAGGGTCTCTTGCTCAGGCTGGTCTTCAACTCCTGACCTCAAGCAATCCTCCTACCTCAGCCTCCCAGAGTACTAGGATTATAGGCATGAGCTACTGCACCTAGCCTCCACACTCATTTTTATGGCCTTGATATTTCTTAACATCATGGCTATAAACTTAGTATAAGTGCTTCCTTCCCTGCATGTTTCTACACATTATACCTTTATATGCCTGTAAAAGCTCTTTGTGCCTTGTCTCTAACCCAGAGTGATCACGATGATGAGATTGGCAGCAAATAAGTAATGGTGAGGTAGGCTGGTTGGATGATTAGGAGCATGAGTTGGTTAGGTGTGGTGGCTTACACCTGTAATCCTAGCACCTTGGGAGGCTGAAGCAGGAGGATCGCTTGGAGCCAGGAGTTTGAGACCATCCTGGGTAATAGTGAGACCTTGACTCTACCAAAAAAATAAAAAATTAGCCAGGTGTGGTGGCGCACACCTATAGTCCCAACTACTTGGGAGGCTGAGGCAGGAGGGTTGCTTGAGCCCAGGAATTGGAGCCAGCAGTGGACTGTGATCGTGGCATTGCATTCTAGCCCGAGCAACAGAGTGAGACCCTGTCTCAAAAAAGAAAGAAAGAAAGAAAGAAAGAAAGAAAGAAAGAAAGAAGGAAGGAAGGAAGGAAGGAAGGAAGGAAGGAAGGAAGGAAGGAAGGAAGGAAGGAAGGAAGGAAGGAAGGAAGGAAGGAAGGAAGGAAAGAAAGAAAGAAAGAAAGAAAGAAAGAAAGAAAGAAAGAAAGAAAGAAAGAAAGAAAGAAAGAAAGAAAAAGAAAGAAAGGAAAAGAGCACAAGCTTTCAGGTCAGTTAGAGCTGTGGTTCAGATCCTACACATGTCATCTTCTTGCTGGTCATCTTGGGCAAGTTACTTGACCTCGCTGAGCTTTCATCTGAAAATGAGAATAATAATCTCTACCATGTGTATTTGATAAAGATTAAATAAGTGAATGCAGTAAAAATGCTGAGGACAGAACTTGGGTTGTATGAATTGCTCATTACATGACTGTGCTTGTTGAAGGTCAAGGGGTATTTAGAACCCCTGGGCAGTAAAAAACAGAGTAGTTCCAGCCCTTTTTCTGCTGCTTCTTGCCCTTTCTTGGCAGAGCCCCGAGCAATACCTGGAGTGAGAGTTCCGTTTTTTTGGTATTGTATTCTGAGACTGCTTTCTAAGGGTATGATCCAAAGATGTTTTTCTCATTCTTTGTTCTACTCTTGAGAGCATTTGACATCCACGTTCAGTCCTGGCCTCTGCTTCTTCGCCCAGCATTCCTTAGGGAAACCAGCTGTTCTTAGGTCCTCTGCTAGCTTGCCTCAGACTGTCACTCCCCATGCTTTTATCTCCCACCCCAGCTTCTCATTCAACCCTTGCCCTTATCTGTCCTGGATTCTGGGCCTTTGTCTGCCCTGGTCATTGGGATCTGGTCGTCTTTGTTTCAACTCTCCATTAATCTGGCCCCAGACTCTTGGATTGCACTGGATAAGTGATCCATGTAATCCTTTCCTTCCCTTGGACCTCCTGGCTCTGGAGCTACTGCTCACTTCTGACACTTGGTATCTGGGAAAACTTAAACACAGTTTTCCAGTCCTAGGCCCAGACTCACATCCAGCCTTCTGTTGGCCTTATGCCCTATGTGTACAGACTCATGCTGTTGCTGCCTTTATTTCTTCCCGGATAAGAGATATGAACCTTGGACTCCCATCATCAATCTGGCTCAACACACCAAAAACGGTTCATTTCTGCCTGCTCATTCTCTCTGTACTTTAGTCAGGATGCAGGCATAAAACTTATTGCATCATATTTGCCTGCCCCATCAGATGGTGAAATATCTGAAGACAGCAACTGTTCTTAATTATCTCTGTGTCTCCTGTACTTGTTCAGACCCTACAAAATAAAAGAAGACCTTTAATTAATGATTTTCAAAACTAACTGGAAACTCTCACCCTGCAAGAAAATATAAGCTCAGCCTGCACCATCAAGAAAGAGTAGGACCATTGACTGTTAGAGGGCAGCAGGGACCTTGGAACAACTCCAGAGATGGGATTTCATCTTCAGATTATCTGGGGTAAGTTTCCATGGTCAGCTCATAGAGTCAGTGAGGTGGCCTCCCTCTGTTTGGAGAGGACTTTCTAGATACTATTTTGGCACAACAATTAGTGTGTTCACAACCTTCCCCTCTCCTTTAACCTGCTAAAGTCCGTGTTTGCTTTTTCAGTGTCCTGTTTGCTCTCTCTTTTTAAAGAGGTAGAATTATGGCTAGGCACAGTGACTCATGCCTATAATCCTAGTACTGTGGAAGGCTGAGGCAGGAGGATCGCTTGAGGTTAGCAGTTTGAGATCAGCTTGAGCAAGACCAAGAGCAAGACTCTGTCTCTACTAAAAGTAAAAAAAAAAAAATTAGCTGGGTGTGGCAGCACATGCCTGTAGTCCCAGCTACTGGGGAGGATGAGGCAGGAGGAGTATCCCTTGTGCCCAGGAGTTTGAGGTTGCAGTGAGCTATGATGATGCCAATGCGCTCTAGCTGGGGTGACAGAGAGAGACTCTATCTCAAAAAAAAAAAAAAAAAAAAAAAGTAGTATTACCTATTTCAGCTAGCTGAAAGAGAAGCTAAGTTCATCTGTAGAACAACAGACTTCCAAGGGAAGAACAGAAGCATGACAATCACAAAGATCTACATGGAGACTGAGTGAACTTGGGGGAGGTCATTCTGCAGAGAGCAATCAATGGTAGCTAAAGAGTGGAAAGGAATTGGAAAGAAAAGGGAAGGGATGAATAGGCCCTCAGTTGTTCTTTAAGAAAACCAAATAAAATATTTGACTTGGGAGTGAACTTTCTCTTTTTTATTGCTCTATCCCTTGCACCTAACACAATATTTGGCATATAGGAAGCTCTCAATTAATATTTATTGAATTAATTTCTTAAATATTTGTGGCTGTTGGAATTATAGCCTTCAACAATTATGATGCCCAGACCGCAGGTCCTGTATTCACACCATTCACAGTATTATGGGGCTGGAGCACAAACTTTTGAGACGCTGAGTCTAGTGTGGTAGAGGTATTTATAATGGAGAGGCAGGGAACATTACCAACCTACCCCCCACTTCACAGTGAAATGCCCATGCCCTCATGTGCAATGTTAGTTCAGGACCAAGGACAGCATCCCTTGGACACTCCCCTCACATTTTAGAGCCGCTACTCCCATGCTTGTGTGTGATTTCAACATCCTGGGCCCCTTGTCTTTCCATTACACCTGCTCTGTAACCCTCCCAACTGAGATCAATCCAAATACTGCCTTCTCCGTTTCTAGACATGGGCTGCCAAGTACTGCTGGAGAGAAATGACAAGCCCTTGGATGACACACAATTTCATAGTCTGTTGTCTCAGCTCTACCAAGCAGTCCTAAAATGTCCCTTGTCATCACTCTCTCCCCCATACCTACATGGCTTTTCCAAACCTGCATCAGTCTAGCCATTCATACCTTTGCTGTCCTGTTCAGTCTCTATATGTTACTTTGCCTCCTACTGCCATGAGAAATCGAAGTTTTGAGGTGAGAATTTCTTTAACTTCCTTTTTACATTCACTTTGCTTTCTTTTTCCACCCTCAAAGGAAAATGTGTCCTTTGTCTTCTTCAAAGAAAATCCCTCTACCTCTGCTTCTGATTTCCCTCCCCATCCCCTAGGTGCCCTAGGACCAGCCTTGTTCTGTCAAATGTTCTCCCCCTTCTTCTGGGTCTCTACTGGATCCTGGTCAGCATTGCCAGACAACTGTGAGGTTCTTTCATAATCACAAAGAGTCCTTATTTAAAGATATAGATTTGGAGACCCTACTTCCAGGCATACTGAATCAGAGTCTTTGGTGGTAGGCCCTGGAATTTGTGTATTTTACAAGGGTTCCTGGTTTGGGGAGCACTGTTAAAAGCTCTGCCTTTATTCTTGCTGCCTCCAAACCATCCTCTACCCAAGAGCCAGAAAGACTTCTCCGTAACTCAAATCTGATTATGTCATTCCCTGTTAAAAGCTCTTCAAGAGTTTTATAAGTTAGGCTCAAGGCAAGATACACATGGCACATCAAAGTGGGAAATTTGAAAAGAGGTTAATAAAGATGATATTTACAAAGGTGTGGCAGGGTGTCAGACACAAATGAGGGCCTGAACAGTACCCCTCGGCTAGCAGCAGGAAGTCCAAAAGGGGAAGAGGAGGGAGCAGTTACTTGTCCAGAGAGAGAGGGCTGCCTGGACACACCTGTAATTAGTGGAAAGAAGTATCCGGCCTCCAGCAAATGGCAAGAAAAGACAGAGGAGAAGAAATATTCCTCCTCCCTCTGCACCGGGCTAGTGCTCCCCATTAGATGGGGGTCTAGGAACTTGTGGTACACTTCATATTTGTCAGCCACCAGGGTGTGGAACAGGCAGAGGAGGAAGAGTGTGGGCCTTTGGGGAGGAGAGCATGGTTTCTAACCAGTGCCCACAGGTTAGGGGACAAACCTTCAATTCATGGTGGCACGTGATGTCCTCTTCCATCGGGCTTCCTCCTCCTGCCTCTCACACTGTCCTATACAGCCTCTGTGGAGATTGCAAGGTTCTCCTAGGCTGTTTCCTTGCTCATGTCTTTGCTCCATCCTTTTGCTCATGCAGCCTCCTCATCTGGAATGCTCACTCTGCTCTTGTCTACCTAATAACTCCCAAACTTTCTGCAAACTTAAACTTTAGTGCCACCATCTTGATGAAGCCTGTCTTCAGCCTCCTCACCAGGAGAATTGGCCTCTTCTTCCTTTGTGCTCCCATCCTACCCACCCTTATCCATCATCGTAACAGGACCCTCAGTATCCACATCCGTGGATTCAGCCAATCATGGATCGAAAATATTCAGGAGGAAGAAAAACAATAATAAATAACAATACAACAATAAAATAATACAAATGGACAACAATACATATAACAACTATTTCCGTAGCATTTGCATTTTATTAGGTATTATAAATGATCTAGAGATGATTTAAAGTATATGGGAGGATGTGCATAGGTCACATGCAAATAGCCATTTTATATATGGGACTTGAGCATTTTGGATTTTGGTATCCTCATGAGTCCTGGAGCTAATGCCCCATGGATACGAAGGATGACTGTATTAACACATATGAAATGTTTCCTATGTGCCCAGCACTGAGAAGTTTGCATGTGTTAACTAATAAAAAACTGAGGCACAGAGTGGTTAAGTAAAGTTGCACTGGATTACCCAGCTAATAATTGGTGGAGCCAGGATTTGAAGCAGGCAGTGTGGCTCTACACTCCTTCACCACACTGCCATAGAGCCTCACTCATGGCACTGATACCACTAAACTGCATTAATTTGTTACATGCCTCTCTTCTTCTACTAAACCATAAACTCATCAAGGATAGGATGGTGTTTTTTTTTTTTTACCTTTTGCTTACCACCGCATTGCATGCCCCCATGCTTAGCACAGAGCTTGGCAAATAGTGGGTATTCAGAAGATGAAGGAGAGTAATGAATGAGGAGTGAAAGAAAAGGATTCTTTTACAAACATCCCCTCTTTCCAACTGAGAAGGTTATAATTCAAAGAAGTTCAGTAACTTGTCCTAAGCCATAGCCTAGTTTCAATCCAGGTCTGCCTGACTACAAAGGCCATCTTTTTTCTCCAGCATATCAGGCTGCTTTGAAGAGGAATACAAAACATTACTGCTTTACAATTGCCCCCAAACAAAAATATGGCAAGCTGCTTGGTTCATTTCATGGAACTGACATAACTCATATAACTTGTGATTGAATGCCATTTGAGATCAAGACCCAAAACAGAAACTTTGCCCAGGAATAATAGGTGAGAGCTGGTGTGTGGGGCTAGGGAGATGGGACGGGGAGAAAGTTCTAGTCAGTATTCAGGTTAATTTCCAAAGAGTTGGGATTGAAGAACCACAGTTCTGGAAGTAGAGGACAGACATTTGCAGTGAAATGTTTTGACAGCATCTGACCCAATCCTGCCTCTTTCTGGAGCCAGCCTTTAGTAAACAGACAGAGGGTAGCCATGATTTAAGGTGTGTGTCTTCTGAGGAGTGGGTGGGGTCTAACCAAAGCCAAGTCCATAGGCTGGCTCTCTAGGGGCTCCAGTTCTATAAGGGTGCCAATTGGAAATAAAGTAGCAGTTAACTCCATAGGAAACTCCTAAAATGACCAGGAAAAGAGGAATTTGTCCTTTCTTATAAAAGTCTCCTTCCTTCCAGTAAAAACTGTTCTAAAGCATGCCCACCAGGGCTGGCAGCTTCCGAGGAGCAAGGGAGTGTGCAGGCTGGGCACTGTAACCACAGGCGTCAGCATTGACACAGCAAATGGTCAGCTGTTGCCAGACCATACTGTCAGCCAATTTTGAAACTGAAGAATGCATGCCATAATAGTGACATATCTCCTTATCTAAATTTTAAACAGTTAAGATGCCCAGCTTAAAACAAGAATGTATGTAATCAATTAACAACAAATCCTTTATTTTTAAACATAAAGAGTGAGGTGTACATTTTCTTATTGACAGAGAGGATCAGCTTTTGCCCTTGCCCCAACAAATAAATGCTGAGTGACTCTTGTTAAGAGCTTCAGCGTAAGGGCTGCCCAAATGTCTGATATTTCTCTCCCAGAGCCCACACCCTCTGCTGATGGCTCCATCTGAGGAGGAATGTTGATCCCCTGCAGGCTAGTTTGTTCTCCTTCCTGCTGAGTCTCAGGCCTCCCCTTACCCCTTTCTTCCTTTTTCGCATAGGCTCTAATTGCTTACTTACTAGGCCAGTTGCCTCCAAGTCATTTTCAATGCATGGAGATGCACTTTTGTGAGCAAAACTTCCAAGCCTGTCCACCATTCAGTGCCCCTACACCGTAAGTATTTTCCCTGACTCTTCCTGCTATGCACTCTAATTGGTGAAGTTTCCGCCCTGGTTCTCCAAGACAGAAGATCTGGACTCACTGTTGCTTCTATGCCTTTAAAGCCCTGACTCCCCACATCTCATCCTCGCCCCAATCCCAGGCTCCATTCCCTTTTCTCTTTTTTTTTCTTCAAATCCTCCCCATCTTTAGGACCCTCCTTTTCTATAAAGCCTTCCTTGACTGTACTGGCCAACATTAATCCTTTTCCTCTTGATGGCGACCTTGTACGTGATGTGTGCCAGGCACCATGCTAGACACTTTGTACCCATTGATACACTTAACCTGGCCAAGAAATCTGGGGGAGACATTACCCTCCCCCTTCACAGATGGACAAAGGGAAGTTTGGGAACACTAAGCAGCTTGCTCAAGATCAGATAGTTAGTGCGTGCCAGGGCTGAGCCTTGGTCTTGGATTTAGTCAGTTCTGTGAAACTAACACTTCCGTGCCCCACACTCTGATTCCAAGGGCTTGAAGGGGTGTGGAACTCACATCCTGCTTCCCCTGTCACACCTTCCCCCAGCTGGGGATCATCTCCTCTGTGCCAGTGGCTCTTCCTCTGTCTTTCTCCTCGGGGAAAGGAGTGCATTACCTAACTCCTTGCTTGCTGCCCAGTCCACCTGAGGCAGTCACTCCTGCAGTGTGAACACACACACACACACACACACACACACACTGACACCCTCATTGCTCCCTCCACTCTTTGCTATCACTTTTATTTTGCCCTCTCCTCTCTCCTTTGTTTTAACTCTAGTCCTGTATTTTTGTCTCCTCTTTTCCCTTTCTTTTCATTCAAGTGAGGAGCTTAAAAAACTCTGGGTGGTGGCTGAGCAAGAGCCATGCTCCAGGGCGCTGTTCTGGGGTCAGTGTCATTCTGTCTGGAATTGGCTCTCAGCGCTGCCACAGGCAAGTGGCTAAAACTCTCCTCCTCAATTTCCTCCTCTGTGAAATGCACATGAGGGAAGTCACTGAGGCTGAAACGCAATACCCAGTCAAACTTTGGCTGTTATTATTATTGGAAGTTGGATCTGAATGTTCTTGGACAGGGCCCATAGTCTCTACGCTGCCTTCACTATTTCCACCACTTCCTATCTCAGTTATCCGCTTAGGCCCCTGGAGGTATTTAAATTTTTGACCTATATAGACCAAAGCTTAGAAACTCTTCAGAATGTCCCCTTCAAACTTCCATTTATTTCTTTATTCTCCTACAAATAGACAAGTTTTTTTTTTTTCTTTCAAGCATCAACAGTGACACTACTTGTATTATGAATTTTTGGTAGGTTTCATTCCTAGAATTGCAATAGAGTTTACTCTTTTCATTTCTCATGTACTGATGAGGGTTAGATGACTGTGACCTGATGTCCCCTGATGGCCCTCCTCTTTGAGCTCTCTCCAGAAGTATCTACTCACCCACGCAGAATCATCAGTGAGCAACGTGGAGACCACCGAAGAGCCTGTTGCTGATGGGGAGGGGGCTCACACCACCTTCCCCTCAGTCACAACAGACCCCTCCCCTGGCATTTCCAGTCCCAGAGTCACCTCTGCCAGGTAGCACCAGGAATTCTTCATCTATTCCGTGACCCCTACTTCCTGCCCCAGGGAGCTCCAGCTCACTTGGCCCCTGTCTTTATCCAGATTCCCAGCCCAGACTTTGAGCATTTTCTAGGAGTGTAAACTCCACCCCTGGCCCCACCTCAAGCAGTTAGTACTAGTTTATCTTTAAATGAACATTCTGTCAAATACGTTTTTCTCATATCATTATTTAGATTTTATATAGACCAGCATAGGTTACTAATCAACATTTATATTGCCTTTTCTATGGGTATACGTGTTCTGAATTTCAAATAACTGACTTACAGAGTTCTAATGATGTGTCTCAAGTCATGTGGAGCTCAGTGAGGACTGGAAGTTGTCAGGAATGGCTTCATGGAAAGTGGTGTTGAGTTAGACCTTGAGGGGTGTGTAGAAGGTCAGACAGGGAGATATTCCAGGTGGAAGAGTGAAGATACAGAAGTAGAATTGAGAGCAAACAGTGAAAAGGGGTATTGAGAAGAATACATGTTGGGAGAGTTTTTATGGCTCAATAAATGGAAACTAATTGATGATTTAGTTTGTTTCACCTTCCCTTTTACTTCAGTGCTGTAAGTCAGGGATGGCAATCCTGAGTACCTGTGCAGCCACCTACCCACTGCACCTGTGGCAGATGTTGCTAGTCACCATGACATGAGCTACAGATCCATAATGCAGCATCCAGGAAGTTCTACCAGTTGATCAGAGTTGGCATGCAGTGTGAAATCCATTTGCTATCTGTGTCCTGAGTTTAGTCAACCTGGTAATTTTTGTCTGTAAATGGGGCTACTTTATTCAGTAACTTTAGTAAGTGAGAAATGTAAATACTCATTTGTAACAGCATTAATATAATTTTTCAAATATTTTATGATACAGTCTTGCCAGGATATACATTTCATAGTGATACACCAAACCCTTTTAACTAGTGCTTAAACATATTTGCTTTTAGGTGACATTAGTCTAGTTAATGATGTTAATTGCTTTATTTCCTCTGATCCCCATTTTACATTGATCCAATTTCCAGAGATTGAGATTGACTTTTTAAAGAATAATTTTTATAATACTGAGACAGCTATATTAATCGGTTCTAGTCCTCTCTTATCAAATGGACAATTCGTGCTTTCATGACATGTCTGCACATCATGTTTTCCTTAACATCAGTAGGATTTCGAGTGTCTGGGCTCCTTGCCCCTGTGGATTCCCCTCTCTGCCTGCCTTCTCCCCCTTCTCCTCTTGGCTTCCTCCTTATCTTTCAAGAACTGGAGCAAGAATTATCTTTCCTGAATTTCCATACCCACCATCACAATTAGTCTCTCTCCTCTTAGTTCTGTAGCACTTGTTTTGCACCTTTAGCCGAGTGGCTAGTTTGCTGGGGACATGCCCACCTCTCCAGCTAGACTGGTAGCCCCTGGAGGGCAGCATGTGCCTTGTCATTTTCTTCTTCCCATCATCTAATACCATATAGGCACCAGATGCATCTTGTCTTAATGATTGACCCCCAATGAGACATTTTTGGTAACAGCAATAAACCATCTTAAAGTGCCAGGCTAGTAGAATTTTCATTTTCTTTGAATGTTTTCGTGTTCATGCTGGTTTACTTGAGAACATATAATTGGTATAAAATTAGGTGACAAATCCATAAATGTGGATTTGGGGATTTATTTATGTTGGAAGATGGAATTCCACTACCTGACTTCTACTGACTCAACTGCTGGCATTCTGGTTTTTGTAATAAAATTGCTGTCATGTGAAAGCATTGATCTTGGTGTCTAGCTGTTTTGAGCTGAGCCTACCCTTCATCTGAGTGAGGGGAGTATTTGGAGCATCTGGCTGAAAACATGCATGTCATGAGACAAATATGCTGGCCTTTCTGTTATGACAACAGATGATATCCTCTTCCTGAATGAAGTGGGAAAGGCAGGGAGTTTTGGGGGACCTGCCCCGTGACCTGGGGTGAGGGAGTGACGCTCAGACGTGTCCTGCTGCCCAAAAACTCCCTTCCTCTTGAGCATCAGCCTTTGCCTCAGTTTTCCATACAGGAAATGGGTGGAAGTCAGTGGAATTGTTGAGTAATAAAAATAGTTAACACTCATTTCCTATGAATCAAGCACCGTGCAGAATACATGAGCTCCTTTAATCCTGAAAACAGCCCTATGAGGTGACACCATTAGGATCTCCACTGTATAGGAAGAGGAAATGGCAGCTTGGAGAGGTTAAGTGACGTGCTCAAGGTCAACTATTAGTAAATGGAAAAGTCTGAGACTCAAATCCAGGTCTTTCTGACCATGGGGCCTGTGGTGGATTTTGTTTTATTTTGTTTTTTAACCTTCATGTTAAACTGCCTTTGTCGTAGCCCTGGAGAACCTCATAAATGGGCTAAATAAATAAAATGGATGGGGGGGTATCCTTATTAGAGAGAGTATTTAGCAAGAAGTTAAAATAATGATATTATGTGTTTTCTGGAGAGAATTCCCATCAGCCCAGAGTAAAGGCAGATGCTATGAAAACTGTACAATGGTTGATTTGATCAATACCTTGAGATCTTTTGAATCCAATTACGCTCATTCGACTGTCAGGTGATTTCTGGGCTGTTGCTCCAGTGCAGCAGCAGAGGTCAGAGGTCAAAGGGCTTGCAGGATTGGAACAGGTCAGTGTGAATAGAACGTTTGAGGGTTGTGCTGCCTTTTCCGCACTGTGCATTGTTGTCTTTTTTCCTACCAGTAGGTGGAAATAGAACTGAATCTTTCAGCACTTGCTCTTTCAGCTGAAACCTGGCAGGATTCCTTTAATTTCTGCCTCAAAGGAAAAAAAAAGGAACTAAAAAAAAAAAAATTTTTTTTTTAAAAAACAACCCAACATCAGGAGAAGTTTAGAGTGTGCAGTTAGAGGATTGTTATTCTGCAGTCAGACTGCAATACTTCCAGGCTGATGGTGAGATAATGGCTTTAGTCTCTTAGATGGCCAGCGTGTGGGAAGCAGCCACTGGCAGCCGTGGCTATCCTGTGGGCTCTGCTGGACACCCACCTCGAGTGGGGGCTTTTTCCCATCCTGACCACACATCGTTTTCCAAGACTGTTTCCTCCAGTTTTAAACCTTTGCTCTTACTGTCAATTTGTGTATCATGTTTATTTTCGGAAACTACGTTTCTGAAATTAAAATGGACCAAGTTGAAACAGCACATAAAAGGATAAAGTAGAAGAGGAAAGCCTCCCCTCACGGTCCCCTCGCCTTCCCAGTGTGCTCACTATCAGATTTTTGCATAGCTCTCTAGACTTTTTCTATAACATAAACAATTATACATCGCCATTTAAATGAAACTGGCATCATGTCATAAATGTTATTCTGCCTCTTGCTTTTTGCACTTACTGATGTATCAGGGCTGCCCGTGAATATGGATTAGCTCTAGTGGTTCCCAGCTAGGGGCAGTTTTGTCCTCCAGATCACACTTGGCAAAGCCTGGAGACATTTTTGATTGTTACAACTGGGGTGAGGAGATGCTACTGGCAGTCTAGTGGGTAGAGGCCAGAGATGTTGCTAAACACCCTACAAGGCACAGGGCAGCACCACCCCATACCCCCAACAACTAATTATCCAGCCCCTAATGTCCAGTGCTGAGGTCAAAAAACTCAGGTAGGTAACCTCATCCTTCCCAGTGGTTGTACAGTATTCTATACCATGAATTTCTTATCTTGTATTAATTGACCGGTAGTCACTTAACTGTTGTTTTAAACTCATTGCTATTAAAAGTGATGTTGCAGTGTACATTGTTTTACATCTTTGTGTACTTTGAGATTTTATTTCTGTAAGATAAAGACATAAAATGTCTAAGTATAAGGTCTTTTTTTAAGGTAAAAAGTGACTTTTTATATCCCCAATCTCTAATTCATAGGTCTAAAAAGTAAGAGGCCTAAACCCAAAAGTTTTAAAACTTATAGCAAACAAAGATTTTGATGGCAAAACCTTACTTGAACTTATTCAAGGCTATTTAGTCTTTATTCCATTTAATACGAGTATTTAGACACTTTTTGCAGAAATATTAGTTTGATTATGGGATGCTGTCTCAGTCTCTGATGGTGGTGTTATATAATATATTGGTATAGGCATCTCATTGATTTTTTTTCAAATCTGAAAAAATTGATTTCTAAAGCTCTTTTAGCTTTTTGATAAACATTGCCATCTGATAAATTTATTGGTATTAGAATAACAGTTTGCTTCAAGAGTTTAATATTATAGTGATGTGCATCATTTGGTCCTTAATAATCCTCATGTGTTGGAATGAGCAGATTGAGGTGACTTCACTGGTTTTGTTTGCAGCATATAAAACCCCCCTTTAAAGGTAATTTTAGTTCTGTAAAGAAAAGCTGCAAGTTTTCAGGTCATGGTTCTTGCCTTGTGGTTTTTCACACAAATTAGCCCCTCAGAAAACAAGAAGCATGGTCTTGAAAAGGATTTTTTGCTTATTATTTAAAATATTGGTAATAGCTACAATATATTGTGTGGTTACCATGTTTGATGCTTCACAAACATTACCAAATCTGACCTTCACAACAATGCCTCTAGGAGGCAATCTTTTTATCCTCTTTTATCTTAAGGGAATGGGCTTCTGGAAGTTGAGGCCTTGTGCAAAGTAACATATCTGGAAAGAGGCAGAGAACCCAAGCCTGCAGTTGTATGTGCTGCATCCTTCCCCAGTGTCATTCCAACTTGCTTTCCCCCCATGTGGACAGAGTCTTAATATTTCTGTATTGGTAGCATTAAAAATTTTTTGAGAAAAAAAAAAAATAGTCCCATGTTGCTTTTTCTCTCAAGGGGTGGTACTTGGACTTGAGGGCAAATAGGCAAATGTCACTCAAGTCAAGTGGATATTTTCATCATAACATTAAGAGAAAGTCGTTGGAGCAAATCTGAGGTCACAAAGCTCTCCCACCGAAGAACTCCAGCATGGAGCGTCATGTGAAATGAGAAAACATTAATGTCCTCCCTGGAGCCTGGATTTGATGTGCTATTACGATAAAGCTTTCAGTTACATTTATTTCTCTTGGTTTAATCCCAAGAAGATGTCAGTTTTCATTATGAAAACTGCAGGTGTAAAAACTATTATCTTCTGTTCTCTACAGCACAGCCAATCCAAGAACCCGCAGGAAAATTTTTTGCCCCAAGCCAACTGGAATTTCTGACTCCTGAATTTTTTGTGTGTGACCAGTTTAGGCTGAGGTAGCGTCCAGGAAGGATGCTCCTAGGTTAATTTTTTTTTTTTTTTTTTTTTAGCTGCCTCTGACGTGATCTGCTTTGCTGTCTCTTGGCTCTAGGGATTTCTTCAAGAAGCAATATGCAAGGAACGTTCCTATTCCTCGGCAGAGTCTCCAGTGTTCCTTCCCCACTGTGTCCTCTGGAACTCAATCTAACTGACTGGTTTTCAAGTTTCAAGTTTATAATTGATTTACTACAGTGATAGGGAATCCAAGGGTATGAACTGTGTACAGATCAGATAAGTACTCTTGTTATTTCTTTGCCTGCCAGGCTTTTATTGCTGCTTTCAAATGTCTTCCAACTTTTTACCCATGGTCCTCCACCTTTGGTGAGTTCTCTCTGGTTCTTTGGTCTTTGAGAAAGACATAAAGACACCCCCTTCAATCCCTCATTGAAATGCCCTTTCTCACAGCAGCCCTGAACCTTTCCTGGAGGTTACTTTAGATTCCACACTAACACTTCACAGGTCTGAGCTCCTTTCTGCCTCAGGGCCTTTGCACATGCTGGTCTCACTGTCTGGGACACACTCCCCTACCTAGCAGCCTGTTTTTACCTAGTTGTTAACTTCAGTTTACATTTTCAGGGAAGCTTCCCTAGACCACTGAATCCTTTCCCCTAGCCAAAGTAGGCTTTTAGTTGTAATTGTTTCATGAGTCTGTCTCTACCATGAGATTGGACATGCTGTTAGGCCAGGAACCAGAAAAATTATTTCAGCGCAGTAACGATTTGTGCAGTGAATGAGCAACCAAGGCCTAAACTTCTCTGAATTCCCAGTCAGCTCTTCTGCTTTAGACTTTACTGTCTAGACCAACATTTTCTCTAAAATGTATGTTTCTTCGCAGCATTCACCTGTCTTTTCTGCTAACTGCCATTCTCGGCACAGCCTGCCCTCTCAAAATTGGATTTCTCTGTTCTGTTGTTTTGCCTCAATATATAATATCCCAGATGAATGAGAGATTAAAATTGTAGATTATCTAATATATCTAAAACAGGTTGTTTTAGAGATAGTTGGTTTGCTTGTGTTTCATTATCGATATTTTCAAGAATACCAGGAACAGAATAACAGAATAGCTTATGACAAATAGCCACGTACCCACTGCCCAGACTTCCAAGTGTCAACATTTGCCATGTTTGGTTCAGATCCTTTGTTAAAAGAAATAAAATGTTACAGAGACAGTTGAAAGCCCCACCCTCTTCTCTTCCTTCAGGGTAACCACTATGGGGACAACTGCCAGACATGTTGCTAGAAAACTTGTAAGTGGTGGTAGAAAATTTGGCATTTTGGCTAGTATTATGTGTGGGAAATGTTATGTCACTCTTGTTTTTGTTTATATTTTCCTGATTATTAGTAAGGTTAAAGGTTTTTCATGTTTATTGGCTATTTGGGCTCCTTCTGCAAATCGCCTGTTTATATCTTCTGCCATTTATCTATTTAGTTGTTTGTCCTCTTTCTTGGTTTAGAAAGTTTCTTGTATACTTGGGTCATTCTTTCGCTTTTTATATGTGTTGCAAATGCGAATTTGTAATACGTAACTTGTTTTTTAGTTTTGTTTATATTATTATGTGTCATAGAAATTTTAAATTTCAATGTGATCTAGTTAACATTTTCCTTTATTTCTGCTTTTTATATTTGGGTTAATAAATCCTTTCCTATGCTCAGATTATAAAGATATTCTCAAAATGTTTTAAATGTTTTTCTTTTCATATTTTATTCTTTCATTCATCTGGAATTTACTTTTGTAATTAGGTAGAAATCTAATTTATTTTAAGCTGCCACATACAGTTGGGTGTATTACTTCCTTTGCTGTCTTTACACCTCTTGCTAGTTTTTCTTGTCTTATTACAATGCCTAGTACCTTCAGTAGAGTATTAAATAGACATGTCCTGAAGCATATACTAAATCCCTTTTAATTTGATTACACTCATAACCAATAATGTAGGTATGGGTCAACTTTATAGATGAGGTGACTGGAACTTAGAGCAGTTAAGTGACCTTTCCAGGGTCACACAGCTAGGAGGCAAATAACAGAGCCTGGATTCAAACCCGTGTCTGAATGACCTCAAAGTCTAACTGCCTGTACTGCCTCTTGGTCACAGATGACTTAGGGGAGAGGTATCCCTTCCCACCTTGCCTGCTCATGCCCTGATCTTTTATTTCCAATAAGGAAAGAAAATTTTATTGAAGTGATGTCAGAGAAGCACTTCTGGAGTGTCTAAACGAAACTAATAGACCTTGTTTGGTTTACACCTGCCAAGAGTAAAGAACCTTATAAGTATGAAATAGTTCTTATTCCACTTGGGATAAGTATTGACTTAGGTAACATAATCACATTGTGGTGGACCTTCAGAAACAGGGAGTAGATCTTCACAGCAAGGTAACATTCTGAGGAATATTCACAAGTAACTGAAATACCTTCTCTTCCTCCCTTCCTTCCCAGCCTCTATCCATAAAAAATAGCTGAGGCAGCTTACAAAGACCTACCCCAAAAAAGGTAAAAATAAACAGATGAGAAAATCCAGGCAAAGAGAAAATAAATATGGTAACATATAAAATAATTCTTACCTTAGTGTCATTTGCTAGAGTTTGGCCACAACATAACCCTAAGCTTCCTAGCAACTGAAGCAAAGAAAACCTGTCCAGCTACACAATTCACAGTGGGCATGAGATGAAAATAGAATAGTTGCTAAGGGGACTCAGTGTTTCCTGACTCTGAGGCTGGAGAGAAGCTTCTGCTATGGCCCTCACGCAGGGGCCCCGTGTGACAAAGGGGACAGTGCTCACCAGCATCTCCTCATTAGTGGGAAGTGCAGCTCACCTGACCACACTCCCCTACTCGACCCTAAGCTCCTTGAGGGGGCAGCCACCACATCTATTTTATTCTTCATCATATACCTGAGCCCAGCACAGTACCTGAAACATAATAGGTCCGCATAATGGATTTTTTGAATGAATGAATGTTATTTGCAACATCCGTCAATAAAAGCCAATGTCTGGATACAAAAATCAACTGTTTCTCGATATATGAGCACCGAACAATCTGGAAGTGAGATTTCTAAAAATTCTGTTTCCAGTATCATCAAAAAACAAAATGCTTACGAGTAAATTTATCCAAAGAGATGCAAGACTTACACGCTGAAACTATAGAACATTGTGGAAAAACCAATGGCAAAACCTTAGAGCAAATTTATTAAAAGCAATTCTATGTGAAGTGAAAATGCTGAGATTTTTGTGTATGTGGCTTTCTGATCATCTGACTTGATCAAAAGCTATAATTTAAATTTTTAAGAGGAATCTTTGGGCTGAACATATTTTTTAGCAATTCTCTATGATTATTCCTTTTTGCAACCAAGCTCCTAATAAGAAGGAATGATAGAGAATTGGAGTTTACTTCTTGGTCAAGAATCTGAAGTGTGGCTATTACATGTTGCCAATAAAGGGTGCTTCTAGGAATTAAGATGGGCCCATGCTATATGATACCATTATTGCTTTGTGAATTGTAAAGGTGTATATTGGGTAAAATAACATCAGGATGTATGTGAAAATGGCAAACTGCCTCAAATAATTAGTAGTATATAATTCATATTAAATACCCTTAATATTACTGATTCCAATCATTAATCTGTATTCCTATATCTAAAAGGATATCTAAAAGCTGATGTTGTTTTCATCAGCTAATTTTTATTGAGCCCATAGTATGTGCCTGCCACTTTTCTGAATAACTCTATAAAGGAGGTATGGTTATTATCTTCTTTTACAGAAGAGAAACTGACAGCTAGGGAGGTTAAGCCACTTGCCCAGGGTTGTACACTAGCACGTAACAGAGCCACAAACTGCACCCAGGTCTGGGCACCCATCTGCCCTGCTGTGCTGCCCCTTGGTAGCAAACAGCAGTTTCCTGTGATTGCCTAGAAGTGTTTTTCCCTTTGGGTATGATGCACGGATCGACTTTGGGGGCCTCGTTTGATTTTATACTGAGGACACCACAATTAAATAATTGTCCCAATTTTGAAGTCATCTTTTCAGATAGACTCCCAGAACTCCAGAGTAACCAAGTACGTCTTTATGACATTTGCCAACTGTTGGCCTCAGAAAATTTATTGCTTTGACAGAGGCCTGGACACAGCATGATAGCCAGACTTTGTTTCTGCTTAACAAAGACTTTCATTCTGTAAAGGTAACTGAGAGTTTGTAGCTGAGACCTCAAGCTCAGGGCCAGGCGCGGTGGCTCATGCCTGTAATCCTAGCACTCTGGGAGGCGGAGGCGGGAGCATCCCTTGAGCTCAGGAGTTCAAGACCAGCCTGAGTGAGACCAAGATCCCATCTGTACTAAAAATAGAAAAAGTATCTGGGCGTGGTGGTGTGTGCCTGCAGTCCCAGCTACTTGAGAGGCCAAGGCAGGAGGATTGCTCAAGCCCAGGAGTTTGAGGTTGCTGTGAGCTAGGCGCTGATGCCATGGCACTCTAACCCAAGTGACAGTGAGACTCAGTCTCAAAAAAAAAAAAAAAAAAAAAGATGTTGGGCTCTGGAGTCAATGGACATGATTCAAGTCTTAGTTTAATAATAAAACCTTCCATGCAGTATTATTGGAAGGATGAAAGGCACTTAGCACACCATGGGGTACTTAGAAAGCTTTTAAGAATGGTAGCTGCTAAAACACACAATTTTTAAAAACTGGACTTGAGGGCTAGGAGTGCGTTTGGACAAGCAGCAGTAGCCCCAGCAGTTTAGACTGAGAGCATCTCTGGGCTGCAGAGCCTCCTGAGGCCACCTGGAAGCTCTCCAGTCTGGACTTTGAACATTTCAACATTAAAATTTATTTTTAACCAAACTTAAAGAAAAGGGATTCCCACAGTATGAAGGAGGCTGCTGCAGTCTTGCCATTTCCCATGGGGAAGGGGCCGAGGGAAGCTTCTTTTTGTTGTGGAAGAAAAGAGGGGAGAGGGCAAGAGTTTGGGGTGGGGGGAGAACTGGACTGACACTGAGTCTGGCCCCCAGCCAGCTGTCCCTTTAGCCCCCCAGGCTGCTCTTTCTACTTCTGTAAAACCAGGGGGCTGGACGAAAAGTCCCTTCCAGTGCTGACCTTCTGTGAAACCATAAATGCCTGCCTTGATCTACAGTTTAATGTGAGCCCTTGGCTTTTATGGAAGGGCCAGTAAGTCTGGGCTGTTGGAAAGATGACGCTTTATCTTTTATCCAAGCCTAGGGGAAGGCTTTGTCCTTTATGTCACCTGGAGCCCGCATATCCCAGCTTTAAATTCCTCTTAACATGTGGAGCCTGGGAAAAGCTTCTCTTGCTGCCTGCACCCTTCCACTGTTTCTGATTGGATGATGTCAGTGGTACACCTCGGGACATTTCTCTCATTAGCCTATTTGGGAAGAACCTCGGAGTTAATGTAGTGATTGCCAATGATGGCTCCCGTCAAACTACTCAGGTCTCTAACTCTGCCTTAGACCTGGATGTTGTTGTTTAATTTTACGTACTTTAATATAGAAGCCACATCAAAATCCTTTTTGATGGATCAAATCCTTTTTGTGGCATTAAACAGGGGATAAGTCATCCGTGCAGAATGACACAGTAAATAGATGCAGAGATGCATGAACACTCGCCGCTGTCAGCTGCACCCCTTCTCCACGTCAGCTGCTCCTTCTTCACTCCTAGCAAGTCTGAAATGACAACAACATTAACAAGTTAAGATGTATTAAGGACCTCCTCTGGACCAGGCACTGTTCTAAGCGCTTTACATGTATTTTATCATTCAACAATTTTGTGTTTGGGGATACTATCATTATCTTTATTTTAAAACAAGGAAAATGAGGCAGGTTAAGTAGCTTGGCAAGGTCTCACAACTAGTGAGATGCCATCTCCTTCCTTCGCTAGTGGTGGACAGGCAGGACAGGGTGGGATGGGGGTACATTAGACCCAAAAATCCCTTTGCTCTTGGAGGTCCTAGTGGCAGAGAGGCCTTTGGCCCATCTGGTATTGGCTTGTTTATGTGGCTAATTAGTAAGCCAAGCACAAGCAAACAACAACCAGGAACAAGACAAGGAGTGGGATGGAGAATTTATGGCCATGGAAGACTTGAGAAACCTCTCTGGCTTCTGACTATCTTGAGATCTACCCTGAATTCCAGTTGGTTCTACTGATGTAAGGAATCTGTGGAGTCTCAGAGACATCAGCCCATTTTTTGGAATATGTATAGGGGTAGGGCTGTGGTTGGGGGAGTCTTCCTCAGGCAGCCCAAATTCCTTTAGACTTAGGCACTGTTTGGAGGCCAGTTTGGCTGCAGGGTGCTCTACATGTCCATCAAGGCGCCCTGTTCACCCTGAGAAAGTTGTAGAGACATGCCCCAGGGGTTGCCTGACTTCCAGAGCCAGCACTAAAGGAGGAACAAGTCAGCCCATTTGGTCACAAATCCTAAACAGTTCCCATGTGGTGGAATCTTCAGTACTTACTCCTCTTAGCACTGAATGCAAGAATGGCCACGAGTAGGGGCAGGATGGGAAATTGTAGTGGCCAGTCATGTCCAGCTGATCACCCAGGGCCTGGCTTGGCAGACAGACTGGGCAAGGACAGTCTTAAGTTGGCCATTGGGCTCCAGTGGGAATGTGCCCAGGGTCAATATGCAGGTGTCTAAGTGTGACCAAGTAATAAGACAGTTTTCAAAACAAATAATCTAGCATTTGTACATTCAAAAGTAACTCTCAGTCAACAGATATTTACGGAGCCTCCCCCTGTGTCCAGCTCTGTGCCAGATGCCAGGGGCACAGCATGAGGAAGCTGATTGGAGACCTGCTGACCGGGAGCTCACAGCGAGCAGGCAGACAATGGGTCTGCAGGCCGTGGCTTCTGCTGGGTTGAGTGCTGTGCTGGGGAAGCCTTGTCTTCGCTTTGGGTGGCTCAGCCTTTAATCTGGAGATGGTATCATTGCTCGAAACATTTTCGAACTGCCCTTTGGGAATTGCCTTTGGAGCTGGTCTGGGCCACACAGGAATATCCATCTTACTGTTTTATTTTATAGCCACACCTAGCTTGTGACCAAAAATGGTATTGCCCAGCTTGATGGCCCACTTAATTCCCAGACTTGGCTCTGATTGACTTGCCTGTGAGCCAAAATTGTATCCACCCTCTAAGCATAGATATTTACCACCACTGAGCATGTTAGCAGTAATTTCTCACTTGCCCAAGCTCCCATTGTCCTTTATGTCTTTGTTATAACACTTTGCCCATTCTTCCCTGTGGCAGAATTACCTCCTTCTGCCTCTGTTCTCCTCACTAGATGGGGGGAGCCTTTGGAGAGCAGGACCACATGCCTACCCCCTCTGCAGTGTCCAGCATGGAACAGATGTTCAAAAATGTGCAGTTACTGTAACTGACTGCACAGAATTGCTCTGAGCAACAAGAGTGTTGTTGATTTGTCCTCTTGTCCCCAGGCATGGCCCTATGCAAATCATTCATTCCCTCTGATCCTCCATTTCCTCATCTGTGGAATAGGGATAATAATACTTGCCTCATGGGGCAGAGGGAGTGGGAGGATTTTATAAGAAGTGAGAGTATTCATGTAGTGCCCTAAGCGTAGTACCTAAATGGGAGTGATTATTTTTATTGTCATATTAGAGTGAATTCTCATTTGGATGCAGAAATTCTGATTTAAAAAAAAGAAAATCACTCACCCAACAGTCACATAGTTTAAACATCATTTGTCATAGAAAATTCCTGCTGGAAGGAACCCTAGAGCCTGGCTAAGAGCAACCTTCTAATTTTATTGAGATGTAGAAAGGGAAGTGGATTGACTGAAGTTATACAACTGGTTCATGACAGAACTAGGCCAGGCCAGAGCTCCTTTTATGTGGCATTTGATCCTTGCCTCTACGTTTGGAGGTCACACCTTCTTTGTAAGGGCCTTGCACTTAGTCCAGGAGTTCTAAATCCTAGCACCTCTGGGCAACAACAGCCAAGGATTTGGGATATGCATTTGGGGAGTTATAAGCACATGCTTCCCACACCTTTGTGTAGTAACACTGTGTCCCCCTTGCAGAATGTAGAGCACACTGTGGTTGTGTGTACACAAAGCTGGCAGGAGCAATGTAGGCTGGTGGTTAAGGACTGTGCCACACAAACCTGGTATCGTTACTTACCAGCTCACCACTGCCTAACCTCTCTGAGCTTTGCTTTCTTCATCTGTAGAACAGGAACAGTGACAGTATCTACCTCACAGGATTGTTGTGAGGGTTACGTGGGGTAATTCATGAAAGTGCTTACACTTTCTTGTTTACATGGTAAACAATTTTTAAAATTTAGTAACATAGCCGGGCGCGGTGGCTCACGCCTGTAATCCTAGCACTCTGGGAGGCAGAGGCGGGCGGATTGCTCAAGGTCAGGAGTTCGAAACCAGCCTGAGCAAGAGCAAGACCCCGTCTCTACTATAAATAGAAAGAAATTAATTGGCCAACTAATATATATAGAAAATTAGCTGGGCATGGTGGCGCATGCCTGTAGTCCCAGCTACTCGGGAGGCTGAGGCAGGAGGATTGCTTGAGCCCAGGAGTTTGAGGTTGCTGTGAGCTAGGCTGACGCCACGGCACTCACTCTAGCCTGGTCAACAAGCGAGACTCTGTCTCAAAAAAAAAAAAATTTAGTAACACATCCAAAAACAAAAATCTACCTTTGGCATGCCCACCAGTCTGTCTCAAGCTGACCTCTAATCTGCCAGGAATCCTTCCACGGGCTCTCTCCCTAGCAGGTGCTAATTGACAGACTCTTTCCCTGCTTTAATCCCTTTCTCATCCAGCAGCAACTTTCAGATCTCTTGTCCCTCCCCAGTTGGGGACCATAGATCCTAACTAATCAATAGTGGTTGCCCATCAGGAATGGGGCTGGGAATCCCTGGGTTTTCTCGTTCATCAATAGTTATAGGAAGGAAAATGAACCAGTGGCTTACACAAACAATATCTTTCTTGGGAATTGTCTTTACTTTGAAGGCACTTAGACCTTTGGGGGGCTCTGGGGTCTTGCAGCATGGCAGGTGCCCACATACATCGCTGGATGGATGCTGCCTTCTGTTATTACCCCCTTGATACCAGGTTCTTTGCACACAAATACACTTTGGGTTCTGTTTGGTACCTTTTTTTTTTTTTACTTGACTAAAACAATGGGTAATTGGGAAGTTCTGAGTTTCTATTTAGAAAACATCGTTCTCTTGATCGGTGGAGAATAATCCAAATAACCCTAAATTTACAAAGGTCAGCATAATAAAACCCAAGGACAATGTTTTTTTCCACGTAGAAAAGTTGTATTTCATGGTGGTTGTTGCAATGCCCTGACTCTGGATTGTGGGCCTCCCTTGACTTGGATATTACATCATTTCACTTCAGCTAATGTAAACACTCACCACCCTGCATGTTGCTGGATTTTTAACTACGATTTGAGATTGGGCTTCGTTCGGTGGGTTGTTGTGGTGATTGATGGTTTCAGAAGGAAGTGCAGCAGGAAGAAGCTTTGCAGGAATGGAAGAGGTGAGGCAGCTCCATGTGAGATTCTGCAAAAGGATTAAGATTTGGCACGGGCTTGGTTTCTGTGCAGCCTCTTAGGCAGAGAGCCCCAGGAGAGGGAAGCAGGCTGTCAGCTGTGGCTTTGCACGCTCTCAGCCTGCCTTGAAGGTTGGTTGGCTCTTCCCTCTCCCTGAGGTACCTAATTTTACCTTGTTAAAGGATGGATGTGGATGCTGGAGGCTTAAAGAAGACCAGGTAAGGGTTCTTGCTGTCTGAGAAATCCCCGTTTTCTAAATGCATGGGATCCTGGGGGACTGTGGTTTTACTAGCACCATTATGCAGTGTTAGCCAAAGTACAATTCCTCTGAGACATTTTATAAAGAGGATCAGAGAAGTTTCTTTCCTTGTTAAGAAAGTTTCTAAAATGTTTAAACCCAAAATGTTTAAGTATAGAGGTGCAAATTTTTCTTTCACTGAAATCACGACTTTGAGATTACTTGTTTCCATTTTAATCTACAAGATCTTGAATGTATCTGGAGGGTTTATTAAATGTTTGTTTTTGCTCCTTTTGCAATGGCCTGTGGTATATTATGTATCAACATTTAGTATAATGAAAACTTCTAATTCATTAGATTCTTCTGGATACTAGCTTTTGAATAAGTTGCTCTTCATTTTGCAGATTTAATTGGTTTTCTTTGTTTTTTTACCTTTTGGCTTCTGTGAATCTGATACTGGTTAGAAATATCCTGAAGCATAACTAATTTTTAAGAGGAAGAAAGTATAATCAGACGTTAAATGCAAACATATTTGATAGCATCCCTGATTGAAATGAGCTATGTGTTTTTTGGTGTTTGAAATATACTTTAATTTTTAAAAATTTCAGTGTAAATGTCCATAGTTTATAGGAAAGGTGATACAGCTTATACAAGTGGTTATTTACTCATAAACATTAAAAGCATGTTAGACCTTCAATAAGATTAGCCCAAGAAGAGATCATTGAAAGAGTTTTCTGCCCACCACCAATTCAATTCTAAATTCTGCTTCTTTTCTTGAAAAAAAAATATCTGGAGTTAAAAATAACCCAGAATAAAACTTGAAAACTGTTTTGTTTCTCTGTATTTGGCTAACTTCATCGCAAAGTACTGTGTTTAAGG
Source organism: Microcebus murinus (assembly GCF_040939455.1). Taxonomy (NCBI): domain Eukaryota; kingdom Metazoa; phylum Chordata; class Mammalia; order Primates; family Cheirogaleidae; genus Microcebus; species Microcebus murinus. The sequence continues at coordinate 31,045,057 of NC_134117.1, read as the reverse complement.
AATTTAAGCTATGAAGACTACTCTCGAAATGGCTCACACAATTCTATCTGCAAATTTCCATAACCCTCTTTGAGAGCATGAAATATTTTATGAATATTAGGATTAAAATTTTCAATTAAGTGTTCATTCCTTCTACAACCCTAAAAGATGGATAACAACCCTAAAAAAGTAGCATGAGAAATTGTGTCATTTTCCTGACACAAACTCGATTTTCCTGTGTCCAAAGTAGTATGGAAAAGGGGGCATTTGGCACATCTTATTCCATAAGGGTGTGGGGTGTCTCGGCTGGAGTGAATGTCTGTGGTTGTCATGGCAGACCGATAGATACAGGGGCTTCCCAGAACCTTTTCATTTATTGAAAATAAAATGTTTTCGTTAAGTATAGGGGACTCTGACTATAGCTTTAGTCGGGTGAGAGGAGAACTATGCATCCAGTTGTTCCTTCTGGTTTTGTTCGATGAACCCTTTTAGTTCATGTAGTCTTTTGTTTTTCTTTTGGGAAACAGACTGGCAGTAGAGTCTCTTGCATCTTGCATTACTTTAACCTAGAATTTGGACCATTATGTTTTCTTTTAGTAGGATGGCTAATAATAGGTTTTTAAAAAATTTTTTTAATTGGATGACTAATAATAATACTGGCTTGAGGCACAATTTGAGGTGTGAAAAGCAAATTATTCCAAGGGTTAAAACCTGCAAACTCTCAATTGTGCTGTGTCCATTCTCTTTCTCCTATGAAAGAATCTGGACAAGCTATTGTTACCAATGTTTTTCATAGTTGAACTTTAAAAAATGTCATGCTGTATAGTGTGGAAATGATAAACCCTGACTCATTTCACACAGTATTTGTATCATCTTAAGAAATATCTTTAGTCCACAGTGGTTTTGGAAGACCAAAACAAAATACAATTTTGACAATATATGACCTAATCCTCATTCTACCTTCTTCTTTCTTACCTGTCATTTTGGAGAGAAGGAAAACTGTGTAGGTAAATAATTGAGGAAAAATTGCCAGGAATTTATTCTTGCAATGAGTTATTCTTTCCTTCTTAATGTGTTCTTGATAAAGTCTTTCTTTGTTGTTTTTATTTCTATTGAAATAGTAAGACATGTACAGAGTTGAGAAAAATTCAGACAGTACACAAAGATAAACAATGAAAAGCCTTCTCCATAGATTCTTGATGCCCAGTTCTCCCCTTGGCAGTAAACAGGGCTTTAGAACACTGATATTCCAACTTTAGTGTGCATAAGCAGCACCTGCAGAGCTGCTTAAAACACAACTTCCTGGGCTCTGCCTCGGAGAGAGAAAAGAGAGACAAAGAGATAGCTATAGTTCATCATGTAGCGGTGGGCCATAGCATCCAAGAGACAAGTGGAATTGCGGGTCCTGGTGACAGCAGAAGACGAGGACAAGGAGAAAGAAGACTGTTGAGTTTCTAAGGAATGGAAGACTTTCTTGAGACAGCTAGCAAAGGGTAAGAAGCCAGGGTCATGAACCAGATTATTAGAGTAGTGGAGAAATCCAAGGATCCTCAGCGTAAAAATGCCACTAGGAAAGGCCCCATGCGTGGCAATAGGAAAACAGTCAATAGTTAGTGGAAAATATAGCAGTAGCAGAGGGTTATGGGCCACCTGACAAGGATAATGAGATTGAGCTGGAAACTGAACTAGGACTGGCCAAGCTAAAACAAATCAGGCCAATTAGTAATAATGAGGGTGTTTATTCACTTGTAGATTGGCTAAATACCTCCCTGGGATGAATTAGGACAAATGATCATTTCCTCTGTTAATGATTTTACAGAAGAAAAGGAAAAGAAACACTGTAGAAAGTGCAGGGAAGTATCTGTATTTGAGCCACTGTAATTCAATGACCGTATTAAGTATAAGATTAACGGTCTGCTACAAGAACAGAAAACCAAGATAATGTATACATGATGAGAATTGAGAAAAACATGAATAGTAATTATGAAAAAAATCAATAAACTTTAAGGGTCTTGCCAACTAATATTTTTTTATGAAGGTTAACTACTGAACGCCTTTTCAGAAACACAAGATGTGATAAGATACAAAAAATTATTTTGAGAGGTGAGGCTGAGAACTAGGTTATGTTTTCTACCCTACTTTCTTTGTCCAATAGGATAAGAATAAACAACCTATGCTAAACACTTGCCTTGTGCCAGGCGTTGTGCAAAACCCTTTGTGTACCTCAATTCATTTTACCCTTATAACTCTGGATGTTGGGATAATAATTGTCAATTTCAGGTACAGCTCAAAGAGGATTGCTCAAGACAAAGACACTGCACAAGAAAGAGACATCTTTGAAAAAAAGTAGAAGTTCAGTTGGAAAAACAGAGAAACCCACCTAGGAAGCCCAATAAAAGGATCCACACATAATTTAAGGAGCATTCTGTAAGAAATTTATATGAAAGCAAAACTAAGAGGGCCTTTTAAAGTAATTGAAGTGAAGGAGTCAGCCAAGCACCTGGCAGAAACTTTGTAGATGATCAGAATATTCCTTGGGAGATATGAAAAGAAGCCAGCAGGCATAATAAAATATTTGCCTTGGTCTTTTCGGAAAAATATATCAAAATTATCTTTAGAAGTAGAGGTACTAGATCAAATAGTGGTAAATGCACAGAATGTTCTAGACCTAGTTGACAAACTGGATGGGGATAAATCACAGGGACAGGTTGGCTTGCATCCAAGAGTTCTAAAGGAATTCAAGGGTGAAATCATGGGGCTGTTGGTAAAAGCAACTAATTTTTACTTTGAAAAGTCTAGGAACCCCCTAAAGCTTGGTTGCTTGGTAAAATTTGTCTGGCTCCACCTCTCTACATCACATTATTTGAACATAAATTATAATATGTAAGTAAATTAATAAATAAAATAATAGGTTTTTGAGAGCAGTGATTTTGAATTCCCAAACCCTATTGCGTCACTGACTCGAAAGTCTTTGCGAACATTTCATTCTTGAAACTGCTGAGAATTACCAGCCCCTTACGATCATGTAAAACAAGCTTATCGTAATTTGTGTGAACTCAGTAGCAAAAACACAAAGAAACAAATGAGCAGTGACTCGGGGTTTCACGAAAGTATTCATTATATAGTGCTGGTTCTCCAGAGGAGGAAAGAATCCCTGCAGCTTCAGAAACAGACGCTCTCTGTCCATTCATTAAATAAATGCCATGTGGAAGATTTGAAAACTAATCAGCTTTTGAGCTCCTACAGCACAGTCCCGCTGCCTGGTGGTCTGGCCTTGCTCCTCGTTGTCTCGGGCCTTCTCCTCCTTCTCGTGGTCCTGGCTGCATCCAGACGTGCAGCCCAGGTGCTTTGGTCTCTGCTGCCGGTGGCCCGAGTGCCCCATCACCCACGATGGCACTGCATGTAGCAGGAGTGGAGTAGTGATGGCGGCCTGGCCCAATCAGAGGAGGGTCAGAATTTTTGCTGGGAAGACAGAGAGCCCAGCATAGGCACTAGTCAGGGTCAAAAGTTAGCAGGAGTAAACCAGCGATGTGGAGTGAGAGCAAAGATCATTTGATCATTTAGCAGGTATTTTTTGAACTCCTAGAACATGCCAGGCATTTTACTGGGAATACTAATAGGAACAAGGCAGCCATTGTGTAAAAGAGAAAAGAGCAAATAATGACAGTAGAGCAGGGTTTCTCAACCGCAACACTAGTGACATTTTGGACCAGATAATTATTTGATGCGGGGGCTCTCCTATGCATGGCAGGGTGTTTAGCAGCATCCCTGGCCTCTATTCCCTAGATGCCAGTAGCATTCCGCCATGTACACCAAAAACAACAACCAAAAATGTCTCTAGGTGTAGCCAAATATCCTTTGGAGGCAAAATTGCCCCCAGTGGAGACCCACTGCAGTGGAGTTGATAGGCGCCCAGACGGAGAAAGAATAGGACGTTAGGGGAGTTTGTAGCCGGTGCCCCTAAGGCAGACCTGGCGGGAGGGGAGGCTTCCCAGAGACATCATCTCTTAGAAGGTAAGTGATGCTCACCCCAGGGCTCTCACCTGGGGTGAGCAGCCCCCAGGTGAGAGCTGGGGGAGGACAGTTCAGGAAGGGAAGTGTTCCAGGCTGAGCGAACAGCTGGACCTGGAGACCCCAGGGAGGAAGCCCTGGGTCAGGCTCAGGGTGTTACTCTTACGGGTGGTTACTCCTTTTGGCACCACCCTTACCAGTCCCCGAGAGGTAGAGTTTCGCACTCAGGGCCAGATAGCTGGTGAGTGCCCTTGGGGTGCTGTGCTGATGTGCTGTAGCTGCCACCAGTTGAGCAGTGATGTTGGATTAGAGAGCCTTAGGCCTGGTGGTCTCAGGTGCAAAAGGGGAAGAAATGGGTATCTTAATCCTCTTCTTGGTGAATTTTCTAGAAGTAGATTTCTCACTAAAATAACTGCCCTGCTCTGGTCTAGTGTCTAATTTTGATTAGCTAAATGTTATCTAATTAGACCAAGATTCAAAACTTGCTAGCAAAAATTTCTTTTCTTACACCACTACCCTACCAACTGTTTCCAGTTGCTGGTAACTACAGACTGCTTTGGCAATTGTTAACAAAGGATATGTTTCAGTCATCTTTAAAATGCCTCCCTCGTCCCTCTCTGCTCCTTCTATAACCGGTTCCTTTCTAGAGTGTGTGCCACATGCTGGGTCAACCTCAGGGCTCGTGCAAGGATGGACACATTCACGCCCGTCTGTCTGTCCCTCTGTGACACGCCCCTTAGTGTTGGCCCCTTGATCACCCTTGCACCTGTGGGCGCTTCAGCTTCTCAGTAACAGTACTGACATTGAGCACTTCTGTGTGCCAGCAGCCACAGGGTGGCGTAGGAGAGGAGAGCGGGGCACTAAAACGTGAAGAGGAATATCAAGCCTAGCACCACCCTAGCCGCTTCTGTGTAAGATATTTCATCTAACGGGTAGTGTCATCCTGTGTTGGGAATAAGAGGAAAAATTACCCATTGAATTGGCTCATAGTAGAAACACGTTTGTTGTACAAAGGAATGAAGGTGACTTCATGAGGAGGTGAGTCCCAGCGAGGAGCTTTCATATCAGCAAGGCTAATTTCCTAGCAGGCAAGGAACTGGAACCTATCGTAAGGGAGACCTTCCGTATATAACATCTTGGGCCCAAGGCATAATGTCTTCTATGACAGACAGTATCAAGAAGATCATAACTGATAGGACCTCACAGATCACCCAGCCACCCCTCTCCTCTGACTGATGATGAAACTGAGCACCTGAGACATTGATGGGTCTATCGAGTTCATATGTAGCCAGAGGTAAAGCGAAGACTGCCTGACCTATAAATTAACGTTTTTTTTTAAGACTGTGGGAAAAGGGAAATCTTAAAATATCTTTTAATTAGATTTTCAAATAACCTTTGATTAAGTCTCTCTACAAAGGTGTACGCAGTTAGTCATCATGGGCTTGGGGTATATTGTGTTGAAAAGGTTAGGACCTGTGCTGAGGAAAGCATCTCATAGTTACGTGTGCATCAAGTGAAAAGTGAAGCAAAAAATGATTTTTTCCACAGTATTTGTTCATTAATGAATCTATTCATTCCTTAAACCAAGATGTACCCAGCACTTACAACAACGTGCCAAGCACTGTGCCAGGTGCCGGGGTATGGTGGTGGACAGACAAGCCCCTTCCCCTTTGGAGCGTTCAGTCTAGCTGTAACCGGCTTACTCTAAAGTGATTGGGAAAGGCATTCAGTGAGCTGTCACAGGTAATAGGGTGGAGCTCGACCCTAAGCACTCCCGAGAGGTCCGTATAAGTGGACAGGGACATAACAAATGGATTTCAAAATGGGTGATTCCAAGTAAAAGCATCCAGCTTGTCAACTGGGAGTTTTGGAAAATCCAACTGTTTGCATAGAAAGGAGAAAGGTGAAAAGAGGGAGAGCCCCGAGAAGGATGTTGCAAGAGCCTAAGTGTGCAGTGCTGAGGCTTTAGACAGAGGTGGGGAAGTCAGAATGGAGAAGATGGGCGTCCTTTGACACATCCCCAAGTACTGCGTGACCTGGGGACCAACGGAGAGGGAACAAGACAAAGGTGAAGCCGGGGTTTCCACCCTGCAGGAGTGGACGGGAGACAGTAGCAATGGTAGAGCCAAGATTGTGGAGACAGTGAGCTTGTTTATTGGGAAGTGACAAGGTCAGCTTGGAGCAGGCTGATTGGGAAGGGACAGCAGAGTGGCCCAGGCGAGCTGTCCTCACAACAGGTGCTAAACTCTCACTTGGACGAGCGAGTGCATTTAGGAGTCCTAGCAAGGAGATGACTTTTCATGTCAACAAGGAAACTGAGCTGCCTTGGAAGAAAAGCAGTTGCAGAACAGAACAGAAGATTGCTGGGGCTTCACCATTCATTCCTTTTTAAATAAAAACTTCTCATTATGTAAATTTTCAAGCTAATATAGAAATAGAATAATATAATGAACCCCCAGGTATCCATCACTTAGCTTCAACCTTTATCAACTTTGCCATCAATCTCCTCCTGGAGTATTTCCCCTCTTGCTGGAGTATTTAAACCCCAGATTTTACATCATTTCATGCAAAGAGACTTCATTACATATTTTTAACAGATAAAGCCTTTTTAAAAAAACTATAACTATAATATTATCCTACCTAAATAGACAGTAATTCCAAATTATTAACAAGCCTGTATTCAGACTTCCCTGGTTGTCCCCAAAATGGCTTTTAATATTTGATTTTTGGAACAAGGATCAGATCAGACGAAGTCCCAATATTACATTTGATTGATAGTGTTCTTGAGTCCTTTAATCTCTAACAGATTCCTCTCTGTTTATACATCATTTACTTATCAAAAAATCTGTGGTTATTGTCCTGTAGGACATTCAGCCTTTCTTAGAACACCTTGAATTGCTGTTTGAGATTTACTTCTTATGAGTACAATAGGCATAGAATTGTTAGGTGGCTCTGTAATTATCTTTCTCATATTCCCTCTGTTTTAGGATTCTCAGCCCTCATAGTTGATGCTGCTCCTGGTTCCGAAGAGGGAGCTGAGAGCCAGGCTGTGCAGGGGCAACAAGTATTTTCTGTGCCAGTGGTGTCTTGCAAGCACAGCATGTGTGACACCTTGCCAGGCTGTCTGGGAAATGCAGGGAGAGTGGAAGTGCCTTTGCTTGGCTCTGAGGAGTTTATCACGCAGTTGGAAGGAAGGAGATTACATGAAACTAACAGATTAACACAGGCAGCTCAGTGTTTGGAAGTCAAATAAAGCTACACTTGGCTAAGACTCCAGTCTTGACACTTAACAGCTGTGTGATGGTGAACAAGTCACTTCACATTTCTGAACCTAATTCCTCATCTTTAAAACAGGGAGGAAAAACTCTGCCTGCTTTACGATTGTATGAAAAACAGGCAGCACAGGCTCTGGAGTTAGACTGTCAGAGGCTGACTTTAAGCCCTTCCTTCTCCTAATAATAGTTAGTACCTGCAGTCTCTGGGCACTTGATGCCTGTCTTGTGCTCCGCACATTACATGACCTCGTTTTAGGCCTCTCAGCAACCCCGTTTTATAGATCATAAAACTGAGGCTTACAGAAGCAGTTTACACATGTTCACCTTCTTAATGAATTAGGATTTGAACCCAGGCAGACTCAGAGCTCAAACTTTAAATTGCGAGGATATATTACTTTTCCCAAATAGATTCACCAAGATTCAGTATCTTTGTGTGTAAGGAGGGAGATAGTATATCAATTTTAAGGGGTTGTGAAAATTAAGCAAGACAAAATATAATCAATGGATAGCAAATGCTCAAAAGTATCTATTTTTGTGGTTGTTATAAAATAATAAATTATTATAGCAATGGTGGAACCATTCTACAAAATTTAAATCATACAGAACCATCCGTACACATAATAGGAATGTGGAAAATGGAGAGGTTAACTTGCATTGAAGTCCTATGGTGAGGGAGGGGGCGGGTAGGATCTGTGACCAGTGGATCTGTGGCCATCACAGGAAGTAAAAGTGCATTCTAGGATAGGGGAGCAGTCTAAGCAGGGAGAACTGATGAAAGGAGTGTTTAAAACACCCACTTTAAACTTCCTACTTGTCCTGTTAATACAAGTGAGTGTTTAAATGTCAGGGAGAACACACAGATGCACCCTGGCTCCTTTAAGATGTGTAGGAAACTATAAAAAGAAGCCATGGTTAAGACGCTGGTGCCCGTGTGAGTCTCAGCATGACCCCTGTCTGGTTCTGTGGTCTCAGCAAGTTACTCAGCTTCTTTGCATCTCATTGGGTCCTCCCAGGTAAAATGGAGATCATAAAGGACTTGTAGCTTAGGGTTTTGGGGGGATCATATGAGATAATGTAAGGAAAGATAGTATCAGAGAAACCCAGGGCAGAACCCAGAGAAGTCAACAACTGGACTCCTTCCTTTCCCACCTGCATGTCAGCCTTCCTGCATCTACTGGGGCTGCAGTCGTCCCCTCCCCTTCCCCGCAAAGGGCAGCCAGGACTCTAGGGTACCACAGAAGCAGGCCAGGCCACTAATGTGACAGGGTGAAGATGCTCTCAAGCGCTCACTCCTTTCTGCAGAAACAGGACCTGGGATAAGAAAACGTGCAAATCAGGGGGAGAGGGCTTGGATGTGTCCATGTGGGCCTGTTAATTTCTTTTGCTCCCCGTATTTCCTCAAGTGAGAAGTTTATTCCCAATCTCTTGAAAAATTTAGAGGAGGACAGTTTGGTCTAAAATTACAAAACCATTTGTCCTTGGGATTGTCCTTGGGACTGTTCCCCACTTCTGGTGCTCAGGTGCTCAGCTCCTGGGTCTTTGCAGGTAGGAGAGACTTTCAAGTCACTAACACTGTGGCGTGTGTTAATTGCGTCTGCTCTTCCCTCATGCTGCGTGCAGACCCCCAGGGAAGATGGACGCACACGGGAACGGTCTGTGGCAAGACTGGTGAGCAATCTCGGCACGGGTGGGCATCCAGGGTGCTGGGAGGGCCACCAGGGAGGCTCTGGTGGGGCTTCCTGGAGAAAGCACCTAGAGAATGTGACGTAGCCATAGTTACCAGGAAGAGGAAACAGCTTCTACAAAAGCCTGGGCCCACGAGAGAGGAATGAGTCCGTGATGGATTTGGGGCCCCCGTGGGGAGCTCTTTCTGCAGGCCCCTCAGAACTCTCCTGGAGGAAATGCAGTGCTTGTTTGTCAGAAGCCTGGCGTCGGGGAACCTGGCCCTGGCTTAGGGAGGAAAGGAGCTGTGAGATGGGCGAGGAGCTACGTGGAGCACTTCCTGGGCGCTCCACCCGGGCATTTCGCCCTGTGTGAGCTGCACATGGCTCGCGCCCCTTGGGGCCTCAGTTTTCTCATGAATGAAATGGGGAGCTGACAAAGTCCTTTTAGCTGCTCAGTTCTATGGCTCTCTGAAATTATTTTTAAAGCCAAGGGGGAAAAAGTCAAGTAACTACTGAAAACAGATTTCAGTCCTTATTAGGTTGCAAAATGGGAACAGAGATAGAACCTGGTATTGAGAAAGAATTTAAGAAACATTTGAGAAGAGACATCTTTAATATTGAGTAGATAGACTTTATGGCTATTCTAGTCAATGCAGGGCTTGAGTTACCAACAAACAAGAAAAGAATCGAAGGAGAAATCTGAGGAAGAGGAGAAAACCCTCCTCAGAAGCAAATGGGCATTTGAAAACAAGTGACTGGGGCTTCCCGGGGGAGGGGGAGTTACTTGGTGAATATGGTGGCCAGTGGCTGGCACGGGCAGGGAGATGTGCGTCCGAGGGCCTGAGCTCTCCGCGGAGGCTGGCTCGTATGGGCCAGGAGGTGGTGCAGGCAGAGGTGTGGGCACAGGGGAGGATAGTGCCCCCTGCTCCGTGTGGAGGCACTGGACGGGTCTGGCCTGGGAGGCCAGAAGGCCGTCTGTGGAGCTGAGTGGCTGCCAGCCAGCTGGGCAGAACTGGCATCTCATGTGTGGTGGGCATGTGACAGGAGACATTCGTGTGGGACACACACCCAGTGTCGCCTGGAGCCCTCCGAGGCCACAGGTCAGACCACTTGGGAAAACGGACGAATGGGGCTGCAGATGAGCGGTCGTCCGCTCTGCCTGCTGAGGAGAAGTCAGGTTGTGACAAGGAACCCAAGAAAGGGGAGAAGAATGGGTTTTCTCTCCTGTGGGACTATAACATGAGCCAGACACACAGACTCAGGCATCCATCATCATCTTTGGCACGACGGCAGCAACACTAAGCCCCTGTCATATGCCAAACGTTAGGCGAGGCCCGTTATCGATGTTATTTCCTGACCACCCAACTACCTATACCTACGGGGCATTTTTTAATCCCCATTTTACGTACTATTCCAAGGAGTTTCAGAAAGGTTGTTGCAGAGATGAGGAGAGACTGTGATGTGAGTTGTGTTTTCCCATCCCAAGCAGTCGTACCAATTCTCCAGTGCTCACGGTGTTAGTCTTTAAATTTCTACTGTGATAAAGGGAGAGTGATGCATTTTGTAGCCCTTTGCACTTCTCTGGGGACTTGTGAAGGTGAACAGTGCACTTGTTGTCTGCCCTCCTGGATGAATCGTCTTCTAGGATGTTCCCTGTTGTGAGCGTTTGAGTGACTTGTATAAGGTCACACAGCTCGTTATAGGAAGGGCCAAGGCCAGAACTTGGGCTCTCCCGACTGCAGCCTCCAGGGCACTGGCCTACACTACACATTACACACACACACACACACACACACACACACACACACACACACACACACACACACACACAGCCTCGGTGACCCATCTGGGATGCCTACTCATCCCCAGGGGCTATCCGGGAGGAAGACAGAACAGGACAGGCAGCTCTTTGCCCAAACCATCCCAGTGTGAAATCCTTCCTACAAAAATCCCTAGACTCTCTTCCAATGAATAATAGGTAACTACTCAGACATACTTTAAAATAGCTGGTTTGTTTTCAAATAAAAAAAAAAAATACGGGCCAGGCGTGATGGCTTATACCTGTAATCCTAGCACTCTAGGAGGCCAAGGTGGGTGGATTGCTTGAGGTCAGGAGTTCGAAACCAACCTGAGCAAGAGTGAGATTCTGTCTCTACTAAAAATAGAAAGAAATTAATTGATCAACTAAAAATATGTATACAAAAAAATTTAGCCAGGCATGGTGACGCATGCCTGTAGTCCCAGCTACTCGGGAGACTGAGGGAATAGATTGCTTGAGCCCAGGAGTTTGAGGTTGCTATGAGCTAGGCTGACGCCACGGCACTCACTCTAGCCTGGGCAACAAAGTGAGACTCTGTCTCAAAAAAAAAAAAAAAAAAAAAAAATACAAAGAAGAAAAACAGTGGAGGAGGCAGATGGCATGTTTTAAAGGAGTTGTCACTGGAAATTTTAAAAGCCATTATAAAAACCAGCTAATAAACTGTCTGTCACAGTCCGAAGATAAATGTACCTAAGCTTTCACTGGGGCACTTGGGAATAAGAACAGCTATTCTCGTGAAATCTGCTGTTTAATGGGCACTGACTGTCAGGCTTCATGCTAAGTTTCTGAGTATTCTCACTTATTCCTCACAACCACCTGATAAGATAGACACTTTTATTGTCATTATCACCATTTTACAGATACACAAACTGAGGCTTAGAGAAGTTAAGATTTTTTTTCAAGGTCACAAGATGGTTAAGTGGCAAAGCCAGGGCTCGAACCTTGGGCCTGACTCCAGTGTCTATGTTCTAATTTCTTATGCTACCAGACACCCTGAGCACATGCTCTCAGTGCTCCCTGACACTTTGAATACTAGGCTTTGATCCAGAAAAGAGCACTTAAAAGATCATTTGTCAAGACCCTTCTCTTCTTCTAGATTAACATCAGCATCCTTCAGCTCCAGGAATTGAGCCTCAAGAAATTTGCTCCAGGTAACAACTCTTAAGTGTCGGAGCTGAAATGACCCAAACTCAAGCATCTTGCCTCCTCCTGGGCTATTCCCTTCTCCCCCCATCCCCTCACTGTTTATGTGTGTGCACACCCACAATACAACTCACACGCCAAAACAGCTAAGAATAAAATAGGTTCAAATAACTCAAGCAAACGGTTGAAATTACAGACTCCAAGGCCAGTGGGTACCAGGCCAGGGCATTCTAATTTCATCTCTACCAACAAACTCGTATCTCCTTTTAAAAGAGAAGTATCATTTTAATTTCAGCAGTCCTTGCAGGAGGTTTTTCAGTGTAAATTCCTCTTGGCCCTTCCTAAGGAAAAATGAAGAACAGCTGATCCTTGTCTTGTCTAATGTATGGTTTTCCATGGTGCTTTTATGAGCCGAATAGGATGAGCAGAAAGGAAGAGTCCTTTAAGAGAATCAATGTGCAATTGGTCTCAGCTGCCTTGTGTTGCCTCTAGCAACTAAGATTTAGTTTATAAACAGATATATGGTTCTTACTATACAGCAGGCACCGTTCAAAACAATGAACAAATAGTAACATCCTCATCGCAACTCCAGGAAGGGAAAACTGAGGTAGAAAAAAGCTCAGTAACTTGTCCCAAGTCACGTAGCTGGTGAGTGGCAGACGGGTCAGGGCTCAGGTCACTTGGCTTCCATGTGTATTACTCAAGGGTTGCAGAAAGTTGCAATTTCTTCTGACATCGAGTTGATTATCTTCATGCTGGGTTTTTCTCACACAGAGAGTAAGCCTGAAGTTCATGTATTCCATGACCCTGGCGGGTGGAGAAAGAACCTAACTACTTACTACAAGCCATGGGAAATGAGTCAGAGCCTGTTTATTCTGTGAGAGCGATTTGTCGAATAAATGAACCAGTGAAAGATGGTCTTGTGAAGCTCCTGTTTGCCACTTTGATATGCCACAATTTATGCCTTTTGATCTTCTAAGCCATCTAATTTAAATACCCACAAATTCAGATATTAGCATTTATAGTTGGCCTTCAGCCCACTGTCTGCATCTGGCTCAGTGGACTCCACTACATTTCACCACTTGTGCATTTGACCTTTCACTCTAAAAATAAGGGCCAGATAGATGCTTATATTCCATATAGGACAGATGATGGTTTTACTAGATGAATGTGGTTTATACTTTAGAACAGCTGCACATATGGAACGAAATTATTTGAGTAACCTATTTTCAGGCCTTGACACATACATTTGGCTTACAACTCAACATGCATTTTCTCAAAAAGGAAGAAAATGTAAACAGTCTTCTCATACATTATCCTGCACATCTGAATCCTGTGTTATAATGGGTTCTTCTCTGACTCTGGAATATAATATGTTGGTAATGGGAAAGGAAGTCCCGTTCATTGGCCTCTTTGTGATGACATGACAAGTATGGGATGTTAGCACCAATGAGGGTCCTGGAGATTATCAAAGGAGATCTCTGTTTTATAAGAGCATTTTGAGAAATTCAGTCCGTCAGGGTCCCTCCAGTCAGTGGTGGTAAACCTGGTACTAAAATCAGGTTGCTTGAGTCCAACCCCACTGAGCCAGCAATGCTGGGATGAATTCTGAAGAGCTCTGACCTGACACAGCTCCCCACCAGACTCCTCCAGCCTCAGTCACCACCTAGACACCAGCGATCCCCTGTCTGTTATCTCAGCCCTGAGACTTCTCTTCTGGGCTTCAGGCCTGGATTCTCTTTGTGTATCTGACCCTCATCGCCACTCACCCAAACAATGCACAGCTGACATCCCCCAGCCTTCCTGATCATCTTCCGACAAATACACAAACATAAAACACTTTTAAGGCACAGACCCATCATGCCCCAAAACCCAGTCTTGATTACCTTGGTCCTTTCTTTTTTCTTTCTTTCTTTCTTTCTTTCTTTCTTTCTTTCTTTCTTTCTTTCTTTCTTTCTTTCTTTCTTTCTTTCTTTCTTTCTTTCTTTCTTTTTTTTTTTTGAGACAAAGTCTTGCTCTGTCACCCAGGCTAGAGTGCTGTGGCATCAGCCTAGCTCACAGCAACCTCAAACTCCTGGACTCAAGCAATCCTCCTGCCTCTGTCTCGAGTAGGTGGGACTACAGGTGCACACCACCACACTTGGCTAATTTTTTCTTTTTTTTTTTTGAGACCATGCCCGGCTAATTTTTTCTATATATATATTAGTTGGCCAATTAATTTGTTTCTATTTATAGTAGAGACAGGGTCTTGCCCTTGCTCAGGCTGATTTCCAACTCCTGAGCTCGAGCAATACGCTTGCCTCTGCCTCCCAGAGTGCTAGGATTACAGGCGTGAGCCACCACGCCCGGCCAACTTTTTCTATTTTTAGTGTAGATGGGGTCTCGCTCTTGCTCAGGCAGGTCTCAAACTCCTGAGCTTAAGCGATCCTCTCACCTTGGCCTTCCAGAGTGCTAGGATTACAAGCGTGAGCCACCATGCCCAGCCACCTTGGTCCTTTTCTAAAATGTGGTCATTGTCCCCTTCATTCACTAATGTATCCGAATCATTTAGAATGATGTCTGGCACACAGAAGGAACTCAATAGATATTTGCTGAATGAATGAAAGGCTCCTCATTTCCTACTGAATAAATGAAACTTACTCCTTAGCCTGATATTCAAGGCCCTTTATCATCTGGCACTAATCTTTTTCCATTTTGCTCACTTTTTCCCTTCTAGCCTCTATTAATCATGAAAAGCAAATTATTCTTTTTTAGGTTAACAACTTATTAAGTGTTTACCAATAAATACTCAATTTATTGAGTGATTATTCCAGGCCTTTTCTAACCTTTTATGAGTATTAACTCATTGAATTGGCACAACAACCCTGTGAGGTTGGTACTGTTATTGCCATTTTACAAATGAGGATACTGAGTCACAGAGAGAGATTAAGTTACCTCTCCAAGGTCAGGCTTCAGTGAAGAGGCAGAGCGGGGACTCAGACTCAAGTAGGGTGTCTTCACAGCCCCCACACATGACCACTGTAGCTCTCCTATTAATCTGCTGTTAGTTATAAATGTAAACAATCTAGAAGTACAAAAAGAAAGAGAGACAATTCTTCACCCCTTCCAAAAAATTTAGATAACCAATGTATGTTCTTCCAGATGATTTTATGTTTACATGAATATTTATGTAATTTGAAAACCAAAATTATATATATTACAACTTGCCTTTTTAACTTACTGCATTTTTGAGACCTTGTAATATACGTTGTTATATATGACTGTGTCATTCCTTTTCACTGTTGCCTAGCACTGCGTTGTATGAATACACCATAATTTATTTATCAGTCCCTGTGGATGAACACTTAGGCTATTCCCAAGATTTTTTCCCTTAGGAGCAATGCTGGAATGGACATCATTATACATCTATGTGTGCAATGTTAAATATTTCTATAATTTAGATTTCCTAGAAATAGGACGGCTGAGTCTTAGGGTATATACACTTAAAACTGTGATGGGTACTGATAAATGGCCCTCTCAAAAGGCTGTGTCACTTTATCCTCCCACAAATAGTGTCTTAGTGTTCCCTGTGATTTCTTTTCCCTTTGTAACCAAATTCAGGAAGTGAACACTAGGTCCCTTCTTAACGGTTCCATTCCTTTGTGCTTGTGTTCTCTGCTTGCCATGCCTTTGTCTCTGCTTGCCATGCCTTTGTCTCTGCAGAGTAAACTTATTTCTTCCTCCTGCATTGCTTGGTTCTATCAAATCCTCCTTGTTTCTTCATTTGTGTTCATGTTGTCTCTCTCTTCCTCCCTCTCTCTCTCCCTCCCTCTTTCCTCCTCCTTTTACTCCCTTTCCCCCCTCCCTATCTCCTCCTTTCATCTTCCCTTCCCCTCTCTCCTTCCCTCTCCCAGCCCCTCAGTTTTGCAAAACCAGAATGGTTTCTTTGCTACAACATTCACATCAAGGGAACTCAGAGGCTACTTAGAGAAAAGTGAGCTCTGTGTGTTCCTGGCTGTGGTGGTGCTTTACATGGTGCCAGTTGGGGTTGATATTTGCAGTATCAGTATTTGGTTGTGTTGGCAAAGCCATCATGTCCCTCTTATTTAGGGCATAGCAATGAGTGTGATTAAGAAAGGGACAAAGGGTTACAATGGAAGGCAAAACTGGAGACAAGCCTTTTAAATGATGACGACAATGAAAAAAAGAAGGGTTAAAGACATGATGTTTGGTGAACCCTCCCCTCATGCCACTGCCCTTGCTTTTGGTGCTTTACATACATTATTGCATTTAATCCCCCAGTGAGAACAGACTAAACAGATAGGAATGTTCTGTCTGGAAAACTGGAGGAGGTTGTGAACGAAGTTTCTCAAGTCCTAAGTAGTTCTAGTGTAATTACTACAAAGTTACCCCTTGCAGTTAGGGCCGAGTGAGTCTAGGACAAGAGAAGGGTTGTAAGTGGAATGGGGCTAGTAAATAGTGGACTCTAGCCAAAAGTGTGGTACAGGTGGACAATTTACATAGATTTTTTAAAGAGGTTTTAGAAAACTGCACAGTAATGAATTGCTACTGGAATTCTTAGGGGAGTTAGAATGCTTGGGGTCCCTAGCTGTTCGTGTTTAGGACAAAGGGTCCAACCATGCGTACAGCCCTAGGGTCCATGAAGATATCTGGGAGAGGGGAAGAGGAGGGCATCTGGGGCTTCCTTCATCTCTTTTTAGACCAGAATCACTCTACTTCTTATTTCTTACAAATTCTGGGCTTCCACATGAGATGTCCTTTGGAGAAAAAAAAGTTCCGTTATATTAAAAAAAAAAAGTCTACAAAGCATTGCATTAGTTATTTGATTCTACTGTTGCAGACAAGCCTTGGGCTGGATGGACTGTTGGTCTAAACCACTGTGATAAATTTTACCCATGGACCAAGTTTCCACCATTGCTTATCTCACTTCCATAGGACAAGCTCAAGTCCACCAGCGTTAGCCCATCCCTGACCTGGGTCATGGGGAGGGCAGGTGAGAGAAGGCAAGTATAACAGCAAGAACTGCTCCCTGTTACTGAAAGAACATCCTGGTCCATTGGTAAGACCTCCTGGCCCCACCCTGCCCCAGGCAAGGTGGGTGCACATCTGTTGCGTGGTGCCTCCAAATGCTTTACCTGTTGTATGCACCTGAAGGAAGAGGCAGGGAGGCCAGGAGCCACAGCCTCAGCCCTGGTTCGGGGGTCTGTCCCTCCTCTGTGCTGTCACTGAGCTCCTCATTTAACCCTTCCTATTTCCTGGCCTTGCCCCTGGGCTCTGAGTGGGAAGACAGCAGTTGAAGTCTCTGCTTAGCTGTTTTGCAGTGGTAAGATTCCATAGCACTCAGAACTTCTCTCTAAGTCTCTGTCTCATCTGTTTCTGTACCAACTTCTACTAGGCCGCTAGGATGATTGACTAAAGATAATGTAAGTCAAGCACCTTGCAGAGTGCCCGCAGTGGGGTGAACCTGGGTAGATGGTGGTGTCAGGGGTTGTAGCTGCTGCTGCTGTGCTTGCTGATGTTAGGTCATTTTTATCCCCACCCCCAGCATTGCTGATGTCCTGGTTCCCAGCCTGTGACTCGGAACAGACTTGGCTCCAGCTGTGATACAGGCTTCTGAGCCACTAACTTCCCACTGAGACATCTGCCTGTTTCCTTTAGTCCCAAGGCTCACCTCCTCAGTACTGGGTTTCCTGTCCTTGGCCACACCTGGGTTGATATCACAAAGTACGGTACATAATACACAGTGATTCCCAGTGGCAGATTTCTTTGTATGTTACTGCATTTAAAGAAGTACTTTGTCTCTTAAGAGTACTTCACATATGTCATTTCATATTTGATGGTTTCCCTTTTCTGCAATTGCAACGTAGAAATGTCTGTGACTTACCCTAAGGCACAGGCTTACTTGTAAGTGGAAAACTAGGTCCTCTGATTCCCAGCTTCTTACCATTGCCTGCCATCTTGTAAGTTCGCACATCAAGATATATTATTTTTTGCTTTGATTTATATAAACATGTAGGTTTCCCTGAGAATCTAGGAGCAGGAAGAGAGTAAGAGTAATGTCTCTTTTGCAGTCATGCTATAATCAGCCACCAAAACATAGGAAAAGTCTCTGGGTGTTAATGAAAGAAAAAAATTATTTTTGACCTATTCTTATTTCAAAATGTTCTGGATTTATCCTAATAAACAGCTGTTAAGATGTTTGTCAAGTCTATTGCATTCCCAAAGGCCTAAATAAGTACCTGAGAGAAAATATGGCTAAAAAATTAAATAAAACATAACTAAACTGCTTTAGTGAACAGAAAATGGCATTATACTTGTAAGAAAGACATTCTAAATAAAATCATTTTGCCTCTGTAGCCAGCAAATTCTGCCATCTTAAGAAGGACATATGAGTTTTGTCTCTCTGTGCCAAAAATCACAAGACCTTTACCTCTTGTTCTCATGATCCACTGCAATGCTCTATTCAGAAAGTTCTGGGATGGATTTTTTTTTTTTTTTTTGGTCTAGTTCCTTTGATGTTTCTCAAACAGAGACTTTTGAGGTTGCAGGTTTGATGTATGTTTTTAGACCAGAGCAGAGATGAGGTTCAGGGGAACATCTTACCCGGGCTTTGAAGTTAGATAAAATCCTTTGGCAAATCATGTTTGCCTCTCAAAATGATATGAGGAGCATGCACTTTTTCTAAGGGCCATCGAGGAAATAACCACACATGCAGGAAATGTTTTATGCACAAATGTGTTTATTACAACAGCTTTTGCAATAGTGAAAACCTGGAAACAACTTAAATTTACACTAATAAGAGAATGGTTGATTACACCGTGGTTTAATCGAGGGCAGGAGTCTCACATAGCAATGGAAGTGAAGCTCACAGAGCTCAGCAGTGATATGGAGAAAAGCTCGATTAGCACATTGCATAGAAAAAGCACAGTGTAAATCGTGCGTGATATGATGACAACTACATAAAAATACGCAGGGATGGTGGTATCAAATGTGATCTTTTGCTTTTCTTTATTTTCTAATTTTTCTCTAAGGAGCAGGAATTCTGATAATTGGAATAAGGGAAGAATTTTTTACTGAACATAGAAGCATTATCCTTCTCTGTTGGTAATTTTCAGTTTGATTTTGGTTCGCAGTATGGCAGAAAGTTCTTTTGATTTCTCCAGAACAGTGCCGCTCAATCTCAGCCAGTGGTGAGAATGGCCCTGTGCACTGTGGCCTCAAGACACAAGATGCCGGTAGAATGTCCTCAATTGTGACAACTAGAAATGTCTCCATATGTTGCCAAATGTCCCCAGGCGGGTAAAATCATCTCTGGTTGAGAAGCACTGTTCTAGAATAAAGTGCTGATATTTTCCCAAATGCCCACTCCCCCCAGGAGACCCAACAAGAGGTAGCAGTAGCTGTTCAGTTGTATGCAGTAATGGAGCACGTAAAAATCTAGGAATTCATTCATTCATTCACAAGACACTTGTTTGCCGGAGAGGTATTTGGCATCAGAATGGCATGGCAGTAGGAAGTGGGGCTTCTTCCAGCTGCAGGGGGGGATTCGCTGGGAGGAATTCAGCCCTTCGCAGGTAGAGATGGAGTGAGGAAGGGATCTGGCAGGCAATGAGGCTCATTAGGGCTCAGACGCCAGCAGTTTTGGTCACAGGAAGGAGGTGGAAGCCAAATTCCCAGCCTGAGATGAGAATAAAAGCAGAAATGTAGTTGACTAGACATTGTGGTGCCTGCACCAGAGAACTAAAGCTCTTTAAATTCCTCCTGACAGAGAACAGGGTTGTCCTCAGAGCCTGGGGCAGCACTGAGCTTGCTAGAGGAAGAAGCAGGGCCTCGAATGAGGAGGTGGAAAGGTGGGCAGCTAGAGAGCCCCTACAGGGCACTGCCCAGGCAGCAGTGAGACTGAGCAGGGCCGTGCGTCTAGCCTAAGACATTTATCCTTGGTTCTGGAAGGGAGGAAGGAAACAGAACCAGTTTTCCTATAGCAAAGATCTCTAGAAATGGATCAAAGAAGGTGTACTTTTTGAATTTTGACAGGTAGTACTCAATTGCTTTTCTAAATGACAGTATAATGATCAATGGGTAAAATATAATTTTGACATCTTATAGTGCTTGAATAATTAATTATTTTAAACATTTACAGAGGTTTATGGCTGTTACAGTTTTGCTCGCATAACCTGTTATTGATCATATTACTGATTTATATGAAGTCCTGTTAGGAACCACAATGCCTAATCATAGAATTTTTCCTATAGGAAAATATATCTTGCTAAATTATGATGTGCTTTCCACAAATAAAGGGTGGCAAAAAGGAGAGGGTGTCTATAAAGTTGGTGTTTATCTGTTTGTGAATTTCCATGCTTTTGTCTCCCTTAATAGCTAATTTATGTTCCATCCTTTATTAGAGATATATATATTTAATAAAGTTTCAAATGTTCTTTTTAAAAAATGTGTGAAGCACAAGGAAGATGAATGGGTGATTAGTTAAGGTAGGGGTTCACAGTGAGTATTAAATGTATCTCATTTCATGAAATAAATGCATTCAATTAGATTGAATGATGTGAAATTTCCATTTTTATAGGTCAAAAGCAGTCAAATATTAGCAACTTCATATGGCTTAGCTTAACAGTAGTCTTGGTCGTAAATAAAGTTTTTGTGAAATGAATATTCTGTTTTTTATTGCTTTCTTAAAAATTCAGAGATTCATTTCCCTGAAGACAGGGTTGAAAACTTTGTCTGTGTATCATGCTGGGCATTACTGGAACTCAACACATTATGCTTGCTTAGAATGATCATTTCCACTGAAATAAGAGTTCTTAACCTGGCTGCTGATAGAATCACTGAGGAACTTTTAAAAGATACAGGTCCATGGGCCCTACCCCAGACTGACACATAAATCAGTATGTTGAGAGTGGTGTGAGGTGGGGCAGGGCTTTAGTATTTTCGTTCACCATGTGGCGCTAAGGTTCAGCCAGGTTTGAGAACCACTCTACAAGAATTGTACTTTCAGTAGTCTCGACAAAGCTTTTCTAAGCTTTAAAAAAACAAAAACAAAACACCACTGCTCCTGACCTATTTTCCTATCTTGCTTTGGACTCACAAGGTCCAAAGATGAAATGTGAGAAAATATGTTTAACTTGATTGAACCCATGTTTTGGTTTTCATTCAAAAGGACATTTATTGGGTGCCTACTATGTGCCTTATCCTACAGCTGGGTATTTTGGGGAAATAGATGAATGACAAATCAAAGAAGAATTTGGCCTCTTTAAAAAGCCAGGGGATTATATGAAATGTCCAGAACAGGCAAATTTATAGAGATAGAAAGTAGATTAGTGGTTGCCTAGAGCTGGGGAGATTAGGGGAAATGGGATATGACTTCTAATGGGTATCAGACTTAGTTTTGGGGTGATTTAAAGAGTCTAAAATTGATTGTGGTGATTGTACAACACTGTGGCTATATTAAAAACTGTTGGCTTGTAGAATTTAAATAGGAAAATTGTATGAAATGTGAATTATATCTCAATAATGCTACTACTTTTTTTTTTTTTTTAAGGCCAAGGGTATCTTTTGCTGGGAGAACTTGACACTGAATAAGTGCATTGGGAGCAGCAGAGAAGAAACACTGCTCCTTTCAAAATCAACAACTTAAAATGGGGACAATAACTGAGAGCAAAGTGAAGGAAACCCTGCTTGGAGGAATTTAGTTATCGACTATCTTCCAAGCAGCACCCAAGTGTTCAGAGGGGTGCAGGGGGCTGGGAGCCATGCCAGATGTCTGGGACCTCCAGTGGGTGAGAAAGAGACAAGCACTTTCTTAGAGCTCACTGTGTGCCAGGCACTGCTCTTAGTGCTTTGCATGTATTAATTCATCTAATCGTCCCACAATTATCCCCATTGTACCACATTGAAACTGAGGTGCAGGGCAGGTAACTGTCCCAAGGTCATTTAGCTAAGTAAGCAGTGACATTTAGACCACCTTACAGAGTGGGAAGAATTCTGATAGGACTGCGATGATGAGGACAGGGTGGTGGCAGCAGGCAGTGATGCCTGGGTGTGTGGAGGGACCTATGGTAAGTGGCAGTGTGTTCAACCAGGGTGATACTGGAGGATGGACAGGGAGGGTTACTGAGGAACTCTCTTGACCGTGCTAAGGAGTCACCAGGAAGGTGGGCATCACTGCAGATAGTTGGATCAAGGCAAGGTTTAGAAGGCCCAGTTCAGTTTCCTAAATGCACAGATATGTGTGTGCCTGAATGGTGTCTCACCTGGTGCGTGGGTGGGCACACCACAGGGCGTTCCATCCCACCTGTGGCCCCATGATCTGGCCACCAAAATAGAAGTCACAATGACCTGGGAGAACTGCAATGCCTCCATGGGACCTGCCTTAGGACCTTAAATTCTTTGCAGTGATAGCAAAGTCCGAGCCCAAGGGCACGCCCCTAGCTCATAATGTTGAGAACATGTGGCATCAAACCTCCAAAAGGTGAACCCTCCAGAGGGGAAGGAAAAATCTGTTCACCCTTGACCTTCTTGCTCTCCCCAAAGTAGGAGTAAATTGGGTTCCCCAGCTTTTCTCTTCCTTCCCAGTGGGACAGCTGGGAACAGACAGTAATGTGCAGGGAGAGGAGGAAGGGACTTTGGGGACTGTGTCCATCCAGCATTCAGGCTAACAGTCTGATCTCTAAGCCTCATTCTGCACTTAAGGGCCAGCAACTTTTCACCCCCACAAACATGTTCCCCTCAACCTTCCTGGCTTAGCTTCATCCTCTCAGGGCTCAGTTCATTTGTGAAGATTTTTCCATGATCACTTCCTGTTCTGACTTTCTGTCGTGCTTGGATTTCTATATCAAGCCTCGTAGCATCTTGCTCGTAGGTAGCTTTGCTTAGTATTATAATCTCCACACCACCCCCAAATAATCAGGAGTTCACAGTATAGCTGTTCTTCCCTTATTTCGTTATCCCCTAGACCTGACCCTATCTGTCTCATTTTTTTTCCTTGCCCAATTCTAGGCACCCGTGGCTGTTCATATATCCCATTAAGTCATCTGTTCCCAGTGCCTTTGGCTGCCTCTGAACTCCTGGGGCCCCGCTTACCTGAATCTCTCTCCTCTCACTTATCTCCTCCCTATCCTGTCAATTAACTCTCCCTCTTGCCTGTCCTGCCCTCCCAGCCATCCTGGTTGTGTGAGAGACACTTGATGAAGCAGGTGTGAGCCACTGATTAGCCAGCCAGCACTTCCCAGGGGTGTGATGAGGGGTGATAATTGCTCTGATGTCCAAAATCTGAGCGAACAGCGGGTGTCTCTGAAGCATACTCATCTCAGACGTGCCGGCCTCCATCCTTCCTCCTGCTCCTTCCTCGTTCCATCCCTCACTTCAGAATTTTCTCTCTCTGTGATTCTCTCCTTGTCAAATGCCTACCCCCACCACACACCCACACCCAGTTCTTTAACTCTCACAATTTAGATCTCATTAATCCTCTTATGTGCTCTACTGCTAGCACTTGACTTTTCTTATTTTTTATATCTTGTGTCTGAAAACAATAGTAACTGTGTTATTATGAGGTGTGGCCTCTCTGACTGTCTTTGGGAGTGGGGAAAGGATCTGTGACATTGACAGAAGAAGGTTGCAAGTCTTCCTTAAGAACTTTTAGGAATGTGAGCAGGATAAGACGTAGAAGAGCTGATGATGAAACCTGTTGGGTAAACTGATGGAACCTCAGACTCACCCAGCCAGGGATGGCCACGCCCTCCTTCCTAACACAGAATATGTTCCCCCTTCTGCACGAGGTGCATTTGCTTCTGATAGCTGCGAGGTGAGGGACAGAAAGGGAGCAATTTGGAGGGAGGGCATCAGAAGAAAAGAAGGAGGAGAGCACTTGTTATTATCCCTGCACCCCTGGCTTCCCAAAGCCTGTTTTCCAGCTATTCCCCCTACATCCCCAGTACCTCTGCCTCCTGTTTCATAGCACATCATAGTCTCTACTGGGTCATAAATAAGCAAGAGTTGAGAGGCTCCTCAGTGACATGTTCTTCTCTGTATGTGGACTTTCTTCTCTGATCACAAGCACAGTATAGCTCCCTTCCTCTGTCCTTCATGCTCAAGAAGAGAATGGCTAAGCAAGCCTAGGGCTCTTGTGGTGAGGGCAGAGGATTTCTTTTTTTAATTAGAGATAGGATCTCACTCTGTTGCCCAGGCTGGAGTGTAGTGGCATAGTCAGAGCTCACTGCCACCTCACATTCCTGGGCTCAAGCAATCCTCTCAGCCTCCCAAGTAGCTGGGGCTACAGGTGCGCACCGCCACACCCAGCTAATTTTTAAAATTATTTTTTGTAGAGATGGGGTCTCACTGTGTTGCCCAGGCTGGTCTTGAACTCCTAGGTTCAAGCAATCCTCCTGCCTCTCTACCTCCCAAAATGCTGGGATTGCGGGCCTGAACCACTGTGCCCCATCATGGCAGAAGATTTTGAGAGAAGAAAGAGTGTGGGGAATGAGCTTCACAGTGAACAAACGGTGGCCTGACTTTTGGGCCATGGGTGATAGAACCTTCCAGCTGAGCCTTATTTGCTCCTGAAAAGGCACCCAATAATAGGCACCCAAAAGGCACCCAAAGCAGCTGCAGAAATGATTGGGATTTAAACAGAGGTGTGTCCCCATCAAAAGGCCCTTGTTCCAGCTCAGTACCACATTCACTGTCTTCTTTGGCTCCTGCTTGTTCTGCTGGGGTGAGGCTCAGTGACTCTACCCTTCCCTCTGCACCCCCCCTGCCCCAGCCTATGGACTCATGCCAAATGCTGGGTGCATTGACATCGTTTGTCCCCTGACTTTGACATTACTGGTAATATCCAGTAAAAATGAATGCCACTGGCCAGCTGAAACCAATTCAAGGAATATCTCATGAGTTCCAACTATATGCAGTATACTATACCTTGGATCACTGGATCATGGGGATACAAAGGAGAGAAAATCCTTGGAACACCCACGAATGATTGATCTCATTGGGTCGGTAATGGCTGTGCTTAGTATATCTACCGCTGTTGTTGACACTGCCTATAATTATGTGTAGTCACATCTGCATAGTGTCCTTTATAAGCTCTTAGAAAATAATCGCTGCACCCAATTGTTTAGAGCTCCCACAAAGTGAAGGACAACAGTATTTTAAATTGTTGCAAGAAACCCAGAGTATCTGGAGACAGGGAAAGCTCTTAAGTCTACTTTTTACACAATAGAGCTTCATACCATTATTCTATATATAATCTTTTCACCAAAACACTGTCGCCTGATTCTTTCAACAAAAGACCTCTTTGTTTTGATAGCCAAGAAAAACCTTAAGCTCAGTAGAGACAACAGAACAGGCTTTTTAAATTACAAAATGTAGGGGCTAAAATGCCATATTTTCGGAATGTAAATTGGAAGGTTTCTTAAAAAGTTTTGTTAACTTTAAAAGAAGTTAGCAGGTTTTTTAAACTTAAGTCTTTAACTTAAGTTTTTTTTAAGTTTTAAAGTTTTTATTAATTTGAAGGGGCTTTTTTTGGTCTGTTTTATGATTTTCATGGAGTTCTTTGGCATACAGCTCAGTTCTTTCTTATCTGACTACAGGGTAGGTCCAGGTGAGGTGGAAGGTGATAACTTTCCCATACCCTTGAGCCCTCTGAAGGTCAGATATGCTATCTTTGACATTCCATCTCTTGGAATGATCCCAGCCCTGAATATATGCGCACACACACACACACACACACACACACAGCTGAGAGCCTCTGTAATAGGACAGAAGTACTCAACCTCATGAACTTGAGTGCAATCCTAATGCCATGACTTTTTTTTTTTTGGTAGTTCCCCAATATTTTGGAACCTCCTTGAAGGCTTCCCTTCCACTGCTATCTTCCAAAGGTGGAAAGAAAGGTGATATTTCCTATAAGGCGTTCCATCTCTTTCCAGATCTATCTATACCTCCAACTAGACAGAGAAAGTCCTAAGTCCCCACCCACCCTGCGGGAATCTTCTGAAAGTTGTTAGTTTTGTTGTGAGTGCAAAGTAGGTGGTCTCTCTCCTATGTCGGGCTGGTAGGTAACTTGCATTTTGTCCCTTCTTATTGTGTTTTTTTTTAATAACAAAGAAACCACCAAGTTCTAAGAGAACTGATCATCTCTATCCCGTTGGTGCCTTAAGAGCAGAGACTGTGTCTTATGAGAGTTGTATCTTCAGTACTTAGCACAACATTTTGTAAGGCAATGGATGTTCTCAGGCATTGAAGATATTACTCTCTAGCTGTATGTATTTCCATAGTCATTTGCTTAGGAAATATTTATGAATGGAAATGTTTCTAGGCCAGAGTTGCATCCATTTCTAAGGAATTAGAAGGGCCCAGTTAATCTCCCCAAAATCATTGCTCAATCTTTTAGCTTCAACCATATGGAAGCAATTTTGCATACACTGTTCGCTCTATTAATACTTGGAACATTTCCCCTTCTCTTATCCTCCTGGCTAACTCTTATTGTCTTTAGGTTGTGTCTTATATGTTACCTCTTATAAGAACCTTCCATGGCCTTCTAACACCCTCCCTTGTATTTCTGAAGCACTCTGTGCTCACACCTTTGTAGAATTGCATGCTGTAATTGCCCATTATCTTGCCTACCTTCCCTGATACTCAGGAACTTTCTTGAGGACAAAAAGATGTTTTATTCATCATTTTGTCTCTAGCTCCTGGCAAGCTATTTGGCACAAAGTAGACATTCAGCAAATATTTGTTGAATGAATGAATGAATGAACAGAGTCCAAACAGGGAAGACATTCTTAGGCAGGGATGTCTTATCCTTCAGAAATTAAAGTGCAGCCAAAGACTTTGTTCGTGTCTGCATTGAATGCTAGTCCCAGATACTCAGAGGATTCCCTGGTGGGCACCCCTGCCTGGGGCTTGGTTGTTTCTTCGTCCCTCCTAGAAGCTGCCCTTGACTGGGTGCGGGGCTCAGATTTCCCCACCAGGCCAGACTAGCCTCCTATTCTGTTCTCATCCTCAACTCCTCCATCCTGTCCAGGCCTCTGCTGCCTCTGTAGTTCTGGACCCAACAATTTCTCTCCCAGCCTTCTTGTCCTCATGACCTATCCCAGCTTGGTGACAACTCTGGTTCCTGGAAACCTGGTGGTCTGTATTCACCCAACACTACTGCATTCCATTTGTTTTGCCTGAAGTGTGTTCACTAACAGGTTGTGAACTCTGGTTCTACCCTTGAACAAAACACGGAAGTCTGCAGCACCTGTCCTAAATAGCTCTCATGTCTTACTGGTAGGCGCAAGGCTCTGAAGTGGGTGCCATCATCCCTGCAGCAGCTCAATTAATCAGGACTGGAAGCTGATTTATATTGGGTCCTGTTTCTAAGGGTCAGTCCAATGTTGGCCCAGCTACTGAGTTCCTGTTCCTTGGGGGATTGGAAGAGGAATGTCCCTAGCTGCCCTCTTGAGACCATTCACTTGGCTTCCATGGGAGGAGAAACCTTCGAGAATTAAATCACTGTTGTTTTCCAGTGGCGAAATACAGTGCATTCAATAATGATAAACAGCTGTCCACTAATAGTTAGAGGAGGGTCTCTGCTTGCAGACCCTACTACTCAACACTTTCTCCCCATTGCCATTCCCTTCCTTTGCCACTGGAAATGATGCTCAAAAGATCAAGATCAAAAGGCAGTGAAAAGAAGTGAAGGATGGAGGAGAGAGATGGACAATGGGAATATAGGGAAGAGAGGAAGGATGGTGAGGAAGGCAGGGAGATCAGAGCAGAGCAGCAAGAAACACGATGAGACCAAAAGAAAGAAAAATGGGGGATATGCAAGTGGGGATGGCTAAGAAACTTTGGCCATAAAGAAACCAGGGGGTCAAAGAGAAGTGAGGGAAAGGAAGAAACCTGGGATGAGAGAGGATCTGTACCATAACTCCCACACTAACCAAGAGGATTGATAGCTCTCATTTATTGAATACACATGTGCCAAGCTCTGTGCTGACGCTTTGCATTCACAGCAGAGTGAGCTTACTACCCCAACATCGAATCCAGAGTTTGGCTGCTTGGGGAGCTGTGCACCAGAAGACACCTGGACATCTGTGCATGAGTTCACATGGGAGGCTAGGAGAGGGCTGTTCTCACCAACCCCAGCCAGGCCCGCCCAACCCAGGAGGGCAGAGCCTGGCCTGCCACAGAGGCCAGTCCAGGCACCTCAGCAAGCATAGCTTGAGTAGAAGGACAGAAGCAAGCTTATCCCTGAGCATAGCAGGGTCTCCACCACCTTGGGAATACTAGTGAACAACTAGGATGTGTGGAAGTGGGTGGTGATGGCTTTTGTGGGTGGGAAGTTGTCCAAGGTCCTTAGGCCAACAGGCATGGCCTTGGAACTCTAAAGATTTAGGCATTAATGCTATTATGATAGCATATTTGATATGCAGGGCTGGTAAAAATTGAGACAAAAGAACTCCCAGCAATCTTATCTCTTTGAATCCTTGCTTATAACAACCCTGCTATAGCTCCATTAAAGAAACCCTAGTGACTTTCCCTCTCTACTAGATGGTGGCACTAAGAGTGTAACATGTTCACTGTGATGCGAAGACCAAGCTCTTTCCACTCCACCTAGAGGCCTCTTACTCTGCTGCCCCATCCTTGGTTGTCAGAGCGGTAGGTTCTAGGAGGTCAGCCTCAGCCTCAGGCTGTCTTCAGGCAAACAGGAGGTTAAGAGAAGAGAAGGGAAATGTAGTGTTGGTCTAGAAGAAAAGACGTGGGCAGAAAGGGGCCAATGGCAGCCATGAAGATGGAGGCCACACTGGTCTTTTCCAGCAGGGTAGACGGAGAAAGGTTAGAAACCAAGACAAGGTGAGCAGGGATTTAGGCAACGAAGGACTGGGGTGCAGGAAGCAAAGAGCCTGGTCCTGGGGGCTGGCCGTGGTCCCCCCACCTGCTGTGGACATGCAGTGGCCCAGAGCTGCAGGACGTCAGGAGCGCCCCATCCCTTACAGCCTCACACACGCACAGCTTAGTGGGCACACTGCCCCTGAGCCTCTGAGCCAGGGATCACAGTCTACGGGATTTATGAACGTTTGTTTTTGTCTTGCAGGGGCTTTGTCCCCATGTGACTCATTAATTGACCCGTTGCTCCTTAGAGCTGCAAGGAGCCTGGCAGTTCAGGCCATTAAGTCCTTTCTGTGGGCCTAATTCATGACCTGACATCACAAGCCTAACAACATAATCCATTTGTCCTGATTTGATTTTTTTCTTTTCAAGAGGCTCCCTTGGCAGCCAGGTTTTCTCATTACAATGTGATTCATCTGCATGGTAATTCCCATTAGAATTAGTATCGCAGACATGATTCATCTTTGGAAATACTAAGCTGGAATCACTTGCAGAAAGGCCTCTTACATTCACAGCCATGGGGAATTTCTGCCAAGATGCCCCTTCATTCAGCGAGTGTTTGTTGAATCTTGTCCTGTGCTGGACTCTGAGCTGGGGGCCGTGGGGGGCTTGGCGATGAAGAGGCCCTCAGCCCTGCCCTCAGTAGCTCCCACTCTAGAAGGGAGATGACATGGACGTAAGTGCTAGTGGGATGATGGGTCCTATGACAAGTACAGTCAGAGGTGAGAAGTTATGTGTTCTCCTTAAAGTCTGAGCCAGTGGTTTTCAAACTTTAGCAGGAATCAGATTCACCTGAAGGCCTTGAAAATCACAGATCGCTGGGGCCCAGCCCCAGAGTTTTTGATTCAGTAGGTCTGGGATGGGACCTAAGAATTTGCATTTTTAACAAATTCCTAGATGGTGATGATGATGCTGGTCCGGTGACCACACTTTGAGGACCATGGCTTTAAGACTTCAATTATTTCTCCCTTGCTTGCAGGTGTGCTAATCAGTGTGCCCTGTGCTGGGGACAAAATATTGAATAAGACGTGGTCCCTGCCCTGGTGGGAACTCACAGCCTGGACGGGGAATAAACAGTGATTGCTATCCTCCACAGGAAGTGCCACTAGAATTTTGCGTAGGGCACAGTTGGAGCACAGACAAGAACATGGTATGTCTTGCTGGAGCCCAGGGAAGGCTGCATAGAGGAGGCGAAACTTTAATGGAAGGGTAAAATGTGAATTGGAAGAAGTTATATGTTAGAGCATGAGCAGTTGTGTAATTCCCAGATTATCAAATGTTCTGGGACATCCTCTTACCCTCAGTAAAGGTTCAGCTTACTCCCTGTAGAAGCCTGTGGAACAATTCTAGTTAATTGGCCTGATCTTAGCAAAGCCTTTACTTTTGGTTCTCTGGAGCTCTGTTTGGTCAGTGTCTCATGCATGGTCTAAATATGCTCAGAAGAATGGAATTCTCTGCCCAAGCACTTGAATGGAATGTAGGATCAAAGAGCAGAGAAATTGGCAGCCTGCTACCAAAACCCCTCCCGGTTCCAGCCACTAAGGTCTCCAAGCCACTGCAGTGACCACCCGCCTCCAACAGCCTCACTGTTTTTGCTGATTCTTTGGGAAATTTGACAGTTCTTATACCATTGCATTTTGTTTACTCATAGACAACCATCATAAACAAAACTTCCATTATCTTCAACCTTCTATAACAGTGGCTCACACTTTGGGAGGCTGAGGTGGGAGGATCACTTGAGCCCAGGAGTTTGAGGTTGTGGTAAGCTATGAAAATACCACTACACTCCACATCAGGCAACAGAGTGAGATGCTGTCTGGAAAAAAAAAAAAAAAAAAGAAAAGAAAAAGGGCCCATGAAAATAGTAAAAGAGGTTTCTAAACCATAGCACAGAGCTCTTATACTGTGTGCTGTGAGAGAGGCCCCTACCTTGTTACCCATCTATTAACTACTCATTGTTTACACAGAGTTCAAATAAATGTCATGACTTTTCTAGCTCAGGGTACTTTAAGAACCACATTATAGGGAGGATAAGGGTGCTGTTAGAAGTAGATTTTATAGTCACTAGTAAGAAATGACTGCTGATATTGAGGAATCCTGATAAAAGGGAGGGAAACAGGAGAAACCAACAGTACTGGAGAGTAATGATGATCAAAATAATCACCAAAATTAAGATTAATGAGTACCTTCCATCCCCCACTTCAGAAGGTGAAGAAGTACAGATAGCAGAACAGCAGCACTACGAGGGACTTGGAGCTAATGCTGGCTGCCGCCTTCATGTTAAAGATGAGGAAACTGGGGTGGGAGGAGGGGATGTCAGTCATCCGGCATCACACAGTTCCTAACAGACTGTGGGTCTCTCCAGGGCAGTCTGTCTTTTTTCTTTTTTAAATCCTTGTTCTCAAGCATCTACTATAATCTCTGTAGCTGCAACTTGATATTTGTTGAATTAAATTGATGTAAGAGAGTGAATACATGAACCCATATCCTGGTTTTCTTTTAAACCCATGACCCTTCCAAATTATCATTTTCATGAAAAATGATGGAGAATAGATCAAATCAAGTACTCTCGACTCTAAGCCAATCAGCAAATGGTAACGGAAAAATGCTAACCTAGTGATGAATTTCTCAGAACTGGCCAAGTTGGGTTAGTAGCAAATTAAAGCCTCATTTGGCTACACCTATTCTGAGCATTTTGTAAAGATTGGATGGCATTTCATGTGCTTTATGAATCTGCTGTTCAGCAAATACAGGTAACAATACAGTGTCACTTGTTCAAATGAATCCAATGGATTCATGGCCAAAAAAACTAAAGGATTCTAGCCAAGTTTTTGGTGAAGACATAGAATCAAGAGATTCATTCATTCAATCAAGAACTATTAATATTAATCGGAACTGATAATGCCAACCAGTGCTCTAGACATTGCCAATACAGCATTGAAAAAAAGAAAGTTCTTGTGAAGTTGACATTCTTATCGGAGGAATAGACAATAAACAAATAAAGAGAGACAGAGGGATTGTTACTACAATCACCCTTTCTTGAAAATGCTTCCTTTGACATCTGTAGTCGGATTCTCTAAATGTTTGGTTTGGTAGTTAGCAGCACTGTCTTAGAGTTGGAGAGTCCTGAATCTAAGTCCTGGATGTGTGCACATTAGTTCCTTATTTTTATTTATTTATTTTTTTAGAGGCAGGGTCTTGCTCTATTGCCCAGGCTGGTATGCAGTGGTGCTATCACAACTCACTGCAACCTCAAACTCCTGGGCTCAAGCAATTCTTCTGCCTTAGCCTCCCAAATAGCTGGGACTACATGTGTACATCACTATGCCTGGCTAATTTTTTTTTTTTAACAGAGACAGGATCTCACTATGTTACAGGCTGGTTGTGAACTCCTAGGCTTAAGCTATCCTCTTGCCTCAGCCTTCCAGATGCTGGGATTATAGATGTGAGCTACCGCGCCTGGCAAGTTCCTTATTGTTAAATGCCGGTAATAGTAGGACCTCTTCATAAAGCTATTCTGAGGTTTAACTGAAATCATCTCAATGCTCAGCACCCAGTTCATTTTAAGCATTCAATAAATGTTGCAATTATTATCATTGAGTCAATGGATACCTATGTAGCTTGCTCTTCCTGTTGTAAGATTTCAGGAGATACGACATTAGATCTTGGAACCTTATAATTTTTCGTAACTCTGGTCCCAGAAAGATAGCTGTGCAACAAAGCAAGTATGAAATTGACTCCCCTCAATAATAACTTCTTTGGCTCCAGTAGAAGTCAAGGCAAGGCAAAGCCCTTTCTGGAAAGCTCTCCTGGGAGAGTGCTGTACATGTGGTGTATCTGACTGCTTCGTGCCTCTTAGGACATTAAAGTCTTTGGCATTGTCTCCATCTGAATTACCCCAGCTCTCTTCAGCCTCAGTATGTTTGTTTTATTTTGTTTTGGGCCTGAACATCATGTCCTAGTAGTGCTGGTTTCAACAAGACATCTCTCTTTTGTGAGTCACAAGGAACTGCAAATGTTTTTTAAATGTTTATGCAAGTGTTGTCTGAGCATTGCTTGCTTTCTGTTGGTAACTTTTTCATGTCAAGGTCATTTTTCTCTTGCTTTTTTAAATTATTTATTTATTTATTCTATTAATTTCATCATATTATGGAGGTACAAATATTATTAGAGTTACAAATACTGCAGGCGGTAGGGGGGAGGAGGAAAGGGGTGTATGCTTCCATAATGTGTGTGATGCACACCACCGGGGGTTTGGACACACTGGGGGGAGGGAGGGGGGCAGGGGCAATATTTGTAACCCTAACAATATTTGTACCTCCATAATATGATGAAATTAATAAAATAAAAGGTCATTTTTCTCAAACCACCCCAGGCCATGTCATCCCCAGCACCTGCCACTTGGGAGAAGCATAATATCCTGGAAAAGACCCATTCACAGTTCACAACAGTTGTGAAACCTAGGAGCCCTGAGGGGTGCTGACTGTAATGCTGATCTTTAGCTCTCTATATAAGGCTTTAATCTCTAAGAACTCAACAGTGACTAAATGTAGAAACCTTGACTCCTTTCGTTTTCTCACTTCCATTAACTTCAGCAAGTCCCGTAAAGTCTATGTCCAAAATATATCTTTTGTTTTTTTTTGAGATTCTGTTGCCTGGGCTAGAGTGCCGTGGTGTCAGCCTAGGTCCCAGCAACCTCAAACTCCTGGGCTCAAGTGATCCTCTTGCCTAAGCCTCCTGAGTAGCTGGGACTACAGGCATGTGTCGCCATGCCCGCTAATTTTTTTTTTATGTATATATTTTTTTAGTTGTTCAGCTAATTTCTTTCTATTTTCTTAGTAGAGATGGGTTCTCACTCTTGCTCAGCTGGTCTCCAACTCCTGAGCTCAAATGATCCTCCCGCCTCGGCCTCCCAGAGTGCTAGGATTACAGGCGTGATCCACTGCACCCAGCCCAAAATATATCTTGACTATATATAATAATTAATTAGGTTATAAGCATGAAGCGTCCGATTTCCTTAAGTACTAAGTTTGACAGCTGATATCTCTTACATTTCACTTTGACACGTCTTGTTTTATTTTGATTGTGAAGGCACATCCGCAGTCTTTCAAACGCATGTTTGGCTGGTGATTATCTTTCACATTTTTTAGAGCAATTTTTGTGAAAGCATGGATTAGTCAAAAGTTTGTCTTATTTTCAAATATGAGTTCCATTGTGGAACCAATGCAACGCAGACAGCTCAAAGTATCAACAAAGTGTTTGGGAAGGATGTGGCTAATGAACACACAGTACGTCGATGGTTTAAGAAGTTCCGATGGTGATTTTAATTTTGAAAATGAGCCACATGGGCAACCTGAGACCAAGGTGGGTAATGCTGAGCTGAAAGCTGTAGTGGAAGTGAATCCATCTCAACCTATGCATGAATAAGCAGCAAGGTTTGACATTACTACTCCAACAATACCGGATCATTTAAAATGAATTGGCAAGGTAGAGAAGCTGAATAGATGGCTTCCGTGTGAATTCAATGAGCATAAGAAGAGAAATCATCTGGAAGCTTGTCTTTCTTTGCTGTCACGACAGAAAGGCAAACCATTTCTAAACCATATTGTTCACGTGATGAAAAATGGATTCTTTTTGACAATCACAAACATTTGGCACAGTGGTTGGATAAAGTGCCAAAACACAGACCAAAGCCAAATATTCATCAAAGAAAGCTAATGGCGTCTGTTTGGTGGTCCAGCACCGGTATTATCCACTACAGATCATGATTGGTCAGTTGATTACAGTGGATGTCTACTGCAACCAGTTGGACAAAATGATGAGGATATTTGTGATTAAGCAGCTGAGATTGGTCAATAGAGACAGGCTAATCCTCTTGCAAGGCAATGCTTGACCACGTCGCACAAACAACGCTGCTCAAACTAAAGCAGCTGGACTTGGAAACTCTCTGTTACCCACTGTATTGACCAGACCTTGCACCGACTGACTACCACTTCTTCCAGGCTTTGGACCACTTCTTGCAAGGAGAAGATTCAATTCTCAACAAGCTGTGGAAAATGCCTTTCACAATTTCATCACCACTTGCTCTTCAGGCTTCTTTGCTGCTGGCATAAACAAGATACCATTAAGATGACAAAATCATGTCAGTAGTTTAAGTGCATACTTTGATTAATTGTATTGCTTCTTGTTTGAGATATAATAAACTACACTTTTGATTCGAAATTGGACATTTCATATTTAATGACCTATATTAACTTCTTTGGTCTACTTATTAATCTGCCTTTCTCACTAAAAAAAGCTGTTCTTGCTTAGAAGTCAGGCTTAGCACAGCATGTGTGCTCAGTAAATATAAATCAATTGTTGAAAAAACGAATGGACACATAACTGTTTAGCAAGCTTAGATGCCATGTTGTAACAAGTTGATTTTATTTCAGAAAAGATATTGGCCCCTATAACGCAGCAGTCTGTCTAGTTTTCAGCACTTTCCATTACCACATTAATCAAATGAGATAAAGTTTATGTATATATATTTTACTTTATAATTTAAAACCATAAATCTCTACATAAAGGAAACATATTTGGTCCTTCATTAGTCATGACTTGACTATTTTAAAAAGTAATTTAGTATGATCATAAAAGGAATTACCATGAATAAAAACAATAACCCCAGTAGTGTAAACATCACTTAAACCTCTTACCAGATAACAATGTGATCTTGAATCCCACTGTTGGGCTGTGGGTGTGACAATATATTGTACAATGGATAAAGCTGGACCACAGAGTTAGAGAAACCTGTGTTTTAATCCTGGCTTAGCCTCTTATTAGCTGTGTAAGGGTGACTGTATTTCTCTACATCTCTAGGCTTACTTTTCCATCTACAAAATGAATCAACCTCATAAGGTTAGTGTGTGGATTCAGTTGTTATGTCATTAAAATACTTAGCATTGTGCCCAACACATCATCATTGTATCAAATAATGTTTGCTTTGTAACGAGTGCTCCTGATGACTTTTTACAGCAGTCATTTATTTAGCCTGTGATTCTGTGAGTTGGGTGAGTAGGTCTCCTCGCCTGCATCACCTGATGTCTGCTGGGCTTTCTCATGGGTCCGTAGTGGTGGTTGGACTGCCAGTTGGATGATCTAGGATCTAGGACGGCCTCACCATGTGATAAGTGACTGAGCCAAGGTCTCTTCTCTTCCAGCAAGCTAGTTTGGGCATATTCACATGGTAGTTGTTGCAAAATTCCCAAAAGCAACAAGAGAGAATAAGCTCCAATCCACAGATATTTTTAAGACTCTGTCTTCATCACATTTGCTAAATTCCATTTGGTTAAGCAAATCATAATGCCAGCCCAGAGTCAGTGAGGGAAATAATTTATGGACATTTTTGTAGTTTACCACAATCATCATTGTCACCATCATCATAAAAACTAATATTTGTTGAACATTTACTAAGTGCCAGGTGCCGTTCTAATCACATTACATTCATCAAAGCTTATAATTCTAGCCACAACCTTATGAGGCAGATATTATTACATCCCCATATTAGAGAAAAGAAAACTGAGGCACAGAATGGCAAAGCAACTTATCCAAGGTCACACAGCTGGGAAGCTTCCATTTGCCCTCACATACACCCAAATAAACTTAAGAGGATGCTGCCCAACAACTCTACCACACTGAATTTCATAGACTGTGCTTTGCAGTGACACAACCACCTGTTGTTCCTTGAGGGTAGAGAAGTGCATTCTCTTCTACAGACTTGCCCAACAATAACGAGCACCATTTCTAGACACTAGGCTGAGTATGTTCCATGCATTGTTTTGGCGAATTCCAACATCCCTAAGAAGGGGTATTATCATCCCCATTTCATAGAGGAGGAAGCTGTCTTGAAACATTCAAGTCAGTTTGTATGTGGTCATGATCAGCTCTGTGATCATACACAACTCCACATACCTGACCCCATACCTGGGCTCTTTCTCCATGGCCACGCTGGCCACTAGAAATTTAATGACTGAGAATTAAAGCTGAGAATTTACACTCTGCTTTCCAGTGGCAAATATGTCATGGTAGGCAGAGGAAAGCAGAGTAGAAATCTAGTTAGGCTCTGTATAGTTTGAATATCACGAGAGTCCTATGTATATTCTAGGGTCTCATAAAGACCTAGCACAGCTCAATAGGGGTTCTCTTGAATGCCAGTGGGCCCTGGCTAAGATGGGCTTTGGAGTGTGCTGAGTCATGGGGCCACATGCATGGGCTGGAGGGCCATGAGGGTCTTCTGTTCTATGGCCATTTGTTGATGTCACCAAAGGGGGTGACTCATTTCACCCTCCTATAAGCTCCTTGCTTTTCTTCCTGTCTGCCTTACTAGACTATGAGTTCTTTGAGGGGAGAAGCTGTTTTATTTACCCAGACTTGACACAATGACTGGTATATAAACACATAGTAACTGTTTGTTGGTTTGATGAATGAATGAGAAGTCAACCAAGGCAGGATGCTCCAGGCAGCATGATGGAGACAACACAATATAGTATGCCTTTATTCCACCACCAGAGAGCTAGATTACCTCACCCCAACACATGTTTCTTCCCTGTGTTTATACATTATCCAGAAATCTCTGGCTTCCCAGAATGCTTGAAAAAACCCAAAACCTTCCTGCAATGTCAAACCTTCTAACTTTCAGGCTTTATCTTCTAAATTAGATTGCAAAATCCTGCAGCACAAGAGATGTGAGCTACCCTTTGCACTTGCCCCATGCTTCCTAGCACAGTGCCTTGCACAGAGTAGGGTCTGCACAAATGCATGTCACATGGTTCCGTTGCACTGGGATGGATTGGAGACATGGTTGGGTACCTCTCCTAATAGTCCAGTCTTCTTGAGACAATGCTTGGTGAATTCAGGTGACGAGGAAGAGGAAATCGGGATAGAGACAGAGACAGGCCCAGGAGAGTGGGCAAGATTTGTCAACTCATTGGATGTGGGAGGTGAGGGAAGAAAAAGAAAAAAAAAAGAGAATTCAAAGACTTTGATCTCAGTTGATAGTTTGAAGATTATGCCCAAGAGAGAAATAGAGACATTCTCTTTCCCTATGGTCCTCTCATCCTCACTTCAGTTTGGGCATGGAGAAAAGATTTCCCATGAATGTCAGTCTGAAGTTTTCCATGGAGGCAGACAGACATGGGACAGTTCTGTAGGACAGTCCATAGGACAAAAAGGAAAGATTTATCCTCATCTCTCTGCAGAAGATCTTTGCTCTGTAG
Organism: Microcebus murinus; assembly: GCF_040939455.1. NCBI lineage: Eukaryota > Metazoa > Chordata > Mammalia > Primates > Cheirogaleidae > Microcebus > Microcebus murinus. The sequence goes on along the minus strand of NC_134117.1, from coordinate 31,007,025 downwards.
AGGAGGAGAAATTTGAGCTGAATATATTTTTGGTTGGTACAAAAATTGGTAAGTGCTCTGTTTGATAGCAGGGTTGTTTGAATGGCCTATTTCATAACTACACATAGCTTTCCCAAATAAATGGTGTCTGTAGAATGTTCAGGTTAATGCATGAGTCCAGCGTTCAAGAGTGTTTGCGCTTAGAGCAACCAAGCCTTCTTTCTTAATAAGTCATCTTGGCATTTTGTCAACAAGTTAATTTGCTTTTCTAAGAAGCTAGATTAATACTTCCTGTACTTTGTGCTATTCGCAGATCTACAATGCAGTGAGAAGGGGAGAGGAAACAGAAGATACGGTTGGATCTCTACTCCATTTCTTCACAAAGCTCCTAGCCCCTGAGACAGCCCATAGAGGGATTAGCATTGGTCCGTGCCTAAAGCAATGTGTCCGAGACACCGTATGTGAGTACCGTGCCACCCTCCAAAGGACTTCCATATCTCAGTACATCACCGGTTCTCTGCTAGAAGCAACCACATCTTTAGGAGCAAGAAGTGGCCTTCTCAGTACTTTTGGAGGATCCACGGGACGAATGATGCTGAAAGGTAATGTCTGGAATTTCACTTTTATCTTTGCACCTTTTACTATACAGAAGAATCTAAACATGTGTGCGTCTCCTGGTGGAAAATTGAGTCCACTTATCAGTGACTTTAAGTAAAAATAGCTGCTTTAAGAAACTATAAAAAGGTGGTTTCTTATTAAAGTCCCTTAAAGTGTAAACATTCCAAATAATAACCGTTAAGATTTTTAAATTTCTTTTTCAAAAGAAGTAAATGGTTAAAATGCTATCTTTAATTTTTTTAAAAAATCATTCAGGCAGGAGGTGGTTTCTCCTAGCGGTAGTCCATGACAGGCTTCAATGACTGTGATCATATGCTAGTAAACAACTATGGTCAGGTGGTCACATTGGAAACAAACTGCGGTTGGGAGCAGAGTGAAGTATAGATCTCCTTCATACACAGAAGCAATAGGTTCCTATTGACCAGAAAGGCCTAGGGCCATCTCACAACAACTCACATCTTAAAGGACAAGATAGGCAGGCATCCTGCTGAAAAACAGAAGCCAGTGGAAAATGGGGTCCCTCAGCATTTGAATTTCCCAGCTACTTCCCACGAGTAGCAGCCAGGCAGGTCAGAAGTCAGAAATGGCAGTGCACCAAAGAATCTTGGAGACTGTGCACTACATAGCTGTCACAAGCCACTTGGCAGTCTTCCCTGGCAGGAAGCTGCCAGACAGACAGGGACCATGCAGAGCAACGTTCCACTGCCTGGGGGTTGCCAAGAGCGCAGTCTGACATCTGGCCATTTACCTCAAGAAGAGCAGCTATTGTCCCTCCACATCTATCCCTGGGACCCAGGGCTAATGGGCCAGTGACCTTCCTCCTTCATCCTCAACCTCCCCCATGCTGCCCCCACACTCCCCTGTTTCGGCCCAAGAACACCACCACCCCCATGTGTACCATGTTGGGCGCCATGTTGGTTTGTTTTCTGGAGTTGCCTTAGCTTCTGGGGATCGGTTTTAAAAGATGAAGGAAGAAAAACACAAGATGTAGGAATACTGGTCCAAGAGACTAACAGGAAGAAACTTGGTGTCGTATGTGTTTCACCCATCCATTCAACGTATTTTTTGAGCCCCTACTAGGTGCTAGGTACTGGAAAGGGAACAAATTCTGCCATAATGCTTGCCCTCATGGAGTTTATAGTCTCTAGGTGGTAGGCAGTTTTCCTTCTGCACAGGGTTCAAGGTTTCCCTACTCTGATGTGGCTTCCAGAGACTGCCAAGTTTGCATTGTCCATCATGCTCTTCCCAGGAAGTTGACCTAAGATTGGCATTGCTTCAGTGCTGGTGACTATATGCCAGGACCTCATCCTGCTAGTTTATCAGCCTGTGTCTCTCCCATACCCACTCTGCACCCAGCAGTCTGTAGTTGTTATGGGAGATCCTAATGACGTGTAAGTCAGTTTACTTGCCTTTAAGGTGTTTATGATCCTAATGAGGAGGCCAGATTTGCATGCACCACACAGTCAAAGAATAATGTGAAACTGCAGAGAGTTAAGTGCCAAATAATGTGGAAGTAACTCTTAAATGTTCAAAAAGTTTGGATAGGGAGTTAGTGTTCTAGATGAGGAATGGTTTATCCTGAAATGTGAGACCGCAAGCAAACAAAAGTCAATGAAAGCCCCATTCTTTCTTCCCCATTAATTCCTAGGGACAGAATTGCTACCAACCAAGGCAGGCATACTCCCAGTTTTCTACAGACCTATGGAGAGAAAAAAGGAGGCTTCTGGTTGGTGCGTCTACTGCCCTGATAGTAACTTGACCTTGATTGCTATTGGCACTTCCCCATTTGGAATAGAACCTCACACAGATCAACATTCCCAGCTCTGAGACTCACTGTATCATCAGCTAATGTGTTATCTTTAACCTGGCATTTTATGCAGGAGTTGGGAGTTTCTTTACCTTTTCTTTTTGCAGCTCCTTGGTAGTTTCTGATAACCCTCTGGTAGCTCTTGCCAAGTCACACAGTGGTCTGGTTGCTCTCTGTTCCAGGCTTATTTCTGTAGTTCAGGATTGCTCTCTTGGAAACCTGTTTCAGTTTCGGCATCCTTTCACATTTGGTTTTCAAAGTCTTTATGTGCCTTAGTTAAACATATGTTTCTTCATCATGCACTAGAAGAAAATATATCCAAAACCCAGATGAGGTTTTTGTGGGGTTTTTTTTGTTTTTTTTTAGACAGAGTCTCACTCTGTTGGCCGGGCTAGAGTGCCATGGTTTCAGCCTAGCTCACAACAACCTCAAATCTGGGCTCACGCGATCCTCCTGCCTCAGCCTCCCAAGTAGCTGGGACTACAAGCATGCGCCACCATGCCCAGCTAATTTTTTTCTATATATTTTTAGCTGGCCAATTAATTTCTTTCTATTTTTAGTGGAGACGGGGTCTTGCTCTTGCTCAGGCTGGTTTTGAACTCCTTGACCTAGAGCGATCCGCCAGCCTCGGCCTCCCAGAGTGCTAGGATCACAGGCGTGAACCATCACGCCCAGCCTTGATGAGTTTCTTACCACAAAAGATAATCAGTATGTGAGGTAAAGCCTATGTTAGTTAGCTTGATTGAGTCATTTCACATGTATGCATATTTCAATACATCATGTTGTACATGATAAATGTATACAATTCTAATTTGTCAATTTTTAAAAATTAAGTTAAAAAGATAGCAGATGGGTCTTTGAAGTCACAGAGTGTTCACAGAATCTATAGGATCAGCATATTGTCTACTGGGTGTTGAGCTCTGATGGCCATATACTCTGCCAGGGGAGCTGGAGGACATGCTGGCTGCTGGGATTTGGTCGTCTGCTTCTTTTATTGTTCAGTACGTGTCCTGTGGCTTAGGGCTGGCCAACAGCTTTCAGCTCTGAATTGCTAAGGAAAATCTATGTGGCGCGTAATAGTATACACTCAGTCTTTAGTTGATAAATGGGTTGTGTTCTACTAGTTCATTTCTCAGGAGCTGTGTGGAATTTAGAACACTTTCCTAGAGAAGCAGTATTAAACATTTTGACTTGGTTCCCAGACTCTAGTCTTCAAAAACCTCTTTAACCCATAACATAATTGAAATCTGTATACTTCCCATGGAATAAAGAGAAAACACTATTATTGGAATACAATACACTATTATTGGAATCATCAGCCTCCTAGAAAAAGCAATACAAGTGAGTTAAAAGACTTTTCATGTTGAGGGGAAATAATTTTAATTAAAGATGAATAAATAGTTAAAACTTTTCGTTTTTATTTATTTTTATTTTTTATTTTTTGGCAGAGATGGGGTCTCGAACTCCTGGTCTCAAGTGATCTTCCCACCTCAGCCTCCCAAACTCCTGGGATTACAGGCGTGAGCCACCAGGCCTAGACAGAGTTAATACTTTTATGGAGATTTTCAAAAGAACTTTTAGCCAGTTAGAGATTTTAGATATTGGCAGCTATAGCTCTTTGTTATGGTTAATTACACTTCAAAACTTAGACCTCTATGGAAGAATCACAAAATTATCCCAATAACATTTTTCTTTTCTTTTCTTTTCTTTTTTTGTTAAATGGGATACTTATAAATGGAATGAGGTTGGTCAGAAGATCTAAATTCTTTTTTTCCCAGAGATAAAGGGAAAGAAAAAAAGTCAAACGAATGACCTCTTCTGTAGAAGAAATCATATTTGAAGTGGATTAAATGGAATTGAGAAAGGTACAGAAAAAGGAAGGGGGAAAAGACAAATGCTGTATGATTCCATTTACACGAGGTACTTAGAGTCATCAAAATCATAGAGACAGAAAACAGAAAGGTGGTTGCCAGGGTCTGGAGGAGGGAAGAAGGGGGAGTTAGTGTTTAATGGGTACAGAGTTTCAGTTCTGCAAGATGAAAAGAGTTCAGGAGATCCGATAGTGGTGATGGTTGCACAATAGTATGGATGTACTTAATACCACTGAAATGTACACTTAAAATTGTTGAGATAGTAAATTTTATGTTATATATGTTTTATCACAATAAAAAATAATTGAAGAAAAAAGGAAGGGCATGTTATGTAGGCCTTTCATCCCAGGTGTGCTAAACTGTTAGAAAGAACAAAAGAACTCCTCTTCTAGAAACGGTTGTGATTCCAAGATAGGGGTTGCAGTAGCCTGCAGTAGGTGAGATTAGGAGAAGAAAATGTCCAACCAATTGATCGTTATTCACAAGTCGGGCATTGGTAACCCGAGGGCTGATTGACCAGGGTTTTGCAGTGTTGCAGCTTTTCCAGTCTATGAGATGATACAGACAGACAGATAGACAGAGAGCAGTACACAAGCGTGCCAGTTTTCTGCCTTCGATGCTACCAGGGATGGTCTATTACGCTGAAAGTTTGTCAAATAACAAGAGAGATTTTCTAATATGAAGCCTTGATCCCCAAGGGTGTGCCCTTGATTACAGGGGTGTGCCATCTCAAAATGGAAATACCGAGAGCTTACGCCATCCGCTCAGGGACTTCCACTAGTTTCCTGGCCCTGTCCCCTTCTCCTTCTCTGCATTAATACTGTTAGAATTTCAGGATTAACACCTTATAGCAGTGGCAGTCAAAAGAATTATTGACATCAATAATAAGGAAGATGTTTTCAAATTCTTCACCTGCCTTTTCTTTTTTCCCCAATGTTTTGCTTTTGTAATTTTTAACAAGATATGAAAAAGGAGAGAAAAAGTTCAGATAATTGGTAGTAATATAGAGCACAAAATAGCAAAATTAGAAAAATAAAATAACGATGAGAGGATTTGTCAAATAAAGTCTATAAATTAAAGAATTAAATATTATATATTAGCAGGAAAAAACTTAGTTGCTCATATTTAAATTATACAGTAGAAAAGAAAATTCCATTGTTCATTTTTAAGCAGGTCGAGTGTGTGGAGAATAACTATATTAATATTGATCATTATAGGCTATAAATAAAATATGAATATGAAAAACCAAAAGTACTTACACATATAATATTCTTTTTGAAAATAGGAAATATATTGTTTGTGATAGAAAAATATAACAAATTTTCAATTTATTTCCTTTCACTATATAAGTACATATATTCCATTTGCATCTTTTTCTAAAGTTAATAGCTTTGTACATAAAAACAAGAAGTCATAGTAATGTAACCAAAGTGTTTGTACCACCATAATATTCTGAAATTTAAAAAATAAATGAAATAAAATGTAAAAAAAAAAAAGTCATAATAGGAATATACATACAAGTTGGAACTGTGGGACTATACCTCATAAATATTTTAGTTTATAAAGGTTGTCTTAGTTGACTTCCTCATAATCAAAACAATTACCCTTTACATGCCTACGGCAGCGAAGGCATGAGCATAGTTCTAATTCCAAGGTTTAAATTTTTTTTTTTTTTTTTTTGAGACAGAGTCTCACTTTGTTGCCCAGGCTAGAGTGAGTGCCATGGCGTCAGCCTGGCTCACAGCAACCTCAATCTCCTGGGCTCAAGCGATCCTCCTGTCTCAGCCTCCCGAGTAGCTGGGACTACAGGCATGCGCCACCATGCCCGGCCAATTTTTTGTATATATATTTTTAGTTGGTCAATTAATTTCTTTCTATTTTTGGTAGAGACGGGGTCTCGCTCAGGCTGGTTTTGAACTCCTGACCTTGAGCAATCCGCCCGCCTCGGCCTCCCAAAGTGCTAGGATTACAGGCGTGAGCCACCGTGCTCGGCCCTCCAAGGTTTAAATTTATTTAAAGAAATATCCTGGCTTAATAGTTTTGTGACCTGGAAATTATTTTCTTGATGTTTAAAAGTATGCTTTTATGTAATACTGGGTATTACATATTCTGTACCAGTTAATCGACTCCCCACTGTGGGCCTAGTGTCATGTCACTTATCAGAAGAATGTAAAAGATCATATCTGTAAGTCTTCAACCTGTAAAATAATATTTCTTATTTCAGAGAAAATTTAATATTAGGTTTAACGTCTAATGAACTAGCCCTTCCCACCTAAAGGGAATTCATAAAGTGTTAGACTGCAGGGTTGAAGGTAGTTTCAATAGGTCACAAGGCCAAGAAGTTTGATGGGCACAGGAAAAAAACTCTCTGTCTCGGAACACAGGTAGTCAGATATCAACCAGGAGTGAGACTCCACACCCAGGTGTGACCTAAGACTATGACTCTATACTAGCTGTGAGCAAAAAGTGTGACTCCATGCCCAGGTGTGACCTAAACAGGCACTCCATGCCTAGGTGCGAATGTATCCAGTTTGAGCTGGGAGTCTGGTTCCATTCAATTCTTTTATATGCCCTAATTTTGCTCCCATAAACTAGTTTATGAAAGGAAAAACTTCTGTCCTATTTCTCAGTAAAAGTTTCTAAACAAGAAGGCAGGAATAAAGGGAGGGAGGGAGGGAGGCAGAAGGCAGGCAGAAAGGAAGAAATTAAGGGCTGGTTAATCTTAATCAGTAAATTCAGAAAGGTGAACAGTAAGGACAGCAATGCCACACAGGCACTTGGGGTTTCCATATTTGAGCTGGCCATAAAAATGTGAAGTCCTGATTACAGAAATTGAGAATGGATGATATTCCAGAAATTTGTTTGTAAGATATTATACGGTAGTTATGTGAAACACTGTATCCAAATAAACAACAACCATTAGATTCCAATGCTTCCCCCAAAAAACTTGCTGAATATTTAAAATGAAGTCCTTAAAGATGACTTTTCAATGTTGGTAATTAAATGTTCCAGAAAAACAAACTGGAATAAGACATTCTTGTGTTTATCCTGAAAGAGGCAGACTTACTTAGAGAAGGATAAAGAGCTGATGGATTACCCTGGAGAAGTCAAGAGATACATCTGAATTGGAGAACAAAGAGAGAGGTTTAAGAATAGGGTTTTAAGCTGAAAAGGTTACCAATAGAAAAACAAAACTATTAATAAAAAATATAACTTGCAATAACTGGGAGAATGGGCCAAATTCTTCATCTTTCATTGAGATGATTGAACACATTATTCTAAGAAGGAAATATATAAAATAATAGGGATATAAACATTTTTTAGAGTAGGGAGATAACTGCCAAAGAATAGACGTAGAATCTACAAAAGTGGTTACCTCCAAGAGAGGCCTTTTACTTGTCATTTTCTACCCATCTATACTGTTTGAATTTTAATTTCCATGTGCACATACTCCATCTATAGTTTTTAAAGGAGGCATTTGGAGCATATTTGAAGCTGCTGATAGATTTACCCTGGTGTCCAATCCTCCTGTCAGCAGCCATGATGAAGAGACCATGTGGACCTCACATTCAAAGGAAAAAGTGGGCAGAAGAGGGGAGGATCAGAGACTTTGTTGAAGTAAGGTGGGGAGAGGGCCTCACTATGAATAAGACAAGTGTTATTTTAGGCTGTCTTTGTCCTGTTAGGAATGTCAGCCTCTGGGTTGCTTTGTGGTTAAAAGAAATTGAACGTGAGCATGATTCTGTCTTGGGTTTGAGTCTTAACTTCAATGCTTTTTCATCTTGAATAGGTGACTATACTAGGCTTCATTTTCTACATCTGTAAAATGGGAATGAAAGTTACAACTTCATAGAGTTGTCTTAAGGATTAAGCGTGATAATATATGTAACAAAGTTAGCATAGTATCTAGGACCTAATGTGTATTCAATAAATCTTATATGTTAATGATGGTCAAGCTGAGAAGGATGATGACAATGATGGTAATAATGATGATTGCCACCACTCTCTTTTTTTTTTTTTTTTGAGACAGAGTCTAACTTTGTTGCTAGAGTGAGTGCCGTGGTGTCAGCCTAGCTCACAGCAACCTCAGTCTCCTGTGCTCAAGTGATCCTCCTGCTTCAGCCTCCAAGTAGCTGGGACTACAGGCATGCGCCACCATGCCTGGCTAATATTTTGTATATATATTTTTAGTTGGTCAATTAGTTTCTTTTTATTTTTTAGTAGAGACGGGGTCTCGCTCAGACTGGTTTCAAACTCCTGACCTTGAGCAATCCACCTGCCTGGGCCTCCCAGAGTGCTAGGATTACAGGCGTGAGCCACCGTGCCGGGCCCCACCACTCTTTATTGTAGCACCTTGAAATGCCAGCCCTCCACTCTTCTTAATTCACACACTCTGCCATTAGTTCAGTCACAGATGCACACAAGAAGATAATGTGCCCTCTGGGTTGTCCTGGCTGTGGGCTCAGGGCACTAACAACTCTGGGACACTGGAGAGGAGGTATCTAGTGGCTGGGGGTCACACCTGTGGAAGTTCTTTAGTGAGATTTTCTGTAGTTCCCATACATTAGGCCATTTATTCATCCATTTATTTAACCACTATTTGTTAAGCATCTACTCTGTACCAAGGATATAATAGTAAACAAGATGCAATCTTTACTTTCAAGGACTTTACCTGCTGATGGAAGACATGGACAAATAAACATGCAATTTTAGGATGATATAAATGTTATAATTGCAATAAACACAAGATAGGGGCCCAGAGGGAAGTCCCTGTACTATCTTAAGTCACATTTGAGGTTTCTAAAACGAGTTAAGTGCCTGGAGAAGTACTTTTAAACAGGTATTTAAACAGGGAACAGGTATTTAGCCAGGGAATATAAGCCCTGATATATATTAATTAAATGAAGTTTCTGTTGTTTCTATTTAATTCTACTTAATTCTTAGTTTTCTTGTTTCTGCTGATACCATCTCTATTCCCTCCAGCATAGAAAAGATGCTAAGCATTTACTCCTGGTTTTGGGACCCTTGTCTAAAAATTCTGTGATTGGTATAAAATTTAGTGTTCCAGTTAAAATTTGTACATTTTTATGAAGATAAATTGCTCATTACAATACAACCAAATGAGATTTTTTTCAGTACATGAAATCAATCCTTTTGAGGGTTTCTAAATTGTTTATTTTTTCAAAGACTAAAACTCATTTAAATGAACTATGAAAATTCTTGTCCATGGGAACATTTATAGAACATAATGGAATATGCTTATAATCTGTTTATAATAACATGTAGGTCAGTAGCAAATATTTAAGAGGAAAAAACAAAGAAGATCTTAAGATGGTCTGAGTCATTATTTAAACTTCTGTTGGAATTGAGTCTTCAAACCAAGAAATAATAAAGAAATTAGTAGTACAGTTAAAATAGTAAAGGGGCATTTTTAAGGGTGTTTAGTTTTTGACGGACTGAATTTTAACAGAGGATATTTTACCATCTTCAGGAAAGTCTAAAATGTTTAGTCAACTGGAAATACATATTTGGTATTTTAAGTCTTTTTAACTTCTTATTTCATTATAATAATAAACTTTAAAAAAAAATGTTTTCTATAATGTTAATGCCACAAGTGATTCCATGAAGGCCTGAACACATGTGTGCTTCAACATTGCTAAGGCTCTCGCTGTGAATTTTAGAGTCCTTAGAAACGCCCTGTGTAGCAGTGGTGGGTGTTTTGTCCCTGTTTAAACACAGAGTCATACTTTGGCATTGATAAGCAGAGTCATCCAAAATGCATTTCAAACAGATATTGGGCACATGGAAGGGAATAGACAGTACAAAAGGTTTCAGAGACCCTGGAAACTCACAAGATCAGTGAGCATAGACTACCAAGTCTAGAAACAAAATCCTTAGCTAGGGTTGCCCAGCCAGTAGTGGCAAAGCCAGTATTTGATCCCAAGCCTGTCTGATTCCCAAACCCATGTTCTTAACCACTAGGAAACATTCCAGTATTAACTCCCACAAAGATATCCTGTGTCATGACTTATACCAGGTATGTGTGTACATACATACAGTACAACACAAAACCTCAGGTTTCAACATAGGTCCATCTGACTATAAAACTGGTTGTTTTCCCACACACCTGCCGCTGCCTCCTTGCCTTAGCAACCTCTGAGGACTTCAGGGATATCTGTGGAAGTGATTTCCTTCCATTCTTCAATATAGGCACTTGTAAGGGTAGCTGGAGGTCTTCCCACATACAGCTGCATAGTCAATCAAAAGGAAAAAGCAGCAGCAGCTCCTATTAGCTAATGCACCAAGTAAATGTATACAACTCTGCAAAAGAAGCCACATAATACCTGGCCCATGGAAAGGGCTCAGAAAATGTTTGTTGAATGAATGAATATATGAACACCTGCACAGCTCCAGGCTAACTAACACACAGTTAACAGTCTAAAACCAGGAGGGAACACTTGAAGGTATCTGATTCTCTCCTATGGATATCACCAACATCAAAAATTAATTTACCAGCAGTAACTGTTTTTAAGCATTATTTGCAAAAATCTTTTTCCCTGTTTTTTTTTTTTGTTTTTTGAGACAGAGTCTTGCTTTGCCACCCAGGCTAGAGCACAGTGGCATCATCATAGCTCACTGCAACCTCAAACTCCTGGCCTCAAACAATCCTCCTGCCTCACCCTCCGGAGTAGCTGAGACTACAGGTGTGAGCACCACACATGGATCATTTTTCCATTTATAGTAAAGATGGAGTCTCACTCTTCCTCAGGCTGGTCTTGAACTTCTGGCCTTAAGCAAGCCTCCTGTCTAGGCCTCCCAGAGTCTAGGATTACAGGCGTGAGCCACCGTGCCCGGCCCTAAGTAGACTATTAATGCCTCCCCCCCCACACACACACACCATTCTCACTGGCTACTAGGAGTTGTAGCAGGGCTTCACTCATGCCAGGGAAGCAATAATTTGTTCCTCATGGACCAAATCCAAACCATGTATGTTTTCTTTGACAGCTTTAATACTTAAAAAATTGGGAAATTTTGCATTAAAATGTAGAGTTTTGGCTTCTCTGGCAACCCTAGACCACTATTCTCCCTTGGCCAGTTGACTGGCACCGACCCACGCTAACCACCTCGCCCCGGAAGAAATACACCAGCTCCATAGCCAATATACCTGGCCCCACCCCCAGGTGGCCTCCCTCCTGGCTCCGCCCTCATTTCCTTCTCTGTCTAGCCCTAGAGCTGTGGCCATCTCCGTTTGAGACCCTTGAACTGTATTCTGAGATTCACACACACATGCTGTGGAGCACTTCAGTTCAAGGATTTTGGAGGTGAACTGGGAGTTAGGACAGAGGGGAGAAGACCTCTAAACACTCACAGGGCATCTTTGAACAGGCTTCTGCCTGGGGTCTCCCTGGGAGACATGGGCAGTGTTCCAGGCAGGGAAAGCAGGCGAGATCAAGTGCCATGGTGGGAATGTGGGTGGGAAACAACGAAGCAATGGTACAGTAGGTATAGTGAGAGGTAAGGTTCATCTGGTGGATGAGGCAACAGTGTGGACAGAAGGTGAAAATTTGGACCTAAAGCATTAGAGAGCCACTGTGGGCTCTTAACCAGGTTGAATTTTAGGAAAGTTAGAGGAGCAGTGGTATGTTAGGGCCAATAGCCTGGAGGCACCCTCCGCAGGAAGGAGGGTGGCCATTACAAACCCAAATGATTTTTCCTGGTTTAGGAGCTGGTGCACTCAAAATAAAGGGCCAGAAGCCAGCATGAGCCCACTTAGTTTTCATTGGCGCGAGGCACTGGTTACAGAAAAAGGACTAGTCTTGAAAATTTAACATCACCGGCAGAAAAAATGAAATGTAATAAAAATTACAGTCGGTTAAGAATGGAGACATTTTTACTACGACACAGCACCATTGTAAAAAATCTCCAAGCTCGTGCCAAAGGGTAGATCCTGCTAAACTTCTCTCCCCTGAGCCAGGGCATTTGAGTGCTATTGGCACAGTTGCCTGAGCCAGAGCGGCTGGGAGCAAGGCTTCCTCCGGGCTTACATAAAGCATAGATCTTGCCCAAATGTGGAAAACCTTTAGGGACGTTAAAACCATTAGGGATCCGTAGCCCTGACTTGAACTAAGCAAAATAAACAAACCCCTGCCCAAATTGGAACTCACTGGATGACTTTGAGAATTATCCAAGGAGAAAGGCTGAAGGCCTTAAGGGTCTTCGAGGGGGTTAATGTCCTGTTTCAGCTGCTTAGCTCAAGTCTGATGAGACTTGATGTGTGCTTTGCTTTGTCCTTTCTGAAATGTCTTAACATCTCAGTTGCAAACCCACAAATGGATTTCATTCTGAACTTATAGCATATATGATACTTTTTTTTTCTGATAACGGGATATTAAAGCCCAAGTTAGACCTTGTGGAAGTACGTTACAGATTCAGGAATTGGGTTGGAAACATTCCAGAGAGCATTCACATTTTCCATGGATAGGGTCTTGGTAAGTTCCTGACCTCAATTTCTATTTTCAATATCCTTTGTCACTGTTTCCAGCCTAATAGTTTAGGTTTTCTCTGTGTATGGTGTCCAGTAACTTTGTCTCTCTCTCCCCCTCCCAGTTAAGTGGCTTCAGTGTCAGACTCATTTTTGACCCCATGTTTTAAAAGGGGGGAAGAAGATTAAAGAATGATGAATGTTCATTCATTCATTCAGTAGTTAATTTGGTACCTGCTGTGAGTGAGCAGGATATTATGCTACACACTATTTGGGGACAGTGGCAGGGCTGGACTAAAGAAGAATGAAACAATATCCTGATTCCCTGATGTTCATAACCTTAAAAGTGGAGATGGGCACAGAGATAGGAAACCAAAGCCCAGAGCAACGAAGAACCAAGCCCTACATGGTCACAAATCCAGAGCTCACAGAAGCGTGCTCTGAACTGGCGTGGAGCTGGCATGGAGTTCTTACCCTGCCTCTAGTCCACCTCTAGGAAACACAACGTAATGTAGCACAATATAGGAAACATCTGTCGAGTGCCTGCCATGGCCCTATTCTGGCGAGGACTGAAAACAATGAGAAAAAGCACTGTTCTTAACTCTAAGAGTTGGTGATTCAGCTGCCAGAGATGGACGTGTGGACGAGTGGTTACATTGCAGTGTGAGACACAAGGCAGACATCAGTGATGAAGAAAGTGGGGTTTCGTGGCAGACTTGAGTCCCGGATCAACCACATATGAGCTGCATGATCTGGGGCAGGTTACTTAACTCCTCTCTTCCTAAGTCTCATCATCTTACCTATCAAAGGGGACAATGCAGACACTTGCCTCGGAGAATTACACTGGGATAAAGTAGATGAATTAATAAATATAGAGTGATTAGACCACTGACCAAAAAAAAAAAAAAGTGGAGATGGAACAAAGAAAGCACTTAGAAACAGCAAGAGCCAAAGCTTAGCTGTGGGCGGGTCGCAGGGTGGGGGCTGGAGGGTCAGGTCCCGGAGCAGTGCAGGAACACGGAGGGGCTGCGGGGAGCAGAGCCAGAAAGGGCGCCCTGGTCAAAAGCTGCATCAGGCCCTGCGTCAACGCAAACCTCAGGAGGCAGGGACCCGGGACAGCAGCTCCTCCCAGCTCTTGGCTTCGGGGTTCGTTTGTCCCATCCACGCCAGGCTCTTCCCACTGTGCCGGGGTGCATCGGCCTGCCCCGGGAGGCCCCTTGGCCTTCCTGCCTAGCTCACTGGATCGTGCACAGGCAAATCTCTTTTCTCCTTCTCTAGCTCAGCTGTGAGGAAGTTGAATTTTTTAATGCAAAATGTTTCTTTCAAAAGAAAAAAAAGAGGATGAAGGGAAGGGGGCTGGGAAAAGGGGATAAAAGAAGGGGAAGGGGAAAGAAAGAGAAGGCAAAGAGATGCAGATACACTGAAACAGACATGTTCAGCAAGACACAGATTTGCACCTCATTTATCAAAAGTGGGTCACAGATCAGCCTTGCCAGGGACTTAGTTCTAGGACTTCCAGTTCTTATTCTAGTTCTTCCTTCTGCCCTGAATGTCTGGACTGGGAGAGATTAAAGCAGCCATGTGAGAAGAGTCTGCTGGCATCCCTGCCTTGTCCCTTCCAGAACCCTCTGACCTCCCAACAGAGGACTCCAGTCCTTCCGTCCCTGAGTCCCTGTTTGTCCCACTCTACCTTGAAGTCTAATCCTCAACCCAGAAGGTAGCTTCAAAAAATTGATGTGAGCCGGGCACGGTGACTTGTGCCTGTAATCCTAGCACTTTGGGAGGCTGAGGCAGGAGGATAGCTCGAGGCCAGGAATTTGAGACCAGACTGGGCAATAGCAAGACCCCATCTACAAAAAACTTAAAAATTAGCTGGGCATGGTGGCACTTGCCTGTAGTCCCAGCTACTCTGGAGACTTAGGCAGGAGGATCTCTTGAGTCCAGGAGTTTGAGGTTGCAGTGAGCTATAATGATACCACTGCACTCTAGCCCAGGTGACAGATTGAGACACCACTGTCTAAACAAAACAAAAAAAAGAGAAAGAAAAAGAAAAATCTTGGTGTGGTCAGTTCACACCCTACTTGAGTCAGTGTTTGACTCTTAGGACACTCATCTGAGCCAATCAGATTCACAGAAAACTGACTTCTAAATCCAAATGCCACTTGCCAATTTTTGAGAGCTACGTGCGGCTCAGTCACTGCATGTAATAAAAAGCAACAGCAATAGTGACAACTGCCCTTTATTGAACCAGGCACTGCATGCCACAAACTCTTCTAAGTCCTTTACCAGTATTAACCTTCCTGCAACTGAAAGTGTGGTCCCAGACCCAGCACAATCTCAGATAAAATCCTGGGTTCAAGTCCCAGCCATGCCAGTTATTAATTGTGCAACCTTCATCTTTTCTCCCCTGCCTTCTATCTGCAGTCCCTTGGTCTCATTCAGTTTGAAGATCAACTTTAAAATGCTCCCAGCCACGGATAAAATGTTTGAGCATTCTCTTGGGTGCCCAGGGTCTGCAGTCAACGATGGTAAAAGCCACTCAGGGTGGCCAGAGGGCAGTTCTGGTGATGCCTGCTTCTTTAGAGAGAGCAGGGCTGGCCAGTTGGGTCCCTTCAGGTGAAGGGATTACAGAGTAACTAGATGCAATCCACCAGCTGTCAAAATATAATCTCCCTGTATTTTTTATATTTATATCTGTAACTGTAGATGAAAAGGAAATTATCCTGAAAGAAATAACTGACCAATGAGTAATTAAGACTTCAACAGAATAAAGGAGCCACGTGCCTTATGTGTATAAATGACCCATAAGTAAATGTTAACAAACTTCCAGTGTATGTGACAACCTGCTAGAGTTCATGTGGAAACATGCAGGCCTTCCATTAATGGCCCAGCCACTGTGATGAGTGTTGTAGGTGTGTCTCATGTAATCCTCAAAACAGCCTGGAGAGGTAGAATTATGATCTCCATTTCAAAGATGAGAAAACTGAGGCTTAGAGGCTAAGTTGCTACCTCTACAAATTTGAATTATTAAAGAAGGAAACTAAGAAGAGGGAAGATAGCTGGTAGCTTTAGCCCCTCTGTTGTCCTGGGCTCTTCTCTTTTGCCCCCAAACTTGCCTGCGCTGGTCCACAAACCCAAGGCCCTATGGTTAGATTTAGTAAGTATCCCGTTTTAGCAGGCTGTTAGAAGATGACACAGTGATCTCACCTCACTTCCAACCTCAGAAGTGTGCCAAAGTATTCATTCTAGCCACATAGGACATTGTACCTGTGAGGAGTTTAGGAAAATTGATTTGTACCATCATGTCATATCTTCAGTGATGTGTTGTACTCTTTCTAGCAGGGAGTTCACAGGAAGTTGACTAGGTGACCTTCCCTGCTCTGAAAGGTTAATTACAAGGTTAAACAACCAGAGAGAGGCTAAGCTGGGACGTGAATTTGGGTCCCTCCTACTTCAGAGCCCAGGCCTCTGAGCACACTCCTTTGCTTGATATACAGCCCTGGGGAGGCCTCTGGTAGGAGGAGGCATCCGCAGTGAATGAAGGTGTCCAAGACTCTCAGGCCCGCAGCCCTGGTTTGCACAGTGAGCTGGCAGCAGTCCAGCAGGAGGGTCACAGATGGCAGCTGTGACAGCCTGGGCTGTCTGTGTCCAGCTGTGGGGGCCAATGCCTCCTGTGTCTGCACTGCTCAGGCTCCCCAGAGAGAGGCCAGCAGCTGTTCCTCCCGGTCCTATGACTGTTTTATACCAAATCAGAGAAACCGACCTTGGGAAGGAAATGTGAGGTCTATCCCAGACCTGTATATTTGGTCTGGGTATTTTCTTTACACATTTCACTGGGCTGGACTCCATCCTCCCACCTCCCACTGCCATCATGGTTATCGTCTCGCAGGGCCAGGAGGCCTTTCGAATCCCCTAGACTTTGGCCCAAGAAGGGTTTCATCGGGATTCTTCTTGGTCTTTCACAGCACAGGGCAGTCAGGAGGCTGTTGCAAACATGCATGCAAGTGGGAGTTAAGGGAAAGCAACGAGAATGGACAGGAAGGGACCAATCTCAAGACAACTGGTGGGTAAATAGATACAAACTCTGTCCAGGACATGGAGGAATAACAAATGCCTTTAAGATTTTGGACCTGGAAAAGTAAAAGTAGTGCTATCAAAAGAGTGTGAAAAGTTAGAACCAACTTGGATGTCTTAACGTTGAATGCTGGGACATTCAAGTAGATACTCCCCACAGAAGCATCAGGATTGGATTGGAGGGAGAGGTCAAAACTGGAGTTACACATCTGCAAGCCATCTGTTTAGCTGCAATGGTTACAACTTGAGACGAGCTGTTTTCAGAATGAGAGACAGGTGAGCAGGGGACTGAGAACTGTGAGTTCAGGCTGAAAGGTTGCAAGGAAGCCCAGACACCAGTTGGGCCATGGCTGGAGAGTTAAGAAGAAAAAATGATAGTGTAGTGTCTTGAGTCAGGACTCATGGGAAGGGCCAGGAGGTTGGGCTTAAAGTTGCAGATTATCAAACTCTCTCCATGTAACAACTTTATGGTGATTTTAATGCACCCAATCATAATGTCCCCAAATAAGTCACTAGCCACTTTGGCATAGCTATTTTTTCCTATTAAAAATGGGTTTGACTTTGTCAGTAAAGATATTCTATTTAAATCATCACAGTCAAAAATCATTAAATACATAGTTAAATATAAAACAGTTCCTATATAGCCTTGTCCACTACTAGATTAGGTACATCATATAGATTGAATCCACATAGTAAGTACTCAATGAGTACTAGACTTTTAATAAACTTTGATCAACAAGTGGAACATTGCAAATCTATGACCTTCCAGGTTTTGGTCCCATTTCAGTTGAAAAGTGGAAATGAACAATTTTGAGTTCCCACATAAATGAAACTCTAGTACGCAAACTATAAGAAATGGTTAAAAAGCATAAGCTTTGGAGTCACCTGAGTGTGGTTCAGAATTCTGGCCTCGCTATTTACTACCTGTGAACATTTGGGCAAGTTATTTACCCTTTCTTTGTTTCCTCAGCTATAAAATGGAATACTAATGTCAGGCATAGAGTTGCTGGTTTGGACTAAATAAAATACTTAAGTAAAAATTTTAGCAAGTAACGTTCTTAGCTGAGCAGCAGGTACTGTAAATGTTAGCAAGTAATATCATCAGTACCATTACTGTTGTCTTTTGTAGAGGAAAAAATATTTCCAAGTCCATATGTGTTTTTCTCATTAAGTGACTTTGACCTACCCAAAGTCTGGTACAGGTCATTTCTGCAACAATATGTTCTAAATCAGAAATATCATGCACTAGTTTTAAGTCATAGAGCTATTTTAACTGATACTTGTCAAAGGTTGAAAATGTGATTATGGTAACAAACAACAAGAAAGAATGCATGTTCAACTTTAATTCTTAAAAAATATATGTATTTTCTTTCTTTAAAACAAATTTTAAAATTATCAGAATGTTTACGGTTTGAAGTCATGGTTATAGTCATGTCCTAGTTTGCTATCTGTACAGGCCTGTGTGACAGCCAGAATTGCAAATAGACAATAAATGTCTATTGTCTTGTGCAAAGCCCTTCTCAGTTACATTGTACTTAAGTACGTCATGATTTCATATAAAAGTGAATGTGGAGTTAAACATATAAAAATGGATCAATGTAATATATCATATTAATAGAATGATAAACAAAAACTACATGATTATTTCAATAGACACAGAAAAAGCATTTAACAAAACCCAATACCCTATCATGAAAGTAACACTCAGCAAAATAGGAATAGAAGGGAACTTCCCCAACCTGTTAAAGTGCATCTGTGCAAAACCCACAGCTAAAATTATGCATAATGGTGAAAGACTAAAAGCTTCCCACCTAAGATCAGGAACCAGACAAAGATGTACTATAGGTTCTAGCCAGGGCAGTTAGGCAAGAAAAAGAAATAAAAGCCACAGAGATGAAATGATGTCACATATAGAAAACCCTAAGGAATACACTAGAACACTATTAGAATTAATAAATGAGTTCACCAAGGTTGCAGGATGCAATACCTGTTGTATTTCTATAAACTAGCTATGAACAATCAAAAAACGAAATTAAGAAAACAATTCTATCAACCTAAGTGCTGATCAACGCATGAGTGGATAAAGAAACTGTGGTGTATATATATATATACATATATATATATATATATATGTCATAAAGTACTAGTCAGCCATAAAAAGGAATGAAGTAATGTTTTTTTGCAGCAACTTGAATGGAACTGGAAACCATTATTCTAAGTGAAGTGTCTCAGGAATGGAAAAACAAACACCACATGTTCTCACTTATAAGTGGGAGCTAAATGATGGGTATACACAGTCATAGAGTATAGAGTACCCTCCAAATGCTAACATAGGAGTTACCATATGACCCAACAATCCACTACTAGGTATATACCCAAGAGATATGAAAACATATGCTCACACACAAATTGTAACCAAATGTTCATAGCTGCATTATCCATAATAGCCAAAAAATGTAAACAACCCAAATATTCACCATCTGATGACAAGATAAACAAAATGTGGTATATGCATACAATGGACTATTATTTGATCATAAAAAGAAATGAAGTACTGATACATGCTACAACATAGGTTAAACCTTGAAATTATCATGCTAAGTAAAAGAAGCCAGTCACAATGACTATATAGTCTATGATTTTGTTATATAAAATGTCCAGTATAAGCAATCCACAGGGACAGAAAGTGGATGAGTGGCTGTCAGGGGCTAATGTGAGGGGGGATTAGGGGAGTAGAGGGACTGCTAACATGTATGGTGTCACATGTTTTGGGGGGTGATGCACATGTTCTAAAATTGATTATAGTAATGGTTACACAACTCTGAATATACTGAAAACCAGTGAATTGTACACCTCAAATTGTACACTTTAAAAACTAAAGTTTATGGCACGTGAATTATATCTCAATTTTAAAAGGAATGGACAGCATATTTTATTTTATTTTGTGCTTAGCAATATTTTAGCACGAAAGGATTTTACTCTGAGACTGATCTGACATCCTGATGGGCTTTGCTGATAATGCCAAGCTAGATGGGATATTAATATTAAAAGAATAAACGGTTTCCTCCATACTCACAACACTTCTGACACCAAATGTGTGGGGTTTTTCTACACAAACAACCAATTGTCCAACTCTCCCAACACCAGCTGGATGTCCTGTAACTCAGGACACTTCCTATGTGGAGTTAGCATCAGCCGCCATGGGTTAGTCACAAGCCCTGGGCCTGTGGTACTTCTGACCAAATTGGCTACATAGTGGGGTTTTCCATAACCCCCTCCTCAGGTTTGAAAACTTGCTCCCATGGCTCACAGAACTCAGGGAACCCTGTACTTACATTTACTAGTTTATCATAAAGGACACAGATGAAGAGGCTCAAGGGGCAAGGAGTGGGCAAGGAGGTGCGGAGCCTCCACGCCCTCTCTGGGCACCCAGCCTTCCATGTGCTCATCAGCCCAGAAGCTCTAGGAACCCTGTAGTATAGGGGACTGCAACCCCTCAGCAGGATCAATTATCACCTCAATCTCAGCCCCTCTCCCCTCCCCAGAGGGGGGGGGGTAGGCCCGAAAGGTCCGAGCTTCTAATCGTGGCTTGGTCTTTCCAGTGACCAGCCCCCATCCTGAAGCTGTCATCCAGGAGCCAACCAAAAGTCACCTCGTTAGAACAGAAGACACTCCTGTCACCCAGGAAACTCCAAGAACTCTGTGTCAG
Source organism: Microcebus murinus (assembly GCF_040939455.1). Classification (NCBI taxonomy): domain Eukaryota; kingdom Metazoa; phylum Chordata; class Mammalia; order Primates; family Cheirogaleidae; genus Microcebus; species Microcebus murinus. Next base: position 30,986,485 of record NC_134117.1, on the reverse strand, counting down.
GAACTGAGGTCAAAGACCAGTTATTAGAACAAAAGAGGCTCCCAGCATCCCTATCGATCTGGAAACTACAAGGGTAATAGGAGCTCTCTGTCAGGAGCTGGGGGTAGAGACGATCTATCTATCTCTATGTATTTTTTTATTATGTCACAACTGTTCTCTTCATAGAGGGAAGAGTTGCAGAGTTAAGAACAGCAATTTTTTGTGTGTTATTTGGAGGGGTTAATTGGGGGATCCATTACTACAGTGTGTGGCAAGATGATTATGGACATTTTTTATATGAATAGATGTAATCTTTAAATTTTTTTTTTATTATGGTGGGCACCACACCAGAGGGTGCACGTTGCAGGTTACAAAAATAAAGCAAAAGTTTCCATAGCCCGAAATGGTTTAATATATGACTAAGTCTCCTCATCTGCCTTCTAAGATGAGAGGCCCCAGAATCCCTTCTTCCTCTTTCAAATAATGAGTTAATGACGATGATAAAATGGCTACCTATTGAGAGCTGAATATGTAGCAAACATTTACATGCATTTTCTCATTTTAACTTCCCTGTCCTCACTATGACATAGTTGTTTAGAACATACCCAAGGTCAGGCAGCAAGTCGGTCATTGAGCTGGGCTGAGACCCCACATCTGAGTGACTCCCAGAACCTCTCTCACCACCATTGAGCTTTACTCTTCACTTCTTCATTTTCTATTCTAGGGTAGCTTCTGCCTGGGAGCTTACAGCACCTGAGATCCTAACCACACATGTAAGGGAGGCCATGGTGCAGAGAAGCAGTGCCCTGGACTGGGTTTCAGGGGCCCCGAATTCTAGTCCAGGTTTGCCACCGTTGAGCTCCATGACCCTGGGCAAGAAGCGTGACCTCTCGGAGGCATGGTTTTCTGATCTGCGAAACAAGGAAATTCGTCCCAGCTATCCCTGTAGTTCCTTCCAGCTCTAACATTCAGCCCCAGTCCTGCCTCACTGTCTGATTGTCAGTTGTGTCTAGAGACTAAAAGGAAGAAGACCTTCAAGTCGGTGTAGGGTGGTGATTTCAGGAGGCTGGGCTTTGGTGTCAGACTGACGTGCACTGCTTCCATCACTAATCTCAGTGTAATGTTGAGCAAGGTCCTTAACCTGTGTCCCCATCTGCTAATGGGAGTAAAAACAGCACGGAGTGCTGCTGAGCCATCTGCAGAGAGGGATTGTAAAGACCGAGAGTGAGATCTCTGTAAAGAGCTTAGTGCAATTCCTGGCACATAGGAAGTACTGGAATGGTTATTATATATTATTTAATAATAATTTACGAGTATTATTGTTGATTGTTATAAAATAGAGAGACAGAATCCCTTCAGGGTAATTAGTGTATGTTCAAATAGCTCAGCCACTCGGAGCTCAGGTGGGCTGCTTGGGCTCGGTTCTAGAACAATCTGTGTCTACTGGGTCAGCCATACCTCAGGACGGTGCTGTTGGGTAAGGGTCACCACTAATAACACTGCAGAGTTCCCCTCCTGTTAACTTTGAGTTAATAATGCCATTTTCCACTTTACAGGACAATACATTAGTGCAGCTTACCATATGCATTTTGGCTCATTTTTTTTTTTTTTACCCAATGTAATCAGAAGTGGATAAGCCATCAGTGAGAAATAACTGATGAAAGTTAGTTAATGTGCTATAAAAAGAACACATGAGAAAATACTGCTGCCTGGAAATTTCCCAGTCTGGGTAGAGAATTTCTCTCTCTTTCAATGTTATTAATAAGCACATGTAAAGATATATTTACAAGATTGTTTATCACAGTGTTATTTATAATGGTAAAAATGTAAACATAACAGAGCCATTAAAAATCAAATATTATAAAACTAGTTTTAGAGTTGGGGAAATGTGCACTGTAGAGTTTGTTTTTTATAAATTGGAAAAAATGTGTTCTTTGATCCTAATTTTGTAAATACTGTGTGTATTTATAGAAAAAATATGAAATGCTACAGCAAACATATTAGAAGAGGTTCTCTGGGTACAGGATTATTGATTATTTTAATTTTCTTCTTTATAATTTCTACAATTTCATAGTGAGTGCATATTTCTCTGGAAATCAGGGGGATAAGTTGTTTTTTGGTAATGAGAACTCTGTCGGATTTTTTTCTACTCTGAGTTTCTGTTCGGTAGATTATTATATTTGAGTGTATCTTAACTCTTAGTCTAGACAGTTTTTTTTTTAGTCTGATGGTTTTTTTCTTTTTTAAATACTGACTTAGAAATAATATGCTTCATTGATTTTGCAAACTTATCTTTTCCACCTATGTTGAAGACAAGACAGACGTGTTTCTTACAAGATTGATTTTGTTACTTTGAAAACCAATAACAGATAATGAGCTAAAATCATCAATTAACTAACCTTTTTCTATACCCATCACTTCCCTGTTGAAAGCAATTTTCAGCTCTGCCTGACATTTAGTATTTTTAAGCCAAGTCTGAGTCTTTTATGAAAAGAAATCAATGTCCTTCTTGCTCTCTTATTTTATATGATTAGCATTGCACCTGTGAAAGACTATTACACATACAATTAAAATTCTGATTTCTTTTAAAAGTGACTATCTACAAAATTAACTTAAATCAAAGGAAAATGGATAGAGTAAATATAATAAGTTTTTCCTACTTTTTCCCCTAATTATAACTTAAAGAAACTTTTTAAAAACAATATTGCAATATCTATTGGGGAAAAAAGGAACAGCCAAAATGCTGAACCGGTTTTTTGAGCATGAGGGGAGACTGAGGATTTGTTCTCTGGATGAATCTTTTCAGATATCATTTTGGTTTATTTTGAAGATTATTGTTATATGTGCATTACAAACAAGTTAAGCAGAACAGAACTGTATGATATAGGAACACTATTATTAGTTTGGTATGTACTAGACAGACATGCAAACACATTACCTACATTTATAGAATTCTTTTCTCCTCCATTAGGATCATAGTCCATTGTTCTCAACTTGCTTTTTTCACTTACATTTTTTGTGAGAAAATTCTATTTCAGTACATATAAATTTACCTCACTTTGGCTATACTTTTACAAGAATATCTGTTGAATAATAATATCCTAGAAGTGAAATTGCTAGGACAAAGGATATGCATACTTTAAATGTTGTTTTGCCTTCCAAGAAAGCTTGTGCCCATTTCACCACCCACCACAGAGAATGGGAATGAAAGATAAAGTTTCAGAAGCAGAGCCACATGGAGGTTGTCCAGGTTTTGATAGGATATCATTTAAAGTCATGTTTAGAAGGTTGCTCAGCTAGCTTGGGGAGGGGGGGGTGCCTTCTAAAGTCGGATTCCTATAAAGTATAATCCTGCCTAACTCTTCAACTTTTCCCTACCCAGAAAAGATCTGTGTGTCTGTGTGTGTGTGTGTATGTGTGTGTGTGTGTGTGTGTGTGTGTGTGTGTGTGTGTGAGAGAGAGAGAGAGAGAGAGAGAGAGAGAGAGAGAGAGAGAGAGAGAGGCTGACTTGGGGAAATCAGGGCATTGCATCTCCTCTGCAGAAGACCCTCAGTGCCGAATATAATAGAATTTTGGAGTCAGAGTTGGGTTTAAATTTCAGCCCATCTCTTCGTAGCAGGGTGTCTTTAGGCAAATTGCTTAACCACTCTGACCTCTGTTTTATCATCTATGGAAGGAGGATAATCATACTCACCTTACAGGGCTCTTTGTGAGAATTTAAATGTGTTACTTAATGCAAAGGGCTTGTAAATGGTGGGGAGCAAGGGCTATGTTATTGGTTATCGTTGAGATGCTAGAAAAGGATTAGGATGAACAAGCCAAGAGCATCCTAGAGGGTGACGTTTTGGCCACTTTTACAGAAAAGCTTGAGGAAATCACAACATTGTAGTCAATATTAAATATATTTTATGTAACACTATACTTTCCCCACTCACATTCCGGAGCCCTCTTCTAATTTTCAGTATAGCACTTTTGTCACCTTCCAATATGCATCATGACTCATTTATTATGTTGTTGTTTATTGTTATTGTCGTTGTATGTTGTTTATTGTGTCCTCTCCTATGATGTTCTATATGAACAAAGATCTGTTTTCGTTCACTAAATCCCAATGTCAGTGTAGCCTGAAACAAACTTGGCACATAGTAGGCACTCAATAAATGAATGAATGAATTCCTTCTTAGGGTTTCTTAAACCCATTTAGATGTATCAGCAGCTAATGAAGCCAGCCCCTGCACACTGAGCATGCCCAAAATAACTCAGGCTCAGCTTGGGGCAATGCAAGGTACTGGGCCAGGAGCCAGAATGATCAGGTTCTCTCAGCTTTTGCCAATTCCAGGGCTGACCACGCACAAGCTGGATTCTTGGGCAAGTCACGTAACAACTTAACTCAAGCTTCATTTAAAAAAAAAAAAAAAAGATTAGCAATTCCTACTTGTCATGGCTCTCTCACATTATGCAGAGATTATGTGAGATTATTTTTTAAACTCTAGATTTTCATACGAAGCATAGCAAGAAAGACCAAATGCTTTTACTTTTGGTAAGGACCAAAAGCAAAAAAGAAATAAATGGGAAGTGGCAGATTTTGCTGGACTCCAATCCAAGCCCAAGGCTCTTGGGTGGGATCAGGATCTGAACAAGCATTTTTTTAAAAAAATACTAACCCTGGGGGAGGGGTTGCCCAAAGACACTGTACTCCAGGGCATTAGGTGAACAATTATTAAGTAGAAATGCTCACTGATTTTAGAGGCTTATCCCTTGGCCCTGCCGGGGTATTTTTGGGCTGCACAATTTGTGGACAGCCTCTGGGAATGGCAGTTTATAGACCGGTCAGAGATTGGTGATCGCCAGGAAGGAGGGAAGAAGGGGAGGGAGGGAAGGAAGGAGAGGTTGCTGGGGTGGCAGGAGGGCTCTGTGGGGTCCTCAAGCTTCTCAGAGCAGTGTCCCTCAAGCAAAGATTTGGCCTGGGATTCTCCTGACTCGAGGTAGGGTGATGCCTAGATCTACCCCAAACCAAAAGTCTAGGGTGCATATATATTTTGATCCTCCCATTATCCCCATCTGCCTTTGTTCTTCATGAGCCACCCCTTTCTCTAGTGCCATACAGAAAATAAAGCTTCCTACCTGGTTTTCTGCAGTGATGCTCCATCTGTCTCGGTGTAGGCTTTGGCAGTGGGGAATAACTTACAGTTTCCTGAACAAGCCACAGGGCTCTCACCTTAGGTCCTTACATAGGATCCCAGCAACTTGGTGGCTGAAGCCCTTCTTGAACCCACCAATCTCACAAACTCCTCAGGCCCCATTTCCCCCACTGAGAAGTGATAAGTGTGTTGGGAAACATTTTGAAGAGACTGTAATTCCTATGTAAATTATACAGAGACAGACAACAAGGTCGAGAAGGGGCTACTATGTGCTATGATATTACATTCCCTTCATGAGGATTAGTAAAGGCTTTGAGAAGTCCTACAGTTTTAAAAAAAGCCTGTTTAACCCACTATTTCCCTAAGTTATTAACCAAGGAACCATGCATAACCGCTGCATAAATTCAGTGTGATACACTTTAGAAGATACTGATTTAAATACTGATGGGAAGGAAAGGAGAGGGCACTTGTAGGTTTCTGTGTGCTACACCGTCATGTAGTTGTAATGCCGTGGTTGAAGCAATAGTTCCAGGCTGACCAAAGAAGGGAAATGTCTACCCTCTGGGTCAAATCCTTACCTTTGGAGTTTAAAGAGGTCATTTTATCAGATCACTCCCAGTAAACTAGCATAGGAATTGATTTATTCTAACTAAAACCACTTGAGATGCATCTATAAACCAGAACGCCAGTGTGGCAAAATGCTGAGTGACCAGGAACGTAAGCTCTGCAGTCAAATAGATCCTGCTGAAATCCCAGCTCTCTGACTTACTACTTATGTGACCTTATCTGATTATGAATAGTTCTCTCATGAATAAAATATGGATAATAACACTGTCTCTCTCCTGAATTAATCCATATAAAGCACTTTGTACAGGAAGCTTTTATTTGAGCAGAGAATCAGAATTTGAAGTTACTGTGTTTCATGGCAAATATTTCTAGGCTGTAAGAGTATCCGGAGAGATAGCCCTGTTCTGCTTTAGAATGACTATTAAGACCATGGGGCTGAGAGCAAACAGTGACTATAAGTGAGGTGGATAATTTTTTTCTAAAAATGCTTTCAGAAGAGGAAAACTATGGTGTCCACTGGGCTTCACAAACTTCGCTGCAGGGATGATGAGTCAAGATCGGGGTCATAGGACTACTAGGTCTTTAATCCATCGTGGAGTAGCCCATGTTGCAGAGAGGAAGGCCTTGGGTGACCTACGGCTGAGCACTGGGACAACGTGGCATGTGAAGAGGAGAGAGGAGATAATAAAGAGAGCTCAGCAAGGACAAGAGACAGTGAGAAATATCTGTAATAGCTGCAAAAGTATGGAACTTAGGGGACAGAAAATTCTGTCCCAAGATTTCTAAAATGTTTCTTTGTGGTGCAGGATATAAAATCCCTGAGTAATACTGCTTTACAGAAACCTACATGAAAGGTCTGTATTATGTTTCAAGGTTTCCTGCATTGTGTTTGTGTTTCCTTTGAGTGTGGTGTCATGCTTATACTGAGACACATGGGGCCACTAGATTTATTAGGGTTACACTGATTCTTTTTACACTGGTTCTTTTTCTTCTTTTATTTAATTTTTTAGGTCTCCTTTGTTGCTGTTTCTCACCAGTCACTAGACTTGTCATTCATTGTACTAGAACATGATTTATATCTCAGGATATATTTCAGTTCTTAAAATATTACCTTACATTATTTACATATCATTACATTATCTCTTCTCTTACATATTAAGTAAATGGCTTTTTCATAAGATTTGGGAGTTACTTTTATGTCCTCTGCAGAGAGCTGCAGTTTGAGATCACATCTTAGAGTTGGTTATTTCTGAGGAGAGTACCTATTTGTGGCTAACTCCACTATGTATAAATTCTCAGTGAATCTATCTAGATACATCATAAATATCTAAAAACTACAGTCTGCTCCTTATCATCAGGCCACATTCTGACTCACTTTTCAGGAAATTAGTTACTTTCTAAACTTTTCAGCAAGTTGGAGAGTGAGGCCACATAGGCTGGATTTGAGCATCTGCCTGATTTTTATATTTTTAAAAATATGAGCTTAGAAAGAAGCAAATATAATCTGGTAGTCTCTGCTTTTTTGCTGCAGTAGATTTTGGGTAGTTTGGTCCAAAAGATGGATTAAAATGTGTAGAATCAATTCCTTGCTTAATCACCTGCCTTTCAGAATGAAAGAGAAGTGATCATTTGGACACTATGGATCTTTTAGGGAGACGAAACAGAAAGTTTTGCCTGGAACATGTTTAAGATAAGTCTAGACTCGCATCACTGGAGAGCAATGTTGTTCAAACTTTAAAGCTTTGTCTTAACAATACTTTTAGATTGTCACTGAAAGCATTCCTCCCTAAAGGGGAACAACTCAATTAAATAGCAAATGCCATCCAGAACTGTCCCTGGGCTATCCTTCAAAAGCGGTTGGGTTGCTTAGGAGGGGATAAGTTGAGGGGAGAACATCAGACCATCAACAGAGATGCTGGATCAAAGAACCAGAATTCCCCAGGATGGACCTGGTTTCCATTTTTCTGTGTTTTTGTTAATTTGGACAGACCTTGTGGCCTGGTTTTTCGATCAGAAGATATGGTGGCCATACTTATAGAGGAAGGGGCCAGGCTCTGGGGTCTACCCTGCAGAGAAGGCACCTACTAAAGTGGATGGTAGCGAGGAATTGGAGTGTAAAGGTGAAGGGGAGAACTATTTGTTTGTTTTTAAGGATAAAGGAAACCAAACATTTGGTTAGGCAAATAAGTCAGTGGGGAAAAGGGATTGAAGGTAGAGACAACCACTGATGCAAGTTCTGGAGGAAACAAGAGTGGATTTAATCATTAACCTAGGTGGGCCCTGGAGAGGAGGAGGTACATGCCATTCGGAGAGGGACAAGGTGGGAGAAATACAAGGCATTTGAATTGAGGGAGTTCCTAGCACATGGCCTTAATTGTTTATAAGTTAAAAAACAATGGAACAACTGTGAGGAAAGTAAAAGTGGATTTGGAAGTGTGAGAAGAATAGGAAACATACACTGCCAAGGAAAAGAGGACTGGTGAGTTGTTTGGGGAAAAATAAATAACTTCATGTTTAAAGCCACCCTGAGGGCCTAGCTGAAGTTAGATAACAGGAATTAGCAATAGCCTCATCAGTTGGTCGTATGATTGTTGGTGTCACCCTATAGTGGCCCAGAAGCTGAGGAAATGAATGGAGGTTGAGTTTGCCTAGGTTGAGGACTGGGAAGTGCATGTGGTGGGAATCAGGGTGACTTGTGAGGGAATCTTTAGCTGGTGGGTACCATGGTAAAGTGCGGATCATGGCACCAGACCAGTGTCAAGGAACTAGAAGTTTGCTGAGGACAGAGGAGATGAAAATTCCAAAATTTTCTGCAGTGGGGGTTAAAAAAAGTCATGGAATGTAGACATATGAATGTTAAGGAAGGCATCCTTATGAATTTTGTTGTTGTCCAGAGTCCAGGCTAGATGACAAGTGTCTCAAAGGGAGATGATGAGTTACAGGCAGGAAGTTGGGAGGCAGCTTGGGAGGGTGTCAAAATAAAGAGAAGGCGTGTATGGCATCTCTAATTAAGGGGATCATTTTGAGCCCAGGAGTCCCTCCCTTTGGTACTTCTATCTCATGCCTCTGCCACCTTCTCTCCTACATCCCTCTGCCAACTTCTTCCTACCATCTGTGGACCAGGGAGTAAGATTTATTAACATCTCCTTATTACCTGTTCCTTTCTTACTTTTATGGATAGCCCTGTTCTTGCAACCCTCCCCCCCAAATATATCTCAGTGAAATCAAAGTCTTTGAAGGTGGAGGGTTGGCAGAGCATAGCATGACATTTTGAAACCTCATGTGCAGAGGGTCCCTGGGTCCCCAGGTCCCTGCATGTGTGCATGCTTCCCCACCCCACAGCCTTCTGTCCTCTTCCCTTTCAGTTGGCTATGCCCACACCCACCCTCATCTCTTTTCACTCTGATGGTTAGCAAAGGAGGATAAGGAAGCTCAAGGTACTCTACGAAGTGTCATAGTGAACTGAGTGGGCAAGGACATGCTAGATTAATGCTGTTTCTGAAAATGAAAAATCAAGCTCCTCCCCCTGCCCCACCTCACTGGGGACAGGAAGACAGGACAGCTATCAGAAAGGTCTTCATATCAAGAAAGATAGTATAAAACTGTTAACCAAGTAAAGGATTTGGTTAAGGAACCTACAAGATTTTGAATGGCTCTTGAGTAAATATCTGTTGTAGGAGATACCAACCTTGGTGTCACCATGACTTTTGTTGCTTCATTTCAGAACGCCAACCAGGCACCTCTATGGCCAATTCCAACACCCTCCCTTCAAGTTCAGCTGGGATCAGCAAAGAATTGATTGACCTGCAGCCCCTCATCCAGTTCCCAGAGGAAGTTGCCAGCATCCTGACGGAGCAGGAGCAGAATATTTACCGGAGGGTCCTGCCAGTGGACTATCTTTGCTTCTTAACCCAGAACTTGGGCATTCCGGAATGCCAGAGGTCCCTGCCCTGCCTCAAAGCATCCATCTCAGCATCAATTCTTACTGCTCAGAATGGAGAGCACAATGCCCTTGAAGATCTTGTGATGAGATTTAACGAGGTAAGAAACCACTTTTGGATGTCTTGGTATTTGAATGGCCAGTAAGTGATTTTTAGTCATATTCCTCCTTTTAGGTGTGTCTGTTGCCAATATCTCACCTGCCTTTCTGTCTTGCCACTTCTGTGATGACTCCTTTTCTTTCCAGGCAATGAGTCAGATGCCACCTTGTCATCCCCCCTCATTGTACCCCAACCTGCCCTTAAGCCTAATTGATCTTATTTCTACTCCATATCATCACCAAGTCCACCAATCCTTCTCCCTTTGGACAACCAAATTTTCAATCCCCCAGTCTAACTCCCCAGCCCACACCCTTGTTCCCAGAGGTGCTTTTAACACTGGATGTCTCAGTTTTAAGTTTTGACAACAGGATCCCTGGCCCCATTCGTCTAGCCCACCCATCTGGCAGCTCACTTTGCAGCCTCTGTAGCTTGCCCGTCAGGACCCTGATGGTGGTTGTGAATGTTCATGACCATGATAAGGTCCAGTGAATGCAGAAAGTGTTCGAGGCTGGGCTCAAGCAGTTCTGTCTGGGCATGCCCTGAGCAGCATTCCTCAAAGAGAAATCCTTATCCATAGGAATAGCTGGTATCCACCAGCACTGTTGTGCTAACCATTTAGCATGTACCGCCTATCTGCTCCTTGCAAAAACCTTGGGAGACAGATATTGTCATTAGCCCTGTCTTACCAATGAGAAACGGGGGTACACAGAGATGAAGTCATTTGCCCAAGGTTGCGTAAGTGGTAGGTAGCAATTGTGAGATTCTAACTCACACAGGCCCCAAAGTGGGTTTTGAACCACTACTGTATTTTGCATTTCACCTGCAACAGGATTGTGTTGGAGGGTGGAGTGGGGTGCCTACTAAAACCAAAGGTTCCTAGTCCTACCCCAAACCAAGTAAGACAGAATCTCTGGGAGTCCACGTGAGAGCTTGTAAACCTCACTGCCCCAAAGTTGTTTTGTAAAATAAATCTCCTGATGTTCTTGATTTTTCTTACTGATAAAAACGGAATGGAAAATGAAAGTTCCAGTAACTTATGTGATTTTACCCTATTTCATGAATTACTTTAAACATCCAGATCTACTTAACTCTCACATCATTAGGCCCCTATTCTTGTCTTTTTTCTTTTTTTAATTTAACCTGAACTTAAAAGTGAATTACCAGAACTTGTAAAATCTAATTTTAAATTAAACTTGGATTTTTTCCATTCACTGCCACAACCTTGGGAATCAAAGATGCATCAGTGATTTCACTAATTCAGAGTTAGTGATGATGTGACCTACAGCTGGGTTGAGGCCTGGTTTGGACTATCTCTGAAAATAGTTTAGCTAAGCAACTTGAGAACATAAACAAAATTTCTGGGAAAACACTTAAACTACTTAGGAGAACAGTCTGTTTTCAAGTATTCTCGAGCATCTATTTTCATACAAATTATGGGTATACCAATTAAAAATCAGTCTTATATAGTCATTCCAGGCAGGTCCTAAATGATCTGCACTGGGCAATACTGGGATAGCTAAATTCTAGTTGCTTTATATACTTTAAGGCAGAAAAGTTGCATCATATTAAAAGAGAATTATTAAATTCACATTTTCACCTATTTAAAATGGCCTTGCCTCCAAACTAGCATGGATTTACAAATTGTAAAGAAAGGTAAGGAAAGGAGCTTGCATTTATTTAATAGGTGCTTTGGACTGGATATTTTCACATTTTAAAATTCCATTTAATCCTTATGACAGTTGTCATTATCCCTGTCTTACAGATGAAGAAAGTGAAGCTTAGACAACAAAATGAATAATTATAGTGTTGGATTATGACCCATAGAGTAAAATAAACATTTTTTTAGTCCATACTGATATAAATAAATCAATGTGGTGGGGTAAGGGGGAAGTACAGCTCTTACTTACAGAAGAATTCCAATTAATAAATGTAGAAGAAATGAGGGAACTAGAAAATCATCATTAGAATATCACAGTAATAATTGTTGCAGGCAAGAACCACTGATAATTTCTAAAATTATTGGGCAAAATAAGTACGATGAGAAATAGCATATTTGCATAGTTTCAAAGCATCTCACCACAAGATAGTTGTTAATTATAAAGGGAAAATAGAACAATGGAGAAACCCAGTAGACACTGCCTTAACCAAGCGATCAGGGTTAACAAGACGTATCAAAGTGTACCTCCTCATATGATACCCTGAGAAGAGCATGACTTCATCTCTAGGGTATTCTTGCCAAAAATGCACAACCTAAATCTAATAATGGAAAAAAAAATCAGGCGACCCCAAATTGAAGGACATTCTCCTCTTTGAAAGTGTCAAGGTCATGAAAGATAAGAAAAAACTGAGGAATTGTCAAAGACTGGAGGAGACAAGGAGACATGACGACTAAATGCAGGGCAGGATCCTGTTGAATCCTAGACTAGAAAAAAGACATTGATGGAAAAACTGGGGAAACTCCAATAAGGTTTGTAGTTCAGTTAGTATTACTGTATTGATGTTGATTTCCTGGTTTTGACAATTGTACTCTGATTATGAAAGATGTTACCATTAGGGAAAGCTGGGTGAAGGGTATACGGGAACTTTTTGTACTATTTTTGGCAACTTTTCTGTAAATCTAAAATTACTTCAAAATGTAAAGTTAAAAAAAAAAAGCAATGAGCTTAGAGAGGTTGAGTCATTTATCCATAGTCACAGAGTAGCTAAGTAGATATCAGAATCCAGATCTATCTGTGTTCAAAGTCTATCTCTTCTCACCCAACTGCCTCTCTACTTATTAAATTATCAAGTTCAAGTTTGGAGTAAAACCAGAATTGCAAATTTAGAATTTAATTAGCCTTGGGTCTCCTTTCCTTCTTCCCTCTGTCTGTCTCTACTTTTCTAAATCTTCTGCGCATCTATGCTTTTTCTACTCCTCTTTCTGTTTCTATTTTTACTTAGTTTCCTGTTATCCATACTTCTGCCTTCAATCCCTCATTCTTTCAGTCATCCACTCCAGACATAGTCATTGAGCGCCTATTATGCTCTAGCCTTCTTTTTTCCACTAGTGCCAAACATATTTTTAAAAACTAAGAAATGAGCAATATATGATGAAAGTTGACAACATTAGTAGCCCACACTTTGGTTCCGTAAAAATTGGATACACAAAATAAATGCACTTTTCTCAGTGGAAGGAGGATGTATATTCCTTGGAACAGTACAGGATCTCAAAGACTGAGAAAGAGAACGTTGGGTCCATTGCAGTAGTGCAAATCACTTAAGGGAGATTGAATGCATTTATTCGTGCATTCAGTCACTCAGTTAACATTTATTCCGCACTTCTTAGAAGCAGGGCACTGTGGTGGGTATGTACTAAGGAAAGTAAATAACAGCCTGCAGCTGCCAGAAGCTATCAGGCATGGACTCAAATAACTACCAAAAAGGCAGAAAGTAAGTGCAGGGTGATTGGCACCGACAGTGTGGGCTACAGCGTCCAGGTGGGTGAGCAGAGCTTATTCTGCTGAGCTCTGGAGTTGGGGACTGGGCTTTGAGGGATGAAAGGGACAGAAGGGGACGTTCGCAGGGAGGAAAAGACAGTCCAGACAAGAGAACAATCAAACAGTTTTTGTCATGAGCAACACTCATGGTTTTAGGAGGCAGCTTGCTTCTGATTGCCAGCAGAACATGCTTATGAGCTAGAAGTTTCCATATTCTAACAGCTCTCTGCACAATGACTTAACTGTAGTGTGGGGAAAGGGAAGAAAATTCCTGATGCCTTTCAGGCAATGATGCATAATGTTTCTGCTTAGGAAAGTATGGTTAAAATGCAATGCAAAGTATGACCATGACATAACTGAAAAGGTTCAGCTTACATTAAAGAAGGCCAGGAGATAAATCATTTAAAATCAGTTTTGATTGTGGCTTAGAGGCAATGTTTCTCCCCATTCCTCCTTCTCCAGCCCTACTAGGCTGTGGTGTGAACTAGAGAAGCTTCTTAAAGGTAGTTTCTCTTTATCCTTGAAAAAAAACCCAGCAGCGTGTGCAAGGGGTCAGTCCTCAAGCAGGTGGTAGTCAGGATCTGCACTGGGGATAGGCTTCCTTTGGTTTGAGAGACGGATCTTCCTGACCCCTCTTAATCTGGACCTCTCTCTAGGCATATTCTTGACCTAAAGCAGCTCCAAACAGCCAGTGTTTTCTCTCTCTCCTTTCAGGGTGAGCAGCCTCGCTGCTTGGCCACCCACGAAGTCTCTTGTTTTGACATTCAGAAATGATATTCTTTTTTCCCCTCCTTTTTCTTCCTCCTTATACCTCTAGCCCACATTCCTTTTGATCTTACTTTTTTAAATGCCTCTTAGAATAAATTCCCAAACCATTTATCATTTCTAGGAGAGACGAAAGGCATTTACTATAGATCATTTTACCAAAGAGATTATGCAGTTTAGCGCACGCAGCAGCAAAGAAATGAGAGGCAGATAGAGGTTGAGGTGCAAGCACCGTGGTGGAACATGGAGTGAGTGGGAAGATTCTGGAATCACAGTTCACAGTCACTGGCTCTCAGACCTCCTGCCTCCTCAGTAAGGCCTCTGCTCTCGTCGTGATGTTCACCCAGGGATGATCTTTGGGGTTGGAACTCTTCGTGGTCTGCATTCACAGCTGGTCCTCAGGGTCTATCACCCAAGTCAACTTGTGACTCTATAACCTGTCATTGCCCACACCACTGCCAGGTGCTCTTTTGTTTAACAGACATTTGATATCTCTGGCTGGAAGTGATTTTCAAGGGGCAATAGCAGGTTCACTTTTTTCTGTGTCCTCAGAGGGCAATTTTTACTTGTCAGGTGGTTCTTGGCAAGACCATTCATCTGGCTTTTCTTTGGGACCAGGTGGTCCAAGGGCAGGTCAGGAGCCTGGATTGAGGCCCACAGTTACACTGGGACCCCAGCAGCCTCCGCAGGGCTTCCACCTGGCTACTTGCCCCAGGTGTCTTTTCCCCAACCCCCTCTGCATGGTCAATCTGAGCATTCATCAACCGGCTTCCCTCAGCCTCATAAACTTGGGCAGCCCAAAGTGACACACAGTTGTCACTTATTCCTTCCATCTGGTAGGTTTCACCAGATGTCAATTCAACAGTTTTAAGGCCACCTCTTCTATAAAGAATGTCAAGATGCAGCTTAACTCCCTGGGACAGAATAGTAAGAATAAATAAACCGTCTGGCCAGAGAAGAGCTGTTTGAGCTAGGTACTTTAAGCCGGAATCCCTTATATATACTTCATAAGTGATGACAGTCGCTTTGGCAGATTCCAGCATCTAAAAGTCTGTCTAGTCATAGCTAAGGAAAGACCATTTTAGCACAGCAAGCAGAAAGCATGACTTATGATAATGGTCTGGGGCAGGGATGGTGTCCTCGTGTCCATGATGTGCCTTCACTTGAAATGTTTTAGAAAAAAATATCGTTTTGCATTAGTATATTTAACCATGTTAAGAAAAATTTCTGTCAAAGCTTTTCTCTCCTTTTACAAAAGCAGAGAACCAAGCAAATCATCTACTCAGGGCTGCGATACAAACTTTCCTCCTCGAATCTTAACACTCATGGGGTAAATTGCTGATAAAGCCCCCTTGGGAGGAGGGAAATTTCAGCTCACTTCGGAAGACCAAATTTCCCCTTGACAAAGCACATCTCCCTGGAAGGGCGTCTCTGAGAGCAGATGTTGTATTCTTTCCTGGGACCGTTTCGGTACACATTTCTGGCATGACAGACATTTTACTCCAGAAATTTCTGGACTAAAACATACTGTAGGCAAATAAACCACAGACACTCAGCTGTGCTGGGCAGGTTTCTAAGCGGAAAGTTATTTGTAGGTGGCGCATCTGTCCTGGAGCTGATGGGTGGCAAATCATGTTTTGTGGTTCCTGCAATCAGCACCCACAGGACTGTCCTCACCCACAGTCGCACCCAGTGAATGGCAGGGCTGAGAAGTGGGAGGGGTGTGATCGTCGTCGCTCAGGTGCAGCTCTGGAGTCAGGCAGCCCTGCTAGGCTGATCCACCATGCCCAGCTGTGTAACCTCAAGTCAACCATCCACTCCCTCATCTTTAAGTGGGTACTTATAAAAGAGGCTTCACGCAGTGTTCTGCTGCTTGCCCTTCCGCCATCTGAGGACACAAGGTTTGAGTTCATTCAGCCCTTAGTGCTGATAATTGAAAAAATTGTTCAAAGTAAATTAAATAAATGTGGCGTGTTTACCCTTCCCCCTTTTCTTTCTTTTCTTCTCTCCTTCCTTTTAATTCTTTCTTCCTTCTTTCTGTATTTTTTTTTTCATTTTTTGATCACAATACTATAGTGGAGGACTTGGTTTTAAACCTTTAATATTCTAACTATTTTGCTAATATGATGGGATATCTCAATTCCCTTAGCTGTCCTTCTAAAAGCTCATGGCATGACTCTAGGATTCGAGCAGCCCAGAAAAATAATCACCAAACCCACTAACCTACTGGAGGCCTGTTTTATTCTGTTTAAAGCAGGCATCAATGAACACTTCAGTCCTGAGACTGGTAGAAACAGTAATGGATCCAGTGGAAATTAACAGATAGACAAGTAAGATTTTGACATGTTCGAGCAGTACTATTATTAGTAAAAATAGCGAACTTGACCCAAAAGCCATGCAGCTGCTCCTAAACGCCCATGTTCTTTGCTGTCAGATCACTTAAATGACCCCGAACACTGTGGGAAAAACCAGGTAAGCTTAGAGACTGAGCCTCTTTCCAGAACTGCATTAACTGACCCTATTAGGATGTTTAATGCCGCTCTTTGAAATCTTAGAGGTCTTTGCTTCACATGTGAGAACCAAGGAGGAATGTATTTATGCTTTGCTGAGGATCTGCATTTGCACAAAAGATTTAAACATTCATAAATCCAACTGTCTTCTTAATGCCTCCCCTTGGCTTTTTTCATTCAACAAGATTTGGGGTTACACCCTATGTACTAACTGCTGTTTTGTGCACTGGGGATACAGCACAGATAAAGACAGACAAAGCCCCTGCCTCACAGAGCTTACATTCTATTAATCGTCAAGTCTAGAAGGCATCTCAAATATGGCCAAAATTAACCTGTTGACTTCTCTCTCCCCTGTTCACATACCACCAGTAAATTTTCCACTCACCCCACACAGCCATCCTCCCCATCTCGGCAGCTTCAATATCAACCCAGGTGCTCAGGCCAACAACCTAGGAGTCATCCCTGGTTTACCTGCTTTCCCCAAACCCCCAACATCTAAACCGCCAGAAAGCCCATTTGCTCTACTTCTAAACCACACCCTGAATTGGCCCGCTCCTTAGCACTCCACCTGCTAAGCCAGGTTGGAGCCAGCCACCATCGCACTCATCTCTAGTCCTGCTTCATGCTGACATACCCTATAATCCATTCTCCACCCAGCAGCCAAAGCGATCTTTTATGTCACCTGCTGAAGACCCCCGCCCCAGTGGCTTCCCTTTGCATCTGAAATAAAATCCACAATGACTAGACCCTGCGTGATTTTGCTCCTGCCTACTTCTCCAGCCACCCACCCTAGCCACGCAGACTTGCATTCTGTTCCCCGGAAAGGCCGAGCTAGTGTTCTCCACACAGCCTCCGAAGTTGCTGTTCCCCCTGCCTGAGACCTTCTTCCCCTGGGTCCTACCACAGCTGCTGACTTCTCTTGGTCACATCTTAGCCCAAAAGCCAAGAAAGCCATTGACTTGTTTTATTTTTTTCTATCTCCTTAGACTAGAAACTTTTATGACTTGTTAATTGCTATATCTTTGGTTCTTTGCTTCGTGGCAACTATATGGGAGATGCTCGATAAATTAGCATTTAACGAATAATGCTAGTTGGTATACACAATTATGCATTGAAATAGGTGCTGTTAGAAATACAAAGAAAAATAAGACATGGTCCTTTGTTCAAGGAATTTACAATCTAGTTCAAGACATACAAGACATAAAATATTGAGGCAACATGGAGGGAAAAAGCAATACCAAATATTAACTACTGTGTGAGAAGAACCATGGGTTAACGTAAAGAGAATGATTCTAACTTTAAGTCTGGGTATGAGCCTGGGGTTCTGCCACTTACTATGGGACCGTGAGCACTTAGCTGTTTTGTGTTTCTCATCTATAAAATAGAATACTTTTATCCCATTTCAGCTTTGTATTTCTCATCTATAAAATGAGACGATTTTATCAACTTCATGTGGTTATGGAGACATTCAAGATAATGTACATAACATCACTGAGAACAGGATAGGTTCTCAGTAAATGGTAACTAGTGTGATTCATGCCTGAGAGACAAAGACGGTGCATGCCATGAGAGCGGAAGAGAGAACAGTCACACAAGCACATCCTCCTTGAGGATGACCAAAGGCTTCAGAGCCTTGGAGGTTGGGAAGGCTTTTGCCAAACACACTTATGAGTTTTAGCATCAGTGAGGTTTTGGAGGAATGTCATGGTTTCATATCATTCACCAAATGTAGGAATCCCTCCCTTACAATTTCTTGCCCAGGCTTTGCTAAAATATTTTAAAGATGGACTTTGCTCTATTTCAACAAGCCCGTTATGATGATGGAGCTCAATTTGTTTTAAAATTCTTCCTTAAACCATACTGAAATCTTCCTCCTCATATATTCCACCTGTCAGTTCCTAGAGGAATAATACAAATTATGTCTTCCTGTGGTTTTGTTCTCTTGAGGCTGGATAGTCTTCCTATCTTCAAAACTTACATTATTTTTTCATATGTAAAAATGAAGCTCCACAATCTGTTCTGAGAAGTGTGACTCTCCCTTTTTGCAGTTGATTCATTCTTCTGCTCTTAATGCCTGATAAATTGATTACTTTTTTCTATCAGATGCATCTAATTATTAGCCCAGCTTATGGTCAACTAAAACCCTAGACTTTTAGCATATAAACGGCCATCAAGCTCATCTTTTCTCTGTGCATAGGTTGTTTTGTTTGTTGTTTTCTCACACAAGTATAATATTTTATGTTTAAGTCTATTACATTTTAACATGGGGCATTCAAGTGAATCAAAATAATTTTGCATTTTAATTCAGCTATGTATTGAATTAACTACCACTCCGATTTTTTTTCATATTCGGGTTTATAATATGTCTCATGAATATTTATTCAAATTATTGGTAAAAATGTCCAAATAGGAATGAATAGAAAGCCTTATGGCACATCACTGGAGACTATTCATTAGGTTGGCCTTGAACCATTGATCCCCTCTTTACAAAGTGTTTTTAAGCTAGATGTGATTCTCCTTAACTCTATAGTCATCCAACAAGTGCTTCTCCATTTTGTCTTTAGGCATAACCTGAGATACTCTGTGAAAGTTTAGGCACTTCCTAAAACCAAGACATATAGTTAATATGCAAGTCAAATTATCCTATCAAAAGGAAAGAAAAAATTTAGTTAGTTTGGCAGTTAACAACTTGAGAATATCTAATTTTTCTTCCATTTGTTTATATGATGATGATGATGGAGAAATTAGTGATGGAGCTGCTGTTAATTCTGTGCCTCACACTGGGTACTACATCAAACACTTTATAGACCTAATCTCATTTAGCTTTCACACAACCCTGAAAGGTGGGAATCATAGTTTTAGTTTACAAATAAGGAAACTGAGATTGAGAAAGGCTACATCATTTGCCCAATATCACATAGCTAGAAAGTGTCTAAACCAAGATGAAACTCAGACTTTTGTGACCCCAAAGCCCAAACTCTCTGATATATTGCTGTACATATAGTGCATCTAGTTGCAAAATAAATATTTGTCATGAGAGGTAGCATGATTAAAGAAATGGAGGAGCATCGAGCACAGTGACTCACACCTATAATCCCAGCACTCTGGGAAGCTGAGGTGGGACAATCGCTTGAGGCAAGGAGTTCAAGACCAGCCTGGGCAACATAGCAAGACCTGTCTCTACAAAAAATAAAAAATACAGAATTATCCAGGTGTGGTGGTGCACACCTGTAGTCCCAGCTTCTCAGGAGGCTGAGGCAGGAAGCATCACTTGAGCCCAGGAGTTCGAGGTTGCAGTGAGCTATGATCATGCCACTGCACTCTAGAACTCTGGCCTGAGTAACAGAGGGAGACTCTTATCTCTAAAGAAAAAAAAATAAGGCATAAAATGCTGGTTTGTTTGAGTGACTTTAGAAGTAATCAAGTGGGACCAGGACAGAGGCTCCCAACGTGAGGGTGGGTGTCAATATTCATTCTATAGAAAAATAGTGCCCAAGGTCTAACACATAAGCCACATGTTGGGCAAACAATGATAAATAGGTTTTTATTTTTTTATTGCAGGACTTTCCATGTTATTTATTATGTTAATGTACACAGAGACTCTCCTAGAATGCAGCATTTCACAAAAACACTTGGGTATTGAGTGTCTGAGGGCTCGATACCTACTACAGAATACACTTTAGGAAACTGTAGTCAAGGAGGAGGTGGAGCTAGGCCTTAATGCCTCAGCCTCCCAAAGCAGCTTGGCCACACGTTCTTCAAGAGCCAGAGAAGGGGCAGGGAAAGGATGAGGATTCAGCCGCAAGTCAAAGCAGGACAGATGCTGTGAGTGATGGGGTCTGGGTCTCTCCTGCCCTGGCACTTGGGCCTGGCCACATGGACTTACAAGGTGAGATCTTAATCCCATGATTCAGATTCTATAAGCCTCACGGGAACACAATTTCATTCCTTTTCAACACACCTCATACTTTAAAAGTTATACAGACACTAAAATTGTGTGTAAATCATTAGGGCAGAAAACATGCAGGACTGGCCCTGGACAGAAATACAGCCAAGACGTTTGTTGACATTTCCAGCCGCCACACCCGTGTCTCCTAGTCTCTATTCCCTGCCGCCTTCCCTAGGTACCCGTAGCTACCATGAGGCCCCAGTTCCCTTAAACCACACCTCTCTCACCTCACCATGAGCCCTCATTCATATTAAAGTTGTCTTACCTTGTTATGAGTCATTTTGTAATTTATAAAATATTCTCTTCAATGAAAAGTAAAATTATCTTATATTTGGGTCCATCAAATGTATAAATGCAACAAATATTCCCTAGATGTAGAAAGAATAAAAATCTATATATTTATAGTCCTTCAATCTAATACTTTCTAAGATGCTCACTATTGCTTTATAAAATATGTTTTCTTAATTTTTAGCTGTAGGAACCAACAGCCAAGCTTGGGGAAAAATTTTAAAGTATACTTAAATTTAAACCATTTATCCACGAATTTGCACATTGATACCATGCCTCTGTACATGTACAGAGCTCTTTACATGTATTATCACATTTAATCCTTATATAATACATCACTCTGCATGTGGCTCTGGGACTCCAACCTGTCATTCTGACGCCACGTCCTGGGTGCCTCCCTTCCATCACTGCTGCCTTTCAGTCCTGCTGCCTGCATAGCATTTTGATAGACACTTCTAGAGTAGTGTTTCCTAAAGGTTGCTCTGCAGAACCCTAGTTTCTTAACTAGAAGGAGGAAAAGGAGAAAAAGGAAAAGGAAAAAATATTTGTGGTCCAGTAGGTTTCAGAAACCTCTTTGCAGCTTTTTTCTCCCTTGTGTAGAGATATTCCCAAAGCACATTAGCATATTGAAGGCTCAAAATATCCAGCCATAAAGAGCCTTCTAATTCACCAGCATTTCTCAAATGTATACAATGTGGGACTTTATTTTCCTGATCTTTCTCCAGTTTTTCAGAACAAACCACTCTTGAAAACTACCAAAGGAAAAAAAAATATTAAGGAACAAAACATACACATGTGATATATTTAAATTATCTGAGAGTTGACATGTATTTTAGCCTCCTCCCACCACCTATGGGCCTCCAGGCCAGGGAGGGCTGGATATTTCCAAGGTGAGTTGAATGAATGAATGGTCAAGAGCATGTGCTCTGATTCAGACACACAATCCTGAGCCTGTTACTTATTAGCAGGGGGTTTGGCCAGATTACTTTACTTCTCTGAGCCTTCCTTGTAGGTTGTTGTAAAGGTTTAGTAAGGTAATGAATCCTTAGCTCAGGTAGTGCCTAGCACATAGTAGGTGCTCAGCAAATATTAATTGCTATTTCTGTTACTACTGCTATTATCATCATCATCTTGTCATTATCTTGTGAGGCAATTTCCAGTGTGGCATGTGCAGGTTGTAGGGTGAGAGTAAAGTACTATCTTTAAGTGGATGCCTGCAGGTAGGAGGCTACAGCTCATGTACTAGGAAGGGCTGCAGATACAGTTTTCAAATAATCCCTATAGACGAGAAGAGTTAGCCTTGAGAATCCATCTGTTTTCTAAGACATCAAGTGTGAGAGAGAAGCTTTGAGTATCAAGGTTGGATAATATCCATTGTCATGGCAGATATTAAAAGGCTCTAAGCCAGTGTGGTGGCTCATGCCTATAATCCTAGCACTCTGGGAGGCCGAGGTGGGAGGATCACTTGAGGCCAGGAGTTTGAGACCATCCTGAGCAAGAGCGAGACCCCATTCCTATAAAAGAATAGAAAAATTAGCTGGGCATGGTGACACATTCCTGTAATCCCAGCTACTTAGGAGGCTTGAGCCCAGGAGTTGGAGGCTGCAGTGAGCTGATGATGATGCCACTGCACTCCAGTCTGTGCAACAGAGTGAGAAAGAAAGAAAGAAAGAAAGAAAGAAAGAAAGAAAGAAAGAAAGAAAGAAAGAAAGAAAGAAAGAAAGAAAGAAAGAAAGAAAGAAAGAAAGAAAGAGAAAGAGAGAGAGAGAGAGAGGGGGGGGAGGGAGGGAGGGAGGGAGGGAGGGAGGAAAGAAAGGGAAGAAAGAAAGAGGAAGGAAGGAAGGAAGGAAGGAAGGAAGGAAGGAAGGAAGGAAGGAAGGGAGGGAGGGAGGGAGGGAGGGAGGGAGGGAGGGAGGGAGGGAGGGAGGGAGGGAGGGAAAAGAAAGAGAGAGAAGAGGAGAGGAGAGGAGAAGAGGAAAGAAAAGGACAGGACAGGGGAAGGAAGGAAGGAAGGGAAAGAAAGAGAGAGAGAGAGAGAGAGAGAGAGAGAGAGAGAGAGAGAGAGAGAGAGAAAGAAAGAAAGAAAGAAAGAAAGAAAGAAAGAAAGAAAGAAAGAAAGAAAGAAAGAAAGAAAGAAAGAAAGAAAGAAAGAAAGAAAGAAAGAAAGAGAGGATCCAGTGAGAAGGAGAATGTGAGCATCACCAGAGAATCAGGCAGTACAAATGATGAAAGACCAATGGGGAAGAATTTAAAAGATGAGTATCACATTATCCTGATCAAGGAAGTTGAGAAGTGCACCAAGAGGTCAGAATGGCAAACAGATTGTGGAATGACATAGCATTACTCACTTCTCCTCTAAACTGGATGCACCCAAGGTGTTGCATGCTGGGTCGCATTTGCAGAAGAATTTCTACAGACTGGAACAAAGAGGACACACACACCCCTGCAATAAAGAAACAAGCTGCTGTTGTACAAGAGCAGCTTAAAAAAACTTGGATTGTTTTGCCTAGATGGGAGACTTCTAAGATGGTTAGGATGTTACGGCAATGTGTACAGCGAGCGTTACAGCTCTTGACCGGGGAAAGAACCCATCGGCACATGAAGAGTCAAAGAACAGTCTTCATCAGCCAGCAGGCCCAACCCAGCAAGTGTTACAGCTTTCTTCCCTTCTGATCTTCTGACCCTCCTTTCTTGGTCTCCTCCTGCTTTTATACCCTTGGTAGGGTTCAAAAACCATCCAATCAACTACAAGCTTTAACATCCAATCAGCAACAGTGGGATTCAAAACTTACCCAATCAGGATCATGTGAGCAGGGTGGGGGTGTCGGGGGGTGGGGTAGATGACAGGAGGCTGCCAGCACTGAGCGGGACCTGGACAGCAGAACGCAGGGCCCAGAAGCAGACGGTGGCACCTGGGCGGGGCATTCCAGCATGCGGGGCCGGGGGGCAGTACCCCGGGTCTCCGGCAGCTCTAGGGGAGTGGGGGGTCCAGCCCCAGCAGCGTGCCCTCCAACCAGCCGCCGCGCAGTGCTGGCCTGCGGAGATGCGGAGCGACGGGAAGGCAGCACGCCTCCGCATCCCAGCGCCCTACATTTTCCGTGTCAAGGATAGGTACATTTCAGCATTTGAAAGGTTGCCATGAAGTTGAAATTGAGTTATTCTTTGTGTCTTTTTCAGGCAGAACTAGGTCCAGTCATTTCATCTGCCCTAGAATAGGCTGCTTTCTGAGGTAGTGAGCTTCTTATAGCTGGAGAAATTTTGCACAGAGCCTGGCTGGCTGGTTGCAAAGCTCAGAAGAAACTCCTGGTTTTGGTTGAGAGGTTGCCCTAGGTCAAGCCAAATTCATTCCACCACCTGTTTACACATCCTATGAGCTAAGAGAGGTTTTTAGATTTTTAAACAATTTTTAAAAATCAAAAGAAGAATAATATTTTGTGATAGGTGAAAATTGTATGAAACTCAAATTTCAATATCCATAAATAAAATGTTATTAGAGCACAAACATGCTCATTTGTTTATGCGTTGTTTGTGGCTGTTTTAATGCTACAATGGCAGGGCTGAGTAGTTACAGCAAAGATCAAATGGCTCTTGAAACTGAAAATATTTATCATCTGGCCCTTTACAGAAAGAATTTGCCAACTCTTGATTGAGATCTTCCAGTGGTCTTTTTTCAACTGGAAGATTCTGTGAGGGAGGAAAGTTTTTGCCTGAGATTTGGGTAAGAGATCATGGCTCACTTGGAGATGCCAACATAATAGCCTGTAGGGGTGGGAAACTAGGGTGCAATGGTGAGAAAATGTAGATAATGGGTTGGGAAATGCCTGTTAGAGAGGACTGAGGGCAAGCAAAGGTGAAAACCAGAAAGGTGGCTCATCAGACCAGCAGAGTACAGGGAAGGTGTTTTTTTGCGGTAGACATGCGTAAGTTTGATGCAGAAGGGAGACATAAAAGCTTTTCCTGCGCATGATAAACCCAATGGTATCCTCAGTATCTGCTTTATTTTACTGCACAGTCAAATGTATCTGTTGTCATATCTCTCAGCAAGAGGGGATTTTCTGAATGTTCTTGTTTATAAATGTGCAGAAAATTTTTGCACAGAGAGTCATGCTTTTGTTGGCAAAAGAAAGTGAGCACTTGCTGATTTTCTGGCAATCCTAACAGAAATACTGAAGTGTATTTATACTCTGGGGGCCAAAACGAATTTCAAAATGACAGTCTCAGATACATAACCATCCTAGCTTTCCTCTCCTACCTCCACTGGGTTTAACAACTTTGTCAAATCCTTTCCTCTGAAATCCACTTCTGCAAGTAAGTTGAAGCTAATTCTCTCTACTGTCATATAAACACAAGGCGGGCTTCCTTGCTGGGCGCTCAACAGCTTGGTCACCAACCAATGGATGAGATAAGCAGGCTACATCTACAGAAAGTGTGGTATGAAATTGTCTTTTTCAAAAAGCAAGTGTTTTTATTGCATCTTATAGTGATTTCTTTATTAACACCTCGTAATAGTCAAAAAATGTTTACTTCACACTGTTTTAAAGTGTAACGCTATTCCAGTGGAATTTCAAGCTAGACAGAGAAACTTAGTTACTATTCTTATCCAAACAAGGCAAGATACCTATTAGGTAGTCAAACACAAGTGGCTTTTTGTTATCTGTGCCAAGGAGAAAACCAGATATTCTGCTAATAAAAATCTACACAGAACCAAATATCCTATTTTGGCTAATAGTTTTGCCATCCTTTTCTTGGGGAGTCATGTGACAACTATTAACAAACAGCTACACTCATTCGTTTGATTTTCACATTCATTTTTGGGCCCTGTGGCAATACTAAGAGGGACCTTCTGCTCGTAATTCTTTAGCTCCTTGGTGCTAACCAAGTGGTGTGCAGGCCTTTTAATCACATTCAAGGCTTTTCTCTATAATATACCTGTCCTGTTTTCTCCCCCATTAATCCCTTCATGCCCTTTCACCTCTGTCAGCGTGGGTGACTCACTGTTGCATTCTGCAGGAGGTGGCAAAGACTGCACATTTGCAGAGGGCCCCATACGCCTATTGCACAAAACAGCAGCTCCTGATAAACTGCACCCCCAGCTAAGAGTGAGGGGAAAGCTCTTGGGGTGGGAGGGGAGAATCTATGCCCAAGAGAAAAGGCCCTGCTTAGGTATAATGAGGTAGGACTCCCCAGCCCAGAAAACCCAATCTCCCTGTCCCCTGTGCTTTCTCTACCTCTAGCAACATTTCCTTTTTGTTTGTCTGTTTTTCAGTTTGATTTTTGTAACAGCTTTATGGAGATGAATTCAAATACCTTATAATATATACATTTAAAGTGTACAGTTCAGTGGGTTTTTTTTTTTGTATATTCACAGAGCTATGTAACCATGACCATAATCAGTTTTAGAATATGTACATCCCCCCCAAAAGAAACTATATATCTATTGGCAGTCATTCCTCATTCTTCCCTTAACCCCAGCCCCTGGAAAATACTCCTCTTTTATATCTCTATGGATTTGCCTATTCTTGATATTTCACATAAATGGAATCATACAATATGTGGCCTTTTGTGTCAGGCTTCTTTCACCTAGCATAATGTTTTCAAGGCTCATCAATGTTGTAGCATGAATAAATGCTTCATTTATTTTATGCTGAATAATATTTCATCATGTGCATATGCCATACTTTATTCATCAGTTGATGGACATTTGGATTATTTACACTTTGGCTATTATGGATAATGCTGTTATGAACATTTAAGTAAAAATTTTTGTGTGAACATATGTTTTCATTTCTCCTGGGTATATACCTAGGAGTAGAATTGCTGGATCATATGATAACTCAATGTTTAGCATTGTGCGGAATTGCCAAACTGTGTTCCAAAGTGGCTTCACCATTTTACATTCCCACGAGCAATGTGTGAGGGTTCTGATTTCTCCACATCCTTATCAATACTTGCTAGTTTCTGTTGTTTTTTTTTTTATTATTATAGCCATCCTGGTAGATATAAAGTGCTGTCTCATTGTGGTTTTGATCTGATTTCCCTAAATGGCTAATTATGTTGAGTATCTTTTCATGTGTTTGTATTTGTATGTCTTCTTTGGAGAAATCTCTGTTCAAATCTCTTCTGGCCCTATTTCTGATGATGAATTGTGACACTAAGATACAGTCTCAATTCTTCATAGGTTGACTGTTGTCATTCTAAGTCCTTGAGCATGTATGTATGTCCTAGGTAGAAAAAGTGAGAGCTCTGCTTCCAAGTATGGACAAGAAGAGAAGTGTCAACACTTGGGATTCCCACTCTATCTGGGATTGTGTGTATAAACAGGGAAGAGAGAAGATCAGTTGTTTTCTAGACATGTGTTCATTCTCAACAGAAAAACTCTGGACTTGAAGGTAGAAGATCCGGGCTCAATTCCTGGTTTTGCTTGGCAACTATGAACAAGTTGCTTAGTGGGTAACTTAGCTTCTATGAACCTTGCTTTTCACCCTTCCCTTTTCAATTATCTTCTTTCCTTTTTAGATTAAAGTATAATTTATATACAGTAAAATTCACCCTTTTTGGCATTCAGTTTGAGTTTTGACAAATGCATACAGATGTATAATCACCACCACAATCAAGGTAGAGAATGTTTCTCTCGTTCCAAAAGTTCCATTTTCCCCCTTTATAGTCATTCCTCCCCTGACCTCAAACCTCTGAGCATCACTGATCTGATTTCTCCCTTTATCCTTTTGCCTTTTCTGGAATGTAATTTAAATGAAATCTCATTGTAGGTGGACTTTTGGGCCTGGCTTTTTGCTTTTAGCATGATTCATTGGAAATTCATCAATGTTTCTGCATGTATCAATAATTTGTTCTGAATAGCATTCCATTGTATGGATCTATTATAGTTTATTTATGCATTTACCAGTTGAAGGACATTTAAATTATTTCCAGCTTTTTTGCAGTGATGAATTAAGCCACTGAAAACATTCTCAAGCAGGTGAATATTTCTTGGGTGAATAATACACTCTTTTGCAAAGTGTTGTGCAGAGCGGCTATATCATTTAGCATTCACAACAATAACATGTGAGAGTTCAGTCACTCCACGTCCTCACCAGCACTTGTCACAAACTTTAGTTTCTTTATTTGTAAATGCAACAGCAGTCCTTGCCCTACCACTCTCTCAGGATGGTTGTGAGGGTAGAAATAGAAGTGAAACAGCATAGCAGAAGTGCTTTGTGAGCTGTAAAGTGCTATACCCAAGTAAGAAATGCTGCTGTGTATGATGGTAATGATCATGCCCACTTATATGTAAAACATGGTTCCCACATAAGCTAGATTTTTCATTTTTCCCCCCTACATCTTGGCAAGATGAGTTATAACAAGTCTACAACATCAAGAAAGTTTTGCCTTAGATTCATTCTGGGGTTTGTTTTGGCTCCGGTATTTGAACTTTTCACAGAAACACATAAATGACCAAGATGTAAATTATCAAGTGTGAATCCGTTTTCTAAAGAAGAAGCCCCCATGTGATGGTATTCAGCACGAACGAAGTCAGCACAACAGACGGTGTGACGTGCTATGGGAGACATAAATGCTGGCCTGACCAGGCAGCGTCCCCAGGGTAAGGCATTTAGCGTGGCTGTGCAGCAGTGAAGAGGACTGGCTGTCTGCTATGCCCACTATGGTGAGGGTGATAGGGGTGGGGAACTGACAGAGCACTAACCATTGAAACATCCTTCAAATTTGAAATTTACTTTTTTCCATGATGGAAACTAAAAGGTGTGAGAAACGGACAAGCCAAAAGTTATCTCCTTAACATCAGAATGAACTAATGTTTAGTGTGTTATAAAGATGTTACAAATGGAAATATCTTTTCCATCACTTTACCTTAAGTCTGTATGAGTCCTTGTTGGTTAGATGTGTTTCCTGGAAATAGCAGATACTTGGGTTTTATTTTTTCATCCATTCAGTCAGCCTAAGTCTCTTGAGTGGGACTTTCAAACCATTCACTTTGATTGGTAGAATTGATATGTGGGATGCTATTCTGTTCATCCTGTTTGGTACTACCTTATTGCTTTGTTTAACTCGTATGCTATTGTTTTATATGAGCTCTGAGCTTTAGATTTTGGGTGGTTTTATGCCAGTGAGTGTCTATTATGCTGACCATGTATAATGCAGTTCTGAGTATTTCCTGCAGGGCAGGTCTGGTCTTGACAAATTCCCTCAGCGTTTGCTTGTCTGGAAAAGTCTTTATTTCTCCTTCATGTATGAAACATAGTTTTGCAGGATATAAAATTCTAGGCTGGAAGTTCTGTTTTAGAAGACTGAAGATGGGACCCTAATCCCTTTTGGCTTGTAAGGTTTCAGTTGAGAACTCTGCAGTTAGCCTGATGGGTTCTCCTTTGTAATTTACTTGATGTTTTCATCTCACGGCTCACAGGATTTTTTCCTTCATGTTGACTTTGGCCAGTCTGATGACTATGTGTCTTGGTAATCTCCTCTTTGCAATGAATCTCCCAGGTGTTCGTTGAGCTTCTTATTCCTGGATGTCTAAATCTCTAGCAAGACCAGGGAAGTTTTCCTTATTCCCTCAAATAGGTTTTCCAGCCCTTGTTTTCATCTTCACCCTGATGGAGGTTTATGATTCTTATATTTGGCCATTTTATATAATCCCATATTTTGTGTAGGCTTTGTTCATTTTTCTTAATTCTCTGTTTTCTAATTTTGACTGACTGATTTAATTCTAAAGAGTTGTCTTCAAGTTCTGAGATTCTTTCTTCTACCTGGTGTAGTCTATTCTTAAAACTTTCCACTGTGTTTTGTATTTCTTTAAACACATTTTTCATTTCCAGAGGTTCTGTCTGGTTTTACTTAATGTGTCAATCTCATTAGCAATTTTTAAATTCATTTCCTGAAACTATTCCATGCAAATGGAAACCAAAAGAAAGTAGGTGTAGCAATTCTCCTATCAGATAAAATTGACTTTAAATCAACAATACTAAAGAAAGACAAAGATGTTCATTATATGGTGGTAAAGGGAGCAATTCAACAAGTAAACAAACAATCCTAAATGTTTATGCACCTAATACAGGAGTGCTCAGATTCATAAACCAAGCCCTACTAGATCTAAGCAAAGAAACAACAGCATCATAATTGCTAGGGACTTAAACACCCTACTAACAGAATCAACAGATTATACAAGCAGAAAATAAATAAATACTAGGCTTATATGGGACTCTAGAACAAATGAGCCTAACAGACATTTATAGAACATTTTACCCCAAAACTACTGAATATAACTAATGAACTAATGTTTAGTGTGTTGATGTGATGTGTGTGATGAAGTGAATATAACTGAATGAACTGAATATAAATAATGAACTAACATTTAGTGTGTGATAAAGAGAATATATGGAGCACATGGAACATTCTCCAAGATTGATCATGTCTTAGGCCACAAATCATATCTCAATAAATTCAATAAATGAAGCTGTATTCAATAAATGATGCTGGGAGAATTGGACAGCCACATGTAGAAGAATGAAACAGGACCCCTATCTTTCACCACTCACAAAAATTAATTAAAATGGATAAAAGACTTAAATGTAAGGCATGAAACCACTAGAATGCTAGAAAAAAATGTTGGAAAAACTCTTCTAGGTATCAGCCTAGGCAAAGAATTTATGAAGAAGATTCCAATGCCAATCACAGCAACAACAAAAATAAATAAATTGGACTTGGTTAAACTAAAAAGCTTCTGTACAGCTAAGGAAATAATCAATAGAGCAAATAGACAACCTACAGAATGGGAGAAAATATTTGCAAGTTATATGTCCAATAAAGGGCTAATAGCCAGAATCTATAAATAACTCAAGCAAATCAGCAAGAAAAAAAACATTAAAAAGTGGACAAAAGACATGAACAGAATCTTTTCAAAATAAGATAGACAAAAGGCCAATACACATATGAAAAATGCTCAATGTCGCTAGTCATCAGGAAAATGCAAATTAAAACCACAATGAAATATCACCTTACCCCAGTTAGAATGGCTTTTATTAAAAAGTCCAAAAACAATAGATACTGGTGTGTATACAGAGAGAAAGGAATGCTTACTTACACACTGCTGGTGGGATTGCAAATGAGTACAACCTCTATGGAAAACAGTTTGGAGATTCTTCAAAGAACTAAAAGTAGACCTACCATTTGACCCAGCAATCCTACTACTGGGTATTTACTCAAAGGAAAAGAAGTCATTTTATCAAAAAGGCATCTGCACTAGAATGTTAATTGCAGCACAATTCACAATTGCAAAGATGTGGAATCAACCCGAGTGTCCATCAGTTCATGAGTGGATTAACAAAATGTGGTATATGTATACTATGGAATGCTACTCAGCCATAAAGAAGGATGAATTAAGGCTTTTTGCAACAATTTAGATAGAACTGGGGACCGTTCTTCTTTTTTTTCCAAAGGAAACATAGCATATACCTGAAATTTTATTTCAGGGTTCCTTTTAGAAATGTGAGCAAAAAATATTTATTTCAGAACCTAATATGTCACATTCATTTTCTTTTTTTTTAAATCTCTCACAATTGATTTTATTTATTTCTTTTTCTTTTTTTTTAATTAATTAATTTATTTTTTATCTTAGTGTATTATGGGTACAAGTGTTAAGGTTACATATATTGCCCATGCCCCCCTCCCCCCTTGAGTAAGAGCTTCAAGGGTGTCCATCCCCCAAACATTGCACATCTTACTCATTTGGTTGTATATACCCATCCCCTCCTTCCCCCCACACCCTCCCAACACCAGATAAATATTACTCCTAAATGTACACTTAGGTGTTGATCCATTAATACCAATTTGCTGGTGAGTACATATGGTGCTGGTTTTCCGTTCTTAAGATACTTCACTTAGTAGAATGGGTTCCAGCTGTATCCAAGAATATACAAGAGGTGCTATATCACCATTGTTTTTTTTTTTTTTTTTTTTTTTTGAGACAGAGTCTCGCTTTGTTGCCCAGGCTAGAGTGAGTGCCATGGCGTCAGCCTAGCTCACAGCAACCTCAAACTCCTGGGCTCGAGTGATCCTTCTGCCTCAGCCTCCCAGGTAGCTGGGACTACAGGCATGCGCCACCATGCCCGGCTAATTTTTTTTTTATATATATATCAGTTGGCCAATTAATTTCTTTCTATTTATAGTAGAGACAGGGTCTCGCTCTTGCTCAGGCTGGTTTTGAACTCCTGACCTTGAGCAATCCGCCCGCCTCGGCCTCCCAAGAGCTAGGATTACAGGCGTGAGCCACAGCGCCTGGCCCTCACCATTGTTTTTTAAAGCTGAGTAGTACTCCATGGTATACATATACCACATTTTATTAATCCACTCATGAATTGATGGGCACTTGGGTTGTTTCCACAGCTTTGCAATTGTGAATTGTGCTGCTATAAACATTCAAGTGCAGGTATCTTTTTCATAAAGTGACTTTTGATCTTTTGGGTAGATGCCCAGTGGTGGAATTGCTGGATCAAATGGTAGATCTACTTGTATCACTTTGAGGTATCTCCATATTGCTTTTGGGGACCGTTATTCTAAGTGAAATATCTAAAGAATGGAAAAACAGATACTGTATGTACTTGCTATTAAATTGGAACTAACTGATGAGCACACATGTGCACAGAGGGAAGTAAAACTCAGTGGAAATCAAGCAGTGGGGAGGGGGTAGGAGAGGATGGGCCAAAACCCACCTAATTGGTTCAGTGAACACTGTGGGTGAGGGGCACACTTATAACCCTGACTCAAGCAAAATCTATCCATGTAACCAAAAACATTTGTATCCTTGTAATATTTTGAAATAACAGAAAAAATTTAAAAATTTTTAAAGAAATGGTTACATATGGAAATATTTATAGATACATATGTATAAGCAGGTGAGTATACATACATATATTTCCTCACTCTGTCATCTGAGAGGGCATGAAAACAACTGACACCCCAGTAGCAGCAAGCACACCTTGTACCCAGATCTTGGTTTCTAATACCATTCTCCAATAAAAGGAACCAGAGTTCCGTGGAGAAATAGCTGATTCTAGGACTGAAGCAGAAAATATATAGGGTGACCCTGGAGCATCTGGTGGTGCCATGCCAGACATTAAGGAAGTGTTCCCAAAACACAGTCATGGGGCATGTCAAAGAGAAAGAAGAGCTGACTGAAAGAGCCCCCAGTGGCCCAAGCTAGAGCAATTTGAGCAGCACAGGAATACTATATTATAGCCAAAAGTATAAAATAAATATTCATGTGTCTATACTGATATGATCAAATAAATAAATGGGGGAGAAAAAGTAAATGAGGGAGAATAGACAAATCTCCTTTGTAAAAGAATTCCAAATAACTTATGAATACTCCACCCTCTAGGAGGTGGAGTATAACTCCCCACTCCTTAGGCATGACCTGTGTGTAGTGATGTCCTTCTAAAGAGTATAGTATGGAAAGCGAGGAAAAATGAGTGACTTTATAGTGGAGGAACCCGACAAATACTACCTCAGCCAGGTAATCAACATCAACATCAATATGGATATGTCACATTGATAGTATGTTCCCTTGATACAGTGTGATGAGAATGGATGATCTTCCTCCTGCAAAACCTTAACACCAGTCTAACGATAATTTAAAAAAAATAAGTCAAATCCCAATTTAAGGACATTCTACAAAATACCTGACCAATACTTCTCAAAAATATCAATGTCATTAAAAAAAAAGCAAAAGTCAGAAAAGCTGTTACAACCAAAAGGCCCCTAAGGAGATACAGTGACTGAATATAATGTGGTATTCTGGATGGGATCCTAGAACAGAAAAAAGATATTAGGTAAAAACTGAGACATAATAAAGTATGGAATCTAGTTAATAATAACGTATTAATACTATTTTATTAATTGTGACAAATGTACCATGCTAAGCTAAAACATTAATAAAAGGGGACACTGGGTGCCAGGTGTGTGGGAATGCTCTGTACTATTCTTGCTATTTTTATGTAAATCTAAAAATATTCTAAAACAAGTTTACCTTTTAAAAAGGTATCTCCTTTCACAAAATAAAGAGAAATAGGAACACCTAAAATTTCATTTGTTTATTTAGAACACTTTGCCCCACTGAAAAATATCTGCTGAAGAATTTTGGTTTAATCTTGATGAAATTTTTAACAACATATGTTATTTTAATGCTTATATGACAATGAATGATTGTATGAGCCTCAAGGGAAACATTTGTTATGATTGTTATGATTGTTTTGTTGTTGCTGAGATACTCAAAGAAAAAGACACATATAGATATTTGGGGGGCATTTCCTTTCCAAAACTTAAAGAAATATGAAGAAAGAATTGGTAAAAAAAAAAAAAAAAAATTAAAATCCAGCAGATAACCATTCAAAGTATCAGGCACAAAATCAAAGGCTGGTCTTTCTGCCAAGTTCAAGACAAAATCCAGCTTGGTTTCAGTTTGTTCTTTTTGTTTGTTTGTTCTTCACCTGGTTCTTAGTGTGTTTGTTCTCTTAAATGTTAGTTATTTAGTTTTGCTCTTCAAATTAACAAATAAGAGTAACCGTACAGGCAAGATCAACTTACAAATGTTACAGAACGCAGTATTTGTTTCATGTGACTACCACGTGTAGAATATGTCCAAAATAATAAACATCTGGACTATCTAGCTCCATCAGTCAAGATGTTTTACACAAAGGGAAAACTCCCATATTCCTTTTATCAACTTTATATATTCCTGGCTGCAAGTTCTCTTCCCCCCACCCCACCCCTGCGCAGATAACAGTGATGCCTTTAAAGGATATGTAGCAGTTTAATCTTTCATTGCCTTCCAGTGAGCTTCCTGTAACAGAAAGTTTCTGGCACGATGCTTTTACATTCAGATCCAGATCACTGTCTGTGACAAAACTGAGCCAAGAGCTTCACCACCTCCCGCCTTCCCATGGAAGCTGGCACTCCCCCAGCAGTAACCCACAAGACTCGGGGCTGCCGCCACCCCATTTGTCAGGGTTCCTTCTCCTTGGGCAGTGCCAGGGATATTTCCCCACTGTCACTCTCTGGAGGAACTTTGCCACATTCTGTGCTTAGCCAGCCACTTGTGGTTTGATGACAGTGTGAGGAAACCATGGCCCCTTGACTACAAGCTATATAAGGCCAGTAAAGTTAGACAATGACCAGGTACAGAGTTTACTCATTGATTTTATTCATCCCAACATATGTCTGGATCCATTTGAGTCTGAAAACTGTCATCTCTGCAGCCACCTCAGCCCCAAAAAGTTAAGTCTGTCCTCTGCCAAATTTACCCAGTGCCTGTTTTAGTGCCTTCCTTAACTACTGTGTCCTCTCAGATTTTCCTTTATGATTCTCACCTAGTTGGTTAAGTAAGATAGCTGTTGTCTGGCTACGATAGTAGCTCTAGCCTGCCTTATAATGGTAATGGCTACAATTAGTTGAACACTTAAGTCAGCACTGTGC
Organism: Microcebus murinus; assembly: GCF_040939455.1. NCBI lineage: Eukaryota > Metazoa > Chordata > Mammalia > Primates > Cheirogaleidae > Microcebus > Microcebus murinus. Next base: position 30,951,289 of record NC_134117.1, on the reverse strand, counting down.
TACATGCTTCACACTGTACATGGAGGCTTATTAGATCCTCTGCACAGTCCTGAGGTTCTACCCATTTTATAGATGGAAATGCTGAAGCTCAAAGAACTTAGAAAACATGTCTGAGTTCACACTAGTGGGAGCACTAGAATCCAGGGTTGTCTCTGAGCCTCCAAAGCCCCTACACACTGTAGCACTTTAGGTGAATGGACCATGGCTCTGTCACACTGTTTGCTCCCAGCTGTGACCCCCTCCTCCATGGCACTTACAAACCCCCATCAGTCCACCCTGAATACTTATCCAAGTGACCATCTCCTGGACCCATCTTTCCATTGGCCCTTTATTTCCATACAAGGAAACATAAAGGTGCAAATAGGAATTTTTACTTTGTAGTAACATTTTAGGCAGAAATTATTATTTTGAATCCAATTGATCACACTTGGTTTGGGAGTATAAACTACCATTTTTAAAATTTTTAAATGTAGAGTTCTTCAGCTTGCATTAAACTTACTGTTTCTTTCCTTTTGATGACGTCGTACTCCACACCAAAAACACAATACTCAGGAACATTTTGACTTCTTTTTGTGTGTTTGTTTGTTTGCTTGTTTTGAGACAGAGTCTCACCCTGTTGCCTGGGCTGGAGTGCAGTGGCACAATCATAGCTCACTGCAACCTCAAACTGCTGGCCTCAAGTGACTCTCCCACCTCAGCCTCCCAAAGTGCTGAGATTATAAGGCGTAAGCCACTGTGTCTGGCCCATTTTGACTTCTAAAGATATTTTGTTCATATCTCCATAATTATATCTGAAGTCTCACATGGATTGGATGGGTTGCTGGAGCTGAGCCCTTCCATATGTAGAAGTGAAAAGAGGTGAGAACACATCTCTTTCCCTCTTGAGTTCTGCCAACCTCGTGCCTTGATGCTGATGGTTGGCAAAAAGAGCAAAGAGACCACTGCCTTGGTTTCCCTTCCCAAGAGCCAAATTAAAAGGAAAACATGCTGAGTGAATATCTATAACATGCGAAGGCAAGAGAAATATTAGTCTTTAATTTGAAACAATTTCAGGTAACAGAAAGGGTGGGAACCCTCAGGCTTTCATCTGAAAGCTTCTACTAACTAGCTGTTTGTAGCTCTTAGCTAAGGCAATCTCTCTGGGCCTTCTTTTCCTTACCTACAAATTGTAAAATGTCAGCATTGGACTGTTTGTCAGTGTCTTATTTATGTTTCTTCCTATTTGTAAAAAAGAAAAAAAGTATTGAGGAAGCTTTTTAAAATGGGAGAATAAAAAGGCTAGAATCATGCAAGAAAGAGTGCCTAGGCAAAGGAAACATGCCGTTGACTAAAAAGTTGATCAGAGCTTCCTGGCAACCTAGGCAAAAAGGTTGATATGATGGGTTATATTATTCTGATTATTGGAAAGAGAAGAAGAGTAGGGGAAAGCAGGGGGAAAAAAGAGGAAAGAGAGAAAGAAAGTGAAGAAGCAGCAGCACACCAAATCATCAGAAAATTCAAGCTGCCTGCTGGAACCCTGGGAGGAATGTCACACATTGTCCCATAGAAAGATGGTGTCTTCAAGAGCAGTTTTGAGGACAAGAACATTTGCAGAAACAATCTCCCTTTGGCCATATTTCACATTGGCCTTTAATAAAAGGATGTAATTTAAAAGCATGACCCTAAAGATATGATGTGAGGGCTAAGATAATCTAGTCCAGATGTGTTGCTTACTGACAGTCTTCCTTTATTCCTGTTGCTTACTGACAGTCTTCCTTTATAAGGAATAAAGCTTAGAAAATCTAAGGAACAAATGCCTGGCATGACCCTTAGGATGTCCTTCTTAATACCAATTGCCTTAGCCAAGCTTTTGACAACCATGACATGCTATGGACAGTTGGAAATTGGGATTCTTAGCAATTCATTTTATATATAAAAGTCATCCAGGTTTGGGGAAATTCTCCTCCTTTCTACTACCTTTCCATATCCCAGGGCACTCTCACCTAGGTACCCGCAGAGAGGGTCAAGAAATTTTATTACCATGCTGACCCATAGTGGGGGAAGGAAGAAGGGAATTTCATTTCCTACTCTAGAAAATGGTTCTATATTGTATTTTTTTAATAATAAATATGTATTACTTTCATTTAAGAAAGATTAAACTGGGGAGTGGGGGAGAAAGAGAGAAAGAAGATGAAATACAGTTGCATGCAAATAAATTTGAAAAGAAGAAAGTTATGCACATGATGCCGTAGTGCAGTCCTGTCACTTAGACACTGCTCCACAAATGTTTGTTGAATGACTAAGTAAATAGAGCATGGCAAAGAGGACCAGCTGGCAAGAGTTGGAAGGCAGAAGTTGCCAATTGGCCATCTCCATTAGGAGACAAATGTACTGTGACTTCCTTAAAACACTTCCTTGTGACAAGGGCAGCATGTTAACACCCTTTGCAGGATGAGCATCCCCAGATTCCTAAATGGGTTCATCTGTCAACTGGAATTATGTCAGAGGCAGGCTGCCAAAAACGACTCTTCTCATCCAGGATAATTGGAAATGAGCGCTTCCTCCTGTCACCGGTTGGCCAGCACTTCTGGTTGCTTCTTGAGGCCATTCCAGGAATATTCTTCATTTGTTCATTCAGTCATTCATCCAGAAATATTAATTGAGTGCCTGCTATGTACAAGGCACTGTTCTAGGCTCTGAGGACCCAGCAGTGAAAAGACAAATCAAAATCCATACCCACATGGAGCTTCCATTCTATTTAGATGGAGACAGGGGATGAGATAAATGAGATAAGTATATGGTATGATAAGTGCTGGGGAGAAAAATCAAGCAGGGAAGAGGGACAGGGCGTGTTGGAGAGGCGTGGCTACTGCAACCCCAAGGCAGGTGGTGAGGGAGAGCCCCACTGAGAGGCTAGTCTTTGAGTGAAGAAGGAAGGGGTTGAGGGAGAGAGCTAACTGGATATGTGAAGGGAGACTCTCCCCGGCAGAGGGAACAGCAAGCGTAGATGCCATGTGGGAAGTGTGCCTGGTGTGTTCAAGGGGGCCGGCATGGCTGGGGTAGGGGTGAGCTGGAGGGCATGGGAGGGAAGCAGTAGGACAGGAGGTCAGAGGGCGCAGTCTGCAGAGCCGAGTGGGTGTTCGCAAGTGCTTTCAGCATTGCCCAGAATGATATGGGAAGTCATTGGAGGGCTTATCAAATCGTATGTATTCTTTTCTGGCTTGTTTTTTTCACTCAATTCTCTTTTTGGAATTCATCCATGTCAATGTGTGTAGCTGTGGTTGATTCATTGTTATTGATCTATATTAGTCTATTGGTCATGGCTTGGCCCTGTGGGTGCTTCCTGGCCATGCATCAACCATGAATAGTGGACAAATCTATGTGGCCAAACATTGAAATTGCAAATTTCAAAGCAAATGGCAAAGTGGTTGGTAAAGCCTGCTTTACCTTGTTTAGAGCTTAAGGGGTTGGATGAGACCAGTGGTGTTGAAGTGATGCTCTAGGGATCCCTAAGGAATATTCCTTGGAAAAGAATCTGCCTACTCCTTCCTCAGCCTCCCTTTGTCCAGAGCAGCTCTGCTCACTCAGTGTCGTATCCTGAGCACACAGCCTTGAGGGCCCCAAATCTGAAACCATTTAAGAGACCTCTAAAGTTCTTTACAACTTTAAAGTTCAGCTGTCTCTCTCTCTCTCTCTCTCTCTCCCTCTCTCTTTCACACACACACACAAATATGTTTTAATTGGTTTAATGTTTACTTTTTCATTGGTAAATGCTTTAATAAAAGGTCAGATTTACTTTCACCATTATGAATTTATTAACCATTGTATGCAGCTCAAACGTACAAACTATTATTACGTAATGGACACTATTGAACTGTTCACAAACGGTGAACAGCCTTGCCATCTTCCCTTTCTTTACCAGCGTGGAGGAGCTGGGCACAGGTGTGGCTCAGGTGGGGAAGGGTGTGGCCAGGCACAGAGGCTCATGAGTGGCCTGTCAGAGGTACACCCCCAGCACTTGCTGATGCAGGGTGGCAAAGGGGACACCTAAGTGGTGGACAGAAGAGAAGACCCAATTTGTTCAGAGCTTTGTTACTTTGAGCAAGTAACTGAAATGATTAAGTATATAAGTTAAATATATTTAGGACAACTATATGAAAGCCAATTTTCTCACTGTTAGAAAAGGTACTCATAAAACAGAAAGGAAGAAGACTAACTAGAAAGAACCTCTAGACTTAAAATTGAAAATATAGATTCATTATGAATTTATGTTTTTTAATATATATACACAGATAAATGAGGGAATAGTTAAAGATATGTGTGTATATATTTTTTTCAAACTCTGTCTGATTAAGGGACCTCAAAGCAATGCATTCTAATAACAATGAGCACATTAAGCACACGGATATTGGATTCTAAATACCATCCTTCTCTAAAAAGAAACCGGGGCTTCTTGGAGAAATGGCGGATTCCACTACTGGGGTGGGAAATTAAAGATAAATCCGAAACATCTTTTTATGCCAGAAAATAAGGAAATGCTCAAACGATGACGTAAACATGTCAGAAGGACCCAGGGAACGCTTTGGGATAATTTGAGCTTCAGAATAAATAATGATATTAATAGTAATGGATGCCAATATAGTGGGAAAAAAATTACAGTTCATGAGGAATATCTCCACACAAAATACTAACAAATTGCCAGAGGGAATGTGGTGACTTTAGGGGGGAGACCCCTGCAGGTACCAACCTGACCAGGTGGTCAAGGTTCCTATCTCCAGGGCAAAGGGTCTTGTATCACATGCCCTCTGTGTGTGACGCACAGAGCAGAACCCAGCGTCCTCCTGTGTATTCCTGCCAAGACAGCCTCACCTAAGGCTGGTCGCAAAACATCCCATGGACCCAGGCTGAGGGCCATCCTCCAGCACGTAAGGCCTGTGATCTTTGCAATGACACAAAGAGATGAAAGGCAGGCAACAACAGAGGAGCCATTCCAGATTGGAAGAGCTAGAAGCAGCCTGGGAACGACGTGCAGTGTGTGGTCCCCAGCAGCCTCAGCAGCATCTGGGAACTTGCTGGAAATGCAGAATCTTCTGCCCCCACCTCCACCCACTGAATCTTAATCTGCATTTGAACAAGATCCCTAGCAATTCTTATGCACATTTTAAGGTTGAGAATGGCCAGGGCCCTAGATCAGTGGTTCCCAAAGACAAATTTTATCAGGATCACTTAGAAAAACTTTTCATAAGATGGCTTCTTATTTCCCTCCTGGGTCTACTGAATTAGACACTAAACGGTGCAGTCTGCAGCTGGGTATTCTTAAGAAACTCTCCCAGGTGGTTCTGAAACCGAGATATATTTAAGAATCACTGGACTCGAAATGGTGTTGCCATATGCTTAAGTGGCCAGAGCAGGATTCATTTCACTGAGGTCTAAAAACGCAGTTTAGAGAACAAAGCTAATCGACTCCACAATTCCTACTCTGAGCAGAACACGTGACTCCAAACTAACACTGCCATGCAGGGGTGGAATGTAGATAAATATTTCTGGCTCACATTTCAGGAGTTTTCTAGAACATTTAAGTGGATTTGAAAAATATTTTTTAAAGGATTGTTTGTACAAACATCATACTCTTTCCAATCCTTGTTTGGCATAGAGTTTAATCAGTTTTAAAATGGTCGGAGTTCTGTGTAAGGTTGTATGTTTCTTTTTTTCCAGGGCATGTAAAATAGGACATCTGGGTTTTATCATTAAAACACTAAAATAGGTACAGCATTTTTAGGAAATTTGGGTCCTTATGTTTCACAAGTGGTGGATATATTTGATAGAAGGCTGGAATCTACTTATTTAGAGTTAAAAGGAAACAAATGAATGCATACCAATTTTGTTTCAGATGATATTTGGCTAAAACATTTAAGTTTTGACTGTTTTTCAGCATTTAGAAAAATAGGAGAAATAGAAAGAAATATTGTAGTTGATTTTATGTGAAAATATCTAGTATTCAGATATTTTTTTCTTTTATATTATATACTCAACTCTCATCAACTCATAGCAAAATTTGCTTTTTGTTCTCTTATTTGCATCTGTCAATTTGCCTATAGTACTTCATGGACATAAAAAGCACTGTCCTTTAATAATTTCCTTCCTATCCCAGGAAAAATATAAAAACATAGAATTTAGACCAGATGCAGTGGCTCACACCTGTAATCCCAGCACTTTCGGAGGCCAAGGTAGGAGGACCACTTGAGGCTAGGAGTTTGAGACCAGCCTAGGCAACATAGCAAGACCCCGTCTCTACAAAAATCCAAAACAAACATAGAATTTGAAACATAATGCTGGCTATAATGTAAGTATATTCCATGTATGAGTGTAAGAAATGATGCTATTCAGCAGAGAGACTTAGGAGGTACTGAATAGTGGAACAGCAAGGAAAATGTGAGAGGCGTTAGAAAGACTGTGATTTCCAAGTTCAAAGAAACACCATGTTAAATGCAGGTGCCCCACAAAACTAAATGCCATATGTGGAAATCATTAATATTAGTAAAATTGGCTAACCTTTCTGCTGTGTTTAAAGTATATAAAACACTGTCACATTATTTCCTTTAATCCTACAATTCTGTAAGGCAGGAGCTGTTCACAGGCCTGCTTTGAGTTGAGGGCACACACGAGATATTAAGCAATTGGCCCAATGTCACTCAGTTAGTAAAGGTTAGCACTGGGACTGCAAGCCAGCACCTCTGACTTCAAACCTGGGCTCCCCTACAGCATCAAGTGCAGAACACTTGTATAGTGAACATGTGAAAAACATGATCTCTTTTGTTATTAATAGTTTGGTTTGAGGGGTTATTTTTTTTTCTTTTTTTTGGTATAAAAAATATGTCACTTTCTAATACTCAAATGGTGTTTTTTACTTTTCAGTTTCTATCATCTACACCCTAAGCATTCCCTATTTCTATGAAGAAATTTCTTGACCTAAATATAAAACATGCCTTTACCCCTCTGAGCTTAAAACTCACCTTTTCTCTACATGAAAAGCAAGGCTGGTATTTGGCCTCCACGCCCTCTTGTTGGGGGGATCCGTGTAACCCCTAAATAACCAGGCCCCTCCACCCCAAACTCCAAAATAAACCCCCTCCTCTGCTGGTCTGACGCTCACTTCAGCCTCCCCAGGTCCAAGGTTGTGAATTTCTGCAGCTCCTGCCCTTGGGTTTATGCCCACTGAGCTGCGGGTCAGGGTCTCTAGCCTGTAACCAGCACCTGCGCCCTCCCTTTCTGGAACAGATCTTAGTGGCAGAGGAGGTTTTCTTCCTTTGACCTCCCCTCTCCTGCCATCCCTAAGGAATGCAAACAGCAACTGCACCAGTGTCTCTCCTCTGTTTTCCTTCAGGCCTCTCATCTAGAATTGTGCCCCAAATCTCCATTCTCCTCCACCCTTTCCCTTCTGTGGCCCACTCTGCAGGGCACAGCTGGAAGACAGCTCTGCTGCCACTGCCACCTCTTGGACTCCACTCAGCCTGCTGAGGGCAGAACATGGCAGGCCCTGTGCTGGGCACCTTGTTTTTATGGCCTTGACTCTTCTGCCTTTGTTTGTTCCTTCTGCCTTTTGTTTGGCAGGACCCACTGCCACCATCTCAGCCTCCGTTCTTCCCTTCCTCCTCCCCTTCACACTAGGTTCGCTCTTTCCCGGCATGCACCACTTCTTCGCCCAGGTGAGCCTGGCCCTGAGCACCCGCGAGGGAGGGCGGCTGGTGGTGCATCAGATCCTCAACGCAGAGATAACTGCAGCCCAGCAGGCTATGCCTATCGGGTGTCCTGAGGTCAGGAGACCTAGGGGCTTGCCCCAGCACTGCCACTCACTAGCTGGATGACCTTTGCAAGTCACCTAACCTCTCTGGTCCTCTGTCTCTTCCTCTATCAAATAAGGGAAATGGACTAAATAACATCTAAAGTCTTTTCCAGTTCAAACATTCTAAGGTCCATTGACTTATTAGTTGTCAAATTGCATAGCAGAACCACATGGCTAAAAGCTGGCCTGCTCTCTGGGCTATTCCCTCATGACAGCCTTGGCTGTGAAACAATAGTTGACCTTAATCTCCTCACTTTGGATTATAAAGAAAAATCTTCCTTTGTGTCATAGGATTCCTCCAATGACATATTGGTTTTAGGATTCCTCCAATGACATATTGATTCTGGAGTTATGAAACCAATTATAAAACCCTATGCTGCCTCCCACCCACCTCAAGCAGGTTCTAGAGATGAAGGGGTCTATTTTCAGATTGGCCACATGCAGGTGGAGGGTCTCCAGTGACAGAGACAAGCCCCAGGCTATGTCTACTTCAGGCTAAAAGAGCTCAGACCCAGTGCCAATATTGTAGGGTTCTTGTTGTTAAATGTTCCTTTGGGAAAAAAAAAATCACATGGTCCAAAGAACTTGGGAAACACTAAATATTAGCTGCTTCTTAGAAATTTATCATGCATATTAGCATATTAAAGTTGCCAAGAAATCCTGCCAATAGAAAAACTTTTATTTATTCCTGCATTTCCTGAACTTATATGGCTCCCAGACACTTTCTGCACAAAATACTTAACATCTGGTAGAACATGTCTCCCGGAACACAGTTTGGGAAACATTACCACAAAACATTGCTGACCTGTTTCTATCCGGGGCCTTTGGAGCAGAAAGGGTTCATAGCTGCTAGAATGTTTCTTGAACACCTACTATGTGCAGAACATGTGGGAATAATTCAAAACTGGCAGATCAAGTGTTTGCCTATCAAGATTTCAAAATCTGACTCTGCAAGGGCACGTAGAAACAAGCAGGCCGGTCAATAAACAAGACAAATGAAGTATCAAGTGCAGCTCGGAAGTGCTGCAGCCAGGCCACTGCACACTTGTCTGACTCCCTGCATTGAATTCTGTGCTCTCGGCTGTCTGTCCCAAGTTCCTTTGCATTGCTCCACCAGAGCAGTTATGTAGTCTCATCGCAGGACAGTCACTGTTTATTTTGGTAGATTAAGTAGTTAGTAACACATATGCAGTAATTTTATCCTGTGCTGAACGTCCTAGAATTTTTGCCTTTCACATACAGCTCTGTTGGTTTTTGCTCAGAACTGAGATCTGCTCTTTCTCTGGCAAAGATGACCTCCTTTTCACAAAGCAAGAAAGATGTCAAAATGGCCAATGTCTTAAGATATGGCTTAATCCCACTCCACTGTTGTCACTGCAGTCTAGCGGACCTGATGTTCCCTGGACAAAGGCCCTGGGTTCTTGGGGTGGCTGCTCTTTTAGAACCATTTGTGACCCCTGCTTTTCCAAGTCGAGGAATTCAATTCGGGGGGTCAGACAAGTGTGCAGTGGCCTGGCTGCAGCACTCTCAAGCTGCACTCAATACTTCATTTGTCTTGTTTGTTGACCGGCCTGCTTGTTCCTGTGTTCCTTACCCACCTACCAAGCCATGTCCATGTGTCCCCACTTCCTCAGAGAGCCCTGACTCAGACCCCTTCCTCATCTCCTGCTTCCCGTCCCTCACTGCTGACTCGCTTTAGATATTCTAATCATATGTTCTTTCTGAACATTCTCCTTGCCCCTTTTCTACCTTCTGTCTCTCCTTTCTGGCCTCTTTAAAAGAAAAAAGAGGCCAGGTGTGGTAGCTCACGCCTTTAATCCCAGAGCTTTGGGAGGCCAAGGTGAGAGGATTGCTTGATCTCAAAAGTGCAAGAGCAGGCTGGGCAACATAGCTAGACCCATCTCTACAGAAAATTAAAAAATTAGCTGGACACACACAAAAAATAAAAAAATAAAATAAAATAAAATAAAATAAAATAAAATAAAATAAAAAATTAGCTGGGTATTATGGCACGCTTGTCAGCTCCTCAGGAGTCTGAGACAGGAGAACCACTTGAGCCCAAGAGTTGGAGGCTGCAGGAGTTATGATCACAGCACTGTACTTCAGCCTAGAGGACACAGTGAGATCCTATCTCTAAAAAATAAAACAAAAGAAACAAACAAACAAAGATCATTCTTTTAGAGGATCTAATCCTCTAATCCTTGGAAAGTCCTTCTCTGCTAAACAGAGAAGGGAAGCTGGCGCTGTAATAGAAAGACTAACATTGTTTCTACAAGTGCTACATCTTCAAGAAGGAGCTGCTTATTATTTTTTTTAATTATCAATATGAGTTGACATTTACTGAGCACATTATTGGCGCTACAAGCACCAGAGCCTTTTAAATATATTATCCCTTTTATTAATCACCACACTTCTATGATACAGGGTGTTTTATGAGAGAAGAAATTGACTCTCAGAGTAGGTAAGAAACTTGATCAAGGTCACAGAAATAGTGAAAGGCAGAGTCAAGAAGTGAACTTTGGCTCCAAACCCAATTTCTTTGGCTCCAAATGCTCTGTTGTTCACTGTTACATACATTCTCCTCCCTCCTGAGCAGCACCCTTCTCTACAGTAAAACAGAGAAGTTGAGATAGAATTCAAGTTTTCATCAGATTTATTCCCTAACAAGTTTCATTCCCAGAAGCTTGCCCCTACACATATGTACTGCACAGACAGATTTAATTAGCTTCTTCTTAATGATCTATTATATCTACCAGTTCAGTGGAGCCAGGATATAACCGATCTTGGTGCGATGCCAACATCCTTTGTTTCTTCACACAGATTTGTCTTCAGGGGAACATACACCAACACACAGGCAAACCATTTTATTCCCTTCCATTTTCTCCTTCCTGCTTGATCATTAGTGTGATTTCGTTGTTTGTCTCCTACTTGCTCCCTATCTGCATTGCGATGGGTAAGAACTTGTATTTCACTATAAATAAAAAACTGATTTTCTGGGCACACTTTTGCTTGCTTGTGGCAGGTGCCCACCTGCCCTGGGACCCACAGTGATTCGCAGCACATCTCCAAACCTACTGGTCCTGCCTGGCAGCCCTAGAAGGCAATTTTACTCATCCCCTTTTCCCAGGCAGTGTGGCCCGGGGCCAGTGGCCTCCTCATCCTGGGGACTCGAGTAAGCCATGTCCCGTCCATCACTCAGGGAAACAGAGGGGATGTGCCCACCCATTCCAGAGCAGACGAGAAGTCTGCCACTACCCTCATTCTCTGCTTCCCGATTATCTCGGGGAAAATGATCTCCCATGAGTGACCTGCAGGGATGGATACCCACAGGTCTGCTCCCATACATGCTTTCCCCTTCCAGATGCTTTAATTCAGGAGGGCCCTGTCCTGTTCTGCATGTCATAGAAACCTTAACATTTTAGATGGGTGCCAGGATAGGAATGTTGGTAAAAAAAAAAAAAAAAAAAAAAAAATAGCAAGTGCCAACGCTGCATTCTCTGTGACTTCTTGGAGTGCTAACATTCCATTTCCAAAGTGATGGGACTCAGCCGCATTGCTCAGATTTTGGAGCTGGGCTCTGTATGGTTTTTGCTGAGGCATTTCTTTGCCTGGTAGATCAGGGTGGTTGTCCAGAGCACAAAGCTGCAATTAATATACCTTTGCATCTAACCCTAAGAGAGAAAATGAAAAGTAGTAGAGCATGGGAGGCTAAAATCACAGGCTTTTTTATTTTGACATATTATGGGGGTACAGATTTTAAGGTTTCAATAAATGCCCATTCCCCCCCACCCCCCACTAGTCTGAGTCTCCAGCATGACCATCCCCCAGATGGTGCACATCTCACTCATTATATATGTATATACCCGCCCCCCTCCCCCCTCCCACCTGCCCAATACCCTATTACTGTAGTACCTATGTGTCCACTTAGGTGCTGCTCAGTTAATACCAATTTGCTGGTGAGTATATGTGGTGCTTGTTTTTCCATTCTTGGGAAACTTCACTTAATAGTATGGGTTCCAGCTCTAACCAGGAAAATATAAGATGTGCTATATCACCATTGTTTCTTAGAGCTGAATAGTACTCCATGGTATACACATACCACATTTTGTTAATCCATTCTTGGATTGATGGGCACTTGGGCTGTTTCCACAGCCTTGCAATTATGAATTGTGCTGCTATAAACATTCGAGTGTAGGTGTCTTTTTTGTAGAGTGTCATTGGATCTTTTGGGTAGATGCCCAGTAATGGGATTGCTGGATCAAATGGTAGATTCACTTGTATCGCTTTAAGGTATCTCCATATTGCTTTCCACAGAGGTTGAACTAGTTTGCAGTCCCACCAGCAGTGTAGGAGTGTTCCTCTCTCTCCGCAACCACGCCAGCATTTATTGTTTGGAGACTTTTTGATAAAGGCCATTCTCACTGGAGTTAAGTGATATCTCATTGTGGTTTTGATTTGTATTTCCCTGATGATTAGAGATGTTGAGCATTTTTTCATATGTTTGTTGGCCATTCTTCTGTCTTCTTTAGAAAAGTTTCTGTTCAAGTCCTTTGCCCACTTTTTAATAGGGTTATTTGATTTTTTCTTGCTGATTTTTGTGAGTTCTAAGTATATTCTAGTTATCAGTCCCTTGTCGGATGTGTAGGATGCAAAAATTTTCTCCCATTCTGTAGGTTGTCTGTTTACTTTCATAACTATTTCTTTGGCTGTGCAGAAGCTTTGTAGTTTGATCATGTCCCATTTATTTATTTTTGTTGCTGCTGTGATTGCCTTTGGGGACTTCTTCATAAACTCTTTGCCTAGGCCGATGTCTAGGAGAGTGTTTCCAACATTTTCCTCTACAATTCTAATAGTTTCATACCTTAAATTTAAGTCTGTTATCCAGCGTGAGTTGATTTTTGTGAGAGGTGAAAGGTGTGGGTCCTGTTTTAGCCTTCTACAGGTGGCTATCCAGTTTTCCCAGCACCATTTATTGAAAAGGGATTCTTTTCCCCAGCGTATGTTTTTGTCTGCTTTGTCAAAGATTAGATGGTTATATGAGGATGGTTTTATATCAGGATTCTCACATCTGTTCCACTAGTCAATATTCCTATTTTTGTGCCAATACCATATTGATTTGATTACTACAGCTTTGTAGTATAGTTTGATATCTGGAATATTAATGCCTCCCATTTTGTTTTTGTTGCCTAGAATTGCTTTTGATATTCGGGGTCTTCTTTGGTTCCATGCGAAGCGTAAAATTATTTTTTCTATATCTGAATCACAGGCTTTGATTTGGCTTATTCCATTCCTAGTTTGCAGGTGTATCACCTTGGACAAGCCAGGTTAGCCACTCTGGATTTCAGCTTTCTCATCTGTAAAATGGGAACAGTATTAGTCCCAGCTGCATAGGGCTGAGAGGACTAAATGGGATAAGTACTGTGCCTTTCATAAGTTCATGCCCAGTGCATTGAAGCTGTTGTATTATGCAAAGGGGAAAATAAATTGATTCATAAATAGCTCTGCTATTTATGAACCAGGATAGTTTGAAGCTAACAGCTCCCTTATATCAAGACTTTTTATGTAAACTATTAGTGATGAATTTTAATGGGATAACCAAGGCCCTATTCTAGGGCTAGCAATAAATACTTTTACAAAAGTGGAGAATATACATGAGATGAGGCTTCCTTTTGAGTAGCATTTAATAGTTGACTCACAATGAATGATCTGTTCAGTTCCATTGAGTGTGGCAAGAGAAGATAGGATAATACATTCTGCATAACTTTTGGCAATTCTCCAAAGTCCATTTAACTAGAAATTGTATTTGCATATCTCAATCAAAATATTTTCTCTAGTTGATTTGAAATAGTAAATAACTTTAGTGAATTTAGAACCCAATTTCTGAGTACAGCATTTAAGAAATTTATAGTTGAATTATTTGAGAATAAAGAATGATCTTCTACAAACTATGGGCAAGACATTCTGCAAACAATAGAAAGATGGCTAGAATAACACAATTTCTATGTTCAAGGAGCTAACAATTTAAGGAAGGTGGACATAGACACAACAGATTTAATTTCAAGGCAGAGTATGCTTCTTACTTTTCTTGCTCTGAGTGCTCCCACCCTCATGCCTAGCATAGTTCCCGGCAAATTCACAGGCATGCAGTAACTGTTTGTGGAAAGAATAAATACTACCATAGAGATATAAATAAAATGCTTTGGGAGGGTGACTGGGACCAGGACGTGGCAGAAAGACCAGACTTCTAAAGATGGCAGCATACAGATGGGGGAAGTTGGCCTTGTACGTATCCGATTACAATATCAGTCATACTGCTGTTGAATTACTTCCTTATGTTATTTTCTCCCATGAGGCTCCACACTACTCAAGGGCAAGTACCATGGCTGTCTTGTCTACTGCTGCCCAGCATGTGCATAGTACATATTAGATAATACATGTTTGTTAGAAAAAGGAGGTGCATCTCAGGCCAAGATGTATTTGTCAGGCAGGCTCTCCTGATATTGTAGCCAAGACAGCTGTCGGCAGCTACAGGCTCATGTCTTTACTGTTCATGATTCCAACAAAAAGATTGTCTGTTTTTCTGATAGCAAAAGACTCCAGGAGGGCTCCAGTTGGCCTGGCTTGGGTCGTATACCGACCTTTGAACAAACCACCGAGGCCAGGACTGAAGGAAAGAGTGTGGTCAGCCCCATGTAATCTGCATAGATTAAGATGGGGAGATGTCAGACAGCCAAAGTAAAATGAATAAATTCCCTATATATTCACAAAGAATCAGACTGAAAAATGGCATAGAGATAGGAATAGGCAAAGAACAGACAAGGATGCATGTAGTAGGACTAGAATGTCAGATGGATAAGTGGTGAGCAACTGATTAAGAATTATTACTGGAGGTATAAATATAGATCAGATGGTGCCAGCCTTGAAGGCTAAAAAAAGAGATTTAGAGATTGTTCTGAAGACAAGTGTGATGCAATTTGGCAGAAAGGAAAGGGAGTATAATCCAAGATGTGTTTAGGGCTTCTGAAGAAGCCATTTTTGGGTACCTCCCTTTACCCCTCTCTGTCTCTCCTAAGCAGAGTCATCAGTGGAACCGTGCCAAGTAGCACAAGAAGCTCAAGAGATTCTTCTGCACCCACTTCATGTCAAGGAGGATGCCTGGGCGTGGGAAACATGGTGGCTACTGTATCTTCAGGACTGAGATCCTGCCATGAATAAGTCATAGCCTCTGCCTTTAAGGAGCTTACTGTTGGGGAAAATTGGTCTGCGACAAGATACTATAAAACTGTATATATAGGCTGGGCATAGTGGCGCATGCCTATAATCCCAGTACTTTGGGAGGCCGAGGTGGGAAGATCATTTGAGGCCAGGAGTTCGAGACCAGCCTGAGCAAGATTATAAAACCCCATCTCTACAAAAAATAGAAAAATTATCCAGGTATGATGGCATGCCTGTAGTCTCAGCTATTTGGGAGGCCAAACCCGGAGTATCACTTGAACCCAGGAGTGTGAGACTGCAGTGAGTTATGATGACATCACTGCACTCTAGCCCAGGTGGCAGAGCAAGACCTTGTATAATATGTGTGTGTATATATATATATATATACACACACACACATACAGCCAGTGCAGCCAAGAAGCCAAGCAGTAGCATGCCTCTGCAGTCCCAATTGCTGAGGGAGGCTGAGGCAGGAGGATTGCTTGAGCCTAGGAATTTGAGGCCAGCCTAGGCAACATAGCAAGACCCCCATCTCTAAAAATAAAAATAAATTAAATTAAAGCTATTTATATGTGAGTGGGCAATTATAATAGAAAACATTGATATTTTATTCCTAGCAAGGCATCAGGCTCCAGAGAAGAGGCAATATGTGAGTTATCTTTTTAATAGGAAAGGATTGTGCTCAGGACACAAACCCTTCTAAGGGTAATCACAGATTCTTCCTGGTCCAGCCTTGTCCTATTTAGGAAGCGAGACTTAGATATTCCACTCGTCTGGATTTCTGTGTTCTGTTACTTGAAATTCAGCCTCTCTACAACTCAGGTAACAAACAATATACTAGCAGCAGCAGCAGTAGCAGCAGTCACAGCAATGAACATTCATTGAGTCCTTAACTGCACACTAAGCATTGTGTTGAGATCTTTAGATATAATTTCCGGTTTTATTCACATTTTAGTGAAAGAAAATTGAGGCTTAGAATAGTTAGATGGCTTGCCTCGGGGACATGCATAAGGAAACCATGAAACTGGCAGTGTCTACCCAACTGCAATGCCCATGTTCTCCACTGCTACGCTCTGCTGCCTCACTCACTTCTCCTTCTTCGTTCCAAATGGGTTACAGTCCCAGTCTCCAGTACAGGTAGCTCCATGCAGCCAGATGGGATGACTTACAGTGCCATGCTGGTACTGCAGAAATCATGCTTGAGCTCTGACTCGAGGCCCCAGGGTGCAGAAAAAGGACACTAAACACCTGGGTGAGTTCTCAAACTTCAGTGAATGTAAGAGTCCCCAGTAAGGTTATCTAAAAATGCAGATTCCTGGGTCCCACCATTAGAGAGCCTGATTTTTAAGTCTGAGTAGGGCCTTGGAATCTGCATTTGAACAAATACCCAGTCACCACCACCACCAGTGAGGAGCACTGCCTAGGCAGGTGTGTGTGTGTGTGCGTGTATACACATGCACGTGCCCACACGCTCTAGTTCAAGGGTGGTTTTAGTAAAGCTCCATGGAGGGCAGGTATGGATGTGCATTGCACATAAACTACTTAAAAACAGCTGTATCCAGACTTTCATCGTCTTGGATAGATTTCAGCATTTGAGCCCAAGCTTTAGAGTGACCAGATACCCATTACAAAGGATCATCTTTCTATGAAAACTTCTGCTCAGCGTATTAAAAAAAAATGTTTTGGCAGAAAGTCATTTGTCTACTTTTTCTGGACCTGGGAACAGCAGTAGGCCTTTTGCCAACTATAATCCCTGAGCATTTGGAGGCTGAGAATCCTCCCTGCCCACAGCCTCCTGGGACCCTGCATGGCCTGCCTGTCGGCCAGAGGCACAGAGCATCTCCGTGCTGAAATGTGGGAAAGATGGTCTCTGTCCTTGAGGTCTAAGGGCCTGCTGAGGGAGACGGAACAAACCCATGTGAAAGAGGCAGGCGCACACATATAACAAAAATAAACCAGATGCAAAGCCATGCAGCAGGGAGAAGCCAAGTGCAGACGTAACTTTGGACTCAGGGTCCTACATGAAGCCAAAGAGAAACAGGAGGAAATTAAACTAAAGGTGCTCAGTGAAGCACTAGAAAAACCTTCCTAGAGGCGGTAAGAGTCGTTCAGCTATTCATTCATTCACTCATTCGCCGACTCTCTTTTGGATTCAGGGTAGATCCTGATGGGTCACTGACACTGTTACCTGCCTGGGACCCCAGCAGCCCCAGGAGTTGCCTTCAGGAGGATCACAGCGCCAAATGTGCACAGGGGTCAGAATGACATGGGGGCACTAATGAACACACAGCACGTGACATAGTCCAGGTGGGAAGTCAGGGAAGTTCTCCTCAAGAAAGTACGGTTTTCATCAGATCCCTGAAGGCAGCCTCACCGCTTACTCTAGGGGGCTGGGGCACAAGTACAAAGGAGGCCCCAGCCTGTTGGCCTACCCGCCTTCTCTTCCCTTCCTGGCTTGTGTGCCATCATGTGGACACCTCCCTCAGGCCTCCAGTTCAAATTCTGCCCACACACCACCGCCATTGCCTCCCTGCCCTTGGCCAGCCTGTAGGCCTCAGGGTCATGATCTACTCTCAGGAAGACGGATGCAGATAAATGGCCTTTGCAGAGCAGAAGTGGGCTTGGGCCGTTTGGGCCAGGGATTTGGGAGGCCTGAGTATACAGGGCGGAATGATCTAGAAGCGGGTGCACAGCCAGGGGTGGATGTGTGCCCTCAACCCTGCAGGCAGATGAGGGCCAGTGTGGGGTTTCTAAAGCATGAAGCTCATTGCAGGATCCTGACTGCCTAAAGAAAAGTAAGAGGTAGATGAATAAAAAGCTTGGGGGCCAGGCGTGTTAGCTCACACCTGTAGTCCCAGCACTTTGGGAGACTGAGGCAAGAGGATTGCGTAAGCCTAAGAGTTCAAGACCAGCCTGAGCAACAGAGTAAGATCCCGTTGCTTTAAAAAAAAAAAAAGCTGGGATGTTGGGGAAGGCTTCTCATAGAAGGAACAACCAATACAAGATCCCCAAGATGGGGTACAGGGGAGAGGGGAGGTGAGGGTAGGGAATGGGCAGGGGCCTGGGAGGCCAAGGTAGAGATTCAGCTTTATACACCAAGACATAGTGGACCAGGGAAAGGCCATTCTTAGAGGTGCAAGAACATTCCTTCCAAACTGAGCTAGTGTGACGCCAATAAGGTATTTGATGTGAGAATAGAGAGCAAGCTGTTCCGTTCAGCCAGGCCTAACAGTACTGAGAAAAACCAAAGAAAGAAAAAAAAAATATTTGGAGAGGGGAGATTGTGGAGGAGTTGTGGACGTGGACCAGGGGGTCAAGGTCATTCGGGTGAGCCCAGAGCCTTCCGGGAGAGGCTTTTATTTGGCTGGGAGCCAGACTGCCTCCTTGCTCCATGCTGTCTACTAAAATAAGGCAGAATAATCCACCACAGTTAGCACCTTTCTGCTCTAGAAGCACTCCCTATGCCTGAGCCATAGCACTTCAAACAATTTTTGTGGTTTTCTGTGTGATTTCAGTGTTCCGAAATTCCTTCTGGATTGGCAATGCATTCCATTCTCCACTTAGTAAATACGACCACCTTTTATGCTTTGGTCAACAATTTGACATTCGTCACTGAATTTTCATTCCCTCTGTGTCATTTATTATTTCATAATTAGCAGTGACACTCTCAGCATTTAATGCCTATGAAATTATGAATACATTGTTGCATAGTAAGAATTGTCCCTGAAGTCCGTAAGCAGATGTTGGGGGGCGGGTGTGTGTTTATGGTAACAGTGCTTACATAATCTCGGCAGCCAGGGGCCCTGGGGACTTACACTGGACGATGGAACAGTTGGATTAAATTAGGTTTCCATGTGAAATATGGTATCGCTATTTTTTTCCTAGCATTGTGGGAAAGTATATGGAAAATGATTTGACTGATAGGAAATAAATCTGGATGCACGATCGGGAAGGAGACACAAACCGAGTGGTAGTCTCTGCCTGCTCTGAGAAGCAGGCCTGCCCAGGGGCAGGTGAGTTAACCCTTTCCAGTCACTGGACTAGGAAGTCACTGCATGG
Organism: Microcebus murinus; assembly: GCF_040939455.1. Lineage (NCBI taxonomy): Eukaryota > Metazoa > Chordata > Mammalia > Primates > Cheirogaleidae > Microcebus > Microcebus murinus. Next base: position 30,932,193 of record NC_134117.1, on the reverse strand, counting down.
TCCTGAAAGAACAGTGACTTTCCAGAGACTCTGACTTGCCGTCAATAGGAAAGGAGCCCTGGAAAGAATGTAGCCAGAGGCCTCGACAACTGAGTTCGGTGACTTTGAGAAACTGTTTTAATTTTTCAGGATCTCATTGTTATTTGTGAGAAGAAGGGCTTGAATTTCCAACTCCAACAGTCAACAGGGCTGTGATTCTAAGTGTTTGCTGATGACTTCCCACTGCAGGACAGGGCTCATCGAAAGCCAGTCAGACTAAAGGAAGAATTGGACGGAAGTACCAGCAACATTCAATCTCCATTGGCAAAACCATTTCTAGTGAGCCAGGGTTTCAGAAAGGTCACCAGGGACAGGACGAAACAGACAGTGAGCAAGGCATTCTTCATAGCCACAGGAGAGGGGCTGTCTGGGAATCCCAGAGAGTTCCTGAGGTGACTTGGACCAGGGCTTGTCCCACGGTCTGATTCCAGATCTGTTCTCCTGATGTCGCCTGAGGGCCCAGCGAAGTCCAGAGCAGGTGGAGAGCAGAGGCACATGCTGGAAGCCTGCAGGGCTCGGGGGTGGCGGATGGCCCATCACATTTCACGTCAGCCTGTTATAGAAGGGAAGAGGCAGGTTACTCTAGTGCTCCTGGCTGGGACGAGAGTATAAATCCTGGTTTATCACTAAAACTCCCTGTTGCTACTATTTCCCTATTTGTTTCTGTGTGGGGATAGTAATGAGGTATGAGCAACCTTTCACTGAAAAACAATCCTTTTCATTCTGTATTTTTCATTTCTTTAATCATGTTTTGGTTCTCTTCTCAGTATCTACTCCTTTTATTCCAGCTCTGTCTTCAAATGTGCAGCCCCAAATTGACTACTTAGGACTCACCTAGAACCAAGTTGAAAGAAACTGTCACCTTTCATTAGATGAATGAGCACTGGACTGGGAGTCTTAGTTTTGACATCAACAAGAACTGTGACCTCAGAAAGCCACTTCTCTTACGAGCCATAGATTCTCTATCTGGAAAAATGGGGTTGGACTGCCCTCTGTGGTTGCTACCAGCACTAAATGCCATTGAATCTTACCATTTTATTGACTCATGGGCAGTGTGACGCTAACCTTGAACACTGCCTGCACTTGTTGTGGGTCACCATGAATTCTCTGTTCTGGCCTCGTACTCACTCAGGCCAGGGAAAAGAGTTGCTGCCCAGGTCTCAGCACTGTTGCTGAACCAAGTGTAGCTAATAGGACCACGGAGGGTCAAGACCGAGACCTTGGTCTGTTAACAGCTGAGCTTACCGATCTGGACATTAGCCAGGATGGAGAAAGCAACTTAGATGAACACCAGTGTCCAAGCACCAACGTAAAGGCAACAGCAAAATTGTCTTAGGGATGAAGCATCATGGGGATTTAGAGGCTGCATATCATAAGGGGAGGGATATAGATGTGGATTAATATTAAATATTATACCCCAGTCTGTGCAGTAGGAAAAAACAAACCATATTAGAATAACTACATGCCCAGAGCTGGAGAGCATTACAGTTCATGTATACTCGTTAGGCATTTAGAGAGTGGTTAATAGTGAAACCACTGGAGCTGACACCCTAAGTTCAAATCTAGACTTTGCCACCTATTGATTAAGGACTTTAGGCAAGTCTCTGAGGATGACAACAGTCCCTGACTCTTAGGACCATTGTGGGAAATAAATGAGGTAAAATAGACAAAGTGCTTAGAACGATTCCTGGTGCATAGTAAGTGCTCTATAAGTATTTGTTCTTCTCATTATATTGTCATTTGAGGAACATAATAGATAATACATTTGTAAAAGATTATTCAAAATGATTTTATGCTTTCATTTGATATTATATATTTCACTACTTGATAAATAACATTAATTTAAGGACTAAATACATTGATTTAATCTAATTTTGATGTCCATCAGTCAAATATATTTCAATCAAAATTACCCTGAAGCCTTATTTTCTTATAATCTCATGGACTTGTTTAGATCAAAAGGGATTTTATGAATTGCCCTTTTCAGCCTCCTTATTTTACTTTTTTTTTTATTTCGGCATATTATGGGGGTACAGATTTTAAGGTTTCAATAAATGCCCTTTTCCCCCCTCCCCCCACTAGTCTGAGTTTCCAGCATGACCATCCCCCAGATGGTGCACATCTCAATCATTATGTATGTATATACCCGCCCCTCTCCCCCCTCCCACCTGCCCAATACCCTATTACTGTAGTACCTATGTGTCTACTTAGGTGCTGCTCAGTTAATACCAGTTTGCTGGTGAGTATATGTGGTGCTTGTTTTTCCATTCTTGGGATACTTCACTTAGTAGTATGGGTTCCAGCTCTAACCAGGAAAATATAAGATGTGCTGTATCACCGTTGTTTCTTAGAGCTGAATAGTACTCCATGGTATACATATACCACATTTTGTTAATCCATTCTTGGATTGATGCACTTGGGCTGTTTCCGCAGCCTTGCAATTATGAATTGTGCTGCTATGAACATTCAAGTGCAAGTTTCTTTTTTGTAGAGTGTCATTGGATCTTTTGGGTAGATGCCCAGCAATGGGATTGCTGGATCAAATGGTAGATTCACTTGTATCGCTTTAAGGTATCTCCATATTGCTTTCCACAGAGGTCGAACTAGCTTGCAGTCCCACCAGCATTATAAGAGTGTTCCTCTCTCTCCACATCCTCACCAGCATTTAGTGTTTGGAGCCTCCTTATTTTAAACATGAAGAGATACAAAGAGATTAGATGACTATCCCAGAATCCCTTATCACAGCAATGATGGAGCTAGGTTTTCACTTCAGGTCTTTCAGCTAGGTCCTTCATTTCCTGATACCAAATCGATTTAAAAAACAAAAAGTTTTCTGGTGGAAAAAATCGTTATCAAGCTTCCAGGACACAGTCTCAGTGAAGGCCTCTCCCTGTGTTTTCCAGGTGAGCTCCTGGGTGACGTGGCTCATCCTCACGGCCGGCTCCATGGAGGAGAAGCGGGAAGTCTTCTCATACTTGGTGCATGTGGCCAAATGCTGCTGGAACATGGGCAACTACAACGCTGTCATGGAGTTCTTGGCCGGCCTCAGGTATGGTCAGTGGGGAACACTGCGTCCTCCTACCAGCTGAATGGCACTAAATGAATTGGCCCAAGCCAGGCAATTGGTAGTAATTATCATGGGAAATATATTACCCTATTCCGTGCCACAAGCCCCATCCCTCAAAGACACTGCAGAATTCAGCCCCAATGGGCCACTTGCAATCCTACTTTGCTGTGTCTGCCCTGGTCCCATGCTCTTGGCCAAGCTGAGAGAAATTACCTGGTTGAATAAGCCCATCAACCCCATAACCAGCCCCTCTATTCCCTTTCCTGCCCCATAAACTTTGCTGCTGTCTTTCCCTTCCCAGCTCTCCCTTATGAAATTGTTCTAGCACTGTCAGCTCTCGACCACCGACTGCCCTGAGTACGAACAGTGGCTAACATTGACCACAGGCATCCAATAATATTAGCTCATCATGATCCAACACTTGCTATATTTCAAGCATTGGGCTAAGCACATTCCCTGCATTATATCCTTTAATTCTCACAACAGTTTTTTGAGGTAGATACTGTTATTATTCTGACATTATACAAAAGAGGAAGCTAAAGCTAAGAGGAGTTAAGTCATTCCCCCAAGGTCACCTGGCTTGGTTGGGAATGCAGGCAGCCTTGATTTCAGGGCCCGTGATCTTGACCACTATAATATCCTACTCTTATGCCTTCTCCATAAAGAGAATAAAAAATCACCATCTGTCAGTCGTCTCCCACTTATCTTTTCAGCCTCAGTCCCTTAGCACAAAGTAACTGCTCTCACTCCTTCCGGAGGCAGCGTGGTGTGTGAGTTGTCATATCAGAAAGCAGGGAATCAAATCCTGCCTCCCCCATGGAATAGCTGTGTGATCTGGGGAAGTTATTTGACCTCATTGAGCCTCAGTTTCTTTGTCTATAAAATGGGGATAGTACTAAAAAGCACCTACCTCCTTAGGTAGGATTCAGTGAAATAATATAAAGTGTTCAGCGTGTGTGCCTGCCATATAGTAAGGCTCCATAAAGAGAAGCTACTGTTGTTGTGACTATTTCCCAAGATTCACCATCCCACTGAGGGGGCGCACTATAAATGAATCTTACTTTATAGCATTATCAAGATTTTTCTTTGATTCTCCAGGTCCCTACATATGGATTCTGGGTTGGGGAGGGAGATGAAAACTCCCAGAGTTAGAATTTTTTCTTGTCTTTTGAACCTTCCTGAAAATAAACTCAAATGATCATATCACTGACATTTATAATAGTCATGCAAATGCACCAGGCATGGTTCAAAAGAAGGAAAAAATAGAAAAACTACCTGGAGAACAGGAAGCCAAATCCAGATGATTTGGGTTCTTTTATTGATAAATTTTCTACAAAGAACCTGTGTTACATTTCTCTTAAGAAAAGAATGATCATATTGTGATAAATAATTCCATTTTAATGATGCTTTTTATTCTGTGTTTGCATGGCAAGTTGGTGCTAGCTGTTGGCTGGGGACCTCACTTCCTGTCCCCATGGACATGACTGTCCTCACATCTTGGTAGCTGGCCCCTCCCAAAGTGAGCAATCCAAAAGAACTAGGCAGAAGCTGCAATGCCTCTTATGCCCAAGCCTCAGAAATCACACACTGTCACTTCTGCCATACAGCACTAGATCACTAGAGGTCATCTTGGAGGCTGGCTGCCACATACTGTCTACTAGATCATCTTGATATAAGAATGGCCTCAGGGCTGGGCACGGTGGCTCACACCTGTAATGCTAGCACTATGGGAGGCTGAGGCAGGAGGATCCCTTGAGGTCAGGAATTTGAGACCAACCTGAGCAACAGTGAGACCTTGCCTCTACTAAAAATAGAAAAAATTAGCCAGGCTTGGTAACCTATAGTCCTAGCTACTTGAGAGGCTGAGGCAGGAAGATTGCTTGAGCCCAGGAGTTTGAGGTTGCTGTGAGCTAGGCTGATGCCATGGTACTTTAGCCCAGGTGACAGAATGAGACTCTGTCTCAAAAAAAAAAAAAAAAAAAAAAAAGAATGGGCTCAGAATGACCCTGGAGGCCTGGGGTGAATGTGACTTTCTGATCCAACTTGGTTGGAATTGAAAATCCAAGAAGGTCATAGAGCCAGGTGATTCTCTTCCATGAGAAATAATCTCAAACCAGGCTAGACCTCGACACTGATCCCTGTGCATTTTGCCTTACACTCCAGACCCACTGCCACCTAGTTTGATGCTCCTATATTTGACTTAAAACTAAACTGATCTTTATAGATAGATAGGCAAAAGTGCCAGGTATAATAGTTCTTTTATTGGAACAAGGTCTTCAGGAGATAAGTTGCCAGATGTTCTTACGGTGGAATGATTGTAGAGCCGAGTTATGTTTTATCCTTTTTAAGCGATTGGATGGGAAGAGGGAGCAAGCATCCTTGCTGTTAAGTGACTTTAGTTTTCTATAGACATTGTACATTTTGCCTCCCCTAACTAAATTCCCAGGTCTTTTAAGGAAACAATTAGAAGTACTAAGATTTGCATCATGTTTACTCAATCATGGAATCAATTTAAAACAATACAAATGAACAACAATAGGAAAATAGTTCAAAGACATAAGATGATACATCTAGATAATGGAATGTTACTTAGCCCTCCAACATGATTTTTATGAAAAAATCTTATATCACTGGTAACATATAATAAGTAAAACTGTCTGGGAACAAAGCTATCTTTACATAATAACCTCAGCAATATTTATATACCCAGACAGACAGGAAAAGAATAAATACTGGAGGGAAATATACCTAATGTTCTCTGGGTATTGTGGTAGAATTGTGGGTGGGTGATTTTTCTCTGTCTCCCAACTCTGCAAGCACAGGACAGTCCACCGGACTCCTCTCTCCCTTTGTCATTGGGTAGCTCCAGCCAGCCTCTCATCTTTAGGCAAGAGTCACACTCCAGCCCGTGGGATCCACAGACTGCCCAGGACATGGGTCAGTGTCTCCATAGAGCTCACTTAATGCTCCCTGCACTTGGTGTGATTTTCCTCCTTCTCACATGTAGCCCTCCCAGAACTCTCTCTGAAAACATATTCCTGACCGTTATGCTCAGATCCAGTTCCTCTGCGTGGGCCCAAGGAGAGTGGGAGACTATTGTGGGCAGAGCAGTTCGGGCACCCCCTGGTGAAAACCTGACACCTCTCTTTAGACAGAGGGGTACAATGTCACCTATTGTCCTGGGCAGCAGTTTCAGAATAGGAAGCATCTCATTTAACATCCTGTTATGCAAATTATACTTTAAAACCAAGTCCCCTAATAGGGGCTGGTGGCTTAGTGTCGAAGCTTGATTCAGCAAAAAGCAATTCTACGAAAGAGGCCAAAACAAAAGGCCTCATGCATATCACTGAGGGACTGACTTAATCCAAGGATAATATTTAAAAGATCAAGAGGAGTGGATGGGCCAGGTTTCCGCACGCAATCCTCCATAAACATCTGTACAAGCGTATCAGCCACTCTGCTTCCCTCTTGGCCATCGCTGCCAGAAAAGCTCAACCCTGCATTCAGTGCCCAGCTCCCACAATGCCCGCTTGTATCTGTTATCTGTCCTATTTAACTTTTTGTTTCGATTTACAAAAGTAATATTCATATTATGTCGGGAAGCAAGTGGAGCTAAGAACCCTAAATAAATAGTAACAAGTAAAGAAGATTTAGAAGGTAAAAAGTATGAATCTATGTGGAATTTAGGCTATTTACTGGAAACTATATTATTTCTCCTTCGGTCTAAAAAAAAAAATGTCATTTGCCTGCAATAGGTCAAGAAAAGTCTTAAAAATGTGGCAGTTTATGGACCAGTCTGACATCGAGACCATGCGGAGCCTGAAGGACGCCATGGCTCAGCACGAGTCTTCCTGCGAGTACAGGAAGGTGGTCACCCGGGCCCTGCACATCCCCGGCTGCAAGGTGGTTCCGTTCTGCGGGGTGTTTCTGAAGGAGCTCTGTGAGGTCCTCGATGGCTCCTCGGGCCTCATGAAGCTGTGCCCACGGTACAATTCCCAGGAAGAAACTTTAGAGGTGAGGCCTCCCAGAGCCATCGTGACCTGACGTCACGGTTGCCACCTGTCTCCTCAGGCCCTGTCTGTGGTCACTAAAGCAAGAAGAGATCCCTCATGGAACCCAGGGTTAATCACTGTTATGTTGTGTCTGGGTAGCAAAGAAGTCCTTGAACATTCTGGAGAAAGGAATGCCAGCCAGCACTGTTCAGGGCTTAATCCTGTTGAGTTGGGCTTAATGTATTAGCCGTAATGTGTAAGTACAAGTGGAAAGGGAGGCTGTTTTCTGATTGTTTTTAAAATATTGACAGGTTTTTTTTGTATTGGAGGGGAATGTCTGGATGCAGAGGATAAAGAAAGCGTTAACTTTTCCATATCAGTGGAAAAATGAAAGGGGAAGTCAGCGTTGCCTTCTTCCCAGCCTTTGTGGGAAGATGCTGGGGAAGCCGGTGCCTTCCCCAAAGACAGACTCCAGGCTCTTGGTCACAGGTGCCCGATTCTTCCAGGCCCCTTGCTTCTCATTCCTGACTCCCAGCGCACAGAGGAGGGTGTGGCGTCGGACTCAGGGCACTGTGCGCTGGAGAGAAGGGGCACTGAGAAACTGGAAGGGAAAGATAAGGAAACCTCCCTCTAAGGTGTTTAAAAATGAAAGAAGGGACTAAAATAGAAAGAGCTCTATGGAGATTTTGAGGGGTCCTTTATCTGGCACTTCCAACCCCAAATCTAGGGCCATTCTTACCATAGTGACAGAACCCACCACTAGTCTCTCTCTCTCTCTCTCTCTCTCTCTCTCTCTCTCTCTCTCTCTCTCTCTCTCTCTCTCTCACACACACACACACACACACACTCACAGACACCCCCTCACTGTGGGAGGCGGAAGACTCTCCTCAGACTTCAGCCTCTTCTGTGTCACTCAGGAACAAAGGTGTCACCTGGTGTCAGGAAGATGTGAGAGCCCCTGACAAATGTAGGCCACACCACCAGCATCTCTCTGGTTTATGAGCTGGGATTAGAGGGCAAGAAATGGAGGGAAAAGCTTAGGGAAGCTTCCCAGGCCACACCCAGTCTAGCTCCCTCACGCCTTGGGAAGAGGAAGCCAGGAAGCGTGCAGCCCTTGGCCCAGCCCACACCTGTGACAGGAGAAGCTTCCTGCTGTCCAGTATAGACAGCAGAGCTTAAAAACCACCAACAAGCCAAACATCACCTTTTCTCAGCGTTTGCCTCGGGCCCCAGTCCTTTGAATTGGTCCCATGGAATAGTACACTCTGGTCATGGTTTTTCTCAGTTCTCACTACAAGGATAAAATAACCCTGCCCTTCCTCTGAAAATGGCTAATCTTCTCCTGAGGGAGCCCTGAAATAATATTGCTTTTTTGTGTTTTAAATTTGGAGTGGAGTGTTGATTCCTAGAGGGATTAAAGTTGTCTCAGTGGAAACAAGGGTGAGTTTTGATATTTCATGTGGTGAAATGAAAGAAAAAATAATGTTTTTCCTGGAGGTTCTTGTTTTCTTTCCAATAAAATAGGCACAAAAGCCATTATTTATTACTATTATGGTTTCATGGACCTAGCCAAGTAGGTTATGAAGACATATTAAGCTGCAATAGCACATTCTCAATATATTTTTCTATAGTTTGTCGCAGATTACAGTGGACAAGATAATTTTTTACAACGAGTGGGACAAAATGGCCTAAAGAATTCGGAGAAGGAGTCCACCGTCAACAACATCTTCCAGATCATCAGGAGCTGCAGTCGGAGCCTGGAGACGGAGGAGGAGGACAGCCCCAGTGAAGGGAGCACCTCCAGGAAAAATTCCTTGAAGGATAAAACCCGATGGCAGTAAGTTTTACATATTAAAAGGGGGGAAATGCTCATTTCTTCTTTTTTCCTATTGGTAAGTCTTTTTCCTACTTTAGTTTAGTTTCAGATGGGTACCTAATAAAAACCTACCACTTTTATCTGTAAGCCATGCTTCTTTATCTTCAAACTTTACTAATTCTGAATTAGAATTTACCTTTCTCATGTTGCTGCTGTGTTCTAAAATTACTATTCATAATTTAACTTCTTACCAACCTTTATTCCCTTAAAAAAAAAAAAAAAAAACCTAGAGCTATCCTGCCATTTTTGAAAATTCAACAAATTTAATTTCAGGATTAGTGCTATGTTCTTTTCTTTATTTCATAGTTTCTGTAACAGTGGTTTTTATTAATATTAATTCCTGGGTGGGATACGAGGATGGGTGTTAAAATTTTTTTAAATCAAATATTTAGTAGGTCTGAGGTGATACCCCCAAATCAATATTTTTATCAGCTCCCCCAACCTCAGAATGATTCTAAGTCAGGGGTTCAAAGACCTCATTTTTAGAAACATTGCTCTGTGAGGTCCTTTCAAGTTAGCCTGGCTCGAACGAGGCATCTGCAGCTCTGTCATTTTTCAGTTGTTCCAGTCGCTGTTTATCAGCAGGCGTTGCAGTCTAGCCAGACGGGTGTCCCCGCAGCCAAATGAAAAGTGGAGAAATCAGTGGCTGGGGGCAGCCCTGGCATTTCTTCAAGGCCTTTTAGTCATGCTCAAGCCTCACATCAAATGGCAGAGCTTGGCCCAGGTGGAGGAATCCTTTTGAGCCACCCAAAACTATTAATATTAGTTTTACTGGCTTTGATGTCTTCCCCGGGAAAGGATTATTTGCAGCCAGTACTCATGAGTCATGCATTGCACTTTTCGTGCAGTCCTTTATACATGTATATATGTATTTGTAGGACAGTGCGATTTGTTTTGCAAACCCTTTCCTGTTTTGTGTGTGTCATCTGTGTGTGCGTGTGCCCATATTGGGAAGGACAACCGTGTTTTTAGAAAATAATTTCTTTGAAGTTGTAGCGTTAGATCCTTAGAATCAGGTGTGAACACAGAAATGAACATCTTGTATCTGAATTCCTAACGTTATTATGTTTTAACGAAGTATAAATTCCAGATTTCTCCAAAGTCTTTGGGCTTCCCTCCAAACCTTACTTCTTAGCTCATTCTCTCGTCGAGGACCCAGGTGCTCAAAGATTGACTGTTACGCCCTTACCATAATGTCTTGGACGTAAAATTCAAATTTGAATTTGTATCACAAACCTCTTCTACCAAATCTTTTTGTTGTTGTTTTATCTCAAATCAGAGATCATTTGAGAGCTTTCTCACTAGCAAGTTTTGACATGAGTGGCAATCTATATCTACAAATAAGCACATCTGCACAGGAAGTATCTCAAAGCCATTTAAGTCCTTAATCTATACCTATCTCTCTGCATCAGTATCTATGTATACATCTACTTCTACCCATAAAAGATCTATAGATGCTTATAAGAATAAAAGTGAATACTTGAGGCAATTAAAGGAAAGGAAAATAAGGATAGGAAAAAATAAAACATAACAAAAATGTATACTATCCAGTCTGTACAGTGACTGAATTTTGTTCTGAGATTCTTAGTGGCCAAAGGAAAGAGAAAATGATAATCCATTACAAGTTTCACAGTATTTGTAAGCAAAATCAAATGGATGTTTGAGATAAGAATACCTTTTTCTTATATTGAGGGCTAGCTGAAATTCCTTCCTTAAATCCTACTGTTAAGGATATATCATCTCTGAATAGATAAAATAATGAATTTCATATGGCTCTTTTTTATAACAACTTTCATTTGGAGCTGTGTGTGTACGTTTGTGGGGGAAGATGTTATTTAACACATCAACTGCTGTGTGAGTTGTATTTAACTCACACCAATTTTGAGCCCAGGGCCTTGGGAAGCACATGTAACTCACACATCTCTTTACCTTGGAAGGCACGTGAACTATTTTTTAAGTCGGATGGAACTCATGCACAGAAAATAATAAAAAAATAACAGATTTTTTTTTATTAACTTACAAGGGATCATTTTGTTTTTATTCTATTTTGGTAATAAAATACCGTGGTCCCTGGGGAAAAAGTTTTTTTCTAGTGTGGCCATCAATGTGTTAAAGATATGAAGCTTTCTAAAATGCCTTCAGGAATGCTACTTTTATTGAGTCTTAGAGACCTGGACTCTGGGCTTTTCTTTCACCATCCATTCCTTTGCCCTCAGGTTCCTTCGAGTGATGAATTGCATCATTCCATCACTCCTCATGGAATTTTTATTTCCTATTTTCTACTTATTCTCTTGTCCTCTTCTAATTGTTTTGTCACCTACATCCTAAGGACATTTCTCTTCTACTGCTCATTTGCCAGACCTTGCTGTACCCACTTTTAAAAGGGAAGAAAAACATAAAAATGCAAAGATTTATTTTATAAAACCTATGGAGTCATATTGAAATCATCACTTCAAAACCTAAGTACCAGTAATAGTTTTCTTACCTTGCATGACTGCTACCTGAAAGGAACCTCTGAACACACAAAATGGAAGGGGATGAGGGTGTTTAATAGAATTCACTGAAACCAGATCAGCAAGTATTGCTTCTGTGACCAGCTGCCAGGACTTGGGAATCCGTTCCTGATTCCGAGCCCACGGTAAAATGTCCAGCGCCGGGTTGTGTGTGGCAAAGGCATTTGCAGATCCCAAAGCCCAGAGGAACTGTGCTTTGTTGATCTGGCTTAAATGAAGACTCTGCAAACAACGACGTCCATTCCCTGTTCATGTGGCAACCACCAACGCTATGGAAATTACAGCAAAGAAGGACAATCTCACGGTCCCTTGGTTGACCCCGCCCACGGAGTGCTCTTATAATTCTTCTCAAACTTCTCAGCTATACCTTGTCTAACCTTTGTATAGATGAAGAAATGGTACTCAGAGAGCTCAAGTCACTTGCCCAAGTAATAAATAGCAGAGCTGGGCCAGGAGTCTGACCATATGTTCAGCCACAGAGCAGGCTTTTTTTTTTTGTCCTGCAGTGTTTAACGTATTTCTTTGGTCTTTAAAGGGGTTAGCATCTAATTCCTGTAGATTAGGAACATTTGAATTCTAAAAACATTCCAGTTACATTTCATATGGCCTATAAAGCTCATTAATAATGACTTTCTTAATTTACCAGCGTGAAGAATAAATAAACTATGCCGGTGTATGTTTAAGTGCTGGAGACATAAGAGTAGCATGTGGCACCATTGTTGGAAAATAGAGATTAGGAATATTAAGGCATGTAGAGAAGAGTGTTGGATCATGTATTAGTAGCAGCTGCAAGTTCTTATTATCATCATTTTCAATTCTGTTGACCCTCTTGGGCATGCTGCAGCTTAAGAAGGATTTGTACATTTGGAGAAATGGGATATAAGTAGATGATGAGTTCAGACAAAAACTTAGAATGGAGGGCTGCGTGAGCTGATTAAGAACTCAAACCTTGCAGTCGCATTGCCTGGGTCCGAATCTTGACACCACCACCACTACCTACCACTTACTATTATGTGTCAGCTGGGTCAGTGACTTAACCTTAGTAAGCCTCAGTTTTGTCATCTGTAGAATGGGAATGATAATGCTGATGGCATACGGTTGTTGTGAGGACTATGTGAGACAATACCTATCAATAAAGCAAAATGTATAGCACATTGTAAGTGCCATATAAATGGTGGCTATTGTGACTGTCTGCCATCATACCTTTCAGCTGCCAAGCTGAGGCTCTGAAGGCTGGAGCACTTAGGCATGGGCACCCTGGATAGCAGTCACCATTTCAAAAGCACCCCTTGGTCATACTTCCCTCCTTTACAGAGAAGAGTTGTTTACTGTGCCCTCCCACCCCAATAGCCTCCTCAGGGACGTGCCTGGAAGATAATCCAACCCCACAGGGATAGAAAATAAGAAAGCTAAGCACAAGAAAGTAGAATATCTGGGAGAAAATAACAGTTACCAGGATTAACCACACACACGCATGCATGCAATGTGGATGCCCACAATAATAAAATGATAGGAAGCCAATTGGTTACTCTGCATAGAGGACGCTGCAGACAAGTCCCGACCTTACCAACACCCACCTCCAGCACTCTTCATGGACAGCTACTGCTTCATCCCAGCCCAGACCTTAGCACAGTCTCGCTCCCCTGCTTTGCTGGGGATACCTGGGTCCCTCTCTTTCTCTTCCTTTCTGTCTCCTTGGCCAATACCTGAGACCCATCCTTGTTCTGTCATTTGTAACAAAGAAAGCCATTTTCCCACTGCCTGCACAGCATTCACTTTAGGCTTAAATTTATCACTTAAATCCCAACTTGAAACTTAGACACCGTTTTCACAGAGAAGCAGTATTTGTACAGATGACTTTGTTCTGTAACACTAATTTGTAAACACAATTCAAACAATAATGATATTAGCAACATTTAAGAGCCTAGTATTTTACTGAGTGCCTATGCTTAATCAAACACTGTCCTAAATACTATACATACATTAAAGAACTTAATCCTCACAACATTTCCATTTTACTGAGAATCTCACAACTAGCACGGCCTGGATTTAAATTCAGGCAGACTAGCTCCAAAATCCACATACTACTCGGATATAATTTAGAGACTGCCTGTAGTCAAGGAAGGTGCTAGGTTAATTAAAAGCAAAAATTTTCTAGAACAGAGCCTTAAAAACACTAGATTTTATTACAGCTGTAGCAAGTCCTTTGGAAAAGGTGTAGATTTGCTTCTCTCTTAAAAAATTAAATTTAAAATTGTTTATCACTTGATGATTCAAGTTCAAGTAATTGTATTAAATCTGCAGGAAGTAATGATCCTTACAAAGAAAATATATAACCAGGTTGACAAATACCCCTTTACCACCTGATATAAGATTTTCATCAGGGAACATTACAAATGTGTTTATCTGTCAATTTATGGTTTCTAGCTGGAGGATACTGTAGAAGGTCTTCAGGAATAGGATAAAAACCTTCCATTTTTACTCCTTGGTCCTGCTCTGAAGACACATGACTTAAGTTTGAGGAGGTAGTTTCTTTTTCAGTAAACCACATCTTTGATCTTTGGTTACCATTATTTAGTTCCTAAATAACTTTTCACATTCCACCTCATTCTTTCTTGTAAACCCACAGCAAATCGTCTCCTGAGAGAATCGGGCAGAGAATCGCATAGAATTTACTATATCATCTAAGATGCAAAAGCTACTAGTTTCCTGCTTGGAATGAATTTATTTCATTACAAACAATTGTCAATTTTATTTTGAGCATTAGTCCCTGGAAGATTGCTTTTTAATGGAATTATTACCATCTGGCATTAGTTCTTTTTATGTTCTAAAGTAAAAACTAATGCCAAGAGGGATCGTGTCCCTCTCTCCAGCTTACATCATCTCTGAGCAGCAGAAACAAGCTCCAGAAAAGCCTTATGATTTTCCTTTCCAAACATTGTTTTTCATAATGCCTGTAGCCTGTCACTGGAAAATGCTTGACTTAGCTCAGAATTTAAGTTAAGTGGAATATGGGAAACTCCATTTCTCTTGCTAAATTAAAATCAGAAGTTCTATGTCCAAATTAATATATGTTGTATTTTGGTGGGTTCTGATGCTCACCGGTTGAATCCTGTTTACTCTTTGAAAAACAGCAAAAAGTATGACCTGGAGAAACAGAAATGGTCCCTGAAGGAAGCCCCTCTAGAGGAACAGCTGGGCTGATTTAGCCTAGAGAAGAGGATGTGAGGAAGGTGAAGTGGAAGGAGTGAAACCTTGGTCTTCCTATGTTGAATTATAGTAGTGTACTTTACTGAGCCAGATGCTGTGCTGAGTGCTTTCCAACTATTATCTTATTTCATCTTTACCATTACTCTGAAAGGTGGGTGTTGTCTTTTTGTCATTTAACAGATAAGTACAGTGAGGCTCAGAGAGGTTGAGTGTTTTGATGAGGTCACACAGCAGACAGGTAGTGGAGCTTAACATTAAACCCAGTGTGACTCCAGAGGCATGTTCCTAAATACCATATTGTATGTATGAGGCAATTGTATAAGAGAACATAGTATTGGTTTTCCACTGTTACAGAGAGCAATTTTAGTGGGATGGAGCTAAGTTAGACACAACATAGTTTTTTCTTTTTTCACTTTTCACTTTAAGAAAAGTGTATAAAATACAATTTATTTGCACTTAGCACCCAGATCTTGGTTTCTAATACCATTCTTCAATAAAATGAATCAACTTTCCTTGAAGAAAGGGCTGGGCAGAAAATATACAAGATGACCCTGGGGCATCTTTTTGTGTCAGATGGTAAGGAAGTGCTCAAGAGAAAACATGCACAATGATGGGAGTAAGTAAGAGGAACACAAGAGCCAACTGGAAGAGCTCCCAAAGGACATAGCAACAAAATAAATGAAGTAGTATTAAATTATAACCCACACAAGGTATTAAATAAATGTTCATGAGCTCATACTAATATAAGTAAATGATATATGTAAATGATAAATAAACAAATGGGGGAGAAGAAACAAATACCCCATGCAGAAGAATTCAAATAACTTATGTAGATCCTTCACCCTCAAGGAGGCGCAGCATAATTCCCCACTCCTTTTTTTCCCTTTTTTTTCTTTTTTTTAAGAGATGGGGTCTTGCTCTGTTGCCCAGGCTGGAATGCAGCAGCACAATCACAGCTCACTACAGCCTTGAACTCCTGGGCTCAAGCCATTCTCTTGTGTCAGCCTCCCATGTAGCTGGGACTATAGGTGTGCGCCACCACACCCAGCTAATTTTGAAAAAGTTTTTGTAGAGATAGGGTCTCACCATGTTGCTCAGGCTGGTCTTGAACTCCTGGCCTCAAGCTATCCTCCCTCCTCAGTCTCCCAAAGTGCTGGGATTACAGGCATGAGCCACGATGCCCGCCTATTCCCCCACTCCTTAAGTGTGAGCTTGGCACAGTGACTTTCTTCTGAAGAGTATAGTGTGGAAAGGAATTAGGAAAAAAAGAAAAGAATAACTTTGCAGTGGGACGTGACAGACACTACCTCTGCCAGGTGATGTTGGCGATGTTTCTCGAGTCCGAGAAGCCGTCATAGTCAAGAGTAGCTTAAAGAGATGCGACAACTAGATGTGATGTGGTATGCCTGATGGGAGTCTGGGAGAGAAAAGGACATTAGATAAAAACTAAGGAAATCCGAATAAAGTATGGACTTTAATTAATAATAATGTAGCAGTATTTGTTCATGAATTATGATAAATATACCAGACTATTGTAAAATATTAATAATAGGACAAATTTTGTGGGGGGTAGACTGTCTTTGCAATTTTTCTATAAATCTAAAGCTATCCTAAAATAAAAAGTTTATCAAAAACTAATGTACTTCAAATGGGATCTGATCAAATTAAAAAGTTTCTGTACAGCCGAGGAAACCATCAGTAGAGCAAATAGACAACCCACAGAGTGGGAGAAAAATTTGCTCTCTACACCCCTGATAAAGGTCTAATAACAAGAATCTATATAGAACTTAAAAGAATTAAGAAAAAATCAAACAATCCCATCAAGAAATGGGCAACAGAAATGAAAAGCAACTTCTCCAAAGAAGACAGAATAATGGCATGCAAACATATAAAGAAATGCTCAACTTCTCTAATTATTAGAGAAATGCAAATCAAAACCACAATGAGATACCACCTAACCCCAGTAAGAATGGCCTATATCAAGAAGCCCCAAAATAACAAATGCTGGCGAGCATGCGGAGAGACAGGAACACTCCTACACTGCTGGTGGGACTGCAAATTAGTGCAACCTTTGTGGAAAAGAATTTGGAGATACCTCAAACAGCTAGAAATAGAAATACCATTAGACCCTGTAATAGCATTGTTGGGCATCTACCCAAAAGAGCATAAGACATTTTATTATTAAGACATCTGCACCCGAATGTTTATAGCAGCACAATTCACTATTGCACAGTCATGGAAACAACCCAAGAACCCATCAATTCATGAGTGGATAATTAAAATGTGGTATATGCTCACAATGGAATATTACTCAATCCTAAGAAATGACGGTGAGCTAGCACCATTTATGCTATCCTGGATTAAGCTTAAGCCCGTTATCCAAAGTGAGGCGACACAAGACATGGAAAATGGGCCCTACATCTACTCGCCATCAAATTGGTACTGACTGATTAAAACTATGGTTTTCAAATGGTGGCAATGCTCACCAGGGATTGGGGGGGGGGGACCCAATCTTAGGGAGGTGACGAGTATTTTGGAGGGGAAGGGCATAACTCTAACCCTTCTTAGGGAGAGGCAAAGATATACAATGTAACCAAAATATCAAAAACAAAACAAAACAAAACTTTTTATCAGGTGGTGGGCAGGCAGTAGGGGGGAGGAGGAAAGGGGTGTATGCTTCCATAACGTGTGTGACGTACACCACCGGGGGATTGGACACATGGGGGTGGAGGGAGAGGGGGCAGGGGCAATATTTGTAACCCTAACAATGTTTGTACCTCCATAATATGATGAAATAAAAAATAATAATAATGTACTTCAATAATTACCAAGTGAATGCATATGTAACTAACAGCCCAGAGTTAGAACACTGACAGTACCCATAAACTTCCATTTCCCTTCTCAATTATGTCACCACCTTTCCTTCTAGGGAAAACGACTATTATAAATTTTAGGAGAAGAACATCCTTCTTTGCTTTCTAGTTTTCCCACTAATATGCATTCCTAAGCTATACAGTATAGTTTTGCCTGGTTTTGAAATTTATATTTTTATAAATGTAATCATACCATATGTATTCTTGAATGTCTTAATTAAAATTTGTCTGTGTTGCTATACATAATTAGCTATTGCTTATTTATTTTCATTGCTGTATAGAATTACATTGTATGACTACCCTAAAATTTATGTATACATTTTATTGTTGCTAGACATTTAGGTTTGTCTCTGGTGTAGGACTCTGAAAAGGATTTTATGACCATCAGATTTGTGGGACACTAAAATTTGATATTTCTGGTAGGCTTTTTTTTTTTTTTTAAAGAATATCTGTTTATGTGGGCTATCGGGTTTGAAAGCAGGAATGGTGGCCTTGTTAGAGGATCACAGTCTAGAATGAGGAGGCTGAACAAGCAGGTTGTTCTCGCTTCTGATTATAAGACAGACAAAATTTGTGTTTCTTTCCATCAGGTTTATAATTGGAGATTTGTTGGATTCAGAAAATGACATCTTTGAGCAGTCCAAAGAATACGACTCTCGTGCATCCGAGAGCTCACAGAAGGCCTTCGACCACGGGACAGAGCTCATCCCGTGGTACGTGCTGTCCATCCAAGCTGACGTGCACCAGTTCCTGCTGCAAGGGGCCACGGTCATCCACTACGACCAGGACACACACCTCTCCGCCCGCTGCTTCCTCCAGCTTCAGCCTGACAACAGCACCTTGACTTGGAAAAAGCCCACCACTGCCTCCCCAGCCGGCACTAGAGCCAAACTTTGTGTACTCAGTAACACAGCTGAGCCTGGGAAATTCCCGCTACTGAGCAATGCTGCATTAAGTGGCCTGGTAGAGGGGGTCTTGGATCTGTTTTCAGTGAAGGCTGTGTACATGGGACACCCCAGCATTGATATACACACTGTGTGTGTTCAGAACAAACTGGGGGGCATGTTGCTGTCAGAGACTGGTGTGACACTGCTCCATGGGCTTCAGACCACGGACAATAGATTATTGCACTTCGTGGCACCAAAGCATACAGCTAAAATGCTCTTCAGTGGATTGTTGGAACTCACTAGAGCTGTGAGAAAGATGAGGCAGTTCCCCGACCAAAGACAGCAGTGGCTGCGGAAACAGTATGTCAGTCTCCATCAGGTAAGCGCCGCGGCCGTCCCTCTTCCCTCACAAGTGTAACTCTCAAGAGCACACACTTGGCGACTAGACCACCAGGTTCTTGCCCCCAGCTCTGCCACTCACTACCTGTGTGACCTTGTGCAGCTTTTACTTAATCTCTGGGTGCCTCGGTTTCCTTATCTATAAAATGTAAATAATAGCAACACCTGCTCATAGGGTGGCTATGAGAATTAACTAAATTAATATGTGTAAAGCCACAGTGTAAATTCATATGTATAAAGAATAGTATCAGTTCATAGTAGGTCTTCCTGTTATTTTGTATGACAATAGTGACCATGGTCATTGTGATGCCCACATCTTGGAAGAAACTATTTTCATTTACTCAAGGTTTCAATTGAAAGCACTGTAATCTGAATGCTTTTATTATTAATTGGTGGTTAGTTGATCCATTGGAAACCTTCCCTTTGGAAATTGAAATTCTGGTTCATCACCTAACATGCTATGTGACTCTTGGAGACTTATATAACTTAACTGCATATTGCTTTAAGGTTAAAAGAAACTTCCCCAAATGTGAGATGATTCTTACATGGAGTTCTTCCTCATCGGGTTTGTAGTGGCAACAAGCCCTTAGCAGGCAGAGTTTCACAGTCGGCTGCTTGAATTGAGTGAGTTTCTTGTTTACCCTAAATTATCAGGTACTTTAACACCCCAGCTACGGGTAGCAAAAGGGCTGGGCCAAGGAAATGGTGAGAAGAGACATAGGCACAACAGGAGTAGCATGCTTGTGGGGGTAGGAGGATACAGATTGCCTGGAAATCAAGTTGTCACCCGCCACCAGGTGACACTGTTGAAATGGCATTGTCAAATGAGTTGCATTGAGGTATTCAGTTTTTCTTTGCTATGCTTTTCTATCTTGATAGCAAAAAAATTATCATTTTTATTAGTGTCAGAGAACAAATAGAATTATGACTTAAATTACTCAAATGGCTAATTTTATGTACTTTTCACAGTTCTGACATGTTTCTGACAATTAAAAACATTTGTCCCCCTGGAAAATTAGTCAAGGCATTATATATAACACCCCTTCTTTCCCTTTCCCTCACACCCATGCAATGCTTATGAGTAGAGATCATATCCTGAATAACTAAGTTGATTAATTAATTAATGGCTAGACCCATATTCACGATTATGCAGTTACATAGCACAAAGCCCGTTTTCGTTAACTCATCTAAATGGAAACCAAAGTACCTGCTTCCTGTGTACTCCCCAGTAAGCTTTCAGTACAGTCAGCTACTTGGAGGAAAGGTCTTCAGGAGTTATTATGAATATTGATTTTTAATCACAATTATTTCTTAGCCTTCTAGAAACATGGACATACACCAAAGTCTTGGGGCTCAGTTACAGTCCCTGTCACAAAGCCTGTGTGGTTTCCTTTCTCCGTTCGTCTCCTTCTCAAGCTTATAGCATAAGTAACTGGCTTAACACATAAGATGTACTTGGTTTCTCATGTACCCCTGCAGCCTTCAGCTCTGGCTGAAGGAGGCACCAGCTGAGACCACGAACAGCAGACGAAGAGCTGAGAGTCGCTGCTGGAGCAGAGACAGAAGGACCTAGAGAAGACTCAGTCCCACCCAGTTGCAAACACACCTCCACCCAGCCCCTCCGCGTCTGTGCAGGACCTAGACATTGCAGGGTAAAGGCCAAACAGCTCCACGTGGGTCCCTCAGTCGCTTCTGAAATATAGATGATGTTCTTTCTCAAAACACTGTTCTACATGAGCCGTTCACAAAGCCAGGCAACGTGCCTTACAAACAGACACTCAAGATTTCTTTCCAAAGAAAAAAGTAGAAAAGGCCAACAAACTCATCATTGTCTCATCTTAGAGAACAGTTCCCAAATTGTCTCAGGGAGCACCAAAAAGATGCTAATTTGGTACTCAGAGAATAAAAGGTCAAATAAATTTTCTGTTCACGTTAAATGCCCCTCTTGGTTACTTATGATACTTGTTAGCAAGCGAGTTAAATCCTCTGAGATGCCCTAAACTACCAAAGAAAAACTTATTTAAATGTATCTATAAGTTAAAGAAATTTATGAGAAGTCTTTTGGGTTTTTCCAAATTTCTGTTAACAGCTCTAGAAGAGCATTTTGTTTCTTTATCCCCAGTTTGGGAAGTGTTTATATAGATGCTAGAGTTCTGTTATGTACTAAATGTATGTGCATTTACTTTCAAATATCACAACTATTTTAGTACTAGTAAATGTAAATTGATCTGATGGAAATAGTAACAAGAGATAATGCAAAAGACAATAAGAAATAGTAACATTGGTAGTGGCGCCTAAGAAAAATACAAGCAAATCAAAGACAATAAACTGTGCAGACATGCTGATGTAGGATATGGAGAAAAGACTTATCATGAGCTTTGGCTCAAGATTATCATGGACAGAGCTGAGGGCTGGTAATCATGGGTATTTGAAATCTGGGAAGCTGAGGTTAAATCTCTGACTTCCACATGATCTGTTTTCCAAAACTGGGAATGTACCTTCACTTATAATAGTCCTTCTCCCACATTAAAAAAGAAGGTATATCCGTCACCCATCCCAAACAAGTGTATTATTTTGTGTAAAATAAAAGAAAGGTGCAAACTGCATTTTGGTTCCCAGAAAGCTCTCTTTAAGAATTAAACAAAGGCATCCTGCCTTTTCCTGGCCTAAACATATTTCTGTTGGGGAAAAAGCTTGGCCAAGTTGGGATGTTCTGAAATTAGAAAAACCAAAGCAGTAGATGTTCATGGTGCTGATTCTTTTATGTGTAAACTGTACTGGGTCTATTCAATTTCTAAAGATGGGTTAGTTAAAATCCATAAGTAAAATTTTTATAAAACTTCTTTCAGATGCAGACTGTGATATTCCATAAGGTAGTTAAAACCTATTCATTATATCGTATCATGAAATGTTTACTCCAGTTTGGAGTCACTCATAAGTACTTGTTGGCAGGAACTCCCTACAGCAGGCCTGCAATAGGTGGACTGATCTCTAGATGTTTCCATTATCTGTGTCACTACATTCAAGAATCCTGTTCCAGGGAAGGAGATTCTGATTGGCCTTATCATTGGTCAAGGAAAGATGTTCCACCGTGAGTGACAGACTCACCAAGACTATATCCAGTGGAAAAAAAATAGTTAAAGTAAAATTAGAGAGTATGGTTAGAGAAGGGAGAAATAGATAATGGACAAGCGAAAGTCACAAATGTGCCACTACAGGATATCACCAAAATGTTTCTGTGTCAAGTACTCAAACTACTCAGCATCCTGGGGACCATTGCAAGATGCAGGAAGTAGGAACTCACAATTCAAGTCATAAAATCAGATAGCTACTGAACATTAGGATGAAGGAGTGAGCACACACACAAAAAGCCTCCTTATTCTTCTCATATGATCTGCAACACAGCAAAATCTACTTACCAGCACATCTTTGGAACTCCAAAGTAGGGCTAGCCTCAGAGGTTTTCAGAGAATAAAGACAGTAAATAAAAATTAATTTTAAAAGAGCCCTATCATACAATGTGTGAAATGTCATCAATATTGTCTTTAGTTCATACACAACTTTTTGTGGGGTTTTGTTTTGTTCTGTTTTGTTAAGAGATGGGATCTCACTCTGTCACCCAGGCTGGAGTGCAGTGGTTTGATCATGTAACCTCTAACTCCTGGACTCAAGTGATCTTCCCACCTCAGCCTCCTGTATAGCTGGGACCACAGACACCCGCCACCAAACCTGGCTAATTTTTTTATGTTTTTTTTTAGAACAGGGGTCTTGCTATGTTGTCCAAACTGGTCTTGAACTTCTAGCCTCAAACAATCCTCCCACCTTGGCCTCCCAAAGTGATGGAATTACAGGCATGAGCCACTGCAGCTGGTCTTTTTGTGCTTTTAACTGACTTTTCCTTTTCTCTTATGGGGAGAATCATGGACTGTTGTTTAATTAATAAATCCCTACTGTTATTCACTTACAATATGTTACACAGAGTTGCCTTATGAGCAACAGTTATAGTAAACCATTGCCTGCCCTTTGAGTATGTTTTTGCTGCTCACAGCATCATGTCTTGCATGTTGTTCTGAGTCTCATGGGTTCTCTATCTTTGGATTTTAGTCACTCTAGAGGATAGCAGCCCAAGTATTTGAGGAGCTCCCCAGGGCTCTACAAAGTGAATTTCATGTATGCTATGTACCCTACATTTAAAGTCAGACTGTCCCAAGCATCCAACATGGTGAAAATCTACCTGGCATGATGCAATAACAGACAAATAGAACTTGATTTTACTTAAATTCACACCCTGCCCCCCTACTCCAAGACCTACAAAGCCCTAATTTGCAAAGTAAGTCTTAATGAATATTCTTACAGTGGTAGTTCTAGAATATAACCTCTGAAACTGGGAAGGGAAATTTTTGTTCCCCAGATGATGTGTTAAAGCATGTCACTGAAACTCAGCAGCAATGTGACCAGGACAACAGGGGACATGACACAACCCCCAACAGAGAGTCTTGAGAGTTATGAAACAGAGCCACTTGGGTGGCCAGGCCATTATTCTTCTGTGGCCGCCTGTACTCTTCCACCTCTGGGAATTTCCTGGGAGCCATTAATATGTTTACTTCCCCAGTGCTTGCTGCTTCCTTACGTGTTCAGCATGTGGTTCTTTGACAGGAGGATGGACGGTATGAAGGCCCAACTTTGGCCCACGCTGTGGAGTTGTTTGGTGGCAGACGGTGGAGTACTCGGAACCCCAGTCCTGGGACATCAGCAAAGAATGCCGAGAAGCCCAATATGCAGAGAAACAACACCCTGGGCATAAGCGCCACCAAGAAAAAGAAGAAAATCCTCATGAGGGTAGAGTGTTATTTGTTTATTAAGCATCAAATCTAATCTTCTGGGACCATTGTATGATCTACATCCCACAAACCACTCCAGGTCATTTGAGTTGAGGACAAAGTGAGGCATAAAACAAAAGATACAAGGACTTACCATACACCTCTCGGGTGCCAGGGCCAGTGCCAGGAACCAAGTAAACACTGGAGAAAAGACAGTGTCCATAGAAGGACATAGACAGGTAAACACACACAGTGCAATCTGAGTAAGAGTCATTAGTCACCTGCAAAGTGCTATGGGAGCAGAGAGAAGGACAATATAGGGCTGCAGAGCAACAACAGAGTACTTGGCAGATGGGTTTTGAAGGGTGTATCAAAGTTTACCAGGCAAATGATACAGGAGGAAGCATCCCCAGCAGGGGAGACAGCATACAAGACTTAGCTTGTTCAGGGAAGCACATGCAGTCCTGGGTGGCTGGCACACGGGCACTCTGGTGGGCAAGGAAGGGCAGGGAAAGAACAGGAATCACTTGTGAAGGCCTTAGAAGCCAAAATGCTGCATGCAGAACACAATGGAAATATATTAGCACCCTATACTACAAATTACATTATATAATATGTATTATCACTATAACATGATAACATATTTGCTTCATGGCTATCTAGAAAAGTCCCATGCTTTGCATATGGGAGGCCTTGATGTTGAAGTTGAACTTTATCTGCTTCACAATTCTGTCTGTACACAGAGACTCCAGGGTTGTGTTCCTCCCCCTCTCTGCCTCTCTCCCCTGAGGAGTGCTGCTTTATAGTGAAGAATACATGAGATAATATAACATGAGAATACTTGGCCAGCCTTAATGTAGATCATGGTTTCACCAGGGGGAGGCTCTACTGAAGGGGGGAAGGTCAGAAAATAGAGACCTGCCTGAACTAAAGCAGTGACAGGGGAGAAATACAAGCCGGGGACCATTGTGAGCTTTGTGTTCCAGGGTGAAAGCGGAGAGGCCACTGACGACGAGATGGCCACTCGGAAGGCCAAGACTCACAAAGAGTGTCGAGGCCGGAGTGGCTCTGATCCTCAAGACACTAATGAACAGGAAGAATCAGGTAAAGGACCATGTGCACATCTGAGATTTTTAGTTTTTAATTTTATGGGAAAAAATATGTTTGTTTTAAATTGTGATTTAAGCTCTGTGGGCATTCTTCACAAAACTCTTTATCTTAACCAGATGAAATCCAACAGGTACTTCTGCAAGCATAGTGTCCTTGGAAAAAAATTCTCATTAATTAATTTGCTACCGTTGACAGGGAATATTAGATATACACGGTACAATTTGACGGATGAGACCAGTGATTCTCAATGCTACCTGGATATTGGAGCTTTAAAAAAGTATCTGGATGTCCTGACCATACCCAAGACCAACTGATTCAGATATTCTCTGGCTGGGACCTGGATATTGTATATTTTTGAAGCTCCCCAGATGGTTTTAATGTGCAGCCAGTTGAGAATTCACCAGATTAGTCCATTCATAAAAAATAGTTTGATGCTTCCTGTATAGAAATCAGCTGCGTAGATTGGTTTGCTCAGACATCCAGAAGCCTCTTTTCTTTGTGTTTGGTTTCTGAGGGAAAGTGTAACCTGAGCCATTGTCTCTTCTGTCTTTCATCCTCACAGAGGTGAATGCCATCGCTAGCCCTCCCAACCCCCTCCCTTCCAGAAGAGCCCAATCTCTGACCACGGCTGGGTCCCCCATCTTGGCTGCTGGGACGCCATCTCCCATCAGGCCAGTGTCCTCCCCTGTGCTGTCTTCTTCAAACAAGAGCCCGTCCAGGTGGGGCCTTAACATGATGAAACAGATGGACCCTTCACATCATTCCAGTTGTGTGGAAGGCATAATCTTCCAGTTGTCTGTGTAAAGACTGTCTCAGACTTTGACTTACAGTTAGATTGAAAACCCGCAAATTTTTAAATGATCCTACTTTTCCTGATTTTATACTTCTGCCTTCTCATATAACTATAGTTGTTCCTAATTACTTGAGAGACCAAGCCCTCAAGGGTCAGGAGTAGGAACAAAACCCAAGCTGTGATTCTTTAAGTCACATTGTCCAATATAGTAGCCATTAACCACATGTGAGTATTTAAATTCAAATTTAAATTAATTAAAATTAAAGAAAAGTTAAAATTCAGTTCTTTACTCACAGTAGCCATATTGCAAATGCTCCATAGCAAGTGGATGATGGTTACTATAATGAACAGTGCAGATAGAGAACATTTCTATCATTGAAAAAAGTTCTATTGTGCTATTGGGTAGCACTACTCTAAATGAAGAACAGATTAAGTTTTTGTTTTTTTTTTTTTTTTTGAGACAGAGTCTCACTTTGTTGCCCAGGCTAGAGTGAGTGCCGTGGCGTCAGCCTGGCTCACAGCAACCTCAATCTCCGGGGCTCAGCGATCCTACTGCCTCAGCCTCCCGTGTAGCTGGGACTACAGGCATGCGCCACCATGCCCGGCTAATTTTTTGTATATATATTTTTAGTTGGTCAATTAATTTATTTCTATTTTTGGTAGAGACGGGGTCTCGCTCAGGCTGGTTTCGAACTCCTGACCTTGAGCAATCCGCCCGCCTCGGCCTCCCAAAGTGCTAGGATTACAGGCGTGAGCCACCACGCCCACGCCCGGCTAGATTAAGTTTTAATGTAAGCTACTTGACCCTTTGTTAAAATTGATGAAATATATTTAATACTTTTCTCATATGTAAGTTATACATGTCCATAGAAATGAGTGCCTGTGTTGCAGCAGGTTGGGTATGTTTAGATATAATTTAAAAGCTGGTAATATAGTAAATTCCTTTATAAGATCCATGCAAATTATAGATTTGAAACAACAGCTACCCTCTCAGAAGAAGAAATGATATTAAAATGAAAGCCTTCCAAAGGGAACCAGAATGCCACCCATCTCCTTCTCTTCTACATTAAAGTTTAAGAAATGCAGGGGTTCCAGAAAGAACCAAGATAAAACAAACACTCTTTACTTTATCACACAAGGAGGAGGAGGAGGAAATGGGTCTGAGCAGAAATTGGCTTTGGAAATGTTAACTCCACGCACATAAACACACACTGTCTCTCTCTCTCTCTCTCTCTCTCTCTCTCTCTCTCTCTCTCTCTCTCTCTCTCTCTCTCTCTCTGTCTGTCTCAGAAGCTTGTTATTGATAAGAACCACACAGTAAATTATCTTTCAAAGGGAAGAATGCTTTCACAATGTGAGTTAATGAACTTGTAATTTATGTTTTATACATTCAGATTCTACAATTGGCTGAATGAGCCAAGGGTATATGAGCATTCTTTGTACCACTCTTGCAGCTTTTCTGTAAGTTTAGATTTATAGCAAAACTAAAAGTTACAAAGAATCAGAATTACTTCTGATTACCACATGATTATATTATGATTGTACATTATGTTTTCAGCCTGCATAGGATCCTGGGTAAATGAAATAGCAAGATAATCAGGATTAAATGGCTTTCTCCTTTATTTCAGTCACTCATGAGTACAAAAAGGCAGGACAGAGTAAGGGAGAAAAATCCTTTAAAAGAAATACTAACATGCCAGATGCAAGATCAAAGGGCCAACCACAGGAAGACGGGGTCAGTGCCCACTCAAGTATTCTAAAACAAAAGACAAGGCAGCAGAAGAAAGATCAGCCCCAATGCTGTTAAAGGCGGAAAAAGGTCTGAGTCCTCAGTCTAGTAGGAGAAAGAGTAGACAGATAGAGTTTCGGAGAGTCAGAGGGAGGTGGGTTCCTACAGATAGGACCTGGACCTGGACCTAAATGGAAGGAAGACAGGGAAATTATACTTGCATAAATGCAAATGATGAAGCTACCCTTTTCCTCTTCCTGAACCTCCACTTAATGTTTCCCACACCACATTTAGTACCAATAACCCATAATCTATGCCCAGGAAGTGCTATAAACCTATTAACTTGTAGTACTCTTCCATTGAGAGAAGTGACCTTCAGATGTCAACACAAAATCATTTTCCATGAGTGAACATTGTTAGCAGGACTGAGAGTAAACTGGCTAGTCCTTGTGCTGTTCTTGACACTTATTTATGTATTTGAAATATTTCAAAATTTTTTAAAACTCTAAGACAAAAAGAGAAAAAAAGAAAGATTCTGTTCGTCGATTTAACTAAAAAACATAGCCAAAACATTTCTAATACTATTCTGTCAGAGAATCAGTATAGAAAATAAAACATGTGACAAACTGTGACTGAATTTTTGACCACGTGGACTGATATTTTTATATTGAATAGATGCAGCCTTAGCAGGTACAAATATAATCCTAGGAAGAGTTGGCTTTTTTCCAATCTTAATATTTTTCTGACTCACATTTTCCATTAATATTTAAAAGCTCTTCCCTGTGTTCATCTAAAAGCTGGTTAAGAACGGAAAAAGGAAAGACACTGATGTGCTAAAAATTTTCTTCTTAAATGTGTTTCTACAATTTAGAATATAGAAAAGAATAAGCATTATTTCCCATAGATTATGATTGAATAATCTTGGGCCCTTTTTTAAAGAGAATATTCTCCAGCAAAACTGAGTAATTTTTCCCATTTATCTGTGATTTCCAAGAATTGTTTTGCTTAGTAGAGGAATACTAACCTCAGCCTTGGGCTCTCATTAAAGAGGCTGGAAGCATGAAGTCTTTTCTATATATGATATGATTTATTTCTTCTGACACACTGTAGATTAAGAGAGGCGAAGAGAGAGTACAGGAAAATAGCTTCACCCTTAAATGACTTGCGAGCCATCTCTTTGCTCGCATTGCTAATCAGAGAACGTCTGGTGGAGCAGAGTGGCAAATCTGCCCCGCCATTGTGCCCATGGACGCCTTGTCTTTGTTGCAGTGCTTGGAGCAGCAGCAGCTGGCATGGGCGGGTCAAAGGAGGGATGAAGGGATTCCAGAGCTTCATGGTTTCAGACAGCAACATGAGTTTTGTTGAATTTGTCGAGCTGTTCAAATCATTCAGGTATGCCCTGTGCTTCCTTCTTACTCTTTCTCAGGCCCACATCTCTGTACCGATACTCACGTGAGGTGTTTTCCATTCCTCGCTCAGTGTAAGGAGCCGCAAGGACCTGAAGGATCTCTTTGACCTCTACGCAGTGCCCTGCAACCGATCCGGCTCCGAGTCGGCCCCGCTCTACACCAACCTGACCATTGACGAAAACACCAGCGACCTTCAGCCTGACCTAGGTTTGTGTAACATTTTAGGATTTCCCTTTGAGACCTTTGTGTCTAAAAATGAAGGTCAGAAATCCAGTCTCACACACTGTCAGCCCGTCCCACGTGGCATGCTGTTACCAGAGCAAGATGAAACTCTTGGAGAATTATTTCAGAGTGTCATCTGGTGTCATGGGGCAAGTGCTGTTGGCATTTTAGACAAGGAGGTTGATCACTGTGTGGTTCTGCCCATGTAGTCCAGGATATTTAACCAATAGTGCCCTCCAGTCATGTCCCGGCCATTTCCAAAAGTCCACTAGGGACATAGTGTGTCACAGCTGAGAACCCCCAGTTTCTTCTCTACCTGCAGGCAGATGGGTGCTCAGTCCCAGGGCAGCAGTTTCTGCACTTTGAAAAGGAGAGTCTTGTGATTTCGGCAGAGTACTTCTGTGTGAACATCCAGGATATTTTTCCCACTGTGTAGACCAGAATGTCTCGTTCTTCTACCCCACTCACCATCACCACCCACGCTTTCCTTTAATCACCCACGCATTTCTTTCACCACCCATGCACTTTAAACCAATCATTTATCTCCTCTGTTCTTGCTGGAAACTATAAACACAGAAAAGCATAAACAAAAAACTTTCCTGTTTCATGAAGTTGCTTCATAATTATTTGTAAGCTTATGTTATCCTTGAACTAAGACTACTAATTATTGTTCAACTTTAGTCGTCAAATGTGCTTAACTATGGATTAGTCAAGCAGTTATACTTTGTAAAAATTATTAGACTGTTTTTTTAGAGCAATTTAGGCTCACAGAAAGTTCAGAGTTCCCATATACCTTCTTCCAGGCCCCTCTCACACACTTTCCTCTATTAGTAATATCTTGCATTAGTGTGGTACATTGGTTGCAGTTCAGTCAATATTGACACATTATTATTAACTGAAGTCTGTAATTTATGTTAAGGTTCACTCTTTGTGTTGTGCATTCTATAGGTTTTGACAAATGTGTAATGACATGTATCCACTATAATAGTATCAAACAGAATAGTTTCACTGCTCTGAAAATCCCCTGTGCTTCTTTTCATCGCTTCCTTCCTCCTTTAGAATCCCTGGCTATCACTGCTCCTTTTACTGTCTCCATAGTTTTGCCTTTTCTAGAATGTTATATAGTTGGACTCATACAGTATGTAGCCTTTTCAGACTGGCTTCTTTCACTCAGCAGTGTGCATTAAGTTTCCTTCCTCCATGCTTTTTTGCAGCTTGATAGCTATCTCTTTTCACACTGAATAATATTTCATTGTATGGATATACCAGTTAGTTTATTCATCCACCTACTGACAGGTATCTTGGTTGCTTCCAAGTTTAGGAATTATGAATAAAGATGCTATAAACATTCATATGCAGGTTTTTGTGTGGACATAAGTTTTTAAGTCATTTGGATAAATACCTAGGAGCACAACTGCTGGATCATAAATATGGTGAGCCTATGTGTAGCTCTATAAGAAACTGCCAAACTGTCTCCCAAAGTGGCTAAAATTAAAATGACTGGCCATACCAAGGTTGGTGTGAATGTGGAGCAATTTGAACATTGCTAGTGGGAGTGTAAGTGGTGCAGCCACTGTGAAAGAAAGTATGGTGATGTCTTACTAAACTAAACATATTCTTTTCATACAACCCAGCAGTCACACCCCTTGGTATTTAGCCAAATGAGATGAAAGTTCATATTCACACAAAACTTAACCCACAAATGTTTATAGTTATACTTTTGAAGTACAGAAAAACTATAGTTTTAAGGGGTTTATCTTCTGTCTCTACAACCATAAAAATGTTGAAGTTATTCTCAAAAACCAGAGTCCAAATTTGGCCTCAAGTCCCCACAGAACCTACGTTTAGTTTGCATGTAATACCGAAGTTCATAGGATTTCAAGATCAGCAACCTACCTCTATCCTCTTTTATTTATTGATTGATTTTTTTTTATTCTTTCAACTATATGAAGCCAGGTATGAGCACTAGTTTGATGGCTTGTTTAGATAGATCAGCAAAGAGCTTCTCCAGTATAGTAACTCCAAACACTATTATCTCCAGAATGAACCTTGTGAACGATGCTGGCTGTCTTGTCCATGTACTGTGGTGGTTCTGTTTCAGATTTGTTGACCAGAAATGTCTCGGACTTGGGGTTATTCATTAAGAGTAAACAGCAGCTCTCAGACAACCAGAGGCAGATCTCTGATGCCATTGCTGCTGCAAGTATCGTGACAAATGGCACTGGGATCGAGAGCACATCTCTGGGGATATTCGGGGTTGGCATACTCCAACTTAATGACTTCCTAGTCAATTGCCAAGGAGAACACTGCACTTACGACGAAATCCTCAGCATCATCCAGGTCTGTGCTGGTTTCATGTGTGCGCCTATGTGTTACACCTCTGATGATTGTAATAATTTGTTGCTAAATAGTTACTCCTTCTATACTTCTTTCCAAAGGCTTTAAGTCTGAAAAAGAGATTTTTTTAAAAATACCAAGTATATAAGTGTTCTCATTTAAGATATAATTAACATAGGTCCCAGGTCTTCTCTGATTGTATTATAAGGAATTGGTACATAATTTCTTCTTATTATTCTAGCACATGCAACAGAATTAGTCTAAGTTTTCAACCTCTTTAGCCACTTATAAATATTTATTAGTTCCTACTGTGCTGGCTCTGTTCTAGGAGCTGGGAATATACTAGTGACCCTCAATGCAGCTTTTATTCTAGTAGGTGAGGGAGAAAATAAAAATAAAGATAGAATATAATGTCAGGCAATCATGGATTCCAAAAAAAATTGAGCAGAGTAAGAGGATGGCATGATGCAGGAGGGCTGATGGGGGAGTAAGTGAAGGGCACTCTGAAGAGGTAGCTTTGGGACTGAGCCCTGGGTGAATCAGCCACCTGAAGGAATGAGGAAAGAGCATCCCCAACAGGGAGTAGCAGGCTCTAAGACCAAGGCAGGCATGAGATGGGGGTTTAGAAGGAACCACAAAACAGCTGGTGTAGTGGGAGCTGCATAAGACAGAGAAGGGCAGACATGGTTTCAGACAGGTATGCAGGGGCTGAATCATCTAGGCTCTTCAGACAGTGGGTTGCCTTTAGCCCATGTGAAATGGGAAGCCCTTGGAAATTTTTGAGCAGGAGAGTAACATGATTTGATTTATGTTTTTTAAGGGGTTTCCCTGGTCCCACTGGAGAATAAACCGTGCCGGTGAAGGAGCAGATGCAGAGAGGCTGGTTAGGGGGCTGTCACAATAACCCAAGTGAGACATGGTGATGGTTTAGACTAGAGGGTGGCCAGAGATAGGGGTGGTGAGACTATTCAGTGTGGCTGCATCACATGCAACAGAATTAGTCCGGGTTTCCAACCTCCCTATCACCTGATTGGGAATCAGTGTATTATTATAGCTGTCCAAAACGTGAGATTGTTACACGTTGTTGAGTGCTCACTGTAATACTGTTGAATAGACATGGTATTAAGTGCTCTATGTGAATCATCTCAGTTCACCTCCCCCCCACTCTACGGTAGCTATTATTATTCCCATTTTCACCTGAATAAACTGATATACTTTGTTTTCATACAAATCAGCCTTGTTCTTTTCTCTTGCTCTGCCTTTTGCTCTTAAATAAATATGCTTAGTATAATAAACTCACATATAATAAATGTTTTCTTTTGGACTAAAAACTACATCTTACCACTACATTACTAAATTAGTTCAAATATTTGGTTTAGATGTTTCCTGATAAAAACAAAACAGCTTTGAAAAATGACTTTCAAAAAATGGTTTTCTTTCCCCTTTTAGTTTCCTCTACCTAAATAACCCCCCTTTTTTTTTAATTGTATCCCTTGCAGAAATTCGAGCCTAGCATCAGTATGTGTCATCAGGGCCTTATGTCATTTGAAGGATTTGCAAGGTAAGTTTTTAAATAGCTTTGCCCATCATCTAAGAGTAATATACATTTTTTCCATGCAGTATTAAAAAAATTGTTTCATTTAGGTTCCTGATGGATAAAGATAATTTTGCATCGAAAAATGATGAGTCACAAGAGAACGTTAAAGAATTGCAGCTACCCCTCTCCTACTATTACATTGAATCTTCGCATAATACCTACCTCACGGGCCATCAGCTCAAAGGAGAATCCTCAGTAGAACTCTACAGCCAGGTATTAAGAATGCCTATCGGAATGTGGTTTTCATTAAACTTTATTATTTATGTAACTCCTAACATCACAGAAACCTGACCCCAGACTCCTTTGAAGAACTCAGAGAGTAAACTCTCATGTATGAAATGCGAGGAACCATGATGTGTGGGAAAACTGGCTATACATGCAGCAGTTGTTTTCTTTATTTCTTTTTGTTTTGTTCCCCCGCCCCATACTTAACCTTTATCCTAGGCAAAAAAAAAAACAAAAAACTTTTTTTGTTTGAGACCCGTAGCTTTTAGATCCTAGTTAGTCTGACCTACTCCTACTAAAATTAGATTTTCCCATGGGAAAATTATCTAATCATTTCACTGCATGCTAAATAAATCAATATATTGTAGTGGGAAAGCATAGTAGAAAATGAAACTTTCTATGGAGTTATTCCCAAAATATTGTTTGTTTTGCTTTGTAATTTGTTAGACAATCAATTCATCCCTATGGTACCAATAAAGAAAAAAATCTGCACACACTATAAGCACTGTCCCTACACATCAAATTCATGGGAATGTTCTTTGAAATTCAGTAGGCTCTCTGGACTAGAAAAAACACATCCGTTTGACCTGCATAGCCAATTTTTCAATGATATGCATGTCTGTTACCTCTCCGTTATATTGTCTACAATTCCCTCATCTATTCTGCCTGTTCTCGGATCTCCTACAAGAGGGGTTAATCAGGAAGGAGCTGGGCTGGTCCAGGGAGTAGTATGGTTGTGTACATGTGGGTCCAGATTTGAAAATTATAATTCTATTGTTTATACAACACTAGTATCAATGAGTTTCCTTTGTTTTCCAGATTAGTCCAGATATGTATCAAAGCATGGGGCAAATTTTTGTCCCGTTTTTTTTTTTTTTTTTTTTGAGACAGGATCTCACTCTTGCTACGCAGGCTGGAGTGCAATAGCATAATCATAGCTCACTGCAGCCTCTAACCCCTGGGTTCAAGTGATCCTCCTGCCTCAGCCTTCTGAGTAACTGGGACTACAAGTGTGCATCACCACTCCTGGCTAATTTTTATATTTTTATTTTTTGTGGGGATGAGTTCTCACTATGTTGCCTAGGCTGGTCTCGATCTCCTGGGCTCAAGCAATCCTTCTGCCTCAGCCTCCCAAAGTGCTGGGATTACAGGCATGCGCCACCACATCTGGCCTTAAACTCTGTTTTCTAACGGACCTTTATTACGAAATAAAGATGTGTCCTTAGACTAGTGATTTTCTAAATAGAAGCTCTATCTAGGGGCCTCAGCCTCTGACACTGAGCTGAGCGAGCTGCAGGGTAGGAAGGGTTTCCTGCCCATCCCCACCGCAGCTGATGCAGTACTCTTCCTGTCTACGTGCTTTACATGTGGCCTTCCATTTGCACAGAGCATTCCCAAGCTAAAGGAAGTTTGAAATCCATTTTTCTATGGGAAAGAAATGAAATACATATATGAATATAGATACTATGTATTTTTCACATAGATATGCACATGTACACATACATACACGTGTGTACCTATACATATATATACACACATACATGTCTCTATATATCCACATACTCATGTGTGTATATTTCTCCCAGGAAAATAAGCAAGAACAAATGTCCTAGCTTTAATTTCTACTTCACTTTCCTGTTTGACTTCAAAGAGTTTTTAAACTCCTTAACATTACACCCCAAGTAGAGATTATCACAGCTTTTTGTTTGTTTTGTTTTGGTTTTGAGACAGTCTCTTGCTCTGTTGCCTGGTTAGCGTGCTGTCACAGCTTTTGAATAAAACATGAGAATCCCTCAAATAGATTCATAGACATGATTAAACTTAGTATGCAGAGAGATGCCTTTTGCTTCATTTCTAACCACTCTCCAGTCTCCCTCAGCCCTCCTAATTACCTTCTAACATTTCTCTGTGGGGTAGCTGGAACATGAGAATAAGCCCTGTTCTTACCTGCAATTTCCAGCCAAGGTTTCCCTTTTCTAGACATATATGGAGGTCTTAAGGTCATCCAGACTTTGGTGAAGACCTTTAGTCTTTTCATGCTGAAAAACCATCTCATCTACTTCTGGTTGCTGAACATTCTCCCCAGCCTGGCATCTGGCAGGCTCCCCACAGAGATGAGCCTTGTGTTCCAGCTGCCATGTTACATAGCGATCTGCAGCCCAAGGCAATGCACTGATAGGTACTCTAGCTGCTGAAAGAAGCTGATAGCTTTGGGATTCTAAGTTACAGATTATTCTGTATAATAGGAGGAAGCTAGCAAATATCTCATACAGAAATATTAAAATAAGAGGCATTCCACCATCTGAGTTTTGCTGCAGAATCTCTAGTGGCCATTAAACCTAGTAATGGATTTGTCACATGGAAATAGTTATGTGGATTCTTAAATCAGTGGGTAGGTACATTCACAGGTATATCAACCTCTTGGGTTGGGTTGCCTTTCCATTATGTGATCATTTTTAAGGTAGCATACAGATAGAGTCTATGGAGGAAGAGGTTGCTCCAAGCAAACATTATAGAGCTGCAACCCATGCACATGTGTCGGAGCTCTGCTTCCAGCTTTAGATCCAGGATAGCAAATAGGTACTATCTCATCTGATTCACTGGTAGTGTTTCCTGGAAGACTTGGCTGAAAGGACTGTGAGCTAACATATCAAAGGTGAGGGAAAGTGTGCTGTGCCTGATTACTGATGTCTGCTGTGGGTATGGGAGAGGGGAGTCATGGATTATTTGCCTTCTCTGCTCTACCTGCTGTTCTGGGGTTAGACAGCCAGGCAAATCCTTGATAACTCCTTGCTTCTACTCTGCTTACATGCCACATGTTCATAGCAAAGATGTTTGCTCGTAGCTTAATTTGAGTCTTAATGGAGGAGATTTTATCCTGATTTGCTTGATATGAATGTTTTAGTCAGTTCGTTAAGGAATCAGTGGCCTTATTTCCTTGGGCTGTGGCATAAGCACCTTTACCTCCACTGACATCTACCCAGACAGAGCACTTGCCTGGCTTGCTAATTTCAAGATGTGGCATTTCAAGGGGCCAAAGTTGCTAGGAAAATGGCCATATGTTTTTACTATCAAATTTTACCTTCCATTAATGTTCAGCTCTGGTTAACATTCTTTCTACCTTAATCTGTTCTTTCTCTTCCCAACCCCAGATTAATTATGGCCTTTGGCTAAAATGCAGTATTTATTTATTTATCCTATGCCCTTCTGCTTTAACCCTGAATGTGAATGCTGACTGATATGTAGAACTATGTGCTGGGTTTAGTTTGAGGCTTTATCTCCAGGTGCTCATCTGGAGTGGATTCACCCATTGATCACACAGGTCCTCTTGCAAGGCTGTCGGAGTGTAGAATTGGACTGCTGGGACGGAGATGATGGAATGCCCATCATTTATCATGGACATACACTGACAACCAAGATCCCCTTCAAGGTAATGCTTCACAACTTTCTTTAAATCAACTCAGAAAGAGACATTGTCTTCATTTATCATTCAAATCAGTGACTCTACCAAATTATACCTTTATGTCGAGGGTCTTTATGCTGGGTCTGAATGACTTCCCCAAAGTGTTTGCAATATCATGTGGAATGTGCACATGTTCATTTTTCTGGGAGTTAATCTTGGACTCTCACCAGATTCCCATTCAACAAAAGTTAGTAATCATTACCTTATCTTAATTAGCATGAAATAATATTGTTGTAATTTTTACATGATATGATGATATATGAAGGCAGGAATTAAAGGTCATTTGCCCTGGTGTCATGCTGACAAAGGCCAACATCATGTGATAGAAGATGATTAAATAATTAGCATTGTAAAATAATGAGCATCCATTCCACCAGGGAAGATTGGTCACCCAGGAAAACTGGTCTCATTGGATTATTGTTTCAAATTCTGAGTAGCTTATTAATTCAGTTGTGCAATTACTATCTCATTCAAAAGGCTTGGGCTGTGAAACATCATTTTTCTCTGAACTGTGGTGGGCTGGGAAGGAATATTATTTTTGTCTTAGATGTAGAAATAGTGGCTAAAATGCATTTTCTCCTTAACTCATTTTCCTATTCAGTACTCTTTTTTTTTTTTTTTTTTTTTGAGACAGAGTCTCGCTTTGTTGCCCAGGCTAGAGTGAGTGCCGTGGCGTCAGCCTAGCTCACAGCAACCTCAAACTCCTGGGCTCGAGTGATCCTTCTGCCTCAGCCTCCCGAGTAGCTGGGACTACAGGCATGCGCCACCATGCCCGGCTAATTTTTTCTATATATATCAGTTGGCCAATTAATTTCTTTCTATTTATAGTAGAGACGGGGTCTCGCTCAGGCTGGTTTTGAACTCCTGACCTTGAGCAATCCGCCCGCCTCGGCCTCCCAAGAGCTAGGATTACAGGCTATTCAGTACTCTTAAAACTCTTGTACTCTATATTGCTGGGAAGATGAGTTGATAACTGTGTTTACATCTACATATAAATACATGTGAATATATCACTTCCTCTTATTGCCTCCAAATAAATTATAAACTCCTTGAAAGCAGGAAAACATCTTATACCTCATTATATTTGATACTATAAAGAAAATAGTGTCTTTAATTTGCAACATACTATGTGTATGTGTGTTTGAGTATATATATATAATTGTTAAATTCGACATAGTGATAGTTGTTTCTTCTAGTATATGAACAAGATTCAATCTGAAGAGTTAAATGCATTTATATAAAATAGCCTTTTCCTGTTGCTTCATTTGAAAATACATTTGAAAATATAAAGACCAGCTTCAGCCTGAGTCTGCTGCATGCAACGATTGAGATGCTTTCTGTGGCTATCTGACCATCCTGGACAGATACCTATACTCTAATGAGCTGTTCTGGCTCTTACAGGAAGTGGTTGAAGCTATTGATCGCAGTGCCTTCATCAAGAGTGACCTGCCAATCATCATATCAATTGAAAATCACTGTTCATTGCCTCAGCAACGAAAAATGGCAGAAATTTTCAAGGTGAGCTCTCAACTAAGAGGCAGGATGGTATCATGGCTCTTGTCTTGCAATTGTCATTGAGTTTCACATGGGGCCCCTGTGTTCCACACCACAGCTGGACCTCAGCCATGATGCATATACAATTTGGGTCCCACAGACTTGAGAAGTAGGGCTGTGCTAGGAGCTCGAGCCCTCTCTGGAATGGTCTTCTTTTTAGCTGGAGTGATATAAGCATTGTTCTCTGATCTCCTGGCCCTTTCCAGAAAGCTATAGGATATAAGGCTTCTGGTACCACAAGTTAGGGATGGCAGGATGTCACTTGTCAGTTGTATGTGGAAAAGCTGAACATATCCCAGGGCAAGTAAGTCAAATCTTCTCGTGGCCCACACTACAGTACTGAGATCCAAATTAGCAAAGAGCTTAGACTGGTCAGAACAGTTGCTGTGTTAACAGTCAGCCCTTCCTTTTACAAGGGAACTGTAATGCATACAGATTTAGGAGTAAATATTCCATTATACTTCCCCTTTCTCCACTGGTAGAGGCATTTGTAGAAACAGTGGGAAGGAGGAGCACAGGCAAAAGGACATGTCCCCCAATACTAATGCCAACAAAATTAGCCTTTCATGTTGCCTGGGCCTAAGCTTTGACTTTTGTTCTTTTTTAATTGAAAAATAACTAGCAGCTACTCAGGAGGCTTAGGCAGGAAGACCACTTAAGCCTAGGAGTTCAAGTCCAGCCTGGGCAACATAGCAAGATCCCATCTCTAAGAAAACAAAAAAGTAGAAATAGAAATTGCCATATTTTCTAGCCTCACTCCAGTAGATCATCCTCTGTCTACCCTCCCACTACCCACCTCCTTGAGAGACACTGTTTTGGAGATCAGTGCTCAAAATCCTTTGCGAGCATTGCATCTGTGGTTCTTTATACTTTGTGGGGGAAAATTCCCCTATTGTCTTTCATCTTTGTCCTCACTCCCTACCCTCTCCAAGATTTCTATCTTTTTGACTTCTTATCTTCAGACTAAATTCTACAAACTACAGCCTCCAACTGAATCTCTGTTTTCTTTGTTAATACATCAGATCCTAGAACATTTCCCCAAATAGAAGTGGCCTCAGCTGCAGAGCGGCCTAGATCTCTCTTCCTGTCCTTCTGAACACTTCCCTTCCTTCCAGTAAGAAACTATGGGAAGGGGGAAAAAACACCTTCTTTCCTACCTCCTCTTCCTAGGATTTTTAAAACAACTCAACCAGACTGAAATATTTAGTATATTTATGAAATATAAATGTATTTATCAAGTATAGATAAAAGGCATTGATTGTATGTTTTCCTTTATTCTTTTTTAGACTGTGTTTGGAGAAAAGCTGGTGGCTAAATTCCTATTTGAGACTGATTTCTCAGATGATCCAATGCTTCCCTCACCTGACCAACTTAGGAGGAAGGTGCTTCTGAAAAACAAGAAGCTAAAGGCCCATCAGACACCAGTGGATATCTTAAAGCAAAAGGTACTCCCCTCTTGTTAAATGGGTTGTGAATAGGCTATGTGCTTAGAACAAAGACATTAATGTCATCCTGACCATTCAGATGACCTTCTGAGTAACTAGTTTTGGAAAACTGAGTTTCCTGAAATGATAAATTTGATTTTGGGCATTTCATTTCATAGACCAATAAATTCTCTCATCTCACTCACCTAAAATTTAATTTGTGAAATTGTTCCCACATAGAATATTTAATTTATTCCGAGTGGGATGATGTGTGACTCTTGTGCCTGGAACCAAGCTTCAGGGTTGTCAATCCAACAGGGGCTGCTATAGTCCCCTTTGGGGAGAGCCCCCTTTAGGGGGAGCACCTGGCATGGGGCCTGTCGTGGAAACCCAATGGCAGGAGCCCTGTGATCCCAGTGTACCTCCGAAGTGCTGTGTCCCCAGGTGCTTGCACTCCTACCTCACCCCCGGAGATCTGTGCCCAAGCACCACAAGTGTAAGGATCTGTGAACAAGCTCAGGTCAGGACACCGAGTCCATATGCCAAGCTGCACCTACTTATCCTACAGCATGACAGCTGGCAAACCATCTGTCCTTTAGGAGGGCACTATTGGCCCTAAAACAGGACTTTTGAAACTAGCTGACTCTAGATTTGTTCTTAGATCAGCCTATTTTTTAAATTTATTTTTTTAGAGACAGGGTTTTTGCTCCGTCACCCAAGCTGTAGTACAGTGCCATGATCATAGCTCACTGTAACCTCAAATTCCTGGGCTCAAAGGATCCCCCTGCCTCAGTCTCCCAAAGCACTGGAATTATAGCCATGAGCCACCATGCCTGGTCTAGACAGGCCTATTTTTAAAAGAGTACATGCACACAGATTTTGAGGACCCAGAAACTGATTCCTTTAAAAACATCTGAACCTGTATATCTCTAGAGTCTTTGTGTGCTCTGGAGGTACACATTCCCCAACCCCAGGCCACCTCCAGGGCCCAGGGAGGAAAAACATTAATGTAAGGGGACAGCTAGATACAGAACAGCTGGAAGTGGCAGGGACAGGAATGGAGTGTGCATGTCCCATAAACAGACAGCTGTGATTAAATTCTTTTAAGAACACTGCACCAGCCAAACAAGGCAGGTCTGGAGGTGAAGTCGGCCCTGAGAGTTTTGAGTTTGAGACCTCCACTAGGTCTACCTCTGTCCAGTTGCACACTCTCAGAGGTGCTCAGGAGGCCTGCCCTTTGCTTGGGTTCCA
Source organism: Microcebus murinus (assembly GCF_040939455.1). Taxonomy (NCBI): domain Eukaryota; kingdom Metazoa; phylum Chordata; class Mammalia; order Primates; family Cheirogaleidae; genus Microcebus; species Microcebus murinus. Next base: position 30,891,403 of record NC_134117.1, on the reverse strand, counting down.
GAGGCCACAAGACCTGTGCTGATGCATTTCGTTGTGAATTTGTTTAACTAAAACATGAACATGTGTACTCCAGCTGGCCTTCCTCCAATGCTGTATCAGTGACTGACCACCCAGCAGTGGGCGCTTCTTCTAGAGCACTGTTCCTCCATGCTGTGTTCTTTATCTAGCGACTCCTGCCCACTCTGCATGGCCGAGCAGATATAGCTGTTATGGACATGTACTTCTATGGTCTTTGAGATGTATTTGAATGTTCCTGTCTTTCTCATTCTTCACACAGTCATTTGCAGTTACTTATGAGCCTCCCATTCCACTAATGAATGCATCATGTTGTTATAGAAGTCTTCTTTATGTTGTGCCAAAATCTTCCTTCCTGTTCCTCCTTCTCTTTGGTCCTTCCCTTACCCTCTGCAGCTATACAGACTAATTTCATATTAGAAAACTATGATGTGTTTCCCTACCAGCTTTTCTCTCCTCTAAGCTAAAAATTCTTGTGTCAACTCTTCCTCGTAGGATATGGTTGCTAAGACTTTTTCCGTTAAGCATATTTTAGATATTCATAAATCTGTGGATATTCTTGAATTTATTAATCTTAAAGTGGGATTTCCAGAACTAAGTCAGTACTCTAGATAGGATCTGATAGCACAAAAACAATGAAACCATCACCTCCCTTAATTTAAACTTTAAACCTCAGTTAAAGCAGCCTCAGATTTTTCTCATTTTTCAAAGTCTTTAGCACACACTGGGCTCTGGTTGAGCTTGTAGAAAACAGAAAGAGAAAGAGTTCAGTTATTTTCATAGACTGTTCTTATGCCTGATCTCTCCATTTTTTCCAGGCTAACAATAAATTTTAACCTTTTATTAATATATATGGGAGCTTCATATTTATCTCTATTATATTTGCTCTTTCTTGGTTTTGATATATTGCAGCAGCCTACAAAGTGTTTTTGTGATTTTATTTTTCTGTCATCCAAAGCATTTATTGGCAGTTTTTCCAACTATTTCTTTGTCTCAAGTTGCCCTTTAGCCAGACAGCCATGTGGAGAGGCCTGTGGCCCTTCTGAAAGAGCTCCCTGGAGTTTAGGTGATTATTACTTCTGTCTGGTGCTCTCCACTGTTGTGCAGCCCACATTTTTCAAGAATGTACTTCAACTTCTGTATTAGCAGAATAGAAAGTGAAGCCTGGCCACTTACGTGACTTTCTCAAAGCCATCAAGCTCATAGTGGCAGAGCTAAGAACCAGTTTCATGTCTTTATGAAAGACCTTTTCAAAGATAATATGGAAGTCAGAATAAATTAATAAGAATCACTGGGGCACTTTTAAAAACAGATTCTTAGGTCCCAAATCTGACCAACTAAATCAGAATTTCCAGAAGAAAGTCCTGGTAATCTGTTTTTTTAAAAAATAATTCTTATTATCCTAGAAGTTTAAGAAACACTATTCATCTGTTTTCCCCAAAGTGAATCACCTTACCCCAAAAGGCAAAGGAAGTTCTTGTTCAGGAGACTTGTTCTTAGTAAATCCATCCTAACTCTTGCTAATTACCTCTTTATTTTCCAAGTTCTCACAAACTAACTAATTAATAATCCATCCTCAAATTTTGGCAGGTATCACCTTGACCCTGCCCACAGTATAATTTCCACAATTTGCCTCTTCCTTATTTTAGAAAAATAGGACAATGTGATCCCATTTCCAGATTTCTAAGACTGCTTGCAACCCCCGGCGATGGTTTCCGGGGGAACACTGGCAATGATTCCAGAATCCTATCTGCGAGGCCTTTTAGTTCTCTGGCAGGCTGTGGGTCTAGACCCAGCGACCTGACCTCTAACAAGCCGAGTGAATGCCTAGAGCGCCAGTATGCTGGGACCTAACCCCCAACTGGGAAGGCCCGGGTGACTTCCACACAAAGAACTCACCCACGGGAGGGACAGACTAGTGCAGAGCAGGATGTCTGAAGCCCTCAGTCTGCCCGGGCTTGTGCTAAGGCTCTTACTGAAGCCTCCTAACCATACTCCATCAGAACTCTCCAGAATTCTGACCTTCATCTCTTGAGCTCCACCCAGCAGACTCAAGTTTGCACTGAAACAGTTCACACCAGGTGACAGGCACTGTGCTGCGCACTGGGGGAACAGAGGAGGGTGAGACGTGGCTCTTGCCTAGCCCCATCGCAGCCAGTCTTTCCCGCTGACCCCCAGCTCTAAACTCCTAACCTATAACTGAATTGCTTTTATTCAAGGGCTTGGATCCTATTTTTCTCCCCCAGAATAAGTAGGATATTGCAAAGAAGAAGGGTGTCGTGTCTTCGCTGTCCATTTGCCACACCTTCCAAGCTTCTGTTTGAGCGTCTGTGGGGCCGTGGCAGTCCGCTTTCTGACACTGCTCTCTGTGGCCCTCTGAGCGGTGTCCTTCCCCCACACAGATCTCACGCTCTCCTGCCAGTGGGTCTGCCCAGCTCTTTCCTCACTGTCCCCAGAACTTGGCCCTACCTTGAGTGCTCTCTGAGTCCAGGCCCTTCTCTTATCAGTGATGAGCAGGGTTGGTTTGGTGGCTCACTTGTGCCCAGAACAGATTCCTCAGAGCTTTGAAGAACACTAACTCTATGAGACACTCTAAGAAAATAAAGAAAAGGGGAAAAAAAGTTCCCTAGTTAAATAAGCGTGGGAAATGCTGCACTGGAGATCTTGAGGAATCACGATGCCTTTTAATGTATTAAATGACGGCTATGTGAAAGCCTGTGGGAGGAATGTGTTTTGGTTTAGCTAAGCCGCTGTTTCCCAACTTTCATTTTGTTTTGTGGTTACTGTAATTGTCAGTTTTTCCATAACAGCTATTAACACCCACAGAGCTACATAAAACCCACTTTGAGAAATCTCAGCCTAGACAATGTCCAGTTATATGGGATGGACTGCATTGTAATATATTTTATCTAGACGGAGACACAGCCTAAATTGTATATTCCTTATATGTACATCTTCATTATAAAAATAATATTACCACATTTAAAAAACCACAGTAACATTGGCTGCACCTATGTCTTTGTTACCAATAGAAATAAGAGATTTTTCACATTATTTAAGTTGTTGCTAATATCTTTAACAATTATTTATGCTCATTAAATTAATGTTTTAAAAAATGACAATGGTAGATCAAGTAAAAAAAAGAAAAAAACGTAGTTTTTTTATGTATTAATAAATATTTATATTCTAATAGCACAATTTTTTTTATAATACTTAATGCCTGTATTCAACATTATTTTTTTCCTTTGTAATCATTTTATTTTGTGCATTTAAAACATCATTCTCGGGAGGCTGAGGCAGTAGGATCGCTTGAGCCCAGGAGTCTGAGGTTGCTGTGAGCTAGGCTGCCGCCATGGCACTCACTCTAGCCTGGGCAACAAAGTGAGACTCTGTCTCAAAAAAAAACAAAAAAAAAACATCATTCTGAGAAGGGAATCTTCCCTTACCAGACTTCTAGTGGGGTCTGTGACACAAAGACAAGTCAAGAACCCCTGCCAAATTAACATTTAATATCTAGCCTTTCTATGAATGTCGTTCCATATCATTGCACTTTATATATATACATATACACACACAAAGAATACAGAATTATATGTATATTATATAGATATATGTATAGATTTAAATGTATAGATATATATGCTCACACATGTACATATATATTACATATGCACACACATGAATTGTGTATGTGTGTACATATATAACATATTCAATATAAAAATATATATTATAATCAATATGTAAACATTGAACAAATTCCTTAATTTAACAAAGATATATTAATCAAATTATTTTTTTACGTCTCATTCTTTCAAGCAGTTATACCATTGTTTACTGACTCAATTCTTCTGTTTTTGGACTTTCAAGTTGTGTCTTATTTTTAGTTCATACAAATATCTTTTCCTGTATTGCAGATCATTTCCTTATGTCAGGTTCCCAGACCTATATTGATGCTTATGTCTTACACTGTCACCTCATGGTAATTCCAATAGAAAAAGGAAGCGTGTGACCTCCCTGGCCACATACATCAAGCTTCCTAAAGTTTCGAAGCCTGTTTTGTTAATCTGATTTACAGTTCAGATAAAGTCTGTTGAAAAACTTTACTGAAACCAACAATTATTCTTTGGTCTCTTTGTCCATAGAGATTCAAACATTGTTCTCAAGGTCAGAGGCCTGTACGTATTTTAAGAAGGAAAAAAAAATTGGTTTCTTAGCAGAGACTTACCTTTCAAAAACAGATGGGTTCTGGGGGATGGTCATGATGGAGACTCAGACTTGTGGGGGGAGGGAGGGAAATGGGCATTTATTGAAACCTTAAAATCTGTACCCCCATAATATGCCGAAATAAAAAAAAAAAAAAACTGATGGGTTGATTCACATTCTTCGGTTGTTTGGGGTTGACACTGGTTCTACAAAGCACCAAAGGTTTCCCTTAGAGGCTTTGCTTCAGGGAACCTGGCACGCAGCTTCCTTGGGACTGTTCCTAAAAGCTCCAGGATCCTTCCTGTAGGAATGTTGACATTCACCCAAGTGTTGACATTGCATTTTAAATAAATCTAGATTTTTCCCCCCTCCCAAATGTATCAAAATAGGTTAATGGCTGTGGTAAACATTAAGTGGTAGTTTGGGACATTATAAACAAAAGCTTGGCATCTGCAGTCTTCATTATTGCTGTCCTACAGGCTCATCAGTTGGCATCCATGCAAGCGCAGGCTTATAATGGCGGGAGTGCCAACCCCCCACCTGCTAACAACGAGGAAGAGGAAGATGAAGAGGATGAATATGACTATGACTATGAATCCCTTTCTGATGGTAAGAGAAACAGAGCCCCATGCTTGTGTGCAAAGAAATGCTTGGATGAATTTCCACATTTTTTTTTCAAAAATAAGTTCTGGAGCTCCACAGACCAGCAATTCAGATTGTTGTAATACTGTCCCAGAGTTTCTGAATCCGGTCACTTAGCAAGAACCAAGATGAGGAAAGGAATTATGTTAGCCACACAGACATCACTCAAGGAACCAAGGGATGGGTTCTGGAAGCAACAAGGGATCATTCCTAAGATGAGTTTTTAGGGGAAGAGATGAAATTACAGCAGAGAAACCCCATTTTCAGGTTTTCAGTTTCTGCTATGGCTGATGCTCTTGGCAGGAATGGTAGACGGTTACTGAATCCATTCTCCGTCCTGTACCACCTGCATCTGTGCTCCGATCTGTGCTCCGTTCCTCCTTTCATGCTCTCATGCTGGCGTTCTAGGAGTGTGGAACAGAAAGGAGCCTCATTTCCCTTCCCTCCCTCGTTCTCATATTTAAAAAGCCAACAAAAACATGGGTGATGGCTAATGATGCAGTACAAAAAAGTCACACGGACGATGTTAACTATAGATTGCTAGAAAAGGATCCTTCTCACATGAGAATGAGATTTCACATGTTTTATTTGCACTAAATTAGTGTCATTTTCTGCAGATTGCAAAATGTTCTCTTAGGTACCATTGTTGATAGACTGTTTCATTTTGGCAACTTCTGAAAGACAATAGTATAGTAATAAGAAAGTGCCAAAGTTCTTATTAATATAAACATAACATATGTAGAATATATTGTTTCTATGTAGAATAATTGTTTTGCTAAATATACAGATATGCTCAGACCAGCAACCATTAGCCATTGGCATCAAGACAACTGACAGCCACTCAGGGTTGTCTCCAACCAGGGTTCAGGTCCATGAGCCTCCATCGCTGGTTACAGTGCAGTGTCTTTCTGCCCCCAAATACAATCCCAGGCTATGTCCATTTCACATTTGTTCTTAGTAATAGTTGATGCTTTATGCTGTCAACTAAAAGCCAATTTACTTGGCCTGAAACCCCATGAGATAATACAAGGGGCACATCTCATCAGATAGTAAGAGGGAGAAAATTAAAAGGAATTAAGACAATTTCTTTGCAGCCTATTCCTGCAAAGTCGTGGGAACTTGAATATTTTTATATTGACTTATTCTTCCCCATGGATTTCTACTACAGTCATGGTAAATGTCCCAGAGAAAAACAAATTGATTTGGACGTGAAATGGAAACCCCACTTGAGAAATCAACCAATCCAGATGTCATTTGCCCCAATAAGAAATTAGTCCATTGGAAGACAAATTTACACTCTCTTTCATGAATTCCTTCTGTGCTTTTTCTGGACTTTTGAGAACAGGAAAGGAGAAGACTATTTAAAAGTATTGTTATAGATGTTTTTGATTTGCAAATAACAAAATGAACAGGTCAGAAAAGGATCTGTCTGGTTTATTTTCCATGGGGAGAATAAAATTTAATCCTACAATTTCTACAGTAGTTCCTTGGAATTTTTAAAGCCCACTTATGCTGGCAGGGATTATTGCTGGAAAAGGGGCCCCACCAGGCTCTGCTCCAGTGGGCTGTGAGACCTGGGTCTTTTCACCACTTTCAGCTTTAGGTGCCTCAGATGTGTAATAAAAAGGTTCTGTGAAGTGTTTAATGATGTTCTCCCCCACTTCTAGCACTAACATTCATGATCTATGACAACTTAAGTCCACTACCACGACGTGGGTATTTCCATTTCCCTGAAAGACCCCTCTGACTGGCTTCTTAGGGGGACCTCCGAGGTCTCTAAGCTTCTTGTAATGATGAGTCCCTTTGAGCATCAGATGGAAGCTGTGACCTATCACCTTGGAGAAATAAAACACACTCTCAAAATTCTGCATATGATTGCTGGAGTTTCACGAGCCTCCTTCGGCCCTCACAGGCATCCCAGGTTAAGAACTCATCTCTAAAATCAGGGTGCCCAGTTTATCTCTGTGACAGCTCTAGTCCTCCGTTGTCATACCCATAAGATAAGGGAATTAATCTAACATCCCTTTTGGCTATAAAAATGAGATGATGCCTCGCCACAGAATTATTGCAAGAAATCCCTAAGGAAGTTGAGGGTCATGTATTTTGGGGAATGGCTGCTCTGTCTTTTAGATAATAAAGCCTTAATGAATATTTATTTTATGTAATTTAATGAAATAAACATAGATTTTTTCCCCCAATCTTGTTCTTCACCTTGTGACTAGTTTTGAACATATATTGGAGCACAAATTTGAGTTTACAAATGAATGCTAGTGTATTTTATGACCATGATTGCATGACTTTAACAAATCAATCAATTTCTGTCTTTTGAAATAAAGTCATATTGAGAATATTACAACAGTCAGTAGCTGAAAATATGTAACATGAATGTCACAGCCCTTGGCATGATTCATGTTAACAGTGTTTGCATTTTTTTTATTGCTAGCCCTTGCATCTCTTAGTAGTCAAAATATTAAATCTATAGAGCATTTCTTGTTTCATTTATCTTGTAATCTAAGCTGTTGTTATTTATGCTTTGCTTCATCTCTTCCTTTAATTTATCTGGCTTTTTGTCTTAATTCTCTTTACTTTTATGGACTTTCTCATTCTGTTTTTCTGTAGCAGATGTCCTTACTGCCTCTCCCGCTCCTAACGGTCAGGAAGGTAAACACCATTTGAACTGGGCATTTTAACTGCATGGATGTCAGCACTCTGCTTCCAATTTCTTGGGCCTGCTTAGCATGAAGTTGTGACACTTCTATGAACACAAATGTAATGAAAAAATATATATCTTGTTTACTTCTTGGCAGCCTGCATGGCCCTGATTTGGTATAAGGGTATTTTGGTCTAAGCATTCTGTGGTCTAATGAGATAGTAAATCTTGAGTAAGAAATTACCTTTCTTGTTTTTCATTTTAAAAGAGCATAATCATGATATACTTCTAATACTTTTAGAATCATTCTGAATAGAAATGCAAAAAAAAAAAAGCAAAGTATAAGATTATCTCTTATACTTTGATATATTTAAATATATTTTGATTCCTATTCTTATTCTTATCACTAAATAAATTAATAACAATCATGAAAACTTTACTTTCCTATTAATTATAATTGTGAAAGCTTTGCATTGCACACAGTAATTCTCCCTCCTCCCCCCGGTTTTGACACTTCTCAAGGTAAAATAAGAAAATAATTTCATTTCAAAGTGAGAGTGATTAAATCATGCACATACCATCTAGAAGTGCTTCAACCACTAAATCCTTCCCAAATTTGTATGCTGTCAGCTTCTTGATGCAGAACATCTTCTATAATATTTGCACAGTTCAATCATCTGTAAGAAAATGAACATTCTCATTTAGATTATGTCTATGTGGTACAAAAACTACTGGTAAATGAGTCAATTAAATTGAAAATAAATGCACCAACCCAATTTTTTAAATTATGCTTCAAGCCATCCTTTTGGTAACAAGTAGCCAGAGCCTCATTCTTGCCGATAAGTACAAGTATCTGGGTGTCCTTGTACTGATAAACATGTAGCTCTTAAGTGCAACATTTGGTTCTTTTTCACTGAAGCCTTGCTAACTCATTTTCAGACAACATTTTGGAAGACAGACCTGAAAATAAATCATGTAATGACAAGCTTCAGTTTGAGTATAGTGAAGAAATCCCCAAGAGGATAAAGAAAGCAGATAACTCTGCTTGCAACAAAGGAAAGGTTGGTGAATGGTTTCTATTAAATGACACTTGGACCTGGTACTCTTGTTGGTTTCAGGTAGGATTCCTCCCTATCCATCCGTTCACCTTTCCCTTCACTTTCCCTTAGATGTCAGAGTTCACATGGTGATATTATGGGACACTCACCTTCCATTTGTGGAAGGTTAGCCATTGATTAATCCAGTGGGAATTAATCCCATTCACCTTTCCCTTCACTTTCCCTTAGATGTCAGAGTTCACATGGTGATATAATGGGACACTCACCTTCCATTTGTGGAAGGTTAGCCATTGATCAATCCAACCAATACCTGCTGAAGGTTTATGTGCTGCAGGCACTGATGTAGTGCAGAAGATGGTTTAGTGATGCTGACAGAATGTAAACAGTGCCTGTAGGTAAATGCAGGGAGCAGTGATTACACTGTGTTATCAGAGAATCAAGGACAGGCTCCCAGGAAAAATGATGTTTGAGAAAGAAGATTTATCCAAGCAGACAAAAATAGGGAATTCAGGCAAAAAGGATAGCCTGATATGTTCAGGGAATTGCAAGAGTTTTAAAAACATTTGGGGTAACCAAGAAGATAAATGGGGCCAGATTGTGAAGTGTTAACAGAAGAATGATACTGAAAGATAAATGAGATACCCAGACCCTACCCTCAAGTGCCTCACAGTATATAGACCCTGAGCAAAGCTATAGACATAGTTGCAATGATATCATTGGAGAAAAGGAGATATATAGTTGATCCTCCATTTATTTAACAAAGGTACATTGACTGTTCCATATGTATGACAGTGAACTAAGCACTGAGGGAAGATAAAGGATGAATTAGACTCATTCCTTGCCCTCAGAAAGCTTTTACTCTAGGAAAGCTGTTAGGACATGTATATGGATAATTAACCAAACAAGGGGAGACATACTGATGACACCAGACAAGTACAGATAAAGAGCTTCAGGAATCCAGAGGTGGGTGGCATATACCTTCCCTGTAAAATGGTATCCTTTTCCCTTGATAGGTCTATGACATGGAGCTGGGAGAAGAATTTTATCTTCCTCAGAATAAAAAGGAAAGCAGACAGATCGCACCAGAACTTTCTGATCTTGTCATCTATTGCCAAGCAGTAAAATTTCCAGGTAAGAGTAGACAATATCATCTATAACATTTAAAGGGATAAAAATATGCTATTTATTTAATTGGGCATTGTGAACACTCAAAATAACTAAATTTTGAGGGCAAAATAATTTTTATAATACCTTCGAAACAATTTGCTTTGATGCTCATGAAAAAAATTATAAAATATTCATTTTCCAGATCATATATCTTTTCATAATAGTTAATAATAATAATGTGAATAGTAATACAGTCATAATATCTAATGACTAGAATATATTAAGTACTTACTAGGATTTGTGCTAAGTATTTTAAATACATCATCTTTTTGACTATTTATAATGATTCTATGAGGTAGATGGTACTATCCATTTTTAAATAAAATGAAGTCTGAGAGAGATAAAGTAATTTGCCCAAGGTTTCAGAATGCATCAGTTAAATCTCTTGTTTAAAAGCGGCAGAAAATGGCCGGGCGTGGTGGCTCATGCCTGTAATCCTAGCTCTCTGGGAGGCCGAGGCGGGCGGATTGCTCAAGGTCAGGAGTTCAAAACCAGCCTGAGCAAGAGCGAGACCCCGTCTCTACTATAAATAGAAAGAAATTAATTGGCCAACTGATATGTATATAAAAAATTAGCCGGGCATGGTGGCGCATGCCTGTAGTCCCAGCTACTCGGGAGGCTGAGGCAGAAGGATCGCTCGAGCCCAGGAGTTTGAGGTTGCTGTGAGCTAGGCTGACGCCACGGCACTCACTCTATCCTGGACAACAAAGCGAGACTCTGTCTCAAAAAAAAAAAAAAAAGCGGCAGAAATTAACTTAAGCAAAGAGGGAAATGTATTAGCTCATGTCTTAGAAAATGAAGATATACAAATTGCAGGTATTGCTTGACCCAAAGCACATACTGTCTTCCCATTTCTCATTCTGCCTCCATTATGTTGGTTTCATTCCTTCTGTTCCCTTTGTGGTTGTAAGATGGCTACAGCAGGCTAGTACTAGATGCTTCCAGATTGTTTCAGAACTTCCAGCAGAAGTTTCATTATTTCTCATTGAGCCCTTTGCCCAAACCCTAACCAAATACTGTGTCCAGGGGGTACAGTGCTCTGACAGTCTGGAACCCTTATCACAAGCTCCATCCCTGAGCTAGGTAGTGAGGCTCCACGCAAACCACAAGGACCGAGGATGGGGGTACAATGGGAGGGGAGGATCCCTCAACTGGCCATTTCTAGAAATACAGTGAACTTAGACTAATAAACCACTTCCCAAGAAGCACTCATTTCAGTTAATATATGTTAGACCTTTGATTCTGAAGCCTGTCTGTCTTCAAAGTCCTGCCTTTAACCATTACACTACTCTGCCACTTTTCTTAGGGTATGTCATCAGTGAGCTCACCCAAATATGTATCCCACAAATGGGGCATGAGGAGATAGTGGGCAAACAGAAAATATAAATATATGGAAGTCAGAAAAATGTACCTCCTTATACTAAGAAAAAAGATTCCTTTGCAAAAGATTTCTAAGGACAAGAAAGTGGCTGAGATTGGAGGATCAGTCTAAATGTTAGTAAACAGGTTATAAAACTTGGCCTGGAGATGGGCATTAAAATGCCAGCCCTTATCTATTCAAGATGGACTGAACTAGATCCGGTCTGATGCTATCCCTGGCAAATGGGACAGAGATATTGGGCTATTCAAAAAAGTAGGTAATAGTGGCCTTTGCATACATCAGAAGAAAAAATAATCATAGCTAGAACTTCCTTAATTCTAAGTTTTCTCCCACAAATTATTTTTTAGCTTTTGGCAGCTGCAACTATTTGTCTGGTATCTTGTTGCAGAGGATAGGAATGAATAGGTAATAAGCAAAGCTTTCAAGGATATGCAAGAGCCTAGCCATTCAGGTTTAGTTTCACGGATCATGACTTTATGTCACATAAGTGCAATATGATCATATTTGCAATTGGTGAAACTGTCCTTATGGTGGGATAAAATCCTGTCAAAGCATCATGGCTGGCATGTCCTTCATCCCAGGAGCAAGTATGAGGGTCACTCTGATAAAGAGTCACACTCACTGTGTCTCTTATTCTCCGTGAATGCAGCAGATGCTACATCAGACCATTGCCCTGGCTTTGTCTTTCCTTCTCAAGCTCTGAGTAAACAAAGAGCACAAAATTCTCAAAGATGCTTGAAATCAGTGTGAAAGATAAAGTTTCTGTACCAACGAAGAATTGTAGAAGGGTCAAGGAGTCATTCAGTCGAGCTTCTGACCTGAGGCACAGGCTAAGCATGTGGCTATTTACTTAGTTTTAAAATCCCAAGTGTGTTTTTTTCTTTTTTAAAAAAACATAGCACACATTCTTTATAGGTATACTGCACTTTTTTAGTAACTGAAGTTTCTTACATTATTCTTTCCCCAACTTTATTTCCATTCTCAAAATAACTAAATTGTATTGCTGGAATCATTATCATACCTTCTAAATATCCATTGTTATTATTTGTTTTGATGCACATTGGAAGAATGCCATACAGTATTCATTTTGCTACACTATTGATTTTAATTTTTCTACATCGTCAGTTTCAACGTGTCTCACTTTTCATCATCCCAAGTCCCTTCCTAAGAGCCACATACAAAAAACAAAAGAAACCCTTCAGAGCGGTGAGGAAGCCAAAGGTCGTGTGGTATGAGGCCCACGGAAATCGAGGAACTTCCCCACCGCCAGGAACCTAGTTCAGAGCCAGGGCAAGAGCCAGAACTCGAGCGCCTCAACTCCCAGTGCTGTGCTCTTTTCACCACACCACGCACGAAGCTGAGTTTTTCCTACCTGCTTACTCTTAGAGTTTGTTTCTTGGTTACATTCAGTACTTGTATCTTCCTGTTTTTCTTCTCCTTCTAGTAGAAAAAAAGAAGAACATGGTATTTTTGTCATATGACACCACTAACTTAGTTTCCAGATAGTTCCCAGCAAGCTCCCCTGCATCCCCCACTCTCACCGGCCATCTACACATGCTTCAGCCTTTCCAGCTGCCAGCCCTTTGCTCAGACAGTGTTCTCAACCTGGCCTGTCCTTCCTTCTCCCCCCGGCCACTGTCTAGACTCCAAGGCCAATAGTCCCTGTGAAGTATATAAGACTCTTCAACCCATGGTGATGATGCCTCCTCTGGGAGCTCCTTGCATGTATAGCCCTGTGTTTGGGTACCTCCTGGGCCTCTAATTGTTCCCCAGCTAAGAGTACAGCCTTCTAAGAGAAATATTTGATGGTGACAAGATCATTGGATAAGGTCCCTGGTCAGAGGCCTGGGCTCTTAGTTACCGCGCTCTGTGACTTTGACCAAGGCAGATCCCCTCTGAGCCTCGTGTCCTCACTCAAAATTGGATTTGACTAGAATCCTTGTTTAACACACTCGTTGAAATCTCCGGAATTATCTGGGCAACTTGATTAAAATACCAATTCTCAGGACTCTTTACTAGGGATTTATATTTGGAAGGTAGCTGTCAGGCCCTGGTACCTGGGTTTTTAATATAGGCAATTTGGGAGCCTGCAGAGCTATACAATCTAGAAGTCTGATTCTGAGGGAGCCTTTGCCTCATTCTCCTTTGGATCCACCACAGGGTCCACAGAGCAGGTAACCAGGGATTCCATGATGAGGCTTGTCCGCAAGATTCTGTGGCTTCCAGGATTGGTTTATATTCCTACACCAAAGGACCCAGCTGGGAAGAGCCTTCCAGATTTCAGCCCATTCACGGCACACACACTCTCATTTTCCTAGTGCTGACAGACAAGCTTTGTTCATGGAACAGTGGTTTGCTAAGGAGCCATTTGAACACAAAAGTGGGACCCTGCTGCCTTGGACAGCTTCCATTGGCTGGGTGTGGGGTCCCTGGCATTAAAACTCCTCTCCCTTCCCCCCTCCCCCCATCACCCCTCCCTTCCCTTTAGGCTGGGTGTTGCCATCCTCCCCAAGAGTGCTGCTCTGGGTTACTCAGGCTGCACAAGGATGCCTCGGGGTGGAACACTGGGGGCAGAGGGACGTGGTTCAGGACATGAGAGGGTCGAGAACAGAGCTCTCAGATACATCACTGAGACATAACCCTGCTCACCGAAACTGATTACCCTCAGTACTCCCCAAATCTTGCAAAACCAGTGAAAACAACTTTTTGGGCATCTCCCAGTGACTGCATAAGTTAAGGCCCAGCTGTTGGGCCCTGCACAACATGTGGCAGGAAATTCACTCAGTTAGAAAAGAGAAGTATCTGTGCGACCCTGAGTGGCTCTCAGACCCTCTCCAGACTCAGCTTCTCTGCTGATTTCTCCAGCTGGTATGTTTGAATGCTCCAGTGTGTCTGAGAGAGGGCGTCCAGAAGAAAGCCTAGCTCGGATTATGTATATAGGCATGCTGCACTTAATAATGGGGATAAATCCGGAGAAATGAGATATTAGGCGATTTTGTCATTGCTCAAACATCATAGAGGGTCCCTACACAAACCTGGATGGTACAGCCTACTACACACCCAAGCTATATAGTATGGCCCATTGCTCCTAGGCTGCAAACCTGTACAGCATGTTACTGTACTGTATACTGTAGGCAGTTGTAACATAATGGTAAGTATTTGTGTATCTAAACATATCGATACATAGAAAAGGTACAGTAAAGACACGGTATAAAAGATAAAAAACTGTACACATGTATAGAGACTCACCATGAATGGAGCTTACAGGACTAGAAGTTGCTCTGGGTGAGTCAGTGAGTGAGTAGTGAGTGAACGTGAAGGTCTAGGACATTACTGTACACTACTGTGGACTTTATAAACACTGTATACTTAGGCTATACTAAATTTATAAAAAACATTTTTCTTGCTTCAGTAATAAATTAACCTTAGCTTGCTGCAATTTTTTTACATTATAAACTTTTTTTTAAACTTTTGGGCTCTTTTTAGTAACACTTAGCTTAAAACAAAAATACATTGTGCAACTGTACAAATGCATTTTCTTTCTTTATATCGTTATCTTTTCCTATTTTAAAAATTATTTATTTATTTATTTTACTTTTTAAACTTTTTGTTAAAAACCAAGACATGGCTGAGCACAGTGGCTCATACCTGTAATCCTAGCCCTTTGGGAGGCCAAGGCGGGAGAATTTGTTATATATGTGGTCCGCCATTGACCTAGATGTCATTATGTTACTCACGACTGTACACCACTTAGCTAGTTAGGGAGTTGATTTCACAGCCCCCAGATAAATTAGGATTTCTGGAGGAAGATATCATCATATGCTCTGGAATCAATATATTCTTTTTTTTTAATAATTTTTTTCTTTATGGAGATGTAGTCTCGCTATGTTGCCCATGGCTGGCCTCAAACTCCTGGGCTCAAGGAATCTTCCTCCTTAGCCTCCCAAGTAGCTGGGACTATAGGCATGTGCCACCATACCCACCTCTGGGGTCAATTTATTCTTACATGCCTATCAGTCTTTTGCTAGGTGTACATCTCAAATTTGTATCCCGAAGATTTAGCTAACATCAGATGTTTCAACATCTATGTCTAAAACAGAAGTCTTTTCATTCACAACCACAAGGAAAAACACGGATGAGAGGAAGGCCATAAAATTAACTAGAGGGCCTTAGCTAGGAAAGAGAGGCAGCCACTAGCCTAATCATGAGAGTTTAAATCCCAGCTCTGTCTCTCAGTGACCTTGACCTGGACAGTTATGTAGCTCCTGTGCACCTCAGGTTCCTTATCTCTAAAAGAGGTGTAACATTCCTAACTTGCAGTGTTGCTGTAAAAATTAGCAATAAAGTATATAATGTGATCAGCACACTATTTGGAACATTGTTGGCTTTCTGGGAATGTTGTCATTGATGGGTAAATGAGCCAGCAAGGTGGATGAAGGTTCTTTGTTGCTCCTTGCAGTTATTTTTCTGGGCCCCTTCCCACAATCAAAAGTCTTTCCCCTTTATCAATCTCCCAACCTTTGTTTTCTTGCTTCCTCTCCCCACCCCAAGAAAACAACCACGCTTTTCACAGAGGGGCTTGCATACATACCTCTGGGGGATATTGACATGTGGCAGGATGTGTGCAGAACCCCAGAATGAACACAGCCTCTCACTCCGGCCCTTCATCAGACTTACTTAGGAGACAATTGTTCCATAATTATGTCAAGAGTGAAGTTTACACAAACTATTAACTTCAAAGCATGAGAACTCAAGAATCTAAGTTTGTGCATCTTCACTGTTATGAGTACTCAAGAGGAAAAAAAAACCTTAGCAACCCCACATTCAGCTGTAATAAATAGTAACAGTTGGTATGGACAGAGCACCTTCCTGAAGAAGATACACAGCTAAGTATGTACACGTTGACTATCCCTAATCCAAATGCTCCAAAATTCAAAACATTTTGAGGGCCGATGTGACACTCAAAGGAAATATTTGTTGAAGCATTTCAGATTTCAGATTTTTTAACTGTGGATGCCCGACTGGTAAGTATAATGCAAATAATCCCAAATCTGAAAAAATCTGAAATCTGAAACACTTGGTCCCGAGCAAGCAGTTCAGATAAGGGACACTTAACCTGTGTGTGTGTATTTTATCTCATTTATTCCTGACCACAGACAGGCCTTTTACAGATGAAGAAAGCATGGTCCAGAGAGATTGAATAATTTGTGCAAGGTTGCACTGCTAGGAACAGTGTTTAATCCAAGTGTATCTCACTCCAAAGTCTGTGCTCTTAAACACCACTCTGCCCTGTCGCTGATGATGATGTTCTTGGAAGGTGTATTTTCATCTCAAAGATGAAATGTAGCTTTAGTGTAAGAAATTACACTCCAAAGGCACAATTATGACAGAGGGAACAATTTGGAAGCAACTCTAGTTTCATTGGTGTCTTTAAATCATTCTTGTTACATTGGAGCCAGGTTTGCGTGATGTGTGTTGATTTCCTCATGCAGCAAATATGTATTAAGTTCCTGCTGTGTACCAGACACTGTGCCAGACTTGAAGGATCCAGGGTCCTGGCTGGACCAGGAGTGAGAAAATAAAGCATCATTAGCATCACAAGATATTTCCCATGTAGTCTTCAGACTAACCTTATGAGTGAGGTCCTATAATTACACCCATTTTGTAGATAAGGAAACTGAGGAACAGAGAAGGAAGTGTTAAGTCAGGATTATACCAGCACGAATTGGACCTAGACAACATAATGCTAAAGCTCGAGATTATAACCATTCCTTCATCTCCCCAAAGGGAATAATCAGCCTCTGATAACTTAATATTGACTGCAGCACTTTCTTTTCATGCAATTTTTCAAAATCTTTCTGATGTACAATCAACCAAGTGTGTGTGTAATCTTATGGTCATTCTGTAAAAAGCATGTGATCCTTGTTGCATTTGCCTACAGAGATAAAAACCTTGCTATACTTCCTACGATACTATTATTAACAGAGCTAAAACTGCTAGTAGATCTTCCGTGCTAGGTTCCAAGGGAGTAGTAGGGCTTCAAATAAACATTAACGGGGATGGAAAATGTTGAGTTCCCTTGCTTGTAGTTTTTGGCTTATTTATTTTCATTTTATGGGAACAGGCCTGTCAACTCTAAATGCATCTGGCTCTAGCAGAGGAAAAGAAAGGAAAAGCAGGAAGTCCATTTTTGGCAACAATCCGGGCAGAATGAGCCCAGGGGAGACAGCATCATTTAACAAACCATCTGGAAAAAGTAAAGTCACCTTCTTCTAATATCTTTGCTTGATTCTGCATGCTGGATAATTTAGATATTTTACTGCCTAAGTACTTCCCTTGAATTTTTTTAGTTCTTTTTGTATTTTCATGAATGTTCATATTGTCTGAGTGTGGTATAAATTTTTTTAATTGCTAATTTACACTTTTAGCTTACTAAAAATAGCATTTCACTGAAGATGTTTTAACAGTGTTTGCCTCAAGAGTAAAAATTGGAGGCACCTTGGAACATTCTAGTGGTTTCTTGGAACTGCTCTCTTCACCATTATAACTCCAGAAGATATATCCATTTTATTTCTAGTTTTTATTATGAAAGTAATAAATTCTCGTAGTTAAAAACTCAAACAATTCAGTGTATTATTAAAATTCCTTTCCACTCTCAATGTCCCAGTGCTGTTCCCCAGAGGTAACCTCTATTAAGTTTATTGCATTTTGTTCGGGAAAAACAAGATCCTTTCTAAGATAATCTAAATGGGATATAGGCATACCTCGGAGATATTGCAGGTTTGGTTCCAGACCACTGTAATAAAGCAAAAATCACAATAAAGTGAGTCACATGGATTCTTTGGTTTCTCAGTGCATATAAAAGTTATGATTACACTATATTGTTGTCTATTAAGTGTACAATAGCACTATGTCTAAAAAAAGTACTACCTTAATTAAAAAGTATGTATTGCTACAAAATGCTAGCAATCATCTGAGCTTTCAGTGAGTTGTAATCTTTTCGCTAGTGAAAGGTCTTACCTTAAGTAGCCATGTTGATGGCTACTAGCTGATCTGGGTGGTGGCTGATGAAGGTAGGGGTGGCCGTGGCCGTTTCTTAAAAGAAGACAACACTGAAGTTTGCCACATTGATTGACTCTTCCTTTCACAAAAGGTTTTCCTTTATCATGGGATGCTGTTTGATAGCATTTTACTCACATTAGAACTTATTTCAAAATTGAAGTCGATCTTTTAAACCCTGATGCTGCTTTATCAACTAATTTTATGTAATATTCTAAATCGTTTGTTGTCATTTCAACAGTGTTCACAGCGTTTTCTCTAGGAGTAGTTTCCATCTTAAGACACCACTTTTCTCGCTCATCCGTAAAAATCAACTTGTCATTCATTCAAGTTTTATCATGAGATTGCAGCAATTCAGTCACATCTTTAGGTTCCACTTCTAGTTGTCTTGCTGTTACCACCACATCCGCAGTGACCTCCTCCAGTGAACCAACCTCTCCAAGTCGTCCATGAGGGTTGGAATCAGCTTCTTCCAAACTCCTGCTAATGTTGATATTTTGACCTCTTCCCATGAATCACAAGTGTTCTTAATGACATCTAGAATGGTAACTCCTTTCCAGAGGTTTTCATTTTACTTTGCTCATATCTATCGGAGGAATCACTATCGATGGCAGCCATAGCCTTTAAAAAAAATGTATTTCTTAAATAAGACTTGAAGGTTGAAATTGCTTCTTGATTCATAGGCTGCAGAATGGATGTTGTGTTAGCCAACATGAAAACACCATTAATCTCCTTGTATATCTCCATTAGAGATTTTTGGTGACCAGGTGCATTGTCAATGAGCAGTAATATTTTGAAAGGAGTCTTTTTTTTCTGAGTAGTAATTCTCAACAGTGGGCTTAAAATATTCAATAAATCCTGCTGCAAATAGATATGCTGTCACACAGGCTTTGTTGTTCCATTTATAGAGCACAGGCAGAGTAGAAATAGCCTACTTCTTAAGGGCCGTAGGATTTTCAGAATGGTAAATGAGCATCGGCGTCAGCTGAAGGTCACCAGCTGCATTAGCTCCTAAGAAGAGAGTCAGGCTGTTCTTGGAAGCTTTGAAGCCAGGCATTGACTTCTCCTCTCTTGCTATGAAAGTCCTAGATGGCACCTACTTCCAACAGAAGGCTGTTTTGTTTACGTTGAAAATCTGTTGTTTAGTGTAGCTACCTTCATCAATGATCTTAGCTGGATTTTTGGATAACTTGCTGAGCATCTCCATCCGCTCTTGCTGCTTCACCTTGTACTTTTATGTTATGGAAACAGCTTCTTTCCTTAAAACTCATGGACCAACCTCTGCTAGCTTCAGACTTTTCATCTGCAGCTTCCTCACCTCTCTCAGCCTTTGTAGAACTGAAGAGAGTTTAGGGTTTTGCTCTGGATTAGGCTTTGGCTTTAGGGAATGTTGTCGTGGCTGATTTGATCTTCCTTTCTCCATATCAGCAATAAGGCCATTTTACTTTCTTATCATTTGTGTGTTCACTGGAGTAGCACTTTTAATTTCTTTCAAGAACTTTTCCTTTATGTTCACCATTCAGCTAACTGGCACAAGGGGCCTAGCTTTCAACCTATCTCTGCTTTCAACATGCCTTCCTCACTAAGCTTAATCATTTTTAGCTTTTGATTTCGAGTGAGAGATGTAGGACTCTTCCTTTCACATAAACACTTAGAGCCATTGTAGGGTTATTAATTGGCCTAATTTCAATATTGTTGTGTCTCAAGGAAAAAGAGGCCTGGGAAGAGGGAGGGAAACATGAGAGTGGCTAGTCAGTGGAGCAGTCAGGACACACATATATCAGTTAAATTTGCTGTCTTATTTGGGCACAGTTTGTGACACCCCAAACAATTACAATAGCAACTACTAACATCAGAGATCATTGATCATAGATCACCATAACAGATATAATTAAAAAGTTTGAAATTTTGCAAGGATTACCAAAATGTGACACGGAGACACAAAGCGAGCACATACTGTTGGAACAACAATAGACATGCTCAGTGCAAGGTTGCTGAAAAAACCTTCAATTTGCAAAAAATACAATTATGTGCAAAGTGTAATAAAGTGAGGTACGCCTATATAGCCAAACATACTTATATAACTTTTATACCTCACACGTTACTTTCTGTATATTCATCTACCTTATTCTCTTTAATGCCTGTGTAGTATCCCATTGTATGGAAATACTGTCATTTATTTAACCACTTCAAACTAATACTCTTGGGTTACTTCCTGTTTTTGTTTTGTTTTTTCCTATCAAAAACAATGCTGCAGTGAACATCCTGGTACACATATTGTTGTGTATTTGTGCAGATATACCCACAGGACAGACGAAGTCCTAAGGGAAAGGACGTTTAGGCTTTTAATTTAAAGTGGTGTTGCTGCATTCATTTTAAAACTAAGCAGCCACCATGCTGTTTCAAGGTAGTAAACTCACAAGTAAAATCCCAGATGAATTCTGATGTATTTCTATGCTATTGACTGTTTATTGGGATATTGTTCAGGTTTATCTTTCTAAAATATTTAAAGTTTGTAACACTAATCTGAGGCTAATCTCTTGGGGGGTTTAGGTTCTTATGAAGGCATTCGACAGACGTGGGAGGAATTTTCTTCCCCTCTCAACCCAACCACCTCGCTCAGCGCTATCATTAGAACTCCCAAATGTTATCATATCTCGTCGCTGAATGAAAATGCCGCCAAACGTCTGTGTCGCAGGTACTCTCAGAAACTGATCCAGCACACCACCTGCCAGCTGCTGAGGACCTACCCGGCTGCCACGCGCATCGACTCCTCCAACCCGAACCCGCTCATGTTCTGGCTCCACGGGATACAGCTCGTGGCGCTCAACTACCAGACGGATGGTAACGGGCCTGCGTGCTCACCTCTCTCCTTTGCATCTTATATTTCAGTACATGGGTCTCAGCAAATGACATTTTTTCAGCAAGATTCCAGACTGGGGCACACCATATGTGAGAGTAAAAATGCAGATGATGGAAAACAGAAGTGAATTTGATACTGAATTGCACCCCTGATGTTTCTTGAGTTAAGGTGACAGAAAAGAACCTTGAAGGGGCCTAGGAGGTCCCCTGGTCCTGCCCCTTTTTTAAAGCACTTTAAAAGTACCAGACTGCTCTTGACAGATCTGTGCCCATTTTATTTTTAAAGATTTTGGGACGGGGCAGGGATTTTCTAACACCTCTTAGTTAACCTGTCTCACTATGCAATTGTTCTTGCAATCAAAAAGTAGTATTGCTCCAAATGCTTTGCAAATTAAAACCATTTTAACTTCTTCTCATCCCTTTGAAATTGAGATGGAGGATAATGGTCAGTGCTCTAGGAGGAGCTACCAAAAGGAAAACCAGCATGTGAATTACATGAACAGAGTTAGAAGTGTTCACATTTCTCCACTGCTAATGAGACCCTGTTATGAGGCCTAAAACTCCAGAGTGAAAGCAGCACTGATTGCGTGCTCAGTGTGTACCAGGCACCGTGCCGGATTCTTGATCCCCTGTTATCTTACTTAATCTCACCACAACCCTAGTACCTCTATGAAAAATGAGGATCATCCATTTCTCAGATGAGCAAACCAAGGCACAAAGCGGTTAATTTGCTCAAGGTTGCAGGATGACTTGTAACGATAAATTCAAGGAATCTAGGAGTTTAGAGGATAAAGTGTTTTGTTTCCACCTGGTTATGGGGGAAGGAGAGGAGCTATAGAAGGTGACGAAGGAGTAAAGGAGGAAGGTTTCCTAAAAGCTCATTTGAAAACCAGAGTCTTTTCTGTGAACAGTCAAGCAGTGAGCAGCCCTTATCATTGGTCTCACATGAATCAAATCTTTAACAAACCATGCTGAACCACCAGCCACAGCACGGCCCTGTCTCCAGCTGAGGTCAAACCACAGCTGTAGCTCTGGGACCAGCTAGCTACCTGGCGCTCGTGCCAACAGCGCCCATTTGTGGCTGACCCCAAAGGCATATGGTTAGAGATAATGGTCATGTGTTTTTGCCCATGTTATATTTGCTTTTTTCAATTGAAATTAAATAAGGTGATGCAGATGAAGTACCGTACTTAACACGGTGCCTGGCACATGGAAAGCATTCTGCAAATGTGAACTATCATTAAGTGTGTTTGATAAGTTGTGAAAACAGTATGATTTGGACACACAAATGGAAACAATAGTGAAATACTTTCGACATTATAAAAATTCTATTTTCTATTTCTTTTCAATCTTTCCAAAGTGG
This sequence comes from Microcebus murinus, assembly GCF_040939455.1. NCBI lineage: Eukaryota > Metazoa > Chordata > Mammalia > Primates > Cheirogaleidae > Microcebus > Microcebus murinus. The sequence goes on along the minus strand of NC_134117.1, from coordinate 30,869,000 downwards.
CTTGTGGGTTCACATCTCTGGCCCTGTCTGTAGCCCTGTGTCCACTGGTGCCGTTGGCTATTTTGATACCAAAATGTTTTAAGTAAACTGAAATAACTATCAAAGGTGGTCTCAAGGAAGTGAAAATGCATTTGGTTTTTGAATGTGGCCTTTCAAAACCCTGAAGTGCCAGGCCTGGTGCGTACACACTGGCTCCACTCATGGCAAAGGGAGCCGCAGCTGAAGGGGACGCAGGGAGTTGCCACTCTTCAGGACACCCCGCAGTCCAACAGCACATGCTAAAGCTTGTCCTTCACTCACCCCTGAAGGCCTTGCCTTTCTGTCAAATCAAGTATTGTATCGAATATGTGTTAGCATATTTGAGCTGCCACACACAGGGAAAGCAGATGACTGTGTTGTGTGGTTCATCCTTGAGTTTCTCTGCATAATCTTCCAAGCCAGGAAGGAGTGCTTCCATATAATCTCTCTCTATGCAAGCAAAAGGCACTGATTAAATATCTCCCACACTGGACAAAGCACAAGCTACAGGCAGTATCAGTGTGTTCGTCTGTAGAAATCGTCTTCATTTCTGCACACCGGGGTTAGAGCCTGGTTTAATACCTTACACACAGTAGGTGCTCAATAAACACTTGCTGCCCTGAGCTGAAGCAGATTCTCCCCTATCAGCCTCACTGCAACATGCACCTGGGGCTCTTGAGTTTTGGTCAAGATCTCTTCCAGGTACTTACTTCTCTGTGACTTGTAAACACAAATAGACAGATAAAAGTCTACATTGGAATCACCATTTAATTGTTGAAAAGAATTCTGATGTTAATAAGTGTTTGATTTTCCATGAAGCATCCCATCGAAACAGCTGAGAACCCCTCCCAGTGTCCCTCCAGCCTCCCAGTATGTCTCCTGGTTCATCTGCCTGGATTTGCAGATTTGCCTGGTTTCATTTGTCTGGATTTGCCACTTCCTGGATTTCAGGGGACTCTGTTGCCCCAAAGGGGTGTCCATGGACTTAGGGCCATCTCTTCCCAGGCTTTCTGCCAGGTTGCTCAATTCCAAGAAGGTCTGATGTGATCTGGAACCAGGAGTATCCCAGGTGCGCAGTCAATAAAACCAACTCTTAAGTTTGGAAACCGACCTGAGGCTTATCTGCAAACCCCTGATTATTGCTGGCAACAGTCCCTCTGAGTCCTTTCTCTCTGGGGCAGAATGATTCCTGCCTCATATGCCAGGATTTACAAGTGTGTAAACATGCAACCTCAGTCCAAAAAAAGCTTATTTTAAAAAAGCATTTATTGTGCTTTCTTAAATGATAGTCAGGTTTTTTTAAAAACAGGGACAGTGTCTCAATATGTTGCCCAACCTGGTCTTGAACTCCTGGCCTTAAGTGTTCCTCCTGCCTTGGCCTCCCAAAGTGCCAGGATTATAGGCGTGAGCCACCACACCAGGTCTGATAGTCACACTTTTTAGGATGACTTTTCCAGCCCCCAGGTGTAGGGATAAATATAATGAGAATGGTGTCTATTTAATGCAGGATTTTTTAATGAATAAAGACCATAAAGGCAATAATATGCCTGATCTACTATCATATGCATTGATTCAGAGGAGTAACAGGGTTACACTGATTGGTGCACACTCTTTCACTTGGTTAAATTAAGGGTTTTCAAATTATAGCCACAGATGAAGTTCTGGGACCACCCCTAGGGGACAGTGAGAGGCTAGATTTGAGGTCCCACCTTTATTTCTGAGCAGCTCCACCTAGACTTGTTTTATATATTGGGTCACCAAATGAGATCTTAGTTAAGAAAAAGTGCTTTAGAGTTTTGGAAAGCTATTAGGATAGACACAGTGCTACTGAAGTCAGACCTGAAACCCAAATGGGGTTGGTATCATAATCATAATATAATAGGTACTTTTATTAAGTACCTTCTAAGTGCCAAATCTCATTTATCATAAAAACACCCCTATAACATGTACATTATATGTCTCTGTAGTAAAGATTAGGAGGTCAAGCCATCTGGATTCAAATCATAGCATCCGCCACTTACTAGCTGTGTGCCTTGGGTGTTTTCACTTCTCTGTGCCTCAGTTTCTTCATCTATAGAAATGGAGATATTAAAAGAATCTAATTCATGGGTTACTGGGAGGCACTTGCACATGAAGTGCTTAGAATGGGGTCTGGTCGTTAGTAAGAGTGCAGTAAGTGTGAGCTGCCATTGCTGTTGGTAGCAGAATCTATCCACTTCACACTTACTGCCCCCACGTGAGCTCATTGGCTTCATTCTCTTAGCCACCCTCACCCTATCTGTGTTCTGTGTCACAGTGTGGCCTGGGAAGAGAACTCTCTCCCCCTGCAGGTCAGGCCTCAGAGAATCAGTCAGGACTAGAAGGGGCTTGTGGGATGAGGCCCCCCATCCACCTTTAACAGATAGGGAGACTGAGGCCCAAGGAGCTTTCGTACATCTGAAAACCTTACCACAGGAAGTCTTGCGCACAATCCTGGCCAACCCCACGTACATGGAAAAATTTTATACACAATATTGGTGGGGGCCAAGTTCTCATTGCTCCAAGACGCTTACCCCACTTTGCCTTGATGTCGGTCCATGTAGCAAAGTTCATTCCGCACATGGAAGGAATCTATCAGAGGGAACATTTGTCAGGTGTGTCTCATAAACTTTTAGCTCATTTGGGCAACTTGTATACAGACTTGCACCGTCAGATGAGCATTTGAATGTGTAAGAGCCCAGAAATAATGCAGGAATTCAATCACTCATCAAAGAACTGTGCCAAATAAAATTTGGCCACAAAAGACTCAAAGCCTTTGTGAGGGTTCCTGAAGTTTATGATTGAGGGGATTGTGGACATGATGGGAATCATATGTGATGATGACCTTTTTTTCATATTTAACTCCAGTTTTTTTTTAAAAAAAAAGTAGAAATATTATGATTTGTGTGTTGAAATTGAGGTTTCAAGGAAATGCTGTTTTTCTTGCTATTCTTCTAGTCTTCCTTGTATAATTAAGATTTTTATCTTATGTTTGAAAAGCAATAATTATCCATACAATTGTCTGCATAGCTCAGTGTTTGGGGATAAGAAGATGCCATTTTTCCTTTCCAAAATTCGGTATAAAATGAGGCGCAATCAGCCCTTGGTGTCCTTGTGTTCTGCATCTGTGGATTCAACCAGCTGTGGATTGAAAATATTTGGGGCAAAAAATGGATAGTACAGACTTTTTATTATTATTATTATTACTATTCTCTAAACAATACTACATAACAACTATAAACTTCTTTGTATTAAGTATTATAAGTAATCTAGAGATGATTTAAACTATACAAGAGGATATATATCAGTTGTATGGAAATACTACACCATTTTATATGTGGGACTTGAACATTCATGGATTTTGGTATCCTTGAGTAGTCTTGGAACCAATCCCCCATCCATACAGAGAGAAATCTTGTGTATGTCACAAGATTTTTCAGATGGCTGTGGTAAATTTTAATTTTCAAAAGGAGTTTTTGAGTGGCAAAAGCTGGTTTGGAGTGCTAACACTGGGCATATGTAGACCGTAAGCTCCTTGAGGACAGGGATTTTTATCTCTTGTTGCCTGCTGTATATCTGCTGCCTAACACAACCTGGCCCGTAGTAGGCACCCATCAGTCTATGGGACGAATGGATCATTGTCTCTTCATGCTTAGGGAAAATTGATGTAAAGTTCTTTTGAACTTTAAGTTTATTAGATAAAACTTAAGTGGCAGAGTAACAAGCAATGCTGACTTTGTTTCACAGATCTCCCTTTACATTTAAATGCTGCGATGTTTGAGTCAAACGGTGGCTGCGGTTATGTTTTGAAACCTCCAGTTCTGTGGGACAAGAACTGTCCCATGTATCAGAAGTTTTCTCCCCTGGAAAGAGACCTGGACAACATGGAGCCTGCAGTCTATTCTTTAACTGTAAGTATGTCCCCTACTGTCAGAATATAAGCCTTCCTAAATAGGAACTCGTTTTGAACTGAAGGCATTGCAAAGCTGTCATGTCACAATTTTGGTTGTGCAACTTGAGATCCCACAATAATTTCTTGGCATTCCCAGAAAGCAGTAGCTGTGGTCAGGTATGCTGTCACCAGGCATTCTATTTGCCAGCGCCCAGTAGATGGAGATGTGAGGTCCCCGCTTCACCTGAAATACTGGTGCTGGGCATCTGTTATCCAGGGTCCACAGAATCATAACTACAGTTACATCCTATAAAAGTTAACCTCCTTATTATCAATTCATCAGCTCTGTGATCCAACAAGCTCTGTGATCAGACAAACTGGCATCGATATGCAAATACAATCAAGAGTCTTTCCTCCTTATAGTTTAACTTTTTCACTCCTGGGCCTTTCCTTCTTCCCTTTAGCACCTAATTAACTTATTGTCAAAATTCCACAGACTCTCCTTAAAAACAGAAACCTGGTAGCTCTTCACTCAACTTTCTTTTCCCTTCCCGTTCTTTTGCACCCTCTTAGCTAACTGAGAAGAAAGCTGGGTGGGGCATTTGAAAGTAAGGGAGGGAGGAAGTCATGTCTTCTCACACCTTTAGATCTTGTGTCTCTCCCTCCAGAGGAAGAATGCCAAACAGTCCTCTGTGAACAACACCTGAACCCCCTGGGCTAACCCCATTCACTGACTTGCCTGCCACCCAACTTCTATTTCTTTCCCTAAGACAGTAGGGCAGTCACTCCTTTTCTCTTTGATCATTTTAGCTGAAGTGTAGTTTGATCTGTTTACAGAAAGCTGTGAATTAATTTTTAACAACATGTCTGTGACTTGCTCCAAAACTAAATTATCTAAGAAAAAGATTTTGAAGTTATAAAATACACTCCTACAGCATTTTTAGTAGAATATTAGTAACAAATTTGTGGTTCCATTGTATAATATAAGGTCTTCTTTTCTCCCACCTCCTGTGAGAGACTTAACTTCATCTGAATGGCTTGGTTTTTTAAGATGTTTGAACACTCTGACAGTTGAAAAGTTATAGCTAAGTGAATATTCTTCACAAAATAGGATTTTCACATGATTTCAGTCGTGATTACAGTCACTTCAAAAAAAAAAAAAAAACAAACAGTATTATGAATCATTCATCTTGTCCATCCCAGTGTTCTTTGTCTTTCTTTGCTGAGAGAAGCAGTGAGGTGTAGTGGTGGTCTTTGTTTCTTTTTCATTCTCAGTGGCTTTGATGTTCTTTTTTCTCCCTCCCTCAGATTGTCTCTGGCCAAAACGTGTGCCCCAGCAACAGCACGGGCAGCCCGTGCATCGAAGTGGACGTCCTGGGCATGCCTCTGGACAGCTGCCACTTCCGCACGAAGCCCATCCACCGAAACACCCTGAACCCCATGTGGAACGAGCAGTTTCTTTTCCGGGTTCACTTTGAAGACCTTGTATTTCTGCGTTTTGCAGTTGTGGAAAACAACAGCTCAGCCGTAACTGCTCAGAGGATCATTCCACTCAAGGCTTTAAAACGAGGTAGAATAACGTTGTCCACATGTTAACGATTGCTGTAGCTGTAGGTGGAGGCTGGACTTTCATTCTACTCTCTCCATTTGTGTATGGTTGACATTTTCATATTAAGAAGTTAAAATAAGAAGCAGAAGGAAATCTAAATGTGAACACTTTTTCAGCACATCTCAAAAGAAGTTCTTCTTTTACATTTTTTAAAAAATCTGAGGTATTGGCGACATCCCTTATAAAGTACAGCGTCTGTCCACCCTGCTGATGTTGGGAGCAATGGTGGTAGGCTCGGGTTGCCACACTGCCCTTCTCAAAGAGCACCCACAGCGGCCCTGGCGATTTGAAAGCAGGGATTGAAGAAAGGAGAAGAAACTGAGAGGAGGAAGAGGTGGGGTGTGGTAGTGGCATGAGTGAGCTGAGGTCGGAGTCGGTGTCTGGCAGAAGTCCGGCATTAGGTGTTAGGGGGTGTTTGGTGCAGAGAGGGGCATGGAGAGTCCTGAGCAAAGGCTAGAGCTGTTGGCTCGTGGGTCGGCTTGGTGGTAGCACTCCAACGTGCAGAGGACTCACCTGGGACTCTTGGTGATAACAGGCAGATCCAGATTCAGTAGGTCCAGGGTGGGGCTTGAGATTCCACCTTCCTAACAAGCCCCCAGAGATGCTGGCTCTGCTGCTCCACTTTGAGCACCAAGATTGTAAGTACGTACTTCCTCCCACAGCCACATGCAAGCTGAGCTCCACAAGCGGTCTCCTACTTTTTGCTTTTTTCCCTGTTTCTCTTCTCCATTGCGCAAGTACCCTATGATCATTTGATTAGTCTGCTCTGGCTGCAGTAACAGATACCGCAGACTGGGTGGCTTAAACAGCAGAGGTGTAGTTCCTCACAGTTCTGAAGGCGGGAAGTCCCAGATCAAGGTGTTGGCAGGGCTGGCTTCTTCTGAGGCTTCTCTCCTTGGCTTGCAGATGGCCTCCTTCATGGTGTCCTCACACGGTCGTTCTTCTATAGTATGTGTCTAATCTCCTCTTCTCATAAGGACAACAGTCCTACAGGATTAGGGCCCACCCTAATGACCCCATTTTAACTTAATTACCTCAGTAAAGGCCCTATCTCCAAATACAGTCACGTTCTGAGCTACCCGGGGTTAGGGCTTCAACATATGAATGGGGGCCGGAGAGTATGGAGATAATTCAGTCCATAATAGTCATTACACAAATATGAGAATACAGAAAAGTAAAAATAATTTTTTAAAAAGTATCCATTTTTCCATCTCTCCAACACACGCATCATTTCTGGTGTGCATCTTTTGCAGGCTTTATTTCTCTGCCCATGTGTATGACACTCGAGTCTACAGGTAGAGTTTTAACAAACAGGCTTTCTGCTAATCTCAGTGTTTTGTAACTACTGGTTTTCACTTACTAATATATATAGTGAGGAGCTTTTCATATTAATAACTATACATCCACGTTGCCACTTATACTGGCTACATATCAGTCCATTTTACACTGACACATAAACTCACACCATGACTTTTATAACCAATCTTCTCTTGTTGTAATATTATCATTAAAGCTGCTGTAAGTGGAATATTTATACAACAGGGACTGTAGATGCTTGGGTATCAAAATCATCAGGTTTTCCTACTATTTTTTATTTGAGTTTAAGGTTTTCTGTTTGAGTCTAAGTTAGAAACTGTACCGGACAATTTAATTACCACTGGTGGCTCAAAACCACCCCCAGGGGGCAACACTCTCCCGGTGAAAAGGCACCTGTTGGTTGTATGCGTGCTTGTTGACATTTTAAGGTCATATTTCTACCTGGCATTTATTGATGTCCATGAAGTACCTTCTTTTCTGTAGCGCATGGCCAACAAGCTTTCCCCAATTCTGCATTATTCCAGGATATCGACATCTTCAGCTGCGAAACCTCCACAATGAAGTCTTGGAAATCTCTAGTTTATTCATAAACAGCAGAAGGATGGAAGAAAATTCCTCTGGCAGTACCATGCCAGCCTCTTTGGTAATTAAATTCTATTTCACTCAGCATATTTATGGGGATTGCGGCACTGAAGGTGGGCTTTCTTGTGGTATCCCAAAGTGGTCAGTGAGAGTTATTAATTAGGTAGCTATGGACATAATAATGACAATAGTGGCTGACACCTGGCACTTACTAAACACTTTACATATATACTAACTCCTGGATCCTCTCAATGACTGCAGGAGGTGGCTGCTAGTATCTTCTCCATTTACAGATGAGGAAGGTAAGAGCTAAGTACATCCAAGGTCAGAAGCTGGCAAGCAGCAGACCAGGATTTAACCCAAGTTCTTCTAGTACCAAAGTGCTTGCTGGAGAAGTGAGCCAAAAATAATGTGGGGGAAAAGGTTTATTAACAAGGCCTAGTAGGAAGCATCTCAATACTTCTAGAAACTTTAGATTAAACTAGGAAAATCCTTTGCTTCTTTCGCAGTCCAGGTGCAGATATCACAGGGTAGAGCAGGGTTGGGATGGGCAGGTGGCACTGCTGGTGATGCCTAATTTGTACCCTGATGCTCAGGAAGATGCAGAATCTGCACCTGTGGGCAAGGGAGCGGGACACTGTAAAAAAAAGTGCCACCATTGCAGAATCTATGTATTAATAAATTCCCCATGGAGGGTTCTTGCCCACTGAAGCTTGAGAACCCTTGGACCAGATCTCACCCCACTAGTGCAAATTATTTCTTTAATCAATCAAGAAATTGCTTTAATTCACTGGCTAAATCTATTATGCTTCCTCTTTAAGTTAAAAATAAAAAATTGTTTTTGAGACACGGTCCCGCTGTCACCCAGGGTGGAGTGCTATGGCGTCATCATAGCTCACTGCAACCTTGAACTCCTGGACTTAAGCAATCCTCCTGCCTCCGCCTCCCAAGTAGCTAGGACTACAGGCACATGCCACCACACCTGGCTAATTTTTCTATTTTTGGTAGAGAAAGGGGCTGGAGTCTCATTCTTTCTCAGGCTGGTCTCAAACTCCTGGCCTCAAGCGATCCTCTGGGCTCAGCCTCCCAGAGTGCTAGGATTACAGGTGTGAGCCTGTAATTTAGCCTAATTAATTTAGGCGCCCAGCCTAAATTAAAAATGCATTTTAAAAGGGTGTCCATCAATTACCCTCTTTACATGTTTAATAATCTGATCACTTTTGTGTCATTCTCACACTTCGACGCGGTCCTACCATCTTTGGAAAGGCACCTCTGGGCTCACAATGGCACTGACCTTGATCACTTTCTTCCACCACCTCCAAATAGCCTTGTTTTCTTCTCTGCCCTTCTCTTGCCCTCACCCCTTTCAGTTTCTTTTCTCTCTGTCCCTGACCTTGTTTTCTTAGTTTTCCTTCTTTCCCTTCGTCGTTCCACAGCAACCTTGGCTGCACATCTGTATCACGTGAGAGCTTTAAAAAAGTCCTCGTGCCCAGGCCACACCCCACACCAATTAAAGCTGAACCTTTCGGGGTGGCCCCAGGCATCATTCTTTCTAAAGATCCCCAGGTGATTCCAATGTGTGCCCAAGATTAAGAACAGCACTTTGGCCAAGGTGGAGGGAGGTATGGCTCCACCTTGGGTGGAGGACTGATGCAGGGACTGGTACCAATGAGTTAAGAATCAGATGCTTCCAGAAAGAGCAAGGCTGAGCCTCCGGTTCTGGGTTTAATATCTATTAAAGCTGAAGATTCCACAAGTGCCATGAATGAACTGTTTTTACTCACAACACTTCTGACACCAAACAGCATGGTATCTTTTCCAACTCTCTGGCACCAGCTGGCTGTCCTACACTTCATTTCAGTTCTAACATGATCTATCTAGAATTAGTGTCAGATCCCACAAGTTAAGGATTCTGTCCCACAAGACTACCCTGGGAGTCACCAGGACTTCTGACCAACCAACTATAATTTCAGGGAGGTTAACCCCCTCCTCAGGATCAATAATTCTCTAGAATGACTCACGGAACTCGGGAAAGTGCTTTACTTACTGTTACCAGTTTATTATAAGAGAGACAACTCAGGAACAGCCAAATGGAAGGGTGCATAGGACAAGGCATAGGGGGAGGGGTGAGGAGCTTCCCTGTCCTCTGCAAGCCACCTTCACAGAACCCTGATGTGTTCACCAACCCGGAAGCTCTCTGACCCATGTTGTTTAGGGTTTTTATGTTGTTAGGGTTTTTATGGAGGTTTCATAATTGATTAAATCATTTGTCATCGGTGATTGGCTCAATCGCCAGCCCCTTTCCCTTCCCTGAGCTCTGTCAATGGGGCTGAGAGGTCCACCTCTCTAATCATGCCTTGGTCTTTCTCCGACACCAGTCATGCCATTGGTGACAAGAGACACTCTCATCACTCCAGCGATTCCAAGGGTTTTAGGAGCTGTGTGCCAGGAACTTGGGATGAAGGCCAAATATTTAGTTTTCATTATATCACAGCATGATAAATATGCATTCTTTGACCATGGAGGGCATTACCCTCCGTTGCTGAAGTCAATAACTGCAGATCATCCTAGACCTCCCCCTCTCTTCTGCCCCCTTTAAGATTTGATGATTCTGTCTGCTGAGTATCTTTCAAATTCATTCATCTCAGCTACCTACTGCCTTGGCTCTCGTTGTTTCTCACCTGGCTGGTGGCAGTGGGTTCCTAACTGGTCTCTATTCTTCTGAGTTTGGCCCCATGCCTGTCCTCCTTCAGCCCAAACAGATCTATCCAAAGCCTAAGTCCAAACATGCCACTCCTCTTAAAATTCCTTCACTTGTTCTCCATTGCTTTCAGGGCAAACTTTATACCAGAGGGAACAGGTTCAGATGCCAGGTGGTGCCAAGGGGACAACGTAGCAACACGTAGGTGTGCTGGGCAGGGACTGGGCTCGTGGGTCATTTAGAGGGCAGCTGTGGCCTAGCTCTCAGCTCTAGCTGCTTGTTGCCATGTGGTGTCACCAGATCTTTCCGTTTTCTAAGAGAATCAAGACGTCTGGATTTTTGTAAATGTTAATAACTATTTCACCTTTTAAAAAATGTAGTGCAAATTAAAATATATGCATTTTTATGGTATTTGAATCATACCTCAATAAAACTAATTAAATAAAAACATACTGTGCAAGGGCCGGGCGCTGTGGCTCACGCCTGTAATCCTAGCTCTTGGGAGGCCGAGGCGGGCGGATTGCTCAAGGTCAGGAGTTCAAAACCAGCCTGAGCAAGAGCGAGACCCCGTCTCTACTATAAATAGAAAGAAATTAATTGGCCAACTGATATATATATATAAAATTAGCCGGGCATGGTGGCGCATGCCTGTAGTCCCAGCTACCCGGGAGGCTGAGGCAGAAGGATCACTCGAGCCCAGGAGATTGAGGTTGCTGTGAGCTAGGCTGACGCCACGGCACTCACTCTAGCCTGGGCAACAAAGTGAGACTCTGTCTCAAAAAAAAAAAAAAAAACATACTGTGCAAATATTTGATAGCACAACAAAGTGACTACAGTCAAAATAAGTTATGCTATACGTTAAAATAAACAAAAGAGTGGATTTGGAATATTCCTGACACAGAAATGATAAACGCTTGAGGTGATGGAAACCCCAATTACTCTGATTTTGAGTAATTACCGATTTTTTGAGTAATTACAGATTACTGATTTTGATACATGCTGGAGATGTATGCCTGTATCATTGTATGCCTGTATCAAAACATCACATATATTCCATAAATATACACAACTATAACATTATGTACCTATAATAATTAAAAATAAGCCAGGCATGGTGGTGGCTCATGCCTGTAATCACAGCACTTTGGGAGAGCTGAGGTGGGAGGATCACTTGAGGCTAGGAGTTCAAGATCAGCCTGGGAAACATAGCAAGACCCTGTCTCTACAAAAAAAGTGTTTTCTAAAATTAGCCAGGTGTGCACTAGTCCTAGCTACTTGGGAAGCTGATACAGGAAGATCGCTTGAGCCCAGGAGTTTGAGGTTGCAGTGAGGTATGATGATGCCACTACACTCTAGCCCATCTGACAGAGTGAGACTCTGTCTCAAAACATAAATAAATAATTTTTAAAAATTAATTTAAAAAAGAAAAGAAACACATTGTTCAAGCATAACAAGACAGCCAACCTTTCCTCCCCACTTCAAATAAAATTAAAGTGTATGCTAAACAAAACACTTCAGCCCTGGGGTCACCATTTTGCCCATTTCAGTCTAAATTTTAGCTCGTTCGACAAAGCTCTGCATGACTATGCTTTTACTTGCATCTCCAGCCTTTATTCCTCCAACAGGTCAGTCACAGAACGTGCTGAGGTTCCCAGAATGTCTTGCTTTAGGCCACTTCTAAGTCTTTGCACACACACTACATCAATTCGGGATTCTCTTGACTCACTCTTCATCTGCTAAATCACACCAGGTCCTTCAATATTTAGTTCAAATTATATCATTTTCCAGAAGCCCTCCCTGGTTTCCCCAAAACCTGAGATAAGTCCCCTCCTCTGGGTTCCCAAGGAATTTGCCATGGTTCTTACAACTGTCCACTTTCTCTGCTAGCTGTCTCGTTGAACTCGGAGCCCTTGAGGGCAGGGATAATGTCCCATTTGTCCCTGAGTCCCCAGAATGAGGCATGATGTCTGATTCACTATAAACCCTCCAGAAATGATTTCATATTTCAAATGAATGAACATATCTTAATGCCCAAAGTGCTCAAGGAGTTGTGAGCTGCATATTTACTCAGCTCTTTCTAGCAGACATACTTTTCGTATTCTAATTATCTGTGTGCCTGGACAGTGAGCTCTCTAAGAACAGAGCATTTTATTTATTATCTTACCATTCAAACTTCTAGCTCAGTGCCCTAAAGAGAGGTGGAATTCAATAAATATTGTGGAATGTCAGTTCATAAGGACTAATATACATTTCAGATAGTATTAGCCCCTAATTATCATGGAAAGAGACACTATGATTTAAAATAAATTAATGTTTTGGCAGTGTGCAGCTAACTATCCTTACTAAACTATTGAGGAAGATGTACCATTGCCTCTTCTAGCACACTAAGATGCATCAGGTTACAGATGGATTGTCATCTTTTGCATTTACATGTCCCCATACATTCTTCTAAGTACTAGCGTTTTTGCCTTGAATGTAGCCTAGAAATATCATGTTGTTTAGAATGAAGGAGAAACCATGTGATCTTCTTGACAGATGTTTAGCACAGAAGAAAGAAAATGTTTGCAGACTCACAGAGTCACGGTGCATGGGGCCCCAGGTCCAGAACCCTTTACTGTTTTCACCATCAATGAAGGCACCAAGGCAAAGCAGCTTCTCCAACAAGTAAGTCCATGAGCCTGTGGTTGGGAGAACGCAATGTGTAATATGTGTGGATGTACATGTACATGTGTGTAAATATACACAGATGCACATAAATACAAAAAACCCCATGTTGATGATATGCCTTTTGGTGATTTATGAATGTGTTATTCAGTGTTGACATCCACCCTAAGAATGATCTGAGGTATCTCGGTACCACTAGACAGGCTACCTTAACCTGCAGAGAAGAATTCTTAACAATTCTTCAGCTACATAAAACACTGGGCACTAGAAGGATAAAGACCAGAATGAATGGCCCTTCAGCCAATGTATCCTCTTTCTCTCTAAGCCCGGATATGGGCCTCATCTTTCTTCTTAATGCAGAGCTTATTAATCAGTTAGAATTTGCACAGGCCAAATGAAGTCTGTTTGCCATCCCAGGAGTTGGATCAAATTCTTAGAGCATCAGCATGGACCGTGTGGGCCAAGAAGACATCGTCTGCCCTCCCTCCAAAGCCTTCCTTTGCATGTGAGCAGCCCCCTTGCTCCCTTTCCCCAGGCACTTGGCCTGGCCTTGGAGGTCCTATCCTTCTGGTGGTGGTAGGAGGCATGGAGAGCCAAAAACCAGGGAATGAGAGCCTGTTACCCCAATCCCTGTAGCAGAAGTGGCCTGAGCCCCCTTATGCTGTGCCACTTCTGCCCTGGATCCCCCTTAAAGATTTTTGTGGCCTCCTGCAGGCAAGGTCACCATCCGTGGGAAGACGTGAGAGTGGGAGAGCTAGGAGCAAGGAGCAGCAGCAAGAAGAGGGAGGCCAGCTCCCCAAAAGGGCAGGCAGGGCCCATGTGTAATACCTTTTCTCGCCACACTAGAAGCGCTACCTTTGCTTGGCACAGTGGCCTGATATCCTTGCAGATGATTCTTGTCCTTAACCTGTTTCAGAATTCCTTCTCCTCCATGCAGTAGACCAAGGGGAGCAATGACCAAGGGCAGTGACCCTTGAGCGTCCTCCAGAGTTAGGGTGTGTGATGAGATGTAGCTGGGATCATACAATGTATGGGAGAATTAAAACCACTGGAACAACCACACACGGTACGTGTTAATACGCTGCTCTGTCCTTTGAGGGTGCATCTCTATGGACCGGCCAACATTCTGCTCCACATTTAAGAGTTGACTTAAATAGAGTCTGAGAAAACAGCTTAGGTGTGAAACTTCATAGAGTATCAGACAGAAGCTGCTGCCAAGGGTTTTTGTTTTTTGTTTTAATCCTTCAGTCCATGAACGTCAATGCCCACTATCACAAAGCACTGTTGAGGTTTTTTAAAGTAGGGAAACCTTTCTGTGAGCCACCCATGAAAAGAAGCCCAGTACTTTCTTGTCACCATGCAAATAAACACATGGATATCAAGCAGGACTGAGCAGGGGGTGACACTGGCCCTGTCGTGGAGGTGACACTGACCCTGTCGTGGGGGCGACACTGGCCCTGTCATGGAGGTGACAGTGCCAGCTGACCCCCGGAAGTATCCCTGTGGTAGTGGTTACTTTCTTAGATCAGTCTGTTTGCCGTGGCCCCATAGGGTCAATAGCACAGTTGGTTACAGACCAAGGGCTGGGCTGGGGGGAGCAGAGTCTTCCTGAGAATCTTCTGCCCCAACACCCGCACAGATTACAGTCCGCTTTTCCTCCCAGTGAGACGTGTTAGCTCTGGTCTTTGCCTCCATTGGCAGGGGCCTGAGTAGAAGGGTGTTTGCTTAATCTAGTCCAGATGGTGACAGCTTTCTGTCATCAACAAGCTACTTCTCATAGGAAGGCAGAAAGGGAACATCTTCACCATGAACTCCCTTCGAGTTCAGTCTTCTGTAGTAACCTATACAATATGAGAGAGAAAGAATACATTGGTAAAAGTATATATATATATATATATATATATATATATATATATGACAGGGTATCACTCTTGTCACCTGGGCTAGAGTGCAGTGGCATTATCATAGCTCACTGCAACCTTGAACTCCTGCTCTCAAGGCATCCTCCTGCCTCAGCCTCCTGAGTAGCTGGGACTATAGGCATGTGCCACCATGCCCAGCTAATTATTTTTCTATTTTTTGTGGAGATGGAGTCTTGCTCTTGCTCAGGCTGGTCTTGAATTCCTGGCCTCAAGCCATCCTCGTTCCTTGGCCTCCCAAAGTGCTGGGATTACAGGCGTGGGCCGCTGTACTCAGCAAAAATAACTATAATGACGGCTCATCTTTATTGAGTTCTCATAATGTACCCATGTTATGTTTTATACCTCAAGCATAAAATGAAATTAAAGATTGTTACTATTATAATTCCCATTTTATACATGGAAAACTGAGTTTCCTTGGGGCTAGGTATCTTGCCCAACACCTCACAAGCAGTATATATTAAAGGCGGACCTCAAGCTCAGGCCTGTCTGGCTTCAGACCCTTGTCACAGGGTCTGTGACTGCACAGGGTCAGTAGCCAACAAAGAAAACCTTTTAGGCACATTGTCAGGAGTTTATTTAAAGGAGACAGGCACAGTGGCTCACACTTATAACCCTAGCACTTTGAGAGGCCAAGGTAGGGGGCAACTTGAGGCCAGGAGTTCGAGACCAGCCTGGGCAACATAGCAAGACCTCGTCTCTATAAAAAATTTAAAAAATTTTTTAAAATTAGCCAGGCATGGGGGTTGGTGGATGTCTGTATTTCCAGCTATGCAGAAGGCTGAGGCAAGAGGATCACTCGAACCCAAGGAGGCTACAGTGAGCTCTGATTGTGCCACTGCACTCTAGCCTGGGCAACAGAGCAAGACCTTGTCTCAAAAAATAAATAAATAAATAAAACATAGGTCAGAGGAGAATTTAGCCCTGCAAACTTTCCATGAGAAGATAATTAATTCTAATGTGAGAAGAAGAGATTATTTTAGTAAATACTAGACTAGGTTCTTTGTGGTTAGTCCTGTGTTGCAAAATTACAAAGGGCTAAGTTCATGGAATGAAAAACCTAAAAATTTTAATTCAGTAGAAGCTCTCATCCAGCAGTGGGAAAAACAGTCATGCTGTCTGGGGATTATGAATAAATTGTGTCATTGCCCAGAGTGGACATAAACAATCCTTTTTGGACATAGGAGAATTCTTAGAAGATTTTCCAAAAAGAATTATATAACACTGTGGAGTAAGTTCCACTTACAAATTGCATATCGAACCTCTCTGAACACCATGAAAACAGAGTTGTTTTGAATCTAACTTTTGCTTCCCTTCTCAGAAGCATGCTTAAATTTGCCTTTGCTTTTTCTTTAGATTCTGACAACTGAACAAGACACCAAACCTATTACCACAGACTATTTTTTGATGGAAGAAAAATATTTTATATCTAAAGAAAAGAATGAATGCAGGAAACAACCATTCCAGAGAGCCATCGGTCCAGAAGAAGAGATCAGGCAGATTTTAAGCAGCTGGTTTCCAGAAGAGGGATATGTGGGCAGGATTGTCTTAAAAACGCAGCAGGATGTAAGTGTGTCCGGGAGCAGTCTACACAGTAACAGCTCAGTGCGTGACTAACCACTGCCCGTCACCACCTCCCTCACATTCAGAATTTCTTTGAAAATATTCTGTTACTTCACACAAAGTAAGAATAATCTCTTGGCCTTGGTCAGAATTAGTAACACTTTATATTACGTGTGCTACTATCCCCATGATCATTCTGTGAAGGAAAGAATGCAACAATTGCCACGTTGACTCCAAAGTGGTGGCTCCTGTTTGACTTTGTTGATGGAGCTCCATTCTTTTCCTCTGAATAAACTTGTAAGACCCTACTAACTTACTGCCATTTTAAAAAATGACATTTAAGGTCATTTTCATGAAGCATAGAAAATCATGCTTCAAGATGTGTTGATAATCAGGCATTGAATTAAGTCAGTTCAACAATTTGATTAAATAAATACTTACTGAGCACCTAGTATGTGCCAGGCTCTGTTCTGGGCAACATGCTCTGCTCATTTGGGGCACGTAATAGAGTTTGACTGGTAAGACGCCCATCAGTGGTCCATGCTAGCTAGGGCACAGTGGAGAGAAGAGAGAGCCGATGTTCTCCACTGCGTGTTACTTTTCCACTCTCTAGTCACTGTGAACAGCCTCAACAGAGCTCCAGCACCTGCTCTAGGGACCTGAGCCACCACCTTCCTTCCCTAACTTTGCCTCTGACCATAAAAGGACACTTTATTTAAGAAAAAAAAAAAAAAGTAATTGTCTCCCCAGCCTTCTCTCCCTATCAGACATACAAATTGCTAAGACAGAGAACAAGCAGTTCTAATAATAATCACTTTACGAGAAAATATCAGAGGGCTTAGCTGGACTTTTGAAGCCATCTTCAATGTCTCTCTAAATTTTGTTTTCTATTCCTAGTTGTCTTGCCTCATTAATTAGCTACATGTAAAAAAAAAAAAAAACTTTAAGTGGTAATGTCTGTGAATAAGTAAAATTTGAACCACTTATTTGCATGATGATTTACAGTGTTAGAAGTTCTCAAACACCCACTATGTTGAATGATTTCTTGATATAATGGAAAACATTTTACACCTAAGGAAACACATTCAGAGAGGTTAAATCATGACAGGGTCAGAAGTAGAAAGAACTCAAATCTTATGGTTCCTTTTGCCATCCTGTGCTACCCGAGCTGGAATTGTGGATCATCCACACTCAGCACTGTGGCAGGAGCAGGAGGCAGTGAGTGGGTGGGAGGGAAGACGGCCCGCTGCTGCGTGTCACAGGGGACTCTATAACATAGTTAGGACCGGGGAGGGGAGGGGTACCCGTATGCACTGTGAGTGTATATGACAACAGGCATCGGAGACCTCAGGAACAGAAGCTTAATAAAGCCTGGGGTAAGAAAGCATTTTGAAGAAATAGGGGGGTTAAGTTAGAAAGGATGGCTAACAGGCTTTTTCTGGTAAGTAAAATACCGCCAAGTTGTCCCTTACATACCTTTCTTGGGAAGAGATTTTTGAAATGACTGAAATACTATATCTCAAAAGATAAATCACATTAATGTGTCTAGGTTTACTTGGTGCATAGTGATACTCAATAAAAATTTACTGCTTTAACAAATGAATTTAGGAATTATTGAATTCAAGAGGGTACTATAGAATTGGTAGATTTGGGCTGGATTTCCATTCATTTTATTCTGTGGAACTAATATATATACAGTTTACTCATATATTAAAATTCCCCAAATTACTATTGGTGACCTCTGGTCTCTCCTGCCTGCCTTTTAGAATTTTCTTGTCCTTTGGGCTGTCAAACTGTCAGGTACCACATCTTTCTGTGGTCAGTGTGCCCTCCTCTGACTGTTACTAGATCCAAAATAAGCCAAACTGGGGCTCTGTCACAAATTAGATGATCCTGAACAGGTCACCTAACTTTCGTAAACCTCACGGCTCTAATTTGTAAAGTCCATAATAGAAACTACCTTACTTGACTCAAAAAAATTATCATGAGCCTCACATCAAACATGTAGACAATATGTAGAAAAATGCTTAGTAAAAAAAGGGACATTAAGTGAGAACAATAAATCTTCTGTTCATAACCTGTGGCTTCTAACTAATGTGGCTGAAAACTCCTTCAAAGTAAATAAGCTCTGAGGTTCTAAGGAGCACTCTTAAAAGTAATGTCTAGTGCATTCTTGTTGGGACATCTTATGTGGCAACTTAGAACCTTTTTTGGTGTTTTTCCCCCCTTCTTGCTTCCTGATATGTGAATTACCCCCAACCTCACTCTCTGATTAAATACATTATGATCAATGCAATGACATATTATGCAGCCACATCCTATTATGTAGCAGGCTCTTTAGGAATAGACATGAAATGATGAGCACAATCTTTTAAGTGGGAGAATAAACAGATTGTGAAATGGTCTATGTAGGAGAGTACAATCTCATTTTGTGTAATAAAAATAGACAATAGTGCTTCTCTCCCCCACTTCCATTATAGAGTGAATTGGGTCCAAGAAATCCATTTATGTAAATTGCAGGGCCATGGTTCCAAGGTTGATGGAACGGCTAGGGCAGGGCTGTGGGAGCTGTGGTTGGCAAGGGTCAGCTGCCAGTCCTTTCTGGTCCTGGTTAGTTTGGCGCCACCTGGTGGCAGTTATCCATTCTGACTTGAATATAATATCAATGGGGAGAATTCTGAGTCATCTGGCTGGTTGGAACTTCCAAGATAGTGACAGCAGTTCATGGATTCTTCAGGTTAGCAAGCACCATTGCAGTAGCCTGGTCTGGAGAAATTGGGCTAGGTTGAGAATCCTGGATATTGGAGGCTTTTCCTGTGACACCCTTACTTCCTCAGATAGGGTTGCCTTCTGTTTACTTGCCTTGTCTCTCCTTCCTCTTTTATGTGCTCCTCTTGCAGAAAATAACTTTTCACATTTGTGAGTGGGCCTGACAAAAAACAAGGGCCACTTGACAATCACATTATATCTAAATTCACATAATTCCCAGATTTTGTTGTATATATTTATTCACATACACAAAAAGACATTTGTATATCCATGGCAAATGACTAGAAGGAAATATTACCTAACAATAGTGGGGGTTTTTGTAGAGAATGAGGTGGGAGAAAGAAGGAAAAAGGGTGAGAATGGGAAACGGTTCCTCTTTTTTGTTTTTACTGATATACTTCTGTACTGTTTGAACATTTTTAATAAAAAGACATATATATAAAAGTTTTAATGAGCCATATCTGTGGCTATATATATAATTCACTGAAAGCCAATTCACTGTCAATTAACCTGGTGACCAGTTCTCATAACTATTGAGAATTTTGTAAATATTTGAGAGTGGCTCACCTCCAGCCATTGTTTCAGCCTTTTCACTGTGGGTTTTGTTCATCTAGTATAACTGTCAATTTCCTATGTTTCACATTTCAGATGCCCAGCATTTCTTAAATGCTTAAGGCCTCTGTGGGAATGGATGGGCTGCTTTTCAAATGCAATTTACTGTGTGTTTTTTCTATTTGGCTTTTGGAAGTTAGCAAAATGGTATATTGTCTTTCTACAAATGTATCTATAATTTGGACTCTCAAAATCCATAGTTTATAACAGCAGATAAATTTGCATGTTCTGGGCCAGACCTATGGGTCTGTCAACATCAGCAGAAATATAGTACTTTCTTCCTCTCAAAAGACAGGTATATCCTTTAGAATAGTTTAGGAAATAGTAACCAGTATATGAAATATAGAGCTAAGAAGTTATTTCTACATTACCTAGATACAGCTCAAATTTTTGCTAGTTTTTTTATTCTGCATCATCTTACCTTTTACTCATAACTTTTTTTTATTTTTTACATAGAACCTAGAAGATAAAAGCCTTGTCCAAGATGACAAAGAGGTGATCTTGAGCACAGAGGAGGAGAGCTTCTTTGTCCAAGTGCACGATGTTTCTCCAGAGCAACCTCGAACAGTCATCAAAGCGCCCCGAGTCAGCACTGCACAGGATGTCATTCAGCAGGTAAAGCCTCTCCTTCACCACAGTTCTTTCCTCAGTATAAGTTACTAGCATAAATGTCTGTGCATTAACAGTTCATCTTATGAATGAAGTTCTAGAACAATGGGGACCTGAAAAGGTAAGAATATGCCTCTTGAGGCTGGAAAATATTAGTTCATTCCTTCAACAGATACTTAGGTAGTATCTAAAATGAAAATGGATGTCTATGAAGCACTAATAATAATGGATTTAAGAAGTGGTTCTCCAGAATGGCTATTTCAGTGTCCCCAAAATGCCTGAGCCAAATGCCTAATAACCATCTCTCAAGCATCCTACAGAAGACAAGCAGGCCTACTCTGACACTTTCCCCTCCTCTAGGTCATGCTTCTCTGTTTACATGGTTCCAGAGAGCTATGTTTATTTCCTTCAGAGCCTTACAGGATTTGCATTCATTAAACACCTTTTTGGGAAGTGACAGAGACTAATGGTTAAGAGCATAGTCCTCAGATCAAATTGCTCTAAGTTCACATCCCAGCTCTACTTCTTACTAACACTAGGCTCTTGAGCAAGATCTTAGATCTATGCCTTAATTATAGTGGTGTGCTGGTAAACTAGATCTTTAAGAAAAAAGAAAGCCCTGATTTGTTTCTATTGTGTAAATACTCCTCCCACATCTGATTTCACTAGCCTGTTCCAATTGGCTCCAGCACACCACTATATGGGGTAAGCTGCCACATAGATAACTTGGAGATAGTATAATAGTACTTAACTCACAAGGTTGTTGTGAAGATTAAGTAAATATATGAGGCATTTAGTACAATGGTAGCACATGGTAAACACAATTTAAGTGCTATTCTTATTGTGTGATAACTTGGTTAATATTAGCTTCCTTAATCAACTTTGAAATCCAAAAGGCCCAGACTTATGTTTCTTTTGCTTATCTTTGTCTCCCCAAAGTACAGCACAGTATCTGGGACATAATAGGCCCTAATCAAACATTTGATCAATGAATAAATGCATAAGTGAAAGATATTTTTGTACCAAATGAAAAGAGAGATCAAGTGACTTCTAAAATTCCTTCAACATCCAAGACTCAATGACAAGGAGGAGCCTCATGGGACAGAGGCTCCAGAGGGGCAAGATTCTGTTCCTCACTGGCCGTGTGACTTTTGTGTCCATGAGCTTTGGAGTGTGCAGAAAATCTGGCTCAAGTCTTTATTCTATTACTTATTATCAGGGTATACTCTGGAATCTGTATAACCTCTGTAAGGTTAAGCTTCCTCATTGAAAATGGGGCTATTAATACCTAAATCATGGACTGCTGGGAAGCTCAATGAGGTGATGGAAAGTATAAGCCTCAACTACCCAAACATCAAATGAGGAACTGGATGACATGATCAGAAGATCCCCTCCATCTCCCAAAGTCCATGCCACGTTTCTATTTAAGAGTCCCATTTAGAACGAATGTCAGTGTTAGAGATACTGCCTATTCATTTGATCCTAACTTATCTTTCAGACCTTATGCAAGGCCAAATATTCCTATAGCATCTTGAGCAACCCCAACCCGAGTGACTACGTGCTTTTGGAAGAGGTGGTGAAAGACACTACCAACAAGAAGTCTTCTGTCCTGAAGTCCTCTCAGCGGGTCCTTTTGGATCAGGAGTGTGTGTTTCAAGCCCAAAGCAAATGGAAAGGTGCAGGAAAATTCATCCTTAAGCTAAAGGAGCAGGTGCAGGTAATACTTAAAGTTATTTTGCTCTCTTCATACATTATTTGATATTAATAATCACATCGTAATCAGATTTGGGAGCTAGTGAACGCAGGAGAAAGTTCTGAGTCAAGGAATGGAGCCCGGAGAAGATTGTTCGGTTTTGTTTTCCTTGTGTGAAAAAAGATGTGCACCACCACCACCACCACCCCTGCCTGCCCCCACCCCCCCAGGTTAAGCAATCTTGAGATGGGAATACACCAGCCCTTCTTTCCAAAGCTCTATTTACTAGAGAAAGACAAGGAAAGAGCTCTTTCTGACAGTGTCATGTGATTGAGGGCCTTGAATTTAACCTAATACCAATGAAAGGTTCTTTTTCCCCTACAGGCATCCCGAGAAGATAAAAAAAAAGGCATTTCTTTTGCAAGTGAACTCAAGAAGCTCACCAAGTCAACTAAACAGCCCCGAGGACTCACATCGCCTTCTCAGCTCTTGGCCTCAGAAAGTGTCCAAAGTAAGGAGGAGAAATCTGTGGGTGGCTTGTCCTCCAGTGACACAATGGATTATCGACAGTGATCAAGGGCAGCATATTTTACCCAGGTATACAAAGTCGTTGCACCATTCTGAAACAGGGCTCAACTTAAACTACTTTCGAAGGCATAGTTAGCACAGTATCTTTTATATTTTCCAAGAGGATTATGTCCCCCAAAGCCAGGTAGGAATGGTACCTTAAAACAGGCAAAGGGCTCTGAAGATATATGTAACATGAGCTTTTACAATTTTAGGCCTCCTTATTTTGCAGATAACTAAGCAAAGGCCCCAAGAAGGCAACCACCTTGCCCAAAGTACCACAACAGCCTTATTTCATCAGACATAGAACTGTCTTCATTATTAATTATTAGTAAGTCACATGTACATTCTTCAAGGGCTCTGTGGATCATTCAGCCTTCACTCTTTTGGATTTCCAGTTTTATGTGGTCTAATTTAGATTTGATTTAGCCTTAACAACTTCATGTCCTCTGCCTCAATTAAAAAAATAAAAATCTGGCATCAAGGATGTGTTAAAAGAAAACAAAATAACAACATCCATCTCAAAAATGTAATAAATCAAGGGCTTCAGTTGCCAGCCCACAGCTTAGAATTTACATACAGAGTAAATTTCATTCAATCTGAAAGCAAATTATTTATATGGGACCTATAAAAGCATGTCCAAACATAAGTTTCTTTTCACTTAGTTTCTTAATGAACCGAAGGGATCATTAAAGTCCACTTTTCCCCTGTCCTGTTGTAGTTCTAAGACTTTGAATTCATTAGAGACCAGCAGCATAGTGAAGGCATTGTTGCTTATACTACAGAGCTTCACCATCTGTCTTTATCACAATCAGGAATTTTTCATATAATATTGCAAAAATTGAAGAAGCTCACAAAGAACTCACTGATACCTCTTGACAGAGCCAGATTTGATTTATAACTCCAAGACAAACCAAATACATTGAGACCATGTTTCTACATTTAAGGAGCAACTCCTAAAATAATTGGTGCCCCATACTATGCTTGCAAAACTCTTTCAAAATAACAGGCAAGGCCAGATACAGAAAAGTATCCCCTCCAAATATCAACATTGGTGTTTAGTCATAAAACTCGCTTGGTTTTTGGAAGAGGCACTAATTCCAAGAGATCCTGTATGCAAAGACTCATGAGAAAGAAATCTCACTACTATAGTAACAGTCCACATCACATAGCATCAGATAATAGTATGGGTAGATTAATGAAGCTCTGAGGAGGTTCAGCACCCTTTTTCTGTTGAATACATCTGGTATATCAACTTTTAAAGTTTGAGACTTTCTTTTCTGCCCCAGTGTTGCTAAAACAATCAGTGCCTCTTCCAAAAACCAAGCGAGTTTTATGACTAAACACCAATATTGAGCATCTCCGCCTTTGAGAAAATGACTCACCATGGTAGTGGATCTGTGACCAAACCATTAAGGACAGTGATCAGAATTTAAAATATTATTTTCCATATCTAGAACTTAATATCAAATAAATCATAGGTGTGATATTATATATACCTCTATAACTTCGGTAATGACAGAGTGAAATTACACTAAGGCTGGTAAATTGGTCACATACTACTCTACACATGAAGAGCCCTCTGTGTACTATAAGATCATATTAAGTACATTAGAATACAACTCCACTAGAAATTGGAATTAAAAATAATATGTATACTATAATGGAGCCATGCACAGTGGCTCACGCCTATAATCCTACACTCTGGGAGGCCAAGGTGGGGAGTTCTCTTGAGGTCAGGAGTTCCAGACCAGTCTGAGCAAGAGTGAGACCCCCATCTCTATTGAAAATAGGAAAAATTACCTGGGCAACTAAAAATAGAAACAAAAAATTAGCCAGATGTGGTTATAAACACCTATAGTCCCAGCTACTCAGGAGGCTGAGGCAGGAGGATTGCTTGAGCCCACGAGTTTGAGGTTGCTGTGAACTAAGCTAATGCCACGGCATTCTAGCCTGGGCAACAGTGAGACTCTGTCTCAAAAAATAATGATAATATATGATACGTATACTATAACAAACATTGCTAATTGCTTCTATTGTAGGAGAATGCGGGAGGGTGACACTGATTTAGATGATTACCTTTGGATTCAATTTCCCTATAGCAAGCAGACTTTTAGAATCATTCAGTTGACTTCACATTGCTTAAAGTTGGGGAAGCTCATCTTTCAAAACTGCCATTGGTGTATCTATGGGGATTTACATCCCATGTTATGACCTCCTTTACAGTGGTGGGGGGGCCTTTTTGTATATATTTTAAGAAAATAAGTGTATTTTTGCTACTTTCTGAGTTACATATTTCATGTTATTTGTTATAAAATAATGATTATTTCTAAAGTTTCAATAATAATAACTTAAGAATTTCTAAATAAGTAAATATTCATCATACTCTTCTCTGAATACATATTTAATTGAAGAAATTCCACCTTTTCTTAAAGTTGAATGATTTATTTGAATGTGATTAAAAAAAAAAAAGACTTTCCAAGGAATCTAGTGATCCAGGGCAGAAATAGTCTAATGTTCTACCTCCCAAGAACACTATGTTCTAACATTGTGAGTTCAAAACAAACAGTCTCTTCCCCAAACTCAGCCACCAGAGCTATAGGTTTCTGTTGGTCGAACCCTTGCTATACTGTAAATGTTTCTGTTCTTCATTTTCAACATACTAATAAGCCTATGTATACAACAATTACAGGTGAAGATCTTTCAGCAAGAAGTTAAAGTCAAGCGTGAACATGGTGGAGACAAATATAATGTACTTATTTTCATTAGACTTTAAACTGGAAACTGATGATTTTGGAACTGAAGTCCTCTTCACATGTGAGGAGCATGCTGAGGACAACCAAAACGGCACAGGGCTAATAAGCTACCAAACAATTGATGAATGAAGCAAAGAAGCCCAGGAGATTGACATTTTACAAGTTGCAGCAGTTGGAATAACCATCCCTAAGCTTGTAATAATTAATTTAGAACAAGGGTCAACACTTTTTGCCTGTAAAGGGCCATTTGGTCTTTGTTGCAACTGAACTCTGCCATTATAGTACAAAGCAGCCACAGGCAATATGTACATGAGTGAACGTGGCTGTATTCCAATAAAACTTTATTTATAGACACTGAAATTTGAATTTCATATAATTTTCACGTTACAAATAATCTTTTGATTTTTTTAATCATTTAAAAATATAAATACTATTCTAAGTTTAAGGGCCATACAAAAATAGGTAACAGGCTGGATTTGGCCTGAGGGCCTGACTTAGAGAACTGGGAACAACAAGAGGCACAGAGGTCTGAAAACAAGAAAGCTAGTTTAGCCATATATTTTATGGCCGAGAATTGGAAACTTGGGCATTGTAAATGTGAATATGTCCCATAAGATTCATTAAAAGCAATTCAATTTAGTTCCTATGTTGTGTACCATAGTGCACTCTTCTTTAGGATTTCTTTTTACATATAGAAATATTTGTTTTTTAAAAAGGTCATTGCTTACATATTCACAGATTATTCCATTTTTGGTTTTCACAAAATTAATTTAGAATGATGTATAATTTAGTATCTACTGAGTTGTGGTGTCTTAAGAAACCTAACCATTTTTTAAAAGAAAAGTAGATTGAGTTGGTGTTTAAGGTAAATTTATTTATTTTGCAAGGCTTGAACTGACACTGTACTTACCTATTTATTATACATAGCTTTCTTGATATTGCTATGGATTAGAGGCATTAGTAGTTCTATTTGAAGGCAAACTTCTAAAAGGAAAATATATGCTTTGGACATCTGAAATGGGGCTAGACTTTCATGTACAATAGCTTCATCTTCATTTCTGATTACCTGAAGAGCTAACCACAAATGAAATGATCCAAGTCATATTTGTCATTTAATGTAAATTATTTTTAAAACCTTGCTGTACACTATCAACTAAGCGTCAAGGATTCTTTTTATTCTTGGCATAAAGCAAATTATGACTTTAAAAGTAAAAGATGTATTCCTCTAAAATAAACCCCAAACTTTATCTTTCCATTGGTTTCATTAAATTTTAAGACATTTTTCTTTGAATTATAAAACATACTAAGAATCCTAACCTTTGCTATGAAAAGTTTTTTTTGCTGGTTATAAAAATGAATAAAACAATCCCCATGTCTTCTGCATATTTTAAAAACAGAAGTGTTAAAAATACACCACAGCTTTCATGTCATTAAAAGTTCTGAGTCAAAGCCTTAATACTGGAAGAACTACCACTTTCTTGGTAACAGAATTCAAGCTATACCAGTTTAATGCAATTTGTATAGTACTATAGGTTTCCTTTTAAATCAGTCTGTAACAAATGCACAATGCTGCCCCATTTTAAAAAATATTTTGCAATCACTTTATCAAGCCTCTATAAATTAACTGGCCTAATGGTTTGGCTTACCATGTGTTGAAAACTGACTTACTGATCTAACTGGCTAGAGCCAAAACTGTGCAGAGTAATGAGATGAAAAGCAAGACTGGTCTCTCTAGGTTTATCATTTGGCATTGACACTTTCTAAATTCTGCCCCACATGACTCTCATGGCCTTTAACATAGTTGATTTGGCTACAACACAAATCTGAAAATACCCTGAGACTGAATGTGAGACTATGTTGATTAGCAAATGAGAAAACCCAGCCTATTGCCTAAGTCGCATCCCAACGTGGTCATATATCACATTTTGAGGTAAAAGTACATAATTTATTATATTTGTGTCTTTGGGATTTTAGGAAGGACACACTGCTTAAAAATATAAAGGGTCTACTCTACTTGTATATTACAAATGCCCAGCACAACGTGATGTTTGCTGAAAATTTTAATGCTTATCTGAATTATACAGCTGTATTAATATACAAAATGAAAGAAATTACCCAAAATAGCCACTATGGCTATACACACTCATTACCATTTCATACTTTTTAGGCTATAAGAAATCTGGGTAGCAAACTCTTATCAGTAAAGTTGATATGGAAAGGAATTTAAATATGCAAGCTGGGTTTATTATAATAATTTAAGAAGCAATACTAGGGTAGGCCTGGTGGCACACTCCTGTACTCCTAGCACTCTGGGAGGCCAAGGCAGGAGGATCACTTGAGGTCAGGAGTTTGAGACTAACCTGAACAAGAGTGAGACCCCGTTTCTACAAAAAATAGAGAAATTAGCCCAGCATGGTGACACATGGCCTATAGTCCCAGTTAATTGGGAGGCTGAGGCAGGAGGATCACTTGAGCCCAGGAGTTTGAGGTTGCAGCAGTGAGCTATGATGACACCACTACACTCTAGCTAGGATGACAGAGCAAGTCTGTTTCAAAAAAAAAGAAAGGAGCATGAATTCTGTCCCTCTGTTAGGTGATGCTTTTAAAAATCTATTTGGCAGGCCAGGCGCGGTGGCTCACGCCTGTAATCCTAGCTCTCTGGGAGGCCGAGGCGGGTGGATTGCTCAAGGTCAGGAGTTCGAAACCACCCTGAGCAAGAGCGAGACCCCGTCTCTACTATAAATACAAAAGAAATTAATTGGCCAACTAATACATATATAAAAAATTAGCCGGGCATGGTGGCACATGCCTGTAGTCCCAGCTACTCGGGAGGCTGAGGCAGTAGGATTGCTTGAGCCCAGGAGTTTGAGGTTGCTGTGAGCTAGGCTGATGCCACGGCACTCACTCTAGCCTGGGCAACAAAGTGAGACTCTGTCTCAAAAAAAAAAAAAAAAATCTATTTGGCAAGAAAGAATTAGTGTAAGAATCAAATGTGATATGTGATTCTAGAAGTAATGGAGATTAACTTCCTCTCAGTGGAGATTAACTTCCTGTTCATCTGGAATTGGTTGTTTTGCAAAATAACCTAAGATTCTTGAAGGTGAAAGGGAATTAGGGATACCTGAAGATAAATCTGTAGAAAGTAACAATATTATCTGGACAGATAGTATTTACCCTGTTGAAGGAAAGCCTCTTTTTATGTCATCCTTACTAAGTAAAAGTTACTTACAAATTCTCCCGCTGGGAATAAATCTGGAGTCTAGACTCAAAAGCTGAGTACAAGTGGCTTTTGTTTTTTTTTCAGAGACAAGAGTCTCACTCTCTTGCTGGGGCTAGAGTGCATCAGCCTAGCTCACAGCAACCTCAAACTCCTGGGTTCAAGCAATCCTTCTGCCTTAGCCTCCTGAGTAGCTAGGATTATAGGTATATGCCACCATGTCTGGCTAATTTATTTTTATATATATATATATATATTTTAGTTGGCCAATTAATTTCTTTCTATTTTTAGTAGAGACAGGGTTTTGCTCTTGCTCAGGCTGGTTTTGAACTCCTGACCTTGAGCAATCTTCCCGCCTAGGCCTCCCAGAGTGCTAGGATTACAGGCATGAACCACCATGCCTGGCCAAGTGGCTTGTTTTTAATCAAACTTGCTTTCATAAAAGCCTTCCATCTCAATAGAGAAGCGGGAGGAGAAGCGGGAGGCTCATCAATGAATGTGCACCCCCCCATATGTACTGGTTTCCCTTTTTAAATTACTTCTTCCCCTTCCTATACCTCTACAGACCTCTCGTCCTCTGCCCAGACACCCACACGCCTTAATTCTGAAAAAT
Organism: Microcebus murinus; assembly: GCF_040939455.1. Classification (NCBI taxonomy): domain Eukaryota; kingdom Metazoa; phylum Chordata; class Mammalia; order Primates; family Cheirogaleidae; genus Microcebus; species Microcebus murinus. The sequence goes on along the minus strand of NC_134117.1, from coordinate 30,839,881 downwards.
AATAAGGGCTTGCTCACCAGTCCAATAAGATTGAATTAACTCCAAAACACAAAGTTACACAACTATGCTTCCATGCCAATAAAGAAGAGTAGGATTTTATTGCCTGATGTCTTTGATCTTATATTGGCAGAGTAAGAGGCAGCCTATAGGGAAAGTGCTCCCAAGGTAGCAGTTTGACACTTCTTCAGTTGCTTCTCTCAAATCAGTAGTAAGACCAGCAAAAGTGAATACCTGAGCCCCCCAAAACATCAGAAAAGGGAGATTGCCTCTTACGTAAAATCCATAACTTGGGTCAACATTTCCATGGTCTGTTGTTAATAATTTATGTGTTCTCTGCATCTCTATGTATCAACTTCCTAAAAGCAATTCTTGGCTGATGGCTAAGGATTTTGACATATGAATACCTAAAATAAGTTATATTTGAATTACATACTGAATCTTCATGATTACCAAGCTATTCTTATATATCTCTTAGATTCAAAACAAACGAAGCCCATGCCTGCCACCAAGCAGTCCTCTGAAACTTTCCCTACTTCAGAGGAAACAGGACTCTAAACTTTTGAAATAATTCATTCTGATACTGACCTGGGTAATGTTGCATTTTTTAAGTGTTGTATGAATGATTTATGAAAGATCACAGAAGACTGAGGCTATGTCTTACACTCATTATTACCCCACGTCACTTTTAAGTGACTAGCATAGTGCTAAGTACGTAACAGGTGCTCAATATTTGTCTAGATAAAAAGAAAAAAAAAAATTAAAGCTGTAGCTTAGTATAGCCTCAGTATGTATGTGTTTTTGTATGATCGCTAATGACTACAACATTTAGTTCTGAAAATAAAATTTTCAAAACTAAATGTATGTTTTTGTATGATTTTACTAATGACTACAACATTTAGTTCTGAAAATGAAATTCACCAATATAAGGTTATATAAGTTAATGCACAAATATATTTCATCCTCAAATTCACATAGGATATTCAGATACGTAATTTTATGGTCCTACTGCCCCGAGTCTCTATTTTAACAAGAGAGTTACAAGCATAACACAGGCATGAAATAGCTAATCAATTTCCATTTTTAAACTGATTTTTCACCTTAACTAGTCTCTGCTGCCAAACTGAGGTACAAATGTATTTGTATATGTTTGGAAAATAAACGATTTATGACATGTATTGGTCACTTGTGCTCTGATGGGGACAGACCCTTTGGTTAGCTACACAAATATTAATAACATTCCCAGATTTTGTTTTATATCTAAAAGGTGAGTTAAAAGCAAATCTTAAACGTCAAATTATACCTTTCCCATTAAAAAAAATCAAGCCAAAAAAGTTTGACCTCAGAAACACTTTTAAAAATCTCATGTAAGAATATGCTAAAAGCATATTTTGTTAAGCAGATATTCCCCCACTCTAGTGGAATGGTAAAGGAATTTTCTATTTTAATTTACTTCATCAGAAAAAAGAGCTCTAAGCTCCAGGCCAAAATAATTGACTTCTGTGGCTTTGAAGCAATAAGGGATCTAGTTGGACTGTTGTGTTATGTTTTTAAAAAATTCCTTCATCACAAAAATAGGAAGCAGAGAAAACAGCTGTTTTATTCAACTATTCACAGTAGAGAATATTTATAACCTGGTCACTGAAACATGCATTTCTTAGGCCATTCCTAGAATATGGGAGTAGCTGTTGCATAAAATACTGCTTTATAATTATTAAAAAAAAAAAAAAGCACATTTTACCTGTTGGGGGCACAGGGGAACCCCTCACTGGGTACCCTTTGTCCCTAGAACAGAATGGTAAAATCTTGGACTTGGTTCTTCTGCCCTGGAGCAATTCTTCCCCCATCACCCTCCAGTTCATGTAAGAATATGCAAAGAATTTCAAATATATTCAAATCACTTTCAAACTTTCTTTGGAAGTAGCCACAAAAAACACTCATCCTTTTTTAAAAAGGTCAAATTAGCTTACTTCTAGAGGTGTATTGGCAAGAGCTAATAATCCTAAGTCCAATTTCAAGCTACTTTTTTCCTCAAAAATCATCATAAAAATATATTCACTCAAATTTAAAATGTTTCTTGTTTCCATCTGTAGTGTTGAAATAAAAATAATATCTATTTAGTTAAAAAGAGTAGGTAAATGATAAAAAGTATTCTCAATGGTCTTGATTTTTCTATGCTCTATGCCCTAATTTTAATATAGCAACTGAATTTCAGTAAGATCCAGTCCAAAGATTTTGTTTTTTAAACTGTACAACTTATATATTTTTTAAACATATAACTTAATATGTACATGAAGTTTTAAAAACCCAGCATCTTACTGAAAAAAATTTCCAAATATTGGGGGGAAAATGGCTTTCAATCTCCTTAACGAAATGACATTTTCAGAATTGGGGCAGAACCCTGTGCCATAAAAAGGGTAATTCTTCCTTCCCTTCCTAATCATTCTTAAGGAGCTTTTCTTGTATAAAAAGAAAAGGTCCTAAGTTAATAACTCATCTTTATGTGAATCTGCATACACACATATATACAAGAAAGTCCACTGGCTCTTCATTCTTCTACTGTAGTGATGTTTCCAAATATTTGGCAAAATCCAGAGGCGACTGTGTAACAACCTCATTGCAATGTCTGTTGATTAGTTGATTTAAATCTTCATTCAAAAATGAATCCCCTTGTAACACTTTACTCTGGAAAAATATTAAAGTACAAGGTACAAGTTACGCATGCCATAAGCAAAAGCCAAGGTGTGAGCAAAGTTGAAAATGACAATAGCTGACAACATAATAATGACAGATGTTTGTTCAGATCTTGGACATATTCTATGTTGAATGAACAGTCTCATGACCATCTCTGAAGATTCCAACCCCATGCATCCATCCTACTATCAACTCCTAAACATTAAAAAAAAAAAATCTACCTATAAAACAATAAAGCAAAAGCTGGAGTTAGAGTTACTGAGAGATATTAATTTAGTTTTAATTTTCTCTTTTAAAAAAATGAAAACTATCACATACCTTCATTTTGGGGTTTGAAGATTCAACAGGAGGATTGAATGTCATTGCTGCCATGCTATAGGCCTCAAAAAGTTCAGCAGCAGATCTATAATCACAAATGTAAAAACTGTAAAGATACCACCAAATCTGTATAACTCAAAACAATTAGATTATACCTGGAGAATGACTAATTATTCTAAATCCATATATTAAGGATCAAGCAACCCACTCACTTAAAAGAAATCCTAAATTCCCATGTAATGTCAACATTATCCAACAAAATCCACCTCAGAGAGGTCTGGTATACATTTAGAAACATAGGCAAGGAGCACAGAGAGAAAGCTAAGCCAAAGAACCCCAATTCAGTGTAATCAAATCTTCAACCACAGTTATATGAATCATATGCAACCAAGTCTAACTTAGTCATGGCAGCCAAAGGAGTGAAGCATGGAGTTACCCTTCACGGACTTCAAACAGAGCTCAACCCTTTAGCTGTTGGTCTAGATGAAAAACAAGGAGAGGCCATTCAGAACAGACTACACATCTATATCCATGGCATGTAAATGAATCCTCAACAATTTGGGATTAATTCATATTCTCCTGAGGAGATGGGCAAGGGCCTACAAAGATTGTGATTAGGCTCACATCCCAAGCTCCATTCTTCAGAAGGTCACTATGAGTCTCCTTTCTCAAGCCATTGAGATAAACCCATTCCTTATCTTTCTCTAGAAAAGGAAACATCTGGCATAAAAGAGGCAAATGTTCAAGATGGCTAAGGGAAGTGTGCTAGAAACTGATCATTAAAAAGAATGACAAAGAACTTTTTTCTCCTTTTCAAAAACAAGGGTGGGATAAGGATGGGGGACAGGTGGGAAGTCAGAGGGAAGGAAAAGGTAAGTGGCCATTTTATTCAGTAACATCAAACGTTATTTCTATCCTACCCAGAGAAAGGGTTTATGGAAAACTGTAACATTCATGCCTCATGTAGAGGGGCAGCAGCTGACTTACTGCCTATAAAAATACAAGCTGCTGTTACCAAATCTCCTAGCATTTCAAGAGAAGCTGGAAATAAATTTTAGGTGAATTCTTCCAATATTTAAAAGACAGCAACTAATTCAATTTTTGTTCAAACTCTCAAGAGGCCAGAAAATCAGCCTGACCCACGTCACTTATCTGTGATCTCTGAAATAAAAAAACCAGTGGGCTTGCAAGGGAAAAATCTACAGCAAAACGTTATTTCTGAGTGGTGAGTACATCACAAGGTGGTATGGTCTGAACGTGTCTCCTCCCAAACTTGTGTTGAAACTGAACAGGCCCATGTGATGGTATTAAGAGGTGAGGACTTTAAGAGGTGATTAGGTGATGAGGGCTTCTCCCTCCTGAATGGGATCAAGGTCTTTGGCCCTGTTCCACTTGTCCCTTCTGCCACATTAGGACCGTGTTTCTCCCCTCCGTAAGATGCAGCAACAAGGTGCCATCTGGGAAGCAGACAGCAGCCCCCACCAGTCAACTAAACCTACTGGTACCTTGATTTTGGACTTTCCAGCCTCCAGAACTGTGAGAAAGTAAATGTCTGTTCTTTATAAATTACCCAGTCCCTGACATTTTTATAGCAGTATAAATGGACCAAGACACCATGGTATCTTTCATACTATTTTCTCCTCTTTTCTGTATAATTGAAGTATTTCCTAAAGTCAGTTTTTCAATTTCCAAAATGAAAAAAAGAGTTCAGTTAGCTGGGCATGTTGACACCTGCCTATAGTCCCAGCTACTCAAGAGCTGAGGCAGGAGGATCCCTTGAGCCTGCAAGTTCAAGGCTACAGTGAGCTATGACTGCACCACTGCACTGCAGCCTGAGCAACAGGGTGAGACCCTGTCTCTGCTGGAAGTACGCATCCAAGCTTCTTGTAGGTCAGAAGATACTCCTGGAAGGGCGACCCTGGTGCCCCTCTGGGTGGCAGTGTTCCAAAGCACCTCTTTTCTTCTGTCTTCTCATTTTCTCCCTTTCTTGCCTAACAGGATCATTCAAAAAAAAGACAAAACAAAAAGAAAGGAAAAAGAGGAAGCAAGGAAGCTCACCTTGGTTGTCTTGTGGTTTGTCTTTATATATATAAAGCAAATATGATATCTTATTAATTGTTGAACCTGGGTAATGGTGGGCATTTGGGAATTCACTATACTAGTCTTTCTACTTTTTTATACTTATCACACTTTTCATGATTTAAAGAAATATTTTAGGTGATTATCAAAACTAATAAAATCACAGCCAGCATGTTTTCCCTTTAAAGCAATTCAGAAATATGAAGTGAGACCAAATCCAGATACCCAACTGGCACTTTACATTTTGTAATATACTGCTTTATAAAACAGACTCTCATAGTAATGGCTATCAGGTGAATGCTGTAGTTTTAGAACAAGGCAATGCTACTAAATACTACCTTCGACTCAACTCCGGTTTGAGTGCTTCAGAGCCCTCAGAAGGTGCTCCAGCGATCAGGTGAGATGCAAATCTCTGCACTACGGGATGATAATGTCTCTGAAGAAGAAACAAGTCAACCATATTTGAAACAGATCAGTACTTCACAAAACACTAGCTACAGCAAAGATTTTAACAAAATTAAACCATTTAAATAAATAAATATATATATATATAGTACAGTATATGTAATTCATTAGAACCACATACCTACAGAAAGAATACTATCTTTGTTCATGGGATTGAAACACAAATCTGTTTGATGACCAAGTTATTAGTGACATAGCTTAATCTTGTTTTTACAGTATAAAAAGAAAAGCAATTTCTATTTCAGAGTGAAAAAAGTTAGTTTACAACAGGTTACCTGACACTTATATTTTCTACACATCCCATTCTAATGCTGTCCATAATGTATGATCATTATACAGGTGAAAACATCTTGAAACTGGGCCTATTGAAGTATCCTTTGATAGGACTCAATACAAATGTACCTGATAACAAATCCTCTTCTATTCTGAATAGTGTTAGGGAAAGATTTCAATGAGTTCTCCATAAAATGTCATTTTCTGCTTCCTTAGAAAATGTACTTAAAGCTTAAAGAACAGTAAAAGCAAAATAAAATGTAGCATATTAAAACAGGAAATCTAAAAAAGGCAGCCCCAGAACAAAATATGTAACATAACTAAGTATTCTGGCAATAATAAGTATTAAGAGAAAAACTGAAAAAAAATCACTCACATACCAAACCAACCAACCCACCCACCCAGGACTCCTCTTACCCGCAGTGCATGCAATTCCCACAGCGCTGTGTTCTGAGCATTACAGTACTCAGGCTCATCCAGCTCAGGGAGGAAAACCCCACTTCCCTGAGATTCACTGTCAAGTAACAAATCTGTTTTGGGGAAAGTCTGCAAAAATGTCCCATAAAAAGAAGGATTAATTACATTAACATTGTTAATTGGTCTGTGCTTGTGTTTGCATTTAAATTTATGGCTGTATAAGAGTTATAACATCTTCATACCTAGTTTTAATAAAAACAATTTAAATTTATATCACACAAGAGCAAGAATTACAAAAGAATGTTTTATCTTGGCTTGCTTTGAATAGAATTTATTTTATCTTGCAAAAGAAAATGAGAGTATTCTTTTCACCCTGCAATCCCACTTTTAAGGAATCTTTCTTATAGAAATAGTTACATACACGTATAAAGATATTCACTATAGCATCATTTGTAATAGCAAAAAAAGAAATAACCTATATCCATCAAGAGAAACAGAAAGAAGCAAAAAAGTCAGACTGCTTAGATTGGAATCCCACCTCTACCACTTACTAGTAGTACCATGTCCTCTCTCGATCTCAGTTTTCCCATCTGTAAAATGGGAACACTACTAATAGCTATCTCAGAGTCATGAAAATTAAGTGATTTAATTTTTATAAAGCATTGCCAACAGTGGCAGGGACATAGTTAGAACTATATAAGTATTTGTTAAACAAACAACCAAATAAAACTGACAGTCAGGCCGGGCGCTGTGGCTCACGCCTGTAATCCTAGCTCTTGGGAGGCCGAGGCGGGCGGATTGCTCAAGGTCAGGAGTTCAAAACCAGCCTGAGCAAGAGCGAGACCCCGTCTCTACTATAAATAGAAAGAAATTAATTGGCCAACTGATATATATATAAAAAATTAGCCGGGCATGGTGGCACATGCCTGTAGTCCCAGCTACTCGGGAGGCTGAGGCAGAAGGATCACTCAAGCCCAGGAGTTTGAGGTTGCTGTGAGCTAGGCTGACGCCACGGCACTCACTCTAGCCTGGGCAACAAAGCGAGACTCTGTCTCAAAAAAAAAAAAAAAAAAAACTGACAGTCATTAAAGAAATAAAGTAATAATATTTGCAGTGACACGAAAATGTGTCTACTACAATTAAGTGCTAAAAAAAAAAAAACTGTAGAGTGACAATGTACAGCACAATCCCTTTTCCATTATAAAAAGGTTGTCTTGTTTGTGGGTGTGTGTAGTATATGTGTTTATACATAAATTTTTTTTTTTTTTTTTGAGACAGAGTCTCACTTTATTGCCCAGGCTAGAGTGAGTGCCGTGGCGTCAGCCTAGCTCACAGCAACCTCAAACTCCTGGCTCAAGCAATCCTCCTGCCTCAGCCTCCCAAGTAGCTGGGACTACAGGCATTTGCCACCATGCCCGGCTAATTTTTTTTTGTATATATATATATATATTAGTTGGCCAATTAATTTCTTTCTATTTATAGTAGAGACGGTCTCGCTCTTGCTCAGGCTGGTTTCGAACTCCTGACCTCGAGCAATCCGCCCGCCTCAGCCTCCCAGAGAGCTAGGATTACAGGCGTGAGCCACCGCGCCCGGCCTATACATAAATTTTTAAAAATTAATCTGGATGGATACCCACCTAATGGCACTCTAGGGGAATGTCAATAGCTATACAATTTTATACTTTTATGTACTTTCCCTTTTATAATTTTATGTACTTCTTGTGTCACCTGATTTTATTATAAGTATGAATTACTTTTGTAATTAAAATGATAACATAAAACGGGAAAAAAGACACACATGAAACAGAATAATCATCTATTCATCTGTATCACTACTCACATGCATTAATATTCTGGTAGTTGCCAAAATGCCAATACTTGAATTTGGAAGAACATGAAGAGCGAGGGTACAAAGGCGCTTGATGAAGGCAAGGGCTCGCTGCTGAGAAACTTGCTTTCGGCGCTTAGTCAGCATGACATCAAGGCACTGGAGTACCGTCTCAATACCTTCATTGGTAGCACCTAAAACAGCAGACATATTCTTCAAGGCTGTTCTCATTACTTTTTTATCATGCAACTGCACTGAACTCCAGAAAAACCCAAGATGAACTGCTGTACTGTCCCAAACCATTTCCCTATCCAATAAGGTAATGCCATACTGCTAAGGAGATGCAGTGGGCTATATTTACTGCATCTCCAGTCAACTCCAAAAGTTCCCTCTCTCCAAGTCTTACCTAAGATTAATACAGATGCATGGCACTGGCAGACCACATGTTCTGTACCAGATCCTATTTCTCATTTGTCATTGACTACAATTCTGGTCATAACACATTCTTGGAAGATAAATATGTATTAAGGAAACATTATCTAAACATACATACCTGCATGTAACTTGAACAGTGTTTTGTAGAGATGTGTATAGAATTTCATTGGATCAATATTCAGAACATCACCTTTGAAATGACAGCAAACACCAATTAGGTACGTTATACCTCCAAAGATAAAGCAAACAAAACTTCATTAAGAAAATATCTTATTACCTTGTCCAGAAAGTATATGAAAAGCAGTCTGGACACAGTGAAGACTTTCTTGATAGCTTAGGTCCTTTAAAAAAAAGATATTAAGAATGATAATTTCTATTTATATATATTTTTAAATTTATTTTTTATTTCTGCATATTATGGGGGTACAAATGTTTAGGTTATGTATGTTGCCCTTGCCACCCCCCCAGTCAGAGCTTTAAGTGTGTCCATCCTCCACATGGTACGCATCACACTCATTATGTATATATATATATATACCCATCCCCCCCCATCTGCCTGACGCCTGATAAATGTTATTCCTATATGTGCACTTAGGAGTTTATCAGAGAAAGCAATTTGCTGGTGAGTAAACATGGTGCTTATTTGTCCATTTTGGGGATACTTCACTTAGTAGAATGGGTTCTATCTCTATCCAGGAAAATACAAGAGGTGCTATTTTACCATTGCTTCTTATAGCTGAATAGTACTCCATGGTATACATATACCACATTTTATTAATCCACTCAAGTACTGATGAGCACTTGGGTTGTTTCCACATCTTTGCAATTGTGAATTGTGCTGCTATAAACATTCAAGTACAGATGTCTTTTTTATAGAATGTCTTTTGTTCTTTAGGGTATATGCCCAGTAATGGGATTGCTGGATCAAATGGTAGATCTACTTGTATCTCTTTAAGGTATCTCCATATTGCTTTCCACAGAAGTTGCACTAGTTTGCAGTCCCAATTATCATTTATATCTTTAAAGAAGTAATTCGTTAATAGAGTTTACTTACTCCAGACTCAATGAGAGTATGAAGAACTACTAATAAATCATCAAAAAATTCCACATTTATAAGGTGAGCAAACCTAGAATCAAATAAAACTGAGTTAACAGATAACCTAAAAGCAGAAATAAAGCAGGTAAAAATTAGTCTAGACTTTAAAACTATATTTTTAATATTCCTCATTTCAAATGTTAGCTATGTCGATAATGGCAATTATTGATACTTTTCATTAATTCAGATTGGCCCTTTTGACAATTCAGATACTGTTGGATACTATACTCAGTAGGAATATATGAGGCACTAAACAGACTAAAAATAATTAAAAAATACTTTTGCCCTGAGAAAGAAGTTGCTAAGAGCCAACAACTTCCCTAAAGAAAGTTTACTATGCATCCAGCACTATTCTATGTCATAAAGGAAACAGCGGCATCAGCTTATAAGAAAACAGGTGGTAGGGCTGGGCACGGTGACTCATGCCTATAATCTTAGCATTTTGGAAGGCAGAAAAGGGAGGATCACTGGAGGCCAGAAGTTCAAGATCAGCCTGGGCAACATGGCAGGAGATCTTGTGTCTACAAAAAAATATTTTAAAAATTAGCTATGCGTGGTGGCATAAGACTATAGTCCCATAGTCCCAGCTACTCCTCCAGAGGCTGAGGTAGAAGGACTGCTTAAACCCAGGAGTTCAACAAAAAAAAAAAAAAAAAAGAAGAGGGAAAGCAGGTGGTGGAAAGAGAGAAAGGAGGAAAGAAAGATTCTGCAATTTATAAGAATATGGGCCGGGCGCGGTGGCTCACGCCTGTAATCCTAGCACTCTGGGAGGCCGAGGCGGGCGGATTGCTCAAGGTCAGGAGTTCGAAACCAGCCTGAGCGAGACCCCGTCTCTACCAAAAATAGAAATAAATTAATTGACCAACTAAAAATATATATACAAAAAATTAGCCGGGCATGGTGGCGCATGCCTGTAGTCCCAGCTACTCGGGAGGCTGAGGCAGAAGGATCACTGAGCCTCGGAGATTGAGGTTGCTGTGAGCCAGGCTGACGCCACGGCACTCACTCTAGCCTGGGCAACAAAGTGAGACTCTGTCTCAAAAAAAAAAAAAAAAAAAAAAAGAATATAGGCCGGGCGCTGTGGCTCACGCCTGTAATCCTAGCTCTTGGGAGGCCGAGGCGGGCGGATTGCTCAAGGTCAGGAGTTCAAAACCAGCCTGAGCAAGAGCGAGACCCCATCTCTACTATAAAAAAAACAGAAAGAAATTAATTGGCCAACTGATATATATATATAAAAAATTAGCCGGGCATAGTGGCACATGCCTGTAGTCCCAGCTACTCGGGAGGCTGAAGCAGAAGGATCACTCGAGCCCAGGAGTTTGAGGTTGCTGTGAGCTAGGCTGACGCCACGGCACTCACTCTAGCCTGGACAACAAAGTGAGACTCTGTCTCAAAAAAAAAAAAAAAAAAAAAAAAAAAAGAATATGGACCCTATGACAGCTTTAAATATAAAATGGAAAGAATACTGGTTCTACTATCTAGCTCAGACTCTGCTATTAATTACCTATCTCTTACTAGGTAAATATCACTTGATTGTCTTGGGCCTCTATTTCTAGAAATAACTAAGAAAACCAAATAGGGTTAAAGAGAAAGAATCATATGAGCCACTAAATGTGAGAGTATTCTGTATACTATGTTAGGCATTAAAATAAGTCAGGATAGGCCGGGCGTGGTGGCTCACGCCTGTAATCCTAGCACTTTGGGAGGCCGAGGCGGGCGGATTGCTCAAGGTCAGGAGTTCGAAACCAGCCTGAGCGAGACCCCGTCTCTACCAAAAATAGAAATAAATTAATTGACCAACTAAAAATATATATACAAAAAATTAGCCGGGCATGGTGGCGCATGCCTGTAGTCCCAGCTACTCGGGAGGCTGAGGCAGTAGGATCGCTGAGCCCCGGAGATTGAGGTTGCTGTGAGCCAGGCTGACGCCACGGCACTCACTCTAGCCTGGGCAACAAAGTGAGACTCTGTCTCAAAAAAAAAAAAAAAAAAATAAGTCAGGATATCTCTTCAATATTAGTGAAGAATTTTTGACCCTAATCTTAGAACAAGCCACTAGACATAATATATTCCATGTGTATTAGTACAACTTTTTGGAAAAGGAACTTGGCAATATTTATCAAAATTTAAAATGAGCATATCCTTTGATCTGGCAATACATGCACACAAGTACATGAAGATATATTATATAAGCATTTCCAGTGCAACACAGGGGACTAACCAAATAAAGTATCACATATCCACAAATGGAGTATTATGAACTTTAGAAGTTATAGGATGCTATACACAGCACAATTCCACTTGTGTGAAAGGCAGGCAGACACATCTGCATACATATACAGGAGGGGGAACTCGTAATTTTAAATTTTACATTCTTCTGAATTATTTGAACTTTTAAAATGAGCATGTATTATTTAAAAAACTTTTTTAAATAAAGGGATTGGACATTAAAAAAACAAACAGCAGGTCATATGCAATCTAGGCATAATTGCTTTTCTGACCAGCCTCTCTTTGAAGATTTTCAAGTTCAAGAACTACAATACCATGCAAGGAAATGCATCCCACGGCCAAATAGCTCCATTCATTAGAAAGCAATTTCTTACGATGAACAGAATTTGCGTTTTTAAAAATCTTCCAGCCACTAGTCTTTTTTCTAACTCTATTTCTAAGGTTGTGCTGTCCAACAATAGTAGTCACTAGCCACGTGTGCCTAAGTAGGCACTTAAAATGTAGCTAGTCCAAATTGAAATATGCTCTGTTAAATATATACTAGTTTTCAAAGACATGTTATGGAAAAAAAGAATGCTAAATATCTCATTAATGCTTAAGACTGCTTGTATGTTAAAATAATTTAGATAAATCTAATTTGATAAAATACATTAAAATTAATTTTACCTGTTTCTTTTTACCTTTTTAATATGGCTAACAGAAAATTTGAAATTGCATATATAGTTCACATTCTATTTCTATCGGATAGCAATGTTCTACAGCTGCAGTCCCCAACCCCTGGGCTGCAACCCACCCCCGGCCTGTTAGGAAACAGACTGTGCATCACTACCTGAGCTCTGTACCATCCTCCCCACTACCCACAATACCCGACTCCCTCAACCCGCGGTCCCTGGTGCCAAAAATGTTGGGGACCACTGTTCTACAGGATACTACCCCAAATAACTGTGGAAGTTATCATGACAACAATTATTCTAGCTAACACCCATGACAAGGTCATCAGTACTGACAGAATATACAAAAAGATCTATCTTAGCAGGAACAGATTACACAGAACTAGAGAAATGATGTGCAGCTAGATTAAAATAGATTTAAAGAGTCATTTACATGATCCACTCAAACTATAACAGCTGGATGCAGTAGTTCACACATATAAGCCCAACACTTTGGAAGGCCAACACAGGAGGATAACTTGAGGCCAGGAGTTCTAGTTCAAACTATAACGATGGATAACTGACTACACAGTGCAAAAGGAACCAAGAACAAGAGATGAACCTTGGAGACACCCAGAATTTGGTAACCAGAAGGAGCAGTTAATAAAGGAGATTTTAAAAATAAAATGTTTGAAATGAGAAAACCAAAAAAGCCAATCATTATGAACAGTTTCAAGGAAAGACTTGTGACAAATAAAAATTAATGAGAACTGAGGACAATAAATGGGTTATGATTAGTGAACCCTATTTATTGCTTCTTGGCCTTTTAACTAAGATTAGGTGTACCCTATTTAAAATTCATGGTTACTTTGGTCTTATCTATTTAGAAAGAACCTAAAAAGTTTCAACCTACACAGCCCTTACTTGGCAAGACCTTCTAGAACTGCTGGCAGAAGAGGTGACCTCTGGGCCTTCTTCAATATTCTGAAGTAAGTTACAAACACAATATTCAGAGTCTCTGTGTGCTGGCAGAGGAAATAGACAAAATGACTTTAGAATAAGCTGGAATGCTTTCTTCTGAGTTAGCATAACTATGACTTCCAAAGTGTAACCTTCTTTTATCCCTTCCCACCCCTCCCCACAATTCAATCTATGGAACTTTAATAAAATAAAGATACACAACCTGTGATTTCATAAAACTAGCACTGATCACATTATAGCTTCTTGCGCATCACAAAAATCACACATCTAAATCTCATAAATAAACCAAAATTACATAACTACAAGTTGAAACATTTCTAGTTAAAATCATTTAAAAAACATTTTTAAAGCATAACAGAATGTAAAACCACCCACAAGTTTAAGTTTTTTCTCAGTACTCTCTGAAGCTTCTGCCTCCCGAAGCTCTCGTTCTAGTTTCTCTTCTGCTTTCTTCCACTGAAAGAAAAAAAAAAAATCTAACAGTATATATACCACTGAAAAGAGCAGAGGCAGAATATGTAAATATTATAAAACACATACAATACCACATATTGTCTATGAATGCCAATAAGCAAAAGGAGAAAAACATAGATAAAAAGTATACACAAACCGGCCGGGCGCTGTGGCTCACGCCTGTAATCCTAGCTCTTGGGAGGCCGAGGCGGGCGGATTGCTCAAGGTCAGGAGTTCAAAACCAGCCTGAGCAAGAGCGAGACCCCGTCTCTACTAAAAATAGAAAGAAATTAATTGGTCAACTGATATATATATAAAAAATTAGCCGGGCACGGTGGCTCATGCCTGTAGTCCCAGCTACTCGGGAGGCTGAGGCAGAAGGATCACTCGAGCCCAGGAGATTGAGGTTGCTGTGAGCTAGGCTGACGCCACGGCACTCACTCTAGCCTAGGCAACAAAGCGAGACTCTGTCTCAAAAAAAAAAAAAAAAAAAGTATACACAAACCTAATTAATGATGGTGGCTGCCTTCTTGGGAAGGAGGCAGAAGAATGAGATGGAGAGAGAAACATTTGGGATTTTTACTCTCTCACCAATTTCTTTCTTTCTTTTCAGGGATAAAATAAGTCTATTAACATTTGTTCATCATGAATGGTGGATACATGGGATATATTATTATTTTCTATAATTTCAATTGAAATTTTTCTTTTCTTTCCTTTTTTTTGAGATAGAGTCTCACTCTGTTGCCCAGGCTGGAGTGCAGTAACATCACCTCAAAGTGGGCTGGGCTCAAGCAATCCTCCTTCCTCAGCCTCATAAGTAGCTGGGACTACAGGTATATGCCACTATGCTCAGATGATTTTTCTATTTTTTGTAAAGACTGGGTCTCATTCTGTTGCGTAGGCTGGTCTCAAATTCCTGGCCTCACGTGATCCTCCTGCTTTGGCCTTCCAAAGTGCTGGGATTATAGACATGAGCCACTGTGCCAGGCAATCAATCAAAATTTTTCAAAAAAGAATAAACAAAAAGAACATGTTGAGCCAAAAATAATTCCTAGTGCTAAATCACCTATAACATGGAAGACAATCATCAATACTTCCTAATCACATTTACATATAATGCATAAAACCAGATACCATATAGAAATTCAATAAATAAAATAACCATTTTTCCCCATGTCCCAATGCTGTAAGAGGAGCAAACAATGGTTGCTAAGCTACCTGAGGCACACGGGACTGACTGAAGAATAGTTTCCTTCTCTCATGAGAAGATGTTAAAGGCTGCCATGTTCTTAATGGGTCTTTATTTCCCCACCAAGCTGTATACTGGCTGTTCCTAACAGATATTCAACTTATATTAGGATAGTATAAATAATTAAAATATTTACCTTCATTTGTTTATGATTATTAAGTCTATTTTGATACTTCTGAAACTCATGAAAACATGAGTTTTCAAAATTTATTACACCCAAAGATGAATACCCCTGGAAATTATGTTTTTTGTTTTGCTTTTACAAGCAACTTGATAACTCTAATAAATTGTTTAGAAATGTTTTAAGACATGATAATAAGAATAAAAATGATGGTAGTGGTAGTAACAACTAATGTTTATAAAGCATACCCAGTGTTATGAACTCTAGATGCTTTACATACATAATCTCGTGTAAGCTGCACAATGACCCTGTAGGGTACGGTAGGTACTATTATTAGTCCCATTTCTTAAAAAAATAAAAAAGGAAAAAGTAGAATGTTGCCAAAGTCTCAAAATAAACAAGGGGCTGGAATTTCAACCTAGGTTTAAAATATAAACCAATAAAGAAACATGATTCAATTAACAGAAACTCACTTTGCTGCCAAATTCACATGAATGAATCCTTTCTGTTAAGGAAGGATTCTGTGTATCACAATTCTAAACTGATCTAAAAGGTCAGCCTGTCAAAAACGTCTTTCCTTTCTTTGCCAACAATTATCAGTCCCAAATGATTTAAGAAATCATTTCTTTGCAGTAACTGGGAAAAGTAAAATTCTCTAAATATTAGATTTTGAAATTCTTATAT
This sequence comes from Microcebus murinus, assembly GCF_040939455.1. NCBI lineage: Eukaryota > Metazoa > Chordata > Mammalia > Primates > Cheirogaleidae > Microcebus > Microcebus murinus. Next base: position 30,823,912 of record NC_134117.1, on the reverse strand, counting down.
TTATGATTTAACTATATTTACCTGTGGCTATACTATGATTTTAATCTAAGATTAAATGAAACAAACAGAATATTTAAATGCAACAATAAAGAAAACAAGTCAAACCTTTCTCTGCATTCTTGATAGAGTTTTTCTCTTTTCCTTGAAAGTCATGAACCTTTTTGGCTTATTAATGTCCTCTGTATCTTTTTTCACTTCTACTTCCTTGATTCTTAGGCACAAAAATGTTTTTAACATCTAATATTTAAAAAAAAACAAATACACATTTTAATATTTATACCGCCCTCAAATACTTTATATTGAAAAATAAGCACTTAACAATGTTATTTCCTTCATTAATGCAAAAAAACTTTGAAACATCTTTTATCACATTTTACGCAAAGTTCTCTTTTTGCTAATCATATTCAGGACCTTGTATCTATGAAAGAACACTAGGTAAATACACAGAAGGACATTAGTAAATACAAGCTAAATATACAAAACTCTGTTTGCAGTTTAATGAGTATAAAGGAAGAGAGAACACATTACTTGACATTGGTGCACAGGACTAGGACGAGTTAAACAGACCAGAGAAAGGTCTGGACCAGAACCAAACCTGCTTCACATTTGCAGTTAATAGCACTAGTCTTCATCCTTTTCTCCTAATAAATAGTAACATGAAGACTAGTGTTAGCAATTTGAAGACAACTTATTTTCTTTTAAGCCAATGGTTCTCCAACTTTAGCAAGCATCAGAATCACCTGGGAGGCTTGTTAAAACACAAATTGCTGGGGCCCACCTCCAGAGTAGCTCTGAAGTGGAGGCCCAGACATTTGTATTTCTAATTCCCAGCTGATATTGATCCAGGGACCAAAATAACATGTATTGGCCTAAGCCCTTCAAAAATTCAGAAACTATTATGTAATTTGGAAATTGGTATTTTGTGTGTTACAGCAACCAGTCTCATATTCAAACACAAAAAACAAAAGTGGTTCAAAACCCTATACTTTCTCTGGAATAAACCACCCTACTGACCTCCTGCATGCACAGCAGCATTCCTGGAACAAAATCTTGAGAACTACAGGTTTGTATTATTTGGATGTTCCAATATGCACATTTGGAAGAAAGCTGAGTATTTTGGATTACAGAGCTAAAAGCACAGAATGAAAACAAAGAATAACTAAAGGCATAAAGAGTGAACTTGAAGTCATTCTAAGTATCAGAAAGATCAATTTCAAATATTTTGTAGGTATTCTATGTGGTCATGAAATATCACCCACCAATGAAAAATACCTCCAAATTAAAGGATGTAGTTTTTCTTCTAGCATCGCTAAATCTAAGAGTTTCCTTATGGCTGAGTTTCATGTTCAAGCCTTATCATCTGAACATTCTATGATTCTGAATAAAGATTCTGAATAAAGATTCTGAATATTTTCTGTTCCTTAAGCCCAATATTTATAATTTTAGTGACTCAAATTAAGTCATCACTTTTAAGGAATGAAAGGGATTTGATGAGCCGGGCGCAGTGGCTCACGCCTGCAATCCTAGCTCTCTGGGAGGCCGAGGCAGGCGGATTGCCTGAGATCAGGAGTTTGAAACCAGCCTGAGCAAGAGTGAGACCCCCACCTGTACTATAAATAGAAAGAAATTAATTGGCCAACTAATACATATAGAAAAAATCAGCCGGGCATGGTGGCACATGCCTGTAGTCCCAGCTACTCGGGAGGCGGAGGCAATAGGATTGCTTGAGCCCAGGAGTTTGAGGTTGCTGTGAGCTAGGCTGACGCCACAGCACTCACTCTAGCCTGGGCAACAAAGTGAGACTCTGTCTCAAAAAAAGAAAAAAAAAAAAAGGGATTTGATGACAAAGGACTGTGAAATTAGGAAATAAAACAGTAGAAAATATCAGCTTAACAATCAATACTATATTACTAAAAATAAGTTTAATAAAATTATCTATGACCTAAATGAAGAAAACTATACAACTGGACTTAAGTCTCAGCCAAGGATGGTGGCTCATGCCTGTAATCCCAGCACTTTGGGAGGCCAAGAGTTCGAGATTGACCTGGGCAACATAATGAGACCTGATCTCTACAAAAACCTTTAAAAAATTAGCCAGGCATGGTAGCGTATGCCCATAGTTCTAATTACTTCAGGAGGCTGAGGCATGAGGATTGTTTGAAGCCCAGGAATTTGAAGCTGCAATGAGCTATGATCACACCACTGCACTGCCATCTAGGCCGCTGGGCAAGAGAGCAAGACTGTCTTTAAAAAAATAAAAAGAAAAAGAAAAAAAAAATAAGTCTTAAATAAATGGTAAGATACATGATATTACTGAAGAGAAAAAAAATCAATTCTGTAAGTATTTTAATTCTCTCAAACTAATCTACACATTGAATCAATTGCAATCAGATTCTTTGCGTGGACTATTTTGGGAGAAAGAAGTAAAAACCGGATTCTAAATTCCATCTGGAGTAATATACAAAAATAACTAAGACTACTTTGGAGAAAAAATAATGGTCCATGTCTTTTATCACTTATGCCCATTCTGATCAGTATTATCCTACCAGATATCCAAATAAACTATAGATGTAAGGCTACATGAATTAAAATAGTATTATACTTGCAAGGGACTGACTCAATAGAACAGAAGAGTTCAGAAATAAAATTTTATGTATGTAGGAATTTAGTATATAATAAAGGCAGCATTTTAAATTAGAAAAAGGAAAATGATGATGGAATAACTGCTTGTCTATTTCAAATACATATATAGTATAAATATTTAATATATATTAGCTATATACAAAATATATATTCATTACATATATTAAACTGCATTCATGCCAGACACAAAGATGTCAAATGGTTTAAATATTTAAATATAAAAATTAAGATTAAAAATCTAGAAAACCTATAAATCTAGAGATTGAGTAGGCTCTATGCATGACAAAATACAGCCTCATATCTAAGGCTCAATGCAAAATTAAAAGGCAGAGTGACAGAGAAAGAATTGCACATACATAACAAAGAGTTGATATTGTTACTATACCATGTAAGCTCCATAAACACACAGTGTTATTTCTTTTGTTACTATTTTACCCCCAGGACCTATAATAGAATAGTGCCTGGCACATAGTAGATACTTATTGAAATGGATATACATTAAAAAATTACCACAAGTCATTAAAAAAAAATGAGGAGAAAAATTGACAAATATTACAAACAGGCAAAAAATTCAAATGAGTAAGAAATATATAGAAGGAAGCAAAACCTCACTACAATAAAGATGTACAGATAAATACATATGCAATATATATATATAGTTTTTCATCAACCAGACTAACAAAGACTAAATGATAACATTCTGGGTAGGTAGCAGGGAAATGACACTCATATCATTAGTGGGAATATAAGTGATAAAATGTTTCTGGAGGACAATTTGACATTCTCTCTCAATTGATTAAACGTGATTACTGTTGAATCTAGTAACTACACTTTAGAAATTTAATTCAGTGAATACTCACACAATATGAAAAAATAATATGGCTAAAATGTTCTCTTCAACACTGACTATAAATCAGCAAAAACCTAGAAACTACTCAGCTAACCATCAAGTAGGGGGCTATATATTTATATAATGGAATACTATGGCAAATATTAGAAAGAATGGAATAACCTTACATATAAGTTCACAATATAAAATGAAAAGTTCCAAAACAGTTTTCATAGTATAGGTTCATTTTTTTCTTTTAAAATATAAGCAAGCATGTATACCTATATCTGCACAGGAAAATATCTAGAAGGATACAATGCCAAACTGTTAACATTGCTTGCATATAAGATTTGAGTACTTTTACTTTATACACTTCTATAAAGAATTCCTCATAACAACTGAAAATTAACTTGGTAATTTAAAAACAAATAAAACACAAAGTAAGAAAAAAGAGACTTACCTCTGGCCTAACTTCGTAATTTCTGCCCTTCACAAAACCAGAAATCACTTTAATTACACCAAGAGAAGCCTGGCCTAATTTATCTTGTTTAAAGAGTTTCTTTACGGCCTCACAACACATTTCAGATATCTGAAAAATAAAATGTTACACTTAACAGGTGTTTCTCAACCTCAGCACTTTTGGGTGAGATAACTGATATTTGGGGTGAGACAATTCTTTTTTGTTGGGGAGCTGTCCTGTGCATTATAGGATGTTTAAAGCTTTCCTGGCCTTTACTCACTAAATGCCAATAGTAACACTCCCCCAGTACCAGTCATGACATTCAAAAATGTCTGCACTCACAACTGAAATTCCAGCACTTTGGGAGGCTAAGGTGAGAGGATCACTTGAGGCCAGAAGTTCAGGACCAGCCTGGGTAACATAGCAATGCCCTGTCTCTACAAAAAACTTTTTAAAATTAGCCAGGTGTGCTGGCACATGCCTGTGGTCCCAGCCACTTGGGAGGCTGAGGCAGGAATGCTTGAGCCCAAGAGTTCAATCAAGGCTGCAGTGAGCTATGATCACATCACTACACTCAAGCCTGGGCAACACAGCAAGACCCTATCTATAAAAAAATAAAAAATAAGAAAAAATAAACAATGTCTGTAGACATTGCCTAATGTTTCTGGGCGGGGGGGGGGGGGAATAAAACTGCTTCCTGTGCATTAACCTTATGTTCAAATAACTTTCTTAAAGAGACAGAGTTTAATAAACTGACACTATTTTATGAATTTGGGGGGGGGAGGCCGGAGGGGGAAATCACGTGCTCTGTAATTTTCCATTGAGGACAACAGCAATAATTATTTAGAGTAACCTACTGATTTCGAGATGTCATTCATGAGAGGGACAATCAAAACAATGATGTTGTTGTGAAAGTTGAAATGAGGTAGTGCCACCAATAGCTCACACAAGCTCTTCACAGCCACTTCTGCCAGTCCTTTGTACGCCTTTAAGGAAACTACATTACTTTTCTTCAGCTTCCTTTGTTTCCAATCTAATCAAAAGATAACTGCAGTTGTTACTCACTTTACTCATTGGTCAAAACTTAAACTAATTGGCTTTCTTTTATAATAAATATGTTTTACCACACAAAAAAACCTTAGAGACTTCACAATAGTTCAATCTGCTTAGAAAAGGTCCAATACACATGTTATTAGACACCTGTGAGTGGCAATTGAGCATCTGAAATGTGGCCAGTCCAAATCAAGATTATGTTGTAAGTACAAAACATGTCAGATTTTGAACTTAGTATCAAAAAATGAGAATGTAAGATATCACACTAATTTTTAAAACTGGATATATTTAGATATATATAATTTACTATTAAAATTAATTTGCCTTTTACTTTTTTTCTAGTGTGGTATATTTTTTTAAAATGACATATGTGTCTCATCAGTTCCAACTGGGACACCGGAGCACAGAAGCAATATCCATACCACCCACCCCACCCAACAACTATACTCTACCACCTTCACCCCCTCATTAGGCCAACAGGATTCAGTGGTCCTTTTCCAGCTCATAGCAACTGGATGATCCTTGGTAAAGTTGCAGAGTAAATGAGCCCAACTAGGTCAAATGAAGGCTCCTGGCCTAGGAAACTGAATCCCTTCCCTATTCACACCCCAATTTTTTCTACACCCTTCCTTTTCTGAAGAAAGAGAACAAGAGTTTAATAGAAGATTTTATCATCCTGAATAAATGACTCATAAGTCCATTTTCAAGGCACTCAAACATCCATTTCAAGTTATCCTTCTCCCCTGACTTCGGTGTCTCCAATTAAAAAAATAGTAGATTAAATCCCAACTATTCATAAATTCAACAAGCATATAACTCCTTACGAGGTAAAGGACTGCAGCAACAATAATATTAAAAGCTGAAAAATATAGTGCCTAGTACATGCTAGGCACAGTTCTAAGCACTTCATATCTATAAATTAAATTACTTCTCGCTATCATCCTGTGAGGTGAAGTGCCATAATTATTCCCATTTATAGCTAGGAAAACTAACGCACAGAAAGACTATGTAATTTTACCATCACATAGGTAATTAAGTGTGAAACCAGGATTTGAACCCAGGAAGTCTGACTCTAGACTCTCCCCCGTCCATACACTATACCAGCTTCTCACTAAACAACACAGAACACCGTATAGAATTCACATTCGTGATCAAAGCTAAGTATGTTACATGCTTTCAAGATATGTTTTAACAAACCTTTAACCATTTGCTCCAGATTTTCCAAATAAAATTTGTATTGGCTAACCAGGCCTTCTTCAAACTCTCTCAACTTTTGGGTTTCTTTGCGCATCTGAAAAGGCCAAAAAGATCAATTATTTTTTTAAAATCAGAATATGAAAACCCAAAACTTAGCACAAAATATAAGTGCCTATTATTTAGGCAGTGCTATAAAACAAAACAAAACAAACAAAAAAACCCTACTGTTTCTCCCATTCCCAGTTCTCCAAATTCTCAGCTTATTTTATATAATAATTATTATCTAACATTACCTTGGTAGATTTTTCTGCTTCTGTGAGGGGTCGGATTTTATATGAAGGAGTAATGTCTTTAAATAATTCCATCAGAGAAACTATCACCAGCTTTCGAACCGTAACAGCCACATCAGGATCCTGTTCCATCAGCATGGAACGTAACTCTTTCAATTTTTTAATCTATTAAAGAAATAACTTATGAGGCTAGAGAAGTCATGGCAAAACAATTCTCAACAAAAGACAACAGCCCTATATCTGGCACAACAAGTGGAATTCACACAATGACTGAGAGTTTAGTCAAGCCATGTAGAACTCCAGATACTGCTCACATTTCCCACAGATAAATCACTAAAGTTATAAGGTAGTCATATTTTTGTTTTATAGTTAGAAAAACATACTTTTTTTTTTTTTTTTGAGACAGAGTCTCGCTTTGTTGTCCAGGCTAGAGTGAGTGCCGTGGCGTCAGCCTAGCTCACAGCAACCTCAAACTCCTGGGCTTGAGCGATCCTTCTGCCTCAGCCTCCCGAGTAGCTGGGACTACAGGCATGCGCCACCATGCCCGGCTAATTTTTTATATATATATCAGTTGGCCAATTAATTTCTTTCTATTTATAGTAGAGACGGGGTCTCGCTCTTGCTCAGGCTGGTTTTGAACTCCTGACCTTGAGCAATCCGCCCGCCTCGGCCTCCCAAGAGCTAGGATTACAGACGTGAGCCACAGCGCCCGGCCAGAAAAACATACTTTTTTTAAAAGGTTTAAATTTGTTAATTTGTTAATTTGCCTATTTTCAGAAATTCTCTGGGTTTTTCTAAAGTATGCATGTTCTATTTTTCTAAAATCACTTTTTGACATATAGCAAAATGTTACATACATCAAATATATTATTCACACACACATGAATTAATTGGGAATTAAATATAATATAGCCACATTAACTTTGGCTTCAACAAGACTGATGCAGAGATAATATTTGACTATGATGTAATGCAGAAGTAAAAAACTGATTTCAACTAATGTGACTGCTCTGATGAACTACTATTGCCTGATGGAGTAATATCTTAAGAAGGTAGGTTCTGGTAGGTCAGCAGTGTTTACCTTTGCCAAGAAGACAAATATGCCACTACTCTACTTTCTATCCCTAAATTGTATGTATGAGCATAAGCCTCCAGAGTAGAAGACCTGGGTCCTAATCTAATGGCTGTTAAAATCTGGAACAAATCATTAGGTTTTTAAGGCTCAATTTTTTAGCTATAGACAGACATCAACAGCTCTTATCTCTATGGTTTTATAATGATTAAATGAGATAATACAAGAATTCCAACTCTATATTCTGCACTAGATCTTCCCCTCACTCTATTTAGAAGATGACAAGTACCACACTAAAGCATACCCACACAAAATTTTTTCTATAAATGTAAATAATGTATTTTATTATTCAGTACACATTGTCATAGTAAGATATTGGGACACTTACATAATAATAATAATAGTATCACTTTATGTAAATTCATATATTTTTATCCTTTAATCCCTATAACAAAAGTTTTGAAATAGACGCCATTCTGTTTTTCGAGATGCAGAAAGTAAGTCTTGGGTAACATCACTTACCCAAAGTCTCACAGATACTATTATACTTAGCAGGGCCAAAACTGAATCTAAAGTGTTGTAACTGTCACTACTTCTACTACTATACACATGGCCCAATAAGTCCTAATTCTGACTCTATTTCACTGAAGATATTTTCTACTTACAAATACTCTTGAACTAATTTCACTGACTTCTATGTAACATGTTCTTTATTAAAAACTCTATAGCACCAGTAATCCCAGCAATTTGGGAAGCCGAGGCAGGAGGATTGCTTGAGGCCAAGAGTTCAAGACCAGCCTGGGAAACAGAGACTTCATCTCTACAAAAAATAGAAAAATTAGCAAGGCATGGTGGCATGTGCCTGTAGTCTCAGCTACTTAGGAGGCTGAGGCAAGAGGATTGCTTAAGCCCAGGAATTCGAGGTTGCAGTGAGCTATGATCACACCACTGCCCTCTAGCTTGGGCAACAGAGCAAGGCTCTGCCTCAGAAACAGAAAAAAAAAAATCCTATATAGGTCAGTCAAGTAAATCTGCAAGAGGGTTCCTCCTCTCTGATTAGTTTTTATACACTTAACCACTTTTAGAGTTACAACAGTAGTAAGTCCACATCTTCATATGAAAGATGAGGAAAATAAGACTCAAGAGAGTTTCATTGACTTTTCCAAGATCACAAAAGAAATTAAGTTCAGATATAAGATTAAGCTAAGATGCTGTCTACTCTTTTATTCTAACCCAGCTACTATGGTTATTTAATGCCTTTCCTTTTAGTGCATGCTTACAGGAAACAAGAGACTCTTATATTACACATTTATACCATACATAAGAGCCTAAAGAAATTAATATTACCTACATTACTTTCTGGATCTGATATTATAGCAGATGCCAAGGATGCAATATGCAGTTTCTTCTCCTGTAGTTTCTTCCTTCTCTCAATTAAATGTTCTTCTACAGTCAGCTCTCGAATAGGATCTTCAGTGATCTCTGAAACAAATCAGATTTCCCTGTAAATATTCCTTTATTTACAAGTATCTAAGAACTTTAAGTAATAAAATAATGTTCTTATGGTAATTAATAATGATAGCTAAGAATTTTGTATTTATTACCATACATCATCCTTTCAAAAATCATATAAGACAGGTACTCTCATTAGACCTATTTTGTAGATAAGAAAACTAAGGCAAAGGGAAAGAAACTAACAGATACTGGATTTAAACCCAGGCAGTCTGACTATAGAGCTCATATTAAGAACTTCTATTCTAATAAACCCACAATAATTCATATTAATTAAGGAAAATGACATTCTCATTTAATTTGTTTTTAAGTACAAAATATTCTCCTTTGTTTTCATCTCTATATAGTACTCTGAACTAAACAAAGAATGTCTACCTTAAGAAATTCACAGGGAACTAGATATAACAAACACACAAGCATAATCTGTAAGGAGTCTATGATGGACAACTGAAAACAGTTAAATAGTTGACCTGTAATCTCATTTACACTACTACTGAGGTCTGCTAAGTGAAAGTAAAATTAAACCAGTTTTTCTGTCACAAATTCCAAACTCATATAGTTTCAAACAATAAAATTTATTCTTTCAGTTTAAGTTTGATTAGTTAAAACTGTTCTAGATATTAGAAACCCACATTCAATTACCTAAAACGGACATATACAAAGTATAACTGCTCTAAGAACAAACTCAAAATTACTTCATACCACAGAATCTTGTAAAATTTTTTTTTTTTGAGACAGAGTCTCGCTTTGTTGCCCAGGCTAGAGTGAGTGCCGCAGCGTCAGCCTAGCTCACAACAACCTCAAACTCCTGGGCTCAAGCAATCCTGCTGCCTCAGCCTCCCAAGTAGCTGGGACTACAGGCATGCGCCACCATGTCCAGCTAATTTTTTGTATATATATTAGTTGACCAATTAATTTCTTTCTATTTATAGTAGAGACGGGGTCTCGCTCTTGCTCAGGCTGGTTTCGAACTCCTGACCTTGAGCAATCCACCCGCCTCGGCCTTCCAGAGTGCTAGGATTACAGGCGTGAGCCACTGCGCCCAGCCAGAATCTTGTAATTTAAGGCTAAAAAGTTAATGGTTATTTGTATGTATGCAGGTCCTTTTCTTAAAATTAAAAAAATTCAGAACAGTAACAAACAATTATATTCTTCATGCATGCCTAGACAATACAAATATAACTGTGTAAATTTCGCCATAATAAAAAAAAAATAAAGGCCAGGCATAGTGGCTCATGCCTGTAATCCTAGCACTTTGCAGGGCCAAGGTAGGAGAATCAATCGCTTGAGTCCAGGATTTTGAGACCTGCCTGAGCGGAATAGTGAGATTCTGTCTCCATAAAAATTAAAAAATTAGCCAGGCATGGTGGGAGTAACAGCTGGGACTAACACATCGTTAGTCCCAGCTACTCGAGATGCAGAGGCAGGAGGATCACCTGAGCCCACGAGTTTGAGGTTACAATGAGCTATAATGATACCACTGCAGTCTAGCCTGGGCAACAAAGACACTGTCTCTAAATAAGTAAATAAATATGAAAAAACAAAATAAATTTTAAAACTCAACAAATCAGGCACAGTGGCTCCCACCTATAATCCCAGCACTTTGAGAGGGCAAAGAAGGATTGCTTGAGCTCAGGAGTTTGAGACCAGCCTGGGCAAAATAGTGAGATCTCATCTGTATGAAAAATTAAAAAATCAGCCATGCATGGTGGCGTGTGGCCATAGTCCCAACTACTCTGGAGGCTGAGATGGGAAGATGGCTTGAGCCCTGCAGTTCAAAGTTACAGTGAGCTACAATCACACCACTGCATTCCAGCCTGGGTGACAGAGTGAGATCCTGTCTGTAAAAAAAAATTTTTTAATAAAACAAACAGAATCAAATTCAGTAAGATGAACCGTTTAAATGTGGAAAAATTTTCAAAATGCACTTGACATAAGCAGTGCTCCAAAATATACATTATAGATTTTACTTAAAATTATCTCACATTTACTATTACGCAAAAAAAGTAATTTTCAATTAACAATTTACTAACTGTAAAGATACATTCCATTACCTTCCTCAAGTTCCATCTCTTCTTCTTGATCCTCTTCATCTTTGTTACTGTTAATAACTATATGGAAAATATGTGTATTAAAACTGTGAAACATACTTAAGTGGTAAAACTATTTTTAAAAAAGCAAGGAAATGACTACCACAAAACTAAGAATGGTAATTACTTTTATGGAGAGAGAGCAATTAGTAAGTAAGGAGAGCACAAGGGAAGTTTCTGGACAATGGCAGCATTTATTTCCTGCCTGAATGAGTTTTATGGGTTTGTGCTTTGTAATAAACCATGTAACTTCACATCTTTGATTTTTACATTTTTCTCTGTGCTTTTCTTCATATACACAAAAAGATACATTAAAAAAAGGAGGCTAATTAAGGATAGTTAACATGTTCTAATTTTAGAAACAGTAAAATTTGGTGAAATACTCTCTGAAAAGAAAAATCATCTGAACCTTATAGCAGATGTCCTCAGTACAAATGGACACCTGAGATAATCACCTGTAATTCTAGCCAAAATCATCAAGCTTGCTATATGACTCATTGCAGCTAATCTGACTTTGTAGACAGGGGTAAAAGTCAAAATAAAACTAAATTTTGAATGAAGAAAACACATGATATTAGTGAGGAGCTGAAAGTTTAATTTATACACCAGCTGAGCAGATTCACCTGGCTTCTCCCTGGTCTGTGGGATTATACCACTTTTATCTTTGATAGGAAGTAAATGAATCAGTTCCTTCTCTGGTGCGGCCTGCAGAGTTCTTGGCATTTTTTCATATTTATCTATAATGCGCTCATGCTTTCGTTTCTTGGTATGAACAGGTTCGCTACAGGAAAAAAAAATTCAATTTTCAGTGTTAATATATTTTAAAAGGTACCTTGAAAATAGAGACCTATCATTTTAAAAGTACAGAAAAATAATCACAAGCTAACCTTCAACAGGTGTATGTATACACCTATTATCACTTAGACCAGGCATTCAAACAGCAAGTGAATAAATGAACTGGGTAAATAGCCTACCACAAAGAAACTACAGCCACATCTAGTTTTCCCTCTAGATGCAAAATAAGGTGAAAGTTACAGCAGATTATTTTTAAAGAACATTCCACAGACACAAGGGTGACTCTTTTATTTTCCCCAAACCTTTGAGGATAGCATGAACTTTGGAGTTCAAAAGATCTAAGTTTAAATTCCTGATACTTATGATTGTAGGGAAGTATCAGTTTCCTCTCTGGAAATGGAAATAAGACCTACCTAGCAGGGTAACAAGGAGTAAGTGAGATCATGACCATAAACAACTCATAAACTGGGCGAGGTGGCTCACACCTGTAATCCTAGCACTCTGGGAGGCTGAGGCAAGAGGATTGCTCAACGTCAGGAGTCCAAAACCAGCCTGAGCAAGAGCAAGACCCCGTCTCTACTAAAAATAGAAAGAAATTAATTGGCCAAATGAAAATAAATAGAAAAAATTAGCCGAGCATGGTGGCGCATGCCTGTAGTCTGAGCGAGAAGGTCTGACTGAGCCCAGGAGTTTGAGGTTGCTGTGAGCTAGGCTGACACCAGGGCACTCTAGCTGGGGCAACAAAGTGAGGCTCTGTCTCAAAAAAAAATTTAAAAAACCTCAGGAGTGTTCTGCCAATGCCTTAAACTGAGTATGTCATTCTTCCCCCATTCACTGTACTTCACTTTTCAGACTCAAAAGATATAAACTGAATCTGTCTTCTTCATAAACTTCCTTATGTATGAAATAAATTGAGTAACAGAATACTATGTTCAGAGGTAAACATCTTAAACTAACTACCTAAGTTAAAATTCGGAACAAAGCTTTTAACATTGAAAGGATGTGAATAATTATAACCCAAATGCAGTAGTACCTAGAAGACAGATCTCTTGTTAGAAAAGATGCTCTCTGTCCTAAATCCTTCATTAACTGTAAGTCATCTTCGTCCATCATATCTAATGGCAGGGCTTCCTCTTCTTCTTCCTCTTTCCTCTCAATCCTTTTACCTGTTCCACAAAAGAAAAGAAAAAAATCACAAACAAGTGCAAGAGATGTGGAGCTCTGCATTTTTGTGTCTATAACAGGAAAAGCTTATTTTTTCTAATACTTTAGCCCAGGGTTTCTAAATGGAAGCACTACTGACATGTTGGGCAGGACAATTCTTTGTTGTACTGGGGTGTCCTGAACTAGGAAAAACGCTAGTATTTCCAACTCCTGAAATCTAAACATTAGGAGCATTCGCAGGTCATTTTACCATGCAAAAAATAAACAACTCCACACATTCTGAGGTGCCTTTTAGAGCATTTGAGAACCAATGACTTAGCTTCTTAGCTCCTTCTCATCTCCAATGACTTTCACTTCCATTCCACTTCAACCACCCTCTCCAAGGGCCACATTCCAAACCTTGGTGCTCACTGCACTCTCTGATCACAACCTTTTGTCCTTCCAGCTCTCATTCAGTTACTTCTTGGCACTTCTTCCTAAACTAAATAGACTTCCAATCCTTTGACAACTCCACTTTCTATCTACCAATGTGTTCTGCCTTCACTCCCTCACTTAGATTGCGTCGTTGCTTCAACTCCACTCTTGCCAAAATCCCCAACTACTTTTCTTTCTATACTTCAGGCAGTCACACCTAACAAAATCCCAACTACAGATCTGCTCCCTCTCTCGTCCCTTGCTCTCTTCCTCCAATTCTTTTTCTTTTTTCTTAAAAAAGAAAAATGAACACTAACTCAGTGCCAGGCACTCTTCTAAGTGCTGAGGATTCAACTATGAACAAGACAATCTTAGCATCTTCCCTAATGGAACCTATAATTCTTCCTGACCCCAATTAAGACTGGTAAGTATTGCTATGTAAAGGTACACACTGCACAGAATGGCACTCCTATCTACTTTAAATGAGCCTTCCATTTCTCAAACATACCATCAATGGATGCATTTCCTTAGTCAGCTTTCTCTCTTCCCTAGAGTACCTTTCTAAATCTTTTATCTGTCTTCACACTTCTTACCCCATCACCTACCTAACTTCATAATCAACAGAGGACATTGCTTGCTACTTTACAGAGGAAATAAAAGTGAAAAGAAAGCCAGAAGGCTAGAGTGTGCTGGTGTGAACACAGCTCACTGTAACCTCAAACTCCTATAATCAAGCAATCCTCTCACATCAGCCTCCTGAGTAGCTAGGACTACAGGCCTGTGCCACCACGCCCACCTAAACAAGCAATGTTCTTACCTTAGCTAACTGTCACAGAATGAGAAACATTTATTTACAACGCTACTCTGAGTTTGTTTACCCAAATATTGCATCTTCAGATCTGCTTTCTAGAGAAACTAAAAGCAGAGGCTAGCTCTTTCTCAAAATGAATGCTGTATTATTGTAAACTGTTTTCTCACACTGTGATAAAGCATATAGGACTACTATCCTTACCTACTCTTGGGAAGATCTGAGAACAAGAAGAGTGGTTACTAGAAAGCAAAGTTATTTCCATAAAGAACACTTTGTAATAAATCAATGGAAAGCAGAGCCCACGAATGCTTTCACAATTACCTCGTCGTTTATCCTTTGGGTCCTCCAATGGAACAGGTTTCTTAGACACAGCATCTTTTACAGCTTGCCTTAGTTTCCTCTGTTCTTTTCGGTACTTCTTTAGAGTGCTTTGTTGTTTAAACTGCTTATTTTTTAGCTTGTTTTCAAGTTTGACTTTACTAGTTTTTAGCAACTTTCGAAAGCTTGGGAGCTGTTTTTTATTTCTTCTCTAGAAAACAAAAGCAGAATGAACACTGCATATCCAGAAATTTAAATTATTTTATTTTCAAAATCAAGTTAAAGAGAATTGATTGCAAGTTTCATCAGAATCAATTCCACAATTTTAATGTCTCACAGCCATGGATCTTTCATATAAGAGCTAAAACAAAACTATGGCATTAATCTTACAGAATGGCACTAGAGTATCTTATTCAACCTGGGGTCTTTCTGTGAACAGAATCCACAGCTACTCAAAGGGATCTAAGATCCCCCCAAAGGTTAAGAACCACTGATCTGTAGTGGTAAATCCCCAATTCAGGGCTAGTTTAACAACTTTAGCTCAACGTACTCAGAACAAAATGCTGGCTGTTTTTAATAACTGAAATTTATATACTGTTTTACCATTCACAAAGTGCTGTAACAAATCACCTCCAACAGTCTAGTTATCCTGCTGTTATCCTCGCATTACTGATGAAGAAGCTAAGGCTCAGAGAGGTTATGCAACTTTCCAAAGACCTCTAAGCTAGGGCAAAACTCAATTCGGATCTTTGGATTCCCCCTCTCTTGCTGGTAACCCCTCATTGAGAAATCCGAATCCCAGGACTAGCTCTAACTTTCTGTGAGAACCAGGGCAAATCACTTGCTTTCCTATCTCTTTATGGGAGGGAAAGGACTTGTCTCGTATAGGTATCATGGCTCACATCATACAGACCCTGCTTCTCATCTGCAGAAGGGTTCGAAAAACGATCTTAAAACCCAATTCAAAGTCTGAAATCCTACGGATACAAAACTCCGTTACTATCTCAGCGTGGTCCCTTTAAGCTCTGCGTGCGCACAGTGGGCGACGAAGGATGAGCCCGGAGAAGCTGACAGCGCACAGAGCCCAGAGGAAGCCCCGGATCTAGACCACCGCCCCCTATACAAGAGTGAAAGCCTGCCGAAAAGCTAAACCAGGCAGCGACGCCGTAAGCTAGAGGGGCCTAGGCCGCAGGGGCTTCTGAGGACACTTACTGCCTTCATCCTTATGCCTGAAGAGAAACTCGGCCTGACATTCACCACGGCCTGGGGTAATCCAGGAAACCCGGGGAGTGACACACGTGCCGAACCCGCGCCACTCCGCTAGCCGGAAGCACCCTCCAGCTCCGCCCCATCCTCCGCCGCCGGAAATAACGAGGCGGGACTTCCGTCAGCAGGTTCGGGGTCGCGCCTTCTCGCGGTGCGGGTTCCGCCGCCCAGAGCTGGCGGCGCCGCGGCGTGCGCGCGCATGCGAGCCCCGAGGGGCGCTGGGCCAAAGGTTGGTGGCCAGTGGCGGGACGGAGTGGGGGAGTTTTGCAAAGGTCATTGACTCTTTGACTTTCGCCCCATTTCTTTTGAAATCTTGGGGAAATCGAGCTCCTCTCAGGAGAGGGCTTGGTGTTTTTCAGTCACCTTACTGCATTTCGTGCCTCTCCTCACGTTGCTTATCTCACTCACCCGGTCGGACACTGATTTTCGTAGGCTTCCCTCCCGGCAGCCTGGAGCACAGGGAGCAGCTCGCTCCTGTGTGCGATACTCGCCCCTCCACGGGCACTCTGGGCGTGTTTGTGGAATGGCGAATGATTTCTCTCACCTTCCGTAACTCAAAAGGGTGTGATTCTTGATATCTTATTTGGAAATATTTTTTGCTTTAATTTTAGCCATTGTCTGATACGAAGCTATATCAGTAAGACTCATCTGCATTTCAGTATTTTTTTAAAACCTATTGCCTTTGGGTAAATTCTCCCGTCTGCATAGTAATTCCACCGAAGTCATTACTTTTCTTTTTTTCTTTTTGTATTTTTTTTTTTTGAGACAGTCTCGCTTTGTTGCCCAGGCTAGAGTGAGTGCTGTGGAGGCAGCCTAGCTCACAGCACCCTCAAACTCCTGGGCTCAAGCAATCCTGCTGCCTCGGCCTCCCGAGTAGCTGGGACTACAGGCATGCGCCACCATGCCCGACTGATTTTTTCTCTATATATTAGTTGGCCAATTAATTTTTTTCTATTTATGGTAGAGTTGGGTCTCGCTCTTGGCTCAGGCTGGTTTTGAACTCCTGACTTTGAACGATCCTCCCGCCTTGGCCTCCCAGAGTGCTAGGATTACAGGCGTGAGCCACCGTGCCCGGCCTGTGTCTGATTATTTGATTGGAATTGGATTCCAACCCAGTATATCTGTTTTGGAGTGATTGTGTCTTTGGTTTTCCTCTCAATGGCTGATTACTTTAAAGAGACTAAGAGCCTGGCTGAGACAGGAGGATTGCCCAGGAATTTGAGGTTGTGGTGAACTATGATCTCACCACTGCACTCTAGTCTGGGCAACAGAGAGAGATTCTGTCTCAAAAATAATAATAATAAACATTCAGATAAAATAAAAGCCTATGATAGCCGGGCGCGGTGGCTCACGCCTGTAATCCTAGCACTCTGGGAGGCCGAGGCGGGCGGATTGCTCAAGGTCAGGAGTTCGAAACTAGCCTGACAAGAGTGAGACCCCGTCTCTACTATAAATAGAAAGAAATTAATTGGCCAACTAATACATATAGAAAAAATTAGCCGGGCATGGTGGCGCATGCCTGTAGTCCCAGCTACTCGGGAGGCTGAGACAGCAGGATCACTTGAGCCCAGGAGTTTGAGGTTGCTGTGAGCTAGGCTGACGCCACGGCACTCATTCTAGCCTGGGCAACAAAGCAAGACTCTGTCTCAAAAAAAAAAAAAAAAAAAAAGCCTATGATAGGCTCAAAGTTGATATCTCATATTCCTTATGAAAAATTATTAGTGTTGTTATAAATGTAAATCTCCACAATCCAAACATAAAGAATTTTACAACATATATGTCATGATCTCTACTTTCTACAATGTTAAAATATAGTCAAGAAATACATATAGTTAAGAAAAATAATTACACGTAACCAAATAAAGAATAATAGAAGAGATTGCATAGGTGCTGAAAGATGAAGTAAAGCTGCTTTAGAGAAAATGATAGAGCAATGTATCTACTTAACCTTTTGCACTCGCTTGCTTTTTTCTCAATTCGTTTATTCTACTTGGGATTTAATTTTTAAATACCCCAGATTTTACAAAGCGCAGCAGTAGAATAAAAAACTGGAGTTTCTTTTCATACAAACTTATTTATTTGGATTTTTTTATATTTCAAATTATTGATACATTCAAAGAGTAATTTTAATCTCTATAATTTTTCATGGTGTGATATTTTTTGAAACATTCACCCACATGAAGACCTGGTTTACATTCACATGTTTTGCAAATATAAATCGTCTCTCTTCTTCCTCCTTTGATTTTTCTGTTAGAACAAACAACACAATCTTTGTGGTTTTTGTTAGGGTGAGGTGTGATTATATGGAGCTTTCCATCTAAACATTGCTCTAAGTTAGGGCATAATAATCTACCCCTGGAAGTTAATGTACCATCTCTACATTTACATTTTACTTGTCCTTTCATGCTAATGAAAACAAGAAAAGATACTGGAAAGATAGACAAAAATCCCCCTTCTCCCCGAGGTGAAACTACGTGTCGAGTGTGGCTCAACATACAAGCTGCTACCGATGCTAACTGTGTCGAGTCACACTCGACATCCCAGTGCAAAGGGTTAAGTAGAAGTGGCAGAAAGGACACTGGACATACTTTAATGGAACTGGCAGAAAATTCAGAAAGATGGAATATTATGTTTTAAGCAAGTCCACCCAGGTAGTACAAATAACTTATATTGTGATCCATCAGGGAATTAGGTTAAAATAACTACTAAGTAATTATAATTAATTTTGATTATTAATCAAAATTTTATTGTTAAAATTATTATCTATTGATCAAAATTTTCTTGTTAATTTTATTAATCAAAATTAATTATTAACAAGAAAATAACAAAAAATAAAATAATGATGTAGCAGATTGTTTCATCCCCCCAAACCCTCTGCTGGAATCACCCCAAAAGTGGTGGCAAGGGAGCTCCTACAAAGGAGTGCCCCAAACCATTACAGATGAGGTCATTTGGGATTCCAAAGAAAAGCACTAAACGCCAGGGTGATCAGTCCATAGCATTTATCAGGGGAACTTACAGAGTGCTGCAGCAATCCTTGAGACAGCAAGAGAAAAGGGGTGTTCTACTTAAGTATGTATGCAACGAGGGGATCAGGGTAAGGACTTTATACAGGGGTTTAAGGAATTTGGCTCATGGCTAGGGCCAGTTTTTTTTCAATATTTTGGCCAACAACCTAGATAGCTTTATCTGTTCCTAGGAATGTTCAAGCCCTGGTTTGGGTTCAATCCTGCTGAGAAAAACCTGCAGCTGGCTAGGTCACAGAGGGGTCAAGACAGTGTGATTTTGGGTCAGGATGCAAAAGAAAGCAGAGGTGGTCGGGGGTCCTGGGGGGCCCTACACAGATGCTGTTGATGTTCCACCTACATCCCCTTTGCACTTTCTGTTCCATACATGCTGAAAAAGTCCTCTGTGAGCACTTGCAAATTTTCACCTTAAGGACTGTTTCTGGACCCCTACAGGGTAGGCCAGAAGTGCCAAGTAATTTCCACCAGTGAAAGCAGCCTTCAACGAACAACAAATGAGAGTTGAAGAATAAATGTACCAATTGTGGTAGGCTGAAAAATGTCTTCAGAAGATATGAAGCCCACATTCCTAGAAACCTATGAATATTACCTTATATGGACAAAAGTGTAATTAAGTTAAGGATCTTAAAATGGGGAGATTACCCAGGTGAGCACTCATATGTGTCCTTTTAAGAAAAGGCAGGGAGGCCAGGCATGGTGGCTCAGGCCTGTAATCCCAGCACTTTGGGAGGCTGAGGGGGGAGGATCCCTTGATCCCAGGAGTTTGAGATTACAGTGAGCTATGATCACACTGCAGACAGGGTGACAGAGCAAGGCCCTGTTTCTTTTTTTTTTTGTTTTTTTTTTTTTTTTTTTGCGACAGAGTCTCACTTTGTTGTCCAGGCTAGAGTGAGTGCCGTGGCGTCAGCCTAGCTCACAGCAACCTCAAACTCCTGGGCTTGAGTGATCCTTCTGCCTCAGCCTCCCGAGTAGCTGGGACTACAGGCATGCGCCACCATGCCCGGCTAATTTTTTTTTTTTTTTTTTTATATATATATCAGTTGGCCAATTAATTTCTTTCTATTTATAGTAGAGACGGGGTCTCGCTCTTGCTCAGGCTGGTTTTGAACTCCTGACCTTGAGCAATCCGCCCGCCTCGGCCTCCCAAGAGCTAGGATTACAGGCGTGAGCCACAGCGCCCGGCCAAGGCCCTGTTTCTAAAGAAGAGATAGGCAAGGGGAGATTTCACACAGAAGAAAAGGCAATGTGACCACATAGGCAGAGATTGGAGTGAGATAGACATAAGTCAAGGAGTGCCATCAGTCACCAGAATGGGAAAGAGACGAGAAAAAAAATTGTCTTCTAGAGCTGAGCCCAGTGCTATAGATTTCAGACTTCTGGCCTCTAGAACTGTGAGAGAATAAATTTCTGTTGTTTTAAGCCACCAAGTTTGTGATATTTGTTACAGCAGCCATAGAAAAAAATATGCTAAAAATTATACCAATAAATATACCTTGCTCCTCAGACGTAGGAAAACTCTGAGGTATCTTCTACCTTGTCTGCAGAGATAAGCTACTCAGCACAATCCATTTATGTCCTCTTCCCAGTCTCAGTTACCCACCCTGCTATCATCAGTGGTTTCTGGACTCACCATCAAGATAAACCACTTGCACTCAAATCCTTATGTATTAGTTTCTGAGGTCTGTCATAACAAAATGCCACACATTGGGTGGCTGAAAACAACAGAAATGTCTTCTCTCACAGCTGTGGAGACAAGAAGTCTGAAATAAAGGTGTTGGCACAGTTGGCTTCTTTTTAAGCTCTGAGGGAGAATCTGTTCCATGCCTGTATCCTTGCTTCTGGTGACAGCTAACAATCCTGGGCATTCTTTGACTTGTAGATGCATCATTCCAATCTCTGCTTCCACCTTTATGTTGCATCCTCCCTGTATCTGTGTCTTCACATGGCCATATTCCCTCTTATAAGGACACTGGTCATATTGGATTAAGGGCCCATCCTAATGACCTCATCTTAACTTTATTACATTTGCAAAGACCCCCTATTCCAAATAAAGTCACATTCATGGTTACCAGGAGTTAGAATTTTAATGTATCTTTTTTTGGAGATAAACAATTCAACCCATAGCACCTTGACTCAGGGTCAAATTCAGAAGATGCAAGCCTAAGGCAGCTATCACTTATTTAGGTACTTTTTATGTTTCCCTAAATGTGAATTATTTCATTTTATCTTCAATAATCTTATGAAATAAATATTAGCTCCCATTTAATTAATTTCTTTTTATTTAATGAATAAGAGGATTAGCTAGTATAGTATAGTAAAGTCTGTGTTTACACCAGGTGGGAAATGTAACAAGATGCTAGTCCCATCAGTGGGAGTAGTTTTTCAGTAAAAGGGATCAAATATCTTTAGCTGTTTTCCCAATCTGCAATATTATGGATCAGGGGAAAATTAAAGAGGGATTTTCCTAGGCTTGTAATATATGTTATTTTCTCTGTAAGATTTTTGTTGCTAAATTAAAACATGACATTTCCTCTTTCTTACACTGACTGCTCAGACCCATTCTTTATTTATTAATTGCCTTTCAAAATCCCTAGGGAAGAAGTAAATTCCATGCACAAAGTTAAGTACAGTTTCTGATAGTCCCTTGGGCAGCAATAGTTTCTCACCCTCCTCTCTGTACCAGACTCTGCTAGGAGCTCTCTGTGAAACAATGATCTGTACAACAAGGGGGTATTGTCTCTAGGTCTCTATTCTAAAGCTGCTGGGAAGTATAGCTGAATGGGAAGGAGACTGTCAAATGAACTAACATCTAAGATATCATCCACTCTTATTCTAATATTCTCTACTTCACCTATCACCAAAGCTCAAGTCTTGTCTCTGGTTACAAGTTTGGAAATACTTCTGCACGTAGGTTTATCCACATACACTCCAAAGACCTACTGGGTGGCATTTATTCTTCTGGTTGTTTTCCTTCATTTTCCAAGCTGGTGTTCTGATCATATTTAAAATTCAACTGAGCAAGCAAATGGATACATAAGTAAAAACAGTGGGTAGCTATGAGGTTAATGAGAAGTCAGGATGATTCAGAATACTCCTCCAGCATCTGTCACACCAGAAAGAAGGAAAGATCTGCCCTAAGGAATCTCTTGAGTGCATTAGGGGCAAATGGACTTTTTAATATGTTACATAAGAATTTTTTAACATCCAGGGGGAAAAAGGGAGGTATATCGAAGAATTATGGACATAATTTAAAACTACCAAAGTCAGGTTCAATGAACACTTGTTGATGGTTTCTGGAGGTGGCAAAAAATGGGAAGTGAAAGAAAAGAAGGAAGTGAAACAGGCTCCTGAACATAATATAATAGAATGAATGACATAGTGTGTCTGTTCAAGTATGTGTATGAGTTATCTGTTGCTGCTTAAGAAAGAAATTCCCCTAAAACCAGCAAGTTAAAAACAGTAATAAACATTTATTATTTCACACAGTTTCTGTTGGTCTGGATTTTAGGAGTGGCTTAGCAGGAATGTTCTGGTTCTGAAGGTTGCAGTCTAGATATTGGTCAAGGCTGCAGTCACCTGAAGACTTTACTGAGGCTCAAGGATTAACCTCCAAGATGGCTCACTCATATGGCTATTGGAAAACAAGCTTCAGTTTCTTGCTATGTGAACTTCTCCATGGGAGTACTTGGGTGTCCTCATGACAAAGCAGCTGGCTTCCCCCAGAGCATGTTATCCAAGAGAGAACAGGGGGATAGCTATAATGCCTTTTAAGAAGACATCATTTCTGCTATTCTATTTGTTAGAAGCAAGTCTCTTAATCTGGACCACACTCAATAGTAGGAGAATTAGACTTCACCTCTTGAAGGGAAGTATACCAAAGAATTATGGACATAATTTAAAACCACCAAAGTTGGGTTCAGTGAACAACATTTATTGACCATCTCTACTGGGACCTGAGAAGGTACTAGAATTTAAGCATAAATTATTTTCCTACCACTAAAGAAATAATAATTTTTATGTAGGTAGACAAAAGCCAATTTCAGAATACAGGACATTACAGGGATATACTCAGTTTAAAGCTAAAAAGACATGAAAGTGAGATTTAAATCGTGGACAGAATTAGGAACTAGTTTTCTGCTGAGCAGAAGAGAGGTTATTTTGTGCCTTTTATGACTGCCTATTCATAAAACTTATTGGGATCTGAACTGAGAACTAAATACCAAAGTACAGAGATAGTGACTTATTCTGTCTTATAACTCCCAACAGCTAGGTCAGTACTTTGTACCTAGGAAGAATCAATAAATATTTACTGGTTTGTTGAACTGAATTTAACTGATGAATTAATCCTAAATATAGACCCATCTATCCCCATTGAATTGTTGTAGACTTTAAGTACTATGATTCTGGCCAGGCGTGGTGGCTCACGCCTGTAATCCTAGTTCTCTGGGAGGCCTGGGGGGGGGGGGTTGCTCGAGGTCAGGAGTTCGAAACCAGCCTGAGCAAGAGCGAGACCCCATCTCTACTATAAATAGAAAGTAATTAATTGGCCAACTAATATATATATACATATATATATATATATATATATATATATATATATATATATATAAAACTAGCCGGGCATGGTGGTACATGCCTGTAGTCCCAGCTACTTGGGAGGCTGAGGCAGAAGGATTGCTTGAGCCAGGAGATTGAGGTTGCTGTGAGCTAGGCTGACACCATGGCACTTACTCTAGCCTAGGCAACAAAGCGAGACTCTGTCTCAAAAAAAAAAAAAAAAAAAAAAGTACTATGATTCTTCTGGATCCCTTTTTTCTAGAATTTAATATAGTCATGGGGGCACAAACTTCAGGATTATGGACCAAACTCCACCAGTGGAACTCTTTATTTGGTTAAAACTCTGTGTGTGTGTGTGTGTGTGTGTGTGTGATTTTTAAATAGATTTTTCAGTGCCTTTAGGTGGGGCATACACTCAGTGTACACTCTCTAGTTCCCCATAGGCCCCACAATTTCCTGTTGTCTAATATCTACCAGCCTTACTAGTCCCTAATGGCATTTGAGTGTGAGACCCATGCATCTAGATTTTATTTATTTTTTTTTTTTTATTTTTTTTTTTTTTTTTATTCTAGAGGCATAACCTGTATAGATTTTAAACCTCAGGATCACACTATTTAATATTAGTTCAGCCTAGTCTTACCATCCATCCCCAGAGAGAATGAGCTGCTGTTTCCTGTAGATATACTTGTGGCTTTAGGTCAAAAGTACTATTTTGGTAGCCATCTCCCTTTTTAGTTTAGCCAGTATCTTCCTGTAGTCTGCTAAACTCTTGTTTTCTCTCTCCCTTCCTTCCTTTCCCTCTTAGTTAGCATTCCTGGTAAATTTTCACCCTTTCCTACTTTTCTCAATCCCTGCATCCTAAATGGTTTATGGAAAAAAGCATAAACACTGAGGTCAGACAGGCTTGGTTTTTACTCATTTTAAAAAGATCAGCCTGGTGTGGTGGCTCACACATATAATCCTAGCATTGTCAGAGGCCGAGGCAGGAGGAGGATGGCTTGAGGCCAGGAGTTCAAGACTAGACTGGGAAACATAGCCAGACTTGACCTCTACAAAAAATACAAAATTAGCCAGGCGTGCGCCTGTAATCCCAGCTACTCAAGAGGCTGAGGCAGGAGGATCACATGAGTTTGAGGCTGCAGTGAACTGTGTTTGAACCACTACATTCCAGCCTGGGCAACACAGTGAGACCCTGTCTCACACAAAATAAATAAATTAATTAAATAAAGAGATAATGTATATAAACTACCTGGCACACAAAAAGTATGGTAAACTTGAGAATCATTCCATTCTTCTTTCTGGCTAATAATTTCATGGCCTTCTATGGCGATATTTGCACAACCCTTCCATTTGAATCTCTTTTCCTGCCTTTATCCTTCTCAATTCATTTATCCTTTTATTAATTCATTTATTCAACAGTTATGAATCGACTACTTACTCTATATCAGCCATTGTGTAAGGGGCTGAGAAAAAGATAATTCCTGCCCTGGTTGAGCTTATGATCTATTAGTGGGAAGCAGATGTTGATGAAAGAACCACACAAATGATATAAATTAAAAAATTTTGTTAGTTATAATTAATGCCCCAAAGGACAACATATATTGTTACATATCATAATAAGGAAAAAGGGTCTTGTCAGGGAGGTCATAGAAGGCTTTCCCTGAAGAAATGATGACAACTGAGATCTGAAGGAAATAGAAGTTAACTCTGTGTTTGTGTTTGTGTGTGTGTGCATGTGCATGTGTGTTTGTGGCAGTGTTGGTGGTCATTATAATTTCTAGCAGATGGAATAGCACGTGCAAAGTCCTGTGATCAAAGGGAGCACAGGTTTATCTACTGGTCACTGTTTGCTTCTCACTTTCTCCCTCTTTCCTTCCTTTCTTTCACCTTGCATTGAGAGAGTTGGGTCACCAGTTTCCTCAGATCCCTAACACATTATTATCATTCATCCATGCAAAGACCCTCTGTTGCTTCTTAAAATTTATCTGTATATTCAGTTGTATCCCCTTTTAGCAATTTCTTTCTCCTGTCTTCCATAGGCAACCATTTTAATGCATTTAATATAGATTTTTAAAAATTCTGTTCTTATGAAAATATGATTGTTTTCTGCATATATATTCTTTATTTAAATGATATTGTTTTATTAATCTCATTTCTTTTTCACTTGGCACTATGATTTTAATATTCATCCAAGCTTCTCTGTGTATATCTGATCTGTTGATTTTAATTGTTGTGTAGTGCTCCGTGGGGGTGCGTCTGCCACCTATTATATATTTACTTCAATTCTGGTTGTCTCCAATTCCTTTCTACCTCAAACAACGACAACAGCAGCACTCACACACTTTAATGAACATCTTCCAACATGTCCTCTTAGGGATCTGTGAGAAAATTCCTTTGAATGATATAATCAGGAGCGGAATTGCTGGGTCATAGGTTATGCATGTACTTGATTTGACTAAGTCATGCCAGCTGGGTCTCCAAAATACCTGCAAGTCATCAGAGGTTTTCTGTTAAATGGTTACTTCACCCCCACTACTCTCTATCAGAGCATCCTGGATTCCTGGATTCATCTATTCAATTCTTCTTCCTCTTATACCCCTTCACAAACCCACTGTGAGGGAGCCACCAGTGTTATATTAATATTCTTTCTCATTAGCCTAAATCCAAAGCCAGTTTGTCATATCCCCTTTAGGAATTCACAACACACAGTTATATGGTAAAGATAAACACTAACTGCTAATGGAGGTTTCTATTGTTGTTTTCCTAAACACTTAAAGTACTGTAAGATTATCCTTGAGCACATAATTTGTACACTTCTCTGAGATCTCCTTTCAATTCTCAAATACTTCTTAGGATTATCTAGTCATTAAGGTGGACTGGAAATTGGTTGGACTAAAATTTTTTACTTAGTCTCACAAGAAGAAATTTAGATGGCTAAGTAATGTCAAGGTATGGGAGAGGTTCAGGCTCATTTGTAGTAACAAAAAAAAAAAGGTAATTTAAAATAGTAAAGAGAAGTCCTTTCCCAAATATAAAATTGGGAAGTTTTTTAAAGGAATATAATCCATCTTTGATGAGGATTCAGGAAGTTGGGCACTTTCACATAGTGCTGGTGGGAAATGCACAGCCTTTCTGAAAGCAATTTGACAATGTGTATCAAAAGCCTTTAAATGTTTAAGACTGGGCACTGTGGCTCATGTGTGTAATCCTAGCACTTTGGGAGGCCAAGGTAGCAAGATCACTTGAGGCCAGGGGTTCCAGACCAGGAGTTCCACCTGAGAAACATGGTGTAACTTGGTCTCTATGAAAAATAGAAAAATTAGCCGGGCATGGTAGTGTGTGCCTATAGTCCCAGGTACTCAGGAGGCTGGGGAGGACTTCTTGAGCCCAGGAATTCGAGGTTGCATTTAGATATGGTCATGCCACTGCACTCAGCATGAGTGACAGAGTGAGACCCTATCTCTAAAAAAAGAAAGAAAGAAAGAAAAGTATGTTTAAGGAAGGAGTTACAGATAAGGAAAGGGAGAAGGCAAGAATGAACTATGAATTTTGTGGTATTGAATTTAAATTGGAGGTATGAGTATAATCTCTCTCTCTCTCTCTCTCTCTCTGTCTCTTTCTCTCCCCCCACACAGATAGATATAGAAATAGGGGTATGTGTGTGTTTATGTGTCTGTGTGTATCTGTGCACATGTATCTCTTACCTCTGTCTGCTGAGAAGGCCTAGAAGCAATGAGACTCTAGTACCAATGAGCATATCTAGTGTCTAGATCTTAATATATAAATAACATTTTCCTATAGAAGGAGTCAAGGCTTTTTGTTCTTCTTCTTTCTTTGTTTCTTTTTTTTCTTTCTTATACATAGTCTCGCTCTGTTTCCGGGGTGGGCTACAGTGCTGTGGCATCATCCTAGCTCACTGCAACCTCAAACTCCTGGGCTCAAGTGATCCTCCTGCCTCAGGCTCCCCAGTTGCTGGGACTACAGGTGCACACCACCACACCAGGCTAATTTTTTCTATTTTTAGTAGAGACAGGTCACATTCTTGATCAGGTTGGTCTTGAACTCCTGAGCTCAAGCAATCCTCCTGCCTCAGCCTCCCAGAATGCTAGGATTATAGGCATGAGCCACCATACCCAGGCAAGGCTTTTTGGAAAAATGGATCTTTCCAAGGCTGAGGCAGGGAAAATATTGAAAAGAGCCTGAAACATCCTGTGGTACCAGAAAGTAAGAAGATTGCTCAAAGATAAAGAGAACCAATCAAAAATGACTCAGTAATCAACTTTAACAATAGTATGGCATTTTACAACACATAGAATAAAATGAGAACCTATCAGTCTGTACTGATATAAATAATCAAATAAATAGATAGGTTAGGACAGTGGCTCACACCTATAATCCCCGCACTTTGGGAGGCTGAGGTGGGAAGATCACTTGAGGCCAGGAGTTCAAAACCAGCCTGGGCAACACAGTGAGACCCTGTCTCTACAAAACATAAAAATTAGCCGGTGTGGTGGCACACACCTGCAGTCCTAGTTACTTGGGATGTTGAGGTAAGAGGATTGCTTGAGCCTAAGAGTTGGCGGTTGCAGTGAGCTATGATTGTATCACCGCACGCCAGCCTGGGTGACAGAGCAAGATCATGTCTCTTAAAAATAATAATAATAATAATTAATAAATACATAAATGCGGGAGAAGGGTAAGCTCTTCCTTACCAAAAAATTCCAAATAAATGTATAAAGAATAATGAAGATAGATGTCATTTGGCAAACATCATAGTAATAAATGTTGCAAGCATAAAAAGTATGAAAAACAGATATTTGTATTGTCTTAAAGTATCTCCTTATGTATACATATTTCAAAACAACATATTGTACATTATATATACAATTTTTATCAATTAAAAATAAAATAATAAAGGTATCTCCTCACGAAATACTTACAAAAGGTAAAATAGTAACTTTATAGGGCAGAAACCCAGCAGATCCCATCCTAAGTTATCAAAGTTAGCATCACCAGTATTGGGATAAATCAACACTATGTGCCTCCTCCTATGATGCATGGAGGACACAACATCAGTTCTGTGGTATTCTTACCAAAAATAAATACCCTGAATTTATGTGAGGGAACATTAGACCAAAATCGAGAGACATCTTAGAAAATAATTGGCTGATATTCTCCAGAAGTGTCAAGGTTATGCAGGATCAGCTAGATAATTCACAGAGACCACTTCAAATTAAAATGTGGGGTTCCTTCTTCAACAAATTCAAGATGGCAACAGCAGAGTGTTAAACGAAATGTGCACGGCCCTGTGCAACTGCTCACATAGCATGTCCATGAAGCTGGCCCTGAGGTTGGGAAAGACAAAGACTGAAAAACTGTCCTGCATTGAAAGGGTAGAGACATGGAAACTAAATGGAGTGATGGATCCTGCACCAGATCAAGGACATTAGTGGAACAAAATGAAAAATGTGAATAAGTTCTGTCGATTAGATTAGATAATAGTAAAAAAACAAAAACATTTATCGGGTGTCGGGCAGGTGGGGGAGGAGGGGATGGGTTTATATATATATACATTATAAGTGAATTGTGCATTATTGGGGTCATGGACACGCTTGAAGCTCTGACTCGAGGGGGGAGGGAAGGTAATGGCGATGTATGTAACCTTAACATTTGTATCCCCATATTATGCTGAAATAAAAAATAAAAAAAAGAAAGAAAAAGCACTCAATAATGACAATGATTAAAACAAAAAGATTCAATAATAGTGTTTTATTAATGTTAATTTCCTGATTTTGATTATTATAGTTATGTTAGATGTCAATATTTAGGGAATCTGAATGAAGAGCATATGGAAATACGTTTTATTATTTTTGCAGATTTTTTCTAAGTCTCAAATTATTTCCAAATGAAAAATTTTAAAAAGTAATAAGAGATATAGAAGATCAGTGAGCATTGTAGGACCCACTGAAATGATCTTGAAGATAGAACAGAACTTAAAGCTGGATTTTGGAGAATGGGTGAATTTGAATGAATAGAAAAGAGATTTAACTGGCCATAAGAAGAAAACATGTAAAACAATGCAAAGTCCTTGGCTTTTAAGTCTAATAAAAAAATAAAATGTATGTTTATTTCATTTTCCCTATCAATTACATTTATAATAAATTTTTCTGAGAAAAGATATGCACAAATATTTAGTATATACATAGAATTTCATTGCACCAGTGTATAAACACTGTCATAAAACAGAAAACAATGAGAAACCATCAAAATGGCTAATAAAAGGGGATTGATTAAATAAAATTTGTTTCATCCATAGATTGGAAAACAACACAGCAAATTAATCTGTAAAAGAAAATATTCAATTAATATTAACATTGATTATTTCTGGATGATGAGATCGTGGCTGTTTTGATTTTTAAAATTTCTGTATTCTGTTCTATTGCAAAATGAATCTCATTAACTTGTTATATTTGTGTAATAAAAATAAAGATACCGGCTGGGCACGGTGGCTCACGACTGTAATCCTAGCACTCTGGGAGGCCGAGGTGGGTGGATTGCTCTAGGTCAGGAGTTTGAAATCAGCCTGAGCAAGAGCGAGACCCCGTCTCTACTATAAATAAAAAAATAAATGAATTGGCCAACTAATATATGTATAGAAAAAATTAGCCGGGCATGGTGGCGTATGCCTGTAGTCCCAGCTTGGGAGGCCGAGGCAGCAGGATTGCTTGAGCCCAGGAGTTTGAGGTTGCTGTTAGCTAGGCTGACACTACAGCACTCTAGCTCAGGCAACAGAGTGAGACTCTGTCTCAAAAATAAATAAATAATGCCTCTGGCTGGTGTCTATGAAAAAAATAAATAAATAAATAAATAAATAAAGATGTCATTGAAAAAATAATAAAATATTTTACCTACTCTAGGTCTAGCCTGTACTGTTTCTGAAAATAGTAACATTTAACAAATGTAATCCTCTTTATACTGGATTTATGTAAAAATTCTCATTTGAATTTTTACATGGGCTGGGCATGGTGGCACACCTGTAGTCTCAGCTACTTGGAGGCTGAGGCAGTTGGATTGCTTGAGCCCAGGAATTTGAGACCAGGAGACCAGCCTAGGCCATGTAGTAAGACCCTGTCTCTATAAAAAAATGAAATAAAAAAATTTAAATTCTCATTTGATTTATAGCACTGACAATTATTTACAGAACCTATCTTTTTTTTGTGAGTCTATAATTTTTAAATGTGAGCTTATAGGTGCTTTTTCCTCTTAATGCCTTCTTGGCAGCATAAAAAAATTTGCAACTCTTGTTTCTTCATAATCCACAGCTATGACATGGCTTTGGAAATGAACTTGAGAGCATTCTTTTTTTTTTTTTTTTTTTCTTGAGACAGAGTCTCACTTTGTTGCCCAGGCTAGAGTGAGTGCCATGGCGTCAGCCTAGCTCACAGCAAGCTCAAACTCCTGGGCTCGAGTGATCCTTCTGTCTCAGCCTCCCAAGTAGCTGGGACTACAGGCATGTGCCACCATGCCCGGCTAATTTTTTTTTTATATATATATCAGTTGGCCGATTAAGTTTCTTTCTATTTATAGTAGAGACGGGGTCTCGCTCTTGCTCAGGCTGGTTTTGAACTCCTGACCTTGAGCAATCTGCCCTCCTCGGCCTCCTAGAGAGCTAGGATTACAGGCGTGAGCCACTGTGCCCGGCCTTTGAGAGCATTCTTTTAAAGAGTTGCCATTTAGTTGATTTTTAAAATATCATAAAAGGAGAAGTATAAAAAATTTTAAAAACCTATCATCATTTTCATGTCTATCCTTCTTGATCTTTATCAAGCTAGATATGAAGTTTTCTATATCATTATAATTATGGTATACAATTATGTACCTCTACTTTTTATTTAATATTATTTTGTAAAATTTCCCTATATTTCTGGAGAATGTTTTGCTGTATCTTTGTATAGCTTTTATTATATTCTTTGGAATGGTTTCCTTATGACAAATTCCCAGGAGTCAGATTACAATGCCTGATATGTGGCATCAGTTTGCTTCCCCAAAGGATCATGTGCATTTTTAAAGTATTTCATCTGTTCCTTGGTTTGTGGCTGTCCCACCATGGCTTACCAAACAGCAGCTGCCTTGTGATCTTACTACCACTCATTTCCCACACATATCTCACCCTGCTGAGTTAATCTGCAGTATGCATCCTTTCAATACTTGTTATCTAACTATAATCCTAGTCACCCTCTTTTACCAGCTGGGCTTTTACCAGGCATGTATGGAATTTAAACCATTTGCAGAAGTTAAAGATTTCAATAGCAAACCAAATCACATAGTTTAAAAGATCATATATTTCCACTGCTTCACAGGACTTTTGGATTTTGATATCAAACTTATTCCACATTTTGTCATCCAAATTTTAAAGGGACATACCACATTTTTATTTGATCTGTTCATTGTCAAAGATTCACACCTTTCAGATCAGTATATGCTGAAGACAATCTATGGTTATTCTAGGTTTCTCTAAGGCATACTGTTACAAAACAAATAATTGTTAGGTTAAATGTTCATCCACGGATGATGAAAATTGTGTTCAAGAATACCAGTAGGATTCAGCTTGAGGCAGTTTCTGAATCATGGTCTTGAGCTGCGGTTTCCAACCCTCGGGCCATGGACCAGTAAGGTCGGGGACCTCTTAGGAGCTAGGCTGCACAGCAGGAGAGCAAAGAGTGACCAAGAGAAGTTTCATCTGTATTTACAACTGCTCCCATCACCGCGTGAGCTCCACCTCCTGTCAGATCAGCAGTGGTATTATATTCTCACAGGAGTGTGAACCCTACTGTAAACAGAGCATGTGCATATGAGGGATCTAGGTTGCACGCTCCTTGTGAAAATCTAATGCCCAGTGATCTGAGGTGGAGCTGAGGCAGTGATGCTTGCCCTGGAGAGCAGCTGCAAATACAGATTTTCATTAGCAGAGAGGTTTGACTGCACAATAAATGTAATGCCCTTGACTCATCGCCAAACCATTCCCTGCCATGGAAAAATTGTCTTCCATCAAACTGGTCCCTGGTGCCAAAAAGGTTGGGGACCACTGGTCTTAAGGATTATAGATATGCGTAATTTGTAGAGTTCAGAATTTCCTAGGGACTAGACACATATTTTGATACTAGTTTTATTTATCCATTTATTCACATGTTCCTTTAATATTTATTGAACAGCTATCATATGCCTGGCACTGTGTTAGATATTATTGCCAAAAAGATAAACAAAACAGACATACTTCCTCTCCTCATAGGGATTGCAGGCTAATGTGTTTGTGTATGTATAAATACCAGCCCAAATTATTATAAAATTATACCTGTGATATTAACTACAAAGAAAAAAGGTGCTATGAAACTATATAACAGGAACTTAAGCAATTGGAGGCTTCTCTCAAGAAGGGACCTTAAAACTTAGTCCTGGCCAGGCACAGTGGCTCATTCCTGTAATCTCAGCACTTTGGGAGGCAGAGGTGGGACGATAGCTTGAGCCCAGGAGTTTGAGGCTGTAGTGGGCTATGGTTGTGCCACTGCACTCTAGCCTGAGGAGCAGAGTGAGACCCACATCTCTAAAAATATAAAAATAAAAATAAAGAACAAAAACAAAAACAAAAAAACTGAGTCCTGAAGAAAGAGTAGGAGTTAGCCAGGTCAAAGGGTGGGAAAGGGTATTCCAGTCAGGGGGACCAACACACAGGAAGACCTGTAGGGAGAAGGGGCTTAGCAAATTTCAGAAACAGAGAAAAGAACAATGTGTCTGAAATATTATGTGAAAAGAAGTGTGAGATGAGGCTGGGGTGGTAGATAAAATTCAAAGGCCCAGATCATCATGGAGAACATCCTAGACATAGGAGAAGCTTGCAGAAGGAGCACTGTAGTAGATAGAACAAAAGTAGAAGTTTAGAGAGTTTGGGAGAGAAGTGGGAAGGAGGCTGGATAGACCATGAAGTCCTGTGGTCATGAAAAAAAAGGTTTTATCTTGGATTAAGGAAGAAGAACCCTCCCAAAGAGTACTTAGAAGAAACAGCCAAAAATGTAGCAGAAAAAAAATGGAGACAATAAAGTAATGGAAACAAAAGAAAAATAATGTTTCTTTTAAAAGGTTGAAAGGTGAATATGATGATTACTGAAAAAAAGCAGGGCTCTTCCTCCAGAGATATTTACTTAATTGGTCTGGGGTAGGGCCCAGGCATTAGTATTTTTTAAAACTTCCCAAGTGTATCTAATATGCAGCCAAGTTTGAGAAACATTGTTCTAAGGGTATATGGGTGGTGATGGTGGTGATTTAACACTATAGAAGATAAACCATGTTTGAATGCTATTTTCTTTTTTTTTTTTTTCTTTTTTTTTTTTTTTTTGAGACAGAGTCTCACTTTGTTGTCCAGGCTAGAGTGAGTGCCGTGGCGTCAGCCTAGCTCACAGCAACCTCAAACTCCTGGGCTCGAGTGATCCTTCTGCCTCAGCCTCCCGAGTAGCTGGGACTACAGGCATGAGCCACCATGCCCGGCTAATTTTTTTTTTTTATATATATATCAGTTGGCCAATTAATTTCTTTCTGTTTATAGTAGAGACGAGGTCTCGCTCTTGCTCAGGCTGGTTTTGAACTCCTGACCTTGAGCAATCCGCCCGCCTCGGCCTCCCAAGAGCTAGGATTACAGGCGTGAGCCACAGCGCCCGGCCTGAATGCTATTTTCGAATCCAGAGTATAACAAGAAAAAGGTTGAGGATTAAAGAAAGATATAAAGAGCTTTGAGGCCTTTTGTTTTAGGTTTTTTGTTTAAGGCCTTCATAGTCTCCTTGAGTACAACTGTAGCAAAATAATAATATGAGATCATGGTACTACATTTCATACATCAATGAGGAATAGGTCATACATATAGAATATGTCCAATTATATGTATTTTGAGAATTTCTATGAAAGTCAGATTTTCTTAGAAAATATAAGAATCCAAGTATACCAATATTTCCCATATTTTAACTAAATTAATATTTTACAGAGATTCAGAATATCATCTCTCATCATAATGGTTTCATTTTACAGGAATGTACCAGGATATATTATTTATGCCTACAGTTGTAGTAATATAATAGGGTATCAAAAGTTTTTAATCACAAAAAGGATATGCCATATCTTGAAACGATTTTTTTCCCTTGTAAAATAGGATATGATACACACCAGAAAAGACAGAAACTTTTATTGTTGAAAGGTGGGAATATAGCAAGAACCTGTAATATAAGTTGTTATGTATTACACTTTATTAAAAAGTTAAAAAATATAAACGTGTTTCCATTTTGAAGTCTGCACTGAGAAAATAGTAGGATTATATGGGCTACTGTGGTTCATAAAATTTTTGCTGCTGTTGACCATGGGAAAGGAAAATGAACAAAATAAATGATTTAGAAACATTGGAGTTTAAAAGTAGTATGAGTTCATAGAAGGAGAAATATAGTGGTGGCTAGAAAGGGATAAGTTAACAAGTTAGGAAAAGTTTGACAGCAGGAAGAAAAGTGTAGGGTACATTCTCTCTAGGCAGAGAGGATAAAGGTTGAAAAGACAAAAGATTGGGATTAGACTCCTTCAGCTACCTCATCTTTTTTGTTGTTTGTTTTTTGAGACAGGGTCTTGCTCTATTGCCTGGGCTAGAGTGCAGTTGTGTCATCATAGTTCACTGCCGCCTCCAATTCCTGGGCTCATGTGATCCTCCTGCCTCAGCCTCTTGAGTAGCTAGGATTACAGCCTGGATAATTTTTGTATTTTTTGTAGAGGTGAAGTCTGGCTATGTTTCCTAGGCTAGTCTTGAACTCCTGGCATCAAGTGATCCTCCCACCTCAGCTTCCCAGAGTGCTAGAGTCATTTTTACCATCATATAACTGTCCTTATGTCCAGATATCTCCTATATTAAGAACAAATTTTTTAAATAGAGGTGAAAATTGTATAACATAAAATTAACCATTTTAAAGTATACAACTCTGTGGCATTTAGTACATTCACAATGTTGTGCAACCACCACTTCCATCTAATTAGAAGACATTCTCATGTTCACTCTGTATTTATTCCATTTCATCCCTCCCCCAAAACCCTGTATCTATTAGGCAGGCACTCTCTACATTCCCCTTCCCCTAGCCATTGATAATCACCTTTCTGTCTCTATGGATTTACCTATTCTGGATATTTCACAGAAATGGAATTATAGAATGTGTTACTGTGTATTGTGTCTGGCTTCTTTGATTTAGCATAATGATTTTTTTTTTTTTAGAGATGGGATCTTGCTGTGTTGCCCAGGTGGGAGTTCAGTGGCTGTTTACAGGCCCGATCATTGCACACTACAGACTTCAACTCCAGGGCTCAAGTGGTTTTCCTGCCTCAGTCTCCTGAGTAACTGAGACTATAGGTGTGCACCACCTTGCATGACTTTAGCATAATACTTTTGAGATTCATCCACATTTATATTTATCAGTATTCCATTCCTTTTTTATGGCTGAGTAATATTTCATTACATGGATATAACACATTTTGTTTATACATTCCTCTGTTGATGGACATTTGGGTTGTTTCCCCCTTTTGGTTATTATTATGAATAGTACTGCTTGAACATTCATGTAAACCATTTTTGTTCAAACATGTTTTCAATTCTTTTGGGCATATGAATAGAATTGCTGGCTCATATGGTAGTTCTATACTTACTGAGGAACAACTAAACTATTTTTCCCAGTAGCTGCACCATTTTATATTTCTACTAGCAATGTACAAGGGTTCTACTTTTTCCACAACCTCTCCAACACTTGTTATATTCCATTTTTTTGATTATAGACATCCTAATGTGTGTTAGTGCTATCTCATTGTAGTTTTGATTTGTATGTCCTTAATGACTAATGATATTTCATTTCATATGCTTATTAGTATCCATTAACATATTCTTTGGAGAAATATATATTCAAGTCCTTTGCCCATTTTTTAGTTGGGTTGTATTTTGGTTGTTGAGTTATACAAGTTCTTTATATATTCTGGATACTACACCCTTATCAGATATGTAATTTACAAGTATTTTCTCTCTTCCTATATTAACTTTTTCACCTGTATCCTGGAAGACATTTCTTCCTTTTGAAAGATCATAATAATAAATGCGTTGCTAATTATGCCCTTGCCACTTAGTCCTTCCCTAGGGCCTTCAAAATGCTCATTATAAAAGACATTCAATGTTTCTTAAACTGAGTGGTAGGCACATGGATTTCCATTTTATTGACATATTTTATTATTTCTCTTATATATAGGTTATATTCACTTTTGGTATCTATATAAAAAATTTTAAAGGCTTGACAATAATGATTCCTCTAATTATTACTCCATTTTCTTATTTCTGTCCTCACTTTCATTAACATACTTCTAGAATGAGTGGTCTTTTTGCTACTTTTTTATCTACAACTGTTGCCTCTTTAATCTCTTGAAATACACCTTCTTTGTACTGAAATGACAGCTTTGAGTCTCTTCCCCACCCCTTTTCTTTCTTCCTAGGTGATGTCATTCATGATTCACCCATCTAGTTGCATTATGCAGAGACCCCTCAATCTGTGTCTCCAAAACTAACCCCTAACCCAAGTTTTAGAACTTTATGGTGGATAGTTCCAGTCTCTTAGTTTACCATATGTATTTCCCCTATTAATCAAGTTTTTTCCAATCCAATTTCCTATTTCTTCAACGGACATCAGATTCAGCCTCATAGCTTTGTAGTAATTGTTGATTCCTCTCTATCACACCTTCTGATCAGTTATAACGTCTTGTGATTTCTATTTTAAATACACTTCATTTGCACTCAATGGTCAGCATTCTATTTTAATCTATTATTACAGGGTGTTGGAAGTATATCAATAGACCCTCTGCGCCTGACTTCACATCCTCTCCTTCCTTAGTAGATATGGGAAATCTTTAAACAGAGCAATGTGATGAAACGTGGTGCTAAGTAAGAAAGATAACTTTGGTAGTATTCTGGAAGACGAAGTGGAGAAGGGACGGTGTTGACCCTCGTTACTGAAGCCATGAGAACGGAACTGTGGCGATGGAGAAGGATGTAAAATTGTAAACTCTACTGGTGACCAAATACAACTGGAAGGACTTAACCACACTAACATCCTGTATTGTATCTTACTCCCACAAATGAAGTACGTCAAGTGAATTTTTGCTAAGCGAGCAATACCCGCGCTTCTGTAAGAATTGCCACGCTCGGTGTGGGCCAAGCAAGCTCCACCATCCAGCTGGCGGATCCCATGTTGGCGGCCTGCGTCTCTCTAGCTTCCGTCTCTATGGTTTGGGGAATCTCCAGGTCTGGGCTCAACCGGTCCGACTTTTGCGCGTGCGCGAGCCCAGGCGCGTGCCCGCCCGCCCTCAACTGTCCGGCCCCGGGTGGGAGGGGTGGGTCTGGGAACGTTGCGGCGGCTGTCGCCGCGGCCCCAGCACCCAGGGCTGTTGCCCGGCCGAGCCTGCGCCGGGAGTCCTTCGCTGTCTCCTCGGGCGGCGGCCACCCGCCCCCAGATGGTGGGTCCAGAGGATGCCGGAGGCTGCTCGGGGAGAAACGCCAAGTTGTTCCCAGTGCCGGCGCCGGAGCCTGTGGGCCAGGACGGGAAGATGATCCGGGCCACGGGCGGCTTTGGCGGAGGCGTCGGCACTGTGGAAGCGCCAGAGCAGGCTGAGGAGGAGGAGACGCCGCCTCGGCAGCTCCTCCAGCGTTACCTCGCGGCGGCCGGGGGACAGCTGGAACCCGGGCTCTGCTACTGTTCGCTCCCCGCCGGCCAGGCCCGCGCCCCGCCGCCCTCGGCAGCCCTGCGCTCGGACGCCTGCCCGCTGGGCTCGGGCTCCAAGCACCGCGACACAGAGGCAGCGGATGTCCGCGCGCCGCGGCACGGAGGCATGACCAACGGGGACTCCGGCTTTCTGCCCGGCCGAGACTGTCGCGACCTGGAAGAGGCTCGCGGGCTGGCCCGCGCCGGCGGCCAGGAGTCGCTCCGCTGCTGCCCCAGCGGCCGCCTCCGCCTGGAGGGGCCTGGCGACGAGGACGCGGACGGCCTGGGAAGCCCGTCCGACTGGGCCGCGCCACTCGAGGACCCGCTGCGGAGCTGCTGCTTGGTGGCCGCGGACGCCGAGGAGCCCGAGGGCGCGGGCAGTGACTCGGGGGGCAGTTTGGCCAGCGGCGGCAGCAGCAGCGAAGGCTTAGAGCAGCCGGGAGCCGGCGCGGGGGGTCCGGAGGAGGGCGCGGCCCCCGTCACCTTGGCGGAGAGGACTAGTGGGGGCGCGGAGGCGCGCCTCGGCTTTTCCGACGTTCACTTGAACTCGCGGAACACGTTCGAGGTGAGCCGCCGCCAGAGCCCCGGCGACCCCCTGCCCTCGGCGGGGCAGCCAGTGCCCTCGCCCGCTGCGGAACAGGGTACCGCGGGGACCTCGGCCCGGGCTCGACGGAGCGGCGGCTTCGCAGACTTCTTCGCCAGGTACAGCTCAGGGTGCGCCGGGGCTTGGGGCGGGGAGGGGGCCGGGAGCTCGCGGAGAGCGGCTGGGGTGGCCGCTTCCGTGCCGACCCCGCGCGTGTCCGGATTTAGCTTTGATTTGTCAGTGGGGGGGGAAGAGGAACTAGGTTTGCTTTGGGTTTCTTCTGTAAAAGTTGAGAGCTAGGGAGGCGAATCTTTCTGTGGCTCTGTCGGCGGGAGGCGGTACCTGCCATTCACACCTGGTTTCTGAGCATTCACGACCAGCCAGCCTGCTGGTGCCATATCTGCAGTTGCCTCTTCCGGAAAAGCAGATAACCTCCGTCCCAAGGTTTTTTTTTTTTTTTAGTTGTACTACAAGGATTTGAGTTGGGGAGAGAGTGGTACTTGTGTACGGGCGTGATTGTGACAAAGGAAAGAAAGTCATTTTGCAGAGCTGTTTATTTGCGTGGAATCTAAGCCCATTTAGGAAGTTTGGGAATTCCTGAAATTAGATGTGGTTCTGTTTCATTTGTTTCCGTGGCTCCAGTGGCCTTTATTAAAATGCAGGCAGTTTGGTGTTTAGAATTTGATCCCAGTCTTTGAAGTCAAATTACTATAGCGCTTTATCTAGGCTATAGCGCTTTTTCTACTTCTCCCAGATAGGCCCTGACTTCTTTTTTCAACAACTTAAACACTTTTTTTATTTTTTATGATTTGATGTGATATTCTTGGGAAATTAAATTATGGTGCTGGACATTGCAGATTTCAGGATAGAGCTTTGTTGGAATAAGAATAAATAAGCACGGAAACAGTCAGGAAATATTTATCTTAATACACATT
Source organism: Microcebus murinus (assembly GCF_040939455.1). Lineage (NCBI taxonomy): Eukaryota > Metazoa > Chordata > Mammalia > Primates > Cheirogaleidae > Microcebus > Microcebus murinus. The sequence continues at coordinate 30,784,090 of NC_134117.1, read as the reverse complement.
ACTGAAAAGCAGTTTCTCTTGAATTAGGTTTGACACACTTTTTTTTTTTTTAATCTTTAGGCAAATAGGAAAGTATTTCCGACTTGTAAAACTTTCCATTTTAGAGTTCTCTATCTTGTGTTTTTGTTTCCTTTTCAGGGATCTTGATTATAACCGGAACAAATTCTGCAGCTCAAGTTTTAGAAGGTTATACAATTTGTGTACATATTTGTAGACACGAGGGCACAGGAATTTCTTATTCCTCTTCTACATTATTATCTCATTTTTTTTGCTTGTATAAATTTACAAATAAATTATAAAGTTTCATAAATCAAGAGTGGGAAATTCTAGGCCATGAGTGGTGGCTCACACCTGTAATCCTAGCACTCTGGGAGGCTGAGGCAGGAGGATCACTGAAGGTCAGGAGTTCCAGACCAGCCTGAGCAAGGGCGAGACCTCATCTCTACTGAAAAATAGAAAGAAATTAGCTGGGCAACTAAAAATATATATAGAAAAAATTAGCCAGGCATGGTGGCGCATGCCTGTAGTTCCAGCTACTCGGGAGACTGAGGCAGGATTGCTTGAGCCCAGGAGTTTGAGGTTGCTGTGAGCCAGGCTGAAGCCACTGCTCTCTAGCCCAGGCAGCAGAGCAAGACTGTGTCTCAAAAAAAAAAAAAAGAAAAAAAAAAAAGTGGGAAATTCTAATTTTGTGTTATGCATAGGACAAATATATAGTAGTGAGGATCTGTATTTGTATGTATAGTTGCAAATATATTCAAAGCTTGTAAGTGGCAATATTCTAAAAGATCTCAAGGCAAATTAGGTTTATGCTTGTGACACTCTGTGGCCCTTGGGTGTTTATTTGTCTTTGTATCTATCTTGGTCATGTTTTGAGGTCAGGTGTCAGACCTGGCAGGGGCTTTGAAGATTGCTAATTCAACCAGTATACCCTGAGTGCTTGCTCTATGCCACACATTGGAAATAGAGATAATTTGGACAATGGTCTCTGACCTGGAGGTGGAGTGCAGGCTAGTGGGGATTAAGTTTGAAGACACATACATATATATGCATTGCAATTTATGAATAATAGCAATGCAGGCCTATGTAGAAGAGGCTATTTATTAGCAGTAGGCAGGAATATTGACTTGTATACTAATAGGACTTTTATTGATATAGCTAGATGACATTCATATGGCCACGTTATTGATGTGTATCAGAGCACTGGATTTGATGTCAGAAAACTTAAGTGCCCTGAAGTTAATTTCCCTAAGCCTCATTTTTCTTAATTGAAATTTGAATGTCAAGACTGTAAGAGTCATTGCTTCCTTTATATTTAATATGCTGTTGTTAGGAAAAGGCAGAGTCAGAGGCACAATTTTTGTCTTAGTATTTAGCTAAAACCTTAACTGGATCCTAAACACCTTGAAATCAGGGATAGAGATTCATCTCTCAACCTACAGTATCTAGCACTGGTATGAAGAACCACATTCAGATTGAGTTGATTTGAAAACTTTCATAAATACCCCCTTTTTACTGTTCTCTAGATAGTGTAATTTTTTTTTTTTTTTTTTTTTTTTTTTTTGAGACAGGGTGTCAGTGTATTGCTCAGGCTGGTTTCCAACTCCTGAGCTCAAGTAATCCTCTCATCTCAGCCTCCCAAGTAGCTGGGACTACAGGTGTGCAACACCATGCCAGCTAGGTAGTATAATTTTGAACAAATTCTCCATCCTTTTTTATTCATTTTTTATTTTTTCGAGACAAGAGTCTTGCTGTGTTACCCAAGTTAGAATGCTGTGGCATCAACCTAGCTTGCAGCAATCTCATACTCCTGGGCTCAAGTGATCGTCCTGTCTCAAACTCTCTAGTAGCTGGGACTATAGGCATGTGCCACCATGTCCTGCTAATATTTTCTATTTTTAGTTGCCTGGCTAATTGTTTTTTCTATTTTTATTAAAGATGGGGTCTCACTCTTGCTTAGGCTGGTTTCAAACTCCTGACCTCGTGGGATCTTCCTGCCTCAGCTGCCCAGAGTGCTAGGATTAGCTCGCATGAGCAAGTTTGTGTTTTTGATTCTTGAAATATTCCTGTGACCTAGGAAGGGCAGAAGTTATTTTTATTTTACAATTATTTGCCAAAGTTAGAAAGCTAATTGATGTAAGAATTAGAACTAGCTTATAGATCTACTCCAAGGGCTTGAAAGTATTATGCTGATTTCTATGAATTATCATAAGTTTAAGAACAAAAACTTAGCTTTTGGTGTAGTGAAAATACTATGCTTGAGAGATAAGAAACTTGGCTTTTGTCCTAGGTAGCTGCTTCTACCATTAGATAATTGTGTGACCTTGGGCAAGTCACTAAATTTCTGGACTTCAGTTTCTTCATCTATGAAATTAGGAGAATCAGAGTCCCTTCCAGTTCTAATATACTATCATATTACTCAATTCCATTGCACACACAATAGATCTCGAATATTTATTAGCTAAATGTTACAAATGTGAACTGCGTTAAAGAGGAAGCTTAAAAAAAATAGGATGTTTTTTCATTGGTAAAATCAGAGGATTGCCAGAGATAGAACTATCCCCTTGAAATCTAAATTCTACCTTGAATGTTTCTTTCAGGAAGGATCTAAACTCTGTCTTAGAGTAATCATGCTAAAAACATCAATGATCTTTGTTTAGTTTCTCATGTGTAGATGATACAGACCAGCAGCTCTAATTTTTTTTTTTAGCAAATTTTATTTTATTTTTATTATTTTTTTTGAGACAGAGTCTCACCCTGTTGTCTGGCTAGAGTGCCATGGCGTCAGCCTAGCTCACAGCAACCTCAAACTCCTGGGCTCAAGCAATCCTGCTGCCTCAGCCTCCTGAGCAGCTGGGACTACAGACATGTGCCACCATGACCAGCTAATTTTTTCTATATATTATTTATTAGTTGGCCAATCTTCTTTCTATTTTTAGTAGAGATGGGGTCTCGCTCTTGCTCAGGCTGGTTTCGAACTCCTGACCTCGAGCAATCCGTCTGACTCAGCCTCCCAGAGTGCTAGGATTATAGGCGTGAGCCACCATGGCCGGCCTTTAGCAAATTTTAGATCTATTTTTTTTCTTAGAATTTCTTGGAGATGAGGGGTAGAGAGAGAGAATAGGGTAATAAATAAATTTTAGTTAGTCACTGAACTGGAGTTCAAGATTTTAACTTCCAAACCATGAGTTATTTCTTGAAGGTTGCCAGTGTTCTGGTGAACTAGTGCAGTAAACTAGTGCAGTAATTTCTACTAATTTCTAGTGAACTAGTGCAGTAATTTCTTTCTTTCTTTTTTTTGAGACAGAGTCTCACTTTGTTGCCCAGGCTAGAGTGAGTACAGTGGCATCAGCCTAGCTCATAGCAACCTCAAACTCCTGGGCTGAAACAATCTTGCTGCCTCAGCCTCTCCTGAGTAGCTGGGACTACAGGCATATGCCACCATGCCCAGCTAATTTTTTCTATATATATTAGTTGGCCAATTAATTTCTTTCCATTTATAGTAGAGATGGGGGGGGGTCCTCAGTCTTGCTCAGGCTGGTTTCGAACTCCTGACCTCGAGCAATCCGCCCGCCTTGGCCTCCCAGAGTGCTAGGATTATAGGCGTGAGCCACTGCGCCTGGCCTTACTGCAGTAATTTCTAACCTTTAGTATACTTCAAAATCACCTAAAAGCACAATTAATAAAATTAGATTCTCTAATCCACAACAGGAGACCTGCTTTTGGCAGGTGAATTTGCAGTTTTAGAAAGTTGCCCCCAGTTGATTCAGATTGTCAGCTAGGTTTTAGTGGATTGAGGAGTTAGATATTTTAATTCTGGGTGACATCTTCATACTATAGGATGGTATAGTGGTTAAAAATGCTGGTTCTGGAGTTAGGCTGCCTGGGATTGAATTAGTTTATTAGCTGTGTAATTCTGGACCTATCTAGACCTCAGGCAACTCATCCATAAAATGGGGATAGTAATACCTATCTCATGAAATTGTCATGAGGGTGAAATGAGGTAATATTCTAAGTGCTCTATATTTGTTATATGAAATGTAGTGAGGATTCAAGTGTTATTATTCAGACTATAGCAAGGTCACTATATTCCCCAGCTTCACCCCTGAAATTCACTTATTTGAAGAAAGGAAGAGACTGGAGTGAATTTTTGCATACTATCTGAGAAAACATTACACAATTTGTGCAGTAGATTTTTAAACATCATGTATACATGGGATTAAATGGGTGTTAAAATGGATTTTGGTGTAGTGATATAAAATTTCTGGAAGTCTTGAAGCTTTGACTAAAAAGCAAATCCGAAAAGGAACTGAAAGGAAAGAATGTTGAGAAACATTAAAATATTTGTATCTTTTATTGTTTTAAGGAACTTTTATAGACAGGCAAAGCCAAGTTTTTAGTTTAAGTTCAGGAAATGTTTAACTTGGCTTACTCATACATTTCATACTTAGTATGTTGTGGTAGGAAGGTTTTGTGAAGGAGTAGAAACATTTGGAGATTTGAGGCAATACATCTGTTATCCATCTTGAAATGTGTTCAAAAAGGGAAAGTGTGTCCTTTTTGAGACTGCTTATTTATCCTTAGGAACTCTGTTAGCTACACTAAGAGTTATCCCCAGGTAGTTCTGGTTGATAGTTGCTTAGATCCTACTAGAGTGATTCTTAAACTTCAGTATTTAAAATTACCTGAAAGGGGGAAGCGTTGTTAAGAATGCAGATAGATTCCTTGAGACTCCACTTTTGATTCTTTAGATCTTGGGTGGGGTCTTCTAGGAACCCAACTTTCTAAAAGGGCCCCCAAGTGATTCTGATGCAGGTGGTTCTCAGACTGTAATCACTAAAATGCCTACTTGATAGGCAGGTCTCCTCAGGTAGTAACTGAAAGAAGGTGCTCATATTGCTCATATTGCTTAATTGATTTATAGCTCATATTGCTTAATTGATTTAAAATTGGGTCATAGGTCCTACATAATGATGAGTATAAACAGAGATATAATAGAAAACAGATAAAAACACAAATATAGAAGTACTTTGCCAACCTTTACTAGGTTGAGAAATTATCTCTACCTAATTAAATCTTAGCTTCCTTTTTAATAATGGGAAAGGTCTTTTATTTTCATTTTATGTTGTTTAGTTAGTTATGCTTCCCTGTTTTGTGAAAAGCTTTCATTTGTAAAGCCTTCTTAAGGTCTTCTGAATGTGTCACTTTAACTTTACCTTTATTATAGTTTGTCAAAAAAGATGTTAATTTTCTTTCTTTCTGCTACTAATTGATACTTTTCCATGTCTTTAAGAAGAAATTCTGCACACTGCACATGGCTTTCTTTCTCCCCTCCAAAATTTGCTGCTTCAGCCTTTCTTGTACTTCTTATTTCTGTGTCCTAAAGAAGAAGAAGAAAAGGATGCAAACCCATGTGACTGTCTGAGTTTTTAGCAGGCTTTTTCCTGCAATTAAGAGAAGGTTATGTTAGAAAACCAAGCTACAAAACTTCTTAACGTGTTTAAATTACCTTTGAATTTGGCAGTTCAGTGTCTTTTTGAGTTTTATGTTAGAAACTTTTTTTGTTTTGGTTAAAAAATATTTCTCTCTGCTTGTGTTTAACCCCCACACAGATTAAAACATTTTAAATTTGGAACTTAATATGATAGTTTTGAAATCAAATTATGTGCTATTTTCTCATATATTCACAAGTACTATAATATGCAAATACTCATAATCCATTGGGTATTATTTAGAATTTCTAAATCTGGTTTTCATCTAGACTGTAACCATCTTTTAGTCAAGTAGAGGAAATACTTTTTTGCTCTTGTCCCAGGAAAAAGTTATTCAAGGATGTTAATAGTTTACTTTTGTTTTGTTAGAAAAACATAAAATGCTCACATTATCTGCTTTTGAAAAGCAAGACAAGGAATATAAAATAAAACTCAAGGTAGGCCGGGCACGGTGGCTCATGCCTGTAATCTTAGCACTCTGGGAGGCCGAGATGGGCGGATTGCTCTAGGTCAGGAGTTCGAAACCAGCCTGAGCAAGACCGAGACCCCACCTGTACTATAAATAGAAAGAAATTAATTGGCCAACTAATATATATAGAAAAAATTAGCCAGGCATGGTGGCACATGCCTGTAGTCCCAGCTACTTAGGAGGCTGAGGCAGCAGGATTGCTTGAGCCCAGGAGTTTGAGGTTGCTGTGAGCTAGGCTGAGGCCACGGCACTCACTCTAGTCTGGGCAACAAAGTGAGACTCTGTCTCAAAAAATAAAAAAACCAAAGGTAAATAATTTGTTTCCACATTAAGCTGCTTTTTAAAATTTTTTTTACTTACATAACCCTTGACAGCCCCAACCCCATTGACTTATTTTACTTTAGTACTACCTAGAATTTTTAAAGAGATTGATACTCCTTGAATGTTATTTGGAAAACAAAAGATTTGTTGTGATTCAGAATTGTGTGTTGGTGGCAAAAATTTGTTATCTAAAGACTAAATAAAATAAAACTTTTATTTATTTTTTTACTGTGGTAGCACCCTAAATCAGTAATGGTTCAGAGAGCTCCCAGATAAAACTTTTGATAAATAATTATTATATAAGGTAACTGGCACAATCATGGAAGAAATAACTGGAAGATGATCTTTGTGATATACTCTCAGAAGCACAGTAATACTGTGAAGAATACTAGCATAGGAATTAACTTTCGAAAGTAGGCATACATCCAAAGGAAAAGAAGTCATTTTATCAGAAAGACACCTGCACTCAAATGTTTATTGCAGCACAATTCACAATTGCAAAGATGTGGAATCAACCCAGAAGCCCATCAATTCATGAGTGGATTAACAAAATGTGGTATATGCATACCATGTAATACTACTCAGCCATGAGAAAGGATGACTTAATGTCTTTTGCAACAATTTGGATGGAACTGGATACCATTATCCTAAGTATCTAAAGAATGAGAAAACAAACACCACAGGTAACTCACTACCGTGTTTCCCCGAAAATAAGACTTACCCATAAAATAAGCCCTAGCAGGATTTCTAAGCATTTGTGCAATATAAGCCCTACCCCGAAAATAAGACCTAGTGATGGGCATGGCTACTGAGCGTATCTGCACAACCCATGCATTTGGTCGCAGAGCAGTAAAGAACAGGAGCAGCCCTTCTCATCTGCCCCACGAGAGCTCTATTGCTCGATGTGAGAGATTAGGGCCAATGGTTCTAAAGGAAATAGAGTCTCAAGAAATTCAGGATGGAATTCGGGGTTTGGAGAGTTATGATGATGTTCCAGAGGAAGACGACTTAACTATATTTGAATAAATGTAGATTGTTGTACCATACTTAAAAAAAATAACACATCCCCTGAAAATAAGCCCTAGGGTGTCTTCTTGAGGAAAAATAAATATAGGACCCAGTCTTATTTTTGGGGAAACACTGTATTAGATTGGAACTAACTGATAAGCACACATGTGCATAGAGGGAAGTAAACCTCAATGGAAATCAAGTTAGCTGGGGAGAAGTGGATGGGCAAAAACCTATCTAATGGGTAAAATGAACACTATCTGGGTGACGGGCACACATATAGCCATGACTCAAATATTATAAAAATGATCCATGTAACCAAAAATATTTTTTCCTCTGTAGTATTTTTTTTTTTTTTTTTTTTTTGAGACAGAGTCTCGCTTTGTTGTCCAGGCTAGAGTGAGTGCCGTGGCATCAGCCTAGCTCACAGCAACCTCAAACTCCTGGGCTCGAGCGATCCTTCTGCCTCAGCCTCCCGAGTAGCTGGGACTACAGGCATGCGCCACCATGCCCGGCTAATTTTTTTTTATATATATATCAGTTGGCCAATTAATTTCTTTCTATTTATAGTAGAGACGGGGTCTCGCTCTTGCTCAGGCTGGTTTTGAACTCCTGACCTTGAGCAATCCACTCGCCTTGGCCTCCCAGAGAGCTAGGATTACAGGCGTGAGCCACCGCGCCCGGCCTCTGTAGTATTTTTAAATAAAACAAAATAGATAAAATAAAATTGTATCATATTATATCTAAAAAAACCTAGGCATACAAATGAAATAACTGAAAACTATACCACATGAATGAAGAATTTTAGAATATAGCCATTATAAAATTTTCTTGTAAAATATTAATAACTAGCCTCTTTAATGAGTTGGTAAGATTGTTTTGTCTCATATAAGACCACTGAAACACAGTCTCTTGATTTAGTTGTCCATTTAATGGAAACATAACACTAGGGAAAAAAGACAATTACCTTGATCGGGATCCAGGTTTTACTTGTGCCTACTGGAAGATAGGTTGTATCATGCATCAATTCATGAAGTACTTGTAGGTCAGACATGAACAAAATGTCAACAATGCAGAGTACCACCACCAACTCCAGAACTAAGGAAGTGTCTGGCTTTTTATTCTTAGAGAGTTTAGGCACCTGATAGATGTAATTTAGCCTTGCTTGAATTCTTTTACTGACATGGAGCTCAGTTTCCTCAAGGCAACCTATTCAGGTTATTAATTATTAGAAGGTTCTTTATGTTGAAGAACAGTGTATCTCTTTGTAATGTTCATGGTCCCAATTTGCCCTTTAGAGCCACAAAGTGCAACTCAGTTTTTCTGCATGATCACCCTTCAGACAGTTAAAGATTGCTACAGAACCTTTTTGTTGTTGCTATTTTTGGACCCTCCTAGCTATGCATAGAGTTCTTTTGTGCTAGTTTGCAATTTTCTTACTATTTATTCATTCAACAAATGCTAGTGAGTCCTATTATGTGTATTAGGCACCAAAGAAATTAGACAACAGAACATTTTATTAAAAAACTTAAGATGAGGGAGTCCTATAAAATCAGTACTTAAAATATTGCCTGATTAGTGTTCTGAAGATGAATCAGTAGCACTGAGGAAGGAGTGATTAACATTGGGAACTCTTCATGGTAGATGAAACATGAAAGCTTACTCTTTTACTAATGAAAATGGTTTGGGGCCGGGCACTGTGGCTCACGCCTGTAATCCTAGCTCTTGGGAGGCCGAGGCGGGCGGATTGCTCAAGGTCAGGAGTTCGAAACCAGCCTGAGCAAGAGCGAGACCCCGTCTCTACTATAAATAGAAAGAAATTAATTGGCCAACTGATATATATATAAAAAATTAGCCGGGCATGGTGGCGCATGCCTGTAGTCCCAGCTACCCGGGAGGCTGAGGCAGAAGGATCACTCGAGCCCAGGAGTTTGAGGTTGCTGTGAGCTAGGCTGACGCCATGGCACTCACTCTAGCCTGGGCAACAAAGCGAGACTCTGTCTCAAAAAAAAAAAAAAAAAAAAAAACCTGTAAAAAAAAACAAAAAGAAAATGGTTTGGGTTAGAATAAGGCTGATGACAGTACAGGTAACAATAGGATATACAGATCTATACATGAAATAGCACAGCACTTTTTGGGACTTCAGATACTTATTAGTATGATTGTCTCTAGGGTGTGTGAGCTAGAGTGTCGAAAACTGTAGGTAAAAGGTTGGGGTTAAATTTGTCTGACAGAACTAAGTAATTTGAATTGGTTTAATGAGGAGTGGTGGTGCATCGAAGCTTTGATGGTTGTGGATTTTTTTTCTTGTTTTTTGAGAGACAAAGTCTCCCTCTATTGTCTTGGCTGGAATGCAGTACAGTGGTGCCATCATAGTTCACTGCAGCCTCAAACTCTTGGGTTCAAGGGATCCTACCATCTCAAACTGAGTGGCTGGGACTATAGACATGCACTACCATGCCCAGCTAATTTTTAAATTGTTTCGTAGAAATGGGGGTCTCCTTATGTGACTCAAGCTTGATGGGGTTTTTAAACAAAGGGAGGCATATTTATAATTGCATTTCAGAGTATTGACTCTTGTATAGCACTGTGGCAGATGATTTAGGACTTGAGCAACTGGAACCTGGAGACAATTGTGGTAGTTTTGGGGTGCTTGTCAGTCTCCTTTTAAAAATGTGATATATCAGATAGTTGATATAAATAACATTAATCCCCATAAGAAGGAATGGCTAATAAATTGAGTGACATATACTTACTATAGTAGCCTTTTTGTGAAGCTTTAATGAAGGTGAACTTTGCATTTGTTTTTTGTTTTGAGGGAATTGAGATGATACAAATATAGAGTCATGTGAAAAATTGATCTTGTCATGTTTAGTAAGGAATTTGATGATGGTGGGAAAAGAGCCAGAATAGCTGTTAGGCTAGGTGTTTTGCTGTTGTGGATCAGAAAAGAAACAACTTAAGGGAAAACCCTGAGGGTGTAAAGTTGTTGCAAAATCAAGTTTTTTATATCCAATGTACAAGTTCTATACATCGCTTCATTAAAGTGGATTGTGAAAATATACTCATCAGCCATTTTAGAGGGTTGAATGAGATAAAGACAAAATATTAGGACTTCCATAATTACTTATACGTGTGTTTCTTCTACTAAGAGACAAACTCCCTGGAGGTAGGGACCATGTTCCATATCTTGATTATTGTGAATAATGCTATATTAAATATGGGAGTGCAGATATCTCTTTGAGATGCTGATTTCAATTACTTTGGGTATATTCCCTGAACATTGTTTTTTAATTCTTTTGGCATTATGCCCAGCAGTGGAATTGTTGGGTTGGATGATAATTCTGTGTTTAAAGCATTGAGGAACCACCAAACTATTTTATAACAGCATTTTACATTCCCACCATCAATGAATGAGGCTTCCAGTTTTTCCATGTTCTTGCCAATATTTGTTATTTTCCTTTTTAAAAAAAAAAATTACAGCCATTCTAAGGGGTGTGAAGTAGTATTTCATTGTGGTTTTGGTTTGCATTTTTCTAAAAACTAATGATGTTGAGTATATTTTTATGTGTTGGCTATTTGTATATCACCTTTGTCCTTTGCCCATTATTAATTGGGCTCTTTGTGTTTTTTGTTGTTGAGTTATATGAGTTCTTTATATGTTCTGGATGCTAGACCCTTATCAGATATATGATTTGCAAATATTTTCTCCTATGGATTGTCTTTATACTTTCTTTTTTTTTTTTTTTTTTTTTTTTGAGACAGAGTCTCGCTTGTTGCCCAGGCTAGAGTGAGTGCCGTGGCGTCAGCCTAGCTCACAGCAACCTCAAACTCCTGGCTCAAGCAATCCTGCTGCCTCAGCCTCCCAAGTAGCTGGGACTACAGGCATGCGCCACCATGCCCGGCTAATTTTTTTTTTTTTTTTTTTTTTGAGACAGAGTCTCACTTTGTTGTCCAGGCTAGAGTGAGTGCCGTGGCGTCAGCCTAGCTCACAGCAAACTCAATCTCCTGGGCTTGAGTGATCCTTCTGCCTCAGCCTCCCGAGTAGCTGGGACTACAGGCATGCGCCACCATGCCCGGCTAATTTTTTTATATATATTTCAGTTGGCCAATTAATTTCTTTCTATTTATAGTAGAGACGGGGTCTTGCTCTTGCTCAGGCTGGTTTTGAACTCCTGACCTCGAGCAATCCGCCTGCCTCGGCCTCCGGCTAATTTTATATATATATTAGTTGGCCAATTAATTTATTTCTATTTATAGTAGAGACGGGGTCTCGCTCTTGCTCAGGCTGGTTTCGAACTCCTGACCTTGAGCAATCCGCCCGCCTCAGCCTCCCAGAGTGCTAGGATTACAGGCGTGAGCCACCGCGCCCGGCTTATACTTTCTTGACGTTATCATTTGATGCACAAAAGTAGAAACCTTTTAAATTTAATGTATATACTTTTCTAAGTTTGTGTAACCAGCTTAGTTTTCTCTTTAATAGGGAAGATAAGATGTGTATACCGCTATCCATAGCATAGGCAGGAAAGTACAGAATGTGTGAAAAAGAATACAGTTTCCTGATATCTTAGGGTTCATGCAGTTTTAAGGAACATAAGCCTACTTAAGCTATCTTAAATAAAAGATTATTGTTGGCATATGTAATAATAGGCATCTTGTGGACATTTTAAAGATAGAAAATAAACTATTCTTGTGTTACAAAGTGCCAGGAACAGAAGTTTCTCTGTTTTTCAAGAGATGCTTGGCTTTTCTTGTGTCTTTTCTGTCTCCTGGTTGCTTAATCCATGGTTTCCACCTGCAAAGGCCATATGAAGTTGTCCCAACTCTGCGTGATTTATCAGCTCAAGCATCTGACTCAGTTTCTAAGGGGATCTGATTATAGCCTGTACATGAATTTGTCCCTGTTTTATCAACAACTCAGTTTAATCAGCACTGACTGAGGGACAGGACCATAAACTACAAAAATGCCCACTTTGGAGGCATTTTTCAGTCAGTAGGGATTGGGGAAAAGGCAATGGCAAAGAGTGGGAATGGATTGTAGGCATGCCAGAACATGCAGTGGATTGTAAATATTCAGGAAAAAAAATGCATCTATACTGAATATGTACAGACATTTTTTCCTTGTCATTGTTCCCTAAAAAAAATACAATATAACACCTATTCACAAAATATTTACATTATATTAGGTAGTATAAGTAATCTAGAGATGATTTAAAGTATATAGGAGGATGTTCACAGGTTATTTGTAAATAATACACCATTTTATTTAAGGGACTTAAGCATCCTTGAATTTTGATATCTGAGGGAAGCTCTAGAATCAATGCCCCATGGATACTGACGGACAACTATATATTTTTTCCTAGTTGTGAAAAATAAGATAATTTAGGTCCAAATTGTGGAGAGCGTTTAATGCTTGGGTAAAGAATGAAAATTCTTTAATATATAGAAGGGAGTTTTTGAGGATTTGGGGGCAAGGAAATGAAATGCTCTGTTCTTTCATTCTTGTATTTTATAATGTTTTTCCAGTCAGAATGAGTTGTCTTTTATCGCCTTCCTCTCTCTAATCTTGTTTGTCTAAATTCTCCCTTGTTCATTCAGCAAGCATATTTGAGCACCAACTAACTATATCCTAAGAAAAGAAAGAGGCCTTTCTGTGGAGGCCAGTGATACAAACATGAATTGAAATGCTATGGTGTGATACTAGCAGGAAGCATGAGATGGGTGTTTTAAGTTCTTTTAAAATGGAGAATTACCCCTTCAGTGATCATAAGAGACACAAGGTGGATAAAGATTTTATTACTTATAGGCCCTGGGGGTATATGGTATAGGGAAGGCCACATGGAGTTTGGTCAGTGCCAGGAGAGGTGGTGAAGAAGAGGGGCTCTGGGCCAGAGCCTTTGCTGGGGTCCAGGGCGTAGTCCAGGCAGGTTTCATGTGGAGAGTTCTCATTAATGGGTTCAAATAAGCATGTAAGAGTTCTAGAAGGTCACTGTGGCATATGTGCATCGTCCATTTAATTTGAAAAATAAAATAAAAATAAAATTGGCATAGTCCATCTTTAGGCTCATTTCAGGGGTTAGAGGAAAGTGTGACTACAAAGAGGTAGCATAAGAGAGTTTTTTTGGGGTGATAGAACTATATCTCAGTTTCAGTGGTAGTTACACAAATCTATACATGTGGCAAAACCTGTAGAACTATACACCAAAATCAAAACAGTAAATTTTATTCTATGTCAGTTTAAAAAATCAAATATTTAATGAGTGCAGGGCTTGTAAAGGTTACATGAATCCTGTTCTCAAACCATTTAGAATTTAAAAGTAGTATTCAGATGATTATGTAAGGTAGAAAGTGAATAATATTAGAACAGAATGATTCATAGAATAAATGGCTTATCAAGGAGACAGGTTCATAGAAATAATAGCTCAGATAGACTCTGCACTCCTCCATTAGACTAAGTTTGAGAACAGAGGTGATTTTTTTTCTCCGTAGACCCTCAAAATAGCTGATTTTCATTCTTGTATGAAAGCATAGCACTGGGCATATGGTGATGGTGAATACAGAGCTCACATTCTAATGCAGCTGTGATATTGTAGAGCTCACATTTTTTTCCCCCCATAAACTCAACCAAGTGGTTAGAGCTCATACATTTTAATGCAGAAGACAACTAAATAAATCTTCAAAACTATTTTGGCTATTCTACTTCTTTTGCCTTTCTATGCCAATTTTATTTTTATTTTATGTTTTAAAGAGCAGGGTCTTGTTCTGTTGCTCAGGCTGGAATGCAGTGGTGCAATTATAGCTCTCTGTAACCTCGAACTTGCCCAAATGATCCTCCTGCCTCAGCCTCCTGAGTAGCTAGGACTAAGGTGTGTGCCACCAGGCAGGGCTAATTTTTAAATTTATGTAGAGATGAGGTCTCACTGGGTTGCCCAGGCTGATCTCAAAATCCTTGGCTCAAGTGATCCTCCTGCCTCGACCTTCCAAAGTGCTGGTATTATGGGTGTGAGCCATACCCGGCCCCATATCAATTCCAGCTTGTCTCTATCTGCAAATAATCCTTGTTAATTAACTTGATTAGCATTGATGTCTTTACTATTTTGAGCCTTCCAATCCTTGAACACAGTATATCCATTTATTTGAGTCTTTTTTGATTTCCTTTACCAGTGTTTTGAAGTTTTCAGCATATATATCCTGCCACGTTTTAGATTTATTTCTATTTAATGTTTTTGGAGATATTATAAATGATGCATTTTTAAAAATCTGTTTCTAACTATTCATTGCTAATATATAAAAATATGATTGATTTTTGTGTGCTTACTTTTTATCCTGTAATCCTGCCAAACCTATTTTACTTAACTTTACTAGGAGCTTTCTTGTAGATTCCATTAGGTGATTATGTATATAGCAGGCGTCCTCAAACTATGGCCCACGGGCCATATGCAGATGTTTTGCCCATTTCTTTTGTTGTTTTTTTTTTTTTGTTTTTGAGACAGAGTCTCACTTTGTTGCCCAGGCTACAGTGAGTGCCATGGCATCCTAGCTCACAGAAACCTCAATCTCCTGGGCTCAAGCCATCCTACTGCCTCAGCCTCCCGAGTAGCTGGGACTACAGGCATGCACCGCCATGCCAGGCTAATTTTTTGTATATATATTTTTAGTTGGTCCATTAATTTCTTTCTATTTTAAGTAGAGACTGCATCTCCCTCTTGCTCAGGCTGGTTTAGAACTCCTGCCCTCGAGCCATTCGCCCGTGGGTCTCCTAGAGTGCTAGGATTACAGGCGTGAGCCACCACGCCCGCCCTGCCCATTTGTTTTTTTACTTCAAAATAAGATATGTGCAGTGTGCATAGGAATTTGTTCATAGTTTTTTTAAACTATAGTCTAGCCCTCCAAAGGTCTGAGGGACAGTGAAGTGGCCCCCTGTTAAAAAAGTTTGAGGACCCCTGCTGTATAGAGTCATGTTGTTATGTTAAACGATATCTTACCTCCTGGTGACTGGAACATTTTGCTCATATTTTGCTGATCTTCCCTATTACTGTTTGTGTGCTTGTCATAAAAGTTCTGTCCTATATCCTTCCTCTTTTCTTCTCCTGGTGGTTTCTGCCTTCCCTCTAAATGTCTTGGATATTACCATTGGGCTTAAAGGAACAGAGACTCTCTTCATGAAGTATTTTATGCATGGTATAATAAGTATACAGCACAAAAGCAAGAATATTTTCATAATTACTTTTTTCTTTTACCCTTAATTGTATTCTATTTTGTTCTCACCTGCTGTGAAAGAAGAAAAAGATCTCTATCAATAAGATAATGCTTGACATTTATTTACCATAGAAATAAGGCTTACAGTAAGGTGACTTACTAAGGTGAATATACTTGGACTGTATTCTGGAGGGAGAAGAAAATTTATATTTTTGAACTGTTTAAAGGAAAGCATTTTGACAGTGCATAGGATGGACAAGAATAGGAATAGTTGTGAAGCTCTTACATCTTGATTGTAGTATGGAGTATATGAACAAGATAAGTGTGATTAGAAAGAAAAGGAATTATGCAAAGGATTTGTCTCAAATAGGTGTGACCTTGGCAAGTACTTTGTGGGGTCATCAGTCTATCTGGGGGGAGTGGTAGAGTGAGTGGCACATTGAATCCTAGGAGAACTTAACAGCTGGTCAAGAAAAATGTTTGTAAGCACATCATTTATTTCAAATTGTGCATACAATTTGAGGACACTTGTAGACCTCTCCTAACCCATTCATGTAGGTTCATTGATTCTTGACAAAGAACCTTTGACCTGAATATTCTAAGATCCCTGGCAGCTCTAAAATACTATTAGAAATTATAACTTTCACTTTCCGCCTTATAATTTCTGTTTTTTTGACAAACAATAAGTGACATTGAATTCTCTCCCTTTTTGATAGCTCTGATCTCTGAAAATATCTAGGTTAGTTAAGTTGTGTTAAGTAAAAATTCTCTCCTTTTTTTAATTTTTAGGATTTATAATAACGACAAAGACAAGATCCAGAAACAGTATGAAAAAGAAAATTCTTGGAAATAAAAAAGCCTAAATTATCTGGCAAAAAAAAGTACTTTTTTTGCATATAGTCAGCTGAAAGTCTTTTTCAAGTGAAAAATGATTGAGGTTTGGAAAGAATGTAAGTAATCTTTGTGCCAGATCTTTAATCCACAGTACTCAAGGGTAGCCAAAGTGCTGAATTTTAAAGAGACAATACCTAAATTTCTTTAAATTAATTATGTAGTCTGCTGTGGCATTCCATGATCACTAGATAATGTTTTCTTTTTGGCTTTTTATTCTTCAGGGAAACTGAAATCCAGGAAGTTATGTTTTCAGTGGTCCAACTTCCCCTAAGACAGAGTTTGAAGATCAGGTTCTAATTTCTGATTTTTTAAACAGATTTTACTCTTTTGATTAAAGTTGGTTTCTTCACTGTTTGGAAAAGTATTCTAATCCTTTTTTAATGTCCAGCTCTATTGAAGTGATGATTAAAATTTATCTAATGAATCTGAAAGGTTAAAATAGTCATATAGATGTAAACGTTAAGCAAAAATAGTGATTTTCTTTTTTTTGCTAGAGTTGACATTGTTGGGAGAAATCAGGATTAGCCAGTCTCAGTTTTCTATAGTGTCAAATTTCACGGTCTGAGAAACTATGGGATTTACATTGCTTTGTCTCTGATATGTAAGTGAGTTTGCCAATTCTTAAAGACCCAAGCACTGAATATTCTGTTATTTAAGAAATCATGAGCAGAGAACTTACATGGTATAAATAAATTTTGCCCTTTTTTTATTAGCTTTATCCTTTAATAAGATGTGGTCTAACTCTTACATCATTTCTAGATCTTCTTTTGTGTGATTAAAGAAATGAAAAAATCTTGACAAAATGCCAACAGACAAAGATATGTGAATCAAATATTAATATTAGCACGTATTAATAAGCTAAAGTCATTTACCACCCTCAATTATAAAAGCCACAAAGGAAGAAGGCAGAGAAAGAGCCTTTCTCCCCTCCTTTCTCTTCTTATCCCCACATTAGTTTTTTCTTGGTATGCTTGTTTTCTTTTTCTTTTATATATTTTCAACAATAAAGAAACATTAAACTGCTGTTTCTCAATGGTGCTGTTTCTTAACTGTTGCCACTGATTTTCTCAATTCCTTTTTGCTAAAGATTGGACATGAAATAGTGGAGAGAGTGGAGGGTGGTGTGTTTGTTTCTGTGTGTGTAGATAGATGTGTATGTGAATATAGTATTGATTGGGGTGGAGGATGAATTAAAAGGAAAAGATGGATTAATGCTACCATTCTCTGTTCTCTATATGTCCTGACAAGATGTGTCACAGAGTAAAAAAAGAAAACAATTAGAAAACACATAGTTCTTAATATTTCCAGCATATCTGAAGCAATAAGGTACTTTTCAACTTATAAAAACTTGATCACTTGATCGTTGAGTTTTGGAGAGAACTAATATTAAATAACCCTTTTAGGCTGTGCGTGGTGGTTCATGCCTGTAATCCTAGCACTCTGGGAGGCTGAGGAGGGAGGATTGCTTGAGCTCAGGAGTTCAAGACCAGCCTGAGCAAGAGTGAGACCCCATCTCTACTATAAATAGAAAGAAATTAGCCAAACAACTAAAAGTAGAAAAAATTAGCCAGGCACAGTGGCACGTACCTGTAGTCCCAGCTACCTGGGAGGCTGAGGCAGGAGGATCGCTTGAGCCCAGGAGTTTGAGGTTGCCGTTAGCTAGGCTGACGCCATAGCACTCTGTCCCAGACAAGAGAGTGAGACTCTGTTTAAAAAAAAACAACAAAAAAACCCTCTTTATCAACCTGAGTTGGAATCAATACAAAAAAAAAAAAAAATAGGAAACACAGATGGTATCTACAAGCTTTAGTTTTAATACAGATATAAAGTGGATCAAAAGATGTGGCTTCAGGCCGGGCGCGGTGGCTCACGCCTGTAATCCTAGCTCTCTGGGAGGCCGAGGCGGGCGGATTGCTCGAGGTCAGGAGTTCGAAACCAGCCTGAGCAAAAGCGAGACCCCGTCTCTACTATAAATAGAAAGAAATTAATTGGCCAACTAATATATATATACAAAAAATTAGCCGGGCATGGTGGCGAATGCCTGTAGTCCCAGCTACTTGGGAGGCTGAGGCAGGAGGATTGCTTGAGCCCAGGAGTTTGAGGTTGCTGTGAGCTAGACTGACGCCACGGCACTCACTCTAGCCTGGGCAATAAAGTGAGACTCTGTCTTAAAAAAAAAAAAAAAAAAAAAAAGATGTGGCTTCAACTTGTGACTAAAGTGAGCCTCCTAATACTTTACCTGCATTAGCCGGGCGCGGTGGCTCACGCCTGTAATCCTAGCACTCTGGGAGGCTGAGGCGGGCGGATTGCTCGAGGTCAGAGTTCGAAACCAGCCTGAGCAAGAGCGAGACCCCCGTCTCTACTATAAATAGAAAGAAATTAATTGGCCAACTAATATATATATAAAATTAGCCGGGCATGGTGGCGCGTGCCTGTAGTCCCAGCTACTTGGGAGGCTGAGGCAGCAGGATTGCTTGAGCCCAGGAGTTTGAGGTTGCTGTGAGCTAGGCTGACGCCACGGCACTCACTCTAGCCTGGGCAACAAGCGAGACTCTGTCTCAAAAAAAAAAAAAAAAAAATACTTTACCTGCATTAAATTTACCCAGCCAATCACTAACACAGCGGGCCTTTCCTGTGGGGATGGGGATCACAGGGGTGCAGAGGTGGTAACTTGGCCCCTAGTAGGAGAGCAGAACACACTACATCCTCTCTCCCCTGTTAGGCAGCAATATCTGAAACCAAAATTCAGACCTTCAGTGGAGATGAATAAGGAGGCAGAGAGAAGCTAGGAATGTCATGAATATGAATAATACAAAATAAGAGTAGACTGGGTGCCGTGGCTCACACCTGTAATCTTAGCACTCTGGAAGGTTAAGGTGGGAGTATCGCTTGAGATCAGGATTTTGAGACCAGCTTGAGCATGAGAGAGACCCTATCTCTACCAAAAATAGAAAAAATTAGCCAGGCATGGTAGTGTGGGCCTGTAGTCCCAGCTACTCAGAAGGCTGAGGCAGGAGGATCACTTGAGCCCAGGAGTTTGAGGTTGCAGTGAGCTATGATTATGCCACTGCATTCTACCCAAGACTACAGAGCGAGACCTTGTCTCAAAAAAAAAAAATATATATATATATATATATATATATGAATAAGAATGACCACTTCCTCCAACACTGCCATATAGATCTCATTCATACAGTCAGACAGTACCACTGAATCCTGAAAGAAAGAATTGTGTGTGCACACTTGAACACATTTGGCTTGTTTTGCTAAGAAGCCTTTAGTGTTGATTTAAATTGAAGAAATTTGAATTTCTTGGGAGATAGGAGAAAGGGAAGAGTGCATATGTATATGTTTGTGTTTATCTGTCTCTGTATTCAGTTTGAAAAGATGAGAAGGAGGAACCTAGTCTCACA
This sequence comes from Microcebus murinus, assembly GCF_040939455.1. NCBI lineage: Eukaryota > Metazoa > Chordata > Mammalia > Primates > Cheirogaleidae > Microcebus > Microcebus murinus. The sequence goes on along the minus strand of NC_134117.1, from coordinate 30,764,297 downwards.
TTTTATCTGCATTAGGATCTCGATTTCACCAACCCTCTAACAGTGGATTGGGAAACAAAGGATGGGGCATAAGAAGGATGACATATTTTTGGCCTATTTGTATACCTTTTCCTTATAGTTTCTCCTTAAGATTTAATAAACTTATGATTCTCTTCCTAGGCTGACCAAAAATCTATTTAATTTATAATGTTGTTTTAACATAATTCCATATACAGTATTTGTATCAATATTTAAAAATTACTTTTCATTGCCCCATGTATACTTTTAGTTACATTATATTATAAGTAGTGTTTGTGGCAGGGGATAATCTGAAAACCCAATCCAAAATTCCTTAGTGGCATAAGAAATTAATGTGGAAAAATAGCTGATGGCCTTTGTTAGCAATTGGATACCTGTGGGTTCATATTTCTTTCATGGAAATTTCTTACAGCAACCAAAGTTTATTAAGTACATAAATTTAACATATTTAGCTTTTGTTTGTTTTCTATGACTTAATGAGAATTTAAACTTTATTCTGAGCTTGTTATGATTGTTATTGTTGTGCTACAATATATATTAGAACAAGGCTTTTTTATTTTGGAGGTTATTTATTTATTTTGTTTTTTCCTTTTTATCCCTGCTGATCATAGCAAGATTCTGAGACTGTATCCATGAAAAGTCCTACTGTTATTTGGTTTAGAAAGTTTGTATTCCGGCCAGGTATGGTGGCTAACACCTGTAATCTCAGCACTTTGGGAGGCTGAGGTAGGAGGATCGCTTGAGGCCAGGAGTTCAAGACCAGCCTGAATAACATAGTGAGACCGCTGTCACTACAAAACAGACAAAAATTAGCGGGGAGTGATGGCACATCCCTGTAGTCCCTGGTGCTTGGGAGGCTGAGGCAGGAGAATGGCTTGAGCCCAGGAGTTCAAGGCTACGGTGAACTATGGTTGTACCACTGCACTCCAGCCTGAGTGACAGAGCAAGACCATGTTTCTAAAAAAAAAAAAAAGTTATTAGTATTCTTGGATTTAATTTTGGAAGTCCAAAATTTCCTTTTTGGTTTTTTAAGATAGGGCCTCACTCTGTTATCTAGGCTAGAGTGCAGTGGCATGATCATAGGTCACTACATCCTCTAACTCCCAGGCTCAAGTGTTCCTCCTGCCTCAGCCTCCTCAGTAGCTAGGACTTCCCGTGAGCACCACCATACCTGGCTAATTTTTCTATTTCGTGTTTTTAATCTTGAAAGGGTGTTGAATTTTTGTCAGATATTTTTTCTACATCAAGTGAGGTGATTATGTGGTTTTACCCTTCATTCTATTACTGTGACAAATTGCATTGTTCGATTTTAGTATATTGAATCACCCTTGCATTATGAGGGTAAATCCCACTTGGTCGTGGTATATAATATAATCCTTATAAATAGCTGCTGAATTCTGTGTGCTAGTATTTTCTTGAGGTTTTTGCATTTATGTTCATAAGGGATATTGGCCTGTTGCCCTTTTTTTCTTCTTGCAGTGTCTTTGTCTGGCTTTAGTATCAGGGTGATGCTGGCCTCGTAGAATAAATTAGGAAGTGTTCTCTCTTGTTCTGTTGGAAGAGTTGGGGAAGGATTGGTTTCTTTAGTTGCTTGGTGGATTTTACCATTGAATCCATCTTTCTTTGTTTGGAAGTCTTTTGATTACTGAGTTGATCTCCTTACTTATAGGTCTATTCAGATTTCCTGTTTCATCTTGGGTCAGTTTTGGTACTCTGTATATCTAGAATATACACAGAGTTACCAATTTTCATTTCATTAAGTTATCAAATTTATATGTGAATAATTATTCATAGTATTCTCTTATAATCCTTTTTCTTTCTTTCTTTGTTTTTTTTTTTTTTTTTTTTTTTTTTTTTGAGACAGAGTCTCACTCTGTTGTCCAGGCTAGAGTGCCATGGCATCAGCCTTAGCTCACAGCAACCTCAAACTCCTGGGCTCAAGCAATCCTGCTGCCTCAGCCTCCTGAGTAGCTGGCACTACAGTCATGCACCACCATGCCTGACTAATTTTTTTTCTATGTATATTTTTAGTTGTCCAGCTAACTTCTTTCTACTTTTAGTAGAGATGGGGTCTCGCTCTTGCTCAGGCTGGTCTTGAACTCCTGAGCTCAAACGATCCACCCGCCTCAGCCTCCCAGAGTGCTTGGATTACAGGTGTGAGCCACCGTGCCCAGCCAATCCTTTTTATTTCTGTAAAATGAGTAGTAATGTGCCTACTTTCATTTCTCCTTTTAGTAATTTGATTATTCTCCCTTTTTTAAAGTCAGTCTAAGCTAGACTAGGTTTGCCAATTTTGTTGAACTTTTCAAAGGACCAGCTTTTGGTTTTATTGATATTCTTTATTGTTTTTTATTCTCTATTTTATTTATATCTACTCTTCCCTTTATTATTTCTTTCTTCCCAGTAACTTTGGGCTTAGTTTGCTTTCTATAGTTTTTTTTTTTTTTTTTTTTTTTTGAGATAGGGTCTTGCTCTATTACCTGGACTAGAATGCAGTGAGTGGCAGCATCATAGTTCATTGCAGCCTCAAATTCCTGTGCTCAAGCAATCCTCCTGCCTCAGCCTCTCAAGTAGGACTACAGGCTAATACCACCACCACACCTGGCTAATTTTTATAGAAATGAAGTCTTGCTATGGTGCTCAGGCTGGTCTCGAACTCCGGGCCTCTAGTGATCCTCCTGCCTTGGCCTCCCAAAATGCTAGGATTACAGGTATGAGCCACCACATCTGGCCTTTTTCTTGTTCCTTAATGTGTGCAGTTAGGTTATTGGTTTGAGTTTTGTTTTTTTTTTTAAAGGTAGTTGTTTACATCTATAAATTTTTCTCCTAGCATTGCTTTTGCTGAATTCTGTATGTTTGGTATGCCCTGTTTCTGTTTTAATTAATGTCAGTTTATTTTCTGGTTTCCTTGTGATTTCTTCTTTGACTCATTGGTTCTGTTATACATTTCTAGTTTCATTCCATTGTGGTGAGCAAAGATACTTTGTATGATATCAATCTTTTAAAATTTATTAAGGCTTGGTTTATGGATTAACATGTGGTCTATTTGAAGAATGTTCCATGAGCACTTCAGAAGACTATTTTACTATGGTTGGGTGATGTGCTCTGTATGTCTGTTAGATGTAATTGATTTTTAGTGTTGCTCAAGTCTTCTATTGCTAATCTGCTTGGTTGGTCTATCCATTTTTGGAAGTAGGGTACTAAGTATCCAGTTATTATTGGACTATTTCTTCCTTTAATTCTATTTTTGCCTCATATATTTTGGGCATCTGTGGTTAGGCATGATTAATAGTTTATAATTATTATATTCTTTTGCTGGATTGAACCTTTTATTCCATTATACAGTGTTCTCCCTTGTCTTGTGTAGCCTTTTTTGACTTAAAGTCTATTTTGTCTGATAGTAATATAGCCAACCCAGTTCTCTTTTGGTTACCATTTGTTTTTAATATAATTTTCCATCCTTTTTCATTCATCCTCTTTGTATCTAAAATAAGTCTTTTGTAGACAGTATATAAATGGATTTAATGTTTTTAATCAAGTCAGCTTAACTCCTTTACTTTCTTTTTAATTTCAAAATATTAAGTGGGTACAAATGTTTTTGTTATATGGTAGCTTTTATAATGCGTAAGTCAGGGCTATTAGTGTGCCCATCACCTGAATGATGTTTATTATACCCATTAGGTTTTACCCCTCTCTGCCTTTTTGATTTCCAGTGACTTTGCTTCTCTATGTGCCCATGTGTACCCATCAATTAATTTCAAATTCTTAGAGAGGACATGTGGTGTTTATTTTTACATTCTTGAGATACTTCACTTAGAACAATGGTCTCCAGTTCCATCCAAATTGCTGCTAAAGACATTAATTCATTTCATTTTTTATGGCTGAGTAGTACTCCATGGTGTGTGTGTGTATCACATTTTGTTAATCCACTCTCAAATTGATGGACACTTAGATTGATTTCACATGTCTGTGATTGTGAATTGTGCTGCAATAAACATTCAAGTACAGGTGTCTTTTTGATAAAATGACTTCCTTTCTCTTTGGTAGATACCCAGCAGTGGAATTGCTGGATCAAATGGCAGGTCTGCTTTTAGTTCTTTGAGAAATAACTATACTGTTTTCCATAGAGGTTGTATTAATTTGCAGTTCCACCAACAGTGTATAAGTGTTCCTTTCTGTCTGCATCCATATCAGTATCTGTTGTTTTTTGACTTTTTCAATGGCCATTCTGACAGGGATAAAGTGATATCTCATTGTGGTTTTAATTTGCATTTCCCAGATCATTATTGATGTTGAGCATTTTTTCATATTTTTGTTGCCCATTTGTCTATCTTCCTTTGGAAAGCTTCTCTTCATGCCTTTTGCTCACTTTATAATGGGCTTGTTTGTTTTTTTCTTACTGGTTTGTTAGAGTTTCTTTATAGATTCTGGATATTAGCCCTTTATCAGATGTACAGTTTGTGAACATTTTCTCCCATTCTGTAGGTTGTCTATTCATTCTGTTGATTATTTCCTTTGCTCTGCAGAGCTTTTAATTTAATCATGCCCCACTTATTTATTTTTGTTGTTGCTATATGAATTCTGTCTTTTTTTTTTTTTTTTTTTTTAAGTCAGAGTCTGACTCTGTTCCCCAGGCTAGAGTGCTGTGGCTTCAGCCTGGCTCACAGCAACCCAAACTCCTGGGCTCAAGCAATCCTTCTGCCTCAGCTTCCCAAGTAGCTGGGACTACAGGCATGGAATTCTGTCTTTTAATTGGAGACTTTCATTTAAAATAATTGCTGAGGAGTGAGGATTTACTTCAGCCAATTAGCTATTTGTTTTCTGTATGTGTTGTGTGTTTTTTGTTCCTCAATTCCTCTATTATTGCCCTTTTTTCCAGTTAAATTTTTGTAGTGTACCATTTTGATTCCTTTTTAAATTCCTTTTCTATGTATTTTTATTTATTTTCTCAGGTTACCACAGGGATTACAATTAATGCCTTAAATTTATAGCAGCCTAGTTTAAATGATGCCAAATTAGTTTCAAGTGGTGTACAAACACTCTGCAACTATATATCTCTGCCCCCCCTCCTCCATATTGTTATTGTTGCAGATTACATTTTTGTACATTGTGTGCCCATTAACATAAATTTATAAATTTTTTTTATGCATTTGCCTTTTATTTATTTATTTATTTATTTATTTATTTTTATTTATTTTTTTTTTTTGAGACAGAGTCTCACTTTGTTGTCCAGGCTAGAGTGAGTGCCGTGGCGTCAGCCTAGCTCACAGCAACCTCAAACTCCTGGGCTCGAGTGATCCTTCTGCCTCAGCCTCCCGAGTAGCTGGGACTACAGGCATGTGCCACTATGCCCGGCTAATTTTTTATATATATATATCAGTTGGCCAATTAATTTCTTTCTGTTTATAGTAGAGACGGGGTCTCACTCTTGCTCAGGCTGGTTTTGAACTCCTGACCTTGAGCAATCCGCCCGCCTCGGCCTCCCAAGAGCTAGGATTACAGGCGTGAGCCACAGCGCCCGGCCGCATTTGCCTTTTAAATCATGTGGGAAAAATAAGGAGTTACTAACAAAGAGTATAATAATACTGGCTTTTATATTTACCGATGTAGTTAATTTTACCAGTGTTCATTATTTCTTCTCATGGCTTTGAGATATTGTCTGATGTCTAATTTCAGCCTGAAGTATTCCCGTTAGCATTTTTGCAAAGTGTGTATTCTTTTCTATGTATGGTCACAAGTTTTTGTCCTGTAATCTTTGTGGTAAGGTGGTGATCTGACAAGATTTACTTAAATGTCTGGCTCCAAAAAGGGGGACAAAAATATTTCTACTTTCTTTAATTGTTCTGTTAGATACTGTCAGTAAAGCCACTGCTGTAGAGAGGACTGGAACTGATGCATCCATCTGTACCAGTCCCCTAGGGCACTGCCAGACCATCCAAAATGCAGAACCCCAAATTTCTGAAGGACATTTTTCCCAATATTCCTGCCAGCACCTCTCTCGAGGAACATGGACTCTGCTATTCCCACTGGCATGAAAGGTGGGGGGTCTGAGAAATGGAGATGATAGTTGGTTTATGCATGCTACTCACTTATGAAAAATCAGTAGCCTTTACCTTCATCAAGCACTCCTCTGGTGGTTTAAAATGTCTGATCAAGTTCTAGAGTTCTAAAGTAGTTGAAGCTCAGTTTTTACTTTGGTGGAGGGACTGACTCCTAGATATTCCTAGTTTGCCATTTTCTATAAATGATGTCTTTAGAAGTACAAATGTTTTAAATTTGATTAAGCCCAATTCATCAATTATTTCTTTTATATATCATGCTTTTGGTATCACATCCAAGAATTCTTTGCATAAAATATGGTGACAAAGATTTTCTCCTCTGTTTGTTAGTGTGGGTGGATGGGAAACCTTTAGAGTATAGGCAGGTCACATGGTGGTTGTAAAGGGAGTATGGCTGGGTGAGAACTGACCGGGAGGAGTGGGTACACAAGTTGGCTGGGTGGGGCTTGCACAGGGAATTTGCACACTGGTGTGGCAGGAAGCCTTTGGTAAGTGAGTTTCTATGTTGAGAGGGCTGCAGGACAGCCATCTCCAGTTTGAGTTTGCAGGTTTGCCAAGGCCGCAAATTTGCTGAGGCTGCAAGTTTGCCAAGGGACTATACTGTCTGGGCGTGTGGCTGAGCAGAATTTTACTGGATGGTCCTCACACTTATACCAAGAACCACTCTGCAGCAGCTGAAAACCATGAGAGAGCCCCCTTTGTCCTACAGTGTCCCTTTGGCAACCTTTACCCAGAAAGCTTAACAGTTTCATGTTCATTTCAAAGGAGAAATGCTTAATGGAATTTTGTCTATTATCACATAGTGTAAGGGTAGATATGGAGCTAAGAGGCAATAAATTGATAAGTGATACACAACATATGAAACATTATATTAATAGGCCATTCTTTGAGGCTTGAAATTGTTTTTCTTTTTTTTTTTCTTTTTTTTTTGAGGCAGGATCTTTTCAGGGTCTTGCTCTGTTGCCCATGCCATACAGTGGCATCATCTTAGCTCACTGCAATCTTGAATTCCTGGGCTCAAGCAATCCTCCTTCTTCAGCCTCCCAAGTAGCTAGGAATACAGGCACACATGATCACACTTGGCTAATATTTTTATTTTTCATAGAGATAGGATCTCGCTATGTCACTCAGGCTCCTCTTGCACTACTGGCCTCTAGCAATCCTCCTGCCGTGGTCTTCCAAAGTGTTAGGATCACAAGTGTGAGCTACCACACCCGACCTTGAAATTATTTCTTATAAGTATTCCTAGTCCTCAGCATATTTATTATTGAAAACATTCAACTGTTTTTTTTTTTTTTTTTTTTTTTTTTAAGTGGAAGTGGAAGTAGATCAACTGTTTAGTAATCTTATGAAGTAGATAATTATGTCACTGTACTTGATCTCTGAGATGAAACCTCCAGGGTATCTTACATAGAAATTACACTAGTGTCATGTGTTTATTTCCATTGCACACCTAAGGAAATAAAAGTGTTTCTTTTCTTTGTTAACTGATTAGCCCACATTCTTGTGGAGGAGTCTGTTAACATTGTTCATTAAAAATTTATTTCCTGTTATCATTATACTGTATTTTAAAGATATATTTATATGGTATTTTGAATGTAGATAAACAGTTATTTGGTACTTTAATTTGAAACTGTGTCTAACTAATTTTGTGAATTTAAAATTTTCTTCATGTCCATTTTATATCATATCTTATAGAAAAGGTTGATAGTTCATTTTAGATTTATCAGTACCTTTTCTAATTGGTCCATAGTGCCTTGGTCATGCTATTTTGATAGGTACATATTTTGAATTTCATTGTTGCTTACATGTACATAAAGGTACTTAATTTGGTTGGTTAGGACATGGAAATAATAGATAAAATCCCTGATATGTGTGCTGATTTTTTTAGGTTTTTCTTTTCAGTGAGAGGTACTTTTTTCCTTGGTTATGTACAAGAAGACTTACTACCAAAGAGTCAATATGTAGCTGTTCTAGGAAAAGCAAGTTACATATATACATATTATAGCAATGGGGGATCAGTAGATGCATTTTTATTTTGTAATTGATAAATTATTACTGTAAGTAATAGTATTTTTCCAATTTTTTAAATAGCTTTTTTTTCTTTTAAACATACAAATTCCTTTTTTACCACCTAACATAGTGAATACTTAATATAGTAATATTTTGTGATTAAACCAGATATTGTATTACTTAGTTCTTTAGCTATTTTATGTGGTTTAAACTTTCTGGTTCTCAAATTCTTGACTTTTATTTTCATACTTGTATTATTAATTCTAGTATACTTTGTAGCTGGCTTAAAGCAAATATTTATATTTTAATTTTTGCTGTCATTTTTCTTCCAGTTTGTTTATCTTGTTAGTATTTCTGTTGATGATTCTTCTAATACCTCTGTATAAGCCAGGTATTCTTAATTGAACCTTTTTTGTCTAATAGTGGTATAAGTAGTAGAAATAATTTGTTTAAAGGTATTTTTGTATTTGCGTTGGTAATAAGCGTGCTTTGAAATGTACTGTTAAATGGCCAGGCAAAGTAGCTCATGCCTGTAATCCTAGCACTTTGGGAGGCCACAGTGGGAGGATCGCTTAAAGCCAGGATTTCCAGACCAGCCTGAGCAAGAGTGATACCCTGTCTCTACAAAAAATACGAAAATTATCCAGGCATGGTAGTGCATGCCTGTAGTGCTAGCTAGTCAGGCGGCTGAGGCAGGAGGGTCACTTGAGCCCAGGAGTTTGAGGTTGCAATGAGCTATGATGATGACTCTGCACTGTAGCCTGGAAAACAGAAATCTTACCTTGAAAACAAACAAACAAAAAGTATTGTTTAATATCTCTCTGGCTACAAAAAACACAATTCATGTAACTTTTCTGTGTTTCAGAAACCTTTTTCCAAAAAGGACAAAGGAACTCAAATCAGTTGTCCATAGTGCTCCTGGTTGGAAATTATTTGGTAAAGTCCCTCCCAGAGAGAATCTTCAGAAAACTTCCAAAATCATTCAACAGGTAAGTACTAATATAGAGCCGTGTAGTTTGCCCTAGCTTTTCAAGCATTCTTCTCTAGATAACTAACCATATTCTATTTTAATTCTTTATTTTGTAGATACAAACTTTTAGGATTATAGATGTTTATAGTAACCTTCTTTTTTTTTTTTTTTTGGTTCCAGAAACAGGCTGCACATTATCTATTATCTTTAATGGTTGTGAAAATTCTTTAAAGTAATAGAACATTTATTTTCAAAGAGGGAGGAAGCTAGCGGGAGGGGAAAAAAAAAGAACATTGATTTTTCTTTTCTAGTTATTCCTTGGGTATCTTTGTTAAAAAAAAAATTCAGCTAATCACTCTCACCACATACTTTGATTTGATTTCCTGTTGGACTTGGTAGCATTTGCCAGTGACACAGATTTTATGAATATTGGTAGTTGTGAACTGATAAAATAGTAAAATATAAAAACTGAATAGATTATGAGTTTGAACTCTTTCCTTTGTCATTTTTCTGGTGTTTGGCCTAAACCAAGGGCTTCATAAGTGAGAAGAGTTGGTACGTAATATGTTCGCAGTAATTTAGGAGCCAATTCTTCTAATATCCCTATTAACATCTATATTCTTAAGTTTTTTTTTTTTTTTTTTAAGAGACTGGGTTTCTCTCTGTCTCTCAGGGTATAGCATAGTGGTGCAATCATAGCTCACTGCAGCCTCAAACTACTAGACTCAAATGATCCTCCTATCTCAGCCTCCTGAGTAGCTAGCATGCTCCGCCACACTCAGCTAATTAAAAAAAATTTTTTTTTCTGGTGATAGGGGTCTCGCTCTGTTGCCTAGGCTAGTCTCGATCTCCTAGCCTCAAGTGATTCTTGGCCTCCCAAAGTACTGGGATTACAGATGTGAGCCACCACACTGGCCTGCATTCTTGAGTTCTTAACACTTTCTGATCTTATTTGACTTTTTAAGTTCTCTGTATTAGATTAGTGAGAATGGAAAGCAATGAGACTGGATCAATTTACAGTATTTAAGTTCAGAGAAGTTATTGCTCAGAAGAAGATACATAATAAATTTCCTATTTTTCTCTTTTCCAATTGTATTTACCAGATTTAACACAACCAGCATATATACCATGTTTCCACGAAAATAAGACAGGGTCTTATATTTATTTTTCCTCAAGAAGACACCCTAGGGCTTATTTTCAGGGGATGTGCTATTTTTCCTCAAAGCCTCACCTTGCAGCACGCACAGCATGGCCGGGACCTGATGGGAGCCAACCTTGTTGGTGGGGCTGCCCGCACCTTTCTGGTCACCTCTGGGATAGTAGCTGTTGCGATGGGGCAGATGAGAAGGGCTGCTTGTCTTCTTTACCACTCTGTGACGAAATGCATGGGTTGTGCAGATACGCTTGGTAGCCATGCCCATCACTATTTCTTATTTTAGGGGTAGGGCTTATATTGCACAAATGCTTAGAAATCCTGCTACGGCTTATTTTATGGGTAGGTCTTATTTTCGGGGAAACACCGTAAAAATAACCTCGTTAGGGCAATAATCATCATTCAAATTGGGAAAAGTATCTTCCCTTAACTATTTAATGGTGTTCTTTTATTGCTTAGAAGAAAAACTGGTTTTCCAAGTAATATAGGAAAATAATTTTTAGATCTTTAAAAACAATACTGGGGTTAGGGGGTAGCAATGGGGAGGTAGTGGAAGATAGCTTGGTGGGTACAATGTATGTTGCTTCAGTGATGTGTGCACTGAAGGCCCTTGAATTCACCACAATGCAATATATCATTGTAACAAAATTGTACTTGTACCCCATGAATATATACAAACAAAAAAATGAATAGATAGATAAAAAACAAAAACATTAATTTTATTTACAGATAATTAAAATAGTGACTGTTTATCTGCGGGAATTGAAAACTATAGTGCATGATTCTCAAACTCAGACTCTGGTGTGTTGCAGCTAATGGGCAGGGGGAACCATGGGATACTTAAATTTTTTGAGGTTGAGTCAGTGATACTCCACATTTGTTGCATGTGGTGCATATGGACTATTAATTTGAAATATTACACAGTTCTAACATTAAGTAGTACTTTTCTGTGGCATCATATTAATATCCTTATGAATCTGGTTTTTCTAAGGTTGTGATAAATATCAGATACTGGACAAAAATCAGTATCTGGAAATGAGAGCGATGTCTAACATCAGTCAAGGTTTGAGAAGCTGTATAGTGCACCACAGCTATACATGCCCAATTAGAAATTGATATTTAAGAATGAGAACTTTTTTCTTTCAATTTATGTGTATTTAAAAAAATGATTACTAATTGTTAGCATGTAAATCAATTATTAAATTGTTTGCACATAGCTACTTATTAAACAGAACCATTTGGTATTTCTTTAGGTTTAGAGGTTGTCATGAAAAACTTACTGAGATACTAAGGGCATTGTTAGCCCAAAAAGGTTGTGAACCTCCGCTATTGTGACATCTTAAATTTTATCTCCTTTTTTTGGGGTTAAAGTCTGAAAGTAACTTCTCTTGTCTAGTTTTTCCAGAAGACCAAGTTCGCCCTCTAGAGGCAAAACAGTGGTCTTGCTACTGAAGGTTGGCACAGGTACTATTGACTTTATGGTAGTTTACCTTAAATATGCATGTGTGTACATTTTTATATCTTCATATAAACTAACATTCTGTGATATTTTCTTACCATAAGTCTCTAAATTACTGGTTAGATAATTATCTTTACCAATATGCTGTATGTCTTTAATCTGCTATTTTCATTTCGGAAAGCCAAGGCCTCACATTTTCTCTCTCTTTTATTTATATTGTGTGAAAATTTGATGAGTGGTCAGGAAAGGAACAATTCTTTTATACATGAAAAGACAGAGTGGGGTTGAAATGCAATTGCTGTCCTCTATAACCCCTTCTCTGTCCCTTTACAAATGATTTCTCCCAGCCACTTATTTTAATTTTTGAGCTTTCCAGAAGGATATAGGTACTAATGTATATTTTGGTGCTCTTTTTGTGTTTCTGTTTGTTTTCTGGGAGGTGTTATGTATAGTCAAGTCATTGTTCCTTTTACCTTTTCCACCTTCAAAATATATTTCACTTTTGCCATGTGGTAGAACATGTTTCTGTCTCTCACTTTCTGTTTTCCCTTTTTTTACGTCTGTGTGTGTCTTCCACTCCCCTATTTGTTTAACTTTGCTGTCCTATTCACAGCAATTGTCATTTTCAAAGTAGGCATGATTTTCTCTTTAGAGTCATGGTAAATTTACAACTTTATGTCTCTGTTCCAACTTGAAAACATTTTTTCACAGCCCTGATTTTTGAACTCTGTAAAACATTATGAATATAACACAATATATGAAGTCCTTTACGATGTACTCCTTTCAAATGAATGTTTGGAATCAGAAATCAGAAATGAAGATATTGTCAATAAAGCCATGAAGGAATGTTAGGACATACCTGCCAATTTTTAGGATAGAGTCTTAAGCTCTTAAAGGTGTAGGAAATAAAGAGGTAGCTAGTAATTAAGGTGTAAAACTTCTTGAAGAAATGAGGCAGTGCTCAAGGTGCTAAGGTCAAGAGAAATTCCTTTGAGCTTTCTAAAGATGCTTTATTTGCTTTTTTAGTGGTAAAACTGTAAGATTTATTCGGAGATTAGAGTAGTAGTATTATTTCAATGAATAATACATTTTTAAAGCAGGTATTCAGAATGGAGTTATTATATTCTTTATTTAGTTTTTTTTGTTTTTTGTTTTTTTTTAAGAGATGAGTTCCTGCTATGTTGCCCAGGCTTGAACTCCTGGGCTCAAGTGATCCTCCTGCGTCAGTTTCCTGAGTAGGTGGGACTACAGGTGCACCCCACCAAATCTGGCTGAGTTGCCATATTCTTGAGTATGATTATGTTTCGGGGCCAGAATTCTTTTTTTTTTTAATCAAAAGACATCTGTAAGATTATACACTAAATAGGAAAGTTAAGATTTGATTTACAAACTTTTTTCTCTGTTAATTATTAATTATACAAATAGCACATGATTATATTCTCTTTATAAAATATAAAACATTATAGTATGATATATCTCATTTCACTTTCCCTTCACATTTTTTGGCTTTTTACAATTCATTGTTTTGTGTGGAAAACAGAATTATTTTTGTATGTGTATATTTTATATATATGGTATTATATTTATTTTTCCTACAACTTATTTCAAAAACAAAATGTTACCATATGTATATGTAATTTGCCTTTATATGATTTGTACCTGTAGCTTGTCAGAGATAACATGAAGTTCATAAGTGAAAGCTATCTTTAGGTAAAATATTTTTTAAAAAATTTGTTCCTGGCCGGGCGCTGTGGCTCACGCCTGTAATCCTAGCTCTTGGGAGGCCGAGGCGGGTGGATTGCTCAAGGTCAGGAGTTCAAAACCAGCCTGAGCAAGAGCGAGACCCCGTCTCTACTATTAATAGAAAGAAATCAATTGGCCAACTGATATATATATAAAAAATTAGCCGGGCATGGTGGCACATGCCTGTAGTCCCAGCTACCAGGGAGGCTGAGGCAGAAGGATCGCTCGAGCCCAGGAGTTTGAGGTTGCTGTGAGCTAGGCTGACGCCACGGCACTCACTCTAGCCTGGGCAACAAAGCGAGACTCTGTCTCAAAAAAAAAAAAAAAAAAATTTGTTCCTATAGTAACTTTTATTAAAGTTCTCATCAATTTTAGTGTTTCCCATGTTTACAGTGAAGAAAAATAAAAAACATTTTAGGATAATAGCAAAGTCAAACTGAAGTTTGACATTTAACTTGATGGTCAATTTCTAATTCACAAGAATATTCATAGTATTATTTTTTTGAGGATGATCACATGTGTTCTGTTGTAGATGTGAAATTCCTGCTTGTGGCCTTTTGAACCAGTTGGCGAGCCATGTTAAAAATTGCATCTGTTAGGCTGGGCACGGTGGCTCACACCTGTAATTCTAGCACTCTGGGAGGCCGAGGTGGGCGGATTGCTCGAGGTCAGGAGTTCGAAACCAGCCTGATCAAGAGCGAGACCCCATCTCTACTATAAATAGAAAGAAATTAATTGGCCAACTAATATATATAGAAAAAATCAGCTGGGCATGGTGGCACATGTCTGTAGTCCCAGCTACTCGGGAGGCTGAGGCAGTAGGATTGCTTGAGCCCAGGAGTTTGAGGTTGCTGTGAGCTAGGCTGACGCCACGGCACTCACTGTAGCCTGGGCAACAAAGTGAGACTCTGTCTCAAAAAAAAAAGAAAAAAATTGCATCTGTTAATGTAAATAGTATTTCAGTTGTAGTTCATTTGACATGGGTTTTTGGTTTTTTCTAAATTAATAAATACCATTGGAATGCAGCTAAATAGTTGGCCTTATGAACTCTAAACTACGAGTGAGAATGATTTCAAATGACCCATGCATGTTATGCATAACTATGACACAATCGCATACTAGATTGAATAATAAACTATATCAAACTGACAATCTTTCAGTAGAAAGTGATCTTTTTTGCTGTTCATATTGGTATCTTTAATGTGAAAATGAGATTGTAGTACCTAGATGATAGTTTTTCATCAACACACATGCCATTTTGTGAGTGAAGTTTTAGTTTAGTGGTTGAATTGCTTTCACATAACTTTTGATAGGCAAGGAAAAATGTTTTAAATACTAACTGATTTCTTAATCTTAGTGCTTCAAATTGTCTAAAAGAATAGGTCATTTTCCTCAGGCCCTTACTTTTGAATTTTTTTTACTATAGGAATAATAATATCATGGAAAGGACTAGCATACATGTGCTTTGTGAGTAGTAGTTAAATATATAACACTTTGAATGTGTTAGAGCTTAATTTTCTGATTACTAACTTTATTGGTGTGTGTAGTATTAGAATATTTGAAAACAATTTCATTGGTTTTAATTATGCTTTAATATATATACCCTTGCTGTAAAATTTGGCTAAGTACTACAAAAATAAGTACTTCCTTCATGGTTAAATTGTGGAGGAGCTGGACTATGTTCAGAATTTATTCTTCAGAAATTTTTTTTTTTTTTTTTGTTATTTTTTTGCTGAGCACTCAAGGCTAGAATTTTTTTTTTTTTTTTTATTTTGCATCGCTATCCATGACAGACACTATTCTTTTTATTTTTTTTTTTTTTATTTTATTTTTTATACATGTTCCTATGGATTCTAAGAGACACTATTCTTGGTGCTGGGGATACAATAGTGAATAAAACAGAAAAAGTCCTTGCCCTCTGGAGCTTCTGTTCTGATGGGAAACAGACAATAAAACAAATACACTAGGGTCAGGTGGTAAATGCTATGGGGAGGAAAGTCTCAGCAGACTGAGAACAGAGCCTAAAGGAAATTAGAGGAAACAAGCTATACATAGGGAAAGAACACATTTTGCATTCTCCACAGCATAGTTTCTTGTACATAGTAGGCATTTGATAAATTTTGTTTTTAATTTTCCTTATAAGGCTAGGGTGTAGGAATAGGGCAGCTACTTTATTTAACTTATATGTTAAGGTATATCCTAAACTTATAATTTAGAAAAATTTCAGTGAACAGTTACTTTTAGTGTTTAAACTTCAACATGTTCATTACACAGTTGAAGCTATCACATAATTTTCAGTTACCAAATCCTTACTCTTCCTTCTGGTGTATTATTTCAGTGGAAGAGATACTGCTGCTTCTACTCAAAACCAATTCCTCAGTCTGTGTTCTACATCAAAGACTTTGTTCATTTTTATTCTTTCTTTTTTTTTTTTTTTGAGTCAGAGTCTCACTCTGTTGCCCTGACTAGAGTGCCGTGGCGTCAGCCTAGCTCACAGCAACCTCAAACTCCTGGGCTCAAGCGATCCTACTGCCTCAGCCTCCAGAGTAGATGGGACTACAGGAATGTACCACCATGCCCAGCTAATTTTTTTTTTTTTTTTTTTTGAGACAGAGTCTCGCTTTCTTGCCTAGGCTAGAGTGAGTGCCGTGGCGTCAGCCTAGCTCACAGCAACCTCAAACTCCTGGGCTCAAGCGATCCTCCTGCCTCAGCCTCCCGAGTAGCTGGGACTACCCAGAAATTTTTAAAATCATTTTATCCATGCATGTTTTTTTTTTTCACTTTTATTTACTGTACCTGTTGTGAACTTGAAAAGGTAGTGAATGATTACCTTTCCAGTTGCATGTGTGCTCTTTATTCACAGTTGATAATTTATTATGCATTTCTTATACTTGAATAAATGGATTTCATAAAAGTTAATTTTATGGTCTAAGGACTGATGGGAACTTATAGCAGTTCTGGGTCTATGCTTCTGAGAGAGGGAAGAAGAATTAGCCTCAAAAGAGTAGCTTAAATTGAGGAAAACTAAAAGAATAAAAACAAGTTCTTACAAATAGGGTAGGGTTTGGGGGATTTTTTTTCTTTTATTAGAAACAGATTTGGATACGGATTACAGTTTGAAAATTCTCTGAATACCTGTTATTTGCTTACATGAATACATTTTTATCACAAAGTTATTTTTAAGTTTTTATTCTATCTTTTTTTTTTTTTTTTTTTTTTTTTTTTGAGACAGAGTCTCACTTTGTTGCCCAGGCTAGAGTGAGTGCCGTGGCGTCAGCCTAGCTCACAGCAACCTCAAACTCCTGGGCTCGAGTGATCCTTCTGCCTCAGCCTCCCGGGTAGCTGGGACTACAGGCATGCGCCACCATGCCCGGCTAATTTTTTATATATATATCAGTTGGCCAATTAATTTCTTTCTATTTATAGTAGAGACGGGGTCTTGCTCTTGCTCAGGCTGGTTTTGAACTCCTGACCTTGAGCAATCCGCCCGCCTTGGCCTCCCAAGAGCTAGGATTACAGGCGTGAGCCACAGCGCCCGGCCTTTTATTCTATCTTTATCTCAGACTTATATATTATGTTAGGCATCAGATAAACCAAATTGTACTAATGACTGTCAAAATGAAGTTTACTAAGGTACTCCTATAGGCCAAAGAGTGATGAAATGCTTTGCCCCAAGCTTTCAATTAAGCTTAAAATGTAGGATGGGTTTCATGTCTCTTAATTTCCAGATTAAGGAATACAATTCAGAATTAATAAAGACATCATTATTTGCTAAAGTCTCTACCCCAAGCATGATGGTTTCCTTGGCTCTTGGATTAACCTGTGTAAGAGAGTCCCTTTCTCTTGGGCAGAAATGGTCTTAAGATGGTAGAGATGTCCACATCAAAGTTTCTTCTGTTTCTGAAACATTATTCTGGCTCTCTATAAACTGTTGACAGCATGTAGAAATAGAAGCATTTATTTACTAATGTGTTTAACACTACCCCCTTTAAGGGGAGTGGTTCCACTGTCCACTGAAACTCGAAGTCGAGTCAGTTAGTGAATATATCAGTGTAGATATCAGACTGTTTTGACTTTCTCCAAGTCTTTGGAAAAGAAGCTTCTATTCTTCTCAGTTCCCATATTTTACTACTTTAAGAAGCTATTCAAAGACTCCTGCCACCCTCCCTTTGAATCCAGTCTGATCTTTTCACATATTTCCCTTGCAGTACACTGTCTTTCTGGTGGACCACTCTGGCTACAAAGCCCAAGGCATCAGAGTGTAGTGTTACGTGGTACCATTCTATTACTAACTCAGTATGTGACCTCATGTTAGCATGTGCCAGACCTTTTCTCTAGCAGAGCTTGAAGGACAAAATTCTTTATTGATCCTAAATTATTCTTTAAGATATTCTGGCTTTCATTTCAATGAATGCATAGTTTACTCAAAAACACATTGACTGTGTGTAATGCAATATATATGATTTAATTTTTTGGTATATAAATAAACATGAGTCCTAGCCTTTGAATTATTCCAGTATAACTTCCAGGAACAAGGGAGAGGAAAGGAGAGGTTCATATATGGCTATAATATTGTGTGGTGAGCATTGTAATAAAGTTATAAACAGTGTGTGAGAATACAGCTGAAAGAGCAATTTATCCTGCTCAAAGATGACATATGAATTGTGTTTCTAAGTGTATTAGTAGGTATTAAGCAGGCAGACAAGGTGGGGAAAGCCATTCTAGATAGTTGAAATTGAATGAGCAAACAGAAATGAGCAAGATCTGTTTAGTTAGTAGGCCAGTATATCAGGAATATAGGATAGATGGTAAAGGATCATTAGGCATGAGGTTATAGAATTAAGTTTTTTTTTTTTTTTCGAGACAGAGTCTGGCTCTGTTGCCCAGGCTAGAGTGCTGTGGCATAAGCCTAGCTCATAGCAACCTCAAACTCCTGGGTTCAAGTAATCCTTCTGCCTCAGCCTCCTGAGTAGCTGGGACTATAGGCATGTGCCACCATGCCTGGCTAATTTTTTATATGTATATGTTTAGTTGTTTGGCTAATTTCTTTCTATTTTTAGTAGAGACGGGATCTCGCTCTTGCTCAGGCTGGTGTTGAACTCCTGACTTTGAATGATCCTTCCACCTTGGCCTCCCAGAGTGCTAGGATTACAGGCCTGAGCCACCACGCCCAGCCTAGAATTAAGTTTTATCCAAAATACTTTTAAATAAGGTACTGAGGTATCAAATACATATATTAGAAAAATAATTCTGAAGGTATTATGGAAGCTAAATTAGAAAACAGTGGAGATCCAGCAATTTCCATTACTGGGCATTTATCCAAAAGAGTGGAAATCAATATATCAAAGAGACATCTGCACCCCCCTGTTTATTGTAGGACTATTCACAACAGCCAGGATATGGACTCGACCTAAGTATCTAACAACAGATGAATGGATAAAGAAAAATGTAGTGTGTGTGAATATCTCTATATGTCACACACACACACACACACACACACACACACACACACACACACACACACACACACAGTGGAATATTGTCAGCCTTAAAAAAAAATGAAATCCTGTCATTCACAACAACATGGATGGCATTGGGGAGGACATTATGATAAGCGAAATAAGCCAGGAACAGAAAGTTAAACACCGCATGTTCTCACTTATGTAGAAGCTAAAAAAAAAATGTTGATCCTCATAGAAGTAAAAAAGAAACAAAGGATACTGGAGGCTAGAAAGGGTAGGGGGAAGGGAGGAATAGGGAAATATTTGTTAAAGGATAAAAAATTACAGCTGTTTTGTAGTTCCAGTGTTTTGTAGCACTATAGCATGATTATAGTTAACAGTGATAATAGTTCCAAATAACTAGAAGGAGGATATTGATGTTCCCAGTGCAAAGAAATGATAAATGTTTGAGATGATGGATATGCTGATTACCTTGATCTGATCACTATAGATTATATATTGAAACATTACTATATACCCCATAAATATGTACAATTGTTAATTAAACAAATTTAAAAAATAAGGCTAAATAAAACAGTGAGTTTACGGACAAGGACATTGAGATTTATTGTGGTAATCTATGATTCTGGTTCTCACACACAGTGGATTATTAGAGGTACCTAGGGAATTTATTAAGAATATAGATCTCTTGGCCCCATACATTGAGTTTTTAATGCCAATTTTGTGTTTTTTCAATTCTTATGTTCCTAGCTGGTTCTTCTAAAAATCTATATCACTTTTTACAGTGTACAGTTCCCTGCAGAAATTTCAAGCTTGGCCTTTATCTCCTTGAACATAGTAAGTATAGTTGTTTCATATGTCTGAAAATTCCAATGTCTGGAAATCCTATAGGTTTGTTTATATAGAATATTGTTTCTGCTAGTTTTTGCTAGCAGATAGTATCTTATCCCTTTGTGTGCCTAGTTACCTTTGCTTGAGTGCTGAGTATAATAATTCAAACATATAATATTTGAAATATTGTATGTAGGCTAATTTGAAGGCTAAGATGATACCATCCTTCATAAATTTGATTTATTTAATATGTCTCTCAGATGCTTGATAGCACTATATATCTAGCTTTTTGGTTCATCCAGATGAGGCAAAACTCATGCAGCCTGTTTTGACTGTTTTTCTGATTATATTTTAAGTTGGTTTTGGTTGTTAAACCAACTTGGTGTTCCAGCAATAAACTATAGTTAATCATGGTTATTATTCATTTTGTATATTGCTGGATTAGATTTGCGTATGTGTTTATATGTGTGTGTATGTGTGTACACACACAGATATGTATATTTAAATTAATAAAACTATTTTAGAGCAGTTCATAGCAAAATTGAGCAGAAACTACAGAGTTCCATATACCTTAGAGGATTTCCACACATACATACTCAAACACACAGTCTCCTTTACTATCAGTGTCCTTCACCACAGGGGTTCGTTTGCTACAGCTGATGAACCCACATTGACACATCATCACCCAAAGTCTACAGCTTACATAGAGTTTACTCTTTGTGTTATACATTCTGTGGGTTTGGACAAATGTATGTTGACATGGATCTACTGTTGTAGTGTCATATAGCGTAATTTCACTGTCCTAAAAATCCTCTGGGCTCTGTCTATTCATCCCTCCCTCCCACACAACCCCTGGCAACCATAGATCTTTTTACTATTTCCATAGTTTTGCATTTTCCAGAGTGTCATGTTGGAACCGTACAGTATGTAGCCACTTCAGATTGGGTTCTTTCACTTAGTAATATGGATTTAAGTTTCCTCCTTGCCTTCCTGTGGTTTTATAGCTCATTTCTTTGTAGAGCTGAATAATATTCTATTGTCTGGATATACCACAGTTTGTCCATTTACCTGCTGAAGGACGTCTTGGTTGCTTCCAAGTTTTGGCAATTATCAATAAGGCTCCTATAAACTTCTGTGTGCAAGTTTTTGTGTGGTTATATGTTTCAGTAAATACCCAGGGGTGCTATTGCTGGATCATATTGTAAGAGTATGTTCAGTTTTGCAAGAAACTGGCAAGCTGCCTTCCAAAGTGACTGTACCATTTTGCATTCCCACCAGCACAGAATGAGAATTCCTGTTGCCCACATTCTGTTGTCCACATTCTCTCCCGCATTTGGTGTTGTCAGTGTTTTGACTTGGCCATTCTAATAGCTGTGTAGTGGTATCTCACAGTTTAAATTTGCAGTTCCCTAATGACATATGATGAATATCTTTTCATATGCTTAAAATCTGTATATCTTTTTGGTGAGGTGTCTATTCAGGTCTTTTGCTCATTTTTATATCAGGTTGTTCGGTTTCTTGTTGTGTTTTAAGAGTTCTTTCTGTATTTTGGATGACAGTCCTTCATCAGATATGTCTGGCAAATATTTTCTCCCTTTCTGTGACTTGTCTTATTCTCTTGACATTGTCTTTCACAGAACAGAAGTTTTAAGTTTATTGAACTCCAGCTTATCAATTACATAGTCCCTCCTTATCCTCAGTTTTGTTTTGTGTAGTTTCAGTTACCTGTGGTCAATCACAGTTTGAAAATACTAAGGTATTTTGTGTGTGTGTTAGAGAAAGAGACCATATTCACATAACTTTTATTACAGTATATTATTATAATTGTTCTGTTGTTATTCTCTTACTGTGGTTAATTTATAAATTAAACTTTATCATAATTATGTATGTATAGGGTTCAGTAGTCCATGATTTCATTCAGGTATCCGCTGGAGGTCTTGGAACATGTCCCCCTGCTGTATATTTTTGTGGATCATGCCTGTGGTTTCTGATCTCAAAAGTCATCACCATACTCAAGGGCATCTAGGTTTTCTCCTATGTTATTTTCCAGGAGTTTTATAGTTTTACATTTTACATTTAGGTCTGTAATCCATTTTGAGTTAACTTTTTATGATGGATATAAGGTCTGTATGCAGATTGATTTTTTTTTTTTCCCCCGCATGTGAATGTCAATTGTTCCAGCAGCACTTGTTGAAAAGATTATCTTTGCTTCATTGCATTGCCTTTGCTCCTTTGTTAAAGATCAGTTGACTATATTTATATGGGCTTATCTCTGGGATCTTTTTTCTGTTCCATTGATCTGTTTGTCTGGTCTTTCACCAGTGCCACATTGTCTTAGATTATTATAGCTTTGTGTTAAGTCTTGAATTCAGGTAGTGTCAATCCTCTGGTTTTTTTTTTTTTTTCCTTTCCTTCAGTATTGTCTATTCTGAGTCTTTTGTCTCTCCATGTAAACTTTAGAATCAGTTTGTCATCCCCAAAATAACTTGCTGGGAGTTTGGGATTGTGTTGAATCTATAGATCAAGTTGAGAACTGACATCTCAAAAACATTGAGTCTTCCTATCCATAAACATGCAATATCTCTCCACTTACTTAGTTCTTTGATATCTTTCATCAGAATTTTGTAGTTTTTCTCATATAGATCTTATATATATTTTGTTAAATTTATACCTAATTCATTTTTGAGGCTAATATAAATGGTTATAAGTTTTAAATTTCAAATTCCACTTGATATTCATTGCTGTTATATAAAAAAGTGATTGACTTTTATGTATTAGCCTTGTATCCTATAACTTTCCTGTAATTGCTTATTAGATCCAGGAGTTTTGTTGTTGATTCTTTTGGACTTTCTCCATAGACAGTCACGACAACTGTGAACAAACACAGTTTTATTTCTTCTTTTTCAATCAGTGCAACTTTTATATCCTTTTCTTATTGAATTACCTAGGACTTCCATTATGATGTTGAAATGCAGTGGTGAGAGGGGACATCTTTGCCTTGTTTCTGATCTTAGTGAGAAAGCTTCTAATCTCTCACCATTAAGTATTGTTAGCTGTGGGTTTTTTGTAGCTGTTCTTTATCTAGTTGAGGAAGTTTCCCTCTACTTCTAGTTTAATAAGAGAGTTTTTTTTTCTTATCATGAATAGGTGCTGGATTTTGTCAAATGTCTTTTTTGCATTTATTAGTATGATCACATGATTTTATCTTTAACCTCTTGATGTGATTGAATACATTAATTTTTTTTTTTAACTTTTTTAGAGATAGGGTCTCACTCTACTGCCCAGGCTAGAGAGGGTGGTGGCAGGATGGGAGCTCACTGCAGCCTGAAACTCCTGGGCTCAAGCAATCTTCCTGCCTCTGCCTCCTAAGCAGGTAGGACTACAGGTGCATGCCACCATACCCAGCTAAGTTTTCTTATTTTTTGTAGAGATGGGGTCTTGCTATTTTACCCAGGCTGGTCTTCTGGGCTCAAGGGATCCTCCTGCCTTGGTCTGCCAAAGTGATGGGACTATAGGTGTGAGCCACTACTCCTGGACCATTGATTGATTTTTGAATGTTGAACCAACTTTGCATACCTGGGATAAATCCCATTTGGTTGTGGTATATAAATTTTGTCTTTTACATATTGTTAGATTAGATTTGCTAATATTTTGTTAAAGATTTTTTATATTTATGTTCATGAGAGATATTGGTCTGTAGTTGCTTTTGTCTGGTTTTGTTATTAGGCTAATGCTGGCTTTATAAAATGAGTTAGGAGGTATTTCCTCTGCATCTGTCTTACAAAAGAGATTGTATAGAATTAGTATAATTTCTTCCATAAATGTTGGGTAGAATTAATCAGTGAACCCATCTGAGTCTGGTGTTTTCTGTTTTGGTAGATTATTAATTATTGATTCAATTTCTTTACTAGATAAAGTCCTATTCAGATTGTTTCTTATGTGAGTTTTTGGCAGATTGTGTGTTTCAAGGAATTGGTTCATTTCATCCAAGCTATTAAATTGTGGACATGGAGTTGTTCATGTCTATGTGCTCTGTAGTAATGTCTCTGATTTTATTTCTTATATTAGTAATTTGTGTCTTCTTTTTTTCCTTTAGCTTATTACTTTTATTGATATTTTTAAAGAAACAGCTTTTGGTTTTATTGATTTTTCTCTTTTAGTTTCCTACTTTGAATTTTATTAATTTCTACTCTAATTTTTATTTCTTTTTTCTGCTTGCTTTGTAATTAATTTGCTCGTCTTTTTCTGGTTTCCTAAGGTAGAAACTTAGATGATTGATTTTAGATCTTTCTTTTTTTCTGATATATGCATTCAAAGGAATAGCTTTTCCTCTACTAATCTTTTGCTAAATCTCACAAATTTTGAAAAGTTGTACTTTTATTTTCATATACTTCAAAATATTTTTAAACTTGCCTTGAGATTTCTTATTTGTGTTGGTATACTTTGCGGTTTTCTAGCTATCTTTCTGCTGTTGATTTCTAGTTTAATTTCAGTGTGGTCTCAGAGCAGACATTGTATGATTTCTGTTCTTTTAAATTTGTTTAGGTGTGTTTTATGGCCTAGAATGTGATCTGTATATTAGTGAATGTTCCATGTTAGCTTGAGAAAAATGTGTAATCTGCTGTTGTTGGATGCAGTACTATATAGATGTCATTGACTATATTCAGTCGACTGATGGTTTTGGTAAGTTCAGCTATGTCCTTACTGATTTTCTGCCTGCTGGATCTGTCCATTTCTGATAAAGGGGTATTAAAATCTCCCACTGTGATGGTGGATTCATATATTTCTCCTTGAACTTCTATCAGTTTTTGCCTCTTATATCTTGACCACTTTGTTGTTGGGTGCATGCACTTTAAGAATATTATGTTGTCTTGGATTATTGACCCCTTTATTATTATGTAATGCTCCTCTTAATCCTTGATAACTTTCCTTGGTCTAGAGTCTGCTCTGTCTGAGATTAATATAGCTACTCCTGCTGTCTTTGGATATGGTTAGCATGGTATATCTTTCTCCATCCCATTACTTTTAATCTATATGTGTTTTTATATTTAAAGTGGCTTTCTTGTAGACAGTGTATAGTTGGGTCTAGCTT
Source organism: Microcebus murinus (assembly GCF_040939455.1). Lineage (NCBI taxonomy): Eukaryota > Metazoa > Chordata > Mammalia > Primates > Cheirogaleidae > Microcebus > Microcebus murinus. Next base: position 30,739,497 of record NC_134117.1, on the reverse strand, counting down.
TTTTTTTTTTTTTTTTTTTTTTTTGAGACAGAGTCTCACTTTGTTGCCCAGGCTAGAGTGAGTGCCGTGGCGTCAGCCTAGCTCACAGCAACCTCAAACTCCCGGGCTCGAGTGATCCTTCTGCCTCAGCCTCCCAGGTAGCTGGGACTACAGGCATGTGCCACCATGCCCGGCTAATTTTTTATATATATATATCAGTTGGCCAATTAATTTCTTTCTATTTATAGTAGAGACGGGGTCTCGCTCTTGCTCAGGCTGGTTTTGAACTCCTGACCTTGAGCAATCCGCCCGCCTCGGCCTCCCAAGAGCTAGGATTACAGGCGTGAGCCACAGCGCCCGGCCAGGGTCTAGCTTTTTATATACAGTCTGATACCCTCTACTTTTTATGTTGGGTGTCATTTAATGTCATTATCAATTGGGTTTTAAATTTACCATCTTGCTATTTATTTTCAAATCGTCCATGTGGTCTTTCTCGTTTCCTTTTCTCCTACCTTCTTTTGGATTGAATGAGTATTTTTATCACTATATTTTATCTCTGCTGTTAGCTTATTAGCTATACCTTTGTTTTACTTTTTCAGTGGTTGCCTTTGGCCAGTCGTTTTCAAATGGCTTAGTCTCATGATCCCTTTGGATTTTTGATTATTAAAGACCTCAAAAAATTTTGTTGGCCGGGCGCGGTGGCTCACGCTTGTAATCCTAGCACTCTGGGAGGCCGAGGCGGGCGGATTGCTCAAGGTCAGGAGTTCAAAACCAGCCTGAGCGAGACCCCGTCTCTACTATAAAAATAGAAAGAAATCAATTGGCCAACTAATATATATATATAAAAAATTAGCCGGGCATGGTGGCTCGTGCCTGTAGTCCCAGCAACTCGGGAGGCTGAGGCAGTAGGATTGCTTGAGCCCAGGAGTTTGAGGTTGCTGTGAGCTAGGCTGACGCCACGGCACTCACACTAGCCTAGGCAAGAAAGCGAGACTCTGTCTCAAAAAAAAAAAAAAAAAAAAAAAAAAAAAATTTTGTTTATGGAGATTATCAATTATTCCTATACCAAAAATTAAAACTGAAATGTTAAAGTATGTATTAATCATATAAAAACAGCAATAATAGGCTGGGTGAGGTGGCTCACATCTGTGACCTTAATACTTTGAGAGGCCAAGGAGGGAGGATCACTTGGGGCCAGGAGTTCGAGACCAGCCCGGGCAATATGGCAAGTCCCTGTCTCTAGAAAAAACTTAAAAAATTAGCTGGATGTGGTGAATACACCTGTAATCCCAGCTACTCAGGAGGCTGAGGCACGAGGATTGCTTGAGCCTAGGAATTTGAGACTGCAGTGAGTTAATGATCATATCACTCATCTCTATCCTGGAAGACAGAGCAAGACCCTGTCTCAAAACCCACAAACCAATAATAAAGCTATTTTATCTTAATGTAAATAACATATTTGTGAAAAATAACTTATAAAAACAAATAGTGAGAAGAGTGGCATTGTTTTACATTTTTCAGATCTCTTTAATGTCTAGCTTGATAAAAGAAGGCTGAGTTCTTATATCTACTCTTGCATTTAATTTCTTGTTGTATGTTTTAGTTTAAGTACATGAAGAAAACCTCACATGGTTATATACATAGTAAAAAGAAGAGCATTTTAATAGCCTTTTCAGTTAATTGTGAATATTCTTCTTTGATACCACTCAAACTCTTTAAATGGCAGTTTCTTAAAGGTAAGTTATATTGTGGGCTCTGAAACCATATAACTCTTATATTAAAATCCATTGGTTTGTCTTGAACTTTGCATGGATATATTTATTCATGCATAGGTTTATAACATCACACATTGATCATTTGGAAAATATTAGTTCACCAAATATGCAAATCTTCTAAATGTAACATTTCATAATAGTATAACAAAAAATTTTAGTAATATTGCTAGTGATCTCATTAGAAAAGTTTGACTACAGGAAGCTGTCAAATATATGGTGGCATTTACACATTTTGCAGCATTTTTTTATTTTTTTATTTTTTTTTATTTTTCTTTTTTTCCAGGTAGTTGAGTGTCAGTAATTTTGCAGCATTTTAATTCTCACTGGAAAGGTTAAATTTTATTGGCAACAATTATTTTCAATTGATAACTTTATGCTTTTTTGTTGTAATAAACTTTTTTTTTTTTTTTTTTTTTGAGACAGAGTCTCACTCTGTTGCCTGGGCTAGAGTGCCATGGCATCAGCCTAGCTCACAGCAACCTCAGAGTCCTGGGCTCAAGCGATCCTTTTGCCTCAGCCTCCCGAGTAGGTGGGACTACAGGCATGCGCCACCATGCCCGGCTAATTTTTTCTGTAGATTTTTACTTGGCCAATTAATTTCTTTCTATTTTTAGTAGAGACGGGGTCTTGCTCTTGCTCATGCTGGTTTCGAACTCCTGACCTTGAGTGATCCACCTGCCTTGGCCTCCCAGAGTGCTAGGATTACAGACGTGAGCCACCGCGCCTGGCCTGTAATAAACTTTTTATTTTGAAATAACTTTAGATGTACAGAAAGTTTGAAAAGTTAATACAGAGAATTCCTAAATACCTCTCATCCAGTTTTCCCTAATGTTATTAGAACATCTTATTAGCATATTCCCCTAGATATTTGTCAAAACTAAGAAAATTGAAATTTTTACATTACTATTAATTAAACTCCAGACTTTGCTTAGATTTCATCAGTTTTTCTATTAAAGTCCAATTTCTGTTTCAAGATACAATCTAGGATACCACATTATATTTTGCTATCATAAGTCCTTAGTCTTTTTCTTTTTGGGGGACAGGGTCTCATTCTTTTGCCTAGGTCAGAGTACAGCGACATCATCATAGCTCACTGCACCCTTAAACTCCTGGGCTTAAGCAATCCTCTTGCCTCAGCCTTCTGAATATCTGAGACTAATTCCTGGCCTCAAGCGATCCTCCTGCCTTGGCCTTTCAAAGTGCTAGGATTACAGGTGTGAACCACCACCGCAGCCAGCCTTTGGCAGTTTCTTAGTCTTTCTTGTTTTTATGCTCTTGAAAGTTTTCTGATCAAGTATTTTCTAGAATAGCCTAATTTGGCTTTGTCTCATGATTTCCTTATGACTTGAGTGGGTTTATGGTTGTCTGAGAGGAGTGGGTTTATGGTTACATTGTGGATGAAGGCTCCACTTTGTCTGATTATGAAAAAAATGTCTGCCACTAGAGTTTGTAGTCAGCTTTTTTTTAAACTAAAAAAAAGGTGTTTGTTCAGTTTACAACTCAAAATTATATAAGCACATTTCTTGTAGACAACCATTGTACTTTGATGTGCAGCAGAAATTATTTATGTATACTTCTCTTTGGTCACACACATTAAAAAAATGTTTACTCGTAGGTAAAGATTTACATTAAAACTATTAATACAATTAATAGTTTTTACTCTTTCATCATAGACATTCTTAAATTAATCTGGCTACTTCCCCCTCCCCTCATTCTTTGAAACTTTGTATGTCATAAAGGCTACAGTGATTAGCAGTACAGTTTGGTGCCATTGCTTTGATTTGTGCTAGAGCACTGACAGTTTGTTCAACATTGCTTTAGCACTATTAGTGCAAATGTCAGCACAGTGATAAAGACTAATAAACTGTTAGCATTATTGTGAATATAGTTCTGATTTTGCAGACCCCATGAAAACATCTCCTGGACACATGGGTCTTTTTTTTTTTTTTTTTTTGGTGGGTAGATGGTGAGGAGAGAAGGGTAAGTATCTGGGTATTAAACATTGAAAACTACTACACTAGGGCTTATGATATTTACCTTTATTTTATCACGGTCTACTTGCAAATAACATTATAGCACTTAGAGTATAATGTAAGGACCTTACAACAGTATACTGCCATTTTCTCCCTTCTGACTTTTGTGTTGTAAATCCCTTAATACATGTACCAATGTATTTCTATTTTAAATAGCCATATATTCTCTAAAAATTTAAGAAATGAGAAAAACATCTTTTATATTTATCCATATTTATTATTTTTGGTGCATTTTCTTTGTGTATATCCATGTTTTTGTGATACATTCTTTCTGCCTAAATAATTTTCTTTCTTTTTTTTGAGACAGGGTCTTACTCTGTCACCTGGGCTAAAGTGCAGTGGCATAATCGCAGCTCACTGCAGCTTCAAACTCATGGGCTCAGGTGATCCTCCTGCCTCAGCTTCCCTAGTTGCTGATACTATAGGTGTGCACCATGATGCTCAGCTAATTTTTCTGTTTTTAGTAGAAATGGGGGTCTTACTCAGGCTGGTCTTGAACTTCTGAGCTCAAGCAATCCTCCTGCCTTGCTTGGCCTTCCAGAGTGCTAGGATTACAGGTGTGAACCACCACACCTGGCCTGAAAATATTTTTATTTTTGATTTCACTTTTGAAAGAAATTTGTCTGATATAGGATTCTAAGTCAATAGGTGTTTTTTCCTCAATTGTTTTTTTTTTTCTTTTTCCCCTTCAGCAATTTAAAGATTTTTCTATGTTTTTTGCCTTGTGTAATTTCAGGAGAGAAGTCTGTAGTTATTTCCATATTCAAGTCTTTTTTACATTTTTTTTTTTCTGGCTGATTTAGAATTTTTTCTTTTAATATTAGCTTTCAGCAATTTGATTATGATGTCCTTTGGTGTGATTTTATTTGTATTCTGCTTATAATTTGTTGAATTTCTTGGGTCTGTGAGTATAGTAGTCATCATAAAATTTGACAATTTTAGCCTTTTTTCCTCAAATATTTTTTTTCCCTCTACCTCAGGCTACAATTACACATAATTTAGGCTGCTTGATATTGTTCGCTAAAGCTCTGCTTATATTTTTTTAAACTTTTCTTTTTTGCGTAATTTTGGGTAGTTTCTGTTGCTCTGTCCTCAAGTTCATTGATAATTCTGCAATTTTAATATGCAAGAGCTGAAGTGAAAATTTCACTGGACGGTATTAGTTGCAGTTTAAACACTGCAGAAAAAAGTAAGTTTATTGATAATTTCTTTCTTTCTTTCTTTTTTTTTTTGAGACAGAGTCTCGGTTTGTTGCCCAGGCTAGAGTGAGTGCCGTGGCATCAGCCTAGCTCACAGCAACCTCAAACTCCTGGGCTCAAGCAATCCTCCTGCCTCAGCCTCCCGAGTAGCTGGGACTACAGGCGTGCACCACCATGCCCGGCTAATTTTTTCTATATATATTAGTTGGCCAATTAATTTCCTTCTATTTATATAGTAGAGACGGGGTCTCGCTCTTGCTCAGGCTGGTTTCGAACTCCTGACCTCGAGCAATCCGCCCGCCTTGACCTCCCAGAGTGCTAGGATTACAGGCGTGAGCCACCACACCCGGCCGATGATTTCTTAGTTGTGGGGTAAATTGGCTCTAAAGAAAAAGTTACTCTAGGCTTGAACTAAAAAAATGTTTATAAATAAGCCATAAGAGATTCAGTGATGCACAAGGAACTTAACTACTGGACAGAACAAAGTCAAACATCATTCAGCACTCAATTCATAATATCTAAAATTCATAATATCTGACATCCAATAAAGAGACCTTCTGAGGTCTCTCTTGAATGTCCTGTCTATTCAGTGATGACTTTATTTTGGTTGGTGAAAATGTGAATAATTCTTAGCCTTGAGTGAGCTCTGGGACCTGTTTTGCTTATAGTAATTGTTTGCTCTCAATTGTTTTGCTCTCTAGTGATTTTTTTTTTACTCCAAAATTGTTCTTTGTCCAGCTTTGTAGTGTTTTACCATACACGCATGTAGATTGATATTCAGTTAAAGACTTAAGAGGACTGCTGTGCCAATTTCTGGAGTTCTTTCTCAGTGAAGAACTTTCTTTTCTGCTTCTCTGTCCCCAAAATTTTAGTCTTCCCTGTCTTTTCCAAACTGACAGCCAGGATTTCTTTGGATTCCCCCTATGGTCAGAATTGCCTCCAGGTACAACAGTGGTGTGATCTTAGGTTACCTTGTTTGTTTCCCCTTTGACAGGGATCACAGAGATTGTTTGAGCAAGAAAGTTTCTGTGAATTACCCAGTTCATCAAGTGGGAGTCTACCCTAGCTCTCTGAAGAATTTCTTTTGCCAGTTTGTATATACAACTTTTAGGAATGTAGATAAAAATCAAATACTTATTTAAATTTTTAATTACCTATTCACATCCCATGGAGGAGGGCAGAGCTGAGAGAGCAGTAGAGATGTGCAGTTTCTGACTGAAGCTATGAACTTCTTGGTCAAATAGGTCCAAAGTTAGCTAATTGGAATAATCAGTTTTAAGATCTGATAAATTTGCCTAAACCTGTTTTGAGTTAGGTTTTCTGTTGTATGTAATCAAAAACATCCTAACTAATAATATTAGAAAAATTCCCATCATTTTTCCTATTGTGAGATTAATGTGTTTCCCTGATCCATTCATTCCTTTGCTCGCTCCCTCTGGCTCATGCCTTCTAATCCTTTCTCCCTATCTAAATAATGCCCATCATTTTGCCCCAGTTCTGATTCCCCCCTCTTTAGTTGGTGTTAATTTTAGTTGGCATGACTTGACAAAGATCTTTGTCAATTATCCACCATGGCTGTAAGTGGTCTCTCTTACAACCTACTTTATTTTTCATTGTAAGGAAAATCAAACAACACTATTAAGGTAAAAGAAAAGCCCTTCATTTCTAGTCCCACCCTCCAGGGCAGAACCTCTTAGTACTTCAGATTTCCCAATATTTTTCTGTGTATATTTAACAATATATGGCTTATTTGGTTATCACTAATTTTGGTTACCATATTGGAGAGCACAATTCTATAGGCTCAATCACATTTAAATTTTATTTTTCTTTTAGCAAGAATATTTCAAGAATGATTATGTAGGCAGGATGTGGTGGCTACACCTATAATCCTAGCACTCTCGGAGGCAAAGGTGGAAGGATTGCTTGAGGTCAGGAGTTCAAGACAAGCCTTAGCAAGAGCAAGACCCTGTCTCTTTTTTAAAAAAAATTAAAAATGAAAAAAGAAATTTAAAAAAATTAATGATGATGTATATTTCATAGTGCATCAAGAAACACAAACTGTCTGGTGGTTTCTTTTTGTGATATTTAGAAGGATGAGTAATTTGGGTATTGTATGTCTGTTCTACCTTGAGCTTTTCACTGAATGATTTTATCAATTTCATTCTTTTAACTTGTCATAGATAGTTATTTCACTGCATGTTAATATAGCAAGATAATAATAGATCTTTAAAAGGCCAGGCTAGAGGCTGGGAAAGAAGTGTGGGGGAGAAGATGAAAGGAATAAGAAAAAGCATGTAAATATCTTTATTATCACTGAAATGAACACTTAAAAATGATAAATATGGTAAATTATATATATTTTTTACCTCAATAAAAAACAAATTTAAAGACAAAGGCCAGGCTCTGGAGCCAGACTGCCTGCCACATATGACTTTTAGCATGTGAGTACACATCTTTGTGCCTCAGTTTTTTCCACTGTGAGGGGCCTAACAGGATTATTCTATTAATTAAATATGTTAAATGTTTAACACAGTGCATGACATAGTGCATGACATAGGCCAGTAAATATTAGTTGTTACTAACATATCAGTTTAAAAGTTTGATTTTGCTGTCTGTTCACTTTGGCATTTGTTTGCATGGAGAATGTGTTATTGGATAATATTCATTGTTATTCTGTTTGGCAGTGAAACCAAGTCTCCTTGGTGAGTAGGAAAACAAAGTATCATTTAAATGATAAGAAACTTCTTATATCTCTAGTATGCATGATTTTTGAATAAGAAAAAAATTAGCCTTAAAGGCTTTGTTACACTGGGGTTTGTAATGAAGAAAAGAAACATTGAACATAATTAGATATGTATCCTAGATGTTAGGAAAGAAATTGCAAAAGACAGAAAGAAATGAGTGCATGGTTTTTGACAATGAAAGTCTGTATGGTTTTTTGGGATGAGAATTAATAAACATGAGAGTATACAATCCCATAGAATTTGAGAAAGGAGAAGTTTCTAAAAGCACAATGTGGTGATGCAAGGGAACTCCTCAGATAAATACAGCATAGATTTAGTAGTTGGAAGGGGAGATGTAGAAGTAAAGATGATTAGAAAACCATATAAACACTGGCTGGAACCACATAATAAGAAGTTTTTAGAAAATGCTTAAGACAACATAAGTTTTTTTTTGAGACAGAGTCTCAATCTGTCATCTGGGCTAGAGTGCCATGGTGTCAGCCTTACTCACAGCAACCTCAAACTCCTGGGCTCAAGCTATCCTCCTGCCTCAGCCCCACAAGTAGATGGCATTATAGGCACACACCCCCATGCCTGGCTAATTTTTCAATTTTTACTAGAGATGGGGTCTTACTTGCTCAGGCTGATCCCAAACTCCTGACTTCAAGTGATCTTCCTGCCTCAGCCTCCCAAAGTGCTGGGTTTACAAGTGTGAGCCACTGTGCTCATCTAACATAAGTTGTTTTTTCAAGGTAATATGTCAAATAAGATTAAGCTTCAAGAAGATAATCAGATTTTTAAGAGGTATAGAACCATCAGTTTGCATTTTAAAATTGCCTGATTGAGTAAGGAGAAATAGTCTTTGAGTTGAAACAGAAGTAATAATAGTATAAAAAGAAGTATAGGCTATGATAGTTAATAAATAGTAAGCGAAACATCTGACCACTTTAAGTGCATTTCATTTCATATAAATTAATGTCTTCTCTAGCTGCTGGTGGGCTTACATAGCTTATGAAACCATTGAATACTCTGAGAATTTCATGAGAAATATAATTGGTACCCGGAGATGATCAGATGCTATCTTGAATTTTTAGAAAGGAGAAAATGTAGGTTTTGGAAATTTCCAGATTTTACAAGCCAGTAAACCTGTTGTTGATCTTTGGTAAACTTCTAGAAATAAATTTCAGAAGTTTGTGAAAATTTATGGAAGAATAATGAAGTTGCAATGAGCTGTGATGATGCCACAGCACTCTACCCAGGGCAACAGAGTGAGACCCTGTCTCCAAAACTACAACAAAAAAATACCAAATTAACCATTTCTTTTAATAGGATGATCAGTTTGGATGGATGAATTAGAGAAATACAATAGAAACAGTTTCTTAATTTTAGTGAAATATATATATGGTCAAATCTAGTGCATTTCTATCTTTCTCTTAATACATTTTGATACTGTGTATGTAATATAAATTCATTAAATTATGAATTAAATTGGTTACTTCAGGAAAAAAAACCCTTGACTTTTATTTTTTGTCTGCCTCATATTTTTACCAAATTTATGAACTGTATATGTATCCCTGATTATAACATAATATCCTTAATGGTGCAGATCTAATAATACACACTGAAAATGGGAACAATCTTTGCATAAAGTATGATTTTATTTACTCTAGGAATATGAAGCACGAACAGGGAGGACTTGTAAACCACCACCTCAGTCTTCAAGACGTAAGAATTTTGAATTTGAGCCACTTTCTACCACTGCCCTGATTCTTGAGGATCGACCATCGTAAGTATCATGTGATGATTGATACTTTGATCATTTGACCATTTAGTGATCATCAGGAACACTGTTTATATTTTAAACTCAAATTTAATTTTGCTCACTATTTCACTTAAAGGATATCAAGAAATTAGATACACAAAGGTATTTATTTTTAAAAAACTTTTTTTTGAGATGGGGTCTTGTTCTGTCACCCGGCTAGAGTGCAGTGGCGTTATCATAGCTTGCTGCAACCTCAAACTCCTGGCCTCAAGTTATCCTCCTGCCTCAGCCTCCCAGTTGGCAGGGACTACAGGCATGTGCCACCATGCCTGGCTAATTTCTCTATTTTTTGTAGAAACTGGATCACTTTTGCTGAGGCTGGTCTCAGACTCCTGGCCTCAAGTGATCCTCCTCTGACTCAGCCTCCTAAAGTGCTAGGATTACAGGCGTGAGCCATCAGGCCTAGCCAAAAAAAAATTTTTTTTAATCCTAGTCATGTCTCCTAAAATTAATAAGGGAAAATATCTTGTTCTTAGATTTTTTTGTTTTTGTTTCTTTTTAAGAGACGGGATCTTGCTGTGTTGCCTTGGCTTGTCTTGAACTCCTAGGCTTAGGTGATCCTTCTACCTCAGCCTCTCAAGTCGCCAGGATGACAGGCCTGGCAGAGAATCTGTTGTCGATGTCCAAACCTTATGCAGAAATCTAGAAGTCTTTATAGTCAGTATATGAAACATAAAATATCTTGGCTGCTTATGTCTGTTTGTATTTCAACCCTCTGTGCCTTATCTTAATATGATAGGGCAATTATTTTTCCTTTCTTGACACTTAAGATGTACTTATCCTTGCCTTTTATACTGTGTAACTTCTGAATATCAACCAGTTGGTTTACTGTTTTGGTTTTTTTTTTTTTGATAGAAAGAACCTAGGTTCTTTTTTTTTTTTTTTAGTTTATTATGGGGGTACAAGTGTTAAGGTTACATATATTGCCCGTGCCTCCCCCCCCAAGTAAGAGCTTCAAGTGTGTCCATCCCCCAAATGTTGCACATCTTACTCGTTGTGGTTGTATATACCCATCCCCTCCTCCCCCCTCCCACCCTCCCGACACCCGATAAATGTTACTCCTATATGTCCACTTACGTGTTGATCTGTTAATACCAATTTGCTGGTGAGTACATGTGGTGCTTGTTTTTCCATTCTTGAGATACTTCACTTAGTAGAATGGGTTCCAGCTGTATCCAGGAATATACAAGAGGTGCTATATCACCATTGTTTCTTAAAGCTGAGTAGTATTCCATGGTATACATATACCACACTTTATTAATCTACTCATGAATTGATGGGCACTTGGGTTGTTTCCACAGCTTTGCAATTGTGAATTGTGCTGCTATAAACATTTGAGTGCAGGTGTCTTTTTCATAAAGTGACTTTTGATCTTTTGGGTAGATGCCCAGTAGTGGAATTGCTGGATCAAATGGTAGATCTACTTGTATTGCTTTGAGGTATCTCCATATTGCTTTCCACAGAGGTTGAACTAGTTTGCAGTCCCACCAGCAGTGTGTGTTCCTCTCTCTCTGCATCCCTGCCAGCATTTGTTGTTTGGGGACTTTTTGATAAAGGCCATTCTCACTGGAGTAAAGTGATATCTCATTGTAGTTTTGATTTGCATTTCCCTGATGATTAGAGATGTTGAGCATTTTTTCATATGTTTGTTGGCCATTATTCTGTTATTATTAAGAATACATTGTCTCTTAGAGGCCGGGGCTGGAGGATAGCTTGAGGTCAGGAGTTCAAAACCAGCCTGAGCAAGAGCGAGACCCCATCTCTACTAAAAATAGAAAGAAATTAATTGACCAACTAAAAATATACATACAAAAAATTAGCCGGGCATGGTGGTGCATGCCTGTAGTCCCAGCTACTCAGGAGGATGAGGCAGGAGGATTACTTGAGCCCAGGAGATTGAGGTTGCTGTGAGCTAGGCTGATCCCATGGCACTCTACCCTGGGCAAAAGAGTGAGACTCTGTTTCAAAAAAAAAAAAATTATATATATATATGTATATATACATATATATATATAAAATTAGCCAGCCATGGTGGCCCATGCCTGTAGCCCCAGCTACTTGGGAGGCTGAGGCAGAAGGATCGCTTGAGCCCAGGAGTTTGAGGTTGCTGTGAGCTAGGCTGACACCATGGCACTCTAGCAAGGGCAACAAAGTGAGACTCTCTGTCTCAAGAAAAAAAAAAAAAAAGAAAACAAAACAAAAAGAATACATTCTTGGCCAGGTGAGGGGATCATGTCTGTAATCCCAGAACTTTGTCAACATAGCAAGATGCCATCTCTACACAAAAAAATAAAATTAAAAGTAAATTAGCTGGGTGTAGTGATATATGCCTGTAGTCCTAGCTACTCAAGAGACTGAGGTGGGAGGATCACATGAGCCCAGGAGTTTGAGGTTGCAGTGAGCTATGATGATGCAACTACATTCCAGCCTGGGTGACAAGAGTGAGACTCTCATCTCTAAAAATAAAAAAAAATTAAATACTAAAATTTTTTTTAATTATTAAAAAAATACATTGTTAATACCTAGCAAAACACCTTAAATTCTTCTCTTCCTGTGTTCATCCTTCTTTGTATTTTCCACAATGTTGCTGTTCTTCAAAATATTGTCTGATTTATTATTAAAACACACCTTCCCTAAAGCAAGATCACTTGGTTCTTAACTCCTTTTGTCCTCCTTGGTTCTCTGGATATATTATTTTTCTTTTACTAGAAATCTGGGTTTTTTCTGAGTGTAAAAGCTCCTAGCCTATATTCTTGTGATTTTCCCGGTCCTTAACTTTTTTTCACCTACTTAACCTGATAAGCATAGTAAAATAATCTAGAGCCAAATAGGAGGGTAGAATATTTTTTATGAGTTGCAAGAGAAGACAAGTTGGGCATATTAAGTACCTTATTTTTTTGTTCTAGTTACATTCCTGCATGGTAAAGAATTGTGATCTCCATACTCTTCTTTTAGTATTTGATGAGCATGTTTATATTCATTGTTTCAAAGAAAGCTTTTCAGAAATTTAGTTATGAGAACATGTCAAAGTTTTATTTCAAACTTACTGCCAGGGAGAAAAATGAACCAGACTAATTTGAAGATTCTTTTCTTCGTGGAGACATGTATAGGAAAAGAAGTGTGGTTAGATGAGCAAGAAAAGAATATCTTGTTAAAAATCTTTAGACTCTTGACTGTCAGCTGAGTAGGTAGATAACTAAGTTCCCAGAAGGACTTTCTTAAGCTTTTAAAAATTCATCCAAAATGGATTATGCTTTTTACCAGGAACGCTAATTTCTTCCCAGAAGGAGTTTATGAAAATATCACACAAAAGTTCTGTTCTAGACAGTATTTGGAACAAAACTGTTTTTTTTCACCATACTCTATCTCATATCACACTTCTCTTCAGTTTCTGCCTTTATGCCTTTGCTCATATTATTCCCCTTACTTTAAAAGCTTTTATCTTATATCTACTTCTCACCTACCCAATCCATTAAGGATTAAGCTTTATCTTTTCTATCAAGTCTTTGTTGACTTCAACCTTCAGTGATAACTACTTCTCTAAATTTGTAACTTGTACAAACAATTTCTTGAAATAATGTTCAAAGAAATCGGCTTGAAATAATGTGGTAGACACAATAACATTATAAGAACTCGGTGTACCAAAAACTGTATAAACAGCTGAAAAAAGTACTTTTTTATTCCAATCTACTATTGAACTATAGGAAACTAACATATTCATTATAATAAATATTGTACTTTTATTCTGTTTCTGTTTGTTTACTCATCTGTAATATAGAGGTTGAATTTGATCTCTGCTGTTCCACTAAACTCCAAGATGCTGTGATTAAATTTTGTTCATCTTTTTAAATTTGAAGGGGATTTTTTGGGGGGTGAAGTGATTTATGTGACTGATTTACATTTATCTAACTAAAACAAGCCAATGAACAAAGTCTTTCCATGGTGTTGCAATATGGGGGTGCTCAATCGTTTATCTTTCCTTCTATTTCAATCAGTTGAAAAATAGATATGGAGAACAGAGGGGAATGAAAACTTCAATTTTATTGAGGATAAAACCAGATGGGGGGAAAAAATCCCAGATGGGAATACGAGGATACAACCCGAGTACTAAGTGGAACTTTCTACTTTATCTCCCCTAGAATACTCTCCTACCAGATTTGGGCCAAGTAATATCTATCTAGTCACAGTCTGAGAAGCTAGAGCAGAAACCTGAATAATCTTTAGGTTTCTTCTGTTTATGGATGAAGGCACGTTCAAGATGCCTGTCTTGCTTTTGAGTGTTATCTATTGGTAACGCCACTACTTTCAACTATGAGGTAGCATCTGTGAGGGGGATAGAGAAAGAGGCAGAAGTTCTTCCTCAGTGTGGAATTGATGTCAGAAACTTTCCCTTCCATAGATCAAAGTGATAATGAAGAGAGGAAAAGTTTTCCCCTCCAGTGGGAATTTGTAAATTGGTACTTTTTCCTTTCTTGGTCTCTCTAATTTGCAGGAGCATCCAGAATCATTGACTTCTTAGGTTTTTGTAGTTGAAATTTTCTTTATAGATAGAGTAATAATTATAGCATTTAATCATCTAAAGTCTCCTTTAGAGACTTTCGAATACAAGAATTTTGATAATTTCATCCTTTTGTAAATTTTGTTTTCTCTCTGCCTATTCTTGTCCTAATCTACCTCAAAATCAAGACAGCCTTGAAGAAGGTAAGAATGTTCAAATGAGCTGATGTGTTGCTATGAGCCTCTTCTATTTTTTTAAATCACTGATGCTTATAGTGGTATTTTTTAAAACCACCAATGAATAGAGCTACAGTTTTCCCTTCTAGATTCTTTACTGAATTACTAGACACATTAGTGCCAAACAGAAAATCCCCAAAGGTACAAGTGAAAGGTGATAAAAAGTAAAGTATATGCTTTTATATGATACCTTTAAAAACAACAAATGTTCATATCATATATTTAACATTTGCCATCTTAGGTATTCGTTGATGGTTTCTTGTCTTGACTCCGTAACTAACTGATATTTCCAAAAGATGTAAAAATCATATCATATATCGTCTTTCTTTTATTTTTTGGAAAAAGCAGAGTCTCAGTTACCTGGGCTAGAGTGCGGTGACATGATTATAGCTCACTGCAACCTTAAACTCCTGGGCTGAAGTAATCCTCCTGCTTCAGCCTCCCGAGTAGCTAGGACTATAGGCATACCACTATGCCCGGCTAATTTTTCACATTTTTTGTAGAGATGGGATCTCGCTATATTTCCCATGCTGGTCTCAAATTCCTATTTTTTTATTTACTTCTCCAGACTGATGACTGCAAAATTAGTGAGTTCTTGAAAAAAAGAAACTAAATACTTCTATGTGTGTGTTTGTTTTTATGCCTTATTCACTGTATAACATATAGTTACTTAGCAATTATAGTACTGAAGCTCTGGTCTTCAAATTACCATATGATCCATTCAACTTTGGACCATATTTATTGAACACCTACTATATACCAGGGTTTTAGTGTGTATGATGATTTCAGAGGTCACACTAAGACTTATAATAATTAATAAGCCAACTATTATTTATGTACTATTTTGTTTTAAGAGTGTATATATAAGGATGTTGTCCAAAAAAGGAAACTAAAATGAAAAAATGTGATATACCTGAAAATTTCCATTTCCTGAACAGTGTTTAACTCCTTCTTGCAAATCATTTCATGCTAAGACTGGGATGCTCACATGCTAAGTATGCTGTTAATATATGCTAGCCTATTTCTTCCTTCAGGATCAGGTCAGCATAGTTCAGGGAACTGTGTCTAGAAAAGCAGAGGTGTGAATTGTCATTGAAACAGTCACATGTGTAAAAAGGGACCCTATTCATTTTAATTAGACTTTTATGACTGTGGTTTTGAGACAGTTTTATGCTTACTTAAAATCCGTGATCTTTGTGCATATGCATAGTTTAGTTCCATTCCCTTATGTAAATGATCTGGGTGGCAGTTACTGCTCCCTTTTTTTTCAGAGTCTAGGTCTGCACTGTCCATTATGGTAACCAATAGCCATATGTGGCTAGCTAAATTTAAATTTGATTGATTAAAATTAAATAAAATTCATTGGAGGGAGGGGATGGGTAAATTCACACCTAATAGGTGCAGTATACATGGTCTGGGAGGGGCACACTTACAGCTCTGACTTGGGCAGTGCAAATGCAATAGATGTAACCTAAATGTTTGTACCCCTGTAAAAATTTTGAAATAAAATGAAAAATTAAATAAAAAAACCAATCCCTCAGGCACAATAGCTATTTCAAGTACTGAGTAGCCATGTGTGGCAAGTAGATACTATATTGAACAACACAGAAGAACATTTCTGCTATCATAGAAAGTTCTAGCACTGGTCTAGACCATGGGGAAGGATGTGAGATTGTACAGAGAAGAGATCTATTTAGATCTGTAAATTCTACCTTCTCAAATGAAAGACCAGATCTCCTTGAGGCAAGTCATTTGCTGGGACTTGTGAAAAAGAAACAACAGAGATTCCAAGTGAAAAGGCATTAAGCTGTACACTAGGAGAAGTAAGCAGCTTTTTATATGAGGGGAATGATCAGAACTATTTAGTGGAAGCTAGTAAGTGGTTAGAAATATTAATGGTAGGATTTGTAGTTAAAAAGTGGAAATGTAATTTCAACTAAACCATTTCTTTGCTGGTAAAATAAAAATGTCTAAAGGTAAATGAAGTAGAGCTATCAACCAAGCAATACTCTATATATTAAGGGTTCGGAGTCCAATCAGGGAAACAGAAATCAATGCAGTAATTTAAAACAGAGGAACTATAAAAGAAGAATTCATCACGAGATTGTTAGAAGGGCTAGAAAAACAAAAGGAAATATGAGTTCAAAAGATTAATAATGGCCTAGCGGCGCAGTGACTCATACCTGTAATCCTAGCACTCTGGGAGGCTGAGTCAGGTGATCGTTCAAGGTTGGGAGTTCAAAACCAGCCTGAACAAGAGCGAGACCCTATCTCTACTAAAAATAGAAAGAAATTAATTGGCCAACTAAAAATATATAGAAAAAAAAATTAGCCGGGCATGGTGGCACATGCCTGTGGTCCCAGCTACTAGGGAGGCTGAGGCAGAAGGATTGCTTGAGCCCAGGAGTTTGAGGTTGCTGTGAGCTAGGCTGACGCCACGGCACTCTAGCCCGGGCAACAGAGTGAGACTCTGTCTCAAAAAAAAAAAAAAGATGAATAACTCCAGAAAAGCACTTGACTACTCTGGGCTGGAGGAACAAAAGGGAAAAATCGTATTACCCAGAGTCCAGGATCACTGTTTACCTGAAAAATAAATTTATATTTAGTTTCTATTTTTTTCTGTAGTCTTATTGTCTTTACAATAAATAAAGTTTTTATTTTCTTTTGAAAAATATAATAATAGAACTTAAAATCAAAGGGGATACTATAATTATTTTTCATGGAATTATATGGAGTCTATTATTTTATTTTCACAATTCTCTATTATTCTAGGAAGTACTTTATCTGAAATTAGGAACAGTTAAGTCCATTATTCTTTATGGAACCAGACAGTTTCTGTCCAGACGAGGCAAGCAGGATAGTATGTAAAAGGAAATTAGAAAGACTTAAGGCTAGGATTTGGGGGTTAATAGTTGGTCTTAAGACCTAGGTAGGCCGGGTGTGGTGGCTCACGCCTGTAATCCTAGCTCTTGGGAGGCCGAGGCGGGCGGATTGCTCAAGGTCAGGAGTTCAAAACCAGCCTGAGCAAGAGCGAGACCCCGTCTCTACTATAAATAGAAAGAAATTAACTGGCCAACTGATATATATATAAAAAATTAGCCGGGCATGGTGGCGCATGCCTGTAGTCCCAGCTACTCGGGAGGCTGAGGCAGAAGGATCACTGGAGCCCAGGAGTTTGAGGTTGTTGTGAGCTAGGCTGACGCCACGGCACTCACTCTAGCCTGGACAACAAAGCGAGACTCTGTCTCAAAAAAAAAAAAAAAAAAAAAAAGACCTAGGTAGAAAGCAGCTGTGGATAGGCTCAATTTGTAAGATTTAAGGAAGTTAGTATGTAACTTCTAACTTGTAAGGAAGTTAGTATGTAACTTCTAAGTGAGGTTTGTGATGGTCCTTTACCTTTAGAGCATCATCATTTTTTTTTTTTTTTTTGAGACAGAGTCTCGCTTTGTTGCCCAGGCTAGAGTGAGTGCTGTGGCGTCAGCCTAGCTCACAGCAACCTCAAACTCCTGGGTTCAAGCAATCCTGCTGCCTCAGCCTCCCGAGTAGCTGGGACTACAGGCACGCGCCACCATGCCTGGCTAATTTTTTTCTCTATATATTAGTTGGCCAATTAATTTCTTTCTATTTATAGTAGAGACGGGGTCTTGCTGTTGCTCAGGCTGGTTTTGAACTCCCAACCTCAAGCGATCCACCCGCCTCGGCCTCCCAGAGTGCTAGGATTACAGGCGTGAGCCACCGCGCCCGGCCTAGAGCATCATCATTGATTAACTGGAATATCATTAATCAATTACATTGACTGTAAATAAGAGACTCCCAAAATAGTAGCTTAAATACACAAGGATTTATTCCCTTATATATAAGTAGCCCAGAGTTAGGTAGTTCAAAGGTGGTATGGTGGATTCATGCATTAAGGACAGGGGTTCATATCTTCCTGTTTCACCATCTTGAGCACGTAACTTCATTTTCATGCTTATCTCGTGCTGACACAGAATGGGCTCAGGGACTCACTCTACCCCACTGTAAGACAAGCTAAAACCCCATTGATCACCTGACTTCCACAAGCCCCTACTATAACTGAACTATGGTGATGCTTTTGGGTCTCCTGGAATTAGTGTCAGATCAGAGCCAGCATCTGGTAGTCTCTGAAGTACTGTGTTTCCCTGAAAATAAGCCCTACCCATAAAATAAGTCCTAGCAGTTTTTCTAAGCATTTGCGCAATATAAGCCCTACCCCGAAAATAAGACCTAGTGATGGGCATGGCTACACAGCGTATCCGCACAACCCATGCATTTCATCGTGGAGCAGTAAAGACGAAGATGAGCAGCCCTTGTCATCTGCCCCATCATGACAGGTACTATCCCAGAGGTGACCAGAAAAGTGCTGACAGCCCCACCACCAAGGTTGGCTCCCCCTGTCAGGTCCTGGCCATCCTGTGCGTGCTGCAAGCTGAGGCTTTGAGGGAAAAATAACACATCCCCTGAAATAAGCCCTAGGGTGTCTTCTCGAGGAAAAATAAATATAAGACCCTATCTTATTTTCGGGGAAACATGTTACTATTCTTCTCTTTTCCCTAATGCATATTTATCCTGGTAAAATGCCACAGGCCCCTTTGGATAAGGCTGAGAGAAAGATGAATAGGTATAAATTTTTGGCATTGTACTAGAGTCTTCTCAAGGGGACCTGTCTGCTTCTACATTCAAGTGATTCTAGGTCTGTAAACTGGCTCATGTCTGGGAAATGATTGAAGGTCCATTAGTCCTTATGATTCGGGTTCGACTTCCATTCTTTTGATTTAGAACTTTTCTGCTTATATAGATCAAGTAAGAATTTACTAGGCTTTCTATCACTTCTAGGAACACCATATATCAACTAGCCAGCATAATAGGTCTGCATATCCTGATTGCTGCTCTGACTTTTGATCACTTTGGTAACCCACTTTACCTTTGGTGATTAAGTGTTGCCACTTGGTCCCTACTTTCCTGAGATCAGATTACTTCCATTGTATTTAGGTTTCCTAGTGCAGTGACTGCAGTTCCCACTGGAAGGTCTGGCCTACAGATAAGAGCATCTTCAACGATGCTGGGCCTCCCTTCATAACTTTATTTCTCACAGTTGAAGCAAAAAGTATGCCTTTTGGACCTTCCTAGGGTGAGTGAGTAGGTTTTAAATGATAAACCCATTCTAACATTCCAGTTTCCCTAAGCCTTTTAATCCCTTCCTCTACATTAAACCAAGGCAGATCTGACTTTTCTATGTCATTCACTGTGGGCTTTTTGGTCCATGTTTTAGCCAACCAACCAACCAGTTAAAACCCTAACTCCTTGAGCTGCAACATTAAATGCAGAGTCTCTGCTTAGTGAGTGCATATCAGTAATTTAGTCCTGATCCAGCTTTATCCCACCAGTCCTTGTTCTTTCCACCATTATCCCACACCCTCAGGATCTATTCCCATGTTCCCCAGATTTCTATCTGTATAGATTAGAAAACTCAAGTAGTTCTTTTGGAGTGTAGCACACCTCTTCATAGGTCTCACTTTGTACCTCACTTTAGGGCCTGCTGGGTCTTGAGTTTAGTTATAGGTCTGGAAGCAAGGAGGGGTGGTAAGGATGGGTCTTGAGGAGAATCAGCATTCTCTTGCAGGACATCTGCTTCAGGGGAGGCCATTACAGTTTCCTCAGGCAACACAGGGTTGATCCCCTCAGACATGGGTAGGAGGGGATCAACCTCTTCCACTGGCAAAGCACACTCATCAGAATTTAGAGGCTCAGTATCTCCAGATTCCTCAAGATCTTCCTACACATTTCCATTCCAACTTTCACGATCCTATTCCTTCCCAGTCGGTACCGTCACTTTAACAATAGACAGTCTGCAAAGTTGGGAGTTCAACTTTATTGTAATTCTGCCTGTCACAGTATAAGATTTTGCATTTGATTTTCAGAAGTCTCAACCCTGCTGCTGCTACAGGAGATAAAGGTCTTCTTCAGGGCACTAGAACCTTTCTGTCATTTATGTGGTGCTTAAGATGGGAATCCAAATCCCTGAGTTCATCCTGTTCTTTTTCTACTTTGTCTAGCGACATTAGGAGCAACCAGCCACTGTCATTTTATTTGTTGGTTTTCCAAAAATCTTCAAAAGTATTATATACATAGTTATCCAGCTCCTTGTTTCTTATTAGTGGTTGCTTAGGAGTATCCAGTACAGACACTTTGTTAATTTCTATTGCCAGATTATACCATAGACTGTGCTCTCTGTACTACTGCAGATTTCCATGTGGTGTCATTTTCCTGCTGCCTGAAAAGGTTCTTTTAACGTTTTTTGTAGTGCTAGTCTTTTGTTAGTGAATTCTTTTTCTTTTTGAGTACTTTTAAGATTTTTTTCTATCTGTGATTTTCTTGAGTTTGAGTTGTGTCAATTTGATTGTGATGTGCTTTGTGGTTGTCTTCATGTTCCTTCTGCTTGGGGTTCATCAAGCTTACTGTATCTTTGCATTTACAGTTTTCTATTAATATAAACTTTAGAAAAATTATAGCCTTTATTTCTTCAACTATTTTTTGTTCTGCCTGCATCCCCCTTCTTTCTGAAATGCCAATTAAATATATATTGCTTGATATTGTTGCATGTCCCATAGCACATTAGGCACTGTCCCTCTGGTTTTTTCTTTTTCTTTTTTTCTTTTTGGTCTTTTCTGTATATGTCACACTGTATAGTTTTCTGTTATTATATTTTCAAGTTCATTAATTTTTGTTCTGCAGTGTGTAATCTGTTGTCAGTTTTTTTAGTCCCATCTTGTGTGTTTTTCATTTTAAAAATTGTATTTTTCATCTGTGAAAGTTTTATTTGGGTCTTGAGTTTCTCTTCTCATTACACATGCTTTCTTCTACCTTCTTGTGTGTATACACAACACACAAACCCACATGCACGCACTCACGCATAGACATACCTCAGAAATATCGTGGGTTCGGTTCCAGCTACAAAATACTGGCAATTCATCTGAACCTTCATTGTGTTATCTTTTTGCTGGTGGAGGGTCTTGCCTTGATGTGGATGACCAGGGTGTTGGTTGCTGAAGGTTAGGATGACCGGCAATTTCTTAAAAGAAAACAACAATGATGTTTGCCACATTGATTGACTCTTCCTTTCACAAAGGATTTCTCTATAGCATCTGATGCTGTTTGATAGCATTTTATCCACCATAGAATTTCTTTCAAAATTGAAGTCCATCTTCTCAGACACTACCACTGCTTTATCAAGTAAGTTTATGTAATATTGTAAATCTTCTGTTGTCATTTCAACAGTGTTCACAGCATCTTTACCAGGAATAGATTTCATCTCAAGAAACCACTTTCTTTACTCATCTGTAAGAAGCAACTCCTCATGTTTTCAAGCTTTATCATGAGATTATAGTAATTTGATCATGTATTCAGGCTATACTTATAATTTTGGTTCTCTTGTAATTTTTCCCACATCTGCAGTTATTTCCCCCACTAAAATCTTGAACCCCACCAAGTCATTCATGAGGGTTGGAATCAACTGCTTCCAAATTCCTGTTAATGTTGACACTTTGACCTCCTTCATGAATGTCCTTTTTGGCATCTAGAATAGTGAATCCTTTTCACAAGGTTTTGATTTGCTTTGCCCAGATCCATCAGAGGAATTATCATCTGTGATAGCTATAGCCTTATGAAATGTATTTCTTATGTAAGAAGAATTGAAAGTTGAAATTATAGGCAGTCCCTGAGTTACAGGTGTTCCATACTTAAAAACTGGCTTCCAAAGCTTCCCATAACTATAATTTATAATTAAATAAATTAATAATTCAGGATCTGTTAATAGTTTCTTCTATGTCGCGCCCGCCTCGCCAGCAAGGAAGACGCGGCAACCGGAGTTCTTCTGACCGTGCTTTAATGGGGTTCCCTTTAAACTTGCATGATGCGGAAGACCCTGAGCACAAGCTCTCACACACTTATATACTCTAAGGAAGGAGGGAAGTGATGGGGATAGGTTAAAAGCGCGCGAGGGTTATTACTGATAGGCCAAGCTAAGATCCTTCATATGCATACTTATAGAACGGGCCAGGACTTACTCTGCGCATGCGCTGAACTTGTTTACTACAGGCGGGCCACCGGAAATCGGCGCCATCTTGTAATGGCGTTGTCACCTCGCCCCACATCTCCCCCTGTTTTATTAATTTAATGAGAGCTGAGCAACCGTTCAGCACCGTCCTTCAACCGTGCGATCAAGGTTGCAGAGCCTCACTTTCACCAGCAACCACCTTACCTCATGCAATGAGCAAAACTCGGAGGTGTGCAAAGGCTGGCTGTGGGATAGGAGACATGCCTTATCTGGTGCAATGGGAGAAATCCCTCAGAGTGCAAAGGCCATGTCTGCCAAAATACCTGGGGGTAGGAGCGCGTGCAACCCAAAACTAGGCTAACCCTTAAGCATGGTCAACCACACCTGTGTAGGCTGTCCCAGTTCAAGCGCAGCAAATGCCTGTGCCAATACCACATGGTCCCTCTTTCTCTGGGCCTGCAGCCTACAGATGCACCACAGTCCGCCAACAGCCGCAACGATCAGCAAAACGGCCACGGCTGCAAGACCGGACCATTCCTTCAGATGATGGGTGGCTTGTTGAATCCATGCTGTCAGTCCTGTGGCAAGGCTCAGATCCACACGAGTGGAGTTCACGTGCATGATGGCCAGTCTCAGATCTCTGAGTGAGGAATCAAACTGTTCAGACCAGTTGCCTGTTAGATGCCTAGACAGCTGTTTAGAAAGATTAGCGGCAAAGGTAAAGTTCTCATAGAGCACAAAAGTGACACAGAGGCCGGTCATTCTCCACTCACAA
Source organism: Microcebus murinus (assembly GCF_040939455.1). Lineage (NCBI taxonomy): Eukaryota > Metazoa > Chordata > Mammalia > Primates > Cheirogaleidae > Microcebus > Microcebus murinus. The sequence goes on along the minus strand of NC_134117.1, from coordinate 30,716,383 downwards.
CCCAGCTGCGCAAGCTGCCAAAGAGTGTCCACCTGGTCCTGTACTAAATTCACTCGCTGATTCAGAAGCATAATCCCACCCTTCACATGGGCATTCAGAGTGGCTTGAGTGTCGAGGGCTGCGGCTACTCCAGCAGATAGATTGTTGAGAGCCTGAGCAGTATGAATCGCAGCTGTGATCCCGAAATCTCTGCGAGATCTAAACAGAGTCATAGAGCTAGGAGCTTCAACAGGAACAGGAATGTATCAGTAGTCAAGCAGGCATCTCCTCTGTCTTCTGTCCTGTCCTGTCCTTTGTCATTTTTATTTTTGGTACCTTTACATTTCTTTCTCTCCCCTTTTCTTCTCCTTTCTCTCCCCTTTTCTTCTCCTTTCTCTCCCCTTTTCTTCTCCTTTCTCTCCCTTTTCTCCTTCTTTCTCTCCCTTTTCTCCTTCTTTCTCTCCCTTTTTCTCCTTCTTTCTCTCCCTTTTTCTCCTTCTTTCTCTCCCTTTTTCTCCTTTCTTCTTTCTCTCCCTTTTTCTCCTTTCTTCTTTCTCTCCCTTTTTCTCCTTTCTTCTTTCTCTCCCTTTTTCTCCTTTCTTCTTTCTCTCCCTTTTTCTCCTTTCTCTTTCTCTCCCTTTTTTCCTTTCTCCTTTCTTCTTTCTCTCCCTTTGCAGGTCGGGCTGCGCTATCCCTCCCTGCATTTTCCTTTTTTGAGCTCTATATTCCTTTTTTCCACCTTTTACCGCGGTACCTCCCTTACTGCTTCTCTCTGAGCTTGCTTCTTGCAAGTCACTCAGTGCACTTTGGCTAGCTGCTACGCGCGGGCCTGAAGTCTCATCATACAGGCATTTCATGATAATAGGCCACAAAAAGTGCCGCAGCAGAATATTACCCATTTTTTGGAAGCAGGGGAGTTTTGGCCGTCCCACACGTCAGTTCTGAACTCTACCTCTTCCGAGGTCGTCTTCCGCTGGTGCCTCAAAGTTGTTTCAAGTTCCCGGGTTTCGGCACCACTTGTCGCGCCCGCCTCGCCAGCAAGGAAGACGCGGCAACCGGAGTTCTTCTGACCGTGCTTTAATGGGGTTCCCTTTAAACTTGCATGATGCGGAAGACCCTGAGCACAAGCTCTCACACACTTATATACTCTAAGGAAGGAGGGAAGTGATGGGGATAGGTTAAAAGCACGCGAGGGTTATTACTGATAGGCCAAGCTAAGATCCTTCATATGCATACTTATAGAACGGGCCAGGACTTACTCTGCGCATGCGCTGAACTTGTTTACTACAGGCGGGCCACCGGAAATCGGCGCCATCTTGTAATGGCGTTGTCACCGTGCCCCACACTTCCATGCATGTAAAGAAGCCCACATGGCATAAGCAGTTCATTGACGCAGCGTCTTTATGTTAGCAGCTAGTTTCATTGTTTATTTGATTTTGTGAGTCTGTATTCACCCTTATGGCAATGCCTCCAAAGCAAAAATCCACTGCAAGTCCAGGTGAGCCTGCAGCAAAGAGAAAGGTGATTACAATGGAAATGAAAGTAGAAATTATTGTTTGGAGAAAGGCCAGATGCCATCATTTGTTGAGAAAGCATTAGGCTTTAGTTGCTTGGCCATTGGAACAATTATAAAGGATAAAGTGAGAATGATGGAATGTGTGAAAGGCAGTGCTCCCATGAAAGCATCAGTTATTACTAAGCAGTGTAGTGGCTTAATTGTTGTAATGGAAAGGTTATTATTGATTTGGTTAGAAGACCAAAATAAGCATAACATTCCTATTAGCCTATCTGAACCTTTTTTCCCTCTGTGACTTGGGCTAGAGTGCAGTGACATCATCATAGCTCACTACAACCTTGAACTGAGCTCAAGTGATCTTCCTGCCTCAACCTCCTCCGTAGCTGGGACTACAGGTGCGTGCCACCTTGCCCATCTAACTTTTATATTTTTTTTGTAGAGAAGAGATTTTGTTCCTGTTCAGGCTGGTCTTGAATTCCTGTCCTCAAGCAATCTCCTGCCTTGGCCTCCCAAAGTGCTAGGATTACAGACGTGAGCCACTGTGCCTGGCCTCATATCTGAACTTTGTGTATCAATTTGTTTTTTTTATTCTGTTTGTTTGGATTAAAAGCACAATAGTTTTTGTAACTTATTATGGTACAGAGGTATCATCATCATTATTATACTTATGACCATATATGCCATTATGATATTATTATCACCATATATGCACCATTCATCAGGGATCCAAGTTACATACAAATCCAACCTAAAGACAATCTCAGGAATATATCTCCTCTGTAACCCAGGGACCTCTATACTCCTTGATCCTTGGGCTGTAAAATGGATGTTATATTAGCATGCATGAAAATAGCATCAATCTCCTTGTACATTTCCATCACCACTCTTGAGTGAGTAGGTGCATTGTTAATAAGCAGTAATATTTTGAAAGGAATCTTTTTTCTGAGCAGCAGGTCTCAACAGTGGGCTTAAAATATTCAGTAAACCAAATGGCGTGGATGCAGAGAGATAGTAACACTCATACACTGCTGGTGAGACTGCAAACTAGTACAAGCTCTGTGGAAAGCAGTATAGAGATACCTCAAAGATCTAAAAGTAGAACTACCATTTGATCCAGCAATTCCATTACTGGGCATCTACCCAAAGGAAAAAAAGACATTCTGTAAAAAAGACATCTGTACTAGAATGTTTATAGCAGCACAATTCACAATTGCAAAGTGGTAGAAACAACCCAAGTGCCCATCAATACATGAGTGGATTAATAAAGTGTGTTATATGTATACCATGGAGTACTACTCTACCACAAAAAACAATGGTGATCTAGCACCTCTTGTATAATCCTGAATGGAACTGGAGTCCATTCTACTAAGTGAAGTATCACAGGAATGGAAAAACAAGCTCCAAATGTACTCACCATCAAATTGATCAACTCTTATGTGCACATAGAGTAGTAGTAATATTTATCAGGTGTTGGGAAGATGGGAGAGAGGAGGAGGAGATGGGTATATTCACACCTAAAGGGTGCAGTGCGCACCGTTTGGGGGATGGATACACTTGTAGTTCTGACTTGGGTGGGGTAAAGGCAATATATGTAACTTAAACAGTTATACCCCCGTAATATTCTGAAACAATAAAAAAAATAAAATATTCAGTAAACCATGCTATAAACATGTGTTGTCATTGAGGCTTTGTTGTTCCACCTATAGAGCACAGGCAGAATAGATTTAGCATAATTCTTAAGGGCCCTAAGATTTTCAGAATGGTAAATGAGCATTGGCGTCAACTGAAAGTCACTAGCTGTGTTAGTCCCTAACAAGAGAGTTAGCCTGTTCTTTGATTCTTTGAAGCCAGGCATTGACTTCTCCTCTCTTGCTATGAAAATCCTAAGTAGTATCATCTTCCAATAGAACGCTGTTTTGTTTCATTGAAAATCTATTGTTTTGAGTAGCCTCCTTCATCAATAATCTTAGCTAGGTCTTCTGGATTACTTGCTGCAGCTTCTCCATCAGCCTTTGCTGCTTCACCTTTTACTTTTATGTTATGGAAATGGTTTCTTTCTTTAAACCTGATGAACCAACCTCTGCTACCTTCAAACCTTTCTTCTGCAGTTTCCTAACTTCTCTTAGCCTTCATATTAATAGAATTCAGGAGAGTTTAGGGCCTTGTTCTGGATTAAGCTTTGGGTTAATAGAATATTGTAGCTGGTTTGATCTTCTATCTAGGCCACTAAAACTGTCTGGCATAAGAGGCCTAGCTTTCAGCCTATCATGGCTTTTGATATACTTTCTTTACTAAGCTTAATCATTTCTGGTTTTTGATTTAAAGTGAGAGATTTGTGACTGTTCCTTTCACTTGAACACATAGAGGCCATTACAGGGTTATTCATTGGCCTAATTTCAATATTGTTATGTCTCAAGGAATAGGGATGCCTGAAGAGAAGGGAGAGAGGCAGGGGAATGGTTGGTCAGTGGAGCTGTCAGAACACACACATTTACTGATTAAATCTGCTGTCTTTTACCAGCATAGGTTGTAGTGCCCCAAAACAGTTTGTAGTAACATGAAAGATCACTGATCACAGATCAGCATAACAGATATAATAGTAATGAAAAAGGTTGAAATATTCCAAGAATTACCAAAATGTGACCCAAACTGCAAGTAAGCACCGGCTGTTGGAAAAATGATGTTGATAGACTTGCATGATTCAGGGTTGCCACAAACCTTCGATTTGTACAAAATGTGGTATCTACGAAGTACAATAAAACACAGCACAATAAAGCGAGGAATGCCTGTAGTATAGCAGCTATTTTATCTTTGTGTTATAATCCTATTATCCATGTCATTTCTGTATTGTTACCGTTGACTAATTTTTCTTCTCATTATATATTATATTTTTCTGCTTTTTCACATCCCTGTTAATTTCTTTGGATGCCAGACATTGTGAGTTACATAGTTGGATGCTGGACTTTATTTTTTTTGAGACAAGGTCTTACTCTGTTGCCTGGGCTAGAGTGCAGTGATGTCATCATAGTTCACTGCAATCTCAAGGGCTCAAGTAATCCTCCTGTCTTAGTCTCCTGAGTAGCTGGGATTGTTGGTGTGCGCTACCATACCTGGCTAATATATATATATATATATATATATATATATATATATATATATATTTAATTTTTGTAGAGATGGGATCTTGCTATATTGCTCAGGCTGGTCTTGAACCAGGTATTAAGTAGTCCTCCCACGTTGGCCTCCCAAAATGCTGAGATTACAGGCATGAGCCACCACACCTGGCTTGTTTCTTTTTTTCTTTTTGGGGGTATTCTTTTAAATATTTTTTAGCTTTAGTCTGATATGCAGTTATTTGGAATTAGTTTGATCCTTTTGATCTAATCTTTGTTAGAGTGGTTCCAGGATAGACTTTATTGTAGGGATAATTTGTATTCACTATTGAAGCAGTTCCTTCTTCCCAGCTCAGATAGAATCTGGTGTGTACAGGATGGTATGACCATTGATGAGGCAGTTCCTTCTAAAGACTCTACTCTTGGCCAGGCGCGGTGGCTCACGCCTGTAATCCTAGCTCTCTGGGAGGCCGAAGGTGGGCAGATTGCTCGAGGTCAGGAGTTTGAAACCAGCCTGAGCAAGAGCAAGACCCTGTCTCTACTATAAATAGAAAGAAATTAATTGGCCAACTAATATATATAGAAAAAATTAGCCAGGCATGGTGGCACATGCCTGTAGTCCCAGCTACTTGGGAGGCTGAGGCAGAAGGATTGCTTGAGCCCAGGAGTTTGAGGTTGCTGTGAGCTAGGCTAATGCCATGGCACTCACTCTAGCCTAGGCAACAAACCGAGACTCTGTCTCAAAAAAAAAAAAAAAAAAGACTCTTAAATATTAGGTCTTTCCACTCTTGTTGGACCTATGTGGTCTTTGAGAATGTCCTTTTTTTCTGATGTTTTTTCCGCTGGCCATACTTTAATCACATGCATGTGTAGATCAGTAATCAGCAAAAGACTTGGGAGGACTCATCTGCTGCAACTTCCTTCTTTCTGGTTCTCTGATCTGCAAATTCTAGCTGTCTTGAAGCCCCCAACTCCATACTCACTCCTCAACTCAGGAGAGGACTGATGGACTCTAGGTATTCTCTTTTATCACTGAGACCTGGAAATGTCAGCCAGTAAGGTCAGGTACTTATAGGGTTACCTTGTTTGTTTTCTTTTTCCTAAGTATTACTGTCTTGTGTTGCCTATTGACCATTGTCTGAAAACCACAGTTTAATATACTTTTAGCTTTAGTTTGGTATGCAGCTAAGTTATTTAGAATTGGTTTGATCCTTTGATCTAATCTTTGTTAGATTGGTTCCAGAATAGACTTTATTGTAGGGCTAGTTTGTCTTCACTACTGAGAACAAAATAGATTTTGTCTACTTTTTTAATTATTTAAAGGAAGAGGGTAAACCCAGTCTTTCTTATTCTGTTATGGCTTGAAGCAGAAGTCTTTGTATAATTTGAAAGTTTGTCACTTACCTTTCCTTACTCTAGACTGTTGAAAAGAAAAAATGATTCCTAAAACTAGACATTATATTGAGATAAGTGGTAATATACAAATGTATTTCATTTTCATATATCTAAATTATGGAATTTGAAGCCACTGATTGGATAGACCAAAATATACTATAGTAGCATCCCCCTCCAATGATAAGTTTTGCTTTCTGTGGTTTCAGTTACCCATGGTCAACTGTGGTTTGAAAATATTAAATGGAAAATTCCAGAAATAAATAATTTAGAATTTTTAAATTACACTACATTCTGAGTAGTATGATGAAATCTCATACTGTCCTACTCTGTCCCACCAGGGATATGAATAATTCCTTTTTCTAATGCTATCCGCCTGGTAGTCAGTAGCCTTCTCAGTTGTTAGATCAACTGTCATATTACAGAGCTGTGTTCAAGTAACCCTTATTTCACTTAATAATGGCCCCAAATCTCAAGAGTAGTGATGCTGGCAATTTGGATATGCCAAAGAAAAGCTGTAAAGTACTTCCTTTAGGTAAAAAGGTAAAAATTCTTGATTTAATAAGGAAAGAAAAAAAATCATATTTTTTTCTGAGGCTGCTAAGATCTTTAAAAACAAATCTTCTATCTATGAAATTTTGAAGAATGAAAAAGAAAATCATGCTAGTTTTGCTGTTCCACCACAAACTGCAAAAGTTAGGGCCCCAGTGTGTGATAAATGCTTAATTAAGGTGAAAAAGGCATTAAATTTGTGAGTGGAAGACATGAACAGAAAATGAATTTCAATTGATGGCAACATCTGCTGGATTAACTTAATCTTAATTAAATTAAACTTTATCATAGATATGTATGTATAGGAAAAAACATAGTGTATATATAGGGTTTGGTAGTATCTGAGGCTTCAGGCATCCACTGGTGATCTTGGAACATATCTTCCAAGGATAAGGGGGCTATTGTATATGCAAAGGACTGGTTACTAAAGTTTTAATTAGAGCCCATTGTCTGATTGATTGATAGATTGATTTAATGGGTCGGAGTGAAAAGAGGGCAGGCACAACTGAGGGCCTGCTCTGTTCCTCAACTCAAGCCCAGAACATTGTTTAAAGTAGTTTGACAGTTTGTTATAAAGATATACCTGCACTTACCATGTGACCCAAGAATTCTCCTCCAGAATATTTACCCAAGAGAAATGAAAGCAAATGTTCACACAAAGACTTGATAGTTTTATTCATAATGATCCCAAACTGGAAACAACTGAAATGTCCATCCACATGGATAGATAGAATACTACTCAGTAATTAAAAGGAACATATCATTAATACAACAACATGAATCAATTTCAAAAATATGCTGAACAAAAGAAGCTAGACAAAAGAATCCATATAAAACTTTTCAAAAGAGAACAAACTAATCCATAGGGATAGAGATCAGAGAAGTGATTTCATGAGGTAGGTAAGTATCGAGAGATTACAAGGAAACTTTGGAGTGATGGGAATAGTCCATATCTTGGTTGGTGTGTTGGTTGTACAGGTATATACATTTGCTAAAACTCATCATACTACTCTTAAAATGTTTATTCATTTTATTGTATGTAATTTACACCTTAAAAAAGTTTGACTACACTTTTGCGGAAGGCATCTTCCAAGAGCAGTTGCATTTAGGATTCACTAACCGTCCTTCCTCCAGACAGCCTGCTGGCCCCACTTGTTGCCCACAGCAGCTCCGACCTGGGTGTCCTTGGTTTCTGCCCTGCTGGCCGCCCTGCTGAGCTTTCCAGGCAGTGGCATGCTTGGAGTCCCAGCCAGTGGGAGCTGAGAAAGGAGGGCTGCTTGAGCCCAGGAGACCACCTGGACAAAAGTGAGACCCTGTCTTTCTAAAGTATTTTTAAAAATAAAATATTATGTGAACTGGAAAAAAAATAGTTTGACTAAAAAAAGAAAACTCTAGTAAGTGGGTTTAACAAATAACCTAATAATATCGACTGAAATCTGAAATGTTTAAATATGTCTAAACTTATTATACATGACATAAATATATATACACAAACATAAAACAAATATTAGCAACCTAGATTCTGCTTCTGTCTTAAAATGCAGAGTTCCTTTGAGCCTTTCACTTTCTTAATATATGAAATGAGAAGATTAAGTTAGAAATTCTTTGTATCTGCCTGTAATAAGAAAGGAGTTAATAAGTTTAAAAGTTAATCTTTTAAAAATTGGCTTGACTTAAGTAATTTTTTTTTTCCAGAAATCTTCCTGCTAAATCTGTGGAAGAAGCTTTACGTCACCGACAAGAATATGATGAAATGGTGGCTGAGGCTAAAAAACGAGGTATAAAACTTAACTTGAAATGGTATAGTTAATTTTCTGGTTTCAACAAGAAGATGAACAGTGAAATTGATCAAGTCTGTCTTCAGGGTGATATCGAATTCTTATTTTTCCTTTACTATTTTTATAATTAGGTTTACTCTTAAGGAAGAATAAAATGACATACTAGGATCATAATTTTTCTGCAAGTACTTTTATAAAACTAATATGAGGAATCTTGAAATTGTAGTTATTAATTTGGATTACTACCATCTTAATTTATAAATGAAGATATTATTCATGAATCTATTCATGAATTTCACTTTCTACAGTTTTTAGGCTTTTGATATTTTATAATTTATAATTATTTTATAATTTAATAATTTTAACTTATTACATGGCTCTGAGAATATGGTTTAAAACTAAAATTCGCTTTCATGACTTATCGAGTCTCCCCAGGGTCCCAATTATGTCATTTGATCAGGCATATGAATGTATACTCTCATTTGTGTAAATTTACATATTTATTCATCATTCTCTTCCCCAATCAAAAATATAACATAAGGATAATTTATCATTATTTACTGACCATTGTTATTTCAGGATATTTTAGAAAATATCCCGTTTGATACTACCTGGATGTGATACTCTGAATAAGCCTAGTGTTAGTTTTCTCATTTGTAAAGTGTGGGAGGCAGGTCAACTTGATCAAGGGCTTTCAAGCCTGTCTTTCAACTCTTTTTTTTTTTTTTGAGACAGAGTCTCGCTTTGTTGCCCAGGCTAGAGTGAGTGCCATGGCGTCAGCCTAGCTCACAGCAACCTCAAACTCCTGGGCTCAAGCAATCCTGCTGCCTCAGCCTCCCGAGCAGCTGGGACTACAGGCATGTGCCACCATGCCCGGCTAATTTTTTCTATATATATTAGTTGGCCAATTAATTTCTTTCTATTTATAGTAGAGACGGTGTCTCGCTCTTACTCAGGCTGGTTTCGAACTCCTGACCTCGAGCAATCCACCCGCCTCGGCCTCTGCCTCCGTGGGTGCTAGGATTACAGACATGAGCCACCGTGCCCAGCCCCTTCAACACTTTTTTAAAAAAAAACCAAAATATTGGAACCTTCTCCTAAGAAATCTTACATAGCATTTGAATACATAAAACAAATAAAAGAAAGTGGAGCTGCTTACTTGGGCTCCTACTTGCCCCTCAAGATGGTTTCAGAGGCATGTGTGAAATACAATTTGAAAACAGTTTGACTGCCTGATCGCTGACATCCTAACTGGTTCTAAAATTATACATAACTTTTTTCATTTATTAGTCACTTCTCTCTATATTTGAAGCATCTCTTGTTCTGAATTCTGACTTTTGATTCCCAGAGATGTGTTGTTAATATATGTGTTCGTTGGGGGGATTTTTAAAATTTCAATCTAATTAGTAAAGTGAAACACCATATTAAAAGGGGTTCATATACTAATAGTGCCACTGGCAAAATCATTTTTTGATGTCATGGTATTTATGTCAGGAATTCATAAACCCCTTGGATGAATAATGGGTATTTTTTGGTTCCTCGTAGTTCATTTTTTATATCGTTAATTTATAACAAATTTCACTTGATAGATTCTAAATAGAAATGTGTGCTATAGTAATCCATTTATATGATTTTCTGGCTTTTATGCCATTTACTTTTATAGTAGAATAGGAGATGTTATTTTAAAATTATGGGTTAATGGCTGGGCAAGGTAGCGCACACCTGTAGTCCCAGCTACTTGGCAGGCTGAGATGGGAGGATCATGTGAGCCCAGGAGTTTGATATCAGGCTGGGTAACGTGGCTAGAGCCCATCTCTTTAAAAAAAAAAAAAAAAGAAAGAAAAAAATTATGTTAATCAAGTTCATTTCCTTTTTCTTTTTCCCCTTTTTTCCTCCTTCCCTCCTGTCCCCTTCTTTCCTTCCTCTTACCTGAATATTCTTTTTGAGGAAGCCTCTTTTGTAGAGTTAGATAGATGGAGAAGGGGGTTTTGATCTAGCTCATTTGTATTGAAGTAATTCTTGCTTGTTTAAAACAGAAATTAAAGAAGCATATAAAAGAAAAAGAATAATGAAAGAACGATTTAAACAAGAAGAAAATATTGCAAGTGCAATGGTAATTTGGATCAATGAAATACTGCCCAACTGGGAAGTAATGTAAGTATAACCAGACTTTTCCTGAATTCTAGTTTGTCTCCAAAGATCTCATGTTTCCAGTTCTCTATTTATATTACTTCCCAGCTTGTATCTTATGATTTGACTAAATTATACTATTAATCTGTGCTAGAAAATTTCTATGTTTATCTTGCCTTTGCTTTATCCCTCAAGCTCTAATACCTACATCCCTTACTGACCATCCTCTGTGCCTGTCAAAATATTACCTATCCTTTGAGGTCTAACTGAAATGGTAGTTGATTTATGAAACTTTAATATCCTCAGTTACTGTATTTTTTAAATTCTAACATACCGTTGTGTTAGGATGCATTTTTTATGTACTACCAGATTTTTGGAAAGAAAATATTAAATATTTCATGTGTTATAAGATACATTTGTTAATATTAAAGTGATTTTTAAAATGCCTTTCATAATCAAGTAAATATATATGATCTTTCCTTTATGTAAATGTCCCATCATCATACTTTGAAAGTAATATACTTCTTGCCTTAACTTGTTTTTTACTTTTTTGCCAACATCTGTTTTTTAATTGACAATAATTGTATATATTTCTGGGGTATAATGCAATGTTTGCTATATGTTTACATTGTGGAATGATTAAGTCAAGCTAAGTAACAAATCCATCACCTCACATACTTATTATTTTTTTGAGGCAAAACATTTGAAATCTACTAATTCAGCAGTTTTGAAATATACAGTGCATTATTATTTATTATAGTCACCATTCTTTTTTTTTTTTTTTTAATTATTTTTTGTAGAAACTGGGTCTCACTGTTATGCCCAGGCTGGTCTTAAACTCCTGGCCTCAATTGATCCTCCCACCTCTGCCTTCCAAAGTGCTAGGATTATAGGCACGAGCCATCATGCCTAGCCTAATAGTCATCATTCTATGCAATAGATCACTAAAGCTTATTTCTTCTACTGGAAACTTTGTATCCTTTCATCAACATCTCCCCTTTACCTATTCCACAACCCCCTGCCTCCCAGCCTTTAGTAATCACCATTCTACTGTCTACTACTTCTATGAGTTCAACTTTTTAAGATTCTGCACATAGGTGAGATCATGTATTTGTCTTTCTGTGCCTGGTTTACTTCACTTAGCATAATATCCTCCAGGTTCCTCCATGCGACATCTTCCTGTCACAAATGACAGAATTTCTTTCTTTTTATTGCCTTTTATGTTTTGATAATTTTACATATGCTTTATCTTCCCTCTGGACTGGAGGGTTGAGGGTACCTTCTACAATGCCTAGTGTAGGATGTACGTTGGGAATTTGTTGAATATTGGCACAATGTGACAGATATCATATCAGGCTCTTTACATAAATAATTGCATTTGATTCTTAGAACTTTTATAAGGTATATGTATTTTTACTCCCATTTATCTTACAGGGAAACTCAGAGTCAGACAGGTTAAGTGATTTGCCCAAGGTTATACAATTAGTGAAGGTTTAAACTAGATTTGAACTCAGGTCTATCTGACTTGAAAGCCTTTCAGCAGACTATACTGCTCCTCAAAGCCTTACCCATAGTAGATTCTTAGTGGGATTTTGTTTTCTGGTACTGAATTGGGATCACTTATTTAGGTCCCTTTTATCCTGTTTTTTTAATAATTGTCCACATATTTCTGATTCTCTTATTGTATTGTTGGTATAAATGGCACTTATATTAATAGAAGGCAGGTCCCTTTAAATTTCTGTTGTCTGTCTTTGAGCTATTATTATATATGTATTTTGTAGGCTTTTGTTGCCTACAACATGCAAGCATGAACTCAAAGGAAAGAATGCATTCCATATATCATTCTCTATGTTCTTAAAAATCATTTGATCACTTGGCCATAGATTAGGTAAAACCATCATGCAACTAGCATTTTGGGTATAAAAAGTAACTTTCTCCTTTTTTCTCCTCCTTTAATTCTAGGCGTAGTACAAGAAGAGTTCGAGAATTGTGGTGGCAGGGATTGCCCCCTAGTGTTCGTGGGAAAGTTTGGAGTCTAGCTGTAGGAAATGAACTAAATATCACTCCTGGTTTGTATTCTGTGTTCAGTTACTCCCATACATACAAATAGCCATCTCCAGAGTTAAAAAGCAGATTGTGGCCATTTGCAAAGGCATTACCATGTATAATGTCATTTTGAGAGCATGCTTCATCTCCCCCAAAACTTGTTATGATTTAATAAGTTATACTTTATAAATAAGATTTGTGGTTTTTCATTTATTTATTTGTTTATTTATTTTTTGAGACGGGCTCTTTCTGTGTTGCCCAGGTTGGAGCACAGTGATGCAGTCATACCTTATCGCAACTTTGAACTCCTGGGCTCAAGGGATCCTCCTGCCTCAGCCTCCTGAGTAGCTAGGACTACGGGTGTGAGCCATGGTGCTTGGCAGTTTTTCCTTTAGTTTAGAACTATCAATAATGTTGTTGGTTTCCAAATATCAAAAACTTCTTGGATTCTAGTGGATAAATAAGTATATACAAGAAAAAGAAAACAGTCTAACTGTGAAAAGGCTTCTCTTTTACTGAAAAAAACATAAATACTAAAAGAAGGCTAGAAATTTCATTTCTTACCTCTCCACCGAAACCAGTCCTTTCAGATTTTTTTTTTTTTTTTTTTTTTTTAAATTTTAAAGTTTAAAAGGCAGGAAAGGACTGGGCGAGGTGGCTTATGCTTGTAATCCTAGCACTCTGGGAGGCCAAGGCGGGCAAATTGCTCAAGGTCAGGAGTTCGAAACCAGCCTGAGTAAGAGCAAGACGCCGTCTCTACTCTAAATAGAAAGAAATTAATTGGCCAACTAATATATATAGAAAAAATTAGCCGGGCATGGTGGCGCATGCCTGTAGTCCCAGCTCCTTGGGAGGCTGGGGCAGGAGGATCACTTGAGCCCAGGAGTTTGAGGTTGCGGTGAGTTAGGCTGACGCCATGGCACACACTCTAGCCTGGGCAACAAAGCAAGACTCTGTCTCAAAAAAAAAAAAAAGGCAGGAAAAGAAGTCAGAAGACTTTCAAGGATTTGTCTTATTTTTTTTAAGTTTCTTAAAACCTTGACACATAGGAGTAAAATATAGGGTAATTTTGATGAATTTTTTAAAAATTTATAAGATTAGGATAATATTGCCAGGTGCAGTGGTACACACGTGTAGTCCCATTTATTTTGGAGGCTGAGGTAGGAGGATCGTTTAAGGCCAGGAGTTTGAGGCCAGACAGAACAACATAGCAAACCATCTCTCTTTACAAAAATAATAGATGAAAAAAATTAAGATAATATCAAATAGATGAAAATAAAATAGTTAATAATAAAATGTGCTAAATTGGTTTGAGCGATAATGTTAATACCATATAGTGGACCACAGAAGAACTTAGGGACTCTAGTACAATAGAAATAATATATTGTCACTGTTATTTCTAAAATTTTTCTTTTTATATTAATATTTATTTAAAAAATCAAGCAATAATAAAGTATAAGTCTTTTCCACTCTTCTACCCAAACTCCTATTCTCAATCCTACTGTAAACCCTGTTTATCAATTTGGTGTATGTTCTCCCAGATCTTTTCTCTGTGTACATAAAAAAATATTCATTTGCATATAATATGGTTTTTTTTTGAGATGTGTATTCATTCTCTTCTTTTTCATTAGTGGTAGAAGAGATGCTAATTTTTTGTTGTTGTTTAGACAGAATCTCACTCTGTCACCCCAGGTAGAATGCAGTGGCATTGTCATAGCTCAGTGCAACATGAAACTTCTGGACTAAAGTGATCTTCCAACCTCAGCCTCCTAGTAGCTGGGACTACAGACGGGTGCCACCGTGCCAGGCTAATTTTTCTATTTTTGGTAGAGAAGGGGTCTCACTCTTGGTCAGGCTGGTCTCAAACTTTGACTTCAAGCAGTCCTCCTGTTTCAGCTTCCTAGAGTGCTAGAATTACAGACATGAGCCACTGCACTGGCCTAAGATGCTAAATTTTGATTGAAGTAAATTTATTTTTGATGATCTTGATTACTTTTGGATTATTTTGGTAATTTGACTCTTATTGTATTTGTTTTAATCATGAAATTTATAACTACTAGTGAATAGCAGCTAAGAGTAAGGGCTCTAAATTCAGTCAAATGTGGTTCAAATCTTAGTTCCACTATGTATATTAGGTTTGCTACTTGGGCAAATTACTTAACATCTAGAAGTCTTACATTTCTTCATCTGTAAAATGATGGCAAGATTATTAGCTATCTCAAAGGATTGTTTTAACAGTCATTTATTTGTGATAATATAAACTTATAGTGAGAGTGCATTTTGCTAAGAATAAATATATTATCATTATTACAAAATCAGAAAATGAAACATAGGCTAAAATCAAAGTATTCTCTGTTCAAGTCCAAAGTACCATCTTTAAGCCTGGTTCAAGCTCTCTGTAGATTCAAAATAAGTGTGATATGAGGGCCCAAGTATGGAATTGAACTGAGCTACAGGTCTTCTTTTTGTAGATAAGCACTGCAAATCTTACCAGGAGAGATGTCTTTTGATATTTTGAAATGCATTACATGTTTTTATTGTTGAATCAGTTTTGTGACTTTCAAAAGTGATGGATTTGTCTGATGAGCCTTTCTTCCTTTAAGGCAGTTTTAAAATTTGGGTAGAATAATGAAGCCGAAAGACTGGCTTAGAACCAGTTTGAAATAAAAAAGTATAGATTTACAATTTGATACCTGATAAGCCCCGAATAATTATATGTATAATTTTTTTTTTTTTTTTTTTAGTCAGCTAGAGTGCTGTGGCGTTGTCAGCCTAGCTCACAGCAACCTCAAACTCCTGGGCTCAAGCGATTCTAATGCCTCAGCCTCCCAAGTAGCTGGGACTACAGGCATGTGCCACGATGCCCACATAATTTTCTCTCTATATTTTTAGCTGTCCAATTAATTTCTCTCTATTTTTAGTAGAGATGGGTCTCCCTCTTGCTCAGGCTGGTTTTGAACTCCTGACCTTGAGCAATCCACCTGCCTCAGCCTCCTAGAGTGCTAGGATTACAGGCGTGAGCCACCACGCCCGGCCTACATTTTTAAAATTATATTCACCTCTCCTACCAAATCATTGATGGAGTTGGGCAGAAATAATAGGATTTTTAAGGTTGATTTTTTTTGTTTGTTTGTTTTACTTTCTTTCCAAACCATTAACAGTAATGAAAAGTGAATATAAGGGAGAAGAGATTAGTAAGAGTCTGTTTGAAATATATCTAGTCAGCTATTTGATAATGATCTGATCCTTGGCAGTATAAGGATACTTGTGATGGTATAGTCATACATTGGAATACTATACAGTTGTTGAACAAAAAAGAAAGAAAATCTATGTATACTAATATGTAACAACCTCCATTATAACAAAGTAAGATACAGACCAGTGCATGTAATATGTTGCCACTTTGTTTTATTAAAAAAGAGGATATATATGTATATGTGTGTGTGTGTATATATATATGTATATGTGTGTGTGTATATATACATATATACACACACATATGCATACATACTTGTGCATGCATATTTTCATTTTTGGAAGCGTTCATGAGAGCTCTGGTAACTATAGTTGCATCTGAGAGAAGGAAATTTATTTTTCACTCTATACTATTTTATATGGTTTCGATTTTTTTAAAGTCATGTTTAGGAATTACCCTTAAAAATGAATTTTTTAAAAGGATTAATTGAAGCAAAGATGTGTTTGTTTGTTTGTTTTAAGAGACAAGGTGTTGATCTGTTACCAAGGCTGGAGTACAGTGGCACAGTCATAGCACACTGCAGTCTTGAACGCCTGGGCTCAAGCAAGCCTCCTACCTCAGCCTCCCAAGTAACTGGGGCTACAGGTGTGCATCACCACACCTGGCAATATTTAAAAAAATTTTTTTTTAGAGAGATGGAGATCTTGCTATTAATATGTTGCTCAGGCTGGTCTCAAACTCGTGGGCTCAAGAGATCTTCCCCCCTCAGCCTCGCAAAGTGCTGGGATTAGAGGCATGAACCACTGCACCTAGCCTCAAAAATGTTCTTTGTTTTGGACAATATATAAATGTTGGCTTTAGGGCAAGAAATATTTTTTGCTGTTCTTCAGTCCCTGAAATGTACTATTTTTATGTAATTTCAAGTATCTGTAGTGATTAGTTACAAAGTAAGGACAACTACAATTTGAGAGTTGAGAAAAATTTCTCAATCTTTTCTGTTCCTGAAATTTTTGTGAGATCAAACATATTGGAAGCACAGTGAATGGGCACTTAAGTTAAAAAGGTAGGGTAGATACTTCTGTATGTAGTGCCTTAGGTCAAATCTGTATGATGTACAGGTAGCTTTAGATTTCCACATCATAATGGAGACACCAGTTTCAGGAGAGAAAGAAAGCAAACGCTAGCATTTATTGAGGGGCTATAATGTACCCAGGAACTTTACATAAATTATCTTGTTTAAGTATCAGTAACCCTGTGATTAGGTATTGTTTGCTTCAGTTTCCAGATGAAGAAAGCCAAGTTCCAAATTGGTTAAGTAACTTTCTTAAAGTCCCACAGGTAGTAAGTGGCTGAGCTAGAATTTGAATCTAGGTCTGACTAACTCTAAAAATCATGTTTGTGCTGTTCTACAATGATTCTCCTTTAGTAGAAGCATCTCTTCATGACTCATATACATTCTATATTGTAGCTACTTAAATGATCACTCTGTAATATTTTTATTTGCCATCTTTCTAGTTGTAAAATAAATAGTTTTGGTATAATCAAGTACGTCAATTTGCCACTTTTTTGATACCCACTAGATAGAGAGACCTGACCTACAATAGGTAAAGAATAAAAATAAAAATTTGTGAATATATTTCTTTTCTATTCTTTATGAATTTTTGTTTTTCCTCCCAGAACTTTATGAAATCTTCCTTTCAAGAGCAAAAGAACGGTGGAAAAGCTTCAGTGAAACAAGTTCGGAGAATGATACAGAAGGTATGTTTTTTTGGTTCTTTTTAATAAGAATTTTGGGATGAAAATTCAGCCACTAAGAATAATAACATGAATTTGTACCATGTGTCAGGATCTGTAGTAAATGCTTTACGTACATCATCTCATTTAACCTCAACCCTTTTAATAGATGGTATTGTCTTGAATTATATAAGCCTTGGAAAAACCAAGGCTTAGAAGTAGCTAAATAAATTGAAAGCAGGGAAGCTGAGATATAAAGCTAGATTTGTTAGACTCCAGAGCCCAGGATTTTAATCACAACAGTAAGGCTAATGGAATGAAGTATTTTCAGGCCAAGCTTTTAACTTTAAAATAGATTATCTCTATATCTCACTTGTGACCTCTTATCTCTCCCCACCCACTGACTTCCATTCACTCCCTAGTATATTATTTATAATTCTTATCATGCCTTATCCTTTGTTTATTTAACTTTCACATAGCCCTCATCTTTCCCTTCATCCTCATCTTTTTTTTTCCTAATCATTTTGGAGAAAACAGGAACACTTTTCTTATAATCATAGTTTATTAAATTTAGGTAAATTTATTTAACCATCTCTTATCCTTGAATAATAGGGAGCTATTTTTGCCAGTCACTTTTCTGTTCTATATTTGTTCTACTTCATAGAAAGCACTCCTCTTCTTTTGCCTACAAGTAAAACTCTAAAAATGGAACTAAGCTTTGGATAGAGAAATGGTGCATATTTCATAGTGGTTTTCTATGAGTATGTAAACAACTCTGCTAAATTATTTGAAAACTCTTTTTTATGTTTTAGTGAAGTGAACATTAGGGTAGGGAAAATTGAGTAAGGTTAGAGAGAAGACTTGATTTCTAGAAGAGTTTATGTCAGTATCATCATGAGGCCTGTTAGATATGTCAGTTATTTGTGGAGAACTAAAATGTGCAGAAGGTGAAGATGTATGAAGTTATTATGCTGGCAGAGCATCAGCTATTTCATCATTCTTTTAAAACTCCTTTTATCTTTTCTTTTCTTGTTTTTTTTTTTTGGTGCTGGCCAGGCCAGGTGAGGTCAAGGCCCCTGCACAGCAGTGCTGGTTTCTAAAACTAACTTTTATGAAATATTAAAATTATGAAAGTTAAAATTATGAACATTCACTTCTGAAACATTTTTTCATGAACAAATGATAAAGGTTGCACTTTAGTAGAAATTAATTGAATGTAATGAAGAGTTCCAAACAGAAGCACTGTTTTGTTTAAATTACTGTTTTCTTATTTCCTGAATGTTTATAATTCGCAGTTGTCATGTAACTTTTTGGCCATTATCTTTCCAAATATTACTTCTGACCCATCTCACTTATTCTCCTTCTGAGACTCCAGTTATGTGGACTCCAGACCATTTAACAGTGTTTTAGAAGCCTCATACTTTTTTTTCAATTCTTTTTATTTTTCTGCTTGTTTTGATTATTTTTATTGATCTATAATCAAGTTCGTTAATACTGTCTTCTGCTCTATCCAATCTACTATTAAATCTGTTCCATGAGGGCTGGGTGCAGTGGCTCAAGCCTGTAATTCTAGCACTCTGGGAGGCTGAGGTGGCGGGAGGATTGCTTGAGCTCAGGAGTTTGAGACCAGCCTGAGCAACAGTGAGACCCATCTCTATTAAAAATAGAAAAAATTAGCTAGGCATGGTGGCATATGTCTGTAGTCCTAGCAACTTGGGAGGCTGAGGCAGGAAGATTGCTTGAGCCCAGAAGTTTGAGGTTGCTATGAGCTAGGCTGACATGGTATTCTAGCCTGGGAAACCGAGAGAGACTCTGCCTCAAAAATATAAAATAAAATAAAATAAATCAAATCTGTTCATTTTGTTTTTAATGTCAGATACTATACTTTATAATTCTAAAATATACACTTGGTTCTTTTTATACATTCTATTTTTATGTTGAAAGTCTTCATCTTTCCATCCCATATATTTCTTCCATCTTTCTATTTAACATGTTTATAATAACATTCTTTTTTTTTTTTTTTTTTTTTTTTTTTGAGACAGAGTCTCGCTTTGTTGTCCAGGCTAGAGTGAGTGCCGTGGCGTCAGCCTAGCTCACAGCAACCTCAAACTCCTGGGCTGCAGTGATCCTTCTGCCTCAGCCTCCCGAGTAGCTGGGACTACAGGCATGCGCCACTATGCCCGGCTAATTTTTTATATATATATCAGTTGGCCAATTAATTTCTTTCTATTTATAGTAGAGACAGGGTCTCGCTCTTGCTCAGGCTGGTTTTGAACTCCTGACCTTGAGCAATCCACCCGCCTCGGCCTCCCAAGAGCTAGGATTACAGGCGTGAGCCACAGCGCCCGGCCTATAATAACATTCTTATCTGTTAATTTCAATATTATATCATCTACAGATCTGCTTCTATTGGCTGGTTTTACCCTTGATTTTAAGTCACATTTTCCTATTTCTTTGTATATCTTAAATTTTTAAAATATATGCAAGACATTATATATAAAATGTATATATGCTGAGGTTTCTTCTGTAGAGGAAGCATGCTCTTTGCTGTTAGGCAGTTGGAATAAGAGTTTATCACCTCAATTAAATCAGTAATTGAGCTAGGTCAGGGCAAGGTTGCAGCTTGAGATAGATTTGGTTTATTTCAGGTTTGGGAAGAACTGTCCTATTTTGATTACAAGTATCTCTGTCCAGTGAGATGCTCTTCTAAGAACCATGTGACTTTGGTGGTTTCATTCTGCCTTTCCAGTCTGAACTGCATGCAGAAAAGTCCCATGGGGAAAACCAGATACACATTCAGAACTCCAGATTACTGTGTATCACATCAGTCTTATTTAGCCATGAAAAGCTCTTCTGGTTTCTTTTTCCCCAAGCAGAGTACCTTTGTCTATGGCAAGCTTGATCCTTGCCCACACTTGGCAGATGCTTCTAGGTAGAAGAATGGCCTCTAGTATCCACTCACCTAGGAAAGGCTCTTTCCTTTCTGGAATTTAAATCCTCTTGATCTCTCTGTATCTACAGATGTCTGATGATTTTTTGAAAAAATGTGATGTTTGTAATTTTTTTTCTTAATTGTTACCATGGGAATGATGGTTTGCCTCTATCTTCTATAAAAATTGGAAGCAGAAATACTTCACCATATAACTTTCTGATAAATGTATAGATATTTTCTTTATAAGTTCTAGCAAAAGCTATATGATATTTCTTGTGATTTCTTGATTATTCAGCTTTTAACTTTCTTTAAATAGCACATATGCTATGTGATCATTCTGTGTTTATAAAATTGAACTTTTACAGCCAAGTGATCATTTAAATTTTATCTACTTGGCAAATGCAGGTGTATCTGTTGCTGATCGAGAGGCCAGTCTGGAATTAATTAAGCTGGACATATCCCGTACGTTTCCATCTCTCTACATCTTTCAGAAGGTAGGGTTTCGAGCCAGCTTATAACTACTTAAAAAAAATCTTTTAATATCCAAGAGAGCAAATTCTCCAAATACATAGCTATTATTTTTTAAATGGCAAAACTATAAAAAATTGGGGCCTTTATATAAAAAGGATAAAACTAGGAAAATTTTAAAGGGATTTATTTTATTCTACTGACTGAAATACATTATATTGATATTAGGTCATTTAACATGAAATGTCCGATTTCAAATCAAAAGTGTCATTTATTATATCTCAAACAAGAAGCAGTACAACTAATCAAAGTATTCACCTAAACTATCAACACAGTTTTGCCATCTTAACGGTAGCTTGTTTATGCCAGCAGCAAAGAAGCCTGGAGAGCGAGTGGCGATGAAATTGCGAAAGGCGTTTTCGACAGCTTGTTAAGAATTGACTATTTTTCCTTGCAAGAAGTGGTCCAAAGCCCGGAAGAAGTGGTAGTCAGTTGGTGCAAGGTCTGGTGAATGTGGCGGATGACAGAGAGTTTCCAAGTCCATCTTCTGTAGTTTGAGCAGCGTTGTTTGTGCGACATGTGGTTGAGCATTATCTTGCAAGAGTATTGGCCTGTCTCTGTTGACCAGTCTTGGCTGCCTAATTGCAAGCATCATCATTTCATCCAATTGGATACAGCAGTCATCCGCTGTAATTGATTGACCAGGTTTCATGAAGCTGTAGTGGATAATACCGGCGCTGGACCATCAAACAGACACCATTAGCTTTCTTTGATGAATATTTGGTTTGGGCTATGTTTCTGGACTTCATCTTTATCCAACCATTGTATCGAATGCTTGCGATTGTCAAAAAGAGTCCATTTTTCACCACACATAACAATATGGTGTAGATACGGAGTAGAAATGCTTCACCTTTATGTCATGATAACAAAGAAAGGCAAGTTTTCAGACCATTTCTCTTCTGATGCTCATTTAATTCATACAGAACCCATCTATCCAGCTTCTTTATTTTGCCAATTTGTTTCAAATGGTCTAATGTTGTTGGAATGGTAACATCAGACCTTGCTACTAATCCACTCATAGGTTGAGATGGATTCGCTTCCACTACAGCTTTCAGCTCATCATTATCCACCTGGGTCTCAGATCACCCATGTGGCTTATTTTCAAGATTAAAATCACTACGACGGAACTTCTCAAACCATCGACCTACTGTTCATTTATTAGCCACATCCTTCTCAAACACTTTGTTGATATTTTGAGCTGTCTGCACTGCATTTGTTCCACGAAGGGAAATAATATTTGAAAATAACATGAATTTTTTACATATCCATGGTTTCACAAAAATTGCTCTAAAAAATTTAAAAGATAATCATAAGGCAGAACGTGTGTTTGAAAGACTAAGGATGTACCTTCACAGTAAAAATAAATAAAACGAAGTGTCAAAGTGAAATGTCAGAAATATCAACTATCTAGTATAATACTTAAGGAAATCGGACATTTCATACTTAATAACCTAATAGTTTAGCACATAATACCTTTTATGCAATAGGTACTTGATGAATTTTTCTTATGGTGAATTTCTTTCCTTTACTTTTTATTCTGTAAGATAGTTGTATTCTTAATATTTTTGCCTAATAAATTGTTATGATATAAAAACTTTGTCATAAAACTTAAAATTTTTCAGAATTACCATTGAAATAGGAAGGAATAGTTTTCTTTGTACAGAGGCTATTGTAAAGTTGCTTATACTTTATGTGAATAAAAATAGAAATATAGAAAAACTATATTTTATATGTACTTTATATTTGACTCGTCTTTGTACATAAAATGCCTCTAGATTGATAAAAATGAGGTAATTTATACTGTTAAGATTAAATTATAACTTAAAATTATTAATACAACTTTAGTATAGCTTGATGGTTTTCTCTTGCTGACATTGTTATTATATAAAATGAAACAGTCTATAGTCATCATACTCTTATTGTAGAACATCCAGAAGTCTTTAAAATTGTTTACAAACTATATGCATATAGCTCGTATCCATCACGTGAATTTATTTGGCTATTATTGTTCAGAATTAAATGTTTCCCATTAATAATTTAAAAAACATCTTAGCAGAGTGTTTACAATATTTTTGACATTTGTTAAATATGTTAAAGCTAGTCATTTAGGAAATGCTGCAGTTTTTTAACATGTAATATGAGAATTAACTTAGAGACAATTATTTGTATCCTTTCAAATTTCATTTTTCTCTCCTAAGGGTGGTCCATATCATGATGTGTTACATAGTATCTTAGGGGCATATACATGTTACCGACCTGATGTTGGTTATGTAAGTATTTGTTTCAGTCTGGTTTTTGAATATAAACATATTTCTACTCTTATCAAAATATCTTATGTTGTGTTAGCTCCCAAATGTCTGTATCTCTATGTCTGTTTTGGGGGGCTTATCAAGTTACTCACAGAGGAGTCTTTCCATCTCTTGCCAGAAGCTTATATGACTGGCTGCCAGCTTTCTGGGAGAACTGCAGATTTCACCATGCAATTTTGAAAATTTTATTTAATGCCCGTTCTGTCAGTGTGGTGCCTTATCTGCCTGACCCTAACTCTCTTTTCCCTGACTGTAACTCTAGAAAATAAACCTCTTATGTTCTACCAAATTAATAGTTTAAGGGAGGAGATTTGCTCCTTTTATAGACTTCCAATCCTATCTCTAGACCTACCCTTCAATTTCAGAGGTACCTGATAACTTCAATTCCTAAGTCTTCCAGGATTTTATGGCTGAATTGGCTTGTTGATTATTGGCTTCCTCCTCTGCAGATATTTTAGTTTCAACATTTTCCACTTATTTAAATTAAAATTTCTGAAATGCTATTGACATCCTTATTGTTGTTTATATCATTTTCTATTGTCTTTGTCCTCTTAGGTTAATACTTATTTTTTTCTTTACTGTCATTTTAGTTGGATTTTGGGAGGGAACAAAGAAAAATATGAGTGTTCAATTGCCATTTTTAACTAGAAGTCATAAAACCTTCACCTTCTTACCTTTGTCTTAAAATAGAAGAATTTTAGAGATCTCACTGTAGGGTGGCTGTCTGGTACAACATACTTGGTTCTGTTGCATGTCACTTATATATTCATTCATTTACTCAACAAATATTTATTGTATGCTTATTACTATATGCCAGGCATTATTTTAGGCATGAGATACCTCCATGAACAAAAGAAAGATTTCTCCCCTTATGATTCTACAGTTTACAAGAAGGAAACAGATAATAAACAACAAATGAAAAAATAAATTATGTTATATTAAAAGATAATCAGTGCCATGGAAAAAATATGGCATGATAAAGAGAGGATGTGCCAGGTTTTTTTTGGGGGGGGGCAGGTTATAGTATTTTAAAGGTGATCATATAGTCCTTATGGAGTAAATGGATTTGCAGTGTCTTTAAACTCTCTTGCTCATGTATTCTGTAACAAATTGTAACAATACTATGTATCCCTTTCACATGTTTAAGTTGATGTTTAAATTTTTTCATCATAAATTTAATTGTAAAAGATTTAATTTTTAGTACTGGTTAAATATTGATATCTTACATCACTTTAAAAATGTCTCAAAAGGAATTTAAGTACTGTAATTATTTATGTATATCATCCATTTAAGGAAAAATACACTAACAAGCTCTTCATTAATATTTTATACTTTTGCTTTTTCTCTGAACTTGTATTTCCTTTTTAAAATTTTAAAATTATATATAACACTCTGGAAGGCCGAGGTAGGATTGCTTGAGGTCAGGAATTCAAGGCCAAGCTGAACAAGAGCAAGACCCCATCTCTATAAAGAAAAAAAAATGTTTTTAAAACAAAACAAAATTATATATAACAAATTATAGTTGTATATATTTATGTGATATAAAGTGATGTTATGATTTTTGAATACAGTGTGGAATGATTAAAGCAAGCTATTTAACCTATCTAAAACCTCAGATATTTGACATTTTTGTGATGAGAAAATTTGAGATTTACTTAGTAATACTGAAATGTACAGTAGTCAATTATTAGCTATAGTCACCATGCTGTGCAAATCTAAAAAAAAAAAAATTCCTTCTATCTAACTGAGGCTTCGTACCCTTAAATTGTCATCTATTCCCATTCCTCCCACCCTCTAGCCTATGGTAACTACCATTCTACTCTCTGCTTCTATGAGTTCAATTGTTTTAGATTCCGTAGTTAAGTGAGAATCCAGTATTAGTCTTTTTGTGTTTGCCTCATTTCACTTAGCATGATGTTCTCCAATTCCATCTATGTTGTCACAAATGACAGAATTTCTTCCTTTTTTAAGGCTGAATAGTATATGCCCCACATTTTCTTTATCCATTCACTTACTGATGGACACTTAGGTTGATTCCGTAACTTGGTTATTGTGAATAGTGCTGCGTTGAACACAGAAGTGCAGACATCTCTTCTATATAGTGATTTCAAATCTTCTGGGTAAATAGCTTGGGTTACCATATGCTGGATCATATGGTAATCTGTTTTTAGTTTTTTGAGGAACTTCCATACAGTTTTCCATAATGGCTGTACTAATTTACATTCCTACTAATAGTGTACAAGGGTTCCCCTTTCTCTACATCCTTGACAATTTTATCTCATCTTTTTTATAATAGCCATGTGCAATAGACCCCCTTATCCTCAGGGGATATGTTCCAAGACCCCTAGTGGATGCCTGAAATAGCAGATAGTACCGAACCCTGTGTATACTATGTTTTTTCCTATACATACATACCTGTGATAAAGTTTAATTTATAAATTAGGCATATTAAGAGATTAATAACAATAACTAATAAAATAGAACAATCAAAACACTCTTCTAATATTTTAAGTAAAATAAGGGTTATTTGAACACAAGCACTATGATACCGCAACAGTTGATGTGATATTGAGGGAACTACTAAGTGACTTTTGGGTGGGGAACATACACAGTATAGGTCCTGGATACAGGGATGATTCACGTCCTGGGCAGGACGGAGTGGGACAGCTCCAGATTTCGTTACACTGTTCAGAAAGATGTGCAATTTAAAACCTATGACTTATTTATTTCTGGAACTTGCCATTTAATATTTTTGGACCAAGACTGACCATAGGTAACTGAAACTGTGGAAAGTGAAACTGGGGTAAGAGGGGCCTATTTCTATTTCATTTTTCTCACAGAATTTTATTCTAATGTAATATATCTTTTGCTCAAAAGTCTTTTACTGGCCAGGTGCGGTGGCTCATGCCTGTAACCCTAGCACTCTGGGAGGCTGAGGTGGGCAGATTGCTCAAGGTCAGGAGTTCAAAATCAGACTGAGCAAGAGCGAGACCCCGTCTCTACTATAAATAGAAAGAAATTAATTGGCCAACTAATATATATAGAAAAAATTAGCCAGGCATGGTGGCTCATGCCTGTAGTCCCAGCTACTCGGGAGGCTGAGGCAACAGGATTGCTTGAGCCCAGGAGTTTGAGGTTGCTGTGAGCTTGGCTGGGCCATGGCACTCACTCTAGCCTGGGCAACAAAGCGAGACTCTGTCTCAAAAAAAAAAAAACACAAAAAAGTCTTTTACTAATCACCTTATTATACTTGTGCTACAAATATGTAATGAATTAAAATTTAAATTTGTTTTATTTCTGATATACATTCTAAATGGTAAAAATTTTTCTTCTGATTTGTGTTATAATTATAATAGTACACACTGATCAAAACAAATATATTAGAGAAACTGGATAAATAAATGTAAAAACATTAAAAAAATTATCTCAGGTAACTGAATTAGGTTCTTCAATTTTATTGATAATAGAAGACTATTAATTACTTGACTTGCAAAAACAATTGTTACCAATCATTAGAATCATTCACTTTCTCAGTTTCTAGAAACTATGCCAAAAGCCTTTATTGAGACTAATCAAAATATCTATTATTGACATTTTAGGCTAGCTTTTATTAAAAAAGAAAAAAAATCTATTAGTTATACCTGTTATACTTTCACTTAAAGCAGGGGTCCTCCAACTTTTTAAACAGGGGGCCAGTTCACTGTCCCTCAGACTGTTGGAGGGCCAGACTATAGTTTAAAAAGCTATGAACAAATTCCTATGCACACTGCACATATCTTATTTTGAAGTAAAAAAACAAATGGGCAAAAACACCTACATGTGGCCCGCAGCCGTAGTTTGAGGACGCCTAATAAAGGCACCTTTTCAACCCAATATACTCAGAAATACTAATTTGGGAAGATTAAAATATGGTTACTGTTATTACACCTGTGATAATGATAACATTTAGAATATGTTTTTAACACTTTTTTTTAACCCCAGCTGTATATTTATTAGGTCATTGAATTTATGTGCTGCTGAAGTGAGCACTATTAAGTCATTGAATTTATGTAAAATGACCACCATATAACCAGTTAGTCAAATCAGACTTACTTTATAAAAATAGTGCAGACTATATTGGAATACAGATTTCATGTTGTGATTTGACAAAATAGATTTTTAACTATGCTAATTAATAACACATGCTGAATCTATAAATACATCACGCAAAAGTTTTATCTGTGGATTTTATTCTTGAAAAAATTTGGTAATCTTGGTTCACATACCAGTTATACTATCAATATATTTAAAAGAACCACAGTCACCAATCTGTATTGCTTTTGCTAATCTCTTTTTTGTTCTCCTGAGACTCTCCCTCAAGGGCTATACACTCTTTGATAATAGGTATGATATAGAAGAGGTGAGGACACAAAATTGTCATTGTTCACCCCTATTCTTCCATATAATGGCATTCAATCTTACCTATTCATATATATGACAAGAAGCCAGAAGGTGTCCCCAACCAGTTTTAGAATTATCTCTTTGTTTCACATTGCATGCCTTACACTAATTCCTACTACACTTTGTAATGGGTAAGGACTGTAACTTTCTCTTTTTTAAATTTTATTATTTATTTATTTATTTTATTATTTTTTTTGAGACAGAGTCTCGCTTTGTTGCCCAGGCTAGAGTGAGTGCCGTGGCCTCAGCCTAGCTCACAGCAACCTCAAACTCCTGGGCTCAAGCAATCCTTCTGCCTCAGCTTCCCAAGTAGCTAGGACTACAGACATGCGCCACCATGCCTGGCTAATTTTTTCTATATATATTAGTTGGCCAATTAATTTCTTTCTATTTATAGTAGAGACGGGGTCTCGCTCTTGCTCAGGCTGGTTTCGAACTCCTGACCTCGAGCAGTCCACCCGCCTTGGCCTCCCAGAGTGCTAGGATTACAGGCGTGAGCTGTAACTTTCTCTTGTTACTGTGAATGCAGTGACATTCTCAGGAATATCATATTTAGAATGAAGAATACATATGTAAATCAAGGATTTGGGAATGAATTCCCTTTAAATTATCCATGACAATGTACTTTGGGAAAGTCTTTATCTCCAAAGTATGCCTATCCCAGTTTAAGACTACTATTGCTTAGATTGTTGAATTCTATTAGTTTTCCACTCTGAGGAAATGGTTATAGATTGCTTCTGGATAGAGCAATTCTAGATGAGTCTTGAGTGTTAACTTGTCTATAGGTCTACTGATTACAAGCTTTCTCTTTTTAAGCAAGGAGGTGGCTATTTATTTTGCCTGGATTGTATCTTCTAGCACTGATAGTGAATTGGGCCCTTAGTATAGTAGGGCTCTAGGGTGGGTATATTATAAAAGTGGAAGTAAGAAGACAAACTTAAGTTTCCCAGTATCTCAGAAGGAGTCAGAAACTGTAGACCATGAATCAAATATTACTAAAAACTTTGTAAGCTTTGTAACATTTTCCCTGTTTATTTTTTGTTGTAAGCTTCTGTTTCTCCATAGTTATTATCAGTAAATCTCTCCAAATAAGAAAAGTCTGAGGCCGGGCGCGGTGGCTCACGCCTGTAATCCTAGCACTCTGGGAGGCCGAGGCGGGCGGATTGCTCGAGGTTGGGAGTTCGAAACCAGCCTGAGCGAGACCCCGTCTCTACTAAAAATAGAAAGAAATTAATTGACCAACTAAAAGTATATATACAAAAAATTAGCCGGGCATGGTGGTGCATGCCTGTAGTCCCAGCTACTTGGGAGGCTGAGACAGGAGGATCACTTGAGCCCAGGAGATTGAGGTTGCTGTGAGCCAGGCTGACGCCACGGCACTCACTCTAGCCTGGGCAACAAAAGTGAGACTCTGTCTCAAAAAAAAAAAAAAAGAAAAAGAAAAGTCTGTGTGTATGTCTGCAAGGACAATAAAGAATGGGGAATCTGAGTAGATGACTTATCCCATGTCCTAGCCAGGCATAGAGAAAAAGAGAAAAACTTCAAATGACAGAAAGTAGGTGAGTTGGTTACACAGGTGCTTTCACTAGTAAAGTATTATTTCTTAAGCTGAGTGGTCTATACATAGATGCCTTTTTGTTGTTTGTGGTTTTTTTTATTTCCCACATTATTATTTTGAACAACTTCAAACTAATAGAAAAGTTATAGTAGTATTTTCTGATTCGGAATCCAGTCAGGGTCATGTGTGGCCTTTAGTTGTTACATCTCCTTAGTCTACTTTAATCTAGAACAGTTCCTCAGCCTTTTCTACCTGTGATGACAATGATACTTATAAAGAGTTAAGCCTAGTTGTTTGCAGAGTGAGCCTCAATTTGTATTTGATTATTTTCTCCTGATTAGATTCAGGTTAAACATTTTTTACAGGATACCACATAAACAATGTATTGTTTTCTCCACCAAAGGAGTGAGGAGGGGAAAAAGTATCTTTTTCAGTGTGTCACACTAGGAATCAATAAATAATACAGAATATTCAGAAGAACTGGACTCTAAAGAAATTGTAGAAATAACTTTGTTTTTCTTATTTTCCTTTCCTGTATGGAGAAGATACAGGATACGTAATAAATCTGAATAAACTTTAAATAGCTATAAATATGCCTAAAATAAAAATTCTAAGTGATAGAGCATTGTGTCATTGCTTACTTGGCAGGATTTTTTTTTTTTTAGTGATGTATAAAATAATGATGACACTTACAATAAGCAGCATCTTAGATTCAATTAGATATAGTTTTAATCCCTTCTGTTTGAGTTACTGCCCTTCTATTGTAGATGGTTAACACTTGCCCCTTGTAGTCATTCAGCAAATATTGTGGTACTAAGAAATACAATCGTGAACAGAGATGGTCTGGTCTGTATTAGTTTCCTATTATTGCTATAACAAATTACCACAAACTTACTGTCTTCAAACAATACAAATTTATTATCTGACATTTTTGGAGGTCTGAATTCTGAAATAGATTTCACTGGGCTCAAGTCAAGGTACTGGCAGGGCTGTATTTCTTCTGGAGCTCTAAGGGAAAATCCATTTCCATGCCTTTTCCACCTTCTAGAGCAGGCGTCCTCAAACTATGGCCTGTGGGCCACATGCGGCCGGCCCAGGACTGTCCTGCTTAGCAGCGGACTCGTCCTGGGCCCACAGTGCACATGTATGGAATGTGCACTGCACTTTCCAACGGCCCTCCTGCGGTCTGAGGGACAGTGAACTGGCCCCCTGTTTAAAAAGTTTGAGGACACCTGTAAGAGGCTGCCTATATTCAATTTTTGGTTCATGACCCTCTACCTCCATCTTCAAAGCTAACAGTGTTGCATCTTCAAATCTTTCTGACTCTCCTGCCTCTCCCTCTTTCGCTTATAAGTACTTTTGTGATAATTACTTTGGGTCCACCCACATAATCCAAGATAATCTTCCCATCTCAAGGTCCTTAAATTAATCACATCTGCAAAGTCCCTTTTACCAAGTATGACAACATTTTCACAGGTTCTGGGGATTAGAATATGGACATCTTTGGGAAGCAGTGTTCTCATGGAGCTTATATTCTAGAAAACCAAATAGGCAATTACTATGAAATCTGCAAAAACTACTCAGAAGAAGCCAGAGAACTAGGATGAGAACAAAGAAATAGTGGATCTCAGAAGCTAAGGGAATGCTGCCAAGAGGGTAGGATAGTGCCCACTGGGTTTTACAATAAGTATTATTGGTCATGTTGGCAAGAGAAATCTCAAGATGTAGTGGAATTTATATTGAATTGTGTTAAAATGTCAAAAGAGAGCTAAGAAAGTAGAGATAGTGACTGTAGGCAGCCCATTCAAAACAGTTGGCTGCGGAGAGGTGTCATTACAGTTATTCTTAGTGGTCTCCCTGTGTGTAAGTCCATTATACAAACCTCTATCAGAAGTAAGTGCATGATAATTTTTTTTAAATTAAAGAAATGTACAGTAGATAACAGTAATTCACAAACATCTATACAGCTTAACCTTGTACTCAAGGCCTTTCACAATATAAATGTATCTACTTTTTTCCATGTCTCTTCTTACTCCCATTGTGCTCTGAGCTGTTCCTATTCCCATTTCTTTATCTTTGTTCATACATCTTTTCCATCTTAGAATGTTTTTTCCAATTTCTTTCTCCTGCTTTCTCAGGAATCCAAGCTCATTTTCTCAACATCCCACAACCTCTCTTTTCTTTGAATTTTAGCAGCATGTCTCATAGATCTTTTTTATTCTTAGTTCCTCATTTTTTCACTCAGATGTGTTATATCAATGAAAACAATCACCTGATTTTCATTAAATTTTGTGACTCTGTACTGTATTTTGAAAGAATTCAGACTGAAAGGAAATGAAAACTAAATAGGTAGTATACTAACATAGGCTTTTATAGCAAGTGAAAGCTGATATATTTTTCTTTTTTCAAAAAATTTTCCTAATATTTTTTAAGCCATACTACATGAACAAGAAATGTAATATTAGGGAGTTTATAATAATTAGGGGTTCTCTGTGTTTACCTTTGCTGGGAAGAGAAAAAGAAATCCTGGTTAATTCTACTTTGTAATGTCACTTTGCAATTTTTCCGGAGTACAATAAAATAAAATGTATGAAATTATTGCAAATCCATTTTGATTAATTTCTTCTCCCTTTTAAGGTTCAAGGGATGTCCTTCATTGCAGCAGTACTCATTCTTAATTTGGAAGAGGCAGATGCCTTCATTGCATTTGCAAATCTCCTGAATAAGCCATGCCAATTGGCCTTTTTTCGTGTGGATCACAGCATGGTATGAACATTTGGAAAGGACTTTGTTTTCCTTTGTTTCTGTAGTCTGAATACCCTCTTAGAGTAAAAAACAATAATTAGAAGACTAAGAAAATCTGATCTAAGATAAACTTTTCATTGTATCATAGTTTATGAATACTTGAAGAGAAGACTCAAAAAGAGGTGCTTAATTAGCAAGATACTCTATTAATGTTTAAGGATTTAACTTCTCAGTTTCTAAAGTATACTCTTTCATGATTTTATTGATTTTTTTTATCTTTAGATGTTGAAATATTTTGCGGCATTTGAAGTGTTCTTTGAAGAAAATCTCTCCAAACTGTTTCTACATTTCAAGTCTTACAGTCTTACACCAGATATATACTTGATAGACTGGTAAGTCATAACATACATAAGATATAACAATAAAATGGAAATAAAGTATAACTTTTCATGTGTTTTAGAAACTAGAGTAAATCTCATGCACAGGATCATCCATATAAAAAACCTTTCCTTGCAAATAGAAAAACTTCCACATTTTTGTGGGTATGCATTTGATTAAGAGCATGGACTCTGGATCGAAATCAGAATCTCTCAGTTTGTGTTTTAGTTTCTTGCCTATAAAATGGAAATAATATCTTTAGAGTTGTGAGGGTGTTTTGCATGGATTATCTCATTCAATGCCTAGCACAGAGTTGCTATTCCTTTATTCTGAACACACAAGAGCTTATGATAGTGTTTCTTTCTGAGGGCTTTATATTATTTCTTTTTATTTTGAGGCTTTGTCCAGCTTTCTAACAGAAGAATGATGACATATTTAGGTGCTAATGTATTTTTATTATCTTTCCAATTCAGGGTCTTCTGTTTTAACTTGGAGGGTTTGCCTAGGAAGCAGTAGCCGGTTGATTATGCTTTAGGTCATTAAATATGAAATGTCAGATTTTGAATCAAAAGTTAGTTTATTATATCTCAAACAAGAAGCAGTACAATTACTCAAACTATGCACCTAAACTATCAACACAGTTTTGCCATCTTTAGCTTGTTTATGCCAACAGCAAAGAAGCCCAGAGAACTAATGGCGATGAAATTGCAAAAGGCATTTTCAACAGCTTGTTGAGAATTAAGTATTTTTCCTTGCAAGAAGTGGTCCAAAGCCCGGAAGAAGTGGTAGTCAGTTGGTGCAAGGTCTGGTGAATATGGCAGATGACAGAGAGTTTCCAAGTCCATCTTCTGTAGTTTGAGCAGCGTTGTTTGTGCGACATGTGGTTGAGCGTTATCTTGCAAGAGCATTGGCCTATCACATTGACCAATCTTGGCTGCTTAATCACAGGCATCCTTATCATTTCATCCAACTGGATGCAGCAGTCATCCACTGTAATTGATTGACCAGGTTTCATGAAGCTGTAGTGGATAATACCAGCACTGGACCATCAAACAGACACCATTAGCTTTCTTTGATGAATATTCAGTTTGGACTATGTTTCTGCACTTCATCTTTATCTAGTCATTGTACCGAACACTTGCGATTATCAAAAAGAATCCATTTTTCATCACAACAATACGGTATATATATATATATTTTTTTGGTATATATTTTTATAGCTAATTTCTTTCTATTTTTTTAGTAGAGACAGGGTCTCACTTTTGCACAGGCTGGTCTCAAACTCCTGAGCTCTGTCTGCCTGCGTCAGCCTCCCAGAGTGCTAGGATTACAGGTGTGAGCCACCGTGCCTGGCCTATCTAGCTTCTTTACCTTGCTGATTTGTTTCAAATGTTCTAATGTTGTTGGAATGGTAACATCAAACCTTGCTGCTAATTCACAAATAGGTTGAGATGGATTCACTTCCACTACAGCTTTCAGCTCATCATTATCCACCTTGGTCTCAGGTCACCCACATGGCTTATTTTCAAGATTAAAATCACCAGAACCAAACTTCTCAAACCATTGACCTATTGTGTGTTCTTTAGCTACGTCTTTCCCAAACAGTTCGTTGATACTTCAAGCTGTATGCGTTGCACTGGTTCCATGAAGGGAACTCATTTGAAAATAACATGAAATTTTGACTTATCCATGGTTTCACAAAAATTGCTCTAGAAAAAAATTTGAAAGATAATCACCAGCCAAAACATGCATTTGAAAGGCTGAGGATATACCTTCACAATAAACATAAAACAAGAAGTGTCAAAGTGAAATGTCAAAGATGTCAACTCAACTGTCAAACTTAGTACTTAAGGAAATCGGACATTTCATACTTAATAACCTAATAGCATGGTGGGTGAATTTTGCCAAAGAAATGGCTCTTAAAATAGGTGATAGGTTGGGCCTGGCTCATGCCTGTAATTCCAGTACATTGGGAGGCTGAGGGGGGAGGATCACTTGAGCCAAGGAGTTTGAGATCAGCCTGGGAAACATAACAAAACACCGTCTCTACAAAAATTTTCACAAAAATTATGAGGTGGAAGGATCATTTGAGCCCGGAATTTGGAGGCTGCAGTGAGCTATGATCACACCACTGCACTCCAGCCTGTGTGACAGAGCAGTACCCCATCTCTGAGAGTGAATGAATGAATGAATAAATAAGTTTCTTTTTTTAAAAAGATAGGTTGCTAAGAATACATATAGCATATTTAAACTTTAAATCTTAATCATTCAAAACCAGTGAGTTTCATGGAAATGGTATTAAGCTTTAATATAGAAAAATAAATAAAGGCATTGATCAAATATGATGTCTTCAGAGTTATTTGGGCCTTTTTTTATTTAGGTTCTTAAAAAAACTTAAGTTACGTATTTTCTTCCATTCCCACTAGGAACATTAAAGTTCTCCTTGGAAAGACCTGAAGATAGTAGGGAAAAAAGGGTTTTTATATCATGGGACCCATAAACCAGATCAAGTACTAATTCTGTGAAGGAGGGGAAAAAAAAAACCTTCAATTCTCAGTCCTGAGGAGTGTGAACATAGGCATATCAAGATCACAATTTAGGTCGGGCGCGGTGGCTCACACCTGTAATCCTAGCACTCTAGGATGCCAAGGCCGGAGGATCACTCGAGGTCAGGAGTTTGAAACCAGCCTGAGCAAGAGCGAGACCCCATCTCTACTAAAAATAGCAAGAAATTAATTGACCAACTAAAAATATATATACAAAAAAAATTAGCTGGGCATGGTGGCACATACCTGTAGTCCCAGCTACTTGGGAGTCTGCGGCAGAAAGGATCGCTTGAGCCCAGGAGTTTGAGGTTGCTGTGAGCTAGGTTAATGCCACAGCATTCTAGTCCATAACAGAGTGAGACTCTGACTCAGAAAAAACCCAAAAAAACAAAAAGATCACAATTTAAGATAGGATGGAACTAATAATGAATGAGTTCTGTGTACTAGAAACTGTGCCTAGGCACTCCTCATACCTATTCTCATTTTTTTTTTTTTTTTTTTTTTTTTTTTGAGACCGAGTCTCACTTTGTTGCCCAGGCTGGAGTGAGTGTGATGACGTCAGCCTAGCTCACAGCAACCTCAAACTCCTGGGCTCAAGCAATCCTACTGCTTCAGCCTCCCGAGTAGCTGGGACTACAGGCATGCACCACCATGCCCGGCTAATTTTTTCTATATATATTAGTTAGCCAATTAATTTCTTTCTATTTATAGTAGAGACGGGGTCTTGATCTTGCTCAGGCTGGTTTCAAACTCCTGACCTTGAGCAATCTGCCCGCCTCAGCCTCCCAGAGTGCTAGGATTACAGGCGTGAGCCACCACACCCAGCCCCTATTCTCATTTTGAACAGTAAGTTAGTATTCTCTATACTACCAAAAGTTGCCTTTTGTTATACAATTAAATATGTGTTTATAATTTAAGAAATAAAAATGGACTTTTGTTTCACTGCCTCTATTGAGTTTATTATATACAAACCCCAGAATAAATAAGTGGCAGTGCTAAAGGGTTTTGTTTTGTTTTTTGTGGGACAGCTTTTAGTTCCATCAAATTCCATTAGCTCTACCTCAAATAAACACACAATCAGTGTAAAAAACTGTACTTTCTTTGCCAAGGCAACTTCAAGACAAGTCCTCTAGCACCTATTCTCCCCACTTCCCCAACCAGAATACCTCCTGAAGCACCACTGGATAAAGAATTACATGGTCAGACACTGTCAGAAAGGATGGGAAAAACCATTTTGGTGATTCTTTTGGAAAGTAAACATGCTTCAAAAGAAGTAGTAAGTAAAGCTTGGTGGAGGGGGAAAAAGAAAACAAAACAATGGAAGCGGAAGAGAAAAGAGAGGTCAGACTTTATGTGTTTATATTAGAATTACTAAAAGATGGTATTTGGGTTCTTTATACAATAAGTAACTTTTATTAAGCATTTCTTATGTGCCAAACACTGTTCTACACACTTTGCATTTATTAACTCCTTTAACTTTCAAAACAATCCTGAGAGGATATTACTATCTTTAGTTTACTAATGAAGAAACGGAGGCACAGTTAGGGTAAATATCTTGCTCAGGGTAATATAAGCAATAAGTGGCAAATTCAAACTCAGGCATTCTGGTTTCAGAGCCCATACCCTTAATTACTAGGTTGTTTTACCACTCTAGTTTGTATTAGGTGTTTCCTCTATGTAAGGTTGTAAATTGACATAATTTTGTTATTTATTAGTTTCTCAGTACACAAGCTTGAGGGAAGAAGCCATGTTTTATTTGCCTTTTTAATTTCTAATTAAGCACTGTTGTTTTCCTATAGAGATGCTTACTGAGTGAATGAATCAATGAATGAAAAACTTCAATGACCATTTCTCCTCCTAATTTTAGGATCTTCACACTATATAGCAAATCACTACCACTTGATCTGGCCTGTCGAGTCTGGGATGTATTTTGCAGAGATGGGGAAGAATTTTTATTTAGGACTGGATTAGGAATCCTCCGATTATATGAAGATATTCTCCTACAGATGGATTTCATTCATATAGCACAGTTTCTAACTAAATTGCCAGAAGATATCACATCAGAAAAGCTGTTCAGCTGTATTGCAGCCATTCAAATGCAGAATAGCACCAAAAAATGGACTCAGGTAGAGTGACATTTTCCTATTGCTAATAGATGTATTAAAATAATTAGTTGCTTAGCCAGGCATCATGGAGTGGTGCACCTGTAGTCCCAGCAAATTTTGAGGCTGAGGTGGGAGGATAGCTTGAGCCCAAGAGTTGGAAGTTGCAGTGAGCTATCATGATGCCACTGCATTCTACCTGGGATGACAGAGTAAGACTCTGTCTCAAAAAAAAGGAAACTAAACCATCCTCTTCACTTCCCCCTTCATATTAAAAATAAATAAATAAATAATTAGTTGCTTCTTATAAAAACATACCTTGATGTCCAAATAATAATAATAAAAAACTTATGTATTTCTCAAATGTTAGCGGTTAAGTTAAAAAATATAATCTTTAAAAAATGATTCTTGACTTTGAAAAAGCAAGAGTTTAAAATAGATTGCCCCCTTTTCTCACCTATTGAAACCTAGGGCTTTATTTTTATGTAAGGCCAGTAATATTTTATGAGTTTAGTGAAGTACAACCATAAAGTCATTTATTTGCCAGAGCAGTTATTACTTTGGTATTTCAAATAGACAAGTTTTATTAAATACCTGCCGTGCACTAAGGGTATGCAGTAGAAAGAAGATATAATGTATGATCCTGGCTTTTTTTTTCTTTTTGAGACAGAGTCTCACTTTGTTGCCCAGGCTAGAGTGCCGTGGCCTCAGCCAAGTTCACAGCAACCTCAAACTCCTGGGCTCAAGCGATCCTACTGCCTCAGCCTCCCGAGTAGCTGGGACTACAGGCATGTGCCACCATGCCTGGCTGTTTTTTTATTATATATATATTAGTTGGCCAATTAATTTCTTTCTGTTTATAGTAGAGATGGGGTCTTGCTCTTGCTCAGGCTGGTTTTGAACTCCTGACCTTGAGCAATCCACCCGCCTCGGCCTCCCAGAGTGCTAGGATTACAGGTGTGAGCCACTGTGCCTGGTCATGATCCTGGTTTTTAGATCCTCAGTTTTATTAGGGAAGCAAACATTAGCAGTCTAAGTTAAGTGACATAAAAGACAGCATTATCACTTGATCTATGAATGATACAGACAATGGGCATTTACTGCTTATGAAAATGCAATGTAAGAATATTGGTCCAAAAAAAATCTTGTTTCCAAATAGTAATTTCAGAGTATTTGGCAATTGATGAAAATTGGAATCTAATGATATTCCATAAAATTGGTATTAAAATAAGAGGATTTAAAAATGGCAACCTTTCAGGGCACAGACAAGTATACTAAAACTTTTTCATCTTTATAAACTATAATTATTTAAATGTCTTTATAATCTAGGTGGTAGTTTTTGAGGATTAATCTTTATTTTATATAATTTCTAGGTCTTTGCATCTGTAATGAAGGATATTAAAGAAGGAGACAAGAATAGTAGTCCTGCTCTGAAAAGCTAATCTTCAAAACTGGCAGACTAATTGAAATATAAAAAAATGTTTTGGGGATAAAAGTTTTTTGTTTCCTTTGTAAAAGGCATGGAAGAAAATCTTGGAGAAATCTGAAGGAATCAAGAGGTGGAAAACTGCCAATTTAAATTCCATGGCTGAAGTAAATGAAATAATAACTTTTTGACAGTATTAATGAACAAATATTTTGTAATTAGAGCCATTTTTCAAAAGAAAAAGTTTAAATGGCTAATTGATACTCCATAGTTTGGAGTGAACAGGTTTAATGCAATAAATTTTTTAAATAGCTTTGGAGATACTTCAAATTTTTACATCTTTTCTTTTGTAACAATTACCACAAGGCACTTTGGAGGTTAGAGTAGTATTGTTAAATACTGCTTTGAGCTCCAGAATACTTTAGTACAGATATTATCTCCAGTTCTGACTTTTTGAAGATATTATAAACCAAGAATAAGCAACTGTGCTTGTAAATTATTTAAGTCACTGAAGATGTTGTCTTCATTCACAGGTTGGGGCAAATTTGGGTTGTCTAGGAACTGGAAATATTGGTGAGAGATTGTTTAGTGTTTGTTTAGGTGTTTTTCCACAGTACTGTGTCTATTTGTTTTTGAAGAGGAATTTATTCTCTTCCTTAAGGAATTCCTATCATTCAAAGAATTTTAGCCTTTCTGGTTCTATTCTAACAAATTGTTCATCTAGTAAGTTAACATTAGGAAAACTAAATAACTGGTAAAAGGAAAGTTCTTTGCACTTTAGTGGACTAAAGACTTGACTTTGGGAGTAAGTCCAAAAATATAAATGAGATTTTACAATGGTAAGAGGAAAAGTAATGGATCCTGAGAGTTCTTAAATAGCATGCTACTTGGTAAGACTTTAAACTTTTTAGTTAAAGTTCCTCCACTGTCTATAGAAACAAAATTTGTTTATTCCAGTTTGAAATTTGAAATCTTAATATGTAGCTAACTTTGTGACTTGTAAAACACTATGCATAATTTTTTCTAATCAGTGGAAATGAGAGCAAAATAAAAAGGTAAAATTAACTTTTTTCTGAACCTAACTTTGATAGCATTGTGGATAAAGAAATTATTAATCACTGGTAAATTGGCATTAAATTTATTATAATATGTTTAATTTTTGAACCTAAACTAAATTACTTGAGTATTATGAGTGATACCTGTATAACATGCCATTTTGTTAATAATTAGATTTATAGTGCATTTTAATGTTGCAGTTTGGTTTGAAACAACATTTAAGCACACTATTTCTGTTAGTGATATATAGTCTTCAAACTAATAAGGCTGAGGTCCTTGTTAGTGTAGTGACTGCCTCTTTAGGAGTATGGGACTAGAGCGTCCCAAT
The DNA here is from genome assembly GCF_040939455.1 of Microcebus murinus. Classification (NCBI taxonomy): domain Eukaryota; kingdom Metazoa; phylum Chordata; class Mammalia; order Primates; family Cheirogaleidae; genus Microcebus; species Microcebus murinus. The sequence continues at coordinate 30,676,599 of NC_134117.1, read as the reverse complement.
ATATTTTTTACCCCATGGGTTATTCTAGCTTAAGGACTACTAGTGGAACCCTCAAAGGTAACTCCTGTCATAGGGGTTTACTTCGTGGAAACTGGTGGTATAATAAAATATTGAGAGAGTGTCCACCATCTTAATAGGTTTTAGAATGACCTTTTAACTCTGGTAACTACTTCCTTGGTGTTGGTGTTCCTGATAGAGGGAATGTAACATCTGGCGGTAATCTCACTGAGGTTATACTACCTGCCTAAATTTAATCTTTGATATAATTTGTTTCCTGAGTTGAATCTAAGTTACTGTATTTCTTTTTCATATTTTTTATTGTACAGTTTCTTTATCTTCCAAGTATAAATGTGTATATAAAATGTAAATATAAGAAATTCACTAAAAACCACTTGTAACAATTACTATGTAAATAAAACTTGTAAGCAGAATAATTACTTGAAATGAGTCTTCATTACTTTGGGGATATCTGGTTTATTTAACCACATTTTGAGAACAAAAGGAATTTTTTTTTGGCCAGATTTGTCTTCCAAGGGGTGCACTAAAACTTCAATCTTTTGACACTGGCAGTATTGGCAGCTAAAATATCATACTGTATCTTCCTTTGAACCTGGTCTACAGGTATTATGTAGTTATTCACATGGTCCAGTGTATGGCAAGTTTTTTGTTGTTAAAGCATATTTTCAATTAAAAAAATAACTTCCTAAAATACTCAAGATAATGTGAAATTTAGTATGGTGTTTCACTTGATGATCTGCTTAATATATATCTCTCACTTCATGTTCCTTTAACCCAGGTCTATATTGCATTATTTATATGCAACTAGAAGACTCCAATAAATAACATAGTTTTCTAAAGTCAACTTTTGCTGATTTCTTTTGCATTGATGACCATTATATAATGTTATTGATTTGAGTATATTTGTTTGATCTTATAAAAGTCAGGTAGCATTTGCAAAAGGACATTGAAATATTCAAAGCCTTCTCAGCTTTCACTGTAGCTTAGGAATGAACGCTATTTTTACCTAGAACAGTCAACTTATTAGTCTTTACTATTGGAGGGTGTAATTCTAAAGCATATAATCATGAAATAATTTATCTTCATAATGTCATATGGTTTATTTGGATTTTTCACTTCCTATTTTTGTTTAGATAAAAAAAATTGTTCTCGTATACCAAGAGCATATTCAGATAGCAGGGTTTGGTATGAAAACAGGTGAAAAAGGTATAAGGTAGCTTTGGAAAATCAAGAGTTTAATTTGCCATGACTGACAGTGTCAGACACAAATTCTTAGTTCTGAGAATAAAAAGTGATTTTTGTATTAGATTCATACTGTTTTGCTTTTTTGACAAGCATTGTTTAAAATACAAATTCTCAAATGTGTAAAACCTCATTAATTAGAACTTCACTGCTTCACAACATGTAAAAACTAAAATGAAATCCAAGTTTTAAGCAAGGTTCGAGGAAAACTAGCCACTTCAGAGAGAGAGAACCTTGCCCTTGAAAAAATACTGTTTGTTTACTAAAAGTGTAATTGTAACAGAAGTGGGTTACATGGAAATTTGAATTAATGTAATAACACTTGTTAAACCCTGATTATGTGCCAAGCACTGCCTCTTAGTATTTTGTTAGGTTACATAACACTGTAAGGATTGGGAAGTTAGCAAAATTGCTTTTCTTTCAAAATAGTCTACTGTTCTTATTAATCATCCCCTTGGTCCCAATGGATAAGGTTTTACTATGTCCATTTCATTTTATGGGCTGGATTTATTTTCTAATAAACACTAAGAAGGCAATTGGACCATTAAAGAAATTGCATGGCAAAAGTGTTTCATTTGTTGAATAAGTAAACAGTACTTTAATGATTTTATTAAATTTAAGGTAAAATGACTTTTGTACTATTGCAATGTAAATGATAAACTAATATAGACTTGAGAGAGTATATAAAATTGACAACAGGCCAGGTGCAGTGGTTGACGCTTGTAATCTCAGGACTTTGGGAGAGGCTGAGATGGGAGGATCGCTTGAGGCCAGGAGTTTGAAAACAGCCTGGGCAACACAGTGAGACCCCATCTCTAAAAAAATTTTTATTTATTTATTTATTTATTTATTTATATTTATTTATTTATAAATAACAGATTCTCAATGTGTTGCCCAGGCTAGAGTGAGTGCCGTGGCGTCAGCCTAGCTCACAGCAACCTCAAACTCCTGGGCTCAGGCAATCCTGCTGCCTCAGCCCCGAGTAGCTGGGACTACAGGCATGTGCCACCATGCCCAGCTAATTTTTTCTATATATATTAGTTGGCCAATTAATTTCTATTTATAGTAGAGATGGGGCTCGCTCTTGCTCAGGCTGGTTTCGAACTCCTGACCTTGAGCAATCCGCCTGCCTCAGCCTCCCAGAGTGCTAGGATTACAGACGTGAGCCACCGCACCCGGCAAAAATTTTATTTTAAATTAGCAAGGCATGGTGGTGCACCTGTAGTCCTAGCCACTAGGGAGGGTGAGGCAGGAGGCTCACTTGACCCCAGGAGGTCATGGTTGCAATGAGCAATGTTAGCACTGCTGCTATCCAGCCTGGGTGACAGAGCGAATGTTCTCATTTTTCATCTTTAGACAATACTATACACAGTGGTATTATAAAAGCAGAACGTGAAGCTTTAAATTCTGGTCTAGGCAATACTGACAATCAGTTTTGTGAAGTAGATGATGTATTTTGATTACTACATAAATTCAAAGGCTTTTCATTTTAGCATCGATACTCTTAAGAAACTTTAAAAGGAAATATTTACTTGATTAAAATCTTTGTAGATTGTAAAAGGCCTTGAATGCTTGTGTTTAGACTTTAGTTCCAACTCAGAAGATATATTGGAAAGCATCAGAATGATAGCATTCTGTTTTTAAATTATATCAAGTGATTTTTAAACAAATTGTATCTTTTTAAATAAATCGTATCTCAATAAGTAATACCTCATTGCTTTGTCATAATATTTATTCTGATTTGATTTTTTAAAGCTACTCATCTTAGCCCTTGAAAAATAAACAAGTCTCATCAACTTTTTAATTAGATTACATATTTTGTGAACTTTTAAAAGTGTAAATCCTGTAATTTCCTTGCTCAAGTTCCTCTACTGCTATTCCCCATAATAAAAATCCAAACTCTTTATCCTGGTCTGCAAGGTCCTTTTTGATCTGGTCTCTGCCCATCTTTCCAATTTCAACTACCACTTAAACTTACTTATTCCACTGTAGACACAATGGACTTCTTGCCATTTCTCAATCTGTCAACCTTCTATGTATCTAAAGTCTTTTGCTGTTTCCTTGGAAATGTTCTTTGTCTACGTCTTTATGTGGCTTATATTTATATATCACTGCTTAAAGTCACTTCCTCAGAGGAGGACTTTTCTCTGAACATCTATCCTCTATTCTTGTGACCTTATACTGCTTCATGTTTCCTTCTATTATCTATTACATATCACCAATTGACATTTATATAGTTGTTTTGTCTGTTGTTTCCACTACATTGTAAACTCTGACTTCGGAAATACTGTCTCTCTTATTTACCACTGAATTGCTAGTGCCCAAAATAGTGCCTGGCACTACCCTATGATATGGATGACTGGAGTGTTTTTATTTTGGTCAATTTCTCACTTATCTTTCATTAAAATTGTTCTATCATAGAGATTATGCAACTGCTCAGAAACTCAAATTACTTCTAGTTCACTCAGAAACTTTAAAGGTTGTATAGAAGAGAAAAAAATAGTAAAGGTCAGGAATAGGGATATCAGGAGTATGTGGAGTCAGAAAAACGAGTATTTCCATAAAGGAGTGATGAATATTGTTATGTTGCAATGAGGTTGAAATAAGAACTGAGAGCTGTCCATTAAGTTTAGCAACATGGAGGCCATTGAACTTTAGTGGGCTACATTGGTGTGTTGAGTGTGGCAACCAGACAGATGGTTGAAAATCAGTGGGAGGCAAAGAATTAAAGACTGATAATGTAGATAATTCTAAAGTAAGCTCTAAAAGGGAAGAGAGAACTGATAATAGTGAGGAAAAAAGTTTCCTCCAGTCCTTTTCTTTTTTAAGATGGGAGAGCTTTAAGTATTTGAATACTAATGGAAAGGATTCAGTGGAAGTTTAAGAAACAAAGAGACAATGGAATACTGTGTAATGTAAGATTCCTAAGTAGGCTGTAGGGAGTTTGAATCCATAGCTAACTTGAGGGAAAGTGGAAAAGGTATTAGAGATGCAGGTAAGTTTCTAAGTTTGATGTTGGGAAGTTGAAAGAGGAATTTTGTCTTGTAGCTATTGTTTACTTTGTGAGGAATGCCAGAAGTGGGCCATTTAGTATAAGCAAGAAGGAACAATGGTTTGGTTTTGACTTATATGATTGGGTGGATGGTGAAGCCATTAACATGAAAAGGATTCTGTAAGTGGAAGACTTTTTGTGTGGGTAGGAAAAAAAGACTTATAACATCTTACTTAGAAGAAAATCCCATTGCCTCATCTAGTGGGTCTATCTGACTTTTTGTGCCACTTCCCCTTGCTAACTTTGCTTCAGTCATACCAGCCTTCTCTCTGATACTCAAACACGCCCAAGCTTATTCCTGTTTTAGTCTCTTTGCACTAGCCGTAGTTTCTGCTTGGATACCTCGTTCCCTGGCTGGCTGGCTGGCTTGACATTTGGTTCTATGCTTAAGTGTCTGCCACTTCTTCAGATACTCAGTCACTCTCACACCATCCTATTCTAATACTTTGCAGAGTACTTTTCCTTCCCAATCTCCCTCTTCCTTTCCCCAACTCCTGGAACATAAGTTCCATATCAACAGGGATTTAGTCTGTCTCTTTCATTGCTGTACAGCATCTATAACAGTTCCTGGTACCAAGGAGACATTTAAATGCAGGCCCTTAAATAAAAGTGAATAAACAAAAGTTTTTTCACAGCCACTCAGGGGAGGGTCTGCAGAATGGCAAAAATATATCAGGAAATGTACCAGCACACTTTTATTAGCAAGCACGGGGCCAGCTGTTAGTTGAGATGTCTGTCCTTTGAGAATCATGAAATTGCTTTGCACTCCATCTCCTATGTTTGGACAAATCTCTCCATTCTCCCTCTGGGGAATTATAAGAGAAATTGTTGGCTGTTGGCCTTAAGCTGATCATTGGAGCCTGTAGAGCAGATGCTGCAAGGAACAAAGTATACAGAGAAAAGCAATGAATGGAGGAAAAATCTTGGAAGGTGGGCCACAACTGAGTTCAAAAAAAGGGACAGGAAGATTTTCAGCGTATTAGAGGAAAACCCCATAAAAAGCAGTGTTTCAACAATCAAAGGGAAAGAAATTTTGGAGGATATGTTGGTGAAGGTCAAAAACCTTCAGTTCACGCCTGTAATCCTAGCACTCTGGGAGGCTGAGGCAGGCGGATTGCGGTCAGGTGTTCAAAACCAGCCAGAGCAAGAAAGATACCCCATCTCTACTAAATATAGAAAGAAATTAATTGGCCAACTAAAAAACATATAGAAAAATTAGGAGGCGTGGTGGTGCATGCCTGTAGTTCCAGCTACTCGGGAAGCTGAGGCAGGAGGATTGCTTGAGCCCTGGAGTTTGAGGTTGCTGTGAGCTAGGCTGATGCCACAGCACTCCAGCCTGGGCAACAAAGTGAGACTCTGTCTCAAAAAAAAAAAAAAAAAAAAAAAACCTCAGTAAAGTGAGACAGATGGTTATTGTCTTAGATTAGGAGGCAGGATTTAAGAGTAGCTTTTATTAGAGGCTACATTTATCTTGAAATAATATTGAACTAGGAGTGAAAATACCAAGATTTGACTCCTGTGTTTTAAAAGTAAATGTAGGCCTGGAGAAATCAATTTAGCCTCTCTGAGCATCGCTTTTCTGACCTGTAATATAGGAATAACAATCTGCTATGCTAATTTTAGAGTGTCAACAAGGTTGCTGAAGATGGCTATAATGGATGTGCATTGTATACTCTTAAATTTTGTACAGATAAAATCATTAAAGTTGTGGGAGTCAGAATGAAGGAAAGATGGCAGGCATGTATACCATAAATTCTGAGAAACTGGTAGTGGCATGGGGAGAGGGAGACAAAGGAAATAGTTGAAAAGGATTGCAGACTAGAAAAGGTGGAAAGCTGAAGTGAAAACTAAACATAAGGCCCCACTCCTTCCTTCAGCGCCCACTTGAATTATTGATATATATGAATCCTGAATCTCTTCTGCTGGACACTTCACTTGGTTTATCACTGCTTTCAGCTCACTCTTATCCTGAACAACTTTCTGGAACCCTGCTATAATCTTAATTTCCTGTTCTTTCTCTCCCATCCTGCCCATACATCGGGGTATTCTCATTATGTGAACTTATGGCGAGGCTAGGTAGCAATATTTCTGTTTCGGACGTCTCACCTGGAAACTGATACACATCTTTTCCACTAAAGGATCGTCAGTTGGGGGGTGTTCAATCACATCAGTCACTGTGAGAAGGTGCCTAGCAACTTGTTACAAGTGCTATTAGCGTAGTTCGAAACCATCATCAGACACGTGAGGAAACTGGACCCTCACGGTCGGCAGACTCGCCAATATCACAGCGATAGTTAAATGCCGAATTCTGGAGCAGAATCCAGTTTCCCTAAGATAGATTTCCAGGTAAACGCTTACCGTCGCCACAGGTAGGTCCTGAAAAAAACCGCAAACTGCTGCAAATCTCGCGCCGCAGGGGACAGAGGGCGGACGGGTTGCGTGAGGTATCGCGAGAAGACGGCGTTTTCCCGCGAAGGAGAAGCGCGCGTTTTTCCCTGGCGGGGTATTGGTGAGAGGCTTGAGCCGGCTGTGGCTGTGAGGAATTAGAGCGCGGTGTTGCAGGCTCCGAGACAAGGCGACCCGGTTGCCGGGTGAGTGTCCAGACATGCCAGCGGAGCGGCCCGCGAGCAGCGGCGGTGAGTGAGAACCTCTCCCGGGCGCGGGCTGAGGCGTTCGGGGCTGGGGTGGGCAGCATGGAGGCTGTGGCGGAGCTTGGAGGAGGGAGCCGAGCCCGGGCAGAGACTAAGGAGGAAAGGATGGGCGAGAAGCTGTGGGGAGGTGAGTGGAGGACACCCCGGAGTCGCACATATTTGCATGATATGTAAGGTTTTACACAGGGAGCTGCATCTTCCGTGGCATCCCGATTTGTAAATCTGGGGTCCAGGAAACTTGAGGTTGTGAAGACCTAGGATGTCTTCTGAGAGGTGATGCTGGCGACCCTGGAGGTCTTCGACTTTTCCTTCAAATGCATCTCGGAAGGGAGAGAAGTTGTTTATTGTCGGAGTTGAGTAGTTGGTAATTTCTTAAAACTACAATTTGAAAGCCTTCTCCCTTCTTAGGGCCCCCAGCCTCAGAAATGGTTGAACAACCGGAGGCTGCCGTGATTACCCCAGCCATGCTAGAAGAGGAAGAACAGCTTGAGGCCGCTGGACTTGAGAGAGAGCGGAAGATGCTAGAAAAGGTAATTTAGGAATGAAGTTCATAACCACATGCTTTCTCGGAGGTGTGGTTTGTGTTCTTCAGTTTGCTATTGGCTTTTCCATAAACTTTAAAACAGCTTTGTTATTTGTCTTTTTCGTATGTTTGCAGATACTATCTTTGAGAAACCTTTGCATGTGCTTTGAATGATTTGCTTCTATGAGATGTAGTCTTGGTATTATAACGTGGTCTCATCTTTTAAGTGAGCATTTCAAGTTGCTTCTTTACAATTCTTTCAGAGTCTGTAGTGAATTTTTTCCTTTGTCATCCTTTTTTTTCTTTTTAAATTAGTACTATGGATGTATGCATGGTGGCAAAAATTAATCTCTAAAACTTCTAGGAATTTTATACTAAACTGAGGGCAGTAGAAGTTAGTATCAGTCAGAGGCTGGATGATTTCCTTCCTTTTTAGTGCTGTTTTCCACCTAAGTGATCCACTTGCTTTTTGTTTTCTTTTTTGGTTTCTTGACCTATCTTTTGCTAAATAAGATTCTTTAGCTAAAAATGTGGTGTATTTTTTTCAGTGAAAAATTACTATTTTGTAAATTACTAAAAGCACCTTTTAACCGGAAAAATTCAATTCTTGTGAAGTATGTTGTAAAGTCCCTCCCTGCTGCTTAATTGTTGAATATTCAAGGAAAAGAATGGTAGTCCTCTCTTAAGTACTTCCTAATAAGTGATTTTCTTGTGCTGTATTAATTTATTTAGCACTACCAATGTTATGATACAGGTTCTTATTATTATCCCCATTTACAAACTGAGGCAGTCAGTCACACAGTAAGTGTGGGAGTCAAATTTGAACTTGAGCTGTCTCCAGAATTTCTTTCCTTAACTACTATGCCTCTCTCAGGAAGTGCACATTAATTTAATATTGAATCAAGTCAACATGATTATAAAAACCACTTAAGTTGGGAAATAATGCACTCCCAAAACAATTAATGAATCAGTTCTTTCTCTGCTATTTTATATCAACAATAATGATTTGTCAGCATTGTTAGTGCTTCATGAGCATTTATTACGAGTCATGTATTGTTCTGAATGCTTTATATATATTTACTCATTGAATCCTCAGCTATTCTATGAAGCAGATACTGTTATTAAACTCATTACTATTACTGTTGTTAAACTTACTAGTTTAATTACTAGTGTAACTATCACTACTGAAGTAGTCTATGAATTAGCTTCTATTAGACACCTTATTTTGCAGATGAGGAAACTTAAGCACATACAGATTTCCAGGGGTCCTACAGCTAGTAAATGGCAGAACGAACATTTCAGGGTAGACCATGTGGTTCCAGAATTCACAGTTTTTAACTACCTTGCTACACTTTGACTCCAATAATACTAGTTCTGTTATTACTGATTATCTATTATTGATCAAAATCTGTTAAGGTAATATGTTAACAAGTTTTTTTTTAAGTCACATTAACTCATTTTGCTTTAGGGAAGATATGAATTAATAGAATTGAGAAGTCTGACTTGAACCACCTTTCCTCATTATTTGAATTCCCATAGTACTTTGTTTATTATACAGTACTTATCATTATTAAATAACTAATGATAACTACTTATCATTAGTACTTATGATAAGTACTAAATATTTGATTGTCATTTTGTTTCTTGAGAATGCATCACTTCCTGTTTGTTTTTGTAGGCTGCACACCTAGCATACAGTAGGCAATCAATAAATGTTTATTGACTAGCTATGATAAAAATATTTTATAATATAATATGAGATTATATAAATATAATAAAATAAATAAGATTACTAGCTATGTAACTAGGTGAATTGTAAAGTATAGATCCTGGGCAAGTGCGCAGAATAGGATCAACTTCAAAGGTTGTGAGAGTGATACAATAATCTTCACCTTGAACAGTGTATCTTCAGTTTTATCCTGTTTCTTCATATACCCATGAAGTGTGTTGAGTAGGGAAATACCCTTTAAAGAAAGATATGCCTGAGTATGACTATTTCCAAAAGTTCAAGTGAAGAAATAAGTATTTTCACATTTAAAAAAGATGTTAAAATATATAGTATTGTATGTATTTGCTGATGAAAGAACCAGTAATCAAAATGATTTGTTAGTGACATTTTAAATCTTATGAACAAACATTTTGCAATCAGTCCTAAATTTATTGGAGTTGTTATTGTTGAAGGTTAAGTATGGCATTATTAGCTTTTATTTTAATAGTTATACGTCATAGAATTTAAAGAGTAATTTTTAATCCATGTTCAGTCCTTTCATTAAAAAATTATATAGCTATTATCAGTCTTCCTAATACAAGTGGGTCATTTGCTAGAGCATAATATTGTGATCCGTTATTAGATTTTTTTATGTACAGGTATTGAAAGATTTTTGATTTTTTGCTTTTGATCCCCATAAAAAGTGACTGCCTAGGTGATTCTAGAAATTTCTAAGAGTAATTTTCAAAGTCTCTCCGTATTTGAGATTAATAAACATATCTTTGGAGGCTAAAAAACTCACTATACAAAAGTAAAAATTTCTTTTCTTTTGGGAGAATACAGTATTTATGGGCATATATTTAAAATTAAGAGAGGAAGAGCTAGCTTAAGTTCCTTAATGAGAAGCAATTTACTTTACTTTGTGAGGAGCCTGGAGAATGACTTTGACTTTCATTCCTTGCAGTTAATTTTCTTTGACTTTACACTTGCATTTGCTTTTAAAAGAAGTCATTGTTTGTGAAATAGGGGGAAGTGGAAAGGTTGGAGTGCAGAGATTTCTTAGGTAAGAGGAAAATAGATCTTAGTGTATGTAGGCTAAAGTAGAACTTTGTCTCTCAAAAATTCTGGGATTGGTATTAGGAGAGATAATGAGAAATGTCTACCCTCAGTACCTATTGGTATACTCACCCCTGCAGTCTAGCAACCAAGAAATAGTTTCCTGCCAGGCACTCAGTGCTTTCCATAGAGGGAGCTGCAATTTACCATCAATTAGCCATTGGTATGGTATTATTCTGATTATATTTTATATTTTTGTTCCATGATGGCATCTTAAAGCTTTAATTACTTTAAATATACATGCTAATTTATTCTGAACAGGATTTAAGGTAGCAGCTATATATAAATTAAACTCCAAATATATTAACTAAACTTAAATTTAAAAACTTAAAAATTTAATAATCTATGAAGTTAAGTAATTTTCATCTCCCTATTTATAACATTCACCTCATTCATTGCCTGTTGTAATCACAGTAGTATATTGGTAATAGTAAAAGAAAGTCTGTTCTAAAAGTACTGAAAATAAGAGTTCAAGAAGATGTTAACAGGGATTAGCTACATAGTAGGGATTATGGGTTATTTGTATATTTTTGACATTTAATTTTTCTGTAATGTGCATGTATTACTTAGATTTATTCTTAGATACCTTATTATATTTTTGGAGAAAGTGATGATGAAATATCTAGGAAAATACAAGCCATTATACATGATGTTTTAGATCATGTTTTAAATCTTGACAAGCTGGAACAGCTAAGCAACTAACATATTTATAATAAGCAAGGTGCTGGGATGTTATTAGAATATAAAAATGAGCTCATATCCTTCCATTTCAAGCCGGCTTTATATTCTCAGCTGCTTTCCTCTAACTTGAAGCCACCAATTATGGGGTAAAGGGACAGTTAAGTTTTTTGGTTGACTACTTTCCTGTTTTTTCATTCATATTGGTTGAAAAGTAGGTGGCATGGTTTGATTGAAAAGTAATTGGCATGGTTTAGCTGAAAAAGTAAAATACTAAAAATCTTGTACTAAACAGCTGGATAACCTTGATAAATCAAGAGTTTCTGTAAACTTTATAAAATGAGAGAGAGATGCTACTTAATCTTTAAAGGTCTTTTTCATTCTAAAGTTACTTAAGTATGATTTTTAATGCTGTTGCGGAGGCCAGTATTGCTTCATGCAGGAACTTCTAAAGTAACTGGTGAAACTCTTGAGCTCTTCCGCTCATTTATCCTTCAGACAGCTCAGATACCTATTTCCTGAATTCTGACATCTCCAATCTTAGTAATTCTTTGGATTTTTCAGGATTTAGTTAGTGATATAGACAATATACAGTTAAGTACCAAGTATATATGTCTTTTAATGCCTTTTGTTTTCTAATATTACAGTAATGTCATCTCACCTGTAGTATGTCAAATTTCCTGTGTTCTTTCACCCAGTACTTTGTGTATTGTTGTCATACATGTTTGATGATTAACTAGGCTGAATTGGTGTTAGGGAATTTGCATTTAAGGAGTTAATCTTGGCTAAATATGTTTTAATTGTTAAGATAAATTATATTGACAGTATTTTTCCAAAATATTCAGGCCAGTCGTGGTGGCTCAGGCCTGTAATCCTAGCACTCTGGGAGGCTGAGGTGGGTGGATTGCTCGAGGTCAGGAGTTCAAAACCAGCCTGAGCAAGAGCGAGACCCCCATCTCTACTATAAATACAAAGAAATTAATTGGCTAACTAATATATAGAGAAAAAATTAGCCAAGCATGGTGGCGCATGCCTGTAGTCCCAGCTACTCGGGAGGCTGAGGCAGGAGGATTGCTTGAGCCCAGGAGTTTGAGGTTGCTGTGAGCTAGGCTGACGCCACGGCACTCACTATAGCCTGGGCAACAAAGTGAGACTCTGTCTCAAAAAAAACAAAACAAAACAAAATATTCTATGCAAATACACTGGCAGGTAGTTCTCAATCCTGGATGCATATTAGGATCACTTATTTCTTTTTCTTAACCACCTGTATCTTCATTTAAATTGCATGCTCGCACTCATGCACATACGTACTCTTAGTAGTTGCTAGTTGGTGAGGTTTGCATGTATTTAGCTTTGGTAGATGAATTCAGCTTTCACTTGACCCACTTCAACCCACTGTAATGCTTTTCATTAAATTCAGCTTATACTGGTTTGGCCAATTATGAGCTGGATTTGGCTTACACCTGTTTATGTGAATAAAGTTTTTCTTCTTCTTCTTCTTTCTTTTTTTTTTTTTTTTGAGACAGAGTCTTGCTCTGTCACCCAGGCTGGAGTGCAGCGGTGTCATCATAGCTCACTGTAACCTCAAACTCCTGGGCTCACGCTTCCTCTTGCCTCAGCCTCCCGAGTAGCTGGTACTACAGACCTGCACCACCATGCCTAGCTATTTTTTTCTATTTTTGGTAGAGACAGGGTCTTGCTCTTGCTCAGGCTGGTCTCAAACTCCTGATCTCAAGTGATTCTCCTGCCTCAGCCTCCCATGAATAAAGGTTTACTGAAATATAACCATACTCATTTGTTTACATTTTAGTCTATGACTTGTTATGCTACAAAGATAGAATTGAATATGCAACAGAGACCTTATGCTGCTCAAATATAAAATATTTACTATCTGACCCTTTACAGAAACATTTATGTACCACTGAACTATACAATTTATTTGTTATTTATGTTTTCTATCCTGTGCTCTATGGTATTCTTTTAAAATATTTGACTTTTTTGTCAATGTGAATTGAGGGAATGTTCTTCCTCAGCCACTAGACAGGCTATTGTAGACTTAGAAATTACTCAATAAATACATGTTGTATAAAAGTAATATGGAAAGCAGAGGTGTGTAATTAGAAGGTATACAGAAATGGAAGATAAAACTGAAAATAACAGCTAAAGGCTGGGACACAGCTCTGCCGCACACAGTACTGGAGGAGGAGGAGATTAAGCTTGTAAGAAATCATCAGTAGATTTAGCATATTGAATATTTTGACAATACAGGTTTAAATTCTAAAAATAGATGTTCTAGTCCCTGGCCAGTGAGATAAAAACTGGTATATAAATATTTTATTTTCTGAAAGCATTTGGTTGTTAAAAACTTAAATCCAACTTGATTTATATTTTTTAAATGGACCTTTTGACTCAGTAGATGCCAGGAACCATATGTCTGTCTGATATCTGAAGTTATAATATTTTGATATCCAAACTACATCTACCAGATTGCCTGTTGCACTGAAGAATAATTTTTCCCCATTATTCTGGTTTTTGGTTTGAAAAATAAAATGTTCTTTAGTAAATGAATTTAATCTTATAAGATTTTTTTAATCCCATTAATTATAGGAGATATTGTAAACCCAAAGAGTGATTGTTCAGCCATTAAACCTTATAAAAAATCATTGTATATCAGAAAACTAGTACTTATGGAAATTTTCTCTTTGGATAGGCTCGCATGACTTGGGATAGAGAGTCCACAGAAATTCGGTACCGTAGACTTCAACATTTGCTTGAAAAAAGCAATATCTACTCCAAATTTTTATTGACTAAAATGGAACAGCAACAATTAGAGGTATGTATATGTGATTGGCTATAGCTAACAGCTTAAAAAAATAATTTTAAAATAGCTTTATAGAGGTATAAATTATATACAATAAAATGCACGGATTTTAGTTTATGGTTTGATGAATTTTGACCTTTTGAATGTGTAAACCTGTGTAATGACCAGCACAATCAAGATAAAATACATTTCCGTCACTCCAGAAAGTTCTCTGGTGCTGGCTCTGATCCCCATGCCTAACCTCCAGCAACCACTTGATCTTATTTTTGTCACTATAGGTCAGTATTGTTTTTTACTGAATGTTCTATGAATAGGATCATATGGTATTGTGATACTGTGAAACGCTTATTTTGTCTTCATCCCCATTTCCTGGTATAGAACTCTTAAAATCCTTGGAGTCATCAAAGTAATAGTGCCTTTTTGTATGCTAATGATTAGCCTTTTTGTATGCTAATGATTGGCCGATGGCTGGCAGCTCCCTAGGTAGCTTCAGTCTGGGAACTGGTCACCAAAAAACCTAGGCTGGATTACAGGATTGGGACTTTCAGGCCTACCCCCAACCTCTGGGGAGTTGAGATAGGCTGAAAGCTTATCACCAGAGGCCAATGATTGAATCAGTCATGCCTGTGTAAGGAAGCCTCTATAAAGACCCGAAGGGACAGGTTTCATAGCTCTTCTGTTAGCTGAATATGTGTAGGTTTCTGGAGGGTGGCTCATGGAGAGGACAGGGAAGCTCCATACTCCTTTGCCCATATGTTGCCCTAAGCATCTTTTCCTCTGATGTTCTTGGTATCCTTTGTTATACCCTTTGTAATAAAGCAGTAAACATAAGTAACTGTTTCCCTGAGTTCTGTGAGTCCATCTAGCAAATTAATCTAACCTGAAGAGGGAGTTGTGGGAACCCTGATTAATAGCTGATTGGTCAGAAGCACAACTAAAACAACCTGGGGCTTGCAGTTGGCCTGTGAAGTCAGGAGGATGAGGGGGTGGCAGTCCTGGGGACTGAGCCCTCAACCTATGGAATCTGACACTATCTCCTGACAGATAATGTCAGAATTAAATGGAATTAGAGGATACCCAGCTGGTGTCCATTGCAAAGTTAATTGCTTTGTGTGTAAGGAAAACCTCTGTACAATGCATCAGGAAATCTTTTGTGTTGATTCTTCACTGGGAGTGTAAGGAGAAACTGGTTTTTTCCCTCAATATTCTTAAAGATACGCACTCTTTTTGTGTCTTGTTTCTTTGTGTCTTTTTGTGTCTTGTTTCTCAAAAATACACTTGCTGAGTGTATTTTTGAGATTCACTCATCTTATGTTTATCGGTAGGTCATTCTTTTTATTCCTGAGAGCATTCCATTTTTTAAATATAGCATTATTAAGGTATAATTGACATATACTAAACTGCACATTTAAAATGTACAATTTTGGCCGAGTGCGGTGGCTCACACCTGTAATCCTAGCACTCTGGGAGGTTGAGGTGGGCGGATTGCTCAAGGTCAGGAGCTCAGCCTGAGCAAGAGCGAGACCCTGTCTCTACTAAAAATAGAAAGAAATTAATTGGCCAACTAAAAATATATAGAAAAAAAAAATTAGCTGGGCATGGTGGCACATGCCTATAGTCCCAGCTACTTGGGAGGCTGAGGCAGGAGGATGGCTTGAGCCCAGGAGTTTGAGGTTGCTGTGAGCTATGCTGATGCATCAGCACTCTAGCCCAGGCAACAGAGTGAGACTCTGTCTCAAAAAAGTAAAATAAAATAAAATACAATGTACAATTTTATAAATTTTGATGCATGGATACTGAAGCCACCAGTCATGAAAATAAGCATACCCATCTCTAAAGGAATCTTCTTGCCAATTTTTTCCTTCAGTTTTTTTTTTTTTTACTCTTTTTTTATCCCACTCATAGCATGTTGGTGAGATCTTCCTGCCCTTTAAAAAAAGACGTGTTTTTTTGTTGTTTTTTTAAAATTTTTAATTTTGTTTTTAGATAGGGTTTTGCTCTGTTTTGCAGGCTGGGGTGCAGTGGCTCAGTCATAGCTCACTGTAACCTCACATTCTTGGGCTCAAGTGATCCTGCCTCAGCCTACTTCCTGCCCATTTTTAATTCTTCTCCCTCATCCCTCCCTCCCTTCTTTCTGTTTACATCCTCAGATAGACACTGATCTGTTTTGTTATTACAGATTAATTTGCATATTCTGTTAATGATAGGTTTTTTTAGCTTTCATATGTCTGGATCTGGAAGTCTTTGTTTAAACTGTTGTCTTGGTCTGTCACCCCCAGGTAGGGTAGAGTACAGTGGTGTCATCATAGCTCACTGCAACCTCAAACTCCTGGGCTCAAGCGATCTTCCTGCCTCAGCATTCTGAGTAGCTGGGACTACAGGTGCATACCATCACACCTGGCTAAATTTTCTATTTTTGGTAGAGATGGGACTACAGGTGCATACCGTCACACCTGGCTAAATTTTCTATTTTTGGTAGAGATGGGGTCTTGCTCAGGCTGGTCTCAAACTCCTGGTCTCAAGTGATATTCCCACTTTGGCCTCCCATAGTGCTAGATTATAAGTGTGAGCTGCCACACCTGGCCTGCCTTCATTTTTGAAAGATATTTTTACTGGGTAAAGAGTTTTTTTCTTCACTGCTTTTTATCTTGAAAACTAACAATGTTTCACTGCCTTCTAGCCTATGTTGTTTCTGACCAAATGCCTGAGAACATCTCTAAGATTAACCAGTTTGGCTGCCTACCTCAATGTCATTGCCTTTCAGACTTCTTTCCTGATGAGTTTCCTGCCTTTGGGCTTTACCCTCGCCGTTTTCTACCTGGAACCCCCTTCTCCTAGGTAACTGCATGGCTGGTTTCATCATCTTCAAACCTTGGCTTAAACGTTTTCTAGGTGAGGCCTGCCCTCACAACCTTAATAAAGTTGCTAACACTCCTTGCTTGCTCTGTTCTTACCGTTACACTTATCATCTAACATATTATATCATTTATTGTATGTGTTGTTTGTCTTTTCACTAGAATGTAAGATTTAAAAACTTGTGCAAATTGAGAGAATATGATAAATCCCTGTGTCCCTGTCAGTCACATTTAACAATTATCAGTTGAGATTCTGCTACATTTGTCAAATCCCCTTTTTCCTTTGTTTGAAGCCTTTTTAATCCTTAACATGGTATATTAAAACAAATGGAAAAACACAAAACATCTAGCTTAATCAATTATAAGGCAAATACTCTTTTTACCACCTCTCAGAAATGGTTTGAATCCTTTTTTTGTGTCTTGCTTTTAAAATGTGTTAGGGTACATCTGTAACAGCTTTTAGTCTAAGAATAACTCGGTTCCCCTTCTGAATGCTCAGTGCCCTGTACATTAGGAGGACTTTCATATTCTGGCTGAGGGAATGTGAACTATTCCTTATTCCTGACCCCTTAGAGCTTGGGAGATTGTTCTACCTGCTTCTTTCTGGTGTCTCTTCTCCTGGCCTTGGTATCCTTACATTCACATATTTACTAGTACTCAGCTTGAGAGAGAGAGACCACAGCTTTCTTTGTACAGCTCTGTCCTCTTTGGTACTCGACCTTGACCGTGGGAATGTCAGCTGCTCTTAAGTTTTGAATTCTGTCTCTTCAACTTAGAGAGATTGTTGGACTCTGTTTGGATTCTCCCTCCATTATTTGTGCTTGGAAATTGCACTCATGCAGTAAGCTGGGCAATCAGAAGATTGACTTCATTTGTTTCCCTTTTGCCAGTGTTCGCTGTCCTTTTCTGCTGAAAACTATTGTTTAATAAATTTTATCTAGATTTTAATTTAATACGGGGGGGGCAAAATCTTTTCCCTCTTACTCCTTAAAAGCTTGAAGAAAAGTTCTTCCTTGTTTTTTTAATTATGATATACCATACTTTCTTCATTGTAAATATAAGTTATTTGAGAGTTGAGACACTAAGAAAAATTACTTTGCAGGAACAGAAGAAGAAAGAGAAGTTGGAGAGAAAAAAGGAATCTTTAAAAGTTACAAAGGTAATATAGCAAGCCAGAATATTTTTTATGTTAATTAAATATCAAATGAATTCTTTTGTATTCTTCTGACTTTTTGATCATTTAATTTTAATTTACTTTATTTGATAACCTATCTTTGTGACAAGCTACATAGAAATGTGTAAGATCTATTTCTCTGTATTGAAGAGAGGGAAGGAGAGCCAAACTATGACCCTTTCAGTTTCTTTTTCTGTGGACTATTTTTCATAATGACAAAATTTGACTTTTTTATTTGGAAAGAATCTGCAAATCTTATACTTCAAGGCATTTTATAAGTGGCCAGGTTTTTGGAGCCCATAATGAACAGTTAGGTGCTGATGAAAAGAGAAATAATAAAGGTCACGTTTATTGAGAATTTACTATTATGTATCAGGTATTCTATATATCTTCTCTTAGTTAATTCTTAAAACAGATCTGTTAGGTAGAGATTCTGTTATTTATTCCATTTTACATATAAAGAAGCTGATGAAGGAGATAAAGTATAGTCGGTCCTCATTATTCATAGGCTCTGTATTTGTGAATTTGCCTACTGACTAACATTTATGTGTAACCCCAAAATTAATATTCCTGGAGCTTTTGTGATCATTTACAGACATGCTTATGTGCAGAGTGGCAGAAAGTTTGAATCTTCCAATGTATATACTCCCAGTAGAGGTCAAACGTGGGGTGCTCTGCCATTAGCTCTCATTCATACCTCAAACATATATTATTTTCATGGTCTATTTAGCACTGTGCATTTTTGTGCTTTTTGTTTTGTTTTGTTTGAGACAGGCTCTTGCTTTGTTGCTTTGGCTAGAGTGTGGTGGCACAATCATAGCTCACTGCAATCTCAAACTCCTGGGCTCAGCCAATCTTCTCGCCTCAACCTCTGAAAGTGCTGGGATTACAAGTGTGAGCCACGGTTCCCAGCCACATTTTGTGTTTTTTGTTGGTGATTTTGCTGTTTAAAATGGCCCCCAACTGTTGTGCTAAAGTGCTAGCTAGTGTTTACAAGTAACAAGAAGGCTGTAATTTGCCTAATGGAGGAAAAATGAGTGTTAGATGAACTTCAGTTAGGCACAAGTTATAATGGTATTGGCCCTGAGTTCGGTATTAACATATAAATTAAATAAAGTGTGTTTAACAGCAAACACACAGACAATAGAGTTATAGATTGATTAATGAAAATGTTGCAGCCAGAGTCTTACAGGGACATAAATTTGTATTTTTCCTAGGGGCAATGATTTAATGTTGTCATAGGGACTTTATAGAACATAAGTACTGCAGATAATGAGAGTTGACTATAACTTGCTTAAAGGTCACCTAATCTAATAATTAATGCTAGGATTTGAATCCAGGATTAATTTCAGAGCTCGTACTTAGCTTCTATACTAAACTGAAATAGGAAATATCAAAATACCAATAGGCAAAATAGGTTAAGTCCAGTTATTTGATTGTTAGGCTGGTTAGTATTGATGTTCAAATACCTGGTAAAGAATTTAGCAGATTATTTTGCAATATAAATATTTATTTAAAACAACATTTGCCTCATTTCCTAATTCCAAAGACTGACTTAGAATTTTTGAAATAAAAATATTTACTTGGAAGATAATTTTACTGGCTTAGCCATGTACTCCCTATTCTTAAACCTGTTAATTTAACATAGCTTTTACTTTGTCCCACCTAACTTTCTTATTTTCTATGATAAATATTGTAGAAGAACCACCTAACTTTTTATACTAAAGTTTTGATTTTTCACCTCTGCTTGGTTCTAAAATTGACAGCTGTAAATTCTGCCTACTCTTATTTTCACTTGTCTTTTTGTTATTTTCTCTTGTAATCCTCAAACTTTGTAACTTAATTTTTAAATTTACCATGTTTACTTTTGGGGCATTTTGGTTTCTCATGTCTTTTTTTTTTTTTTTATTTCGGCATATTATGGGGGTACAGATTTTAAGGTTTCAATAAATGCCCATTCCCCCCCACCTCCCTCAACAAGTCTGAGTCTCCAGCACGACCATCCCCCAGATGGTGCACATCTCACTCATTATGTATGTATATACCTGCCCCCTCCCACCTGCCCAATACCCTATTACTATAGTACCTATGTGTCCACTTAGGTGCTATTCAGTTAATACCAATTTGCTGGTGAGTATATGTGGTGCTTGTTTTTCCATTCTTGGGAAACTTCACTTAGTAGTATGGGTTCCAGCTCTAACCAGGAAAATATAAGATGTGCTATATCACTGTTGTTTCTTAGAGCTGAATAGTACTCCATGGTATATATATACCACATTTTGTTAATCCATTCTTGGATTGATGGGCACTTGGGCTGTTTCTACAGCCTTGCAATTATGAATTGTGCTGCTATAAACATTCGAGTGCAGGTGTCTTTTTTGTAGAGTGTCATTGGATCTTTTGGGTAGATGCCCAGCAATGGGATTGCTGGATCAAATGGTAGACTCACTTGTATCGCTTTAAGGTATCTCCATATTGCTTTCCACAGAGGTTGAACTGGTTTGCAGTCCCACCATCTCATGTCTTTTTTTTTTTAAGAGAAGGGGTTTTCCTTTGTTGCCTAGGCTGGAGTACAGTGGTATGATCATAGCTTGCTGCAGTCTGGCACTCCTGGGCTCAAGCAATCCTCCCACCTCAGCTTCTCTAGATGGCTAGGACTACATGCCTACACCACCATGCCTGGCTAATTTTTAAACTTTTTGTAGAGATGGGGTTTCACTGTATTTCCCAGGCTAGCCTTGAACTCCTGGCCTCAAGTGATCCTCCCACCTTGGCCTCCCAATGTGCTGGGGTTACAGGTATGAGCCACAGCACCCAGTGCCATCTATTCCTGATACAGTACTTTTCCAATTCTTATTTTGAAACTGTTTAACATCTCTTTTCCCTTACCTTCCTCACTAATATTTGCAGTTAGTATTCTCTCTTATTTAACTTATAAATTTTACTATGACTATTCCTTCAATACCCTGCCCATTGAATGTCTTCAGCATAAATGTACAGTTAAAGAAGATGTACATGGTACTTCTAAATAAAAATGCCTCCTCTGTTTAAGTTTAAAATTTCTCTTCTGAAATGGAAAAAAACAAAATTGGGGAAAGTAGAACCTTGTGGGAAAAAGCAGAGGTTATGAAAAAGTAGGGAAATGAAAAAGATTACATGTAGGGTAAGTAGCATTATAGTGAAGAATTGTGGATATGGTTCAACTTCAAGGAACATTTATTTCTCTTGAATTAATCAGTGCCTTTTAATGTGTAATGTCATAAAGGTCTTTAGTAAAAGTAGTATTCTAAATCCTTGTTTTGTAGGCTAAAAATTCAATTGATGCAAGTGGAGAGAATCCAGGTAAATTTCCTTATTCTAATTTTGAAGAATATGAATTTATATTTTTGTTTTAATTGCTATCAAAAACAAAACTTTTTGTTTTATAGTGATAAGAAAGAAAAGAGGAAGAGAAGATGAATCATATAATATTTCAGAGGTCATGTCAAAAGAGGTAAAACTAAAAGGGGGAGGGCACACAATATTTGATGTTGAGTGACATATATTATAGATTTTGAACAACCTTAAAGTTGTAAGGATGGAATATTCTATTTCACATCAGATTTTCTATTTATAGTAGAGACGGGGTCTTACTCTTGCTCAGGTTGGTTTTGAACTCCTGACCTCAAGCAATCTGCCTGCCTGGGCCTCCCAGAGTACTAGGATTACAGGTGTGAGCGACCATGCCCGGCCTCAAATTTGTTTTTATATTTAGTATCATGTCATTTATAGGTGAAGCTGCCAAAAAGTTAGAAGCTATCTACCAGCGATCAGTAGACTTTAAATCTGAAACATAGACTTTTTTTTTTTTTTTTTGAGGCAGGGTCTCACCTTGTTTCCCAAGCTTGAGTGCAGTGGCAGCATCATAGCTCACCGAAACCTCAAACTTTTGGGCTCAAGCAATCCTCCTGTCTCAGCCTCCAAAGTAGCTGGGACTATAGGTGCATGCCACTATGCCTGGCTAATTTTTCTATTTTTTATAGAGATGGGGTCTTGCTGTGTTGCTCAGGGTGGTCATGAACTCCTGGCAATAAGTGAGCCTCCTGCTTCTGTGTGAACCACCATGCTTAGCCATATATAGAGTTTTCTGGGAGTGAGTCACCATGCCTGGCCATAGAGAGTTTTCTGTTACCTTTTTAAGTGACACATAGGCTTTTATCTTCACGTTGTACTAGTTTTTTTATTCAGGTTATACAGAATTAGTAGTAGCTTCGACTTTCCCATTAATTATGTTTATTAACAGTATTCACAAAAACACACAGCCAGCTGGAGTTGGTCTACAGACTATAGTTTGCAGACCCCAGTACTAGAGGATGGTTGCTATGTGTGAATTTGTACTTAATCTACTCAGATTTTTTTTTTAAAAGCTGGAAAATCCAGGTATTTGCGGAAAATCCCAATTTTTAAAGTTTTGCCAATTAGTTTAGAATTGAATAAGATACTATGAGCCAATAATGTCCATAGGCTTAATTCTGCCTGAGGACCACCAGTTTAAGATCTGTGTAATTTAATTATCTTGAGAACCTTATCCCCATTTCCTGGCAAATTGGCATAAAGTAAATGTTTTTTTAATAAATAAGTAAATAAGCTTCATAAATTATTAATTCACTTTTGTTTTCTCAATTTTCTAGGAAATTTTGTCTGTGGCTAAAAAAAATAAAGAGAGTGAGGTAAGAGATTTATAATAGACAATTAAATTTAGGGGCCATGTTTGCTATCTGGTCACTAGTCCCTTTTAATCACCAGTGTACATTTTCCTCACTATCCCATTTCTTTGCTTTTTAAAAAATACCTATCCAGTCTCACTTCTTCCATATCCTAACATCCTTCTTTCTGATGTATTAACTTTAGGCATTCCTTGCATGTTCCTAGATGTGTAAATATTAATTTATGGGTCTAGCAATGATGCTATTAACTTGTGAGTCTGGGAATGATGCAAGGGTCTATAACCATGTAGATATGTACAGTGAGTCTTGTGGAAACTGAGGGATGCCTTAATCTTGCTTCTGGCCTTAAAAATTTTCTTTAGTTCTATTTGGAAAGGGTTCATTTCTGAGCCATCTCTCCCCCCGTCCTCATTTTATGTAGAGTAGTTCCTTGTTATCTGAGTATTCACTATCCAAGTCCCTACAATACAAAGTTGTATAGGGAAGCAGAGTAATTGTGACATGAAAATATTCACTAATGGATATGAATGTCAGGTAATTAATTTACATATCAAAGATTTTTAGGTCCTTGGAAAAACTGATATTAGTTTAGAAAATCAGATACTCTAGTTGACCATCATATAATTTGTCCAAAATATATACCATAAAAGTGCCTTGGTTTTTTTCTTCTTTGTTCAGTATAAGGATTGAATTGTGATTGTAATTATAACCTGTTAAGTGTAAATATAGATTAAGCTTATTTTTATAATGTGCGGTTGCATTTTAAAATATAAAATCTTAGCCTAATCTTCTATCATAATTTACTATGGAATTTTGGCTGTACTTTATAATTTACATGCAGGCAATCAGTCATTAAGAAATGAATAGTTCTTAAGTGTTCATTTTAATGAATTTTGACACATGCATATACCTGTGTAATCATTGTCCATATCAAGGTGAGTGGTAGAAGGGTGCCTTGTACACCTTTCTACTTATTTCTCTACTCCTAAACCTAGAGTACATCACTTTTGGACGATTACAGGCTAATTTTCTTCCTTTTCACTCAACATGTCTATGATATTCACTTATATTGTTGACTATATTAGTAGTTTTTTTTTTTTTACTGCTGAGTAATATTCCATTGAATGAATATTATTTTCTTTATCCATCCTCTCATTAATGGTTATTTGGATTGTTTCTAGTTTGACTTTTATGAACAAGGCTGTTATGATCATTTGCATACAAGTCTTTGTGTGGATATGTTTTCATGTTTTTTGCCTGTGTACCTAGGAATGGAATTGTTGGGTCATATGGTATACTTTTCCCAAAGTAAACACACCATTTTATTCTCTCACCATCAAAGGATGAAAATTCCAATTTAGGATATAGTTGACATTTGACATTGTCAGGCTTTTGAATTTTGGTCGTTCTACTAGATGAGAAATGTGGTTTTATGTTACATTTGTTAAAATAACTAATGAGGTAGGCTGTATTTTTATGTTTTAATGGCTGTTTGTATGTTTTCTTTTGTAAAGAAGTATCTGTATCTTTTACCTGTTTATTGGTTCATTTGTCATTTATCATTGATAATGAATTTTTTTTAATATCATCTGGATATAAGTTCTTAATCCTTTTTTTACTGTATTTTCTGTCAGTTTGTGGCTTAATGGTATCTTTTAATAAGCAGATTTTTTTTTGACATCCTAAAATGGACTTTTCATTTCAGAATTTTTTTTTGAGACAGAGTCTCGCTTTGTTGCCCAGGCTAGAGTGAGTGCCGTGGCGTCAGCCTAGCTCACAGCAACCTCAAATTCCTGGGCTCAAGCAGTCCTGCTGCCTCAGCCTCCTGAGTAGCTGGGACTATAGGCATGCGCCACCATGCCCGGCTAATTTTTTCTGTATATGTTAGTTGGCCAATTAATTTCTTTCTATTTATAGTAGAGACGGGGTCTCGCTCTTGCTCAGGCTGGTTTCAAACTCCTGACCTCTAGCAATCTGCCCGCCTCGGCCTCCCAGAGTGCTAGGATTACAGGCGTGAGCCACTGTGCCCGGCCCAGAATTTTTGTTTTAAGAAATAGGATCATACTCTGTTGCCCAGGCTTATATGCAGTAGCTAGATGATATCTCATTGCAGCCTTGAATTCTTGGCCTCAAATGATACTCCCTCCTCAGCCTCCCAAGTAGCTGGGATTATAGGTATGCACTACCATGCCTATTTTTTTGTTTTTTTTTAAGAGATGGGGGTCTCTCCATGTTGCCCAGGCTGGTGTCGAACTTCTGGCCTCAAGTGTTCCTCCCACCTCAGCCTTCTGAGTAGCCAGGACTATAGGTGTGCACCTCTGCTCTGGGCCTAGTTTGCACATTTTTAAATTGGAATTATAGATATCTATAAACAGTAAAGTGTACCATTGGTTTAAGTTGGTCCTGAATGTCACAAAAAGATATATTGACTGACACTCTTAAGTGTGATATACTAAGTTTTTAAACTTTTATTTTACCCCTTTCCCTGCAATGAAAGTAATGACTTAAATGAAAGTAAATGTTTCTATATTCCCTAAAAGGAACTTTTTTCTCCCTCATAGATATTATTCATTATCCTTTCTGTGGGCAAAGGACATTATTAAGAAAATAGTTTAATAAATTCTTAAGTAGGACAATATTGTTTTGGAAGTGCAATTTCTTTCTTTTTTTGAAACAGAGTCTTAACTTTGTTGCCTGGCTAGAGTGCCGTTGCATCAGCTTAGCTCACAGCAACCTCAAACTCCTGGGCTCAAGTGATCCTTCTCTGCCTCAGCCTCCCTGCTATCCCTCAGCTGGGACTACAGACATGCGCCACCATGCCCAGCTAATTTTTTCTATATATTTTTGGTTGGCCAACTAATTTCTTCCTATTTTTTTAATAGAGACAGGGTCTTGCTCTTGCTCAGGCTGATCTTGAACTCCTGAACTCAAATGATCCACCTGCCTTGGCCTCCCAGAGTGCTAGGATTACAGGCGTGAGCCACTGCGCCCTGCCTGGGAAGTGCAGTTTCTAATGGTCATTTCAAAATTATGTGCCTGTTGATAATTTTAATCTTTAACGGTTATTCTAAGAAGTTTGTTGTTGTTTTTTAATGACTTTGCTTTTATAGCTGAATGGAGGTGTTGCCACATTTTTAATCCTGATATGATCTTAGTTCTCCATACTGATGATTATAGGACTAGGTAGATTTTGATTATTAGTTAAAATTTTCTGATAAATGGGGGTGTGTGTACAGCAGCATTTTATACCAAATTTCTAATTAAACTTTTTTCTTTTTCTTTACAGAATGAAAACTCCTCCTCTACTAATCTCTGTGTAGAAAATCTGCAGAAAAACAACGATTCAAATAGTATAATTAAAGATAGATTATCTCAAACTGTTAGACAGAATACTAAATTCTTTTTTGATCCAGTTCGGAAATGTAATGGACAGCCAGTACCGTTTCAACAACCAAAGCACTTTACAGGAGGAGTGATGCGATGGTACCAAGTAGAAGGCATGGAATGGCTTAGGGTAATGAATTGTCATTTTTAATACAAGATATTGGTTCACTTCTATAATAGCCTCATAATGTGATATACCACTTGAGTTGTTCATTTCATGTTTCATTATTATACATAAAACAAACATTTCTGTATAGATACTGATTTATTTACCCAGAGTAAATTTTTGGAAGTGAAAATTATTTTGTTAAAGGCTTCCAACAGTTTTATGGCTTTGATAAAGGACTTCCCACAAGTATTATTATAATTTATGGTTTGAATTTATCAGTCTCATCATAATTGTCATCTTTGGGTATGATTTTAAAAAAAGAAACCATTGCGAATTCAGTAGGTATTTATATTGGAATTTAAATACAGTGTATGTTGTTTTATTCAGATGCTTTGGGAAAATGGAATTAATGGCATTTTAGCAGATGAAATGGGATTGGGAAAGACAGTTCAGTGCATTGCTACAATTGCATTGATGATTCAGAGAGGAGTACCTGGACCTTTTCTTGTCTGTGGCCCTCTGTCTACACTTCCTAACTGGATGGCTGAGTTCAAAAGATTTACACCAGAAGTAAGATGTTTCCTTATGATAGAAATGTTATTTTACATGTTTTATTCTATTTTATTGTTGTATAAATTAAATTTTAGACCTTCTTCTATAATATTGATTTCAGTATAAACATTATCTGATTTGATTTATGCAAAGCAATACCGTACTTTAAATTTATATAGAATAGGTATTATTAATCTTGATCATCTTCCTTAAAATGTTCCTGGATGATTTTCTGTGCATTGGACATTTTGATTTACCTGAGACAGACTTAGGTAGAATTTTTTTTAATTGTTTATTTTATTTATTTATTTATTTATTTGAGACAGAGTTTCACTGTGTTGCCCAGGCTAGAGTGCCGTGGCATCAGCCTAGCTCACAGAAACCTCAAACTCCTGGGCTCAGGCGATCCTCCTGCCTCAGCCTCCCAAGTAGCTGGGACTACAGGCATGCACCACCATGCCTGGCTAATTTTTTCTATATCTATCAGTTGGCCAATTAATTTCTTTCTATTTATAGTAGAGACGGGGTCTCGCTCTTGCTCAGGCTGGTTTCGAACTCTTGACCTCGAGCAATCCGCCTGCCTTGGCCTCCCAGAGTGCTAGGATTACAGGCGTGAGCCACCGCGCCTGGCCATTATTTATTTATTTTTTGAAGTAGAGTCTGTGTCACCCCAGATAGAGTGCAGTGTCATCATTATAGCTCACTGTAACCTCAAACTCTTGGGCTCAAGTGATGCTTTTGCCTCAGTCTTCAGAGTAGCTGGGTCTACAAGCACATGCCATCACGCCCAGCTAATTGTTTTCCAATTTTTGATAGAGACACAGGATCTCGCTCTTGCTCAGCCTGGTTTCGAATTCCTGAGCTCAAGCATTCCTCCCGCCCTGCCCTCTGAGAGTGCTAGTTAGAATTACAGGCATGAACCGCTGCTCCCATCCTTGTTTATTCTTATATGATATTTTTTTCCCTGTGTACATGTTATCTTAACCACATCTTTGCCTTATGAGAATTATATATTCCAGAAGTAGTTTCATCATCTGTCTCTTCATATACTTTTTTGTTTTTATGGTTTTTTTTTTCATTTTTTCCCATGTCCAGTGATTTGTTAGAATTGCTTGACTTACTTGTTGTAGAAAAATGGAACTAAAATAAGTAAAATTCATTTTTCCAAATATTTATATTTTTCCAAATATTTTTATTTTGTTCTAAAGTTTCTTATATATCAATATAAAATTTTTTAGATTCCTACTATGTTATATCACGGAACCCAGCAAGAACGTCGAAAATTAGTAAGGAATATTCACAGACGGAAAGGGACGCTGCAGATTCATCCTGTGGTAATTACGTCATTTGAAATAGCCATGAGAGACCGAAATGCATTACAGGTACAAATGGTCTTCATTGGTTTCTTTGTAATATAGAAAGCATTTTTGTCAATTCATAGCACTTTCTCCCCATCTAATAGCATTTGTTTAATTTTTTTTTCTGATTGAACTAATAGATTGTATTGTGCATATTCCTCTAGAACCTTGAGGCTTATGTTAACAGAGAGATTATGATGAAGGCTATAGTCTGTAACAATAAAATTGAAGCATATGGCACTTTAACTTCTGGCCATAATATCATTTTAAATGTGTTGGAAGCAGCCAGACATAGACCTAATCTTTGAATGTATTACAGATAAATTTTTGACATATACTTTGAGTCCATAGATTTTACCCTATCCATTGTATTTATTTTAATCAAATAAGAATAGAATACTTGAAAACAAGTTACTTTTATTTTTTTTATTAGACAGAGTCTCGCTTTGTTGCCCAGGCTAGAGAGAGTGCCGTGGCATCAGCCTAGCTCACAGCAACCTCAAACTCCTGGGCTCAAGCAATCCTCCTGCCTCAGCCTCCCGAGTAGCTGGGACTACAGACATGCGCCACCATGCCCAGCTAATTTTTTCTATATGTATATTAGTTGGCCAATGAATTTCTTTCTATTTATAGTAGAGATGGGGGTCTCGCTCTTGCTCAGGCTGGTTTCGAACTCCTGACCTCGAGCATTCCGCCCGCCTCAGCCTCCCAGAGTGCTAGGATTACAGGCCTGAGCCACCGCGCTTGGCCAAAACTATTTGTTTCTTTTTTTCTTCTATATATATTAGTTGGCCAATGAATTTCTTTCTATTTATAGTAGAGATGGGGTCTCGCTCTTGCTCAGGCTGGTTTCAAACTCCTGACCTCAAGCAATCCACCCGCCTTGGCCTCCCAGAGTGCTAGGATTACCGGCATGAGCCACCGCGCCCGGCCCAAAACCATTTCTTTATAGTAAAATAAAAGTAATATGTACCAATTGTAGAAAATGGTAGTATACAGAAAAATGTAAAAGCACCAGTAATTCTACCTGAGAATCATTGCTTTTATATTAAATAAATAACTGCTGTTAACCTGTAGGTATAATTTATACATAGGATCATATTATATATTCTCTTTTATAACTCTTGTTTTCTACTCAGTAGTAAAACATGAAGACTCTTCTGATTAGTTTGTTCTTCCTACCCAGTCCATATTGAAATAGTTAAGTTTCCTTGTCAGTTTCATTTGCCATTGGCTAAAGTCTATTATAGTTTTCCCTTTTATTAAGCTTATGCTATCATTTCAAGGGTCTTAGCTTTGGAGATAATGAGAGTATGGGATTCCAGGTCTGTTGTGGCTGAGTAGGAGCAGAAGTATCTTAGTTCTCTTGCTAATTTGTTTTTTATTCCTCATCACTATTTCCTTGGTTTTTCCCTTTTCTGTCACTTACTCATTTATAAAGGATGTGTTTTATTTTTATCTGGCATTTTTAGATAGGGGTCTTATAATAGTGAACAATAATTCAGGTTATCCGATTTGCCGTATTGCTAGAAAAATAAGTTCTTTCTAAGTAGTTTTATTAAAGAAGATATAATATTACAAAATTTGTTCATTATGTTAGGAGTGTATTAAGTAAAATACAAAATATGCTCCATTTCATACTCTTTCCTTAGTCTGTCAGTCCCATTTTCCAAGGATACCTTTAGTTGCTAGATTAGAATTTATATTTACAGAAATGCTGCATATTTCTATATGCTAATACAGTAAATTAGATGAATTATAAGTTTACCTGGTCAAGATAAAAGAGAAAGCACAGATATTAAGAAAGAGAAAGTAAAAACAATTTTCATCTGGGCCTCATCTCACGCCTGTAATCCTAGCACCAAGGTGGGAGGATTGCTTGAGCTCAGGAGTGTGAGACCAGCCTGAGTTAGAGTGATAACCCTGCCTTTACTAAAAATAGAAAAATTAGCCAGGCATTGTGCGTGCCTGTAGTCCCAGCTCCTTGGGAGGCTGAGGCAGGAAGATTGCTTGAGTATAGAAGTTTGAGGTTGCAGTGAGCTATGATGAGGACACTGCACTCTACCCAGGTGACAGAGTGAGACTCTGTCTCAAAAAGAAAAAAAGAAGAAAAAAGGAAATAATCTCCCTCCTCACTCATCCATTAAAAAAAACAATTTTTATGTCAACTTTATAAAAGCAAAGGGATAACTTTCTGTGAAAATATAGATCGATAAACTTGGCTCTAGAAAAAAGGGAAAACCTAAACCAATAACTTTGTAGGAAATTGAGAACATCATCTGATTTAAAGAGTGTCAGTCTCAGGTGTAGTCTTCAAGAATGAAAATTCTAATGCTATATAACGTTTCAGAGCATGGGGAACTAATGAAAGCTTTCAATGTTTCATAATCTAGTATAACAGTAATGTCAAGACTGGGCAAAACATTAGAAAGGAATGCTACAGATTGCTTTGACTAAAGAGTGAATAGGGAAATCTTAAAGATATAATAGCAGGAGAACTTCAAATATTATTTCATGATCTGGTGAGGTTATTCCAGAAATGCAAGTGTACCTTAGTTTCAGGAATCTTTGTTTCATTAGTGGATCAAAGGAAAACATGATTGTCTCACATAGATACCAAAATGGCACTTGATAAAATTCAACATCCATCCCTCAATCCCTCAGAAAAGAGGTTTCATTTATAGAATTGTTTTTAGGAAAAATTGTGATACCATTATTTAAAATTTTTTCCCTCATTTTCTAGCATTGCTATTGGAAATACTTAATAGTAGATGAAGGACACAGGATTAAGAATATGAAGTGCCGTTTAATCAGGGAATTAAAACGATTCAATGCTGATAACAAACTTCTTTTGACTGGTACTCCTCTACAAAACAATTTATCAGAACTTTGGTCATTGCTAAATTTTTTGTTGCCGGATGTATTTGATGACTTGAAAAGGTAGGTAAGCTAATTATTTAACTGTTTTGCATATATTTCAAACGTTAAAAAATCTGTGCTCTTAGTTAAAATTAATCCGTTTCTTCTCGGTAGCTGAATTACAATGATAAATTTTTGTCAAATTATTTGTGTTAATTTATGTTAACATTATCTTCTCTTCCATTCTGAGGATGCTAATTATTTTCTGAAAATTATTTTTATTTTTGGTTTTTATGATATAAAGCTAAGACTCAAGCAGTTTCTATAAGGTCATTAAGTATGAAATGTCCAATTTTTTTAAGTACTAAGTTTGACAGTTGATAACTCTGACATTTGACTTTGACACTTCTTGGTTTTTCTTCCTATTGTGAAGGTTCAACCTCAAGTCTTTCAAATGTACATTTTGGCTTGTGATTATTTTTCACTTTTTTTTAAGAGCAATTTTTGTGAAACCATGTTATAAGTCAAAAATTCGTGTTATTTTTGAATATGAGTTCCATCATGGAACCATTGCACTGCAGACAGCTTGAAATATCACCACAGTGTTTAGGAAGGATGTGGCTAATGAATGCACAATAGGTCAATGGTTTGAGAAGTTCCATTCTGGTGATTTTCATTTTGAAAGTGAGCCATGTGGGTGAGTGACCTGAGACCAAGGTGAATGGATAATGATGAGCTAAAAGCTGTTGTATCTCCTGTCATTAGTATTTTTCACAATTGGATTTACTGACAAATCTACATGCTTATACTTGCTTATTTATTTTATTAATATTATGTTTTAGAGACAGAGTCATGCTTTGTCTCCCAGGCTGGATTGCAGTGGCCTGATTGTAGCTCACTATAACCTTGAACTTCTGGGTTTGAGCTATCCTACCACCTCAGCCTCCTGAATAGCTGGGTCTACAGGCATGTGCCATCACACCTGGCTAATTTTTTTATTTTTTGTAGAGGACAGGGTCTCACTCTGTTCCCCAGACTTGTCTCAAACTCCAGGCCTCAAGTGAGCCTCCTGCCTTGGTCTCCCAAGGCTGGGATTATAGTTATGAGCTACCTACCATACCTGGCCTAATTGCTCATTTTAATAGTTTTTTCTACTTTGGAAAGTACTAAAGGATGTATAATAGATACCAACCATTATCAAGCTCTATATGTATGTTGAATTTTAAAAGATTTATTTTAGTGGGTCATATTTATACCTATAGAGGCAAACCATATGACCTTTGTTTTCAGAAAGAGTTATTTCTATAACTTAAAATGTTTCATAAAGTATGTGCCTGAATTTTTATTTGATGTTCTATTATTGTAATACTATGTTAATATATTTATAAATCATAAAAATGTCACCTGTAAGATCACAGTTTTTGATTGTTGAGTCAAAAAATATCTTTGTTGTTTGAATGTTTTCTTGTAATTAAAAATTGTGATGATGTGGTGCAACAATATCACATGTTTCAATATTGCAAATTATTGTAATTGTAAAACATGTATCATGTTAATATGATTGATTTTGTTTAATAGCTTAACTTGTAACCATTTTTCTTTTCCAGCTTTGAGTCTTGGTTTGACATCACTAGTCTTTCTGAAACTGCTGAAGATATTATTGCTAAAGAAAGAGAACAGAACGTATTGCATATGCTACACCAGGTTTTGACTGTTTTTTAAATTTTGCTTATTGTAGGCTTGTAGAATAAGCCTACAATCTAGGAACCCTAGAGATCACCTGTTTGTACCCTATGAGAGTTCTCTGCAAATTTAAATGATTCCCCTGCCCTTTCCCCACTCCCAGAAGTCACATGGTTTTATGGCAGACCTCAAGTGTTTGTTTAAATTTTGCTGGTTTCATATAATAAATTCATTTTACCACTAATGGTTGATGTTTGGTCAACCAATAAAAATGTGTGGTTTTTATGCAGTGTTTGCCAATGGTATTTGTATAATTTATATCCTTGCACGGCTGATGAATAATCCATTCTTGCTTATTGCTTCCTGTAATTGCTACCCCATTTTTAACTTTCTCTACTTTAGACTAACATTATCTTTCAAAGGTCTCCTAGTCAAATTGGCCTGAAAGGCTTCTCAGTTATGTTTTAGAAATATTATTCAAAATCTTTATAATTTTTTTATTTTAAAGTTTATACATGCTCATAAGAAAAATGTGAAACAGTACAGAAGTGAAAAGTAAAATAGGATCACTTCTTCTCCAAATCATATTTCCTAGCAGCATATACTGAATGATAATGTTGTATGTTCTAGACTTTTTTGTCTGTATATAAACATATAACATGTATTTTATCTATATTTTATGAAGAACAAACTTTTAAAAAATAATTACTTAAATCTTTTAAAAAATTATCAGAAAATTATTTTCCTCACAATGCATATAGATTTTTTGTTTTGTTTTTTGTTTGAAACACAGTCTTGCTCTGTATTATGTCAGTGCAAGTGGTAGAAAAATATATATCATTATTTTGATGGTCCCTTTAAAGATAACATTTACATTTTTCCTGATTGCCTGTAGGTATATTAATGTGTTTCTGGGCTAGTATCTGCAGATATGAACAGAATTAGGAACAAAGCATAAAAGCTATATAAAGACAAATTTAAATGCAATATTACATAGAATTTTCTTATTGCTAGACCACTCCCAAAATACCCCCATTCTTGATAAACTGTTGCATTTGGATCATGGATATAATGGAAATTCATTATCATTTCTATATTCATATAAATTTATAGCTATTTATAATAAAACAGTTCTAATGAGCCACCTTATGAAATAACCAACTATAACAATTACTACAAATGTTCAATGAAATGGATGACTATTTTTCAGGAATTTGTTTAAAAGGCCAGGCTCAGTGGCTCACTCCTACCTATAATTCCAATGACTCTGGATCCTCTAAGAGGATCGCTTGAGGCCAGGAGTTTGAGACCAGCCTGAGTAACATAGACCCTATTGAGAGACACACACACACACACACACACACACACACACAAAATTAGCGTGTGGGTGCCAGCACCAGGCTCAGTGGCTCACTCCTACCTATAATTCCAATGACTCTGGATCCTCTAAGAGGATCGCTTGAGGCCAGGAGTTTGAGACCAGCCTGAGTAACATAGACCCTATTGAGACACACACACATATACAATTAGCGTGTGGGTGCCAGCTCATAGCCCCAGCTACTCTAGAGGATAAAGCAGGAGGATGAACTCTTGAGCCTAGTTAAAGGACATAGTGAGCTATGATCACATCATTGCACTCCAGCCTGGGTGACAAAGCAAGATTCTGTCTCAAAAAATAATAATAAAATAAAAGGACTCCTGTTACAACGAGAAGAGGGCTTACCTGAATGCTCTCTGCGGTCCCCTTTAAGTGCTAAATTTTACAAATTCTCATTGTCATGACTCTATAGTTAAATTTCCTAAGGATAGAAACTTAAGATCCAAGCCCTTATTTTTGCTATACTATATGGATTTAACTATTGAGGATAATCATGTCATCCCAAAACATATGTCTTTCTTAATAAATCATTTTCCCACAATGTTCCACACCAGGACACTTCAAAGCCTCCAGAACAACTACTGACATGTCAATATTTTTAAATTTAAACACATACACATGCACAAAGACACCATCAAGTTTTTCATAAGGTGGCTCATTAGAAAACATGTAATTAGGTTTATCAACTTTTTTCTATACAAAAGGGTTCCCAAATTCCCAAATCAAACTATGTCTGTTGATACACATATTATAAAGGTATAGTGTCTTCAGAAATATTTTTTTAATTCTTTTGTGAAGTTCTCGTAGCTTACTATGTGTATTTTACTCCCCACATTAAAAGCCAAAAGCAGTATGACATTTAAGAATTAAATTTCTTTCATTTAAAAATTATTTTAAAAATAATATATGTAAATGGTAAAAAGTTTTTAAACAGTATGGAAAGTTATTAAATAAAAAATATGTTTCCTTTATTCCTGCCACACTTCCTTTCCCATTTTCCCCGGTGTAACTGATGGTTTCTTATTTTTGCCTATTCATTTAGAAACCTTGTATCTTAGCAAATATATGTATAAATATCCTTTATATGTGTCCTTCAACAGGGTAGAGCACCTCTTCACCCATGTTTGCCATTTCTAGACAACATCAAACTATTATGTCAGTGCAAGTGGTAGAAAAATATATATCATTATTTTGATGATCCCTTTAAAGATAACATTTACATTTTTCCTGATTGTCTGTAGGTATATTAATGTGTTTCTGGGCTAGTATCTGCAGATATGTTTTTTTTTAAACCACTTGTCATGTTTTCTCTTTATCTGATACAGTATCTCTATGCTTAGCTCAATATCTATGGATATTTAAGTACAAAGCCCTGAAAATGAGCTTTATCATATAATTACTATATGTAAACCATTATAAACTGATATTTATAGAGAAGGCTATTCAGGGTATAAACTGATTTTAAACAGTTTGTGTTCTTTTAAAGGCCTAAATAATTTAACAATGGCATAATTATCTGTTGCTTCTATGTTATTCTATTTATAAATGTGATAATCACTTGTAATCACCCCAGCTAATAGTAATTTTAAGCCTGAAGTTTTAGAACTTATGCAAGGAAACTTCCATGTCTGCATTTCTAGACTCATTGGCTTTCTACTAGTCTATATCCTCTTTCTAAAAGTTGTGGCCTGTAACTGAAATGTTTAACCCTAGGAAGTACAAATATTACCTTTTCATTTCTACTTTTTAAATTTTTCAAGATATATTCTTAGAGTTTTTAAAAGATTAGTAAATTGGGAGATGTTATGCATACATACAATGATGTGTACTGATTTATTGTGTACTGATCTTGGAAAATTTCAAGGAGATGATATTTATATCTGACTTTTTAAGATTTCATAGTATTTATGCAGGAAGAAAGGGAGTGTGTGGGGACAGTATTCCCTGAAAAATAAAATTGTTTAATATTCATATTTGTTCATGTTTAAATTTTAGATTCTAACACCTTTTTTACTGAGAAGACTGAAATCTGATGTTGCTCTTGAAGTTCCTCCTAAACGTGAAGTAGTTGTTTATGCACCACTTTCAAAGAAACAAGAGATCTTTTATACAGCCATTGTGAATCGTACAATTGCAAGCATGTTTGGATCCAGTGAGGTAGAGTGTGGATTTTAAATATACTGTAAACAAGACTTGGCATATAAAATTTCATGTTTGATTTCAGTCTTTTGGCTCCCCATCTGTTTTCAGGACTTGTTGGGTATATTTCTAACTGGAGTATAAGGTATAAGGCCAGTAATAAAAGGTGTTACATGTCCTGCTAAAATTTAAGTAATGGTTTATGTGTTAATTGCTTTATAGTCATTTGGAATGCTTGTTAAAAATTTACATTTCTTTGCCTTACTACTTGTAGGAGCAAAAAAGAAAAAAAAAGTTTAGGTTCCTTTACCAGATTAACCCTTATCATTCTGTTTGAGATTGGACTTGGAAATACATTTTTAACCAACACAATTATTTGAGAATCACTGTACTAAGAAGGGCTTACCAACTACTAGACCAGTCGCCTCCAAATAGCTTGAGCATCCCAAATCCAAAATCTGAAATACTCTTAAATTGGAAACTTTGAGAGCTGACATGATGCTCAAAGAAAATGCTCATTAGAGCATTTTGATTTTCAGATTAGGGATGCTCAACCTGTGCAATTTGTTCACAGGAGGTCATTGATAGCCAAAAGGATTAATAGAATATTCTATTTGAAAGAAATAGCTACATTCATCACCTACCATATAAGAGATGTAGGTAAGATGTCATGTGAATGAAGATAAGGAAATCCTTAAATTTTGTGTAAATGTCTAGATTTTGACTGTATGTTATGGACCATACTTCCTTTTCAAAATATTTATGGTTATGTATTTCCGTTTAATACGGCCATTATTAGACTGTCTTTTCCCCTTTTAATATTAATTATAATTAAAGGAATGGTCTGGCTTTTTAGCTGTTAGAAACTTGTATTTGCCTATTGTAAAGATTCTATTTATAATATACTAATCCAAAGAGATATCCTCTATAAGGCAAATTTCTGGAGCCTATTTTAGCTTTAAATTATTAAATCCCTTTATATAAATTTAAGACAATTTTTTATACCCTTAGTTTTTTCTACTGAAATCTGAAGGTGCTTGTTCTCACTTTCAAATATTGTCATCAATGTTAACAGAAATTTCATGCAACATTTGCATTTGGCTATAGATTGTGGATCCTTGATATTATGCAGTTGGGAATTACTAACTTGATGAGAGACAAATTATTTTTTCTTTATGTGTTAGAAAATTATTTTGTACACTAAAATATCATATCTTATTTTGCTTATATTTAGAACCTAAAGGTATAACTTTTAAAGCAGATTTTTAAAACTTTGTTTTCTTTTAGAAAGAAACAGTTGAAGTAAGTCCTACTGGACGACCAAAACGACGAACTAGAAAATCAATAAATTACAGTAAAATAGATGATTTCCCTAATGAATTGGAAAAATTGATCAGTCAAATACAGCCAGAGGTGGACCGAGAAAGGTGTGAGTTTAAAAATAAATTTAAGCATTCTCTAAATGTGGTATTTTTTGCATTTCTCATTTACATGCACTATGTTTTTGGTAGAACTGTTGTGGAAGTGAATATCCCTGTAGAATCTGAAGTTAATCTGAAGCTGCAGAATATAATGATGTTACTTCGTAAATGTTGTAATCATCCATATTTGATTGAGTATCCTATAGACCCTGTTACACAAGAGTTTAAGGTAAATATCATTTAATAATTTACCATTTTGATTTCTATAACTTTTTTATATTGGAGGAAAGTTATTTTGTTTGGTTGGATTATTATTATTATTAAAAGTAAATATTGTGCTGTTTGCCATATAAAGATTGTTATCCTTTAGTGAGCTGAGATAATCTTCTCCCCCAAGATTCAGAGAACCTATGAAGGTTAGAATGAAGGTCACTTTCTATGTGCAGCTAATATTTTTATTTACATATCTTATGTGAACAGCTGAGGATTAATATTTAGTAAAGCAATTAATTTCTACACTGCATATTTGCTTACTATATTTTAAAGGTAGTTCTCACCTTTTCAGTATTCCTTTTAGTTAATAATATTCAGCTTGTCACTTAACCTGCTGCTCATTGCTTAAATCTCAACAAAAAGCCACAGAAGAAAACCAAAAAGTTGATATTTAATTGGGGGCTTTCAGAGTAAGTGAATGGAATTGCTTTCTTGGGTAGTTGATAGAAAAATAACATAGTATTAAAATAAATCAGTTCTTAGTAACATTCAATAACCCTTGTTTCATAGTAGTTTACAACAAGGTTTCCACCTCTGCTAATATTGACATTTGGGGCCAGATAATTCTTTCTTGGGAGGTAATATCCTATGCACTTAGGACATTTAGCAGCATCTCTATCCTCTACCCACTAGATGCCAGTAGTGTCCACTTTCCTCAGTTATGACAGGAACTAAAATGTTTCCATCCACTGCCAAATGTCCCCTTGCGGTGAAGGGCAAAATTGCCTCTATTTGAGAACCACTGCTTTACACTCTGTATTCAAGTAAGGGAGAAGATATTAATAAAACTTTCTGCTCAAATGAAGGCAGTTCTCTTATGAGATAATTTCAGCAGAAGGTGAAAAATTTCTTTATTCATAATACTTGAATTGCTTATAAGCTCCTGTGTTTAATTTCTACTAAGAATTCTAGCAGCAATTTTCATTTTGTTGGGACTTTACTCAGTTATAAAGAATAAACCTTAATTATATGCACAATAACTTTGAACTTAATGTTCTCTTATATAAAACCTTTGAGAGGAGTGTGGAGGATCAACCACAGATAGACTTGCATTTAATTATTTTGTTTCTGTGAAATCACTTGTTTTACATCCTAATGTGTGTGTCTTTCTTTGAGAAATAACTATCTTCTGATTTTAAGAAAGTAAGTTCAGTTTTTAAGTTGTATAGTGATTTATTTGTTATTGAGAATTAAACTGCTTAAATGGCTTTTGTTTTGACAAAGCAAATGATTAGTAATTATATAGTGAGTGACAATTTTCTCTCTCTCTTTGCCTATTTCTAAGGTCGATGAAGAATTGGTAACAAATTCAGGAAAATTCTTAATTTTGGATCGAATGCTGCCAGAACTAAAGAAAAGAGGTCACAAGGTGATACTTTTGATTGGGATTTTGATTGCTTAATTATTTCTTACTAATCAGTATAGATACTAAGATGTATTTAAATTTCAGGTGCTGCTTTTTTCACAAATGACAAGGATGTTGGACATTTTAATGGATTACTGCCATCACAGAAATTTCAACTTTAGCAGGCTTGATGGATCCATGTCTTACTCAGAGAGAGAAGAAAATGTAAGACTACAGTGTCACACATACTTAACTTTTATTTTGTAACTCCTATCTTGGTTTCTGAAGTAATGAAAATAGAGCCACAGATTTATAAGACAGGAATGACAAAAAATCTTGTGGTGGAATCAAAAACAACCATTTTGATTTAGTACTAATAAGTCTTAATGTATCCTACTTAATCATGACTGTAAGAATATTGGGATAGCAGGAAATTCTTGTCTGACCTTTTGCTCCTGTTCCCATTTTATTATGAAAATTTCAAACATGTAGCAAAATTGAAAGAATGTTACAGTAAGTAACTGTAAATCTTCCTAAAATCATCTGTTAGCATTTGAGTATACTTTTTAAATCACATAACTGATAATAGCATTGCTGTGTCCATTTAACATTCCACCATCTTTTTAGATGTATATCAAAATAAATTATAAATGATACTAAATTGTTCTTTAGTGACTTCAGCATATTTTATCTTTTGAGGTAAAATTTACATATCTGACGTAAATAAAATAAAGTATACATTTGCTGAGTTTTGACAAAAGCATATGTAAATGTATCGCAAACCCCTGTCAAGATATAGAACATTACCATCAGCCCAAAAAGCTTTCTGTGCTTGCTCCTAGTCAGTTCACTCTTTCCACCCATTCTGTCTCCTACACAACTGCTACTGATTTTTGTCATAATTTTTTTACATAGCTTTTCTTATTTAAACATCTTTGTGATGTATAGTTTTTAACAAAATTAAGATCTCTTTAATAAAATAGCTACTTATAAAATAAAGTTAATGTGAGCACAGATTTTATTAGTTAACCTAATTGTTTTACACATCTGAATGATTCCTTTGGCCCCCAGTGATAGGTCTCTAACACTTGTAATAACTTATTTTTTTTTCTTTTCTTTTTTTTTTTTTTTTTT
The DNA here is from genome assembly GCF_040939455.1 of Microcebus murinus. Classification (NCBI taxonomy): domain Eukaryota; kingdom Metazoa; phylum Chordata; class Mammalia; order Primates; family Cheirogaleidae; genus Microcebus; species Microcebus murinus. Next base: position 30,636,420 of record NC_134117.1, on the reverse strand, counting down.
TTTTTTTTTGAGACAGAGTCTCGCTTTGTTGCCCAGGCTAGAGTGAGTGCCGTGGCGTCCTAGCTCACAGCAACCTCAAACTCCTGGGCTCGAGCGATCCTTCTGCCTCAGCCTCCCGGGTAGCTGGGACTACAGGCATGCGCCACCATGCCCGGCTAATTTTTTTTTATATATATATCAGTTGGCCAATTAATTTCTTTCTATTTATAGTAGAGACGGGGTCTCGCTCTTGCTCAGGCTGGTTTTGAACTCCTGACCTTGAGCAATCCGCCCGCCTCGGCCTCCCAAGAGCTAGGATTACAGGCGTGAGCCACAGCGCCCGGCCTTCTTTTTTTTTTTAATATATGGAAAGCTTCACGAATTTGCATGTCATCCTTGCACAGGGGCCATGCTAATGTTCTCTGTATTGTTCCAGTTTTAGTATATGTGCTGCCAAAGCAAACACTAACAGCTATAATTAAAAATAGTTTTTTCCTGCAGTCTTACTGGTTAAAGCTAATTTCTTTATTTGTTGTGTTTACATCCTTTTTGCTTTTAGATGCACAACTTCAACACAGATCCAGATGTGTTTATCTTTTTAGTGAGTACACGAGCTGGTGGCCTGGGTATTAATTTGACTGCAGCTGATACAGTTATCATTTATGATAGTGATTGGGTAAGTTGGAAGCATAGCAAATGCTTATTATATTTCCATTCTGAATTTTTAATCTTTTATTGTATACATTACTATACATTACAGTTTCATTTATATATTCTGAATAGATTCATTTTCAGCTAAGAATCATTTATTCATCAAGTTTTCTGCATGTAAAAACCTGAAATTTTTTCTTTGCAATATATAAAATTTTTTCTTATGATTGCCAGCTATGTATAATGGTAACTTTATCTGTGAAGGTACTCTAAGAGTCTAAATTAAGGCACCGTTATTAAAAAGTTTCTGATTTGATTATGCATGTTGACTTTACCTATATAAGTTTAAGTTACTTTTAACCTAATACTATTAAATATTATTTTTCTTTTTAACTTTAAGAATCCCCAGTCTGATCTTCAGGCCCAGGATAGATGTCATAGAATTGGTCAGACAAAGCCAGTTGTTGTATATCGCCTTGTCACAGCAAATACTATCGATCAGAAAATTGTGGAAAGAGCAGCTGCTAAAAGAAAACTGGAAAAGTTGATCATCCATAAAAGTAAATACTTATGTAGTACTTTTTGTTTCAGTTATCCATTGTGTGTCGTGAATTTTTATAACTGTTATTTTCTTTATTAAAGAAATTAGTGCTGCTTGATATGACAGAATTTAAATAAGCTGTGGAGAATTTGGAGCTGCTAAAAGCCTAAGCTAAGTTGCTGGCTATACACATACAAGAAAGTATATTAGTGAGTATACAAGAGGAATAGAGGGGTAGAGAAGAAAGGGTCAAGGATAATCTTAAGGCTAAATATCCTAAACTCTGTCATAGGGAATTTGGCATGGTGTTAATGCATATTCTTGATCAGAGATTGGCCTGTCAAAAGTTTTGAGAAAAATTCCAAACATCTTGTAAGTTTAGTATGTTAAATATTAGAGTATTAACAGTGTGTTGAGGTAGTGCTTTAAAAAAATCTGTTTACTTTGTTGAACCCTCACTGTTTCACAAAATATTTGACTGTAGAGTACCTTTTTCATATTTTAGGACACAGTGTATTAGTGTTTTTAATCTATAAAAGATTCTGAGGAGGAAGGGAATTGAAGTTGGTGAAATGTTTTATGTTCCCTGAGATTCCTTGGAGCAGTTCTATTCATTCAACATTAAATTCTGGGCTAGGCATAGGCTCGCACCTGTAATCCTAGCATTTGGAACATCAAGGTGGGAGAATCACTTGAGGCCAGGAGTTCAAGACCAACCTGAGCATCATAGTGAGACCTCCTCTCTATAAAAAATTTAAAAATTAGCCAAGCATGGTGGCACACGCCTGCAGTCCCAGCTACTAGGGAAGGTGATTTGAGAGGATTGCTTGAGCCCAGCAGGTAACAGTGAGCTATGGTCACACCATTGTACTCCAGCTTGGATGGCAGCGAGACCCTGTGTCAAAAAAAATTTGTTTTAGAAGAGAAATTATATTTGAATAAATGGCTTCATGGCTTCCTGGAAAAAGTTGAAAATTATCCATGTAAGTTGTCAAGCCTAGAGAAATGGGAGCATCATAATAATGTTAAAATATTGAAAGTCATTGTCATTTTATTATTTTACTCTTTTGCTTGAAAATACTTTCTCCATGGTATCTGGATTTGAGGGAAGAGTGGATTAGATTTTAGACAAAATTAATTTGACTTGATGGAACATTCAGATTATAGTTGGAATTTGCACTGGAGGGGAAAAAGGAGCTTTGTCCTAAGATTTTGTATAAACTAAAACATTGTTACTTGTGCTGCTTTAGGAGTTAAATGGTGAAATAAATTATATTTTGCTTAAGTATTGAATATAGTTTCAATTTAGAAAAGGCTTATCCATAGTTTTATTTTCTTAAATTCTATTTTTGGTATTTTAATAGATTAATTTTACAGAAAAAATTTGAAAGGATTTTTTAATGTTGATAATTTTTAATTCAGATATAATATACATATAATAAAATGCACATATCTTAAGTGTACAGCTATATGAATTTGGACTGCTTTTCCCAAGCAGACATAGCATTTTCTACTCCTATCAGCAAAGTCTGAGAGCTTCAGTTATTTTTCTTGCTTACCAACACTTGGTTTTTTTCTGTCCTTTTTAATGTAAGACATTCTGATTTGTAATATATAGTTTTAAAAGGAATTGTAATGCTTTGAATTTCTTGAAATTTTTTTCTAGATCATTTCAAAGGTGGTCAGTCTGGATTAAATCAGTCTAAGAATTTCTTAGATCCTAAGGAATTAATGGAATTGTTAAAATCTAGAGATTATGAAAGGTAAGATTTTTTTTAATTTTAGAAAGATGTCATTTATAGTTTTGATTTATTCATAGAGACTTGAATGTTTTTTTCATAGGGAAGTAAAAGGATCAAGAGAGAAGGTCATTAGTGATAAAGATCTGGAATTGTTGTTAGATCGAAGTGATCTCATTGGTAAGTACCATGCTTTATTTTTTAATGGAAATTTTGAAATATACACATAAATAGAATAGTATGCTAGACCCCTTATAAAGCAATCTGTTTAGCCACTATAGTTTACAACATTTGTCCATCTTGTTTCATTGCCATTTTTCTTTTGTCAAGAGTATTAAAACAAATTTCAGATGTCATGACATTTTTGCACATACTTTATTATGCATTTTTTACTGAGGATATGTTTTTAAATAGCCACTATGCCATTATTACATTTAAAAGACTTGACACTAATACCTTAATTTTGTCTATTATAGTATACAAGGTATATAAGGATAGTTTAACAGCTGAAAATATTAATATGATTCACATTAATTGAATGAAGGAGAAGTAGATGATGACCTCATTAGATGCCCACAACTAATTTGACATAACAGTATAACAATCTTCCTAATTCTTAAAACTAGATATAGAAAAGAAAGTTCTTTTGCTGATAAAGAACATTCATCAAGGAAATTACTAGTAAAATCAAGAATAATCAAGATAATAGCTCTCATTCCTACTGTAATTGTGCAGTGTAGAAAGAAGTCTTAATACCATAAAATAATAAAAATAGGTTAGAGAAATAATAAGAGTCCAAATTGCTTATATTTGGAGATGGTCTCATATTATTCTTAGAAAGTCCAACAGAATCCAGAAGCTTTTAGAATAGAATTCAGAGGGTTGCTTATGAATTAGTAATATGTGTAACATCAATAATTATTTAGTAAATGAGATATTACAGCTACAAAACTGTAACATGCCTAGAATTAAATATAACAATTTTTAAGGCCTTTATGGAAAAATTATGAAACACTGAAGGACATTTAACAGAAAGTCCGAATAAATGTACAGATTTAACTAATCAAGGTTATGAACGTTTAATGTAAAAAATAAGTTAGTATTCCCCAAACTAACTTAAATTCCTTACATTGCTCTTATAATTAAAATCCTAGTATGACTTCTTAAAGAATAGACTATTAAAATTTATATAGAAGAGTAAAGGGTCAAGAACCAAGACAATTTTAAAGAACAAGATAATCTGTGCCAGGTATTAAGTCTTATTAAAAAGAATTGGCACATCATATGATAAATTGAATAGTGTTATGATGTGGTGAACCTAGAAAGACATTCAGACTTTTCATGGAAGATCAGTAAGTGACAGAATAGCCTTTCAAACCAGAGAAGGGAAATTCCTATTAATCAGTATATGATGCTGGGTAATTAGTAATCAGCAGAGGGAAAATTAACTTACATCCTCCTCACCTCACTCTGTATTTATGAACAAATTTTAATTACATTAATAATCTAAGGCTGGGCGTGGTGGCTCACGCCTGTAATCCTAGCTCTCTGGAAGGCCGAGGCGGGCGGATTGTTTGAGTTCAGGAGTTCGAAACCAACCTGAGCAAGAGCGAGACCCTGTCTCTACTATAAATAGAAAGAAATTAATTGGCCAACTAATATATATAGAAAAAATTAGCCGGGAATGGTGGCGCATGCCTGTAGTCCCAGCTACTTGGGAGGCTGAGGCAAGGCAGCAGGATCGCTTGAGCCCAGGAGTTTGAGGTTGCTGTGAGTTAGGCTGATGCCATGGCACTCACTCTAGCCTGGACAACAAAGTGAGACTCTGTCTCAAAAAAAAAAAAAAAAAAAATCTAAGCATGTATTCAGAACCTACATATTAAAAGAAAATTTTAACTTAAGAAAATGGAAAAATATGTTTATAACATTAGGATTAGAAAAGAATTCTTCATGTTATAAAACTCACAAATTATATGAAAAGAGTGGTAGATTTTTGTTACATTAATATTAAAGTCATCTTTAAAACGGATGATACCATAAACATGTAAGACAAAAATCTCAAACAATATCCGTAACATATAAACAGATACAAAATAACTAAAAACAAGAAAAATAGACTACATAAGAATAGACTATTGGCCGGGCGCTGTGGCTCACGCCTGTAATCCTAGCTCTTGGGAGGCCGAGGCGGGCGGATTGCTCAAGGTCAGGAGTTCAAAACCAGCCTGAGCAAGAGCGAGACCCCGTCTCTACTATAAATAGAAAGAAATTAATTGGCCAACTGATATATATATAAAAAATTAGCCGGGCATGGTGGCGCATGCCTGTAGTCCCAGCTACCCGGGAGGCTGAGGCAGAAGGATCACTCAAGCCCAGGAGTTTGAGGTTGCTGTGAGCTAGGCTGACGCCACGGCACTCACTCTAGCCTGGGCAACAAAGCGAGACTCTGTCTCAAAAAAAAAAAAAAAAAAAAGAATAGACTATTACCAGGAGAAAGAAGTGTCAGTGACCATACAAATGTGACTGGAAATGAGAATAATACAAACTAAAATCAATACAGCTTTACTCCATAGCTGTCTCATTGACAAAAAATTTAAAAGACTATATTGACAGTGATTCTATATGTTTGTAAAGGTAAGTTTTCAATGGTGTCTTGCTTTCTCAGTTTTTAAACTAACCATGATTGGGCTTCTTTCTAAAACATGTTTGAGAATATAATTCAAATTGGTATTCTCTTTACTGCTCTGTAACTGTATCTTACCATAAATTCAGTAGAAGAGATTTTGCTTAGCAAGACTGATGCTTCAGATTTATGTGTTCCCTAAAAGCTGATCATAGTTATTCAGATGAGAACAGTGTACCTTTTTGATTTTGCTCTTAAATCTTACTGATAAAGGAAGAGATTGCTGTGTATTATTGTGAGTTTTTAAAGTTTGGAGAGATGACTTGCTTCCTATAAATCATATTGGAAATTTCTTTTATGATTTCTTTTCAGGTTCTTAATACTTCTAAAAAACTACCTGTCTTAATATTTTTTTCTTAGATCAAATGAATGCCTCAGGACCAATTAAAGAGAAGATGGGGATATTCAAGATACTAGAAAATTCTGAAGATTCCAGTCCTGAATGTTTGTTTTAAATTGGAGCTAAAAATGGCTTTTAGAAGTTCTTGTTTACATCTAATAATTTGCTGATACTGGTTTTGAAATCCACACTGTCTATTTTACTTTTTTTGATTATATCAGTTTATATAATGTAACTAGTACCATTGCATACTTAATAGAGGATAATTTTCTGAGCCTTATTAAGAACAAAGAAGTATCCATATTAAGATTGGATTTTTAGTTAATTTTTGAGACTGGGTAGTACTCTTGGGTACAGGCTGATATGTACTTAACCACTTCCAGATTTATACAGTCTTCCTGTGGAAGTTTAGTAAATGTTTTTCTTCCTTTCTTTTAGTAAAATGGTTCATGGGTTTTTGGTACTTCAATTATGGAGTAGGCTTTTGATGGGAGGAGATGGGGATTATGCTTTTTGTTGTTTAAGCAAGAAATTGTTTGATTTTAGAGTCTATTTCTATAAGATAGTTTACCAAATAAATGTTTATTATGAAATGATCTTATCAAATTATTTTTTCAGGAAATTGATAAGTGAAATAATAGCAGAAGACTTGACTGGCATTGGGATTCAATATTACTATACTGTTTTGGTTTCATTCACTAATACTACTAATGTTTGCATATGTCATACAAAGATTTAAACTGAACATTGGGCTAACACAGAAGGCTCTGGAAGAAACTGTAGGTCTTGATAAAAGACCAGAACTTGGACATGGTATTGTATCATGCAGGACAAAAACAGTACAAGAGAGGAGAGCCCCTGATAATTTATATAGTAGGAGTTTAAATAGGGAGAAGAAAACAAGAACTAGGAATATAAGTAGTGCAAAAATGTATAGAGCATAAAGGCCAAAAAGGGCACAATTTAGGTCCTGTGTGAAAGAATATCAGACTATGAGACAGGAATCCTGATGACACCTGAAGAGAAGAAATGCCCCCTGAACCATACATTTCTGTGCTGGTTGTTTATCTCGGAAAAATGTTACTGTTGTCTGTATGTTCAAATGCAGATCGCATTATCTGTGCCTTAGGATAAGGGAACTAGGGCTCAAAAAACCAACTATTTCAACAGAACAATTGGCCAAAGAAAAAGACAGACTACGGAGTAGTTTTTTATTTTTTAAATGAAAATGTTTAACAGTCATATAAGTGTGCTAAGTCTTGCTTGAAATTTATGATCCTGACATTGGTGAGTTGCTTACAAGTTATACTAAATTTTCCCAATTCTCTTACATTCTCCTAAATAACTGTTTCATAGCTTCATCTCTGTCATTACATCTCTAATATCTCCTCACTCTCACCTTGCTCCCTGTTGCACTGAGCAAATATAAACAATTAGAAAAGACTTTTTAAAAACTGTCACCACTGCATCTGTAAACCTAGTGGCATATGTGTCTATGTATCCTTTCTTTTTCTTTCCTTTTTTTTTTGCTATCCTGTCTTAGGTATACCTTTCTTTCTCGTTGTTATGTATATTGCCTATCCTAACCAGAGCCAACTGATAAGTCTTATTTCTTTAATAGCAAAACTCCTTGAAAAAAGTTGTCTGTATTCACTGTTTTTAGTTTGTTCTCTTCCATTTTTTCCTGAGCCCATTCCAGTCAGATTTTTCTTTCTGTAGCATTTCATACAGTTGTTGGCTCTAATCCATAAAACAGTTTCTTTAGTTGGCTCCTCCTAGCAAACACATTGGCCTGGATTTTCTTCCTACTTCTCTGCCTCTTTCTCATTCTCCTTTGCTGTTTTTTGTATCTTTGTCCCTTAAACATTGGAATGTTTTAAGCATGCTTTAGGACTCCATCGATGGTTTTATCTCATTTCTTTAATACCAACTGTGCTGATGATTTTTGATTAAAAATTACATCTCCAGCCGGAACCCTTCTCCTGACCCCCAAACTTGCATATCTAACTGTCTGCTTGGTATTTGAAAACTCACACTGTCCAAAATCTGAACTTTGATCCTCTCTATCCAAATTTGCTTCTTTTGCATTTTCCTTATTCAATAAATGGCAATTCCCAATTGTTTAAACCAAAAAATCTTGATGTCATTTTTGACATCTCTCTTTTCCTCAGTTCACATCTGGTTCTAAAGGAAGTCCTGTTGCCTATACTTTGTAAATATGTCTAGAATCCCACTACTTCAACATGTAATAATGGTCTCCTATATCTTTTTAGTGTATATATATAATAATTACTTGTTGATATTATCTCTGTGTAAATATTGTCCTTTAGGTAAGCCATGGTATATGCTGATTGTATTTTCACTCTTGTATAGCTTTTTACCTCTGACATTAATAGTTCTCTTTTTTACCTATCAGTAATTTTTATCCAGACTCTCCAGAAGTATAAATCGCTCAATATGTTCCAACAGATCAGGTGATTCAGTGGTAAACTTACCCCCTCAAATACATCTTATCCTCCCCACCCACACTCCTACCGTAGCATTCTTTAGTGTGGACTGTAGAACAGATTAAATCTGAAACCTTCCTTTCCCCTTCTAGATATTTCTATTGGCTATTTCTTGTTTTGGAATCACTGTTTACTGGATCTCATGTCTTCCTCTTCCTTGGTTTATTCCCTCAGTTTGGTTGATTATGTTGTCCATCGTTTTCCTGAGAAAAGGATTCAAGGAAGATGAATTTTTTGAGAACTTGTGAATCTGACAGAGTTTTTGTTATATGCCTACATTTGATGGATAGTTTTCAGTTTGAGGTTTTAGATTAAGGATAATTTTCTCCTCAGATTTTTGAAAGTTACTCTATTGTCTCAGTTTCCAGTGTTTCTGTGAAGAAATCTAGATACTTTGATTTCCAGTCCTTTGATACAGGGACCTGCTTTTTTTTTTTTATGTGAACTTCTAATATGTCTTTGTCTTCTGGTTTCTGAAATATCACAATGATGTACCCTTGGTGTGGATCTTTTTTTGTTTGTTTTTACTGTGTTGTAAAGCTCAGTCTGAATAATCTGTATCTCTTAATTCTTGGAAATTTTCTTGAATGATTTCTTTGAGGATTTCGTCTTCTAATTATTTGGTCCTCTTTTCTGGCTAGAACTTTTTAAGGTCCCCCCACATTCCCCGGGCAAAGTCTTATTTCATTTAAATGATTATTCTCTTGGTTTATTCTTTTTTTTTTTTTTTGGAGACAGTCTTGCTCTGTTGCCCAGGTTAGAGGGCCGTGGTGTCAGCCTAGCTCACAAAAACCTCAAACTCCTAGGCTCAAGCAATCCTCCTGCCTTAGTATCCCAAGCAACTAGGACCACAGGCATGTGCCACCACACCCAGCTAATTTTTTCTATTTTTAGTTGCCTGGCTAATTTTTTTCTATTTTTAGTAGGGGTCTTGCTTTTGCTGAGACTGGTCTCAAATTTCTGGCCTCAAACGATCTTCCTGCTTTGGACTCCCAGAGTGGTAGGATTACAGGTGTGAGCCACCATGCACAGCCTGTTTGGTTTATTCTGTCTTTTATTTTGGATGCTTTTTCAAATGCCTTGGGATAATTGACTGTTCCTCAAATTTAAGAGCAAGGGATCAAAAAGCTATAAGGAATCTCTCTAAGCTCCATGTATGGGGTTTGTCAACAGGTGAATTGTACTGCAGTGTGATTTGACATGGCTATTTGAAGTCCCCTAATTATGTGTATCTGTAGATCTTTTCTGAGAGAAAAGTCCTCCAATCTCTTGTCCTTTGTGGGTATATACCTTGCGAGTTTTCTTTTTGAGTGAGAAGGAGGGAAAGGGTATGGAGATCTTACTATTTAAAATGTTGATTTCCTTAGTATTCAGTAAGGTACTGCACCCTATCTATATCTGGATTCCCCAATTCCAGAGAACCTCTGATCACCTTTCCAGGGAGTGAACACTTCAGTTTTCTTCTAGTGCAAGGGAAAATTAATCACATTACAGGGAGGTGTGGGGCCTTTAGGTTTAACTGCTTCTTTCAACCAATTCTGGGATTTTTTAAATGACAACCTGTATTCAGAACTGAGACTTCCAGTTCACTAGTCTTTTGAGACAGTTACCATTCATGCATTTATTTTTGAGTTTCCAAATTCTTGTGTTGTCATCTGTTGTCCTGGGAGTTTAATTTCCCTTTCATCCTTTTACTGTCATTTTAGTTTTCAGATTTTAGCCAGGGACAGAAGGAACAGGTATCGTGGACTAATTTCATGATACTGAAACAAAAGTACTCCCTGCTTTATGTTATATAAAAGATTATTCTCAAACTCAGCCTTGTCTTCTACAACCTGGTCCAATAATGAAAAATGCTTTATTAGCTTATTTGTTTAGTGAGCCATTATTCCATATTATTAGACAGTTCTTGAATGTGTTAAGAGTTATGGTGAAAGTAGCATTTGAACATTTCCAAGCAATTGTTTTTTCTTTTTCTTTTTTTTGTGAGACAGAATCTCACTCTGTCACTAGAGTGCAATGTTTGTACCTTACTGCAACCTCATACTGTTGGGTTTAAGTGATCCTCTGCCTCAGCTTCCTGAGAAGCTGAGACTATAGGCGTGAGCCACCATACCCAGCCCAAACAAATGTTTTTGATGGAATCTTTTACCAATGTCTTAGCAATTACATATGATTTTTTAGTCTTAGCAACTTGAGACAATACTTTGTTTTGTTTTGTTTTTGTTTTTGCTTTTGAAACAGGAGGTGTCTATCACCCAGGCTGGAGCACAGTGGCCCAGTCATGGTTCTCTGCACCCTGGAAACCCTGAGCTCAAGTGATCCCCCCAGCTCAGCCTTCCAAGTAGCTGGGACTACAGGTGTGCACCACCATGCTTGGCTCATTTTTTTTTTTTTTTATAGAGATGGGGTCTCATTATGTTTCCCATGCTGATCTCAAACTCCTGGCTTCAAGCAATTGTCCCTTCTTGACATCCCAAAATGTTGGGAGTATAGGCCTGAGCCAAGAAGGTATAATAGAGTATAAGAAGGTATGTAAGAAGGAATAACAATAAAGATAATAATTTCCAAGCCGTAATGTTTATATTAAGAACATTAAATAAGTGCCTCTGGTGATTTTAAATTCCATATACTTTTTTTCAAAGAATTATTTTAGTTTTGAACTTATTCAAGTTAATGTATTAACGTTTTTAAGATTCCATTGCTATATTAGCCAGTACATTTCACAAATAACTATAGTTTTTAATACTTCACCATCAAGTATGGTTACAAAAATCAAGCCCAGGGAATTATACTTACAAGTAAAATGAAAAGATCTCTTTTGGTCTTCATTCCTTTGGAATCACTTACTGTCATAATTTGATTTGCTACCACTGCTACATTCAGAGAAGATATAACCCTTCTTGTGAAATCTAGTGGAGCTCATCTATGATACACATTTTACATCCCTAATTTAGTTAATAATATAAAGTCTAAATTAAATAGGCTTAATTAAAAATTAAAATGATTTGTAAAGTGAATTACAAAAATAATTTTTTTACAATTTTGTATACTGTATGGGGGTCTTAAATTTATTTTTCCTCAAGAAGACACCCTAGGGCTTATTTTTAGGGGATGTGTTATTTTTTTTTAAGTACAGTACAGCAATCTATATTTATTCAAATAGAGTTAAATCGTCTTCTTCTGGAACATCATTATAACTCTCCAAACCCCGAATTCCATTCTGAATTTCTTGCTACCCCAATTTCTCATGTCAAGCAATAGAGCTCTCATGGAGCAGATGAGAAGGGCTGCTCGTTGTCTTTACTGCTCCGCGAGGATATGCATGTTTTGTGCAAATACGCTGCGTAGCTGTGCCCATCACTAGGTCTTATTTTCGGGGTAGGGCTTATATTGCACAAATGCTTAGAATTCCTGCTAGGGCTTATTTTATGGATAGGTCTTATTTTCAGGGAAACACGGTACTTTTTGCTTACAGTCGGCAAACTAAGCTTATTATACTATATGTTGATACTACATGTTGTATTGTAGTTTTGTTGAGCAGGACAGGAGTTCAACAACACTGCCAAGCTAATGGCAATCGAACATAATAAAGATAACTCTTTAGGTATTACTTGATAGCAGCATAATTGAATATCAAGCACCTAATGCCAGCTAGCTGTACTTGATTACAGTGTTGTTGGTCAACCATATGATCTAGAATGTGCTTATAAATTTGTTTGAAATAAATATGCACTTGAAACTTACTCGTGAGCTATGTCCACAACTTCCAGCTTAAGTACACCAGGCCTAAAGGGTGAATTAACTTGTCCATAATTTTTCCTATTGTCTCTTTTATAAATCTTCTTTTTCCTCTAGCCAGATAAATCTATAGATCAGCCCCTAACTAACATCTCTAGGTCTTTTGTTTATTTCCTCCTGAGTCTTAGCACTTTAAATTTCTCTGTATCTTTCGCTGTCTGTTGTACTTACACCACCTGAAGAGATCTTCTTTGACAGTGGTCGCATTATATGAGCTATTCCTCTTCTCTAAGGGATTTTAGAACATTTACAAAATAAAGTATGCCTGGCTCTCTTTATGCTAAGTACTCCACTGCAACCTGCCCACTTAAGGTGATAAAATAATGATTTATTTCTTTTTTGGCTATAAGAAGTCATTTAAAGAAATGTTTTTAAACAGTGCAGTCACTACATACAATTGGCAATTTTCTTTTTTACTTTTTATTGAGGTGTAACACACTCAGGACAGTGTTCAACTTGTTGTTTACTTTTCGTCTATATCCACCTGGTAACTACAATCCAGAGTCCAGAGTAAGAGTGTTTTTAGCATTTCAGAAGGTACACTTTGCCTTCATAATAACCCTATCCCAAAGTAAACCACAAACCACTCTTCTAATCTGTATCATCATGGACTAATGCATAGCAAAAGTTGTGACAGGTATGTGAATTAGTGATGCTTGGGAAACATTAGATTAATAAAAAGACAAGTTCTCTTAATATAGATGAAATAATACAACCCCTGGTAAGAACAAATCAGTTATACGTATATGTGCCTCTCTTATTCTCTGTACCATTTATTACTGAATTTTTGAGTAAGGATTGGGGCTACTGCTGTTAACGCTAATATTCTGTTTGGATATTTGATATGAAATGAAACTCAGTTTAATGTTTTCCAAAATTGAGATCTCTGACATAACTATCTTGTGCTAAGAACCAGACACAGATTCCTTTGGGAACATGAGGTGTTTACCCTGTGCCTGTACCCCTACTTGTTTCTCCATTTTCTGTTGATTCCTCTTCATCCTGGTATGAGGGTGCAAGAGAGAATTGGTACAAGACAACTTAATCTTGGGGGAGAAGATAGGAAAGTTCAGGTTTGAGCAGACCTGAAGAAAGGCACCAGCAACCCCAAGGTGATCTTTAAAAATCGAAATTGATCAATATTTTATTGTTTAGACTTGATATTTAGTTGTGTTTCTCAGACATGGTTGGCTTCTTGCCATTCAGGTTTTGGCTCACATTTCACCTCAATGAATGTTCCTTATCTCCCTCACAAATATCCCACTGTTGCCAATCTGTCTGCCTCATAATCTCCACAAGATTAGGCATCCTGCCTGTTTTGTAACCACTATGTAAGACAGCATGTTGGAAACAAAGCAGAAATGAATTTAGGAAAAGCAAGTGAACACTAAATAAAAAATCCTAAGTTTTAGAATTAAAGAAAAGTCAAAGATCTCATTGGATTAGTTTATCAAGTGCTAAACAGAAAAGTTAAGGAAAAGTACACCTGGATGCATCATAGTAAAAATAAGAGCATTAAAGACAGAATCATCTAAAGCTCCTAGAGAAAGCAGGTCACCCATAAAGGAACAATGATCAGATAGATGATACAACAGTAAAATAGAAAGTAAAAATTACTGATATGTTGAAGGAAGAAAATTGCAGCCTACAGTTTTTTGTTCATCTGTAGTATTTAAACATGAGGGAATAGTTTCAGACATGCAAGTCCTGAAATTTGCTGCACAAAATAAGGTAAAGTGACTGACCCAAACCTGTGAAGTGTGTTGGAAATAGCTTAAGGTAGAATACACGTGTCTTGACATGGCTCTTCCCTCCTACCTGCACTGAAGAGCTCCATAATTTTTTTTTTTTTTTTTTGTTTAGAGACGGTCTTTTACCCAGGCTTGAGTGCAGTGGTTGGTTTTAGCTCAGTGCAGCCCCTGCTGGGCTCAGGCAATCCTGCCTCAGGCTTCCTGAGTACCTGGGACTACAGACACCTGCCCCCATGCCCAGCTAATTTTTGGGAGGCTGGGGGGTTAGAGACAGTCTCACTATATTACCCAGGCTGGTCTAGTACTCCTGGGCTCAAGTGATCCTCCTACATAGGCCTCCCAAAGTGCTAGGATTATAGGCATGAGCCACTGTGCCCAGCCTCCATAATTAATTCTTACAAATATATGCCGTTCTACTGGCAAGGCAGACTTGTAATAGCCAACAATCAAGGACGTGAATGAATTTCAAGCTTCAGCTGATGTCACTAAAAAAGCAGCCTACACCTTTGGAATTAGTTCTGCTGTTATCCAGAACTGCGTAGCTTTTGAACTACTTCCTTTAGGTGAGTATACTTATCACCACTGCACTTTTAATACATGTATTTCTCTGCATTAGAAGTGTTAGAGAAAGGTACTTTGATTTCCTCATAGTTTTATAAACTTAGTTCCATAATACAGCATGGTAGGCAAAGCCTGGCTCTGGCAATTATAAACTGCATTCTGCAAAAATGAGGGAAATAATAGTAACTTTTACCTCAGTGATGTGGAGTTTAAACGGCTTAATGTATGAAAGGACATATATTAAATTCAATGGTACCTCAAGGATATGGATGAATGAATACACCTTATGTACCATGTACATAAAGTGCTTTATGCAATGTCTACAACTTAATGTTCAATAAATGAAAAGTACCACCACTACTACATTTTATTAATAGTAATTTTATTGATGGTAATTAGTAAACTACCGAAGAAAGTACTCAAGCAAGAGGGCTAATACTTAAACCATAGAATCATTTTACTATGCTATTATGCCTCTCTAACACCAATTAGAAGTGTCCATTCCTTGGACCATGGCATTATCTGATTTATTTCTGTGAAAGGGAAAAGAATTCTTTTTGCCCAAGTTTCATTTCTCATTTCTTCTGCTGTAAATATGTGCCTGCAATTTTGAGGCATTTTCCTGGCTTGCAGGATCCAAAAAGAAGTTAGACTTGAGCATGTTATATGAGGAGAGCAATTGTAGTCCAGAGTGAGTGACCTTCCTAAAATCTTTTGACATTTGACCTGACAATATAGAGGGTGAAAAAGACACAACCTTCTACAGCATGCAATAGAAAGAAGACTTGGATTTCATTTACTGATGTGTTTGATGTACCAACTTGGGTAAGACAAGATAAGTAAATCTCTTTCTTTGTATGATAAAGCTGATCATCCTTGCCCAACTTTGTTTATGGGTTTCTTTTGCATATCAAATAAGATAGAGTATGTGAAAATGTACTCCATATTATCTCATGAATTGCTTTAAGGGATGATTAGACCACCCTTGACTATAGCCAGAATCTGGCCTAAGAGAAGAAGACCATTCTATACCTATAAAAGTTCTAGCCAGAAAGTAAACCAGTATTTTGGGGCATAGTTATAATGGGAAAATGAAATCCTAATTTTGAATAGCCCAAATCACTGCTCTTCATAAACCTCACATTTCAGTCAGTGTCTTCTGCTCTACAAAAAATAGAAATATGAATCACAAGAAGCAATGCAGTTTGTGATTAAGAGCATGAGCCATACGGTCAGCTCTGGGATCAAATCCTCATTTTGTTTCCAGCTAGCTGTGTGACTTTTGAGAAATTAGTTAATCTCTTTGATCCTTAGTTGCCTTATCTGTAAAATAGGGAAACAACATTAGTTCTCAGATTGTTGTGAGGATTAAGTGGTATGTGCAGTAAAATGCTTTACACAATACCTATAAAGATTTTTTATTTTTGCAAAATATATATTACAGTGGATTCAAAACTTGCTCTAACCAGTGTCACAGGCAGGAAGAAAAAACATTAATGTATCTCGGGATCAGTATAAGACACATCTCTTCAAAATGTCATCTGGAGCCCTTAAGATCCTGTCAAGGGAATATGTGATATCAAAACTGTTTTCATAATAGCACTGTGACATTTGCCTTTTGTTCATTCTCACAAGTGCACAGTGTTTTCTGGGGCTACATGATATGCGATGACATCATTGCTCTGATTAACTAATGTAAAGGGTGCTTATATATTTCAAAAGTTTGCAGCTATAATTTCTAAAATGACAAATATTGATCAATACAATCCTCATAAATAAGTTTTGGGGGTTCCTCAATAATTTTTAAAAATATAAAGGGGATCAGAGATTAAATGTTTGAAATCTGCTGGTATATAGGGCATGCTACTCTAAGGTTCCATTCTGTTTACTCTTTTTCACTATATTTTAAAAATTTGTCCATATATTTAGTTCTTCAATGTGTATCCACCATATTTTTACTTACTATATTACAGATCTGTACAAGAATTTCTCTGGTATAATTTCACTAAATACTGCCAGGTGGTTTTTCAGAATAGCTGTCTGATTTTACACCCCCACCAGCAGTACTAATTACCCATTTCCTCACATCCTTGCCAGTACTTAATTTGCCTTCCTAATTTTGTCATTCTGATTGTTGTAAAGAGGTGTCTTGTTTACCTTTTGCATTTCTTCCACTTTATTTTTCTGCATCTTCTCTTTTTTTTTTTTTTTTTTTTTAGGCAGAGTCTCACTCTGTTGCCCGGGCTAGAGTACTGTGGTGTCAGCATAGCTCACAGCAACCTCAAACTCCTGTGCTCAAGCAATCTTACTGCCTCAGCCTCCTGAGTTGCTGGGACTACAAGCATGCACCACCATGCCCAGCTAATTTTTTTTTTTTTATAAATATATACTTTTAGTTGTCCAGCTTTCTTTCTATTTCTTCTTTCTTTCTAATTTCTTTCTATTTTTTTAGTAGAAATGGGGTCTCACTCTGGCTCAGGCTGGTCTTGAACTCCTGAGCTCAAACGATCCTCCTGCCTTGGCCTCCCAGAGTGCTAGGGTTACAGGTGTGAGCCACCACGCCTAGCCTTTCTCTATTTTTCTTTTGGTCAGTTTTGCCAGAGTTCTGGCTATCGTTAATCTCCAAGAATCAGCTTTTAGTTTTATTAAATCTTTCTCTTTACCATATTTCATTGATTTCTGGTTTCATCTTAAAAATTTTTTTCTTTGTTGTTTATGTTTGGTCTAAAATAAGCAACATCTTAAATGCCTAATTTGTTTTCAGTGTTTATTGACAGATTTTTTTTCTCTAAATACTCCTTTAGACATATCCTGTAAGTTTTGGCTGGTAGTATTATATTTTCATGTTATTTATATTTTTTAACTTTCATTATTTCCTTTTTAACCCAAGGTTTCTTAGATATTTAATTTGTAGGTATATGTGAATTTTTAAAAATTCTCTTGTTATTGCTTTCTACCTGCATTGCATTGTGGTCAGAGAACAAGGTTCACATCATGTTAACTTTTTAGAATATATTGATGCTTCTTTGTAGCCTAGGACCTTGTCAATTTTGTGAACATTTCCATTTGTACCTAAATGTATATTTATCTGATTACTGAGGGTAAATTTCTCTATAAATTAATATTTTCCTGTTTAATAAATATTATGCAAATCAATGTATTTGCTTATTTTTTGGCTTGATTTATTATTTTGGTTTGATTTATTTTCTGAGAATTTTGTGTTAATGACTGATGCCTGGGATTTGGTCTTTTCAAGATCTTAGTAAAGGGCAAAGTACAGAAAAAGTATCCAACATTTGTTTGAGTCAAACCCTCCATTGTTACACCATTGCTCATGTGTTCAGGAGGTGGAAACATCAGTGATGCCTTCCTTTCTTTGGGCACCAAAGTCAAGGACAGATTCAGGTCCCAAAAGACCCAAGATAGTTTCTAGGCTCTGTCCTGAAGTCCTGCTGTGGGTCAAGGCAGAGAGTTCTCCTTAGACAGCTTTCTGTTCCTGATCATAGGAATGATGTTTTTCTTGTGGGGCTGAGACCACCACTCCTTCCAACCCTTAATAATTGTGCATTTTAAGTGTACACTAAATGAGCTTTGACTTTTTTTTCTTTTTTCTTTTTTTTGAGACAGAGTCTTGCTCTGTAGCCCTGGCTAGAGTGCTGTGGCATCAGCCTAGCTCACAGCAACCTCAAACTCCTGGGCTCAAGCAATCCTCCTGCCTCAGCCTCCCAAGTAACTGGGACTACAGGCATGTGCCACCATGCCCGGCTAATTTTTTTCTATATATTTTTGGTTGTCCAGCTAATTCCTTTCTATTTTTAGTAGAGATGGGGTATAACTCTTGCTTTGGCTGGTCTTGAACTCCTGACCTTGAGCAATCCTCCCACTTTGGCTTCCCCGAGTACTAGGATTATAGTGTGAGGCACCAAGCTGTGCCAAGTTTTGACATTTATATGTCTATAAACTACCTGTAGTTTTATGTATCTACAAACTACCTGGGGTGTGCATGTGTGTGTATTTGTATAACTATCAGTACAATCCAGATATAGGTCACTTCCATTACCCTCAGATGTTTCACTGTGTCACATCCCAGTCAATCCCCACCTATCCCACCACCACTGCTTGGCTTTTTTTTTTTTGCCACTGTAAATTAGTGATTCTCAACTAGGGTTGATTTTGTCCTCCAGAGGACATTTGGCAAGATCTAGTGATATGTTTGGTTGTCAAAACTGAAAGGGGTCTTTTTGCTTAAGATTGCTTTGGCTATATGAGGTCTTCTCTGGTTCCATACAAAGCATAGAATTATTTTTTCTAGATCTGTAAAAACTGATGATGGTACTTTGATAGGGATTGTATTGATTCTGTAGATCAAGTTAGGTAGTATGGACATTTTAACAATATTGATTCTGCCAATACATGAGCATGGTAAATTTTTCCATCTGTTTCCATCTTCTACAGTTTGTTTTCTCAGTGTTTTGTAGTTCTCCTTCTGTATGTCTCTCACCTCCTTCATTAAATATATTCCTGGATATTTAATTTTCTTTTCAGCTATTGTGAAATGTGTTGTGTCTTTGATTTGATTTTCGGCTTGACTTGTATTAGTGTATATGAATGCCATTGATTTGTATGCATTAATTTTGTATCCTGTGAATTCATGTATCAATTCCAGGAGTCTCTTGGTTGAATCCTTGGGGTTTTCTAGATATAATAGCATATCATCAACAAAGTGAGAGTTTGATCTCTTCTACCCCAATTTGGATGCCCTAAATTCCCCTCTTGTATGACATTGGGAGGCATCAGTCTACAAGACTTCAAGCTTTACTTCAAGGCTTTAGTAACTAAAACAGCATGGTACTAGCACAAGAATAGAGCTAGACCTTTGGAACAGGACTGAGAATCCAGAGATGAAACCATCCACATATTGTCATCTAATCTTTGACAAAGCAGACAAAAATATATAATGGGGAAAAGAATCTCTTTTCAATAAATGGTGCTGGGAAAACTGGATAACATGCAGAAGATTGAAACTAGATCTCCACCTCTCACCTCTTACAAAAATAAATTCACGATGGATAACAGACTTAAACCTAAGGCATGAAACCTTAAGAATCCTAGAAGAAAATGTAGGAAAGACTCTTCCAGACATTGGCCTAGGCAAAGAATTTATGAGGAAGACCTCCAAAGCAATCACAGCAGCAATCAAAATACATGGGACCTGATCAAATTAAAAAGCTTTTGCAAATCTAAGGAAACTATCATCAGAGCAAATAGCCTACAGAATGAGAGTAAATAGTAGCTCTCTACACATCCGATAAAGGGCTCATAACAAGAATCTATCTAGAACTCAAAAAAATCAATAAGAAAAAAAAAATCAAACTACCCCATCAATAAATAGGCAAAGGACATGAACAGAAACTTTTCAAAAGCAGAGAGAATAATGACTAGAAAACGCATAAAAAAATGCTCAACATCTCTAATCATTAGGGAAATGCAAATCAAAACCACAATGAGATATCACCTAATTCTAATCAGAATGGCCTTTATCAAAAAGTCCCCAAACAGCCGGGCGCGGTGGCTCACGCCTGTAATCCTAGCACTCTGGGAGGCCGAGGCGGGCGGATTGCTCAAGGTCAGGAGTTCAAAACCAGCCTGAGCGAGACCCCGTCTCTACCATAAAAATAGAAAGAATTTAATTGGCCAACTAATATATATAATATAAAAATCAGCCAGGCATGGTGGCTCGTGCCTGTAGTCCCAGCTACTCGGGAGGCTGAGGCAGGAGGATTGCTTGAGCCCAGGAGTCTGAGGTTGCTGTGAGCTAGGCTGACGCCACGGCACTCACTCTAGCCTAGGCAAGAAAGCGAGACTCTGTCTCAAAAAAAAAAAAAAAAAAAAAAAAAAAAGTCCCCAAACAAAAAATGCTGGCATGGATGTGGAGAGATAGGAACACTCTTACACTACTGGTGGGACTGCAAATTAGAACAACCCCTGTGGAAAATAATTTGGAGATACCTCAAAGGGCTAAAAATAGAAATACCATTTGATCCAGCAATCCCACTACTAGGCATCTGCCCAAAGGAAAAAAAGACATTCTCAAATGTTTATGGCAGCACAATTCACAATTGCAAAGATGTGGAAACAATCCAAGTGCCCATGAATACATGAGTGGATTAATAAAATGTGATATAGTATACTATGGAATACTTCAACTACAAAAAACAATGGTAATCTAGCACCTTTTATATTATATTATCCTGGATAGAGCTGGAGAACATCCTAAAAAGTGAGGTATCACAGAAATGGAAAAATAAGCACCACATGTACTCGCCATCAAATTGGTACTAAGTGATCAACAATAAGGTGTTCACATGGTAGTACTATTCATTGGCTGCCGGTCAGGTGGTTGGGTGGGGTTGGGTAAGTTCGCAACTAATGAAGACGGAGCTCACTGTATGTGGGTAGGGCATGCCTCTAGCTCTGGCTTGGGAGAGGCAAAGGCATTACTTTTAACCAAAATGTTTGTACCCCATAATATTCTGAAATTAAAAAAAAACTGAAGGGGGTGCCGAAAGGGCAGCCTTGCAAAAATAGCAGGAAAATACCTAATTCCACCTAGGAAAATACCTAATCCTACAATTTCCCCAGTAATGATTAAAGATCAATTCTATGAGTTTTTAAACTAACAGACACTGCAGGAGTTCTGTTTTGCACAACTTCTGAAAAGAGCTGAATGGATGGAAAAGAGATGTAAATCTCTTTCTTTCAAAATTATTTTGAGAATCTGCTTTTACGGAGTTCCTGAATAAACAGCAGAAAAATGAGCTATAGTCTCAACCATATGTCGAGGACAGAGTCACATCTGCTGTGATAATCCCTTCTCCAAGGAAAGGCAGGAAACCAATTCTTGGACTTTAACATCCTTGCAGTTTTTGTTATCTACCTGCCGCCAAGAAGAAAGAAAGGAGCAGATGCAGCAATTTCTCAACTATACCCTGCCATTTTTACAACCCCATTTAAAAAGCCCTGGCAGCTGATCTTTGGGGCAAGCACATTCTTCCTCTTTCCACCTCCATGCGGGTCCTTTTCCCTTCCACCTGGGTAAGGAAAAAACCTTTCTTTCTATCCTAATCTCTGTCTGGAGAAATCTTTCTCAAAACCCATGTGCACCCAGCATCACCACTCTAACAGGTGCTGTTGCAATCTAGTGGGTAGAGGCTAGGGATGATAAACATCTCACAAAGTCCATAACAACACTTCACAACAAGGAACTATCTGGTACAACACAATGGTTTGAGATCACAGAAGGATGTGAACTCTAGAAAATGGGGACCACAGGAGCCACCCTCAAGTCTGTTTGCCAAATGTTCCATTCTCTGTTTCTTTTCCTTCAAGGATTTGAATGTTAGATCTTTTGAATGTATCCCACATATCTCTTATTCTCTATTTTAGTCTTCCCCCATTATTTCCCTCTGTGTGCTCAGTTTGATATTTTTGATCTGTGAGTTTACTAATCTTACCTTCTTTTGTGTCCAGTCTGCTGGTAAAATCCATTCAGTGAGTTCTTAATTTCATATATTGCACTGTTCAGTTCTAGAATTCTTATTTAATTCCTTGTAATATTACCAGTTGAAATTCTTCATCTTTTTAATCTATTGCCCTCTATTTTATTTCAGCAATTTTTTTTTTTTTTTTGAGACAGAGTCTCACTTTGTTGCCCAGGCTAAAGTGAGTGCCGTGGTGTCAGCCTAGCTCACAGCAACCTCAAACTCCTGGGCTCAAGCAATCCTCCTGCCTCAGCCTCCCAAGTAGCTGGGACTACAGGCATGTGCCACCATGCCCGGCTAATTTTTTCTATATATGTATTAGTTGGCCAATTAATTTCTTTCTATTTATAGTAGAGACGAGGTCTCACTGTTGCTCAGGCTGGTTTCGAACTCCTGACCTCGAGCAATCCACCCGCCTAAGCCTCCCAGAGTGCTAGGATTACAGGCGTGAGCCACCACACCCGGCCGATCATTTTTTTTTTATTTCGGCATATTATGGGGGTACAGATTTTAAGGTTTCAATAAATGCCCATTCCCCCCTCCCCCCACAAGTCTGAGTCTCCAGCATGACCATCCCCCAGATGGTGCACCGCTCACTCATTATGTATGTATATACCCGCTCCCCTCCCCCCTCCCACCTGCCCAAAACCCTATTACTGTAATACCTATGTGTCCACTTAGGTGCTGCTCAGTTAATACCAATTTGCTGGTGAGTATATGTGGTGCTTGTTTTCCCATTCTTGGGAAACTTCACTTAATAGTATGGGTTCCAGCTCTAACCAGGAAAATATAAGATGTGCTATATCACTGTTGTTTCTTAGAGCTGAATAGTACTCCATGGTATACATATACCACATTTTATTAATCCATTCTTGGATTGATGGGCACTTGGGCTGTTTCCACAGCCTTGCAATTATGAATTATGCTGCTATAAACATTCGAGTGCAGGTGTCTTTTTTGTAGAATGTCATTGGATCTTTTGGATAGATGCCCAGTAATGGGATTGCTGAATCAAATGGTAGACTCACTTGTATCGCTTTAAGGTATCTCCATATTGCTTTCCACAGAGGTTGAACTAGTTTGCAGTCCCACCAGCAGTGTAGGAGTGTTCCTCTGTCTCCGCATCCATGCCAGAATTCACTGTTTGGAGACTTTTTGATAAAGGCCATTCTCACTGGATTTAAGTGATATCTCATTGTGGTTTTGATTTGCATTTCCCTGATGATTAGAGATGTTGAGTACTCTTTCATATGTTTGTTGGCCATTCTTCTGTCTTCTTTAGAAAAGTTTCTGTTCAAGTCCTTTGCCCATTTTTTAGTAGGGTTATTTGATTTTTTCTTGCTGATTTTCGTGAGTTCTAAGTATATTCTAGTTATCAGTCTCTTATCGGATGCGTAGGATGCAAAAATTTTCTCCCATTCTGTAGGCTGTCTGTTTACTTTCATGACTATTTCTTTGGCTGTGCAGAAGCTTTGTAGTTTGATCATGTCCCATTTATTTATTTTTGTTGCTGCTGTGATTGCCTTTGGGGACTTCTTCATAAACTCTTTGCCTAGGCCGATGTCTAGAAGAGTGTTTCCAACTTTTTCCTCTAGAATTCTAACAGTTTCATACCTTAGGTTTAAGTCTGTTATCCAGCGTGAGTTGCTTTTTGTGAGAGGTGAAAGGTGTGGGTCCTGTTTTAGCCTTCTACAGGTGGCTATCCAGTTTTCCCAGCACGATTTATTGAAAAAGGGTTCTTTTCCCCAGCGTATGTTTTTGTCTGCTTTGTCAAAAACTAGATGGCTATATGAGGATGGTTTTATATCAGGATTCTCACATCTGTTCCACTGGTCAATATTCCTGTTTTTGTGCCACTACCATATTGATTTAATTACTACAGCTTTGTAGCATAGATTGATATCTGGCATATTAATGCCTCCCACTTTGTTTTTGTTGCCTAGAATTGCTTTTGATATTCGGAGTCTTCTTTGGTTCCATATGAAGCATAAAATTATTTTTTTCTATATCTGTGAAGAATGCTGATGGGATTTTAATAGATATTGCATTGAATCTGTAGATCAGTTTGGGTAGTATACACATTTTAATGATGTTGAGTCTGCCGATCCACGAGCACGGTATGGATTTCCATCTGTTTACATCCTCTGATATTTCCTTCCTCAGTGTTTCATAGTGCTCCCTGTAGAGGTCTTTTACCTCCTTGGTTAAGTATATTCCTAGGTACTTTAATTTCTTTGTTGCTATTGTGAAGGCAATTGAGTCTTTGATTTGGTTCTCAATTAGATCATTGTTGGCATATATGAATGCCTCTGAGTTCTGTGTATTGATTTTGTATACTGAGACTTTACTAAATTCATTGATCAGTTCCAGGAGTTTCTTGGTTGAATCTTTGGGGTTTTCTAGATATAATATCCTATCATCAGCAAACAGTGAAAATTTGATCTCTTCTGCCCCTATTTGGATTTAATTCCACTTTCCTGTCTGATTGCTGTAGCCAGGACTTCCAGCACTATGTTGAACAGAAGTGGAGATAGTGGGCAGCCTTGTCTGGTTCCAGTTCTAAGTGAGAATGATTTCAATTTTTCCCCATTCAGTATGATGTTGGCTATGGGTCTGTCATATATGGCTTGTATCATTTTTAGGTATGTCCCTTCTATGCCTATTTTCTGAAGTGTTCGTATCATGAAAGGGTGTTGAATTTTGTCAAAAGCTTTTTCTGCATCTATTGAAAGAATCATGTGGTCTTTGTTTTTGCTTTGTTTATGTGGTGAATTTATTGCCCTCTATTTTTTTTTTTTTTTTTTTTTGAGACAGAGTCTCGCTTGTTGACCAGGCTAGAGTGAGTGCTGTGGCGTCAGCCTAGCTCACAGCAACCTCAATCTCCTGGGCTCAAGCAATCCTTCTGCCTCAGCCTCCCGAGTAGCTGGGACTACAGGCATGCGCCACCATGCCCAGCTAATTTTATATATATATATTAGTTGGCCAATTAATTTCTTTCTATTTATAGTAGAGACAGGGTCTCACTCTTGCTCAGGCTGGTTTCGAACTCCTGACCTCGAGCAATCCTCCCGCCTCAGCCTCCCAGAGTGCTAGGATTACAGGCGTGAGCCACCGGGCCCGGCTTGCCCTCTATTTTTTAACATCATATAATCATGAGTGGCTGATCTCTTCAATCATCAGAGGTTAAGGTGTATTGGGCCTGGGTTGCCATCTTGGTTACACTCAGTTCACCTCTAGTTTACCTCTTTTTCTATGGACATGGCTCTCCTTGGTTTTTGATTTACAGCCTGAGAGTCTCTGTCAACTTATCTCTGAGGGATTGTGAATTACTTAGTTTGCCTGTTAGAGGTTTTGATCTAATTAGCTCTTGATCCTCAGGTTTCCCTGCAGGCTCAAAATCTGGCAAGTGTCTTGAGATGGAGGTCTTATGTGTGTTTGGTAGAGGCCTTGTCTTTTAGCAGGACCTTGTTTTCTGAGTACTTTGAGATTCTGGGAAGCAGCTCAGAGTTCAGCAAATGTCCTGCAGGCAAAACTGTGAGTCATGCCAGACTCAGCAACTGCCAAAAGCCTTGTTTTTTTTTTTCCTCTAGTGGAGACCCTCTGTGTAGGCCAAGCCTAAAGTTCAGTATGCACCTAAAATTAGCAAATACTTCCAGAGTAGAAATGGCTAGTGCTTTTCAGTTTACCTCCAAAGGGATTCTCCTATGAAATTCAAATTCATCTAGTTCTTATTTTCCCTCAGTTTAATGATATCTTTAAAAAGTTACATAATTTCTGTGTTTCTCTGGTTATTTGTAGCAGGAGCATTGGGCTGCAACCTACTGCCTTTTACTTGAAAATGGAAATCCCATCAGTTTTTCTTTTCATTTCCTTAAGTAGATGTCCTGTGCAGAGCAGAGTTATCATAGCAGGTCTGAGACTGCCAGTCTTTAAAGAGGCCTACTTTCAAGGTTGGTCCTTGGTGGGCATCTGGGGAACTTGATTGGTAAACAGTTCTCTACACTAATATAAAGGTTTCCCTAAGTGTTAAAACTAGGCTCATACCTGTAATCCCCAAACTTTGGGAAGCCAAGGATGGAGCATTGCTTGAGGCCAGGAGTTCAAGTCCAGCCTGGGCAACACAGAGAGACATCATCTCTACAAAAAATAAAAAAATTAGCCTGGCATGATGGCACACACCTGTAGTCCTAGCTATTTAGCAGGTTGAGGAAGGAGGATCACTTGTGCCCAGGAGTTCGAGGCTGCGGCGAGCTGTGATCATACCACTACACTTCAGCCTGTGCAACAGAGTAGGACCCTGTTTCTTAAGAAAAAAGAGTAATGCACTAGGCCTGAACTATTGGTACAACCCATATGGTTTATGATGAACACCCGTTTTCCTTCTGAGAATCCATAATGTTGGTATGTGCTAGGCAGAGTATACCTAGTTCTCAGTGAAAGTCCCGGGCTGAGTCTTTAATAAACCTTCCTGGTAAGCAACACTTTGCTGGTGTTGTCACAATTCATTGTTGTGTGAAATCAATTAGTTTTAGGTCTGCAACTTCCTCTGTAGATGATGAGGTTTCATTCAGTTAGTTCCCTCCTAAACTCTCAGGAGGTTTTAGTTCCAGGGACAGAATCTGCCTCTGTGAGGAAGAAATGGTTCTTTCCAGCTGTCCTTCAAGATCTTCAAATGGTTTTCTGTAGGTCTCCAGCTCTTCATTTTCATAGCTTACAGGTCATTTGCTTCAGAACTTCCCACCTCTTGCTGCCAGTCACGGCCTGCCTTGTCTGTTAATATCTATGATGCTCTCTTTTTCTGTTGTTGAAGCTCAGTCATTTCATTTTCTTCCTCCTCAAGATGCCAATCTTCCCATTTGGTGGCAACTTTGTCAGTCTGGATATCTTTATGATGACCTGTGCGGTGGGCTTTTTTCTCCTCTTCTTTAGCATGTTGATATAACATGAGTTTTTCTTGCTGTTTTGAATGTTTAAATGAACACTTGACTTTGCAGCCTCCTTCTGTGTCCTCTTGAATTTTTTTGCTGGGTTGTCAACATTCTTTCCATCCCTTGATTCCATGTTGTCACCCTTATTCTTCTCCCTCAGGGAAGACCCAGGTCAATGATCTGGAGCTAACATGCTGCAGAGATGTGGTCTGACTCTCCACACAGGCTCACTATGGAGACCCAAGTTCTTTTTAGTTTCCCATAATATTTTAAAGTGCTTTTTAGCTTCTTCCACTTTGTTTTGATTAATTTGGTTTCATCTTCCAGAGTTTGTAGGAGCAGACATCAATTATTCTTGTTTTGAATATTGGGGATTTTCTTTTCCCCAGTGTTTTACTATAATGCATGTTCCTTAGCATAAGAGTGGACATGTACGGGTTGCCAGACACTTTTGCATTTTCATCTTCTTTTCTCACAGGATGAAGCTTGTCAAAAGGACTACATTTTGCTAGTGCTAGTACTGCACTGCTATAGGTGAGTTGTCTTGCTGTAAAGAAAGCCTTTCGTTGGCTGTATGAAAAATTCTGCATAAAACCAAGAGAACTATGAACACCTGAACCACCACAGCAAACTCTACCAGCTCCCACTGATATCCAGGACAATGAGACCTGGTAGAGACCCCATCATCTGTGGATTCTGCTGTGAAACTCTTTAGTGTCTCCTGGTTTTGCCACAAGTACAGATCTCTGGCAGCATGAGGTTCCTCCATAGTGGCCCAGTCTCTTGCAAAGGCTCCTGAGGATACTGTGGCCAATTGGACTATACCACACTAAAGAAAACTGAACTGGGTCCTGTCCAGAATCAAACTATGCCAGGTACCTAGAGAAGACTATACCTGCAGAGGGGCAGGTGGGCAGCACCAAAGCACAGACCTTACCTGAGTTCACAAACTTTCCAGACTGTCGTTGGTGCTTTCTTTACCCCAGAGGCCCAGCTAATCCTCTAAGCACATTGTTTTCTCAGTTCAGAAAGATCTTGTTCCCGTTGCCTATATGGGGTCACACTCCTGTCATGTGTCCACAGTGTCCATTCACATCTGGGTCCCCAGTGCTCAGGGCAGGGCCTGGCCAGTATTAGGGGCTCAGTGTTCCACGTACACTTATGGGAGGAACACGAGTGACTTAGTAAGTGCAATAGGACAAAGAAAAGAAAAAACAGATAAGAATATTGGAAAGGAAGAAATGAAATTTTCTCTCTTCACAAAGGCATGAACTTATAGGTAGAAAACCTAACAAATTTGTTTTTAAAAACGACTTGTAATAAAATATGCCTGGGATTTGTTTGAATCAGGTATGGTAGGATACGCACACACAGACATGACTGTCATGAAGGAAGAAGTTTTTCCTCACAGTTTCCTACAAACAGGAGGCAAAGCGCCCGCGGTGCAGGGCCACATGCAGAAGCAGCCTGGTTGGTTGGGAGGCGAGGGGTCAAGGCAAAACATGCACAAAAACCTTTATGGTGTTCACATTGTGGTAACTTATTGAGCTATACATTTATAATGTGTACAATGTTCTCCATGAATATTATGTTCTAGTGAAAATATTTACTTAAAAGGAGACAGTTTTAATTCACACTTCTTTTTTTTTTTGAGACAGAGTCTCACTTTGTTGCCCAGGCTACAGTGAGTGCCGTGGCATCAGCCTAACTCACAGCAACCTCAAACTCCTGGGCTCAAACGATCCTTCTACCTCAGCCTCCCGAGTAGCTGGGACTACAGGGATGCGCCACCATGCCCGGCTAATTTTTTCTATATATATATTAGTTGGCCAATGTATTTCTTTCTATTTATAGTAGAGACGTGGTCTCGCTCTTGCTCAGGTTGGTGTTGAACTCCTGAGCTCAAAGGATCCACCCGCCTCGGCCTCCCCGAGAGCTAGGATTACAGGCATGAGCCACCGCACCCGGCCTTAATTTACACTTCTAATCAAGCTGAGCTCTGCATTACTCTGTCACTGTGGAGGGCTTTACCCAGAGGCCCCCCTGACCATCCATTTGGGCAGTGATGGGAAATCCCTTTGATGTGCGATTCACCAAACTGGGAATTGAAACCTGGATTTTAGGCCGGGCCGGTGGTTCACGCCTGTAATCCTAGCACTCTGGGAGGCCTAAGCGGGCAGATTGCTCGAGGTCAGGAGTTGGAAACCAGCCTGAGCAAGAGCGAGACCCTGTCTCTACTATAAATAGAAAGAAATTAATTGGCCAACTAATATATATAGAAAAAATTAGCCAGGCATGGTGGTGCATGCCTGTAGTCCCAGCTACTCGGGAGGCTGAGGCAGCAGGATTGCTTGAGCCCAGGAGTTTGAGGTTGCTGTGAGCTAGGCTGACGCCACGGCACTCACTCCAGCCTGAGCAACAAAGTGAGACTCTGTCTCAAAAAGAAAAAAAGTAAAGAAAGAAACCTGGATTTAAAAACAAGATCTCGTACTGATGCGTTGATGATACTTTACTTCACTGGGTCACCAATTGCTTATTTCTAAAAATGAAGTAGGGTTTAGCCTAGTGGATCTCTGAGGTCCTGTCTGTCCCCAATATCTATGATTATTTCACTCTATAAAGAGAAAGGGCCAGGCAGGGGCCTCAGTGGAGGGAAGGAGGAACAGAACAGGGACTCATCTCTCAAAAAATAAAAAGATTGCTTTTAAGAGAGCCATTGAGTTCATTTTATCCAAAATAAACTAGTGTGATTGTTTTAGAGCTCAGAGCTGCATGAGTCTAACAGTAAAATAACTGCTTCTCTTTGTCCCAGATAAAGGGTTCACCAAGACAAAACACACTCAGTGCTAAAGGTTACAAAACCAATCTCTGACCCTCATTTTAATCCATCTGTGCTGTAATTATTGACTCAATGTTTATTTGAAGGTCACTGGTTAGGCTGAATCACGAAATACTGAGTAATAGTACACAGTAAGTAAATGTTGGTGAATCTGGTTGAACTGAGTTTCTTGCTTGGAGGAAGCATGCAAGAGTCAGGGGATACGGGTTCCACCCTCAGGTTTATCACCTGCAATCTGTGCGTCCTTGGCCAAGGTACGGAAGCTCCAAGGCCCAGCCTCCTTCTCCCTCCAATGGCAATGATTTTACCTTATCCATAAGGTAATTGAGAGAGTATGATGTGTATGAAAATTCTCTGTAAATTGTCAGAGTTCCTGTAAACATGACCAATAAGACATTGTGTATCTGGGGTCTTGATAAAACTTAATTTTTCTTTACTGCAGTTAGAAATAACTGTACTAACCTAGTGTTATTCACAATAGCCAAGATATGGAAACAACTTAAGTGTCCATTCACAGATAAATGGATAAAAAAATTGTGGTTGGAATATTATTTATCCTTAAAAAGAAGGCGATACTGTAATTTGCAACAACACAGATAAACCTGGAGGATATTATGCTAAGTGATCTAAACCAGAGAGAAGAAAAAGTATTATATGATCTCACCTATATGTGGAGTATTAAAAAATAGAATACATAGAAAGAGAGAGTAAAATGTTTGTTACTGGGATAGGGAAGGGGAAAAAATGGGGAAAACTAGGTCAAAGGTACAAATTTGCAGTTAGGTAGGATGAATAAATCTAGGGATCTAATGTACAGCAAGAGGATTACAGTTAATAATATTGTATTGTATGTATACTGAAAATTTGCTGAAAAAGTAGATTTTAGATGCTCTTATCACAGAAAAAGATATCTATGGAATGTGATGAATATTTAAATTTATTTAACTGTAGTAATCCTTTCACTCTATATGTCAAAACATCATGTTGTACACCTTAAATATATACAATAAAAATAAGAAATAACTGTACTAATCAGTTAGAACCATACAATAATATCTTTATAGAATGTGCCTTTGTACAAGCATTGCCATCACTGATCTAGAAATGTATATCATTCCAGTGATATTTAGATCCTCACAACCACTAAGTGTCCTCTCCTGTTCAGGCTTGCACGTTGTGTTTGTTCTATGCTGTGTTTAATGATTTCTCTACCTCCCATCCACCACGGAAGCTCATGGCTGTTCTGTCTGTATAATTTCCCTTCCACGCTGTGCAATATTTCATTCTATTAATTCTGACACACACAGACCAGAAAAGCAAAAGAAGCAGCTGTGTCTGGAGGTGACTGGGGTGGGAGAAGTCCTAGTTTCCCAAGCTTTCCCCACTAAATACCATGAGATTGGCTCATCCCTCCTATATACTGAGCAAGTTTCACCTTTCCAGTGATGGAGAGGGGAGAAACCCATTTTAAAAAATTTTTTGAGAATGTATGTCCTTGTTATTTTGTGAATAGTCAGTGTGATGTACCTTCCAAATAACCAATGTTTTGGGGATTTTGTTTTGTTTTTCTAAAATTGTTTTTGAAGAGAAGCCATAGTGCATCACATGGACATCAGAGTATCTCAGCTCAAATTCCAGTTTTGCCACCTATGTGCTGTGGGACACTGGACAGGTCTCCTGTTCTCCCAAAGTCTCCCTTTCCCCATTGGAAAAATAAAAGATAACAATCTCTGTCTTCCTTTTAGGAGGTTAAATGTGAAAAAGTGTGTGTGTTTTCTTAGCTAATTACATATATATGTTTGGTCATTCAAGATATGAGTCATGTTAGCTATTTCATGTCTAGGCAGCACACTAAAATATTTTAAAAGGCTTTCATTATCCAGGAAAGTATCTCAGTGTTTGAGGAAGCATTATAGGATCAACATTATTTTATATATAAGGAATACTACTAGGAGTATCATCAAAGTCATAAATTCTAACTGATCATCAATCTAAGAATTCAGAATGTTGAATAATTTTTGATCAAATAATTTACTTCGTTGTTTCTCACATTTGGCTAAACATTGAAAACATGTGGGTTGTTTAAAAAAGCCAAAGCAGTACTAGAGTCCTAGCCCAGACTAGTTAAACCAGAATCTCTAGTGTGGGTCTTAAAAATGAGAGCCAGAAAAAAAAACACGTCGGTTTTATATTTTTCAATGAGCCAAAGTCCATTCAGAAGAGGGAGTAGAGTCTATCTAGCTGACTGGTTATTTATGTGTTAATGAGTCATAAGTGAATTAGCAGGGAGTGTTATAAAAGCCTTGGAGTGCAAGCTCACAGTTCTCTTGGTAAGAAGAGAAGGCTGCAATGGACCCAGCTGTGGTTCTGGTGCTCTGTCTCTCCAGTTTGCTTCTCCTCTTCCTTTGGAGACAGAGCCCTGGGAGAGGGAAGCTTCCTCCTGGCCCCACTCCTCTCCCAATTATTGGAAATATCCTGCAGGTGGATGTTAAGAACATTGGCAAATCCTTAACCAATGTAAGTATGCTTTATGCTCCTTTCATGACTTGCAAAAGGTGAATAATTAACACTTATACTTTTTAAGAAAAATTTTATGTTCAATTAATAAATGATAATAATATATAAAGGGTAAAACACTATGTTTTGAAACACTGGAATGATCAAATCAGGGTAAACACATTCATCATCTCCAACATTTATCATTTCTTTGTAGTGAGAGCAGTTAAAAATCCTCTCTTTTATGTATTTTCAAATATACAATATATTATTATTATTAATTATAGTCACTTTGCTGTCCAGTAGAACGCCAGAACTTATTACTCGTATATAACTGTAACTTTGTACCTGTTGTCCAACATCTTCCCTTTTCTCTTCCACCTCCACCCTTCTGGCCTCTGGTCCCCACCATCCTGATCTCTACTTCTATGAGTGCAACTTTTTAGATGTCACATATAAGTGAGATCATACAGTATTTTTTCTCTCTGTACCTGGTTTATTTACTAAACATAATGTCCTCTAGATTCATCCATGTTGTCACAAATGAAAGAATTTCATTTTTATTTTTTAAGGGTAAAGAGTATTTGTTTATATATACCACATTAAAAAATTGTTTGTTGATAGACACTTAGATTTTTTCCATATCTTGGCTATTGTGAATGATGCTGCAATAAACATGGGCATGCAGACATCTCTTTGACATACTGATTTCAATTCCTTTGGATATACACCCAGTAGTGGGATTGCTAGTTCATCTGGTAGTTCTAATTTTAGGTTTTTTGAGGAAACTTCATACTGTTTGCCCAACTGCATGTACTATTTACATTACCATCAATAGTGTATAAGGGTTCCCTTTTTTTCACATTTGCCAACATCTGTTATCTTTTATCTTTTTTATATATAATAGCCAATCTAAGAGATGTGAGACAATATCTCACTGTGGTTTTAATTTGCATTTCTCTGATGATTAAAGTTTTTGTGCATTTAAAAAATATATCTGTTGGCCATTTGTATGTCTTCTTTTGAGAAATGTCCATTCAAGTCATTTGACTATTTTAAATACGGCCATTTGTTTTCTTTTATAGAATAGTTTTAGTTTCTATATATTTTGAAGATTAGCCCCTTATCTGAAGTGTGATTTACAAATATTTTCTCCCAATGCATTGATTTACTCTATTGTTTCCTTTGCTGTGCAGAAGCTTTTTATCTTGGTGGAATCCCATTTGTATATTTTTGCTTTCATTGCCTGTGCTTTTGGGGTAATCTCTAAAAGATATCTGCACAGACCAATGTCATGGAGTTTTCTCTCTATGTTCCTCTAGTCATTTCTTAGTTTCAGGTCTTATGGTTAAGTCTGGCCTTAAACATAATCTATTTTGTGTTGGTTCTTGTAAAAGGGGTGAATAAGTGTCCATTCTCATACTTTTGCATATGGATATCGAACTTTTTCAATACCATATATTGAAGAGACTGTTCTTTCCTCATTATATGTTCTTGGTACTTTTGTCAAAAACCAATTGACTGAAGAGTTTATTTCAGTGAGTTTATTTCTGGGCCCTCTATTCTATTCTTTTGGTCTATGTGTCTGTTTTTATGCAAAGACCATGTTGTTTGAATCACTATAGCTTTGTAATATATTTTGAAATCCTGTAGAGTGATGCCTCCCTCCAGCTTTATTCTTTTTGGTCAAGATTGCTTTGAATATTTGGGGTCTTTTGTGGTTCTGTACAAATTTTAGGATTTTTTTTTTTCTATTTCTGTGAAGAATAAGATTGGGATTTTCATAGGGATTGCATTGAGTCTGTATGTTGCTTTGGGTAGTGTGGACATTTTAAGAATATTAGTTCTGGCCAGGCACGATGGCTCACGCCTGCAATCCTAGCACTCTGGGAGGCCTAGGAGGGTGAATCACTCAAGGTCAAGAGTTTGAAACCAGCCTGAGCAAGAGCAAGACCCCGTCTCTACTAAAAATAGAAAGAAATTACTGGGACAGCTAAAAGTACATGGAAAAAAATTGCCGGGTATGGTGCTACATGCCTGTATTCCCAGCTACTTGGGAGGCTGAGGCAGAAGGATTGCTTGAGCCCAGGAGTTTGAGGTTGCTGTGAGCGAGGCTGACACCACAGCACTCTAACCAGGGCAACAAAATGAGACTCTGTCTCAAAAAAAAAGAGGGGGGGGATACCTTTGCATTTATTTGTGTCATCTTCAATTTCTTTAATCAATGTTTTATAGTCTTCAGTATACATATCTTTCACTTTCTTAGTTAAATTTATTTCTAAGTATTTTTTGATGTTACTGTAATGTATTGTTTTGTTAATTTCTTTTCAGACAGTTTTTTGTTAGTGTATAGAAATGCTACTGATTTTTGCACCTTTATGTCGATCCTGTAACTTACTGATTTCTTTATCAGTTGAGGCAGCCTTTTGATGGAGTCTTTAGGATTTTCTCTATATAAGATCATGTTGTCAGCAAACAGACAATTTCACTTCATCCTTTCCAATATGGATATATTCAATTTTCTTTCTCTTGTTTAATTGCTCTGGCTAGAACTTCCAGTACTCTGTTTAACAGAAGTATTGAGAGGGGATATCCTTGTCTTCCTGATCTTACAGAAAAAGCTTTTAGGTTTTCACCATTAAGTATGATGTTAGCATGGACTTGTTGTATATGGCTTTTATAGTATAAGGGAACATTCCTTCTATATTGCTAGAGGCAAATTATTAAAATATGTTATGGTAAAGCAAATATCCACTGTGGAGTATTTTTTTGGGGGTATGTCATTGTCATAAATGGTGGAATGAGATAATGCATTTGGCAACAGAGAAGCTTTTGAGTTGTAAGTTAGAGTCAAAATAATAAAGTGCTGCTGCCCTTCTTCGTTTCAGTCATTTGCTATGATTTTTTTTTGCCTGAAGGTAAATAGTAATGGAGGTGTTTTGTGGTTTGAGATTTTATTCAAGAAGTCAGCTACTGTATGTGCTGTATATTTCATTTAGATTATCCATGAAAATTAAACTTCTCCAAGGCATCAAATCATGCCTTATGTCAAGGAAATATCTATGAATTCATGATAAACATATATGAATGAAAGAAAGAATTAATTATTCAGGGATGGCTGGGTAGTACTGGTATACTTTTGGCCTGGTCATAAAGCTGCTGTCTGTGACCTAAGCATGTATATAACGTGGAAGAAATTCTTCTTCCATGAGGTACTACACGTCCTGGGACTGCCTGTGTGGTACCTGCTCTCTTTCTGTGGTGATCATACCAGAGGATCTGAAGTGGGCTTGGCAATAGAATCACTTGAGGTGATTTTTAAAAATGTACATTTGTAGTATTTATCACAGGACTCCTGACTCAGAATCCTTGTGGGAAGAGCTTTGGTATTAGTCCTAAAGCATGTCCCAGCAGCTGAGTACTGGCCCAACTGTGAACAGGGTGATAAATTGATCAGGCATCAGAGGTTGACTAAGCAAGGTTCGAATTTGGATCTTCTATTTATTAGTTTTGGGAAACTGGAAATGAATTTGAAATTCTTTAAAACTCCATCTCTCTTATGTGTAAAACAGAGTAACTAAACCAAGTTTGAGGTGTCGATGTGATGAGTAAGTGTAATAATCTGTGTACTAATTGCCTGGGCCATTGCCTGGCACATCAGAGTTGCTCTATATGTGCAGCTATAACAATCACCATCATATTTATCAATTTATATATTAAAGCCAAAAATATTTACATCTGTGTTGGAGAGAATAAAAATATCAACAATATGCTGATAATATCAATCTGAATCATATACAATATATAGACCAAATACTGACTTCTTTTGTTACTATTTGAATCTCCTTTCCTATTTTCAGTTCTCAAAAGTCTATGGCCCGGTGTTTACTGTGTACTTTGGCATGAAGCCCGCTGTGGTGTTACATGGATATGAAGCAGTGAAGGAAGCCCTGATTGATCATGGAGAGGAGTTTTCTGGAAGAGGCCATTTCCCAGTGGCTGAAAGAATTAATAAAGGGCTTGGTAGGTGGGCCTGTGCCTGAGTCAGCAGTGGTAAAGGGGGTGGGGAGGATGGACAACAGTCTTGTAGAGCTCCTAGGCAGAGCTTGGCCTCCCACATGGCTGTGGAGTGTCAGCTCCCTCTTCCTTACCTGGGAATTCCCTCTTAGTTTCTGTTTCCCATTCTGGTAGGAATCATTTTCAGCAATGGAGATAGATGGAAGGAGATCAGGCGCTTCACCCTCATGACCCTGCGGAATTTCGGGATGGGGAAGAGGAGAATTGAGGAATGTGTTCAAGAGGAGGCCCGCTGCCTTGTCGAGGAGTTGAGAAAAACCAAGGGTGGGTGACTTTTTTTTGCCTATAAAAGTTTTTAAAATTAATTTAAATTTTTTTATTGATACATAGTATTTTTACATATTTGTGGGGGTACATGTGATATTTTGTTACATGCATAGACTGTTTAATAATCTAGTCAGGGTATTTAGGATATCCATCACTGTGAGCATTTATCATTTTATGTGCTGAGAACATCTCAAGACCTTTCTTCTACCCATTTTGAAATATACAATACACTGAACTTAACTGACTGACCCTTGCCCTCTTATCAGGCATGAAACAAATGACATATGCTTTACCTTAATTAGTCTATATTTGCACGGTCAGCTTCACTGACATGTCTAGGGCCTTCTTCCAAGGCCTGTGACTACAATTTCCACCAGTAATGATGCTTATCTATGGTTTTAAGTGCCCGGGCATCTTTAGTGCCGCTCGCATCAATTGTAATTTCCATGTTAAACAATTATTTGAAAACTATCAGCTGGCATTATTTAATGTCACTATTTACTATATTGTTTTATATGTTTTCAGAAAATATATGCCCTAGCATAATCCTGTAAATTACACAAATACCAAGTTATAAAATGATTTATTTCTAAATATCAACTCTTTTTTCTGTTTTTGAGACAACGTCTTGCTCTGTCACCCAAGGTTGGCTGTGGTGACATGACCATAGCTCACTGCAGCCTCGAACTCCTGGGCTCAAGCAGAGACTGGGTCTAGTTATGTTGCCCAGGCTGGTCTTGAACTTCTGGCCTCAAGTAGTCCTCCTGCCTTGGCCTTCTAAAGTGGTAGAATTACAGGCATGTGCCACTATATCTGGATTCAAGTATTATCATAACTCTTTCCCCTGCCTTCCCTAATTGTAAATTGGCTCAGTATTCAGCTTTCGTTATGTTCTTCTCCGTTTTTATTTATGTATATTAATCATGTTTTTTATTTCCTATATTTCATGATGCTTTCACATCTTGGGGACCTTGTGGACCCAGGAAGGGACTTCCCCTGCCAGAGTTAGCTACTTCCTAGATATAGCAAATATCTTGTCTGCAGCATACCTTTGATTTATAAACCAATGTGTTCAGAGGCCACACCCCCATCCACTTCCTTTATCAAACTCTCACACAGCCAGACAATATAATTGTCCCGTGTTATCCATGGCGGATTGGTTCTAGGTCTTCCTGCAGGTACCAAAATCCATGAATGCTGAAGTCCCTTGTATAAAATGATGTAGTATGTGCATATAACTCATGCGTATTCTCTTTGTTAGATCTGGAGACAAGAGGGAGACACATGAAGCATGAGCTGTAGCAAAATGCTGTTTATTTTGAGCATCTGGCTGAAGATGGGTGGAGGCCAAAAGAGTGTCCACCCTGAGGGAGGGGAAAGCCTTGGGTTTGATAGAGGGATTTTCTGGGGGCAGTGAGCAGCACCTGCAGAGATAGGGAAGGAGGCTAGCTTCATCCTTATCAGGAGGAATAGGAAGGCTGCGTTGCTGCAGCTGTCTGTGGTCCTGCAGCTGTCTGTGGTTGAAGTTAGCTTCACAACCTTGGACTCTCCAGACTCCTGCGGCTTTTGTTTCACAGGCTTTAGAGTCACGATCTAAGTATTACGTCCTATGCATACTTTTCAGGTTCCCATTCTAAGTAAACCTAGCACTCTTATATGCTTCAAATCATCTCTAGACTACTTATAATACCTGATAGAATTTAAAAGTTATGTAACTAATTGTTACCCTGTATTGTTTAGAGAATATTGACGGGGAAAAAATGTCTGTGTAGTCTGTACATGTTGAGTACAGATGCTTTTTTATTCCCAAATACTTTTCTTCTA
Source organism: Microcebus murinus (assembly GCF_040939455.1). Lineage (NCBI taxonomy): Eukaryota > Metazoa > Chordata > Mammalia > Primates > Cheirogaleidae > Microcebus > Microcebus murinus. Next base: position 30,597,895 of record NC_134117.1, on the reverse strand, counting down.
CGATTGGTTGAATCCAGAGATGCGGAACTCATAGACAGGAGAGCTGATTGTATTGTCCTTGCCCTAAATTACCCCAGGGCCAGTGCTAGACAGCTAGGGAGGGACTACCCCATGAGTCCATAGCCACTGAAATTATTCAAACTATCCATTCCTAAACTTACTTGAGTACCTACCCTATTTCTCTCGCTCCTTCCCCTGAAAACCTCAATAAAGGCTCCAACCCACAGTTCCTTTTGCTCCTGCATCCTGACCAACCCTGGGGCTTCCCTGTTCCCATGCCCCACAGTGGTGTGGGTGCCTCTCCTCTTGGAACTATGAGAAACACGCTATCTTTTCAAGGGCAGTCTGTTCAAGGGCAGCCTGTTTTGTTGACCTCACCATATCTGAATAAACACAAAATCCTGGGTGAATTTTATTTATTTTTATTTTAAAAATTTTTTTAAATTTCAGAATATTACAGGTGTACAAACACTTTGGTACATATATTGCCTTTGCACCACCCAAGTCAGAGCTACCAATGTGCCCATGTCTCAGATGGTGTGCACTGAACCTATTAGGTGTGAATTTACCCATCTTGTCCTCCCTGCCCCCACTTGCCCAACACTGGATAAATGTTACTTCCATATGTGCATATAAGTGATCAATTAGAACCAATTTAATGGTGAGTACATGTGGTGCTTGTTTTTCCATTCTTGGGGTACTTCATTTAAGAGAATGGGTTCCAGCTCCACACAGGATAATACAAGAGGTGCTAGATCACCATTGTTTTTTGTGGCAGAGTAGTACTCCATGGTATACATATAACACACTTTATTAATCCACTCGTGTATTGATGGGCACTTGGGTTTTTTCCACATCTTTGCAACTGTGAATTGTGCTGCTACAAACATTCAAGTACAGATGTCTTTATTATAGAATGTCTTTTTTTCTTTTGGGTAAATACCTAGGAGTGGGATTGCTGGATCAAATGGTAGTTCTACTTTTAGTTCTTTGAGGTATCTCCATATTACTCTCCCTAGAGTTTGTACTACTTTGCAGTCCCACCAACAGTGTATGAGTGTTCCTATCTCTCCTGTGACTTTTAAAACAATTGAATTTAAAATAAGTTTTATGGCAATTATTAACCTTCCCCTGCAAGTTCAACTCACCTATGAAGTGCTTGTCACAATGAGTCTGATTTCCAGCTTAGATTCCAAATTACTCTGTTTTTATTATCTTTCCCAAGCAAAGAGAAAAGAAAGATGGAAAACCAGGTTTTTCCTATGAGTCATGCACATGCCCATACCCTAAGAAATCTCAAATTTATAATCTCCTACCTTGCTGGCTAGAATAAAAGGTTTTCTGAAAGCCTAGTGCCCTGGCATGTTTTGGCTAAAAAGGGGTCTGGCCTAAGAGCAGTTAACTAAACAGGCTTCCTACTATTTAATTCCCAATAGTTACTATACAACACTTTTGATTCAAGTCAAGTCAGTCTTAATTACATTTATGATACTCTGATACATAAAGTTTATTAAAGATTTGATTATAACAATATGGTTTAAAAATTGCCCATAAATTGCTTATTTTCTTTATCTGTGAAATGATGGAATTGACCTACATGATGATCAAATGTAAAAATTTATAATAACATGGTATTTCTTGATGGCTAGATAGAACAATAACCCAGAATTCAATAAAGGGTAGGTTTTGTCCAGATAAATTAAATGTAGGGCCTGGTAATGCCACTTCTTAGAGCTGAAAATTCTTTTTTTTTTTCTTTCCATATTGAAATAAGGAAATAAAAATTTTCCATTTATCAATTTAACCTATTTTGTTTGTAATTTAAGTCTGAAATGAAGATTGTTTATTTTACTTTGATTTTTGCAAACAAATCTATCTTCTCATTTGTGTTCATTTGTGTTAGCTTTTTTTCTCATATAACATGGATGGCTTTTTCTTTTTTACATTTGTTCCATCAAATACCTGAATTTCTCATATCTTTTTCTCTTTAGTCTTCCCATCTGCTGGTTCTACACAGTTTCTTCAATTATTCATTGTATTAATATATAAAATATTCCCAAGTACTTAAGCATTATATTTCCTTCCTTCCTATATCAATGCTTAATTGTGTACAAGTTTTCTAGATAAACATGATTCTGCACTGAGGACTTGCATTATTAGGTGCTTTTAAACATGGCTTCTTCATTTTTTTTTCTTTTGTCCTCCAAAGTAACAGGCACCTTGGATCAGAATTGTGTATAGAAAGGCAGTAATGGAAATGGAGAATTTGGAAAACCATTATTAAATGGGATAGGAAGGAATGATTAATTCAGGTTCACAGGAAAAGTGATGTGCTAATTTTAAGTATGCTCAAGTTTTTGCTGATAAGGGAATTTCTAGGTAGACATTGCTTTATAGATTCTAAAATTACAATTACCTGTTATTGAAGTGTTTTGTATGTATATTTTAATGGTATTTGAAAAATGTTTTCAATTCTTTAGCCTCACCATGTGATCCTCTATTTATCCTGAGCTTTGCTCCCTGCAATGTGATCTGCTCCATTATATTCCGGAATCGTTTTGATTATGTAGATCAGACTCTTCTTAACATGATGGAAAAATTCGATGAAAACCACAGGATTATGAGCTCCCCATGGTTACAGGTGAGGTCAACAGCCTCTCTTCTGAACACATTACTTACATTTTTCTCTGACAAGTCCAAAATTCTATATGGACCAAGCCATGAAGTAACTGTGTGAAAATTGTACATTTTAGATAATATAATGTGGTGACTCTGTAAATCAGATTCTTCTCACTCCTTAGGGTTTTTTTTCTTTCTTTTTGAAGGCTCTAGCTGTTACTTTAGTTTTCTTTCTGAGCTATTGTTGTAAAGTATGTATTCTTTATTTGTATGGTCTCTGAAGTCTCTTTTTCCTTAGCTTATGGTCAGCTAGTTGTGAAAGAAATTTTCTTGAATGTGAACAGCCAAAATAAAAGGATAGATAGATATAAAGACAGAGAGAGAGAGAGAAAGAAATAGAGATGGAAAGATGTAAGGAAGGAAGTAAAGAAAGAAACAAAAATGGAGTTAGAGAAGGAAGGAAGTGAGGAAGGAAGGAAGGAGGGAGGAAAACACTTCCAGATTAGCTGTGTTCTGGAGCACTCCTTGTTACAGCTTCCACTTGTTGCTGAAGCTGAGTCTGGATTTCAGCCAGAGGTGAAAGTTTACAGTCTTCTCAGGTCTTTTGTTAGCCTAGATCCTGCCCTGGTCATGTCTGTGGCTTTCTAACTTTCTCAGTATATGTGCACACTTTTGAATGTCTCAATTTTGGAAGATACTGTCTCCCCAGCTTTTGTTTCCACGGTTTTAGTGCTCTATGGTGTGTTTCAGTTGTAATCTTTTTTGTTCCAGGTGGGTGTGGGTTGTCCATTTGCATTACAAGGTTTTTGAGAAATGCCCACTGCTTTTCCCTCCTGAGTAAATTCTGAATCAGTTGAAACAAAGGCAAGTGCCTTATATTAGTCCTTCAGGTAGTCCTCAGACATGTTAGACACAAACAGAATTCTTTACAAGTAAGGTCTACTCTGGTTCCTTTGGAACCAGCATGCTAGATCCCACACTGGGACAGGAGTTGCCCTTGTCCAGACCACTTCCAAGCCAGTGAGGGAGGTAGGACAGGGAAAATACAATTATGACCAAACTACCTTACCATTTTTAGGTTTCCTTTTTTATGATTCAGCTTTCTCTTAGTTGCTTAAATCTTTGACTGTTTTCCAGAGTTCTGTCAAAGTTGATTCTATTTTTCCTTGATTTTTTGGGATGTTTTTGTGGAGAAACAGGCTCTTGGAACTTGTATGCTGTGTCTTTTTTGCTGATATCACTCTGTGAAGTGAATGGTTGAATGCCACAGTCCTGTCTAGATCTTCACATCACAAAGTGAACGCCTGTGATAGATAGCAGATGTCTTTATTTTACAGATGAAAAAACAAATGCCTGAGTATAGAGCTGGAATTGGCTAGTGGTTTTTCCTCCAAACCTCAAAACCCGGTTTCCAGGCAGTGCTTTGGTGACTCCCAAAAGCATGCCCATGGTTCTCAATGGAGATCCAAGGCCCTTGTTAAAAAGCTTCCGTTACCCACGGGGTTGTCCCCCAGTCAACACCTAGTGACCTCTTCATCATATTACTGGGCAGAAGTATCCTGACTTAGCGTGTCAAGGGGGGATAATGTTTGGCAGCACAGAGGTAGCCAGGAAACTTTGTGTGGCATAGGGGGTATTTGATGCTTCAGCTAGGATCCTAGTTGACAAGGTAACCAGGGTTAGAATGATAAAATGATTGCATTTGGGGGTTATGAAACATAAAAATTTTCCCTGTGCTGAGCTGGTATGTCTTGTCTTTCTCTCTGCCTGAGAGATAATTATGGGATTTTACAGAAGTAACCTAACTGTTCTGGTACACAGTTACTTATCCACAAAATGCTGAATTGGTGTTTCATAGTATCTTTGCACCCTTTCCAGTTTTAAAATAGTGATTCTCTTACTGAGGCTGCTTGCTAGTAGCAGAAATAGCAGGGAGTGACTTTGTGTTCTATTTCAGGTTACTGAAACTTCTTTAACCTCTGTCCTCACCTATAAAATATGAATCATAGCAATTCATGCCATTCTAAATTTCAAGCTGTAGGGAAGAAATAATGTAAAAAATAAGAGAAGTGACATAAAGATGCTTTAATACTCTAAAAATAGCATATGAATACAGAAAATTATAATCATCTTTGATTCTCTGGTCACAATTTTCTCCTTTAAATCTATCACCATAGAGGATTACTTTTATGTACAATCAAATGCTTCTCCTAAACAGGAAAACCATTTTTTTAATCTCGGTTTTAAACCAGCAGTTAACATATGCTATATATGTCTTCAATATATGTTAATAATTTAATGTTAATAATTTAATAATATGTTAATATGTTAATAATTTTTTTAATCTTTAAGGTCTGCAATAATTTTCCTGCTCTCATTGATTATCTCCCAGGAAGTCATAATAAATTATTTAAAAATTTTGCTTATGTTAAAAGTTATGTTTTGGAGAAAATAAAAGAACATCAAGAATCCCTGGACATGAACAATCCTCAAGACTTCATTGATTATTTCCTGATCAAAATGGAACAGGTGAAATGTTATTTGTTTGCCTGCATTTTGAGGTTCATTGAGCAGTCTATCCTGGTTGGGTATGCTTAAATCATCAGGCAAGAAAGGCTTAACAAGCACTTTGAGTACCTATTGTGTGTATAGGTTTGTACTAAGCATCATGGAAGATTTAAAATTAAATTGTTGAGCAATTAGAATAGATAGGTACTGTTTTTAGGTACTAATTATCTTAAGAAAGACAGAATGCACACCTCAGGTGAAGTGAAAATACAAATAAATTAGCAAATACAAAATATGTAGCCATAAAATGTTCACATCACACAGTGTGTGGGAGAGTGAGAAGGAAGGGTTTAAAGAAGGCAGTAGGTGGGCCTCCTGTACATGCTGAGGTTTGATGTAGATCTTTAGATATTTGCAGTGAACAGCAGGGTAGTGGATTTCAGCTGGGAAGAATGGCGTGATGAGAGGTTCAGGGCTGTGTGGTGGCAAAGAGATGGAGGAGAGAAGCCCCACTGAGTGGAACCAAAGATGAAATTGAGTAGTACGGAGTTGGAGGTTGCATTATAGAGCTATTTCACTTATTTGGTTAAGTTTATTCTTAGGTATTTTATTTTATTTGTAGCTTTTGTAAATGGGATTACTTTCTTGGTTTCTTTTTCAGATTCTTTACTGTTGGCGTGTAGAAATGCTATTGATTTTTGTATCCTGATTTTGTATCCTGCAACTTTACTGAATTTGTTTATTGGTTCTAATAGTTTTTTTGAGGTGTCTTTAGGTTTCTGAAGTTTAGATGGAAGGTCATATCATCTGCAAACAGGAATAATTTGACTTCTTCCTTCTCAATTTGGATGCCCTTTATTTCTCTCTCTTGTCTGATGGATGGCTCTAGCTAAAACTTAGAGTACTATGTTGAATGACAATGGTGAAAGTGATCATCCTGTTTTTTTCTAGATCTTAGAGGAAAGGCTGTCAGTTTTTCTCCATTCAGTATGATACTCTGTGGGTCTGTCATGTAACTTTTATCATGTTCAGGTCAGTTCCTTCTACACCCAGTTTTTTGAGAGTTTTTATCATGAAGGGATGTTGAATTTTAATGAATGCTTTTCCAGCATCAATTGAAATGGTCATATGGTTTTTGTTTTTCTTTCTGTCGATATGATATATCACATCTATTAATTTGTGTATGTTGACTCATCCTTGCATCCCTGGGATGAATACCACTTGATCACGATAAATAATCTTTTTAATGTGTTGTTGAATTCTTTTTGCTAGTATTTTCTTGAGGATTTTTGTGTCTATGTTCCTCAGATATATTGGCCTATAGCTTTCCTTTTTTGTTGTGTCTTTGTCTGGTTTTGGTGTCCTAGTGACACAGGCCTCGAAGAATGAGTTTGGGAGTTTGGGAGTATTCCCTCCTCCTCACTTTTTTGGAATAGTTTAAGTAGGATTGGTACTAGTTCTCTGAATGCTTGGTAGAATCCAGCAGTGAAGCTATCGGGTCTTGGACTTTTCTTCGATTGGAGACTTTTTATTACTGCCTCTATCTCATTACTTGTTACTGGTTTATTCAGGTTTTGGATTTCTTCCTGGTTCAATCTCGGTAGATTGTATATGTCTAGGAATTTATTCATTTCTTCTAGGTTTTCCATATAGTTGCTCGTAGTAGTCTCTAATGATCCTTTTGATTTCTGCAGTATCAGTTGCAATGTCGTCTGTTTATCTCTAATTTTATTTATTTGGGTCTTCTCTCTCTTTTTCTTAGTCTGGCCAAAGGTATGTTTCTTTCTTTTCAAAAAAACAACTTCTTTCATTAATCTTTTGTATTTTTTTAGTTTTAGTTTCATTTATCTGCTCTGATCTTATTTCTTTTCTATAAATTTTGAGTGTGGTTTGCTCTTATTTTTCTAGTTCTTTGAGATATATTGTTACATTGTTTATCTGAAACTTTTCTACTTTTTTCATGCATGCATTTATTGTTATAAACTTTCCTCTATTACTGCCTTTCCTGTATCCCATAGGTTTTGATATATTATGGTTTCATTTTCATTTGTTTTGAGAAATCTTTAAATTTCTTTGTTAATCTCGTCATTGACTCATTTGTCATGCAGGAGTATATTGTTTAATTTCCATGTGTTTGTATAGTTTCCGTTGTTCCTCTTGTTATTGATTTCTGGTTTTATTTCATTGTGGTCAGATAAAATATTTGGTATGACTTCAGTTTTTTTGAATATTTTAACAGTTGTTTTGTGGCCTAACCTATGGTCTGTCCTTGACAATAATCCATGAGCTGAGAAGAAGAACGTGTATTCTGCAGGTGTTGGTTGAAACATTCTCTAAATATCTATTAGGTCCATTTAGTCTACAGTGCAGATTAAGTCCAATGTTTCATTGTTGATTTTCTGTCTGGATGATCTGTTCAATGCTGACAGTGAAGTGTTGAGTTCTCCAACAATTACTATATTGGGGTATATCTCTCTCTTTAACTATAATAATATTTGCTTATATATCTGGGTGCTTCAGTGTTGGGTGCAAATGTATTTAGAATTGTTATATCCCCCTGCTGAATTGACCCCTTTATCACTGTATAATGGCCTTCTCTGTTTCCTCCTAGAGTATTTGTCTTGAAGTCTATTTTATCTGATAGAAGTAGAGCGACTCCTGCTATTTTGTTTCTTTTATGGTTTCCATTTGTATGGAATATCTTTCGATCTCTTATTTTCAATCTATGTGTGTCTTCATATATGAAGTGTGCTTCTTGCAGACAACATATAGGTGGCTTTTTTTTTTTTTTAGTCCATCTGCCACTCTATGTCTTTCTATTGGAAAGTTTAGTTCATTCACATTCAATGTTATTATTGATAGGTAAGGACTTTCTCCTGTCTTATTGTTATTTGATTTCTGGTTGTTTTGTGGTTTCTCTCTTTTTTCCTTCCTTCCTGTTTTCCTTTGTTAAAACTGATTTTCTCTGGTAGTGTGTTTTAATTTCTTACTTTTTATTTTTGTGTATCTGTTGTAGGTATTTTGATTTGAGTTTACCATGAAGCTTGCAAAAAAGACTTTATAACCAATTATTTATTTATTTATTTATTATTTATTTAAACACATGACAACTCTGCTTACAAACAAATAAACAACGAGAAATCTATCAGAAATTCTACCCTTTATGCCACCTTTCCTTTTAATTTTTTCTTCTTCCCATCCATATTTTTTAATACAATCTATCTCTCCAAAAGTTGTTGTAGTTATTTTTGATAGATTTGTCTTTTAGTCTTCCTACTCAAGGTATAGGTTGTTTATACAGCATAATTACAACAATATTCTGTATTTGTATACTTACTGTTACCAGTGAGTTTTATACCTTCAGATGATGTCTTACTGTTCATTAATGTCTTTTTCTTTCAGACTGAAGAACTCATTTTAACATTTCTTGTAGGACACATCTGGTATTGATAAAATTCCTCAGCTTTTGTTTATATGAGAAAGTCTTTATTTTTCCTTCATGTTTCAAGTATATTTTTGCAGGGTGTAATATTCTAGGGTTAAGGTTTTTTTCCTTCATCACTTTGAATATATCATGCCACTCTCTCCTAGCCTGTAGAGTTTCCACTGAGAAATCTGCTGCCAGGTATATTGGAGCTCTTTTACATGTTCTTTCTTTCTTTTCTTATTGCTTTCCTTAGGACTTTTTCTTTATCAAGCTTTGGGAGCTTGATTATTAAATTCCTTGAGGTAGTCTTGTTTGGTTTAAATCTGCTTCATGTTCTGTGATCTTCTTGTACATGAATATTGATATCCTTCTCTAGGTTTGAAAATTTCTCTGTTATCATTTCTTTCAATAAACTTTCTACTATCTCTGTCTACCTCCTCCTTAAGGCCAATTAACTTTTAGATTTGCCCTTTTGAGGGTATTTTCTAGATCTTGTATGCATGCTTCATTCTTTTTTGTTCTTTGTTTTTTCTCTTCTAATTGTATAGTTCCAAACAGCCTGTCTTCAAGCTCACTAATTCTTTCTTCTACTTGGTTAGTTCTGCTGTTGAGAGTCTCTGATTCATTTTTTTTTTTTTTTTTTTTTTGAGACAGAGTCTCACTCTGTTGCCCAGGCTAGAGTGAGTGCCCTGGCGTCAGCCTAGCTCACAGCAACCTCAAACTCCTGGGCTCAAGCGATCCCCCTGCCTCAGCCTCCCAAGTAGCTGGGACTACAGGCATGCACCACCATGCCCGGCTAATTTTTTCTATATATATTAGTTAGCCAATTAATTTCTTTCTATTTATAGTAGAGACGGGGTCTCGCTCTTGCTCAGGCTGGTTTTGAACTCCTGACCTTGAGCGATCCTCCCGCCTTGGCCTCCCAGAGTGCTAGGATTACAGGCATGGGCCACCGCGCCCCGCCTCATTTTTGAGTTTGTCAATTATATTCTTAAGATCCAGAATTTCTGCTTGAGTTTTTAAAAATTATTTCGTTCTCTTTGTTCATTTTCTCTGAGAGACTTCTGAATTCCTTCTCTATGTTGTCTTGAAGATCACTGAGCTTCTCCAGGATAGCTATTTTGAATTCTTCATCTGAACAGACACATATCTCCATCACTCCAGGATTGGTTACTGGTACCTCATTTAGTTCGTTTGGTGAGGTCATATTTTCCTGGATGTTCTTGATGCTTATAGATGTTTGTGTATATCTGGGCATTGAAGAGATAGGTATTTATTTTAATCTTCACAATCTGGGCTTGTTTGAACCTGTCCCTTTTGAAAAGGCTTTCCAGATACTCAAAGGAAATTGAGTGTTGTGATTTAATTCTTTGGTCGCTGCAGCTGTACAAGCACTGGGAATACCCGAAGCCCAGTAATGCTATTACTCTTGTAGACTCCCAGTGGTACCACCTTGGTAGACTTTGGTAAGATACAGGAGAATTCTCTGGATTGGCAGGCAAAGTCTCTCACTCTCTTCCCTCACTCTCTGTGCTGGGCTGCTGGAGTTGGGGGAGGAGTGACATGGCACTCCCCTGTGGCCACCAGCACCAGGTCACACCTAAAGCCAGCTTAGTTTCACCCATCTTTGTATATCTATTACAGGCTTTTGCTTTGTGTTTATCCTAAGCCTTACATAAGACATTGTATACTTAAAATAGACTATTTTAAGGTAAGAAATTAATTTTGGTTATGTTCCCAAATTCTGCACTTTTACTATCCTTCTCTTGTATTTTGTTTTTGGTGTCACTATTTACATTTTTAAATAATTCATATCTTTTCACAAATTATTGTAGCTATTATATTTTTTAACAGTTTTGTCTTTTAGACTTTATACTAGATATATAGTTGATTTATTCACCACTGTTACAGTATGAGAGTGTTTTGAATTTGACAATGTACTTTCTTTTACCAGTGAGTTTTTTTTTTTTTTTTTTTTTTTTTTTGAGACAGAGTCTCACTTTGTTGCCCAGGCTAGAGTGAGTGCCGTGGCGTCAGCCTGGCTCACAGCAACCTCAGTCTCCGGGGCTCAGCCATCCTACTGCCTCAGCCTCCCGAGTAGCTGGGACTACAGGCATGCACCACCATGCCCGGCTAATCTTTTGTATATATATTTTTAGTTGGTCAATTAATTTATTTCTATTTTTGGTAGAGATGAGGTCTCGCTCAGGCTGGTTTCAAACTCCTGACCTTGAGCAATCCGCCCACCTCGGCCTCCCAAAGTGCTAGGATTACAGGTGTGAGCCACCACGCCCGGCCTTACCAGTGAGTTTTATATATTTTTTTAATGTTATTAATTAGCATCCTTTTCCTCCAGCTTAAGGAAATCACTTTAGAATTTATGGTACGGCAAGTCTAGTGGTGATAAACTTTCTCAACTTTGGTTTGTCTGAGAAAGTCTTTATCTTCCCATTATTTTTGAAAGATAGGTTTTCTAGGTAAACTATTTTCAGTTAGCAATTTTTTCTCCTTCAGGATTCTGAATATATTAACCTACTCCCTCTGGCCTATAAGATTTCTGCTGAAAAATATCTGCTTGGAGTCTTTTTGTGGTGCCCTCATATGTAACAAGTCACTCTTCCCTGACTGCCTTCAGAACTCTTTTTTCTCTCTCTCTTTCACTAGGTTTCATTAGAAATTTATCTTATTCTTTTATTTGGTACATATTGCTATTTATTTATTTTCCTTGACTCTCTGTTATGGTTTCTGTGCATTAGATAAGAAAACTATCTCTCCCTGTCTTGTTTCCACTGGCCTGATAGAGGAGAAAGACCTCACCAATATGTCTAGTCAGAAATGCTAAGGTACATCTCAAATCTTTGTGTTTGTCCAAACTGCTGTCTCTGTTTTTGGCGAGTAGGAGAGTAGGATGTGCCATGCCCTGTCAGTACCACAAAACAGTTAAGGCAGAAGCCACACCCTCTAGATGTAGTTTGAAAATTGACATGTGTGTTCCAGTTCATTCTGTCATCATACTGACACTAAGAATGGGTGTTCATTTCCCACTCTCCCTGCACTAGACTGGGGAGAGGATCTGTGGCACATGCCTGTACTCACATTTAGACTGTAACTTTTGGTGCTTGGGAGACAGCTGCTGGAAATAGACCTGCTGTATGTCTACTTTTTTTTTTTTACCTGTATGATCTAAGGATATTCAGGAATGCAGAGCCCTAGCAACTCCCAGAGATAGTTGGTTAAGGATGCAGTCCTTTAGGTGAGAGCTACAGAAATTGTGGCACTCAGTTTATGGACAAACTCCTTCCAAGATCATTGGGTGGACTTGGACTTGTCACTGGGGGGAGCCGAAGGAGAAGTCTCAGGAAGTGACAACCTTTTGCTCAGGCTTCAGGTCTACTGTTTTTTGGTCCAGTTAACTCCCTGACACAGGCTAGTTAGAAGCTCAATTGTCAAAGCAGCAGTTTACAGAGTATGCTAACATGTCTTGTTTGGGGAGAAGCTAGGATCTTTGAGTGTTAGCTCTTTATTTGCCTTGATTTCAGGGGATAAAGTCCATGAAGTGTGTGGACACCTGTATAATATCAGAAATTTTTCTGAGATCTAGAGAGACTGCTTTATACCTAGTTCCTTCTGCTCCCAGAGTTGGTTAATTAAGTGTCTGATTGTGGCGAACCTTACAGTTAGGGCATTATATGTGTGTTCTAAATCATCTTGTTCCCAGGGAGAAGCTGCGTGTTGGAAATCCCTTCACGATTGTATGGTGCAGTGCCCAGAGCTACTTGTGCAGCATCACTGCACAAGAGTGCTGCACCTTTTTATTCCCAGTCAGTGTAGATATTTTATCAGTTTCTCAGTGCATAGGAGTGTCTCACCTCATTTTTGACTTTCTCTCAGAAGAAAATGATCCATGAATTGTTGTTTATTTGGTATATCCATGAGTGGAGGGAAAGACTGGAGCCTCCTGTTCCGCAATGTTACTGTTATTACACTCCTAGAATGGGAACTGTTGATTTTGGCTTATAACATCTTTCAAGATATGTCTTTAATTTACTCATTTCTATCAATCAATTAATATTGTATATGTATACAAACAAGAGAAAAATCAATTAACAATGGATTAAAGAAATAGTGTGTTTATTTATTTCACATTCAAGGAGTTACACGTTAGGCAGTCCAGACTTAGTAATGTAGACCTTAATCATCACGAAACCAAGTGCCTGCCATTTTTCATTTTCACACTTAATATATGAGCATCTTGATGTTTATATACTCATTTTCCAAGGTGATGTCTACACCACCTCTACTTTTACATATGTGTTTTGAGCAAGAAGAAGGAAAGAGAGGAATGCTATCAGTACGTTCCTAATGATGTGTCATTGACAAGAAATATGATTCATGGCCAATATACTGCAAAAGAGACTGGGGAATAGAATTTTTAGGCAAATAGGGGATAAGTAGAAGTGGGAAAATGAAGGCTGGATCAACTAAATTACATTCTCTGTCATAATGATTTTGCCATAATAGTTGTTGGAGTCTTAATTCTGTACTCTGCAGTTTCCAAGTTTGCTTATCTTTGGCACAACTTGATTTATTTTGAAATCATTGTTCTTAAATATGTTGCTAAACTGTTTTGAAGTAATTAAATAATCAAATAATTTTTAGGAAAAGCAAAATCCACAGTCCAAATTTACTATTGAAAACTTGCTAGCCACTGTAATTGATGTGTTTGGAGCTGGAATAGAGACAACGAGTACCACCTTGAGATATGGACTCCTGATCCTGCTGAAGCACCCAGAGGTCACAGGTATGACCATATATAGTGAGGTGAATTTCACAAAAGATGTTGGGAAGACTCTGCTAGTGTCCTTCTCTGAGAAAGTTGTTTTTGTTTTGTTTTGTTTTGTTTTTTAGAGAAGCTTCTTTATTAAAATTTCTGTGACACTGGCTATTGTTCCAATATGATGAAGGTATAAAAATGAGACATATTTACACAACAGGAAAGAGTGACTGACAGAAGTGAAGACAGTGTGGGCAGTAGCAAAAGTGATAAAGCTTTGAATTTTAGTGACAAAATACTCTAGATAAAGTGTCTGGATATCATGGCAGCAGATTTGTAGCAGGGATAGGCATCACAAACTGGACTAAGATTGTATGTCTTTTTTCTTAAGAAGACACCATTTTTTTCTTTTTGAGATGAGCAGAAATTTTATTTCACTTATATTCAGGTATACAAAATGCTGTTTTCAAGTAGAACAGACCACTTTGAATGGTAGGTATGTTCTTACAGATTTTATAGATCTTCCCTAATTCTGAAAATGTAGTGTTTTAATGCTGGGGCAGGAAAGATGGAAAAATCTATTTATTGAAGCTTATATGTTCTAGAAATTTCATGAGATGACCTGAGAAAATTTCCATCATCTGGAAAGAATTTTAAAAGGTTAGATCTATAATAAAGGTGCATGTATTTAGGTAAGAAGATGTGCCTAGGGAATATAATTATTATAGAAATCTGAGTCCAGAAAAATGATATTTGCCAATATAAGAATTTTTCTTAGGGTTGACCATTTTATCTTTTATAAACAGCTCTTTCCCCAATATTTTATATTGATTCACCTATAAGCCGATTCTAGTTCTGCATAGCATATTCGTCACATACATTATATTTTCCTGGGCCAGGATCCTATTGAAATGATGATAAATTAATTATAAATGAAAACCACTCCTGTTTAAGTTGGAGTAGAGGAGTATCGGAAAGAGCCATCAAATCTTTTAACAAACTTCTGAAACACAGAGAGGAGATAGATGGACAATAACCAATTCAGCAGAGAGACTGGGTTATAACCTAATGTCATAAGAAGAAGAGTTATCATGGATCAACAGGCCAGTTTGCATTCCCACAATCCCCATAGGCTCAGTATTTAAAAGAACCAAGAGCTAAAGAAGGTAGAGGGAGAATGAGGCAGAAAACAGGAGGCTCCTCTACACAGTTTCCTTTTCTACAGCTCTATTTATCAAGTACTGGTAATTGTTTTTTAGCCCCTGCAGGAAGGGGAAGCTTACTCTCTTGAGAAACTAAAACTAAAATGTCCTGCACCCAGGGACACCAGAGAGAGACAGAGAAAGGGAGATGGGCAGGGCTAATAAGAAAAGTTAAGAGTCCACTTGAATTCTGAGGCCCTTAGCTCCTTTCTCCATTTTGTTCCTGAATTCAGCAGCCAGATGTAAACTCCAGAGAATGAACAGCACCAGTGGAAAGATCTCCATTTTTTTTTTTTACTATGTGGATAGAAGATTCTCACCAAATGTACAGCAAAATGAATGAAATGAAAGTCAGCATCTGATGCAGATGAGCCTGCATCTATAGGGCTATAGAATTATTTTAGAATGCCAGGAGTAAAGGGAAAATCCTAAAAACTTCCTGAGATAACTCAGGTCATATATGAAATAGGTTTAAGAATCAGTGTGGCATTAGAATTCTCAAGAGCAGCTATCATCTTGTGTATTCATAGAGAATATTTTCATACATGCACGTTGGCAAAAAATGTTACCCTCTGTTTTTACTTTCTTAAAAACCACCCAAATGTTTGAAACCACATCAGGGGAAGTTGTGGCTTCGTGAATCAGGAGTGTTCATGTACGAGGTTAGAAGTGTCAGGTAAGCTGCTGGGCAGCAGGCCTAGAAAACATCTCAGAATGGACCAGGTGGATAGTGCATGTGTGAACAAGAAACACCAGTTACTTTAAGACAATGACAAAGATTAAAGCTTAAGGAAAAAAAAACATAAAGGATAAACAACTGAAAGCAGCACCAGATCCTTCACTTGCAAATAAGGCTAGTCCAGTTTAAGCTTCTTGGTATCCTCTTTACTCTTTTAATATATTCCTCATTAACCCATTAACCTCATTAACTTCATGTAATACTGGATTTAATCAGACTTTATTTTCCTTGTATTACTCATATTTTGGCATTGATATAGATAGATATATAAATATATTTCTACCCCTATCCTGCTTATATTTGATTAAAAAATAAAACCAAAATGGACAATTAAGCAAAAGCATGTTGTATGTGATTCTTTGGTGTTGGTTTTGGGCAAATCCTAAATGATGGTGGGACATCTGACAGTTTTGTTAGGTCTATACTACACTTCTAAGTACAAGAAATCATTTAGTTTGTAATTCCATCTGAAAAGTCAAGATTTTTTCCAGCAATAAACTTAAGAATGATTTTAAGAAATAGGCATTTTTAAGTTGCATGTACAAAAGATGAAACATGATTGTAGTTGTCCTACATTTGATCAATGTTTATGAAGCCATAATGGTGTGAACAATGAATATTGGTATAATAAAACTGTGATATAAATACACTGGGAAACTGGTGTATTTTGTGTTTGTGTTTGTGTGTATGTGTGCGTGGGTGGGTGTGGGTGTGTGTCTATATATTTTGTAGGAGGTGGTTATGGAGATGTAAGTCCTCATTTGTCTTACTACAAAGTTATAGAAATTTTCTAAAAAACAGATAAAATCAAGAAATAGAAATAGAGTCAGTATTTAGAAATGTGAACATAAATTTCAGAAGAAACTTCTAGAATGTTTCAAAGTGGCTGCCTTTGGGGAATGTGATGATAACAGAGGATATCATTGCAAGTTGCAAAGAAACACACACATACACAATACACAAACACATACATACATATAGATCTGTTAGAATTCAATTTTTAAAACATATTATTTAAATACAAAATTAATTTTTGATTTTTTTTCTTTCTGTAAGGACAATAATATTTTTGAGTTTTAAGGTACTAAAATTTATATTTTAAATAATTTCATTTTCATTTGTATTGATTACTCTATATGCTAATATGCAGATAAGTACAGGTTTATCTTAATGCTTAGCTTGTAGGAGAGTTATATATATGTATAATATAGTAATTCTCTCTAAGTCTATGTGTACTTCTGGCCCTATAATTTATATTTATAATGCTGTTAGGACACCTACATAATGCTTCATGTAACCCTCAACTGCTACAACAAATGTGCCATTTTTGTCCATTACCATGATTTATTACTTGCTTCTCTTTTTATTTCAAAATATTAATTAAGAGGGTACAATTGTTTTTGTTACATGGATATCTTGAATAATGCTTCAGTCAGAGCTTGGGGTCTTCCCATCACCAGAATAGTGTTCATTGTACCCAATAGGTAAGTTTTTAACCCACCCTCCCCCTTTCTTTGTTTCTCATGTCCTTTATATTGCCTTGTGCCCATGTGAACCCATTGTTTAGCTCCCACTTATTAATGAGAACATATGATGTTTGAGTTTCCATTCCTGAGATACTTCAGTTGGTCTCCAGTTCCATCTGAGTTGCTGCAAATGACATTATTTCATTCCTTTTTATGGCTGAGTAGTTACTCCATGTGTGTGTGTACACATACATACATACACATTTTCTTTATCCCCTCATTAATTCATGGAAACTTAGGTTGATTCCACATCCTTGCAACTGTGAACTGCTGCAAATGACTTCAAGTGCAGGTGTCTTTTTGATAAAATGACTTCATTTCCTTTGGTTAGATACCCAGCAGTGGGATTGCTGGATCGAATAGTAGATCTACATTTATTTCTTTGAGGCATCTCCATACTGTTTTTCATAGAGGTTGTACTAATTTGCAGTCCTACCAACAGTATATAAGCATTCCTTTCTCTCTGCATCCACACTAGCATCTATTGTTTTTTGACTTTTTAATAATGGCTATTCTGATAGGGGCACGGTGGTCTCTCATGGTAGTTTTAATTTGCATTTCCCTGATTAGTGATGTTGAGCATTTTTTCATATGTTTTTTGGCCATTTGTTTATCTTCTTTCAGAAACTTCTGTTCATGCTTTTTGCTCACTTTTTGATTTCTTTTTTTTTTTTTTTTGCTGCTTTGTTTGAGTTCTTGTAGGTATGGATATTAGACCTATATCGGATATATAGTTTGTGAATACTTCCATTCTGTAGGTTGTCTAGTCACTCTATTTCTCTTTGGAGTCTTAGTCATAAATTCTTTGCCTAGGCCAATGTCTAGAAGAGTTTTTCTTGTTTTCTTCTAGAATTTTTATGGTTTCATGTCTTACATTCATATCTTATATTATGTCTTACATTTCATGTCCATCTTGAATTAATTTTTGTGTATGGTAAGAGATAGGGGTCTTGTCTCATTCTTCTGCATGTAGCTATCTAATTTTCCTATCACCATTTTCTGAATAAAGCTTCCTTTCCCCAGTGTATATTGTCTGCTTTGTTGAAGATCAGTTGGTTTATTACTTGTGTCTTATCAGCTAAAGTTCAGGAAGAGATTGACCGTGTGGTTGGCAGACACCGAAGCCCCTGCATGCAGGACAGGAGCCACATGCCCTACACAGATGCCACGGTGCATGAGATCCAGAGATACATTGACCTTGTCCCCACCAACCTGCCTCATGCAGTGACCTGTGATGTCAAATTCAGAAACTACCTGATCCCCAAGGTAAGCTTGTTTCTCCTCCACTGCACCTCAGTACTCTTTTTTTTTTTTCATTTTTTTTTTATTTTGGCATATTATGGGGGTACAGATTTTAAGGTTTCAATAAATGCCCATTACCCCCCCTCCCCCCAAAAGTCTGAGTCTCCATCATGACCATCCCCCAGATGGTGCACATCTCACTCATTATGTATGTATATACCCACCTCCCTCCCCTCTCCCACCTCCCCACTACCCTATTACTGTAGCACCTATGTGTCCACTTAGGTGCTACTCAGTTAATACCAGTTTGCTGGAGAATATATCTGGTGCTTGTTTTTCCATTCTTGGGATACTTCACTTAGTAGTATGGGTTCCAGCTCTAACCAGGAAAATATAAGATGTGCTATATCACCATTGTTTCTTAGAGCTGAATAGTACTCCATGGTATACATATACCACATTTTATTAATCCATTCTTGGATTGATGGGCACTTGGGCTGTTTCCACAGCCTTCCCATTATGAATTGTGCTGCTATAAACATTCGAGTGCAGGTGTCTTTTTTGTAGAGTGTCACTGGATCATTTGGGTAGATGCCCAGCAATGGGATTGCTGGATCAAATGGTAGATTCACTTGTATCACTTTAAGGTATCTCCATATTGCTTTCCACAGAGGTTGAACTAGTTTGCAGTCCCACCAGCAGTGTAGGAGTGTTCCTCTCTCTCCGCAACCACGCCAGCATTTATTGTTTGGAGATTTTTTGATAAAGGCCATTCTCACTGGGGTTAAGTGATATCTCATTGTGGTTTTGATTTGCATTTCCCTGATGATTAGAGATGTTGAGCATTTCTTCATATGTTTGTTGGCCATTCTTCTGTCTTCTTTAGAAAAATTTCTGTTCAAGTCCTTTGCCCACTTTTTAATGGGGTTATTTGATTTTTTCTTCCTAATTTTTGTGAGTTCTAAGTATATTCTAGTTATCAGTCCCTTATCAGATGCATAGGATGTAAAAATTTTCTCCCATTCTGTAGGTTGTCTGTTTACTTTCATGACTATTTCTTTGGCTGTGCAGCTCAGTACTCTTGACATTCCCAAATTTATAGTATAGTCCCAATTCTCTGCCAATATAAGGTAAGAGAAGTGCAGAACTCATAGGTGTGGCAGCTTGATCGAATTTGCACTGTTTCCAATTTGGAGCTATAAAGCTTTGTAACAGGTCTTGGTATCTGGCAGTGTATGTCTTCCAAGTTGTTTCTGCCTCTTTAATATTGTTTTAGCTCTTAGGCATTTACACTTTCAAATAAATGCTGAAAATATCATTTTGGGGTGGGGCCAGTGGCTTATACCTATAATCCTATCATTTTGGGAGGCCAAGATGGGAGGATTGCTTGAGCCCAGGAGTTCAAGGCCAGCTTGAACAACATACCGAGACCCTCTCTCTACAGAAAAGAAAACAAACAAAAAAAAAGACAAGAAAAATTAGCTGGGAATGGCAGCATGCACCTGTAATTCCAGCTACTCAGGAAGCTTAGGCAGAAGGATCAGTTGAGCCCAGGAATTTGAAGTTGCATTGAGCTAGGATGACACCACTGCATACCATCCTCAAGTAACAGAGCAAGACCCTCTCCCTCTAAAAAAAAAAAAAAAAAAAGTATTAGTTTTTTACTTTCCCAAAACACTGTTTTGGAATTTTTATCAGAGTGACATTAAATCCATAGTTCAATTTGGACAGATTTAACATTTTGACACATTGAATATTTCAATTCAATATATGGTTATGCTCCTAATTTATTTAGGCTTTCTTCTATTTTCTCAGTAATGTTTTGTGTTCAGTGCAATGGCTTGCAAATCTTTTATGTTTTTTTCCTAAATAAAAGACACTCTTGATGCTATTGTGAATAGTATACTTTTAAAAATGCCATTTCCATTTCTTTGTTTCTGAGGCATGAAAATATAATTGACTTTATTATTTTGCTGAACTTACATCTATCACCTTGCTAAATTTACTTATTATTGCTAATTATTTGCTTGTAGATTTGTTTGTAATTTCTATGTACAATTCTGTGATCTTGTTTACTGTTTTTTTTATCTTATTTTTAATTCTTATAAGTTAATTTACTTTTTATTACATTATGTTACTGGTTAGGATTTCCAGGACAGCATTGAATATATCAACATTATGGGAGCCCTTGTTTCATACCTGATCTCTGGGAGGGGGTGGAGGTTTAAGATCTCACCATTGAGAATGATATTTTAAATATATATATACATTTTAAATATCAGATTTATGAAGGTTGCCCCCTTCTTTTTATGACTTTTTTGGGTCATGAATGTGTGTACAATTTAATCAAATGGATTCTCTGCTTCTATTGGTATGGTAATATGTTTTGATCTCTCTCTATATAATATATATGTATTAATTACAATACACACACAATACACAATGCAATACACACGTACACAGATGGGTTTTATTTGTTATGTTTTGTTTAGGATATTTGAATTTATATTTATGAGACATTTTGCATTTTTATTGCATTTTTTTATTCCTGCATTTTTATTCCTTCATATGTTCTTATTCTATTTCTGATATGGAGGTAATATTGGCTTTGTAAAGTAAGGTAGGTAATGTTTCCTACTGTGGGTATATTATTATTGCCTTTTCCTGCTTCTCTATTCTTTTTTTTGTCCATTTAGTTGTGTCTTTGGGGTACTTAATAAACTTTGGTTAAATGCTAGTTATTACATATGAAAAAATGCAGTGTCAGATGAGGTTTATCTTCTTCCAAAAAGGGTTTATTCCTCCTTCACTAGGCATACAGAATTAAATAATGTCTCCTGTCTTGAGTAAGAATTGGATATGAATTCTGTCAAAACTTGACTGCAGCTGTCAGTCATCAGCTGACCTCTCTGAGGTTCCTGATCTCTGGAATTCGGAGATTAATTTTTGTGTCAGCAGTTTTTTAATGCTTTCTCACACATGGTTTCTGTGTTAATTCAGACTTTTTAGTTGCTGCGCTACAAGCTACTCCTTTTCACTTGAAGCCAGCACATATTCCTATTATAAAAAAATAGGATAACTTATAGTTCTACTTTGAGAGAAAAAAGAATTGTACATTTTTTAAGGTTGAAATTACTATTTCCATCTTCTAGAAGAGAGGGAATTCTGAACATCTATGCTGTCCAGTATGGTTGCCATTAGCCACAGGTGCCTATTGAACACCTGAAATATGATCAGTGCAACTGAGGAAATGAATTATGAATTTTGCTTACTTTTAATTACTTTAAATTTAAACATAAATGACCATGAATTACTCGTGGCTACTGTGTCGGACAGTGCAGATCCAAGGGGGTTTGTTTGTTTTGTTTTGTTTTTCCCCGTAATACTGAGTTAGAATTCCCTCATTCTCAATTCTGCAATATTAAAAGCTTGGAAAATTAAAAACAATTTAAGTTGGGTATAATTTCCTTTGGTGGCCAAAACATTATTTGAACTGAATGAATCTATTTACATTCCTTATTTATCACACTTTGTGTAAATATTAATATTTTGCTAAAGAATTATCAATGTATTTGATTACCTGGTACCCCTCATGTTATTGGCAGTATTATAAAATCTACAGCAACTACATTGTAATATATTTCTAAAATAAATATATATGTGTGTATATATAGTATATATATAATAAATATAAATGTATATGTGTCTAAATGTTAATCTATATATTTAGCTGTATCTGTCTAATCTATCACACTTAACACCTAAGTAAATCAGTATGTAACTCCCAAGAACAGACTTTTTGCTACATAACAATAATAGCATTCACCTCAAGGAATTATCATTGATATAATAATATATCTAATAACCTATAACTAAATTTCACAGTTATGCTAAAATACCTTTTATAGCTTTTTTAGGTGGAGTTCCTATAGTTTAGTCAAGTATAGCTTTTAATTTGGTCATCTTGTCCCTGTAGTCCCCCTTAATTAAGATCAGTTTCTTTTCCTTCATTTGTTTCACTTCAATACAGTGATAGTTTTGAAGAGTCCCATCTACTTGTCTATAGACTGGAGTAAAATGTTGCTCAGTTTGGTGTTGTGTGAATGTTTTCTTGAAGATTAGATTCCAGTATATGTTTTTTGGCATGAAAATCGCATAGGTGATGTTATGTATGTCCCACTGCATCGTATGTGTGGTCCACACTTAGTAAGGGGTATTGGCCAGATCTTTCTATTGCTGAGGTTCTGTTTTTCATATGAAACTAATAAAAATATCTATGACAGGGTACTTTAAGACCTTGTGACTATCAGTTTCCTAAATAATTCACCTGGCAGTTTCAACATTAACTGATGACCCTACCTGAATTGTTGCAAAATGATGATTTTTCTAATTTTATTGTCACTTCTGTGTTTTTCTTAGAGAGGATGAATGTATAATGAAGAGTTTCCTCATATTTTTAAATTCAATGAAACACATTGCATCTCAGTGATAAGGACTCAATACATCTTAGTGTATCATTCCCGAAGCCATTTTTTTTTCTATTTTTTTTAATTTCGGCATATTATGGGGGTACAAATTTTAAGGTTTCAAAAAATGCTCTTTCCCCCCCTCCCCCACATGTCTGAGTTTCCAGCGTGACCATCCCCCAGATGGTGCACAACTCACTTATTATGTATGTATATACCCGCCCCTCTCCCCCCTCCCACCTGCCCAATACCCTATTACTGTAATACCTATGTGTCCACTTAGGTGCTGCTTAGTTAATACCAGTTTGCTGGTGGTGCATGTGGTGCTTGTTTTTCCATTCTTGGGATACTTCACTTAGTAGTATGGGTTCCAGCTCTAACCAGGAAAATACAAGATGTGCTGTATCATCGTTGTTTCTTAGAGCTGAATAGTACCCCATGGTATACATATACCACATTTTATTAATCCATTCTTGGATTGATGGGCACTTGGGCTGTTTCCACAGCCTTGCAATTATGAATTGTGCTGCTATAAACATTCGAGTGCAGGTGTCTTTTTTGTAGAGTGTCATTGGATCTTTTGGGTAGATGCCCAGTAATGAGATTGCTGGATCAAATGGTAGATTCACTTGTATTGCTTTAAGGTATCTCCATATTGCTTTCCACAGAGGTTGGACTAATTTGCAGTCCCACCAGCAGTGTAGGAGTGTTCCTCTCTCTCCACATCCATGCCAGCATTTATTGTTTGGAGACTTTTTGATAAAGGCCATTCTCACTGGATTTAAGTGATGTCTCATTGTGGTTTTGATTTACATTTCCCTGATGATTAGAGATGTTGAGCACTTTTTCATATGTTTGTTGGCCATTCTTCTGTCTTCTTTAGAAAAGTTTCTGTTCAAGTCCTTTGCCCATTTTTTAATAGGGTTATTTGATTTTTTCTTGCTGATTTTCGTGAGCTCTAAGTATATTCTAGTTGTCAGCCCCTTATCAGATGCGTAGGATGCAAAAATTTTCTCCCATTCTATAGGTTGTCTGTTTACTTTCATGACTATTTCTTTGCTGTGCAGAAGCTTTTTAGTTTGATTATGTCCCATTTATTTATTTTTGTTGCTGCTATGATTGCCTTTGGGGACTTCTTCATAAACTCTTTGCCTAGGCCGATGTCTAGGAGAGTGTTTCCAACATTTTCCTCTAGAATTCTAATAGTTTCATACCTTAGGTTTAAGTCTGTTATCCAGAATGAGTTGATTTTTGTGAGAGGTGAAAGATATGGGTCCTGCTTTAGCCTTCTGCAGGTGGCTATCCAGTTTTCCCAGCACCATTTATTGAAAAGGGGTTCTTTTCCGCAGCATATGTTTTTGTCTGCGTTGTCAAAAACTAGATGGCTATATGAGGATTGTTTTATATCAGGATTCTCAGATCTGTTCCACTAGTCAATATTCCTATTTTTGTGCCAATACCAAATTGATTTAATTATTATAGCTTTGTAGTATAGATTGATATCTGGTATATTAATGCCTCCCATTTTGTTTTTGTTGCCTAGAATTGCTTTTGATATTCAGGGTCTTCTTTGGTTCCATACGAAGTGTAAAATTATTTTTTCTGTATCTGTGAAGAATGTTGATGGGATTTTAATAGGTATTGCATTGAATCTGTAGATCAGTTTGGGTAGTATACACATTTTAATGATGTTGAGTCTGCCGATCCACGAGCATGGTATGGATTTCCATCTGTTTCCATCCTCTGCTATTTCCTTCCTCAGTGTTTCATAGTTCTCCATGTAGAGGTCTTTTACGTCCTTGGTTAAGTATATTCCTAGGTACTTTAATTTCTTTGTTGCTGTTGTGAAGGGAATTGAGTCTTTGATTTGGTTCTCAATTTGATCGTTGTTGGCGTATACGAATGCCTCTGATTTCTGTGTATCAATTTGTATCCTGAGATTTTACTAAATTCATTGATCAGTTCCAGGAGTTTCTTGGTTGAATTTTTGGGGTTTTCTAGATATAATATCCTATCATCAGCAAATAGTGAAAGTTTAATCTCTTCTGCTCCTATTTGGATACCTTTAATTCCACTTTCCTGTCTGATTGCTGTAGCCAGAACTTCTACCACTATCTAGAGTAGAAGTGGAGATAGTGGGCAGCCTTGTCTGGTTCCAGTTCTAAGTGGGAATGGTTTCAATTTTTCCCCATTAAGTATGATGTTGGCTATAGGTCTGTCATATATGGCTTGTATCATTTTTAGGTATGTCCCTTCTATGCCTATTTTCTGAAGTGTTCGTATCATGAAAGGGTGTTGAATTTTGTCAAAAGCTTTTTCTGCATCTATTGAAAGAATCATGTGGTCTTTGTTTTTGCTTCTGTTTATGTGATGAATTGCATTTATAGATTTACGTATGTTGAACCATCCCTGCATCCCTGGGATGAAGCCCACTTGGTCGTGATGTATTATTTTTTTGATAAGTGTCTGGATTCGGTTAGCTAAGATTTTGTTGAAAATCTTTGCATCTATATTCATTAGGGATATTGGTCTATAGTTTTCTTTTTTTGTTGCATCCTTTCCTGGTTTTGGTATCAGAGTAATATTCGCTTCATAAAAGGTATCAGGGAGGTTTCCGTTCTTCTCGATGTTGTGGAATAGTTTCTGCAAGATAGGTACTAGTTCTTCCTTGTAAGTGTGGTAAAATTCGGGTGTGAAACCATCTGGATCAGGACTTTTCTTTTTAGGGAGATTTTTAATTGCTGTTTCTATTTCAGCTGTTGAGATTGGTCTGTTCAGGGAATCTATTTCGTCCTGGTTGAGCCTAGGGAGGCTGTGTGATTCTAGAAAATTGTCCATTTCCTCCATATTTTCCAGTTTGTGTGAATAAAGTTTTTTGTAGTACTCATAAATTATATCTTGTATCTATTTGGGATCAGTTGTGGTATCTTCTTTTTTGTTCCTGATGGTGCTTATTAGAGATTTCTCTTTTCTGCTTTTTGTTAGCCTAGCCAATGGCATGTCAATTTTGTTTATTTTTTCAGAGAACCAACTTTTTGTTTTATTAATCTTCTGAATAGCTTCCCTGTTTTCAATTTCGTTTAGTTCTGATTTGATCTTGTTGATTTCACTTCTTCTGCTGGGTTTGGGGTTGGTCTGTTCTTCTTTGTCCAGCTCTTTGAGTCATTTCATTAGATTGTCTGTTCGTGATATTTTTGACTTTTGGTTATAGGCATTTATGGAAATAAACTTTCCTCTCAGAACTGCTTTAGCTGTGTCCCAGAGGATTGGATAACTTGTCTCTCCATTGTCATTTTTTCATAGAATTTTTTTATTTCCATCTTGATTTCTTCATTAATGAAGTAATCACTTAGTAGGAGGTTGTTTAATTTCCACGTTTTGTGTAGAAATGTGAGTGTCTGTTAGGGTTGATTTCTACTTTTATTCCACTGTGATCTGAGAAGATATATGGTATGATTTCTATTTTTTAAAATTTCTTGAGGCTTACTTTGTGTCCTAGGATATGGTCAATCTTAGAGAATGTCCCGTGAGCTGATGAGTAGAATGTATATTCAGTGGATTTTGGGTAGAATGTTCTGTAAATGTCAGTCAGACCCAATTGTTCTAGAGTTTTGTTTAAGTCAATTATTTCTTTATTAATTTTCTGTTTGGAGGATCTGTCTTGTGCCGTCAGTGGGATGTTGAAATCTCCAGTGATTATGGAGTTGTTATTAATGAATTTGCTTAGATCCAGTAAGGTTTGCTTTATGAATCTGGGTGTACCGAAGTTGGGTGCATATATATTTAAAATTGTTATCTCTTCTTGTTGAAGTGTGGCCTTCACCATTATATAATGACCCTCTTTGTCTTTCACTACTTTTGTTGATTTAAAAACTAAATTGTCTGAAATTATAACTGCCATGCCAGCCTTCTTTGGGCTTCCACTTGTTTGGAATACTGATCTCCACCCTTTTACTTTTAGTCTATATGCATCCTTGCAGGTTAGATGTGTTTTCTGAAGACAGCATACACTTGGCCTGTATTTTCTTATCCATTCAGCCAGCCTATGTCTCTTGAGTGGAGAGTTTAAGCCATTCACATTTATTGAGAGAACTGATAGGTAAGGTAGATTACTGTTCATTCTGTTGGGTTGGATTTTTTTGCTTTGATTTCTTTCTTGATCCATTGTAATATTTGGCCTTTAATCTTTGGGTTTTGGTTGTTTTTATATTTATGATTTTTTATTATGGTGTTCTGTGCATAACATTGTTTTGAGTACTTCTTGTAGGGCTGGTCTTGTCTTGGTGAATTCTCTGAGACTTTGCTTATCTGAGAATGTCTTAATTTCTCCTTCATATGTAAAGCTTAGTTTTGCAGGGTACAAGATTCTAGGCTGGGCATTATTTTGTTTCAAATGAGTGAGAATGGGTCCCCATTCCCTCCTTGCTCATATTGTTTCAGTTGAGAAATCTGGCGTTATTCAGATCGATTTTCCTTTGTATATAACTTGCTTCTTTCACCTTATAGCTTGTAGGAGGGTCTCTTGTTGATATTTTGGTCAGTCTGATGACTATATGGTGTGGTGTTTTCCTGTTTGCATTGTATCTCCCTGGAGTCCTTTTGGCCTCTTGTATTTCCAATTCTAGGTTACTGGTTAGACCTGGGAAGTTTTCCTCAATTATTTCTTCAAAAAGCTTATCCAACCCTTGGGTTTTTTCTTCCTCCTTCTCTGGAATCCAGTGGACCCGCAGGTTATTTTTCTTCGTATAATCCCACAATTCTTGTAAGCTTTGTTCATGACTCTTATTTTTCTGCTCTAACTCTGTGATTAACTTATTTGATTTGAATGAGTTGTCTTCAACCTCTGAGATTCTTTCTTCTGTTTGATCGACCCTATTTTTGATGCTTTCCACTGTGTTTTGAATTTCCCTGAATAAATTCTTCATATCAAGGATGTCTGCTTGATTCTTCTTCAAGATGTCAATCTCCTTAGTGAATCTTTGTTCCAATTCTTGTATCTTCTTTGTAGTTTCTTTGTGTTGGTTATCCATTTTTTCTTGCATATCATTTAGCTTTCTTACAATCCAATTTTGGAATTCTTCTGTCATTTTAGTGTTTTGGGTTTGTTCAGACTCCGTTTCTTGAGAGGTGGTGTATCTCCTAGGGGGAGTATTTTCGGTTTGATTTTTTGAATTGCGTTGGGCCCTCCCCATCTGGGGTCAATTCTAGAGCTCAGTCGTCCACTTTTTGTAGTTTCTTTATCAACCACTGGGGGGAGCTCTTCCACCACACTTGGAAGGTTCCCCTGACGGGGGTAGTTTCAGTGGTTTCTCCCTAGATTTGGGGGAGAGTGTGTTTTCTTGTTTTGCCCCGCCTCCAGGGGTGGAGCCTACCACTTTTAGCAAGAGAGATGCTGGCTGAGGGGAGGAGGTATCTCCCCAGTCTGCCCTGCCCCCCGGCACCCCAGAGGCTATAACTCTCCTAGGCTGTTAGACTTGTCAGTAGTTCATTGATGGAGCCAGGCCTGGCAAGCCGATGGCAGATTGTGTAGGGGTGGGATTTGCCTGGAGAGACTCTAGGCCAGGTAGGGGAGGGGGACTTGCCCACTGACGGCTGGGCTGTGGACCCCCTCAGTGGTGACTGCTAGCCCACTCGCAGGGCACCAGTACTGGGGGTGACTGATTAGGGTGCAGCCGGTGCCGGGTTGGGAGCCTGGGACAATAGGACGCCTCGTAGCTTCCTCCATGCTGCCTGCCCAACTGTCTGTTCAGCCAGAGCCCTCACTTTTACTGACCCGCCCTGTGCAGTTTTATTCATCCAGGGCAGTTCCAGCTTAGAGCCCCCGCTTAGTCTTGCTGGTTGCCAGAGGCAAGACCTCTAACCACCTCCCCAGTCTGCACTGTTCAGTTTCCTCCTGTCTTGGAGCCATCCTAGCATGGGGTTCATGGGAAACCACGCCGCCTTTCACCATCAACCGCACCCTCTTCTTCTGCCACAATTTCGCACCAGTTTCAGACAGGTCTCTGGCTGGGTGGGTGTGGAGGTCAATGGAGAAGCAAGGAGTTCTCCTGTGGGTCTGATTGTACTTCACCCCCGGCTGGCACGGTGCCCTCCCACGTTCCCTATTGTTTGCTTTGCACTCTCCAGAGAATGCGATCTTATCTCCTGATCACCTTATTTTTCCCCCTTTTGAGAGAGTCCTGCGCTGCACCTCTGTGGATCTTCGATGCTGTCCTTGTAGTGGGGAGATCCACTCACGTG
Source organism: Microcebus murinus (assembly GCF_040939455.1). NCBI lineage: Eukaryota > Metazoa > Chordata > Mammalia > Primates > Cheirogaleidae > Microcebus > Microcebus murinus. The sequence continues at coordinate 30,569,152 of NC_134117.1, read as the reverse complement.
TAGGAGACCGAGATCTGTGTCTCCTTCTCTGGGAGCAGGAGTCCGGAGGGTTACCTCTACTCCGCCATTTTTTCAAAAAAGGGAAGTCATTTTTAATTAAATAAGACTTCCATTTTAAAAAGGCTTATGAGGCCGGGCGTGGGGCTCACACCTGTAATCCTAGCTCTCTGGGAGGCCGAGATGGGCAGATTGCTCAAGGTCAGGAGTTCGAAACCAGCCTGAGCAAGAGTGAGACCTCGTCTCTACTATAAATAGAAAGAAATTAATTTGCCAACTAATATATATAGAAAAAATTAGCCGGGCATGGTGGCGCATGCCTGTAGTCCCAGCTACTCGGGAGGCTGAGGCAGGAGGATGGCTTGAGCCCAGGAGTTTGAGGTTGCTGTGAGCTAGGCTGACGCCATGGCACTCACTCTAGCCTGGGCAACAAGTGAGACTCTGTCTCAAAAAAAAAAAAAATAAATAAATAAATAAAAATAAAAAGGCTTATGAACAGATTCCAAATGCTCTTGATGCTTGAAGAGCCAGCAGAAGCTTCCACTTTAAACCATAATTCACATGTGAAATATGTGAGAACTGAAGTGATGTAATAGAGCAGCAACTGGGATTGACAACAGTGTACAAGCTTGGTGATAAACGGGGGGTGCTGAAAGCTTTGCACCCATGTAACTAAGCACTCAGGACTTCAAGTTCACTTTAGCGAAATCACTGATCCTGGGCTTAAATTCATCCCTGCTTGTTACTAGGACTGTCTGTCTGGATATGTCACTATTATTTGGATTTGGATTTCCTAAATATCAAATAGATTGCACTAGGTGATTTCCATCATTTCTTTCTACTTTTTGATTTCTTTATAACTCATTTTATTTGCTCTGTTATTTCCAGGGCACAACCGTATTAACTTCACTGACTTCTGCACTGCATGATGACAGAGAATTCCCCAACCCAGAGAGGTTTGACCCAGGCCACTTTCTGGATGAGAGTGGCAACTTTAAGAAAAGTGACTACTTCATGCCTTTCTCAATAGGTAATAAAAATTCATTTATATTTGTACTTCAGGGGACAAGATAACTTTTGGAAATCAATCACGTGATATTTCCTCTGGGGCTGATGGAATTCCATTGTACATGATCAATAGCACCATTTCCAATGGCCATTCAATTTCCCTAATATAACACATCCTCATTATTGGGCCAGATTAGTGGGACTTTGAGGAGTTGCTCCAGTTTTTCAAATTGATAAATCTAGATTATAGGTTGATTGAATTCTGCCTCTAGGAATATTGCCGAGCTACCCAAGAGCTCCTCTTAGAGGGTAAAAATCATTTAGACTTTCCTCAGCCACCATGAGAAAGGTTTCTAACCCCACAACTTTGAGTATTTTCTCTGTAGTGTTCCTTACTCCCCAGATTGAGGTCTGGTGGTACAATTGTCCACAAGCACAGAATGGGCTCTTAAGAGATTCACTCTGGATATAGGGAAGCAGGTGAATTAAGAGAGCACTGTGAACCACTATGACAAGTGCTGTGAGACAGGAAAGCACAGGCTGGTGGGGAGGCCAGAGGGAGCATTGCCTTCTTCCTGCTCATTTATGGGCCATAACATTCCACAGGAACAAGTAAATTTGAGCTGCCTCGATGGAGGCAGGGAGCAAGACAAGAATAGAAGGCAAGGCTCTTTTTCAGAGGTAATGGACCAGAGGATCAGGAAATTTTCTATAGATCCAGGGTCTCATACCTTCCAACCAACTGTGGGATCAGGAAAACCTTGGGAATGTGGCAGGATACTCTTCAGTGATTCCAGAGCACATTGATATTTCTCCATTCATGATCATACATTTTGGATATTTGGTCTGCACAGCTAAAGTCTGTGTGCTGAGTCTCTGGACGTAGATTTAACTTCATTTTTCTGTTATGACTTTTGGTGGCTTCTTTGGTTCTGTCCCTCTACCTACCAAGATGTTAAGGGCTGAAACTTCACATTTTATCAGGATAGAAAAAGATATAAACAGAATAGAACTGAAATTGATCCATGTTCCAGTGGAGGCAATATATGAAGGGGAACCCTAGAGAGAGCAAGATTCTACTGTCTGAGGAGATCACAGAGATCATAAAGAGAAAATGATGTGGGACATAGGTCTTGAAGGAAGTATAAGGGAAGTGCTTCTTAGACAAATGAGACAGCATGAGATAAAGCTAGAAGCTTCAGGGTGTTTTGGAGATTGATGAAGAGTTGATATGCCTAGAGCTGAGATTAGAGGATGTGGGGAATGGAAGAAATGGTATAAAGTGTCAGACTTGAAACAGAATGTGAAGGATCAGGTCAATGCCATTTGGACCTTATCTCATAGGAGAGACCATGGAGCCATTTAAGGTTTTAAAGTGAGGGAGTGATATGTTTGGATTGGACATGTGGATTAGAAAGTATGCTAGGGAGAAAAATCCTTGGCTAAATCTTGTGCCAGAGGTGCAAAGGGAAATGCAGTTTGTGAGCCTGCTCCTCTTAGTCCTTCTCTTTTCAATCCCTTGGACAAGAAATGTGACTGGGTCTCTAGAAAAAGATTGATAGAAACTTGAAATGTCCCCAAAGCAGTTATAATGTGACAGTATTCAGTGAAGTACACAGCATAGACTGATCCTCCATAAATATTTGCTGACTGAAGGGTCAAATAAGGTATGAAGTGGATGGTACATGCATCCATCCTTCTGTCCTTCTGTGTGTCTAACCATCCTTCTGGCCATCCTGTCTTTGACCCAACCATCTATCTGGTCATTCCTCAGTTACTGCATACTTTTTGTGCCAGTTCACAATACAGTGTTAAAGGATCAAATCCTCTATGTTTTTTATTTTCAGGAAAACGAATGTGTGTGGGAGAGGGCCTGGCACGCATGGAGCTATTTTTATTCCTCACCACGATTTTACAGAACTTTACCCTGAAATCGCTGGCTGACCCAAAGGACATTGACATCACCCCCATTGCTAGTGGGTTGGCCCATGTGCCACCCTCATACCAGCTCTGCTTCATTCCTGTCTGAGAAAGGGCAGACCATCGGGCAGATGATGGGTTGCCTGCAACTCCCCTCTGGGCATCATTCTCCTTTTTCCCACTTCAGGCATACCTTCTCTGACCTCTCCTCTCACATCTCCCCATTCCCTTAAGATCCATTGAACATCTATCCTCCTTCAATGTAAGGAGAGTTTGCTGAGTTACTGCACCAATATATCTGCTATTCCCCAAACTCTGTAACACTTGTGTTGACCACCACATATGCTAATAATTATGTAGTACTGAGCTGTTAATATGATATCACTATAAAACAGAGAAACATGATTAGTGTATGACAGTTCAGAGACATTTCTCCTCAATATGTTCTAAATAAAAATCATTATTATTTGCTGGATCAGTTATCAGATTTCTTTCTTTTGTGTATAATGTAAGTAATAGAGTCCCAAGAGGCCTTGCTGGTCCTTATAATGATAAGCACAAAGAGGGACAAAGGGGAAATGGGCAAGGAAGTCTTTTGGCTGAGGGTCACCAAGAGTTACTGGACGGTTGGATTCAAAACTGAAAAACTATGTCCAGGAGCAGCTACAACCTGTAGGGTTATAGTGAGATGATCAGCCATAGGGAGGAATGAACATTAAGTGTTAGAATTCATGCTCTGATTTTGTGTTACTGTGAACATAAGATAAATATTTGGAATATTCTTTTTACTTTGTGTTTCCAAGGTAGATTAAGTTGAATATATGCTTTCATACTGCTAATCATGTTCATGATTGTTATTTCTCTTCGTTGAACAACAATAAAATCCCTATTAATCTCACTAAGTTTTATTATTTCTCTATTTTCTACCACATAGTTTTTCACTTAACAAAAATGCAATAGTAAATTAATGCTATGGTCCTGAAATCACTAGCATTATGTCATCTCTAAAGCCTAGGCAACTGAACATCTCGTACACATCAAATTTTAGTCATCTTTTGTCCTTTCTTGAGTATATGAAATGAGAAGTGACATCACCCATTAACCTTTTTCCAGCTCATCTTTAAAAGAAAGCCATTTGTACTTGGCATGCATTTGTAAGTAACACATATGTTTAAGTGTATGTATGGACATTTATATGTGTACGGAGATATATAGTCACACAAAACATACAATATACACACATAAACCTAAGATTAAAAATGGTTCTTTAGGCCCAGTGCTGTGGCTGATGCCTATAATTTTAGCACTTTGGGAGGCCAAGGTGGGAGGATTACTTGAGGCCAGGAGTTCAAGAGCAGCCTGGGAAACATAGCAAGACTCTGTCTCTACAAAAAATTTCAAAAATTAGCCAAATGTGGTTGTGCATGTCTGCAATCCCAGCTGCAGGTGGGAGGCTGAGGTGGGACGATCACTTGAGCCCAGGAATTGGGGGCTGCAGTGAGCTATGATTGTGCCACTTTAGCTTGGGTGACAGACAGAGACCCTGTCTCAAAAAACAAGGTTCTTTAATATGACGGGCACAAGTTATTATATAACTTGCTATTTTGTACTAAACAATATGCCAGAGAAACTTCCATGGTAGTAGAAACACGGGCAAATGATTTTGTTAGATGGTTTACAGAAGAGGATATCGGAATGGCTATTGAACATTTGAAAATAGCTTAAAAATAAAAAATACTAATTAAAACTATAGTACATGTAGTATTAACAATAAAACAGACATTTCCTTATTTAACCAACAGATAATATAGAGCAATTGCTCATCTAGTGTCCCATGACTATGTTGAGTTTAAAGGAGAGAATGAGCAACAGTTACATTAGAGATGTTGCCAAAGTCACCCACCAGCTGGGCTGAAGATTCTCTCAGGTCAGATTTTGGTCAAGATACTTGGAGAAGCTACTGATTGTGAAATTTCAATTACACCGTTATCCTGCTAAGTGAAAAATGTAGCCATTAATAGAACTAAGATTCTTATTATAATATGGAGTCTTCTTCCAGAATCTTGTGAAAAGCTGTCTACAGCCATCAACTTCTCATCCTGGTTTGAATATCTCTGGTTATGGTAGTGGATGGTTTGGTAAATTGTCTGTGTGACTCATATGTCAGGCATGAAACCTGTCCCTTAAAATTAATCCCATCTCAGCTTATAGGGATTTAGGAACAGAGAAGTTCTTATTTTTCTATGGAAGTAATTCTATGGAAGAAAATTAGATTGAAGAAATCTAGAAGAATTCAGATACTAGTCTAGTTTATAGGCAGATAACAAGAACTAGGAAACAATGCATAGGGTTACAATGCAATCTAATAATAGGTGTTTTATAACTTCTTTAGAAGCATAATTTTTTCTCTCAAATTGATCACATAGCAATCTCAGATTTAAAAACCTGCCAAATTAATGCAAAATTTGGATTTTACTTAGAGTCTTAAGGTAAAGTCTTGGGCCTGTCAGGAAGTGACAATTTTTATGCTATCATTGTAACATTGGGAACCCTTGAAGCCAGGAAGCGTATGCACATTCTCAAATATGATACTCCAATCAATGCCTTGGGAATATAACTCATGTTCTCAATTGCATCCTGTTATAGGAGGGAGAATATTTTCATTGCACTTATGGAATAACCATATTGCCATCAGAGTATCCATGAATAGTTTCTAAATTTTGGAGAAACAAAATAGGAAGAGAAAGTAAAAATTTTGACCTTTATTCAGAAAAGTATACTTTATCAAATTGCTGTAAGCTATAAATAGCACAAAGTTTCCTTAAATCAGGAAAACAAAACATTTAAGTAAAGAACCAACAGTATTCCAAATAAAAGTCATAAAACATTATCCATTACTTAATTTGGTGGAATTAATTTTTGTTCTGCTTGATTTTGATTAGTAGTTTTACAAACTAATTGGTTGCTTCATTAGAGAAATGATTGTGCTATTGGTAATACTATATGTTGTAGCTGAATAAATTCGTCTGGGAAAATAGAGACCCTCATACAGAAAATTAGAAAAGAGGTCACATGGTTACAAGAAGCCTTACCTATCTTCTGTAGTCAGATGTGCTACCATGCACCACAAGGTTTCCTTTTACATAACTCCTAATGGTCACTTGATTGTTCAATTGATTGCCTTCAAGCCTAGTTTCATGGCTTAAAACTATTATGCAAACTGAGATTATTATATTACTGTTAATTTTACTTTGTATTTTCCTTTTTAAGCTTTGTACTTGTTACTTGTTAAATTTTTGAGGAACTACAACTCCTAACAGAATAATGCTAGCCCATCACTTTGAGATGATAGCTAACACCTATGGAACAGACAAAATTGAACTAACAGTAGAATCCAGGTAGATTTAGCCTGAGAATAACTCCCTCCAAACCTCCCTTTTTGCTCAAATGTGGCTAAAAGAATTTTGACACTTACTCCTCATTTCCAATTACTTCCCACCAATGTGGGCTCAGGCCAGACTAAACTGGGCTAGGTCCATTCCAGCACCAAGGGACAGTAGGATTAGCTATCTGAACCTGGGTACACCTGCTAAATATTTATGTTAGGTGCATAAATATTTAGAATTGTTATGTCTTCTGCTTGAATTGTGCCCTTCACCATTAATAGTGACCATCTTTGTCTTTCATTACTTTTATTAATTTGAAGACTAAGTTATCTGAATTCAGAACTGCTACACCAGCTTGCTTTTGGCTTCCATTTGCTTGAAATATTGTTTTCCATCCCTCCACCTTGAGTCTGAATGCATCCTTGTGGGTTAGATGTGTTTCCTAAAGACAGCAGGTACTTGGCCGATGTATATTTATCCATTCGGCCAGCCTGTGTTTCTTTAGTGGTCAGTTCACAACATTCACATTTATTGAAAGAACTGTTAAGTGCAGCAGATTTCTGTTCATGCAGTTGAGTTGAAGTTTGTTGCTTTGTTTTCTCTCTTGAGTCATTGTGGTATCTGGTCTTTGATGTTTAGCTTTTGGATGATTTTACATTGGTGAGTTTTTATTGTGCTGATCCATGTGTAACACTGTTTTGAGCACTTCCTGGAGGGCAGGTCTTGTCTTCATGAATTGTCTCAGTCTTTACTTGTCTGAGAAGGTCTTTATTTCTCCTTTGTATAAGACACTTAGTTTTGAAGAGTACAAGATTCTAGGCTGGGAATTGTTCTGTTTGAGTACAGTGAGAATGGCGCCCCACTCTCTTCTTGCTTGTAAGGTCTCAGTTGAGAATTCTGCCATTATTTGGATGGGTTTTCCTTTGTAGTCTACCTGCTTCTTTTGCCTGACAGCTTGTAGGAGGGCCTCTCTGGTAGTTATTTTGGTCAGTCTGATGACTGTGTGTCCTGGTGTCTTCCTGTTTGCAATGAATCTCCCAGAAGTTCTTTGAGCTTCTTGTACCTGGATATCTAGATTTTTAGCAAGGTCTGGGACATTTTCCTCAATTATATGCTCAAATAGCTTATTCAACCCTTGGGTATTTTCTTCTTCACCCTCATAGATGCCAATAATTCTCATGTTGGCCTGTTCACACAATCCCACATTTCTTGTAGGCTTTGCTCTATTATTTGTCTGCAACTGACTTATGTAATTGGAAGGTGTTATCTTCAATCTCTGAGAGTCTTTCTTTTGTCTGATCTATCCTATTCTTGAGGTTTTCCACAGTGTTTTGTAATTCCTTGAATAAGTTCTTCATTTCTAGGAGTTTGGTTTGATTTTTCTTTAATATTTCAATTTCTTTAGTGTATATTTCTTCCAAGTGCTAGATTTTTTTTGTGGTTTCCTTGTGTTGGGTATCCATTTTATCTTGCATATTATTGTGTTTTCTTACAATCTATGTCCAAAATTCTTCTTTTGTCATTTTATTGTTCTGAGTTTGGTCAATATCCATTGCTAGAGAGCTGGTGATACCCTTTGTGGGTGTGCTTTCCATTTGATTCTTCATACTTCCAGAGTTTTTTTTTGTTGATTCCTTCCCATCTGGAGCAGCTCTTGCTGCTTACATTGAGATGTTTGTTTAGATAATGACACACCCAGTTTAGTCTCTGAGCCAGTAGTTGCTGGTTGAGATTTGACCACACCCTGTATGATGATGAGTCAGTAGATGCAGTAAAAGAGTGTGCAAATTGACCTACCTGTCAGTAGGTGGCACTTGCTGGGAAGAGCAAGCTGCTTTGTTTTTGAGTTCTGTAACCAACTCTTGTTCCTCTGGAGACGCACTGTAGTGCCTCAGGTGGTGGATAGGGCCCTGGGACTTCCAGAGGTGTCCTTATTCTCCACTTCAGCAAGTGCAAGTTGGGGAGTGAGACTGAGCAGGGCTTGGTTGGGTGAGCCTCCCCTCAAGCTCCACAAATGCTGTAGCAGGGGTCAAAGGTCTCTTCTCTGCTTCTGGGAAAAGCTGCCAGGGAGGGGCTGAAATACTCCCACTCAGCCAAAAAGTCTGTGTGTGGTGGTGGGGCTGTTGGAGACCTGCAGTCTGGTGCAGGCCTTGCTCCTATCCACTCTCCTCTATTCTGCAGTTTCTCTGATGCCACTGCCAGCAGGCAGGACGTCAATCCAGTGGATCTCTCCTGACTGTGATGTGAGCTGGGAAGTTCCCTATCCAGGATCGCAGCCTGAGCTGGGAGTACAGCCCTCCTATGGAAGGAGGATTGCCCCTCAAGAATATCACAGCTAGGACCCACTCTTATCTGCTCCTGAAGGTTCGTGCATGCACACACACACACACACACACACACACACACACACCCCTCCATAGACTCATTCACAAATATCCCTTTTGTGCCCCAAGGCAATGCAATGGAGACCTGGGTGTATGGGATTCTGCCTGTAGGCCTGTTCCCCAAGCACTAGATATCAATCCTTGACCCTGCAAGGGAGAAGAATGCTGGCCTCAAGTCACCCATGTGGTGCCAAGCTGGATCAATGTCTCTCCACCTCGGGATTTTTCCCTGCTCAGCTGGAGTCACTGGGCAAGCAGCACCTAGGAGGGATGGTGGCTAAGGAGCTCATAGTCCAAGTACCTGCAGGGCTGCAGGGCCCCAAAAGGAAAGGTCCTATTCCCTGTGGATGCCTATGGGTGTTGGCTAAACTGACTTTCTTGGCAGCAGCAGCTAGGGAAGGGGATGGGGAGGATGAAGTAATATGGTGCATGCTGATGGGCTTGGGTCTGCAAGGTGGGAGGTGCCCCAAGGGAGCTGGGAGCCTAGTGCCCTGTCTGCAAGAGGCTCACTGCTCACTGGTGGCAGCCATCTCAGGGCTGGTATTAGCAGGACTCTCCAGCAGCTCAGGAGAGTACCGGCAGTCTGAGATGCAAGGGAGGGGAAATTTAATCACTCTATCTACCCTTGTCACTGGTCTCCAAGACTCTCGGGCTTTAGACCCTGCCAATGCCTTTCTCCTTGTAGTTATTCTTCACAGTGTCTTCCTGTGAAGTCTCCTGTAGTTTCAGGTACCCTTGCTTACGACCCTCATCTGATCTATGTTTTTATGCCCGTTTATTTTTTCAACTTTTATCTAAAATCTATCTTTATTGCAGAGACACTCTGGCTGGTAGTTTTTCTCATCTGCCATCTTGCCTGAACCATCAAAAATTGGATTCTCATTAGGTTGTTTATTTGCGTTCTTTCAGTCTTTTGCATGTAGTCATTTATGGCTATGAATTTTCCTCTCAGGAATGCATTAGCTGTGTCCCACAGATTTTGATAACTTGTGTGTCCATTATCATTTAGTTAAAAAAGTCTTTTGATTTTCATATTAATTTCCTCCTTAATTTGCCAATCATTCAGCAGTACATTGTTTAGTTTCCATGACTTTGTGTAGAGATGAGTGTTTCTGTTGGAGTTGATTTCTACTTTTATTCCACTGTGGTCTGAGAAAATGCATGGTATAATTTAGTTTTAAAAAAATTTATTGAAACATAATATGTGACCTAGGATTTGATCAATCTTAGAGAATGTCCCATGAGTTGAAGAGAAGACTGTATACTTGGTAGTTTTCAAGTAGAATGTTCTGAAAATATGTTAGATCCATAAGTTCTAGGGTTTTATTTAAGTCCCTCATTTCCTATTTAATTCCTGTTTAGAGGATCTATCCAGTTCTGTCAGTGGGGTGTTGAAGTCCCCAGCTATTATGGTGCTGCTGTTTATATTTTGTTTAGATCAAGTAGAATTTGCTTTATGAATCTGGACAATCCTGAGTTAGGTGCATAAATATTTAAGACTCTTATGTCTTCTTGTTAAATTGTTCCCTTTACCACTATATAATGACTGCTTTTGTCTTTTACTTTTGTTGATAACTGGGTCAATGAAGAAATAAAGACAGAAATTTTTAAAAAATTGAAATGAATGAAAATGAAAACCTGTAAGACAGAGTAAAAGTAGTGCCAACAGGAAAGTTTATAAAATTAAAGGCCTACATTAAGAAAATAGAGATATCACAAATTAACAACCTAACATCGCACCTTAATGAACTAGAAAAATAAGAAGACTCCAAACCCAGAGTTAGAAAAAGAAAAGAGATAATTAAGGTCAGAACAGAACTAACTGAAATAAAGACGCCCCCCCCCCAAAGAAAAAAACAAGACAAAGGGTAAATGATATGAAAAGTTGATTCTCAAAACTGATACAGAAAATTGATAAGACACTAGCTAGACTAACCAAGAAAAAAGAAAGAAGATCAAAATAAACACAATCAGAAATGAAAAAGGAGACATTACAACTGATACCACACAAAAGATCATCAGAGATTATTATAGACACCTATATACTCACAAACTAGAAGATCTAGGAGAAAATGGATGAATTCCTGAAAGCTTACAACCTCCCAAGATTAAATCAGGAAGAAATGGAACTACTGAATAGACCAATAACAAGCAGCAAGATAAATCATTAATAAAAAATCTCTCAACAAAAATAAGCTCAGGACTAGATGAATTAACAACCAAAATTCTACCTGATATATAAAGAAGAACTGGTGCCAATCCCACTGAAACTATTCCAAAAGATTGAGAAGGAGGAATTTCTCCCTAACTCATTCTATGAAGCCAGTATCACCCTGATATCAAAGTCAGGAAAGAATATAATAAAAAAAGAAAACTACAGACCTGTATCTCTGATGAACAGAGATGCAAAAATTCTCAACAAAATACTAGTGAACTGAATTTAACATCATGTCAAAAAGATAATTCACCACAATCAATTGAGTTTTATACCAGGAATGGAAGGATGGCTCAACAAAGCCAAAGCAACCATATGCAAAAAGAACAAAACTGGCGGCATCACATTGCCTGACTAAATTATACTACAAGGTATATGAAACAAAACAGCATAGCACTGATATAAAAATAGACACATAGATCAATAAAACAGAATAGAGAACTGAAATAAAGCCACATACTTACAGCCAACTGGTATTTTATAAAGTCTACAGAAACATATTGTGAGGTAAGGACACCCTTTTCAATAAATGCTTCTGGGAAAATTGGATAGCCACATACAGAAGAATGATACAAGATCCCTATCTCTCACCATATACGAAAACTAACTTCAAGATGAATTAAAGACTAATATGTAAGACCGGAAACAATAAAAATTCTAGAGGAAAACCTAGGAAAAACTTAAACAGATATTGGATAGGCAAAGAACTTATAACTAAGACCCCCAAAACAAATGCAATAAAACAAAAATAGACAAAGAGGGCTTAAACTAAAAAGCACTGGCATAGCAAAAGAAATGATCAGAAAAGTAAATAAACAACCTAAAGAAGGGGAGAAAATACTGAAAAAGTGTATATCCAATATATATACAGAATCTGTAAGAAACTCAAACAAATCTGGAAGAAAAAACAAACAAACCCCTGTAACATTGGGCAAATGACATGAACAGGCATTTTGCAAAAGAAGATATACAAATGACAAAATAAAAATATGAAAAAATGCTCAACATCACTAATTATCAGGGAAATACAAATTAAAACCACAATGAGATACCATCATACTTCAATTAGAATGGCTATTATATAAAAGCCGATAAAAAATAGGTATTGGCATGGATGTTGAGAAAAGGGAACACTTAATACATTGTGGGAATGTAAATTAGTAGAATCACTGTGGAGATTTCTTAAAGTACTGAAAGTAGATCTAGCATTTGATATTGCAACCCCACTGCTGTGTATTTAGCCAAAGGAAAAGAAATTATTACATCAAAAAGATACCTGCACTCATATGTTAATTGTAGCAGAGTCCACAATCACAATGATATGAAATCAATTTAAGTGTCCATCATTGATGAGTGGGTTAACAAAATGTAGTAGCTATATACCATGGAGTACTACTTAGTGATAATAGAGAATGAAATAATGACTTCAGCAGCATTTTGGATGGAACTGGAGGCCAGTACCTTAAGTGACATAACTCAGGAACATAAAAATAAATGCCACATGTTCTCACTTATATGTGGGAGCTAAATTGTAGATACTCAAGGGCACAAAGAGTGGTATCATGGCCACTGGAGATAAAATAGGGGAGAGTGGGAGGTAGTGAGGAATGAAAAATTATCTATGGGTACAATGTATATTATTCAAGTGATGGGTACACCAAACACCCAGAGTCCATCACTATACAATAAATACATGTAGCAGAATTCAACTTGTAACTCCTAAATTTATTATAATAAAAACAAATTTTAAAAATTAAGGTGAAGTGTGTGATTAAAGATTTTCTAAATCTTTGGCTTGGTTTAAATAAATAAATAAATAAAATAACAAGAGCTGGTGAGCTTGTTTTATCTAAAATAAGCTGGTGTGGTTCTTTTAGAGTTTAGAATTATGTAAGTCAGGCAGTAAATTATTGCTTCTCTTTGCCCAGGACAAAGGGTTCAAATGAGTCCAAGACCTGGAGTCACTCAATTACTAAAGGTTATGAAACAAACTGTTCTGATCTCTATTTCAGTCAACTGCTGCTATAATCATTAACAAAATAAATATTTATTTTGAAAATCACTGAGTAATCATGAGATATTACATTATATTACACAGTCAGTCAATGTCAGTGGACCTGGTTAGGCTGGATGTTTTGCTTGCAGGGTATGGTGCAAGATGCAGGAGATATGGATTCTGGCTTCAGCTCTACCATCAGCAGACACTATATTCTTTGCCAAGGTACTGAATCTCTGAGGTCCAGCTTCCTCATCTCTAAAATTGGAATTATTTCACCTTAGGCAAAGCTAATTAAAAGAATCAAAAGATATATGATAGGTGTGGAAATTCTCTGTAATGGTTTCCCCAGGAATTAGAAAGCTGTAGTGGATCAGACGAGCAGCAGACCACCAAACAGTGACCATGACTTTCTTTTGATGCTAGTGTGTGTTTGGGAAGCACTTTGGAGCTTCTTCTCAGTCCCACCACTGAGCTGGTCATCACTGGTTGTGGTCTAAGATCCACTTTTCATCACACATCATAATCCGATCAAGAAATGGTTTGTTGTTGTTGCATATTATAAGAGAAGATGACACTTCAAAATGACAATTTTTTTGATCTTTGGTCAGCTCATGAGGCACCCACTTATTGAGCTTTTTCATCTTTTCAATTGGCTTCAAATGCCAAATGACCATTGAATTTTTAGGCAACTTCTTTTCGGCAACTTTAGTTGTAAGAGGATCAGCTTTGGTGATTGCTCTCAGTTGCTCATTGTCAACTTCTGATGGCCAGCCACTGTGCTCCTCACTTCAAGTCTCTTGTCTTCTTTCCAAACCTTCTTGAACAACCACTGCACTATACATTCATTAGCAGTTCCTGGGCCAAATGTATTGTTGATGTTGTGAGTTGTCTTTGCTACTTTACAACCTACTTTGAACTCGAATAAGAAAATCACTCAAATTTGCTTTTTGTCTAACATCATTTCTGTAGTGTAAAATAAATATAAACAGCAAGTAATAAGTCCTTAGCAAAAACACATAAAGCGATAAATGTGCATTAAGATGATGTATAAGATAACCACATTTATTTAAGAATGTATTCCAATATCAAATCGCAAAATTCAATAATGCCAAAACATAATTACTTTTATACCAAACAAATAACTGTGTCTGGAAGTGACTGGCCTCCAACATATTATAACTAAAATAGAATCTCCAGGTTGGGCACTGGAAAGAGAGAGAATACGACTAGAAAACATTCTATTTTATCTCCATCAGTGGGGCAAATTTTACCCTGTGGGAGTATAAAGTTGATATAGCTGATTGGTCACTTTCTCAATCAAAGAGTCACAAGTGAATTGAGATTGTCACCTCATAAGATGAAATGAGAAGTGAAAACATCTTCTGTGATATTTGTGCTAAAGCTGCATACATAGAGTCCAATAACAAGGCAACATCAGAAATCCCAAATTTAGAGACATTTTACCAAATCCCACTCTATACTCAAAACAACCACAACAAAAACAAAACAAATAAACAAACAAGAAAAACAAGGTCTGGAGATCAAGGAAAGACTGAAAAATTGTTCCAAAGAGACTTGACAGCTAGTTGCAAAATGTGATGCTGAATTCAATATAAAAGACTTATGGGGAAACATGAATGGAAATAAGGATTAGATGGCCCTAATGCATCAATATTAATATACTGATTCTGAAGGTTATACTGTGGGTATATAGGAGAGTTTTCTGGTATTTAGGAAATACATACTAATGTGTTTCAGGTATGTAACTTCAGGTTAGCAGTTTACTCTCAATGTTCAAAATAAAATTCTTGGTAGGTACTTCTGTAGTATAGTGTAAGAGACATATTGTGGCTATATATTAATAATAAATGGCAGCCTTAAGGCCCACTCAAACATCTTGAAGAGTCAACACTATGTATTATTTAGCAATACAGTGCAACCCATCTGGAGATTTTTAACCCTGATCCAGAGATTTCCAAGAGACAAGAGCATCTCCGCACAGATGTAACTCTCAACAACCTTAAAATTTGGAACTTTGTACTAAGTAGCATACCTTAAACTTACTTTTTTAGAAAACACTTGGTAACTGACTCAGACTGAACACAGATATAAGGAAGAAGGAAGGATTTTTTGACTCCAAGAATAGTCTCCTGGTCGGTGGTCATCAGGGCCCTGCATATGTTGGGCTCATGCTACCAGCCTGATGCCTCATAAGAGTGCTGCCGGAATACACTGCTTGAACATCAGAATGTGTCTGAGACTCATATCTGAGACAAATTGGATGACGTGAGAAGTGGCCCCTGGAGAAGGTAGTTAACTTGGACCACTGGAACCCACAGACATGATAACCTCTAACTTTTGTCCATATTTATAAGTGTAAAAAATTTATATATGAACAAATAAATGAAATAAAATGAAAATATATGCATTTTATGCATATATGTGTATATATGTAGAACATAAATTATATACATAAAACAAACAATGGGTTTATATTAAAACTATATAAGCCTTTCACAAAAGATTTGATATTCCCAAAGGACATTTGAAAAAATTATCATCATCATGAAGCTTAATGGAAATGCAAATTGAAATACAAGGAGAGGCCAGGTGTGGTGGCTCACACCTGTAATCCTAGCACTCTGGGAGGCCGAGGCGGGTGGATTGTTCGAGGTCAGAAGTTCAAAATCAGCCTGAGCAAGAATGAGACCCCGTCTCTACTATAAAAGAAATTAATTGGTCAAATAATATATATAGAAAAAAAAATTAGCCAGGCATGGTGGCAAATGCCTGTATTCCCAGCTACCTGGGAGGCTGAGTAAGCAGGATTGCTTGAGCCCAGGAGTTTGAGATTGCTGTGAGCTAGGCTGAAGCCACGGCACTCACTCTAGCCTGGGCAACAAAGCAAGACTCTGTCTCAAAAAAAAAAAAGGGGGGGGGTGGAGCAAGATGGCAGACGAGAAACACCGCCAGACAGAGTGTCTTTGCAGAAAAGACAGATTCTAGCAGAAAATAGAAAAAAGAAGCAAGAAGACGAGCATACAGCAGATGAGGGCCGGAAGGAGGGGTACCTGAGACCCCAGCAGACTCCATGGGAGGAGGCTGCGGAGGAGAACTGGAGGCTGAGACCAATGGAGCAGCCTGGAGACCAGCGGCAAGGGTAGGTGGATTTGCTGTTTCCCCTCCCCTGCATTTGGGACTGCTGATGGGCTCCCCAGTGGGTGGAGGGACCTGCGGACACCTGCCCAGAGACGGCTGCCGCCAGCCAGCGGTGAGCCTGTACCAGACGTGGCACAAGGTTCCCAACTTCCTCCGGGCACCTACGTGTGCACAGACCCGAGCCACGCGGCAGGCGCCATATTGCCTCCTCCTCCCCTCTGCGACCCTACCCGTGGCTGCTCAGAGAGACAATACAGCCACCAGCCAGAGGCACCTCCAGGGAACGGGACCTTCCCTTTTGGGACCCTACAGCTAACTCAGGGGAACTCGGACTGTGAGCTCCCTACCCGCCAGCTCTCCCAGGTGCTGCTGGCGTGGTGTTCTCAGGAGAACGGTGCCAACTCAGAGGCTGAGAGACATAGACCCAGCTTGGGCTCCCTGTGGGTGAATTGGGACTGGAAATCCTCTCCCTGGTGGGGATACAGTTTGAACTCCGGGACCCAAAGGTCACACCTGCAGACCAGATCCCCTGCACCGAGGGCTAGCATTGCCCAGGGCACAGAAGGGTTATACATGAACAGCCTACTGAGGTGTGTGTGCCTCCAGGGGTGGATCAGCATCCTAGAGGGCAACCCTTCTCCCAGGAGGAGGCCGTGCTCCCAGTCCAGGTGGTGTTCCTGTGCAGGGAACCTCCCTGCCGGCATCACAGTCGGGGGAGGCCTGGTGGTTTGTGGTCTGGCCTGCTGGCAGAGGCTCAGGAGTAGCTGCGGACCTGGGGAGGGTAGAAAGAAGTGAGGCCCGCTCCAGACTGCAGGTCTCAGACAGCCCCACCCCCACACGCAGACTTTCTGGCTGAGCGGGACCATTCCAGCCCCACCCTGACAGCTCTTACTGGAAGCAGAGAAGAGAACTTTGACCCCTGCTAACAGCATTGGTGGTGCCTGAGGGCAGGCTTACCCAACCCAGCTCCGCCCAGAACAATAGCTGATAACAGGACACAAAATCAACAGCATAGTCTGTTCCTCCAAGCAAACGCCACCTACTGACAGGGACGGCATCTTGCACAGCCTTTCCATGGCACCCACTGACTCAATATACAGGGAGTGGCCCATTCTCACCCACAGACACCACCTAACGCCTCAGAAACTAAACAAGGTGTGTGAATACCCAAACAATAACCTAAAGGAAAGAAACTGATCGACATGGGAAGAAATCAACGAAAGAACTCAGGAAATATGAAGAAACAAACGGAAAACACACCCCCAAAGAGGAACACCAGCCCCCTAGAAACGGACACCAACGAAAATCAGGCAACCAATATGACAGAAGAGGAATTTCGTATGTGGATCATAAGAACACTCACCGAGCTGAAACAACAACTCAATAACCAACACAAAGAAAACACAAAAAGCCTCCAGGATATGGAAAAAGAAATAGACACAATGAAGAAAAGTTTAACTGAACTCCTGGAAATGAAGAATCAATTCAAGGAACTACAAAATACAGTGGAAAGTCTCAAGAACAGGGTAGATCAAACAGAAGAAAGAATCTCAGAGATTGAAGATAACACCCTCTAACTAAATAAAACCATCACAGAGATAGAGCAGAGAAACAAGAGAAAAGAGCAAAGCCTACAAGAGCTGTGGGATTATGTGAAGAAACCTAATGTGAGGGTCATAGGGTTACCAGAAGGGGGAGAAGACAACACTCAAGGGTTGGACAAGCTGTTTGAAGATATAATAGAGGAAAATTTCCCAGGCCTTGCTCAAAATCTTAATATACAAGTTCAAGAAGCTCAGAGGACCCTTGGGAGATTCAATGCAAACAGGAAGACGTCACGACATGCAGTCATCAGACTGACCAAAATATCAACTAAAGCGGCCCTTCTAAGAGCTGTAAGACAAAAGAGGCAAGTGACATACAAGGGAAAGCCAATTTGAATAACACCAGACTTCTCTAATGAGACTTTACAAGCAAGGAGAGACTGGGGCCCCATTCTCACTCTTTTGAAACAAAACAATGGCCAGCCTAGAATATTATTCCCTGCAAAACTAAGCTTCATATATGAAGGAGAAATAAAAACATTCTCAGACAAGCAAAGGCTCAGAGAATTCACCAAGACGAGACCAGCCCTACAAGAAGTACTTAAAACAGCGTTACGCACGGAACATCATAATAATAACCCACGAATATCAAAACAACCAAAACCCAAAGATATTAAAGGCCAGATATTACAATGGCTCAAGACAGAAATCATAGCAACAAAATCCAACCCAACAGAGTGATCAGTAATCTACCTTACCTATCAGTTCTCTCAATAAATGTGAATGGCTTAAACTCTCCACTCAAGAGACATAGGCTGGCTGAATGGATAAGAAAATACAGGCCAAGTATATGCTGTCTTCAGGAAACACATCTAACCTGCAAGGATGCATATAGACTAAAAATAAAAGGGTGGAGATCAATATTCCAAGCAAATAGAAGCCAAAAGAAGGCTGGTGTGGCAGTTCTAATTTCAGACGATTTAGTTTTTAAACCAACAAAAGTAGTGAAGGACAAAGAGGGTCATTATATAATGGTGAAGGGGACACTTAAACAAGAAGAGATAACAATTTTAAATGTATTTGCACCCAACTTAGGTGCACCTAGATTCCTAAAGCAAACCTTACTGGAGCTAAGTAAATGGATTAATAGCAACTCCATAATCACTGGAAATTGCAACACCCCACTTATGGCACGAGACAGATCTTCCAAACAGAAAATTAATAAAGAAATAATGGACTTAAACAAAACTCTAGAACAATTGGGTCTGACTGACATTTACAGAACATTCTACCCAAAATCCACTGAATATATGTTCTTCTCATCAGCTCACGGGACATTCTCTAAGATTGACCATATCCTAGGACACAAAGTAAATCTCCAGAAATTTAAAAAAATAGAAATCATACCATGTACCTTCTCAGATCACAGTGGAATAGAAGTAGAAATCAACCCTAACAGAAACTCACATTTCTACACAAAAACGTGGAAATTAAACAACATCCTACTAAATGATTACTTCATAAATGAAGAAATCAAGACGGATATAAAAAAATTCTATGAAGAAAATGACAATGGAGAGACAAGTTATCAAATCCTCTGGGACACAGCTAAAGCAGTTCTGAGAGGAAAGTTTATCTCCATAAATGCCTATAACCAAAAGACAAGAAGATCACAAATAGACAACCTAATGAAACGACTCAAAGAGCTGGAAAAAGAAGAACAGATCAACCCCAAACCCAGCAGAAGAAGTGAAATCAACAAGATCAAATCAGAAATAAACGAAATTGAAAACAGGGAAGCTATTCAGAAGATTAATAAAACAAAAAGTTGGTTCTTTGAAAAAATAAACAAAATTGACACACCATTGGCTAAGCTAACGAAAAGCAGAAAAGAGAAATTTCTAATAAGCTCCATCAGGAATAAAAAAGGAGATATCACAAGTGATCCCAAAGAGATACAAGATACAATTTATGAATACTACAAAAATTTTTATTCACACAAACTGGTAAATGTGGAGGAAATGGACAAATTTCTAGAAACACACAGCCTCCCTAGGCTCAACAAGGAAGAAATAGATTCCCTGAACAGTCCAATCTCAACAGCTGAAATAGAAACAGCAATTAAAAATCTCCCTAAAAAGAAAAGTCCCAGTCCAGATGGCTTCACACTTGAATTTTACCACACTTAAAAAGAAGAACTAGTACCTATCTTGCAGAAACTATTCCACAACATCAAGAATAATGGAAACCTCCCCGACACCTTTTATGAAGCGAATATTACTCGGATACCAAAACCAGGAAAGGATGCAACAAAAAAAGAAAACTACAGACCAATATCCCTAATGAATATAGATTCAAAAATTTTCAACAAAATCTTAGCTAACCGAATCCAGACACTTATCAAAAAAATAATCCACCATGACCAAGTGGGCTTCATCCCAGGGATGCAGGGATGGTTCAACATATGTAAATCTATAAATGCAATTCACCACATAAACAGAAGCAAAAACAAAGACCACATGATTCTTTCAATAGATGCAGAAAAAGCTTTTGACAAAATTCAACACCCTTTCATGATACGAACACTTAAGAAAATAGGCATAGAAGGGACATACCTAAAAATGATACAAGCCATATATGACAGACCCATAGCCAACATCATACTGAATGGGGAAAAAATGAAATAATTCCCACTTAGAACTGGAACCAGAGAAGGCTGCCCACTATCTCCACTTCTGTTCAACATAGTACTGGAAGTCTTGGCTACAGCAATCAGACAGGAAAATGGAATCAAAGGTATCCAAATAGGGGCAGAAGAGATCAAACTTTCACTGTTTGCTGATGATATGATATTGTATCTAGAAAACCCCAAAGATTCAACCAAGAAACTCCTGGAACTTATCAATGAATTTAGTAAAGTCTCAGGATACAAAATCAATACACAGCAATCAGAGGCATTCATATACGCCAACAACAGTCTAATTGAGAACCAAATCAAAGACTCAATTCCCTTCACAATAGCAACAAATAAATTTAAGTACCTAGGAATATACTTAACCAAGGACGTAAAAGACCTCTACATGGAGAACTATGAAACACTGAGGAAGGAAATAACAGAGGATGTAAACAGATGGAAATCCATACCATGCTTGTGGATCGGCAGACTCAATATCATCAAAATGTCTATACTACCCAAACTGATCTACAGATTCAATGCAATACCTATTAAAATCCCATCAGCATTCTTCACAGATATAGAAAAAATAATTTTACGCTTCGTATGGAACCAAAGAAGACCCCGAATATCAAGAGCAATTCTAGGCAACAAAAACAAAATGGGAGGCATTAATATGCCAGATATCAAACTATACTACAAAGCTGTAGTAATTAAATCAATATGGTATTGGCACAAAAATAGGAATATTGACCAGTGGAACAGATATGAGAATCCTGATATAAAACCATCCTCATATAGCCATCTAATCTTTGACAAAGCAGTCAAAAACATACGCTGGGGAAAAGAATCCCTTTTCAATAAATGGTGCTGGGAAAACTGGATAGCCACCTGCAGAAGGCTAAAACAGGACCGACACCTTTCACCTCTCACAAAAACCAACTCACGCTGGATAACAGACTTAAACTTAAGGTATGAAACTATTAGAACTCTAGAGGAAAACGTTGGAAACACTCTCCTAGACATTGGCCTGGGCAAAGAGTTTATGAAGAAGTCTCCAAAGGCAATCACAGCAGCAACAAAAATAAATAAATGGGACATGATCAAACTACAAAGCTTCTGCACAGCCAAAGAAATAGTCATGAAAGTAAACAGACAACCTACAGAATGGGAGAAAATTTTTGCATCCTATGCATCCGATAAGGGACTGATAACTAGAATATACTTAGAACTCACGAAAATCAGGAAGAAAAAATCAAATAACCCCATTAAAAAGTGGGCAAAGGACTTGAACAGAAACTTTTCTAAAGAAGACAGAAGAATGGGCAACAAACATATGAAAAAATGCTCACCATCCCTAATCATCAGGGAAATGCAAATCAAAACCACAATGAGATATCACTTAACCCCAGTGAGAATGGCCTTTATCAAAAAATCTCCAAACAATAAATGCTGGCGTGGTTGTGGAGAGAGAGGAACACTCCTACACTGCTGGTGGGACTGCAAACTAGTTCAACCTCTGTGGAAAGCAATATGGAGATACCTTAAAGCAATACAAGTGAATCTACCATTTGATCCAGCAATCCCACTCCTAGGCATCTACCCAAAAGATCCAATGACACTCTACAAGAAAGACACCTGTACTCAAATGTCTATAGCAACACAATTCATAATTGCAAGGCTGTGGAAACAGCCCTAGTGTCCATCAATCCAAGAATGGATTAATAAAATGTGGTATATGTATACAATGGAGTACTATTCAGCTCTAAGAAACAATGGTGACATAGCACATCTTATATTTTCCTGGTTAGAGCTGGAACCTATACCATTAAGTGAAGTTTCCCAAGAATGGAAAAACAAGCACCACATATACTCACCAGAAAATTGGTATTAACTGAATAGCACCTAAGTGGTCACATAGGTACTACAGTAATAGGGTATTGGGCAGGTGGAAGGGGGTCGGGGTCGGGTATATACATACATAATGAGTGAGATGTGCACCATCTGGGAGATGGTCATGCTGGAGACTCAGACTTTTGGGGGGAGGGGGGGAAATGGGCATTTATTGAAACCTTAAAATCTGTACCCCCATAATATGCCGAAAAAAAAAAAAGAAAAAAGAAAAAGAAAGAAATACAAGGAGATATTATTGCATACTCACAAAATGGTTAAAATGAAAAAAGATTGAATGCACTAAGTCGTGTCAAGAATGTGAAGCAGCTGGCACTCTCATAGTAAAATTACAAATTGATTAAGCCATTTGGACAATTCTTTGGCAGTAGTTAATGAAATAGTACACATGCATGTCTAGCAATTATGCTTATAGGTGTACTGAACAGAAATCCTTTCATTGGGATAACAATGTATTAGAATAATCACAGCGCTGTTGACAACAGCTACAAACAGGAGTCAACACATATGTTGATAACAATACATTGAAGAAAATAAGTTCAGAAATATTTGTAAAACACTATAAAGAAAGCATTGTTTCCCTTCTATATGAAACAACATAAATGTACCTCAGAAACACAATATTAAGTGGAAAAACTAGATACTAAAAAAATACTGTATGTTTCCATTTATATTAAGTTCATAACCAGGCAAAACTAGCCTATGTTCTGATACTGAATATATCTAGAGAGGGGGAATTTAGTGAGGAGGAGGGGACACAAGGGGGCTTCTGGGGCCTGGAAAAATTGTTGTTTTTTTTAATCTGTGTGTTGATTACACAGACATTTTCATTTTGTGATGACTTGAGCTATATGTTTCGGATGTGCACAATTTCTCCATGTATATTATGCTCCAGTGGAAATTTTTACTTAAAAAGAAATTGTTTTAGTTCATACTTCTACCCAAGCTGAGGTCTGCAATACTCTGTCATTGTGGAGGCTTAAATCAGATGCCCCTTGACCATCCATTTGGGCACTGATGGGAAATCCCTTTGCTGTGGGAATCACTGAACTGGGAATTGAAACCTACATTTTATTATAGAACACGGTCTCATCCCTGCATTGATGACACTTAACTTCACTGGGTCACCAATTGCTCATTCTGAAAAATAAAGTAGGGTTTAGCCTAGTGGATCTCTGAGGTCCCTTCTGTCCCCAGTATCTATGATTCTTTCACTGTATAAAGAAAAAAAGCCTGAAGGAGCCTCAGCATTTCTCCTTTTGGAGAAACAGAACAGGGACCCATTTCTCAAGAAATAAAATGATTGCTTTTAAGAGAGACAATGAGTTCATTTCATCCAAAATAAACTAGTGTGATTGTTTTAGAGCCCATAGCTGCATGAGTCTAGCAGTAAAATAACTGCTTCTCTTTGTCCCAGATAAAGGGTTCACCAAGACAAAACACACTCAGTGCTAACGGTTACAAAACCAATCTCTGACCCTCATTTTAATCCATCTGTGCTGTAATTATTGACTCAATGTTTATTTGAAGGTCACTGGTTAGGCTGAATCACGAAATACTGAGTAAGAGTACACAGTAAGTAAATGTTGTTGAATCTGGTTGTATTGAATTTCTTGCTTGGAGGAAGCATGCAAGAGTCAGGGGATACAGATTCCAGCCTTAGATCTATCACCTGCAATCTGTGTGCCCTTGGTCAAGCAACTGAATTTCTAAGGCCAAACTTCCTCATCCCTCAAATGGCAATAATTTTACCTTGAGGAAAGGGTAATTGAGAAAATCAAAAGGGATACTGTAGGTATGAAAATTCTCTGTAAATTTCAAAGTCCCTGTAAACATGACCTATGAAACTGTGTCTCTGGAGTCGAGAAAACTTAATTTCTCCTGTGTGTGGGAGAGTTTTTCCGATGTTATTCTAGATTTTTTATTATTTCATGCCTTACATTTAAGTCTGTAATTCATCTTGAATTAATTTTTGTATATGGTGAAAATATGAGTCCTATTTCACTCTTCTGAATATGGCTATCAAATTTCCTGGCATCATTTATTGAACAGGGTGCCGTTTCTCCAGTGCATGTTTCTGTCTGCTTTGTGAAAGATCAGTTGGTCATAGATATATGATTTTATTCCTGGATTTTTTATTATCTTCTGTCAGTCTCTGTGTCTACTTTTATCCCAGTACCATGCTGTTTGTGTTGCTATAGTCTTGTAGTGTCATTTGAAGTCAGGTAATGTGATGCCTCCAGATTTGTACTTTTTGCTTCTAATTGCTTTTTTAATTTTTATTTTTATTTCAGGAAATTATGGGAGTACAAACATTTTGGTTACATTTTATGTCTTTGCCTCACCCAAGCAAGGGTTAGAGGCTTGCCCTTCTCCTGTACAATGCTCTCCATGTCCATTAGTTGTGAGTTTATCCCCCCAAACCCCCTAATCCCTGGAGAATATTCCTATTTTGTGGGTACCATAATGTTGATCAGTTAGTGCAAATTTGATGGTGAGTACACGTGGAGCCTATTCTTCCGATCTTGTTATACCTCACTTTGGATAATGGGCTCAAGCTCAATCCAGGAAAATAAAAGAGGTGCTAGATCACTGTCGTTTCTTATAATTGACTAGTATTTCATTGTATATATATATGCCACATTTTAATAATCAACTCATGAATTGACAGGCACTTGGGTTGTTTCCACATCCTTGCAATAGTTAATTGTGCTGCCATAAACATTTGGTTGCAGGTGTCTTTATTACAGAATTGTCTTTTGTTCTTTTGAGTAGATGCCTAATAGTGCTACTGCCAGATTGAATGGTATTTCTATTTTTAGTTCTTTGAGGTATCTCCAAATTCTTTTCCACAGAAGTTGCACTAATTTGCAGTCCCACCAGCAGTGTAAGAGTGTTCCTGTCTTTCCACATCCTCGCCAGCATTTGTTGTTTGGGGATTTCTTGATAGAAATCAAGATAGAAAGATTTCTATCAAGATTTCTTGATAGAAATCTTGGGTTAGGTGATATCTCATTGTGGTTCTGATTTGCATTTCTCTAATGATTAGAGAGGTTGAGCATTCTTTTATATGTTTGCTGGTCATTATTCTGTCTTCTTAGGAAAAGTTTCTGTTCATTTATTTTGCCTATTTATTGATGGGGTTGTTTGATTTTTTCTTGTTCATTTTTTTAAGCTCTAGATAGATTCTTGTTACCAGCCCTTTATCATATGTGTGGAGAGCAAATATTTCCTCCCTTCTGTAGGTTGTCTATTTGCTCTAATGATAGTTTCCTTGGCTGTGCAAAAGCGCTTTAATTTGATCAGATCCCATTTATTTATTTTTGTTGCTGTTGTGATTGCTTTTGCAACTGAGTCTTGACATATTTTTCTTAATAAAAGAGCTGGAAATAACTGCACTAGTCATTTTAGAACAAACATGATGCTATCTTTACAGAACATGCCTTTGCAAAAACATTGTCATTTGTGATCTGGTAATATATATCATTCTGGTTGTATTTAGATTCTCTTAAGCACTGAATGTCAGCTCTTGTTCAGGTCTGAACTTTGTGGTGGGTCTGTGGTGTGGGTGCATGTAATGATTTCCTTACCTCCCAACCTTTATTGCGCCCAAAGCACTGTTCTGTCTGTAATTTCTCTTCCTTGCTGTGCATTATTTCATTCTATTATTTCTGAAAATGACAGACCAAAATGCCAGAAGTAGCTGTGTCTGGAAGGGGACTGGAAAGTGAAGATGTCATAGTTTCTCAAGCCCTTCCCACTAAATGTCTGAGATTGTTCTTCTGTAAGTTGCACTGAGTAACTTTTATCTTTGCTATGATGGAGAGGGTAAGAACGCTATCTTTTATTTCTTCCCTTAAGCACCTCTGGTCCTGTTATCCTTGGAGTCAAATAAGAGACTTCAATTTCATGTGAAGCCTGTTGCATTCCTAGCAGAGTCTATGTGGTGTACACTCAGAATAACAAATGTTTGCCGGTGTGTTTTGTTTTCCTAAAATTGTTCTCAAGGCAGCTCTGGTTTAAATAATAATGCACCACAACGGAAATCAGGAAGGTCTTAGCTCAAATAACATTTCTACCACCTGTGAGCTGTGAGAACTGGCAGATCTCCTATTCTCCCAAAGCCTCTCTTTCTTCATTTGAAAGTAAAAAATTATATTAATAACTCTTGCTTTCAAGTGGTTTTTAAAAGAGAGTTTAAGGTTAAAAACATACATTTGCTGAGCCAATTACTCGATGTATGTTTCCTCATTCAAGGTATATGAGTTATGTTAGCTATTTTATCTTTAGGCTGTTCTATGGCTAGCAGAGCATATTAACTATTTGAAATGATTTCATTATCAAGGATAAAGTCCGCTAATCTTTGATAAAACATTATATCATTTTTTTATATACAAGGCATAGAATACATTGATTTCTCTCAGAGCCATAACTTTTCATTAGTCTATCCCTCCAGTATTTTGAGTAATTTTTTAGAGCAAATCATTTACTTTAGTATTTCTCAATCATGGCTGCACCTCGGAACCACTTGTTTTATTTGTTTTAACTACCAATACCTGGACCCCAACATAGTAGAATTAAGCCAGAATCTACAGGGAGGGTACTACAGTAAAGGAGAACAAGCCAAAGAACATTTTATTTTTATCTCTATCAATAGGCCAAATTCCACTCAAAAGAGAGCATAAAGTGCATCTAACTGATTGGCCACACACCGCATTAGCAGGGAGTGTT
Source organism: Microcebus murinus (assembly GCF_040939455.1). Classification (NCBI taxonomy): domain Eukaryota; kingdom Metazoa; phylum Chordata; class Mammalia; order Primates; family Cheirogaleidae; genus Microcebus; species Microcebus murinus. The sequence continues at coordinate 30,542,224 of NC_134117.1, read as the reverse complement.
ATAAAAGCCTTGGAGTCCAAGCTCACAGTTGTCTTGGTAAGAAGAGAAGGCTGCAATGGACCCAGCTGTGGTTCTGGTGCTCTGTCTCTCCTGTTTGCTTCTCCTCTTCCTCTGGAGACACAGCCCTGGGAGAGGGAAGTTCCCTCCTGGCCCAACTCCTCTCCCAATTATTGGAAATATCCTGCAGGTGGATGCTAAGGACATTGGCAAATCCTTTACCAATGTAAGTATGTTTTACACTCCTCCAGTGGCTTGCAATTGGTAAGTAAACTCACCCCTATTTTTAGATAAAATATATTCCCAGAGGCACACTATCAGAGTGGATCATTGTGCAGCAAAATACTTCAACGTTTCTCTTGCCTTTTCCAGTCTGTCATTGCCAGAAATAGTGAAATGAAATAATGTACTTTGTGAGGAGAGAAACATTTAGGACTTTGTGTAATAGAATCAAAATGATAAAGTGGCAAAATTTTGGAGTTCTGTGTCCCTTCTTTGTTTTGTAGCCATTTGCTTTGATTTTTGTATCAAGGTAAATAGTAAGGGAAGTGTGTGATTAGAGATTTCATTCAGTGAGTCATCTACTCTATTGGCCATATGTTTTGTTTTATTTATTTATTTATTTGTTTGTTTGAGACAGAGTCTCGCTCTGTTGCCTGGACTAGAGTGCCACGGTGTCAGCCTACCTCACAGCAACCTCAAACTCCTGGGCTCAAGAGATCCTCCTGCCTCAGCCTCCCAAGTAGCTGGGAATACAGGCATGCACCATAATGCCTGGCTAATTCTTTCTATATATTTTTAGTTTTCCAGACAATTTCTTTCTAGTTTTAGTAGAAACAGGGCCTCAATCTTGCTCAAGCTGGTCTGGAACTCCTTATCTCAAACGATTCCTCCTCCTCGGCTTCCCAGAATGCTAGCATTACAGACATGAACCACCGTGCCTTGCCACCATGTGTTTTATTTAGAATAGTCATGAAAGTTTAACTTCTCTGAAGAATCATTTTATGCCTGGAAATCATTTTATGTCAAGGAAATATGTGTTCAGGAAATGAATGAAAGAAAGAAGAAATCAGTCAAAGCCAAATTGGTGGTGCCAGATTCAATTCAATTCTGCACAAAGCTTCTGTTCATGGCCAAGAATGCTGGTAGATGGAAGAAATTGTTCTTCCAGGAGATGTCACACATTCTGGGGCTGCCTCTGTGGTTTGCACTCTCTCTGGGTTAGCAATACCAGCAGGTCTCAAACTTGGGTGGGCATTAGAATCACTTGGGGTGGCTTTTAAAAATATAGCTCTCTAATGTTTATCACATGGCTGTGTGGTCAGGATCCCCACGAGAAGACCTTCAGAGGTGATCCTGAAATAGGCAGGAGGGTATTGGTCTCAAAGTGGACATGTGGGTGCTAAATTTGCTCAAGCATCAGCATTCAAATAAGCAAAATTTCAAATTTGGTCTTTTTTATATTAGTTGTGGAACACTGGAAATGAATTTGGAATTCTCTGAACTCTGTTTCTAGTTTAAAACAGACCAAATAAACTTGCTGAATGTGTTGATGTGAGGATTAATTGTACTCTGTGTACAAATTGGCTGGTCCAAAGTCTCGCATAACATGGTCCATTTGTAAGTGGAAGCTGTAACAATCACCATCATATTTATTCATAAAATTCAGAAATATTTGAAGCTGTGTGTGGCATAATAAAAACATTAACAATATAATGATAACATCAGCCCTGATTAGGCACAATATATATGGAAGAAATGACTTCATCTGCTATTTTCCATATTTTCTTTCTTAGTTCTCAAAAGTGTACGGCCCGGTGTTCACTGTGTATCTTGGCACGAAGCCCGCTGTGGTGCTGCATGGATATGAGGCGGTGAAGGAAGCCCTGATTGATCATGGAGAGGCGTTTTCTGGAAGAGGCCATTTCCCAGTGGCTGAAAGAATTAATAAAGGGCTTGGTAGGTGGGCCTGTGCCTGAGTCAGCAGTGGTAAAGGGGGTGGGGAGGATGGCCAACAGAGTCTTAAAGAGCTCCTAGGGCAGAGCTTAGCCTCCCACATGGCTGTGGAGTGTCAGCTCCCTCCTTGCCTGGGATTTCCCTCCTAGTTTTTGTTTCCCATTCTGGTAGGAATCATTTTCAGCAATGGAGATAGATGGAAGGAGATTCGGCGCTTCACCCTCATGACCCTGCGGAATTTCGGGATGGGGAAGAGGAGCATTGAGGAACGTGTCCAAGAGGAGGCCCTCTGCCTTGTGGAGGAGTTGAGAAAAACTGAGGGTGGGTGACTCTACTCTGTATCACTGACCTTAGCAGACTACTATCTTCTCTAATGATGTCCTGGGAAACATTTAGGAGTAGCCAGATCTTTCATTATGGGTCCTTGTTGTCAGCCCTGCGGTGGAGGATGTTTGAAGTGGAGAGCCCAGGGAGCTTGTGTGCATCTGTGCTGTGTGTACAGGCATGATTGCGCATACAGCATGGCCATAAAAGATCACTTAATCATGTCAGCTGTGATTTTTGAGAATTGTTCGGGTCTGTCCCTGTGAGTGGAGATGACCTGGAGTTTAAAGACAGAGTATAGAAAGTATAGTATACTCTTAGGCCTGATGCGGTGGCTCACGCCTGTAATCCTAGCACTCTGGGAGGCCAAAGTGGTCGGATTACTCGAGGTCAGGAGTTCAAAACCAGCCAGAGCAAGAGTGAGGCCCGTCTCTACTAAAAAATAGAAAGAAATTAATTTGCCAACTAATATATATAGAAAAAATTAGTTGGGCATGGTGGCGCATGCCTGTAGTCCCAGCTACTCGGGAGGCTGAGGCAGCAGGATTGCTTGAGCCCAGGAGTTTGAGGTTGCTGTGAGCTGGGCTGACGCCACGGCACTCACTCTAGCTTGGGCATCAAAGTGAGACTCTGTCAAAAGAAAGAAAGAAAGAAAGAAAGAAAGAAAGAAAGAAAGAAAGAAAGAAAGAAAGAAAGAAAGAAAGAAAGAAAGGCAGGAAGGAAGGAAACTATAGTACACTCTTAAGGTCAGTAGAGAGAGGACTGATCCAATAAGGAACAGTGTTATCCCAGGCTTAGGGTCTGTCCTTTATGATACTCCCTAATATGTTAAGTTTGGGATGGCATATTCATGTCTTCTTGGGAAGTGGGTGGGGATTCTCAGAATCATGTACCCTCCCATTTTCTGTCCTTGTATGTCTGGCTCTCAAACTGTCATGGCACTAGAAGGTCTGAGTTTTACTGTATCAGTGAGGGAAAGGACACATTTGGTCATAAGCTCCTAGCTTCTGCACATGCTGCAGTTGGGAAAAGTCCCCAACCTCAAGTTGTTTTTGTTGTGGTGTCTTTTCTCTGTTTTTATTGGTCCTGATCCTTGGCCCTTGACTACAACCCCCTATTGCCTTCCCTGCCACTTGCACGTCTAACCACCTGCCTGCCACCTGCATACCTTCATCCCTACCTAACAAATCCCATTGTCTCCCAAACATTGTTTCTTTGTTTTCAAATCGGAAATCCTGAATACAGGCTTTGAGTTCATTTTCATAATGAATTAAAGAGCAATGTTTTCCCCATAGCATAAATGTGAGTTACCTCCTCCAGAACATTTCACCAGAGAGTACTTGGCAAATAGAGATCATAGGAATGACACCACTGGACCCTTATGGATTGTGAATCATGTGACCTGTGCTTTCCCTGGACTGCACTATGTTTGTACAGTCAGCCTCACTGACATATCTGTGGGTTTCTTTCCAGGCCATGCTATATTTCTGGATAGTGATGGGCATATGTATAGTTTTAATTGCTTAGGTGTAACTTAGTATAATTTTTATCAATTATTATTTCTCTATAACCACTACACTATTTAGAAATGTCAGCATTAATTATTTATTTTTTATATTTCAGCATATAATGGGGGTACAAATGTTTAGGTTATGTAGGTTGCCTTGGCCCCTCAGGCCCCCCATAGTCAGAGCTTCAAGTGTGTCCATCCCCCAGATGGTGTGCATGGTGCTCATTATGTATGTATATACCCATCCCCTTGTCCTCCCTCCCATCTGCCTGATGCCCAGTAAATGTTATTCCTATATGTGCACGTAGGTGTTGCTTGGTGAAACCAGTTTGCTGGTGAGTACATGTGGTGCTCATTTTTCTATTCTTCGGATACTTCACTTAGTAGAATGGGTTCCAACTCTATCCAGGAAAATACAAGGCGCATATATCACCACTGTTTCTTATAGCTGAATAGTACTCCATCGTATACATATATCACATTTTATTAATCTACTCATGTATTGATGGAGACTTTGGTTGTTTCCACATCTTCACAATTGTGAATTGTGCTGCTATAAACATTCGAGTGCAGATATCTTTCTATAGGATTTCTTTTGTTCTTTTGGTACTCCCAGTCATGGGAGTGCTGGATCAAATGATAGATCTATTTGTATCGCTTTAAGGTATCTCAATATTGCTTTCCACTGAGGTTGTACTAGTTTGGAGTCCCACCAGAGGTAAATGAGGGTTCCTATCTCTTCACGTCCATGCCAACATTTTGGGACTTTTTGATAAAGGCTATTCTCACTGGAGATAAGTGACATCTTATAGTGGTTTTGATTTGCTTTTCCCTGATGATTATAGTTGTTCAGTATGTTTTCATATGTTTGTTGGCCATTATTCTATCTTCTTTTGAAAAATTTCTGTTCATGCTCTTTGTCAACTTTTGGATAGGGTTGTTTGATTTTATTTTTTTGCTGATTTTCCTGAGTTCTAAATAGATTCTAGCTATCTGCCTTTTATAGGATGTGTAGCTTGCAAACATTTTCTCCCTTTCTGTAGGCTGTCTGTTTGCTCTCGTGACAGTTTCTTTGGCTGTACAGAAGCTTTTTAATTCGATCAGGTCCCATTTATTTATTTTTGTTGCTGCTGTGATTATCTTTGGGTCTTATTCATAAATTCTTTGCCTATACCAGTGTCTAGAAGAGTATTTACATGGTTTTCCTCTAGAATTCTAATAGTTTCACACCTTAAGTCTGTTATCCAGCATGAGTTGATTTTTGTGAGAGGTGAAAGTGTGGATCCTGTTTCAGTTTTCTATATGTGGTTATCCAGTTTTCCCAGTACCATTTATTGAATAAGGATTCTTTCCTCCGGTGTATGTTTTTGTCCACTTTGTCAAAGATTAGACAGCTATATTAGGATGGTTTTATATCCATCTGTTCTATTCCACTGGTCAATGTCCTTGTTCATGTGCAAGTACCAAGCTGTTTTAGTCACTATAGCCTTGTAGTATAGTTTGAAGTCTGGTAAATTGATATCTCCTATTTTGTTTTTATTGCCTAGGATTGCTTTTGCTATACAGGGTCTTTCTGGTTCCATATGAAGCATAAAATTATTTTTTCTGTATCTGTAAAAAATGATGATGGTATTTTAATAGGGATTGCATTGACTCTGTAGATCACTTGGGTAATATAGACATTTTAACAATGTTGATTCTGCCAATCCATGAGCATGGTATGATTTTCTATCTGTTTATGCCCTCTTCTATTTACTTCCTCAGTGTTTCATAGTTCTCCCTGTAGAGGTCTTTTACCTCCTTAGTTAAATATATTCCTAGGTACTTTATTTTCTTTGTTGCTATTGTGAAGGGAATTGAGTCTTTGATTTGGTTATCAGTTTGGCTGTTATTGGCATATATGAATGCCTCTGATTTGCGTGTATTGATTTTGTATCCTGAGACTTTACTGAATTTATTTATCAATTCAAGAAATCTATTGGTTGAATCCTTAGGGTTTTCAAGGTATAATATCATATCATCAGGAAAGAGTGAGAGTTTGATCTCTTCTGCCCCTATGTGGATGCCCTTACTTTGCTCTTTTGTCTGATTGCTATAGCAAGGATTTTCAGCACTATGTTGAATAGAAGTGGAGATAGTGGGCAACCTTGTCTTGTTCCAGTTCTAAGTGGGAATCCTTTCCATTTTTCCCCATGCAGTATGATGTTGGCTGTGGGTTTGTCACATATGGCTTGCATTATTTTCAGGCAAGCCCAATCTATGCCTAGTTTGTTAAGCATTCTTTTCATAAAGGGTGTTGAATTTTGTCAAATGCTTTTTCTTCATCTATTGAGAGGATCATATGGTCTTTGTTTTAGCTTCTGTTTAGGTGATTATAGATTTGCATATATTGAACCATCCCTGCAGCTCTGAGATGAAGCCCAGTTGGTCATGATGGGTTATTGTCTTGATAAGCACCTAGGTTCAGTTAGTTAGGATTGTGTTGAGAATTTCTGCATCTATATTCATAAGGGATATTGGTCTGTAGTTTTCTTTTTTTGTTGTGTTCTTTCCTGATTTTGGTATCAGGGTTATGTTGGCTTCATAAAATGTGTTGGGGTGGATTACATCCTTCTCAATGTTGTGGAATAATTGCTTCAGGGTAGGCCCCAGTTCTTCTTTGTAGGTGTGGTAAAATTCGGGTGTGAAACCATTTGGTGTGGGACTTTTCTTTTAGGAAGGTTTTTCATCACTCTTTCAATTACAGTACTTGATATTAGTCTGTTCAGGAATTCTATTTCTTCCTGGTTGAGCCTAGGGAAGCTGTGTGTTTCTAAGAATTTGTCTATTTCCTCCACATTTTCCAGTTTGTGTACATAAAGATTTTTGTAGTATTCATAAATTATGTCTTGTATCTCTGTGGCATCTGTTGTGATTTCTCCTTTATTTTCCTGATGGAGCTTATTAGAGATTTTTCTTTTCTGCTTTTTGATAGTCTAGCCAAAGGTGCATCAATATTGTTTATTTTGTCAAAAAACCAAATTTTTGTTGTATTAATCTTCTGTATAGTTTTCCTGTTGTCAATTTCATTTAGTGCTGATTTGATCTTATTGATCTCACTTCTTCTGCTAGGTTTAGAGTTGGTGTGTTCTTCTTTTTCCAGGTCTCTGAGTTGATTCATTAGGTTGTCTATTTGAGATCTTTTAGACTTTTGGATATAGGCATTTATGAATATAAACTTTCCGTTCAAGACTGCTTTAGCTGTGTCCCACAGATTTTGATAACATGTGTCTCCTTTGTCATTTGATTCAAAGAATTTTTTGATTTCCTAGTTTATAAAGTTGTTGTTCAGCATAAGGTTGTTTAGGTTCCACAACTTTGTGTATAAGAGTTTTTATTAGAGTTGATTTCTACTTTTATTCCATGGTGATCTGAGAAGATACATGGTATAATTTTATTTTTAAAAGTTTTTTTGAGACATGCTTTATGTCCTATAATATGATCAATCTTACAGAATATCCCATGAACTGATGAGAAGAATGTATATTCAGTGGTTTTGGGGTAGAATGTTCTGTAAATATCAGTTAGGCCCATTTGTTCTAGAGTCCTGTTTACATCCATTATTTCTTTGGTAATTTTATGTTTGGAGAATATGTCCTGTTCTGTAAGTGGAGTGTTGAAATCTCTGACTATTATGGTGTTGTTGTTTATCAATTTGATTAGATCAAATAGTTTGCTTTATGAATCTGAGTATACCTAAGTTGGGTGCATACGCATTTAGAATCGTTATGTCTTCTTGATGTACTCTTCACAATTAATAGTGACCCTTTTTGTCTTTCATTACTTTTTTTGATTTAAAAGCTAAATTATGTGAAATCACAACCACCAAGCCAGCTGTCTTTTGGCTTCTGTTTGCTTGAAATATTGTTTTCCACCCCTTTACCTTTAGTCTAAATGCATCCTTGCAGGTTAGACGTATTTACTGAATACAGCAAATAGTTGGCCTCTATTTTTTTATTCATTCAGCCAACCTATGGCTTTTGAGTGGGGCATTCAAACCATTCACATTTATTGAGAGAATTAAGGTGGGGCAGATTTCTGTTCATTCTGTTGGGTTTAGCTTTTTTGCTTTGTTTTGTCTCTTGAGCCATTGTGGTATCTGGCCTTTGATCTTTAGCTTTTGAGTGGCTTTACATTCATGAGTGTTTATTGTGCTTATCCATGTGTAACTCTGTTTTGGGTACTTCTTGGAGGGCTGGTCTTGTCTTGGTGAATTCCCTCAGTCTTTGCTTATCTGAAAATGTCTTTATTTCTCCTTCATACAGAAAACTTAGTTTTGCAGGGATGAGATTCTAGGCTGGGCATTATTCTGTTTTAAGAGTGACAATAGGGCCCCAGTGTCTTCTTGCTTGTAAGGTTTCAGTTCAGAAGTCTAACATTATTCAGATGAACTTTCCTTTGTATGTTACTTGTTTCTTTAGCCTTGCAGCTTGTATAAGGGGCTCTTTAGTGGATATTTTGGTCAGTCTGATGACTGCATGTCATGGTGTCTTCCTGTTTGCATTGAATATGCCAGGGGGCCTTAGGGTTTCTTGTACCTGGATGTCTAGATTTTTAGCAAGGCCTGGGAAATTTTCCTCTATTATATCTTCAAATAGCTTATCCAAACTTTGGTGTTTTCTTCTTCCACTTCAGGGATGTCTGTAACTCTCACATTAGGTTTCTTCACATAATCCCACATTTCTTGTAGTCTTTGCTCTTTTCTCTTATTACTCTGCTCTATCTCTATGACTGACTTATTTAATTGAAAGGTGTTATCTTTAATATCTAAGATTCATTCTTCTGTTTGATCTACCCTGTTCTTGAGGCTTTACACTGTGTTTTGTAGTTCCCTGAATAGATTCTTTATTTCCAGGCATTTGGTTTGATTTTTCTTTAATATTTCAATTTATTTAGTGAATTTTTCTTCCAGGTCCTGGATTTGTTTTGTGTGTTTTCTTTGTGTTGGTTATCCATTTTTTCTTACACGTCATTGAGTTTTCTTAGAATCCATGTTCAAACTTCTTCTTTTATCATTTCAGTATTCTGACTTTGGTTAATTTGCATTTCTAGAGAGCTGTTGTTCCTCTTTGGGGGTGTGTTTTCCATTTGATTCTTCATACTTCCAGAGTTCTTTTGCTGATTCCTTCCCATGTGGATCAGTTGTTGCTTCTTACCTTTAGTTTTTCGTTTGGATAATGACATGCCCTGTTTATTCTCTGAGCCAGTAGGTGGTGTTTGTGGGTAAGATTCGACCACGACCTGTATGATGTGTCAGTAGATGCAGTAAAATGGTGTGAAGAATGACCTCCCTGTCAGTAGGTGGCGCTTACTGTGAGGAGCAGGCTACAGTTTTGTTTTGGGGTCCTATAATAAGCTCTTGTTCCTCTGGAGAGGCATTCTTTTGCCTCAGGTGGTGGGTGGGGCCCTGGGACTTCCAGGTGTGTACTTTTTCTCTATCTCAGTGGGGACAGGTCGAGGAGTGAGTCGGAGTGGAGCTGGGTTGGGTAAGCCTGCCCTTAAGCACCACTAATTCTGATAGCAGGGACCAAAGGTCTGTTCTCTGCTTCTGGGCAAAGCTGCCAGGGAGGGGTTGAGATGGCCCCTCTCAAATGAAAAGCATGTGTGGGGGTGGGGCTGTTCAAGAGCTGCAGTCTTGAGCAGGGCTTGCTCCTTTCCACTTCCCTCTATTCTGCAGTTTCTCCTGGCCCTCTCTCAGGAGGCAGGACCTCAAGCCAGTGGATCTCCCTTGGTTGTGATGTGGGTCAGGTGGTTCCTTGCCCAGATTTCCAGCCTAGGTTGGGCACAAAGCCTTCCTATGGGAAAAGGGGTGTCCCTCAAGCACACTGATATGCTCCTGAAAGGATACACATCTTAGTAGGCTTGTTCATAAATATCTCCTCTGTGACCTGGGCCAATGTGATTGAGACCTGGGGTGTACATAATCTGGTCTAGAGGCCTGATCCCTGGGCCCCAGAGTTCAATCCCTGACCCCATCAGGGAGAAGAGTGCCAGTCCTAAGTCACCCATGGGGTGCCCAAGCTAGGTTGATGTCTCCCAGTGTTAATAAATGCCCTGTTCTGCTGGAGTCACCAGGCCAGAAGCACCTGGGTGGGCTGGTGGGTAGGGAGCTCACAATCTGAGTACCTCCCTGTCTTTAGGGCCCCAAAAGGAAAGATCCTGTTCCCTAGAGATGTCTCCATGTGATGACTAAATTGTCTCTTGAGCACCCACGGGTAGAGAAGGGGAAGGAGAGAATCAAGAAATATGGTGCCTGAGGATCGGCTCAGGTCTGTGCACTGGGAGGTACCCCAAGGGAGCTGGAAGCCTGGTGCCCCATCTGCAAGAGGCTCACTGCTCATTGCCAGCAGCTCTTTCTGGGATGGTGTTAGCAGGTCTCTCAAACTGCCCAAAAACCCACCAGCAGTCCGAGATGCAAGGAAGGGGAAAGTTAACTGTGCCACCTACCCTTGTCACTGGTCTCCAACCCTCTTGGAGGCCTTTGTCCTTCCAGTTCTCCTCTGCAACTTCTTCCCATGGAGTCTCCTATAGTCTCAGGTACCCTTCCTTCCAACCCACATCCAATCTATGTTTGTCTGCTTATTTATCTTTGATGTTCTTCTAAAATCTGTCTTTTTTGCCACTTTTGCCACTAAAATCTTTTTTGCCAAAAACCACTATGGCTAGTGGTTTTTCTCATCTACAATCTTGTATCTGTCCCCTATTTCTTGTTAAACATTACCATATTAAATTATGTATTTTGAGTAAACATGCTATAGTATAATTCTGCAAAGTAAAAATATACCCATTTATAAAATGATTTATTTAGCTAGACTTTGACTACTATCATTTGACTCTTTACCCTGACTTTCTTAAGTGTAATTCGGCTCTGTTTAGAGGTAAACTTATTTTTTCCCCATATTTAATTTGATTTTGGATTAGAAATTTGTGGTAATTATTTTCCTGCCACTGCCAATTCTACTAACTTATGAATTTCTTGTCATGATGAATCTGATTATTAGCTTGGATTATAAATTACTTTTAAAAATACTCTCTTCCAACTATAGCAAATTAAAAAAATGAAAATTATTATACACACACAAACAAAATCCTGAAGGCTTCTCAAATTACCTTCTACCTGCTAGACTAAATAAAACTTTTCCTAAAGCTTAGAGCCCTATAATATGTAAAGGAGCCTGGCATAGCTAACTCAAGAAGTTTCCTGTTGTTCAGTGTCCTACCATTTATTCAGAACAGTTTTGATTCAAATAACCCTTATTTTGCATCTATAGATGTAAATTTAAGAGCTACTTACATATAAAGTGTATTGGTCATTTGATTATAAGAATTTCATTTTGGAGATCTCTCAGGAAAAAAAGAAAACCTTTCCTATAATTTAATTTCCTTACCTGTAAAACGACAGACTTGACCTAACTGATTATCAAATTTTAAAATTTCTTAAGCATATGTTATTTGTAACTTAAGACACCTGATATGTAATATAAAAAATTTCTTAAAACATACTGTATACTATTGATGGCTATATGGAACATCTCAGAATCTAAAAAATAGCAACTTTCCTCACAACTTAAGTTTTCAGGATGATTGGAGTTGATAGTTATTTCTTAAAGAAGAAACATTTTTTAAAAATTTGAAATAAGAAAAATATCTGCATTTATAAATTTATCTTTTGTTGTTTTCCTTACCAAGGATTTATATTTCAAATAAAAAATTCTCATTTTATTACTTTTGTGACAAAAACATTCATCTTACACTTACTGATTGTTTTTATTAGTTTTTCTTCTCATGTGACATTGATGCATTCTGCTTTTTACACTGTTTCTCAAAATACATGAATTCATCCTCAATTTCTCTCTCGTTGGTACCTCTCCATTGGTTCAATACATGATTCTTTCAGCTAATATTATATATAAAAAGTTTCCAGTTCCCCACCTATTCTCTCCCTTTCTATCTCAGTGCTTTATTGTCAACAAGTTTTGCAGATAGATGTGATTCTGCACTGAAGACTTGAATTATTAGGTTTTGGAATAATGTCTTTTCCTTCTTTCGAAAATGACAGACACCTTGATTTAAAAGGGTATAAACAAAGGCAGTAGATGAGAGTTGAGTATTTGCAAAACCATTATTTAACCATCTAGGTTATAATGGCAAACTTAGGTTTAAAGTCAAAGTGATACGCTTGAAGCTCTTACTTGAGGGGGGAGGGGAGCATGGGCAATATAAGTAACCTTAACACTTGTACCCCCATAATACACTAAAATAAAAAAAAGGTTTAAAAAATAAAGTCAAAGTGATATGTTGATTTAATGCATGCTGAATTCTTTTTCACTGTTAAGGGAATTTGTATTTCAGATATTCCTTAAAAATTTTAAATTACCTTTACCTATTAACAAAGACCAATTGTTTCATAGTTATGTTTTAATGTATTTTAAAATTGTTTCCAATTTTTTAGCCTCACCCTGTGATCCCACTTTTATCCTGAGCTGTGCTCCTTGCAACGTGATTTGCTCCATTATTTTCCAGAATCGTTCTGATTATAAAGATGAGCATTTTCTTAAGTTGATGGAAAAAGTACATTTGAATACCAAGATAATCAGCTCCCCATGGATACAGGTGAGACCATGATCCTTTTCTCCTAAAAAACCAGTTACTCTCTTTTCTCTGAGGACCAAGCTGTGAAGTGCATGTTTCAATACCACTATTTTGCCAAGAAAGTCACGGAAAACACCTGAGAAAGATGGCTGAGCTCTTTATATTACACACAAGAGATTAATGGCTAGTAATAGGGCAGGATTTCAAGCCCATTAACTTCCTATAAAGTGAGTTTTCTATTAAACCCAAGGTCCTTTTTTTATAAAGTACTTTGTTAACTGTTCAAAGTATGCCTACTTCACTCAATGAACATCCAAGCCCTTTCTGAATGCTTGTTACCCACAATGCTTGTCTACCAGTTAATACTTCTAGATTTTTTTGTCATATTACCTGTCAGAAATAGGCTAATTAGTGAGATAAAATCTTCTCAAGGAAAGAGAATCTGTAGGACCATAGAAATACTCTGCCAAAAACTTCTAGGAAATAATACTGCATAGGGTAGTGATGTTTGGTGCCTCAGGTGCCTAGCCAACAAGGTATCTAGGTTAGAAGTGACAAAATGGTTAGTGTTATGGTGTATGAACCAGAGATAACCTTTACAATTTTACCATGTGCTGAATTGGCATATCCCACACTCTGTCTAAATAATAATTGTGTGATCTTAGAGAACTCATGTAACTGCTCTGGTGCACAGTTGGTTTCAAGGTATATTTGAGCCCCCACTGCTTCTAAAAATAAAGATTCCCTTCTGAGGCTATTTGATAGAAACAAATAAAGCAGGGACTAGTTTTTGTGCTCTCAACCAAATTGCCCAAACTCACTTAAAATGTGTTGTCCTCTACAACATGTGAATTATAATAATTCATTCCATCTTATGTTTCAAGGTTGTGGGGTATAATTGGTATAAAAATGAAACAACAAAAAGATGCCGTTACATTATAAAAAGTATGTATAAGTCTAGGAAATAATTATCATATTTGATTCCCTGGTGAGTATTTTCTCCCTTGAATCATTCCCTAACATTGAGAATTACTATACATGCACAATAAAAATTTCTCCCTCAAGATGGACACCATATGTTCATTTTAATAACTATAATTTCTAACCAGGGCTTCAATTATGGCATATGTGTTCAATTAGTTTTTGTTTTTTGAGACAGAGTCTCGCTTTGATGCCCAGACTAGAGTGAGTGTCGTGGCATCAGCCAAGCTCACAGCAACCTCAAACTCCTGGGCTCAAGCAATCCTGCTGCCTCAGCCTCCCGAGTAGATGGGACTACAGGCATGCACCACCAAGCCCGGCTAATTTTTTTTATATATATTAGTTGGCCAATTAATTTCTTTCTATTTATAATAGAGACGGGGTCTCGCTCTTGCTCAGGCTGGTTTCGAACTCATGACCTCGAGCAATCCACCCGCCTCAGCCTCCCAGAGAGCTAGGATTACAGGCGTGATCTACTGCGCCCGGCCAATTAGTATTTTTTATTCAATAAATTATTGATTGTCTTTTAGATCTACAATAATTTCCCTGCTCTCATCGATTATTTCCCAGCGACCCTTAAAGAAATATTTGACAATGCTGCTTTTGTAAAAAGTTATATTTTGGAGAAAGTAAAAGAACACCAAGAATCATTGGATGTTAACAACCCTCGAGACTTTATTGATTGTTTCCTGATCAAAATGGAGCAGGTAAGATGTTAAGAACATATGGACTCCACTCTGCAGACACGTCTCCTCAAGGTTGGTAAAGAGAAATTGGCATCACAAGCCATGGTCTCTCGGGTGGAGGAGAGCATGTGTTCCACTTCCCTCTGTCTCCAAAAGCTATGTGGCTCAAGGTACTTTCCCATTCTCTAGGGGCAGCCCACCCTACGAGTCAGAATTCTGGGAATTCTGTAGCTCTCCTGTACTTCCCATGACCTTTGTGGTTATCACAGTCCACGTGCGTGCCTGGGAATATTTGCGTGGGATCCAGTGACAAGGAGATACCCTGGACAGGATAGAGGCACACAATGGATGCACCAGCAGTATGGAGCCTGCCATCTGGGCTCGAGACTATGGTGGGGGAAGCAGCCCCATGTGGGCTGGCAGCTGGGTAGTCTGTACTTAAGGAATTCTCAATTTGCCAATGGCAGCATTTCCTGGGCTCATCAGGGTAGGGGGGCTTGCTGACAGTTGGGAAGCCAACAGCCTGCTACAAATATGAGCAGAGGAAAGTTATAAACTCCCACCTACACTTTATGTGGGACTACCGATTCCTTGGGGCCAAAATCTTGCTCCTTTTTGTTCTGCTCTGCAACTTCTTCCTATTGAATATTCAGTACATTCTGGCTCTCTTTCCTCATTCTACCTGGGCTATGCTTTTTCACCTGAAAGTTTTTCTTTGTTGTGAGATAATCTGAGGATTGATGTCTTTAGTCAGCCAATTTCTCTCACTCCTCCAATATATTTCTCATCTGAAGAAAAAAATTCAAACTTTAACTCAAGTTTTTGAAATAACCCAGATAGACAAAAATAAAGGCAGATGACCAAAAAAGAATGAATGAAAATTATGTTACATATAGGATATCGTAAAGCAATTGCATATTTGAGTATTGGGTGTTCTAGAAGAGAGCCCAAGCCTATTAAATTAAATAATAGATGAAAACTTTCATCTACCAATTAGATGTACACATCCAGTTACAGGAAGCTCAGAGATCTCCAAGTACATACAACCCCAAAACATCTCCATGGTACATGATAGTCAAACTGTCAAAAGTTAAAAACAATAAGAAAATTCACCCCTGTAGGGTACCACTTTGACTTAAGCGTGGGGTATATGAGTGCTCTTGGTAGTCAAGGCACCATTTCCTGGATGCAGGTTGCTTTTTCAATTTAGGCATCAGGGCAGTGTGACTTTTCTGAGAAGGAAAGGTATTGTTTTCCTGGAAGGCAGGGTACTGCCTTAGTTCAGGCACAGAGGGGTATGACTGCTCTGGGTAGCCAAGGCACCATTTCCCTAGGTGCCTGGCATTCCCTCTGCTCTGGCACAGGGTGATGGGATGCAGCAGCAGCTTGGAAGGTTATATGAAATGGCACCACCATTGCACTGTTTCCTTGACTGCCAGGGGACCTCAAACTTTTTAAACAGGGGGCCAGTTCACTGTCCCTCAGACCATTGGAGAGTGTGCACTGTGGGCCTGGGACAAGTAAGCTGCTACGCAGGACAGGCAGTGGCGGCAAAAACACCCGGAGGGTGTGATAAATTTCCTCAGTGGGTGACATGTGGCCTGCAGGCTGTAGTTTGAGGATATACCTTCAGTTAAAGTCCTGTAGGGCAGGGCACAGCATCAACTGGTAGGAGTTTTTGGAGCAGTTTCACAAAGGTTCCAAAGTGTTTACCTGGTGGGAGTACACAGTTTCTTCTCCTGTCTGGAGGTTGGAGAGAGGTAGGTGGAGATACTCACCTCTGCTTGGCCCTCAAGGAAGGGTGTAACAGCTGTTTGAGTTTTGCTTGGGGTTGTCAGGCCACCATATGAGGGTGGTTTGACAGTGGCTTAGCCTTAGGGATGAAGGGGATCCATGGCTGCGTATCCCTGGAGCAAGATCCCCTACAGCTTTTGTTCCAGTTCCAAGATAGTGTAACACAATAGACATGCAGAACACAGAGAGTAGGGCAGTTTCAGCTCCTTCTCTGTGGTTAGCACAGCTATGTGGACTCCAGGGAACTCCCTCAGTTGAGTTTCATGCCTGTGAAGACTGTAGGAGTCCCCAGTGTTGAGGCCTGTAAGTGTTCAAAATGTTGATTGGGGATTGCTGGGATACTCTTGCTTACCTTTTTATTGTAGGGATATAAGTTCCTCCTGATTTCCAGCTGATCCCACTTGAGGAATGTGGTTGTGGAGGCCTAGTGTTTCTTTCTATCCTCTATATGTTTATACTGAGTTTCAGTGTTTCTGTTATTCCTTTGATGTGCTCTTGCTGTCTCTTTTAGTTATTTTCATTAAAATGTAGTTGTATCCTCATTGTTTTGGCTATCTTTGAGAACAGGATGAATGCTAGGGGTATCTAATTAGCCATTTGGGTGACATTACTCTCTGTCTTTATTCATTTATTTATTTATTCATTTTTTCCAGCATATTGTGGGGGTACAAATGTTAAGGTTACATATATTGTCCTTGTCTCCTCCATCCACCCCAAGTCAGAGCTTCAAGCATGTCCATCCCTCAGATGGTGCGCATCACACCCATTAGGTGTGTATATACCCAAACCCTCCTTCCCTCTCCTACCTGCCCTACACCTGATGAATGTTATTACTATATTTTCACTTAAGTGCTGATCAATTAAAAACAATTTGATTGTGAGTACATGTGGTGTTTGTTTTTCCGTTCTTGGGATACTTTACTTAGTAGAATGTGTTCCAGCTCTATCCAGGATAATATAAGAGGTACTATATCACCATTTTTTTGTGGCTGAATAAAACTCCATGGTATGCATATACCACATTTTATGAGTCCACTCATGTATTGATGAACAGTTGGGTTGTTTCCACATCTTTGCAATTGTGTGTGCTGCTATAAATATTCAAGTGCAGATGTCTTTTTTAAGAATATCTTTTATTCTTTTTGGTAGATGCTCAGTAATGGAATTGCTGGGTCCAATGGTGGTTCTACTAGTATGTCTTTGAGCTATCTCCATATTGTTTTTACCAGTAGTTGTACTAGTATGCAGTGCCACCAACAGTGTATGAGTGTTCCTCTCTCTCCACAACCATGTCTACATTTATTGTGCTAGGACCCTTTGAGGAGGCCATTCTCACTAGAGATAAGTGATATCTCATTCTGGTTTTAATTTGCATTTCTCTGATGATTAGAGATGTTGAGCATTTTTTTCATGTTTGTTAGCCATTATTCTATCTTCTCTTGAATAGTTTCTGTTCATGACCTTAAGCAACTTTTCGATACGGTTGTTTGATTTTTTTCTTGCTGATTTTCCTGAGTTCTATATAGATTCTAGTTTTCAGCCTGTTACTGGATTCTAACATGTAAATATTTTCTCCCATTCTGAAGGTTGTCTGTTTGCTCCTGTGACAGCTTCTTTGGCTGTGCAGAGGCTTTTTAATTTGATCAGGTCCCATTTATTTATTTTTGTTGTTGTTATGATTGCTTTTGGGGTCTTCTTTACAAATTCTTTGCCTAGGCTAATGTCTATAAGAGTTTTTCCAACATTTTCTCCTAGAATCCTTATATTTTCACACCTGAGGTTTAACTCTGTTATTCACCATGAGTTGATTTTTGTGAGAGTGAACAGTATGGATCTTGTTTCAGTCTTCAACATGTGGCTATCCAGTTTTCCTAGCACCATTCATTGAATAAGGATTCTTTTCCTCAGTTTATGTTTTTGTCTGCTTTGTCAAAGAGTAGATGGCTATATGAGGATGGTTTTATATCTAGGTTCTCAGTTCTATTATATTGGTCTGTGTCTCTGTTCTTGTGCCATAACCATGCTGTTTTAGTTACTATAGACTTGTAGTATAGTTAAAAGTCTGGTAAATTGATGCCTCCCAATTTGTTCTTTTTGCTTAAGGTTGCTTTTGCTCTACGGGGTCTTGTCTTGTTCTACAAAAAGTGTAGAATTTTTTCTTCTGTATCTATAAAAAATGATATTGATATTTTAATAGGAATTGCATTGAATCTGTAGATGACTTTGGGTAGTAAGCCATTTTATAATGTTGATTCTGCTGACCAGTCAGCATGATATAGTGTTCCACCATTTTACACCCTCTGCTATTTCCTTCTGTCTTGTTTCATAGTTCTCCCTATAGAGGTCTTTTACCTCCTTAGTTAAACATATCCCTAGATACTTTATTTACTTTGTTACTATTATGAAAGATATTGAGTCTTTGATTTGTTTCTCAGTTTGACTGTTCGTTGCATATAGGAATGCTACTGATTTCTGTAATTGATTTTGTAACCTGAGACTTTGCTGAATTTGTTTATTAATTCCAGTAGTTCCATGGCAGAATATTTGGGGTTTTCTTGATATAAGATCATATTGTCAGCAAAGAGCAATAATTTGAACTCTTTGGCCTCCATTTGGATGCCCTTGATTTGCTTCTCTTGTCTGATTGCTTTGGTTAGGACCTCCAGCACTATGTTGAATAGAAGTAGTGGTAGAGGACAACCTTGTCTGGTTCTGGTTCTAAGTGGGCATACTTTCAATTTTTCCCCATTCAGTATGATGTTGTCTCTGGGTTTGTTGTATATGGCTTGTATAATTTTTAGGTAATTCCTGTGTATGCCTATTTTGTTTAGCATTCTTGCCTTAAAATGGTGTTGAATTTGGTCGAATGCTTTCTGTGTGTCTATTGAAAGGATCATATGGTCTTTGTTTTTGTTTCTATTTATATGGTTATTTACATTTATAGATTTGGCTATGTTGAACTATCCCTGCATCTCTGGGATTAGCCCACTTGGTAGAGATAGATTATTTTTTTGATAAGTACCTGAATTTCATTTGCTAGGATTTTTTGAGAATTTTTGCATCTATATTCATAAGGGATATTAGGCTGTAGTTTCCTTTTTTTTGTTGTGTCCTTTCTTGGTTTTGGTGTGAAACCATCTGGTCCAGGACTTTGTTTTTAGGAATGTTTTTCATTGCTGTTTCAATTTCAGTGCTTGATATTGGTCTGTTCAGGAATTCTATTTCTTCCTGATTGAGCCGGGAGATGCTGTGTGTTTCTAAGAATTTTCCACTTCCTCTACATTTTCTAGTTTATGTGCATAGAGGTTTTTATACTATTCATAGATGACATTTTGTAATTCCGTGACATCAATTGTATTTTCTACTTTTTCATTTGTGATGGACCTTATTAGAATTGTTTCTTTTCTGCATGTCATTAATCTAGCCATAAGCATGTGATTTTGGTTATTTTTTCAAAGAACCAACTTTTTGTTTTCTTAATCTTTCATATAGCTTTAAAAAATCAATTTCATTTAGTTCTGCTGTGATCTTTTTTATTTCTTTCATTCTGCTGATTTTGGAGCATTAGTTAGCTCCTTCTGTTCCAGTTCTCTGAGGTGATTTATTAGATTGTTTATTTGTGTTCTTTTTGTCTTTGGATGTAGGCATTTAGGGATATAAGTTTTCCTCTGATGACTGTTTAGCTGTGTCCCACATATTTTGATAACTTAAGTCTCCCTTGTCATTCTTGTTCCAAGAATTCTTTTATTTTCATCTTGATTTCCTCATTTATGAAATAATCATTCTGCAGAAAGTTGTTTATTTTCCATGACTTTATGTAGATTTACGAATTTCTGTTGGAGTTGATTTCTAATTTTATTCCACTGTGGTCTGAGAAGATACATGGTATAATTTCTATTTTTTAAAATTTTTTGAGATATGCTTTGTGGTCTAGGATATGGTCAATCTTATAGAATGCCCCATGAGCTGATGAGAGGGTTGTATATTCAGTGGTTTTTGGGTAGAATGTTCTGTAAATGTCAGTCAGACCCATTTGTTCTAGAGTTCTGCTTAAGTTCATTGTTTCTTTGTTAATTTCGTGTTTTGAGGATCTGTCCTGTTCTGTCAAGGGGAGTTGAAGTCTCTGGCTATTATGGTGTTGCTTTTTATTATTTTGTTTGGATCAAGTAGGATTTGGTTTAAGAATCTGGGTGCACCTGAGTTGGGTGCATAAATATTTAGAATTGTTATGTCTTCTTGTTAAATTGTACCCTATGCAATTATATAGTGACCATCTTTGTTTTTCATTTACTTTTGTTGATTTGAAGACTAAGTTATCAGAAATCAGAACTGCTATGCCTGCTTTCTTTTGGAGTCCTTATGAGCTTCTTGGTAATGGATGTCTACATTTTTAACAAGGCCTGGGAAATTTTTCTCTATTATATCTTTAAATAGCTTATCCAACTCTTGTGTATTTTCTTCTTCAACCTAAGGGATGCATATGATTCTATTGTTAGGCCTCTTCACATAATCCCACATTTCTTGTAGGCTTTGCTCTTTTCTCTTATTTCTCTGCTCTATCTCTGTGACTGACTTACTTAATTGAAAGATGTTATCTTCCATCTGTGAGATTCTTTCTTCCATTTGAGCTAACCTGTTCTTGAGGCTTTCCACTGTATTTTGTAATTCTTTGAAGAAATTCTTCATTTTTAGGAGTTTGGTTTGATTTTTCTTTAATATTTCTATTTCTTTAGTGAATTTTTCTTCCTGGTCCTGGATTTTTGTTTTGTTTTGTTTTTTCTTTGTGTTGGTTACTTGTTTTTTCTTGCATATAATTGATTTTTCTTACAATCCATGCTTGTAATTCTTCTTTTGCCATTTTAGTGTTCTGAATTTGGTTCATGTTCTTGCTAGAGAGCTAGTATTCCCCTTTGGAACTGTGCTTTGCATTTGAATCTTAATTCTTCCAGAGGTCTTTTGCTGATTTCTTCCCATCTGGATCAGCTGTTGCTTCTTACCTTTAGATTTTCAATTGGATAACGATATGCCCTGTTTAGTCTCTGAGCCAGTTGGTTGTGTGAATGAGAATCGACCACACTCTTTATGATGAGTCTGTAGACATAGTTAAAGTGTGTGCAGAATGGCCTCCCTGTCAATAGGTGGCACTTGCTGGGAGTTACAGGCTGTAGGGTTTTTTTTTTTGGGGGGGGGGCGTCCTGTAACCAGCTCTTGTTCCTCTGGGAGGTACTCTAGTGTCTCAGGTGGTGGGAGGGACCCTGGGACTTCCAGGTGTGTCCTTATTCTCCACCTCAGTGGTGGCAGGTTGGTGAGTGAGTCTGGGTAGAGCTGGGTTTGGTCAGCCTGCCCTCAAGGTTCACAAATGCTGTAGCAGGGGTCAACAGTCTGTTCTATGCTTTTGGGCAAAGCTGCCAGGGAGTGTTTGAAATGGCCCCACTCAGCCAAAAGGTCTCTCTATGATGGTGGGGCTCTCTGAGATCTGCAGTCTCAAGCAGGCCTTGCTCCTTTCCACTCTCCCTTATTGAGAAGTTTCTCCTGGGCATCTGTCAGCAGGTAGGACCTGAAGCTAGAGAATCTCCCCTGGCTGTGATGTGGACCAGGAGGTTCCCTGCCCAGTTTCCCAGCCTAGGCTGAGCACACGGCCTTCCATGGTAGGAGGGTTGCCCCTCAATCAGGGTGATATGCCCATGAAGGCACACACACATGAATAGGTTTGTTGACAAGTATCTCTTCTGTGCCCTGGGGCAATGTATTCGATATCAGGCTGTATTGGATTTGATGTGCAGGCCTGTCCCCTGAGCACTGGAGATCAATCCCTGGCTCTGCCAGGGAGAAGAGTGCTGCTCTCAGGTCACCCACAGGGTGTCCAGGTTGGATCAATGTCTCTCCACCTCAGGATGTGCGCTGTGTTCCTGGATTCACCAGGCAAGGAGCATCTGGGAGAGCTTTTTTTTCTTTCAGAATCCCAGGAATCAGCCTCCATTTTATTGTACAGTATATTCATATAAGTTCCCGCATTTCCAAAGTAACCAGGTCACATTCAGGTTAGCACTGCTGGTAACAAAATAATACAACTACCCTGGCTTCAACTGTAAGGAGCTCACAGTCTGAGTACTCCTTAGTCTTTTGTAGGGCCCCAAAAGGAAACATCCCATTCCCTGCAAATGGTTCTTGGTGGTGACTAAATTATCTCTCTTGGAAACCACGTATAGGAAAGGTGAAGGGGGGAATAAAACAATATGTTGCCTGCCTATCAGCTCTGGTCTGCAGGCCAGGAAGTGCCCTGAAGGAGCTGGGCGTCTAGGACCTGTCCACAGGAGGCTCACAACTCACTGGCAGTGGCTGTCTCTGAGCTGATGTTGACAGGTCTCTCCAACCACTCAGGAGCCCACCAGCAGTCCAAGATACAAGCGAGGGGAAATTTAACTGTTCCACCTACACTTGTCACTGGTGTCCAAGCCTCTTGGGGGCCTTTATCCTTCCAGTTCTCCTCTGAAACTTCTTTGCATGGAGTGTCCTGTATTTTCAGACACCTTCCTTTCAACCCTCGTCTGATCTATATTTGTCTGCCTGTTTATTTTATTTTATTTCATGTTCTTCTAAAATCTTTCTTTCTTGCAGGGATGCTCTGGTTGGCAATTTTTCCCATCCTCCATCTTTGAGAGCACCTTTCAGTTTCAGTTCTTTTAATAATTTCTGGTAGACTACACCATTGAAGTCATCTTGTCTTAGATCTTTCATTTATAGAATTGTTGATTGCTATAATAATTTAATGTCTTTACTTGTAGGTGTGTTCACATTTTCTATTTCACCATAAGGCAGTTATGGTAATTTGTGTATTTCCAAGATGTTTTCCATTTATCTAGATTATATTTGTTGTTGGTATATGATTTTTTATAGTATTCTCTTATAATCTCTTGTATTTATGTAAAACCAAAGGCATTTTTAACCTATGTCATTTCTCATTTTAGTTATTAGTGTCTTCTCCTTCATGTAGATGTTTGTACTTATACATTTTACTTTAAGAACTCCTTTTCTGCATACAATTATTTTGATACATTGTGTTTTCATTTTAATTTACCTTTCAATATTTTCTAGTTTCCCAGTAATTTCTTCTTTAACCTATTGGTTTTTCAAGGGTATGTCTTTTAACATCTAGTTTTCCCTCTTTTATTGATTTCTAAGTTTACTCTATTGTGGTCAGAGAAGATATTTTGTTTGATTTTGATCTTTGTAAATTTATTGAGAATTGTTTATGACCTAGCATATAGTCTATCCCAGAGAAAATTGTATTTGCACTTGCGAAGAATGTGCATTCGGCTGTTGTTAGGTGAAGTGTTCTGTGTATGCCTATTAGGTGTAGTTAATAACCAGTGTTATTCAATTCTTTTATTTCTTTATTGATTTTTTTGTGTGTAGATATTATATGCACTATTCAAAGGTGGGTGTTTAAGTCTCCTATTATTACTGTAAAACTGTATCTTTGTCCCTTCAATTCTGTTAATGTTTGCTTCAAAATGTTTGGGGCTTTCTTGATTAGTATACATATATTTATAATTTGGTGATTTAGTGGTTGTAGATACATAGCTTATCATAATTAAGCTAGAATATACAAAACAATGTTGACAGATATTAAAGAAAACTTGAACAAATGTTAAGATCTTCCATGTCATAGAGGAATATACTAATATTGTTTTGAAGACATTTCTGGAATAATGTCACAAAGATAGCAAATCAGAAAATTCAGGAATTAGCTCCTCCACCAAAACTAAAGCACCTACTCACCTAGAGTACACTGTCTCAAGAAACTGTATTGGGTCCCTGGAGTCTGGTCAAACACTTGCAGCACCTAAGGACAACCTTCAGAAGGAAGTTCTAGTAAATTTTGTTAGTTTGGCATCTCACGTAGAGGAAAAGTCACTAAAGGAAAGAATGAATACAGCCTTCATCAAGTAACAACAGTAATTATTGGAAGCAGAAAAATTCTACTTCCATAGTTAACACAATACAATATGTTACATGTGATTTGTCTACAAAACATGACACAGCATATGAAGAAACAAGTAATGCAACCCACTAATACCTAAAAAAAGAATCTGACAGAAAATATTCCTGAAAAAGCACAGCATTTGGACTTACAGGATAAGGCCTTTAAATTAAATGTTTTAAACATCCTGAGAGAGCTGGACAAAAACATGTACAAAGAACTAATGAAAAATAAGAGAACAATGCACAAAAATATATGGAATATCAATGATGAGAAATAAAATATTGAAAGGAACTAAATAGAAATTCTAGTGCTAAAATATAATAGTTGAAAGGAAACCAAAAATTCACCAGAGATTTCAACAGCAGACTTGAGCAGGGAGAAGAAAGAAATAGAAAACAACACAAGGTAGGGCAACAGACATTTCCCCGAGTAGTAGTAGGGGGAAGAAGTGTGAAGAAAGTTGAAGAGAGCTAAGGAACCTATGGAATTCTATTACTAGAAAGGTTACCAATATACACATTATGGTCTCCGAAAAAGAGAAGAGAGAGAAAAAGTTCCCATAAATAATGGCTGAAAACTTTCCAAATTTGATGAAAAACCACAAATATACATACCTAGGAAACTCAATAACTTTAAAAAGTGTAAAACCAAAAAGAGTCATACCAATACATATTTTAATGACATTGTCCTGAGCCAAAGACCCAGAGAAAATGTTGAAATCAGCAGGAGAGAAATGACTTATTACATAGAAAGATTCTCAACAAAAGTTACAGCTGATTTTTCTTGAGAATCTATGGAGCAGATAAATCAGTGAAATAATATACTAAAAATTGCTGATAGGAGAGGTTTTCAGAAAAATGGATTATAGGTGACCTTCTGGCTTTCTGCTCCCAGAGAAGGAAGTGAAGAACTCGGTGGCTACACATGAGTGGATTGCTCCCCGTTAAGAACAGCGTTGTGAAGCTGTGGAGAGACAGGGTGGGACACACAATGCAGGGGAAAAAAAGGTGAATGGGAGATATGTGTGAAATAAACAGTAGAGAATAGAGAGTGTGAGGTCCATACCACCCCAGCCAGCAAGTGGAGTAGGATCTGACCCACAAGAGTATGCCTGACTCCTACACTGACTTCCACATCCACTCAGACAGGGACATGTCTGAAGTCAGTGCAAAGTTGTGGCATGAGAAGGCGGGCTCTGTGGAGAGGGTAGAATAAGCAGGAAATATATTGACCTCCCTGGTCTTCTGTGCTAATACTGCACTGGGTAGGGAGGGACTGGGTTTGAGTGATTGCTTCCTGTGGCTGCGTGAGGGAGTTTGGAGACAGGCACCTTGCCTCTGGTGGTCAGTGCTTCCATAAAAAAGGAGGTGAACACTGAAAAGGGGGCTCTGCCCCTGGAAACCATTGATGATTGGGCTGGCTTGGAATAGGTCAGAAAGAGGAAGACTTTCTGAGGGACAGGCATGAGATTGGAGGACTATGATACACAAGAGACATCTGACATCCTGTTGATTCAGCTCACCAATGTGGCCTTTGCCAACTCCTGAGCCATCATCCCTGGTGCCGGCTCTCACAGGTGGGTGGCTGCCATTTTTGGGGTCCACAACCCACATACTGAAGCATATTACAGTTTTGGTCAGCAACCATCCACCAACCTGGGACTTTCCCCCAAAGCGTTGTGGGCTCCATCCTTGGAAGGGCTGAGGACTGAGTATAACTTCTTGCTCTGTGTGGCTGCTGTGAATCTGTGGGACATCCACGATCTATTGATTTGGCTAGCTGGGCCTGTGTTGGTGGGTGAATCTTGAGTGCTTCCCCCCAAAACTAGTTTCCTAGTGGCGGGAGGCTGCCTTTTGTCAGATCCCTGACTCTGGGGCATTTGGTAGTCAGGCAACACCACTCCTCTAGCCCAGTGACTTTCCGGCCGGGCAAGGCAGGCTCCACCTTTAGAAGTGGGGAGAAGTGAGAAAAGCCACTTTCCCTGTGTGACTCATGTGAATCTGCAGCGCCTTTGCGCTGTAGCATAATTGAGAGACCATTGATTGGGCCTGCTGGACCAGTGTACCTCAGCTAATAACTACTTAACTCTAGGGCTTGCTCTCCATGTCTGGCTGCTGCCAACAGTGGGGCTCTAGACAGGAAAGGAAAATCATGGTCAGAGAACTTAGCAATTCCACCAATTGACTCTTCCTATTCGAAGAAGTTTTCCAAGCCTGGTGAAAGAGCCCTGAATAACATATTAGTGGCTCCTCCTAGTGGTAGGTTAAGCAACCATAGAACACACACACACAGGCTTCCAGGCATCAGCTGAGATTTGTCTTGTGTTTACGCCCACTTATGGGTGAATAGGGCCCAAGTAACCCTTATTAGTGGCAAGAGTCTTCCTAAAGTTCAGGGCATTCTATTACACATTGGGTAGTCAAGAGACTAACATAAAAGCAACAGATTACCCCAATAACTGGCTCCTCAATGCAATCTACAACCAATGACAGAGAGGGTAACCCCATACCTTAACACAGTGCCCTCTATCTCAAGCTATTAGAGGGAAGTGGAATCATATACACAAGTGTGATCCAACACCTGGCAGTTAAGCTGGAGGACCAAACTCACTAATCTCCATTAGCAAGAGGTGAAGACAACAGATCAGAGGAAACCCAACTTGCTAAAATACCTCTAAGGCAATACAAGACTAGCACGCCTCTTCCCACCACTCTCAAGAACGTCCCTTGGGGGCTTGAAATTAGGGACACAAACCAGTCTTAGCACTCCCAGTTCTTGACCAAGTAGCCTGATGACAAAGAACCAGTGAAAGAATGCAGGAAACATGAAAGATCAGAGACAAACGCCACCCCCAAAAGAACTCATTAGGTCCTCAAAAAAAGATACTAATTTAAATGCAATCATTGAAATGATGGAGGAAGACTTCTGAATATGGATTGTAAGAAAACTCAAAGGAATCAAAGGGAAAAGAGAAACCCAATACCAAGAAGCCACAAGAACAATATAGAAAATGAATAAAAAATTCTCTAAGGAAATCAAAACATTATAAAAGAACCAAACAGAAATTCTGGAAATGAAAGATGCATTCAAGGAACTTCAAAACACAGTGGAAAGCCTTAAAAATAGAATGGATCACATGCAGAAGAGAATCTCAGAGCTTGAAGATAACGCCTATGTGCTGAACAAATCCGATGAAGAAAAAGAACACAGAAGCAAAAGATAAAAACAAAACATACAAGAATTGTAGGATTACGTAAAGAAAACAAATATAAGGATAATAGGCATCCAGAGAGAGAAGAAGAAAACACACAAGGCCTGGAAAATCCATTTCTTGGAATACTGGAGGAAAATATGCCTAGATGGCCAGAAATCTATATATCTAGATACAAGAAGCACACAGAACTCTTGGAGACTCAACATCAAAAGGCAGTCACCATGTCACAAAATTATTAGAGTGGCCAAAGTAAACCTGAAAGTGGGATTCCTTTAAGCAGTAAGATGAAAACAGCAGATAACCTACAAAGAAAAACATATCAGATGAACTGTAGAGTTCTCAACTGAAAGCCTACAAGTCAGAAGGGACTGGGGACCCATCCTCAATCTTCTAAAACTGAATAATAGCCAACCTAGAATTCCAGAAAAACTAAAATTCAGAAACAAAGACTATCCCAGACAAGCAATCACTGATGGAATTTGCGAAGAACAGACCTGCCCTGCAGGAAGTACTCAGGCCTGCATTGTATACTGAAAGCATAATGGACACTCACCAAAGTAAAATCACTTAGGACTTAAAGTCCAGTACTTGGATTCCACAATGACTTGAGAGGTAAAAGAAAACTGTAAGAACTTACCCAACAATATGAACAAAAATATACCCTATATACCAATCCTCTTAGTAAATGTGAATGGCTTGGATTGTCCTCTGAAGAGACATAGACTGGTTGAGTGGATAAAAAATTATAAGGCAAGTACACGTGTTGAGAGGGTCTAGTCCTCTTTAGTTGAGAGGGTCTAGTCCATGTGTTGATTCCATAATATTAGACATGCTACAGGTCACCTAGACACTATAAAATCATTACTACTTTAACGCTAGTCTAGGAACTGATTAGAAAATAATATATTTTGCAATCTGTCCTGATGTTAGTTAACATTTTTAAAAAAGAAAATAACATATTTTGTACATTAAAGATTTCCTGTACTCAGTATTTGAAACTACCTCCTTGTTGTCAATTCTGTGTCACATCATCTCCACAGCCCTGAACCAAACTTACTGTCCCTTCTCATTTGCTTTCTCTTCTAACTTCCAACTCATAAGAACTCTATTCAACTAGTCTCCTGGCCTCATCATGTGCATTACAACTATTCTGTATTTTATGCTGTACAGGCAGTTAATGCCTCAACTGTCTGTCTGCATGATTCCAGTGTCTTTTTGATTTGAATCTATTTATTCCTGTTCATGTTCCTTAGATCAGGTTGTGTTTTGCTTCCCATCTTTATTACAATAGTGCTGGCCTTATCTTGTCATTGTTAACCTACTCTTTTTCCCAATAATTCTTTCTGTGCTTTGCTGTCATATTAGGTTTTATACAATGTCAACTTTGTAATAGGTCTGCAGACAATAATGAGTCCATGCCAATTTCTGACAGAAGAGAATTGGAGACTATTGATTCAGGCTTATAACTTTTTAATGATATAGGTCTATTTACCTATTTCTATTAACTTAGATTGCATTTGTCCACAAATAAAGGAAAATCTAGGTAATAATTAAACAAACAGTGGTAATATTTAACTCAAATACACAGTGTCTCATTGTGGGGCAATATAAGGATGATATAGTAGTCCCAAAGCATTACAGAGTTGAATATCTTCTTTTCCCCCACCATTATATTTCATATGTAGGCCTTCATTTTCATGATTAAATCCTCATGTCCCAAGATGAGATCTACTCTACTTTCTCCTTCACATTTGTGTTTCCGTAAGAAGGAGGAAATAGAAGAAGTGGCAGTAGCAGGTTTCTGTGAATATCATTTTGGCAAAAAATATGATGCCTAACTCAGCTAACTGCAAAGAGTTTGATGAATGGAATTTTGGAGCAATTAAGGGCTAGGGGGCAAGAAATACAGTTTAGATCAACTCATCTACAGCCTGTACTATATCACACAGTAGTTTTCTCTAATATTATACTTTCTACTTTAGGTATTGGATAACTTTACAACAATATGACTTATTATGGATTCATTATAATTAAATATGCAGGCATATGAATTTGTCAGATTATTGCATTAAATCATTCCTAGGAAAAGAATAATCAATCATCGGAGTTTACTTCTGAAGCCTTAGTAGCCACTGTATTTGATTTGTTTGGAGCTGGGACAGAGACAACAAGCACAACCTTGAGGTATGCTCTCCTGCTCCTGCTGAAGTATCCAGAAGTCACAGGTATGAACAAGATGATGAGTAATGTGACTTTCAGAAATGATGTTGGGAGGATGTTGCTGGTGTCCTCCATCCTGTTTCCCTTAAACACCTGCATTATTTAAAGTTCTGTGCCAACAGCTGTAGTATGTCCAAATTTAATGATGTGATTAAAATGGGATATCTTTGCACAATAGGAAAGGATTACTGAGAGAAGTAAAGGCACCCTGGCAGTAGGAAGAGCAAGAGAGCTCTGGTGTAGTATCTAGATTTCCCAGGGAATGATTTATGCCAGACAGAGCGAACACAAATTGGCTTAGGGTTGTACTTTGATTTTATTATGAAAAAGAAACAGTAGGTATGTTTTTGAAGATACCTTTCCTCGTTATGAATATTCCATGCTCTAATACTAAATTAGGGAAAACGGAAACTCTCTTTACTGAATCATACTTAGAAATCCTAGATATTTAATGAGGCTACCTGAGATAATTTCCAATCTGGAAAGTATTCTAAAAAGTTAGATTCATAAGAAAGGTGTTTCCATTTAGGCAAAAGATATTCCCAAAGGAAGTTTATTATTTCAGAAGTCTGATCCATAAAACTAGGGTTTGAAGATATAAAAAATATTTTAAGGAGTGGGTCAATAATTTTGTCTCTTATGTATAACTGTACTTGAGAAATTTACCTTTTATGCAACAGATACTTTTCTATGTGTCAAGATCCCACTGAAATTACAATAGCTTAATTATAAATGAAAATCAGTCATTTTAAATTGGTAAGAATGGAGTACAGGAAATAGCCCAAAGAGAAGTGATTGATAGTCTGAGGTTTCCCAATAATTAGGAAGTTATTACTGGGTGTTTGAAACATCTACTCAAGAATTTGGAAATAATTCTAACGAGGGAAATAAAAAGTTATGAATTCAAGTAAAGAGACACCATTAAGTCCAAGAAAATATCAAAAATCAAATGTAAAATCATAGCTATCTTATCAGGGATGAATATTTATGTAGTTAGAATGATGTAATTATTGAATACTAATATAACCAGAAATTGTGGTCCAAATATATTCTGGATATTGGATTGAGGGAAGTGTATTTGTGTACTTGTTTGAAAGGTATATCCAAATATGTCCATATCTCCACCTCATATATCTAAATATGAGGTGGAGATGGAGATTAACATTTTCATATCCCATAATGAGATATCATTAAATATTATTGACAAATGGATAAGAAATAGAAACAGTCTGTATTTAGAAAAATTAACATATTTTTCAGAAGAAGCTTCTAGAATGTTCAAAGTAGCGACATTTGTGAAGTGGAAAGATGTACCATTGTACGTGTACACACACACATATGCACAGAGACACACAAATGCAGACACAAATACATATGTATAAATCATTTAGTAAAATTTAATTTTCTTAAAACCTCATATTGTTTTCATATAAAATTAATATTTGATTTCTGTTTTTACTCTTGCAAGACAGTAATTTCATGACTTAATTATATGCTTACTTTATATATCAAACATTTCATCATTTCTGTTTGTAGTACTTATCATATATATCAATACATGTACATAAGAGATTTACCTTAATGTCTAGCTTATGGTGCAATTATATGCATTTGTATTATAACAATTGTCTAAGTCTATAGGTACTTCTAGCTTCATAATTTAAGTTTAAAATTATATTGGAGTACTTTCATAGCTTCATGTAGCCCTCATTCCTACAATAAATGTACCATTTTTCTCCTATTCCATCACTTCTTACTTGTGTCTTATCAGCTAAAGTTCAGGAAGAGATTTACCGTGTGATTGGTAGACACAGGAGCCCCTGCATGCAGGACAGGAGCCACATGCCCTACACGGATGCTGTGATACATGAGGTCCAGAGATACCTGGACCTTGTCCCGACCGACCTCCCCCATGCAGTGACCCGTGACATTAAATTCAGAAACTACCTACTCCCCAAGGTAAGCTTGTTTTTTTACACTGTACCTCAGTATTCTTGCAATTCCAAAATCCACAGCATGGTTCCAATCCTCTACCATCTCAAGATGAGAGAAATGGAAAACTCATGTGTGGTAGCTTGATGGACTCTGTGTTATTTCTAGTTTGGGGCTATAATGCTTTAGAACAGGTCTTGGTTCCTAGAAGCTTGTGTCTTCTAAATTTGTTCTGCTTCTTCAAGATTATTTTGGCTACTCTTAGGTGTACACGTTTCCAAGTACATTTTATAGATATCAGTTTGTCCATTGCCTTAACACTGTGCTGGGATTTCTATCAGGGTGATATCCAATCTATAGATCAATTTGTAAAATTTGGTATCTTGTCACATTGAATCTTTCAATTCATGAATATGGTTACACTCCCAATTTATTTGGGCTTTCTTTTATTTGCTCAGTAATTTTTTATTTTTAGTGTAGTGGTTTGCAAATCATTTGTTAGGTTATTGCTAGATAATGAATATTTTTGTTGTTATAAATTTATAAAATACCTTTTCCATTTCTTTATACCTACTATATGGAAATATAAGTGAATTTATCATTTTTTTGCTATGTATCTAACAACTTTTCTAAATTGACTAATCATTGCTAATAATTTGACTATAGATTCATGGTGAATTTCCAGGTACAATTATTTTTCTATCTGGAATAATATTTGTTTTATTTCTTATTTTCCAATTCTTGTGCCCTTAATTTCTCTTTATTGCATTATTGCACTGGCTAGGATTTCCAGGATGGTGTTGAACAGAATTAGTGACAATGGGGTTCCTTGTTTCATGTCTCATATACAAGAAAGGGTGGAGAGTTAACATCTCACTATTGAGAATGATGCTTTAAGTAGATTAAGGTACATATTCTTTATCACATTTAGAAAGTTTGCTCTTTGCTCCAATTTTTTACATGGATTTTTGTCAGAAAGTTGTTTCTAATTTTATCAAATTGATTCTCTGCCTCTATTGGCATGATTGCATATATTGGCCTCACCCTCCTTTCTAAATATATACAAGTCTACACCTAGCTGTATTTATGTTTCTAAGATGTTTTCATATGTGTTGTTACTTCCTGAAAATTTTCTTGTCAGATTTCTGATGCCAAGATAATGCTGGTCTCATGAAATTAGATGAAAAAGGTTCCTAAATATGGGTCTCTTTTTGTTGCCTTCCATCCCACACTTTTCTTCTCAGTTGATCACTTAGTGACCACTTAGTTGTATCTTTGAAATAACTAACAAATTTTGGTTGAATACCAGAGAGTATAAATGAAAAAATACAGAGTATCAGAGATGTTCATCTCTTTCTAGAAAGGATTCATTCCTCTCCCATAGGCAGTCATAATGATGTAAGACCTCTTGCCCTGATTCAGGGTTGGACATGAAGTGAACACAGTTAAAAATTAACTGTAACTGTTAGCTTACCTCTCTGATGTTTTTCTATCTCTGGAATCTTGAGACCAATTTTTGTCTTAGTGGTTTTGCAATGCCTTTGAACACATGGTTCCCATATTCATCCAGACATTCTAATTGCTATGCCATAAGCTACTCTAATTCCATTGAAGCCAGGTCATATTATTATTAAAATTTAAAATAGTATCACCAAAGGTTGTATTAATATTTTCAAGGGGAAAAATCAATGAGATTAGTAAAATTTCAAATATTTAAGCCACTATTGATTATGCTAAGTTCCTTGGTAATAAGGTGGTACCTAACAGATATCTGTATTGCAGAGATTCTGCTTTTTATGTGTAATTAATAAAAATCTATGGCATTGTACTTTAAGACTATTTACAAGTCCTGCTTCCGAAATCATGCACCCAACACTTTTAGCTTTAATGGATGATCGTTGCCTGAACTGATGATCCTGACCTAAATTCTTACAAAGTGGTGATTTTCTAATTTCATGATTCTTTCTGTGTTTCTAAGCTAGAATTAATCTGTAATGAATATCTTCCACATATTATTAATTAAGACAAACAAACTGCATGGTATGATGAACACAATAGTTTTATAGTTGTTACTGTACTTGTTGTTACCATCCCAGAAGAAGTTTTTTTAAACTAGATCATACATTTGATTACAAATGCCCTCTCAATGCAGACATTTCAACTACCAACAGAGACTTCTATTTTAAGCCATACTCTACAGATGAGAGGTGTGAAATTGAAATGATGAAATAGAGCAGCGAGTGGGGACAGACACTAAGGTCTAAGATTCATTATAAGGTGAATGAATTCAGAAACTTTTGTATCAAACTTCCCAAGTACCTATTCCTTCAGATGTGATTGGAGGCCACTTAGGATGATCACTGGCACTGGCCTTAAACTTATTGTCTTTCATTGCTGAGTCTGTCTGGCTGGAAATGTTGTTGCTCTTTTGGACCAGCATTTCCTAATATATGGATCAAAGAATTAAATAGGTGATCACTATTGTTTCTTCCAGTTCCATGACTTCTTCATACTTTGGTTTATCTTTATTTGTTGTTTCCAGGGCACAACCGTAATACCATTCCTAACATCTCTGCTCCATGACAACAAGGAATTCTCCAACCCAGAAATATTTGACCCAGGCCACTTTCTGGATGAGAGTGGCAACTTTAAGAAAAGTGACTACTTCATGCCTTTCTCAGCAGGTAACAGAAATTCCTTTACATAATACTTCTGAGAACACAATTACTTTTGGGGATCAGTTGCAAGTCGCATGGTGCCTCTTCTGGAAGCCTGTCGAATTAGTTGTTTCTTGTACATGATTGGAGCACCACTCCCAATGCCATGTAGTTCCCCTCTCATGATACTTCCTTGCTATTGGGCCAGATTAGAGGGGGTTTGGGGAATTGGCTCATTTTTTCCAAATTGAGAGTGTAGGTTTTCTGATTTCTGCCACTAGATGCATAACCGAGGTACCCTAGAGCTCCTACTAGAACTTAAAACTCATTCATTCTTTCATCTGCCACCATGAGAAAGGCATCTAACTCTAAAGCTTCATTGAATGTCTTCTATGTGGTGTTTCTCATCCCCCAAGCTGAGCCCTGGGGATACAAGTATCCTCAGACACAGAAAGGAGTCTTAAGAGTTCACACCCAAGGTAAGGAAGCAGATGAGTAAATATGATCATTATAATTCAGTATGTTTGGGGCTGTGAGACAGAAATGCACAGGCTGCATTTGTAGGGGACAGAGAGAGGATGCCTGTCCTTGCTCTCTCATATGCCACATGAGACATAAAATGGAGTAATAAATCTTTTAATAAGCCGGGCGCGGTGGCTAACGCCTGTAATCCTAGCACTCTGGGAGGCTGAGGCGGGCGGATTGCTCGAGGTCAGGAGTTCGAAACCAGCCTGAGCAAGAGCAAGACCCCGTCTCTACTATAAATAGAAAGAAATTAATTGGCCAACTAATATATATATATATAAATTAGCCGGCCATGGTGGTGCATGCCTGTAGTCCCAGCTACTCGGGAGGCTGAGGCAGAAGGATTGCTGGAGCCCAGGAGTTTGAGGTTGCTGTGAGCTAGGCTGACGCCACGGCACTCACTCTAGCCTCGGCAACAAGCGAGACTCTGTCTCAAAAAAAAAAAAAAAAAAAAATCTTTTAATAGCAGAAATGACATGTGAGCTGCCTCAAAGGAGGCAGAAAATAGAATGAAAAAAATATTGCAGGGCATTTTTAAGGAGGTAATCAACTACAGGAATGGGACATTTGCTCTGAATCAAGGATGCCTCTGCCTAACAATCACGGAGTCAGGAAAACATTAGGAATGTGGCTGGATACTCTGCAATGATTCTAGAGCATTCCACTCTTCATCTAGTCATGATCAGATATCTTGGATATTGGATCTACACATGCAGTGTGTGTGCTTGGTCTCTGGACATGGAACCCCCATCTACATTCTTGCCTTCTGATGTCTGTCTGCTTTGTATCTGGCATTGTAGATACGGACACAACAAGGAAAGTGCTCTGAGGCCTCCCTTCATAATTCATATTTTAGTGCAGTCAAAAATAAACAGAGATGTGTGAGTCCAGGTGATTCATACCGTTTTCATCCCTTTGTGATGCATTATCAAAATTCCCAAGACTGGGTAATTTATAAATAATGGAAATTTATTACTCACTGTTCTGGAGGCAGGGAAGTCCAAGATCCACACCAGAAAGACTGGTGTGTGCTTAGGGCCTATTCCTCTAGATCATGCCCTCTTTGTGTATTCACATGATGGAAGGACAGAAAGAGCGAGAGGGGGAGAAATAATTTCCTTGCATCTGTTTACACGGTCATTAGTCCGATGATTACAGAGCCTGAACAGTTTATTGATCTTAGAAAGGCCGTACCTATTAATACTGTTGCATTGGGATTAAATGTCAACATATGAATTTGGGGGAGAAACATTCAGAACATACACATGCTTTAGTTGAAGCATGGCTCGAACTTCATGGCTTGAACTTCATGGCTTCATGGCTTGAGCTGAGAATAGAAGCTGTGAAGAGTGGAAGGAAATATCATGGAAATGTCAGACTAGAAACAGGAAACACAGGAATGTGGATGTGCTTTCTTGTAAAATGTTAATGGAAACTCAAAACATCAAAACATCAGTTTTCATATGAGAATACTTAATAGAGTGCTTGGCATGGAGCTGATACTTAATAAGTATTAATATTTGTTAAATGAAGGGTGCCCTTAAGATCAGATGTTAGGTGGACAACAAGTGTGTCCACTTTTTGTGCTTTTGTCTACCCAATCATACTTCCATCCAGCCAACCATTCTTCAAAGAGTTACTATGTATTCCATTTATTCTAGTCACAAGCACAGTGTTTGTCTCAGTCACTGCTACACACAAGGAGTAACTACCCTCTCTGCTTGTTATTTTTAGGAAAACGGATTTGTGTGGGAGAGGGACTGGCCCGCATGGAACTATTTTTATTCCTAACCTCCATTTTACAGAACTTTAACCTGAAATCTCTGGTTGACCCAAAGGACCTTGATATCACCTTAGTTGCAAAAGGAATTACTTCTGTGCCACCCTTGTACCAGCTCTGCTTTGTTCCTCTCTGAAGAAGGTCAAGCAGTCTGGCTGCTGAAGGGATGCCGTCTGCAGCTCCCTCTTCTTTGGGACATCATGTACCTCTTCCCACGATCAGCGATGCCTTTGCTGACCTGTGCTCTCACATCTCCCTATTCCCTCAAGATCCAGTGGATATCATTCCTCCTGTTAGGAGAGTTTCCTGAGTTTCACTGCACAAACATGTCTACTATTCCTCGTATTCTGTAATGCTTGTATTAATTGCCACATATGCCAATCCTTACCTAATATTAAGTTATTAATGTTATCATGGTAAAACAGAGAATATGATTAGTGTATGATAATTCAGATTTATTTTTTCTGAACATTCTAAATAAAAATCATTATTATTTATTGAGTCAGTTCTCAGACTTTCCTTCTTTTCTGCATAAAGCAAGTAAAAAAAATTAAACAGAGTCCCAGGGGCCATGCTGGTCCTCAAAATGATAAGCACGGGAGGGGATAAATGGGAAGAGTGTAGGGAAGTTCTCTTGGCTGAGTGTCACCTAGAGTTACTCAAGGTTTGGATTTGAATGAGAATCTGTGTCCATAAGCAGCTCCAAGCTGTCGAAATACTGGGAAGATCAGTGATAAGGAGGAATGAACAATATGTACTAGATTTTATGTACCTGCTTTGGTGTTGCTGTAGCATTACTATAAAGTGGCATTACTTTATCCCAAATAAAGATTGGATTATATTTATTACTTCTAGTTTCCAACTTAGTTTGGACACATATGCTTTCATATTGATACCCATGTGTTCTGAGAGTTACTCTTCTCTCCTGAAACACAAACAACATCTTTGAGAGGAATTACTACATTCTTTGACACCTAACATAAGTATGATGGTAATTTGATGGTGTGGTCCTGAAATCATTACCCCATGTCATCTCCAAAGCATAGTAAACTTAATATTTTATCATGTCAAATTATATTCATCTCTTTTCCCCTATCTTCTGCTTGAAGTGTGTGATACAAGAATTGATATCACAGATTACCCATCTCCCAGTTCATATGTTAGAAGAGGCTACCTAAACTTTGGAATACATTTTAAAGACAACATATGGATACAGATATATATTTATATCTATACATATATGTGGACATAAGTGTATATTCACACAAATGATAAATATAATTTATGCATATGTAGATATAGGGTTAAATAGTTATTTACAATGTTGAGCTCATACTATACATATTGTATTACAACTTGCTGCTTTTCTACTAAACTATATACAAAGCAAACCTCTAAGATAACAGAAATATAGGCAAAGAATCCAAATAGATTACAGAAGAGAAAGTGAAAATGAGTATTACATGGATGAAAAGATCCAAATTAAAATTACATATGACAGCCTAAAACTATGGTGTTCAAATAATTGTAGTGTTCAACAGGGATCTGAGGGGGGGGAGACCCACATCTTAAGGATGTAATGAGCATTGTAGGGGGGAAAGGATTACCTCTATCTCTTTTTAGGGAGAGGCAAAGAAACACACTGTAACCAAAATGTCTAAAAAAAAAATTTGTTAATGGGAGGTGAACAGATGGAGGGGGGCGAGGGGGAAGGGTACGCACTTTCATGGTGAGTGCAGGGCGCACCACTTGAAGACTGGACACACTAGAAGCTCTGGCAGACCGGGGTGGGGAGGGGGACAGGGGCAAGATATGTAACCCTAACAATATTTGTACCCACAGAATTTGGGAAAAAATAAATAAATAAAAAAATATATATTATACAGTATAAAGCTTCTTGATTGGGAAATGAAAATGTTTTAATGTAGTGTTAGCAAAGGTGTGAGCAAACACCCACAGGTGAGATAGAATGAAGGAGTTGGCTGTGCTGGTTCCTTCTGGAGGCTCTAGGGAGAGAATCTGATTTCCTGCTTATTTCATCTTCTACAAGCTGCCTGCATTCCTGGTCTCAGGAACTCTTCCTTGCTTCACTCCAGACCCTTGGCCCTGGGGTCACACCTCCTACTACTGACTCTATCCTCTTATCTCCCTCTTATGAGGACCCTTGTGATTACATTGAGCCCACTTGGATAATCTAGAACAATCTCCCCATGTCAAGGCATTATTCAGCCTACCATACTATCATTCTATACCCATTTTAATACCCAAACGCCTAAGCAGATGCTCAGTGAAGTATGGTTGAACCCTGTGATTCTGGGTCACACAGCTTTTTATGTGTTAGAGCTAGGAGTTGAACTTGGGCAATCTGGCTAAAAAGTAGAGGTTGCTAACCAATTTGCTAATCCCTCTTAGGTGTTTATTTTTGAATTGTTTGTTTCCATTCACTAAAATACATGTTCCATATGAGCAGGATCTTTGTTTTGTTCACTTGATGAATACCAACTACTTGAAACAGTGTCTGGAACACATTGGCTCAATGAATATTCAATAAATAAATGGCTACTTAAATGAATGAATGAATGAATGAATGGTTCCTATGCATGTGAACCCTACGTTCTTGTTGAAGGACCATGTAACTATATGCATGAAAATGTAAGTGGACATACCAAATCTTTAAGCAATTCAACCGCTTGGGTATTTATTTCATGACTATCCTTGAATGTGTACATTAATTAACCTGTATGTCAATGCTCACGTCATGATTGGTTATAATAGGTTTGAAACAAATAAAAGACCTATTTTAAGTGATAAATAAATTATGGTGGACCTTTAAAAGTGGGCATGTATGTAGTAGATGAAAATAATTTTCATAACTATATAATGATAAAGTATTATATGGCAGGCATTTCTAATAAAATCAATTTTTTTTTTTTTGTATTTTTGTCTGCTTGTTCTGGCAAGTGTACAGCAAGTGTTAACAGCGACTGACCAGGGAAAGAACCAAGTGGCACACAGAGGGTTGGAAAATCAGCCTTTATTCTGCTGGCAGGCTCCGAGGGGTTTGCCACCAAATTCTGAGCGCCGCTTCCTTGTTCTCCTCCAGTTCTATACACTTGGTGGGATTCAAAAAGCGTCCAATCAGCAACAAGCTTTAATATCCAATCAGCAGTGAGTTCAGCCATGGGCGCCCCCGAGATGGGGGTTTTTCCCTGTCATACTGACTAGATTAATTCAAAAGACCTGCCTTTAATTTCTGAAATTCTTTATTCTGTGTGGTCTAGTCTATCATTGAAGCTTTCAAATATATTCTGTATTTCTTTCAATGAATTCTGTTTGCTTTTTTTTTCTTGAGATATCTGTCCCTTTGGTGTATTTTTTACTCATTCTCTGTATTTTTTTCCTGAGTTCTTTGTATTCGTTTTCAGAGTTCTCGTCCATCTCATCAAGCATCTTTAAAATCAATATTTGAATTATTTATCTGGGATTTTTAAAATTTTTATTTTATTTTATCATATTATGGGGGTACAAATATCGCTAAGGTTACATATATTGCCCTTGCCACCCCTCTCTCCCAAGTCAGAGCTTGAAGCATGTCCATCCTCCAGATGGTGTGCTTTGCATTCATTGTGTAAGTATACACCCATCCTCTCTTCTCCCCTCCCACCTGCCTGACACCTTATAAAAGTTTTTATCTTTTTGACATTTTGGTTACATTTTATATCTTTGCCTCTCCTTAAGAAGGGTTAGAGGTATGCCCTTCCCCTCCACAATGCTCACCACATCCCTAAGATGTGGGCCTCCCCCCAACCCCCCAATCCCTGGTAAACACAACCACCATTTCAGCACCATCGTTTTAATCAGTCAGTGCCAATTTGATGGTGAGTACATATGGAGCCCATTTTCCTGATCTTGTGTCACCTCATTTTGGATGATGGGCTTAAGCTTAATCCAGGATAGTATAAACGGTGCTAGCTCACTGTCGTTTCTTAGAATTGAGTAATATTCCATCGTGAACATATACAAAATTTTAATTATCCACTCATGAATTGACAGGCACTTGGGTTGTTTTCATGTCCTTGCAATAGTGAATTGTGCTGCCATAAGCATTTGGGTGCAGATGTCTTTATAATATAATGTCTTATGCTCTTTGGGGTAGATGCCTAACAATGCTATTGCTGGGTTGAATAGTATTTCTATTTTTAGCTATTTGAGGTATCTCCATTTTGAAAATTTCTTTTTTATTAAGATATATTACTGGAGAATTATTGTGTTCCTTTGAGAGTGTCATATTATCTTGCTTTTTCATATTTCCTTTGTCTTTACATAGATTTCTGTGCATTTGTTGTAACAGTCATTTCTTCCTATTTTTAAATTTACTTATGTTTAGAGTGGACATTTTCCCAAAGGTCTGACTGTGATGTTGGTTGGGTAAGGCCCTTTGGCTGGGATTCTGTGTACATGTAAGTCTCTGTATAATTTCTCTGGCTAGTAGCTAGTAGTGGAATATGTGGTTTTGATGTTTTAGGGTGCAGTTATTGGTGAGGGCTCTGGTGAAGTTGTGCTGGGGACTGAAATGCCAGATAGGCCCATCTTCAGGTTGCAGAGGTAGTGGCGGTGGGCTAAGTGTGTCCATCCTTGTTCCCCAGGGCGGCGGATACTGGCACCTGTGTTGGCATTTCCAAGGGGGTTGATTCTTGGGCCTCTGGGTAACTTTCTTGGATGCTGGTGTAGTAGTAGTGCACTGGGTAGGAGAGTAGGCTCTTGTGCCCTTGAACAGCCAGTGCGGTGTGGGCAATGGCAGTAGCAGTGGTGAGTGCTCTTCTGGGTCCTAAGCACTGTGTACTTATGTTGAAAGTGGTTGTACTGGGTTGTGTGGGCCAGCCTCTATGCTAGCAGGTAGGATCCTGATAAGGTGGTAGCAGTAGGGTGTTTATGTCCAAACTCAGTCCCCTAGGAAGAATACTCAAGTGTCCCAGGTAATGGATTGGGGCCTGGAACTGCCAACATCCTGGATCTGACACTCTGTCTCAGAGGGGATGCCAAAGCCAGGCAGAACCAGATAAGGCAAGTTTGCATTCAGATACCCCAATGATGGGGCATGCATAGCCATAATGGGTGGAGCTTCGGTGATCCCAAGCCCTGAAGGAATGTGTGGGTGAGGGCCGGCCACCACTGTGCTGAGGTCTTGCTACAAGGAGAGTGGAGCTAGCCCCAGCAGGAAAAGCCCTGGCTGGCAGGTGAGGGGCTTCTGTCCCTTTGACATCCTGGTCCTGGCAAGGCTTGACTCCTAGTCTCAGCTGTTGTAGTTGATCTGGCTGTTGCATCAGACCCAGCAGTTAATCCCTAGCCCACAACTTAGCCCTGGGTCATAAAAGTCCATGTCCAGCTCAAGACCAAGCCTCTGTGGCAGCTCTATTCCTGCTGAAGTCCCAGGGACAGTGCCCACTTTCAGCACAGGTGATTGCAGCCCACACCACACTGCATCTCAGTTGCAAAAGCCCACAACTTTCTAGTGGCTTGGTTCCAGAAGCAGCAGCCCAAGTTTCCCTGAAGCATTAGACTGTAGCCGTTGCTTTTCAAGACCATGTACTGCGTGTTTAACACTGGGATGGAGAATGGCATCTTGCTACAGCTGCTTAGATTTTAGAAGGCTATGGGACACAGGGCATATTTCCTCCCCAGAATAGGTCCTCACAGTCTCACAGCTACTTCCTAAGTGAGATTCAAAGCTTGGGAAGATCAATATGCTGATCTGTGGCCTGAATTGTTGATTTTCCAGTAGGAAAGTAGACTGTAGAAAGACTCACTCACCATTTCCCATACTGGGGAATCACTTTCAGTTCCTAGCAAGTCCTGGCCAAGAAGGTTGCCTGTTTTTCTTCTTCCTAGTTTTTGGTTTTTCCTCTCACTTTTATCTTGAACTCTTATGTTCCTATTGGATAATGTATTCCAAGCGTGATTGACTGCACATTATTTTGGTTATTCTAAGTGGATGAGGCATGTTTGAAATACTTCTAGTCAGTGAGGAAAAATGAAAGACTAGATGCAGCCTGCTAGCATACCACTCCCAAGGAAAGAAGTGAAAGGTACAGGCAGCTGCCTACATATGAATTGCTCTTCCCTGAAGCAGCACTGTGATATCACAGAGATGCAATGTGGGACATTCAGAGTGGAGAAAAAAGGTAATGGGGTGATACATATAATAAGATCAGACAATGCACAGGGAACAATAGGAGAATAGAGTGTTGGGACGCTGTACTGGCTCTTCTGGTGAAGTGCAAACTGAACTGCAAGACTGCTCGTACCACCCCCACAGACCTCTGCTTGGTTAGACTAGAGACTTGCCTGAAGTCTTTGCAGAGCCATTGAACCAGACAGCAGGCATGGTGGGGGCTGGGCAGAAGCTAAAATCATCCTGAGCTCTCAGGGCCAGGTCTGTACTAGGCTGGGGAGGGAGCAGACTGATTTGAGGCCTCTCTGAGCTGTACCTTGTGACTTGAAGCCAAGCACTTCTCCCCTGGAGCACAAGAGGAGCTGAACATGGGAATTGACTAGGCTCAAGAGGCTCCAACCTTAGAGGTGTTGGGCAACCATTTTGGCATGTCCTGGGTGGAGAATAGAGAGCTCCGTGGTTCCTGGGCCACAGGATCTGACATCTTTCTACCTCACTTAGCATCAGTGGGGCCCCTGAACCTGCGAAACAGTCTACCACTTTCTCAGCCCTGATTCAACCCTGCAGACCCCAATTGCCTCCTGCCTGCTTGGCCCTGACCCCACCCTCCAGGTTGCATTAGACAAGCTGTCCACATGGCCCT
Organism: Microcebus murinus; assembly: GCF_040939455.1. Taxonomy (NCBI): domain Eukaryota; kingdom Metazoa; phylum Chordata; class Mammalia; order Primates; family Cheirogaleidae; genus Microcebus; species Microcebus murinus. The sequence goes on along the minus strand of NC_134117.1, from coordinate 30,499,215 downwards.
GCTTCTGGCCCCTGGCCCCTCTCAGAAACTCTGCTTGTGGTTGTTCCCCACTTGCAACTCTGAGGCTCTCACGCGGTAGCCTGAGACTCTGCCTTTGTGCCTCCAGAAACCCCTCCAGGCCCAAGACACCATCCCTAAGTCCCCTGTGCAGCACCTGGACCCCCAGGTCTCAACCCAGAGACTCCATCAGTACGGCAGGGCTAGAAGGACTCCAATGTCCAATGCCCCAGTAGAGGTCCCCAGTCTTTAGCTGCCAGGACACTGTGACAAGGTTTGAGCAAACACATAGCCATGAACCCATGACAACCACATCTAGCTGCTGCTGTTACCTCAGTGGGGAAACTGTGGGTAAAGCAAGCCCCATACTAGCATCGGTGAAAAGGATCTCACCCAGCTCCCACCTTGAACATCCTATAACTATCTTGTGAAACCCATCACCCAATCCAAAGAACATTCAGCACAGGCTTGAGTAGAAGCAATCATAGGCAAACAGAATACATCAGAACAACTACATGCCCATTCTTTGCTAAGTCAATATTTCAGAGTAGGGGAAAAAAAGAGAGCACAGTCTAAGTGACCTCTTCTTACTCTAACCAAGCAGGAGAGTTTCCAGTAAAGGAACAGGAACCTTGCAAACCTATTGGTCCTGAGTTGAGAAAATAGGTCTCAGATGAGAAGAAACCAGCCAAAGAACACTGGTAACATGAAAAAAAAACAACAAAACAAAACAGATCCATACACCAAGGGATCACAATGTAGCTACAGCAGTGAACTCCAACTACAAAGAAATTGTTGAAATGACAGAAATGGAATAAAAAAAATGGATGGCAAATAAGATGAATGGAATTGCAGAGAAAGTTAAAAACCAATAAAAAGAAGCCCCAAAAATATTTCAGAAAAATAATGAAAAAGTCACTAAAGAATTAGACAAAATTAGGAAAGATATAAAAGAAAGAAATGAAAGAGTCATTCGGGGATTTTCAAAACACAACAGAAAGTTTCAGCAACAGAATAAATCAAGGAAAAGAAAGAATCTCAGACCCTGAAGACAAAGCTGTTGACCTAACCCAATCATTTAAAGAAGCAGAGAAGAGAGAAACAAAGGCAGAGCAATCTTTTCGAGAGATATGGGACTATGCAAGGTGAACAAAGTCAGCAGGGTGTTGAAGGCCCTGGCTATTATTGTGCTGCTATTTATCATTTAGTTTAGATCAAGTAGAATTTGCTTTATGAATCTGGATTCTCCTGAGTTAGGTGCATAAATATTTAATATTGTTATGTCTTCTTGTCGATTTGTTCCCTTTATCATTATATAATGACTGTGTTTATCTTTCATTACTTTTGTTGATAACTGGGTTAATGAAGAAATAAAGGCAGAAATATAAAAAATTTTGAAATGAATGAAAATGAAAACACAACATACAAAAAACTTATAAGACAGAGTAAAAGTAGTGCCAAGAGGAAAGTTTATAAAATTAAAGGTCTACATTACAAAAATAGAGACGTCACAAATTAGCAGCCTAACATTGCACTTCAATGAACTAGAAAAACAAGAAGACTCCAAACCGAGGGTTAGAAAAACAAAGGAAATGATGAAGGTCAGAACAGAACTAAATGAAATAAAGACTCTCTCCCCAAAGAAAAAAACAAGATGAAGGGCCAATGACATGAAAAGTTAATTCTCTAAAAAGATACAGAAAATTGATAAGACACTAGCTAGACTAACCAAGAAAAAAAGAAAGAGGATCAAAATAAACACAATCAGAAATGATAAAAATAGACATTACAACTGATACCACAGAAATACAAAAGATCATCAAAGATTATTATGGACAACTACATACTCACAAACTAGAAGACCTAGAGAAAAATGGATGGATCTTGAAAGCTTACACCTTCCAAGATTAAATCAGGAAGAAATGGAACTACTGAATAGACCAATAACAAGCAGCAAGATAAATCAGTAATAAAAAAATCTCTCACACAAAAATAAGCTCAGGACTAGTTAGATTCACAACTAAATTCTACCTGACATATAAAGAACTGGTGCCAATCCCACTGAAACTATTCCAAAAGATTGAGAGGGAGGAATTTCTCCCTAACTCATTCTATGAAGCCAGTATCACCCTGATATCAAAGTCAGGAAAGCATGTAATAAAAAAAGAAAACTACAGACCTATATGTCCGATGAACAGAGATGTAAAAATTCTCAAAAAAATATGAGTGAACTGAATTCAACATCATGTCAAAAACATAATTCACCACAGTCAACTGAGTTTTATCCCAGGAATGGAAGGATGGCTCAACATAGCCACAGCAACCACATACTAAAAGAACAAAACTGGAGGCATCACATTGCCTGACTTCAAATTATGCTACAAGGTATAAGAGCCAAAACAACATGGCATTGATATAAAAATAGACACATAGATCAATAAAACAGAATAGAGAAATGAAATAAAGCCACATACTTACAGCCAACTGGTCTTTGATAAAGTCTACAGAAACATATTGTGAGGTAAGGACACTCTTTTCAATAAATGCTTCTGGGAAAATTGGATAGCCACATACAGAAGAATGATATTGGATCCTGATCTCTCACCATATATAAAAATTAACTTAAAGATGAATTAAAGACTCATATGTAAGACCGGAAACAATAAAAATTCTAGAAGAAAACCTAGGAAAAACTCGACTGGACATTGGCTAGATGAGGAATTTATACCTTATTCCCCAAAAACAAATACAATAAAACAAAAATAGACAAAGAGGGCATAAACTAAAAAGCACTGGCATAGCAAAAGAAATGATCAGAAGAGTAAATAGACAATCTAAATAATGGGAGAAAATATTCACAAAGTGTATATCCAATATATATCCAGAATCTATAAGGAACTCAAAGAAATCAGGAAGAAAAAACAAACAACCCCCTTAAAAATTGGGCAAATGACATGAACAGGCACTTTTCAAAAGAAGATATACAAATGGCAAATTTAAAAAAGAAGCAATATGTTAAAAAATGCTCAAAATCACTAATTACCAAGGAAATGCGAATTCAAACCACAATGAGATACCATCTTACTTCAATTACAATGGCTATTATATAAAAGCCAATAAAAAATGGATATTGGCGTGGATGTTGAGAAAAGGGAACACTGTGGGAATGTAAATTAGTAGAATCTCTGTGGAGATTTCTCAAAGTACTGAAATGATTCTGAAGAATGATACTAGATCTCTATCTTTCACCATATATGAAAACTAACTTCAAGATGAATTAAAGACTCATATGTAAGACCTGAAACAATAAAAATTCTAGAAGAAAACCTAGGAAAAAGGTGATTGGACATTGACTAGGCAAAGAATTTAGATCTACCATTTGATATTGCAATCCCACTGCTGTGTATCTAGCCAAAGGAAATGAAATCATTATATCAAAAAGATACCTGTACTCATATGTTAATTGCAGCAGAGTCCACAATCACAATGATATGGAAGCAATTTAAGTGTCAATCATTGATGAGTGGATTAACAAAATGTAGTACCTATATACCATGAAGTACTACTTAGTGATAAGAGAGAATGATATAATGTCTTCTGCAGCAACTTGGATGGAACTGGAGGCCATTATCTTAAGTGACATAACTGAGGGACAGAAAAATAAATGCCACATGTTCTCACTTATATGTGGGAGCTAAACTGTAGGTAAACAAGAGCACAAAGAGTGGTATCATGGACACTGGAAACAAAATAGGGGAAAGTGGGAGGTAGTGAGGAATGAAAAATGATCTATGGGGTACAATGTATACTATTCAAGTGATGAGTACACAAAAATACCAGACTCCATCACTACACAATAAAAACATGTAGTAGAATTCAACTTGTAACTCCTAAATAATAAAAACAAATTTTAAAAATTAAGATGAAGTGTGTGATTAAAAGTTTTCCAAAACTTTGGCTTGGTTAAAATAAGAGAGCTCGTTTTATCTAAAATAAGCTGGTGTGGTTCTTTTAGAGTTTAGAGTTATGTAAGCCAGGCAGTAAATTATTGCTTCTCTTTGCCCAGGACAAAGGGTTCAAGTGAGACCAAGACCTGGACTCACTCAATTACTAAAGATTATGAAACAAACTCTTCTGATCCTCATTTTAGTCAATCGGTGCTATAATCATTAACTAAATTAATATTTATTTTTCAAGTCACTGAGTAATCTTAATCATGAAATGTTGCATTATATTACACAGTGTGTCAATATCAGTGGACCTGGTTAGGCTGAATATATTGCTTGAAGGGTAGGGTGCAAGATACAGGGGATATGGGTTCTGGCTTCAGCTCTACCATCAGCAGACACCATATCCTTTGTCAAGGTACTGAATCTCTGAGGCCCAGCTTCCTTATCCCTAAAATTGGAATAATTTCACCCGAGGCAAAGCTAATTAAGAGAATCAAAAGATATATGATAGGTGTGCAAATTCTCTGTAAATTGTCAGAATCCCTGTAAATATGACTGATAAAACATTGTATAATATACTCACCAGCAAACTGGTATTAACTGAGCAGCACCTAAGTGGACACATAGGTATTACAGTAATAGGATATTGGGCGGGGGGGGGTGTATATACATACATAATGAGTGAGATGTGCACTATCTGGGGGATGGTCATGCTGGAAACTCAGACTTGTGGGGGAGGTGGGGGAAAGGGTATTTATTGAAACCTCAAAATCTATATGCCCATAATATGCCGAAAAAAATTGTATAACTGGCTCTTGACATAACTTCATTTTTCTTAATAAAAATCTTAGAAATAATTGTACAGGTTCATTAAAAAATATGAAGATGTTCTTTTAAAACATGCTTTTGTATAAGTATTGTCATTAATGATCTAGTAATGTATATCATTCTGGTTGCCATCTCTTGTTCAGGTTTGCACATTGTGTTTGCTCTGTGTGGTGGATCTGTTTAATGATTTCCCTACCTCCCATCCTCGATTTCATTCATAACTGTTATTCTGTATTCTATAATTTCCCTTCCATGTTGTGCATTATTTTATGTTTTATTTCTGACAATTACAGACCAAAAACAACATAAATATTAGGTTGGTGCAAAAGTAATTGTGGATTTGGACTGTGAGTTTTAAATAATGCTAACTAGCCTCAAACATATCTTTATTAATCAAAATAGGAACCATTACAATCAATATATTTTTGCCTACGAGAAATGTTTGTTATTCCTGTAGCATAAAAATCCATGCTTTGGGATTTGATGAACTCTTAGAAAACATCATTTTCTGTACACTGCTGATTGTGGAAGCATTTTCCCTGCAAAAAGTTGTTGAGATGCTTGAAGAAGTGGTAGTCAGTTGGCAAGATGTCAGGTGAACATGGCGGAAGAGGCAAAACTTCATAGCCCAATTCATTCAACTTTTGAAGCATTGGTTTTTTGACATGGTTGGATGTTGTCATGGACAAGAATTGGGCCCTTTCTGTTGACCAATGCCAACTGCAGGCATTGCAGTTTTCAGTGCATCCATCGATTTGCTGAGCATACTTCTCAGATATAATAGATTCTTCGGGATTCAGAAAGCTGTAGTGGATCAGACCAGCAGCAGACCACTGAACAGTGACCATGACTTTCTTTTGGTGCAGGTTTGGCTTTGGGAAGTGCTTTGGAGCTTCTTCTCAGTTCAGCCACAGAGCTGGTCATCACTGGTTGTAGTCTAAGACTCACTTTTCATCACACATCACAATCTGATTGAGAAATGGTTTGTTGTTGCATTCAATAAGAGAAGACAACACTTCAAAATGATAATTTTTGGTTTTTGGTCAGCTCATGAGGCACACACTTATTGAGCTTTTTCACCTTTCCAATTGGCTTCAAATGCCAAATGACCATTGAATTCTTCGACAACTTCTTGTGTAAGAGGATTAGCTTTCATGATTGCTCTCAGTTAGCTGTTGAACTTCTGATGGCAAGCCACTGTGCTCCTCACTTCAAGTCTCTTGTCTCCTTTCCAAAACTTCTTGAACAACCACTGCACTATACATTCATTAGCAGTTCCTGGGCTAAAGGTATCATTGGTATTCCAAATCATCTTTGCTGCTTTAGGACCCATTTTGAACTCAAGTAAGAAAATCACTAAAAACTGCTTTTTGTCGAACATCATTTCCATAGTGTAAAATAAATATAAAATAAACAGCAAGTAATAAGTCCTTAGCAAAAACACACAAAGCGATAAATGTGCATTAAGATGATGTATAACATAACCACATTATTTAAGAATGTATTCCAAGATCAAATTGCAAATTTCAATAATGCTAAAACCCAATTACTTCTGCAGCAAACAAATAACTGTGTCTGGAAGTGATTGGCCTCCAACATATTACAACTAAAACAGAATCTCAAGGTTGAGCACTGGAAAGAAAGAGAAAAAGACTAGAGAACATTTTATTTTATCACTATAAATGGAGCAAATTTTACTCTGGGGGAATATAAAGTTGATATAGCTGATTGATCACTTTCTCAATCAAAGAGTCACAAGTGAATTCGGATTCTCACCTAATGAGGTGAAATGAGAAGTGAAAGCATCTTCTGTGATATTCCTGCCAAAGCTGCATACATAGAGTCCAATAACAAGGCAACATCAGAAATCCCAAATTTAGAGACATTTTACAAAATGCCAGTCTATACTAAAACAAACAAACAAACAAACAAGCAAACAAACAAACAAACAACAAAAAAAAACAAGGTTTGGAGATCAAGGAAAGACTGAGGAATTGTTCCAGGCTGTGGCTGACCAAAGAGACTTGACAGCTAGTTGCAAAATGTGATTCTGAATTCAATATAAAAGATTTATGGAGAAACAGTAATGGAAATGATTAGATAGCCCTAATGCATCAATATTAATATCCTGATTCTGAAGGTTATACTGTGGGTATATAGGAGAGTTTTCTTGCTTTTAGGAAATACATACTAACATGTTTCAGGTTTTAACTTCAGGTTAGCAATTTACTCTCAATGTTCAAAATAAACTTCTTGGTAGGTACTTCTGTAGTATACTGTAAGAGACATATTGTGGCTACATATTAATAATTAATGGTAGCCTTAAGGCCCACTCAAACATCTTGAAGGGGTAACACTATGTATTATTTAGCAATATAGCGCAACCCATCTGGAGATTTCTAATCCTGATCCAGAGATTTCCAAGAGACAAGAGCACCTCCACAAAGATGTAACTCTCAACAACCTTAAAACGAACTTTGTACTAACTAGCATAGCTTAAACTCCCTTTTTAAGAAAACATTTGGTTACTGACCCAAAGTGAACACAGATATAAGGAAGAAGGAAAGATTATTCCACTCCAAGAATAGTCTCCTCATCTGAGCCCTGAGTATGTTGGGCTCATGGTACCAACCTGCTGCCTCATAAGAGTGCTGCCAGAATACACTGCTTGAGCATCAGAAGGTGTCTGAGACTCATATCTGAAACAAATTGGATGACAGGGGAGAAGTGGCCCCTGAAGAAGGTAGTTAGCTTCCACCACTAGAACCCACTGACATCATAGCCTCTAACTTTTCTCCACATTTATAAGTGAAAAAAATTTATATATAAATAAATAAATGAAATAAAATAAAAATATGTGCATTTTATGCATATATATGTGTATTTATGTAGAGCATAAATTATATACATAAAACAAACAATGGGTTCATATTTAAACTATACAAACCTTTCACAAAAAATTTGAAATTCCCAAAGGACATTTGAAAAAATGTTCAGCATCATGAAACTTAATGTAAATGCAAATTAAAATACAAAGAGATTTTTATTGTATACTCATCAAAATGGTTAAAGTGAAAAAAGACGAAATACACTAAGTGTTGTCAAGAATGCGAAGCAAGGCTGGGTGCGGTGGCTCATGCCTGTAATCCTAGCACTCTGGGATCCAGAGGTGGGTGGATTGTTTGAGCTTAGGAGTTGGAGATCAGCCTGAGCAAGAGAAAGACCCCGACTCTACCAAAAATAGAAAAAACTTAGCCGGTCATGGTGGCACATGCCTGTAGTCCCAGCTACTAGGGAGGCTGAGGCAGGAGGATCGCTTGAGCCCAGGAGTTTGAGGTTGCTATGAGCTAGGCTGATGTCATGGCACTCTAGCTGGGGCAACAAAGTAAGACTCTGTCTCAAAAAAAAAAAAAAAAAAAAAAAAAGAATAAAAAGAATGTGAAGCAGCTGACACTCTCACAGTAAAACTGCAAATTGATTAAGCCATTTGGACAATTCTTTGGCAGTAGTTAATGAAAAAGTACACATGCATGGCTATTAATTATGCTCATAGGTGTACTGAACAGAAATCCTTACATTGGGATAACAATGTATTAGGATAATAACAGCACTATTCACAATAGCCACAAACTAGAATCAACATATATGTTGATAATAATACATTGAAGAATATAAATTCAGAAATATTTATAAAACAATATAAACCATTGCTTACCCTCTGCTATGTGAGACAACATGAATGTACCACAGAAACACCATATTAAGTGTAAAAACTAGATACTAAAAAAATACTGAACATTTCCATTTATATTAAGTTCATAAACAGGCAAAACTATCATATGGTCTGACACTGGACATATCTAGAGAGGGGAAATTTAGTGAGGAGGAGGGGACACAAGGAGGCTTCTGGGACTTGGCAAAATTGTTTTCCTTTATTTGTGTGTTGATTACACAGACATGTTCATTTTGTGATGACTTGAGCTATACATTTTGGATGTGCACAATTTCTCCATGTATATTATGCTCCAGTGGAAATTTTTACTTAAAAAGAAATTGTTTTAGTTCATACTTCTACCCAAGCTGAGGTCTGCAATACTCTGTGGAGGCTTAAATCAGATGCCCCTTGACCATCCATTTGGGCACTGATGAGAAATCCCTTTGCTGTGGGAATCACTGAACTGGGAATTGAAACCTACATTTTATTATAGAACACGGTCTCATCCCTGCATTGATGACACTTAACTTCACTGGGTCACCAATTGCCCATTCTGAAAAATAAAGTAGGGTTTAGCCTAGTGGATCTCTGAGGTCCCTTCTGTCCCCAGTATCTATGATTATTTCACTGTATAAAGAGAAAAAGCCTGAAGGAGCCTCAGCATTTCTCCTTTTGGAGAAACAGAACAGAAATCATTTTATTTCTCAAGAAATAAAACGATTGCTTTTAAGAGAGACAATGAGTTCATTTCATCCAAAATAAACTAGTGTGATTGTTTTAGAGCCCAGAGCTACATGAATCTAGCAGTAAAATAACTGCTTCTCTTTGTCCCAGATAAAGGGTTTTCACCAAGACAAAACACACTCAGTGCTAACGGTTACAAAACCAATCTCTGACCCTCATTTTAATCCATCTGTGCTGTAATTATTGACTCAATGTTTGTTTGAAGGTCACTGGTTGGGCTGAATCAGGAAATACTGAGTAAGAGTACACAGTAAGTAAATGTTGTTGAATCTGGTTGTATTGAATTTCTTGCTTGGAAGAAACATGCAAGAGTCAGGGGATACAGATTCCAGCCTTAGATCTATCACCTGCAATCTGTGTGCCCTTGGCCAAGCAACTGAATCTCTAAGGCCAAACTTCCTCATCCCTCAAATGGCAATAATTTTACCTTAAGGCAAGGGTATTTGAGAGAATCAAAATGGATACCATAGGTATGAAAATTCTCTATAAATGTCAGAGTCCCTGTAAACATGACCAATAAAACTGTGTCTGGGGTCTTAATAAAACTTTATTTTTTCTGTGTCTATGTTTCCTATGTTTATTCTACATTTTTTATTGTTTCATGCCTTACATTTAAGTCTGTAATTCATCTTGAATTAATTTTTGTATATGGTGAAAAATGAGTCCTGTTTCATTCTTTTGAATATGGCTATCAAATTTCCTGGCACCATTTATCAAACAGGGTGCTGTTTCTCCAGTGCATGTTTCTGTCTGCTTTGTGAAAGATCAGTTGGCTAGATATATGGTTTTATTCCTGGGTTCTTTATTATCTTCCGTCAGTCTATGTGTCTACTTTCATCTCAGTACCATGCTGTTTTGCTTACTATAGTCTTGTGGTGTAATTTGAAGTCAAGTAATGTGATGCCTCAGATTTGTACTTTTTGCTTTTAATTGCTTTTTTTTATTTCAGGAAATTATGGAGGTACAAATATTTTGGTTACATTTTATGTCTTTGCTCACCCAAGCAAGGGTTAGAAGCAGGCCTTTCTCCTATACAATGCTCACCACGTCCATTAGTTGTGAGTTTATGCCCCCCAACCCCCTAATCCCTAGAGAATATTACTACTGTGTGAGCACCATAGTGTTAGTCAGTCAGTGCCGATTTGATGGAGAGTACATGTGGAGCCCATTCTTCTGATTTTATGATACCTCACTTTGGATAATGGGCTCAAGCTCAATCCAGGAAAATATAAGAGGTGCTAGATCACTGTCATTTCTTATTATTTAGCAATATTCCATTGTATACATGTACCAAATTTTAATAATCCACTCATGAATTGACAGGCACTTGGGTGGTTTCCATGTCCTTGCAATAGTGAATTGCACTGCCATAAACATTCGGGTGCAGATGTCTTTATTATAGAGTGTTCTTTGTCTTTTGGGTAGATGGCTAATAGTGCTATTGCTAGATTGAATGGCATTTCTATTTTTAGGTCTTTGAGGTATCTCCAAATTCTTTTCCACAGAGGTTGCACTAATTTGCAGTCCTATCAGCAGTGTAATAGTATTCCTGTCTCTCTACATCCTTGCCCGCATTTGTTGTTTTGGGATTTTTTGATAGAGGCCAATCTCACTGGGGTTAGGTGATATCTCATGGTGGTTTTGATTTGTATTTCTCTAATGATTAGAGATGTTGAGCATTTTTTAATATGTTTGCTGACCATTATTCTGTCTTATGGAAAAGTTTCTGTTCATTTCCTTTGCCCATTTCTTGATGGGGTTGATTTTTTCTTGTTCCCTTTTTTAAGCTCTAGATACATTCTTTTTACCAGCCCTTTATGGATGTGTAGAGAGCAAATATTTTCTCCCATTCTGTAGGCTGTCTATTCACTCTAATGATAGTTTCCTTGGCTGTGCAAATTTGATCATATCCCATTTATTTATTTTTGTTGCTGTGATTGCTTTTGCAACTGGGTCTTGACATATTTTTCTTAATAAAAGAGCTGGAAATAACCACACTAGTTAATTTTTTTTTTTAGTGTTTGCAATTTTTTTTTATTTCAGCATATTATGTGCGTACAAATTTTAAGTTTTCAAATAATGCCCTTGCCCCTCTCCCCTGAGAAGTCTGAGCTTCAAGAGTGACCATCCTCCAGATGGTGCACATCTCACTCATTATGTATGTATATACACACCCTCTCCCCCCCCATCCACCCAATACCCAATTAATGTAGTTCCTACGTGTCCACTTAGGTGCAGATCAGTTAATACCAGTTTACTGGTGAGTATGTGTGGTGCTTGTTTTTCCATTCTTGAGATACTTCACTTAGTAGTATGGATTCCAGCTCTATCCAGGAAAATACAAGATGCGCTATATCACACATATACCACATTTTATTAATCCACTCATGAATTGATGGGCACTTGGGTTGTTTCCACATCTTTGCAATTGTGAATTGTGCTGCTATAAACATTCGAGTGCAGGTGTCTTTTTTATAGAGTGTCATTTGATATTTTGGGTAGATGTCCAGTAATGGGATTGCTGGATCAAATGGTAGATCTACTTGTATTGCTTTAAGGTATCTCCATATTGCTTTCCATAGAGGTTGAACTAGTTTGCAGTCCCCCACTACAATGAGATATCACTTATTTCCCGTAAGAATGGCCTTTATCAAAAAGTCCCAAAACAATAGATGTTGGCATAGATGCGGAGAGATAGGAACACTTGCACTAGTTAATTTAGAAAAAAAATGATGCTATCATATAGAACATGCCTTTGCAAAAACATGGTCATTCGTGATCTAGTAATATATATCATTCTGGTTGTATTTAGATTCTCTTAACCACTGAATGTCAGCTCTTTTTTAGGTCTGAACTTTTTGGTGGTTCTGTGCTGTGGGTACATTTAACCACTTCGGCATGGTGCTCACCGGCCACAAAACCTTGCCCACAGCTGGCACTCATAGTCCACAGGATAGTTTGTGCTGTGCATTGACGATGAATCCATTTTGCTCTTGTATGAATGATGAGGAAAGCTTTAAAGCACTGAAAGCTTGCTTTACTTTACAGGCAGTTTTACTTGTAATGTAAATAAGAATATTTTTAAATGTTCACAATTTTATTTTGATAAATGAAAAATTAGAAAAGTCAAGTTTTGTTATTAACGCTAAAGTCGACACTTGGCTGTTCATGTTCATGTTCATAATAATTTCCCTACCTCCCATCCTTAATCCTTTCTGTGCATTAATTCATTCTATTATTTCTGAAAATGACAGACCAAAATGCCAGAAGTAGCTGTGTCTGGAAGGGAATTTGGAAGTGGAGATGTCATAGTTTCTCAAGCCCTTCCCACTAAATGTCTGAGATTGTTCTTCTGTCAGTTGCACTGAGTAACTTTTATCTTTGCAGTGATGGAGAGGGGCAGAACCCTATCTTTTATTCTTCCTTTAAGCACCTCTGTTCCAGTTATCTTTGGAGTCAAATAAAAGGCTTCAATTTTATGTGAAGCCTGTTGCATTCCTAGCAGAGTCTATGTGGTGTACAGTCAGAGTAACAAATATTTGCAGGTGTATTTTGTTTTTCTAAAATTGTTCTCAAGGCAGCTCTGGTTTAAATCATAATGCACCACAATGGAAACATGTAGGTCTCAGCTCAAATCCCATTTCTGCCACCAATGTGCTGTGAGAACTGTCAGGTCTCCTATTCTCCCAAAGCCTCTCTTTCTTTATTTGAAAGTAAAAGATTATATTAATAACTCCTGCTTTCAAGTGGTTTTCTTTTGAGGGTTTAAGGTTAAAAGACATATATTTGCTGAGCCAATTATTTGATATATGTTTCCTCATTCAAGGTGTATGATTTATGTTAGCTATTTTGTCTTTAGACTGTTCTATGGCTAGCAGAGCATATTGACTATTTGAAACGATTTCATTATCAAGGACAAAGTCTGCTAATCTTTGATACAGCATTACAACATTTTTTATATACAAGGCATAAAATACATTGATTCCTCTCAGGGTCATAGCTTTTCATTAATCCAACACTTTAGAATTTTGAGTAACTTTTTAGAGCAAATCATTTACTTTAGTATTTCTCAATCATGGCTGCACCTTGGAGCCACTTGTTTTATTTGTTTTAACTACCAATACCTGGACTCCAACATAGTAGAATTAAGCCAGAATCTACAGGGAGGGTACTGCAGTGAAGGAGAATAAGCCTAAAGAACATTTTATTTTTATCTCTATCAATAGGCCAAATTCCACTCAAAAGACAGCATGAAGTGCAACTAACTGATTGGCCACACACTGATTTAGCAGGTAGTGTTATAAAAGCCTTGGAGTCCAAGCTCACAGTTGTCTTGGCAAGAAGAGAAGGCTGCGACGGACCCAACTATGGTTCTGGTGTTCTGTCTCTCCTGTTTGCTTTTCCTTTTCCTCTGGAGACAGACCGTTGGGAGAAAGAAGCTCCCTCCTGGCCCCACTCCTCTCCCATTTATTGGAAATATCCTGCAGGTGGATGCTAAGGACATTGGCAAATCCTTTACCAATGTAAGTATTACACTCCTCCAGTGGCTTGCAATGGGCAAGTAAACTGACCCTTATTTTTAGACAAAATATATTCCTAGTGGCACACTATCATAGTGGATCATTGTGCAGCAAAATACTTCGACGTTTCTGTTGCCTTTTCCAGTCTGTCATTGCCAGAAATAGTGAAATGGAATAATGCATTTTGTGAATAGAGAAACATTTAGGACTTTGTGGATTGAATCAAAATGATAAAGTGGCAAAAGTTTGGAGTTCTGTGTCCCTTCTTTGTTTTGTAGCCAATTGCTATGATTTTTGTATCGAGGTAAATGGTAAGGGAAGTGTGTGATTAGAGATTTCATTCAATCAGTTATCTATTCTATTGGCCATGTGTTTTGTTTTATTTATTTATTTTTTTGTTTGAGACAGAGTCTCACTCTGTTTCCTGGGCTACAGTGCTGTGGTGTAAGCCTACCTCACAGCAACCTCAAACTCCTGGGCTCAAGGGATCCTTCTGTGTCAGCCTCCCAAGTATCTGGGAATACAAGTATTCAACACAATGCCTGGTTAATTTTATCTATATATCTTTAGTTTTACAGATAATTTCTTCCTACTTTTAGTAGAGATGGGGCCTCACTCTTGCTCAGGCTGGTCTGGAACTCCTGAGCTCAAACGATCTGCTTGTCTCAGCCTCCCAGAGTGCTAGATTTACAGGCATGAACCACCATGCCTTGCCACCATGTGTTTTATTTAGAATAGTCATGAAAGTTTAACTTCTCTGAAGAATCATTTTATGCCTGCTGTCAAGGAAATATGTGTTCAGGATTAGCATAAATAAATTAAAGAAAGAAGAAACCAATGAATGCCCAATTGGTGGTGTCAGAATTCTTTTCAATTCTGCACATAGCTTCTGTTCGTGGCCAAGAATGCTGTTGGATGGAAGAAATCGTTCTTGCAGGAGATGTCACACATCCTGGGGTTGCCTCTGTGGTTTGCACCCTCTCTGTGTTAGCAATACCAGCAGGTCCCAAACTTGTGTGGGCATTAGAATCACCTGGAGTGGCTTTTTAAAGTACAGCTTTCTAATGTTCATCACATGGCTGTGTGGTCAGGATCCCCACGAGAAGACCTTCAGAGGTGATCCTGAAATAGGCAGGAGGGTATTGGTCTCAGAGTGGGCATGAGGGTGCTAAATTTGCTCAAGCATCAGGGTTTGAATAAGCAAAATTTCAAATTTTATTCTTTTTTATATTAGCTATGGAACACTGGAAATGAATTTGGAATTCTCTGAACTCAGTTTCTTTGTTTAAAACAGACCAAATAAACTTGCTGAATGTGTTGATGTGAGGATTAATTATAATCTGTGTACAAATTGGCTGGGCCAAAGCCTTGCATAGCATAGTCCATTTGTAAGTGGAAGCTGTAACAATCACCACGATATTTATTCATAAAATTCAGAAATATTTGAAGCTGTGTGTGTCATAATGAAAACAATAACAATATAATGATAACATCAGCCCAATTAGGCATAATATATATGGAACAAATAGTGACTTCTTCTGCTATTTTCCATATTTTCTTTCTTAGTTCTCAAAAGTGTACGGCCCGGTGTTCACTGTGTATCTTGGCACGAAGCCCGCTGTGGTGCTGCATGGATATGAGGCGGTGAAGGAAGCCCTGATTGATCATGGAGAGGCGTTTTCTGGAAGAGGCCATTTCCCAGTGGCTGAAAGAATTAATAAAGGGCTTGGTAGGTGGGCCTGTGCCTGAGTCAGCAGTGGTAAAGGGGGTGGGGAGGATGGCCAACAGAGTCTTAAAGAGCTCCTAGGGCAGAGCTTGGCCTCCCACATGGCTGTGGAGTGTCAGCTCCCTCCTTGCCTGGGATTTCCCTCCTAGTTTCTGTTTCTGTTTCCCATTCTGGTAGGAATCGCTTTCAGCAACGGAAATACATGGAAGGAGATCAGGCGCTTCACCCTTATGACCCTGCGGAATTTCGGGATGGGGAAGAGGAGCATTGAGGAACGTGTCCAAGAGGAGGCCCGCTGCCTTGTGGAGGAGTTGAGAAAAACTGAGGGTGGGTGACTCTACTCTGTATCATTTACCTTAGCAGACTACTATCTTCTCTAATGATGTCCTTGGACACATTTAGGGGTAGCCACATCTTTCATTATGGGTCCTTATTGTCAGCCCTGCAGTGGAAGATGTTTGAAGCGGAGAGCACAGGGAACTTGTGTGCATCTGTACTGTGTGTACAGGCATGATTACGCATACAGTATGGCCATAAAAGATCACTTAATCATGTCAGGTGTGATTTTTGAGACTTGCGCTGGTCTGTTCCCATGAGTGGAGACGACCCTGAGTTTAAAGACAGAGTATAGAAAGGATAGTACACTCCTAAGTTCAATAGAAAGAGGACTGACCCAATAAGGAACAGTGTCATCCCAGGCTTAGCATCTGTCCTTTATGTTAATCCCTAATAATATATTAAGCTTGGGGTGGCATATTCATGTCTCTTTGGGAAGTGGGTGGGAATTCTCAGAATCATGTACCCTCCCATTTTCTGTCCTTGTATGTCTGGCTCTCAAACTGTCATGGCACTAGGTGGTGTGAGTTTTACTATGTCAGTCAGGAAAAGGTCACATTTGGTCATAAGCTCCTAGCTTCTACAAATGGCCAGTCAGGAAAAGTCCCCAACCTCAAGTTCTTTTTGTTGTGCTGTCTTTTCTTTGTTTTTATTGGTCCTCATCCTTGGCCCTTGACCACATTCCCCCTATTGCCTGCCCTGCCACCCGAGTGTGTAACTACTTGCCCTGCCACCTGCATACCCTCATCCCTACCCAACAACTCCTGTTATCTCCCAAACATTGTTTTTGTTTTCAAATCACAAATCCTGAATATAAGTTTTGAGTTCATTTTCAGAATGAATTAAAGAGCAATGTTTTCTCCATATTATAAACGTGAGTTATCTATTCCAGAACATTTCACCAGAAAATACTTGGCAAATGGTGCTTATAGAAATGACCCCAGTACACCCTTATCCATTGCAAACCATATGACCTGTGCTTTTCCTGGACTGGACTATGTTTGTACAGTCAGCCTCACTGCCATGTCTGTGGGTTTCTTTCTAGGCCATGCTACAGTTCTGGCTAGCAATGGGCATATGTATAGTTTTAATTGCTTAGGTGTAACTTAGTGCAATTTTCATCAATTGTTATTTCTGTATTACCACTATACTATGTAGAAATAACAGCATCAATTATTTCTTTTTTAAATTTCAGCATATTATGGGGGTACAAATGTTTAGGTTATATAGGTTTCCTTGGCCGCTCCAATCCTCGAGAGGCAAAGTTTCAAGTGTGTCCATCAATCAGTGGTGTCCATCACACTCATTAAACATGTATATACCCATCTTCACCCCCCTCCCATCTGCCTGATGCCCAGTAAATGTTATTCCTATATGTGCACTTAGGTGTTGCATAGTGAAACCAGTTTGCTGGTGAGTACATGTGGTGCTTCTTTTTCCATTCTTGGGATACTTCATTTAGTAGAATGGATTCCGGCTCTATCCTGGAAAATAGAAGATGTGCTATATCGCCATTGTTTCTTATACCTGAATAGTATTCCATGGTATACATATACCACATTTTATTAATCCACTCAGGTACTGATGGACACTTGGGTTGTTTCCACATCTTTACAGTTGTGAATTGTGCTGCTATAAACATTCGAGTGAAGATGTCTTTTTTAGGGAATGTCTTTTGTTCTTTTGGATAGATAGCCAGTAATCGGATTGCTGGATCAAATGGTAGATCTACTTGTTTCACTTTACGATATCTCCATGTTGCTTTCCACAGAGGTTGCATTAGTGTGCAGTCATACCAGCAGTGAATGAGTGTTCCTATCTCTCCACATCTACGCCAACATTTATTGTTTTGAGACTTTTTATAAAGACCATTATCATTGGAGAAAAGGGCCATCTAATTGTGTTTTTGATTTGCATTTCCCTGATGATTTGAGATGTTGAGCAGTTTTTGATATGTTTGTTGGCCATTATTCTGTCTTCTTTTGAAAAGTTTCTGTTCATGTCCTTTGCCCAGTTTTTGATAGGTTTGTTTGATGTTTTATTGCTGATTTTCCTGAGTTCTAGATAGATTCTAGTTATCAGCCCTTTATTGGATGTGTAGCTTGTGAAAATTTTCTCCCATTCTATAGGTTGTCGGTTTGTTCTCATGACAGTTTCTTTGGCTGTGCAGAAGCTTTTTAATTTGATCAGGTCCCATTTATTTATTTATTTTTGTTGCTGTGATTGTGTTTAGGGTCTTCTTCATAAATTATTTGCCTACACCAGTGTCTAGAAGAGTATTTACAATGTTTTCCTTTAAAATTCTAATAGGGTCACATCTTAAGTCTGTTACCCAGTGTGAGTTGATTTTTTTGAGAGGTGAAAGGTGTGGATCCTGTTTCAGTCTTCTACATGTGGCTATGCAGTTTTCCCAGCACAATTTATTGAATAAAGATTATTTTCCCCAGTGTATGTTTTTGTCTGCTTTGTCAAAGACTAGACGGCTATATGAGGATGATTTTATATCCATCTGTTCTATTCCACTGTTCTTGTGCGTCTACTAAACTGTTTTGATTACTATAGTTTTGTAGTATAGTTTGAAGTCTGGTAAATTGATACCTCCCATTTTGTTTTTATTGCTTAGGATTGCTTTTGTATGCAGAATCTTCTCTGGTTCCATATGAGGAATAAATTATTTTTTCTATATTTGTGAAAAATGATGTTGGTATTTTAATAGGGATTACATTGACTCTGTAGATCACTTTGGGTAGTATAGACATTTTAACAATGTTTTTTTAGAATTTAATTTAATTTTTTTTTATTTCGGCATATTATGGGGGTACAGATTTTAAGGTTTCAATAAATGCCCATTTCCCCCCTTCCCCCAAAAGTCTGAGTCTCCATCATGACCATCCCCCAGATGGTGCACATCTCACTCATTATGTATGTATATATCCGCCACCCTCCACCCACCTACCTGCCCAATACCCTATTACTGTAGTACCTATGTGTCCACTTAGGTGCTACTCAGTTAATACCAGTTTGCTGGAGAATATATCTGGTGCTTGTTTTTCCATTCTTGGGATACTTCACTTAGTAGTATGGGTTCCAGCTCTAACCAGGAAAATATAAGATGTGCTATATCACCATTGTTTCTTAGAGCTGAATAGTACTCCATGGTATACATATACCACATTTTATTAATCCATTCTTGGATTGATGGGCACTTGGGCTGTTTCCACAGCCTTGCAATTATGAATTGTGCTGCTATAAACATTCGAGTGCAGGTGTCTTTTTTGTAGAGTGTCATTGGATCATTTGGGTAGATGCCCAGCAATGGGATTGCTGGATCAAATGGTAGATTCACTTGTATCGCTTTAAGGTATCTCCATATTGCTTTCCACAGAGGTTGAACTAGTTTGCAGTCCCACCAGCAGTGTAGGAGTAGAGAATTTTTTTTTTATTCATTTATATTTTTATTTTTTTAATATTTATTTATTTATTTATTTCGGCATATTATGGGGGTACAGATTTTAAGGTTTCATTAAATGCCCATTTCCCCCCTCCCCCAAAAGTCTGAGTCTCCATCATGACCATCCCCCAGATGGTGCACATCTCACTCATTATGTATGTATATACCCGCCCCCCTCCCCCCTCCCCCCTACCCAATACCCTATTACTGTAATACCTATGTGTCCACTTAGGTGATACTCAGTTAATACCAGTTTGCTGGAGAATATATCTGGTGCTTGTTATTCCATTCTTGGGATACTTCACTTAGTAGTATGGGTTCCAGCTCTAACCAGGAAAATATAAGATGTGCTATATCACCATTGTTTCTTAGAGCTGAATAGTACTCCATGGTATACATATACCACATTTTATTAATCCATTCTTGGATTGATGGGCACTTGGGCTGTTTCCACAGCCTTGCAATTATGAATTGTGCTGCTATAAACATTCGAGTGCAGGTGTCTTTTTTGTAGAGTGTCATTGGATCATTTGGGTAGATGCCCAGCAATGGGATTGCTGGATCAAATGGTAGATTCACTTGTAACGCTTTAAGGTATCTCCATATTGCTTTCCACAGAGGTTGAACTAGTTTGCAGTCCCACCAGCAGTGTAGGATTATAGAATTTTTTTATTTCCATTTTGATTTCTTCATTTATGAAGTAATCATTTAGTAGGAGGTTGTTTAATTTCCACGTTTTAGTGTAGAAATGTGAGTTTCTGTTAGGGTTGATTTCTACTTTTATTCCACTGTGATCTGATAAGGTACATGGTATGATTTCTATTTTTTTTAATTTCTTGAGGTTTACTTTGTGTCCTAGGATATGGTCAATCTTAGAGAATGTCCCATGAGCTGATGAGAAGAACGTATACTCAGTGGATTTTGGGTAGAATGTCCTGTAGATGTCAGTCAGACCCATTTGTTCTAAGGTTTGGTTTAAGTCCATTATTTCTTTATTAATTTTCTGTTTGGAGGATATGTCTTGTGGCGTCAGTGGGGTGTTGAAATCTCCAGTGATTATGGAGTTGCTATTAATCCATTTGCTTAGATCCAGTAAGGTTTGCTTTATGAAACTGGGTGCACCTAAGTTGGGTGCAAATACATTTAAAATTGTTATCTCTTCTTGTTGAAGTGTCCCCTTCACCATTATACAATGATCCTCTTTGTCTTTCACTACTTTTGTTGGTTTAAAAACTAAATCTTCTGAAATTAGAACTGCCACTCCAGCCTTCTTTTGGCTTCCACTTGCCTAGAATACTGATCTCTATCCTTTCACTTTTAGTCTATATGCATCCTTGCAGGTTAGATGTGTTTCCTGAAGACAGCATATACTTGGCCTGTATTTTCTTATCCATTCAGCCAGCCTATGTCTCTGGAGTGGAGAGTTTAAGCCATTTACGTTTATTGAGAGAACTGATAGGTAAGGTAAATTACTGTTCATTCTGTTGGGTTGGATGTTGTTGCTTTGATTTCTGTCTTGAGCCATTGTATTATCTGGCCATTAATCTTTGGGTTTTATTTGTTTTTATATTCGTGAGTTTTTATTATGGTGTTCCGTGTGTAACACTGTTTTGAGTACTTCTTGTAGGGCCGGTCTTGTCTTGGAGAATTCTCTGAGACTTTGCTTGTCTGAGAATGTCTTTATTTCTCCTTCATATATGAAGCTTAGTTTTGCAGGGAATAAGATTATAGGCTGGGCATTGTATTGTTTCAGAAGAGTGAGAATGGGGCCCAAGTCTCTCCTTGCTTGTAAAGTCTCATTAGAGAAGTCTGGTGTCATTCGAATTGGCTTTCCCTTGTATGTCACTTGCTTCTTTTGTCTTACAGCTCTTAGAAGGGCCTGATATTTTGGTCAGTCTCATGAGTGCATGTCATGACGTCTTCCTGTTTGCATTGAATCTCCCAGGGGTCATCTGAGCTTCTTGAACTTGTATATTGAGATTTTGAGCAAGACCTGGGAAATTTTCCTCTATTATATCTTCAAATAGCTTGTCCAACCCTTGGATGTTGTCCTCTTCCACTTCTGGTAACCCTATGACCCTCACATTAGGTTTCTTCACATAATCCCACAGCTCTTGTAGGCTTTGCTCTTTTCTCTTGTTTCTCTGCTCTATCTCTGTGATGGTTTTATTTAGTTCGAGGGTGTTATCTTCAATCTCTGAGATTCTTTCTTCTGTTTGATCTACCCTGTTCTTGAGACTTTCCACTGTATTTTGTAGTTCCCTGAATTGTTTATTCATTTCCAGGAGTTTGGTTAAACTTTTCTTCATTGTGTTTGTTTCGTTAGTGAACTTTTGTTCTAGGTCCTGGAGGCTTTTTGTGGTTTCTTTGTGTTGGTTATTGAGTTGTTGTTGCAGGTCGGTGAGTGTTCTCATGATCCACATACGAAAGTCCTCTTCTGTCATTTTGGTTGCCTGATTTGGGTTGGTGTCCATTTCTAGGGTGCTGGTGCTCCTCTTTAGGGGTGTGTTTTCAGTTTGGTTCTTCATATTTCCTGAGTTCCTTCGCTGATTTCTTCCCATGTCGATCAGTTGTTGTTTCTTTCCTTTAGGTTTTTGTTTGAGTATTCACATGCCTTGTTTAGTTTCTGAGTCATTAGGCGGTGTCTGTGGGTGAGATTCGACCACTCCCTGTATAATGAGTCAATGGGTGCCGTGATAAGGTTGTGCAGGATGCCATCCCTGTCAGTAGGTGGCGCTTGCTTGGAGCAACAGGCTATGCTGTTGTTTTTGTGTCCTGTTATCAGCTCTTGTTCTGGGTGGAGCTGGGTTGGGTAAGCCTGCCCTCAGGCACCACCAATGCTGTTAGCAGGGGTCAAAGTTCTGTTCTCTGCTTCCAGGAAAAGCTGTCAGGGTGGGGCTGGAATGGTCCCGCTCAGCCAGAAAGTCTGCGTGTGGGCATGCAGCTGTCTGAGATCCGCAGTCTGGAGCGGGCCTCGCTTCTTTACACCCTCCCCAACTCCACAGCTACTCCTGGGCCTCTGCCTGCAGGCCAGACCACACGTCAGCAGGCCTCCCCGGATTGTGATGCTGGCAGGGAGGTTCCCTGCACAGAAACGCTGCCTGGGCTTGGAGCATGGCCTCCCTTTGGTGGAAGGGTTGCCCTGTAGGACACTGATCTGCCCCTGGAGGCACACACACCTCAGTGGGCTGTTCACAAATATCCCTTCTGTGCCCCGGGCAATGCTAGACCTCGGTGCACGGGATCTAGTCTGCAGATCCGGCCTCTGGGTGGGGATACAGTTCAAACTATAGCCCCACCAGGGAGAGGATTTCTGGTCCCAATTCACCCACATGGAGCCCAAGCTGTGTCTGTATCTCTTAGCCTCTGAGTTGGCACCGTTCTCCTGGGAACACCATGCCAGCAGCACCTGGGAGGGCTGGCGGGTAGGGAGCTCACAGTCTGAGTTCCCCTGAGTCAGCTGTAGGGTCCCAAAAGGGAAGGTCCCGTTCCCTGGAGGTCCCTCCGGCTGGTGGCTGTATTGTCTCTCTGGGCATCGAGGGTAGGGTCGGCGGAGGGGAGGAGGAGGCAATATGGCACCTGCCGCGTGGCTCAGGTCTGAGCACATGGAGGTGCGTGAGGGATTTGGGAGTCTGGTGCCATGTCCACTACAGGCTCACCACTAGCTGGCGGCGGCCGTCTCTGGGCTGGTGTCCACAGGTCTCTCCACCCGCTGGGGAGCCCACCAGCAGTCCCAAATGCAGGGGAGGGGAAAGGTGATTTATCCACCTACCCTTCCTGCTGGTCTCCGGGCTGCTCCGGCAGTCTCAGCTTCCGTTCTCCTCCACAGCCTCCTCCTATGGAGTCTCCCGGGGTCTCAGGTACCCCTCTTTTCGGCCCTTGTCTGCTGTATGCTCGCCTTCTTGCTTCTTTTTTCTAATTTCTTCTAGAATCTGTCTTTTCTGCAGAGACACTCTTTCTGGTGGTGTTTCTCGTCCGCCATCTTGATTCTCCCCCGAAAATTTGTTCTTTTAAAAAAATTGGTATAAGAAAAAGATCTGCATTTAGAAATTTATCATTTTTGCTTTCCTTACCCAGGATTTAAATTTCAAATAAAAAATTCTCATTTGTTTTTTCGTGGCAAAAAAATCCATCTTATACTTATTGATTTTTTTATTAGTTTTTCTTCTCCTGTACATACCATTGATACATTCTACTTTTTACACTGTTTCTCAAAATACATGAATTCGTTATCAATTTATCTCTATTTGGTATCTCTTTATTAGTTCAATACATGATTCTTTGAGCTAGTATTATATATAAAAAGTTTCCATTTCCACACCTATTCTCTCCCTTTCTATCTCAGTGCTTTATTGTCAACAAGTTTTGCAGACAGATGTTGATTCTGCTCTGAAAACTTGAATTATTAGGTTTTCAAATAATGTCTTTTCCTTCTTTCGAAAATGACAGACACCTTGATTTTAAAGGTTATAAACAAAGGCAGTAGATAGATGACAGTTGAGTATTTGCAAAACCATTATTTAACCATCTAGGTTATATTGGCCAACTTAGGTTAAAGTCAAGGTGATGTGTTGATTGTATGCATGCTGAATTCTTTTTCACTGTTAAGGGAATTTGTATTTCAGATATTCCTTAAATATTTTAAATTACCTTTACCTATTAACAAAGACCAATTGTTTTTTATTTATATTTTAATGTATTTTAAAATTGTTTTCAATTCTTTAGCCTCATCCTGTGATCCCACTTTTATCCTGAGCTGTGCTCCTTGCAATGTGATTTGCTCCATTATTTTCCACAGTCGTTCTGATTATAAAGATGAGCATTTTCTTAAGTTGATGGAAAAAGTACATCTTAATGTCAATGCATTCAGCTCCCCATGGATGCAGGTGAGACCATGATCCTTTTCTCCTGAAAAAACCAGTTATTCTCTTTCTCTGAGGACCAAGCTGGGAAGGGCATGTTTCAATACCACTATTCTGCCAAGAAAGTGATGGACCAAAGATCTGGGAAAGATGGCTGAGCTCTTTATATTACACACAAGAGATTAATGCCTAATAATAGGGTAGGATTTCAAGCCCATTAACTTCCTATAAAGTGAGTTTTCCATTAAACCCAAGGTCCTGTTTTTATAAAGTACTTTGTTAACTGTTCAAAGTATGCCTACTCAATGAACATCCAAGCCCTTTCTGAATGCTTCTGTTACCCAAAAGGCTTGTCTGTCAGTCAATACTTCTAGACTTCTTTGTAATATTACCTGTCAGAAATGCCTAATTAGGGAGACAAAATCTTCTCAAGGAAAGAGAATCTGTAGGACCATAGAAATACTCTGCCAAAAATGTCCAGGAAACAATACTGCTTAGGGCAGTGGCGTTTGATGCCTTAGGTGGCATGCTAGCCAACAGGTAAATGGGTTAGAAATGACAATGGTTAGTTTTATGGTGTATGAACCAGAAATAACCTTGACAATTTTACCATGTGCTGAATTGGCATATCCCACACTCTGTCTAGACAATAATTGTGTGATCTTAGAGAAGTCATGTAATTGCTCTGGTGGACAGTTGACTTCAAGGTATATTTGAGCCCCCACTGCTTCTAAAAATAAAGATTCCCTTCTGAGGCTATTTGATAGAAACAAATAAAGCAGGGACTAGTTTTTGTGCTCTCAACCAAGTTGCCCAAACTCACTTAAAATGTGTTGTCTTCTACAACATGTGAATTATAGTAATTCATTCCATCTTATGTTTCAAGGTTGTGGGGAATAATTGGTATAAAAATGAAACAACAAAAAGATGCTGTTACATTATAAAAATTATGTATAAGTCTAGGAAATAATTATCATATTTGATTCCCTGGTGAATATTTTCTCCCTCGAATCTTTCCATAAGCATTGAGAATTACTATACATGCACAATAAAAATTTCTCCCTGAAGATGGACACCATATGTTCATTTTATAACTATAATTTCTAACCAGGGCTTCAATTATGGCATATGTGTTCAATTAGTATTTTTTTTTGAGACAGAGTCTCGATTTGATACCCAGACTAGAGTGAGTGTCGTGGCATCAGCCAAGCTTACAGCAACCTCAAACTCTTGGGCTCAAGCAATCCTGCTGCCTCAGCCTCCCGAGTAGATGGGACTACAGGCATGTGCCACCAAGCCCGGCTAATTTTTTTATATATATATTAGTTGGCCAATTAATTTCTTTCTATTTATAATAGAGACTGGGTCTCGCTCTTGCTCAGGCTGGTTTCGAACTCATGACCTCGAGCAATCCGCCCGCCTCAGCCTCCCAGAGAGCTGGGATTACAGGCGTGATCCACCACGCCCAGCCAATTAGTATTTTTTATTCAATAAATTATTGATTGTCTTTTAGATCTACAATAATTTCCCTGCTCTCATCGATTATTTCCCAGCGACCCTTAAAGAAGTATTTGACAATGCTGCTTTTATAAAAAGTTATGTTTTGGAGAAAGTGAAAGAACACCAAGAATCATTGGATGTTAACAACCCTCGAGACTTTATTGATTGTTTCCTGATCAAAATGGAGCAGGTAAGATGTTAACATATGGACTCCACTCTGCAGACACGTTTCCTCAAGGTTGGTGAAGAGAAATTTGCATCATAAGCCATGATCTCTCAGGTGGAGGAGAGCATGTGTTCCACTTTCCTCTGTCTCCAAAAGCTATGTGGCTCAAGGTACTTCCCCATTCTCTAGGGGCAGCCCACCCTAGGAGTCAGAATTCTGGGAATTCTGTAGCTCTCCTGTACTTCCCATGACCTTTATGGTTGTCCATGTGCATGCTGGGGAATATTTGCCTGGGATCCAGTGAAAAGGAGATACCCTGGACAGGATAGAGGCACACAATGGATGCACCAGCAGTATGGAGCCTGCCATCTGGGCTCGAGACTATGGTGGGGGAAGCAGCCCCATGTGGGCTGGCAGCTGGATAGTCTGTACTTAAGGAATTCTCAATTTGCCAATGGCAGCATTTCCTGGGCTCATCAGGGTAGGGGGGCTTGCTGACAGTTGGGAAGCCAACAGCCTGCTACAAATATGAGCAGAGGAAAGTTATAAACTCCCACCTACTCTTTATGTGGGACTACAGATTCCTTGGGGCCAAAATCTTGCTCCTTTTTGTTCTGCTCTGCAACTTCTTCCTATTGAATATTCAGTACATTCTGGCTCTCTTTCCTCATTCTACCTGGGCTATGCTTTTTCACCTGAAAGTTTTTCTTTGTTGTGAGATAATCTGAGGATTGACGTCTTTAGTCAGCCAATTTCTCTCACTCCTCCAATATATTTCTCATCTGAAGAAAAAAATTCAAACTTTAACTCAAGTTTTTGAAATAACCCAGACAGAAAAAAATAAAGGCAGATGACCAAAAAAGAATGAATGAAAATTATGTTACATATAGGATATCGTAAAGCAATTGCATATTTGAGTATTGGGTGTTCTAGAAGAGAGCCCAAACCTATTTAATGAAATAATAGATGAAAACTTT
Source organism: Microcebus murinus (assembly GCF_040939455.1). Classification (NCBI taxonomy): domain Eukaryota; kingdom Metazoa; phylum Chordata; class Mammalia; order Primates; family Cheirogaleidae; genus Microcebus; species Microcebus murinus. The sequence continues at coordinate 30,472,443 of NC_134117.1, read as the reverse complement.
CCAAGTCTACCAATTAATGTACACATCCAGTTACAGGAAGCTCAGAGATCTCCAAATACATACAACCCCAAACATGAGGTTGTTTTGGGGTTGATAGCCATGGCGCATGATAGCCAAACTGTCAAAAGTTAAAAACAATAAGAAAATTCACCCCTGTAGGGTACCACTTTGACTTAAGCGTGGGGTGTATGAGTGCTCTTGGTAGTCAAGGCACCATTTCCTGGATGCAGGTTGTTTTTTCAATTTAGGCATCAGGGCAGTGTGACTTTTCTGAGAAGGAAAGGTATTGTTTTCCTGGAAGGCAGGGTACTGCCTTAGTTCAGGCACAGAGGGGTGTGACTGCTCTGAGTAGCCAATTTCCCTAGGTGCCTGGCATTCCCTCTGCTCTAGCACAGGGTGATGGGATGCAGCAGCAGCTTGGAAGGTTATATGGAATGGTACCACCATAGCACTGTTCCCTTGACTGCCAGGGTACCTCAAACTTTTTAAACAGGGGGCCAGTTCACTGTCCCTCAGACCATTGGAGAGTGTGCATTGTGGGCCTGGGACAAGTCAGCTGCTAAGCAGGACAGGCAGTGGCGGCAAAAACACCCGGAGGGTGTGATAAATTTCCTCAGTGGGTGACATGTGGCTTGCAGGCTGTAGTTTGAGGATGCCTGATATACCTTCAGTTAAAGTCCTGTAGGGCAGGGCACAGCATCAACTGGTAGGAGTTTTTGGAGCAGTTTCACAAAGGTTCCAAAGTGTTTACCTGGTGGGAGTACACAGTTTCTTCTCCTGTCTGGAGGTTGGAGAGAGATAGGTGGAGATACTCACCTCTGCTTGGCCCTCAAGAAAGGGGGTAACAGCTGTTTGCAGCTTCCCATGGAGATGTCAGGCCACCATATGAGGGTGGTTTGACAGTGGCTTAGCCTTAGGGATGAAGGGGATCCATGGCTGCGTATCCCTGGAGCAAGATCCCCTACAGCTTTTGTTCCAGTTCCAAGATAGTGTAACACAATAGACATGCAGAGCACAGAGAGTAGGGCAATTTCAGCTCCTTCTCTGTGGTTAGCACAGCTATGTGGACTCCAGGCAACTCCCTCAGTTGAGTTTCATGCCTGTGAAGACTGTAAGGGTCCCCAGTATTGAGGCCTGTAAGTGTTCAAAGTGTTGATGGGGGATTGCTGGGATACTCTTGCTTACCTTTTTATTGTAGGGATGTAAGTTCCTCCTGGTTTCCAGCTGATCCCACTTGAGGAATGTGGTTGTGGAGGCCTAGTGTTTCTTTCTATCCTCTATATGTTTATACTGAGTTTCAGTGTTTCTGTTATTCCTTTGATGTGCTCTTGCTGTCTCTTTTAGTTATTTTCATCAAAATGTAGTTGTATCCTCATTGTTTTGGCTATCTTTGAGAACAGGATGAATGCTAGGGGTATCTAATTAGCCATTTGGGTGACATACTGTCTGTCTTTATTCATTTATTTATTTATTCATTTTTTCCAGCATATCGTGGGGGTACAAATGTTAAGGTTACATATATTGCCCTTGTCTCCTCCATCCACCCCAAGTCAGAGCTTCAAGCATGTCCATCCCTCAGATGGTGCGCATCACACCCATTAGGTGTGTATATACCCAAACCCTCCTCCCCTCTCCCACCTGCCCTACACCTGATGAATGTTATTACTATATTTTCACTTAAGTGCTGATCAATTAAAAACAATTTGATTGTGAGTACATGTGGTGTTTGTTTTTCCGTTCTTAGGATACTTCACTTAGTAGAATGGGTTCCAGCTCTATCCAGGATAATATAAGAGGTACTATATCACCATTTTTTTTTTTTTTGTGGCTGAATAAAACTCCATGGTATTCGTATACCACATTTTATGAGTCCACTCATGTATTGATGAACAGTTGGGTTGTTTCCACATCTTTGCAATTGTGAATTGTGCTTCTATAAATATTCAAGTGCAGATGTCTTTCTTAAGAATATCTTTTATTCTTTTCGGTAGATGCTCAGTAATGGAATTGCTGGGTCCAATGGTGGTTCTACTAGTATGTCTTTGAGCTATCTCCATATTGTTTTTACCAGTAGTTGTACTAGTATGCAGTGCCACCAACAATGTATGAGTGTTCCTCTCTCTCCACAACCATGTCTACATTTATTGTGCTAGGACCCTTTGAGGAGGCCATTCTCACTAGAGATAAGTGATATCTCATTCTGGTTTTAATTTGCATTTCTCTGATGATTAGAGATGTTGAGCATTTTTTTCATGTTTGTTAGCCATTATTCTATCTTCTCTTGAAAAGTTTCTGTTCATGACCTTAAGCAACTTTTGGATATGGTTGTTTGATTTTTTTCTTGCTGATTTTCATGAGTTCTATATATATAGATTCTAGTTTTCAGCCTGTTATTGGATTCTAACATGTAAATATTTTCTCCCATTCTGAAGGTTGTCTGTTTGCTCTTGTGACAGCTTCTTTGGCTGTGCAGAGGCTTTTTAATTTGATCAGGTCCCATTTATTTATTTTTGTTGTTGCTATGATTGCTTTTGGGGTCTTCTTTACAAATTCTTTGCCTATGCTGATGTCTATAAGAGTTTTTCCAACATATTCTTCTAGAACCCTTGTATTTTCACACCTGAGGTTTAACTCTGTTATCCACCATGAGTTGATTTTTGTGAGAGTGAACAGTGTGGATCCTGTTTCAGTCTTAACATGTGGCTATCCAGTTTTCCTAGCACCATTCATTGAATAAGGATTCTTTTCTTCAGTGTATGTTTTTGTCCGCTTTGTCAAAGAGTAGATGGCTATATGAGGATGGTTTTATATCTGGGTTCTCAGTTCTATTATATTGGTCTATGTCTTTGTTCTTGTGCCATAACCATGCTGTTTTAGTTACTATAGACTTGTAGTATAGTTAAAAGTCTGGTAAATTGATGCCTCCCAATTTGTTCTTTTTGCTTAAGGTTGCTTTTGCTCTACGGGGTCTTCTCTTGTTCTACACAAAGTGTAGAATTTTTTCCTCTGTATCTGTAAAAAATGATATTGATATTTTAATAGGAATTGCATTGAATCTGTAGATGACTTTGGGTAGTATAGCCATTTTATAATGTTGATTCTGCTGACCAGTCAGCATGATATAGTGTTCCACCATTTTACACCCTCTGCTATTTCCTTCTGTCTTGTTTCATAGTTCTCCCTATAGAGGTCTTTTACCTTCTTAGTTAAACATATCCCTAGATACTTTATTTACTTTGTTACTATTATGAAAGATATTGAGTCTTTGATTTGTTTCTCAGTTTGACTGTTGGTTGCATATAGGAATGCTACTGATTTCTGTAATTGATTTTGTAACCTGAGACTTTGCTGAATTTGTTTATTAATTCCAGTAGTTCCATGGCAGAATCTTTGGGGTTTTCTCAATATAAGATCATATTGCCAGCAAAGAGCAATAATTTGTACTCTTTGGCCCCCATTTGGATGCCCTTGATTGGCTTCTCTTGTCTGATTGCTTTGGTTAGGACCTCCAGCACTATGTTGAATAGAAGTGGTGGTAGAGGAAAACCTTGTCTGATTCTGGTTCTAAGTGGGCATACTTTCAATTTTTCCCCATTCAGTATGATGTTGGCTCTGGGTTTGTTGTATATGGCTTGTATAATTTTTAGGTAAGTCCTGTGTATGCCTATTTTGTTTAGCATTCTTACCTTAAAATGGTGTTGAATTTGGTCGAATGCTTTCTGTGTGTCTATTGAGAGGATCATATGGTCTTTGTTTTTGTTTCTATTTATATGGTTATTTACATTTATAGACTTGCATATGTTGAACTATCCCTGCATCTCTGGGATGAGCCCACTTGGTAGAGATAGATTATTTTTTTGATAAGTACCTGAATTTCATTTGCTAGGATTTTTTTGAGAATTTTTGCATCTATATTCATAAGGGATATTGGGCTGTAGTTTCCTTTTTTTGTTGTGTCTTTTCTTGGTTTTGGTATCAGGGTGATGTTAGTTTCATAATATGTGTTGGGGAAGATTCCTTCCTTCTCAATGCTGTGGAATAATTTGTACAGGATATGCACCAATTCTTTTTGGTAGATTCTTATTTGTAGGTGTGGTAAAATTTGAAGAAACAAGTAATGCAACCCACTAATACCAAAAAAAAAGAATCTGACAGAAAATATTCCTGAAAAAGCACAGCATTTGGACTTACAGGATAAGGCCTTTAAATTAAATGTTTTAAACATCCTGAGAGAGTTGGAGGAAAACAGTACGAAGAACTAACAAAAAATAAGAGAAAAATGCACAAAAATATATGGAATATCAATGATGAGAAAGAAATTACTGAAAGGAACTTAATAGAAATTCTAGTGCTAAAACACAATAGTTGAAAGAAAACCAAAATTCACCAGAGAGTTTTAATAGCATGTTTGAGCAAGGAGAAGAAAGAAACAGAAAACACAAAGTAGGACAACAGATATTTCCCTGAGTAGCAGTAGGGGAAAGAAATGAAGAAAGTTGAAGAGAACTAAGGAACCTATGGAATTCTATTACTAAAAAGTTTAACAATGTACACATTATGCTAGTCCCAGAAAGAGAAGAGAGAGAAAAAGTTCCCAGAAATAATGGCTGAAAATGTTCCAAATTGGATGAAAGGCACAAATATACACACCCAGGTAACTCAATAACTTTAAAAAGTATAAAAACGAGTTGCAGAGAAAATGGCAGAGTAGGGGTGCCCTCCTGGCTCTCTGCTCCCAGAGCGAAAAGTGAAGAAAGAGGATAGCCACACTCGAGCCATCTGCACTTCAACGGGACCAGCTTCACAAGCCTGCAGACATCCAATAGGAAACGGAGGGATAAGACCATTTACAGCCTAAAGCAAAGGTGAACCGATCATTCTTCTGCAAAACTTGGGGATTCGGAGGCACACAACAGGGAGGGAGCAAGGCGTGGTTTAAGCCGCTGCCAGCTGGCAGTGGCGCCAGCCCTACCCGGTGCAGAGAAACACCCCCTCCTACACTGAGCTCCACTTCCACGTAGGCTGGGAGGTGCCTGAAGTTGGTGAGAAGTGGCAGCGCAGGACTAAGCCATGTGGAGAGGAGACTAGAGCAGGGAACATGCTGAGTTCTCCAGAGCACACAGCTGCCACACACAGCTGCTGCAGTTTAAGGTGGGGGAGGGTCTGAGCGCAGCAACCACTCTCCGCACAGCAGGAACCAGAGCCCACTCAGGCATCTCCCTGCAGAAAACTCCCAGGTCAAGGTTAAGGGGAGTTTACACAGAAGGAGGCTTTGACTTTGGATATAGAGGAGGTTTGGGATAGCACTGGGAGGTCAGAGTGCGCAAGGTTGGACTCCTTGATCCATTATGACCCCCCTCCCTCTGCCCCTCAGCACCACTCCCGCCCCCGCATTCCGGCGCTGACTTGGCATTCCAGCACTGACTTGGGCTCGGGGTTTGGAGGGGAGGTGCAGAGAGAGCGCTGGTATGCGCCCCTGCTCCACCAATTGGACCGTCACTTGTTGCACAAGTGGCACTGACTCTGTGCTCAGAGAGTGGAGCCTGCCTGGACAGGGCAGTACTACAGGGGAGATGTCCCTGGCGGATTTAAGGTAGAGAAACATTGCCTTCTACACTCTCCTGCATCCCAGAGCCCCGCCCTGGGCTCCAAAGTCTCTGTCCCAGCCTTGGGGGCGGAGCTGAGATAGGAACTGTTCTCATTCCTGTGGTTTATATCCACCTGTGTAATTAAGGAGACAAAAGACAGGGATTGATGTGTCTCATTGCCTGCCTGCCTGCTTCTGGTCAGTCTCTCCCTGCACAGATCTCCTGCGCGCTGTGCCCAGAGTGTGGAGCCCGCCTGGGCAGAGCTTGGTCTTGTAGGAGGCTGCCTTTAGTGGTTATAAGGCAGAGATATTTTATGACCCCCACATCCGGGGATTTGGGGCTAGGCCTTTGGCTCCAAAGTTTGTATCCCCGCCTTGGGGGCGGAGCCAAAATAGAAACTGCTCCCATTCCTGCCGCTTATCTCCACCTGTGGAATTAAAGAGACAGAACACGGGGCCTGTTGGGTCTAGCTTCAGGACAATCTCTCACTGCACAGGTCTCCCGCGCTTTGTGTCCAGAGTGCGGAGCCCACCTGGGCAGGGCCTATTCTCGAAGGAGGCTGCCCTTAGTGGCTATAAGGCAGAGAGACTTTACGTCCAGCACCATCCCGTGTCTTGTGGCTGAGCCTTTGGCTCCAAAGTCTCTGTCCCCACCTTGGGGGTGGAGCTGAGATAGGAACTATTCTCATTCCTGCCGCTTATCTCCACTTGTGTAATTAAGGAGACAGAAGACAGGGATTGGTGGGTCCCATTGCCTGCCTGCCTGCTTTTGGTCAGTCTCTCCCTGCACAGGTCTCTTGCGCTCTGTGTCCAGAGTGCGGAGCCCACTTGGGAAGGGCTGAGCCTCGTGGGAGACTGCCCTTATTGGCTATAAGGCAGAGAGACTTTACGTCCACCATGCTCCATTGTCTTGGGGCTGAGGCTTTGGCTCCAAAGTCTCTGTCCCCGGATTGGGGGCAGAGCTGAGATAGGAACTGTTCCCATTCCTACCGCTTATCTCCACCAGTGTAATTAAAGAGACAGAAGAAGGGGATCTGGGTTTGGCTACAGGCCTGCCGGCTTCAGGCCAGTCTCTGACTGCACAGGTCTCCTGCGCTCGGTGTCCAGGCCCTGGAGATTGCCTGGGCAGGGCCTAGCCTAGTAGAAGGCTGCCTTTGGTGAATACAAGACAGAGAGATGTTATGACCCACACACTTTGGTGACTTGGGGCTGGGCCTTTGGCTCCAAAGTTTCTAGCCCCGTTTTGTGGGTGGAGCTGAGATAGGATCTGCTCCTGTTCCTGCTATCTATCTCCACCTGTGTAATTAAGGAGGCAGAAGACGGGAGGCCACCGGAGCAGCCCAGAGACCAGCGGGAAGGGTAGGGTAATTGGCTGTTTCCCCTCCACTACATCTCGGACTGCTGGCTTCCCAGCGGGTAGAGAGACCTGCAGACACCAGACCACTGATAACTGCCGCCAGTGAGCAACACCACCTACTGGCTCAGAAACTAAACAAGATGTGTGAATAGCCAAATGAAAACCAAAAGGAAAGAAATAACAACTGAGTGAAATGGGAAGAAATCAGCAAAGGAACTCCAGAAATATGAAGAAACAAATGGAAAACACACCCCCAAAGAGGAGCACCAGCCCCTTAGAAACAGACAACAACCAAACCTGGCAACCAAAATGACAGAAGAGGAATTTCGAATGTCAATCATAAGAACACTCACCCACCTAAAGAACAACTCAATAACCAACAAAGAAAACACAAAAAGCCTCCAGGATATGGAACAAAGGTTCACTAAAGAGATCGACACAGTGAAAAAAACTTTAGCTGAATTCCTGGAGATGAAGAACCAACTAAGGGAATTACAAAATACTGTGGAAAGTCTCAAGAACAGGGTAGATCAAACAGAAGAAAGAATCTCAGAGATTGAAGATAACACCTTCCAATTAAATAAATCAGTCAGGGAGATAGAGCAGAGAAACAAGAGAAAAGAGAAAAGCCTACAAGAGATGTGGGATTATGTGGAGAAACCTAATGTGAGGGTCATAGGGTAACCAGAAGTGGAAGAAGACAACACTCAAGTGTTGGACAAGCTTTTTAAAGATATAATAGAGGAAAATTTCCCAGGCCTTGCTCAAAATCTCGATATAGAGTTCAAGAAGCCCAGAGGACCCATGGGAGATTCAATGCAAACAGGAAGACATCACATCATGCAGTCATCAGACTGACCAAAATATCAACTAAAGAGGCCCTTCTAAGAGCTGTAAGACGACAGAAGCAAGTAACATACAAGGGAGAGCCAATTCGAATAACAGCAGATTCTCTAATGAGACTTTAGAAGCAAGGAGAGACTGGGGCCACATTTTCACACTTCTGAAACAAAACAATGCCCAGCCTAGAATCTTATTCCCTGCAAAACTAAGCTTCGTATATGAAGGAGAAATAAAGACATTCTCAAACAAGCAAAGTCTAGAGAAATCACCAAGACAAGACCAGCCCTACAAGAAGTACTCAAAACAGTGTTACACACGGAACACCATAATAGAAACTCATGAATATAAAAATAACCAAAACCCAAAGATTAAAGGCCAGATATCACTATGGCTCAAGAGAGAAATCAAAGCAACAACATCCAACCCAACAGAATGAACAGTAATCTACCTTACCTATCAGTTCTCTCAATAAACGTGAATGGCTTAAACTCTCCACTCAAGAGACATAGGCTGGCTGAATGGATAAGAAAATACAGGCCAAGTATATACTGTCTTCAGGAAATACATCTAACCTGCAAGGATGCATATAGGCTAAAAGTAAAAGGGTGGAGATCAGTATTCCAGGCAAGTGGAAGCCAAAAGAAGGCTGGAGTGGCAGTTCTAATTTCAGATGATTTAGTTTTTAAACCAACAAAAGTAGTGAAAGACAAAGAGGGTCATTATATAATGGTGAAGGGGATACTTCAAGAAGAAGAAATAACAATATTAAATATATATGCACCCAACTAAGGTGCACCCAGATTCATAAAGCAAACCTTACTGGATCTAAACAAATTGATTAATAGCAATACTATAATCACCGGAGATTTCAACACCCCACTGACGGCACGAGACATGATCCTAAATCATAAAATTAACCAAGAAATAATAAACTTAAACAAAATTATAGAAGAATTGGGACTGACTGTCATTTACAGAACATTCTACCCAAAATCCACTGAATATACGTTCTTCTCATCAGCTCATGGGACATTCTCTAAGATTGACCATATCCTAGGACACAAAGTAAACCTAAAGAAATTTAAAAAAATAGAAATCATACCATGTATCTTCTCAGATCACAGTGGAATAAAAGTAGAAATTAACCCTAAGAGAAACTCACATTTCTACACAAAAACGTGGAAATTAAACAACCTCCTACTGAATGATTACTTCATAAATGAAGAAATCAAGATGGAAATAAAAAATTCTATGAACAAAATGACAGTGGAGAGACAAGTTATCAAATCCTCTGGCACACAGGTAAAGCAGTTTTGAGAAGAAAGTTTATCTCCATAAATGCCTATAACCAAAAGTCAAAAAGATCACAAATAGACAATCTAATGAAATGACTCAAAGAGCTGGAAAAAGAAGAACAGGCCAGCCCCAAACCCAGCAGAAGAAGTGAAATCAACAAGATCAAATCAGAACTAAACGAAATTGAAAACAGGGAAGCTATTCAGAGATTAACAAAACAAAAAGTTGGTTCTTTGAAAAAATAAACAAAATTGACACGCCACTGGCTAGGCTAATGAGAAGCAGAAAACAGAAATCTCTAATAAGCTCCATCAGGAACAAAAAAGGAGATATCACAACTGATCCCAAAGAGATACAAGATATAATTTATGAATACTACAAAAATCTTTATGCACACAAACTGGAAAATGTGGAGGAAATGGACAAATTTCTAGAAACACACAGCCTGCCTAGGCTCAATCAGGAAGAAATAGATTCCCTGAACAGACCAATCTCAACAGCTGAAATAGAAACAGCAATTAAAAATCTCCCTAAAAAGAAAAGTCCTGGTCCAGATGGCTTCACACCCGAATTCTACCACACTTACAAAGAAGAACTAGTACCTATCTTGCAGAAACTATTCCACAACATCGAGAATAATGGAAACATCCTCGACACCTTTTATGAAGCGAATATTACTGATACCAAAACCAGGAAAGGATGCAACAAAAAAAGAAAACTACAGACCAATATCCCTAATGAATATAGATGCAAAAATTTTCAACAAAATCTTAGCTAACCAAATTCAGACACTTATCAAAATAATAATCCATCACGACCAAGTTGGTTTCATCCCAGGGATGCAGGGATGGATCAACATATGTAAATCTATAAATGCAATTCACCACATAAACAGAAGCAAAAGCAAAGACCACATGATTCTTTCAATAGATGCAGAAAAAGCTTTTGACAAAATTCAACACCCTTTCATGATACGAACACTTCAGAAAATAGGCATAGAAGGGACATACCTAAAAATGATACAAGCCATATATGACAGACCCATAGCCAACATCATACTGAATGGGGAAAAACTGAAAGCATTCCCACTTAGAACTGGAACCAGACAAGGCTGCCCACTATCTCCACTTCTATTCAACATACTGCTGGTAGTTCTGGCTACATCAATCAGACAGGAAAGTGGAATTAAAGGGCCAAATAGGGCAGAAGAGATCAAACTTTCGCTGTTTGCTGATGATATGATATTATATTTAGAAAACCCCAAAGATTCAACCAAGAAACTCCTGGAACTGATCAGTGAATTTAGTAAATTCTCAGGATACAAAATCAATACACAGAAATCAGCGGCATTCGTATATGCCAACAACAATATAATTGAGAACCAAATCAAAGACTCAATTCCCTTCACAATAGCAACAAAGAAATTTAAGTATCTAGGAATATACTTAACCAAGGACGTAAAAGACCTCTACAGGGAGAACTATGAAACACTGAGGAAGGAAATAACAGAGGATGTAAACAGATGGAAATCCATTCCATGCACATGTATCGGCAGACTCAACATCATTAAAATGTCTGTACTACCCAAACTGATCTACAGATTCAATGCAATACCTATTAAAATCCCATCAGCATTCTTCACAGATATAGAAAAAATAATTTTATGCTTTGTATGGAACCAAAGAAGACCCCGAATATCAACAGCAATTCTAGGCAACAAAAACAAAATGGGAGGTATTAATATGCCAGATATCAATCTATACTACAAAGCTGTAGTAATTAAAACAATCTCGTATTGGCACAAAAATAAGAATATTGACCAGTGGAACAGATGTGAGAATCCTGATATAAAACCATCCTCACATAGCCATCGAATCTTTGACAAAGCAGACAAAAACATACGCTGGGGAAAAGAATCCCTTTTCAATATATGGTGCTGGGAAAACTGGATAGCCACTTGTAGAAGGCTAAAACAGGACCCACACCTTTCACCTCTCACAAAAACCAACTCACGCTGGATAACAGACTTAAACCTAAGGTATGAAACTATTAGAATTCTAGAGAAAAATGTTGGAAACACTCTCCTAGACATTGGCCTGGGCAAAGAGTTTATGAAGAAGTCCCCAAAGGCAATCAAAGCAGCAACAAAAATAAATAAATGGGACATGATGAAACTAAAAAGCTTCTGCACAGCCAAAGAAAGTCATGAAAGTAAACAGACAACCTACAGAATGGGAGAAAACTTTTGCATCCTACATATCTGATAAAGGGCTGATAACTCGAATATACTTAGAACTTATGAAAATCAGAAAAAATCAAATAACCCTATTAAAAAGTGAGCAAAGGACTTGAACAGAAACTTTTCTAAAGAAGACAGAAGAATGGCCAGCAAACACATGAAAAAATGCTCAACATCTCTAATCATCTGGGAAATGCAAATCAAAACTACAATGAGATATCACTTAACTCCAGTGAGAATGGCCTTTATCAAAAAGTCTCCAAATAACAAATGCTGGCGTGGATGTGGAGAGAAAGGAACACTCCTACACTGCTGGTGGGACTGAAGACTAGTTCAACCTCTGTGGAAATCAATATGGAGATACCTTAAAGCGTTACAAATGAATCTACCATTTGATCCAGCAATCCTATTGCTGGGCATCTACCCAAAAGATCCAATGACACTCTACAAAAAAGACACCTGTACTTGAATGTTTATAGCACCACAATTCATAATTACAAGCAAGGCTGTGGAAACAGCCCAAGTGCCCATCAATCCAAGAGTGGATTAATAAAATGTGGTATATGTATACCATGGAGTACTATTCAGCTCTAAGAAACAATGGTGATATAGCACATCTTATATTTTCCTGGTTAGAGCTGGAACCCATACTATTAAGTGAAGTTCCCCAAGAATGGAAAAACAAGCACCACATATACTCACCAGCAACCTGGTATTAACTGAATAGCACCTAAGTGAACACATAGGTACTACAGTAATAGGGTATTGGGGAGGGGGGTGGCGAGAGGGGGGCGGGCGTATACATACATAATGAGTGACATGTGCACCATCTAAGGGATGGTCATGCTGGAAACTCAGACTTGTGGTGGGAGGGGGGAAAGGGCATTTAGTGAAACCTTAAAACCTGTACCCCTATAATATGCCGAAATAAAAATAAAAAATAAAGAAAAAATAAACAAAAGAGAAAAAACAGTTGTCTATACTAGGAATATAAAGAACATATTTACATATGCGACAGATCCAAACTCAGTATTTTTTATAAAGATCATTAAATACTGGGTCATTTGTTAGTAATTTAAAAATTTTCCAGAAAGAAATCTATATAGAACTAGGTAGAGATGGAATGATTGTCAAAATTATGTCTATTAATAGCCTAAAATATATTGAATGAAAAATTGCTTCCTGATACATTTTCTAAGAATAAAATAAAGTCTTATTTCATGGAAATGCATTTAAGAAACACATAACAATGTAGCTTTCATGAATTTGATTTTTAAAGATGACAGACTTATTTTGCTCATACATTTTAGACATTCAAATGATTTTGCACAGAACTACTAAGTTAACACAAAAATTTAAATTTCATATGATAAAGGGTAATAGAATCCTGAGGAAAAGCATCATAAATCTTGGTTATAACTGAAAAAATGGTACTAAAATATATTGATTCTATTCTTTTTCTTGAGGAAATTTAATCTCTTCATGTGATATAATCATATATTGCCTGAACATGAGATGTTTAAAACTAATTCTGCTCCATACAAAGCATAATGAATTAATCTGGCATCTTTCTTATGTTAGAAATAAAAGGAAACTTTTAAAGACTAAAATGAAATGATAATTGAGAAAAAAAACTACATATATTTTACTTTGAGAGATTAATTCTTTACACAGAAACAATTTTCTTGGGGGACTAATGCTTAGTTTTATGTTTGCTTGCATAATTTTTCTGCCTATCACTCTTTTATACGCAATTATAAAAATTGGTAAATCTAAAGGAAAACTGTTTTTACTGATATGTTTTTGGAAACTAAAAAAAAAAAATAGCCCAGTGGTTCTCAAAATTTTGTTCCCATAACCAATAGCAGCAACAGCAGTACTTAGGAAGTTTAGAAATGCAAATTTTCATGCCCACCCACACCTATGAATCAGAAATTCTGGATATGTGTCTCAGCAGCCGGTGTTTTAATAAGCTCTTGAGATAGTACTGATGCACACTAAAGCTTGAGAACTACTGATTTAGACTGTTCCCTTGGATACAGGGGTTAGGAGCCTGTGGCTTCAAGGCCACATGTGGCCCTCCAGATCCCCAAGTGGGGCCCATTGACTCAATTCAAATTTTACAGAACAAATCATTCATCAGAAGGATTTTAAAAGAACTTCTGTGAAGTCTGGATTCAGTCAAATAGCCACACTCTAGGATTTAGAGGGCCACCCTCATTAGAGGCTTTTAATAAACTTTAATTACTCTTATGTGTAGCTGATAATAGGAATATAAATTTCCCATTTCAAACATTATTTTTCCATTCAGCCTAATTTATAATTCTTTGACATTTTGATTCTTGATATTTATGAATGTGCCAAGGAACTTGAGTAGGTAGTCGCTAACTTAAAAAATGGTTTCTAAGTAATTCCTTATCAGTACACTGCAGGTAACTCATACTCAATGATAAATTTATGACTGTCTCACATTTTCAAGCATTAGGAGGAGGAGATATAGTACAATTTTAATCAGATCCTATCCTATGTGCTTTAAACAACAACCCATTACTTCCATCTTAGAAGATTTGACAAGCATTTTCAAAATGGTTATGTAAGGGCTTGCTTTTTAATAGGTACTAAGAGAAGTAAAAATCGCTTTCTCTTGTTAATCTAGTTACCACCATATATTCACATATTGCTTATCTAGTCATGCCTAACAGATACATACAAGGCCATACCTACACACATGCATATACATACTACTCCCTCACCCAAACGGTTTCAACCCAGGACTGTAAGTACTGCTGTCCCTAGCTAGAATTAGTAGTATTTTTTTTTGGGGGGGGGTCCTTTAGAAACAATTTTGTCAATTGTTCTATGGTAGTGACATGAAACACTATTCTTTAGGTACCAATATAGGTTAATCAGGCTTTGTCAACTGCCTTAGGGATCCCATAAGCTAATATAACATTTTTTCTCAAAGAAGAAAAAGGTCTAAATGCTAACTTTGCCAATAAATAATTCTCTATTCATGGACCTCTATTTTCTAACCCAATATTGCCCAGTAGAGACATAAGGTGAGCCACATATGTAATTTCAAATGTTCAGTAGCTACATTAAGGAAGTATAAAGAAACTGATAAAATAAATGATAGTATTAATAGTATGATATTTACTCCAATACATCTGAAATATTAACAAGTTAAAATATTATCAATATAAAATTATTAATGAGAAATTTTACTTTTTTGTTAGTATTAAATATCTGAAATCTAGAATGGAGTTTACACTTAGATCTCTTTTTTTTTTTTTTTTTTTTTGAGACAGAGTCTCGCTTTGTTGCCCAGGCTAGAGTGAGTGCCGTGGTGTCAGCCTAGCTCACAGCAACCTCAAACTCCTGGGCTCAAGCAATCCTTCTGTCTCAGCCTCCCGAGTAGCTGGGACTACAGGCATGCGCCACCATGCCCGGCTAATTTTTTCTATATATATTAGTTGGCCAATTAGTTTCTTTCTATTTATAGTAGAGACAGGGTCTCGCTCTTGCTCAGGCTGGTTTCGAACTCCTGACCTTGAGCAATCCGCCCGCCTCGGCCTCCCAGAGAGCTAGGATTACAGGCGTGAGCCACCACGCCCGGCCTACACTTAGATCTCTTAATTCAGACTAGTACCGTACTGTAGCTAGAAGCTATTATATTGAACATCACAGTTTTGGACTCAGAGGCAAGTTGATCTTCCTAAGACATGAGAAAAAGTTAAAGACCAATTTAACATACCCATTCACCAAACTAAACTCTCTCCTATAAAAATCTATACATTTCTGGCTCCTTTCCTTTCATATCAAAGTAGAGGAGGACTTTAGAGTATATATTATTGTTATTATGATTTGGGCTTCAAGTATTAAATTACTAAAGGAGTGGTTTTTTGCTATATTTCTTTTTTTATTTTTATTTTTTATTTCGGCATATTATGGGGGTACAGATTTTAAGGTTTCAATAAATGCCTTTTCCCCCCTCCCCCCACAAGTCTGATTCTCCAGCATGACCATCCCTCGGTATAGTTCTTTAATTTTAAGGTAGATGCACATATGCCGAAATTTGTTTTAGAAGGTTCCATACTAAGTAGAGAGCCTAAATGTCATTTTTAGTATTTTCACAGCTTTAGACAATATAATAGTTATGTAAATCTTTCTAAATTGCACAAAGAAAGCAATGGAAATGATCTTAAGCCATTCAGATTGTAGTGACTGTTTACAATTGGGCTCACATTAAAAGAGGGATAATTAAATGGAATTTTGCTGAGTTGTACTGGGAATGATAATGTTAATATCCATGAATAAACATGTCTTGGCTACAAAAAATAGTGTAAAACCAAAAATATTCATATCAATACATAATTTAATGACATTGTCCTAAGCCAAAGACAAGGAGAAAGTGTTGAAATCAGCAGGCGAGAATGACTTATCACATAGAAAGAATCTCAACAAAAGTAACAGCTGATTTTTCTGCAGAATTTATGGAGCAGAGAAATCAATGAAATAACATACTTAGAAGTGCTGACAGGAGAGGTTTTCGGAAAAATGGTGAGGTAGAGGTGACCTTCTGGCTTTCTGCTCCCAGAGAAGGAGGTGAAGAACTCAGATGGCTACACATGAGTGGATCACTCCCCATTAAGAACAGCACTGTGAAACTGTGGAGAGACAAGGTGGGACACACAATACAGGGGGAAAAAGGTGAATGGGAGATATGATACAGCTAATGAGTGTGAGATAAACAATAGAGAATAGAGTATGAGGTCCATACCACCCCGGCCAGCTTGTGGAGTAGGATCTGACCCACAAGAGAATGCCTGACATCTCCACTGACCTCCACATCCACTCACACAGGGACATGTCTGAAGTTGGTGCAAAGTTGTGGCATGAGAAGGTGGGCTCTGTGGAAAGGGTAGACTAAGCAGGAAATATATTGAACTCCCTGGTGCTCTGTGCTAGGACTTCACTGGGCAGGGAGGGACTGGGTCTGAGTGATCGCTTCCTGTGACTGCATGAGGGAGTTTGGAGACAGGTACCTCGCCTCTGGTGGTCAGTGGTTCTGGGTATGAGTGATCGCTTCCTGTGACTGTATGGGGGAGTTTGGAGACAGGCACCTTGCCTCTGGTGGTCAGAGGTTCTAGAACAAAGGAGGTGAACACTGAAAAGGGGGCTATGCCCCTGGAAACCATTGATGATTGGGCTGGCTTGGCATAGGACAGAAAGAGGAAGACTTTCTGAGGGACAGGCATGAGATTGGAGGACTATGACACACAAGAGACATCTGACATCCTGTTGATTCAGCTCACTAATGTGGCCTTTGCCAACTCCTGAGCCATCATCCTTGGTCCTGGCTCTCTGCAGATGGGTGGCTGCCATTTTGGGGGTCCACAACCCACACACTGAAGCATATTATGGTTTGTGGCAGCACATATCCACCAGCCCGGGACTTTCCCCCAAGGCTTGGTGGGCTCCATCCTTGGAGGGGCTGAGGACTGAGTATAACTTCTTGCTCTGTGTGGCTGCTGTGAATCTGTGGGACATCCACGACCTATTGATTTGGCTAGCTGGGCCTGTGTTGGTGGGTGAATCTTGAGTGCTTCCCTTCAACATTAGTTTCCCAGTTGTGGGAGGCCGCAATTTGTCGGATCCCCAGACTCTGGGGCATTTGGTGGTCAGGCAACATGCAGTGACTTTCCTGCTGGGTATGGCAGGCTCCACCTTTAGAAGTGGGGAGAAGTGACAAAAGCCACTTTCTCTGTGTGACTGGTGTGAATCTGCGGGGCTTTTGCACTGTACAATAATTGATGGACCATTGATTGTGCCTGCTGGACCAGTGTATGTCAGCTAATAACTACTTAACTCTAGGGCTTGCTTGCCATGTCCAGCTGCTTCCAACAGTTGGGATGTAGACAGGGGAGGAGAATCATGGTCAGAGAACTTAGCACTTCCACCAATTGACTCCTCCCATTAGAAAAAGTCTTCCAAGCATGGTGAAAGAGCCCTGAATAACATATTAGTGTCTTCCCCTAGCAGTAGGTTAAGCAACCACAGAAACACACACACACAGGCTTGCAGGCATCAGCTGATATCTGTCTTGTATTTTTGCCCACTTTAATGGTGAATTGGGCCCTAGGAACACTTGTGAGTGGCAAGACACTTCCTAAAGATCAGGGCATTCTATTCCACATTGGGGAGACAAGAGACTAACATAAAGGCATTAGATTACCCCAGTAACTGGCTCCTTCATGCAGTCTACAACCAATGACAGAGAGGGTAACCCCATACCTTAACACAGTGCCCTCTATCTCAAGCTATTAGAGGGAAGTGGAGTCATACACACAAGTGTAATCCACCTCCTGGGAGTTAAGCTGGGTGGCCAAACTCACTAATCTCCATTAGCAAGAGGTGAAGACAACAGGTCAGTCACAACCCAACTTGCTAAAATTCCTCTAAGGCAATACAAGCTAGCACTTCCCACCACTCTCGAAGGACGTTCCTTGGGGCCTTGAAGTTAGGTGCACAAACCAGTCCTTGCACTCCTAGTTCTCAACCAAGTAGCCTGATGAGAAAGAACCAGCGAAAGAATGCAGGAAACATGAAAGTTCAGAGAGAAATGTCACCCCCAAAAGAAATCATTAGGCCCTCAAAAACAGATACTAATTTAAATCCAATCATTGAAATGATGGAGGAAGGCTTCTGAATATGGATTGTAAGAAAACTCAATGGAATCGAAGAGAAAAGCGAAACTCAATACAAAGAAGCCACAAGAACAATAGAGAAAATGAATAAAAATTCTCTATACAAATCAAAATATTACAAAAGAACCAAACAGATATTCTAGAAATGAAAGATGCATTTGAGGAACTTCAAAACACAGTGGAAAGCATTAAGAATAGAATGGATCACATACAGGAAAGAATATCAGAGCTTGAAGATAACACCTATGTGCCAAACAAATCAGATGAAGAAAAAGAACACAGAAGCAAGAGAGAAAAACAAAACATACAAGAATTGTAGGGATTATGTAAAGAAAACAAATATAATCATTATAGGCATCCAGAGGGAGAAGAAGAACATACATAAGGCCTGGCAAATCTATTTTTTTTTAATATTGGAGGAAAATATGCCTTGCTTGGCTAGAAATCTAGATATCTAGATACAAAAAGCACACAGAACTCCTGGAGGACTCAACATGAAAAGGCAGTCACCACATCACAAAATCATTAGAGTGGCCAAAGTGAATATGAAAGAGGCAATCTTTTAAGTGGTAAGATAAAAACAGCAGATAACCTACAAAGAAAAAACCTCTCAGATGAACTGTAGACTTCTCAACTGAAACCCTACAAGCCAGAAGGGACTGGGGACCCATCCTCAATCTTCTAAAACTGAATAATGGCCAACCTAGAATTCCAGAAAAACTAAAATTCATCTATGAGGGAGAAATAAAGACTGTCACAGACAAGCAATCACTGATGGAATTTATGAAGAACAGACCTGCCCTGCAGGAAGTACTCAGACCTACATTGTATGCTGAAAGCACAATGGACACTCACCAAAGTAAAATCACTCAGGAGTTAAAGTACAGAACCTGGATTCCACAATGACTCAAGAGGTAAAAGAAAGCAATAAGAATTTATCCAACAATATGAACAGAAATCTACTCCATATATCAATCCTCTCAGTAAATGTGAATGGCTTGAATTGTTCTCTGAAGAGAAATAGACCGGTTGAATGGATAAAAAATTATAAGGCAAGTACAGTTGTTGAAAGGGTCTAGTGCTTTTTCATGTGTTGATTTCAAAATAGTAGACATGGCACAGGTCACCTAGACACTATAAAATCATTAATAATTTAACGCTAGTCTAGGAACTGGTTAGAAAATAATATATTTTTAATCTGTCCTGATGTTAGTTAAAATTTTTTAAAAAGAAAATAATGTATTTTGTACATTAAAGATTTCCTGTACTCAATATTTGAAACTACCTCCTTGTTGTCAATTCTGTGTCACATCATCTCCACAGCCCTGAACCAAACTTACTGTTCCTTATCAATTGGTTTCTCTTCTAACTTCCAATTCACAAGAACTCCATTCAACTAGTCTCCTAGCCTCAGCACGTGCATTACTCTTACTCTATTTTCTATGCTGTACAGGCAGTTAATGCCTCAACTGTCTGTCTCCATGATTGTAGTGTCTTTTTGATTTGAATCTATTTATTCCTGTTTCATTTCCTTAGATCAGGTTGTGTCTTGCTTCCCATCTGGATTACAATAGTGCTGGCCTTATCTTGTCATTGTTAACCCATTCTTTTTTCCTACAATTCTTTCTATGCTTTGCTGTCATATTAGGTTTTATACAAAGTCAACTTCATAATAGGTCTGCAGACAATAATAAGTCCATGTCAATTTCTGACAGAAGAGAATTGGAGACTATTGATTCAAGCTTATAACTTTTTAATGATATAAGTCTATTTACCTATTTCTATTAATTTAGATTGTATTTGTCAACAAATAAGGGAAAATCTAGGTAATAATTAAACAAACAGTGGGAATATATTAACTCAAATACACAGCGTCTCATGGTGGGGCAATATAGGGATGATATAGTAGTCCCAAAGCATTACAGAGTTGAATATCTTCCTTTTCCCCTCCATTATATTTCATTTATTCATTATATTTCATATATCATTATATTTCATTTTCATGATTAAATAATCATGTCCCAAGATGAGGTCTACTCTACTTCCTCCTTCACATTTGTGTTTCAGTAAGAAGGAGGAAATAGAAGTGGCAGTAGCAGGTTTCTGTGAATATCATTTTGGCAAAAAATATGTTGCCTAACTCAGCTAAATGCAAAGAGTTTAATGAATGGAATTTTAGGGCACGTATGGAATAGGGGGCAAGAAATAAAGTTTGGATCAAGTGATCTATACCCTGTGCTATGGCATATAGTAGTTTTCTCTAATATTATACTTTCTACTTTATGTGTTGGATAACTTTATAATAATATGAGTTATTATGGATTCACTGTAATTAAATATGCTAGCATATGAATTTGTCAGATTATTGCATTAAATCATTCCTAGGAAAAGAATCATCAACAATCAGAGTTTACTTTTGAAGCCTTAGTAGCCACTGTATTTGATTTGTTTGGAGCTGGGACAGAGACAACAAGCACAACCTTGAGGTATGCTCTCCTGCTCCTGCTGAAGCATCCAGAAGTCACAGGTATGACCACAGATGATGAGCAATGTGAATTTCAGTAATGATGTTGGGAGGATGCTGCTGGTGTCCTCCCTCCTGTTTCCCTTAAACACCTGCATTATTTAAAGTTCTGTGCCAACAGCTGTGGTATGTCCAAATTTAATGATGTGATTAAAATGGGATATCTTTGCACAATAGGAAAGGATGACTGAGAGAAGTAAAGGCACCCTGGCAATAGGAAGAGCAAGAGAGCTCTGGTATAGTATCTGGATTTCCCAGTGAATGATTTATGCCAGACAGAGTGAACACAAATTGACTTAGGATTGTACTTTGATTTTATTATGAAAAAGAAACTTTTTGAACAGTAGGTGTATTTTTGATGATACCTTTTCTCATTATTAAAATTCCATGTTCTAATACTAAATTAGGCAAAATGGAAACTCTCTTTACTGAATCATACTTAGAAATCCTAGAAATTTAATGAGGCTGCCTGAGATAATTTCCAATCTGGAAAGTATTCTAAAAAGTTAGATTTGTAAGAAAGGTGTTTCCATTTAGGCAAAAGATATACCCAAAGGAAGTTTCTTATTCCGGAAGTCTAATCCATAAAACTGGTGTTTGACGATATAAAAAATGTTTTGAGGAGTGGGTCAATAATTTTGTCTTTTAAATAACTTTACTTTAGAAATTTACCTTTTATGCAATAGATACTTTTTTCCTATTCAAGATCCCACTGAAATGACAATAGTTTAATTATAAATGAAAATCAGTGATTTTAAATTGGGAAGAATGGAGTATAGCCAAAAGAGAAGTGATTGATAGTCTGAGGTTTCCCAATAATTAGGAAATTATTACTGGGTGTTTGAAACATCTACTCAAGAATCTGGAAATAATTCTAACTAGGGAAATAAAAAATTATGAATTCAAGTAAAAAGACACAGTTAAGTCCAAGAAAATACCAAAAATCAAATGTAAAATCATAGCTATCTTACCAGGGATGAATATTTATGTATTTAGAATGATGTAATTACTGAATACTAATATAACCAGAAATTATGGTCCAAATATATTCTTGATAGTGGATTGAGAGAAGTGTGTGTTTGTGTATCTATTCGATAGTATGTCCAAATATGAGGTGGAGATGCAGATTAAAATTTTCATAGCCCATAATGAGAAATTATTAAATATTATCTACAAATAGATAAGAAATAGGACCAGTCTGTATTTAGAAAAATGGATATATCTTTCAGAAGAAGTTGCTAGAATGTTCAAATAAGCCACATTTGTGAAGTGGGAAGTTGAAGAGATTACCATTGTACATGGTACAGACACACACATGCACAGAGATACAAAAATACAGATAAAAGTGAATATGTATAAATCTTTTAGTAGAATTTAATTTTTTTATAACCTCATATTGTTTTCATATGAAATTAATATTTGATCCCTGTTTTTACTCTTGCAAGACAGTAATTTCATGACTTAATTATATGCTTACTTTGTATATCAAATATTTTATCATTTCTGTTTGTAGTACTTATCATGTATGTCAATACATGTACATGCGAGATTTATTTTAACGCGTAGCTTATGGTGCAATTATATGCATTTGTATTATAACAATTGTCTAAGTCTATAGGTACTTCTAGCTCTATAATTTAAGTTTAAAATGACATTGGGGTACTTTCATAATGCTTCATGTAGCCCTCGTACAATAAATGTGCCATTTTTCTTCTTTTCCATCACTTCTTACTTGTGTCTTATCAGCTAAAGTTCAGGAAGAGATTGACCATGTGATTGGTAGACACAGGAGCCCCTGCATGCAGGACAGGAGCCACATGCCCTACACGGATGCTGTGATACATGAGGTCCAGAGATACCTGGACCTTGTCCCCACCGACCTCCCCCATGCAGTGACCTGTGACATTAAATTCAGAAACTACCTTATCCCCAAGGTAAGCTTGTTATTTTACACTGTACCTCAGTATTCTTGAAATTCCCAAATCCACAGTATGGTTCCAATCATCTAACATCTCAAGGTGACAGAAATGCAAAACTCATGTGTGGCAGCTTGATGGACTTTGTGAAACTTCTAGTTTAGGGCTATAAAGCTTTAGAACAGGTCTTGGTTCCTAGAAGCTTATGTCTTCCAAATTTGTTCTGCTTTTTCAAGATTATTTTGGCTACTCTTAGGTGTACACATTTCCAAGTACATTTTATAATATCAGTTTGTCAATGACCTTAACACTGTGCTGGGCCTTCTATCAGGGTGATATCCAATCTATAGATCAATTTGGAAAAAATTGGTATCTTGTCACATTGAATCTTTCAATTCATGAATTTGATTATACTCCCAATTTATTTGGGCTTTCTTTTATTTGCTCAGTAATTTTTTATTTTTAGTGTAGTGGTTTGCAAATCTTTTGTTAGGTTTTTGCTAGATAATGAATATTTTTGTTGCTATGAATTTATAAAATGCCTTTTCCATTTCTTTATACCTACTATATGGAAATATAATTAGTTTTATCATTCTTATGCTATGAATCTAACAACTTTTCTAAATTGACTGATCATAGCTAATAATTTGACTATAGATTCATGGGGAATTTCCAGGTACAATTATTTATCTATCTGGAATAATATTTGTTTTATTTCTTATTAATTTCTCTTTATTGAATTATTGCACTGGCTAGGATTTCCAGGATGGTGTCGAACAGAATTAGTGACAGTGGGGTTCCTTGTTTCATGTCTCACATGCAAGAAAGGGTAGAGAGTTAACATCTCACTATTGAGAATGATGATTTAAGTAGATTTAGGTACATATTCTTTATCACATTTGGAAAGTTTGCTCTTTGTTCAAATATTTTACATGAATTTTTGTCAGAAATTTGTTTCTAATTTTATCAAATTGATTCTCTGCCTCTATTGGCATGATTGCATATATTGGCCTCACCCTCCTTTCTAAATATATACAAGTCTACACATAGCTGTGTTTATGTTTCTAAGATATTTTATATGTGTTGTTACTTCCACAAAATTTTCTTGTCAGATTTCTGATGCCAAGATAATGCTGGTCTCATGAAATTAGATGAAAAAGTTTCCTAAATATGGGTCTCTTTTTGTTGCCTTCCATCTCACACTTTTCTTCTTAGTTGATCACTTAGTGACCACTTAGTTGTATCTTTGAAATAACTAACAACTTTTGGTTGAATACCAGAGATTATAAATGAATACCAGAGAGTTGCAAATTGAAAAATACAGAGTGTCAGAGATGTTTAACTCCTTCTAGAAAGGATTCATTCCTCTCCCATAGGCAGTCATAATGATGTAAGACGTCTTGCCCTGATTCAGGGTTGGACATGAAGTGAACACAGTTAAAAATTAACTGTAGCTGTTAGCTTACCTCTCTGATGTTTTCCCATCTCTGGAATCTTGAGACCAATTTTTGTCTTAGTGGCTCTAAAGTGTTTTTGAACTCATGGTTTCCATATTCATCCAGATATTCTAGTTGCTATGCTACAAGATACTCTAATTCCATTGAAGCCAGGTCATATTATTATTAAAATTAAAAATAGTATCACCAAACATTGTATTAATATTTTCAAGTGGAAAATATCAATGACATTTATAAAACTGCAAATATTTAAGCCATTATTGATTATGCTAAGTTCCTCGGTAATAAGGTGGTACCTAACAGATATCTCTATTGCAGAGATTCTGCTTTTTATGTGTAATTAATAAAAATCTATAGCATTGCACTTTAAGACTGTTTACAAGTCCTGCTTCCCAAATCACCCACCCAAAACTTTTGGCTTTAAGTGATTATCGTTCCCTGAACCGATGATCCTGACCTAAATTCTTACAAAGTGATGATTTTTCTAATTTCATGATCCTTTCTGTGTTTCTAAGCTAGAATTAATCTGTAATGAATATCTTCCACATATTTTTAATTAAGACAAACAAACTGCATGGTATGATGAACACAAGTTTTATAGTTGTTACTGTACTTGTTGTTACCATCCCAGATGATGTTTTTTAAACTAGATTATATGTTTGATTACAAATGCCCTCTGAACAGGTACTACAGACATTTAAACTGCCAACAGAGACTTCCACTTTAAGCCATACTCTACAGATGAGATGTGTGAAATTGAAATGATGAAATAGAGCAGCAAGTGGGGACAGAAACTGAGGTCTAAGATTGATTATAAAGTGAATGAATTCAGAAAGTTTTGTGTCAAAGTTCTGAGGTACTCATTATTTCAGATGTGATTGGAGGCCACTTTAGCAAGATCACTGGCACTAGCCTTAAACTTATGTCTTTCATTGCTGAGTCTGTCTGCCTGGAAATGTTGCTGCTATTTTGGACCAGCATTGCCTCATATTTGGATGAAAGAATTAACTAGGTGATCACTATTGTTTCTTCCATTCCACGACTTCTTCATACTTAGGTTTATTTATGTTTGTGGTTCCAGGGCACAACCGTATTACCATTCCTAACATCCGTGCTGCATGACAGCAAGGAATTCTCCAACCCAGAAATATTTGACCCAGGCCACTTTCTAGATGAGAGTGGCAACTTTAAGAAAAGTGACTACTTCATGCCTTTCTCAGCAGGTAACAGAAATTCCTTTACATAATACTTCTGAGAACACAATTACTTTTGGGGATCAGTTGCAAGTTGCATGGTGCCTCTTCTGGAAGCCTGTCGAATTAGTTGTTTCTTGTACATGATTGAAGCACCACTCCCAATGCCATGTAGTTCCCCTCTCATGATACTTCCTTGCTATTAGGCCAGATTAGAGGAATTTTGGAGAGTTGGCTCATTTTTTCCAAATTGAGAAAGTATAGGTTGTTTGAATTCTGCCACTAGATGCATAACTGATGAACCCTAGAGCTCTTCCTAGAACTTAAAACTCATTCATTCTTTCATCTGCCACCATAAGAAAGTCATCTAACTCTAAAGCTTCACTGAATGTCTTCTATGTGGTGTTTCTCATCCCCCAAGCTGAGCTCTGAGGATACAAGTATCCTCAGACACAGAAAGGAGTCTTAAGAGTTCACACCCAAGGTAAGGAAGCAGATGAGTAAATATGATCATTATAATTCAGTATGTTTGGGGCTGTGAGACAGAAATGCACAGGCTGCATTTGTGGAGGACACAGAGAGGATGCCTGTCCTTGCTCTCTCATATGCCACATGAGACATAAAATGGAGTAAGCAACCTTTTAATAACAGAAATGACATTTGAGCTGCCTCAAAGGAGGCAGAAAATAGAATGAAAAAAATATTGCAGGGCATTTTTAAGGAGGTAATCAACTACAGGAATGGGACATTTGCTCTAAATCAATGATGTCTCTGCCTAACAATCACGGAGTCAGGAAAACATTAGGAATGTGGCTGGATACTCTGCAATGATTCTAGAGCATTCCACTCTTCATCTAGTCATGATCAGATATCTTGGATATTGGATCTACACATGCAGTGTGTGTGCTTGGTCTCTGGACATGGAACCCCCATCTACATTCTTGCCCTCTGATGTCTGTCTGTTTTGTATCTGGCATTGTAGATACGGACACAACAAGGAAAGTGCCCTGAGGCCTCCCTTCATAATTCATATTTTAGTGCAGTCAAAAATAAACAGAGATGTGTGAGTCCAGGTGATTCATACCGTTTTCATCCCTTTGTGATGCCCTAACAAAATTCCCAAGACTGGGTAATTTATAAATAACGGAAATTTATTACTCACTGTTCTGGAGGCAGGGAAGTCCAAGATCCACACCAGAAAGACTGGTGTGTGCTTAGGGCCTATTCCTCTGGATCATGCCCTCTTTGTGTATTCACATGATGGAAGGACAGAAAGAGCGAGAGGGGGAGAAATAATTTCCTTGCATCTGTTTACACGGTCATTAGTCCGATGATTGCAGAGCCTGAGCAGTTTATTGATCTTAGAAAGGCTGTACCTATTAATACTGTTGCATTGGGATTAAATGTCAACATATGCATTTGGGGGAGAAACATTCAGAACATAACACATGCTTCAGTTGAAGCATGGCTTGAGCTGAGAATAGAAGCTGTGAAGAGTGGAAAGAAAGATCATGGAGATGTCAGACTAGAAACAGGAAACACAGGAATGTGGATGTGGTTTCTTGGAAAATGTAAATGGAAACTCAAAACATCAGTTTTCATATGAGAATACTCAATAGGGTGCTTGGCATGGAGCTGATACTTAATAAATATTAATATTTGTTAAATGAAGGGTGCCCTTAAGATCAGATGTTACGTGGACAACAAGAGTGTCCACTTTTTGTCCATTTGTCTATCCAATCATCCTTCCATCCAGCCAACCATTCTTCAAATAGTTACTATGTATTCCATTTATTCTAATCACAAGCACAGTGTTTGTCTCAGTCACTGCTACACACAAGGAGTAACTACCCTCTCTGCTTGTTATTTTTAGGAAAACGGACATGTGTGGGAGAGGGACTGGCCCGCATGGAACTATTTTTATTCCTGACCTCAATTTTACAGAACTTTAACCTGAAATCTCTGGTTGACCCAAAGGACCTTGATATCACCCTAGTTGCAAAAGGATTTACTTCTGTGCCACCCTTGTACCAGCTCTGCTTTGTTCCTGTCTGAAGAAGGTCAAGCAGTCTGGCTGCTGAAGGGATGCTGTCTGCAGCTCCCTCTTCTCTGAGACATCATGTACCTCCTTCCCGCGATCAGCCATGCCTTTGCTGACCTGTGCTCTCACATCTTCCCATTCCCTCAAGCCCAGTGGACATCATTCCTCTTTTTAGGAGAATTTCTTGAGTTTCACTGCACAAACATGCCTACTATTCCTCGTATTCTGTAACTCTTGTATTAATTGCCACATATGCCAATCCTTACCTAATATTCAGTTATTAATGTTATCACAGTAAAACAGAATATGATTAGTGTATGATAATTCAGATTTATTTTTTCTGAACATTCTAAATAAAAATTATTATTATTTGTTGGGTCAGTTCTCAGACTTTCCTTCTTTTATGCATAAAGCAAGTAAAAAATAAATGAAAACAGGGTCCCAGGAGGCCATGCTGGTCCTCAAAATGATAAGCACGGAAGGGAATAAAGGGGAAGAGTGTAGGGAAGCTCTCTTGGCTGAGTACCACCTAGAGTTACTCAAGGTTTGGATTTGAATGAGAATGTATGTCCAGAAGCAGCTCCAAGCTGTTGAAATATTGGGAAGATCAGTGATAAGGAGGAATGAACAATATGTACTAGTATTTATGTACCTGCTTTGGTGTTGCTGTAGCATTACTATAAAGTGGCATTACTTTATCTTAAATAAAGATTGGATTATTTTTATTACTTCTAGTTTCCAACTTAGTTTGGACACATATGCTTTCATATTGATACCCATGTGTTCTGAGAGTTAATCTTCTCTCCCCAAACACAAACAAAATCCCTGTGAAGAATTACTACGTTCTTTTGCACTTTAACGTAAGTGTGATGGTAATTTGATGGTGTGCTCCTGAAATCATTACCCTCATGTTGATGCAGAAAATTTGGGGTGCTGGGTCACAGCCACTTGCCACCTCCCCGCTGCTCCACAACCGGCTGGCTGGAGGCCGAGGCGGGTGCGTGCTGCTGGGGCCCAGCCTCCCAAGCAGACACTCGCTGTCAGGGCAGTGCTCCCTGCTCTGTCGCCTGCTCCCATCCTCCAGCCGCACTGCTCGCATGATCCTGATGGGTACTTTTTGAATTCCACTGTTGCCAATTGGATGTTGCAGCTTGTTGGTGATTGAATATTAAAGCTTGCTGTTGATTGGATGCTTTTTGAGTCCTACCAAAGGTATAAAAACAGGAGGAGAACAAGGAAGGGGAGGTCAGAAGTCAGAAGAGTGCCAAAAGAGCTGATGGAATACAGGCTATTCTCCGATTCTCCATGTGCCACTCATTTTTATCCCAGTCAACAGCTGTTAGACACTGGCTGTTGGCCTGCCAGAAAAATGTCATCTCCAAAGCATAGTAAACTGAATATTTTATCACGTTGAATTATATTCATCTTTTTTTCCATATCTTCTGCTTGAAGTGTGTGATACAAGAATTGATATCACTCATTACCCATCTCCCAGTTCAGATGTCAGAAGAGGCACCTAAACTTTGGAATATATTTTATTTAATTTTTTTATCTGTGGGTACAAATATTGTTAGGGTTACATATCTTGCCCCTGCCCCCCCTCCTCACCCCACTCTGCCAGAGCTTCAAGCGTGTCCAGTCTCCAAGTGGTGCACCCTGCACCCACCATGAAAGTGCCGTACCTTTCCCCTTCTCCCCCTTTCCACCTGTTCACCTCCCATTAACAAAAATTTTTTTTTTAGACATTTTGGTTACAGTGTGTTTCTTTGCCTCTCCCTAAAAAGGGATAGAGGTAATCCTTTGCCCCCTACAATGCTCATCACATCCTTAAGATGTGATGTGGGTTCCCCCCCCCCCGCCAGATCCCCGTTGAGCACTACAATTTTTTGAGCACCATAGGTTTAGTCTGTTAGTACCTATTTGGTGGCGAGTAGATGTGTAGCCCATTTTCTAGGTCTTGGGTCGTCTTGCTTTGTATTACAGGCTTAAACTTAATCCAAGATAGCATAAACGGTGCTAGTTCATTATCATTTCTTAGGATTGAGTAATATTCCATTGTGAGTATATACCACATTTTAGTTATCCATTCATGAATTGATGGGCACTTGGGTAGTTTCCATGACTGTGCAATAGTGAATTGTGCTGCTATAAACATTCGGGTGCAGATGTCTTTATAATAGAGTGACTTATGTTCTTTTGGATAGATGCCCAACAATGCTATTGCTGGGTCGAATGGTATTTCTATATTTAGTTGTTTGAGATATCTCCAAATTCTTTTCCACAAAGGTTGCACTAATTTGCAGTTCCAACAGCAGTGTAAGAGTGTTCCTGTCTCTCTGCATCCTCGCCAGCATTTGTTGTTTTGGGATTTCTTGATACAGGCCATGCTTACTGGGGTTAGGTGGTATCTCATTGTGGTTTTGATTTGCATTTCTCTAATGATTAGAGATGTTGAACATTTTTTTATATGTTTGCAGGCCATTATTCTGTCTTCTTTGGAAAATTTCTGTTCATTTCCATTGCCCATTTCTTGATGGGGTTGTTTGATTTTTTTCTTGTTTATTCTTTTAAGTTCTAGATAGATTCTTGTTATTAGACCTTTATCGGAAGTGTAGAGAGCGAATATTTTCTCCCACTCTGTGGGTTGTCTATTTGCTCTAATGATCGTTTCCTTGGCAGTGCAGAAACTTTTTAATTTGATCAGATCCCATTTGTTTATTTTTGCTGTGGCAGTGATTGCCTTGGGGATCTTCCTCATAAATTCTTTGCTTAGACCAATATCTAATAAGGTTTTCCCAACATCTTCTTCGAGGATTCTTAAAGTTTCATGTCTTAGTTTTAGGTCTGTTATCCATCTTGAGTGAATTTTTGTGAGGGTTGAGAGGTTGGGGTCCTGATTTGCTCTTCTGCATATTGCTAACCGGTTTTCCCAGCACCATTTACTGAAGAGAGAATCTTTTCCCCATAGTATATTTTTGTCTGCTTTATCAAAGATTAGGTTACTGTATACAGATGGTTTGATCTCTGGAATCTCAGATCTATTCCAGATGTCGATGTTTCTGTTCTTGTGCCAGTAACAGGCAGATGTTACTATTATTGCCTTATAGTACAGCTTGAAGTCAGGAAGACTGATCCCTCCCAGTTTGTTCTTTTTACTTAAGATTTCTTTGGCTATCTGTGGTTTTCTCTGGTTCCATACAAAGCGAAGGATTATTTTTTCTAGATCTGTAAAGAATGCTGGTGGTATTTTGATGGGAATTGCATTGATTCTGTAGATCACCTTAGGTAATATTGACATTTTAACAATATTGATTCTTCTAAGCCATGAGCATGGTAGATTTTTCCATCTGTTTAAATCATCTGCAATTTCTTTTATCAGTGTTTCATAGTTCTCCTTGTATAAATCTTTCGTATCTCTCATTATATATACTCCTAGGTATTTAATTTTCTTTGGAGCTATAGTAAAGGGTATTGGGTTTTTGATTTGAATTTCTGCTTGATGGTTTTTGGCATATATGAATGCTTCTGATTTGTGTATATTGATTTTATACCCTGAAACTTTACCAAATTCATCTATCAGATCTAGAAGTCTCTTGGATGAGTCCATGAGGTTTTCTAGATATAATATCATATCATCAGGAAGAGTGAGAGTTTGATCTCATCTGACCCAACTTGGATGCCCTTAATACCCCTGTCATGCCTGATTGCTATAGCTAAGACTTCAAGCACTATGTTGAATAGGAGGGGAGAAAGTGGGCATCCTTGTCTAGTTCTGGTTCGAAGGGGGAATGATTTCAATTTTTCCCCATTTAGAATGATGTTAGCCATTGGTTTATCATAAATGGATTTGATAAATTTAAGGTATGGGCCATCTATGCCTATTTTGTTAAGGGTTTTTTTATCATAAAGGTATGTTGGACTTTATCAAATGTTTTTTCTGCATCTATTGACAGAATCATATGGTCTTTGTTCTTGACTTTATTTATAAAGTGGATTTCATTTATAGACTTGTGTATGTTGGACCAGCCTTGCATGCCAGAATAAACACCACTTGGTCATGGTGAATTATTTTTTTGATGTGCTGCTGAATTCTATTTGCTAAAATTTTGTTTATGATTTTTGCATCTATAGTCATGAGGGATATTGGTCTGTAATTTTCTTTTTTTGTTGCATCATTTCCTGGCTTTGGTATCAAGGTGATATTAGCTTCATAGAATGAGTTAGGAAGGATACCATCCTTCTCAATGGTGTGGAATAGTTTCTGTAGTATAGGTATGAGTTCATCCTTGAATGTTTGGTAGAACTCTGGGGTGTAGCCATCTGGCCCAGGACTTTTCCCTTTGGGGAGGTTTTTAATTACTGCTTCAATTTCTGAGCTTGTGATTGGTCTGTTCAGGAACTCATTTTCCTCCTGGGTGAACTTAGGGAGGTTGTGTGATTCCAGGAATCTGTCAATTTCATCTTCATTCTGTAGTTTTTTGGCATATAGATTTCTATAGTAGTCAAACATAATGTTTTGTATTTCTGTGGAGTTTGTTGTGATCTCTCCTTTTTCATTTCTTATTGAGGTTATTAGAGTCCTTTCCCTTTTGAGTTCTTGTCAGCCTAGCCAGATGGCTGTCAATTTTGTTGATCTTTTCAAAAAACCAGCTTCTGGTTTTGTTGATCTTCCATATAATTCTCTTATTCTCCATTTCATTTAGTTGAGCTTTGATCTTAGATATTTCTTTTCTTCTGCTAGGATTGGAATTGGTTTGCTGTTTTTTTTTCCCAATTCCTTGAGTCTATTCCTTAGGTTGTTGGTGTCTAATCTTTCTGTTTTTTGGATGTGAGCATTTATTGCTATTAGTTTTCCTCTCAGATATGCTTTTGCTGTATCCCAAAGGATTTAGTAAGATGTGGCTCCATTGTCATTTTGTTCTAAGAAATTCTTGATTTCTCTCTGAATTTCTTCCTTGACCCAATAGTCATTTAACAGTAGGTTGTTTAGTTTCCATGACTTAGTGATGTGGTGTGTATTTCTGTTAGAATTGAACTCTAATTTTATACCACTATGGTCAGAGAAGACACAAGGTATTATTTTTATTTTCTTGAATTTTTTGAGATCTGCTTTGCGGCCTAGTATGTGATCAATTTTTGAGAAGGATCCATGGGCTGCTGAGAAGAATGTAAATTCAACTTTATTTGGGTGAAATGTTCTGTATAGATCTGTGAGACCTTTTGGTTCAATATCTTTGCTTAGGTCCCTTATTTCTTTACTTAATTTCTGTTTTGAGGATCTATCTAGTTCATTTAGTGGTGTATTGAAGTCCCCTGCTACTATGGCAGTATTGTTTAGGGTGGTATTTAGCTCCTACAAGGTTTGCTTTATGTAATTGGGTGCTCCTGCATTGGGAGAATAAATATTAAGAATTGTTAAGTCTTCTTGTTGGATCTTTCGTTTCACCATTATGAAGTAGCCTTCTTTATCCTTTTTAACTTTTGTTAATTTAAAACTAATGTTGTCTGTGAATAATATAGCACCCCCTGCTTTCTTTTGACTTCCGTTTGCTTGGATGATAGTTTTCCATCCCTTGATCTTCAGCAGGGAGGCATCTTTATGGTTTGGGTGTGTTTCCTGTAAACAGCAAATACTAGGCTTGTGGAATTTTATCCACTTTGCCAGCCTATGTCTCTTCAGAGGACAGTTTAAACCATTTACGTTTATTGAGAGGATTGAAATTGGACGAAGATGTCCATTCATATTGATGGGTGAAGTCCTATTGCTTTGTCTTAATCCTTGAGCCATCATGAAGTTTGAGATCTAGACTTTAATTCTTTGAGGATTTCATTTTGAAATCCTATTGCCCTGTTCACTATGGAAGGCAGGTCTGAGAATTTCCTGTAGTGCTGGTCTGGTCTTTGCATATTCCTTCAGAGATTGCTTCTCTGAGAAGGATTTTATTTCACCCTCATAGATGAAACTTAATTTTGCTGGATAAAGAATTCTAGGTTGGGCTTTGTTCTGTTTTAGAAGATTAAGGATAGGCACACACTCTCTCCTGGCTTGTAAGGTTTCAGATGAGAAGTTTGCGGTTAGTCTGATAGGCTTTCCTTTGTAGGTTATTTGTTGTTTACGCCTTGCTGTACAGAGGATTGCTTCTTTCACATTTACTTTGGTCAGCTTAATAACCACATGACAAGGCTATTGCCTATTTGCACTGTGTCTCACAGGAGTTTTGTGCTCTTCTTGAATTTGGATATCCAGTTTTCTAGCTAGGCCCAGCATATTTTCCTCCACTATGCCATAGAATAAGTTTTCCAACCCTTGTGAATGTTCCTCTTCCCCTTCTGGAATGCCAATCATTCTGAGGTTTGACTTTTTTACATAATCCCATACTTCCTGTAAGCTTTGATTTTGTCTCTTGTTTCTGTGCACCCTTTCTTCCTCTGATTTGTTTAGCGTGTAGGTATAATCTTCAAGCTCTGAGATTCTTTCCTCAGCATGATCTATCCTGTTTTTGAGGCTTTCCACTGTGTTATGGAGTTCCTTGAATGTTTCTTTCATTGCTAGAATTTCTGCTTGGTTTCTCTGAATTACTTCTATATCTTTGGAGAATTTTTCATTCATTTCTTGGATTGTTCTTGTGGTTTCTCTATGTTGGGATTCTATTTTCTCTTTGATTCCATTGAGCTTTCTAACAATCCATATTCGGAATTTTTCCTCAGTTAGTTTAATCATATCATGTAAGTTGGTGTCCATTGGTGGAGAATGAGTATTTTCTTTTGGAGGTGACTTTTCTCTCTGATATTTCATAGTTCCTGATGTTTTTCACTGATTCTTCCTCATCTGGATACTTTGTTGAGGACCAGAGGTGCTGGAAGTCGATTATAAGCTGTGTACATGGGTTCCAAAGGAATGATCCTTGGAAGACCTGGGGAGGATGTGTTCTGGTCATGTATCGTCTCTCCCAAGGGTTCTTTGAGTCCTCAGGAATAGCAGCCTCCTTCGCTTCTCTGCCTTGCTAAGACAGGCTCTACTCTCTGGGCACAGAATGCCAACCACTGAGTGCAGCAAGATACCACTGAGGTTCAAACTTGTGAGCTAGCTGCCACTATCTCAACTTTCCACCCTTATAAATTCAGCTTTCAAGGCCACCTGCCTGGTTAGGGCAGAGGGGAAGACTGAGTTTACTACCAGGGCAGCTCTCCATAGTGTTTTCATGCTAAGGAGTGGCTCAGTGGAGCTGGGAAGCAGCTGCTGGGTTCGGACCCTTTCCCACTTGCTTCTGCTTCAGCCGAGCAGTGGGAGCTCAACAAGTTGCCTTCTCCAGAGGCCCGAACAGATCAGCCAGTTTAGGGTAGAAGAGGAGCCAGAGAAACGCTTGAGTGCTGCCCCCTGCAGCGTCTCCAAGCTCCGGGGCAGTGTGGCAGTGCTAGGAAGTGGCTGCAGGGTTTGGACCCTTTCTTCTCCTGCTGTTGGTTCAATGGGGTTCTGGTGGTTCAGAGAGGTAGGTTCCTTCTCCAGCCACTTGAAGAGTTTGTCTGGTTTAGGGTAGTAGGGATGACTGGCAAACTCCTCCAGCACAGTCCTCCACAGCTTCTCCAAGCCACAGGGGTAGGGTAGCAGGGCAGGGGAGTGTGCACAGAGCTGGGCCCTTCTCCCTACCCACTACTGCTTCAGCGGTGCTGTGGGCTCGATAGGCTGCCCTCTCCTGAAGCAGGAACAGTTCAGCTGGTT
Source organism: Microcebus murinus (assembly GCF_040939455.1). Lineage (NCBI taxonomy): Eukaryota > Metazoa > Chordata > Mammalia > Primates > Cheirogaleidae > Microcebus > Microcebus murinus. The sequence goes on along the minus strand of NC_134117.1, from coordinate 30,437,563 downwards.
TGGGGCAGTGGGAAAGCAAGGAGAACATCTCCCATGCGGTTCTGCATGGAGTCTCCAAGCCACGGGGGGCTGGGCGGCGGGGCTAAGGAGTGGGTGCTGGGTTCAGACCCCTCCTGCACTCCCCTCTGCTTCAGTGGGGTGCTGTGTAGAATTCAAAATGCTGCCTGCTTCAGACTCCCCTCCAAACCGCTCATCTGCCCATGTTGCTACCTCCCATCAACTTCAGGCAGTTTCCTGCCTGCGTGGGCATGGGGACCAGTGGGGAAGGTATCGTCTCCCTGTGTGGGGGAGAAGAGATGCCTCCTCTGGCAAGCATGTGGGGTGGCTGACGCGTGGGCGCACTCCCTCCCCACTATATTTCCAACTGCCTGGATTTTGAGAAAGAATTTTGGTTCACCTTTAATTGTTGTCCACGATTTCCATATCCCAGTGTCTCTTTGCAGTCCTGTGAATCTGCTCCAGAGTAGGTGCAGATGGCCTGCATGTGGTCGTCTGTCCTCTTCACCCCTCATCCCAAGAGCCGAGAGTCAAGAGGTCAACCCTATTCTCCCATTTTTCCCCCACTTCCTTTCTTTTTTTTTTTTTTCATCTGGAATACATTTTAAAGACAACATATAGGTAAAGACATACATACACATCTATACATACATGTGGACATAAGTGTAAATAATGAAGTAAATAATACAACTTTTGATATATGAAACGCTATGATATTACTGTGAATAAATTTTAAACCATGAATGTAGTACCTTAAATTCACATATATTCATTCATGCAGTAGGAAAAGTAGGGTTAGGAATGTTTCAATCAAGAAAGCTAAATATAAGTGACACATATTTTAATTATCAAGTTGGTGCACTAAGGGATAAGAACAGAAGAGAGATAGGAAAATGAATGAGTTTATTTTTAGGTTGGGATTACAGAGAAAAAATATTTTTCCCCAAAAGAATATTTGAAATTTGTAATCTTAAATCCAAGTTTCATTTGGAAGTGACTTTGTTTGAAAAGGACAATTGCAAAATAATAAAAGAAGATATTTCTTTGTAAATGGTTTTACTAATTATTTTTTAGAAATCTTGAAAAGTTACAGATCCAGATTTTTCAATACTTTAAATCATAAAGGTTTACCATAAAGCCTTTTCCAGGCTATGTGAAGCTTTCTGAGAAAGAAAATACTACAGTCTGAGTTTAAATCTCTACTTTAGTTTCCAGTCTATAAGACTGGCCAGGCACAGTGGCTCATGCCTGTAATCCTAGCACTCTGGGTGGCCGAGTCAGGTGGATCGCTCAAGGTCAGGAGTTCAAAATCAGCCTGAGCAAGAGTGAGACCCCATCTCTACTAAAAATAGAAAGAAATTAATTGGTCAACTAAAAATACATAGAAAAAATTAGCTGGGCATGGTGGCACATGCCTGTAGTCCCAGCTACTCGGGAGGCTGAAGCAGAAGGATCACTTGAGCCCAGGAATTTGAGATTGCTGTGAGCTAGGTTGACACCATGATACTCTAGACGGGGCAACAGAGTGAGACTCTGCCTCAAAAAAAAAAAGAAAGAAAGAAACAACTATTATATGAAACCATAATTACTGTCTTGCTTGAAACAACTAAAAACTACAAAATATGTGAAACAATTTTCACACACTGGATTTCAGCCAGCACAGGACAGTGACCACAAAGAGAAGAAACAAACTAGCTGAGACTCATAATTGCCCTAGCTTGCAGACTACAGAGAGTTTGTCAGTTTCATGCAGGGAAGGGATTCTCTGATGAATCTGGTGGTTTTACTGAATTGAGGAAATCAAGAGGCTGGGAATGTTGGGAGGTCTAGGCAGCTGGAATTCACAGGGAAGATTATAGAAGAGCAGAGGAATTGCACAAAGAGAATTCTGAGTTTTTTCAGAGACTTCCCTCACATCTTCAGCCTAGTATCAATGGGCTTACGTGTGTGAGGAAATTATCTGAGGTCAAGGATATAACCCCCTGGAAGGAGCAGAAGGAACAATGCCAGAGGCTCACACAATGTCAGTGATACTCCCTGTCATCCAGCATGAAAAACCTCCTAATGCACAGGTAGAGTACTCAGAAGCATATTGTCTCAGCAGTAGAGCAAAATAAACCTAAGCTAACAGCTACTCTAGTACCCCCAATAAACTTAAACACAATTTGTGGAAGGATGAAACATTTTCAAGTAGCTTAACTACACCTCGAAGCACACACAGAAATACAAGAACATACAAATATTCTGCAGCCTTGACCTAAAATTGCAATAGTTTGCATCCAAAGAAAAATTACCACGTATGCAAGCAAGGGGAAAATATGACCAGTAATGAGGGGAAAAAAGTAATCGATAAAAGCAAACCTACAAATTACACAGAGAACTGAATTCATGAAAAGAAAAATATTAATAAAACAGAATACCTAGATTCCACATGTTTAGGAAGGCAGATAAAAAGGAATATATAAAAAAGGCAGAGATTGAAAATCTAAATGATAGGGCAAGAAGAGAGTGAAACATTCTTATACGATGTTAAGTGAAGAAGGGAATTTTTACAAAGCTAAATGTATTTAAAATTCATTTTTTTGTTCATACACATATTCATAAAAGTAATTAAAAGAAAACAGCTATATTAAAATGTTAACCATTATTATCTCTTAGTATTAAGTTATCAGTGAATTTTTTTCTTCTTTAAAAATGTTAATCTATAGTAAATGCATATTCTATTTATATGGAAAAGAAACTTAGGTGAAAAAATATTGACTCAGGACACTAGGCTTTACTTTTAGCCCATGCAACATCCTAGAAGCCTAATGGCACAGCATCAGTCCTGCAAAACGAGTTCCACTTGCATTCCCTCTTGCAAAGTAGCCCTTTCAAGGAATCATGCATGACTATGTGGTTACAATTTTGGCTCTGAAAAGATCTGAAGAAGTTGAACTCTGCAAAATATCTACTGTCCTCCTCTTCATAGGTTAAAAACATGTGTTCCTTGTGTTTTTAGCAATTCAAACCTTACCTGACTCAGATAAAATGATCTCATTAGAATTGATAGTCATTTAAATGTTTCAAAAAATTACTGGAGACCAACATTGTTAAAGGGATGAGAAAAAGGCCGGGCGCGGTGGCTCACGCCTGTAATCCTAGCTCTCTGGGAGGCCGAGGCGGGCGGATTGCTCAAGGTCAGGAGTTCAAAACCAGCCTGAGCAAGAGCGAGACCCTGTCTCTACTATAAATAGAAAGAAATTAATTGGCCAACTGATATGTATATAAAAAAAATTAGCCGGGCATGGTGGCGCATGCCTGTAGTCCCAGCTACTCGGGAGGCTGAGGCAGAAGGATCGCTCTAGCCCAGGAGTGTGAGGTTGCTGTGAGCTAGGCTGACACCACGGCACTCACTCTAGCCTGGACAACAAAGCGAGACTCTGTCTCAAAAAAAAAAAAAAAAGGGATGAGAAAAGATTGCCAAAAATATTATCCTTCATTATTTTAAACTCCTCTTCAAATCTCTGGGTTTTCCTTGAGCTCAATCATCAATGATCCTCTTCCTCCTTTCAAATGCCACAAGGTCATAACATGAGACTGCAGAATTTGCTTCCTTTTCTCTCTACTACTAAGAAAGAATTTTGATCAAGGAAAAGAATACAAAATAATTTCTCCAAAATAAGGAATTATAAGAGGTAAATCCATGCAAGGGAAAATTTTATTCACATATAAATGGGAATGCCATTATCCCATCCTCATCATCCTTAGTCTCAATGATTTCTCCGGGCATGCTCTGGTATCTCTTTCTTTAATCCTTACCCTTCAATCTCACATGTGGACATGTACACAAACATACACATACACACATACATCACAGACCAGAGAAATAATCATATAGACACACATATATTCAAAAACTCTTGTGTTAACATTTATGTGTCTTTTCAGTTATTGATTCATTCAAATGTCATGTCAGTTGTATGCAGGATTATCATATACACATTACAGATGTGTATACACATTACCTCAGTATGGAGATAGTAGCAGAGTATAGAGAGTAGGCCTGAGTTGAGAAAAGAGGTCTCAAATGAGAGGAAACCAGCCAAAGAACACTGGTAACATGAAAAATAAAATAAAACAGACCAACACTCCCAAGGGTTCACAATGTAGCTACAGAAATGAACTCCAACTACAAAGAAATTGTTGAAATAACAGAAATGGAATTCAAAAAATGCATGGCAAATAAGATGAATGGAATTGAAAAGAAAGTTAAAAACTAACAAAAAGAAGCCCCACAAATATTTATGGAAATTAACGAAAATGTTACTAACTAAAGAACTAGACAAAATTAGGAAAGTTATAAAAGAACTTAAAGAAATGAAAGAGTCATTTGGGGATTTTCAAAACATAACAGAAAGTTTCAGTAACAGAATAAACCAAGAAGATAAAAGAATCTCAGAGGTTGATGACAAGATGTTGTCCTAACCCAATCATTTAAAGAGGCAGAGAAGAGAAAAACAAAGGCGGAGCAATCCCTTAGAGAGATGTGGTACTATGCAAAGTGAACAAATATACAAATTATAAGTATCCCAGAGGGAGAAGAAGAAAGCACTAAAAACATGGAAAATCTATTTGAGGGAATTATGGATGAATATTTCCATAGTTTCAAGAGAGATCTAGACATCCAGATACAAGACGGTTATTGAATTCCAGGAAGATTCATAGCAAATAGGACATCTCCAAGACAGATAGTAATCAACTTGGCTAAAGTCAAAATGAAAGAGAAAATTCTACAAGCAGCTAGATGTAAGCAACAACTGGCCTAAAAGGGGAAATCCATCAGAATCACAACAGATTTCTCAATGGAAACCTGACAAGCCAGAAGGGAGTGGATCCCCATCTTTAGTCTTCTTAAATATAGCAAATTCCAGCCTAGAATTTTGTATCCTAAAAAACTGAGTTTCACATTGGATGGAGAAATTAAGTCTTTCCCTGACAAGCAAACATTGAGAAAACTTATGATAACTAGACCTGCCATGCAGGAAGTACTCAGATCTGCATTACACATGGATTATCACAATAGACACCCACCAGTGTAAAATCACCCAAAAGCTAAACCTCAAAGCCTATGTATGATAATGGCTCAAGAGGTAAAACAAAGCAATAAAGTTCTAGACAACAGTATGAACAGAAATTTACTCCACTTATCAATTCTTTCAATAAATGTGAACAGCTTGAACTTCCCACTGAAAAGAAATAGGGGGGATGAATTGATTAAAAAAATACAAGCCAAGTATCTGCTGTCTCCAAGAAATGCACCTAGCCAACAAGGAAGGACTCATTCAGACTCAAGGTAAACGATGGAAAACAATATTACATGCAAATGGAAACCAAAAGAAAGCTGCTGTAGCCATTCTCATATCTGATAACATAGATTTCAAATCAAAAAAAGTGAAGAAATACAAAGATGGGCCGGGCGCTGTGGCTCACGCCTGTAATCCTAGCTCTTGGGAGGCCGAGGCGGGCGGATTGCTCAAGGTCAGGAGTTCAAAACCAGCCTGAGCAAGAGCGAGACCCCGTCTCTACTATAAATAGAAAGAAATTAATTGGCCAACTGATATATATATAAAAAAAAAAAAAAATTAGCCGGGCATGGTGGCGCATGCCTGTAGTCCCAGCTACCCGGGAGGCTGAGGCAGAAGGATCACTCGAGCCCAGGAGTTTGAGGTTGCTGTGAGCTAGGCTGACACCACGGCACTCACTCTAGCCTGGGCAACAAAAGCGAGACTCTGTCTCAAAAAAAAAAAAACCAAAGATGGTGATTATATAATGATGAAGGGAAAAATTCAACAAGAAGACACAACAATCCTAAATATTTGTGTGCTTAATATAGGTGGGCTCAGATTTACAAAGCATACCCTACTTAATCTAAACAAAATGGAAAACAGCAACATAATAATAGCCAGGGATTTCAAAACCCCACTGACAGAATGGGATAGATCCTCTAATCAGAAAATAAACAAAGAAACAATGAACTTAAATAGGACTTGAGAATAAATGGGTTTAACAAACATTCTACCCCCAAACTACAAATATATGCTCTTCTCATCAGCTCATGGAATGTTCTGTAGGATTGATCACATCCTAGGTCAGAAAACATGCCTCAACAAATTTAATAGAAATTATACCATCTATCTTCTCAGACCACAGTGGAATAAAATTAGAAATTCCAATAGAAATGTTCAACTATACACAAAGTCATGGAAATTAAACAATATCCTGCTGAACAATTATTGGGTCAAAGAGGAAACTGTGATGGAAATGAAAAGATTCTTGAAACATGACAAAGGGGGCACAAGTTACCAAAATCTGTGGGATTTTGCAAAAGCAATCATAAGAGAAAAATTCATAGCTATACATGCCTACCTCCAAAAGACAGAAAGATCACAAATCGACAATCTAATGAATCGTTTCAAGGAATTGGCAAAGGAAGTGCAAACTAATCCAAAACCCAGCAGAAGAATAGAAATAACTAAGGTCAGAGAAGAACTAAATGAAATCACTAACAAAAGAGTTATAAAGAAGAGTAGTAAAACAAAGAGTTGGTTCTTTGAAAAGATGAACAAAATCCACAGGCCTCTCAACAGATTAACTAGAAACAGAAAAGAAAGGTCTCTAATAAGCTCAATCAGAAATTAAAAAGAAGACATTACAACTGGCACCACAGAAATACAAAACATCATCTCTGAATACTATAAAAACTTCTAAGTACATAATCTCAAAAATGTTGAGAAAATGGACAAATTCTTGGAAACGCACAAACTCCCAAGGCTCAATCAGGATGAAACAGAACTCCTGAACAGACCAACATCAAGTACAAAATTGAAGCAGTAATAGAAAATCTCCCAACAACAAAAACAGCCCTGGACCAGATGGTTTCACAGCCAAATTTTACCAGACTTACAAAGAAGAACTTGTACCTATATTATTGTAGAAATTATTTCATAACATCAAGAAGGCAGAAATCCTCCCCAATTCATTCTGTGAAGCCACTATCACTTTGATACCAAAGTCAGGAAAGGACACAACAACAACAACAAAAAAGAAAACTACAGACCGATTCCCCTTATGAATATAGATGCACAAATTCTCTACAAAATTCTAGCAAACCGATTTTAGCTGCACATAAAAAAAAAAATAATCCACCATGACCACTAGGGCTTCATCCTAGAGATGCAAGTATGGTTGAAAATATGAAAATCTATAAAAGTGATCAACCACATAAATAGAAGCAAACATGAGGACCACAGGATCCTCTGAATAGATGCAGAAAAACATTTGACATAATCCCATACCCTTTTATAGTTACAACTGTTAAAAAATAGGCATAGCTGGAACATACCTCAATGTTATAAAAGCAATACACAGCAAACCCACAGCCAACATCATACTGAAAGTAGAAAAATTTAGAGCATTCCCACTTAGAATTGGAACCAGACAAGTTTGCCCACTGTCGCCACTTCTGTTCAACATAGTGCTGGAAGACCTAGCCAGAGCAGTCAGGCAAGAGAAGAAAATCAAAGGTATCCAAATGGGAAAAGAAGAGGTCAAACTATCTCTCTTTGCTAATGATATGATTTTATATCTAGAAAACCCCAAAGATTCTGCCATGAGATTTACTAGAATTGATAAACAAAGTCAGCAAAGTCTTAGGTTACAAAGTCAGTGTACACAAATCAGTAGCATTCATACATGTCAATAACAGCCAAACTTAGAACCAAATCAAGATTCAATACCCTTCACATAGTCATATGGTAATTCTCCCTTTAAGATTTTGTGGAAGCACTACACTATTTTTCATAGTGGTTGTATGATTATGCATTCCCACAAGAAGCGCACAAGTTTTCTGATTTCTCCACATTCTCATCAACACTTATTTGCTGAATTTCTGAAACAACCATCCTAATGGGTAGAAGGTGGTGTCTTATTGTCGTTTTGATTTATATTACCCTAATGATTAGTATTGATGTGCACATTTTCAAGTGCTTAAGCCTCTCTTTATCTTCTTTGGTGAAGTGTTCATTGTAGCACTTTGTGTATTTTTAACGAGTTTTTGTTCTTTTTGTTGTTATATAGTTCTGGAAATACTTTATATATTTTGGACATTAACTCTTAAAATATATCTGTTTCCAAATATTTTCTGCTATTCTGTGGGTTGTCCTTAAACTCTTTTGATAGTGTCCTTGGATGTGCAAAGTTAATTTTGATGAAGACCAATATATCTATCTTTTCTTTCATTGCCTATGCTTTTGGTGTCATATTCAAGAAATCATTGCCAAATCCAATGTCAAGAAGATTTTCTACAAGTAGTAAATTATAATGCAGCAAGTCAGTCCAATATTCCTAGGTATAATATTTTCTATGAGCCATTCAGCCACCAGAATCATTTGAAATATCAAAATCCTCTTCCCTCATCTAAGGTTTTCTAAACCACCAATTAAAGAGAAACTAGAAAATAATTTTGGAGCTTGGTTAAGTGTAAGTTAGTTTAAAGACTACATCAGTGCTGGGTCTTGAGTGGTAAAGATGCTGTAGATTAAAGACAGTATTTGCAAGGAAATTTATAGCACTGAATGTATATGAAGAAACTTCCTTTCATAAAAAAGGAAAATGATATAAAATCAGTAATCTAAGTATCCACATTAGGAAACTGGAAAATGAAGAGCTAATTCATTTCTAAGTAAGCAGAAGAAAAGAAATCATAAAAATTAGAGCATAAATCAATGCAATTGGAAATCAGACATTACAAAATAAAAAGACTGCTGTTTCCCAAAGATTTGATAACAAATTAAATTTTTTTCATTTGTCAGCAAAGAAGGTTAATGGAGGGTAATGTAGGTTTAATTTGTACTTTTTATTGTTATTTTCAAAGTTTAATAGCTATTTCCATTTATCATATGTAACTAGTCTTAGCAAATCACTTACCCATGTTTCTATAACCTTAGACGTTTACCTGGCAACTAGGCATATTGTTTAGTAAACACCAGCACTTCTTTAATAGTATATGTAATAAGAATCCAATATTTTAAAGAATGACTTTTAAATCCACATGTATATGTTTGTATATAATATATCCTATATTTTAATTTATACCTATGTACACATACATGCATAGAAATATACACACAATTATATGTATGTGTTAAAATACTAATGCATGCCAAGTATAAATGGCTTTCTCTAGAAGAGCTTGGAAAAGGTTAATAGGTTATATTATTTCTCATCTTACTTCAAAATGGGAAAAAGGGGAAAGATGAGAAGAATTTGTCACATGCATGTTCACTTGCTGATGCTGTAAATGTGCTATGAGACTCATTTTGCACCAAAACATCAAATTACTATCACAAATATATTATGTGTAGAACATAGATACAGAAACTAGAATAATAATACAATCTGGTGAGGCTTTCCAGAGATGTTGTTCTTGTCTGGGGAGAGAATCATTACACTCAGAACACATGAGTAGCAATTTGAAACCATATATTCATAGTCGATTCTGAGGTGCATAGAAAGTGAAAAGAGCATTCCAGATCTTTACTTGGTATTTACAGTAACTCTCAAGCAGAACAGGAATTCCAACACTTAATGTCTATTCCTAACTGTCACTGATCCTATTAATATAAAATTTAGACCTGCCCCTAGACACAGGTTCTCTCTTTCAAATGCAAAAATCCAGCAATTCTTGGAGACACGCCTCCAAAAGGGCTTCCCTGCCCTCTTCCACTTTGTCCCTTATCATTATGAAGACCAGCATGGCCTCTGTGGACTCTTCTTTTCTTCAATTTCTTACTTGTATCATGCACAAAAGAAGGAAAGTCTGCAATCTGATTCAGCAATTAATAACACTTTTTATTTAAAACATGCACTAGAGAAATGGCTGTGAATTATCATACATTAATCATTTTACTGTGTTTTCTAGTGATAACATATTAACAACTCAATATTAGGTAAGTATTGTCACATGTGGCAGTAAATACTGTGTTACAGGATATGAGGAAGAGCAGATATAGATACAGTTGTGTGCAAAATTCCAGAAACTTTTCTTAATGGACATTGGACGTTCACTGCATCTTAAGGGAATGGGGAGATGTGAGACAACAGGTCAGGGAAGACATCTCTACAAATAGCAAGGAGGCAGAGGATGTCATGCATAAGAGAGAGGGGGAAAACAGCCACAGAATGTATATTACTTGACATTCATCACACAGGAATGAAGCTGATCTTGTACAAGGGTGGCAAAGAAATAGGCGCAGCAGAAGTTGAAATGACATTGAGCTTCTTTGGATCAATCAAAGATTTCAGGTTAAAGTTTTGTAAAATGCTGGTCAGGAACAAAAACAGTGCAATATGGGCCAGTCCCACACCCACACAAATCCGTTTTACTGAAAGTAATAAATACCGGGGGAGTTACTACTTATGTGCAACTGTGACTGTAACAGGTACTATGTTTGTGACTGTCACACTTTGATAAATGTTTGGATGGAAGAATGAATTGATGGATGAATGGAAAGAAGACTGGATAGACAAGTGAACACAGAAAGGCACACTTGCCATCCACCTAACATCTGATCTTAAAAAAGACCCTTCATTCAACAAATATTTGGTAAATATTAGCACCATACGAAGAAATTCATTAAGTATTCCCACATTATAACAGCTCCCTTGATGTTTTGACTTTATTTTTTTAATTTTTTTATTTCAGTATATTATGGGGGTACATATTTTAAGGTTTCAAATAATGCCCTTGTCCCTCCTCCCCCTACAAGTCTGAGCCCCAAGCATGATGATCCCCCAGGTGGTGCATCACTATGTATGCATATACCCGTCCCCTACCCCATCCACCTGCCCAATACCCAATCAATGTAGTTCCTATGTGCACTTAGGTGCTGCTCAGTTAATACCAGTTTGCTGGTGAGTATATGTGGTGCTTGTTTTTCCATTCTTGGGATACTTCACTTAGCAGAATGGGTTCTAGCTCTATCCAGGAAAATACAAGAGGTGCTATATCACCATTGTTTCTTATAGCTGAATAGTACTCTATGGTATGTATATGCCACATTTTATCACTCCACTCATGTATTGATGGGCACTTGGGTTGTTTCCATATCTTTGCAATTGGAAATTGTGCTGCTATAAACATTTGAGTGCAGATGTCTTTTTTATAGAATGTCTTTTTGGGTAGATGCCCAGTAATTGGATTGCTGGATCAAATGGTAGATCTACTTGTATTGCTTTAAGGTATCTCCATATTGCTTTCCACAGAGGTTGAACTAGTTTGCAGTCCCACCAGCAGCATAGGATTGTTCCTATCTCTCTGCATCCATGCCAACACTTATTGTTTTGGGACTTTTTGACAAAGGCTGATATGACTGGAGATAAGTGATATCTCATTGTGGTTTTGATTTGCGTTTCCCTGATGTTTAGAGATTTTGAGCATTTTTTCATGTTTGTTGACCATTAGTGTGTTTTCTTTTGAAAAGTTTCTGTTCATGTCCTTTACCCATTTTTTGATGGGGTTGTTTCATTTTTTTCTTGCTGATTTTCCTGAGTTCTAAATAGATTCTAGTTATCAGCCCTTTATCAGATGTGTAGCTTGTGAAAATTTTCTCCCATTCTGTGGGTTGTCTGTTTGCTCTCATAACAGTGTAGTTGGCTGTGAAGAAGTTTTTTATCCTTTCCTCCACTGACCATTTATTTCTCAGTGATATGGACTTTTGGAAATATTTTTAAATGTTACAAACATTGATATAGTTAGCTTAGTTCTTTGTCAGTCTTTAATTTATCAGTTGCCAAAAATGGACTCATGGTTAAGAGGAAATATGTACTAATAAAGATCATGAGCTCTGTGGTCATGTGCTCTGCATTTGAATCTTCTCTCTCACTCTCACTACTTACAGGACCTTGAATCAGTTTCTCGATTTCTCCTAGTTTAGTTCCTTCCTGTGCCAGTTGAGGATATTAATACTATCTAATTCATAAGGTCAACAAGTACTAAATAAATCAATGCAAATAAAGCTCTTAAAAGAAAAAATAAATAAAATGACATCTTGTAATGTGAAAACAAGAAGTACAGTAACAATAAAATGATTGAGTGTTTATCATTGACAAGCAGGTTTTTTGTCTTGTTATAAACTCATGGGGGAGATATTCATAAGGGATTGATCCTAACTTAATACCACAGAAGAGATGATGAAATTAGAAAAATCCTCACTCTGTGACTATTCAGGTCAGGAGGATCAATTAAAGTTCCAATAGTTGGGTGTTTGAGTTGGAAAGCAAGATTTACACAAAACCTTAAAGTACCGTGACATGGATATTTATTAATTATACATAACCTACATTGCAAAGCCTCTGCAATGCAGAGATCTGGCAGATACCACCTTATTACTGAGGAAATGAGCATAGCCGATAATGGCACACGTGACATACGTGCCCCCACCTCACCAATGTGATTCTGTGGGATAGTTGAAGCATTAATGCCTTATTCTTCCCAAATCATAATTGGAATCTAATCTACAGATAACATTCACACAAAAACCTGAGGAGCATTTTGAATGGCTGGACTCCACAGAAAGGTCAACATACTGGAAGGAAACAAATGAAGGAAAGCAACTGTGTGCTTGATCACAGGGGACTAAAGAGCTGACAAGCAAGGAACATGCTTGTTCCTTGACTGGATGGTAAATGGCAAGAGAATAAAAGCTGAAATGATTCTAGTAAAATTGGGAAACCTTACATATGGGCTGTATATTAGATCATATTATGGTATCAGTAACTCCTGAGTATGAATGATATTTTTATTATGTAGGAGAAAATAGTTGCACTTGGGAATGCATACAAAAGTGCTGATATGTAGAGAAATGGATAGAAAGATATAAAAGTAGATATATACACATTTTCATATATACACACATCTATGTCTATATATGTTTTTTAATTTTATTTAGATTTAAATTTTTTAAAAATACAAATATGAGGGAAATCCATCCCCTAATTTTGTACTATTCAATGCCTATAATTTCATTTTCTAAATTATTTTCCTGAACATTTAAATAAGTAATATATGAAAATGTTTCTTAAAAATATAAAAGCATATATAATTTCAACAAATGATATTCAAAACCTGGAAATTCATCAGGGAAAAACTGAAGCATGACCATTAGTACTCCACATCATAAATGAAAATTAACTTGAAACGTGTCTTTATCTAAATAGAAGTGTTAGAACAATAAAACATCTATAAAAACATAAGTATAAATCCCTGAGACATTGGTGGCAAATATTCCTCAGATGTAGGGCACAAAAGCACAATCAGCCTCACATCATTCCAAACATTTCTGCTGAACAGAAGTGTTTTCCACTGGGCAGAAACAAACAACCGACCATGCATGAATCCAACCTAACTCCTATTTTGGCATAGCCCATCAGTAAGAATGTTTTTACAAATGCCAAAGAATAACTTTTTTGACATATGAAAAATATATGAGATTTATATTTCATTCTCCATAAAACTTGGCACATATCCGTCCTCATTCTATCACACGTTGTCTGTGACTGCTTCCATGCCACACTGGCAGAGCTTGGTAGTGCAGCAGAAAACCTATGGCCTGAAATGTTTAGAGTATTTACTACGTGGCCATCACAGAAAAAGCTGGCCAACTCCTGTCTTAGACCATTATCTCCACCTAGAGTAGTGCCTCCAACCTGTGGCAAAAGAGCCCATTTATCTCACCTGTAGGGGATGAAATTAGCCACACAGAGCTGCATATCCCTGTACTAGACTCTCCCGCACAGAAGAGAATGAATGGGTCATTCTTTGGGTCTGGGCTCTCTAGATTCAAAACTCACCAGACACAGCATGAGCCACTCTACAGCTTGGTGAATGGGTGATCTCAGCAGATGCATCGCTCCCCAGAGGTGGGTCCCCAATCTGATGCACTCGATGGGGGTGGGGTACTGTATATCCCTGATTCCTCAGTCTATTTCCCATGTAGATAGCTACAGGACAGCAAGCTTCGTTACTATGACCCTCAGATCTGAATAGTGACAAACAAACTCTTTCTTTGCTATGTCCTTGGTACGTAATGGTACAGAATGAGCTGAAATGCTAATCCTTGTACCCAATCACTGACCTCGGGGAGAGTCCCCTAACCTCTTGGTAAAGTTATCAGTTCTATCTCCTCCAGGAAATGACCTTAGTATCTGCAACCTTAGCAATCTCATTTATTTTTACCCTATGAAAGTACAGTATTTAGTTATCTAACTTTAAATTATTTTTTATTTCGGCATATTATGGGGGTACAGATTTTAAGGTTTCAATAAATGCCCATTTCCCCCCCTCCCCCCACAAGTCTGAGTCTCCATCATGACAACCACCCAGATAGTGCACATCTCACTCATTATATATGTATATACCCGCCCCCCTCCCCCCTCCCACCTGCCCAATACCCTATTACTATAGAACCTATGTGACCACTTAGGTGCTGCTCAGTTAATACCAATTTGCTGGTGAGTATATGTGGTGCTTGTTTTTCCATTCTTGGGAAACTTCACTTAATAGTATGGTTTCCAGCTCTAACCAGGAAAATATAAGATGTGCTATATCACCATTGTTTCTTAGAGTTGAATAGTACTCCATGGTATACATATACCACATTTTATTAATCCATTCTTGGATTGATGGGCACTTGGGCTGTTTCCACAGCCTTGCAATTATGAATTGTGCTGCTATACAAAATTTGAGTGCAGGTGTCTTTTTTGTAGAGTGTCATTGGCTCTTTTGGGTAGATGCCCAGCAATGGGATTGCTGGATCAAATGGTAGATTCACTTGTATCGCTTTAAGGTATCTCCATATTGCTTTCCACAGAGGTTGAACTAGTTTGCAGTCCCACCAGCAGTGTAGGAGTGTTCCTCTCTCTCCGCAATCACGCCAGCATTTATTGTTTGGAGACTTTTTGATAAAGGCCATTCTCACTGGGGTTAAGTGATATCTCATTGTGGTTTTGATTTGCATTTCCCTGATGATTAGAGATGTTGAGCATTTTTTCATGTTGGTTGGCCATTCTTCTGTCTTCTTTAGAAAAGTTTCTGTTCAAGTCCTTTGCCCACTTTTTAATGGGGTTATTTGATTTTTTTCTTCCTGATTTTTGTGAGTTCTAAGTATATTCTAGTTATCAGTCCCTTATCAGATGCATAGGATGCAAAAATTTTCTCCCATTCTGTAGTTGTCTGTTTACTTTCATGACTATTTCTTTGTGCAGAAGCTTTGTAGTTTGATCATGTCCCATTTATTTATTTTTGTTGCTGCTGTGATTGCCTTTGGGGACTTCTTCATAAACTCTTTGCCCAGGCCAATGTCTAGGAGAGTGTTTCCAACTTTTTCCTCTAGAATTCTAATAGTTTCATACCTTAGGTTTAAGTCTGTTATCCAGCGTGAGTTGATTTTTGTGAGAGGTGAAAGGTGTGGGTCCTGTTTTAGCCTTCTACAGGTGGCTATCCAGTTTTCCCAGCACCATTTATTGAAAAGAGATTCTTTTCCCCAGCGTATGTTTTTGTCTGTTTTGTCAAAGATTAGATGGCTATATAAGGATGGTTTTATATCAGGATTTTCACATCTGTTCCACTGGTCCATATTCCTATTTTTTGTGCCAATACCATATTGATTTAATTACTACAGCTTTGTAGTATAGTTTGATATCTGGCATATTAATGCCTCCCATTTTGTTTTTGTTGCCTAGAATTGCTCTTGATATTCGGGGTCTTCTTTGATTCCATACGAAGTGTAAAATTATTTTTTCTATATCTGTGAAGTATGCTGATGGGATTTTAATAGGTATTGCATTGAATCTGTAGATCAGTTTGGGTAGTATAGACATTTTGATGATGTTCAGTCTGCTGATCCACGAGCATGGTATGGATTTCCATCTGTTTACATCCTCTGCTATTTCCTTCCTCAGTGTTTCATAGTTCTCCCTGTAGAGGTCTTTTACGTCCTTGGTTAACTATATTCCTAGGTACTTTAATTTCTTTGTTGCTATTGTGAAGGGAATTGAGTCTCAATTCCCTTCCCTTGATTTGGTTCTCAATTAGATTGTTGTTGGCGTATATGAATGCCTCTGATTTCTGTGTATTGATTTTGTATCCTGAGACTTTACTAAATTCATTGATCAGTTCCAGGAGTTTCTTGGTTGAATCTTTGGGGTTTTCTAGTTATAATATCATATCATCAGCAAACAGTGAAAGTTTGATCTCTTCTACCCCTATTTGGATACCATTAATTCGACTTTCCTGTCTGATTGCCGTAGCCAAGACTTCCAGCACTATGTTGAATAGTAGTGGAGATAGTGGGCAGCCTTGTCTGGTTTCAGATCTAAGTGGGAATGCTTTCAATTTTTCCCCATTCAGTATGATGTTGGCTATGGGTCTGTCATATATGGCTTGTATCATTTTTAGGTATGTCCCTTCTATGCCTATTTTCTTAAGTGTTCGTATCATGAAAGGGTGTTGAATTATGTCAAAAGCTTTTTCTGCATCTATTGAAAGAATCATGTGGTCTTTGTTATTGCTTCTGTTTATGTGGTGAATTGCATCTATAGATTTACGTATGTTGAACCATCCCTGCATCCCTGGGATGAAGCCCACTTGTTCGTGGTGGATTATTTTTTTGATAAGTGTCTGGATTCGGTTAGCTAAGATTTTGTTGAAAATTTTTCCATCTATATTCATTAAGGATATTGGTCTGTAGTTTTCTTTTTTTGTTGCATCCTTTCCTGGTTTTGGTATCAGAGTAATATTCGCTTCATAAAAGGTGTCGGGGAGGTTTCCGTTCTTCTCGATGTTGTGGAATAGTTTCTGCAAGATAGGTACTAGTTCTTGTTTGTAAGTGTGGTAAAATTCGGGTGTGAAGCCATCTGGACCGGGACTTTTCTTTTTAGGGAGATTTTTAATTGCTGTTTCTATTTCAGCTGTAGAGATTGGTCTATTCAGGGAATCTATTTCTTCCTGGTTTAGCCTAGGGAGGCTGTGTGTTTCTAGAAATTTGTCCATTTCCTCCACATTTTCCAGTTTGTGTGCATAAAAATTTATGTAGTATTCATAAATTATATCTTGTATCTCTTTGGGATCAGTTGTGATATCTCCTTGTTTATTCCTGATGGAGCTTATTAGAGATTTCTCTTTTCTGCTTTTTGTTAGCTTAGCCAATGGTGTGTCTATTTTGTTTATTTTTTCAAAGAACCAACTTTTTGTTTTATTAATCTCTTGAATAGCTTCCCTGTTTTCAATTTCATTTAGTTCTGATTTGATCTTGTTCATTTCACTTCTTCTGCTGGGTTTGGGGTTGGTCAGTTCTTCTTTTTCCAGCTCTTTGAGTCATTTCATTAGAATGCCTATTTGTGATGTTTTTGTCTTTTGGTTATAGGCATTTATGGAGATAAACTTTCCTCTCAGAACTGCTTTAGCTGTGTCCCAGACGAGTTGATAACTTGTCTCTTCATTGTCGTTTTCTTCATAGAATTTTTAAATTTCCGTCTTGATTTCTTCATTTATGAAGTAATCATTTAGTAGGAGGTTGTTTAATTTCCACGTTTTTGTGTAGAAATGTGAGTTTCTGTTAGGGTTGATTTCTAGTTTTATTCCACTGTGATCTGAGAAGGTACATGGTATGATTTCTATTTTTTTAAATTTCTTGAGATTTACTTTGTGTTCTAGGATATGGTCAATCTTAGAGAATGTCCCGCCAGATGATGAGAAGAATGTATATTCAGTGGATTTTGGGTAGAATGTCCTATAGATGTCAGTCGCACCCAATTGTTCCAGGGTTTTGTTTAAATTCATTATTTCTTTATTAATTTTCTGTTTGGAGGATCTGTCTTGTGCCGTCAGTGGGGTGTTGAAATCTCCGGTGATTATGGAATTGCTATTAATCCATTTGCTTAGATCCAGTAAGGTTTGCTTTATGAAATGGGGTGAACCTAAGTTGGGTGCATATATATTTAAAATTCTTATCTCTTCTTGTTGAAGTGTGCCCTTCACTGTTATATAATGACCCTCTTTGTCTTTCACTACTTTTGTTGGTTTAAAAACTATATCGTCTGAATTAGAACTGCCACACCAGCCTTCTTTTGGCTTCCACTTGCCTGGGATACTGATCTCCACCCTTTTACTTTTAGTCTATATGCATTCTTGCAGGTTAGATGTGTTTCCTGAAGACAGCATATACTTGGCCTGTATCCATTCAGCCAGCCTATGTCTCTTGATTGGAGACTTTAAGCCATTCACATTTATTGAGAGAACTGATAGGTAAGGTAGATTACTGTTCATTTTGTTGGGTTGGATGTTATTGCTTTGATTTGTCTCTTGAGCCATTGTATTATCTGGCCTTTAATCTTTGGGTTTTTGTTGTTTTTATATTTGTGAGTTTTTATTATGGTGTTCTGTGTGTAACACTGTTTTGAGTAGTTCTTGTAGGGCTGGTCTTGTCTTGGTGAATTCTATGAGACTTTGCTTGTCTGAGAATGTCTTTATTTCTCCTTCATATATGAAGCTTAGTTTTGCAGGGAATAAGATTCTAGGCTGGGCATTGTTTTGTTTCAGAAAAGTGAGAATGGGGCCCCAGTCTCTCCTTGCTTGTAAAGTCTCATTAGAGAAGTCTGGTGTTATTCAAATTGGCTTTCCCTTGTATTTTACTTGCTTCTTTCTTATTACAGTTCTTAGAAGGGCCTCTTTAGTTGATATTTTGGTCAGTCTGATGACTGCATGTCGTGACGTCTTCCTGTTTGCATTGAATCTCCCAGGGGTCCTCTGAGCTTCTTGAACTTGTATATTGAGATTTTGAGCAAGGCCTGGGAAATTTTCCTCTATTTTATCTTCAAAAAGCTTGTCCGGCCCTTGAGTGTTGTCTTCTTCCCCTTCTGCTTACCCTATGACCCTCACGTTAGGTTTTTTCACATAATCCCACATCTCTTGTAGGCTTTGCTCTTTTCTCTTGTTTCTCTGCTCTATCTTTGTGACTGATTTATTTAATTGGAAAGTGTTATCTTCAATCTCTGAAATTCTTTCTTCTGTTTGATCTACCCTGTTCTTGAGACTTTCCACTGTATTTTTTAATTCCCTGAGTTGATTCTTCCTCTCCAGGACTTCAGTTAAAGTTTTCTTCACTGTGTCAATCTCTTTAGTGAACCTTTGTTCCATATACTGGAGGCTTTTTGTGGTTTCTTTGTGTTGGTTATTGAGTTGTTGTTGCAGGTCGGTGAGTGTTCTTATGATCTACATACAAAATTCCTCTTCTGTCATATTGGTTGCCTGATTTGGGTTGGTGTCCATTTCTAGAGGGCTGGTGCTCCTCTTTGGGGGTGTGTTTTCTGTTTGGTTCTTCATATTTCCTGAGTTCTTTCGCTGATTTCTTCCCATGTTGATCCGTTGTTGTTTCTTTCCTTTAGGTTTTCGTTTGGGTATTCACACACCTTGTTTAGTTTCTGAGCCGTTAGTTGGTGTCTGTGGGTGAGGTTTGACCACTCCCTGTATATTGAGTCAGTGGGTGCCGAGAAAGGGCTGTGCAGGATGCCGTCCCTGTCAGTAGGTGGCGCTTGCTTGGAGGAACAGGCTCTGCTGTTGTTTTTGTGTCCTGTTATCAGCTCTTGTTCTGGGCGGAGCTGGGTTGGGTAAGCCTGCCCTCAGGCACCACCAATGTCGTTAGCAGGGGTCAAAGATCTGTTCTCTGCTTCCAGGAAAAGCTGGCAGGGCGGGGCTGTAATGGTCCCGCTCAGCCAGAAAGTCTGGTGTGGGGTGGGACTGTCTGAGACCCGCAGTCTGGAGCAGGCCTCGCTTCTTTCCACCCTCCCCAACTCCGCAGCTACTCCTGGGCCTTTGCCAGCAGGCCAGACCACACGCCAACAGGCCTCCCTGGACTGTGATGCTGGCAGGGAGGTTCCCTGCACAGGAACGCTACCTGGGCTGGGCATATGGCCTCCTTTTGGGAGGAAGGTTGCCCTCTAGGACGCTTATCTGCCCTTGAAGGCACACACACCTCAGTAGGCTGTTCACGTATAACCCTTCTGTGCCCCGGGCAATGCTAGACCTTGGTGCATGGGATCTCATCTGCAGGTCCGACCTCTGGGTCCCAGAGTTCAAACTGTATCCCCACTAGGGAGAGGAATTCCGGTCGCAATTCACCCACAGGGAGCCCAAGCTGGGTCTGTGTCTCTCAGCCTCTGAGTCTGCAGCGTTCTCCTGGGAACACCGTGCCAGCAGCACCTGGGAGGTCTGGTGGGTAGGGAACTCACAGTCTGAGTTCCCCTTAGTCAGCTGTAGGGTCCCAAAAGGGAAGGTCCTGTTCCCTGGAGGTGCCTCCAGCTGGTGGCTGTAATGTCTCACTGGGTAGCCACGGGTAGGGTGGCGGAGGGGAGGAGGAGGCAATATGGTGCCTGCTGTGCGGCTCAGGTCTGTGCACACGGAGGTGCGGGGAGAGAGTTGGGAGCCTGGTGCCACGTCCGCTACAGGCTCACCGCTGGCTGGCGGCAGCCGTCTCTGGGCTGGTGTCCACAGGTCTCTCCACCCGCTGTGGAGCCCACCAGTAGTCCCAAATGCAGGGGAGTGGATACAGCAAATCCACCTACCCTTGCCGCTGGTCTCCGGGCTGCTCCGGTCTCTAATTTTAAATTTTAACAATTATATCTTGTGGGTCAAGTGGAATAGAGTAGCCTGCAACATAGCAACTAGACCATCTGGATGAATACGGAAACCATGTGAAAAAGGCATTGTATAGCTGCTAAGGAAAAAAATTTGTCTGAAGATCCAGAGATGGGAAAACATCAGAGAGCTACACTCATGGCTGTAGGTAACTATGGACTCTGTTCAGCATGTCCACCTAGGGTGAGGGCAGGAGGGGTTGCAGCCTTGTGACTGCCGTGGGAGGAGAATGCACGAAGATAAACATCGTCCCAGATTCTGCATTTTTTCATATATATAACATCTAGAATTTAACCAGAAGTTGTTAGACATTTCAATGATACCTCTAAGGGGGCAGGAGAAGAAAACTCAGGTCAGGAGAAGGTCATAAAAACAGACCCACATTAGAGAACATTTCTCATCTACTTTTATTTTTATTTTATTTTATTTTTTATTTCAGGATATTATGGGGGTGCAAACATTTTGGTTACGTGTCATGACTTTGCCACACCCAATCCATGATTAGAGGTGTGCCCTTCCCTCCTACAATGCTCACTGCATCCATTATCCCCAACGTCCCCAAAATATTACTACCGTGTGAGCAGCTTAGTGTTAATCAGTCAGTGCCAATTTGATGGCAAGTACATGTGGTGCTTATTCTTCCATTGTTGTGATACCTCCCTTCAGAGCATGGCCTCATTTTTTTTACGCAGAACCTATCCTGTATTTTAATTAATTAATTAATTAATTGATTGATTTTACAATCAGGATATTATGGGGGTATATACATTTTGTTTACATGAAATGCATTTGCCTTGCTCAAGCCAGGGCTACAAGCGTGTCCTTCCCCCATACAGTGTGCCTGTTTCCATTAGCTATGGGTTTACCCTCCCCCAACCCCAGGGTAATATAAGAGATGCTAGATCACCATGGTTTTATATAGTTCAGTAGTAGTCCATGGTACACATATACCACATTTTATTAATCCACTCATGTATTGATGGGCATTTGGGTTGTTTCCACATCTTTGCAAATGTAAATTGTGCTGCTCATAAATAGTACATTTTTTGAGTATTAAACTGTGGCAAGACATACTTAACATAAATTTACCCAGTTTAATGATTTTTATGGTACAGTTCAGTAGCATTAAGTATATTCACATTATTGTGCAAATAACAACACTATCTTCAGAACTCTTTTCATCTTATAGATCTAAACTTTGTATCATTAAACAATAATGCCACATTCTCACATTTAATGCATAAGACTTTATATGACTACGAATTTGCTTATTCTAGGTAACTCATATAAGTGGACTTATACAAATTTTGTATAACTATGACTGGCTATTTTCACTTTACATAGTGTCTTCAAGTTTTATTCATGTTACAGCATGTCTCAGAATTTACTTTCTTTTAAAGCCTGAATAATATTCCATTGTATATAAATATATATATATATATATATATATATATATATCTCCATATATATCACATGTTATTTATCCCATTTCTTAGTCAATGGACACTTGAGATGCTTCTACCTTTGGATTTTGTGAATGCAGTTGCTATGAACATTGGGGTACAAATATTTCTATGATACCAGCTTTCATTTCTTTTATGGATATACTGACTGTTTGAATTGCTAAGTCATATAGGAATTCTCTCATTAAGTTTTTATGGAACCACTACACTATTTTTGATAGTGGCTGCATCATTATACATTCTCACAAGAAGTGCACAGGTTTCCTGATTTCTCCACATTCTCATCAACACTTAGTATTTTCTGAATCTTTGAAACAACCATCCTAATGAGTAGAAGGAGGTGTCTCATGAAGGTTATGATTTATATTACCCTAAGGATTAGTGATGATGTGCATATTTTCAAGTGCTTAAGCCATCCTTTATCTTCTCTGGTGAAATGTTCATTCTAGCACTTTGCACATTTTTAATCAGGTTTTGTCCTCTTTGTTGATGTTATGAAGTTGTACAAATACTTTATATATTTTGGACATTAACTCTTAAAAGATATATGATTCCAAATATTTTCTGCTATTCTGTGGGTTGTCTTTACACTCTTGACAGTGTCCTCAGATGTACAAAGTTAACTTTGATGAAGACCAGTATATCTGTCTTTGCTTTCATTGCCTAAGCTCTTGGTGTCATGTTCAAGGAATCATTGCCAAATTCAATGTCACGAAGACTTTCTGTAAGTAGTAAACTATTATTCAGCAAGTCAGTCCAATATTCCTAGCTATAATATTTTCTATGAGCCATTCAGTCACCAAAATTATTTGAAATATCAAAATCTTCCTCCCTCTTCTAAGGATTTCTAAACTACTAGGAAAGGGAAAGCAGAAAATAATTTTGGAACTTGATAAGAGTCAGTTGATTTAAAGAATGATTTCAAGCTGGGTCTTGAGTAGTAGAGAGTTTGTGGATTAAAGACAGTACTTATAAGAAAATTTATAGCATTGAATGTATATGCAAATCTTTGTTTCCTAAAAATGAGAATGATATAAAATCCATAATCTAACATCCACATTAGAAAACTGGAAAATGAAGAGCTAATTAATTTCCAAGTAAGCAGAAGAAAAGAAGTCACAAAAATTAGAACAGGAATCAATGAAATTCAAAACAGGACATTAAGAGATAAAAATGCCTATTTCTCACACATTTCCTAACACATTAAAATTTTTTCATTTGCCAGTCAAGAAGGTTAAAGGATGATAAGGTAGGTTTAATTTGTAATTTTTATTTTTAAGCTATTTTCATAAGTTTAATAGCATTGCCATTTACTCATATGTAACCTGTCCTGTCAAATCATTTACCCATGTTTCCATTACCTTAGAAGTTTACCTGGAAACCTGGCATATTGCTTAGTAAAAACCAGCAAGTTCTTTAATAATATATGTAATATGAACTCAATATATTAAAGAAAAACTTTTAAATCCACATGCATGTTTGTACATAATATACACCATGCATTAATATATACCTATGCACACATTTATGTATAGTTATATACACAGAACTAACTATACACGTGTCATCTTACGAATGCATCCCCAGAATAAATGGTTTTCTCTAGGACAGAAGCAGGGAAAAAGTTAATGGATCATGTCATTTCTCATCTTATGCACTTCAAAACAGAAGAAAGGGGAAAAGATGGCTGGAATTTACCACATATACATGTGCACTTGCTAATGCTGTACACATGCTATGAGACTTATCATTTTAGCACCAAAACATCAAATTACTATCACATATATATTATGTGCAAAACATAGAGATAGAAACTAGAAAAATAATACAATCTGGTGAGGCTTTCCAGAGATATTGTTCTTATTTGGGGAGAGAACAACTACACGAAGAACACTTGAGCAGCAATATGAAACCATATATTCATAGTTGATTCTAAGTTGGATAGAAAGTGAACAGAACATTCCAAATCTTTACTTGATGTTTACAGTAACACTCAAGCAGAACAGGAATTCCAACACTTAATGTCCATTCCTAATGGTCACTGATCTTGTCACTATAAAGGCTAGAGCTGTCCCTGGGCACAGGCTCTCTCTTTCAAATGCAAACCTCCAGTAACTCTTGGTGACACTCCTCCAAGAGAGCTTCCCTGCCCTCTTCCCCTTTGTCCCTATCTGTGCTCATCATTATGAGGACCAGCATGGCCTCCGGGGAGTCTGTTTTCTTTAATTTTCTACTTGCATTATGCACAAAAGAAGGAAAGTCTTCAATCTGACTCAGAAATTAATAACACTTTTTATTTAAAACATAGGAGGAATGGCTCTGAATTATCATACACTAATCATTTTTCTCAGTTTTATAGTGATAGCATATTAACAACTCAACACTAGGTAAGTATTGTCATATGTAGCAGTCAATACTGTGTTACAGAGTATGGAGAACAGCCAATATAGTTTTGCAGTAAAATTCAAAAAATCTCCTTTATGGACACTGGATGTTCACTGCATGTTAAGGGAATGGGGAGACAACAGGTCAGAGAAGACATCCCTAATAGTAGGAAGGAGGTGGAGGATGCCATCGATAAGGGAGAGCTGCATATGACAGCCACAGCAGCCAGATGATCTGACCTTCTTCATACAGGAATGAAGCAGATTTTGTACAAGGGTGGCACAGAAATAAACCCAGAGGAAACTGGAGTGGCATCGAGCTTCTTTGGATCAATCAAAGATCTCAGGTTAAAGTTCTGTAAAATGCTGGTCAGGAATAAAAACAGCTCCATGCGGGCCAGTCCCTCGCCCAAACAAATCCGTCTTCCTGAAAGTAATAAATACCAGGAGAGTTAACACTGTGTTTGTGACTGTCATAAACAGAATGTGCAGTAACTCATTGAGGAATGTTTGTATGCAAAAACAAATTAATGAATGGATGGATGGATGGAAGGATTGCTGCATAGACAAATGAAAAGAGAATGGGCACACTTCCCATCCAGATAACATCTGATCTTAACAAGGACCCTTCATAAGATAAGTATTCACTGAGTGTCAGCTACACACTAAGCACTTCATTAAGTATTATAATAGCTCTTTTGATGTTTTGAGTTTAAATCTATGTATTTATACAACCACACCCATATTCCCATATTTCCTGTTCCTAGTCTGAAATTCCGTGATCTTGCCTTTCACTCTTCATATCTTCTATGATCAGCTCAGGCCATACACACTTTTCATCAATCTACAGGACACCAAGAAGATTCAAATTTTTTATTATTCTGTCCCTTTTGGCCAACACACACTTTTCAGAGACTAAATTCAGGACACAGGTCAAATTCCATTTCTTCTTTGCATTCTTTGCCATGCACTCAATTAATAAAATCTTGCCTTCTCTGCATTGCCTCAACATCATATTATCACTTTCAATGAAGCATAGATCATCTGGAATCATAATTGCCTATTTGTTTATTTTATTGATTGACTTTTCTATTATGCTAAAATGTGACTTCTTGAAGGGAGGTTTCCATCCTTGTTGTCTTGGGATCTACGGTCCCAGATAAAGCAGACATAAAAGGTCACAGAATAGAGGAGATTCCATGGCTACAAAGTACACACATTGCAAGAATGAAGAACCAATACCCAAGATGTATAGTCAGGACTGGAGGAACAGCAGGGTGCTGTGGAATCATTTCAGAGGATCAGGCCTCATTCACAATGTTTCCCTGGCCCCATGCATAGTTGGCAAAGGTTCCAACATCCTTGATTTAGAGCAAATGCCCTGCTCCTGTGGTTCATTACCTCCTCAAAAATGCCCTGCCTTCTCTCTTTTCCATTTTCTCTACCTCTGTTGAGGTAGCTGCTGTTAGAATATTGCTTACTGCAGCTTATTATGGCTCAGTGTGGGGTAGGAGAGAGCAAGAAGCAGGCAGGTTCTTCTTCCTCTGTCCCCTATACCCAGCAGCCTGTGCTTTGCTTTCCACTCTCACAGTCAAGTCCTACGCATTACAATGGGCTGTTTATTCATCTGCTTTCCTAACTGCAGGTGCAGACCATTGGAGTCCATTCTGTGCATGTTCACATGTGAATCCCAAAAGCTCAGCTGGGTGGTGAGGACACCAATTGGAAGACACTCACTGAAACTGTAGAGTGAGAACTTTTGCAGTGGCAGGTGAGAAATGTCTAAATGAATTTTGCATTCTAGTAGGAGTTCTTGAATACCTCAGTGATGTATCCAGGGCAGAATTCGATTTAACTATACTTCAGCCTTCCTGATTATGAAGAACCAGATCAACTCCCCATAGCACTGTGATGAATCTGGCCCCATAATGAGGATGTATAATTATGAAGGAAATACATAGGTGTTGGCAGTGGTGTTCCTGATCATGCTCAAGGATCATTTCTACCTGCCACAGAGTAGAAACCATGTAAGTTCCAACTAATCCCAGAGAGTTTTCTTGTACCCTAAAATAAGGGAAATAAATTTCTACTACCTGTTGAGAAAGCCATGAAGAAGTCGCTTTTTTTAAAGTTGCCACTTTCATCCAGAAAATGTCCAGGGTCGAACTTCTCTGGGTTGGGGAATTCTTTGTCGTCGTGCAGCACAGATGTCAGGGATGGTAATATGGTTGTGCCCTGGAAGCAACAGACA
The DNA here is from genome assembly GCF_040939455.1 of Microcebus murinus. Classification (NCBI taxonomy): domain Eukaryota; kingdom Metazoa; phylum Chordata; class Mammalia; order Primates; family Cheirogaleidae; genus Microcebus; species Microcebus murinus. The sequence goes on along the minus strand of NC_134117.1, from coordinate 30,410,737 downwards.
TAGGCAGAGCAAATTGTAAAGGAGTCATCAAGCTGTTAGAAACAATAGTAATTACCTATATAAATCTTTTGATCTATAGACGAAGAAACACAGGTCCAAAGAAGAACAGGAACATTTCTAGACACACAGACCCAGTAATCAACAAGGATGAGTTTAAGACCAGTGGCAATGATCTTGCTGAAGTGCTCTCCAACCAAGGTTGAAATCCTGAGCACCTGGTCACTGGAGTGATAAACCTTCTGAATCTGCTGTCCTTATCATCAAGGTTGGAACCCAGGGTCTGTCCCCACAGGCTGCTCTATTTCATCACTTCAGTTTTCACACATCCTATATGTAGACTATGGTGTAAAATCAAAATCTCTCTTGGTTCTTAAAATATCCACAGTACTTGTTTATAGGACTTTTTAAAATTAGATCATATGATCTAGTAAAGTTTAAAATGACATCATGCAACATGAAAACAAGAAGCACAGTAACAAGAATAGAATGACTGAGTGTTTACTATTGCCAAGTAGGTTTTTTTGTCTTGGTATAAAATCATGGAGGAGATATTTATTAGAGGTTGATCCTAACTTAAAACTACAGAAGGAACGATGAAATTAGAAAAATCCTCACTTTGTGACTATTCAGGTCAGGATCATCAGTTAAAGCTGAAACTGTTGGGTGTGTGATTTAGGATGCAGGATTTACACAAAGCCTTAAAGTACCATGCCATGGATATTTATTAATTATACATAAATCTACATTGCAAAACCTCTGCAGTGCAGAGATTTGACAGATACTACCTTATTTCTGAGGAAATGAGCATAACCAATAATGGCAGAAGTGACATACATGCCCCCACCTCATCAATGTGATTCTGTGGGATAGTCGAAGCACCAATGCCTTATTTTTCCTAAATCATACCTGGAATCTAATCTTTAGAAAACAATCACACAAAAACAACCTGAGGAACATTTTGAATGGCTACTAGCCTGGACTCCACAGAAAGGTCAACATACTGGAAGGAAACAAATGAAGGAAAGCAAGTATGTGCTTGATCACAGAAGACTAAAGAGCATGATAAGCAAATTATATGCTTGTTCCTTGGCTGGATGGTAAATGCCAAGAGAATAAAAGTTAAAATAATTCTAGTAAAATTGGGAAAATGTATATATAGGCTGTATATTAGATCATATTATGGTATCAGTAACTCCTGAGTGTAAATGGTATTTTTATTATTTAGATGAAAATCTTTGCTTTTGGGGCATACGTGTGAAAGTGCTGGTATGTAGAGAAATGCATACAAAGATATAAAAGTAGTATATTCACACTTTCATATATACACACATGTATTATTATCTTTGTTTTAATATTATTTAGATTTAACCTTTTTAAAATACAACTGTAGGGGAAAAATCCATCTCCTAATTTTGTACTATTAAATGCATATAATTCTATTTATAAAACTATTTCCCTGAAAGTTTAAACAAGTAATATATGAAAATGTTTCCTTAAGATATGAAAGCACATATACTTTCAACAAATGATATTCAAACAATCGGAAATTCATAAGGAAAAAATTGAAGCATCACTGTTGTTACTCCACATCATAAATGAAAATTAACTTGAAATGTGTTTTTATCTAAATGGAAGTGGGAAGACAATAAAACATCTATAAAAAGAGAAGTGTAAATCTCTGGGGCCATTTGGTGGCAAATATTTTTCAGATGTGGCACACAAAACACAATCAGCCTCACATCATTCCAAAAATTTCTGCTGAACAGAAATGTCTTCCACTAGAAACAACAGCAGACCATGCATGAATTCAACATACCTCCTATTTTGGTGTAATCCATCTGTAAGAATGTTTTTACAGATACAAAGAATAACTATTTTGACAAATGAAAAATATATGAAATTTAATTTTCTTTCTCCATAAAACTTGGCACATATCCGTTCTCATTCTATCACACATTGTCTGTGACTGCTTCCATGCCACACTGGCAGAGGTCAGTAGTGCAGCAGGAAACCTATGGCCTGAAATGTCTAGAGTATTTACTACGTGGCCATCAAAGAAAGTGTTGGCCGGCCGGGCGCGGTGGTTCACGCCTGTAATCCCAGCACTCTGGGAGGCCGAGGCGGGTGGATTGCTCAAGGTCAGGAGTTCGAAACCACTCTGAGCAAGAGCGAGACCCTGTCTCTACTACAAATAGAAAGAAATTAATTGGCCAACTGATATATAGAAAAAATTAGCCAGGAACGGTGGCGCATGCCTGTAGTCCCAGCTACTCGGGAGGCTGAGGCAGTAGGATTGCTTGAGCCCAGGAGTTTGAGGTTGCTGAGAGCCAGGCTGATGCCACGGCACTCACTCTAGCCTGGGCAACAAAGTGAGACTCTGTCTCAAAAAAAAAAAAAAAAAAAAGAACAGAAAGTGTTGGCCAACTCCTGTCTTAGACTATTGTCTCCACCTAGAGTAGTGTCTACAACCTGTGGCAAAAGAGCCCATTTATCTCACTTGTAGGGGATGGAATTAGCCACACAGAGTTGCATGTTTCTATACTACACTGTCCTGTGCAGAAGGGAATGAATGGATCATTCCTCGGGTCTGGGCTCTCTAGATTCAAAACTCACCAGGCACAGCATGAGCCACCCTACCCGCTGGTGAATGGGTGATCTCAGCAGATGCATCGCTCCCCAGGGGTGGGTCCCCAATCTGATGCACTGGATGGGGGTGAGGAGGTGGCAATCCCTGTCTGATTCCTCAGTCTATTTCCCATGTAGATAGCTACAGGAGAGCAAGTGTCATTACTATTATCCTCATATTGGAGTAGTCAGAAGCAAATTCTTTCTTAGCCATGTTATTGGTGAAAACAGAATGAGCTGAAATGCTAATCCTTGTACCCAATCACTGATCTCGGGGAGAGTCCCATAATCCCTTGGTAAAGTTATCAGTTCTATCACCTCCCGGAAATGACATATCTGCAAACTTACCAATGTGATTTATTTTTGCCCCATGAAAATACAATATTTAGTTATCTAATTTTAAATTTTGACAGTTATATCTCATAGGTCTAGTAGAATAGAGTAGCCTGCAACATAGCAACTAGACCATCTGGATGAATACGGAAACCATGTGAAAAAGGCATTGCACAGCTGCTAAGGAAAAAAATTGGTCTGAAGATCCAGAGATGGGAAAACATCAGAGAGCTACACTCATGGCTATAGTTAACTATGGACTCTGTTCACAGCGTGTCCACTTGGGAGTGAGGGCAGGAGGTGTTGCAGCTTTGTGAATGCCGTGGGAGGAGAATGCTCCCTTTCTGGAAGAAGATAAACATCGTCCCAAATTAATATATAACATCTAGTATTTAGTCAGAAGTTGTTAGACAATTCAATGATACATTGAAGTGAGCAGGAGATGAAGGGTAGGGAGAGGAGAAGCTCATAAAAACAGACCCACATTAGGGAACATTTCTCACCTACTTTTATACACCACCATAATCTTGATACCGAAACTCTGACAAAAACAATTGTGAAAAAAAGATTAGAGACCAAAAGGCCTTATGAATAAAAATACAAAAGTCCCTGTATGATATGGAGGAGATCAAATCGAGCTATGTGTATAGATTTATGCGTATTTAGTGAGGAAAGTGAGTCCAATAAATAATTAAACCAAAAGATGCCAAGAACCATTTGATAAAATTATCCACACATTCATGACAAAAGTTATATGAAAATAACTGAAGTGAGCAAAATTTCCTAATCTCATAAAGATTGTACGTCTAAATCTGCTTAAAGAAGCATTCTCCATAATGAAATACTAAACCTCTATCCCTTCCCACAGATCAGAATTGAAATAGGGATGCCCACTATCACTAATTCTATTTAACACTATCCTGTAATCCTGATCAGTTCAGTAATACAATAAAGAGAAATTAAGGACACAAGAACTGGAAAATATAAATAAAACAAATAATAACCTACACAGAAGGATAATGTACATGGAAATTCCAGATGATTCTACCAACAAATTATTAACAATGATTAATCAACTTAGCAAGGTTACTACACATGAGGGCACCAGAATGATAGAAACCAATTTCCAGATAGCAGGTATAAAGAGAGGAAAGGGACATTTTAAAAATATAGGAGCAACAACGTGCTAATTATTTAAGAAAATTCTGGGATTTAAACCACAGCACCAAAAACACATTACTGAGAAAATAGAAGAAAATACAGATAGGTTGGGAGCATAACCATTTGCATAAATTGAAAGAAGAAAATCCAGATAGGTTGGGAGCATAACCATTTGCATAAATTGAAAGATACAAGGCATTAAAATGTTAATTCTTTCAAAATCGAACTATAGATTTAATATTACCTTGTTAAAAATCCCAGAAGAGTGTTTCGGGAAATTGACAAAGTGATACTTTTAATATTTATTTGAAAGTGTAAACACTTAAGAGTAGCCAAAACAATATTGAAGAGGTAGAACCTACTTGGAAGACACACACTGCGAGGAGCCAAGACCTTTTATAAATATAACCCCAAACAAAAGAGCACAAAGTCCATCAAGCTGCCACATGTATGAATTTTGCACTTCTCTCACCTTGTGTTGGTAGAGGATTGGAACCAGACTGTGAATTTGGGAATTTCGAGAGTACTGAGGTACAATGTAGGACCAAAAGTTTACCTTGGGGATCAGGTAGTTTCTGAATTTAATGTCACAGGTCACTGCATGGGGCACACTACAGGGAGCCAGGTCAATGTATCTCTGGATCTCATGCACCACAGCATCTGTGTAGGGCATGTGGCTCCTGTCCTGCATGCAGGGGATCCGCTGTCTGCCAATCACATGGTCAATCTCTTCTTGGACTTTAGCTGATAAGACACAAGTAAGAAGTGACGAAAAAACAGAAAAATGATATATTTCTCATAACAATTTAGGTTTACATGAAGCATAAGGAAGATGTCTAAACAACACTATATGCATGAGTTATATGCACATATGTACACCTGGATTTATACTGAGATTTTCCATAACATATACACATACCACCCACCTATAAACTAGGTGTGACAATGTATTAGTAAATACTTATAAATTAGTATACAAGTTAACTTATAATAAACATAGAACCTATGTTGTTCCAAGTTTTTTTATGTATATTATAAACATAAATTATTTCAAAAAATAAACACAACATAATTAAGTCACGAAATTGCAATCTTCGCAAAATAAAAAACATAAAACAAATATTACATTACTGACAAAATAATATATTGGTTTATTTGAAATTTTATGATATATTTTATTTAACCAAATATTTTCCATTTCCAATGCTCTTTTTCTTTTTTGCATATAAAATTTTTCATCTTGTATCATTTTTCTTCTGCATGAAGAAATTTCTTTGCCATTTCTTGTAGTAAAAATCTGGTGGCAATGAGTTTTCTCAATGTTTTATACTCTGAAAAGTGTTTAGCTTTTATTTTGAAAAACCCTTTTCATTTGGAATAAATTTTAGACTCATATAGAAGTTGCAAATTTAATACAGAGGTTTCTATGTATCACAATAGATCTATATATGGGTATGTGTTTTTTTCTGTGTGTGTGTGTGTGCATGTATGGAATTTAGAATGGTACACTCTGCATCTTCCCACTTCCCGAATGTGGCCACTTGGAGCATTCTAGCAGCTTCTTCTAACTTTATGTTAGTGTTTCTAAATAATAACTCTTTGGTTCTATTTCTTCCATAACCATTTTTAAATAATATTTAAAGATTTCCTGGTGTGGGAGATGGGAATTTTAATCTCCATCTCCACATCATATAAATATAGACACACACAAACACAAACAAGCAGATACACACCTGCACACACACAATTCCTCTCACTTTATTTAACAGAATACATTTAGGCCACAATTTCTACTGATATCACTATTTTCATTGTTTACATCATTCTGACTACATAAATATTCTTCCCTGCTGAGACAACTATGAATACATTACATTTTTACTACTTTCTTGGTCATAAAAATGTTTTTTTGACTTAAATTCATAATTTCTATAACTCAAGTTACAATTGCTTTCAAATGCTCAGATGGATGTTTCAAACTCCAACCAATAATTTCCCAATTATTGGGAAACCACAGACTATTGATCTCTTCTCCCTTATTCTTGGAGTCTCCCCTCAACATGCCTTATACCAAGCCCATTCTGAGTGCCACAGCCTCCCTGACACTCTCCTTCTTCTACATGAGGTGTCCTGATGGCTGGAGCTCATGATGTCCTCTGACTTAGTTGCAAATATAAATATTTAGATGGAGCTCAGCCTCTAGTATTGGAGAAAGAGAAAATAGAGTATAAAGTTTGTGTCAATCATGCATGTTTGAACATACTCTTTCCTGTTTTAATAGGTAAAATAAAATTGAGAATTCTGATAATTTCTGAACCTAATCCTTTATAACCTAATACAATTCTCTGAAAGCTTTTATGCTTTTCTCTTTTATCCTGGTGTTCCAAAAATTCCATGACTCTGTAACTTGGGGCACAAGTTTTGATTTCATTCACTCCACTAAACACTTGGAGAGAATATTCTACAATGATGGTAAATACAATTATCTTTTTCTAGATCTTTCCTCTATCTGGAGTATACAATAGATGGAGGACCCTAGCAACATCTACCGAGCATCTTTTCTGTACTTCACTATACTCATCACTTGTGTTCATACCTGTGACCTCTGGGTGCTTCAGCAGGAGCAGTAGTCCATATCTCAGAGTGCTGCTTGGTGTTTCTGTCCCACCAACAAATAAATCAGATACTGTGATGACCAAGTTTTCCATAGTGAACTCAGACTGTGAGTTGTGCTTTTCCTAGGAAACATTTGATTACAATTATCTGACCAATAATTTGCCAGAATATTAATGTACAGTAAATTTAAAATAACTCACATCATTATAACCTGAGGTATTCATTGTTAGACAAAACTACTATATGGTAGGGCAAAAACTGCAGATCAGTTGACCTAAATTTCATTTCGTACTCCCTAACACTGGCTTGCCTATAAATTTCATTAAGGAGACTATTTTCTTCTAGGTGAGCCATTCAGTGTATTTCTTTCCCCAAGAAATCTAATCCAAAGAGCATTGGTGCCCTTTTTTAGTCCATTCTGTGCTGTCTAAAGGAATACAACAAGCAGTTGTTGGTCCAAGATGGTGAACCAGAGACACCAGCAGCCAGGGCATCTCAGTAAGAAGAGGAAGTTTTAGATGAAAGAGTAATAACAAATGGACAAACATAGATCAGATGAGAGTCTGAAAGAAGGGTGCAAGAAACTATAAGAGGTTCCGCAGGAGTCGGCTATAGAGCAGAACTGGAAGGAGAAAGGTATTGGCAGATTTTAACCCCTGAGAAGCTTGGAGACCAGTGAGAAGGAGAGATAGCACAGTTAATTTCTCCCTCCCTCACATCTCAGACAGTTGGTGGGTTTCCAAGGTGCTAGAGAGACCATCTGCCCACACAAGCCCAGAGACTGCTGGTGCCAGTGAGCGGGGAGCTTCTTACAGACAGGGCACCAAGCTCCCAATCTCACAGGAGCACCTCCCACCACACACACCCACTGGTTGGCAAGCTCTATATTACTTCAAGACCTACCATGTGCCTTTGTCCCCCCCATGGGGCTTCAATTCCCCAGGTTTTGTCTTGCTTATCTCCACCTAGACCAGGGATCCTCACACTTTTTAAACAGGGGGCCAAATCACTGTCCCTCAGTCAGTTGGAGGGCCCTTGGAGAGTGTGGTGCACATTCCACACATGCGCACTGTGGGCCCGGGGCAAGTCGGCTGCTAAGCAGGACAGGCAGCAGTGAGCGGCAAAAACACCTGGCAGGCCGGATAAATGTCCTTGGCAGGCCGCATGTGGCCTGCGGGCCATAGTTTGAGGACACCTGACCTAGACATTTCTCATCTCTGGCCCAGACCACAGGAGCCACAGGGGTCCTGCGTGTCCCATGTGATCTTCATGACTCTAGGGCCTGTTTATTCTGGATGTACTGGCTCCCACAGAGAGGGTCAGACATCCAGAGGGCAGACTTTATTCCAGCCAGATTCTTTCTCACCACTTCCCTTCCCCCAATGGAGGCTGCCGAGAGACACAGTTGAGCCACCACACAGAGGCTTCCAGAGGCGGTTGGGCTCAGACCTTTCCTTTTGGGGTCCTGCAAAAGACTAAAGGGGGCTTAGACTGGAGCTCCTTGCTTGCTGGCCCTGCCTTGTACTGTTTGCCTGGTGGCCCCATCACAGCAATATATGCCTGGAGGTGGTGGGACATTGAACAGGCTTGGGCACCCTGTGTGTGACTGAGGAGCAGAATGAATCTCCCTGGCATGCTCAGGTATTAATCTTTGAGGCCCCAGGGAGAGGCCCACAGGCCAGATTCCATATTCCCATGTCTCAGTGGTATTGCCCAGCAGCATGGAGGGCACATTTGTGAATTAGTCTTGGGAGGCGTGGGAGCCTAAGCAGCAGATCAGGGGGGAGAGTGCAATGTGGATCCTAGCTGTGGAGTGTTTGTGGGGCACCACTCCTCTCATGGGAGGGTTGTACATCAGCTCAGGCCAGGATCAAGAGACGGGAACCTCCTGGCCTGCATCACAGTTGTAGGGGGCTCAGCTCGTCTGAGGTCCTACCTGGCAGAAAACCTACCAAATAAGGGAGGGATGAAAGGAGTGAGGCCAGATATAGACTCCACATGCAGACTTTCTGGTTGTGGGGGATCACTTCATCCCTCCACAGCTTTGTCCAGAGGTGGAGAATAGAATTTTGACCCTTGCTAAAAGCATTTGTGGAGCTTGAGGATAGGCTCACCCAACCTAGCCCCTCCCATCCTCACTTCCCAACCTACCTCTGCTGTGGTGGATAATAAAGGACTCACCTGGAAGTTCCAGGGCCCCCCAACACCACCTGGGGCATTGGAGTGCATATGCTGAGAAACTAGAACAGGTCACAGGACCCGAAAACAACATTGGAGCTTGTTGTTTCTGGCAAGTGTCACCTACTGACAGGGACGTCAATTTGCAAACTCCATACAGCATTAACAAACTCAATCATACAAGGTGTGGGTGAACCACCTACTGCTTCAGAGATTACCTGGCATGTCATTATACAAACAAAAGAAAATGCAAAAGGAAGAAGCAACAGCTGCTCCAGATGAGAAGGAATCAGTGAAAGAACTCTGAAAATATGAAGAATCAGAGCAAAAGGGACATTCCAAAAAGGGAACACTAGTTCTCTATCAATGCATACCAACCAAAAGCAGAATATTGAAATGACAGATGAAGGGTTACAACATCAATTGTAAGCAAGTGCAATTAAATACAAGAGAAAATAGGAACCCAGCATAAAGAAACCACAAAAATAATGCAGAAAATGAATGAAAAATTCATTAAAGAAATTTAACTATTAAAGGAAAGTCAAACAGAACTTCTAGAATTGAAAGATTATTTCAAGTAATTATAAAACGCTGTGGAAACTTTAAAAATAGGATAGAATAGGCAAAAGAAAAAATTTCAGAGCTTGAAGATAATGACTTGAATTAAATACATCAGTTGAAGAAGCAAAGCAGAGAAATAAGGGGAATGGGCAAAGCCTACAACAAATATGGGATTATGTAAAGAGGTGTAATATAGAAATCAGGCATCCTTGAGGGGGAAGAAGAAAATACACAAGGGTTGAAAAACCTATTTGAGGAAATAATTGAGAAAAATTTTCTTGGCCTTGCTACAAATTGAGATATCTAGGTACAAGAAACTCAAAGGACTCCTGGGAGATTCATTGCAAAGGGCCAAACACCACAACACATGGTCATTAGACTGGCCAAAATAAACACAAAAGGGGCATTCCTGTGAGCCGCAAGGTGAAAGCATCAGGTAACTTATGAAGGAAAACCGATCAGACTGACTGCAGACTTCTCAACTGAGGCCTTACAAGCCGGAAGGATTGGGGCCCCATTCTCAGTCTTCTCAAACAGAATAATGGCCAGAGTAGGTTTGTATCCTGCAAAACAAAGTTTCTTACAGGTGGAAGAAATAAATACCTTCTAACAACAGACCTGCCCTGCAAAGAGTACTTAGCATAACATTATACATGGTTCAACACAATGGACACCCACCAGTGTAAAATCACCCAAAAGGTAAAGGTCAAAGCCAAGATACCATAATGGCTCAAGAGATAAAACAAAGCAATAGAGTTCTACCTAACAAGATGAACAGAAATTCACCCCACTTCTAAATTCTTTTGATAAATGTGAATGGTTTGAACTCCCGACTCAAGAGACATAGGCTGGCTGAAGAGATAAAGAAATACAACCCAATTATATGCTATCTTCAGGAAACACATCTACCCATAAGGACTCATTCAGACTCAAACTGAAGGGGTGAAAAATAATATTCCACGCAAATGGCAACCAAAAGAAAGCTGGTGTAGCAGTTCTCATATCAGATAACATAGTCTTCAAATTAACAAAAGTCATGAAACACAAAGATGTGCATCATATAATGGTGCATCACATAATGGTAATGGAGCAATTCAACAAGAAGTCTTAACAATTCTAAATACTTACACACCTAAAAAGGGTGCATCCAAATTCATAAACCCAATCCAAGTTCATCTGAACAAAATGATAAACAGCAACACAGTAATAACTGGGGTTGTCAACACCCCTCTGACAGAACAGGACATATCCTCCACATAAACAATAAACAAAAACCCATAGACTTAAACAGAACTCTAGAACTAATGGTCCTATCAGACATTTATAGAACACTGTACCCACAAATCATTGAATATACATTCTTCTTCTCAGCTCATGGGACATTCTGTAAGATTGATCATGTCCTAGGCCACAAAACATGTCTTAACAAATTTTAAAAAATATGAATTATGCCATGCATCCGCTCAGACCACAGTGGAATAAAACTAGAACTCAACTTTAACAGAAACACTCATCTCTACACAAAGTCAGGGAAACAAAACAGCCTACTGCTGAATGATAGTCAGGTCAAAGAGGAAATTAAGGTTGAAATCAAAAGACTTTTTGAACTAAATGATAAAAGGGAAACAAGTTATCAAAATCTGTGTAATACAGCTGAAGCAATCCTGAGAGTGAAATTCATAGCCATAAATGCCTGTATCCAAAAGACAGAAAGGTCACAAATCAAGAAATTAATGAATGGTCTCGATGGACTGGAAAATGATGAGTAAACCAATCCCCAAACCAGAAGAAGAAAAGAAATAGCCAAATTCAGAGCAAAACTAAATGAAACTGGTAATAAAAGAAACTATACAGATTAATGATAGAAAAAATTTCGCTCTCTGAAAAAATAAACAAAATTCCTCCCTAAGGACAATAGATTCAGCAGGCAGCAGCCAGGGGCGGGGGCCAAAACCAAGGCAGAATTGTGCTTGGCTTTATTATGAGATGGCGGCAGCAGCTCTGAACAGCACGAATTTGAGCCTTAGGGCCAACCTGAAATAGCGTTTGCAGGTGATGAGCCTTGAGGAGCAGCTACATCAGTCCCATGCACTGACCCAGAGGTGACTGCCCTCTAGGTGAGTATCAAAAGTTCAAAAGAATTTCCATCTTTCTGAGTATGCAAGATGAAATTAAGACAGACGTGATAATCAGGGATGATTTTCAACAAGGCAAAACCTGCTTTATCCCTCACTACCAGTTTCAGAGCAATCATGAGGATATGTGAAATTAGCATCACCAGAGCAAACTTCTTCACTTCCCCAAATGTCCTGGAATATTCATCAACCTAGTGAGGGTGATGTTTGGGAGTAGGCCTTGTCCACAGGGGGACTTGATCTTATCTTCATGCCAGGTCTTCTGTTTGACAACATGGCATCCAACTGGGGAGGGGCAAGGGCTACTGTGATGCCCACTTCAGGCACTGTATGCAGCATCAGGAAATGAAGCTCTACAGCCTTGCCCTGGCTTTCAAAGAACAATTTTGCCACTGGCTCCCAATGGATGAAAATGACGTGAAGGTAGATAAAGTCCTTTATGAATACTCCTCAATACGTTAAATCCAGAGCCAAATCATCAGTATTTTATAGGAGTCTAAAACAAAACATATGCATTTTCTCCTTGTCAAAATTACTTAAAAATGCATATTAAAGTGAAACATGCTGTATATTAAAAATATGGTGGTAAATAAAACTATTTTTAAATTTTTTTAAAGAAAAGATAAATAAAATTGATAGGCCTCTGACTAGATTACTAGAAGGAGGGAGAAAAAGGGCTGTAATAGCTCAATCAGGATTGAAAAAGAAGAAATTATAACTGATTCCACAGAAATACCAAATGCAATCTCTGAAAACCATAAAAATTTCTATACATGTAAACTCAAAAACAAGGAGAAAATGGACAAATTCTTAGAAACACAAAGCCTTCCTAGGCTCAATCAGGAAGAAACAGAGTCCAGAGCAGACTAATGTCAAGTGCCAAAATTGAAGCATCAAAAAAAAGTACCCCTTTGAAAAAAAAGTCTCAGGCCTATGCCTTCCCACCCCAATTTTTCCAGACCTACAAGAAGAACTGGTACCTATCTTGAAAAAAATATTTCACAACATCGAGAAGGAAGGAATCCTCCCCAACACATTTTATGAAGCCAACATCACCTTGATACCAAAGCCACAGAGGGACTCAACAAGAAAACTACAGACCAATCTCCCTTATGAATATAGATTCAAAAATTCTCAACAAAATCCTAGCAAATTAAAATCAGCTGTTCTTCAAAAATAATCAACCATGACCAACTGGGTTTCTTCCCAGAGATGCAAGGATAGTTCAACATATGAAAATGTATAAATGTAATTCACAACATAAACAGAAGTAAAAACAAGATCATACGAACCTCTCAATAGATGCAGCAAAAAATTGAGCACCATTTTATGATAACAATGTTTAACAAAATAGGCATAGATGAGACTTGCCTCAAAATGAGAAAAGCCATATGACAAATCCATAGCCAACATACTGAATGGGGAAGAATAGAGCAGATGCCTTTTTCACAGAATATTTTTTTCCTTTGGGTAGATGCCCAGTAATGGGGTTGCTGGATCAAACAGTAGTTCTACTTGTAGCTCTTTGAGGTATCCCCATTGAAGTATCACAAGAATGAAAAAACAAGCACCATATGTATTCACCATCAAATTGGTATTAACTGATCAACACTTATGTGCACATATAGTAGTAGCATTAATCAGGTGTCAGGTGGTGGGTTAGGGAGTAGGAAATGGGTATATTCACCTAATGGGTGCGGTGTGCACCATCTGTGGGATGGACATCCTTGAAGCTCTGATTGAGTTGGGGCAAAGGCAATGTATGTAACCTAAATATTTGTACCCCTGTAATATGCTGAAATAAAAAAATTTAAAAAGGGAGACAACAAAAACAATAAAATAGAATTGAAATTTAGAAATAAACCTTAATATGTATCACCAATTCATTTTCAACATGTGTGGCAAGACCATTCAACGTAAAGGAAAACTTTCTTCAACAAACAGTGGTGGGACATCTGGATAATCACATGCAAAGGAAAGCACTTGGCCCCATACCTCATGCCAATTCAAAATAATTCTGAAAGTGGATGAAAATTTATGGATAGGAACTAAAACTATAAAAATATGGGGATAAACATTATTGCCTTCAGATTTGCCAATGTATTCGTAGATTTGACACTAAATGATGAAAGGAAAAATAGATATACTGGACTTCATCAAAATTAAAATATTTGCACATCAAAGGACATAATGAAAATATAAGATAACAACCTACAGAATGGAAGAATGTATTTTCATATTATTTATTTAATATGAGTTGATTAAACAGCGTAATGGGTTTAATGTCAAGAAACATAAACAATTCCACAGCTCAACAAAAAGAAGACATAAAATTGAACTTAAAAATGAGCAAAGGACTCAAATATCATGTGTGCAAAGAAAGAGCATGCCCATCTTCATCTAATTGTGTCATATATTGTATTTTCTAACTTCTTGTAATTGCTCCCATTTTATATGAGAAGTGCATTCTACTTTCCTTACTCAAAATAATTCTGAAAGTGGATGAAAACTAAAGGATAGGAACTAAAACTGTAAAAATACAGGGGTAAATTTAATGTCCTCAGATTTGCCAATGTATTCATAGATTTCACACTAAAAGATGAATATAAAAAGATACACTGCACTTGATCAAAATTAAAATATTTGCACATCAAAGGACATAAAGAAAATATAAGATGACAACCTACAGAATGGGAGAAAGTACTTTCCTATCATTTATTTAATATGGGTTGATTAAACCCCTTAATGGGTTTTATGTCAAGAATATATAAACAATTCGTACAGCTCCATAACAAGAAGTCACAAAACAATTAAAAAATTAGCAAAGGACTTGAATATCATATGCGCAAAGAAACAGCATGCCCATGTTTATCTAATGGCATAATATTTTATATTTTCTAACTTCTTTCCAATTATTTTCATTTCATATGAGAAAGGCACTCTATTCTCCTCAGGTAGATTATTTTTATTTAAAGAAAGTCAATGCATTCTAGCTATGAGACAATTTAGTTATACATTTTCTATGAAGTTTACTGCAGATTTATAAATACAATATATATGTTAAGGGCTTGTCAAGTAGTGAGGCATGACCATTTAAACATGCCTAGTACATTAAAGAACTACCCAATGAATCACACAATGCACAAATAGCTGAATTTTGCTAACATTTTACCTGCTCCATTTTGATCAGGAAACAATCAATAAAGTCTCGAGGGTTGTTAACATCCAAAGATTCTTGGTGTTCTTTTGCTTTCTCCAAAATATAACTTCTTACAAGAGAAATATTTTCAACTAATTTGTTATGAATTCCAGGGAAATAATAAATGAGAACAGGGAAATTATTGCAGAGCTAAAATAAAACACAATAATTTCTTTAATAAAAACATGTAACAAAATATATATACCATACAGCAAGCCATGATTAGAAATCACAGGTATAACTGTGAGTAAAACATGGTGTCCATATTGACAAAGACATTTTTGTTGTGCATATATAGTAATCTTTTATGTTTATAAAAAGATATGAAGGAGAAAATTCTGACCTGAGAATCAAAAATGTTAATCATTTCCTAGACTCATACATCATTTTTTGTTGCATAAAACACTTTTCCATCAATTCCCTCAATTTTCACACCAATTCTTCCCTACAACCTAATGTGTTAAACATGGCATGGACTGTTAGCATTCACATTTTGTAAATGACAGCATAGGTTAAGGGAGTTTAGGTAACCTGATTGAGACTAGAAAACTGGCCCTTGCTGTTTTTCTTTCTTTAAAGGAGCCTCACAAATGGAATTAGCATTTTAGAGGGGGGGAGGGTCTCAAAAGTATCTTGAAAGCCAGAAGTACATCAGAGTAGTTCAATAACTTCTCTAAGACCTAACAATTATTCTTAGGTTGAGTGTACATCATGCCCATTCACCACAGGGTAACATTGTGATGCTTATTTCTGGTTCGTACACCACAAAACCATTCATTTTTTCATGCTTAACCCAGTCACCTTGTCAGCTAGGCTCCCATCTGAGGCATCAAACACCCCTGCACTAGGCAATGTTTCCTGACAGATTCTATGGTCCCAAATAGTTGTAGTCCTTGCAGGAGATATTCTCTTCTTAAATTAGGATACTTTTGCCAAGTAATACGATGAAGAGAACTCTTAAGTTTTCAGGACAAATCATGTAGGTAATGGAAGGCTTCAAAAAGGGCCTGGATGTGCATGAAATAATATAGGCATATTTGGGGCTGTCACCCAAGTACCTTGCAGAAGTGGGGCTTTGGGGGTGAGTGGAAAAAATCCCAGTCAGAGAAGTAACTGGATCGAAATCCAGCCCTACATTTGGGCATTCACTTTGTGTGTGTAAAATAAAGAGCTCAGCCATCTGTCCCAGACGGTCACTTCATAAAGCTCTGGGAAGGACAGCAGTATTCAAACATGCACCTGACAGCTTGGTCCATATAGAATTTTGGATTTGTCAGAGAAAAGAGCATAAGTGGTTTCTCAGGAAGAAGAAATCCTAAACTCACCTGGATCCATGGGGAGCTTAGAATTTTGAAGTTTTCATTGAACTTCTCCATCAAGGTAAGAAAATGTTCATCTTTGTAATCAAAATGATTCTGGAAAACGATGGAGCAGATCACATTGCAGTGAGCACAACCCAGGATGAATGTGGGATCACAGGATGAGGCTAATGAATTCAAAACAATTTTTAAATACCATTAAAATATAAAAAACTTTGCCTTTGTAACAGGTAAAGGTAATTTTGAACTTTTAAGAAATATCTGACCAAAAAATTTTTCTAGCATCAAAAAATAAATTCACAGGTGTGAGGGCGAAGGAGGGGACAAGTATATACACACCTAATGGGACCAGTGTGCACCATCTGGGAGATGGACAGGTTTGAAGCACTGACTTGGGCGGGGCAAAGGCAATATATGTAACCTAAACATTTGTACCCCCTGTAATATGCTGAAATAAAACAAATTTTAAAAAAAGAAATTAAATTATATGAAAGGCTGTCCTTTATTTTTGGTAGGGAATCTCTAAAATGAAAATATTGTAATTAAGTGATCAGTAAATTTTATATGGAAGAATCTCCCAAACGCACATCTGAAGACTCTGATTAAGAATGACTTGAATCAAAAGTGTTCTGGTAGTAAAAAAAAAAAAAAAAAAAAAAAAAAAAAAGTGTTCTGAATAAATGGTAGGGCATTGAACAACAGGAAACCTATAGAGTCAGCTGCTTCTATGCCAGGCTCCTTTCAACATTATAGGTCTTTAAGCTTTCAGAAAAAGTTTTATTTTAGCCAAGGAGAAGGAAGGTAACTTGCATAGCCATGGGATTGTATCTGTGTGTGTGCCTCTATGTGTGTGTACATCTGCACAAGTAAAATCTGATTTTCAATCTTTCATTTCATTTGAAAGAGAGAATTTTTATAAAGATAATTTAGAATCCAAGCTGATAATCAGATTAATTATAATAGGCACTTTATAGGTTAATAGAATTGGCAGGGGGAGGAAAGTAATTACCATAAATATCTAAGCTAAATTCAACAAACAGAGGGAAAACAGATAAGCAAAACTGAAAAGAGAGCCAAAGTTCTCTTAGGAAAGAAAGGCAAAGTGTTATCGATAATAGTTAAAATGTAGTTAAACAAATAATTTATGAATTGGTATTTGTGTATTTTTCAGATTATACTACAAAATATATTTACTCAAAAGAGAGAAATCCATACAGTATGCCATGTTAAACAAGAAATAATTAATGTTGATATTTTTTGAATAGTGCTTAATCTATAGAGAAATAATAATTGATAAGAATTACATTGAGATATACCTAAGCAAGTGAAGCCATACATAGCCTCCTCACTGGCCAGACTGCAGCAGGGCCTGACAGAAACACCCAGACATATCAGTGAGGCTGACCATGCAAACATGGCTCAGCTAAATGAAAGCACAGGTCACGTGGTAGGTGCTCTGTAAGTGTGTGTTGAGGTATTTCCCAGTATGACCATTTGCCATATATTCTCTGGTGAAATGTTTGGAAACAAGGAACTTACATTTAAGCTGTGGAAAAAGCGTTGCTTTATAACACTTTCTGAAAATGAACTCAAAATCTACACTCATGATTTCTGATTTGAAAACAAACAAACAAAAGTTAAGGGGAACATCAGATTAAGTGACCTGTTATATCCACACTGTCTGCACAATCATGCCTGTACACACAGCCCAGATGCACACAAGCTCCCTGAGCTCTGTTTCAAACCTCCCTCCTCCACTGCAGTGCTGACAACCAAGACCCAATTGAAAGATCTGGCCACCCTTGAATGTGTCCAAGGATGTCATTAGTGACGACAGCGGTCTGCAGTGGTCAGTGATGCAGAGTAGAGAGTCACCCACCCTTGGTTTTTCTCAACTCCTCCACAAGGCAGCGGGCCTCCTCTTGGACACGTTCCTCAATGCTCCTCTTCCCCATCCCGAAATTCCGCAGGGTCATGAGGGTGAAGCGCTGGATCTCCTTCCACCTATTTCCGTTGCTGAAAACGATTCCTACCAGAATGGGAAACAGAAACTAGGAGAGAAATCCCAGGCGAGGAGGAGGGAGCTGATACTCCACAGGGATGTGAGTGGGCCAAGCTCTGCCCACCCAAGCTATGTTTCCATCCTCACTACTCCCTTTACCACTTTTGACTCAGTGAGGCACATGTACACTTACCAAGTCCTTTACTAGTTCTTTCAGAAATTGGGAAAAGGCCTCTTCCAGAAAACTCCTCTCCATGATCAATCAGGGCTTCCTTCACTGCTTCATATCCATGTAACACCACAGCAGGCTTCATGCCAAAGTACACAGTGAACACAGGGCCATAGGTTTTTGAGAACTGGGAAATGGAAGCAAGATGCAAATACCAGCAAAATAAGTCACGATTTGGTCCATATTTTGTGCTTGATTCAGACTGATATTATCATTGTCTTATTAAATGTTTTTATTCTGCCACACACAGATTGAAATATGTCTGATTTTTATGCATAAATGTGATGGTGATAGTCATAGTGGTCACTTATCAATGAAGTCCTGTGTGCCCTACAATTGACCCAGGTTATTGGTATATAGATTACAATGAATTCTGACATTGCCAATCCCATCAAAATACCAATGTCACTTCTCACAGATCTCAATAAATTAAACCTAATCTTCATGTGGAACAAAAGAAAGAGTCCTAAGAGCCAAAGCCAGCTTATGCAAACAGAACAAATCTGGAGATATCTTACCTGATTTTAAATTATATTACAAGACTATAAAATCCTGAACATCATGGCACTGTATAAGCATAGAGACATAGTCCAATGGATCACAATAGAGACCTCAGATATAACACAATATAGCTATGACAACTGATTTTTCACAAAGAAATCAAAAACAGACACTGGGAAAAGGATGCTAGATTCAATAAATTGTGCTGGGAAAATTACATATCCACATGCAGAAGAATGAAGCAGGATCCCTCCTATCTCATGCAATATACAAAAGTTAACTCAAGATGGATTAAATATTAAACCATAAGACCTAAAACCATAAAAGTTCTAGAAGAAAAATGTAGGAAAAACTCTTCTAGACATTGGCTTAGGCAAAGAATTTAAAGGTAAGCCCACAACTAATGGAAGCGGAGCACACTGTGTGGAGGAAGGACACAGGTGTTGCCCTGGCTTCGGTGAGGCAAATGCATTACATACAACCAAAATGTTTGTAGCCCCATAATATCCTAAATTTAAAAAAAAGCTTTATAAAAAGATAAAGCTTAATAAATACTTTAAAAAGTTGGAAAAAAATAATTTATGAAAAGACCCAAATGTCCAAGACAGAAATGATATCAAATAAATAAATGGGGTGATTCAATTAAAAATTTTCTGCACAGCAAAGAAAATAATCAAAAGCATAAACAGACAGTCTACAGAAAGAGAGAAAATATTCACCAGGTACACACCCAACAAAGGACTAATATCTAGAATCTACAAAGAACTCAACAAAACCACAAGAAAACACTAATTACCCCAGTAAACAGAGGCCAAAAGACATGAACAGAGTTTTCTCAAAAGAAGATAGACAAATGGCCAAGAAACACATGAAAAGGTGCTCAGCATCACTGAATGTTAGGGAAATGCAAATAAAAACCAAAATGAGATTTCACATTATACCCCTCAGAATGGCCATTATAAAAAGTCTAAAAACAATAGATGCTTGCATGGATGCCCTGAAAAGGAATGATTATACACTGTTGGTGGGACTGTATACTGGTAAAATCTCTATGGAAAACAGTATGGAGATTCCTCAAAGAACTAAAAGTAGATCTACGATTTGATCCAACAATCCTACAACTGGCTATCTACTCAATGGTAAAGAAATCATAATTTCAAAAAGACAGCTGTGTCCAGTTGTTTAGTACTACACAGTTCACAACTCAAAGATATGGTACCAACCTAACTGCCCATCAAGTGATGAATGCATAAAGAAGTGTGGTGTATATATACACCATGGAGTGGCACTCAGCCATATGAAGGAATGGACTAATGTCTTTTGCACCAAATTGGATGGAACTGGAGACCATTATTCTAAATGAAATGTCTCAGGAATGGAGACATATGTTCTCACTAATAAACGGACATAAAGGATGGGTACACACTATCACAAAGATGTAAAGGATATTGGAAACCAAGAAGGGGAGAGGATAGGAGGGCAGTGAGCAATAAAAACATACATATCTGGTACAATGAACACTGCTCTGGTGACAGGCACACTAAAGTCCCGTCTTCAGCGTGACAAAATTCATCCATGGAGAGAAAACAATTGTACCCCTTTAATATTGTGCAATTAAAAATATTCTCACCTGAAAGACATTTGGCAGGTTAATTTGCCCTATTTTACAAATAAAGAAACTCAGGCCAGAGAATTAAAAATTCATTTTCAGTGTCCCACAGGTGATATACAGAACATCCAAATTTCAATCTGTACTTATTCAAATTTTGACTGTTAAGCAATTTTTCAGTCCCTCATGTCTGCATTGAGACCAATACTTAGCTGACTGCTTCAGGATCACATGAGAAGATTTTGCCATGGAAATCCTGAATCAGTACCCCTGGATGAACACTCAGAATCAGTATTTCTAAAAGTCACAACAGATGATTCTAACGTCCAGACCTCTTTGGGATCTGCTGTTATTATCGACACTGAAAGAGTGAGCCTCACAGAGGCAGCACCAAGACATGTAACATCTACTGGCAGAACATTTAACATCCACCAGCATTCTGGGCTACTGATAGCAGCTTTCTGCAGAATCCAAAAGAATTCTGTTACCACCAATTGTGTCCTGACTGATCACTTGTTTCTTTCATTCACTTATGTTCATCCTGAACCCATAGCTACTGGTATTTCCTTGATGTCAGACATAAATTCACTATTCAGAGAAATTAAATTTTCATGGCTACTCTTGTTTTTGTTTTTTATTTTAGCGTATTATGGGGGTACAAGTGTTAAGGTTACTTATATTGCCCATGCCCCCTTCCCCCCTTGAGTAAGAGCTTTAAGCATGTCCATCCCCCAACATTGCACATCTTACTCGTTGTGGTTGTATATACCTCTCCCCTACTCCCCCCCCTCCTGACACCCAATAAATGTTACTCCTATATGTCCACTTAGGTTTTGATCTGTTAATACCAATTTGCTGGTGAGTACATGTGGTGCTTGTTTTTCCATTCTTGAGATACTTCACTTAGTAGAATGGGTTCCAGCTGTATCCAGGAATATACAAGAGGTGCTATATCACCATTGTTTCTTAAAGCTGAGTAGTATTCCATGGTATACATATACTACATTTTATTAATCCACTCATGAATTGATGGGCACTTGGGTTGTTTCCACAGCTTTGCAATTGTGAATTGTGCTGCTATAAACATTTGAGTGCAGGTGTCTTTTTCATAAAGTGACTTTTGATCTTTTGAGTAGATGCCCAGTAGTGGGATTGCTGGATCAAATGGTAGATCTACTCATATCGCTTTGAGGTATCTCCATATTGCTTTCCACAGAGGTTAAACTAGTTTAACCCACCAGCAGTCCCACCAGCAGTGTAGGAGTGTTCCTGTCTCTCCGCATCCACGCCAGCATTTGTTGTTTGGGGACTTTTTGATAAAGGCCATTCTCACTGGGGTTAAGTGATATCTCATTGTGGTTTTGATTTGCATTTCCCTGATGATTAGAGATGTTGAACATTTTTTCATGTTTGTTAGCCATTATTCTGTTTTCTTTTGAGAAGTTTCTGTTCATGTCCTTTGCCCGTTTTTTGATAGGATTGTTTGATTTTTTTCTTGCTGATTTTCCTGAGTTCTAAATAGATTCTAGTTACATGGCTACTCTTAATAAAACTTATGGCTATTATGACTTATTGAATAAAATATCTAATCACACACACTCTTCTTATCATTTACCTCAAGCCAAAAATTATAGCAAATGGCTACAAAACCAAGAAGGAACATAACACTGCTAAATATTGCTACTATGTTATTTTGTTTCTACCATACAACAGCCTAAATGTTTCTCTACTCACAAAATTCATTACCTTATTCCACTATTTCTGACAGTGACAGACTAGAAAAGGCAATAGAAGCATCCAAGTTGATAGGGATTATTTTGTTTTCCGATGATCTATTATAGAAGTACACTTCCAGTAGTACATTCCCTCTAAAATGGGAAGTCTAATAACTTCCCCTTTGCAAGCCACCGGAAGAGTACAAAACACACTTACATTGTTCAGAGTCTTCCTGATGTCCTTAACATCCATCTGCAGGATATTTCCAATAATTGGGAGAGGAGTGGGGCCAGGAGGGAGTTTGCCTCTCCCAGGGTTCTGTCTCCAAAGGAAGATGATAAGCAAACAGGAGAGACAGAGCACCAGAACCACAGCTGGGTCCATTGCAGCCTTCTCTTCTTACCAAGACAACTGTGAGCTTGCAAAAACTCCAAGGCTTGCATTAACACTCCCTGTTAATGCAGTGTCTGCTCTGTGACCTGCATAGTGGCTAAGCACATAGACCCAGTTGATGTCCTCTTCTGAGTGGACTTTGGCCCACTGAGAGAGAGAAAAACAAAATGTACTCTACCCTTCTTCTTTCCAGTATGCGACCTGCACATTCTGGTTTAATTGTATGGGATTTTAGCCCATGTATTGGTAATTTTCTTAAGGCCCTTTGGTTCCAGTGAGCTCTCATGACAGAGAAGAACTGAAGCAAATAATTGATGAAAGACAATCACCAAAAATTCTAGATTTTTGGAGTAAAGACCAGCTCAGAATGTATTATTTTGAGAAAGATCAGTGTATTCTATGGCTTGCATATAAAATGTGTATGTTTGGATGCTATATCTAACATTAACAGAGGTTGTCCTTGATAACAGAATCCTTTCAAATACATAATACACTTTATTAACATGATGGCTGCCTAAAGATGAAATAGCAGACACAATACATACATCTAGAATGAGAAAACATAAATCAAGTTACTAGATATTGACATGAATTTCAGTTAAATGAAGAACAATCTCAGACGGCAGAAATTATCATTTCTTATTTTTCAAATGGAGAAGTGGAGGCTGGGAGAATAGGAGACCTGTCAGTACAGAAGCACCACAATGTGCAGACCTGAACGGGACCTGACTGATGGTTAGTGGGCATGACAGTCTCCATACAACCAGAATGACATACATTACAGATCACTGATGACAGTGCTTGTGCAAAGGTGTGATCTGTAAATATGTCATCATATAGTTTCTAGATTTACTAGTGCAGTTATTTCCACCTGTTTTATTAAGAAATATTAACTTATGTCAAGACCCAGTTACACAATGTTTTATCAGTGATGTTTACAGGGATTCTGACAATTTACAGAGAATTTCCACACACACCATATATCTTTTGATTCTCTCAGGTACCTTTGCCTGAGGTAAAATTATTCTCATTTTGGGGAAGGAAATGCTGGGCCTTGGAGATAGGTACTTTGGCCAAGGACACACAGACTGGGGGTGGAAATGCTGAGACTGGAATCAATAACCCAGCATTTGTACCGTACCGCAAGGAAAACATTCAGTTCAACAGGGTTACCCAAAATTTACATATTGTGTGGTAAGGTTCAATATTTTGTTATTCAACCTAGTCAGTGACTTTCAACTTGAACATTAATTTAGTTAGATATTACAGCACCAATTGACTGAACTGGGGGTCAAAGACTTTGGTTTTACAACCTTTAAAACTTGAGTTGGCACAGGCATGTTAAACACCTTAACCAGAGCAAAGGGAAAGAATTTTCTATCTGACTCACATTGGTCTAAAAGAACCACACCGGCTTCTTTGGATAAAATAAGCTCAGTTGCTCTCTGGAGAGCAATCATTTCCTTCCTTGAGACGTAGGTGTCCCTGCTCTGCTCTTCCTCCCTTCTGCTGAGCTGAGGCTCCTGTACTGACCTTTCTTTTAACAGAATGAAAGACTCATAGACAATTTAGAGGGATCTCTGAAATCAACAGTTCTAAGCTTTGTTTTGCTTTTTAGGAATGAGCAATTGGCGACTCAGTGAGATAATGTCACCAAGGCATCAGCACAAGATATCATACTTCGCTAGTTCAACTCCAACATGGCAGTGTTCATTGCTAGTCCAACTCCCAGTTCAGGGACATCTCATATCAAATTCTCACAGAATTCCCATCTTGGCCCCCTTCATCAGGAGATGATCAGCATTAAGCCCACCACAGTTGAAGGGTAAAGCGAGCTTTAGCTTCACTGGAGTTGTGGATTAGAGAGGATTTTTTTTAAATTATAGAATTTATTTTTTAGAGGAGTTTCAGGTTCCCAGCAAAACTACATAAGAAGTACACAGGTGACCATATACCCTCTCCTAGCACCCACCCATATGCTCTCTCACAATAAACTATCCTAATCAATGTGGTTTATTACAATCAATGATCCAACAGTTACACATAATTGTCAACCAAAGTTTATAGTTTACATAAGCTTCACTATTTGTGTTGTACATTCTATGGGTTTTGACTAATGTCAAATGAAGGGTACAATGACATGTACCCTTCATTCTAGTATCATACATGATAGTTTCATTGCCCTAAAAATCCTCTGTGCTCTGCCTATACAGCCCTCCCTTCCCCCAAAGCCCTTGGCAAATGAATGATCATTTGGTGTTGCCATGGTGCAATATATGCCATTTTCCAGAATGTCATATATTAATAGTTGGAATCAAACAGTATGTGGTCTTTTCAAATTGGTGCCATTTATCAACTTATATGCATAAGTTTCCTCCATGTCTTGAAAGCTCATTTCTTTTTAACATTAAATAATATTCCATTTTATAGATGTGCAATGTATCAAATTTTGTTTATCCATTTACAGTTTTGCATTTTACACTTAGGTCTTTGAACTATTTTGAGTTAACTTCTGTGAATGGTGTAAGGTATACATGTCGATTCATTATTTTGCATGAATGTCCAATAGTTCCAGCAATATTTGTTGAGAAGACTATCATTTCCCCATGGAATTGTCTTTGCTTCTTAGTAAAAAATCTGTTGTCTATATTGTGTGGAACTTCATTCTATTAAACTATATTTCTAATATGTGTAGTATTTATTTCAGGCTTTAAATTCCATTCTAGTAATCTATTTGTCTAATATTTTGTCACTACAACACTGTCTTGATTACTGTAGCATTATAGTAAGTCTTGAAGTCAGGTAAGGCAGGGTTAGCCTCCCAACTTTGTTCTTTTCCTTCAATATTGGTTATTCTCAGTTTTTGGCCTCTCTATATAAACTTTACAATCAGATTGTTGTTAACTAAAAAAGAAAAGTAACTTATTTGGATTGTAGTTGGGATTGAATTTTATCTACAGAGCAAAGTAAGAAGACTGATGACAATAGTGAGACCTCGTGTATGAACATAGAATATCTGTTCATCTATTTAGATCTTCTTTGGTTTCTTTCATCAGATGTTTGTAGTTTTCTTCAGATTACCTCATACATATTTTCTCACACTTTTCTAAGTATTTCTAAGCATTTCAGAATTTTTGTACTAATATAAGTGATATTATGTTTTTAATTTCAATTATTTATTGCTAGTATATAGGAAAGTAATTTGCTGCTTTATGTTAGCCTCATATCCTGCAACATTACTATTAATACAATTGCTTATAAATTCCAGGAGTTTTTCCTTAACTTTTTTTGTTTTATATTTTCTTTTTTGTGTTTCTGGGAGTTCTTCGATTCTTTGGGATTTTCTACATAGACAATTATGTGATCTGCAAATGGCAGTTTTATTTCTTCCTTCTCAATCAGTATAGCTTTGTTTCCTTTTCTTGTTGTTGCATTAGTTAGGATTTCCAGTATGTTGTCAAATAGGAGTGGTGAGAGGAAGCATCTTGCCTTGTTTCTGTGATTAGCCAGAAAGTTTCAATTTCTTGCCATTTAATGATGATGTTAGCTATAAGGTTGTTGTAGATGCTCTGTATCAAGTTGAGATAATTGCTCTTCAATCCTAGTTTGCTGAGAGTTGTTATCAGGAAGTTGTGTTGAATTTTGTGAAATTCATTTCCACATCACTTAAGATCATCAAGCAATATTGTCTACTTCAGCAAGTTAAAGTAATGGAATACATTAGGGAATTTTCAAATATTGAACCAGTCTTGCATAACTAAAATAAATCCCACTTGGTATTGGTATATACTATAATTCTTTTTATATACTGCTGAATATAGTTTGTTAATACTTTGTCAAGGAGATTTGTTTCTATTTTCCTTAGCTATATTGGTCTGTGGTGGTTCTTTTCTATAATGTCCTTCTCTGGTTTTGCTATTAGGATAATGCTGGCCTCATAGGAAGAATTCCTTCTACTACTACATTCTGGAAGAAGTGGTTAAGAACTGGTGTAATATCTTCCTTAAATGTTTAGTGTAATTCACGAGTGAACTTATATGGGCCTGGTGCATTCTACTTTGGAGGTTATTTATTAATGATTGAATTAATTTGATACACAAAGGCCTATTCAAATTACCTATTTCTTCTTCTATGAAATTTACCAGATTTTGTCTTTAAAGACTAATTGACTTCATCTAAGTTATTATATTTAAGAGCATAGAGTTGTGCATAATATTACTTTATTATGCTTTTAATGTTCATGGCATCAGTAGTGATGGCTCCTCACTTAATTCTGACATTAAAATGTGTCTTCTCTCTTTTTGTTCTTAAACTGAATAGAGGTTTCTTGAATTTATTTTCAAAGAACCTGCTTTTGATTTCATTGATGTTCTTTATTCATTTCCTATTTTCAATTTCCGCCATTTCTATTCTGATTTTTACTATGTCTTTATTTGGTTTATTTGTATATAATTGGTTCTTCTTTTTCTAGTTTCCTAAGGTGGATTGTTGTAATACTGATTCTATGTCTTACTTCTTTTCTAATATTTGCAATCAGTGCAATAAATTTCCCTGTAAGAATTGCTTTCACTGTATTCCACAAATTTTGAAAAGTTCTAATTTTTAATATGAAAATATTAAGTGGGTACAAATGTTTTTGTTACATGGATACCTTGTATAATGCTTAAGTCAGGGCTTTTAGCATGCCCATCACCTGATAACTATTCATTATACCAGATAGGTAGGTTTTTACCCCTTCCTTCTTCCCCCCTCCTTCCTTCTTGATTTCCAATTACCTTAACATCTCTCTGTGCCCATGTGTACCCATCAATTAGTTCCCAATTATTGTTTTTCCTTTCCTGAGATACTTTACGTAGGATAATGGTCTCCAGTTTCATCCAAGTTGCTACAAAAGACATTATTTCATTAATTTTAATGGCTATGTAGTACTCCATGGTATATATAAAACACATATTGTTAATGAACTCATGAATTGATTGGCACTTAGGTTGGGCACAGTCTTTGTGATTGTAAATTGTATTGCAATAAACAATCAAATGCTGGATCTTTTGATAAAATGACTTCTTTTCCTTTGGATAGATACCAAGTAGGGGAGTGCTGGATTGAATGATAACCCTATATTTATTTCTTTAGGAATGTCAATATTATTTTACACATGGGTTTGACTTATTTGTAGTCCCAACAGCAGTGTATAAGCATTCCTTTCTCTCTGTGTCCATGCCAGCATCTATTGTTTTTGACTTTTCAGTAATGGCCATTCATTAATGGCCTTTCAGGGGAAAGGTGATATCTCATTGTGGTTTTAATTTGTATTTCCCTGATATTAGTCATATTGAGTATTTCTTCATTTGTTTGTTAGCCATTTGTCTATCTTCTTTTAAAAAACTTCGGTTCATGTATTTTTCCCACTTTTTAATGGGGTTGTTTGTTTTTTTCTTGCTGATTTGCTTTAGTTCCTTGTAGATTCTGGTTTTTAGCCCTTTATTAGATATATAGTTTTTGAATATTTTCTACCATTATATAGGTTGTCTGCTTACCCTGTTGATTATTTCCTTTGTTATACAGAAGATTTTTAATTTAAGTAAGTCTCATTTGTTCATTGTTTTTGTTGCTATATTTACTTTTGGGATCTTAGTCATGTATAATTTGCCTAGTAAAATATCTAGAAGAGTTTTTCTCACATTTTATTCCAGAATTTTTATGGTTCCATGCCTTCATTTAAATCCTTTATCCATCTCTAGTTAATTTTTGTATAAGGCAAAATATAGGGGTCCTGTTTCATTCTTCTGTGTGTGGTTATCCAGTTTTCCTAGAAGCATTTATTGAATAGGGCTTCCCTTCCCCTGCCCCTTGTTGTTCTCTACTTTTTCCAAGAACAAGTGGTTGTAGGTAGATGGTTTTATATTGGGGTTCTCTATTCTTTTCCGTCATTGTGTGTCTCTATTTTTATACCAGTGTCATGCTGTTTTGGTTACTATAGCATTATAGTGCTACTTAAAGTCAGGTAGGATGGAACAGGAGACAATTGTCCTTGGTGAAGTATCTCAAGATGGGAAAAACAAACACCATATGTACTCATTATTAAACTGAAACTAAGCGACGAGCACAGATTTGCACTGAGGGATATAAACTCAATGGATATCAAGCAGGGATAAAGGGGGGAAAAAAGGGGGCAAAAACCTGCCTAATGAGTACAATGAACACTATTAGGGCAATGAGCACACCTCTGGTTATGACTCAAGCATTATAAAAGTGATCCATGTAAACATAAATATTTGTACCCTCTTAATATTTTGAAATTTAAAAAATATAGTCAGGTAATGTGATGTCTCCAAATTTGTTCTTTTTGCTTAAGATTGCTTTGGCTATTTGAGCTCTTTTTTGGCTCCAAATGAAAAACAAAATTATTTTGTCTAGATTCATGAAATATTATGGATATGTTTGTATTTTCATGGGAATTGTCTTGAGTCTTTTTTTTTTAAGATAAAAATTGAGATTTTAATTTTGATATTATATTCAACAATGGAGCATGGTCAATAAATGTTTAATTTAAAAGAAAGCATGCACCACAGCTTTCCTGCTAATGGTAGGAAATTACATAGCCATTTGCAAATACTGAATTCATGCAAATTAAAGTGAAAATATTGGTGTTGTTCACTTGGAGCAGAGATGGAAATTTCACCCTTAATGTTCACATTTTATCTGTTAATCTGTGCTCAGTAACATTTTCTTTTTTGTTGTTGTTTTTTGGGGTTTTTTTGTTTTTTTACTTTATTTTATTTTATTTTTATTTCAGCATATTATGGGGGTACAGATTTTAAGGTTTCAATATGCCCATTTCCCACCCCCCCCAAAAGTCTGAGTCTCCAGCATGACCATCCGCCAGATGGTGGACATCTCACTCATTATATATGTATATACCCGCCCCCCTCCCCCCTGCCCAATACCCTATTACTGCAGTACCTATGTGACCACTTAGGTGCTGTTCAGTTATTACCAATTTGCTGGTGAGTATATGTGGTGCTTGTTTTTCCATTCTTGGGATACTTCACTTAATAGTATAGGTTCTAGCTCTAACCAGGAAAATATAAGATGTGCTATATCACCATTGTTTCTTAGAGCTGAATAGTACTCCAGGGTATACATATACCACATTTTATTAATCCATTCTTGGATTGCTGGGCACTTGGGCTGTTTCCACAGCCTTGCAATTATGAATTGTGCTGCTATAGACATTCGAGTGCAGGTGTCTTTCTTGTAGAGTGTCATTGGATCTTTTGGGTAGATGCCCAGCAATGGGATTGCTGGATCAAATGGTAGATTCACTTGTATCACTTTAAGGTATGTCCATATTGCTTTCCACAGAGGTTGAACTAGTTTGCAGTCCCACCACCAGTTTAGGAGTATAGAATTTTTTTATTTCCATCTTGATTTCTTCATTTATGAAATAATCATTTAGTAGGAGGTTGTTTAATTTCCACGTTTTTGTGTAGAAATGTGTGTTTCTGTTAGGGTTGATTTCTACTTTTATTCCACTGTGATCTGAGAAGTTACATAGTATGATTTCTATTTTTTTTAATTTCTTGAGATTTACTTTGTGTCCTAGGATATGGTCAGTCTTAGAGAATGTCCCGTGAGCTGATGAGAAGAATGTATATTCAGTGGATTTTGGGTAGAATGTCCTGTAGATATCAGTGAGACCCAGTTGTTCCAAGGTTTTGTTTAAGTCCAGTATTTCTTTATTGATTTTCTGTTTGGAGGATCTGTCTTGTGCCATCAGTGGGGTGTTGAAATCTCTGGTGATTATGGAGTTGCTATTAATCCACTTGCTTAGATCCAGTAAGGTTTGCTTTATGAAACTGGGTGCACCTAAGTTGAGTGCATATATATTTAAGATTGTTATCTCTTCTTGTTGAAGTGTGCCCTTCACCATTATATAATGACCCTCTTTGTCTTTCACTACTTTTGTTGGTTTAAAAACTAAATCATCGGAAATTAGAACTGCCACGCCAGCCTTCTTTTGGCTTCCAGTTCCCTGGAATACTGATCTCCACCCTTTTATTTTAGTCTATATGCATCCTTGCAGGTTAGATGTGTTTCCTGAAGACAGCATATACTTGGCCTGTATTTTCTTATCCATTCAGGCAGCCTATGTCTCTTGAGTGGAGAGTTTAAGCCATTCACATTTATTGAGAGAACTGATAGGTAAGGTAGATTACTGTTCATTGTGTTGGGTTGGATGTTGTTGCTTTGATTTCTGTCTTGAGCCATTGTATTATCTGGCCTTAATCTTTGGGTTTTGGTTGTTTTTATATTCGTGAGTTTTTATTATGGTGTTCCGTGCATAACACTGTTTTGAGTACTTCTTGTAGGGCTGGTCTTATCTTGGTGAATTCTCTGAGACGTTGCTTATCTGACAATGTCTTTATTTCTCGCTCATATATGAAGCTTAGCTTTGCAGGGAATAAGATTCTAGGCTGGGCATTGTTTTGTTTCAGAAGAGTGAGAATGGGGCCCCAGTCTCTCCTTGCTTGTAAAGTCTCATTAGAGAAGTCTGGTGTTATTCGAATTGGCTTTCCCTTGTATGTCACTTGCTTTTTTTGTCTTACAGCTCTTAGAAGGGCCTCTTTAGTTGATATTTTGGTCAGTCTGATGACTGCATGTCATGACGTCTTCCTGTTTGCATTGAATCTCCCAGGGTTCCTCTGAGCTTCTTGAACTTGTATATCGAGATTTTGAGCAAGGCCTGGGAAATTTTCCTCTATTATATCTTCAAATAGCTTGTCCAACCCTTGGGTGTTGTCCTCTTCCCCTCCTGGTAACCCTATGACCCTCACGTTAGGTTTCTTCACATAATCCCACATCTTTTGTAGGCTTTGCTCTTTTCTCTTGTTACTCTGCTCTATCTCTGTGATGGTTTTTTTTAGTTGGAGGGTGTTATCTTCAATCTTTGAGATTGTTTCTTCTGTTTGATCTACCCTGTTCTTGAGACTTTGCACTGTATTTTGTAGTTCCCTGAATTGAGTCTTTATTTCCAGGAGTTCAGTTAAACTTTTCTTCATTGTGTCTATTTCTTTAGTGAACTTTTCTTCTAGGTCCTGGAGGCTTTTTGTGGGTTCTTTGTGTTGGTTATTGAGTTGTTGTTGCAGGTTGGTGAGTGTTCTTATGATCCACATACAAAATTCCTCTTCTGTCATATTGGTTGCCTGATTTGGGTTGGTGTCTGTTTCTAGGGGGCTGGTGCTCCTCTTTGGGGGTGTGTTTTCCGTTTGGTTCTTCATATTTCCTGAGTTCTTTCGTTGATTTCTTCCCATGTCGATCCGTTGTTGTTTCTTTCCTTTAGGTTTTTGTTTGGGTATTCCCACGCCTTGTTTATTTTCTGAGCCGTTAGGTGGTGTCTGTGAGTGAGATTTGACCACTCCCTGTATAATGAGTCAGTGGGTGCCGTGAAAAGGCTGTGCAGGATGCCGTCCCTGTCAGTAGGTGGTGCTTGCTTGGAGGAACAGGCTATGCTGTTGTTTTTGTGTCCTGTTATCAGCTCTTGTTCTGGGCAGAGCTGGGTTGGGTAAGTCTGCCCTCAGGCACCACCAATGCGGTTGGCTGGGGTCAAAGTTCTGTTCTCTGCTTCCAGGAAAAGCTGTCAGCGCGGGGCTGGAATGATCCCGCTCAGCCAGAAAGTCTGCTTGTGGGGGTGGGGCTGTCTGAGACCCGCAGTCTGGAGCGGGCCTCACTTCTTTCCACCCTCCCCAACTCCGTAGCTACTCCTGGGCCTTTGCCAGCAGGCCAGACCACACGCCACCAGGCCTCCCCGGATTGTGATGCCGGTGGGGAGGTTCCCTGCACAGGAACGCCACCTGGGCTGGGTGCACAGCCTCCCTTTGGGGGGATGGTGCCCTCTAGGATGCTGATCTGCCCCTGAAGGCACACACACCTCAGCAGGCTGTTCACAAATATCCCTTCTATGCCCCGGGCAATGCTAGACCTCAGTGCATGGGATCTCATCTGCAGGTCCGACCTCTGGGTCCCAGAGTTCAAACTGTATCCCCACCATGGAGAGGAGTTCTGGTCCCAATTCACCCACAGGGAGCCCAAGCTGTGTCTGTGTTCTCAGCCTCTGAGTCTGCACCGTTCTCCTAGGAACACCATGCCAGCAGCACCTGGGAGGGCTGGCGGGTAGGGAGCTCACAGTCTGAGTTCCCCTTAGTCAGCTGTAGGGTCCCAGAAGGGAAGGTCCCGTTCCCTGGAGGTGTCTCTGGCTGGTGGCTGTATTGTCTCTCTGGGCAGCCGCGGGTAGGACGGCGGAGGGGGGGAGGAGGCAATATGGTGCCTGTCGCGCGGCTCGGGTCTGTGCACACGGAGGCACCCCGAGGGATTTGGGAGAGTGGTGCCATGTCCACTACAGGCTCACCGCTAGCTGGTGGCGGCCATCTCTGGGCTGGTGTCCTCAGGTCTCTCCACCTGCTGGGGAGCCCACCAGCAGTCCCAAATGCAGGGGAGGGGAAAGGTGATTTATCCACCTACCCTTCCCGCTGGTCTCCGGTCTTCTCCGGTGGTCTCAGCTTCCAGTTCTCCTCCGTAGCCTCCTCCCGTGGAGTCTCCCGGGGTCTCAGGTTCCCCTCCTTCCAGCCCTCGTCTGCTGTATGCTCGCCTTCTTGCTTCTTTTTTCTAATTTCTGCTAGAATCTGTCTTTTCTGCAGAGACACTCTTTCTGGTGGTGTTTCTCGTCCGCCATCTTGATCCTCCCTTGTCTTGAGTCTTTAAAACACTTTAGGCAGTATGAACATGTTGATTCTACCCATCCATGATCATGAGATGTTTTTCCATTTGTTTATGTCATCGATGACACAAGGTTAGGGTTAGGGTTTCATACTTTTCCTTGTAGACATCTATCACCTCCTTAGTTAAGTACATTCATAAGTATTTTATTTTCTTTGTAGCTATTGTGAGTAGTATTCATCTTTGATTTGACTCTCAACTCACTATTTTTATTATATAGAAATGCTACTGATTTGTGTACATTGATCTGTAACCTGTGACTTTGCTGAATTTATTTATGTATGCTAGGACTCTTTTGGTAGAGTCTTTGGGATTTTCAAGCACAAGCATATCATCAGAGAAAAGCAATAATTTGACTTTCTCTTTCATGATTTTGATATTCTTCCATTCTTCCTCTTACCTGATTACTCCAGTTAGGATGTCCGGTACTGTGTTGAATAAAGTGGTGGCAGTGTTATTCCAGTTCATAGGGGAATGCTTTCAACTTTTCCCAATTTAGTATGATGTTGGCTGTGGGATTTTCATATGTGGCTTTAAAATTTTTAGTTATGTTCCTCTATGCCTAGTTTGTTGAGGAATTTGTGATGCAGGGTGCTGGATTTCATTGTATGCTTTTTCTCCATCTATTGAGATAATAATGTGCTCTTTGTTTTTGTTTCTGTTTATATGATGAATCACATTTATTGATATGCATGTGTTGAACCATCCTTGCATCCCTGGAATGAAACCCATTTGATCATGGTAAATTATCTTTTTGATGTGATGTTGAATTTGGTTTCCTTGTAGTTTACTGAGGAATTTTGCATATATGTTTATAAGGCATATTGGTCAGTAGTTTATTTTTTCTTGGTATTCTTTAGTGGTTTTTGTATGAAGGTGATACTGGTTTCATATTGATAGAATGAGTTATAGAGAATTCCCTCCTTCTTGATGTTATGGAACAATTTCTAGAGATTAGGTACCAGTTCTTTGTATGTCTGATAGAATTTGGCTGTGATTCCATCTGCTCTGATTTTTTGTTGTTGGAAAATTTTTTTTTTTTTATTACTGCTTCAAACTCACAGTTCATATTTTGTCTGTTCAGGATTTTTATTTCTTCCTGATTTAAGTCTTGGGAGGTTGCTTGTTTCTAGGAATTTATCCATTTCTTCTACATTTTCTAGTTTATGGGCATAGAGATTTTCACAGTATTCACATATGATACTTTGTATGTCTGTGGTATCAGTTGGGTCCTTTCTATTCATAGTTAATCTAGCTGGAGGTCTATCGATTTCATTTATCTCTTCAAAGAATCAAGTTTTTGTTTTGCATTATTTGTTTGGTTTCCATTTCATTTAGATCTGCTCTGAGCTTTGTTATTTCTTTTCTTCTGATGGCTTTGGGTTTGCTTTGCTCTTTCTTTTCTAGTTTCTTCAGATGTGACTTTAGGTTGTTAATTTCTGAACTTTCTTTTTGATGTAGGTATTTAAGACTATGAATTTTCTGCTTAAGACTACTGTTGCTCCATAAATTTTGATAGCTTGTGTCCTTTTTATTGTTCAGTTTGAGGAATCTTTTGATTTTTATCTTAATTTTAGCATTGACCCAAAAATAATTCTGCAGGAGGTTTTATAATTTCCTTCACTTTGTGTAGATTTCAATGCTTTCCCTGTAATTGATTTATACTTTTATTCCACTGTGGTCTGAGAAGACATATAGTATGATTTCAATGTTTTCTATTTTACTGAGACATATGTTATGGCCTACAATTTGATCAGTCTTGGAGAATGTCCCATGGGCTGATGAGAAGAATGCATTGAGTAGTTTGGGGGTAGAATGTTATGTAAGTGTCTATTGTGTCCATTTGTTCTAGAGTCCCCTTTAAGTCCAGCATATTTTTTATTGTTTTTCTGCTTTGATGACCTGTACAGCTCTGTCAGTGGGTGTTGAAGTTGAAAAGTTCTATTTTCATTTAATTTAGTTCAAAGTGTTTTATAACTTCTCTTAAGATTCCTTCTTTGACCCACGTGTTATTTAAAAATGTATTCCTTACCTTCTAAGTATTTTGGAATAGTCCGGCTATTTGTTATTGATTTCTAGTTTAATCTCATTGTGTTCTAGCATCAGACGTCATATGAATCATATGCTTTTTACATTTATTAAGGCGTGTTTTATGGCCCAGAACATACTCTATCTCTATGAATGTTCCACATGACCTTCTAAAGAATGTGTATTCTCCTTTTATTGGTCAAGTACTCCACAAACATGAATCACATCCAGTCAATTGATGATACTATTCAGTTCAACTATGTCATTGCTGACTTTTTGCCTGATGGACCTATCCACTTCTGAGAGACTAGTGTGGGATTTTAAAGCTGTAATAGTGGAGTCATCTATTTCTCCTTATAGTTGTATCTTATTTTGCTTCATGTATCTGACATTCTACTATCAGGTGCATACACTTTTTTTAAACATCAGCATATTATGGGGGTACAAATGTTAAGGTTACGTATATTGCCCATGCGCTCCTTCCCCTCAAGTCAGAGTTTCAAGCGTGACCATTTCCCAAACGTTTCAAATCTCACTCATTATGTTTATAAATACCCATCCCCTCCTCCCCCCTCCCACCTGCCCGACATCAGATAAATGTTATTCCTATATGTCCACTGAGGTGTTGATTCGTTTCCATTCTTGAGATACTTCACTTAGTAGAATGGGTTCCAGCTCTATCCAGGAAAATACGAGAGGTGCTACATCACCATTGTTTCTTAAACCTGAATAGTACCCCATGGTATACATATACCACATTTTACTAATCCACTCATGTATTGATGTGCACTTGGGTTGTTTCCATAACTTCACATTTGTGAATTGTGCTGCTATAAACATTCAAGTGCAGGTGGTTCTTGGTAGATTGTCACTTGATCTTTTGGGTAGATGCTGAGGAGTAGAATTGCTGGATCAAATGGTAGATCTCCTTGTATTGCTTTAAGATATTTCCATATTGCTTTCCACAGAGGTTGAACTAGTTTGCAGTCCCACCAGCAGTGTAAGAGTGTTCCTATCTCTCTGCATCCACGCCAACATTTATTGTTTGGGGACTTTTGGATAAAGGCCATTCTTACTGGAGATAAATGATAACCCAATGCGATTTTGATTTGCATTTCCCCGATGATTAGAGATGTGGAGCATTTTTTCATAGGTTTGTTGGCCATTATTCTATCTTCTTTTGAAAAATTTCTGTTTATGTCCTTTGGGCATGTTTTGATAGGGTAGTTTGATTTTTTCTTGCTGATTTTCCTGAGTTCTAAATAGATTCTAGTTATCAGCCCTTTATCAGATGTGTAGCTAGCAAAAATTTTCTCCCATTCTGTGGGTTGTCTGCTTGCTCTCTTGACAGTTTCTTTGGCTGTGCAGAAGCTTTTTAATTTGATCAGGTCCCATTTATTTATTTTTGTTGCTGCTGTGATTGCCTTTGGGATCTTCTTCATATATTCTTTGCCTAGACCAATGTCTAGAAGAGTATTTCCAACATTTTCCTCTAGAATTCTAATAGTTTCACACCTAAGGTTCAAGTCTGTAACCCAGCGTGAGTTGATTTTGGGGAGAGGTGAAAGGTGTGGATCCTGTTTCAGTCTTCTACATGTGGCTATCCAGTTTTCCCAGTACCATTTATGGAACAAGGATTCTTTTCCCCAGTGTATGTTTTTGTCTGCTTTGTTGAAGATTAGTTTGCTATATGAGGATGGTTTTATATCTGGGTTCTCTGTTCTGTTCTACTGGTCATTGTCCCTGTTCTTGTGCCAGTCTGAAGCTGTTTTAATGACTATAGCCTTGTATTATACTTTGAAGTCTGGTAAATTGATGCCTTCTCTTTTGTTTATATTGCCTAGGATTGATTTTGCTATACGGGTCTTATGAAGTGTAAAATTATTTTTTATATATCTGTAAAAATGATGATGGCATTTTAATAGGGATTGCATTGACTCTGTAGGTCACTTTGGGTAGTATAGACATTTTTTAAATTTTAGCATATTGTGGGAGTACAAGTTAAAATTACATATATTGCCCATGTCCCCCTCCCCACTTGAGTCAGAGCCTCAAGCATGACCATTCTCCAAATGTTGCACATCTCACTCATTGTGTTTGTATACACCCATCCCCTCCTTCCCTCTGCCACCTGCCTGACACCCGATGAATGTTATTTCTATATGTCCACTGAGGTGTTGATTCGTTAATACCAATTTGCTGGTGAGTACATGTGGTGCTTGTTTTTCCATTCTTGAGATACTTCACTTAGTAGAATGGGTTCCAGCTCTATCCAGGAAAATACAAGAGGTGCTATATCACCATTGATTTTTAAGCCTGATTAGTACTCCATGGTATACATATACCACATTTTATTAATCCACTCATGAATTGATGGGCACTTGGGTTGTTTCCACAGCTTTGCAATTGTGAATTGTGCTGCTTATAAACATTCGAGTGCAGGTGTCTTTTTCAAAAAGTGACTTTTGATCTTTTGGGTAGATGCCCAGTAGTGGAATTGCTGGATCAAATGGTAGATCCCCTTGTATCACTTTAAGGTATCTCCGTATTGCTTTCCACAGAGATTGAACTAGTTTGCAGTCCCACCAGCAGTGTAGGAGTGTTCCTATCTCTCTGTATTCATGCCAATGTTTATTGTTTGGGGACTTTTGGATAAAGGCCATTGTTACTGGAGTTAAGTGATATCTCATCGTGGTTTCGATTTGCATTTCCCTGATGACTAGAGATGTTGAACATTTTTTCATGTTGTTGGCCATTATCCTGTCTTCTTTTGAGAAGTTTCTGTTTATCTCCTTTGCCCATTTTTTAATAGGGTTGTTTGATTTTTTTCTTGCTGATTTTCCTGAGTTCTAAATAGCTTCTAGTTATCAGCTCTTTATCAGATGTGTAGCTAGCAAAAATTTTCTCCCATTCTGTGGGTTGTCTGTTTGCTCTCTTGACAGTTTCTTTGGCTGTGCAGAAGCTTTTTAATTTGATCAGGTCCCATTTATTTATTTTTGTTGCTGCTGTGATTGCCTTTGGGATCTTCTTCATATATTCTTTGCCTAGGCCAATGTCTAGAAGAGTATTTCCAATGTTTTCTGCTAGAATTCTACTAGTTTTACACCTAAGGCTCAAGTCTGTTACCCAGCATGACTTGATTTTTGGGAGAGGTGAACAGTGTCAGTCTTTTTTCAGTCTTCTACATGTGGCTATCCAGTTTTCCCAGCACCATTTATTGAATAAGGATTCTTTTCCCCAGTGTATGTTTTTGTCTGCTTTGTTGAAGATTAGTTGGGTATATGAGGATAGTTTTATATCTGGGTTCTCGATTCTATTCCACTAGTCAATGTCTCTGTTCTTGTGCTAATCTCAAGCTGTTTTAATTACTATAGCCTTGTAATATAGTTTGAAGTCTGGTAAATCGATGCCTCCTCTTTTGTTTATATTGCCTAGGATTGATTTTGCTATGCAGAGTCTTCTGGTTCCATACAAAGCATAAAATTATTTTTTATATATCTGTGAAAAATGATGATGGCATTTTAATAGGGATTGCATTGACTCTGTAGGTCAATTTGAGTAGTATAGACATTTTAACAATGTTGATTCTGCTGACCCATGAACATGGTATATTCTTCCACCTGTTTACATCCTCTGCTATTTCCTTCCTCAGTGTTTCAGAGTTCTCCCTGTAGAGGTCTTTTACCTCCTTAGTTAAATATATTCCAAGGTACTTTATTTTCTTTGTTGCTATTTTGAAGGGAATTGAGTCTTCAATTTGGTTCTCACTTTTACTGTTGTTAGCGTATATGAATGCCTCTGATTTCTGTGTATTGATTTTGTATCCTGAGACGTTACCAAATTCATTTATCAATTCAAGGAGTCTCTTGGTTGAATACTTGGGGCTTTCTAGGTATATCATGTCATCAGCAAAGAGTGAGAGTTTCATCACTTCTGCCACCATTTGGACGCCCTGAATTCCACTCTCTTGTCTGATTGCTGTAGCGAGGACTTCCAGCACTATGTTGAATGGAAGAGGAGATAGTGGGCAACCTTGTCTTGTCCCAGTTCTAAGTAGGAATGCTTTCAATTTTTCCCCATTCAGTATGATGTTGGGTGTGGGTTTGTCATATATGGCTTGCAACATATTTAGGTAAGCACCATCTATGCCTATTTTGTTGAGACTTCTTATCATAAAAGGGTGTTGAATTTTGTCAAATGCTTTTTCTGCGTGTATTGAGAGGATCATATGGTCTTTGCTTTTGCTTCTGTTTCCATGGTGAATTACATTTATAGATTTGCTTATGTTGAACCATCCCTGCATCCCCAGGATAAAACCCACTTGGTTGTGATGGATTATTTTCTTGACAAGCACCTGGAGTCAATTGGCTAGGATTTTTTTTTTTTTTTTGAGAATTTTTGCATCTATATTCATAAGGAATATTGGTCTGTAGTTCTCTCTTTTGTTGTGTCCTTTCCTGGTTTGGGTATCAGGGTTATGTTCACTTCATAAAATGTTTTGGGGAGGATTCCAGCCTTCTTGATGTTGTGGAATAATTTCTGCAGGATAGGCACCAATTCTTCTTTGTAGGTGTGATAAAATTCGAGTGTGAAACCATCTGGTCCAGGACTTTTCTTTTTAGGAAGGTTTTTTTATTGCTCTTTCAATTTCAGTACTTGATAATGGTCTGTTCAGAAATTCTATTTCTTCCAGGTTGAGCCTAGGGAGGCTATGTGTTTCTAAGAAATTGTCCATTTTCTGCACATTTTCCAGTTTGTGTGCATAGAGGTTTTTGTAGTATTCATAAATTATATCTTTTATCTCTGTGGTATCCATTGTAATTTCTCCCTTATTGTTCCTGATGGAGCTTATTAGAGATTTTTTTTGCTTTTTGTTAGTCTAGCCAAAGGTGTGTCAATTTTGTTTATTTTTTCAAAGAACCAACTTTTTGTTTTATTAATCTTCTGTATAGTTGCCCTATTGTAAATTTCGTTTAGTTCTGATTTGGTCTTAATGATTTTGCTTCTTCTCTTGGGTTTGGGGTCGGTCTGTTCTTCTTTTTCCAGCTCTTTGAGAGCAGTAATCAGGTTGTCTATTTGTGATCTTTTCAACTTTTGGATTTGGCATTTATGGAAATAAAGTTTCCTCTCAGGACCCATGTGGCTCAGGTCTGTGCACATGGAGGTGCCCCAAGGGAGTTGGGAGCCTGGTGCCGTGTCCACTGCAGGCTTACCACTCACTGGCAGTGGCCATCTCTGGGCTGGTGTCTGCAGGTCTCTCCAACCTCTGGGAAGCCCACCAGCAGTCCGAGATGCAAGGGAGGGGAAAGATAACCGCTCCACCTATCCTTGCCACTAGTTTCCAAGCTTCTTGGGAGGTCTCTTCTTCCAGTTCTCTTCTGCAACCTCCTCCTGTGGAGTCTCCCGTAGTCTCTGGTACCCCTCCTTCTGACCCTTCTCCAATGTATGCTCGTCTGCTTGCTTTTTTCTTCTAATTTCTTCTAGAATCTGTCTTTTTTGCAGAGACACTCTGTCTGGAGGTGTTTCTCATACGCCATCGTGCCCTGCCCCCCCCCCAAGTGCATACACTTGTTTAAGGATTTGTTATGTCTTCTTGGAAAATTCAACTTATCATTATTATGTAACAGTCCTCAATTTCTAACCAATTTTCCTTGTCTGAAGATAGCTTTGTCTGAAACTAATATAGTTATTCCATCCTT
Organism: Microcebus murinus; assembly: GCF_040939455.1. NCBI lineage: Eukaryota > Metazoa > Chordata > Mammalia > Primates > Cheirogaleidae > Microcebus > Microcebus murinus. Next base: position 30,369,657 of record NC_134117.1, on the reverse strand, counting down.
ATTTTGATTAGTGTTAGTAATAGCATGATATATTTTTATTCCTTTACTTTTAAATTACATGTCTTTATATTTCAAGTGGATTTGTTTTAGACAGCATAGATATGGTTGAATCTTGTCTTCTGATTTACTCTGACAATTTCTGCCTATTAATTTTTGTATGTAACGATGTTTACAGTGATTTTGATATAATTGGATTAATATCTATCACATATTTGTTGTTGTTTCTACTTATTCCTCTTGTCCTTTGTTTTAACATTTGTCTACACCTCTTTTTCTGTCCTTTACGGTTTTAATTGAGCATGTTACATGATGCCATTTTCTTTTCTTTCTTTATACAGTAGGTTTCATTATTTCTTTCTTAAGTAGTTTCCCTAAAGTTTACAATATATATTTTCCATTAGTCTACGTTTACTTTCAAAGTACTGTAATACCTCATGGATAATCACAGCTACCTGTAATAAAGTATTTCTAGTTCCTCCCTCCAATTCCTAATATCATTAGCACATAAATGCCATGTGAGTTGTATTTCATTCACACTAGTTTTCAGCCTGGGGCCTGATGAAGCACAGGTAACTCAAATGTCACTTCACCTTGGGAGTTGTAGGAACTATTATTCAAGTTACTTATAACTCACACACAGAAAAAATAAAAAATAAATTTTCATTAAGTTAAAAAGCCTTGTTTTGTTTTTGAAGTCTTTATTCAATTTTCCTAATAAAACACCATGGCCTGACACTCTACAAAAAAGACACCTGCACTCGAATGTTCATAGCAGCACAATTCATAATCGCAAGGCTGTGGAAACAGCCCAAGTGCCCATCAATTCAAGAATGGATTAATAAAATGTGGTATATGTATACCATGGAGTACTACTCAGCTCTAAGAAACAATGGTGATATAGCACATCTTATATTTTCCTGGTTAGAGCTGGAACCCATATTACTAAGTGAAGTATCCCAAGAATGGAAAAACAAGCACCAGATATATTCTCCAGCAAACTGGTATTAACTGAGTAGCACCTAAGTGGACACATAGGTACTACAGTAATAGGGTATTGGGGAGGGAGGGTGGGGGGGCGGGTATATACATACAGAACGAGTGATAGGCGCACCATCTGAGGGATGGTCACGCTGGAGACTCAGACTTGCGGGGGGAGGGGGGAAGGGCATTTATTGAAACTTTAAAATCTGTACCCCCATAATATGCCGAAATGAAAAAAAAAAAAGAAAGAAAAAAAAACACCATGGCCCTAAGGAAAAAGAATATTTCTCTCTTTTGACATTCAATATCATTCATTTCACTAATCCAAAGCTTTAATCACCAAATATATTGTTGCTGTTATTCTGAAGAAACTTTTATGTGTTACATTGAGTAAGAATAAGAAAATAAAAGTTTTATCCTACCTTCAATGATTTCTGCTCTAACTCCCCTCCTGCCCTAATGTGCATCAGAGTTTCACTTATATCCTTTCCTTCTCTCAGAAAAACTTCATTTAAATTACTTGCAAGGAGGAGCTGAAGAAAATTGTCTCAATTTTGGTTATGTGAGTGTTTATTTCTCCTTCACTTAAGACAAATAATTTCTGGAAACAGAATCAAGATGGGTGGGTTTGTTTTCAATACTTTTAATATTTTGTTCCAGTCTCTTCTTGTTCGCATGAATTCTGAAGAGACTTCTGATGTAATTCTTATTCTTTTTCTTTATAGGTAAAGTGGTTTTTTTCCCTTAGCTTCTTTCAGTTTTTCCTTTCTCTTCATTTTATTCTTTTAAAGGTGGTATTCTTAGGTGTTCACTTTTGGACACTGAATGTGCTGGTTGTTCTTTTATGTTCCTGAATATGTGTTTTGATGTTTGACATTCCTTTGGGAAAAGTCTCCATCATTATTGCTTCAAATATTGCTCTTGTAGAATGTTTGTTTTTAAGTAAGCTTTTTCATTAAAAATAAACATAGTGAAAAATACACATGCTCTAAGTGCTCAGTGCATTAACAAAGAATAAACATATATTTGTGTAACCTAGAAGGAGGTCATGAAATAGAATTTTGCTAGCACCTTAAGGGCCTGCTTATGGCTCCTCCTTCCACTATTATTAACCCATCTCCAAAAGGACCCAGTGTCATGCCACAGGAGAGGTTGGTTTGTTTGTGAACTTCACATAAAGGAAATTATCCATTAATATTTATGCACTGTCTAGTTGTTTTCATGGAAGCTAGTTGTTTTATGTTTCTGATATTCATTCATGCTTTTGTAACTAGCAGTAGTTAAGCTATCCTTTCCTTATTGTGTTTCATTTTATACTATTTTGCAATTTATTTTTTCCATTGTATTGCTATAGATATGGCATTGCTTTCAGTATGGTCCCATTTTTAATAATACTATTATGCACATTCATATACATTTTTTTGGCATCCCAATGTTTTGCATTTCTGCTCTGTACATACCTACAAGTGGATTTGCTAGATATGCATGTGATCACTTTAAGTAAATTCTGACAAAGAATTGTCCAAACAATTGAACTAATTTCCAATTTAACTATGAGAGTGACAGTTGCTTCAAGTTCTTATCAACACATAGTGGCATCCTTTTATTATTATAACCATTCTGGTGTATCATATAATACCTTATTGAAGTTTTAATTAGAATTTCTATAAGGTTTAATGATGCTGAGGACTTCAGATGTCCAGTGACAATACTGATTCTTCATTTGTAAAAGGTTAATTTCACATATAAAAACCCACATTGCATTCATTCTTCTTTAAGAATCACAAATATATAGAAAAGTTGCTACTATGAACAAAGAATTGTTTTACTTTGACTTATTTCAAAGTAAATTGATGACCTGAGTCCAAAGACGTGACACATTGTAGTGTTTCCAAAAAGTAAAGTGATTCTCTTATATAGATAGGGAAAACCTAGGAAAATCAGAAAATTAATGAATTGGGACTTTCTAATCTTCACACTCATTGATGTTTCAAAAATCAGTACCAAAAATATGAGGCATGCCAAATTCAAAATCCAGATCAGAATCCAGCATCACATGGTGCAACTAGTTTTCATGTCTCTTTAGTCGGCTTCAGTCTGGAGCATTTCTTCAGTTGATATTTGAGCTCCATCACATTGACATCCTTTCAAAGTACACTCTGAATATTTATAAAATGTTCCTCAGTTGAAGCTTGTCTGATATTCCCTAATGATTAAATTGAGTATACACATCTTTGGCAGCAACATCATTGAATGACACTTTTCCCACTCATTTATGGGTGACAAATAATTTCAATCTGTTCCAGTATGAATGATGTCCATTTGATTGCTACGTTTGCATACTGTCTTCCTGTCTACTCCACTGTAAGTGATTCTTTTCAGCTGTGTAACTTGGAAGTATCTTGTAGGTACATTCTTCAAAATTCTGTAATTATCGAGCACAGGATCAAGATGGCAGATGAGAAACACCGAAAGACAGAGTGTCTCTGCAGAAAAGACAGATTCTAGCAGAAATTAGAAAAAAGAAGCAAGAAGACGAGCATACAGAGGACGAGGGCCGGAAGGAGGGGTACCTGAGACCCCGGGAGACTCCACGGGAGGAGGCTGCAGAGGAGAACTGGAGGCTACCACGGGAGCAGCCCAGAGACCAGCGGGAAGGGTACGTGGATTTGCTGTTCCGCTCCCCTGCATTTGGGACTGCTGGTGGGCTTCCCAGTGGGTGGAGAGACCTGAGGACACCAGCCCAGAGACGGCCGCCGCCAGCTAGCAGTGAGCCTGTAGTGGACATGGCACCAAGCTCCCAAATCCCTCCCGGCACCTCCGTGTGCACAGACCCAAGCCGCGGGGCAGGCACCATATTGCCTCCTCCCCCCCTCCGCCGTCCTACCCGCGGCTGCCCAGAGAGACAATACAGCCATCAGCTGGAGGCACCTCCAGAGAACAGGACTTTTCCTGTGGGGACCCTACAGCTGACTAAGGGGAACTCAGACTGTGAGCTCCCTACCTGCCAGCCCTCCCAGGTGCTGCTGGCATAGTGTTCCAAGGAGAACGGTGCCGAATCAGAGGCTGAGAGACATAGACACAGCTAGGGCTCCCTGTGGGTGAACTGAGACCAGAAATCCTCTCCCTAGTGGGGATACAGTTTGAACTCTGGGACCCAGAAGTCGGACCTGCAGACCAGATCCCGTGCACCGAGGTCTACCATTGCCCGGGACACATAAGGGTTATACGTAAACAGCCTACTGAGGTGTGTGTGCCTTCAGGGGCAGATCAGCGTACTAGAGGCCAAAGCCTCCTCCCAAAAAGAGGCCATACGCTTAGCCCAGGTGGCGTTCCTGTGCAGGGAACCTCCCCGCCGGCATCACAATCTGGGGAGGACTGTTGGAGTGTGGTCTGGCCTGCTGGCAGAGACGCAGGAGTAGCTGCAGAGTTGGGGAGGGTGGAAAGAAGCGAGGCCCACTCCAGACTGCAGGTCTCAGACAGCCCCACCCCCACAAGCAGACTTTCTGGCTGAGCGGGACCATTCAAGCCCCGCCCTGACAGCTTTTCCTGGAAGCAGAGACCAGAACTTTGACCCCTGCTAACGACATTGGTGGTGCCTGAGGGCAGGCTTACCCAACCCAGCTCCGCCCAGAACAAGAGCTGATAACAAGACACAAAAACAACAGCATAGCCTGTTCCTCCAAGCAAGCGCCACCTACTCACAGGGACTGTGCATCCTTCACAGCCTTTTCACGGCACCCACTGATTCAATATACAGGGAGTGGTCGAATCTCACACACAGACACCACCTAATGGCTCAGAAACTGAAAAAGGCGTGTGATTACCCAAACAAAAACCTAAAGGAAAGAAACAACAACGGATCGACATGGGAAGAAATCAGTGAAAGAACTCAGGAAATATGAAGAACCAAACGGAAAACACACCCCCAAAGAGGAGCACCAGCCCCCTAGAAACAGACACCAACCCAAATCAGGCAACCAATATGACAGAAGAGGAATTTCGTATGTGGATCATAAGAACACTCACCGACCTGCAACAACAACTCAATAACCAACATAAAGAAACCACAAAAATAACTCCATGATATGGAACAAAGGTTCACTAAAAAGATCAACACAGTGAAGAAAATTTTAACCAAAGTCCTAGAGAGGAAGAATCAACTCAGGGAATTAGAAAATACTGTGGAAAGTCTCAAGAACAGGATAGATCAAACAGAAGAAAGAATCTCAGAGATTGAAGATAACACCTTCCAATTAAATAAATCAGTCACAGAGATAGAGCAGAGAAACAAGAGAAAAGAGCAAAGCCTACAAGAGCTGTGGGATTATGTGAAAAAACCTAACGTGGGGGTCTTGGTGTTAGCAGAAGTGGAAGAAGACAACACTCAAGGGATAGACAAGCTTTTTGAAGATATAATAGAGGAAAATTTCCCAGGCCTTGCTCAAAATCTCGATATACAAGCTCAAGAAGCTCAGAGGACCACTGGGAGATTCAATGCAAACAGGAAGACGTCACGACATGCAGTCATCAGACTGACCAAAATATCAACTAAAGAGGCTCTTCTAAGAGCTATAAGAAGAAAGAAGCAAGTAACCTACAAGGGAAAGCTAATACGAATAACACCACACTTCTCTAATGAGACTTTATAAGCAAGGAGAAACTGGGGCCCCATTCTCACTCTTCTGAAATAAAACAATGTCCAGCCTAGAATCTTATTCCCTGAAAAACTAAGCTTCATATATGAAGGAGAAATAAAGACATTCTCAGACAAGCAAAGTCTCAGAGAATTCACCATGACAAGACCAGCCCTACAAGAAATACTCAAAACAGTGTTACGCACGGAACACCATTATAAAAACTCACGAATATAAAAACAACCAAAACCCAAAGATTAAAGGCCAGATAATACAATGGCTCAAGACAGAAATCATAGCAACAACATCCAACCCAACACAATGAACAGTAATCTACCTTACCTATCAGTTCTCTCAATAAATGTGAATGGCTTAAACTCTCCACTCAAGAGACATAGGCTGGCTGAATGGATAAGAAAATACAGGCCAAGTATATGCTGTCTTCAGGAAACACATCTAACCTGCAAGGATGCATATAGACTAAAAGTAAAAGGGTGGAAATCAGTATTCCAGGGAACTGGAAGCCAAAAGAAGGCTGGCGTGGCAGTTCTAATTTCCGATGGTTTAGTTTTTAAACAAACAAAACTAGTGAAAGACAAAGAGGGACACTATATAATGGTGAAGGGCACACTTCAGCAAGAAGAGATAACAATCTTAAATATATATGCACTCAACTTAGGTGCACCCAGTTTCATAAAGCAAACCTTACTGGATCTAAGCAAGTGGATTAATAGCAATTCCATAATCACCGGAGATTTCAACACCCCACTGACGGCACCAGACAGATCCTCCAAACAGAAAATTAATAAAGAAATAATGAACTTAAACAAAACCCTGGAACAATTGGGTCTGACTGACATCTACAGGACATTCTACCCAAAATCCACTGAATATGCGTTCTTCTCATCAGCTCATGGGACATTCTCTAAGATTGACCATATCCTAGGACACAAAGTAAACCTAAAGAAATTTAAAAAAATAGAAATCATACCAAGTACCTTCTCAGATCACAGTGGAATAAAATTAGAAATCAACCCTAACAGAAACTCACATTTCTACACAAAAACGTGGAAATTAAACAACCTCCTACTAAATGATTACTTCATAAATGAAGAAATCAAGATAGAAATAAAAAAATTCTATGAAGAAAACGACAATGGAGAGTCAAGTTTTTCAACTCCTCTGGGACACAGCTAAAGCAGTTTTGACAGGAAAGTTTATCTCCATAAATGTCTATAACCAAAAGACAAAAAGATTACAAATAGACATTCTAATGAAACGACTCAAAGAGCTGGAAAAAGAAGAACAGACCAACCCCAAACCCAGCAGAAGAAGTGAAATCAACAAGATCAAATCAGAACTAAATGAAATTGAAAACAGGAAAGCTATTCAGGAGATTAATAAAACAAAAAGTTGGTTCTTTGAAAAAATAAACAAAATTGACACACCATTGACTAAGCTAACGAAAAGCAGAAAAGAGAAATCTCTAATAAGCTCCATCAGGAATAAAAAAGGGGATATCACAACTGATCCCAAAGAGATACAAGATATAATTTATGAATACTACAAAAATCTTTATGCACACAAACTGGAAAATGTGGAGGAAATGGACAAATTTCTAGAAACACGCAGCCTCCCTAGGCTCAACCAGGAAGAAATAGATTCCCTGAGCAGACCAAAATCAATAGCTGAAATAGAAACAGCAATTAAAAATCTCCCTAAAAAGAAAAGTCCCGGTCCAGATGGCTTCACACCCGAATTTTACCACACTTACAAAGAAGAACTAGTACCTATCTTGCAGAAACTATTCCACATCGAGAAAAACGGAAACCTCCCTGACACCTTTCATGAAGTGAATATTACTCTCATACCAAAACCAGGAAAGGATGCAATAAAAAAAGAAAACTACAGACCAATATCCCTAATGAATATAGATGCAAAAATTTTCAACAAAATCTTAGCTAACAGAATCCAGACGCTTATCAAAAAAATAATCCATCACGACCAAGTGGGCTTCATCCCAGGGATACAGGGATGGTTCAACATATGTAAATCTATAAATGCAATTCACCACATAAACAGAAGCAAAAACAAAGACCACATGATTCTTTCAATAGATGTGGAAAAAGCTTTTGACAAAATTCAACACCCTTTCATGATACGAACACTTAAGAAAATAGGCATAGAAAGGACATACCTAAAAATGATACAAGCCATATATGACAGACCCATAGCCAACATCATACTGAATGGGGGAAAATTGAAATCATTCCCACTTAGAACTGGAACCAGACAAGGCTGCCCACTGTCTCCACTTCTATTCAACATAGTGCTGGGAGTCTTGGCTATATCAATCAGACAAGAAAATGGAATTAAAGGTATCCAAATAGGGGCAGAAGAGATCAAACTTTCACTCTTTGCTGATGATATGATATTATATCTAGAAAACCCCAAGGATTCAACCAAGAAACTCCTGGAACTGATCAAAGAATTTAGTAAAGTCTCAGGATACAAAATCAATACACAGAAATCAGAAGCATTCATATACGCCAACAACAATCAAATGAGAACCAAATCAAAGACTCAATTCCCTTCACAATAGCAACAAAGAAATTAAAGTACCTAGGAATATACTTAACCAAAGAGGTAAAAGACCTCTACAGGGAGAACTATGAAACACTGAGGACGGAAATAGCAGAGGATGTAAACAGATGGAAATCCATACCATGCTCGTGGATCGGCAGACTCAATATCATCAAAATGTCTATACTACCCAAACTGAATTACAGATTCAATGCAATACCTATTAAAATCCCATCAGCATTCTTCACAGATATAGAAAAAATAATTTTACGCTTTGTATGGAACCAAAGAAGACCCCGAATATCAAGAGCAATTCTAGGCAACCAAAACAAAATGGGAGGCATTAATATGCCAGATATCAAACTATACTACAAAGCTGTAGTAATTAAAACAATATGGTATTGGCACAAAAACAGGAATATTGACCAGTGGAACAGATGTGAGAATCCTGATATAAAACCATCCTCATATAGCCATCTAATCTTTGACAAAGCAGACAAAAACATACGCTGAGGAAAAGAATCCCTTTTCAATAAATGGTGCTGGGAAAACTGGATAGCCACCTGTAGAAGGCTAAAACAGGACCCATACCTTTCACCTCTCACAAAAATCAACTCACGCTGGGTAACAGACTTAAACCTAAGGTATGAAACTATTAGAATTCTAGAGGAAAACGTTGGAAACACTCTCCTAGACATCAGCCTGGGCAAAGAGTTTATGAAGAAGTACCCAAAGGCAATCACAGCAGCAACAAAAATAAATAAATGGGACATGATCAAACTACAAAGCCTCTGTACAGCCAAAGAAATAGTCATGAAAGTAAACAGACAACCTACAGAATGGGAGAAAATTTTTGCATCCTATGCATCCGATAAGGGACTGATAACTAGAATATACTTAGAACTCACGAAAATCAGGAAGAAAAAATCAAATAACCCCATTAAAAAGTGGGCAAAGTACTTGAACAGAAGCTTTTCTAAAGAAGACAGAAGAATGGCCTACAAACATATGAAAAAATGCTCACCATCTCTAATCATCAGGGAAATGCAAATCAAAACCACAATGAGATATCACTTAACTCCAGTGAGAATGGCCTTTATCAAAAAGTCTCCAAACAATAACTGCTGGCGTGGTTGTGGAGAGAGAGGAACACTCCTACACTGCTGGTCGGACTGCAAACTAGTTCAACCTCTGTGGAAAGCAATATGGAGATACCTTAAAGCGATACAAGTGAATCTACCATTTGATCCAGCAATCCCATTGCTGGGCATCTACCCAAAAGATCCAATGACACTCTACAAAAAAGACACCTGCACTCGAATGTTTATAGCAGCACAATTCATAATTGCAAGGCTGTGGAAACAGCCCAAGTGCCCATCAATCTAAGAATGGATTAATAAAATGTGGTATATGTATACCATGGAGTACTATTCAGCTCTAAGAAACAATGGTGACATAGCACATCTTATATTTTCCTGGTTAGAGCTGGAACCCATAGTATTAAGTGAAGTTTCCCAAGAATTGAAAAACAAGCACCACATATACTCACCAGCAAATTGGTATTAACTGAGCAGCACCTAAGTGGTCACATAGGTATTACAGTAATAGGGTATTGGGCAGGTTGGAGGGGGGAGGGGGGCGGGTATATACATATATAATGAGTGAGATGTGCACCATCTGGGGGATGGTCATATGGAGACTCAGACTTGGGCGGGAGGGGGGGAAATGGGCATTTATTGAAACCTTAAAATCTGTACCCCCATAATATGCTGAAATAAAAAAATATTCTGTAATTATCCATTTCTCATCAAATTTTTGGTTATTTATTTTTTATTAATATGAGTAAGTAATCATTAATTGTTTGTTTTCTAAGGGTTATAATCCACTACAATGATCCTTTATTTTATGCTCACGTGTCTCCTAAATGGTTGGATTCTTTTACCTTTCCCATGGCCCATGCAATACTTGAGATTTTTTATTTTTTGACACAGCAGTATATTCTTGGGTCATCTTGTATTTGCCCTACCTCAGCTCTCCAATAAGCCATTTCTTTGAGGACCCCTGGGACTTTTCATCTAAAAATGTAGTTTACAATTAATATCTCTGTACTAGTTGTGCCCATTTTAATTGGGTATCAGCGGGCCCAAGGCATGTCAGAAAACAGAAATAAAGAACATATTTATTGTGACTAAAACATGCATCTTGATGAGAAAGAAAATGAAATGACTTGACTTTAACCCCACAAAGAAATGGATTGTATTGAGTTAATATCTACCAAGGCAAATCATGACTTGCAGCAAAAGGTGAGAATTTCCATAGCAAAGGACATGATAATCTTTAAAAATGAAGAACTGGAGTCCTACAATAAAGGAATCAAAGACCTAGAAGAAATGCTGGAAAGAGCCAATTCTTCTTCTCAGAGGCAGATTTTGTTGCTGGAAACAAAAGCCTATGATAATTGGATGATAACCTTAAAGGCTAAAAGAAATCTCATCATCAGCAGACAAGAGCTTGCAGACATGACACTGAGAATCTCCCAACTATGATTAAACTCTTGTTTACAGATATAAATCCACAGTCAATTGATGGTCCTGATGAAGCATTTGGTAGGGAGCATTTGCTCCTTACTCTCCATGCACAAGGTACTGTTTCCCCTGACAGAGGAGGATTGCTTGCCTCTCTCCTCAGACAATCCCCTTGGCTTCCAGCCTCTCCTCCACATTTACTTCCCAATCTCAAGTTTCCCTTGGATCCAAAAGAGCTATTCTTAAAATTAAAAAGGGAGGTTCCTCCTTTCCCCACAACAAAAATTTCAGTGCCTCCTCTTCTTAGAACCAGTCATGTCAATGCTAGTGTCTAGGCCTAGTGGGAAGGTCCAGGGGAAGAAAGATCCCAGTGAGGAGCCTCACCCCCAGGTGTGATCCCACTGGGATCCTCACCTTCACCACCTGAAGGATTTGCACACAAACTGAGGTCAGGGCATTGGGATCAGGGTAAACTACCTGTCCAGCCCTGCTGCAGTGACTACTCTGGGAAAGGAGTCAGGGCTAGGCAGGAAGTGGTTCCTTTCCTAAGTTCAGTGATGCAGTGAGGAAGCTCATCCTTCCAGTCATGGTGGAGTAGCTTCATCAGTCCCACCTCCTCATGGGTAACACTGCTTCAATCTGGAGAAAATACTGACAAGAACTCAGTTCATGGAAGTCTCTGGAGAGTGACCCAAGACAGGCACATTCTGGAGGGGACACCTGTGAAAAGGAACTGCATGGATTGAGGTCTCTGAATTCACAGGTTTTCAGCAACACGTGCACCATGAGTAATTTCAGCAGTGCTCCTTTTCATCTTGATTTTATTAGAGTTTTCATGGTAGCTTTATTGAGGAAATGTTATTTAAGTCATTGTCATTCTACTGTACTATCCAGATAATATAAGTAGTAGATTTTTGGAGTGTTTAATTGTAGCAAGACATATTTAACATGAAATTATCCAGTTTAACAATTTTTAGTGTACAGTTTAGTAGAATTAAGTACATTCACATTATTATGCAACCAAGAATACAATCTCCAGAACTCTTTTCATCTGACAAAACTGAACTTTGTGTCATTAAACAATAACTCCATATTCTCAAATACCTCCTGTCCCTGACAACCACCCATATAATAACCCATGGAGACTTTCTGTTACTAAGAATTTGCTTATTCTAGGAATCTCATGGAAGTGGAATCATATATCACAATATTTTGTATAATTATGACTGGCTATTTTCTCTTCACATAATATCTTCCAGTTTTATTCATGTTGTAGCAGTGTCAGAATTTACTTTCCCTTAAAGCCTGAATAATATTCCAATGTATGTATATAACACATGTTGTTTATCCCATTGTTTAGTCAATGAGCACTTGGGATGCTTCTACCTTTGGATTTTGTGAATGCTGCTGCTATTAACATTGAGGTATAAATATCTCTATGATACCCAGCTTTCATTTCTTTGGGGTATATACCCAGTGTTTGAATTGATGGGTCATACAGTAATTCTCTCACTAAGTTTCCTTGGAAGCACTATACCATTTCTGATCATGGCTGCATCATTATACATTCCCCCAAGAAGTGCACAAGTTTCCTGATTTCTCCACATTTTCATCAACACTTAGTATTTGCTGAATGTTAAGAACAACCATCCCAATGGGTAGAAGGTGGTGTCTCACTGATGTTTTGATTTGCATTACCCTAATGATCAGTGATAATGTGCATGTTTTCAAGCACTTAAGCCATTCTTTATCTTCTCTGGTGAAATGTTCATTCTTGCACTTTGCGTATTTTGAACCAGTTTTTGTCCTTTTAGTTGATGTTATTGAGTTGTAGAAATACATTATGTATTTTGGACATTATCTCTCAAAGATATATGATTCCAAATATTTTCTGCTATTCTTTGCGTTTTTATACACTCTTGATAGTAGAAAGTTTTTATACACTTTAGATGTAGAAAGTTAACTTTGATGAAGACCAATATATCTATCTTTGCTTTCATTGCCTATGCTTTGGGTGTCACATTGAAGAAATCATTGCCAAATCAAATGTCGTGAAGACTTTCTGTAAGTAGTATATTATAATTCAGCAGGTCAGTCTGATATTCCTAGATACAATATTTTCTATGAGCCATTAAACACCAGAATCATTTGAAATATGAAAATCCTCTTCCACCTTCTAAGGTTTTCTAAACCAACAAGGTAAGAGAATCCAGAAAAATTAATTTTGGAACTTGTTAAGTGTCAGTTAATTTAAAGAATACATTAATGCTGGGTCTTGAGTGAGAGACAGGTTGTGGATTAAAGTCAGTACTTATAAGATAATTTATGGCATTGAATGTCTATGAATAAACTTCCTTTCATAAAAAGGTAAATGATATAAAATCAGTAATCTAAACATATACATTAGGAAACTGGAAAATGAAGAGCTAATTCATTCCTAAGTAAGCAGAGGAAAGGAAATCATAAAAATTAGAGCAGAAATCAATGCAATTGAAAATCAGACATTTAAAAAAAGCCTGTTTCTCACACATTGGCTAAAAAATTAAAATTTTTTCATTTGCCAGCCAAAAAGGCTAATGGAAGATAATATAGGCTAAATTTGCACTTTTTATTTTTAAGCTATTTTCAAAGTTTAATAGCTATTTCCATTAACTAATACATAACAAGTCCTATCAAATTATTTACCCATGTTTCTAGTATCTTAGACATTTACCCTGTAACCTGGCTTATTGTTTAGTAAACACCAGTAAGTTCTTTAACAGTATGTGTAACATGAATATTTTAAATAATGACTTTCAAATCCACATGTATATGTTTGTATATAATATATGCTGTATTTTAATTTACACCTATGCACACATACATGCATAGAGATATAGACACAACTATATGTGTGTATTAAATTACAAATGCAGGCCAAGTATAAATGGCTTTCTCTAGATGAGCTTGGAAAAGGTTAATGGATCATGTCATTTCTCATCTTACTTCAAAACAGAAAAAAGGGGGAGAGAAGACTAGAATTTGTCACAGATACATGTTTACCTACTGATGCTGTACACATGCTATGAGACTTATAATTTTAGCCCCCAAACATCAAATTACTATCACATATATATTATGTGTAAAACATAGAGATAGAAACTAGAAGAATAATACAATTCTGTGAGGCTTTCCAGAGATGTCATTCTTTTCTGGGGAGAGAATCATTACACTCAGAATACATGAGTAGCAATATGAAACCATATGTTCACAGTCGAGTCTAAGGATAGAGAGTGAAAAGAGCATTCTAGATCTTTACTTGCTATTTACAGTAACACTCAAGCAGAACAGGAATTTCAACATTTAATGTTCATTGATAACTGTCACTGATCCTGTCAATATAAAGGTTAAAGCTGTCCCTGGACACAGGCTCTCTCTTTCAAATGTAAACCTCCAGTAGCTCTTGGTGACACACCTCCAAGAGAGCTTCCCTGCCTTCTTCCCCTTTGTCCCTCTCTGTGCTTATCACTATGAGGACCAGCATGAGCTCCAGGAATCTGTTTTCTTTAATTTCCTACTTGCATTATGTACAAAACAAGGAAAGTCTGTGATCTGATTCAGCAATTAATAACACTTTTTATTTAAAACATGCACTGGAGAAATGGCTGTGAATTATCATACATTAATCATTTTACTGTGTTTTCAAGTGATAACTCTAGACTAGGTAAGTATTGTCACATGTGGTAGTAAATACTGTGTTACAGAGTGTAAGGAAGAGCAGACATAGATATAGTTGTGTGTAAAATTACGGAAACTCTCCTTAGTGGACATTGGACGTTCACTGCATGTTAAGGGAATGGGGAGATGTGAGAGAACAGGTCAGAGAAGACATCCCTAATAATAGCAAGGAGGCTGAAGACACCATTGATAGGAGAGAGGCAGAGAACAGCCACAGCAGGCAGATATCTGAACTTCTTCACACAGGAATGAAGCTAATCTTGTACAAAGGTGGCAAAGAAATAGATGCAGCAGAAGTCGAAGTAGCATTCAGTTTCTTTGAATCAATCAAAGATTTCATGTTAAAGTTCTGTAAAATGCTGGTCAGGAATAAAAACAGCTCCATGCGGGCCAGTCCCTCTCCCACACAAATCCGTTTTCCTGAAAGTAATAAATACCAGGAGTTACTACTTATGTTCAACTGTGACTGAAACAAGTACTGTGTGTGTGACTCTCACCCTTTGATGAATGTTTGGATGGAAGAATGAGTTGGTGGATGGATGGAAAGGCGACTGGATAGACAACTGAACACAGAATAGTCGCACTTGCCATCCACTTCACATCTGATCTTAACAAAGACCCTTCATTCAACAAATGTTCACTGAATAACAGCTCCATACCAAGCAATTCATTAAGTATTTCCACATTATAACAGCTCCCTTGACATTTTGACTTTAAATCTATATATCTACACAACCACATCCATATTCTCATGTCTCCTATTCCTAGTTTGAAAATCCATGATCTTCCCTTCCACTCTTCATATCCTCAATACTCAGCTCAAGCCATACATGCTCTTCATCAGCCTCCAATACAACAAGAAGTTTGAAGTTTTATACTATGCTGTTCCTTTTGGCCAAGATACACTTTTCAGAGTTCAAATTCAGGACACAGGTCAAATTCTATTTCTTCTTTGCACTCTTTGCTATGTACTCAATTAATAAAATCTTGCCCTCTCTGTGTTTATTCAACATCACATGATCACTTTCAATGCAGCATGGATCACCTGGAATCATAATTGACTATTTGTTTCTTTACTTTATTGATTTATTTTCCTATCATGCTAAAATGTGACTTCTTGAAGGGAGATTTCCATCTTTGTCATCTTGGTATCTACACTGCCAGATATAAAGCGGGCATAAAAGGTCACAGAATAGAGGGGCTTCCATGGCCAGAAACTCAGCACACACATTGCAAGAGTCAAGATCCAATACCCAAGATGCATGGTCATGATTGGAGGAACAGCGGCGTGCTCTGGAATCATTGCAGAGGATCTGGCCTCAGTCACAATGTTTCCCTGGCTCCATGGTTAGTTGGCAAAGGTTCCAACATCTTGATTAGAGCAAATGCCCTGCTCCTGTGGTTCATTATCTCCTTGACAATGCCCTGCCTTCTCTCTTTTCCATTTTCTCTACCTCTGTTGAGGTAGCTACTATTAGAATGTTGCTTACTCCAGCTTATTATGGCTCAGTGCAGGGTATGAGAGAGCAAGAAGCAGGCAGCTTCTCCCTCTGCCCCCTATACCCAGCAGCCTGTGCTTTGCTTTCCACTCTCACAGCCCAGCCCTAGTGAATTACAATGGGCTGTTTATTCATCTGCTTTCTTAACTGCAGGTGCAGACCATTAGAGCTCATTCTGTGCTTGTTGACATGTGAATCCCCAAAGCTCAGATAGGTGATGAGGACACCAAGTGGAAGACACTTACTGAAACTGTAGAGTGAGAACCTTTACATTGGCAGATGAGAAATGTCTAAATGAATTTTGCATCTAGGAGGAGTTCTTGAGTATGTCAGTGATGTATCCAAGACAGAATTCAATCTACCTATACTTCAGCCTTCCTGATTATGAAGAACCAGTTCAACTCCTCAAAGCACTATGACTCTAAACCAAAAATGAGGATGTATAATGATGAAGGAAATACACAGGCGTTGGCAGTGGTGCTCTCGATCATGCGCTAGGAGCATTTATACCAGCCCCAGAGGAGAAACCATGTAAGTTCTGACTAATCCTAAATGTTATCTTGTCCCCTGAAATAAAAAGGGAAATACATTTCTATTACCTGTTGAGAAAGGCATGAAGAAGTTGCTTTTTTTGAAGTTGCCACTTTCATCCAGAAAATGTCCAGGGTCGAACTTCTCTGGGTTGGGGAATTCTTTGTCGTCGTGCAGCACAGATGTCAGGGATGGTAATATGGCTGTGCCCTGGAAGCAACAGACATAGGCAAACCAAGTTATGAAAGAGTCATCGAGCTGTAAGAAACAAAAGTAATTACCTAGATAAAGCTTTTGATCTATAGATGAAGAAACACAGGTCCAAAGAAGAACAGGAACACTTCCAGACACACAGACCCAGTAATCAACAAGGATGAGTTTAAGACCAGTGGCAATGATCTTGCTGAAGTGCTCTCCAACCAAGGTCGAAATCTTGAGCACTTGGTCACTGGGGTGATAAACCTTCTGAATCTGTTGTCCTTATCATTGAGGTTGGAACCTAGGGTCTGTCCCCACAGGTTGCTCTATTTCATCACTTCAGTTTTCACACATCATATATATAGACTATGGTGTAAAATCGAAATCTCTGTGGGCTCTTAAAAAATCCAGAGTACCTGTACATAGGACTTTTTGAAACTAGGTCATATGATCTAGTAACGTTGAAAATGACATCCTCCAAAGTGAAATGTCAAAAGAATGGAAGAATAGGCACCACATGTACTCGCCATTGAATTATCACTAACCGATAAACACTAAGGTGCTCAAAGAGTAGTAATATTCACTGGAGGTTGTGGGGCTGGGGGGCGGTAAACTCACAACTAATGAACATGGTGATTTTTGTATGGGGGAAGGGCATGACTGCAATCCTGGCTTGGGTGAGGCAAAGTCATAACGTGTAACCAAAATGTTTGTACCCCCACCCGTAATATCGTGAAATGAAAAAAAGAAAAAGAAAAAAAGCCATTAGCATGTTTACTAGCAGATCTGCTTCAAATTGCTGGAATGTTTACTTGAAAGTTCTCTGGGTCATTCTTTCCTCCTGGCTTCCCTAGCAGGGAGTAGACAGTTTCCAACATGCTGTTTCATCCTTTCCTCCACAGACCATTTATTTCTGAGTGATATGGACTTTTGAAAATATATTTAAATGTTACAAACATTGATATAGTTAGCTTAGTTCTTTGTCAGTCTTATTTTATCAGTTGCCAAAAATGGACTTATGTTTGAGAGGAAATATGTACTCATGAAGATCATGAGCTCTGTGGTCATGTGCTCTGGATTTGAATCTTGACTCTAACGCTCACTACTTACAGGACCTTGAATGAGTTTCTCAGTTTCTCTTAGTTTAGTTCCCTCCTCTACCAGCTGGGGATATTAATACTACCTAACTTATAAGGTCAATGAGTACTAAATAAATCAATGCAAATAAAGCCCTTAAAAGAAAAAAAAAATAAAATGACATCTTCTAATAGGAAAACAAGAAGTACAGTAACAAGAATAAAACGATTGAGTGTTTATCATTGCCAAGCAGGTTTTTTGTCTTGATATAAACTCATGGGGGAGATATTCATTAGAGGTTGATCCTAATTTAAAACCACAGAAGGGATGATGAAATTAGAAAAATCCTCACTTTGTTACTATTCAGGTCAAGATGATCAATTAAAGCTCAAATTTTTGGATGTGTGATTTGGGAAGCAAGATTTACACAAAACCTTAAAGCACCATGCCATGGATATGTATTAATTATACATAAACCTACATTGCAAAACCTCTGCAATGCAGAGATCTGGCAGATACCACCTTATTACTGAGGAAATGAGCATAGCCGATAATGGCACACGTGACATGCGTGCTCCCACCTCACCAATGTGATTCTGTGGGGCACTCAAAGCACCCATGCCTTATTCTTCCAAAATCATAACTGGAATCTAATCTTTTCTTTTATTATTTCGGCATATTATGGGGGTACAGATTTTAAGGTTTCAATAAATGACCATCCCCCCTCTCCCCCCACAAGTCTGAGTTTCCAGCATGACCATGGAATCTAATCTTTAGAAAACAATCACACAAAAACAACCTGAGGAACATTTTGAATGGCTAGTAGCCTGGACTCCACAGAAAGGTCAACATACTGGAAGGAAACAAATGAAGGAAAGCAACAGTGTGCTTGATCAGAGGAGACCAAAAAGCACGATAAGCAATTTATATGGTTGTTCCTTGGCTGTATGGTAAATGGCAAAAGAATAAAAAGGTAAATTACTTCTAGTAAAATTGGGAAAACTTACACATAGGCTATATATTAGATCATATTATCGTATCAGTAACTCCTGAGTGTGAACGATATTTTCATTATGTAGGTGAAAATATTTGCTCTTGGGGAATACATATAAAAATGTTGATAGGCAGAGAAATGGATAGAAAGATATAAAAGTAGATATATGCATATTTTCATAAATATACTCATATATGTCTATATATGTGTTTTAATTTTATTTAGATTTAAATATTTAAAAAATACAAATGTGGGTGAAACCCATCTCCTAATTTTGTACTATTCAATGCCTATAATTTCATTTTTAAAACTTTTCCTGAATGTTTAAACAATATAAGAAAATGTTTCATAAAAATATAAAAGCAAAAGTGAGCTGACACAAGATCAGAATAATGGACTCCACATATATTCGGCATCAAATTGATACTGACTGATTAACACTATGGTGCTCAAAGCGTGGTGGTGTTCTCCATGGATTCAGGGGTTAGGGGGTAGTCCCACATCTGAGGGATGTGGTGAAGATTGTGAATGGGGAAGGGCATACCTCTAACCCTTGCTAGGAAGAGGCAAATATATAAAATGTAACCAAAATGTTAAAAGAAAAACACTTATCAGGTGTCAGGCAGGTGGCAGGGGCACGAGGGGATGGGTATTTACATACATAGTGAGTGCGATGCACACCGTCTGGGGGATGGACACGCTTGAAGCTCTGACTCCAGGGGGGAGGAGATGCAAGGGCAATGTAGGTAACCTTAGCATGTGTACCCCCATAATATGCTGAAATAAAAAAATTAAATTAAAAAATCAGTGGTAAAAAAAAATATGTTTATAAAGCAGATGTAGTTTCAACAAATGATACTCAAACACCTGGAAATTCATAAGGAAAATATTGAAACATAACCATTACTACTCTACATCGTAAATAAAAATTAACTTGAAAAGTGTCTATATCTAAATAGAAGTGCTAAGACAATAAGACATCTATAAAAGGATAAGTGTAAATCTCTGAGCCATTTGGTGGCAAATATTCTTCAAATGTAGAGCACAAAAGCACAGTCAGCCTAACACAATTGCATAGATGCCTACTGAACACAAGAGTTTTCCACTGGGCACAAACAAACAGCAGACCATGCATGAATTCAACTACCCCCTGTTTTGGCATAGCCCATCAGTAAGAATGTTTTCACAAATGCCAAAGAATAACATTTTTGACATATGGAAAATGTATGAAATTTAATTTTCATTCTCCATAAAACTTGGCACATATCCGTCCTCATTCTATCACACGTTGTCTGTGACTGCTTCCATGCCACACTGGCAGAGCTCAGTAGTGCAGCAGAAAACCTATGGCCTAAAATGTCTAGAGTATTTACTATGTGGCCATCACAGAAAAAGCTGGCCAACTCTTATCTTAGACCATTATCTCCACCTACAATAGTGTCTCCAACCTGTGGCAAAAGAGCCCATTTATCTCACTTGTAGGGGATGGAATTAGCCACACAGAGCTGCATATTTCTATACTAAACTGTTCCGCACAGAAGGGAATGAATGGGTCATTCCTCGGGCTCTGGCCTTTCTAAATTCAAAACTCACCAGGCACAGCATGAGCCACCTGACAGCCTGGTGAATGGGTGATCTCAGCAGATGCATCGCTCCCCAGAGGCGGGTCCCCAATCTGATGCACTGGATGGGGGTGGGGAGGTGGCAATCCCTGTCTGATTTCTCAGTCTATTTCCCATGTAGACAGCTACAGGAGAGCAAATTTCATTACTATTACCCTCAAATCTGAATAGTGAGAAGCAAACTATTTCTTAGCTGTGTCCTTGGGGAAAACATAATGAGCTGAAATGCTAATCCTTGTACCCAATCACTGACCTCAAGGAAAGCCTCATAACCTCTTGCTAAAGTTATCGGTTCTGTCTCCTCCAGGAAATGAGATTAGTATTTGCAGCAATCTCAATTATTTTTGCCCTATGAAAACACTATATTCAGTTATCTAATTTTAAATTTTAACAATTATATCTTGTGGGTCAAGTGGATTAGAGTAGCCTGCAGCATAGCAACTAGAACAAGTGGGTGAATACGGAAACCATGTGAAAAAGGCATTGTATAGCTACTGAGAAAAAAAATTGGTCTCAAGATCCAGAGTTGGGAAAGCATCAGAGAGATACACTCATGGCTGTAGGTAACTATGCACTCTGTTCATGGCTATGGATAACTATGGACTCTGTTCACAACATGTCCACCTGGGAGTGAGGGCAGGAGGGGTTGCAGCTTTGTGACTGCCGTGGGAGGAGAATGCTCCCTTTCTGGAAGACGATAAACATCATCCCAAATTCATATATAACATCTAGTATTTAGTCAGAAGTTGTTAGACATTTCAATGATACATTGAAGTGAGCAGGAGATGAAGGGTAGGGGGAGGAGAAGCTCATAAAAACAAACCCACATTAGGGAATATTTCTCACCTACTTTTATACACCACCATAATCTTGATACCGAAACTCTGACAAAAAAAATTGTGATGAAAAGATTAGAGACCAAAAGCCCTTATGAATAAAAATACAAAGTCTTTGTATAATGTGGAGGAGATCAAATCTAGCTATGTGTATAGATTTATGCATATTTAGTGAGGAAAGTGGGGCCAATGTATAATCATACCAAGAGATGCCAAGAACTATTTGATAAAATTATCCACACATTCATGAGAAAAAGTTATATGAAAATAAGAGAAGGGAGCAAAATTTTCTAATCTCATAAAGATTGTATAACTAAATCTACTTAATGGAGCATTCTCCATAATAAGATATTACATATCCAACCCTTCCCACAGATCAGAAATGAAACAGGGATGCCTACTATCACCAATTCTATTCAACGCTATCCTGCAATCCTGAGCAGTTCAATAATACAATAAAGAGAAATTAAGGACACAGAATTGGATAAATAAAACAAATAATAACCCAAACAGAAGGATAATGTACATAGAAATTCCAGATTACTCTACCAACAAATTATTAGCAATGATTAATCAACTTAACAAGGCTACCACATATGAGGGCATCAGAATGATAGAAACCAATTATATTTCCAGAGAGCAGGTATAAAGAAAGGAAAGGGACATTTTAAAAATTTATAGCAGCAACAAAGTACTAATTAGTTAGGAAAATTATGGGATTTGCAAATGACAGCATTGAAACCACATTACTGAGACAACAGAAGAAATTCCAAATAGAATGGGACCATAACCATTTGCATAATTTGAAAGATGCTAGGCATCAAGATGTTAATTCTTTCAAAATTGAACTATAGATTTGATATTACCCTATTCAAAATCCCAGAAGAGTGTTTTGGGAAATTGACAAAGTGATACTTTTAACATTTATTTGAAAGTGTAAACACTTAAGAGTAGCCAAAACAATATTAAAGAGGCAGAACCTACTTGGAAGACACACACTGCCAGGAACCAAGACCTTCTATAAAGCTGTATAACCCCAAACAAAAGAGCACAAAGTCTATCAAGCTGCCACATATATGAGTTTTGCACTTCTCAACTTGTGTTGGTAGAGGATTGGAACCAGACTGTGAATTTGGGGATTTCAAGAGTACTTAGGTACAGTGTAGGACCAACACTTTACCTTGGGGATCAGGTAGTTTCTGAATTTAACGTCACGGGTCACAGCATGGGGCATATTATTGGGAATCAGGTCAATGTATCTCTGGACCTCATGCACCACAGCATCCGTGTAGGGCATGTGGCTCCTGTCCTGCATGCAGGGGATCCGCTGTCTGCCAATCACATGGTCAATCTCTTCTTGGACTTTAGCTGATAAGA
Organism: Microcebus murinus; assembly: GCF_040939455.1. NCBI lineage: Eukaryota > Metazoa > Chordata > Mammalia > Primates > Cheirogaleidae > Microcebus > Microcebus murinus. The sequence goes on along the minus strand of NC_134117.1, from coordinate 30,347,080 downwards.
CACAAGTAAGAAGTGACAGAAAAACAGAAAAATGACACATTTGTTATAGCAACTTAGGGCTACATGAAGCACAAGGAAAGTGTCTAAATAGTAATATGTGCACATTTGTATACCTAGACTTATACTGAAGTTTCTTGTAAAATATACACATATGACCCTTCTACAAACTAGGCATCACAATGCATTAGTAAATACCTATAAATTAGCATACAAGTTAACTTATACTCATAATAAACATAGAACCTATGTTGTTCCAAGTTTTTTTATATAACATAATAAACATCAAATATTTTAAAAAGTAAACACAACATAATTAAGTCAAGAAATTATAATCCTAGCAAAATGAAAAACATAAAACAAATATTACATTACTGACAAAATAATACATACGGTTTAAAACTACATTGCAGATTGGAAAAACAAGCACCAGATATATTCTCCAGCAAACTGGTATTAACTGAGTAGCACCTAAGTGGACACATAGGTGCTACAGTAATAGGGTATTGGGCAGGTGGGAGGGGGAGGGGGGCGGGTATATACATACATAGTGAGTGAGATGTGCACCATCTGGGGGATGGTCATGATGGAGACTCAGACTTTTGGGAGGAGGGGGGGAAATGGGCATTTATTGAAACCTTAAAATCTGTACCCCCATAATATGCCAAAATAAAAAAAATAATTAAAAATAAAAAAACAAAAAAAACTACATTGCAATGGATCTATACATGTATACGTGTTTTTTCTGAGGGTGTGCGTATGTATGAAATCTAGAATAGTACACTCTTCAACCTCCCACTTCCAAAGGTGGCCAGTGATATCACTATTCATTGTTTACGTCATTCTAACTACATTAATATTCTTCCCTGCCAATACAACTATAATTACATTACATTTTTAGTACTTTCTTGGGCATAAAAAATGTCTGTTTACTTGAATTCATAATTTTCTATTGCTCAAGTTAGATTTACTTTCAAATGCTCAGGTGGATGTTTCAAACTCCAACTTAATTTCCCAATTGTTGGGAAACCACAGATTATCAATCACTTCTCCCTTGTTCTTGGAGTCTCCCTCAACATGCCTTATCCACCAAGCCCATTCTGAAGTGCTGCAGCCTCCCTGACACTCTCCTTCTCCTACATGAGGTGTCCTGACAGGTGTAGCTCATGACGTCCTCTGACTTAGTTGCAAATAAAAACATTTAGATGCAGCTCAGCTTCTAGTATTGGAGAAAGAGTGTAAAATTCATGGCAATCATCCATGTTTGAACATATCCTTTTTCTATTAATATACAAAATAATATTTAGTCTTGAAAATTCTGATAATTTCTGACACCTAATCCTTTATACATGACCTAATAGAACCCTCTGAAAGATTTTATGCTTTTCTTTTTAATCCTGGTGTTCTAAAATTCCACTTCCCTGTAACTTGGGATGCAATTTTGATTTCATACACTCCACTGAATACTTGGAGAGAATATTCTACAAAGATGGCAAATACAGAGGTCTTTTTCTAGACCTTTCATCTTTCTGGAACATACAAAAGATGGAGAACCCTAGCAACATCTACTGAGCACCCTTTCTGCACTTCACTATACTCACCACCTGTGCTCATACCTGTGACCTCTGGGTGCTTCAGCAGGAGCAGAAGTCCATATCTCAGTGTGGTGCTTGTTGTCTCTGTCCCAGCAACAAATATATTAGATATGGTGCTTACCAAGTTTTCCATAGTGAACTCAGACTGTGAGTTGTGCCTTTCCTAGAAAACATTTGTTACAATTATCTGACCAATAATTTGCCAGAATATTTATTTACAGTAAATTTAAAATAACTCACATCATTATAATTTTATTCAACACATAACCTGAAGCATTCATTAATATTCATTAATAGACAAAACTAGTATATGGTAGGGCATAAACTGTAGATCAGTTGACCTAAATTTCATTTCCTACTCCCTCACCTTGGCTTGCTTATAAATTTTATTGAGACTATTTGCATCTAGGTGAGCTATGCAGTGTATTTCTTTCCCCAAGAAATCTAATCCAAAGAGCATTGGTGCCCTTTTTTAGTCCATTCTGTGCTGTCTAAAGGAATACAACAAGCAGTTGTTGGTCCAAGATGGTGAACCAGAGACACCAGCAGCCAGGGCATCTCAGTAAGAAGGGGAAATTTTAGATGAAAGAGTAAAAACAAATGGACAAACATAGATCAGATGAGAGTCTGAAAGAAGGGTGCAAGAAACTATAAGAGGTTCCGCAGGAAGAGGCTGCAGAGCAGAAACTGGAAGGAGAAAGGTATTGGCAGATATTAACCCTTGAGAAGCTTGGAGACCAGTGAGAAGGATAGGTAACATAGATAGTTTCTCCCTCCCTCACATCTCAGTCAGTTGGTGGGCTTCCAAGGTGCTGGAGAGACCGTCTGCCCACACAAGCCCAGAGACTGCTGCTGCCAGTGAGTGGGGAGCTTCTTACAGACAGAGCCCTAAGCTCTCAGTCTTATGAGTCTTACAGACAAGGCCTCCCACCACACACACCCACTGGATGGCAAGCTCCATATTACTTCATGACCTGCCATGTGCCTTTGTCCTCCCCACGGGGCTTCCACTCCCCAAGTTTTGTCTTGCTCATCTCCACCTAGACATTTCTCATCTCTGACCCAGACTGCAGGAGCCACAGGGGTCCAGTGTGTTCCAAGTGATCTGCTTGACTCTAGGGCCTGGCTATTCTAGGTGTACTGCCTCCAGGAGAAAGGGCCAGACACATCTAGAGTGCAGACTTTATTCCAGTCAGATTCTTTCTCACCACTTCCTCTACCGCAATGGAGTCTGCTGAGAGACACAATTGAACCACCACACAGAGGCTTCCACTGGCAGTGGGGCTGAGACCATTCCTTTTGGGGTCTTGCAGCAAACTGAAGTGTGCTTAGACTGAGAGCTCCCTGCTTGCTGGCCCTCCCTTGTACTGTTTGCCTGGTGGCCCAATCTGAGTAAAACATGGCTAAAAGCAGTGGGACATTGAACCATCTTGGGTACCCTGTGTGTGACTGAGGAGCAGAATGCATCTCTCTGGCATGGTCAGATATTGATCTTTGGGGCCCACAGACCAGATCCCATATTCCCAGGTCTCAATGGTATTACCCAGCAGCATGGAGGGCATATTTGTGAATTAGTTTTGGTAGGTGTGTAAGCCTGAAGGGCAGATCAGGTAGGAGGATGCAATGTGAGTCCTAGCTGTGGAGTGTTTGTGGGGCACCACTCCTCTCATGAGAGGGCTGCACATCCAGCTCAGGCAGGGATCCAGGGATGGGAAACTCCTGGCCTGCATCACAGTTGTAGGAGAGCTCAGCTTGTCTGAGGTACTGCCTGTCAGAAGAGGCTCAGGAAAACCTACAGAATAGGGGAGGGATAAAAGGAGTAAGGCCTGTTACAGACTGATGGATTAAAGGTCTACCTCCACATGCAGACTTTCTGGTTGTATGGGGTCACCTCAGCTCTTGACAGCTTTGCCCCTCAGCTCTTGACAGCTTTGCCCAGAGGTGGAGAATAGAACTTTGACTTCTGCTAACAGCATTTGTGGAGATTCAGGGTAGACTCAACCAACCCAGCACCTCCCAGCCTCACTCCCCAACCCACCTCTGCTGTGGTGAAGAATAAAAGACTCACCTGGAAGGTCCAAGGCCCCAATCACCACCTGGGGTATTCAAGTGTATATGCTGAGGAAGTAGAACTAGTCACAGAACCCCAAAACAACATTATAGCTTGTTCGTTCTGGCAAGTGGCACCTACTGACAGGAAGGCCAATTTGCAATCTTCTTAGACCATTAACTGACTCAATGATACAGGGTGTGGGTGAACCACCTACTGCCTCAGAGATTAACCTGCCATGACATTATATAAACAGAAGAAAATGCAAAAGTAAGAAGCAACAGCTGCTCTAGATGAGAAAGAATCAGTGAAAGAACTCTGAAAATATGAAGAATCAGAGTGAAAGGGACACTCCAAAAAGGAGACACCAGTCCTCTAGCAATGCATACAACCAAAAGCAGAATATTGAAATGACAGATGAAGCATACCAACATGAATTGTAAGGAAGTGCAATGAAACACAAGAGAAAGTAGAAACCCAACACAAAGAAACCACAAAAATAATGCAGAAAATGAATGAAAAATTCATTAGAGAAATTTAATTATTAAAGGAAAGTCAAACAGAACTTCTAGAAATGAAAGATTATTTCAAGTAATTATAAAATGCTGTGGAAACTTCAAAAATAGAATAGAATGGGCAAAAGAAAAAATTTCAGAGCTTGAAGACAACGACTTGAATTAAATACATCAGTTGAAGAAGCAAAGCAGAGAAATAAGGGGAATGGGCAAAGCCTACAACAAATATGAGATTATGTAAAGAGGTGTAATATAAAAATCAGGCATCCTTGAGGGGGAAGAAGAAAATACACAACGGTTGAAAAACCTATTTGAGGAAATAATGAGAAAAGTTTTCCTGGCCTTGCTACAAATTGAGATATCTAGGTACAAGAAACTCAAAGGACTCCTGGGAGATTCATTGCAAAGGGCCAAACACCACAACACATGGTCATTAGACTGGCCAAAATAAACACAAAAGGGGCATTCCTGTGAGCTGCAAGATGAAAGCATCAGGTAACTTATGAAGGAAAACCCATCAGACTAACTGCAGACTTCTCAACTGAGGCCTTACAAGCCAGAAGGGATTGGGGCTCCATTCTCAGTCTTCTCAAACAGAATAATGGCCAGAGTAGGTTTGTATCCTGCAAAACAAAGTTTCTTACAGGAGGGAGAAATAAAGACCTTCTAACAGGAGACCAGCCTGCAAGAAATATTTAGTATAACACTATATAGTTCAACAGAATAGACACTCATCAGTGTAAAATCACCCAAAAGGTAAAGGTCAAAGCCAAGATACCATAATGGCTCAGGAGATAAAACAAAGCAATAGAGTTCTACCTAACAAGATGAACAGAAATTCACCCCACTTCTAAATTCTTTTGATAAATGTGAATGGTTTGAACTCCCGACTCAAGAGACATAGGCTGGCTGAAGAGATAAGGAAATACAACCTAATTATATCCTGTCTTCAGGAAACACATCTACCCATAAGGGCTCATTCAGACTCAAACTGAAGGGGTGAAAAACAATATTCCATGCAAATGGCAACCAAAAGAAAGCTGGTGTAGCAGTTCTCATATCAGATAACATAGTCTTCAAATTAACAAAAGTCATGAAACACAAAGATGTGCATCATATAATGGTGCATCACATAATGGTAATGGAGCAATTCAACAAGAAGTCTTAACAATTCTAAATACTTACACACCTAAAAAGGGTGCATCCAAATTCATAAACCCAATCCAAGTTCATCTGAACAAAATGATAAACAGCAACACAGTAATAACTGGGGTTGTCAACACCCCTCTGACAGAACAGGACATATCCTCCACATAAACAATAAACAAAAACCCATAGACTTAAACAGAACTCTAGAACTAATGGTCCTATAAGACATTTATAGAACATTGTACTCACAAATCATTGAATATACATTCTTCTTCTCAGCTCATGGGACATTCTCTAAGATTGATCATGTCCTAGGCCACAAAACATTTCCTGACAAATTTTAAAAATATGAATTATGCCATGCATCCGCTCAGACCACAGTGGAATAAAACTAGAACTCAACTTTAACAGAAACACTCATCTCTACACAAAATCATGATTAAAAAACAACCTACTGATGAATGATACTCAGGTAAAGGAGGAAATTAAGATGGAAATCAAAAAAGTTTTTGAACTAAATAATAAAAGAGAAACAAGTTATCAAAATCTGTGAAATACAGCTGAAGCAATTCTGAGAGTAAAATTCATAGCCATAAATGTCTGTATCCAAAAGACAAAAATATCACAAATCAACAAACTAATGAAAGTTCTCAATATACTGGAAAATGATGAGCAAACCAATCCCAAAGTAAGAGGGAGAAAAGAAATAGTCAAGATCAGAGCAGAACTAAATGAAATTGATAACAAAAGAACTATACAGATTAATGATAGAAAAAAATTGGTTCTTTGAAAAAATAAATGAAATTCCTTCACCAGGACAATAAATTCAGCAGGCAACAGCCAGGGGTGAGGGCCAAAACCGAGGCAGAATTGTACTTGGCTTTATTATGAGATGGCGGCAGCAGCTCTGAACAGCATGAATTGGAGCCTGAGGGACAACCTGAAACAGCGTTTGCAGGTGATGAGCCTTGAGGAGCAGCTACATCAGTCCCATGCACTGACCCAGAGGTGATTGCCCACAGTGAGTATCAAAAGTTCAAAAGAATTTTCATCTTTCTGAGTATGCAAGATGAAACTGAGACAGAAGTGATAACCAGGGATGATTTTCAACAAGGCAAAACCTGCTTTATCCCTCACTACCAATTCCAGAGCAATCATAAGGATATGTGAAATTAGCATCACCAGAGCAAATTTCTTCACTTCCCCAAATGTCCTGGAATATTCATCAACCTAGTGAGGGTGATGTTTGGGAGTAGGCCTTGTCTACAGGCCTTGATCTTATCTTCGTGCCAGGTCTTCTGTTTGACAACATGACAGCCAACTGGGGAGGGTCTACTATAAAGCCTACTTGAGGCACGGTGTGCAGCATCAAGAAATGAAGCTCTACAGCCTTGCCCTGGCTTTCAAAGAACAATTTTGCCACTGGTTCCCAGTGGATTAAAATGACATGAAGGTAGGTGAAGTCCTTTATGAAGACTCCTCAATATGTTAAATTCACATCAAATAATTATTATTTTATATAAGAGTAAACAGAACGTATGTACTTTCCCTTTGTCAAAAATTACTTTAAATTGCACATTAAATGGACTGTATATTAAAAATTTGGTCATAAAATACCTAACATAGTAATGAAGCTATTTAAAAATTTTTTGTTTGTTTTTGTGTTTTTCTTTTATTTCATCATATTATGGAGGTACAAATATTGTTAGGGTTACAAATATTGCCCCTGCCCCTCTCCCTCCCCCCAATGTGTCCAATCCCCCGGTGGTGTGCATCACACACATTATGGAAGCATTTTTAAAAAATACAAACAATATTGATAGATCTCTATCTAGATTAACTAGAATGAGGAAAACAAAGGGCTCTAATAACTCAATCAGGAATGAAAAAGGAGAAATCATAACTGATTCCACAGAAATACAAAATGCGATCTCTGAAAACCATAAACATCTTCATGCACATAAACTCAAAAATGTAGAGGAAATGGACCAATTCTTAGAAACACACAGTCTCTCTAGGCTCAGTATGGAAGAGACAGAGTTCCAGAACAGACTAATGTCAAGTGCCAAATTGAAGCAGCAAAAAAAGTACCCACCCCCCAAAAAATGTCTTCCCACCCAAATTTTTCCAGACCTACAAGAAGAACTGGTAACTATCCTAAAAAGAAATTATTCCAGAACATCAAGAAAGAAGGAATGCTCCCCAACACATTTTATGAAGCCAACATCACCTTGAAACCAAAGCCACAGAGGGACTCAACAAGAAAAAAACTACAGACCAATCTCCCTTATGAATATAGATTCAAAAATTCTCAACAAAATTCTAGCAAACTAAAATCAGCTGCTCCTCAAAAATAATAATAATAATAATAATAATTTACCATGACCAACTGGGTTTCTTCCCAGAGATGCAGGGATAGGTCAACATATGAAAATGTATAAATGTAATTCACCACATAAGCAGAAGTAAAAACAAGATCATAAGATCCTCTCAATAGATGCAGAAAAAGCATTGCACAAAATTGAGCACCATTTTATGATAACAATGCTTAACAAAATAAGCATTGATGGGACTTGCCTCAAGATGATAAAAACCATATACAAGAAACCTACAGCCAACATACTGAATGGGGAAAAATAGAGCAGATGTCTTTTACACAGAATGTTTTTTTTTCTGTAGGTAGATGCCCAGTAATGGCATTGCTGGATCAAATAGTACTCTTTGTAGCTCTTTGAGGTATCCCCATTGAAGTGTTACAAAAATGGAAAAACAAGCACCACATGTGCTCACCATCAAATTGGTATTAACTGATCAACACTTACGTGCACAAATAGTAGTAACATTAATCAGGTGTTGGGTGGTAGGATAGGGAGGAGGAAATGGGTATATTCACCACCTAATGGGTGCAGTGTGCACCATCTGGGGGATGAACATACTTGAAGCTCTGATTGAGTTGGGGCAAAGGCAATATATGTAACCTAAACATTTGTACCTCTGTAATATGCTGAAATTTAAAAAGTGAGACATTGAAAACAATAAAGTAGAATTGAAATGTGGAAATAAACCTTAATATGTATCATCAATCCATTTTCAACATGTATGACAAGACTATTCAATCCAAAAGAAGCGTTTATTCAACAAATGATAGTGGGACATCTGATAATCACATGTAATTGAATGAAGCTGGTCCCATACCTCACTCCAATTGAAAACAATTCTGAAAGTGGATGAAAATTTATGGATAGGAACTAAAACTATAAAAATGTAGGAATAAATCTTAATGCCTTCAGATTTACCAGTGGATTCATAGATTTTGTACTAAATGATAAAAGGAAAAAATAGATACACTGGACTTCAAAATTAAAATATTTGCACATCAAAGGACATAATGAAAACATAAGATGACAACCCACAGAATGGAAGAAAGTATTTTCATATTACTTATTTAATATGAGTTGATTAAACACTGTAATGGGTTTACTGTCAAGAAACATAAACAATTCCACAGCTCAACAAAAAGAAAACATAAAACTGAATTAAAAAATGAGCAAAGGACTTGAATATCATGTGTGCAAAGAAACAGCATGCCCATCTTCATCTAATGGTGTCATATTTTATATTTTCTAACTTCTGTAATTGTTCCCATTTTGTATGAGAAGTGCATTCTATTCTCCTTACTAAAAATAATTCTGAAAGTGGATGAAAATTAAAGGATAGGAACTAAAAATACAAAAATACAGGGGTAAATTTAATGCCCTTAGATTTGCCGATGTATTCATAGATTTCACACTAATGATGAAAGAAAAAATAGACATACTGGACTTCATCAAAATTAAAATATTTGAACATCAAAGGACATAATGAAAATATAAGATGACAACCTACAGAATGGGAGAAAGTATTTTCATATCATTTATTTAATATGGGTTGGTTAAACACCTTAATGGGTTTAATGTCAAGAATATGTAAACAATTCTTACAGCTCAACAACAAGACACAAAACAATTAAAATGTGAGCTAAGGAGTAGAATATCATTTGTGCAAATAAACAGCATGCCCATGTTCATCTAATGGAATAATATTTTATATTTTATAACTACTTTGCAATTATTTCCATTTCATATGAGAAGTGCATTCTATTCTCCTCAGGTAGATTTTTTTTTGGAGTGTTCTAAGTCCTTTAATTCCATATGTATTAAAGTCCTACATTCTTCTTTTTAGTATTAAAAGTATCTAACACTCTATTAAGTTGCATATTCATTATGAAAATATATGTTCTATATTTATGGAAAAATAAATATTGAGAACAAAATCTATAGATAACTTATACAGAAAAGTGCCAGCTTTCTTTCTTTGTTCTTTTTTTTTCTTATTTTTTTTCTTTTATTTCATTATATTATGGGGGTACAGATATTGTTAGGGTTACATATATTGCCCCTGCCATCCCTCCCCCCACCATGCCAGAGCTTCAAGTGTGTCCAACCCCAGGTGGTACACACCACACACATTATGTAAGTATACACCCTTCCCTTCCCCCTTCCCCTGCCCACCACCCGATAATTTTTTTTTTTTTTTGGCATTTTGGTTACCAGATTATTTTTATTTAAATAAACTCAATGCATTCTAGCTATGAGAAACTTTAATAGTACATTTTCTATGATGCTTAGTGCAGATTCATAAATACAATATATATGTTAAGGGCTTGTCAAGCAGTGAGGCGTGACCATTTAAACATTCCTAGTACATTAAAGAACTACTCAGTGAACCACACAATGCACAAACAATCAAATGACTGTACTGTTGCTAATGTTTTACCTGCTCCATTTTGATCAGGAAACAATCAATAAAGTCTCTAGGGTTGTTAACATCCAATGAGTCTTGGTGTTCTTTTGCTTTCTCCAAAATGTAACTTTTTATAAAAGCAACATTCTCAAGTAATTTGTTATGGATTCCAGGGAAATAATCAATGAGAACAGGAAAATTATTGCAGAGCTAAAACAAAACACAATAATTTCTTTAAGAAAAAACATGTAACTATATATATATATCATACACCAAGCTGTGATAAGAAATTATAGGTATAACTACGAGTAAAATATGGTGTCCATATTGACAAAGATATTTTTATTGTGCGTGTATAGTAATTCTCTATGCTTATAAAAAGATTTGAAGGAGAAAATTCTGACCTGAGAATCAAAAATGTTAATTATTTCCTAGACTCATACATCATTTTTATTGCATAAAACACTTTTCCATCAATTCTCTCAATTTTCACACCAATTCTTCTCTTGAAAGCCAACAGCACATCAGAGTAGTTCAATAATTTCTCTAAGACCTAACAATTATTCTTAAGCACGGTGTACATCATGCCAATTCACCACAGGGTAACATTGTGATGCTTGTTTCTAGTTCATACACCACAAAACCATTCATTTCAGCAACCCAGTTGTCAGCTAGGCTCCCATCTCAGGCATCAAACACCCCTGCACTAGGCAGTGTTTCCTGACAGCTTCTATGATCCCAAATAGTTGCAGTCCTTGCAGGAGATATTCTCTTCTTAAATTAGGATACTTTTGCCAAGTATGATGAAGAGGTCTCTAAGTGTTGAGGACAAGTCATGTGGGTAACGGAAATCTTCAAAAAGAGCCTGGATGTGCATCAAATAATATAGGCATATTTGGGGCTGCCACCCACATACCTTATAGAAGTAGGGCTTTGCAGGTGACTGGAAAAAAAAAATCCAGCCAGAGAGCTAACAAGCTCAAAATCCAGCCCTACATTTATGCATTCACATCCCGTGTATAAAATCAAGGACTCAGCCATATATCCCAGATGATCACTTCATAAAGCTCTGGGAAAGACAGCAGTATTCAAACATGCACCCGACAGCTTGGTCCATATAGAATTTTGAATTTGTCAGAGAAAAGAGCATAAGTGCTTTCTCAGGAAGAAGAAATCCTAAACTCACCTGGATCCATGGGGAGCTTAGAATTTTGAAGTTTTCATTGAACTTCTCCATCAAGGTAAGAAAATTCTGATCTTTGTAATCAAAACGATTCTGGAAAACGATGGAGCAGATCACATTGCAGGGAGCACAATCCAGGATAAATGTGGGATCACAGGATGAAGCTAATGAATTCAAAACAATTTTTAAATGCCATTAAAATTTTAAAAACTTTGCCTTTGTAACAGGTAAAGGTAATTTTGAACTTTTAAGAAATATCTGACCAATAAATTTCCCTAACATCAAAAAATAATTCACAGGTGTGAGGGAGAAGGAGGGGATGGGTATACTCACACCTATCACGTGCAGTGCGCACCATCTGGGGAATGGACACACTTGAAGCTCTGTTTTGGGTGGGGCAAAGGCAATATAATATATGTAACCTAAACATTTGTACCCCCGTAATATACTCAAATAAAAAAATAAAAACTGGAAAAATAAATTCAGGATGCATAAAATCAAAACACTTCACTTTTACTTTAAATCTGTGTTGAACATTACAACCTCACTGGTTAAATAATGGAATTTCATGTGTGGCAATTCACATCCAATGCCTTTATTTACACCCTTTTATTTTTTTTAATTTTTTATTTTTTCATATTATGGGGGTACAAGTATTGTTAGGGTTACATATATTGCCCCTGCCATTCCTCCCCATGCCCCCCACCCCCGCCTTACCAAAACATCAAGCATGTCCTACTCTCAGGTGGTGCGCATTGCACCTATTTTGTAAGTGTAAATTCTTCCCCTCCTCCCCCCTCCCATTTGCCCACCACCTGATAAAAGTTTGTTTGTTTGTTTGTTCCCTTTTTTTGACCTTTGGGTTACATTGTATACCTTAGCCTTTCCCTTGGAAGGTTTAGATGTATTCCCTCTCCCCCCCACACTATGCTCACCACAACCCTAAGATGTGTATCTCCCCCTCCCCCAAACCCTAGTGGGCACTATCCCCATTTGAGCATCATAGTTTTAATCAGTCAGTACCAATTTGATGGCAAGTAGATGTGGAGCCCGTTTTCTTGATCTTGTGTCACCTCACTTTGGATAACAGGTTTAAGCTTAATGCAGGATAGCATAAACGGTGCTAATTCACTGTCATTTCTTAGAATTGAATAGTATTCCATTGTGTGCATATACCAAATTTTAGTTATCCACTCATGAATTGATGGACACTTGGGTTGTTTCCATGATCTTGCAATAGTGAATTGTGCTGCCATAAACATTCGGGTGCAGATGTCTTTATAGTAGAATGTTTTATGCTCTTTCGGGTATATGCTCAACAATGCTATTGCAGTGTCAAATGGTATTTCTTTATCTAACTGTTTGAGGTATCTCCATATTCTTTTCCACAGAGGTTGCACTAATTTGCAGTCCCACCAGCAGTGTAGGAGTGTTCCTGTCTCTCCACATCCTCGCCAGCATTTGTTGTTTTGGGATTTCTTAATACAAGCCATTCTCACTGGTGTTAGATAGTTTCTCATTGTGGCTTTGATTTGCATGTCTCTAGTGATTAGAGAAGTTGAGCATTTTTTTATATGTTTGCAGGCCATTATTCTGTCTTCTTTGGAGAAATTTCTGTTCATTTCCATTGCCGATTTCTTGATGGGGTTGTTTGTTTTTTTCTTGTTTATTCTTTTAAGTTCTAGATAGATCCTTGTTATTAGGCCTTTATCAGAGGTGTAGAGAGCAAATATTTTCTCCCACTCTGTGGGTTGTCTATTTGCTCTAATGATCGTTTCCTTGGCAGTGCAGAAACTTTTTAATTTGATGAGATCCCATTTGTTTATTTTTCATGTAGCGGTGATTGCCTTGGGGCTCTTCTTAAAAATTCTTTGCCTAAATCAAAGCAGCAACAAAAATAAATAAATGGGACATGATGAAACTAAAAAGCTTTTGCACAGCCAAAGAAACAGTCATGAAAGTAAACAGACAACCTACATAATGGGAGAAAATTTTTGCATCCTACATATCTGATAAAGGGCTGATAACTAGAATATACTTAGAATTCATGAAAATCAACAAGAAAAAATCAAATAACCCTATTAAAAAGTGGGCAAAGGACTTGAACAGAAACTTTTCTAAAGAAGACAGAAGAATGGCCAACAAACATATGAAAAAATGCTCATCATCTCTAATCATCAGGGAAATGCAAATCAAAACCACAATGAGATATCACTTAACTCCAGTGAGAAAGGCCTTTATCAAAAAGTCTCCAAATAACAAATGCTGGTGTGGATATGGAGAGAGAGGAACACTCCTACACTGCTGGTGGGACTGCAAACTAGTTCAACCTCTGTGGAAAGCAATATGGAGATACCTTAAAGCGATACAAGTGAATCTACCATTTGATCCAGCAATCCCATTGCTGGGCATGTACCCAAATGATCCAATGACACTCTACAAAAAAGACACCTGCACTCGAATGTTTATAGCAGCACAATTCATAATTGCAAGGCTGTGGAAACAGCCCAAGTGCCCATCAATCCAAGAATGGATTAATAAAATGTGGTATATGTATACCATGGAGTACTATTCAGCTCTAAGAAACAATGGTGATATAGCACATCTTATATTTTCCTGGTTAGAGCTGGAACCCATACTACTAAGTGAAGTATCCCAAGAATGGAAAAACAAGCACCACATATACTCACCAGCAAACTTGTATTAACTGAGTAGCACTAAGTGGACACATAGGTACTACAGTAATAGGGTATTGGGGAGGGGGTAGGGGGGAGGGGGTCGGGGTCGGGTATATACATACATAATGAGTGAGATGTGCACCATCTGGGGGATGGTCATGCTGGAAACTCAGACTTGTGGGGGGAGGGGGGAAAGGGCATTTATTGAAACCTTAAAATCTGTACCCCCATAATATGCCGAAAAATAAAAATTCTTTGCCTAGACCAATGTCTGATAGGGTTTTCCCAATGTCTTCTTCTAGGATTCTTAAGGTTTCATGTCTTAGGTTTAAGTCTGTTATCCATCTTGAGTGAATTTTTGTAAGAGGTGAGAGATATGGATCTTGTTTCAATCTTCTGCATGTAGCTAACCAGTTTTTCCAGCACCATTTATTGAAGAGGAATTCTTTTCCCCATTGGATATTTTTGTCTTCTTTATCAAATATTAGGTTGCCGCATATTACACCCTTTTAAGCCAAAGCGTATATTATTTTGGAATGAAAGAGAAAACATTTTTTAAAAGCTAATGATCCGGCCGGGCGCGGTGGCTCACGCTTGTAATCCTAGCACTCTGGGAGGCCGAGGCGGGCAGATTGCTCAAGGTCAGGAGTTCAAAACCAGCCTGAGCGAGACCCCGTCTCTACTATAAAAATAGAAAGAAATTAATTGGCCAACTAATATATATATATATAAAATTAGCCGGGCATGGTGGCTCGTGCCTGTAGTCCCAGCAACTTGGGAGGCTGAGGCAGTAGGATTACTTGAGCCCAGGAGTTTGAGGTTGCTGTGAGCTAGGCTGACGCCATGGCACTCACTCTAGCCTAGGCAAGAAAGCGAGACTCTGTCTCAAAAAAAAAAAAAAAAAAAAAAAAAAAAAAAGCTAATGATCCAAGTTTGTAGAGCAGAATCACATCTGTCTTCAAATCCTGTGACTATTAAAGCACAGAGATAGAAAAGGAGTGAATATTTTGGACGTGATATATAACGAATAGCTGAAAGAATCCTGTGTTGAAACAGTAGAAAGGAACTAAAGAGAGACAGAGATTGTGAGTGAATTCATGCACCGTAAAGAACAAATGTGAAAAGTACAATATAGCCATGTTACGGAGATGAAAAAGTAATACAAATGAACACTAAATGTAAGATGGATTTGTGTATCTCATAAAATAAAATGAGTAATTTTTATTTCAAGTATAAATGCAAGTTAGGAAAGCCAACAAAGTATTGATAAATGAAGTCTTTTCATTTCTCATTTCATTGATTTTTTTAAAACTTCCTTCCCTAGGAAATAAACCTTTGTAATTTACTTTCATTCTCAAAATTTAATTCATTTGGGAAAAGCCACTCTTTGTGGATTCTGGGACAATGTTCTCCATAGACATCAACACCAGTATGTTTTAATAAATTTTAACATTTGACCATAAGTTAAGCCAACACTGTCATTTTATAATTAAAGACATTCTATGAAAAAGACATCTGCATTAGAATGTAGCAGCACAATTCACAATTGCAAAGATGTGGAAACAAACCAAGTGCCCATCAATACATGAGTGGATTAATAAAATGTGCTATATGTATACCATGGAGTTCTACTCAGCCATACACACACAAAAAAATGGTGATCTAGCAGATCCTGTATTATCCTGGATAGAGCTGGAACCCCATTCTACTAAGTGAAGTATCACAAGAATGGAAAAACAAGCATCACACGTAATCACCATCAAATCAGTATTAACCAATCAACACTTAACATTCATTGAGTGTTGGGAAGATGGGAGTGGGGAGGAAGGGATGGGTGTATACATACCTAGGGTGTGGTGCACACTGTCTGGGGGATGGACACACTTGAAACACTGACTTGGGTGGGCCAAAGGCAATATATGTATCCTAAACATTTGTACCCCCTGTAATATGCTGAAATAAAAAGAAAACTACAAAAAAAGAAATTAAATTATATGAAAGGTTGTCAGTTTTTTTGGTAGGGAATCTCTAAAATGAAAATGTTGTAATTAAGTGATCAGTAACTTTTATATGTAAACATCTCCCAAACACACATCTGAAGATCCTAAATAAGAATGACCTGAATCGAAAGTGTTCTGAATAAATGGTAGGGCATTGAACAACTTGAAACCTGTTGAGACAGCTGCTTCTATACCAGGCTCCTTTCAACATTACAGGTCTCTAAGCTTTCAGAAAAAGTTTTATTTTAGCCTAGGAGAAGGAAGGTAATTTGCAAAGACTTGGAATTGTATCTGTGTGTGTGTGTGTGTGTGTGTGTGTGTGTGTGTGCCTGTCTGTGTGTCTGTACATCTGCACAAATAAAAACTGATTTCCAATCTTTCAATTCATTTGAAACAGAGAATTTTTATACAGATAATTTAGAATCCAAGCTGATAATCAGATTCACTGTAACAGGTACTATATGGGTTGGTAGAATTGGCAGGAGGAGGAAAATAATTATCATAAATATCTAAGCTAAATTCAACATAGGGAAGCTAGATAAGAAAAACTGAAAATAGAGCCAAAGTTCTCTTAGGAAAGAAAAGGTAAATGTTATTGATAATAGTTAAAATGTAGTTAAACAAATAATTTATGAATTGGTATTTGTGTGTTCTTCAGATTGTACTACAAAATATATTTGCTCAAAAAAGAGAAATCAACACAGTAAGAAATAGTAAATAAATAATTAATGCTGATTTTTTTGAATACTACTGTGTTTATAGAGAAATAATAATTGATAAGCATTGCACTGAGATATTATAGAAGATGCAAATGGAAGGAAAATGTACATTGTTCATGGATTGGTAGAATCAATATCATTAAAATGTCAATATTACCTAAAGTTATCTACAGAATAAATGCCATCCCCATCAAAGTACCATCATCATTCTTTACAGATATAGAAAAAATAATTCTTCACTTTGCATGGAACCAGAATAGACCTCATATAGCCAAAGCAATCTTAAGTAAAAATAACAAACTGGGAGGCATCATAATTCCAGGTTCAAGATGTACTACAAAGCAATAATAATTAAATCAGCATGCACTGGCACAAGAGTAGAGGCATCGATCTTTGGAACAGGACTGAGATTCCAGAGATGAAACCATCTGCATATGGTAACTTAATCTTTGATAAAGCAGACAAAAATATACATTGGGGAAAAGAATCTCTTTTCAATAAATGGTGCTGGGAAAACTAGATAGCGACATGCAGAACAATAAATACGGATCTCTGCCTTCACCTCTCACAAAAATCCACTCAAGATGGATAGACTTAAACCTAAGACCTAAAACCTTAAGAATCCTAGAAGAAGATGTTGAGAACTCCCTTTCAGACATCGGCCTAGGCAAAGGATTCTTGAAGAAGACCTTGAAAGCAATCATCGCAGCAACAAAAATAAATAAATGGGATCTGATCAAATCAAAAAGCTTCTGCACAGCCAAGGAAATTGTCATTAGAGCAAATAGACAACCTACACAATGACAGAAAATATTTGCTCTCTGCACTTCCGATAAAGGTCTGATAACAAGAATTTATGTAGAACTCAAAAGAATTAACAAGAAAAAATCAAACAACCCCATCAAGAAATGGGCAAAAGAGATGAACAGAAACTTCTCCAAAGAAGACAGAATAATGGACAGCAAACATATTAAAAACTGCTCAACATCTCTAATCATTAGAGAAACGCAAATTAAAACCACAATAAGGTATCACCTAACCCCAGTGAGATTGGCCTGAATCAAAAAATCCCAAAACAAATGCTGATGAGGATGTGGAGAGACAGGAACACTCTTACACTGCTGGTGGGACTGAAAATTAGTGCAACCTTTGTGGAAAAGAATTTGGAGATACCTCAAAGAGCTAAAAATACAAATACCATTTGATCCAGCAATAGCATTGTTAGGCATCTACCCCAAAGAGCATAAGACATTCTATTATAAAGACATCTACACCTGAAAGTTTATGGCTGCACAATTCACTATTGCAAGGACATGGAAACAACCCAAGTGTCCATCAATTCATGACTGGATTATTAAAATTTGGCATATGTTTATAAAGGAATATTACTCAATTATAAGAAATAACAGGGAGCTAACACTGCTTATATTATCCCGATTGAGATTAAGCCCATTATCCAAAATGAGGTAACACGAGATCAGAAAAATGGGCTCCCCATGTACTCACCATCAAATTGGTACTGGCTGATTAACACTATGGTGCTCAAAGGGTGGTGCTGTTCACCAGGGATTCAGGCCTTTAGGGGGTAGACCCACATCTGAGGGATTTGGTGAGCATTGTGGAGGGGAAGGGCATATCTCTAACCCTTGCTAGGGAGAGGCAAAGGTATTAAATGCAACCAAAATGTTTGTACTCTCAGATTTTCTTGAAATAAAAAAATTTAAAACCCAGCACACTTCAAAAAAAATTGCACTGAGATATAACTAAGCAAGTAAAACCATCATCACTAGCCAGAACTGTAGCAGGGCCTGGCAGAAGCACCCACACGTCAGTGAGTCTGACCATGCAAACATGGTCCAATTAAATGAAAGCATAGGTCACGTAGTAGGTGCTCTGTAAGTGTGTGATGGGGTCATTCCCACCATGACCATTTTTCATGTTTTCTCTCATAAAATATTCTGAAACAGGTAACTTATATTTATGCTATGGAAAAAGCATCACTCACTCTTACCAAAATGAACTCAAAACCTATACTCACGATTTCTGATTTGAAAACAAAGAAAAATGTTAAGGAGAAAATCAAATTAAATGACCTGTTATGTCCACACTGTCTGCACAATCTTGCCTGTACACACAGCCCAGATGCACACAAGCTCCCTGAGCTCTGTTTCAAACCTCCCTCCTCCACTGCAGGGCTGACAACCAAGACCCAAATGAAAGATCTGGCCACCCTTGAATGTGTCCAAGGATGTCATTAGCGATGACAGCAGTCTGCAGTGGTCAGTGATGCAGAGTAGAGAGTCACCCACCCTTGGTTTTTCTCAATTCCTCCACAAGGTAGCGGGCCTCCTCTTGGACACGTTCCTCAATGCTCCTCTTCCCCATCCCAAAATTCCGCAGGGTCATGAGGGTGAAGCGCCGGATCTCCTTCCACCTATTTCCGTTGCTGAAAATGATTCCTATCAGAATGGGAAACAGAAACTAGGAAAGAAATCCCAGGCGAGGAGGAGGGAGCTGACACTCCACAGGGACGTGAGTGGGCCAAGCTCTGCCCACCCAAGCTATTTCCATCCTCCCAACCCCCTTTACCATTGCTGTCTCAGGCACATGTACACTTACCAAGTCCTTTACTAATTCTTTCAGAGAGTGGGAAAAGGGCTCTTCCAGAAAACTCCTCTCCATGATCAATCAGGGCTTCCTTCACTGCTTCATATCCATGTAACACCACAGCGGGCTTCATGCCAAAGTACACAGTGAACACAGGGCCATAGACTTTTGAGAACTGGGAAATGGAAGCAAGATGCAAATAACAGCAAAAGAAGTCACTATTTGGTCCCTACTTGGTGCCTAATTCAGACTGATAGTATCACTGTATTATTTAATGTTTTAATTCTGCCACACATAGATTCAAATATGTCTGAATTCTATGCATAAATGTGATGGTAATAGTAATAACTTCCATTTATCAATGAACTCCTGTGTGCCCTGAAATGGCCCAGCCAATTGGTACACAAATTACAATTAATACTCACATTGCCAATCCCATTAAAATACCAATGTCACTTTTCACAGATCTAGATAAATTAATACTAATCTTCATGTGGAACCAAAAAAGAGTACAAATAGCCAAAGCCAGCTTATGCAAAAAGAGCAAATCTGGGGATATCACCTTACCTGAAATTATATTGTAAGGCTGTAATAACCTGAAGAGCATAGCACTGACATAAACATGGAGACATAGTCCAATGGAACGCAATAGAGACTTCAGATATAAAACCATATAGCTATGATGAACTGAATTTTCACAAAGCAGTCAAAAACATACACTGGAAAGGATGCCCTAATCAATAAATTGTGCTGGGAAAATTAGATAGCCACATGCAGAAGAATGGAGCAGGATCCCTTCTATCTCTTGTGATATACACAAAATTAATTCAAGATGGATTAAGTACTAAAATGTAAGACCTAAAACCACAAAAGTTCTAGAAGAAAAATGTAGGAAAAACTCTTCTAGACATTGGCTTAGGCAAAGAATTTAGGGGTAAGCCCACAACTAATGGAAGCAGAGCACACTGTATGGGGGAAGGACACAACTGTAGCCCTGGCTTAGGCAAGGCAAATCCATCACATGCAGCCAAAATGTTTGTACCACCATTATCCTAAATTTTAACAAAAAAAGCTTTACCAAGAGACAAAGCTTAATAAATACTTTTAAAAGTTGAGAAACAAAGAATTTATGAATAAGACCCAAATGTCCAAGACAGAAATGATATCAAATAAATAAATAGGATGATTCAATTAACAAGTTTCTGAACAGGAAGGAAAATAATCAAGAGCATAAACCGACAGTCTACAGAACGAGAGAAAATATTTGCCAAGTACACACCCAACAAAGGACTAATATCCAGAATCTACAAAGAACTCAACAAAACCACAAGAAAACACTAGTTACCCCCTTAAAGAGTGGCCAATAAGCATGAACAGAGTTTTCTCAAAAGAAGACAGACAAATGGCCAAGAAACACATGAAAAGATGCTCCACATCACTCAACATTAGGGAAATGCAAATAAAACCACAATGAGATTTCACATTATCTCTCTCAGAATGGCCATCATTGAAAAGTCTAAAATCAATAGATGCTGGCATGGATGCACTGAAAAAGGAATGATTATACACTGTTGATGAGACAGTATACTGGTGAAATCTGTATGGAAAACAGTATGGAGACTCCTTAAAGAACTAAAAGTAGATCTACCATTCAATCCAACAATCCCACAACTGGTTATCTACTCAACGGTAAAGAAGTCATAACTGCAAAAGGACACCTGTGTCAAAATGTTCATCACAACACAATTTATAATTTCAAAGATATGGAACCAACCTAACTGCCCATCAAGTGATGAGTGCATAAAGAAAGTGTGGTATAACCACCATGTGAATACCTTAGTGTTAATCAGTTAGTACCAATTTGATGGCGAATACATGTGGCGCATGTTTTTCCAACCTTGCGATTCCTCACTTCAAAGGATGGGCTCAATCTCTGGCTTGGGCGAGGCGATAATGTTATATGTAAGCAAAATGTTTGTACTCTCATAATATCCCTAATTGAACAAAAAGGAAAGTGTGGTGTGTATATACACCATGGAGTGGTACTCAACCATATAAAGGAGTGAAAGAATGTCTTTTGCAGCAACTTGGATGGAACTGGAGACCACTATCCTAAATGAAATATCTCAGGTATTTAAAAACAAACACCATATGTTCTCACTAGTAAGTGGACACAGAGGATGGGTACACACTGCCACAAAGAGATGTAAGGATACTAAAAACCAGGAAGGGAGAGGCTAGGAGGGCAGTGAGGGGTAAAAACTTACGTATCTGGTACAATGAACGCTACTCTGGCGACAGGCACCCTAACGCCTTGACTTCAGCATGACACAATTCATCCATGTAGCAAAAACACCTGTATCCTTTAATGCTTTGCCATTGAAAAACAAGCCACTTATCATGTATATTATCCCTATTTTACAAATAAAGAAACTGAGGGCAGAGAATTACAATTCATTTTCAGTGTTTCACAGGTGACATACAGAACATCCAAATTTGAATCCCTGCTTATTCAAACTCTGATGCTTGAGCGATTTATCAGTCCCTCATATTCACCTTGAGACCAGTACCCGGCTGACTACCTCAGGATCACGTGAGAAGGTCTTGTCATCGGGATACTGACTCAGTACCCCTGGATGAACACTCAAAACTGATATTTCTAAAAGTCACAACAGATGATTCTAACGCCCAGAACTTGTTGGGATCTGCTGTTATTACCAATGCTGAAAGAGTGAGCATCACAGAGGCAGCGCCAGGACTTGTAACATCTCCTGGCAGAACATTTTCCATCCACCAGCATTTTGTGCTACAGATAATAGCTTTCTGCAGAATCCAAAAGAATTCTGATACCACCAATTGTGTCCTGACTGATCACTTGTTTCTTTCATTCACTTATGGTCATCCTGAACCCGTAGCTACCGGCATTTCCTTGGTGTCAGACATAAACTCACTATTTGGAAAAGTTCAGTTCTCATGGCTATTCTGAATAAAACATATGGCTATTATGACTTAATGAATAAAATATCTAATCACACACACTTTTCGTACCATTTACTCTGAGTTAAAAATCACAGCAAATGGCTATAATACAAAGAAAGAACACAATACTCTGAACCACTGCCACTATATTATTTTGATTCTACAATACAGCAACCTAAATGTTTCCCTACTTACAAAATTCTTTACCTGATTCCACTATTTCTGTCGATGGCAGACTCTAAAATGCAACAGAAGCACCCAAGTTGATAGGGATCATTTTGCTTTACGATGATCTGTTATACCAATATGCTTCCAAGAGTGCATTCTATCTAAAATGGGAAGTCTAATAACTTCCCCTTTGTAAGCCACTGAAGGAGTACAAAGCATACTTACATTGCTGATAGTTTTCTTCATGTTCTTAACATCAATCTGTAAGATATTTCCAATAATTGGGAGAGGAGTGGGGCCAGGAGGGAGCTTCCCTCTCCCAGGGCTCTGTCTCCAGAGGAAGAGGAGAAACAAACAAGAGAGACAGAGCACCAGAACCACAGATGGGTCCATTGCAGCCTTCTCTTCTTACTAAGACAACTGTGAGCTTGCACTCCAAGGCTTTTATAACACTCCCTGCTAAAGTAGTGTCTGCTCTGTGACCTGCATAGTGGCTGAGCACATAGGCCCACTTGATATTCTCTGCTGAGTGGACTTTGGCCCACTGAGAGAGAGAAAAATAAAATGTACTCTAGCCTTCTTTCCAGTACCCGCCCTGCACATTCTGGTTTAATTATACGGGATCGCAGCCCATGTGTTGGTAATTTTCCTAAGGCCCTTGTGGTTTCAGTGAGCTCTCATGATGGAAGAACTGAAGCAAATAATTGATGAAAGAAAATCACCAAAAATTCTGGATTCTCAGAATCCAGAACGGCCAGCTCAGAATTTATTACTTTGAGGAAGATCAGTGTATTCTATGGTTTGCATATAAAATGTGTACGTTTGGATGCTATATCTAACATTAGCAGAGGTTGTCCTTGATAACAGAATCCTTTCAAATACTTAATATCGGTGCCTAAACATGAAATAGCAGACACAATACATACATCTACAACGAGAAAAGGTAAATCAAGTTATTAAACAATGAATTGATATGAATTTCAGTTAGATGAAAAACAACCTCAGAAGGCAGAAATTATCATTTCTTATTTTTCAAATGGGGAAGTGGAGGCTGGGAGAACAGGAGTCCTGTCAGTGCCTCACAGCTCATGGGAGGCTGAACTGGGATTTGAGCTGAAACCTTCTGATGCCCACCGTGGTGCGTTATCACTTACACCAGGGCTGCCTTGACAACACATTGGGCAAAACAAACAAACCCCTAAACATTAGTTACTCTGCATGTACCACACATTGGCACTGCTTGGAGTAACAGGCTTCTCATTAAAGAAAAGCCCCTTATTTGACTCCAAGGATAATAGCACCAGAGGTGCCCAAGAGAAGAAGTAAAAGACAGAGTTCTCCACTTTCCGTCACTGCAGAGGTGGGCGTTGCTCAGCACAACTGAGGCACGAGCCAAACTCAGAGATTTAGTGGGGAGAGTTTGAGAAACTATGGCTTCTCCACCTCCCAGTCACCTCCAGACACAGCTGCTTCTGTTGGATTTCGTCTGCCATGGTTCAGAAATGACAGAATGTAACAATATACAACAAGGGAGGGAAATTATAGAAGAAAAGTCGAGGGTGAAGTAGAGGATGGGAGATAGGGAAATCATTAACCAGACCCACACACAGAAGCACCACAATGTGCAGACATGAACAGGACCTGACTGACGGTCAGTGGTCATGACCAGAATGACATATGTTACAGATCACTGATGACAACCAGAATGACATATGCTACAGATCACTGATGACACTGCCTGTGCAAAGGTGTGCTCTGTAAAGATGTCATATTTGTTCTAAATTAACTAGTTCAGTTATTTCCAGTTCTTTTATTAAGAAAATTTTAGTTGTATTAAGACCTAGTTTAGGTCACAATGGTTTAGAGGTCATGTTTAGAGAGATTCTGACAATTTACAGAGAGTTTCCACACACACCATATACCTTTTGATTCTCTCAGGTACCTTTGCCTGAGGTAAAATTATTCTCATTTTGGGGAAGGGAATGCTGGGCCTTGGAGATCGGTACTTTGGCCAAGGACACACAGACTGAGGGTGGAAATGCTGAGTCTGGAATCAATAACCCGGCATTTGGACCCTACTGCAAGAAAAACATTCAGTTCAACCGGGTTCCTCCAAATTTACATATTGTGTACTAAGATTCAGTATTTCATTATTCAACCTAGTCAGTGACTTTCAACTTGAACATTAATTTAGTTAGATATTACAGCACCGGTTGACTAAACTGGGGGTCAAAAGACTTCGGTTTTACAACCTTTAAAACTTGAGTCGGCACAGGCATGTTAAACACTTTAACCAGAGCAAAGGGGAGAAATTTTCTACCTGACTCACATTGGTCTAAAAGAACCACACTGGCTTCTTTGGATAAAATAAGCTCAGTTGCTCCCTGGGGACCAATCATTTCCTTCCTTGAGACGTAGGTGTCCCTGCTCTGCTCTTCCTCCCTTCTGCTGAGCTGAGGCTCCTGCATGGACCTTTCTTTTTACAGAATGAAAGACTCATAGACAATTTAGAGGGATCTCTGAAATCAACAGTTCTAAGCTTTGTTTTGCTTTTTAGGAATGAGCAAAATTGGCGACTCAGTGAGATAAAGTGTCACCAAGGCATCAGCACAAGATATCATACTTCGCTAGTTCAACTCCAACATGGCAGTGTTCATTGCTAGTCCAACTCCCAGTTCAGGGACATCTCATATCCCATCTCGCAGAATTCTCATCTTGGCCCCCTTCATCAGGAGAAGATCAGCATTAAGCCCACCACAGCTGAAGGGTAAAGTGAGCTTTAGCTTCACTGGAGTTGTGGGTTAGAGAGGATTTTTTTTTAATTATAGAATTTATTTTTTAGAGGAGTTTCAGGTTCCCAGAAAAACTACATAAGAAGTACACAGGTGACCATATACCCTCTCCCAGCACCCACCCATATGCTCTCCCACAATAAACTATCCTAATCAGTGTGGTTTATTAGTTACAATCAATTATCCAACAGTTACACATAATTGTCAAAGTTTATAGTTTACATAAGCTTTGCTCTTTGTGTTGTACATTCCATGGGTTTTTACTAAAGTATAATGACATGTACCCTTCATTATAGATGCTATGTATCAAATTGAGAGAGTTCCTCTTCAATTCTAGTTTGCTGAGAGTTTTTATCATGAAGTTGTGTTGAATTTTGTGAAATACATTTCCACATCGTTAAGATCATCAAGCGATATTCTCTTCTTTAGCAAGTTGAAGTAATGGAATACATTAGGGGATTTTCAAATATTGAACCAGTCTTGCACACCTACAATGAATCCCACTTGGTACTGGTATATATTATTCTTTTAATATACTGCTAAATACAATTTGATAATACTTTGTTGAGGAGACTTGTATCTATATTCCTTAGATATATTGGTTTCTACTAGTTCTTTTTTATAATGTCCTTCTCTGGTTTTGGTATTAGGATAATGCTGGCCTCATAGGATGTGTTAGAAAGAATTCCTTCTACTACCTTCTGGAAGAGATTGTAGACAACTGTTGTAATTTCTTTCTTAAATGTTTAGTGTTTGTAATTCACCAGTGAACCTATATGGGCCTGGTGCATTCTACTTTGGAGGTTATTAATTAATGATTGAATTAATTTGATAGATAAAGGTCTATTTAAATTACCAATTCTTCTTGTGTGAAATTTAGCAGATTTTGTCTTTAAAGACTAATTGACTTCGTCTAAGTTATTATATTTGACGATATAGAGTTGTGCATAATGAATTTATTTTCAAAGAACCAGCTTTTGATTTCATTGATATTCTTTATTCATTTCCTATTTTCAATTTCAGCCATTTCTACTCTGATTTTTATTGTGTCTTTATTCGGTTTATTTGTATCTAATTGGTTATTCCTTTTCTAGTTTCCTAAGGTGGATTGTTGCAATGCTGATTCTATGTCTTACTTCTTTTCTAATATTTGTAATCAGTGCAATAAGTTTCCCTGTAAGAACTATTTTCACTGTATTCCACAAATTTTGAAAAGTTCTATTTCTTAATATGAAAATATTAAGTGGGTACAAATGTTTTTGTTACATGGATACCTTGTATAACGTTTAAGTCAGGGCTTTTAGCATGCCCAACACCCAAGTACTATTCATTATACCCGATAGGTAGGTTTTTACCCCTTCCCTCTTCCCCCTTCCTTCCTTTTTGATTTCCAATTACCTTTACATCTTTCTGTGCCAATGCATACCCACCGATTAGTTTCCAATTATTGTTTTTCCTTTCCTGAGATACTTCACATAGGATAATGGTCTCTAGTTTCATCCAAGTTGCCACAAAAAACATTATTTCATTTCTTTTCATGGCTGTGTGGTACTCCATGGTATATATAAAACACATATTGTAAATGAACTCATGAATTGATGGGCACTTAAGTTAGGCACAGTCTTTGTGATTGTAAATTGTACTGCAATAAACAATCAAATGCTGGTTCTTCTTGATAAAATGACCTCTTTTCCTTTGGATAGATACCCAATAGTGGGATTGCTGGATTGAATGATAAAGCTACATTTATTTCTTTAGGAATGTCAATATTATTTTATACAGAGGTCTGACTTCTTTGCAGTCCCAACAGCAATGTATAAGCATTCCTTTCTCTCTGTGTCCATGCCAGCATCTACTGTTTTTTGACTTCTCAGTAATGGCCATTCTGACAGAGAAAAGGTGACAACTCATTGTGGTTTTATTTGTATTTTCCTGATGTTTAGTGATATTGAGCATTTCTTCATTATTTTTGTTGGCCATTTGTTGTCTTCTTTTTAAAAACTTCTGTTCATGTATTTTTACCACTATTAAATGCGGTTGTTTGTTTTCTTCTTGCTAATTTGCTTCAGTTACTTGTAGATTCTGGTTACTAGCCCTTTATCAAATATAGTTTGTGAATATTTTCTACCATTGTATAAGTTGTCTGCTTACCCTTTGATTATTTCCTTTGTTATATGGAAGATTTTTAATTTAATTAATTTTCACTTGTTCATTTGTGTTGTTGCTATATTTGCTTTTGGGATATTAGTCATATATACCTTACCTAGGACAATATCTAGAAGAGTTTTCCCCACATTTTATTCCAGAATTTTTATGGCTCCATGCCTTTATTCAAATCTTTTATCCATCTCTAATTAATTATTGTATAAGTCAAAAGATAAGCCTCCTATTTCATTCTTCTGTGTGTGGCTGTCTAGTTTTCCTATAAGCATTTATTGAATAGGACTTCCCTTCCCCCATGTTTGTTGTTGTCTTCTTTTTCCAAGAACAAGTGGTTGTAGGTAGATGGTTTTATATTGGAGTTCTCTATTCTTTTCCATTGTTGTGTGTCTCTACTTTTATACCAGTACCATGTTGTTTTGGTTACTATATCTTACAGTAGTACTTAAAGTCAAGTAGAATGGAACCAGAGATAATTGTCCTTGGTGAAGTATCGCAAGATAGGAAAAACAAACACCACATGTACTCATTATTAAACTGAAATAAAGTAACAAGCACAGATTTGCACTGAGGGAAATAAAACTCAATGGATATCAATCAGGGAAAAAGAGGGGGGAAAGGAAGGATCAAAAACCTCCCTAATGGGTAAAATTAACACTATTTGGGCAATGAGTACACCTGTGGCTATGACTCAAGCATTATAAAAGTGATCATGTAGGGGGTTGGAATCAAGATGGCGGCCAAGAAACACCACCAGACAGAGTGTCTCTGCAGAAAAGAAAGATTCTAGCAGAAATTAGAAGAAAGAAGCAAGAAGATGAGCATACAGCAGACCAGGGTCGGAAGGAGGGGTACCTGAGACCACGGGAGATCCACGGGAGGAGGTTGTGGAGGAGAACTGGAAGCTGAGACCGCAAGAGCAGGACAGAGAACAGTGGGAAGCGTAGGTAACTCAGTAAACTTTCCCCTTCCCTGCATCTGGGACTGCTGGTGGGCTCCCCAGCGGGTGGAGACACCTGCGGCCACCAGCCCAGAGACAGCCGCCGCCAGTGAGTGGTAAGCCAGTAGCGGACGTGGCACCAGGCTCCCAAATCCCTTGGGGAACCACCATTTGCACAGACGCAAGCCGCGTGGAAGGCACCATAATGCCTACTTCTCCCCTCCGCCGACCCTACCTGCGGCTGCCCAGAGAGACAATATAGCCACCAGTCGGAGGCACCTACAGGGAACAGGACCTTCCCATTTGGGGCCCTAGAGCTGACTGAGGGGAACTCAGACCATGAGCTCCCTACAGGCCAGCCCTCCCAGGTGCTGCTGGCATGGTGATCCCAGGAAAACGGGGCAAACCCTGAGACTGAGAGACATAGACCCAGCTTGGGCTCACCGTGGGTGAATTGAGACTGGCACTCCTCTACCTGGTAACAATAGAGTTTGAACTCTGGGGCCCAGATGTCAGACCTGCAGACCAGATCCTATGCACAGAGGTCTCGCATTGCCCGGGACACAGAAGGGATATACGTGAACAGCCCACTGAGGTGTGTGTGCCTTCAGGGGCAGATCAGCATGCTAGAGGGCCACACTCCTCCCAAAGGGAGGCCGTGAGCCCAGCCCAGGTGGCGTTCCTGCACAGGGAATCTCCCCGCTGGCATCACAGTCAGGGGAGGCCTGATGGACTGTGATCTGGCCTGCTGGCAGAGGCCCAGGAGTAGCCGCGGAGTAGGGGAGGGTGGAAAGATACAGGCTGGCTCCAGAGTGTGGGTCTCAGACAGCCCCACCCCACATATAGACTTTCTGACTGAGCAGGGCCATTCTAGCCCCTCCTTAACAGGTTTTCCTGAAAGCAGAGAACAGAACTATGAACCCTGCTAATAACATTGGTGGTGTCTGAGAGCAGGCTTCCCCAACCTAGCTCTTCCCAGACTCTGTCCTAGGCCAGCCCTCACTGAGGGGGAAAAAAGGACACACCTGAAAGTCCCAGGGCCCCATCGACCAAGTGAGACACTAGACTGCCTCCTTCAGAAACAAGAGCTGATAACAGGACACAAAAAACAAAAGCGTAGCCTGTTCCTCCAAGCAAGTGCCATCTACTTACAGGGAGGACTTCCTGAACAGCCTTTTCACGGAACCTACTGATTCATTATACAGGGAGTGGTCGAATCTCACCCACAGACACCACCTACCGGCTCAGAAACTAAACAAGGCATGTGAATACCAAAACAAAAACCTAAAGGACAGAAACAACAAGTGATCGACATAGGAAGAAACCAGTGAAGGAACTCAGGAAATATGAAGAACCAAACAGAAAACACACCCCCAAAGAGGAGCACCAGCCCCCTAGAAATGGACACCAATCAAAATCAGGCAACCAAAATGACAGAAGAGGAATTTCGTATGAGGATCATAAGAACACTCACCGACCTGCAAGAACAACTCATTAACCAACACAGAGAAACCACAAAGAGCCTCCAGGACCTAGAAGAAAAGTTCACTAAAGAAATAGACACAATGAAGAAAAGTTTAACCGAACTCCTGGAAATGAAGAATCAATTCAGGAAACTACAAAATACAGTGGAAAGTCTCAAGAACAGGGTAGATCAAACAGACAAAAGAATCTCAGATATTGAAGGTAACACCCTCCAATTAAATAAAACAGTCCCAGAGATAGAGCAGAGAAACAAGAGAAAAGAGCAAAGCCTACAAGAGATGTGGGATTATGTGAAGAAACCTAACGTGAGGGTCATAGGGTTACCAGAAGAGGAGGAAGACAACACTCAAGGGTTGGACAAGCTATTTGAAGATATAATAGAGGAAAATTGCCCAGGCCTTGCTCAAAATCTCAATATACAAGTTCAAGAAGCTCAGACGACCCCTGGGAGATTCAATTCAAACAGGAAGACGTCACAACATCCAGTCCTCAGACTGACCAAAATATCAACTAAAGAGTCCCTGCTAAGAGCTATAAGATGAAAGAAGCAAGTAACATACAAGGGAAAGTCAAATCGAATAAGACCAGACTTCTCTAATGAGACTTTACAAGCAAAGAGATAGGGCCCCGTTCTCACTCTTCTGAAAGAAAACAATGCCTAGCCTAGAATCTTATTCCCTGCAAAACTAAGCTTCATATATGAAGGAGAAATAAAGACATTCTCAGACAAGCAAAGTCTCAGAGAATTCACCAAGACAAGACCAGCCCTACAAGAAGTACTCAAAACAGTGTTACGCATGGAACGACATAATAAAAACTCATGAATATAAAAACTACCAAACCCCAAAGATTAAAGGCCGGATAGTACAATGACTCAAGACAGAAATCAAAGCAACAACATCCAACCCAACACAATGAACAGTAATCTACCTTACCTATCAGTTCTCTCAATAAATGTGAATGGCTTAAACTCTCCACTCAAGAGACGTAGGCTGGCTGAATGGATAAGAAAATACAGGCCAAGTATATGCTGTCTTCAGGAAACACATCTAACCTGCAAGGATGCATACAGACTAAAACTAAAAGGGTGAAGATCAGTATTC
The DNA here is from genome assembly GCF_040939455.1 of Microcebus murinus. Lineage (NCBI taxonomy): Eukaryota > Metazoa > Chordata > Mammalia > Primates > Cheirogaleidae > Microcebus > Microcebus murinus. The sequence continues at coordinate 30,316,178 of NC_134117.1, read as the reverse complement.
CAAACAAGTGGAAGCCAAAAGAAGGCTGGCGTGGCAGTTCTAATTTCAGAAGATTTAGTTTTGAAACCAACAAAGGTAGTGAAAGACAAAGAGGGTCATTATATAATGGTGAAGGACACAGATCAACAAGAAGAGGTAACAATTTTAAATTTATATGCACCCAACTTAGCTTCACCCAGATTCATAAAGAAAACCTTACTGGATATAAGCAAATTGATCAATAGCAACTCCATAATCACCCGAGATTTCAACACCCCACTGATGGCACAAGACAGATCTTCTAAACAGAAAATCAATAAAGAAGTAATGGACTTAAACAAAACTCTAGAACAATTGGGTCTGACTGACATTTACAGGACATTCCACCCAAAATCCACGGAATATAAGTTCTTCTCATCAGCTCAAGGGACATTCTCTAAGATTGACCATATCCTAGGACACAAAGTAAATCTCAAGAAATTTTAAAAAAGAGAAATCATACCATGTATCTTCTCAGATCACAGCGGAATAAAAGTAGAAATCAACCCTAACAGAAACTGACACTTCTACACAAAAACGTGGAAATTAAACAACATCCTACTAAATTATTACTTCATAAGAAGTAATGAAGAAATCAAGATGGATAAAAAAAATTCTATGAACAAAATGATAATGGAGAGACAAGTTATCAAATCCTCTAGGACACAGCTAAAGCAGTTCTGAGAGGAAAGTTTATCTCCATAAATGCCTATAACCAAAAGACAAAAAGATCACAAATAGACAATCTAATGAAATGACTCAAAGAGCTGGAAAAAGAAGAACAGACCAACCTGAAACCCAGCAGAAAAAGTGAAATCAACAAGATCAAATCAGAACTATACAAAATTGAAAACAGGGAAGCTATTCAGGATATTAATAAAACAAAAAGTTGGTTCTTTGAAAAAATAAACAAAATTGACATGCCATTGGCTAAGCTAACGAAAAGCAGAAAAGAGAAATCTCTAATAAGCTCCATCAGGAACAAAAAAGGAGATATCACAACTGATCCCAAAGAGATACAAGATACAATTTATGAAAACTACAAAAATCTTTATGCACACAAACTGAAAAACGTGGAGGAAATGGACAAATTTCTGGAAACACACAGCCGCCCTAGGCTCAACAGGAAGAAATAGATCTCCTGAACTGACCAATCTCAAGAGCTGAAATAGAAACAGCAATTAAAAATCTCCCTAAAAAGAAAAGTCCCGGTCCAGATGGTTTCACACCCAAATTTTGACACACTTACAAAGAAGAACTAGTACCTATCTTGCAGAAACTATTCCACAACATCGAGAAGAACGGAAACCTCCCCGACACCTTTTATGAAGCAAATATTACTCTGGAAAGGAATATACCAGGAAAGGATGCAACAAGAAAAGAACACTACAGATTAATATCCCTAATGAATATAGATGCAAAAATTTTCAACAAAATCTTAACTAACCGAATCCAGACACTTATCAAAAAAATAATCCACCACGACCAAGTGGGCTTCATCCCAGGGATGCAGGGATGGTTCAACATACGTAAATCTATAAATGCAATTCATCACATAAACAGAAGCAAAAACAAAGACCACATGATGCCTTCAATAGATGCAAAAAAAGGTTTTGACAAAATTCAACAGCCTTTCGTGATACCAACACTTACTAAAATAGGCATAGAAGGAATATACCTAAAAATGATACAAGCAATATATGACAGACCCATAGCCAACATCATACTGAATGGGGAAAAATTGAAATCATTCCCACTTAGAACTGGAACCAGACAAGGCTGCCCACTATCTCCACTTCTGTTCAACATAGTGCTGGAACTGATAAATGAATTTAGTAAAATCTCAGGATACAAAATCAATACACAGAAATCAGAGGCATTCATATACGCCAACAACAATCAAATTGAGAACCAAATCAAAGACTCAATTCCCTTCACCATAGCAACAAAAAAATTAAAGTACCTAGGAATATACTTAACCAAGGAGGTAAAATATCTCTAAAGGGAGAACTATGAAACACTAAGGAAGGAAATAGCAGAGAATGTAAACAGATGGAAATCCATACCATGCTCGTGGATCGGCAGACTCAACATCATCAAAATGTCTATACTACCCAAACTGATCTACAGATTCAATGCAACACCTATTAAAATCCCATCAGCATTCTTCACAGATATAGAAAAAATAATTTTACGCTTCGTATGGAACCAAAGAAGACCCCAAATTTCAAAGGCAATTCTAGGCAACAAAAACAAAATGGGAGGCATTAATATGCCAGAAATCAAACTCTACTACAAGACTATAGTTATTAAATCAATCTGGAATTGGCACAAAAATAGGAATATTGACCAGTGGAACAGATGTGAGAATCCTGACATAAAACCATCCTCATATAGCCATCTAATCTTTGACAAAGTAGACAGAAACATACGCTGGGGAAAAGAATCCCTTTTCAATAAATGGTGCTGGGAAACCTGGATAGCCACTTGTAGAAGGCTAAAGCAGGACCCACACCTTTCACCTCTCACAAAAATCAACTCACACTGGATAACAGACTTAAACCTAAGGTATGAAACTATTAGAATTCTAGAAGAAAATGTTGGAAACACTCTCCTAGACATCGGCCTGGGCAGAGAGTTTATGAAGAAGTCCCCAAAGGCAATAACAGCAGCAACAAAAATGAATAAATGAGATATGATCAAACTACAAAGCTTCTACACAGCCAAAGAAACAGTCATGAAAATAAACAAACAGCCTACAGAATGGGAGAAAATTTTTGCAGTCTACCCATCTGATAAGGGGCTGATAACTAGAATATACTTAGAACTCACAAAAATCAACAAGAAAAAATCAAATAACCCTATTAAAAAGTGGGCAAAGGACTTGAACAGAAACTTTTCTAAAGAAGACAGAAGAATGGCTGATAAACATATGAAAAAATACTCAACATCTCTAATCATCAGGGAAATGCAAATCAAAACCACAAAGAGGTATCACTTAACTGCAGTGACAATGGCCTTTATCAAAAAGTCTCCAAACAATAAATGCTGGAATGGATGCGGAGAGAGAGGAACACTCCTACACTGCTGGTGGGACTGTAAACTAGTTCAACTTCTGTGGAAAGCAATATAGAGATACCTTAAAGTGATACAAGTGAATCTACAATTTGATCCAGCAATCCCATAGCTGGCCATCTACCCAAATGATCCAATGACACTCTACAAAAAAGACACCCGCACTTGAATGTTTATAGAAGCACAATTCATAATTGCAAGGCTGTGGAAACAGCCCAAGTGCCCATCAATCCAAGAATGGATTAATAAAATGTGGTATATGTATACCATGGAGTACTATTCAGCTCTAAGAAACAATGGTGATATAGCACATCTTATATTTTCCTGGTTAGAGCTGGAACCCATACTACTAAGTGAAGTATCCCAAGAATGGAAAAACAAGCACCACATATACTCACCAGCAAATTGGTATTAACTGAGTAGCACATACATGGACACATAGATATTAGAGTCATAGGGTATTGGTCAGGTGGGAGGGGGGAAAGGGGCTGGTATATACATACATAATGAGTGAGATGTCCACCATCTGTTGGATGGTCACGCTGGAAATTCAGACTTGTGGGAGTAGGGGGGAAAGGGAATTTTTTGAAACCTTAAAATTTTTACCCCCATTAGAGAAGTCTGGTGTTATTTGAATTGGCTTTCCCTTGTATGTTACTTGCTTCTTCCGTCTTACAGCTCTTAGAAGGGCCTCTTTAGTTGATATTTTGGTCAGTCTGATGACTGCATGTTGTGATGTCTTCCTGTTTGCATTGAAACTCCCAGGGGTCGTCTGAGCTTCTTGAACTTGTATATCGAGATTTTGAGCAAGGCCTGGGCAATTTTCCTCTATTATATCTTCAAATAGCTTGTCCCGCCGTTGAGTGTTGTCTTCTTCCCCATCTGGTAACCCTATGACCCTCACATTAGGTTTCTTCACATAATCCCACATCTCTTGTAGGCTTTGTTCTTTTCTCTTGTTTCTCTGCTCTATCTCTGGGACTGTTTTATTTAGTTGGAGGGTGTTATCTTCCATCTCTGAGATTCTTCTGTTTGATCTACCCTGTTCTTGAGACTTTCCACTGTATTTTGTAGTTTCCTGAATTGATTCTTCATTTCCAGGAGTTCGGTTAAACTTTTCTTCATTGTGTCTATTTCTTTAGTGAACTTTTCTTCTAGGTCCTGGAGGCTCTTTGTGGTTTCTCTGTGTTGGTTATTGAGTTGTTCTTGCAGGTCGGTGAGTGTTCTTATGATCCTCATACGAAATTCCTCTTCTGTCATTTTGGTTGCCTGATTTTGGTTGGTGTCCATTTTTAGGGGGCTGGTGCTCCTCTTTGGGGAGCATTTTCCGTTTGGTTCTTCATATTTCTTGAGTTCCTTCACTGATTTCTTCCCATGTTGATCAGTTGTTGTTTCTGTCCTTTAGGTTTTTGTTTGGGTATTCACATGCCTTGTTTAGTTTCTGAGCTGGTAGGTGGTGTCTGTGGGTGAGATTCGACCACTCCCTGTATAATGAGTCAGTAGGTTCCGTGAAAGGCTTTGCAGGATGTCCTCCCTGTCAGTAGATGGTGCTTCTTGGAGGAACAGGCTACACTGTTGTTTTTGTGTCCTGTTATCAGCTCTTGTTCCTGTAGGGAGGCACTCTAATGCCTCAGGTGGTCACTGGGGCCCTGGGACTTCCAGGTGTGTCCTTTTTTCCCCCTCAGTGAGGACTGGTCTAGGAGAGAGTCTGGGCGGAGCGGGGTTGGGTAAGCCTGCCCTCAGGCACCACCAATGCCATTAGCAGGGGTCAAAGTTCTGTTCTCTGCTTCCAGGAAAAGCTGTCAGAGAGGCTGGAATGGCCCTGCTCAGCCAGAAAGTCTGTGTGTGGTGGTGGGCTGTCTGAGACCCGCAGTCTGGAGTGGGCCTCCCTTCTTTCCACCCTCCCCAATTCCGCAGCTACTCCTGGGCCTCTGTCAGCAGGCCAGACCACACGCCACCAGGCCTCGCTGGACTGTGATGCTGGTGGGGTGGTTCCCTGTACAGGAACGCCACCTGGCTGGGAGTACAGCCTCCTTTTGGGAGGAGGGTTGCCCTCTAGGACTCTGATCTGCCCCTGAAGGCACACACACCTCTGTGGGCTGTTTACGTATATCCCTCTGTGCCCCAAGCAATGTGAGACATCGGTGTACAGGATCTGGTCTGCATGTCTGACCTCTGGGTCCCAGAGTTCAAACTGTATCCCCACCAGGGAGAGGAGTGCCAGTCCCAATTCACCCGCAGGGAGCTCACGTTGGGTCTATGTCTCTCCGCCTCAGGGTTTGCCCCGTTCTCCTGGGAACACGGTGCCAGCAGCACCTGGGAGGGCTGGCGGGTGGGGAGCTCATAGTCTGAGTTCCCCTTAGTCAGCTGTAGGGTCCCAAAAGGGAAGGTACCATTCCCTGGAAGTGCCTCCGGCTGGTGGCTATATTGTCTCTTTGGGCAGCCACGGGTAGGGTCAGCGGAGGGGAGAAGGAGGCAATATGGCGCCTTCCGCACAGCTCGGGTCTGTGCTTACGGAGGTGCCCCAAGGGATTTGGGAGCCTGGTGCCATGTCCCCTACAGGCTTACTGCTTGCTGGCAGCGGCCATCTCTGGGCTGGTGTCCGCAGGTCTCTCCACCCGCTGGGGAGCCCACCAGCAGTCCCAGATGCAGGGGAAGGGAAAGGTGACTGATCCACCTACCCATCCCGCTGGTCTCCTGGCTGCTCCTGCGGTCTCAGCTTCCAGTTCTCCTCCATAACTTCCTCCCCTGGAGTCTCCCATAGTCTCAGGTACCCCTCCTTCAGGCCCTCGTCCGCTGTATGCTCCTCTTCTTGCTTCTTTTTTCTAATTTCTTCTAGAATCTGTCTTTTCTGCAGAGACACTCGTCTGGCAGTGTTTCTCATCCACCATCTTGATCCTGTCCTCAACTTTTATTTTTATTTTTATTTTCTATTTCAGGATATTATGGGGGTACAAACATTTTGGTTACATGTCATGACTTTGCTACACCCAATCCATGATTAGAGGTGTGCCCTTCCCTCCTGCAATGCTCACTGCATCCATTAACTGTGAGTTTACGCACCCCCAAACCCCAACGCCCCCAAATTTTACTATTGTGTGAGCAGCTTAGTGTTGATCAGTCAGTGCCAATGTGATGGCAAGTACATGTGGTGCTTATTCTTCCATTGTTGTGATACCTCCCTTCAGAGCATAGGCTCATTTTTTTTATGCAGAACCTATCCTGTATTTTAATTAATTAATTAATTTTACAGTCAGGATATTAGGGGGGTACATACATTTTGTTTACATGAAATGCATTTGCCTTGCTCAAGCCAGGGCTACAAGCGTGTCCTTCCCCCATACAGTGTGCCTGTTTCCATTAGCTATGGGTTTACCCTCCCCCAACCCCAGGATAATATAAGAGATGCTAGATCACCATGGTTTTGTATAGTTCAGTAGTAGTCCATGGTACACATATACCACATTTTATTAATCCACTCATGTATTGATGGGCATTTGGGTTGTTTCCACATCTTTGCAATTGTAAATTGTGCTGCTCATAAATAGTACAGTTTTTGAGTATTAAACTGTGGCAAGACATACTTAACATAAATTTACCCAGTTTAATGATTTTTATGGTACAGTTCAGTAGCATTAAGTATATTCACATTATTGTGCAAATAAACACTATCTTCAGAACTCTTTTCATCTTATAGAACTAAACTTTGTATCATTAAACAATAATGCCACATTCTCAAATTCCAGCTATGTAAGAATGCATAGAGAATTTTTATGACTATGAATTTGCTTATTCTAGGTACTCATATAAGTGGACTCATACAAATTTTGTATAATTATGACTGGCTATTTTCACTTTACATAGTGTCTTCAAGTTTTATTCATGTTACAGCATGTCTCAGAATTTACTTTCTTTTAAAGCCTGAATAATATTCCATTGTATATAAATAAATATATATATGTATCCATATATATCACATGTTATTTATCCCATTTCTTAGTCAATGGACACTTGGGATGCTTCTACCTTTGGATTTTGTGAATGCAGATGCTATGAACATTGGGGTACAAATATTTCTATGATACCAGCTTTCATTTCTTTTATGGATATACTGACTATTTGAATTGCTAAGTCATATAGGAATTCTCTCATTAAGTTTTAGTGGAACCACTATACTATTTTTGATAGTGGCTGCATCATTATACATTCCCACAAGAAGTACACAGGTTTCCTGATTTCTCCACATTCTCATCAACACTTAGTATTTTCTGAATCTTTGAAACAACCATCCTAATGAGTAGAAGGAGGTGTCTCATTAAGGTTATGATTTATATTACCCTAAGGATTAGTGATGATGTGCATGTTTTCAAGTGCTTAAGCCATCCTTTATCTTCTCTGGTGAAATGTTCATTCTAGCACTTTGCACATTTTTAAACAGGTTTTGTCCTTTTTGTTGATGTTATGAAGTTGTACAAATACTTTATATATTTTGGACATTAACTCTTAAAAGATATATGATTCCAAATATTTTCTGCTATTCTGTGGGTTGTCTTTACACTCTTGACAGTGTCCTCAGATGTACAAAGTTAAATTTGATGAAGACCAATATATCTGTCTTTGCTTTCATTGCCTATGCTCTTGGTGTCATGTTCAAGGAATCATTGCCAAATTCAATGTCACGAAGACTTTCTGTAAGTAGTAAACTATTATTCAGCAAGTCAGTCCAATATTCCTAGCTATAATATTTTCTATGAGCCATTCAGTCACCAGAATCATTTGAAATATCAAAATCTTCCTCCCTCTTCTAAGGATTTCTAAACTATTAGGAAAGGGAAAGCAGAAAATAATTTTGGAACTTGATAAGAGTCAGTTGATTTAAAGAATGATTTCAAGCTGGGTCTTGAGTAGTAGAGAGTTTGTGGATTAAAGACAGTACTTATAAGAAAATTTATAGCATTGAATGTATATGCAAATCTTTGTTTCCTAAAAATGAGAGTAATAGAGTAATATAAAATCCATAATTGACATCCACATTAGAAAACTGGAAAATGGAGAAGTAATTAATTCCGAAGTAAGCAGAAGGAAAGAAGTCACAAAAATTAGAACAGGAATCAATGAAATTGGAAACAGGACATTAAGAGATAAAAATGCCTAAATAGCCGGGCGCGGTGGCTCACGCCTGTAATCCTAGCACTTTGGGAGGCTGAGGCGGGTGGATTGCTCAAGGTCAGGAGTTCGAAACCAGCCTGAGCGAGACCCCGTCTCTACCAAAAATAGAAATAAATTGACCAACTAAAAATATATATACAAAAAAAAATTAGCCGGGCATGGTGGCGCATGCCTGTAGTCCCAGCTACTCGGGAGGCTGAGGCAGTAGGATCGCTGAGCCCAGGAGATTGAGGTTGCTGTGAGCCAGGCTGATGCCACGGCACTCACTCTAGCCTGGGCAACAAGTGAGACTCTGTCTCAAAAAAAAAAAAAAAAAAATGCCTGAATAAAAATGCTTAAATAAAAAAAATGTCTCACACATTTCCTAACACATTAAAATTTTTGCATTTTCCAGTCAAGAAGGTTAAAGTATGATGAGGTATGTTTAATTTGTCATTTTTATTTTTAAGCTATTTTCATAAGTTTAATAGCATTTCCATTTACTCATATGTAACCTGTCCTGTCATTCATTTACCCATGTTTCCATTACCTTAGTAGTTTACCTGGAAACCTAGCATATAGTTTAGTAAAAACCAGCAAGTTCTTTAATAATATATTAATATGATCTGTATATATTAAATAAAAACTTTTAAATCCACATGCATATGTTTGTACATAATATACGCCATGCATTAATATATACCATACCTATGCACACATTTATGTATAGTTATATACACAGAACTAACTATACACATGTGTCATCTTACGAATGCATGCCCAGAATAAATGGTTTTCTCTAGGAGAGGAGCAGGGAAAAAGTTAATGGATCATGTCATTTCTCATCTTATGCACTTCAAACCAGAAGAAAGGGGAAAAGATGGCTGGAATTTACCACATATACATGTGCACTTGCTGATGCTGTACACATGCTATGAGACTTATCATTTTAGGACCAAAACATCAAATTACTATCACATATATATTATGTGCAAAACATAGAGATAGAAACTAGAAAAATAATACAATCTGGTGAGGCTTTCCAGAGATATTGTTCTTATTTGGGAAGAGAATAACTACACGAAGAACACATGAGCAGCAATATGAAACCATATATTCATAGTTGATTCTAAGTTGGATAGAAAGTGAACAGAACATTCCAAATCTTTACTTGATGTTTACAGTAACACTCAAGCAGAACAGGAATTCCAACACTTAATGTCCATTCCTAATGGTCACTGATCTTGTCACTATAAAGGCTAGAGCTGCTCCTGGGCACAGGCTCTCTCTTTCAAATGCAAACCTCCAGTAACTCTTGGTGACACTCCTCCAAGAGAGCTTCCCTGCCCTCTTCCCCTTTGTCCCTATCTGTGCTCATCATTATGAGGACCAGCATGGCCTCCGGGGAGTCTGTTTTCTTTAATTTTCTACTTGCATTATGCACAAAAGAAGGAAAGTCTTCAATCTGACTCAGAAATTAATAACACTTTTTATTTAAAACATAGGAGGAATGGCTCTGAATTATCATACACTAATCATTTTTCTCAGTTTTATAGTGATAGCATATTAACAACTCAACACTAGGTAAGTATTGTCATATGTAGCAGTCAATACTGTGTTACAGAGTATGGAGAACAGCCAATATAGTTTTGCAGTAAAATTCAAAAAATCTCCTTTATGGACACTGGATGTTCACTGCATGTTAAGGGAATGGGGAGACAACAGGTCAGAGAAGACATCCCTAATAGTAGGAAGGAGGTGGAGGATGCCATCGATAAGGGAGAGCTGCATATGACAGCCACAGCAGCCAGATGATCTGACCTTCTTCATACAGGAATGAAGCAGATTTTGTACAAGGGTGGCACAGAAATAAACCCAGAGGAAACTGGAGTGGCATCGAGCTTCTTTGGATCAATCAAAGATCTCAGGTTAAAGTTCTGTAAAATGCTGGTCAGGAATAAAAACAGCTCCATGCGGGCCAGTCCCTCGCCCAAACAAATCCGTCTTCCTGAAAGTAATAAATACCGGGAGAGTTATTACTTATGTGCAACTGTAGCTGTAACAAACACTGTGTTTGTGACTGTCACAAACAGAATGTGCAGTAACTCATTGAGGAATGTTTGTATGGAAAAACAAATTGATGAATGGATGGATGGAAGGAAGGATTGCTGCATAGACAAATGAAAAGAGAATGGGCACACTTCCCATCCAGATAACATCTGATCTTAACAAGGACCCTTCATAGGATAAGTATTCACTGAGTGTCAGCTACACACTAAGCACTTCATTAAGTATTCCCACACTATAATAGCTCTTTTGATGTTTTGAGTTTAAATCTATGTATTTATACAACCACACCCATATTCCCATATTTCCTGTTCCTAGTCTGAAATTCCGTGATCTTGCCTTTCACTCTTCATATCCTCTATGATCAGCTCAAGCCATACACACTTTTCATCAATCTACAGTACACCAAGAAGATTCAAATTTTTTATTACTCTGTCCCTTTTGGCCAACACGCACTTTTCAGAGACTAAATTCAGGACACAGGTCAAATTCCATTTCTTCTTTGCATTCTTTGCCATGCACTCAATTAATAAAATCTTGCCTTCTCTGCATTGCCTCAACATCATATTATCACTTTGAATGAAGCATAGATCATCTGGAATCATAATTGCCTATTTGTTTATTTTATTGATTGACTTTTCTATTATGCTAAAATGTGACTTCTTGAAGGGAGGTTTCCATCCTTGTTGTCTTGGAATCTACGGTCCCAGATAAAGCAGACATAAAAGGTCACAGAATAGAGGAGATTCCATGGCCACAAAGTACACACATTGCAAGAATGAAGAACCAATACCCAAGATGTATAGTCAGGACTGGAGGAACAGCAGGGTGCTGTGGAATCACTTCAGAGGATCAGGCCTCATTCACAATGTTTCCCTGGCCCCATACATAGTGGGCAAAGGTTCCAACATCCTTGATTTAGAGCAAATACCCCGCTCCTGTGGTTCATTACCTCCTTGAAAATGCCCTGCCTTCTCTCTTTTCCATTTTCTCTACCTCTGTTGAGGTAGCTACTGTTAAAATGTTGCTTACTCCAGCTTATTATGGCTCAGTGTGGGGTAGGAGAGAGCAAGAAGCAGGCAGGTTCTCCCTCTGTCCCCTACACCCAGCAGCCTGTGCTTTGCTTTCCACTCTCACAGCCAAGTCTTACTGAATTACAATGGGCTGTTTATTCATCTGCCTTCCTAATAGGGGGTGCAGACAGTTGGTGCCCATTCTGTGCTTGTTGACATGTGAATCCCCAAAGCTCAGCTGGGTGGTGAGGACACCAATTGGAAGACACTCACTGAAACTGTAGAGTGAGAACTTTTGCAGTGGCAGGTGAGAAATGTCTAAATGAATTTTGCATTCTAGTAGGAGTTCTTGAATACCTCAGTGATGTATTCAGGGCAGAATTCAATTTAACTATACTTTAGCTTTCCTGATTATGAAGAACCAGATCAACTCCCCAAAGCACTGTGATGAATCTGACCCCATAATGAGGATGTATTATGATGAAGGAAATACACAGGCATTGGCAGTGGCGTTCCTGATCATGCTCAAGGATCATTTCTACCTGCTACAGAGTAGAAACCATGTAAGTTCCAACTAATCCCAGAAAGTTATCTTGTAGCCTAAAATAAGAGAAATAAATTTCTACTACCTGTTGAGAAAGGCATGAAGAAGTTGCTTTTTTTAAAGTTGCCACTTTCATCCAGAAAATGTCCAGGGTCGAACTTCTCTGGGTTGGGGAATTCTTTGTCGTCGTGCAGCACAGATGTCAGGGATGGTAATATGGTTGTGCCCTGGAAGCAATAGACATAGGCAAACCAAGTTATGAAGGAGTCACAGAGCCATAAGGAACAATAGTAATTACCTAGACAAATCTTTTGATCTATAGGTGAAGAAACACAGATCCAAAGAAGAGCAGGAACACTTCCATACACACAGACCCAGTAATCAACAAGGATGAGTTTAAGACCAGTGGCAATGATTCTGCTAAAGTTCTCTCCAATCAAGGTTGAAATCCTGAGCACTTGGTCCCCGGGGTAGTAAACCTTCTGAATCTGCTGTCCTTATCATCAAGGTTGGAACCCAGGGTCTGTCCCCACAGGCTGCTCTATTTCATCACTTCAATTTTCGCACACCCTATATATAGACTATGGTGTAAAAAATGAAATCTCTGTGGCCACTTAAAATATCCAGAGTACCTGTTCATAGTACTCATTTAAACTAGATCATATGATAAAGTTTCAAATGACATCATCTAACATGAAAACAAGAAGTACAGTAACAATAAAATGATTGAGTGTTTATCATTGCCAAGCAGGTTTTTTGTCCTGATCCTAAATCATGGGGGGAGATATTCGTAAGGGATTGATCTTAATTTATAACCACAGATGATGAAATTTTATAAAATCCTCACTTTGTGACTCCTCAGATCAGGATCATCAGTTAATACTGAAACTGTTGGGTGTGTGATTTGGGAAGCAAGATTTACACAAAACCTTAAAGCACCATGTCATGGATATGTATTAATTATACATAACCTACATTGCAAAGCCTCTGCAATGCAGAGATCTGGCAGATACCACCTTATTACTGAGGAAATGAGCATAGCTGATAATGGCACAAGTGACATACGTGTCCCCACCTCACCAATGTGATTCTGTGGGATAGTCGAAGCACCAATACCTTATTCTTCCCAAATCGTAAGTGAAATCTAATCTTTAGAAAACAATCACACAAAAACAACCTGAGGAACATTATAAATGGCTACTAGCCTGGAGTCTACAAAATGGTCAAGTGAAGGAAAGCAACTATGTGCTTGATCACAGGAGACTAAAGAGCATGATAAGCAAATTATGTGCTTGTTCCTTGGTTGGATGGTAAATGGCAAGAGAATAAAAGCTAAAATAATTCTAGTAAAATGAAGAAAATCTATACATAGGCTGTACATTAGATCATATTATTTTATCAGTAATTCCTCAATGTGAATGCTATTTTTAAGTTAGAAGAAAATCTTTACTCTTAGGGCATACATGAGAAAGTGCTGATATATAGAGAAATGGATAGAAATAAAAGTAGATATATATACACTTTCATATTTATACATATATGTCTACATGTGTTTTAATTTTATTTAGATTTAAATTTTTTAAATAAAATTATAGGGAAAATCCATCCTTAAACTTGTAATATTAAATGTCTGTAATTTAATTTTTTAAATTATTTCTCTGATTGTTTAAACAAGTAATATATGAAAATGTTTCTTTAAGATATAAAAGCATATATACTTTCAACAAATGATATTCAAACACCTGGAAATTCATAAGGAAAAAATTGAAGCATCACCATGACTACTCCACATCATAAATAACAATTAACTTGAAAAGCATCTTTATCTAGATGGAAGTGCTAAAAAAAAATAAAACATCTACAAAAATATAATAGTAAATCTCTAAGCCACTGTGATAAATTTCTTCAGATGTGGGGCACAAAAGCACAATCAGCCTCACATCATTGCACAGATGTCTACTCAACAGAAGTGTTTTCCACTGGGCACAAACAGCAGACCATGCATGAATTCAACTACCACCTGTTTTGGCATAGCCCATCAGTAAGAATGTTTTTACAAATGCGAAAGAATAACATTTTTGACATATGAAATTTAATTTTCATTCTCCATAAAAATTGGCACATATCTTTCCTCATTCTTTCACATATTGTCTGTGACTGCTTCCATGCCACACTGGCAGAGCTCAGTAGTACAGCAGAAAACCTATGGCCTGAAATGTCTAAAATATTTACTACATGGCCATCACAGACAAAGCTGGCCAACTCCTGTCTTAGACCATTATCTCCAGCTAGATTAGAGGCTCCACCCTGTGGCAAAGGAGCCCATTTATCTCACTTGTAGGGGATGGAATTAGCCACACAGAGCTGCATATTTCTATACTAGACTGTCCCACACAGGAGGGAATGAATGGGTCATTCTTCAGGTCTGGACTCTCTAGATTCAAAACTAACCAGGCACAGCATGAACTGCCCTACAGCCTGGTGAATGGGTGATCTCAGCAGATGCATCGCTCCCCAGAGGCGGGTCCCCAATCTGATGCACTGGATGGGGGTGAGGAGGTGGCAATCCCTATCTGATTCCTCAGTCTATTTCCCATGTAGATAGCTACAGGAGAGCAAGTTTCATTACTATTACCCTCAAATCTGAATAGTGAGAAGCAAACTATTTCTTAGCGGTGCCCTTGGGGAAAACATAATGAGCTGAAATGTTAATCCTTGTACCCAATCACTGAACTCAGGGAGAGCCTCATAACCTCTTGTTAAAGTTATCGGTTCTGTCTCCTCCAGGAAATGACATTAGTATTTGCAACCTTACCAATCTCGTTTATTTTTGCCCTGTGAAAGTTCAATATTTAGTTATCTAATTTTAAATTTTAACAATTATATCTTGTGAGTCAAGTGGAATAGAGTAGCCTGCAACATAGCAACTAGAACATCTGGATGAATACGGAAACCATGTGAAAAAGGCATTGTATAGCTGCTAAGAAAAAAATTGGTCTGAAGATCCAGAGATGGGAAACATCAGAGAGCTACACTCATGGCTATAGTTAACTATGCACTCTGTTCACAACATGTCCACCTGGGAGTGAGGGCAGGAGGGGTTGCAGCTTTGCAACTGCCATGGGAGGAGAATGCTCCTCTTCTGGAAGACGATAAACATCATCCCAAGTTAATATATAACATCTAGTATTTAGCCAGAAGTTGTTAGACAATTCAATGATAAATTGAAGTGAGCAGGAGATGAAGGGTAGGGGGAGGAGAAGCTCATAAAAACAGACCCACATTAGGGAACATTTCTCACCTACTTTTATACACCACCATAATCTTGATACCGAAACTCTGACAAAAAAAATTGTGAGGAAAAGATTAGAGACCAAAAGGCCTTATGAATAAAAATACAAAAGTCCCTGTATAATATGGAGGAAATCAAATCCAGCTACGTGTATAGACTTATGCATATTTAGTGAGGAAAGTGAGGCCAATGTATAATCATACCAAGAGATGCCAAGAACCATTTGATAAAATTATCCACACATTCATGACAAAAATTACATAAAAATAAGAGAAGGGAGCAAAATTTCCTAATGTCATAAATAATATATGCCCAAATCTACTTAAAGTGGCATTCTAAATGATGAAATACTAAACCTCCATCCCTTCCCACAGATCAGAAATGAAACAGGGATGCCCACTATCACCAATTCTGTTCAACACTACTCTGTAATCCTTAGCAGTTCAATAATACAATTAAGAGAAATTAAGGACACAAGAATTGGAAAATATAAATAAAACAAATAATAACCTAAACAGAAGGGTAATGTACATAGAAATTCCAGATGAATCTACCAACAAATTATTAGCAATGATTAATCAACTTAGCAAGGTTACTAGATATGAGGGCATCAGAATGATAAAACCAATGATATTTCCAGATAGCAGGTATGAAGAAATGAAGAGGACACTTTAAAAGTTTATAGCAGCAACAAAGTAATAATTATTCAGTAAAAATCTGGCCAGAGATTTGCAAACCAGAGCACTGAAAACACATTATTGAGAAAAACAGAAGAAAGTCCAAATAGAATGGGACCATAACCATTTGCGTAATTTGAAAGATACAAGGCATCAAGATGTTAATTCTTTCAAAATCAAACTATAGATTTAATATTACCATATTCAAAATCCCAGAACAGTGTTTTGGTAAATTGACAAAGTAATACTTTTAACATTTATTTGAGAGTGTAAACACTTAAGAGTAGCCAAAGCAATATTAAAGAGGCAGGACCAATTTGGAAGACACACACTGCCAGGAACTAAGACCTTCTATAAAGCTGTATAACTCCAAACAAAAGAGCTGCCCCATGTATGAATTTTGCACTTCTCTCACATTGTGTTGGTAGAGGATTGGAACCAGACTGTGAATTTGGGGATTTCTAGAGTACTGGAGGTACAGTGTAGGACCAACAGTTTACCTTGGGGATCAGGTAGTTTCTGAATTTAATGTCACAGGTCACAGCATGGGGCAAACTACTGGGGACCAGGTCAATATATCTCTGGATCTCATGCACCATGGCATCTGTGTAGGGCATGTGGCTCTTGTCCTGCATGCTGGGGCTCCGCTGTCTGCCAATCACACGGTCAATCTCTTCCTGGACTTTAGCTGATAAGACACAGGTAAGAAGTGATGGAAAAAAGGGAAAATGGCACATTTATTATAGCAATTTAAGATTACATGAACCATGAGGAAGGTGTCTCAACAGCATTATGTACATGAGTTATATGCACATATGTACACCTAGACTTATATGTACACCTAGACATATATATTATGGCAACCCTATATAAGGCAACCCTATATATATTATGGCAACCTTATATAGGGTTGCCATAATATATACACATACCACTCTCCTGCAAACTAGGCGTCACAATGCATTAGTACGTACCTATACATTAGCATCCAGGACAATTTAAACACATAATAAACATAGAACCTATGTTGCTCCTCATTTATTTTTATGTATAATATAATAAACATAAAATATTTCAAAAAATAAACACAACATAATTAAGTCAAAAAATTGCAATCCTTGCAAAATGAAAAGCATAAAACAAATATTACATTAATGACAAAATAATGTATGGGGTTTTAAATACATTGGAATAGATCTACATATGTTTATCTGTTTGGTGGTTTTCTTGAGTTTTAAAATGTGATTTATTTAGGCCGGGCGTGGTGGCTCACGCCTGTAATCCTAGCACTCTGGGAGGCCGAGGCGGGAGGATTGCTCAAGGTCAGGAGTTCGAAACCAGCCTGAGCAAGACCCCGTTTCAACTATAAAAAAAAAAATAGAAAGAAATTAATTGGCCAACTAAAATATATAGAAAAATTAGCCGGGCATGGTGGCACATGCCTATAGTCCCAGCTACTCGGGAGGCTGAGGCAGGAGGATTGCTTGAGCCCAGGAGTTTGAGGTTTCTGAGAGCTAGGCTGATGCCATGGCACTCACTCTAGCTTGGGCAACAAAGCAAGACTCTGTCTCAAAAAAAAAAAAAAAAAAATGTGATTTATTGAAGTCTAACTTACATACAAAAAGTTGCCCATTTTAAGTGTATTATTTGATGAGTTTTAACAAATTCAAGACAATCTTGTAACTACTACCACAGTCAAGATATGGAATATTTTCCTCACCCCAAAAATTTCATTTGGCCCCTCTCAACTTCCTGGTTTCAGGCAACCACTGATCTGCATCTTGTCACTACAGTTTGGTTTTCCTAGCATGTCACAAAATGGGAGCATAGGATATATAGTCTTTGGGGTCTGGCTTTTTCCACTCCATATGACACTTTTACATGTATGTGTTTTTTTCCAGGTGTCTGTGTGTGTGAATGCATATGGAATTTACAGTGGTACTCTCTTTATCTTCCCACTTCTCAGATGTGGCCAGTTTGAGCATTCTAGCAGCTTCTTCTAACTTTATGTTAATATTTCTAAATAATGTTTCTATTTCTTCCATAACCATTCTTAAATAATATTTAAAGATTTCCTGGTATGGATGATGAGAATTTTAATCTCCATGGCGACACCATATATAGACACACACACACACGGATACACACCTGCACACACACAATTCTTCTCACTCTATTTAACAGAATATATTTAGGCCACAATTTCTGCTTATATTACTATTCATTGTTTACATCATTCTGACTACATAAATATTCTTCCCTGCTAAGACAACTATGATTATATTATATTTTTACTAGTTTCTTGGGCATAAAAATGTCTGTTTACTTGAATTCATAATTCCTATTCCTCAAGTTAGAATTACTTTCAAATGCTCAGATGGATGTTTCAAACTCTAATAATTTCTCAATTATTGGGAAACCACAAACTATCGATCACTTCTCCCTTGTTCTTAGAGTCTCCCCTCAACACGACTTATCCACCAAGCCCATTCTGAGTGTCGCAGCCTCCCTGACACTCTCCTTCTTCTACATGAGGTGTCCTGATGGCTGGAGCTCATGACGTCCTCTGACTTAGTTGCAAATATAAGTATTTAGATGAAGCTCAGCCTCTAGTATTGGAGAAAGAGAAAATAGAGTATAAAGTTTCTGTCAATCACGCATGTTTGAACATACTCTTTTCTTTTTTAATAGGCAAAATAATATTGAGAATTCTGATAATTTCTGAACCTATTCCTTTATACATGACCTAATACAATTCTCTGAAAGCTTTTATGCTTTTCTCTTTTATCCTGGTGTTCCAAAAATTCCATGACTCTGTAACTTGGGGTACAAGTTTTGATTTCATTCACTCCACTAAACACTTGGAGAGAATATTGTACAATGATGGTAAATGCAAATATCTTTTTCCAGGTCTTTCCTCTTTCTGGAGTATACAATAGATGGAGGACCGTAGCAACATCTACTGCGCATCTTTTCCGCACTTCACTATACTCATCACCTGTCCTCATACCTATGACCTCTGGGTGCTTCAGCAGGAGCAGAAGTCCGTATCTCAGAGTGGTGCTTGTTGTCTCTGTCCCAGCAGCAAATAAATCAGATACTGTGTTTACCAAGTTTTCCATAGTGAACTCAGACTGTGAGTTGTGCTTTTCCTAGGAAACATTTGATAAAATTATCTGACCAATTATTTACCAGGATATTTAATTACGGTGAATTTAAAATAACTTACATCATTATAATTTTATTCAACACATAACCTGAAGCATTCATTAATAGACAAAACTAGTATATGGCAGGGTAGAAACTGTAGATCAGTTGACTGAAATTTCATTTCCTACTCCCTATGTCTGGCATGCCTACAAATTTCATTATGGAGACTATTTGCCTGTAGGTGAGCCATGCAGCATATTTCTTTTTCCAAAAATTATAGTCAAAAGTGCACTGGTGCCCTTTCTTCATCCATTTTGTGTTGTGTAAAAGAATGCAACAGACTGAGTACTTTATCTAAAACAGCTGTTTATTTCTCATGGTTCCAGAGGCTGGAAAGTGCAAGAACATGGCATGGAACTTTGGTTTTGCCCTTTATGCTGCTTAATCCCACAGCAAAGGCAGAAGGGCAAGAGACAGCACTTCTCTGGAAACGTTGCCCTACAGGTCCCAGCTTGGCTTGAAGATCTCTGAAATGCCTTTGGGGTCATCCTCCTACTGTCTTGATGAATAGCTCCTTCCCCCTTTCTATACATACTACTCTTTGTTAGCAAATGATTGCTTGTCCACTCCCTTGGTTTGCTCTCCTAAAGGGGCCTTTTCACTCTTTACTTGGCCAGGTTAGAAATTTCCCAAATTTTACCACTGTTTCCTTTCTTATCAAAAAATTCCAGCTTGAAGACATCTCTCTCCTCTCATTCTATTGTAAGTGGCCAAAAGAAGCCATGGAGCACCCTGAATGCTTGCTGCTTGGGTATCCCTTCTGCCAGATATCCTAACTAATTGTTCATAAAATCCGCATTCCATAAAGCCCTAGGGCATAAACACAATTCTGCAAACTTTTTTGCAACTTTGTAACGAGGAAAACCTTTATTCCAGTTTTCCATAACTTGTTCCTCATTTCCATCGGTCACCTCATCAGAATGGCCTTTAATTTTTTTTATACCAATATTCTGAAAAATACCACTTAAATAATCTCTAAGATGAGTTAAGCTCTCTGTATAAACTCTTGTCTACTTCTGAGCCTATGCTAGAATTGCCTTTAAAACTCCAGGCGTGGCAATCTAGGCTTCTCCTTACATTTTTCAAGCCTCTACCCATTACCCAGAAAAAATAACCCCAAGTATGCCAACTTGCACCACTTCTATTCAATATAGTACTAAAATCCTAGACAGAGCAATTAGGCAAGAAAAAGAAAAGGCACTTAGATATAAAAGGAGGAAGTAAGACTAATTCTATTTGAAGATGGCATGATACTATATGAAGAAAAGTCCATAAAATCCACAAAGAAAATAACTAGAGCCAATAAATGATTTCAGCAATATTTCAGCATACAAGATCAATGCAAAACTAAGATGTGTCTCTATATACCAACAATGAACAATCTGAAATTAAATCAAGGAAATAGTTAAATTTACAATAGCATCCAAAAGTATAAAAGGCCTAAGAACCTTGGGGGAATCTTAGGAAAGATTCATACAATGAAAACTGACAACTGTTGCTCACAATAATAACAATAATAGAGAATGCCTAAATAAATGGAAAACCACCCCACCTTCAAGAATGGGAAGGCATCATATTATTAACATGGCAATTGCTTTCCAAAATGATGTGAATATTCAATGTAATCCTTATCAAAATCACAATGGCTTTTTTGGCAAAAATGGCATAGCCAATGCCCAATTCATATCTAACTACAGGGGGAGGACTCGATTTCCCAACTTCAAAACTTCAAATCAAAGCTATAATAATCAAAACACTATGGTACTGGCATGAGGAAAGACATCAAGAACAATCATACAAGTTGAATTGACATCTAGATATAAACCTTAATATGTATCACCAATTCATTTCTAGCAAGCATGGCAAGACCATTCAATGTAAAGGAAGAGTTTCTTCAACAAACAGTGGTGGGACATCTGGATAATCACATCCGAAGGAAAGAAGTTGGCCCCATCCCTCATGCCATACTCAAAATAATTCTGAAAGTAGATGAAAATTAAAGGATAGGATCTAAAACTATAAAAGTCCTAGAATAAAATATCAGGGTAAATATTAATGCCTTCAGGTTTGCCAACGTATTCATAGATTTGATACTAAATAACCAAAAGAAAAAATAGATACACTGGCCTTCATCAAAATTAAAATATTTGCACATCAAGGGACATAATTGAAATGTAAAATGACAATTACTGAATGGGAGAAAGTATTTTCATGTCATTTATTTAATGGGTTAGTTAAACACTTTAATGGGTTTAATGTCAAGATTACGTAAACAATTCGTACAGTTCAACAACAAGAAGACATGAAACTCAATTTAAAAAATGAACAAAAGACTTAAATATCATTTGTTCAAAGAAGATATGCAAATGAGAAACAGCATGTGAAAAGATGCTCAATATCTTTGGTCATGAAGGACAAGCAAGTCAAAATCACTTTCAGTAACACAAAAATTACAAAATTACAAATAGTAACAATTATTTACAGATAGGAATCCTTGCAGATCACTGGTAAGAATGTAAAGTGTTGCATTCACTGCAAAAAGGCTTACTTGTTTTTTAAAAAGATAACTTTAAAATTGCCATATGACTCAGAAATTCCAATCCTAGGACTACACTTAAGAAAAATGAAAAATATCCATGAAGAAACATGTACTCAAATGTTCATAGCAGCATTATTTATAATGTAAATAACACAATGCCCATAAACAGATGAAGTGTAAATTGTTGTATGAGTGCATGGAAAATGGACAATTATTCAGCCACAAAAAAGAATAACATAATGATACATTCTACAATGTAGGTCTGCCTCCAAATCACTATGTTAAGTGAAAGAAGCCAGAAACAAATGGTCACATACACTCCGAGTCCTTTTATATGCTATATCCATGGCAGGCCAATCCATAGAGGCAGAAAGCAGATTAAAGGTTATTACATTATGGGTTGGGGAATGGGGAGTTATCATGAATGCATTTGGTATGCTTTCTGGGATGATGAAAAGCTTTTGAAACTAGAGACAGCGGGTGGTTACACAAGATTGTGAATACAATAATAAATGCCACTAAAGTGTACACTTTAAATAGGCCAATTGCATGTTACATGAATGTTGTCTCAGTTTTAAAATGTCAGAATTTCCTGAATTACTCTACAGATTTAATGCAACCCCTGTCAAAATGCACACTGGCTTCTTTGAAGATTGACTAGCTTATTCTAAAACTCATACAGCGATGCAAGGTATTCAGAATATTCAAAAATAGTCTGGAAAAAGAACGACAAACTTGGAGAACTCATACTTTGCAATATGAAAACTTAATGGAAAGCTACAGCAATTAAGACTTCAAGATACTACACAACTGGCAAAAAGACAGACATATAGATCAATGGCATAGAATTGAGAGCCCAAGAATAAACCCTCACGTTTGTAGTCTATTGGTTTTTGACAAGGATGCCAAAACAATTCAATAGAGAAAAAATAGCCTATCAATAAATAATACAGAGATGACAGGATTTGTGTTAAAAAGTTAAACCTGATAGCAGCCTCCAAATCCTTATCTGTGCAAATTCATTTTAGATTACACTCAATTAAACCTTCCCTCTTCCATCTTCCTACTGTTCCCACCACACACTTCTATACCTCTACATAAACCACTCAACCCATGTAAAGACCCCGCTCCCATACCTCACTGCACATACTTTCAGGTCTATTTAAATCTACAGGACATGGAGGAAGCCCACCTAGGTTGAGTCATTCTTTTCCATTCTTCCATACACTGTATGCCATGATGCTGCCTATCTTCATCTAATGGCATCATATTTTATATTTTCTAACTACTTTGAAATTATTTCCATTTCATATGAGAATTATATTCTATCTCTTCAGGTAGATTATTTTTATTTAAAGAAAGTCAATGCGTTTTACCTATGAGACAATTTAATTGTACATTTTCTATGATGCTTAGTGCAGATTCATAAATACAAGATATATTTTATATCCTTGAGACCTGACCATTTAAACACAAGTACATTAAAGAACTACTCAATGAACCACACAATGCACAATCAAATAACTAAACTGTTGCTAACATTTTACCTGCTCCATTTTGATTAAGAAACAATCAATAAAGTCCCGAGGATTATTAACATCCAGCGTTTCTTGGTGTTCTTTTATTTTCTCCAAAATATAACTTTTTGTAAGAGCAACATTTTTCAAGAATTTGTTATGAATTCCAGGGAGGTAATCGATGATAACAGGGAGATTATTGCAGATCTAAAATAGAGCATAATAATTTATTTAATAAAAAACATGTAGCAAAAACATGTTACATGTTTTTTCTTGGCACCAAGCCATGCTAAGAAATTACAGGTATAATTATTAGTAAAACATGGTGTCCATATCGACAAAGAAATTTTTATTGTGCATATATAGTAAGCCTCTATGCTTATAAAAAGATTTGAAGGAGAAAATTATGACCTAAAAATGAAAAATGTTAATCATTTCCTTGACTCATACATCATTTTTATTGCATAAAACTCTTTTCCATCAATTCTCTCAATTTTCACACCAATTCTTCCCTACAACCTTATAAAATAACATGGCATGGATTATTAGCATTCATATTTTGTAAATGACAGCATAGGTTAAGGGAGTTTCGGCAACCTGATTGAGACCAGAAAACTGGTCCTTGCTGATTTTCTTTCTTTAAAGCAGCCTCAGAAATGGAATCAGCATTTTAGAAGGGGGATGGTTCTCAAAAGTATCTTGAAAGCAAACAGTACGTCAGAATAGTTCAATAACTTCTCAAAGACCAAACAATTATTCTTTAGGTAGAGTGTACATCGTGCCAATTCAGCACAGGGAAACATTGTGATGGTTGTTTCTGGTTCATACACCACAAAATCATTCATTTTGTCATTCTCAACCCAGTTACCTTGTCAGCTAGGCTCCCATCCAAAGCATCAAACATTCCTGCACTAGGCAGTGTTTCTTGACAGCTTTTATGGCTCCAAATAGTTGCAGCCCTTGCAGGAGATATTCTCTTCTTAAATTAGGATATTTTTGCCAAGTATGATGAAGAGGTCTCTAAATGTTGAGGACAAGTCATGTGGGTAACGGAAGTCTTCAAAAATGGCCTGGATGTGCATGAAATAATATAGGCATATTTGGGCCTGTCACCCAGAAGTGGGGTTTGGGGGGTGACTGGAAAAGCCACTGGTCATGGAGCTAACGGGCTCAAAATCCAGCCCTACATTTGGGCATTCACTTTGGGTGTGTAAAATAAAGAGCTCAGCTATCTATCCCAAATGGTCACTTGATAAATCTCTGGGAAGGACAGCAGTATCCAAACATGCACTTGAAAGCTTAGTCCATACAGAATTTTGGATTTGTCAGAGAAGAGAGCACAAGTGGTTTCTCAAGAAGAAATCCTAGACTCACCTGCATCCATGAGGAGCTTATAATTTTGGCGTTTTTATTCAACCTCTCCATCAAGGTAAGAAAATTCTGATCTTTGTAATCAAAACGCCTCTGGAAAATGATGGAGCAGATCACATTGCAGGGAGCACAACTCAGGATAAATGTGGGATCACAGGATGAGGCTAAAGAATTCAAAACCACTTTAAAATACTATGAAACATAAAACAATTTGTCTTTGTTAAGAGGTAAGTATAATTTTGAAATTTTAAGGAATATCTGACAAACAAATATCCCTAATATCAAAAATTAAATTCAGCATGTATGAAATCAAAACACTTCACTTTTACCTTAAACCTGAGTTGAACATTACAATCTCACTGGTTAAATAATGGAATTTCAAATGTGGCAAATCACATCCATTGCCTTTATTTATACCCTTTTAAACCAATGTGCATATTATTTTGGAAGGAAAGAGAAAACATTTTTAAAAGCTAATGATACAAGTTTGTAGAGCAGAGTCACATCTGTTTTCAAAGGCTGTGAACACTAAACCACAGAGATAGAAAAGGAGTGAATAATTTGGACGTGGAAAGTATTTATATATAACAAATAGCTGCAAGAATCCTGTGTCAAAACTATAGAAAGGAACTAAAAAGAAAGAGATTGTGAGTGAATTCATGCACTACAAAGGACAAATGTGAAAAGTTAAATATTGCCACGTTACAGGAGATGAAAAACTAAAACAATGAACACTAAATGTAAGATGGATTTGTGTATCTCATAAAATAAAATGAGTAATTTTTATTTCAAATATATATGTAAGTTAGGCAATCCAACAAATTATTGATAAATGAAGTACTTTCATTTTTCATTTCAATGATTTTTTAAAAAAATTCCTTCTCTAGTAAATAAGCCTCCATAATTTTCAGTCATCCTCCAAATTTAATTCATTTGGGCAAACGCACTCTTTGTGTATTCTGGGATAATGCTTTCTATAGCCATTAACAGAAGTGTTTTAATAAATTTTAAAATTTCACCCTAACTTAGCACAAATCTGTCATATTACAGATGAACAAGTTAAATTATAAGAAAAGTTGTCGTTTTCTTTTGGTAGGGTGTCTCTAACTTGAAAATGTTATAATTAAGTGATCAGTAAATTTTATATGTTAAGATCTCCCAAACACACATCTATATACCCTAAATAAGACCAACTTGAATCAAAAGTGTTCTGGGAGGTGGAGCAAGATGGCGGACGAATAACACCGCCAGACAGAGTGTCTCTGCAGAAAAGACAGATTCTAGCAGAAATTAGAAGAAAGAAGCAAGAACACGAGCATACAGCGGACAACGGCCGGAAGGAGGGGTACCTGAGACCCCGGGAGACTCCACGGGAGGAGGCTGTGGAGGAGAACTGGAGGCTGAGACCACCGGAGCAGCCCAGAGACCAGTGGCAAGGGTAGGTGGATTTGCTGTTTCCCCTCCCCTGCATTTGGGACTGCTGGTGGGCTCCCCAGTGGGTGGAGAGACCTGCGGACACCAGCCCAGAGACCGCCGCCGCCAGCCAGCGGTGAGCCTGTAGCGGACATGGCACCGGGTTCCCAACTTCCTCCGGGCACCTCCGTGTGCATAGACCCAGGCGCGCGGCAGGCGCCATATTGCCTCCTCCTCCCATCTGCCGACCCTACCCGCGGCTGCCCAGAGAGACAATACAGCCACCAGCCAGAGGCACCTCCAGGGAACGGGATCTTCCCGTTAGGGACCCTACAGCTGACTCAGGGGATCTCAGACTGTGAGCTCCCTACCCACCAGCCCTCCCACGTGCTGCTGGCACGGTGTTCCCAGGAGAACGGTGCCGACTCAGAGGCTGAGAGACATAGACCCAGCTTGGGCTCCCTGTGGGTGAATTGGGACCAGAAATCCTCTCCCTGGTGGGGATACAGTTTGAACTCTGGGACCCAGAGGTCGAACCTGCAGACCAGATCCCCTGCACCGAGGGCTAGAATTGCCCGGGGCACAGAAGGGTTATATGTGAACAGCCTACTATAAAGTGTGTGTGCCTCCAGGGGCGGATCGGCGTCCTAGAGGGCAACCCTCCTCCCAGGAGGAGGCCGTGTGCCCAACCCAGGTGGCATTCCTGTGCAGGGAACCTCCCCGCTGAGGAGGCCAGGTGGCTTGTGGTCTGGCCTGCTGGCAGAGGCCCAGGAGTAGCTGCGGACTTGGGGAGGGTGGAAAGAAGCGAGGCCCGCTCCAGACTGCGGGTCTCAGACAGACCCACCCCCACAACCAGACTTTCTGGCTGAGCAGGACCATTCCAGCCCCACCGTGACAAATTTTCCTGGAAGCAGATAACAGAACTTTGACCCCTGCTAACGGCCTGAGGGCAGGCTTACCCAACCCAGCTCTGCCCAGATCAAGAGCTGATAACAGGACACAAAATAAACAGCATAGCCTGTTCCTCCAAGCAAACACCACCTACTGACAGGCACGGCATCTTGCATAGCCTTTCCACAGCACCCACTGACTCAATATACAGGGAGTAGTCCAATTTCACCCACAGACACCACCTAACGCCTCAGAAACTAAACAAGGTGTGTGAATACCCAAACAATAACCTAAAGGAAAGAAACAACAACTGATCGACATGGGAAGAAATCAGCGAAAGACTCAGGAAATATGAAGAACCAAACGGAAAACACACCCCCAAAGAGGAGACCCAGCCCCCTAGAAATGGACACCAACCAAATTCAGGCAACCAATATGACAGAAGAGGAATTTCATATGTGGATCATAAGAACACTCACCCAGCTGAAACAAAAACTCAATAACCAACATAAAGAAACCACAAAAAGCCTCCAGGATATGGGAAAAGAAATAGACACAATGAAGAAAAGTATTACCAAACTCCTGGAAATGAAGAATCAATTCAAGGAACTACAAAATACAGTGGAAAGTCTCAAGAACAGGGTAGATCAAACAGAAGAAAGAATCTCAGAGCTTGAAGATAACACCCTCCAATTAAATAAATCAGTCACAGAAATAGAGCAGAGAAACAAGAGAAAAGAGCAAAGTTTACAAGAGCTGTGGGATTATGTGAAGAAACCTAATGTGAGGGTCATAGGGTTACCAGAAGGGGAAGAAGACAACACCCAAGAGTTGGACAAGCTGTTTGAAGATATAATAGAGGAAAATTTCCCAGGCCTTGCTCAAAGTCTTGATATACAAGTTCAAGAAGCTCAGAGGACCCCTGGGAGATTTAATGCAAACAGGAAGACTTCACAACATGCAGTCATAAGACTGACCAAAGTATCAACTAAAGAGGACCTTCTAAGATCTGTAAGACAAAAGAAGCAAGTAACATACAAGGGAAAGCCAATTTGAATAACATCAGACTTCTCTAATGAGACTTTACAAGCAAGGAGAGACTGAGGCCCCATTCTCACTCTTTTGAAACAAAACAATGCCCAGCCTAGAATCTTATTCCCTGCAAAACTAAGCTTCATATATGAAGGAGAAATAAAAACATTCTCAGACAAGCAAAGGCTCAGAGAATTCACCAAGACGAGACCAGCCCTACAAGAAGTACTTAAAACAGCGTTACGCACGGAACATCATAATAATAACCCACAAATATAAAAACAACCAAAACCCAAAGATATTAAAGGACAAGTATTACAATGGCTCAAGACAGAAATCATAGCAACAACATCCAACCCAACAGAATGATCAGTAATCTACCTTACCTATCAGTTCTCTCAATAAATGTGAATGGCTTAAACTCTCCACTCAAGAGACATAGGCTGGCTGAATGGATAAGAAAATACAGGCCAAGTATATGCTGTCTTCAGGAAACACATCTAACCTGCAAGGATGCATATAGACTAAAAGTATAAGGGTGGAAATCAGTATTCCAGGCAAGTGGAAGCCAAAAGAAGGCTGGCGTGGCAGTTTTAATTTCAGACAATTTAGTTTTTAAACCAACAAAAGTAGTAAAAGACAAAGAGGGTCAAAATATAATGGTGAAGGGCACAGTCCAACAAGAAGAGATAACAATTTTAAATATATATGCACCCAACTTAGGTGCACCCAGATTCATAAAGCAAACCTTACTGGAGTTAAGCAAATGGATTAATAGCAACTCCATAATTGCCGGAGATTTCAACACCCTACTGACGGCATGAGACAGATCCTCCAAACAGAAAATTAATAAAGAAATAATGGACTTAAACAAAACTCTAGAACAATTGGGTCTGACTGACATTTACAGAACATTCTACCCAAAATCCACTGAATATACGTTCTTCTCATCAGCTCAAGGGACATTCTCTAAGATTGGCCATATCCTAGGACACAAAGTAAATCTCAAGAAATTTAAAAAAAAAGAAATCATACCATGTACCTTCTCAGATCACAGTGGAATAAAAGTAGAAATCAACCCTAACATAAACTCACATTTCTACACAAAAACGTGGAAATTAAACAACCTCTTACTAAATGATTACTTCATAAATGAAGAAATCAAGACAGAAATATAAAAATTCTATGAAGAAAACGACAATGGAGAGACAAGTTATCAACTCCTCTGGGACACAGCTAAAGCAGTTCTGAGAGGAAAGTTTATCTCCATAAATGCGTATAACCAAAAGATAAGAAGATCACAAATAGACAATCTAATGAAACGACTCAAAGAGCTGGACAAAGAAGAACAGACCAACCCCAAACCCAGCAGAAGAAGTGAAATCAACAAGATCAAATCAGAACTAAACGAAATTGAAAACAGGGAAGCTATTCAGGAGATTAATAAAACAAAAAGTTGGTTCTTTGAAAAAATAAACAAAATTGACATGCCATTGGCTAAGCTAATGAAAAGCAGAAAAGAGAAATCTCTAATAAGCTCCATCAGGAATAAAAAAGGAGATATCACAACTGATCCCAAAGAGATACAAGATACAATTTATGAATACTACAAAAATCTTTATGCACACAAACTGGAAAATGTGGAGGAAATGGACAAATTTCTAGAAACACACAGCCTCCCTGGGCTCAACCAGGAAGAAATAGATTCCCTGAACAGACCAATCTCAACAGCTGAAATAGAAACAGCAATTAAAAATCTCCCTAAAAAGAAAAGTCCCAGTCCAGATGGCTTCACACCTTAATTTTACCATACTTACAAAGAAGAACTAGTACCTATCTTGTGGAAACTATTCCACAACATCGAGAAGAACGGAAACCTCCCCGACACCTTTTATGAAGCGAATATTACTCTGATACCAAAACCAGGAAAGGATGCAACAAAAAAAGAAAACTACAGACCAATATCCCTAATGAATATACATGCAAAAATTTTCAACAAAACCTTAGCTAACGGAATCCAGACGCTAATCAGAAAAATAATCCACCACGACCAAGTGGGCTTCATCCCAGGGATGCAGGGATGGTTCAACATACGTAAATCTATAAATGCAATTCACCACATAAACAGAAGCAAAAACAAAGACCACATGATTCTTTCAATAGATGCGGAAAAAGCTTTTGACAAAATTCAACACCCTTTCATGATACGAACACTTAAGAAAATAGGCATAGAAGGGACATACCTAAAAATGATACAAGCCATATATGACAGACCCATAGCCAACATCATACTGAATGGGGAAAGATTGAAATCATTCCCACTTAGAACTGGAACCAGACAAGGCTGTCCACTATCTCCACTTCTGTTCAACATAGTGCTGGAAGTCTTGGCTACAGCAATCACACAGGAAAATGGAATCAAAGGTATCCAAATAGGGGCAGAAGAGATCAAACTTTCACTGTTTGCAGATGATATGATATTGTATCTAGAAAACCCCTGGAACTGATCAATGAATTTAGTAAAGTCTCAGGATACAAAATCAATACACAGAAATCAGACGCATTCATATATGCCAACAACAATCTAATGGAGAACCAAATCAAAGACTCAATTCCCTTCACAATAGCAACAAAGAAATTAAAGTACCTAGGAATATATTTAACCAAAGAGGTAAAAGACCTCTACAGGGAGAACTATGAAACACTGAGGAAGGAAATAGCAGAGGATGTAAACAGATGGAAATCCATACCATGCTCGTGGATCGGCAGACTCAATATCATCAAAATGTCTATACTACCGAAACTGATCTACAGATTCAATGCAATACCTATTAAAATCCCATCAGCATTCTTCACAGATATAGAAAAAATAATTTTACGCTTCGTATGGAACCAAAGAAGACCCCGAATATCAAGAGCAATTCTAGGCAGCAAAAACAAAATGGGAGGCATTAATATGCCAGATATCAAACTATACTACAAAGCTGTAGTAATTAAAACAATTATGGCATTGGCACAAAAACAGGAATATTGACCAGTGGAACAGATGTGAGAATCCTGATATAAAACCATCCTCATATAGCCATCTCATCTTTGACAAAGCAGACAAAAACAGACGCTGGGGAAAAGAATCTCTCTTCAATAAATGGTGCTGAGAAAACTGGATAGCCACCTGTAGAAGGCTAAAACAGGACCCACACCTTTCACCTCTCACAAAAACCAACTGACGCTGGATAACAGACTTAAACCTAAGATATGAAACTATTAGAACTCTAGAGGAAAAAGTTGGAAACACTCTCCTAGACATCGGCCTGGGCAAAGAGTTTATGAAGAAGTCCCCAAAGGCAATCACAGCAGCAACAAAAATAAATAAATGGGACATGATCAAACTACAAAGCTTCTGCACAGCCAAAGAAATAGTCATGAAAGTAAACAGACAACCTACAGAATGGGAGAAAATTTTTGCATCCTATGCATCCGATAAGGGACTGATAACTAGAATATACTTAGAACTCACGAAAATCAGGAAGAAAAAATCAAATAACCCCATTAAAAAGTGGGCAAAGGACTTGAACAGAAACTTTTCTAAAGAAGACAGAAGAATGGCCATCAAACATATGAAGAAATGCTCAACATCTCTAATCATCAGGGAAATGCAAATCAAAACCACAATGAGATATCACTTAACCCCAGTGAGAATGGCCTTTATCAAAAAATCTCCAAACAATAAATGCTGGCGTGGTTGCGGAGAGAGAGGAACACTCCTACACTGCTGGTGGGACTGCAAACTAGTTCAACCTCTGTGGAAAGCAATATGGAGATACCTTAAAGCGATACAAGTGAATCTACCATTTGATCCAGCAATCCCATTGCTGGGCATCTACCCAAATGATCCAGTGACACTCTACAAAATAGACACCTGCACTCGAATGTTTATAGCAGCACAATTCATAATTGCAAGGCTGTGGAAACAGCCCAAGTGCCCATCAATCCAAGAATGGATTAATAAAATGTGGTATATGTATACCATGGAGTACTATTCAGCTCTAAGAAACAATGGTGATATAGCACATCTTATATTTTCCTGGTTAGAGCTGGAACCCATACTACTAAGTGAAGTATCCCAAGAATGGAAAAACAAGCACCAGATATATTCTCCAGAAAACTGGTATTAACTGACTAGCACCTAAGTGGACACATAGGTACTACAGTAATAGGGTATTGGGCAGGTGGGAGGGGGAAGGGGGGTGGGTATATACATACATAATGAGTGAGATGTGCACCATCTGGGGGATGGTCATGATGGAGACTCAGACTTTTGGGGGGAGGGGGGAAATGGGCATTTATTGAAACCTTAAAATCTGTACCCCCATAATATGCCAAAATAAATATATGCCTAATAAAAAAAAAATAATAATAATCCATCATGAATAAGTGGGCTTCATCCCAGGGATGCAGGGATGGTTCAACATAGGTAAATCTATAAATGCAAATCATCATATAAACAGAAGCAAAAACAAAGACCACGTGATTCTTTTAATAGATGCAGAAAAAGCTTTTGACAAAATTCAACACCCTTTCATGATACCAACACTAAATAAAATAGGCATAGAAGGGACATACCTAAATATGATACAAGCCATATATGACAGACCCATAGCCAACATCATACTGAATGGGGAAAAATTGAAATCATTCCCACTTAGAACCCAAACCAGACAAGGCTGCCCACTATCTCCACTTCTGTTCAACATAGTGCTGGAGGTCCTGGCTACAGCAATCACACAGGAAATGGAATTAAAGTTGTCCAAATAGGGGCAGAAGATATCAAACTTTCACTGTTTGCTGATGATATGATATTATATCTAGAAAACCCCAAAGATTCAACCAAGAAACTCCTAGAACTAATCAATGAATTTAGTAAAGTCTCAGGATACAAAATCAATACACAGAAATCAGAAGCATTCATATACACCAAGAACAATCAAATAAGAACCATATCAAAGACTCAATTCCCTTCACAATAGCAACAAAGAAATTAAAGTACCTAGGAATATACTTAACCAAGGACGTAAAAGACCTCTACAGGGAGAACTATGAAACACTGAGGAATGAAATAGCAAAGGATGTAAACAGTTGGAATTCCATACCATGCTCGTGGATCGGCAGACTCAACATCATTAAAATGTGTATACTGGCTTGGCTTCGCTTTCGTGCATCTCAGACTTCTATCACCAGGTAAGGGTATCCTGGAAACTGAGCTAGAGTTGGCTGGTGCGAACAAGAACGAGAGGGTCCCGAGCGCTTTCGGAGCCTCCTGAGTTGCTACGGGATGACAAAGCCGGACGTGACACCGCGGTGGAGGAAGAAGGGAGAGGCAGAGCGAAGCGCGGTGACGTCCTCCCAAGATGGCGGAGAGACTGTGAAGAAACTGTGTTCCCCCCTTGGTTTGCTATCGATCTCGGGTGAAATTCCATTCTGATATCAAAATGCAGTATTCACACCACTGTGAACACCTTTTAGAGAGACTGAACAAACAACGGGAAGCAGGTTTTCTTTGTGACTGCACCAAAGTGATTGGGGAATTCCAGTTTAAAGCTCATAGGAATGTGCTCGCCTCGTTTAGTGAGTATTTTGGTGCAATCTACAGAAGCACTTCTGAGAACAATGTCTTTCTTGATCAGAGTCAGGTGAAGGCTGATGGATTTCAGAAATTGTTGGAGTTTATATATACAGGAACTTTAAATCTTGACAGTTGGAATGTTAAAGAAATTCATCAGGCTGCTGACTATCTCAAAGTGGAAGAGGTGGTCACTAAATGTAAAATAAAGATGGAAGATTTTGCTTTTATTGCTAATCCCTCTTCTACAGAGTTGTCTAGTATTACTGGAAACATTGAATTGAATCAACAGACTTGTCTTCTTACTCTACGAGATTACAACAATCGGGAAAAATCAGAAGTATCTACAGATTTAGTTCAGGCAAATCCTAAACAAGGAGCTTTAGCAAAGAAGTCATCTCAAAGTAAAAAGAAAAAGAAGTCTTTCAACTCCCAAAAAACAGGGCAGAATAAAACAGTGCAATATCCCAGTGACATTTTAGAGAATGCATCTGTTGAATTATTCTTAGATACAAATAAATTGTCCGCACCCATAGTAGAACAAGTTACACAAAGAAATGATAATTCAGAACTCGAATTGACATCAGTTATGGAAAATACTTTTCCAGCACAAGATATTGTGCAAACTGTTACAATGAAACGGAAACGAGGAAAATCACAGCCAAACTGTGCTCTGAAAGAACACTCTATGTCTAATATAGCCAGTGTCAAGAGTCCTTATGAGTTGGAGAACTCTGGGAAAGAGCTGGATCAGAGGTATTCCAAGGCCAAGCCAATGTGTAACACATGTGGGAAAGTGTTTTCAGAAGCCAGCAGCTTGAGAAGGCACATGAGAATACATAAAGGAGTCAAACCTTATGTCTGCCACTTGTGTGGAAAGGCATTTACCCAGTGTAACCAGCTGAAAACGCATGTAAGAACTCATACAGGTGAGAAGCCATACAAATGTGAATTGTGTGATAAAGGATTTGCTCAGAAATGCCAGCTAGTCTTCCATAGTCGCATGCATCATGGTGAGGAAAAACCCTATAAATGTGATGTATGCAATTTACAATTTGCAACTTCTAGCAATCTCAAGATTCATGCAAGGAAGCATAGTGGAGAGAAGCCATATGTCTGTGATAGGTGTGGACAGAGATTTGCCCAAGCCAGCACCCTGACCTATCACGTCCGTAGGCATACTGGAGAAAAACCTTACGTGTGTGATACGTGTGGGAAGGCATTTGCTGTCTCTAGTTCTCTTATCACTCACTCTCGAAAACATACAGGAGAAAGACCATTTATCTGTGAATTATGTGGAAATTCTCATACAGATATCAAAAATTTAAAGAAGCATAAAACAAAAGTCCATTCTGGTGCAGATAAAACTTTAGATTCCAGTGTGGAGGATCATACTGTGAGTGAACAAGATTCCATACAAAAAAGTCCTTTATCAGAAACAATGGATGTGAAGCCTTCTGATGTGACTTTACCACTAGCTCTTCCACTTGGGACTGAGGACCACCACATGCTTCTGCCTGTCACAGATAATCAGTCTCCTATATCAGATACGTTGTTGAGGTCAACTGTGAATGGGTATTAAGAACCACAGTTGATTTTTTTGCAACAATTGTACTGACTTTGTGAGGAATATGGACTTGCTAAGATATCCCTGGTAATAAACATAAACATCTCTGGTGAGGTGCATATATTCATATTAAATTCCCATTCATTTGAAAAATAAAATAAAATAAAATAAAATGTGTATACTACCCAAACTGATCTACAGATTCAATGCAATACCTATTAAAATCCCATCAGCATTCTTCACAGATATAGAAAAAATAATTTTATGCTTCATATGGAACCAAAGAAGACCCCGAATGTCAAAAGCAGTTCTAGGCAACAAAAACAAAATGGGAGGCATTAATATGCCAGATATCAATCTATACTACAAAGCTGTAGTAATTAAATCAATATGGTATTGGCACAAAAATAGGAATCTTGACCAGTGGAACAGAGGTGAGAATCCTGATATAAAACCATCCTCATATAGCCATCGAATCTTTGACAAAAACATACGCTGGGGAAAAGAATCCCTTTTCAATATATGGTGCTGAGAAAACTGGATAGCCACTTGTAGAAGGCTAAAACAGGACCCACACCTTTCACCTCTCACAAAAATCAACTCACGCTGGATAACAGACTTAAACCTAAGGTATGAAACTGTTAGAATTCTAGAGGAAAAAGTTGGGAACACTCTCCTAGACATCGGCCTAGGCAAAGAATTTATGAAGAAGTCCCCAAAGGCAATCACAGCAGCAACAAAAATAAATAAATGGGACATGATGAAACTACGAAGCATTTGCACAGCCAAAGAAATAGTCATGAAAGTAAACAGACAACCTACAGAATGGGAGAAAATTTTTGCATCCTACGCATCTGATAAGGGACTGATAACTAGAAAATACTTAGAACTCTCGAAAATCAGCAAGAAAAAAATCAAATAACCCTATTAAAAAGTGGGCAAAGGACTTGAACAGAAACTTTTCTAAAGAAGACAGAAGAATGGCCAACAAACATATGAAAAAATGCTCAACATCTCTAATCATCAGGGAAATGCAAATCAAAACCACAATGAGATATCACTTAACCCCAGTGAGAATGGCCTTTATCAAAAAGTCTCCAAACAACAAATGCTGCTGTGGATGCGGAGAGAGAGGAACACTCCTACACTGCTGGTGGGACTGCAAACTAGTTCAACCTCTGTGGAAAGCAATATGGAGATACCTTAAAGCGATACAAGTGAATCTACCATTTGATCCAGCAATCCCATTGCTGGGCATCTACCCAAATGATCCAATGACACTCTACAAAAAAGACACCTGCACTCAAATGTTTATAGCAGCACAATTCATAATTGCAAGGCTGTGGAAACAGCCCAAGTGCCCATCAATCCAAGAATGGATTAATAAAATGTGGTATATGTATACCATAGAGTACTATTCAGCTCTAAGAAACAGTGGTGATATAGCACATCTTATATTTTCCTGGTTAGAGCTGGAACCCATACTATTAAGTGAAGTTTCCCAAGAATGGAAAAACAAGCACCACATATACTCACCAGCAAATTGGTTTTAACTGAGCAGCACCTAAGTGGACACATAGGTACTACAGTAATAGGGTATTGGGCAGGTGGGAGGGTGGTGGGGGGTATATACATACATAATGAGTGAGATGTGCACCATCTGGGGGATGGTCATGCTGGAGACTCAGACTTGTGGTGGGGGGGAATGGGCATTTATTGAAACCTTAAAATCTGTACCCCCATAATATGCCGAAATAAACAAAAAAGAGACACCCAGATATGGCAGTGAGTGTGACCGTGCAAACATGCTCCAATTATATGAAAGCACAGGTCACGTGGTAAGTGCTCTGTAAGTGTGTGATGAGGTATTTCCCACATGACCCTTTCCATGTATTCTCTGGTGAAATGTTCTGAAATAGGTAACTTACATTTATGCTGTGGGAAAAGCATTGCTCTTTAACACTTCCTGAAAACGAGTTCAAAATCTGTATACTCATGATTTCTGATTTGAAAAAAAACAAACAAAGTTAAAGAGAAAAATCAGATTTAAAGACCTTTTATGTCTACACTGTCTGCACAATCTTGCCTGTACACACAGCCCAGATGCACACAAGCTCCCTGAGCTCTGTTTCAAACCTCCCTCCTCCACTGCAGGGCTGACAACCAAGACCCAATTGAAAGATCTGGCCACCCTTAAATGTGTCCAAGGTTGTCATTAGTGACGACAGCAGTCTGCAGTGGTCAGTGATGCAGAGTAGAGAGTCACCCACCCTTGGTTTTTCTCAATTCCTCCACAAGGCAGCGGGCCTCCTCTTGGACACGTTCCTCAATGCTCCTCTTCCCCATCCCGAAATTCCGCAGGGTCATGAGGGTGAAGCGCCGGATCTCCTTCCACCTATTTCCGTTGCTGAAAATGATTCCTACCAGAATGGGAAACAGAAACTAGGAGGGAAATCCCAGGTGAGGAGGAGGAAGCTGACACTCCACAGGGATGTGAGTGGGCCAAGCTCTGCCCACCCAAGCTAGGTTTCCATCCTCACTACTCCCTTTACCACTTTTGACTCAGTCAGGCACATGTACACTTACCAAGTCCTTTACTAGTTCTTTCAGAAATTGGCAAAAGGCCTCTTCCAGAAAACTCCTCTCCATGATCAATCAGGGCTTCCTTCACTGCTTCATATCCATGTAACACCACAGCAGGCTTCATGCCAAAGTACACAGTGAACACAGGGCCATAGACTTTTGAGAACTGGGTAATGGAAGCAAGATGCAAATAACAGCAAAAGAAGTCACTATTTGGTCCATATTTTCTGTCTGTTTCAGACTGATAATATCACTGTATTTTTTAATGTTTTCATACTACCATAAACAGATTCAAATATATTTGAAGGTTATGCATCAATGTGATGGTGATAGTCATAGCTGCCACTTATCAATGAACTCCAGTGTGACTTGGACCTGCCATTCCAATTAACTCCAAAAAAGAGTGCAAATAGCCAAAGCAAACTTAATAACAACAAATCTGGCAACATCGCATTACCTGACTTCAAATTATACTACAAGTCCATAATAACCTGAACATCATGGCACTGGTATAAATGTACAGACATAATATAATGGAACACAGCAGAAACCTGAGATATAAAACCATATAGCTATGACCAACTGAATTGTCACAAAGCAGTAAAAAACATATGCTGGAAAAAGGATGCCCTATTCAATAAATAGTGCTGAATCAGGCAAGAGAGGAGTATTAAGGGCATCCAGATGAGATCAAACTCTTGCTTTTCACTGATGATATGATATTATACCTAGAAAACCCATGGATTTGTCCAAGAGACTCCTAGATTTGATAAACGAATTCAGTAAAGTCTCAGGTTACAAAATCAATATACACAAATCAGAGGCATTCATATATGCCAAGAACCATAAAGCCAAAACTAAAATCAAAAACACAATACCTTTTACTATAGCTCCAAAGAAAATTAAATATCTAGGAATATATTTAATGAAAGATATGAAAGACTTATATAAGAAGAACTACTAAATGCTAAAAAAGAAATTGTAGAAGATGTAAACAGATGGAAAAATCTACCTTGTTCATGCATTGGTAGAATAGATATTATTAAAATGTCAATATTACCTAGAGTGATCTACAGAATTAATGCAATCCCCATCAAATTACCACCATCATTCTTTACAGACCTACAAAAAACAATTCTTCATTTTGTATGGAACCAGAAAAAAACCTCATATAGCCAAAGCAATCTTAAGTAAAAAGAACATACTGGGAGGCATCAGTCTTCCTGACTTCAAGCTGTACTATAAAGCAATAATAATTAAATCAGCCTTGCACTGGCACAAGAACAGAGGCATTGATCTTTGGAACAGGACGAGATTCCAGAGATGAAACCATCTGCATATGGTAACCTAATATTTGATAAAGCAGACAAAAATATACATTGGGGAAAAGAATCTCTTTTCAATAAACGGTGCTGGGAAAACTGGATAGCTACATGCAGAAGAATGAATCAGGATCCTTGCCTTTTACCTCTCACAAAAATTCACTCAAGATGGATAACAGATTTAAACCTAAGGCATGAAACCTTAAGAATCCTAGAAGAAGATGTTGGGAAGACCCTTTCAGACATCAGCCTAGGCAAAGAATTCTTGAAGAAGACCTTGAAAGCAATTACTGCAGCAACGAAAATAAATAAATTAGATCTGATAAAATTAGAAAGCTTCTGCACAGCCAAGGAAACTATCATTAGAGCAAATAGACAACCTATAGAATGGGAGAAAATATTTTCTCCCTACAACTTCCAATAAAGGTTTGATAACAAGAATTTATCTAGAACTCAAAAGAATTATCAAGACAAAATCATACAACCCCATTAAGAAATGGGCAATGGAAATGAACAGAAACATCTCCAAAGAAGACAGAATAATGGTCTGCAAATATATAAAAAACTGCTCAACATCTCTAATCATTAGAGAAATGCAATCAAAACCATAATGAGATATCGCCTAACCCCAGTGAGATTGGCTTGTATCAAGATACCCCAAAACAACAAATGCTGGTGAAGATATGGAGAGACAGGAACACTCTTACATTGCTGGTGGGACTGCAAATTAGTGCAATCTTTGTGGAAAAGAATTTGAAGATATCTCAAAGAGCTAAAAATAGAAATACCATGATACCCAGCAATAGCATTATTAGGTATCTACCCAAAAGAGCATAAGACATTCTATTATAAAGACATCTGCACCCAAATGTTTATGGCAGCACAATTCACTATTGCAAGGACATGGAAACAACCCAAGTGCCCATCAATTCATGAGTGGATTATTAAAATTTGGTATATGTTTACAATGGAATATTACTCAATTCTAAGAAACGACAGCGAGCTAGCATCACATATTATCCAGGATTAAGCTTAAGCTTAATTATAATCATTATCCAAAGTGAGGTGACACAAGATCAGAAAAATGGGCTCCACATGTACTCGCTATCAAATTGGTACTTAATGGTTAACACTATGGTGCTCAAATGGTATTGTTCGCCAGGTATTCGGGGGTTGGGGGGTAGACCCACATCTGAGGGATGTGGTGAGCGTTGTGGAGAGGATGGGCATATCTCTAACCCTTGCTAGGGAAAGGCAAAGATATAAAATATAACCAAAATTAAAAAAAAAAAACATTTATCGGGTGTCAGGCAGGTGGGAGGACGGAGGAGGGGATGGGCATATACATGCATAATGAGCGCAATGCACATCATCTGGGGGATGGACACGCTTGAAACTCTGACTCGAGGGGGGAGGGGAGGCAAAGGCAATACACATAACCCTAACATTTGTACCCCTATAATATGCTGAAATAAAAAATAAATAAATAGTGCTGAGAAAATTAGATAGCCACATGCAGAAGAATGGATCAAGAGCCCTCCCTCTCTTGCAATATAAAAAAAACCTTAATTCTACATGGATTAAAGACTTAAATGTAAGACCTAAAACCATAAAATTTCTAGAAGGAAAAAGTAGGAAAAACTCTTCTAGCCATTGGCTTAGGCAACGAATTTATGAGTAAGACCCAGATGGCAAACACAGCAATGATAACAAATTAATAAATGGGATAATTAAATGAGAAAGTTTCTGCACAGCAAGAAAAATAATCAGAGACTAAACAGATAATCTACAGAATGAGAGAAAATATTCACAAACTATATACCAAGGAATGTCTAACATCCAGAATCCACAACGAATTCAAACAAATCAGTAAGTAAAAACTAATAACCCCATTAAAGAGTGGCCAAAAGACATGAACAGAGTTTTCTCAAAAGAAGATAGACAAATGGCCAAGAAACATATGCAAAAATGCTCAACATCACTAATCATCACAGAAATGCAAATTAAAACCCCATTGAAGTCTATTCTAAAAAACGACAGTGAGCTAGCACCGTTTATGCTATCCTGGATTAAGCTTAAGCCTGTCATCCAAAGCGAGGTGACACAAAACCAGGAAAATGGGCTCCACATCTACTCGCCATCAAATTGGTACTGACTGATTAAAACTATGGTGCTCAAATGGTGGTAGTACTTACCAGGGATTGGGGGGGGGGAGACCCACATCCTAGGGATGTGGCAAGCATTGTGAGGGGAAAGGGAATGCCCCTAACCCTTCTTAGGGAGAGGCAAAGATATGCAAGGTAACCAAAATGCCAATAAACAAAAAGAAAAAAAAACTTTTATGGGATGGTGGGCAGGTGGAGGGGAGGAGGGAAGGGTGTATACTTACATAATGGGTGTGGTGCGTACCCCCTGGGGGTTGGACACGCTTGAAGCTCTGGGACATCAGGGAGGAGGGGTGGCAGGGGCAATATATGTAACCTTAACAATATCTGTAACCCCATAATATAATGAAATTTAAAAAATTTAAAAAAAAAACAGTGAGATTTCATGTCACCCCTGTCAGAATGGCCATTATAGAAAAGTCTAAAAACAATAGATGATGGCATGGATGCACTGAAAAGGGAATGATTATACACTGTTGGTGGGACTGTATACTAGTAAAATCTCTATGGAAAACAATATCAAGATTCATCAAAGAACTAAAAGTTGATCTACCAATTGATCCAACAATCCCACAACTGGTTATCTACTCAAAGGAAAAGAAGTCATAATTTCAAAAAGACACATACACACCCCATGGAGTGGTACTCAGCCATAAAAAGGAATGACACAATGCCCTTTAGAGAGCAACCTGGATGGAACTGGAGACCTTTATCCTAAAGGAAATATCTCAGGAATGAAAAAACAAACATCACATGTTCTCACTAATAAGTGCAGGTAAAGAATAGGTAAACTTTCACAAAGAAATGTAAAGGATATTGGAAATCAAGAAGGGGGGACAATGGGAGGGCAGTGAGTGATAAAAATGTATGTATCTGATACAACGAACACTGCTCCAGTGGCAAGTTTGCTAAAGCCCTGACTTCAGCATGACACAATTTATGCGTGTTTGACAAAAACACTTCTCCCCCTTTAATATTTTGCAATTTAAAAAAATTCTCACCTCAATACGTTTAGCAGGTTAATTTGCCCTATTTTTTTTTTTTTTTTTTTTTTTTTTTTTTTTTTTTTTTGAGACAGAGTCTCGCTTTGTTGCCCAGGCTAGAGTGAGTGCCGTGGCGTCAGCCTAGCTCACAGCAACCTCAAACTCCTGGGCTCGAGTGATCCTTCTGCCTCAGCCTCCCGGGTAGCTGGGACTACAGGCATGCGCCACCATGCCCGGCTAATTTTTTATATATATATCAGTTGGCCAATTAATTTCTTTCTATTTATAGTAGAGACGGGGTCTCGCTCTTGCTCAGGCTGGTTTCGAACTCCTGACCTTGAGCAATCCGCCCGCCTCGGCCTCCCAAGAGCTAGGATTACAGGCGTGAGCCACAGCGCCCGGCCTAATTTGCCCTATTTTACAAATAAAGAAATTCAGGTCAGAGAACTCCAAATTCATTTTCAGTGTCCCAGAGGTGATCCATAGAACATCCAAATTTCAATCTCTGCTTATTCAAACTCTTGAGCAATTTACCAGTCCCTCATGCCTGCCTTGAAACCAATACCTGGCTGACTGCTTCAAGACCATATGAGGAGGTCTTGCTATGGGGGTTCTAACTCAGTAACCCTGGATGAACACTAAAACCTTATATCTTTCAAAGTCACAACAGATGATTCTAATGCCCAGACCTCTTTGGGATCTGCTGTTATTAATGACACTGAGAGAGTGAGCATCACAGAGGCAACACTAGGACATGTAACATCTCCTGGCAGAACAACATTTTCTGTCTGCCAGCATTCTGGGCTACTGATAGCTGCTTTCTGCAGAACCCAAAAGAATCCTAATACCACCAATTGTGTCCTGACTGATCACTTGTTTCTGTCATTCACTTATGCTCATCCTGAACCCGTAGCTATTTCTTTGATGCTAGATAAATTCATTATTCAGAGAAGTTCAATTTTCATGGCTATTCTGAATAAAACCTGTGGCTATTGTGACTTATTGAGTAAAATCTCTAATCACATACAGTTTTCCTACCATTTACCTTGAGCCAAAAATCATACCAAGTGGCTACAATACAAAGATGGGACACAGCACTCTGAAGCATTGCCACTGTATTATTTTGGTTCTACCATACAACAACCTAAATGTTCCTCTACTCACAAAATTCATTACCTGATTCCACTATTTCTGATACTAACAGACTAGAAAAGGCAAGAGAAGCATCAATGTTTGTAGGGATTATGTTGCTTTACAATTATCTGTTATACCAGTATGCTTCCAGGAATATGTTTTATTTATTTTTTTCCATTTCAATCATTTATTTTACACATTACAAAATTAATCTATCTAAAAAGGGTAAACCACCTTTAAAAATACAATTTGATGAGTTTGTATTTTTTTACATTTTTATACTTTAAAAAATCTCTCTAAAACATATATTTGTGGGCTTACAATAATGGAGAAACATAAGTTTTTTTTTTAGTACATGCTATTTTACTTTTTTCTTTTTTTTTTTTATTTGGTTTCAGAATATTATAGAGGTACAAACATTTTGGTTACACATAGTGCCTTTGCCTCATCCAAGCCAGGGCTACAAGCGTATCCTTCTCAACTACAGTGCACTCACATCCATTAGTTGTGAGTTCACCCACCCCCACCACCCCCTCTCACCTGACAGGCACCCAATAAATATTACTTCCATGTGAGCACTTTATTGTTGAACAATTAGTACCAATTTGATGGCAAATACATGTGATGTTTGTTTTTCCATTCTTGTGACACCTCACTTCAAAGGAAGGGCTCAAGCTCTACCCAGGATAATATAAGAGGTGCCAGATCACCGCTGTTTTCTGTAATCGAATAGTATTCCATGGTATACATATACCACATTTTATTACTTCACTCATGTATTGATGATTGGGTTGTTTCCACATCTTTGCAATTGTGAATTGTGCTGCCATGAACATTTCGGTAAACATGTCT
This sequence comes from Microcebus murinus, assembly GCF_040939455.1. Taxonomy (NCBI): domain Eukaryota; kingdom Metazoa; phylum Chordata; class Mammalia; order Primates; family Cheirogaleidae; genus Microcebus; species Microcebus murinus. The sequence goes on along the minus strand of NC_134117.1, from coordinate 30,272,145 downwards.
TTATGGCAGAATGTCTTATTTTTCCTTGGATAGATGCCTAGTAGTGGGATTGCTGGATCAAATGATATATCTACTTTTAGCTCTTTGAGATATCCCAAATTACTTTACACAGAGGTTGTACTTATTTGCAATCCTACCAGCTGTGCAAGAGTGTTCCAAACTCTCCACATCCATGCCAGCATTACTTATTTTGGGACTTTTTAATAAAGGCCATTATTACTGGAGTTAGGTGATATCTTATTGTGGTTTTGATTTGCATTTCTCTAATGATTAGAGATTTTGAGCACTTTTTTTTATATGTTTCCTGGCCATTATTCTGTCTTCTTTTGAAAAGTTTCATTCATATACTCTGCCCACTTTTTGATGTTGTTGTTTTATTTTTTCTTGTTAATTTTCATAAGTTCTATATAGATTCTTGTTATCAGCTCTTTATCAGATGTGTAGCATGCAAATATTTTCTCCCATTCTGTAGGTTGTCTATTCATTCTAATGATAGTGTCATTGGCTGTGCAGAAGCTTTTTAATTTGATCAGGTCCCATTTATTTATTTTTGTTGCTGCTGATTGATTTGGTGGTCCTCTTCATAAATCTTTGCCTAAGCTGATTTCTATAAGAGTTTTCATCACATTTTCTTCCAGAATTCTTAAGGTTTCATGCCTTAGGTTTAAGTCTGTTATCCATCATGAGTTGATTTTTGTGAGAGGTGAGAGGTGGGGATCCAGTTTCAATCTTCTGCATGTGGTTATGCAGCTGTCCCAGCACCATTTATTGAATAGAGATTCTTTACCCCAATGTATATTTTTGTCTGCTTTGTCAAAGATTAGATGACAATATTAGGATGGTTTTAAATCTGGGTTCTCAATCTGGTTCCAAAGGTCTGTATCTCTGTTCTTGTGCCAGTCCCATGCTTCTTTGGTTACTACAACCTTGTAGTAAAGCTTGAAGTCTGGTAGACTGATGCCTCCCAATTTTTTCTTTTTGCTTAAGATTGTTTTGGCTATACAGGGTCTTCTCTGGTTTCATACAAAGCATAGAATTATGTTTTCTAGATCTGTAAAATGATGATATTTTGATAGGAATTGTATTAATTCTGTAGATCACTTTAGGTAGTATGGACATTTTAACAATAGTGATTATGCCAATCATTAGCACGTTAGGGTTTTCCATCTGTTTACATCTTCTAAAAAATTTTTTTCTGAGTGTTTTGTAATTCTTCCTTTATGTGTTTCTCATCTCTTTCATTAAATATATTTCTAAATATTTAATTTTCTTTGATACTATTGTCAAAGATGTTGCATCTTAGATTTGACTCTTGGCTTGACTGTTATTGGTGTATATGGATGGCACTGATTTCTGTGCATTGATTTTGTATCCTGAGACTTTACTAAATTAATTTATCAATTCCAGTAATCTCTTTGTTTAATTCTTGAGATTTTCTAGATATAATATCATATGGTCAGCATAGAGTAAGAGTTTGACCTCTTCTGCCTGCATTTGGACACCCTTAATTCCCCTCTCTTGTTTGATCATTGTGGCAAAGACTTCCAGCACCATGTTGAATAGAAGTGGAGATAATGGACAACCTTGCCTGGTTCTGGTTCTAAGTGGGAATCCTTTTAATTTTGCCCCATTCAGTATGATATTAGCTGTGGATTTATCATACATGGCTTTAATAATTTTAAGGTATGTCCCATCTATGCCTATTTTGTTAAGAGTTTTTATCATAAAAGTGTGCTGGATTCTGTGAAATATTTTTCTGAATCTATACAGAGAATCATATGGTCTCTGTTCTTGCTTTTATTTATGTGGTGAATTGCATTTATAGATTTGAATATGCTGAACCAAACTTGCATTTCTGGGATAAAGTTCACCTGGTCATGATAAATTATTTTTTTGATGTGCTGTTGGATTCAGTTTGCTAAGATTTTGCTAAGTATTTTTGCATCTATATTCATGGGGAATATTGGTCAGTAGTTTTCTTTTTTTGTTGTGTCCTATCCTGGCTTTGGCATCCAGGTGATATTGACTTCATAGAATGAGTTTCAGAGGATACCAACCTTCCCAATGTTGTGGAATAATTTCTGCATTATAGGTATGAGTTCTTCTTTTTAACCTTGTTAAATTCAGGTGCTCTAGGACTTTTTTTGTTGGAATATTTTTAATTGCTGCTTCACTTTCTGTGCTTGATATTGGTCTATTCAGGAATTCTATTTATTCCTGATTGAGTCTAGGAAGATTGTGTGTTTCTAAGTATTTGTCCATTTCCTCCATGTTTTGTAGTTTTTAGACATATAGAGTTTTATTGTACAAAGATAATGTTTTGTATTTCCATGACGTCTATAGTGATCTCTCCTTTTTCATTTCTACTTGAGTTTATTATAGTCCTTTCCTTTCTAGTTCTTGTCAATCTACCAAGAGGGCTGTCAATTTTGTTTATGTTTTCAAAAAACCAACCTTTGGTTTTATTAACTGTCTATATAGTTGTTTTCTTCTAAATGCCATTTAGTTCCGTTCTGATCCTAGTTATTTCTTTTCTTCTGCTAGGTTTAGGATTAATTTGCTCTTCCTTTTCCATTTCCTTAAGATGGTTTATTAGTTTGTTGATTTGTGAGCTTTCTGTCTTTTGGATGTGAGCATTTAATGCTATTAGTTTTCCTCTCAGGAATGCTTTTGCTGTATCCCATAGATTTTGATAACTTGTGTCCCCATTATCACTTAGTTCTAAGAATCTTTTGATTTCTATCTGGATCTCCTTCTTGAACCAATAGTCACTCAGCAATGGATTGCTTAATTTCCATGATTTTGTGAAGTGGTGAGTGTTTCTGTTAGAATTGATATCTAATTTTATTCCATTTGATCTGAGAAAATCTGTGGTCAAATTTCTACTTTTTAAAATTTGTTGAGATCTGATTTACAGCCTAGGATGTGATCAATTTTACAGAAATTTCCATGAGCTGATGAGAAGAATGTATATTAGGTTTTATTTGGGTGGAATGTTCTGTAGATGTCTATTAAACTCATTTGTTCTGGAGCCCTTTTTAAGTCCATTGTTTTTTGTTGTTGTTGTTGTTGTTGTTATTTTCTTCTTGTAGGACATGTCCAATTCAGTCAGTAAGGTGTTAAAATCTCCAGCTACTATGACATTACTGTTTATCATGTTATTTAGATCATGCAGGGTTTGCTTTATGCATCTGGGTGCTCCAGTGTTGGGTGCATAAATATTAAGAATTGTTAAGTCTTCCTGTTGGACTTTTCCCTTCACCATTATATAGTAACCATCTTTGTCTATCTTTACTTTTGCTGTTTAAAGTTTATGTTATTTGATATAAGAACAGCTACCCCAGCTTTCTTTTATTTTTCATTTGCCTGGTATTTATTTTCCAACCCTTGACCTTGAGTCTGAAAGCATCTTTGTGGGTAAGATACATTTCCTGGAGACATCAGATACTTGGCTTCTATTTTTTTATCCACTCAGCCAGTCTGTATCTCTTCAGTGGACAATTCAAGCCATTTACATTTATTGAGAGAATTGAAATTTGGGGTATATTTCTGTTCATAGTGTTGGATAAATTCTTATTGTTTTGTTTTCTCTCTCAAATCATTGTGGAATCAAGGTTCTGGACTTTAACTCTTGAGTGATTTTGCCTTGGTGGATGTCTATTGCACTGTTCAGTGTATAATGCAGATCTGAACACTTCCTGCAGGAAAGGTCTGGTCTTCACAAATTCCATCAGTGATTACTTGTCTGGGAAAGTCTTTATTTCTCCCTCATAAAGGAAGCTTAGTTTTGCTGGGTAAAGAATTCTAAGTTGACCATTATTTTGTTTCAGAAGATTAAGTATGGGTGTCTAGTTCCTTCTGACTTGTAAAGTTTCAGTTGAAAAGTCTGCAGTTAGTCTGATAGGTTTTCCTTTGTAGGTTATGTGCTTTTTTTTGTCTTGCTGCTCAAAGAATTGCCTCTTTCATGTTTACTTTGTCAAGCCTAATAACTATGTGATGTGGTGATTGCCTTTTCACATTGAGTCTCCCAGGAGTCCTGTGTGATATCTAGGTTTCTGGCCAGGTAGGTTTTCCTCCAGTCTTCTAAGAAATAGTTTATCCAGCCCTTGTATATTTTCTTCTTTTCTCTCCAAGATGTCTATAATTCTTATATTTGGTTTCTTTACATAATCCCACATGTATTGTATTTTTTTTTCTTATCTCTTGCTTCTGTGTTCTTTTTCTTCATCTGATTTGTTTAGCACATAGGCATTATCATCAAGCTCTGATATTCATTCCTCAGTGTGATCCATCCTATCCTTAAGGCTTTCCACTGTGTTTTCAGTTCTTTTTTTTTTTTTTTTTTTTTTTTTTTTTTTTTTTTTGAGACAGAGTCTCACTTTGTTGCCCAGGCTAGAGTGAGTGCCGAGGCGTCAGCCTGGCTCACAGCAACCTCAATCTCCAGGGCTCAGCGATCCTACTGCCTCAGCCTCCCGAGTAGCTGGGACTACAGACATGCACCACCATGCCCAGCTAATTTTTTGTATATATATTTTTAGTTGGTCAATTAATTTCTTTCTATTTTTGGTAGAGACGGGGTCTCGCTCAGGCTTGTTTCGAACTCCTGACCTTGAGCAATCTGCCCGCCTCGGCCTCCCAAAGTGCTAGGATTACAGGCGTGAGCCACCATGCCTGGCCTCAGTTCTTTGAATAGCTCTTTCATTTCCAGTATTTCAGTTTAGTTCTTTCATAATATTTCAATTTCTTTAGAGAATATTTTATTCATTTTCTGTGTTGTCCTTGTGGCTTCTTTGTGTTGAGTTTCTATTTTTTCCTCAATTCCGTTGAGTTTTCTTAGAATCCATATTCAGAATTCTTCCCCTGTTATTTTAATCATTTCATTTAAGTTGGTATCCAGTGTGAGGATCTAATGATTTCTTTTGAGGGTGACATTTCTCTCTGAACTTTAATATTTCCTGCATTCTTTCACTGATTCTTTCTCATGAGGCTACTTGGTAGAGAACTTAGGATGGTAGGACTGCTTTATGGCCCCACCTATAAGTTCCCAAGGGTCATTCCCTGACAGTGCTGGGGAGAGGTGCACTGGTCCTGTATTGCCTTGGAGGTATATTAGGAAGTTGCATTACCTCTTACCTGTTGTCTTCACCTCCTGCCAATGGGCACTAGTAAGTTTGGTCCTATAGCTTAAGCTCCCATCTGGTGGATCACACTTGTGTGTATAACTCTACTGTCCTCTAATATCTTGAGATGTAAGGCACTGTGTTAAGCTATGTAATTGCCCTCTCTGTCATTGATTGTAGTGTACATGGAGGAGCCAGTTATCGATGTCTCTGTGTTAGGCTGTGTTCTCCAGGATGAGCTATATGAATGCCCAATCTTTAGGAAGGGTCTTGCCACTTGCAAGGGTTACTTGGACATTGTATCCTTTGAGATTGGGATAAGGGCAAGTGAGACTGCAAATTAGTACAATCTGTGTGGAAAATAGTTTGGAGACACCTCAAAGAGCTAAAAATAGAAATACCATTCAATCCAGCAATAACACCATTAGGCATCTACCCAAAGGAACAAAAGACATTCTACAATAAAGACATCTGCACTTAAAGGCTTATGGCAGCACAATTCACCATGCAAGGATGTGGAAACAACCCTTGTCAATCCACAGGCCTGTCAATCCACAAGTGGTTTGATAAAATATGGTATATGTGCACAATGGAATACTACTCAGTTACAAAATATTATGATAATCTAGCACCTCTTATATTTTCCTGGATAAAGCTTGGGCCCATCCTCCGAAGTGAGGTATCACAAGAATGGAATAATAAGCACCACATGTACTCGTCGTCAAATTGGCACTAACTGATCAACACTAAGGTACTGACATGGTAGTAATATTCGTTGGGAGTTGGGGGATTGGGGTGGGTAAACTCACAACTAGTGGATGCAGTAAGCATTGTAGGGGGGAAGGGCATGCTTCAAATCATGGCCTGGGTGTGGCAAAGTCATAACATGTAACCAAAATGTTTGTACTCTCATAATATCCTGAAATTAAAAAAAAAAAAAGATAGATGGTGCCTACAAGCCTTGGTGTGTGTATTTCTATGCTTGCTTGATCTGCCAGTAGGGGGAGCCACTAATATGTTATTCAGGGATCTTTCACCACACTTGGAAGGCTGCTCCTTATGGGAGGCATCAATTGGTGCAATTGCTGACGTCTCTGGCCAGATTTTTCCTTCCCTGTCCACAAACCCCAATCCTGGCAGCTGCCCAGATGTAGAGAGCAAGCCCTGGAGTTATGACGCTATTAGATGACTGAAGCCAGCCCAGGAGGCCAAATCAACAGGCCACCAGCTATTGTTCAGCACCAAAGCACCACAGATTCATTCCACTCGCACAGAGAAAGCAGCTTTTCTCACTTCTCCCCACCTCCAAGGGAAAGTCACCAGGGTGCTGGAGGAGTATTGCCTGACACCACCATGATCCCCAGCATCTGTGGGCTGGGGATCCCACAGGTGTTGGTCCCCCACCCCTGGAGAACTAGAACTGGGGAGAAGTACTCAAGATTCACCTGCTAACACCAGCCTGCCTATCCAAATCAACAGGTTGCACTCTATTTTTTAGCACCAAAGTCCTGGGATTCATGCCAGCTGCACAGAGAAGGCTGTTTCACTTCTCCCCACCTCCAAGTGTGGAGCCTGCTGTACTGGCACGAAAGTCCCCAGGAAGGGGGAGTGGTGCTGCCTGAAACTGTAGCATGCCACAGCATATCCAAGTTGTGCACCCCAAAAATGTTGGATGCTCAGCCCTAGACAGCTAGCACTGGGGGTGACCACTCAGGAGTTGGCAGATGCTGGTCCAGTGGACTGAATCAACAGGCTGCCAGCTGTCCCATCTGCATCACAGTGCCACAGTCTCACATCTGCCTAGCAGAGGATCCTGTTCTTTCTTCCCCACCCTGAGCCAACCTAATCATCAGTGGTTTTCAGGGGCAGAGCCCCCCTTTCAGCATTCACCTCCTTTGTTCTGCTCCCACTGACCACCAGGGCAAGGTGCCTGTCTCCAAACTCCCTCACATGGCAGTGAGAAGTAACCACTCAGGCCGGTGCCTCCCCCTACCCAGTGTGGTTCCAGCACAGAGCACCAGGGAGTTCAAAATGCTTCACACTATTGTCTCCTCCCCACAGAGCCTGTCCCCCCATGCGAGGACTTTGCACTGACTCAGAAATGTCCCTGTCTGAGTGCGTGCATAGGTCAGTGTAGAAGCCAAGCATCTTCCTGTGGGTCAGATCACACTGCACTGGCTGGCTAGACAGGCATGACCATCCCGCACTTTATTCCCTATTACGTATCAAGCACTCTCCAGTGTTTGCAATCGTATCTCCCATTAACCATTTTTTGCCCCTGCATTGTGTGCCTCATGCTATTTCTCTGCAGATTCACAATGCTATTCTTGGGAGGGAGTGATCCTCTCATGTGTAGCCATCCAAGTTCTTCACCTACTTCTCTGGAAACAGAGAGCCAGGAGGTTATCACTAATCTGCCAATTTTTTTCTCTCACCAGAAGTATTTTAAATATTTTCTAGAAATAGTTTCATGAATCATTTTGTTCCTTGAAAGGCCTTGAGACATTTTCTATACCAGTGATTTTTTTGTTTGTTTGTTTCAAAATACTATGGGAGTATAAACTCTTTGGTTCTAAAACTACAAAGAACAACTTGTACCTATACTGCAGAAATTATTGTACAAAATTAAAAGGATGTAAGCCACCCCAACTCATTCTATGAAGCCAATATCACCTTGATACCAAAGCCAGGAAAGGACACAACAAAAAAAGAAAGCTACAGACCACTATCCCTTATGAATATAGATGCAAAAATTCTCAATAAAATCTTAGCACACTGAAGTCAACTGCACATCAAAAAAATAATTCCTGATAACCAGATGGGCCTCATCCCAGAGATGCAAAGATGGGTCAACATATGTAAATCTATAAATGTAATTCACCATATAAATAAAAGCAAAAACAAAGACCATAAGATCCTCTCAATAGACACAGAAAAGTATTTGATAAAATTCATCACCCTTTTATGACATGAACTCTTAACAAAATAGGCATAGATGGGACATTCCTCAAAATTATTAAAATCATATAAAACAAACTCCAGCCAACATCATACTAAACAGGGAAAAATTGAAATCATTCCCTCTTAGAACGGGAACAAGACAAATTTGCCCTCTATTCAACATATTGCTGGAAGTTCTAGCCAGAACAATCAGAGGGAGAAAGAAATCAAGGGCACCCAAATGTGAGCAGAAGAGGTGAAACTATCACTTTTTGCTGACAATAGGATATTATATCTAGAAAACCCCAATGATTCAACTAAGAGACTCCTGGAATTGATAAACAAATTCAACCAAGTCTCAGAATGCAAAATCAATGCACACTAATCATAAGTTTTTATATATGTCAATAATGGTCAAATCAAGAAATAAATCAAAGATGCAATACATTTCACAATAGCATCAAAGAAAATTAAACAATTAGGAATATATTTAACTAAGGTGGTGAGAGACCTAAATAGGCAGAATATATTTTATTTTAAAAAGGAAGTCCAATAACTTATCCTTTTGCAAGCCACTGAAGAAACATAAAGCATACTTACATTACTGATAGTATTCTTGAAGTTCTTAACATCAATCTGTAGGATATTTCCAATTATTGGGAGAGGAGTGGGGCCAGGAGGGAGCTTCCCTCTCCCAGAGCTCTGTCTCCAGAGGAAGATGAGAAGCAAACTGGAGAGACAGAGCACGAGAACCACAGCTGGGTCCATTGCAGCCTTCTCTTCTTACCAAGACAACTGTGAGCTTGCACTCCAAGGCTTTTATAATGCTCTAATTCAGTGTGCTCTTTGACATATGAAGTGGTGATCACCTAGATCCACTCATGTTGTCTTCTGAGTGGACTTTGGCCAACAAAGAGAGATAAAAATAAAATGTTCTTTAGCCTTCTTCTTTCCTCTACCCACCCTGGATATTCTGGCTTAATTGTACTGGATTGCAGCCCAAGTATATAAAAGACAGGGCTCTCCCCTTTGCATCACTACAGAAGTGAATGTTGCTCAGCACAGCTGATGGAGGAGTCAAACTCAGAGATTTAGTGGGGAGGGTTTGAGAAACTACAGCTTCTTCACCTTGAAGTCTCCTCCAGACACAGCTGCTTCCGATGTTTTTGGTCTGTCACTATCAGAAATAATAGAATGAAATAATGTACACCAAATAACAGTTGTACATGCAACAGAGGTTGGGAGGTAGGGAAATCACTAAACAGAACCACAGTTCAGAAGCACCACAATGTGCAGACCAGAATGGAAGCTGACTGACATTAAGTGCCCATGAGGAACTCAATACAATCAGAATGATGTATATTATAGATCACTCATGGTAGTGCTTGTGCAAAGGCATGTTCTGTAAAGATATCATCATGTTCTTTCTAAATTTACTAATACAGTTATTTCCACCTGTTTTACTAAGAAAAATTAAGTTATGTCAAGACCCAGTTACACAATGTTTTATCAGTGATGTTTACAGGGACTCTGACAATTTACAGAGAAATTTTACACACACCATATACTTTTTTTTTTTTTTTTTTTTGAGACAGAGTCTCACTTTATTGCCCAGGCTAGAGTGAGTGCCGTAGCGTCAGTCTAGCTCACAGCAACCTCAAACTCCTGGGCTCAAGCAATCCTCCTGCCTCAGCCTCCCAAGTAGCTGGGACTACAGGCATGCGCCACTATGCCCGGCTAATTTTTTTTTTTTTTTGTATATATATATTAGTTGGCCAATTAATTTCTTTCTATTTATAGTAGAGACGGGGTCTCACTCTTGCTCAGGCTGGTTTCGAACTCCTGACCTCGAGCAATCCGCCCGCCTCGGCCTCCCAGAGAGCTAGGATTACAGGCGTGAGCCACCACGCCCGGCCGACCATATACCTTTTGATTCTCTCAGTTACCTTTGCCTGAAGTAAAATTATTCTTATCTTAGGGAAGGGAAAGCTGGGCCTTGGAGATTCAATACTCTGGCCAAGGACACACAGACTGCAGGCAGAAATGCTTAGTCTGGAATCAATAACCCAACATTTGCACCTTACGTGCAAGCAAAATTTACATGCTGTGTACTAAGATTCAATATTTCATTATTCAACCTAGTCAGTGACTTTCAACTTGAACATTAATTTAGTTAAATATTACAGCACCGATGTCCTAAACTGGGGGTCAAAAGACTTTTGTTCTATAACCTTTAAAACCTCAGTGAGTACATACTTGGCAAACACTTTATCCAGAGCAAAGATAAGAAAGAATTTTCTACCTGACTCACATTGGTCTAAAAGAACCACACCAGCTTCTTTGGATAAAAGAAGCTCAGTTGCTCTCTGAAGTGCAATCATTTCATTCCTTGAGACATAGGTGTCCCTGCTCTGTTCTTCCTCCCTTCTGCTAAGCTAAGGCTCCTGCAGGGACCTTTCTTTTTACAGAATGAAAAACTCATAGACAATTTAAAGGGATCTCTCAGATCAACAGTTCTAAGTTTGGCTTTGGTTTTTAGGAATGAGCAATTGGCAACTCAGTAAAATAAAGTGTCACCAAGGCATCAGCACAAGACATCATATTATTAATAGAATCTCCATGTATTAAGCCCACCACAGTCAAAGAGTAAAGCAAGCCTTTGCTTTGCTAGATTGTGGATTAGAGAGAGTTTTTTAAATTATAGAATTTATTTTTTAGAGGAGTTTCAGGTTTCCAGAAAAGTTAAGTAAGAGGTACACAGGTCCCACAAACTCTCTCCCCACATACAACCATATCCTCTCCCACAATTAACTATCCTAATCAGTGTGGTTTATTAGTTACAATCAATGATCCAACAGTTACACATAATCATCAACCAAACTTTACAGTTTCTAGAGGCTTCACTATTTGTGTTGTATGTTTTATGGGTTTTCACTAATGTATAAATAACACGTAACTATCATTCTAGTATCAAATGCGATAGTTTCGCTACCCTAAAAATTCTTTGCGCTCTCTCTATACAACCCTCCCTTCCCCCAAAGCCTTTGGCAATGAATGATCATGTAATGTTGCCTTATTCCTGCCTTTTCCAGAATGTCATATGTTAGTAGTTGGAAGCACACAGTATGTAATCTTTTCAGATTGATTCCTTTCATCTACTAATATGCATAAGTTTCCTCCATATCTTGACAGTTCATTTCTTTTTAACATTAAATAATATTCCATTGTATAGATATACAATGCATCAAAGCTGGTTTATCCATTCATCTATTGAAAATTTATAGTTTTGCATTTTACATTTAACTCTTTGAACTATTTTGAGTTAACTACTGTGAATAATGTAAAGTGTACATCTAGATTCATTGTTGTGCAAGAGAGTCCAATAGTTCCAGCAACATTTGTTAAGAAGACTATCATTTCTCCATTGAATTGTCTTTGCTTCTTAGTCCAAAATCAGTTAATTATATTATGTGGATCTTTATTTTGTTAACTATATTTTTAATATTGTGTAGTATATATTTCAGGCTTTACATTCTGTTCAATTATTCTATTTAACAATATTTTGCCAATACTACACTGTCTTGATTACTGTAGCTGTATAGTAAGTCTTTGAATTGGATAAGGCAGGGTGAGTCTCCCAACTTTGTTCTTCTTTCTTCTTTAACATTGGCTATTCTGGATTTTTGGCCTTACCATATAACCTTTATAATCAGATTGCTGTTAATTTAAAAAGAAAAAAAGAACTTGTTTGGATTTTAGCTGGCATTACATTTTATTCATAGATCATATTAAGAAGACTGATGACAATAGTGAGTCTTCATCTATGAACATAAAATATCTCTTCATATCTTTAGATATTCTTTGGTTTTTTTAGAGTTTTGTAGTTTTCTCCATATTACCTTGTACATATTTGCTCACATTTATAGCTAACCATTTCATAATTTTTGTACTAATATAAGTAAAATTATGTTTTTAATTTCAAATTTTCTATTGTTCATTACTAGTATGTAATTCACTAGGAAAGTAATTCACTGCTATATCTTAGGCTTGTATCCTGCAAGTTTAATTGCTTATAAATTCCAGGAGATTTTTTGTTGTTCCTGTTTTGTTTTATATTTCCTTTTTTGTGTTTCTGGGGGTTCTTTTATTCTTTGGGATTTTCTACATAGACAATTAAGTGATCTGAAAATGACAGTTTTATTTCTTCCTTCTCAATCAGTATAGCTTTTATTTCCTTTTTTTGTCATTGCATTAGTTAGGATTTCCAGCATATTGTCAAATAGGAGTGGTGACAGGAAGCATCTTGCCTTGTTCCTGTGATTAGCTGGAAAGTTTCAATTTCTTACCATTAATTATGATGTTAACTATAAGGTTGTTGTAGATGCTGTGTATCAAATTGAGAGAATTCTCCTTCAATTCTAGTTTGCTAAGAGTTATTATCATGAAGTTGTGTTGAATTTTGTGAAATACATTTCCACATCAATTAAAATCACCAAGTGACATTGTCTTCTTTAGCAAGTTGTAGTAATAAAATACATTAGTTGATATTCAAATATTGAACCAGTCCTGCATACCAAAAATAAATCCCACTTGGTACTGGAATATATTATAATTCCTTTTATATACTGTTGAATAGAATTTGATAATACTTTGTTGAGGAGTTTTGCATATATTTTCATTAGATATATTGGTCTCTAGTAGTTCTTTTTTTATATAATGATCTTCTCTGGTTTTGGTATTAGGATAATGCCGTTCTCATAGGATCACTTAGGAAGAATTCCTTCTGCTACTACCTTCTTAAAGAGATTGTAGAGAACTGGTATAATTTCTCCCTTAAATGTTTAGTGTAATTCACCAGTGAATCTATACAGGCCTGGTGGATTCTACTTTGGAGGTTATTGATTATTGATTGAATTAATTTAACAGATAAAGTCCTATTCAAATTATGTATTTCTTCATGTGAGAATTTTAGTAGGTTCTGTCTTTAAAAACTAATCAGCTTCATCTAAGTTATTATATTTGAGGGCATAGAGTTGTATATAATATTACTTTATTATGCTATTAATGTTCATGGTATCAGTAGTGAAGTTTCCTCATTTAATGCTGATATTAAAATGTGTCTTCTTTCTTTTTGCTCTTAAACTGAGTATAGGTTCATTGATTTAATTTTCAAAGAACCAGCTTTGATTTCATTGATTTTCTTTACTCATTTCTTATTTTCAATTTCGACCATTTCTACTCTGAATTTTATTGTTTCTTTCTTTAATTTCTTTGATATAATTTGTTCTTCTTTTGCTAGTTTCCTAAGGTGGATTTTTAGATTGTTGATTTTATGTCTTCCTTTTTTTCTAATATATGTAATCAGTGTTATAAAGTTCTCTGTAAGAGAACTGTATTCCACAAATTTTGAAGGTCCTGTTTTTTAATATAAAAAATATTAAGTGGGTACAGATGATTTTGTTACATGGATACCTTATATAATGCTTAAATCAGGACATTTAGTGTGCCCAACACCCATACTGTTCATTATAGCTGATAGGTAGCTTTTTACCCTTTCCCTCTTCCCTCCTCCTTCCTTCTTGATTTCCAAATAACCTTCACATCTCCCTGTGCCCATTGATTAGTTCCCAATTATTATGGAATATATGTGGTGTTTGGTTTTCCATTCCTGAGATACTTCATTTAGGATAATGGTCTCTAGTTTCATCCAAGTTGCTGCAAAAGACATTATTTCATTTCTTTTCATGTCTGAGTAATACTCCATGGTATATATAAAACACATATTGTAAATGCACTCAAATTGATAGGGACTTAGGTTGGTTCCACATCTTCGCTATTATGAATTGTATTGCAATAAACATTCCAGTGTCAGTCTTCTTTTGACAAAATGACTTCTTTTCCTATATGTAGATATCAAGTAGTGGGTTTCCTGGGTGGAATAATAAGTCTACATTTATTTCTTTGAGGAATCTCCATATGTTTTACATAAATGTTTTACTTATTTGCAGTCTCAACAACAGTGTATATGCATTCCTTTCTCTCTGTATTCATACCCGCATCAATTGTTTTTTTACTTTTCAGTAATGGCCATTCTGACAGGGGAAAGGTGATATCTCATTGTGGTTTTAATTTGTATTTCTTTGATGATTAGTGATGTTGAGCATTTCGTCATTTGTTTGTTGGCCATTTGTCTATCTCCTTTTGAAAAACTTCTGTTCATGTATTTTTTTCACTTTTTAATGGTATTGTTTGGTTTTTTCTTGCTAATTTTTTAGAGTTCCTTGTAGATTCTGGATATTAGCTCTTTGTCAGATATACAGTTTGAATATTTTCTACCATTCTATAAGTTGTCTATTTACCCTTTTGATTATTTCCTTTGTTATACAGAAGCTTTTTAATTTAATTATGTCCCATTTGTTCATTTTTATTATTGCTATGCTTGCTTTTGGGATCTTAGTCATAAATACTTTGCCCGTAACAATGTCTAAAAGAGTTTTTCTACATTTTATTCTAGAATTTTTATGGTTCCATGCCTTCGTTTAAAGCTTTTATCCATTTCTAATGAATATTTTGTATAAGCAATGATAGGGGTCCTGTTTCACTCTTCTGCATGTGGCTATCTAGTTTTTCCAGAAGCATTTATTGAACTGGGTTTCCCTTCTCCCATGTCTTTTGTTGCCTCCTTTCTCTAGGATCAGTTGGTTGTAGGTAGATGGTTTTGTATTTGGGTTCTCTATTCCTTTCCATTGTTTTATGTCTCTACCTTTATACCATCACCATGCTGTTTTGGTTAATATAGCCTTATAGTATAATTTAAAGTAAGGTAGGATGGCACAGGAGACCATCGTACTAAGTAAAGTATCTCAAGACTGGAAAACCAAACACATGTACTCATTATTAAACTGAAACCAAGTGATGAGCACAGATGTGCACAGAGGGAAGTAAAATTCAGTGGAAATCAAGCAGAGGGGAGAGGAAAGGAGGGAAGGGCAAAACCTACCTAATAAATAAAATTAACACTATTGGTACTATGACCACACCTATTGCCATGACTCAAGAATTACCAAAGCAATCCATGTAGCCAAAGACATATGAAGGCCCTTAATATTTTGAATTTTAAACATATAAGAAATAATGTTAGTAATGTGATGCTTCCAGATTTATTTTTTTGCTTAATATTTCCTTGTATATTTGAACTCTTTTTTGGATCCAAATGAAGCACCAAATTATTTTTCTAGACCCATGAAATATTATGTTGGTGTTTTGATGGGGATTGTGTTGAATATGTAAATCACTTTGTGTAGTAGGGATATGTTCATTCTACCCATCCATGAACATGATATTTTTTACCATTTGTTTGTGTAATCAATGACACAAGGTTAGGGTTAGGGTTTCATACTTCTCCTTGTTGAGATCTATCACCTACTGGGTTAAGTATATTATTAAGTATTTTATTTTATTTGTAGCTATTGTGAGTGGTATTGAATCTTTGATTTGACCCTCAGCTTACCTATTTTTAGTATATAAAAATGCTACTGATTTGTGTACATTGTATTTGTAACCTGTGACTTTGCTGAGTTTATTTATTTATGCTAGGAGTCTTTTGGTAGAGTCTTTGGGATTTTCAAATAAACATCATATCATTAGAGAAAAGCAATAATTTGACTTTCTCTTTCATGATTTTGATATTCTTCCATTCTTCCTCTTACCTGATTGCTCTCACTAGGACTTCTAGTACTATATTGAACAAGTCTTGTTCCAGTCTTGTTCCAGTTCATAGGGGAATGCTTTCAATTTTTCCCAATTTACTATATTGTTGGCTGTGGGTTTTTCATATATGGCTGCATCATTTTGAGATATGTTCCTTCTATACCTAGTTTGTGGAGGGATTTTGTCATGAAAGGGTACTGGATTTCATCATATGCTTTTCCTACATTTATTGAGATAATCATGTGGTCTTTGCTTTTTTTTTGGTTTGTTTGTTTATGTGATGAATCACATTTATTGATTTGCCTATGTTGAACCATCCCTGCATGTCTGGAATGCAGCCCACTTGATTGTGGTAAATTATCTTTTTCATGTGATGTTGAATTCTGTTTCATAGTATTTTATTGAGGATTTTTACATCTATGCTTATAAGGCATATTGGTCTGTAGTTTTATTTTTTCCTGTGTCTTGTCCTGCCTTTGGCATTAAGTTGATACTAGCTTCCTATTAATAGAATGAATTTGAGAGGATTCTCTCCTTCTCAATGTTATGGAATAATTTCTGTAGGATGGGTACCAGTTCTTTGTATGTCTGATAGAATTTGGCTGTGAGTGCATCTGGCCTGGGGCTTTTTGTTGTTGTTGTTGGAAGATTATTTTATTACTGTTTCAAACTCACTACTCTTTATTGATCTCTTTAGTATTTCTATTTCTTCCTGATTAAGTATTGGGAGGTTGTGTGTTTCTAGGAATGCATCCATTTCCTCTACATTTTGTAGTTTGTGGGCACAGAGATTTTCATAGTATTCACAGATGACACTTTGTATTTCTATTGTATCAGTTGTAATATCTCCTTTTTCAGTTCTGATTGAGTTTATTTGGGTCCTTTCTCTCTATTCCTATTTAATCTAGCCAGAGGTCTATCAATTTCATTTATCTTTTTAAAGACCAACTTTTTGTTTTGCATTATT
Organism: Microcebus murinus; assembly: GCF_040939455.1. NCBI lineage: Eukaryota > Metazoa > Chordata > Mammalia > Primates > Cheirogaleidae > Microcebus > Microcebus murinus. The sequence goes on along the minus strand of NC_134117.1, from coordinate 30,255,408 downwards.
TGTTTGGTTTCCATTTCATTTAGGTCTGCTCTGAGCTTTGTTATTTCTTTTCTTCTCCTGGCTTTGGATTTGCTTTGCTCTTCCTTTTCTAGTTCTTTGAGATGTGACTTTAGGTTGTTAATTTCTGAACTTCCTATCTTTTTTTTTTTTATTTTTTGCCTCCTTCACCTACCCCTTCCTATCTTTTTGATGCAGACATTTAAGACCATGAATTTTTCCCTTAGGACTGCTGTTGCTCCATACATTTTGATAGCTTGTGTCCTTTTTGTTGTTCAGTTTTAGGAATCTTTTGATTTCTATCTTAATTTTAGCATTGACCCAAAAATAATTCTGCAGGAGGTTTTATAATTTCCTTCACTTTGTGTACATTTCAACGTTTTGCTTGTAATTGATTTATACTTTTATTCCACTGTGGTCTGAGAAGATATATAGTATGATTTCAATGTTTTCTATTTTACTGACACATATGTTGTGGCCTACAATTTGATCAGTCTTGGAGAATGTCCAATGGGCTGATGAGAAGAATGTATTCAGTAGTTTGGGGGTAGAATGTTCTGCGAGGGTCTATTCTGTCCATTTGTTCTAGAGTCCCATTTAAGTCCAGTGTTTCTTTATTAATTTTCTGCTTTGATGACCTGTATATCTCTGTCATGGGTGTTGAAAAGTTCTATTTTCATTTAATTTACTTCAAAATGTTTTATAACTTCTCTTAAGATTCCTTCTTTGCAAGATCATGGAAACAACCCAAGTATCCGTCAATTCATGAGAGGATAATTAAAATTTGGTATATGCTCACAATGGAATACTACTCAATTCTAAGAAATGACAGTGAGGTGGCACCATTTATGCTATCCTAGATTAAGCTTAAGCCCGTTATCCAAAGTGAGGTGACACAAGATCAAGAAAATGGGCTCCACATCTACTCGTCTTTAATTGGTACTGACTGATTAAAACTATGGTGCTCAAATGGTGATAGTGCTCACCAGGGTTTGGGGGAGGGGAAGATACACATCTTAGGGTTGTGGCAAGCATTGTGGGTGGGGGAGGGAATACCTCTAACCCTTCATAGGGAAAGGCAAAGATATACAATGTAACCTGAAGGTCAAAAAAAGAAAAAAAAAATTTTTATCGTGTGGTGGGCAGATGGGAGGGGGGAGGAGGGGAAGGATATATACTTACAAAATAGGTGCAATGCGCACCACCTGGGAGTAGAACACACTTGATGTTTTGGGAAGGCAGGGGGTGGGGGGAGGAATGGCAGGGGCAATATATGTAACCCTAACAATATTTGTACCCCCATAATATGATAAAATAAAATAAAATAAAATAAAAAGATTCCTTCTTTGACCCATATGTTATTTAAAAATGTATTCCTAAAAAAAAAAAAAAAAAGTATGTATTCCTTACCTTATAAGTATTTTGGAATAGTCCAGCTATTTGCTATTGATTTCTATTTTAATCTCATTGTGTTCTAGCATTAGACATCATATGAATCATATGTTTTTTACATTTATTAAGGTGTGTTTTATGGCCCAGCACGTACTCTAACTCAATGAGTGTTCCACATGAGTTTCCAAAGAATGTATGTTCTCCTTTTGTTGATCAAGTACTCCATAAACATGAATCAGATACAGTCAATTGATGGTATTATTCATTTCAACTATGTCATTACATACTTTTTGCCTGCTGCACCTATCTACTTTTGATAGACAAGTATGGGATTTTGAAGCTGTAATAGTGGAGTCATCTATTTCTCCTTATAGTTCTCACTTTTTGCCTCATGTATCTGACATTCTACTATCAGGTGCATACACTTTAAGAATTGTTATGTCTTCTTGGAAAATTCAACTTTTCATTATTATGTAACATTCCTCAATTTCTAACCAATTTTCCTTGCTCTTAAGATAGCTTTGTCTTAAACTAACATAATTATTTCATTTTTATATTTGTTAGTGTTTTTAAAATCATGATATATCTTTATTCCTTTACTTTTAAATTATATGTCTTTATATTTCAAGTGGGTTTGTTGTAGACAGCATAGATATAGTTGAGTAATGTCTTTTGATTTACTCTGATAATTTCTATTAATTTTTGTATACAGTGATGTTTACAGTGATTTTGATATAGTTGGATTAATATCTACCAATATTTGTCACTGTTTTCTATTCATTGTCCTTGTCCTTTATTTTTACATTTGTCTTCACTCTTTTTTTTTTTTGTCTTTTAGGGTTTTAATTGAGCATTTTATATGATACCATTTTCTTTTCTTTTTTTCTTAATACATTAAGTTTCCTTATTGCTTTCTTTAGTAGTTTCCCTAATTTTTGCAATATATGTTTGCCATTAATCCAAGTTCACTTTCAAAACACTGTACTGCTTCATGTGTAATTACATCTACCTCTAATAATGTATTCCAAGTTTCTCCCTCCAATTCCTTATATCATTAACACACTAACTGCCATGTGAGTTGTATTTAACTCATGCTACTTTGAGCCTGAGGCTTTGTGAATCATATGTAACTCACACATCTCTTTAACTTGGCAGCAGTGAGAACTGTTTTTCAAGTTGCATATAATTCATGCACAGAAAACAATAAAAAATAACAAATGTTTTATTAAATTATAAAGGATCATTTTGTTTTCAAAGTTTGTATTCTATTTTCCTAATAAAATACTGTCCCCAAGTAAAAAGTTTTTTCCTGTGTGACAGTCAACATCATTCATTTCACTAATCCAAAGCTTTAGTCACCAAATATTTTGTTGCTGTTATTATTTTGAATAAGCTTTTATCTGTTAGATTGACTAAGAATAAGAAAAATAGAAGTTTTATTCTATCTTCAATTATTCCTCCTCTAACTCCCCTCTTTCCCTTATGTAGATCAGTGTTTCACTTACATCGTTTTCTTCTCTCTGAAATACTCTATTTAAATTATCTGCAAGAAGGAACTAAAGAAAATTGTCTCAATTTTATTTGTGTGTTTATGTCTCATTAGCTTAAAATGAATAATTTTTCTGGAAACAAAATCAATATGGGTGGCCTTGTTTTCAACATTTTAAATATTTTGCTTCATACTCTTCTTGTTTGCATGAATTCTGAAGAAAATTCTGATGTGATTCTTATTCTTTTTCTTTATAGCTGGAGTGTTTTCTTTCCTTAGTTTCTCTCAGTCTTTTTCTTTCTCTTTATTTTCTCATTTGAAAGTGATATGCTTTGGTGTTGACTTTTTGACACTTAATATGCTTGCAGTTCTTTGAAGTTTCTGGATATGAGGTTTGGTGTTTGACATTAATTTAGGGAAATTCTCAGTCATTATTGCTTCAAATATTGCTTTTGTAGACTGTTTTCAAATAAGCTTTTCTATTAAGCATAGTAAACATAGAGGAAAATACACATGTTCTAAATATGTAGTTTAGTGCATTAACATAAAATGAACACATACCTGTGTAACCTAGAAGCAAGTCATGAAAAAGAATTTTGCTAGGATACCAGGAGCCTACTTATGCCTCCTGCTTCCACTACTACCAACTCCTCCCCAACGGGATCCAGTGTCATGCCACAGGAGAGGTTGGTTGGTTTGTGAACTTCATATAAATGAAATCATCCATTAATATGTATACACTGTCTAATTTTTTTCATGGAATATTACCTTAATGACATTCATTCATGCTTTTGCAAATAGCAGCAGTTAAGTTATGCTTTATAGTGTTTTGCTTTATATTATTTTACAATTTATTTTTTCCTTTGTATTGCTATAAACATTGGTGTCGCTTCCAGTATGGTGCTATTTTGAATAGTGCTATTATGCACATACATATATATGATTTGGTGTCCAGATGTATTGCATTTCTGCTCAGTACCCACCTACAAGTGGAATTGCTAGATATACATATGATCACTTTAAGTAAATTCTAAAAGAATTGTCCAAATGGTTGAACCAATTTACAATTTTACTATGAGAGTAACAGTTGCTTCACTTTCTTATCAATACATAGTGTGATATGACTTTTTTAAGTTTTAACCATTCTGGTATATAATATAATAATATCTTACTGAAGTCTTAATTTGAATTTTATAAGGCTTAATGATACTGAGGACTTTAGATGTCCGGTGGCAATATTTATTCATCATGCATGAAAGGTTAGTTTATTTTTTATATATAAATCCACAGTGCCTTCATTTTTCTTTAGCTATCACAGATATATAGGAAAGTTGCTAGTATAAACAAACACTTGCTTTTCTTTGACTTATTTGAAAGTAAATTGGTGGCCTGAGTTCCCCCAAATAAGGTGATTCTCTTATATGGACAGAGTAAAACCATGAAAATCAAGAAATTAATGTTACTAAATTGGGACTTTCTAATTCTCATTTCCATTGGCGTTTCACCAATAAGTGCCAAAAATATGAGCTATGTAACATTCAGAATTGAGATCAGAATCCAGAATCTCATGATGCAACTAGTTGTCATGTCTCTTTAGTCAACTTAAATCTGGAACTGTTCTTCAGTTGACACTTCACCTGTATAACATTGATATGCTTTCAGAGTATAGGCTTAATATTCATAAAATGTTGCTTATTGAAGCTTGTCTGATGTTTCCTAATGATTAAATTCAGTGTATGCATCTTTGGCAGGGATATCATTGAATGACACTTTTTCTTTTCATTTTTGGATGATAATTTAATTGTGTTTCATTATGAATGATGTTCATTTGATTACCAGATTTGAATATTGTCTTCCTGTCTCCTCCACTGTAAAGTAATTCTTTTCATTACATAATTTAGAAGTTTCTTGTGGGGAAAGTCTTTGAAATACTGTAATTATTTATTCCTCATCAATTTTCCAGTTATTCATACATTTATTAATATCAGTAAGTAATCATGAATTCAATTGTTTGTTTTTGAAGGGTTATAATGCACTATTATCCTTTATTTTGAACTCAGGTGTCTCCTAAATGTCGGGATTCTGTGTCCTTTTCCATGACCAATTCAATCCTTAAGACTTTTAAAATTTTTGACAGCAATGTATTCTCAGTTTATCTTGTATTTTCCCTAACTCAGATCTCCAATCTGCCATTTCTCTGAGGACTCCACCATTTCTGTGAAGACCCCTGAAACTTTTTATCTGAAAATGTGGTTTAGAATCAAGATCTGTGTATTAGTCATGCTCATTGCTAGGAGAGTATCACAGGGCCCCATCTCAAAGAATAGAACTAAAGAACATATGCATTGTAGCTATAATATGCATCTTGATGAGAAAGAAAATGAAATGATTGGACTTTAACACCACAAAGAAATGGATTGTCTTTAGTTATTACCTATCAAGGCAAATCATGACTTGCAGCAAAAGGTAAGAATTTCCATAGCAAATGACATGATCAGCTATAAAATTGAAGAACTGGAGACCAGTAGAAAGGGAATCAAAGATCTAGAGGAAATGCTGGAAAAAAACATTTCTTCTTCTCAGAGGCAGATTTTGTTCCTGGAAATAAAAGCCCATGATCATTGGTTGAGAGCCTAAAAGAAACTTCATTGTCTACAGAGAAAAGCTTATTGACATGAGACTAAGAATCTCCCAGTTTACAATTAAAATTCCACTCCCAGATATAAATCCTCAGGCAGGTGATGGTCCCTATGGAGCATTTGGCAGGGAGCCTTTGCCCCCTGATCTCCATGCATGGTGTATTGCTTCCCTTGACACAGGAGAGTTCCCCCCCCCCTCTCCTCAGACAGCCCCCTTGGCAGCCAGGCTGGCCTCCACATTCACTTCCCAATCTCAAGTTTCCCCTAGATCCAAAACAGTTGTTCTTTTAGAAAAAAGGAGGCTCTTCCTTTCCCCACACCCTAAATTTGAGTCCTTGCTTTAACAATTCAGTCCACTCACTCTAAATACGATATTTTCCAAAAGCTGTGCAGCCACACTAATCATTTGAAATATCAGAATTCTTTCCTCTTTTAATGTTTTCTGAACCACTGTGCTAAGAGAAAGAAGATATTTCTGGGACTTGATAAATGTCAGCTAATTTAAAGAATACATTCATGCTGGGTGTTAAGTGGTAAAGAATTTTGTAGAATAAAGATAATGCTCACAGGGAAATTTATAGCATTGAATGCATTTAAAAATGATTCCTTCTCATGAAAAGGATAAAGATATAGAATCAAAAATCTAAGCATCTACATTAGGAATTAGAAAACGAAGAGCTAATTAATTCCAAAGTAGGCAGAAGAAAAAATAATCATAAAAATTAGAAGAAAAATCAATGGAATTAGAAACAGGACATTAGAAAAATATTCAAGACTGTCTGGTTCCTATACTTTTGCTAACACATTAAAAAATTTTTATTTGCTACTCAAGCATGTTTAAAGGAGTGAAATGTAGTTTTAATTTGTACTTTTTCTTTTTAACCCATTTATATGATTAATAGCCATTTCCATTTTCTCTTTTGGAATCTGTTCAGTCAAATCATTTGCCCATGTTTCTATTACCTTGGAAGTTTATCTGACATACAGTTTAATAAAAAACAGCAAGGACATGATAATATATGAAATATGAACCCAATATTTTAAAGAACCACTTTTAATCTCACATGTATATGTGTGTATACAACATATATTATGTGTGAACATATTCCTATGCACACGCATATGTATAGATATATATGCGAATCTATACATGTGTGTTATCTTACAAACGCATGCCAAGTAAAACGGCTTATTCTAGGAAATGAGCTTGGAATAGGTTAATGGGTGATATAACATCTCATTTCATACCTTCAAGACAAAAGGAAGGGAAAATGAAGTCTAGATTTTGTTATATAAGATGTTCAATTGTCTGTGCTTTAGAGATGGCATGAAGCTAATGATTTTGGAGGCATAGCATCAAATTACCATCACATTTATATTAAGTATGAAACAATGTAATGGAAAGCAGAAAAATAACAGAATCTGGTGAGGCTTTCCAGAGATTTTTGTTCTTGTTTGAGGAGAGAAGAATAGCACTCATATGGCATATGTTCAATAACAATATGAATAGCAATATGAAGGCATAGATTCATACTTGACTCTAAGTTGGAAATATGCAGTGAGAAAACTATTCCAGCTCTTTATTTTGTATTTACAGTAACACCCAAGCAGGGACATGAATTCTAACACTTAGTGTCTTTTCCTACCTGTTGCTTATCCTGTTAATATTTCCCTACAGGTTGCAGCTGCTCCTGGACAGTTTCTCTCTTTTGTTTTCAAAACTCCAGTAACTCGAGGTGACACTCAATCATGAGAGCTTCCCTACCTTCTCCCCTTTTGTCTTCCTCTGTGCTTATCATTCTGAGACCAGCATGGCCCCTTAGGACACTATTTTCTTTAATTTCTTACTTGCACTATGCACAAAAGATGAAATGTCTGCAATCTGACCCAGAAACTGATAATGCTTTTTATTTAGAACATGCAGAGGAGAAATGGGTCTGAATTATCATATACACTAATCATGTTGCTCTGTTTTATGGTGATCTCATATTAATGACTCAGCACTACTTAAGTATAAGCATATGTGGTGGTCAATACCAGTTTTACAGAGTGCAGAGAAGTGCTTTGACCTGGGAAACTCTCCTTAATGGAGTTGGAGTGTTCACTGGATCTTGGGGAAATGTGATGGAAGTCAGAGAGTGTCAAAGAAGGCATCCTTAATACTGGGAATGAAGTGATGATGCCCAGATAAGGGAGGGTTGCAGCAGCAGACAGTCTGCCCTTCCTCAGACAGGTATGTAGCCAAGTTGGTATGAGGGCAGAGTATGGCCAAAGCTATTGGCAACTGGGGTGATGTTGATACTTTGGGTCAGCCAGATATTTCAGGGTGAATTTTTGTAAATGGAGATCAGGAATAAAAACAGCTCCAGGTGGCCAGATCCTCTCCAACACAAATCCATTTTCCTGAAGAAAAAAAGAGAGAGAGAGTTTGTACCTGAGAGGAAAACTAATAGCAATTAACGCTCACATCCAAAAAACAGAAAGCTTAGATACTGACAACCTAATGAATAAGCTCAAGGAATTGGAAAAAGAAGAGCAAACAATTTCCAATCCTAATAGAAGAAAAGAAATAACAAATATCAAAGCAGAACTGAATGAAATGGAGAACAAGAGAACTATACTAAAAATCAACAAAACCAGAAGCTGTTTTTTTGAAAAGATAAACAAAATCGATGGCCCTCTCGCTAGATTGACAAGGACCCAAAGGGAAAGGACTGTAATAAACTCAATAAGAAATGAAAAAGGAGAGATCACAAGAGATACCAAAGAAATACAAAACATTATATTTGACTATTATAAAAAACTATATGCCCAAAAACTACAGAACAAAAATGAAATGGACAAATTCTTGGATTCATACAACCTCCCTAAGATCACGTAGGAGGCAACAGAATTCCTAAACAGACCAATCTCAAGCTCAAAAATTGAAGCAGTAATTAAAAACCTGCCCAAAGGGAAAAGTCCTGGGCCAGATGGCTATACTTCAGAGTTCTACCAAACATACAAAGATGAACTCATACCTATACTACAGAAACTATTCCACACCATTGAAAAAGATGGTATCCTTCCTAACTCATTCTATGAAGCCAATATCACCTTGATACCAAAGCCAGGAAAAGACACAACAAAAAAAGAAAATTACAGACCAATATCCCTCATGAATACAGATGCAAAAATCCTAATTAAAATTTTAGTGAATAGAATTCAGCAGCACATCAAAAAAATAATTCACCATGACCAGGTGGGCTTTATTCCAGAGATGCAAGGATGGTTCAACATACGCAAGTCTATAAATGCAATTCACTTCATAAATAAAATCAAGAACAAAGACCATATGATTCTGTCAATAGATGCAGAAAAAGCATTTGACAAGGTCCAACACACATTTATGATAAAAACTCTTAACAAAATAGGCATAGATGGCTCATATCTTAAACTTATCAAATCCATCTATGAGAAACCCACTGCTAATATCATTCTAAATGGAGAAAAATTGAAATCTTTCCCCCTTCGATCTGGAGCTAGACAAGGGTGCCCACTATCTCCTCTCCTATTCAACATATGCTTAAAGTCCTAGTGATAGCAATCAGGCAGGAGAGGTGTATTAAGGGCATTCAAGTGGGGGCAGATGAAATCAAACTCTCACTCTTTGCCAATGATATGATATTATACCTAGAAAACCCCATGGACTCTTCCAAGAGACTCCTAGACTTGATAACCGAATTTGGTAAAGTTTCAGGTTATAAAATCAATATACACAAATTAGAAACTTTCATATATGCCAAGAACCATCAAGCAGAAACTCAAATCAAAAATGCAATACCCTTTATTATAGCCCCAAAGAAAATTAAATATCTAGGAGTATACCTAATGAAAGATACAAAAGATTTATACAAGGAGAACTACAAAACACTAAAAAAATAAATTGCAGAAGATTTAAACAGATGGAAAAATCTACCTTGTTCATGGATTCGTAGAATCAATACAGTTAAAATGTCAATATTACCTAAAGTGATCTACAGAATCAATGCAATCCCCATCAAAATGCTATCAGCATTCTTTACAGATCTAGAAAAAATAATTCTTCACTTCATATGGAACCAGAAAAAAAACTCATATAGCCAAAGCAATCTTAAATAAAAAGAACAAACTGGAAGGCATCAGTCTTCCTGACCTCAAGCTGTACTATAAAGCAATAATAGTTAAATCAGCCTGGTACTGGCACAAGAACAGAAGCATAGATATCTGGAATAGATCTGAGATAGCAGAGATGAAACCATCAGTATACGGTAATCTAATCTTTGATAAAGCTGACAAAAATATACATTGGGGAAAAGAATTTCTCTTCAATAAATGGTGCTGGGAAAACTGGTTAGCTACATGCAGAAGAGCAAATCAGGATCCCTACCTCTCACAAAAATTCACTCAAGATGGATAACAGACTTAAACTTAAGGCATGAAACCTTAAGAATCCTAGAGAAAGATGTTGGTAAAACCCTATCAGACATTGGCCTAGTCAAAGAATTTTTGAGGAAGACCCCCAAGGCAATCACTGCAGCATCAAAAATAAACAAATGGGATCTGATCAAATTAAAAAGTTTCTGCACAGCCAAGGAAACCATCAGTAGAGCAAATAGAGAACCCACAGAGTGGGAGAAAATATTTGCTCTCTACACCTCTGATAAAGGCCTAATAACAAGAATCTATCTAGAACTTAAAAGAATAAACAAGAAAAAAATCAAACAATCCCATCAAGAAATGGGCGATGGAAATGAACAGAAATTTATCCAAAGAAGACAGAATAATGCCATGCAAACATATAAAGAAATGTTCAACTTCTCTAATTATTAGAGAAATGCAAATCAAAGCCACAATGAGATACCACCTAACCCCAGTAAGAATGGCCTATATCAAAAAATCCCAAAACAACAAATGCTGGCAAGGATGTGGAGAGACAGGAACACTCCTACACTGCTGGTGGGACTGCAAATTAGTGCAACCTTTGTGGAAAAGAATTTGGAGATACCTCAAACAGCTAGAAATAGAAATACCATTCGACCCTGCAATAGCATTTTTGGGCATCTACCCAAAAGAGCATAAGACATTCTATTATAAAGACATCTGAGGCCGGGCGCGGTGGCTCACGCCTGTAATCCTAGCACTTTGGGAGGCCGAGGTGGGCGGATTGCTCAAGGTCAGGAGTTCGAAACCAGCCTGAGCGAGACCCCGTCTCTACCAAAAATAGAAAGATATTAATTGACCAACTAAAAATATATATACAAAAAATTGGCCGAGCATGGTGGCACATGCCTGTAGTCCCAGCTACTCGGGAGGCTGAGGCAGGAGGATCGCTTGAGCCCAGGAGATTGAGGTTGCTGTGAGCGAGGCTGACGCCATGGCACTCACTCTAGCCTGGGCAACAAAAGTGAGACTCTGTCTCAAAAAAAAATAAAAATAAAAAAAAATAAAGACATATGCACCCGAATGTTTATAGCAGCACAATTCACTATTGCACGATCATGGAAACAACCCAAGTGCCCATCAATTCATGAGTGGATAATTAAAATGTGGTATATGCTCACAATGGAATATTACTCAATCCTAAGAAATGACTGTGAGCTAGCACTATTTATGCTATCCTGGATTAAGCTTAAGCCCGTTATCCAAAGTGAGGTGACACAAGACATGGAAAATGGGGGGCAGGGGCAATATTTGTAACCCTAACAATATTTGTACTTCCTATAATATGATGAAATAAAAGAAAAATATTTAAGCAAAAAAAAAGAGAGAGAGAGAGTTTGTTCCTAAAATATGAGGTTGTGAACTGTCACAGAAAGTATGCAATAACTATTTGATGAATGAAAGAAGAGATGGATGGATTGAAGATAGGATGACTGGAAGGATGGCAAGACACACCAAAGGACAACATTAACAAACATACTATTCACTTACTGTCTTTTTTACCAGGTGACCCTCATTCAATAAATTTTTATGGAGTAACAGCTCTATGCCCCACACTTCATTAAGTATTATCATTAAGTAGTATCACCATATAAGCAGAAGCAAAGACAAAGATCCTATGATCCTCTAAATAGACTCAGAGAAAGCATTTGACAAAATTCAACACCCTTTTATGATAAGAACGCTCAACACAATAGGCATAGACGGGGCTTACCTAAAAATGATACAAGCTATATATGACAAACCCACAGCCAATATCATACTGAATGGGGAAAAATTGAAAGCACTCCCACTTAGAACTGGAGCAAGACAAGGTTGCCCACTATCTCCACTTCTGTTCAACATAGTGCTGGAAGTCCTCGCTACAGCAATCAGACAAGAGAGCAGAATTAAGGGCGTCCAAATGGGAACAGAAGAGATAAAACTCTCACTCTTTGCTGATGACATGATATTATACCTAGAAAACCCCAAGGATTCAATGAAGAGACTCCTTGATCTGATAAATGAATTTGGTAAAGTCTCAGGATACAAAATCAATACACAGAAATCAGAGGCATTCATATACACTAACAACAGTAAAAGTGAGAACCAAATCAAAGACTCAATTCCCTTCAAAATAGCAACAAAGAAAATAAAGTACCTTGGAATATATTTAACTAAGGAGGTAAAAGACCTCTACAGGGAGAACTATGAAACACTGAAGAAGAAAATAGCAGAGGACGTAAACAGATGGAAGAATATACCATGCTCATGGTCGGCAGAATCAACATTGTTAAAATGTCTATACTACCCAAAGTGACCTACAGAGTCAATGCAATCCTTATCAAAATACCATCATCATTTTTCACAGATATAGAAACCATAATTTTATGCTTCGTATAGAACCAGAGAAGACCTTGTATAGCAAAATCAATCCTAGGCAATGAAAACAAAATAGGAGGTATCAATTTACCAGACTTCAAAGTATAATGCAAGGCTATAGTCATTAAAACAGATTTTCACTGGCACAAGAACAGGGACATTGACCAGTAGAACAGAACAGATATAATACCATCCTCATACAGCCAACTAATCTTTGACAAAGCAGACAAAAACATACACTGGGGAAAAGAATCCTTATTCAATAAATGGTGCTGGGAAAACTGGATAGCCACATGTAGAAGACTGAAACAAGACCCACACTTTTCACCTCTCACAAAAATCAACTCAGGCTGGGTAACAGACTTGAACCTTAGGTGTGAAACTATTAGAATTCTAGAGGAAAATGTTGGAAATACTCTTCTAGACATTGGTTTAGGCAAAGAATTTATGAAGAAGACCCCAAAGGCAATCACAACAGCAACAAAAATAAACAAATGGGACATGATCACAGCCAAAGAAACTGTCAAGATAGCAAACAGACAACCCAGAGAATGGGAGAAAATTTTCGCTAGCTACACATCTGATAAAGGGCTAATAACTAGAATCTATTTAGAACTCAGGAAAATCAGCAAGATAAAATCAAACAACCCTATCAAAAAAATGGGCAAAGAACATGAACAGAAACTTCTCAAAAGAAGACAGAATAATGGCCAACAAACATATGAAAAAATGTTCAACATCTCTAATCATCAGGGAAATGCAAATCAAAACCACAATGAGATATCACTTAACTCCAGTGAGAATGGCCTTTATCCAGAAGTCCCCAAACAACAAATGCTGGCATGGATGCAGAGAGAGAGGAACACTGCTACACTGCTGGTGGGACTGCAAACTAGTTCAACCTCTGTGGAAAGCAATATGGAGATACCTCAAAGCGATACAAGTAAATCTACCATTTGATCCAGCAATTCCACTACTGGGCATCTACCCAAAAGATCAAAAGTCACTTTTTGAAAAAGACACCTGCACTCAAATGTTTATAAGCAGCACAATTCACAATTGCAAAGCTGTGGAAACAACCCAAGTGCCCATCAATTCATGAGTGGATTAATAAAATGTGGTATATGTATACCATGGAATACTACTCAGCTTTAAGAAACAATGGTGATATAGCACCTCTTGTATATTCCTGGATACAGCTGGAACCCATCCTACTAAGTGAAGTATATCAAGAATGGAAAAATCAACACCACATGTACTCACCAGCAAATTGGTATTAACGGATCAACACCTAAGTGGACAAATAGGAGTAACATTTATCAGGTGTCGGGAGGGTGGGAGGGAGGAGGAAGGGATGGGTATATACAACCACAATGAGTAAGATGTGCAACGTTTGGGGGATGGACACGCTTGAAGCTCTTACTCAAAGGGGGAGGTGGGCATGGGCAATGTATGTAACCTTAACACTTGTACCCCCATAATATGCTAAAATAAAAAATAAATAAAAATAAATGTTAAAAAAGAGAAAATCTGTAGAAGGGGAAAAATATTTGCAAAATAGTCACTTGACAAGGTACTAATATTCAGAATATACAAGGAATTCAAACAACTCAACAATAAATAATAATAATAATCCCACCAAAAAAGTGGCCAAAGGGCATGAATAGACATTTTTTCAAAAGAAGACATATGCATAGCTGACAGGTATATAAAACAATACTCAACCTCACTACCTACCAAAGAAATATAAATTAAAACCACAATGATATATTATCTTACCCTAGATAGAATGACTGTTATTAAAAACACAAAAATAACAGATACTGGTCAGGATGCAGAGAAAAAGAACCTCTTATACATTGCTGGTGGGGATGTAAATTACTACAGTGATTATTAAAAACAGTATGGAGATTTCTCAAAAAAAAAAAAAAATAGAACTACCATACAATCCAGTAGTCCTACTGGTGGGTATTTATCCAAAGAAAAAGTAAACAGTATATCCCTAGAATGATATACATTACTAGATCACTAATGCCAATGCTTGTACAAAGGTGAGGCCTGTAAACATATCATCATATTTGTTTTATGTTGGTTAGTATAGTTATTTCTAAGCTGTTTTGTAAGGAAAAGTAAAGTTTTTGTCAAGATCCCCAGGTACATAATGTATAGCCCTCATTTTGGTAGGGATTATAACAATTCATGGAAAATTTTCACAGCCATAATATCTCTTGTGATTCTCTCAATTACCTTTACCTAAGGTAAAATTATCCCAGTTAAAGACAAGAGAGCAAGGCCTCACAGATTGGCCAAAGACATGCTCTCTGCGGGTAGTAAAGCTGACCCTGGAACCCATAACCTCTCCATCTCACATGCTTCTCTCCAAGCAAAACAATCACTTCAAGCAAATTCAGCATTTACTGAGTGTGTACTATGATGCAATAGTCAATGATTTACCCCAATCAATGACTTTCAAAATAAACATTGAGTTAATCATTGCAGCGCCAGTTAACTAAAATAGGGATTAGAAAAGTTTGATTTTGTAACATTTAGAACTCTCATGAGCCCGGGTCTCAGTGAACTCTTTATCTAGAACAAAGAGGAGCATTAATTTAATGTCTGGTTTGTGTAGCTTTAAACTCTAAAAGAACCACATTCCCTTATTTTGGATAAAATAACCTTGATGGCTCTCTTTAGATCATTCACTTTATTCCCTAAGTGATGAGTGTCTCCACTCTCCTCTTTCCTACCAAAAGGTTCCTGTCTGGCCCTTTCTCTTTTTATAGAATGAGAGAATTATAAATAATTGGAGACAGAAAGGATCTCAGAGATCTTATAGCCTAATCTCTTTATTTTTAGGAATAAGGAATTGGTGACTCAGTGAGGTGAAGTGTCACCAATGCATCACAACAAGACCTTGTTTTAGCATTCAGGTTTCCAATTCCCAGTTCAGTTATTCTCACATTGAAGAGTTCCCATCACTACCCAAGCATATGGACAAGAGGCATCATCAGGAAACCCTCCACAGACACAGAGTCATAAACATTGCTTGGCGATAGCTGTTTGTTTATAAATAACCATTTTCTTTGAAGAATAATGTATGTAGAGAAAGTTGCACATGTCTTAAATATGTAGCTCAATGAATTGTCAAAAAGTGAATATCTGTGTAACCAACACAAAAATCAAGAAAAAGAATTTTGGCCAGGTGCAGTGGTTCGTGCCTGGATTCCTAACACTCTGGGAGGCTGAGGTAGGAGGATTGCTTGAGCTCAGGAGTTCTAGACCAGCCTGAGCAAGAGCAAGACCTGTCTCCACTAACAATAGAAAAATCAGCCAGGCATTTGGTCCCCACTTGGTAGTCTCAGCTATTCTGGAGGCTGAGGCAGGGGGATCACTAGAGTCCAGGAGTTTGAGGTTGCAGTGAACTATGATGACGCCACTACACTCTACCCAGGGCCACAGAGTGAGACTGTCTCCAAGAAAAAAAAAGAAAAAAAAAGAATTTTTCCAGGACCCCAAAAGACCCATTATGCTTCCTCCTGCTCACAAACAGGTGATAGATAGATATAGATAGATAGATCTGACAATCACAAATGTACAGAAAAGTTGAATGTACATACAAAGAATTTGTTTTCTTTTAAGCTATTTTAAATTGCTGACCTGATGTTACTAAAACCTAAAATATGTTAGAATGCATTTCCTATAAACAAGGCAATTCTCCTCCATAACTATAACACAACTATCAAAATCAGAAAATGAATATTGATGTATTACAGCCATCTAACCCTCAGCCCCCATTCCTATTTCCCCAATAAATTACAATGATTGCTTTATGTCCAGTTCAGAATCCATTCTGTGACTCCCAAACAAGGCAGCCTCCCTTACCTTCCCCACATGAGTGGCTTCCTCACCTCTCTAAGGCTCTGACTCCCCATGCTAGACCACTCCTCCATGGGGATGCTGTTTGCACACTGCTTGGCTCTGAGTTCCCTCACCAGGCGGCCCCATCTTCTGCATCAATGTCTTCCTTACTTACTCAAGCTCTGATACTCCATCCCCGCCTACCACACTGGATGCCCATTTCTTTGTTTGATACAATCTGTGAAATCCCAAATTAAGTGCCCAACAGCATGGAGGTCCTCATCACCTGCTCAGGATTTGATGCACATGCCTTTCTGTGACACTGCCTGCCTTTCTGTGACACTGCCGTCTCCCTGATCAGCACCTCATACACCATCCCAGGCAGCCTCTCTGCAGGAGTGTCTCTTTTAACCTGATTGGGCTCTGACAGATAACTCAGAGAAAGCAGTTCTATCACGAGTGCCATAAATACCTAACTTATTTGGACCCATAGTGGATTTGGTACTGGATTGTTTTGAGAGGTAATGGGAAAGGAAGGTGAGAAGGAAGGGGAGGATTTGGTTATATATTTAACAAATATCTCCTCCTCAGTTGGATATGTTTTTAGTATTTTAATGAAGACTTTCATCAATTTATTAATCTTTTCTATTATGATTGGTGCTTTTGTGTCCTATTTAACATCTGTTTTCCTTCCTTTAGTGGGCAAATAGTAGTCCCCAAAAAGATGTCTACATCCTGATCACTGGAACATGTAAATATTTTACTTTACATGGGAAAATGGAATTTGCAGAAGTGATTAATTTAAGGATTTTGATAAGATTATCATGGATTATTGTATCTGCCTCCTTGTATGGGTAATGAGCGATTGTGAATTTAGTCCTAGAACCTGGGACCTGGCTTCAAGAGATAGGAGGGTTATTGAGAAGCCATGCTGCACTGCATGTCCTGTGGCTGGCAGGGGCTGGTAACAGTATCAGGTGAAGGTGAGGCATCACCAAAATTACTGGAGAGATCAAGAATTAGGGAAAGGATACAGGACTGGACTTGATACTTGACTCAGCCAAAGCTCAGGTTTGCTTTCCTTCTCTAACACTCAGATCCCTTATTTTGAGAAGACTCTCACTCTCTTATTATGGGAATTCAATAGCATGTTACTTTTTAAATGAGGACTTTCATCAACATGTTCATCTTTTCCATCATGATTGGTGCTTTTTGCATCCTGTTTAGGTGATTTTTTCTTTACTTGCAGTAGGCAGAAAAATAACCACCCCCTCAAAAAATGACCCCTACCTAACCCCCAGAATTTGCAAATATATTTCCTTGCATGACTAAACTAAATTATAAATGTAATTAAAGTAAATATAATTGACATGGACTGATTGTCTTGAATTATCCAGGTAGGCTCCATGTAATGGCATAGGTCCTTATAAGAGAAAAAGGGAGTTAAGAGGGTCAGAGTGAGAGAGAGATTTGAAGATGCTATGTTGTTGGTTTTGAAGATGGAGGAAGAGGCCAAATGCCAATGAATGTAGAAAGCCACTATACAGTGGAGAAGACAAGGAAACCTATTGTCATCTAGACCCTCACCCCCAGAAATGAACACAGCCCTGCAGCACCTTACTTTTAGCCCAGTGGCAATAATTTTGGGCTTTTAACCTCCAGGACTATCAGATAATAAATCTGTGTTATTTTAAGCCACCTAGTTTATAATTTATTATCATAGCAATATGAAAGTAATACACTACCCAAAGTCATGATTATATTCCATGTGATGGAAACACTTGATTGTTTAACTTTTCACATTCACATTTCACTTGAAATTGTTTTCTGTGTATGGTGCAATACAGAGGTCAAATACCATTTTTGTTTTCATGTGGATAGCAAATTCACATAGCACCATTTATTGAAAAGTCTGCCATTTCTTAATAACACTGCATGCCATCTTCATCATAAATAAAGCAATCACATGTACACAAGTCTATTTGTTGAATCTCTGTTAAATTTCATTGATTTATTTCTCCATCATTATAGATACAGCACACTATCTTAACTATAATACTTTTAAAATAGATCTTCATATCTATTAGATAATACCCAATTGTATTTTGATTGATTTTTGTATTTTGAACCATTCTTGCATTTCAGGAATAAATCCCATTTCATCATGGTGCATATTCTTTTTAATAAGCTATTTAATTTGGTTTGCTAGCATTGGGCTAAGGATTTCTAAATCAATATTCATAAGAGATATGTCTGGTTTTATGCCAGTAAAACATATGCTGCTTCAGTTACTATAGCTTTTTAATATATTTTGAAATTTGGTAATGTGATGCCTCCAGCTTTGTTCTTTTTGCTCAAGATAACTTTAGCTATTCAGGGTCTTTTGTCATTCCACACAAATTTTATTGTTGGTTTTTCTATTTTTATGAAGAATCACATAGGAATTTTTATATGGATTGCATTGAATCTATAGGTTGCTTTGGATAGTATGCACATTTTAATTATACTAATTCATGAACACAGGATATCTTTCCATTAATTGTGTCATCTTCAATTTCTTCCATCAATGTTTTATACTTTTCAGTATGCAGTGTTTACTTCTTTGGTTAAATTTGCACCTATGCAAATCAACAATCTAATGAATCCTCTTAAGGAAGTAGAAAAGGAACAGAAAACCAAACTCAAACCCAACATAAGAAAAAAAATAACTAAAGTCAGAGCAGAACTAAATGAAATCAAAAACAACAACAACAAAAATACAAAAGATTAATCAAACAAAAAATTGGCTTTTTGAAACAATAAACAAAATTGATAGACCTCTCCCAATATTAACTGGAATTGGAAAAGAAAGGACCCAAATAAGCTCAATCAGAAATGAAAAAGGAGATATTATAACTGATACCACAGAATTAAAAAACATCATCTTTGAATGCTATGAAAACTTCCATACACATACACTCAAAAACGTTGGGTTTTTGAGGAAATGGACAGATTCCTGGAACCACACAACCTCCCAAATCTCAAATCCCAATAAGGAAGAAATAGAATTCCTACACAGACCAAAACAAGCAACAAAATGGAGCAGTAATAAAAAAAATCTTCCATCAAAAAAAGTCCCAGATCAGATGGTTTCATAGATGAATTTTATCATACCTACAAAGAATTGGTACCCATACTGCAGAAATTGTTTTAGGATATTGAGAAGGAAGAAATCCTATTCAACTCACTCTATGTAGCCATTATCACCTTGATACCACTGCCAGGAAAAAAACATACACACACAAAAAAGGAGAATTATAGACCAATATCCTTTATGAATATAGATGCAAAAATTCTCAACAAAATTCTAGCCAACTGAATTCAGCATACCATCAAAAAATAATCCACTACAACCAAGTGGGCTTCATCCCAGGGATGAACGGATGGTTCAACATTTGCAAATCAACAAATGTTATACACCACATAAACAGACGCAAAAACAAAGATTGTATGATCATCTAAATAGTTGCAGAAAAAGCATTTGAAAAAATTCAACATCGTTTTATGATAAAAACTCTAAACAAAATAGGCATATATGGAACTTAGTCCAAAATTATAAAAGGCATGTATGACAAACCCACAGTGAACATCATGCTGAATGGAGAACAGTTAAAAGGATTCCCACGTAGAACTGGAACAATACAATAATGCTCACTGTCACCACTTCTATTCAACATAGTGCTGGAATTCCTAGTCAGAGCAATCAGGCAAAAGAAGAAAACTAACTGTACTCAAATGGAGAAAGCAGAGTTCAAAATATCACTCTTTGCTGATGATATGATCTTATACTAGAAAATCCCGAAGACTCTGCCAAGAGATTCCTAGAATTGATAAATAAATTCAGCAAGGTGTTAGGAGACAAAATTAATGTACACAGATCAGTAGTATTCCTATACACCAACAACAGTCAGGCTGAGAATCAAATGGAAGACACAATACCTTTCACAATAGCTGCAAAGAAAAGGAAATACCTAGTAATATAGTTAATCAAAGGAGTGAAAGATCTCTACATTGGGTAGTACAGATGTATAGATCTTTCACCTCGTTGTTTAAATATATCCAATAAAGAGATAATAACCAGAATCTACAAGAACTCAAGCAAATCAGAAAGAAAATATCAAAAAAAAACATTAAAAATGGGCAAAAGACATGAACAGAAGCTTTTCAAAAGAAGATAGACTAATGGCCAAAAAGTGTATGAAAAAATGCTCAACATCTCTAATCTTTAGGGAAATACAAATCAAAACCACAATGAGATATCAGCTAACTCCAATGAGATTGGCTTTTAGCAAAAAGTCCCAAAATAGTAGATGCTGCTATGGATGCAGAAAGAAAGGAACATTTATACACTGTTGGTGGGACAAGAAACTAGTACCACGTCTATGGAAAATAGTATGGAGATACCTCAAAAAACTGAAAGTAGGCTGACCATCTGATCCAGCAATTCCACTACTGGGTTTTTGCCCAATGGACAAAAAGATATTTTATAAAAAAGACACTTGCACTTGAATGTTTATAGTAGCACAATTCACAATTGCAAAGATGCAAAACCAATCTAAGAACCCATCCATACATGAGTGGATCAATAAAATGTGGTATATGTATACCACGGAGTGTTACCCCCCCAAAAATGGTGAACTAATACCTTTTGTAGAAACCTGATGGAACTGGAGACTAGCCTTTTAAGTGAAGTATCACAAGAAAGAAAGAACAAAAACCACACGTACTCACTACTAAATAGAAACATACAGATTAACATTCATGCACACATATGGTAGTAAATTTCAAAAGAAATCAAGCAGGGCAGTGGAAGGAGGAGGAGATGGGTAAATTCACACCTAACAGGTACAATACACACTTTATGGGTGATAGACACACTTACAGCATTGACTCAAACTGTACAAAAGCATCTCATGCAATCAAAATGTTTGTATCCTCATAATATTCTAAAATATCAATTAATTATTTAACTAATTAATTTAAAATAGCTCTACAAAGAGAACTATGAATCACTGAGGAAGAAAATTGCAGATGATGTAAACAAATGAAAAACATATCATGGTCATGGATCAGCAGAATCAACATTGTTAAAATGTCCATAGTACCCAAAATGATTTATAGATTCAATGCAATCCCCACAAAATACTAACATCATTTTTCACAGATCTAGAAAAAATAATTCTATACTTCATTTGGAACCTGAAAAGGGCCTGAATAGCCAAAGCAACCTCAAACAAAATAAACAAATCTGGAGGTATCACCTTACCAGACTTTAAGCTATACTAAAAGGCTATAGCAACCAAAGCAGCATGGCATTGGCACAAAAATAGAAACATAGACCTATGAAACAGAACAGAGAACCCAGATATAAAACCATCCACATATTGCCATCGGATATTTGACAGAGCAGACAAGAATATACACTGGGGAAAAGAAGCCCTATTCAATAAATGGTGCTGGGAAAACTAGAGAGCCACATGTAGAAGATCGAAACAGGATCCATACCTCTCACCACTCACTAAAATTAATTCAAGATATATTTTAGACTTAAACTTAAGACATGAAACCATTAGAATTCTAGAAGAAAATGTTGGAAAAACTCTTCTATATGTCAGCCTAAGCAAAGAATTTATGAAGAAGGCCCAATAACACAGCAATAACAAAAATAAAAAATGGGACTTGATTTAATTAAAAGATTTCTGCACAGACAAGGAAACAATTAACAGAGTAAATAGAAAACCTACAGAATAGGAGAAAATATTCACATGCTATACATCAGATAAAGGGCTAATAACCAGAATCTACAAAGAGCTCAAACAAATCAGTAAGAAAACATCAAACAACCCCATTAAAAAGTAGGCAAAAGAAATGAACAGAAGCTTTTCAAAAGAAGATATATTAATGGCCAATAAACATATGAAAAAAATGCTCAATGTCTCTAATCATCAGGGAAATGCAAATCAAAACCACATTGAGATATCACCTAACCACAGTGAGAATGGCCTTTATCAAAAAGTTCCAAAACAATAGATACTGGTGTGGTTGCTGAGATAAAGAAACACTTATACACTGTTGGTGGGACTGGAAACTAGTACAACCTCTATAAAAAATAGTATGGAGACCCCTCAAAGAACTAAAAGTAGATCTAAAATTTGATCCAGTAATCCCAACACTGGGTATTTACCCAAAGGAAAAAAGTCATTTTATCAAAAAGACACTTGCACTAGAATGTTTATTACAGCACAAATCACAATCACAAAGATGTGGAATCAACCCAAATGCCCATCAATTCATAAGTGGTTAACAAAATGTTGTATATGTATGCTCTGGAGTACTACTCAGCCATAAAAAAGAATGAATTAATTCCTTTTGTAACAATCTAAATGGAACTGGAGATTGTACTCCTTAGTGAAGTATCATAAGAATGGAAAAACAAACACCACATATACTCGCTATAAAACTGGAACTAACCAAACAGCACTCATGTGCACAGATGGAAGTAAAACTCAACATACATCAAGTATGTGGGAGAGGGTTGGGAATGGGGATGGTGAAATCATACCTAATGGGTACAGTGTGCACTATCTGGATGATGTACACACTTAGAACTTTTTCTCAAGCAGTACATAAGCAACCGTTATAACCAAAATATTTGTACCCTTGTAATATTCTTAATAATTTTTAAAAATTTACTCCTAAGTATTTTTGTCCCTTTTGTGATTTTCTGAATAAAGAGTAAGAAACTCATAGGTACTTTTATGCTATTATAATTGGTGTTGTTTACTTAATTTCTTTTTCAAATAGCACATTGTTAATATATAGAAACACTGCTGATTTTTCTAATTTTATTGGTTCTAACAGTTTTTTGATAAAGCCTTTATAGTTTTCTATTGACCAATGATATAGGATAAAATGTCAAGAAATAAACCCACATAGATACAGTCAATTGACTTTTGACAAAGGTAGCAAGAATGCACAATGGGGAAAAACTGTCTCTTCAATAAATGGTGTTGAGAAAACTGGGTATCCACATGTAGAAGAATAAAAATGAGCCCTTATCTCATCCCTTACATAAGAAGCAACTCAAAATGGATTAAAGAATTAAACACAGACTAGAAAATATAAAACTACTAGAAGAAAAGATAGGAGGAAATCTCCATAACATTGGTCTGGGCAGTGATTTTTTGGATATGACCACAAAGGCACAAGCAATTAAATAAAAAATAAACAAATGAGATTTTATCAAATAAAAAAGCTCTGAACAACAAATGAAACAATTAATAGAGTTAATGACACTCTACAAAAAAGACACCTGCACTCGAATGTTTATAGCAGCACAATTCATAATTGCAAGGCTATGGAAACAGCCCAAGTGCCCATCAATAGAAGAATGGATCAATAAAATGTGGTATATGTATACCATGGAGTACTATTCAGCTCTAAGAAACAACAGTGATATAGCACATGTTATATTTTCCTGGAACCCATACTACTAAGTGATGTTTACCAAGAATGGAAAAACAAGCACCACATATACTCACCAGCAAACTGGTATTAACTGAGTAGCACCTAAGTGGACACATAGGTA
Source organism: Microcebus murinus (assembly GCF_040939455.1). Lineage (NCBI taxonomy): Eukaryota > Metazoa > Chordata > Mammalia > Primates > Cheirogaleidae > Microcebus > Microcebus murinus. The sequence goes on along the minus strand of NC_134117.1, from coordinate 30,231,584 downwards.
CTACAGTAATAGGGTATTGGGCACGTGGGAGGGGGGAGGGGGGCGGGTATATACATACATAATGAGTGAGATGTGCACCATCTGGGGGATGGTCATGCTGGAGACTCAGACTTGTGGGGGGAGGGGGGAAATGGGCATTTATTGAAACCTTAAAATCTGTACCCCCATAATATGCTGAAATTAAAAAAAAAGTAAAAAGAAAAAAAAATAGAGTTAAGAGACAAACCACAGATTGGGAGAAAATATTTGCAAATCCTACTTTGGGTAAGGGGCTAATATCCAAACTATATGAGAAAATCAAACTACCCAATAACAAGAAAATAAATAACTTTATTTTTAAAAAACTGCAAATGACTTGAATAGGCATTTCTCAAAAGAAGACATACAGATTGCCAACAGACACATAAAAACATGCTCAACATCTCCAATCAGAGAAACACAAATTAAAACCACAATAAGCTATCACCTCACACCTGCTAGATTCTTATTATCAAAATGGTGAAAGAGGGCCGGGCGCGGTGGCTCACACCTGTAATCCTAGCTCTCTGGGAGGCCGAGGCGAGCGGATTGCTTGAGGTCGGGAGTTCGAAACCAGCCTGAGCAAGAGCGAGACCCCGTCTCTACTATAAATAGAAAGAAACTAATTGGCCAACTAATATATAGAGAAAAAATTAGCCGGGCATGGTGGCGCATGCCTGTAGTCCCAGCTACTTGGGAGGCTGAGGCAGGAGGATCACTTGAGCCCAGGAGATTGAGGTTGCTGTGAGCGAGGCTGACGCCATGGCACTCACTCTAGCCTAGGCAACAAAGCGAGACTCTGTCTCAAAAAAAAAAAATGGTGAAAGATAAGTATTGGTGAGGATGTGGAGAAGAGGAGAAACTTGTACACTGTTGATGGTATTATAGATTAGTAGACACATTTTGGAAAACAGTGTAACAACCCCTCAAAAAAACTAAAAACAGAATGACCATATGATCCAGCATTTCCACCTCTGAGTATGTACTAAAAGAATTGAAATCATTATGTTGAATAGATATCTGCACTCCCATGTTTACTGTAGTATTATTTACTATAGCCATGATATACAAACAACCTAAGTGTCCATCAAGGGAGGAAAGAACTTTTTAAATGTGGTATATATACTTAATTAAGGAGGTGAAAGATCTCAACAAGGAGAACTACAAGAAACGGAGGAAAGAAATTACAGATGACACAAACAAATGGAAAAAATTCTTGCTGCTGGATCAGTAGAATCAACATTGTTAAAATGTCCATACTACTCAAAGTGATTTACAGATTCAATGCAATCCCCATCAAAATGTCAATGTCATATTTCACAGATCTAGAAAAAAGAATTCTATGCTTCATTTGAAACCAGAAGAGTCTGAATAGCCAAAGCAATCTTAAGTAAAAAGAACAAAACTAGAGCCATCACATTACCAGACTTCAAACTGTACTACAAGGCTATAGTAACCAAAACAGCTTTGTACAGGTACAAAAACAGACATAGAGAACTGGAACAGAATAGAGACCCCAGATACAAAACCATCTACCTAAAGCCAACTGATCTTTGACAAAGCAGACAACAATGCACACTGGAGAAAAGAAGCTCTATTCAATAAATGGTGCTGGGAAAATTGGATAGCCACATGCAGAAGTATAAAACAGGACCACTATCTCTCACTACTCACAAAAATTAATTCAAGATAGATAAAAGACTTAAATGTAAGGCATGAAACCATAAGAATTCTAGAAGAAAATGTAGGAATAACTCTTCTAGACATCAGTCTAGGCAAAGAATTCATGAATTCATAAATATTTTTTTGAGACATGGTCTTACTCTGTTGCCCAGGATGGAATGCAGCAGCAGCATCATAGCTCACTGCAACCTCCAACTCCTGGACTCAAGCAATCCTCCTGTCTCAGCCTCCCAAGTAGCTGGGACAACGGTTGTGCACCGCCACACCTAGCTAGTTTTTTTTTTTTAATTTTTTGCAGAGATTAGGTCTTGCTATGTTGCCCAGATTGGTCTTGAACTCCTGGCCTCAAATGATCCTCCTGCCTTGGCCTCCAAACGTGCTGGGATTGCAGGCATGAGCCACCATGCCCAGCAGTGAAGTTTCCTTGTATATTTCTGTTTGCATGTGTTCAAATATAACCATATATACATATTTCCCTCTTCTTTGCCTTAGTGTGTGTGTGTGTGTGTGTGTGTGTGCGTGTGTGTGTGTGTGTGTGTCTGTCCGTTTATGTGCATTTAACCACTGAGATGGAAAAGAAGAACATCCTTAGAGGGACTGGTTAATTCAAATTTTATTTCATGTTATTCCCTCTGGCTGGAATGATCTTCCTTTGTCTTCCCCCTGCATGTATATGCATATACATACATACATAAATATATGCATCACACACATATACATATGCACACATAATTATATTTTAATATCCATTGAGAAAAGGCAGAAAATATACATGCCAAACTTTCAAGAGACCATTCCCCGCGAGAGTTAAATAGGAATGAGAGATGAGTAAATTTTACTTATTTTATTTAAAAAAAATTTTAATCTCATAGCACAATTTCTGATTTTCAATTTGTAGTAAAGCAAAATATGACACTTATGAAAGGTTGGTCTTGCTATCAGGAAAAAAAACAGAAAATGAGGTCTCCCCCTGCACATGCTGGCATATTCTCTCTCTCTCTCTCTCTCTCTCTCTCTCTCTCTCTCTCTCTCTCTCATTCTTCTTAGCTAATTAGCTCACAGGCACCCTGCAGGGTTCCATTTTCACAACATCTGAAAACAGCCTAACAAACAGAAAGGAAATGTTTTCTCTTTACATTCACCAGAAACTGCTTTTCTTAGAATTTGTTTTACAGCCTTGGAGTTCCTGAATGAATTGCAGGCTACAACCATCAGACTTCAGCCATATCTCAAGGGCAGAGTCACATCCCCATGCGATAATCCCATCTACAGAGAAAGGTGGTAGGCAACTCTCGGATTTTGACATCTTGCCATTTCTGTTATCAGCTCACCACCAGAAAGAAAGAAAGGAGCAGATACAGCAGTTTCTCGGCTGCACCCTGCTAATTTACAACCTCCCCCTAAATAAAAAGGCCAAATACCTGGTTCTCTCTGCCAACATTCTCTACTTCCTTCACTACTGTGTTGGCCATTTTCCAGCTGGGAAAGGTAAATAAATCTCTTATTTCTATCCTAATTTTTATCTGGAGAAATCTTTCTCAAAACCCACATGCAGGCTGGGTGCAGTGGCTCACGCCTGTAATCCTGGCACTCTGGGAGGCGAGGCGGTTGGATCATTTGAGCTCAGGAGTTGGAGACCAGCCTGAGCAAGAGCGAGACCCCATCTCTACTAAAATTAGAAAAAAATTACTTGGACAGCTAAAAATATATAAAAATATTAGCTGGGCATGGTGGCACATTCCTGTAGTCCCAGCTACTCAGGTGGCTGAGGCAGGAGGATTGCTGGAGCCCAGGAGTTGGAGGTTGCTGTGAGCTAGGCTGATGCTATCACTTTAGCCTGGGTAACAAAGTGAGACTCTGTCTCAAAAAAAAAAAAAAAAGACTGCATGCACTAGCTCACACCCTAACCTTATACCCTTACATTTATAGTCTGCTTTCCATTTGGTATACACTGCAAATAGATGTAGCTTATGATCTCCGGGTTGTATTACAAAAAAAGAGTCTTATTGGAGATGAAATGGTAATATTTATTTTATGCAGGAAAATTTGAGGAGTAGTGAATTTTAGGAAATTTGAAGGGTGGGGGAAATTAGAAGAGACAGGGCTCAGAGATGACATTCCTGCTATTAAGATAGAGATGGATAATAGCTGGCACACAGGCCAGACAGCCTCTGGTTTGTTCAGATGAGGCTGGAGGGTCTTGCTCTGAAGTTCGACAGGCTGCCCTTTCTTCAGACTGGAATGAAACAGAGCTCATAGAAGGGTGGTACAGAGCCTAACCCATTGTCAATTGGGGTGGTATCAATGTCTTTCGGATCAACCAGAGGTTTCAAGGTAAAATTCTGCAAAATGCCGGTCAGGATTAAAAACAGCTCCATGCGGGCCAGGCTCTCTCCAACACAAACTCTTTTTCCTAAAAATGACATATAAGTTAATTTTTCATTTAATTCTATTTCAGAGTTAGCACACAGGGAGGCTTAAATAAATATGGGATTAAGAAACATATTAATGAATGACTAATTAACCTATGGCTTCTTCAATTTATACCCAAGCTTGATTTCCTTCATTTCCTCAGCACATATTTCTATGTGCATACTATATGAAAAAATCTTTTTTGTATGTGCTAGAACTGCTATACTGAGGCTTGCCATTGACCTCTCTACACACATACGCGCACGCCTATCCCAACTGGAACAATACACAACACTGTATCTACTTTTCCATCTATGTCTCACCTAGTACTCAATAATAGATTTATTTCTCCTTGTCTGTATTCTAAACAATAATCTTAATCTTTTCACATACCTGCTTTAAAATTTTTCAAGAGCTTAACATTACCAGGTATGAAAAAGAAATGTCACAAACTGGCCACAAACAATTCTCAGAGCCTCATTTCTTTCCATTCCTTCCATCCAGTTCCCCACAACCCAGCCATCACTACCTATACCACTCCCCAAACAAATTGGGAATTTCAAGTTTTATCTCAGACTCCAAGTCTTCTTCTATCTGGAATAATCTTCCCCTCTGCTCTGCCTGCCAATAGCTTATATATCCTTCCAGATTTGGTTCAGACTTCATTTATTCTATGCAAACTTCTTTGAGGTGCTCAGGGCATACAATTCACACTCTTATCTGTTTTCCACACATTCAGTTATGCTTCTACTACAGTACATTTCACATGAAATGTAAATTATTCATCTATCTCACAGACTGGAATATAAAGTCTTAAGGTAAGCACTTAGATCTTGTAATACCCACAGTGTCAAGACAAAAGGCAGGCCTGCAAACCATGGGAAATGATTAGAAATTTTAGTCATGATCATTATGCAATAGGGGACTCCAAAATACAGGAAGGAAGACAAGGAGCAGTGGCTCCTGTTGAGATTATCCCTGGGCATGGTACAAAACCTTGGGATCACAATATCAAGGGTTGCTCAATATTTCTTTTCTTAAATAATCAGGAGCAAATCCCTTATTTCTGTCTCTGTTTCAGTTACTTCTGTGGAAAAGGTCCTTTCACCTCTAATCTTCGTTTTGCTTTTTCCTTGGAATGTGCTGAAAATTCTCCATTTCTTCCTCTTTCCAGATCCATTCTGTATTTGCTTGCGTTTGTGCTTAACTGTTTCCAGGAAACTGACTTCTATGGACTGCATTAACCCAGAAGTTAGTTCCCTTCTGGGTTCTGAGTAAATTCAGAAGATCAGACATTGAGAAAGTCAGAGTGTCTATTTCCTCAATCCCGCCTTGCCAGGCCATAGTTTGGCAGTGGCTGTGTTCCTACCTACATAGATAATTCTCCTTCATCCACTCCCTTCTGGCTAAAGGTTTGTTCAACTTCCAGTAACACCCTCCTCCCCTTGTCCCTTCTGGCCAAGCATGATAACATCTCCCTGCTGATGTTAGTCCTGAGTATTTTACAATGCTTTGTTTCTTCTCTTACCCTGCCCACACCTCTGAAAACAGTCTCTTCATTAAACTCACTTTAATTAAACTTTTTGAATGTGCCCACCTGTTTCTTTCCAGGATCCTTAACAAATCAAGGAAACATACTCAAATGTTACTTCCTGAAAGAAAATTTCCCCTACCCTCCAACTTCTCTGGCCATGCCCCCTGAATAAAGACCGGAGTCAGGAGCTCCTCTCTCTGGGCTCACACAGAAGCCCCGAGCACAGCATTTGTCACGCTGGAGTCTCATTGCCTGGAAACTTGTTTTCCTCTCTCTTAGAGGGGAGATCTGTTTCTTGTTCACACTTGGATCCCTGGATCTGAGCATGGGATCGCTACATGTAAGGTGCTCAGTGAAATTTATTGAGTGAACTGGCCTCTCGGTGTAAATGAGAAAAGCCTTTCTAGAACTGGACCTCTAGGAGGAACTCTTGAGGACCTCAGTGGGGGTCAGGAAGCAGAATCAGTGAGTACAGCTGCCAATCCAATGAGAAACACCCAGGACTTTGGGAGCGGTCCCTCTGGCCTCCTACAAATGACAATTTGTCCATCCCAAAATACAATCCACACAAAAGCCCTTCCTCATCTCACTTAACCCCTGATGAACAAATAAAAAGAAAGCTTGCTTGCCTGCTGAAAAAGGCATGAAGTAGTCACTCTTCTTAAAGTTGCCACTTGCATCCAGAAAGTGGCCAGGATCAAACTTCTCTGGGCTAGGAAACTCTTTGTCATCATACAGCACAGAAGACAGGTGTATTAATACGGTTGTGCCCTGATAGAAAGAGAAACGGATAAACCAGATTATAAAGAAGGTCATGGAGCTTGAAAAAAAATATTAGAAATCCCTTATCTAATCCTTTTGTTTTATAAAAGGAGACTGAGGCACAAAACAGGAGAATTTATTTGCTCCATATCACAGAACAAATTATTGACCAAGGTCAACAGGTATTACATCATATAATGCCCAGTCCAGGGCACTGTTCTTTGCAAGGCCATAGTCACCAGTGTGTAGTCTGACACCAGCCCGTACTTTGCAGAAAAACAAGGAAGCTCCCTGTAGCACATTGCTCTTAGTGAAGAAATTGCAGAATTGTTTTAACAGTGCTGATACCACTGAAAATTCATCTCATTCCCTTTAGAACCAAGGATTTTGCCTTCCTCAGAACTCAGTAGTTGAGTGGTCTTATTCCGAAAAACTTCAATTTCTCATCAAGACGAGAAACTGATAAGTATCTCCTCCTTCTGCTGTGTTCCTTCAACTGAATTTTCACACATTCTTGTGGAAAGTAGAGAGCATTTTCAATTTCTAGTAGGTTTTTCTGAAACTCAGAAATAATAGTGAGTTACAGTTTAGTTTTCAGAATCAGTCAAATCTTTCTCTCCACCAAATTAAGCTCTGTGACCATAGTTAGGTTGTTTAAAATTTCAATGCCTCATTTTCATCACTAGTAAAATGTAAGCAACATATTTGCATAAATTTTATAAATGTAAGATGAGACAATACATGAAAAAACTTTTTTATGCAAAGATTACCACATGTTAAAATGCTCAATAGAAAGAAGTTTCATTACTGTTATGATGATAATGATTGCATTCACAATAGTTTGGGATCTTAACAAAGCCCCTACTTTTACTAGGTAAGAGATAAATTTTAAATCCATATGTGTCTAAATGTGTTCTGGTATACTGCATGGCCTCTCCAAACAGGATGTAGTTTTTTTTTTTGTTTTTTTGTTTTTTTTTTTTTTGAGACAGAGTCTCGCTTTGTTGCCCAGGCTAGAGTGAGTGCCGTGGCGTCAGCCTAGCTCACAGCAACCTCAAACTCCTGGCTCAAGCAATCCTCCTGCCTCAGCCTCCCAAGGAGCTGGGACTACAGGCATTCGCCACTATGCCCGGCTAATTTTTTGTATATATTAGTTGGCCAATTAATTTCTTTCTATTTATAGTGGAGACGGGGTCTCGCTCTTGCTCAGGCTGGTTTCGAACTCCTGACCTCGAGCAATCCGCCTGCCTCGGCCTCCCAGAGAGCTAGGATTACAGGCATGAGCCACCGCGCCCGGCCAGGATGTAGTTTTCATTTCACAAAATCCATAGGTCAAATTAATAAACTCTCATATCCATGTGGACAAATAAAAGAGAAAAAGAAGTATCAGTCCCTCCTGACCTTCTTCCTAGTAACACAGCTATTCCCGTGATTCTTTTCCTGCCTGGGTGAACTTAGAACACACCCTTAGCATGAAGTGCAGGAAACTTGTATGTTCAGCCCCAAAATGGGCTTCCAGATAAAGTTAAGTTGTGGCAAAACCCTTCTTCTGGCTGGTGGGGCCACCTGCCTCTGGCTATGACATAGCAACTGCTTTGGAGTTGCCCTCACAATTAAGCAAATAGAAATCTGAAAAATATATGTAAGGTAGGAATTTTTTGTCATTGCACAAGAGGCAATCCAGGATTGTGACACTTTACTAAAGAGAAATTAGGCCCCATAATCACCCTGGATTTCTGACTGAGAACACTTCCCCCCCATTATGCAGGATAGTGAGGGACAAGCAAAGTGGTGTTATTTTCAAGCTGAGAAAACAGAGATCAAAATTTGGCACCTAGAATTTGTAAAGACAAAGCCAGAAGAATTTATTTTGTAAAGACAAATTCTAGGGTACAGGACAGTAGGAATCCACAAATACTGATGATCTCAAAAGTGTACAGGACTCTTCTCTGTAAGTCCATGGCTGTGGGTTGGGTGGCACATGTGCAGTAGGAAACTCCATGAAGCCTATTGGAGGAAGACAGCTGGAGGGTTGAGAACTGAAGATAAATACCAGATGTTGTAAGGAACAGGTAGAGCTGACGTTCCAACCCAGCCAGGACAGAGTGAACTTTCTTGTAACCTCAGATATTCTGTGCTTACCCCCAAAATTACAAACTGTTGGACTAAGGAACTCCCCAAAGACCACATTTAAAATTGAAATTAATCCACAATGACAAAGAATTATACTAAGTCTAACAAAATGAAAAACATCTGTCAGTAATATAACTACCTGCTAAACTAAAAGTCAATGCCTTCTAAAGGAAGACAGCATGATCCAGACTCCCCACAAGGCATCATTCAAAATGTTCAGCATACAATAAAAAATTATTAGACATGTAAAAGAAATAAATGTCACCCAAAATTAAGGGGAAAAGGTCAATCAATAGAAACATATCCATGAAATCCTAGATCATAGGATTATCGCGTAAGAACTTCAAAGTAGATATTATGAATATATCCAAGTATTTAAAGGAACAATTATAAGGGAATATATGGAAAATATCCATAGTAAAGAAGATACCATGACTATATCCCAAGTATGATAGAGGAATAATAATAAGGAAATAGATGGGAAATATCAGCAGAGAAATGAAAACTATAAACATAGAAATTCTAGAATTGAAAAGGGCAGAAATGAAAAGTTACTGGACGGGAATAATAGCATTGGAGACTATAAAAGAAAGGTTCATGAACTTAGAGACATATCGATAGGGCAATTGCTAAGAAGCTCCCATTGGAAGAATTCTCATATATAAATATATATACACTGGAGGATTACCAAAAACATGAAGGTACTGGATCATAGAAGACACTCAAAAAAAGAAATGGTACTGGGTGAATTTTCATTTTCATGGCTTTATCTTAAAGGCAGGCAAGATACTGGGTGACTAAAATTTGTCTACAAACCATCAGTCTCGCTGGCTTGAAGAATCAAAAAACATTCAGGTACCTCACCCACACAGAAGCTGAAGAGAAAGGGGATAAAGAGAGAGCCAGAGAAGGGAAGCCCTAAATTCTTTATAAGATCACTTTCAAATCTCTGGATAGCTCTTGAATTAGACAAGTGTGGACAAACTCCAAATAACTCACCTAAAGTCAAAATAACTAAACTGAGAATTCAGAGTATTGAATTTGACTCTTTCAGAAAATACAGAGAAGAAAAACACTTCTCAAAAGATATTATTAAAGCCAGCATAATTCTAACCCCAAAACCTGAAAAAGACATTACCAGAACAGAAAAATAATGTAATAGAAGGACATTTCTAGACAGACAGAAGCTAAAACTTTATCTTTAGCAAACCTATAATTCAATAAATGCTACCAAAGTTCTACAGGATAAAGAATATGGAGAATAAATACCCAGAGAGAGATGGAAAACTAGGAGATTATCACCACACTGATGCGGGAATTGAATGTACCCTAATAGAAGATATCCCTAAGAGTATCAAGTAAAATTAGGCCTGGAAAGCATTCATTGGATTTAATAATATGGAAGTCATCTATGGCCTTCAAAACAGTGTCACTAGAATGGAAGATATTTTTCAATGGGTTGAGAAATAAAAGATGCATTAGGAAATGTGTACATAGCTATAACCAAATTCTTCCAGGAGTTTGAATATGAGGGTATGGATAAGATAAGTTTTAGTAAGAGGGGTCAGAGTTTAGGGATAGGTATTTTTAAGATGAAGGAGAATTGAGGAGGGACAGAGCAAGATGGCCAGATAGGACCCTTCATTGATCATCTCCCCATAGAAACACCAATTTGAACAATTCTCCACACTTGAAAGTATTATACCTTCACAAGAGCCAAGGAAACCAGATGTGCGATCATAGTACTTGGCACAGTACCTGGTTTTAGCATAAAAATCAGAAGATACATTGAAAGCTCAGTGGAAGAACACAGTCACACTGCCCACTTCATCCCTTCCCCAACTCCAAGCAGCGCAGCACAGAGACAGACGATGCCCACTGGGCAAGAAAGAGGAAAGTGAGTGCAGGATTTTGATGTGGCCTGCCACAGTAAAACCCAATACCAGGCAGATATCCATGGCTCCTGACCCCAGGCCAGGACCTGCAGGTGGAGACTCTGGACTTGTCCCAGTGCTAGATTGAAACTTGTGGCCACAGCAGATGGTCTCATGCACTGGCCTGCACTACTGCTGGCCATTACAGTGGCCTCAGGCCATGAGTGAAGCTCAGCAGGCCAGCAGGCCACAGTAGCATGGGCTGTGGCATGTCCTTGGCTGCAGTGGTCCCAGAAGTTGTGGGCTTCAGGTATGACCCACCTGAACATCAGCCTTGGTGCCAAAAGACTGCCCTCACCTTACCTCCCCCAACACCAGGTGTGCAACACAGAGAGTGACTCCATGTATTGGGAGGAAGAAGAGGGAAGTAAGGGCAGAATTTTGCCTTGAAACGCAGTGCTGGGTCTCCCAGGGTGAAACCGAGCTCCAGGAAGAACCAAACAAGGTCTGACAGAGTCACTGGACCTGCATCAGCACCAGGTGGACACCTGTGGCTCTGGTGAGGCAGTCTTATGTTCTAGCCTCCATCACGGCCCGCTGTCTCCCACAGCCTTGAGCCTCAGTGACAGGCAAGCCAGGTTAGTGTGAGTGTTAGGTGTACTCCTGTGCTGTGCTGGTCACAGCAGCTTTGGACTTCTGGCCTGAGCCAGCATTATGGCAACTGTAGTGGCCACAGAACTGCCTTCTCCATCCCTTCCCCAAACCCCAGGCAGCACAGCACCGAGAGAGGCATTGTAAGCTTTGGGGAAGGAGAAGGAAGTAGACAGGAGACATTGTCTTGGAACAAGGCCTGCCACAATAAGGCCCCAATCCAGGCAGTGCCCCACAGCACATAACCCCTTGCTGGTGACCGTGGACAGAGTATCTGGAACTGTCCCAGCCCCAGGCAGGGCTTAGAATACCTTCTAGTTCTGAAAAAGCAGCAACACACCAACCACAAACTCATGGCAAACCTGGGCATAGGGCACCATCTAGTGCTGAAATAGAAGCCGTGACCACAGGCTCAGAGAATATAATAAGCAGCCCACTTAGAGGAAGGATGCACATAAGCAAAGCCAGACTGTGAAGACTGGAATAGACACGTAATCCTTCAATGCACAGATATCACTTCCTGCTCATAGCATCAAGAGCATTCAGGGGGCGGGATGCAGTAGCTCATGCTTGTAATCCTAGCACTTTGGGAGGCCGATGTGGAAGAATTGCTTGAGCTCAGGAGTTCAAGACTAGCCTGAGCAAGAGCAAGAACACATCTCTACTATAAATAGAAAGAAATTAGCCATTAGCCAAACAACTAAAAATAGAGCAAATTAGCTGGGCATGGTGGTACATGTCTGTAGTCCCAGCTACTCAGGAAGCTGAGGCAGGAGGATAGCTTGAGCCCAGGAGTTTGAGGTTGCTGTGAGTTAGGCTGGCGCCATGGCATTCTGGCTGAGGGCAAGAGAATGAGACTATGTGTCAAAAAAAAAAAAAAAGAGCATTCAGGGAACCATGACCTCACTGAATGGACAAATAAGGCACCAGAGACCAAGCCTAAAGTGATAGAGAGGTGTGATCTCTTAAGCAGTGGATTAAAAATAGCTGTTTTAAGAAAACCCAACAAAATTCAAGAAAATATAGAGAATTTCTAATTTATCACATAAACTTAAGAGATAGATTGAAACAATGTTTTTAAATCAAACAGAAATCCTGAGCTGAGAACCACAATTCACCAAATGAAATATGCAATAGAAGCCATCAATAGCAGAGTTGATAAAGTAGAAGAAAGAATTAGTGACCTTGAAGACAGGCTATTTGAAAATATACAGTGAGAGAAGAAAAATGGATAAGAATAAAGAAAGCCTATAGGAATTATGGGAAGGCATCAAAAGAGCAAATATTCAAATTATTGAAGTTCAAGAAAGATTTGAGAATGCCAAATGAATAGAAAGCTTATTCAGAGATAATAACAAAAAACTTTCCAAAGCTATAGAAAGATACAAATATCCAGATACAGGAAGGTCAAAGGTCACCAATCAGATTCACCCTAAATAAGTCCACCCCAAGATAGGTCATAATCAAGCATTCCAAGATCAAAGACAAAGAAAAGATTCTGAAAGAAGCCATAGAAATGAAGTAATAAACACATATGGGAGTTTCAATTCATCTGGCAATAGGCTTCTCAGCAGAAATCTAACAGGACAAGAAGGAGTGGGATACTATATTCAAAGTACCAAAGGAAAAAAATGGTTACCGAGAATACTATACTTAGCAATGCTATCCTTCAGAAATGAAGGCAAGATAAAGACTTTCCCAGATAAACAAAAGCTAAGAGAATTTACCACCATCAGATCTGTCTTATAAGAAATACTAAAAAGAGTTCTTCAAACTGAAAGAAAAAGATGCTAATGTGTAGCAAGAAAACACAGGAAGGTGTAAAACTCGCTGAGAAGAGTAGATATCTAGATAAACTCAGAATGTTCCAATAGTGTCAACATTGTGTACACCACATATATCTTTAGTATAAAAACTAAAATACAAAATTATTTAAAAAAAAATAACTAATCTGAGCACAGTGGTTGACACCTATAATTCCAGCAACTTGGGAGACGGAGGTGGGAGGGTCAGTTAAGCCCAGGAGTTTGAGGTCACAGTGAGCTTTGATCCTGCCATGGCACTCCAGCCTGGGCAACAGGGTTAGACTCCATCTCTAAAATAATAATAATAATAACTACAGTAACTTGTCAAGAGATAGGCAATATAAAAAATATAAAATGGGGTGGGACATCAAAAATTCTAAATGTGGGAGCAATGGGGTTATAGAGTCTTCTTAGTTTTTTTTTTATTTTTGTTTCTTGTTCTACCTTCAGCATCATAGTTAAATTATTATCAGCCTAAAATAATTTGTTATAACAAGTAAAAGTGTTTTTGTCAGCCTCATGATAACCGCAAAGCAATAACCTATTAGATACACCAAAAATAAAAATCAAGGAGTCAAAACACACTACTACAGAGGTTGAACTAGTTTGCAGTCCCACCAGAAGTGTAGGAGTGTTCCTCTCTCTCCGCATCCACGCCAGCATTTGTTGTTCGGGGTCTTTTTGATAAAGGCCATTCTCACTGGAGTTAAGTGATATCTCATTGTGGTTTTGAGTGCATTTCTCTGATGATTAGAGATGTTGAGCATTTTTTCATATGTTTGTTGACCATTCTTCTGTATTCTTTAGAAAAGTTTCTGTTCAAGTCCTTTGCCCATTTTTTAATAGGGTTATTTGATTTTTTCTTGCTGATTTTCGTGAGTTCTAAGTATATTCTAGTTATCAACCCCTTATCAGATACGTAGGATGCAAAAATTTTCTCCCACTCTGTAGGTTGTCTGTTTACTCTCATGACTGTTTCTTTGGCTGTGCAGAAGCTTTTTAGTTTGATCATGTCCCATTTATTTATTTTTGTTGCTGCTGTGATTGCCTTTGGGGACTTCTTCATAAATTCTTTGCCTAGGCCGATGTCTAGGAGAGTGTTTCCAACATTTTCCTCTAGAATTCTAATAGTTTCGTACCTTAGGTTTAAGTCTGTTATCCAGCGTGAGTTGATTTTTGTGAGAGGTGAAAGGTGTGGGTCCTGCTTTAGCCTTCTACAAGTGGCTGCAAACTAGTTCAACCTCTGTGGAAAGCAATTTGGAGATACCTTAAAGCGATACAAGTGAATCTACCATTTGATCCAGCAATCCCATTACTGGGCATCTACCCAAAAGATCCAATGACGCTCTACAAAAAAGACACCTGCACTCAAATGTTTATAGCAGCACAATTCATAATTGCAAGGCTGTGGAAGCAGCCCAAGTGCCTATCAATCCAAGAATGGATTAATAAAATGTGGTATATGTATACCATGGAGTACTATTCAGCTCTAAGAAACAACAGTGATATAGCACATCTTATATTTTCCTGGTTAGAGCTGAAACCCATACTACTAAGTGAAGTATCCCAAGAATGGGAAAACAAGCACCACATATACTCACCAGCAAACTGGTATTAAATGAGCAGCACCTAAGTGGACACATAGGTACTACAGTAATAGGGTATTGGGCAGGGGGGCGGGGGGTGGGTATATACATACATAATGAGTGAGATGTGCACTGTCTGGGGGATGGTCATGCTGGAGACTCAGACTTGTGGGGGGAGGGGAGAAAGGGCATTTATTGAAACCTTAAAATTTTTACCCCCATCATATGCTGAAATAAAAAAAAAACTACTAAAAAATATAACAGCTAAAAAAAATAATCATAAGAGCAAGTAGAAGAGGTACACTCAAAATAAAGAGTATTAGCATAATTTAAAAAAAAAAAGCACTACTGGAGAAAATCACCTAAGCACAAAGGAAGATAGCAAGAGAGGGAGTAAGGAAGAAAGAAACTATAGATAAAAAACCTTAGAAAACAAATAACAAAATGACAGCAGTAAGACCTTAATGTATCATTAAATACCTTAAACATAAATGGATTAAATTCTCCAATTAAAAGACATAGAATAACTGAATAAACTTAAAAGAACAAGATATAACTATATGTTGCTTACAACATATAGCAACTATATAACTATAAGCAGCTATATAACTATATGTTGCTTACAAAAAAATTCACTTCACCTATAAGGACATGCATAGACTGAAAGTGAAGGGAAATAAAAAGATAATCTATGAAAATTAAAACCAAAAGAGAGCAGGAGCAGCCATACAGTTGACTCTTGAACAACAAGGCTTTGAACTGCATGGGTCCACTTATATATGATTTTTTTTTCAGTAAATACAGTCATCCCTCTGTATATGCAGGTTCCACATCTGCAATCAACCACAAATTTAAATACAGTATTCACAGATGTGAAACCCACAAATATAAGGGGCCAACTTTTTGTACATGCAAGTTCCACAGGGCTCACTGCGGGACTTGAATATGCATGGACTTTGATATCCACAAAGAGTCCTGGAACCAATCCCACATGGATATCATGGGATGACTATAGTTATATCAGATAAAATAGACTTTAAATCAAAAGCTGTAAAAAGAGACAAAGAAGGTCACTATAGAAGGATGAAGGGGTCAATTTGTCAAGAGGATATAACAATTGTATGCACCCAACATCAGAGCACCTAAATATATAAAGCAAACATTAATAGATCTAAAGAGAGAGAGACTCCAACACAATAATAGTAGGGGACTTTGACACACCACTTTAAACAATGGACAGATCATCCAGACAAGAATTCAACAAATAAACAGTGGAGTTAAACTACACCCTTGAACAAATGGACTTAGCAGACATCCATATAACATTCCACCCAAAAACTGCAGAATACACACTCTTCATGATAGCACATGAGACATTCTCCTGGATAGATTATACAGCAGGCTACAAAACAAGTCCCAACACATTTTTAAAAACTGTAATCAAATCAAGTACTTTTTTCTGACCACCACACAATAAAACTAGAAATCAATAACAAAAAGATCTTAGAAAACTATATAAATACATGGAAATTCAACAATATGCTCCTAAACAACCAATGCGTCAATGAAAAAAATGAAAAAGGAAATTTAAAAATCTCTTGAGTTAAATGATAATAGAAACACAGCATACCAAAACCTAAAAGCAGTACTAAGAAGGAAGGTTATAACAATTAATGCCAAGGTTAAAAAATAGAAATATCTCACATAAACAACCTATTATTGCCACTCAGTGAACCAGAAAAAATAAGAAAAAAAAAATCCAAAAATAGAAGGAAAGAAATAGAAATATCAGAACCAAAATAAATGAAATAGGGACTAGGAAAAAAAAAGACCAATGAAACAGAGTTGGGATTTTGAACAATAAACAAAATTGACAAAGCTTTAACTAAAATAAGAAAAAAGAGAGAAGACTCAAATAAATAAACTCAGAGATGAGAAAGGAGTCATTACCACTGACACCACAGCAAAACAAAAAGTCATTAGAGACTATTATGAAGACCTACAACCCAACAAATTGTAAAATCTAGAAGAAATAAACAAATTCCTAGACACATACAACTTGCCAAAATTGAATCATGAAGAAGTGGAAAATTTGAACAGACTAATTAATAATAAGTAACAGAATCAAATTAGTAATTAAAAATCTCCCATCAGGCCTGGCGCAGCGGCTCACGCCTGTAATCCTAGCACTCTAGGAGGCCCAGGCGGGAGGATCGCTAGAGGTCAGGAGTTCAAAACCAGCCTGAGCGAGAGCGAGACCTCGTCTCTACTATAAATAGAAAGAAATTAATTGGCCAACTAATATATATAGAAAAAATTAGCCGGGCATGGTGGTGCATGCCTGTAGTCCCAGCTACTCGGGAGGCTGATGCAGCAGGATTACTTGAGCCCAGGAGTTTGAGGTTGCTGTGAGCTAGGCTGACACCAAGGCACTTACTCTAGCCTGGGCAACAAAGTGAGACTCTGTCTCTAAATAAATAAAAATCTCCCATCAAAGAAAAGCCAAGACCCAAGAGCTTCATTGCTGAATTCTTCCAAATGTTTCAAAAAGCAATAAATACTAACCCTTCTAAAATTATTCCAAAAAATTGAAAGGGAAGAAATTTTTCCAAACACATTCTATGAGAGCAGCATTACCCTGGCAGCAAAGCTAGAACACAAACAAAAAAAGAAAACTCCAGGACAGTATTCCCAATGAACATAGATGCAAAAATCCTCAACAAAGTCCTACCAAACTGAATCCAACAACACATCAAAAAGATAATTCAACATGATCAAGTGGGGATTCGTTCCAGGGATGCAAAGATGATTCAGCATACACAAATACGTAAATGGGATACATCACAGAATGAAGGACAAAAACTATGCGATCATCTCAATAGACATAGAAAAAGTATTTGATAAAATTCAACATCCATTCATGATAAAAAAAAAACTCTCAACAAATTAGGCATAGAAGAAATGTACCTCAAGATAATAAAGGCCATATATAACAAATCAACAGCCAACATCATACTGGATAAGGAAAAGCTGAAAGCTTTCTCTCTAAGATCTGGAACAAGACAAAGAGGCCCACTTGAACATTTTTATTCAGTATAGTACTAGGAGTCCTAGCCAGAGCAAGAGAAAAGAAATAAAGAGCATTCAGATTGGAAAAGAGGAAGTTAAATTGTCCCTGATTGCAGATAACATGATCTTATCCCAAACACTCTGTCCAAAACTGTTAAAACTAGTAAAAAAAATTCAGTAAAGTTGCAGGACACAAAATCAATATACAAAAATCAGTAGTGTTTCTATAACAATGAGTTATGTCAAAAAGAAATCAAGAAAGCAATCATATCTACAATAAGTCACCCCCCCAAAAAAAATACTTAGAAATAAATTTAACCAAGGAGGTGAAAGATATCTACAATGAAAATTATAAAACATTGAAAACATTGAAGAAGACACAAATAACTGGAAATACAGTCCATGTTTATGGATTAGAAGAATCAATATTGCTAAAATGTTATACTACCCAAAGTGGTCTAGGATTCAATGCAATCCATATCAAAATACCAATTACACTCTTCACAGAAATATAAAAACCAATGCTAAAATTCATATGGAACCACAAAAGACCCCAAGAAGCCAAAGCAATCTTAAACAAAAAGAACAATAGTGGCATCATGCTATCTGACTTTAAAATATACCACAAAGCTATGGTAACCAAAACATCATGGCACTAGCATAAAAATAGACACGAGAAAAATAGACTACCCAGAAACAAACCCATACATCCACAGCCAACTGATTTTTTACAAAAGTTCCAAGTACACACAATGGGGAAAGGACAGTCTCTTCAATAAATGGTGCTGAGAAAACTGAATATCGATATGCAGAAGAATGACACTAGATCCTTAACTCTCACCTTATACAAAAATTAATTCAAAATGGATTAAAACCTTAAATGTAATATTTTAAACTATCAAACAACAAAACGAAAACATAGGAGACACTTCTATGACATTGGTCTAGGCAAAGAGTTTTTGGATAAAACCTCAAAAGCACAGGCAACAAAAGCCAAATATAGACAAATGGAATTATGTCAAACTAAAAGGCTTCTGCACAGCAAAGAAAACAGCCAACAGAGTGAAAAGACAACCTACGGAATTGAAGAATATATTTGTATATGCCTCTGATAAGGGGTTATATATCCAAAATATATAAGAAACTCAAACATCTCAACAACAAAAAATCCAATTAAAAAATGGGCAACAGGCTGGGCGAAGTGGCTCATGCCTGTAATCCTAGCACTCTGGGAGGCCCAGGCGGGCAGATCGTTCCAGTTCAGGAGTTCAAAACCAACCTGAGCAAGAGCGAGACCCCATCTCTACTATAAATAGAAAGAAATTAATTGGCCAACTAATGTATATAGAAAAAATCAGCCATGCATGGTGGCATGTGCCTGTAGTCCCAGCTACTCAGGAGGCTGAGGCAGCAGGATTGCTTGAGCCCAGGAGTTTGAGGTTGCTGTGAGCTAGGCTGACACCACGGCACTCACTCTAGCCTGGGCAACAAAGTGAGACTCTGTCTCAAAAAAAAAAAAAATGGGCAACAACAATACATGAGTGGATTAATAAAATGTGGTATATGTATGCCGTGGAGTACTACTCAGCCCTGAAAAACAATAGTGAATTAGTACCTCTTGTATTATCCAGCTCCATAGCCGGAGCACATTTTTCTAAGTGAAGTATCACAAGAATGGAAAATAAGCACCACATGTGCTCACCGTTAAATTGGTACTAATTGATCAACATTTATGTGCACACATGGAAGTAACATTCATAGGGTGCCAGGCAGGTTGGAGGGGGGTGGAGGGGATGGGCAAGTTCATACCTAATAGGTGCGGTGCACACTGTCTGGGGGATGTCACGCTTGTAGCTCTGATTCGGGTGGTACAAAGGCAATTTATGTAACCTAAGTATTTGTACCCCCACAATATTCTGAAATAATAATAATAATGATAATTTAAAAATAAAACAAAATAATTTTTAAATGGTTAAAGACTTGAGTAAATATTTCTCAAAAGAAGACATAAAAATGGCCAACAGATATACAAAAATAAAGTTAGACATCACTAACCATCAGGGAAATGCAAATCAAATCCACAATGAGATATCACCTCACTCTAAGTCAGAATCAAAAGATTCAAAAAATCAAAAGATAAGTGTTGAACAGGATGTGGACAAATAGAACCTTTAGCAGTATGAAGGTTTCTCAAAAAACTAAAAACAGAACAACCATATCATCCAGCAATCCCACTACTGGGTGTATAGTCAAAGGAAATAAAATCAGTATGTCAAAAAGATATCTGCACTCCTATGCATATTGCAGAACTATTTAGAATATCCAAGATATGAAATCAACCTAAATGTTGATCAACCAATGAATGGAAAGACTATGTGGCACATATACATGATGGGATACTATTCAGGCATAAAAGGTAATGAAATTCTGTCATTTGCAGCAATGTGGATGAACTTGGAAGGCATTATGTTAAGTGAAATAAGCCAGGCATAGAAAGACGAATACCACATGGTCTCACTCCATGTGAAATCTAAAAAGTGTTCTCATAGAAGTAGAGGGTAAAACAGTGGTTACCAGAGGATGAGGACAGGAGAGGAGTGGAAGATGGTGAGAGATGGTCAATGGGTACAAAACACTTAGATACAAGGAATAAGTTCTGGTGTTCTATTGTATAGTAGGTGACTATAATTAATAATAGTGTGTCACGTATTTTAAAATAGCTTGAAGAAAGGCTTTTGAATATTCTCATCTCAAAGAAATAATAAATGCTTAAGGTGATAGCTATGCTAATTACCCTGATCTGATCATTACAGAATTGATACATGTGTTAAAACATCATGTTATGCCACATGAATATATACAACTATCATGTGTCGATAACAAATTTTTAAAAGGAGAGAATTGAGGATGTTCGAATGCTGAGAAAAAGGAGCCAAGAAGGAGGGAAAAGGTGAAGATTGAGAAGAAAGAAGGAACAATTAATTGAGGAGGATGCTTGAAAAAGTGAGAAGGAAGGGATTCTTGCCACAGGCAGAAAGATTTTTATTGGATAAGAGGAGAGCCCTTCCTTAACAAGGATAGACATGAAAGAGAATCCTAAGGCTATGAATATAGCTAAGCGTGTAAATCTAATGGAAGGGAATTGAGGGAGTTTCCTTCCAATGGCTCTGATTTTCTTTGTCAGACAGAAGGGCAGGTCACCTGAGAAAAAGAAGATAAAGGAGAGTTAGAAGTTGGAGGAGAGTTTAAGGCTGAAAGAGTCATTGTGGAGCATGGTAAGGCAAGTTGAGTTAGGTTATAAAGCAGGATTGTTGGGTACAACTGAAAGTATACTTGACATTAGTGAAAATTATACCCACACACTAGGGGTTGATGATATGAATATCAGCCTGCTGGGCTGCATGATCTTTTCCAACAGGGATCAGTAGCCTAAAGGCAGGCAGGAGGAAGGAGACTTTTGTATTAAACTTTTTACAAATAAGTGAAACAGTATGGAGAGAGGTGGGGGGGGTGTGATATTGATTAATTGGTAATAAAATAAAGTAATAAAACATAAAGCAATAAAAAACATAAGTAATAAAAAATAAAAAAACATAAAGTAATAAAATAGAGTAATAAAACATACATTGGAAAGCAGGGAAGTGGACAGCAGATTGGGCTAATGGACAGGCAGAATGTGGAGCTATCAATGTACTAAAAATTATGTGAAAGTCTAAGCACAGTTATATTTAGAAAATCGTATCAACAAACTAGAAGGGAAGATGAATGCAGTTAGAGGGTGAGGTGCCGGAGTTACGCTTGTGCCACACCTGTAGCAATTTAGGCAATCTGGAGTTTTATTACCATAATAATGATGGCTTTAGATTCCTAAGAAGGAGTATAGATAAAATACTCTCACCTTTGGAATAAAGTATTCTCTAAACTGAACGTCCTCAGTCACCGCATGGGGCAGGTTGGTGGGGACCAGGTCAATGTATCTCTGGATCTCGTGCACCACGGCATCCGTGTAGGGCATGCGGCTCCTGTCCTGCATGCAGGGCATCCGGTGTCTGCCAATCACACGATCAATCTCCTCCTGGACTTTAGCTGGCCAGGCAGGAATCAGAATTTATGTTAAATAGAATAGACTTGAAGTACGTTTTGTTTGACCCCTTAATCACTGTCACATTGTGGTTGGAAATGGGGAAATGGGAGAATTTTGTGACACTACCTCCATAAGGGAATAAAAGAAACAGAGTTTCAGTTCCCTGGGCAAATTGAAAACTCATTAGAGACTTAAATATATGCATCTATTATGTAAAACACAATTGAACTGTGAGACTCATTTCTCCACTCTGATTTTCTACTTTGTGTACTTTTGCTTGATAGACTCGGGGATCTAGGATCTTGAAGATTCACTAATGACTTTGTTGTTTAACCACTTTGTGTATGCCAATTTTTATTTTTAATGTGTAAGTTTCAAGAGGGTAAGAGTTACCCAGTGCATACACATAGTCATAAAGTGGTGCAAAGGACATTGGAAACTAAGAAGCAGGGATGATGGGAGGAAGGTAAAGGATAAAAACTTACCTATAGGGTAAAATGCACACTATTCTGATGACAGGCACACTAAATGCCCTGACTTTAGCATTGTATAATTTATCCACATAACAAGAACACTTGTACCCCTGATATTTTGAAGTAAAAATTATTTAAAAAAGAACTACCCAGTGAGTGAACACTTAATAAGTAGAACACTTAGTTGGTTCAGCAGAGAGAAACAAAAAGTCAGTTAACATTTATTTAGAATGTAA
Source organism: Microcebus murinus (assembly GCF_040939455.1). Lineage (NCBI taxonomy): Eukaryota > Metazoa > Chordata > Mammalia > Primates > Cheirogaleidae > Microcebus > Microcebus murinus. Next base: position 30,209,264 of record NC_134117.1, on the reverse strand, counting down.
TATATGACAGACATCCTGCAGTATTCATTATATTACTTTATAATTCCTCAAAATAGTTCTATGTGTTAGGCATTATTTTTTGTATTTTACAAAGAAATGGGTCCAGAGAAGTAAATATGTTTCCTAAGGATACCAAGGGACTTTATGGTCTTTCCCATATTATCCCCCTTAAATAGATAAGGGACCAGAGGTATGGAGAGGTTATCTTGAGTCTGAGGTCACACCTACCTACTAGCAGAGCCAGAATTTGAAGCCACCACTGTTAGGGTCTATAACCCATTTTTCAAAGTAGCAATGCCATGAGGCTAATTTGGTCAAATGGTATTTATCTATTTACCTAAAGCATGTGTCTTTGTAATAGACCGTGTGGAAATTCTGTGGTTTGATAGCTATAAAAAAGAAAAAGTTCGGAATTTCAGACAAGTTTTAAATTTCACCTTCTCAGGTTGAGAGGCTGGCGTTTCATCTAGAAGAGAGTGGTGAAAGAAAGTAGTCAGGAACTACTTCTAAAATTGGAATGCTCAAGTAGAACAGCACAATGAGGAATGAAAATGGAAAGAAAGAAAAAGGAAATGGATATAGGCATGACTTAAGGAAAAAAATCCAAATGGAAAACAAAAATGGAAGTGACAGGGAAATATAACACACAAAGGGCTTTTGCAATGTGCACAAGATTCAAAGGTTTGGGAAAAAATGTCATATACTACTTCTAGTCATGGTCAACATAGGTCTTATAAGAGTTAGAGAAGCTATTGGGCTGAGAGAGTCTGTGTCATGTGAAAGAAACACAGAAACACCCTATCTCACAATGGGCACTAGTAAAGGGATTTTTAGGCTATGCTTGTAAATTGGACTATTCAGAAAGTATCTGCTATTTATGGTGGGAGGGCAGAAGGACCTTAAACAAGTGGAAAAATTTGGTGCTAATGTCATGGAGATAAACTTCATGAGGTTTAATCATACTAAAAATGCACCAAATCAAAAAACATGAAGTAGTAGCGAAGGAAATATCCTCTTTGGTGAAGATACAATTAAGAAGAGGTAGAAAAAAATAGAGAAGTTGCATTTGAAAGAGAAGTTATGTTTGTGAGGAAAATTTGTTTATCCAAAAGGGTATATTAAAAAAATTTTTTTTCTTTGGGTATAACTCTTTTACTGGAGAGTGAGTCTTTTTGATGGAGAAAGATTATAACTTTGTTGAGTGAATCCCTACATTGCAAATGCATTTGGGTAGAAATATCTTTTAACAAAAATATATTTATCTGGACATGGAAAGCATATCGTGTGGGATCTCTTTGGAGAATGAGAGAAGCTAGTTCTACCCAGATGCTAAGACAACCCTATTACTGCATTTTCCCCAACCCAAATCAAAGATACTGCACAAGGGCAGACAGAATAATGACCTCTGCCCTTCAAACCTCTGTCGTTTAATTATTTCGTTCTCTTTTTATACTATGATCTAATTTGAATTGAATCCATCCAATGGTAGATAAATGTACAAATGATGAGAAATTTTCTTGTAATTGTCCAGGCAGGTAAAGGGTGGGATGGTTATCAGTATTGTCTGCCACTGTCTACCTGGAATTTTATCCTTCCCATCATCTGTGATCATACCTGAGACCTCAGGGTGCTTCAGCAGGAGCAAGAGTCCATATCTCAACGTGGTGCTCGTTGTCTCTGTGCCTGCACTAAACATGTCCCACACGGTAATGACCAAGTTGTCCATGGTGAATTCAGACTGCTTATTGTGTTTTTCCTAGCAATGACATGTTAGAATTGCTTGATAAATAAAAAGCTTTGCAGGTAACAGAAAATTACTAAATATAACATCAGTATCTGAAAAATTAAGCCAGATGTTAAGGTGTACTATAGCTGAAGGTAAAGTTGGAGGACTCATCAGGATTTCTTTGAACTGTTAAAACATAATCACAGTTAAAAACTTCCAAGTCCTTTCTGATTCCTCACTTTCTCACCCACTAGAGCCAATGAGTTCCTTTGTAATTTTTTTCAAACATAATTTTTATTAAGCCATCACTGCTAATCACCGTCAATTCTAGCATCTATTTTCTATTTTATCATGTCTAAATTTCTCATTCAAGCCTCCAGAACTGCCTACCCCCAAACTACATCACTATTCCCAATCCCATCAGTCATTACACCCATCACTGGTTCTCAATTGCAATTAAGATAACCTCTTAGAAAATTCCACATACTTGATTACTACACTTATCATTCCCTAGACCTATTTTGTCTTCCCTGTTAATCTAAGCCAGAGTTTCCCCAAAACCTATCTCATCTGGATTTTTTCTAAAGGTAAGCCTTTCTGGATTCCTATGCATTCCTGTGTTCTTTCGTTGCATCTTCCATTCACAGAACGCATTTTATGTACCATGATATGTTACCATCAATCTTGATTATATGTGTGTGAGTGCATGCATGTGTGTATGTTTGTTGATCTGTCCCCAAATAAACAACCAGCTTTAACATGGTAAATATAAAACATTCTAAATCTTTTTCAGTGAGAATTTAGAAATATTCTAAAACACTCAATATGGTTTGCACAAGCACCAGGTTGCACAAGCAATGACTACATCTGTAGGAAAGAACATTTCCTGATGAAATATCCCAATTTCACCAGGAAAAACAAAGCAAATCTATAATCACATCACCCACAAAGATGAAATAGCAAATCAGGGACACTTTATACCTTTTCCATTTTAATCAAGAAGTAATCAATAAAGTCCTGAGGGTTATTGATGTCCAGAGATTCTTGATGCTGTTTTATTTCCTCCAAAATAAACTCTTTTTGGCAAGCAACATTTTTAAACAACTCCTTGTGACTTCCCGGGAGATAATGTAAAAGTGGAAAAGCATTGTAGAGCTGAGAGAAGGAAGAACTCCCCGTTAATTCACTCAGCAAACATTTACAGACCTTTATTGTGTGTCAGACGCTTTGCTCTATACTGAGTAGGTAAAGATGAATGAGACTTATTTCCTGCAGTAGCTAGCACACACTTGGAATTTGAAGGAGAGAGCACTGATAAAGTACCTAGAGTTACAGTATGCACAGGTTACAAAGCAACTTCAAAGCCATTCACATTCATTTCCTAACCACAACTCTCTGAAGGAAGTCAGGAACTTACTACTGTTGTCACCTCTCTCCAAATGAGAACACTGAGGTTCAGAAAGGTTAGTCAATAATTCTAAGACAACAAACTAGTGACATCAGAGCTAGAACCCAGTGTTCCTAACAGTTTGCCCTACACATATTTCTCAAGGGAATCATCTAAAAACATACGGGGGCTCATACTCTTTTGTCGTAATGAAGAAAGAGTACATCAGAAAGATTAATGACCTGCCTGAATCACTTAGCATGTTTTTGGTAATTTATGCACATTCCACTTCAGAAATGTGCATACTTACCTTACTCATCTGGCCTTTGCTTCTCCTAGAGATCCCTGACTCTGCTTTAGACAGTACCTAACGACTTAATACCCTTGGTAGGCACAAAAGCGATTTATTCAGGCTAGTACCTTGACTCAAACTAGTTACAGAATCAGAGAATCTAGATTCTAGACCTAGCTCATGCATTGTCTTGGTTACGTTACTTTGCAAATTATGATTAATAACTCTGAGTCACAGTTTTCTGTTCCAAAAAATTAGAGGTCAGACTTTTTGTTCTCTGAGGTCCTTCTCAGGTGAGACACATCATGATCTTATGTTCTATACAGAATTTTAATTCTTAATTATGGTACACCATAGATTACTAACACTTTCTGACAGTGTGCCATAGTAAGAAACATATTTTATATTATTGTCCTCTATCCCTATAGATATAAAAATCAGAAAAAAAATTTTCTCAAAAAAATACTTGACTGTAAATGAAACACTCTAAGTTATATTTGTCTTTCTATTCAATGTTATGTCATGTTTTAAATTTAATTTCAACACATTAAATTGATTTGGTAACTCACTGATGGTTTACAAATGATAGTTTGATAAATACTACTTTGGCCACTTTTAAATAGGGCAGAGGAATGAGGCAGGTATTAGCAATAGATTAGCTAGAAAATTATTACCCATTTAAATAGAACGTTGACCTTACCTGCATCCAAGGGCTGCTTACAATCAAAAGGTTTTCGTGAAAATACTTCATCAAGGTTTGAAATTTCGGATCATTGTAGTCAAAACGAGTCTGGAAAATGACAGAGCAGATCACATTGCAAGGAACACAGGCCAGAAGGAAAGTGGGATCACAAGGAGATGCTAAAAACAATAGAAACGAGAAGTTAGTACATAATTTTCATATAAATCTTAAATTGACTGTTTCAAATAATTGGAAAAGGTTGACTTCAAAGATTTTTTTAAGAATAAGAACGATCTGGACATGTCACTACTATAAACTTCACATGCCTAAAATAAAATTTATTGTGTTTACCAAACAAAACTGTTTAATCCAGTCCAGTTTGTTAATTTTCCCCCAAATAGTCTATTTGCATCATTTTCCAAATTTTTTTTTAATTTACCAGAAATAAGACAAATAAAAAGAGGTCATTTAAAAATATCTGTACTACCAGGTATGGTGGTGTACACCTCTGGTCCCAGCTACCCAGGAAGCTGAGACAAGAGGGTCGCTTAAGCCCAGAAGTTCGAGACCAGCCCGGGCAACATAGTGAGGCCTTGTCTTTAAAAATACATAAATGTGTTTCTGTGTGCGTGTGTGTGTGTGTGTGTGTGTGTGTGTGTCTTTAAAGGTGTGGAATTTATTTAGTGTGGCTACTTCCTCATGATGCCCACAGAAAGCTGAGCAACCGAATAAGAAATTCAAGGGACTGAGGAAACTTGAAAATGTAATTTATGAAACATAGTTGAAAAACCTGGATGTGCTTATAAAAGAGAAGAATAATGAAAGACATTGGATTTATGTTCAGATAATTGAAAAAATATTTATAGCTTTGGAAAGAAGCTTCCTATATTAATATAAAAAAGAGTATGACTATTTTTTGATGTTTCCTGCAAGTGTTGAATCCCCTTCCCTTCTACCCACCTCTAGACAGGCTGATAATGAAGCTCAAGTGCGCCCTCCTCTGGCACAAACAGGAAGTTTGAGCCACACAAACCCTGGCCTGCATACAGGAATCCTCTCGTCCCAGCCCTGCCACTAACCACCATAAAAACCTCATGCCAGTTTCCTTTCCCTGCTCTCTCAGGCCATTTTTGGGCATGCTTGGGAGTCACTCTGCTCTTCATAGAAAGCAGCATCATAAAACTTTCCTATCCTATTGGAGAGGGGCTGTGGCATCATTAATCTCAACATCTGAAATCATCTGAGATCTGGGATGAAAGGTTTTAATAGATCATTCCTGTTTCTGTCTTGTGACAACCATAACACTATAACTCCAGAAGGAAAAAACCAGCTGGGATCAAAAAGGAGAAGTTACAGGGAAAAAAAAAACAGTCTGTTCAGCCTGTAAAAACAACTTCCAGCAGTTAGAGTTATCCAGTGATGAAATGGGCCTCCCCAAGAGTGTGAGGCTCCCATCACCAGGTGGAATCAAGCAGAGTCTGGGTGATCACAGATCATGAAGCTGAGAGCAACTCTGGGAAAAGTTGAACCAATAAGTTCTGCTTGAAATATAAATTGAGTGTATAAAATCATTTCCCAGATAATATGTATCAAGACCCAATATTCATTGATTTAGTAATTCTATTTCCAAAATTCTAAGAAAGTAGTCAGAGATTTGCAATAATTCATATGGATTGCACATTTTTATATTAATAACAGCAAAGACTGGAAAAAACCCTTCTGGCTGAAATAAAGGATTAGCTAAATAAACTACGATATGTCAAAAATAATGGACTACTGCCGTACTATTTGGTTAATAATGTTCTTGAAAAACATTTCAAAGTTAAGCATATGAAAATATTCATTCAATATATTATACTTAAAAATAGGTTTATAGAACAATATACACAGCATATACCTCATGTTCTTATCCTTTTTCTGTCAGATCTCCCCTCAATTCCTAGTTAATATGTATCAAAAGCCCAAACAATGTTCACTAACATTCTAACTCGATTTCCAGAAATTAGGAAGAAACCAGATCATGCAAATATTTGCAGTATTAATAGCAGCAAGATATTAATAAAATAGAAAACAGCCTATCTGGGCCAGGCACAGTGGCTCCCACCTATAATTCTAGCATTCTGGGAGGCCAAGGCAGGAAGATCGCTTAAGCTCAAGAGTTCAAGACCAGTATGAGCAAGAGTGGGATGGAAACCTGTCTCTACAAAAAATAGAAAAAAAGTTAGCCGGGCATGGTGGCTCGTGCCTGTAGTCCCAGCTACTCGGGAGGCTGAGGCAGGAGGATCGCTTGAGCCCAGGAGTTTGAGGTTGCAGTGAGCTCAAATAACGTCACTTCACTCTAGCCAGGACAACAGAGTGAGACTCTGTTTGAGAAGACGAAGAAAAAGAAGAAGAAGAAGAGGAGGAGGAGGAAGAAAACATCCTATCTGGACAATAATATAACATTGATTTAAAAAGACAATGTGAATTCACCATAGAGAATATAGTATTAAGTTAATAAGTTCTCTAAGAGTATTTAAATATTGAGGTTGTAAAGCCACATATATCTTATGATTCTGATCTTACCCCCTCCCTGCTTGGTCTGCCACCCACCCCTCCCTCCTTCATCCTCTCTGCCAGTCCCGCGTGACTGTACACACATCTACACACTGCAGAGATCCGTGCTGCTCTAGCTCCCTCCCTTCCCATGCACACTCCTCCACGGGAGCTGAATTACAGCCCCGCACATTGGGAGAATTTGGCAGTCCCTGTATTGTTTCTCAAGTAGTTACTAGAAAAGTTACTTAATTTTTCAAGTTAATGCTGCCACAGCCGATTACCAAAATCCATGTTCTCCTCTCCTTCCCATGCACAGAGTGAACCACATTTTCCAGTTCCTCTTGCAATTAGGTGTGACCCTGTTTCTAACTTATAGCCATGGCATACGAGGGAAGTTTTGGGTGCCACCTCTTTGCCTGGCCCAAACACTATTTGTTCTTTTCCTTGCTCTTTTCTCCTTCCACTACCACACAAAGAGATGAACCCCGGGTGATACTGGAAGCCAGATGTCGAAGATATCAATGTCCCTATCAACCTGGTGTCTGAAAAGGCTGTTATGCTGACCACCTCACCTCTTATTACTACTATTAATATATGAGCAAAAAGTAAATGTCTGTTGTGCTTGAGTTGTCATATCTTTTTTTTAGTCTATTTGTAATAGCATTTATTCTACTCAAACTGTTATTGTTACTTATATAAAGAAATACACACCATTGGTTTTTTTTAACGCTTCCACCAGATACAAGACTTCCTCTTGAATTCGGTCTTCAATGGTTTTTTTCCCCATCCCCATATTCCGCAAAACTGTGAGGGAGAAACGCCGGGTGTGCTTCCACGTGTTTCCATTGCTGAAAACAATTCCTACCAGGACAAAGAGAGAGAGAGAGAGAAGTCTATCCTCCATTGCTGTAATTCTAGCTGAGAGTACTCATCTCAGGAAATGATGCTGACACTTAAGCAGGAATGGGAATATAGTGGTGTCAGCCTAAGGAGTTCTCATGAGCCCAACCTCACTTGCCTCCCCCATTAACCGAACCTAATATTTTGCTGTCAGAACTCTTGATTTTACATATTACTAAACTCTTCTTGTCCCATCCGTTGCTCTAAACCTCAGAATAATTCTGTAAACTGAGTGTTTTGTCCCCATTTTACTGACAAAGATGTGGAAAATCCTGGAGGGAAAATGCTTGCTCTATGATCACACAGCAGTAAATCATGGTGAGTCCAATTCATAGGTTAAATTCTCAGGGCTGGCTTTTCCGATTGTAAGTGAATTTTTAAAGAAACAATAAGAGGAGGCAATTCTCAAGAGAAGGTGAGACAGCATCTGCATTGGAAGGAATCTCATAACAACCTATTTCTCAGATAAGGGATACAGTCATTGACAGATAACTCTTCTTATTTTAACATCCCTTTCTATTTGTTAGATATTTCCATGCAATATGGTCTTAACCCCAAGGAAGCCCAACATCAGACTTCCAGAGTCAAAACCAGATCGGAGAAAAATAAGCTCATAGGAAACTTGTCCAGGAAGCCTCTTAGAGAACAATGCAGAGGAGACAACCCCATTCAGGTCTTATCTCTTTTTGTCAGAACCCAGTGATCCACCAGAAGACTGGACAGTTTAAGGCCAGCTCCAAATACAAGTGGGAAATAGGTCAGTACTTAACAAAAAATGTTTTTTCTAATATCAATTCCAATCCATACTCATGTGTTTCTCCATGATCATCTTTTCAAAGCATATCTTTGCTTTATGCTTTGTATTCTATTGGATTCCAATATTCCTATGGTTTTTCACAGTAGAAGATTGAAGATGAGGCTGAAAATATTTTAAACTTATGTTGGTTCCATGCATACTATACAAGCTTCCTAAAATAGTCTCTGGGTATCCATGAATCAGACCAGGAAGCAAAATGTTTGGTGAATAGTATAATTTAGTCATTTTCCTCCTCTCTCTTTTCCCTTTGTTTCTTTCTCATTATCTTAACTGGCCATAATTTAAAATGAAGGTGTCTTAGTCACAAATTCATAGAACACTAGTGGTTAGATGGTTTGTTTTCCTTTATATAAAAATTATTCATAGTCTTATATTGGAATTATGAAAAGTATGACTTCTAAATTTCTCTAAGTGCTTATATAATTTCTCAATTTCTTAGCCTATTTGGAGTCTTTGCAACTTACAAACCCACACACATTCCCCAAAGAGAAACATACCTGAATTGTGGGCAATTTTTTCAAACACTGGGAGATTCCCTCTGCCAGAAAATTCTTCTCCCCGATCGATTAGGGCTTCTTTCACTGCTTTGTATCCATGCAACACCACAGTGCGCTTCATGCCAAAATACAGAGTGAACACAGGGCCATAATCTTTTGCTAGCTGGAAAAATAACAGAAGATGCAAGAAAAGTGAGAATTTTACAACGGAAGTGTAGATAAATGAGAGAAATATTTTTAATCTTACTGAAAAGACATTTTAATATTCATCTACCTGTTATAAAATATTTCAACTTTTTTTTTTTTTTTTTTTTTTTTTTTTTTTTTTTTTGGAGACAGAGTCTCACTTTGTTGTCCAGGCTAGAGTGAGTGCCGTGGCGTCAGCCTAGCTCACAGCAACCTCAAACTCCTGGGCTTGAGTGATCCTTCTGCCTCAGCCTCCCGAGTAGCTGGGACTACAGGCATGCGCCACCATGCCCGGCTATTTTTTATATATATATCAGTTGGCCAATTAATTTCTTTCTATTTATAGTAGAGACGGGGTCTCGCTCTTGCTCAGGCTGGTTTTGAACTCCTGACCTTGAGCAATCCGCCCGCCTCGGCCTCCCAAGAGCTAGGATTACAGGCGTGAGCCACAGCGCCCGGCCAAAATATTTCAACTTTTAAAACCAGTTATTTAATAAGAAAGTACATTATTTAAGTGGTGGTTATCATCACATTATCAGTAATATTGCTATTAATAATAATAATAATATCCTCAATAGTTATCCTTTATTCAGCTTCTACTGTATAACAGGGGCTATATTATGCATTTTACTCCTATTATTTTATTAACTTTTTTTCTACAAAACCAACTGCATCAAATTTTTCCTTCCTTCCTACAGTTACAATAAATGTGTTTCTCCTGCTGTTTAAGGAAAACCCTTCTAACTTGCCCCATGTGTAGACTAATAATCGTCCCTCATTATCCATTTTCCATACTTCTTTTTAACACCAGAGACCTCTAAGTTTTAATAATACCTGAGAGCATAACAGCCTGGTCATAGACATTTCTCATCCTTACTTGAAGCTAGATGAAGCCATGTGAGGAAGTTTCCATGAACTGATGTTAGCAGAAGTGAAGTGTGCAAATTCTACACCATAACAGGTAATTGCTTGCCCTTCATTTCTTCCCCTACCTATGGGTTGAAATGATAGCGTGGAGATGCTCCCACTGCGACTATGCAAATGAGAATAATAGCCTAGGGGCACAAGATAGTAGAACTGCAAGATTGAGAAAAACTAGTTATCTAAATGACCTCATAGAGCAGTATCATGCCATCAGCACCCACCTCTATATCATTATGTGAGATAAAAATGAATTATTAATTTCTTTTAGCCATTGTGAGGCAGTATAGGGACGCCACTCAACCCTCACTGCTGACCAAGGGAGGCAACATGGGACAGCATGACCCAGCCTAATTAACTGTAGAAGAAAAAACAGATGATCTCTTAGCTGCTGGAATTCAGCCCCTACCCATATTAAGGAGGGAGTCAAACTGTCTGTATCTTGAGTAATGTTTTCCAAGACCACTGAAGCAAGATGCTGACACCAGCTGATAAGGAACCTGGCTGCAAAGAAACCAGACCTACCCAGATCTAACCACCTCAAGCCAAAAAGGACCCCAATACTGACTTTAAACTGACTTTTCCTTCATTGTGATCTCATTTTAGTGCTAAAAACCATTTAATGCACATCTCTCACTTTATGTTTTTTGGCTGATGACTTATTACTTGCTGTTTATGTTTATTTTAGACTATGGAAATGATGTGATACAAAAAGCAAATTAGAGTGATTTTCTTATTCGAGTTCAAATGGCTCAGAAAGCAGCAGAGACAACTTGCGCCATCAACAACACATTTGGCCCAGGACCTGATAATGAACATACAGTGCAGTGGTGGTTCAAGAAGATTTACAAAGGAGATGAGAGCCTTGAAGATGAAGAGCGCAGTGGCCAGCCATCGGAAGTTGACAACAACCAGTTGAGAGCAATCATCGGAGCTTACAACTATAGGAGAAGTTGCTTTAAGAACTCAATGTCGACCCTTCAATGGTCATTTGGCATTTTAAGCAACTTGGAAAGGCGAAAAAGCTCCAGAAGTGGGTGCCTCATGAGCCGACCAAAAATCAAAAAATCGTAGTTTTTAAGTGTCATCTTCTATTATTGTGCGCAAAAACAATGAACCATTTCTAGATCAGATTGTGACATGTGAGGAAAGTGGATTTTATACAACAACTTGTGATGACTAGCTCAGTGGTTGGACCAAGAAGAAGCTCCAAAGCACTTCCCGAAGCCAAACTTGCACCAAAGAAGGTCATAGTCACTGTTTGGTGGTCTGCTGCCAGTCTGTTCCACTACAGCTTTCTGAATCCTGGGGAAACCATTACATCTGAGAAGTATGCTCAGCAAATCAATGAGATGCACTGAAAACTGCAATGCCTGCAGCTGGCATTGGTCAACAGAAAGGGCCCAATTCTTCTCCACAACAGCGCCCAGCCACACGTCACACAACCAACATTTCAAAAGTTGAACGACTTGGGCTACAAAGTTTTGCCTCATCTGCCATATTCATTTGACCTCTTGCCAACTTACTACCACTTCTTCAAGCATCTCAACAGCTTTTTTTTTTTTTTTTTTTTTTTTTTTTTAGACAGAGTCTCACTTTGTTGCCTAGGCTAGAGTGAGTGCCGTGGCGTCAGCCTAGCTCACAGCAACCTCAGACTCCTGGGCTCAAGCGATCCTTCTGTCTCAGCCTCCCAAGTAGCTGGGACTACAGGCATGCACCACCATGCCCGGCTAATTTTTTCTATATATATTAGTTGGCCAATTAGTTTCTTTCTATTTATAGTAGAGACGGGGTCTCGCTCTTGCTCAGGCTGGTTTTGAACTCCCGACCTCGAGCAATCCGCCCGCCTCGGCCTCCCAGAGAGCTAGGATTACAGGAGTGAGCCACCGCGCCCGGCCTCAACAGCTTTTTGCAGGGAAAACACTTCCACAACCAGCAGGATGCAGAAAATGCTTTCCAAGAGTTCGCTGAATCCTGAAGCACGGATTTTTATGCTACAGGAATAAACAGACTTAATTCTCATTGGCAAAAATGTGTTGATTGTAATGGTTCCTATTTTTATTAATAAAGATGTGTTTGAGCCTTTTTACAGGGATTTAAAATTCAAGGTCCCAAACTGCAATTCCTTTTGTATTCACCCAATAGCTCCATTTTGCTTCAGATCCCTGTGATAATGTCCTTTAGGTTAAAGCTTCTGCTTTGCTCTTCATGTAAGCTAGAGGGAAGTGATAACCATCCTTTTCACAAAACCAACTCCCAGGGAGAAAAGGAAAGCGTATACACAAGTAACGATGCTATGTTAAAAATTTATAGGAACATCATGACCTGACCTACACCCTCCAAAGTTAACTGACCAAGAGCAAAGAAACTTTACAACCTCTTCAGAACCTCACTGATACACAGATGTCTGCCAACCTTGGTTACCTTTTGCAACCTCCCTTTCTCCTTCACTTAAGACAAAAGGAACCTAAAGTTCACACTAACTTAAAATGGTTCTTTAGGATATTAGTCCTCCATCTTCACGACTTACTGGCTTTCTGAATAAAAATAACTTTCCTTGCGCCAACACCTTGTTTCTTGACTTATTGGCTGTCCTGCAGCAAGGATACAATCTTGGACTTGGTTACAAATGCAACCTTCTACTAATGATCAAAGAGAACAGAAGTTCACCCCACTTGTGAATTCTTTGAGTAAATGTGAATGGCTTAAACCCCCACTAAAGAGACATAGGCTGGCTGAATGGATAAAAAAAATACAAGCCAAGTATCTTCTGTCCCCAGGAAACACATCTAACTCACAAGGACTCATTCAGACTCAAGGTGAAGGGATAGAAAACAACATCCCATGCAAATTGAAACCAAAAGAAAGCTCTGGTAGCCATTCTCATATCAGATAACACACACTTCAAATAAACAAAATTGAAGAAAGCAAAGATGGTCATTATACAATGGTGAAGGGAAAAATTTAACAAGAAGACATAACAATCCTAAATATTTATGCACCAAACATAGTTGCACCCAGATTCATACGGCAAACCTGACCTAAATAAAATGATAATCAGCAGCATCGTAATAGCCAGGGACTTCATCAGCCCACCGACAGAACAGGACAGATATCCCAAGCAGAAAGGAAGCAAAGAAACAATGGACTTAAACGGAACTCTACAACAAATGGGCCTAACAGACATTTATAGAACATTTTACCTAAAGGTCATGGAACATTCTCTAAGATTGATCACATCTTACAACACGAAACATGTCTCAACAAATCTGCTGCTCTAGATTATCTGTCAGCAGAACAAGGAGGTGTTTGTGTGACAGCTAACATCTTATTTTGGTTGGGGGGAGTACTTTTTGTTTTTTGAGACAGAGTCTTACCCTGTTGCTCATGCTAGAATGCAGAGGCATCATCATAGCTCACTACAATCTCAAACTCCTGGGCTTAAGCATCCTTCCTGCCTCAACCTCCTGAGTAGCTGGGACTACAAGCACACATCACCATGCCTGGCTAATTGCTAATTTTTCTAATCTTTGTGTAGAGACAGAGTCTTGCTATGTTGCTCAGGCTGCTCTCAAATTCCTGACCTTAAGCAATCCTCCCACCTTGGCTCCCAAAGGGCTGGGATTATAGGTGTAGAGCCACCGCACCTGGCCAAACACCTCATTTTATACTTAAACACCTCAAGAATGGTCGAAACTGAGCTCAATAAAATCAGAATTCAGGCAAATTGGCTACAGCAAGTGCCATCCGTAAATAAGCTATCCTTTCCTTGATTTATTCAGTTGGTTACCAGAAAAGATAAGTTCCTGGATTATTTACTTGGTTACCAGAATAGATAAATTCTGTTACAAGTTGTGGTATCTACAAGAAATAGAAAAATTAACCAGGCTTGGTAGCATGCGCCTATAGTCCCAGCCATGGGAGTCTGAGGTTGCAGTGAACCATGATGACATCACTGCACTTTAGCCTGGGTGACAGAGCAAGACTCTGTCTCAAAAAAAAAAAAAAATTGTTTTTCATTATGAGTTGGTATCATTATAACATCATTGTTTCTGGTAATTTTGTCAATCTGTAAATGTTTGTCTCAATGTTTAAAAGGAGCACTAACAGTACCCACTTGCCTGGTGTTGGCCTAGATTTTTTTAACCTGTTCAGGACATCCAGAAGGAACCCGTGGCACCTGCAATGATAACCTTGACTGTGAGTCTGTGAAATAGCTCATAAATTCCCGACTCTGTGGGTCTTGAGGGACAAAAGGCAGATAGCCTTACTTCCCCTTGGCTTTGAAGGACAAGATGGAACTGATGCAGAACTCAGTTCACATCAGCACCAAGGGGCCTAAGGTGATCACAGATATTCTCTCCTGGGAGAAATATCTTGATCAAAAGGGGCAAATATGAGCTTAGCAATGTTCCAGCTTGACATCATGACTCAAACATGGGCTACTGACTCCACGTTAAACTGCTGAAGAACTTTGAGACCGATGAAGGAATTATGAAAAACATTTTCTTCACAAACGACCGGGCTCTAAACAATATACAATACAAGGAAACTGGTCCTAATCTTCACAAACAGGTTGTATATAGGTTTTTCCAGACTAACTGATGTAAATACAACCTTCTACTAATGACTGATGGTGGATTCTTTGTTTAATCCACCAACGAAATAAACTAACAATTTACATAATCTAAATAAATTTCCATAAATGTAAGCCCTCTCATTCTTCTTGGGTGGTACAGTCTCTGACTACTGCCCAGGTTGCAACCTCCATTCCTAAGTAAACACCTATTTTCCTCTGACCTGTTGATTCCTACTTTTGATAAGGGCTAATAGATCTCATCCTTTCTATCTGTACATATTTTAAAATCATATCTGTGTGTCTAGTGGTGTCTAGGATAATATTTTATTTAACCATAGAGCTATCTTATTTATTCATTGCAAGCAACTAAAAAATATTAATCATACTTACCATGCTTAGAGATTTGCTGATGTTCTTAGTATTTAACTGTAGAATATTTCCAACAATTGGGAGAGGAGTCGGGCCAGGGGGGAGCTTTCCTTTGGCATAGCTTCCTTTCCACAGAGAAAAAAGAATCAAACAAGAAAGACAAATCACTAGGACAATGAAGAGATCCATTGATATGCTTTGTGTAAATGCAATTGAAAGCTTAGAATCCGAAGGCTTTATAAACACAAAGGGCAAGCTTATCACTGAATACATACTGAGTTTTTGAAATTTGAGTAAACAATTTTTATCTTTGGTACACTTTGGCCTGCTGATAGAAATAAAAACAAAACCCGTCACTTTAGTATTGATTAATTCCTAAGTTTCTGTGAATATTCCAACTAAAAAAATAACTCTCACTTCTTGAGCAATAGTGGTCTTAGTGGCATATTAGTAACAGTGCAAGCTGTCAGATTTTCAAAGGGGTAGCTGGGGTTCATGATCTCAACAAATAATTAAAAAGAATATCTCACATGTCAAAATCTACCATCATATGAGCAAAACAAAGAAGTGCTCTCTTTCTTAGTGTTGTTCCCAAAAGATGCCAGGGAAAAGGCCAGAATTAGAGGTATTAGGGTATAGGAAGCCGGTCTTATCTTAGATAATAATAGAGATATCCCAACTCTCCTGCCAGAGCCCTATTCTCCAAAGCAGAAATAAAAATACTCCCAAAGGATATGGAAGGTAAATAAAACAGTAGACAGGAACCCACCAAGTCAAGAAAAGAAACTGCTCACACACGGCAGAGGAAAGTCCCTTGGCTGCATATCAGCTGTTTCCTTCCTGACACATCCATTCCCAATGAGGCGCTGGTAGCCAGAGCCTGCTTTGCCCATTCTCACTTAGGTGAGGAAACGTGTCAGCAATTAACACTATGAATATTTGAAAGTGTCTAGAAATTCACAGAAATGAACAAAACTTCAAGATTTGAAAGATATTTGAGGAAACCAACAGTAAAACAAACATAAAACTTAAAATCAGAAAACTTAACCCTGAAGAAGTTAACTTAGAGAAAAAACAATGTTAAAATAATTATAAAAGCATCGGGTTAAGTTAGCTATATAAAAAGAACAATTTATTAGAAAAAAAGAAATGTTCTTGGTAATTAAAACTAGGATTGCAAAAATATTTTTTAAAGAAAACAGGCATCCTGAGTAACAAATTATATTTAGCTACAGTTCAATTTATTTAGCAGGAAGATACAAACAAGAGTTTACCAAGAATAGATTTCAAATAATAATCATGACAACTATAAACTAAATTAAGTGGTATGAAAAATAGTTCTAGAAGTTTTAGTAAATTTCTGGTAAGAGTTTCAAGAAGAGAGAAAAGTAATCAAACAAATAAGCCAAATAACTGAATTAAGAAAACACTTGGATCCACAAAGTTCTAAGCAGGATTAAAATAAAAAGACCCAATCCATAGATTGACATCAGCAAGATGGATGACTAGAGTTACAGGGCCTTCATGCCTCCCACAGAAATGGACCAGAACAATGAATAAACAACTGTCTTAACTAGAGTGACTGAAGAAGTATGCTGGAGAGCACCAGGGGGCAGCAAAATCCCTGTGGAGCATGGAAGCCCAGGATAGCAACACAGAGAGAAGAGCAAGATATCCTGCTTCTGCTACACTGTCTTCTCCACCAGGATCAGTTCAAAGTCAGGGGATATTTCTTCTTACAGGCACTAAAATAGACTGAAAATGAAGGGATGGGGAAAGATATACCATGCAAACAGAAACCAAAAACAAGCAGGAGTAGCCATACTTATATCAAGTAAAATAAACTTTAAGACTGTAAAAAGAGACAAAGAAGGTAACTATACAATGTGATAAAGGTATCAATTCAACAAGAGGACATAAAAATTATAAATATATATGCATCCAACCAGATCACCCAGATATTTAAAGCAACTATTATTGGACCTAACAGGAGAGAAGGACTGAAATGCAATAATAGAAGGGGACTTTGACACCCACTTTCAATAATAGACAGATCATCTAGACAAAAAAAAAAAAAAAAAATTAACAAAGAAACACAAGATTTAAACTGCACTATAGACCAAATAGACCTAACAAATATTTACAGAACATTCTACAACAGCTGCAAAATACACATTCCTCTCAATGGCCCATGGAATATTCTCCAGGATAAATCATATCTTAGTCCACTGTCCTAGTCTGTTTGTTTTGCTATAAAGGAATACCTGAGGCTGGATAATTTATAAAGAAGAGAATTCTTTGGCTCATAGGTCTTCAGGCTGTACAAGAAACATGGTGCCAGCATGTGTTTCTGGTGAGTACCTCAGACTGCTTCCACTCATGTTGAAAGGGGAAGGGCAGCCAGTGTGTGCAAAGATCACATGGTGAGAGAGGAAGCAGAAGAGAGAGGGAGAAGGTACTAGGCTCTTTTTAACAACCAGCTCCGATAGGAATTAATAGAGCAAAAATTCACTCATTACCGCAAGAATGACACCAAGCCATTCATGAGGGACCCACCCTCATGACCCAAACACTTCCTATTAGTCCCAGCCTCCAACATTGGGGTTCAAATTTCAACATGAGATTTGGTGGACAAACATCTAAACTATAGTAGCCACAAAACAAGTTTTAGCACATTTAAGAAGATAGAGATCATATAAAGCACCATTTCTGACCACAATGGTATAAAACTAGAAATCAACAACAAAAAAAAACTTTGAAAACTTTACAAATCCATGGACATTAGACAATATGTTCCTGTACAACCAATGGGCCAATGAAGAAGTCAAAAAAGAATTAAAATTTTTCTTGAGAAAAACATGAATGGAAACACATCATACCAAAACTTATGGGGCACAGAAAAAGTAGTTCTAAGAAGAACATTGATATTAATAAATACCTACATCTAAATGGAAAAAGATTTCTAATGAATGACCTAACAATGAAACTAAAGTAACTATAAAAACAAGAACAAAATAAAACCAAAATTAGTGTAAGGAAGGAAATAATAGATTAGAGAAGCAATACATAAAATAGAACCCCCCAAAATTCAAAAGACCAACAAAACAAATGGTTTCTATAAAGATAAAGAAAATTGATAAAACTTTAGCTATTAATAGAATAAGTAGAAAAAAGTGAGAAGACTCAAATAAATAAAATTAGAAATGGAGACATTACAACTGACACCACAGAAATACAAAGGATCTATTATGAACAACTATATGTTAACAAATTTTATAACATAGAAAATATGAATAAATCCATGGACACATACAACTTACCAACATTAAATTATGAAAAATAGAAAATTTAAACAGACAAAAAAAAAAAAACTAGTGAGGAAATTGAATCAGTATAAAAACTCTTTCATTTAAGAAAAGCCCAGAACCTGATGACTTTACTGCTGAATTCCACCAAATATTTAAAGAAGAACTAATACCAATTCTTCTCAAACTATTCCAGAAAATTGAAGAGGAAAGAATATTTTGAAACTCATTTTACAAGGCCAGCATTATTCTGATTACAAAACCAGACAAGAACACAACAAAAAAAGAAAACTATAAGACAATATCCCTGATGAACTTATATGCAAAAATGCCCAATAAAATACTAGAAAACTAAATCCCATACCATACTGAAAAGATTATTCATTATGATCAAGTTGGATTCATCCCAGGGATGCAAGGATTTTTTAACATAGGCAAAACAATAAATGTGATATAACACATTAACAGAAAGACATACAAAAACCATATAATATTTTCAATAGACACAGAAAAAACATTTGACAACATTCAATATCCCCTCCCTGATAAAAACTCCCAAAAAAATAGTATACAAGGTCTATACCTCAACATAATAAAAGCCATAAATGACAAACTCACAGTTAACATCGCAGTAAATGGAGAAAATAAGAGCAGTAACAAGACAAGGATAGCACTTTTACCACTTCTATTCAACATAGTACTAGAAGTCCTAGACAGAGCAATCATGCAAGAGAAAGAAATAAAAGGTATCCAAACTGGAAAAGAGAAAGTCAAATTGTCCTGTTTGTATATGACATAATCTTATATATAGAAAACCCTAAAGACTTCACCAAAAAAAACCTTTCAGAACTAATAAACAAATTCCATAAAGTTGCAAGATACAAAATCAGTATGCAAAAATCAGATGTGTTTATTTACACTAATAGTGAACTGTCTGAAAAAGAAATCAAAATATCAATTTCATTTACAATAGCTATCCCAAAATAAGATGCCTAGGAACAAACTTACCCAAAGAGGTGAAAGATCTCTACACTGAAAACTATAAAAGATTGATGAAAAAAATTGAAGAGGACACAAATAAATGGAAAGATATCCCATGCTCATGAATTGGAAGAATTAATATTGTTAAAAAGTCCACACTACTCAAAGTTATCTACAGATTTAACACAATCTCTATCAAACAAAATACCAATGACATTCTTCACAGAAAGAAAAAAATCCTAAAATTCGTATGGAACCACAAAAAAACCCAAATAGCCAATGCAATCTTGAGCAAAAAGAACAAAGCTAGGGGCATCACTACCTGAATTCAAAATATACTACAAAGTTTTATAACCAAAATATCATGATACTGGCATAAATATAGATATATAGACCAATGGAACAGGATAGAAAGCCCAGAAATAAATTCATACACCTACTGCCAGGTGATTTTTGACAAAGGTGCCAGAACACACATTGGGGGAAAGACAATCTCTTCAATAAATGATACTGGGAAAATTGGATATATACATGCAAAAGAATGAGACTAGACCCTCACCATATACAAAAACCAACTCAAAAATGTGTTAAAGACTTAAATGTAAAACCTGGAACTATGAAACCATTAGAAGAAAACATAGGAGAAATGCTTTACAACATAGGGTTGGGCAAGGATTTTTTAAATAAGACCTCAAAAGTGCAGAGAACAAATGCACAATTAGACAAATGAGATTACATCAAACTAAAAAGATTTTGCACAGTAAAAGAAACTACTAACAGAGTGAAGTGTGAACTTGTAGAATGGGAGCAAATACTTGAAACTATACATCTGACAAGGGGTCAATATCCAGAATTATATAGATATAGATATATAGATTATATAGATAGATATAAACAATTACAACATAAAATTTTGTAACTAAACGTTTAAAGTATATCACCTAAAATTTAATACCTTTCCTTTTGGTAGAGGAAAAACAAAGTAAAATAAAGGAAACTTGATCAATCCGCCTAAGGACAATATAAGAACATGAGCTCTAAAAAATCAGACAAAAATCAGCAGATGAGGGACTATGATGTCTCATTTCCTGAAAAGATTGGATAGGCATTTAAAAAAGAGTACCTCCTGAATACACTACCCAATAACTAGTATGGACCAAATAATATGAAGGCAAAAGGTAAATTCTGAATGTCAAAAATTAAGTGCAAAATTAAGTGAAGATCGTTTAATCTTCAAAAACAACTTTGTATTAAGAATAGCAATATTTATGGATGAGTTACCCAAAGAAGATTCAGATACCTCCCTGCCCAGTTCATAAAATGTTAAGCTGGAATTTGAGCCTAGGAGGACAGCTGACACATCACATCCGCCAATTATAATTTAAGAAAAGAAACAATGTAGAAAAGAAGACAATGTAAGAAAAGAAACAATGTAGATGCCCATACAACAGCAGGCCAAAGGAGAAAAGGAGAAGGAGATCCCAGATTAGGGGCCATGCACATGTATAGCCCAACACGGACTCCCAGGGTTGCTTAGTCTTCTACACTGCTGTGATGAACTGGGCTCAGTCTTGCAGCAGAAAAGGGCAATCTCAGAGGAAGTAGCAGGAAGGTCCCGAGAGTCAAGAGCTTCCCTCCACAGCTTCTGTCACTACAGAAAAACAAGGCTAAAAACAGACAGCAGGTACGTCAGCTTAAAAAGGAGGGTGGGGATCTGACCAGTTCATAAACACCTCAGTCCTGAAAGACCACTAAGTCCAGATTCCACAAACAAAAACACATGATACATTTAGATCAGGATCTAGGGATATAGATATCTATATCTTTATATATATCTTTATATCTATCGTATCTTTATATCACTTCTCCAAAAGAACCTAATGTAAACATAGTCTTTTGTAAAGCCTAATAGATTTTTAAATAAAATACCTAGAATTTGAAAGCTCTTTTTAAAAAGAAAATAAATTGCTTTCCTTAATTCAAAAATATTCTTTTTATTTGTAGAGTTCAATGAAGCTTGAAACATACTTATGTGAATATTTTATTATTTGAATCTGAAAATCAACCCATGAGACAGGTAGGCATTTTTTATCCATTTTACAGATGAGAAAAATGAGAATCAGAACTGAAGTGACTCATCAAAATTTCCACTGCTAAGGCAGGGTAAAGATGCCAACTCTGGTTTTACAACTTACGAACTTTGCATTAGGAAGAATTTCAATTCAATAACACTCCACAAATATTTGTTGAGTCATTATTATAAAATCACGCAATCTTACTTTGACCTTAGAGGATTCGTTTAAAATTAAACAGTTACGGAGTCAACAGTTTTATCATGGATAAACAAAAATAAGAGTTCAGAAAAGTTTGTCTGTCCCTTTGTAATCTTTAGAATTTGTGGCAACCAGGGTTTAAAGAATTCATTTATTCCAAAGAAATGCAGTTCTTAGCTGTCCAGTTCCTTATGTTTTCTCAGGATATTTCTGGTCCTGGAAGAAGAGCAGATTTTAAAATAAGTGTGTGTGTGTGTGTGTGTGTGTGTGTGTGTGTGTGTGTGTATACACACACATAACAATTATAATATTATTTTCTCCCTCCTGCCACTTCCCCCCCCAACCCACCACCTCTTCTTCAGAGCAATTCTTTTGCCTAAAAAACTTGTGTCTTGGCTTGACTTATGTGACCTTTCTGGGGGTGCATCTGCCCAGCCCTTTTACTTTTCCTAGAAGGAAGAAAGCATAGAAATAAATGAGCTGGAATAGATCTTAGAAAACATCTAACGAGATTGCTTACTTCCTTGTTTTAGCAGCAATAATGTAAAACGGCTCAGAGGCATGAACCTTTGCATATAGTCACACAGTGATAGTTGAAGGGTCTTTTGTTTCCTCAAATATCAAATTTCTTTTTATCACCTAAGTCTGAAAAAAAATTTAAACATAGCATTTAAGGTAGGAAACACTTGCTTTTAAATTTTAACTCTCTTATGCAAAACATGGACTGTCTGAAGGTTATGGAACGTCTTGATCATCTGTTGTGGGGAAGAAATCTCTGTCCAGTGCCAGGGAAAGCAAAGGGTCAGGGAGCAGTGGTGTTTTCCCTGAAACCCTCAGTCTGGGCTCAAGAAGAAACTAGGCGATGAATTTAAGACACACTCTCTTGCCCTTTACTCTGGTTGACCATGAAAATCCTTAATGAAGAATATATGGGAATATTAGAGTGCAGGACCTTACTTTCAAAGTACCCTGGCCAGGATTTCTGAGTAGGTACATCTGTTTCTTCTCCAAAGAAACAGAACCAATGGGATGTATAGAAATATTATGAGAAGAGGTTTATTATGGGAATTGCCTCACACAATAATGGAGGCTGAGAAGTGTCACAATATACCACCTTCAAGCTAGAGAACTAGGAAAGCCAGTGACATAATTCAGTTTGAGTACAAAGGCCTTAGAACAAGGAGTTCCAAAACATGTGTACCCCTGTAAAATTCTGAAATTAAAAAAAAAGAAAAAGAAAAAGGAGTTCCAATGTCCAAAGTCAGGAAAAGATGGAAGCTCTGGCTCAGGCACTTGATGGATTGGATAAATATCCAATCCACATCAGTGAGTGCAGATCTTCTTTATTCCCTACTAATTCAAATGCTGATCTGTTTTGGAAATACCCTCAAAGAGACACCCAGTAATAATGGGGCTTTTTAGTTTGTTTGTTTGTTTGTTTATTTGTTTGTCTGTCTGCTTTTTGAGATGGGGGCAGTCTCACTATATTGCCCAGGCTGGTCTCAAATTCCTGGGCTCAAGCAACCCTCTTGCCTCAGCCTTTAGAGTAGCTGGGATCACAGGCAGGCACCACAGCATCCAGCTTGAAGTAATGTTTTGTTTTGTTTTGTTTTTTTGAGACAGAGTCTCACTCTGTTGCCCAGGCATCAGCCTAGCTTATAGCAACCTCAAACTCCCAGGCCCAGGCGATCCTCCTGCCTCAGCGTCCCGAGTAGCTGGGACTACAGGCATGTGCCACCATGCCTGGCTGATTTTTTCTATATATTTTTAGTTGTCCAGCCAATTTCTTTTTATTTTTTTTAGTAGAGACGGGGTCTCGCTCTTGCTCAGGCTGGTCTCTAACTCCTGAGCTCAAACAATCCACCTGCCTCGGCCTCCCAGAGTGCTAAGATTACAGGGGTGAGCCACCATACCCAGCCTGAAGTAATGTTTTACCAGCTATCTGGGCATCCCTTAGACGAGTCAAGTTGGCATAAAATTAACCATCACAATAGGTATAGGACAAGCATAAGCACATGTTAAAAGTAGACTGTAAGAGGTGGGCGCAGTGGCTCATGCCTGTAATCCTAGCACTCTGGGAGGCGGAGGCAGGTGGACCGCTCAAGATCAGGAGTTCGAAACCAGCCTGAGCAAGAGCAAGACCCCATCTCTACTAAAAATAGAAAGAAATTAATTGGCCAACTAAAATATATAGAAAAATTAGCCAGGCATGGTGGTGCATGCCTGTAGTCCCAGCTACTCAGGAGGCTGAGGCAGAAGGATTGCTTAAGCCCAGGAGTTTGAGGTTGCTGTGAGCTAGGCTGATGCCATGGCACTCAAGCCCAGGCAACAGAGTGAAATTCTGTCTCAAAAAAAAAAAAAAAGTAGACTGTAAGTAAATAACACATGCATCAGGAGGGAGAAACTTCTCAGGACCAGACCACAGACTGCATCTATCAGTCATTCTCACTTACCTGGGCATCTACCTGAGAACATGGCTGCTAATGCCTGTACAACAGTCCTCCCATCTACGTCCAAACCTTCAACCACTGGCCATGAGACTAAAATTCACATTCTGCCTACTCCTGTTATCTTAATTACCATAAAGATCTCTTCACTCCTGAGTGAAAGTGATTTCATAACTTCAAAGTAAATTGATGTAGAATTACAAAAGTGGGAATAAAAATGACAAATTAGCAGGCCGGGCACGGTGGCTCACGCCTGTAATCCTAGCTCTTGGGAGGCCGAGACGGGCGGATTGCTCAAGGTCAGGAGTTCAAAACCAGCCTGAGCAAGAGCGAGACCCCGTCTCTACTATAAATAGAAAGAAATTAATCGGCCAACTGATATATATATAAAAAATTAGCCGGGCATGGTGGCACATGCCTGTAGTCCCAGCTACTCAGGAGGCTGAGGCAGAAGGATCGCTCGAGCCCAGGAGTTTGAGGTTGCTGTAAGCTAGGCTGACGCCACGGCACTCACTCTAGCCTGGGCAACAAAGCGAGACTCTGTCTCAAAAAAAAAAAAATAAAATAAAAAATAAATGACAAATTAGCAGCCAATACTGTATTTGGCATGAATATATAATTCTGAGGGAATCTATATTAGTTAAGTAAAGGAGTGAAGACAAGGGACCTAATATTTCCTATAATCTTAAAATTCCCATTAAATTATTTGCAGTTTAGTTATGAAAAATCAATATTGTCTTACTTTTTAATTAAATGCTTTATTTTAAGATAATTGTATTATATTCATATGCAGCTATCGAAACAAATACAAAGAAATCTCTACCCACAAGCTACAGAATTGCAGAAAATATCTGCAAACCACATATCTAACAAAGGACTATTGTCTTGAAGTCTCTTCTAGATAGTAGTTAAAAAAAAAACTCTCAAAACCCAACAGTAAAATAACAATCTAATTAGGAAATGGGCAATAGACATGAGTAGGCATTTCGCTAAAGAGTACGTACAGATTTGGCAAATAAGCACATGAAAAAACATTCAACAATGTTAGCCATTACGGAAATGCAAATTAAAGCCATAATGAGAAATCTATTAGAATGGCTAAAATAAAAAGAGTACAATGCCTAATGCTGAAGATGATGAAACTGAATTACTCATATATTGCTGGTGGAAATGTAAAATGGTGCAATGACTGTATTACTGTTCCTACTGCTCTTAGACTGGGTAATTTATCAACAATAGAAATGTATTGCTTTCAGTTCTAGAGGTTGGAAGCAGTGACTGCATAGCAGTGACTCTGCAAAAACAGTTTGGCAGTATTCTAAAACACTAAACATGCAACTCTCATACAGCCTAGTAATTACACTCCTGGTCATTTATCTCACAAAAATGAAAAATTAAGTTTACACAGAAACCTGTATAGGAATGCTCATAACAGGTTTATTTGTAACAGCTAAAACCTGGAAACATCCTAGATGTTCTTCAGTGAGTGAATGGTAAACAAATTGTGGTACATCCATTCCATACTCAACAAAGAAAATAAACTACTGATATAGGCAACAACGTTAATGAATCACAAAAAATATGATGAATGAAAAAGAGTATCCAAGAAGTTAAGTACTGTATGATTCCATTTACATAATGTTTTTGAAATGACAAAATGATAGGACTGGAAAACAACTTAGTGGTTGCTTGGGGTTAAGAATCAGGGAGGGAGGGAAGTGGGTGTAGCTGTGTGGGGAATCCTAGCTGTGATGGAATTGCTCTGTATCTTCACTGTATCAATTCCAATATCCTGGCTGTGATATTGTACTATAATTTTGCAAGATGTTACTATTAGGAGGACCCGGGAAAAGGGTACATGAAAATAAACCAGGCACAGTGGTTCATACCTGTAATCCCAGCAATTTGAGAGGCTGAGGAGGGAAGACCACTTGAGCCCAGGAGTTCGAGGCTGCAGTGAGTTATGATTGCACCAGTGCACTCCAGCCTGGGCGACAGAGCAAGAATCTGTCTCTAAAAAAAATGAAAAAGGGAGGCCCAGAGTGTTAAATAACCTGCCCAGGGTCACACAGGCAGAAAATAGCCTAACTTCACTCTACACACAGTGATTTCCAGCCCAGAGTAAATGGGCCACTGGGGCTCAGAAAACAGTATCCCAAAATGAAGGCCTCAGAAACAAAAGCTTTTCTCTGACCTTCTCCTTTCCTCCTGTCCCTCAGTCCCATTCTTCTCCAAGGCTAGCCATAGGAACAAGAGTCACACTTCCCCAAGGCGAATCAGAAAAACTAGAACCACTTTTCTCAAAAGCCAGTCATAAAACCTATAAATATTCTGTATGAAAACTGGCCATAAATAAGTTATCTGACCTATCTTGTTTGACTGTGGGTCCTAAGACGCCCACTCCAGACAGGACCCTGCCCACATTCAGAAGGAAGGAAGCAGCTCAGAGAGGCCGAGAAGAACACAGACAGGCCCTGCTGGGCGCCTCACTCAGTCTCTTAGCATTAGGTCATACCCTTTTGTCTAGTCATATTTCTACATAGCTATCCATACTTTGTTAAACATAAAATAAACAATTTCCCCTGTATCATTGGGTCTTCATTCTAAAGGCTCCCACGTATGCCTTTTCTCCAATTAACTGGCCTTTTGCAAGTTAATTTTTCAGTGAACTTTCAGGGGGCCAAGGGCCTTGACCCCTACAGGGCCACCTCCTAAAGGGTGGGTCTTGTCGCAGCCCTGATGGGGACGTGGGGAGGGGACTAGTGAAATTTAGGAAGCTCTCTCTGCTTCTGTCTTTCCATTCCCAACCCCTTCCACACAGTGTTTGCTGATCACAGAGGTGCTGCCCCACCTGCTCAGCCTTAAAGTTACTTTTTCCCTTGGTTTCCAAAGCCTCCAACTCTGCTTTTTTGGGGTGTTCTAAACTCCAGGCTTCACCTCCCAAGGATGGGGCTACAGAGAGATCAAGGCTCAGGACCACTTGACTGCACATCCTCTCACCCTGTCCCCCAGCCCATGTTCCTCTCAATTCTTTTGGGAGGAGCAGGATAGGGACTGCCCCAGGAAGGAAGGCCCAGTGGCTCAAAGAAGGTAACAACTTCAAGCCTGGCTCATGGCGAACCCTGCAGCCTGCTGGGTAGCAGAATCATGCAGGGTTCCAGGTGGCCGGGCAGGGCAGACAGGGAGGGAGGTGCCCAAGCATTGTCAGCGTCCCTGGAGAAAACCAGCCATCTCAGGCCAGGCTGCTGCCCTGTGGAGGGGCCCCGACAGGTGAGGCTGGGTGCAAAACCCTGCTTACTGCCTCTGGGTCAGGAGCAGGAGGAAGCTGGGCGTGGGACGGCAGTTATCTTCGGAAGCTCATTTCTACAGAAGACACCACGAGGGAGAGTGGGAGAGCCTAAAGTTTGAGTGTGACCATATCAAGAGGCAAATGGCGTGTGGTTAAAGAGCACCGAGGATGCCTGGGTTTGAATCTTGGCTCTGTCACTTACTAGCTCAAGCAAACAAATTAGCTTCTATGTCACTCAGTTGCCCAGTCTCTACAAGAGACAGTAATCCTACCTGCCTCCGGGTCAAAGAAAAGAAGGAAATGCATCAGTGTGCTCAAAGCCACTGACGCCTGGTGCAGGTGGTCAGCACGGTGGCCTGCTGTGAGGGAGGACCGTCCAGACCAAGCCAACCTTTCCTGTAACGAGTCAGATAGTCAGTATTGGAGGCTTTGTGGACCATACTGTCTCAGTGGCATGTTCTGCTTCTTCTTTTTCAGTCCTTTAAATATTTAAAACAATTCTTAGCTAAGGTCCTTACAAAACAGGCCAGTGACCAGAGTTGGCCTGCAGGTTGTAGTTTGCTGTCCCCATCATCTAGAAGGTTGTCCCGGGAGATCCAGATGTGCCCGGAGCAGGGGTGTTGGCAGGGAGACTCCCTGTACCTCACGGGGCTGGCCTCGGCACTCCAGTGGGAAGAGCCCTGGGTACGGGGGTACAGTAGACTCAGGGATGAGGAGCCAGGTTGGGCAGTGGGAGTCTGGCGGGCCTGCTGTGAGCTCTTGCACTGAGCCTGGCGCCCACCTGCTGGCATCATTGGCATCATAGTTTAATAATCACGCAAGACTGGAGGCTCTAAGGGCAGCAGCCGGTCTGTCCTTCACGAGGGGTGGTGCATTCATTCTCCCAACAAACATTTATAAAGGGTTAACTATAAACCAGGCTACTGTTGCAAGTCACGAACAAGACAGAGGGGACCAGGCTTTATACCTAGAAATTCCTAAATGGCAGGTGGTACATTTGTCAGACTCCTGCCTAAGAGTCACTGGATGCACTTGCCTGTGGGAATTCCTCAGCTTTCAGTTGTTCCTGGGGAAGTTCCCTCATTAGGCATTAGGAATAGGGAATCCTGGTGCTTTGCCTTTCTGAATTCTCCAAATCACAAGGTATTCCTGCTATAGTTCAGGGGAGAACAGTTCTCAAGTCGCTCGGGAGTATTGAATGGACATTTATTTTTCTCATACTTAAAGCACATAAATTTAGGATTGTTTCGTAGGAAGCCCCCTAAAAGGAGTTGATAGAGACCTAACCAAACATTCCTATCTGGGGCAAGGACAATGATCTCAGCCTCTGTAGGCAGCTGTGGTCCTCTGTCCCTCACAGGCTTCCAGGCTGCAGGGATCTGTAGGGGCCAAGGGAAAGCTTCCA
This sequence comes from Microcebus murinus, assembly GCF_040939455.1. Lineage (NCBI taxonomy): Eukaryota > Metazoa > Chordata > Mammalia > Primates > Cheirogaleidae > Microcebus > Microcebus murinus. Next base: position 30,180,670 of record NC_134117.1, on the reverse strand, counting down.
CTCTGCCCTCTGAAAATTTGCTGAAAATTAACTGACAAAAGGCAGATTATCAGGACAAATAGGCATATGAAATTTATTCAATGTGCATAGTACAGGAAATTGCAGAAGACTGGTTACCCAATAACCCAGTGAGGTCCAAATCCTTTTATGCCCTTCTTCATAGGGGAAAGGCAGATGGGGGTGTAGGAGTAAATGATTTTTAGGAGGAATGAATGTACCTGGAAAGCAGGCATTATCTTGTGAATGATTGATTCTGGAAATTAAATGGGACCAGAGAACAAATAATGGTTGGGACAAAGTTCGAAGTTCACCTGGGCTCTAGATATGGTATTTAATTTTCAGTCTCTTTCTCTGTGATATAAGTTTTAATCCTTTCTGGTTACTGAAGCTTCAGGGAAGAAATCAAAAGTAATTCTGTTCCTCTTTGGGGGGTCCAGTTTCTATGTAGATAAAGGAACTTCAGAGAACAGCTTCCTCCTGTGCTTTGGGAGAGACAGGATTGCAAGGCAACAGGGAAGGGAAAGTCAGAGAGAACTTGAGGTTGCTTCCTCAATTCAGCATGTCAAAGCACCGTATTTGGGGGTTTTCTGTGCCTCAACCAAATACTCCAGGCACTCTCCAAGGGCATTCCTTAAAACCACTTTGTGTATCCAGGTATGTGCTGAGTACATCTAATTCCAGAGAATTAGGGCCACCAGCATTATTCCCCAGGCCACCAAATAGCACTGTAAATGCATCAGGCTCAGAAAATCCTTGAATCAAACACCTGGCAACTGATGGGCACAGCCATTGTGAAGGGCAACTTTTATTTCTACCACATCTGCAGTTGCCTTCCTTCCCTTGTCTTGAACTTCTCTCTAAGTCATTCATAAAGGTTGGAATCAACGTCTTCCAAACTTCTGTTAATGTTGATATTTTGACCTTCTCACCTGAATCACAAATGTTCTTAATGGCATCTAGAATGGTGAATCCTTTCCAGAAGGTTTTTAAGTTACTTTGCCCAGCTTCATCAGAGGAAGCAGTGTCTATGACAGCTATAGCCTTAGGAAATGTATTTCTTGAGTAATAAAATGTGAAAATTGAGATTACTCCTTGATCCATAAGCTTCTGAATGGATGTCGTGTTAGCAAACAGGAAAATAACATTAATTTCCTTGTACTGCTCCATCAGAGCTCTTGGATAACCAGTTACATTGTCAATAAACAATAATATTTTGAAGGGAATCTTTTTTTATGAGCAGTAAGTCTCAATGGTGGGCTTAAAATATTCACTATTCTATAAGCAAATGTGCTGTCATCCAGGCTTTGCTATTCCATTTATAGAGCAGAGGCAGAGTAGATTCAGCATAATTCTTAAGGACCCTTAAGGATTTGGGGAATGGTCAATGAGCACTGGTTTCAATTTAAAGTCACTAGCTGCATTAGGCCCTAACAAGAGTGTCAGCCTGTCCTTTGAGGCTTTGAAGCCAAGCATTGACTTCTCTCTAGTTATTAAAATCCTACATGGCATCTTCTTTCAAGAGAAGGCTATTTGGTCTGTATTGAAAATCTGTTGTTTACTATAGCCTCCTTCATCAATGATCTCAGCTAGATCTTCTGAATAACTTGCTGCAGCTTCTACACTGGCACTTGCCGCTTCACCTTGCACTTTTATGTTATAGAGACATCTTTCCTTAAACCCCATGAACCAGCCTCTGCTAGCTCCACCTTTTCTTCTGTAGCTTCCTCTCCTCTCTCAGCCTTCAGAGAGTTAAGGGCTTTTGTCTTGGTCCATCTTCTGTTGTTTATAAGAGAATATCTGGATAAAGAACAGAAATTTATTTCTTACAGTTTGGGAGTCTGGGAAGTCCAAGGTCAAGCGGCTACATCTGGTGAGGACCCTTTTGCTGGCAGAACTTGGCAGAGTCCTGAGGTGGCGCAGGGCATCACAAGGCAAGGGGGCTGAGCATGCTAACATGCTAGCTCAGGTCTCTCTTCCTCTTATTATAAGGCTACTAGTTCCACTCCCAGAAGGATACATTAACACATTAACCAATTAATATATTAATTTGTGAATGAATTCATCCATTTGTGAAGGCAGAGACAACCTGTTCCAATGGCCTCTTAAAGGTCCCACCTCTCATACTGCCACACTGAGGATTAAATTTCAACATGAGTTTTGGAGGGCACAAATATTCAAACCATTGCCACCTTGCTCTGGACTGGGCTTTGCCTGAAGGGAATGTCGTGGTTAGCTTGATCTTCTATCCAGACCAGTAAAACTTTCTCCATGTCAGCAATAAGGCTATCTTGCTTTTTTATCAATCAAGTGTTCACTGGAGTAGCGCTTTTAATTTCCTTCCAGAACTTTTCCTTTGTATTAACAATTTGGCTGTTTGGTGCAAGAGGCCAAGCTCTCAACCTGTCTCAGCTTTCATGATGCCTTCCTCACTAAGCTTAATTATTGCTAGCTTTTGATTTAAAGTGAGAGACATGAGACCATTCCTTTCATTTGAACATAGGCATGCGCAGTCACCTGAAGCTCTTAGTGTTTGGCATTCACTGGAAGTGAGACATCCCGTGTGCAAGACCCACTCCTAAGAAATAATAGTGCTACTGAACAAGATAAATGTCAGATATTTGATAGGCACATTATCTGAGGAGAGAGATTGGAGAAAGTTCTAAGAAACTATTATCTATCCTTTTCCAACCAAACCCAAATCCCCGTTCTTACTGCATCTGTAAATGAGTCAGATTTGCTATGGTTCAGAGTTTTCATTTTATATTGATTTCTTAGAATTGCAAAGTTTAAGCCACCTTGCCTTTTACAAGCTTAGAAATAGATGAGGTTTAAAGTAAGGACTAATTAACTGCAAAAAAAAATTGAAAACTTTAACATGAAGAAATTTTCCATCTGAAAGGTTTCAGCTCTGGGTTTTGCAGCACTAGAATGGCTCATGTATCAACTACCCACAGTGCATTCTGGTCTCAGAGTCTGTGGCATGAAATCCCAGCACCGCTTGTCTAACTAAAATCCTTTTTTTTTTTTTTTGAGACAGAGTCTCACTCTGTAGCCTGGACTAGAGTGCATGACGTCAGCCTAGCTCACAGCAACCTCAAACTCCTGGACTCAAGTGATCCTGCTGCCTCAGCCTCCCAAGTAGCTGGGACTACAGGCATGCGCCACCATGCCCGGCTAATTTTTTCTATACATATTTTTAGTTGGTCAATTAATTTCTTTCTATTTTTAGTAGAGACGGGGTCTCGCTCAGGCTGGTTTCAAACTCCTGACCTTGAGCGATCCTCCCGCCTCAGCCTCCCAGAGTGGTAAGATTACAGGCGTGAGCCACCACACCCGGCCTAAAATCCTTATTCTTAGAGTAAGCATGAAGTTAGTAACTTTATCAATAAAGGTCATATACTATTACCCATGGTCGCAAATACTGCTCAAAGATATCTGCTCTTTTGGAGGAAGGAGGGTTGGTCGCAGTGTCCTGTCCACCTCTCATAACAATTGCTTAGTCTCAGCCTCTGGAAGGGTGGGATGACCACTGTTTGAGCAAATGACTCCATTACCAAATAGTCACCAGGAGATAATTTATGGTGACCTCAGAACTCCTCAACAGCCAGGGTTCCCAGTCTCTTCTGTGAGGAGGACACGCTGGTCACGTCCCTGAGCTCTCTGCTGCTGATGGCCACGTTCCCGAGCTTGCTGCCCTTCACACAGGAGGGCAGTTGCGATGGCGGCAACCAGCCTGGAGAGAGATTTATTGGGGAATGTTCTGAGGCCAACTGGTAAAGCTCCCCGTCTATATTCTTTGGGAAGTATTCATTTCCTCAATAAGCCTCAGAACAGGCAGGTGTAAAGAAAATACTATTTTATTAAAACAGAGCGAAGTATCTTATATTAGCATCAGAGAAGGATAACTTGGAGCAAGCTTCAAACAATTATAAGAACATGGCTTGTTCAGATGCCAGTTTTCTCACACCTGGGGGAAAGGCCTACAGATTTCAGAGAAACAGGAAACCCAAAATAAGAAGAGAAGAGGCCTCAGAAATCTCAGCAGGCTCGAGATGGGAAATAAGACACACAGGCCAAATGATAAACGACACCACTCTGCTTAGGAGGCTGTAAATTTATTGAGTAAAAACAAAATCAATGTCAGGCATCAAATTTGATCTGGTTCAGATTTGGCTGACGTCCATCTCAGCAGAGAACTGAGGTGAGGAACATACGCAGTGACGCTGGTAAGGGGACACTGGACAGAAGAGCGTCCCGTTAACTGTAAAAGCAGCATCACGCAGGCGGAGTAGTCAGTTAACCAAGGCATGAGCCCCAAGTTTAATGCACAGGGGTCAAACCAGGCAAGCACAGAACTTTCGAGAGAGAGGGCAGGAACAATCAGAGAACAAGCTGCAGCAGAGGCTGGCTGGGGAGCAGCGGTCGCTGCACATCTGCCGATCACTTGGGGAACACGGTGATCACATCGTAGCCCTCGGGGGGTGTGACCCGCTCCCGGGCGTGCTTTTCACAGTAGATTTGATCCTCCACAAAGAAATGGCCCTTCTGTTTCAGGTTGGTGCCGCAGTCGGTGCACACGTAACACTCAGGGTGGCGGTGGCGGTCCCGCAGCTTCACAAACATGCCACTGTAGGAGCAAGGGGGGAGAGGAGCTCCGTCAGTGACAAACGCCTGCAGGTGGCACCAGGGTTCTGCACCATCCTCCCGGGGCTGGGGTCTGGGGCTGCTCTGCAGAAACCCATCAAGGGTGGCCCGGCGCCTCCCACCTGGCCTGCAGTCATAGGGGCTTCTCATCCCCACCGTCCAGAGACGTTATTCTAGAATCCCCTCCTACCGCAGCAGGGCGGCCCTGCTGTTACTGGTTTTACACACTCAAAACCTAAGGGTTCCGCGGCAAAGGAGAACCTGCCTCCGGGACACAGGACCTACTCGGCCTCTCTGCTCCATTTTCCCAGGCAGGATTTGTCTCCTTCACACCCAAAATGTGCCACACCCAGCAATTCCCACATTTTCATGGTTCACCCAACTTGCAGGGCCCGCAAGGACGGCGGGAAGCAGATACTCACACAATCCCAGTGCCACATTTGTCACACATGGGCAACTTCTGAGCATTTCCAATCGATGCAGCCACTTTGGTGACAGGAGCTTTAACACTTCTGAATCCTGAGGGCTTGCTGGGATCCCCTGAAATGAGGAAAACACTCGTGTTGGCTGGGAAGGGCAGACTTGCGTAAGTATCCCAGAGCCACTTAAATATATGTTCAAGCAAGGTCATGGGCACTGCAGTCAAACAGATGTGACTCTGCTGTGTGATCCTGGGCAAGTTACCTAACCTTTCTGGTCCCCAGTTTCTTTTTCTATAAAACAGGAGATTATTTTTCCCTTTACTATTATATAAAAAGATTAATATACATACATAAAGCCCTCCTGCAATACCTAGCAACACAAATTACTTAGATGTAGAAAGAAACCAGATCACAAAAGGAACAAAATCATCACAGTACAGCAAGCTAGAGCTGAAATTCATCTACTACAGAGCAGAGGGGGGAGCCTCTCTACAGTCAGTTGGGTGCATATAAAACGAGCCCCTGGCTGCTGGATGCCGACCTGTTACAGCCCCGCTCATCACACCCCAGGTAACAAAGCCCCCAGTTGTGGCAGCTACTAATAATGCTAACTGTCTGTGCTTCCACGCCACTTATCTCTGTACCATGACATAGTCTAGCAGTGTTGCTGTGCTCATCAGCTATTTATACATGTCTCTCTCCCCAGACTGCGAATTACTCAAGCACTAGAATCTTGTTTTACATATTTTTTTATATGCCCCACAGAGCCTAGCACAGGGCTCAGCAAATAACGGAGGCTCCAAGAATGTACAGAAATGAATGATAAGATGCCGTGACAGGTGCATGACAGTCCCTACCTTAGTCCAATGTGCTTTAGCCCAGGAAGCTACAGACATCTCTACACCACTGGAGGATTGAAACAGCCACCTGGGAGCATCCCAGGCTCCAGGAGAGAGTTCATAAAATTCACAGACCAGGGCCTCTCCCATAGATCTGCTGAATGGCCATCTCCAGGGGCAGGATATTCTATCTTACACCCCTGGCTAACCCACTTCTTTCTTAGATTAAAGCAGCTGTTCTCAAACTTTATTGTGCCTCAGAACTTCCTGGAGAGTTTGCTAAACCACAGATTGTTCGGCTCTTCCCCCAGAGTTTCTGATCCAGAAGGACCAAGAATTTGCATGTCCAACAAGCTCCTAAGTGGTGCTGGTGCCGCTGGTCCAGGAACTACTTATTGGACCAAGAACAAGAGCAAAGAAAGGGCTCCCTGTGCAAGGCAAGGGGCAGGGGAGAGGGCCACCCCATAACTGCAGTCCTGCTGGGCGATCCTGGGGCTGGCCGATGAGGGCCCTGGCTCTCTTATCCTTTTAGAAAATGAGTCCCTGGATCTGACCAGTGCTACTGAACCGAAAATTGAGATGAAGGGGTATTCAGGATGCCCCTGGCTGGCATGGCTGGCTATATAGTTTGCCCACAATCATCCCTCCCCACCTTGCCAGGCTTCTCTCTGGTCAGTGTTTCTCCACTGGGAGTGATTTTGTCCCCTAGAGAACAGTTTTGGTTGTCACAACTGGAGGGGAGTGCCACTAGCATCTAGCAGGCAGAGGCCAGGGGTGCTGCTGGCCATCCCAAAATGCACAGGGCAGCCCACCACAGGGGCTCCTACAGCCCCAAATGTCACCAAAATGTCAATAGCTTCAAGGCTGAGAAACCCTGCTCTCAGGGGAGGAGACGACCCCATCCACAGACTTTGGCCAGTGGAATCTGAGCAGATGTGAGCTTTGTTCAGGCAAGAGCACTAAGTGCACTTGTGTGGTTTGGCCCCGTCCCCATGGAGCTTGTGCCCTGTGCCATGAACAACAAGCCGCAGAGAGAGCCTCTCCCTTCACTGGGCTCCCGGAATGAGAAGGCTGCGGGCGCCAGGCCCTTCCCTGCCAAGGCCGGCTGAGCCACAGCTGCCCAGCCGCCCCGTGGACACCAGGCGCCCACTGCTGACTGACAGTGCGAGACCTAGTCTGGGGCACTTGCTGGAAGCACGTGACTGCAGCCTGGACTGCCCAGAGCCCTCTGGTGCTGCACGTGGCACAGCCAGCCTCCCCCTCAGAGCCGGGACCCTCCTGCACGGGGGACCTGAGGCACACAGATGTCCCTCTGGCGACACAGGAGATGGGGCAGCGATTAGGAGGCTCCAGCGCTTTCCGTCGTGAGCTCTACAGACAGGCCGGGAAGGCCCGGCCCTGCCCTGCCAGCAGGCCGGTGAGGGGGAAACACCTTCCTGCTTCCATTTTCCCTTCCTTTGGGATGAGGCCACAGCCCCAGTTTTGTTCATTCATATTTTTTTGTATTAACTTTGAGTTTTTAAAAATATTGCGTAAACTGACATTTTTGTCTTGATTTTTGAGTTTTCTATTGCCACCTTAAATTTTGCACCCAAGGCAATGCCTCACTCACCTCACCCTAATCCTGCCCCTGCCTAGAGGGGTCTCAGAAGGGCCTGAGTGGGCAACTCCTCCAAGTGTCTCAAATGGGCTCCCTCATTTTCTGACTGACGGTGCTGTAGCCACCTTGGCTGCCTACCCCCTATGACAAGGAAATGGCAGCACCTCTGCAGACCTCACAGCTCAGAAATGCAAAGCGACTGAGCCAAAAGAACCAGCCCAGTGAGGTTGGGGTCTCTCACGTGATGGGATTTTTCACCTAACTCACCCATCAACAGAAAAATCACCAGGAAAGGGAAGAGGTGCAAGAGGGTACAATGAAAGAAGGCCAGGAGGGACATGAAATCCCCACTTAGTAGGAGAAACCACATTCCTTCCTGGAACGAAGAGACTTAACTGGATAAAATTGGGCACCGCTAAATAACACAGTCCTCACTGCAGCCTGTTCAGCCCTGCAGCGCCACCTGCTGGCGTGAGGGTTTTTTGGTCTCTCACCAATCCAGCCAACACTGTGAATTCAAAGAAATTGCTCTTCTACCTTTCTTCTCAACTAGTTTACAGTAAAAATATTAGCTTCCTTTGGACTCCAGGAAACTAAAACAATGTCCAAATTTCCCTTCTTCCAGTGAACCCCACAGCCCTAATATTTCTGGGTGTGTTCAGTAGGGAACTTGCCACTCAGGAAGGACTCCCCGGCAAGAAGAATCTGTAGCTGGGAGCGTTGAGGAGGGAGGTTGCTCTCCCTCCTTCCAGAGGGCACCCAGTCTCAGCCAACACCGATCTCTGCAGCCTGGCTGAAGCAGGTCTCACGCTCATAATCACCAGGTGTCCCTGCTAGGAGAGTCAACTCTGTCTTCACAGGTGAGCACGTTGTGGGGAGGAAGAGAGAGCAGGGGAAGGTGGCTCCAGGGAGGTGCCTGAGCCCCTGAGAAAGGGACCAAGACAGAGTGTGGAGGGAGGGGTATCACAGGGACCAGGAAAGGGTGCAAACCCCAGTTCTCCAGAGACGGCTGGCAGTGAGAATCACAGGAGGTGCGGATGACAGCCAGCAGGCCACCCACCCGCAGGCTGTCTTTGGGAGAAGGGAAAAAAGCATCCCTTCTCCAACACAAGTACCTGCCACAAATATCTCATAATAGACTGTCCTTATTCTGTGACGATACCCGCTATCCACTTGAACATTATCATATTATAAAACAGACGGTATTTGATGTTTACAATATGAAGCGTTGTCTCCTGAGACCTGCAGAACCACACGGGTGGCCCTGGGTGCCTCACACATCAGAGCTCGCCCCGCGGACAAGGGAGCATCTTGATGAGGTTTCAAACATCACAATAACTATGAAGCACCTGCTCAGTTGCATGATGGGAGTTTTGCACAATTATGACATTTGATCCTCACAACAGTCTTGGTGGGAAGGATTTTTGTCCCCAGTGGACAGATGAGAAAAACAGGCCCAGAAAGGTTCAGAGACGTGCCTAAGGTCGCACGGTAAGGATGTGGCCACGCTGGGCTCTCAGGCCCTCGACAGGCCATCTACCCTAGAGCAAAAGCAAACACGTGGCCTCATAGGCAAGCCAGGCGCCTGGCCTCGCCGGGCACTGATGCGTCCTCGTTCTGTTTCTCATCGCCACAGCCTTCACCCACTCCTGCTCCTCGGCCACCACCAGACCGTGGTATGTGGGCTCCGACCAAGCAAATGGCAGAGGGACAGACCAACAGAATCCCACAAAGCTCACTCTGACCTCGGTGACCTGATGCACATGTGAAAGACAAAGCCAGCCAGGCATGGAGCTCCCTAAATAAAGACCCTGGGGAAGGAAAGTGTGGTCAGGAGGGCACACTCTCTTTCTCTCACTTTTTTAAAAAAGAAGCTTTAGCATTTTAGAAGTCTGTGCCTTCCCAAGCACACTGTGCTCTTTCCACCCACTCCGGGCTGCGTTCACCTGTGCTTCCGCGGTGACTGACCCCCCACACCAGACCTGGAACAGGGGCCTCTGCCCGAAGGTGGGCTGATTACCTTTTTCCTCAGACTCCAGGATTTCCTGCAGAACCAGAAATGACGTGGACTGTTTTGGGGGCTCGTTTAACTCCTGTTTCTCCTGAAGCATCTTGTAAACTTCAGATTCCTTGTCGATGACGAGGCTGCTTGGAGGCTGAGAATGGTCTAAGCTGTAAAGAATGTTAACTTCATTAGGACATGTCAGAAGTTGGAAATAACTTCAGGCACCTCCTCCAAGCAAAGACATCCCTGACTCAAAGGGCGGATAGAAACGATCCCAGTGGATGAAAGTCCTCTCTTAACTCAGCCACAGACCTTCTGCAAAAACAGCGAAGTGTCTATAGTCGGATCTGGCTGCTGCTTCGGTGCAATCAGAGGCTCTTTTTCCACACAGCTTCAGTAATTCAACTACTTTTTGGTCTAACCCCATGAAATGGGAATGCTTTGTTTCTTTTTAAACTACATAAACAACGTTATGTCAAGAGAACATTTGGAAGAGGGAGAATGTCCACCACAACCTGACCACTAAAAGCTCAGCTGGGTCCCCGCTGTACGGGCCACATGCATTCTTTGCAAGAGAAGAAATCACAGGGTTCTTCATTCCTGATGATCTCAAAGTGCTTTCCCTGGCTCTGCAAACTCCTCATAATTCCATGCAGGGCACTCGCGTCTCCTCGCCTGTGGCACAGAGGGGTTGGTACCTGCCCTGCCGAGTTCACAGGGTTGGAGGTGAGGATGGAGCACGCAGGTGCTCTGTACACAAAGTGTGCAGGCTCGGGGACAAGGCAACTACACCTTCCTCCTGTCACCCTACCCTGGGTGCCCCAAGACAGGGGGCACAGGCAGACCCCTGGGGCCACTTTCCCCTCAAGCTCCGTTTTCCAAGGGGAGGAGAGCAAAAGGCAGGTAGACTCTACCTGCAAATCTATTCTGAATCTGACCCCTTCTCACCTCCCTACCCACGAGTGCCCAAGCCGTGCCATCGCTGACCAGCATGACTTATCAGCTGCGTTAACTTGTCCCTCTGCTGACATTCTGAGCCCCTGAACGGTTTTGTTTTCAACCAGAGGCCAGAGTGACATTTTAAACACTTGAATCAGATAGTGTCATGCTGCGGCTCAAGGTACTCCCATCAGACTTCGAGCCAAATATTTACAGTTTTAATAACAAAATGCAAGTTTCATCAAATTCAACTCCTTTGGAGTAAATGTTTATTACAAAAAGAAAAAGGGCCTACGCTGTGGCCCAGCTTGCCCCTCCAGACGCAGCCCCTGCCACCCACTGTGGATCTCTCCTCTCTAGTCAGACCAGCCCTCCTGCTGGGCCTGGGACACACCAGCCCAACGGCCTTGCACCGACTGCTCCCCTGGCCTGGAATGCACTGCCCGGGCAGCTCCATGGCTCCCACGCTCCATCCAGGCCTCGGCTCAAGTGCACTCCTCGGAGAGGCCTTCCTGACCCCAACTCGCAACAGTTCACCCCATCCCCATCGCTCTCTACCCCCCACTCACTCTCTCACTTTGGACCACACTTGCATTTGTTCATTTCTGCATTGTCAGTCTCCCCCTAGAGAGCAAGTCCCATGAGGGCAGGGACATGGCCTGTCTTGTTCCCCATAGTCACCCCAGGCCTGGCTCAGTTTCTGCCAGGGTCAGAGCTCAGCTGGTATCGGGTAAGTGCATGAACACTGCCTCCTCCTCCTTGCTGCTGGCTCCCTGCTCCTGCAGGCTCACGGGGGCCTCCAGGACAGTCGGCCTCCGAGGGCTGTGCCAGGGACATGGGGAGCCCAGCCTCCTGGCCCCAGATCACCCCCTTGCTCTCAGGGAAGAGCTGCTAGGGAAGAGGGACAGCGTGCCCAGTGGAGCCACAGAGCAAGTATTCAGACGACAGCACAATTTATCGATGGAGACACACAGGTTTGCATGTAAACAAGTTGTACTTCCCGAGGATGACGCTATGTGCTATCCAGCCCGATCGGCTGCCTCCCAGCTTTAAGGATGCCCACAGCGGCCAGGAATGGTTTTCCTCAGCAAGTTTACCTAGTCTCTCTGTAGGGCCAGAGCCGCTTTTATAGGTGCAAATGAATTATACCAATTACCCTTACTCATTCATTTCCCACCCACCCATCATATAACTAGTTCACACTCCATTTTAAAAAGAAAACCAGGTAAGATGCTTTCCTGGGTGATTCTCTGCAAGTTACTGTTCCCTCTCCTTTCTTTCTCTCTCTTCTCTGAGACAACCTCTGGGACAGCCCAGTCAGCCTCCTGGGCCACTTTAAATACTCAGATCCGCAGCTGGAAGCAGAGTCGGTCACAGCAATGAAGCTGCAGGTGTTTCCCTTCGACTCCATCCATGTTCTCACGGTAGAGGACAAGGGCCTTGAAGAGTGACACAGGCTTTGCTGCTGCCAGCGAAGTCCAAATTTAAGTGGAAAGATTCATGGGCTGGTCGCTCCTGCTGGCTGCAGTTGGGGGAGGGGAAAGCAGCCACGCCTGCCCCTTGGTCCTCCCCTGACCAGCCGGCCTCTGCCTTCCTCTCTCTCCCTCCACCTGCAGGGAACTGGGGGCGCTTCGCATGGGGCCACTTGGCCCTGTTCTTTGAGTCACACGCCTGACTCTTTCTTTGAGTCTTGAGCTTGGAACTTGCCCTAAAATAAGCATATTACATTATTTTTGATGAATCTTTTTTCTATCACACTTAGAACTATTTTAAAATCAAAATCAGACTATGGCATGTTCTTGGGAAGGATTTTTCCTCCTCTTTGGTGTATGTTATGTCTGGAAGCCACCGAGGGAAGTCTATAAAAATGACAGGATCCAAACCACAAGGCCATCACATATTCTTCCAGCAAATAGCCTTGTAAAGTATTTCCATAATTAAAAAAAAAGTAAACACAATTTACTATTCATTCTTAAATGACAATATCCTTAAAACTGGACAATTTATAAAGCAGTACCCATTACCTCACTTGAAGCACTGATACAACTAATTCAAAAATAATCTCTTAAGACCCAAAGTCTAAGTCTTAGACATTACTATAAGATAATGACATAACACCACAACATCTTTAAAAAGTAATCAGGGGCCGGGCGCGGTGGCTCACGCCTGTAATCCTAGCACTCTGGGAGGCCGAGGCGGGCGGATTGCTCAAGGTCAGGAGTTCAAAACCAGCCTGAGCGAGACCCCGTCTCTACTATAAAAAAAAAAAGAAAGAAATTAATTGACCAACTAATATATATAGAAAAAATTAGCCGGGCATGGTGGCACATGCCTGTAGTCCAAGCTACTCGAGAGGCTGAGGCAGGAGGATTGCTTGAGCCCAGGAGTTTGAGGTTGCTGTGAGCTAGGCTGACGCCACGGCACTCACTCTAGCCTGGGCAACAAAGCGAGACTCTGTCTCAAAAAGAAAAAAAAAAAAAAGGTAATCAGGATAAAAATATGCATAAGAAATGTAGCAAAAAAATTCTCATTTGGATATATAATAGCAGCAATAAAAGAAAGAATACTACAGTGATAGGTTTTTGAAAAATATTATACACATGACTGAGTCTCCAGGAGAACAGTTTTGAGGGTGGGACACAGGAAGTAAATACTTTCTTCCAAATCCACTCTGGACAGTTGTAATAACAAAATACAAGTGTTTAATCAAACTCAACTCGTTTGGAATAACTATACATTACACAAAGTTTCCTAGCTCTTGTTTCTCCCTGACTCACTCTTGGATCTGATGTGCATCAGTTTCCTAATTGTTTAATATTTTGATTTTAGATGCTGACCTCAAAGACTGCCTCTCCAGGGATATTACAGCGAAGCCACACTCAGCCTGACGAGGTGGCTGACATAGCCAGGCGTACATGGTTCCCAGTGGTCTTCAGAATGTAAGGAGAAACTCCCCTTGAGCCCACCTCCCAGAGAAGGGTTTCGGAGGCCGAGTCTGCAGACCTTACGTGACTCACAGGCCTGCTCCAGCCAAAAGAGCAGTTGGGGTGAGGGTCAGAAAGTCATGGAGGACAGAAAACAGCACACCCATGGCTCTGGGACATGGGTCAGCATCCCAACCCTGGGATGCAAGCCAACCCCATCAGAGAAACAAAGTGACCAGAGGGGAATAGAAGGGGCTATTTTTTTTTTTTTAACTTGAGCCATCACCTGTGACAGCAACTTAATAATCTGTATATAAATCCCATCTAAAATAAGAAAGTTGTAAGAAAAAAATTCCCGTTGCTGATACAACCTTAATGGGGTTATTTTCTTACACAGCAAGTGAATTTTCGTTCTTTAATAAAACTACCTATATGTGAGACAAAGGTCGGAACAGAAAAGGGGATTACTTGAATTACAAGAAGCATCCAGGCCAGGCACAGTGGCTCATATCTGTAATCCCAGAGCTTTGGGAGGCCAAGGTGGGAGGATTGCTTGGGGCCAGAAGTTCAAGATCAGCCTGGGCAACAAAGCAAGATCCCATCTCTACAAATTAAAAAAATGTTTTAAATTAGCCAGGTGTGGTGGTGCACACCTGTAGTCCCAGCTACTGGGGAGGCTGAGGCAGGAGGAATGCTTAAGCCAGAAGTTCTAGGTTACATATGATTGTTCTAGTGACATATGATTGCACTGTTGCACTACAGCCTGAGCAACTAAGCAAAGAAAGAAAGAAAATAATTACAGCAGCATCCAGACAGGAGACAGTCTCTTCATAAAAATCTTTTTCCTTTCTTTGAAGATGGAGTAGACATATAGATTTTTCCCTGTTTCACCTACTCAACACAACTAAAAATTCTGGACATTACATATAAAACAAACATAAGATGACTCTGAAGGGAGGACAGAAGAAGGCAGACTGGCTAGGGACCCCGGGACCTGAGAAACATGGTGGTGAGCTCCCTGAGTTTTCTTTCTGCCTCAGACATGCCAGACTAAGCAGCAACCTGGAAAGGAGAGCAGTCACAGAGAGAAAAACTCCCAAGAGGCCTGCTCTTTTTGACTAAAGGACCAAGAAAGGGGCAGTCCAGCAAGACCCAAAACTTTGAAATAATCACTTTTCTCTAGCCAAATGCCAGAAAAGGCCAGTGGGCTATCTGGCCTTCCACCCTCACTAAGCTATGAAGAGCTGCCCCAAACACTCTGCAGGAGTGGCATCAGAGAAGGCCAAATAGGGGGCCCATATTGTACCCTGCTCAGTTGTGATGAAGAAAGCCTAATGCAGAGTCCAGACTCTCACCTGCACTCCACAGTGTGGAGGCCACCCCTTACCCCTATGGTGCCAGAACTCCCCTGCATCCAGCAGTATCCCCTGAGATTACTAAGTATCTCCCAGAAACCTCAGGTGTCAATGTAGGCAGAGTGGGGAAACTAGACTTCCATCCCCACCTGCCAGTAACAAGGCATCCTCACCCCCCTTTCTGAGCCAGAGTGTTCTCAGAGCCTGTGAAAACAGGAAGTTTCAATAAGATCCAGAGTCTCATAACAAAAAATGTCCAGGATTCAATTAAAAATTGCTTGTCTTAGAAGAACCAGGAAGATCTCAAACTGAAAAAAAAAGACACTCAAAAAATGCCAACACCAAGATAACAGAACTGTTGGAATTATCTAACAAGGATGTGAAAGCAGTCTCCTTACTAGTAATAGATCTGTTCAGATTTTTTATTTCTTCAGGATTCAGGTCTGGTAGGTTGTATGTTTCTGGGAATTTGTGCATTTCTTCTAGGTTATCCAATTTGTTAGCATGTAATTATTCATAGTAGTCTCTTATTATCCTTTTTATTTCTGTGACAGCCTAAGGAGATTGCATTAGTAATCAAAAACACCCCAACAAACAAAAGTGCAGGGCCATATGGCTTCTCTAGTGAATTCTATCAAAAATTTAAAAAGAATTAAAGCTAATACTTCTCAAACATTTCCAAAACCTGAAGAAGAGGAACACTTCCAAACTCATTCTATGAGGCCAGTATTACCCTGATACCAAAACCAGACAAAGATACACAAAAATAGAAAATTACAGACAAATATCCCTGATGAATGTTGATGTAAAAATCTTCAACAAAATACTAGAAGACCAAATTCAATAGTACATTAAAAGGATTATACAACATGACCATGTGGGATTTATTCCTACAATGCAAGGATGGTTCAACATACAAAAATCAATCAATGTAATACACCACATTAACAAAATGATGAACAAAATCCACATGGTCATCTCAATTATGCAGAAAAAATATTTGACAAAATTTAATATCATAGCATGAAAAAAAACACTCAAAAAGTAGGAATAGTAAGAAAATTACCTCAACATAATAAAGACCATGTATGAAAAGCCTACAGTTAACATCATACTCATTGGTGAACAACTGAAAGCTTTTCCTCTAAGATCAGGAGCAAGGGAAAGATGCCCACTTTCACCACTTCTTTTCAATGTAGTATTAGAAGTCCTAATCAGAGCAATTAAAAAAGAAAAAGAAATAAAAAGCATACAAATTGAAAAGGAAGAAGTAAAATTATTACTGTCTCTGTTCAAAGATGCTATAATCTTACATGTAGAAAACCCTAATGTTTACAAACACACACACACATACACACACACACTATTGAAACTAATAAATGAATTCAGCAAAGTTGCAGGATACAAAATCAACACATAAAGAACAGTTATGTTTCTACACACTAACAATAAATAATCTGAAAAGGAAATTAAGAAAGCAATTCCATTTACATCAAAAGAATAAAATACTTATATAAAAATTAATTCAAATAAATTACAGACCTAAACATAAGGCCTGAAACTATAAATACAAAGTTTCTAAAAGAAAACATAAGGTAAAAGCTTCATAGCATTGAGTCTAGCAATGATTTTTTGGATATGACACCAAAAATACAGGCAACAAAGGCAAACATAGAGAACAGAACTCACATCAGACTTAAAAACTTCCACACCACAAAGAAAGCAATTAACAGAGTGAAAACACAACTTACAAAATGGGAGCAAATATCTACAAATCATATATCTGTTAAAGGTTAATATGCAGAATATATAAAGAACTCTTACAACTCAGCAACAACAAATAACTCGATTAAAAAATGGCAAAGGACTTGAATAGACATTTCTCCAAAGAAGATATACAAATGTCCAACAAGCACATGAAAAGATAATCATCAACATCACTAATCATTAGAGAAATGCAAACCAAAACCAAAATGAGGTATCACCGCACACCCATTAAGATAGCCATTAAAACAACAACAACAACAAAAAACATAATGTAAGTGTTGGTAAGGATGTCCAGGTATTGGAACCCTTGTGCACTGCTAGTAGTAGGAATGTAATAAATTGTGCAGCTGCTATGGAAAATAGTATTACCATATGATTCAATAATCCTACTCCTGGTTATATGCAAAGAATTGAAGAAGGATCTCAAAGAGATATTTGCATACCTGTGTTCACTGCAGCATTACTCACAATAGCCACAAGGTAGGAGCAACCTAAATGTCCCTTAACAGATGAATAGAAAAAGAAAATGTGATAAAGAATGGAATGTTATTCAGCATTATGCTACATACGACCTGGGTGAAGTTTGAGGATATTATTCCAAATGAAATGAGCTAGTCACAATAGACAAATACTGCATGATTCCAATTATAGGAGGCAGCTAACCAAACTCTTAGAAAAATAAAGTAGAAAGGTGGTTGTCAGGGGCTGGTGGAGGGGAACAAGGGGAGTTGTTCGATGGGTATAGAGTTTCAGGTTTCCAAATGAGGAAGTTCTAGAGATGTGTTGCACAACAACGTGCATATGGTTAATACTACTGTACTGTCTACTGAAAAATGGTTAAGATGATAAATTATGTTACATGATAAGGAAAAAGACAAACTTGTAGTACAGAAAAAAAGGAACAAACTATTGATACATACAAAAAACCTAAATAAATCTTCAGAGAATTATTCTAAAAAAGGCAATCCCAGAAGGTTACATACTGTATGATTCCATTCATATAATGCTTCTGAAATAACAAAATTACAGAAATAAAGAGATCAGTGGATTGCCACAGGTTAAGGAAAGTGTGGGGTGAGAAGGGAAGTGGGTGTGGCTATAAAAGGGCAACATGGGAAATCCTAGAGATAGATAGGTTCTGTATCTTGACTGCATCTATGTCAATATTCTTGTTTTGTTACTATTCTGTGTCAGTTCTCAAGATGTTACCATTGAGGGAAACTGGGTAAGGGTTATAAGGGATCTCTGTATAATTTCCTACAACTGCATGTGAATCTACAACTATCTCAAAATAAAAAGTTTAATTAATTTTAAGGAGCCTTTTCCCCAAATGGTTGAAGTGAGAACTGAAAATGATGTAAGATTTTAGTTCTTGCTTTTTGTGTAGGTAAAGGTAAAGGAGGTAGGCTGACTTGGAAAAATCTTTCATGTCTCCTATCCCAGAACCCAGGTCTGAGATACCCCAGCCTGGCTATGCCAATGTTCACAACAAATTGCAATTCTGGGAAACCCTATGCCATCACTTTTGGAAGGGGAGCCTGAATGCTCCCTAAGTTTTCGTCTTCAAAGTCCTAGATATTCGTCCCGTGATAAGAACAGAGAGGAGTAATTACGGGCACTAGGAGAAGAGGGAGGAACGTCAGACACTCGAGCCAGTTCTCTGTGGGCTGTGGCAAGTTTAGCTAGAGAGGCAAGCAGCCACCTTTGTCACAGAGGTTTTCTTCTGACCCAGCTCCAAATGAGTCAATAATCCCTCTGCTATCATGTGAACAGAGAACAATGCATCCCTTTATTCCACGGTCCCTGCTTAGAAATCTGCCTCATGCACGTTTGTGGGGAACACCTGAGAACACAATTTAGAAGCACTAGCATCTTGGGACTATTGTGTCAGATATGGAAGTTCACGTAATTATTCTACGAAGAGGCCAACACTCCATCATGAAGCTGGTTAACTGTACCTGCTGGCTGAACCTAAGCTACGATGCTGGGAAAGAAAGTTCACCGTAAGGCATAGCAAAATCTGCTCCATAACATTTGTCTAAGTGCTTCCACCCTTCCAGAGCCCCCGTGCTCAGAAGAGATGGGGTGGAGTGCCTCACGGGCAATGAAATCAGTAATAACTAGCATTTGCTAAGCACCTGCCAGGGGCCAGGCAGTGTGCCGGGTGCTCTGCATACATTGCGCTGCATTCTCTCCACCACCTGGTGGTGAGGCGGTTGGTATTATCTCCACCTTAGAGATAAGGAGACTGAGTTTCAGAGAAGTTACAAGTTTTGCCCAAGGTCACACCGCTAAGAGGCAGCTAGGAGGCAGCGCTGGAATTCAAGGCCCAGGCCCCTCTATTTGTAAAGCCTTTAGGAAGTACCAGGCAGCATCACATAAATAATGAAATCCAGGCTCTGAGTTCTCAGATTTTGACCAAAGCCCATAAACTCAATTAAAAGAGGTGAGACGGAAGGTGCTAGGTTTCTGCTGAACTGAGCAACATTTCTGTTGGATCCATATTGTACACAGTAGGCACTAAATAAAAGATGACTGAGCTGAAGTGACCTAGAGGGACAAGGCTGCAGAGGAGCTGCCCTTGGCTGTGTGTGCTGGGAGGAGGGACGGCGCAGGAGCCTCCCCTGCCATCCCCGCTGGCAGCGCTCTCTCTGCCCCTGTCTGACCGGGACGCAGCTCTGTGAAGACCCACAAGGCGGACAGCCACAGACACACCACGAGGCTTTGACGTGCATGGGACTAAGAAACCCAGGGCCAGCCCCAGAGAATGGGTGATGACCTCAGACGCAAAGTATGCGGTGAGCCAAATTCTGGAACCTCAGCGAATTTCACAGACTAAACAGTGGGGGTGAGCGGGCGTTGGGACTTGTGCTGACTGAGCAAGCGAGGCGACCCCGTGGCGGCTGGGCTTGCGGGAGGATCTTTCTTTGCCGAGATCACATTAGGAATAGACCAGCACGCTGAGACCCCTCCACAGGCAGCCTGGCCAGTTCGGGCAGCTCCTTTGCCTTGGCCTGCAGATATTCCCACCATTTCTGGATTCATACTCAAAGACTTTGGGAGGGAGCAGAAACTGGGCCCTCTCTCCTAAGAAAATCTGCAAGGAGACTTCTGATAAAGACTCAGAGACAATGTAGTCAAAGCCTGTGTGACAGGAGGGGCCAGGGGTTGGAGGAAAGGCTTGCACAGTTTCAGACTTAATTATTTCAGAATGGGGGCAGGGAGCAAGCAGGGAGCATGAGAGAAGAAAGAAGACATTAATGAAGGAAAAATAGCCAAGGCCATACTAAAAATACTTCCCAGGCACATATTTCTCCCAATGCATAGCAGCTCTTTCAATTAAGGATGTGTCATTTCCTGGGTTATTAAATCCAGATCATGGAACATTCCACTCTGGGACAGTAAAAGAGGGTCACGTTCTCAGCCTCCCCGGCACCAAAGCAGTGAAAACCAGGGATCGCAGCCCTCAGAGTCTCCACCACCCCTTGCTAGGCTTCCTGAAAGCTTCCCTTCAGGGTGTGTCCGTGGGAGAAAGCTCTGGAGGCCCGGCATGGCACTCTTTCTCGGGCACCTCAGATACCTCCATGGTCACCTGCAAGAGCGTCATCATCTCAAGCCAGCAAGGGCTTGCAAGAACCAGAATTTGGGGGAAGAAGCAGCACCAGGGAGCACTTGGCCGTGGTTACTCTGATAAATGCCAGTGACCTTTAACATCTTCTAAAGCCAAAGTCACACAGCAAAATGTTTGCCCTACTAGACTCTAAGAGATTAAAAAAAAATTCACAATGTCCTCTCAGTGTTGGGCACAGAGACCTACATGCAGAGGTGCCCAATGATGTCTGTCTCTCTTTCGGGGGTGGAGGGACTATATGCATGGTATAGCCAATGCGCCCTTGAGAGGGGTCCCTATAATAGTTTTCTCCAAACATTAAAGTAATCTGGAACTTCTGCTATCCTAACCTCTCCTAACCTGCATTTGAAGCAATAAATTTGCAACTTAATTACCCTAAGAGTTGGCCAGATTCTTGTCAATGGTGAGTTGGGGAATAACTGAATGGCAAAGCGGACTCCAGAGCTCACATAAGAATTGAGGATTCCACGTGGGAAAGATCTTCAGAGTTCAGACAAGTTTGGACCACACAGTGTTTTCCAGCAAAATGTGAATGTCACCAGCATTTAAGAATCAGGAGATTTCAGATGAAAAGAGGCTTTCCACATTCTGTTTTAATGAAAATAATCAGCAGAAGTGGGAAATGCAGGCCACATGTGGCATCCGACTGGAGCCAAGGAGCAGCGCCCCCTGGAGGGGGCATGCGCCATCCAGCCGCCATGGCCGCTCTGCTCCTGGTCATGTGCACTAGGAGCCCTGCTCTGCCTTCCTCACCCCGCCTGCCACCTTTGGGCATTTGAGTTGGCAACTCCCAACCTAGTCCATCCCCTTTTCACCCTCAGAGAACTGGTCCCATCTCTTACTCTTCATCCTCAAACCCAGCTCTTTTGTCCCGGGCTGCTGGTATTCCCAGTGTTTCTGGATTTATCTTCAAAGAGTTTGAGATGGAACAGATACTGGTCCCCTCTGCTGGGAAAATCAAGGAGGCTTTTGATAAAGACACAAAGGCAGCCACAGCCGAATGATCTGTGACAGAAGGGGACCTGCCTCCCCTGGCCCCAGCAAGATGCTCCCTCAGACTCCTCTGCCCCTTCTGCCTGCAGCTCCACCTCTTCCCCTGCTAAACCGCCTCTGCCCCCAGGCATAACCTATTCCTAAGGACAAACATCCACATCCTCAGGGACCTCTCTTCTGTCCACAATTTCTGGTCCACTCTGGGGAAAAGGCAAACATTGCTTCCCCAACACCATGCCCCATGAAGGATTTCCCCCTGCTCACATCAGATGGTGAACACGAGCGCAGACCACACTGAGCTCTATGAAATACCCCCAACTAGAAATACTGAAGAATTTCTCAGGAAGTAGCAGCCCTGTCCAGGAAGGACTGTGGTCAATTAGAAGATGACAACAACCACAAAAATCAGGACAAAAATAACAAGTTCTCAAGGATTAAATGGTTTGTGCGTGCAAGACATGCTGCTGGGCATTTTACATGTTCTTATTTTTACAGCCACCCTACAGGTGAATAATTACTACGGGCAGTAGGTATTATTCCCCTTTTATAGATGAAGAAAATGAATACAAAAAGTACTCTGCTAATGTAGACATTTTTCTCCCTGGAGTAGTGGTCAACCTTCTTCCACCTGCCTGGACCGACCTGGTTCTGGCATGAAAAGCCTCTCCCAGAACCAGCCCGGGAGAGGAATCCTGGGTCTACTCACGGTCTGCCATTCGCCTCCTCCCCGCTGGCTGCGGTCTTTGTCTCCAAGGCGTTGTTGAATTTGGAGATGTTTTCGGAAGAGTAGAGGGCAGCTGGGTTGTTGTACTGGTTCGTGATAACCCTGGGGGCAGTGCTGGAGGCAGGTGAGGCGGTGAAGGGCATGGCACTCCGATTGTGGGCGCTTCCTATGTGCAGGACCTCCTGCGGGCAGGGGTCGGAGAAGAAATCAGGGGGGGCGTCCAATGCACACCCCATGATGGGCAGTGAAGGCTGAGTGTCAGGGAGAGGTGCCCCAGCTCAGCTACAGTGGCTCTGGTTCAACCCACACTTTGGCCGAGGACAACGCCTGGGAAAGTTTCACGAGATGGGCACCTGCGCCAGTTCACACCCTCTGAATCAGCTCTGCTTTCTGACTCTTCCCTGAGGCCCAGCAAAGCCTGATCTCCGGGGCACACCTGGGCAGGACCCCCCACACCCCCTTGATGCCTTGGGCTGTCAGGATCCACCTCAGCCGAAACACCCTTCAGGGCACATTCCAGAGGGATTAAGGCACTAAGAGGAAAGGAACATGCAGTCACTTGGTCAGTGCAGAGCAGAAGACAATAAAAGTGGAGATAAATTCTCCAGAAGTGAGCTTAGACCAGCAAGATAAGGGGGTTGTGGTGCCACGGAGGAAGCAGCTGCTGGCTAGGCCCAGGGGTCTAGAGAGGGTCTAGGCCCCCTGCAGAGGGGTATTAAGGGAATTCAGGATCTACCGTGGTAGAAAGACAAGACTAATCAGACAGGTCCAAGGGTGTCTGGTACAAAGGACTTTGAGTTCCTTGTGTTCTCATTCCTCTCTTTCTGTAATTTGAGAAAGTTCCCTCCACCACCACCCTGGACCTGCTAGGACTCAGGCGAATAATTACTACAGCTACAACATCTCAGCGCTCCTTTACAAACACACAAAAACACTTTTTAAACTAGCATTCCTTTTTTAAAAATCACAGCTTTGCTGCGGACTCATTAGCACAGTGTTTCTACATGGGTGTTCTGGATCAACCCAGGGCTTCCAGGAGATGCATGCTCCAGACAGGCTGCTAAACTCAGCATGTGCTGTATTTTCTGGGTTCCCAGGAAAATCTTCTGGAACCCCGGTCTCCTTCCTAAACACCCAGGCCCAGAACATCTGCCCCAAAAACAGTCCCTCTGTTGCTCTTCCTTCTTTTTTTTTACACTCTTTTTTGTTAAATCTTCAAGTCTTTTATGCTTTCTTTAAAAATATTATGCACACACTATGCTTAATGTATCGTGTACTAACATAAAAGACAACACGAAAATATTTTTATGATTAAGATTTCCTTTTCATTATTCAGCTTGATGTCCTCTTCAACAAATCAGAACCAGTGAGGTTTTTACTGTACAAATTGCATTTAGTTGACTTTGCATTAGACTAAAGCTAAGTCTGCACGAATAATTCACAAAAGGGGAAGTATAACTGTCTATGAAAAAAACGTCAGCAGTAATCAAAGAATGATTAAGTAAATGTTATGACGAAACTACCCAAAGGAATCATATGTAGTGTTTCATATGTAGTGTCATATGTAGTGTCTTCACATGGTCATGAAGACAGAGCAGATATGTACAGAGGGGCGGCCAGGGACTCTCAGTCACACATGCCGCAGCACTGCGCACAGTGTGGCCCAGCTGCAGCCCGGGTGGCCGTTCTTTCTTTCCTCTCTCCGTACCCACAGGAGCAGCAGCGGAGGCTGAGCACCAAGGAAGAGCCTTTATTTGTCTGTCTTGGCTCAATTTTATTCTGCCACTTCCTGTTTGGCCTTGAGCAAGTGATTATCTCTCTGAACTCATTTCTCATCTTTAAAGTGAAGAAAAAAGGCCAGAGTGTGGTGGCTTGCTCCTGTAATCACAGCACTCTGAGGGGCTGAGGCAGGAGGACTGCTTGAGCTAAGGAGTTCAAGACACCAGCCTGAGCAAGAGCAAGACCCTGACTACAAAAAATACAAAAATTAGCCAAGCATTGTACGTAGCACGCATGCCTGTAGTCCCAGCTACTTGGGAGGCTGAGGCAGGAGGATTGCTTGAGCCCACCACTTGGAGGTTGCAGTGAGCTATGATGACGCCACTGCACTCTACCCAGGGCGATGGAGCAAGACTTTGTCTCAGAAAAGAAAAGCCTTCTTCACAAGAACTAAATGACATTAAATGTGCCAAGCACAGTGCCTGGCACATGGCACATATCCAACCAGGGTCTGTTCCCTTCTCCCTTCATAGAAACATTTCCAATTAGAATGGAAGTCAGTGAAAATTCAGATCAAAAATTCCCATTTTCACTTTACAGAGACTATTTCAAGAATGCATCTGGTTTGTACATAAAAGGAATATCTCTACCCTCCTGTGAATACTGGTCTTCCCAGAAGGCAGGCAGATTCAGGGCTTGCCCTTTGGGATGATGTAATTGTTTGGGCTTTGTATTTATCAGTCTCCAAGGAAACCCAGTAATGAGGAAATACAAACTAGGTGTGTAACTACGCTGACCTCAGATAAGCTGGGGTGTTGGTTGGCATTACATGAACTAACAGATCTTTCATTATAGATCAACTCTGCTCCTACTCATTCGTCCTCTATTTTAGAATGGCTGGAAGTGGAAAAATTACAGTTGGGAAGTTTTTCACGTGAATAAAGAATGACTGGAATCAAAAGAAAAATATACTCGTGAAATTTTAAACTTTTTGAGTTTTCTTTTTAATCTGAAGATAACTATCTTCAAAAATTAATACAGGTACTAGATCATAGGTTTAGGGTGAAAATTCAAGTATAATACAAATAAAAAGTATAACAAAATTTTTTTTAATTACATGATTATCTTATTTATATGAAAGCTAGGATTTCAGAAAGGCCAAATTAAAACAAAATCATTCTTTATGGGTTATAAAATATATGAAAACCTAACACATTAAAATTTAACATTTATAGTAAATTTAATGAAGTAGCTGAGAACTCTAGGGAAATTGAAATTAACTGTGGCATTTCTTAAATTAATTTGCACAACTACCAGTTTACAGAGTACCATTTTATAAACCTTCCTAAGAAGAGTTGTATAGAATAATTTTTCATGTCAGTTTTGAAATGGCAGATGCGAAATTGTCCTTAACATGACTCTTGGGATTCTCAAGTGTGATTTTTATTATCTTAATGGAAATAATTTTGTATGACTACATTTCTGAAATTTTTTTTTTTTTTGGAGACAGAGTCTCACTTTGTTGCCCAGGCTAGAGTGAGTGCCGTGGCATCAGCCTACCTCACAGCAACCTCAAACTTCTGGGCTTAAGCAATCCTTCTGCTTCAGCCTCCCGAGTAGCTGGGACTACAGGCATGCACCACCATGCCCGGCTAATTTTTTCTCTATATATTAGATGGCCAATTAATTTCTTTCTATTTTATAGTAGAGACGGAGTCTTGCTCTTGCTCAGGTTGGTTTCAAACTCCTGAACTCAAACAATCTGCCCGCCTTGGCCTCCCAGAGTGCTAGGATTATAGGCGTGAGCCACTGCACCCAGCCCTGAAATTTTAATGAAAGCTATTTGAGAAAATATGACATATCTATACCACTCAATTTACATACATTAATGTACAGAATGAGGTCCATTTCATACAAGTTTTTGTTTTATATATAAAAGATAGCTAGCTATATGTTATCTTTTAATTATATCTTGATTCACTATAAAAAGTAAATAGTATCCCAAATTTAGAAAAAAAAATTAAATTTCAAATCTTCAACTGAGGTTAAATGTATAACAATCACAAGCTAGGGCCGGGCGCGGTGGCTCACGCCTGTAATCCCAGCACTCTGGGAGGCCGAGGCGGGAGGATTGCTCGAGGTCAGGAGTTCGAAACCAGCCTGAGCAAGAGCAAGACCCCGTCTCTACTATAAATAGAAAGAAATTAATTGGCCAACTAATATATATAGAAAAAATTAGCCAGGCATGGTGGCACATGCCTGTAGTCCCAGCTACTCGGGAGGCTGAGGAAGGAGGATCGCTTGAGCCCAAGAGTTTGAGGTTGCTGTGAGCTAGGATGACGCCACGGCACTCGCTCTAGCCTGGGCAACAAAGCGAGACTCTGTCTCAAAAAAATAAAAAAAAACAATCACAAGCTAGTCTAAAATTTTCAAAAGCCATTATCAAGGCCGGGCGCCGTGGCTCATGCCTGTAATCCTAACACTCTGGGAGGCTGAGGCGGGCGGATAACTCAAGGTCAGGAGTTTGCAACCAGCCTGAGCAAGAGCAAGACCCCGTCTCTACTATAAAATAGAAGGAAATTAATTGGCCAACTAAAATATAGAAAAAATTAGCGGGGCATGGTGGCGTATGTCTATAGTCCCAGCTACTTGAAAGGATGAGGCAGGAGGATCGCTTGAGCCCAGAAGTTTGGTTGCTGTGAGCTAGGCTGACGCCATGGCACTCTAGCCAGGGCAACACAGTGAGACTCTGTCTTAAAAAAAAAAAAAAAGCCATTATCAATTTACTTATTAAGTTGTCATTAATAATTCATTAATGTATCCAACAGATGTATACTTGTGACAAGTAGTACGTTAGGCATGAGGAATTTTACAAAGATATTCTAAACATTCTTCTCTAAGTTTATTTCCCTTATTTCAAAAAGAATACTCACTCATTGTAGATAATTTAGAAGATGCAAATAAGTCTTCTTATTTGGAGAAAGAAATAAAATCACCTATAATCTAACTACTGAAAGATTATTTACAAACATGGGATCTTAGGACAGTCTACCATCCCAGGAAATTCTGTCTGGCTGAGAAATTGTACACTGACTACCTACCACATTTTCCAATATTAATTGCCACTTTATTTTAGTAATTTTAAAGTCTTACTGTAAGTTTCACTGTAACAAAAATAGAGATTTTCATCCCAAGGCTCATGGAAACCAGATAGGCAGATGCAGCAGGGAGAAGCAGGGCTTACTATCAACTTCCCCCTCATTTCTTGAGGTTCCAGGCCTCGGGTCTAAACTTACTTTCATCCCCAGCATGATTCGTTTGTGTCTGAAATCCACAGTGAGCTGAGTTAGGTCCCTGACTGCACCGTGATCCTGCCAACCCTCCTCCACGAAGGAAGGCTTCCCTCATCGCCTCCCTACCCCCTGCTTCCAGCCCCTGCTGCCGAGTCACTGCCCTGGGGGTTTCCAGCCCTTTCCTCCACAGTTCCCTTACGGGAAGAACTGAATGAGAGCCAGATCCCAGCAGGGACAGTGGAGGGCTCTCCCTGCCTTATCTCCAGGCCTGCAGACAGGAAAAATGGGACCGTGCGGAACAGCATCTCAAGCAGGAAAGTGCAGGGTGGTGAGAGCAGCAGCAAAGAGGGACAGGTACCTACCTGGGGCTCAGAGGCCAAATTCATCTTGTATGGATGGCGTTTCCCTTCCTCCGTCACCAGAGGAGACCAGAACTTATGTTCAGATCTGCAACAGATTATCAAAGCTGTTGTTTTGTTCATGCTAAATACATAAAACACACTAAAAAAAGGTTGGGAAAACATCCCCTCTTGCCTGGACGACCAGCTTCTGAACTAGCATCCTGCCATCAGCCTCACCCTCCACCGGCCACCAGTGTGCTCTTTCAAAAGCCCCAGTGTGACATCATCCGTGTCCAACATGCAGGGCCTCCTCCGTGTTCCCGAGCACGCCTCACGCTGCCCCACCTCTTTTCGGGAGCGAATGGGCTTCTCCTCTATCTCAGCCCAGGGTGCTTGGTCCAGGCCAAGCCACCAACTTATTTGTGAAGTTTATTTGGCTCAAATGAGCTTGTAAAGGATTTTCTTTGTACCAATCACACAGCAATGACCTTAGTGTAGTCTCAGTTTTCATTTCATTGTCTCTTCTCTTGCAGAGAGTGTTAGCACTTATCTCTGTATCTATCGGAGTGCCTAGCACAGTGCCAGACATACGCACGAGGTACCTCTTCAATTTGTTGATTCGAAAATCAATTAATGAACTAATGAACAAATGAATGTCTTGAGCCAGGGCTTGACGGAGAGGATTTGGACTGAGGCGGGCATGGAGAAGGGCAACTGTGCTTTTGAGGGGCAGTAATGACACAGTACGTGCACCTCTCTTGCGGTAGGGCTCTGAAGTGCTCAAAATATTTTGCCATATTCTCCCACACTTGATCCTCCTGCTGCTCCCGTGGCACAAGGCAGAAGAAAGTGATAAACGGACTTCACAGGTGAGAATCTGCGCCACGGGCTCATGACAAAGGGTTGTCACAGGTAAGGTTAGTGAAACATTAAAGGCAGGTTAACAGATGATCAGAGTGAGAAATCTGAACTTGATCCAGTAGGAACCAGGGAGCCACTGAGGGTTGAGCAAAATAATTCCTGAAATCCTGCCCTAGCAGGACCCCTTCCAAGACGAAACGAAAGAAGTGGAAACTCCACCCTAATTACAACTCCCAGGCGCTCTCCTCACTCCATTCAG
This sequence comes from Microcebus murinus, assembly GCF_040939455.1. Taxonomy (NCBI): domain Eukaryota; kingdom Metazoa; phylum Chordata; class Mammalia; order Primates; family Cheirogaleidae; genus Microcebus; species Microcebus murinus. The sequence continues at coordinate 30,152,354 of NC_134117.1, read as the reverse complement.
CCCCAGCCTGCAGTGCACTCAGGGTCACACTCTGCACCTGGGGCCACCGTGCTGCAGTCTCTCTGTCGCTGCAATCTCCTGGCGTGGTGCCCACTGCTCAGCACAGAGCGGTGGGAACAGCATCCTAAGTAGATTCTCAATGGTTCCTGAAGAAAACTTTTCATTTCATTTTACCTGACCATATTTAATTCATTTTACTTAGTCAAAATTTTGGTTAGTTGTATTAGATCAAGTGAAAATGCAGATATAGTATCTTAGAGAAAGAAGCCCACACTATAAGAAGCACTTTGAAAATTCAAGAGGAAAATAGGCAAACTGAAATTGCAGTTCCATAGAATTTTTTTGGCATGCCTACGTACACATGGCTCTGGGCTAGAGGGAAGAGGGGATTCCGAAATAGGAAAGGCAGCCCCTGCCCACTAGCTGCTTCCAGGGGATCAAAAATGAACAAACGTTTCCATAGGCCTCACCTGGCTACCGTGAGGGTCATATTGTCTGTGCAGCCTTTGATTTTGTTCTGAGCTTCCAAGTGTGTCATATTGCTGGTATTTTCCCCATCGATGGCTGTGATTACGTCTCCGATACATAGATTAGCTACAGCAGCCTTGCTTCCGGGAGTGACCTGGAAAAAAAGGGGAGAACAGGCTAGTTACTATTTGTCTCTATGAAAGATGCCACCAGGTTAAGTATTTGCTGATATGAATCAAAGCATTTAAAAAGGAAAAGAAGGCTGAAATCGTAAGTCTAAGTAATAAGCCTTTATATTTTTGTAATAAGTTATCGTTTCCAAAGAGCATTTTACATGATCTCATTGGATCCTCACCACCACCTTGTGAGAAAGAAGGACAAATATCAGTGCCCATTTCAGAGACAAGGAAACTGAGGCTTAGAAAGATCTGTGACTAGTATATCACTGAGCCATGCAAACCGTGAGGCAGACCCAGTGTTCTTCCCACTGAACCTTGTTGCTTCCTTAAAATAAGTTTGCGACTACATTAAAAAAAAATACACACACATTTAGAGAATATTATGTGCAATAACATCTCATTTCTGTAAAAATCTTAGTCAATATGTTATTATATGCATAGAAGAAAACTGGAACACTGCACACTAAATTGTTTGCAGTTATACACCTCTATAATGTGTTTGTTTTTTACAATAAGACTGCATTACTTTTTTTTTTTTTTTTGAGACAGAGTCTCACTTTGTTGTCCAGGCTAGAGTGAGTGCCGTGGCATCATCCTAGCTCACAGCAACCTCAAACTCCTGGGCTCAAGCGATCCTCCTCCCTCAGCCTCCCAAGTAGCTGGGACTACAGGCATGCGCCACCATGCCTGGCTAATTTTTTCTATATATATTAGTTGGCCAATTAATTTCTTTCTATTTATAGTAGAGACGGGGGTCTCACTCTTGCTTAGGTTGGTTTCGAACTCCTGAGCTCAAACGATCGGCCCGCCTCAGCCTCCCAGAGAGCTAGGATTATAGGCGTGAGCCACGGCGCCCGGCCTGCATTACTTTTTAATTTAAAAAATTTAAAAGCAATGAAGACTATTTTAACATATTTAAAAGTATGGGCTTATACTGGTTCATTCCCCCAAATGACTAGGGTCATCCCCGATAGGTGGCTGGTGTTCTACTGGCTGATGCTTCTAAAACCAGTGGTTCCTTATTTATAGACCGCTGATGCTTAGGGGCAGCCAGTCACTATTTGCATTAGGTCCTCAGATTGATCTGCCTACCGAGCATTACATGTGTACTGAATAAATATCATGTCTCCCACACAGATGTACAACTACTTTTCAAGTGAATACAGATGCTATTATGATGAACAAAGTCCAAACTCATTACAAAGTCGTACTAACCTCAGAGTAACTTTTTGCCATGGGTATTTTCTAAACCAAGATATAGTAAAGATATTTCAATCATCATCCCTGGGTAAATCCACAACTTAAAAAAAAAAAAAATTACTAGATCTTCCTGGATGGGAATTCCAAGTCGCCCAGCAGCAGGGTGGCAATAACAAACACCCCCAGACTGTCAGTTTCTACAGGGCACTGGCCTCCTCTGGAGAAGGCCTTGGACTCCTGGAATCTAACTGTAGAAGATTTTGCGAACACCTGGGTGTCTTCTTAAGGCTGAAACACAGGTAACAGGTCCTTCAAGGCACTGGACCAGGACACAGGACGTAGGCCCTCAGCCTCTGTATCGGATGCAGTTTTCAGCAGCTGTAGTTTTCAGCCGGCCTCCCCCATACTGAGAGGCTACCCCTTGTGGGGTGGCTGGTGTGGTACTGCTGCCATGGTCCAACCCCATCAGCACCCCAACCTCATAAAATGAGGAGTGGATGAGCTGATCCTTGAGGTCCCTTCCGGCTCGGACATGCTATGCCTTTATCAGGCAAAACTCTCCTGGAATGTGGCAGGATGTGGAAACCAGTACAGAGATCCTGACCTCCTAACCTTCCTTTCTGGCTTTCCCATCATCTGTTTACCAGAGATCTGGCTTTTAGAAAATGAAAGCCCCTGGATCCAAGGTTCTGAGCTTCTCCTCCTCCAGCCACCAAGCGCAGGCCACTCTCATTTCAGCCAACACTGGGGAGCCAGTTTCCGAGTCACCCAATGCCTGCAGTGAAACAAATTTCTCTCATTTTCTGACCTGTCTTCCTGAGCAGGCTGATCTAGTGTCTTCATATAATTCATGTATATTTCACTTTTTCTTTTTTCATATTTTTTTTAAAGAGATGAGGTTTCACTCTGTCACCCAGGCTACAGTACAGTGGCATAATCATAGCTCACTGCAGCCTCGAACTCCTGGGCTCAGGCGATCCTCCCACCTCAGCCTCCAGAATAGCTGGGACTACAGGCACGAGCCACAACGCCCAGACTATTTCACTTCTTCTAAAGGCCAATGCAGGTTCATTTTTTTAAAATGACCCCGAGCATCATGTTATTTGGGATTGGCAAACTCTACCTCCAAAGAGAGCAGCCTGAATCAAGGGGAATAATGCCTGATCAAACTCATTTATCACGACCAAATCTAGCCGTGTTAAAGAGCAGTTCCCTTAGGATCAAGTCCACACTCTTTAACAAGGTCCCTAAATCTGGTGCCTCCCTCCCTATCCTCACCAGGCCCCCTCCCTACTGGGCTGCAGCTACAGGGCCCTCCGCAGGTCTTTTCTGCCTCAGGACCTTTGCACTGCTTTTACCTCTACCTGATTAGCTTCTCATCATTCAGGTCTCAGTTTAAATGGCCTTTCCCAAAAAGGCCTTCCCTGACCTCCAATCTTTCTATATCCTCCTGTCATCCTTTTAAGACACTTGGCTCTTCTTCATAGCACTGGTCACATTACATTTGTAAACCTGTTTGGCGGGTTTATTCACTTCGTGTGGAAAGGCCCACCAGACCCCAAGGTGCGGGACAGCAGGACTGAGTCTGCCTTTCGCCGCGGCGGCCCCAGTGCCCGGCACTGTGAGCGAGCGGCACACGCAGGCGCTCAGTGAGCATCTGTGCCACAGACAGTTCAATCCAGCGCATCTAGTGTTGTTAAATGTGTAATCAGGCTGCTTCATTTTATCCTTTAAAACGAATAGTTCCCAAAATAATCAAAAATATTTCTTATTTAACAAATCATCATTTCCCTCAACATTGCTATCTTGGAACATGATCACTCACAAAACTCAAATAATGAGATGGCGGGTCGGCTGGGTGAGAAGATAAGAAAGAAGTTTCTTTTTACTTTCTTACGTTGAACTGCTAAGAAGTCTGGGATTTGCAGCATTTGGCTCAAACTGTTTTGTGGGAGAGGCATTTCTGCTGGGTACACCCAACAGGTCCTGGACAAGCTAGAACCAGTCTTCAGATCCCCAAGCCTGAGTAATCAAGACCTGGTCATCCTATCCTTCGGTCTGATTTCTTTCTTTCCTTTTTAAAGCCAAACTGATAGGAAGCCAAAGGAAATCTCGGAAAGTTACAAGACAACATCATCAAATGGGAGGGACTTGGACCGAATCACATATAAACAGATTAAGTTCACATTCTTTTATAAGCCAACTCTTTTGGGGGGAAAAAAAAGACTTATGGGATTTGCCTTTTACAAAGCCCTTTCATACACAATTTCCAATTCCAGATAATGATGACCTCACCACCAACATATTAAGTAACTCCACAGATGAGGAAACTGAGACTTAGAGAAGCTGTGACTGGGGACTGGTTCAAGTTCACACAGCTATAGGCTGAGCCTCAACTTGAAAGACTCTCCCATTCCAAATTCCATTCCTTTTTGCTTTAGCACAATGCCACAAGCAGAGGCTCCAAACCCAAGTGTCGGAGCCAAAGAGAAATCCAGACTGAAGGAGACGCATCTGCTGTAGCCTTCTACACAGGAACTGGAATGTCACAGGCTCCTGCTACTGCCTGGGCGCTTAGGACACAGGACAGTCACTCCACTGCTCTGTCCTGAGCCAGGGCCAGTAACCCCACCCTTTATAAGACACACAAATCTTAACACAGAACTGACAAGGGCCAAAGAAAAGAAAGCCTGTGTCTCTAACACTGGGTAGCTCCTGTCTAGAATGGTACAGGCCGGGCGCTGTGGCTCACGCCTGTAATCCTAGCTCTTGGGAGGCCGAGGCGGGCGGATTGCTCAAGGTCAGGAGTTCAAAACCAGCCTGAGCAAGAGCGAGACCCCGTCTCTACTATAAATAGAAAGAAATTAATTGGCCAACTAATATATATAGAAAAAATTAGCCGGGCATGGTGGCACATGCCTGTAGTCCCAGCTACCAGGGAGGCTGAGGCAGAAGGATCGCTCGAGCCCAGGAGTTTGAGGTTGCTGTGAGCTAGGCTGACGCCACGGCACTCACTCTAGCCTGGGCAACAAAGCGAGACTCTGTCTCAAAAAAAAAAAAAAAAAAAAAAAAAAAAAATAGAATGGTACACCCCAATCCTTGCTACACACTAACTATTCATCATAATCATTACAATAACCATCAGCTAATAACTAGGGTATATTATGTGCTAAGCAAGTCTAAGTGTTTAGCAAGCGTTAATTTACCAATCTTCACATGATGCCACCAGGCAGGCAATGTTATCTGCATCATTACAGATGAGGAAATGGAGGAACAGGGGTTAAGTAGTTTGCCCGAGGTTGCACAGCTGGTGAGCGGCAGGCCACGGCAGGTTCCAGAGTCCACCCATTTAACCCACTATACAACACTGTCCATTCTAATTTCCTCCTAGCTGTCAAATTCCATCAGAACCAACACATAATGGAGTTAGTTGCAATTTCTAAAAAAAAAAAAATCATACTCAGCTCCAAGGAAAGAGGCCCATGAGTTCAATGGACATTCCTCTGCCAGCTTTCTCCCCCGGAGACCATACAGCTAGATCACACAACTCTTGCTGCATAAAAACCAATGGGTTTAGGCACAACAATTTCTGCTAATGAACCATCTGCCATTTTCTGCAAAATTCACTCGTCTCCCTCGTCTTTTGTCCCACCCCATGCCCAGGCAGACACTGCTTACTTGGAGGCCAACCTATATACCCGCTCTAGACTGCAAGTTCACAGTGCATCTTTAAAACCTGTGCATCACAGCCAGTCCAGAGCACATAAGGCGGTTTCTGAAGTTTAAGCTCACTTCTAAAGGTGCAAAATAGGACTATGAAGTAGCTGTCCCACTTTCTTCAACTTATGTGTAAGCAACTACACATCTAAATGATATTGCTATTATACACAACTGGATGTTCCCATGGGCCACGACAAATAAAAAGATAACCCCCTTCTCTGTGACAATAGAGTATGTTCCTATTTCATCCCTCCCCTGTTCACTCTTTCTCTCTTGCATTCATTCACGCATCAGACATCCTTATTCACTCTGAAAGATAGTGAAGCTTGTTGGTAAAGTAACATGTGGCTTCTGGAGTCAGATGGCCAGAGTTCAAGTCCTGTCTGTGTGACTGGTGAGCTAAGTGTCCTTGGACAGGATATTTTACTTCTGCATGCCTCACTCTTCTCATCTGTGCAACAAGAATGAAAAAAACAGTCCTGACATCAGAAGGCTGTTATGAGAATTACATGAGACAACTGAGGCAGTGCCCACCGTCAGGGGGCACTGAATTTCTATATATTCTAGATATTCTATATCTAGAAATATAAGCCGTTGTTTGGCTTATATATCCAGGAACTACACCAGGCACTGATAGACAGCTGTGGAAAGGGTAGTGCCTACCATGAAGGAGCTCACGGTCTCCTGGGCAAGATAGGCATGTACAACATCTGATGTATGTTGTGCTAGAAGCAAGAGGTAAAAGGAGCCAAAAGGTGGAATCAGGGAAGTCTTCCTGGAGGAGGTGCTGCTTAAAAGCCACAAAAGGAGGTGGGAAAGAGCATGCCAAGTTACAGGATCAGCATGGGACTAGTATGGACAAAATACAGGGAGTGAAGGGGGGGAAGGAGTGAGGCTAGACACATAAGCATACACCAGGCTGCAAGCCTTGTTATTTTCCTGCTAAGATTGTACTTTATCTGAAAAACAATGGGGACCAAAAAAGGAATTTAAAGATAACATCTGACATGACTGCCCAGTTAACTGCCAAGAAATAACCACTGAGCCTTAGTTCTGCTGAGATTAAGGTGACTGCATTTGAGAGATATGCTCTCATGGTCAAAGAAGCAGATCCATTCAAGAGGCTGCCCATCCAGCCTCTGGGCAGGCCATTCTGAGGCTAGCTTCCCCCAGTGGACCTTTCAAAAAGCAGTCCTACTTACAAGCACATGTTCTATTGACAGCTACGTGGGTTCCTTTATCCTTTAATTCCCTGGCTCAAGGTGGAAAGCTGGAGGCCTATGAAATGAACCCAGCCCACAATTTTGGTGTTTTTTTTTTTAATTAAATTACTTGCCAATATTTATATATCAGTAAATTTTACCTGAACCCCTAGATTGTCAGCTCCTTGGGGAAAAAAAAATTTGGCAATTCTGGGCCTAGATTCCCAAATGACAACAATCAGCATCAAATAAGGAGCCTCTGCCCCTCTAGATGACAAATTCGCTGTTCATTTAGCCACAGACCCCACCATGCTCTACTGGCCTGACACAGAAACCTAGTACTTGCTGCCATTTATCATCATTCTGCAGTTATTAATTTTCTGACTACCTCACCCCCTGGTCAAAACTCATTTGTGATGGTATATAGCCTTCTAGCCATTTTTTTCATTCTAATATACACATATAAATTCTTATTATACTTTATACCACCCTATAACTGCCTTTTGACTCTTTTAATATAGCATGATTTTAAAGGGGAAAAAATAACCCAGCAGAGCTTGCTGGATGAGGCCATTCAAACCCCCAACTCTAGGTGTTTTTTTCTCTCTCCTGCCCTAAAAGGTACCAGTTTTCAGGGGAAATCATTTTGAAGTTTGTAAGAACACACCATTTGTTCATTCCACAAATACCCTGAGCTCTGCATGCTGGGTACGGGGCTAAGTTAGAAAGTTTACTGTGATTACTCGAGGGGAGGAAAAAGTTGTCCCTGCGCTAGAATGGTTTGGATTGGGGATTATAATTTGCCTTTCATAAAATTACTAAGCAGAAGTAAAGGTAGAAAGGAAATGTAATTCCCAAATATGCCAAGCAACATTCTTACGTAATTCTCGTAGGCAAAGAAATAGTTTTGGTGGCAAAGAAACAGGAGGTACCAGAGATCCCACTGGGGGCTCATGTGACTCAGAAGAGGGGAGATGCCCTCTACCCGGCAACTTCCTGCCGCAGACAGACCTGGTACTTCAATTCCAGCTAACATAAACCCAATGCCAGCTCCTCCCAAAGGCTGTATTTAAAAAAAAAAATTCGTATACATACATAACATATATTAATTTAATAAAAATGAATGTGTGAGTATATTAGTCCTTTTAAATAAATTTTCATCTCTCTTAAAAAAAAAACAAGCCTCGCCTCATTCATGTTGCCTCCAGCCTCTTTCACACAAATGAGTTTGTGACCACCAGCTTGGTTAAAAATTTATGAAAAGCACAACCAAATGTAGAAACATTTTATGACTAGTATTACCAGACACCCTGGTTTGCCCAAGATGGTAGCCTGTATTTTCCCAGCTTAACTATCAAAAGCACCCCATCTCATTCTCTAAACTATTCTAGCCTGAATGACAAACTGTACTGTAGTCCTGTTGACAAAGATGGGGGTTTTAACCGCTTGGGTACGGCGCTCACTGGCCGGGAAACCTTGCCCACAGCCGGCACTCACAGTCCGCACGATAATTCGTGCTGTGCATCGACGACGAGTCCGTTTTGCTCTTGTGTGATGAGGAAAGCTTTAAAGCACTGAAAGCTTGTTTTACTTTACAGGCAGCTTCGCTTGTAATGTAAATCAGAATAGGTAGCATATACATATATGTTTTCATGATGTTATTTTTAAATGTTCACAATTTTATTTTGATAAATGAAAAATTAGAAAAGTCCTACCACGGCTGTCGGCTAAAGTCACTGTGCGTGTTCATCTGTGGCTGTTGACTATAGTCGATGCTGGTACCGAAGTGGTTAACCCAATAGCTGTCAAGTGGTTTAAACAGTTCTGATGCAGAGGGTTTTGTTTTGTTTTGTTGTTTTGTTTTGTTTTCCTGAGGGGAAAACTGTCTCTAGTCAGAAGGTTCTGTGACTTTTATTTATGGACAGGACTACAGTTCAATTTCTTGAATCGCCATGGGACATGGTTTTTTTATTTTTTTTTTTTTCTTGAGACAGAGTCTCACTTTGTTGCCCAGGCTAGAGTGAGTGCCGTGGCATCAGCCTAGCTCACAGCAACCTCAAACTCCTGGGCTCAAGCGATCCTCCTGCCTCAGACTCCCAAGTAGCTGGGACTACAGGCATGCGCCACCATGCCCGGCTAATTTTTTGTATATATATTTTTAGTTGGCCAATTAATTTCTTTCTATTTTTAGTAGAGACGGGGTCTCACTCAGGCTGGTTTCAAACTCCTGACCTTGAGCAATCTGCCCTCCTCGGCCTCACAAAGTGCTAGGATTACAGGCGTGAGCCACCACGCCCGGCCGCCATGAGACATTGTTAACCTTGCCCCTTGGAGCTGGCATCTAAACCTCGGGCCAGAAATCGACCCTGCTCACCAACAACTCAGAGACCTGTGGTGTTTGCAAGGATGAGGCAATGGTTCCCAGATAAGTTCATCATTAGATCCCCTGTGGGGGAGGGGCTTAAAAATACAGATGAGAGTTCCAGATCTACCAAAAAGGGTCTACACAATGGGACCCAGGAAGCTATATTTTTTTAAAGCTTCTCAGAAAATTCTAATGCTCAATGGATTTGAAACATCAAGGCAGATGTTGACTATCCTTTCCCCCTAAGCTCTCTCACTGAAGTTAAGTCACCAGGTAGATGAAAAATCCTTAGAGCCTAAGATCTCAGCTCCTCCAGAAACAACTTCAAGGGCTTACATACTTGTTAAAGTATACAACAGGCCTTGAATATTCATTAGAATACTATTTCTCTATCTCTTATTAAAACAGAGTTTTTTAAAAAAACACAGCCCCTGATAATGTTAGTCAACATCCCTGAAGATGCTCTGAAAATGGAGCACTGTAGAAGTAACTTCCATCCAGATGTCTAAGTAACTCAGTGTGGTTCCTATTTTCCCTTGGCCCGAAAACTCACAGCTAAATGTAGTGTGCAATTACAGAAACCAACTGATTTAAAAAGCTCCCAGCACATCTCCCCCTTTCCTCTTCTATGTTCCAATTTTTTGTTAAATCTTACGTGGGTTTTAAACATCCTAAATACGCGTTTTGGTGTTGTAAGTCACCTTAGATCCATCCTACAAGTAAATGAGAGAGACAGCATGCATGGCAGCTGCACTTCAGCACTACTCAAAACACAGCTTGGACAAAGAAATGGGAAATTCGAGTTCAATCTCAACGCTATGTTCCTTTAAGAACAGCCTCTATTGATCTAATGGCTGTGTCAAGGTATTTCGGTGTGAATTTAACAGATTCTAAGGTGGGGGACAAAGCAGGACCCAGCCCTGCCATGTGCCATTCAGATGTGGAATTTGGACTCACTTCAGTCTCCTCTGAGTCACTCCGCAGGCCCAGGTCACAGCACAGGCTTTTGCAGCCACCTTACATCCACAGAAGCTGTACGAGCTTAGACGGTTTCAAAATGTTCCTAGTTAGTCTATAACCATGCTCTCAGGAAAATGAGGCAATAAAATAGGGTAGATGCTTATAGATAAACTGTGCCTTAATCCAGCTTCACATTAGGCCCAGTGCAAAAGGAAATTATTAGTGCTAAGGGCTGGCAGTTCAAAGGCACTTAATGGCTCTCTTAGTCTGAAAGACCAACCACTATTTCTCAGAAAGGAATAGGACAAAGTAGGCAGCAAAATAGACTACCCTGATTAATTTCTCAACGAGTTTCTCAAGTCTCCAAATGAGCTCCTATGAGCCCTACGTGCTTTCAAATAGCCCCAGTACCACCACCCATAACCCAAAGCCTACACACTCACTAAACCTTGAAAAAGTTACTCTCTCTGACTCATTGTCTCCATTTATTGAATGAAATTTATAATGGCATCAACCTCATTAGGTTGTTGGAAGAGTTAAATGAGTTTATGTTTGTAAAGAGTTTAGAACAATGTCTGGCACATAATAAGCATTCAATCAATACACAGTAGCTATCATTAATTTGTTTTAATAGTACTACTATTAATATACCCTGATGCCTTCTATATGTTAGCCATAGTGCTAGGCTCTCTCTATACATCATCTTAACCTCATCAGAACCTTTGAAAACAAGTACTATTATTTCCACTTTATAAATAAGGATACTGAGTTTTCATGGGCTAATCTGTCCAAGGACATACAAGCTAATAAATGGACAGACAGGGTTTGAGCCTAGATCCAGCTGATATTGAAAATGCATTTTCCCATGGCATCAAGATGCCTTTAATTCTTGACTTGTTGCAGTAAAAATAAGGCAGAAGTATGGGCAATATATGTAACCTTAACACTTGTACCCCCATAATATGCTAAAATAAAAATTAAATTAAATTAAAATGCTCAGAGGAAAAAAAAAGGCAGAAAGCACAAAGCAACAAAATCCAAACAGTTCACTGTGATATGATAATTTGGTTTTAAAAATGCCATGTGTATGGATAGAAGTTTGGAAAGTTTTGTAGCCATCTGTTAACAGTGTTTTACCTCTGGGAAGTAAGATTAGGGAAGCCTTCACCCTATGCACTCCATACTTTCATATTACCTGATCTTTTATAATAATTACAGGGGTTTCTATGTAAACTTTATTGAAAGATAACATGCATACAGAAAAGAGCACAAATCGTAAACTACACAGCTGAATGAATTCTCACAAAGAAAGCACACCCACGCAAACAGCAAGAGACAAAGAAACAGAACATTACCTAACTCCCAAAGGTAATGCACCCTGTCACTAACCTCCTGCCAAATGTTTGCCATGATCCTGACTTCTAACACTGTACATTAATTCTGCCTGATTAATTAAATATAACTGGAATCACACACTATTTACTCTTTATTCTTATGTCTGGCTTCTTTCTCTCAACATAGTATATGTGTGTGTGCCCATCCATCTCATTATGCACAGTTATAATTTCTTCATTTTCATCGCTGTGGTGTTTTAAATCATATAACTATACCACCACTTATCTATTCTATTACTGTTAGACATTTGAATTGCTTCAAATTTGGGGCTATCATGAATAGTGCTGCTTGGAAAAATCTCAAACATGTCCTTTGGTGCTCATGTGGACCTATTTCTATTGAGTATTTAGGAGAATTGTTGGGTTATAGGGTATGGTTATATTCAACTTTAGAAGCACATTTTTTATAATTTGTTTAAAAGACATGGATGCAAATCATTGCTGCAGCATCCAAATTTAATCTATCTGTGTGCATTTTCAACATCTGCATCTTAAATAGGTCCTTCTATGTTCTTATTGTCTTATCTGATATCAGCGGTCATATCTAAAAAATTATACCCTGAATCCTTGTTCAGGAACCTGGCCTCCTACAAGATTGCTGTGTTCTTCAGAAAATCATTTTGAATGTTTATGGCATTTACCAAGGAGGCAGTGTACTGAATGGGAAAGTACACCACAGATCTCAGTTACGGATGAGTACCCCGATTTTACCCACTATGAGGCTAACCACAGCATCAACAATCACACAGGATGCTAACAGACATGTAGGAATTACCTTTTCATCTTGGGTTTTCATAGGCATATTTCATTCTGGACTTGGCCTGGCTACCACAAAGTGGATCTAGTCACCATCTGTTCATCTTCATTTGCCACAAAAGCTGATCCCAAATCTCCTCCGAGCAGCTCTTTCTCTAGCCCAGCAGTCCCCAGTGTTTTTGGCACCAAGGACTATTTTCATGGGAGACGATCTTTCCATGGACCAGGGGATGGAGGTGGTGGGAGGGATGGTTTTGGGATGATTCAAGCACATTACATTTATTGTGCACTTTATTTCTATTATCATTATCTTGTAATATATATAATGAAATAATTATACAACTCACCATAGGTTGGGGACCCCTGCTCTAGCCAATCTTCCCACTCCTCTGTTCTGTTTTTCACTATCCACATGGGCATGGAATCGCATAATGGGACTGTAAATTCTCCCAGATGGGGCCGTGGCTTCTGGTTTTTCAGGAGGGACAGGGAAGGAAGGTGCTGCTCTCCTGGATGCTCTGAGGCCACATGACAACTGGAGGGCCACCTGGCCAACCTTCAGGGGAGTGATAGGATCTGAGAGGTGGAGCCCAGGGGGGTCCTACCCTCATGTCTTCGCCTGCACTACCCTTAGCATTTTCCTGACATATGTGCTGGGTAATATTGCTAGCAATGAAATATCGACAATTATGGCATATCAGGAAGCAGAATACAGCAGTTAAAGCTGGCCTGGGAGTCCGTCTGTCTGGCTTCACTTCCCAGCTCTGCAAAGGACTGAATTTGTGTCCCATGTCCCTCTGTCAAGGGTTGCAGGAGTACGGAAGATAATGCAAGTAAGTACCTGCTTAGCACAGAGCAGGTGTTCAAAAAATGTTAGCTGCTATGAAAACATTATTATGACATAGAGATTAAGACTACAGGCTTTGAAGCCAGACTGCTCAGCCAAATTCCAACTCTACCATTCACTGATACGTAACACGGGCAAACAGGCAAAGTACTTAATGTTTCCATGCCTCAGTTCCCTCATCTGTAAGATGGGGATCTCAATTGTGTCTACCTCATAAGACATTTGTGAGGACCACTGAGAGAATATATTAAGCACTTAGAATAGTGTCTGGCATGTAAATAGCTCTGTATATGTTTTAACTATGGTTATTTTCACAAGTAGATCAAATAAGTATTTCTCACACAAATCTTTCAAGTGTAAATGGATACTCTTGTAATTAACAGGACACAAATTCACCTGAAAACAATCCTGAATTCATAGTACATTTTCTAAATCAACTTATGGTTGAAGGCACACCCCACACCATGAGAAACTAGGATACTCTAACAATGAAAAAGTGGGCTCTCAAATTCAAAGGGTACAAAACCCCCTGGGTTTACTTGCTCATTTACTATCTTTACAGAGAATTGAACCCTAGAAAAGGCATTTGACTTACCCAGGGCCACCCATGAGGTGCTCAGGACTAGAGCTCTGCTTGAGTCCCGGCCCTAGACATTTTACCAGGTACCCTACACAAGTCCTGGCAGCTCCCCCTGCACCCCCCCCCGCCCCATCCCCACTCTTTCCCCAGAGACCTACTGGAAGTCAAATCATCCTTTGAAAATTAGTTTTTTAACATAATCACTTTTGCTCATTTTTAACCAGTCTCTACCCTCTCCTTTACAAGGAAGTTAAGAAGTAGGTCTATCAGTGAAAAATTATGTAAATTTAAACAAATTACCTAACCTGTGGGCACTTGAGCTTCCCTATCTGTAAAAGGCAAAGAATACCAGCTCTCTTCTCCTCTTTGGATCAAGAGTAAGGCATGGCTTAGGAATGGGCACAGCCTGGATGCAAGTCCTAGCCTTGTCCTAGCACAGAGCAATTTGTTGGTGCTTTTCCCAGTCCTGATCAACCTAGGAGAGTATGATGACCCCAGTGGTTAGATGACACTTTCCTCTCAGTCATACGCCAGTCGGCAATACCCTAAAGCCAGCCATCCTTCTTCCCTCTCACCTCCTCAAAAATAAACCAGCAAGGTTGGCATCCTGGAGACTAGGGAGGAGATGGGAGGGTATCTGGTCAGCAGGTGATAACATGGTCTCGTAAATGTCATGCCAGTGGGCTCAAGCATTGACTGACGTGTCATTCTCTCTGATTCATCCTCTTCCTCCTCTCTCCTTAGGTCAGCTGTGATTGGCTAGAGCTGCTAATATTTCCCAGGTGATCAATTTCACACAATGAGGGAGTGCAGCACAAGGGCCATAAATACATAATGAGCCTTTTTGGACATTTTTTGCTTTTCATATACTGACAGACAAGCCCTGTGCTTTCAACCTTTAGGACATGACATAAAATCTCCTTGAATCTGGAAATACCGTTCTTAAAAATCAGAAATGACCCCTCTGGGTAGAGTATCCATTATTAAGCACCCCTTGGGATACTTGAGCAAAGGTCACCAGCATTTGCCACAAAACCACTGGGCTCTTAGCAAAGAGTTCCTCAGGACCCAAGAAGCAAAGGAGCAGCTCCTCCAATTAAGAGCATCCCTTATCTCTGGCCCCACCCCTTCCTGTCTTTCATCAGTTGCTGGGAGAGAAAAACAGTCAACATAAACTGAGCAGCAGTTTTGGCCTGGGTATGGATCTCTGAAGGCTTCCCTTGAATGTAACTAGAGGAAATAAGAAATTGACATGGTGGGAAAAAAACAACCCCAAGGAGATAGACAACTGTAGGTTTGGAGCAAGAACTGACAAAAAAAAAAAAAAAATCTCAGGGAACAGTGGCAAATGTAGGGCTAGATCATCAGGGAGTCCAAGGCAGGGCCCTTAAGTGATAAACTGGGTAAAAGAAGAAAGCTAGAAAGCTATCCCCATTTAAAGCTAGAAATCTGGGTTGAAATTTTAAGTTGATTACAACAACAAATGAAAACATTAAGGCGCTAAAGAAGCTATTCACACACAAAAATAATATATGTTCTGTATGAACCTGTTCAGAAACAGGTAAAATTAAAGTATGGCGCTTGGGATGCCTATTTAGGTGAAAAAACTATGAAGAAAAGTAAGGAAGTGATTACCATAAGTCAGGATAGGGTTACATTTAATGAGCTTCTAGATGCTGGCAATGTTCTATTTCTTGGCCTAAGTGGTGATTATACAAGTGTTTACTTTAATCATTTGCTATGCATTTATCTTATGACTTTTTCATTTCATAATTAAAAATAAGTTAAAAAAAAGAAAACATTGAAAGTATATAAGATTACAATGTTATATTCAGAAGCTTTAACAGTTTAACAAAGGACTGGAGCCAATACCAGAATAATTCATGCAAGAGAAAGCAAACATAGTTATTTAAATAAAAGGCACTCCTCTCCCGGCCTAATTTTATGGTTTGCATTGGTGTGGAGACTCCAAGTCTACATATACAAAACCATACTAGCCAACTGTATATGCCCAGGATAATAAATGTAACACACCTACCAACCAGAGGTGTATATCTCTTTGTTGATTCTTACACCACCTCACTAATTATTCACTGTTTACAGAGCACTCTGACATACCCTAACTCCCAGCCATGGGCTGGTGTTACTCCCATTACAGAGACTTAAAAAAATTAAGAAAAAATAAAAAGGTAGCCACAGACAGTAAAAGGCTCACCCCAGGTACAGCTCAAATAAGCAGCAGACACCAGGCCAGCACCAGGCCTCAGAAGGCACTCCAGAGTCCCTTTATGACAATGCCTTTCCCATTCCCTAGAGATGAACAGGCTCACATTTTTTCCATGTGTTAATAATGAAATAAAGAGACAAGTAAACGACTATCAGCATGAGAATGTCACCTCCTCTGAGTCACTTTCACCTTTCAATTAAATCACCTGCTAAGGGCATTTTAAAGATTAGCTTCCCTCACTTGACCACAAACACCTTGAGAATGGAGATCTGTCCTCTGGGTTCTAAGGAGTTTGCACAGTCTCTGTCATCTGGTATGTGCTCATTAAACATGTGCACATACCAATAAATAAATAATAAATGAATGAATATATGAAAGTACAAACGAATGAATTCACAGTGTGGTGTTTTCCACCCCAAACCATCATTCCCGCACAGGGCCTCTTACAATCAGACTTTTAAAGCAGCTGAAATGGCAGACAGGCGGTAACTGCCCTTTTAACAGATTGCCAATACACCCTCCACTACTTAAAAAAAGGTTTCAAGTCATATATAAATCTCAGAAGTGGAGAGGGCTGACAGGTTAATTATAGACACAAAGAGCAGGGACAAATGGACTATGAGGTAAGCGAGTCTAAATGTGCAGAGGCAATGCCCTCCCCGGACAAGCGTTTATTAATAAGCCCGAAAGGATTTATCCAGCACAGCCAGGTGCAACTCTGTGCCAGGCTTGGGAACAGGGTTCCAGATATGGGGAAGGCACAGTTCCTGTGCTTGAAGAATTCAGCTGGTGGCTGGAAAGACAACGTGTACCTTTGAAAATGATCAGAGGTCTCTGTGGGACAAGGAAAGCAGGTGGAAGGCAGGGCCTAAGAACTGACCCACCTGCTCCTTTTGGGGGTGGGATGGTCAGAGAAGACCTCCTCCCTGGGCCACACCCACCTGGAAGGAAGCATGGGCTGACAGAGAGGCCAAGAGGGGGTCCCCAATTCTTCTGCACCTCCCACCAAACTCCTTCAGCTGCTGGAGGCAGGAGTTTAAGTCAAAAAGACCACCTGGATCTTCCCCTTCCCGCTCCATCCTCCCTCCCTGCCCCAAGAAAAAAGAGGGATGTTTAGAAGGTTGGGGAGACAAGTTTAAGGTCAGCCTCAGCAGGCAGATGGGCCCAAGAATGGAATGTGCCGCCTCTAGGCAAGGCGTGGCCACCAGGGTGTGCTTTTCCTGCTCCCTTTTGACATTCAAAAAAAAAAATTATTGACCCCTTTTAGGTGCCCAGGCACTGAAGGTGGCGACTGTCAGGGGGACATCAACCTTGTGTTTGGCTAGATTAGAGGGACAAAGCCTGGGCCTACAAACACGGAGTCTGGGTTTCCCTGGGTATTCCACTTTATTGGGGGGGCGGGCGGGGGGGATGGGTTTGGTGCTTCAGGGTGGAAAGTGGGCTCTTCCGAGGAGATGAGATCCTCCAAGAAGATTTCAAGGACCACCACCATACACACAGGGTAGGAACCCCACCCCGCATCCCCTCATCTCCCGAGGAGAGGGGGCTGGCCAGGGGATAATCTGGGAACGCCAGGCAGAATGATGGCGCGCGGCCACTTCCCACAGGAGAAGAATGACCAAAGAGGGTTTGTTTGTGTGTTTATTTCCAAAATCCTACCTTCTCTCCAAAAGATGAAAGGGGACGAGACTGACCAAGTCCAAAGAGTGGGAAACTAGTTGTTTCGGTTATTGTTTTTTAGGTTAACCCCACGTAGCCCCCAGTAAATTTCCCTCCCACTTTCCAGGTCTCTCCTGGTGCTTTCTGCCACTCCGCGTGAGGAACGGAGAAGTGCTAGCTCCCAGCGCGCGGGATCTGCGAGGACCCTCAGCCCTTCGCCGGTGGACAAAGCACTTCCAACGCCGAGCCGCGCTTCTGGGGCCAAGGAACCACAACTGTCCCCTCCTTTCTGGCAGACACTGTGAGCGCGCCCGCCAGCCAGCCCGGGAGCGCAGCGTCGGGGAAGGGGCGGCGGGGGCGGCGGGCCCCTGGCGCGCACCTGGACGCGCCCCGCCGCGGCCCGGGGTCTGTCCCCGCAGCACCGCGGGCCCCAGCACCCCAGGTCGGGCGCAGCCCCTCCTCCCGGGAGCGCCCGGCTCCCACGCGCGTCCAGCTGCTCTTACCCGGGAAATGGCGAGAGGCTGCTCGAAGTCCTTGCCGCCCACGAGGCGGAAGCCCCAAGGTCCCGGACCCTGGAGAACGATCTGCTGGGTGGTCATGGCGCGGCGGCAACAGACGGTGACCCGAAGGGACAGACGGACAGGACGCGGCGCGGCGCACTGGGCTCCCCGGGCAGCTGTCGGAGAAAGAGCGCGCGGCGCGGGCCCCGGGAGTCTGGGGCAGGCGGGGACCGGGCGGGGACCGGGCGGGGACGGGGCGGGAGCGAGGGAGAAGTCGCGGGCGGCTCCGCCCAGGCCGCGTCGCCGCCGCCCGCCCCGCGCGTCCTCCAGCCCGCCGCCCGCCGCCCGCAGCCCGCAGCCGCTCCCCGCCCGCCGCAGGCTCCGGGGCCCGCGCCCGGAGTGAGGTCGGGGGTCCGGGATCCTCAGCAGCTCCCCTCGGGACCCCCGCACCACTCTCCGCCGGCCCCCACGCGCCGCCGCTCCCAGCCCCGGGGCGGGCGCCAGGTGAGAGCGAAACAGGTCCAGACAGACCGCGGACCAGACAAACCCGAACTTGGCACTTTGTAAAATGAGAATAAAAGTCCTTTGCTAAGTATGCTCTGAGGTCAGCTCCATTTTTCTCTTTTGCTTTGTGTAAACAATAATGATGTTTAATAGGTGCTTTCCAATAATCTCATTTGCTGCATTTACAGCCAGGGCATTTAGTCCTATTTTACAGATGAAGTAACTGAGTCTGCCAGGTTAGATTTGCCCAAGGCTGCACAACTCGTCAGTGTCTGGACGGTTGCCCGGGCTCCCTGTGCTAGAGAACCCGATCCTAGAAATTTTCTAATGCTAATGAGACCATCACACGGGGTTATAATTAGACTTCAAGACCTTCCTAGAAATCTTTCCTGCAGACTGGAGTTCGCTGTAGGTTCCCAGCAGTTCAAACTTCAAGTCTCCGGCTGCCAAGGGCTATGTGCGTGGAAAGGGCTGAGTAGGAGGACGCAGGCTCCCAGCCTGCCACTAGCTTCCTAACCCGCCTCCCTTCGCCCTCCACCTGGACGCTGGGTGCCCACCTCACTCTAGGTAAAAACACAAATCCTTAAAATTCCTATGGGACCACCCGGAGAAAGGACCCAACCCCCTCTCTGACCTCACCACCGCCTGCCCTCCCCCACTCACCTGGTGGCCTGGCTCCTGCCTTAGGGCCTGGCCTGGGGCTCCCTCTGCAATGCTGTTCTCCCACACTTCCCCTGGCCCTTTCTGTTCAAATGTCATTTTCTGAAGCAATCTCCGAGTGCCCTTGAAAACATCCTCTCTAGAATGCCCTGTTACCTTCCCCCGCTCGCCATATTTTTTCTCCTTTGTATGTATCCCCATCTGACATACTGTATGTTTTATACATTTATTTGTTCCACCCCAACTCCTAAGCATTAGTTCCATGAGGGCAGGGGTTTTTATCTATTTGATCACTGCTGTCTCCCAGTGCCAAGAATGGTGCCTGGCACATAGTACTTACTGGATGTCACGCATTGGCCATCCTCAGGACCACTTACCCGCCCTGTGTGTGCCCTAGGTTCTTGGGACCCTTTCATCCTGGCACCCAGGCCCCAGCACAGTGCTTGGCGTAGAGCACAGCACTGTCCCTTGTGGTCCTGGCCTACTATGGAGGAGGCCTGTGCACATAAAAGGATCAGCTTGCTTGTACGATTTGTCACGACACAAATGCCTATGTCTGGGAATGGTTTGCTTGTTTTTAGAAATCAAAGTGGACTTATGTTATCCATACATCCCTCTCAACCCCTTGCATCCTGATGTTCTTTCTTGAATCTGAGAAAAAGGAATGGCATTAGGGCCAGTAACCAGCCACCTGTTTTATCGGCACCAAAAAAATCCTAGTTGATTAGAAAGCATACTAGTATTTTAAGTCCCTGCAGAATTTGGGGGACTCATCAGATTCGGAGTCTGTCCCTAGATGTGTAGCAGTCTTGAATATTTTGTATCCTAGTAAGAGAAGAAGGTTGAAAAGCCACAGCTTCTGTGCTTCCCAAGGGTAAGGACTGCCTTTCACTCATTCCAGGTGTCCTGCTAGCATGGACCTCATACAGAGTAGGTGTCAGTGAGTGTTCATGCCATACGATATTCTACATAGACACAGGGCACTAGTACATTAGCAAAAGATCTGTGAGGACTTGAGTCCTCAGTTGCTCCATTGTTAAATGTCGTCAGTTGTAGTCTGGCTCTGCATAGCAAAATAAAACAGGCAACCCTGTGACCCAGCCGTCCCCTTCTGGGCACTGATTCTAAGGACATAATTTAAAAGAAGAAAAAAGCTATATGTACACAGATATTTATAGCCACATTATTTATAATGACAAAAAAACTAGAATCAACCAGTAAGAGAAAAGTAGCTAAATACAGCCTGGCCATATGAGGGAATAGTATGCAGCATGAAAATGATAACCATGGAGACTATGGGGAGACAGGGGAATATGTTTTCGAGATATGTAAAAAGAGTGGAACACACGCCTGTAATCCTAGCTCTTGGGAGGCCGAGGCGGGCGGATTGCTCAAGGTCAGGAGTTCAAAACCAGCCTGAGCAAGAGCGAGACCCCGTCTCTACTATAAATAGAAAGAAATTAATTTGGCCAACTGATATATATATAAAAAAATTAGCCGGGCATGGTGGCGCATGCCTGTAGTCCCAGCTACTCGGGAGGCTGAGGCAGAAGGATCACTCAAGCCCAGGAGTTTGAGGTTGCTGTGAGCTAGGCTGAAGCCACGGCACTCACTCTAGCCTGGACAACAAAGCGAGACTCTGTCTCAAAAAAAAAAAAAAAAAAAAAAGAGTGGAACAAAGTTATTTGAATACCATGTTAAAAAATAGAAGCTATATTTACCTAGTAATAAAAATTAGGAGAAAGTACAAAAACTATTGGGATATTAGAACTGGGAAGGATTTTTTAAAATAATTGCCTCTAATAATGATGTAAAGTTTTCAAAATAAAAATCAATAAAATGGCCTCAGCTCCTTGGATGGAGACTAAATGCTCATCTTTCTCAGGTCAGGGACCTCATCATCTATCTTTTTTTTATCTCTCCTTGCCTCCCCCAGCTGGGCACACTGCATATAGACTTAGAAAATTAACAATGAGGATGACAGCTCCCACCCTAAAACACAAACAGCCTTCTTACCATAAACTCCATTACTTATTTATCCATACTTTCCAGTTCCCTTAGATCCTAGACTCCTGCCCATTACTAGCTGAATGGCCTTAAGTAACCTCTCTGAACTTTAGTTTGCCTTATTATTATTACAACGCATTCCAAAGAAGTTTGTTGACCTAAACAGCCTCCATCAAACAAACATCTGGCTATTTGGGGGTGGGCAGGGAGCACGAAGGAGAAATGGAAGCAAGGTGTGGAAAATGGGGGTGGGGGAGAGGGGCAGGAGGAAGAGGGAGGGACAGTGGGTCTCTCTAGCTTTCAGTCCGGTTTTACAGTATGAAGTGGGTGAGAAGCAGCTGCTGGCCCCGTAATACCCTCCCCGCGACCCCCCACCCCCTGACCCCCGCGTCTGGCCTCTGCAGAGCTGGCCACGCCCACACTCACAACCAGAGTGCTATTGCCGAGACCCTCCAGGGCCACTGAGTGAAGAGTTTGCTTCCTGGAACAGTAGCCCCATTTTTCAAAGACAGAGTCTAGGATTGTGCTCAGCTTTACATACGAGTCTCATTTACTCTCCAGGACAAGTCCTGGATTTGCCCAGGTAACTTGGCCAAGGCCACACTGGTTGTGACCCAGCCAGGACTGGCTGTAGAGCTCCCGTTTCTGGAGATGCGACAGGACCCCTCCTGTGAGGCTGAGGCTGGTACCCAGGACCGAGAGAAAGCAAGTGACTCCGGACTGGGCGTCTACTCTGGGGCCTGAGGGAGGCCCGGCTCTGCCCAGCCAGCGGGAGACCCCCGGAAGCTCTGGTCTCACCGCAGCCCAGAGCGGAGCACGCAGCGGCTCCCAAGTCCCCAAACCGGTGCAACCGCCTGCCCGCAGCGCCCTAATCAAACGACACACAAACGGACTTGCTTCTCTTTTCTGGAAAAGGAACTGAAACCCAAGCCCAAAGGCTTGCAAATCAAAGACGTCTTTGCCCGCCCGGTCCTATCCCGAGTCAACCCGCTCTCAGGGGCTGTGCTTCCATTGCTGGGGCCCCACGGGGTGCTTATCACGGCGCTCCAGGCCAGGCGGCTGCGGGATCCTGCGAGGGACAGGTTCCCTCGGCTGCGCTGCGCCCCTGAACGACGGGGCTGGGAACTGGGCTCCCAAGCCTTTTCTCCTGTTTGCTGCTCCAGTCCTGGGGAAATACTGAAGTGGCCACTCGGGATTGGGTGACTCTCAGGTTACAGCTGCACAGAGCATGCTCCGTGGCACACGGACCTAGAGACACCTGGGCACCGGAACTGGCTGGCATTCCCTGGGGGCTGGGGAGGGTGTGAGCAGATCAGCTGGCAGGTTTGAGGTCCTGCGTGCGCCTAGTAGACAAAGAACTGAGGGATGAACCCAGCGGCCATAGCTATGTCACCCACCTGCCTCCTGGCTCCCATCCCACCTGGACAGGTGGCACAGGTGTTGTCAAAAGCAGAGAGCGGCCTGGGCCATAACCAGGTCTCAAGCATCCCTGAACATCAAAAGGAAAAGAAGAAATTCCAAAACAGGATCATAGAGAGGATAGCCCATATTAAATGTTTATATTGGAGAAATTAAGACAAAAAATGCAATATAGTAGTGTTGTTCACAGGATAATTAATGAATTAATTAAAAATGTATTTTATCTGCTAAGGGGATCTGAATTTAAAGGTTCATTAACATTGTCCATTTCTGCTTTTGTGTTTCTGTGGCTTTATATATAACCTCATCTAGAGAAACTTAAAGAGTCTCAATTTCAGTCTTTAGCTCATGTGGAGCCACCCCTGGACCCCCTCCCCCAGAGAGGAAAGGTGACTTTGGGTCAGGGTTACCCATAAGCCATAGCCTAATACACAGACAATAAACATTGTCCTCATTTGCTAAGCAGTGACTGTGAGTCAGAATATGTGGTAAGTACTTTAGATATGTTGCTGCATTTCATAGGGACAAGAACCCCATGAAGTGTCATGATGCCCTTTCCATAAAGGAGGAGGCCAGGCACTGATGCACTGCCCAGATCCCCCTTCATGGAAGCACTCGGCCCAGCACTGGGAAGTAGACGCCTTCAGCATTTAGCCCCTCGGGGACTGCCTCTGCTGGGGAGCAGCCTTGGCCAGGGGTACCCCTTTCTCAGACTGCCCATATGGGGTGACACATCTAGGTGGGGGTAAAACACTGGTCATTTGGGCCTAACATGGGTCAACTCTGATGGGGCGTTTTGGCTACAGGGCTCCCTGTGGAATAGGGTGAGGTAATTGGGTCTACATGGTATCTCTTCTCCCTTTGCCCAATTCATCCTCCTCCCTGTTCCCTTCCACAGGTGCTGAGCCTAAGGACCCTCCTTAACAAACATCCTGCATGATAAACTGGGACCAGGCAACTCACCCTGCAACAGGCCCAGAGAGACGACGAGACTTCCCTAA
Source organism: Microcebus murinus (assembly GCF_040939455.1). NCBI lineage: Eukaryota > Metazoa > Chordata > Mammalia > Primates > Cheirogaleidae > Microcebus > Microcebus murinus. The sequence continues at coordinate 30,128,706 of NC_134117.1, read as the reverse complement.
AATCACTCGGTAACCAAGGAACAGGGCAGAATCTGGCCTGGTAAGGCAGGGGAAGAACTGTGGGATCTGGAGGGCTTTGTAACAGGGGGGAGGGAGGAACAAGTTATTCAGAAGCTCCTAGGATCGCAGATGACCTTCAGGTCCACAATTCACAGAGGTCCAAAGAGCTAGATCTCCCTGCTCCACTGGCAGGGATACCCACAGCCCAAGTGTCAGCAACTCAACTAGACTAGATCCTTTGGGGGATGGTCTTTTGGACTTCCTCCTTGGGGGAGGTGGAATTAAGATATGCTTAAAAAGTATGAGCAAATATGGAGGCAGAAAGGCCATACTGGGCAGCACAGACAGAATGAACAAGGTAATAGGAGGGATGGGGGACAGTCCGGTAGAATACACTATTGATGATAGGTAGGCTGGAAAATTTGGTGGGGAGGGCTCTGAGTGCCAGGGACCTGACACAGATGCAATGGGGACAGGCAAAGGCTTTCCTTTAGCCCCCTCTCATTCCTCCCATCCACACTCTCTGTGACTCCATCCCCACCCCCCACCACCAATCTGCTTCCTCTCAGGGTTTGCCTGCACTGCTGGCCTGGTCTGGCCATAGCTGATACTGAAGCCGACTATTTATAGCATTTGAGAACAGATAGAGTGGCAGGGCCAGTTTTCATGAGGCCAGGGCTCCTAGAGGGCAGCTTCCTCTCTGCTGGGTCCCCACCCACACCCTCTGGGTCTGTCTTCTCTCCAACTACTTCCAACATTACTTCCACATGTTCATTCCTCGGGTGGCATCGGGGCTGCTTCTCTGTGAGAACAAAGCAGGAGGCCAGCTAACAGTGACAATGCTGGCTCCAAGTACCACCACCTGTCCCCCCACCCCATGCTCACATTAGGCAACATTCCAGGCTGGGGAGAGGGCTTAGTCATCTCCACTGGGTACTATGGGTCTCTGGTCCTCTTCTCTTACCCCTAGGTCTAGCCACCTAGCCTCTGCCTGGATGGAGCCTCAACTCCATCCACTGACCGCCAGAGGTTACAAATCCCAGAGGACAGGAAGAGAAGGTATGAACTACAGAAGTCTGAGGCAGAAGAGGGCAGAAAAAAACTAAGGAGGGGAAATGGCAATGAAGACATTGCTATCCTAGCCAAACTTTAGCTCCTGTTTAGTGTCTTGGAAGTATGGTAAAAAGAGAATCCTGCCATTTATCAGCTGTGAGGATATGTCATTTAGTCTACTAGGGCTATTTCTTTATTTTTGCTTCTTCTTCTTCAATTTTTTTTTTCTTAAGACACAGATGAAGGGTTGCTATGTTGTCCATGCTGGAGTGCAGAGGCTATTCACAGGTGTGATCATAGTGCACTGCAGCCTTGAACTCCTGGGCTCAAGCAATTCTCTTGCCTCAGCCTGAGTAGCTGGGACTTTAGGCATACAACACCATATCCAGCTCAGGGCTGTTTCTTTACTGTCTTTTAGTCAACAACTATTTATTGAACTTTTCCCATTTGCTATGCACTGTTCTATGCACTAGAAAATCAACAGCAAACACAACAGACAAAATTTTTCTCCCTCACAGAGCTTATATTTAATGTAATGGAAAAACAGTAAAATAAATAAGTAAACTATATGGCATGTTTTGTGTATGTTTATGTAGGTGCATGTGTATCTACATAAGTATGTGCATGGATATACATATTTGCATGCATGTGTTCCTGCCCAAAAGGCCTAGAAGCAAAGATACTCCAGAGCAGTAAGTATACCCAGTACCCAGACCTTTGTTTCTAGATAAAAAGGAACCATGACTCCTCAGAGAAATTCCAGGCTAGGCAGCTGAAGCAGGATAGGTATAAGATATGCCTGGAATAGTTAATAGGCAGAAAGCAAAAAAGTGCTCAAAAAAGTGATGGGGCCATGTTAAAAGACACAGAAGCCTGCTTCAAGTTCTCCCACTGGCCACACATGGGACAATTTGAGTACTAAAATAATAAGTAAGTATAACCCATTGGACAAAAAAAGAATCCACAAGTCCACACAGATAATGAGTAGAGGGATGAGAAACAAGGGTTCTTGCTTACAGCAGAATTCTGAATGCCAGCTGGTAAACATAGGGAGAATGCAAGAGACTCAAAAACATTTGTAACCCTCATAGTAAAGATTAATTCAGGCAAGAATAATCACTGGATGCAAAATTTAGGCTGACAGTTTGATGAAGAGTAGGATGTTTGGTTGTAAAATATCTCCCTATAGATAGCTTATTAGAGGTAAAGGGGAAAAAATCATAACAATATGTCTCAGCCTGTTTGGGCTACTGTAACAAAAATTCCATAGACTGAGTGGCTTATAAACAACAGAAATTTATTTCTCACAGTTATGGAGGCTGGGAAGTTCAAGTTCAAGGCACCAGCAGATTGTCTGGCAAGGGTCCACTTTCTCATAGATGGTGCCTCCTTATTGTGTCCTCATATGGTGGGAGGGGCAAACAAGCTCCCTTGGGCCTCTTTTATAAGGGCACTAAGCCCAATATCAGGTCCCTGCTCTCATGATCTAATCACTTCCTGCTTCTTAATACCATTACCTTGGGGGTTAGGTTTCAACATATGAATTTGGGGGGAGACACAAACATTCTTTCTCTCTTAGTCTATTTGTGCTGCTATAACAGAACACCTGAGACTGGGTAGTTTATAAATAACAGAAATTTATTTCTCCACAGTTCCAGGGGCTGGGAAGGGAGAAGTGCTATGTCCTCACACGGCAGAAGGCTAAGAAAACCAAACTCTGTGTAAAGCTTTTTTTATTAGGACTGTAATCCCATCCGTGAGGGAGGGATGTCCTAATCACCTTTTAAAGGTCCCACCTCTTAATACCATCATATTGGCCATTAAGTTTCAACACTTAATGAAAGTGTTAGGCGGGGACACATTCAAACCATCACATAGACCATAACATGGTACATGGCAAACTCCAACAAAACCTTACCAGGAAATCAAAAGTAACATCCCCAGTGAGGGGCAGAAGTGCATTGCATGTCTCAAATATGACATCCTGAGTAGGACACATCTCATATGTTATATTCCAGCCAGGAATGAATAACCTGAATCTAATCATAAGGAAATATCAGATAACCCCGCATTAAATAAAACTGGATAAGAGTGGGGCAATGTCATAAGACAAAGAAAGGCTCAGGAAATGTTTCAGATTAAAGGGGAATAAAAGGACAGACAACCCAATGTAATATCTGATGCCAGGCTTGATCCTGTCTTGGAGGGGGAAACGAGTTATAAAAGACATTATTGGGTGAGTTGGATACAGACAGTAGATTAAAGTATTATATCAATGTGAAATTTACTGGATGATAACTGGACTGTGGTAATGTAAGAGAATATCCCCATCCCTAGGAAATGCACACTGGAGTATTTAGGGATCAAGGGCCACGAAGTATGTAACTTATTCTCAAATGGTTCAGGAAAACAGTGTGTGCATGTGAGCCCCTGTGTTGGGGTGGGGGCAGGTGTGGCGGAAGTGAAGCAAATGGAACATGATGTTAACAAAAGGCAGATTCGCGTGAGTAAAAGATCTATGGATATTCTTTGTTCCGTCCTTATTCTTAAAACTTGTCTGTAATCTTGCATTTATTTCCAAGTAAAATGTCGTTAAAAAGAATAAAACATGGTACAATAGATGGTATTATGTTCTATGGAGGAAAGTAAAGCAAGTTGCACACATTCAGTAATCAGAACGATGAGGGAAGGCTTCTCCAGGAAAGTGATTTGAGGAAAGACTGAACAAGGCGAGTGAGCAATCCATGGAGATGTCTGGAGATATCTAGGGGAAGAGCGTTCCAGGCGGAGGAAATGGCATGCTCAAAGATGGGGACAGGCCTGGCATGTTCCGCGGCAAGGTGGCCCATGGAGCTGAGGGAGTGAGGGGAAGAGTCGGAGGGGTGGAGGCAGAGAAATAAGAGCCTGACTGGGCAGCACCTCATGGGGCATTTGAGATGCCCCAGGAGGGCTGTGCGCAGAGGATTAGCATGCTGTGACTTGTGTGTTCAACACTGTGATTGCTGTGTGGAAACAGATGGGAGAGCAGGCGAGATGCAGCAGAGGGGAGAGGCAAGGGGCCGCTGTTGTAGTCTAGTGAGAGCTGATTATCTATGGGCCTGGGCCCAGGATGGGGCAGTGGGCTCTGTGAGCCGTGCTTAGATTCTGGCTACGGTTTAAAACCTCTGCTGATGGATAGGAAGAGAGATACAGGAGGGGTGTCCAGGCTGACTCATGTTTTTTGGCCTGAACAGCAGCTACAGGGTGGAATTGCCATTAACTAAAAAGGAGGGGACCTGTGGGAGAAGTAGCTTTGGGGGTTACATACACTGAGTTTCGGAATTTAGTTTTTGGAGATATTTAAGTTTCAGGCACATGAGATATTGCAGTGGAGATATGGAGCAGGTAGTTGTATGCAAGATTCCAGGGGAGAGGTCCAGGCATGAGAGCAGCATAGAGAAGAAATTCAAAGACACAAGAGTGGATGTGGGCACCAGGGAGTAGGGGAAAGGTGCGGCCCCAGGATCGGACCTGGAAACAGGGAGGAGCTAACAAAGGAGGCTGAGAAAGAGCCAGGCAGAGCCTAGGGCAGGTGCGTCCTGGAAGCCAGGTGGACACGGCATTTGGAGGAGGAAGGAGCGATGAATGCTGCTGAAAGTGAAGAGAGTTGAGAATTAAGAATCGAGCGAGGTCATTGAGAGGCGTAAAGAGAACGGTTTTGTTAGGGTGTGGGCTCAAAATCCCAAGTGGAGTGAATTCAAGAAGGGATGAGAGAGAGGAATCGGAGACAGCCAGTATAGACCGCTCTTTTGTGGTGTTTTGCTGTAAAGGGGATGGGAGCGCCGAGGCAGTAGCTGGGGAAGGAACAAGACCAGGAGTTTCTCAACTCAAAAGGGGGCAGGAGGCCTTCTGGGCAGGGTCAAGGAAAGGTTGCCGTCATTGTGTACAGGGCACTTCATTGTTCCTAGGTGGGGGGGGGCATTGTTCCTCCTCCTGCTGGTCTGACCCTGCCCTGGGTTGACCCCTTGACGCCCCGTTGGATTAAAGCTTGACTTCCTATCTGTCATGTTCTTTTTTTTTTTTTTGAGACAGAGTCTCGCTTTGTTGCCCAGGCTAGAGTGAGTGCCGTGGCGTCAGCCTAGCTCACAGCAACCTCAAACTCCTGGGCTCAAGCGATCCTACTGCCTCAGCCTCCCGAGTAGCTGGGACTACAGGCATGAGCCACCATGCCCGGCTAATTTTTTCTCTATATATTAGTTGGCCAATTAATTTCTTTCTATTTATAGTAGAGACAGGGTCTCGCTCTTGCTCAGGTTGGTCTCGAACTCCTGAGCTCAAAGGATCTGCCTGCCTCAGCCTCCCAGGGAGCTAGGATTACAGGCGTGTGCCACCACGCCCAGCTGTCATGTTCTTTATGCAGCTCTCCGTGAAAGCTCTGTCCTCTCTCTTCCTGGATCCCTCCCTTTCCCTTGTCTCATCTGGCCTTTTTCTCCCTGTTTCCTCAACGTGCCCTCTGGCTCCACACCAGCTGCCCCAGCACTCCCCCATACCACGTGCCTTCCCCCACCCCCAATTCCTGGTGTTAACGAGCCCCCCTGTAATTCTCTGGAAACTTTGGGGAAATACTTAACCCCATTCATCTCCAATTAGACTCCCAAGCTGAAGGTGATGAGGGCACTTCTCAGTCCACAGTCATTTTGTGGGTAGGAGGCATTTCGCCATAGAAGAAGAGATTTCGGGAAGTGCTATCAGGTGAGGGAGGATGCACGATGATGTGTTTTTAGAGACAGAGAGGAAGGGACAAATCCAAGATAATTTCTAGGGAAGAACTGCCTTGTCAGCAGTTGGGTAACAAATATGTAATGTCAAAACCCTTAAATATGGCACATCCTTTGATCTAGCAATCCACTTCTAAGAATTCATCTAGAAAAAACGTAGCCATTCAAGGTACCAAGAGTATATAATAAATGGATGTTCATAACAGAATTAGTCGTAATGACAAAATACTGAAGACATCCCAGTGTCAATAACAGAGGGCTTCTAAGTGTACCATGGCACATTTATACTGTGGAATATCATGTAATCATTACAATGGTGACGTAGAGATGAATAAATACTATCAAGAAAGGTATTTTTAATACAGTAAGTGAAAAAAGCAGGTTACACACATAAAACCTGTGTGTATATTGATATATTTATATAAATAAATGTACACTTAAAGAGATTATATCTCCGTGGCAGTGATTATGCAAGTTTTCTGTTTTACTTCTTAATGTTTAATAACTTGTTTAATTTAAAAAGTGAGAACAAATGATCTGCCAAGAGGTGACAGTTAAAGGGAGGGGAATAGATAAGATTGCCCAGGCAACAGATTGTAGACAGAAGCTTGGGAACGTCCACATGTAGGGAGTGAAGAGGATGAGAAACCAGGAAAGAAATGGAAGAAACAGTGAGGAGGAAAAGGCAGGACGATCCTCCCAGAAGACATAAAAAGAGGCTCCCAGGAAGGGCTTGACAGTCCCGACCTCTCTTCCTGTCCACATCCAGGAAGCGATTTCTTTGCAGCTAGGAGTAGCATGTGGTCACCTCTAGCCAGTGAAATGCTGGTGGAGAGGAGGGCTTTTGGAAAAGATTTTTCTTTTCTGATGAGAGAAGCATGCGGAGAGAAAACTTCTGTCCTGTGTTGCTCCTTGCTTCCTGCCTCTAAATGCAGTTGTATAAGGATGTGATGCTTCGAGCTGCTGTGGCAGCCAGACTGTCATCATGAAGAGAAAGGCCAAGGGAAATATCAGCCCAGAGCCTTGTCTTTTTTGTTAGATAATGAGACACATCCATGTCACATAAGCTGTCCTTTGTTGGACCATCTGTTACTGTAGCTCAAGTCATTCTTAACTGATACAGAAAATAGGAATACAAAGTTGGTGAACTTTGAGTTTGGCAGATCTATGACATCACATAGGGGATGTGTACTTATACCAGAGCTGGTATAAGTACATCACTCATGGCAAGTGCTGGCACACAATAGGCATCAGAATGACTGGACAGCTCCATGGTGGACGCTGCAGATTGCCTTTTAAACATCCCTGCTTTCTCCTTCCTAACAGAACCTCATTTTGGTCCAGGTATCCTTCCCTCCTAAATGAGGAAATTCAGGCTAACAGAGCTTAAGTGGCATTTCTGAGGTCTCACAACCTCGTGTCACAGGCATTTGAATCCAGGTCTTCTCATTGCTTGACTATAGCTCTTTTTAATTCTCTCTCCTTCTTGGATGAATTAGTACATTTATCCACCACAAGGTACTTAGAACATAAAAGTTCTAACCTGTAGTCTGCTTCTCCCCAAGGGAGTGATCCAAAAGCGAGACAGAAGCCACAAAGGTTTTTATGACCTAGCCTGCGATGTGACATACTATCACTTCTGCCATATTCTATTGGTCACACAGACCAACCCTGATAGAGAGGGGAGAGGCCACCAGGGTGTGAATACCAGCCTTAGCTCACTGGGGGCATTCTTGGAAGCTGGCTACCACGAGCAGCTTAGCATTATTATGAAAATAGTTTTGACATTATGAATCTCCTGAAAGTGCCTGGGGACCCCAGACCATACTTTGAGACCAATTTATGTAATTTACACTACTATTTTGAAGATGATTCTCAGATCTGCCTCCCTTTTGCAGATTCATGTTTGTCAGATCTGATTATAGAAACAAGCAAGCCACAAGGAGCCAGAGACTCTTCATATGCCCAGTGTTTTGCCTCTGACGATGCCTGAGTGAGGGTTCTGGAAGTGTAGTCCTCTAAGACAGACTTCAGTGTCACTTGGCCGTTCAGAACATCTCATCATGGGTTTTTGCTTCTACAGATTTAACTTTAATTTCCCGTATTTTTCAATCTGAACCAATTTCTCAGCTCATTCCACAAGTTACCCATATCATATAACTTCTTTCATGTGTCCTAAAAGGCTGTGGCTAAGTGTTCCTGAGACAGGCTTGATTTCCATATGCTAAGGCTTGGCAAATACATCCACGTACAACTCATGCAAACACTCTCCGTGACTTCTGAGACACTAATCTTTGTTCCCTTTCAGAAGAGTCCTGGTATTTTTAGCGTGTGACACAGTTGTGCTATGTCCCCATGGTCACATTGGCCCCCTCTGGGTGGCTGCCCTTGGCTGGCAGAGCTTCAGCACATAGCCGGCATTCAGATACACTGAAGCTTATACTGGGACAGGACAACAGTGTTACATTTCCCAAAGTGTGTTACAGTAACTCTTCAAGTCCAGTGGACCACTGAGTTTTTATCAGTCCAGCTTCCTTTTCCTTTTTTGAAAAACCAGGTGGATCTGTGGATCTTTTCCTCTTCATGTAGAAGACACCCCTCCCCTGGCCTTTCCTCTCCCACTCCCTTCAGCCAAAGCGATTAGTCCAGGTTAGGCCTGCCAGGGTCTGGAACTGTTTCCAGGGAAAGCTAAATAGAAAGGCCCTCTTACCTCCACAATCTAGGCAGAGAACTGGAAGAATGAGGCAGGAGCTGCCTGCAGCCACATTTCCCATTGCTGTATTCAGTAGGTGAAAATGTAGCCAAACAAAACCAACAGAGCCAAGAATAAGACAAATACAGACCCCAAGAAAGCCTGAGTTTGGATTCACTCCTGCCTGAGGCTAGTTCCAGCTCTCTTTGGTATGTCTCAACAAAAGCAGTAGTGTTAGGTTTCTGCCACTTAATCATTGAAAGGGCCCTAACACAAATGACTCTTTGGGCCATAATCACATTGTGAGGGATCAGCTCCCTGCAGAAGCATGTGTTGAGAGAGAGTAACACAGGGCTGGGAATGCAGTGAAGATCTAGAAAGAGGACCGGGAAGGACGGGCCAGCCGAAAGGCAGGTGAACCAAGGAACAGCATTTCATGGAAGCTGAAAATGGAGTGGTCCTAATTGGGTGGTGGGAAACCTCCCACGGACTTGGTGGCACTACAAATTGGTACTCCGGGAAGGCAATTAGGAAGTCTAAGCTTTGAAATGTTCCTGCTCTTTGAGCCAAAATTTCTACTCAAAGCAGCATTGTTTGTTGTGGTAAGAAGCTGGCAATAATCTTAAATATTTGCATCACTAATAGGGGATTGGTTAAACAATTTACGGAAACATGTTCAAGTTCTAATTTAAAGGGGGAAAAAGGTACATGACTATGTAAAGCAGCAGTCCCCAACCTTTTTGGCACCAGGGACCGGTTTCATGGAAGACAATTTTTCCAGGGACGGTTGGGGGAAGAGGGGCTGCGGAGCTCTGCAGCCTGGTCCCTAACAGGCCACAGACTGGTACTGGGTCTGACAGTCCCATGGCTGCAAATCAAGACACATTACACATATATTATATAATGTTTCACTTTTGCTTTTAAAGACACATGTGCATTTCTTTTGTTATCAGAATAAGACATTTTATTTTTAACAGAAAGAATGGTGAAATAGCCAACAGTAATCAATTCAGAGGGTCATGGAGTTAGGTTATTGAGAAAAAAGGGAAGAAGTGGTATCTTTGAGAATTGGGTGGGAGGCAGATGGTAAGTGGTTAAGAGTGGAAAGGAGAGTATGAGACGTTGAAGCAGTGAATATAAGCCTCATTTGAGAAGCAAATGGCAAAGGAAGGAAGGAAACAATGAACGGCCAGAACAAGCATATGCCACACGATTCAGAATAAAGTTTATTAAATAATATGTACAGCAAATGTAGTAATTCAACACATTTATCAAATCCACTGCAATAAAGAAAAATAAATGAACAGAAAAATCTATGTCTGCATAGTACATGCTCTCAGTGTGTAATGTAAATGGCAATACTTTAAATTAATTGGTTATATATAACGTCAGTTATTTTTCTTTCAGAATATAATCTTTTGTAGTAACCTATTCTAGCAATAGGACTTAATGGTACTGTAGATAAATAGGACTGCCAAAAAAAAAAAAAATCAAACAAAATTCCCCCCAAAAATAAAAATTAAGAAAAAAAAAGGATAATTGAAATTATAACTACCTTCTCCTCCCAAAAGAATAATTATTGTAAATTTTAACACTTTACAATGGCTATTTTTGTGCTAAAAATCTTCAGGTGAGTTATTTGGAATTCCTTCATTTAAATAAAAATGCAAAAAACTTCATGACTTCCTTACTTTACCCCCCTTCCATTCAAAGTTTTAAAATTATTTTTCTATACAAGGTAGGTACATGGGCTATACAAAGTTAAATATACATATTTACAGTCCCACTTCTTAAGCACATGATTTTTTTTTTCTTTTACTGATCCCAGAGAGACTGCAAAAGATAAGTAGTTTGGGCTTGCCTTTACCCGGAAGCATGGCTAGTATATCAAAATTGTTGCAAGGCATGCCGCCAGTTAGTTGCACTTGCTATTAATAAACCAGTATAAACATTTCAGCATAAAAATAGGTACTTTATATTACTAAATGTCTGAAGACAAAAGAGCAATTGGAAACCTGTGTTCCTTGTTTTGTCATATATAGGAAGCTGAAGTGATGCAAATTTTAACACATGACTTTATTAAAGACGGGCAGATCAGTGAGGCATACCTGGATTTCTGGAGATATACAAATGCATGAGGCTGGCATCATATGCAAATGTGGCTTTACAAATTGGTTTTATTTTCTAGCTGTATTTAAGGAGGTGTTCAAAATTACCTACTTAATCAAGAAGCACCCCTCAAAAAACTGTTAGATAAGATAGTGTTATTAATGGTTTGCATCTAAGACAGACCGGGAAACGCATTAGCCAATACATTCCAAAATGGGTGAAATGCTGCCGTGCAAAATGCACGTTAATATGTATTTTTACTATATTCCCTCGGAGAGAGAAAGTCAAAAACACAGTGCTCTTGGACAGTGGAGCAGACCTTCCAAAGCAATAGGTCTATTGTCACTGGGTCCTGAGGACAATCAAAAAGGCTCTTTCTACCCAGGAAGCTCCCTTGACCCCTCCAGTTCCATAAGCCTTTTCCCTTGAGGTTTCCTCTGGCCTAGACAAAAACAAATGTCTGTGGGAAGACTAACACATTCCTCTTATCAGTCATTTACACTTTAGTATGAATGAATCAGTGGCAATTTTTTTCCTGAGAACAGGATTTAAAAGGAGGATAGGGAGAAAAAGTGAAGGTTTTGTGGCTATCTGGTGGGGGGTGGGAAGCTGGTGGGATCCTAAGATGGGCATCTGAGCAGCTGAGGCACAGGCACTGAGACAAATTCTGCTTACTTGTGAAGACAATGGTGCTGGGGTAATTCTGAGCTATATGCAGACAGCCAGTGGTTTTCCTGTACACGCCCCTACCCCCCAGAACAGCTATTTGTGACCTCGGATGAGTATTTATGAAGAAGTCGAGAGCCTGGAGCTCTGGACAAAGTTCCAAGTATTTCCAGCCATGATCCACCCTCAGACAAAGGTTCTTCCAGCATCCTAGATTTTCAAAAGTGAGCTAATAGAGACAGAAATATGACAATGCTTTCTAGGATCCCTCCAGGGAAAATTCATCTCTTCTTCTTTCACACCCTTCTTAGCACATACCACAGTCTCTCTTGATTAAGTTCCTTTTTCTGTGGCTGTCTCCCCCATAACCACTGAGTTCCTGGTGGGCAAGGAATGGGTCATTTCTATCTTTGTCTCACTAAGGGGTCCAACAGAGAGCCCAACAAACATCCTCAAGCTGGACAGAGTTGTAACTAAGCACCCCGAGCATCGGAGGGGCCTCCCTCCTCAGATCTGCCCCCACAAAGGACAGGCCTCCTGGTCACTGCTGGTGGCAGCAGGATCGCTGCTTCCCTCTGCAGAGAAGCCTCACCAGGCTGCATTTGGGTTCACAGCCCTGTGAATTTTGGGTGGTCCTTGAACTCTTTCAGAGAGGGAGACGGGAGACTTGGCGAGGCCCTTCAGTCTGGGGCAAGTCCTGCCCCTGGGTCTCCCCAGCAGCCAGAGCACATTGGTGTATGTCAAATGAATCCCTGGACACCATTCTTGGTTTTCTATGAAAATAGGCCTATCAATTCCAAACTGTCCCACCAAACACAAGCCAGAAAAGAAGGGTTAGTAATGAGGCTCTGATAAATGAGGCTGCACTGCCCTGAAGGTGGCCATCTATAAAAGCCAGCGATATGGGAAAGCAATGCACTGCAAGTGGCCTCGAGGGCTACAGGGCCGCTTCTTGACTTAATCACTTGGAAATACAAATGTAACCTATCTGCCTGGCCATCTGCTCCCAGCTCTCACGGGCAAATCTTGTGTGCTTTTCCGTCTGAACACCACGGCAGTCAGTGGCGGCGCTGCATAGCAGGCTGCATGCACTGGGTGCCATGTTCTACCTCCATTTCCCCACCCGTACCTCAGCAGGTCCAGAGAGGGAGGTGGTCTTAGGCAATCTGGGGAGCTCCACCTCTGCCTGGGGACAGCTTCTGCACTCCAGACTGATCTCCAGGAGTGCTGGGGGGTCAGCTGGCTCCAGGGCAACGGGGGACTGGAGGCCAGGCAGTCGGTGGATTCTCAGGCTCGAAGCCTCTGAAAAATGGCTGGGGAACTGCCTGGCACCTTGAGGGTTGCTTCAGGCTCGATGACCCCTTTGAGACAGGAGCTGGTTAGGGCTGGGGCAGCAGGAGGCATTTCCGGCTAACTCTGCTTCTGGACTGTGCTCCCGGTCAGATTACCCAGGAGGTGGAGGGGAGGGGAAGGCTGATGTGGCTCCAGAAGCAGCTAAGTAAATGCGATTTGCCTCAATTCTTTTTGCTCAGCACACCATTCGACCCTGTCTGATACACAGAAATGTCAGACAGGCTTGGATTTCAAACAACACTCCTCTGTTCCTCTCTTTTACTTCTTACTTTATCCATTGCATTAATTTTCCTACTGACTCAACTAAAGAGATCGGTTTGCAAATTATGCTTTATCCTCCAATAAAAATAATCTCCGAAGTTTTCAATCTTCTTATAGATACAAAGGTTTTACATAGTTGCCTGGAAAAGTACCAAACTGCCTCGTCCTTCTTGAAGTACCTATAAAACAAAAAAAAAACAAAAACACATACATAAAATAGGAAGACTAGCCCATGTGAGCTTAGAACTCCTGCTGTACATATTTGTGCTCGAATGTCCCTTAGTAACAAAGCTGCAGCTTGTAGAATAGCATATGGTTTCCAAAGCACTTTCTCCTATCTTATCTCATTTAGGCTGCAAAATAGTGCTGGGTGGTAAGCAAGGCAGACATCTCTTCTATTCTTGTTTTTCAGAGGAAGAAAGCCAGGCTCCAAGAGCTTAAGTAGCACTTCTGAAGGCCCACAGCTTAGTAAGTATCAGAGGCAGAATCTGAACTCAGGTCTTCTGACTCCCAGCCCATTGCTCTTTCCAACACTTCTCCTTTTTGGAGGAATTATAATAGTACATTTATCCAGTACAAGACAATACCCAGGATTTAGAATTTCTAATCCATACAATTTCTAAAAGCCCACTGACTATGAGTACATGTCAAAGGAAAATTCCTCAGAAGCCTGTGCCTAAACCCGAGTTGACCCCCTGGCGTTGCTACCAGTCTTGGGGTTCACACCGAGCCAGGAGCACTGAGCCATCTGGGAATGAAGCCCCCCCTGGGCTACTCCACATCCAGAGCTGCTGGATCCCTCTAATCTAGTTCCTCCCCTTGGGATTCTCTCTCTAAAAGCAGGGGTGGCAGATACATGTCGTGTCATTGTTATCTTCTCATTAGCACACATCACAATTTGATCATTTTTCCCAATTAGCTTGGATTTGGATTCAGAATCCTGTTGAACTCAGCATCTCAAGCAGCCACTACTAGTGGGTTGGAATCATCGCCCCAAGTGAAACTTGTAAGCCAAAAGAATTTGTCAAAGCTAAAGACACCCAAAACATCTAGCTGAACTCCTAGGGAGACTGGTGAGGAAGGTTAGAGAACTGGGATAATAAGGAACTTGCCTGTGCTCACTGGTTAGCTGGTTAGTACCTTTCCTTGTGGATGAGTAAAATGAGTTCTGATGGGCTACTTTATTTGTGGTTTGAATACTAATCTACTTTTTGAGATGACGAGATGTGCAAAGAAGATATTCATCCCAAAATATTTCCTTTACCCGGCTGCCTGGGATACCTCCATGAGAGAACTGGCGGCCCTCCCTCCACCCAAGTTCTCATTAAAAAAATATAAATACTCCTATAGAGTTTATCAGATGATGGATACTAGGGCTGCATTCTCTTTTTTTTTTTTTTGAGACAGAGTCTCAATCTGTTGCCGGGCTAGAGTATCATGGCATCAGCCTAGTTCACAGCAACCTCAAACTCCTGGGCTCAAGCGATCCTCCTGCCTCAGTCTCCCGAGTAGTTGGGACTACAGGCATGCGCCACCATGCCCGGCTAATGTTTTTCTATATATATTTTTAGTTAGCCAATCAATTTCTTTCTATTTATAGTAGAGACAGGGTCTCACTCAAGAGTGAGGCTGGTTTCGAACTTCTGACCTTGAGCGATTCTCCCGCCTCAGCCTCCCAGAGAGCTAGGATTACAGGTGTGAGCCACCACACCTGGCCTGCACTCTCTAAAATGATACAGCCAATGTGGCTACTGAGCAGTGGAAATATGTCTAGTCTGAAATGAGCTATGCTGTAACTGCAACATAAATATCAGATTTTGAAGACTCATTATAAAAAGAAGAATGTAAAATATCTTGCTGATTTTATATTGATTACATGTTCAAAAGATAGTATTTTGAATGCCTTGGGTTTATAAAATATCGAATTAATTTCACTGGTTTCTTTTTACCTTTTTCAATGTGGCTTTTAGAAAATTTACAATGCCATACATGGTTTACACTGTGTTTCTATTGGACTGCACTGCACTAGAATGACTGTTGACTTCTCTGATCTGACTTTCTTCAGAACTCAAGATACAGAGGGCCAAGGGCTCACTCTCCCAGAGGAGAGTAGCTTTCTAAGAGGGTGGTGAGGCCAAGCCAATCTTTCTGGCTTCCCATGCATGCCGAGCCCTGCTATTCTCACTACCCCAGCCTGACATTACTTTGCTTTACAGCAAAAAGTTTTCCAGGGAGATCAGGGAAGAGCTGGTCTTTGGAAAGAAGATAAAGGTAAAACCATTTGCACAGGGGAAAACTGAGGCAAAGAGTGAGCCAATGGTTCCCAAGAGGACACTCAAGCCTGAGCAGAAAGGACATGGGCTTAGGGAGCGATGGGCATCCTGGGTTCAAATCCTAGCCACACCATTTGCTGCCCAGATGACCTTGGAAACATAACCTCTCTGGGCCTCAGTTTTTGAATCTGTTAAATGAAGATAATTCTTATTTTACAGGGCTGTTTGTTGAGAGAACATCAATAAAGGCACATCAGGCCCTGTGTCCGGTTTGTAACAGAATTTCAATAAATGTTGATCTCTCTTTCCCCTTCCTCTAACAGCAAATCCTGTGTTTTAATTAAGCAGGTTACTTTGATTAAAGTTACTGGAAGCCTGGAGAAAATAAGAAGGTCTTTGGAATGTCTACACGTACACTTGGCAGAAAAAGGCTCAAAATTGTCTTTTGTTGTTCCGTAAGAGTTTTAAAAATAAATTTCCAAATGTACAATAGACATAGGCACAACAGAAATAAATGAAAACACAATTAATAAATTTGACAACTGCCTTTCTATGCAGCAGATGTTGGCATACAGCATTTGCGTTTTAGGTCCAACATTAGTGACATTCACACCATCTTATGAGCAAACACAGACTGGGTAGGGCCCACTATTCCCAACAGTGATACAAAAGCTGAAAAGGCTCTTTTTGGGGGGCAGAGAAGATTGCTTTTTGCATGGCTCATTGCCTCTACTTATTCCTTTAATGCACAACTAGTAAGAAAAGCATGATGAGATTCTTACCAACAAACCATCCATCATCACATTTTTCCATGACATCAACGATATCTCCATCTCGGAGTTCCAATTCATCATCATTCTGGGGTATATAGCTATATAATGCTTGGTAGCTAAATCTATACATGAGAAAAATGAATAATGAGTGATCAAACACTGTCAGGATTAAATAATGACTTTTAAAACCGCATTTCAGTTAAATCAACATTTAGTAGTATTCCCCACTCATCAGCAGGGATAAAAGTATTTTATTGGCTATTTCTCTGATAACTTAGCATTTGAAGAGATACATTCAACATATGATAAGTTAATTAAGATTGACAGGGATAGGGAACTTCTGATAAGCACATCATGATCAGTGTTCTTATCTACTTTCACTTGGTTACCATAGCCAAGATTTTTTGTCTAGGGCACCCCCTATCCACTGCCTTTAAAGTAAACTAAGCTTTTTCTTAACATAGGATCATACATGTAGACTATCAAGAATAATCAGAAGTTACGTAGGCCCAGAGACATTACATTCTGGTCATATACACTGGAGAACATAGGCAATTATAAATATATATATATACACACACACATACCCACACGCACATATATATACATAAAAATATATACATATAGTACATTCCAAGTGCCTCGCTGTTTAGCAAAACTACCTTGAGTTTTTCTACATGCCACTTAAACACATTTCATTAACTCCTTTTTATTTTTAAAGAGACAGAGTTCCACTTTGTTACCGGGGCTGGAATGCAGTGGTGCGATCGGAGCTCACTGCAACTTTGAACTCTTGGGCTCAAGTGATCCTCCTGCCTCAGCCTCCTGAGTACTCAGGACTATAGGCACACACCACCACACTCAGCTAAATTTTCTTATTTTTTGTAGAGATAGGGTCTCGAAATGTTGCCCAGGCTGGTCTTAAACTCGTGTCGTCAAGGGATCCTCCAGCCTTGGCCTCCCAAAGTGCTGGGATTATAGGCATGGGCCACTGTACCCGGTGGCCGCATCGACTACTTTTAAATTTGGATATCATTTTTCTGAAACCCTTGAATCTTTTTGCTTTTTTCCTATCCCAGTGAGTTTGGGGGTAAAAGTTTTATTTACTTGCTAGTTGGCCTGAGGCATTAGGTCTAAGTTGTTGTTCTGTTTTAACAACAGCCGCTGGAAACAGCTGGACTGCCGTGGTGAAATGTGATACCTGCTTTGGCATCAAGGAAAAGCTTTGTTTTTATTCCTTTAACAAATTCGTGAGGACACCTACTGTGCACCAACTTCACAATTCTGTTTACTCAGTATTTTGAAACACAACCATAGCAGGCAAAACTTTGCAAATGAGCCAGTTATCTACCATTTCCAGTAGGTATCAGTGAATTACAGAGTGTGGGCAAGAGAGACTAGAAACAAGGGGTTCATTCTGCTCTGCTAAAATCAAAGGGACGGTTTCACTTTACATATTTATGCAATTGTATTGATACTTCTGGCCACCAAAAGGAAGATCTCTTATGAGGAGTTAAGAGATGCAGATCAATTTCCAGCTGATAAATGATTACGTTGTTTTCACGTTTCTATATCAGCTTGCTGTCTCCTATGCAATTTGGATTCCTATGGCCGGCCTTCCAACACACGCCCTCACCGGTATCTCAGAACGCCTAGTCCCCTTGACTTCTACCATGGCTGCTTTGTTAGTTTTGGCTCTGGGAAACAACTTCTGATGTCTGCTTCTGTTTTCACTCCCAGACAGTGGAGACTGGCTGAAGAAAGTCCTTCACCCTTGCCACTTGGGTTCCCCAGTCAGCTCTAACTTTGGACGGGCCTCACACTGTGCCATGGAGTCCTTCCTCCACTTCTCCTGCCGATTCTGGTGCCCCACACCCAGCTGAGGGCTCTTCATTCTGTCCCCACTGCTGGAGATGGAAGCCTGCTGTGGGCAGCACCTTAACCTTCCCACCTCCAGAGGTCTTTGGACCTCTACTCACCTCCCTGCCACTGTTCTCACATGTGAAGAAAGAGCAGTCTCTTCTAGCCATGTTGAACCTCCCTCCCTGGGCTCTTCCTTCACTTACTAAATCTTCTCATTTGCATCTTTCAACTATCAACTCCTCCTACTCTGGTGCAAATGTGCTTAAGTCTCTGCACCCAATGCCCAACCCCCTGCACTCACCATCAGACTTACTCTACAACCCTTTCTAATGCAGCATCTGCCACCAGCTCTCTGCTAACACTGCCATATCACAGGTCGCCAGTGACCTTTCCAGTTGCCAAGGAGAATGCCTGGTTCCTACACCTGGCCTCTCTGGAGTAGGCGGGGCTGCCGACTGGACACTGAGGCTCTGTTCTGTGAAAGCAAAAGCTCCTGGACCCCCACCTGCATCTCCTGCTCAGCCTCTTTTGCCGGCTCCTCTTCATTGCCCGGCATCTCCATGGGTAATCACATGCACTTCATGGTTACAAAATGCCCATTCGGTCCCTGCTCTGGCCCTCATCACTTCTCTGCTGGATTAATATCTTCTAACCAACAGCTTTATCCCTCATCTCTGAAATCCATCCTCCATTGTGCTGCCAGAGTTACCTAAGACAATCTGTTGTCAATATGTTCCTCGCTTCACAAACCTTCAGTAGCTCCCTAGTGCCTGCAGAATAAAATCCAAACTTATTTCACCTGCATTTTGGAATCTACCATCTGGTCCCAACCTGCCTCTTGAGTCTCTATCTCCTCCGTGAACCACAGGCTGTGGCCACATGGGCTTCTTCAAGATCTCCAACCACCACCCACTTCACGCCTTTGCATATGCAGTCCCCCCAGCTGGGAAGAACTCTTCCTCCCTGTTCTAGCTCTCGAAATCCAATTTGTCTTTCCATGCATGGTCCAAATCACCCTTCCTCTGTGAACAGAGTTTTCTCCAATGTACTTAAAAAATAGGAGGTATCTAGTCAATTTTTTGAATGAATGAATAAATCAACCTTGCTCATTCATTTTTGATCAGAATTAACTGCTCCTTCCTCTCTGCCCCTACAACGACAGGCCTGAAGCCAGTCGGCACAGCTCTCGTCCACCTTCTATGGCAGTTGACTCTTCACCTCTCTCTTCCAGCAGTCCACGACCTCCTCTATTTAGCCACCACCTGTTTTCACATTGGCTGATGGGAAATACGGTCCTAACTGGAGAAGCTGGCAGTGAGTCACTCATCCCCCACCCCCCCAACGACTGCCCCTGCAGTCAGCCGATGACCCGCTTTCTAAGGCCAACAGTCCCCCCAAGAACATTGAGAATCAAAGTTCGCTGAGGATACTTACAAATCTTGTGAGGTTTGACTCCTGTCTGGGGTGACTCTTCGCTGCTGGGCTTGAGGTTGCTGAGAAATGATTAAAGATGATTTATTGTCAGAAGGGGATACCTTGTGATGAAAGTCAAGGGGATGAGAAACAGTGCTGCAGTAATGAACAGATTTTTCGGCAATGTTTATGATCTCATTGCAAACTGCTTCCTGTGAGGTGGCCCCGAGAGATCCAGAAACCCCCAGAAAACAGTCAACGTGGGGACAAAAAAATAAAAAGAAAGAGAGGAAGAGATGTAACATTCCAGATGAAGCACATAAGTCCAAGGAAAAAACAGAGTTGAAGATCCAGGTTAAAAAAAAATAGATATTCCAGTAGTGGAGTGCAGGAGGGATCCAGGCGTAAGCATGAAAAAACAGGTAAGATACAGAAGAATTTGGGATTTAGTATGAATATTAAAAAAAAACAAAAGGTAGCAGCACAACAGCCTGTAATTAGTGAGTAACTGTTACGAATAGGATAATATCAGGGTAGAAATGCAAGTACATATTCCCCATCATGCACTAATACATTCATTTAATCCCACATGTAGGCAGAGTAGAAATATTATCTCTAAATTCCTCTGCTTTTCTTTTTGAGGGCGGGGGCTGGCCTAACATCTCTCTCTACTACAGCAGCCACAGAACTCTTGTAAACAATGGCTCTGTGAGTTAACCCGGCATTACTCTAGTCTGGACTCTAGAAGTCAGTAAGGATTCTCTTTAGAAAAGCCGCAGTCTTATTCAACAGGCATCTTACCACATAGCTCTTTTCAGATTCTGTGAGATCAGGTCCTGCTCTCAATGAATGATGAGAAGGCTGTGATCACCAAGCAAATTATAAGGGAGACATTTTAGCAGATGTCACATTGGAAAGGATTCAAAATAAAAGTGTGAGCAAATACACGTACCACACCGTGACACTTGGATGACACTGGAGACTCGCAGCCTATGGCCGCGGAGTTTCCACAACAACATGGTGGGCGTACAGGAGAAAATGCAAACGCACAGGGTTAGAGGCAAGCATCTAGGCAATGAAATGGAAGTTGGAAACATGGCTGCAGTGAAGTGAGGAGGAACACCACAGGGTCCCCAGGAGGAGACACGGAAGGGCTACTGTAGGAAGAGTCAAGTCCCTCCATAAGCCACACACGTTGGTCCCCACACCCTCAGCCAGCAAGCACTAGGGAAGGCCGCTGTACCAAGAGCCAGTGTCAGTTACTTTGTGCACTGGAAGCCCTCTCTGGAAGAGCAGGCTCATAGCACTAGCAGGTCTGCCGTACTTCCACACTTATGAAATAACCGAAAAAGAGAGTAACGCTTTTGAAAAACCCCCTGGTAATATTTGAGTATCAACCAAGACCGTTCCCCTGGAAAAGTCTGCACACGACACACTCCAGTGAGGTAGGAGGCAGGTTCAGAGAGCTTGCAGGGCAGAGCTCGCTTCCAGAAACAGGACTGTGTGTCCTGACACAGACGTAGAGACGACGCCAGCACTCTCCCCTCAACAGCCCAGGTCCCACACCTGACACAGAGACACGGGTGCAACCACAGCCAAGCAGACCTGCCTCTCAACTGGGGCTCCCATCGTAGAGGCCAGGCCTTCATTGGCAGAGTGTCTGGAATCATTTCCCCCAGAGAGGACTCAATTCCAAGCTCTAGGAAACCTAAGCAAATATTTGAAGAGCCACCCTCAAAGAGACTCTCTAGGTAACCTGTAATAACAGCAACAGGCCACAGCAACAAGGGCACTTAGGAATCTTGTGTGTGTGACCCACTTGCTTCACAGAGAGGCACAGAGAGAGGGAGGGCCTCCCACGAGGTCACACAATGAGTCAGTGGTGGCCTTGTCCTCCTGGCTTCACCTACTATCCCACTGACCTTGTCTTTCACCCTCAGCCCACCTTCCACCTCATCAAGTGTCCTCACTGACCTCGTGCATCTTTAATGAGTCCCACAGAAACCCTGGAGACAGGCAGGACACGGCTTATCATCCTGTTTTCTTTCTTTATTTTTTTTTTGAGATCGAGTCTCGCTTTGTTGCCCAGGCTAGAGTGAGTGCCGTGGCGTCAGCCTAGCTCACAGCAACCTCAAACTCCTGGGCTCAAGCGATCCTGCTGCCTCAGCCTCCCGAGTAGCTGGGACTACAGGCATGCACCACCATGCCCGGCTAATTTTTTCTCTATATATTAGTTGGCCAATTAATTTCTTTCTGTTTATAGTAGAGACGGGGTCTTGCTCTTGCTCAGGCTGGTTTCGAACTCCTGATCTTGAGCAATCTGCCCACCTCAGCCTCCCAGAGAGCTAGGATTACAGGCGTGAGCCACCTCGCCCGGCCATCCTGTTTTCTTTAAAAACCCGGGAAGCTGATGCTCTGATGCTCAGAGGGTTTAGGGCATTCCTCAACATCGCAGCTAGTGAGAGGTAGGACTGCCTGGTTGACCTTCCCACTCCACTGGACACCCACCCCCGAGCGCCCGCCAGTCCATCTGCACTGTCAGTGTCCTCATCCTTTAGCATGTGCTACAGGGCCAATTTCCATCCCAGGCATGACTCCTGTCCTTTTGGAAAGTCCCTTCAAGTTCTCCAAACTGCAATCCCTCAAACCAGTGCCCTTAGACTCTGGCAGGAGTGAAGGAAGAGACAGGACTGAGCGGCCCGTCACAGGCTCCTTCTGCAGTGTCCCAGGACCTCAGGCCTTTGCCAGGTGGCTGGGAGGCGACCTTGTGTGGCTCTGCTCACCACCACCACCCTCTGGATCAAGGCTCCCAGCTAACCAAGGAAAGAAATGAACATTTCCAAGCACCTACCATGTGGGCTTTCAGAAGAATGAGTCTTATTCTGGGCACCTTGAGTGTGTGATAGTGATAGGCAGGTTTTACCCTGACAGAAGGGAAAAGTTTCTAAAGTGAGAATGGTCCAAAAAGACAAGGGAGGAAGTGAGCAGCCTGCCACAGCAGTTGTGTAAGCTGAGGCTGCTGTTGACTATTACTAGTTGGGATACTGCGGAGCAGCAGCATGGTTGTACAAGACCTCATTTATCACTACACTGAAATTCTTTGACTAAAGTATGCCAAGGCTGATCTGGGTCACACCTCATGAAAACAAAAGTTCTCATAAAAAAGCAAAATATTTCCAAACTCCAGCTGGTGGCCTCATGACCTCAGGTCAAACTCAGTACAAAGAGAGGATGTGGACAATCTCTTGGCATGATCTCTACAGCTTACAGAAACCCCCTAACATCCTTCAGTCGATTTAATCTCAAAGGAGTGACTGGAATTGATCATGGAGCAAATAATTTGGTGCCCAAAGAGGATCAGTGACAGTCTGGGCAACACAGTGAGACGCTGTGTCTACAAAAAATAATTTAGCCAGATGGTGACACATATCTATAGTCCTAGCTAGTTGGGAGGCTGAGATGGGAAGATCACTTGAGCCCAGGAGTTTGAGGTTCCAGTGAGCTATGATGATGCCACTGTACTCTATCCCGGGCGACAGAGCAAGACTCTGCCTCAAAAAAGGAAAGAAAAGAAAAGAAAGAAAGATGATTAGTGAATCCAATACAGTAAGAAGAACTTGCTATTTTACAAGCACATATAGGTCTGTTTCTTCAGCTGACTTTTGTACTAATCCTTTGACTTGACTTAAGGAGGCCAGGATAGGGAATTTTAAGGCTCAGAGAGGACTGAAGACTCACGCACAAGGTGGCAAAGCCACTGAGTGTGACAGCAGAGTCCTTTGGTATCTAATTCCCATATATCACCTCCCTCTGGGGTGTGATGGAATTCCTGGTGTAACCATGACAGCAACATCCAATTTCTGCCTATTCTGAAAGCAGGCACTATAATTTCTCTTCTTGAGTACTTTTAACACTAGGCATTCAAAGACATCTCATTATGTAAAAGGTATGGTGTGCAGTAATAGCAACCAATCATTAACCCAAGCAACCACAGTGCTGGAAAGGATACTGAAGGTCCAGCTATACCTTCCTTGGTCTCAGGCCAGGCCCAGTGCAGAGGATAACCATCACCATAGCCTTAACATCTGGACAGTACAGACTTGACCCCATTCCTGAGAGGCAGGGACGACTGGCTTCCTCACTTAGCATTTGTTGACTAAATGAAGGAAGAAGGCAAGATAAACATTTATCCTACTAGCTAAGATTTCATTTTTTTCTCTATTTAGTTTTAAATAAAATATCTCATATAGCTGACATGTAAACCAGCTTTTTGGGGAGGGGGGAGGGGGAGGGGACACAGCATGGGGCAGGCTCTCAGTGGAGATAGAAACAGTAATTAAACATCACAAGTGGTCAGCCCTTCACTTTGAAGGCTGTTTAGCTTCAGGCTTGTTTTCTCTTCCAGGCACATGTTTTTTCTTTTCCTGGCCTCATTTTCTAGCCTCATTTTACAACTTTATACAGCACTTCCCCTAAACCTGTGCTGTCCAATATAGTAGCCAGTAGCCAAATGTGGCCATTGAGCACCTGAGATCTGGCTAATAGGAAGTGAAATGTGCTATAAGTGTAAACATACACACTGTATTTAGAAAATAGTATAAAATAAAAAATGTAAAATCTTAGGAATAATTTTCTAGATATATTGGGTTAAATAAGATATATTATTAAAATTAATTTCACCTGTTTCATTTTCCTGTGGTTACTAGAAAATTTTAAACTACACATGTGTCCCAAATGATGTTTCTACTGGACAGTGCCACTCTCAACCCTTCCCAGGCCCTCATGTCTGACTTGATTTAAGCCTAAGAGAAGACATAAGTTCTAACCAGGACTTCATCCAGAGTTATGAATAAAAGAAGTACTATCTCATGCTGAGGACATTTCAGACTCTGGAGAGGCATTCCAGATGCATTTTTCATGTGTTCACAAAAACAACCTTGCCCAACACTTGCACACACTCTCGCATAAACCACTATACCCCCCTCCCCCATCAACAGCAAGCAGGCAATAGTTGCTGATCCAGAAACTTACTTTCTTCTGTAGTTGCATACAAGTTGCTCCTCTTGGCCTGGGGTGCTTGTTTCATTCTCCCCATGTGGCAGACCCTGCATGCATCCTTGCTCTGATGCCCTGTTGCCCTTCTACCCTCAGATCACAGAAGTCCCTTGGAAATCTGATCTCAGCCTCCTGGAGCTGTTAATCCCTCTGGATCCACAGAACACTGGCATTACCGTGGAGTTCCTAAGCATCCTCTTCCAGCTTTGGGTAGGTGCCAAAGCCTTGAAGCCCAAAATAAATTACACACAGGCTAAAGGACAGCAGGAAGTCCTGGAGATGTGGACAGGATGGAGAAACTCAACCATTCCATGGCCCCAAATCCCCTCTAGAAATGGCAAGAGTCTCTGCTGCTCCCCAACCTGCCCAAGTCTCGCAGAGATGGCATTCCTTTAGTCATCTCACGCCCCATGTCTTCTCAGACCCCACCCCACCTTTCTGATGACCTCCCTGACTCCCCAGTGGGACAGGGACAAAATCTGGGTTCCAGGTCAGGCTCTGGCATTGATTGTCTTTTGAGCAAAATGCTTAACTTCTTTGGTCTTTAAGTTCTAAAGTACATAAGAGAATTAGACATAACTTACATAAATGTTCCTTTTGGCCCCAACGCTCTATGATTGGAGTGTGCTCAACCTATGAGTTGAGAATCAGGACTGGATAGGGCTGACTTGCCTAAAGGAAGGTGGCACACCACTTGTTGCCGACTGAAGACTGGAAGGGGGAGGGCTTTTGATAGCAGTTTCTAGATACCAATGGAGAGTTCACTTCTGGAAATATCCCAAGTGGTTACCCTAGGATAGTGATAGGAGATTTGTAGCTACTGGCACTCCATGGGCAAGCTCTGCAAGAGGAGTCAGAAGGCCTGAACCATTCAGGCTCCTGGAAACCTCTAGAGTACCCTCAACATAGCCTCTGAGTCCACTGAGTTATCCTACTGAGTTTACTGGGAAGATGACTGCAGCTTAAATATAAAATTAATTACACAGAATTAGTTCAAATGCTTACCACCTAGACTCAACCAACACTCCACCTTCCCTTCATAGACTGTACCACGGTCTTCTGCTTCACTCATAAGCAGTCGGGGGAGCCATGGAAGATTCGGACTAAAGTGCAAAGAAACCAAAAGCTTCCCAAAAGCAGGTTTTGCCTCTGTGCTCAAGGTAGGAGACACTAATTTGGGGAGTGCAGATTCCAGATTTTCTAAATTCTAGATTTGTGTAACCTAAAGTAAAGTGATTCTCCCATTCTCTATTTCTGCCCCCCCATCTTCCTCACTTCCGTGCAACAGGGTGGGGAGGATAAATTAAACTACTTCTATTTCTTTGTCTTGGGACATCAGAATCATAAGGCAGGTCTCACCTACACACCCTGTCCTAGGTGCTTTCATCTCCATTATATCTCAGTCAATGCTCATAAATACTCAAGAATGTGGTCGATATTTACTTCATTTTACAAATGAGAAAGCTAAGACCTGGCATTTCTGAGCTGGGAATTTGAAGAGCCAGGATTCAAACATCAGTCTCCCAGACTCCAAGTTCTGTGCATTCCACCTTGATCTTCCTGGCTTGTGTTCTGCCAGAGGAAGATACCAGAAGAGTTGGAGAGATGTGCTGACCATGCAGTCACCTTAACTTGTGCAGTGCCCTTCTGCTGGCACTTGGGTTCCTACTGATAGTACCCTTTCTCCCAACACCTTTTAAAGGGTGCACACTTACCTTTGGGTCTTGGCTCCCCTTCCCTACCTTAAGTGTTGAGAGACTAGACTATCTGCTGGTTTTTGTGAAGAACTATAGCCAGTGTCTCTCCCCATCTCATAAACTGTTAAACATCTTCTGTATTTATTTAGAGATTTCCCTTCTGAGTGAGTCAAAGGAAAATGCTTCCCACTTTTATTGGAGTATCTTAACATTTAAGTTTCCTTTTTGTCCTTGCAAGTTGCATCACATGCTTTCCTTGTCTCTGATTTCCACCCTTAAAGCAGGCCTGTGCCTTTGTTCTGATCTTGCTGGGAACTTAGTTGAAGAATGTTACCTCTGAAGTCACCAGAGCACATCTGTATTCAGTTGAGTCGGTTTCCCTTGATTGGCTTCCTTCCTCTTAGGAACCAAATTAACATCACAAAAGTTTTGTCTCTTTTCTCAAACCTCAGTTTTCTCATCTCATTGTACAAATCTAATCTATTGGGGGCTCTTAACCTGGCAGTCCATGGATTCCTAGGGAGCTCTGGGATGGACACAGGTGTGAGCCTCTTGAAACTGTATATGAAACTGTATGTGCCACCACCCTGTTCTCCAAATTCCTGGCCTGGAGTCCTCAGCTGACCTCAGATTCCCAAAGGTTTCATGATCCAGAAAAAGCTATGATGAGTCACTGGAGTGGATGATCTTTAAAGATTCTTTTTAATTCAAAATATCAGGCTGGGTGTGGTCGCTCATGCTTGCTATCCCAGGACTTTGGGAGGCTCAGGCAGGAGGACTGCTTGAGGCCAGGAGTTTGAGACCAGCCTGGGCAACACAGTGAGATCTCATCTCTACAAAAAAATTAGCCAGGCATGGTAGCAAAAGCCTGTAGTCCCAGCTACTCGGGAGGCTGAGGCAGGAGGATCACTTGAGCCCAAGAGTTCGAGGTTACAGTGAGCTATGGCTGTGCCACTGCACTCTGACCTGGATGACAGAGTGAGATTCTCTCTCCTAAATAAAAACAAACAAAAAAAAGGAAAATCTATGAGATTCTCTCACAAATTATGGAAACTCTTAAAAACCAAGGCTGGATGCCAGTCAGCAAACAGTGCTTCTGTCTTGGAGTAAATATTTGATAATGCCAATGGTGGAGACTTTCAAGATGATCTTCCCCTTCACTTTCTTGATTGTCCTAAACCTAGTTGGCCAAAATTACACCCAACGAAATCCAAGAACTTGGTTGATAATTCTGAATTCTTGGGCATTTTGTATGTTTTGCCAAATTAGTTAAGTTGCCCTTTAAAAAACAATAAAAGGAAAGACTTCCATTTTTTTCAATTGTGACGGTCTGCAGGTCTATTATAAACCCTCTACTTAAAATTTTGCATGTATTCTTCTCATTTCAACTAAAATTCTCATATGATTTTCACCTAATCATAGGATATCAGAGCTAAAAGGAACTTCCATTCTCGTCTGAATCTTTAGTTTATGGACAGAGAAGTTGCCAGGAAAGAGAGGTGACTCACTTCCAGACGCTCCGCAGGCCAGTGTTCGAGCTGGAGCTAGAACCCTCACTTCTAATCCAGTGCTCTCCTCACCCCGTTTTGATTTCCCTGAAGACCTCTGCACTTCATTTACCCACTTCTGCTGCTCAAAGAAAACACACCTAAAAACATGAGCAACCGACCCAATGTGAACCCACTTTAGGAGTGAAAAGCCGAAACATTTGACAGGAAGTGTTCGCACACCTGCAGAGCTGGGGGGTATAGAGGTCACTAAGGGGAAGGAAAGCAGCAACGCAGGACTGATTCACAAGGGTCACCATGACCATGAGGAAGATGACTGCACACACTGTCAGGAGGTGCTGATAAACATCACAGCCGCCCAGGAGCACCCTCCATGCTCTGGTCCCCGCCCCTTCTCCAGAACCTTCCCTTCTGTTTACCTGCAGATACTGGAAGCCTCCCCCGAAACCAGGGACACACCACTGTCCACACACACATTGCACATTCGTACCTCTGTGCCTTTGCTTGGGCTATTTGCCTTGAATGCTGCCCTCCTGCTGGACACCTGAGAGGAAACTCCCTGTTCTTCAAGGCCCAGATCAAATGCTGCTTTTCTCATGAAGTCCTTCCACCTTCCCCTTCCTGCTGCTTATAATTTCTCCCCATCTCGAACACCCAGAGTGAACTGTGTGCATTATAATTATTTGTGAACTTGTCTTCCTCAACAGAGATCATAAACTCCTTTGTCTAGGTTCAGTCATTTTTTGCCTTTTCTTTCATTAAACGAATATTTACTGAGCACCTTCCATATATCAGGTACCTGACCTCAGGGCACTAATACCCCATGGGAACTCTAGCAAGAAGAGGGGCAAATGCAGCAGGGCTGAGAATTGCTCTCCCCGGCCAGGTGCAGGGCTGTGGCCTTACAAAATCAGAGCATTTAATCCAGCCCTGCAAGGCAGGGGGAGGCTGTTAAGAAAGGCTCCCTAGAACAAGTGACATCTAAACAGAAGCCCTCATGGTGTGCATCTCTATCTTTTGCAGCACTTAGTGCCCAGAATATTCTAGATGCTTGAAAGAGTAAATGGTCCAAGTGCTTCAGAACGTCTTTTCATGTAAGGCCCTCAGGTAAAAGTCCCCTATTTATTGGTAGGCACACAACCTCGCTCCCAAGTATCTTCAATAAAACTGAGCTTTTGGTTCAGCTCTTTAGGTCAGCAAGGAGAACAATGGCTGGCAATTTTCTTGACATAAACTGGTCTGGAATGCATTTGCCCAAATAAGTGACACTGCTTGAGGTCACGCCATCCTGCCAGGGCCATCAGAGGACAGCTGTCATGTCAGTCTTTTCCATCTTTAGCTTGTCTGTCACCCAAAGCAGGCCCAAGAGGCAGAAGCCCCTTCTGAAGGACCCCTTGCCAGAGTTGCCAGGAGGGGAGGGGAGGGCGGATGCCGTGTGAGAGCAGCACCCTTTTCACGCAGCCCCCAGCTCTCCACAGGGAGCGAGCCTGTCCACAGCCCGGCCACACCCACAGAGGAGGGGCTTGTCCTGAGAGCAGGAGGAGGGAGGGACAGGAAGTGGTCCGTGTGGGGTCTGCAGGGCCACCAAGAAAGGAAAACCAATTTCCAACAAGCCTGGTTTTCCGATCAACATGATCTCTGGTGTTGCCAGCTACCGGACTCCTATCCTGAGCCAGGAAGCAGGAAGCGTGTACCCCAACCTCATTCGCAGCTCCGGCACTGCGTGCACTTCCTGTACACATGGGATCCTGGAATCGGGCTGCGATGACTCACCACTGACGAGAAGGAGGTCTCCAGGCACCTTGGGTTGACTTAGAACATTTACAGAATTGTTCCTGCGTCAGAGACGTGTAGTTCTTTTCAGCTAGCCACTTCACCACCTCTCCCAGCAAACCATTCTTTCCTTAACCTGTTCTGGAGCCAGGCCAAGCCTTTGTCAGGTATTGCTGTCTTCCCAGCACACTAGGAGCTGGGCAGCGCCCAGCAGGAAGCCCCATCACGGAGCCTTACACATACGGAGCACCACTCTTCCACTCACTACCTCAGGAATCCTTACAACCGCCCCAGGCTGGCTCACCCTCAGTGAGCCCCACTCCTGACACTCAGCCCAGGGCCCATGTGTGCTGGGCTGGAACTGGAGGTCTGGCCCAGTGTGTCCCAGGCCTCTGCGCTCCTGTGGCCTCCAAGCACACCTCTATTACTGCCCTCGTGACACTACTGTGACTGCCAGCCTCACCGAACACGGGCTTCTCAAGAGCAGAGACTGACGACCCTGTACACGGTTACGCCTTGAACTAATGTTCATTGACAGAATAAATAAAGCTTCAAAGGGAAACTGGAATTGCCAGACTGAGGATTGAGCACAGTTTACTGTGGACATCGTATATAATACGTAGTTAATAACTGGTTTGGAGACATCTTCAGGAATTCCATCTGGTTGTAAAGAGGTTCTAGAACATTCTCAGTTTTAGAAGCAGTTCTAGATCGCCCAAGATGGTGCTTCTATAACTTCCCTTTACAAAGTGTTGATCACATTCCCAGCCCTGTGCTTAGCACTTTACACAGGTTATTTCATGGAATCTTCTCAACTACTCTGAGGGAGGTGTTTCTCCATTTTACAGATAAGGAAGCTGAGTCCCAGAGAGAAGTAACTCACAAGTCACTAGATGGTAAAAGGTGGAGCTGGCGTTCAAACCCAGCTACTTTGGAGAAGTTACCCAAAGTCTTTGACTTCTAGAATAGTAAACAGCATAGCCAAAATCAGAATCATGATTTGTCTAGTTGCCAAGTTCATTTCTCCTCAAAACTTTTCAGCCTTCAAAATACCCTAAGGCCACCTTAGTCCAAACTCTGAAGTCTGACCCAGAGAGAAGATGAGACAGTCACTCAAAACCTGGTGTGCCCACCTGATGATACCCCAGGCCTGCCAGGGCCCCAGGGGGCCACGTGCTCCTCCCAGAACCAAAACACCTTTGTTCACGGAGAACAAAGGCCTTGCGCTCCCACACAACACAAGACAGGACAAAGACCTGACAGAACTGAGCACTAGCAGAGCGCCACAGGTTATGGAAACAAAGTGCAACTTACACAAAACCACACCACGCCACACCACACCAATGCCTGGTGTTCTCAGCTGTGTTAGTCAGAGCAAACCGAGGACGATCTCCAAGGCACAGATGGACGTGAGAAACGCTGCCTTTCATCGGCCTTGGCACTAGGCCAGGAGGTGCCCAAGGTGGGGAATAACCCCCAAACCACCTCAAAGGGCCAGAATAAATCCTGTCCTTTTCTCCAGCTGTCCCCAGCCCTGACAACTTAACTGATGCCCCTCCACTCCCTCCTGGGCCAGCTCTCTGCTCCCGAGGCAAGCAAACGGTCGCCCCGACATCTGCTCAGCCGCGGCATACGGGCCGGGGTGAGATGCCGGGGCACACACGGCATGCGGCAGGCCTACCTGGCTCCCACCTCTATGCCGCTCTGGCTGCTCTGCCTCCCTTCCTGGAAAAGGGCCACCCAGGGGCTTGCCGGGCCGGCTCTCCTCAGGGGTGTGGAGATCTGAGAGTCTCTGTTCAGTACTCAGGCACCTGACCACGTCTGAAGGCTTCAAGCAGCTCTTCTTAGAGATCTTGGGTCCACCAGGGCATCTCTCACCTGCTTCCCTCTCTGCTTTCCTCTCATAGTGTCCGTTCTCTTCTTGCCATGGCTGCCTCTTGCTCTGGCTGCTAAAGGCATCGCTAAGCTCCGAGATGACACTATCAGAGCTCCCGAGCAGGGGCTGGGAGAAGCTATCTTGGCGGATGCCTGAAGGTGGCATGTGGACACCACTGTCTCCATTGATGTGAAGGGATGCCTGGGCGCCAGGCACTGGGGAGTAGGCTTTGTGGGGGGCAGGTAGGGCCAGTGGGGAAGCCATGGATCGTGGCATGGGACGATCTGACCAACTAGACTGTGGGAGGCTGAGAGACAGGGAGGGGCCGGCCCTGGACGACAGGGCGAGGTGGTCAGTGCTGTAGACAGAAGCCTCTGGCAGAGGCGGCAAGGGTGGGGTCAGGGCCAGAGAACGCCTGCTGGGGACCCCCACGGTCAGCGAGATCCACTCGGAGGTGACAGCGTGCATCTCAGGGGACAGGGCTCGGCGGGAGTGGGGCAGAGATGAGGGGGCTGGCATGAGGAGCTTGCTCTGACTGGGGAACTTAAAAAGAAGAAGAAGAGAGAGGAAAACAAAAGAAAGAAGCAAAGGTACACGTGTCAGCATAAAGGAGAAAGGAGGAAAATAATCACAAGGGTATATAAAAAGGAATGAAATGGAGAGGATGAGCAGGACACACTGGTGTCCATGAAGGAAACTGTCTGGTTAGATTTGGGGAGAAGCTGGGATGTGGGAGCGAGCGGGAGCGTGCAGAGATGTGTGGGGGCGACGGGGGCGGTGGGGGAGGCGCGCTGTATGGAGATGGAGACAGGCTCCCGTCAGCGCAGTTGCAGGTGGCTCTGCAGATCGGATTTCAGAGGGACACACTGTGATCTCCCCCCAGCCTCCCCAGTCACCTGTGCCATCAGAGGCTGGACCCAGAACCACGGGGGTAAAAGGTGGCCACCACTGCCCTGGCCCTCCCAGGGCTTCTATTCTCTCCAGGGAGCTCAGCAGAGTCTTCCAGAGGGGAGTATGAGTAGTGTAGTCATCTTGTATTATACTCACTCTTGGCTACATACAGTCAGGTGAAGAATCTACTTGAGCCCCCCATATTCTTACGAAGCAGAGTGCCCTGCTCCAATCTCACTCTCTCCCCCATGAGAACACAGGACATGGATCTTGCCATGTAGGAAACCCTGTGTCAGCCCATCCAATGCCTTCTGGCAAGAACCCTCTGTAGGTGTTGGTGGCAGGCAGGTAGGATAGGAGGAACTGATTCGAGGATGAGCGAAGAGAGGCACCATGGCAGGGTCATTCTGGTCCCCAGGTCCTGCTCTCCTTCCCCTGGCCATGCTCCCCACAACTTACACGGCAGAATGGTCAGTCTCTTCATAGAACGTCACCCCACCACACCTCCCGGAACCTAAGGTTCTGATTTTTTCTTGGCTTTGGGAAAAGTGGGAATGGGTTTGGAATAATTTATATTTTTAAACATGTTTGTTCATAATTAGGAAAGCCAACATCTCACTATGCCTATAAACCTACTTCCTTTCAGGCCAGTATAGACTCAGATGCTCTAAGTTCCTTGCACCTGTCACTTGGAATGAAATGTCCTTTGCATTCACCTGGTTTCAGTATACACAAAGAACACTTTGGATCTGGTTTAACAGTCTGTGGATGAGAATGTGAGTCTCTCTACTTTTGTCTTTTGCAGGCTAACCTTGACCAAGGAGACAACTAAGAGAATGGCACTGGGCCATGGCATTTATGGCAGTGGGGTGGTACCCACACCACCAGCTTCACTCAGAATGGACCAACTGATGGAGGCTCTTGTTTCTCTTTCCTTAGTCACCTTATCCCCAGAGCAATCACTAATCTCTTCCCTTGAGATAATATTTATCCCACCAAGTGCTGGAAAAATGCCATTTGTATGCATGAAAACAAACTCCAGTGTACAGTCTGCATTGTTGGAGACAGTCCTTAACCACAGTGCTCAAGAACCACCCTAGAGGACTGTGTGCCATCAGCATGGCTGAGTATGAAAGCTCACGTGGTGAGGACGAAAACTAGTGATGAAAAACTTAGATACCTGTGGGCTCGCAGTGGCACTACGACTCGGGGAGGAGGAGTAAGGCAGGTCGATGTACTCCATGGGGTTTTTCACCAGTGGCCGTTTCATCACGTCCACATAGGTGATGGGGAAGATGCCTTGTCGTGATGTCCCCGGGATCCTTCCTTCGTACCAGTTCTCATCCACCTGTCGGAGCAGTGTGATCCTCTCGCCCTGCAAGACACAGCAAGGTCAGGGTCCTTGTCTCAAGACGCCATAGCACATCTGAGGCCCCTGCCTGCACCCTGCAACGTCCTACATTATTGATCACATTTTTCTGGTTCAGGAAAAACCTTTCCTGTTGGACCTGGATGGAATTAACACCACTGGGATGCGGATGCTGATGGGAGTAGAGCTACCTGTATGCTGGAAAGTTAAGCCTGGTCTTTAAATATTTGAGTAAAAGAGAAGATCAGACTCATGCTCCTAAATTGGAAGGCAAATGTAGTGTTATCAACTCATTTAATACAAATCTGACAAATTATTTTCATCTCTAAGTCAAAGGTTTTGAAGGTTATCTTTTTTTCTTTCTTTTTATAACTTTATTTTTTCATGATTATAGAAAACTCAGAACACAAACATAAATTGGATTATTATCCATCATACTGTCACGGGAATAATTACTATTATTATTTTGACATATGTACTCCCCAGATTTAATTCTATGAATGTAAATTAGACTTGCACACACTTTTTGTGAAAATTAAGTACGTATCAGGTTGGTGCAAAAGTAATTGCAGTTTCAGACGGTGAATTTTGAATCATTATAACTAGGCTCAAAGACATCTTTATTAATCAAAATAGGAACCATTATAATCAACACATTTTTGCCAATGAGAAATATGTTTGTTTATTCCTGTAGCATAAAAATCCATGCTTCTGGATGTGATGAACTCTTGGAAAGCATTTTCTGCATCCTGCTAGTTGTAGAAGCATTTTCCCTGCAAAAAGTTGTTGAGATGCTTTAAGAAGTGGTAGTCGGTTGGCGAGAGGTCAAGTGAATATGGCGGATGAGGCAACAGTTCATAGCCCAATTCATTCAACTTCTGAAATGTTGGTTGTATGACCTGTGGTTGGGTGTTGTCGTGGAGAAGAACTGGGCCCTTTCTGTTGACCAATGCCAGCTGCAGGCATTACAGTTTTTGGTGTATCTCATCAATTTGCTGAGCATACTTCTCAAGTGTAATGATGAGCAAACAAAGACCATGACCTTTTTTTTGGTTAAAGTTTGGCTTTGGGAGTGCTTTGGAGCTGCTTCTTGGTCCAACCACTGAGCTAGTCATCACCGGTTGTGGTCTAAACTCCTTTTTTCATCGCATATCACAATCTGATCGAGAAATGGTTCGTTGTTGTGTTTGATAAGTGAAGGTGACACTTCAAAATGACAATCTTTTTGATTTTTGGTCGGCTCATGAGGTACCCACTTATCAAGCCTTTTCACCTTTCCAAGTTGCTACAAATGCCAAAAGACCACAGAATGGTCGACCTTGCCAAGTTCTTAGGCAACTTCTTGTGTAGTTGTAAGAGGATCAGCTCCGATGATTGATTGCTCTCAGCTGGTTGTTGTAAACTTCTGACAGCTGGCCACTGTGCTCCTCATCTTCAAGGCTCTCGTCTACTTTGCAAAATTTCGTGAACCACCATGGCACTATACGTTAGTTAGCAGTCCTGGGTCAAATGCCTTGCTGATGTTGTGAGTTGTCTCTGCTGCTTTATGACCCATTTTGAACTTGAATAAGAAAAATCACTCAAATTTGCTTTTTGTCTAACATTATTTCCATAGTCTAAAATAAATATAAAATAGCAAGTAATAACTCATTAGCAAAGAAACATAAAGCAAGAAATGCACATTAAAATGATGTATAACATAACCACATTTATTTAAGAATGTATTCCAATATAAAATGGCAAATTTCTTTTGTTTTGTCTTTTTTTTTTTTGAGGCAGTGTCTCACTTTGTTGCCCTAAGTAGAGTGCTATGGCATCAGCCTAGCTCACAGCAACCTCAAATTCCTGGGCTCAAGTGATCCTCCTGTCTCAGCCTCCTGAGTAGCTGGGACTACAAGCATGCGCCACCACGCCCAGCTAATTTTTCTGTTTTTGGTAGAGATGGGGGTCTCATTCTTGCTCAGGCTGGTCTCAAACTCCTGAGCTCAAGCAATCCTCCCACCTCAGTCTCCCAGAGTGCTAGGATTACAGGTGTGAGGCACCACGTGCAGCCTTCAAATGGCAAATTTCAACAATACTAAAACCTCAATTACTTTTGCACCAACCTAACACTATATTTCCCTTTTCCAACTTTCTTTTTAATAATATTTAACAACTTATAATGAAGCTCCTTCGTATCAAGAAATATAATCCTACATCATTAATGGTATTGCACAGCTTCATGGACCACTGCAAGATATTCTGTTGTACACACATATAATGATTTAATTACTGATCCCCTGCTGTTGGGCAATTTGGTTGCTTCCAGGGTTTCTCTTTCACATTAGGTGGCTCGTCATTTTCCAAGGCATGTGCTTATGTCCCTCAATCCTAAATAAAATCGGTAACTTTAATAAGTTTAGCAAGCCAGTGAATTTTGACATGTAGAGAGAGTGTTTGAATTTCTGGAAAGAACAATTCCTTTGCACAGTGTAATTGTGTTCAAAATAAGCATATTGAGTCCTCAAAGGCAGTCATAATGATAATATTACTTCTGTTTACTGAGCACAAATCAGATGCCACGTGTCATGCTGGGGGCTTCACATACTTTGTTTCACCTAAGCTTCTTGGAACTACCCTAGGAGAGAGCTGTTTAAAAGTATTGAACTCCCACAGTCTTCATAGCTGATGACATGTGACTTTTGGGTTCGAAGCTTTTCAAGCTTCTGGTATCAATGAACTTGTGTTTTCCACCAGGCCACATCACTATATTATAAACCCTAGTCACCAACACAGTGCTCATCACATCATTAAGTGTCCGCTAAATGTTGGTTAAATATAGTTTAAAAAGATGTCTAAGACTCCAGAAATACTACTTTTAATCAGTGAACTCAATGTAGTTATGGCCTGACACTAGCCTAGGGTTCATTTAAAAAATACCTCACCTAAGAACATTCTCCAACTGCCCTTAATGCAGCTCTTGATTGGCATACGTCTCTTAGGGCACGGACAGCACCCCTAGACTGGCATGCCAGAGCAACACCACATTCCCCACAGCGTCCGTCATCCAAAAGAGCCCCAAGGCAAGGCAGGGAAGGGCAGCTTACCTTTCTGAAGGACATTTCTACTTGCGTATCACCATTAAAGTTAAACTTAGCAATAGCTTCTCCATATTCCAAAACCTGCACTGGTGTCAACTTTTTGGGCTGAGCCTTCTCGGCAGGAGGAAGAAGCTGAGAAAGGACAAGAGGCAAAAGAGAAAGGGAAAAGAGAAAAAAGTGGGGGAACAAGAGGCAAAGGAGGAAACAAAACACAAGTACCCGGTAAATAAATGGTGCTTGGGGCACGAATGGGCTTTTCCTTAGAAAGAAAAGGGGCTGCGGTACCTCGATGTAGGTGCGTGGGAAGATTCCCACCCGGCCGTGGTGTTCTCCTTCGTACCAGTTCTGATCAATTTGCTTATAAATGTAAACAATATCTCCCTTCTGCAGAGGAAGCTCCCTGTCGACAGAGGGTCATGGCATTTTAGCAGATGTGTTAATATGTGTAAGGTGAAGACACTTCAGTTTTTTAGCAAAAGGAGCCTTCAAGTGGGGGCCAAGGGGGACAAATTCCAGAAGAGGGGGCTCCACATTTGGAAGTAAGAGCCCCATTATTCAGGAAATCACATCACATCTGGCATTTTTCCAGTCATCTGCGGGATAAGTGTTAACATTTAAGCTGATTGGCACTTGAAAGTGCTCAGAGGCCTTATTAGCTTGTAGTGGTTTTCTCAGTGCATTTTTTGTGAATGCTGTCTTATGCTCAGAATATTTATGCGACACACAGCAACATACCCAGCAGTCTTAACCGGTGTTTGTTAAATGATGAAAAATGCCTCCTCTGGAGACATTCGTTACCCTCTCCTATGCCTTAGCAAGGCATGCCTTCATTGCTTTTAAGTATCCTCAAATTATTGTGATACATTGACATCCTTCTATCATTCCCTCCATTGAACCATCTGTCCACTCACACATGTCACCATCCACCTTTCCATCATGCCATAGGCTCTGAAGTTAGGCCGATCTGGTTCACAACCCAGCTCTATGATTTACCAACTCTGGGACCTTGGGCAAGTCTGAGACACCATTTCTTATACTGAGCATAGGAGATAACTCAGAATCATTGGAGAACGCAGCTACAAACTGGAAATAAAACACCCACCCAGCTTGGTGCCTGCTACACAGTTAACACCCAATAAATGTTAATCCCCTTCCTTTTTAACATGAACATGGAAAAGGGATCTTGGAAAGAAAAGTGGATTTTCTTTCAAATGCTCTTCGTGCTTTCTTCAACTTTTTCATATCCATTCCTCTGCTTGCCTCAATAATGATATTAACATCTAACTAGGACTCCTTTAAAAAAAAAAAAAGAAATTTCAAACAAAATGAAAACTTAAAAGCATAACAAAAATTGTAACTCGAAATTTTCTTGAATTACTAGATCTTTTACATGGGTGTCAAACCAAGAGCATGGAAAGAAAGGACTCTGATCGTAACTTGGAAGGAGTGTGCCAGAAGTCCACGGTACATGAGGGGTGTCTCACAACGGGGCACGTCTGGAAAACTTCACACACAGTGAGCTCTGTGCTGAATAAAAGCACAAGGGGGCCTTTGTGGGGCTCACACTGGTAGACTGGAGAGGCCTGTGAGGGGATCTGGACACTTATCTCTGGGAGAAGGAATGTCTCTGGCCAAATTTTTGCCATAGCCCTCCTTGGGGGTGTTCTGAATTCCCCCCCACTTCCCCCTCAACCACGGGCACACAGATGAACAAGACCCTCAGCTTATCTGCCCCTGCTGGAGATCCGCAGGCTCCTAACTCTGCCCCACGTGTCTCACAGCTGTGGAAGCAGGTGAGAGCCGTGAGGGTCCCCGAGCTAAGCAAAGGAGGACAACTCACGTTAGAGAGATGAGCGTGAGGGGTCTGCAGTCGTGGCCAATGGAGACATACCCTGGGGTGCCTGGGGCCGCCATCCTTCCAGTACTATGACCACCCCTCCAACCCCACCAGCTCTGGAAGAACCTTGTGACCAGGTCTGGTGGTGAGAAGGTTTGGGGAACAATAACTCGATCCACTTAAGATCTTATCTGGAGCATCACTGTGTGCATTAGCACAGCAGAGGCTCTGAGAAGTCCAGGAGGAAAGAAATCTGTTTAACTTTGTTGAACCAAGTGTTTTCAGAGCACACTTTTTTGGGTAGCTTACTATGGGAAAATGTAAAGCTGAGTGACTGAAGGGCTTAAAAGAGTCTTTAAGGATCTGGCATTTAGTCTTTTTTTAACTGACTTTTATAGAGGCAGGGTGTTATGATGTAAACACTGAGTCAGGAGGAAGGAACTCTCTCTCGAGCATTAGTGATGTTGATAAACAGTGACAACTTCTGTGGATCTCAGCTTTCTCACCTGTTCTATTTGACAGGGTTGCTCTAAAAAAATGTTTTAAGGCTTTTAAATGACATCTAGGAAAATATATTATCATCATCACTATGCCATTCAATGAATCTTACAGGGACCTTTCTCAATTCAAAGAAAAAAGGTTATCTATTTGATTGAACTGCAAATTAATTTATATATCTCTATTAACTTCCCTGGTTACAAAGAACAAAGGAGGGAGGAGAACATATTTTGAGTACTGATTTTTGCTATACTGTACAAAATGTTTTATAGGTATTACCCCAGCCTCCCTGTAAGAGAGGCATTTTTTTTTTTTTTTTTTTTTTTTTTTGAGACAGAGTCTCGCTTTGTTGCCTAGGCTAGAGTGAGTGCCGTGGCGTCAGCCTAGCTCACAGCAACCTCAATCTCCTGGGCTCATGCAATCCTTCTGCCTCAGCCTCCCGAGTAGCTGGGACTACAGGCATGCGCCACCATGCCTGGCTAATTTTTTATATATATATATTAGTTGGCCAATTAATTTCTTTCTATTTTTATAGTAGAGACGGGGTCTTGCTCTTGTTCAGGCTGGTTTCGAACTCCTGACCTCGAGCAATCTGCCCGCCTCGACCTCCCAGAGAGCTAGGATTACAGGCGTGAGCCACCACGCCCGGCCAAGAGAGGCATTTTTATTCTCACCTTACAGATAAGGAAAATTGAGAGTCAGAGAAGTTGATAACTTGACTACAGTCACAGAGACAGTGGCACAGTCAGAATTTGAACCCAGGACTTCCTGATTTGGAAGCCCGAAATCTTTATAGTATATTACACAGCCACCTCCTTTAGCTGATGAGCAGAAGGACTGGAGTAATACAATCAAACCCAAGTACAGCAGATTTGTGCTGAGTTCTGCACACTGTGGCCTGGTCTCTCATCTTGTCCTGGAGACCAGAACCACGGTTGCTTAGCCTCCACACCGCGTTCCCCAGCACCTGAGGATGGGCAGTGCTCCCTCTCGTCACCAGACGTGGGGCCTTCAATCCGCAGGACAACGGAATGGCTGCTCACCGCATTTCAACTGCCAATAAAAACTCGTAGCCCATTTTAGCCCACAATTAGATATAAAACCAGCAGGTTCCTTTTGCAACCCAGTCTTTGGTAGTATTTCCCAAATTGTGTTCCAAGGAAAATATAAAGATTT
This sequence comes from Microcebus murinus, assembly GCF_040939455.1. Classification (NCBI taxonomy): domain Eukaryota; kingdom Metazoa; phylum Chordata; class Mammalia; order Primates; family Cheirogaleidae; genus Microcebus; species Microcebus murinus. Next base: position 30,088,733 of record NC_134117.1, on the reverse strand, counting down.
CCTGGTCACTTAAATTTAGAAAACACTGGGCTCAATAAGCTAATCAAGTTTCTTCCTTGAAAGACTTCTAGAGCCATTAATATGCTAATAGCAAAGTATCTCTGCAAGGTATGGATACAGCATGCAGTGCTTCTTCAACTCACTTCTACCACACAACCCTCTTTTTGAGAAACACTACAAGGCTAGCACTCTGGGGAATGCACTTAGAAAAACGCCACAAAAAGGGTTTCCACAAGCCTTTAATCTCTTGGGATACTGTAGCAAAACTAGTTATCTTCCTAGAGCCCGGTCTGGATCTTTTATAGAAAGGGTGGGTCAGATCGAGCTGAGTCACCACTTAATCAAGCAGACTGAGCCTCACATAGAGGGAGGCAGGGTGGCACAGTATATAAGAGCCCAACCTGTGGTGCCAAGCTGCCTAAGTTTGAATCCCAGCTCCACCACTTAACAGCTTGAGCAAGTTCCTTAACCTTCTAGTCCTTTGGTTTCTTTATTTGTGAGGATAATAAAGGTACCCTCTCCGTAGGGTTACTGTGAAAGCTGAATGAGTTAACATATGCAAAGTACTGTGAACAGTGTTTCATACATAGCAAACTCTATAAACTACTTTTTAAAAATCATTGTTATTTCTTCAACTCTACAAGTGAACTGCTGTATTTCAAAGAGGCAGCAAAGGCGACAAATAAAGGTGACTGTGGCACTTACTTTAGTGTCTGAGCTTTGAAGTCAAATTTGGCTCTGGCAGGTCTCATCTAAACACAAGAAACAACGACAAGTCAAAAATCAGGATTCATGTACAACAAAAAGGACATTTCATGTACATTTTCACAAGTTTCTGGAAAGCAAAGCAGAAAAATTCTCCCTAACCGGTTCATTCTAGTATAGAATCTGAGCAAAATTTCAGTTGTCTGACCTTGGTAGAATACTAGATGGATGTTGAGTCAATAATGTCATGCATTGCTAGAGTCCCCCTAAGGAGAGCCAGGTTTGGAGAAGAGATGGTTAGAAAAAGTCCCAAAGCCAAAGTGCTGGTTCCCCAAAACATGCTGACCATGGCTATTAAAAAAAAGTCAGCCAGAAGTCCTAAAATGTTCCTTATCTACTATCTTACTCTTCAGAGATATCTATTTGCCTGACTTAAAGTATGACCTGCAGGTAAATGATTCACTTCTCACATCATCTTCAATCCCCTGTACTGTTCTGGTTTGTGAGATCATCTAAAAAGCCAGATAAAGTGATCCCTGAGATCAAATGAACCCATTCCTCCTGGGTAGCCCTCACGGCACACACCCAGATCTGGAAGGCAGCCTCAGCCCTGTCCCCACGACCTCATCTAGTCTGTTGCTGAGTCACGCTGGGTTTGCCTCCTTCCCTCCCTCCAAAACCCTGGTTGCTCAGGTCTGACCTCCAGTTCCCACAGGCACAAAGCTTCCTTTGACTTCACCCTAATAACTATCATCCAGGAGCACAAATAACATTCCTCAAATTCTTCCTAGCTTTGAAGTTGGCTGGGGGTCTCCACTGTCCCCCAGATCAAATCTCAATCCCTGTGGTGGGTTAATTCCTCACCACTCTGGCCTTTATCTCTAGCATGCTCTTCCTGTTTCAATCAGGCAAATCTACTTGCCACACCTCTGCTAAACCCCCTTCACCCTCAGGAATTTCCTTCATCTCCAATTTCAGTAAGAAGTTCACCTTCACTTATATTCATTTGCATATTTTTCTTCCCTACCTTTAAAAGCAGTTCTTTTAACCAATTTTTTTTTTCTTTTTTTTTTTTTTTTTTTTTTTTAGAGACGGGGTCTCGCTCTTGCTCAGGCTGGTTTCAAACTCCTGACCTTGAGCAATCCGCCCGCCTCGGCCTCCCAAGAGCTAGGATTACAGGCGTGAGCCACAGCGCCCGGCCTACCAATTTTTTTTTTCTATTTTTAAATTTCAGAATATTATGGGGGTACAAACAGTTTGGTTACATATATTGGCTTTGCACCACCCAGGCCAGAACTGCAAGCGTGCCCATCCCCCAGATAGTACACTCTACGCCCATTAGTTGTGAGTTTGGATAAGAGGTGCTAGTTCACCATTGTTTTTAAAGAAGGTAAGGGGGAGAAATACTATGAGCAGCTCCAACTTCAACAGCTATGACCTTTGGGGGTAGGGAAACAAGGTGATGAAAATGAGATTGCACATGCCCTCTTTAATATTAGAGAGTATGCACAAAGAGGAGGGAAAATGGAATATTCTCAGAGAGAAAACAATGATATTTAAAGGCTTCGTGAAGCATGGCTTTATATTTTAATCCCTCAGTGATATGCCCCATATTTTCAGGCTCTGTAAGCTGAGGTCTTATAGAGATCTTTGTAGGGATCATGAATTCTCCATAGGAATTTTTTAATTTTGCATTTTCGCATTGATATTTCCATCTATCTATCTATACTGTACATATTAGGGGCCTGCATTTGTGTCTGTCTATAACAGACAAAGAGCATAATTTGACAGTTGTAGTGAACAAGAAAAGAATGGACGTGGGGTTAATGACAAATGACAAGTTCACAAGGGAAGGCCAAATGACCAAAATTGTAAGGATAAAAATTTCAAAGTAATTCCAATAGAAAAAAGTGCACGAGAGTAGGTTACCCCATGTCACCCAACTGTAGAACTATATAAACTTAAAAAAAAATTTATACCAAAGCAGCACCATATTCACACTTTGAATGGTAGTTAAATTCTGTCAAAACAATATCATCTATCAACTAAATAAATACAATTATATAGTATATATTTAATTTGTAAATTGGCTTAGGTCAGTAATGGGGACTGGTAAATTTTTTTTTTTCATTGAAGGTTCTCAAGGTTGAGAAACACTGATTCCACTGAACTCCTGAGACAGATGTATTGATTTATCAATGGTCATACAAAGCAGCAGTATCTTCTTCTGTACCAGTATCTTCCTATAGCTCCCGAGACCAAATCCATCTCTCACTGCTCGGGCTTTCACAGCATGGCATTACCTACTATAGGACAGAGATAACTGTATACGAGGGAGACTCTTCCACTACCAGCTGAGTAGTGGGGCATAGACTGAGCCCCATCTGCCTCCCATAGGGTCTTGCACAGAACAAGTAGCCACCCAAGTTCTAATGAACGGGACCAAAGTACACCAACATAGCACGGTGCAGCTGGCACTGTTGGTCTCTACTTTCTTAAGCCCATCAGTCAAAGTCTAGGGCAGTGATTCTCACAATGTGGTCCCTAAACTGGCATCATCATCACCTAGGAAGCTGTTAGAAATACAAATTCTCAGGCCTTTCCACAGATTTGAAATCTTTGCAGAGGGACTGGGGTCTCTATTTTAACAAGCCCCCCAGGGGGTTCTGATTTACAGTCAAGTCTGAGAACCACTGCTCTAGAAGGGAGGCAGCCTAGCTATCGGGGAGGGACTTCCTGCCTCTGTCCGAGGTTCTTCTGCTAGAGTTGCATTTGTGTTTGCACGTGTTACCTACAGGTGTAAGTGTGCAGCCGTACAGTGTCGCTGTGTGTGCTCCTCATCTTCCACCTACAAGTGGGTAGGCCTGTGTGTAAGGACAAACCTTCACCAGAGCCTTCGAACAGGGCCGTTTTGGGGAGGAGCTGGGATGTTGAGGGTGAGGTTGTCTTTCCCTTGCAACTGAGTAACACTTGCAAACTTTTGCTTCTTCCTTGTTACATTTCCTTTTTCTCCATCACTTTAGAGTCTTCCCCTCCCTAGCTTTCCTTCTTTTAATGTTTCCCTTTTTTTCTCTCTCTCTTCTTCCCACTTTCTATTTCTTAAAAAAAAAAAAAAGCCAATGATGCCTCTATTACTCAAAAGATAGAAACATATTAATCTACTACATCGAAAGGTTATACAACAATACTTTGGGTGTCATTTTACCATCCCCCACCCCCCACCCCAAGCCCAGACATGTAAACCTCCCCCCAAAGATCTTCTTTAGCAAAGCTACTTAAGGGTCACGTGGCAAAGCATAAGCTCTTAGCAAGATGCAGCATTTGGCCAACACAGGAATTTTAACATGTTGACCTTAGCACAGCAGGTCAAGACTTAGATAAAATTACTTCAAAGGTTTGCTCTTCTTCATTACTGTTACGCTTTCATAATCTAAGCTTAAAAATGTCAAAATTAAAGGAATAAATGAAATGCCCCTTGGAGAGTTCTCACCTCCTCTGTGGGTTTTACCCTAACCATTAAGAGTCTTTGGGCCTTAAAATTCTTCAGTGAGGTGCTTGAGCACTACCTTATGTGTAATGCGATTAATTAATCCATCTATATGTGAATGGCAGTGTTGTCCCCTGATATTTCAATATTCATGTCACTAATTTTGGGTGCCTTTTTGTAAATGACATAAGTATCAACTTTTGTAAAATAAGTTTCATTAACCATCTCTTCAAAGAAGAATCTTATAATTGTCCACACCATAGCCACCAATGCATATGGACTAAGATACAAGGTTTCTGAGCGGAATGCACAGGCAACACGGTATCATGATAAAATGCAGATGTGGAGGACTGGACTCATGACGGCAGCCGATGCTCTAAGGCATGCATTAGGGGTATGCGCCAGCAGATCCCGGTCCCCAGCCAGGCATGCTTGAACATACAGAGCACAGGGCGTAATGGCGGTCGTGTCCATTCACCAGCCACAAGGAGCCAAAGCAAGCCTAGGGGAAGCCAGGATGACAGACGCTGCTTGGAGAACTAGACCGGCCTACAGAGGGCAATGCTGAGGGGAGGCAGATGTTGCTTTGGGTCAAGCAGCAGATTGAGGCGACCAAAACAGACCTCTGACCCAGATTTCCTTTTTGCAGTATCGTCTATATTGAGAAGGTCCCCAAAGCGCTCATTAGTGATAAACTGATGGTGCGTCGGGATGACGCCCGTGTGGCGTCGAGCTGCGATATCGGCCTCTTCTTGCTCGCGCTTAAGTCGTCTCTGGTCCGCTAAAAGTTTCTGCCATAAAATTGCATAAAATGGGCAGTGAATCATCTGGTCCAGGGTAGTGGAAAACTGCCAATAAAAGCAACTAAGGAAGGAGGCGGGTGAAAGGGAGGAGACTTTTTAAGGATCAGCTGTCAGCAGGGCTTTTGGCCACAGCTACTATGCTCCCACTGTGACCACCCTCCGAGCAGGTAGGAAGGAGACAGCACCGCGGGAGAAACCTGGGGAAGCTGGGATGTAGGGAGGGAAGATTCCATATGATTACACCAGCTGGAAAATTATCCCCTGGCTCAGCCAAAAGCCTCCTGTGCCCTGTCAGCAAAGGCAAGGTAATCCCGGGGCACATCCAGGGCATTGCCAAGCATGCTGGGCTGGCAGCAGGAGGCTGAAGTGCCATCTCTACTCACCTAGGCAGTGATACGCTCCCACAGTGTACTCCCATGGTGGGACCAGGCCCGGTAAAGCTGCTATTATATATGGGCTTTGCCACAGGGAAGCTCTATGGCAACTAGGTCATTTTTGTGCTTCCTGTGTTTATTACTCTGATATGTTCCCCACAGAATACAGCCATTTCAGAAAATATGGCACTTCTTCTCCCAGGCCAGCTGATTCTTTCCCTGGGCACAATTTTCAGGAGGCTTAGTATATGCACCAAAGGCTATTTATGTGGTTCACAGAGAACATCAGTTACTTTCTTACTGAACTATTTTTCCGTTAAGTGAAATGAAGCTGAGTTTAAAGGAATGATATATTTTAACATAGAAAATAAACTAAGAATAATGGTACCTGGGGTTAGAAGAAATATTCTCTCTATAGTCATCTATTTCTATTTTTAAAAACCGTTAAAAATTATCAAACAGTGCTGATTTTCACCAAATGCCTTCACTGCCTGTGGAAATGACCTCATGGAATAGCATTTTAATATGTGTTCTTGTACCATAGCAATCTTACCTTCCTGGGATTAACTTCCCTTACAGGAAAGCATTAATTAGAACTGATAATTCTTTTTATTTTTAGAGATAGACTCTCACTCTTTTGCCCAGGCTGGAGTGCAGTGGCATGATCATAGCTCACTGCAACCTCAAACTCCTGGGCTCAAATGATCCTCCCATCTCAGCCTGCTGAGTCGCTGGGACTCCAGGCATGGGCCACCATGCTCGGCAGAACCGGTAATTCTTAGCATGCTCAGTAAAACATCAGTCTTCTTCCAGCAGGGAATTAAATGTCTCATGTGACTCTAGCCCTAAAGGATAGTAGGCCAGATTTTTCTCCACAGTCTACAAAGTGGTAACTCATCAAATTGCTGTGGGATTTCTAGTGCTCAGAAAAGTTGCTATAAAGATTACATGAGAAAAGATATGGGAACTCCTCTGGAAAGCACAGTGCCATGGAAAGAGCATTGGCCCAAGAATCTGGAGCCCTGGTTTCCCATTCTGCTGCTGGAATAGGTTAACTTACTATGTGGCCCTGGTAAGCTGCCACCCTGCTGTGATCCTTTCCTGGACAAAACAAGGGGATTGGCTAGATGACCACTAAAGCCCTTCCAGCACTGACATGTTCTCATTTTCTGAAATGCCATTATCATCCATGTTAATGATAAAGCATTCGCATAGGGGACTGACGCCCCATTAGCTGGGCCTTGCGAGCTGTTGCTGTAACGATGGGAAAGGATTGATGCTTGAAGCTACCACAGTCCTTGCTCAATACCCTGGTGTGTTCTGGCCAGGGCCCAACATAATCAGTGGAAGTGGGCATTGAAGGGGGCAAAGCTCTCAACCCAGTACTTGAATCCGACCTCAGTAAATCCATTGGGCCTATAGTTTAACCACATAATCCAATAACCACAAAGACATAAAAATTTAAGGATCTATCAGCCAATATTATTCAGGAAACAAACCGTTCACCTTCTACATGCAACTTGTAATATATCAATTGCTAAACCACGTAAGTAAAATATGCCCCGTGTGGTAGGCAAGAATTCTCCCACGAAACCTTCCATGTTGGGTACTAGGGTAGTACTCAAAAAATTCCATTTTGTATAACTAAAATGGAATTTCATCTTCCTTCGTCATAGTAGCCCAGGCCTACCTCCATGGAAATTTTGTATCTTGGTGACAGCAAATACTTAACAAAGAGCTACAGAGATACAGAGATGAATCTGTTCTGTGGTCTGATGGAGACTCATCATTAGTGAGTGATTACAAATGATGACTGTGTATTATATACTTCCTCTTGTTTCTTTCCATGGACAGGTGTAAGTGTCTTATTGAACACTGATTGTGCTTGGAGATGGGGAAAGTACAGTGGTTTCCTTTTTGTCTTTTGTCTCATCATCTGGCAGCAATGATTATTATCATCCAGCTCCTCCCAAAGTCAGCCTCAGCCTAAATCCTTAAGGAGGCTTCACCTAAACTCTAGAACCACTCAACAATACAGAACAACAAAGAAAAAGGGCTTCAGACTTTAAAGGGAATGGGACAGAGTTGTGTGTAATGAACACCCTCCCTTACTGCCACCCATTCAAGGTGATTTTTCCATCTCTTTGGGTTCGACTATAGGACCCTTTCTTTGGGGGAATGTGAAGTCCAGAAGTGTACACAATAACAATACTTTATCACAGCAGAAGCTTGAGATTAGCCCATTTGGCTGATAGGAAGAACTACCTCTTCCTAAATCCACAGGAGAATGGGTTCTAGGCCCTGCCAGTCACACCACTGCAGACAGACATCTCAGTAGCTGCACGAAAATATCCACATTCTGAAGTTCTTGGCTAGGATTTACCAATGTTTATTAGGGTATCTGCCCTCTTCTGAGCTAAAGGCAACAGAGTTATAGGCAACTCCCTTGAATTCTTTTATAAAATGTAGTGTGGCCATTACTATTTTTCATTTTCCTCTTTCTTCTACTGAATCCTTTCCAATTTGAACTGTGCTTTGTACTAATAGGGGGTGTGTGGTATTGTACTGAAGAAGCACGTGGGTGGATTTACCTAGAGAACGTGGGGGAGGTTGAGAGGGGGACGAAAGAGCAAAGGCCCGTTTCCAGCTTATAAGGCACTGAACGCAGGAGTGGGCAAACTGTTTCTCCCTATGCAGCAGTGCTGGCTGGACTTGGCTTTCATAACCTAGTCCTTATGGGGAAATCAGTCCTACTTTTTTGGAAAAGTAGACTAAAAGAGGAGTGATTGAGGCTGTATCATATAAAAAGCCACTTATGAAAGTCCCAATCTTTGCTTACAATTACCAGATCATGTCACCTCTCTGAGAGACATCTAGAATGTTTACTTCCCTCGTACTTTTTGCCGAGCAAGAGCTAAGAGATTTAAAAAATGGGATTTACCTCTTTATCATCATGACGTCTTCGAATAAATTCTTCTGTGGATTCCAAGTAATCAGCTGGTATAAAATGCCTTGGTGATTCTGAATCTTCAAAACAACAGAGTAGAGTTAAAACAGGCAAAGATTTAGTAGGAAACCAGGTTGGGAAAAGATTTCACCTTTCATCTACTATAAATATCAAGTTTTCATAATTGTTGATTAACGATCAATAATCAAATTCTGAAGGGAAAAAACTCAAATCTTCCCCCCATCCCCGCTTTCCAGATTTACTTGCGAACTGGTTTAATACAAAGAAAACCAACCAGAAGGCGAAAGGTGAGCAGAGAGGGAGGCGTCCCTACAGAGAGGCGTGCAGGGTCTCACAGGGACAAACCGCACACTAGCACACACAGGGCCATGGGAGGCTGCCTCTCAAAAAACCACGGGGTGAGCAGGGGCTTGGTGCAAACCGCAAGGGGCTCAAGAGTTCAAGTGAACAGACCTCTTGGATGAGCTAAACGGCCAATTTTTCTTTCGAAACACAGTTTGGTGGTTAGTCTAAATGACATGGGGGGGGGGGCTTTGTTTTTAAAGAAGAGCAGCCACTACGAGCCATGATCAGTTGCCAAGCAAAACAAACAGAAAACAAAGGACAGACCAGAAAGTGAACACCAAGGGCACACCAAGGGGGACAAAGCAAGCAAGGTGGAGAGACGGGGGATGAGACTAGTCAAATACACAGAATGCCACCTCCGCAGGGTGGTGCCAGTTCACTGTGGGGGTTGTTGTTCCTGTCCAGGCCGTGGTCTGAGTGTGGCACGGAGTTCCCATTATTAATGGCCCTTGGGAAGTCCTCCGGGACCGAGGGTCTCTCCCGAGGGGGCTCTGAGCTGCGGCCAAGCCTGGCCATGGTGTGGCGGGAAGACACGCGTATGGGAACCAAGGGCTTCCCCGCAGAGGGCTGGTCCTGGTGGGGCTGGCTGGGGAGGTCTGGCTTCTGGCCCACCGGGAGGCTGGAGGAGTCACCAAGGGAAGGCTGTCTGGCGTGGTGCTGGAGGGGCTTTTTCAACCGAAAAGGGAGGGGGCTCATTAGGTAGATGTTCCTGAGGAGGGTGCTCTTGTCCCCTCTGGAATCCAGGCGCCAGTCGGGCTGTCTGGGGGTCTGCTGCTGCTCATGCTTCCGGATGGTGGTGAAGCGGGTGTACGAGGCTGGGCAGGTGCCCTTGCACTTGTTGAGGCGATGTTTGGGGAAGTCCCCATGAACGCTGCCACTGCTGCCCTCTCTGCTGTCATTGGAGGCGTTTGAACAGTGGTCCAGGTCATCGGAGCAGGTGGAGAGGGGCTCAGAAGGCACGAGGCCCCTGAAGCCCAAGGTGTGGTCCGCCATATCGCTGCACGCTGGGGAGGCATAGACCCCGCCGGAGTTCACTCTGTCCATCTCCTTCGGATGGAGCTTGGTGGACTCAAGGAGGGACTCGGCTGAGCGGGCTGAGGTCAGGCCGCCCCGGGGCAGCCCTGGTGTGGGAGACTTGCTTAGCCTGCCAGATAGGTCCAGGGACGGCATGGATCGCGACCGCTGAATCAGCTGCTCAAAAGCAGTGATGCGGGAGGAGACGGTGTGCTTGGGGATGTGCTCTGAGCCCTCCTGGCTGGGGCCCAGCTCGCCCCTGGCCAGCGCCAGGCTGCTCCTTTCAAAGTGGGAGGCAAGATCCCGCACGCTAGAGGAGGAAATGGATCCCAGGTAGAGGCCAGCTCGGTTGATCTGGTGCATGTCCCGATACAACATGGTGAACTGCATCCCAGCCTTTCGAGAGAGAGGGCAGGGCCTCCTGGCGCTGGTGCTGTACTCCTGGAGGCTCATGGTGCTGCTCGACTTGCTGTCATAATCCCGCCGGGAGCGCATGAGCAGGTTCTCGATGCTGCCCCCCACTTGGAGGGGGAGGCCTCTTTTAGAATCATTCAAAGAAACTGAAACACAAAGGTTCTCACAGCTCTGAGCCTTCTCCGAGGGCAACAGGACACTCTTCTGTTCCTGCAAAAGAGCGCTGGGAGCAGAGAGCCTGGGTTTGAATTTGGAAGGAAGGATTTCCGAAATGCAGGCTTTCGCGGCTGACAGGGGCTTCTTGTGCTTACACACAGGGCCTAACGCACTGCTAGTGTTAAGTGTTCGGCTATGAACTGAAGATGAAGTAATCATGTGAGCATTCCCACCTTTACGATCCACTGGTAAGCATGCAGAATAAAATAAACACACCCATTAGGTTAAAGCTGAAAGCTGCTTAAAAAATAAAGGAGAGGTAACATGCTCATTTGTCATAAGGGCTTTTAAAAAATTTCCAGTTGATGTCCGGAAGCAAAATAATCTGTGCTGCAAAGCAGGTGCAAAGATGCAACAACAAAAAAAAGGCCACCCCGCTGGAGTAAGGAATGGCTAAAGCTCAGCTAATTTCTAAGAAAAGGGAATTAGAACAAAAGAGAAAGAGAGAGAGATGCCTCATGGAGAGCAAGGTTAGGGGTTCAAAGGAAGGGAACTTCTAATACCAGAAAGAAAAATGGCCGGTGAGAAAACGGGAAGGACCATCAGATGCTCCAGGCCTCAATATAGATCTGGACGAGCAGGCGTATCCCCGCTGCTGGAGGACATACCGCCCGCTGCTGACGCTCAGTAAACGGGGGTGGATGGGACACAGGCCCGCAGGCTTCACCCAGGTAATTACCTTTAGTGGAAGCCGAGCTGGACGGCCGCTTGAGCCCACTGAGGCCCTGAAGAGGGATGTCACCACCTTCCAAAACACTTTTATAAATCTGTCTTTCGTTCTCCAAGCTAGCGAGATCCCCGGGAGCCCCATCTGATTCCCTCTTCACTGCATGGAAGTTGGAAGAATATATACTACGAACAAGGTCATTTTAAAAGAGAGAAAAGGGAGGGGAAAAAAGTATAGGAGTTAGTATTTTTAACATATTTCCAAAACGTACATTACCTGTTGAGGACAAGAAATACACTTCCCAGCATCCTAATCAAGCACTGTCCTTTCTCAAGAGCATTCTTATTTAGACCCAGATTTCTACAGACAAGGCAGGCCCGTGGGTCCCTGAATGCTTTGGAATCTTGTCCAGACAGCAAAGTACTCTAATTGAGATGACTGCATATGTGCTTTAAAAGAATAATTCTGTGAAACACTGCCACTGGGGAGGAAGGGCTGGAGGCGGTCGGGGGAGGGCGGGGGGCGGGGGGGGGGGGCTTCACACAAGATGGTGCAGACAAGGACATGGGTGGAGCCGCTGACATGGAGCCAGCCAGTGTCGGCTACTTCAAGTCCAGTACTTGGGTTATTTTTCTGGGTTATTCTTCACAAGCGCTTTGGCTGATGGAATATTAAAATCAGCAATGGAAGGGAGAGGCCCAACTGTCTTGGGTCTCCAGGAAAATCCATGACCGAGTGAAATTGGAACGTGGGATTGTATGTGCTTTTAGTATCACAGCCCAATTTTGCACTCACTTCTTTCAAAGTCTGTGTTCAGACCCTATGACATGTGTTATGAGCATAAACTATTGCTCATTTCTATCCTTCATTTATTTTCATCCTGTTTAAAATCAAGGTACTTTTGCAAGTTATCAGATTCTTTTTGGAATGAGGTGGGGCACACACAAAAAAGTTAAGAGCATTTACTCAGCCGCTCCCTTCCCCTCACCCCACCATGCCCACACCCAGTGACATGCTGTCACTGACACACGTGCACACATATATACACGCACACACTCACTCTCTCTTGTCCAGTAAGCGAATGACTCCTTTCCCACAAAAGTACGTAGGCTTCTGCTGGGCTGCTTTCAATCCTACTGAACTCGGTTTACTGGAATCCATGTGAATTTTTCAGCTCTGAAGACCCATAGCTAGGTGAAATTCCTTCACCCAATATTTCACTTTGAATATTATCTAACATAAAGAACAGCTTAAAGAATTACAAGAGTGGACACCCAAAGCCCCCACCTAGATTCTACACGGGCCACAAGCTGCATTTGCTTTCCCACACATCTATCCAGTCTTTCCCTCTATCTAGCCGTCAACGATGGAATCTTTTTACATTCCTCAGAGCCAGCCTTTCCTTGTGTGTGACCACAGCCTCCGAGTCCCACAGTCACAAATGGTGACAGCAACGACAACTCCCCGTGCTGCGTCCTGTGGGGAGGCTCTGTGCTGACTGCCTGTTCATCGCTCTGTCTTTAATCCCCTCCGTCCTACTTCTGCCGCTTTTCAGATGAGGAAACGAGGCACAGAGATTCGGTAACTTGCCAAAGCAGGCAGGTTAGCAGAATGGCAGGGCTGGAACACCGACGGATGGCACTGTTCTAGATATCACACTTCCTTATGACAGGGGAGGAAGAGGCTTGCACAGCACAGGACCCAGAGGGAGCTCAAGGATGCTCCAGTTCAGTTTATGTCACTACTGCCAAATGTCACCTGTCATGAATACACCCCTAGGACAAGTGGCACCAGAAGCGAGGAGTCAGAAATGGAGAAGAGGCAGGGACTCTGGTAGAACACTGTGATGTCTCCCTCAGAGCAGTGAAGTCCTATGCTTCTGCCACAGGTAGTGCCCCTCATAGGAGCTGCCACTTCCCGAGCCTCACCTTGTGCCCAGCCCTGGCTAAGGGCTTTACATGCCTATTTCAGGGGACCAGTAGCTAAGTCTCAGCCAGTCACATCAGCAGAACTTCAGCCAATCAAAGGCTGCCAACAGATCAGCCCTATCCATATAAGACAAATGCCTCAGCACACCATGCCCAACTAAGGCAAACTCTGAGTGCAACCAATCAAGCTGTTTCCATAGTCACTTTCTTTTTCTGTCTATAAATGCTGTCTGCCCAAGTTGTTGGGTGGCACTCTCTGAACCTCTCCACATTTCGAGGGCTGCCCAATTCATGAATCATTCTTTGCTCAAGTAAACTCTGCTAACTTTAATTTGTCTAAAGTTTTTCTTTCAATAGGAGTGACTTTGACACTTGCCTCTGCTGTCCTTTGAACTGCCTCACCCTTGGTCAGAACTTCTAAGCAATCTTTCTGAGTTCCTCCTAAATCTGTTCTGTCGGGATTCTCAGCCATAACTGGCTGCCGGACCTCCCACCTGCTCTACCTCATCAGCAGTAAGAGCTCACTCCACCCTACCCGCCTCACGTTCTGGCTTTATTCCACCCATTATCATCATTTTTTCCTGCTTCCCACCAGAACAACAAACCAGCACTTCAGGAAACCTCTCAGAATGTATTTGCTACAGCCAATTGTTTTCTTTCTGATACCAAAGCTAACAAAACATGCTTTTTCCAGATGTGTAATATTTTGCAACTGAGATACTCCTTGTTTAAAAACAACATCTAAGAGCTCTAGAACGATGTTTTTAAATATATCATATTCATCAGCTCTTCTAACATTGGAAAGAGAGATCTTCTGTTCCACTGTACAGAAGGGTAAACTGAGGACCAGAGTGCTTAAGGCATTTGCCCAAGGTCACAGAGTTGTTGGGTCCAGGCCCTGTCCAAGTAGATCAGCTAATTGAGAAAGGCCCAATCAGGATTAGCAGCTACTTATTATTAATACTTAGCAAAACAAGTTCAGAAGCTCAGCTCTGAGCAGCCTGGACTAAACTGGCACAGAGAATTCAGCCTCTGGCTAAGATGCAGAGCTGGCTGCTGAGTTTCAAAGGGATTCAACAAAAACACTCATTGGAAGAATCAAGTGAGAGAACAGAGCAATCATCCTAGTGCCAAGTGTTTCCACCAGGCTCTGGAGGCAGTGCAGGGGTCCTGGAGACTGGGATTCCAGCCCAGCTCCAATGAAGAATGCGGATCAGCTGAGGCAAACCAGCTCTGTTTAAAAACTTGCAGTCTGTCTCTCTTGCCTCAATTTCTTTCATTTGCAAAACTAATAAGGCACGGTGAGGCTGTCCAAGAAACCCACCTGCAAATCTGTTGTCTGCACAGACCTCTCTCTTGAGCTCCAGACACGTATATTCCACTGTCTTCTAGACATCTCCACCTGCATGTTCCTCAGGCATCTTAAACTCAACATGTCCGAAACCAAACCCAGTTCTGTTCCTCTATCTTCCATCACCCAAGCCAAAAAGCAATCAGTCCCCTTGCTCCTCAATAACCAGTCACCAAGTCCCGCTTCTTCCCTATCCACACACAGCTCACCTTGACCCCTTTGCTCTCCACTTCCCTGGTTACTGCCTCATCCTTGTTCACCTACAACCCTGCAACAAGCACACCTTCACTCCCCCAGTCACCAGCCCTGACTCCATCTGATCGTCTCTGCAGATCACTGCCAGTGATATTTCTAGAAAATATCTCATTACGTCTTTCCACTGCTCATTTATTCACTCAACGAATATTTACTGAGCATCTACTAAGTGTCAATCACTCTTCTGGGTGGAGATTCAACAGGGGACAGAATAGACAACACATTCCAGCCTCACGGAGCTTATATTCATTCAAAACTATTCAGTGATTTCAGAAAGGAAAAAGAAAATGTTAACTGTGGCTTTAGAGGAGGGAGTCTAGAAATCCTCTAGAAGTTTCATCTTATAACCTTTTGTATCCCATGAAAAAATTATTTTTTATATTTATAATGTTATTGTTATTTACATTTTATTGACAGCTCCTCTATGAACCCTTCTTTGACCTTTCCTCCTCCACAGGACAAGAGGTGCTCACTCCTCACTGGGTCCCCTCGTTACCTCTGCCACATTGGATTCTGGCTAGTTACAAGTCTGCCTTCCCCATTACACCCCAAACCCCTTGAGGTCAGACAGTTTATTAACCTTTGCATGCCTGGCATCTAGCATGATTGCTCAATAAATATAAGTGGAATAAATGAGTCTATAAAATTAAATGCCTACATGCATACAGATTTTTGACACATTTGTAAGGTCCTGGAGAATCTCTAATATTTCATATAGTTCTTCAGGTTATAATTTGTGTTTTGTTCTTAAAGGGAAAAAGTGTTCTCTCTGGAGTACCAATACCACCTAGGAAAGAGCAGCTTGTTCTTGAGCGCCACCTGCTGGCCACACAGAATAAAGCTCTTTGCTTATATGCTCATCAGCGCTGAAATGCTAATGAAAATAATGAGTAGCTCCCACTACTGATCTATAGATCAGATAATGGTATAAAAATAAAACACAAAATTGGATATACACTGTGATGGTAACTATAAAAATATATGTTATATATTTAGGGAAAGGATTGGTAGTTGTATTAGGATATTGGGATTATGGGTGAATTTCTTCCTCTCTGTTCCTAGGTTTTTTAAGTATTTGTGACATGTAATCAATGTTAATTAATAAAATTCTACACTGCAGTCTGTCCAAGATATGAAAGTGGCCTTAGAATGCCATCACTTCTCTAGATGCCACAGAACCATGAACCTCGGTCATCTTCTTCGATCCTTGGGTTAGGTCAAGTCCCGCCAATGTTTCCTTCAACACGTCATATTCCTGTCCATCCAGCAAAGGGGGCCAGATTCAGTACTAACATGAGACTGGGTATGAGAAGGCTCAATTAGGGCCTATTTAAACTGGCTAAAATGTTTGCTGTTTACCATGTATATAACAGGGGGTGAAGGTAGCACTGAAAATTTTCAGCTAGGATAACAGCTACATGGCAAAGTACTGAGGAAGATAATCTGCTGGAAGATTCAGGGTGGTTGGGGGTGGGGAAAGGAGGCTGGTGGTTACCCCATAAAGAAGTGGGTGGGGTGCACACGCACATCCAGGCAGAGACCTAAGAATTGGCATAAATGCACATCTGTGTGAGGATCAAGTAAGTTAGCCCCCTCTTGGCCCCCAGTGCCCCCCATCTTTATACCAGATGTGGCCTTTCTTACAGTCACACACCCAACCTGTCCCCAAAAACCAGCAAGTGAGAATTTTGATTGTAAACTTGGAAACATAAACACACATTCTAAAGGTAAAGATGCCAATGTGGGGAAAAGTTTACCAAAGGTAATACAAAACATCACAAAATTAATTTGCAAGAGGAAGAGAGAACAGAAGAAAAATAATTTGCAGACTACAAACAGATTGCTACTTATCACCAAATTGTGCATCATTTGAAGCCATTATACTGATACAAATAAATTTTGCTTTGGGTCCAAAACACAAGCTTCTCTCTTCCCACTTCTGACATTTAATACATTCTGCCATGTAAACAAAGGGGAGTGGCAACTTACTATCCAGGAGGCTCTGAAGAAATATCCGGAGTAGGGCTGATTGCTGAGCTCTGTAAATGTCAAAAAAAAAAAAAAAAAAAACAGAAAAAAGAAAAAATAATAATGTAGATGATTTATTTTTACTCAGACTTTCAAGCCAAGGGGAAAAAGAGAGAAATCACTTTCCTTTTCTAATTTAGATAAGGGCCTCTGGGCATCAGAGAGCCTGGATGGAAAGGATTTTGGTGCTGGTGGAGGGCAGTGCTCTTTCTTTGGGAGGAGAGTGTCTGGGCAGGTGGGCTCTCTAACTCCTGGTCTTTTGTGTTCCAGTGGATGGATGCAGCCAAGGCTCTCTGGGCAGGTCAGGAGATGGCCTCCTGGCTCATACTTATTTTCCATCACTGGCCACCACTGGGCCAACACATGTTGGTGACATGGACAGCACACCCTCCACCAGCTTCTCCCCTGCCCATAGACACCCCCCCTCCCCTGAGCCCACTGCAGATCCATTCATGCACCCCAAATGCCACATCCAGAGAGAGTGTCACCCAACATTTGATACATTTGGTCCAGAACATACAAAAGTGCATTTGAAAAGACCACACTGTATTTCAGTAATTTATGTATGCATGCCTGCAGATTTAGAAGTGTGGCAATGGGAAAAAATGCAATTTTGCAAAAACCTATTAACGACCATTTTGGCATGAATAAGGGAATGCTTTGTAAAATTATCAGGATACTATGCAAAAGAAAGAAATCAATCGAGCTACATGCAGAGAAAAATTAACATAATTATATAGTGTGGGGTTTCTGTTATTGTGTTTAGAGAGAAAAATGCAAAGGGTTCAATATATTTGTTTTTAAAATAATATCGTAGTTGAATAAATCAATGTAAAAGTTAACCTTTAAAGACATTCGTATTTCTAATAATGACCATATCCCTAATAATGACTATTTTAAGGAAAATAAGCTAGCTGGAGAAGAGACATTGGGGAAAGGGGAGGAGGAGAGAAAGAAAACAAACAGATTGTGAAAGAGAGAAAAGGAGATGACAGGGAGGGGGAGGTGACTCACCCACCTGGCCCTCTGCCTGCTGAATCCTGTTGGGTTTGTGTCCTTCCATTTCTGAGGGCACCTCTGCCCCAGGATGAGGACTAAATACCACAATGCCCCCATTATTCCTCAGAGAGGGCACCCGCTTGCCTCCAGGTGCATCCTCCAGCCCTTTCGGCTGCACTGTCTTACCTGCCCAGCCTCTCCTCGAGCCTCCCACCTCTTAGCACCTGCCCCATTCTAGTCTTCCATTTCCCAAGATTGTGTCCTGGTCTCCAGCTTGGAAAAAGTTTTACATGACCTTGTGAGTCATCTGGGAACACCCCCTCCCTCCCTCCTTTCCTTCCATGATCACGTCTTTGCATTCAGTGCTGCAGCCCTGCAAGATCTCCTGATATTTTGCCACATACTCTAACTCCCATCAAGCATTCCCCCAGCAACCTCCAAAGTCTTTAGAAACCTCTTAGTTGTCAAATCCATTGACCTTTCCGTGGAGTCCATCTCTCCGGACCTCTCAGTTCTCTGGGCAGTTCTCACTTTTCTTCTCTTGCTCCATCAGTTGCTTGTCCATACCTTTCTGAACTCTTCTTTCTCTGCCTCTCTTCTCCTGTTCCACGTCACCCAGCATCCCAGTGGATAGTCTTGGTCTCTCAACCTTTCCCCAACACGATCCCCTCTTCAGTCTTCCATCTACTCCCAGGGCTTCAACCATCACTTCTCTACAGGGGACTCCAATAGAATTCTAAAGCCCTTGCCTCTTCCATGAGACCAGTCTTAGAGCTCCAACTGTCTGCTGGATATTCCCTGTATGGTACCCGACCAGCACTGTGAAAGTCAGTCGCCTAAACTCACTTCCTCACCTTTCCTCTGGCCTGAGTTTCTTCCCAACTTTCTTATGTGACACACTCGTGTCCTCAATCTTCCAGCTGCCTGGCCCCAACCCTAAAGTTGTCCTTGTCTCTATCCCACCAGTTAGTTAAAACGTCCCATTGCAATGTCCTGGGTGATTTTTCTTGCGTCCCGGCTGCGCCCAATGCTGGTGCCCCACGGCGTGGGCTGTCACCACGACACACCGACCACAATCGCCTCCTTGCCCTTCGAGACTCCAGTTTTCTTCTCCCTTCAAGTCAGCCTCCCTAGAGCAATGACACTAATCTTCCTAAAGCACTTCCTGAATTGTATCACTAGAATGAGGATAAACTTGATCATCTTTAGCCATATTTTCTGAGCCTCTACAATCCAGGGTCAATCTTCTTTCCCAAATCTATCTCCCACTATTCCCACACTCAATTTCCCATTCCAGCTGAATTCATCTTTTTTCTTGAATACACCTTAAGCACATGCCCTTCTGTGATGTTCCGACTGCTCTCGCCATGCCGCAAATGGATACCCCCTACTCGCCATGTACTCGAGTTCCATCCCCCCTTGAAGATCCTTGCTAACTCCCAAGAAGCCTTCTCTGATCTTCCACACGATTTCTCTCTTCTGCCACTTTGAGCCTATGCCATTCATTTAGCTCTTAGCAGGCCCTGCTCAGTACTGCCGGAGGTCTTTTACTCATGGATGTGACTAAACTGTCAAGTTCTAGCAGGCAAAGCCCCGCAGCATGTGCCATACACACTTGGGACAAATGGGCACCAGTTAACTGAACTGATGTGAAGATGATTCATTAACGTGTCAGATGCTTCTCTGTGCCCGCCTTGACCAGGCTCTGCCCGCAGGGAGGCTGCAATTAGTTCATTGCATGGGTTACAGAAGCTCTCTTATAATTTTGGACTACTTTGAAAAAAAGCACCTCTTGACTCATTTTGGCCAACGTGTTACCCCAGACCTCCCATCCTGCATTGCAGCCCACTTCAGAACGTAGCTGCAGCCACCATGCTCACTCTAGAATTAGTTGGTTCCTACCTTGGACTTTCAACCTCACAGTGGCTACACCTGGTTCTGGTCCCCACTCAGGCTGGAAACTCAGCCCCCTAAGCCCACTCCACTTTCCCACCCCGTGCCTGTCTGCCTCAATGGTGGACACGTGACTTGCCTCTTGTGCCTCCTCCAAGTTCTAAAGGAGACCCTGAGCCTGACCACTGGCCTCGCCAGCTCCTGCAGCCCTGCTGCCTCCTTGGACTCCCAGTCCTACTTTCCCTGACCAGCCTGTAGCTCTGATGTTCTCATCCTACCACCTCACCTGCTGCCCATTCCTCTGGTTTCTTTTCCCCTCCTTTGGTCTGAGTCTCTGGTGCTTACATGAATTTCCATACAAGTCAATCTGGCTGGTGGTCTGACCCTCCTTGTCTTCATTCTGTGTAAGTATGGCAAGATTCCACTTTTCCTGCCGTGCTTTATGGACCTTCCTAGTCTCTTCCGCAGTGTCCACTTCCTTTTTTATTTTTTTTCTCTAAAGATATCCTTTCCTTGTAAGAATCTCTTTTGTCAGGGAACTCTGGGGACACTTCTGGGAACATTTGGTTTATTTATTATTTTTTGAAGAGAAAAGGTTTTACTCAGTCACCCAGGCTGGAGCACAGTGGCACAATCATAGCTCACTGCAACCTTGAAATCCTGGGCTCAAGAGATCCTCCTGCCTTGGCCCTCCCAAGGTGCTAGGACTACAGGCGTGAGCCATTGTGCCCGGCCCACATTTGTTTCTTTCCCCCCTTGGAAATCCATTTACTGTGCGTGTGCGTGTGTGCTGGGGGAAGGTGGTATGTGTGCCTGTCTGTCTCTTTCTCCCACATACCCTTTAGTAAACCACATTTTGATGTAACTCCCTTTAAAAATATCAACACAGGCTCAGTTTCAAACACCTGTTTGTGTCCAGGCCCTCTGAACTCTGGAGGGCATTTTTTTCATCAGGAACTTTCTGACCTCTCCCAGGACAAACGCTACTACTCTGACAGCACCATGCACAGAAGAGGCACCCAGATCACTGTGGCTGTGTTTCTGAAAATGATCTCTGAGGTTGGTATCTCCCAAGGCTGCAAAAAACACAAGGAAATTGCCAAAAATGGCTCCCTGAACATTCAGAGAATGTACCAGAGGTGAAGGGAGGGAACTTCAAAGGGCTGCCCCTTAAAAGCCGAGAAAGAGAAAAAGTAGGGGGAGTGGTTGCAGTCACCAACCACTCTGCACATATTTGAAGAATCCTTTAAGGAAGATGCCAAGCTCAAAAGAAATCCAAGCAAAAATTAACTCGGGTGGGGGATAAGGGTTGAGAAAGGAACCTAAGACAGGAGTAAGAAAGCCATGCAGCTTAAAATAAACAGCATAACCATCCGTCACCTCAACTACACCAAAATCATAGGACAAAGCGGGACACAAAGCAGAGCTTGGGAAGGAACTATCGGCATGAGAAAAACTAGGAAATACCTGTGGCAGGTTTGCACTGGGTGCTTTATTAAGCGTCTCCATTTTTTCTAAATCTGCCTCTAACTCTGTTTGGCAGAGGTTGAGATCTTTGTCTAGATTAGTCTGGTTCAAGAAAGAAAAGATGGGAAAGAAGGTTTTAGTTTGGAGGAAAGGGAAAAAGAATGGAAGGTTAAGTTTGAAAAATGAAATTTTTTTTAGTGTCATACTTTCATAAAGGCCAAGATGCCCCATGACTAAAACACAAGAGCTCACCAGAAATTAGTTAAAGACACGAAAACAGAGAATGTAACATCAGGCTTATAAAATAGAAACTCTAAAGTAATCAGCTTCAAATATCTATTCTATTTGCTAAAGAGAACTACAAATACCACAAAAACCTACCTTTAAGGAAATACCTATTTTCTCTCTTTTCAGAGTATGGTGACTGTGATAAATACTATATATGTCAGGAGAATAAGTAATTGCTTAGAAAACCTCTAAACATTAGTATATGTCTTAGAGACTTTGTTAAATAGTTTTATCACCAAGCAAAAAAAAAAAAAAAAACAAAAACAAACAAAAAAAATTTATCACCAAGTTAAAAAAAAAGTGATTTAAGAAAACAAACCCACAACACACTCACACTAACCAAGGCTAGAGAGCACACACACAGTCCAACAGAGGAGGCACAGTGGAATTACCTTTCTATCCTCTCTAGGAAGGATAGAGCAGTCTCCAGGAGTATAATCCCATATCTTTTTGGGAGGCTGACGGGAAGCAGAGGAGGAAATGAAGAAATGAGCATAAAGACATAAAGACAAACATGGAGACTGGCTCAAACAGAGAGGGGCACACTAGGAGAACTGTGTCAACACAGAGGGAACTCAAAAGCAGAGGGAGTGGGCACTCAGCCTACAGACACATGGCTACCTGCCCCGAATAGGAGCTCTGAGGACTTGGGAGCTGGGACCATTACCTAGGAAGTGTGTTTCTATGTCTGTGTCTCAAGAGCAAATCATTGTTGGATTCTAAATATTGAAAACTTAAAAAAAGAAGAAAAAAAAAAAGCATTAACATGAATTTGAACAAAAATAGAAACTTACATTCCTCACTGTCCTTTTCAAACTAAGATTGACCCTGCAGAGTCTACATTTTTGAAGCAGTCATCCCCTGCTATAAAATTCAACATGTGTTAACAAATCTATGAATCTATAGGTTTGGCCAATGGAGGATAAGCTAAACTAAATGTGCCCTCTATGGTTTGTGGCAATGAAATCTATGCACACAATGTGTGTTAAGTGCTCAATTTTATACGACTAGTTTTAAAATCTCCTTTTACAGTTTAACTAGACTTTGATAATACTGCTAGTGATTGAGACCTACCTTCTCTCCTTCTTAAAGAACCGGGCTTAAACTTAGAATTTAAATAGTGAACTGTAAAGTTATTTTCATTTTCTCTTTTAACCCTTCATGTTAGAATTAGAGCTGCAGTCCTTAGACAGAAATTTTCCAGGAGACTGTTGTAAGTTTAATGAGGAAGGGTAGGACATTCGGAAGTTATGAGGTACTTTTAACTCTAAAACCTCTCTCCCACCAAACAGACCTTCTTGTTCTGCCTACTTAGACATGAATTTTCTTATATAATGACCTCTGGGATGATGAGAAATGGGATCATTAATAGCTCCTAAAATCTTATGTAAATTTCATTATAACCAACTCTACTGAAGCATTCAAATTGACTTGAACTGTGAAATTTTGACTTGTGCTTACAGATAGAAATCATGTCAATTTCTGTAGAAATTACAGAGAAAAGAAGAAGAAAAAGCTAATACCCAGGCCCTTTGTAATAAATCTGCAAATAAAAAGTAATCTGATTCCAAGGTAAGTTTGCACTGAAGGCAACAGGTTAGTATTGTCATCTCTGTACGTGTATGTTCTGCAGTGACATTAGCAATGACCATTCATCTTTAAGTACTTGATATACTTGGATTGTTCATCTGGGGAAGGAGACTTTTTAAAGTCACTTATGGTACCTCTACTCATTTGCTTCTTACTGAAAAAAAAAAAAAAAAGACAGTGTTTGACAGTGTTTACAAATTAAATTGGTTTTAAGTAATCCTCCCCAAAATGGTTACTTGAACCATTTGCTGTTCTATAACAACTTGTTAGAGTTTAAAAGGCATCACAGTCAAGATCTTGCTAAAATTTCAGTTCATTTTGTGTGGCTTTAAGTGAAGGAGTTGATGAAGAAAGGAGTTCAGGATGAATGTCTAGTGTCAAAGGCTTTATCCAGGATAAGTGCTCCTGAGTTGGTATGGGAAAAAAATAGCGATGATGATCCACATGATTGGGTAAGAATTTTAATATTATTCTGCCTCTGAATGGCTGAAAATTTTCCAAAACAACTTCCAAGGTCTACACCACTTTTATTTATGTCTCTTACTCTTTGGTGGCAGAGCAGTTGGGGCAGGAAGAAAATCGAAGAAAAAAATCTCTCCCTACCACAACTTCTTCCCAAACTCTGTGGGTTCAACCAGGTAATAAGCTCGCTCTTAGGATGTCTCAGACCGTAAGGGACTGTTTCACCTTAGGGCTGCTCCTTGGGATATAGGCATTGATTAAGTTACTTAGGCAAGTCTTCAAAAGCATCTTTTAAAGTAAGACCTACACAAAATAGAGCAGATCCATCAGAAGGACTCTCAGATCTGTGAAAGGAACACAAGTAGCTTCATAGAAAATGCCATTTTGTAAAAGCATCTCTAAGTCTATAAATAATTAAGAGGCAGTCAAATCAACGGGTAAGGACAAAAGTTATAGGAAATCCCTAATATATAATTGGACTGTGTTCTCAACATTTGTTTTAAGCAGTTTTGTTGTACTTAGACCAAGAGTTTTCAGTAGAAACAGTGTTAATCTATCAAGCCACTCACAGAGCCTATTTAATGAATGTTGGCACTGAAATACTGTCTATAAAAAATTATTTTCAATGATAGATTTAGTAAAACAAACCAATCACAATAAAGTAGAAAAAAATTATCCCATAATATTTCCTAAAAGCTAATATTTCAGATAAAACTAGTTATTTGGCAGATGAGATGACTAGAAATTTGTGGATTCTGAAGGGACTTCAAAAATCAATGGCATGGACTCTTTATTAAACATAATTTAAAACTAATAGCTTTTGCTTTCCTTGATGAGAGTATGGCATTATTATTATATATACCAATCATGGTCTTTGTGTGTGGGGGGGGAGGGGACTACATATATCAGAAGGTTTTTTGTGTGTGAGATAATTGAGCAGGTTTTAAGAAAAAGAACAAGAAAAGTGTTAGGATACTGTTAAATATTTCCATGTGGAAAAGATTGCCTGAGGTAGACTTAATTGATGTCTGAAAGGTGAACAGCAGAGAAAAAAAGGAGAGAAGGGAGAAGACATGAGGTGTGCACCAAAGCTTTGGGGAGGGGAGAAGAAAGGTGGGTGTTGGGTTTGAATTAGATGTATTCTCTCCAGAGGTCACTAGGTGGCGCTGTTCATTTGTGATAGCTCAGCCCCTATCCCAGGACAGTGTCTAGAAGGAACCAGAGAGGGGAAAAGTTGGCTGTTTGCAAGTCTGGCGCTCCTAACTCAGAAGAAGCCTGAGTTTTCCAATTAAAGCTCAGAATTGCTAAACCAAATTAGCAACTCCAGAGCAACGGCTTAATTTCTCTGTCTTTGTCTTAATGAAAAATAGACACCATGGAATTTAACATTTTACTGAACTATATTTCCTGTCTGCAAATAAAACTATCACATCAAACCACAGTAATTCAGAAGCTGGATTCAATGCTTAAGGTCTCATACAAACATCTAATAAAATGTTTTTATATACTTAAGTCTTCCACCTGGAAATTCTTTTTCAGCTGTAATAATTAAGACTTTCAAGAAACTAGAGTTTTAAAGTCAGTTTCCAGTCATCTCTGGTGGAAGGACGAGCTCAATTCTCTCTTCCATTTGATATTCCTTTGGGTGCAGGCCTAAGAAAATCCTCCTTTAGGTGCAAAAAGTCAATTTGTACCAAAGCCAAACTTAGAGATGTCATGAGGAAGACTAGGCTGAACACTAAATAAGCTGGAATTCCAATCTCCCATCTCAAACTTTGGGAATATTATCCTAACTCATAGAAATCATTCCCCAAAGTCTCCTATAATGGGGTTGCCTTTGTGGGTCATATCTACATAAAGAAGCCTTAGGATGTGATCACTTCCCTTGCATATGTGCTTTTAAAAAATGCTAGTTAAAGCAGTGATGATGCTGGCTATCTCAGGGTGTAGTGCACTTTCCTGCTTGTCTTTAGCAAGCCATAAAGACTTTGGTCAAAGAAGTAACCGATAACCGAAATAATGCCATCCACAAGGCATGTGGTATTTATTGTTACCCACAGGAGGTCCAGAGACAATTCGGTGTCTCTCTGGGATATTCTGTCAAGACATTCTTCCAGAGCTCACTGTCCTCCTTTCTTGGTGAAGCAAGCAAAGCAAAGTTCACAGCTTAGGCTGGGCGCGGTGGCTCACGCCTGTAATCCTAGCACTCTGGGAGGCTGAGGCGGGCAGATAGCTCAAGGTCAGGAGTTCAAAACCAGCCTGAGCAAGAGCGAGACCCTGTCTCTACTATAAAATAGAAAGAAATTAATTGGCCAACTAATTTATATAGAAAAAATTAGCCAGGCATGGCGGTGCATGCCTGTAGCCCCAGCTACTCTGGAGGCTGAGGCAGGATTGCTTGAGCCCAGGAGTTTGAGGTTGCTGTGAGCTAGGCTGATGCCATGGCACTCACTCTAGCCTGGGCAACAAAGCGAGACTCTGTCTCAAAAAAAATAAATTAAAAAAAAAAAAAAAGTTCACAGGTTGTAGTGAGACTACCCTACTATAGATGACAGTACAACTGTTCCTCACTCCCTGAATTTATTACAAGTAGATCTTACTCTTTAGCAGCAACAATGCACCAACAGCATTATTTTAAAAGGTGTAAAACCGCTGAAGCTATCAAACTTACCGGTTTCCCAAACTCCAATTCCGAAAAGAATTTATACCAAGGTTCATTCTTTAAATCTATCTCTTCTGGGCTTATATCCCGACTCTATAGGGGTTGGTGATAGGGAAATGGAAGAAAGAGAAGGATAACATTATGCAAAGATTACATAGGAATAGGCCAGTAGAGATGCAGTGGTTTCCAGGTGTAGGTAGCAACTGCATTCAATAGCAGCAATCATCTGTTTTTACTGGTATCAGCAAAAACAAGAGGGAGAGGATGGGTTTATAAAAACAGGGAAACTGAGGCAAGGTAGCAGTGAGTGAATCATTTTCAGGCCTAAGGCAGAGGCAAATGGAGAACTCTGCACCACACTGCTGTCCTCCACAACAAATCTGAATATGGGCACAACAGCATCCCTTAATGATTTTCAGTATTGTGGAAGAAAAGAAAGCCTTTATTTCTTCTGCACAAAGAACTATTAGTTACGAGAAAAAACCTGGTGAGCGCACCAAACATTTAGCCATCTATGCCAGATGAGTAGAGCAAACAGTTTTTACGGGCTAGTACAGTTTTAGTACTTATTTGCAAGGCTGCCTTAAAGTTTTCAAAATAAACACAAATACTGACACTTTATAAAAGCCAATTGGTTAATACTGCATCTTTAATGGCACATGAAGAGGTGAGAAACCATGTCCTGTACACAGTAAAGTGAAAGATGATATAAGCAAAAAGAGAGGACATGGAGAGAAAACATTTTAAACAAGCAACCATGGGGGATGAATACAGACAGAATATACTTTGTGTTCTAATGAATACATGTTAAAGAGCCGGGAAAAAATAAAGTGAGGGAAAAGCTGGACAAGACAGATAACAGTGGTGAAAAAAACTCCTGGATCGTGTTAGAAAAATAAGTTAGATTTCTCACTTTATATAACTCTAAGAGGTATCACATAGATTGATAATTTGATTCCATGGGATATAATATTTAATCAAATATGTATAAAGTTCTAGTACCTTACTCTGTGGAATAACATGTGTTCCTGGAAATAATTAGTTGGAAAATGAATGCCTGGAAAGCAAATCAGGTTTTCCCCTTAATAGATACGTTTACATTAGACAAAAGTATCTGAGGTTCATGGTTTAGTTAAATTCTTATATGCATATATGTTTTAAAAAACTTTGATAAGCACAAAAAAGAGAGATATAGTGATTTTCTGCAATAATTTGAAACATAAAATGTACATATTCTACTGAGATTGAAAACACACAAGGAACTTCAGTACTTCTAGGCTTCAACACCTGAGGAAGGGGTCACCACGCATCTGTACAGCTCTGTGATGCTACTACTACTTTACAAGCCAGGTCTTCCTGAACACCTTTGTGAACGCCTTTCTTCGTGCAGTTAACAGCCCCTCTGCAGCTTGTAGAAATGGCTACAAACTTTCTTAGTGATCTTTACCAACCCCTTCTTCTTCTAAGACCCTTAGAAGAATCTTTATCATTACTTCCACTTTTGCTCAGTAGAGGAAGATATGGATATATGGCAGAGAATCTTTCATTAGCTGAAATTAAACTATGATGAAATTAGAAGGAAGTATACATGGAAACATGAGGTCTATCCACTTGCATCCAGATAAAATCTTCTCCAAATGTCTTTAGGGAATTAGGGCTTAAATCTTGAAGAGGAAAGCTCGTCCTCACTACAGCAAATGGAGTCTGTATTTATTGAGTGAAATGAGACACTATCCACAAGGATACAACTATTGAGGAGTGATGGCTTAGACCTGGCGTCCTCAAACTATGGCCCGCAGGCCACATACAGGTGTTTTTGCCCGTTTGCCTTTTACTTCAAAATAAGATATGTGCAGTGTGCATAGGAATTTGTTTATAGTTTTTTTTTTACTATAGTCTGGCCGTCCAACGGTCTGAGGGACAGTGAACTGGCTCCGTTTAAAAAGTTTGAGGACCCCTGGTAGACACTGGGACACTGTAGATCCTAATATGATGGGGTTTTGCAAAATCTATTTCATGTTTTTTATTTTTACAAAGATTATTTATAAACTGCTCTCTGGGAATAGGCTAGGCATTTTTTTTTTTTTTTAACATAATGTACTAACTCTTTCAGGAAACTGCCTGAAAGTTTTGGCACTCACAGTCCTGAAAGAATTAACCCATTTTATTCTGGAAGATTGTCTGCAGATGGTTTTACTGCAGAGGTTAATGCTGTGCCAAGAATAGGATCAGGAGGTATGTCAAATAACTTGTGTCCAGAGCAGCAGGCCTCAGTCCTTTGACTGTCCTCAGTCCTTTTACCTTTATCCAGAGATAAAGGTAAAAAGATGACACCACATAGCACCAACATCTGCATTTAATTTTGCCATGTATAAGTCAGCTGTAGATCCAATCATGGAACAGGCCAACAGAAAACAACCTACTGGGTGCAGAGAAGGACCTCTGTCCTGGCAGGCAGGGCAAATTTCATAATGCCAGGCAAAGTTCTTTGGTACTAGAGGCTATTCTCCCGGCTCAAAAGAAATCCTTGGAAAGGGCAGGTAACTCCCCAGGAAAATGCCGAGTTTTCCTCAAAGACAGCTTTGCTGCTTGAACGGGGGCCAAAGACCAGCTTCAAATTTCAATTAGATAGGTCATCTGAATATGGTATGTTTGTCTATGCAGTCCTCTATAGCATTCACAGTTCCTGTGCCCATGTTATCACACTTGACCCTCTCACTCAGGGCTTCAGTGAGGTTGGTGGGCCAGATGATATTCCTATTCACAGGCGAAAACTCTGAGGTTCAGAGAGGTTAAGTGGTTTACCCCAAGACATAAGGCAGAGTCAGAACTAGAACCCAGAACTCAGATGTTCTAATTCCTAGCCCAGTTCTCTTTACACTATGCTACAATATATTCTATTTCTCATACTCCAAATGAGAGGGGCTGACCCACCAGGACTGCTGAAACAGGGCTAAGTGACCAATTCGAGAAGCCAGGGAAGGAACTCAAAGTGACAGTGGATTGGGAAGAAACCAAGCTAGGTAAATACCCTTGTTTCACACTTCCAAATATATACAGTGTCTGTAATTACTGTTTTAATATCTGTCCTTCCTATTATACACCTATGGGAGCAGGAACTCAACGTGTGACCCAGGGCTTGGCATGTAAAAGTTATTCTATGTGTGTATTTGTTGAATTGAGCTGAAGTTCTGTAAGGGACTTTAGAGGAAAGTATAAGGGGAAAAAAGCCTGAAAAAGGTCATTTCTGAGAAGTCAGGGACCGACCAACAGCTCCCCAGTTCCAAGGCCAGAAGAGAAGAAAATGCCACCCTACTATGGTAAGAGAAGATCAAATAGGTATGGAGACCTTCACATGAGTCTGCCAAACAGGCAACTATGTCACCAAGGTTGTGAGTCTTCCATAGGGGAGTCTGAGGGCAGTACAGTGCTTCTCTCACTGTCTGGGTGGCTTGGGTAAGCTCCAGGGGCAGGACGAGCTCTGGGGCAGCCTTTATAGTCCATATTCAACTCTTCCTGCTGACAATATATACATGTGCCACAATTTAAACTGCCAGAGTTAAGCAGACACAGTATCTCAAATGGAAGAAAAAAACTTTTTTTTCTAAAATGAAGTACTATGTATCTGACAGCAAACTTAGATTCTACATCTGTCACTAGTTAGTATACATATCTACAGTTGACAACAATAACAAAAAATGTGTGTAGGTGGGGGTAGTGCTCAAATTCTGGCAAACCAGATATTGGATACCAAAAGGCAAGATTCACACACTGAAGCTCACATCCCAATTTTTCTGTTCATATGATAAAAATAGGGAAAAAATTAAACATAAAGGACTAATTCAACTACTGCAAAAGGTAGAGTATCAAAAGATTAAGATTTGGCTGAAATTTCTTTCTAAAATCAAAAATTTTTCTTTGGAAGAATAGAGCTAAATTGTGTGAAAGGCACTAAATTAAACTATTGAATAGTTACGTTCCTCCCTAGCCTGCCTTTGGTGTTTCTGTCCCATTAATGGAGTAAGCCTAAGGTGTGGAACAACACAGAGGAGATTCCTGGGTAATCCACGCCTACGCTCACCACCAATCCCCAAGAGCGCCTCCAGGGGGTGCTGTGTGTTACTTTTCCAAGTGTGTAAAAACAATGTATATGATCCCTAGAAGCATGGCATGGAAGATTCTTGTAACTATTACGGTATTGATGAGAAAAACTAAACTATGTTGTTATTTTTCCTAGTTCTGAATAGTGGTTAAATTACTAGGAATCAAGGAAAGGAGATGGAAACAAAGAAGAAATTAAGAAAAGGGGCGAGCCATCGATAAGAGCCCTGACAGTCTATAAATGGTAATGTTGCCAAAACAAAAATACCCAAATGCCTATAGGGTCCCTGAAGTCATTTAAATGTACTAATATGTTATGATGGGTCCCAGAATCATTATTAAAGTGTTAGGAATATACCTGAAGAACCTGACTTTCTTTCCCGGAACACCTGGGTGGAGGGGTACCTTCCGTGTTTATTACGTACAAGGTACCTTCTAACAGGCAGAGAACCTTGAATGAATGGGGAGCCAGAGGCTAACTTCTCTGCTCCTCTCTGGACTTTCTGCTTGAAATAGCTGTGGCATCCAGTAAACTCCAAGGAATGACAACTCTGAAAGTATTTCTGTGACCTCTTGATCTTTTCTCCTAATTAAAATAACTTATCCCTCTGTACTTTTAAAGATGTCACATTTTCATTTCAGTAAAAGTCAAATTGATTCTTCCTGCAAAACATGCAGAGCAGAAGAGGCGGAGGGAACATAATTGGAGCCCGCGTTTCAGAGGCTGCTTACTCGGCACATGGTGTGGGAGCAGCATTTTCACAAAGCCCATCCCAGCATGATAATGCCATCATCCTGCTGTCATGCTGAAGGACTGCACCGTCTATGAGCTTTGGAGAACCCCTTTAAGCAGGATCACAATTCTGAGCCAGCCTTTTCTGATGAAGTGTGAATAAATGCAGTATGATTGGCAAATATGAAACTAACCAGTTTGTAAAAATTCTTCCCGTTTCACAGAGGAGGATGCTTCCTCAGGGTGGTCTGCTATACCCACCCAGCCATCTTCCCAACTCCTAATTGCTTGGAAATGTAAACTTGTGCAGGGAACCATAAACCAGACTGAATGTGAAATTAGTCCTCAATACGGCACTTGTCAAAAAAGGTAGACCTAAAAGACACACTGGAACAGCCTGGGGCCTTTTTTCTAAGTCATAACATCCTATTAGTTATTTAGCTTTTAATGATAAATAAAATTCTATAACATATATACAAAATGTATATATGTTCAAATGAGTCACTTAAAAAAAACAAAACTGGACTCCAGTTAACAACAAGCCTGATAAATTAACAGGTAGACATTACAAAAAGACAGCAGCAAAAATCTGTATGTTAGTGGGAAAATTAATATTAGTTAAAACCATGCACAAAAAAAGCAACAGAGCCACAATAAGAGGATTCTTTAAAAACGGACTCTGAGGACTTATTTTATGAACACCTGCAAAAATGAAGAGGGTAAAAATACTTCATTTTTTCATTGTCTTCTAAACAAAGAGAGTCTATCTCAAGGGGAAAAGAATGTGATCCAACTGGCTGCATGATGCATCCGGATAAAAGAACATGGGCAGGGTGGGACAAAGGAACTTTAATATGCACATTACCATCTTTTCGTTAGTCAGAACGGAAGACTTGCCCGGTTGATATTCGTAAATGCTTTTGGGCTCTGCACGGTATTTTCTCGTATCCACTTTCTTATCTGGGGGCTCCCAGTCATTTCTGCAGAAAAAAAATCCTATTAGAGCTATTTTCATGAAAACTGGCATCGGCTTTTGAGAAGGTCTGACTTTGGTTGGCTGTTGTCTAATCAAGGAACTTTTATATCCAAAGCATAAATTCAGAGCCTGGGCGATCAATGTAATTGTGCTGGTTTGCTTCTCAAAACAACCAGTCAAGGCTCTGTGTTAACTTCACAAAGGGCGTGAAGTATCCTGTGCTCAAAACCAGGTCCCAGGAAGCAGAGAGAAGAGAAAGCAGCAGGGAGGGAGGAGGAAGCAGCAATGCTGGCTCTGGAAAAATCTTTCACCTTGCTCTACTCTCATGAGCTTATCATTCCCCAAACATGCTTGTACTTCCCACTCATGCTAGTGGCATCAGGAGAACCCTGGTTCTGGAGCCACTCGACTGTGGTTCAAATCCCTGCTATACCACTAGCTAGCTAGGTGATCTTAGAGAAGCACTTTACCTCTTGGTACCTCAGTTTCCTCATCTGAAAAATGGGGGTTGCTATATGGATTAAGTGAGACTGTATATACATCACAGAGCAGAATGCTAAGCCCATAGTAACCACTCAATAAATGTTAGCTGTTCTTATAATTATATTCTTCCCTATTCCACACCCCACTGCACTACCCACCAATTTCAGCCTTTGGCACAGATATTTAACCTGGCGTCCAGGGATGGGTTTCAGAGGATACATGAATCCTTGGAAATTGTAAAATTGTTTGCAATTTATTTTTCTTTGAGACAGAATTGCACTCTGTGGCCCAGGCTAGAGTGTGCGGTGGCACAATCATAGTTCACTGGAGCCTTGGTGAGCCTGGGTGATCATCCTCACCTGTCTCAGCCTCCTGAGTAGCTGGGACTATAGGCACATGTCACCATGCCAAGCTAATTTTTTTTTTTGGTAGAGACCAGGTCTTGCTATGTTGCCCAGGCTGGTCTCAAACTCCTGGCCTAAGTGATCCTCCTGCCTCAGCCTCCCAAAGTGTTAGGATTATAGGCATGAACCACTGCACCCAATCTATTCACATGCATCAGTGCACTCTGCACTGTGATTATATTTAGTTTTTCATGAAAGCTGTAAACTTCTGGAAGCCCGAGACAATACTTTATATACACTTATATTCTTCCATAACAACTGGTTCGATCTGCATAGAATGCACCCAGTAGGTGCTTAGTGAATGCACCTGTAAATGGTATACACAGCCTTCCTTTTAAATTAATTATTAAACTTCTCAGGTAGATGCCACTTAAGTATGTGTGGTCTTTTAAAACAGCCATTCATGTTTTGTCTATGAAGATGGAAAAGGTACAGAAGTGTGAAACTGGATGTGTATTTAAGGGAAAAATAAGTAATTTTGTTGGCCAGAGCCTTATGTGTGATGAGAAGTGGTGGAAGTTGGAGCTGGAAAATGATGGGACACCTGTCCAAACAGCATAGGAAGTTTGCTCCATAGGGTATTTTTAGAGATTAAAAACTCAAGGAAAAAAATTGGGTTGTTTAGTGCAGGTATTAAGAGATGACTAATGCTGCTATTAGAACAAGTCAATGATTATGTCTCAGTAATATATGTTGCATGAATAAATGGACATTAAAAAGTGTTTTTAAAATTAGTCTTTGCTATGATTATGTGAACACAGAATACAAAAATTTGACAAATCTTGTAGTTAAGATTTCTCTTGTGAAACTATAGAAGTGGTAATTATAGTGAACGTTAATTAAGCCCATACTATGAGCCAGGCACTACTAGGAATGTTGTATATATTATCTCATTTTATCCTTGCAATATCTCTATCAGGGAGTTGTGTTATTTTTATCCCCATTTTACAGGTGAGGACACTGAGACTCAGAAAGAGTAAGTCACAGCTAATAGGTGGCAGAGCAGGGATTCAAATTCCACATTCCCAAGAAAGGAGGCTCCTATGTCTCCATGAGCACTGAGCAGGCCCTGGCGGGTAACAAACAGGTGGCAAGGTGGCACTTACCTTTCTGGGCTGGACTTCAGCGAGGAAGAGCGGGCTGGGAGGGGTAGTGTGGCTGACCTCTTAACTACCTTCTCACCATCAAAGCAGCTCATCTCACTTTTTGAACGAGGCACAGAAAGGGGAGATTTTGCTGCAGAAATGTAGTTCATACAAACAACTTCAGACTGATGAAAATGGAAAACTAGATGGTATCTTCCCTCACCCACCACTTTCCCTTCCTCCCCCAGGACCAGGAAATTCAAAGTCACTTACTGTCTTCAGAAAAGGAGTATCGAGGAGAGTACAGATCTGAATCATCATCTATTGAACAAAACAACATGTAGTCAGGAGAAATCCGGCTCAGGTACGAGAACCCGGCTGCACGTTCCCCGAGTCCACAGTCGGGCCAGCATCCAACCCCACCAGGGAACCCCGCTGAGAGAGGAGGCGTCAAGCGCTGGAAGCCACACCACAGCAGACGGCGTTTGAGAGGAGCAAGGTTCGCGGAGTCCACCCCACCACACCTGCGGTCCGGGCAGGACATTCACTACACCTGGCCAATGACTGCTGCCTGACACCAAGAAACACATGGGGACAAACAGCCAAAGGCCCCCTCAAAAGAATCCCTACAACCAAAGCTGGAACGTAGGGTCCACGTGTGGCTGAGAGGGACCCTGGCTGCCCCCGCTCGGTCTCTGGTCCAGCCTGCTGGGTCCCATGGAGTCTCAAGAGGCCCCTTCCCAGGGCGTCTAGGGTGCTACTGGGTGGCAAGGAGAAGCCCAGAGGCTGTGTGTTCCAGCTCCCACCCGGGGTTTGACCTGTTTACATACAAAATATCATTAACAAAGAGGTTCTGCAGTGAGGAAAGAGTTTGAGAAAACCTCCAACAAAATTTGTTTTGATTCCACCTCAATCTGTTCCCTGAGTAGATTTCTTTCCTTGGAACACAGCACACCATAGCTGATGTGGTTGCCTGGTTTGCTCTGCAAAGGTGCTACTCAAGTAAGTTCTAAATTGTGACTCTGGAACAAATCAAACTCCCACTCCTGTGAGTTTCTATGGTGGATGAAGGCTCTCCACAGGCTCAACACATGTCCCTACATAAGCAGAAACCTGGGGCTCTAAGGCTTGCAGAACTGGGGACAGGATCTGAACCCCTCATGGAAGTGGCTGCATTATCCCAAGTAAAAATCAGACCACAGGCATTCTTACGAGAACAGATTTTTAAACAGGGACTGTCCTAAAAATGTAGGACAGTCACTACATCCACAATGACCCCTCCAAAGCGTTACTCCAAAAAGATTCTGAAACAGCCTTTCCCATTTTCTAATATCTTGCTAATCTGAATTCAAAATTCATGTGCATGGAATGAAGGCCCAATTCTCCGCTCCCCCCCCCCCATTTTTTTTTGAGACAGAGTCTCATTCTGTTGCCTGGGCTACCCTGCCGTGGCATCAGCCTAGCTCACAGGAACCTCAAACTCCTGGGCTCAATCCTTCTGCCTCAGCCTCCCGAGTAGCTGGTACTACAGGCATGTGCCACCATGCCTGGCTAATTTTTTCTATACATATCAGTTGGCCAATTAATTTCTTTCGATTTTTAGTAGAGACGGGATCTCGCTCTTGCGCAGGCTGGTTTCGAACTCCTGACCTTGAGCGAT
The DNA here is from genome assembly GCF_040939455.1 of Microcebus murinus. Classification (NCBI taxonomy): domain Eukaryota; kingdom Metazoa; phylum Chordata; class Mammalia; order Primates; family Cheirogaleidae; genus Microcebus; species Microcebus murinus. The sequence continues at coordinate 30,053,375 of NC_134117.1, read as the reverse complement.
CCGCCTGCCTTAGCCTCCCAGAGTGCTAGGATTACAAGCGTGAGCCACCGCACCCCGTAACAACTTTAGCAAAGCACATGAACCAACCCTTGATGACAAGGCAAAGAATCCAATACAACATGTTAATGACTAAGTGTTACTCAACTCCTTATTTCTATGCAAATCATTTTAAATTTCAGAGCAGAAAAGGCCAGAATAGTTTATAAAATGTAAACAAAACTAACTGCTATATTTTGAACAAAGCACCATTCAGACAGCTTCACTATCACCCCTTCTCACCCCCTCTCCTCCTTTCCCCATTTTTGTCTGTTCCAAGTCTCTCTGGGCCCACATAAGGGACAGGCATCTGGTACCAAGATTTCAGAGCAGAAAATCCCAGAATATTTTATAAAATGTAAACAATTAGTCAACATCAAGGTTGAACAGGGCTTAAGGCTCTTCCACCAACACAGCCAAGCTTTTCACTGTTTTAGATTGAGTGTGTAAGCTTAAGTTAACTTCTGAAAATAGGGCAGAGGAAGGAGATAAATGCAATCCAGAAATAGATTTTTTGAAAGCCTGTTCAGAAGAATTGTGTGTGTTGCTAGTTTTGGTTTTTTCTTTTTCTTTTTTTTTTTTAACATAACTTCTGATTATTGTACTGATAAAATGCCATAGCAGGAATTTGATTAGAAAAAATGGTGCCTGCCCCAGATGAAAAGTTAGCTTAGGCAGAAGTCGATGTATGTGCTGCTTAAAATGCAGCCTAGCATTTCAGCTGAAAACCCTGTACCTCTTGGAATCATGGAGAAATTACAGCCTATCAGTAGATGATGAGGTCAAGGTTAATTTATAACTATTACCTGGTTCATGAGGTGAGATGCAAAGTTTTCACAGGGGTGGGGGTGGGGCAAGGGCAGATTCAAATATTCAAAGATTTTTTTTTCCTCCCCCCCTAAAGATTTTTTTTTTTTTTTAAAGCCTGAGCTCTTTAAAAAAAAATGCTTCTCCTTAGAGCTTTCTAATGTGGAATTCTAGAAGGTTTATTAGAAGAAAATGAGAAATAGCTCTTATGAGATGGGAAAGAATAGCACTGCTCGGGAAGTTTAACAATTTAGGTATTTTGAAAAGGAGAAGGAGAAGTGGGGAAGCTGGAGTGTGGGCAACAGAGGAGTTTGAATGACTGCTCGTAAGTTCTATGGACTTCTAAGAGGACAAACTAAAGTGTGGATTCATCTGAACAACTTTACAATTAGGACAAGTTCTGGGGATGTATAATTTGTTTTTTTTTTTTTTTTTTTTTTTTTTTTTGAGACAGAGTCTCGCTTTGTTGCCCAGGCTAGAGTGAGTGCCGTGGCGTCCTAGCTCACAGCAACCTCAAACTCCTGGGCTCGAGTGATCCTTCTGCCTCAGCCTCCCGGGTAGCTGGGACTACAGGCATGCGCCACCATGCCCGGCTAATTTTTTATATATATATCAGTTGGCCAATTAATTTCTTTCTATTTATAGTAGAGACGGGGTCTCGCTCTTGCTCAGGCTGGTTTTGAACTCCTGACCTCGAGCAATCCGCCCGCCTCGGCCTCCCAAGAGCTAGGATTACAGGCGTGAGCCACAGCGCCCGGCCTATAATTTGTTTTTTTAAATTTTAATGCCTGTCTTATAAATCTAATAGAAGTCAATTTTACTTCAGCTTATGAATAAAAATAGTAATAGTAGCTCCCATTACTAAGTACCTAATAATAGCTGGTGATTTACTAATAACATCTCACTTAAACCTTGTAGAAACTCCAGAAGGAAGTAAATATCTCATTTTATAGACAAGGAAACTAAAGCCCAAGCAGGTTAAGAAACTTTGCCCTTGGCTGCATAGTGAGAAAGAGACAAAGCAGGAATGGACTCAAGATCTTTTTGTCTCTTCTTTCCTGTGTCACCTCAGGCTTGTGACAGGGACAGCTGCTGTATTCTAGCTTTCACCCCAGCTTCATGTGCCTAGTCCTGGGAAAGCTGAAAGATTGTGTGGCTATTTCATTATCATTTTCGTTGTAGAAGAAGCAGAGAAGTCTTGAAACTCAAGTTATGTTCCATGCTGTTGACCAGGCCAATTTCTAGCTCCCAAAGCCTTTGCTCTGTTTTTCCATATCACCTCACCCTGGGTGATGCTTAAGCAAGTTTTCTGAGTTACCCCACATTTCTAGCTTTCCTCCTACTAGTCCCCAGGGACAAAGGGTAATACTGAGTTGCTCTTGCTACATTTTCCCCTTGTTGCTCCTTGATGTAATAGCTCCTCCTAGTAGGCTAATCCACACTGGGGAAGATGGATATGTACTTGGAAAAACCAAGGAATGGGAAAACTGGGTGTGAGGAACACCCCTCTGCATTTCTATACACTAGAGCTAGCCAAATGGAATATGTGTGCACACATGCATGGAACCACAGTTAAGACACATCAAATGAAATGTTTTTCCAGTTGCCTATGAACTAGCACTTGAAACCCTGCCCTATTTCTCCAAGGGCTCTTTAAAATAATGCCATAGCCAGCTCAGCCATGCAGAGAATTTGTGATTCTGGTTCATGGTGGAACCACACACTAATTGTGCCCCTCAGAGCACCAAGCAGCAGACGTCAAACCTTGGCAGCAATGCTAAGAACTTCCTCTGCCAGTGATTTCCAGGAAGTGCTAACATTAAGCAGGATTTACACAGGCTAACAACTCACTTAGGGCCCTGAAGGCCCCTGCTGCGCTCTGATGTTTACACACGAATGATTCTCCACTGGGCTTTGGCAATCTGTCCTGAGTAACTCATTTTTGGGGACAGCTACTCTCCTAAAACTACCAGGAGCCACATAATTGCCTTTTCAACCACAGTTACCTTGAATGAGATTCCAAGTGACTTTTTTTCCTATTTTTTTTTTTTAAGAATTTATAAAAATCGTAAAGACAACTGGCGAAAGTGCTGGTTGACAATTGTTGTTCTATAAAAAAACTATGTGACTGAAACGGAATCATAGGCAAAAAGCAGCATTTGCATAACTACTTATCTATATCAATTAAATTCCACTTTTATGCATTCCATAGACTTTTTTTTTTTTTTTTTTGAGACAGAGTTTCACTTTGTTGTCCAGGCTAGAGTGAGTGCCGTGGCGTCAGCCTAGCTCACAGCAACCTCAAACTCCTGGGCTCGAGCGATCCTTCTGCCTCAGCCTCCCGAGTAGCTGGGACTACAGGCATGCGCCACCATGCCCGGCTAATTTTTTTATATATATATATATCAGTTGGCCAATTAATTTCTTTCTATTTATAGTAGAGACAGGGTCTCGCTCTTGCTCAGGCTGGTTTTGAACTCCTGACCTTGAGCAATCCGCCCGCCTCGGCCTCCCAAGAGCTAGGATTACAGGCGTGAGCCACCGCGCCCGGCCCATTCCATAGACCTTTAAACTTAAAATGATTTTTCTAATATTAATGGCTCATTTTCAATACAATCTTTTTCTAATTGCTTAATTAACATAATTCCTTCTCTAGCTTTACCCCACACACTTAGAAGAGAAAGGATAAAATAGAAAGGATACACACCACCTACAAACAAAAATAGTCAAAGAAAGAGATGCACGCAGAGCTGGGCATACAGCCTGGGTTGGATGGGAGAGGAGGAAGAAGTCAGAGAGCCAGGAATGCCAGGATGTCCAGGTGGCTTGGGGGAAGGGTCACCACGCTGTCTATGGGCTGGTTAAAGAGAATCAAGTTTTGAGGGATGGAAAAAAGACCAGGATAGAGTATGGAGTAGCTGTAGAAGACATATCTAGGAAAAAAAAAAAAGAATTCTCAGGAAGAAAATAAAGTGGAGCAAGAAAAAAGTTAAAGAGGAGAAAGCCTGGGAGGACCAGAGGGCTGGAAAAAGACTCACCATCCTCCTCTCCTGTCGGATTCCTGGGTCTCAAAGGTGGAAAGGGAATAACTGCTACCGTTTCTTCACTGTCCCTCAGGCCAAAGACTTTTGCACTTGCTAGGCGGAGCCCTCCTGGGCAGCTCCCGTTAGGAGAGCAAAGGTGACTGCTACAAGCAGCACAGCCCCTCCTCTGGGCAGTGCTAGCTGGAGTTTGGGGCAGGAGGCACAGATCCTGGCCAGTCATCTTCACAATACAACAGTTTGCTTGAACTTAAGCAAAATAAGGCTATTCTTAGAAACCCTGTAAGGCCAGTAGAGGATTGTTTTAACCCAACTAGAGATGTGCCTGAGAAAATCAGCCTCCTTAAATCCTTACTTTGGTGCAATCTCATCTAGGAATGAGGACAAAGCACTTTGACACCACAACCTGGGGATGCCTAGAGGGCGTGTCCTGGGTCACATCAAGAGGTGACAGTGGCCACCACTAGCCGAAAGTCATGAAAAAGGCATCCAAAAGCAAGTGTAAAAACCGGCCTCTGGGACTTCACCTCTGGCAATAGCCCTTCACTCCGACATGGCCCAGTGGGTCCTCACAGACCACAGACCAGGAAGTAACATACCAGTGACTTGGTTTTGCTGCAGATTCTAAGGCATTATTTCAAAATATCTTCCCTTTTCTTGACATCAAACATGCCAAGTGAGCAAACATCATTTGAGCATATTCAGAGCAGAAAGTCTATCTAGCTCTTTCGAATCTGTACTCCCCACTCTAATTCTACATCCAAATCCCCAAAATTGCATCTGGGCAAGTATCTTCATTTCTTTTAGGGGTCTGGGGAAGGGTGGCGTTCCTCCATTCCAGTGGTTCTCCATCCTGGCTGTGTGTCACAATCACATGGGGAGCTTTTCTAACTATGTATCCCCAGACACCATCCTGGGAGACACTGGGTCAGCTGACTTAGGCAGGACTGACTCAGAGGACACTAGGTGCCTGGAACGAGGTGTCAGAGAGTCCCTTGGCAAGGAGTGGACAACAAAGAACACAATGTATAAGAAGAGAGAAAGGGATCAGCAAAGCAGTATGGCAGAGTTAAGTAAAAGCCTATGTTTGAGGGGCCCTGTAGACCTGGGTTTGAACCTCTGTCAAGCTCTGTCACTTACTGTGTGATCTTGCACATATTACTTAACGTCTGTAAGCCTCATACTCTTCACTGGTAAAATAAAGATCTACCTTGTGGGGTGGCTGGGGAGATGAAAGTGAGATAACAATAGTGGTGCACTCGGCATGGAACCCTGTATATGGTGAGGAGCTCAGTAAATGGCAGTTGCATAGGCATCTCGGTGACAGCTGTTATTATTAGCAGGGCTGTGACTGTGACTGTGAGCTGCTAAGGTGCTGACCACGTACCTTAAAGCAGGAGGGTGGGGAGGGGGACAGGCTGCATTTCTAAAGCTGTTTCTACACAGCTTGTCCCTCTCCTGAGTCATGACACAAAGTATGATTACACGTGCTATCTCTCCCACCCCAATCAGAGTGGTCTCAAAGATTATGAAATGATTAGAAGTGACTGTTCTTTGTTGGAATTTACAATGCTTTTTTTTTTTTAAAAAAAAGCACATTTCAAACTTCATTGATTAAGACATGATAATTCTATTTATATTCTAAAAGCCTGGCCAGAAGTTTGCTTTTTCAGTGCAGCTGGAAGGGGGGGGGGGGGAGAAGGTTGCTAAGCCAGCATAAACAAACTTTCACATAGTCCCTTACTATTTAGGAGACTCAGCTTTGAGATCTTTAGAAACGTCTTTTTTATACTTTATAAACCACTAGAATTTAGACAGCAGCCCTTAGGCTAGGCTTTGATAGGTTTATTACAAAAAATTCTAGTTCCAAATTCTGAATTAAAACAAAACAAAAAGACAGCAGCAATAACAACCTTCTCCCTAGGAGATAGACTCTGGAATGATGGCTTGGATTTCTTGGGAAATTATCTGTTTCTTAATGTACATTAACATCTATGGGCAGCAAGTGCTGACTGGTCTTTAACACCTTTCTTTGAAAGGCATAAACCTTTCCTACATCAGGAAGGGTGTGCGTGGAGTCCAGGGCCACCTAGTGGGGACACAGGGCCGGAGCAGCACCACGGACAGGGCTGAGGAGGCCCTGCTGGAGCCCACAGACACCATCAAAACCACACATCATGGGTCCAGATATCCAGAGAATCTCCTGAAACTTTAAAAAACAAAGCAAAAGGCCGGGTGCGGTGGCTCACGACTGTAATCCTAGCACTCTGGGAGGCCGAGGTGGGCGGATTGCTCGAGGTCAGGAGTTTGAAACCAGCCTGAGCAAGAGCGAGACCCCATCTCTACTATAAATAGAAAGAAATTACTTGGCCAACTAACATATACAGAAAAAATTAGCCAGGCATGGTGACGCATGCCTGTAGTCCCAGCTGGAGGGGAGGGGAGGGAGGAGAAGGGAGGAGAAGGGAGGGGAAGGGAGGGGAAGGGAGGGGAAGGGAGGGGAAGGGAGGGGAAGGGAGGGGAAGGGAGGGGAAGGGAGGGGAAGGGAGGGGAAGGGAGGGGAAGGGAGGGGAAGGGAGGGGAAGGGAGGGGAAGGGAGGGGAAGGGAGGGGAAGGGAAGGGAAGGGAAGGGAAGGGAAGGGAAGGGAAGGGAAGGGAAGGGAAGGGAAGGGAAGGGAAGGGAAGGGAAGGGAAGGGAAGGGAAGGGAAGGGAAGGGAAGGGAAGGGAAGGGAAGGGAAGGGAAGGGAAGGGAAGGGAAGGGAAGGGAAGGGAAGGGAAGGGAAGGGAAGGGAAGGGAAGGGAAGGGAAGGGAAGGGAAGGGAAGAGAAGAGAAGAGAAGAGAAGAGAAAAAAAACCCAATGAGTCTTTAAAATGATCTAGCTTAAACACTTCCCTCATTTAAAGCCTTTATCTAACTGAATTCATCAGTGATCCATGCCTGGGTATGTGAGATAAAAGCTACCCTATTTTTAAAAGATCCCCAGGGAAGGAGACTTCTTAGAAACTTGTGTTAAAATCTAATCCTCTTTGCTATTATAAATTTATGTCCAACTAAATTTTTCCTTTTTATTCTTTAAGACTATTTCTTCCATTTTGGTTTTTGAAAATAAAAAATAGTTAAGATCTGCTTCTAAATTGTATGTGACAAGTTGTCACGTCAACCCTTTACTGTTTATGCCTCTAGGCAAAATAGACCCAATTCCCTCTTGTGCTGGATTTCATGTGTGCCAAAGAGCAGACACTGTTGTCATCTGGGGTTGCTAGGTGTGGTGGCTTATGACATTCGAGCTCTGGGAGCGAGGCCATGAAACCCTATCTTCAGCCCGACAGCCAGGCTGACCCACAGAAGCTTCGGGCACTGCCTGCAACAGGCTGGGGGCAATCTTCCAGCCCAACGGCAGCTACTGTGCCTCTACAGGACTTTTCCAAGTGGGCCTACCTCTGCCCATGTCTGTGGGACACTGTCCCTTCAGCATGCTCTGTGCTTGTCACCTTACCCTATAAGAGAACGCTACCTAAATGAGTGGGTTAGGTTCACAAGACCAAATATAGCACAAATCAAAAACTGCAGTTAGTCAAAATTACCCTGAAAAAGCTGTTCCCTCACCAAACTCAGTCAGTTGTTTCTTCTGCGATACTTTTGGGTAGAATCAGCAGCCTAACACAGCAAGACCAGTCTCTCTACACCAAATAGACTCTTGTTGGCAGCAAGAGGGTCACTGAGCAGAATTAAATCATCAGCTTCTAGTTCTGAAAGTTTGGGTTTGTTTGGTAGGCTTTTCTTTTCATTACATTCAAAATAGGCCCCAAGCATGAAAAGGTTGGAAACCACTGACTAGGGGACATATGAGACCAAATATGGACTCTGGTATTTTTTTTTCCTTTTCATTTTTTTTTTTTTTTTGAGACAGAGTCTCACTTTGTTGCCCAGGCTAGAGTGAGTGCCATGGCGTCAGCCTAGCTCACAGCAACCTCAAACTCCTGGGCTCAGGGGATCCTCCTGTCTCAGCCTCCCGAGTAGCTGGGACTACAGGCATGTGCCACCATGCCCGGATAATTTTTTTTGTATATATATTTTTAGTTGTCCAATTAATTTCTTTCTATTTTTAGTAGAGATGGGGTCTTGCTCAAGCTGGTTTTGAACTCCTGACCTTGAGCAATCCACCCGCCTCGGCCTCCCAGAGTGCTAGGATTATAGGCGTGAGCCACCGCGCCTGGCTTCCTTTTCTTTTTTATTTCAGCATATTATGGGGGTACAAATGTTAAGGTTACATATATTGCCCATGCCGCCCCTCCCCCCTTTGACTCTGGTATTTTAACTAATACTGTATCTAACACGTCCATGTGTGTCATCTCATGCATAGTAAGTGATCAGTAAGAGTTTGGTGAATGGTCAAATGCATGACTTTGCCAATGATGAGAAGGACGGTGAGGGACAGTTTGCTGAGCTGATTAGAGCAGAGAAGCAACAAGATGGCAGTACTGGAGTTCATCCCTACAAAAGAACTCTGGCTCCATGGTCCAAAGCCTTTACTCATCGACCTTTTCCAGGTATTACTGAGGCTCTCTTAAGTGCCAGCAAGGCTTTCTGTGGCCTTCTGGGTATATGTTCTCACGACTGCCCCCACACTGGGCAAGGCATGCTGAAGTGGCCTAGTCTAACTCCCTGCCAGATGTGAAATCTGGAGGGCAGGGTGCCTGTCTTACTCATGGCATTACTCTCAGTCTCAGTTCTAAGGACAGTGCATGGCACACAGAAAGTGCTCAATACTACTCAAATGAATGGAGTTTGAGCACTCAACATCTCATCCTAGAAGAGCATTTAATGAAATTTCTTCCTCTATACTCTATCCACTCAACTTTTTCTGGCTTACTTATCCAAAGATCAGATAATCCCTTCTATCGGGGTAATTTTCCAAGATGTTGTCCTCAACCTACCTTTTAGAAGCTACTTTTGACACCCAGACTTTTTGCCCCAGAAAAGAATATCTCCTAGATATAAATGTGGCTGTCCTCCCCAGCAGGTAACAATTCCTGTCCAGCTCTTTCATGAAATGTTTTCCAGCTTGACCAAAACCCTTATTTTGAAGAGATATCATCTCCCACCATGATTGATCTTACACCTGGATACTTCTTCAGGAATTCCCTACCAAAGAGAGACACCCTGAGGACCCAGGACTAGAGGGGCCTGGTAATGAGTTAGTTGCAGGAATAGAAACCTGATAATTTTTTCTGTTGTTGACGGCTGGTAAGAGGTAGACCTACCCATCTGCCTTAATGACTCAGCTTCCCTGAGTCACTGCCCAACCACAAGCATCAGGTGACCACCCAGATAAAAAGCCCTGGGTGACTGGGTATGGCAGCTTTTCCCAGAGCCCCACATGTTCAAAGCATTATAACTAAGCTGGCTACCCCATTAATCATGTAAACCCTAAGGGAATAGGATTAAAATACCATCTGGATAGACTTTGGTTATACAGTCAGCCAGGAGCAAGACACCACCACAGAACACAAGGTTAGGGGGAAGCAAATGATTGGGAGACAGCCCTTAGCCACCAGGAAAAACCCCAAGGTGAAAAAGAAAGTAACAGCACCAGTACAAAGAGGCACACGGTTTTCCTTTAATTACCTTCAGACTTAGGACTAGGAGTAGATGCAGGAAACTGGTAGGTAGGAGTGTAAGGATTGTCCTCTGTAGCAGAGAAAAGTAGTGGATTTTGAAACTATCCACCATGAAGTGGAGGAACTGACAAATCCCCAACTGATTCTTTGAAATGATCGATTACATATTTTAGTGTTATTAAAAGCACACGGGCATCACACTTGAAAATAGATTAATGAATTAGAAAGGGCTTAGTTATTTTAATATAGCACATCATGCAAATGAGTGAAATAAAATTTTCACCAACCAAAAACGACTATGAAAAAAACAAAATCTAAAAGCCAAATCTTATGCTTATAATGGAACTATAAGAATTAATTTAAGGCTAGGACAACAGATAGACTGTCTAAACTTATGGTACCTTCAGAAGTTGGCTGGATTTCAGGAAGTTCGGGGAATTTGTACGTAGGGAAATAAGGGTTTTCTTCAGGAGTGTCTAGGCAGAGGAGCAGGTTTAAGAGAGAGAATAGAGGAAGATACAAACGGAGAGAATGAACGAGTAGGATTCCATATACAATTTAGGCTCCTTGAATTCTGGTAGTATGAGAGAAATTCAAATTGCTTTTAAAAATCCAGTCCTTTTGCCTGAATTACTGAGACACATCAAACAAGATGGTATCATCACTCTTCATGGACAAAGAATTACACATAAACAGGCACCAATGGGCAAAAAGTATTTAGGACAAAACTTCAAGTTTCCACTTTTTATAGGCAAGACATATTAAGTATGATAAGAAATAGTACATAACAAAAAGACTATCCTAAAATTTTCTTTAAAAAACAAAGCTTGTGTTGTGGACATTAGAATCAAAGCAAACAAATGGATTCTTAATTTTTTAAATGCCTCTGCCTACCATTAAGGCAGATGGCTTTGTTTAGAATATGTAATTTAGGTTAATAACTAACATGAGAAAACCGGTGGGGGGGGGATTACATATTTTACATGTGTGCATGCACCTGTGTCTCTGCATGTAAGCTTTCAAAGCTAGGTCTGAAGGTGAGAGTCACAGATTGCTTAAGGAAATGGACAGCAGCTTTAGGAAATGACCAGTGAGTGGAACAGACCCCATGTGGTCACAGAGATCCGAGCATTTAGTTTTGCCTCTGTGACTGAGCTGACCCAGCCAAGCATAGCGGATTTACTCTTGACTCAGAGATGCTAAACACTCAAACAGTTTGAAGAGGGGCATGCCCAGGTTCATTCTGAACCCAGCAGGAGTTAATTAACAGTGATGTTAGTAGCATCCGTGGCTAATCAGAGAGATGGGGCTCAGGTGGAACGCTGACCAGAACACGTTTTCTTTGCCTTCATGTGTCATCCATGCCAGGCGGCCAGACTGGATTTGGGCACAGGGAAGGACAGGATGCTCTGCCTGCAGGAGGGGTGGTACCCTTCCCACAGTGCAGCCACATCACTGTCTGTCAGTGGGCTGGAGGCACTGGCAGCAATGGGAGCTGGTGGGGTCATGACTTGCCCGAGCACTGGCCTGGGGTTCTCCCACCATGCTGGGTCACCTGCTGACAGCCCAGTGGGCCTGTGATTTGAAAGCACTTCTCTTTCAGCTTGCGTGGGCTCTGGTGTGGCAGCTCTTGACTGACTCTCAGGGCTACTTGGCGAGTGCTGGCCCCCAGCTGGGGAAGATTGCTTTTCATACTAGCACAGCCTGAGGGGCATACTGTGCATTGTACTTCCCTAGGCCAGGTGCATTCTCCTTTAGGCCTGGGACGTCCCTTGGAGGAAGGGAACCAGAACACAGCAGTACAGGATTGGCCCAAGGGCACATCGGTGCTTAGGAGACTGAATCTAGGTGAGAATGGCTTTCCTGATTCCCAGTTCAGTGCTTTCTCAACCGACTCTGCCCACAAGGCAGTCACGAGCTGACACAGGGCGATGTACCTAAAGCTGGAAGCAGGTGGGAGTTGGTGCTGCTCACATCCCAGGCAGACGATGCCAGCGCACAGGCAGGTGCTGGGCTCAGCCTGCTGCATTCCACAACCTCCAGGAGGGAGGACTTGAGCGCCCCCTCCCTCCTGTGCTCTGAAGGCGCACCGCGGGGCTCAGGCAGACCAGTACCTAATGGGGTCCCCCTGTGGACCCAGTCTTCCAGCACCTTAGAAAAGTGAATTCAGGCCTGCGCCACAACAGTCACTATATGGGCACACAACACAGCTTCTACAAACGAAAATCAGTACCTCTGTTTAGTTTGTGGATCTGTTTGAACATAGTCTTGTACCAGTCTTTTGATCTCTCGGTGTTCTAGAGAAAAACAAAGGCAAAGAGTAAAATAAAATGGAAATCTTGGCACGCTTCAGACCTTCTGAAATGATTACAAAATAAAAATCAAACAGGAAAGTGACAACATCTGAATTCAAGACTGAATCACATTCAAATCTATCTTTTCTTAAAAGGCAAAACTTTTGAGAAAGAAGAGACGAACTAAGAGATTCAGACCTGAATCTGCAGAGTGATATTTGGCCAAAAGTATGCAGATTTTAAAAACAGTGGACAAGGATCCACTCGAAATGTGTCCATTCTTAATGTCTTAAAAGTTCATTTTTAGAGAGAATCTCTTACCATATGTAGACTATGCCAAACTGAAGTCTCCTAAAAACATAAGGGACAAAGGATTCTTGCTTATTATGCTGTGTCCTCACTCATGCTAGGTTATTCTGTAGAAATGTGTCTAAGTCACCTTGCACAGGGCCAGATTTAGAATGCATACATTAAAACACAACCCAGTATAGCATCCAAAGCTAGAGTTGTCAACCTAACCACAAAGTTGGGAGGGTTGGGTTTTGTTTTTTCTTTAAGATAAAAATAAAACAAGGGTGACAGGTGGTTAGTGCAGATATTCTCACTCCCACTTTACAGATGAGGAAATGAGATACAGAAAGACAACGGGAATCATCCAAGGTCACAGAGCTGGTGAGGAGAGTGGAAGGGCCATATGACACAATGGTTAAAGGTGCAGGTTTGGGAGCTGGAAAGACTGTCACACACAAGTAGTGCAATCTTGGGCACATAATGCAATCCCTCTAAGTCCATTTCCTCATCTATAAAATGAAAATGATATTAATATCTACCACTCAGGTGAGTGATGTTTAAATGAGATAATGTCCTCAGCAAATGGGAGCTGTTATTACTCCTAAAAATTCTCTTTCTATATTACACATGTAGGACTGGAGAAGAGTTCTTTTGAGGCTTAGCCCATTGACCTTTCTACTAACCTCCTCTAACAAGGGCACATTTGCTAAATGGAAATCAGAGGAACATATTTCAGCCAGTGGTCTGGGGAACACATGGAGAGGAATGGAATTCACCCGAAGTCAGTTCCAAAAGCTGGGCTTCCCTGGAATTCCCTAGGGCCTGCAGGGGACAGCTGGGGCAGGGTTGCCACAAGACCTGCTCTGTCAGGGAGGCTTGGCTGGCTGAATCCCTTCTAAAGTTTCCTTAGGGTTTCCTACTGACTCTGGATGAAGGGGCCTCTCCCATCCAGGGGGATCTTCTTCCCAAACCCCTATACAGGGACCCTGGGGCCTTATACTCTCCCCAGGGTTCTCTAACCCCAGACCAAGGATTTCTGAACATGCTCTGCAGAGCCATCATGAAGGAAGACTGTCCATAACGTTGTCTCTTGAGCACTCCCATACCCAAAGCCTCTCAGAAGTTCTGCAGCACAGAAGTGTCTCTTAGTTCCACCCAGCTTCTCCTTATATTCATTTGACCATGAAATTCTTTGTTCCCAAGACCTTGTACACCCAACACCTGCTTTGGGAAGAGCTGCTGCGCACCACGCCTGGGGCATGGCTGCTGGGGCTCCAGCACTCAGAGGCCTGCAGAGCTGACAGCGTGCGGGCCCTCCCTACAAGGCCTCTGTGACCCACTGATGGGGTTCACGTGTCCTCAGTGTACACTTGTCATGGCTTGTTTGTGATGAAGACTGAAAAGGACTTCTAGGCCAGTATTCGTACCCGGAGAGGGATGCCCACTTCATCCATGGACACATCGCTCAGGTCCTGAGCGCTCTTAACCACCCGCCTGCTGTCATCCTTCGCTTTCTTTTCCGCAGCCCTGCCAGGTGAGGTGGGTTTTTCCTGGGTTGGCGCTGAGTCCTGCTCTCCCACTCTTCTTTCTGAGGCAGGATCTGGAAATGAAAAGTAATTGTTAGCTGAAGCTCTTCTGGTAGCTGCAAAGCAAAAAAAAACTCCTGAGCAGTCCAGCTGGGGATAGTGTGTTTGCTAATCCTCCATAGGAGCTAGTTGCTTAAAGCAAGGGTCAGCAAACTACGGCTGCCACCTGTTTTGCAAGTGGAGTTTCACTGGAACACGGCCACACCGATTGGTTCACACATTATTTACGGCTGCTTTTACACTACCTGGTCTGAGCTGAGTAGCTGTGACAGAAACCCTATGGCCTGCAAAGCCTAAAATATTTGTTTAGCCCTTTAAAAAAACTGTGCCGAAGTGTGAAAGAGCCATGCGGAGGTGTGCACACGGTGCTCTGGACATCTGAATAGTTCTGACTGCTCTAGAAATTGGGAGAGCAGGTAGAATCACAAGGAGGCAGCCAAATATTACTTGAAAATTCTTGTTTTCTCTTGGGGAAGTCGCTTAACTTTTCTGTGTCTCAGTTTTCTCATCCAAAAGTAGGAATAACACTTCCACGAGCTTTCAGCAAGCTCACAGCAGCGCTGAGAGAGAACTTATCAAGACAATTTATGCCAAAGTGTTCAGGAAGCTGTACATCGCTAAGTGCACGTCATAAATTATTTCATTAGGTTCAAGACTGGAAGTTATAGAGAGCTAATAAGCATACCAGACGTAATTTAGTGATTATAAAATTACATAACAGAATCTGTTATTCCAAGCCGTGTCATTTATTTATTGGAGAGGTATTTACTAAGCATAGGGCACCGTGCTCTGCCCTGTGGACAGGAGGGTGAACATGTGAAAATCCTGCCTTCGGGGAGCTTACAGTCCAGTGGGCAGAAAGCGCAAGGCAGCCAGCAATGAGAATGCGGGATGATGAGTGCTGACTTCTCAGAGAAGCCAACCAGCGGGCAGGAGGAACAGGTGCTCCGGGCAGAGGGACGGCACAAGCAAACGAGTGGAGGCCTCTGAGCAGCTCTGAGTGCATTATGTGCCAGGACTGCATGAAACTTCTCATACACCTTGCTTCATTTCATCCTCCCAATAACCCATGAGGAAGAAATTATCATTGCCCCCCCCCCTTTTAGATAAAGGACCAAAGCACAGAGACGTTAAAGTACCCGGTGTGGGGTCACACAGCCAGCACTTGGCCAAGTGGGGACTTAGCCTAGTGTCCACCTGACCCCAGCAGTCCTCTCTGACACATCCTGTCTTGCCTCCCTCAAAGACGGCATCAAGGCTTCAGGTCTGGGAGCCTGGTCTAACCCAGACAGAGAAGCTAAGAAAGGGAACTGGGTGGGAAGGGAGGGAGAAAGGACTGCTTCCAGTCACACCACAGTAACTCTGGGAGGAGTGAGACACTCAGCAGAAACGCCCCAGAGACCCCTAGAAGAGATATGGAGTGAGCCCGGGTGCAACGCCCTGGCAGAAGTGCAATTTCGGAGGCATCAGCACAAAAGTGACACTGGTGTCAAGGAGAAGGCAGAGCTCAGTGGAGAAAAGTGAGGGCAGAGCCAAGCGCCGACGTCATGCACCGAGGGAAGCCACAGCTAGTTGCAAGCTGCAAGGCAGAAGAATCCCGGAACCCATGCAAGAGTCATCCGAGGGACACGAGCGGAACCAGGAGAGTACAGCAAGGTGCCACTGAACCAGGCAGGCAGAATCCCAAGTGGGTGGTTAAACGTGTCAAAAGAAAACCAACCCAGAAATTGAAGCAGAGGCGTCGGCAGGATTAGGCAAGAGAAAAGTCACAGGAACATTTGGAGGGAGCAATTTCAGGAGGGCAGTGGGGGTAGGGGCCAGATTGCAGGGACCAGGATGAATGTGTGAGCAGGAAGCGGGGACAAGAAGTGGAGAGTTCAGTACAGAGGAAGGAGGGTATCAGAGAGGGCAAAAGATTAGGGGGCAAAAAAGTTTAAGCCAGGGGAACTAAAGCCCTATCGGCGAAGGCCCTGAGGTGAGAATGGAGGTGTTGAGATGTGCTCTGGCAGTCAATAAGTGTTCAACAAATATGTGCTCAGTGACTGAGGACAGCTTCTCATCTTTGAGAAAGGACAACTGCAGAGTGCTGGCTGGGGGACTACGCCTGGGCAAAAAGGAGGGACCCAAAGTCATGATCACAACATCAGAGGCCTCTGTGTGGGGAGGGAGCTGGGGAAGTTGAGGAGACAATGACGTCAGCATGCTCAGGTTTTGCAACTCATTCTACTCAAGAGGGTGACTGCCCAAATTGCAATCTAACTTCTAAATGGTTTCTCATCCTGTACGTGGTTCAGAAACCTGATGCCTCGCATCAGCACCGCAAACTTTAAAGGATGTTCAGACCAGACTGGCTTTATGGGAAGAGTTTTCATGCTCCCAGGAAATTCGAACACAGGGCCTACGATCTGGCAGAGGGTCTACCCTTAGTACAGCTGCTGCGGTTCTCCTCCTGCTAGAGAGACCCCCACGTATGATCAGGACAGATGAGGCTGATTTCAAGCTAGTCTCATGCAGTGCTTGGAGGTGCTCACCCTCCTCCTGATACAAGATAATGATGAAGGTCATAGGCATGCCATGCTCAGGGTTTCTAGACCCAGAGTAAATAAAAACAACCAACTTCAGACAGGGCTTGTTTGTGGGAGGTGGGGTAGCTGCCCTTTTCATCACACCAGAGCCTGGTGCCTGGGGATTACGGCAATGTGCACACGTTCCTGGGACGGGGGTGGCCTCTCGACCTCCAACGACAGCCCCTCCTTCCCAGCCCTTTTCTTGTTATCCGGACTCTCCAAGGGGGCCATGAGCTACATGAGGCCAAATACCACGGCGCAGGCTTCATTCCAGGATGACTCATCAAGCATTAAGCTCCACTGAAGCTCAACAAAATCTGCTGAAGGGAGGGCGGCTGGTGGTCTCGGAGTCCCATCACCAAGGTGGCGGCAAAGCCTTGCCTGCTCCAGGCACAGAGACTGCAGAGCGCCAACCCAGCTGGCGCCCACAGAGGGCGGCAGCATCGTGCCTAGCTTAGAGATGAGGAACTGGCCTAAGCCCCCTCCTGCCCGCACGGTGGAGCTGTCTGCGCATTTACATGGCCTTTTCGAAAGTGCAAAGCATCCTCCCCATTCTGTCACATATGACGCCTCCTCCAGACAGGTGCAAGGACTGTCACCCCCATTTCCCACATGACAAAACTGGCTCAGAGACGTGAAGTCACTCACCCAGGGACAAACAGCTCTAAGAAGGAAGAGCTGGGACAAACTCAGGGTCTCCTAACCTTTTTTGTCCATTTCACCATTGCTTCCACCTCCCACAGGCAGGAAGGGGCCGGCGGGAGCCACTTTTCTTTTTGGAGCCACCGTGTTCTCAGCAACCTGGGCTGGGGCCAGGGAATGAAGGGGGCTGGAGTATGGCAGCTCGAGAGGGGCAGCCGAGGGCACTCTGAACTCAACCACAGCGTGTCCTAGCCCAGCAGCCAAGTCCTGATAAAGCCGAGAGGGTGTAGGAACCCTGTGCCCTCCAGGACTCGCCACCAATCATAAGGACGGCAGTGGGATGAAGTCACACAGAAATCACACAGCAGCTGCTTGTCCACCCAATCAGGGGTTCTTAACCCTGGAGTTCATAAGTATCTACAAGTGCACACAAATCACATGCACATGCTTTCACAGGTGTGGCTTTTTCCGGAGAATGAATCTACAGCCTTCGCTAGATTCTCCCAAGGAGTCCATGACCAAAGAAAGGCTACAAACTGTCACACTGCACCGTTAGTTGCTCAGGGCAGCCCAGGTCCCTAATGCAGCCTCAAAGCCTGGCTTGGTGCTGGACACAAAGGAAGCACTCAACAAAACGACCAGCGAGCCCACAAGGCTCCTCCCGGTAACAGTCAGTCACATCTATTAAGCACCTAGAGGTGCCGAAGCTCAGTGCTGTTGAACAGCAGAATCCCATGTGATCTTCACACAACCTGGGAGGCACTACTGCTTTCCCCACTTGACAGATAAGAAAACCCAAGCCCAGACATTAGATAACCCGCTTGAGGTGACACCCACTGTTAGCAAGTGGTAGACCCCGGAGTCAAAGCAGAATAGCTACAGGAAGCCACAGGGAAAGAGCTAAGCATTCCCTTTCCTGGGCTCCCTCCCCACCGGACACTGCCCCACCTGCACATCACCAGGGAGGACAGCGATGGTCTGGCTGCACGTGCGGTCTCTCCGCCACTGACCACTCACGCTGTGCTCAGCACCGAGGGCAGCGTCGGCATCCAGGAGAGCTGGTCAGAACTGCGCATTTTCACCTACACCCACTAAATCCAAATCTCTGGGGCGTGGCCCAGGAATCTGAGTTTTGACAAGCTCTCCAGGAATTTCTGATGCCGGCTCAAGTTCAAGAAGCAGTTTTCTTGCACTCTCTTCCGGGCACTGCTGATCTGAAAGGTTTCACCTGGTCCCATCAGGGTTCTCTACAGGCAGTTGGGCTTGCCACCCAAAGAAGAACGAACGTGCCCATGTTTCCCAAGCCCTGACTCATCACAGACTGGAAGGGAGACAGAAGCAGCAGAAGAGAGACCTCTTCAGAGAGGCGTGCCGTGAACATTGCCTCTGACATAGGACTTCCTGTTCTCTACCCAGAACACTGTTTTTACCCATCGAGGCACTTGTCACAGCTCCATGGAACACGTTTACTAGTTTGGGTCACTGGTCTGGTCTGCCCACCAGCCTGTAAGATCCAGGGAGGCAGGAACTATGCCTGTTTCATCACCTTAGTAGTCCAGCCACCAACACAGTCCCCACATCAGAGCAGCTCGGGAAATTCTGCTGATCAAACATTAAGTGGTGACCAGAAGATGGTTTTAACAGGAACATGGGTTAATAACATGTAAATAAATATTTCACACCTACCTGAAAGGCTACTGAGTCGTTTTTGCTGTTCTGTGATAAAAGGAAAGAACACACAGTGTGAGTGAGAGTTACACAGCACATAGTAAGACCAAGAATTCCTGGCCTAACTAGTTAGGACCCCGATTCTGCGTCCTTACTGTCTTCTGGGCTTAGATGCTACAAAATGTAGCTCAGCTGACCACAGGGGCATTAACGGTGGCTCCCACCATGCAGGTGTACTGTCTCCCATCCCTCCTTGCCCCAGGTAGGCACCAGGGTTCAGGGGACCACCACGGTTTTCTAGCATTTACATCTTGTCTCAAGATGATCACATCACTGAAGGGGATGCTCCCATCTCTCCTGGCCTCAAGTGGAACAGGACTTTCTATGACCCCAGTCTTAGTACCTTTCAAGGGAAATGTAATTACAATCATAACCACGGCAGTGACTGTCTCCTGAAAGCTTGCTAAGTGCCAGACACTGTTTTAAGAGCTTTTATATACAACATGTGTAGTCTTCACAACAACCCTAGCAGTTAGGTATGAATATTCACCCCACTGTACAGATGAGGAAACTAAGGCACAGCCTTAGTCACTATAGCAATCTGGCTGGTCCAGGATATAGGAGAAATCCTCAGAAAATTGGCAGTAGCTGAGAGACTTCAGATAAAGGGCACAAATTACCCCAAGATAACACTGAAAAATCAGCTGGATCCCCCAACCCCTAGCCCAGGGTTCTTTCCAACTCTAATCACCAAAGCCCAGCTGGTCCTTAACATCAACTTCTTGCCATCCTGGGCACCCCAGTGGAGTGGAGGCCAACATTGTCTTTGTAGGGTTCCATGTGTACGTGCTATGAGATAAGTACAAAAATGACCTTTACCTTCCACAGCTGCTAAATATAAAGCAGCCACATAGATAAAAATAGAACACTTGCCAGCCCACGGGTACTGTGATCATCCCCCTTGGCTGCATCCCCACCTCCTGCTAGACCCAGTGTGGACAAGAAGGAAACAGAGGGCAGCTTGGGAGCTCACAGCTGGTGGCAGTGGCGCCTGTCCACTTCTGCCACGTGGATGAGGTTCACATTGGCTAGATAAGCAGAAGCCCGGTGGACCTCCAGGCTCAGCTCTGCCAGCAATTTGCAGATGACAACGGCCAATCACATAACCTCTTGGCCTCAGTTTCCTCATCTGTTAAATCAAAGTGCTTCATAGTATCTGAAGGTGGTTCCCAAACTATTCTGCAGGCTGTTGGCAGGGCCTTCTCCAGCCGGCAAAGTGGACATATTCAATTTTTAAAATTATGTTGTACCCAATTCTGGGGTATGAATGGCCTTTCTTTCACAAGATGACATTCAATGCAGATAGGAGTAGCTGTTTTCAGTGGTGTTACTTAGCAAAGTCAGAAATAAAAAACCCTGGGGTGATCCCTAGATTGATGTGTTCATAAGATAAGTCTGGGAACCCCTGCACCCTACTTCTCCAATGTGGTCTGTGGGCCAGCGGCACCAGCGTGCCCAGCATCCTTGCTAAAAATGCAGCCTCTCGTCCCCCAACCCTTAGACCTCTTGAATCCGAACCTGGAAGTTAACAAGATTCCCAGGATCCTAACCACAATGAAGACTGAGAAGCACTGAGCACAGGGACCCATGTGCCTCTTTTTGTCCTGAGACTTTCCTGATTGAAACCCTCCTTCCCAGGCTGCTGGTAAGTGATTTGTCCTCAAATACACGAGGGGTGAAAACTCAGCAAAGAGGGGAAAAGGGCTGTATGGTTTATAACCAGACCTCTGGTCAGTGCCAGACCAGAGGCTCAGCACCCGCTAGGAAGCAGCAGCAGCTGGCGGGAAAAGACAGGATTATTGTCACACTGTGCCCTGGGACAGTCTAGGCAGAATAAAGGGGGGAACATTTTTAAGATGACTAAACTAAAATGCCAGAACTGGAATAAAGTTATCATTCCCTCAGGAGACTGCAATAGTTAAGAAATTGTTTTGTGAGTATTGTTTATGAAGCAATGCAGAGCTGCCAGGTTGGGTAAATGCCAAAGCAATGCCAAAAGCGCCTGACCTAAGCCCCATTTGTGATTAGAAATGCAGGGCTGGGCCAGCCAGGCTCTTCTATTCTTCTCGACTCTTCCTGCCCTACCTGCTTAGTGAACATATGGTTTTGCTCTTGATGGGAGCCACCATTTAATTCCAAAAGACTAAAACCATTATTTATACCCTTTTCTGAAGGACGTCTGTCTCAGGCTGCATAATTCTGATTTCTAAATCCAAGGACAGGACTTGGACAAAAGAGAAAGAACCAGAGGTATTTGGGTAAATAAGGGGAATTCATCTGTTCAAGGAAGAAACCAAAAGGAACTATCGGCATTTATTTCTGTGCCCAAAGATGTCTCACTAGGTATCATCAGAGGGACTTGGCAGAAGCAGCTGACATTACACTAGGCATTTCCCAAACACCAAGTTGCCTTGGGAATAAATCCCATTTTTAAAGAAACTGCCTTTCCTTCTGGGAACTAACTTGCTTCTGTTTGACTAAAACTTTTCTTTAAAAATGAGTCACAAAGAAGTTCAGAGAACCAAAATTGCACTTTGTCCTGCATTGTGGACCCTTTCTGAGCATGGCGAGCTACTTCCCTTAAGGGCCATGGCTTAGCTGGTGGAGAACAGGCTCCTGCGTAGTTCAGTGTGGGGGCTGGGACGTGCGTTATCTTCTGAAAAACACAGGTCTATAGGTAACAATTAACATGAGAGCCACACATAGCGGGAAAAAACCTTCAAAACTACTAAAACTACTATTTAAGACTTCAGTGGGAAGATCTGAAGTGAGAGAAAATGTTTTATTCATCTACTTTTCAAATTAGAAGCAGGAAACAGAAAACTCTGTTTAGTATGGAAAACAATTAAAAATAGACTCCAGTCCCATTCTCATCCAAGTTAATGCAGGGGGAGGGGAGGAGAGGAAAGCTGTGAGTCAGGAGAGCAGGGAGGCAAGAGGATAATTCGGTGCTGAGCTTTGAGCTCTGAAGAAAATAATCAAACCCCAATTGTTCTTTGGAATTCAGACTAAAAAGCCCTTTCTACAATAGAAAAGCCTGGAAACTTTACATCTCATGCTAGAAAGGACTTTTGTAAAGGGAAAGTTTATTCCTCTGTGGAATTCCAAAAAGGAGAGCTTGGGATTTAGAACCATTGTCTGGAATTTTAAAGCAGAAGAGTCAACACACGCAATTGCTCCCTTAAATGCTTCTGTTTCACCCAAACCCAAGGCCCCTTCAGAGAAGCAGAAGAACCACCAGAAGCAGTCAGAGAAGCTACAGAAAATAAGCATGCAGACTCGAAGCAGAGCTGCCTGGGGCCACGTAGCGTGGTGACAAACAGCCACAGGAACCTTGTGTCCCCTGAGGGGCCACAGAATAACAGCCCGGTGCAGTAACTGCTGACAAGAAGGAGGGGCAGTGAGTCACCAAGAAAAAGTTCAACACTGTTTTAGATGCACAAAAACATGTTTTACATTCTAGAAAATTTTCTTTCCCAGTAAGTTTTCTTTTTTAAATCTGGTACTCAAAATTCTGCTTTCTAGAAAACTCATTGTGTCAAAGAACTAAATCATTTATGACATTGCTTAAAAGATGTATCATGTACCTACATTTTCCAAGCTAAACTTCTAATTAGAAGACTCATGATGAGAAATTAAGAGACACAAACTTTTCCCTTTCTTCTGTTTTTTGGTGTTACCATCTGAAGAAGACAACCACGAGCACCCAAGGTGTAGGATATGCACTAGACCAGCTTACTTATTCAGACATCTGACATCCCCCCAGATCAGGGACGTCTGTTTGCTGGGATCTATTCTGTGGGTCATGGGAATTAGTAAGCTGGGGCTGATGACCTTGGGGAATGATGGCACTTCTGCACATTTCTGTGGAATGACAGAATTCTTGCCCCAGACATCACAGACTAGCTATGTCGATTATTCCAGTGGGCACCGCAATACTCTTTTACCTCGGTTGTGCTGCAAGAGCACAATAGTAGGATTGACGATGGTTGTGGAAGGGTAGGCGGAAGATGACTTGCTAACTGGTGTAAAGGCTTGGGAATCAGTTCCAGTACGGGAAGAAGGAACTTCATTTAATAGAGGACTGGAACCCTGAAAAGAAAACAAACAATGTAACTAACTGTATATATAAGATATCTAGAGTTAATGCTTTTTTTAAAAAAAGAAGAAATTTAAAGCTTTACAGAGACCTTAATTAAAAAAAAGAAATGCAATCAATGAGACACATCATATCATTAATTCCAGTTAGAAGTTTAATCTGGAATTCTTTGTGGGTATTAGTGAAGGGAGAGAGGGGGAAGGTGAATGCTACTGAAAGTCTCAGCAACATCATTCAGTATCTTCACCTGGTAACAGCGGTTGGTCAATCTGGTTACTGGAAAAGCAAATCCAAATCAAAGTAGAATAACATGCAAAACCATGCAATTCCAAATGTGATCCAAGAACAAGAGCTGGTTTAACTGGGAAAAATCAGGAAAGTTTAGTATACTGTGTAGAGAAATGTAAGACAATGTTGAGGAAAAGAAGACATGGAAGTAAGAACAGGCTAGAGTTAAGTATCGGTTCTCTCGAAAAGCTACTCTTAGCATTAGCATCACTGAGCAATTTTACTGATGCTTGCTTCTGAGATTTGGATATTATCCTATCCTACTGTGATCTTTTTTTACTCTAATATTAGAGTGACAAAGATCCCTGATATAAAGACTTGTGAGAATCCTAATCTTAAAAACCAAGGTGTCTCTGCCAGAAACACCAAATAAATGATTACAAACATTATAACCTGCATACTGTGGATAATGCCAGTCTTTATAAACAAATGAAAATATAATCCCAAAATGTAGTAAGGGTATTTAGACAGTTTGCTCCATATCTATACATGTTTAAAAGTTTCTATTTTAGAATTTACAACCCCTAAAGCCAGAGTGCTCATCTTAAAGGGCTTTAAGAAGAATTTGATAGTTACTCTTGAAGCAATAATCAAAGACTACACAAACATCTGTAGAATGAGGGCCATCCCCTACCCACACCAAGCACAATGTTCTGCAGATAGCAGGTGCTCAGCCAATGCCATGTGAATGACAGAAGCCATCTACCAGCAAAGGTATGTCTGAGCAAATGTCTGTGGCAAGAAAACACATGCTCATCAAAAGAGAGGATGTGGGTGTCAGCACCTGGGACAGCTCCTGACACACAGTAGGAGCTTTGTAAACACTGCCTAGGTTCCTCTATCTCTTCTGAATGTGCTCTAAATAGCTGCTGCTGTTAGTTATGAGTGGCAGCTCAGTTTGGTGAATAAAACCTTTTCCCAAGACTTGAGAGGCACAAAGCACAGTATGATCTTGTATAAAAGTGCCTCATTTTGATTTCTCCATTTATAAAGTGGAAAATAATTACACTTTTCCTAATTTATCTCCAAAGTAATATAATGAAGATAAATGACATATCATTAAAAACTCTGCCAGAATGCACCCAACAAACACAAAACATCAGGCATACAGCTCTTTAAAGTATAAATGCCTAACGTGAGGTTTGGGTGGTTCACATGAGCATTAAGCATTTTATAAATTTTACTGTGTCTTATTTTTGGAACATCACAAGAACAGCTATTGACTAAAAGAACTCGGATCAATTAACATGACTTTTATTCTTCCCTCTTACCCTCAAATAGCTGCAGATGGAGCAGGTACCAGCTCTGGGCTGGGAAACCACACATAGCGGCTCCTCCTGACAATCTCATTCAGTGGGGGAATCCAAGTTTCCTTTTTCACCTCTTACTCTGTTACCCGGGCCAAACTAGGAGTTGTCAGGCCAAATGAAGTCTTTTTGGGAAGTCTTCAACCAGGTTGATCGGTCAGGTTTGAGAAATTGAAAACACTGACCCAACTAATCTGTCCTGGAACACCTGAAACAAACTTGATATGAAAACCTAGATCTACACAAATGGTAAATTATAGGGTATACAACGACCCTACTCACAATGGTATGTGAGTGCACTAAACATAAAACTCACTTTACTCTAGAGAAACACTCTGTGGCAAAGGGAAGATGCCTTCACTCCCCCAAACAAGAGTGGCTTCTGGATTCCAAGTTCAGTTGGAGGGGGCAGGATATATCAGGAAACAATCTAGCATTTTTCTCCAACAGGGCTGAGGTGCAAAACTGGAAGGATACCCTAGCCCATGGGCCATATGTTTGACCTGGTCCTGACCTAACTACATCGTGCTGTATCTAGAGATATGAGAAGCCCCAGCCCAGAATGTAGCCGTTCCCAGCTTTGGTGTGCCTGATGCCTCATTATAATTTCTCTAACAAGCCAAATAAAAGGTTTCCTTCCTGCTTTCTACATGACTGGCTTCAGCATAACGAGCCACTTGGAGCAGTCCTGCAGGCATACCTCCTACAAAAGGATGTCAGCGAACGTGTGGTCCCATCAGCTAACTGCATGTCTCACTAGATAACTGTATCTCCACATGTGGTCTGTGAACTCCGGGCATTTAGAGCCCTGGGGTGTTTGCTACCTACTGAGAGTCCTGGGCTGTCCTCAGACCCACTCAATCAGAAGCTCTCAGAAAATAACCTGGAGGTGACCAGTTAAACAAGCCTCCCTGTCCCCCAGGAGATCCCATGTATACCAGGCTGGAGAACTGATAACCAGCCCTAAAAAAACCTTTGAGAGCAGGGGGCCTGACTCATTTATGGTTGTACCCAAGGTAGTGAACAGAATGCCTCTAACATGGTAGGAACTCAATGATTCATTGTGAATTAACCAGTTACCTACTTGTGAGTGACTCTGGCCCCATTTGCTAGGGCAGGTCCTCAGCGACACAGCTAACGTTCGCTGGGCACTTTCTCTCGTGGCCAAGCACCACGGCAGGAACTTTTACTACTCAATCCCACTCACCCTCATAGCCCTGTGAGTGGATCCATGTATCCTCACATTACAACTCACACTGAAGCTCTTTCAGATTCTCTCACTTCCTCAGAGCTTCTGAGGAAAAATCAGACCCCCAAGTACTTTTTGACTCAGCTTTTTCCCTAAAGCGGCTGGGCTTTGCCACCTCTGGAGGGACCCAGGGACCCAGCCCTGCCTGCTCCTAGGATGGGACCTGAGGTGTCAGGGCCCTTTAACTTCCCATGACCACTGGAGCCCCGTTTTGCCACAGAGATTCCTGAGACCTCCTCCTTGGGGCCCTCGCAGTTGGCCGACTTTGGAGGAAACAGTCCTCACGTGTGTACAAGGCTTTCAGGCCCATTTGCTCATTAAACCCAACTCTCTCTCTCTCTCTTTTTTTTAATCCCAGTCTCTGTCATTTCTATCTATAACAAGAAAGTCTGTTTAGTTACCAAATCAATGAAAGAGTGACTCTTTTCCTCCCTGAGAATCCCCCCGCTCCCTGGTAGACTGCACGTGGCACCACGCCTGCCGCTGGCCTTTCCACACAATTCCTCGGCTTTCCTCGGCTCCCAGCGCCGCGCCTGCCTGGCCTGTGAAGAGCGTGACTGGCCAAAGTAAAGGCCACAGATGATGTTTTCTCGGAGGGAAAACAAAGTTCTTTCAGGAAGGTGTGCATTCCCAACAGGACAGAGGAGAAGAGGGACTTGAGGGACTTGTGAACAGCCGCAAGAGGCCAAGGGGACACACGTGGGAGCATGCACTCTAGTGACAGCAGACACGGGTCTAGTCATCACACAAGCACAGCGCAGCCAACGCTTTCCTCAGAACTTAGTACTTCAGTGAGAAAGGGAGTTCTACTGCTAGGAGCAGACATTCAGGAAAGCCATGGGGAGGGAAGTCCAGCAAGCTTACGGTACTCGAAACGGCTCCCGTGGGCTCAGGCTCCGAGACTCTGCGGAGGTCCTCCGGTACGGGAGGGACCAGCGGAGGTGGTGGTGAGAAGGATGGTGGTGTCTGGCTAACGGGGGGAAGGGAGCCAGGCGCACTGGCCGGCTGGCTGTGGTGGGGCCGCCTCTGCAGATGAGGGGGAATGAAATCGTCTAGAGTTGGGAAGGTCAGAGGTGAGGCGGCAGGGGCGGTCGCCGGGACTGTGGGGACGCGGTCCAGCGGCCCCAGAGATGCTGGAGGTCTGGCAGTGCCTTCTTGCCCTCTGTCAGTATTAACCAGGTAGAGAGGGACCACTATTACCTCGGGCTGGGCTGGGCTGGTGGAAGTGGCACCCTGTGGGAAATAAGGGGGTCGTTATGTAAAGGGGTATGACAGGGAGAAAGGAATTCCATATTTAAACGGTCGAGAGTGGACATGCAATGATGTACTCTAAGAAATATGTTATCGGTGCCCTTTCCTCAGAGTACATGAGACGGGGTGTGAGCCAGCTGGCCTCCTGATACGCTATGACACAGAGGGAGCCCCGTCCAACTTCACTTTCCATCCATCTATTTTTGAATCCTTTTAACACTTTATGAGAGAGAAAGAGAGACAACAACAGAACAGGCAGGCTGTGTTTAACCCACAAAACCACTGCAGAGCTTGAAAGCTTGGGATAAATGCAATTTCTCCAGCATCTTGTTATAAAACATAAACACTCCGTATCTTACCATGTTACTAGAGAATGGATTCCATGCCCCAGCATACTTACACATTTACAGAAAGGAGAGAGAGACAGAGGCAGAGTGAGCACTGTGCTGAGATGTTCAGAGAGAATTCAGGATGTGAGCCACAGCAGTATTAAGGCGGAAAAGGAGGGTAGGGCAGCCCAGAGAACAAACGGGCTGCTCGCGTCAGTTTGGAAAGAGACAGTGTAGAAGACACACAAACATTCCTAATTCCTTGCCTTGGCTGGATAACTCGGCTGCAAAAGGTAAGGTTCTTTGCTCTTCCGGTTTTCGGGATCAGAGGTAATCTGGGGGCCTAGCACAGGTGGTCTCACTGCAT
The DNA here is from genome assembly GCF_040939455.1 of Microcebus murinus. Classification (NCBI taxonomy): domain Eukaryota; kingdom Metazoa; phylum Chordata; class Mammalia; order Primates; family Cheirogaleidae; genus Microcebus; species Microcebus murinus. The sequence continues at coordinate 30,025,870 of NC_134117.1, read as the reverse complement.
CTGGGAACGAAGCCCGAGTCCCCAGGGAAGGACTCTCACCACGGTTAGCGGCATCTTTACAGATGTCGAAGAACAGCGTGGGAGGGTCAGGAGGAGGAGCAGGGGGTGGTTTTCCTGTGCCGGCTGTGCGGGAGACAGGGCTGGGAGCTGGTGCTCGGGTGCCTGCAGCCGCCAGGGCAGTGCCTTTGGCCGGGTCACGTGCAACACGAGAGGAGTTTTCTGACGCCGCTGGGCAAATGTTATTGGATAAACAAGGTACATATAAGCTGCTGACCTTTTTATTCCCAACTGCCTCATGACATGGGTTAGAGCTCACATTCTTACTACCAACTATCCTGGTGGCTGCATAGTGCTGCTGGGGTTGGGATGAAGCACTGAGGAATGTGGACTCTGGAAGCAAAGGACCAGGACACGCTGCACCTTTGGGAGCCGATCCAGCTGCCAGGGAGACAGAGATGGGCCGGGGTCGTGAGGGGTTCTGCTGGCTGGCAGTGCCAGGTGAGACGTAAGGTTTAGGTGAGCTCAGGTAGAGGGAGTCCTTATAGGTACTGTGGCTGGTGGGGAGCTGCCATGCAAAGCGGCCCTCTTTAGGGAGAGGAGGGCGTGAGGGAGAGAAAACCTTTAGCAGTATTTTCAAGACATGGTATCAGAACAGGGACAAAAAGAAAGAGGAGAAATAGAAAGGACGACCATTAGAAATAGCAGCATAACATCATCTAAAGAAAAAACAATTCTTGACATGTTTTTAAGCAAATCCTCGGTCAGATCCAGGTAAAGCCAAGGGCTGAATCATACTCACCTGGACTGGCAGCCTGACTCTGTTCTGCATCTCTGGGAGGCTGAGCCCACAGGAGGCCACATGCTAAGTCAATTTTGACACCAATCCTCGGTTGACTGCATCTTTATTAGACCTCCTGACTCAAGAAGGGTGCCAAAGGAACAAAATGCCACTCCAAAGCCTCCGATTCCCTCTCAAACCTCCTTTCAAGACTTTTGGCTTTAAATCTTTGGCTTTAAAAGTGTAAGTTCACTGGAACCCCCTTTGAGTGCCTTTCATTCTTTTCCCTTCGGAAAAGGAGAATTGGAAGAACCATCCCATCCTTATTTGTGTTCATAAGAGACAGGTGTCTTAATTGAATCACTGAGATTTAGCACTCAATTCCATAAGCATAACAAATTAAAGTTCACCAAGAAGAGAATGCTAAGGACTTTTGAATATACGTGTGCTCTTTTCTCAGAGGAAACAATTTAATGGAACTGAATTGATAGAACTTCCTTCTATCATTAGAAGGAAGACAGGCATGAGATTAAAAGCACATAGTCTCCCAGTTTTGATGCACACAAAAAAGGGACCAAGCAATGAAGCTCTTAATCGGCCCACTGGAGTCCACTGTGCCTCGTTTATCAAAATCCAGCCCCAGCCCCACCCCATCCTGCCCACCACCATGCTCAGCCTGAGACTCACGACTTAAGCCCTAAGTTCTGGTTACAGGCTCAGAGCTCAAGAGCCATAGTTTACATCTCATTCCTTCTCCCCTCAATGGGTCTTTCCTCCTCGGCTCTCAGTGGGGCAGAGGGTCAGGAAATGGGGTGACTCTCCAGACTGACCTTCACTTCAATGACAGTCATCTGGCAACGTGGCTCAACTGGGAATTAGACCACAAGATAAGGAGAGTTCACTTTCCTAGATTTTCCTCACTGCCCCCTATCTTTAAAGATATCCCAGTACTAGAAGAAAACCAGAACCTTCCACCAAATTGCACAGGTGAGGTATATTAGAGTTTGTTAAATATCTGGTAAATGGGTTGTGACCAAAAACTGGGAGGGTACAAAGATCTGAATCTATTTTGGGATTGTATTTTATCTTATTTTTATATTTGTAGAGTACAGGTGGCAGGGGAAGGAATGTTAGAAAGGGTGAATAGGTCAAAAATGTAAAAAGTTTTGTGAGTCTGGATTAGAATATCAACCTAGAAACAGTAAGTAAGCTATCCCTTAAAGTCAGTTTTCAAGGTACGGATAAGCAGAATGGAGAAGCAGCTATTTGGGTATCCCAGGTTAGCTCACTGCCTGTTCTTTCCACAGGGCACCATGATGGTGCCAGTGGAATGTGGACATATGGACATAAGTACCAGCTGCAAAACCAAAGTAAACAGCCCCTCTCTAGGAGTCAGCAGCAGCAAAAGCTTTCAATGAACACTGGGTTTCAGTGACTTTAGACTGGAGGTTGGGGCATATTTATAGACAACATAATGCTCTCTAGAAACAAAATGCTTAGACTAGCATGCCCCAAAGGGACTGCCAGGAGAGCTGACAATAGCTGTATGGAGGTAAGCAAAAGATCATTTTGATTTGTTCTCAGATTTACTTTTACTTTGAGCTCTACGGTCCCACAGTAATTACTTCTTGTCCAAAGATAGAAATCAGCTTCAATGAGTTTTAAACTTAATTATAGGCTGTGCCCATATATGGGGCCAGGGCTGCATTACATCAGGCCTAAACCTTCCCAGGGTTTTGACCCCGTAGAGAGGACGCTCCCCAGAGCATCAACAGCGCACTCGGAGCCAAAGGTCTTCCTGCCCTGGGGCTTCTTTTAGTCCTAAAGCAGCAGGGGGATTGGCATAGTGACTCTATGTGGAAGGAACTACTTTTCGTTTTATTGTAAACATTGTAGGAACCACGCAGGCAGTTTGCATTCTGCCCAGCTGGCTACTAATGAAATTCCATTTATCTTTTTAGAAGGTGGTCAGAGAAAAAAATGAGGCTTACTGAAAAACCTAGTATGTTTATAGTTTATACAGTTGCAGAAACTACCAATCCCCACCTTGACTGGGCACCACCGTGATGATGATGATGTCAGGGAAAGGAAAGCCCTGGTTTCCTGTAACCGGGGGAGAAGAGAGAGGGCAGGAGGTCCAGGCCAGCAGGACACAGGATTCTCATGTAGGCCACGGGTCTCCTAGATCCCAACTCAGTCCCCAGGAGGAGATGCTAGGCCTGCAGGGGTCTGAGAGCTTTCTTCGGCTGCAATCAGGCCAGGGTAGTCACTAGCCCAGCCCACCCCAGCTCTGTCTCAGCCAGTGCATACTTATGGCCCTGGCAATGGCTACAAAGGCAAGAAATCATGTTTGCATTTGGAAAACAAGTCTAAGAGGTAATGCATGACCTAAAGCTTCTGGAAATTTGGATGGCCAATTTACACTGAATATGCAGAATAAAAACTCTGTATCAGCAATTTACCCAGTTCCCTTTAAGAAGCCCCAATAAAAAGAAAAAATTCCTGGATAGCGACAGATAAGAAAACATGCTGTTTGTAGAAGATATTACAGGATGCTCACTGTTGTTACAAGGCTCACCCTTATAAACTCCTCGAGGGCAATGTTTAACACAGTGATCTGAACACAACAGAGATACTCGATAAAGCTGTGTTGTTAAATAAATGTATTTTAAAGGAATTTTTATGTACTTCATAGGCTTTTAAAATGATCTCTTTAAAAGAGCTGCTTAAGACACAAAAAGGAATTACTGAGTTACTCTTTGGACTACATCACTGATAGTGGAAAAGAATGTGCTTCTACATTTACGTTGAATTAATCAGCACAGAACTGACTGTAGGATGGCTGAGAAGGGATTGTCTCTGCCATAGGCAGCACATCTGTACACAGGGAAAGGCTTTCGAAATGGGAAATCTATGACAGTTGGCTCACTGGACAAGTGACCATCCAGTCTCTGTGTCTAATGAGACACAGAGGAGGACTTCAAGAGACCAGGCACACTTGCAGCTCCTGGCTCTAACCAGTAGCCCTGGATGCACATGGCCGTACTTAGCAAGGCAAGTCATGGCAGGTGGCAAAAAGGCTTCAGGGGGCAGCTCAGTGCACAAGGCAAACACCTAAAGTGCCAAACTCCCAGCCCAGGAAGATAGGAGCCTACAGAGAGGAAGGAAAACATCATCTCTAAGTCAGTTTCATTTCAGGGGCCAGTGCAATTTTATGTCCTCAGGAGCAAGTGGTAGAGGATTGTTGAAGAAGGAGGTGGGAATTAGGAAGGAACTGTGGAATTTCCAGACTCCTTGTGAGTTCGGGGAGCACCTCCACAGAAGGAAGGCACAAGGAAGTGTACCACACAAGGAACACATTTCTGTAAGAGTTTTTTTTTTTTTTTTTTTTTTTTTGAGACAGAGTCTCGCTTTGTTGCCCAGGCTAGAGTGAGTGCCGTGGCGTCAGCCTAGTTCACGGCAACCTCAAACTCCTGGGCTCGAGTGATCCTTCTGCCTCAGCCTCCCGGGTGTCTGGGACTACAGGCATGCGCCACCATGCCCGGCTAATTTTTTATATATATATCAGTTGGCCAATTAATTTCTTTCTATTTATAGTAGAGACGGGGTCTCGCTCTTGCTCAGGCTGGTTTTGAACTCCTGACCTTGAGCAATCCGCCCGCCTCGGCCTCCCAAGAGCTAGGATTACAGGCGTGAGCCACAGCGCCCGGCCTCTGTAAGAGTTTTTGAGCAGCACAGCTTCCTTTAAGAGAAAGGACTGCTCTATTCCACAAACATGGCTCCTCTGTGTAAAAACACTCTTCACAGATCACCTGAATTAAAACAGAGTCTATTCCTTTCATCCAAATGGCAAAGTAGCAATAGGGAGGAGAAGGACAAAAGATCAGGAAAACCATGCAGAGGAAAAGACTTAGGCACAATTATCCTTATTCCAACTTGCACAGCTTTGGAGGGGTTTCTTTTGCAGGGTAGAGCTGGGCGGTTTAAGCTGCGCTGAACTGCCATTTTGACTTCTATCTGCCTGTTCCTGGGCTGCTGGATTTAGAGTCTGGCCACAGCTACCTGATCATAATCTGCAAGGATACAGTTGCTGGAACTCTTACAGCCCCAACTCCAGAAAATAAATGGAATAAACACAAGATGTACTCTTCTCTTGAATATTATACTCTAAAGAGGTTTTTTTTTTTTAAAAAAAATAACCTCAGACCTTTTTACTTATTGAAGGCTAAATGCATTCCCTCTTTCCGAACATTTCCACATACATATCAAACCCAGAAAACATTGGGGCCTATTTCTAATACCCTGGTATACAACAAACCCATTCCAAGCTTCAGCTCTGCTTGACCTCAACTTTCCTCCTAACTCTGGTCCTTGCAGAGCGTTTCCAGAGTTGGTCAAAAGCTTGAAATCTATTCCGTTATCCAGTTGGGCAAAGCAGAAGTCCCAAGTCTAAGCTAAATGACTCAAGAACAGGTACCACCCACCAGTCCCCACCCTGCCCCTGGGCACATGCCTACCTGGGGCTTGTCGGAAGGAAGGTTGGGATGCACACTTCTGTAGCCCTTGGCAGCCAGTGAAGAGGGCTGGGCATTTCCATTGGCATCAGCATTGGAAGAAAGCCTCCACTCATCTGAGAAATAGGGGGGGAAGAAACCTCTCACTCACAGGGAACACCCCTATTTCCCCTCTAGTTCAGGTATGCCCAGTGCAAGACAGTAAGAATGCAAGAGAAACCATACCTGTTGTGGAATGCTCTGGCTCCAGACCTACATGTGGTTAAGAAAGGACGAAAACAAGAAGAAAAAGGGGGAAAACAGAAATGGTTACATTTGCAGGAAACAAGCATGAACTGCACAGAAGGATGAAAGTCTAGCACACTGTTGTCTGCCACAAAATGCCCTCAGTCACGATGGCCTGATTACCATAGGAACCCACTCTAAACCATGATGTGCTCACAGGCGCTGACCTTTGAAAACACAAGGCCCACATTCACAGGAATGAAGAAACAATTGTTCCTTGACATTCTTATTTTACAGACAAAAAGGCAACAGAACTCTCCGCTGTCCGTTCCCTACTCCCTAGCTCTCATTCCCCTTCCTCGAGCCTGCTGTGGGCTCAGAATGACTGCTCCTCATTAGCAGGCCAGGCTAACGAACAGGCCCGGGAGAGAGAGACACGTGGATAAACACTTCTTCCAGGGTGGGGGTGCTGGTCTAGGGGTACAGTATGATTTAAGCCCAGAGGTATCTGCTGTGTTAGGGATTTTTCTTCCTGCCTGATTTTCTTCTTTCCATTAAACAAGCCACATAACATTTCACAATCGAACGCCCCTTCACGAGTGTTCATCACACTACAAGGCACCCTGTTCTCCCTTTAGACTTGCCAGCCATGGCCCGATGCACTTCAGAGACCTAAAGCTTCTCCTAATTTGACCCACGTGGCATCATGAGGCAGCAGAGCAGTGTGTATAAGCTCGGCTGGGCAGGCAGCTGGGCCTCCATTCAAATCCTGGCTCCACCACCTATGGGTTCTATGACCGTGGGCGAGTTGTAAGACTCAGTTTGCTCATCTGAAAAGTGGGGATAATAATACTCCTGCTTCGTAAGTGTTGTTATGAGAACTGTCTCTACTGTCTTTCCTCTATCCAGCCTAGGGATCCACAAACTTTTCTGTAAAGGACTAGAGAGCAAATATTTTAGGTTTTGTGGGGCATGTGGTCTCAGCCGCAGCTATTCAACTCTGCCACTGTAGCACAAAAGCAGCCACAGACCATATGCAAATGAGCGTGGCTGTGCTCCAATAAACCTTTATTTATGGGCACTAAAATTTGAATTGCATATAATTTTCATGTGGCATACAATATCATTCTTCTTTTGATTTTTCTTTCAACCATTTAAAAATGTGAAAACCATTCTTAGCTCAAGGGCTGTTCAAAAACAGGCATGGGCCAGATTTCGCTCACGGCCATAGTTTGCCAACCCCTAATGTGGCCAGTCCCTTAACTTCCTTCTTCTCCTCGGCTGCTTCACTTATCTCACTGTGTAGAGACAAAGAGGGGACGAATACCACAGCACTTGCAGTCCAAGCCCCTATTCTCAACATGGGTCCCACAGGGACTAGAGCTGGGCTTTCCGGATGTCAAGTGGAGATTTAAAAACATTTACTGAACACTTCTCTAAATGCCAGGCACTTAGTCACTGTCACACCTATTTCGTATTTATTCAAGCACACACCACAACTCTCTAAGGTGGGTAATCATCTAATTCATGGATGAGGAAACAGAGAGGCTATATGACTTGCCCAAAGTCACACAGCCAGAAAGTGACAAAGGAGTCAGTCTAAGTCTCCAGAATTCAGGTGCCATGCCCTGCCAGCCACCCACAGCCGCCACCCACACCAACAGCCATGAATTGGAAGCTACGCTCCAGGGAGGTGGTGGGGGCCAAAGGAATCAGAGCAAAAGGCAAGGCAGGGGTATGGGCTCTGAGCGATTTGCATCCAGTATAGCAGCGGCACAGCCGCACCAGAATCGCCGGGAGGGCTGGTGGAAACCTCGTTGGAACCGGTGCCTGGTTGTTTCTGACTCAGCAGGTAAGACGGGCACCCTGATAATCTGCATCTCTAACAAGTTCCCAGGTGATGCTGAGGCTGCTGGTGCATGGCCCACACTCTGAGAACCACTGATGGAAGGTATACTTGAAAACATCCTCACTCTGCAAAACTACTTGTAACCATTGTTTCTCATTTTCTCCCCTATAAAACAGCTTTTTGGACATGTATTCTTTCAGCAGGTTGCCTGTTACATTTCTGCCACTCTCTTATGGATGATTGATAGCTATCTGTCTCCTCCCCGACATACAACCACACACAGTCAGCCCTCCAAATCCTCGGGTTCCATATCTGCATTCAGCCAACTACAGATCGAAAATATTCCAGAAAAAAATACAAAATAACAATCAATTAAAAATACAATTTAAAAAACGTATATAATATTTAAATAGCATTTACATTGTGTTAGGTATTATAAGTAATCTAGAAATGGTTTGAAGTATACAGGAGCATGTGTGTAGGTTATATGCATTTTATATAAGAGACTTGAGCATCTGTGGATTTTGATATCTGTGGGGGTCCTGGAACCAATCCCTGGCAGATACCAAGGGATGACAATAGTTGGGAAATTTATAGGACTTGTGTTTTGCTTATATCACTACAATGTACTGGCTTGTGTGACCAGGGACAAGTTCATTAACCATGATAAATTTCACTTTCTCAGCTATGAAATATAATACTTACCCCATATACTCCTCACAGGGTTGCTAAGGAATCAGAGATCACGTATGTGCAAGTGTCTCTAAAAGTGGCCATATTTAATACCCACTGTGGCATCCATCTAGATCCCTGGACCAGAGATACCCTTGCAGCACCTGGCAAGCTCTCCAACACCAGGTGACACATAGTGACAATGGTCCTCCTCCTCCCTCACATCTATCACTTTTACTGTCCCATCTTCTTCTTTTTTATTATTTTTTTTAAGACAGAGTCTCAGTCTGTTGCCTGGACTAGAAGTAAAGCAAGGTAGCAGGCTACGAACCCAGGCCTGACTCTTCTGTTGCAACAAACGGCCTTTGGCCCTCACCAAATGTAGCCAGAATTATTCTCTTTTCCTCCCTTCCCCCATTTCTCATCACAATTCCTTAGCACCTGGCAGACAGAGGATGCTGAGTGAATGTATGCTCATTGGATTCAATGATCCCAACTTACCAGGAGGAAAACACTAAGTCTAACTTACTATAAGGTATGAATGAATGATAGCTATCCCTTAATTCTTCCAAGTATAGTATTTGCATTTTAAAACAATCAGTAATAGGCTGGACTCGGTGGCTCATGCCTGTAATCCTAGCACTCTGGGAGGCCGAGGCGGGCGGATTGCTCGAGGTCAGGAGATCGAAACCAGCCTGAGCAAGAGTGAGCCCCCGTCTCTACTATAAACAGAAAGAAATCAATTGGCCAACTAATATATATATATAGAAAAAATTAGCCGGGCATGGTGGCGCATGCCTGTAGTCCCAGCTACTCAGGAGGCTGAGGCAGGAGGATTGCTTGAGCCCAGGAGTTTGAGGTTGCTGTGAGCTAGGCTGATGCCATGGCACTCTAGCCTGGGCAACAAAGTGAGATTCTGTCTCAAAAAAAAAAAAAATCGGTAATTATTTGGTGAAATCTCTTTTCACCAAAATTCTTTGGTAGAAATGTGTAAGATACAGAATTATTTTGAGACAGGAGAGCACCTCCGAAAGTGCCTCAAATTCACAGCAGGTGCTGGTGGTACAAGACAGTACTTGGTGAGGAGCAGCATTTGTGCTCTATGTCAGTACCACACTGTGGCCACTAGAGGGGGCCCAAGGCTCCCTCTCCTCCGGACCAGAGGCTGGGCTGGGCTGAGCAGTTCATGAGGTCATTTCACTGAGCTGTGGAGCTGCAGGTAAGGCTTTTCTCTTTGGCCCATCCCTTAGGTTTCTCTCTTCCCAAGTGCCCCCCGCCCCCCTCCCCGCAGCTTGGAGCTGGGTCTTCCCAGTTAGGCTCAGAGAGGCAGGATTAAGCTAGCCTTAGAAAGAAATAACTTTGCCTTCTTTCCTTGGCCCTACCTCTCCTGGAGAAGAGAGAAGCAACTGCAGCAGGTCGGGAGTCGGGGTGGGCCAAGGAGTACAGGACCAGGAAGCTGCTCTGTTCACGGTAGCGCCCTGGGCTGCACAGGCCTTCCCTCAGCCGAAGGATAAAGCAGCCCTCCCCAGGGACCAACATTACCAGAAAGGGGCCTGTGCTCAAACCTTTGCCTGGCCTCACCCCTAGGCATCTCCCTGGGCACCTGTTACAGGTAGCTGGGACAGGAAGAAAGTCAGTCTCCATAACGATGGACACAGACTGTCTCCACCCTACACAATCCCATCTTAGCACACCGGAAGGGTCTGCATGGCCTACACGTCCTTTCCTCTCTCGTCCCAAGGGAGTGGTCATATCCTCCATTCCTTCCTTCAATTCCTTCATGAAAGAAAACTCCCATCCCCTATAGCAGCAGCTCCCAGATGTGGTCCTTGGACTAGCACCATCAGCATGATGTAAGAACTTGTCAGAAACGTAAAACCTCACACCTACAAGCAGGATCATACGTTCTAAAGCGCTGGGCTGGGCCCAGCAACCTGACCTTTTACTCCAGGTGATTCCGATGTGGCTAAAGTGTGAGAACCAACTTTCCTACAGGGTGGGGAGGGGCTGTCTCCCCCAAACTAACTGTGCCTATGGAACCTCCAAGTCAGCATTTCCCAGCTCCCAGAATACCTGGGCTATGGAAAGCCCTCTCCAGAGAGGCCCAAATAATCCTAATCTAGTAATAGCAGCTAACATCTAATAGTTTATTTCATGCCACCAGGCATGCTACAAAATGTTTCACATATTTCTTCCTCACAATAATCCTACGAGGCAGGTCCAATTATCAACCCCATTCTACAGATGAGATCATTAGGGTTGAGAGAGTGAACAACTCGTCCAAGAATGTACAGGTGGTGGAGGCAGGATGTGAACACGGATCTATCAGGTTCCAAAGCCCCAGTTCTAAACCTCAACATTCAGGTTCCCCAAGTTATGGATCAGGGAGTGGAGGTAGCTTGACAGGGCTCCTTTGATCTCTCTTTGCTCCTCCTCTCACTGGCCATAGAACTCCTCATCCTGCTCCCTCAGCTGGCTGGTCCCCACCCAGGCCTGAGCCCTGCCCACCTCTGCTTTCCCGGAAGCAAGGTCATTCAGCCACCTGCATTTCTCAGTCTCCCCTGGCTGCTTCTCCAGCCAGTCCTGCCTTGACAGGTCACAGCCAAACTCTTGGAATCGGGACTGAGCTCTGGGAAGCCCAACCTCGAGCCCATCTCACCATGTACCCCCAGGCCCCCGAGCCAGTTGTGTGTGCACAGATGCAATCTGCAGAGCATGGCTTTTGTAACAGGGCTATCTGCTCAGTCAAAGCTAAAATAAAGCAGTGGTCACTGTTGTCCCTTCACCTGAAGCATGTGACTACCTGTCAGTGCAGGGCTTTGACCACTACCCCTCACAGAAGGGACATGGAGGTGAGCCCCCACCCCTCCCACATGGCTTTGAACATCTCTCCCCAGTCTAAGGGGTAGCGCACCTGGTTTGCTCGCGTGTTGTGGGGTTTCCTGCGGGCTCACAGGGGTACTGCTCGGGATTTCCTTGTAGGAAGATGAGGCCCGGAGAGTCACCGTTCCCTTCCCAGTGCAGATTTTTGTAGGATCCATGTCTGAAAAGAAAAGACCCAAAAGAGAAGACTGAACCCCAGACTCCTGAAGGATTAAAGCGACAGTCAGTTAGCAAATTGGCAGAGCTGGGGAATGAGATGAACCTGGCTACAGCCACGCAGTCTTCAGGCGCCGGTGGTCAATGAACATTAATCCGTGGGCGGTGGGGGGGACAAATCACATTTTCAGAGGTTCACGCTGCATCATGAAGTTAGGGGAAAATGGAGGCAATGGTGAGTTCTGAGTAAAGGTATGAGTTATAGTATCAGCTGAAAACATTTCAGAATGAAAGCAGGTTCTCTCCTATTATTAGATGAAGTTTAGGATGGTGAGCAGACTTCTGGCCGATTAGTAAGTCACAATTCAAGGAAGAGTTTGTGGAAGGTTTCTCAAGCTTCCAGACCATCCTTCTTATAAAAGAGTCAGGTAAACAGGGAGTTAGTGGTGTTCCATGGAGAATCATTGCTCCTTGCGGTTTTCCAATGGGAAAGGGAAAAGTAAATCTCCTTGGATCAGCAAGTCAAGACCCCCAAAATGATGAGACAGAAGGATACACCACCTGGCAAGAAAGCTCAGAACAAGAGCCTCATGTTCCAAATGTAACAAAGAAAACAAACTGCAACAACAACGACTAGAATAGCTGCACCCTCCAAAGGACAGTGTCCACTGAGCCTCAGCTGTCCTTCACAGGGTCCCAACCCCTCCCCTAGAGTTTCTCGAGGGCCCAATAACAGACACAGGTCACCTCTGAGAGTTCCCTCGAGAAGAATTTCAAAATATGCTTCCCTGGATGCCCATCCTCCAAGAAAGTCAGTAATGGGAGGCGGGAAACTGGTGCAGACCACACAATTCTACAAGGTGCACGTGCCAAGGCTTGCTTTCTTTATGCACAGCTGAGCTAAGCTGAACTCCATGGTTTTTGTTTTTGGGTTTTTTTTTTTTTTTTTTTTTTTTTGTCAAATTGCTCACAGCCTGCATCTCTGACCTAAAAGCATCAAGGTTAGGATTACGGGCTAAAGTCGGGGTATGCGTTTGGGCAGGATGTGGGCTCAGATGTCCGACTCATCCGATCCCTGTGCGAGGGCACAGAGAGGCAGAGCCTGCTCAGTCCTTGCTTCCCACTGCAGCCCCCTTTCCAGCGACCCAGGCAGAAGTATCACCAGTGTCAGAGAACAGAGCTGCCTGTCAGCACCTCTCCACTGAGAGTGAAGCACAAAACCCACAACGTCTGGCAGGGCCAGCAGAGGCCTTGGAGAGTGTCTGACCTGTCCAAATCTATCAAGAGGCTAAGTGACTGATGTCACAAAATGATTGGGAAAACTGGTTCACGGTCATTTCAAAAGGATGAGGGGGGCCGGGTGCGGTGGCTCATGCCTGTAGCACTCTGGGAGGCTGAGGCGGGCGGATTGCTCAAAGGCAGGAGTTCAAAACCAGCCTGAGCAAGAGCGAGACCCTGCCTCTACTATAAACAGAAAGAAATCAATTGGCCAACTAATATATATAGAAAAAATTAGCCGGGTGTGGTGGCACATGCCTGTAGTCCTAGCTACTCGGGAGGCTGAGGCAGGAGGATCGCTTGAGCCCAGGAGTTAGAGGTTGCTGTGAGCTAGGCTGACGCCATGGTACTTACTCTAGCCTGGGCAACAAAGAGAGACACTGTCTCAAAAAAAAAAAAAAGGATGAGGGGGCAAACTGACAGATCCAGCCCTTCCATAGGTTCCTGGACACACAGCCAGATTTGCCTAACTTCTGACGGTGACCCTGGGTAAAGTACTGCCCAGGCCTCACGTGCCCCACTTTGTGCAGAAGGACGCTGTGAGCCAGAGCCGACGTCCGAACTGTAGAGAGGCAGGAAGCGGCTGCACGGAAGGTTGGGGAGGGGCGGGGTGCTCTGGGAACTGGCCCAGCAGTCATCACAGAGGAGAGTCCAAGTTTGGCATCTAAGGCAGCTGCCTCATTCACGGAGAATATACGCAGAGGTGCCCTGAGAGGCCAGGTTAATTCTCAGGGAAACCGGAGTTTTAACTAAAGAACGGGAGCTGGAAACCTCTAGGGAGAGCCCAGGAAGTCCGTGCACCTTGGACCCAGCCCAGAGTGAGAGTTTTGGCCTCTGCACTGACGCATCTCCTAAAGAAGGGAGCAGCAAGGCCTCTGTCCTCGGTTCTTCCCCACACTCACACACACACACACACAGGAAGAAAGGAAACCAAGTGAGAAAGTGAGAGGGGACGTCTTCCAAACATGCAAGGATTAAGCCTTGAAGCGTGTGTTAGAAGGAAAGAAAGGAAAACCATGCGTGATCAGCTAATAATTTTAGAAGAAACCAACCCAAGGAGAGATACCTGTAGGTAGGACTAGGCCTGAAGCGTTTTTCACTGTCTTCACAGGAATTATTTTAACAGCAGAAATAGAGCGTGCACGTAAAGGGTCGGCAGTTGCTGAAAACACAAAAGGGTAAATGGTGCATCCAGAAAGAACATTTGGGAAACACTCAGGCAGTTGAGGAACTGGGCAGGGACAATAGGAGGAAGTCACCCACTCAGAAAAGAACAATACAAAGAACAGTAGATGCAGTAATTAAAAATAACCTGCTTTCTCTCTTTAGAGTCTAGGCCAAGACAGCAGACCCTCCCTCCGACCATCACCCACAGTTGGGCAGTGCTCATCGGTGCCTCCTGCCACACCAGGAGCTTGCCAAGGCTCTGGACAGCGAGATCTGCAGAGACACAGATAGCCTGGCAAACAGAGGAAGGGGAGAGCAGTCAGGGTCCAGGCCCCTCCGTGGAGGGAAGCTACCGCCAGGAGGCTCCAGATGAGTGCAGGAAGGAAAGGAACAAGTTCGTCACTTGCCTCGTCCCTTCAGCCATCACAGCTGCTTCCCCTAAATCATAACTTCTGGGGTCCTGTGCCCACTCTAACAACATGGGCCTCTTGCCCTAAGCAAATCAGAACCCCCATCTGTTAGACAGCAGATGGTCTTGCTTCAACCCACCCTTCCCTGGGCAAGAAGTGCCAAGTGTCCAAGTGCATGCATAAGACTCTGGGCAGCACCCAAGTGCACAGTCCCGGATCCTGACACCCAGCTGAGCCAAGGCAGAGCAGGGACACGTCCTGGGTGCTCGTGTTTCTCTGTCTGCAGGGCCCCTGGACTCCCTACCTGCCCAGATTCTGCAATCTCAACAGTGGCCACATCCCCAAACCCTGCTAGTCACAGCCAGCCTGTTGTGAGGCCCCCTCGCCCTCTCTCTTAAGGGCAGCACACAGAGAGATGGGAGGGTGCCAAGGTCACTCCAGTGAGCGACATCCAGAGGTCTCGTGGCCCCAGATCTGCACCATCACGAGTGGGTAGGGCTGTTTGGGAAGAAGACCGACACTGCAGAATCAGCATCGTGCTAGCCAGCCCGACAAGGGGACAGGAGCGAGGGCGGGAGGCACCTTGGTGGTGGACAGTGCACCTTCCAGTCCATCAGGCTGCCACTTCACAAGGCACGAGGCAGTCGCACGGCGTCTGGTCGTCAATTGGTAAGTTGAGAATGACAATACTGCGTGTATTGAGATACAAATGTGTTTTCACGGCAATCCTACTGACTGCTCCTTAGGCCTGCTCGGGGATGGGCAGAGTGGGAGATTTTTGGTACCGTTTTCAGAGGAAGAAGTGAGAGGTTCAGGGCCACACTCAGGGCACTCAGTTCTCACATGGCAAGGCCAAGATTGGAGCTCAGCTGTCCTGGCTCCTGGTTCAAGCACCTCCCAGGCCACTCTGATGACCATTAGGTTATACCTGCCCCCTTGTTTCCAGACAAAGGTGAGTCTCACTGAGGACAGGGCGTGACACATCTCCTTCCGCCGCCCTCCCACCAACTCCTGAAGTCTCCAGTATAAATGAATGCACAGGAACGGGGTCTATGGCCCCACAGGTCTACATGCATCAGGGCCCCCACCCGCATGCTCCTCACTGGCCACAAACACTCCCTGTGGCCGCTCCACAGACACCACTCCTCAGCGTTCCCCAAGTGCAACTTAGCCTGGATTGTCTAAGACCCCAAGAACGCAGCAGACAGCCCACGATGAGTGCAGGCAAGGAGGCAAGAACAGGACGGCAGCGGGACCCCTCCTGCCCCCGAGAAGCCCACCCCCAAGTCTGGGCCCCGAATTCCCCACTTCCTCCCGCTCTCTGGGCTTCCCTCCCCAGCTGGTTCTCAGTTCACACTTTGCCTTGTCTCAAAAGAAATACCGGCTGAACCAGATGGAAATTACAAAGGCCAAAATGCCAGAGGCTGTGAAATTATTCTTTGAGAAATGGTACATTTTGACTTAAATGTCTGATACCAGGATCTTTGTCCTTCCTCTCTGATATCATAAAATTCAGTCAGATGTGCATTCAGATTCCAGATCTGAAGATCATCACATTTCCTCATTTTGTAGATAAGGGAACTCACACCCACAAAGATGAAGGACCTCCCAAGACTGGAACTCACGCCTGCTCACTCTGCCCCATCACGCCACTCTGCCAAGCGGCACCGGGCCTGCTGCCAGGCTACTGGGGCGGCCACCCCGAGGTCAGGATGACAGTCTCCAGGGCAAGTGAGACCCGAAGGTCATCTTATCCATCGTTCATTTCACGTTTAAATCTTTCATCTTAAAATCTTTAAAAACTGAAAATGTGAGAGGATGTGCATGCCACTGAGATCATTTGTCTTAATGCTTTAGGCCCTTGCCTCAGGGTCAGGGCTGTGAATGTGTAACTGTTTGCTGCAGATGAAGGTATGCTGGGCATGGGATGTTTCAGACTGATAAACGCCGTGTGTACCAGGCATGACACATGCCTTGGTCCGTGTATTTGATCTGTCCTTCACAGCATTCTTGTGAGCTGGCGACAGTTTTAATGCATCACCTCACGGTGGAAAAACGGCAGCCTCAGACCCAGGAGGTATAAGAACAGGCTCAGATCTCGGAACGTCAGCGTGGGGAGCAAGTCTCCAGTTCACAGCCTGGTCAGGCCACTGGTGCTCCCACCAGGCGGGTGGGGTAGCCCCGGCCCAACATGCTCTGCACCTTCTAGACACGCCTTCCAGCACCCCGCCAGGCTTCTGTCCAAGCGCCTTACCTTTGTCTTGCCCATCACTGCCGGGGGCCAAGCCATTCACCACGGCTTTGGAAGCACCGACATCACATTCTGAAAGAAAGAAAAGAGCAGGAGGCTTATGATTCTGCCACCCCAGCGTTTAACGAGCTCTGTGTGGTACGAGGTGCTGGGGATAGAGTCAAGAGATGGCAGAGGGATCCTGCCCTCACAGACCCTGGAGGGGTTCTGTCCATCTGCCCCCACACATTCTGGGGGCTTCCACAGCACTGGCTGGGCTGTCTAGGGCGTCATGGGGAATTCTGGGAACGCTGCGTGTCCTGAACAAGGAGAGGATGACAGAGCTGCTTGGGGATGGGGACGGAAGTGTGCTGCGGGTGGCACACATTCTCTTGCATCCTTGCAATGTCTTCCTGACGTTTACAAAGTCTGCTTAACTCCCTCAAAGTGGCATCTCTCTCCTGACCAAGGTCAGCTCAGACGCATCCCTGTGCCCCAGCTGCAATCTGTCACACAACCAGGACAGAAGCCTCAGGCTCCTGGACGCTGCCCTTCAGCCCACCCTATGCCCCACCTGTCAAAGTCATGCTGTCCCACCCGTGAAGTGTCCTTGGTCACACCCCACCTCCCCAGCCTGGGTCAGGTGCTTGTGCTACTATCCAGGGATGACATGGCTTCCTGACCACTCCCTCTGCCTCCTTTCCACCCCTCCTCCAACCCGGGCCTCAGTCTGCATCCCAAGAGCACTTTCCAGACCCTGACCTCACCACAGCCCTCCCAGGGTTAAAGAGCCCCACAGTGTAGGACAAGAAAATGGGATTCTGCAATGTGATTTTCTAAAACTTAAATACACTATATTTCATCTCTGTTTTGAAGATAAAAATTTGAGAACTTAGTCTGGGAATTCAATCATTCAGAATATTTCCATGAGAGAAAAACATATTCCATGTTTCTAAAAGTGTACAAACAATTATTTGGAATATAATTTTTTATTAAATAGGATGATCTCTTTCTTAGCATGCCTGGTTATATTTAAATGAATAAAGTGACATTCTTGACAATTAAAAACCAACCAATCAACCTACAAGCCCTAGTGGCCACCAGCAACCTAGAGGGCAAAGCCCGAGCAACTCACCCTGGATTCCAGGCCTTCCACCGCCAGGACCAGCCCTTTCCAGCTGCATGTCCTGCTTCCCGCTTCCTGGCCTCAACACTTTGGGCATGTCAGATACTTTCAGACCGCTAGGCCTTGGTACCTACGAGGCCCTTGGCCAAGAATGCCTTCTCCCTCTTCTTACCTTGAGGAAATGCTGTGCATCCTTGAGACTCCCCTCAGATGTCCCCTTCTCTGTGTCAGCTGGGACTTTCCTGAGTTCAGCTCAGCCACAGACACTGAGACCCTCCCTGCCCACAGGCAGCCTAATCCCTACCCAGTTCCCCATCCCCAAATAGCAGGAGGCAGGCCAGGGAAGACAGGCGGGCAGGCCCAGTCACCCAGGACAGGTGGCCAGCGTGCTTAGAGGGATCCCCAATAGCCAAGCACAGGCCAAACTACAAACATAGTCATAACTAGCTACGAGTTTTATTTGTTTATTGTTTTGAGTGAAGTGCAGGAGTGAGAAAGGGGAAAAGAACAGAACAAGGAGTTCTGTCTGTAACTGAATATGAACATTGATTGAGATAACTCACTACCTTCGGACCAGCCTAGCTGTGATTTTTTAAACACTGAATTGCCTGGATCTCAGGATCCATGTATAGCATTCTGTAACTGGCCTCTCATTTTATCCTGAAGACCCAGACCCCTGAAGCTAGGAGCTAGGAACTCCTAACGCAAGGCGTCCTCAAACTACGGCCTGCAGGCCACATGTGGGTGTTTTTGCCCATTTGTTTTTTTACTTATAAGATATGTGCAGTGTGCATAGGAATTTGTTCATAGTTTTTTTTAAACTACAGTCCGGCCCTCCAACGGTCTGAGGGACAGTGAACTGGCCCCCTGTTTAAAAAGTGTGAGGACCCCTGTCTAATGTATAGATAAGAAAACTGAGGCTCAGAGAGGATGCCAGACCCACCCAGGATCACTTGGCTAGGATTTGAACTCTGGTCTGCGCCATCTCACAGCTCATCTTCTTCCTCCCCAGTGGGATGATCATTTTGGTTTCCTGATTTATATATACCCTGCTTCCTCAGATGCTGGCACTAAAACCCAGTCCCAAACCCCAGTCGCTCATTAGGTTGAGATGAAGTCACCCTACCTAGGCCCTGAACAATCAGCCTCCTAGAGAGGTAGTCACCCCCTACACTGACAGGCCAGCCCGGATGCTGCCCAAGGCCACTCCCTTTCCTAGCGTGTCCTGAACTTTCCCAGTGCTGGCCCCATAGTCTGTGTGTCCTGCTAACTGCCCCACATCTACCTACAGATGAAGGCTAATTCTCCTAGCTGTCAATGTCTCCCTCAAACTCTCATTTCTGGGAGGGGTGGAAGGAGGCTGTTGGCAAGAAGGCCAGAAATCTAAATTAAAGAAATAGCACACATTCCACCACTCATTTTTATTTCTTGAACTATCCCCTCCCTGTGCACCTGCTCTAGCTCCTCCCAGGACTGCAGGCCATGCCTCAGGACTCCCAAGCTAGAACTGGGGCAGCCTGGGAGCTACCCTCAGCCCAGCCCCATGTTCTTCCCTTGCTTTTCTATTTTTCTTTTAATTAAATATTAACCAAACTTGAAGAAATTTTTTAAGTGTTTAAAAATCAATAACTCTATCACCTCAAATTCAAACCTCTGCAGCACAATGTATTGGTGTCCAATAGCCAAATTTGACTCAGCAACACTGTACACTAGCTGGGTGATCCCAAATTACTAACCCCTCAGCACCTCGGTTTCCCCTTCTATATAATGGGAGGGGGTTAAACCATGCCCACCACTGGGGGTTTGCCAGGAGAATGAAACAAGATCATGTAGGTAAATCACTTGCATTGGTGACTGGGAGCCCAGCCCAAATTTGGAATAAAAAGAACACATTGTTTTCACACTGCTCTTTCCACTAAAGGTTAAAACAAATATTTTCCATGTAGCTACTTTCTCCCTAATGATCATTTTTAATAGTGGCATAATATTCCATCAAGTAAATACACATGATGTACTTACTTATTCCCCACCTTCATGTTGGTGATGTTTTTTATTTCCTTCTTTCAAATTAAGATAGAAATTCCTAAGAGTGGGATTATCAGGTCAAAGAGTTTTTGGATTATTCCTAGACGATGCCTCCTCCCAGCACCCCACCTGCAGGAGAGATCCCGGGGAGAAGTCCCCAGGGCATTTCCACTCCCTCACCCTCCTTCTTGGCCCTTCCTTTCCTCCCTCTCTGGCCTTTATTAATGCCAAGAGTAGCAACGCCAGTTTAGACTAATTCCAACACTGGAAGAACAGAAAACTTCAAGCTGCAGAGCAAAAGTTATTTTAAAAAGCCATGGACTGTTTTAAAGGACAAGGAAAGTAAAAATCCAAACAGACAACAAAACATGATTACAAAGTGGGAGCTACTGGCAGCACTCAGGTCCACTTGGAGGGGGAAAGAAGATGTATGCGAAGAAGCCTCTTCACATATAGCAAAAGTGCTCATGGAATCAGGAACAGGCCAAGCCCCTCTCCTTGTAAGGAGAAATCTGGGCTGATACCAGTAAGAACCCACGATGGAGCCCTTGCTCCACTGTGTCCATGCCTTAGACACAGTGCTCAGCACTATACAAGCACTGCCTCACTTAATCCTCACAATGTCCCAAGGAACTGGTACTTTTACTATGCCCATTTTGCAGAAGACAATGCAGAGAAGGATCTATCACAGGTTCAAGGCCACAGTCAATACATGATGAGGCCAGGTTGCGGCCCTAAGCTGTTCCACCTTGGAATCCTTCTAGGTCCTAATCACAAACTGTCCTTCCTAGGACTTGACTAAAAGGGCACTATATGCAAATAAATGGAAAAGGCTTGTTTTCAATCCACAGAGGTCATGAGATAGTGCAGGATTAGGAGACTCCTAAATGAGATATCCAAATGGTGATCCCCACCCCAGCCTGCCCCACCTGCAGGGATCTGGGAGGCTCCAGGGCATGCTCAGTAGCCAAGGCGGGCCTTAATCTCCAGATGGAAACTTCTCTGTCTCCAGTTCTGGGCTGGACAGCTGACAGCTCTCTGGGCTGCACATGAGCAGGATCTGTTCCCATCTCTGTCTTTCCCTAGCCTGTGTTTTCTATCCCAGTTCAAACCTAAAAAGACTCAAAACTAGGTATTTGTTTAGGGTTTGCTTTTTACTACCAAATGCAAAGCAAAAGAGTGAGCAAACTGCTCTACCAGCCCAGATGAGGGAAGATTGAACGAGCTCACTCCCTGGGGCAATTATAGTCAATCTATTTACTTCTGCTGCAGTCACTTGGATTAAGAAATGCCACTAAGGTATACACATGTGTCAAAATTTATCAAATTGTATACTTAACATATCTGCAGTGTATTGTATATATCTCAACAAAGGGAAAAGGGGCTATTAAAAAGATTAGGACGTGGTGCATGTAAAGTGTATAGCACAAATAGTAGGCACTCAAAAAATCATTAACAATGAAGGTGACGATGGTGATGAAGATGATTTATGACAAAGATATGGCCCCCACCCAGGTTTCAAAAAATAAAAAATAAAATACCTCTGGGGCCTTCAGCATACATAGAAAATCTGGGTAAACTGCCCAATTCTGTAGATTTGACAAGAGAAGGGCAGGGTTTGAAATCACTTACCAGAGCTCATGGTGGCAGCAGGACAAGTCTTCTGAAACTGGGGCTCTGAACTGCTCTGCAGAAAAACAAAGACCACACAATGGAATCAATGAATGGCAGGTCTAAGATAAATCCGTATGCTTAGTATTAAAAATGCAAACACCATAACCCTTGATGAAACAGAGCTGAACCAGTAGTTGCTTGGCCATGTACTATCATGACCTTGGGCACATCACTCAACCTCCTTGGTCTCAGTTTTGTCACCCATACTTGGTTTAGATGTTATCCAGTATCTCTTCCAGCTCTAACATTCTATTTAACATTAAAAACTTCAAGTTACAAGAGTGCCCATGGTTCAAAGAAGCGGCAAAGGAAAGGGAAAAAACACATTTTAGGGGGGCTGGGTGCGGTGGCTCACGCCTGTAATCCTAGCACTCTGGGAGGCCGAGGCGGGCGGATTGCTCGAGGTCAGGAGTTCGAAACCAGCCTGAGCAAGAGCGAGACACAGTCTCTACTATAAATAGAAAGAAATTAATTGGCCAACTAATATATATACAAAAAATTAGCTGGGCATGGTGGCACATGCCTGTAATCCCAGCTACTCGGGAGGCTGAGGCAGGAGGATTGCTTGAGCCCAGGAGATTGAGGTTGCTGTGAGCTAGGCTGATGCCACGGCACTCACTCTAGCTTGGGCAACAAAGCGAGACTATGTCTCAAAAAAAAAAAAAAACACACATTTTAGGAAAAAGATAAAATAAAATTATAACATAAACCAGATTATCAAAAGTCAATAATAATAGGGAATGCTTACATATGTAATAGCTTACTATGCACAAGGCAATGTTCTAAGTGCTTTAAATATGTTGATATTAGTGCATTTGATCCTCTCAACAACCCTGAGGTAAGCACTAACATCATGTTAGTTTGCACACATGAGGAAACCGAGGCACAGAGAGGTGAAGCAGCTTGGCTGCCTTGGTGGAGGAGTTGATACTGGAACCCAGACAGCTACCTGACTCCCAGGCCCAAGCTCCAAGCACCCCACTCTCTTCCCTGCAGTGAGAACCAATCACTGGTGTTCAAATGGATAACCCCTTGATTTAGTAAGCATCTCAAATCAAAGAAAGCTTAAATTATACTGGCAATGCCCTAATATATAGCCAGATAATCTTTTTTGAGTTATAATTTGCACAACCAAATGTATCCACTTTAACTGTACAATTTGATGATTTTTGACAAATATATATGTCCTATAACACAATTACAATATACAGCATTTCCATCACCCCAAAAAGTTCCCTCATGCTCGCAAAAAAAGTTCTCTTGTACCTCTCTATATTCATGTACAATTCCAAGATCCTGTTAACCACTGATCTGCTTTCTGTCACTATAGTTTTACCTTTTCTTGTATTTTGTATAACTGGTATCATAGTATATGTAATCTTTGTGCTGGGCTTCTCTCATTCAGAATAACACTTTTGAAAAATAACTGGCTATGTATGTGTGGTCAATTTCTAGACTAAGGGCGGGCGTGGTGGCTCACGCCTGTAATCCTAACACTCTGGAAGGCTGAGGTGGGCGGATTGCTCAAGGTCAGGAGTTTGAGGCCAGCCTGAGCAAGAGCGAGACCCGGTCTCTACTAAAAAAAATAAACAGAAAGAAATTAATTGGCCAAATAAAAATATATAGAAAAAATTAAGCGGGCATGGTGGTGCATGCCTGT
The DNA here is from genome assembly GCF_040939455.1 of Microcebus murinus. NCBI lineage: Eukaryota > Metazoa > Chordata > Mammalia > Primates > Cheirogaleidae > Microcebus > Microcebus murinus. The sequence goes on along the minus strand of NC_134117.1, from coordinate 30,003,223 downwards.
AGTCCCAGCTACTTGGGAGGTTGAGGCAGAAGGATCGCTTGAGCCCAGGAGTTTGAGGTTGCTGTTAGCTAGGCTGGCACCATGGCACTCTAGCTGGGGCAACAGAGTGAGATTCTGTCTCAAAAAAAAAAAAGATAATAAATTTCTGGACTCTGTTCTGTTGAGCTGTCTTTACCTAATAACTGTCTTGATTACTATAGCTTTATATAGTCTTGAAATTAGGTGGTGTGTCTTCTAATTTGATTCTTTTTCAAAATTGTTTTTGCTATTTTAGGTCCTCTGCATTTTCATGTAAAGTTTAAGATCATCTTATCAATTTCTACCAAAAAAAAAAAAAGTGTGCTGGAATTCTGATTAGGATCATGCTATTGAATTTATAGATCTGGGGAAAACAGTTTAATAATACTGAGTCTTCCAATTCACGAATATGGCCTATCTCTCCCTTTATCTGGGCCTTCTTTAATTTCTCTCGGCAATGTTTCATAGTTTTCAAAGCATATACTTTTTTTTTTTTCTTTTTTCCTTCTAATGACATGAGGAACAAAGCATATACTTTGAATAGCAAGGTCTTACTGAATACATCTGAAAATCACACAATCCAAAAAACAAGTCCTCAGGATATGTAGAACCTTGATATTTAAAGTATGGTCCACAGACCAGAAGCACTGGCATTAGCTGGCTGCTTATTAAAAATGCAGAAACTCAGACTCCACCCTACATCTACTGAATCAGAATCCGCATTTTAACAAGATCCCAGATACTTCATTTGCACGTTAAAACATGAGGAGCAATGAAATGAAAATTCCTGGTTCACGAACTCTGTATAGGGATGTCAAGATACAGTACAAGGGTCTGCATAAGGAGACATGCTTTAGTTTCCTTTTTTAAGAAGCTTAAGTTGGATGCTGGTTTCCTTTCTGAATGGTTGTTTTGCTTACTGTCCTTGGAACTGACAGAGTAGAATGCTAGAGGCAAAAAGAAAATCATTCTAAGTCCTCCTCTGCAGCCCAAATCAGCAGTAACTTTGACTTCGTCACTGTCATGTACACCTGAGACTACCCATGACCTTCAATAGCCCCCCCCAGATTGTTCTCTAAGCTGTTGAGACATTTGTTCTTTTAGTCACGGAACATGCAACCTGCTGTTATCTATTAATATATGCCCTTGTGTTTTTCCAATCCTAGTTTTTTGATACCTCAGTTTGCCTCCCAGGACCAAAAGCACTGTTGTGATATCATCCAAATGTTTTCATTTTATAAATAATTTTTACAATCAATTTTATTATGTTGAGGCTTTATTTATGCAATTTTTAAAGCATGATTAAAGAAAGCGTCTAAATTTAACTGTGAAGTTATCTTAACAGAAACTATTTTTATTCCTTTACAATCCTTTCTAAACTAAATGCATAAACAGCATGCACACAGTTGCAAATATATCTGGGTAGCTCTATGTTCTAATTTTTAAGTATTTCATGAATATTCTTCTGTGTTTCTACACAGTTAGCATATCCATCATTTTAACAAGTGTATAATGTTTCATTATAATAACATTCCATAATCCATTTACTAATTCCCCCTATATAGGTTAGTTTAATTCATCTTAATGTTAAAATAAGCACATAGCACATAGCATTCTTAGGCTGGGGAGAAAAAATGAATGGAGATGTCTTATGAACTAAACAAAGGATGATCAATTCAATTCACACATGATGAGTAATCACTCTCATATGTAGGTAGCCCTTTGCACATTTTATATTTTTTAATATAGAAGCTACTAATTTGCAGTGCCAGCCGCACTCTTACTTACAAACTAACCTAAGTAGACATGGTTAGGGATAATGCTTAAAATATTTAATCATCATTTTGCCACAAATGACCACTAACCAGAGTGGATGCCAGTTGTGGCACACTCTGGGAGGCCCCTCCCTGTACCTGGTATTAACCATTTAGTGGCCAGACAGAGAGAAAGTGGAAAGAGAATGGATCCAGGGTGGTGAGAAACTATTTCAATATTTTAAGAACTAGTCTGACAACAGCAGGTGATGATGACAATGTATAGGTGAGTACCAGCTCTGCATACAGGACTTTTTGGATAGTAGGTTCTAGTATGTGCTCTCACTTAGTGATTGTTTGAATCTGTAGCAGGTGATGCAAAGAAGCAGGGGGCAGTTGAAAATAAAATTAAAACTTCAGCAAGGACAGCAGTGTCCAGTCCTCATCAGTGATGGCAACAGCAGCAACATCGTATCCAGACTATTCCAGGGCCTGATTCTGGCTCTGATTCCAGCCAACTCAGCCTCCTGGAATTCCTGCCCCAGTTCTGAGTATAGTTCTCCAGTCTTCCATAAACTCCATGAACTACCCAAGATCTTGCCAGTAAATCCCTTTTTGGTTTGAACTCACCAGAGGTGCTTTCTGGTTATTTGCATACCAAGAACCCTGGCCAGTAGAGGATGGGAGGGAGGAGTCCCAAAGGTTTCAGCCAAAGAGGAGAATACTCATTCCTCTCTCCGGAGGTGAAGCCGGCCAGATCTAAAACCCAAGCGGCTCAGCAATAATTTTTTCTCTATAACCTGAAGAGCTCAGAGACCGGGCAGCAAGGATACATCCAGGACACTACACAAACTGAGCCTGACCAGAAAAACACTGAAAACTTTGAAAAATCATAATCTAGTCCCTGCTGTTTATAGGCTATGACAATCAGATGTAGAACTTGAGAGTTTATTTTGCATAAAAGCCTCTGACACTTAAAATTTATTTTAAAACTAAGCTATAAAGAGCTTGATTTGGTTGAGTACATGATTGCATGTCTTTGGAATGTCTCCCACGAGTCCCTCCAAAGGAGCCAGGCACCTCTGAGTAAAAGCCAAAAAGATGGACAGTGCTGTCTAGTGGCAATTTCAGACAACTGCAAGTGGGCAGTTAATTCCCTTAGTGGGTTATAGGAACCAATACAGTGTCACAGCTTGGTTGGGCCAGTGTGGGTCAAGCTGCCATTCCTCACCTTTGGCTGTTGGGACCTACCGTACTTGGTCAACACACCACAGCATCAACACAGACATTCCACCAGAAGAACAAGATGTGAAGGAGCAGAGTTGTTAAGAATGCCTTCTGGTAATTAATGGTTCTGCACGGTCCCTCCCTAATTCCACGACCCTATAATGCTAAGATAAATTTTGATGACACAGAGTGAATAATTACTAAAAAGCAAAGTTACACTCATGCTCCCAGCTGAAATAGGATCAAATAACTAAATATGGGTTGTTTTATTAAGAGAGGAAAGAAGGTCCTTATATGGATAGTTTGGGGATCCATGACTAGTGAGAAGTTGAATTTGTCTATAAAAATGAATTCAAGGTCCAGCAAAGGTTCTTGGAAGAGAATGAGCCTTTGGCTAAACCTCCCACACAGCAAGCTCTAGCTTCTCCTATGCACTGTGGGGTTTTGCCTCCATAGCTCCCCTGTCCTCAATACCAGCTTATAAACTGCTGGAAAGGACAGGCTGTGTCATCATTAGCACTGAGCATGCAGTGGGTGCTCAGTCATGGACTTTGCCCTTGCCTCGATTTAACTTTCAGAACCTAACTTTGGAGTCTCACCTTCAAGATAACCAAGACCCTCCTTAACGCCATTGTTGCTGCTTAAAAGGAAGTTAGCTCAACACTTGGACAAAATGCTGGTTATACTTGAGCTTTAAAATCCAACCTGGGACTTGATTTTATATATTTGCAGCTACTTCCAATGGCTTGAAAAGAACAGAGGCAGCCCAGAATAAATGGTTGGCCTTATTTCTTTGTACTTTGCTGATCCACCAGCAGAGCCACGTTTCTCCAATTTTCAATAGTTCCTTTTCTTCTCAATCTCTATTAACGTCATTGCTCCTCAAATGCACTCTCTGCATTACTGGAGAGGGTGCAGAGCCTCTTCAGAAAGCCAGAAAGGATAAACACTGAGTTGCCGATACTTCCTTTCAAGGGGAAGGAACGAGGATAAACTTGACCCTGACATTAACTTCGGTCTGGAATCCCATGATATGGCTGGGGCTCAGAGCACAACAGGCACAAGGTTTCTGTGAAAAGACCAATGTTTCTGGAGAGGGAGCACTAGGAAAACACACCAGAGAGGCCATCCTCCACATCCTCTCATTTCCTCCTGGAGTCCCTCCAACTCGGTTTCCGTTCTAACCAATTATCTGAAATGGCCTTCAGAAAGGCTTCCAGTGCACATCCATGGCCAAGTACAACGGTTTCTGTCCTGCTCAGGGCCTCACTAATCTTTCCACTGCATTTAAGACAGTTGGCCTCACAAACACTTTCTGGGACTGCTTCCTAAGTGTCACTGTGAACTGGTTTACATTGGGGCACAAGGATCCTCCTTCTAGAACAGGGCTGCTGCTGTTCTTCTAGGAGTTTAAGTCTCACAGGGTCATGAGCTGGGTCTTATTCCTTCCTAACTATATACTCACTTTCCTAAGGGTTTCTTCTGGAATATTAGAACCAGAAGGACCCATGTAGGCCACCTTGCCCATTTTCATGGTTTTCCAACTGTGTAAAAAGGAGGTTCCATAAGCCCCCTCAGGCCACTGTGCAGGCACCCACCCACTCACTCCCCACCTTTCACTTCAACCTGGGTCAGATTTCAATGGGGAGACCTCAGAGGGGTTGGCTGGACAAGACAGGGCAAAGAGGCAGTGAAGCTGCCGGGAAAGAATATATTTAAAACACAGACCTGATGATACAATTCAAATAGCATTTCTACAGCACCTGCTCTGCACCTTGGCAGTGCTTTGCCCAGGGGAGACAACATGATCAGACAAGATTGCTGTCTTTGAGGCCATCAGCAAGGTTGGCCATCATCAGGCCATCAGGGTTATAGGATAACACATGTGTGCCATTTAAATAGAATATGATGGGATAACCCTTCTGCTAGCAATCTGGCCTGCCTAGGGCGGGAAAGAAAAGGAATAAATTCTGCATGAGAGAGAGAATCAAGGAATAAATACTCAAATTTTCAAATGTTTAATGACATACTTTCTGAAACCACCTCAAATGTCATACTTTTGGATATACTGATCTAAAAATTCAAGTCCAAATTCCTTAACGTGCCATTAAGATCCTACATGTAGGATCACGTCCCATTACTTTTCTAGTCTCATCTCCCTCGTGTCTTCCACAAGCCCCAAATTCCATGTGCACCATACTTGTTATTCCTATTAAATCCTGACAGGATTTCCCATATCCAAGCCTTTCATTTCGTTGTTGCTTCCCACAAATGCCCTTTCCCTAACCTCCCAAAATTTAGGGCCAATCTCAACAACCAGATGCACTGGCCTAAGAAAAATTAAAGGTCTTTATTTTCATCTAGTTTTGTTTTTAATACTATTAAAAGTCATGGAGTTGAAGAGTTCATTTTAATAAGACCTATTTATGATCACAAAATTCAGAAATCCCAGGCTCCAGCCCCCATTGACATCATCAAACTCTCATCCTTGCCCCTCGCCAGAGAAGAGGTGGATTCAAAGCTGGAACAATAACTACCATAAATCTGGAATCATTTTTTTTACCTTTTATATTTGAGCAGAGCCTTTTAAATAAACAAAGTTGATTTCTGCCAACAAAATTGGCAATAAAGTAAAATGCAGCCCCCAAACACATTCAAGTCCTATAAATGCAATATTATTTGAGCCTTAAACAGAATTTAGGAGATGGTTCATAACCATATATTATATTCTCTATGTATTAAAATGCATAGCTTGCAGCAAACATAATAGAGAGGGTTAATATCCTTAGTTTACAATGTAATCATGCTAATTGCCAAGAAAAAAAATTTTTAAGGCATCAGGAAATAATTCCCAGAAGAAAAAATGCAAACAATAAACAAATCTATGATAAAATGTTCACTTAACCTGACTAGTTAAAAAAAAATTAAAGGCCGGGCGTGGTGGCTCACGCCTGTAATCTTAGCACTCTGGGAGGGTGAGGTAGGTGGATTGCTCAAGGTCAGGAGTTCAAAACCAGCCTGAGGAATAGGGAGACCCTGTCTCTACTAAAAATAGAAAGAAATTAATTGGCCAACTAAAATATATATAAAAAATTAGCCGGGCATGGTGGCGCATGCCTGTAGTCCCAGCTATTCGGGAGGCTGAGGCAGGAGGATCCCTTGAGCCCAGGAGTTTGAGGTTGCTGTGAGCTACGCTGATGCCATGGCACTCAGCCCCGGCAACAGAGTGAGACTCTGTCTCAAAAAAATAAAGAAAATTAAAATACTAACTAAGCATTTCTCCTACCTATAACGTTAGTCCACATATTTTGAGCAAGGTACCTCATACCTTTTGTGCTTTGGAGCAATCTACTCCAAAGAAAGAAACTTGAATGATGATAAAGCTATAAACACAGAGATGTTTACCACAGCTTTATTAATGATAGTGGAAGCTTAGAGACACTCTGAGGTTCAAAAACAGGGGTACCTATTACCTGACCACACGTCCACTGGCTGGGCTATTGAACAGTTATGAGAATAATGGGGATGTAGACCCCACACAACAGGAGAAAAGACTTAAGATTAGGTGAATAGAGCAGGGTATAGGTCTGTGTAACATTTGTTATTATAATTATATAAAACACAAAATATATGCATATATTTGAAAGGAAATTTGCCTAAATTCTAATAGTGACTGCAGCAGTGTGGAATTATAGGCAACTATTTCCTTTCTTTTCTATTTTCCAAATTATTTATAATGTGGTTATGTTTCTTTTTTAATGAAAAGTAATTGCTTTTTAGCTCCTACTTGGCACTTGATATGTAACTGTATAATGTTCAGAAGTTTCAAGAAAAAACTCTAGGCCGCAATCTAAAAGACACTACTGACAGTCGCATCTATTAGAACGTGGCAGCGCTACGTGACGCAATCTTCCACAGGAATAATAGTCAATGCCCCAGATGTGCAGTTCCAACACCAACCGCCAGTGATTGCTTTTTGTTTAATGAAGTCACACTACTCCCATGAAGTTCCTTATGAGGACAATGAGGGGAATAAAGTGACTCAAATGTTCAGCCAGATTTCCTAAAACAATTGCAGCAAAACATTTCATCTTAAAATAGTTAGCAGGGGCTGCCAGGTGACACCACACACAGCGCCCCCACTGCTCCCCAGGCCTGCTCACTGCCAACTCCCTGCTTCTGACCCGACTTCATGGCATTCCAGAGCCCTGAGCTCCTTCTCAAGCTCTTTATATGTATAACTCTGGGCACGCAAAGTTTCTTAAACACGCGCTATTAACCAAGACAAGTCCTAAATGCAAAAACTAGCCCTTTTGTGTTTCCCAAATATGGTTGTGTCTACAGAACCAAAACAAAGCTGTCTAATTGCGGCATCCAGTACATTTGGAAGCCTCCACTTAGACAATCTAGATAATTTAAAATAGGGCAGACTCCCAAATTCATTAGATAAAAGCAAAACATCTTAGCTCTGTTTAAATAGTAAACACATAACCTCAAAATAATAAAGGCAAGCCCAGGACACAGATGCTGCCTTTCTTCTGAAGCAGTCACCATACAATGTCTACCTGTCAAGACAGTGTGAATGAAAGCTTTCGGAATTCTCAGGAGAGTCAAGGTTGGGCCAGAGGCCATGATATAGGTAAACAAGACTAAGAAGTACTGTGTGTAGCTGAAAGAAAAAAATCTTAAAAAGCTGAAAAGGGGTCTGTTAGAGCTTGAAAATGGGAAAGAAGGGTGGGTTTGATATGGCAGGAGAGGTGTCCGCTCTCAGACAATCCATAGTTCCCTCTCAACTTTACTTTGAAACCACAGAATCCCTAAGGCTACGCATTTACCACATCATATATTATACAGACATCTGCAGTACAGGCCCATACCATGCTCAGGAATGAGGGAACAGAGGCTCCATTCAGTAAAAAGACTTTGGGTCTTTTGCAAATACATAACTTAAATACCTCAATTCATAATACTGGCTTATTCAGGAATTGCTTGTTTTCCTTCAGAAGTTTTGATATTTTACTGAATGTATACTAACCTACCCAAAAGTCAATATGAAACACTAAAAACATTATCTTTTCTGAGAAAACCTCTCTTCTCGGTGGCACTGGTTTAATAACTGAAGTGGAACACATATATACAGGCCCAGAATCAATAATCCCCGAACTCAGGCCATGGGGGCTAGGCCTCAGCCCCCATTACTCACGCAGTGAATTATATCATGCTAGCTACTTTTCTCTATTCTCCTCATTTTCTTGTACCCGAATTTCAGGCAATTTTTTAATATATCAAGTATAAAACCTGCATCGAAGCACTTGAGAATACAGTGTAGATTTCTGAAGTAAGTTTTCTTCAAACTAAGATAAAACCACTAAAACATTCAATATAGTACACCAAGCTCACAGCAAATATTCAATAAAGGTATTTAAAAAAAAAAATCTATATTGTCTCTCATACCAGGCAGAAATTGGTTGGCCTCTATTATACATTTATATATTAATATATAAAAGTTGATATATATATATGTTTATACACACACATATAAACACATACACAAAATTTGTCTATGTTATAGCCATAGGACACTGGCTTGGTGGGTATCTGGTATACACTTCTGACTTTCATTGCTATATGCGTCTGGTGGCTGCAAGAAAACAACAATAACAAAAGCCAGGGTCAGAAGTACTAGATTTGAATCCAAACTTTGGCAGGGCTGTGCAAATTCAGAGTCCCTTCATTGGTCAGCCTCGGTTTACTCACTCATAAAAGGGAATTAATAATACTGCAGAACTGGGATATATGGAGGGCCAACTTTTCATATACTCAAATTCTACAGGGCCCACTGTGGGACTTGAGTATGAGTGGATTTGGGTATATGCAAGGCCCTGAAACCAATCCCCTGTGTATACCAAGGGATGACTGTGTATATGAAACATTGTAAATACTTGTGTTATAAAAGTATTCTGGTAAATAAGGACCAATCTCGTCCTTTTTATTCGTTGTTGTTTTAATAGACTAATGAATACATAATCACTATATATCTGGTCTTGAGGTTGATATAACCAATACTTACCTGGACCAAATATCATGCTTTACGAACTCAAGTAGGATCTAATAACCAAGAAATTAGTCTCCAGGTCCACCTGCCTATGCAAAGTCAGGCAATGAAGGGATGCTCTTAATAAAGGCATCATGTTCAAAAGACTTCAGAGTTGCTTCGCTTCTCAGGGTCAGGTCTCAAGGAACCAAACCATTACTGTCAGGACACACTGATCATGCATGCATTCTGTGCAGGGCCTTGTGCCCATCCTACAGAACACAGAGACGTACCATCTCTTTACTTCCTAAATGCTGACTGTGAACCAGCCACTTTATGTATCATGTCATTTCTATGCCTCAGAACACCTAATAAGATTGCTATACTCATTTTGCAAAAGAAGAAACTGAGCTTCAATAAAAGTTAGAAGATTCACTGAAGAGTCTTGTGGAACCAAGTAGGAAAGCTGGAACACACATCCTGGCTCTGGCTTCCAAGCCTGGGCTCTTTGCACTTCACCCCATAGCCTCACCCAGGGAGGAACAAAACAGTCCCTGCCTGAAGCAAGATGCTCCTGTACAAAGGATGCTCAGGGAATATACAGACCTAAAAAACACAAGTGGATCACCTAAAGGGATCTTTTTTTTAAGTCCAGCTGTGGTAATAAAATAATGAAATCTATCAACCAAGACAAGAAATAGGACTTGCCCTGAAAGACCTTATATTCTAACAGGGGAGAGAAGACTGATACCCTTGAAAACTTGATAAATTACTACGAACAACATGGAAGAATATCTATAGACTGCCGTCTGCCACGGGAACGTCTAGCTGAGAGAATGAGAGCTTCAAGACTTACCTAGGAAATACCTAGGCACATGCTGACAACAGCACCCTTTTCTGGGTGCTTAAAAAAAGCCCTGTAGTTCTTATGCTATCAACTTCTTTACAGAAGTATTAGGGGAAGTGAAAACTGAATGAAATCATATGCAACATTTTCTAGCCGATTTTAGGAACCAATGACACCCACCAACACCCCCCTACTGACCCATATCTTTTTTAAAAGATGTAAAGGAACTCTAGAATAAGTATAACTTGGATTTGAGTTATTGCTCTGCTACTTACTAGGTGCATGACCTGACGTTATTCAGTTAACATTACTCAGCCTCACTTTCCTCAGCTATAAAATGGGAATAACAGCAGCCATCAATCTCACAGTTTTATGGTGAGGATTAAATGAGGTCAAGCACATTCAGTGCCTCGTACAGTGTTAGAAAGTGTTTGATAAAGTTTAGATGCTTTTAGCATGATCATCATCATAAATTGCATGTGAGGATGAGGCTCAAAACCATTTTCTCCTCAGCTGATTTCTCTGAGTAGCAGCAGATGTTCTTTTCAACTACATGGAGGCTGGTATTTTCAAACTAATTAAAGGAACGGTCTCAGTCAGCTCTCCTTTCAAAAGCTTACAGCACCCACTTTCTCCCTCTCATGAGGTGACACAGCTAGTCTTTCCCTAACAGCACATTCCCCGCTATACGGTAACCTCCCATAAAAAGTAAAGTAACTACTGTATTCTTTCTCCCAGTAGTTAATTCTCATGGATATAACTGGCTACGTGTCATTTGATTTACACATAAGACTTAATTGTCTTCCATTTCTTTTGCTTTTAACAGGACTCTTCTTACAAAGTGCCTAGAGTTTCCAAAGTAATTTCCACCTGGGAAATGTTTAGCACATGCCACAGAACACACACAGAACAGACCCAAGTCCAGTTCAGTTGACACAAAGGGTTTGCACTGAAGAGTATATCGAAATGATGCTGGGTAGATGGTACACAGGACCACACAATGGCCCTGAATGTCAAAGCAATGGCATTCTATTAGTCCATGAAACCCAAGGTAAGTTCTGCAGAACCAAAGTTTCCTAATTCAAGATTGCAAAGGTTTCTTCTCGCAGTTCTGAAGGCTGGAAAGAAATAATAATAATTTTAAAAAGAGTGCAAAGGTTTGAATATCTCCTCCAAAACTCATGTTGAAATTTAATTGCCATTGTGACAGTATTAAGACTTGATTAGGTCATGAGGGCCCTGTCTTCAGGAACGGATTAATGCTGTTATCCAGGGAGTGGGTTATTTATCGTAGGAGTGAGCTCCTGATAAAAGGATGAGTTCGGCCTGATTTCCTTTCTCTGTCTCACATGCTCTTGCCCTCTCATGCCATGGGATGCCTTCCACCAAGTCATGAAACAGCAAGAAGGTCTTCATCAGATGCAGCCCCTCAACCTAGGACTTCCCAGCCTGCAGAACCATGAGCCAAATAAACTTCTCTTCTTTATAAATTACCTAGTCTGTAGTATTCTGTTATAGCAGCAGAAAATGAACTAAGACAAAGATTAATCTGACTGCAGCAGGCAGAATGTACTGTATAGGTGGGGGCCCTGGGGCAGAGAGGGCATGTGGGCTGACTGCCTATGAGCTGGGGCCAGCCACAGGAGGCGGCAGGCATCGATGCACAGCGCTTTTTATCAGACCAAAAAAAAAGGAAGAATCCCTCAACCATATATATCCTCTCTGCCCAGGAGAGAAGCTCCCAGTAAACTTGTTTTGCCCATTTGGCCGTGAAAAGCCCCACAGCAGCCTTGATTACAGCAACCACAGGTGACAATTTCTACATTTGTCTTCTCTTGTTTATGTGCAGCAAAAACCGCTGCTCAGAGAGAATTTGATCTTCTGAGTATACTCCCTAAATCTCATTCTGCTGTTTTGTCCACAGTAAGATTTTTTTCTGCCCAATTGCTTTGGTGGCTGACAAGATAAAATTACCAGAAAATAAAAGGTGTCAAAATATACTTTAGAACTCAAAGAGTCTTACTGACTCAATAAAGATACTACCCTATCAACCACTAAAATGGAATAAAAGGTGACAGAGTTGGGGATGTTTAAGAGACCATTTCCAAACTAACAAATGTTAAAGGGAATGGTTCTGAACACAAAATGACCTTGTCTGCACAACTCACAACTTATATAAATAGAACACACGATGCTGTGGGAAAAGAACTATGTGTTTCATTCCAGTTAGTGTATGATGCTGATGGGGATGAAGGGCTGGGGTGGGTGTTGAGATCTTGATTAATAGAATAATTAAACCCTTCAGCCAACTGTACTAGTGAAAAGTTCTAGGTGCTAAGGCAAAGACTGTGCTATAAGCCCCAGCTCCTCACACGCAAAGCAGGGATGAAAGCAGCACTGGCCGTCCTGTTGTGAGGGTTTATCCCACCAGCCATTTAGCCACGTTGCACAAGTGCTTGGCACACGGGAAGAACTCAGATGGTCACCTATTGACATAATTGATTCCCCCATTGATCCTGTTCTACTTCCAAAAATGAAGAGCAAGGAGAGTTGGAGGTAGGTGGAAATCCTGGTTAATAAAAGGCTCCAGTTAGTCACTGTTTTACTATAACAACAATTTACTGGATTCTGCATGAAGGGGGCAAGGACACTGCCAGGAATGAAGGCTTTTGCCTTGGGCAGAGAAACTCCACACAAACCTCATGGTGACCTCACCCAGCGCCCCACATTTGCATAGAACTTTGCAGGTTGCAGGACAGCAGCGCCCTTAGATGTATGAAAAACAGGCCAGTAATTGAGTTCAATCTCAAAAACAAAAAAATGCAATAGGTCTGTCTTTAAAGAATATTTCATAGGCCAAAGGACTCAGTATCATAGAATTTTAGGGCTGGAAAGAACCACAGTTTCCAAATGTCATGAGCCTTGAAGTCCTGATCTATCCAGGATGAGATGAGAAAATGCAACATCCAGGCATACATCCTCCCTGAAACAGAGAGTACCCCCATTCTGCCAAGCCCTTCCAACAGGACAAAGGGGGAAGCCAAGTCAGCAATAGATGTTACAATGACTATGCCTGTGGTCCCGTTCTGCTTTCTAAATGTTAAAGCTCCCTGAAGACAGGCGTCTGTGTCTGCCTATATGACATTTAAGTAACAAGGACACTAAAATATTTCTAAATTGCTTTTAAAATTTCATTGTGGCATTCTCTTCCCCTATTAAAAAAAAAGCTGTGAGAATTAAAATCTAAGCTTTCATGACATTTATGTAAGTCCAAATGTCTCTAAAACTAAAATCCAAAATCTTATATATTAGTACTAAGATAGAGAATACATGGCTTTCTCTTTTTTAAAAAAAACTTATTAATCTAAAGCAAGTGCACAATCAAATGCCCTTTGGTGCTTTTGAACTCATTCATTCAATAAAAGTTCACTAAATGTGTGGCACTGAATAATGGATCTCACTGTCTAAATTTATAGTGTATCTTGCATGTCTGGAAAACAAACCATCAAAAAGTCCAAGAGGGCATTTTAAGAAGACTATAGAGGTGGGGGGAAGGGGGGAAAGGATAAAGGTTTCATACAAGAATCTCTACCCCACCCCTTCCCCTTTTTTAAGTATGCAACAAAAATCCTTCAGGAAAATGTAACTTTAGAACTCTTGGGTTGGTTCCCAATCTGCTTAAAGGGAACTTTGGTATTTGTGGAGTTTGGTGAATATATTACATTTCTGGAGGAAATCCAGCTTAAGAAGCATATAATTGTAGACTTTTTTCCTATCTTTTTAATAATAAAAGCACAAAAATAAATAAGTTTTTCTTCTGTAAAAATGTAAAGTCTAAGTAAATACATTAGATTGTAAAGAAAAAACTAAAACGTGCTTAAAGCTCTTACTAAAAACAGAAATGAAAAAATATTTGAACTCTCAGAATGGTAATGAAGCATTTCAAATTCCCATCTGCTAATATCACAGCTCTAAAAACTAACCAGCACGTTTAAATGCGGACAATCAGGTGCAGTGGGGCCTTGGGTAGCATGAGATCACGATGGCTACATAATTTTGCCAACAGGCATTGATAAATTGTCTGACCAGTGGATAGGGACAGAAAAATTCCAGTGACTCTAAAAGTTACATGTACTTATTTTTTTTTTTCAGCAGGTCAATATGCTGTAAATTATATGTACTTATGATTTAAAATACATTCCTAGTTCACTGCTGGTTATACCAATGTCTAAAGAGAATGGAGGGAGCAGCAGGCAGGCTTAGGAATGTGCCCCAGACACTGACTACATGAGAACTGGCTGAAAAGGCCCTTTCTTGGAGTCACACGGGGCAGTCGGCATTTACCCATTTAACAGGGACAAGCGGCTGAGTCCTTCCAATGGGGGAAACCCTTCCCTGGCCACTCAGCTCAGCAACCTCATTAAATTCAGAGTGAAGCCAGCTGCCAGGAAGGCAAAGGGTGACCCAGCCTTGGCTCTAAAAATTCCTAGCAAAGAAAATAAATTGAGTGCCTGGGAGCTCATAGATCACAGTGCTAGAAGGGAGATTTCAAGCAACTGTCAAGGAAGATAAGGAAATTATCGTTAGAGTGTGGCTATTCCAATTTGAAGATCCTTGCCGCTTTGGGGCTGCCTAGGAGCTGGAAAACCAAAATGCTGCCTAGACAAGCTCTTCTGCTTCTGGCTTGAAATAAACGTGTGGTTTCTCTGTAGGCTGCTTTGGGTCCACCCACATCCCAGGGCCCCACTGCTATCAGAGAGGGACAGCAGATGGAGGAAGATTAGACCAAAGAGCAGGGAGTCCCCAAAGGCAAGCAAAACAGTGTGGATGAAAAGCAGACCATGGTTTCCCAGCCCAAATGATATTTCAATAAGGGAAAAAGAGAAAGATCATTTCTTTACAATCATTAGAATGATAAAGATATAAATATCAAATTATTCATTAAACAGAGGATTACATGTTTTATTTAAATTTTATTTCACTCATTTCTTCTGTCACTGAAATCTATGCAAGTGACATTAAGAAATTATATTTCAACATTGATATGTTATACGAAATCACTTTTAAAGCCAAAGAATTTTAAGATAATCAAAATGATTATTTCTCTCACATCCCGGTTTTGTTTTTAAGTAGGTAGCTACCATGAGGAAACATTCTGATTTTTGTTACTTAAAGATAAAAAATATCTTTAATATCTTTATGCAAGGTATGGCCAGACACAAACTGATCTCTCTCTGGCTTAGATTTCATTACTCTATTTTTTATTTTATTTATTTTTTTAAGTACACTCTCAAAGACGGTAGAGAGCAGACTGCTCCAATAAGGAACAGTCTGATTTCATTACTTCAAAAGCCAAAAACGCTGCTTCATGTAAGTATGTGGTTGAAAGACCCTAATAAAACCATAATCATCTTTTTTGGGGGAAAACTAAATATTTCTTTACTCTTACCCCCAAATTATATCATATTTATTGAATTAAATATTGGTTATAATCCTTGATATAACATTGGGTCTCTCCTCTTCCTCCAAATTTGCTGTTTTATAAATTCACAAATGACTTAATAATCAATGATTTCCTCAAATGTAAGTTTTCTTCTTATATTGAAAAAGTATGTTAAATTACTACTTGCAGTGCTGTTCCCAGTCAACTCTGATTAATGGGAGATTCAGAAAAACAGCAGGAGCATTTTTAAATTATTCTCACATGTGCCCTTCTAAATTTCTAACTTGTACTTCAAAAAGTGATTTTATTACACAAATTGAAGACACTATTCACAGTGCCTTGAAGTCTCACATCTCACTCATATCTTAGTAAAAACATGGACACAAAATAAGTCACCTTTGCTCTCAAATTTTCATTATAAATTTAAATTCTCTCTGGATTTAAAAATATTTCCAATTCAGATAACAAATAATGTTTGCAAAACATTCCTGCTGTACTAGAGGGCCTCAATAAACTGCTGTACGCTGATCAGCTGGGGGGAGGGGGCGGGCACTTGCTTAAAATGCAGATTACAAGTTCTGTGCCCAGATAAGCTGATTCAGAAGTTCCAAGGGGGCTCTGGAATCTGCATTTCTGCTAGCTGTATAGGTTAAGGATACACTTTGAGAAACACTGGTCAATACAACCAAGTTACCGCAGCACCAAGTATTAACTGCCCAGCCTCAACCCTAACCCGTCACACAAAGCTGGAAATGTTCATGAACTTGGCCCATCACTTTAAATATAATTTATAATTTGTATTGATTGTGTCAGAATTTCATTTAAGCAGGAAGACAGTTTTCTCTTTCTTTCCTGCAGAATGTTCACAGTGAATAAAACAATGTGCGAATGTAATTCCACTTGCAGGGCTTGCCAGTCACGACTGCTGCCCCATCTGCGTAGTCTGGCACGGGGCTTCCAAGCGAGAAATTTATTAGACGTGTACTCATCAATTAACTTAAATATTTCCAAGTTGAATGTCTGGAAAAGCAAAGAATTCAAATATACCCTAAGTGTAAGGCAATTTTATATCATAATCCATAAAATGACCATAACCTAAAAAAATGGGTATATTTGATTCATCCATTGATGCCATCTAAACTGCAAATGTTTACTTTTGAATTAGATAGGCTTTGATTCCTAATAGCCCATTAATACTTTAGCCTATCATATTATTTTAAAGGGAAAATTTTCATTTTACATCAAACTCTTAAATTCCCAACTTCTGAATGTGTTTTTGCTAAATACAGCCCTATTGATTATTCAGCAACAGAAAAAAGTTTCTTACACACAGCAATGGAAAAAGCAATTTAAAAATTCAAATGTGGTTGTTCAAGTATGAAACTTGTTTAAAAGAAGAATCTCTTTTTCATCTCATTTTAACAGTAAAGCTTTTTAAAAATAGGTTTGTTTTATTTTTTAAAAGCATTTTTAAACTACAAATAAAATATAAGCACACATGTGAAAATTAAATAAAAAGAACCATAATGTCACCACCCTAACACAATCTCATATTATTTTGCTGAATTTCCTTATAATCCTTCTTTATATTATCTGGTTATGTTCATAGCATATGCATAATATTGCCTCATAAATATTTTTCCCCTTGCTATAAACAATTTGAAATATGGTTCTCATTCTGTATGTTTTCTATTACAAAAACAAGAGTTTTCCAGACTATAGAAATCTATAGGTCCAAATTTCCACAAATACCACCCATACCCTGGTGAACCTGCCTCTGGCCCAGGTAACTGCAAAACATTCAGTACTATACCCCTCTGCAACATGTAAACTTTTTTTCTTTGGCCAGTAGGGAGATACATACTCAAGTTCGGCTGCCCATTTCTTTTGAAAGGTAGCCAAATCTGATATATTTTATTTAGTGCTAGGGAAAAAACCTATTGTTATCATCAAGAGGCCCCCATGCTAGCTAGCCCCCATTGTTACATACAATATCTCATTTAATCCCAATAACCTTATGATGTAGGTAAGGTAGTATTACTAATTTAGAAAGGAGGCAATGATTCAGTGTCTTCTCCAGGGTCCCACTACCAGCTTGTGATGTATAACACAACCTATCTGACCCCAAAGCCCAGAGCTCTTAAATACTGCCTTATATTACAAACCTGTGTCTTGCATTGCATTTCCCTTCCTTCTACTCCCAGCTTATTTTAAAAACATCTTCCCACTTTATTTATTTGTATGGTGATTAATGGGCATTTATTTGTATGATGATTAAGAGGATGTGCTCAACAAATCACTCAACAAATTTACCAAGTGCTTATGGAGTGTCTGCTTGGAGCCACACGCTATGCTCAGCACTAGACTACAGAGATGAAGGGTGTCATTGCCCTTGAGGGGCTTATAATCCAAGGCACAGAGTGTGCTTAAAAGCAAGACAATTATTTTTTTTAAAGCCACATGATGCCTAACCCATCCACTGACCACTGCTGAGAGACTGACAGTGAACGTGAGCCCTTCCCTCCAAGAAATGAACTGAGTGCTAGTTAAGGACTCTCCACAATGTTCACTCTTATCCTTTCAGAGCACAAATTTCAACACCAGAATATTTTTTTATTCTGCAAATGGAGATATTAAAAGGTAAACATCAGTTTAAAGTAAAACCAAGTTTTGGAAAATTTGGAAAAAAAATTTAAAAACCTTTTTATAGTTACACTATTGGGGTTGACCTTCAATCCCAGGTGGCTCTTTGAGTCCAGCTGTTTACTCCCTTGACTTGACTCTTGTCAACCCAATGGCAAAGATATCCCAAGTTCGGTAAACACACAGCTCTTTTTAGCACTGGCACAAGTGCTGGAGTGGGCTGGCAGGAGTATTTTTGGCCAAGCTTGAGCCAGAGTCCTAAGATAGAGGCAGTATCCCCCTAGGGTCCAGCAAGGCAGTGACAGGTATTAAAGGTGAGAGAACCCTAAGGAAGTGGGTCCCTATAGGTGGCCCATTATCACGAATGTCCTGTTCTCCTACCATTGCTTATCCTTGGCAATTCTGTGCTTTCCTGTAATGAGAGAGGCCTGTTGCTTCTTCACCAACCCTTCATCTTCCCTCAGAGGCATGGTGATTAAGAATGTAGGCTCGGCGGGGCGCTGTGGCTCACGCCTGTAATCCTAGCTCTTGGGAGGCCGAGGCGGGCGGATTGCTCAAGGTCAGGAGTTCAAAACCAGCCTGAGCAAGAGCGAGACCCCGTCTCTACTATAAATAGAAAGAAATTAATTGGCCAACTGATATATATATAAAAAATTAGCCGGGCATGGTGGCACATGCCTGTAGTCCCAGCTACGTGGGAGGCTGAGGCAGGAGGATTGCTTGAGCCCAGGAGTTTGAGGTTGCTGTGAGCTAGGCTGACGCCACGGCACTCACTCTAGCCTGGATAACAAAGCGAGACTCTGTCTCAAAAAAAAAAAAAAAAAAAAAAAGAATGTAGGCTCAAGTTCAAATATCTGCTCTACCACTTACTGGCTGTGTGATCCTGGGCAAATTACCTTGGTTTCTTCTTCTGTGAAATCAGACAAACACAGCATTCATCTCATGTGGTTGCTACAAGGTTTGGTTGGGGTACTATAGGTAAAGCACTTAGAGGCACCTAGCACAGAGTCAGGCATGGTACAAGTGCTTGATAAATGACAGCTGTCACTCAGGGCACTTGCTGTCTAACTCACTCTTTGTCCCACATATGTGATAGCTCCTGCATCGTTTATTTTTCTCCAAGCCAGGCATAACTCTCTGAAGGTGGGGCGGAGCAGCCTGCACACTCTAGCACTCTCTCTGGTCATTGCAGTGCTCTGCTCTTGCAGGATGGCCAATTAATATGTTTTCTTTGTTTATCTAGTTATGAGGGGCCTCTGAAAACTCCCAGGAGTGAAAGGCTCTCTTACATTTACTTGGAACTACCTTAGTACCTTGCAAAGTAGAATGCATCCAGTAAAAATCACTGTTGGATTTATTTTGTTGTGAAGGACCTCAGAAATGATCTAGCTTGACATCTTTACTGTATTGCTGAGAAAGCAGTTCAAGTTGGAAAAGGAGAAGCCCTCCCCCAATGCTGGAGAGAGCTTGGGACCCAGACAGGAATAAAACAAGGGCTCTAACTCCCAGTCCAGCACTGCTTCCCCAAAGATGCTGCCCTGAGTCAAGGCACAGCTAACTGGCTTTATCTTTCTATAGGCCAAATAGTAAGGAGAATGTAATGTCACATTTAAAGAGGGGCAAAATTCTTTATTCACTGTATTTTTTTCTGAATTTTAACATGGTGCCTGGATATAGTAAAGGGGCAATAAATATTTTGTTGATTTTACATAAAAAGGCAAATGATAGTAGGAAATATACCCTCACTTTGGAAATTTCTTCTAGATACAAACACTTGTCATCTACAAAGAGTTAACGGAATGTTCTGGATAACAAAATACACTAATTAGGAAGCTTAATTTTTAAAGAATGAGAAATATCATGAAATGAAACATGCTAGCATCCTTAATATGGTTTATCTTTCTATAGGCCAAAAGGACCATCACTTTGGGCATTAATGGCTATGATTCTGTATCATACCACATAACCCAGTCTCGTTAGGACAGCTCCAGGTTCAAATTATCTACCTCTTTGTATCAATAACTTAAAAATCTCCCCAAATTGTAATTTTTCAGAAACTAGTAACTGAATACAACAACTCAGTAAGCATTATAAATAAAAATAAAGTCACAACACACTTAAAGCCACTAAAGGCAAGCTCTGGCTTATCTACAGAGCACATGCACATGAAAAGAACCGACTCTGTCTACAGCTATCGATGTGACATGCATTTGTAAAAGCCCCCAGTGTAGCGCCAATGTGGCGGCAGACACAGCTTGAGCAACAATGCAAAATCTGCAACCAGAATCTTTAATTACCCATATTTATGAGAAAGAAGCAAATGGCAAGAAAGGTAGATATCACAGATTTCTTTTTAAAAAAAAAATCAGTTTTCTAGGTGTATTCAGAGGTTAGAAAACACTGAACTCAAACTTCTACACTTTCTATATGATCAGATTAAACCATTTCCAACTGTGTTTTTAAAGTTAAAAATAGTCACATACTGGAACATCACATTGTTCACACATACAGCATTATGAGGGAACTCGGTCAAAGCCAGCATCAAAGATAGTTTCAGGAATATCATCTCTATTTTACAGTGATTTTTTTTCTAGTGAGCTCTGGGGTGGAAAAAGTAGGATTAAGAGTCATATAAGTTACCAGAAACTCCATTGACTAAGAACTGTTCATTTTCTAAGCATTCCTATTAAAGTTTTACTGCAGAATAATTTATGAGATGTCTGAGGCATGTTGTGAAAAAAAAAATATGTCTGACATTTAAGACTATTTTAAAACATCTCTCTTGTAAAAAGAGCCGGAGGTGTGGCAAGTTTGGCCCTGTGCTGCCTGGGGGAGAGTTAGAATTTTCAGCAGTTTGGGGCAGGGAGCTGGCACGGCTTCAAAGGCCCAGGCTGGCTCTCCACGCACCCTGAGGCGCTATTGGGCAAAGACAGCGTCTCTGTTCCTATCTGGGGCCTCAGCCCTCTGCTTGCCCTTCGAGGTTCCCTGCTGCCTGAGGAAACATGTGAAATATTTCCGAGAACGGCCTGCTGTGTGGAAGCAACAGGAAATAAAGGTTTACTCCAGTGACTCCCCGCTAAAAGAGAGGTAGGGGTCCATCTGAGAATTACAGTTTTCGAAGCAACTTGTTATTTTTACCAGATGTTTTCAAAGGCAGGTCTTATGCACAGTATTTGAGAGGTGTTTTTGTTTTTTGGAATAGAAAGTACTGAACGGTAAGAAGCATTTTAATTGAGCATTAAAAGCCAACCCAAATTCAAATTGACATGGGGGAAAGAAGACCCTACAGAAACATGACTTTTCAGTTTTCTTAGGGCTTAAGAGAAATGAAACATTCATATACTCTGAAACTTCCTGAAGGAAGTAAAATTGGTTCTTAGAAGATTCAGCCTTTACTATCTTCTAACAAAGGTGTTAGGGCTAAAGAGACCTCACTGACCAGCATGGCCCAGATATAAAAACTGGTGTTAGAGGCACCCTCAGAGCCCATCGTAACCCCTGCCCACTCACCCGCACTGCTATTTGGTTAAGGCCCCTGTCCTGCTACTCCACTGCCAGCCCTTCCCAGGCTGTGCCACATGTCTGAGAAATTTTCCCTCTCCCTCTTCCCAGCCCCTACAAGCTAAGCTGCCTCATCATGTCCTTCAGACGGCTCCTATCTCTTCCAAAAAGACTTTCTAGGATGTATGGATCCCAGAAAAAAATGGATGACAAATCTCCGGAGCCTCAACCCACCTAGACGTGGAAAGTGTCTGTGTACAATCTTTATCTCTTCCCCATGTATGTAATCTGCATTCTTTTATTATTAATTTCTATATTTGCCTAGCATGCTGTGCTATTTTCTCCGGTCTCAGTGCAATATATCTAGCTCAGAACATGAACTTCTAGAAAGCTGTGTTCTCAGCTTTGTTGCTCATAGAATGCCGGAAGGAAGCGAGGGGGCTCCACCTAAAGAAACGTACAGCAGGAGGCTTGGCTAAGAACAGAGTCGAGTTCTGCCTCCTCCGTTTCCCAGCTGCTACGTCAGGGCAATTTGCTTTGCCTCTTTGGGCCGCACTTTCCTCTTCTGCAAAGTGTGACATCATGACACCTACCTTTGGGTTACTATGATGACTGAATGTGATATGTGCACATTCGGGTACATGGAGGAAGCAAGTCCTGCGTCACGACCACTGTTGCTTTTCCCAGTTCCAGCCCACACCCTTTATAAATAGCTCCTTTATTAAAATCGAATTAAATTACCTGATTTGAATGTGTCACATGTTTCCTGCCAGGTCTCCAATACGCTCAATAAATGACATTTCCCTTTTCTTATCTTGCCCACCTTGCTCCTACTATACCATTTTATATCTAAGAAAAACTCACTTTTTAAAAAAATATACTCTTCAATGTTTAGTTATTTCCACATTGTCTCATTAGTCAACTTGCTCTATGTAAGCCTGGTTTACCCAAATTATAAATTCTGGCGTCATGTCTGGCTTAACTTGCATTTGCAGTTTCTGAATTTCTCACTGATTTTCAAGGTCACAAAAATCGCAAAGCTCAAAGCACCCTTAGATCAGCTAGGCCAGCATTTCCCAAGATGTGTTCCACAGAACACTGTGTTCCCAGAAAAGTGAGCAGATATGTGGCCGAAAAGGTGTCCTACAGTCTCGCAAGTTTGCAACATCCTTCCATGGAGACTCTTCAAGACCCTCATGACATAGTCAGGTATCTGAAAAATCAGCCATAAAGAATTGTTTAAATTGGCCAAAGCAGCATTTCACTAACTTACTTGGCCACAGAACCTCTCACCCATCCTTACCCTTAGGGCGCCCATTAAGATTCTGCACAACAAATTCCTATGAAATATCTGCTAGGGGAGAGACCACAAAAACTTACTTTCCCAAAGTCAGTAAGATGATAGATGGTGGAGTTGGTTTCAAACCCAGGTCTCTCAGCCTCTTAGCCCCCCACCTCATCACTACACCAAAGGTTCTTAAACTTCAGAATCCAGCTTGTTAAAGGGCAGGCTGATGAGCCCTCAAGACTGGCACTTCTGATTAGTTCCCAGGCTGCCGCGAGGAAGCACACTTTGAGAACCACTGAACTACAATCATCTGTAGCAGTGTGGAGGTGGATACTGCCTTGCCCTAAAGAGTAAAGACCTAGTGGGGAGACCAAGGCATAACCATGTGAAAATGATCAAATGACAACAGGTTTAATTACACTTTAATGCGCAATACTGTATCTAATTGCCAGTTGAACAGTCCAGAGTCAAAGAATGACAAAAGTTGGACAGTGGGAAAATGAGCTAGATCAATTTCAAAGGCTAGGAAGGCCTGAATAAGAAAGAGAAGAAGAATGGGAAGAGAATTCCAAGTGGAGACAATGGCTCCTATTATGCCAATATTTGTGTTTGTATTAATAGAATTGTAGCCTTTAGAGCTGGAAGGGACCTGGCCTGCATGTCTTTGGAGAGCACTCTGGCTCTTACATTTAAATATGGGTGTGACTGCTATTTCAAAAATTCACAGCAAAACACTTAATGTAAAATAGAGTAGCTCCTCTCCAAATAAGTTATTTGGAGGAGCCAGCAAAGGTCTTCTTGCTCCTTTTCCATGTGTGGCTTTACTTTCCCCACTTGCCCCAGCACACTGAACCAAGGACCAGGCTGAGCTGGCTTCTAAGTCCACAAGCCAACTAGCTCATGCTTTTCTTGGAAAGTTTAGGGGGCCAGAGGAAAGAAGTCAAAGTAAACCTTAAGCAAGTGCTTCTAAGCAAGTGCTTCTAATGAAATTTTGATGACATGAACGTGTCTAGACATTCCCTCCATGCCCCACCCCATTCCCCAACAACAATGAGAATCTGGGGAAAAGATTTTATGAGTGGGCCACAGAAAAATTCCTCAAAGTAATAACCAAGGATGAAAATACCACTCTCAGGCATGATGGTGCATGCCTGTAGTCCCAGCTACTCCAGAGGCTGAACCCGGAGGATCACCTAAGCCCAAGAGTTTGAGGCTGCAGTGAGCTACGATCGTACCACTGCACTCTAGCCTGGGTGACCTGGAATGAGATTCCATGTATTAAAAAGCCACCATTCACTGTGATCACTTCAGGGGCTCCCATACATTACTGTATCTCCAATTCCAATTTTGCAATGCTGTTGCTAGCTACTGCTGTCAAAAAAAGTAGTAACGACCTTATTGGAGTAGGGAGTCAATAAGCTTGCTTCTAATTCACTCATATGCAGACACTCATTGAACATTCAGTGAATGTAGGCAAGATGTAAGTGACAACTGTGATGTAAACTGCCCTCCCAGTTAAGGCAGAGAAAGCACACTGATAAATCCTAGAGCATGAGTCAGAGGGGAGTGGAGAGGAAGAGCAGCGGAGGTGAAGGTAAAGGAAGGTACTTCCAGGGGACTATGGCAGTGACAGGAGGAAGTGGAAAGCAGGAGAAGGAAGGAAAGAACAGATGGCCCATGAGCACCTGCCATGTGCCATGCACTACTGTGCCCTTCACCTACTCTACCCAGCCATCCTCATGAAGTCCCATTAGGTGAATCCATCCGTAAATGGAGAACCAAAACCCCGGAAGCATAAATGACTTGCCCACAGTCCAACAGCTGGCAGACACCAACATGGGGTTGTTAGCTCTGATTTGTCTGAATCTCAAAGTGGTCTTCTTTGATGATATAAGACTTAAGGTGATGTAAGACTCTGAAACATCCACCACCAAAGTCAACTAAATCAGAGGAAGGACACTTTCCAGTCTTTTCCAAAGATTCAATTTATAACTTAAAACATAGTGAAATTATTCACTAAATATTGAGTCATACACACGAGCTATATATTTGTCTAACTGTAAATATTTAGGTATCGAAAGGTTCTAAATTAGTTATGTATAGGAGATAAAAATTTGATCATTTATTAAAAATTATCACCACTCACAATACATTTTTATGCCTTTCAAGGAGTTTGAACATATAGGTACACTGACCTGAAATACCATCTTCCCTTTTCTCCCCCAGGATGTTACACAAGTGCAACAAAGAAATGGAGGAGAGGACGATGAACGTGGCATTTCAATAAATCTAAGAGATTGATACAACCCACAGACTCAAAAAGCATGCAATGGCTTCTAAAAGCCATTGAGAGTGGTTCAGAAACATGCAGAGATAAGTACATCTTAGGATTCATGTGTTTCCAGATCATATGAAATAACACTAGTAAATACATATAAACCTGCCTATATGCCCCACACTGGTCTATAATCTTTATATAAATCATTGCTTTTTCTTCGTTTCTTTTAGAGACAGGCTTTTGCTCCGTCATACAAGCTGGAGTGCAGTGGCCTCAGGATAACTTATTGCAGCCTTGACTTCCTGAGCTCAAGCGAGCTCAAGCTTCAGCCTTCTGAGTAGTTGAGACTACAGGCATGAGCCACTGTGCCTGGCCAGATCATTGTTTTTAATCATTACATCCTACCCACAAGATAAACACTACAAGAGAGGAAACTGAGGCACAGAGAGATTAAGTAACTGGCCAAGACTATATAGCCCATATATAGGTTACATATTTTACATATATAGTTTATATATACTGTTTTAAATGGAGAAACTGGTATTTAAACCCAGGCCCTTGGACTCCAGAGTCCCGCCTGTGAGTACTGAGATAGACTGCCTAACCTGCAGATGTACAAAATTATCCATTATACCATGAATTTATGGGCCAAAGATTAATGAAACAGCTAAATACCATTCATAGGCAATTCTTTATGTGTTATGACACATCTGCTCAATGAAAAACTAGATAGCTGTCAAAGAGAATGAGGTAGTCCAATATGTGATTTGGAACGAGCTCTGAGATTAGAGTGAAATAAAAATAGTCCAAAATACTCTGAATAGTAAGATGTCATTTGTGTGGGGAAAATATACATACACACATATTTATAAATGCCTAGAAAATCCCCAGAAAAGTATAGACAAAAATGGTGCTCATTTTTGCTTCTAAAGAGAAATACCTAGATATGAGAGAGAGAAAAAATTTACTTTTCACTATGAACTTTTTTCCTGATTTTTAAATTTTACACATGGTCACGTATCACCTATTTATTTAAAGCAAATTCAAAAACAAATTGAAACTGTTTTCCAACCTAATTCACAGTGGAGAGGGTGGGTAGCATAAAAGTAATCTCTTATGAAAAAATCCTCTATGCATTCCATACAGAGAAGTGAGTAACTTCCTGCAATTTTTCATACTAGAGATCTGAAATGCTGGGAAGGAAAAAAAAATTGCAGTCTATTTTATTCAACCAAGATACTTGTTTCTTAAAAATGCAATGGACAGAAAACAGGAAAGAAGAATTCCCCATGTAGATTATAGAAAGAGATGCTTCTATGTTTGCATGTGGAGTGTGTGAGAGAGCACCAGAAATCCCCCCAAAATAAAATAAAGATGGTAGGTGATGAACCAGCACAACCACTGTGAGGCTAAAATAGTAATGGGTATGTCACCTCCATGCCACTAAAGAAACAGAGTCTCTCATGCCCTCCAAACATGCAAGGCATCTTGCCTTGCCAAATTTAAACAGAGATATTATTTTTAAGCTACTATAATTAGTTCCCATTTGTCTGTGAATCAGCCTTTATGAGGCAATAGAATCTAAGCCCCATCAGATGAAACATGAGGCCACATCATGTCTGTTTATTATTTTGAAAAGAAAGAGAGGGTGCCAAGTTTCCTGCAACACCCAATTCAAACACTGAAATTCGGAGGACAGAATGTCCTGTTGTCCATGTTTGAAGATAGAATATATTTTCATCTAATACATCAGAGTCCCAGGTTCAGCTGGCAACAGGAAGGAATTGAATTCCAGAGCTCAAAAATAGGACTTAAGTACTAAAGCACCTTTCATTGCTCATATAGGATAATATTTATATTTTAACCCCTTATGTTGCAACATTTATTTTAAAGTGACTATGTTTGTGAACATAAAAACATTTTAATCTAACAATATCTGCCTAAGTGACAAGAAATTGGCAAGTATTTTAAAGCTATTTTTACATTCTCTGATACCCTGCTTTCCTGATTAAGTTTCTCAAGAGCAATGATAGTTTCCCCAAATAGGGGAAAGGGGGAGCATTCCTATTTAGCCTGAGGTTCCCCTGAATGAGATGGCTCCTCTAAGGGGCTCTGAGATGAGGTATTGAAATACAGTAGAACCTTCTGGTCTTCAAAAGAAGTCTAGCCAGAGAGCAAACAACACTAACTAAGGCAGTTAGAATCTGGAAGAGGTTTAAACTGGCTACCTTAGTAAGTCCCAGAGCCCTAATTAGAGGGCACAAGCTCAATGCCGTCATTCACAGAGAACAACAGTTACCAGCGTTAGCAGCATGCCAGGGGATAGTGGCACAAGTGAATGAGGGTGCAGAAGAGGGAGGTAGGCTATTCACTTGCCTCCAGATTTATGACATCAAAGGCTTAATATTTTCATGCATGCCCATGTGCCCTTGATAAATGTATATAGGTCACCTGTATCCTTTACAGCAAGTATCACAGTTCTGGTCTCAGTTTTGACATTTACTAGCCAGGTAACCTTCAGCAAACCATTTTAGCCCATCAGAACTTCATTTTTCTTCCCCTCAAATATGACAACAGCAATAACAAAAAACAGGGGATAGGGGTGGGGAGTAATACTGCTCGCATAGGAATTCTATAGGAAGCAAAACCTCACAGGAATTCTATAAGAACCAAAATGAGATAATTATTAACAATAATAATTTTAGAGTTTTCAAATTTTAGCAAACATTTGTATACAATGTTTTCTCATGCCAGGCATGATGTGCTTTACAATTCTCACTTTTAGCCACCATAACTGAGGGAAGCGGAACGCACTGTATGGGGGAGGGACACACTTATAGGCCTGGCTTGGACCAGGCAAATAGCATTACATATAACCAAAATATTTGTACTCCCATAATATCCCGAATAAATTAAAAAAAAAAACCCACAACTCTACTATTATTATCCTTGTTTTATAGATAAGAATATTAGGGCCCAGAAAGGTTCAATAACTTGCCCAAAGTAATATAACTCGTAAGAAAGATTTGACTTTTAGCAGACTCTGACTCCAGAGTATGTGCTACTATGTACTATACTATGCAGCCTATCATAATTATTATATTACTATTATATTATAATTACCATTATATTCATCCCAACTTCCCAAATGAGCAAAATGAGGCTCAGAGAGGTAAGTCACAAGCCAAGATCATAAAGCAAGCAAATGGCAGAGAGCCAGGACTTGCAAGTGAGTCCATATGACTTCAGACCCTGTGCTCCTAACCACAAAGTTAATAAACCTCAATCCACAAATATTTACTCTGCGTCTACTGTGCTCCCGGCTCTGTGTTCTAAAACACTATTTTTTTTAAAAGATAAGGTGGCATTTGTTTCCCCAGGAGCTGAAAGGTTTGCCCCACCTACACTCCCTAGGACAAAGTCCCAGCTGCAAACAGCAGGTGCCCAGTGATAGCTGATGCCAGTGAGGAAGATGATGACAGAAATATTTTAAATGTTGGGCTCTAGCTTCAAAAGGGAATTAGACTACTCAATTTGGAGGGGTAATAAGTTCTACCGGGTAGATCCTAACCATTTCTAAAACAATGTGAACAGGTGTGGCCTATATCGACAGGTTCGTTCCTACCAGCCTTTGAAATCCGGAGGTAGGGTGACCAACCCCACCTTGCTCCCCTGGGCTTTCCTGGTAGTCTCATATCCCAAGGAAACCCCTTAGTTGGTCACCCTAGAGGGCAAGGATTGGGTTTTATATTCTTGACACCCCCCGCAACACACACACACAGTGGTTCCAACATAGTGCCTTGCAAATAAAAGGCACCCAATATGTCTCAGTTGATTAGATGGATGGAACAATATTATTTCCAAAGTACATTCATTTCCACTTTGTGTTGCCAAGCAGCAGTCCCTGCACTGCTAAAATGACTATGTGAGAATCATTCTAATTAGCACTTTCATTGTTTGTATGCAAATGTACATTCCTAAAGTGGGTTCTTTAAAAAGCTTTCCTAAATCAACATCCTCACAGTGATTTTTCTCCTTAAATCCTGTTCCACAGACAGTAAAGAGATAAATTTCAATCCAGCCTGAGTCTCAATGATCCTAAATCTGTAATAATGGAGTTAAGATGATTTTCTCCATAGGAATGGCAAGTCTAAAATGAGGAAATGTGAGGCACTGTCAGGCACTGAGAGAGCTACTCTTCTGACTTAGTTATCCCAAAATAGGATGGGCCACTCCAAGACAGGGCACTCTCCCAACACCAAGCTGCAGAAAAGTGAACAGGTTGGCTGCCTGGGTCCCCCGGATAACAAACTTGAGTCTTTAGAGTCATCACAAACTTTCCAACCTCCGCCTCTTCATCCTTACGCAAAGGTTCCACTCCCAGCTCAGGCAGCCTGTTTTGTCTCTGCCAGCCCATCCCTAGCCTGTTCCTTCCTTTGGCCTCTGATTTGGGGCTGGGCAGCCTTGGTCTTGTGCCTCAACTGTGGCAGAGGTGTTGGTGGACTTAGCCCAGCCCTTCCCAGGGTGAGAGTCCTAAAGAGCTGGTCTCTTGGGGAGTAAGGGTAGGAATAAGCTCTGGGTGGTCAGCATGGTGGAATTCTATCCTGCGTCACTAACTCAGCCCTGCATGGTTGTGCCTGGCAGGCCAGAGAGCCAGTCACAACTTAAAGTTAGAGAGAACACAATGGTGAGAAACAAAGTTTTTGGAAGGGCCAATGGGGAGTCAGAGGTTATCTGAGCTCGGAGAAAAACTCTGGTCCAAAGAGGGTGGGGAAGACCGGGAGCCAGGAAAGCGCTGGAAAGTCCTTTAAGTGGCTGCAAAGCACTCCTAGCACTGGAATGCTCTATTTATATGTCTCAGCCACAGGAAGAGGGAACAGAGTTGAAGCTGAACGAAGGACAGTAGCATTTATAAGTCAGAAGAAAGTCCAAAAGCTAAGGACTGGGAGGAGTTAAAACATGTGAGAAATATGCACATTATATCATAGGTAGGGTTTTTGTTTGGGTTTTTTTTAAATCTACAATCAGAACAAAAAGAAAAGCAAAGGGTGATAGGCCTGCCGGAGGAAGCCAGAGTGATGTCACAGGAGAACCGCTCCTCCTTCTGCCTGTCCACCTCCTCCGCCTGAGAGAACCAGCTTTGCCCTGGAGAGGGAGGCCCTGGGAAGAGGTGACTGAGGCAGAAGACAGTTGTGGAGCTGAGACAGCCACAGCCACTATAAGTAACGTTGGGTTTTCAGACTCGGATGAATCACACCCACAGATAACAAAATGTCACTGAAAGAATGCGCAACTGTCACTGATGAATCATTGTCAGTAATCCTTCGAAAACTTCTGAGAAAGGGAATGGTGCTGAAAGATGAGGAACTGAATAATTAACAAAAGGAAGGCTCTAGAAGTATACACCAAAAAGGCTAGCACCAATATCCAGAAAAATTCTAGCCTGGAGTATTAAATAGATGAACAAGAAAAGAAAGTGGTGACCGCCAAGAACTGACACAGGTTCACTATGAACAAGTACCAAGTTAATCAATCCCCTTTTTAAAGTTAGATGTATTAGACCAACAGTTCAGATGAGTGTAACTTCACAGATGAGATCCCAACACAGTTTTGGGACCACCACAGAACTTCTTTGAACTCTCTCATTCATAACCCTGGCACCACACAGAAAACTCACACACACCTGGAGGAGAGCTTGCAGTTGAGGCCCACCTAGGATACCCCATAAGGTCACAGCCCAGCAGTGTGATGGCTGACATCTCAGAAATACCTACTTATTAAGGCCTGCTATAGGCAGGGCTGGTTCTGTCTCAACACTCTTCATTCTCAAAACTGGCCAGCATAAACACCACTGCCAGCAGGGGATGGGGGAGGGTATCAGGAGCATTTTAAGTTTGGTGGCACCGTTCTCACTCTGTGACCTGTGACTGAGAAGGCAAGATTCCTGAATGGAAACGCCCGGTTGGAACTCCTTCTTAGCTCAGCATTCAGACAAGCATCTTTGGAGTTATTTTTTTCCAGGGAAGGGGACGTCCCTAAAGGAAATGAGCAGATGCCAAGCAAAGAATATAGCAAATAAAAATATTTCCTGATACAGTCTAAATCCTTGGCTGATGTACATCCAGCTCAACACCAGGAACTCAAGACCAGCTCGGGGACGACCAGAAACAGGCTCCCATGTGGCTGGAAGCCAAGAAGGTCCAAGGGGACTCCAGAAACCTCTAAGACCAAAGACACTGGGCTTGTTCTGAGCCGCAGGATTTCTGAAGCTAAAGAGGGCCATTGCAAATCATCTAGTTCTCACTTAAAAACAAACAAACAAACAGAACAAATGAGGGGAATACAGAAGTGTAAGGGGAAACAGTATTGTACAGCTTCTTAAAGTAATGAAAGATTTAAAACTCTTGTCTCTAGAGTCCTTTTTCCAAAGTGGGCATTTTTAGCCACACATTGTTTGGTTAGTTAACAGAGGAGACCAAAGGTTCAAACCAGTCACCCCTACTCCCAGCATTCAGTCCTGGAACCAGCCCTGAGGTACTTCAGACAAAGGGTGATGAGGAGAGAGGTCAGATGACCCAAGGCAAACTGGAACCAACCTCATAAAACTGCGTCATCCCTGGACAGGCAGTAATGGAACTAGCCACACCCCTGCCTTGGTCATGCTGAAAATTTAACCCTAAACAGAACATTCTAAATCCAATGTCAAGTGTCAAGTTTTGGAGATGGAAAATATACAAATAAGCATTTTGAGATAGCCCACCTTGTATACCATCCTCCAGGGATGAGTGTGGAAACTGGCAAATTCACCTTTTTTAACTGACACAGTTCAGCCAAGCGCCCACTCTTTCCCCCTGAGGCTTCCCTTTTTCAAGGATATCTCAGTTCTTCTGCTTGACCCAAGAAGGAAAGTTCCACCACACTACTGGTCTTTAACACATGCTAAATCAAGGCAATTTGGAGACAGGAGTAGCAGGATGGCAGCCAGAAGGGACAGGCTTAAGCAAAACGCACTGAATATTTAAAACAGCAAATCCTGAATCGGTTTCTCTATTTACTTAGAAACGGTTGCTGATGCTCCCCCAAAGATAAACTAGGACAGACCGGAAAGGGAAGGGGAAGCAATGAGGTAAGGGCTGTTGTAAACCTGGCACCGTGAAGAGGAAAAGCTCCTTGGGTTGTCAGGACATGGTTTTCCTCCCGATGAGAAAAGTTAGATAACATAACACTACGAATAGTGACGTTAGGCTTAGGCTGTAACCAGGCACTGGGCAGAGGCTGAGGGCTGCCATCTTCACACACGTAGAAGACGCAGTTGTAGACCGTCACGGTGCAGTGGAAAGAACATGACATCTGGAGTCAGAGGGGGTGAATCTGAGTCCTGGATCTGCCTGGGAAAAGCTGTGTGACATCAGGCCAGGTTGATGTCAACCTCTGAGTTTCAACTGTCTGTAAACTACAAAACAAATGACTTAGACTAGCTGATCTTGTAGCTGTCTTCTAGTTCTAACATTCTGTTATGCTACTAATACTGTGGCAAAGCAGTTATGCATCCACTCGGCAAGCGTTTACTGAACATCTTCTGCACACCAGGTGCTCTGCTGAGCACCAGAGACAGTCTTCCTCTCAAGGAACCTTCTAATCCACATATGCCAGAGGCTCAAAAACAAGCCTCCACAGTACAGAGGCAGGGATATGCGGACAGGGTGAAGGGTCCCAGCAGTCGATGGGGCAGAGAGCAATCGGTAACAGCTTCCCAGGAGTTATGCCTGAGCCCAGCACTTGAAATAGGGAAATAGGCCAAAGGAAAGGGAGAAAGGAAGAGTACACACATATGATGGGATGCACTCAGGAATAGCCCACAGGGTATGCAGAGAGGGAGGAGTGCGAAGAAAGCCAGGTCCTTACAAGCCATGCTAAGAAGAGCTACTGCCCAGCACCCCTCAGCTCCCCAGCTATTCACCCCAGCAACTCCCTACGTGGCCATGCTCTCAGGGTCCGAAATGGCTCCTGTACCAAGTCTGCTTATGCCAACAGCCAAGCAACTACCCAACCCCTGCCCCCCAGTCCTCTCCTTTCATCCCCGAGGGTCATCTGGCTCCACCTGCCGCCCCCACAGCCAGGCTGCACCTGCCGACACAGAGGCTTCCTCTCGGCCACCCTTACAGGCCTTGCTTCCAGCTCTTGCTCAGCCCCTGCTGCCCAACCCACGTCAGCTGTTCCACATAGTTTCCATCTTCCTCAAAGCCACAGCCACATCCGACCCACCCCACTCTCATGCTCAGAAGATGATTCCCACCTCCTCTGTTCCTGGGGATGACTGTCCATTACAACTCCCGTAGCAACCCTCCTGCCCACCTGTCCCACGTTCCTTCCTAAATGCCCCAAAGCCAGGGCTATCTCTGCTTACAAGTACAGAAGAAAGTGAAGAGAAAGACACTTAAGAAACAGAAACTGCAGTCAACCACCAATGCGGGCTGTTGTGTATGCATGTATGTGACTGGGCTCGGAAACCAGCACACATGAGCAGGACAAGGTATATGGGTGCACTCTGCATGCCAAAAGGCATAGTGTGATACAATTAACTACTCCATAATGTTGCCTGAATAAACAAGTAAACAGAGCAATGAATTTGATATTGAAGAGGCAATTTAAAGAGTTGTGACATACACAGTATCATCAGGCATGTGAACCAAGAATACAGCCTAGAATTCTGCCAAGACCCTCTCTAAAGCCAGAGTCTGTCTGGCCCCTCCTCTGCTCCCCCCCCTCCCCCCGCCCATATAATGCCAACCCAAGCAGCACTGAATCATTTTAGTGATTTATTTTGGAAATAATTTTCTTAAACAATGTATTTAGTATAACATATAAACACAACAGGTTTAATATATGGCATATATAGCATAGTATAGTATACTGTGAGCGTGTATATATACATACAGACACACACACACAGTTTTTTCCATGTTCTAAGTCCATCATAAGCTCTCAATGACTGCTGACACAGACCCACTGGAATACACCCTCTGCAGCCTCCTTTACACCATCCTGTGTTGAGCATGTTCTACAACACGTATTGTTTACTTTGCTGAAGGCTCTCTGCCATTTAGTTTTTGGCCAGGTCAACAATTTTGACTCATGATGGCTAAGAGATGGTATGACACTGATTCTGGACTTGCCACAAAGAAATAAAGGAAAAATATAACCCAGGATTATAAAATTCAAGTATGAGGGCTGTCCAAGTCTCATAAGCACCAGTGAACACGGGTCAGCTTACAGACAACCATCAGAAACTGTCTACAGAACACCAAGAAGATAAAAACCCTTCTGCCAGGTGGGGCACGGTGGCTCACGCCTGTAATCCTAGCAGTCTGGGAGGCTGAGGTGGGTGGATCATTTGAGCTCAGGAGTTCGAGACCAGCCTGAGCAAGAGCAAGACCCTGTCTCTACTAAAAATAGAAAGAAATTAGCTGGGCAACTAAAAATATATATAGAAAATATTAGCTGGGCATGGTGGTGCATGCCTATAGTCCCAGCTACTCAGGAGGCTGAGGCAGAAGGATTGCTTAAGCCCAGGAGTTTGAGGTTGCTGTGGGCCAGACTGACACCAGAGCACTCTAGACCGGGCAACACAGTGAGACTGTCTTGGAAAAAAAAAAAACAACCCTTCTGCCTACTTCACCCCCGCACTGTCTATTAAACAAAGCTACAGAATTTCCTCCCAATGCTGCAAGTTCAGGATAACACCATGAGCAGGTAAGTATACAACTCACTATATTTAGTTCTTCTTTTGTGTTTATTACAGGTAACGATGAAAAATAAACGATGACATTAGGTCTCCATTGAGATCCTGCTCTTCTAACCACACAGGAGTTGTTACACAGCAAGGTCTCCAAGTTTCCCAGAACTCATCCCCAACACCGTGTGTGTGCTGCATGTTACAAAACAATGGAATTCTAGACTGTTAGAGTTTGAGGAAATCCCAAAGATGATCTCATTTTATATCAGAAGCAACTGAAACCCAGAGACAGTAGGTTGTTCCAGGACAGGTGAGCAGTCAGGGCTGGGCAGGTGGCCACAGTGAAGAATCCAGTCTCCCCTTTCCCTGTCCAGTGTACCCCAAGTCTGACAAACTCTCACCACAAACCCAAGAAGCTAAAAATGAAAAAGGTTGAGATGCTGTCTCCATCCTGGCTAGGATTTAGTTTTCAGAAGTTTACAAGAATGATTTTGGGAGGAAAAAGGCAATATCAGAAGAAACAGAAAGAAACTGCTGATTATGAGAGCCCATAAAATGGGAATGATCTGGAGCAAGTTCACATAGTTATTAAAATTTTAGGTTGGTGTGTTGGCTTTTTCTTGTTGATGCGAAGTTCCTTTTCTATAATCTACTGGATACTCTGGAAGGTACAACCCCAAAAAACTAACAACTCTTTTATTAAAACACTGGTGACTTCTGTTGTACAATTTTATATTTTTGTCTGATTATGAAAAGGGAAAAAAACTAAGAAATGTTCAACTCCTTCAAGTTCAGTAGTTCAGCTCTCTATTTGAAAGGTAAAAAAAAAAACTAGAAATATTTAAAAGCAAATGTAATTAGTAAATTTATATAAATGTGCTCAACATGGTATTTTTATGAGCAAATCACATTATACAGAGTACATTGTATGTTTCAAAACTAATATAATGATTTGATATTTGTAAAGAATATTAAAAAAAATTACATTATTGCTTTCCTTCCCCTTAGTTAAAAATGCACATATTCAAGGAAAAAAACATATTTGTTTCACCCTATTGCCACAACCATTTTTCTCCCTATCATTTTAAATTTAGTTTCTTTATTTAAAAAGAGGTTATCAAAGCAATGTTTTGTTGAACCTCAAGATCTCTTGATTTTTTAAGATAAGATTTTAAACGAAAAAGTCAGTGGTTACAAAACAAAAATCTGCAGCAACCTGGGACACGTGGGACTCACCTGTGGGGACAGCCACCACCCCTCTCCAAGCCCATGGTCTCGTGCAAGAATATGGCCCCATGTTGCTAGATAGTCTAGTTTTTCAAGAGTAGCTACAGATTATATTATGTGAAATTTCCTGATTGTTAAATTCTGGCCACTACTTCAAAAACTTACAACGCTGGTGTTTTGTGGGCAGCTAGTTTGCAGCAGAGTACAAATGCTATAAATACGATTTAACTCAGGGAACAAATACAACATTTAGAAACATGAATTCTGTTGGAAAACGAAGGTTGGTTTCCCTGTGTACTTTTAAAATATATATACATTCCTCTATAATAGCTTTCCTCTTGGCTGGGGAAAGGGAGAAGACAGAATAAATGAACTTGAGAAAAAACAAAATTAGCTGTTAGAAAACAAAAAGGGTAAAGGTACTTTTGCTCCCTTTTTAAATTAAAACAACAGTAATTCACATAAGGGACTATTTCTAGCTTTTGAGTTCATGTTGGGACAATTCCAGAAGCTGTGAATTTCACTAAAGTTAGGCTGCCTTGAAGATAACTAATCTTCCCTAATCTTTCTCTATCTAACTAGAAAAGTCAACTTAAAGCAGACCCCATACCTGCCACATAGAGCTATCCAAGCAGACACATTTAGAATGCTATGTGAGACAAAGCATAATAACTGGGCAGGAGAGTGTCACCCTCTAAAAATGTAAAACTGTACATGTGCAGATCCACCCTAAAGGGGTTCCTGACCCCTGCCTGAAAAAAGTTCAAGAACCTTACTTCAATACCTTACTGATTGTAACAGGGGAAGTTGAATTGCGCAAGTTCAACAAGCACACATAATATAGTCATTTTTTCAAGGATACCTCTGCAGGAACAACTTTTTATTTAATCATTGCCATAATCAGCAAACCAGAGAAATTCTCTGAGTGAGGAAAACAGTGTGAGTCATCTCTATGCTGATAAGGAGACTGCAGGATGAGGGCACTGCTGCGAAGGAGGCATCAGATGGTGCCTTGTCTAAATTAGTCAGTGGAACAATTAGAATGATTTCTTCCCTTGACGTGCAGTAATCACCGGAGATGATGTTGATCTCCTTGTTTTAGTGACAATCCCAAGCACGATCTAATGTTTACTTCCCCAAACCAGGAAAAAAAAAAAGAAAGACAAAAAATATATTCCACTCTCAATCTGTAATCACTAGATGGAAGAGGAGAAAATATCTTGTTTTTACATGTGGCCAGCAAATGTGACACAACTTCCTGCTTGTTTAAAAATTATAAAATCAAATGTGTAAATCTCTCAGAGAAACACCAACCACCAACACCTAAGAGATATCATTGCTGCATGCAATGGCTATCATGTCTTTGTAGGTTACAGTAACTTTGGCCAGAAAGTGGCCTTATGAATCTCTGGCAACACAAGCAACATGGCAACCCAGGGAGATACTTCTAGACAACAACCCCTGCAGATGAAGCTGCATACACTCCCAACAGCAGTGTGGTCACCAGCAGCATTGGCTCTGGACACTGAATTCTGTGCTCTTTCAGAGAAGTGACAACTTATGCAAATTCCATTTTGAGCATTTTCCTGGGGTATCTAAGATTCTTAAAACAAGGAAAATGAGTTTTGGTGACTCTTTAATTTGTCTGAACTTTGAAGTTAGAAACTACTGACCACGATAGATTCCAAACTCTATATTCTGTTCCACAATGCAGTAAGAATTTGCTCTGAAGGGCAACAGTGAGACGTTCAGTTGAAATGGCCATAATTTGTGGCTCAACTCATGGCAACTACACCTCATTTCAAATCCATATTTGTCTAAAGCCGTTGAATAAAATATTGACCACAAACAGCCTTAAGTCCTTTTAGAAATAAGGCAAGGGAGGAGGAAAGAAAGAAATGGGCCTGACATATCCCTATACATGCATAAATTTGAAACTCTAGCTAAAGAACCCTAGTCCCAAGTTGCTAATGAATGTGAAGCCTCAGACTAAGTAGAGACACTGTGAACAGGCAATGACCTCAATCAAAAGACACATGGAGCAAGAACAGTTATAAAACCAAGTTATAATAGTGAAAGCTGAATTATGAGGGAACTTTAAATTTTTCTAGATTATTAATAAAAGAGATGCTATTATTCTTTTTAAACATAATACATAAACATAATACAAAAAATTTTTAAAGTACAAAAGGGTATATAGTGAAAAGTGAGTCTCCTTCCCACCTCCTGGCCTCTCCTGAGATGATCTAAAAGTGTACACGCACTGAAGACTGTTCTGTAAGCCCAGTCTTATTTTTTTAACTTAAGGAGGACACCACCATTGTTTAAATACCCCACCACTCTGAGTCTCCAGGGACATAGGTAGGGCCCATTCTTTTTTTAATCCTTAAATCACTTCAGGGAGGAGAACTCCTCCCCCCATGACTGCCAGTAAGTTTCATTATTTTAATTTTATTTAGGCTCCACTCCATGAGAAAAAAAGACAAATGAAAACCAAGGTTGATGCCAATCGTCATGAATACCATTCCACCGAAACCTGCGCTTTGCCATAAACCATTTGTTACAGACAGAACAATCAAGATTTGTTTTCCAGAGATCAGATGCCAGGAGTCCCACTCAGAATATTTTCACTGAAACTGGGGAGTCCTGAATACATGTAAAAGCAAATTAGGGCCCCCCACCGCCCAGCGGATTTGACGCATCCCATTCTAGAATGCCGTTCATCACGCGGCCCTCAGCAGCTGCGTAAGTTTCCCATTCCTTTGATGGGAATGATTTCCCATCATTTCCAAAAAAGACCTGAGAAGACAAGGTGGAGAGGAAGAGGGTGAAAATGTTTTCAAAGAAGGAAATCTTGAGGATATTCAAAAGTGGGCAGTTCTAAACTGAGAGGCTCACAGACACAGGCAGAGGAGGAGGCAGGAAGGCTTTAGAGCTGGGGAGGTGGGAAGGGGGCAAAAGTGTCTATGGTGGCTGCAGATGGCAAGACTAAAGAAACTCACCAGGAAGCCTTAAATGGGAAAGCTAAGGTTCCCAGTGAGAATTTGGAAGGAGGCAATTTGGCAATTTAAAATTAATTTAAAATAGGGCAATTTGTCTGGGAAATGGACAAAGCCAATATGGAGCAGGTGCCTTTTATGCCAGAAGCCCACAAAGAGAAGATGACATGTATGATTCAGAACTGGTTTGCTCTCATCAGTCAATGGCAGTCAAGGAGTATGGGCGTAATGCGTACATCTACTATTACATAAGCATCACAGTATATTTTTGCTGCTTTTCATCTTATAGCATTTATCTTTGATGTTTTGAAGATATCCTAAACATTTTCTAAATTGTAGCCCTGAGACTCATGGTGCCTGTTTGGTCTTCTTCATAGAATTTTATCACATCTAACTTTTCATTGCAAAATTACTGATTCTCAGGCATGTTTTTCACTTAGTGAATTTTCAATTAATAAACTTTAGGATGATATGATTATAGGTTGAAAAAAGTATCTGAAATGTATTAACCATAAATTAAGCTTAGTCATCAAAATGGCAGATAGAAGTTCCAGTGCATTTACGGAACAATGTAGTTTGCAGGCTTTATTGGCAAAGGATGCTGGATCTTTCTGCTTGCCAGCCAAAAGCACACCCATGTGCCAACTGCATAAGCACCATTTATAATTCACTCAGTTGACCAGATTTATCATTATGTAATCCAAAAACTAATTTTCTTGATTTGGGAGAGTATTTCAAACTTTTTTACATAAGGTAGAGCTTTATCACTACTTTTTTATCACATTATCTCATCTGTATAATTCATATTTGCATAGAATGGAAACCATATTCATTACGTGTCTTCATTTACTTCTTAACAGGGACTTTATGTGAAAAATCCACCCTTTGTCTTCCCTCTCTTCTCAGTCAAAATCCTACACATTTCCTCCTTTCTTTCACTCAACAATCTCATTCAGTCTCATAGCTTTAAATATCATCTATATGCCATTTAGGTACCATTTCCAATCCCAGCCAACTCTCTCTCTCTATGAGAATCTCAAACTTAATATGGCACATCCATCAGGGGCCCTCTTTGATCCTCATCTCAGTGAATGCCAATGTCAATCACCTAACCAAACACAACAAACTCATCCTTAACTCTCCTTTTTGCTCACATTCCACATCCAATCCAGCAGGCTCTACATTCAAAATGTATCCTGAGCCTGACCACTTCATATCATTCTATGATCACTACCTTCATCCACACTATACCCTTATCTCTTGCCTGGACTACTGGAAGGGCCTCCTACAGGTAATACGGATTCTACTCTTGCCCCTAAAGTTTATTCCCAACTCAGTATTCAGAGGAATAATTGTAAACCACAAAGAAGATTATATCGACTATTCTACTCAAACTCCACTGGAATCCAGTCATTCTCAGAGTAAAATTCAAATTCCTTATCATTGCCTACAAGATCTGGCTCCCACCTACCACTCTGATCTCATTTCATATCACTCTGCCTCCCTACAACCACCCCCAGCCCAAGTCCAGCCAAACTGGCTGCCTTCCTGTCCCCCTATCATGACAAGCTCATCCTACATCAAAGAATTGTCTTCTCACTTACTGTTCCCTCTGCCTAAACACTCCTCCCCAGATTCCTTTGCTCCATTTGGGTCTCAATCTCTCCCTCACTCTTCTTCCCTCCTGTTCATCCCTCCCTCATTCCTTCCACTCCTCCTTCCCTCCCTCCTCCCCTCCACGCCTTTTCAGGCCATTCTTTCACAAAGAGCCCCTCCAGCCCCTCACCCTGCCTGTTTTTTTTTCATAGCACTTATTACTACCTGAAATTATAGTATCTATTTAGCTGTTTGTTTGCTTCATTCATAAAATATTAATACTTAGTGAATCCCCATCAGATATGAGGTGCTCTTCTAAGAGCTGGGGATACAGCAGTGAACATGACAAGCGAAGTCCCTGCCCGCACAGGGCTTGTGTTCTTTTTTTTTTTTTTTTTTTTTGAGACAGAGTCTTGCTTTGTTGCCCAGGCTAGAGTGAGTGCCGTGGCGTCAGCCTCGCTCACAGCAACCTCAAACTCCTGGGCTCAAGTGATCCTCCTGCCTCAGCCTCCCGAGTAGCTGGGTCTACAGGCATGCACCACCATGCCCGGCTAATTTTTTCTATATATATTAGTTGGCCAATTAATTTCTTTCTATTTATAGTAGAGACGGGGTCTCGCTCTTGCTCAGGCTGGTTTCGAACTCCTGACCTTGAGCAATCCGCCCGTCTCGGCCTCCCAGAGAGCTAGGATTACAGGCGTGAGCCACCGCGCCCGGCCAGGGCTTGTGTTCTTATTCATCATCCCCACTCAAATCTTAGCTCCAGGGAGGCACAGACCCACAGTCTGTCTTGTGACCATTGAATCCCCAGTGCCCAGAGCA
This sequence comes from Microcebus murinus, assembly GCF_040939455.1. Classification (NCBI taxonomy): domain Eukaryota; kingdom Metazoa; phylum Chordata; class Mammalia; order Primates; family Cheirogaleidae; genus Microcebus; species Microcebus murinus. The sequence continues at coordinate 29,961,810 of NC_134117.1, read as the reverse complement.
GTGCCTTAACACAGAATAAAAATACACATTTGCTGAATGAATAAATGTCCTGCTCCCTGAGGCCACCTGCTTCCCTGAGGACTTCCATGACAGAGCTCTTCCTGCCTACCATGGTGTCTCCTTGGACAGAGCAGTCTGGACAGCCAGCCAGCCATGGCTCACCTTGTTCCCTAAGCTGGGCCTGCTGTCCTGACGGACTGCTCTTCCTTCCTGCTCTAACACCCAGCACGCTGCATGCTCCCCAGTGGCCATGCCACTGGGTCACACAAGCACCTGATCCACACAGTAGGAGCTGGTCAGGTTGTCAGTGTTAAACAGGGCAGCTTTTTTCTACAAAGAATAACTGGAATCAAGATGCATGGGCCATTCTACTTCTCTGGCCCAAGACCTTCAACATCAACTAGCATCACACCTTGAAGCACTCTCATCTCAGCAGTGGAACACACTGTTATTAAGGACATATTTTTGCCTCTTTCAACTGTCATAGAGGCAAGACATTTACCTGCTGTGATGAGTGATTAAGTTTTTTTTCAAAAAAGGAAGCACATTTGTGAACTGTGAAATTATCTGATCTCAAATAAAAATGAAGGTAATTGTGAAAGGCAGTTAATTCACCTTTCAAGAAAATGGCAGCTATAATGGTAGAAAGGGGAAAAAATGCAAATCCCTTGAAGAATTAGTCTGAAAGTCTCAGAAAATAAGTATTTAAAACCCACATTTCCACATATGTTCACATTTCAATGTATTTGTTAGCTCAGAAGTGTCCTGCTCTAATACCTTCTCTTATGGGATTAGCAGGTGAAGGTGTCTATGAACATTACAAAAGCAAAGGCAGGAAGCCCCCTACAAGTGGTCAGTTGAAGTGGGCTAGGTTTGGCAGCTATTTCTTCCTAGAGCTGGAACTCTAGCTTGAAAAGGTATGCTATAAAGTTAATAAAATGTAAACGGTGTGGGGGAAGATTTGCCTTGCTTTACATCTCAGAGCCTAATAGTATTACCTTATATTTGCCCAGTGCTTTGTTCCCTTAGAAGCATTCTTGCACACATTATCATTATAGTCTTCAAAGCAAGCAACCTTGGGATGTAAATAGGGCAGGATACATTTCTCATTTGGGGTCCCAAGAGGTCAAACACCTCACCTAAGATCCCACAGTAAAAGTGGCAGAACCAAGTAGGTACCAGAAACCAAGCATACCTAGGCCCAAGCCCAGCATCCTTTCTTCTGTAATAGAAAGGACAGAAGGTTCTCAGCAAATCACACTCTCTAGTCAACTGAAAGTATTTCCCTTCACTGTGGCTGAAGGAGAAAACAAAAACACATATATTCACCACTGGCTTAAGGTGGTGGGAAGATGCATTGGTCCTGGAATTCTGGGCAGAGAGAGGGTTTCACAAACTCTTCCAACAGATGTCAACTCCTGCAATGACAAATGTACAAAATACCTGGTGTGAATCACAGGCAGTCTATGGCCTTTCCCCAGGGGGATCCATCCAAACACCAATTGCTGGGCACCCCATTTTGGCTCAAGGCTCCAATCTTCTTTTAGCCCAACTCCCTTCCTCACTCTGACTTCCCAAATAAAACAATCTTCAATTCATCAGCTGAAATGGTCTCCATTAGAATTATAGGAGCTGGGGTAGAAAGGAGCTTTAGAGATCATCTTTAACAGGGGTCACAAACTGTGAAAGCACAATGGGTTACATCTAGCCTGTAGAGGTATTATATTTCATCTGTAGATATGCTTAGAAAATGTGAGCCAAACTTAAAAATCAGAGCTGTCACACGAAAACCCAGACTTCTGGATTCTCTTTAAAAAAAAAAAAATCAGATATGTCCCCATGGCCCACATTTATGTCTGACAATGATCAGCTGATGCTAAGTAGCAGTTACCTTTCATAGGCAAGCTTGTCTGCTCCAATATGCCATAGGCCCTACCATTCCCTGTCTCCTCAACACAGAGAAGAGCTACAATTGTCATTTATAATTTCTCTTGCATTATTATTTTCTTGTGGTACAAAAATATCTTCTTCTTATGATTCTAATGAAAGTGGGAAAACAAAAGGGGCCAAGTTCCAAAAAAAAAAAAAAAAAAAAGATAGCACACATATAGTAACTCAAGTTGGTAGCCTCACTCCTGTAGACATTTGCAACTCCTGAACAAGTATAACACTCCCATTTTGTATGAGTATAGGCAGGACACTGACTTGCCTATTCCCAGTTAGAGGCAGAGCTCATTCTAGAACCTAGGTCTCTTGACTGCCAATTCAGAACTCTTCCACTAGGCTCTACTACATAGTAGTCTTATACTGGGAAGCAAAAAAAATAAACATAGCTGGGCACAGTGGCACATGCCTATAATCCCAGCTACTCAGGACCTGAGGCAGAAGGATCACTTCAGCCCAGGAGTTTGAGGTTGCAGTGAACTATGATCAGGCCACTGCACTCTAGCCTAAGTGACCAGAGTGAGACCCTGTCTTTAAAAAAATAAAAATAAAATACAAAAACAAATACACACAAAATTAATAAAAATTAAATCAAAAGTAATACTTAGCTTTAAGAAAAGTATTAAAGTCAAGGAAATACAGTTGAAGGATCCCACCCACTTTCTATTATACTGAAATGCTTGCCATACCTTTATTTGTCACCAAAGAATATAAGAGCAAATTATAACAAGTACTCTAAGGGTTTGTTTCCTAAGGTGACATTTTTCAAAAATATCACTACTTTAAGTACAAACAACAACAACAAAAATCTCACAAATGCCATGCATCTAATACTTCAAAAATGCTCAGTTAACGTCCCAAACTGTCTGGAACACTCTTTATGCTACGAAAATCTCCCTTAATTTGCATCTTCATGCTAGAAAAATCTCCCTTAATAAGCATCTTGAATATAAGACTGTAAATAAGTTTACGTACCAGGTACTAGTACTGTAATGAATGAGCAATGTTCAACAATAAGATCTTGGTGGAAGTTATTTATATCACCCCTACAAAGAATTTATTGATTCATTCACTCAACAAATATTTACCGAATCCTATTATATGCCAAGCAGTGTGCAAGGTGATAGAAATACAAAAGTGAACAAGACCCTTAAGTTGTTCTATCTGAATAAAAGACAGATCCAGACACTCAAAATGAATCCTAACACAATGGGTAAGCAAAATGATCTGGGTATGCATGTGTGACATGGAGCACTGAGCAGGGACACCTAATGCAGCGGAGGCAGAGAGACACTCCTTAGCATGGACAGAGGCCTGAGGAAATCCTAAAGCCTGGATGGCAGCAGACCAGACTCAGGGGTGGTAGATTGAAGGGGGTGGGTATGGAAGGAAAGTGGAACAATATAAGCAAAAGCAATGAGGTGAGAAAGCCCCTCCAATTTGGTCTACTCCAGATCCCATATTACTTCTAGGTCTTAAAAACCCCTGCCTTATGCCACATGACCCAGCGTCTGCTGAGACTCGATGCATAGCCCCACATATGCACTCTCGAAAGTTTATCTCAACAAGTGCCCACATCAAGAATGCCACCAATTTGGCCCTGTTCCCCAGCCATCCCTACCTATGACTCCCTCAGGACAACCAACGATGTCTCAGAATCTGTGGGGCCCAAGAAACGTGGCGGTAAAAACACTGAGCCTTTCATGATGTCTCTGAGAAGACAGTAAATGAAGATGTTTTCTCGTGCCACTCATGAAACCTTCCTATCTCCACCCCAGAGCCTGGACTTCCACAGCTTAGAATCCACTGTGCATTCAAGCCTCAAGTAGGAGTTTTGTGAAAAATGTCCCAGAGTATTTACCCCTCTAAATCCCCATGCAGAGTGCTCCTTTCCTTAACAGATAAAAGAGAGATGAACCTCCAGCCCTGATCCAGGCTGAGGCAAAGTCAGGGGAAAGCACTCTGAGAAAACAAGCTGGAAAGGGGCACACAGAGGAGCAGAGGCCAAACACATGGCTGTGGCCATGGTCAGGGGTCAGGGTTCAAGGCCTGTATGAGGAAACAGGGAGGCAGAATTCACCAGAAGAGTGGGAAGGGCATCCCTGGATCTGTAACTGGTGGGCAGGTTCCCAAATCTGGCCGGAAATTAGAATCACCTAGAGAACAAAACAAAACATAAATTCCCTAGGTCCCAGAGCCACTAAATCAGAGTCATTGATTTGGAGGCCCAGGCATTGTTCAAAATCCCCTACAGGTGATTCTAATGCCCAGCAGGAAAAGGGTATATTTCACCCAGAGGCCTCAGAAGTTCCAGAACAATCTCTTCGAGGTCATTAATTCAGTATCCCCCAGGAAGAATCCAAGGATCCAGATTTTAGGGACACTGCACATTCTTGTATGTTTGCCCACTCTGCATTGCATTATGACTCCCATCACCTAACTTCTTTGTATTTTAAATAAATTTTTTAAAAATGCCAGCAGCCAGAGCCAGGCGCGTGGCTCACGCCTGTAATCCTAGCACTCTGGGAGGCTGAGGCGGGCGGATTGCTCGAGGTCAGGAGTTCGAAACCAGCCTGAGCAAGAGCAAGACCCCGTCTCTACTATAAATAGAAAGAAATTAATTGGCCAACTAATATATATATAAAAAAATTAGCCGGGCATGGTGGCGCATGCCTGTAATCCCAGCTACTCGGGAGGCTGAGGCAGCAGGATTGCTTGAGCCCAGGAGTTTGAGGTTGCTGTGAGCTAGGCTGACTCCACGGCACTCACTCTAGCCTGGTCAACAAGCGAGACTCTGTCTCAAAAAAAAAAGAAAAAAAGCCAGCAGCCAGAATAGCAACTGGGTAAGTGAAGGGGGCCTTCCTCTTTGCCCCAGTCCCTTACATACCATGACCCAATGTCTGCCTCCCGATACACTATTAGGGATGGTTTATCTCCGTCTCAGCAGTGGATCTGAGCCTTCATACACCTGTGTAGCTTCACAAAGGATCTGGGAGCATCCAGTCATCAAGGTGGCCTTCGAGGAACAGCTCCAAGGCACAGAGCACTCTGATCAGGTACTTCATGCCCACCAAAGGGCAGGGCACTGCAGATCAATGCAAAACCCGGAAACTTGCCAAGTCGGCTGAGCACTTCTCTTTCCAGATTTCCACTTTGTGGTCATATAACAGCCTGAGCAATCTCAAGCCAAGAATGGCAAAGTAAATGCTGTTTACCGCAAAGATAAGAGATGGGAGTAAGCTGGCTCCCTGAATGGAACAACCTGGACAGAGCTTTTCTCCAACATCACCAGGTGCTACCAGGTGACCTTCAGAGAGCCAGCACCAGAGAAACCCACAGCTGGCCAAGGTCAGCCTTCCTGATTGCAAAGCCAGCAGCAATCCACACTACCCTTCAACAGAACAAGGAGACACTCAGGCATCCCCATCAACCTAAGGGTGCTCCCCATGAGCCATAATGCAAATTTACAACAGCAGGGTAGGAGAAGAAGCCTAGGAAAAGCTCAAGATAATCATCTGCCCCCTTATGTTTTTCAGAGAGCCATTCGTTTTTTTCCTGCAGTACTGTTACATACTGGCCTAAAGCAAAATGTTTCTCTGACCCAACCCTCCAAATGACATTATAAGAGTTGTTCTGGGCCCTGCCAAAGACCCTGAACCATCACCTTCCTCATCTATATAGCCTTTTCTCTACCCCACCCTGAACAAAGACCAGTACTGGCTGTTGTAAAGTCACCTCTGCCACCCTCTTTCCTACCAAACATCAATCCAGACCATCCACCACTCTGGGCCAACGGGGCCTCTCCTATTCCACGTGCTCATAGCACCATGGATCTCTCCTTCCTGGCATGTGTCACTTGTATTTTTACATTGTTGTTCCTAACTTATACATGGGCAAGGATCCATATCATCTTTTTTGTTTTGCCTTTTTGCTGTTTTTAAGTTATAAGGGGTCTTTTGTTTCACTGGCTAATTACTGCCGTGGAGCCCTCCAGGTCCCTTTAAAATACACCCCAAATTTCAATCCACCCAGCTCAGACTTCTTGGCCTTTCTCCTTGTCCTGAATCCAAGGCCCAAGGTGCTTCCTGAGCTAATGGCAGACTCTTTCTTTCTCCCTCCACAAATTCCGACTCCTCCATCAACAAACTCAGACGGTCCAGGGGTGAAAATCCCTAACTGGCCTTGAGGCTGACCAACCTGAGAAAACAAATCAGAATAATTATCTATTTCCTTCTCATGCAGTGTTTTTTCAAATCATTGCTTTCATTATTTTATTTAAGATAACATTCTAATATGCCAAATGAATCCCTTTTTTGACCTTGAAAAGGACTTCCCTGTTTCCCAGAACAAATCCAACATTCTCCGGACCTGGCTGAAACTACCAAGGTGCTCAATGCTGAGGCGGTGCCCACTTCCCAAGTGCCCTTGACTCTGTCCCCATGCCCCGCTGTCCTCCTCCCGCACCCACTGGCAGACGAAAGTGGGTCTTGGGAGTTTTTTAAAGCTCTCCCACCTACTCCACAGATCCAGTAGGAGGGAGAATGAATGTTTCCAAGTTCTCTGAATGACACAAAGCTCATAAAGTACAACAAAATTAGTTGAAAAATAGCAAAATGAGTTTAGCTCCCCCTTTAAAAAAAAAAAAAAAAGCACGCCTACTTTGAATGATTCACAGTGACTTCATATTTTTTCCTCCACTAGCATATGCATTCTTCCTCCCAAAGCTGATGGTTCTCCCTGTCCTAAGACAGTGTAGAGCCAGGTCTCCACAGATACCTGTTCTGATTTGTGGCCCCCTAAAGAGACATTGACAAGGCTCAGAGCACCCCCTGCAGACTACTACTTCCCCCATGGTCTTTGCACATGCAGTTCTCTCTGCCTACAAAACTGGTGTCTTGCCATGGTAGGGGCATTCTCACCTTTTGAGAGCTCAGATTAAATATCATCTCTTGACTGAGGCCAGCCCCGACCACCTAACCTTACATCCCCCCAGCAAAAGCCACTTTCCTAGTGGAACCTATCACAATCTGTAATTATCTTACGTATTCATATTCCCTTCTAGCAACAGGAAGTTTGCCCAACTGTTCACTGCTTTAACCCCAGCACTTCAACAATTCCTGGCATGTAGCAGGTGCTTGGTAAAATGATGCTGAGAGTATGGGTGTTAATGAGGAGGAGGAAGCAGGCCAGTGAGAACAGGACTGACAGCCCTCCAAAGATGCCCCATGGCATGACTTCATCATGGTCTCTGGGATGAGCCTCTCAGTTTCCCTTACCATGATTCTTCTCAACCCTCTTGCTACTTAGATACTGGTTCCATCACTGTATATCATCCACCCTACCCCACCCCACCCATTCAGACTGGATCGTTATCCTGGAGATTCAATTCCCATATTTGGCTTCTCCTACTCTGCTTCCATTCAGCCATCCTCACCTTTAAAAATTTAGGCCGGGCGCTGTGGCTCGCGCCTGTAATCCTAGCTCTTGGGAGGCCGAGGCGGGCGGATTGCTCAAGGTCAGGAGTTCAAAACCAGCCTGAGCAAGAGCAAGACCCCGTCTCTACTATAAATAGAAAGAAATTAATTGGCCAACTGATATATATATAAAAAAATTAGCCGGGCATGGTGGCGCATGCCTGTAGTCCCAGCTACTCGGGAGGCTGAGGCAGAAGGATCACTCAAGCCCAGGAGTTTGAGGTTGCTGTGAGCTAGGCTGACGCCACGGCACTCACTCTAGCCTGGACAACAAAGTGAGACTCTGTCTCAAAAAAAAAAAAAAAAAAAATTCAGACATCCACAGGGGATGCAGACCTATGACCTCAAGACCCTCAGAGATCTGATACAAACCCACCCTTTGAGCCGTATCTCCAATACCCTACTTCACCCTCCATCATAGCCAATGAGCTCATAGCTCAGCTCTATGGACCCACCATTCCTAAAGTCTAAGCCTTTATTTAGGCCTCTCCTGCTCCAAACATCTTTCTGCTGCCTCATTTTTTACGAGCTCCCTTTCAGCACTCAAGCCTCCCCACCCTCCTTGCCCTCTGCCCTACAATCATGATATTTACCTTCAATATCCTGAAGTTATTTCTCATCTGTGTTTCCCCCAACTGACTGTCCCCTGATGGTCAGGGCTCTAACTCATCCCTGTTGGTCTTGAGCCTGGCACATAGGGGCACTCAACGAATATACACTGAACTGAACCAGTTTGTTTTCTCCTTTACAATTCCCACTTTCACAGTGAGTCCTTGAAGAATCCTAGCACTTGGCACAAGTAACAAAATATTCTCTTGTTAAGCATGTTTACTAAATCCAACTGAAAAGAAACAGGTGGGGTGGGGTTTTTGTCCCCCAGGAGACAGGGTCTCACTCTGTGCCCCCAGGCTAGAGTACACTGGCACAATCATAGCTCATTGTAACCTCAAACTCCTGGGCTCAAGGGATCCTCCTGCCTCAGCCTCCCCAGTAGCTGGAACTACAGGCACACACCACCACAACCAGCTAAATTTTATTTTTTTCCCCAGAGATGGGGTCTTGCTGCCCTGGCCTTCCAAAGTGCTGGGATTAGAGGTGTGAGCCACCATGCACAACCTGGGGTGGTAGTTTTATCATCATCATCATCATCATCAAATGAAGACCTGAATGGTGAGAGGCAGAAAGGTACAGTAAAAAGAGTACTGGTTCAGGATTCAAGTCCAGACTCGAGCTCTCTAGCAGTATAATCATGGGCATGTCATGTTCCTTTTCTGGCCCTAGGTCTCTTCCTCTGTAACATGAAAAGGCCAGTCAGACACAAAAAGTCACATACTATATGATCCCATTTACATGAAGTGTTCAGAATAGACAAATCCACAGAGACAGAAAGTAGATTAGTGGTTGCTGGGGGAGGAGGGGAATGAGAGTGAAGGCTAATGGGTATGGGCCTTCTTTCTGGGGTGATGAAAATGTTCTGGAATTAGTGGTGATGGTTGCACAGTTCTGTGACTATACTAAAAAAAAAAACACTGAATTGTCCACTTGAAAATGGGTTAAAACAGTAAATTTTGTGTTATGTGAATTTTATCTGAATGAGAGAAAGTACAAGAGTAGGTGCTAGTCTGTTAGACTAAAACAGAGGTTGAAAACCAGAGGCTCGGTGTACCAAGCCTATGGCACGTTCTTTAGACCTACACAGAGATTTCAGTATACTTACACAAAATGCTTTTAAAGCCAAAGGTTATCTTGATTGTGGTGATTATACAAATCACCTGATAAAATTGCACAGAACTACATGCACACTCACACAGAAATGAGTGCACGAAAAACCAGTGGAATCTGAATAAGGACCGTTGATTGCAGCAAAGTCAATTTCCTGGTTTTGATGCTGTACTATAGCTATGCCAAATGCTAGCCCCGGGGGAAGCAAGGTGAAGGGCATACTGGACCCTTCAGTATCTTTTTTTTTTTTTTTTTGCAATTTCTTGAGTCTATAATTATTTTTAAATTTAAAAAAAATTATAAAGCCAAAGAGTTTACAATTTTAAAGTGTGGCTTCTCCTTACAAATAACAAGATTTGGTAAAACTGGGCCTTGAGTATAACAACTGGATGGAACTGGGTAGTAGCTACTGCCCTTTAGGCTACGCAGCTCTCAGCTTCATCTCCCTAACACCCAGGCCGAGTGTCAGCTGCCATTTACCCTGGTTGCATGCACTGGTTTTTCTCTTAGAGAAATATTTCTCTGTCAACAGCAGAAAATGAAAGACCAAGAGTCTAGTGTTTCCATAAAAAAGGGACACCGCAACATTTTTGTTAGAGGGAAGAACATTCCTAAGAGTTTGATTTGCAATCTCTCACCCTTCATCCCATGCTACCTGCCTGACCTCTGAGTACTTGCGGTTTGGAACCCTGGATTATAACTCTTGAGGACCAAATTTCTTACTCTAAGTCAGCAAATAAATTGTAGAGCCAAACCACTATAAAAGAATACAGCTTAAGGACATAGTATCTCATTCTCCCCTAAATATTTTGGTTCTTTCGTCTCACCTTCCTGAGAACACAGGGTCCTGCTTTTAGCCACCAAAAGGAAAGATTCCACCCCTTATGCACAATCACATCCAGAAAAATAGGCTGGGTTTCTTTTCTCCATGGAAACAGTGGTTCTATTTAGTAGGGTAGGAGAAACACCCTTAGGGTATGCACTCCCCACCTTTGCTATCACCCTCCCCCCCCCTCCAAGAGCATGCTTGGAATGCAACAGTCCCTGAAAAGGAGAGCAGGGCACAGTCACAGAGAACCCCATTGTCCAGTAGATGCTTTTAGTGCAGCTAAGGCGATTCCAACCAGGCTACACAGAAGGATCACCTGGGGCTCCAGACTGATTGAGGAATTTTAATATCCTCCTCCTCAGGCAACATGCATACAGACTGCCCAGCATCAGTGATCTGGAAAACTGTGACCTTTTGATACCCGGACAGTGGGCAGGATGCACCTCTGCAGTTGTCTTGTGTGGTGGCCTCCAGGCACAGGTGGCCATTTAAGCCCCTGAAAGATGGCTAGCATGACTTGAGATGTGCTGTAAGGATGAAGTACACATGGCATTCTGAAGTCTCAGAATAAAAAAAAAAAAGAATAAAATATCTCATTGATCTTTATATGATATATTGAAATGATAATATTTTGGATATACCGGGTTAAAGGAAACACGTTGAAATTAATTTCATCTGTTTCTTTGTACGTTTTTAATGTGGCTATTACAAAATCTTAAATTACTTATGTGGCTCATATATTTCTCTTGCACAGCCGGCTCAAGGAGACATTCATCATTCTAGTGTGGGGATTACTGTCACAATGGAAAAGGCAAGGAGGTTGGCCACGCTGGTCTCCATCTACCAAATGTGTGATCCTAAGCAAGTCTGCAAGCTCTCTGATGTTCTCTTTCCTCCCCTGTACGCGGGCATGATAACACCCAGCACACCAGGCTGCTGGTGAGAGCAAATGAACAGAGCTGCAAACACCTACCATGCATACTCTCACAGCAGATGCACAACACCTGCACACTGCCTGCCCTTCTTCCTTCCCCAGCTTCCTCAACGACATAAAATCTGGGCCCAGGATCACCAGGCATCAAATTTACTAACCACCACATCCAGTTCTGCATAGTGCCGGCAGGTACCGCAGCAGTTTTCCATCTACAGGATACAAAGGAATCACCTGGGGAGCCTGAACACCACCCCCTCCCCAGAGATTCTCATACTATCCACCTGGCGTGGGGCCAGTCTTATGCATTTCTCACAAGCATCTCGGAACATTCCGATCTCCTTGGGCGAGAAGTCACTCTGAAAACACTAACACAGCTGAGAAATTGTGACCAGCACTGGCAGGACTGCCTTGGGACTTCCTGAGCCCACAGTCAGACAGGCCAGCCTGAACACAGGCAGCGGTACCCTATGGAGACACCAGGAACTGGCCATAGACCTTTCCCAGCAGAGGGCTGCTTTCCTGAGATCTTTTAAACCTAGGTAGGAAATCACAGTCTGCCCCGGGCAGTGTTTTCAACATCAGAGGGCAGCTGACACTTGAGGGTGATCAAAATATATGGACAACTTTAAGGCACCCGACAGTTTGGCCACTGGGCTAAAAAGATTATGCTTGGAGATAAGTGCGGTGGCACATGCCTACAGTCCCAGCTCCTGGGGAGGCTGAGGTGAGAGGACTGCTCAAGCCCAGTATAATGTGCTAAGATCATACCTGTGACTAGCCACTGCATCCCAGCCTGGACAACATAGCGAGACTTCGCCTCTAAAAAGAAAATAAACAGGCTGGGCGCGGTGGCTCACGCCTGTAATCCTAGCACTCTGGGAGGGCAAGGTGGGAGGATTGCTCAAGGTCAGGAGTTCAAAACCAGCCTGAGCAAGAGCGAGACCCTGTCTCTACTATAAATAGTAAGAAATTAATTGGCCAACTAATATATATATGCCAACCCAAATATTAACAAGAATTAAAAAAATTAGCCGGGCATGGTGGTGCACGTCTATAGTCCCAGCTACTTGGGAGGCTGAGGCAGAAGGATTGCTTGAGCCCAGTAGTTTGAGGTTGCTGTGAGCTAGGCTGACACCACGGCACTCACTCTAGCCTGGGCAACAAAGTGAGACTCTGTCTCAAAAAAAAGAAAAGAAACAAATAAGACTGTGCCACTTAGTACTCCCGACAGCAACACATGAGAAGGCCCAGAGCAAGTCCTTTTTCTGCCCTTGCCTGGTAACTCAATTGTACCAACTACAGCCTGAATGTACTGGATGTCGCTCTTCCAAATGTCACCCTTCTGTAGAAGCGCTGCTCTGCTCTTCTAGGGGCCAACAGAAAGGCATTCCATGCACAGACCTTCAAGTCCCAGCAGCCTGCTTATTCTGGGCCCTTTACTCAAAGAAGTCATCTCGTGAACGCAGATGTCAGACAGGCAGTGTAGGCAGATCAATTCGACCCCAGGAGGCATTCTGACAGAAGAAAGCACTCTCTTTATCTGAGCCAAGCAGCCACTGCTCCTTCCCTTGGTTTAAAAATCCTCTCTGTGCTAAACCACCTCCATCTCAAACCAGTACAAAAGAGCAATTTCTTAGAGAACAAAAATTAAAATAGCCTTCCCCAGTAGTATTTCTGTCAGTAAAATGTAGCCTAGAAACTCAATCCTTTCTGCCTTCTTAAAGTCAATTTCTTTTCTATTTATGGAAAAAATACAATCTGAATGAACTGCCACATTTTCCCACTAAATCCAAACTGCCTCAAATTATTTTTGAAAATAGGGTATGAAGTAAATAAGCACTGAATCTGAGAACTCTGACATATTTGTTTATTTTTAACACAGGAAAATGATCTGGGGTTTGTGCAGAATGTAGTAACACAAAATACATGCTGACTCCAGCACTTCAGCCCTGCTCCCCAACAGGGCGTTTCTGCCAAATCACCCACCTTCCAGCCTCCGCGCCCAGATAGAACACGCCCGTGTAACCTGAACACGGCTCAGTCTGAGTCTCCAAGTAGCCCATCTCGCCCCTTGCTAGCCATACAAGGAAGAACTCCAACCCAAATATTAACAAGAATTAAAGTATTATTAGATCTCTTGTTGAATAAGAAGAGGGGAATCAAATTTTTAATTCATAAGAAAGTATCTTTAAAATCCTTCCTCCTCTATCACTTGGTACCCCTGCACAGACAGCAGCTGCTCCTCTAAAAACTCTCCTCTACATTTCATCTCCCCACTCTCCCCAGCTGATAACCACTTTTCTCACCCTCCTCTTTTCCTTGAGCCTCCACTCCTCCTTCTCTCCCACAAGTATTGTGCCTTTTCAGATACAAATTCAGGCCTTCTTTACACACACACACACACACACACACACACACACACACACTGACCATCCACACCTCCTGGTTCTACAATTCAGCTTCTACTCATTTCCCTGACTCTATATGAAAAAGGCCCAGGACCTGAGCTAACCAAGAGAAAATTCTCCTTAGAAGGTAGAGTTCCTGGGAAAGATGAGTAATAGCCAACAGAATTCTCTTTAGCAGAGAGAAGAGGAGAAAGTCCATGAACACTCACAGTGGCACATGCCAAGGGGTACTGAGTAACATAAGCTAATGCCTACTAGTGCTAAATGTCACCACTCAGATCAGCTGGGCTCAGCTTCAGAAGAGATGCCCTTTACATCCAAGTTAAACCCCTCCTGGAGAGAGAGAGAATCCCAGCACAGCCATTAATAAACCATACTATCTTGGCTTCCAAAAGCTTCCCATAACACATCGCCTGGCTATATGGGATAAAGTAGTACATGAAGAGGGGCACTTCCAGGTCTCTGTCTATAGCATAGACTCATCTTGGTGCTTAGAGAAGCTAATGAGAATCTGAATGTGAGGAACTGTGGACCTGGCACCATGAGGAACTTCTGAGATGGTTCTGTTTAGGCAAACGGTTCATTCCTTCATTCACCATACACCAAACGAGCAGTTTGGGAGGCAGTGAAGAAGAAAACAGAAACTATGATGAAAATGACCCAGCCTATACTTTTAAGGAAGCAAATAAAGGGGATGAGAACGACCTCAGATAAAAACTGATTAAGAGTTGTGTCTGGCGGTGAAGAGAGCTAAGAGGAAAGATAAAGGACAGCCAGGTGGCACAGGAGGAATACTCACCTAACTGTGGCTCTGCTGTGGATTAACTGTGTGGCCTTGGGCAAGTCCCTGCACCTCTCTGAGCCTATTTCCTTTTATGCAAAATGAAAGAGCTGGCCAAAGGTGATCCAAACTACTTCTGGGCACTGACATTCCACAGCTCTATGATTTTAAGGATATCTGCCATGGGTGTGATACACAAACAGGTAGGGAGAAGGGCAGACAGAAGGAGGAGTACAAACTATTCCAAAACCTTAATTATTGATCACTGTAGCTCTAAGAAAACAGTTGTCAAGTGTGGTCAGCAGTCACTGGTGAGTTTCTGGGCCCATTAATCTTAGTAACAGAAAGATGTGCATGCTGTACTTCAAACAGGCTGTTCACTTATGGGCCAGACTGATGACAAATTAAGGGCAGTGACTTCCTCTCACTGTGGTGAAACCCTCCCCAACCTAATGAAGGCCAGAGTTCATTATCCCTGGTTTTGCAGGTGAGCAGACAGGCTCACATGGTGTGAATGACTTCCTGAGACACACAGCTTAGCAGTAGCAAAACCAAGAGAGAAACCCAGATTGTCTGACTCCCCACTTAACATTAAAGGCCAATTAGATAACTGCGTGGGATCATGACAAAGCATGAACACATAGAACCCCCACGCAGACTCACCTAACTGGTCCAAGAGGACGGGGGAGGCATCTGCAAGGGGAGTTAGGAGCAGCTTTTCCTTCTTCCTCCTTGACAAGCAGGTTGGTCACCAGCCGTGGGGTTGCTACCCACATGCTATCCTGTTCCATGTACAAATTCCTGTCTTTGAGCAATGCAGATGGTGGCTCATACTCTAGAGAAGAAGACCTTAACCTGGGGTCCAACTGAAATTATATGCAAAGACTCCATGTATATGGACATGGATATCAATGGGCAATCTTTTAACATCTCAATGCCTCAGTTTTCTCATCTGTAGAATAGAAATAACAATAGTACCTATACTTTATAGGGTTAATGATGAGGGTTAAAAGAGGTAATAGATGTAAGTGCTTAGTACAGTGTCTACAATACAAACATTAATCATTATCACTGTAACTTTTCTGGAGAAAGTGTCCAAAGCTTTCATCAGATTCTCAAAGGGGTCTATGATCCCATAAAAATTAAGAATCCCTGTTCTACACTCTGTCCTTGGAATGAAACTGAGGTTATCTGGGAAGAGAAGTACCTCCTCCAGCTTCCTTACCTCTCCAGAAGAAAGGGATCTGAGGCTTTCTATGCCCTCTTCTCCTAGAGGGCAGAAAAAAAAAAAAGAACTTGAGCTTCACTAGAGGCAATAAATCATTTCCATGGCTGGGAAATGCCTCTTGGACCCCTTATGGTCCCAATCTAAAAGTGGGGAATTAGAAAAGAGAGAGAGAAATCCTAGCTCCAGTTTCTACACACTCGGGAATAAACGCAGGACCGCCTGCGCCTGGCCTGGCAGAGCAGGAGGAGGAGCTTCTGGCACCGTGGCCCCACCCCTCCATTCCAGGCGTCTGGTCCCCTTGCCAGCACCTCCTTCTGAGGAACTGGGCAGACAGAGTGGGCTAACTCCAGACAGACAGGAGGGCGATGGGTTGGGATGTGAATATGATCCAAAGCTCAGGTCCTGGTCTGGAAAGCGCCAATTAAGAAAGAAAAGAGTCAGAGAAAACAGGTAAGAGGTGGGAAGCAATTTAAATTCTGGCTGTGCTGCTTTCTGACCTCATGACCTTGGACAAATTATTCAACCTCTCTCAGCCTTGGTTTCCCCACTAATAAATGGTGGGCTAATGAACCGTCTTTGCTTCACAGAGGAGATATAAAGATCAAATGAGCTAGTCTGTGGAGACATTTAACACAGTATCTGGCACACCGTAAGTGCTCAGCTGATTAGTGCCAACCACTATGACCATGATGAAGGATGACGACGGTGATGAAGGATGACGACAGTGATGAAGGATGACGACAGTGATGAAGGATGATGACAGTGATGAAGGATGATGACAGTAATGAAGGATGATGATAGTGATGAAGGATGATGATAGTGATGAAGAATGAGGCAGACAAAGGTTAGCACAGTCACAAAGACTACTGTTTTACTGGTTTTAGGTTGTTTAGATGTTCCATTAATAAGAAAATCAAGGCAGTTTGTGGTGAGAAATATCAGCATCCGAGGGAATTAGGGTCCTGAGTCTACAACACAGAAGGGCTCTAACTGCAGAACCTCAACCTTGGGTCCTCAGAAAGTTCCACTCAGGTAGAAATGAAGGTGGAGGATGAAGATGAGTGTCTAACACAAGGGCCAACCCGAAACATCACATGTCTTTACTCTCAGCTGAAACAATAGCAACTCCATAAAGTAACCCAGGTGACTCTAATAGGCACGTAAGTCTATCTTTAATTAATAAACAATGGGGAATATATTTATTACTTAATAAACACTGTTGGGTTAGATGAAATATTTCAAAGCACGAAATATTTAGAAGAAAAATAAATAATTATAAGAATAAAAGGACATCTTTGATGGCGAAAAGATTGGGGACAACAGTTCCCATGGTAGCCCTAGCTCCCAACATCCCTAAACTCCAATCTGTTATCCCTTCTGCATTCTCCTTGTTATCCCACTGTCAATGAATGAATTTGAAAGCAACCACACTTCTAGACAAAATAATTTTCTATAATATGAAAGTAATTCTTGTTTCTCAAAAAACTAAAAATAGAACTACCATATGACTAAGCAATCCCACTGCTGGATGTATATCCAAAGGAAGGGAAATCAGTATATTGAAAAGATACCTACACTCCCAAGTTTACTGCAGCACTATTCACAATAGCCAAGATTTGGAATCAACCTAAGTGTCCATCAACGAATGAATGGATAAAGAAATCATGGTACATATATACAATTAAATATTATATAGCCACAAAAAAGAATTAAATTCTGTCATTTGCAACAATGTAGATGGAACTGGAGAACATTATGGTAAGTGAAATAAGCCAAGCACAGAAAGACAAATCTCACATATTCTCACACATATGAGGGAGCTAAATTAAAACAATTGATCTCATGGAGACAGAGAAAATAATTATGGTTACCAGATGCTGAGAAGGATAGTGGGGAGGGAGGATAATATGGGATGGTTAATGGGTATAAACATACAGGTAAGTATATTACAACATTAATGATAACAATATTTGATAGCACAAAGTGACTATAATCAACAGTAAGTTATCATATACTTTAACTAAAAGAGTAGAATTGGAATGTTCCTAACACAAAGAAATAAATGCCTGAGGTGATGGATACTCTAATTACCCTGATTTGATTAATTCACAGTGTATGCCTGTATCAAAATATCACATGTACCATATGAAGATATGCAACTATTATGTACACATAATAATTTAATTTTTTTAATTTAAAAAAGTAATACATGTTTATCATCACAAGCTAGGGGGGAGGGAAATCTCAAAGGAAACACAATAATCCACCCACCAATGTTAATCTGTTGATTTACTGCTGCCAATCATTTTCTTGCTTTAAGGCAAACTAATTTTATGTAAAGACTTAATAGCATACAAAATCTCCTAAGATGACAAGCATTTCTTAAGACTCAGTAAAAGCAGAAAGAGTTCAGGTTTAGAACTGGTAGGCACGATGAAGGAAGTGCAAATGTGCGCGTGCACATACGCACACATACATGTATACAAGTCTTGCCTCTCAGAGGCCTCTTAACCTCTCACAGTATAGGGTGGTCACTATGGCTCCCCCTGAACTAAGAAGTTTAAACTTAGAGGATCAAAAGAGAACTCCACCCACTAAAACAATGCTCTTTAAGTATCAAAAAGTCTAGCATTTCAAACAAGCATTTTAAAAAACCCAAAACCTATGATGTGTTTTTTGGCATGAATCTGGGTTGGTTCCTGGTGGGATTCCAGGATAGAATTTCAAAAGATACTGTAATTATTCCTCATGTCACTGATACCACTCTATCAGACTCAAATAAATCAATCATAATGAAAAAGAAAAACAAAACTGAACCTCTCTGGCAACACACTCAGTGCTTAGAAAACATGAATTTTTACCAACTCCTTTTACAGTTGCATCATAAAACCATTTCTAATGCCAGTTACGCCAGAGCTACGGAAAGAACCATTTGCTGACCAATTTCAACAAACTGTATCCAAGTGATTTTTCCAAAGATAGTCAAAGTATTTTAGGGCAAGCAAATTCTAAGGCAGGTAGGAGAACTTATAATAGCTACATGGTAGACTCATTTTTTTTAATTTTAGCATATTAACAGAGTACAAATGTTTTGGTTACATGAATTACTTTTGTACAGTTTGAGTCAAAGTTATAAGTGTGTCCATCACCCAGACAGTGTGCACTGTAGCCGTCAGGGTATGAATTTACCCATCTCCTCCTCCCTCCACCCCCACTCCCGCCACCTGCTTGATTTCTGTTGACATGGGTGACTCATTTTTATCAAGACTCAAATATACACTTAGAAGATACTTGTTCCTGGTATTTAGAAAACGAATCCTCTACCCAACCACATCTAGACACAGGCGGATGAGGACTTGGGGAAGGATGCAGGTACTTAGAAGTGAGGGATAGGCAGGCCCTGGGATCACAAAGCTGCCATCACCCTAAAAGCTTGCTCTTAACAACTATGCTATCCCTTCATCAAAAAGAGCCTGATCCTTCTTTGCATGAAATATGACCTCCTCCTCCTGGAGGATCTCAATTACTAAAATGTATAAGTAATTTAATCTTTAATTTCAGGATTCCTTTTTTAAAGTTACCATAATATGGCTCTTACTTAACATCTTTCCTCTCAAAAAGAATTTTAAAACTAAACACACATACACACAATCACATACTGGGAGATATGTGAAAAATAAAGTGGGACATAATAGAAATTAAAGGGCATCAAGCCAAAACAGCTGGTGGCCCAGACTACTTTTTTCCCTAGGTGCTCTAACTCAAGGAACAACTGTTCTTGTACACATTTGACACTTTTGTGGTATAAAGGCTGAATATAGTATTTTTCAACATTGACTAAAGCTCCAGGAAACTGTTTCCTAAAAAATGTTACCATAGTGTTCTCACTACAGGGAGACAGTGCTATAAGTTCCAATCAGACCAGTGGAGTAAACGATGCTGAAACTTCAAATCGGGCTAATGGGATACACAGTGCTTAAAGTTCAAGTCAAGACTCATCTAAGCCCTAAAAGTCAATCAATAACGTTTCTTGCATTTGTATAGTACCTGTTACCTTTTCCAAAGTGCATCTATTCCTTCATTTTACAGCACCAGAAGAGTAATTTGTTTACTAGTTGGACAAACTGCACTTTCAAGGATGCTCTTGTTGCCTACTAAAGTGGATGAAAGTTCCAGTCAAGAATGTTTGTGCAGCAGGAAAGAACCTTCTAACAAGAAAGGCCACCCAACATTGGAAAGAGTGGCTCCCTGAGAGAGTGAGTGCCTCATTGGCAGAGGTATACAAGGAGAGTTGTAAAAACTATGTGGCTTCCAAGTGCTCTTGAGACTTTAAGATTCAGAGTCTTCAAGTTTCTTACAATGGAAGCCACGAGGGCACTGCCCGTTGCCTTCTCTCATTTCTCATTAATGAGAAAGATCATAAAGATCACTGATGTAAGTCCTAGTGAAGTCTTCTCCAGAACCCAGAAGGGCCATAAACAGAGGCAAAGGGCAGGAGGAGGGAGTCAATCACGAGCCTGGAGGAAACAGGATAAGCCCAGAGGAATGGCTTCTGGAAGTGGACAAAGAATTCAAAAGGGGTTGGGGGAAGGCCCAGGGAACAAAATGAAACTGTCAACACTCTGATTAACAGTCCACATACCATACCAACAGATTGGACTGTAGCAGCCCTTCTGGAAAAGGTGGCACTTTTAAGACTTTGCACAAATCCAGCTGGGTCCCCAGGACACAGGCATGTCCACCACTGCCCCACAAACTCTGGACATCACCAGTGAGAAATAATATAAACAGAAGCCATCGTCTTGAGAGTTTCCTGCAACTTGAGAACTCAATGAAGGTGCCTTCTAGGACCTCCCAAGTTAACCAGCAAACAATTAACTAGGGTGGTATATTTTCTCTACACTCTACTTTTATGATAAAAGCAAAGGATAATAAGTTCATATTTGTAATTTGGTCCGACAACCAAACTCTAGAAGATGCCTTAAATTGAATCCAGATTCTGAGAGGTCCTTGGTTTTGTCTGTTTTATGGAGCAGGTAGCCCAATTCAAACCCATATGGCCCAATTCAAACCTATAACTTAGAGTTTTGAATCTGACTTTAAAAGTCTTCTTGGCAACACCACAAAAGGCCAAAGGATGTGTGTGTTACTCGGCATGAGGAAACCTGTCCCTCTCAGATAAGGCACGACACCCATAGCTTTCAGAGAAGACAGGATTTTTCTTCCTCCCAAAACAAATGGGGGTGGTGCACAGAGAGGGGAAGACAGCCAAGTCCTCATCCTACATGGTGAGAAGTCAACAGATAATGTCCAGAAAGTAGCAAAACATGCAAGTTATTTAAAAATGTGGAAGTAAATACCAAAAGAACCAGCTAAGATTTTAAAGTGGCTGCCACGGGAGAGGCAGGGGGCTAGAGGTGAGGGGAAGATTGTGGTTCTACAGAAGAATTTGATTCTTGAAACTATATGCATGTGTAACTTTGAAAAAAACTACAAATTTTTAAAACAAGAAAAAGGGGGGAGGGGCTATGATACTTTGAATATATTTCCAAACTTAAGCTATAAAATACTTTAGCTAAAAGATAATATCAAAATTTAAAAATTTCTCTATATTTTTCAACCAGAGTATTATATTGTAATAACTCTTTTCCCAATTAAAGTAATATTGTTCATTGTTTTAAAAACAATTAGAAAATAACTCCCCCTCCAAAAAAACAGAGGAAAATATTCATAAAATCACCACCCAGACAGATAATCACTAGCTGACCTAGAGGTATTTTCTTTTCTATGTATGTGTGTATCTATAGTCATTTAATACAGACAATTTTCCTTAACTCTTTGGACTCATCCAATAACAATAAGGTTTTTGTTTTGAGGGGAAAAGACGTAATCTATTTTGAAGAGTATTGAATAAATTATAGTACCATCAGTCAATATCAAGTTTTCATTCTACAAGGACAGGCATGTCAGGTTGTCCTATTTTGCCTGCATGGTGCATTTTTCAAAACAAAAACAAAAAAATTTTTTGGAAAGTGAAGGTGTGATTTTTCAGAATTCCTAGACATAAATTGCAGCTATGGGAGGGAGGACCTTCTGGGAAACTGGTTCCACCTCAAACTGTGCTGTTTTCTAATTAACTCTCTGCTCACAAGCCCTCTCACACGGGCTTGTGCCTTCCTGTGAAGCCCCTCTGTGTGTTCTCCTTCTCTCTCACCATACCTGTCACTGGTTTTCCTCTCCACCTCAGTTTCCTGTTTCATTTCCCTCTCTCACACCTTTTCCCTGACACCCTTAACAGATGCAATGTGGAACTAAGATCCTATGCTTATTACTTTACATTTGCAGAATAGAATTGGCCGTTTCTTAAGTTGAAAACTCAAGTAGAAAGGATTCCATTTATCCATATTCTAAAGCCCATGTTGCTGCCTTGTTTGGTGCTTGGTTTTGTTGCTGTTGTTTTTAAACATCAAAGGAAGCTGCTGCAGCCCTTGGGCCTGAGTAGCAAACCCTCAGAAATAAGAAGAGCCCTGACTTCTGCCAGGAGCAGCCAGTGTAGACATGGAAGAGGCCTTACAGTGGGGAGGGAGTGGTTTTTTTAGAGGAGACACCAAGGAAGAGGGAGGGCTAGTGTCAGAACCAATTTACTCTGCTCCTGGGGCAAAGCCCAGCATCACCCCATGCAGGGGAGTCAATAAGCCCAGGAGGAAAAGCCAAAACTATCAGAACATCCAGCTAAAGAATCACCTATACCTCCAGCCCTCTGAGAAGGGCCTGCTTCTTTTTCTGGTCATCCAAAATGCCTGAGTCTTTTTTTTTTCACAAGAGTGTCTTTTAAAATCAGGTCACCTGGTCCATCCAACACATATAGGATTTTTTTGTAACCTAGATGCTAGACACATTTTACAAGAGCTTTTTTTTTTTTTTTTTTTTTTTTTTTTGAGACAGAGTCTCACTTTGTTGCCCAGGCTAGAGTGAGTGCCGTGGCGTCAGTCTGGCTCACAGCAACCTCAATCTCCGGGACTCAGCGATCCTCCTGCCTCAGCCTCCCGAGTAGCTGGGACTACAGGCATGCGCCACCATGCCCGGCTAATTTTTTGTATATATATTTTTAGTTGGTCAATTAATGTATTTCTATTTTTGGTAGAGACGGGGTCTCGCTCAGGCTGGTTTCGAACTCCTGACCTTGAGCAATCCGCCCGCCTCAGCCTCCCAAAGTGCTAGGATTACAGGCGTGAGCCACCACGCCTGGCTTTACAAGAGCTTTTTAGGTCCCGAAGACTCTTTGAAGTGTAAGCTGTCTGTCTCTCCCGGCTCAGAGACCAGAGCTCCAAAGTGTCTGATAAAAAACACTGACCAGGACAGGCCAGGGCTGGTCTGCCATAAGAGGCCTCCCGTATAATCTGATAATTCAGCCAGCAGAGCATCTACCTGTAGCTTTATCGTCCAGCATCTATGTCCCATTTCAGCCACAGGCTCCTAATGGGACCTCTGGTTAGACACCCACCGAAACCAGCAAACATGGTGCTATATCTGCGGCATGTCGCTGAGTCCATGTCAAACACAGAATTCGATTCCGCGGATGTGCCTCACATGCCAGCAACTTACACTGGAGCTCACTGCTGCATTCTTCTTGGCAACAATTTCCAAGCTATCTCCTTTTGAAGATACATGAAATAAAAGGCAGAATGAGAACATAAAAGAGGCAGTTCAGCTTTCTCTAAGCATTTCCTCAAGAAGCTCAGGCACATAGCTTTAGTTCTGAGAAACAAACCGGTATATTTCTGAACAGTAAGTTTTCTACAAATGATGAAGGCAACTGGTGGGGAGGGCGGAGGGAGGTGACCAGTTCTCATCAAAAAGCAGCAAGATGAGACGAGGTTTTGTACAGCGGCAAATGTTCCTTTTGGACTCGCTTCAAACCTGCGTGTGGGCTGATTCTCCGAAATAAACAAATTCTCTTGTATAACAGAGGTTATGGGGTGCCGGAAAGAGATCACCCACAAATCACCTCTGCCTAAACAAGAGAGTCAGTTCTCCTGCCTGCACTGGGTCTTGACTCAGCGAAACCTGACCAAGGACGTGGGCCTGTATCAAACGGTCCACGTAAGGGTGGGTGGGTATACGCTACAGTTGAGCTGGTACAGCGTTTGACAGCCCTGAAATGCCTGTTCCACCCAGCACAGAGCTGGAATGCCAACCTTGGCTTCAGTCAGCACCCGTAAGCCGCCTAGGGAGGCACAATGTCCTGAACAGCAGTGGCCAAACACGTGTGCGGGAGGGGCAGCTGCCAAGCCTGTCATGTTTACCAGGAAGAAGGAGTGTTGATTTTGCAGATTTTTGATAATGTTTTCACAACCAGTGTTATTCCTGATCCATTTTAAAATGCAATCTGAAAAATGCCCCTTCCCTCATCAGCCACCTCAGCCCCTAGAAACCTCTTTCTCTCTATGGGCCGAGGGAAGAGCAGAGGGAAGCCAGGATCTCAGATATAGCCACACGGGGCTGAGAGAAGAAAACCAAATTCAGATGTGAGACACCTGGGCTTAAGACCCTGACACCAAGGAGCTGCTGTAAGATCTCTGTGGGCCAGATGGGACCATCTAGAAAGAACTCTTGCAACTCTAACCATCTTTGGGCCTGTTATACTGTATTGATTCCATGTTCTCACTTTACCCAAATGCAGTAGGCCATGAAAATTTAAAAAGACTAGAATGAATTAAGAGGTTACTTTAGACTAAGAGCAAAGATTAGGCAAAGCAAGTGGCAGTCTAGTTGGGCGGATCTGGCATGCCACCACAGAAGAGAAACAGGCTAGAAAAAGCCATTTACAAAATGCTGAGAGTTTGCCCAGGCCCTTTTGAATATTGGGTTCTTGGATTGTTTCCTGATTTTTTTTCTACACAATCTTGAACATTGACTATTATAAAAAAAAAAGAGAGAGAGAGAAACATTTAAGGGGAAAACTATCATCCTGTGGAGACACAAGAAGAATACTGTTCAAAGTAAGAATCTTTTCTCTCTCTGACCCCCCCACACACAAACTCATACACACACACTCCACTAGCTTTATGAGTAATCTGCTGCCGTGGCTGGTGCCAGCTAACTCTGTCATAGCCAACAGCCTCTGCCACCCACTGAAGCAGTGGAAAAGTTGTCTGACCAGCTCCCTTCCTGATGCTGGTCTATTTTTGGCTAAAACCTCCAGCTTCAGTTAGGGCCTTGGAAGTGCCATTCGATGGTACTTCTGAGAGACCCTGTGGAGATCAAGCCAGTTCTAGACCCTTGTGGCCATGGTTTTGAGATGTATACGGGGATCAAACAGTGGGCACTCCATTCCAGAAACATCGTGGTGAGCCACGCTATCCATCATCACTAAGATATCTGTATACCCAGCACGATGCTTACAATGTAATTACAGAAATAAAATCAGCCAATCAGCCCAGTGGGAGCTAATCAGCCACACAAGGCAAAAGAAAAACCAAGGCAAAGAAAAAACCCATTATCATTGAGATAGGAGTTGTAAGAATGGATCAAGTGTGGGCTACAAAGGTCACCTTGACTTAAGATTCATACTGGGCCTTGAGGCAGGACTAGAGTGTATAGAAGTATTATAGATAGAAGACACTCTGGGCAGAAGATCTCTTTAGAGGCCATGATGGAGACCCTGAAGCTGGCTGACCAAGAAAGCAACCATTAAGCCAGCCTCCCTTCCCTCCTAGTCCATGGCTTTGTGTCTCTCATGTATGGGGTATCGACTCTTGGGTACAGACTCAAAGGAAAACAACGTCCAAGCAGGGGGTCCTCGATGGCCAGAGTAAAGTGGTACCGACCACATGTCAATAGACTGAAAAGGCAAGGCAAATTCTCTTTGGTGAGTTCCCTAAGTCTGGTTCTGAGAGCCCTGCATCAGAATCCTGTGATCTCTAGACCTCAGAAATCAGAATCTCTGAGGGCATAGCCAGGGAATCTGTGTCTTTAACAAGCCACCCCATATCATCCCCAAAGTGTGAGAACTGCCGCTAGCCTGTTCCAGGCTATCTTCTTCTGAAATACGGGTAACTAAGGAAAAGCCTGGGTAACTTGATTAAGAAAGAGATTTAAGCAGAAAGTACACATGGGCTGGGGAAGAGAGTGGCTGGAGCAGTTAACAGGAAATCTCTTAGGGCAACAGAAGAGAAGTTTCTGTTAGGGCAACAGAAGGCAGTTTCCCAGCTCCACAGGGAAACTGCCTTCACCGCAACCTTGGAGGATCCTAGGGAAAAAAGGGTGATGTCTTTATAGAAGCCAAAGGAGAGCTGAGTTTAGATGGATCTGGGTCAGCCTCGAGAATGAGAGAATCCATCAATGTGGCTGGGTCTGTCCAAGTTTGGCCCAAACTCATCTTGCTAGAGATACACCCCTGAGAAGTGCTGACCACCAGAGGGGATCAAGGGAGCAGTGAAGCTGCCTCCACCCCACTCCAGATATCACAGCCCCTGACCTAGGACTGCCAATGTCAGCTCAGCTCTGTCTGGCCACATCATGGCCCTAAAGTGACATCTACATTCCCCCTCCCCTAGGGACCAGTGGGTATCACCTGTCACTCTCTAGGCCTGAGGCAGGGGCTGGCCCCAGAGGCTCCAGATCTGAGTGACATGTGCCCGTGGTTCTTCAGGTGTGGTCACCAGCCCAGCAGCAGCACCCAGAAACCTGTCAGAAATAAAAATCCTCTGGCCCCACCCAAGAGCTTCTGAATCAGAAACTCTGGAGGAGGGGCCCTGCATTCTGTGTCCTAACAAACCTTCCAGGGGATTCTGATACAGCTGAAGTTTGAGAACCAGTGCATTATGCTATTCATAATAATATGAGCCAGGATGGTAAATTAATAAAAGCAGCACCATATACAGCTGGCCACAAAACACTTTCAAATATATTATCTTAGGGA
This sequence comes from Microcebus murinus, assembly GCF_040939455.1. Lineage (NCBI taxonomy): Eukaryota > Metazoa > Chordata > Mammalia > Primates > Cheirogaleidae > Microcebus > Microcebus murinus. The sequence goes on along the minus strand of NC_134117.1, from coordinate 29,935,566 downwards.
TATCCTCTTCTAATCCCAAGACTCTATAATTCATTTGACTCTCACAGCAACGCTGAGGTAGATAAATCTGCATTATTCCCATTTTACAGAGAAGGAGATTGAGGTTCAGGGAGAGAAAGTGACTGACACAGATTACCCCTACCCAGAGCTCACTCCTTGACAGCCACTTGAAAGCCAGGGACTTAACTCTAAGTAATTAAAAGTTACCAGCCCACACCAATTTCTTTTCCCCAAGGCCCACAGGGATACTGCTGGCAGCAGGAATGAAATTGACTTTCTTTTTATCTGGTCCACTCTTACCTCAAGTGACTATTTCTAAGACTACCTTCCATTAATTCTGGATTTGAACTGAAATGGCAACTTTAAAACCACCGTGAGACAGATCCACTTAGTCTCAATGCTGGCCTGACACTGAATCAAGACAACAGTCCTCAACGACAAACAGGCCATGCGCCAGAAGTTCATCTACAAGTTGGAAGGCTGGAACACAGACTGCATTTTCCCATGGATATGACAAGGAGATGGTGGTGGGATCTCTAGGTCAAGCCACAAAAATCTGTCTGTAAGAGGGAGGCAAAGGGCACAAGTGTGTTTGGCAGTGGGCCAAAGGGTTCAAATCCCAGCTCTCTAATTATTAACCAACATGAGACAAAAGCCCAAGTCACTTAGCTCTCTCTGAGCCTCAGTTTCTCCACTCAGAAATCATAATGCCCACTTTGCAGGAGTGTTGAGAGGATTAGAGGACAATGTATGCAGTGGCCGGCATATAGTAGACAGTCAACGAATTGCTGCAGTTCATTTGTTTAACTCCCAAAGCAGTGACCATGTTATATTTTTGCCCTGAAAACTATGCAATTAAAATAAATAGTATACATTTGAAATTACAAGAAGATTGACTGCAAGAGGATTAACTGCTTCCTAAAGGACCAAGGAAAAGGAGGGAGAGTGGTAGGCTGGGGGTGTTGCACAAGAGGTCAGGCACTGCCATCACCCACTCCCCACCCCTTTGGCCTTCCTTCAGCTCTCAGCTCATTTGTCACTTCTTTGGGAACCTTCCTTAGCCTTCCAGGCTGTGTCAACTCTCTCTAGTATATGCTTCAGTAACCCCAAGTACTTCCTCTTCGCAGCCTTACACTAATTATAATTTGACCCGTATTTGCTTAATGTCTACTTCACCAGACTCCACAAGCTCCATGAAGTCAAGGCCCAGGTCTGTTTCTGCTCATCAGTCTTTCCCTGGTACTTTGTCCTGAGCCTGGAACACAGTAGGCACTCACATATTTGTAGAGTGGATTATACTAGAGCAGCTGGGCAGGGATGGGTAAAGGGAAGAACTGGCTGCACAGGTAACTCACAAGTTGATGTCTATGACACAGGGCTACCTGGAGAGGCACACAACTCTTTTCCTGCCCCAAGAAAATTTATCTGCCTCTGCCAAATCACTTGGCCAAAAAGGCTGATTATTAAACCCACAGGCGTCCTCTTCCAATGGGTGCACATGCCCCCAGGCTGCTCAAAGGGCATGTGCCAAATGAAGTAAAGATGGCACAGAAATCCAGGCAGGTTTGGGGTTTGCTGTAGTTTTCCCTGCCTCAATCTCAAAGTGGAGGAACTATGCCAGCCTCAGCAGAGCGGGAACTCTGCAGCAAGGCATAGAAAATAATGCAGCAATTTACTGAGTGTCTATTTGTGCCAGGGTGCAGTCCTGGGTGATCCTCAAAACCTAATGAGGTAGGTGTGGTTCCCATTCTACAGAGGAGGAAAGTGAAACTCAGGGAGCTTAGGTACATACTGATGATCATATAGTTAACCAGTAGCAGAGCCAGCACTGGAACCCAGATCAGTCAGATTGCAAAGTATGTGCTCTTGGCCATAGTCAGCTACCTATCCCTATATTGGGTATAAGTTTCTCCAAACTCTGTGAAGGAAGTACAGGCCTTGGAGAGTCAATGCAACATGATATAAAACACATTGCACAAAGGAGACTATTCTAGTTTAGGTTCTTTCACTACTATGTGATCCAGCATAAGTCATTTTACCTCCCTGCCCCCCGACCCCAGGGAGGCTTCCTCCCTAGGAATGTAAAAGAGTGGACCAGATGTCCAATAAGAGGGAGACAGGATGCTGTTGAGCATGTAAAGATGCCTGCCAGTCAAAACCTATCACGAAACCACATCTGCCTAGCCCTTGCCTAGGAACCAACCATGCTGCCATTCAGCTCCCTCTCACCCAAATTAGAGGGTAAGCAGAGACTTTGAGCTTTCTGGTGGGGAGGGACAGAATGACAGAGCCCATTGACTTCTCCACTAGGTCTCCTCAAACTGGCTTGGAATGAGCCAAAGATAAGCAACAAGGCATAGGAGACTGTTTACCATATGTTTAAATAAACCCAAACTTTCCTACAGCAGGAAACGGAAAAAATATCATATACTATGAAAGAAGCAGGTATCTTTCCCTAAGTCTCCCTTGGGCTCATGCCCTTCAGTAGTCATCTATGCAGCCCCAGCTCCCCCTGTGACGTATTCAATATACACTCAAGACCAACTGCAAGGACAGCCTTCAGAAGCCAAGGCCATCCGTCCAAGTAACAGATTTCTCCCTAACTTTGGCCTCTGCACAGCTGTACAGAGTGGTTTGGAATTTACAGTCTCCTCTACAAAGCCTTACAAGGTCAAAAATGTTCGAGTTGTGTAATTCCTAGGATGAAAAGGCTGTGTAACAGAACAGGCTAAATGGCCAATACAAATGACACTTCAGAAGCCAAAACCCAATAGCCAGAACGCAGAGTCAGCAGTGGACAGAGCTGCAGCCAAGGAGCCCGGTGCCAGTCAGGTTTCAGCAGCACACAGGTCTGTGCTGCCACCACCGCCTGCTGGTCCCCACCAAGAGCGAGCACAGTCACCCTAGCACCAAAGCAGGAGTCACAAAACAGCTGACATCCATTTTTGGATGACCCCCGAGCCTTCCTATGTTTTGCAAAACACATTCAGAATTTTATATGTGTGGCAAGGTATGGAGGAAATGCCCAGAGACATTATATAAACATTCATCAAAATAAAACCGGAACTATAAGGAAGAGAAGGGGAGGAGAGGAGGAAGGAGTAGTCCTCCTCTTTACCATAAGCTTAGATGCACTAAATCTAGCAACATACACAAAATATTTCAGGGGCAAGAAAGTAGAGAGAAACGAGGGAAATGAAGAAGAGGAGAAGGAAAAATACAGACAGAGGAAAGTGTGAAGAGAATGTCAAGTTACCCCAACCTGGAGTTGCCTCATAGCCTTGGGCTTTTTCCACCACCCCCGATTTTCCAAGGTTGTTTAAAAGTGAGTTCTGCAATTGCATCCTAAACATCCAACACCAAAGACACAGCAAAACCTAGTGAACCAACTTACTAAGTCAGCACCCAATCTCTTGCAAATGAGACAAACAAAACACACAAATGTTAAGAGGACACACCATGATGTAAGACACCACACATAGAATTTGAAGACATTTTCAACTTCTCAGAAAAGTTCCTAAATGCCTAAATACACTTAAGCAAGCCCTTTCAAATTATGGTAAAATTCAACTTTATTTATGAGATAAAAATTTTAAGTTATTTAAAAATAAAGGTAGCATTATGCTTGCACACTGAAAGGGCATGAAAAACTACCAGGATTTGGCAATAAATGCTGGGGTGCCTAAGAGAATGCAGTAAGACCGACAATAACTCTAATCTACTGGATCAAAGCTATGGTTCTCCAAATTAGAAAAAAGGTAGCTAAATTGAGACTTTCACTCTCCCTAAAATTTGCTGAAATGGACATTTCTACAAAAAGATTTTTAAAGTGTTGTTTTATATGTTACCCTGAGTACTCTGAATACCACCTACCCTGTTTAAATATATTTTAAAAAACAACACACACGGGCATATGCATAAGGATGGCTCCAGTTCTATCTATGCCCTGAATTCAAAGTAATTACCACAGATGGGTCCTCCCCAGAAAACAAGATAGAAGAAAGTGTTTATTAAACACCTACTGTGTGCCAGACCTCAGCACTAATAAGGCACCCCCTTATGACTGACTCTGGGACTTCCCAGTCCCCAGACAGCCATGACAGGTTAAAAATGGAGAAAAAGAATTGGAGGTCACACCATGCCTTCAGATACAGCTAATATTTAACAGCAGGTAAAGGTGAACAGTATATGTAGAGAGCTCAGTGTACCCAAGGAATATGTCAATTCTTATTTAGAGATGACTTTTTCACCTTAAGAGGATGACAAATGTAGACTGGTTAACTCTTTCTTCATCCTTTCTCTGGTGGCTTCTGAGCCCATCTTCCCACCCTCTAGGCCTTCCTGAATGGGCAGCACTTCCTCCCATTATTTTATCTTGTTTCTGGTCACCAATAGGACTGAATCTGGAATTCAGCAGGACCTCAGAGTGGTAGAAAGGTGAAAATGGGGGTGTCTCAGAAAAAGGATGAAGTCACATTACTAACTTCAAAAAGGCAAGTTTTCCAGGCCTCATGAAACTCAGAGCCAGGTCCCAGTGTGGATATAGGTTACAGACTGACAGGAAAGGCTGAGGGAGATCTGACAGCGTCCCAAGGCCCAACCCAGAGATGCCTCTTTTCCCTTTTCTCCTCCTTGTTGCTGACTATTCCCCCTTTGTCCTTCTTTTCCATCAACATAAACTTCTTGAGTCCCTACTTAACATATGCATGTTTCCCAGTTTAACACAGCCTTCCTCAACATAATGCCATCATACATAGCACCTGACATTTCATGAACTCCACCCTTTGGGGATCTTGTAGAAAGCCTTTTGTGAAAAACAATCTCTGAAGAGAAAGTTCACCAAATGTTGTTTTATGTTGTTGGATCACAAATCCCACGAATGCCCCACACCCCACCAACCACATGTCCACATTCAGAGTCATGTGGCAGAATGTACTCACGGGTGCAAAGCACTGATAATGAATGCAGAGCCAGAGTTCTTTCTGCATGAGCACATACAGAGCACACAAGAGCCGATTTCCAAGACTGCCACTAACAATCAAACAGCAATAATGAATAATAGCAGCCACAGTGCACTGGGTACCTGTTTATAGGTCAGGCACTTGGCCAGCGCTTACATACATTATCTGGTTCAATCAATCCTTACAACTGTGAGGCCAATTTTATCCTCCCAATTTAATGGAAAAGGAAAGCTGAGCTCAAAGACTTTGCCTACAGTCACACAGCAAGTTAAGAGGCAGCATCAAAATCTATATCCAAGACCAACAACGACACCTCTCCTTTTCCCAGTGGTGTAGAGTAGTAAGATGGGATTTCAGAATGTCTGGAGATCCTCCTCAGTTCTGTGTGTCCTCTCTTCTGCATGTGGATATGGTAGGTGGGAATTTATGCTGGGGATGGGAAATCTGTGTGCCAGAAATAAATGTGTAAACATTTTCTCTGTGCTCCAGTAATGTGACTTACCTCCCAAACCATCGCTCCACGTTTTTGCACTTGAACATTTTAAAAGCAATCAATTGTTGCAACATAAAAGACTTTGGCACAGAGAAACAAGGTCTGGCCCAATCAGAATGTGTTTCAAAGAAGCAATCTGCACAGTTTTATTCAAGGTACATTCTAAGATTTGTATAGAAATTTCAGGTTCCAAACCTAATCCCACACTACTTCCAGGCTGGGTTACCAGAGAATTATTAGTTTATTTACTTCATCTTCAGCTACCACTGATGAAGGTGACAGGGTGCATGGGACATGGGTCCAAGCTCCCTGACCCTGCAGCAGGCTGCAGCCAAGCTCTGCAGCCCTGAGTTCTGGAGGATGGGATCAGGCACATGTGACGTTAAGAAATATAATTACAAGAGGCAATAGACTCCCATGTGGAAAACCAGAGAAAATAAAACCACAGTCACCAACATTCCTACCAAGATGTTATATGGGGATATTTCCTTGCATTTGTGTTTTTTTGTTTTCATTTACATTTAGCACATGGTTGTAACCATAGCTCATATACAATTCTGTTTTCTGTCTTCCAACTATTTCTGCTTGATTATCAAGGGTCACCTCTTCTATGGATCCTTTCCCAGGCATCCTGTTGTCTAAGTGAAGTGGACCCCTTTTTCCTCTATGCTTCTGCCCCCTCTAAGCACACTCAAATCCTGCCCCTGTAAAACTTTATTAATTAGCTCAGGCTCTCCCTGTAAACCACAGCCCTCCCAGAGCAGTATGATTGTAAAGCTTTGATTGCTTTTCACATAGTTGACAGAAACAACACCAAAACTTTAACAGGTCACCCTGGAGCCGCAGTGCCATGACTGATTTGTTTCAGCCATCCTTCCACTTTTTGATGTGGTTCCAATTTTTCTTTTGACAACATATAATTTCCTTCATGCATATTTAACTGATTCTAAAAGTTTCTTAGAACTGCTATTGATCAACTTCAAAATCACACAAAGGAGAAGGAGGTCTGCGGGCATGAGACATGGATCAACGTCCCAGTGTTAAAGTAGGAAAGGCGGTGACCCTGACATCTACAAATAAATAAGCCTTAGTAACTACAAACCAAATGATTCCTGAGAAAATTTTATATCAAATGGTCTGGGGACATTTAAACAAGAATGTGAACATTGGGAAAAGGCAACGTGAGTCCACTGTGACAAAGGCATGCCAAAAACCAACCAAGTTTCTCTTGTGGTAGTTACCAAATTGGTATATCAGGTGAGATGTAAGAGAGATACACCTGGATTTCAGCAAAGTATCTGTTTAAAAAACCTACCATGATTCACTTGTAGATAAGTTAGCGAAATAGAGCGAAGCAGCTTGGGCTATCTAGCCAGCTGACAACCACCTCCACCAAATGTGCACCACTCCCTCCTTTGGGCCACCACTGTACTCAGTACATGCCCTCTCATACCATCGATTAAACTTGACTGAGTGACTTGTCTGTCTTCCTACCAGACCAGGGGTCCATAAACCATGACTCACAGACCAAACCAGCCCATGGCCTGTTTTTGTAAAATTTTATCAGAACAGCAGTGCTATTCGTCTACATGTTGTCTGTGTCTGCTTTGGCATTAACGACAGAGTTGACTAGTTATAGCAGAGGATGTATGGCCCACAAAGCTGAAAATATTTACCATTTAACCCTTTAGAGAAAAAGTTTGCCAACCTCTGTACTAGCTGATTATCTCTTTCCAGGCAGGAAGGTTGTTTAATTCCTGCATACCCTCAGCACTAGCACAGTGCCTGGCACATAATAAACATCTGGTGAGTAAACATATATACTGGCATCTTAATGGCTTGATGACAAGCTAAAGAAAGGTTCCTGGTGGCCTAACACAGGGTTCAAGCCTTAGCCACACCCTGTCCACTGTCCATTTTTAACAGTGGCTTGACTGGAGACAGACATGGGAGGCAGGCTTATCAAACCCTCAAACAGCAAGAGACTGGGAAAAAGAGCTGATGCTATAGATGACAGATTCAAGAGTCAAATGCCCCTGACAGCCTAGCATTCTGGGGCAAAAACAAAGGCAGTTGTGCGAGAACAGGATGGAGGCAGTTCTAAACTTCCTTGAGTCCACGAGACCTGCCCTGGCAACCATTCATGTGAAACAGAGTGGGGTGCCATCACTGACCACAAGGTTCACTGAAGCCCACAGAGCCAAGAGTAATTCAATCTTCAACAGCATCAAAAGTAGGACAGCATCTAGTTCACAGAAAAACGGTAATGGCCCCACTATACCCTGCCACGGTCAGGCGCAAGTGGAGGATTCAGCTCAGGACACCACACTTTTTAAAGTATTTTTTAATGGATTCCACTCATGTGGTTTAAAAGGCACCCAGTGGTTTACAGTGAAAAGCCCTTATTCCATTCACTGCTGAAGCCACCCAGTCCCCAACTCAGAGGCAACCAGCATCACCCACTTCCTCTGTACCCTTCCAGACGTACTGTGTGCATATACATGTAAATATCCTCTCCCTTTCCTGCACAAATGGTAGCATACCCTATATACAGTTCCATACTCTTTGTTCATGTAAAAAATATATCCCACAGAGTCCCATGCCAGTAAAGAGTTGCTTCATTTCTATCTGTGGTGGCATAAGATTCCCTTGCACAAAAACGCAAAACCAGTGGACACTTAGGTTATTCCAGTATTTTGCTACTACAAACAATGCTGTAAGGAAGGAACATACATCTTTTTCACATAGGCAGGTATATCTGTAGGACAAAGTCCAAGCAGTGAAATTACAAGGACAGAAAGTGGGTGCAAGAGGGGAGAGGGGGGCATGGGCAATATATGTAACCTTAACATTTGTACCTTCATAATATGCTGAAATTAAAAAAAAGAAAGTGGGTTCATTTGTATAACAATTTTGATGGATATTGTCAAATTGAATACTGCCTTTTAAAGAGAGTAATGGACAAAATGGAGTTTTCCAAAAGAGGGGGCTGGAAATGAAGCCCCACTAGGAAGAGGTAGAGAGGTTTGGTGAGGAGAATCACCCTCAACCACCCACAGCTACCACCAATAAAGCCAGTCCCCGTTCACTTACCTGACACATCCTTGGGGCTTACATACATCATGTGGAATGTCACCACAACGTTGAGGGATGGGCATTTTTATCCTCATTAGGCAGATAAAGAAAACAGGCTAGAGTCCTCTTGCCAAAGGCCCGACTCAAACCAAACCAGGTTACACCAACACTTGTGCACCTTACCCCTCCCACCCCCTGGCCCTTCCGGCTGGGCCCTGGGGCCACAGCAGCATTCTCAGACCTGGCTGCACCTGAGAATCACCTGGGCATCCTCTGCATAGGCCCTCCCCCCAGATTCTGATCTAACTTTTCAGGGGAAAGCAGATACGGTTTCGAAAGCCCCCCTCTCTCTCTCAGGTGAAGCCGATATACAGTCAAGGCTGAGAACTATCACCCTAATCCACAGCAGTTCTCCAAGGAGGGCAGGCATAAAATTCACCTGGAGTGCTTGTAAAACAGACTTGGGGGCCCCACCCCGTGTTTCTGAATCAGCAGGTCTGGAGTTGGGCTGGAGAGCTTGCACTTCTAATAAGTTCCTAGGTGCTGCTAATGCTATTGGCCTGGGGACCGTGCTTTAAGAACTACTCTCTAGAAGCAAGAGCTACTACTACTCTTAGTAATGTATAGCCATTAACATTTTACAAGGTACATTATCCCAGTGAACTTTCACTGCTCTGGAATGTCCAATGGGATAATGTCCTCTGTTAAATGAAGTGAAAACAGATACTCGAGTGTCTTATCCACGTTTGTACAGGTTGTAAGTGTTACAAAACCTTCGTTTCTTCTTTTTTCCTTCTTTTACTTTCTGTAAAAGTATTTAGCTTGTACTCAGGTCCTCTGACATATAGTTAAATTGTCTTTCTACTCTACTAACACCAGACTCTAAATTCCAAGAGGGTGGGAACATTGTCTATCTTGTTTAGTCTTATTTGTCCTGAAAAAAACAAGGTTGGTGTTCAATTCATATGCTTGAATGAATGAATGAATCATAGTATGTAAAAATAGTGAGACATGGGGTCCTAAAGGAGAAATTTGTAAAGCAATTGACTTCAGCTCATATTAAAGAATTTTAACAATTAGAATAATTCAAAAATAAAATGAACTGCCTCAACGAGTGGTAAGCTTCTTGTCCCTGGAGAGATACAACCAAAGGCTAGATAGCCGTGTGCCTTAAAGCAACTATACACTCCAAGATGGTATAGAGTTGACCTCCATCACCTCTAACATCTTTCACAAGGCTGAACTGAATTCGTGTGTGTTCCAGTAGAGACGAGGCACTCTCTCAATCCTTCTGGTCTATTGGTCAACTAGCCTGCCCATAGCTTCATTACATGCATTTACACCAATTATTGTACTTCTGTGCCTTAATTTCCCTGAACATAAAATGAAGGAGTTTGTCAATCAGTCTCTTGGGATTATCCAACTAAGTGACTGGCAAGTAATAAACAACCAACAGATGTATCAACGAACTTAAAATGCATACAACGTCTGCCTTTTCCCCTCTCTGCCTTTCTGCACTGCAACTAATCCTGCAACTAATTGATATTTCCATGAAAATTAAACTTGAGGAGGAACCAAGGGCAAATTCAAAACCACACTGATCCACCCTTTAAAGTCCATGTCTTCACCAGTTTAATCGCTGGTCTATCATTTTTTTTAAATCCATTCTTCCAACAGCCACTTTCTGGGCACGACTGAGGGCAAAGAACTGTGCAAGACTCTTGGGGAATATATGTTGAGGGCTTCATTAGAAATTACTAGTGTAGAATTTTATGTTTACAGATTGATTTCAACAAGGAAAACCACAACACAGAATAACAGAAGTAGGAGTGAACCAAGATCCGGAGGAAAGTTCTCAATTTTTAAGATCTAGGATACCAGGTGTCAAGGTTTTTGTCTTCATGATGTGCCAGACTATAGTGCCTGGTCCAGCTCTTACCCAAGAACCATTTGACTCACACCTGAATGATGTGCAGGGGTCAGTCTGAGAGTAGTTCTTAGGTAACAGCTTCTCACCATCACCAACACTGAGGTGTTAGGGGCTATCAGGAGATTTCTGGGGGGAAAGGATAAGATACTGGAGATGACTCTCAGGCAGCCATAAAAAGCCCTTAATTACTATGTATATTAAAAACTGCAGGCCGGCGCAGTGGCTCACGCCTGTAATCCTAGCACTCTGGGAGGATGAGGCGGGCGGATTGCTCGAGGTCAGGAGTTCGAAACCACCCTGAGCAAGAGCAAGACCCCGTCTCTACTATAAATAGGAAGAAATTAATTGACCAACTAATATATATAGAAAAAATGAGCCGGGCGTGGTGGCACATGCCTATAGTCCCAGCTACTCGGGAGGCTGAGGCAGCAGGATTGCTTGAGCCCAGGAGTTTGAGGTTGCTGTGAGCTAGGCTGATGCCACGGCACTCACTCTAGCCTGGGCAACAAAGTGAGACTCTGTCTCAAAAAAAAAAAAAAAAAAAAAAAACTGCATCTCCAGATATAATAGCAAAAAATGAGAACTTACACAGTAGCAATTAAAATATTGGGAACTACCAGGACACACAATCTCCTAAAAGAAAATAAATAAATAAAAGAAAAGAAATAAGTTAAAATTATAAATAATAACAACAACAACAAAAAACATTGGGAACCTACCTGAAGGAACCTACTAAGACAGGTGGGAACCAAAGCATAGATTCGATTTGCCAAAGAGAAGCTGGAAGCCCTGGCTCTGCTGTTAAACAGTGCCAATGACCTCCTCAGAATGCAGGAGGCCAAGAAAGAATGACTCAGAAAAGGGAAGCCAAACACCCCAAAGCCGGAGATGAAAGGCTGGGAAGGGTGTTTGTTGTAACGATTCAGCTCTCAAACGGATTCTGACAGTCACATCTCGATGCCTGTTAATAAGGTTCTCCTTCCTTAAGGAATATCAAAAACAGCCCGCAGAACAGCTCATAAGCACACACTGTCAAGATTCAGGACACCTAAACCATGGAGCAGTTTGCTGAAGGCGGCATTGCAAGGATAAAACATCAAGAAAGCTAACATTGTATTTCTTCCTGTTCCTATGGACATGTAGCTGAGGAGATTAGACAGCAAAGGATTAGAGTTTGAAATCTTGCAGCCCAGGGGGCCCAAAACTCTAAGATGTTTAGGGATCACTTGGAGTGCCTATGAAATGCAGAGTCCCAGGCCCAGCCCCTAAAGAGGCTGACAATATGAATGGGGAGGAGGCACCACCCCATGAGGTATTTCAAAAAGCACCTCATGCCATTCTAAGGTAGGTGGTTCCTCGACCACCTTTTGAGAAACACTGACCTGGTCCAACAGGTTTTTTAGTGTTTTTTTTTTTAATAGAAATAGGGTCTCATTCTGTCACTCAGGCTAGAGTACAGTGGCATGGTCACAGTTCACTGCAGCCTCAAATTTCTGGGCTCAAGTGATCCTCCTGGCTCAGCCTCCAGAGTAGCTAATACTACAGGTGTGTGCCACCATGCCCAGCTAATTTTTTTATTTTTAATTTATTTATTTCTTTGTAGAGACTGGGTCCCACTACATTGCCCAGGCTGGTCTTGAACTCCTGGCCTGAAGTGATCCTCCTGCCTTAGCCTCCCAAAGTGCTGGGATTACAGGAGTAAGCCACCTTGCCACCAATAGGCTATTTTTCATAAGTGAGAAAAATGAGCCCAAAGAGGTGAAGTGACTTGCCCAAGTCCAACTTCTTAAGTCCAATGCTGCCTCCACAAAGAAGAAATCTGGAAATAAGAATAGATGCCTCACAATATTACCCAAATTACTGAAGGGCATAGTCAACCCCTAAGGCAGCAGATAGCAAGCTAGGTCCTTAAATAGGGCCTCTCACTAGTGAAAGAACCTGCAAAGATGTCCCCTGGCAGGAAGAGTAATAAGCAAATATCAATAACTGGACTAAGAAGGGCCCCTCGGTTGCCACAGAACTCTGCCCACACCCCAATCCCTGTCACCTGCACTGCCATGTCCTATTCACCTGTGACCGTGAGCACCGGCAGGGCAGAGACTAGGTCCCATCCATCTCTGCATCACCATTATCACAGTAGCAGGTTTTCACCAACTTTTTTATTGCAAGAATGAATGTTGTCACCCCCCTCTGCATAGAATGCCTTCCAAGAGGCTGGTCCACCTGGCACATTTCCTTTCCATCCTAGCCTCAGCCTTGGATGCCACCTCCTCCCGCCAGACAAAACCAGGTGTTCCCTCCTACCTCTCCCAGAGGACCCTGTACACATCTGTTAGCACTTCCCACATAGCTTTGTAATCATCTTATTTACCTACCAGAGGACTCCTCCTCAAAAGCAATGATTTTTGTCTTTGAAACCTAAGCACCCAGCTCAGCCTGCCATGTAGAAGCTGCTCAACAAATCTTTAAAGACGTTCAAATAAAGGAGGGAGAGAGGAAGAGTGGAAGGCAGAAACAAATACCTCACTACAGACTCAAAAGCCTACGAATTTGTAAGTATGTTTCTCTGGGGGAAAAAAATCCCTATTATTTCCTCTGCTTATATTTGAAAAGTCAAGTCACTTTCTCTCCAGAGCCACCATGATCAGAGAGATGTGTTCGCTTGTTGGCTGCAGCTGGAAAGGGACTCACCTGTCAATGCAACCCCCGTACGCACACACCCCTGTGGTCCACCCTCAACACACATCTTCAACTCCCTCTTCCCAGCTTGTCTGTAGCTTCCCAAGTCCCCAGGGCCCTGCCATAGCACCCATGGTCTATACTCTCTGCACTGAGCACTGGACACTTATCTCTGCCCACCTTGTACTTGGGACTTCCCTTCGGGCATTTGTGGAGGGAGCAGGCCCCAAGGCATAGGCCAGGCTATGTGCCAAGGGAGGAACTCCAAATGTGCAGGGCTAGGGAGGGCTTTTCAAGTAAAGATGCTTTCCCCTTGAGCGGCTAGGCATCTGCCCTCAGCCGGCTTTGCCATGCCCCTACACTCTAGGCAACTGACAGCTCACAGGTAGGTAGAGCTGTGTGAAGCTTCCAACTCAGAGGTGCCAAGTCTGTGGTTTACACCCTGACACTCCCTCACCTTTGCCAAGCCTCATGAGGCTGGCAACGCTTGCCCCACCCTTACCTCTCTGCTCCCTCTGCCCACCCAGCTGCAAGCCAGAGCCCCATTCTACACATGCGGAAACTTCCTGAAAGGCTAAACCACTCGCTGGAAGGAGGATGCATACATAGCTCAAAAGCAGCAGAACCAAGGCTCCCAGCAAGGCGTTCAGACTCCCCGCCAAGCACTCCTTATTGCTGCCACATGGGCCCCGTTTATCAGTCCTCTCCCGGCCCCAGCATGGTTTTCTTGCCCTCTCAATTGGGGCCTTCCATTTTCAACGCCAATAACCCTTTAAGCTTTTTTTTTTTGCGTTTTTTCGTATTCGCATTTTAGCTGCTATATAATAAAACAGATTTCCTGAGTCTTTCTTGTGTTTATTATGCTCAGGATATGTTTTCCTAATGTCCTGAGAATTGTTCCCATAGGAAACATTCAGCTCCCTTGGAACTCTTTTGACACTAAAACCTCTTTCCCTGAGAACCTTCCTTTAGGGGCATAAGAAGGCTGGTTGCAGCTGATAAGCCACAGCCTACAGAAGAGGCACTAACTGTAAGCCAGGCAGTTGGCCATCCTGGCTCTCCCGACAAGCTGTGCGACCCATCATGGTCAACTTCACCTTCCCGAGACTCAGTTTTCCCATCCATAAAATACAGATACTAAGACCTAACTCAAGAGGTTGTTGCCATGATTTAAGATAATATATGCACAATACCTAGCACAGGAACTGACATGCTGACATGGGTAACTTTCCCCAAAACAGGAGCTGATACTAGTATTTCAACTGCTTTCCAGCATCACTAACTTGGAGGTAGCGGAAGCACAACATACACATTTTTCTCACGCCCTGAGATTTCTTCCCAGAGGAAATACTCGGGAAGGCCTCCTGCCATGAATAACTTCAGTCATGGAGAAGAACTGAGAAATGAAGGGGCTGCCTTGGACACCTTAGGAAGGCAAGTGAGGATGATTACTCTCCTGGGGCAAAAAAGGCCTCTCCAACACCTCAGTTCCCTCACTACCAACCCCCACCGCTATGCCCTGGCCGGGTTATCTAAGACAAGTCACAAAACTCACTGAGCCTCATTTCCTCCTCTGCACAACAGAGATAACCTCACCAACAACCCCCACTGTCCAGGATGATGGGATGACGTAGGCAGCGTTTCTCTGAGTGTGGTCTGCAAACCTCCTGTGCACTGGGCCATGGTGGGAGAGCCTTCCAGCCTCTGGTTCCTGCTCCTTCCTTCCTGACAGAGTGTCCATGCTGATCAGGTACCTGCCCCTCCTCCAGATGGCTCTGGAAGTGTGATGACCTCCAGGCAAGAGTGACTGGCTCAGGGAGGACGAGTGCCCCAACTCCAGCCAACAAGGTTGATGGGAAGGGTGCTCTGGAAGCTTGCTGACTAGAGACTGCAACCTGGAGGCAAGTCCTGCCTCTTCCCCTGGATGTTGTATTGCACTGAGATGCTTGGAAATGCAGCAGCTGTCTTATAATGCCAAGCATGGCACAGACAGGAAAAACCTGGGTCTCACTGACATCACTGAGCCACTGAAACAATCATCCCCAAAGCCCCCATGTGTGGATTGAGAATCACCCCATTGCACAACTCCAGGGGGCACAGCTCACATTCCAGTCCACATGAAACCGCTCTCGTTTGAGAGACCATGAATCTCCCTATTGTTAACCAATGACTTGAAGTTTGTTACTTGCAGCTGAAAATACCTGGATATAACCTCAGGAACATGTTAAAAATACAGATTCTTCCAGCCTGAGCAAGAGTGAGACCCAGTCTCTACTAAAAATAGAAAAATTAGCCAGGCGTGGTGGTGAGCACCTGTAGTCCCAGCTACTCAGGAGGCTGAGGCAGGAGGATCGCTTAGTCCAGGAGTTTGAGGTTGCTGTGAGCTAGGCTGATGCCACAGCACTCTAGCCCGTGCAACAGAGCAAAACTCTTGTCTCCAAAAAAAAAATACAGATTCGTGGGTCCCACCAGAGAGTAATATGCATTTTTAACAAGCACCCCAGGGGATTCTCATGCTCCCCCAAGTTTCAGAACCACTGATTTGATAGAATGTGAAGACACTTGATGCAGCACCAGGAACATCAACAGTCCAAAATGAACTTAATAGAGAAACATTCTACTCCCTGTGAAAACTGCAGAGAGAAGAACAGATTAGAGCAACAGAGAGGGGAGTGTGAGTTGTCAAACAAATCTCACCTCTTCCTCCAAATGCTGCTTCTGTGTGGTTTTAGGAAATCATCTGCTAACATTCAGCCAAAACCCTCTTCCGTGACAGCCCAACACTTGCTGCCGCTGCAGCTGCACAGCTGGAGTCATGACCCAATGCTCCATCAGCACGGACCACAAGGCAGAGGCTCACAGCCACGGGACTGGCCATGCCCACTCTCCCAGTGGCCCTTTCAACTTTATTAAAAGGTCATTTTCCTGGCCTGGCTATTTCTTATCCTGGACTGATCACCCCCTGTGGCACCAGGAAACTGCAAAGGAAGCTAGATTTATTAGAAGAAGATAAAAGAAGTAGCTGGCTGAGCCACCAGGCTGAGTCTTGAAATCAGTGTTTTTGAAATGTCAGACATGCACGGATCTTGAGGGGTCACAGCCCTCATTCCAAGGGGGAAACCATGACCAGAGATGGGGTGGGACTTGGGGCCCCCATTCATGTAGCTCTTTCCTTTCAGCACCAGAGCCATAGGGGCTTCCTACCAAGCCAATGCTAAGGGGTGGTGGGGACAGAGACACATGGGGGAAAGGAGACAGAAAGGAGGCACACACACTAGTTTAGAGGGGCTTCCTGCGGGATACCTGTTGCCTAGATAAACCATGAAGGCCAAGGGCAGCAAAGACCATCTCACCTGCTCTTTTTGATGTTAAGATCCTTCAGGCTAGGCCTATTTAATTAACATTGACTTTTACCCCTCACCCCCATTCAAAAAGTATTTGAGTGACTATTAAATAAAGACTACTACACCAAAGGTTGAAGTAACAGGGGAGTCTAACAGTGAGGATAAGGTGAATCCCTAGAGTAGAAAGTGAAAAGCAAGCCCCATCAGGGGAAGTGCCTGCTCCAGAATGCCCCCCAAGCCTCCCAAGCTCAACAGTGACCAGGCACCCTCTGCTCTGCACTTCCTTGACACCAGGGGAATATGGCCATCATTGCAGCTACCAGGTTGCCCTGTCCTTGCTTGTTCACACATCTGTCTGTCTCCTAGAGCAAAGGGCTCACCATCTTGTTCATCCTACATATCTAGCACAGGTCCTGGCACAAGGAGGCACCCAGTGGACACTAGCTGATGAGATGGGTGGATGGTTAATGCATGAGAGATGGATGGATGAGTAGATGGGTGGAGATGCCAAGGAATTCTGGCCAGCAAATCAGGAAAGGCTTCATGAAGAACTGAGGCATCTGAGCTAGACCTTGAAAGATTTAGACAAGTGGAGATGAAGAGAGGGCCCACTTCATCCAAAGTACCTACTGCCATGTTAGGCAGAAAGCTGGTGCTTAATAAATGCTTCCTGGATGGGTTTACTACTGAAGTGGCTTTCCTAAGTGAAGGAAGCTGGTTTCACTTCCCACAGCCTTTTGTTTCTCCCTAGGTAAACAGAAGCTACCCCTAAATAGCAATTAAATTAATAAGCCAAGGGAAAGGCAATTGCCTACCAGTCTCTACAAACACCACTCTCCAAAGACAGATTATCATAATGAGGACACCCCATTTATACTAAGTGGAGAGTTTTCCAGGACATATTATTAAGTGGCAAAAGCAATGTACGTCTCACACACCCATGCATGTATCTGCACAATCACCTGTTGGATAATATATAATTTATCACCTAAACTGGGACACTTTTGTGAGTAAAAGAGGGTGTTATTGATCATCCACTGGAACTGTCCTGGGATAAATGGAATGTATCTTCACCCCACCTGACAGGTGCAGGGTGGCAGAGTGGGGTGGACACAGCAGGAGCAAGAATAAAAACTTTGAATGGATACATTTCATAGTGTCTTGATTTCCAAACCATGTGTATATATCACCTATTTTAAAATTTAGCCATCTTTTAATGGGAAGAAAAAGGCCAAAGAATTTAGCCTTCCAACTCTCTAAGACAAGGAAGCTCATTTGAGGGCACCATTGAACAGCCATGTTGAAGGGAACTCCGAGTTACAAAATGGAATCACTGCTCATTGCACAACCCTTTTGCAGCACTCGAGAAAACAGCCCCAAGAGAAGAGAGCTGTACATGGCCTAAAAAGGCTGAGACTCTGTGCCGGGCCAGCTGAGACGGGGAGCATTGGGGGAATATAAACAGCGTGAGACAGACATAAAGCAGTTCAGGTTTTACACAATCATAGCAACAAAGTGAGATTGATTCGGGACTGAATTAAGCTCTTTATATTGTTTCTACTTAAAAAGGAAATGTATTGACTACAGTCCTCCTCACAGATTTATCTTTCCTGACATCAAGCACATTCAAAACCTATTTTGAATTCCAAGGAACAATGCTGGGGTTCAGGAAAGTGAATACCAGCGGGTATCACCAGGCCATTTCGGAGGCTGGGCAGAAGCTTCTCTGACTTTTAATTGCTCAGGAAATGGGCACAATGTAGATATTTTTTTCTCATTAGTCATAACTTCAAGTTAGAAAAATGCTTGTTCAGGATGCCTGAACTTTAGAATGGGTCTATCTTTGGAAGAGCCACTTTGGAGCCTTTTTAGAGACCACGAGTGGTGTCACTTCATCCTTTACTCTCTTTCGTAACTATCTCCTCCTTTCAGAAGTCACCATGGCTCGTCGGGCTCAGGCCCAAATTGCCTGGACTAGAGGACATCTCATCTGCCTCAAGGGTCTGCCAAGCACAACGGGCACTGACCTTCCCAAGGCCAGCTTGACCGTGTCCCACTGTGAAACCTTCAGGGGCTCCACACAGCCTTAAAGACTGCAGAAGCATGTAATTTATCAGCCAAACATGTACTTGAAAGAGAAAGGGCATAGTAATAATCACACTGGGACAACAGGCAAAGCTACCCTGGGAAATCGGATGTGAGGTCATCCTACTCCACAGAACAAATCCAATCCCTTCAACACAGCTGGAATTCAA
This sequence comes from Microcebus murinus, assembly GCF_040939455.1. Classification (NCBI taxonomy): domain Eukaryota; kingdom Metazoa; phylum Chordata; class Mammalia; order Primates; family Cheirogaleidae; genus Microcebus; species Microcebus murinus. The sequence goes on along the minus strand of NC_134117.1, from coordinate 29,916,829 downwards.
GACTCTACACATACTGGCCCCAACCTACCTTTCTAGTCTTTTTGCATTCTGCCATGTCACATGCTCCGACCGCAGTGGCCCTGCAGGTGCCCCCTATGCCCTGGGCGTCACCACCTCTGTACATTTGCACCCATCATTCCCTCCTACTACCTCAACCCACCCCTCCATCTAGCCTTCCTTCATAAAACAAGTCAACTGGTACCATTCATCACTGCACTCATCCAGCAAATATGCACTGACTGTGCATATCTCAGGCACACGATGAGAAAGACTCAAAAAATTCCACCTCTCACAGAAATTTAATTCGGGGTGGGGGGTGGGGGTGAGAGCGCTCATGAAACTGTGATAACTGGTCCCAAGGATGGACGCAGAGTAACCTGCGGGACAGTCTATTATGGTTTTGAATAGACATAGCCACCACCCCACAGGCTGTGAGCTCCCTGAGGAAAAGCCCACGAGGCCCATCTCACACCCCTGCTGAACCTACCAGACACACCCTGCACAGAGCAGGCATGCTAAAGACGCTTATTTAGTCTGAGGAGAGTTTTCTAACAATTAGTCTGGGTTCTCTGTGAATCTGCATGGGGTCAAAGGGGAACTGAATTTCCATAAACCTTAGAGAAACACACCAGGTTCCGCAACTGTGGACTCTAATTCCACGCTGATGCTGGAAAGGAACTGATTCAATGCTACGATGATGTTCTTGAAGGTACATGACTCTCCTAAGGCCACACTGCCACTTAGTGACTGAGCCACTGCAGAGGTCAGAAGGTGACACAGGACAGACTCAGAATTTAATGACTACATAAACAACCAAAAGAGTCCTGGAGTGGAGAGTGTCTCGAGGAGAAAAGGGACACTGTTAGCTGGAGTGGCCAGAGAGCTTCAAGAAGGAGGCCATGGGGTGGGTCCCAGGTGATGGAAAGGAAGTCGCAGGCCATGGGCACGCATCTGTGGCCGGAGCAGAAGCCTGGCAGGGCACGGCAAGCTCACGACCAGTGGCATGAAGGGGGTGTCTCCTGGCGAGGCAGAAATCGGACATGGGGAGGTCACCACGTGAGACGAGGGCACAGAGCACACGTTTTCCGTGTCTGACCTGGAAGGAGTGGGAAGAAACAGCAAAGAGATAAAGCAGTGGGCACTTCCTCAGGACCGCCCTCTCAGGAGAAGTCCTGTCTGACTGACCTGCTCGGCGCAGGGAGGCTGCGGCAAAAGCCCGGGGTCCTGGGGCTCCCCATATTGGGGTGCAGTTCTCCCCTCAGTGGAATGGGGCCGACTAGAGTAAGATTCAACAGTAACTAGTACCAGAGGAGTCTGGCAAGCAGCACACTTGCATCTGAGTGTATCTGCAACATGTGTATCCCTTCCTCAGACATTTCTGATGGTGAGCAGTCACAGTAATAAATTTTTTTTAAAAAGCACAATTAGCTGGATTTGAGTTTTTACATCAGTTATGCAAGATGAAGTGGCTGAATCAATTCTTAGGAGCCTGGAGGGGACCCCACCCACCTCTCACCTGCTGTGGGCTCAGGTGCAACCCTGGGTCACCCTGGCTGGTCACACCTTGCTAGAATTTGTCTTCCCAGTCTCCACCCACCACTACCACCACCGTGGCCCCTCAGGGCTAAGTCAGTGAGGAACTCAAACACCTAAGATCCATTAAAGTACAACATAAGTCTCTGAAGCTAAAGAAACAACTCAAGTTCTTCAGATGGGCCCTTCCACTAGCCCTGTGCTCTGAGCAGTAAAGCTACAACCAGGTCCCCAAAGGGCAGTTTCTCAAACTTGGCACTATTGACATTTTGCACAGGATGACTCTGTTGTGGGGGCTATCGTGCGCGCTGTAAGATGTTTGGGAACATGCTTAGCCTCTATCCACTATATGCTAGGAACATCTCCTAAATTACAACAACCAAAAATGACTCCAGACATTTGCAAATATCCCTGGGGATAAAACCACCCTAGTACCACTGCCACCAGCACTGACAACCATTACCAAAGGATGATCTCCCTAAATGTGCTAGTTCATAAATCCTCAAATGCTCAGACACCCAGAGCTCCTAGTCCAACAAAACAGCTTGAGGGTTTAAGGCAGAGTTATGGAGTCCTGGCTCTACATCTTACTAATCCTATCACTTTAGATAGGTGACAGCCTCTTTGAGCCTCAGTTCCTTCATTTGCAAAACAGGAGCAGTAAAATAGCACCTAACTCACAGGGAAGCCATGGCAATTACATAAAAGATGTTACATGTAAAGATTGCCTGGTGCAGTGAGTGCTCAATAAATGTTAGTTATTATTTACGGGCTTGGGGAATTCCTTTCGGCCAAGCCTACAGTTTAGTCTTCTATTTCTGTGGCCTCTGATCTTCCCCTCCTTCCTATGCCCCTTCCACCTGTTAAATGCCTTTGGTCTTAAAGAATCCTCCCTGCTGGTTCAAAGGCATCCGAGGTTAAAGTGAAGGAAATACACACACACATACACACACACACAGACACACACACACAGAGGACCTTTCATATTCAACCCTACCCAGACCAACACTCCAGACAAAGATTTCCATTGTTGTCTAAAAACAAACTTTTCTGCAGGGAGCAGCCTTAAAACAGCCAAGCAGACCAAAGTCTCCAGACTCTTCTAGTTCTTATTCCCCTTGACCTTGCCACATCCCTTCTCCTTTCTGGGCCTCAGTTTCCCCCTCTGTGAGGGAGGGTTTTAGACCCTGAGGAGCTCTACAGGCTCCCACCACTGCCCTCGAAGATCGTGCACAGTGCTGGAGTGGGGCAGCACGGGTGGCAGCTGGAGCCACATTTTAGGTAAGCGCTTAAGTTGGGAATAGGGTCAGGAAGACAGATCATTCTGTTTTTCTTACATTCCTCAGAGAGTCAACAGAAAATAGTGACGTGGGTATTTATTGCCATTGGAGTCAGAAACCAGAATAAAATGAAATCCCACCCTACCACTGAGACCTTGGGCAAATGAGTTCACCTCTCTAATCCTGTTGCCTTCACATGGGACAGTAAGAGGCAGAAATGATGTAAAGGTTTTGAGACAAAGATCACAAAAGCACCTGGTACAGAGCTGGTATACACACTAGGTGTTTAAAAAACATGCCTTCCTTTCTGGACTCTCTACTATGAATTGTGCACTGTAATTCCATGTCCTTCTCCTGCTCCGAAAGTCCTTCCTTCTCTGCTTTCTCATATATTATTTGTCCTTCAAGGCTCTGTCCAGGTCCTCCTCTGCCAGGAAGCTTTCTCTGCACAGACTCTGTCTCTAAAGGTCCAAGGCCTTAGGTTTCCAGGAAGACTGGCTTTGTGGGGGTGGGGAGACACGACCAGTTCCCTATCCCAAGAATTTCCTTCCTGTAAACTCAGGAAGATTAACCCCTTCCCTGCTCCACCTCAGAATGATGCACTTATCTCAACATCTGTACAACTGAGTTTTACAGCCACTGTGTCAGAGTCTCGAAACCACCCTGAGATGGGCGGCTTGAGTCCCAGCAGCCTCCTCTCCCCGAAACTCCTCATTCAACATGGTCAGCCAGAGCCCCTCCCAGGCTCCCGCTCCCTCCAAGGAGGACAAGGCACAGGACTATGTTTCTCCTCTCACCTCTGTGTGGCAGCCTCACACATCTCCAGCCCAGACCCTTCTTCTGAGCCCTAGGGCTGTGATGATCCCACTCATCTGACCAGAGCTTGAACCTCAAAGGCAGAGACTCCCACTGACAAAGAAATCTAGTTCAGGAGATGAAAAGATTGGCCCAAGGTCTCTCCTCTAGTTCACAGGCAGGACTGGGGTCTCAGGACTCTCGACACGCCAAGATGCAACCGTACACCCTCTTCCTCCAACAGCTGGTACCACTCCTGTCTCAGATGTCTCCATTCTCCTAGGCTGGGACCTTGTTGTCACCTCTGCCTTTTCCTCTGCTTTATTTCTTTCATCCTGTCATCACCAAGACCGGTAACTCTTCAGTGATAAGGGACCACAGGTGGCCCCACCCTCCCAAGCCCACTGCCTAGTGCTCACCACTTTGTGCCAGTAGCTGAGACTGAATTCCCCAGATCCCATCCCATACACCAAGGCCAGATCCTCTTCCTTTAACATGTCTCTTTCATGCCACTCAGCCATCCAACAATCCACCATGGCTCCTCTGTCCCCCTGGATCCTGCCCCACACCTGGCCTCCAGACACCAGGCTCACCCTCTCCGGCCAAGCTGTTTCACCCTGCTCCCTGTGCCCCCTCCCCTCTCCTTGGCATGATCTTCTTTCTTCTCCCTCTCTATATGCCCATGTCATTCACCTCCTTTGGAAAGTCTTCCCTTCTCCCCTCTCCCCCCTCCTACTGGTCCTTCAAGGCTCTGTCCAAGTGCCACTCCACAAGGAGGCCTCCCCTGATCTCCACAGCAATCTCTGACTCCTCTGCACACAGTCACTACCACAAGGTCAAGGGCCTATGAGCCTCCTGGCCTTGTTTTGTCATGGTAGAACTGTACAAGCTTGACCTCCTCACCAAACCTCAAAGTGATTACCCACTAACATGGCCACATTTCTTCTGCCTCCAATCTCAGCCTGGCCTTCATTCCACAAATATTATCTGAGTGCCTCTAATATGTCCAGCAAGTTCTTGTTCTTGAAATCTTCCTTACCCTTCAAGGCACAGGTTACCTGCCACCTGCTCTGTGAATTCTTCCCCAACCCCCCACCAGGGAGTCTTCACCTCTCCACCCTTGGGCCTCCTACATGTTCTCAGGCCCATGTCCCCTGATGTCCTCCCTGAGATCCAGGACTTGTGTTCCTTACTCATGGATGGGCCTCCTGCAATCCCCTAAACCAAGAAGATGCTCATGAATGGCTTTCACAGTGAACTGAAACAAAATCTGTCCAATTCTGAGGCCAGTCTGGGCTCCTGGGTGGCCTCAAGCTCCCTACATCCAAATGACCTCTTACTGTTCTTCCAAGATTGGATTTGGGCCCAGACTGAGTCAAATGACCTCTTATCATTCTTCCAAAATTAGGCTTTCCTCTTTAATTACACCTTATCTAGCCACACTCTATGCGGATTCTGATTACATAATTACTTCATGCCCTGGGACTTGAAAACAAAAAAAAGAAGAAAAGAGAGTAAGCATGATTGCCTAGGTAAGTAAACACACTCCATATGCATATTTCCATATACCATATGCCATTTTCTTGTGCCTATACAATGTTAAAACACAGAAAATAAAGCCTGAGGAGGGGTCTAAATCTCATTAAGATGAAAATCCCACTGGGTAAGAGTAAACCAAGGAGAACTTCATGGTGAAGTCTTACCCTGAGATGGGCTTCAGAAGAGCCTTGAAGTTAACCCCCAGTCCCCACCCCTCCCCTTCTGCAATGAGGAGAGGGACCTGTGAGATCTTGGGCACATTTGATTTCTAATGAACAACCAGGCCTGATCCCTCCTAACCAAAACATCCACCTTCCCCTGAATCCCAGGTAATTCCCTGTGCCGCGTCTCTCCTAAGGGACATTTGCACACTTCTCCTCTCCTCTCCTAGACCATGCCCACCCTGCAGGCAGGAGGCCAGCCTCAACTCTCCTGGAATTCCCAATTCCCCTTCCCAATCCTGGGACAGAGCACATGGCAGGCCCTCCTCCAGCCTTATTAAATTATGTGTCTTCTCCCAATCCACTAAGCCAGCTCATGCCGCCCTGCCTTTGCACGTGCCAGTCCCCCTGTCCTCTCTCAGCCATGCCCTCCTCTGGCCCGGTTCCAGTTCCCCTCTTCTGCGCCTACAAGGCACCCTGGACTTGCCCTCACATAGTGCTCAGCTCACCACACTTTGGCATGAAAAACTCTTCATTTGTCTACCTCTCCCTCCACACCAGTGCTCACCAAACTTTTCGATCACACCTTCCTGTCACTGAAATAGCTGTGAGCACATTTACTTACAAGGTAATTACAAAATCTGTATTACTATAAATAGGAAAGCTTTCTTTCTTTCAGTTAAAGAATAAACACAACTTCAACTGATAATGTTTTTTCCTTGCACCTCGATGGATCCCTTCAGAGCTCACTCACTATTCTAGTTTAGGAGCTCTGTGAGGGCAGCAGGGAACAGTTTAGTCTCCTTATAGTCCCAGAATCTGGTACAGAACTCAAAACTTAATAAATGACTAAATGTGTCCATTTACTCAGCAGACAGTGGAGCACCTCTTGTGGTCAAGGCACAGGGTAGGCCCTGGGGATACAATGGTGACAGGAAAGAGCCCTGGCCAGTGTCACCATGCTCCCATAGACTGGCGGGGTGGGCAAACAATCTTCCAAACAAGTGGAACAAAGCAGCTGAGCCATATGCTGTGAAGAATGTTCTGTCTGGAACCACTGAACCACAACAGCCCTCAACAGGAGGGTTTAACTCAGGCAGAAGGGTCAGAGAGGGCTTCTCCAAGAATATGGTGCTCCAGGTGAGATCTGAAGGGTGAGCAGCACTAAATAGAGGAAGGAGTAGTCCAGGCTAACGAAACTGCAAAGGCAAAAGTCCTGAGGCTGGACAGACAATGGTACATGCCAGGGTCTAGCAGAGGCCAATAAAACAAAATGAACAAATAAACAAGCCCCAAAAGAATGACAATCTCTCCTCCCCTTCACTCCTTTCCATTTGTCAAAAAAGACCACTCCAGGCTATGATCCCCTGAAAAGGTCACTCAGATCTGCTACTGCCCAGCCGCTGAGCCGAGCAGAGCAGGTGGGCTCTTAGCCTCCCAGCTCACCCTCCCAGGACTGGACCCCCAGCCCGCCCCTTCTCAGAAGACACTCCTGAAAACCAGGCACGTTGCCATAGGCACCACCAATCGAAGGCTCCTGGGCAGTTTAATTTTTTAAAGAGAGTGTTAAATATTTTACATCATCTAACAGCACGGTTTCTTCCTTGCCTACGATAAAAAGGAACACCCTATACTCCTCAAATTAAGAACTCACTCAAAATAAATGCCAACCTGCAAGACAGCCCCGTGGAGCTCTGCACCCCACTGTCATGAGCATCTCATGATTTCCACGTTACCCATGTGTGATTTCCTTGAGGGAGCCACCTGGGGAATCCAGAACCACAGGCCACAAACCCCTTCTCTGCTGTAGCTCCTTTGACCCAAGGAAGGGAAAATTATTCGCAATGATGCTTCAGGTGAGTATTTAAATAGCCCATGACTTAAATAATTAAAGATAAAACCAAGAGCGTTGACTGTAATGCAGGCTGGCGGCTGCAGGGCCTCCTCCTGCGGCAGCTGTCTTGAAGAGGAGCCGTATCTTCTATCAGCGCTCAGACATGACTAATATTTCCCGGTTCCTAGGGGGCCTCGCCCCCTCACACCTGCCAGTGCTGGCTCACTACTGTACCATGGCCAACAGAAAGGCCCTATGAAGCAAATACAAAATAATCCTAAAAGGCCTAAAACTGCCTTGGCCCAGGTTTGTGGGCCTGGCAACCTGATTTTCAGCAACCACCACCAAATTCTGCTTAGGCCCTTGGCTCCCCCAAGCCCTAGCCTTCTCTAGCTACTCTAATTTCTGTCCCTGTTGGGATTTTGCTTTCTCCATTATCTTTGTCCTGCTTAAAAGCAGTTCCTACTCTTGTCTTGCCTCTCCACTCAGATGCCCCACTGGCCAGGCCACTGGGGCAGCAACTCAGATCTCCCGGCTCCAGTTCCGGCCTCTCTTACCTCATCCCTGGCTTCTAGATCCTGCCCAGTCTCCTATCACCAGCCTCCTGTGTGCACTGTCTGTAAAGAAAGGCCCAAGCACAGAAGAGTCAGCAGTGTACACGTTACAGCAGCTTTGGAAAGACTCTCTGACATCAATGTACCAGGCAAATGTTCCCATTTTCACGCCTGTCAATTTACTATAAGCAACTAGAACCCTGACTATCATTTCATGCTTGCAGGAAACAGCCACTCAACACTGGAACTGCCCCAGTTAAAGACAAACTCTAAGTGGAGAAGAGCAATCTGCAAATGAATTATCTATACGTCAGACAAGGAACCTGCTCGTATGCACAGCCACCAGGTTCCACGCAGACTCGAGGCCATGAGAGAAGCTGTTTGGATTTCACAAGATATGTCCTCAGGACCTTTCCTACTGCAAAACCAAGCTCAAAGGTCAGCCTACACGCTGATGTTAATAATCGATGCACAAGGCATTATGTGAATGAGTAATGAGCCTTCACACTGACATACAGGCAGAGGGGCAATTTCATGATCTACTAAGCACCCATTGCTGTTTTAACTGCTATAAGCTAGAACACCACCCAAGATGATGAAAAGTCAAGGCCCAAACAGAAATGGATTAGCAGAGCCAGTTATAGGTGAAAACTCAATACTTCTGATCATTGGTCCTCAACAGAACCTGTATTCTATGCCAGGCTAAGATTCCAGTTGGCAGCAACAATCTCCTCACAGGTCAGTCCTGGGTCTGCCATTCCTAGACACCTGACTTCAGGTACATCACTGGCCTCTACTAGTTGCCCTATGTGCCTCGCCTGGGTGTGGCAAGATGCCACATCCATTATGCACCTCTGGAGTACCCTCACTACCTGTACCTCCCCACACACACTTTGTCATACGGAAACCAACCTGCTTCCTAACCTGAAACACACTGTAGAAAGCCTGCTGGGGAAGACAAGAGCCCTGCCCTGCTGGGGGTTAATGAGGAAATAAACTCCAGGAGGGTGGGGCCCATGTCAACATCACTGACCAACATTTGTTTAATGAATGGAATGAGACTGTGGCTACTTTAGCACTTCTTTAAGCCAAAGTTCCAACTATAAACAGGGATTTATCTATCACATGGGCACCTTCCCATCCCTGGGGGCCACATCAGACCTCTCTTTCTCCTCATCCAGCAACATGGGGCATCCCTAGGACACTGTGCCGCTCTACATGGGCCTGCTGGTGAGACTGAGCAACAGTGGGAATGACATCACCAAGGGACAGAAACCTCAAAGAAAAGAGCAGGACCAACTGCTAAACTTCCTAGGCTTCTGTCTTTTCTCTCTTCTACATTCCTTTGGTGCATCCCTCTGCTCCACCAGGATGACAGAGAATGTCTCCCTCCAAGATAGAGAAGCAGAGAGGGGAGACAAGAAAAAGGTTGTAGGGACCAGCCTGGGTAGAGGCAAGCTGGTGGAAAGGAGACAATGTGGCTGGACGTGGTGGCTCACGCCTGTAATCCTAGCACTCTGGGAGGCCGAGGCGGGCGGACTGATCAAGGTCAGGAGTTCGAAACCAGCCTGAGCAAGACCCCGTCTCTACTAAAAATAGAAAGATATTAACTGACCAACTAAAATATATATATATATATATATATATAAAATTAGCCGGGCATGGTGGCACATGCCTGTAGTCCCAGCTACTTGGGAGGCTGAGGCAGGAGGATTGCTTGAGCCCAGAAGATTGAGGTTGCTGTGAGCTAGGCTGATGCCACCGCACTCACTCTAGCCTGGGCAACAAAGTAAGACTCTGTCTCAAAAAAAAAAAAAAGAAAGAAAGAAAAAAAAGGAGACAATGAAAGGATCCTTGGATCCTTGCTCACAGTACCAATGACCAGTCTGGGAACTCAGAGGGCTTCATGAATGTGTGTAGCATTTTTACATCACCTCACAGGACTGAGGCAGCCCCCAGGCTCAGAAACATTCAGTTATGTATCCCACTCCAGGTGGTTGCTCAGTTCTACAAATACAGCCTTTCCTGATAGTGTTCACTTTCCACTCCAGTCTGCTGTTTGAAAATGCCTCCTTGGCTCTACCAATAACTTCTTTTTTTTTTTTTGAGACAGAGTCTCGCTTTGTTGCCTAGGCTAGAGTGAGTGCCATGGCGTCAGCCTAGCTCACAGCAACCTCAAACTCCTGGGCTCAAGCGATCCTACTGCCTCAGCCTCCCAAGTAGCTGGGACTACAGGCATTCGCCACCATGCCCGGCTAATTTTTTTTTATATATATATTAGTTGGCCAATTAGTTTCTTTCTATTTATAGTAGAGACGGGGTCTCGCTCTTGCTCAGGCTGGTTTCGAACTCCCGACCTCGAGCAATCCACCCGCCTCAGCCTCCCAGAGAGCTAGGATTACAGGCGTGAGCCACCGCGCCCGGCTTACCAATAACTTCTATGCCCTTCTCATGCTCAATGATAGTGACCAGCATTTACTGAGTGATTACTATGTGTCAGGTACAGTTCTAAAAGGCTTGCATCATTGGATCATCTAATCCTCCCTGCAATCCTAGAGGTAGGTACTATCATTTTGTCCATTTTACAGGTCAGGCAACTGAGGCACAGAGCGTGACTTGCCCTGGGACCCAAAGCTAGGAGGTAGCAGAGCCAGGATTTGAACCCAGGCAGCCTGAGTACAGAGACCATACTCTTAGTTGCCCTATTTCACTTCAGGGAGAGAAGAGCCATGCTCAAGGATGTTCCTAGTTCAGTCCCATCAGCCACATACCCTTAAACAAATGGCTTTTCTATGCTTCAGTTGTCTCTACCGTGAAGCAAGTCTAATCATAGATGTCTGGTCTAGAAACACAGAATCTTAGCTCCATAGTCCAACCTGCCTAGGAGATCTTCCTGAGCTGGAAACATTCTATATGTGTGCTATCCATAGGGCAATCACTAGTCACGCATAGCTACAGAGCACTTGAATGTGGACAGTATGACTGAGAAACTGAATTTTTAATGTTATTTCACTCTAATTTATTTAACCACATGTGGCTGCTGGCTACCGTACTGCACAGCTCAGCTCTAGTCTATAAACTCCAGGAGGGCAGGTGCCATTTCTCTTTGTTCACTGCTATATTCCTAGAGCCCAGCACAGACCTTGGTCTATACTTGGTGCTCAATAACTATTTCTTGAACAAATCAAAACCAAAGGACTTTTCAGATGCTCTAATAGTACTTCATCTCCCACAAAGGCATCTATTAATATTCTCCAGGTCTGGTGAGTTTGATCACTTTAAAAAAAAAAAAAAAAAAAAAATATTCTCCAGGTTCTCTGGCTAGTAAATATCCAGCCTTGACTTGACACAGAATTCAGGACATCCCAAGGCAGACTGGCAGGAAATAACTCTCATGATGAAAAGTTCTTCTTCTACTGAGCTAAATCTATCTCCCTGAAATTTTTACTTACTAGTCCTGGCACATATGTTCATAGGTTTGGGAAAACCAAAATAAGTTAAGAAAAAGCACTTAAATGTTTTTAAACACTTTAAATGAAGGGTTATATCTATAATACATTTTCATAGCTACAATGAATCCAATCTTAACTCCTAACAGTGTAAGGCCTATTAAACCAATGTAGGACTATGATCTGTTAGGGGGAAAACAATCCTCTAGTGTCAAGGCTGTGGTCCTGAACTGCATCTCCACTGACTTTAATCCAATACATTCAAGCCCCCCAACTCCATAAGTGGACCAGGGAGTGTGATGATGGACCCTTAATAAGTGAGGCCTTGTTCTCCAAGCATGGTCTGGGGACTCTGGAAGAGCAGCTCACAATTTCATTTCTTTGCTATACTCCTTAGTGGAAAACTTCAACATTTCCTATACCCTCTTATGCTCCAAGGACTGTGACAGACACAGGAGATACAAAGATGACTACAACATAGTCCTCGTAAGGCCCTCACAGCCTGGAAAGAGTAAGAGACAAAAAATGTGCAGAGGATGTACTCTGTGCGAGACACTGAACTAAGCTCAGGAGAAAGACACACAACCAACTCAGTGCAACACCGGCCATTACAGACATACGTATAAAACACTGCACTGACTGCTTTAGAAGAGACACCTGGAAGGATCCCAGTACCGTGCCTTGTACACAGCAGGTGCTCAAGGAAGAGAACTGAATCAAACCTTGACCAACACCTCATTTTAAGGCTGAGGAGACCAAGACCCAGACTGGTTAAGTGACTTCTTAAGGCAACTCAGGTAATTAGTGATAGGACACTAGGCTTCACCACTCACCAGCCCAACAGTCTATAATGCTGTTTTATCCTACACTGCATGGGGAGATATGCCTATCTCAGAATAAACAATGGATTTATTTTTGTACAGTTGTGTTTGGGACTCTCTTGAAATATGATGACTAACTGCATGCATATCATTTTAGAAACATGCATTCAATCATTTGATAAACATTTCTTGGGAAGATACCCTGTATCGGGCACAAGTTTAAGGGCTTAGATAAAGAGAGGAAACAAACTTCTGGTCAAATCAGAGGGCTGGACGCCCATGTTTCTCTGTGATCTCTCTCAGAACCCCACTAAAAGGACAGTAGAGGAATGTGTTTCTTAACGGAAAACGAAATAGGCCAATAGAACTCTGGGAGATGGTGAGCTGACCGCCATGCAGTAGCTGATATAGGTTTCTGCTTTTTCTCTTCTGCTAAGTGCAAGCAGGAGAGGAAACCACTGAACAAGTGGCCAACTCAACACAGAACCCAGAGAAGACTCAGGAACTAGAGGCATCAAGGATTTTAAATGGAGAAGCAGGATGAGACTAAAAAGAGGGGCAAGGAGCAATCAGATCCAGGGTCCCTCCTACAATCTGCTCAGCCTGGTGATTGCCCTCCCTCAGCCAGCAGAATATGGAGGTCCACTGTTCAGGCAACTTACACCAGAGACTGTCTGGATTCAGACACAGCTAAGAGAAGTCGGGAGAGATGGGGGCAACTTTCAGAAGACTAAGAAATTGAGTGAAATTCTACATATCAAACTGGCCGATACCCAGCCAGCTTCCCCATCAAGGCTCCCAGAATGGAGGACAGCTGGGCTGTTATCTGCCCTACCCCCTGGCAAAATCCTCTCCAAGAAAGCTCTCTCCAGGAAAGCCCCAGAGAAAAATATAGAGGTGCTGATATCTAGTTTTCTCCAGGAGTCTGCTGGATTACCCTGAAATGAAGTTAACAGGGCCCCTCCTGGTCACACAGATGCCCAATCAGCATTTTGGTGTCCACTCTTAAAATATAAATGGACAGTCAAGGATCAACATCCATGGAAGGATGGCTTGAATGGGAGATACAGTAACCAAAACAAGCAGAAAAGGGGACTTGGAGGAAACAAAGATAATGTAGGGAACAGCAGAAAACCAGTAAAAAAAAAAAACTAATATAGAAAATTTATTGCACCCATGAAACAACAATAGGATGCTATTTAAAAAAGCAAAGAAATGCAAGCATTCAGAGAACTATGGAGCTCCCAGAAAGTAAAACATGCAAGTATGTTTCATGTAAAAACATGAAAGCAGAAATTGAAAAATTGAAAAGGGTTGAAGATAAAGCTGAAGATATCTCTCCGAAGTAAAATAAAAATATAATAAAATGGAAAACAGGAAATAAACGATTTTAGAATTATAAACTCAATCCAGATACTCTAATAACTAATAGATGTTCCAAAGACAAGACACAGAAAATGGAGAAAAGGAAATTACAAAAAATATATATATTTAAGAAAATTTCCCCAAATTAAAAGATGTCAGGCTTCAGATCAAAAAGGCACATCATAAAGCCTATAACCTGAATGGAAAAGAGAAAAAAAAAAAGGCACATCAAAGACCCAGCCTAATAGTTTTTAAAGCAAGGAAATTTCAAATACAGGAAAAGAAAGAAGATCCTAAAAACTGCCAGTGAGAAAGCATATTATGCATAAATGATCAAGAATCAAAAAGGCATCTAAATTTTTTTTTTTTTGAGACAGAGTCTCACTCTGTTGCCCAGACTAGAGTGCCATGGGGTCAGCCTAGCTCACGGCAACCTCAAACTCCTGGGCTCAAGCAATCCTCCTGCCTCAGCCTCCCCAGTAGCTGGGACTACAGGCATGCAATACCATGCCCGACTAATTTTTTCTATATATTTTTAGTTGGCCAATTAATTTCTTTCTATTTTTAGTAGAGACAGGGTCTCGCTCTTGCTCAGGCTGGTTTTGAACTCCTGACCTTGAGCGATCCACCCACCTCAGCCTCCCAGAGTGCTAGGATTATAGGCGAGAGCTACTGCACCCAGCGGCATCCAAATTTTTGACATCACTATTGAAACCTAGAAGACAGTGGAACAATGCCTTCAAAACTTTAAGGGAAAATGGCTTTCAACCTAAAATTCTAGATAAGTCAAACCACCAATCAATATGAGTTAGGACAAGAACATTTCATACATGCAAGTTTAAAGTGATCAACTTCTACAAACCCTCTCTCAGAAACTCATGGAGGGATAAATGAACAAAGAGGAAAGACATGATTCAACCCAGGACTAGATGAGGGAATTCCCAAGAATGAATCATGCCACAGGCCTAGAGGTCAATGGGCAAGAGAGGAGAGGGATGGAAGCCTCTAGGAGGGATGTCTCCATGGGGGGAAAAAAGATAATAAAATACAAAGGAACACATGTTATAAAACAGATATGTGTTAAAATGCTGTCAGGCTTCGGGACTTACAAATAAGTACATAGAAACTAAGTAAATAGAAAAAATAAGGTAATTATTAACTCAAAAAAGGTACAAGAAAGAGACTATCATTATAGTATACTATATGGCTCAGCCATGAAACTATTTATACAAGTAAAATAATGTAATAAATATCAATGTAACCAAAAACTGTGATGCAACTGTATTGGAAGGATGGGGAGGAAGGGAAGTATTGCAGGGTTTGGGGTCCTCTATTCCCATAGTAAAATATCAAGAAATAACATCTAAAACGAACAATCAGGAAATAGCATTGTTAAGCAGGTAACTTATAAAAATGATGCTAGTATCAAGAGAAACATCTAAAAGGATTGGAAGTGACTGTCATAGACAGAACAATCACTCCTCAAAGATGTCCATATCTTAACCCCTGATCCTATGAACCTGTTAGGTTACACAGCAAAAGAGAATTAAGGTTGCAGATGAAATTAAGGCTGCTCATCAACTGATCTTAAAAAGGGAGACTGTCATATATTATCCAGTGGGGCCCAATGTAATCACAAGGGTCCTTAAAAGTGGAAGAGGGAGGAGGGAGAAAGGAATCAGATGAAGACATGAGTCTGGAAGAAGGTCACAATCATAGAAGGACTCAACCACCCCTTCCTGGCTTTGAGACAGAAGAAAGGGACCCTGAGCTAAGAAATGCAGGGGTTCTCTAGATACCAGAGTATAAAACAAAACACTCTTCCTAGAAGGAAACTCAACCCTAATGCCTTGATTTTAGCCCAGCGAGACCTTTGTTCAGATTTCTAACCTACAGACCTGTAATATAAATTTGGGTTGTTTTAAGCCAAACGTCCTCAAACTACAGTCCGCGGGCCACATGCGGGTGTTTTTGCCCATTTATTTGTCTTTTTACTTCAAAATAAGATATGTGCAGTATGCATAGGAATTTGTTCATAGTTTTTTTTAAACTATAGTCTGGCCCTCCAATCGTCTGAGGAACAGTGAGCTGGCCCCCCCTGTTTAAAAAGTTTGAGGACCACTGTTTTAAGCCATCAAGTTGGTGGTAATTTGTTACTGCAGCAATAGAAAATCATATTCAGCGACGACTGATTCTGGGGAGTGGATCACCAGGATGAGGAGGGATGACACATTCTTCTGTAAAGTCTTTATACTTTTCGGGCAGTGTTTTTTGACTTTTAAAACTGTACATATACCTTAGATAAAAAATCAAATTTTAATTTCAAAAGGAGAAATTCTCTTCCCAGATCTCACACGGACAAGGGAGCCAGCAATAACAACTGAAGTAGAAAGGTGAATGCAAGGAGAAAAGCTTAGCTCTTAGATGAGAGGAGAGTCTGAAAGGGGAAGTAGGAAGTCAGGAAAAGCAGAAAAAGGCCTTCTGGTGAGGGAATAAGTCCTGGTGTGGGGAGAACCTGGCCTTTTGGGGCATGGCTGAGTTCAGAACCACCAGGGCATCCAGTGGGTCTGGCAGAGCCAGCAGCAAAGGCCAGAGGGACCGTTCCCAACACCAGCAGGTCTGATGCCTGCCCTTCCCCGGCCTATAGTATTTGCAGAGGGCCAGGACAAGTGAAAGCCCAAGATAAACACATTTTCCTAGACCATCAACTGTATTCAACAGTAAAACAATTCTAAATTTACAGTAAATGTAAATACTTTTATACTAAAACCAGCACAGACATGCTACAGAGAATACAAACTTCATGTGAATTTTTAATAAACTGCACACTTCAAGGTGACTTCTTGCATGTGAAGCCGACTGTAGCCACTAAACTACTCACTTACCACTGAGCACCAAGACTCAATTTTCTCTGTAATTAATCAGAGTCAGAAGAAAATCATGAAGAAAATCATGAAGAAAATCAGTATCAAAGCAACTGGGATTTCATACCAGCAACGTGCTGCCAGCTGCCCACCCTCCCAAGATAGGCACAAGACACCCCTCGGGTCCCACCCAAACTAATCAGAAACTTGACAAGCATCTCATTCTTTTCCAAAGAGGTCTGCATCCTGCTACAGCCAGTTGGGTCAGCTCAGGCTTGGGAGACAGAGAAAAATCATCACGCTAAATTCTTCCTGGATGTACTTTCTTGGCCAGGCGTCCTCAAACTACGGCCCATCTTCAAACTACGGCCCGCTGCCGCCTGTCCTGCTTAGCAGCCAACTCGTCCCAGGCCAGCAGTGTGCATGTGTGGAATGTGCGCCGCACACTCTCCAACAGCCCTCCAATGGTCTGAGGGACAGTGAACTGGCCCCCTGTTTAAAAAGTTTGAGGATCCCTGCTCTTGGCCATAGTCTGCCAGCCTGCTCCACTCTAGGCATTCCCAGAATCATTGAGAAGAGCCCCACTTCCACCATCATCACCCCTAACCCCTTATACCATAGGCCTCTTCCAGAGATGACATCAAAGACTCTTTCCATGGAAGGAAGTCAAGAAATAGAGCACATCTCTTGGGAGAGGGTGTCCCTTGTGGTCCACAATACAAGGGTGGAAACTTTTTCTATTGTTATAGCTGTTTTTGTTGTGAAAACAATAACCACATGAGAGAGATCTGGGAACTTTTTTTTTAATAACAAGCCACTGCTGACCACAGAAGAGGAGGGGGAAAAAAATCAATGGAAGACCACACAGAAGTAAAAAGCAATTTAATTGGGTTTGGTTCATTTGCCTCTTGTTCGTTTTGTGTGTAAAACACATACACATTCAAAAAGACTGAACTCAACTGATTTTAAATTAAAAACAGAGTACATGAAATTTTAATGACAAGAAATATATTCAAATACGCTACAGCTTGGTGCAGTGACAAGTGCCTGTAGTCCCAGCCTCCTGTACTAAGGAGGCTGAGGCTGGAGGATGGCTTAGGCCCAGGAACTAGAGGCCAGCCTGGGAAACATAGGTAGATCCTGTCTCTAAAAATAATGATACTACTACTAATAATAATAATAAAGCTACAAAGCTATATCATTGTCAATAAAGTAAGAATAGAGGAGGACAGCAAGGAAAAAGATACAACAAGAGGAGAGAAAGGAAATGGACAGAGGACTGAGGCATGGAAAAAGACGGCTGGGAGACAATAAGATTCAGGGACAGACACACATGCCTAACCATACACAAAAAGAAGGGGCAACGAAGGACCCATAGAGACACTGAGGGCCTTGTGAGTTAGCCAAAGGAAAGTATACTCTTTGTGTCCAGCTGCTGGCTTGGGCTACAGACTTCAAAGTATTATCTACCTTTTATCCTTGCCTTTGAATGGTTAATGCCATGGTCAACCACTGTTCATAGCTCTCTAACTGCTCTCTGAAACATTCTGAGGCTTAGCTCAGGTCACAGGCCAGAGGGTCCCCCCAGATGAGCTAAAATCCAGTAAATCAGTCATCTCTAAGTATCTCCTCTGAAAAGGGGGTACATGAAACGCTATCTCATAAACTACAAAGCACCAATGAAAGTCAGGGGAGAAAATGCTGCTTATGTTGAAAAGAAATTCCATAGAAAACTTTTTTTAGGTTTGCATTAAAAAAAAAAACAAAAAAAAACTAGGACTTCAGCAGAACTGTGTCCCACCTCAGCATTCACCAGCATCACCACCAGCACACCTGACCTCCCACATGTTCGATTCTGCTGGTCCCAGCAGACCTAAAGGCCTCAGTTGGCCCTGACACTAAGCAGCCTCCACCACACCCTGCAATCTGAGGGTTGACAGGCGAGATCCTGAGGAGACTCCAATACCACCCACTGGCCACCACAGCCTAAGCCAAGCCTCTCCTTCCTTCACTCCAAGGGTGACAGGTGCTCTGCTGTTTCACACCTGACACAGCCTCCCCTGTTTGAGCGCCATCCCTTTCTTCCCTGAGCTTGGCTTCTGTGGCTTATTCTTCCCCACATGATGGGTCCCCAACCTCCCACTTTCTCTCGTGTTCCTCCAACCTCTCCCTTCTTCTGTGCCTATTTCCTCCTCTCTTTCCTCTACCTGATCTTAGAATCATTTCTCTCAGAGAAGGAGGGGGTTTAACAGATATATCTAGAACACAGGACCTAGAATCAACCAGCCTGAGTTCCTGCTCCAGCCTGACATCTTGCTGGCCATGTGACCTTGAACAAACCTCCCAACCCCTCGAATTCCTCAGTGAGGGGACTGACCCTGGCAGTCACAGAGGTCTCTTCCAGCTCTCACATCCTAGATAGCTAAATGTCTACCTGCATAATATAAATAAAGCAGTGAGTTAAACATCCACAGGGAGAGAGAATGAACTAGAGAAACTCTTCTCCCAGCAATCTCTCACCCCAGCCTCATCTCACAGATTCACTCGCTCTGAGGTCTGTACCTCTCACTCTGGGCCATTCTAGCTCACAGACCTCTCACTATGGGCCATTCTAGCTCTGAATTATTTCCGTATGGTAAAACCTCACAAATCACCCTAATCAGGGAAAAGGTGAATGTGAATCCAACAGAAGCCTGAGTCCTGGAATGCTTCCTTCATGCCACTGCTCAATACTATGAAGTTCACATCAATTCAGCATACAGGAACGAATCTGAAAATGCAATCACAAACCATACTTGGGAATCTAAGAACAGTAGTGCTGAAAGGAACGCTAGAAAATCATCTGCTTGAAAAATCCTCCACTTCACCAACAAGGACACAGGCCCAGAGAGCAGAAGCCACTAGCCCAAAGATCAGTGGCCAGGACCAAAGCCAGCTGTCCTGCCTCCAGTCCAGAGCTTCTCTACCAAGGCTTTCTGAGACCATCCATTCCTTCTCCATACAGACACGTCACGTCCTAAATTACCAGTGAGTGTTCCCTACCACAAATCCATCTCCATGTCCAGGGAACGGTCCAGAGCTAAGTTTGGGTGACCAGATGATTATCAATGCTGTACAATAAAAGCTTTCTTTCCTGGGCCCTGCCCTTTCATTCTTTGCAAAGAAAACCCCAGACACTGCTATCTGTGCTAAACTCTATTTTGGAGAGGGGGAATGAGGGGAGAGCTGAACGGTGCTTTGTTCTGCCAGTAACAAGCATTTGCTCATCCTTTCCCGTAACTCCTGCTCCCCAATATTGCAAATCTCTTCAGAAAAGTTTACAGGAACTCTCCAACTACAGGAAATGAAGGCAGGTAAGAGGAAAAGGCCACTAGGATGGGTGTGGTGTGAAAAATGACAATACCCACCTATCTCTTCACTCCACGGTGAGCATTTCAATTCAGTTGCTAATTCCCTGCTGGGACGTCTCCAGAGCTAGTAGTCTCAGGGTCCTCCAGCTGAAAAAACGTGCTCTCTGCAACCCCTGAAGAAGTAACCCTTTCCTAACCTTCTATTCCAACAGAGCCCAGACAGAGGTGCCAAGAGACCAACCCTTCCCTCCTTTCCCCTCAGGCCAAGAGCAGACACCAGAGCCAGCAGGCAAGGGGCTATTTAAGGCAGCTAGGAAGAGGGTGGGGCAGAAAATTGCTGTCAGCATCCTAGCCCTCCTCCCCACCCCCTCCCAGCCCAAACTCACTCTCTCTCTCTCTCTCTCTCTCTCACACTCACACACACACACACACACACACACCCCTCATTCTGTAGATAGCCAGCTACCTCATCTATGTTTCTGGGGGCTATAGATATGGAGTCTCCAAATGTCCATCACATGTTTTCTGTCACTGACGCTGCTGTCCCCCTCTGCCGCCCACCCCCCTTTTACTCCACCCCTCCTTCTCTTTTCACCTCCAAGCTACTGCTCTAGCCAAAAACACAGAATTGAATTAAATCTAAGCAGAGGAGCTCAAAAACAAGAAGTGGGGACAGACAAGCCATCCCTAGCCTTCACTTGAGAGGAAAATGGGCCCAAAGGGGGTGGGGTGGGGGAGATGGAGTCAGAGGCCTGATATGCCAGAAAGGTTCCATGATGTCTCTACACGAAGCTCCCTCCTATTGACGGAGAAATCAATTCCAGCAATTTCAGCAGGTCAGCCCTGTGACAACAGGAGCATCCCAGCGCTCAGTGTTTAAAACAAAAATCCAAAGGCTCAGCCAGAACATGCTGGGAAAACCCGGGGACTGGATGAAACGAGCCACGCTCAGTGGGATCCCTTCTGCTTTTATGTAGCAATGTAATAGCGTAATAAATTCTGTCTGCCTGAAGAAAGCATGCACTGGTGAATTTCAAAGCCATCTTACAGCAGCGGACGCACAGGGATGCAGGATTCGACAGCACATCCCCCCACGAAAGGAACATAATGACTTTAAGCCTCTTTCCCCCTCTATCATGAATGGCGCTACCGCTTATCGAGGGCCACGTCGGGAAGCAGCGAGGTGGGAGCCGGAGAAGCCCGGGGAATTCGGAGAAAGGAGTTGCTTTCTGTCCCTGCCGGTGATGAGCCTCCTAGCAAGACGCCGCCAGCACTCGAGGACACGCAGGGCGCGGGCGGGATGGGCAGGCAGGTGTCCCCGCACACGTACCGCTCCCGCAGGCGGGTCCGGGCGGGCGCGTCGTCCTTGCGCCCCTCCCGCCGCCCTGTCCTCGGGATGCTGATGAATGGACACACCTGAGACGCCTCCATCCTGCCGCTCGCTCCCCCTTCCTGCTCTGGCTGCTGCAGAGGAGCCCCTCCTCGGCAGTTTCACTTTGCAGCACAGCCCCACCGGGCTCCGAGGTCGCCCCCACCCGCCCACGTCGCCCCCAGCCCGAGGCGGGCGGCCCTTCCCTCCCGGCAGAGGCCATGATCGCGCTACCCCACCCACACAGAAATAAATAAATAAAGCCTAGGACTCCCCCCGTCCTCCGCACCCTGGGGACTTTCCTCGAAAGACCGGGGATACACCGAGCAGGCAGGACGGCCGGTTCGGCCGCGGCGACCGCGGCTGCCCCCGCGGCCCCGGGAGGATGCTCTGGGGGGCAACCCCAAGTCCCTCCAACAGCTGGCCCTTTAAACGCGCCGCCTCCGAGCGCGGAACAAAGGCGCCGCCCGCGGGGGCCGGGCCGGCGCACACCCCCAGCGCCGCCGCCGCCGAGCGGGCGAGCGCGGCCGGGCGGGCGGGCGGCGGGCGCGGGCTTACCTCGCGGGTCGCCGGCGGCTGCGCGCGTCCGGCCCCACTCGCACTACACGCTTCAGTCGGCCCCGCTCTGTTTTTCTGGGACTCGGGGCTGACTTCACCGACGCTCCGCCGGCGGCCAATGGGCTGCGGCGCCCGCCCCCTCATTAGCATGCCTCTGGAACCGTCCACTCTGGCGGCGTCCGGGCGGCGGGCGGGCCCGGGGGGGCGGGGCCGGGCCGCGCCGTGACAGGAAGGGGCGTGCGCGCCAATGGGAGGCGAGCAGGCGCCCGGCCTCCGCTCCGGCGTTGTAGCCGCGCGCGCGGGCCCGCCGGGCTCCGCTGCGAAGGCGCGCGCGGCGCGTAACCCCTTCCGTCCCGGCCCGGCCGCGGGTGGAGGCGGGCCAGGTGCGCCCTCTGGTCCTTCAGGGGGGTCGCCCGCGGGGAGCTCCTTGGGAACCTCAGGCACAAAATAACAGCTATAAGTTATTTAGCCCCTGTGCCCCGGTTTAGTCATCTGTAAAATGGTGTAATAGTACCGATTTCGCAAGATGTAGTGAAGATTAATATATTAATAATTAACGTATGCGAACCGTTTAGCTCAATGCCTGGCCAGCGCGCTACATAAATGTTCGCTGCTGTCTTTAGTATGCTCTGTGCCAGCCAGAATGCTTAACAATTCCTAGATATTTTCTCATTTGATTCTCTTAGCCTTATAAGACAGAGGCACTATTACTGATCCCTATTTTTCAAGTGGGAAAACTGAAAATAATTACTACTGTTTTTAAATGAGGAAACTAAGGTGTAATTTAAGTGGCTTGTCCATCACACAGCAAGTGGTGCGACCAGGATTTGAACCCAGGCTCTGAGATTTTGCTCATGCAACACACACGTATATTCAAGGGCTCCCAGGCAGGCATGTGCTGGGCCCTGGGGTTACTGCCGAAAACAAGACAGGCAAGGGCCCCGCCCTCAGGAAGCTTCCATTTTAGTGAGGGAGACAGACAAATAGACAAGTGAATAAACAAACCAAATCATGTGCAGTGCGAAAAGTAGAGCAGATACAATAAAACCGGGTCATCGCCAGTGGAGGGAAGGCATTGTGATTGGGTTCGGCGCTAACCACTGTGCTGCACCATCCTCCTGCCTTCCAGTGCCACTCAGTGATATAGAAGAGGAAACAGAGGGGAATCACAGTGGGGAAACTGCTTGCCCAAGGTCACAGGGCCAGCAAGGCTCCCTCCACACCCACTCCCCACATTCCTAGGACATCCTTGAAGGTAGGAGAGTCACCCCTTGGGCTGAGCACAACTGATTTTTGTCACCTGCGTTTGGCAGGACTCCTCAGCCAGAGCACATTCCCAGAGAACAGGCTGTGTGTGGTAGGGCAAGCACAGGCCTTGATGACTACGCCATGGGGAACTCGTCTGCAAAGGTTTCGGATGTGAGGGAACAGCAACAAGTCTTCAGTGAGCACCTGCTGTCCTCTGCTGTGTAAAAGAAAAAAAAAAATAGAGACTCCTAGCTGTCTGGGAGCTTACTTTATCCTGAAGGAGACGAGAAACTGCTAGAGAACTACTGAACTTAGGGAGCTCCCAGCCCACACCTTCGCCCACCCACACTTCATCCTACAATTTTGCAAAGAGCACTTCCCAGCCTCTACTATTAATTTAGTCCACAATCTGGGCAAGACAGTTC
Organism: Microcebus murinus; assembly: GCF_040939455.1. Lineage (NCBI taxonomy): Eukaryota > Metazoa > Chordata > Mammalia > Primates > Cheirogaleidae > Microcebus > Microcebus murinus. Next base: position 29,893,684 of record NC_134117.1, on the reverse strand, counting down.
TGTCTGGGCCATAAAGTAATAAAAGGGCTATTATTTATAATGTCCAGTTTGCTATACACCATACTGCACTTGTGCTGAAAGTTTTACAGGCATTAACTCACACCCACCACACGACAACCCCAGGTGGGAGTACTACGGTTATCCTGAGGTTATCCACAAAGGTGGAAAATAAAGAGTAGAGACAATAAGTAAGTTACCCAGCAAATTCGGGGCAACACTATTTAGAATAGCCACACACACACACAAATTCAAAAACAATCCACACATCCAATTTGAGTGGATTGGTTAAGAAAATTACAGTACAACCATATGGCAGAATACTATACAGCCATAAAAAATGAGGGGATATTTATTGGCACTTACTGACACATGAAGATGCTCATAATATGTTATTGAATGGAAAGAGAGGTTGAAAACTAGTTTTTTTTTTTTGTTGTTTTTTTTTGAGACAGAGTCTCGCTTTGTTGCCCAGGCTAGAGTGAGTGCCGTGGCGTCAGCCTAGCTCACAGCAACCTCAAACTCCTGGGCTCCAGTGATCCTTCTGCCTCAGCCTCCCAGGTAGCTGGGACTACAGGCATGCGCCACCATGCCCGGCTAATTTTTTATATATATATCAGTTGGCCAATTAATTTCTTTCTATTTATAGTAGAGACAGGGTCTCGCTCTTGCTCAGGCTGGTTTTGAACTCCTGACCTTAAGCAATCCACCCGCCTCGGCCTCCCAAGAGCTAGGATTACAGGCGTGAGCCACAGCGCCCGGCCTGAAAACTAGTTTTATACTGCAATCCCATTAGACCTATTCTTGTGGGATTATGAGCAATTATTTTTACTCATCTGTAGTTTTTTAATTTTTTTCTTCATAAACATCTACCAAATGGTTCAATGAAAATGAAACAATTTTGAAATGAACAAACAGACTCTTATTAATGGAGAGTTGATCTATAGTCACAGCCATCCCTATAAGTGGGAAACTGTCTTGAGGAATCTTAAGGGACATCTATGTTTTCAAGTCATCCCTCAAATGTCGAATCCCTCTGCTGGTTCCCGTCTGTGTAACTGTTGCATTTCTCACTGTAAAGCATAACATGGCCGTTAGGGTTTATGAGAGAAATGGGAAAATACTGGAAGGTCAGGAAGGAAGGAAAGAGGGAAAAACAGAGAGAAAGAAAAATCCTACTATCTTTTCATGACTGACCTCAAATGTCTCCAAGAAGTGTTCAAAATCATGATCTTTTGACATTTTATCACTGAAAGCAACCCAAGAAGCCATCAGGTGTAATTGTGTCACTCTGTCCCTATCTCCCGTCACTCACTGCTTCATCTGGGCAGCAGGCCCTGTGCTAGGCGCTGGCAATGCAGTGGTGAGAGTGACACCTGCTCCCCACTTCCCAGAGGTGAGCCCTGAGGAAGCAGAGCCCTGGGGAGGTTGGTGTGGAGCAAGGTGGGCTCCGTGGGCATGCAGCCCATGCTTGGTTTCACACTCTGCTCTCACTGTCTTGAAATTCTTCATTTTTGAACAAGGGGCCCCGAATTTTCACTTTGAACCAGGCCCTACAAATTACGTAGCCTGTCCTTGGGAAGGGAAACACTGAGGCCTTATCAGTGTGTCAGTGAGTAAAGCTCCAGGCTCTCCAGGCTCAGTCCTTAGACAGAGGAATGAGTCTCTTAGACCATACGCTCTCATTCCTGGGTCCTCAGGTAAATGGGAGGCTGGGGGAGGGGGAGGGTGATTCCTTCTTTCCAGCCCTACAGAACTTCATTTCTTCCTTTCTCATGGAACTTGCCATATTTGGCATAAACTAATGTATATTTGTGTGTAGTCTTATCCCTCATTCCCTCTCCCCACCAGATTGTAAATTCCATGAGGTCATGGCTTGTGTCTGCTCATCTCAAACAGTGCTTAGTACTGTGTTTTACATGCTGTTTAAAATGTGCTTAAATTTAATTTAATCTTATTAGTAACTCCTCATTTTCTCTTCATGTGCATCAGATTATTCCCAGCAGTCCTTCCACTGTTGCAGAGAAATAAAAATATCAAGCAGGAGAGTCGTGCACACAAACTAGTATCATAAACATGCTGTAGGAAGCATCCCCCAAGCAGGCCATAAGTGTGGGGAATTAGGAGAGAAGAGAGCAGGATTTTGCAGAGGACAGCCTTGAGTCATCAGCCTGTACTTCACCTCCAGGGTCACACAGAGGGGAAGACAGGAAATAAACTAGAGGATCTAGAGATGGCAGTAGTATAGTGGTTAGGGCTGCAGGTTGCAGAGCCAGAGATGCTGGCTCCAAAGCCTAATGTGGGCTCCCCTCACCTGTAATGTGTGAATAACACAACCCTTCAAGGTTTACTTGTAAGCTATGCATGAAATCGTGCATATAAAGCTCCTACACACTGCTGACACACATAAGCATCAATAAGTGGTTATTGTTATTAACATTACTAGGAGGCAATGTTGAGAAAGATACCCTCTTTTCTTTCTTTTTTTTTTTTTTTTTTTTTTGAGACAGAGTCTCACTTTGTTGTCCAGGCTAGAGTGAGTGCTGTGGCGTCAGCCTAGCTCACAGCAACCTCAAACTCCTGGGCTTGAGTGATCCTTCTGCCTCAGCCTCCCGAGTAGCTGGGACTACAGGCATGCGCCACCATGCCCGGCTAATTTTTTTTTAAATATATATCAGTTGGCCAATTAATTTCTTTCTATTTATAGTAGAGACGGGGTCTCGCTCTTGCTCAGGCTGGTTTTGAACTCCTGACCTTGAGCAATCCGCCCGCCTCGGCCTCTCTTTTTTTTTTTTTTTTTAGAGAAAGAGTCTTGCTGTGTTACATGAGCTGGAGTGCATTGGCATCATCATAACTCACTGCACTGCAACCTTGAATTCCTAGGCTCAAGTGATTCTCCTGCCTCAGTGTCCCAAGTAGCTGGGACTACAGGCATGTGCCACCACGCCTGGCTAATTTTTCTATTTTCTTTTTCCTTTTTTTTTTTTTTAGCTGGGATTATAGGCGTGAGTCCCCACACCCAGCCAAGATGTCTTCTTAAAATGTGTTGGTTTTGGTAATTTGTTTTCTCAGTTACTCAAAAGTTTCAAAGGATTGACCATAGTTGTTTTCAGAGATCCCATGCAGAAGAATACTAGGAAAGAAGAAGAAAATTGAATTGAGCGAAAGGGAGTTATGAACCAAAGAGTTTAGCTGCTGCATCTCTCAAAACCCTGGTGATGATTTGTACCTGATGTCTTTTGTAGCATCTTAAAAAAAGTTAAGCAAGTAGTGGAAGGAGCAAAACTCCCTTAGAGAATCCATCTTCTTGTTTTTTACTGATTAATTACAGAGAAAAAAAGCAAATCTACACACTGGTGCCTGAGGGCACGGAACTGATTTGAAGACCGTGGAATGTCAAAGCCAAGAATTCCACATTCTTTGGAGGTCAATGCTGGTGAGGTGGGTGGAGATTGGTCAGGAGGGTACTATGAGGCCAGGTAGAAAAGGAGAAGTACCGTGAGATTGGTGCAAGTGGGAAGCAGGACAAGGATGAGTATGAACCAGTAACCCCAAGAGTCGAGTCATGGGGCTTCTATTTATCAATCTAAAAATACTTGCTCCAGTATGTCTTGTGTTGTTGCTTGGGTGAGAACATGCAGACTTAACAGAACCTCAAATATTGTGCTGTATTTGACCAAGTGTGAGCGGTTTGGCTTGGAATTATTTTATGCTATTAGAAACTCAAAATAAAGACATTTACAATGTTGACTTGGCTGGCTAGACCTTTGAGAGAAATTAGAAGTACTGAATGCATTTCTGTAGACTTCTATTGTGTCACTGGAAGGATCTGCCCTTGGTTGGGGGTTTGGGAGAGGGACAAGAAGCAGCAGCAGTCTGAAGGCAGCTGCTGGGAGATCAGTTTTTCTAACTGAGGGGTGGATTCATTAGTTAGAAAATGCCGAGTTTGCCTTAGAAGACTTACTGCTCTGAAGTAATTTAGTTAATGAAGTGTTCACTTGAGAAAACGTTCTTAGGGCTGATGGGTACAGCTGAGAACTCTAAGAGAGACATTCTGATTGAAGCAGGAGAGACCAGGAAAGAAGCCAGGAAGGAAGAATAAGGAGGGGGAGAGGAGGAAAAAGAGGGTGGCAGAGGGCAAGGGAGAGGGCCTGAGAGTGTGAGAGAGGAAGAGACAGCATTTACACCGCAACTTCAGAAACAGGGCAACTAGCCCCACTGAACTAATGGAACCTTAACAAGGTTAAAAAATCAACAACAATGGTGTTAAGAGAATAACTGGTGTTCTGGAAGCTGTTGGAAGCTTGTCAGAGGTGATTGGAAGAGTTCAGCGAGGGAACTCATTACACAGGACCAGATTGAGTCTCGGGTGCCCTGGGTAGGTTAATTACTCTTCTTTAGCATTTATCAAGAGGAGATTGAGTCCTGGGGGAGGGGCGGGAGGGAAGCGGGCTGGAGCACCCAGCAGGTGCACCCAGCAGGTATCCACCCTTCTCCATCGCCTCAGCAAGTCTGCCCTGTCCCCACTCGGCAAAGCCTAAATCTTTGGTTAGTTACCTTGACCCACTTTCTCAAAGAGCAGTTGAGTGACTGTCTCTAGTCACTTGGCTATGCCATATCCTACCACCTGCTTCCCCAACTATCTGAACTGAGTGATTCCTTAAGGCATACATAGGTTCTCTCTGAAAGGAGGCTGGGGAAAGTCACCTGTTTCCAGGGATGTTTGCAGCCCTTTTTAAATTGGCAATTTACGCAATGCTTGCATGGCCTACCTATCTATCTGGCTCTGTCTATAAGAAAGAGATAGTCTGAAAGGATCATGTCCTACAGCCAAGGGAGTGAGGGCAACTGGATTTTGTACCAGGGAGAACTGGATGGAGATACTTATCTCCTCTCTTAGGCCAAAAGAACCAAGGACTTTTCATTTGACTTAGAAGCAGAAGTAGAGCAGAAACAGAAAGTGTGTTAGACCCAGGTGTCCAGAACCTGTTGCAGCCCAGGCTGCCAGCTCCAGAAAAAGAGGGTTCTTCACGGTGAACCCTCCAATAGGAGGAAAGTTAAGATGGCTGAGGGGTCAGTGGCAGCCCCTTTGCTTGGACTCAGTGTGGCCCCTGGACAAGGCTCAGTAGTTAAACAATGTGGTCTGCCAGTGAGTATTCAAACCACAGGTGCACTCTTTGGTTCCAGACCTCACTGTACCTGGACTAGGGCTTCTAACCTCCAAACAGTTCATGGAGGGTGGGAAGCAGAGCCAGGCAGGTGGCCTGGGACTGTGGGAAGAGAACTCTCAAAGTGTTCAATTAGCCGATGTCATGTGCCTACTCTGTTCCAGGTCCTCTAATCAGTGCTGGAGGACCGGGAAATAAGGACAGGAGATGAGGGCCCTACCCTCAAGACGCTCACAATCTAGTGAAAAAGACCAATAATAAACAGCCAATCACAAGCCAGCATGACAGACACACTCTTCTTCTTCTTCTTTTGAGATATAATTCACATACATAAAATTTTCCCTTTTAAAATATGTAATCCAGTGGGTTTTAATATACTTATAAGGTTGTGCAAACATCACCACAATCTAATTCCAGAATGTTTCTGTCACCACACACATTAAAAAAAAACCTGTACCTATTAGCTGTAACTCCCCATGTCCTTTGTCTTCTGATCCCTGGCAATTGCTAGTATACTTTCTGTATCTACAGAATTGCCTACTCTGGGCATCTCATATAAATAGAATCATATAATATATGGCTTTTTGTGTCTGGTTTCATTCATTTAGCGTAATGTTGTTAAGGTTCATCCTTGTAGCACATGTCAGTACTTTGCTCCTTTTTATGGCTGAGTAATATTCCATCGTACATCTATACCACAATTTGTTTATCCATTCATCAGTTGAACACATTTGGGTTGTTGCTACTTTTTGGATTCTATGAATAATACTGTTGTGAACATTCATGTGCCAGTTTTTGTATGAACATACGTTTTAAAGTTTCTTGTGTGTATATATATATACCTAAGAGTGGAATTGCTGGCTCATATGGTAACTCTATGTTTAACTTTTTGAGGAACTGCCAGATTGTTTTCCAAAGCAGCTGCACCATTCTATATTCACACCAGCAAGATATGAGAGTTGCAATTTCTTCATATCCCCACCAATAATTGTTATTGTCTTGTCATTTTTATTATAGCCATCTCAGTGGGTATGAAGTAGTATCGCATCATTTGTTGTTTGGTTTGTATTTTTATTACAGGCACAAACTCGCTAGTCAGTTGAGACTGAAGTGCAGTGGCCATTCGTAAGTGTGATTATGACACACTACAGCCTCAAACTCCTGGGCTCAAGCAATCCTCCCCCCTCAGCCTCCTCAGTAGCTGGGACTATATGCGCTCACCACCACGCTGGCTTCTCGTTGTGGTTTTGATTTGCATTTCCCTAATGGCAAATGATGTTGAGCATCTTTTCATGTACTTATTAGCCATTTGTGTATCTTCTTTGAAGAAATGTCTATTCAAATCTTTTTCCTTTTAAAGTTAGATGATTTGTCTTTTTTTTTTTTTTCTTTGAGACAGAGTCTCACTCTGTTGCCCAGGCTAGAGTGCCGTGGCGTCAGCCTAGCTCACAGCAATCTCAAATTCCCGGGCTCAGGCAATCCTTCTGCCTCAGCCTCCCCAGTAGCTGGGACTACAGGCATGCACGCCACCATGCCTGGCTAATTTTTTCTATATATTTTTAGTTGGCCAATTAATTTCTTTCTATTTTTTAGTAGAGACGGGGTCTCGCTCTTGCTCAGGCTGGTTTCGAACTCCTGACCTTGAACGATCTGCCCACCTCAGCCTCCCAGAGTGCTATGATTACAGGTGTGAGCCGCCGCGCCTGGCCTGATTTGTCTTTTTATTGTTGAGTTGTATGGGTCCCAGTGAAGGGCATTTATCCAGGACAGAGGGAACAGAGGATTAGTAAAGGGGTGTTGGTTAAGGAAGGCTTTCTGGAGGAGATAATATCTGAGTTAAAACTAGAAGTATGACTAGGAAGAAGAATCATTCCTTTATTCAACAGATATTTGCTGAATCTCCACTCTGCTGGGCACTGCACCTGGCACAAACTGATTCAGTTTCCTTCCCTCTAGGAGAGAGTTAACTATCTCAGATTATCCACAGGTTCTCCAGGACATCAAATGGCCTCACCCTGAGCCTTCTTGATTAGACTGGGCCTTGGTCTCAGCCTGTGTCCTCGGTTTGCTGGCCACCCTTGGGTTTAACCTGATGCCCCATAGGGGAACTTGGGTGGTTGTTTTTCCCCAGTGGCTTCAGTGGAGCTAGCTGACTGGTAAGGTCTGTTGGACTCAGCTCCTTTCCTGGGCCCCAGTTCTTGCAGGGCGACTCCTAACCAGGGTTAGACTTGGTGTTTCCTGATCCCTTCCTCACTTCTATTATTTTGTTTTATTTTATTTTATTTTATTGAGACAGAATCTTGCTCTGTTGCCTGGCTAGAGTGCCATGGCATCAGCCTAGCTCACAGCAACCTCAAACTCCTGGGCTCAAGCGATCCTCCTGCCTCAGCCTCCCAAGTAGCTGGGACTATAGGTGAGCACAACCACTCTGGGCTAATTTTTTCTTTTTTCTTTCTTTCTTTCTTTCTTTTTTTTTTTGCTGCCTAATTATTTCTATTTTTAGTAGAGATGTGGGTCTCACTCTTGCTCAGGTGGGTCTCGAACTCCTGACCTCAATCGATCCTCCTGCCTCAGCGTCCCAGAGTGCTAGGATTACAGGCATGAGCCATTGCACCTGGTCCCAAACCGTCCATTCTAATCAGGCTTCCCAAGGACTGAATGGGCTGCTAAACACACAGGGCATCAGCAGAGGTCTGGTCCTCCCAGGCATAGCATGAAAGAGGAAAAGGACTGTTTAGAATTGGCAACTCCAATATATTAACATTTTTTACAGTAGGTTATAGAACAGCACTAATTATATGGTCTCATTTTTTAAACAATTTTGCATGGAAAGAAATTTGAAGAATATAAGTAAACTTTAATAGAGATAGCTTAATTTTTCCTTTTTGCTTACCAACAGTTTCTAAATTTTTCACAATCATATTTCACTAGTATAATATTTAAGGGGAAATAAACTTAGTGGCACAAAAGTGACAGGATTTTTAAAACATCACTATATTTTGTGTTTTATAAATATAAATTAATAATATAATACTTTTGTGATTTGCTGTCTTGGAAAGTTCATAATCATGTTACTTGCTAATTATATCACCTAGCACAGAGGCTGGTACAAAGGGTGGTTTAGATACATAGAGGTGAATGTTTGCTTACAAAACAGAAAGTCCTCACTTCTTGCACATGTTGACTGCACTGGCCTGTCAGTCTTAACCACCAAATCTTGGCATTTAACAGCCTCTGGAGCATAAAACCCTGTGTGAGGGAGTTCTCTTGGCCTGGCCTACAGAAGCTTAGACAAGAATTGCCACAGAAGCATCAAAACAATAGAATGTGATGTCGTGGGCATCCCAGGGGGAAATAACACGTTAGATTGAAATGCATTTTTGCATCATTGATTTTTGCCTGCTGATTGAGCCCTGTTTATCTCATTTGGCAGATCAGCCTCAAAGTGCACGAACTATTTGTGCCTCATTAGTTTCCAATAGATTGATTTTGCTAGGATTGCGAATTGGCCATCTTGAATTGCAGCCTGCAGAAGCAGGCTCTGGCTCTGCCTCAGGGCACAGGCTCGTGGAACAACAGCAGCTGCTGCAGCCACCATCGCTGAAGAAAGAGACTGGAGAGCTGTTTTAAGGCCAAAAGCAAAGCGGTGCCTTAAATCTTCTCTGGAACCAGGCTGGATCAAATATGGAAGTATAAGTACAGGAAAGCAAATGAGGGTCATCTCTGCTTTATTTGCTTTCTCTCTCATGTATTCTCCTTGGCATCATCTCTCGCTTTTTACCTGATTCCTCCCTCTTCTCTCTCTATTACCTTAGCCTCGTCTTCAAAAGCAAGAAAAATAAAGAGAACATTTATAAAAGAAAAACATAAACAAATTTGAAGACTACTTTATAACATAGTGAATGCTGAACCACTTACAATATAATGATCAGAGAGAAAAGCAGAGCATAAAACTGAACATACAGTACAATGACATTGCTTTATAAAAAGTATATACAGGCCAGGCGCGGTGGCTCACGCCTGTAATCCTAGCACTTTGGGAGGCTGAGGCAGGCGGATTGCTCAAGGTCAGGAGTTCGAAACCAGCCTGAGCGAGACCCCGTCTCTACCAAAAATAGAAATAAATTAATTGACCAACTAAAAATATATATACAAAAAATTAGCCGGGCATGGTGGTGCATGCTTGTAGTCCCAGCTACTCGGGAGGCTGAGGCAGTAGGATCGCTGAGCCCCGGAGATTGAGGTTGCTGTGAGCCAGGCTGACGCCACGGCACTCACTCTAGCCTGGGCAACAAAGTGAGACTCTGTCTCAAAAAAAAAAAAAAAAAGTATATACATAGGAAAAAAAGATTAAAGGGAGAAAAGCAAACTGAATGTAGGTAGTAGTAACTTTGGGTGGTGGGGAAACGGATATTCATTTTTTTTTCTTTAAACTTCTGTATTTTCAAAATTGTCTAAAATGAGTAATAGCATACTTACCCTCAGAAAATTTTCATGAACAGAAAATAATAAAATGACACATATATAAGTAATAAAAGGGGCCCATTCTTTTCATTCATCAAGGTATATTGGCCTCTAAGGGAAATCTGTTGGCTTGGTAATTAAAATGTCAAGGTACAATTTGATCCAGGAACCCAAGAGCTGTCATCAGATCTCTCTCCTCTCATTTCTGACTGCCTCTCTCTGTGCATTGGCCACATCCTTTCCTACTGCAGACCAGACCACCCCTTTCCACCTAAAGGGGAGCTTAGTGGTCCCAGAGTCACACCTGTCCACTCTGAGAACTCAGAGGTGAGAGGTCTTTCCCCACTTGCTTCAGTTGGACAACTGCTAGGAAAAGCCTATGGTTGGACTAGTTGGGCTCACAGACTATGATGAATCAACCTGGAATAATCAATGTGACAAGGGGATTGGGTAGTATGAATGGCTAGCTGGGGTTACATGTCATGGTGGGGAGAGGATGTGTAGGAGGGGACAGATGAAGCACAAAGACACCCCAGCAGAAAAGTAACTAAGATAGAGCGGTCTCCCCTGCAAGATTATACGATATAGTTATAAAGTCAAGATAAGCATAGAAAATGATTAAAACAACAACAATACAAGCGATAATAAATTCACTGCAACAAAATAAAAGATGACACAAGGCAGAACATGATCCATTATCCAACAATAGCATAGACAGTAAGTCCTAGAGTAGAGGAATTCAGGGATGGCATGACCTGAGAACACTACACTGAGGAGAAGGGATGTGAGCTGTGTCCAGAAAGATGGGAAGGTTCAGAGAACAGATAGAAATGGCAACGTCAGGCCAGGCATGGTGGCTCATGCCTGTAATCCTAGCACTCTAGGAGGCTGAGGCAGGAGGATCACTTGAGGTCAGGAGTTCAAGACCAACCTGGGCAAGAGAGAGACCCCATCTCTACAAAACTAGAAAAATGGGCTGGGAATGGTGGCATGTACCTATAATCTCAGCTATTGGGGAGGTTGAGGCAGGAGGATGACTTAAGCCCAGGAGTTTGAGGTTGCTGTGAGCTATGAAGATGCCACTGCACTGTAGCCCAGGCAATAGAGCAAGATTGTGTTTCACAAAAAAAGGGCAACATCAGCCCAGACCAATGGAATGGCCTGGGCATAGCCATGGAGCTGGTCAAGTACAAGATGTATGAGGACAGGACAAAGGGTCAGGAACATGAGCAGTTTTAGTTACAGCCTAGAGATGTTAACTCGGGCTAGAGTGCAGTGGCCTTGGAAGCGAAGCTTGTGATTCTGAAATATATGCAGTAGCCAGTGAGGAGTGAGCAAGGTTTTTAAACAGGGGAGTGGTGTGATGGAGGTGGCGCGTGAGGACAACTTGTTTGGTGGCAGCAGCAGGAGGAACTGGAGCTGAGAAAGATCAGAGGCAGAACAACCAGTCGAGAGGTTTCTGCATTCAACTGGGTGTGAGGTAATAAGGGCCGAAACTAGGGAGGTGACATGAGGAATGGAGAGGAAGAGGTATTTGATTCATTAATTAATTCATTCATTCAACAAATATTTATTAATCACTGGGAGTCAGGAAGTGTGCCAAATCAGGGCACTGTCCTCATAAAGAAAGGCGTGGCAAGACTTGCCTTCTGCTGGAATACAAGGTCCCAGGCAGAAGGTGACCGAAGATGACCTTCCAGGTGACTAGGACCATGGTGTTGCCATTAAGAGACATAGGAAAGTCAGGAGAAAGGCCTGGTTTGGGCATCTAAGAACAAGCAATTCTGAATTTAGTTTGATGGTTACAGTAGGGCAGGCAGATGGAAGTATCCAGCTGGCAGGAGAAAATGCAGGACTTGAGCTGGGGAGGGAAGGCAGAAGGTGGAGATGTGGGTACCTCTGCAAGGAGGGGCCTTCAAATCCACAGGAACACCATGACTTGGGAAGGTCTGAGCCAGCCTCAGACCTTCCTTCCAAGCTCAGGGTTGGGGAGAAATGGGGCCCTCTTTGCCTGCCCATTCTGCAGCAGGTGATACACACCTGCTGCCTTTTCCCTGTGATCCTGACACCATGGCCACATCAGCATCACACATGCTGAGATGATTTTTCGGAAGCTGATTATTTAAAATCTCCAATCCCACTCCCGTTTCACCTCTGGATTGAATAGTGTTCTTCCCTGCCTCTCCCAGCTAGAAAAGGGTGTACTGCAGCCAGATGGTAAACTGTGAACAGAAATAAACCCTGTTCACATGTAGCAAGAATATTTATATCCAATCCCATAATATCACTGCAGGCATAATTATAGCCGATCCCATAATTGCGTTGCGGGTATCAGGCATCAAAAACCAACCCAATGTGCTGTGAAGACCAGGGAGATATGGCCATTGGGACTGGGAGCTGCACAGCCAGCTGCTGCCCCTAGAGACGCCCGTGCAGACGCAGGGTGGGGCTATTGACAGGCTGTCGAGGGGTCTGCCAACAGAGGTGGGGAGGGAGGTCAACATTTCATGGGTTACATAGCTCAAAATCCTATTTCCGTAGTACTACATGCTTTTATTTGTAATTTTTTTAAAATGATAAAATCAGTGCTTATTCATTACCCAAGGTTCAGGAAATATGCAAAAGTTTCCATAATCCCACAATCTAGAAATAGCATTGTTAATATTTTTATATTTGTTACAGTATTTCACTTTATGTGTTTTGTGTCATATTGTAAATGATAATCTATCTCTTTTTTTTTTCACTTAATATCATGAGTACTTCCTCATATTATTAAGATATATTCTGAAGCATTATTTTAAAACTTTTTATTCTGGTATATTCACACAATGGAATACTATATACCAGTTAAAATGAATAAACAAGAACTTCATGTAGCAACACAAACTGTTAATATAAGGTCAATAAAAGGTAATTTGTGGAGTCAGATATATAATTCAATGCTATTTTAAGAAGTGAAAAGATCTAAAATAATCATATATGTTGTTTATATTGACTTAGATAAAAAAAAGTATAGAAATGGATGGGCATAGTATTCTCTGTGGAAGGAGGAAAGAGGTTGAAATCAAGGAGGGGGATAAAAGGGCTTTCATTGTTTCTGTAACTTGTAATTTCTTTTAAAAATATTTAAAACAAATAGAGCAAAATCTTAAAACTTATTAAATCTAAGTGGTGAATAAATATGTGCTCACTATAGTTGGCATCTTTCTGCATGTTTGAAATATTATAGAATACATTTTTTAAAAAACCAATAGACTTAATTTTTTTTAGATAAGTTTTAGGTTTACAGAGAAATTGAGCAGAAAGTACAGGGATTTCCTTCCTAAACCCCCACCCCACAGTTTTGTCTATTTGAACATCTTGCATCAGTGAATGAGTGCAGTACATTTGTTATAATTGATGAGCCAATATTGATACATATTAATTACTAAATCCATAGTTTTCACTGGGGTTCACTCTTCGTGTTGTATATTCTATGGGTTCTGACAAGTGTACAGTGACATGTATCCACCATGACCGCATCATGCAGAGCAGTTTCACTGCCCTAAAAATCCATGCCCCACCTATGCTCCCCTCCCTCCACCCAGACACCTGGCAGCCACTGCTCTTTTTACTGCCTCCTAGTTTTGCCTTTTCCCGAATGTCATACAGTTGGAGTGTATCTTTTCAGATAGGCTTCTGAATAATTTATTTTTAAAATCAAAAATTTAAACCAACCATAATGAAGAAAACAAACATCATCAGAATGTCACTATTTTGAGATGATCACTATGAACCATGCATACAATTTATCCTTTTTTCATGTAAATGGGATCATGGTGTGTAAAATATTATGTTACCTTTTTTTTCTTACTTTACAACATGACATGAAACCCACGTGATTCAGGATTCTTCTCTCCCTTTTTTTCCCCCTGAAGTCTGCAAAACATGGTGTGGATTAAATTAGTGGGTGAACCAATCCTTTACTGTTGACCATTTAGGCTGTTTTCAACTATGGCAAGAATTTCTTCAGGCTTGGGAAATCCCTTCATAAACTGGAAAAGGTCCTTGAAGTTTCCAGAGAATTGGGAATATAGGCCTATTTGGAATCACCTTCTATAATACATGTCACCCGGATGACATGTGTGACATTAACTGTGAGTTCCTAACAGTCAAGGACATTGTCTACCACTTTTACTCCCCTCATTGCCAAAGGCAGGTGCCAAACACATGTAGCAGGTGTTGATGAACATGGGTTCAATGACTTTGATGTCAAAACAAATTACTTTGGGGTTGTCTCTAAGGAAATTCCCAAACTGCAGAGGGTGCTGACCTCTTAAATGCTCGTGCTATTCACTAGGAACCAAGAAAGAGATCAAGGTGCCAAAGAGAGTGCCCTGTTTTGTAGAGCAGAGTCAGATAGCTGCCATGAAGAACTGGGACGCCAGATAGGGTGGGGACAGAGGGCAGTGGGCGTGTCTGCCGAGAGCACTGGAAGGTGGGAAAGCCAGAACACAGCACTGCTGCCCTGGGGCCCAGCAGCCATGATGGGCTGGAGTTTTGTGCAGGTAAAGGAAGCTCGCAGGCTCCTCCGAGAGCATTTACTTTTTTTTAGTCAGTTTATCACACTGGTTGAGAATTTGGGATCTGGTATGAGACTTCTGGTTCAGATCCCAGCTCAGCCACTCTCTGGCTACTTGACTTTGGGCAAATGGCTAAGCCATGTTGCTCAGCCCCAAAAGGGGACCACAGGAGGACCGCCTCAAACAGAAGCCATGAAGGTTAAATGAGGTTACACATACAGGTAAAGTATGTGGCAAAGTACCTGGCACTGTGTAAGTGCTCAGTGAATGTTAGTACTAACGATAATGACAGTGATGATAAAGCCTAGCATCTGTTCTCTTAAAAAGCAAGATCATCAGTCACCAAGAGCATAAGATAGCCAAGCCAAGAGGTCAGCGTGATTCTCACACAAACGCTTTCCACCTAGACAAAGGCCCCACGTGTTTCACAATGCCAGGCATGGCCTGGATTCAAGTGGGTGGGGCACCATAGGAGCAGAAAATGGAAACACCCCATTAGATAATGCAAAAGGAATTTGGGGCAACTTTAATTATTTTTGCAAACTATCTGCCAGTCTATATGCATGTTCCCTGTGTTCTTATATTTGTTCTCATGTATAACCATCTCTAACTCCCATCTTTTGTTTAGTTGCTGAATCCAGCCACTGCAGGTAGATTTTCTAATGGAAACATGCATGGCTGCTGAAGTCACTTAGTTCTACTTCACACTCAATGAGGACATTTCTATCCAAAATAGCCTTCTTTGTCCTCGTCTAATCTAGGGAGACATCCTGGATTCTTCCCTTTCCTTCAGTCACATGCAAGCAAACCTTGTCCATTCTCCCTTCAAAACAGACCTTAGCTCTCTTCTCTTCTGCTCTCACCATTGGCCCTCTCCTAGAGTAAGCCTCCTTCACCCCTCATCTAGACTACTCACCTAGTCTGCTCTCCCCCAGAACCAGGTACCTTCTGAAAATGTCAATCAGATCATGACTCTCTCCCTATCTGAGGCCCAGAAGCAGACTCTGACACAAGGATTCATGAGCAAGGGTTTCATTTAAAAAGTGCCCCAGAGGGGAAACCAGTAAGGGAGTAAGAGAAGCTGTACAGGGATGGGGAAGACATCAAGCAAGGAGGGTGCCTGGAAGCCTGGATTTCAGGCACAGTTCCTGCCTCAGCCAGACTCCCCAGGGAAGCTGGGGGTTGTAAACTGTATCTAGAACCTTGTTCCCCCTAAAGACTAAGGGCTGGGCTTTCATCCTGTCACCTGACTAGCTGAGTCCTTGGAGGTTTTGGGAGCAGGTTTCTGTTCATGTGGGCAAAGAGCTCCAGTGGCAGAAGGGCTATCCTTGCAACAAAGGTGTATGTGCTGGTCCTTAGAAACAAAAGCACAGGGGAGCTAGAGGACTGGCACACACCAAAACTGCAAAAGGGATCCAGGAACACCTGGCAGAGCACCAACCAACAGGGTCCACTCCAGCTCCCTCACTTATTTCTCATCTCAGACCCTTGTCCATTTCCTAGATAATACACATCATGGTTTATAAGATGTAATTATTTATCTCTGTATGTGTTTGCATCTGTTTTCCCCACTAAAATGAAATCTCTAAGAGTACAGTGAACATGTTTGTCTTGTCGCTGTTTGTACCCCAGTCACTAGACTAGAGAGGACACATTGTGGATCCTCCATGGAAATTTGTAAGAATTAATAAGTGAATGATGTAAAATTGGTTTGGATACTTTCATCAACGGGCAGCTTCTACAGCATGCAGCAGCTCATCCCTTTTCAGAAAGCCTTCCCTGAAAGTCTGTCCCAAGACTGAACTGGAATGCACATCCTTGTCATTTGCACCACCTGGTCTCCTCTCTGGAAGACTCTGAAGATGACAGCTGCTTCCGTGTCAGTGCTTCAGGTTTCCAATGTCCTGCCTGCCTCTCATCCAGACAAATCAACCCTGGCTCCTCCAAAGCTTCCTCACTTGACACGGATTTTAGACCCACTGGCATCCATAAGTTCACTAGTCTGACAAAATACTTTTTACCTGCCCATTCAGTGCATAGCAACCCCTCCCTGAATGCACTCAATCTTGGAAGGGAAACTATTATAATGATAAATCAAGCCAGACACGAATTTGGAGGAGGGAAGCTGCAGATCACCCAGCCAGAGCTCCAGAGTCAGCAGACCCAGGTTTGAATCTCAGCTGCACTTGTGATTGGACAACTGATCTTGGGCAAAATACTTAATTTCTCTACACCTCAGTTTCTTCATCTGAACAATGGGAAAAAATAAGAGCACCCACATTACAGAGTTATTGCAAGGGTTAAATTTAATAAGGCAATAAATGTAAACCACTTAGCAGAGGGCCTGACACATCTTTGAGGACTCAGAGCTTCCCCAAACATGACCTCTGACCTAATGGCTCTCCATGCCCCTGCAAGCTACTTTTTTCTAGGCAAATCCTCTTGATACCCCAGCTCCATCTCAGACACCTCCACACTCCTTCAGCCATGCTAAGCTTCCAGGTGAACCCCCTAGCTATTTTTCTTCCCGTTTTCATCCTCATGCTCCGCCTTAGGATTCTACCTCTCGATGCTACTCCTTGCTACTCATCTATGTAAATCCCCTGTATTCATTCTCCCTTTCTCTTGCACTTGTCCTTGCTCAATTAATTCTTTTTTGCTTATTGTCTCCCCCCACCTCATCTTTCTATATGGCCTGGAAATTCTAATCAGTAAGATTTCTTTTAAAAAGTTCCCCCCTTCTGTTCTGCCTCCTACCTTGGCTCCAGATAGCCAGGAGGGCACGATCAACACAGTAACATAAAATCAGTAAATGCTCATTCCTTCATCACATAGGCATCTTAGGCTGTATTTTCCATCTGCTCCTTGCCACGGATTGAGAGGTAAAAATCCAGGTCAGAAGGGGAGAGTCAAGCAGGGAGGACGGAGGAGAACCAGGAAGCTCTCTTTCTCTCTCACCCATGTGCACCATTCTCATTTTTGCTCCTTGCATTAGTACAGATGCCCACCATGATGAGAACTGGCTGTGTTGTTCTCAACTTCAATGGAAACGTCTCTAATCTTTTGCCATTCATTATTATTGTTTTTCTAGGGTTTGTACCAAATAGCCTTTAACCAATTGGGGGGAGTTCTCTTCTAGGTCTAGTTTGGTGAGCTTATGGACTATGTCGTTGTGGTTATTAGATGTGAGTTTCTAGGTAGGAAACAAAGCACTGAAAATCAGGGAAGCAGGGTGATAAGTAGGTTGGCTTGGGAGGTATCCTGACAATATCAGAAGAAAAAATTGAGGCCAAGCAGGCAGGCTGGAGCATGATGGAGCATCCTGTCCTGAGGGACCACTGTGGTGCTGATAGTTAGTCCCCATATTCTGTCCTCACACTGAGACGTGTGACTCTAGGTGACCCTTGGGTATAGTATTGACAAAACTAGGCTCTCTTTATAGTTCTTTATAGTTCTTCTTTTACTCATTTACATAAGCAACTCTGGATTTTCCAGAAGCTTTTTGGTAAAAATTGGAACAGATAACTGAAACCTTATCCCTTTTCAAGTGAAAGCTTTTTTTGGAGGTGGATCTGATGCTGGTTTTCCATTCCAATCAGCTGCGGTGAAAGCCAGTTCTTGTTCTTGCTGTGGGCAGATCAAGCCTCTTTTTCTCCCTGAAGGAAATTCAGGAAGGAAACCAAATAATTCCCAACAGAGACAAGAGTTGACCACAGCACGGTCCAAAAGGGCTTTTAAAGATTGCCATCTTCCATGTGAGGACGTTGGCAACTGAGGATGGTGGCTAATTCTACACTGTCTGCTTGATGGGAGGCTGGGAGGAGGACGTGGTTCTGCTATTTTAATAGGACAATCTTTCTGAAGGAGAGGATGTTGCAGGTGAAACACTGATGGCCTGCACTTAACACTAGAAACATTTCAGTGAAAGTATTTGTGACAAGCATCCAACATAAAGCACTGAACATGCACATGTGGACATTTCTCCATAATCCAACCGGCACATATTGTGGGACTGGTGAAAGGAAGGGATATTCTAACATCAAAGGTACCCAGTGTGGCAGCTGCTGATTGCTGTTCTGCCCCTATTATATGGTTTCGTTTGTTTTGTTTTGACCACGATGGATGGAAAATTGGCCAACCTGCCCCCGGATAACCCAGAGTTGACTGTGCTTGACTTCTTTACTCAGTTCCACTCTTAACTGCAGAGGGGTGAAGAAAATAAGTGCACAGCAATCTGTCATAAAGGGAAAATTTATACAAACTGGTAATGTGTCAGACAGCTTTGGAATAGTCTCAGAAGGTGTCAAGTAAATAAATCTATGAAGAAAAGTTGAAGGAATTGGCATAGCTCAGCCTTAAAAAGAGGTGACAGGCTAATATAGTGACTGTTTCTAGTACAGTAAACTAGATTGGCTACATGCTCCAAAACATGTTCTGTGCCCAGCTGGTGGTGGTGGTGTATTGGAAAAGCAGTGGACTTAGTGCCAGAAGAACTGGACTCCAGTCTCATCTCTGCCCCCGGTGACTTTGGCAGTCTTCTTGTCTGGGCCTCAGTTTCTATCTCTGTAAAATTAAAAAGTTGGACCACTTCCAGGGGCCAGCTTTCCCTTAAGGCTTCACAGAAGAAGAAATGTTTGGACATACCCTAGAGACATAGTACTTTAAAATTATTACATAATAAATGCATTTATTAGGTGATCAGAATCTTTCAAATGTGGGGCTCACAAGGAAAAATAAAAATAAAAGAGGTGCTCAGTGATAAGAATTTGGGAGCCAGAGTGAAGTCACTCTAGAGCGGGGATGGTGGCTGCACCGTCCTTAACACACAGCATGGTGCCTCCTTAGCACACAGGGCTGTGACATGCTCAACAAGTTTCAAACCCACGCAAACATAGAAAATACATACAACAAACCCTCATGCACCCATCGCCCAGCCCCAAGAATCATCCCTCAAGGCCAATCTAGCTTTTCTACCACAAATTATTTTGAAGCAAGTCTCAGACATCATATCATTTCACTCGAAAACACTTTAATGTGCTACCCTATAAGTACTTTGTAAATATAGCCACAATATCATTATCACACCTAAAAAATTAGCGATACTTTCTTAAATATCATTTAATGTTAATTCAGTATTCAAATTTCCCTGATTGTGCCATGAAAATAATGAGAGGTGTTTTTTTTTTTGTTATTAGAATTTGTTTAAATTAGGATCTAAATATTGCAATTGGATGATATGTATATCGTTTCATTTAATCTAGAGTCTTCCCCACCCCACCCTTTACCCCTTGTGATTCATATGTTGAAGAGATCAGATCACTTGTGTTTCCTACAAACCGGTAGTTATAGCAAAAGACTTGATGAGGTTCAGGTTCTATTTTTTGGCAAGAATGCTTCATAGGTAGCTTTTTGTATTTCCATCAGGAGGCATATAATACCCTCCCTCCCTTCCTTCTTTCCTTCCTTCCTTTCTTTCTTTCTCTCTCTCTCTCTCTCTCTCTCTCTCTCCCTCTTGTAGCAGCCATGGATGATGATTGTCTGGATCCATTATTTCATTAAGAGCTGAAAAACATTGATATGCACAATGTTGATATGCTAAGACTTCTTAGCTTTATTTCTTCTTTTATTTATTAGCTGGAATATTTTTATAAAGAAAAACATCTCTTTATCAACTATTTGGTTACCCTGACACACAGTTGGAAAAGGAAAGGCAGAATAAATGCTGTTTCTTTTCGTTATTTGCCAGTTTTGAAATAATAGATTGATTCCCCAGCATCCTTCCAAAGATGATAAATGAGAGGTGGTTTTTAAAAAATTTCATTTCAGGCTGGGCACAGTGTCTCATGCCTGTAATCTTAGCACTCTATGAGGCCAATGCGGGAGGATTGCCTGAGGTCAGGAGTTCAAGACCAGCCTGAGCAAGACCGAGATCCCCTCTCTATTAAAAAGTAGAAAAAAAATTAGCCAGGCAACTAAAAATAGAACAAAAAAATTAGCTGGGATAGTGGCACACCCATGTAGTCCCAGCTAATGGGGAGGCTGAGGCAGGAGGATTGCTTGAGCCCAGGAGTTTGAGGTTGCTGTGAGCTAGGCTGATGCCACGGCATTCTAGCCCAACAAGATGACAGAATGAGACTCTGTCTCAAAAAAAAAAATCATTACAAATTCATGGGTTTCAATATATTTAATGAGTTTGAGTTCAATGAAGTTATAATCCTTATTGATTACCCCACATTGGCCAGTGGGACGGTGGGGGCCTCTCACTCTGCTCCTAAGCCCTTTTGACCAACTCCAGTGACATTTGATGAGTTCCTACTTCCTGTGAACTCAGCGTCTGAGATCATTTCTAAGGTCCTTCTTGGTGCTGCCGTCAGAGCAGGGGAGGAAGAGGCCCCGCCCACGCCCAACGTATCAAACACATCATTGACACACAAAGGTTTTCTCTTCCTTTGGGGCCTTATAGGAAAGTTTTCTGAAAGGTAGGAGACTCGTTGAGCCAAGGAAGCAGGGGAAGTGTGTGACCCCAACTTGTCCCCTTAGGCCTGAGGCTGTCAGTGAGCGAGGTTGGGGGACAAAATCGCAGCTCTGCCCTGAGAAATCAGGGAAAAGGCAGCTGCTTCAGTTTACGGCTGTCACCTCAAACCAACCCAAATGTGTGTCTAGACAGAACTGATTCCTTATAGCTACTTTCCTGCCCATCTTCCCCTCCCCACCTGCTGCTCCCCAGCTGGGGTGGTATAGCTTGGGGAAATCTTGAGTTGGGAAAGGCATGGTGGAAGGAAATATGCCCACCCTAACTCTGGGGGAGCTTGACTGGGGCGGTCTTCATGCCAAGACTGGGTGATCCTGTCACTACCCAAGGTCCTGGGCCTGGGTCTAGCTCCTGCCTTGCCCACCTCAGCCCATTCGTGGTATGACAACTCAAGTGTCCAGATGGCAGGAATGACCCAGGGAGAACCTGGCTCCTTTAGCTTCCAAGACTCAAAGAAGTGAGCGTTGTAGGAGAGAAAAGCCTGGTTGGGATTGTGGGATAGAGGTGGGCATAGCTTGATTTATAGCTTTTAAACATTTACACGTATGGCACATGGGGCGATATTTGCACTTTTGCAAATGTCAGGGCACCATTGGTCCTTCTGGCTCAGACATTCCAAGTCAAGTGTTTGGATGCCCTAAGTGAGAGGATCCGTTTTGACTTCATAGTCCAGGTTAGTCTCTTGCCCCAGGTTTTTCTCTTTTTTCTCAGTTGTTATCGAAAACAGACTATCTTTGGCATTATTGAATTCTGAGCATGCCTAGAATTTGGCTTGGGGCTGCTACTTTTCATGGAAAGTTGGTGGAAATCTGCAGTTTTGGAAGAGCAGGTAGGAGCCAGAGACATGTCTTGGGTTCTCCCTTCTCTCAGAAAGGTCCTGATAACCAAGGGTGAGCCTCCTCCATCGCCATATCTGTATGCCCCTGCCCCTGGCCATAGCTGATTAACATGATACAGACACCTCGCCCAAATGTTCTCATCTGAGAGCTCCAAACAGAGAAACAATCCAAGGCTGATAATGTCTGAAACAAATTCCTTCCTTGCCTAAATCTTCATTGTTTATCTCTTCCTTCAATTATGTGACACATTCAGTATCCTTTAAAAAAAGTTAGTTTTTGTTTGTTAGTTTGAGCTAACCTAAGTCAGTTTCTATTGGCTGAATCCACACAAACAAATGGAAACCCTGAACTGAAATCACTATTAGAATTAGCTCTGTCACTCATCAGTTGGTATTGAAAAAAAAAAAAAAAAAAAAAAAAAAAAAAAAAGAATTAGCTCTGGACAAAGAGCCCGGGCACCTAGATTCATCTTTTTCCTTCTGACACCCCCATGCCTGTCATCACTTCTTTAAATCTCAAACTTATTATCCTCCATCTATTGCCAGAACTGAGGTAATAAGGTAAAATAAAAATAACGAGGGCCGGGCGCGGTGGCTCACGCCTGTAATCCTAGCACTCTGGGAGGCCGAGGCAGGCGGATTGCTCAAGGTCAGGAGTTCGAAACCAGCCTGAGCAAGAGCAAGACCCCGTCTCTACTATAAATAGAAAGAAATTAATTGGCCAACTAAAAATATATAGACAAAATTAGCCAGGCATGGTGGCACGTGCCTGTAGTCCCAGCTACTCGGGAGGCTGAGGCAGCAGGATTGCTTAAGCCCAGGAGTTTGAGGTTGCTGTGAGCTACGCTGATGCCGCGGCACTCACTCTAGCCTGGGCAACAAAGCAAGACTCTGTCTCAAAAAAAAAAAAAAAAAAAAAGAGGAAAAAATCGTGATGATGATAATAATAATGATACTTTTATTTTTTTAGGCACGGTCTATTTCTGTTGCCCAGGCTAGAGTGCAGTGGCATCATCATAGCTCACACTACAACCTCAAACTCTAGCCGCAAGCAATCCTTCCTCCCCAGCCTCTCAGAGCCCTCGGGTTAAATGTATGAGCGGTCATGCCCCGCCAGTAATACTTATTTTTCGAGCCCCTTTTATACCAGAACTGTGGTAAGTGCTTTACAGAAGTCATTTTGTTGAATCTAATCCTCATAAACAACCCTGGGTTTGCTATGATGTTTTTTCATCTATTCTTTTTCTCTATTTTCTTTACCATGTTTACAGTACTTACTATAAAGTCCTTGTCTGCTAACTCAAATATCAGAATCATTTGTGGGTCTGCTTCCACCGTCTGCTTTTTCTCTTATTAGTCCCATTTCCTGCTCTTTGTATGTCTTGTAATTGTGTAAAGGAACCATACAGGCATCAGATGATGTTACTTTTGCCCGGTGATGATTTTCTTTTTCCTCTGTTAGCAGATGTGGCAAGGGATTGATCTTCTCAATGCAGATCAGGGATTCAGCTGGGTTGAAGTGGGATTGCTCTTTTAGTTAGTCTCAGTCTACACCTGGGTCATCCCTGTTCCTAGGATGGAGCCCATTCAAGCTTTTGATTGACAGTCTGGCAGGTCTCTGTCTTCTCAACCCTGAAAGCCTGTGGAAGATTCAGTTTTGATCGCAGGAGCTTGAGCTTAGCTTCTTGGTCTCTTGCCCCACACAGTTTCAACATTTGGCAGACGTATTGAGGGGAGCACCAGACTTACGTTTGCTGCAGGCCTCCCCCCTCCAACAGGACTTTGTTTCCTACATACTGCAAGCCTGTGGGAAATTTCCTTCTGCTGCTAGACGCTTCTGGCCCAGCCTCTTCTGCTCCATGCCAGGAGCAAATGTTCCATGGGGAAAACTGGCCATGTATTTGGAGCTCCTCTAGATTCTAATGTTTTGCCAGATCACAGAGATCATCAAAAACTCTACCACTGGCTGGGCACGGTGGCTCACGCCTGTAATCCTAGCACTATGGGAGGCCGAGGTGGGAGGAGTGCTCGAGGTTAGGAGTTCGAAACCAGCCTGAGCAAGAGCAAGACCCATCTCTACTATAAATAGAAAGAAATTAATTGGCCAACAATATATATAGAAAAAATTAGCCGGGCATGGTGGCGCATGCCTGTAGTCCCAGCTACTCAGGAGGCTGAGGCAGTAGGATTGCTTGAGCCCAGGAGTTTGAGGTTGTTGTGAGCTAGGCTGATGCCACGGCACTCACTCTAGCCTGGGCAACAAAGTGAGACTCTGTCTCAAAAAAACAAAAACAAAAACAAACAAACAAAAACCTCTACCATTACCTATAACAAGTTGGTAAATAAAAAAAGAAAAAAACCAAAACCACTACCAGTTTCTCTTTGTCCCAGTAAAGACCTTATGCCTGAGCCAAGCTCTATCCTTGGCCTGTGGCCAGATTAGACGAATACCTGCAGGGAAGAAAATGGTCAGGGTTGATCAGCTCATTTAGAAAAGGCTCTTTCCTCTCCAAAATTTTAGTTCCTCAGTCCTCATTTATACCACAACTCTCCAATGTCTTAAAAAAATATGATTTTTATAACGTACCCAGTTTTTTCTAGTTGTCTTGCAGAAGCATTGAATTGCTGCTACATATACATCCTATCAAGAGGAGGAAGTCCTAAGAAATTATTTCAGTATTTAACCATGTAAGGTCACACAGGCTTATGTGGCTGAATCAACCCTGGTCACACCACGGCCCCTCCTCCATGCCGCACCTACAGTGAGCACAGGTGGCCCAAGTAGACCTATCAGAGTCTTTCTGCACTGAAACTGGGACCAAGAGCCTTTTCACATTTGCAGTGGGTGGGAGGTGTGGCGAAGCTGGGAAATGAATTTGGAAGTTTCCGCTGGCTATGTCCCATGCTCATGGAAGAAGCCAGTCTCCAGCAGGAGGAAATGAAGCCCTTGCACAGAAAGGAGAGGCTTAATGAGCATGCAGGGGATGGCAGATGATTCCAGTCACTTGCTCCTGCTCCGGTGTGGTTTCCTGAGCCACACATTTCCCTTTTTTGCCTGAGCTAATTCCAGTTTCTTGAGAGGCAGGGCCATCTCTACTTTCTTTGCCCTTGGGCTTTATGGGGCACCCCTGTGTCCATATACTACATTATCCTTTTCCTCTTGGGCAAGGTGGAGGTGGTTTATGTTACCTGTAATTCAAATAGTCTTAACTACAACTGCTTCTTTAATGATGGGGCAGGTTTAGAAGGATGTAGTGAAAGGTGTCTCCCTCGTTGCACAGAAGGAAGAGAGCGAGAGGATGGATGGTGATTTTTCTGATACCTCAGCTTTAAATTATGAATTCTCACCCCAAGGAGAAAGTGATGCTTCTGGATTCTGTTCACCCAATCCACCGCGGAAGGAACTTCAGACTTGCCTAAGAAGTCCTCTGAATTTGTCTGATCTGTCTGTCAAAGCCATGCAGTTTTACCATGATCAACAAGAGAAACTCTGTTCCCACCACACAATACCAAAAGATGGCAGGGAATGGAAACAGGGCAGATTCCTGTGTTTGCACATTTCACCTGCTCCTAGGGCCCCTGAGTTGCAGATGAGCCTGAAGTTTACACCAGAGAGTAAACAAGATAGCTATTTGGACATCACACACCACTTTGCCAGTTTCCGTTCTCTTGAATTATTTACCATCTAATTGTCTGCATTGAAACAGAATCTGGAAACACAGAGTCAGAGATGTAGCCTACTGCAAGTTGGAGAAGGAAAACTAGAGTTCAGTGAAGTACCTGGAGCAGAAACACTCCACAGCTTTGTGAAGGCCTCTTACCTCGGGAGGGCTGTGAATGCAGGGGGTGAAACCAGCAGAACAGCAGGGAGAACGCGCTGTGGGCTGGAAGACACCTTAGAACTCACCAGTCCGGTCTCTCCTCTGAGGCCACCGTCTCCCTAAGGACAGAGGTCCAGGCTCCAGTCTGGACTTTCCCCCCAGTTGGCTGCATCACCTAGAGCCTCCAAGCCTTGATATCTTCATCTGCAAAACACAGTACAAAAGGGGATGGAATGGAAAATAAGCCTCTCTTTAGATTTAAAAAATTGTTATCACAAATTTTATTTTCAACATTGTACCAATAATTTCCCACAGGAAATATATTAGTAGCTATGAGAATAAAAACGTTTTTAAAAATAAAATAGTAAAGTAGAAAAATTAGAAAATTTAGAAAAGGATAACGACAAAACTCACTGCAATAAGAATCACTCATAATATAATATTATTTGATACATTTTCTTCCAGTCTTTTTTTTTTTTTTTTTTTTTGAGACAGAGTCTCACTTTGTCTCCCAGGCTAGAGTGAGTGCCGTGGCGTCTGCCTAGCTCACAGCAACCTCAATCTCCTGGGCTCAAGCAATCCTGCTGCCTCAGCCTCCCAAGTAGCTGGGACTACAGGCATGCGCCACCATGCCCGGCTAATTTTTTCTGTATGTATTAGTTGGCCAATTAATTTCTTTCTATTTATAGTAGAGATGGGGTCTCACTCTTCCTCAGGCTGGTTTCGAACTCCTGACCTGGAGCGATCCGCCCGCCTCGGCCTCCCAGAGAGCTAGGATTACAGGCGTGAGCCACCGCGCCCGGCCTCCAGTCTTTTTTTAATCAAATATATATAATTACAAAATATTAATTATACTGTTTTATAGCCTAGTTTTTTCCATGCATTATTTTATAGTGGTCTTTCCTCCATGTTAATAAATATTCTTCAAAAACAAGATTTTTAATGCCTAATTATTTTCAAATAATTCCCTATAGCCAGGCACAGTAGCACCCACCTGTATTACCAGCTACTCAGAGGGCTGAAGGGGAAGATTGTTTGAGCCCAGGAATTCGAGGCCAGCCTGAGCAACATAGCGAGAACACATCTTTTAAAAAAAGGAGGGTACAATGGATTCAGTTGGATTTTACATTAAAATCCAACAGGGAGCCAGGCATGATGGCTCCTGCCTGTAATCTCAGCACTTTTGGAGGCCAAGGCAGGAGGATTGCTTGAGGCCAGGAGTTCAAGATCAACCTGGGCAACAAAGCAAGACTCTGTCTCTACAACAAATTAAAAAATTAGCCGGGCATGGTGGTGCTCGCCTGTAGTCTCAGCTACTCAAGAGGCTGAAGCAGGAGAATTGCTTGAGCCCAGGAGTTCGGTGTTGCAGTGAGCTACAGTGATGCCACTGCACTCTAGCCTGGGTGACAGAGTGATACTTGACAGAGCAAGACTCTGTCTCAGGAAAAAAAAAACCCAATTGGGGTACTACGAAGGATGCTAATAACAATACAAAGTCACAGACTAGAAAGGGAAGATCAGGAGCAAACCTGAAAACAAGTATTCCCTACCAGGACAATTACAGGCAGCACAAAGGCCCATGAACAGGGAGTGGGAGAAAGGGAGTGATGGGGGGCGGTGGATGATGGTCAAGGGGTGACCCTAGTCATCAAATGTATTAATATCTGCTGCTATGCTATCACATATATTGTTATGGCCTAAGAACTATAGGCCAACTGCCACCATTATATTCACATTTCCTTTCAGTCTTTTTCCTAAGCATAGTTTTTTTTTTTCCTTTCACATGATTGAAATCTATAGTATGAATATTTTTGTTAACTTTTTTTTCATTTATACAAACTCAGACTATAGGTTTGACTTACGTAAACCTAGGATAGAGGAAAAGGAACTGTGTATCAATAGAAAAAGACAATTTATCCAATTACTAGTTAAGGTCCTATTTACACCACCAATTTCAACTCAAATCAACATGATTTTGAAATTTGCAAGAATAGTCCACAGCTCACCAATAGATTTCGGGTGGAGAATGAAGGAGGAGGCACACGCATACACAACGAGGAAAAGGAGGATGCCTACTTTTTCCTCCTAGGCAACTAGGGGGAGGGGAGAGGGGGTAAGTAAAGGCATGTTGGGGAAAGTCAGAGAAGCATCCACACCTGCTCATTATATCAAGTGTCTAGAGACTCTCTAAATAATTCAGGCACAGTCGGCTCCCTCCAGGGGCAGGTGTTGAGGAGAGTTTCCAGACAAGCAGCTCCTCTTGCAAAACTGGAGCAGACCGAGGATCTGATTACTTGAAAAGGGGTCTAGCTAGTAGCTATGGCAACCTCCTTCTTCAGCCTAGCATCTTGCATTTGGGCTAAGGTACGAGCTTCTGGGAAATCACTGCTGCCATAGCCCCCTGTGATGAAGCTCTTTGAAGCCCAGCTGTCTTGGGTTCAAATCCCGATTCCTCCATGGCCTTCTTGCTATGTGTCCTTGGGCAATTTACTCAACTTTTAGGATCCTTAGTTTCTGTATCTATAAAACAGGGACAATAATTTCCTCATTAAGATGGTTGTGGCATCATACATAGGGCTCAGACTGTGGTGCCCGATACATGGTAGATATGTCATAAGAGTGTCCTTACCTTATTTCCTAGGAAGAGATGTTCAGACTTTAAATAAAACAGCAATGTCCAGAAAGAACTAAGAGAAAGCTACTCCTTAGAATCATAAATAGTAACGGCT
This sequence comes from Microcebus murinus, assembly GCF_040939455.1. Taxonomy (NCBI): domain Eukaryota; kingdom Metazoa; phylum Chordata; class Mammalia; order Primates; family Cheirogaleidae; genus Microcebus; species Microcebus murinus. The sequence goes on along the minus strand of NC_134117.1, from coordinate 29,865,573 downwards.
AGTAGTTATTGAAGGTTTACCATATACCGAATAGTGTGCTGAGTGCTTTACAATTAATCTCACAAAACTCATTTATGAATAAATATTACCAAAGTTCAGAGAAATTAAGACACTTTCCCCAGGTCAAACAGCTAGTAGGTCTTAGAATCAAGGCCCAAACCCTATTCTGTCTCTTAACCAAAAAGCTTGTGTTCTTACCTTCTAGGTAAGTGAGTAAAAATTATTTTACATGCCAGCACTTTGTTTCCAGACCAGTCTGAGGATGGAGAAGAGGCAGTTTGCTGGGCCTTGAGGAAAGGCAGACGGACCTCGTTAGGTCCACAGGGCCAGACTGCCCTCTAGCGTTCGAGGGATCCTGGGGCCAGACGGAATAAAGAGCGAGTCGCTTTCCTTAGACTATGGTGAACCCTCCTCCCTTCGGGCATGGGAGCACGCCTGTCTACTTTGGTGCCTTCCTATTGGCCAGACGGTTTCTCCTAGGGAGGAGAGTCAAATAGGTGGTAAGGGCTGGGAGTTAAGAAGAATTATCTGAGATTAGAGCAGCAATTCTCAGACAGGTTAAGATTTGAAACATCGAACAGTGGGGAATGTCTCTTATTCCCAGTACGTGGCACATAGTAGGTCCCCACTGAATACTGAATGAAGCTTTAAATCTCTCTCTCACTAAAAGCAGAATTCTGCTCACTTAAATGAGATGCCTTAAGAGTGGTTATGAGGCTATTCACCGTTTTTTGCCAGACGCATTAGTAGAAAAGACATTGTAACGTTTAATGCACCTTCCACTGCAAGACTCCACGGGGCACTTTCATAGCTAGGTGAGCACAATGACACTCCTCAGTTGTTCAGAGATAAGGTGGGATCAGGAAAAACATATGATCATTTTAGACTGCCAGCCTCACACTGGTGTCCCTAATAGTCCACGGACCTCAGAGAAGGTGCCCTTCCCTTCCACAGGTCTGCTCAAGTCCATTTCAACAGGTACTCAATGAGCATCTGTACGCATTACTCCTAGCTGGGCTCAGTGGAGAATACAAAGATAGATGTGGCTAATTGTGGCTAACATTGATGGTGCTCCTTCCATGAGCTAGGTGTCCAGCCCACTACCTGATTCTTCACTGATAAGAACCTTTTAAGGTAAGTATTATTTGTCTATTCTTTTTCAAAGAAGGAAATTGAGGCTCCTTTCAGTACAAGTAATTCTGCTAAGTTCACACAATTTATAGATGGCAGTACAGGTCATGTGACTCCCAAATGCATGTTCTTTCCACTATATCACTGGCTAATTATTTGAAATAACAGGGCTCCTTTTCTGAAATGCAAGCACTTCCAAGACAATTACCCTATCTTAGTCTGCTTGGGCTATCATAACAAAATACCATAGACTGGGTAGCTTGAACAACAGCAATTTATATCTCAGTCTGGTGGCTGTGAGGGCCAAGATCAAAGTGCTGGCTGATTCAGTTCCTGGTGAGGGCCCTGCCTCCCAGCTTGCAAAAGGCCATCTTTCCTTGCTGTGTCCTCACAAGGGGTTTTCAGGGTGGGTTCAGGAGGAGTGGGAGAGGGTAGGAAGTTCTCTGGTGTCTCTTCTGATAAAAGCAGTAATCCCATCTTAAGAGTCTCACCCTCATGACCTCATTTAACCCTAATTACTTCCCAAAGGCACCATCTCCAAATACCATCACATTGGGGGGTAGGGCTTCAAAATATGAATTTTGTGGAGGTGGAGGACCACAAACATTCAGTCCATAACAACCCCTATCAAGCCATTAGTCTAAAAACAGATGGCTTTTCTTACCCTTTGGTGATTTAGCTTTTGCTAGCCTAATTTCCTACTGATCCTCAGTCTGTACCCTCTGCCTAGGGCAAGTCTACAACTCACTCTTTCCTCTCCAGAATTGCCTAAGAATTTTATCTTTTCTCTATCTCTTATAGAGAAATGCAGCTTCCCCCCCACAAAACCTGCATTACGAAATCCATCAATGAGCTCAAGGGAACAAAGGGGCCTTCCAGGAAAACCCACTCTTCAGAAAGTCGTTAGGGGTAACCGTGCCAAACACCGTTAGTAGCTTACCCAGTATTTATCTTCTCCTCTTCCTTACAAAGATCCTGATTTTTGTTTGGCCAGGCATGTGCCCAGCTATAAAGCTGTATTTCCCAGCCTCCTTTGCAGCTGGGAATGTGGCCAGCTGCATGGCCCATGTGGCCACATGAAATATTTTTCATGAAAGCTCCTTAAATGTGGTGTGTTGGGCAAACTCAACTGCTCATGTCTCTTGCACCTGGCCGTCTTCCTTCCTAGGGCATAGATGGAACATAGGTGCAGAGGTGGGACAGCTATTATGTGTGATTAAAACTGCATAGTTAAGAATGTCAGGGCTGAAAGTTGGGAAGAGTATAGGTTACTAATGGCACCAGAGAACTGCCTTGCCAGCCTTGGGCTACCTATTTCTGGACTTCTCATTATGGGTGAAAAACAAAACTCTCAGGTTACTTGCAGTGGTAGTGGTGGGGTAAGTCACATTAGGGGCGTGTTTATTCCAATTCCTTGCCCTACACCCAGAAATTTTGGCTCAGCAGGTGTGGGTGGGGGAATCTGCAGTTTTAGCTAGCTACTCTAGTCATTCTGCTACAATGATCCTTTGGCCACAGGTTGAAGTAATCTGAGGCCCACAGAGCTAGCAATTAGCAGGGGGGGTGGGGGTGGGGTGGGGTGGGTGTGTGTGTGTGTGTGTGTGTGTGTGTGTGTGTGTGTGTGTGTGTGTGTGTGTGTGTGTCAGGGGGGAGAGACTTCGGGCTTATTAACAGCTTTCAAGGCCGTGCGCGGTGGCTCACGCCTGTAATCCTAGCACTCTGGGAGGCCGAGGCGGGCGGATTGCTCAAGGTCAGGAGTTCGAAACCAGCTTGCGCAAGAGCGAGACCCCGTCTCTACTATAAATAGAAAGAAATTAATTGGCCAACTAATACATATAGAAAAAATTAGCCGGGCATGGTGGCGCATGCCTGTAGTCCCAGTTACTCGGGAGGCTGAGGCAGCAGGATTGCTTGAGCCCAGGAGTTTGAGGTTGCTGTGAGCTAGGCTGACGCCACGGCACTCACTCTAGCCTGGGCAACAAAGCGAGACTCTGTCTCAAAAAAAAAAAAAACAGCTTTCAAGTGTCCACCAAAGTCTTGGGCAGCTGTGCATGTCAGATACGAAAAATATCTTGTTCAGTTGATTTGCAACTTAGTGATAGAAAGCCTCTCCCATCCCCATCTAAATGGAAAGGTGATCCAAGCTCCCATTTTATGGATGGGGAAACTGAGGCACAAATGTTCACAGGGCCAGTCAGTGGCAGAGCTGGAAAAACCATTCTGGAGTCCGACGGCAGAGCTCCCTCACTGTGCTGGGCTGCAGATAGCACTGCGCACCTTCAGGGTATCCGGGCACCTCCCTGAATTTCCTCTCTGCGAGGCAGAGCAGTGGACACTGGGGCTGTCCCCCTGGCCTCTGTCCCTTCCCTCCTTCATTCTGCAGCAGCCACGTTGTTTAGGTGAATGGGCCATACTCTACTCTCAGCTCCATGAATCAATGAGGGTAATCTTCCCCGATGCAAGTTCCCCTCTCCATTACCAAGAGAACCCCTACTTTCTTGGAGCTGCAATGTGCCCAGATAAATGAGCCTTTCCCCACTGAGGTGATAAAAAGCAGCCATGATTTTTCCTTGCCTTGTATATGGGGAAATTGCACTTTTCCATCATTGAAAATAATTGGACAGGGCAATCTCAGATGCTTGAAGGGAGGCCACGAGCCAGTCCTGGAATGTCCCTGAGGAGGGGGCAGCAGACACATACTCTTTAGCCTATGATTCTTCGTTCTTCCTGCTGCCTGGAGTGCAGTCTTGATGGTTGAATGCCACAGGTCCATGCACAAGGACCTCCCCCTAGGATGGAAGAGCAGAACCCAAAAAAAGCCCAAGCGCTTGATGCCCTCATGGAGACACCACCAGCCCTGGGCTGCCCGCCTCCAGACCTCTGTTTTCCATGAGAGAAAAATGAACTCTCATGTTCAAACCCGCTTGTTTGGATTTTCTGTGGCACGCAGCTCAACTCAGTGTGTACAGTTACTCCACTGACCGATTTGGGCCAGCTCGGTTAAGAGTGGAGCTTAGCATTGTTTGATGGTGATGGTGTTTCTCAGGGCCCAGAGTGGGCCTGTCTTCTCAGTGGAGTCTCCCCCAATGGCCCCCACTCTCTTGGGTCGCTTTCTATTTTAGACTCCTGGGCATTTGTTGTCTGGTTGGGAGCTGATTCCGGTATTTGTGATAGTTTCAGGCAGGACCTTGTTTGTTGCCTTTTCAGGCAAGCTATGCCAGAATTCTCTGTTCAGAGGGCAGGGCAGGCAGGGTAACTTGCCAGACCATGTAAGGGTCTGGATGAGAGGTAGGGGTTGGAGCCAGCCTGGGAACATGTTCCACATGACACCGTAATTCTTGTGCTCATAAAACATCCTTAGAGGATAAGCAGCCCGCAAGCGAGTGCTTATTTCGTTAGGAGGGCCCCCACGAGACAAGAAGTCTTTCAACTGCAGACGGTCGGGCACCAGGGACCCCTATGACAGGAGCTAGATGGACAGAGGGAGGTGAGGGGTCAGAGCCGTCAGGTGGTCCCAAGGCAGCAGGACTGGCAGGGAGGATGAAGTTATTGGTATCCAAAGTGAACCAGGATGTCAGCTGGGGCTACAGCCACCTGAGCAGATGCTGTGGGGACGTGACACATGGCAGCTCGCTCACGTTGCACATGTCCGCTCACTTCCAAGCATCGCCAGGCCTACAGTCTGAAAGCTCTTGGGCTTCCTCTCCTGCTGTCCTCTCCCCTCCTCCAGTCTGAGTGCCCCTGCTGGGGTTTCCTGTGCTGCCTCCACCGCACTGCTGTGGCAGTTGTCTCCAGACAACTCCCAGAGGACAGACAGTGTCCACAGTGGGGGCAAGAGAGTCACAAGGGGGAGGGCAAGGGAAGAGGGGCTAATGACATATAAGGAAAAAAACTTCAATCATGCACACAGGCTTTTTCCTAAGAACTTTATTTCTCAAAAAGGGGAGAAGAATCCAAAGTATTAAAATAATCCTCTAGCTTTTGTTTGGGAGGAAAAGGATAGGATGACAAAATAATCCATATAAAAATTTCAAGCATGATTGCTGTGGATGTTCCTCTTGCCCAGTGGGGAACATCAGGAAACTCGTACCTCCCGCCTGCAGCTCAGGTTCCAGCTGCGTCGCAGGGAAGCAGCATCTCCTGGACGGGGAGAAGCCGCAAGCGTCTAGGATGCTTATTTATTTACCCCGCAAATAAATACAAATGGTCCCGGTGGAAATGATTCAGTCTATTGTTGGGACTGTTTCTGATAAGAAAGCTAAAAAGAAGAGCTGCCTCTCTTCTAAAATTCCAGATCTTTCCTTTCTGAAGATGACTATGTGTGAAAGAAACGAAATGAAATGACATGAAATGTGAGAAGACCTATTAAAGATGGCTGGCCCGAGCGCCACCTAAATGCCAAGGGAGCCTTTACCTCACTGAGGCGATAAAAAGCAGCCATAACTTTTCCTGGCCTTATGTGAGGAGAACTGCACCTTTCTACCACTGAAGAGAACTGGACTGGCAAAGTGAAGTCCCTATCGGGAATGATTATTTTCTTACTTAAAAAAGAAAAGGTGAGCTGGGGTACACATATTAGCCAAGACTGACACTGCCAAATGGAGCCCAGAAGCATCTAGGTGCACTTTCCAACAGGCAACCCTTTCCAGAAACTGGGAGACAAGATCTGGCTTCTCCCCTGAGATTCTTCCAAGACAAGTTTAACTATGAAGACCTTCTGGGGCTGTTCTGGGTTTTCCCGGTTCTTTTCAGTTGACGTTTCTCTGAGGGATAGGGAGGTTCTCGTGAAGATATTTTAGGCTTCCATGCTCTGAGAAATCGGAGACCACGTGGTCCTGCCCTCGTAGCAGCCATTTAGTAGTAAGTAGTCCCTCAAGTCCTACTGGCCCCCGGGCGTGGATTCGTGAGGTACTGATTCCCACTTCAGCGCCTGTGAAAAAGCATGGACAGAGATGTGGCTTTTCTCAGGTTCTGCTTTCTGTCCACGCCCCAGCCCCATGCTGCCGCATTCCGCTCACTCGGTGCCCTCTCCCCTGGCGACTCCTGTCCCATGCTCCCCAGGCTGGCCTGAGGCCCACTGTCCCTGCAAGTATATTCTCCGATTACGACAAATGAGGACAAGCCCCCTTCCAATGAAATCCAATTTGTGAGCTTGTCTTCTGTATTTTATCCCCCAATGCATTCTGACAATGCTAGAAGTGTTGTCTCTGATATCAGTTTAGCATCCGAACTACATGCCATATTTTGACATTTGGGCATGTTTTTAGGTGTACAACAATGTTTAGTATGACAGTGTCATCTCCCCAAATACGCCTTAAATCCCACAAAGTAAGGGATATGTTCTCAGTATCACCCAGAAGTCTTGGCACACAGGCATTCATCAGTTACGGAAATACATGAGAGGGTTATTGTTCATTTCCCCTTCCTCTTGCTCCGGAACAGTGAGGAGGAGCTGGCCAGGGAGGACCAGGTGGAGAGAAGAGACCTGGGGATGTGCCAGGGCTAGTGGTTGGCAAGGAAAGTGAGACCACCAGGATTCAGATTCTGATTCAATAGCAGGGACCATATGACTTTGCACACGTTATCTAACTTCATCTCTCAAGCTTCAGGTTTTTCATTTGGAAAACGAGGAAAATAAAAGAATCCATTTTGTAGAACTAAGTGAGACAATGCGTGTGATGCACTTAGCACAGTGACAGGAATGTAGGAAGTTATCAGTAAAGATCTGTCACTGTCATTAATACATTTCACAGGAATTTCACTCAACCAGAGTTTGGGCTTTTGCTCTGAGCTGGTGCTGGAAAGCCAACGGAGTAGCCTCTGTTCTTCCCCCATCCTGGATTTTCACTTAACCCATGGGCACCTAGCCTGTAAATGTATTCTGCCATTTCTTTTTCAAGATCATGGAACACAAAGATCAGTGCAAGTAATGTGATAACTGAGTCAAAACCCCAACATAATAGAAACAGGGAGCTAAAAATAAAGAGTCTAATGACTAAATAACTAAGTAAATTCCCTTTAATAACCTTCAACAATTCAGTGAGAGCTATTTCTCCAGGCAGATCATCTATTCAAAAAGTTCAGGGGCATTAAAATGTTTTAAGTGGTTGAAATAATTCTCAAATATTCAGAAATGTGTCATAAATGTCTTACTGGAGGTTTATATTATGGTACCCCAGAAAACCATAGACTGTTCAAATAACCCCAATGCCACAGAGGGCTAGAGATTTTACAACTAATGGAAGGGGCTAGAGGTGTGTCTTTCTGGTGCCTTTTATTTCAAAATCTGCTTTAGAAGTTAACTTTGAAGCTCAGGGCTTACTTGTTTGTTTTTGATGCTAGTTCTTAGGCCCAGTGCAGGTACTAACACCTTTTTTTGTACTGTCCTTGTGGGGGATTCTTGTTTTTTTGTTTTTTTTTGAGACAGAGTCTCACTTTGTTGCCCAGGCTAGAGTGAGTGCCATGGCGTCAGCCTAGCTCACAGCAACCTCAAACTCCTGGGCTCAAGCAATCCTCCTGCCTCAGCCTCCCGAGTAGCTGGGACTACAGGCATGCACCACCATGCCCGGCTAATTTTATATATATATATTAGTTGGCCAATTAATTTGTTTCTATTTATAGTAGAGACAGGGTCTCGCTCTTGCTCAGGGTGGTTTCGAACTCCTGACCTTGAGCAATCCGCCCGCCTCGGCCTCCCAGAGTGCTAGGATTACAGGCATGAGCCACCGTGCCCGGCCCTTGTGGGGGATTCTTATCTCTGAGTCAACCTAGCTGTGCTGCTCTGAAGAAATAAGTCTGCAATAGCTATGCTCTCCAGGGACTTTGGCATGTAACCTGTCACAGCTTGTGCACGAAGACAGGGTGTGGTCTGCCCATATTGCAGTGGGAACCACCCAGGCTTTGGACTCACACCGGTTATGTCTAAATGCCAACTGTGTGAATCTGGGCAGGTTATTTCAGTTCTCTGAATCTCAGTTTCTCCATCTATGAAAAAGGAAATACAATAACATATCTACTTAACACGCGAAATGCCTAGAACATAGGACCTCCACCAACTCATAAGGGGTAAATATTATTCTCTTTGATGATCCTATCTTGCCACGAGCCTGTCTCTATTATCTTGGTCAAGCATGTGACAGTGCAGGGGAGGTGTCTCCTACACCTCACCATGGCACGGAACCACACAGCGAGACCCAAGGGACTACTCTCTCCCCTGACCAGTCTTTCTTACCCAGTCCGAAGCGGTAGCCATCAGAGAAGCGAGTGCTGGCATTCCAGAACACACAGGCACTGTCTACGTGTTGGAGGAAGAACTCCGCTGTTTTCTCTTCAGGGTAAAGAAAGAGAAACCGAATTAGGATGACCCACGGAGAACATCCCTCTTTCAGCCACTCACTGGTGACAGATATGGGCAGGGTCTGAGCCCCCAGGGAGCCTCCCCACATATTCTCACACATTAAATGTGCAGACTTGTGAAAGATCTGGAGAGGAAGAAGGCAAGCCAGCCTCATCAGTCCCAGTATCGTGGAAAGACTGGGGTGGAATCTGGATCTCCCGCGCAGATGTGTCTTGGTGCTGCGGTGGCCTGACTACACGTCCTGTTTACAGGCTCCAGAACCAGACTGACTGCCGAGGTCTGAACCCCAGCTCCACACTCACTAGCTGTGTGACCCTGGCAGGTGTCCAAACCTTTCTGCACCTGAGTCAAGAAGGACTGACAACATTACCTAGCTCTTGGGGCTGTGAAGAGGATGAAATGAGTTGGTACCTGTGGAGTACTCATCCCAGTACCTAGCACACAGCGAGCACTCAGTAAATGCCAACTGTTGTTATGTGTTAGCTAGTGGTGTTCTGATTCCCTGATAAACTGACTGTAAATTCCTCAAGGGGGCCCTACTGGCTGCCTTCACCATCAGGCCTCCAACGCTCAACACCCGGAGTGTCCCGCAATACCTATTTGTGGAATGAATGAATCAATGTACAGAGTTGGTTCTGCCTTAACCTCCTCAGTCTTGGTTTCCTCAGCTGTACAATGGGTTTATAACTACTGGGTAAGAATTATTGCATGGATTAAATGAAAATGCCTCTGATTCAGGGTAAGCCATCTTTAAAGCAGAGCTAATCATCTCTTCCCTGCCTTCCCCAGCAGGGCTGCTATGACAATATAATCAGGCAAGAGATGTGAAAGCACTCAGCACACCACCACAGGCAACCAATACGAGGCATTAGCATTAGGTCTTGAATTCTTGTTTTCCTGCAGGCCGAGAGGGGCTGAGAGGAGCAGGACCATCTTGGAGATCAAAGCAGAAAAGGCAGACACTACGCTTGAAGCACCTGGACACTGACCATTCTCTGTGACGATGACATCCGTGTGGGAGCTGCCATACTTGTGGATGTGGTCGATGGCCTCCTGGACATTGTCCACCACTTCAATGCACAATTCCAGGTCCCCATACTCAGTTCGGAGCGACTTTACTTCAGAGGGGCTGAAGGTCAAATAGGAGGCAAACTTGGGGCCCGCATGAATTTTCACCTGGAATCAAAATAATCAAGCTCTAGGATCAAACAGCAAGATGAGCCTGTATGACGCACCACGAGCCTGTAAAACCACAGCTCAAAGCAGCTCCTGTGGCCCAGATAACTGAACTAGTCCCTGCTTTCCACCCTCCAGGATGCTCTGCTTTGGGAAATGCTAACTGGCCATCTTCCAGCAATGGGCCTTGGATAAAGCTGGAGCAACAATTCAGGCAGGAAGCCTTTGAACGTTAAGCATGTGCAAGGCATTCAATGGGCTAGCAACCTAAGCCCTTGACTTCTGGCATTTTACTAAAACACTTGACTATAAGCAACCCATTCCCTGCATATGGGATCTAGGCACTCGACTCTCATGGAAAGAGGGAGGTGCCACATATATTTCTATTTCCTGCACCCTGCAGAAGTACCAGGTTTACTTTAGAGGTAAGTGGTACTTGGTCGTGTTTTTTTCAGCACCTCAAACTGTGGTTACTTGTTGGATTTCTGACTGTGTCAGTCTGGTCCCCCTCTAGGTTCAGCTGAGCCGCAGGCTCTGGCACTAACCCTCTTCCTGGTTGGAGGAATGTAAAGATCCTGATGCTGGTGACTGAGGGCCCTGGTCACCAGGGTGGGTCTCACCTAGGCCTTGTTCTCTAAGACCTCCCCAGGACAGGGCTCATGCCTTTGTTCTTGGGACTAACCTTTGCCTTGGCTTAAGTTTCAACAAGTGGTATCTGTCTTGTCCTCACTGCTCCCGAAGCCCTGCCACTCTTTCCTATCTGGGAGCCCGCTTCCTTCAGGACTGAGGCCCAACCATGTTCCTTGGGGACTAGAACCCCATACTGTGCAAGTTACCCTGTGCTAGGTTTATTTTCTGCCACACGAAAGTGTTATATTAAGTATACATATCGACTCATTTAAATGTGAGGAATTTCAAGGCCATCCTCATTCTGATGACTGAGATATCACGATTCGTAAAACTCAGGACTAGGGGGTTTAGTCCTGGTTACAGGAGAGCTTTCCTCCTGTCCAGTCTAGTTCACGGTGGTGCTTGGCCAACATAGGTGCCTGATCAATAGGCCACTAATATAAAGGAAGGTGCCAATGATGAAAGATCATGTGATCTAATTCCCTTTTAATCCATAGGGTGTGTTTTCATTTTCAAAAACAATACCTTCAGATTCTCACTGGGACCATACCACATTTTTAAGCTGATTGGAGCCTTCCTTTCCAGAAAGAGGATAGAAGGGAAGAGATACATGCTCAGGATCAAAGCAACTAAGGCCAACAGGGACCTTTTCTACTGCTGTGCTGGCTTATTCAATTTGGAAAGAGCACCATGACATCAGACATTAAAGCTTAAAATGCATCCATGCAGAAAGTTTAACCAGTTGCCCATTTCTGCCTTGAGAGCATCTATTTCCTTACAGTCATGAATTTAAGATAGAGCATAAACTTGCATTTGAAATTTCCTGGTTTTGGTTAGTTTACCACCTTAATAATACAGTAAGAACATAATCCAGAGGAGACACTAGACACACTGTTGACTCCCAAATATCACCCTATTAAGTATGTTAATATTAGTAACTGAAAAAATTTGAATGGAGGGAACAAATGCATATACATTTTTGGTTTATGAACATTTCTGCACAATCTTTTTAAATCAAATCCCAAAAGCAATGTGTGTTTGGAAACATAAACTTTAAACTTTGCTGGGTCAATAAAAGGTTACCTGGAATACTCCATTCAAGATGGACAGGTAAGTGGAACCTTACCATGTGGTCTGTCTCACCTTTGAACCCTTTTTAGTACATACCACATTCCACTTTGTAATAAAGCTACCTGTATACTGCTTTGGCCCACCTATTAGACTATCAGAGGGCAGGGGTTGGGTTTTACTCACCTCTGTACTTAGCACAGAACTTTGTACATAGGAGATGCTCAAAAATATTGTTTCCTAAATTGCCCAATATGGTATAGCAGCTGCTCCTGTCTAATCCCACAGGCTCCTAAATCTCAAAGTAGAAGACAGAAAGAGACGTGCCGGCCCTGCAGATCTGCCTTACCTGTTCCACTCTCAGCATGTCAATAATCTGGTCAAACAGTGGTGTTCTCAGCAGATCCCGATGGATTAACAAAGTCTCCAAAGCATTACAAGCAGCTGGATATTCACACTTAGAGTCTCTAACTGAAAAAAGAAGAACAAAGCATTGTTTCTATTAACATGATCCAGAGCCACAGAGGATTTAAAACATATTTCACCCTCATGAAATGGAGACCCCATCCAGCTCACCTAGCCTGGTGACCTTATCCACACTGGCCTCCGAATCCACATACATGTGGCAGATCCCTTCACTATGCCCCATCACCGGAATCCCCTTCGCAGCTTTCTGGATGTCTCTCACTAGCTGAGAAGAGCCGCGTGGAATAATCAGATCTATCATTTTATCTAGGCGGCAAAGATCTTCAACTTCTTCCCTGGTATTCACCTGAAGAGGGAGAGAATAAAAAGATAAAGATGACATCTTCTGATCACACAAAATACAGAAATAGCAGCTTCCCTTTTATAGATAAATGCATGCACACCCTAAGAACTACATCAGGTACTTATTCTAAAAACAAGAGTGAGTTCCTGATCACAAGAATCAAAAAGTCATCCAGCAAATGCTCATGAAACCCTGCACATTCAGTGCTGTGCATTACAAAACATGCAGGACACGCTACCTGCCCTCAAAGAGCTCAGAGTCTAGCAGGGAGGGCAGCACTAGGACACAGCTAGCCATAACACAGGGCATATAAACTAGCAAATGCCAGAGAGCTACAAAGAGCTATCTATAGAAGTAAAGAATGCAGTACACATCATGCCAGGAGATGAGGGTGACAATGTGGAGTGGCCGCTCTGCTGGTTCTCTAATCATAGCCTCGAGGAAATGCTAGGTGGTCATGGTAGGGAGTCACAGTTCTCCATGACTTTGGCTGACAACCTCTACTCTGGGATGTGGACTGGACTGATTAAGGTGCTTGGGTTAGGACACTAAGATTATAGGTATTTTGTTTCCTCTACTTGATTTTTAATTTTCCTCCATAGGGTCATATTACTTTTACAACAAATATAAATATACATGTACTAGAGTTCATAGCAATTTATTCCTCATAGCCCAAAACTGGAAACCACTTAAATATTCGTCAACAGAAGAAAGGATAAACTATAGTATATGCATGTAAATGGAATACTACACAGCAATAAAAAAGAGAAAACTATTGCTTGATGCAACAATGTGAATGAATGTCATGGTCATAATGAAGAATGAATGGCATATGACATAAAAGTACATTTTGTATGATTCCACTTATATGGTGTTCAAGAATAGGCAAAAATAATTAAATGTGACAGAAGTAAAAAAAAGTGGTTACCTTGTGGTGGGGTGTGGCATACTGACTGGGAAGGGCACAAGGAAGCCTACTAGGATGCTGGGAATGTTCTATGCCTTGATATGGCTGGTGGTTACAGAGGTGTGTGTGTGTGTGTGTATGGATGGATGGATGAAGTCAGAATTATTCACATAGGATTTGTGAACTTTACTGTATGTATGTTATATATCAACAGGAAGGGAGGGAGGGAACCTGTCCAAGCTAGGAAGCAGTAGACTAGGATATGAATCCCTAAAATCTCTGCTCTTTCCACCCACTATATTGCCATAAGAAAAAACCCAGATTCTGGTCACTGAGCACATAATGCTGGAGGTTTGTAGACATTCCCCAGAAGCTGACAGACTCTTAGAATGTTGGAGTGAGTGAACCTCAAAGGAACAAAAAAGATCTGGAGTCAGGCTAGGTCCAAATCTAAATTCTACCCCAGACTGTGTTACTCTGGGTGAATTATTTTGCCTCTGGGTCTAGAAAATGGTCCTAATAATTTTTTTTTCCAATCTAGAAAGTAGGCCTAAAAACTAATGGTATTTTCTTCATGGGTTGCAGTGAGGATTAAATGAGATAATGGATAAAAAGTGCGTTGTACACAGTAGGTGCTCAGTAAGTTGTAATTATCACTATCAAACTTCATTGGACAGTTGAGGAGAGTGAGACAATGGTCAGTTAAAATAATGACCATAATAGTAACAGTGACAACAGCATGATCTCATACTTACAAATTGCATGACAGTTTATGACAAATTTTCAAAAAGCTTCTCATCTGACTTACCCCAGATCATTCTGCAATGGGAAGAAATCAGGCCTCACACTCTAGGTCTGGTACTCTTGCTGCCCTGTGACCCAAAAAATGAAGGTCTAACTGACATTCTTGTAAATCTGTACTGCCAGGACACAGCGGTATGGCAGTGGCCTTCCTAAGCCACTGAAGGCCATCTGGCTCTGCCGAATGGCCTAATGTTGGCAGGCTCACAGACCTGCTGCCACTCCAGTCAAGCCTGCCTGTGGAAGTGTCTTGGCCCCATGTGGCCTAAGCCTTGCTTCAAATTCCCAAACACCTGAGCTGGCCCCTCTGGGCCTGACTTGGCTCATTCCCAGGGACCTACCAGCTGAACAGCCTCCTTGACGCCATGGATTGAGAGGGCCTCCTGGGTCAGGAGGTGAAGAATCCGGTTGCTGTGTGTGGCTTCCTTCCCTCCTTTGAGTAACAAGCCATTACCACTTGCAATAGCCAAGGCTGCCACCTGCAGACCAAAGGGAGCGCAGCGGATCAAAGGGGAAAAACAGTAACAGAGACAGCGACGTTAGCATTCACTGAGCACTCTTTCTGTGCTAAGCACAGTGTTCACCATGTTATAAGGCCTTTTGTTGTCTCATCTTCAAAACATTCCAGTGAATTAAGTGCCTGTTTTATCCCCCACTTTACAAATAAGGACACTGAAGCCCAGCAAAGTTGGGGATTCCTCAAGTTCGTATAGCTTACAAATGGCAGAGCTGGGAGCCATACTTAGGTGGTGTGATTCCAGAGCAAACCACCTGGGTCTTAGGATATAAACAATATGGTTTCCTTAGCACCATTAGCAAAGTAACCTGAGTTAAGTGGCCAGGGCTACACAGCCCCACGTGGGCCACTGCAGAGAACAGGGCACTCAGCTGTCTCTGTAGGGAAGTGCTTGCCACCTGACTCAGGCTGAGGCTGGGCGGTACCTCTGGCCACATCCTACTCTGGCCCTGGAATGTCTAAGAGCTCTAAATGCCTGGTGCTAAGGACCTGGAGAAGACCAGAGCTCCCACCAGGCCCTGGACAGCTAGGGCAGAGACTGCTAGGGATGGAGTCTCTTTCCCATACACGTGTGGGGAGGAAAAGGTAGGCCACCCGGGAGGAGGGTTAGTTACCCTGTTACAGCAAGAGTGAGTGACACTGACCTGATCATTCTAAGCCTAAAGCTTAATTTTCTGACTGCTCTTGTGATGAATGAAAATGTTTCTGCTTTTGTAACACAGGCAAAGAAACTTTACTAAAAAAACTTGCCTGATTATGTTAATCTCCCAACTAGGGGTTCTTAATCCTTTTTTGTTTGTTTTTGTTGTTCATGGACTTCTTGAAAAAGTTATGTAAACTTTCTCCAGAAAAGCGCACAAATACACAGAATTCTGCAAACAATTTTTAGCATTCATGGATGCTGTGAAGCCATCCAGGGTTAAAAGTCCAGGTGACGAGCCTCAGCTGTAGTTGGCTAAAGATGAAACCTTACTCCTTATGAGGTTTCCACTGGTATGGATGAGAGGTAGCAAGGAACTTCCTGGACAGAGAGACTTAGGACCCACTCGTACTAGTAGAGGTGAGTTTTGCAGCCATCACTGGGGCATTTCTGCAAGACAGGTAAGTTGCCAGAGGGGTGGTGTGCCAGCATCATCCAGGGACTAAGGACAGGCTCCGGCGGTATAGGAGTCCCTTGGTGAATGGGCCAGTTTTAAGTCATGTCAGGGAGTACCCTCCACAAAGCATTCCAGACCTCCATGGTCACCTACAGTAAAGAGGTGCTACATTTTTGTTTTAAAACAGAAATTCCCTCACGCCTGTAATCCTAGCTCTTGGGAGGCCGAGGCGGGCGGATTGCTCAAGGTCAGGAGTTCAAAACCAGCCTGAGCAAGAGCGAGACCCCGTCTCTACTATAAGTAGAAAGAAATTAATTGGCCAACTGATATATATATAAAAAAATTAGCCGGGCATGGTGGCGCATGCCTGTAGTCCCAGCTACTCGGGAGGCTGAGGCAGAAGGATCACTCAAGCCCAGGAGTTTGAGGTTGCTGTGAGCTAGGCTGACGCCACGGCACTCACTCTAGCCTGGACAACAAAGTGAGACTCTGTCTCAAAAAAAAAAAAAAAAAAACAGAAATTCCCTTAGAAACTTTTAGGGCCAGCATGAAGAAAGAGTTGGTATCACCATATAGGACAGTCTAGTGGGGAAATGGTCCCAGAATTCTGGGAGAGAGTTTATGACAACTAAGTGAGGCCACCCTCGAACACCACCTTGTGACTTCTCAGCATGGCTGCTTGGCAAGACCTTTAACATAAGGTTTCTCAACAGCAGCCTGTGATATGGCAACTTCCTTAGAGAGGGTTACCATTCTAGTTTCCATTA
This sequence comes from Microcebus murinus, assembly GCF_040939455.1. Lineage (NCBI taxonomy): Eukaryota > Metazoa > Chordata > Mammalia > Primates > Cheirogaleidae > Microcebus > Microcebus murinus. Next base: position 29,849,353 of record NC_134117.1, on the reverse strand, counting down.
ACTACTGAAAGCCCTTTTTACATGGGCAAAGCCACTTATTAGATAAACGATCTGCAGTAGGCTAGCAGGGACTGTGGCAGGAGAACAAAGTGAACCATGAGCTTAGATATCTGGAAATTTGCTGCCACATTGTGGAATGATAGTCAGCCTAGTTGCTGACTAGTTGCATAGTTGCTGGGCTCCAGTCCCAGCAACACCTTACAAGTATGAGAAAAGTATCAACTTCTGTAAGGTTCAGCTTCTTTGACTGTAAAATGGACATATGAATACATACTTTAGGTTTATCGGAAGAATCAAGAACATGAATTACCTTAAGCACAACCTGAGAATAATGTCTCAAAAAAATCTTTTTTTGGGGGGGAAATAAAAAGATAAGACACATGCAGACACAAAATTATCTTTGGGAAACATCTCTAATCCTGAAAATATACTTTTCCTCCAATCCCTGACACCATCCCACCTGCCCCCACCCCACATGGCAGGGCATTTAGTCACACACCTGGGGCAGACAGTCAGGGCGAGATTCAAAGATCACCAGCAGAACTCCAATTGGGACAGTCACTTGTTCTAGTTCCAGGTTTTTGGCAATTCGAGTGCGGCGCAAAACACGCCCCACGCTGTCCTGTGAGGAGGAGGCGATCTGCCGCAGACCGATGGCCAGGCTGTTCAATTTAGATGTGGAGAGGCTCAAACGTTTCAGCAGAGGAGCTGCAAGTCTCCCTGAAAAGGTGTTAAGAATACATGATAAAGTAGACAACCTGGGCAGGCTACAACCACCAACTGATATTTCTTGATGTTTTACTGAACATGTGGCCCTGAATTAGGAACAGACTCAGGAAGACAATGACATGCCATTTATATAGCCTTTCCTAGGGGCAGTTTGGCAGTATATATCATCACGTAAAGGTGTGCACATCCATACCCTTTGTGCCAGCAATTTCAGTTTCAGAAATTTATCATTCCCATGAGCAACCTGCATGTAATGAGGATACTTACTACAGCATTTTTATAACAGTGAGAAACTGGTTCTACCTAAAAATTCAGATAACAGGTTACAATGCAGTTATTTATTTATTTATTTTTTGAGACAGAGTCTCACTTTGTGCCTAGGCTAGAGTGAGTGCCGTGGCATCAGCCTAGCTCACAGCAACCTCAAATTCCTGGGCTCAAGCGATCCTTCCGCCTCAGCCTCCCGAGTAGCTGGGACTACAGGCATGCGCCACCATGCCTGGCTAATTTTTTCTATATATATTAGTTGGCCAATTAATTTCTTTCTTTTTATAGTAGAGACGGGGTCTCGCTCAGGCTGGTTTCGAACTCCTGACCTTGAGCAATCCGCCCGCCTCGGCCTCCCAGAGTGCTAGGATTACAGGCGTGAGCCACCGCACCCGGCCTTACAATGCAGTTATTATAAATAATATATCTATGTTTACTGACATAGAAATCTGTCTAGGAAATAGTTTGTGAAAAAGGCAAACTATGAAACGGCATGTATGATATAATCTTATTTATTAAACATTGCATATATAGGTGTGCACAGGGAGATGTCTGGAAGGCATCCAGAACAGTGATGATTTCTATTTTATCTGATTTTAATTTTTTATAATGAGTGAATTATTTTTATAATTAGAAGCAACAAAGATGTTTTCTTTCAAAATAAAAAGTTAAATAGAATTATGGTAAGTTCAGGCCAGGTGTAATGGCTTATGCCTGTAATCTTAGCACTTTTGGAAGCCAAGGTGGGAGGATTGCTTGGGGCCAGGAGTTTGAGACCAGCCTGATCAAGAATGAGACTTCATCTCTACAAAAAATATAAAAATTAGCCAGGCATGGTAGCACACACCTGTAGTCCCAGCTATTTGGGAAGCTAAAACAGGAGGATCACTTGAGCTCAGGAAGTTGCTCTGAAGTTGCAGTAAACTATGATAACACCACTGAAGTCTAGCCCAGAAGACAGAGCAAGACTCTGTCTTGAAATTAAAAACAAAAACAAAAAAGCTGAAAAAGAATTCTGGTAAGTTCATATACAGAATTTTCTTTAAATTTAAATAAAATAGTATGCATGGTGCGATTTTTCTCTCTCTACGCGCACGTACATTTATACATATACATGTATATATACTCAGGAAAACCATTTGGAATCATACATCACAAATCATTACTGTGACCAATATTGAGATGAAATTATGAAAAATTTCCCTTCCTTTTTTATAGTTGTACCTTCCAAGATAAAATAATGAAAAGATTTCTACTCCAGAGGAAAGGGAAACAACCTTATACTAAGAAAAAAATTAAATCAACATTCTGCCAACCAATTATATATATACATTAATTTTCTTTACTTTCCCCCATGTGCTAAAAACTAAGTTTTAATTATAATGCATGTTAAATGTTACATCTTAGCTTTTCACCTCAAGTATGCAAGTATGTTTTCCATCCTGAAAAAATTATTATCTTAATTACTACTAAATATTCCATTGAGTTGGTACATAGATTAATGTACTTAACCACACCTATGTTATTAGACACTCAGGTTGTTTCCAGTTTTCTGCATAATAAGTAATCCTCCTCTAAGAATATTTAGATACAGAGCTGTTTTTTCCTTTTGAAATATTTTCTTAGGATAAATTCCCTGAATTGGGATTACTGAGTCAAAGTAACCTGACCATGTTAATGCATACCCAGGACTTTGTTCTTAACCCATTGTTTTTCCTCATGTATTTCCAGAGAGATAAGACTGGGATCAAAAGTCAGTGTTCAGCCAACAACAAGCTATGTGACCTTAAGCAACAGTTTCAATCTCTGTAGGTCTTAATTCTTTTGCTTTAAAAGAACTGGATATGATCAAAGTTTCTCCCATTTCTGAAAATCCATCTTACGACTTCCAATACTACAAAATTTCAAAAGACTAGACGTAAATTGCTAGAGGAAGCTCTAAAACAACAATTCAAAAATGTTCTCAGGAATCAAAATAGTGTTGATGAGTCTTGCAAGGTTTCTTTGAAGGGAACACTGGAATCTGGATATCTTAAATTAATGTAAATTTATTCAAGAGAAAAGGAAATTCAAAACCCCATAAAATCAACCTCCATTATTTTAAGGTGGAAAAGAATTCAGAAAAAGGAGAGAAAGAGTAAGGGACTAATTAACTGTCTACCTGTTTAGTTGTCTGCAATGTGAGTTCACCATCTTATTTCCTCTACCACTGGCACTCTACTATCAAAGCATGTCTGGATGGTCCCTGGTGCCAACTCTGGGAAGACTTCAGGCTGGTTAATTCACTAAGAGACAAGCTATCTTTCATCATAAGCTGCACAAACTATGTCTACAACTTTATATGTACAGTCCATCTGTGTTTGAATCCTGGGTCCATCACTGGCCATGTGGCTCTGGGCAAATGACAACTTCTCTGAGCTTCAGTTTCCTCCTCTGGAAAAGGGGGATAATAAACAGTAGCTATCTCAGAGGTACTATGTTGTAAAGACTAAATGAGATTCTGTCTGTACAGCCCTCAATGCAGTGCCTGGCAATACAGAAAGGCATCAATAAATGTTAGGGTGCTATTAGCTGAATATTTAAAGCAGGTGGGATTCTCAATCTTTTTCTTTTATTGTCCTGAAATTGCCATAGCAGCCATAGCTCATGACCTGTGGGGAACAGAAAAAGCTCCTCTGCATGTTGAACTAAAACATCTGGGGAAGGGGGTTGGGTAGTATGTATAGTTTGAGAAAGCCTAACAAAATACTAGCCATCTACCCTTGATAAAAATGATGCCTAATGTACAATTTCTTTGTAACAATCTTGTCTTTAGGCAGACACAAGAATTATTAGTAAAACAAAGAACAACAACAACAACAACAACCCCAAACCCCCTGCACAGCATTGACTCTAAGTTGCTTGGTCTTTACCCTCTGCCTCCTCCATGTCTTTTTTGTTGGCTAACAGGATCTCATCACGCTGGTCCGTCAACAGATCAGCCAGATGATGGATAATTTCTGCTCTCTAGAAGAAAGGCACACCATTAAGAGAACAGGTATGTTAGTCCAGTGCACACTAGTTTTTAAACCTACTTGTAAGAGTGTCAGGCCTTGCTCCAAAGTCCGAAGTCATCATTGACTGAAATCTCACTTCCCCTTGTTCATTTCCAGCCCCTGCTCTCCTTATCTCTTCCTTCTTCTCTCACTGCCAACCTCCTCTTATTTTTTCTTTCTTTCCCTCTTTTACCACTCTTGATTATTATAATTAGCAAACCAAGGCCCAAGGGTGGGGTATGGGGCAGATGAATTATACAATTTTCCCAGGAGCCAGCGCTTTAAATCAGCATGACACACATATCTTTACATATGAATACCACTAGCTAGATAACTTCCCAGGTAAGTTTTTACATCTGGCTTCTGCCAATTATTTATTTAATGAATTCAGTCAGAGGGGAAAAATTCAGTTCCAGATACTTGAAGAGACCCTGAATCTTACTCACCTAGATTAGGAAATGTGGCAAATTGGTGCAGTGATAACTGAAGGAGTACAACAGGAAAGTGGTTTGAAAGAGAAGCTAGGCTCCTCCTTTGCTTTCCTTTCTCTGCTTGTAGTTATTTTAAATTCTCTTCTCTTTTCTCAGGCCAAAGTACTCCTCAGGAGAAACCTATACACATTACTCCCAAATTCACCCTTGACAACACAACCCTTGGGGTGCCAGCTCCCAGATTTCACCTGACCTCCTCACCACTGCCAGCCTCATCGTGTCTGCTACTTAGACTAATCCATGATGGACAGGGCAAGGCTGCCAACTACAGAGCAGGCTCTTGAGCCTCCACCTTATAGGGAAGTCAGGTGATTTGGAGAAATTTGGGATAAATAATTTTCCTACATTTCCATGTCTAGTGTGTGGCCAGATTAGGTAGCTTTCCTGATCTCATCATTTTCATGACGTTTTTAATCACAACATCATAGTGAAAAAATACCGTAGGCCTCAGCCTACAAAAGAAAAGGGGAAAATATAACTAAGAAAAAGAAAAAAGTCAGAGCAAATCTGAACCAGACTTGTAACTCAGGTAACCCTATGACATACTGAGAAAAAGGGGAAGTCAGTGGGCTTGACTACTGTACTCAACTGTGCAGCAACTTGCTCTGAAAACTACAACAAAAGTATCAGCTAAGGTTATTACCTGCTCAGGTTCCAAAGTGGCCAACATCCTTCCTCCAGATCGAGCCATTTCTCCCTGCTGCTCAACGGTAGGCCCTGCAAGAAAACGTGCAAACACCAGGTCATGGTCAGCTTGTTTCTCTCTGACTTCCCGTCACGTGCACAGAAGGAACACTTGGGATATTGGTGTACTTGTTTCACATATGAGATCATTCTGACCAATAAAATGGCAAAAGAATGTGCCAGATTAACTCAGCCATAAACACAAGAACTTGCCTGTATTTCTGGGGTAGGCAATATACTTTATGTCTTTAAGATTTCCTTTTCATTCCACTTTGGATGATATTTTCTAATGTGTTTGCCTTTCTGAATGCAGATTATAAGTCAATTCTATCCTTTTGAACACCTAAGAACACATACTGTATTTTATGTATCTTTGAATCTCTAGGCATCCAGCACGGGCCTAGCAAATGTTTCTTGAGAAAACAGATGCTAATATTCTTTAACTCAGTGATTTTGCAAAGAATAGGAGGCCTAGCTAGGTAGGTAAGATAGAATTTTACAAAAGCAAAGCAAATTCCAATTTTGCAAGTAGTGTTCTAAATAATACCATATTTCATGTTAGCACATCAATGTTAAAATCCCATGGCTGGACGCGGTGGCTCACGCCTATAATCTTAGCACTCTGGGAGGCTGAGGCGGGTGGATAGCTTGAGCTCAGGAGTTTGAGACCAGCCTGAGCAAGAGCGAGACTCCGTCTCTACTAAAAATAGAAAGAAATTAATTGGCCAACTAAAAAAAAAAAAAAAAAAAATATATATATATATATATATATATATATAGAGAGAGAGAGAGAGAGAGAGAGAGAGAGAGAGAGAGAGAGAAAATTAGCTGGGCATGGTGGCACAGGCCTGTAGTCCTAGCTACTCGGGAGGCTAAGGCAGGAGGATCACTTGAACCCGGGAGTTTGAGGTTGCTGTGAGCTAGGCTGACACCACGGCACTCTAGCCTGGGCAAGAGAGTGAGACTCTGTCTCAAAAAAAAGCTGAGAGTGAGAATTCAGTCTTAAGTTCCATCCAAGCCAGGGTATCACTAGCTACCCTCCGCAGGCCTTGGGACTTTATGAAGAACTACTTACCTGCAGGCTTTACTTCCGAAAAGAAGGTGCCAACTTTCTTTCCCTCAACGATGTCTGTAATGACGTGCCCAGAAACCTTTGGGTGGGTTCCATTGGCAATAACAACAGAAGTACCACCTTGCAAAGCCCAGAGGGCTGCTTTCACCTAACGGGACAGGTTAGATCCAAAGATTAGATTCAGATCAAAGATGAGATTCAGACCTAGTCACCCACATTTTAAACTTGCAAAAAGATAAAATAAATTTTGTATTGAGCAAATTAAATATATCCAGGAATGTTTTTAACAACTCAGAAACTCTGAAAACACACACAGCCCACGCACTCTTCCCACCCCAACCTTGGGTATGTTTTCTAAAGATGAATCAACCTTTCCCTTGTATACAATGTATTCTCTCTTAAAACTCTCTAGAATGGGACTCACAACTTCTACATTTGACGTATGGTGCCTTGATGGCAGTGAACCGCTCAATGAACAGCTGGGGTTTGACCAGAGTCTGATCCTGAGTACTTTCAGCTTCTGAAAATTGGGCTCTTGTCTACTTCTCTGCCATTGCTATGTATGATACTCTACTTCGAGGGTATGACTTCTTAGAGCAATTAATGGGACAGAAAGAATTTTTGAAAGATTTAATCCATCAAGAAATATTTAAGCTGATAATATTAGTGAATTTGTGAATTATGAAAAGTATACAGGCCCTGCCCTCAAGGAGTTTAAATATGAACACAATGTTTATATAATATTAATAAAAAACACAAATATAGACATGACTAAATATAGGTACACTATACCGATTAAACCTGTATTTAGATATGTGCATATTTAATATTGTGCCTAGCATCTGAACCATTAGCCCCCAAACAATTACAAAAGTAAAAAGGATTAAAATGCTGTTTTGGCTTTATAGCTATTATAGGCAGTTAAGGCACCAGTTCTTACCTTAGCTTCCATGCCACCCATTCCTACTCTAGACTTGGTTCCAAATGTCACAGATTGCTGATCTCCAGGATAAAATATATCAATGAGCTTTGCATCATCTGACCCTGGGGGGCTGTCAAAGAGGCCTGAAGAGTAGACAAGAGTCAGTAAACTGCTGTGATACAAGTGATTGTCCCCAAAACAGGCCTCCCTGGGTACTTGCCAACCACTCTGTATGTTACTCATCCAGATGAATCCCATGGTACCACCACCTGCTCTACCAGAAAAGACAACAAAAGATCTGTGGGGAGTTGACCCACACCAAAAAACACCTCCAGAAGGACTCACCTTACACATTTTTATAACCTAGCTTAATAAATAAATGTTTCCCAACATCAGAGCATGACTGTATTCTCGGCACAACGTTTATTAGCCCTGTCCACAGTCCACTGGCAAACTGCCCTCACCTCTACCATTGCTACTTATGATGCTGTGCCTTAAGAATATAACTGAAAAAGAAGAGCGGCTACTGCAGAAATAGTGCAGCAGCCACATACTATTTAATGTGACTATTCCAAGCAGGATGAAATGTGAAAAAGGTACTCATTAACTCTCACAGTACCCTTTGAAACAGCACTGATTTATACTCCCTGTTTTATGACTAAGTCATTGTGGAGGTTAGGCTGAGTCAGCAGGAGAGCTTACCACTCTTGGCATTCAGTCTGGATTTATTACCATAAAACATATGTCCCTTTTATACCTGAGCAGAGTCACATAAATGAGTTGCATGAAACGTTATATGCATATCATTCAAGATTAAAAATCCTCACAATTTCTCCTTGAAGAAGAATGAGTAGGAGCCTTGGAAGAGAAGAGAGTGCTGCCAGGGGGGTCTGAGAAAATAGTCAAATCAAGACCTAAAAGACACAGATAGAGAGGCTCTGACTATGGCTAGGGACTGGCTGAGTACATCGGGCAGTGATATTTTGGTGTTAAGTTATTGCTCTTCCTGTGCTGTAATATACCTCTGTCCTATATTATTCCAAACCTTTAATACAATCTTGTTATATATACATAATCTCTGGAGGAGTAAGTGAATCGGGGGGAGTGAGGAAATCAGCATTCAGTATAGAGCAAAGCAGTGCAAACCACAAGCAGCACAAACCATTATGGGAAAAGCAAAAATAACCTCTCATAACCTGTCTACCTCAATCTACTATTCCACAGCTCTCCAGGTGAGATCACAGGCTTGGATGTAGAGGCTGTTTCAGTTTCATATACTAGTATAGGAAAGACTGGGCAATTCTAAGACAAACCTTCTCCAGAGACACTGAGGGGTTCCTAGAATTCCGATATTTTACCACGAGCATATTTAAAATTCTCATACTGTTCTAAAAATCAAGACTCAGTAGATAACTAATTAAACTAATTACAGTAAGGGTGCAAGCCTGCCAATGACCAATTTTAGTGTTTGAAAGTGCTTACTAGAGTCTAGTTCAAATGGCTTTTATATATTGATTTTGCAAACTTGCATCCTTTACTTTGTCCAGAAATATAGAAGAGAGGGAAGACTGTAGATTTTTCAATTGAACTTGAAACCTGCCTCTGCCAACCCCTTGCTATGTGACTTCAGAGACAGCACTTAATTGATCTGAACTTAATTTTTAATTTCTTCATTGTATAAAACTGGGCGAACCTACCTACTTTGTAAGGTTTCTACAAAGATTGAATAAATTGACATTTATAAAGCACCTAGCACACTATTTGCACATAGTAGAAATTCAATAAAAACCTGCTGATTAACCAAAATGGCTTCTCTAGACCCCAACTTAGCTGTTCCTATCCTAAGACTTCAAATTATAGTGAATAAATATAGTACCAAGACTTCTTATAGGTAAAGATATTGACATGCAGGTTTGGATCTCTGACTTCCCACATAGAAGAAGACACATTAATTCATCTGTATTTGGCCCTGCCTCCACTAGGCAGCCCCTGCCCTTACTTTACATTGCCAGAGTGTAAAGTAGAGAACAAGTCCTGGCAGGTTAACCTGCCTTGGTGTGGGCTTGGAATTGGGTAAGGTCTTTCTGGTGTCCTGGGAATGTAATGGGGGACCTTTTGGGATCTGGAGGTTTGGCTATTTTGGACATAGCTACTACATTTATTATTGGTCACACCGTGAAAGGGAAACACAGCTTAAGAAAAGTGAGAAGAGCTAACAAAGTCAGACGGAGCCAAGAGGGGCCCCTCTATGAGGAAGGGGACAGTAGAGAGGAACACAGTAACATGAAGAGCATGGTGGCCTGACAGCCTACACTTTCTCCAGTGACTCCAATTTAAAACACTCTGTCCTGTGATTTACATTAAACACTGAAAGTAATCAAAACCACAATAAGATATCACTTCACACCCATTAGAATGGCTACAATAAAAAGGTAGATAATAACAAGTGTTGGCAAAGATGTAAACAAATTATAACCCCCAAACACTGCTAGTGAGAATGTAAAATGGTGCAGCTGCTTTGGAAAATAGTTACAGTCTATTAAACATAGAGTTACCATATGATCCAGCAATTCTACTCTTAGGTAAAATAAAAACATGTTCACACAAAAACTTGTCATGTTCGAAACCAGCCTGAGCAAGAGCGAGACCCTGTCTCTACTATAAATAGAAAGAAATTAATTGGCCAACTAATATATATATAAAATTAGCCGGGCATGGTGGCGCATGCCTGTAGTCCCAGCTACTCGGGAGGCTGAGGCAGCAGGATTGCTTGAGCCCAGGAGCTTGAGGTTGCTATGAGCTAGGCTGACGCCACGGCACTCACTCTAGCCTGGGCAACAAGCGAGACTGTCTCAAAAAAAAAACAACAACAACAACAAAAAAACTTGTCATGAATGTTCATAGTAGTATTATTCGTAATAGCCTAATGTCTTTCAACTGATGAATGGATAAATAAAACATAGCATATCCATGGGGCAGAATACTATTCGGCAATAAAAAGAAGTACTGATACATACTATAATATGGATGAACCTTGAAAACATTATGCAAAGTGAAAAAAAAGCCAGTCACAAAGGACTACATAGTGTATGGTTCCATTTATACATAATGTCCAGATATCGAGAGACAGAATATTCGAGGTGGCCTAGGGCTGGGGAGCTTGGGCAGAAGTAGAGAGTGACTTCTAATGGGTATGGGGTTTCTTGTTGGGGTGATGAAAGTGTTCTACGATTGATTATGGTGATGGTTGCTCAACTATGTGAATACACTAAAAAAAAAAAATCACTGAATTGGAAACTTTAAATAAGTGAACTGTATGGTATGTGAATTATATCTCCATAAAGCTGTTATTTAAAAAAACCAAAAAACTGAAAACACTTGGAAACAACATTTCAGCATTCAAGCTGCATCTCCCAGACTCGCCCACCCTCTTCTGAGTCATAAAAAGCCTTTGTCAGACCATATGGCTCAGAAAATAATGATTTACAGTAAAACAAGATCAGAAGGACTCAAAGAAGGAGACTCATGTGCTCACACATGTAGCATTTAAAAAACAAGCAGATAAAAGAAAAAAGCATTATTGTGTACCTTCAACATCTGAAAGAACAATCAAGAGGTCAGTTTTCATTTCCACAGCCAGACGGGCAGCCAGGCTATCATTATCTTTAACACTAATAACCTAGAATGCAAGTAAAGTCAAAAGTGAGGGAGCTACGTAGTCCAAAAAGAAATTCACAGAAGCACCCAGCTAGGCTCTGGCAAGCAAAAACAATGATCCCAAATGCATGGATAACAGCTCTTGCAGGCCCCTTCTGTCTGCAAAATGCAATGCCTACTGATAACCCCTTTCTAAACATGCAGCCTTCTATCCACTGAAATATATAAGCCATGCTCATAGTACTATCTTAAATCACTATAACATCTCCCCCTGTTGAATGAAACCTGACGTCAGAAGAGCTTATGCAACCACAGCTCCATGATAGCTTCTCCTCCAATTTCTTCATCTTGCTTATGACAAGCTTCTGGTGTTAGTACATGCAGCATAGCATGGTGTTAGTGTCTCCAGCATGCTCAGCCCTTAGGAATACTTCACCCACATTTACCCCCTGGAGGTCACTGTTGGGCTCAGCTGGGGGGACAACAGCATCATTTGTGTTGATAATGGGGACGATGTTCATTCGGAGGAGCTCGTGAAGTGTCCCATTGAGGTTCCGGCGCTTCTGCTCATCATGGAAATCCAAATTGGTCACCAAGATCTAAAAGAATTAAATAGATCAAAAATGTAGGGGGGAGAAAAATGATAAACTTCCAACCATACAAAAGATGCTAATAATAAGGGAGTTAAACTTTAGGCCTCTGGGACCCCACACAGATTGGAATGCACAACACAGCTTGGATGTTTATTCCAATTCTTGTAGAGATAAAAAACATTACAACCACCTGGAATATTTATTTAACGATGGTGAAGACTTCCTGCAAAAACACTTCAATCCTCAGAGAGCTACCAAATCTCATCCATTTATAAAATTAAAAAAAATTAATGCATCTGCTTTAGAGGCATAATGGGAGAATTAATGACTGTCCATTTCTTTCTTTCTTTTTTTAAAGAAACAGGGTCTCGCTGTGTTGCCCAGGCTGGACTCAAACTCCTGGGCTCAAGCAATCATCCTGCCTCAGCCTCCTGAGTAGGTGGGACTACAAGCGCTGGACAATTTCTGAAAGATCTCTGTATCCCAGCATCTGATTCAGAGGTTGGCCATAGTAAGTACCTAAATATTTGGTGAGCAAGTGAATGAATGGTTTACCTTGCTTGGTAAAGTATTTAGACAAAATGGAATAGGGTTATGTTGTCACTGTTCTTGCTCAGAAGCAGACTATTACTGGATTTAACAAAGACTGTGTTTGAGTATGTGGGATTAGCCTGAGAAGTTTATGCAAGTGAGTCTTTAGTCACAAGCTGAAAGAGGGGCAGGATACAACTTAGTTGGAGGGAGGGAGATGGGAAGCTGAAGTAGGAGGCAGACAGTTAAGAAGGAGGGTACAGAAACAGTAAAAGTGGCACAGCTAAGGCCTGACCAGGAGCTGGCTATCGTAACCGAGGAGAACACAGCAATACAACCGCAGTCTTAATGAATATAAGCAACGTAGGTGATGAAGACAAAGTGGTAATATGACTAAGAAAAATAACTCATTCACTTGATAAAAAATTTGTTGAGTACCTCTGAAAGGCCAGGCCCTGTACTAGCTGCTGGAATGGAGAATTAAAATGTTGAAGGTTTAAGGAAAGAAAAAATGGGGCATATTTTTTGTAAGGAAAGATCAGGAACTCCTTTTGAGAAATGTTTAATTCTGTAAGAAACAGGATTGGTCAAAGCTGAACATGCAGAGTCTAATCACAATGGTGAAAGATTACACAATGAAAGTAAACACATGCAGGAGAGGCAAGGAGGTCTAAGGTCCAGGGAGAATAGTATCACCAAGATAGTTTCACACACAGGCCTGGGGATCTGATCACAAAGGAAGGAGAGGAGAGTCCTCCCAAGAGGGAAAAGTATGTACTCAGACAAGGGCAATCTGCTGAGTGTAAATCAGTTTCATTTCTATGAAGAAAAATAAGTTGCTGTATTTGTTTAGTCTTTAACCAGGCAAATAACTTACTGCAGAGTTTCAAAAGCCATTGATAATGGTCTTCTATTTAGGATTACTAAAGAAAATAAGGAACCACAGGATAAGGTGCAAAGGGCAAAGATTTCCTGCCCATAAGATGGCCTGGGGAAAGGCAAGGTGTAAGAGGGACAAATCCAAGGATTGGGGCTTCTTGAGAACTGGAGCAGGTGGAGATTTTCACCTCAAAGTTAAAAGAAACAATAGCTGGTGTCACTGACTTTTAATGCTACTGCTATTTAAAATAAAGCAAAACAGGCCAGGCGTGCTTGGTGGCTCATGCCTATAATCCTAGCACTCTGGGAGGCTGAGGCAGGCGGATTGCTTGAGGTCAGGAGTTTGAAACCAGCCTGAGCAAGAGCAAGACCCTGTCTCTACTATAAATAAAAAGAAATTAATTGGCCAACTAATATATATATATAGAAAAAAAAATTAGCCAGGCACGGTGGCGCATGCCTATAGTCCAAGCTACTCGGGAGGCTGAGGCAGCAGGATTGCTTGAGCCCAGGAGTTTGAGGTTGCTGTGAGCCAGCTGACGCCACAGCACTCACTCTAGCCTGGGCAACAAAGCGAGACTCTGCCTCAAAAAAAATAAATAAATAAATAAAACAAAGCAAAACAAAACAAAACCCCCAGAAAGCATCATCCCTGGGAAAAACCAAACCAAAACAAAAGCATAACTCCTAGACTTGAGGTTCCTTACCTGGCTCCAGGCATTTTAAAAAAATTAAAGACTAAAATTGTCATTGGATTGTAGAGGAGAAGAAAGGGCAGACAATAAAGAAGGATGGTAGTTATCAAGATTTCTATTATGTTTATACTAACAGAAAAAAAAAACCCTAAGATTACCGAAAGTGGGGTCCCCAGCCACAGGTACTAAGGGACAAGTCCCTGCCTTTCTGTTTCAACTCACTGACTGTAGAACACTCTGGTATAACACCAGAGCATCCTTGCTGATGACAACTGTGAAAATGATAAAAAAGCAATTAAGAAATGAAGAAGCAAAACTTGAAACAATGTACTATATATAACAAGGTATAAAAGAGTTTGAAAATAATAATTTGGGGAGTTACATTTTTTCAGTTTTGTGAAGTGACTGCTATTTAGATGTTTCTATTTAGTGTAGAGCAATAAAATTGATCAAAAATAAATTGAAAACAATCAAGGAAAAATGAAATAATGTAGAGAGAAGGTTGTAGAACATTTAGAGCTAGCCACTAAAAATTTTTAAGTCCCATGAGAACTGAAACCATGTCTGATTTATTCACCACAGTATTCCCAATGCCCACAAGACTGCTTGGTGCACCACAGGAGCTCAATAAATATTTGCTGAATGAATGAAAAACCAACCACCAGCATTTTTCTTTCCCTTCAATGCTTAAGAGATATCCACTATATAAGGCAACCAAGTGCAAAGAGAAGCAAAGAAGCCAGTGAAATAAGGACATCTAACTTTTCTGTCTTCACAAGTATTAGCACTTGTAGTAGTCCTAAGAGTTATTAGTATAATAACAAGAGCTAATATTTATCGAGAATATGTTATTCTCAATAAATGTACCAGACACGAAACTAAAGGCTTTTCGTATATTTTATTGAGTCCTTCCAAAACCCTCTGAAATAGGCTGATATTATCCCCATTTTTCAGGAAGCTGAGGCACAAAAAGTTACAGAATTTCTCCAGATCTCCCAAGTGGCAAGTGATGAAGCTGACACTGTATTCTGGCAGTCTGGGTTTAGAGTCTGGCTCCTAAATCCCTTGATCCTTAAGAATCACTCTCACAGGTCCCACAGCCCCTTGCCAAGCCCATTCTCTCACCTGGGCAGCACAGATGCTGTACTGGGTAAACATGGCCTCATACAAGGCCATCAGCCCACTCTGTCCGGCAGCTGCACAGGCTCGTGCCTCTAAGACTGGAATTGCCTGAAATATACCAATCAAAGTGTAGGTGGGAATGAGGGAAGAAGACTTGAGGACCTGTTACAAGGTGTAGGGAAGCAGCACTTACCATCTCTTTCAGCTGGTTCTGCCCTGAGTGTAGGGCCTGCCGTACACTCTGAGACAGAAGGATCTCATGGCGCAAGCGTTGCTTGCCAAAGGCCACAGCTCCACTAGTCACCAGCATCATCTCTCGGCCCTGATTCTGCAGCACTGATACCTGGCATTGAGGAAGGAAAAGGCACCACCAATCACTGTACTGTCTCTTTCTCTCTTCACAAGAGTTTATGGACCAGCACTGGGTTGGCCCTGCAAGAACCACCCAGGATGTTTGGTAAAAACACAAACTCCTGTAGGCTGCCTCAAATTTCTGTTTAGTAGGAGGCAGATAGAAATCAGATGTTTTTAAGAAGGGGATTATGGTATGTAGCCAGGTATCACATCTATATTTGGACTTGATATCTTCAGGGAGTCTGTAATGTGGAAGGCCTAATTGCTCCAGGAAATAAAGCCTGGAACAGAAGTCTGGGGGTAGGAATTACAATGTAGACTTAGCAGATGGTTTATCAGGTTCTAAAGGCTTGACGTGGGGAGATTTGGCTGTTTTGGGGCATGTCCGATCCCTATGGGTCATCTCTGCTTAAACCAGGGGCAGATGTTGACCTTGTTTTCCTCTGTCTGTCCAGAACCCACTGTAGTCACCTTGAACAGATCCACATTAAAAAAAAAAAAAACAACAACAATCAAGAAGCAATAGAATCAATATTCCTAACCTGTCCATTCCTTATGATGCTTAGACCTTATTACGTGGTTGAGAAATTCACAGACAGCTGTGAAAAATCATGATTTAAAACAATAATTCTATTATCATAGAAAATTTCATACTTAACCAAAATGGTGAGAAAAGTGTTATAAATCACCATGTACCTCACAGTTTCAACAACTATCTCTTATGGCCAGTTTCTCACTCTCCAATAACCCTTCTATACCTTCACCATTGTTTTAATACAAATCCCAGGCCCCAGACATTATTTCATCTGTAACTATTTCAGTAGTAATTGTTCAAAGACAGGAAATATGTATGCATACATCTATAAAGCATTGTCATCTAAAACATTTGAATGAAATTCTTAATATCAAATAGCCAGTGTTCACATTTCCCTAACACTTTTAGCTTGCTCAAATAAAGATGCAAATTAATCTCATAAATTGCAATTAATTAAAATGTCTCTTAAGTCTCTTTCAATCTATAAGTTCCTCCTCCATCATCTTTTCCCTACTGTAATTTTTTTATTAAGCTGAGTTGTTCATTCTTTAGGGTTTTCCAGACTACACTTTCCTGACTGTGTCTCTGTGGTATTGTTTAATACTGAGCTCTGTGTTCCCTGCAAACTGCTGTTAGGTATGGGTGCTTGATTTTTTTTTTTTAGAATTCCTTATAGATTGTGGTGTACATATCTACCAAGGGGATATACAATGCCTGTTTGTCTTTCTTTTTGTGATGTTAGCAGGTGTTGATCATTGCCAAGATCCATCATCCCATTAGGGGCTACAAAATGTTGATATTCTAATTCAATCATTCCTCCTCCATTTATAGGCTAGAATACTTCCATAAAAGGTAACTTTCCTTCATCAACTATTTGGTTACCTTGAGGTACAGTTTGTCTATGAAAAGCAGGACAAATGTCTGTCCTTTTACCTTTACCAATCCACTTTTAAAATAATGAATATGTTCTCCTGTACCCTCCAAAGATGAACAGTGAGGTTTTTGTAAGTGTCATTAGGAACTCATGGATTTAAATATATTTCACTGCATTGCAAACCTTTGTTGATAGATCATCTCAACTTTGGCCAGTGGAAGCCACTTTGAGTTGGCTCCTGAGTCCACTTAACCCAATCAGATATCTTGGCCAGGACAGTTGACTGTGTATCAGGCACCACCCTGATCCAGAGAGTCCTTCCATTAGGTCCACAGGTGGCCCCAGAAGGGGAACCGGTAACCTAAAAAAACCTTTACCAGGTTCTCCTTACCAAGTTTCTCCTTTGCTCAAAATCTTCAATCTGCTTTTGAGACTGAACCCCACTCAACTACTTGGCTTCAGAGCCATGCCCAATGGAATAATCGACTTTATTTTCCAATCTTCCTGATGAGATTACCACTACTTTCAAGTTCACCTCCCCTCTGTGCCATACTCATTCCTGTCTGTCCTCTATCTCTAATCCTCTCCTAGAGTCTGTTCCTTCCCCAGAACCAGCAGGCTTCACAACTCAAGGCACTGATCATACCATGCACTTAGCAGCATGGAACTTTTCCCCTCCGTTGTTGGTGCAAATCCCACCAGTAGTCAAGACCCAGGCTGACGTCCAGCTCTCCTAGGAAGCCCCAAGAACAACCACATTCTCATCTGACTTTCCCATCTCTGGACCCATCACTCACCATCAATTAGGCCCATTCATTTGGGTATTTACTGCCCTGAATAATCACCTATTTATGGGGGGGCGGGTCCTGGTCTGGCTCCACAAAGGCAGAGACAACAGTTAGAGCTCTGTTATATCCCTCACAATATAGCCCCTTAATAAATATTTGCTAAACTGAATTGATCTGATGGACTCAATCTGGGAGGCAGGTTTGATAACTGCTTAGTAACAGAAAATATAAGCAGAAAATTCCATCAAGTTTCACATTAGGAGTTTCGCAATACCAATTCCTTAGGAAAGTTGTTTTTTAAAAATTAAAAATATGATTATGAAGGAGAGGGTTGAGTCACAGCTGGAATGGAAGAGCTCTAGCTTTATCTCTGGGATGTCTGGATGTCTGGGTTTTGACTCAAACCAGCAAAACAGAAAAAAAATAAAAAGCTCGGTATTTACACGCATTCATCTGGGTACTCAACCCTGACAAATATTAGTTACCTAAGAAATTTTATAAACACAGATGCCCCCATTTCAGAGATATTTATTAAATGGCTGCTGTGAAGCCCTGTTATCCCCAGGCCCCTCAGATGATTCTAATGTGCAGCCAGGACTAAGAATCCCAGATGCAGACAGCTCCTTATCATTCGAAGGCTGAGGGAAGAACTGCATGAAATCAACTCTACTCCCTGACACCCCTCCCTTCTCTTGCCCTGGAATGCTGTCTTCCACTGACATTTACGTTGAGGAAGACAGTTTTCAGATTGGGTTAAATCTATTACACTTGAATCAAGATTATTTTTACAAGTTGAAAAGCCTGGACTAACAACTTAAAAAACCGAATTTCAGTACAGCAGAATTTTCCATCTTGGCAATTACCTGCTCAACAATAGATGCCAGGCGCCCCAGTGCCAAGCCGCATTCGTCCCCTCGGGTCACTACGGCACTTCCGAGTTTCACCACGATTCTCTTGGCATGTTTCAGCTCACTGCGGTGGGCAAAGGATTTGCCATGCGCACGACTGAGGGGTACAGTGATAAAGGGGATGTTGCTCCAAGAACGAACATGTCTGATGGCTGAAGTCTGGACACAATCTGCATCCACCAATCAAAGTTGAACCCAAGAAAAAAAGAAATACACAATATACTTTGTCAATAAAACCATGCATGCACGGTATTAACCAGTTTACTCACCAAAAAATAGCTTTATGATTATTAACCAGCACAGCTCTATCGAGCACGTTCTTGTCCTAGTAAACTCTAGTATGGAGTCTGCACTCAGTACACAGGTCACAGACATATGCAAATACTGTTGGTAAAGAGTATAAATTAAGTAATTTCTCCTGAAAGGATGGTGGCAACATTTATCAAAAGCCTTAAAAGACGTTCACATCTTTTGATATAGCAATTTAATGTTCAGAAATAAATCAGAGATGGGGACAAAGAGATTTATCAGAAAGCTCTTCATTGTGTTGTTTATGACAAGGAAAATCAGAAGCACAGTAAACGTTAAAATAATGGGAGAAAGATTAATTAACATTTTTAGAATTTTTAATGACAGAAAAATGCTCATGATATGTTAGTTTCATACACATGTCTAAATGCATAGAAGAAAGATGACCAACAGGGGCTTGGGGTAGGAGGAAAAGATGAATAAAATAAATCAAAATATTAATAATTATCTCTTGGGATTATGGGTGATTTTTAATTTTCTTCTTTATTTTTTCCTGTGTTTTCCAAATTTATGTGGTAAAAATGCATTGCTTTCATAATCAGAAAAGTATGTGTGTTTCTAAAGAAACCACACCAACACAAAAAGAGGGAGAGTCTGATTAGCAAAGACATTAAAGAGAACAGTAATTGGTATGTATAATAAAAAGTCATTAACTAGGCTGGGTGAGGTGGCTGACACCTGTAATCCTAGCACTCTGGGAGGCCGAGGATTGCTCAAGGTCAGGAGTTCGAAACCAGCCTGAGCAAGAGCGAGACCCCAACTCTACTAAAAATAGAAAGAAATTAACTGACCAACTGAAAAAAAAAATATATATATATATAAAATTAGCCAGGCATGGTGGCACATGCCTGTAGTCCCAGCTACTCCGGAGGCTGAGGCAGCAGGATTGCTTGAGCCCAGAAGTTTGAGGTTGCTGTGAGCTAGGCTGATGCCACGGCACTCACTCTAGCCTGAGGCTCTGTCTCAAAAAAAAGTCATTAACTAATCCACCCACAATTTTTCTCTCTGACATGGCAGCGTGAGTCTAGATGCCTGTAACAATGATAAAAAAAAACCAAAAACCCGACAGGCTGCCTGAAGGAAAAGTAATGTTGGAGTCAGATACTTTCTTTCTAGTCCTTGGACATCTATCTGCCCCTAAGTAATCCTTTTCTGATTCTTTTTCTTGCAACACTGTACAAGATTTCTAAAGAGGAAAAAAAAATGTTGATTTTAAAAAGCTGAAAAGATACCTGCATAAAGCCAAAAGTAGAAGAATTTCATTCAATAAAAGCTGAATGTCAGGCCTGGAACCCTGTTCCCATTTCTCATGGCCCACCTGCTGGCTGCTCACCAACTATTCATTTGCCCTTTATAGCACAAATTAGATCCCTGAGTTTTAGGTGGGTGCACTGCTACCAATCAAACGACTACATTTCCCAGCCTTTCTTGCTCAGCAAGATGTGGCCACGTGAGTAAGTTCTTACTAATGAGACACATGTGAAAACATTATGTGGGATTTCTAGGAACTTCCTTATAAAAAGAGAAGTGCTTTCTTCTTCCCTTCATCCATCCTGCCGCCTGGAAAATAGGTATCAAGGCTGGAGTTCAAACATCCATTATGGATTACAAGACGACACACCAGCAACTGTGAAGCAATAAGGAGCGGGGATCTCTGCTGATTTTACAGTGCTACTCTCGAAGCCCTGATTACCAGATTTCCTTCAGAAGGAGAAAGAGATACATTTCTACACTGTTTGAACCATTTATTACTTTGAGGCTCCTGTTACATGTATCTACTTGTAACTGACATAGAAGGAGAATAAGTGCACAGGCAGATAGGCAGGGTGGGGCCTAAGCCACAGAAGAAATGCTGTCCATGAGTAAGGGTCTTACCTTTGTTTAGTGGGACTTTCTGATAGCAAGAAGCAAGACAAGGTGGGTAACACACGTTCTCAGCAGGACTAAACTTTAGGTTATTCCTGGCAAAGAGTTTTCTACATGTCATTATAGGCAGCTATAATATATATTTGAATGAATTACTAAATAATCATTCCAAGCCACCGTTCAGACCATTGCTCTATATTTATCTTTATTTACTTGAGATATTTACTTGAATCAATCATTATTACCTTCCTTTCAAAATTTATTCTAGACCATCTGACTCTGTCTCCTTGCCACTAACTCCTTCCTTAACTACAGTGTAGCTACTATCCTTATTCTCTATGCTGTAACAATGGTGGGTAAAGCAGACAGAAGCTTATTCTCAAGGACTGGAAGATCACTGTGTTCTCCTCTCTCCCTGCCTCCTTCATACACAAATCTTAGAACTTTTTTTTTTTTTTTTGAGACAGAGTCTCACTCTGTTGCCTGGGCTAGAGTGTTGTGGCATCAGCCTCACTCACAGCAATCTCACACTCCTGGGCTCAAGCAATCTCGCTGCCTCAGCCTCCCGAGTAGGGGGGATTACAGGCATGCACCACCATGCCTGGCTAATTTTTTCTATATATTTTTAGTTGTCCAGCTAATTTCTTTCTATTTTTAGTAGAGACAAGGTCTCTCTTGCTCAGGCTGGTTTCAAACTCCTGAGCTAAAACAATTCACCCACCTCGGCCTCCCAGAGTGCTAGGATTATAGGTGTGAACCACCGCGCCTGGCCCTTAGAATGTTTTTAATGACACACAAATCTTAGAATATTTTTAATGAAGTAGTAAAGAGTCCTTTCTTCTCTCCCTTAAATAACCATTTTTTTAAGTGACTAGGTTTCAGGTTTGTGGAATTATGAAAAAGATAATTTGGTCTTTTTTCACAATAGGCATGCAGTCTAGTTCCTGGCACAAAGCTGCTAAGACATCATCTGGGATAGAACTGGGGCTTTGGCACCCTTGCCGGATCCACAGATGGACTGTCTCTTCCTAGTGAGGGAGTCTCCAGTTTGTTTTTGGTTCACTAGGTTAAATTAGGTACCCTGGCTCAGTCTTCAGGAATATTACCATAAGCAATACATATACCTAAGTCAAAGTTTAAAAGTTGCACAGGTTGGCTGGGCACAGTGGCTCACACCAGTAACCCTAGCACTCTGGGAGGCTGAGGGGAGGGGATCACTTGAGGTCAGGAGCTTGAGACCAGCCTGAGCAAAAGCAAGACCTCTGCCTCTACCAAAAATAGAAAAATTAGCTGGATGTGGTGACATGCTACTTGGTAGGCTAAAGGGGAGGATCACTTGAGCCTATGAGTTTGAAGTTGCAGTGAGCTATGACGACACCACTGCACTCAAGCCTGGGCAACAGAGTGAGACCCTATGTCAAAAAAAAAAAGTTGTATGCATATGGTTTGGCCTCACTAACCTGACAGAAGGGTGGTGGAGGGACAGACTTAATCCCCTTGGGTTTGGTTCTGGGATCATCAGTGGCTGTTTGCAGAGCTCAGAGCTATACCAAGTATCATGCATCTCTTTGGCAGTTGTCAGGACTAGCCTGCTATCCATTTTTCTCTCTTGTACATTGCTGGGGCTGTCCTGTCCTGGAAGGGTGGTGAGCATAAGTGGAGCAGCCTGACAGGGATCCTCAGGGACAAGTAGTGGCATGTATGTCAATCCAGGTAACCAAATGGCAGAAACCAATCTGAATTGGTTTCAGGCCAGGCTAGCATGACGAAGACTTCTGGCCCACAGTGTGTATCAGCACAGGAGGGTGGGTAGCATGGCTCAGGTACAGGCAGTCAAGGGTCATTCTGGCTGCAGGCAACGAGGTCACAGCAGATAGGGCTGATAAGTTTCAAGAAGAGGTCACAACTATCAACAAGGTTCCAAGCAGGTGTGGAGTCCAGTAGGTTCTACAACCAAGAAGAGCTTTATGGGACCTAGGGCTTTGGGGGTTTCCTATTGAACAATGCCTTTTATCCTCTTGTATTGACCTTACCTTTCTTGGGGCATTTATGTTCTACAGTATATTATACTTTTTAGGGTCCCTACTGAGGACTCAGAAGGTCTTGGTTACTTAAGAAAATCCAAGGCTTCTATACGAATAATCCTTCCCCATCTTCTAAGGACCTTTAGGCTCTTAGTTCCAAAGAAAATCTGTCTTCTCCTAGTAGGTATAAAGGACAGTCAGGTGTACGTGTGTACATGTATGGTGGGGGGTGAGAGGAGGGCTGTCCATATTCCTCAAAAGTGCCATGCATTATACTCCTAGGGAAGAGAACCTTTGACCTCTTCAGCATCAGAGTCCTTATGCTCAGCAGTCAATGAGGTTGTGTTCCAGACCTGAACACAAGGGGACCCTGGCATGATTTCTTTCTCTCTTCCTGGCCTTCCATTTCCTTCTCTGTTGGTCTCCATACACTTTTGCTTATTTTGCCTTCCTTATTTTTTTTTTTCTGCTCTTCTGCTCATCAAGGTCAGTGAACACAGAGCTCCAGACTCCACAAAAATCTGAATACAAAAATCCCAAAATCTATGGACACAATTAGAAAATACCTCCTTTTATGAATGAGGCTAATGAGAATAAATAATAATATCAACAGTAAAAATATTGATGTGAACGCTAATTATATGCCAGGAGCTGTGCTAAGTGTTCACACACTTTACATAGAGGTAGAAGTTATAACAAGGACAAGTATAGGCTCTGCAGCCAGACTGCTTGAGTTGCAATCTCAATCCTCCACTTACATGCTGTTACCTTACCTATCTCACCAGGTTGTTATGGGGGATGAAACATGTTAATGCATGAATAGGGACAGGCACAAAATAAGTACTCAATAAATATTAACTAGTATCATAAAAAAGTCTTACCTACTGTGATATTATGAGATATATATATATATATATATACACACACACACACACATATATAACACATACGTATGTTTTTATCCACAGTTCCTGCTTATAAATCCTACAGCCCTTGTTACAGTCCTTTGTTATAATGTCAGGGCACTTTTGGTCTCAGAAGCAAGCCTCAGAAAAGGGAATCTCTCTCTGACCTCCTCCAGCCCTCTTTTCACATACCCAAGGCAGGACTCTAATCTGATTGTGGGCCATAAGACCCCATTTTAAAAGGGGTCCTGCCCCATACCTTGGAGAAAGGAATGCTGCACAGAGGCCAAGAAGAATCTGAACAGACAGGCCTTGCTGGGTTTTCCATTCAATTAGTATTAGGTCACACCCTTTGTGTCTAATCACATTTAGACATGGTTGTCCATGTTTCAATCATGCCTAACCAATGAAGTCTCCATAAAAGGCCCAAGAGGACAGGGTTAGGAGAGCTTCTGGATAATTGAACACATGAAGGTTCCTGGAGGGTGGCATGCCCTGGGAGGGTATGGAAACTCTGTGCCTTCCCCCATACACTGCCCTGTGTATCTCTTCATCTGAATCCTCTGTGTTATAATATCCTTTATAATAAAATGGTAAACGTGTTTCCCTGAGTTCTGTGAGCCACTCTAGCAAATTAATCAAACCTAAAGAAGGGGTCATGGGAACCCCAACTTGAAGCTGGTCAGCCAGAAGTTCTGGAAGCCTGGACTTGTGACTGGTGGAGGAGGCAGCCTTGGGGACTGAGCTCTCACCCTGTGGGATGTGATGCTATCTCCAGCTAGACAGCACCAAAATTGAACTGGAGCACACCTCGCTGGTATCTGCGCAGAACTGATTGCTTCCTTGGTGTATGGGGCGAGAAATCCTACCACATTTGATCAGAGTCCTCTGTGTTGCTTGCTGTCGTATAGTGAGAGCAGAGGAAAAGTTTTTCCACACTCAGACCTATCATCATCATCATTATTATCATTTTACTGAATTGTCATGAGTTAAGCTTCATGAGTCAAGCCTCATGAGTCAGGTATTATTATGAGTTGGTTATTATTATTATCCCCATTTTATAAATAAGAAAACAGAGGCCCAGACAAACTGAGTAACTTACCAACATTACCAGATTACAAAAACGGCCACAATACTTTGCAACTTCTTCCATCAACAGGTAGAGTTTATTTTCCCAACTCCTTAAATCTGGACTGACCCATTGATCAAAACAATGTACCGTGTTTCCCCAAAAATAAGACCTACCCATAAAATAAGTCCTAGCAGGATTTCTGAGCATTTGCACAATACAAGCCCTACCCCAAAAATAAGACCTAGTGATGGGCGTGGCTATGCAGCATATCTGCACAACCTATGCATTTTGTGGAGGAGCGGTAAAGAAGATGAGCAGCCCCTCTCATCTGCCCCATTGTGACAGCTACTATCCCAGAGGTAACCGGAAAGGTGCAGAAAGGTGCGGGCAGCCCCGCCAACAAGGTCGGCTCCCCCTGTCAGGTCCCAGCCATCCTGTGCGTGCTGCAAACTGAGGCTTTGAGGGGAAAGTCTCCTCAGTGAAGTGAGGAGCGGGCATTGTGTGTCTCTAGGGAGAAAAAGAAAAGCTGTGGCTGCCAATTTACCCAGCACTGTGGGCCTCTCTCATCCCCCCACAAACACCAGGGGATAGGGGAAAAGCTTCAGCAAGCAGTCTCCTACTGAGCCCAGAGAGATCATTTCTGCTCCACTGTGCAGACTGGACCCAGTGCTCACTGGATCTCTGATAAATAAGCCAGCCCTGCTCATTTAATTAGAGCTCTATTGCTCGACATGAGCGATTGGGGCCAATGGTTCTAAAGGAAATAGAGTCGTAAGAAATTCAGGATGGAATTTGGGGTTTGGAGAGTTATGATGATGTTCCAGAAGATGCCTTAACTATATTTGAATAAATGTAGATTGTTGTACCATACTTAAAAAAAGTAACACATCCTCTGAAAATAAGCCCTAGGGTGCCTTTTTGAGGAAAAATAAATATAAGACCCTGTCTTATTTTCAGGGAAACACGGTAGCAGAAGGAATACTGTATAAATTCTGAGCTTACGTCTCAAGAGGACTTGCAGCTTCCATGCTTGCTGTCTTGGGAACCCTGCAAGCATCATGTGAAGAAGCCAGGCTGGAGGATGAGAGACTACATGGAGCAGAAATGATCTGCCATCCCAGCAGAGACCTGCTGGCTCCCAACAATCAGCCCCA
Source organism: Microcebus murinus (assembly GCF_040939455.1). Taxonomy (NCBI): domain Eukaryota; kingdom Metazoa; phylum Chordata; class Mammalia; order Primates; family Cheirogaleidae; genus Microcebus; species Microcebus murinus. Next base: position 29,823,887 of record NC_134117.1, on the reverse strand, counting down.
AGTCAATCCGAGAGAGCTAATATAGACATTCAACTACTGTGTAGCTGAGCCTGGTCCAAAATGCCAACCCATAGAGTTATGACCTAAATAGATAGTTGTTGCTTTCAGTTACTAAGTTACCTAGTAAGCAGCAGAGCTAATTTTCAAACTCAGAAAGCCTAGCTATAGATTCTGAAACCTTATACTTTAACCCTTTGCACTCGGATGTTGAGTGTGGATAATGTCGAGTGGATAATAAGAAAAAAAGCAAGCGAGTGCAAAGGGTTAAACCTTACACTCTTCTTTACATGAGTGGGAAATAGATATTTTTCTGGGCAATGATAAGCTTGCTTAGTTGGTAACCAAGTTATCTTGCAGTGAAGCTTGGAGATGGACTACTGATAAGAATGTGGTAGTATCAAGGAGAAAGCAAACTAAAAACATCATAAACAGCCTTTCAACAACTGATGCTGAACAACTGGATATCCACAGACAAAAAAATGAACCTTGACCTAAATCTCACACGTTATATAAAAATCAACTCAAAATGGATCACAGACTTAAAATGTAAAATGTAAAGCTATCAAACTTTCAGGAAAAAATATAGGAGAAAATCATCAGATCTAGGGCTATACAAAGAGTTGATTTGGACTTGATTCCAAAAGTAAAATCCATAAAAAGAAAAACTGATAGACTTAATAAAAAAAAATTTCCTCCATGAAAGACCCTGTTACAAGAATGAAATGACAAATTAACCAAACTAGGAGAAAAAATGAGCAAACCACAAATCCAACAAAGGACTGTGGTTGTGTTATGTATATACCTGGGAGTACTACGGTTTGGATGTGATTCATTTGGCCCCACCAAGTAACTAATATTAAAATTTGATCCCTAATACTGATGGTGGGGCTTGGTGGGAGGTGTTTGGAACATGTGGGCAGATCCCTCATGAATGGCTTGCTGCCATTCTTGAAAGAGGGAAGAAATTCTCTTAGTTCCCACCAGAACTGGTTATTAAAAAGAGCCTGGCACTTCATCCTCTCTCTCTGCTTCCTCTCTTGCTGTGTGATCTGCACACATGGCTTCCCGTTCCCCTTCCTCCGTGAATAGAAGCAGCCTGAATCCCTTGCCAAAAGCAGGTGCTGACACTATGCTTCTTGTACAGTCTGTGGAGTCATGAGGTCAATAAGCCTCTTTTCTTTATAAGTTACCCAGCTTCAGGTATTGCTTTATAGCAACACAAACAGATTAAGACAGGAAGATATAAAGAATTCTCAAAATTCAATAGTAAAAAAACTTTCCAATTGAAAATGAGCTAAAGACATGAATAGACACTTCACTGAAGAGGACATACAGATAGTAAATAAGCACATGAAAAGATGTTCAACATGATTAGCCATTAGGGAAAAACAAGTTAAAGCCACAATGTGGTACCACTTATGTACCTATCAGAATGACTAAAATAAAAAAGAGTGACAACATCGAATGCTAGAGAAGATGCAGAGACCAGCTTGGGCAACATAGTGAAACCCCATCTCTACAAAAAACAAAAATAAAAAAAATTAGCCAGGCATGGAAGCAAACTCCTATAGTCCTAGCCACTTGGAAGGCTGAGGTAAGTGGGTTGCTTAAATCCAGGAGTTCGAGGCTGCAGTGAGCTGTGATCATGCCACTGTACTCCAGCCTAGGCAACAGCACAAGACCTTGTCTCAAAAATAAATAAATAAATAAAAAGAAAAAAAGAAATATACTTCATTAAAAAAAAAGATGCGGAGAAAGTGGATCACTGATACAATGATGGTGGGAATGTTAAATGGTAGTCACTTTGCAAAAACACTTTGGCAGTGTCTCATAAACTAAACATACAACTACTGTCTGATTCAACAAGTGGACTTTTGGGCAATTACCTCAGAGATATGAAAACTATGTTGACACAGAATCCTCCTGTACACAAATATTCACAGTAGCCTTATTCATAATAGCCAAAAAATGGAAACAACCCAGATGTTCTTCCATGGGTGAACAGTTACACTAACTGTGGTACACTGATACCATTGAATACTACTCAATAATAAAAGAAGGAACCTAATGATACTCATAGTAACTTAAATAATTTAAAGAGAATTATGCTGAGTTAAAAAAAAATCCTGAAAGGTCACATATTATATCATTCCATATTCTTTTTTTTTTTTAATTTAGTATTCTTTTTTTTTTTTTCTTTTGAGACAGGTTCTGGCTCTGTTGCCTGGGCTACAGTGCAGTGGTATCATAGCTCACAGTATGCTCAAATGCCTAGGCTCAAGTGTTCCTCCTGCCTCAGCCTACCAGGTAGTTGGGACTACAGGCATGCACCACCATGCTTTGCTAATTTTTCTATTTTTTGTAGAGATGGGGTCTCGCTCTTACTCAGGCTGGTCTCCAACTCCTGGCCTCAGGTAATCCTCCTGCCTCAGCCTCCCAAAGTGCTAGGATTATAGCCGTGAGCCTCTGTGTCCAGCCTATATAGCATTCTTGAATTGGCAAAATTACAAAAATATAGAACAGATTAATGGTGGCCAGGGATTATGGATAAGGAAGAAGGGACTGTCTATAAAAGATAAATATGAAGGATCCTGTGGTAATTGAAATGTTCTGTATCTTGACTGTATCAGTGTCAACATCCTGGTTGAGAGTGAAGTTGGGTAAAGGGCATAATAAGGGACCTGTTTGTATTATTTCTTACAACTTCAAGTGACTCTATAACTTTCTCAAAATTAAAAATTTAATTACAAGAAAAGCAATGAAGAAAAGTAAAGTAGCCTGTAAAAATTGGGGGAAATGAATACAGGGACTACTTTATTAACAAATACAAACACTTACAATATTTCACCAGCAGGCTGCCTCCTTGCTATTCTCCAATTTTGCCAAATTACATTTTTTTTCCTTGTTTACAATCTTGTTTGAAACACAGTTTGACTACCCAACTTCCCACATACTTATAAGTTTCCTATGGTACATACGCGATCTGGAGACAGCCGTGCACTTGACCCAGGGCAGAAGACGTTGTTTGAAGGGCTGGAACCCACAGTGGTAAACTTGACTCAACATGCTGAGATGTGGTCACTGATCAAAATATCTGCAAAATACATTTTTCAAAAAATGAATAATAAAAATACTGGACAATTCATTTTCCTCTACTTCCCCTTACTTTCAGAGTAAAAATTTGACCTTCCTACTCTGAACTCCTATTAGGGAAATTCTCACCTCTGTATTACAGAAAAGAGAGAAAGAACAAATGCCTCCTTTCTAGGCTTTAACCCCAGCCCTTTCTTACTAAAACCGCCTTAGTTTTTATGTAAGCGAACAGCAATTAAGGGTTATGAATATTTTGAGTGACAAAAAACTCTTTAAGGTACAATGTTTATGTAGTGATACTCAATCTTCATACAATTCCTATATCATTAGGGGGCCTCCAAGAGATTAATAACAGATCCAACATCCTAAAGCAACCATCTCCGCCCTCCTGCTATCACCTCTCAATAGAACCCTGAAATCCACATATTTGAAATGTCAGCTTGATCCTTGCCAGGCATGAGGAGAGAGAGGAAAGGCCAGAGGCTGCTGTTATGTCCTTCTTTGCTGCTCATAGTAATAAAGCAACTCTTGCATGCCTGGAAGGAAGTAGCAATGCCCGTAACAGGCTAAATTTTAGATGACCAGGGGCACATCCTGTAGAGGATGAGTACATGGCTAGAAATCTCAGAGTTGAGAACATGGAGTTATGGGCATTTCCCCACCTTGGGTCAAACTTGAGGCTTTAGACAAAGAAAAGAACCGTTTTTTCTCACACAAAAAATAGGTGACTCTGTCCTATATGTACACAGAGAACAAGTCATTCATTATTGCAGCTCTTATTATGCTTCACAGACATTGCTGTTTCCACAATGTAAGAATACTTTATCTTCTTTGCTTGTGGGCTTCCTTTTAACTTTTTGCTTTGTGGATTGGTGAATATATACCAGCCCTCTTTAATGTGCCTCAAAAGACTAGCGGTGAGCCCCAGAGTGAAGAAAAATAAGGAATGGCATGTATTGCTGCTCTATAATTTATACTGCACAAAGGCACAGAAATGGGTGAGAGAAAAGACTGGTAGGATACATTTGCTATAAAACATATGGCATCTAGTAGGCAATATAAATTGTTAGTGATGTGTTTGTTGACTTCAGTTTACATAACACTGAAGTATTTTAGCACACAGTCTATGTTTGCTGCTTATATAAATTCCTTCAATAATGGCTGCTAAATAATTATTTACATGTGAATGGAAGAGCCAAAGGGTGAAATCAAATAGTGACGCTAAATTCTAGTTCCACCTCCTTCATGAAACCTTCCCCAGAAACTCTAGTCTTTTAAGGCTGACATAATCCTACAGGTTAGCTTTTAACAGGTTCATATGATTCTCCTGCTTTTTCCATCTGGATTACAAACCTCCTACTGATGATAAGGTACCTGGACTTTGGAGTTGGAGAGAGTTAAGTTTGAGCTCTGCACTTGCTAGCTGTGTGCCTTTTAGAGAGTTACTTAATCTAAGCCTCAGTTTCCTCATTTGTAAATCAGGGATAATAACACTAAGGACCTCATGAGATTACCAGGAGAATTAAATGAGATAATGTATAGAAAGTGCTTGGGTACAAAAGATGGTCAGTAATGTCAGTTTTCCTCCTTCTGTCTTTTAGGCACTAATAATGTCTTATAACCTTTTTCAAAAAATTTCCTTCAGGGCCCATTACAGGAACAAAGAATTCAATAAATATTCACTTATGGATATAAGCACATATATATTTATTGACTGGTAACCTCTTCACTAGCTAAGAGTAACTGAGTGCTCTGAGTGTTTATGGTCACTAAGTTAGAGGTTGAAGACATGTAGAAACTATGCCTCCTGGCCTCCCCTGTACCACATCATCTCTGACTGGCCTCCGGAGTTTGTCCACTCTCATTGCAATGGATGGTTCACCATGCCAGCGTTTATTACAGCCTGAAAAAGCAGATAGCTCATCCCAAAGAGCAAAGGATGCCTGTGTGTGCGTCTGTGTGTGTGTGTCTGTCTGTCTAGACTCAATGTCACTGGTTGATAAAAGTTTCCATGTTTTGACTCGGGACATTTCTCAAGTACCACTTTACACAGGCTAAACAGAAAGCTCTTATCTCACTGATTTGGACAGAGAACTGAACTTCAGTCCCAACAAACTTCACCCAGAAACATGCTCGGCATATGGCTCACCAGGTGAACACAAAGATCCAGAGATAAATCTCACCGTCTCAGAGGGCAGAGGATAATGGTGGGGGAAGCGAGGAGGTGGGTGGGTGTGGGAAGCTGGGTGCGCCCTGAGGTGACAGGAAGGCAGGACCACACACAGCATGCCATACTGCAAAAGGCAGCCTGGCTTTTCGGAGAGGGTCACGAATGTCCGGGTGGCCGCGGGGAACTGAAGACACAGACCCCTGAGAGTCTGTGTGGCCAGTTACAAACCGCCGCATTCCACCTCCAGCAGTGCAGGTGCGCTGGCCGCTGGTTCCGGGCTTTCGGACCTAGAAGGGGCCCCGCAGAGTCTTCCAGCCTCCGCGGGGCCCTCTTCCTCATGTGGGTGCACCCAAGGCGGCCAGGAAGGTCGGGGGCCCGAGGCCATCCGTAAACCCCGGGCCTCCACGCCCCAGCATATGGGACCGCGCCGGGGCCTTGCAGCGCGGCCCGGCCTGCCCAGAGCCACCGCCATCTCTCGGCCGGCGCCCACACCCACCCGCGGGCCAGACCCCGCGCCCCAGCACCTGCTCGGGCCGCGCCTCCGCAGCCTCCCCGGCGACCCGCGGCCCGGCGCTCACGCCCCTGCCGCCGGGCCCGGGCGCGCAACCGCCTCGCAGAGGCGCGGGCTCGTCGTCCCCCGCCCGCTCGCGGAGTACCTGCCTCGCCGCCGCCGCCGCCGCCGCAGCCACCCGGCCCCACTGCCGGCCCGCGCTCCGCGCTGCGCTGATTCCGGCGCTCGCTTGCTCTCCCTTTTCTTCCGTCCACGTCCAGCACGATAACGTTACGTCAGTGGTGTGGGAGTAAACCCGGGCAGAGGGCCTCCGCTGTTGACGTGGGGCGAGGGGCCGGCGCGCGGCTGCGCCACGGCGACGGCGTAGGCGCCTTCTGAGAATCCGGCCGGCGCTCCACGTGGCGGGCCTGCCCGCCAGGCCCCGGCGGACGCAGGGAGGCGGGGCTCGAGTTCTCAGGAGAGCGCCTGGGTCCAGGGAGGGGATGGGGGCCGGGGGAGCCTCCTGCAGCCCTGCACGCGCGCCTTCCAGGGAGGTAGAAAGGCTGGCACCCTCAGCTCGCTGGTAGATTTCATAAGGTGTGTTTGTCAGTGTTGATCATTTACATCCCAGGCACACTTCAAAAATAAGATCAGTTTGCACAAATTAACAATTATCCCAGGCACACCTTGAAAATAGATTGGATCAATTTACACACATTTGCAAACTTCGGCTGTTTAAATAGGAACATTTTGGCACTGCAATGAATGATTTGTCCCCTAGTCATCGGGAGGTTTCCCCAATGGTCTCTGACCAACTCTCTTTCAGCAAAGTGGTGGTAAGAATATTACATTTTAAAATTGTGTATGTGATCTCTGACAATTGTAACTATTCCAAAATTGAATTCAGATCCACCCTTAAAATGAGAACACAGAGGAAGCAGCAAGAAGGCCCTCATCATATGCTGGTGGCTTGATCTTGGACTTCCCAGACACCAGACCTATGAGAAATACATTTTATAAATTTATAAATATATATAATTTATATATAAATATAAAAATAATTTTATAAATTACCCAGTCTGTGGTATTCTGTTATAGCAGCACAAAATGGACAGCTACTTTATATACCAGGCTCCCTAGGTGTGGAAAAAAATACAGTCAAGTTCACAGCCTTAGGGGAGAGAAAGAAATATGAGCAAATAATTACAAATCAATGTGATGCATTGCAGTTCTTTGGGGTGAGGGATGAGAATATGGAATGTTTTAAATTTTGAGCACTTTGGGTTTGAAGTAGGATGGAAGAAACAAAAGAAATACAACTGCCCTAAAGTAAGTTACATCTGGTACTTCAGCTTTCCTTTTAAGATTCTCATCATGTGCCCAGTGTGGTGGCTCACGCCAGTAATCCTAGCACTCTGGGAGGCCAAGGTGGGCAGATCCTTTGAGCTCAGGAGTTCGAGACCAGCCTGAGCAAGAGCAAGACCCTGTCTCTACTAAAAAAACAGAAAGAAATTAGATGGACAACTTAAAAAATATATAGAAAAAATTAGCTGGACCTGGTGGAGCATGCCTGTAGTCCCAGGCACATGGGAGACTGAGGCAGGAGGATCACTTGAGCCCAGGAGTTTGAGGTTGCTATGAGCTAGGCTGATGCCACGGCACTCTAGCTTGGGCAACAGAGTGAAACTGTCTCAAAAAAACCCCCCAAAACAAAAAGATTCTCATCATGTATTTAGCATAAATTAGGTAATTTTGGGTATAGCCAGAGTCAAGGGACGAGGCCTTCTCCACTTTAGAAGGTCTGTTCTGATTCTTCTCTTTCCTTTCTTTTTTATTTATTCATTTATTTTTTAAGAGACAAGGTCTCACTCTGTCACCCATGCTGGAGTGCAGTGTCAGGATCATAGCTCACTGCAACCTCAAACTCCTGGGCTCAAGCTATCCTCCCACCTCAGCCTCCTAAGTAGCTGGGATTACAGGTTCACCACCATGCCTGGCTATTTTTAAAGTTTTTTTGTAGAGACAGGGTCTCACTATGTTGCCTAGGTTGGCCTCAAATGCCCTGCCAGAATCTGTTTCTTTCCTTTTTTTGTATGAGACAGAGTCTCACTCTGTCCCCTAGACTGCAGTGCAGTGGCCTGATCATAGTTCACTGTAATCTCAAACTCCTCAGCTCAAGCAATCCAATCCTCCTGCCTCAGCTCCCAAAGTGTTGGGATTGCACATATTTTTGTTAAGGCTTTCCTGGTGCTTCTGATGATAAGCTTGGTTTGTGAACTATGTGATGTTGCATAATGTGGCTGAAACTGGTTTAATTTTAGTGTCCCATCATTGCCAACTTGTGAATATATTCACCTTTATATATATGTAAAAATTATATATTTTTTATATTATTAAGTATGAAATGTTCAATTTCCTTAAGTACTAAGTTTGATAGTTGATATCTCTGACAGTTTACTTTGACACTTCTTTTATTTTGATTGTGAAGGTACATCCTCATTCTTTCAAACACATGGTTTGGCTTGTGATTATGTTTCAAATTTTTTTTTTTAGAGCAACTTTTGTGAAACCATGGATAAGTAAAAAAAATCCGTTATTTTCGAATATGAGTTTCGTCATGGAACCAATGCTCTGCAGACAGCTTGACATATCAATGAAGTGTTTGGGAAGGATGTGGCTAATGAATGCACAGTACATCTATGGTTTGAAAAGTTCCATTCTGGTGATGTTAATCTTGAAAATGACCCATGTGGGCGACCAGAGACCGAGGTGGATAATGATGAGCTGAAAGCTGTAGTGGAAGCAAATCCATCTCAACCGTGCGTGAATTAGCAGCAAGGTTTGACGTTACTACTCCAACAATATTGGACTTTTTTTTTTTTTTTTGAGACAGAGTCTCACTTTGTTGCTCAGGCTAGAGTGAGTGCCGTGGCATCAGCCTAGCTCACAGCAATCTCCTGGGGTCAAGCGATCCTGCTGCCTCAGCCTCCCGAGTAGCTGGGACCACAGGCATGTGCCACCATGCCCGGCTAATTTTTTGTATATATATATATATTTAGTTGGTCAATTAGTTTCTTTCTATTTTTAGTAGAGACGGTGTCTCGCTCAGGCTGGTTTCGAACTCCTGACCTTGAGCAATCCGCTCGCCTCGGCCTCCCAGAGTGCTAGCATTACAGACGTGAGCCACTGCATCCGGCCAATATTGGACCATTTAAACAAATCAGCAAGGTAAAGAAGCTGGAGAGATGGGTTCTGCATGAATTACACAAGGATTGGAAGAGAAATCTTCTTGAAACTTGCCTTTCTTTGATGTCACAATATAAAGTCAAACCATTTCTACACCAAATTGTTATATGTGATGAAAAAATGGATTCTTTTTGATAATCACAAGCATTTGGCACAATGGTTGGATAAAGATGAAGTGCCAAAACACCATCCCAAACTGAATATTCATCAAAAACAGCGAATGGTATCTGTTTGGTGGCCCAGCACTGGTATTATCCACTACAGCTTCATGAAACCTGGTCAATGGATTACAGCAGGTGTCTACTTCAACCAGTTGGATAAAATGATGAGGATTCTTGAGATTAAGCAGCTGAGATTGGTCACCAGCAACAGGCCAATCCCTTCCAAGACAGTGCTTGACCACATGTCGCACAAACAACACTGCTCAAACTACAGAGGCTGCACTTGGAAACTCCCTATTATCCACCATATTCACCAGACTTTGCACCAACTGACTACCACTTCTTCCAGGCTTTGAACCACTTCTTGCAAGAAAAAATATTCAATTCTCAACAAGCTGTGGAAAATGCCTTTCGTGATTTCATCGTCACTCGCACTCTAGGCTTCTTCACTGCTGGGATAAAGAAGCTACCGTTAAGATGGCAAAACTGTATCAATAGTTTAGATGCATACTTTGATTAATTGTACTGCCTCTTGTTTGAGATATAATAAACTAAACTTTTTTTTTCAAATTTCATTCATATTTATTACTTTGTCTGATCCTTACAAACTTCTCTATGAAAACAGAAGTTTTGAGCCTAGGATCTCAGAGCTAGGCAGTAACAGAGACAACTAGAAGCAAATCCTCTGGCCTGGGTCATAGATCTTTATACTACATCCCAAAGTTTTACCAAATTTTAGTAAGGCTCCCCTACCTTGGTCAGCACAGAGACAAAGTCTACTTTATATCTATCCTTATCATAAAACCTTAGAATTTCAAATAGTGGACAGACCAATCTAAATTTAAATAAAATAGTTATCTTGGCATGGTTATAAGCACTTTATGGAATTAACTCAATCCTAAAAGTCTTTTGAGCTAGGTACTATTTCATAGACATAGAAGGTAATGAGTACCTTATACAAGCTAGTAACTGGAGGAGGCAGGATTTGAACTCAGGCAAGACTACAGAGCCCATATTCTTAACCACTACCCAATGAAGTATAACTAGGACACTATCAAGCATATATATTAATGACATTGAAGTCAGGTGGACTTAAATTTGAACACAGGCTTAGCCACTTACTATGATTTTGGGCACTCAATCTCTGTGTCTTAGATTCTTCATCTACAAAATGGAGATAATTAAATGAGACATTGATATAAAACCATTTAGTACAGTGTCTGGTACATAATGTATACTTGGTAAGCCCTATTACTATTTTCATTTCTACTACTTTTATAAATATACAAGAACAATCCAACACTGTCTAAAATTGGAGACTCCGAGCTAAAAGATCAAATGGCCTTCTTCTTTCATCCATACTTCTTTCCTTCCTACTATTCCAGAAATACATGTACTATGTCAACAATCTAACTTCCCACAGCTTAAGAAATAAATGAGGTTAGTAGTTAGATCAGTCTTAAATTCTACCACAGAAATACCTAGAAATATCTAATAACTCTGGTAAGGCATTAGTATACTTATGATGACAACTTCAAAAGATTCTGGATATTGCTCAAGCATCTAACATCTAATAACAAATCACTTAAGTATTTACCTAAACCTTTACTGAATCTTTTTTAAAATACTGAGTTCATAACATCTCTTGGGTTTTATAAGATAGCTATCTGCTCACTCTTATTTGTCCTTTCACTTATTTCAAATTTAAAAGCGTTCCTTATATTCGTTAGTATTCTTACTCTTCATGATTTATATGGCTGCATCATATTCTTTTTCAATCTCCATCTTTCCAGATAAGATAATATTGCTTTTGTAGTCATATGAAAGTCTCTCCATCTTCTTCATCTACTCATAATTTCTCTGGACCTTTTCCATTTTTGAAGCATTTTTCTTGATATGATTTAGTGGGAAGAGCATTGGGCTAGGAGCCAGGAATCCTCATTGTCACCTCAGCTCTCAGATTATCCTCAGCACGAAAGCAGGCGCCGGTCGCCCATCTGCTGAAGTTCTCCTGGCGCCGAGTTCGCTCCCGCGGCCTTCCGATCCGGGGGTCCGGCCGCCGAGCGCGTCCCGAGGAGACACCACTTGATCACAAAGGCGGGACTCGGGCCAGGCCCGCCGCGGCGCTCGCCCTGCTGGGGTTTCGCGCCTGAACCCGTCCGCGCCTCCGCTTACTCGCCGCAGCCTACAGTGCTCGGGGACTCCGCGCCGGATCCGCCTGGGAGGCACGCAGGCCGCGCCGCCACCAGCCGCCCCGGGGACCGGCCCTGCGGCAGCGGCGCGCGCCCCCGCCCTGGATGGCGCGGCCACGCGGCGGAGTCACCCCTAAACTTTTGATTAGAAATCAGACATTTCATATTTAATGACCTAATATATATATATATATACATATATATATATGTTTTCATCCACAATTCCTGGCTCATAACTTCTATGGCTCTTGTTACAGTCTTTTGCTATAATGTTAGGGTGCTGTAGGTCTCAGAAGCAGACCTCAGAAAACAGAATCTCTATCTCTTTCTCCTGCCCTCCTTTCATCTGCCCAAGGCTGGCCTGTAATGTGATTGTGAGTCATAAAACTCTCATTCCATAGAGAGTCCTGCCCCCTACCCTGGAGAAAAGAATGCTGCATAAAGAAGCCAAGAAGAATCTGAACACATAGGCCTTGCTGGCTTCCCCATTCAGTCTATTAGTTTTAGGTCATACCTTTTTTGTCCATTCACATTTTGACAAAGTTAACCGTACTTCAATCATGCCTCTCCCATGAAGTCCCCATAAAAGGCCCAAGAGGATGTTGTGGCAACGTGTACAGCTAGCATTACAGCTCTTATTCATTTGACCGGGGAAAGAACCTAGCTGCAAATGAAGAGTTGGAGGACAGCCTTTATTCTTCCACAGCAGGCTCAGCACACCTAGTGTTACAGCTCTCTCTGTGTCTTCCGATTTTCTCTCTTCTTGCCCCTTCTGCTCCTGCTTTTATACCCTTGATAGGGCTCAAAAAGCGTCCAATCAACTACAAGCTTTAACATCCAATCAACAACAAGCTTTAACATCCAATCTAAAACAGTGGGATTAAAAAATTACCCAATTGGGATCATGCAAACAGCGTGGCTGGAAACAGGCATCGGCATGTGGGCCTGGGGTCCCAGCAGCACTGCGGGGTCCAGGGTGCCTCTCTGGGCTGCGGGGCGGGCCCCAGCAGTGAGCCCTTCAATTGGCCATGCACAGCGCTGGCCCACAGAGATGTGCAACTATGGGGAGGTGGCAAGCCTCCCGTGTCCCGGTGCCCGACATTTTCCGCATCAAGGACAGGGTGTAGAGAGCTTCCAGAACACATGGAGGCTTATAAGAAGGTGAACATGAACTCATCCACATGCTAAGAGTGTGGCAGCATCCCAACTCCACAGGATCATAATGTCCTGGAACATAATGTCCTGTGCTTGGAATATTTCCGGACCTTGCCCTGTGTATCTCTTCATTTGGCTGTTTATTTGTATCCTTTAAAATACCATTTGTAATAAACCAGTAAATGTAAGTAAGTTTCCCTAAGTTCTGTGAGCCACTGTAGTAAGTTAATCAAACCCAAAGAGGGGGGTCATGGAACCTCAACGTGAAGCTGGTCAAGTTCAGAAGTTCTGGACGCCTGGACTTGCAATTATTGGAAACAAGGAGGCAGTCTTGGAGACTGAGCCCTCAACCTGTGAGATCCGACACTATCTCCAGGTCAGAATTGAGTTGGAGGATACCCAGCTGGTGTCTGCTGCAGAATCGATTACTTGCTTGGTGTGTAGGGAGAAACTCCCACACATTTTGACACAGAAGTCTTCTGTGTTGATTATTGTTGTGTGAGAGCAGAAGAAAAACATGGTTTGAGTTTTTTGCTCACAGTTGGTACCAGGAATGGGGATTGCTAGAATGGCCCTGCCTCATGGAAACATGTGGTTCAGGAAGAGAAAGGATGAATGGGGGATGAGGAACCTTTGATTCCCGGGTGGTCACATGATCACCCATGGTTTGCAGCTATAGCTGTGCTGTGCTCAGTTACTAAAGGTAAAAGTTGCCAGTAGAATCTAGAGATGGCTCTAACTCCTGGGGTGTCGGTTCACTGCATGTATAGGGAAATGCAAACAATAAGAAAAAAGTAAAATGTATAATCCCTTGATTATCTGTAACAGCTAAAAAAATGAAGTTAAAAGAGAGTGCTGGGTCAGATCTTGATGCTACACCAAGCTCAGATTTCATTGAGTTTGACCTTAAGCTACTACCCTCAAAGCCGACCCCTAAGGGCAAAATTAAAGTACCTCTGAGACCTATGGTTACCAAGAAGGCAGTCAATATGGGGGAAGAGCAAAAGCAAGTAACTATTGAAACCAGAGGGTATAGCCTGAATGAATTGTGTATTTTTGTAGACTAGTATCATCCTGAGTAAGCTTTACTAAAATGGACTGTGAGAGTAACTAATTTAGGAGTAGTATATTTGGTTTTCAATGCTGCAGAGTGGAAGAACATTTTTGGGTTGATGCCAGACCCACAGCTCAGTATGGAACAATCACAGATGGCTATATATGATCCAGACACACAGGAAGTTACTCCAGAGAGGATGGCCAGCCTGATGGACTGGATAAAGACGACTCTAAGATCTGTTTACTCTGAGGAGGAGGACTGCCCAACTCCCCCCAGCAACCCCAAATAAGTGACTGAGGCAAAGATCTCAATCAGTTGAGGTTTATTAAGCCAAAATTTGAGGATGCACCCAGGAAAAGCACAAACCACAGAAGCATCTGTGGCCTGTGTTCTCCAAAGAGGGATTTGGGAACTCAGTATTTAAGGGGAGAAGACACACAGAAAGAAAAAGGAGGAAGAGGGTGAGTAGTGAAGCCAATGGTGACATTCTTGTGAGACTTTATTTAGGGCCAGGAAATCTACATTTTACATAAGATAAGGTAAATGTTTGGAAAGAAAAAGGGAGTGAATAAAGAATCAATTATGTAGGTGTCTCTGGGTAGGTGGAAGAATGATTGATCTTGTCTTGTCTCTGTTCTGTACCTTGGAGAGCTAAAGGATCACCCCAGAAAGGTGAAACATTTTAAACCATTATTAAGAAATAAGAGAATTAAAAAAAATAAATAAATAAGAAATAGGGTGAATAAAGAAAACATTGATATGGGTGAAACTGAGAGGAAAGAAAAAGGGGGGAGAGGCATGGGACTCATCCCAGTGGGGTGGAAATCTTTAGACGGTTACTAAGAAATGGGATGAATAAAATGGAAACTGATGGGGTCAAAATGAAGGTCTCAATACAACACTACGGAAAGTTGCATGGACCATAGGGAGTCCCTGCTGGTTCCCCAACATTAAGAGGTTCCAAACAGGTTTGCAGTATTTATACCCCAGTTTAGAGAAATTCAATAAGTTAGAGGTAGAGATTACAAAAAAAAAGCTGACCAACAATTGCTTGGGGCAATGTTGAGGCAGGTTAATCAAGAAAAATATTGGCAAAAGGGCCAGATTGCCTTGGCTCAATCCCCTGCTAGGGACCCAAAGCCTTTCACACAAGAGAGGGTAAAATGGTCTTTGGGTGGAGAAGTTCCTGGGACTAGAACATAAAAATGTAAGGGTTGATAGGATTATAAAAGTTGAAGTGTTTAAACACGCTTTATGCAAAGTAATTTGTCTTCTTTACCTAAACGTTTTATGAGTGAAGGAGCTCAGGAAATTTCACCCCAGAATATGACTCTTTGGTATAAAGAGTATTTTGAATTAAAGGCCCTTAGAATCAACAGGCCCTTAGAAGGGGCTTTCCCTCTAAAGGTCCCTCTGGTTAAACAGAGGGACCTATCAAAAGAACGAACAATTGACTCCCCTTCCCTGTTATCTTACTATATTGCAGGAAACAAAATCAAGAATGCAACCAGACCTGGCCCAAATACTTTTAAACATAATATTAAATACCTATCACTCAGGATAATTTATAAGTCAATCTGTTTCCTCCATCCCTTCATCCTCTCTAGTAACCATTTATTGCCCCTAAACAGAATTACCTATATTCCTCATCTCCCCTTCCCCTGTTAAAAGGGTATAAAAATATCCGGATCCCATTAGGACATTGGGTAATCACTCTGTGATTCTCCCTATGGGCACGGTAAATAAACCTCTTGCTCTTATTAATCTGCCTTAATTGTGAGTTGATCTTTCGGTGAACTTTCTGGGAAAAGAAGTTTTCTCCTTACTCCCACATGAGCATGGATACTGTATATGACTGACGGATGTTCCCCCTACCTGGTACTGTAAAACAGAGGCATGTAAATCCACCCTTTGAACAATATTAATTGCTAAATGGGCACCAGAAAGATTGCCGAGCCCACACAGTGTGGAGTAGAAGCTGGAGTGCTGGCAGAGAGAGATTCTCCCCCTGATAGCCCTCTGTGGAGTAGGGCTGGGAGTGTGGAGTAGTTACTGGGACTTATGGCAAAAGCCTGTGAGTTCTAGGCTCCTGGGATCACTTCCTCCTCCTGCCCACTCTCCTAGTGCCACCCATGCTGCTACATCAGTTACAATCCTACCACCTTCTCCAAACTTGCTGCTTACTATCTAGGCAACATCAATTGCTTCTCTGAACAAATATGTCTCCTGTGTCACATGTCAATCTTTCCTGACTAAATGGTCGGGTCACTGAGAGGCTATAATTTACAATTCCACGTTTTACAAAGAGTGTCACTGGAGTTATTATTATTGTATCCTATTCTTTTACATTCAATTCTTTGTAAAAGGGATTTAAAGTTTAAAACAATTAGATTTGACATATCTTGCACCAAATTTTGCCTTAATTATAAGGCTAGCATAATTCTGCTCCAGGCCTAAACCCTTTTATGCTTCCTTGCTTTCCAAGTTTTCTAGCATAATTCCCAATCAATTCCTCACCACTCAAGAATGGTAATAGGAAATTACTGTTTTAAGCAGTTTTCTCTGCCAGCCAGAATCTCTGAATTGGCTGGGTAGGCAGGGCCCTTTGTAAGCTGCCACTGTGCTATGCTAAAAAAAATAGATTTTATACTGCACTCACTACTAATGTCAATGCTACAAAATTGGGGTCTTCAGAGTGTTTATCTCCCAGGGAAAGAACATAAGAACCCCAAATTAAATGCTATCTTTTTTTTTTTAAACCTCACAGACATAGAAAAATAATCAGGAGGCAGATCACAGGTCAGTGAACCTCTGCCATGCTGCTGGAATTAGTACAACAAAGATTTCAATCAGTTTTGTTTCTCATCACCACAATGGAAGGAAAGAGAGAGCAGAAATAAATGGCAGAGTCATTGGCTGGTAGAAAAGGGAGCTGGGATTCCACATTTATTTTAGAAACTGAGTATAAAAAATTGCTTTCCTCACTCATGTCAGGGCAAACGGTGTGGCCAGACTTTGGCAAAGAAACCAGACATAATATACAGCCAGAAGTTTTCTGTTCTAAACAGTTAGTTCTTCTTAAATCCAGAGGACAGTGGCAGCATGTTCCTCCTTCTCCTGTGCCCACCTGTGCCTAGGGCAGATGGATGAAGATCTTGTAAACCTTAAGTTAGGCATAACACAACCAGAAGGGCTGGAGGAAACCTCTTTGCCTTCCTGGCTTAAGAAACAGAGAACCTAATTTGTACCATGTTGCCTGCAGAGCCCTAAGCAGAGAGCTTATGATGAGTAAAATATTTTTGTTGCTTTTCTAAAGTACCTTCTTTCATATACAAAGATTCCTTCAGTTGCATCTTCTATTATCCTAAATGCTTTCCTCTGGTTATAAGCAGGTGAGAATCTGTTTAGCCAAGATAAGTAGGCTGCCTCAGAGCTTCCCATAGGGAAAACTGAAATCTGATTATTCTCTTTTCTTCAATTAGTCTCTAGATTGAGAACTCCAAGTAGTAAAAGGCACAGGATAAGGATGGGAGGGACTGAGCTTTTTTGAGAGTCTATTGCTCTGCTGAATGCCACTTTGAAGGAAAAGAAGTCGAATGGCAATTTCCAGTCCATTCTGGGTTGGCCCCTTGGAGGCTCTGGCTTCTGGGTAATGTCCACAAAGTTCACAAGAGTTGTCAAAGGTACTTCTTGGGAATCCTACAGGAAAAAAGTCAGTGACAGGTCAGTGCTCGGTCCCCATTCATATAGCCCTCTAAGTTGAATGTTATTTTCTCTGAAGAAAGACCAAAACCAAATTGTTATAAGCAAGATAGCCTTTATCTCATATTGGCCCTAAGTGGTTCTCTTAATGAGACACAAGGAAATGAATTTCTTAGCAACAGTCCATGACACCAGAACTGTAAGCAGTTATACCTACCTAAATACTGACTCAAGCTTCCCCCCGTTGGGAAGCTGTCTGATATCACAGAGGCCAGATGGCAAAACGGCTGCTGTTGCATGCTTAGCAACTCTACCCTATCAGGTCTCAGAAGGCTCCAGGCTCTGAAACAGCTTAAGTGTATAAATGAAAGTAATAGTGGCAATTCTATTCTTTCTTAAATTGCAGAGAGAAAGGTAACTCACAGACTCTCAGGATTAGAAAGGATCCTGCCAACCACCCACCAATTCAAGTCAAATAAAATAGATGTTTCCACAAGAAGGGAACTTGTCAGGCTGACTCAAGTATCTGATCTAACACATGCAGCTTTTCGTAGAGATGGTAGCAGCCTGATGACATCAAACACTGGAATCATGTTTATCTAAAGTGGATTCCTTCATTCTGAGCTCACCAAGCAAACTTCAGATTAAAATTTGATGGTAAATAAGTGTCTTGTTGAACTGAAATGAAGATTTTCTCCATTCCTTCACTCTGATGCCCGTATTATCTGCTGTGGTCTTTGGCAACAGTAAGCATCAGGCTCTGGGAAGATAATTTTGCCTGGAATAACCCTTCTAGGGCCTGTTATTTTTTAAATGGTGTGGAGCCATTGCTGTGATAATCTTGCATATTAACTCTTTGGATTCTTTCTTTAAAAAGTGAAGCTCACGAGGGACTAATGTATAGAACTAATAATGTAACTTCTGAGGTGCTGAAAGAACCATATATATTACAAGGATGGCCAACCTGGGCTGAAGCTGCTGAAGGAATCTTGATTCCAGCCAGGCATCAAAGACTGGCTGAGACTAATCAGACAAAGAAAATAGATATTACTTAAATAATAAACTTTCTTTAGACTTTTAACTTATGAAAGAATTTATTATTAAGACTTCAATTTCTCCCCAGGAAATTTATAGGAGAGAGGATATATATTCAATTTTTTGAGCAAATCTTTGCAGGTGACATTATTGAAGTATGTTAATATTGTTATTTAATCTTGCTGCAGAATGCCTGATGAGCTGTATTGGCTGGGATAGCTAGTAATATTCTGGGATGGGAAATAGAATAGGCAATAAATTTTCAGCTTTGGGTTCAGTGTTGTCTAGGAGTTGAATTAATTAATGTGCCCATTTCAGAACTTTTAAGAGAAGGGCAATTTTGAAACTGCCCACTGGCAGTCCCAGGAGAATACCCAAAGGAGCTGGGGTTGGAATTAGGGTGGTGGCTTGATGATGGAAGAGTGCAGTGTTGCATCAGGAAGCCCACTGCTACACACCCAACCCACATCTACCCACCTAGTGTTAATTAGTATTAAAACTTACATTTTAATCTCTTTCTGATTCCTTTTAATTAGTTTCAAATCTAGGCAAGGAAAATAACAGTGTTACTGGCCTCCTCAAACTGCCGAATCAGGAAATTTCTGGAGCCTTGAGATCAGTCTATACCCAGAACGGACCTATCTAAGATAACCATGAGCCCAAGAAGTCATTCCTTAGGTCCATGTCTCCTCAAGCATATATCTTTATGTCTATATGGGTGTTTCACTGGCTGGGAAACCCCACATGACAAAAGTTGTTTGTATAGAGTTGTTCTTTCAGCCGCATTCAGAATATATGCTCATCAAGAGCTACTATTAGACTTGATTTTAAGACAGAAGTGTAAAGACATGTCTTCTCCCTTTATATCTCAAAACTATTCCAATCCAACAAGAAAGAGATACAAAAACTCCGTCTCTACTGAAATGAGAAGATACCATATGTGAAAACAGAAAGCAGATGGAGGCAAAGTTTCCCAGAGGGAAAGAAGGCCAAACCTAAAAGTCTTCAGAGAATAGAAGCAAGCAGATTTTCTCTATAGAACCCTGAAAGACTCAGTAATAGGAGATAACAAGGAGGCAGGGATGATGTAGGGATGGAAAATGGTTACTGAATGATATCCCCTCAGTGCAATCAGCTATCCCTTTCCCACCTCAACAAGAGAATGAACAACATAAGCCAGAGAAATTGGTGATTCAGGGACATTGGACATAGAGAAAGACAAAGTGAAGCATAAAACTAAACATAGATGGCTGGGTGCGGTGGCTCACGCCTGTAATCCTAGCACTCTGGGAGGCCAAGGTAGGCAGATCACTCAAGGTCAGGAGTGCAAAACCAGCCTGAGCAAGAGCGAGACCCCATCTCTACTAAAAATAAAAACAAATTAATTGGCCAACTAAAAATATATAGAAAAAAAAAATTAGCCAGGCATGGTGGCGCATGCCTGTAGTCCTAGCTACTCGGGAGGCTGAGGCAGAAGGATCGCTTGAGCCCAGGAGTTTGAGGTTGCTGTGAGCTAGGCTGATGCCATGGCACTCTTGCCCAGGTAACAGAGTGAGACTCTGTCAAAAAACAAAACAAAAAACTAAACATAGAGGGAACACTCTGGATGAAATCTCTTTACTTATCTATCCAGCTCTAAAATACTTGCAGATTGTCTTATACCCATACCCTTCAGTCAGGAGACTGGAGGGTCTTCTCTTAAAAACACTAACACTCTCAGCAAAGGCACAAAGATACTAATTGCCCTGCAGTGAAGGCCACCAGTCAGTAAGTCTCACCCATGATCACAGAGCTTCAATCAGCTTAATAGCTTATTCTTATTTTGGATAGAAAGCTAGAGACTGACAAACATGGAGGGAAAGCATCTCACATTAAAGAGAAAAACTGTACCAAATGAATTGAAAAAACTCCAAGGAAACAGAGACAATGAAAGATGAAGATGCAAAGTTGTTAATATCTTCAAAGATATAGAAGAAAAAGATATTATAAAAAAATAGAGAATAAGAAGGAGTTTAAGTGTTAAAATGTGACAGTCAACATAAAAAATGAGTAGAAAGGTTGAAAGGTAAAGTTGAGAATCTCTTCTAGGAAGAACAAAAACATAAGGAGATAGACAATGAGAGAAAAGAAAAAATATCAGAAAATCAATCTTACATCCCTTTAACAGATTAATAGGAATTTCAAAAGGAGAGATCAAAGAAAATGGGGAGGAAATCATTAGCCATGTAGTAACAATTGAAATTTCTCAGAACTGAGTTTCCAGAGTAAAAAAACCCCATGAATTGTTTGGTATAATGAATGAGGAAAAGACCTAGCCAAAGCATAATACTGTGGAAAGTTCAGACTACTAGGAATAAAAAGGTTTTAAAATGGTGTCTGAATAGCAGTATTAGAAACTAGAAGACAATGAAAAATTGCCTATAAAATTGTGAGTGAAAATAATTTTCAATCTAGAATTTTATGCGTAGCCAAATGATCAATTAGGCATGATGATGATGATGGTTGAATAAGTTATTTTCAGACATAAGAACTAAAGAACATGTATCTTTTCCCAAAGAAGTTATCAGAATTTGAGCTCCACCAAAACAAGGGAGTAGACCAAGAAAAAGGAAGACGTAGCATCCAGTAAACAGTGAATCTAACACAAGTAAGAACTTCTAAGATGGCAGTAAAGGAAGGTCCCATGACAACTGCTGGGCAGCAACTAGACAGACCAGGGGTGGGAAACCTGTTGTCTTAAAGCTACATGTGGCCTTCTAGGTCCTTAAGTGTGGCCTTTTGACTGAAAGGCCAAATTTTACAGAATAAATCCTTTTATTTTTATTAATACATTTTTGTCTTTTACATTTTTATTTTTAAAATGAATATATTTAAAATATCAAAGAATAAAACAAGTTTCAATGAAATAATCCTCCCAGATTGACCAGCACAATTAAAACATTAGTAAGCCATAAGGGCTAAATTGATGGCTGCTACACTCATGATTTAGGTCTAATTTCCCCTACCTGACTGGTGCCACTACTGCACGAAGCTGGCTGGCGAGAGTTTATGGAAGTTGAGTACACCAGTTTGTTATCAGCCTTTGACAATAGTGCACTGTGTTTCTGTTTGAAGTGGAATTTGTGAATAGTTGCACAGCTCAACACTATCTTTTAATAGTCTGCTTAACAGCCCATCATGTCAAAGAAGACCAACAGAACACTATAGGAAGAAAACAGATTTTTTAATGAGGATTGGGAATTGCAATATTATCTTGTTTCTGCTAAAGATGAGATGATTTGCTTGCTTTGTGATACTGCAATATCAACATTAAAGAAATTCAAAGCTCATTAGTATTATAACACTTATAAGGACCACAAATATTTTAAATCAGAAGGAGAGGCATGAAAGGTTGTATTGCAGGAATTAAAAGATGAAAGTAAAAAGCAAAGACAATTCTTTCAAGCAGTGATAAGACCTGGAAATAATGCCACAAAAGCAACTTATAAAGTAGATTATATACTCTGGAAAAAAGGGAAGTCATTCAATGATGTAGAAATTGTGAAAGAATTCATTGTCAAAGTTGTAGAACGTTTAGACTCTGATAACATTTCAAAGTACAAACAACTGCCTCTTTCAAGGAGAACCAAAACTGATCGGCAGCATTCATTAGCCTTCAACTTAACAAAACAACTTCATGTAATACTTCAACAGAAAAATATATATTATTCAATTGCTTTGGATGAATCAACTGATACTACTGACTTGGCACAGGTTTTATACTTCACTGGGGTCATAACAGAAGATTTCTTTTGCTATGAGAGTTACTCACTTTGGGCACTCTTGTGAACAGAACACAGGGGATAGATATATTCAACAACTTTCAAGATATATGTTGTGAAGTTGGACTGAATTTGATAAATTTATAAGTGTGTACAGACAGTGTACCTTCTGTGACAGGAAAACATGAAGGGTTTATTACACAGATGAAAAAAGTAACAGATCCAGATCCTCTCATTTCTTTTCACTGTATGTGACAATAGCAAAAATCTCTGTGCTAAAGCTATTATAAGTGACACTTTGCAACAAGTATTGTTAACTATATTTGTGCAAATGCACTGTCAGTTTCATAACATGCTAAAGTTAAACAATGAGGTATTCAGTGTGGATTTGCCATATCATTCTAAAGTGCATTGGCTATTGCAGGGACAGATGTTAGCCAAAATTTGATCTCTGAGAACAGATAAATTTTATGAAGAACAGAATCAGCAATGTGAATTATTGAAAGAAGATTTCTATAGGAATGCAGCATTTCTGTGTGATATCATGTCCAATCAAAACAATTGGAATATTTCTTTGCAAGGTAAAACTAAGTCTATACATGATATGTTGCACAAACAATCCAAGAATTTCAAAAAAGCTATCTTTTTTCAAAACACTTCTTCTTCAAACGGAACTTTCGGATGAACATTTTCCCTGGTTAGCAAAAGTCATTGATGAGCAAGATGATATTATATGCAAATCATCTGAAGAATACACAGCTGTTATAGATCTATTAATTGGATAATATAATGAAAAGTTCAGTGACTTTGAGAATCATGACATTACACTCAAATCAGCATTTCAGCTCACCTAGTTGATATTACCAAGGCACCTAAAGAACTACAGATGAATTGATTGAGCTCTCAGGGATAATATTTTAAAGTCATTGTTTGATGCTGAGAAAGATCCAATTAAAATATGGAAAAATGCAGCAGAATACCCATGCCTTTGGCAACATGGCCGAAAAATGCCTTTTTGCTTTTCAACCACAGTGATTCTACATTCTCCAACCTAATACAAATCAAATTGCCCTTAAGGTCACAGATGACTGATGCCCATGCAGACCTCCCTGCTGTAACCAAATATTCAACTACTTTCCAACAAAAAGCGGACATAACAAAGTCATTAAAGGTTAGTTAACTTTAAAATTAACAGTTTTCATTTTTTGAAATTATTAAGTACATAGTAGTTAGAATTTTACAAAATAATATACATCTTTAAGTATATCTAGTTGAAGTTTCTTGAATGCGGCTTTATTTGATTAATGTGGCCTTCCAACATGAAAAGGCTCCCCAACCCTGACTAGACCATATTATATCAGGTTATGGAGGTCTCCATGAAGCAACTACATAGGAAAAAGTGGAACTGATAGAGTATATGGCAAGTTCAACTATTTGGAAAACTGCATTGAGAGACATTTTACAGCTATTGCAGAGAGTGAGAAGTCTTAGCCATTAGCTCAAAGAAAACTAAGAATGAAATATGAGGTAATTATTAATTTCAGGAAAAATAAAGTTTCACAAAAACTGAACTACTTGGCTCAGCATAAATATTTACTTAATCATAATAATGAAACATTGAATGACAACAATAAAATATTTTGATGCAACTACATTGGGAAAGTGTTAAGAGGGATATGTTGTGAAGTTGGACTGAATTTGGTAAATTTAGCAAGTGTGTACAGACAGTGGCAAATAACTGAGCTGAACTCACCTATGAAAATAGGAAGTCATTATCTCTGAAACTGATGATTCAAGAGATAACTAAGTGCTTGATAGCACAGTAGCGTGACTACAGTTAACAATATATTGTATATTTCAAAATAGCCAGAAGAGGCCGGGCGCGGTGGCTCACGCCTGTAATCCTAGCTCTCTGGGAGGCCGAGGCAGGCGGATTGCTCAAGATCAGGAGTTCAAAACCAGCCTGAGCAAGAGCAAGACCCCGTCTCTACTATAAAAAACAGAAAGAAATTAATTGGCCAACTAATATATATAGAAAAAATTAGCCGGGCATGGTGGTGCATGCCTGTAGTCTCAGCTACTCGGGAGGCTGAGGCAGCAGAATTGCTTGAGCCCAGGAGTTTGAGGTTGCTGTGAGCTAGGCTGACGCCATGGCACTCACTCTAGCCTGGATAACAAAGTGAGACTCTGTCTCAAAAAAAAAAAAAAACAAAATAGCCAGAAGAAAAGATTTGAAATGTTCTTAACACAAAGAAATGATAAATGTTCATGGTGATAGCTATCCTAAACACCCTGATTTGATCTGTATATGTTGTATGCATTTATGAAAACATCATATGCACCCCATAAATATGTACAATTGTTATGTATAAATAATTTTTTAAATTAAAAAGACAGATAACTAAGTATACATACTGCTTAGAAATCAAGGTAAATACTGGAGGGAACAGATAAAAGAGTTAAACAGGTAATTTCTGGAGAGTAGGATGATGAGGGAGGATATTTTTTAAGAGATCTTCTTTTCTGGCATTTTTTTATTTTAAAAAACATATGTATGACCCACATCTTAGGGATGTGGTGAGCATTGTGGAGGGGAAAGACATACCTCTAACCCTTGCTAGGGAGAGGCAAAGATATAAAATGTAACTAAAATGTTAAAAAAACAAACAGAAAAACATTTATCTGATGTTGGGCAGGTGATGGGTAATCCTAATTGTAATTAGGGTCCCTAATGGGTGGGCTTAATTTCATTCATATATTTATTAACAGATATTTCAAGTGAAATGTTTATCCTTCATTTATTAAAAAAATTCCCAGTATAATTGTATCGAGGTTTTGAACAAATGTAGCTTATGCAGTAGATAGTCCAAGTAAAAGGAACATGAATTTCACTTACCAGGTCACTGGATAATAGCGGATGTTACTGATCCATTTTAGAATTTGAGTTTTAGTACCACATGAATAATAAAGGTTTTTGAGTTATGTTCAATGTGTTATATTTTAATTTTGAAGTCTAAAGTTCTTCTATTTATGTTTTTAAACTTATATATAGGCAACATTAGAGAATTCACTGTTTAGTGTATGTATCAAGAGCATTGGAGAAAAAAAACTCCCTCAAAGTCTGGTTATCTCATTTCTTTTGTCAGCACAGACAAAAGACACATAGCCCAGTCAGCACATTTCTTTTACTATGGATCCAGTTCTGTTAGGTATGGTTGACTTAATTTATTTCTACTTCAAGCTATATTTCACAATGTTTACTTCAGAAATTACCACCAACAATTTTAACACTTTCTAAAGTTTGGGGAATTAATTTGCTTTAATTCAATTTACAGTGCAGCAAAATTCTTTGTCTCAAAATAAGATTTACTTTGTAACAACATGAAGAGTTTGAATTAAGCTTTATTTGGCTTTGGGAATAAGGAGTACAACCAATATATTACATCTGCATAATCACAATTTTCAAACCATTATATGTTAATCCCCTATGTCAAATCATTACAAATGGAAACTATCATTATTAAAGAAAAAGCTATAGATACTATGTCTTAGATGTGTTTTTGTAGCTATATTCAGACTAGTTCTATTTGAACTAGAATAAATTCAAGTGTGTAACTCATTGCTGAGCTGTTAAGAGTTCTTTGTTCTATTCAAGAACTTTGTCGGATACATGTATTGCAAACCTTTCCCCCTAGTTAATGGCTTTCCTTTTCACTTTTCTTAAATGTCTTTTTGTTTGGTTTTATTATTTTTATTAAGGTATAACTTATAAACAATAAATATATTTATATATAATATGAATATATATCATAAGTGTTTAGTTCAGTGAGTTTTGCCCATTATATATGCTATATAGCAAATACTCCAAACAAGATCTGGAATATGTCTATCATTTCACAGTTCCTTTGGGTCTCTTTTGTCTATTCCCTGTCCCTCTCCCAGAAGCACTACTTTCTGCCTTTTATCACTAAAGATTAGTTTTCCTTGTTCTTGTACTTTATATAAATGGAATCATACAGTATATTTTGTGTGTGTATGTGTGTTTGGCTTCTTTCACTCAAGATAAACGTTTTTGAGATTCATCCATGTTGTTTTGTGTACCAGTAATACATTCTGTTTTATTGCTGAGTAGTATTAAATTGTGTGAATGTACCACAATTCGCCCACTCTCCTCATGATGGATATTTAGGTTGCTTCTGGTTTTGTTAATAAGGCTGCTATGAAATTTCTTGTACGAGCCTTTTTGGGGGCATATATTTTAACTTCTCCTGGGTAAAGAACTAGGAGTAAAATTGCTGAGTCATAGAGAAGATGCATTTGTAAAATTTAAGACCAAGTGGTTGTACCACTGTTCATTCCTACTAGCAGTGTATAGGAATGCCAGTTGTTCTACATTCTTAGAACATGATTGTTAGTCTTTTTTGATTTTAGCTATTCCAATGGGCATGAAGTACTATCTTGTGGTTTTAATTTGTATCTAATGATTAATGATGTTGAATAGTTTTTTACATTTATTGACCATTGTTTATTTCTTTTTGTGAAGCATCTGTTCAAATATTTTGTCCATTTTTAGTTTTTTTGTCATTGTATTATTTATTTGTAGGAGTTCTTTTCATATTTTAGATGAGTCTTTTGTCAGATAATGTATTGAGAAATATTTTCTCCTCAACTAGCCTGCCTTTTCATTTTCCTAATGAAATGTATCTTTTGTTGAGCAGAGATTTTTAGTTTTGATAAAGTCCTACTTATCAACTTTTTAAAGTCTTATGGTTAATGATTTGTGTTTCTTGTCTCAGAAATCTTTGCCTACTTCAAATTTGTAAAGATGGTCTCCTGTTTCTTTTAGAAGCTTTATAACTTTGGGTTTTATGTATTGGTCTATGATTTTTGTGTATGGAGTAAGACAAGAATCAGAGTTCATTCCCGCACCCCCGCCCCGCCCCATAATATGTTTAGCTAGTAGTTCCAGTTTTATCCAGTTGTTCCAGCACCAACTGTTAACATTTTTTTTTCCTTTTCCCATTGAATTGATGTGATCTGTGAATCTATTTTTGGACTCTCTCTTCTGTTCTTATACCAGAGTACCACATTGTCTGAGATGTAGAGTAAGTCTTTTTTTTTATTTTTTTTGAGACAGAGTCTGGCTTTGTTGCCCAGGCTATAGTGAGTGCCGTGGCATCAGCCTAGCTCACAGCAACCTCAAACACCTGGGCTCAAGCAATCCTGCTGCCTCAGCCTCCCGAGTAGCTGGGACTATAGGCATGCGCCACCGTGCCCGGCTAATTTTTTCTCTATATATTAGTTGTCCAATTAATTTCTTTCTATTTATAGTAGAGATGGGGTCTTGCTCTTGCTCAGGCTAGTTTCAAACTCCTGACCTCGAGCAATCCGCCCGCCTCGGCCTCCCAGAGTGCTAGGATTACAGTTGTGAGCCACCGTGCCCGACCTAGAGTAAGTCTTAAAATCAAGTACTGTAAATCCTCCAACTTTGTTCTTTTTCAAATTGTTTTGGCAATTCTAAGTCTTTGCATTTCCATGTAAATTTTAGAATCAGCTTGTCAATTTCTAAAAAAAATGCATGCTAGGATTTTATTGGGTTTGCATTGAATCTATAGATCCATTTGAGGATAGACATTATAATGTTGAGTCTTCTCCATGAACCATTCATTTAGGTCCCCTTTAATTTCTCTCAGTAATGTCTTACAGTGAAGAGGTGTTTCATTCTTTCTGTTAAATCTTTCCTAAGTAATTTGTTTTATCATGGTATTGTTAATGAAATTGAATAAAATCATCTCTGAATAACATCTAGTTATTTTTACATGTTTCTAGTGACTTGAAGTTTAATTTTATAAAAGCAGTAAATTATATTGTAAAGAGCTACAGAATACACATAAGTAAAAATAAGAAATAAAACACCACATTTCCATCACTAAGGATACCATTATTAATATCTATTATCTTTGTTTATACATATAGATATCCATATATGCATTTTTAACCATATGAGATCATATTATAAGTCTATTTTGTAATCTGCTTTTTAAAAAAATAGCCTCTAGCTTTTCATGTCAATAACATTTATCTAAAATACAGTCCATATTCAAGTTTATTCAACTCTTCCAAAATGTGCTTTACAGTTGTTTATTCACATCAGACTCCTCATCCAAAAACATGAACTGTATCTGTTGTATCTATTATATGAGTCTCTTTTAGGGACAAATGTATACATATTTGAGGGAGAAGCCAATGAAAATATTTAAGTTCTCTCACTTATTTTAAAGATGTAAATGAAACTACTAATTTTCAAATGAATCACTGAAAATGAATATGTTAAAGCTGCTGCCCTCAACCTCTGAGGCTGCAGACCTGTATCAGTCTGTGGCCTGTTAGGAGCCAGGCCACACAGAAGGAGGTGAGAAGCTTCAAGCTAGGGAAACTTCATCTGTATTTACAGCATCAGTGCCTAAGCTCTGGCACCCCCTACTGCCGGCTGTGGAAAAACTGTCTTCCATGAAACCAGTCCCTGGTGCCAAAAAGGTTGGGGACCACTGTGTTAAAGAATAAATGTGAGGGGGGAGGGGGGCATGGGCAATATAAGTAACCTTAACACTTGTACCCCCATAATATGCTAAAATTTAAAAAAAAGAATAAATATGGTTGAACATCATATATTAGGAAGAGATGTTAAGTGGTTATGTATTTTAACATGGAACACTGAGCATACTTTGAAAAGTTCTTTAAAAAAAGAGGTAATAATATATTAAAACACAACAAACTAGGCCAGTTTTTTCTATACTAGCTATTAAGAAAAAAAACCACAGAAGGGGGCAAAGTACTTCTACAGTCTAGTAATTCATTAGGAGATAGAGGCAAATAGTAGCTCATTAATCCTTGAAAAAGAAAGACTTTAGTGATAGAAACTTCACTGACTGTCACAACAATCAAGTCTACTGGTGGTGCTACTGTTGTCTCTTCTCAGAAGAGGTCAGTTGGTGTCCTCCAAGACATAACAGAAAGGGAAACAGAACCCTTTCCGAGCCCTTTCTCCTATAGCAATTATTTCTAAAATCTAATGTTGAATTATTTTGTTTAGTGTTCCTTATCTTTCCTAGTATACTGCCCTGTTTAATAAGAGATTGTAGCACAGGTTCTTAGCCTGGCTTCAAGAACCTAATAAATCCCTTGAAACTATATAAGGAAAGTTGCATGTCTGCATTTTTCTAGTAAATCAGTAATGTTTAACAGATTCTGTCAATGGGGTCCATAAAATTTAACACCCACTAAGACACTCAGGTAGCTAGACTGGCAGTTTTCTAGCATATACTATTTGATTGAGGTATAAAACACAGCTGACTTTCAATTATAATCAATAAAAGACATTTATTAAATAAAAAATATAAGTAGTTTTGGAATATAGTCAAAGATATATTCTCTAGAAGTGTTTTTTCATGGAGATACAGAGTGGAAAAATAGATAACTGAGATTGGGAAGAGTAAATGAAGGGATTGGAGAGGATAAAAAGAAGTGGGTTAAACATACAGTAAAGTACAAACATACAGTAAGATAGAAGGAATAAATTCAATGCTTGATAGCAGAGTAGGATGACTATACTTAATAAAAATGAATTGTGATTGGGTGATGGATTCCCTGAATACCGTGACTTGATCACTATATATTATATACATGTAAGAAAATTTATCATATACCCCATAAATTTACAGAAATTAAAAAAAAGTGTTTAAACCACAATGAGATACCACCTAACCCCAGTGAGAATGGCCTGTATCAAGAAATCCCAAAACAACAAATGCTGGCGAGGATGCAGAGAGATAGGAACACTCTTACACTGCTGGTAGGACTGCAAATTAGTGCAACCTTTGTGGAAAAGAATTTGGAGATATCTCAAACAACTAGAAATAGAAATACCATTCGACCCAGCAATAGCGTTGTTGGGCATCTACCCAAAAGAACATAAGTCTCTCTATTATAAAGACATCTGCACCCAAATGTTTATGGCAGCACAATTCACTATTGCACGGTCATGGAAACTACCCAAGTGCCCGTCAATTCATGAGTGGATAACTAAAATGTGGTATATACTCACAATGGAATATTACTCAATCCTAAGAAACGACAGTGAGCTAGCACCATTTATGCTATCCTGGATTACGCTTAAGCCCGTAATACAAAGCGAGACGACACAAGATCTGGAAATAGGGCTACACATCTACTCACCATTAAATTGGTACTGACTGACTAAAACTATGGTGCCCAAAAAACGGTAGTGTTCAACAGAGAGTTAGAGGGGGGAGACCCACAGCTTAAGGAAATGGTGAGCATTATGAGGGGGAAGGGATTACCTCTATCCCTTTTTAGGGAGAGGCAAAGATATACATTGTTACCAAAATGTCTGGAAAAAAAATTTGTAATCCGGAAGTGGGCAGGTGGAAGGGCAAAGGAGGGGAAGGGTATGTACTTACACAGTGAGTGCAGTGCGCACCACCTGGAAGCTGGAGACACACTAGAAGCTCTAGCATAGAGGGGTGGGGGAGGAGGGGCAGGGGCAAGACATGTAACCCTAACAATATTTGTACCCCTATAATATGAGGTAATAAAAAAAAGTCTTTTTCAAATTGTAAACTGCGACACATTAGTGGGTTTTGTCTAACATTAAAAAAAAAACAAAAATAGAATAAACTAGAATAGAAATATCACAGAGTACACTGCATATAGCAAAGGCATTGTTTTATAAAGCTTTTATTCCCATTTTATATGTATGTGTGTTGTAAACTGGGCCATGATGTAAAATTTATCATGGGAGATAGCCAACAAAAGTTAAAAAACAGTGCTCTAATATCTGCTTTTTTTCTTTTCTATTTTGCCTTATAACTTTTTTTTTTGAGACAGAGTCTCACTTTGTTGCCCAGGCTAGAGTGAGTGCCGTGGCGTCAGCCTGGCTCACAGCAACCTCAATCTCCTGGGCTCAGCGATCCTACTGCCTCAGCCTCCCGAGTAGCTGGGACTACAGGCATGTGCCACCACGCCCAGCTAATTGTTTTTTGTATATATATTTTTAGTTGGTCAATTAATTTCTTTCTATTTTTGGTAGAGACGGGGTCTCGCTCAGGCTGGTTTTGAACTCCTGACCTTGAGCAATCCGCCCGCCTCGGCCTCCCAAAGTGCTAGGATTACAGGCGTGAGCCACCGCGCCCGGCCTATAACTTCTTTATATACCATTTCTATGGAAGCTTGGGCCAAAAAAGTTATGATGATAAAAATAATAATGATATAAAGAATAATACTTACTGAGTATTCATTATGTGCTAGGAGCTGTGCTAAGTGTTTTACTTTTATGATCTCATTTAATCTATACAACTCAATTAGTATTATTAACCTCCACTTCATAGAAAAGAAAACTATTTAGAAAAGTAAAATAACTTGATGTAGACATAGGCCATCTGACTCACAGCCATGCTGACCACATAAACTGCAGGCAGTGGGTCTCCTAGATAATCTCAAGAGCAGATGATTCACTTGGTGATAAACAAGAATTAAATATTATAATTTTAGAAAGGTTTAGAGACTTGGTCCTATGATGATGCT
Organism: Microcebus murinus; assembly: GCF_040939455.1. Taxonomy (NCBI): domain Eukaryota; kingdom Metazoa; phylum Chordata; class Mammalia; order Primates; family Cheirogaleidae; genus Microcebus; species Microcebus murinus. The sequence continues at coordinate 29,792,222 of NC_134117.1, read as the reverse complement.
ACATTGTTCATTATACTCATTGTTTTGGTTATAATTGATAAAGAATATTCTGTAAAACTAGTTATTTCTTCCTAGAGATATATTTTATTTTTTATTTTTTTTGAGACAGTGTCTCGCTTTGTTGCCCAGGCTAGAGTGAGTGCCATGGCATCAGCCTAGCTCATAGCAACCTCAAACACCTGGGCTCAAGCAATCCTGCTGCCTCAGCCTCCTGAGTAGCTGGGACTACAGGCATGGGCCATCATGCCCGGCTAATTTTTTCTATATATATTAGTTGTCCAATTAATTTCTTTCTATTTATAGTAGAGATGGGGTCTTGCTCTTGCTCAGGGTGGTTTCGAACTCCTGACCTCGAGCAATCTGTCCACCTCGGCCTCCCAGAGTGCTAGTATTACAGGTGTGAGCCACCGCGCCGGGCCTCTTTTATTTTTTAAAATTAAAAAAAGTTTATATGCAGACATGAGATATAATTTATTTTATTAATCCCTAAACTTAAAGATCCCTTTAAAGGCCCAATTAGCATAAAATTACAAGTAGCAAAGAACCATGTAAATGAATGCTATTTACCTTCTGGGGTTTGTTGTGAGAATTCAATACTTAACACAATACACTGATAAAAAATACTATCGGTACCTGTCATAAAGTAAATGTTCAATAAACATTTAGCTATTATATTAATAATTATCATACAAAATGATAGGAAAGTCTATACAATTTTTTGCTTTAGTTTTTTCCTACTTTATAGTTAGTCCTTGGGAACTATCCAAAAATTATGCTCCTTTACTTTTTAATCAATTAATTAATTTTATTTATTTATTTATTTTTTTGAGGTAGGGTCTTGCTCTGTTTCCTGGGATAGAGTGTAGTGGCATCATCATAACTCACTATAACCTCAGACTCTTGGGCTTAAGCAATCCTCCTGCCTCAGCCTCTCGAGTAGCTGGGACTACAGGTACATGTTATCATGCCTGGCTAATTTTTCAATGTTTAGCAGAGACAGGGTTTCGCTCTTGCTCAGCCTGGTCTTGAACTCCCAAGCTCAAGTGAACCTTCCACCTTGGCTTCCCAGAGTGCTAGGATTATAGGAGTAAGCCACTGCACCTGGTCAAAACTGTTCATTTAATAGAGGGCATAAACCAATAACTGATGACTACAAATACAACAGGAGTAACTTTAATTGCAATCAACAAACTCAGAGATTCTTTTTTTTCAAAATTTTTTTTTCTATATCCCAAGTCATCAAGCAATCCGAGAATCTTATATGTGTGTGATTGTCACATTGAACACTTATTTATGGAAAATCTTTTCTGCAGTTGAATCAATCGGTATAGTAATAGTGGTGGGATTATTTAAAAGAAATTAACCTATTACCTGAGGTAAGGAAATTAAAAAAAAAAACTGGTAAAAATAGGATATAGGTTGTATTCATGACAGCATGTTAATTTCAGTGACCAGGCAGGGAGGATAGACTTGAAAATTAACTGTCGGCTTACTATGAACAAACATTGGTTTGGCAACATAAATTGTCTTTCAGAAGATAAAGGATGGTCTGATTACCAAATGGTGACAATACAGTCTAGACTTTGCAAGACTTAGTGGTCTTTTATGAGCCACAACTTACCTCTACAGATTGGCATTGGTATAGGAATCGGGCTGATGACACATGAGCTTGTGGGTTGGACTGGAGGCCTAGAAATGACCATAATACCTGAATCTCCAAGGAAACTGGTATGAAACAGCATGAAGTACAGTTTTTAGCCTGCAGAAGGGTAAAGAAACATCTGCTTGAATTGCCTGATGGTTGCCAATAGTCAGTCACTATGCATTAAATAGCTATTGTTTCTTAAATGTTATATTATACAATGGAGAAGGTTTAAAGAAAGAACACAAAAGTTCACAACAGACCATATTATTATTTTTGCTTTTAAAGAATTGATGATTAAAGGCAAATTTGGATAGGGAGATGTCTTATAAAACGGTATGCAACTAGAGCAGCACATGATGCCATAGAGAGACGTTCACTCATTAATTTATAGTTATCTCCTATGTACCAGCTGTGTGGGAGGCACTGGTCTTGAGCAGGCAACTTGGTTAAAGTAAAGGGTTTGAACATAGGAATAGTGAAAGGTTAAAGAAGAGGACAACTAAGGGTTAAATTATGAAATCCATCCAAGTTGTCTGTTTTGAAGGCCTCAGAGAGCCTCAAAAGTTTCCAGAATAGAAACATGGTATACTTAAAGCAGTACTCTAAGAAGATTAATTGCAAAGATCCATATAGAAGGATATACCATTCTGTATGGTTTCAATTTTTAACTGGATAACGTATTTCAATGTGCAAATGCAAATTTTTATGAGAACAACAGGAAGAATCTGTTGTCCTTATATAACCTCATGAAAGAATCTGTGCTTACCAAATATTTAAGAATATTTGAAATACATGGTGAGCTTCTGAACCACAGGCAATCTCTAGAATTTCTACCATAATTTTTTTTCTAAGTAAGGAAAATAAGTTAGGCATAAACCTACTTTGAAATAATGACTTCAAGTGGGCATGATTTCTTACACTTTTCCTTCTATGACAAACACATTATCTATGGAGACAAGGCTGGTTTTAACCTTATTATCCATAATTTACAAAGGGGGAAAATATACTTCAACAGAATGTGCATTCTCTCCTTACTGAAACACTGCAGCTCCTGCGGAGGATCCTAGTCCACCCTTCTTTCTGGGCTGGGTCAGCATTACCAAAGATGGCAATAAGCTCTGGTCTCAGACTTCCATGGAGAGTCTGATAAATCTCCTGCTGCAAGTGGCTGCAGTTCGCTGTCTTCACCCTGTAATTAAACACCACAGAGGCTGAAGTCCAATGCTAACATAATAATGCAACTTTATTAGTACTATATATTAATCCAAATATCAGAAATATTATAAAATAGATTGGAAGAAATAATCTTTAGTAGATATTAAAGGACTGTCAGAAAACTCTTAGCAATGTTAACACTATTTAGATTAAAAGACTATTCCTAACTATAATAGCATTCTCTGAACTATCATTTAAAACATAAAAGGTATTATATCAACATATTCCCTTATAAGCAGAAACAAATTTGTGGGAAATCATATGGAAGCAAAGACTTACCTGAGCTTGCATCCAGACATTGCATTCACTCCAAATTGTACTACATGTCTCTTAACAGAGCAAGTCCCATTACCCTGGCTCTGCAAAAGGGTCATCTGAAGTGGAAAAGCGATGGTCAAGGAGATAACAGGAAAAAAAGTAGGCAAGATTGGAAAATTTATGCTCTTATTTTCCCTTAACACTATTTATATTTTATTTATATCAGTCAAGTAAAAAATGTATGCTTTTCCCCCCTAGTAATTAAAAAAACAGAGACAATTACTGTTTTTCCAAAATGGTTAACCGGATGCCAGTATATAAATATCTCGTTAAAACAAAAAATCAGTCCAACCCTCACCTTTGGCCAGTATAATGTAAGTTTTAAAGCTTTTGGTGGCATCAACATTCAAGAACATAATGTATTCATAATTTGGTAAAGAAAGTGCTGAATACCAAAAAAATGGGGAACTTCAAGAATCGAAAAATCTAAAAGATCAGCTTCTCATTAGGGTACCCAGCTCTAAAAAGGATACTGAGTAACTTATATCACCAGTTAGAGCTAAGAGTGGCTTCCCAACAATATAGCCAGGATTCCCACTTCTAGGACCAGTAAGAGGAGCAGCTGTGCTTTGTTGAAACGGCTGCAGAAAGAGTGAAGAAAAGTCATTTATGGAGAAAAGCATGCTTTGCCACCTTCTACTTCGTGGCTTCATATTCTTTCTTAAGGCAGTGTAATAAGTGAGCTACAATGAACAATCTGGCTTCTTTCCACAGTGTAGCATTTTGCAGAAATTTCTACTCCAGTATTTGACTTTTTTTTATTCACTAAAATAAATCCTCAGTGATCTGAATATTGAAATTCACTATATGCCACTTCTATCAAGGATTACGACACCAAGGATCTATCAAGGATACCTTAGCCCTATTTCTAAAAATTTATTAGCAATTTAGGGCTATGTTCAGCCTGGCTAAAATCAGAGGAATTTAAACGTAACTTTAAAAATATATTTTAGTTAACTATAAATGTTCCAGAGTTGAGTTCTGACAGACACAGTGCTTGGATGATCATCTGAAGGTAGAGTTGAGAAGAATTCTGCTGGGTTCAAAAAGAGGAAAGAAGTAGAAGAAAGCTAAATGGTGGTGATCAAGACTGGAAACTTAAATTAAGTGGGAAATGAATAAAATTCTGAATAGGAGAAAAGCTAAAGAATTTCTGTGGATGTTGGTTGAGTTTATGATTCAAAACAACTATTTAAAAAAAGAGTTTTGATTTGAGATTGAAGTCAATCTTGTTGGACCAGAGTATCAGAGAAAACATTAACAAATAAACATTTGTTGAATACCTGTAACTTGTAGTTGAATTATGAAATATTAAATATTGAGGCATTAATCAACAGATTGAACTAGGAGGGCTTCATATTCTTATTCTATTTCACATGGATTACAGAAGCAGGGGAACTATTTATAACCCAATATTTCTTCCCTTCTTAATCCCCTATAAGAGAAGGGCCCTAACCCTGAAGTAAAAGATGAAGTGTTGCTGTAAAGAAGGGCTTGGCTCCACAGTCAGGTTGGTTTGTTCAAAACTGACAGAGACTTTCTGTATTCCAAAAGTCCCATTGGTCTCTATTTCATAGGTGACCTGAAATGCAAAACAATAATCAATTAATAAAAATAGTTATTGGACCAATTATTGTAACTGAATGAGGGAGACTGAAAAAGTAATATTAAAAATGCCAAACACAAAAACCATGAAATGATAAAGATGACTTCATATTACATTTGCCTATGGAGAATAAACTAGATAGAGCTCTTTGAAAGGGTTCATGGAGGAGGTGACTTTATGGTATGAATTGAAAAGGAAGAAAAGTTGTGATTGTGGGTAGAGGAGGGCAAGTAGAAACAGAGGCAGAAGTGAGCACAGAACAGAAACTTGGTATATTTGGCTCTCTTAATATCTGAGGATGGAAGTCACAAGTAATTGAAGGTAACCTTAAATTTCTCAGCAGTCTTTAAAAGGATGCTTTAAGATAATTTTTGCTTTTTTAGGTTGGATCAATTAGAAGAGCGAGAATAGAGGAAAAGAAGTTGACTTTTCAGCCTTTCAGATGATATCGACAATGTCAATGAAGAAAATGTGCTCAGTCAGTAAAAACTGGTAAAAGGCTGCATGTGGGCAAAGGAAGAGTCAGAAATAATTCTAATGTTCTGGTCCTGAAATCCTCCAGAGGATGGAGGATGGTGGCAATGGAAATGACTGAAACATGGTTGGGAAAAAGATGATGGGCTCTATTCTTGACATGTGAAATTTCAGGTAATGCACAAAAATTTAGATGGGGTCAGCCTAGTACTTAAGAGACAATGAGAGTTGGTCCGAGGGTTGTGGGTTATTGTTAAGCTGATTTAACATTGTCTCCCCCCACAACCACGCTTGACTAGCTTTAAAAAAAAAAAAAAAAAAAGAGACAATGAGGTACCTCTGGTAATAATGATCATATACATCACTCTAGAATCTGAGGCCAGCATCCCTACCTGGGAAACAACATTCTGACAAGTGTTTCCAGCCAACACAGGAGGACCAACCTGCGAGACAACTGTTACAGGAACCTGGAACTAGCAAGGGAAAGAAGGAAGTCAACAAAATCGAAAGGAGCATTCTCTCTTCTTGCTAGATACCATACTAAAATGAATATTTTCCCTTCCCCTTGACCATCCCTTTTCTCTCTGTCTTCGTCCATTGCCAGCCTACAATTTAAATTCAAAAGTCTTTCTAACCAGCACTTCTCAAAACTTATTTCTCAAAACACTAATTCTATTAGATATAAAATAATGGTTTCATGGTCAAATAAGTTTTAGAAACACTGTATTCAATACTCTCCCCTTAGAGATTAACAAGGCCTTTAACAAATTAAAGACTCCAAAAAGCTCACCCTAAATAGTTTATCATACTTATGTTTTCCAAACTTATCTAACACCTTATGAATCCTTATTTCATGAGGCTGTTAATGGTATAGAACATACTGTTAATGGTATAGAACAGCACAAAAGCACTGTTTTAGATCCATATTTAATTGTTTGCAACATCACGCTTACATTTATCTTTCACTATTACAGTCTGGACTGACATTCCCTCAGATGAAAGGGGGCCAAATATTCTTTTTCCTTTTTCTGGATAAACAGCATCATACCTCCATATTCTGCAGATCAGCCATACCTCTTGGAACCTAGAATAAGAGAACAGCAGGGACATGAGTGCATATATCCCACAGAAAATTACTAGGAGCTTGTGGTTTTATATTACTATCAACAGGCTTTGGTTTTGAGGGAAATCAATACATTGGAATGATTTGTTTCCTCTCTTTCACCTGACTCTTCCTTATACTAAAATGCCAGGGAGTGGAGAGCTAGAAGGAAGGGTGGATAGACTCTGATGTCCACCTACCATGACAAATCTGCTGAACAGCAGAAACAAGAAGTTTGGTGAAACAGTGAAATATTATCCCCTCCCACCCTGCCAAGCCAATCCTATTAGCAAGATGGGTGACAATCCTAGCCATATATCCCTAATTCTTTAATCTGTCTTCAGACAACAGGGTTTCTAGGCCCTCTGAATTTTATGTAGCTCTTGGGGATAGTGACTTCCAGTTCAATGCTCTTTTCACAACCCACAACAGTTTGAAGCATGTTGACTTCAAATCCACAGTGGTAACAGAGTGAGAATAGAATGAGCACCCACCTTCAAGACTGCGAAGTCATAGTAAGAGGCAGCATTGAGGGCTGAATCCAAGGTACAGCTACTTGCCAGGTTCTTGAAGAAACGTGTGCAGGTTGTACTTTTACTCTCTAGGAAACCTTAGAACACAAAGAATTAAGAGAGTGGTAAATGAGAAAGCCTATTTTAAATTGAGCAAAAAGGCTGGTACTTCTGCCCTGCTCACCTGCAGGATTGCTCTCGGCACAGAGTCCTCCAGCTCCAACTCCTGCAGGCTGTCTCAGCAAGCTTATTACAGACCACTGGGGGAAGTAAGTAAGAATGGGGTCCCCAGCCTGAATAAAATATAGAAGAAATTTTTTGTAGCGAGATTGGACAGAACTACACCAGAAAAGAAAAAGCAGAAACAAAGGTTAACTCAACAGCTTGTTTCTATGGGCAGCATTGCTCTCCAAAGAGCCGACAATGGTTTATCTAGCTGCAGGGAGGTACCACAAAGATAGCTTGTCAATTGTCTGCTCTGAGAGGAAAAACCCAAACCAAACAATCCCATCCCCTTTCCCAGGCTCACCCTGTAAAAAGCTGATGGTGACTGGGTTTGGAATGCTGAAGTGAATGATTCGCCTCCAAACTCTGCAGCCAGGGCCTGAAAGTTGGTTGCATTAACCTCTTGGAGCTTCTGGAAATAGTTTAATTTTGCTATAATGTTTTTAAAAGAAAAATCATTTAGATAAAAGATAAATATGTATTTTAAAATATCTGGCATGTCAAATAACTAATTTTTAAAAATATTTTCATTGAAGCATAATATACATAAAGTGTACAAATATACTCATTTTAAGTGTAAACTCAAAAATTTTTTACAAATTTATATACTTGTATTACCATCATTCAGACCAAGTTATAGAGCATTTTCCCAGAAGGTTTCGAATCAATACTCCATCTCCAGAGATAACAATTCTGATAGCAACCCATTAACTAAATCATTGTTTTAGTATTAACCATTTCAGTATGGTGCTCACTGGCCTCGAAACCTTGCCCACAGCCAGCAATCATAGTCCACACGATAGTTTGTGCTGTGCATTGACAACGAATCCATTTTGCTCTTGTGTGATGAGGAAAGCTTTAAAGCACTGAAAGTTTGTTTTACTTTACAGGCAGCTTTACTTATAATGTAAATCAGAATAGGTAACATTTATATATATGTTTTTATTATGTTTTTGTTTTTTTTTTTTTTTTGAGACAGAGTCTGGCTTTGTTGACCAGGCTAGAGTGAGTGCCATGGCGTCAGCCTAGCTCACAGCAACCTCAAACTCCTGGGCTCAAGCAATCCTGCTGCCTCGGCCTCCGGAGTAGCTGGGACTACAGGCATGCGCCACCATGCCCAGCTAATTTTTTTTTCTATGTGTATTAGTTGGCCAATTAATTTCTTTCTATTTATGGTAGAGACGGGGTCTCGCTCTTGCTCAGGCTGGTTTCGAACTCCTGACCTCAAGCAATCCGCCCACCTCGGCCTCCCAGAGTGCTAGGATTACAGGCGTGAGCCACCTTGCCCGGCCTTATTATGTTATTTTTAAATGTGCACAATTTTATTTTGATATATGAAAAATTAGAAAAGTCAATTCAAAATTATAGTTTTATTTCATTCATATCTTAAAGAAATAAGGCAAGTTTTTGAATATTATGATAAATTTTCTTTAGTATGATAAATTTTGAAGCATGGGGCTACACATAGGCCAATATTACATTGTTTACAATAGTATCTAGTACTACGCCTTTTATTATTTTTTGAGCATACAATATATCTTCTTAATGGATTTTTCCTTTTTGTTTTATCACTATTGTAAGGTGATGGAAAATGTCTTTCTCTAAAATGCATGAGATTTTCTGATGCAGTACAAGGGTTGTATTGCCATGATTCGGAGTACTGTTGTAGAAGTTTTGTTATTAACGTTAAAGTCGATGCTAGGCTGTGCACCTTCATATCACGACAGCCATACTGAAGTGGTTAAGATATAAGAATATGGTCAGATCCACAGGTCCAGAAGCAGTGTACAGGATCATATGGGAGGCGGCAGGGGGCATCAAAAGCAGGGAGCACCAGTTGGGCACTACCTCAGTAGCTCTGGAGCGTAATCATAAGGCTGGATTCAGAAGGTAGTAGAAGGTTTGGAAAGGAAGGGACAGCCTTACCTTAAATTGAAGTATTCACTTTGCTCCCTTTACCATCTTACAACCTAAAAGGCCACAGCCTTCTGACAAATGCTTTCAAGTTCAAGTCCCTCTGAAACCAAAAATTGATTCTTTTCTGAGATGAATATAGTTTTTCAATTTCTTTTCTAACAATGAGGTGAAATCAGGGTGACTTGACTTTCAGGATGAAGGGAACATTTAAATCTATTTTGTGTAGGAACATTGCTTCATAAACATTAAAAAAAGATATATTAGCTTCATATCTTTAGAAAGGTTATAGCTATCACTAGCACATTTCTAAGTCCATTAAAAAACTCCAAAAATAACCATCTCTCAAATTTATTGCACTCTACAGATATAGAGCACTTTCACCTTCAGGGCCAATGATATTATTTCACACTTTATAGTTGAAGAAACGAGCTTGGAAATGCTAAGGGATTTGCTCAAGTCTGTGCAGCTGGTAAGAAAATGGCAGGACTGAGATCCTAGTAGTCTAATGTTGCTTCTCCTACACTGTTGCTTTACGAAATAAAAACAAAGTTTGCATAGACTCATTTGTTAAAGATGTTCATTCAAGTATTATTTGGTGTCTACTATGTGTCCAGAACTGGGGATCCAGTGAGTGTCCTCATGCAAGTGGGGTATATAGTCTATCTGTGATTATCTGAACTAAGAGGGATAATTAAAAGGGGTGGGCACTGCCCTAATGCTGAAGAAGAGGGCTGAGGCTGAGCATCCTCAGGGAACATTAAGAAGAACACCTGCAGTGGTACAAGCTGCAGGGTGCACATGGGGCAGTAGAGACTTCGGAGGGTCCAGTACTGAAATTAACATTCTGTATGAGTGTTCTGATCCACAGCCAAAAGGGCATAAGAAATTGCAAATATTCAGTAATAAAAGACAGAGACAAGAGGTAGAAAGAGGGGTAGAGATTCAAAGGACAAAAAAAAAAAAAAAGTTTAAAAAAGAAATGGAAAAAAGGCCAGAGAAAAAGGTAATTGTCTATAAATATTAGTCAATAAAAACAGCCAACATGTTTCTACTTACAGTTGTTCGCATGGACACAAAACTGCCTAATTCCATTTGAATCCATGAAAACTCTTGAAGGAAACGGGGAATTACTCCTGAAAATAAGAGAGTTGTCTACACACACCCAGCTTGAAGATCTGTGAGGAAAGAGGAAGATACATTAGTAAGTGGAGGGGTAGGTCTAAAGAAGAGGGCTCCACGGATGGCTCAAGAGCGGACTCCTTGAGCTGCTACAGGACAATGCGAAGGTCCTATTCTACTAGACAGCCCTGCTCTAGATAATCAGAAAAGGCTATTTCTGGGACAAAAACAAGAGAATGTCCTAGCAGTGGAAGTCAGGGTGGGAGGCACGAAGGCTAACTTTTCCTACTTCCAAATATTACCCATTCAAGGGCCCAAACGCTTTTAGGATTCAGCCTGCACGCAGAAGCTCACCTTAAGCTGCCAGGAAGGCAGAAGGAGAAAACTGTTCTCGGATGGAGAAGATAGCAGTCCCTGTCGCAGCAGCAATTTATATCGCAGGTACCAGGAGTCAGGTCACAGATACAGACCGGTAAGACTATGAAAGTACAACATAAAGTAGAACGAGCGGGATAAGGATCCTCAAGTTCTTCCAAGTGCTAATTCCCCCTCTTCCGACAGCCCCATTCCTAGCTTTGTGGCAATTCAACTTTGCTCACAGAATTTTAGATCTGAAAAGTCAGTAGTTCCCACCTCCCACAACCCCTTCCCTCACCTGGGAAAACTTCCACAGTTCTATTCCTAGGCGCCGAGGAGGTCACGAGAGTAGGGCCCACAGTAGAGATCCCAAGTACATCCGGGGGAGTTGCAGTCCCCTCGGAGGAGGACTGGACGGTCCAGCCCAGCGTCCCTGGCCCCAGGTCCGGAGAGGTGGGCACTGCCGCTGACGAGGAGGAAGAGGGCTGAGGCTGGGCATTCTCAGGGAACATCAGGAAGAACACCTGCAGGAGCACGAGCTGCAGTCTGCACATGAGGCAGTAGAGACTTCTGAGGGTCCTATTTGTGGCTCCGCGGTCTCTAGACGCGTTGCTAGAGCGTGGCTGGGAGGAGTCGCATAGCGACTTACGTCATCCGCATGCACCTTCTCATTGGCTAATGGCGATTGCTGCGAACTTTTCAGCCAATAGAAAGCGTGGTTGTTACAGCTATTTCAGCAGCCTTCAGTCTGCGCCCTCCTCATTAGGCGGGCCTGGCATTGCCTCCGTCGCCTGGCAACCGCCGGTGGCAAAGGAGCCGTTGCCGCTTTCCTCCGCTAGATGACGGTAGTAGTTAGGCGTCGAACAGATGCTGCGGAGTCTGGTGGCGACTTCGTGGCCCACGGTTTCCTCCACGGAAACCCCAGAGGCGGGAACTAGAATTACAGGTCTTTCCTACTCTGGATTCTAATGGTGAGAAACCTTTTCTATGGAAGGATAATGATCTCAACGGGGAGAATATACTCAAGTCACATACCTTAAAAAGTCTCCTCTAATACAGTGGAGTGTTTTTGTTTTGTTTTGGAAACACATTAGAAGTAATGTTCATTCAGCCTCTTAAATTTTAACATTGCATCAAATTGTTAAAGGTGGAGTGCATATATTTGTTGCTAGAAAAAGTAGTAAGAGACGGGCATTAGGAATAAGAAAAAAAGGTGGGGGAAATGTGAGAAGATAGGGAGAGAAGGAATAAAAAAAAAGGAGAAACAGAATTTCTGGGAGATGAGGAGAAAATAAGATGCAGGAAAAGAACTAGTCAAGGAATGGGGATGAAAACTTACTTTTTGCTATTATAATCGCCACTTTTGTAACTCTTTTTAGGAAGTTTTTGATTTTTTAGGAGTGGCACGACTCTCTCCAGATTCCCCTGAGCAGTGCTGTCCAATAGAACTTTCTGCAGTGTCGCAAATGTTCCATAGCTGCACTGTCCAATATGGGAGCCACAGGCCATATGTGGCTGTTGCACACTTGAAATGTGGCAAGTGTGACTGAAGAGCTGAATTTTTTTTTCTAGAAGTGGAAGTTTTAATGTTTAAATTTTAATTTAGTCAAAGTTAAATAACCACAGATGAGAGTAGCTACTGTATTGTACAGTAGGACTCTAGATGATCAAAATCTTGCTGTTGCTAGACCTATTGTTGTTTTCTTGTGTTCACATTTCTTTTTTTCTTTGTTTTTTTTTTTTTTTCTCCATGCAGGCTTCCTAATGTTCACATTTATGACATCTGGATTATTTCAGTTGTTTGGTTTTGAGATAATTAAGGTATGTTAAAAGTTATCTAAAAATCTAGTACACTTGCCTAAAATCTAGCAAATACCTCCCTTTCCAAGCCAATTGCTTACACAGATACATTTTAGGACACCTGAATTTACTCATGTTCTTTGATAAGACCTTGATTTTCTAATGTTTTGAAGTCAGCAACTCGATGTATCTCTGTGTTATAAATATTCTCAAACATATTTTTATGTGATTGGGTGATGGCAGCTATGAGAGATATATATATTTATGTTTGACCTTAAAACAATTATCTATCTTATTAGTAATGTCTGTAGGAAAAGGCCAAATTCAGATTATTCAAATTATATGTATTTACTAGAATATAAGCTGCACAAAACAAGGAGTTTTTATCTATCTTGTTCACTGATGTAACCCCATGCCTAGAACAGTACATGTTAGATGTGCATTAAATATTTTTAAAAATATATCAAAGACTGTTTTGTTAAACTCTTTGGACTTAACTCTTATGAATATTTATAGTTTATTTTATTTCATTATTATATTTCTTTCTATAAAATTTCTGTTGCACATCCAATCAGAGACTATTTTAGATTTCAAAGTTTGGAATTTAAATGGCAACTCTCAAACAGTGTTAAGTTATTCCTGAATTTATTAGTGTTGGCAAAAGACTCTGTTGATTGAAGTAATTTCAAGGATAAGTAATAAGGAAATAATGTTCAGGATCTTTCTGAGTTGCTTTTTCTTTTTTCTTTTTTTTTTTTTTTTTTTGAGACAGAGTCTCGCTTTGTTGCCCAGGCTAGAGTGAGTGCCATGGCGTCAGCCTAGCTCACAGCAACCTCAAACTCCTGGCTCAAGCAATCCTCCTGCCTCAGCCTCCCAAGTAGCTGGGACTACAGGCATTCGCCACCATGCCCGGCTAATTTTTTGTATATATATTAGTTGGCCAATTAATTTCTTTCTATTTATAGTAGAGACGGGGTCTCGCTCTTGCTCAGGCTGGTTTCGAACTCCTGACCTCGAGCAATCCGCCCGCCTCGGCCTCCCAGAGAGCTAGGATTACAGGCGTGAGCCACCGCGCCCGGCCTGAGTTGCTTTTTCTTACTTTTAAATTTTAGCACTTAAAACGATTTTTAGAAAAGTTTTTTATTTTCTCTCTTCTGTTATAATTGAGCGAAAACATTTGTATTGTTGATATTATGTGTTTGTAGGAATTTATGTAATATGGAACTCTCAATTCTTTTTAGACCTAATATTAAAATCTGAAAGATAATTTTGAGGTAGAAGAATGACATTCATTCACGTGTCATGCATATGCCAGTTTTCACATAGGAACTAAGTCTTACATTGAGATACTACAATATGACATCACCTCAGAAGCAGAGATTTCCAAATTAGATCATTTGATACTAGCACCTGTCTGGATTAAATGTTTGGGATTAAAAGACTTCAATATGTGATTGGAAATTTAGCCAGGAGATTATATCAAGATCAGATTCTAGCCTTTCCCCATTTCTTTCCTCTTTCCCAAATCTCTAAAAATTACAGAAAAGTTGGGTAGATACACACACTCTTGTGCATACATGCACACACCTAGCTATTGGAAAACATGAAGGGGTACTCTCATGGACCAGATATTATAAGAATCCTTGATAAATAGGAGGCAGATCAGATTGGATTGAAAGTGGACAAACAAAAGTTGTGTATCAGAGGCTTTATACAGAAGTGGAAGTAGCTCCTAGGGAGCTCTCAGCACACATAAAGCAGCTACTGCTTATCATCAGGGGCCTTTAGATAATTGTATGAGTTATTGATTGAGGTACCACCATAGGAGGAGCCAGGTAGGTCAGCCTCTCAACCTTACCCTTACTAGTGCATGCAGTGGGTAACAGAAGAATTTGCCCCTAAAGGTGTGGGTGGGGGTAGAGAGAGGCATGCCACACAGGCACTTTTGCTGGAAAGGCAGAACAGTGCCCTGGCTGGCTTCTGACATCTAAAGGGAAGAGAGAGGCCCCACACTTTGAAACTGGTACTAGCACACTGCTATGGTTTGAATATCTCTTCCAAAACTCATGTTGACACTAAATCTCCAATGTGGCAGTATTGAGAGGTGGGGCCTTTGAGAGGTGATTGTATCATGAGAGCTCTGCCCTCATCAACGGATACATCCATTCATGTGTTAATGGATTAATGGGTTATTGTGGGAGGGGAACTAGTGACTTTATAAGAAGAGGAAGAGAGACCTGAGCTAGCAAGTCAGCACACTCAGCCTCTTTGCCATGTGATGGCCTGTGCTGTCTTGGGATGCTACAAAGAGTCCCCACCAGCAAGAAGGCTTTCATGAGATGGCCCCTTAACTTTGGACTTCCCAGCATCCACAACTATAAGAAATTTTGTTTCCTTATAAATTACCCAGTTTAGGTTTTTGTTTGTTTTGTTTTGTTGTTGTTTTGTTTTGTTTTTTGAGACAATCTCGCTCTCTGACCCAGGCTAGAGTGCAGTGGTGTCATCAAAGCTCACTTCAACCTCAAACTCCTGGACTCAAGCAATCCTCCTGCTTCATCCTGCCAAGTAGCTGGCACTACAGGTGTGCACCATTGCACCTGGCTAATTTTTTTGTTATTGTTGTTAGAGAAGAGGGTCTTGCACTTGGTCAGGCTGGTCTTGAACTCCTGACCTCAAGTGATCCTCCTGCCTTGGCCTCCTAGAATGCTAGGATTACAGGCATGGGCCACCATGCCTGGCCCAGTTTTAGGTATTCTGTGACAAGGAACAGAAAATGGACCAAGACGCACACCTCATCAAACCACACATCCACCATTTCCTCCTTTCACAAATCCTGGAGGCAGAATGCAGTAAATAGATCCAGCATGTGTGCAGGCTAACAGGGAATCTCAATCACTGAGATGAACACACAATCAAAAGATCCACATTTGAAAAATAAAAAAACCTAGCAAGTAAAAAAGGGGTACAATACTCAAGCAGAATTGAAACTTGATGAAATGAGTTAATAGGACAAGTTAGAACAAGAATTTAGAACAAATATAATTAGCATCTCCACAGAAACACAAGAGAATATTGCATTTGTTAAACCAGGAATCAGCTAGGAATTATGATTAAAGAAGGCAGAAAAATGGACATTTGACCCTTCTTTTGAAATTTTATTAAAATTCCATTGAAATAATTAACCATGCATAAATTAACAAAAACAAAAAGAACTTGGGGGTGTGGGTTGACTATTAGTAGATGATTTTCCATATATATCTGAAGAAAGAAATTGGAAGAATGTTGACTGAAGAAGTAGCAGCACAGAATGTATATGGAGGGTAGCTGCAGCAAAGTAGGCAGCTGACTTTTAGCAGAACACTACAGTGTAATCAGACTTAAAGATAGCAGATAAGGAGAGGGTAAAGGGGGAAGCTGACTGAAAACAAGGAAATGAATTGAAGGTCTATATATTGAACAGTTTGTCTTTGTACCCAAAATGACCTATAACTAGATATTTTCCTTCAGGAAAAGAGAATAGAGTTCTTTCTGGAAACCAATATACCATCTAGTTAGTATCCTCAGAGAGATACTAGAAATAAGTAATAAAATATTCATAAAATAAGAGTAGAGATTGCTTCTTTGGCAAAAGAGAAATCAGAGAATAAGAGAGAGATCTTGGAAATTAAAACTATGATTGCTGATCTTAACACTTTTTTGTTTAAAACTTTGGGATATAAATATAAGGACATTTCCTAGTCTATAGAACAAAAAGGTAAATAAATAGAAACCATGAGACATAGAGGATTAAAACTAGAGATATTCCAGGAAAAAAAAGAGAAAATGAAAGAATTAGAGAAATAAACAATATTAGTAGTTAAAGATATATTGGTTAAAGAAATATTAGTGTATTTCCTAATGATAAAGAAAGTAACATATATAATGAATACTTGAATCCAGTAAATAAAGAATACTCATTCTTTTTAAAGGAATTGAATCTTCAGATGAGAGGAGCCACTGGGAAATAAGCAGGATTAATGTAAAACTAAACATATACAGAAAGTAAGGGGGATGATGTAAGATAGTGGAATATTAATGATATAATGATTAATGATATAATGATAAGATTCCAAGGGAAATCTTAAAGGTTTTTAGAGAAAAAAGAAATTCAGAAATACTTCTAAAACAATGAGAATGAAATTGACATCAGATGTCAAATTAGCAGCACCAGATGCAAGTAATCAGCAGAAAAATATCTTCAGAGTTCTAAGGAAAATGATTTGAGACTAGAATTCTATACACAGCAAAGCTATCATTCAGGCATGATTGCTAAATAAATATGTTTTAAATAATGCAAACACCCAGATTTTATCACCCACAAATACATATTAAAAGTACTACCAAGAGATATCTTCCAAATCTCCATATCCCTCTCATCTCCAAAAATATTTAAAGAAAAAAAGTATGGTATAAAAGATACAGTGATTAGTACAGAAGACTATAACACTTAAAGATGAGACTAATCATGTTGATACTTTTCTGTTGTTTTATCTATGGGGAGACTATAGATATGAATCATAATAGTATGAATAATATCATGTGCTTTAACAGGCAAACTTCAATATTTCAGGTAAGGGTTTTTATACTCTTACCTCAAGAGTCCAATGAGGTTAGTGTGGGATTCTGTTCCATGAAGTCATCTAGGGACTCAAGTTCTTTACATCAAGTGGCTTTGTGATCTTCAAAGCTTGGAAATAACACACCAAATCCTCTGGATATAGTTGAGAGATGCATGAAAAGAGGGATAGAGGATATTTTGGAAAGTTTTGGGGACCTGGAAATGGTTTACATCCCTTTCAACTGTATTTTATTATCTTGAATTCAGTCACATATTTTCACACAATTGTAAGGAAGTCTGCAAAAAATGTTCTCTCTGCCCATGGAGAAAATGAAATAATGTTTAGTGACAACATATCATTGTCTTTGCCACAGTAATGAGTTCTAGACATTTATTTTACAAAGTATGTCTCAATATGAATGCTTAAAATTTAAGGCCAGAATACTGCAGTTTGTAGGAGTAAGATGATAAGTCTGAGATTTGCATTACTCTAGCAAAGAAAAAAGAGAAAAAGAACAGCATGTTAGATAAAGTAAATGTGGAAATTTTAATAATTGTTGAATCTAGGTGATGGGAATATGAAAGATCACCATACTTTTCTCTCTACTTCTGTGTTTGACATTTTTTCATTATGAAAATCTTAAAATTTATGGCTGAAAGAATGGAAGAAACAGGATGCTACTAAATCATTAGACAAGGAAAATGGAACAACAAAAAAAGTCCCATGAAACAAATTTAAAGAAATGAAAAACAACATAAGTAAGTCAAAATATATGAATATTATAAAAATATGAGTGAGTTTATTCATCTATTAACAGATCAATTTGTTCAGATTAGGTTAAAATATCTAACAGTCTATAGACAAGAGAAACATTTAAAACTTACTAATACAGAAAGATTACAAATAAAGGCATGAACAAAAGATGTTTACCAGGCAAATACTAATAAGAAGAAACCAAATGTAGTAATAGTAATGACAGGAGAATTATATCAAAGGGTAATATAGATTTCATCATTTTACAAGTTATTGACTACCTAGATGATATTGAATTCATGAATCCCTGTACATCTAAGGACCTTGTTTTGAAAGATAAAGGCATCAAGAACATCCAGGAAAACATGAACTCACCAAATGAACTAAATAAGGCACCAGTGACCAATCCCAGAGTGATGGAGATGTGACCTTTCAGACAAAGAATTAAAAATGCTGTTCTGAAGAAGTTCAGTGAACTTCAGGGCAACACAGAGAAGGAATTCAGAAGCCTATCAGAGAAATTTAACCGAAAGATTGCAATAATAATAAAAAAATATTAAGCAGAAATTCTGGAGCTGAAAAATTCAACAAACTGAAAAATGTTAGAAGTGTTAGAGTTTCTAAACAGCAAATTGATCATGCAGAAGAAAAAAATAGGAAGCTTGTAGACAGGCTATTTGAATATACACAGTCAGAAGAGAAAAAAGAATAAAAAAGAATGAAGCACACATACAAGATCTGGAAAATAGCCTCAAAAGGGAAAATCTAAGAGTTATTTGCCTTGAAAAGGAGGTAGAGAGAGATTAGGGTAGAAAGTTTATTCAAATAAATAATAACAGAACTTTGCAAACCTAGAGAAAGATATCAATATTCAGGTACAAGAAGGTCATAGAACACCAAGCAGATTTAATGCAAATAAGACTACCACAAGGCATTTAATAATCAAGCTACCAAAGGTCACAGGTAAAGAAAAGATTATAAGGGAAGCAAGAAAAAAGAAAAAAAATAATAACATATAAAGAGGCCCCAGTATGTTTGGAACCAGACTTCTTAATGGAAACCTTACAGGCCAGGAGAGAGTGGCATGACATATTCAAAGTGCTGAAGGAAAAAAATGCTTAACACTAGAATATTATATCCTGTAAACATATCCATCAAATATGAAGGAGAAATAAAGACTTTCCCAGACAACAAAAGCTGAGGAATTTCATCAACACTAGATGTGTCCTATAAAATACACTAAAAAAGAGTCCCTCAATATGAAAGAAAAGGATGTTAATGAGCAACAAGAAATCATCTGAAGGTATAAAACTCACTGGTAACAGTAAGTACACAGTACAGAATACTCTATTGCTGTAATTGCAGTGTATAAACCACTTGTATCTTGAGCAGGAAGACTAAAAGACAAACATATCAAAAATAATAACTATAACTTTTAAAGAGATAGCATAAAAAGACATAAATGGAAACAACAAAGAGTCAAAAAATGGCCAGGAGACAACGGAGTTAAAGTATAGAGTTTCTTTTAGATTTCTCTTTGCTTTGTTTGTTTGTTTTCTGTAAGCAGAGTTAAGTTTTCATCTGTTTAAAATAACTGGTTGTTATGTTTTTTGCAAACCTCATGGTAACCTCAAATCAAAAAACCTACAACAGATACATAAAAAAGGAAAAGAAAGAAATTAAAACACACTACCAGAGAAAATCACTTCTACACAAAAGAAGACAGGAAGGAAGGAAAAAAATAACAGAGGACAGACTTAGGGGAGCAAGGTGGTGGACAAGAGACATCACCAGCCAGAGCGTCTCTGCAGGAAGGAGAAATTTTAGATGAAAGGGAAAAAAAAAAACAAAGACAGACATATTGGATGAGGGTCAGAAGGAAGGATGCCCGAACCTACAGAAGACTCTACAGGAAGAGGTTGCAAAGCCAGAAAGGCATTGGTGGGGATTAAGCCCCGAGGGGCTTGGAGACCAGTGAGAAGTGTAGGTGGAGCTGTTAAAATTACCTTCCCTTGTATCTCAGATTGTTGGTGGGCTCCCTAGCTGCTGGAGAGACCTTCCTACACCAGCCCAGAGACTGCTGCCACCAGTGAGTGGAGAGCTTCTTTTGCAGACAGGGCACCAGGCTTCCAGCTCCCCTGGGGCACTCGCACCCCAGAGACCTGAGTTGGTCCTGCAGCTGCCATATTGCTTCTCTACCCACTGGGAACCTTTGTCCACCCCAAGGGACCTCTACCCCTCACGTTCCATCTTGCTCATCCCCACAAAGACATTTCCCAACTCTGGCCCAGACTCCAGTGGATCCTGGTGATCTGTGTCACTCCAGAGCCTGGTCATTCTGGGTGACCCTGGAGAGAAAGAAGGTCAGAGATGACCAGTGTGCCTACCTTCCTCTACTTAGACTTTTATTCTCCCCTTCCCTTTCCCCACTGGTAGCTGCTGAGAGAGGCAATTAAGGAACCACACGGAGGCATTCACAGGAAATGGAGCTTGGGCCTTTTCTTTTGGGATGGATTGAGGGGTGCTTGGAATATGAACTCTCTACCTGCTGGCTCTTCCTGGTGCTCCTTGCCTGGTGACTCCAGCAGAGTGGGGCAAATGCCAGGGTGGAGGGACACTGAACCAGTTTGGGCACCCCATGGGTGACATGAGACCAACATTCTTCTCCCTGGCATGGACAGAGATTGATCTCTGGGGCTTGAGGGACGGGCCTGCAGGCTAGATCCTATACATCCAATTCTTGATCTCATTGCCTGGGGGCACTGAGGGGGTATT
Source organism: Microcebus murinus (assembly GCF_040939455.1). Lineage (NCBI taxonomy): Eukaryota > Metazoa > Chordata > Mammalia > Primates > Cheirogaleidae > Microcebus > Microcebus murinus. The sequence goes on along the minus strand of NC_134117.1, from coordinate 29,771,806 downwards.
TGTGAATTAGTCTTGTGAGGTGGGGGCACATCAAGGAGGAGTGTGCATTGTGTGGGGGTCCTAGCTGTGATGCACTCATGGCGCATTCCTCCTCCCATGAGAGGGCTGTGCTCCCAACTCAGGCTGAGATCCTGGGCAGGGAACCTCCCAGCCTGCATCACAGTTGTGGGGCTGGCTTGAGATCCTTGCCTGCTAGCAGAGGCCCAGGGGAAACCATGGAATAGGGGAGGGTGGAAAGTAAATATCACTTAACTCCATCGAGTCTGCCATTCTTCTCATTTGCCAGAAAATTAATAAACTTCTCTTTACTTCTCCTCAAACCACTCATCCTTTTTCTTCGTTCTGCCATGGAGACAAATATTGAACTTTCTGTAACAGAGTTTGTCATCCTTGGGTGGACCCATCAGTGCTACAGTGGAATGGCACCCTGTGACTGTTGGAAGAGGCAGAGAGCAGCCCCAGGTCAAACCATGAGTAGGAGCATTGCCTTTTTGGCTAAGAGAATGAGGGAATGCCTCAATAGCACTGGAGCCTTTTTAGCTCTGGGGAAATCCCATCTCTCTTCTCCAAATTAGATGCAGCTCCAACCAACTTTAGTCTTGTTGAGGAAAAGGAAACAGATTTGGGAAGTGTCATGATGCCTTGGCCATTTGTTTGGGTAAGTGTACCAGTGTGCACAGCAAAACCCTTGATTCCACCCATTTGGGGGAGGTTTTCAAACCTTTCAGCCCTATGACTGGGCATTTGTTTGCAGGCACTGATTGGAACTGGAAGACACAAGGCTGAGCAGAACTCGGAAACCTAGAGAACTCTTCGTTTTGGATTAGGAGATATTGTTTCTTATTTGAGAATTTAGTTCTTGTTTGTGTGGCCCACTCATTTGGTAAGGCCTTAGCATTCAAGATTGTTTGCACTGGGAATTCTCTGTATTGAATTCTCTGTGTTAGTTGTTCATGAATTTTGTTTTAACTAGAGAACCTGGGGAATTCATTCCCTTTTGGAATGGAAGATGTTGGTTCTCATTTGAGAATTTGGTTCTCATTTTTCTGGTTCCCATTTGGTAAGGCCTTGGCATTAAGATGACTTGCATCGGAAATTCCCTGTATTGTCTACTTGTCATGTTCATTGTTGTTTGTCAACATGGGAGGCCCCATTTCTATTCCATCTGAAAGCCCCTTGGGGAGAATCTTGGCATGAATGGCCAACTTACAGCGGTAAATCTACATCTAAAAGAGAATGGTATTATTGTAATCCAATATGCATGCTGGAGTGTGAGGAGAAATGGCTGTTGAATGAAACCTTAAATTGTTACATGATGTTACAACTGGAATTATTTTGTCAAAAGTCAGGTAAATGGGACAAGACCCCACATGTATAATCTTTCATACAATTGCATAATAAAGAGACTGAAAGGCCATGTGATAAAATTAGGGAGAGATTTACCAGGCTGGAACCCACTCCCCCACTGCCAGCTACCCACCTGCCGGGGAAGGTGCTGTGGGCTTGGCCACACTTGAGCTCACACTGATGGGGCCCCCACTGCCCTGTCCACTGCGGCTCCTAATGTGATGGTCACAGATCACAATAACAGGAACAGCTTTCCCCCACTAGAACCCCACAGCCAGCCCAGGAAGTGACCCTGCACAGAGTCAGGTCTGGGGCAACTGCCACTGCTCACTGCCATCTTAGCATCATGAGAAGGGGTGGGGAGGGTGTGACTAGAACTAATTCTTCAGTCCCATGCCCCCTGGGTTATGACTCAGGAGTGGAATGGTCTCTCCTTTCAAGACCAAGCATGGAATTCAATTTGGCCAAATGGCACCCATAGCCAGGGCAGGGAAATTTCCATTATAGCAATATCAGGTGGGGGCTTGAGTGCACAATGAGAGCTGGCAGGGTATTATTGGACTTACACAAATTGGGATCATAAGTAGACTGTGTCTACTCTCAATTCTGCCACCTTTTCATCAGCTAAAGAGAATGAGCCTTTGCATCATGATTGTTTAGAGGTTCTGGAGGCTGTCTATTCTAGCAGGATGGATCTGTGAGATCAGCTGATACCAGAGCCAGACTGGGATATTTTCACCAACAGGAGCAGCCTTATGGAAAATGGACAATGGACAATGAAGGGCTGATATGTGGTGGCCATGGAATGATGGATACTGGAAACAATGGCACTGCCACCTGGGACATCAGCCCAGAAAGCTGACCTGATTGCTTTAACCAGAGCTCTTCAGTTATCCAGAGGAAAAAAAGGATGGCTAGAGACTTATCCTACCTGAGTGGAGAGAGTGTCTGAAGTTACCAGAATCTTTCTGAAGGAACTCATTCTGAGGCATGGGCTCCCTTCCTCCATACAAAATGATAATGGACCCTCCTTTATATCAGAAGTAAATCAGTAAGTAAATGAAGCCCTACATTTAGAATGGAAATTGCATGAAACCCATCTAAAGTGGGATATGGTATTACTGCTTGCCCTCCCCCAGGTAAGGGTAGCCCCTAGAAGTGGGCTTAAGTTAAGCCCCTAAGAAATTGTTTATGAGGGACCCTTCCTAGTGCCCTGAGGTAAGTATGGTAATATAACCATGAGTGAAGAAAGCAGAGTAAGGCAATGTGTCAGATGAGTGGGTCGGATACTAACCTTTATGCATGAGTTTGCCTTTCAGGTCCTCACCCCAGTTGGAAGCACCTCTCCAAAAGAACAAGGACCTGAACAACCTCTGGCAGAGAAGTGAAAGAGAGACTCTATGAAGTACTTTTAACAACTCATACCTTGTTGAAATTGTCAGGAGTAAAACATGGGATCCATCCTACCAGAGTAAAGAGATGTACCATGGAGGAAGAGGACCCAAGCCACCAGTGGATGGGCCAAACTTTGGGCAATCTAAAGTATCTGTTTAAAAAGAAAAAAAGACAAAAAATGCTCATATTCTTTTTGCTATTATTTCTTTGGTTATTTGTTCTGCCTATAGGATGGAGAGATAGCTTCTTAGTGAGGATTTCTTCTGTTGCTGATCTGTCTTGCTACTGGGTTTGTCATATTCCTGTATATAATTTACCTTTTCTACACTCTGAATTTGCAGAAACAAGTCTCTCAGATCACCTATAGGGTGCAACTAATAGGTCCATACTCAGAGGTCCCATGTTTCTTTTTCACCCAGCCCTGGATCAGACATTGTGTGCAATAGTAAGGATCCACAATCGTACTGAGGTCTTAGATACCAAGCCAAGCAGAATCCCTCTTATCAGGTATCCTTTTCCATTTTGCCTTGTCAATCCTTGTGGTTGTAATTGTTGCTTATGCCCTTTTTCACCTAGTAATCTGTTGCCTTATTTTTCTTTTTGTAAATCTACTGCCAAAGCTTTGCAATGGCATAAATAAGTACAAATCTTCTGTCTAAAAACATTGCCCCAATTCAGAAGGAATTAGCTCAATAGCTATGTTACTCCTTCTCCCATAGACATGGAAGGGTAAAATTGACAGTGAGGAATATGTGACAGAGATAACACCCTGAAAAATGATAAAATGTTTTATGAGCATCTCTTTAAAACAACTCCCTCAACTTTTTTGGGGAATTAAAACCTGAATTCCTGCTCAAGGCCAGTAATCAGAGGCACAGACCACAGGAGTTGGCTCAATGGAATTGTCCATGCAGAGATCATGAGATCGTCTTCACTGGAGATACTATAGTTAAACAGCAATAGCCTGAAGCTGAAAACTCCCTTTAAAAGTTCTGTATTTCTGTTTATAGATAGGACAGTGGTACTTTAAGAGTTTGCCATTCTCCTTATTTGCTGGAAAATTAATAAACTTCTCTTTCCTTCTCCTCATTGTCCTCATTCTTCATTCAGCTGCAGGGTAAGTACCAAACGTTTGGTAACACAACCTCAAATTCCTGGGCTCAAGCAATCCTGCTGTCTGAACCTCCCAAGTAGCTGGGACTACAGGCATGCACCAACATGCCCAGATAATTTTTTAATGTTTTGTAGGGATAAGGGGGTGTCTCGCTATGTTGCTCAAGTTGGTTTTGAATTTCTGGTCTCAAGCAATCCTCCTACCTCAGTGTTAGGGTGGAAAAGCCTAATAGGTTCTCACAGTGTGAGTGAAGAAAGATTTCTCACGCAGAGATTAAGATATAAAAGTAAAAAAAAATTGTATCCTTTAGAAGGACAGAGAGAATGAGAGGGAGAGAGAGAGAGAGAAAGAGAGAGAGAGAGAGAAAGAGAGAGAGAGAGAGAGAGAGAAAGGGGAGGGCAAGAGAACAGAGAGACAATGTGGCATCCCAAAGAAAGAGAAGGCAGATGCCAGTAGTGAGGTCAGGTGGCCTGCTGCTTTTAAGGGGATAAAGAGAAAAGTAATAATTGTGGAGTAATGAGCAGGTAGTCACAAGACATCAAATTGTCCTGTCTTTCTTGTTTCTTCTGTTCCTGGAGATTTGTTTATCTATGAAATTTAGTCAGGCCTATCACAGGGTATGTGAGTTTTGACCCAGAGATATGGTTTTGGGTGGGAAACAAAGGCCTGGGGTTTACTGCCCACCTCTGGTCTGGGGGCTCCTCAGGAACACCTTTAGGCTATAGAAACAAATTCTAAAGGCTATGAGCTGGTGTCCTTTATTTCCACTCTTTTCTTTGAATGTTTGTGAAAACAGTCCCAGCAGGTTGCTTGCCAGCAGAGAGAGCAGACAGAGCACTTGTAGGATTGATCTTTAGCTGTTATTAGAAAATTATGAGATATTTTTCTATTATTTCAGCAAGGCTGTCCTTACACTCTGCCTCCCAAATTGCTGTCATTACAGGTGTGAGCCACCGTGCCCAGACCTTCAGTTCTAAATCTGTGTAATTTTCATTCTATGGCAGAAACTTAGTTGCCACATAGCCAATTTCTCTTGTCTCTCAAATAAACAGAACCCAATTTTTTACTGAGTACAATGTAGCCAAAAAAATGACATTGCCCAGCATCTTATGCAGATAGTTATAGCTATTGTAGGATCTGAGAAAGTGATACCCCAAAATAAAGGCCTCAGAGGCAGCTCTCCCTGACCTTCTCTGCCTTCTTGTCTGTGGTCTCTCATTCTCTCCTGTACTAGCCATAAAAACTAGCATCCCTTTTCTCCAAGGCAGGTCATAAAAACCAGAACCCTCTTTCCCTGGAGCCAGCCATAAAACCTAAAAATATCACTCTAACTTCTCCCTAGCCTTATACCCTAGTGTAAAAAGTGGCCATAAAGAAATTGTCCTACCTGCTTTGTTTAATTATAGGCCATAAGATCCTCATTCCAGAGAGGGTCCTGCCTTAAGCCCACAAGGAAGTAATGTTCTACAGAGGCCAAGAAGAATCTAGACAGACAGTCTTTCTGTGTTTCCCCACTGAGGATATTAGCATTAGATCATACCTTTTTTGTCCAATCATATTCCTATGCAGCTGTTCATACTTTGCTGAACCTAAGCATAAAAATGGACAATTTCCCCTGTATCTTTGGGTCTTCATTCTGAAGACTCCTGTGTCATGTAAAACTATGATCAAATAAATTTGTATCCCTTTTCTTCTATTAATCTATCTTATTATCAGCGATTTTCAGTGAAATTTCAGAGGGTAAAGGGGAAGTTTTCCCTTGGCTCTTACAGTTTTGGTGCTGTGAGCAGGATTCCAAAGCTGTTCTGCTCTTCTGGAAGTCACAATGAATGGAACTCAGGACCCGACACGTCAGCAGAAGGGTAAGACATTATTACCAATTTGGCTTCTGGCCTCTTTTTGTGTCTGTGGAATCTGGTAGAGCTGACAGTAATAGTCACTGTCTCATTTTCATTTCCAAAGTCTTGATTAATAGGAAAAAAGGATTTGTGTGACTAGTCTTGGGTATAGTGGCTCTGGTGTGAATATTCATATTGTTTGATTCCTTTCCTCCCAGAAAGAATCTTCTCCCTTGCCTTGGTCTTTCTATGTTGTTCTGTCATAAAGGCAGACACGATAGAGTAGAACAGGGCCGTAAAACCCCCATTAGCCTGCTGTTTGAGCTGTTTGAGCTGGCCCCACCGACTGGTCAGTTTGTAGTTCTGACTAGACCCCTGTCTATAAACTTTGCTATAGGTCCCCCAAATAAAAGATGGATGAGGTTCCCCTCTTACCTTGTTTTATATCCTTAAGAGCTTGACTTGTGAGAACACTCTCTCAGTCTCTGCCATCTGGGGGTCATGAGTTTTGGGTGTTAGGTGGCCAGTCTGAAAATGGCTAGAAACATGTAAGATTTTAAGCAGCATACATTTTGTTCCAAATGTGTCAAGCTCTTAGGAGAATTTGTCTTAATGAGAAGTCCCATCCATAAAGGGCATTTGTTATTTCAACTGTTGTTGCCTGTTTAGGTCTGGGAAAGTCCAATCCCAGGAGGATCTACCTGGTGTCTTGGATCAACAAGTCTGTGATTTATGGCCACCAGAAATTTGTGAATTACTGAAGGCATCATATGCATAAACACTATCTTTAAGCATCTGTTGCAGCAAGAGTGTTTGTAATCTTAATTCTGTTACTAACAGTGAATTTTGGGGGATTATGAGGACTGCTTCCTCTATGCCCTTTCCAGGAACACCTCTTATTTGTATGGTAAAAATGTATTTTAAACCTGGACTTTCTATGAAGAGGCTTATTGGATGGAGTCACTATTGGAATATGTACACCACTGGAAATTCTAATCATTAGTGGCCAAAAGATGGATTGTTTTAAACTAGAAATAAACCTAAATTAAAAAAAAAGATTTTAGAGATCTCTCATTTTAAATAATTGCCTTATTTATATTTATGGGAAGATAAAATTATAAGAAAGACACATAATGGCTAGCCTTAGAAATTCTCTTGACAAAATTAAAGAGCAAAAATATGACCCAAAATAAAATTAAAATCCTTTGTACACTCAAACTGTCTGCTTTGAACTCCCCAAGGGATTTATGAAGAAGGAATTCCACCTTGTGGTCTAGTGGCTAAGATTCTGTGCTTACACAACTGTGGCCTTGGTTTGATTCTATGCCAAGGAACAAGTCCCCACAGATGTAAGCTCTTAGACTTAAGAGAAGAAACATTATAAAAATTGGTTTGATATTTATGTGACTCACAACTTTTTGGGGTACTCATTTGTTATTGATGGACAAGTGTCAAGAAAAACTGACAGCTTTTGACTTCCTATCTTCTTCCATCTGTGAGGTCTGTTAAGTGTTCATTCCCATCACTGTTCGTTGATTAGAGTATCCCAAACCTGAGGATCAAGTCTTTTGCTAACGATGATTATCTTGACCTTTATTCAGAGACAGTCTTTCTTTATCTTGAAGTATGACCAAGCACATTTGTATGAATGTTTTAAATATATTAACCTAAAATGGCACTTGTTTTTATGAAGAAAGAAATTGAAATATTTTTCCCTTTGAGTAACATTATAAACTTGTGATTTTTACAGACTTAAACTGTTCCAATTAATCGTAATTTAAATTGTTTTGTGTTATAGTTGAATTGACAAAAGTTTAGGCTGACTCTTTATCTTTTTAATGGCACCCAACATGTTTGAAAGCATCCTAGTGACCATGTTTTTCTCCCACATTAAACACTCCTCTTTTACTAACTTTAATAATCATATTATATACAATTATACAAAATGATGTTTAAATTATTTAAAATGCAAGCTTAAGATAAAGATAATTTTAAATGTATTAAAATTTTATTTAAGAATATTAGTGAGATAATTTCTACAATGTATTAATATTAGTCATTTATAGTTCATTAGGTATTTAGGAAAAGCCAATATAGTTTATTTTTAGAAGATTATAGAACTCATATAGGAAGAATTGTGTGGTGACAGTATGTCTTTCAATTTATTTTTATTTCAGCTGACTTAAGTGCTGAATCTTAATTTTTAAAGGACTTTAGTTAAATATAAGCATTTTTAACTTCTACAACTTAATAATCTAAGTTCCAAAAGTTGCTTAAGAATTTCAGAAAATATAACCATATTTATATGTAACATGATACAATTAAAAATTGTTATAGAAATAGTATGCTCATAAATTTTAAGTGGAACATTTTTATAGGATATTTTGATTTTATAGTATTAACTCTCCAGTCTGGCTTATTGTTTGACATGGTTTGTAAAAGACACGTTACTTCAATTATAACATTTTAGTGGTTTATCCATTATTACATCACAATTAAAACTCTCAAATACCAATTCACATTGGTTTAAAAATGTTATATATTTAAACCATAATTTTGAAGAATCGCTGGAGTCTAAGTGTAGACTAGATTGAGAGTGTGAAGTTCTTGGGTGTCACAGTTATAGGAGGGTTCCTACCCACTTGCAGACATTTTTTTCCCAGGAACCCTACCAGTATCTGGGGAGGAAGGGAGAATCTGGAGGAAACTCTCTTACCCCTTTCCTGGGTGCTGCCTGAAGGTGGGGAATAGCAGCCACGGTGAAATCCTCCCAAATATGTCTCCCTTGCAGAATGTAAGACTTTTAATCTTCAAGATGGGGTAGACAGACAGGGGCTGAGGGCACAGATAAAGTATCATAGGGGGTTAGGAACCCCACCTAGACCTCTCCCCTTATTCTCATCTAAATTAAATTTAAAAAGCCTTAATCTGTCCTGGGAAAGTCTTCAAGGTCATAGACTGAGGTGAGAACACCAGAACACTGGTGGATAGGACACCTGCTGCAGCAGGGGAAAGAGCGCGAAATGGGGGGTGGGTTAGCTCCATCCTGGAGCAGGAGCAGAAAGAAAAAAAAATTTATCAACTATCTTTATATCCACCCATTCAAATAATTACAGCTATTTTGGCTTTAGGGTATAAATCCAAATTTTTGTATAAATTAAGTTCTAGTAAGTCTATAATTTATTTATTTATAATCTATAATAATGGCACCATTATCACAGAGGTGAAATACATATATATATATTTTTTTTGAGATGGGGTCTTGCTTTATTGCCCAGGCTGGTTTCAAACTACTGAGCTCAAGTCATCTTTCTACCTTAGCCTGCCCAGTAACTCGGAGAACTACAGGCAGAAGCCATCATGCCCAGCTAATTCTTAAAAAGCTGTTTAGAGCTGGGGTCTTGCAGTGTTGCCCAGGCTAATATTGAACTTCTGGGCTCAGTGATCCTCCTGACTCAGCTACCTGAGTAGCTGGCACTACAGGCATGTACCACCATGCCCAACTAATTAAAAAAAAATTTCTTTTAGAGACAGGATCTCACTATGTTGCCCTGTTTGGTCTCAAACTCCTGGCCTCAGGCAATCCTCCTGCTTCAGCCTCCCAAATAACTGGGATTACAGATGCAAGCCACTATGTCTGACTGAAACATACATCTTTCTTAAAAAGTTAAAGTTTGAAAACTTAATTTACCAGTTTTAAAATTGAATTAGTAAGAAATTCCTAAATTAAAAATATTAAAATTTGCCTACTTTAATATGACATATTTTATTATTTAATATTAAATTATCTAAATTTGAAATTGAAATATTAATTTTAGATATTAGTTATGTTAAAGAAGAGGCAGTGATTTATACCTTTCTTTTCAGCTTGGAAACAAGTCAGAAGCTAATTTTTTTTTTTTTTTTAATTTTGGCATATTATGGGGGTACAGATTTTAAGGTTTCAATAAATGCCCATTTCCCCCCTCCCCCCAAAAGTCTGAGTCTCCATCATGACCATCCCCCAGATGGTGCACATCTCACTCATTATGTATGTATATACCCACCCCCCTCCCCCCTCCCACCTCCCCAATACCCTATTACTGTAGTACCTATGTGACCACTTAGGTGCTACTCAGTTAATACCAGTTTTCTAGAGAATATATCTGGTGCTTGTTTTTCCATTCTTGGGATACTTCACTTAGTAGTATGGGTTCCAGCTCTAACCAGGAAAATATAAGATGTGCTATATCACCATTGTTTCTTAGAGCTGAATAGTACTCCATGGTATACATATACCACATTTTATTAATCCATTCTTGGATTGATGGGCACTTGGGCTGTTTCCACAGCCTTGCAATTATGAATTGTGCTGCTATAAACATTCGAGTGCAGGTGTCTTTTTTGTAGAGTGTCACTGGATCTTTTGGGTAGATGCCCAGCAATGGGATTGCTGGATCAAATGGTAGATTCACTTGTATCGCTTTAAGGTATCTCCATATTGCTTTCCACAGAGGTTGAACTAGTTTGCAGTCCCACCAGCAGTGTAGGAGTGTTCCTCTCTCTCCGCAACCACGCCAGCATTTATTGTTTGGAGATTTTTTGATAAAGGCCATTCTCCCTGGGGTTAAGTGATATCTCATTGTAGTTTTGATTTGCATTTCCCTGATGATTAGAGATGTTGAGCATTTCTTCATATGTTTGTTGGCCATTCTTCTGTCTTCTTTAGAAAAATTTCTGTTCAAGTCCTTTGCCCACTTTTTAATGGGGTTATTTGATTTTTTCTTCCTAATTTTCATGAGTTCTAAGTATATCCCAGTTATCAGTCCCTTATCGGATGCATAGGATGCAAAAATTTTCTCCCATTCTGTAGGTTGTCTGTTTACTTTCATGACTATTTCTTTGGCTGTGCAGAAGCTTTGTAGTTTGATCATGTCCCATTTATTTATTTTTGTTGCTGCTGTGATTGCCTTTGGGGACTTCTTCATAAACTCTTTACCCAGGCCGATGTCTAGGAGAGTGTTTCCAACTTTTTCCTCTAGAGTTCTAATAGTTTCATATCTTAGGTTTAAGTCTGTTATCCAGCGTGAGTTGGTTTTTGTGAGAGGTGAGAGGTGTGGGTCCTGTTTTAGCCTTCTACAGGTGGCTATCCAGTTTTCCCAGCACCATTTATTGAAGAGGAATTCTTTTCCCCAGCGTATGTTTTTGTCTGCTTTGTCAAAGATGAGATGGCTATATGAGGATGGTTTTATATCAGGATTCTCACATCTGTTCCACTGGTCAATATTCCTGTTTTTGTGCCAATACCATATTGTTTTAATTACTACAGCTTTGTAGTATAGTTTGATATCTGGCATATTAATGCCTCCCATTTTGTTTTTGTTGCCTAGAATTGCTCTTGATATTCGGGGTCTTCTTTGGTTCCATACGAAGCGTAAAATTATTTTTTCTATATCTGTGAAGAATGCTGATGGGATTTTAATAGGTATTGCATTGAATCTGTAGATCAGTTTGGGTAGTATAGACATTTTGATGATATTGAGTCTGCCGATCCACGAGCATGGTATGGATTTCCATCTGTTTCCATCCTCTGCTATTTCCTTCCTCAGTGTTTCATAGTTCTCCCTGTAGAGGTCTTTTACCTCTTTGGTTAAATATATTCCTAGGTACTTTAATTTCTTTGTTGCTATTGTGAAGGGAATTGAGTCTTTGATTTGGTTCTCAATTAGATTCTTGTTGACGTATATGAATGCCTCTGATTTCTGTGTATTGATTTTGTATCCTGAGACTTTACTAAATTCATTGATCAGTTCCAGGAGTTTCTTGGTTGAATCCTTGGGGTTTTCTAGATACAATATCATATCATCAGCAAACAGTGAAAGTTTGATCTCTTCTGCCCCTATTTGGATACCTTTGATTCCATTTTCCTGTCTGATTGCTGTAGCCAAGACTTCCAGCACTATGTTGAACAGAAGTGGAGATAGTGGGCAGCCTTGTCTGGTTCCAGTTCTAAGTGGGAATGATTTCAATCTTTCCCCATTCAGTATGATGTTGGCTATGGGTCTGTCATATATGGCTTGTATCATTTTTAGGTATGTCCCTTCTATGCCTATTTTCTTAAGTGTTCGTATCATGAAAGGGTGTTGAATTTTGTCAAAAGCTTTTTCTGCATCTATTGAAAGAATCATGTGGTCTTTGTTTTTGCTTCTGTTTATGTGGTGAATTGCATTTATAGATTTACGTATGTTGAACCATCCCTGCATCCCTGGGATGAAGCCCACTTGGTCGTGGTGGATTATTTTTTTGATAAGTGTCTGGATTCGGCTAGCTAAGATTTTGTTGAAAATTTTTGCATCTATATTCATTAGGGATATTGGTCTGTAGTTTTCTTTTTTTGTTGCATCCTTTCCTGGTTTTGGTATCAGAGTAATATTCGCTTCATAAAAGGTGTCTGGGAGGTTTCCGTTCTTCTCGATGTTGTGGAATAGTTTCTGCAAGATAGGTACTAGTTCTTCTTTGTAAGTATGGTAAAATTCAGGTGTGAAGCCATCTGGACCGGGACTTTTCTTTTTAGGGAGATTTTTAATTGCTGTTTCTATTTCAGCTGTTGAGATTGGTCTGTTCAGGGAATCTATTTCTTCCTGGTTGAGCCTAGGGAGGCTGTGTGTTTCTAGAAATTTGTCCATTTCCTCCACATTTTCCAGTTTGTGTGCATAAAGATTTTTGTAGTATTCATAAATTGTATCTTGTATCTCTTTGGGATCAGTTGTGATATCTCCTTTTTTATTCCTGATGGAGCTTATTAGAGATTTCTCTTTTCTGCTTTTCGTTAGCTTAGCCAATGGTGTGTCAATTTTGTTTATTTTTTCAAAGAACCAACTTTTTGTTTTATTAATCTCCTGAATAGCTTTCCTGTTTTCAATTTCGTTTAGTTCTGATTTGATCTTGTTGATTTCACTTCTTCTGCTGGGTTTGGGGTTGGTCTGTTCTTCTTTTGCCAGCTCTTTGAGTCGTTTCATTAGATTGTCTATTTGTGATCTTCTTGTCTTTTGGTTATAGGCATTTATGGAGATAAACTTTCCTCTCAGAACTGCTTTAGCTGTGTCCCAGAGGAGTTGATAACTTGTCTCTCCATTGTCGTTTTCTTCATAGAACTTTTTTATTTCCGTCTTGATTTCTTCATTTACGAAGTAATCATTTAGTAGGAGGTTGTTTAATTTCCACGTTTTTGTGTAGAAATGTGAGTTTCTGTTAGGGTTGATTTCTAGTTTTATTCCACTGTGATCTGAGAAGGTACATGGTATGATTTCTATTTTTTTAAATTTCTTGAGATTTTCTTTGTGTCCTAGGATATGGTCAATCTTAGAGAATGTCCCGTGAGCTGATGAGAAGAACGTATATTCAGTGGATTTTGGGTAGAATGTTCTGTAGATGTCTGTCAGACCCAATTGTTCTAGAGTTTTGTTTAAGTCCATTATTTCTTTATTAATTTTCTGTTTGGAGGATCTGTCTCGTGCCGTCAGTGGGGTGTTGAAATCTCTGGCGATTATGGAGTTGCTATTAATTCATTTGCTTAGCTCCAGTAAGGTTTGCTTTATGAATCTGGGTGCACCTAAGTTGGGTGCATATATATTTAAAATTGTTATCTCTTCTTGTTGGACTGTGCCCTTCACCATTATATAATGACCCTCTTTGTCTTTTACTACTTTTGTTGGTTTAAAAACTAAATCGTCTGAAATTAGAACTGCCACACCAGCCTTCTTTTGGCTTCTATTTGCTTGGAATATTGATCTCCACCCTTTTATTTTTAGTCTATATGCATCCTTGCAGGTTAGATGTGTTTCCTGAAGACAGCATATACTTGGCCTGTATTTTCTTATCCATTCAGCCAGCCTATGTCTCTTGAGTGGAGAGTTTAAGCCATTCACATTTATTGAGAGAACTGATAGGTAAGGTAGATTACTGATCATTCTGTTGGGTTGGATGTTGTTGCTATGATTTCTGTCTTGAGCCATTGTAATATCTGGCCTTTAATATCTTTGGGTTTTGGTTGTTTTTATATTCGTGGGTTATTATTATGATGTTCCATGCATAACGCTGTTTTAAGTACTTCTTGTAGGGCTGGTCTTGTCTTGGTGAATTCTCTGAGCCTTTGCTTGTCTGAGAATGTTTTTATTTCTCCTTCATATACGAAGCTTAGTTTTGCAGGGAATAATATTCTAGGCTGGGCATTGTTTTGTTTCAAAAGAGTGAGAATGGGGCCCCAGTCTCTCCTTGCTTGTAAAGTCTCATTAGAGAAGTCTGATGTTATTTGAATTGGCTTTCCCTTGTATGTTACTTGCTTCTCTTGTCTTACAGCTCTTAGAAGGGCCTCTTTAGTTGATACTTTGGTCAGTCTGATGACTGCATGTCGTGACGTCTTCCTGTTTGTGTTGAATCTCCCAGGGGTCCTCTGAGCTTCTTGAACTTGTATATCAAGATTTTGAGCAAGGCCTGGGAAATATTCCTCTATTATATCTTCAAACAGCTTGTCCAACCCTTGAGTGTTGTCTTCTTCCCCTTCTTGTAACCCTATGACCCTCACATTAGGTTTCTTCACATAATCCCACAGCTCTTGTAGGCTTTGCTCTTTTCTCTTGTTTCTCTGCTCTATTTCTGTGACTGATTTATTTAATTGGAGGGTGTTATCTTCAAGCTCTGAGATTCTTTCTTCTGTTTCATCTACCCTGTTCTTGAGACTTTCCACTGTATTTTGTAGTTCCTTGAATTGATTCTTCATTTCCAGGAGTTCGGTTACACTTTTCTTCAATGTGTCTATTTCTTTTCTCATATCCTGGAGACTTTTTGTGGTTTCTTGGTGTTGGTTATTGAGTTGTTGTTGCAGCTGGGTGAGTGTTCTTATGTTCCACATACGAAATTCCTCTTCTGTCATATTGGTTGCCTGATTTTGGTCGGTGTCCGTTTCTAGGGGGCTGGTGCTCCTCTTTGGGGGTGTGTTTTCTGTTTGGTTCTTCATATTTCCTGAGTTCTTTCGCTGATTTCTTCCCATGTCGATCAGTTGTTGTTTCTTTCCTTAGGTTATTGTGTGGGTATTCACACACCTTGTTTAGTTTCTGAGGCGTTAGGTGGTGCCTGTGGGTGAAATTGGACCACTCCCTGTATATTGAGTCAGTGGGTGCCGTGGAAAGGCTGTGCAAGATGCCGTCCCTGTCAGTAGGTGGCGTTTGCTTGGAGGAACAGGCTATGGTGTTGATTTTGAGTCCTGTTATCAGCTCTCGTTCTGGGCGGAGCTGGGTTGGGTAAGCCTGCCCTCAGGCCGTTAGCAGGGGTCAGAGTTCTGTTCTCTGCTTCCAGGGAAAGCTGTCAGGGCGGGGCTGGAATGGTCCCGCTCAGCCAGAAAGTCTGGGTGTGGGGGTGGGGCTATCTGAGACCTGCAGTCTGCAGCGGGCCTCACTTCTTTCCACCCTCCCCAACTCCGCAGCTACTCCTGGGCCTCTGCCAGCAGGCCAGACCACAAGCCACCAGGCCTCCCCGGACTGTGATGCCGGCGGGGAGGTTCCCTGCACAGGAACGCCACCTGGGTTGGGCGCATGGCCTCCTCCTGGGAGGAGGGTTGCCCTCTAGGACGCCGATCCGCCCCTGGAGGCACACAGACCTCGGTAGGCTGTTCACGTATAACCCTTCTGTGCCCCAGGCAATGCTAGCCCTCGGTGCAGGGGATCTGGTCTGCAGGTCCGACCTCTGGGTCCCAGAGTTCAAACTGAATTCCCACCAGGGAGAGGATTTCCGGTCCTAATTCACCCACAGGGAGCCCAAGCTGGGTCTATGTCTCTCAGCCTCTGAGTCGGCACCGTTTTCCTGGGAACACGGTGCCAGCAGCACCTGGGAGGGCGGGCGGGGTCCCAAACGGGAAGGTCCCGTTCCCTGGAGGTGCCTCCAGCTGGTGGCTGTATTGTCTCTCTGGGCAGCCGCGGGTAGGGTCGGCGGAGGGGAGGGGGAGACAATATGGCGCCTGCCGCGCAGCTCGGGTCCGTGCACACGGAGGTGCCCGGAGGAAGTTGGGAACCTGGTGCCACGTCTGCTACAGGCTCACCGTTGGCAGGCGGCGGCAGTCTCTGGGCTGGTGTCCGCAGGTCTCTCCACCCACTGGGGAGCCCACCAGCAGTCCCGAATGCAGGGGAGGGGAAACAGCAAATCCACCTACCCTTGCCGCTGGTTTCCGGGCTGCTCCGGTGGTCTCAGCCTCCAGTTCTCCTCCGCAGCCTCCTCCCGTGGAGTCTCCCGGGGTCTCAGGTACCCCTCCTTCAGGCCCTTGTCCGCTGTATGCTCGTCTTCTTGCTTCTTTCCTCTAGTTTCTGCTAGAATCTGTCTTTTCTGCAGAGACACTCTGTCTGGCGGTGTTATTCATCCGCCATCTTGCTCCTAGAAGCTAATTTTAAAACCAAACAAAACATTTTTTTTCAGGACTCAGTTTTGGATTATAACTAGTCATTTTTCTCTTTTGGAGGCATATTGCCTTGATAAATGTGCTATACCATGTGTTGCCAATTTGCAGTCTAGCAGCAAAGAAGCTTTTTTTCTTTTCAAAATATTAAAGGGGGTAATCCTAGCACTCTGGGAGGCTGAGGCGGGCGGATTGCTTGAAGTCAGGAGTTCAAAACCAGCCTGAGCAAGAGCGAGACCCCGTCTCTACTATAAATAGAAAGAAATTAATTGGACAACTAATATATATATAAAATTAGCCGGGCATGGTGGCGCATGCCTGTAGTCCCAGCTACTCGGGAGGCTGAGGCAGCAGGATCCCTTGAGCCCAGGAGTTTGAGGTTGCTGTGAGCTAGGCTGACACCACGGCACTCACTCTAGCCTGGGCAACAAGCGAGACTCTGTCTCAAAAAACAACAACAACAACAACAACAAAATATTAAAGGGGCACAAAAGTTTTTGTTACTTGGATATACTCTATAATGCTGAAGTCAGGGCTTTCAGTGTGCCCACCATCAGGACAGTGTTTAGGTTTTTATCCCTCAGCCTCCTTCCACCATCCCCCTTTCTTCATTTCCAATGTCCTTTATATCTTTTTGTGCTCATGTGTGCACTCATTTAGCTCACTTAGTGAGAACATGTGGTGTTTATTTTTCCATTCCTTATTAGATACTTCACTTAGGATAATGGTCTCCAGTTCCATCCCAGTTGCTGCGAATAACATTGTTTCGTTCCTTTTTATGGCTGAGTAGTACTCCATGGCAAGAGAATGTGTGTGTGTGTATACACACATGCCACATTTTCTTTTTCCGCTCAGGTATTGATGGGCACTTAGGTTGATTCCATATCTTTGCAATTGTGAATTGTACTGTGATAAACATTTGAGTGCATGTGTCTTTTTGATAAAAAAGACATGTGTCTTTGCCTTTGGCTAAAAACCCAGTAGGTCTACTTTTAGCTCTTTGGGTAATGTCCATACTGTTTTCCATAGAGGTTATACTAATTTGCAGCCCCACAAACAGGGTATTAGTGTACATTTCTTTCTGCATCCATGCCAGCATCTGTTGTTTTTTGACTTTTTTATTTGAGACAGAGTCTCGCTTTGTTGCCCAGGCTAGAGTGAGTGCCGTGGTTTCAGCCTAGCTCACAGCAACCTCAAATTCGTGGGCTCAAGCAATCCTAGTGCTTCAGCCTCCCGAGTAGCTGGGACTACAGGCATGCGCCACCATGCCCGGCTAATTTTTTCTATATATATTAGTTGGCCAATTAATTTGTTTTTATTTTTAGTAGAGACGGGATCTCGCTCTTGCTCAGGCTAGTTTCGAACTCCTGACCTCGAGCAATCCACCCACCTTGGCCTCCCAGAGTGCTAGGATTACAAGCGTGAGCCACTGCACCCAGCCTGGACTTTTTAATAATGGCTATTCTGACAAGGGGTTTTAATTTGTGGTTTTAATTTGCATTTCCCTGAAGATTAGTGATATTGAACATTTTTTCATTTGTCTTTTGGCCATTTGTCTATCTTTGAAAAAAATTATGTTCATTTCTTTTGCCCACTTTTTGATGGTATTTTTTGTTTCTTTATTGCTGATTTGAGTTCTTTGTAGATTCTATAGATTAGTCCTTTGTTGGATGTATAGTTTGTGCATATTTCTCCCATTCTGTAGGTTGCCTGTTTACTCTATTAATTATTTCCTGTGCAGAAGCTTTCTAATTTAATTAAGTTCCATTTGTTTTTACTGATGTATTTGCCTTTGGGGTCTCAGTCACAAATTCTTTGCCTAGGCCTATGTTTAGAAGAGTTTTTCCTGTGTTTTCTTCTAGAATTCTTATGGTTACATGCCTTACATTTAAGCCTTTATATGATGAGAGATATGGGTCTTGTTTCATTCTTCTACATGTGGCTATCCAATTTTCCCAGCACCATTTATTTCTCCAGTGTATGTTTTTGTCTGCTTTGTCAAAAATCAGTTGGTTGTAGGTAGATGGTTTTATTTCTGGGTTCTCTATTCTGTTCCATTGGTCTATATTGCTACTTTTATACTAATACTATGCTGTTTTGGTTACTATAGCCTTGTAGTATAATTTGATTCAGGTAATGTGATGCTTCCAGGTTTGGTCTTTTTGCTTAAGAGTGAAGAAGCTATTTTTTTTCTGAATTTAAGAATTATGTTGAAAAATAGAATGAGTAGTTTAAAATACTTTATGGTATTTTATATGTTATACCTAATAGAACCCATCTTGAAACTAAGTTTACAGTCTCTTAATCTTTGCACTAACATTTAATTTAATTTATTTATTTGTGTATTACTTTACTTCAGGGCAGTAATATATTTATCATTTATTTATTTTCTTTTTCTTTTTTTTTTGGAAACAGAGTCTCGCTTTGTTGCCCAGGCTAGAGTGAGTGCCGTGGCATCAGCCTAGCTCACAGCAACCTCAAACTCCTGGGCTCAAGCAATCCTTCTGCCTCAGCCTCCCGAGTAGCTGGGACTACAGGCATGCGCCACCATGCCCGGCTAATTTTTTCTATATATATTAGTTGTCCAATTAATTTCTTTCTATTTATAGTAGAGACGGTGTCTCGCTCTTGCTCAGGTTGGTTTCGAACTCCTGACCTTGAGCAATCCGCCCGCCTCGGCCTCCCAGAGAGCTCGGATTACAGGAGTGAGCCACTGCACCCGGCCTATCATTTATTTTTAAAACAAATATTTTTAAAATTATTCTTTAAGAATATTCAATCTTTGTAAAACCCAAATGGCAGTAACAATTTAAGAAATAGGTTAACTCATACATTATTAAAAGAATATTTTCAGATCTACTTTCTTATGTCTGTAAGAACCTACATTCTGGGTACTGCCTTACTGTTTCAGTAAGCCTTGGGACTGCTTCCCAAAAGGAAGAAAGGAAAAAGAGGAAAAGAATTATTTAGTTTTCATTGGCGAGAGTTATTCCCTTAGCCTATCCCTGGAATCTGAGAACATTATAGTTTTTATATTTGTGTAAACATTGAAATTATGAAATTTATGACCTTGTGTAAATAAAAGGTTTATGCAGTCATTCTTGTTATAACTTTTTGATTTCTTCACAGTATTTATTTTTTGTGTGCATTACTTAAGTAAGAGTCATTTCAGATGAATGAGTCATACTCTTTGTCTATTTTTCCTTTTAATTCTGTCATTATTTGCTTTATGTATTTTGGGGCTCTATTGATAGGTGTCATATGTTTATAATTGTTATATTTTCCAGATATATTAACCCTTTCATTATTATTAGATGTCCTTCCTTGTATCTGTTAATATTCCTTGTTGTAAAGTCTATTTTGTCTGATAATTTGTATAGCAATTCCAGCTCTTTCATGGAGGCTGTTTGCCTGGTATTCAACCTATTTGTATATTTGAATCTAATGTAACAAATAGTTAGATCTTGTTTTTTTTTTTATACAGCCTGACAGTTTTTGTCTTTTGCTTGAAGTGTTTGTTTAGTTCATTCACATTCAATATAATTATTGGTATATTTGGATTTGTCTATTTTTCTATTCGTTTTGTATGTCTTATGTCTTGTTTTGTTCCTCTGTTCCTTTTTTATTGCCTTGTTTTGTTTTAAATCAATATTTTAATTCATTTATTGATAAATAATTCACAAACCATAAAATTCACCCTTTAAAATGTATAATTTAATGGTTTTTAGTATATTTACAGAGTTGTAAAATCATTACTGTCATATTTCAGAGCATTTTAATCACTCCAAAAATAAATCCTATATTCATAAGCAGTTACTCCCTATTCCCCTCTCCCCTTTCAACCAATACATTTTAAAGTATATTTTTAAAGTTAATTTTTCCATAGTTGCTTTAGAGATTATGATATGCATCTTTAATTTATCAAATCTGCTTCAGGTTAATGGTGATTTACATGTGATAAAATAGAGCAACTTTGTACCACTATGGCTCCTTTGCTTTTGTGTTGGGAGAGGCAGTCCTCAGGGTTCCTAATTGTTCCTGCATTGCTATGGTTTGTCTTCACCAAAACTCATGTTGAGGCTTGGCTCCTAATATAACGGTTGTGAGAAGTGGTGAGTCAGGAGGGATCTGCTCTCATGAAGGGATTAATGCTGTCTTATGGGAGTGAGTTTATTCATCTTCTGATACTGAGCAGTTTCTGTATTTAGTCATAGTCAACTAAGTTGGTCAAGATGACTATAATGTGATACTGTGTTCACTGCTTGAGGAGAGAGAGAGGAAAAGTGGTTTTGCTGCTTGCTCAAGAATCATTGGGCCCTTTGCCCTGGGTTCCTGTCCTGTAAATCAACTTACAAAACAATGGCTTTTATTTAACCAAGACTTTAATTTTTTTTTTTTTTTTGAGACAGAGTCTCGCTTTGTTGCCCAGGCTAGAGTGAGTGCCATGGCGTCAGCCTAGCTCACAGCAACCTCAAACTCCTGGGCTCAAGCAATCCTGCTGCCTCAGCCTCCCCAGTAGCTGGGACTATACAGGCATGCACCACCATGCCCGGCTAATTTTTTCTATATATATTAGTTGGCCAATTAATTTCTTTCTATTTATAGTAGAGACGGGGAAGACTTTAATTTTTGAACATATTTATAATAACTTTTTGAAATCTCTACTAAATCCAATATTTGGCTCTAGTCAGAGTCTTATACTGACTTCTGTGTAAATAAATTATTTAAGTATCCTTTCTATCCAAAAAATTATTTTAGTCTTAATACAAGTTTATTGTGGTTTTAGTTAATATAAATTGGAGCAATCTTTAACACGCTTGGGACTATAACTTACTTAGGCTATCTAACTATTGAATTTATTTCATATCACAGTTGACCCTTGAACAATGTGGGAGCTAGGGGTGCCATCCCCTTTTACAGTCAAATATTTGCACGTAACTGTTTTCTTCCCTCAAACTTAACTATTGTAGTTTACGGTTGACTAGGGCCTTACAATAACATAAACAGTTAATTAACACCTATTTTGTATGTTATATGCATTATATACTGTATTCTTACAATAAGGTAAGCCAGAGAAAAAGAAAATATTACTAATGTCAACAGAAAAGAAGCCAAACTCTGTAAAATAACGTTAAGAGGTTTATTCTGAGCCAAATTTGAGGAACATGACCCAAAGTCACACCCAAGAAGCCTTGAGCAAGTGGACTTACTGTGGTTGGGTTACAGTTTGGTTTTATATAATACATTTCAGGGACGGGGATTACAGGTAAAGTCATAAATCAATAAATAGAAGGCATACATTGGTTTGGCCTAAAAAGGTGGGCCATCTGGAAGCAGGGCTTAGAGGTTATAGGTGCGTGTAGACTCTTTGACATGTAATTGGTTAAATACATGAAGCTTTTGTCTAAAGGCTTGGGATGTCTTAAGAGAAGGAGGTCTGTTAATCAGAGACAAGCTACTGGACATATTTGTTGTATAAATTGAGGACCTGCATATTTGTTTTACGTAGCCTTAGGCCTGTTAATGAGTTACAAAGGATATCTCTAAGAAGGGAGAGGGGCATGATGAGGTATGTATGATGTCCCTCCTCGTGGCAGGCAATTTAGTGTTAGGATATCCACTTTGCCAGGAGGGGGTACATTCAGTAAGCCAGTGAGGCAGATGGCTTAAGATTTTTTTTTTAGTTCACACTAAGAAAATGAGGAAGACAAATACATTTACAGAACTATACTGTATTTATTGATACTGTAAGTTTACATTGTCTGTTTATAAGATGAATCATCTATCTGAAATGGCAGGCAATCACAGCTGCAGATCTCAAAGTATGGTACATATCAAGCAATTCACCTTTTCCTTATAATGTCATGAATTTTCTCTGTTTTTTGGGAGTACTTCTAGTATCACCAATGGCACTTTGTATGTCCCATGTTGTTATTTAAGGTGTACATTATTGCACTAAACATGATGAAAAATATGTGAGAACCATGAGAAATCAGTTTTTACTATGACACAATTTACTGGAGAGATGAACTATTCATGCAGACATTAGCATCACATAGCGTTTTAAGCAAATACTCATAACACTTTTGAGTTCATCACAATAGCAACAGGAGGTGGCTGTGAAAGTATTATGGTAATACAGTATGTTCTACAATTAGTTTTATGCAGTTATGATTTAATACTATATCTTTACATTTGCTTACATTTCTATAGACTGCGAATAGCACCACATATGGTCTATAAGTGTTTATGTGCATAAATCTTGATAAATTTTAACTTTTTATAATAGATTTGTATATATTTTATGGTAGCATATGATAGTATACCATACCAAATAAACTAGTATCTACAGAAATTTTATGCATTCATAACATATCTTTTTCTCAGTTTTTTGGATATTTCTAAGGCTACATGTTGTGTCTGTAAGTTTTTTCAAATTGTCACAAATCTCCAAAAAAAATCTTTTCAATGTATTCATTTTTAAAAGTCTGCAAATAAGTGGACTCTCAAAGTACAAATCCATGTTATTTAAGGATCAAATGTACTTGAATTCTCTCCAATCTTTTCCTTCTTTTTAAACGCATCAAATATTCTAACATTTTATTTTTTTTTCCTCCCCCTATTCTAACATTTTAAATGGAGTTCCTACAACAATTATGTTCAGAGAAACACTGTATAAACCATGAAAATTACTTTATGGAAAATGGCTTATCACTTCATAGTGTTACTGAAAACTTGGCCACTTGTCCATGAGACCAAATCAGAAGAACAAGGATAAGTGGTTCAGGAAGGAAGTAAAGAGCCTTTACTTTGCAAAGGAAGAAAAATGGTAGACCTTCTCTTCTCAAAATCCCAAATTTCCTGAACATAGGCAGAAATACAGAGCTTTTAAAGGGAGGGTTCTTAGCTTTAGGCAATTACTGCAATTAACTGTTCTAATCTCCCATCTCTGTCAAAGACAAAGCATGTGAACTCCCCAGCAGCCCACCTGGGGGAGTTGGCACCACCTGGGAGTTTTAACAAAAGATTTAACTTGCCTCAGGGATGCAGGCCAGGCTGCAGTTCCCAAAAGAGTGGGGGAAGTTTTAAAGAGGCAGAAAATCTTTTTTATTTTTTGTTTCCAGGCCATTCCCTGTTACAATAGAGATTTTTAAAAAGTGGTTTCCTTTAACCTTACTGGCAAGGGGGCTCATGCAAAAGCTTTCTTTCCTGGAGTACTCAGTCCTGAGCTGCCATATCCGTTATGCTTCTTACCAAAGTTCAGGAGGGCAACGTCTGTTTCCTCAAGATGGTGTGTTAATGGGGTGTTGCAGTATTCCTGATATGAAGCAAAGAAATAACAGCTAGAAAACTAATTAAAATAGAGTAGACTTGCTTTAAGGAAAAGGGCAAAGCCCTTTCCTTCCCTGAACTTTTAAATCTTCCTGCTTCCACCCACTGCAAAAACTCAAAACAATAGACTCAGCAATAAGAATGGCATTCTTTATGTTCACTCTTATCAAATTTCTTATTTTGTTTCCTTAATGACTTTAAATCTCCACTTCTGTCTACCTTGTTGTGGGTGAATAAGAACTAACAAATTCCTATTTTGCCAATGGAGGTACATTTAAAAACAAACAATCTCCCCTCCCCTAAACTTCCTTTTTGAAAACTTTATTCCAGTCAAATACATGACTTTATACTAAGTAGGATCTCAAGACAATAACAGCGTGATAGCCTTAAAGGATATATTGCCTTTTGCTTCATGAATTTCTCTAAATTAGTGATGTGAACTAAAGTAACTTTTTTTTTTGAGACAGAGTCTCGCTTTGTTGCCCAGGCTAGAGTGAGTGCCGTGGCGTCAGCCTAGCTCACAGCAACCTCAAACTCCTGGGCTCGAGTGATCCTTCTGCCTCAGCCTCCCGGGTAGCTGGGACTACAGGCATGCGCCACCATGCCCGGCTAATTTTTTTTTTTATATATATATCAGTTGGCCAATTAATTTCTTTCTATTTATAGTAGAGACAGGGTCTTGCTCAGGCTGGTTTTGAACTCCTGACCTTGAGCAATCCGCCCGCCTCGGCCTCCCAAGAGCTAGGATTACAGGCGTGAGCCACAGCGCCCGGCCTAAAGTAACATTTTAAGGCTCACCCCTTACCGGCTGACTAAATGGACCCCCCTCATGGCCAAAGGAATATTCTAAAACTAAATTGCCTATCAAGAGGAAGGAGGTCCGACCACCTATCATGCCCCCCTCCCTTCTTGGGGACATTCTTTGCAACCCATTAACAGGCCTATTTGCAAGACAAACCTGTAGGTCCTCAATTTACACCACAAATGTATGTCTAGTGGCTGATCTCTGATAACAGCTCCTTATGTTGAAACATTCCAAGCCTTTAGACAAAGCTTCATGTCTTTAACCAATTACAAGCCAAAGAATCTTTAAACCCACCTATAACCTGTAGGCCCTTCGCTTTAAAATGGCCCACCTTTTCGGGCCAAACCAATGTATGCCTCCCACGTATTGATTTATGACTTTACCTGTAACCCCTATCTCCCTGAAATGTATAAAACCAAATTGTAACCCAGTCACATTGAGTCCATTTGCTCAAGGCCTCTTGGGAGTGGCTCCTGGTCATGGTCCTCAAATTTGGCTCAAAATAAATCTCTTTAAAATTATTTTACAGAGTTTGGTTTTTTTCCGTTGACAGTGATATCCTGATTCCTGATTTATAACAAGTCAGAAACATTGAAATCTCCAATTAGGAACAATATTAGTAATTTTACTTATTGACTGGATTTGGTTATTACACACAGAAGATATTCTTCCTGGTATTTCTTCCTATAATCTAACAATGCCTCCACCATTTGACTTATATTTCTATATTAAAGGGGAAATGAAAAGAGGACAAAGAATCATGGCATAATTACTGGGTCATCAGAAATGTTAAAGCATTTAAAGACAAAAGAGGAAGTGATTGAATGAGTAAACCACACTAAAAAATAAAAGGAAATAAGCAGAGAAAAAGAACCTATGGCTATTTATTAGAAACTGATATATAATTAGAATGTAGTTTTTTTTTTGGTGGGGAATTAGTGAAAAGAAAACAATTGTAAATGATTTGTGATTGTAAATATATGTTATTTGTTTATTCCCATTCTTATTTAGAAAAAGATATGTAGTGGTAAATATTTATGTAAATGTCTCCTAATTGAAAAACATAGTGAAACAAAATAGTGATATTTCTTTTGTGAATATGTTTAACGATGGAATTGCTTCTTATCTGTCTGTATCAGTGAAGATATACTAACACTCCACACTTGAATAACCTTTGTAATTACATAGCATTTTTCCATTCTTTCAATTTTCATCATAGCTTTATTAGGTCACTAGGACTGCGTCCTACTGGAAACAGCCTGAACTGTTAAGGACTGGCTTAAAATGGCATCATTAATAATT
This sequence comes from Microcebus murinus, assembly GCF_040939455.1. Classification (NCBI taxonomy): domain Eukaryota; kingdom Metazoa; phylum Chordata; class Mammalia; order Primates; family Cheirogaleidae; genus Microcebus; species Microcebus murinus. The sequence goes on along the minus strand of NC_134117.1, from coordinate 29,746,250 downwards.
GTCAGAACTAGAATCCAAGTTTTCTTTCATTTAGGAATTCTGTTTAACTGCTTAGACACTTAGGTTCTGAAAGGCCCAAACTAGCCTAAAGGCCCAAACTAGCCTAACCAGCTTTTCGCTTCTGTAACTATGCTTGCTCTTAGGTAATTAAGACCCCTACCCCTCCCTTTTTCTTTCTTTTTTTCTTTTTTCCCCGTAAGTATCGGTTGCAAGTTCTCCGAATTGGGTAGTGGTCGTGCAACTGGTTGTGCAAGATGGAGCTACTGGAATTTCCCCACCCTAAACTTCCTGGCCACCTGCGTGTGGTCTCGCCCCATAAAAGCCCTAAGCTTGAGAGCTTCGTCGCGGCAGCTTCCCCATCTCGGTGGTGCTGCTAGCCCCTGCGCTGCGCTGGAAATAAATCCTCTTGCTCTCTTGCATCAAGCCTCTGGACTCTGAGTCTTTTTGGGCAGTCGTCTCTCTCCCAAATGGGCTGTACATTTCTACGGCCCAACAGTTCAAGATCTTTTCCAATTTCATTGGTTTTAGCTAATACATAAATAGATCATGATATTTTTATAGTCAAACTGTGCTGTCTTAGATTTTAAATCTTGAAACTTGGAAATGCCTAAAGGCAGATGTGCTTGATATTCTCTGTTCTTTCTCCATTCTTCTCCACCCTGCTTTGTGTCCTGGGAGACTGGCCGGAGTGAACTTCATCAAGGGGCTTCTGGTTAGATTCTGCAGGAGATTAGAGGGTAGGATGGTAACACGGTATCATATTTATTCCTCAGCTCCTTCCCAGCTGTGCCATGGATTGGTAGTGGTTGTATTCTTTAACTGAAGATATAGCAGACCTTATAAGTCCCCCACCCATGAATCCTCAGCCCTCACAATTCCTTATGCATGGTGTGACTCCTTCTTTTGAAAATACCTGCCACTTTGCCTGAGGGCTTTTCTTAGCCATGGAAACATGCTCAGCCATTCACAGGGCAGGCCAGAGGTGCTGGACAGTTGTTTTGCCAGGGAACACCCCTTAACCAATGATATATAGGTGTTGGTGGGTAAATACCTCCATTTCTGTTCCCCTAAGTTGGGACAACTCTGACCTATAATCTGTACCATCTCCCAGAGTTCCCTATCAAGACTGACCCCAGTTGCAGTCAGTGGTGTAGATAGAGATCGTCCAGTGTCTCTACCAGTGTTACGGCGGCGCAAGGAAGAATGCTCCAGACCACAATCTCAGGCTGAAGGAGGAGGAGAGACTCTTTTCCTTTCAAAGAGCTCCCATACCTCTCCAAACCTCTGTATTTATTGCAGAGAAAGGCATGCAAGATAAAAGCAAAGAACATACAGATAGAATGTTTGGAAAGAACATATAGATAAAATCTCTGGTGCTAGTAAACACATTATTCTAAAGAAATCTAGTTAGTGATATGCAACATATCCATATTTATCTTAGGATTCCTTGTGACTTCTTAAGGCTATAAAGAAAAGGGAAAGGACTCAACATCAGTCACACTCCCATGTATTCCAAAGCCTGCTGTATGCAGCTGGCTGATAAGCATTCATATCCCAAGTCTTGTTTGCAGGACTGCAGATTTCCACCTTTCCCATAGTCCCTTTACCCACGCCTTTATACCTTTTCTAATATCCTATACATCTCCCCCTTTCTTATTATGATCAAATTGTTCTTTTTTTTTTTGAGACAGTCTCACTCTGTTGCCTGGGCTAGAGTGCCATGGTGTCAGCCTAGCTCACAGCAACCTCACACTCCTGGGCTCAAGCAATCCTACTGCCTCAGCCTCCTGAGTAGCTGGGACTACAGGCATGCGCCACCATGCCCGGCTAATTTTTTCTATATATTTTTAGCTGTCCAATTAATTTGTTTCTGTTTTTAGTAGAGACGAGGTCTCGCTCTTGCTCAGGCTGGTTTTGAACTCCTGACCTTAAGCAATCCGCCCATCTCGGCCTCCCAGAGTGCTAGGATTATAGGCATGAGCCCCTGTGCCCAGCCTAATCAAATTGTTCTTGATGGTAGATATCGAAGACCACGTAAGCATCTAGCTTTTGCTTGTGTACAGCCATGTGGCAAGTCATAGAAATCAGTTGTTTGCAGATTGCTAGAAACAGAAAACAAAAGAGTATGATAATTCCAGCCATGACCCAAATTCTAATTAAACCATTCTGTAAACCATTGTTTGGAGTTTAACCAAGCAAAGCTATCTTATAGCTTTTGTAAAGTATCCGTTTGTAAATTTGAATGGAGTTGTATTTGATTTTGTAGTTGATTTTCCAATTGAAGTACTTGAGATTCTAAATGAAATTTGAAGGCCCCCTGAAGATTAGATTTTACCATGTTCCAAGGATAAGTGGATTTGTAATATGGTAAGGGTGTAATGCATTGTGTGCGATATTCCCAATCACATTGCAGGCCTTGATGAGTAATAAATACTTGCTGTTGGTCTCCCGCCTATTCTATAGCCACTTCAAGTGCTTGTAGTCTAGTCAATATACCTCTGTTAATTTCAGTTTGTTCTTAGATATGATGTGTAATGTTTACAAGAACTGCTTCCACTACAGCTGCCGTATGTATAGATTCAGTAAGTGATACAGCAGCCACCATTGCAGTAGCAAGGATAATAATAGCTGAAACTAAGAAAGCAGTAAGAGTAGCCAGGAAGCGTTTGGGTCTAATTTTTTTGTTAAGGCAGATTGTAAGACCTATAAGGAAGATTCTTCTTGCTAAGTCCTTGTTTCCTTCCTTAAATTAACAGGAACCCAAGCTGTGCTCTTCCTTTTAATATAAATATACAAGTGACATTAAGATTAGTAACATTTTGCAAAGTAATACAGGAACTATACCAAGAAGGACTCTCACAGAAAATATTATAAGTATGAAGTTGAGTTATATTAGGAAGTTTTTGTCCAAAAAAGAAAACATAAGGATGAATGGTACATATCATTACCGAATCACTGACATTATTGTTTAAAGACAGTGTATAGATGCCAGTGTGATTAGTATAAATGCCATGGGATAATACACAATTAAAAAATGGCAATCCCATTCTCCATATTTTGGTATGGATAGGACTCATGAAAGCCATCTGTGAATTGAAGAATGGGACCTGATAATCCATGTTCATTCCAAGTAATGGAATAATTAGATGGGCTGCCAAATTCCAGTTCTTTACCCGAAGAATGTAGTTTCCCGTGGGGTCCTCAATCCCATAAATTTCCACTATTAAACAAAGTTAATCCTCTGAGATATTCTCGTCTACATGAGGCCCATTGTACTGAATAAAATTTATATCTCCAATCTCTTTTTGGTCTGCAGATGGGCAGGTCAGGAATAAAAGTTGTAACATTGATAGTTATGGTTGTATTTACAGTTAAAGTAGAGATAAAGGTTAAATTAACTGTATTGTTGCCACTCTTAGGCTGATAATATAAATATTCTTGAGGAATAAATAATTTGTACACAATCCTTGACATTTGGTAAGGTGGAAAAACAAATAGGAGAGTTGCTGGCAGTAAATAGTGTGGAATCATTGTTATGTAACCATTCAGTACATGATGTTAATGGTCCTGATGGTGGTAGCCAAACGCCACCAGTCCACCCTGTGTCATTAGAAGACAAAAGAGAATCTACATCCCACCATGTAAGTACATGAAATAAAGGTGGGTTCAATAAATGACTCCAATAAACTGTAGCACTTGCTGAAGATAGCAAAGACCATGCTAAAAGGTTTAGAAACCATCACCGTACCTGTTCAGAAGCCTCATCTATGATGGCCAAATATGCCCCAAATCAGTTTTCTGCTGTCGGGGCAGCCCCAGCCCTTCTAGTTATTGTTACTGTCTTTTGATCAAGCCTTTTCAATTGTCCCCAGGTCACGTCAGGAGCTTGTCTCGTCCTGATCAACATTGTCCTTTGTTGCTACAGGGTCAGATTCATCACCTGTGGGAAGGGGTTGTCTGGTGTTTTCCAGCTCGTAGTATGGCTTCGCCCTTTTTGTAAGGACCCACTCTGGACCTGTTTCTTGAGAAACACAAACTGCACCTCTACTCTATTTCAATATCAGAAAAGGTCCTTACCATAAATTATTAACCCAGTCTTTAACCAACACTTTCTTTTGATTTAATTGATTGAAATTATGTTTTCCCAATCTACGATCCATAGCAGTATAGCCATCATCTCCAATATTAAGAACATTTAAAGTAAATAAAGCTTTAGCTATTTATTCTCTAGGTGACAGTCCCTTATTCCCCTTTTTTTTGTTTTAACAGATAAGTTTTTAAAGTACTGTGTGCACATTCCACTAATGCTTGTCCAAAAGAATTAAGGGTATTCATGTGATATGCTTAATTTTCCAATTTTGAAGGGTAGAATTATATTTTTTCAATAAATAGCAAGGGCCATTGTCTGTTTTGATAATTTGGGGTAATCCTAAAACTGTGTTTCCAATTAATGTCAGATAGCATGATGGCTAGTTTCCCCTGACAAGGATGTGGCATGAATGAAGCCTGAATGTATATCAATAGTAACATGTATGTATTTGAGATGCCCAAAATAAGGTAATTGTGTAATATCAGTTTGCCAGATATCATTCAGCAACTTCTCTTGTGGGTTTGTTGCGGGACTCATTGTTATAGAGGACAAAGAGAATTGTTGACAATCAGGGCAAGTTTTAATGAAAAGTTTTGCTTGAGTTAAAGTAATGGGATAAAGTTTTTTCAGTGCCTTAGCATTTTGATGTAAGAAGTCATGGTCAAAGCATGCCTGCTGAAAGGCTGTAGTATGGTGGGCAAAGAGACATAATTAGATGCAATATTGTCTACAAAATTATTGCTGTTTGTAAGTGGCCCAGGTAAGGAGGTATGTGATCCACTATGTGTAATAAAAAGTGGATGATAGGCCGGGCGCTGTGGCTCACGCCTGTAATCCTAGCTCTTGGGAGGCCGAGGCGGGCGGATTGCTCAAGGTCAGGAGTTCAAAACCAGCCTGAGCAAGAGCGAGACCCCGTCTCTACTATAAATAGAAAGAAATTAATTGGCCAACTGATATATATATATAAAAAAAAAAATTAGCCGGGCATGGTGGCACATGCATGTAGTCCCAGCTACTCGGGAGGCTGAGGCAGAAGGATCACTCAAGCCCAGGAGTTTGAGGTTGCTGTGAGCTAGGCTGACGCCACGGCACTCACTCTAGCCTGGACAACAAAGCGAGACTCTGTCTCAAAAAAAAAAAAAAAAAAAAAGTGGATGACATTGCTGATAAAATAGAGCATGTAAATTAATAAATAATTGTAACAAAGTTTTGTTAGGTATGTCCTTTTAATGAAGGAGGTATCAAGGTTTTATAGAGCATGTACAGTGTACTGAGAATCACTAATAATATTGATAGGGATGTTAGGAAAGGTATTTAGTGCTAGTATTAATGCTCTGATTTCACCTTGTTGAGTGGATTGCAAACCTTTCTTATATAAGTAATTCCATTTGGCATCTTTCCAAGCTGTGGCTGCTCTGCGTGTTTTGCCAGAGCCATCTGTGAACATCGTCTTAGCATCTGTGATAGGGGTAAAATGTAAAATATTAGGCAAGGTGATAGGAATAGTTTGAAAAAACTGTAATAATTTGGATGAAGGATAATGAATTACCAATTGTCCAAGATAATCTGAGAGATCATTTTGCCAATTTAAGTCTTGTGCTAACAAAGTGTCTAAATTTTGTTGGTTTCAAGGAATATATATGCCTACTGGGTCATCACCCAAAAGTTGAATGCAGCGTGCCCTTCCCTTTTGTATAATATGAGCTAACATGTCTGTAATTTTATTAAAAGTTTTTTTATAAGTCTGTCCTAAAAATATGCATTCTAAAAAACATAACTCAGTTATAAACTGCCCTAATAGACCAAATGGACTATATTTAGTATTAATGAAAAAAAAGATCAATGGAATAAGATGGGTTAATTTTAGATAAGAAACAACCTTGTAATTTTTCCTCCACTAATGGTAATTCCTATAAATACTTGTTCAGAGAGAGAGCGAGGGGAATTTAAGTCTGAGTTACCTTTTAAAGTGTTAAATAAATGTGTTGATTCTCCTGTAGTATGGGACATACCCAATTTATCTGTCCCAGCACTTGTAACGAGTTTAAAGTAAAAGGTTTAGGAATACTTATTTTAGTAAATTGTGGGTGAATGCTCCTGTGTGTTACAATATAACCTAAATATTTCCATGGAGTAGAAATTTGAACCTTTTCCCGTGCTATATGTAATCCCTGTGCATGAGTAACTTGGGTTACTTTCTTATAGGCTTGTTCAACTTCCTGTGTTGTAGCTGCAGCAAGTAAGATATCATCCATATAAGGAATATTTTTGTATTTGGAAACATTTGTCTGACAGGCTGTAGGGCCTTATGAACAATATATTGACAGATGGTGGGGCTATTCATCATTCCTTGAGGCAGAACTTTCCACTGATATCTGGCTACTGATTTTCGATGGTTGATTACAGGTACTGTAAAGGCACATTTTTCTTTATCATCCGGATGTAGGGAAATAGTAAAGAAACAATCTTTAAGATCTATGACTATTAATGGCCAATTTTTCCGGGATCATAATTGGGGAGGGTAATCCAGGCTGTAAAGGGCCCATAGGTTTTATAACAGTATTAATAGCTCTAAAATCCCGACTTTTTAGGTATAACAAAAATAGGAGTATTCCAAGGACTATTGGATTCTTTTATTTGATTGGCTTTTAACTGTTCTGAATGAGTTCCTTGAGATGTAAAGTTTTTCAGCTTTAATGGGCCACTGCTCAACCCATATCAGTTTGTTTTCCACTGTAGTTTTAAAGGCTGGATTAGAGCAGTGGCCCCTCCTAAAAAGAGGAAATAGAAAGCTGTATTCCCCACTGTTGGAGTAAATCTCTTTCTCATAAGGAGAAGGGAATATTCATAACAAAAGGTTGGATATTGGCCCGTTTGCCTTCCAACCCTTCACATGTAGAGATGGGGGTCTCACTGTGTTGCCCAGGCTGATCTCAAACTTCTGGCCTCAAGAGATCCTTCTACCTCCACCTCCCAAAATGCTGGGATTACAGGCATTAATCACTATGGCTGGCCCTCCTAGCTATTTTGAGTGGCTATCCAGAAGGGTAAATGAAGAAAACATCTGGTTTACATTTAATATTTTAATGGCAATTTGAGGGAGATCACAATAGCCAATCAAGATCAGCTATTTACGCTGGGCATGGTGCCTCACGCCTATAATCCTAGCTTTCTGGGAGGCCGAGGCAGGAGGATAGCTGCAGCTCAGGGGTTCGACACCAGCCTGAGCACGTGAGACCCCATCTCTATCCCTAGAAAAAATAAAATTAAAAAAACAACAACAAAAAAGATCATCTATTTATTAAGCACTTGTGTAAAACACTAGACTAGGTGCTATGGGATAGAAGAGGACTTGGATGGGGTAGAGAAAAAAAGAATTTGCACTCAGACTCAAGAATTTGAAGTCATACTTTGGATTCTTTATACAGGCATATAAGCATGCATCGGAGATGTTGGGGGTTTGGTTCCAGACCACCATGATAAGCAAATATTGCTATAAAGCAAGTCACATAAATTTTTTGGTTTCCCAGTGCATATAAAAGTTATGTTTACACTATACTGTAGCATGTTGAGTGTGCAATAGCACTGTGCTTAAAAAACAATGCACATGGCTTAATTTAAAAATACTTTTTTGTTAAAAAATTCTAACAATCATTGGAACTTTAGGTGAGTTGTAATCTTTTGCTGGTAGAGGGACTTACCTTCATGTTGATGGTATTGACTGATCAGGGTGGTGGTTGCTGAAGGTTGGAGTGCCTGTGGTATTTTCTTAAAAGATTAATAAGACAATAGTTTGCCACACTGATTGACTCTTCTTTTCATAACAGATTTCTCTGTAGCATGAGATGCTGTTAGGCAGCATTTTACCCACAGTAGAAGTCCTCTCAAAATTGTAGTCTATCCTCTCAAACCCTGCTGCTGCTGTTTGATCAAGTAAGCTTATGTAATATTCTAAATCCTTTGTTGCCATTTCAACAGTGTTCAGTGTCTTCACTGGCAGTAGACTCCATCTCAAGAAAACACGTTCTTTAGTCAACCATAAGAAGTAACTTACCTGTTCAAGTTTTATCATGAGATTGTAGCAATTTAGTCTCATCTTCTGGCTCCACTTACAAATCTAGGTTTCTTGCTATTCCCACCACATCTGCAGTTCCTTCCTCCACTGAAGTCTTAAACCCCTTAAAGTCATCCATGAGGGCTGGGCTTGACTTCTTCCAAACTCTTGTTAATGCTGATATTTTGATCTCTTCCTGTGAATTACAAATGTTTTCAATGGCATCTAGAATGGGGAGTCTTTTTCAGAAGATTTTCAAATTACTTTGCCCAGATTCATCAGACGAATCACTATCTATGGTAGCTATAGCCTCAAAGAAATGTGTTTCTTAAATAATAATACTTGAAAGTAGAAATTACTCCTTGATCCATGGGCTTCAGAATGGATGTGTTAGTATGCATGAAAACAATATTCATCTTCTTATGTATCTCCATCAGCGCTCTTGGTTACCAGATGCATTATCAATGAGTAGTAATATTTTGAAAGGAATCTTTTTATTGGAGCAGTAGGTCTCAACAGTGAACCTAAAATATTAATAAACAATGCTATAAACATTATGTGCTGTCATCCAGGCTTTGTTGTTCCATTTATAGAGACAGGCAGAGTAAATTTAACACAATTCTTAAGGGCCCTAGGATTTTTGGAATGGTCAATGAGCATTGGCTTCAATTTAAAGTCACAAGCTGCATTAGCCCTTAACAGGAGAGTCAGCCTGTCCTCTGAGGATTTGAAGTCAGGCATTGACTTCTCTGTAGCTATAAAAGTTCTAGATGGCTCTGAGAGAAAGATGCTTTATAATATCTACATTGAAAATCAATTGTTTAGTGCAGCCCCCCTTCATCAATTATCCTAGCTGGATCTTCTGGATAATGTGCTGGAGCTTCTACATCAGTACTTGCCGCCTCACTTGCACTTTTATTTTATGGAGATGGCTTCTTTCCTTAAACCTCACGAATCAACGTATGCTAGCTTCCAACTTTCTTCTGTGGTTTGCCCACCTCTCTCAGCCTTCATAGAATTGAAGAGAGTTGGGGCTTTGCTCTGGATTAGGTTTTGGCTTAGTCCAAACTACTCAAACCTTCTCTATATCGGCAATAAAGCTGTTTTGCTTTCTTATCATTCATGTGATCACTGGAGTAGCACTTTTAATTTCCTTCAAAACTTTTCCATTTTTATTCACCACTTGGCCGTTTGGCACAAGAGGCCTAGCTTTTGACGTATCTCAGCTTTTGACATGCCTTCCTCACTAAGATTAATCATCTAGCTTTTGATTTCAAGTGAGAGATGTGCAACTCTTCTTTTCACTTCAACACTTAGAGGTCATTGTAGGATTATTAGTTGACCTAATTTCAATATTGTTGTGTCTCAGGGAATAGGGAGGCCTTAAGAGAGGGAGAGAGATGGGGGATTGGCTGGATGGTGGGGTAGTCAGAGTACACATTTATCATTTAAGATTGCTGTCTTATTTGGGCATACTTTGTGGCACCCCAAAACAATTATAATAATAACATCAAAGATCGCTGATCACAGATCACCATAACAGATATAATAATAATGAAAAAGTTTGAAATATTGTGAGAATTATCAAAATGTGACACAGAGACATGAAGTGAGCACATGCTGTTGGGATAATGGCACTGTAGACTTACTCAATGCAGGGTTGCCACACACCTTCAATTTGTAGAAAATGCAATATCTGCAAAGCACAATAAAACAAAGTACAATGAAATGAGGTATGCCTATATGAAACATATTACTCATGAAAAACTAGCAATGTGAGACATTATTTAAGTGCCATATAGCTTGATATTTGTGAAAGAAGAATTATACTCTTAGATTTTGAGGAGAAAGAGTTACCTGGAAGACTTTAAAGATTTAAGGTTTGAACCAGACCTTGAAAGATGAGCTGAGAGAATTGTCTGAGATAAATAATAATCTCAAGTCTGAAAATTGCTATTATCTTTTCTTGCTTCCTTATTTCTTCAGGCTCAACTGACCCCCAGAGGATGAAGGGCCTAATGTAAAGGAGAACAGGAAGCCTGATTTTGGCATTGCCTCAAAAGTTTGTCACCCTGGCTGATCTCTGCAAAGGCGGAGGCATTAACAGCAACACAGGAGCTTCCTGTTATAGACTGGTCTGGTATTGTGGCATATTATTGCCTTCAAAAGCTGGGTGTGTGAGCTGTGCTGATAAGATCATCAGCATAAGATTCCAAGAGCCATGTGTTCTTCAAAGATTTCCGCTAACTCTTAGGACTAGCAATGTCCAGAAGTAGAAGACAGAGATTTATGCCCTTTGGAATCTTAATTACTTAGCAAGTACAATCCTGGGGCACTTAAGGTTGGTTAATGTAGTAAATTTTGCGTAACACCAGCTTTTCTCCCTCAGAGCTACTTTAAGTTCTCTGGTAATGTTCTTAAATAAGGGTAACCCTGTCTGGAGAAGCCTAAGCCTTTTTCTTCCTTCTGTTATTATTATTTTTTCAAGTGTTGGCACCAATAATCACTACTCCTTCCTGTCCTCCCCCAGCCCCAGAGTTTCAGACGTCTTCTCCCCAGTGACACTTATTTGGAAACTATTTGAGCCAGTGGAAAGTCAGCTTAGTAGAGACTTTCCTTCTTGTCTCCTCTTCTGTCCTCTCCTCCTTTCTTCCTTTCTTTCCTTGTCTTCCTTTTTTCTTTCTTTCTTCCAATGGAAATATTGTGTGTCATGGATAGAAAGATTTGAATGCTATTAATACTATCACATTGAGTTCAATATAACAAGGCTATTTCTGTGTCTTGGCACACAGCCCAAGTTAACTTTGCTTTTCTGGTTGTGACTACAATTAGTTTTGTTTAAACAAGAAATCATGTGTAACAAATGCTTTTGCAAAATCATGTCCATGTAGCAGTACTTCAATAAAGATGTGCTTTAGCAAGGGATTTTGGTACAACAGCTGCATTTAAATACCTACACAATGTTAACATATTTTAAAAATATAATATTTTTAAAATAATTTAAATATTAAATTATTATTTAAATATATTTTTAAAATATTATTCTTTTATTTATAGAAAAACTGAGCTAGTCATCACCAGTTGTGATATAAAATCCACTTTTTGTCGCACGTCACAATCCACTCTTTTAGCTCTTTGCTGAAGATATAATCTTTTATCTAGAAAACCCCAAAGATTTTGCCAAGAGACTCTTGGAATTGATAAATAAATTCAGCAAAGTCCCAGGTTACAAAATCAATGTACATTAATCACTAGCATTCTTATATGCTAGCAGCAGTCAAGCTGAGAACTAAATCAAAGACTCAATACCCTTCACAATAGCTACAAAGAAAATAAAATACCTAGGAATATATCTAACCAAGGAAGTGAACAACCTCTACAGGGAGAACTACAAAACACGAGGAAGGCAATAGCAGAGGATGTATTCAAGTGGAAAAACATATCATGCTCATGGATCAGCAGAATCAACATTGTTAAAATGTCTATATTGCCCAAAGTGATTTATGGATTCAATGCAATTCCCATTAAAATGCCAATGTCATTTTTTGAAGATCTAGAAAAAATAATTCTATGCTTTGTATGGAACCAGAATCTGGTTCTATGCAACATAGAACCAGAAAAGACCTCACATAGCCAAAGCAACCTTAAGCAAAAAGAACAAATCAGAAAGTATCGATGTACCAGACTTCAAGCTATACTACAAGGCTACAGTAACCAAAAAGCATGGTACTGGCACAAAGAACAGAAACATAGACCATCCTTATATTGGTATATAAAACCATCCTTATATTACCATCTGATCTTTGACAAAGCAGACAAAAACTTACAATGGAGAACAGAATTCCTATTCAATAAATGATGCTGGGAAAATTGGATAGCCACATGTAGAAGACTGAAACAGTATCTGCACCTCTCATCGCTCACAAAAATTAATTCATGATTGATAACAGATTTAAACGTAAGACATGAAACTATAAAGAATTCTGGAAGAAAATTTTGGAAAAACTCATAGATATTGGCCTAGGCAAAGAATTTATGAAGAAATTTTTGTTGTTCACAGGAACAACAAAATAAAATAAATTGAACCTGATCAAATTATAATAAAAACCATTTGCATGTCCAAGGAAACAATCACTAGAACAAAAAAGACAACCTACAGAATGGCAGAAAATATTTGCATGCTATACATCTGATAAAGAGCTAATAACCAGAATCTTTAAAGAACTGAATCAAAATAGCAAGAAAAAAATTAAACAGCCCATTAAAAAGCTGGCAAAAGACATGAACGGAAGCTTTTCAAAAGAAGAAAGACTAATAGCCAATAAACATATGAAAAAATGCTCAACATCTCCAATCACCAAGGAAATGGAAATCAAAGCCACAATGTGATATCACCTAACTCCAGTGAGAATGGCTTTTATCAAAAAGTCTCAAAACAACAGATGCTGGCACAGAAGCAGAGATAAAGGAACACTTGTATACTGCTATTAGGACTGTAAATTAGTACACCCTCTATGGAAAGCAGTATGGAGATACCTCATAGCACTAAAGGTAGACCTACCATATTGGGCATTTACCCAAAGGAAAAAAAGTTATTTTATAAAAAAGACATTTGCACTAGAATGTATATTGCAGCACAATTCATAGTCACAAAGATGTGGAATCAACCAAGTGCCCATCAATACATGAGTGGATTAAGAAAATGTTGTATATGTATACCATGGAGTACTACTCAGCCATAAAAACAATGGGGAACTAATACCTTTTATAACAACCTAGATGGAACTGGAGACCATTCTTCTAAGTGAAGTATTACCAGAATGGAAAAACAGACACCACATGTACTCACTATTAATCTGGAACTAATAGATCAACAACTTATATGCACATATGGAAGTAAAACTCAATGGAAATCAAGCAGGTGGGGAGGGCAGGAAAGGTTGGGTAAATGCACACCTAGTAAGTACAATGCAGACTATCTAGGTTATGGGCACACTTATAACATTGACTCAAAGTGTACTAAAGAAATACAAGTACCCAAAATGTTTGTATACCCATAATATTCTGAAATAGAAAAAAGCACCATGCCAAATAGTGTCAAGAAAATTTGATATGATTTCAAAATGTGTTGATAAATGGTTTGCTGAATATGATACACCAATACCAAGTAGTACTCACTTCGTACCTTGGTTTATTGGGAGTATAAACAGATAGAGGTTGGGTCTATTGCTGGTGAAGAAAAAAATTTATGAATTCTCAAGATTAGATTTGTTAATTGCCATATAATATGTAACATTTTATCCTAATATTTTAGAAGTACTGTGATTTACCACATCTATGGCATCTCTATCGATTATAAAAACTCATTGTTTTCCAGTGTCCCTTTAACCTTGAAACTGAGCATTTTAAGAATATCAAAAGGACATAACATTTTGAACACTGTGTCAAATATTATGAAGGACATTTTAGTATATTCACATATAATAAAAGCTGAAAGGATAAATACAGGCATTCTTAGAAATGGCAAGGCAAGTCATTTTGTACAATAGTTATCGTAGGCACTTATTTTAAGATGCATAAAACCAGAATATCTCCTTTCATGAGTTTTATCAATAGACTTCTGTTTTAATGGAGAATTAGAAACAATGTAAAGATCAGAATGCCCATCCTCCGCCTTATCCAACCAGCTGCCCCCCTTCTTCCCAGGCCCCCAGTATGGTAGAAACTACCATCACTACTCAGTCCAATCCGTGTGGTTTCTGCTTGGTCACTGTTGTGTGTATGGAGAGTGCCCTAAACCACCAGACCACACTGGTATATTGTGTATTGGACAGAGTATACAGTCTGTCCTGACTTCTATACCTAATGTTAGGTTCCATAAAGAAATCTAAGGAAATCTTGATATTGCTGCCTCATTATTGCAATTACAAACAAATTTCACAGTGAATGTACTTTTCTTCCTTATGCTGGTTTAAAAGTCTTTTTTTAAACTTTGATCAGTGTATTATTTAATTGCTTTTATTTTTCTGGCAAATGGCCTCTTTTGTTTGACTATTTGCCCATAAAATGAAATACTCATCCTATTTTATAATGATGATCTTGCCAGATTACAGCAATTATTATTATTATTATTTTTGGAGACACAGTCTCACTCTGTTGCCTGGGCTAGAGTGCCATGGCATCAACCTAGCTCACAGCAACCTCAAATTCCTGGGCTTCAGCAATCCTTCTGCCTCAGCCCCCCAAGTAGCTGGGACTACAGGCATGCGCCACCATGCCCAGCTAATTTTTTCTACATATTTTTAGTTGTCCAGCTAATTTCTTCCTATTTTTAGTAGAGATAGGGTCTCACTCTTGCTCACGCTGGTCTCTAACTCCTGACTTCGAGTGATCCTCCAGCCTTGGTCTCCCAGAGTGCTAGGATTACACGCATGAACCACTGCACATGGCTTATAGCAATTATTTTTAACTGAACATTGCCAACTCTCAACCCTCAAGTCAATTTTGAATATGGCTACTGCCTCAGTAAATATTCAATCACATTCATTAAATCCCTGTAACAATCCTCCCATATAACCACTACATATCATCAAATAATCCCATACTTTTTTCAGCTCTGATATTTTTTTACCTTTTATTGCAGAAAATTTAAATATATAAAGTAGAGAGAATAACTTGGGAGTGCTGAGACTAGAGGATTGCTTGAGCACAAGAGTTACTGACCACTCTGGGAAACAGAGTGAGACCTCATCTCCAAAAAAAAAAATAGAATACTAAAACAAATCCCCATGTACCTATCATCCAATGTCAACAGTTTTGAACACACCCGTGATCTTATTTAATCTGTACCTCACTCACTTCTCCTCTTTTTGAAGCTAATCTCAGATTTCATCTATATATATTTTAGCATGTATCTCCAATAGATAACGACTTTTGAATAATTATTACCATAGTACTATTATCACACCTTAAAAATTAGCAATTCTGTAATATTATAAAATATACAGTGTTAAAATTTCTTACATTTTCTTTAAATTTCTTTTAGATTGGTTTGAATCAGAATTACAAGGTCCAGATATTGCATTTTGTTAGTTTATCTTTTATATCTCTTTTGATTTATAGATACCTTATTCTCATTTTTTCTTCCCTGAAGTTTATTTGTTCAAGAAATTGTATTGCTTTATACTGTCTGTACAGTCTAGATTTTATTTGTTGCATTCCTATACTGTCTTTCAACATGTTCATCTGTGTCCTGTATTTCCTATAATCTGGTAATTAGAGCTAGAAGCTTCAATTTTTTTAAGAAGCTTCAATTTTTTGACAAGACAACTGCAGAGTTGTCTTGTCAGAGTTATCATACATGTTGTATGTGCTTCCATCAGAAGGTACATTATGAATGTACCTCCTTTCTTGATGTGAATAGTCTTTGATGATTACTGCCTAGATTCATAGCTTTATTAAATGTTTGCAAAAGGGGTGATACTCAAATGCTACCAATTTTACTCTTTCATTATCTGGCATACTTTAAAGAGAAACTTTCCTTCATCAACTATTTGGTTGTCTTGTGGTGCAGTTTATGCTACAAAGACAGGCTGAGTGCTGATATTTTCCCCCTAGTATTTACTTATTTTCAGAATAATGAATTTGTTCTAAAGTTGATTTGTTTATAGTTTCATTATGATTTCAATATATCTGTTGTGTTTCAATCCATTACAGTTATTATTTTTGTTGATGCTCAAATTTTTCTGTTTTGGCTAGTGGGAGCTGCTTGAGGTTGGCTCCCGAGAGTCCTTTTGACACAACCCTAGTAGTTTCAGAAAGGTCCTTGCTTTCTGTCCCAGATGTGTTAGCTATTATGCCAAAGGGCCTTGGTTCATTTTAGTGGAAAGTAGTTTTTAGAGATTATAATCTTGGTGCTTATGTAGAAGGTAAAACCTACAGAGTTTGAGGGAATGAGCCAAGCTTCTGCTCCTGTCTTTTACCTACCTTTGAATGGGTTGTCTGTTTTTTTCTTGCTGATTTGCTTGAGTTCTTTGTAGATTCTGATTATTAGCCCTTTTTCAGATATATAGCATATGAATATTTTCTCCCATTTTGTAGGTTGTCTGTTTGTTGTTTCTTTAGCTGTAAGAAGCTTTTTAATTTCATGAAGTCCCATTTATTTATTTTTGTTGTTGTTGTGATTGCCCTTGGGGCCTTCTTTAAAATTCTTTGCCTAGGCTGATATCTAGAAGAGTTTTTCCTACATTTTCTTCTAGAATTCTTATTGTTTCATATCTTAGATTTAAGTCTGTTATCTATCTTGAACTAATTTTTGTGAGTAATGAGAAATATGGATCCTGTTTCAATCTTCTACATGTGGCTATCTAATTTTCCCTTTATCATTTATTGAATAGGAATTCTGTTCCCCATTGTATGTTTTTGTCTGCTTTGTCAAAGATCAGATGGCAATATAAGGCTGGTTTTATGTCTGGGTTCTCTGTTCTGATCCATTGGTCTATGTCTCTGTTCTTGTGCCAGTACCATGCTGTTTTGGTTTATAGCAGGGGTCCTCAAACTTTTTAAATAGGGGGCCAGTTCACTGTCCCTCAGACCGTTGGAGAGCCGGACTATAGTTTAAAAAAAACTATGAACAAATTTCTATGCACACTGCACGTATCTTATTTTGAAGTAAAAAAACAAATGGGCAAAAACACCCTCATGTGGCCCACGGGCCGTAGTTTGAGGATGCCTGATTTATAGCCTTGTAGTATGGCTTGAAGTCTGGTAAATTGATGCATTCTGATTTGTTCTTTTTGCTTAAGGTTGCTTTGGCTATGTGAGGTCTTTTCTGGTTCCATACGAAGTATAGAATTATTTTTTCTAGATCGGTGAGAAATGACATTCGTATTTTGATGGGGATTACATCAAATCTGTACATCACTTTGGGTAGTATGGACATTTTAATAATGTTGATTCTGCTGAGAGTGTGATATGTTTTTCCATTTGTTTACCTCATCTACAATTTCCTTCTTCAGTGATTCATCATTCTTTTTATACAGATCTTTCACCTCCTTGGTTAAATATATTTCTAGGTATTCTATTTTCTTTGTAGCTATTGTGAAAGGTATTGAGTCTTTGATTTTATTCTCAGCTTTACTATTGTTGATGTATAGGAATGCTACTGATTTGTGTACATTGATTTTGTAACCTGAGACTTGGCTGAATTTATTTATCAATTCCAGGAGTCTCTTCCAGAATCTTTGGAGTTTTCTAGATATAAGATGATATCATCAGCAAAGAGCGATAGTTTAACCTCTTCTTTCCCCATTTGGATATCCTTGATTTCCTTCTTTTGCCCAGTTGCTCTGGCTAGGACTTCTAGCATTATGTTCAATAGAAGTGGTGACAGTGGGCATTCTTGACTTCTTCCAGTTCTTAGTGGGAATGCTTTCAACTTTTCTGCATTCAGAAAAGTTGAAAGTTGGCTGTGGAGTTGTTGTATATGGCTTTTATAATTTTAAGGTAAGTCCCATCTGTGACTATTTTGTTAAGAGTTCTTATCATAAAACAGTGCTGAATTTTGCCAAATGCTTTTTCTGTGTCTATCTCAATATCGTCTATCTCAAAGATCATAGGTCTTTGTTTTTGCTTCTATTTGTGTGGTGAATCACATTTATAGATTTGCATATGTTGAACCCTCCCTGCATCTCTGGGATGAAGCCCACTGGGTCATGATGGATTATTTTTTTGATGTGTTGTTGAATTTGGTTGGCTAAGATTTTATTGAGAATTTTTGCATCTATATTCCAAGGGATATTCTTCTGTACTGTTCTTTTTTTGTTATGTCCTTTCTTGGCTTTGGTATCAAGGTGTTATTGGCTTCATAAAATGAGTTGGAGAGGATTCCTTCCTTCTTAATGTTATGGAATAATTTCCATAGTATGGACACCAATTCTTCTTCATAGGTCTAATAAAATTCAGCTGTGAAACCACCTGGTCTGGGACCTTTATTTGTTGGAAGATTTTTATTGTTTCAATTTTGCTACTCATAATTGGTCTGTTCAGGAGTTCTATTTATTCCTGATTGAGCCTTGAAATGTGTGTTTCCAGAAATTTGTCCATTTACTCAATGTTTTTGAGTTTATGTGCATAGAGATTTTTATAGTATTCACAGATATTCTTTTGTATTTCTGTAGTATCAGTGGTAGTATCTCCTTTTTCATTTCTGATTGAGCTTATCTGGGTCCTTTCTTTTCTATTTCTGGTTAAGGTACCACAAGGTCTATCAATTTTATTTATCTTTTCAAAGAACCAAGTCTTTGTTTCATTAATCTTCTATTTTCGATACTTCTTTTTTAAAATTTCATTTAGTTTTGCTCTGATCTTGGTTATTTATTTTTTTTTTTTTTTGAGACAGAGTCTCACTTTGTTGCCCAGGCTAGAGTGAGTGCCGTGGCGTCAGCCTGGCTCACAGCAACCTCAATCTCTGGGGCTCAGCTATCCTACTGCCTCACCCTCCCGAGTAGCTGGGACTACAGGCATGCACCACCATGCCCGGCTAATTTTTTGTATATATATTTTTAGTTGGGCAATTAATTTATTTCTATTTTTGGTAGAGACGGGGTCTCACTCAGGCTGGTTTCGAACTCCTGACCTTGAGCAATCCGCCCGACTCTGCCTCCCAAAGTGCTAGGATTACAGGCGTGAGCCACCACGCCCGGCCTGATCTTGGTTATTTTTTTTCTTTGCTGTTCCTTTTCTAGTTCCTTGAGATATTCATTAGATTGTTGATTTGTGATCTTTCTGTATTTTGATGTAGGCATTTAAGGCTATGAGTTTTCCCCTTAAGACTGCTTTTGTTGAATTCCACAGATTTTGATAACTTGTGTCCCTTTGTCATTTACTTCAAGGAATCTTTTGATTTTCACCTTAATTTCCTCCTTGACCCAAGGATAATTCAGCAGCAGGTTGTTTAATTTCCATGACTTTGTGTATATTTGAATGTTTCTCTGGGAATTTGATTTCTAGTTTTATTCCACTGTGGTCTGAGAAGAGATGTGATATGATTTCAGTTTTTTGAATTCGTTGAGACATGTTTTGTGTTCTAAGATATAATCAGTCTTGGAAACCATCCCTTGTGCTGATGAGAAAAATGTATATTCAGTAGTTTGGGGGTAGAATATTCTCTACATGTCTGTTAGGTATGTTTGTCCTAGAATCCTGTTTATTTCCAGTGTTTCTTTATTCATTTTCTTCTTGATGATGTGTCCAGTTCTGCCAGTGGAGTGTTTATGTTCCCAGCAATTTAGATGCTACTGCTCATTTCTTCGCTTTTATGTAGAAGAATTTGCTTCATGTAACTAGGAGCTCCTGTGTTAGATGCATATATACTTAGGATGGTTATGTATTTGTGTTGAATTTCTCCTTTTACCATTATATAATGACTATTTTTGTCTTTCTTTATCATTGTTGATTTGAAGTCTATTTTATGTGATATGAGAATGACTATACTTGTTCTTTTTTGGTTTTCGTTTGAATGGAATATTTTTTCCATCCCTTTACCTTGAGTCTGTGTGGGTCCTTGTGGATTAGATGTGTTTCTTAGAGATAGCAGATACTTTTATAGTGTTTTTTTCATCCATTCGGCCACCTTTGTCTTTTAAGTGGGGGCATTCAGACTGTTTACATTGAGTGTTAGTATTGATGTGTGGCATACTGTTCTGTTCAATCTGTTGGATGATACCTTATTGCTTTGTTTTCTGTCTTGTGTTATTGTTTTGTTAGAGCTATGAGCTATAACATTTGGATATTTTTACACTGGTGGGTACCTATTGTGCTGTTACTTGTATAATGTACTTTTGAGCATTTCCTGTAGGGCAGGCATAGTAGTGACAAATTCTCTTAGAGTTTGCTTGTCTGGGAAAGACTTTATTTCTCCTTCATTTATGAAACTTAATAGTTTTTCAGGATACAGAATTCTTGGCTGATAGTTACTCTGTTTAAGGAGACTGAAGATGAGACTTCATTCCTTTCTGACTTGTAAGGTTTCTCTTGAGAAGTCTACTGTTAATCTGATGGGTTTTCCTTGTAAGTTACTTGATGTTTTCACCTCACAATTTGCAGGACTTCCTCCTTTGAGTTGACTTCAGCCAGCCTGATGACTGTGTGCCTTGGTGATGCCCTTTTTACAATGAATCTCCCAGGTGTGCATTGGGCTTCTTGTATGCAGATGTCTAAATTTCTAGCAAGACCAGGGAAGATTTATTTAATTATTCCCTCAAATAGGTTTGCAAGGCTTTTTGTTTTTTCCTCTTATATTTGTCCACTTTATATAATCCCATATTTCTTGTACACTTTAGTTGTGCCTCTTGATTCTTTGTTCTTTATTTTTGACTGATTGAGTTAATTTGAGAGCTTTGTCTTCAAGCTCTGAAATTCTTTCTTCTGCTTGGTCTAGTGTATTCTTAAAACTTTTCATTGTGTTTTATGTTTTCCTAAATGAATTTTTCATTTCCAGGAGTTCTATTTTTTTCTATATCTATCTCTTTAGTAAATTTTTCATTCATTTCTTGAATTATTTTCCTGCTTTCTTAGAGTTGGTTTTCCATTTTCACATAGACCTTATCAAGCTTCCTTACAATCCATATTTGGAATTCTTTTTCTGTCATTTTTTTTTTTTTTTTTGAGACAGACTCTTGCTCTGTTGCTCAGGCTAGAGTGCCATAGCATCAGCCTAGCTCATAGCAACCTGAAATTCCTGGGCTCAAGCAATCCTACTGCCTCAGCCTGCTGAGTACGTGGGACTACAGGCATCTGCCACCATGCCCGGCTAATTTTTTCTATATATTTTTAGTTGTTCAGCTAATTTCTTTCTATTTTTAGTAGAGACGGGGTCTCGCTCTTGCTCAGGCTGGTCTCGAACTCCTGAGCTCAAAGGATCCACCCACCTCAGCCTCCCAGAGTGCTAGGATTACAGGCGTGAGCCACTGCGTCTGGCCTTCATCTGTCATTTTAATATTTCAGAATTTTCATTTTAGTTGGGATCCATTGGTAGAGAGTTGGTGCATTTCTTGAGGGTGTCCTTTCACTCCTATTTTCATATTTTCTGAGTTCTTTTTTTTTTTAAGATAATGGTCTTTATTGGAAAATAAAATAAAATAAAACTAGCATTTACAACTTGGAATGGACATAAATTGTAATTTCTTGAACAGCAATGTTGATGGTTGTGCTGAAGTCCATAGCCACAGCCTACTCTGCTGACTCCAAGTCATGGTTCAGATGGTTTAAAAACAGAGAGTACAAAGGTGCTCTCTTGGTAAAGCTTTCTTATTAAAAATTTGTGTGAACAGTGACAGCCTAACACCCATTGCACTCCAGTACCATGCAGACAATGCTAAACCAACATATTCAGGCATGCCACCAGGGTGCGTCACCATCACTACAGGTCGGAGCACATGGAAGTACAAGAGGACCATCCTACCAGTGGGGCTACATCTCAACAGTTTATCCTTCACTCATTTTTCTGCACATCATCCTGAGGTAAACCAATTTTAAGTGTGTCTGTTTTCAGTAAACCAGCTAGGACAATTTATACTAAACAAATTGAACTAGAATCCATTTGAATATGTTTTGAATTTGTTTTTTCATTTTTCATTTTTAATACAAATGCCTGACTGTGCTCAATCATCAAGCTGCATGCATGAAAAACTGGCCAGCCCAAACAGTGTATTAATCATTAGCAAGTGGAACTTTAACGAGTCCTTATCATTAAGGTAGTACAAATATTTATATTGTAAAACTGAAGTGTAGCTTGATCTTTAGGGTACAGGACCACCAACCAATACATGCAGATTTTGTGTGTGTGGACAGAAGGTACTTTTGACATGATTGAGTCCGTAAATCGTGTAATGGGCTGTACAAGTTGTCCTCCTTGCCAGTAGGTGGTGCTTGCAAGAAAGAGCCAGCTGCAGTGGTGTTTTTAGGGACCTTTGACTGGCTGTAGTGGATCAGGAGAAGCACTTGGATGCCCCACGTGGTGGGTGCAGCCCTGGAGCTGCCAGGGAATTCCTTCTTGTATTCCACCATAGCAGAGTCAGATGAAGGAGTAAGGCTGGTCAAGACTGAGTCATACGAGCCTGTGTAGAACACTTTACTCCTGATTGCGTCTCTCTCTCTCTGATGAAATGAAAAGAGAATGAATCAATTGTTCCAAGTAACTTATAGTCAACAACATCCAAATAGAACATGATAGGAGTTGCTTTGAATTATAATTTTGTTTAAAATAGAGAACTGTTGCCACAGTGCCCAAAGTAGGGCTCTCACTGTCATGTTCAGGTATTTGTCTGTTTGTTTCTCCTGCCTAACCCATCAGCCATTCTGGATCTTCCTTTTTTTTTTTTTTATTTTGAGACAGAGTCTCACTCTATTGCCTGGGCTAGAGTGCTGTGGCATCAGCCTAGCTCATAGCAACCTCAAACTCCTTGGCTCAAGCAATCCTACTGCCTCAGCCTCCTGAGTAGCTGGGACTACAGGCATGTGCCACCATGCCTGGCTTTTCTATATATTTTTAGTTGTTCAGATAATTTCTTTCTATTTTTAGCACAGACAGGGTCTTGCTCTTGCTCAGGCTGGTCTCGAACTCCTGAGCTCATAGGATCAGCCCACCTCGGCCTCCCAGAGTGCTAGGATTACAGCATGAGCCACAGCACCCAGCCTGGATCTTCCCTTTGATCATTCATTTCTCTTTCTAGCTTTGATGGCCTGGTTTTCATTCTGTAGTTCACAGGATGTTTTGTGGGCATGTTCTTTTTCAAATTTTTCTTCAAAACAATAGCACAAAAACAGTCATGAGTCCATTATAAAAATTGTTGAGTTTTAAAATATCCCATCACATCAGTTAAAAACAATTTTACCACAATAAGACAAATATCAAATCAATATTATTAGAGATGTTGTCTAAACTGTCTCTGGATAAGGCATCCATTGGATTTTTTATTTAGTATAATTAGTTGTTATTAAAAATGCAAAATTCTGTGACTATGAACCATTTAGTAAGATAATGAAAGTCTTGTTATACAACTTCAGATTTATTAAAGCATCAAAAATGTATTGAGTACATACCATGATCCAGACAGTATGCAAAATAAGTGATGTCTAAACTAAAAAAGTCAGCCCTGACCTTATTAAACTATGATTGAAAATTTAATGGAGAATATATTTTATTTTATTTTAAATATATATAGTCAAAAACAATCCTTAGGGCTTACAAACTTAGTGGTTTATATACAGAAGAATGTTTTATGATATAATTGGTTTTAGACAGAAATTCTCATCCTGGAAAGGCAATGTAGAAAAATATAAATTTGAACCAAGAAACCAGATCTATGTTCCTGCTTTGTTGCTATTCATTCATTAATTCAACTATTCATCAAGTATTTACTGAGAGCCCACACTGTGGGAGAAATTGTGTTGAGTACTGGGGACCATGGCAGCAAATGAGAGAGGCCAGTGCCCTGTTCTCTGTCTGTGTGAACATTAGCAGATGGCTTAACCTCTCCAGGCTTTAACCTTGGGTTAGACTAGATGTCTGAGGTTTCTTTGAAACCTGAAATGCAGAGGTTTGTGACAGCCTAGGGAGAAACTGCCAAATAGCCTTGGGACATGAGGACTTACCTTCCTCTCAGAAGCTTAGCTTTTGTTTTGATTTCAAAATAGTTTTGGATACACAGTTCAAAAATAATTTGGTCAGCCTCTCATTTGCATTTGGGTCATCTTGCCAGAGTGTGGGTGTGGCAATTCATGCTCATGAGACTTACAGGTAGGATGTCAAAAGAGGGAAAAGGTGGATGACTTTCATCAGATCATGGCTACACAGCCCAGTGAACAGCTTCTTTGTGTTCTCACCCTGTCTTCCAACCAATAACTCAGCTTCTCTTGCAGCAGTGCCCATAGCTTGAGTAATCCGTTGGTCTTTAGCTCTCATGAGCCTCAAAAAGGGATTGCTCATCACGGGACCAGAAGTGATCAGCTTTGTGGGGTGGGAAGAACTGTTCTTACCTCTCACAGTTTTTCCAGTGAGTGTCAAGGTAACAAGTTTCTTGTTATCTGGCTCCATAATTGCAGTAAGTAAATAGCTTTTTTGCTTGCAGCCAAAATTACTTTTTCAAGGAAGAAAAGGGGATTTTTGTAACAGAGAGAGAGAGAGAGAGAGAGAGAGAGAGAGAGAGAGAGAGAGAGAGAGAGAGAGAGAGAGAGAGAGAGAGAGAAACATAAGGAGGCAATGAGGAAGGGAGGGAGGGAGAGAGGAAGAAGAGAGATTTGAACACACATTGCTTCAAGAATATAAAAAGTTACAACCTGGGAATCCTTCGAGTAACTTTGGGGAAATGAGCTGCTGGACTCCTTGGTCAATCTGTCATTTCTAGTCAATGAAAAAGACAGGGTTTGAGGTTCCTTCCGAAACGGGGCCGGCTAATTTAGCCCCTCCCACAAGCGCAAGGTTCTGTTATATCTCTGTTCCTTGAGTACCTCTCTCACTGAGACGGACCACAGCAAGCAGAGGCTGGGGGGAAAAACCCAAAAAATCAAAACAAACAAACAAACAAAAACAAGGAAAGAGGAGGAAAACAAAGGCTGCTACTTATGGAAGATATAAAGGGTAAGACCAAAATTGATTTGATCCGAATCCTTAAGGGGGAAAAAAAAGAGGAAAAAAAAGCCCAGACCAAAAGCAAGTACTTGAAAGAGCAAGAGGCAAAAAGCCCTGAATGAACTTTCCCACCCTCTTCCTTCTGAGAGGAGGCAGAGAAAGAACTTTGGGAAACTTTTAGGAAGCAGAGCCCAGGGTTGTATGTGGTTAAGGGTGGCTCTGGAGCAAGCTGGAAGGGATCATGAATATTCATTACCAATTTGTATTCAGATCTCGGTTTTTAAATGCAAATGACTTTTTTCAGTCCCCTTGCCCTTTAAGAGGCAGCTGCCTCATCTACAGTCGGGAGTCATCTCGCCTGGGATCCGTACCTCAATGTGTTTGCTGGAAGATGCTGGGCTCTGTGTGTAGATTTGTTTTGTTCTTGAATTTCCTGCGGGCTTTCCTGTTGTGAAATTAGCAAAGGCTTCTCTGCTGCGAGTTGACAGTGAAGTTAATGTGGCAAGAGGCTGTCACCACAGGACCCCAGAGTATGTCTTTCAAAACTGAAAGTTTTTATTAAGATGTTGGGGGGAGTACATATGGGGGGGTCGAGGGGGAGCAGCTACGGGTGGAAAGAGGAAAAAGAATAGTTCTGTCTTAAAATAGTAGATCATATCTGACTGACTACATTTAGATTTTTGTCTAAAACCTATGAGAGTAGCCTAGTTTGCACAGATGGTGTGCAGTCTCTGTCTTTTACCTCTTTTGGGCATTTTCTGCCAGGACGGAGAGCCAGCTGCTTGCCAGCCTGTGGAAACCAGGAAGAATCTCTGCAGCAGTGAGGGAGTGTAGAGTTGCAAACCTTCTTCATCATCTCTAACTTCTAATATGTGCATAGAATGGGGAGGAATAGGAGTAGCCAATACATTTCTTAATGATTATAATAATGAAAACTGTTAACGTTAAAGTCTCTATTCTGTCCTGGGAGCTCTACTAAACATATTACGCATGGTATTTATTCGTTGCATCAACCTTATGAGATAAGTACTATCGTTAACACCCCCATTTTCCAGATGACCGGTGAAGTTGAGTAACTTGTACTTTGCAATCAAGTTCACATACGTTTTTCTCATTTGGTTCTCATGGCCATTCTCTGTGGTAGAGAAGCAGGTACTGTTATTACTGCCTTTTACAAAAGGGAAAAGCTGAGGCCAAGGTTAGGTGACACGAATCACACAGCTAGTTGTTGAAAGTCTGGAGACCTGCAAAGCAAGGCCAGTAATCTCTAAACTCCTGTTCTCACCCCCAGCTGGGCGTCACTGAGCTGCTTTCAGTTCCCCAAGGGAACTGCTCCTTTCCTCCCTCTCAGACTGCTGCGAGACCCTTTCCTTCCTCTTTAGTCTGAAGCCAGCTTGCCTTGGTTTGAATCCTAGCTCCACCATTTACTTTGTGGCCTCAGTTTCCTCATCTGTAAAATGAAATGCTTAATAATAACATCTCTCTCGTAGGGATATTGTGGGGACTGAATGAGGGACCAACATAAGGCTCTTAGAACAGAGCCTGATGTGTAGAACATGCTGAGTAAATCACTCCTTGAAACCTCCTCTTGGGTGTTTCTCCCCTCTTTAAGTCTTCTCTGACCCTTCAAGCCTACTTTAAACCCCATTTTGGATGTTTCTACAATACCTCACTATTGATACCTAAGGTGGCACTTATAATACTTGTCCACATTCCTGCCCTCCATATCATCTAAACCTCTCCCCAATTGTAATTTCTTTAATCACCTTTGGTATTGCAGTGTCTAGTGCAATTTTTTCTTCAGTCTCTGGACTCATGGCAACTTTATTGTTAGTGTGGGCAGGGTGGTGGGAGAGGGGTCTCAGTCCTGACAGAGGCACAGGAGGCAGCCACAAATGGTGCCCATGTAGCAGTCCCAGAGGGTGTGGTGCCAGTAAGCCATCCAGGGAGTGGACAGATGTTAAATACTGAGTCAAGAAGAGCCACACATCGTTTAATGGTCAGTGGTCAGGGTGGCAGAGTTCCATAAACTTCTCCACAGGGTCCATAAACAGGTCTCTGATGTCCTTGTTGTGTGTTAGCTTGACAGCCATATTCACCAGTCCCTGGGACAGGTTTTTGAAGTTGATGTCTATCTCACAGAATACACCAAGCTTTCACCAGAGGGTAGTGAACATCAAGCTCTTGTGCTAGTCCAGAAGGTCCCTGTCAGCCACTAGTACCTTGAGCTACTTAATTAAATAAATATTTAGTAACCTTAGTATTATTATTTTAGCTGAGAGTTATTCAAGAGTCAGGAGGCTGGTTTGAAAGGGGACTTTTGAATTTGTAGTAGGCAAATGCAGTTCTTTTACACAATCTGTAAAGGCATCCCCCTAAATCAATACACTGAAAAACAAAATGCATCCCTTCTAGGTGGATAATTTTCATAGGTGATGCAATACCCAAGGCACCTGGTTTGGTTCCCACTCCCTGCTCAGCCAGGAGCCAAACTGGATATTTCAGATGCCTCATAGAACAATTTTGCTATCTCTGAACAGAACATCTGGTTCCATAAATAATGTCTCCCCAGCCCCTTTATGGCAACCTTGCTGTCTGAAACAATGTACTCTGGTAATGAAAGAAAAACAAACACTACAGAAGTTGGCCCTGGGTAAAATCATAAAGTACACTAAGTTTTTTTTTTTTTCCCAGCACCCTCCCTTTCCTCTTCCTGGCATACCTTCAAACCAATTTGACAAATATTATTGTGTGTCTACCATTTGTATGTCCCTATGCCAGATGCTTGGGATATAAACAGTTTGCTGATGGTCTAGCTGGGAAGAGAGACATATTCACGATCTACTCTAATTGAAGCCAGACTCTGTGAAGTGCTAATAACAACAACTAACATTGATTATTTATTATGTGCCAGACACTGTAATGTTTTATATGCATTGTTTCATAATCTTCACAAAAACTCCATGATACTGGTTTCTGCATCTTACACCTGTGGAAGGAGGTCACTTAGCCAAGGGCACATAGCTAGTAATAGGCAGAGGGGGAATTTTGACCCATGTAGTTAGGCTGCAAAACCTGGGATCCTAATGGATGAGTTTTACCTCTCTAAGAGTTGTAATAAAAGTCTAAGTGCAATGGCACTGTGGCACACGCCTGTAATTCCATCTACTCAGGAGGCTGAATCAGGAGAATTGCTTGAGTCCACAAGTTTGAGGCTCTAGTTCACTATGATTGTGCCTGTGACTAGCCACTGCACTACAGCCTGGGCTACATCGTGAGACCCCTCACAAAAAAAAATAATAATAAAAAGAAAATGCCATGAGAAACAAAACAGGGAGTGATGACTTCTGGGAAAACTTCTCAAAGGATGGGCATGTCATACTTCAGTTGGAACTAGAAAGATATATAGAGTCTAGTGCCCACAACAAGCCCCTTCCCTGCCAAGCACTGCCTAAAGATCTTTTCTCCCCCTTTTACCAAAACTACAGCCTAGATTTAAGAGTAAAAAGCTCCTTCTCCTTTTCCAAGTTCTGAGCAGGCAATCTATTTTCCTGTCCATCCTGGAGGTTTGAAGGCAGAAGTCCAGAGTTTATCTTTGACCATGAGTAATGTAACCAAATAAACCTTTACAAAGTAATCAGCACATTAAATGATTTCTTTAATCATGATTGTCCTGCATAGTGATAATGTACATCTGGTAAAAAGCTTTTACACAGGATTGTTATTGGCATACTTTTACTTGGCCAAACCGCATTTTAAGAGTGTTTTCTCCCTTAGGTTGTGTTTTTGGTTGCTTCTCTGCTGTTTATAATCAGTAATTGTGCTCAAGGGCAGTAGCATTTAATCCTTCCTCTACTGTCCAGCAGTGCTGGGCTCAGCCTGTGCAGAGTGAAGGTGAGGCCTGGGGTAAATCACATAGAGTCTGTTCTTTGAAACATTTTAGAGGGAAGCCAAAATCAAGGGCAGCCCCTGTGGTGAAGAATCATCAAACATCTTGATGGTTCAATGGAATTGTGGAAGAGCCAAGGCACTAGTTTTTATCTTGGTGATTGTGTGTGTGTGTGTTTTGAGGCAGTGCTTCTCAAATTTTAACATGTATATCCATCGTTGGGAATCTTGTTAAAATGCAGATTCTGATCCAGTAGCTATGGGGAGGGGGCTGAGATTCTGCATTTCTAACAAGTTCCCAGGTGATGTTAATGCTGCTCCTCTCCATAGCCCACACTTTGACTAGCAATCTTTTTTTTTTTTTTTTTTTGAGACAGAGTCTCGCTTTCTTGCCTAGGCTAGAGTGAGTGCCCTGGCGTCAGCCTAGCTCACAGCAACCTCAAACTCCTGGGCTCAAGCGATCCTCCTGCCTCAGCCTCCCGAGTAGCTGGGACTACAGGCAAAAGCCACCATGCCCGGCTGAAATATATATATATATATATATATATATATTAATTGGCCAATTAATTTCTTTCTATTTTTATGGTAGAGATGGGGTCTCGCTCAGGCTGGTTTTGAACTCCTGACCTTGAGCAATCCGCCTGCCTCGGCCTCCCAGAGTGCTAGGATTACAGGCGTGAGCCACTGCGCCTGGCCTTGACTAGCAATCTTAAAGGGTCACTCTATGCTTCGGTCTCAGGGCTTATTTTGGTACCAGCTAACCAAGTCCTGCTCCCACACTCCCTACCAAGTTACTACTTGGTAGTCATACTGATCATCTGTCAGTACAGCATGATGGGAAGCCTAATACATATATTTATTCAGCAAATACACCGTCTAGAAGAGGAAATTGAGGCCCCCAATTTGCCAAATCCTAGAAACAAATCTGAATCATCAGCACACGTGAACTATTGTTAGGCAAAAAGGCCTTTTGTTAGATTTCCTGAATATCTTCACCTTTTCTACATGGCTCCAAGTTTTCCTGAGCTTCCCTTATTCTCTGCCACCAACTTGAGAAGTACTGGAGCAGAACAAGGATCTGGATATAGCAGAGACTCAGGGCTCTGAGATTGGGAGCAGGGAATTGTTCCCTTTCTGCACAGGAGAGGTGGAATCATCCTAGGTGCAAAGGAAGGAAAGTGGGTGCAGAGAGGACTGATGGAATTTCTTGAGATCTGGAAATTTGAGGGGATTGTGAGGAGGAAAGAAGTTGTTGGAGAAAAGAATATAGGGTAGAAGTTGTCTAACATGTATGCGGCTTGCAGTTTTTGTCCTAGAGTATCAAAGTGACTCTGTAGACCCAGGAACAATGCCAGTACTTGCTCTACATAAAGAGGTGTTTTCTTTTGATTCATAGGAAGAATGTGAATAATTCCTTTATGCGCATGATAATATAAATAATATAGCACATCCCCATTAAACAGAACATGATGGGCCGGGCACGGTGGCTCACGCTTGTAATCCTAGCACTCTGGGAGGCCAAAGTGGGTGGATTGTTTGAGCTCAGGAGTTCGAGACCAGCCTGAGCAAGAGCGAGACCCCGTCTCTGCTAAAAATAGAAGAGAAATTAGCTGGACAACTAAAATATATAGAAAAAATGAACTGGATGTGGTGGCTCATGCCTGTAATTACAGCTACTCGGGAGGCTGAGGCAGAAGGATTGCTTGAGCCCAGGAGTTTGAGGTTGCTGTGAGGTAGGCTGGCATGATGACACTCTAGCTTGGGCAACACAGTGAGACTCTGTCTCAAAAAAAAAAAAAAAAAAAAAAAAAAAAGAGAACATGATGATAAAGATTAAGGAAGGAAAGAAAAACAATCACTTGTGATATTTTGGTGTATTTCGTTGCAGTTTCTTTTTACTATGTATGCCTGGGTTTTTTCTCTCATTGACATTTACTTGAGTAGAACCTTGAAAAATTATGAGATGGCACCATGATCATTAGGCTGTATATACAATTTTAAAGCCTGGTTTTTACTATAGCAGTGAAGCACAAGTATTTTCCATTTTATAGCAATAGTCTTTGTTAGCATGATTTTTATAGTTACATAGTTTATTTAACAATTCCCTTGTTATTGAACATTGAGGTTGTTTCCATTTCCAATAAATGTCTTTGTGCAGGAAGTTTTTTCCATATGTAGAATTGAACTCTGAGAATAGGATCCCAGAAGTAGAATTACTGGATTAAAACTTGTTAATGTTTTAAAAAATCCTTGATTATTGTTTCTAAGTTGCATTCCTAAAGAGTGGACCCTTCATGCTTCCACAGACAGTTCCTGTTTTGCTGCATCTCTGACAGCTTTGGTGTTTTTGTTTTTAAATAATCTTATCCACCTTTAGATTTTTTTAGTTGTATTTAATTCTAGTAAACTTGACATTTGTCACATGATGTGCTGCTTCTTTTGTATGCTATTTACATCCTTTGCAGGTTTATAACTTATTCGGTTAGTTTTTAAATTAACTTATGTGAATGCTTCATCACATAAAATACTTAAGTTTTTCTGCCATATTTGTAATAGTTTTTCCAAATCTACTCTTAGTGTTTTTTCATAAAGAGAATTATAGCTATGAATAGATTCAACACATTTTTATATATAGTGTTATTGATTTTTAAGTAACTTGATGTTGCATTTTTATTGCCTCTTTAATACAGGATAATAATTTTTTAAATTTCTAAATGATTTTTATTTCTGTTTAGATTATTATTTTTTCATTTTATTTCATCATGGTTAGAGAATATGGCTATAATTTTTGAGGTTTTCTTGTAACTAAGCATTTGGTGGATTTGTATAAATATTTGTGAATAAGATATATTGTTCTTAAGATATAAAATTGAATACTTATTAATAAATCTAGGCTTTTCAATTATACAGTAATCTAGCCCTAACTGTATTATTCTCCTTTGTAAAATTATAGTGTATATGCATTTACTTTTTTTTTTTTTTTTTTTTGAGACAGAGTCTCGCTTTGTTGTCCAGGCTAGAGTGAGTGCCGTGGCGTCAGCCTAGCTCACAGCAACCTCAAACTCCTGGGCTCGAGCGATCCTTCTGCCTCAGCCTCCCGAGTAGCTGGGACTACAGGCATGAGCCACCATGCCCGGCTAATTTATTTTTATATATATATCAGTTGGCCAATTAATTTCTTTCTATTTATAGTAGAGACGGGGTCTCGCTCTTGCTCAGGCTGGTTTTGAACTCCTGACCTTGAGCAATCCGCCCGCCTCGGCCTCCCAAGAGCTAGGATTACAAGCGTGAGCCACCGCGCCCGGCCTGCATTTACTTTTGTACCCTTTATTGATGCCCATGAGAATTTCAGGTCCCGAAAAAATTGAGATGAATATTTTTTATTGTGGCTATTTAGTTGGGAATATAAAAGGAAGGTAGAGTAATGCAGAGAAGGAGTAATTCAATAAATATTTGGCAGAGATGAAGGAAGATGAGGTAACATTTTCACATAATATCTTAGGGAGCTGAGCTTTGTGTGGCTGTATAACTGTAGGTAATATGGAATGGGTGTGGCAAAAATTAACAATCCTCAAATAAGAGCAGGCCCCAGAAGACTAGAATCAGAAGGTGGGGTTGGCAGGATTTAGGAGGTGGGTATCCACATCTTTGAGCAATTAAATCAGAATGGTATTGCTCAGACACATGCACAGAAAGACATCTGAAGTGAGATGTCATCAGCAAAATAATTTTTTAGATATTGCACTGAAAAGTCACGAAAGGGAAAGTGTCCAGTGAACAACTGTAGGTAATAGAACATTAATAGTTCAGTACTCATATTTTCTAATTTAAGCTTTTAAAATGTTGCTACTATCTTTTGCTTATGTCTTTACTTTCGTGTGCTTAGAAATAATCATAAGTTTTTTTCATAGATTCTTCTTTTTCTTCTTTTTTGGCTAATATAGTAACTGTGGTAGGCTGTAAAGATATTATACATCTTAATCGCTAGAACTTATGAATGTTACCTTATGTGGAAAACGGTCTTTGTGGATGTGACTAAGTTAAGGATTTTGAGATAGAGAGATTATCCTGCATTATCCAGGTGGGCAATCACAGTGTCTTTATAAGGGGGAGGAAGAGAGAGGTTTAACACAGAAGGCAGTGTGACCACTGAAGCAAGATGCTATGTCACTGGCTTAAAGATGGAGGAAGGGACCACAAGTCAAGAAATATAAGGAATGCAGCTCTGTAAACAGAAAAAGGCAAGGAAATTGATCTCCTCTATAGCTTTGGAGGGAGTTTACTCCATGGACACCTTGATTTCAGTCCAATAAAACTGACTTCAGGCTTCAGACTCAGCAGACTATAAGAGAATAAATGTGTGTTGTCTTAAGCCACTAGGTTTGTGGTAATTTGTTGCAGCACCCATAGTAAACTGATACAATAAGTATTTAAAAAATGGAAGTGGTGGTGGCTTTAGTTAGTTAACATACAAGTTTATAGTGAGCATTGGACCATACACTGGTCTAATCACCTTACAGATGTTAACTCAGTTCTCAAACAATCCTATGAGGTTAGTATTATACTACTTATGTTCCTATTCTACAGATAAGAAACTGAGGAATAGGTAGTTAAATAGCTTACTTAAAGTCTCACTTCACAAGACTGGTAAGTGTTGAAGTTGAGAGTTAAATCCGTGGTTGTTGATTTTATTATTATTGGGATATATATATTAAGTAATTCACATACCATACAATCCACCTCATACAATTTAGTGGTTTTTGGTATAGTCACAGAATTGTGCACCAGCACCACCACATTCAATTTTAGAACATTTTATTATCCCAAAAAGAAACCTGTACCCTTAATGATCACTCCCCATTTCCTCCCTACCTGCTCCCCACCTTTCTTCTGAATCCTAGCTAGGCAAACACCAGTCTACTTTCTGTCTCTACAGTTTTGCCTATTCTGGACATTGAGTTCATATCATACATTTTATTAAATGGATATACCACATTTTATTTATCATTCATCAGTTGATGAATATTTGGGTTGTTTCTACTTTTTGGCATTATGAATAATGCTGCTATGAACATGCATGTACAAATTTTTTAGTAGACTTTTGTTTTTAATTTCCCTTGGGTATATATGTATATATATATATATATATAGGAGTGGAATTGCTGGGTCACTCATATGTCTATGTTTAATCATTTGAGGAACTGCCAGACTGTTTTCTAAAGTAGCTGTACCCACCAGCAGTGTATGGTGATTCCAATTTGCCCATATCCTTGCCAACACTTATTATCTGTCTGTCTTTGATTATAGCCTTCCTAATGAGTATGAAGTTGTATCTCATTATGGTTTTGATTTGCATTTCCCTGATGGCTGGTGGATGGTTTTGAACATCTATTTATGTGCTTAGTGGGCATTTGTTTATCTTTTTTGGAGAAATATCTATTCAGATAATTTGCCAATTTTTAAATTGGTTTGTCTTTTTATTATGAGTTGTAATGATTCTTTATGTATCTTTTATATATCTTTTTAAGATATATAATTATAGATAAGATATATAATTAAGATATATAATTAATTTAAGATATTAAATTAAGATGATTTCCAAATATGTTCTCCCATTCTGTAGGTTGTCTTTTCACTTTCTTGATGGTGTTGTTTGCAGCACAAAGGTTTTACATTTTGATGATGTTCAATCTATCTATATTTTCTTTGGTTGCTTATATTTTTATTGTCATATTTAAGACAAAATAGTGTAATCCAAAGTCATGAAGATGTATGTCTATATTTTCTTCAAAGAGTTTTATAGTTTCTTCAAAGAGTTTTATAGTCCTTACCTTTAGGTTTTTGATCCAATTTGAGTTAATTTTTGTATATGTTATGAGGTAGGGATTCAACTTCATTTTTTTTATATGTGAATATCCAGTTGTTCCAGCATCATTTGTTGAAAAGATTATTCTTTTATCCGGAGAATTGTCTTGGCACCCTTGTTGAAAATCAGTTTACTACAAATGTGAGGGTTCATTTCTGGACTTTCAGTTCTACTATTGATCCATATATTTATCCCTATGTCAGTTCCATACTGTCTTGATTATTATAGCTTTGTAGTAAGTTTTGAAATCAGGAAGGCTGAGTCCTCTGATTTTATTTTTCTTTTATAATATTGTTTTAGCTATGATAGGTTCCTTAAATTTCCAAATAAATTTTAAGATCAGCTTACCAATTTCTGAAATGAAGCCAGCTGAGATTTTGATGGAGATTGCATCAAATATGTAAATCTGGAGAATATTGCCATCTTAGAAATATTAAGCATTCCAATCCACGAACATGTGATATCTTTCTATTATATTTTCTTGGTCTTATTTAATTTTCTTCAATAATATTTTGTAGTTTTCAGAGTATAAGTTTTATACTTTTATTAAATTTATTTGTAAGTATTTTGTTTTTTAAAGAGATAAGTATATTTACTGATGTAGTCCCTTTTGATGTTATTATAAATGTAGTTATTTTAAAATTTCATTTTTGGCTTGCTATCATATTTTTACTTTTAATTACCTCAATTGCCCCCAACAATATACTCCTCATAGATTCTTTGGCAATGCTTCAAATAATAATGACTTTATGCTCTTAATACAATTAAGGTAGATTTAATACAATACAATCACCTGTTGTCTATTCACCTCTATTCATGTTTTATACAGTCTTTATAGTCCATAGTTTGATGAAATATTAGATAACGCCTTTATCCACTTTGTCTTGAATTCTATTCCCCTTCCCCTTCATTTGGCTGATATATTTCATCCGTCTTTATTTTTAATCTCTCTGTATCACTTTATTTTAGATGAATCTCTGTAGTTGGCTTTTAAAATCCAATTTGAGTCTCTGTTTTAATAGAGGAATTAAAATAGTTCACATTTATTTTATCTGTTATTCTTGTTTTATTATCCTTGGTATTTAATGTTTTCTCCTATTATGTTTTTTGCTGTACAGACTCTGGGATTTTGTTATTTGTTTTCACATATGTTTCTACAAAGCTGTGGATAATAGACATCTGATTTTTAATTCTACCTGTAGAAATTTTAAGTTAAAAGAAAAGCAGCCTTTAGCTTAAATTTATCTTAATATCAAAGTGAAAATGAGTACCTTCTGAACCCTGTTATGAAAGAAGGATTAATAGCTTTTGCTTCCCTGTGTCCTTTCTTATTTTAAATATTTAGTATGATAATGTTATAAACTCCAGTATTCAAAATTCTGTTAGTCATTTATTTCACAGAGGCTTTCCTTTTTATTTAGATACTAATAATCAAGTTATTTACTCCATGCCTTTCATAATTATCTAGCAATTATATGAAAATAATTTTTTAGTAAAGGCATCACTGTGGTAAAATAGTGACAACCTATCTTAAATATAGCAATCTTTCCCACTCAAGTCATTGGAGATATTCCTCCACTGTCTTGAGAAGTTTGATGCTGTGAAGAAATTGTTAAAGTTTGAATGTGTTCCCCCCAAAGTATGTTTTCAAAACTTAATCCCAATACATCAGTGTTGAGAGGTGGGGCTTGATGGGAGGTCTTTAAGTAATGAGGGCTCCCCCCTCATGAATGGATTATTGTAAATTTTAAAGGGCTTGAGGCTGCAAGTTTGATCTCTTACTTTCATGCTCTCCTGCTATTTGCCTTCTGCAATGGGATTATGTAGCAAGAAGGCCCTCAACAGCTGCTGATCCCTTGATCTTGAACTTCCCAGCCTTTAGAACTATAAACCAAGTAAACTTCTGTTGTTTATAAATTACTTAGTCTATTATAGCAGCACAAAATGGACTAACAATTTGAGAACAGCTGTTTTTCAGCCTGAATGGTTTTTGTTCCCTATTCCTGAAATTTATAATTTTGACCACTGGATATAGACTTCCTTTTTAGATTCTGCCTAGCAAGTGGTAGAAACCCACTTGCTTTACAAATTCAGGACTTCTTTTGGAGCAAAAAAGATTTCTTCTGTCATGACTTTGATCGATGTTCCTGCTTTGTTTTTTTCTTCTTCAGGGACTTATTATTTGGATCTTTTATCTCTAAACTTCGTATTTCTTTTTTTTCTTTTTCCTTCCTTCCTTTTTTCTTCCTTTTCCCTTCCTTTCCTTCATTTATTTTTCACTGCACTCTGAGAATATTTTCCTAAGATTTTCTTTTACATCACTGATTGAATTTTCCTTAATTATCTCCAGTGTAAACTTTCCTTCAGCTACAGTGTTTTTGGCTTCTATGAAATCTTTTATCTTAGTCTGCTCTCATAGCAACATCCTTTTGTATATAGTTAAAAAGACAAACAAAAAGAGACTTCCCTCTCTTTCCTGAATCATATCTATTTTGAAGGCAAGCTTTTTCTTCATTCTTCTTTATACTTTCATGCAAAAATTTATTTAATCTAAGGCCTTATCCTTGAAAGAAAGAGATTCCTTTTGTATGTTTGTACAAATGAATGTATGTGCTTTTCACCTTATTCTAAAAAGGATTTAAGGAAGCATTAGGGTAGAGTCATCCCAGTCTAATGTAAGAAGGACTGGAATATTAGGCTGTCCATTTCTCCCTCACATTCTGTTTGGATCTTGGAAGAATGAGATCACCTACCGCTAGATCCCTAAGTGTGGGAAGACATCTAAATTCTCTAGGCAGAAAGGCTGACTCAGAAACAGAAAAGAAGGCAAATGTCCTCTTGTCATATACAGTAGTCATGTTTCAGAGGATAAAGAGACTAGGGCTGTCAGAATTCTGTCTGTATCATTTCCCAGAGGCATAAAGGCATTCAGGAAGGACCTATTTTCTTTCTTTTGCTCTTTCCTCACAGAGAGAAAGTGTCTGTTGAATTGGAGAATGAACTCCTATTCTACTGCTTAGCACATTTCCTGAGCCTTTGTTGGATAACAGTACTAAGACCTCTTTATACTCATGGTAAACACATGGCTGCCAATGTGGCTATTTCTGGGAAGAACGTTCCAGGCAGAAGGACCAGCAAAAACAAATTTCTCCTGAAGAGAAATTAGGTGTTTAAGGAACAACAGGAAATCCAGTGTGGTTGGAGTGGAAAGAGCAAGGAGGTGAGAGCTGAGAGGGAAATTTGGCCTAAACAGAATATATAGGGTCTTGTAGGCCACTGTAGAGCCTTTGGCTTTTAATCATAGAGCAATGGGAAACCACTGTGGGTCTTGAGCAGAGTGACCTTATCTAATTTATGTTTTAATTGGGTCACTCTGTCTTTATTGTAGAGAATAGACTTAAAGGGGGCATGAGCAGAAGGAGAGAGGCCAGTTGTGAAACTACTGCAATAATACAGGTGAGAGATGGTGTCCATTTCTAGGTAGCAGCAGAAGTAGTGAGAAGTGATTGGATTTTGGATCTATTTTGAAGATAGAGCCAATAGAATTTCTTAATTGGATTGGATGGAAAACAAAGAGAGAAGGAAACTTGACTCCAAGGTTTTGGGCCTTCCAAGGACCTAGAAGAATGGAGATGTCTTAGGTTGAGATGAGAAAACCGTAGGAGGAACAGGTTTTAAATGAGAAGATCAGGGTCTCAGTTTTGGATGTGTTAAGTTTGAAATGCCTATTTGACATGGGGATTTCTTTCTTTCTTTTTAAAATCATAATTGGAAACATTTATTAAACACAGATCTGGACTAACACCGAGCCCGGTCTTATCCATCTTTCTCGGTTTTATTTAGCCTTTTTCTTTGCTTTAAGGTAACATGTTGTTGTTAGGAGAAATATAAAGACATCTGTCTTCTCTCTTTCTTCTCTGTTATCTTTATATCTGAATTAGCCTGCCTCAGAGTTAATTGGTCAAGATCTTTTCACTTAAATAAAGGGACACGTCTCACCAATCATTATTTTTCTGTTGAACTGGTTTAGTTTCTCATTTGTTTTATAATTGAGGGCTAGAGGTTAGGTCACAGCATGGGGATTTTGAAAAGAGCAGATGGATGTACAAATTTGGAGTTTAGGGGAGAAGACTGGGCTAGAGATATAAATTTGAGTCATCGGGTGGGTTTAAACTCAGTGACACTGGATTTAAATGTAACAGGACTGGATGAGTGAATGTAGATATAAAAGAAAAAATGTTCCAAGGACTGAGCCTTGGGATGCTCCAACTTTAAAGGTTAGAGACAAGAAGATAAACCATCCAAGAAGACTGAGCAAGTGTATGTGTGGGGCTGAGGGGAGAGGAACAAAGTAGGAGAGTATGGTGTCCTGGGAGCCAAGTGAAGAAAAGTGCTTCAAGGAGAGGAAGTGGTCATCTGGGTCTTATGTGGCTCATGGGTGAAATAAAGTGAAACTGAGAATTAACCCTGGCATTTAGCACAGTGAAGGTTGTTGGTAACCTTGATAAGACACATTTGGTGGAGTGTTGGGTACAAAAGTCTCCCTGAACTTTGTCTCATTACTCTCTCCTCCCCTTGTTTCCAGCCCCTCCTCTCTCTCTGAACTAAGGGAGGAATCAGTGACATCCAAAGAACATGGTTGAGATGGGGGGAGGTATAGTTCCTTAAAGGAAATTTAGAGTCCTTGTACCAGAAAAAGGGGAAATGGACTCTTGGCAGACAATAACAACAAGTGTTCACGTCAGCTAGAAATAGCCTTGTTTCTGTGCTTTGTATTCTATTTATACCTCTACTATCAGCTACCTTTTAAGTCTTTTAACAATGGAAACATTTACAGGAAGATATGTAACTCATTGGTGCTGACAGACCATCCAGACTGCAAACCTTTTCCATGAAAGAAAAACCAGAGGCCCTTCAGGGCCAGGAAGTGTGGTCTTTTTCAATTGTGTCTTTCTCAGAAAGCTTGTTCCAGGATTCAGATTGTGAAGACAGCCCAAACCTCAGGCCCCTACCTATGATTGCTCTTCCCAGAACTATGCTCTGAAGCATTATGGCTTCAGAGTGCATATCTGTTTGCAAAACCCAATGGTTTGCAGGACTCTGCACTTTAAGGGAGGATTAGGGCAGAGAGGGGGAGATTAGAAAAATCACATTTCAGATGTGGTCTAGGTATCCATGCACTTGGCATTTTAGAAAGCCCTAATGCATTTTAGTGCCGACAGGGACTTGAGCATCCTCAAATATCTTAATTAAAATAAAATTAATTACATTTCCTATCTTTTTAAATTACAAAAATAATATAAGTTTATAAGAGAAAATTTGGAATATGTAAAGAAAAAGAATAAAAATTCTATACTCCTATCTCTGTCATGGGACTTTCCAATCTCTCTTGTTCCTTCTCTTTGTCCTACTTTTTATTGTTATTTATTTTCTACAAATTTAGGGTGATGTTATACATACCAATTACAGTCTCTGTTTTACTTTGTAATATGTCATGACAATCAGATGGCTTTCATCATATGATCTCTTAATGGCTGCATATAATGTTTCATCATTTGAACACATATCATATGTTTATTTAACCATTTCCTTTTATGGAGCATATAGGAAATTTCGAGTTATTTTGTTATTATAAATAACTGCTCATGGATCAATCTCAGTGCACATCTTTGAAGATTTCTTTGGGATAAATTCCTAAAAGTAGAATTTCCAAATTGCTGTCTAAATTTCAGCAGTGTATGAAGTGTATGAAGTCTTAAGCTCTTCTAAGTCATCCATGAGGGCTGGAATCAACTTTTTACAAACTCCTGTTAATATTGATATTTTGACCTCCTCCCATGAAACACAAATGTTCCTAATGGTATCTAGAATGATGAGTGCTTTCCAGGAGATTTTCAATTTACTCTGCCCAGACCTGTAGGAGGTATCACTATGGCAGCTATACTCTTTCAAAATGTATTTTGAAAATAGG
The DNA here is from genome assembly GCF_040939455.1 of Microcebus murinus. Classification (NCBI taxonomy): domain Eukaryota; kingdom Metazoa; phylum Chordata; class Mammalia; order Primates; family Cheirogaleidae; genus Microcebus; species Microcebus murinus. The sequence continues at coordinate 29,705,751 of NC_134117.1, read as the reverse complement.
ACTTGAATCCTAGCACTCTGGGAGGTGTAAGCAGGAAGATTGCTTGACATTGCAAGATGAGCCTGAGCCAGAGTGAGACCCTGTCTCTACCAAAACCAGAAAAAATTAGCTGGGCATGCTTAGCTGGGTGCACGGCTATAGTTGTAGCTACTCAGTAGGCTGAGGCAGGAAGATCACTTGAGCCCAGGTGTTTGAGGTTGCAGTGAGCTATGAAGATGCTACTGCATTCTACCTGGGGTGACAGAGTGAGACTATGTCTCAAAAAAAAAAAAAATAGAACTTGAAAGTTGAAATTACTCCTTGTATTAGTTAATTTTGTTGCTACAAGGGGTTACCTGAGATTGAGTAATGTATAAAGAAAAAGAAGGTTTATTTGTCTCACAATTCCAATGGTTGGAAAGTTCAAGAGTGTGCATCTGGTGAGGGCCTCAGTCTGCTTCCACTCATGGAGGAAGGACCAGTGTGTGCAGAGATCACATGGTAAGAGAGTAAGCAAAGAGATGGGACGTGCCAGGCTTTTTACCAACTTTCAAGGAATCTAATACAGTGAGAATTCATTCACCTGTGAGGAGGGCATTAATGTATTCATGAGAGATCTGCCCTTATGACTTAAACACCTCCTATATGGCCCCACCTTGAACCTTGGGGATCAAATTTAAATATGAGGTTTGAAGTGAATAAACATACAAACTATAGCACTCTTTGATTTATGGGCTACAGAATGGATATTGTGTCAGCAGGCATAAACACAACATTAATCTCCTTATACATCCCCATCAGTGGTCTTGGGTGACCAGGTGCATTGTCAATGAGCAGTAATATTTTGAAAGGAATCTTTTTTTTTCTGAGCAGTTGGTTGGTCTTAACAGTGGGATTAAAATATTCAGTACAAGGCCAGGCACGGTGGCTCACGCCTGTAATCCTAGCACTCTGGGAGGCCGAGGCGGGTGGATTGCTCAAGGTCAGGAGTTCAAAACCACCCTGAGCAAGAGCAAGATCCCGTCTCTACTATAAATAGAAAGAAATTAATTGGACAACTAATATATATAGAAAAAATTAGCTGGGCATGGTGGCGCATGCCTGTAGTCCCAGCTACTCAGGAGGCTGAGGCAGAAGGCTTGCTTGAGCCCAGGAGTTTGAGGTTGCTGTGAGCTAGGCTGACCGCCATGGCACTCACTCTAGCCTGGGCAACAAAGTGAGACTCTGTCTCAAAAAATATATATATATATTCAGTACACCATGCTGTAGATAGATGTGCTACATCCAGACGTTGTTGTTTAATTTGTAGAATGTAGACAGAGTAGATTTAACATAATTTTAAAGGGATTTTTTGGAATGGTCAGTGGCCCATTGGCTTTACTTAAATTCACCAGCTGCATAAGTCCCTAACAAGAGAATCAGCCTGTCCTTTGAAGCTTTGAACTCAGGCATTGACTTCATCTCTCTAGTTATGAAAGCCTTAGATGGCATCTTCTTCCAGGAGAAGGCTGTTTTATCTACATTGAAAATCAGGTGTTTAGTGTAGCCCCCTTCATCAATTATCTTAGCTAGATCTTCTGGATAACTTGCTTCAGTTCCACATTGGCACTTGCTACTTCACCTTACACTTTTATGTTATGGAGACAGCTTCTTTTCTCGCATCCAAGTACTAACCAGGCCCAACCCTGCTTCCAAGATCAGAAGAGATCAGGCATCCAGGGTGGTATGGCCGTAGATGGAGATGGCTTCTTTTCTTAAAATTCATGAAGTCACCTCTACTGATGTCCAGCTTATCTTATGAAGCTTCCTCACCTCTCACAGCCTTCATAGAATTGAAGAGAGTTATGGCCTTGCTCTGAATTAGGCTTTGACTTAGGGTATGTTGTGGCTGGTTTGATCTTCTATCAAGATCAATAAAATTTTCTCCATATCAGTAATAAGGCTGCTTCTTGTTCTTATTATTTGTGTGTTCACTGGAGTTTTAATTTCCTTCAGGAACTTTTCCTTTGCAGTCACAACTCGGCTAACTGGCACAAGAGGCCTAGCTTTTGGCTTGCCTTGGCTTTCGTCATGCCTTTCTCACTAAGCTTAATCTGCCATTCCCCAGCCTAAAGAGGCCTAGGTCCTACTGTATTTTGCTCCTTTGTCAAACTCTGCTTGGCTAACATTTTTGGAAATTTTTGGACCATCTCCTGGCTATCAAGTTCTCACTTTAAGTGTGTGTTTGTAACTTAATACAGGGTCTCCAGGTATGCTTTGAAAGACTGTCCCTTGAATGAGATGCTGCTGTTTTGTTGATGCATCCTGCAGTTGATTAAGTTTCAACCTGGAAAGTTTCACATCTTACAACTTCTTTTCCTAGTAGGTAATCGTTTTGGTAACTTTTTCAAAATTATAATTTTTAGGGCTCTGGGCTGCTTACTTCTACTTGATTCCTTTTTAATTAAGGTTATGGGTGTATTGTTCTTATTGGTTACTGCTTTTACTTCTTAAAGTCTCCTTTTCAAGGTCATTTTCACTTAACCTTAGGTATTAATCCCAAATGGAGGTACTAAGATCATTTGAAAAATGGAAAGATCTTGTTAATGTAAATCACACAATTAAAAACTATGGTATGCATATTTGAGAAGGAAAATACAGTGTAAACAGAGGCTTTCCAGATACCATGTTAGGCACTTTGTATTATCTCATTTTACCTTTATAATAGCTTTATGAGATGAGAACTACTGTTATTCCTACTTCTGAGATAAGGAACTGAGGCTACTCCCATACAACTAGGAGGACCAGAGGTGTAATTCAGACCCAGACATGTCAAACTCAAGACTAATACTGCTGTTACCCAGAGAAATGAAGCTTGTACATTACATTTTATGCCAATTATAGCTGATGTTGTTGATAGAATTTTATAATCTACTAAGGTGTACCACATATTTCTCTTCTTTATCAGAGCATACCAAACATAAAAGCTTTTAGCTTCTAGGTCAAAGTGATGACATTGACATTAGGAACACTAATTTTTGTGACCCTTTAAGTATGAATAAATATGTTGCACTATAAATATGAATCTTACTCATATTTATATATCCAGGGCCAAGTATATTATAGGCAATCAAATATTCAAATCAGTGCAAGCATGCATAGTGAATGAATACATGAATGAAAGAATGAAGTTATAAAACAGCAATTACCTCAAGGTCTTTTAAAGTTTTTAGAGCTATTTGCCCCATACACTAAATCTTCCAGACTGTTTTGCTTTACTAGTTTGTGTGTCTGCTCTTTGTAATTTTTTTTTCCTTCTTTACTATCATTGTAAATGGAATATCTACAGATGTGAAACTGATTGAAGCTCTTTGCAAATGGGAGAGAGTAAAAGGAAGTTGCCCTGGGCAATTTAGATCATTGTGTTCAAGGGAGAGGAACAAAATTATGTTTGATCCAAGCTATGACTGTATTTAAGGGCTTTGATACTAGCTGTGGGGTCCAGCTGTGGAGGCATCTGGGGAGTACATTCTTGGTCTGTGTCCAAGTCACTGGTCAGGCAGGTCTGTCTCAGTGAGCACCAGGGAGATGCCAGAGACTGAATTCAGACCATGTGTGAGGGGAGAGGATTAAAACCACTGAAGGGAGCCAGTCTTCTATCAATTTGGTCAACATCTGAGGTCAGGCTTTAGTCCTAGGATAGAAATGAAATGCGGACAAGGACCTTGGTAGCCAGACAGAAGGTCACACTGTATTACATATTCTGGAATGGATTTAGCCAAGGAGGTTTGCCCAAATTCTCCCAAAGGTGAGGTTAAATTCCTTCTAGGACACTTGACCACAAGCATGGGAGTAATAGTGGATTTTCAGATGCTCTCCCACTAGAGTGAGGAAATCTATAATATACTCCAGGAATTGGGTGGGACTGAGTATCAGGAGTCAAGCCTAGTATGTCTTCACTGGGGCAGCGTAGAACTGGAGAGAAGTAAACCGAAAGGGACAAATTTTTGATAGGAATTCTGTGAGTAGGAGCTCCTTTCTCTTCTTTGGACCTTCTGCCTACCAGTTTGTTAATGTCACTCTCACAATGCACAGTTCTGAACTGAAAATAATACTGCAAATATAGTGCCATGAAGACACTGGTTTGTAGTGATCTATAAAGGACTAATGTTGTGCCAGGCCCTGTACTAAGTGCTTGACTTTCACTACCTGGTTTACTCCTACAACAACACTTTTTACTGCCCTATCAAGATATAGAATGTTTCCATGACTCCCAAGTGTTCCCTTGTGATTCAGGACATATTTATTTCGTTTCTGGTTGATTTATTAAGTGAAGAACTGAAAATCACTCTATGGGTAGTACATTTCCTTTTTGTATCACATTTGAAGTGAGATATTGACAAACTGGGTGGTATGTCCAGAATGGGGAAGGATACTGAAACCATGCCGTACAAAGAACAAATGTCAAAGGAGGTAGTGAAAATGAATGTGACTGGTGCTAATATGGTAGTTCCAAAAAAAAAAAAAAAAAATGGAAACTTGTTTTCCTAGTCAATAAGGAAGTTTAGCTAAAATATTTTAAGAGACTATCACATGAACCCGGTAAAGACAAGATAATGTTGGGGGAAAGGGTTATTATAGGGCCATTTGGGGAAGTCTTGTGTCCTAGGATAGGTGATCATGAACAAGAAGGATAACAAGGAGAAAGAAGAGAGTAATTGCCCCTTGCCTTAGTGACTCCATCCTGTGTTAGTTCATCTTAGCTCTTCCTGTTGTTTTTTTCCCATACAATCTTTGCATTTTTTTTTTTACCTATTTTTGAATTGATTGTCTGAAAGCTGTAAGGCTGCTTTTTCCACTCCTGGTCATCTGTATCACAAATCCTATTGGTTTTGGGATTCTTGGGTGATGGTGGGATCGAGACATGGAAGAACTAGGCTAAAAAGACCGTGGGCTGGAAGTAGAAGCCTTGGCTGAATTGGGCAAGTTCCCTTGCTCTTTAACCTCAGTTTTTACACACCTGTAGAATGGAAGTATATGGGTATTTGGATCCTCTGTGTCCTAGGGAGTTTCTTTGAGGATCCAAAAAAGAGTGGATATAAATGTATTTTGTAAACTATTGTTGAGACTATCAAAATGTACAGTTTTATAAATAACACTGTTGTCATTGTCACACTTTTATTTGCTGGACATAGTTTAATTTGGAAGCCTCCTAATTCACAATTATTTGTATAGTGGGGTCATAACTATGTAGGAGCTTTAAATGGAGACTTTGTCCATGATTTCTGAAAGGTCACCCACCCCAGAGTCACTTGAGACTAGAAAGCAAATCTTGTTTGTTAATTGGCTTCAAGTACTGTCAGCTTCAAATGGAGGTCTCTGAGGGTCCTTGGCTGGCACATCAAGGGAGCATTTCAAAGGAAATAGGCAAAATCTTGACTAAATTTTAGAGCAGACATGCACTCTTCTCTTTGCTACTCTGTTTCTAAAAAAGAAAGAGTGTGTGTGAGCATGTATGTATTAGCTTGCACCAATCCTCTTTTCCCAAGCCCTCCTCTGCTTGTCCCATTTTAAAGACAGGGTAATCTAACAACCAGGTTTTATATTGTCTTCTGTTTAAGGACTTTTACACTATTCTTAGAAATCTCAGCTATGTAGCATTAGGCTGTCTCTATTTTACAAGTATGCATGAAAAACTAATATCTGTTTACATTCTTTCTGGCATTTTAATGGTAGGAAAAATATCTGAATTTATTTTTAAGGCATGTCACAAGACAGAAAGAATAACAAATATTTGCGGTTGCCTGGGGAACTCAGTTTCTAGATATTACTGATTATAGAAAAGAAGAACAGATATGGACATAGAGCAAATTTGGCAAGCAAGGAGGACAGCATGAGGCCTGGGAAGAGATGTGGAAGCAGGTAGAAGATCTATGTGAAAACATAGGTTCCTAGTTAATTTTTTTTCTTTTTGCCTATTTCTGATTACTATATTCTTCCTTCTTGAGTGAGGAATATAGTGGGGTGCTATATATAACCACCTTTTTTTCTTGTTCATTTTCTTTTAAAATTGTAGGAAAGATCAGGGTAGCAATTTGACCATTGGCCAAATTGCCTATAAGACAGGGTGGGTATTAAAGATCTGGGACACTGAAGTCTGGAAATCCAGATCACTAAGTTTCTGGATCTTTCTTGCAACAGCCTGTCATGTATGACTTCTAATGATGTAGCACTAGCCATTCATGAATATAAGTTCCTTAGAATATACAAACATTATGGGGGTCACTAAAAATGTCTTCTGTGGCTTGCTGCCAGCATTTCCAGCAATGACTTTCACCAGCAGCTCTTTGCTCTAGCCAACTTCAGAGACGTGGGGACTCCTATGAGCTCTGTTGTCTTGTGTAGAGAATGGGCCTAACTGCAGGGTGTGAAGACCTGGGGGAAAAATTTTGGCTTTGTTCCCCAGTCATCTCAAGACCTTGGTCGACCCAGGACGTGGTAGTTCTAGAGGCCAATAGCTATAAGGCCTTCTGAATTACACATTCCCTCTGTCTTGCTGTTCCCTCAGGAAACATTTAATGTACACCCAGTGCACCCAGGACTTTTTAGAGAACACCCCTAGGCTTCAGCACTCTTCCCATGGAACTGGCAGACAATGAAGAAAGGGGAAAGAGTTACCTGTTGGGGAAGGAAGTAAAACTGGGGGCTGAGGTAGTGGCAGGATACAAGTGTTAAGGTGTGCAAAGCTCCAGGGCTCTCATCACTCCACTCCATAAGGCCAACACGATAATGGGGGGTCTTGCAGGGAGTTTAGGCCTAAGGGAGTGTGTATGTGAGGCACAAGGGGACAAGAACAGGGCTATGTAATCTGAGCTGATGGAGGTTTGACAGGCCCACATGGAGAAGTCAGGAAACACAGGTAACAGGCTCTACAGCTGCATATCAGAGACTCATGGAGTGGAAATCCCTTTGATGAGGGCAGAGCAGTAGCCCAAATGACCAGACAGCCACTATGGAAGTCATCCCTTCTCATCACTCTTTCATTCTCAAAACTTAGCTCTTTTCTGACTCTGTTATGCTGTCTGCATCTCCTACTGCTGTGACTGGACAACTTCCCTCAGTTGCTACAAATATTCATTCAAAAGAGTCTTTTGTTCCATGCCAACTCCACTGATCTCTCAAAAAGAGGGAGGTAGAGCAGAGCGTTCAAGCATTTGGATAACCTAACTACCAATCCTAGTTCTACTTCTTACTAAGTTGTACAGCCTTAGGCAGGTAACTTAACTTCTCTGAGTGTCAGTTTTCCCACCTGTAAAAATTGAGTTGATATTAGTACTTACTTTAAAGCTTTGTTATGAGGATTAAATGAGATAATGCAAGTATAGCGTATAGTTGACTTTGGCTTAACCTGTAGTTTCTGGAACAATCTATTGTGGCCAAGAACATAAGGTTTCAAGACACAAAGTTGGCCATAAAACTAACCTAGCAACTTATGAGGCAGAAACCACCTGTGACAACTTTTCTCAGAAGATGGCTATACAAATTGACCACACTTGACTGAAGAAAGTGGGTGGGTGTTGGGGGGAGGATTAAATGAGTGTCAGTTCCTTCAAATAACTAAAAGCATAGAATTCCCAAAGTCAGATAGGCTTGTATTCAGATTCCAGCCCTGTACTTACCATCTGTGTGACCATGAGCACATTACCAAACTTTCTGACCCCTGGTTTCCTCCAGTGTAAAATAGGCTAATGTTACCTCCAATATTGTGATGATTTCATGAATAATGCATGTAAAGTGCTTAGCACAATGCCTGGGACCCAGAAAGCACATAAGAAAGAGGATGATCATTAGTGAGACAGAGGTTTTTTTTGGCCTAGAGTCCTGTGGTACTGCGCTTATTGTCTAAAGAGGCAGAAAGGGGACAGAGTGGGTACTTGGGGAAACAGTGCTGGTGAAGTAGATGTGATTATCTGAAGACCTCATTTCTGAGGCTCTCTTCTAACTCCTGACCCACTATGTCCTCCCAGTGTTGCCTTTGCTCCCAACTTCCTAGGATGGTTTGCCCCTCCTCTTCCCATAATGACCCCAAACTCCTGTTCTTTCTGTTTGACTTTGCCATAGCCAGGTTTTGGTGAGAAGAACCACACAGTGGTCTTTTACATTTAAGACTACCAGCAGTATTTCTTTTTAAGTTCACCAAATTGGAAATTAGTGAAGCAAGAAGCTATGGAGGATAGAGGGTACTTTGAGCACAGGGATTTCCATATGGCCTTGAAAAGGAGTTGGAAAATAAGCTTGAAGGAGGGCAGGATCAGCAGGGAAGGGAAGTTGTGCACATCCCCAGCCTCCCTACTGCATCCCCTCTTTTGCCTGAGAAAGTAAACCTTGATTTTAGAACCCTGATTTTAGAGGCTTAGGTTTTTCCCCAAGGAGGAAGGCAACTCAGGACTGGGCCCACCAAGCCAAGCTCAGTCCTAGATTCTGGCTTCCAGTGCCTACTGTCAGCAAAAAAAAAAAAAAAAAAAAAAAAGCTGGTTCCTAAAACACCAAATCCAGTGAGAAAATTCTCAGCAAATGTTGACAGAAACCACCTCCCCCAACCTAGACTTTTTAATCATGAGAAAAAGGTGGAACCTGGAAATTTGGGAAACTTAACATTTTTAACACCATTTATAAACATAAAAAGCCTCTGGTTACTTGGTTATTGCATATTTACATATTTAAATTTATGTATTGATTACAAATAGAGTTATGGCCTTGTGAACCATCATTATCATAACCATTGAATTTAAAGTTCATATGGCGGATTTTATACACTATTTGATATAATTTAATCCTCTTGACAACCCTGTCAAATAGGTATTATCATTAATCCTCATTTTACAGCTGAGGAAACAAAGATAGAAAAAGTGACTTAAGATCCCAGAGCTTATAACCTCTAGGTTTTGTTTTTCTTGTTTTGCTATTGTTTTCTGACTTAGGTAAGGAACTACCAACATTAGAATGATGCATAGAAAGGTGCTGGGCTACAGACTTTGCATCTTCCAATGAAGTATCACCCAATATATTAATTTCCAGGAAAAGATCTGAGGGAGGAAAAAAAGAAGAATAAATCTATGATTCATTGATACAACTTTTAGGGAAATTTGGTGAGTTTAGTATTCCAAACTTTATTTTGATCATCTTTATATTTTCAAACCAAAGTTTAACCTGTTAAAATAGACATACTACTCTTACTTTATGTAAACATGAAGCTTGACATGCTACTAAGGGTTTGGAAGGATGGGTCTCTTAATTGGCAGAGGGCAATGAAGTCTATTTTTTATTTAAAGATATAGATGCTTTAGAAGAGGAAGGGAATGTTAAAGGTATTGTTTGCCTGTATCAAAATATAGAGACATGAAATTGACACCTCCATAGAGGGATTTGGGTGAGAATGCAAAGGAGAGAAAGTAAAAAAGACATTGTTGTATGAATATAAGATTAACCACCCCAGTTAAGGGCAGGATCTGGCCGAAGTGTTTTTATTACAAATTACAAGGCTGGGACATAAGCAAAATAGAGTATGGATGGAATGTTTTAACTGGAGGTGGAGTATATACACTGGATATGCAAATTATGATTATTATTTCAAAGATAATCTTCTGTCTTGGTCTTGGGGAAGTTGCTTAACTTACATCGTTTGCATATTTTCTTTTTAAAATGGAGACTAAAATAGTATAGTACTTACCTTATACAATATTTGAGAGTATTAAATGAAAAGAATTATGTGAAGTGCCTGCAGTGCCTGGCCAAAAGATAGTTGCAGTGGATATTGGCAACGCTTTGTTCTGTCACTCTCTGAAATCCCTTTTGATTGTGAAAATTCTGAAACACTGTAACTTTACATGGATATTTATTGGAAATTTAATATTCCAAAAGTAGAACATGTGAAGAATTCTTCATTTTCCTTACAGATACTTTTTGCAAGTTAGAGGAAGGTATTTGTGCCCTTCTTCTTTGATTTAATTTTAATTCAAAAGGAAGTTATGATAGAGAAGGTAGGAGCAATGATAAGTACATGTAGCCATTAATAATTTTAAAAGAGGAAAATTTAAGGCAACCAAACACATGGCCTTAATTTTTAAGAAAGCAGATTGAAAAAAAAAACCCAGAAAAATGATAGATGATATCTCATAGTCAGATATGCTAAAAAGAATATGGCTCAAAAAAGATAAGAGTCTAAAAAAGAAATAACAAGATGAGAAGTCTGATTATGCAATCATAAAGAATCATAATGGGTAAGAAAAGTAAAAGGCATTTAAACCATTTGACCAGAGGGACTTTAATAAGGAGCTCCAAAATTATGAGTGAGTTATATATTCTTATATATACTTTTCTCTGTTTTCTAAAAATTTCTATGGTGACCATGACTTTTAAAAATAAAAACTTTCCCCACTTCCAGGGATTTGTACAATAGAGAAAGTAGATGAAAAGTAATTGAGAAGACTATTTAGAAGCTAGGAGAATTCTTTTAAAAGTAGCACCACTTAGGCTAAATATTTGTTGGAGATGAAGCATCCAGGAAAAAATGCTAAAGATAACAAACATTATTTTGGTTATGGTTCAGTGCAAGAACACTAACAGGAAGAGGGATGCACAATGATAATGGATGATGCAAGGGAATTGGAATCTTTGAACTTCTATTTTGCTTCCATCTTGAAAAATGCAGTTCAATCAAGACAAAGTAGTATATGTATAATTAAGAAGTCATTGAAACAGATGAAAAATTATTTAAGAGAGCCCTTGACTTTTCTAAATGGGTTTAAACAACTTTACAGAGATTCTGCTCTTGAAATTCTTAGGATCGGTGGTCTATATCATAAAAGATGGAAGAGGATGGATTCAGGAAACTCAATATGAGGATGATATTTGGCAAAATCTTAAAATAAATATGGAAGATTTGTTAGCACCTTGAAAAGAAAGCTCCAATGACTTGAAACTGGCCTGGATTTTCTAAATAAACTTATATCAAATTACTCCAATTTGGAAAATATGTAGGAGGGTGCTAGGATTAAGAAATGTTGGCAGTCTCTTGAATTCAGCAAGAGGTTTTAAAAAGTTTTTAGTTATAGAAATTTTCAAACAAATACAAGATGAATAGTATAATAAACCTCTGCATTCACATTGCCCCTCTTCAACAATTATCAATATTCTGAGATTTTTTAATTTCATTTATCACTACCCCCCCGACATTTTGTTGTGGGTTTCAGAATATTTTAAGGAAATCCAGATATTATATCATTTTACTTGTAAGTACTTCATGAGAAAGATGGATAGCAAATTCTTTCATGATATGCTTAAAGATGAGTTGGAGAAACAGGGATTGGACAAGAATGAACTAAGAGGGTTGGTACTAGCATGAATCATGGCCAAATCATATTGATAAATGGTGTGAAATCCACCTTGAATAAAGAATATAGGGGAATACACCACAATGTTCTGTCCCTGTCCCTATCTTACATAGCATGTTTTATCAATGATTTGAATGAAAACTTAGAAAGTATGCTTAGAAAATTTGCCAACAATAAAAAACTTTTAGTGAGAGACTGTGATGTATTTCATAAGAATATCAAGTATAAGGCTAGAAAAATGGGCTGAAACCATAAGGTTAACATTTGAATGATACACATGGGGTGAGATTCCTGACTGGGAACTAACTAGTTCATGTGCAAAAAATCTGTAGGTTTTACCAGACTACGATTCTCAATATGAGTGTCTAAAATGACTAGTCATATTAAGCAGTGGTAATGGAAGTTTGGTTTTCAGATGAAGGGATGTAATAATTCCACTATATTTGCTATAGTATCTTCAGAGCAGTGTGTTTTGGAAGGGACATTAACAAACTGGAGGGCATGGAGTGGCAGGTAATTAGGGTGACATAAAATCTGGAAATCATGATATGTAAAAAATAGTTAATGGAACTGGGGTTATTTAACCTAGAGAACAGGAGACTTGAAGACTGGGTGTATATACTGGTTACCTTTGAGGATTTGGAAAATTTTTTTTAAATAAAGAAGTAAACATTTTAACTTGCTTTGTATCTTAGAGCTGGGATCAATGGATGGAAGTTAGAATGAAACAAAACTAGGGTCCAGATAAGAGCTTCCTAACAATTACAGATGTCTGGCAATGGCCTGGGCTACATGGAAATGCACTTCTGTCCCATCAGTGGAGAATTTTACTATAGAGGTTAAATACTCATCTTTCAAGAATTCTGTAGGAGTAGACTTGCCACTTGGAAGGAGTTGGACTAGGTCAGAGGTTCACAGCCTTGGCTGTACATTAGAATCAATCACCTGGTGAGGAGATTTAAAAATGACCAATGTGTGGGCCCCATCCCCAGTGATTCTGATGCAATTGCTCTGGGTAGGACTGGGGAAAGTCTCCAGGTGATTCTTCTGTGCAGTCAGAGCTGGGAACCTCTGGAGTGAGTGAACTCTAAGGATCCTTTCAACTTTGAGATTTTTGTTTTGGTCTGAAAAAGATAAATCACATTCATTGGAGTGTTTAAAAGGTCAGAATGGTGGAAAGCCTAAAGATGTCAGTGAAGTCAGGCACATAGCTAAGTTCAGGGGAGAAAAGAGAACTGGTTAAGAGAGAAACTAAAAGTGAGTAACTGCAAAGGCTAAAATGTCATGCTCACTCTAGCTGTTCAGTCCAGTGATAGTGTCTTGCTTGCCTGCCTAGCATCTTGCCAGGGTGCTGATCTTGGGCTCAGTATGCTTTCTTGGGGGTGCCTTGGAATTTCTTACCTCACCACTCCCTCCTAACTTCAGCTGCAACCTCCTAAAGTGATTTTGAAGCTTGATTCTTTGAAGAGTTCTTAGCAATTTTCTCACTGCTATTTCAGTCCCCCTCCCATCATTGTGTTAATCCCAAAAGTGATTTCATTAAACAGGCTGGCTTTAGGGATGATGAACAAGAGCTGCCCTTAAAAAGCAGGCTAGTGGTGACTGAGGGAATTGCCTAATAAGGAATAGACTGGAGTGCTGACCCCACATACAATATCTTTCTTATAAAAGGGGAAGTATGGATGGGATATGTTGGGTTGTTTACAAAAATAGCATAGAGAAATTCCTTTGAAATCATGGGGAAAAGGCCCAAGGTTGCACTTTAAATATAAGGGATAAATTGAGTAGTCTTCACCCACTGTCCCCTGAAAGGCCTCACAACTGCACTTCTCTCTCTCTCTCTCTCTCTCTCTCTCTCTCTCTCTCTCTCTCTCTCTCTCTCTCTCTCTCTCTCATCAGCCATTAATGAGGAGGTAGTTACTGTGCATAATGAACTAAAGCAGTTGTGTTCCTAAAGTGTGGTCCCTGGTTCAGCAGTGGCAGCATCACCTGGCAACTTGTTGGAAATGCAGTTTCTCTGGCCTCACCTCAGACTTACTGATCAGAAACTCTGAGGATGGTGTCCAGCAATTTGTTTTAACAAGCTTTCCAGGTGATTCTGATGTAGGTTTATGGTTGAGAACTAGATTAGAGGAACTATGTCCTCTAAAGGAGAAGTTGTGCAGGGCCTGCCTCTGACACAGGGCTGAACAGGAAAATGGCAAGCAGAAGAATCTTTAGTCTTAACCACTGAGCCACTGGGGAGTGGGTTTGACACTTACGTGGTAAGATAGGTCATGTGACAGGAGAGAAAAAGTGACAGAGTAAAAACAAATAGAATCAGAATGACATAGCAGTAGTTAATCTGAGTAATTCTTGTCATTACAAAATTAGAAAATCACTATTGAAATGACTGTAATTACTAATATATACCTACATAAAAAGGAATTGTATGATATGAATTGGATTTTTTAATATGCTGTATTTTGTTTCATCTTGGAAATATGACTTGTTGCTAAAACATTATATCTAGTACTTTCTGGTTAATCCTTAATTGAAGCTTTATGCTGACAGGAAAATAGGAACTCGGTGAATTTTAAAAAGATGATTTGGCTACTACAGTTTTATTTTCTTAGAGTTCTGTGGCAAAGAATCACAGAGGCCAAAAATGTAAAACAAAAGTCATATGGCTTAATGATCTTCTTAATCATAATTATATAGACCACAACAACAACCGTAACTACAGTTACCATTTATTGAGTGCCTACTCTGTGCAGATGCTGTTGTGTGCTGAGCACTAATGATAAAGTCATGGATAAGCAGACATGGCCCTTGCTCTCCTAACCAGTGGTCCCCAATGCTCACTACATGTTAGATGCACCAGGGAGTCATTAGAAAATGCCAATACCCAAGCCCCACCTACATTGATTTTAATTTAATTGCTTTGAGGTGGGACCCCAGAGTTGGTATTTTTACAAAATTCTCCAGTGAATCTAATGTAAAGTCAGAATTGAGAAGGACTGGTCTGGTGAAAGACTTACACCTGTAGACAATTCATTATAATACCCTTAAGTACAACGAAGAAAAATTTCAGATTGCTGTGAAGGGCACCAGCTATTAATAGCATGGAGTTCAAGGGTGATGTTTCTGAGGCATCCTTGGGCAAGTGACTTTGAGCTTGGATCTGAAGGCTGAGTAGAAAATAGCTAAGCAACGAGGGTAGGAGGAGGATGTTCCAGACAAGTAAATTGTGCTAGGGCCCTGTGCCAGGAACAGCATGGTGAAGTAAGGACTGAAAGGGGGCAAAGAGTAAAGGAAATACGGGGAGAAGAGAGCCTGGAGACCCAGGAAGGCACCAGAACATGCAGGACCTATGAGCTACATAAAGGATTCTGTTCTTTATTCTAAGAGTAATGGGAACCTATGATGTGTTCTAAGTAACTGGTGGATCATATAAATACTTTGAAAAGATCACTCTGGCTGCAGTAGGAAAGCAGATGGGTGAGAGGCATGAGTGGATACAGGGAGACCAGTTAGGAGCCTGCTGTGGGAGGTGGTGCTGGTTGGAAGAAGGCAGCAGAGTGATGGAGAGGGTTGCATGGGTTTCAGAATCTTTGAGAGCTAGAATCCTAGGACTTGACACAAGGCCTCAGGAACATTTGCTGAGTGAGTGGGTTGCCTGGATGTGAAGGACGAGGGTGAGCAGGGAATAGAGGGTGATGCTGCTGTTCTTGGTATCAGTAACTGAGTTGAGTGGTGGAGCTGTTCACTGAGCTGTGAATGTTCAGCTGTGGAAAGCTGGAGGAGGAGCAGGTGTGGAGGGAAGAGAGAAGCATGCATTCTGTTTGGGCAGAATAGGTTTGAAGTGCTTGTGAGGCATCCAAGCTGAAAGGTCAACAGTACATATGTATGATGGACTAAACATAGAGTGTTTCCCACATATGGACCATAACTGAGGCTACAGGGACAGGTGGGATCACTCTAATCACTATTTTCATATAGCACTCATCTTCACATCAACTTACCCACAGTAAGTGATATATTTAAATTTTTAATCTGGAAAATGAAGATTTAGAAAGGTTAAGTAATTTAGCTGGGCATGGTGGCTCACATCTGTAATCTCAGGAGGCTGAGGTGGGAGGATTGCTTGAGGCAAGGAGTTTGAGACCAGCTAGGCAACATAGGGAGACCCTGTCTCTATGGATAAAAAAAATAAAAAGAAGAAGAAAGAAAAAAGAAAAGAGAAAGTTTAAGTAACTTGTGTAAGTCACACAGCTGGTAAGAGGCAGGGTCAAGATTCCATTTCACAGAAGGAGATCCATTATTACCTAGTCATATTGCCTCTCCTTAATCAATCAGAATGACTGATTCTCAGATACAATGTAGAGTTAATTGTGTTTGCTAAGGAATGACCAGCTAAGTATTTTCTTCAATTATAAACATGGCATTTGAGTCTGTTATTCTTGGTAATTTGTGGGAAAAAAAAATCCCATGGAGTTTATGACTAAGCTCTGGGATCCAGATTTTGGATTTACTGCCCAAACATCTGTCCCCTTGCTTCCTACAAAACATGCAAACTGAAGTTGAGGTTGCCTGGAAGCTCACTAAAAATAGAACCATAGAGTTGAGACATTAAAATACATTTGAAATAGTGATATAAATCCCCCTTCATTTTGATGGAAAACACTGTGTACTAAAATTTAAATCAGTCTCACCTGTTCAATTTACATAAGGAACACTGTCATAGGGCAGACTCTTTGTTGGACTCTGGGGAGGTACACCTGGTTCTCAAGTTTCAGTGGGAGATTTGACTTAGGCAGAAGGATGCTAAGAGAGGGATGCAAAGGAGGTTATTTGGTCCATCATTAGAGAAAGGGCAAGAGGCTTTCAGGAAGACTTCATAGAATCAGTGACCCCTAAAATTGATTATCCTGAGCCTCAACTTTCTTATAAGGTATAGTTAGTTAGATAAAGAAGAGAGGAAAGAAGACTGTTTCTAGTGGAAAAAAGAAGCAGGAACATTTTACAAGGCATGAGGATATGAAAAAGTAGGCCTCATTTAGAAACTAACACCTTATACTATACCTAGATTGTGTGTCTGGATGGTTAGCTTGGCCTTAAAATTGTTCCTAAAAAGTTTGGCTTTTGAGCAGCATGGGCATCATTGAAGGAATTCACATTGGTTGGACCACATAGTGAGGCTTGCATATTTAGGATGACCATGTTAGCTTCAAAGTAGATGATGTGTGGAAGGGGAGAAGCCTAGAGGTGGAGGAGCCCCTACAGAAGCTATTATAGATGTCTAGGGAAGAAATAAAGAGAAATGAATGAATTTGAGAGATACTGTATAGAATCAATAAAACTGTTTGGAGGGAGAAGAAGGAATCTAAGGAGAGTGGGAGGAGGATGGTAACATTTACTGAGCAGATAATGCAGAAAGATTAATTTAGAGAGGGAAAAAGTTAAGTTTTAGACGTGGTAAATTTGGCTGTGGGCCATCTAAGCAGCAGATACGCCCAGTATTATGAATCAGGAGCTCAAGAGAAAAGCCTGGGCTGGAAATACAGATCAGGGAATCACGGCCATAAAGACTAGGGAGTTGTCATCATAGAGATGAGGATGTCATCCGGATAGAGATTAGGGAGTCATCACTATTCAGTTGGGTGTATGTATATAAAATGGGATGGACCAAGATCCCAAGATGGAGCACTGTGGATCATTCATATTTAAAAGGCATGGGGCAAAAGAGGAGTCAGCAAAGTAGGAGTCAGAGAAGTAGGAGGAGAAGAGCCTGATGTCATGGGAGGCAAAAAAGGAGAGAATTTAAGTAGTAAAGTCAAGTGTTAAATTCTACAGGAAATGTAAATACTGAAATGGGTCTGTTAGATTTGGCACTAGGAAGTTTTGGTGATATTTGTGTGAGCAGTTTTTGTGGAATCAGGAGGCAGAAATCAGATGCAGGGTTGTTGAGCAAGTGGGTAGTGTGTAGGGGATATTGTTTAAAAATGAACATAGTAAGAGAAGAAAGAAAAAGTTAGAGGAAGTCAAGTTGTTAGAACTGGAGTGGCATGGATCAGCTCTCAGGGGATGCTGGAGGGCAAGGACTGAAGGTGAGAGAAGTGGAATAAATCATCACTATAAATAAAGCTCTAAGAAGAGAGGAAGTGGCTTCACCTCACCCATTCCCAAGAGAATGGATGGAGGGTAGGTTCAGTATTGTCTTTGCTAGCTATCCCATCCCTAAAGATGGGTCTACCAAGTCATTCTCAGAGGTCAGTTCTAGGTAACAAAGACTTTCCCAGAAGGTAGAGTAAAATTTTCCCCTTTAACTCATGTGTTCCCAAGAGTCTTTAAGGTTTTTAGGAACTTCTGTAAAGAATTTCAACTATTTTACCAGTCATTTCCCAGTACAGTAATAAATGTTTTCTTCAGTGTGGTATCCAGAGCTTTTGTTAAAGTAGAGGCAATTTTTCCTTCACTCAGAACATTATTGTAATTCCAAAGGAGAAAAAGCCTGTAGAATTACTGTTGTCTGAATTGGCCTTGCTTGTGTGGCTGCACCCATCCTATATCTGTGAGTCTGAGTAAATGAGAAAGCGATTGCCTGGATGTCAGCAAGAAGTACCTGGATTGTGCTGTACATGTGGTCCCAGTGGGCATATTGCCTCTGCATTCTATAGAGAGCTCAGGATTTTTAGGGACAATCTATTTCACCTCATGGCATAAAAAGAATGAGAATCCTATGAAACCAAACATACAAAAGATGAGTATATAAGGCATAATACCTATTTATTGATTAACAATGATCAGATCATTTTTTACCAAACTGGCACTGATCAACACTAAGGTGCTCACACAGTAGTAATATTCTTTGGGGCAGGGGGCTTGGGAGTGGGTCAGCTCACAACTAATGAACCTGGTGAACATTGTAGGGGGGGGAAGGGCACATCTCAAATAATGGTTGGGATGTGGCAAAGTCATAACATGTAACCAAAATGTTTGTACCCCCGTAATATCCTGAAATAAAAAAAAAAATGACATGGCAAGACAGCTTGGTGAACAGGAAATTAGGGTGAGGGAGTTAGTGTGATTAGCTTAGAGGGGGCATTATTCATCATTATGGGAAAAGGACTTTCAGGGAAATGGCATATCTGAGTCCACAGGCCAAGATACTTTCTCCCCCCAGATCATGCTGGAGATACACTGACAAATTCTTTTAGTTACGTTTTTTTTTGAGACAGAGTCTTGCTCTGTCTCCTGGGCTAGAGTGCCGTAGCATCAGTCTAGCTCAAACTCCTGGGTTCAAGTGATCCTCCTGCCTCAGCCTCCCAAGTAGCTGGGACTACAGGCGTGCACCACCATGCCCGGTTAATTTTTTCCATTTTTAGTAGAGACAGAGTCTCTGGCTGGTCTCGAACTCCTGACCTCAAGCAGTCCTCCTACCTCGGCCCTTCAGCGTGTTAGGATTATAGGCATGAGCCACCGCACCCAGCCCTTAGTTGCCTTTTTACTCCAAGTGATCCTACCCCCAACATCTTCACATATTCTTCCTTTATCCAGGGCAAAAAAATTGAGTAGAACATTACCTTTTTGGTCATACTCTGGATTTGAGGAAATACTCAAGCCACAAGACTGAATGCACTTTTCTTTTAAGTGTGGATGATTTTGGTAAAAGCTACTCTCATCTGTTATATATTGGTATGTTATATGTTGAGCTTACTAGATTTGTTTTTGGAGGACACCTCTGTGTCCAACAACCAGGGACCTTTCTCTAACCCCTTCTGCCTTCCTCTTCAAATTGGTACAGAAAATATGTTTAGAAAGAAATCTAAGGGACCCTCATATTGTCACTATGAAATATCAGCCTTATCTGTCACATTCTTTTTTTTTTTTTTTTTTTTGAGACAGAGTCTCACTTTGTTGCCCAGGCTAGAGTGAGTGCCGTGGCGTCAGCCTGGCTCACAGCAACCTCAATCTCTGGGGCTCAGCGATCCTACTGCCTCAGCCTCCCGAGTAGCTGGGACTACAGGCATGCGCCACCATGCCCGGCTAATTTTTTGTATATATATTTTTAGTTGGTCAATTAATTTATTTCTATTTTTGGTAGAGACGGGGTCTCGCTCAGGCTGGTTTCGAACTCCTGACCTTGAGCAATCTGCCCGCCTCGGCCTCCCAAAGTGCTAGGATTACAGGCGTGAGCCACCGCGCCCGGCCCTGTCACATTCTTGATAGGAGTAGATACTAATTAATTTAAGATTCAGTTCTTACATATCCAAATTGCAGATACTCTGTGTTGATGGTTGAAGAGAGAGCCAGCTGGTTAGATACCAGATGATCTGTGACAGAGTTACCATGAGCATTTACAAGCTTGACCATATCTTATCCAAGAGGAACATTCCCTCTTAAACTGATGCATAATACCAGAGGTGCCTGAGGTGAGGTGCCAAGTATAGCTATGAATCTACCCAAAGTCTGGCCAAGTAAGACCTTTCATTTCTGCCCAAAGAGTTCAGAAATGACACTGGTATGGAAGGAAAGAATGAAGAGGTGTCTGCTTAGATTAATCAGGTCAGTGAGTGGCAAGCAGGGTGCTAGAGTGGGCAGAGTCATCAAAGTCAACATCAAACCAATGCACAACTTCCCATGCACCCAATGCCCATCTTCCTAGCTCATATCATTGCCACTTTACTCCAAACTGGAAACCCTTTGTAAATTTTTTCCCTTTAACTCAAAGCCTTTGGGTTTTCAGAAATTTCTGTTAAAGATTTTAAATTGCTTGCTGTGCCTGGATTATTTTTTGCAGGCACTATGGTTCATGCTGGGCACCTGTTTGCCTTCTGGGAGTCTGGCTCATTGGTGTGTGCTGGATGGAAGGTGCCTATGTGACTGGCCCCCATTGAAAGCCCTGGGCATTGGGACTCCTGTGAGATTCCCTGGTAGACATTTCACACTTGTTGCTATTCATTGCTGGGAGAATTAATCACATCCTATGTGATTTCACCAGGAGAACGCCCTTGGGAGCTTGTGCCTGGGTTCTCTCATACTTAGTTTGATGTATTTCTCATCTTTTTTCTGTGAAGGTAATTTTGCTTTGCATATCCTTTCACTGTAATAAATCTTAGCCACGAGTATGATGGCAAATATGCTGAGTCCTGTCAGTCCTCCTAGTGAATTATCAAGCTTGGGGTTGTCTGGTCTTGGGGAACTCTGACACATACTCCCACTATAGAGCCCCAGACACTTCCTAAAAAGCTACTACTGCTAATAGACTCATCTACATACATCCTTCCAGAGATGTCTGTGTTTTTACCCAATAGGAACATACTGTATACATTATTCCATATTTTGCTTTTTACATAATGAAATGTTTTCAAAGACAATTTGCATCAACATTCAGAGATCTAGCTCAGCCTTTTTCATGTCTGTGTAGTATTATGCATTATGGATGCAGTAGAACTTATATATCTGGACCCCAATTCATGGAACTTTAGTCATTTTTAGTTTTTTGCTATTATAAGCACTGCTGCACGGAGCATCCCATACATGCATCTTTTCATATGTTCATGAGTATATCACCAGGTTAAATTTCTAGAAGTAGATTTCTCAAGTCAAACGGCATATATGTGTTACTCTTTGATAGATATTTCTAAATTGTTTACCACCAAAAAGGTTGCAAAAATTTTTACTCCCACTAAAATACAAGAAACATCTGTTTTTTCACATCCTTGTCAATATGTATAATTTCTTTATTAAATTTACAGTAAAATTCACCATTTTTAGGCATATAGTTGTATGAACTTTTTACAGATATATAAAGTTATCTAACCACCACAACAATCAAGATGTGGAATATTTCCATCATCTCTAAAAGATTCCTTGTGGCCTTTTGTAGTCAGTCTTCTGTCCCCACCCAGAGCCTTTGCCCAGTGACCAAATTTTTGTTCTCATTTTTGTATTTTCTAGAATATTATATCAATGAAATCATACAGTATATAGCCTTTGAGTCTGGCTTCTTTCACTTAGCATAAATGTTTTTGAGATTCATCAATATTGTTACATTTATTAGTAGTTTATTCCTTTTTAATTGCTGAGTAGAATTACATTGTATGGTAGTATCCCAATCTGTGTACATTCAACAGTTGATGGACATTTAGATTGTTTTAAGTTTTTGGTGATTATGAATAAAGCTGTTAGAAATATTTAGGTACAGATTTCTGGGTGGATGTAGGTCTTCACTTTTGTCAGGTAAATATCTAAGAGTGGGATTACCTGGTTTTATTGTAAGTATATATTTAACTACGTAAGCAACTGCCAAACACTTTTTCCAAAATGTCTGTGCCATTTTGCATCCCCAGCAACAATGTTCAAGAGTTCCAGTTGCTCCACATCCTAACCAACATTTCATAATGTCAGTATTTTAAAAATTTTGGCCATCCTAGTAATTGTGTAGTGACTATCATGTACTTATCAGATGTTTAAAAACTTTGCTATCCTGATAAGTGATAAAAGGAATCTCATCATTTTGTCATTTACATTTCTTTAAGGGTAGTTAGAATATATTTAATATGTTGGGAATATGTACTTTTTCATTGAATTGCTTATTCATATTCTGCACCTATTTTCCTATTAGATGAGTTGATCATGTTCTTAATGATATTTAGTGACTCTTATATATTAGGGAAAGCAACTATCTCATAGTTATTATAAACATTTTTCCAAGTTTGTCATTTTTTACTTTGTTTATAGCGTATTTTTCTATAGTAATATTTTTATGTAGCTTCTGAATTTTATACCTCAGTGGTACAAAAATGAGGAGATTGAAATGATTAATGCAAGGTATAGAAGATAGGGGATTAATAGGTTATTCACCCTTGAGTCAGTTCATCCCACTTCCTCTATTACCACACATTATAATGCATGGCCAGTACAGATTTTCTCAGTCTTTCTCACCATCTGCAAATAACCAAGGCATGTTGACAAATGCAGCTGCTCTGAGAAAGAGTAGAGTCCCCGGGGCACAATCTTTCAATTTCAGATGTGGAAAGATTCACTTAGTGGAAGCAATGTGCTTATTGCAGAGACCATCAATACACCAGATTGTTAATGCCTTTTGGCTAGGACACAGGGAATTCCTGTCTTCAGTCTCAGTGACATCACTTTGCCGGAAACACCCCTCCTCCCTGCCAACCCTACCCTTAAACATGGGATTCCACTCTGACCACAAAGACCTATTATGCTCAATGCAATCTATGGGCAAAAGAATTCAGGGGAGGCCAGAAGGGGTGTGGGTGAAGAGTATGTGGATGGTGTTGTGCGAGGAAGTAAGGAGAAGAGCAAGGGAAGGGGACTCCTTTGCTTCCTTATTCCCACACACAGAGCCTCTGTTGGCATTTGATTTTTGCAATCATTAACATTTTTAGAGTCAGGCACAATCAAGTGCAAAGTCAGTTAATTGCTACTAGTCTGAGAAGAGCACACTGCACAAAAAGTACTGTGCATGGGGAGCCTGGGGTTAGCAGAATCTGATATGCAGGAAGAGCCTGTTCTGTACCCCAACCCCCATCTCCACTTTTTGGACCCAAAGCTGAGCTTCTGAGGGGTCCACTCAGTATCAGGCTACTTTGTTAAGATAAGTGTGCTCTTTTTCTAGCTAAAGAGCTGTGAACTGAGAAAAACTAGTTAGTTAAAATTTCAAAAAGTTTTTTTTCCAATTGTGGTAAATTTTACTTCCTTTCTTTACAATGAAACTCCTCCAAAAACATAAGGAATAGAACTGATAAGAGCAGATATATTTACTCATATTCAATCTTAAAGGAAAACCTTTCAATTTGTAACCATTAACAAGATACTGTTGACATTGTAGATATTTTTCTTTTAGCCATGTAAAGCCTTTCTATTGCTACATAATTAAAATTTTAGCCATTCATATATGTTGAATTTTATCACATAATTTTATATATCTGTTGAAGTGATTATTGATTTCTCCTTTAATCTGGTACTGTGGTTAATCATACAGATAAAGTTTACATTAAATTCACGTTGCATATTTGAAAAATTCTCTTTATCTGTTGGTTGAATCTTTTTACATATTGTAGAATTCATGTTTAGAATTTATATCAACTATTTTTAACAAGGTTCATGACATACGTAGTCTTATCATCAGGCTGTTCATAAAATCTGTATTACATTTTGTCCTCACGATTATGCTAACCTGATTATGTGGTTAATAAAATGCTCTTTTTACTTATCCATCCCACGTGGTTTGTATATATATTTCGTACCTAGTGTATTTGGTAAATTTCATCCTTGCAGCATTCTTTGGAATTTACCTGTGGAACGATTTTGGGCACTATTCACTTTCATCATGGGGCGTGTTGCACATTTATGACTTTCCACAATTCTAATATCTTTTGTGGCAAGTTAAATCTTCTAGAAATTTTCCTGTATTCCCTAACCTTCCAAATTTATTGGCATAGGTAAGCACAATGTCATTGTTTTAAAAATATGTCCAGCTCTTGATTGCTCTCTCTTTAACATTTTAATCCTGATATTTTTGGTGCCTTCTCTTGGGCAGTGGTACAGTTTCACCAAAGGTTTATTCATTTTATTCTTCTTTACAGGAACTCGCTTTGGACTCTGTTTTTCCCATCCATTTGGGGTTGTTTGCTAGTATTCTGATTTTCCCTGTATCAATTCCATTTATTTATTTTTTTTGAAAACTGGTTTTTTTATTCTGTATAAGTGTGGTACATAGTGTAAAAATTCTGTCCTATAACTACTAAATTATTTTGTTAATTTACAACTGTATCATGATTTAGAATGCCAATAAAGACATTAACATTTTTAGAGTCAGGCACAATCAAGTGCAAAGTCAGTTAATTGCTACTAGTCTGAGAAGAGCACACTGCACAAAAAGTACTGTGCATGAGGAGCCTGGGGTTAGCAGAATCTGATATGCAGGAAGAGCCTGTTCTGTACCACAACCCCCATCTCCACTTTTTGGACCCAAAGCTGAGCTTCTGAGGGGTCCACTCAGTATCAGGCTACTTTGTTAAGATAAGTGTGCTCTTTTTCTAGCTAAAGAGCTGTGAACTGAGAAAAACTAGTTAGTTAAAATTTGAGAGACAAGCACTCTCAAACACACAAGCACACCTAAAAGACTACCAAAGTTGATAATTCTCTTGGCTGAGCTTTCAGTCCTACTTTTGAGGGGGGGGGGGAGGAAAATAAAAGATAATTTTTAAAAAGCCAATAACTTCTTCTAAGATCTGTGGTTTAAAAGATCAGATCAGTAGAACAGGACATGGGTTATTTACTCAATTACCTTGTCTTTCTACCTCTCTTTCTGTTCTAACCCACACCCCTTCTCTTATGGTTTATTCCCTGGCTCTATCTTCTTGCCTGTGTCTCCCAACCGAATGTCCATCTTATTGTCTTATTTTCCTTCTTCCTTTGCCTTTTAACTAACTGGTCATCACTGAGGCCCTGTAGTTCATCTTTAGCATTTGTGTTTTTATCGTCATTTGTACTGACTTCAGGCAGTACAAACACAGGGAGGAAAAAAACTCACTAACTTAAACTGCTATATCCTCCAACTTTGACCCTGGTTGATTAATTGGAGAGATATGCAGAGTTATGAAATAGAATAAGATCTTTCCATTTGAATAGCATTTTGGACAAATTCTTTTGCATTGGATCAACTAAGAAAGAATGGAGCTGAGTAATTTCTACACATCTCTAATGTAGGGCAGTGGTTGAAGGCATGGGAGTGGAGTTGAGAGACTTGGATCAAATCCCTCCCCTGCCATTTGTAAGATGTATGACTTTGGACAAGTCCCTTAACCTTCCTGAGAATAAAAAATCTCAGGCTTCTGTCAGTTAACTGTAAGCTTAAGGGATCGGGAATCAAAGACTCCAGTGATAATAGTCCACACAACTCCTCCAGCCAAATCTTCATTGTCAGTCACTTTTTATTTCTGGCTCCCACATACAGTATTAGTAACATGCTCCAGGCACTGTATAAGTCTCAGTTGTGTGGTATATGGTATAGGGTGGTGGTTAAAAGCCTGGACTCTAACTACTCAGCCATAAAAAAAAAAGGTGAACTACCTCATGTATTGTCTTGGTTAGAGCTGGAGCCCATTCTTCTAAGTGAAGTATTGCAAGAATGGAAAAACAAGCACCACATGTACTCACAATTAAATTGGTACTAATCGATCAATACTTATGTGCACATAGGGAAGTAACATTCATTTGGTGTTGAGTGGGTTGTGGGGCTGGAGAGGATGGGTAAATTCATACCTAATGGGTGTGGGGTGCATGCTGTCTGGGGGATGGGCATGCCTGTATCTCTGACATGGGAGGTGCAAAGACAATTTATGTAACCAAAGGGTTTGTACCCCCATAATATTATGAACAAAAAAGTAGAGTAAACAAAACAAGGTTTAATAAAGCTGACAATTAAAAAATTAATAATAAAAAATGTCTGGACTCTAGAGCCAGAATTCCTGTGTTTAATTCCTAGCCCAATATTTGTATCTGTGTAACTTTGGGCAAGTTACTTAACCTGTCTGTGTCTCAGTTTACTCATCTGTAAGGTGACAATAACAATGACAATATTAATAATAGTACCTGTGAATGTGACTTTATTTGGAAACACGGTAGAGTCTTTGCAGATGTAATTAAGTTAAGAATCTTGAGATGAAACCATCCTGGATTTAGGGTAGCCACAAAATCCAATGACTGGGTCCTTGGAAGAGAAAGAAGGAAATTTGACACACAGACACACAGGGGACGAGGTCATGTGCGACAGAGGCAGAAATTGGAGTGATGCAGTCACAACCCAAGGAATGCCAAGACCCATCAGAAGCTAGAAAAGACAAAATAATCTCTTCCAGTGCCTTTGAAGGGAGCATGGCCTCGCCAAAACCTTTATTTTTAGACTTCTGGCCTTCAGAACTATGAAAGAATAATTTCTATTGTTTTAAGCCATCAAGTTAATGGTTAATTGTTGTGTGACAGCCCTAGGAAACTAATACAGATTTTATACAGATGATAATAATAGTACATCTACCTCACAGGATTGTAATAAGGGTTAAACTGGTGGCTATATTTAAAGTACTAAGAGTAGAATCTGGAATACAGTATGAGCTCTGCAAGTGTAGCCTATTAGGTATTGTTAGTATCAACCCTGTGAAGTAGGTACTATTATGACTCCCATTTTGAACATGAAGAAATAGAGGCTTAAAGAGACTAAGCAAAGGTAAGATTGTCTGGACTCTGCTCTCCCTTGAACTATCCCCCAGAAGTCTGTGGAGTTTGGCTTTCTGCTGATGGATCCTGGTAACTATTGGCTCAGTGACCTTTTCTGATGATGCTCTCTCACCAGAGACTCTCCAGTAGTGAGCTACCAAGAAGTCCAGAAGGTATTGAGAAGACCACCTCATATGACTGTGTTTACTATTCCTGGATGCATCTGCCTATCCCTGTTTTGGCACAAGCTCTGTTCTGATGGAACCAGGCTCTGTACACACTTGGCTGTGTGGTCTGATGTCATTGGAGTAGCCTCAGCACCTCATCACCACAAGAGACAGGAATGTGCCACCCTAAAAAGCCACGCCCTCACTCTCCAGGGACTTCAACAACCATGATGGTTCCTTGTTCACCCTTAAGGTTCTGGGCACAGATTATACAAATGCTTTAGACATAAGCCAGATCACTCAGAATAAGGCAAAGCCCTCACTAAGACCTTCAAGGCCTTTTGAGCAAGGCACCCTGTAAATCCTCTGACCATCTCTTACTATCTCCTCTCATCACTCTTCCCGCCACACTGGCCTCCTGGTCAGGCAGTGTCCCACTGCAGGGCCTTTCTACATGCAGTTCCAGTTGCCTCAAGTGCCCTTGCCTCAGAGGTAAGCAGGGTTTCTCCTTGCTCCCTAGATTGTTATCGAGATCACCTTCTCAGAGAGGCCCTTCCTAATCACCCTATCCTTCCTCTTCACCTTCCTGTTTTTCCCCTCTTAGCTCTTATAATTATCTAACAAACTATAATTTTTACTTATTTATCTTCTTTATTGTCTTTTCCCCCAAACTTGAATATAAGTACCCTGAGGATGGGGACATTAATCTGTTTTGTTTATTACTACAGCTCAGAGCCTAGGACAGGTCTAGTACATAATAAAAGTATAATACCTTAAAAAATAATGATTAAATGACTAATTAAAAGAATGAATGAAGCATAGCTCCCTCTCCAACAGCTATAAAACTCCCAAACTGAAATGATTCAAACTATTAAATGTCTGGAGATAGCAAATGTAGGGAGGCCTACTGGAATAATTGAGCTTTGATGAGTATGGAGGGGAACATAGCCTCCTATTGAGCTTGATTTTGAAGAAGACAAAGAAAAAGACTTGATGGAGAATGAGGGGATTGGAATTCCAAGTGGAGGTAATCTCACATAGGAAAAAATTCAGAAAATCCAAAATTCATTCATTCATTCAACATGGGATATAGCAATGGACAAGACAAAAAAAAGTCCTGGCACTCAGGAAGCCTACATTTTAGTGGTGATAATGTCAGGCATTCTGATCTTGGATACAAACAGATCTGCTCATTGGAGTAGTGAGGTGGGAAGGGCTGGGAGGTCTAGGTAGTAGACCAATGTAGCTTTCATCTGACTGGCAGCAGGAAGCTATTGTAGGTTCTTAATTAAGAAGACCCTTAAGAATGTCAATTATGGAAGATTGCTGCAGCTACATGAAGGATAGGTTTTGAAAGGGAAAAGAATTAGGAAGGGTAGGAGTCACCAGAAAGGGCTGTTGAAGAAGATCAGATATGGGTACGAATGATTGGAACAGGGAGTTAGATATCACTATAAAAGAAGGTGAGTCTAACCTGCACTCGAATGTTTATAGCAGCACAATTCATAATTGCAAGGCTGTGGAAACAGCCCAAGTGCCCATCAATCCAAGAATGGATTAATAAAATGTGCTATATGTATACCATGGAGTACTATTCAGCTCTAAGAAACAATGGTGATATAGCACATCTTATATTTTCCTGGTTAGAGCTGGAACCCATACTACTAAGTGAAGTATCCCAAGAATGGAAAAACAAGCACCACATATATTCACCAGCAAACTGGTATTAACTGAGCAGCACCTAAGTGGACACATAGGTACTACAGTAATAGGGTATTGGGCAGGGGGGAGGGGGGCGGGTGTATATATATATATATATATATATATATATATATATATATATAGAGAGAGAGAGAGAGAGAGAGAGAGAGAGAGAGAGAGAGAGAGAGAGAGAGTGAGATGTGCACCATCTGGGGGATGGTCATGCTGGAAACTCAGACTTGTGAGGGGAGGGAGGGAAAGGGCATTTATTGAAACCTTAAAATCTGTACCCCCATAATATGCTGAAATAAAAAAAAAAAAAAGAAAATAAAAAGAAGGTGAGTCTAAAGGGCCTGGAATGAAGCAGTTAAGAAAGGATCTTAAGGTTCTTGAGTATGAGAACAACTTGTCTTGGGGACATGTGTCCCCAAGAACTCCATGACAGAGAGCAAGGAAAGGTGGCAGAGATAGTGTGGAGACTTTGACACCAGGAGAATGGCAAGGCCAAATTAGGACCAGTCTCCTGAGTTAGCTTCAGTGATTGTTCTGTCATTGGGCTGTGTAAACACAGGAACGACCATGGAGCTTCTCCAATGTTTACTTGCCAGTGCTTATCCATATTTGTTGTTTTGTTCTGTATGTGGCAAGCCAAGCTTAGTCTGGATGTGACCCATCAGAAATTGGGAAGAATTTGAATCTAGTCAGTTGCACTGGATCTGCAAAGCAAAACTTTTGTTGTTTTTGCCTGAAATTCACCATGTTTGTCAATACCCCAAATGTGTTTATTATTGCAGTAAAGTTTTAAGATAATATATTTTTGATATCATGAAGTAGAGATGCTGGGATTTCTCTGTAGAGCAGGATTCTGACTAAGGACAAAATGAAACAGTTTTGATTTTCACTTTGATAGGATTCTAACCAGACATCATGATGGTTGTTTCTATAAGAATCAAAAGAGCCAGATTTTTTTTTTTTTTTTGCTTCTAACATAGCTAATTGGTTTGAAATCAGTCTGTGTTTACTCAAAGCTTGAGTTTCCTTCAGTTTTGTCTCTCTGTCAAGTGAAGAGTTTAAATTACTACATGGCTTTCTCACTTTAAACAGAAAAGCCCTCTCACTTATCAGATTAAAAGAAAAAATGGGAAGGAAGTGGCAGTCTTAAATTCTTCAGTATAGTGAGCTAATTCAAATGAAAAGAAAAACACTTTGCCATTGTATATTTTTGGTAAACTTGTTTCTTAAAATTGTTTTTTGAAATAGCATTTTATATTGTATTATAGAAACCACATTTCTGTTATCCATGAGGCAAACGAAGGGCTTTTGCGGGGAAAAACTGTCAGTGTGAATTTTCCATAATAGAACATGACTGTAGCAGTCATGAGATCTGAAGGAGCTCTTGGGGCCCAAGCAGAGGGGGCAGTTACTGAGGCGGTTCCCTTTTTGTGAGCACATCCTGAAGATGTCAACCTGGACACTCCACCTCTAGCAATACTTCCTGAAAAGAATCCCGCTCCCTGCATATGATTAGGGCTTTTGAAAACTGCCTGTCATGTAGTCCATGAACAAAGCATTTTAATTACTCCTGTCTGGGTAATCTAGTTAATTACATGAAAAGCAAACAGCCATTTTTTTTTTTTTTTTTTTTTGGTAATACACCTTTTGAAAATACTGTATGGAAAATTCCTAAACTTTCTCTCTGATGTAAGTTCTTTTTCTTATCATATCTTTAATAAGAAATAATATGAGAGGCTTCAATATATTCTAGTAGTGTGACTGTCATTGCAAAAGTTGGACAAATGTGGAAAAGTAAACATCCAACTCTTCAGTGAAAATAAGGAGTTAATAAATATTCTCGTTAGGAAAAGGAAGGAACAATTATAGTCATATCAAGCTGGTTCCCACCTCAGGGCTGTTGCAGTTTCTGTTACTTCTTCCTGTAGTGTTCTTACTCCTTCTCCTAGCTGGTCTTTTCTCCTCATCTGGGTTTCCTATCAAATGTTACCTTCTTAGAGATGCTTTCTCAACCCTCAATCTAATACCCTTCCCTTCACCCCCAACTCTGCTGTAAATCACTCTATCATATTCCTTCATTTTAATTTCTTCTTGGCACTTATCATTCATGAACTGAAATCACTTATTTATGTACTTCTTTTCTTTTCTCCCCTAAGCTTGAGGGAGAGTCAGGCATCTGAACAAAATGGAGGTTCTTTTGTGAAGGGAGAAGGGTGGAAGTGCAATAGATAATGGCATTGCTAAAACTCTTGTAAGTTTTGTACTGTTTGGTCTGATGGGTAAAAACTGGTTCAAGATTCTAGGAGTTTAGGCAGGCTGGAGACATATATACAGTTACAGTCCTTTAGATTGTCTAAGCTTCTGCTCATGAGCTTGGGGAGGAGCTCCCATTTCAGTGCCCAGCAAGCTGCTACTGACCAAGAGGGAAAGAGAAGGGAGGGACTTGGACTCTTCTTTCAGTTGTTTTGAGTCCCTTCCCCACCCACTGTCATTAGAGAAGTGCAAATTATTCTGGAAAGCCCATCTCATTTCCATATCCTTATTTGTTACTTTATCTTATCCTTCCTCCACAAAGCCTAAGTAAAAACTTTGGGAATAGTGTAGAGTGTTGAGAGAGGAAGGAGAGATTGAGTTGTCAGAGTGGAGGGAATAGTGCAATCATTTTGTTTCCTGTTTACCTCCTCTATATAATCTGTTTATATATGATCAAAGTAACTTTTGCCTTTTATATAATTCTGCTATTGGAGCTTTTTTATGTCCCATGACAGAGTAAGACTAAGGACAGAATAGATAAGATAATGTGAACAATGACCTAAAATGTGCAAAACTCTTCAGCCTCTAGGCTATTACTAGTTGCTTACTATATAAAGATGATTGAAATGCAAAGGGTATGTCAAGCCAGGAAATTTCATGGCATGGTAGGATTTGATGTTTGATGATATATTCTTAATACTTTTTAACATCTTAAACATTTCATGGTAGATTTTTAAAATGAGGACGGTTATCCTTGTTTTTTTGTTATTTGTTACTTGTCCCTTGGTAGATCTATATGACCTATTAAAAAAACTGCTAATTTGGGACTCTTCTATCTCCTCATTCCATATCTGATCACTGACCTAGTTTGTTCATTCTCCTTGCCATAGCCACTAACTCAGCCTTGGTCTTGTTACAACACAAATCCTTTTGTTCTTGAGTTATTTCCCAATTACTTTGCAAGTGCATCATTAATAGAGGTTGGCTTTTATCACTCTGATGTTTCCAGATAGCCTTTACAAGACCAGACAGAAAGGTGAGAAAAATTAGTGTTCGTTGATTTCTTGTTGATATTTTCTCTTCTATTTTTGGTTTTAGGTTCTAAGGTGAAGAGATTTTGCTCCCGAAATATCTTGGCCATCCTTGGCTTCTCCTCTATCATGGCTGTGATAGCTTTGCTTGCTGTGGGGCTGACCCAGAACAAACAATTGCCAGAAAATGTTAAGGTAAGTCAAATACGTGTGTGTGTGTGTGTGTGTGTGTGTGTGTGTGTGTGTATAAGAAAGGGTCTGAGAGGGGCAGGAGAAGGAGGGTTAAGGTAAACCAGAGCATACAGGTGGATTTGAGGTTCTAGCAGCCCAGGAACAAGTCAATCCATATCCATTGGATTAGGGAAGTAAAATGGAAAAGGATGCTCATTCTGCAAGGGGGAATACCTTGAATCAATTAGTGGCAGGAAGATAATTGCCTTTAAGATTGTTCAGAAAACTCATTAGAGTATATGTTGATACTCTAACAGAGATGAACGCTTTATTCACCTCATCTAGATATGTGTTAACCTATGTCAATATTTTATGTTCTAGTGCTATATGTACTTCTTATTCATTGTTTCATCATGGGTGGAACATTGCACTCTTTGTTCTTTTTACTCCAGTATTGTCACTAGAAGTCAAAGATTGTAGAGAAGACATGTTTCTTACCTCCTAAAATATTAAAAAAGCAAAAAAATCTATAAAAGAGAACCAGAGAACACATACATGTGTCAAATATAGTCATTTAAAATGAATTAATGGATGGGCAGATTTCTTGTGAAGTTTTTACATTTTAAAAACTAGTTAATATCATTAAATATCATCAAAGCCATTAAGTTTCTGTGATATATTTATGCTTTCTTTCCAATTCATCAAAGTAAAATTTCAGACATGAATGGCTCATAAATATTTTGTAATATGGTTACTATTTTATCTAAACTGTTAATTAAAAAGCATATAGTAAATATGAATTTATATTGTAAATATACCATTTTTGGGGTGCTCGGGTTGGTGGGGGGCTGTGCCAAAAGGCCTTGTGGGGGTGGGTGTAAAAACATATATACCATTTTACACTTTCACTGAAATTATAGTAAATGAATCTACAAGGGCCCAGATGATACCAGTATGCTAATGATTACATATGTACATGTGGGCAGTGACAGATCCAGAAATTAACTTGACCACAGAGGCCCTGGATTATATGTGTAGAAGTATATTCTCTTGTATTTGAAGATGGTGGGCTGTGAGTCTGGAAAGATGCATGCAAATGCCAGGCCTCTGAAGCTTTTTCCATCCACCCAAATCATTTACTGTATAGTGGAGGCGTGGGTAGTATCCTTCTGTCAAGTTCAACTCAGTGGGGCTGTGTACAACAGCCCCTTTGTCAGAACAGATGCTGATGCTATCTTATTGTCAATGGTCTCTTGCCTTTTAATGTTGAGTAACGTTTGTTCTTTTGGCAAAACTTCACTCACAGTTGGTATCTTGGTTCTACTATTTGTTTACCAGCTCCAAAAATACATGATTTCCTTCTTGATTTGACCTTTTTACATGTTTAGTATTGCCTCATTGGAGAGGGTGACTGCCTAGGAGGCAAAATCCATGATACACTTGAGCTCTGTGTTCCCAGTGAATTCTTGTGGTCATGGATGACCTTCCCTCATTCACAGTGGTCTTCTCAAGTCTGTTGTGCTTCTGTGTTGTTATATTGGCCTGGCACAATGGAACAAGGTCTTTGGCATTCATTTTTTTTTTTTTTTTTTTGGACAGAGTCTTGCTCTGTTGCCCCAACTAGAGTGCTATGGCATCATCATAGCTCACTGCAACCTCAAACTCCTGGGCTCAAGAGTCAAGAGATCCTCTTGCTTCGGCCTCCTGAGTAGCCATGCACCACCATGCCCAGCTAACTTTTTCTATTTTTAGTAGAGACCGGGTATTGCTTTTGCTCAGGCTGGTCTCAAACTTCTGACCTCAAGTGATCCTCCTGCCTCAGCCTCCCAGAGTGCTAGGATTATAGATGTAAGCCACTGTGCCCAGCCAGTCTTTGGCATTCTTTAAATGAAAAATGTGAGTATTTCAAGAACAGTCATTGGCTTCTGAAGTGAATCTTTATAATATTACTGATTTATTTTACACAAAGATAATTTTACATATGCAAACTGCCATTTGTTGAGGTTATATGCTAATTTTAATAAGATTCCTAGCATATACTGGGGGCAGAATATTTTAGGAACTTTTCATCTGGTGATGGCTTTAAGCTGTACTGTCCATTTAACAGCCACTAGCCAAATGCTGCTCTTTAAGTTTAGGTTAATTATAATTAAATAAAATTAAAAATTCTGTCCCTCAGTTGCACTAGCCATATTTCAAGTGCTCAGTACCCTCATGTGTCTGATGTTTACTATATTGAACAACACAGACATAGAACATTTCAGTTGCTGCAGACAGTTCTATTGAGCATTGCTGCTTTAGAGTATACTTTTTGATAATAACTCTGAAATCATTCAAAACTAAGTGTAATGAATAAGGTATATAATAAAACATTTTATAAAATATAGAATAAGGAACAAAAAAATGATGCTTTTTTTCTTGCATAGTTATAAACTAGTACCAGGATCATCCCAAATATCATAAGGCTACTAAACTGTTTTGAGTAATTTGTTGGAATAAAAGTATTTGCTTCCAAAAATAACCATTTAAAAGATAATACCTACTTGCATATTTGTACCTGATACATTTGTTTTAGAAACACATACTGATATCACTGTATGACCATGACTCATTCAGTAGTTCTTCATTAATTTTTCATAAATTTATGTATCAACAAGTATTTATTAAATGTCTGTGTTAAGCACTGGTCTTCCCAATTAGGAAGCCAACTTATTAATAGATATGGTTGAGCTTACTGTTGGGGAAGGAAACACAATTAATAGAAACATAAATTATTAATTATAATTGTGACAAAGTGCCACCAAATGAATGTTTTGGGGGCCAGGAAAGTCTTCTCTGAAAAAATGACATTAATAATAATATCTAAAGGATAATTGGAAGTTAGTTGTGGAAGACATGAATAAAGAGTATTCCAGGGAGAAGGAAAGAAAGTGCATGAGTCTTGAAATAGGAAGTAGTTGGACACCTCCTGGAAACTGGTTGGAGAGCAGGAGTGGGCTGTGTGTTAGATAAAGATTGTGAGGTAGGTGGTGTAGGCAGGGCCCTGAAAGATAGGTTGAGAATTTTAGTTTTAATCCTAAGAGTAGTGGGAAGCTAGTGACGTGATCAGATTTGTGTTTTGCAAAGATCAGTCTGGCTTCAATGAATTAGAGGGGGATAAGAGCACATGTAGGAGGAGATCATTAAGAGGCTCCAACAGAAGTTTAGAAGGAGAAGAAGATTTTGAATTCAATTTTTGAAGAATTGTTGAGAGTATTGGACATCCAAAGGGAAATTTCAAGAAAGCAGTTCGGTAATCAGATCTGGACCTCTCTTTTCTGAGCAGATATCTACTGCACTGTCAAATAGAATATAATGCAATTAAAACAGCAACTCAAAGTACTATTGAAAAAAGAAAAGAAATATAATGCAAGCCACATGTTAAATTTTCTAAAAGCCACATTAAAAAAGTAGAAGGAAAGAAGTAAAATTAATTTTAATAGTATATTTTATGTAACCCAATATATCCAAAATATTATTACAACATTTCATCATTATAAAGAATTATTAGTGAGATATTTTAAATTCCTTTTTCATACTATCTTCAAATTCCAGTACCATTTTAAACTTACAGAATATCTCAATTCAGATGAGTCACATTGTAAGTACTCAATAGCCAGCTACTGTTTACCTATAAGAAAGCACAGGTCTGAGTTAAATATGTCTCTGATGGCACTGATGTACTAAAGCCTTAGAAATGGATGTGGTCATCTAGGATGGGGTTATAAAGTGAGAAGAGGTCAAGGACTGAGTCCTGAGCAGCTCTATCATTTAAAGGGTGAATAGTGAAGTAATGCCTCCTACAGCATAATGATAACATTACTTAATATAGTGCTTTGAATTAAAAATAATTTCCACATACATTTCCATTTTTCCCCCATGAGTGCTGTAAGGAATGAAAGGTTATTCATATTTTATAGATAACAAAATCGGAGTCTTAGAGGTTCTGTTGCCCAAAGTGGAGGTGGAACTTAAACTAGAACCCAATTTTCTGACCCAATGATTAAGTTCTTTCCATTTGTTTTAGTGAGTTTTCCCAAATAACACACCCTAATAACAGGAATTGCATGCAGTGAAATTTTGTGAAGCATTCCCAAGGAAACAGAAGGAGGGAAAGCTACCCCAAGAGGGAGTTGGAAGCAAATCACTACATTGGCAACTGAGACTTGATCCTGCCAGGGACCTTCTAAAGAGCTGTGGAGAATGAATTTCAGAATTTACTGTCCTGGGGACTTATCCCCTGTTTCTCATTTCCTGTTGATCAAGGGTTGCCCCCATCGGGTGTTAAATCCCTAGCACGTCCAGGTTTGTACATGTGTCCATGTGTCGGACGGCCTATGCGGATCCCACAGATGACCTACTAGGCAGCAGGAAAGAAGCCACTGGGCAGAAATAGAGAGATAAGGAGATATAGCTGGGTCTGGACTCAAAAGTTGGCCAAGAAGATGTGAAGTGGCTACAGAGGTATCTGAAGTATCATTGTACCTATTGCTTTTTATGGGGATGAGGTTATTTGTACAAATAATTTCAATACAGTAGGGACATATTAATACAGAGATAGGTAGACAGTGCTATGGAAGCTCAGAGAATGAAGCCACCAGTTGTGGTTGATCACATGAAGACTTCTCCAAGGAAGTGGCCTTGGAACTGAGTCTTAAGGGACAGTGCTATGGTTTAAATGTTTGTCCCCTCCAAAACTCATATTGAAACTTAATCCCCAAGGTAGCATTATTAATAGGTGGGACATTTAAGACATAATTGGGTCATGAGGGCTCTGTCCTCATAAATGGATTAATCTGTTACCGAAAGCTCAGCACTTGTCCTGGAGGCAGCATCAGAAGAATGAGAACAAGTGGTTTGAGGAGAAGGAAAGATAAATATATTAATATGCTGACAAAGGAGGAAAAGTGGCAGACTAGTATATCAAAATCAAAATTCCTAAACATAAGCAGAAATACATAGCTTTTAAAGGGAGTGCCCTCAGTTCTAGGCTATTGTCCTTAATGATTCTAATAGTCCCATCTCTGCCTAAGACAAAGCCTGTGACCTCTGCCCACCTGGGAGGCCCACCCAGACCTCCACTGTCCACGCATGAGGCCTGGCTGGGATGGAGCCAGCAGTTGAGCTGAGCTATTTTCTGTAACACAAAGAACAAAAGTTATTCCCCTGCCCCTCTGATCACCTGCCCCTAAGTCAGGGATGCAGGCCTCAGTTCCCCAAAAGAGTGGGGGAAGTTTTAAAGAGACAGAAAACATGTTTTGCCAATTTTTAGGCCATTCCCTCTGTTACAAATCCATTTATGGATTAATGGGTTATCACAGGTGTGGGCTAGTTATCATGAGAGTAGGTCTGTTAATATAAAGCCAGTTTGGCTCTCAGCATGGCCCCTTTGCCTTGTGATGCCCTGTACTACCTTAGGACTCTTCATAGAGTCTCCACCAGAAAGAAGGCCCTCACCAGGTGTGGACCCTTGACCTTGGACTTCCTAGCTGCCAGAGATGTAAGAATAAATTTATTGTTTTTAAAAATATATAAATTACCTAGTCTCAGGTATTAGTTACTGCAATAGAAAATGAACTAAGACAAATGGTAAGGAGTTTTCCAAAAGGTAAGGTAGGACACATTCCAGACAAAGGTCATATCGTGTATTAAAGAATGGAATCTTGAAATCGCAAGCAATCCCTAGGGAATCAGCAGCCATCAATATGGCTAGAATGATGGCAGGAAGGGATGGTGGGAGAGGAAGTCCAAGTCTGAGTTTAGTATGCCTGGCTCAAAAATGGTTACCTCATCCATTGAACTGTAGTGGTGCTCAAGCTTGGTTTCATATTAAAAGCACCTCGAGAGCTTAAAAATACTGATGTGTCCCGGCCCTCGGGACCTTTTGTTACTCGCGAGGGGCGAGGGGGACCGTGCCTGAAAGAGATGGGCGAGAGAAAGGAACGAGACCAAGCAAATGGTTGTCAAGGTCTACTTTACTTGGATTTTTAGTAGGTTTTATATACAGAAACAAGGAAGTAGAAACAGAAAAATAGAGTGGGGGGATGATGAGGCTTGGGTGTGGGCCAATCAGCCCCAATCAGCGTCTTATTGGCATTGGAAGCTGTTTGTGATTGATCACTCAACCTCAACCTGGCAGGGGGTTGGGAACAATTGCAGGTAGCATGCCCTGGAGCAAGCACGTCATGGAATGCATTCTTCTTGGAACTATAGCTGGAGGGCTGGGTGCTATTTTCGTCTTAGGCTATTTTCCGGGGTGAGGCCCGTGCGTAGGACAAGTCGTTGGGATGTGGAGGGTCTTAGTCTCCAACACTGATGCCTGGGTTCTAGTTCCAAAATGGCAGTGTAGAAGCAAGCTGGCTTCACTCCTCCCAACAGAAAACCAAAAACAAATATATAGCACCAAGATTATCACTATAAATATGCCAGATATGCACCATCTGGGGGATGGTCATGCTGGAAGCTCAGACTTGTGGGGGGAGGGGGGAAAGGGCATTTATTGAAACCTTAAAATCTGTGCCCCCATAATATGCTGAAATAAAAATAAATAAATAAAATAAAACAAACAAACAAAAAAAATGCCAGATAAACCAGTCCTGGTGTGACAAGGAAGTGATAAACCCAAAGTAAATGGTAAAAGAATCACACTTCTACATCTGAGACACCCCTCCCCCATTTTACTTGGCACCAGCAGCATAGAAAATTCCCTCCACTCACTGTTTCTACACTGGAAGAAGTGAGCTAGAGGTGTACAACGAGCATCCCCACCATCTTGGACTCCCTCGCAGGAGACCTGTGCCTGCTTTAACCCACAGGAAGCATTGTGAGTACCTTAAGGGAGAATTATCCCTGATAACAGGCAAAGACAAAGCGGGGGGGGGGGGAGGGGAGTGAGGTTACCATCTCACTTGAGATAATAATGCCTGAGAAACTCTACTCTGTAACTCTACCAGAGGAGATGCCAAATTAGAGTGGCTGTTCAGCAACATCATGCTATAGGAGTATAGCATGATGTTGCTGAACAGCCACTCTAATTCATCTCACGGATCCCCTGGGCATGGACCCCTCACCAGCCTTCCTGCATTGCCAGGATATCCCCTTTGTGACCTCCCCCATTTGGGAAGGGCAGATTTCTGATCATTTACAAGAGCCAAGGTGAACCTGGGCTTAAGGTGATACTTAGAGCCAAAAAGGAGGCAGTGGCCTAGCAGTAAAAAGCTTCTAAGCAAATGTACACAAGCAAAACTGAAATAAGCCAGACAGAAAAGACTAGAATAAATAAATAATCCTTCAATGCAAAGAAATATACATACTTCTATAAGAAACAACAGCGATCAGGGAACCATGATCTCCCCAAATAAATATATCGAGGAGCCAGTAACTGACCATATCTAGATGGTGATATTTGAGCTCTCTGACCAAGAATGCAATGTAGTAATTTTAAGGAAACTCAGTGATCTCCAAGATAGCAAAGAAAAACAATTCAGAAATATCAGAGAAATTTAACAAAGGGACTGAAATAATAATAAAAAACAACAAATAGAAACCTTGGAACTGAGAAATACATTTGCTGAGCTGAAAAATTCATTAAAGGCTCTCAGCAGCAGAATGGATCAAGCAGAGGAAAATATCAGTGAGTTCAAAGACAGGCTATTTAAAAATACACAGTGAGAAGAGAACAAAGAAAAAAGAATGAAAAGCAATGAAGATTGTCTCCAAGATATAGAAAATTACCTCAAAAGACCAAATCTAAGAGTTATTGGTGTTCAAAAGGGAGTTGAACAAGAGCAAAGGTATAAAGCTTATTCAAAGAAATAACAACAGAAAACTTTTCAAACTTGAGAAAGTTTTGAAATATCTAGGTACCAGAAGGTCTAGGTACCAGAAGGTCAATATAAATATATAGGTACCAGAAGGTCATTGAAAATGAAACAGATTTGACCCAAATAAGACCATGTTAAGGCATATAATAATAAATCTTTCAAAGATCAAGGACAAAGAAAGAATCCTAAAAGCATTAGGAGAAAAGAAGCAAATAGCATATAAAGGAACTCTTCATGGAAACTATACTGGCCAGGGGAGTGTGGAATGACATTTTGAAATGATGAAAGAAAAAATGTGCCATCCCCAAAATACTGTATTTAGCAAAGTTATTCTTCAAATATGAAAGAGAGATAAAGTCTTTCCCAGACTAAAAAGCTGAGAGAATTCACCACCACCAGACCTGTCTCACAAAAAATGTTAAAGGGAGTTCTTCAATCTGAAAGAAAAAAAACAACTAATGTGCAAAAAATAATCAAACATACAATTAAAACATTTGAAGGTATAAAATTCACTGGTAACATTAAGTACATTAGACAACCCCAGAATACTCTTATACTGTAATTGTGGTATATAATTCATTCATTCATCTACTATAAAGCCTAAAACAAATCTATTGAAAAACAGCTACAGCAATCTGTTAAGAGATAGGTAATATAAAAATATGTAAATTGAGAGAACTAAAAGTAAAAATATGGAGAGGTAGTGAAGTTAAAATGTAGAAGTTTTAAAAAATTTTTTGTTTCTATTATTTTCTTTCTGATCTAAGTTGCCATCTATTTAAAATAACTTGTTATATTAAGATATTTTGTATACCTCATCATAACCTCAATGTAAAAACCTATAATAGATTCAGTAAAAATAAAAAGCAATAAATTAAAACATACAGCCAGAGAAAATTACTTAACCACAAAGGAGGACAGGAAGAAAGGAAGAGAGGAGTTACAAAACAACCAGAAAACAAGCAACAAAATGACAGTAGTTAAGTCCTTACTTATCAATAATAACACTGAATGTAAATTGACTCAATTGTCCAATAAAAAGGCATACAGTGGCTAGATATATGAAGAAACAAGGCCCACTATATACTGCCATCTATAAAGATACACATAGATTGAAATTTAAAGGGGTGGAAAAAGATATTTCATGCAACCAGAAGCCAAAAAAAAGGAGTAATGGCTATACTTATATCATAAAATAGACTACAAGTAAATGACACTAAAAAGAGA
The DNA here is from genome assembly GCF_040939455.1 of Microcebus murinus. Taxonomy (NCBI): domain Eukaryota; kingdom Metazoa; phylum Chordata; class Mammalia; order Primates; family Cheirogaleidae; genus Microcebus; species Microcebus murinus. Next base: position 29,664,745 of record NC_134117.1, on the reverse strand, counting down.
CAAAAAAATCACTATATAATGATAAAGGGTCAGTTAAATAATACTTAGGCATGCAACAACAGAGCTCTCAAGTATATAAAGCAAACGTTAATAGATGTAAACGGAGAGATAGACTGTAATACAATAATAATAGGGGACTTTAACACCCCATTCTCAGTAATAGATTATCCAGACAGGAAATCAATAGAGAAACATCAGAGTTAAACTACATGCTAGACTTAATAGGCCTAACTGACATTTACAGAATGTTTCAGTCAACTGCTGCAGAATACACATTCTTTTCATCAGCACATGGAACATTCTCTGGAATAGATCATATCTTAGGCCACAAAACAAGTCTGAACAAATTTAAAAAAGTATAAATCATATCAAGTGTCTTTTCTGACCACAATGAAATAAAACTAGAAATTGATGACAAGAGAACCCTTGGAAACTTCACAAACACATAGAAATTAAACAACATGCTTCTCAATGACCAATGAGTCAAAGAAGAAATTAAGAAGAAAATTAAAAAAATTCTTGAAACAAATTAAAACAGAAATAAAACATAAAATCTATGGGATACATAAGAAGGAAGTTTATAGCAATAAACCTTTATGTTAAAAAAGTAGAAAGACTTCAAATAAACAACCTAATGATATACCCCAAGCAAGTAGAAAAGCAAGAACAAATCAAACCCAAAATTAGCAGAAGAAAAGCAATAATAAAGGTCACAGCAGAAATAAATTAAATTGAGACTAGAAAAAATAATATAAAAGATCAATGAAATGAAAAGTTGTTTTTTTGAAAAGGTAAACAAAATCAACAAACCTTTGCCTAAGGTAAGAAAAAGGGAGAAAAGACCCAAATAAATAACAGCAGAGATGAAAAAGGATACATAGCAACTGAGACCTCAGTAATACAAAGAATCATTAGAGATTATTATGAACAACTAAATACCAACAAATTGGAAAGCCTAGAAGAAATGGATAAATTTCTGGACACATACAACCTACCAAAATTGAACCATGAGGAAATAGAAAACCTCAATAAAACAATCATGAGTAATAAAATCAAAGATATAATAAAAAGTCTCCCATCAAAGAAAAGCCTAGGATCTCATGCCTTTACTGCTAAATTCTGCTAAACGTTTAAAGAACTAATACCAACTCTACTCAAACTCTTCAAAAACATTAAAGAGGAAGGAATATTTCCAAACTCATTCTATAGGACCAACATTACTCTGATACCAAAACCAGACAAGGACACAATGAAAAAAAGGAAAGTACAAGCCAATATCAATGATGAACATAGATATAAAAATCCCTAACAAAATACTAGCAAAATGAATTCAATGACATATTGAAAAGATCATTTACCATGATGAAATAATATTTGTCTCAGGGATAAAAGAGTGGTTCAAAATAAGCAAATCAATTAATGTGATATATCATATGAACAGAACCAAGAACAAAACCAGAAGATTATTTCAATAGATGCTAAGAAAACATTTAATACAATTCAACATCCATTTATGATACAAGCCCTCATCAAACTGGGTGTAGAAGGGACATACTTCAAAAGAGTAAGGGCCATATATGACAAACTCACAGCTAACATCATACTGAACAGAGAAAAACTGAATGCCTTTCCTCTAAGATCTGGAGCAAGACAAGGGTGTCCACTTCTACCACTTTTATTCAATATATATTCAATCCATGCTCATGAATTGGAAGAATTATCAATAATATCATTAAAATGACAATACTACCCAAAGAAATTTACAGATTCAATGTAATCCCTATCAAAACACCACTGACATTCTTCATAGAAGCAGAAATAAACTTCTAAGACTTGTGGTAGCCACAAGCTGTTCATGGTGCAACTTCAGCTGTCTGTCTAACCACTCCCCCTGATTCATCATCCCAATCTTCTTGCAGGGATAATTATTCTGCCTGCCCAGAGTACAATACAGCATGGGCCATAGATTCACACTGCCTTGAGTTTGAACCCCAGCTCTGCTCTTAGAATCATAGGACTTAGCTCTCTGAGCATGTTTCTCCACTTGTAAGATGGAGTTAATCTCATCTTGTAGGATAACTGTGAGAATTAAATGGTATAAAATACAAGCCAATGTGAAGTGCAGACCAGGAGGCCTGGCCCACTGTGGACACTTAGTGATTGATAGCTCATGTATTATCATCTTGGCAGCTAGCCTGCCATAGTGACAAGTTGACAGTTATCTTTATTTTATTCCTGTTTTTCCCCATCTGACTTTCCCTCATCTAGCTCAGCTCAGATCAGCCCACAAGTGCTGATAGTCCAGTCTAGTCATCTTCTTGCCTGAGCCAGTTTGGGTTCAGCCTTGCTGGGGAGGTGGTAGCCTCATGCCTGGGCCACATCTGACATAGCACAACAATAACTCTTTATTGTACTGATGTGTTTATTTGCCCCGCTACCTACTAGGTGGCAAGGCATATTGAGGACAGGGACTGAGTTTCATTTGTCTTTGCATATGCTTTATTTATTCATTCACTTAATGAATGAATTCATTCATTTAACAAATTATCATTGAACATGTACTCTATTTTAGGCCCTGGGGACATAGCAGTGAGCAAGATTGGCAAAGTTCTTACACTCGTTGAACTTATGGTCTAGTGGGAAAATAATCCTTAGTCAAACAATCACAAAATAAATGTTAAAATTACAACCAGCACAGCATCTTTTTTGGGTAGTTGCTCCATAGACGTTTGGTGATTCAGTGAATAGACACAGAATCTTGAACAGATAAAACTACTATCTCCTTGGATGTGAAAGTCACATGACTAGCCTGATAGCAGATGATGTCAGTGTGGGAGAGAGAACCCTGCCTTAGGATCCTCCAGAGATCCTGGTTCCCCACTCTTAGCCCCAGAGCCTTCTCAATCTGAACCTCCCGAGTGCGGGGCCTGGGAATCCGTATGTGTAACAAGGCATCCTGGGGCATTCTCATGCCACTGGAGTTTGTGAACCACTGTCTATAGATATTAATAGTAGGGACACAATAATCACTTAAACACAGACCTTAATGAATGGAAGAATCATTAGCTGTACTTAAGTCTCCCCTAGGAAAGTGCCTTTGTCCTGGTGGACCTAGGTGTGGAGGTAACTTTGAGGTCTGCTTCGTTTACCACTTCCTTAATTGCCTGCTCATCACTGAACACTGGCAGTTAGTGAGTTGTCAGATATTCCTTTTAGCACAAACATTCTATGGTTTGGCACACATTGAGGCTCTCACACCGGAATCAGACTGACCCAATACCAAACCACATGCCTTCATTAAAAGCTGCCACTTCTGTGGAATGTTGGCTCAGGGAGCAGACTGCTTTGATTTCAATCCCGCATCTGCTACTTTCTATCTGAGACTCTGGGCAAATAAATTCTCTCTATGCCTCAGTTTCCTTATACATAAAATGGAGATAATAATAATACTTGGAAGATGATTGTGAGGATTAAATGGAATGATACAAGTGACTTACTTGTCAGGGTGCCTGACGTATCAGAAACTTTCAGTGGAGACCACTTGTCAACACTGGTTAATGAAGATGTGTTCTATGGAAGGCCTTTAGTTGTTAGTGTGTTATGGTCACTGGACCAGCACACTGCAGGATTTTCAACTACTGCCTTTCTCTATGCATTTTTCAAAAATGAACTAAAATAGTGTTCTTAGATAATAAGCATTTGTGATTTTATCTTTTTATGGAGAATTTGGATGGATTTGCTCTGATTTCCAACCTGAAATACTCTTGGAAAATATTTGTGTTATTTTTACTCTGTTGGATTTTAACATTGGTTTTAAAAACAACATCTGGAGATGGGTGATTGTGATGGTTGCACAATAATGTGAGTATCCTTAATACCACAAAACTGTATACTTAAAAATAATTAAAATGGTAAATTTTATGTTATGTATTAATATATATTACCACTATTAAGAAAACTGGTTTGTATTAAAGATCTAGTAACTCTAGTTAAAAAAAAGAAGGGAAGAAAATGATCTCTAAATATTTATAGGTCCTGCTAACATCTGTGTAGCTAACCTGGTTTGTTTATAGAGTACTAGAGTTACATTCAAAGGGATAAGCTTTGTTTATAAATACAAACTCACTGAGATAGACTGATGAGACTGTTGAAGTTACCATTAAAACTACAGGAACTTTTAAGAAAGTTTTTTAAGAACCGGTATATCTGAAGGGACCACCAGAAGTTAATGATTACACTGTTGCCTGTGTTACTTGGTGTCTCAGTCTATTTTGTGCCACTAAAATAGAATACCACAGACTGGGTGATTTATAAAGAACAGAAATTAATTTTCTCACAGTTCTGGACGTTGGGAAGTCCAAGATCAAGGTTCTAGCATCTGGTGTCTGGTAACGGCCTGATCTCTGCTTCCAAGATGGTGCCTCGAATTCTGTGTTCTCTGGAGGGGAGGAACACTGTTTCTTACATGGTAGAAGTATAGAAGATGGTGAACCCACCCTCAAAAGCCCATTTTATCACAGCATTAATCCAGTCATGAAGGCAGAGCCCTCGTGACCTAAACATCTCCCATGAGGCCCCACCTCCTGACACTGTTGCATTGGTGATTATGTTTTCAGCACATGAGTTTTGGGTAGAAAAACATTCAAACCATAGCACCTGGCTTATGGGGTTTTTTGTTGGTGTTAGGAGGCATAGAATAACCCCCAATGATACTACTACTTTTTATTAGACTATGAATATTAACCTCTTGTAGGCCTGGAAGGAATTTAGAAATCATATAGTTAGTTCTAACCATTCTCATTCATTCATTTGGTTCAATAATTATCTGTTGAATTCCTTATCTGTGCTTAATATATAGTAGGATATACCATAGTGAATACTGGATATACATGGTAAGCAAAGTAGACCTGCACTCAGGTAGCTTACAATCTAATAGGAAAGACAAACATTAATCAAATACCCACAAAATATGTAATTATAGTATGTGGTCAGTGCTGTCTTTAGAGGAAACATACAGGCATTCTGATCAGGGGAATAGGCTCTAATTGAAGGAGGTTAGGAAGGCTGGGATGTCAAGTGAAAGGCTTTCTGGGCACAGGTCCCAGAACAGAATCCATGTAGCCTGTGGGTAACTGTAGGCAGGCCAGTTCCATGGCATGTATTTTCTGAATGATGAAACTCAGAGGAGAAGGTTAAACGTCCTACTTCTGCAGAACCAGGAAGCAAGCCATCTGACACTCCAGTTTTCTCTTTCCACATCTAAGGTGACTTACTCAGAAGCCTGAAACTATGACACTTGTGCAGGTAGAATTATTTCCATCCTAAGAAGGAGGGGTCTTTCATGTCTCCATGTTGCCTTCAGGCTCAATGAGCTCAGGGTCTGTTACTGCCTACATTTCCAGGTCTTCACCAGGGCCCCTGCAATGGTGTTTCTGTGAACCAAGCAAGATCTTGTCTGCTGTTCCTCTTTCAAGACCACAGCTTCTGTTCATGCAGCCTAGCTTATGAAGATCAGTTATGATCACTAAAACCATGTGCATGATAAAAAGCTAGCTTAGGACAAAATTGTATGCACAGTAAGATTACAACTATATAAAAATACTATGCATTTTTAAAAGAACAGAAAGAAATAAAAATAACTGATATCTAGTTGGTGGAATCTTAAATGTCATTTTTCCTTTTTCAAGGTGATATTTAATAAAATTTTAAATTTCTCTTAAAGTAGAAAAGAAGATTGAAGTAATAATATTAAGGAAGTGTCATATTTCTTCCTTACCATCCATATCTTGGATTTTTTTCTTTAATATGAAGGACATACTCATAAGGGCTTTTGGAAATGTTTTAAATATGAGCTACAGAGAAATGTTGGGTTTCTCCACTGCCAGACTTCTCTGAAGCATTCACTAGCTAATGGGTTTGTGAGCCCAGAAGCACAAGCATTCCCAAAACTTCTGGGAAGCTTAATTTGCCAAGATCTTTGCAGGCCTTGTGCTCTCTGGAACATGCATTGGAAAATGCTGCTGTGGTGGAAAGAGAACAGAAGGTGCTGGCTACCTGGGCTCTGATGAACATTGGAACAAAGAAAGGCAAACTCCTAAAATGCTCAAACTGAGAACTTGAGGACAATCAAGCTTTTTCTGTCTCTCAAGCAGCAAGCAATGCCAGTTTTTATTCTGCAAACCATTTGGAAGACAGTTCAACAGGTTAGCATTCTAGTGTACTGTATACATAAAGTGAAATGTCTTCAATTCTTGTGTTAAAATATACTCTACCTCTTTCTCAAACATTTGCCACACGAAATGTATTAATAGTAAAAGCTTTTGTTTCTCAACTACCTCACTGTGCAAGGCCTTAGAGAAACAATCTTACAGAAGCAAGGCTGGTTCCTTGGCTCTACTAGAAGAGTGACTTCTATGTTAACAAAATTAGACAGAATAGAACATCCTGATTCCAGATAAAGGCTGCTTGTTGCTGCTGCCTCACCAGCTATTATCATATGTTGTTGTGGCTGAAACATCTTCTGGCAGAAAGAATTCATGGGCTCTGCTAGGGACAACAGAATTTTCTACTCTGTAACCCCTGAGCCTCTTTCTCCATCTTGGGAGGTTTTCCCCCAAGGCCCAAAGGCCCCAGACGTCTGTTAGCATCCCTTTCTGCCTGCAATGGTCAGCACCTCAGCCATTTTTTGAATTCCTTTCACTGCAGGCCTAGCTACAGAGGAGTCTGTCCAGCTTGCTTCCTTGCTGGCCCAAATCCAGTACACAGGCCCTTTTCTTTCTGAGGGCATGACGCTAATTAGTAGAGGGAATCCCTGCTGTGTGTAACAAGGCAGAGTACACTGCAAAGGTTATGGAGGGTCAAGGATCTTCATGAAGTCTGTACAGTGATAATCCCTGATCTGTAGTGAAATGGAATTAAGTTTGACATTCAATAGGCTCTACTAGGGAGCTTTCTGGGGCTAGAAAATATTCTATATCTTGATCTTGGTAGTGCTTATATGGCTGTGCACATATGCAAAAATTCATTGAGGTATACACCTAAGAATTGCATACTTTGCTGTAGTTGTCCCTCATTTCATGTCCTTAAAAGGGGGTGCCAATCTCAAAACTGTTGCCCAGCCCTTGCTCCTATGTTTCTGTGTACAGGGAGCATAAGGTCTTGAGTCTGAGCCTGATTCAAATCCTACGTAATCATCCAGGGTGGTCTCTCGAATCCTCGTTCTTATCTTCTTTTCTCCTTGGAGGAGGTTCTTAGGTTTTTATCAGGTGACAAGATAATACGAGGGCTTACAAATATACATACATATGTGTGTGTGTGTGTGTGTATACACATACACTACCAAATTAAGTATTTTCAAGTGGCAGACCACACTTTGAGGTCCACAGCTTAAATGAGCAGCCAAATGTAACAAGAGTAGTGGGTCACATTTCAGAAGGGCCTCCTCTGCTTCTCTTCCTTTTGCTTGTCCATTTACTATCTTCTGTGTTTCTCTCTAGTATAGGGATAATAAAAAGTCCATGTGGAACCAGGCGCAGTGACTCACGGCTGTAATCCCAGTGCTTTGGGAGGCTGAGACAAGAGGATCGCTTGAAGCCAGGAGTTCAAGACAAGCCTGAGCAATATAGCAAGATCCCCATCTCAAAAAATTTAAAAATTAGCCAAGTGTGGTGGTATATACCTGTAGTCCCAGCTACTTGGGAGGCTGAGGCAGGAGGATTGCTTGATCTCAGGAATTCAAGGCTGCAGTGAGCTATGATTGTGCCACTGTACTCCAACCTGGGCAATAGAGTGAGACCCTGTCTCTTAAAAAAATAAAAGATGAGTATCAATTGATCAAAATGGGCATTTGGCATTCTACTCCTGCATAAATACCCAAAAGAAATGAGTTTATTTCCACAAAATGAAATGTACATGTATGTTTCTGGCAGCTATATTCCCAGTAACCCCAAACTGAAAACAACTCAAGTGTTCAACGGTCAAATAAATAAAAATTTAGTATATATATAATGAAATACTCTATAGCAATGGAAAGAGATGATGCATTTTCTTCTTAATAGAAGAAGAAAATTAATCCACTACTGACATGCACAGTTTGAATGCATCTTACAGACTGTGTAGAGTGAAAGAAGACATAAAGGAGGCACACTATATGAGTTCATTTATTGTAGTCAAAACCAGGCAAAACTCATCCGTGGTGATAGAAGTCAAGACAGTGGTCACCTTTGGGGGGAACTGACTGAGAAGGGGCACCAGGGAGCCTTCCAGGGCCAGAAAATATTCTTGATCTTGGTAATGGTTATAAGGATGTGTACATATGCAAAAATTCATTGAGGTGTACACCTAAGATTTGCACACTTTTCTGTAATTGTCCCTTATTTTGTGTCCTTAAAAGGGAGCACCAGTTTGAAAACTGTTGCCTAGCCCTTGCTCCTATGTTTCTGTGTATAAGGAGCATAAGGTCTTGAGTCTGACCTTGATTCAAATCTATGCTCTGTCATCTATTAGCTATGTATCTTGGATAAATTACTTAAGCTCTTTGTTCTTCAGTTTCTCACTTATATAGAAGGTACAAAAATAGTAGCTATTTTATAGCACTGTTCTAAGAAGTAAGTCAGATAATTCATATAAGGTGCTTCATACAACACCTGCCTGATAACATTTAATGCACTCATAAAATATGATATGGTGACTTTGTTCTTTTCCCTTTCTCCTCTGACCATCTAGTTCTTCCTCATGCTTTTTTCCCCTCTTCCCACTAGTTTATTCTTCCTTTCATCTCCCTCTACTTTTAAAAGCTAAAAACATGATGTTTAAGTACATATATTTTAAAATGTATTAAATACAATTTTATAGCTATATTAACAATTAAGAAGAAAGTGCACTTAGTATTTTCCATGTCTCTCTTTAAGACACATTCTACATTTCTTGAACTAAAATTAGATTATGATATTTACTATGTCTATGTGGCCCTCAATGGATTAACTCAGTGTTTCCCAACTTGTCTACACATTAGAATCACTTGGGATCTTATACAAATTCTAAAAACCAATCCACATAGCAGACCAATTAAATCACATTATCTGGGGCTATGACGCAGGCATCAGTAGCTGTTGAACCTTTCCAGGTGTTTCTAATATGATTCCAAGGTGTAGACAGGTTTGGGAACCACAGACTAATGGCTTTCTATTCCTTCCATAATGTCTCAGCCACTTTAGCACGTGGTTCTGAATCTTGGCTGCACATTAGAATCATCTAGAAAGCTTCTAAACAATGCTGCTGCTCAGGCCCACTCTAGGGCCTGAATATTTCTAACATGCAACCAGGCCCTGTTCTAGAGGGATTGGTGTCCTGGTGGATCTTGTGATCAGGGTAACTCCAGCCCCAAACCCAGTGTTCCTCTCAAATTAAAATACATTATCCTCATGTTTGTGAAAACTCCTATCCTTATCCCCTTTCTGTTGTAAGCTGAATATGGAGATGAACAATGTGATACTCGTAAGTTTTTGGTTTGTTTTGCTTTCAGTATGGGATTGTGCTGGATGCGGGCTCTTCTCACACAAGTTTATATATCTATAAATGGCCAGCAGAAAAGGAGAATGACACAGGGGTGGTGCATCAGATAGAAGAATGCAAGGTAAAAGGTAAGATGGAGAAAAGGGAAGGGTAATAGATGACATGAGAACATGAGGGTGTACGGCAAGTAGAACACAAAAGTAAAATGAGCCCCAAGCATGGGAAGCCAAGTGAAGAACACAGTGGAGCTCCTATTGTTGTTAACTTATTATCATTATAAAAATAATATTGAAATCAGTCCTTAATGATCAAGCCCTTGAAGAATAAGCACATTTAAAAATAATTGAGTAACAGTGGCTTTCATAAACAGCACTTCTGCATGCCATGCACTAAGTACTGAGCATGTGTTATTTCAGTTCATCATCACAGTTTTCCTTTGAGGTATATGTTATTATTCCCATTTTAAATGAGGCCATTGAGGTTGAGAGAGGTTATATCACTTGTTTTAAGGTTACTTGGACTAGTAAGTAATGAAGCTGGGGTTCAAACTAAGGTCTGCCCAACATCACACCCATGTCTTAGCCAGTGGTTCTCAAACTTGAAACCGTATCAGAACCACCTGGAGGGCTTGTTAAAACACAGATGCTGGGTTCCACTCCCAGAGTTTCTTAGTAGAGCTGGGATGAAGCCTGAGAATTTGCATTTCTAACCAGTTCAACGTGATGCTGATGCTGCTGGTCCAAGGAATTACTGGTCTCTTAATCCTTGCACCCTAGTCTGTAGCTTAGAAGATGTTTTTGAAAGCCTTTGACCCCTGTGTAGGCAGGAAAGACCAAATCATAGACTTTTAGGGCAGGGCAAAGGACCTTGTGGATCATTTAAATCTTGTGAGAAGGATACGAAAACCTGAAGGATTAGTGCCTTGTAAGCAGCAACAGAACCAGGACAAGAATCTAGGTCTCCTAACTGTACTCCAGGCTTCCTGCTCCTCTGAACTATGCATTACATATTGATTTTTTATTTTTAGTTATTTTTCTTTTCAGGTCACAGTACAAGTTAAAGCTGTTGACAGTTCAGCTCTCTCCACTTCTTCCACCCTGTATCCCACCATGCACCAAACATCACATTGCACCATAATCTCTTTGACCTTTATCTCTTGGATTTATGGTCCAGGAACCCACTGTTTATTTTTAGTCAGCTAGGTAACCTAGATCCCAGAAGATAATTGATTTTTAGTTTGATGGCCTGTGGAGTCCACTAATTTTTGTAGTTTGTCAAGAAAGTAGTACAGAGGAGATGTTTCCAAGGAAGCAAGCCATTCTACTTAGTAGCCTGATATCCTGAGCCTTTGGCCCCATCAATACTGAGACAGTACTTCTAGTATTCTTAAAGCCCAAATCCCTCAATTTTTGGCTTTTATTTAATTCATTGGCTTCCATTTTAAAAAGTTTTTTTTTTTGTTTTTTTTTTTTAATCTAGCAGATGTCTTTCTTCTGAGACTCATCCCATGAGCATTTGGCTTAACAAATGCAGTATCTTCCCTTCTCAAAAGAGAGTTGTCTAGTTAATCAAATATTTAACACCAGATTTTCTGAATCAAAACAGCTAGCTGATAACTTAGAGCTGATTGTCTCATGATTAAGTAAACAGGCTATTTTAAAACCTATGAATGATCTAGGTAAATTATTTGAATAATTATCTTTAAAGCAAATAGTGTTAGTATTTATCTTAATGTGAGATGAAAGTGTTGAGTGTTAACTTCAAAAAGCTTAAGGAATCTTGGCTCCAAATCCTCTCCATAGCAACAGTTAGTTTTGATCTAAAACTGGAAAAACAGTTTTACTGGGGAGACAGGGTACTGGAGTTGAAAAGTCGCTGAGGATATGTGAATTTTATTTCTGTTTCGTCTAACAAAGGAAGAAACTCCATCTCAGAAATTGTAGGGCACTGGCCATGATCACATAGCTAGTTAGTAGCAGCTGCTTCTTCCTTTTTTTTTTTTTTAGTAAAAGCCAGTGTGTCTGATGCTTTTATTTTAACTTTGGTTCTAAATGTCATATTTAATTAGTTCTTCCATAAATTAGTGTTGTTTATTAGAACTTTGTGGAAGAAACATCAAAAAGCAGTTAATAGAATAGCTATCTATAAGATCCCCATTTTAAAACTGGGAATGTTATGCAATTGTAAAATTGTGCCATCCAGTGGCAAAATTATTGAACGCCGGATAGACCCAACCTGAGGTTTGAAAATTAACCAAAGCTAGGTCCAGTGAGTTACCTTCTAATTACAATAAGCTAATATATACTACATCAGGAAATTGTTTTCTTGTGTTTTTTCAGATAATACCATATTTTGCTCTAATATTGTCAAGGTATGTTTTATACTTTTTAAAAAAAGATTGTCTCTACATCTTTCCTTAGGTCCTGGAATCTCAAAATATGTTCAGAAAATAAATGACATAGGCATTTACCTGTCTGAATGCATGGAAAAAGCCAAGGAAGTGATTCCAGAGTCCCAGCACCAAGAGACACCTGTTTACCTGGGAGCCACAGCAGGCATGCGGTTGCTCAGGTATAGCAGCATTTAGGGACTGTAAGTGTCTGGAAGTTAGGCTTGGTAGTGAAAAAGCCTCTGAAGTTATGTGATAGGGCTACGCTTCACCAATAGCCCAAATTCTACACATCCACAAAGTCCATTTCTAAGAAAGAAAATTTCAATAATTGAGTAAAACTTCCAAATTTCTAGTAGGATGTATACTATTATTGTAGGATTTTAAGTATGTAAAAAAAGATCTCTTGCCCATCTCCCCACAGGGAATTCAAGGGAGAAGGGGAACAGGGAGAGAAAGATTGATCCTATATACTCTGGGATTTGGGGTTACAGATTTAGCCATTCAATATCTAGGAGAAGGAGGATCAGGGGAGACTCATAGATGTCCTAAGACACAAATAATCACAACTAACACATCTTTATTAGCTACCACCTGGTAGCTGTGTGCATTGTTTGTTCACTTGTGCATTCGTTCATTCATTCATTCATTCCATGTATATTGAGTACTTAGTCTGTCCAAAATATGTAAATATGTGTCTCAGCCCTCAAGGAAATCAGTTTTGATACAAGGTGATCAATTCTCTAATAAAGGAGTGCTCAGAGCTGCTATGGGAGTACATTTGACCCTGCCTGGGATGAAAGGAGATCAGGAAGACTTGCCAGCGAAGGGGATACATGATCTGAATCACGAAAAATAAGTTGGGCATGGATGAAGGGCATTATTGGCAGAGCAGACAGCATGCATCGATAACCAATGTTTATTCAGCACCTCTCATTTGTCAGGCACTGTTCTAAGTGCTGAGGATACAGCAGTCAACAGGACAAAGTCGCTGACTTCGTGGAGCTTGTGTTCTAATGGATATGCAAAGGGAGGGAAGTGTGAAAGACCAGGGCATATTCAGAGAACTGTGGTAGTTTTGCATAGATAGAAAATAGGTTGAATGTTATAAAATAATAATAATAGTAATAATAATAATAGCAGTTCATATTTCTTGAGTTCTTGCTATATTCTTAGCACTGTGCTAAGAACTTAACATACATTGTTTAATTTAATCATCATAACTCTATGAAGAGATGTTATTAACTATTATTAACCTGATGTTGAAGCAGCTGTGACTTACAAATGGAAGTAACTTTCCAAAGGCCACATTTGTGCTAAGTGGTAGAGCCAGGGCTCCGAGTGGGATTCTGAGGAGATGGGGTCCAGATCACAAAGTGCCTTGTGGGCCATGCTAGGAAGTTTGGAGTTTATCTTGAAGATAGTGGGAAGCCATTATAGGACCTTACACAACTGGTGACACTAGTGGGGAAGATGGTTTTGAGGGGAGGAAAGCTAAGGATAAAAGAAAAGCGGTTCATAGGTATGGATGAGAGATTATAGGGGCCTAATGCCAGCTGGAAGGTAGCATCCTCTCACCCAGAGGCTCTCAGTGTGGCATAGACTAGATCTTGGAAGCAATTGCATCCTATGTTCATTATGACAACCCTGGAAGACTCTTTCTTTAGGTCTCAAGGTCTCAAACAGACCCAAGAAGTTCTGAAGGATAATATGAGGAAGATTTTTCCCAGTCTGGCAGCAGGGTCATTTACCACCTGGTTTCTATTAAAGCCTTAATTTAAAACTTCGAGCAGAGTCTGCTATGTAACCAGCTGGGAGCCACCAGTAACGGCTAATGTAGCACACATTTGCTCCAGGTCTGGTGATCAAATAATACCCAGCTATCACCACCACAGTAATTTTAAGAGTCTTCATAATTTTTGTTGAGCCAGAGAAGAATAGAATGAAAATGGTATTTTAGGAAAACCAACCTATGCAAGGATTGAAAAGATTTGAATTTGGAGAGAGGGGGCCAAAAGATTAGTTCTGCCTCATCCAAAAAGAGGGTTTCTCTGGCAGCCATATACAGATATCCCTTTCTCTCTGTTTATTCCAGCGTGTTATGGTCCACTTCTTAGGAGCATTGTGTGGAATCTCTAGCTGAAATGGATAGGTATAGTTATTAAAACAAAAATGATAACCTCAATTCTTCCTTTGTGTAGGATGCAAAGTGAGCAGTTGGCGGACAGGGTCCTGGGTGTGGTGACAAAGAGCCTCAGCAGCTACCCCTTTGACTTCCAGGGTGCCAGGATCATCACTGGCCAAGAGGAAGGTGCCTATGGCTGGATTACTGTCAACTATCTGCTGGGCAAATTTACTCAGGTGAATACCTCAGAGCACCCACAGAGGCGGCTCCCTAAGGGCCAATGCCATTGCTATCTCAGGAAGTATTTGGGTGACTAGCCAGAATGAATGATGGATGAATGAATGAATGAATTAATTAATTTACCCCCACATTTGTAAGCCTTACTGGAAGTGTAATTCTCTTAAACCATGTCTTCACCTTAGGAAGACACAGAGGAAATTAAAAATATATCATTAAAGTAAGAATGGCTAATATTTGCCTAGTGCTACGTGTCTTGTGCTATGCTAAGCACTTTTCATGTGCTGATTTCATTCTCGGAATAACACAGTGAGGTACTATTATTCTCATTTTAGAGCTTCAAATTGATGCCTAAAGAGTGTAATTATTCTGCCCATGGCCGCACAGCTAATGAGCAACTTAGTGGGGACTTGAACTTGAGTCCATCTGGCCCCGGTCCCCTTGCTGCAGTCTAAGCTATGTCTTTGAAGCTCTCTTTTCTTGCTGTTGATTTACTGCAGATCAGGAACCTCCAGTGAGCTTTGCCTCACTTTTATGTCCCTGCTTCTTTGCCTTAGAAAGTCCCTGAGTCCAAGAAATAATATGGAAAGCGGGATTTCCAGAGACTTCTAGCACTGGTCATTATAATCTCTTTCAGAAATCAAGTTGGTTAGACCTAATTTCTTATGAAAGCAAAGATGAGGGAACCTTTGGAGCTTTGGACCTTGGGGGAGCCTCTACGCAAATCACTTTTGTGCCCCAAAACAAGATTCCTGAGACTTCAGACAACTATCTGGAATTTCGCCTCTATGGCAAGAACTACAGCGTATACACACACAGCTTCTTGTGCTATGGGAAGGATCAAGCGCTCTGGCAGAAACTGGCCAAGGACATTCAGGCAAGTATAACCGAATCCAGACCTGCCTGCCCCACCTCTGGGCCTCCAGCCCCCACATCCTGTTGTTTTCTTTTTCTAATTCAGTAATTGGTCTGAAGTTGGTTATTGTACTTTCCAAACCTTTTCAGGCAGGATATTTAATGACATCTGGTCGACCCCTGTGAATTGTTCCATCCAGACATCACCTCTTATGTTTGTTTACTCCATTATCTCCAAGGATGTGACTTGGATCCTTGCTTAGGAAATAATTTCTCACCCTTGTGGGGATGATAATGAAGATTACATGGTAGATTGTTGTTTGGGGGGTAGATTGCAGTTTACAAGCTCTTCTAGACTTTTTAATCGTCCTTTCCTACAAACTACAGAAAACAGTTAGAAATGACCTGAAGAGGAGGAGAAAAAAAAAAGAAAAACACAAA
Organism: Microcebus murinus; assembly: GCF_040939455.1. Classification (NCBI taxonomy): domain Eukaryota; kingdom Metazoa; phylum Chordata; class Mammalia; order Primates; family Cheirogaleidae; genus Microcebus; species Microcebus murinus. The sequence goes on along the minus strand of NC_134117.1, from coordinate 29,649,185 downwards.
GTTTATCTAACTTGTCCCCAGATGCTTTCTGCATTTTGAAGGCAAGAAAAGTTAAACACACTCAACATCATGCGAGTACCAGGCACACCCTGACAAATAAACACAAGCAAGGATATCACATCCAGCTGTTCCCTGTCTCCACTGAAAGGACAACCAGTTCTCTGCTCTCCTCCAAGGCACTCTCTCCAGTTCTCAAGACCATTATCAAAAAGATAATCACCATAGGAGCCATTAATCTTCTCATCCACCACAATCCCCTTTCTCTTCTTATAGGTTGTGGGTTAGAAATCCTTTTGATACTACTGGCTTAACACATTGAATGCCACACTAGAAAAAAAATTTTTTTCCCTGGGGCCATGGTGTTTTATTAAAACAAAATGATCCTTTCTAATTTGTTCTTTTTTTAAAATTGTTTTCTATGTGTGAGTTATATGCAATACAATCCACATTTTTAGAATTAAATAGTCAATATTAATTGTAACAATAAAAACAACAAGGAAGATTTTCATGAACCAACTACAGGGTTTTACTTAACGAGGCCCTGGGGTCAAAACTAGCCTGAGTTAAATACAACTCACATGGCAGTCAATGTGTTAAAGGGCCTAAAGAATCTTGGAGCTTCCGATTCTCTGACAGGAGAGGTGGTAATGTTCTAGGGGTGGTATGAAGACTCCTGGAGAACTGCCTCTAAGCCCCAAATTTAGAGAGCCTTGAAAGTTTTCCTTGTGAATCTGCTATGTGATTAGGACTAAGTGTTCAGGGTCATTCTAAGCTAACAGCATTTTGGGCCCAGCTTTAACTATATCAACATTCTATAAATAGCCAAATACATTTGCATCTGATAACACATCTGGTGCCTGTTACAAAAATCTATTTTTTTTAAACTTAATCCCAAGGGCAGAGCAGGGACATAGAGCTGGGGTGTAGTACAATGCTTACACATTGATAAAGTCAGACTGTGCTCTTTGTAGCCAAAGCATTGATACATGATGCCCTCAAGTGATTTTTTCCATTCAGGTTGCAAATAATGGAATTCTCAAGGACCCATGCTTTCACTCTGGATATGAGAGGATAGTGAATGTAAGTGACCTTTACAAGACCCCCTGCACGAAGAAATTTGAGATGACCCTTCCATTCCAGCAGTTTGAAATCCAGGGTACTGGAGACTATCAACTATGCCAGCAAAGCATCCTAGGGCTCTTCAACACCAGTTACTGCCCTTATTCCCAGTGTGCTTTCAATGGGATTTTCTTGCCACCACTCGAAGGGAATTTTGGGGTAAGTGAAATGATGATGCATATCAGTTAGGATGATTTTGTTTGCAAGTTATGGAATATGTGGCTACAAAGGATTTAAATAAAAAGATTAATTTTTCTCTCATATAATAATGTCTTATAGATAATTCAGGGTGAGTTCTTTGGCTCAACAATATCAGGATCAGCTTCTCCATTATCTTCTTGATCTTGTGGTGCTAAGATGGCAGTTACTGCTCTAAGCATCAGATCTTCACATGCAAACGCAAAGCAGGGAAGAATTTTAGAGGTTCTCTCACACACATCTCTCTCCCATTTTTTAGGAGTGCCAACAGACATCTTTCCAGATTCTCTTGGCCAAAACTTGGTGCAATACACACCTATAAACCAATCTGTGATAAGGAGAAATGAATTACATGGTTGGTTTAGACTAATCATTGTTCTCGTTGGGGGATTCTTCCTTGAGCACATTGCTTCCCTCTACCTGGGTTAAATCCATAGGCAAGGAAGGAGGGGGCTGGCTATGGGGTATTCACACATCTGAGTCTGCCACAGGTGGCTTCTCAAATGTCAGAGGAGGGGAAATAGCAATTAGATGACTGGGCTGAGAGTTTTCCTCTATGAAGACATTTAGGAGGTAGAAACTGAGGAAATCCCAAGGAAACATAAAAGATATCATCATTGTCATTACATTTTAAAGAGTTGCAGAATTATTTGAATCCCAGCTCCAAATTTCTTCTTTTCTTAATTATGCCAGAAAAAGCTAAAATATTTGAGCAGAGGCAGATGAGATACTCCTTGATCTTATTCAAATTCCGTATTTTGGTCCTGGAGACCAAGCACTATTATAATCATAGTTTAGTAGTATATTGCCAAATTAGCTACCATCTATCAAGTGTCAATTACTGACTAAGCACCATATGTACATTATCTCATTTATTCTTTCAAGATAACATTCAAAGAAACAAGGGCTTTTCACATTCTTTCTCCCTTTTCAAAAAACAGATCAGCATGTGAGGAGGGAAGTTCAACTCCCTTCTAGGACTCCAGCTCGGGAATTTCTTGCAAGGTCTCCTAGCCTAGTCCAATGTCACAGAAAGAACTCTGTGGAGGGAGTACAGGCCCCATACTCAGACCTGATTTAACTTCTGGATTACTGTAAACTGTATGAGCTCTTCCTTATCTTGGTCTCTGAGAAAACAATAATATAGTGTTGTGGATCCAGACTTGCTTTAAACATGGCCCAAGCCACACCATCCCCTCCCCTCTAGGCTCTTGAGGGAAATATTAATACAGCAGGACTATGACTGGCAGAGTAATATGTGGTTATTAGTGGACTGCAAGCCCAAATTCAGAACAAACTAGAACTTCACTTGGGTGCCCTGTAGCTAAGTTGGCACTGGCTGCTCACCTTGGGCTTTTCTGGGCTAGGGCCCTTGCTTTCAGTCAAACTTCTTGAAGAGGAAGGAGGGTGCTACAATAGGGAGGCCATCTACCAAGGACCTTTTCCATTCCAGTCACTGCTAGGAAGTAAAATATGAAGGAAAATGAACATGCCCTTGTGTGTTGTCTTTGTAACTTCTCTGAAAGCTTTGTCTACTGGGAAACATGATCCAATTCCTGCCCTCACACTTGACTAATCCCTTCCTCCTTGGGAGAATGGAATGATTTTGCCTTTGAATGTGACTCATTCAACCAAGGTAGGGAGAGATAGGAGTTGGAAAAGGGGGGGAGGGGCCTCATGCTCCCTCTGGAGGTATTTCTGTTTGGTTCCTTAGTCCCTCATTGAAATTGTTCTCACAGCCTTCTGAACCTCAATTTGGCAGTTCCCTAAATTAGCTCATTTCCTTCCTCTGAATAGGATCTTTCTCCTCTGGATACAGCCCTCAGAGTTAGCATTGCCCTGTACCTATTGCTGCTTTGGAAGTTTCTTTCTGCTTTAGATTTTTTGTTGATTCCCTCTGTAATGTTTCTTTAAAGCCTAAAGATTTTTTTCTGTCTGTTTTCTCATCTATAAAATGGGGACAGTAATACCTATCTCATTGGTAGTTAGTTGTGAGCCAGACAAGCAGTGATGGGCTGGTAAATGTCTAACAACAAGCTATCTGGGAATGGAAAGCTGATTTGTAGCATTTGCCAATTTCCATGGTATAAATATCCCCAACACAGCCTATTTCAAGCTATCAACATGGTATCAACTGACTCACAAAAATCCTGAAATTTTACCAGTCAGTTCTTGTGAATGTGTAAGAGTCAGCTCTAACACACTACTGCAAATAGCAAAAATCTAACATATTCTGGCACCAGGTGGGCCTTTAAGAAGGTTCTTTCTCCTAGTGGTCTTTATTCTGTGTGGTCCTTCATGCAGGAAGTTCCCATTTCTGAGTCCTGCCTCTTGAAGCATAACTATTTACAACACAAAAATCCAGTTGCATTCCCATTAGTTATAGTAGAACCAGTTAGCCTGGGTGTTCTCAGAGCACAGAGAATTTGTGGAGAGGGATTTTTTTTGCCATAATTGCATTCAGGACTGATGATATAATTCTTAGTCTATGAGTATAGTGTTAAAAGCCCTCATAATCTAGCTATACTGTGGCCTTGGTTGCTAGACAGAATCCAATGTTGTGGGCAAATTAGAAACACCAGTAAGAAAAGAGGGAACATCTGTAGGGAATTACTTATGAGGTAATTTAGGAATTATTTTTTAAGAACACAGTTTGCTGTTTATATAAACAAGGAAGAGTAGCAACAAAGTCAATAGGGAGTTGGAATTAAAGAACATTAAAAATATATTTGTTTATATACATAAACATGTGTGTGTGTGTGTTTGTATTTAGCTCTGAGTTTGTCAGTAGCAATAATCAGATCTATTATTTTAATTTTATCCAGCATACCAGGTCCTAGGAAAGAGCCAAGTTATTCCTAGAATTGAATCTCAAATATTTCACAAAGGAGATTTTCTTAGACAATATTTTTGAGCACATATTTTAATCTTGTGATTTCTTATAGCAGTTTTAACCCTAAAGCATAATACTACAAGCCAACTCAGTGATGGTAATTCTGTAATGGACTGAAGCAATATAAGTTTTTGATACCCAAATTGATGGAAGGAAAGAATTCAGAGTAGCTTGAAGTGTGGAGAGAGACATACATTCTTCAAATCACTTCACATGAATCTTAATTCTCTAAGCTGGCAATTGAAAGAAGTTGAGAAACTGACTTTTTGAGGCTGTGTTCTCTGCAGATGGCCTAGAGTGTTCCTATTCTGAGTTGTTGCTTAAAAATGGACTCACGGGTTACAGGTACTAATCAAGTAAAGGTTATCAAGTAAGGTTGAGTCCTAGTATGGAAATTAAGGAGCTTATTATAGATTTTGACCTCAGTGGTAGAGAGAGCATACCATCTGTACCTAAAGGTAAACTCAGGAATTCCTAGAGCAGAGTCAGCATTTCCCTCAAGAATTGGCTTTGGGTTCATTCTGGCAAAAGAACACCTACTGGATTGAGTCCCTGAAGTCCTACCCTAAGAGTAGTATCAGGATGATTTTTTTCCTAAAGACTTCTAAAGAGGCACCTACCACAGCCACAGGAAGAAACTTGGTGATGTGACCTTGAACCATGTGATTTTGAACAATGTATCTTCTTGGGGTATTTGACAAAGAAAGTGGTTTTTGTCATTCAGTATAATTCTTGAGATTAAAAATGGAAGCAGAAATAACCTTCATCAGGTGTTGGGCAGGTGTGGTGGGGGAAGAAGGGATCGGTGTATTCACACCTAATGGATGTGTACTATCTGGGGGATGGGCATGCTTGTGGCTCTGACTTGGGCAGTACAAAGGTAATATCTGTAACCAGTTTGTACCCCTGCAATATTCTGAAATTTAAAAACAAGGGAAGCAATATGAATAAGGTTTCCTTTTCATTATATGATACATGTAAATCAAGGGAAAAAATACCCTAAACCTTGCCATACCATACCATCAACACTATTTTTCTGGTTTCAATTCTAGTCCATGTTGGTACAAATAATATTCCACTATGGAAAAGACTTTTCCAAGGGACTTAAGAGGTCAGCTTAGATATTAACTCAATATCTAGTGGGTTTCTGAAGAACATATACAGAAAGGAAAACTACCACTTGTGCCTCCACACATGGAAGGCTTTAAATGAAGGCTGCAGATAGATGGAATGAAAAAATAAATGCATGTGTATATGAATGAACTGGTCTCTGAAGCATAGGGGAGAGTATTGGTGACTTTATTCTGGAGTACAACTGTCTAAGAAAGAAATATGAATACATATATTCCCGGCTCAGCAAGCAGGATTTGCCTCTAATTCTAAGACTTGTTCTCTACTGTGACTACAGAGAGATGATCTATTTCCATGCCCTTTTCGGGGGGTAGGGAGGGAATATAAAAATAACATGACTATTGTAGGAAATGTTAAAAACATATAAAGGAAAACAGATTTAAAACATTGCTTTAAATTTGATTCAGGTATTTGTAGCAGATCATGACCATACTTAATATATTTTCTATTCCTGTATAATGGCATTATTCCATAATATAATGGAATAAATATATTAATAAATTAATATATAAATAAAAATATTCCTAAAATATATTCCTAGATATTGTAAATAACTGATTTGGTTCTCAGCTTAATCATTATAGGTATACAGAATTCCCACTGATTTTTGTACATTGATTGATTTTGTTATCCTGAAACTTTACTGAATTCATTTATCAAATCTAAGAGTTTTTTGGCAGAGTCTGTAGAGATTTCTAGATATAAGATCATATCATCTGCAATCAGAGATAATTTGACTTCCTCTGTTCCAGTTTGGATTCCTTTTATTTCTTACTAGGATTTTCAGCACCATGTTGAATAGGGGTGATGAAAATGAGCCTCTTTGTCTTGTTCCAGTTTGTAGAGGGAATGCTTTGAACTTTTCCCCATTCAGTATGATGATAACTGTGGGTTTGTTGTATATGACCTTTATTATTTTGAAGTACTGTGTTTCCCCAAAAATAAGACCTACTCATAAAATAAGCCCTAGCAGGAGTTCTAAGCATTTGCGCAATATAAACCCTACCCTGAAAATAAGACCTAGTGATGGGCATGGCTATGCAGCGTATCTGCACAATCCATGCATTTAGAAGATGAGCACCCCTTCTCATCTACCCCATCATGACAGCTACTATCCCAGAGGTGACTGGAAAGGTGCCGGAGCCCCACCGACAAGGTCGGCTCCCCCTGTCAAGTCCTGGCCATCCTGTGCATGCTGCAAGCTGAGGCTTTGAGAGGAAAATAACCCATCTTCTGAAAATAAGCCCTAGTGTGTCTTCTTGAGGAAAAATAAATATAAGACCCTGTCTTATTTTTGGGGAAACACAGTATGTTCCTTCTATGCCTAGTTTGTTGAGGGGTTTTATCATGAAGCGATACTTAATTTTATCAAATGTCTTTTCTGCATATATTGAGATGATCTTATTGTTTTTTTCCTTAATTTTGTTTATGTGATGAATCACATTTATTGATTTGGTATGTTGAACCATCCTTGCATGTCTGGAATAAAACCCACTTGATCATAATGTATTATCTTTTTGGTGTACTGTTGAATTTTGTTTGCTAGTATTTGAGTGAGGATTTTTGTGTGTGTATTTATCAGGGATATTGGTCTGTAGTTTCCCTTTTTTATTATATCCTTGACTGGTTTTGGTATCAAGGTGATATTGGCCTCACAGAATGAATTAGGGAGATTTTCCTCCACTTTGATTTTTTGGAACAGTTTCAGGAGGACTAGTACCAGTTCTTTGTACGTTTAGTAGAATTTGGCTGTGAATCCATATGGTCCTGGGCTTTTGTTGTTGTTGTTGTTTATGGGAGATTTTTTATTACTGATTCAATTTCACTACTCATTATTGATATGTCTGTTTAGGATTTCTGTTTCTTCCTAGTTCAATCTTGGGAGGTTGTATTGTTTCTAGCAATTTATCCATTTCCTCTGGGTTTTCTAGCTTGTGAGCATATAATTGTTCATATAGTGTCTGATGATCTTTTGTATTTCTGTATTATCAATTGTAATGTCTCAATTTCCAATTCTGATTTTGTTTATTTGAATCTTCTTCTTTTCTTGGTTAGTCTAGTTAGTAGTTTATTAATTTTGTTTTTTCAAATAACCAACTTTTTGTATTGTTGATCCTTTGTATTAGGGTATTTTTTGGTCTTGATTTCATTTAGTTCTGCTCTGATCTTTATTAGTTCTTGTCTACTGCTATCTTTGGATTTGGTTGTCCTTGTTTATCTAGTCCCTTGATGTGCAATGTTGGGCTATTTATTTGCGATGTTTCTATATTTTTTTGATGTAGACATTTAATGCTATAAATTCCCTCTTAGCACTTCTTTTTCTATATCCCATAGGTTTTGTTGTGTTTCCACTTTCATTCATTTCAAAAAAATTTTTAATTTCCATCTTAATTTCATTGTTGACCCAAAGATCATTCAGGAGCATGTTGTTTAATTAGTATGTATTTGTTTCTTTTTTTTTTTTACTTCATAATATTATGGGAGTACAAACATTTTGGTTACATATAATGCCTTGCCCAACCCAGGGCTACAAGCATGCCCTTCCCCTACACAGTGCACTCCACCTCCATTAACAGTGAGTTTACTCATCCCATCACTCCCTCCCACCTGTCTGGCACCCAATGAATGTTACTACCATGTGAGTACCTTAGTGTTGATGAGTTAGTACCAGTTTGATGGTGAGTACATGTAGTACTTATTTTTCCATTCTTATAATAACTTCCTTCAAAGGATGGGATCAAGTTCTACCCAGGATAATATAAGAGGTGCTAGTTCACCATTGTCTTTTGTAGTTGAGAAGTATTGCATGGTATACATATACTACATTTTATTAATCCACTCATGGATTGATGGGCATTTGGGTTGTTTCCACATCTTTGCAATTGTAAATTGTGCTGTCATAAACATTTTAGTGCAGAAGTCTTTATTACAGAATGTCTTTTTTTTCCTTTGGGTAGATGCCTAGTAGTGGGATTGCTGGATCAAATGGCATTTCTATTTTTAGCTCTTTGAGATATCTCCAAATTATTTTCCCCAGGGGTTGTACTAATTTGCAGTCCCATTAGTAGTGTAAGAGTGTTACAATCTCTCCACATCCCCACCAGCATTTGTTGTTTGGGGACTTTTTGATAAAGGCTGTTCTCACTGGAGTTAGGTGATATCGCATTGTGGTTTTGATTTGCATTTCCCTGATGATTGGAGATGTATGTTGAGCACTTTTTAAATATGTTTCCTGGCCATTATTCTGTCTTCTTTTGAAAAGTTTTGGTTCATGTGCTTTGTCCATTTTTTGATATGGTTGTTTGATTTTTTTCTTGTTAATTTTCTTAATTTCTATATAGATTCTTGTTATCAATTCTTTACTGGATGTGTAGAATGCAAACATTTTTTCCCATTATATTGTTTATTCACTCTAATGATAGTGTCCTTGGCCATGTACAAGCTTTTTAATTTGATCAGGTCCCATTTATTTATTTTTGTTGTTGCTGTGATTGCTTTGGGAGTCTTCTTCATAAATTCTTTGCCTAGGCTGATGTCTATAAGAGTTTTCCCAATATTTTCTTCTAGAATTCGTTTTTTTTTAGCTTTTTGTTTTTAATTTCAGCATATTATGGGGCTACAAATGTTTAGGTTACACATATTGCTTATATATTGCCTTTGCTCCATCTGAGTCAGGGTTTTAAGCATGTCCATCCTGTACATGGCGCATACCGCACCCATTGGGTGTGTATATATCCATCCTCTCCTCTCCCCTCCCACCTGCCCAACACCCAATGAATGTTATTACTATATGTGCACTTAAGTGTTGATCAGTTAATACCAATTTGATGGTGGTTACATGTGGTGCTTGTTTTTCCATTATTGTGATACTTCACTTAGTAGAATGGGTTCCAGCTCTATCTAAGATAATACAAGAGGTACTATATTAACAGGTTTTTGTGGTTCAGTAGAACTCTGTGGTATATATATACCACAATTCTTCTAGAATTCTTAAGGTTTCATGCCTTAGGTTTAAGTCTGTTATCCATTGTGAGTTGATTTTTGTGATAGGTGAGAGGTGGGGATTCAGTTTCAGTCTTCTGCATATGGTTATCCAGTTTCCCAGCACTATTTATTGAATAGAAATTCTTTTCCCCAATGTATATTTTTGTCTGCTTTGTCAACGATTAGATGAAAATATGAAGATGTTTTATATCTAGGTTCTAAGTCCTGTTCCAAAGGTCTATATCTCTGTTCTCGTGCTAATACCATGGTCTTTTAGTTACTATAGCTTTGTAGTAAAGCTTAAAGTCTGGTAGACTGATGCCTCCCAATTTGTTCTCTTTGCTTAAGATTGCTTGGCTATACGAGGTCTTCTCTGGTTCCATATGAAGGGTAGAATTATTTTTTTCTAGATCTGTAAAGAATGATAATGGTATTTTGATAGGGATTGCATTAATTCTTTAGATCACTTTAGGTAGCATGGACATTTTAACAATATTGATTCTGCCAATCCAAACATGGTAGGGGTTTTCATCTATTTATATCTTCTATGATTTCTTTTCTCAGTGTTTCATAGTTCTCCCTATGTAGGTCTCTCACCTCCTTCATTAAATATATTCCTAAATATTTAACTTTCTTTGATGCTATTGTGAAAGTTTTTGCATCTTTGATTTGATTTTTGGCTTGACTGTTATCGGTGTATATGAATGCCACTGATTTGTGAGCATTGATTTTGTATCCTGAGACTACTGAATTCATTAATCAATTCCAGGAATTCTAGGTTGGCCATTATTCTGTTTTAGAAGATTGAGGATGGGTGTCCATTTCCTTCTAGCTTGTAAGGTTTCAGTTGAGAATTGGCAGTTAGTCTGAAAGGTTTTTCTTTGTAGGTTATCTGTTGTTTTCATCTTACTGCTCAAGGGATTGCCTCTTTCATATTTACTTTGGCCAGCCTAATAACTATTTGATATGGTGATTGCCTTTTCACATTGAGTCTCCAAGAAGTTCTGTGTGCTTCTTGTACCTGGATATCTAGATTTCTGGCCAGGCAGGTTTTCCTCCATTATTCTAAGATATTGATTTTCCAGCCCCTGTGTATTTTCTTCTTCTCTCCGGGATGCATATAATTCTTATGTTTGGTTTCTTTGCATAATTCCACATTTCTTATATGTTTTGTTCATATCTCTTGCTTCTGTGTTCTTTTTCTTCATCTGATTTGTTTAGCACATAGGCATTATTTTTAAGCTCTGAGATTCTTTCCTCTGCATGATCCATCCTATTCATAAGGCTTTCCACTGTGTTTTGTGGTTCCTTGAATGCATCTTTCATTTCCAGTATTTCTGTTTGCTTCTTTAATTGTATTTCAATTTCTTTAGAGAATTTTTCATTCATTTCTTATTATTGTTCTTGTGGCTTCTTTGTGTTGGCTTTCTATTTTCTCTTCAATTCAACTGAGTTTTCTTACAATCCATATTTGGAATTCTTCCTCTGACATTATAGTCATGTCATTTAAGTTGGTATCTGTTGTTGAGGATCTAATGATTTCTTTTGGGGTGACTTTTCTCTCTGATCTTTCATGTTTCCTGTGTTCTTTCCTGATTCTTTCTCATCAGGCTATTTGGTTGAGAACTGGGACTGGTGTATGGTCTTATCTCCATTTCCCCAAGAGTCATTCCTTGACAGTGCTGGGGAGAGATGCACTGGTCCTGTATTGCCTTAGAGGTATTTTAGCAAGTTGGGTTACTTCTGACCTTTTGTTTTCACCTCTTGCCTATGGAGGCTAGTGAGTTTGGCCCCCCAGCTTAAGCTCCCAGATGGTGGATCATACTTGTATGACTCCACTGCCCTCTAATAGCATAAGATGGAAGGCACTATGTTAAGCCATGGGGTTACCCTCTCTGTCATTGATTTTAGTTTGCATGGCGGGACCAGATTATTGAGGTAATCTGATGTCTCTGTGTTAGGCTGTTGTTCCCCGGATGGGGTATACGAATGCCCCAATCTTTGGGAGGGACCTTGCCATTCCTGAGAATTACTTGGACTCTGTTCCCCCTTAAGGTGAAGTTAAGGGCAAGATAGATTGCAGCTCATGCCTGCAGGCCTGGGTGTGTGTGCTACTATGGTTGCTTGATCTGCCGCTAGGGGGAGCTGCTAATATGTTATTCAGGGCTCTTTCTGGTAAGGCTGCTTCTGATGGGATGGGTCAATTGGCGCACTTACTGAAGTTTTTGGCCAGGTTTTTCCTTTCCTGTTCACAATCCTCAATGCTCGTGGCTGTCCAGAAGCAAAGAGCAAGCCCTGGAGTTAAGATCTTATTAGATTACTTAAGCTGGTCTGGTGGGCCAAATCAGCAGGCCACTGACAATGTTTCAGTCCCAGAGCCATGCAGATTCACACCAGTCATACATAGAAAGTGGCTTTTCTCACTTCTCCCCACCTCCAGATGTGGAGCCCAGGGAGCCCAGCACAAAAGTCCCCAGGCTGGCAGAGGGGTGTTGCCTGAAACTGCTGCATGCTGCAGCATTTCTGAGCTGGGGACCCCACAGATGGTGGCTGCCTGCCCCTGGAGAACTAGCGTTTATGGGGAGCACTCAAGATTTGTCTGCTGATACTGGCCTGGTGAGCTGAATTAACATGTTGCCAACTATTTTTCTGCACCAAAGTCACGTAGATTCATGCCAGCCACACAGAGAACATGGCTTTTCTCACTTCTCTCCACCTCCAAGGGCTGAGCCTGCCACCCAAAGAGAAAGTCCCTGGGCTAGGGGAGGGGTGTTTCCCGAAACCGCTGCATGCTGCAGAGTCTCTGGGCTGTGGACCCCCTAAAGTGGCAACCACTCAGGAACTGCTGGTCCAGCAGACTGAATCAACACCACCATTTGTCCCGTCTGCATCACAGTCTCACAGTCTCATGTCTGCCTAGCAGAGTGTCCTGCTCTTTCTGTCCCACCCAGAGCCAGTCAAATCATCTGTTTCCAGGGGCACAGCCCCCTTTTCAGTGTTCACCTCCTGTTCTCTGATCCCACTGACCACCAGAGGTCAGGTACCTGTCTCTAAACTCCCTTGTGCCAGTAATGGTTGTGGGACATAACCACTCAGACCAGTCTCTCCCTCACCCAGTGTGGACCCAGCAAAGAACAATGAAGATTTCAAAATGTTTCATGCTACTGTCTTCTCTTCACAGAGCTTGTCGTCTTGTGCCACAACTACCCCAACTTCAGGCATATCCCTGTCTGAATGGGTGTAGAGGTCTGTGGTGGAGCCAGGTGTTCTGCTGTGGGTCAGATCACACTGCACTGGCTGGCTGGGTGGGTGCAGCCCTCCCGCCCTCTATTCCCTATTGTGTATCTTGCACTGTCCAGTATTTACACTCATATCTCTCTTTCACCTTTTTTCCCCCTGCGCTGCATGTCCCACGCTGTTTCTTTGCAGATTCACAACGCTGTTCTTGGGGGGAGTAGTCTACTCATGTGTAGCTGTCCGAGTTCTTCACCTCCTTCTCTGGGAGCAGTGAGCTAGGAGGTCACCACTAATCTGCCATCCCCCCCAATTACCATATATTTGTATGGTTCCGAAATTTGTCTTGATAATGATTTCTAGTTTTATTCCACTGTGATCTGACAAGATACTTGATATAATTTGTATTTTTGAAAATTGATGGATACTTGTTTTGTGGCCTAACTTATAGTTTGTCTTAGAGAATGCTCCACATGCTAATGAGTTGAACTGCTGGCCTCAAGCAATCCTCCTGCCTTAGCCTCTCAAAGTGCTGGAGTTACAGGCATGAGCCACTGCATCCAGCCAATATGTGTTAATGAGAAGAATGTATATTCTGTAGTTGATGGATAGAATGTTCCATAAATGTCTGTTAGGTCCATTTGGTTTAAAGTACAATTTAAGTCCAATGTTTCTTTTTTTTCTGTCTTAATGTTTTGTCTAATGCTATGAGTGGGTTGTTGAAGCCCCTCACTATAGTTGTATTGCTGTCTATGTCTTTCCTTAGGTTTAGTAATATTTATTTTATGAATCTGGGTGCCTCAGTGCTGGGTGCGTATATATTTAGGATTGTTATACCCTTTTGCTGAATTGATCCCTTTATCATTATGTAATTACTTTCTTTATTATTATTATTATTATTTTACTGTTTTTGATTTAAAGTCTGTTTTGTATAAGTGTAGCTATTTCTGTTTGCTTTTGGTTTGTGTTTGCATGGAATATCTTTTTCTACCCCTTTGCTTTCAGTCTATATGTATCTTTATAGGTAAATTGAGTTCTGTACTCAGCACAGTTAGATCGTATTTTTCTATCCATTCTGCCAATGTACATCTTTTAAGTGGAGCATTTAATCCATTTACATTCAAGGTTAATATTGATATGTGAGGTTTTGTTCCTGTCATATTGTTCATTATTATCTAGTTGTTTTATACTTATTTTGTTTTTCTCTGTTTATCTCTGTGGTTTGTCAGAGTTCTGTTGTGTTGTCATTTCATTCCTTTCTCTTCTCCCTTTGTGTAATTATTTCATAAGACCCGTGAGTTTTATACTTTAGAGTGTTTTTATGATAGTGACTATTAACCTTTTGTTTTCATGTTTAGGACTCCTTTCAACATTTCTTGTAAAGCTTGTCTAGTGGTGAAAAATTCCCTCAGGGCTTGCTTGTCTGGGAAAGACTATTTCTTCCACATTTATGAAGCTTATTCTAGTTGGAGATAAAATTCTTGGTTGGTAGGTTTTTTCTTTTAGTACTTTGAAATAGCATCTCATTCTCTTCTGGGATGTAAGGTTTCTGCTGAGAAGTCCACTTAGTCTTATAGGTTTTCCTTTATAGGTGACTAGATGCTATCTTCTTGCTGTGTATTGTATTTCTGTGAAAGCTAAGAGTGGCAGAAGTATGGCTGGCAAGAATGAGTATTGTCTTTCTACGTTCATATGTGTGTTTCCCTCACAATATCCTGAGGCCTGGAATGCAGGGTTTGTCTTTTTAATCTTTCCTTTTCTAGGTCAGCATGCCTGGAACATTGTATTAACACATGCTCAGTAAAAGAAATTTAGTATTTGGAATATTCTAGGGAAAGGACCAGCATGCATAGAAACCTGAAGATGGGAACGAATCAAATACATTGAGAGACCTGCAAGTAATTCAATGGGTTCCCAAGTGGGCCAGGAAGGAGACTTGCCCCTGGTATTCTAAGAAAGCAAAAGTGGAACCAAAGCATAAGAGTGTGGGTCCCAGCCCCCAAACAACTTACTAATAGAAGCACATTTACTCATGTATTTTTTGTTCACATCATCACCCAGAGCATATTTTGCATAAAGCATAGTACCCTTTTCTGACATGGGCTCTATGTCCTCAAGATATGGTTTATTAGTAAGCCTAAAGTGTCAGCAGCTGTTCTGACATATTTCTTCTCTTCTTTCCTGAATCTTGTTTCATTACTATTTAAAAAGCAAATGTCTTTCCAGCCTCCACTTCACCTCTTTATAAGATCTTGGCAGTTTCAAGTATATGATGATCTGGAAATGGGATATTTCTGGCTTTCTTTCATTTTCAGCTTAGATTTTTCAGGCATCTCTGATATTTCAAGTCATCCTGTGATCTCCCTTTTGGTATCAGCATCTTGAAAAAAGTCACAAATTTATTCTCCACCAGTTGACTCACAGGTTTGAGATTAACTATGGGAGCTATCAAGCGATTCACACACTTTTTGTGGGGGCAGGAGGACAGGGACTTGCACCGTTGCCTAGGCTAGAGGGCAGTGGTATGATCATAGATCACTGCAACCTCAAACTCCTGGGCTCATGTGATCCTCCTGCCTCCACCTCCCAAGTACCTGGGACAACAGGTGTGTACCACCGTGCCCAGATATTTTTTTTTAACAATTTTTTTTGTATAGACGAGCTCTTGCTCTGTTGCTCAGGCTTGTCTCTAACTCCTGGGCTCAAGGGATCCTCCTGTCTCATCCTCCCAGAGTGCTGGGATTACAAGCATAAGCTACCATGCCTGGCTGATTCACACACTTCTGTAAGCTGCTCTAATAAAGTCTCAGCAATTCAGGAGTCATTCTATTACCTTTATCAATACTAACAGAGTCTACATTAATCTGACCTTGGCCACAGCTGAACTCTTATAGAATCTTAGTGTTGGAAGAATCTTTAGTACATATGCAATCTAACCTCATATCTCATGCAGAAATACCTTCTATACTACCATTTCTCCACATAGTAGGTCTCTCAACTAGTTGGGATATCTATGACAGGAAGCACATTATATCACAAAACCTTCTGTTTCTTCTTACAATGATTTTAATTTTTAGGACACAACTTTTATTGGAGTGTAACTTCCTAAAATTTCAAATTTTGGTTATGTTTCAAATTTTAAAATTTTGGCTATATTTCATGTTTTTAAATCCATCCTCACAAAGATAATGTCTTTGGTTAAGCTCATAGAAATAGCACCATACCAAGATTTTTTTCTGCAACTGGCATACAATGTTTACAGTGCTAGAATTCCTGAGTTCAGGGAATATAGAGGCTGCCTTTCAGAGTTCCTGGGGAGCTCAGCTTCCCAAAGGAATGAGCACACAAGTTCAGAGGGTAAATGTGCAGAGGTACTTATAGCAACATTGCTCATAAGGGAAAATTCTGGAAATCAAGAGAATATCCACCAGTAGGGAATCGTTGAATGAATTAAGATGCTAATACATCCACACCATAGATACTCTTATGTAACCATTAGAGTATCACCTGTTGACTTAGAGGGATTTCTACAAAAGATTGTTGAGTAAGAAAAGCAAGATGAAGAATATGCTTAAAATTTCATTTATAAAACAAACCCTTTATACATATATGTTTGTATATGATTATATGAGCCTGGGGGCAAAATGGAAGGCTTTATATTAAGTTTTTCATGGGCTCCTGTTGGGACTAGAAGTGGAGAAAATAATCAAGCTAGAAAAAAAAATTTATGAAAAGGACTAATATGCTCATACCTATTAATTTTTGCTACATTAGACATGTTATATACGTATAAGAATTTTTTTTTTTAAATGCAACTTTTAAGAAGCTGCTATTGAGTTTTTGTTAGTCGGAATTGAAGTACCAGGTCTGTCTGCAGCAGGAAGTTGCCGGGTAGAGGGCATCTTCCCTCTTCTGAGTCACATGAGCCCCCAATGGGATCTCTGCTACCTCCTGTTTCTTTGCCATCAAAACTTTGTTTCTTTGCCTATGAGAATTAGGTAAGATTGTTGCTTGGCTTGTTTGGGAATCACATTTCCTTTCTATATTCAATTCTGGTTTAGTAGTTTTACAAAAGGCAAATTATAATCCCTAATCCAAACCATTCTAGCTCAGGGACAACTTTTTGTTTCCCTCAAATAATCACAGTAAACTTTCTGACTCAGCCCAGTGCCTAGCATAAAAAGTTCAGAGTGTTTGTTGAATGAACAAATGATGTGTTCCTATAACCTTAAAAATGATTTCCCCTAAAAACTGGCACCCTTTAGGGATACAAAAAGCACTAGAGCTGGGGTTCGAATTACCTCATATAACAAGCTCTGCTCAATTATTTTTCCCCTTTAAATCATACTTCATTAAAAGAGGCAGTTACAGGGTGGCATAAAGTATAATAAAAGTTTATGTGTATATTATAGATTGGGAAAAAATGGCTAGAGGACCATATCCCATATTTAACAGCAGTTGTCACTAAGCAGAATTTGGGGTCATTTTAATAAAATGCTTTCTTTTTTACTGATTTGTACTTTTAACTTTTTCTATAGTTCCCATGTATAATACTAATGATTTTTAAAAACTTTTCATTTGTGTCTAGAATAGTGCCTAGCTCATAGTAGACCTATAATAAATATTTGTTGAATAGGTTGGGTTTTTATTAAGAAAACAGTATATGTTCATTATAGAAAATAAGCAAATAGTCTATGGCCATACCACCCTGAATGTGCCTGATCCTGCCTGATCTCATGAAGCTAAGCAGGGTTGGGCCTGGTTAGTACTTAGATGGGAGAAAATAGGCAAAAAAGAAGCACAAGGGGAAAAAAACTTATTAATTTTGCCATCCAGAGATAACTCTTAATACTACTGTATCAAAGTTTCCAGTTTTATTAAACATTCATATATAATATACAGTATTTTTAAATGGGATTTTTGCAACACCTTCCTCTCTTAACCACTTTCTCCATGTTTCTTTCTCCCTGACTTTCCCACTACAAATGTAGAGAAAAGTAACTTTCAAGTGGCTTAAAAATGTGTGTCAGCAGCAAAGTGGCCCCTCTTCCAGGAAGGAAACAGCTCTGGGACCTGCAATTATCACTTGGTGTGTTAATTTACTCTACAGAGGCACCTGTGCTAGGGATATGCCCCTAAGCCAAGCAAGTTGACATCTCTCTCTATTGGACACAGCCTAAAACTCTACAATTTTCTCTCGTAGGCATTTTCAGCTTTTTACTTTGTGATGAATTTTTTAAACTTGACATCAGAAGAACTCTCTCAGGAAAATGTGATTGAGATGGTGGGAAATTTCTGCTCTAGGCCTTGGGAGGAGGTAAGTGACTAGAAACAGCAGCTATCACAATTGCCCTGTGCCCTCAATAGAGTGAAGGCTGTAAATCTGCTCTTAAACTTGTAGCTGGTTTGACCAAGATCCAGCAAATGTGTTAGAAAAAGCACAGATGGTGGATTCAGGAATGAATTCATCAGCATTCCTTGATAACTTGCCATACAATAGCTTAAATAAGATCTGATTTTTCTCACCTAATACAAAGTAGGCCAGTAGACAGCTGCTGGCATGGGGTCAGCAGCCCAATTCTATCTCAGCCATTGCTGCTTCAGTTCTGTTGTTCTGCCTATTTCCTCATGGACACAAGATGGTTGCTATGGCTTCAAGCATCACAGCCATATTCAAGGTCAGAACCTGATACATTTGTTCCTTTTTATAGGAAAGCAAAAAGCTATCCCAGAAGTCCCTCAGAGGTCTTCCCCTTATATCTTATTGGCCAAGATTGACTGCAACAGCAAGGTGCAGGATTTCATGATTGGCTTGCAGCCTTAGACCCATTGTGAGTTGCTGCCTGGTACTGGGCACATTGTGGCTCACTCTCCATCCTCAGCCTCTGAGGGGACCATTTTGATTATAAAAGACAGATAGATCATCTAGGGGTAGCTCAAAACAGCAGCTGTTTTTAAGTTGATACAGTTGCAAAAGTGAATGGTAGTTTCATTCTTAAGAAATTCCATTAATTAAAAAAGGATGCTTGTCCTCATCTGCACTGACAGAGGGGGAAGAAAAGCTATGCCTGGAGGTTTGGCATTCTCTCCAGGTATTCTCTCTGCATTAGAACATGAAAGAAATGTGGTCAAGGCCTTCAGCAAGAGCTGCTCAAATAAATATGCCTCAGCACTTTAAGTTTACAAAACACTTTGGGGAGGTTTTGTGCAGCTGGTGGTGATCTGTGGAGGAAGATAAGCATCTTGGAGTAAAGGCAACTTGAGACCAGGCCAACACGTGGCTGCTGAGGAAGTAGACTGAAGCTGCTCTTTGAAAAAAATTAATTCCGGTTCAGAGTAAAATTTATGTCAGATTTCCTTTGTTTTCCACATCTAAGTTTTTACATCATCAGATTGTTAGGCTGGGAACATGTATATGCAGACCTGTAGGTCTGCTCAGGTAAGCCACATGGGGAATTGCTCAGAGGCCCAGGAAGTAAGCTCAGAAAGGCCTGCATTTGGGAGAAATCCTGAAACATTTTTTGGCAGGGGTGGGGGTGGGTGGGTGGTGGATTGCAGGATGAGACCCACCCAGGGCAGTGGAACAGTACCAAGTTCTCTGTCCCTCACCAATATCTGCTTACTCCTCCCATATAAAGGGGCATTGGTAGATCTTCAAGAATGGGATGCATTTCCCTAGAAGGGCTAAAAATTCATGGGGTTGAATGTCAGTATCCAGAGCATACTGAGAAATACTTAGTTATTAGTATACATAGAATCTCATAGCACTGTTCTCTTGGATGACCAGACTTTCAGAATAGGGAAGAAGTGGCTGTATTCTGATTGCTGAAATGTTACATATATAGAGGAGTCAATCAACAGTTAGGACAGGTAAGGGCAAGGGGTGGGGGAGGCTCTTAGTATCTTCAGTACAGAGTAGGATGAGTAAACACATGAAAGACTCAAGGAAGCAACCACTTTGCATGACCCAGATTAAAAAAAAAAGGGGTTAAGTAAAGACAAGATAGAAGGTGAGGTATTGGTACTTTAAGCAGTCCTTAGCAAAATGCTTCCTAAACTCTGCTCCAGATCTGTTTTCTCAGACTTTACTATGCATATTAATCACCTGGGAATCATTACAATGCAGATTCTGAGTTGGTAATTCTGGAGTGAGGACTAACAAGCTCCCAAGAGATGCTGATGCTGCCAGTGCAGGGACTAAACTGAGTTGTAAGGCTTTTCATGACACTATTGTCCTCATATGCTGACAGAGGCTCTGAGCCAAAGACTCTGGTTAAGAGCATATCAAAAACTCTTGATTAAAGAAAGGTGAATGGATTTCTTTCATGCAGTATTTTCCACAGCTTTTAATATGCAAATGTGATTGTGAAACTCCAAGTTTAGGGGATGAAAGGGATTCTAAAACTTAGTGTTTCTGAACCTACTAGACCACAAGAACTACATATAGAATCCTATGGAGGAAAAGCTTCCTTAAGAGAAGCTAAACTGCAGTACCACTCCAAAGCTTCCTGGGAGAGGCCAACCTTCAGGCACATGTGAACTAAGGGTTTTCTCCTTTCTTCACCAGGTCTAGTAGTGAAAAAGAGGGCCATGGAGAGGTGCTTGCCATACAAGTATGATATTTCCTTCACTTCACTTCTAGGTAAAGGCATCTTTTGTTGGAGTAAAGGAGAAATACCTGAGTGAATACTGCTTTTCTGGTACTTACATCCTCTCCCTCCTCCTGCAAGGCTATCACTTCACAGCTGATTCCTGGAAGCATATTCAGTTCCTTGGCAAGGTAATTTGGGTAACTTTGGGTTGGGTGGAGGTTGGGTTTGGGTGTTAGTGACTGAAGCAGCTTTGGTCTTGAAATAAGTGGGAGTCAACTTGATTTAAGTTTTGGCCTGATGTTCTGTTCTACCATTCCTCCTCTAACCAAGATGGCACTCTGTGTCAAGGCCTCCTTGGTATGTCGACCAGCTGTGGGCACCGTCTTTAAGGAGAGCTACCTTCATTCTCAGTTGCACCTTCCTTCCCACACAACAGTGGCTAATTCCTTACAAAACAAAAAAGTGAAATTTTAAAGTAACAGCATTTCAGTAGTCACAGTAATTCTGTGTGCTGCCTTCAACAACATTCTCAAAGGCCCCTTCCACAATCTGGGCAAGGATAACCATGGTTTCATCATCCTTTTTGGTTGTTACTTTAAAGTTGACCAATCTGAAAGCTCTGTGTGAGGACGGGGACTTGAGTGGCTATAAATGATGGTACACAACCTGACTGCTGTGCTTTATCATGGCGCCACCTGCAGGAATAGAGACATACTTACATCAGTTTAGCAACTTCTGCTTTATGAAAAATATTGAGAGCAGTGGTGTTTCTTCCATCTTTTTAAACCCATGCTCACTAATGGCAAAAACATTTACCCCCATATTAAATATGGCGATTCTAAGCAAAACAAATGATTGAGCAGAGGGCTGTAGCAGCCCTGAGGATACTAGTTTCGTTACACTCTTGTCAGTACTGCCCATGCTAATTCAAATCAAATCTTTTTCTTGTTTTCATATCCCAGACTTCCTTCCATTAGGGATATGTCTATGTCAAATTCAGGACTGACATG
This sequence comes from Microcebus murinus, assembly GCF_040939455.1. Taxonomy (NCBI): domain Eukaryota; kingdom Metazoa; phylum Chordata; class Mammalia; order Primates; family Cheirogaleidae; genus Microcebus; species Microcebus murinus. The sequence goes on along the minus strand of NC_134117.1, from coordinate 29,628,024 downwards.
CAGGGAAGTCCTGAGCTATTCTTTGAACTTCTCCAAAGCATGATCCAGCTTTTCTAAGCCTGAGGTGATAACTTCTATAGCTCTGGATCCTTCTTTGACACAGGCTATACATAAGGTTTCCATCTTCCAGAGGGGAGTGGATCTTTTACAGACTATTAATCCCTAGAGAGTTTAGAGGAGAGGGAACTTCCACATGATATTGGTTGGAGTGTAAACTGGCACAACTTTTTGAGAGACTGTTTTGATAATGTGTGCTAAAAACCTTTAAAAATGTACACATCATCTTGTCTAATTACTCTGTTTCTAGAATTTATGATAATTGGATAAAGTGAGTAAAAGTGAATGTATAAGGCAGTTCATGCCACTGAGGATATAGAAATATCTTGAGACATAGGATAATGTTCACAAGGTATTGTTAAGTGAATTATTCTACATACAATTTAATGCCATTTTTGGTAAGAAAAAACATGCAGAAAGGACTGGAAGAATATGTCACAAAATGATAACAGCAGCAACTTCTGCATGGTGAAGTATGGATGGTTTTTATTTTCTTCTTTAGGTTTATCTGTACTTCCTAATTTTTCTACCATGACCATACACAGCTTATGCAATAAAAAAAATTCCAAAATTATTTATTAGCCACAGACCACCTATATTCCAATATGTTTTAAGGTAACTGGAAAATATTCCTAGGATGATGGGAAGGTCAGAACATGTTTTATCATTTAATAAGAATCCATTCTCATGTATATGCATAGTCTTCCAATTTCCATAAAGTAAGATTGACTTGCTGGGATTATTCCCTAATTTTTCCCTACTTGAGAAGTCCTGGTTTTGTATGGATGAGTTTCCTAGGCCTCATGAAGATGTAAAAGGCCAGGAACAATCACTATTGCCTTATTCTTTTGTCTGCTTCCTGTTACCCTTCACCACTCCTCCTCCCCCCAAATTCACAGAAACAAGAAAAAAGGAATGCAAAGCTCCAAAGGTCTATTTGAATTAAGTTCTTCTAGGTAGGAAAATTGGGCAGTCATTCACCAGATGCCTCTCTGAACTTTGGGAATATAGTAGTGAGGCTCCAAACTCTCTTTCTTAATCTACTTGTTCTTACTCTCTATTTTCCCTAAAACCATCCTCCCAGTTTGGAATATAAAATTAATCCATTTAGAGAACCGAATGTGGTCTCTCCACCTATTGGGTGCTCAGTGTTATGGATGGGGTTGCATGAAAGCTACACCTTATCTTCTTGAACCACAAACAACAGATTTTCCCCACTGTTTGCAGATCCAGGGCAGCGACGCCGGCTGGACTTTGGGCTACATGCTGAACCTGACCAACATGATCCCAGCTGAGAAGCCTATATCCTTACCTCTCCCCCACTCCACCTATGTCTTCCTCATGGTTCTCTTCTCCCTGATACTTGTTGCAGTGGTCCTCACAGGCTTGTTTATCTTTCATAAGCCTTCATTTTTCTCAAAGGAAGTGGTATAGCGAGAACAGCTGGAATCTGCTGACTGGAGTGAGAAAGAAAAAAAAACTTGCCCAGGGAGCAATTTCCTACACCGTGGTGTTCAAGGTCATTCTTCCCTGCTTGCCAGGGCCAGTCTTGACCAGCATGAAGCTTCCTTGGCTTTTGATGAAGTCTTTCTTTGGGAGGTATTCACCACCCTCTGCCACAAGGACTTCTGGTAGACATGTCTCTTTTGTGAGTCTTTTTTAGCTACCCCCTTTCTCCTTTGTACTCTGTGCTGTGTTGGTTGTGAAGGCCTGCCACTTTTCATGATCTTTGCTTTATAAAAGAACAATATCGACTTTGCCTAGAAAAACGGAGAGTCCTGAGTCCTGTGCTGGGAAGTTGAACTGGTTAAAAGAAGAATCTCAGGAATTGGTTCAATTGTATTCTTTAAGAAGCTCTCTCTCCTGCTTCCCATTTATTAATAACGCCATATGATGCCTTTGAAGAAGGAAGACACACATCCCACTCCAACAAAAGGCTGCCCTTTGGTTGAAAAATTTTCTAGAGTAGGCAAATATGTGGTAAGGCCAAAGAGTTTTACAAGGGAATCTATGTACTCTTGCAGTTAATACAATTATTAATATTAATTCCATCCAAAACAGGGATGTGAATGAGTCACATATTCCTGATGATCATGATGCCAAATAGTATAGAGAGGAACACTCAGAGCAGAGATTTTTAAAAAGCAGATGTTCATACAAGCATTCAAATATCAGGGCTTACTACATAGTAGACATATACATGTCAGGAAGAAAAATATAGTTACAACTCAGGGTCAGGAAAATGCATCCTCCAACACATCTTATGAGGTTTTGTTTTTATTAAGGTAAAATATACATAAATAAAACTCACCATTTCAGCATTCAATTCTGTACAAATCAATGACATTTAGTATCTTCACAATGTTTTGCAACCATCTTCACTATTTAGTTCCAGAACATTTTCATCATCAAAAAATTGTCTAGAGGTAAGACCATCCTGGGTAGGCACAAACCATAAATCTTTCAGTTAACAACTGCACCTGCTAAGATGTCTCACTGAGTTTTAAAGCTGTGCCACATCTCATTGTCACAGGGTTTAATTTAGTGAGAGGGTGGCATTAGTATGGAGTAGCATGCTTTTGTCCTTCATGGTGTTTACACATCAAAATGTGCCAGGAACCAAGTCTGCACCACCGTTGTGCAGTGGGCTTTAAAGTATGGGCTTTATTTACTTATTCCATGGAATATTTTGTGGGAGAAGCAGCCTGGAAAGATAGAAAGATGAAGAGATCCTATATGCCTTCCCCTTAACGATTACTGCAAGAATTACCTGTTGAGCAGGATTGAGTGGTGATGTATTACTCTGATCTTGTCCCAAGCTCTCCATCTCTGGATCTGGGGACTGACTGTTGAGCTTATTGGGGAAAGAAAAATCTCTCCCACAAACTAGAAGCCATATGTCTCTGCATCTCTTGAACAACCAAGCCATTTTTTACAACAGCCAGGTGAATATAAACTTCAAATAGCTGTGCACAGGAACTTTTTATTTTCTTCTCTGCTACTCACATTTGAATTCTTTGGACATTGATTAGGAATCAGAAGCCAAATTGGGATATGTTCAAAGTCTCTTTCTAGTGTTAGTTGCTTATATTGTTATATCTGCTATTGACTGAGCATTTGTGGTGTACCAGGCTCTGTGCTCAAGTGCATTGCATTCATTTTCTCATTTAATCCTCACAATAATCTGAAGAAGGCAGCTATTACCACCTCTATTTCACAGAAACAGAAACTGAATCTCAGAGAAGTCATTTGCCTACATGGCTGAGCAAAAGTATGGCATGCACTTAATCATTATTTTCTTTCCTGAATATAATAGGCTGTCTCTTCATAACTTCCAAGCATGTACCTTAAACTTCACATGATCCACATGAATACAGGGTTCATGGGGCATGGTAGAAAGGAAAGCAAACAGATGATGTGTTCTTGATGGGCTTGTAATTTAATATTAAGTCCACAAAGGATGTCATGGTAACACAGATACTCTGTTCTTGTACTTTCTATGGTAATGTGTAGCAATGATGTTAATCAGTGGTTCCCATACTCCTGGCTTCTTAATTATACAGCTCATTTACTGCCATAGTAGATCAGCATCAAATAAATAGTAGTTGATGAGATGATGGAAATAAAGATCAAATAAGTTGAGCCAATAACAGCCCCCTTCTTTCTTCTGTCTGCATATACAAAGCACTGTCATGCACATTATCTATTCTGATCTTGACCACAAACCATGAGGGTGTAATTATTATTTCCATTTTAGAAACAAGGGTCGTACAAACTACTACATCGCAGAGATGATACCCAAACTCATGTCTTCTGCCTCAAGTCTATTGCTTTTTCTTTTCTAAACACTTCCCCTCAGCAAGTTGGAATTATATAATAATTCACAAGTTTCCTTCAGAAAACACAAATATTTTCTTATTCCATTTCTGTTTTGTTGCCTAGTTCCAAAAGAAAAATCCTTTGGGTATCTGGGGAGCCAAACTCCACTTGTCAAAATCTCCAATTATGGAGACAGTTAGCAGGCACAACCTAATCTCAATTCTGCTGGAGAGAGGGTTGGTTTTGAGGCAGATCCAGGAATCTGCTTTGGGCCATTCTGGGTGGGGTAGGTGAAATAAGATGGGTCACTATCAACTAATTTTAATATTGAATTGGCCACTGGTTATAATTGATTACCATTCTTCCCTGGACTGTCACTCAGGATTTAAAACTTGGTTCTAGTAACTCTGTTCAAAAGATAACAATGAGGTGGGAATTTTTTCCCTATGAACCCACAAGGGAGAAAGTCAGCAGAAGTGGTTACTTCTGTAGAATAAAGAATGAAGCTACTTAATTAGGCTCTGTGTGTGTGTGTCTGTGTGTGACAGAGAGAGAGAGAGAGAGAGAGAAATATAAAATTTTCAACTTACCCACTTCTTCATAAGAAATATATAATGTGATATATTAATAAATAAAATTTTTAAAAATACACTTCATTGTAGTGTTGTATTAGTCAAGGTCCCTGCAAAAAACAGATGGTACACTCAACAGATGAGTAACTAAGGAAAGTTTAAGAAAGTGATTAATCTAAAATGTTATCATTTCAATAATATAAAAATTATTAATATTTGTTTTTTTATACTAAGTTTTCAAAATATGTTGGGTATGTTACATTTTAGCACATCTTAATTAGGACTAGCCACACCTCAAGTGCTCAGCACATGTGTAGCTAGTGGCTACCATACTGGACAGCACATGTCCAAAAAAATACATGTAAAGTTAAAAAGACACAGAGACTAAGTCCTCATTGTCTTTCCCTTGGGGGTGAAGGATTTCAATAGCTACAGATGCTGTTACTTTATTGCTATTATTTATTATATGTGAGGTTTAACATTATTCTTCAACAACCCTTTCAGATTCCAGCTCAGAATTTCACTTTATTTCTCAGGTTTTGTTGCACTTACATGAAAGTCCTTCAGGTGAAGGCAAAGACAACTGTCATTCAGGCCAAGATGCCTGATGAGAGACCTTGGGAAAATTTCATCTGGATTTAAAGATAATACAGGATAATCCTTGATGCTTACATTCCATACTCAAAATGTAAATTTGAATATTAAATAAAGATCAGTATTTTAATAGCTTACAGAACAAAGTTTGCCACATAATGGTAAAATTACTATTAAAATATATTCCCATTTATCATCAGCTTAAAAGATGAACTGAATTTCACCCAAACTGTGTGGTCACACTCTTATTCAAATTCTGTAGTTACTATCCTGTTAGAACACATGACAGTTGCTCATAACTAGCTGTGCTCGCTAACCATACATTTATTTCAGGTTATATTAGGCTTTTTATTTTTTATAACAACCTCAAAGTTTTGGTGGGTTACCACAATAAACACTGATTTTCATGTTCCCAGGTCTGCATGCCATCTGAGTATCTCTACTTCAAGTTTGGATCAAGACTGTTCCATGTCTCTCTCATTCTGCTCATCTAGTGGCTTCTTGGGACATGTTCTCATGATGAACAGCATTGAGAGTGAGAAAAAACTATTAATAGGATATCTCTTATGGCCTTGGCCAGGATGGGGCCCCTATCACTTCCATCCACATTCTATTGACCAACACAAGTCATATGACCAAGCTCAATACATTATAAACAAATTAGAGAAACACTGGGAAGAACTGACAAGATATATGGCAAAGGGCATGGATGATTAATTCCAACACAGGAAAGGAGTGAAGCACTGGGCAAGATGGTTCAATCTACCAGTGTCTCATTAACTGAAACATACATGTTTCCTGTAAATTACAACATTTAAAGGAATATTCTCTTTAAAAAAAAGTCTTTAAAAATTTCCAAGACATTATCAGTCTGCAACTATTTTCCATAACCTTAATCAGGATGCTCTGACAGCTCCCTAATTAACTTCACATTCTACACTGGGAGATTTCCTAAGAGACTATGTATCTATTTATTTTTCTTATTTTATATGTTTAGGACAATGTACAGCTAATTACCCAACTTTTTATTTGCACATGAATCTAACACAAATCTTACTGTTATCACCCCAGTAAAGATCTATAATATATGTCATCTGGACTGATACCAGAAATACCAGGTTTTGCCTCCAATCTATTGCTGCCAGATTAATCTTTATAAAAAGCAGGCCTAATCACACTGCTTCCCAACTAAAACCACTGGAGGCTTTCCACTGCTTACAAAATAAAGTCAAAGTCCCCAGCAGACATTCAATGCTTTCAACAATCTAGAGCTGTCAGCTCTTTTCAAAGTCACATCCCATGCCACCCCTCTGATATTCCCTACACTTCAGCTAGGTAGACATTATTCAGGTTGTCTGCTCAACTTGGAATACCCTTGCCCCACTTTACCTTCAAAGTTCAACTCAAATGCTCTTCTTAGATCTCGAACTGAAGAATACTTCCTTATGCTACCACAGCCCTTTCCCTGGGCCTCCATTAGAGCACTCAAACCATTCTGTTCAGTGTCTGGGTAAAGCTCCTTGGGGCAACATATGTGATCTATTTCTTTTTGAAAAGTTGAATTCCAGGGTATTTTCATAGGACCTAACGTAACCCAGCCAATCTCCCTGTCACTGCCAGCTACAAACTCTTCTGTTCCTGGTGGGCTGGTCCACACCACTATTTCTGCTTCACTCTCTTTATGTTTTCTCTTGACATGACCAACTTCATTCTCCAGATTTTAATGACCAGCTCAATTCTTCATTCCTTGATGAAGCTTTCTTTGATTACTCTATCCACACTGAACTTTTCCTTTTTGGAACATCCATTTAGTTTCTGTGTAGCTGACCAAATAGCACTTTGTCGTACACTTTATTAAAGTGGAATTTAAGGATTAGATTGAACCCTAAAAGATTGTGCTTGTCAAATTTAATGTGTATACAAATCAACCAGGGATCTTGCTGGAATCAAAACTATTTAATTTTAATTAATAAAAAATGATTAAGTCAGTCTGAGGTGAGTGCTGAGGTTTTACAAACTGTCAGGTAATGTCAATATGTCTGTTCAGGGACCACACTTCGGGTATCAAAGATCTAGACCACTTTTTCACTCCATGGAGTTTTTTAGTGGCTCTCAGATGAGTGTTCATTTACTACCTGAATGCTGTCCTCCATAGGCAGCCTGCTCTATAGTGGGCCAGCTCAAGTGCCACTTACAAAGCTTATGCCTTCTCTTACACAACAATCCAAGTGTTTTTTCTGTCACTGTTGGAATGGTCATGTAAAGGTCTCAGTATATGTTCTGATACTTCTGTATTTTCTAAATCCTCCAAATTCATCTCATCATGAGAACAGTGCTGATGTGGAAAGGTCTTTGCCTTTGAAAATCACTTCTGCTGAGTTAATGAAAACCTTGTATAGGTAACTGATCCTGAAAATCACCATATGGTGGGTACTCATGGGTGTTATGGAGCGGCAATTATTTTCATCTTTGGCCTCTGCTAACAAAACCAAAATCTTTCTTTGAAAATTATTCCTGAAAGTTACTATAGTCCTATTGGTTATGAATAGCATGCATCCTTTGTCCACAAACTTTGGTAACAAAATCAAAATCATCTCTAGGGTCTGGTTCATGGAAGTTACTGTGAGGCTGGTGATCATGAAATGGTCTTGGTCTTGTTCCAGGTACATTATTATTGAAATACATTCCTTCTTGGGGGGACATCATAACACTGGTGATTAGCAAAAAATGAATATCTTGGTCCTGGCCCCTTATTACCAAAATATCAGCTGTCTCTTTTCTGTCTTGCTGTCACTATGCTGATATTCATAAAAATTCCTATGTCTTTGGGCAGGTCCATTGTTGACATAATCATAATCCTTTATCTGTACATCATTTTGAGAGGGGTGATCATTAAGAAGTCTTGACCTGTTCCCAGACCTGTGTGTAGGAGGGGGAAATATGATATAAATCCCTAGTATTTTAACAATAAAAGTATAAATGCTCTGCTATTAGTACAATCTCCCTTTATCCAATTTAACAGGACACAGATAACTTTGGTGTAATGTCACATAAATTGGGTTGTCCCTCATTTTCATTTCTACTTTGTATCTGCTTATGAGCCCAAAACTCTCTATCCTATAACTGTCATTTTGTAAAATTCCAGACAAAAGTGTGTTGGCGTTAGACAGTAAATATTATGTAAAAACTGGTGAATAACACATTTCACAGCATCTTTTCATTTAAAGGAATGTGTCATAACCAGATTACTTTTAGCATAATTTATCTGATGCATTAAAGAAGTAATCTTACAACTATAAGTGATGATGTGCTGGTTTATTGTACTGACTTTATGTCAGAAGGAACAATCAAAATATATATTGATTTATTATTTACTCCTAAATATATTAACAGAGGTGATAAAATAAAATATTTATTATAAAAATGACACAATTCGGCTGTTTCTCATTTTTAGCTATTATAAATAAAGCTGCCGTGAACATTCATATCAGGTTTTTACAAGTGCAACTATTGGGTCGTATGCTAAGTCTGCTTTTAGTTTTAAAAATTTTTTTAATTTTAATTTTTTTTTTTTGAGATAGGGTCTTGCTCTGTTGTTCAGGCTGGAGTTCAGTAGCATGATCATAGCTCACTGAAGCCTTGAACTCCTGGCCTCAACCAATTCTCCTACCTCAGCCTCCAGAGTAGCTGGGACTATAGGCACGCCTGGGTAATTTTTCTTATTTTTTGTAGGGACAGGGTCTCTCTATGTTGCCCAGAATGATCTTGAACTCCTGGCCTCAAGTGATCCTCTCACCTTGGCCTCACACAAACTCAAGGTAAATGGATAGAAAAAAATTTTCCATGCAAACAGAAAACAAAAAAGAGCAGGTGTAGCTATTCTTATATCAGATAAAATTGACTTTAAATCAACAATAGTAAAGAAAGACAAAGATGGTCATTATATAATGGTAAAGGGAGCAATTCAACAAGAATATGTAACAATCCTAAATATATATGCACCTAACACAGAAGTGCCCAGATTTATAAAGCCAATTCTACTAGGTCTAAGAAAAGAGATAGACAGTAGCATAGTAATTGCCAACGACTTCAACACCCAGTGACAGAGCTGGACAAATCATCAAAGCAGAAAATAAATAAACACTGGACTCAAACAGGACCCTAGAACAAATGTAACTAACAGACATTTATAGAATATTCTACCCCAAAACAACTGAACATACATTCTAATCATCAACACATGGGACATTCTCCAAGATTGGTCACAAAACAGGTCTCAACAAATTCAAAGAAATCAAATCATACCATGTCTCTTCTCAGACCATAGTGGAAAAACACTAGAAATGAATTTCAAAGAAACACTCAAATATACATAAAGTCATGAAAATTAAACAACCTGTTGCTGAATGGTTATTAGGTCAATAATGAAATTAAGATGGAAATCAAAAGAGTCCTCAGGCCGGGCGCTGTGGCTCACGCCTGTAATCCTAGCTCTTGGGAGGCCGAGGCGGGCGGATTGCTCAAGGTCAGGAGTTCAAAACCAGCCTGAGCAAGAGCGAGACCCCGTCTCTACTATAAATAGAAAGAAATTAATTGGCCAACTGATATATATATATATGAAAAAATTAGCCGGGCATGGTGGTGCATGCCTGTAGTCCCAGCTACCCGGGAGGCTGAGGCAGAAGGATCACTGGAGCCCAGGAGTTTGAGGTTGCTGTGAGCTAGGCTGACGCCACGGCACTCACTCTAGCCTGGGCAACAAAGCGAGACTCTGTCTCAAAAAAAAAAAAAAAAAAAAAAAAAAAAAGAGTCCTCAAACTAAATGGCAAAGGAGACACAAGCTATCAAAATCTATGGGTTTCAGCAAAAGCAGTCTTAGCGGGAAAATTCATAGCCTGAAATGACCACATCAAAAAGACAAAAAGGTCACAAATTCACAACCTAATGTCACATCTCAAGGAACTAGAAAAGGAAGAGCAAACCAAACTCAAAGTCAGGAGAAGAAAACAAATAACAAAGCTCAGGCCAGAACTAAATGGAATGGAATAAAAAAAAAATGCCAAGGGTCAACAAAACAAAAATTTGGTTGTTTGAAAAGATAATAAAAATTGATAGACTTCTTGCTAGAATAACCAGGAATAGAAGAGAAAGGACCCAAATAAACTCAATCAGAAATGACACAGGAGATATTACAACTGATAACAAAGAAATACAACACATCATCTGTGAATTCCATGAAAATCTCTAAGCACATAAACTAGAAAACGCAGAGGAAATGGACAAATTCCTGGAAATGCACACCTCCTAAGACTCAATCAGGAAGAAACAGAACTCCTGAATAGACCAATAATGAGTAGTAAGATCGAAGCAGTAATAAAAAATCCCAACAACAAAATAAAGCACCAGACCAGATGGATTCACAGCCAAATTCTACCAAACCTACAAAGAAGAGCTGGTGCCCATCCTACAGAAATTATTCCATAACATGGAGAAGGAAGGAATTCTCCCTAACTCATTCTATGAAGCCAATATCACCTTGATACCAAAGCCAGGAAAAGACACAAGAAAAAAGAATCTACAGACCAATATCCCTTATGAATACAGATATAAACATCCTCAACAAAATACTAGCAAACCGAATTCAATAGCACACCAATAATCCACCATGACCAAGTGGGCTTCATGCCAGGGATGCAAAAATGGCTCAACATACGTAAATCAATAAATGTGGTTCACCACATAAACAGAAGCAAAAATAAAGATCACATGATCATCTCAAATTCATAAAAAACATTCCACAAAATCCAGCACCTTTTAATAATAAAAACTATCAACAATTTGCATTTCTGTGATGATTAGAGATGTTGAGCATTTTTTCATATGTTCTTGGCCATAAGTCTATCTTCTTCTGAAAAGTTTCTGTTCATATCCTTTGCCCACTTTTTAATGGAGCTGTTTGATTTTTCTTGCTGATTTTCCTGAGTTCTATATGGATTCTAGTTATTAGCCTTTTATCGGACATACAGCATGCAAACTCCAGTAAGAATGGCTTTTATCAAAAAGTCCCCAAAAACAAATGTTGGCATGGATACAGAGAGTAGGAACACACTCATACACTGCTGGTAGGACTGCTAAGTAGTACAACCTCTATGGAAAGTAGTATGGAGATACCTCAAAGAACTAAAAGTAGAACTACCATTTGATCCAGCAATCCCACTACTGGGTATTTACCCAAAGGAAAAAAAGACATTCTATAATAAAGACATCTATATTTGAATGTTTATAGCAGCACAATTCAAAATTGCAAAAGTGTGGAAACAACCCAAGTGCCCATCAAGACATGAGTGGATTAATAAAATGTGGTGTATATATACTATGGAGTACTACTCAGTCATAGAAAATGGTCAACTACCTATTGTAGTATCCTGGATGGAGCTGGAGCCTATTTTTCTAAGTGAAGTATCCCAAGAATGGGGAAAAATACCCACCACATGTATGCACCCTTAAATTGTTACTAATTGATAAACAATAATGTGCCCACATGGGTAGTAACATTTACAGGGTGTTGGGCAGGTGGGAGGGGGGTGGAAAGGATGGGTAAATTTACACCTAATGTATGTCAGGTGCTCTGTCTGGGAGACAGGCACACTTGTAGCTCTGACCTGGGCAATGCAAAGGCAATTTATGTAACCAAAGCATCTGTATCCCTTAATACTCTGAAATAAAAAAGAGAAATGGACAATTTTTACTGAGTGGTAAGTAACTGAAAACATTTATATTAAAAACAAATCCTTTATATGTATGTATATACATGCAATAAAAAGTTTTCTTCAAATTAAAAAAAAACCTCAACTAATTAGGCATAGAAGGAATATATCTCAAAATTATAAAATCCCCATATGACAAACCCACAGCCAACATCATACTGAATGGAGACAAGTTGAAAGTATTACCCCTAAAAAATGGAACAAGACAAGGGTCCCAGTGTCACCACTACTATTTAACATAGTACCGGAAGTCCTAGCCAGAGCAATCAGTAAAGAGAAAGAAATAAAAGGTATCCAAATCAGGAAACAGGAGATCAAACTATTACTTTTCGCTGATGATGTGATCTTGTATCTAGAAAATTCCAAATATTCCACCAAAAGACTCCTAGAATTGATAACAAATTCAGCAAAGTCTCATGTTATAAAATTGATGTACACAAATCAGTAGCATTTCTATAAATTTATAACAGTCGAGCTGAGAGTCAAATCAAAGACTCAATACCATTCACAATAGCTACAAAGAAAACAAAATACTTAGGAATATACTTAACCAAGGAGGTGAAAGATGTCTACAAGGAGAACTATGAAACACTGAGGAAAGAAACTGTAGATGGCACAAATGGAAAAATATATCATACTCATGAATCAGTAGAATGAACATTGTTAAAATGTCCACACTGCCCACAGTGGTTTTACAGATTCAACCCAATCCCCATCAAAATATATACATCATATTTAATAGACCTAGAAAAAATAATTCTATGCTTTGTTTGGAACAAAAAAGAGCCTGAATAGGCAAAGCAATCTTAACCAAAAAGAACAAATCTGGAAGTATCACATTACTGACTTCAAATTATACTATTAGGCTATAGTAACCAAAACAGCACAGTATTGGTGCAAAAATAGAGACATAGCCCAATGGAATAGAACAGAGAACCTAGATATAAAACCATTTACTTATAACCACCTCATCTTCAACAAAGCAGACAGCAAAATACACTGTGGAAAGGAATCCCTATTCAATAAATGGTGCTGGGAAAATTGGATAGCCACATGCAGAAGAATGAAACAGGATCCCTATCTCTCATCATATATAAAAATTAATTCAAGATGGATAAAAGACTTAAATGTAAGCCATGAAACCATAAAAATTCTAAACGAAAATGTAGGAAACACTCTTCTAGACATCAGCCTAGGCAAAGAATGTATGACTAAGAATTTATTAGTCATAGAATAGCAACAACAAAAATAAATAAATGAGGGTTAAGTTAAAAGACTTCTTCACAGCAAAGGAAATAATCTGCAAAGTAAATAGACAACCTACAGAATGGGAGAAAAATATTCCCAAACTATATATCCATTAAAAGGCTAATATCCAGAATCTACAAAAAACTCAAACAAATCAGCAAGAAAAGAACAACCTCATTAAAAAGTGGGCAAAAACCAGAAGTTTTTCAAAAATGCTCAGCTTCACTAATCAACAGGGAAATGCAAATTAAAACCACAATGAGGTATCTCCTTATCCCTGTCAGAAGGTCCATTATTAAAAAGTCAAAAAAACAACAGATGGTGGCATGGACGCAGAGAGAAAGGAACACTTATACTGTTGGTGGGACTGCAAATTAGTGCAACCTTTATGGAAAACAGTATGGAAATTCCTCAAAAGAAATATAGACTTATCATTCGACCCAGCAATCCCCCTGCTGAGTTATCTGCCCACAGGAAAAGAATTCATTTTATCAAAAAGACATCCACACTCAAATTTTTATTGCAGCACAATTCACAATCACAAAGATGTGGAATCATCCTTAGTGCCCATCAATTCATGAGTGGATTAATAAAATGTGGTGTGTATACACACACACACATACACCATGGAGTAATACTTAGCCATAAAAAGGAATGAATCAATGTCTTTTGCAGCAGTTTGGATGGAACTGGAAACCATTATCCTAACTGAAGTATCCCAGGAATGGAAAAACAAACACCACATGAACTCTATGGTCATTTGGAACTAATCAATGGGCACACATGGTCACAGAGAGAAGTAAAAGTCATTGAAAATCAAGAAGGAGGGAGGGGTCAGAAGAGGAAAGGGTAAAAACCTACCTAACAGGTATAATGAACAATATTTGGGTGGGAAGCACACTAACAGCACTCACTTAAGCATTACAAAAGCAATCCATGCAACAAAAACATTTGTACCCCCATAGTACTTTGAAATAAAAAAGAAAGAAACTATGTTTTCAGACTCTGAATTTAAAGTCTCACAATCAAGGATATAAATGAGTAATGTCTGATTTTCCTATTTGGTATATGAATTTCAAGAGCTCTCCAAAGCATGATCAGATTGTGAAAATAAAATTTAAAAGCTGTTGGAACCCCAAAACTCTTTAAGTCTTAAAAGAGACAAAACAAAACAATGTGAGCTGAGTCAGGTAACATGTTTGTAATTCTGCTTCTTAGATTACAGCTTAACTCTTTCTCATTGTTCTTGTTCTGTAAACTATTAGGAAGACCAGAGACCAGACCTCTCCCTTCCAATCACTGATCTTTGTTACAGATTAACTACTTCCTTTATCGTCCTGTACCCAAGTCAGACCAAATGACACTGGAACAGGGACCCCACGACAGTTACATCTTCAGTGAGGAATGTTAAATGTACCTTTCCCAAAAGAAAAAGACCACCTCAACTAAGTATGCATTGTTGCAAGTATGCATTAAACCTTACATAGAAAGATGTTGAAATTCTGCTAAACTTTCCTGAAGTTTGTATAAATGGTCCTGAACTTTTACACTTTGGAACACTGACTTCCATTCTTTGGAATCTGTGCTTCCTGGGCAGGCCCATCTTCAACCTCTGCTGTTGAATAAATTCTCTTTAAACTAGATTCTGACTTTTTTTTTTATTATTTTAGGTTGACAAAATCAAAGAACTTACAGGGAAAAGGTAGACAAAGTCTCTCCAATAAAGTTCTCTCTATTCCACACTGACTTCTGCCCTTAAAAGAAATGTAATCCAGTTACAGTGCTGTATTAGGTAGAGCTACGGAACTATTAATAACTCTGGCGACGCACTGGGAAAAAGAAAAAAGAAAAACAATGTAAGCTGTTTTGTTTATTGAGGATGACACGACCAAGTGAGCATGTCTACTATACCCTATTTTAAGACTAAAAACTATGAAATTTGTACATTACTAGAAAACTCCGGAAATGTAAAGAACTGCCTGCATATTTAGGGGGCTCTTTTGGATGCCATACTCAAATCACCCTGAAATCAAAGCACCCCTCTTTCCTGGCAAGGCAGAGGTGGCCAAAGAAAAGGAGGCAGGTCTCACGGGAGCCGCAACCCACGCGCCAGCCCACCGCCCCAGAGCCTCCCGGCCCCTGCGCCCGCCCAGGGCCTCGACGGTGGCGCTCCGCGGCGACCTCCCCGAGGACACTCGCCTAGCTGGGGACACCGGCTGTGGCCGCGGGCCCGTCCGACCGGGGAAGCTCCGCCTGATACTCACCCGCTGGGGATACTCTTCTCCTTCATGACAGGAGAGGTGCGGGGCCCTCACGGCCCCAGGAACCCGGCTCTCAGGCCTCTACCAGAACAGAGCCCGGGGGCAGCTACGCCATCGTGGCACCCGCGTAGGCTGCGGGTGACGGACGCCGGTGGTTCCCGTGAGGCGCGCGGGCAGAGACGACGGCGGGAGAGACAGGCTCTGGCGCCTCAACGCGAGCCACAAGCCGAGGGAGGGACGAACAGATGAACCGCACAGAACATTCCCGAAGGCGCAACGCCCGAGAGGGGATGCACCGCGCATGCTCCTGGGCGGCCGTCCGCGCCAGCCGGGCTGCGGGCGTGAGGGGCGAGCGTCCGGAGCGGTCTGGTCGGTTGGTGAGTGTTCCCCGTCTGCAGTAACTCGTGCGCCCTGCCTCTGCTGCCCAGACCTAACAGAAGTGCGCCGTCCATCGAGGTGAATGTCGCGCTGCCTGTTAGGAGTCCTCGGATCCTTCCCGGTCCGACGCTCCGGCACCGGCACCGGGGTCGCCGCTCTACGCTGCGGGAAGGACCGGCGCCCGAGTAGCCAGGGCCCGAGCCGCGCGGGCCGCAGGGACTTGCAGGTCCTCGCAGGTCCTCAGGGCCTGTCCGACCCGTTAGCCATCCCCTTTGGGAATTAATAGGGTTGAAAACCGCTGCTTTTTACAGCGTTTGAGAGCGGTGCTTGATTTGCATCAAATTCGGGTCAGCATATTGAGTGCCTACTGTGTGCTGAACACCCTGCTAGGATTGGTGGGTGTAGGCAAATTCATGTCCCAGGCCTCGTCTGGGGTAAGCAGAAGGATGAATTTACAAAGTAGAAGGTCTTGCACAAAACTTAGCATTACAAACTGTAAGTGCTATTGGAAATCAAAGGCCAGAGTCAGAAAAAACTTCCTGGAAGATGTGGAGTTTGAATCAGGCTTTGAAACACGGAATGTTCTCCATTAGGGGAAATTTGCAAAAATCAAAGGATGGAGGTGTCAAGGGAGTGTAAACAAGAGTTTGAGCCTGCTCTAGTTGAAGTTTTTGTTGGAGAGTGGTGAGCGGGGGCTTAGATGGGGAAGTGGACATGAGGGTTCTTTGACTTCGCTTTCAGAAAGGGCCTCTGGGTTGACTTTCTCTCCAACTGACGCTCTAGTATGGGCACAGAGATAAATCTAGAGGTTTGAATAAAAGACATCACAGGACTTACATGTGTCGAGTTTCTAGATCTCATTGCCCATGGTTGGTTGCTCTATCAATTAGTACATTTTTATAAATCTTGTAATTAACTTGTGAGTACCATAACTACATTGCATTGTATGTGTTAGATATAAACTTTCAAAATATAGTACTACCTGTTTCCACATTTATTCAACTTTTCTGTAGCAGAAGTCCCCCAAAAGGAAATTGAGTTCAAATCTTTCTTGATCTACAAGCCTTGCTTCTGAGAGCAGTGGGTAATTTACTTTGGTGGCATTCAAAGACATATAAATTCACAGATCAGAAAATCCTTTGTCAGCCCCCTTGTTTTTAGTTTTTGATTTTGGAAAATGAGATCACAGTTAACTAAAAGATATTAATTTTCAAACTTGTCAGATAATGGAATACCTGAAAGTCATGATACTTTTTGTAGAACATTGTGAAATACTGCTATGTCACCCTTAACTAAATATAGAAATTTTTTGTTACATTCCACTTTTATTTATTTTTATTTTTATTATTTTTATTTTATTTTTCCTTTTATTTTATCATATTATGGGGGTACAAATATTGTTAGGGTTACATATATTGCCCCTGCCATTCCTCCCCCCTCCCTTACCAAAACATCAACTGTGTCCTACTGCCAGGTGGTGGGCATGGCACCTATTTTGTAAGTATATATCCTTCCCCTCCTCCCTCCTCCCATCTGCCCACCACCCATAAAAGTTTTTTTTCTTTTTTTTCCTTTTTTTGTCCTTTGGGTTACATTGTATATCTTTGCCTTTCTCTGTGAAGGGTTAGAGGTATTCCCTCCCTGCCCCACAATGCTCGCCACAACCCTAAGATGTGTATCTCCCCCTCCCACAAACCCTGGTGAGCACTATCACCATTTGAGCACCATAGTTTTAATCAGTCAGTACCAATTTGATGGCTAGTACATGTGGAGCCCATTTTCTTGATCTTGTGTCGCCTCACTTTGGGTAACGGGCTTAAGCTTAATCCAGGATAGCATAAATGGTACTAGCTCACTGTCATTTCTTAGAATTGAGTAGTATTCCATTGTGAGCATATACCAAATATTAATTATCCACTCATGAATTGACAGACACTTGGGTTGATTCCATGATCTTGCAATAGTGAATTGTGCTGCCATAAACATTTGGGTGCAGATGTCTTTATAGTAGAATGCTCTTTTGGGTAGATGCCCAACAATGATATTGCTGGGTCTAATGGTATTTCTATATCTAGCTGTTTGAGGTATCTCCAAATTCTTTTCCACAGAGGTTGCACTAATTTTCAGTCCCACCAGCAGTGTAAGAGTGTTCTTGTCTCTCCACATCCTTGCCAGCATTTGTTGTTTTGGAATTTCTTGATACAAGCCATTGTCACTGGTGTTAGATGGTATCTCATTGTGGTTTTGATTTGCATTTCTCTGATGATTAGAGATGTTGAGCATTTTTTTATATGTTTGCAGGCCATTATTCTGTCTTCTTTGGAAAAGTTTCTGTTCATTTCCGTTGCCCATTTCTTGATGGGGTTGTTTGATTTTTTCTTATTAATTCTTTTGAATTCTAGATAGATTCTTGTTATTAGACCTTTATCAGAAGTGTAGAGATCAAATATTTTCTCCCATTCTGTGGGTTGTCTATTTTCTCTACTGATGGTTTCCTTGGCTGTGCAGAAACTTGTTAATTTGATGAGATCCCATTTGTTTATTTTTGATGCAGCGGTGATTGCCTTGGGACTCTTCCTCAAAAATTATTTGCCTAGACCAGTGTTTGATAGGGTTTTCCCAATGTCTTCTTCTAGGATTCTTAAGGTTTCATGCCTTAGGTTTAAGTCTGTTATCCATCTTGAGTGAATTTTTGTGAGAGGTGAGAGGTAGGGATCCTGTTTCAATCTTCTGCATGTAGCTATGCAGTTTTCCCAGCACCATTTGTTGAAAAGGGATTCTTTTCCCCATTGTATATTTTTGTCTGCTTTATCAAATATTAGGTTGCCGTATACTGATGGTTTCATGTCTGGTATCCCAGATCTATTCCAGATATTGATGCTGATTTAACTATTATTGCTTTATAGTAAAGCTTGAAGTCAGGAAGATACAAAGTATATAAAATATATTAAATATATGGCACTGGCTACTCTTTCCTAGTACTGGAATATAAAAATAAAAGTGGCAAACAGAAAATAAGCAAAGAAATAATGGACCTGAACAGAGCCCTTGATCAAAAAGGTCTGACAGATCTCTATAGAACATTCCACCCAAATATAGTTGAATTTACATTCTTCTCAGCAGCCCATGGACCCTTCTCCAAAATTGATCACATCCTAGGCCACAAATCAGATCTGAAAAAATTCAAGAAAATAGAAATTATACTTTGTATCTTCTCTGACCATAATGAATTTTTTCAGATCTGATTTGTGGCCTAGGATGTGATCAATTTTGGAGAAGGGTCCATGGGCTGCTGAGAAGAATGTAAATTCAACTATATTTGGGTGGAATGTTCTATAGAGATCTGTCAGACCTTTTTGATCAAGGGCTCTGTTCAGGTCCATTATTTCTTTGCTTATTTTCTGTTTGCCACTTTTATTTTTATATTCCAGTACTAGGAAAGAGTAGCCAGTGCCATATATTTAATATATTTTATTTTGAGAAAATGCTATCTGTTGCTTTACTTTTATCATAACTTTGAATGAGACCTTCATTTTTGGTAGAGCATCCTAATTCAAAACAAAGAAGTCTGGAAGACCATGATTTAAGAAAAACAAGAGAGTTCAGAAAGAATTATTTATACTGTGTGACAAAAGATGAACTGAGATAAAGATAAAAGTGGATTTGGGTCTGAATTCAGATCTGCTAAGGAAGGAAAGTGTATTAATACATTTAGAAAGATTTCAACAAGAGTTCGGGGGAAATTAAAGGGAAAACAAATTTCTGGTTAGCTCATAATTAATCAAAGAAATATTACTGGATACCAGAATATGCATTTTGTGACTATACCATACAGTAGAGATTTTTGGGGGGGATTTTTCTATAATTTTATTCTGCTAGCACTCCTGAAACCAAATGGCATGTGACAGAAATAATTAAGAGTATTGAAAATTGTGCAAAAAAGAAGTCTATGCTGATTCCTAGAGTGTGTTTCTATGCAGTAGTTAATACTTCAGCATTCTGTCCCACCTAAGGAAGCATCAGGGGATCCTGAATAGTCTTGTGTACTTATGTGGCAAGTTGGACTCTACAATTATGCCTGGGGAATTGCTTGGATTTGCATTTTATCCTTTATGTTGAATGATACTCTGCTGCAAGGTTATTTGTTGAGCTGAAAATGAATGTGGAAAGAGAAATAAATCCCACAGAGACTTTTTAGCCTCCACTACCAAAAATATTTTTATTAAATTTAATGTTTTCTACAATTTGGAAATACAAGAAATTGAAATTAGGTGATTACTTCTTACTTTGTTATGTGACTCAACAAGTTCTTTATGTTTTTTTCTTATTAAATTGGTGTTTTGTTGAATTTTTGTTGTGAAGTTGCAGAAGTTGACCTCCATCCCAATGACTCTGTATGAATGAAAATGTGAACTATGAGGAATTCTGACTTTTGCAATCACTTAAAAATAATACTTTTCGCTCTTTCCCATCTTGCAAGATGGCGGGTGAAAAAGTTGAGAAGAAGCCGGATACTAAAGAGAAGAAACCTGAAGCCAAGAAACCTGAAGGCAAGAAACCTGAAGCCAAGAAGGCTGAAGCCAAGAAGGCTGATGCCAAGAAGGCTGATGCTGGTGGTAAAGTGAAAAAGGCTAACCTCAAGGCTAAAAAGGTTAAGAAGGGGAAGCCACACTGCAGCCGAAATCCTGTTCTCGTCAGAGGAATCGGCCGATATTCCCGATCTGCCATGTACTCTAGGAAGGCCATGTACAAGAGGAAATACTCAGTGGCTAAATCCAAGGTTGAAAAGAAAAAGAAGGAGAAGGTCCTCGCCACTGTTACAAAACCAGTTGGTGGTGACAAGAATGGTGGCACTCGGGTGGTTAAACTTCGCAAAATGCCTAGGTACTATCCAACAGAAGATGTTCCTCGAAAGCTGTTGAGCCACGGCAAAAAACCGTTTAGCCAACACGTGAGAAGACTGCGAGCTAGCATCACTCCCGGGACCATCCTCATCATCCTCACCAGACGCCACAGAGGCGAGAGGGTGGTTTTCCTGAAGCAACTCGGCAGTGGCTTGTTACTTGTGACTGGACCTCTGACCCTTAATCGAGTTCCTCTGCGAAGGACACACCAGAAATTTGTCATCGCCACCACCACAAAAATTGATATCAGCAACGTGAAAATGCCTAAGCATCTCACCGATGCTTACTTCAAGAAGAAGAAGCTGCGGAAGCCCAGACACCAGGAGGGTGAGATCTTCGACACAGAAAAGGAGAAATACGAGATTACAGAACAGCGCAAAGTGGATCAGAAAGCTGTGGACTCCCAAATTTTACCAAAAATCAAGGCAATTCCTCAGCTCCAGGGCTATCTACGATCTCTGTTTGCCCTGACTAATGGAATTTATCCTCACAGATTGGTATTCTAAATTTTTACAAAGAACCTAATTAAATAACTGAAAGATACAAAAAAAAAATAATGCTTTTCGTTTCATCTTTGACTTTAATTTCAATTATTGCAGATATAAATTAAGATAGTATAGTAAAATCTATTTTGTTAACATCCTACTTGATAGTAAAGTAAAATTGTTTATGTTTTATCACATCTGTTTCCATGGATACATCATTAATAGAAAGAAAAATGGTTGCAAAACTACAAATTGTACTCTATTTTTGCATATTTCTGTATTCCAAGTCTGTCTAGGAACAGATCTCCTGTACAACCATATTTTTTGAGGTTTTCAAAGGTCCAAGTGATACATTCCTACCTGAATGTTAAATTTACACACACAGCATAAACTTTAGGAAATTTCATTTCAGAAATCACCATAGTGATAGAGCACTGCTGAATAATTTGCATAACCAAGCGCTTTCTAAATGCTAAGCAAGAAGCAAATATTTGTACCAATAAAATTGCCTTCTGTTCGCTATGGATCAGAAATGGTTAAATAAACTGGTAGCTTTATTTCTCAGACTTTGACTATGGACTTTCAGATCATCTTATACAAAAATAGCTAATCCTCAATTTCCTTACCTTTTAGAAAAAGCTTTAACTGCAAGAATTATAAATTAGGACTATCCTCAAAGACAACATTGAGTTTAACTGTTGGAGCCAGTTTTCTAATACAGAAAGTTAAATGGTTGTAAGAAGGTAAAAGTCTGTGCTGTAACTTTTTCTTTATTTAATCTTGGTAAGTTAGCAGGAAAAATCTTAAGGATGTTAATAATCTTTTAAAAAGTCATTAAGTTAATTTCTTAAGTGCCTTTTTAGCTGATTGTACAAAGAATTTAGCTTAGACCTGATTCATTTCTGTTCTAAGGCTATTTGAGTATTTTTAACCACAGTCCAGACTTCTCACCTTCTCACCTGTTCCATAAGCATCCATAAGTAACATCTGCAAATTGAATTCACTAATCGCTACCTCAACTACCTTCCTATTTTTACAATACTGAAATGATGCTACCTCTCATTTAAGCCAAAAATCTGGGAGCTCTCCTTGACTCCTCCCTCATTTTATCCCATACATCAAATCACTCACCAAATCCTGTGAATTAAGGATTAAAGAAATCTTTCTCTGCTTTCCATTCCCATATCTTTTTTTATTCAGATCTTTAGTATCTCTCAAAATACTATGGCCTCCTAATCAGTCTCCCTGCTTCCATAGACTATCTCTATATTTAATTAGGCCTGTTTTTTTCCTCACTATAAAGTGTTATACTTTTGGGGGGAGGGAATTACTACATATTTTACTTGAAGTAATTGCTAAGTATTTTGGAATTTTTTTGTATTGTTGTGAAAAGGATCTTTTTTTATATTAGCATGTAGGGTAGACATTGACTTTTACGTATATTCTCTTATATTCTGCCACTTACAAACTTTCCAATTACATCTAAACTTTTGTGATTGAGTCTCTTGGATTTTCCATATATAAAAACCTGTCATTAATAAGCAGTGATAATTTTGTTTTCACGTAATTTTGTTTTCAAGTAAGAGTTACATCTCTTCTTTTGCATGTCTTTTGTATTAACCAGTATTTCTATTAAATACTAAAGATGATCAGATATTAAATATTAAATGCTAAAGATGATAGTATGTTTCTTTTCTGGTGAATTTTGAAGTTCTTTCAGAAAATCTATAGACTGGGCTATTTTTATGAAAAATTTTGTTTTTAGTTAAATTTAAAAATTTAAATAGCATACTTTTTATCTTCAAGTATCATAATAGTCCATTTTCTTTTAGTTACAGAATGTATCATTCTTAAGAATATTTCTTATTTATTTAGAAAGTAGAAATAAAAGAGCCATCATGAAAAAGATCTTAAAGAGAAGAAAAGATACTAAAAAAAAGGTAAGGTATTAATGGAGTTTATAAGGATTTTGATTATTTTAAGTAGCCCAATTATAAATGTAGGATTATCCTGATAAATGTGATACATTTAGTTCTATACATAAATCATAAATTCATATGTTAAAAAATAATAAAAGAGCTTAGGGATGAATTATATTCTTATTTGGTCTGTCAGTCATGCAATAAGGAGCATTAGAGATGAATTATTTATGTACTTAATCTCTTATTTAAAGATTCATTTATTTATGTGTTTTCTTAGCCAGACAGAAAGCTATTCCGTGCTTTGCTCAAAAAAAATATTTTTATTCAGTGAATGAAACCTATATAGGACCAATATCTATGTCTGTCTTAGAGTAACTCCAATTAAGATTCATATTTTATCCCTGCCTTCTAGTTGGAATTGAGAAGTTATGAAAAAGTGTACAGAATCCTGAGAATGGTGGGTGAGATTACTGGGAATTAAAGGTAGACTTCTATCAATCACTTGCTAGAGTTGATGTTCTATCATGCCTTCACAGGTTGCTATCCTTTGGTCAAGAGTAATATTAAGTAATTTTAATTGTCTTGAGAAAAGTACTGAAGGTTGATTAAGAAGTAAGGGAACATCTTAGTCCATATTGATATTATTCAGTAGCTCTTAAGTGTGTGTCTATAGGAACAACTAATGAATTTTGAAGTTCTTTTGGAAAGTCTACAGACTGAGCTCTTTTTATGATAATATTTTCCTATCATCATATCAGTGGTCTGCTTTGATTTTTGACACAAATGCATGTTTTTACTGTGATTGCCATGCTCATGTATGTCTGCTTGATCTTTCCAACTGCATACTAGTTGGGTTAGCATGTACAGTTGTTATTTCAGGAATTCTTGCTATTATAGTTCTTAAACTTAAAATTAAAAACAAACGTATACTTCATATCATTCTGAAAAGGATTTAACATTTTCTAGAATAGTTTACTTTTAGAATATTGAGGTTTTTTTTTTTGAGACAGAGTTTCACTTTGTTGCCCAGGCTAGAGTGAGTGCCTTGGCATCAGTCTAGCTCACAGCAACCTCAAACTCCTGGGCTAAAGCAATCCTCCTGCCTCAGCCTCCCAAGTAGCTGGGACTACAGGCATGCGCCACCATGCCCGGCTAATTTTTTTCTATATATATTAGTTGGCCAATTAATTTCTTTCTATTTATAGTAGAGATGGGGTCTTGTTCTTGCTCAGGCTGGTTTCGAACTCCTGACCTTGAGCAATCCGCCCACCTTGGCCTCCCAGAGTGCTAGGATTACAGGCGTGAGCCACTGCGCCCGGCCAATATTGAGGTTTAAAAACTAGAAAAGAAATGCTCATTTTAACATACTGAATTTTTGTTGATGGTAGAACATCCCATTAGAATTACAAGGAGGCAGCTAGAAATAAGGTTTTGAAAAGCATAACCATACTTAGGAGAGTAGTCAAGGCTGGAGACACAGATTTGGGAATCCATGGGAATACATATACTCTTCAAAGCCTTGGAATACACCCATATTTGGGCTATGGGGAGAAGCATGGCTATTCCTGGATACAGGGAATAAATAGCTAGAGAAATAGAAGGATAGAGGGCAAAGATACAGAAAGTTTTCAAGAAATAAGAGTTCTCAGCATTGTCAGATGCTACAGAGTAATCAATCAGATATAGCTAACACTAGTCTAGTGTTGGATTTTCAAAGTATTTTCATATATGTGTGATCTCATTTGACCCTCCTAAAAGATACATGTAGGTAATA
Source organism: Microcebus murinus (assembly GCF_040939455.1). Taxonomy (NCBI): domain Eukaryota; kingdom Metazoa; phylum Chordata; class Mammalia; order Primates; family Cheirogaleidae; genus Microcebus; species Microcebus murinus. The sequence continues at coordinate 29,603,243 of NC_134117.1, read as the reverse complement.
CATGAACACTAATAACTAACCATTGGATTTTTATCATTAAAAGGTCCTTTTTAATATTAGAGAAAGCAATTTCTAAATTTAAAAATCTACCATACTCATACAAGTTGATAAAACGATGAAATTTAATACAACAGGCAAAGGATATGAATTGGTATTTTAAAGAAGATGATGTTCAAAGGGCTGATGAATATGTGAGATGTTCAATGACAAAACAAGGTGCAAGTTAATCCTCCCCTCTTTTTTTTCCCTGCAGATTTCAGAAGAGAGAGATGCAGAAGAAGAAGTTATAGATGAATATCTCCAAAAAGGTGCCCCATAAGTATACCCCAACTCTGATATTCTTGGTTTTTGTTTTTAAAAGATGTAAATGATTAATCCTATCCTAGAGTTTCAACTGGAACTCTAGTTTTCTAAGGAATAAGTTTGAACAGAAATTAAACTTTCTAGATAATACAAGATAGGCATAAGGAAATACGTAGAAAAGTCAATGTAAGTAATAAAGATAAGTTCCATTTTCTCTGTCTTTCTGTCTCTGCAAATATGGAGAATCCACTAGTGCTTGAGATTATATGAGACCACAAAGATACATAGATACAGAACCTGCTTCAGGAAGCTTCAAATCTCAGGAAGAAACCTACATAAATAATACTTGAATCCTGATTCATTCACCAAATAAATATTTATTGAGCACCTCTTATGTGCCATCTGCCATTGTATAATAAGTTCTGGGAATAGAGTATAAACAAAATTGACTAGTAATTTTGAAATTATACCAAGGAATACTGCAGTTAAGAATGAAGATTCTCATTATCTATAGTGATTTAGCTTTATGCTTAGTCTTTATTTCCACTGTATTTTATGCAGCCTTTACATACTTAAAGGCAGAGGGGGGAAAAGAAAAATCCAAGGCAAAATGACCAGTAGGTCCTCCATTTTCTGATGTACCTAGCATTGTACAACCTCTGTTTTTTTAAGTTCATCTAGTGGATCATCCAGTGGGTGAGCAGAAAATAACACATGGCTTGGCGTGCACAGAACAGCTGGAACATTCTTTATACTCTGCAATACTGGTTCATTTCCTCTAATCACTGGAATAAGTAGGAGTCAGAAGTGTTACACTGATACTACAAAACTAACATAAGTAATTAAAATAGGTACCTAGAGACTTATCTCTCTTCTTTCCAGATTCCTTTCTTTCCAGTTTAATCAAATAGAAGTAATCTGGCTTTGATATTTATATATTCCACAGAGATGTTTATATATATTATGACTGTTCTCATGGATTTTCTTTCCTAAAAGGAAAAAGATAAAAGTTTGCTCATCTAGGGTTTTTTTTTTTTTTAAGGCAAAGAAGGATTCTGTCCAATAGCTGAGGAAGCAGCAAAATAATGTGACAGAGGATAGAGAAAAAGTCACAAAGAGAAACAAACTTCAGTCCTGACCATAGATGAAAATATTTATTCCAGATGGAGAAGGGGAAAGGGATGTCTATCGGTGTTAGGTTCTAAGCTCTCATGGGGCAATGGCCCAGTTTTCATAATTGTCACAAAGCATAGAAATGTATGCAATTAAGATATTTATTAAATGTTTTTGCTGCTATTGCTGTTGAATTATAAGAAAGTATCATGAACTATATTATGTTGGTTTCCTGATAGATTTACATGCAGAAGAAAATCGAAACATAGTAAACACATTGAGAGGCAAAGTAAGAGAAAAGTTTAAAAATGCTAAGGTAATGTTTTTTTAAAATTTGCTATTTTCACATACACTGTTTAAATGAGACATATAGCATAATAAACTCTTCTTTGTCAAAAAATAGCTGAAATTCAGTCTTAGTATAGCTCCTTAATTCCAAAAAGTTTCAGTTCTTTCTCGTGTTTTTTTCTTTTCCTTTTGTCTCGTAACATTCCTATAATGTCAGACCTAAAGCCAAGAAAAGTTAAATTATTTGGTCATAGTAATAGTATTAATAATTATATACATGAGGAATATAAATATATGTGTATATGTATACATATGCATGCACACACATATATACATACACTTTTTAAAAGAGAAACATTGAAAAGGCTTGACTTTTATCTATTTTTAGACAAAAGACAAAAAAAAACACACTTTTTATGAGCACAATTATGTCTATCTCTGTAGAGATTGATTTATGTTGTGTTTCAGATTAATCAAGGTGAAAAATCTTCAACTCACCACATTGATAAGGTATGTCAAAGTTCTAAAGTGAATAACGTTTCTTTTGTTTTGTTTTGTTTTTTTACTTTTAAAAATACCTTTATGGAGCCATACTTTACATACACCTTACTTACAATTCGCCCATTTTGAGTTTATGATTTAATGATTTTTAGTTAACTTGCGGGATTATTCTATCGACACTACAATCCAGTTTTCATGACTCCAAAATAGATCTCTCATGCTCTTTTGTAGTCACTCTTTCTTCTTACTTAGCATTACTTTTTATCCTAAAAATATTATAATAAAATATCATTAAAAGATTTACTTAGGCACATTAAAATTTTAGAGTTTATTTAAGCAGACAGCAATTCATGAATTGGGCATTACCAGACTGTGGGTAGTTAGGGCTCTATCAAAGTGGCAGGAGGGAAAACTTTTATAAGGTGCCAGCAGAAGCAAGGCAAAAATATTTGATTAGCTAAAGTGGAGGGATAGCCTTAAAGTCCCTAGTTAGAGATTAGTTTGAAATTTCTGATTGGAAAAACTTAAGTTTCATTTTCCTTGAATATGACCATTCGTGCTGAGTTGGATTTCAGTTTGCTTACATAGGAACTCAGGGTCCTAGAGCCACCTCAGTCTAATGGCCTTCCAACTAACTATTTTGTAGGTGACCCCCAATTTATAGATTTTTAGTGTGTGATCAGTATTTGAAAATTCAGTGTGTAATCACATATTTGAAATTTGAAATGACTAAACAGCTCATATTTTTGGAGAACTGTGTTAGCAGTGGTCTCCAATCTTTTTGGCACCAGGGACCGTTTGCATGGAAGACAATTTGTCCATGGACTGGAGAGGCCGGGGGGAATGGTTTCAGGATGAATCAAGTGCATTACATTTGTTATGCACTTTATTTCTATTATTATTACATTATAATATATACTGAAATAATTATACAACTTACCATAGGTTGGGGACCCCTGATTTAGAGTACTAACTAGATGTAATAAAAAGATTAAAAGTAAAATGTCTTAATTAAGAGAGAGGTTTTATTTCTCTCTAGTGTAACAGATAAGTAGTACAGGCTAGTAGGAGAGTTCTCCCATGTGATTTCCATCTCTGGCTCCAATGGCAAAGCTCCAGTTTTTTCATTTGCTAGCCAAGGGAAAGGAGGAAGAAAGAACCAAAGGGTTGCAGGTTGATCTTCGTTGGGACAGGACCTGCAAATTGTGCACATCATTTCCACTAAGCAAATGTGGGAGAAGTATCTAGGTATCCAGTTAAAAGTAGGTTCTATTATTAGAGATGGGAGAAAAGACAGTAATGAATAACTAGTAGTTTCTGCCACAAACACCTGAAGTATTTAATTCCACAGATTTTGGCTGGGTGTGGCCATTCATGCTTGTAATCCTAGTGTTTTGGGAGGCCGAGGTGGGAGGATCACTTGAGGCCAGGAGTTCAAGATTATCCTGGGCAACATAGTGAGACCCTGTCTCTACAAAAAATAAGAAAAATTGCCCAGGCATGCTATAGTCCCAGCTATTCTGGAGGCTGAGGCGGGAGGATTGCTTGAGCCCAGGAGTTCGAGGCTTTGGTGAGCTATGATCACACCACTGTACTCCAGCCTGGGGAACAGAGTGAGAATCCCTCTCTTTAAAAAAAACAATTTGCAAATTTTAAAAAGTAAAGATTTTTTTAAAAAACCTGTCTTTCTCTCCTCCGCAGTGCCCATCACAAATGCTTAATAAAATTTATTGTAATTAAACTTAAAAATAAAAGTAGACTAAAACTGATGTTTATGTACATGTTGTTCATTCAATATATGAATGAAAACATGGCCTAAATTGGATTTAATTTAACTGTGACTAGTAAAAACTATGAATAGTATGAAGTTTGTCAAGGTCAATCCACTGAGTATCAAGAAAAAAGAGAGGTAAAAGGGAAGAGAAATTGGATTCTAAGAATCTCCATACCAACTACTAAACAGGGATATCTGTTCAGGAATTAGGGTATTTAAGCAAATGTTTTTGAGATGAGCAGAGATGATGGGAAGTGTAAGTACATACTGATGATTCCTATGTGTAAGATTGTTGCAAAGTGAATAACTTTTAAAGTTAATGTGACAGCTAAATTATAGATACAAATTGGTTATAAGATAAGCTTTTGTCTTTTACATACTTTTAAATTCTTTGATTCCTAGTAACTATGAATTCTACTTTTTATATAGAATTGATAAAAACCTTCCTTAAAACAGTTCATTTGAATATATGTATGTAAGAAAGAATTGATGTGATTTATATTTCAAAGATTCAAACTTTACAGGATTGAAAAATGAGAGCTTCTTTGTCAGCAAGTTTATAACTAAGAATATACTACTTTTAATTACATCTAACTCCACAAAAGATTGTGGGGTGAGGTGGTACTCTGTGTGTGTGGGGGGGGGGGTGGAGAGAGAGAGAGAAAATGCAAGAGAGCGCAAGAGAGCACACACACCCAAAAACAGGGAGAGAAAAGAAAGAATTTGACCTGAGCTGGCATTTTGGCCAAACTGTGAGGTAATGTTCTTAATGCTCAGACTAGAGTGAGGAGATAGTTTGGGAAGATGGAGAAGATTTGGCTCTACTTTATTCTGGTTTTTATTGAAGTTACCAGAACATTAAAAAAAATAAATTTAAAAAAATAAAAACTCATGAACCAAACAGACTTGAAGCTAAATATAATTTGATATTGTCTGCCTTGCCCTTCCTTATGCATTAAGATATTTATTATTTACCATATTACAGAAAAGTATTTCTTTTTTTTATAAGCAGTAAAATTATTCATTTCAGCACTAAATAATGGTTTACCATTGTTTAACCCACAGACTAAAGTCTCATCAGATGAAGGTCTTTCATTTTTCATTCTGAATGGTGAAGAAGGCTCAGCTTTGGACCAGTCTTCAGAGCAGGTGGGATTTGTTCCCCTCACTCCCACTTCCTCAGTCTCAGGAAAAATAATTTACTACAGGTATATATAGAATGAAATACATGGATGGGGATAGAATTTTTATTATTGCACCTTCCTTTTACCTTTGAGAAGCTTTTCATAACAATAATATTATTATTTATGTATATAATATAATAATTTGTTACTTAAATTTATTGAATGCCTACTTGATGCCCAATGTTATACTGAGTTTTTAAAGTGCATTGTATTATTGTGAGGGAGACACTATGATTATCTTTACTTTATAGGTGAGGAAACTGAGGCATAGAGGGTTAAGCATTGATAGAGCTGGAAAGCATAGGCTGTCAGCTCAGGCACCTGGGTTTTCTTTATCATTTGTTGTTCCTATCCTTCTCAAGTGCTCCACATTGTTCTCCATAGTCTCTATTACTCCTCATAGTTTCCCCTTTCTTCCTCACTCCTAGTCCAACCCCAGATGCCTCTAATTTCTCTCAGTCCTTCCTTGTCCCGTTCAGATGGCTGAGTCCTCCCATCACTGTGTGGTTGCCCTTCCTCCAGTACTAGTTAGTCTCACCAGTTTTTGCCATCTCTTCCTGATTTGTCAGCTCACTAGTCTCCCCATCTGCTCTTGTTCCTGTCTACTTTCTCTGATTTCTCTGTACCTTCAAGTCTCCCAAGTTTTCTTCAGCCCTCTCTACCTAGCACCTCCTATTATTCCCAGTGGTCCCTGGCCAGTACATTCAGACACCTCTCAGTCGTTTCCAGATCCCTCAGTCCTCCTTTCAAGTACCTCTGGGACCCCCATGTGCCTTCCTACTTGCCTACCAGTCCTTTCCATTCCCCTTTTTTTTGCATTCTGCTCCAGTCCTTTCATTCCTTTTCTGTTATCATTGTTTTTTCCACAATAAAAACTTTATCTTTTTAAATTTCGAACAAATAAAACATATGCACTATAAAAACTTCAAGCAGAAAACCATGAGGAAGAAAATAAAAATCAGCCAAAATCCCACTTCCCTGAGATAATCACTATTATCTTCTTTCATATCTTTCTCTATGCGTATGCCCGTACATGCATACACACAGTTTCATATATACAGAATTGTAATAGTAAATGGCAATTCCATTTTTCTAATTGCTGAGCTGAACTTTGGTGTCATCCTCAGATCCTCTTTTACTCACATGCCCAGTACACAGTTCATCACAAATCCTGTTGGTTCTACCTTCAGAGTATGCCAGAGTCTGACCCACTTTTCACTACCTTCACTGGTACTTCACCATAACCTCTTATCCGGATCATTGTCATAGTCTCCCGCTGTACTCACTGTTCCCCTGGTAGTCCATTTCCATATTATACAGTAGCCAGGGTGGTCCTGTTAAAATCTAAGACAGACCATTCTTTTGCTTACACATTCTAATGATTTTCTATCTTGCTCAAAATAAAAGCTGAAGTCCTCACAGGAGCTTCCAGTCCTACATGACCTGGCAGATTAGGTAGACCTCATAAAAGAGACCTATAGGGTCATAAATCAGAGGCTAGGGTCCAAGATGAGAACTTGACATAGTCAGCAGTACCCCTCTGACTTCATTTCATTTCATTTCTTATTCCTTTCCCTCCTCTCACCTAACAGCAGCCACATTCCTTCCTGTTTCTAACTCACAGCATGCTCCTGCCTCAGGGTCTTTGCACCTAGGTATCTGCCTAGAAAGCTCTTCCTTTGTCCTCATGCTGTATCTCTTACTAACTTTGGGTCTCTGTTCAAATGACACATTGTTAAAGATGCTGTGCCTGACAACCCTGTCTAAAACAGTAGCCTCCCAATGCACCTAGCCCAGCATTCTCTCTCCTCTTATCCTGTTTTATTTTTCTTCATAATACTTATCACCACCACCTAACATATATTTCTTTGTGTATTTTCTTCCTGGAACATATTAGGCACTCAATGAATATTGGAATGAAATTAAATAAATGGGCTTCAAATATGCCCATGTTCTTAAATGCCAACTCCACCTGACCTCCCAGATTCCCATGGTATGGATTAAGGAATAGGCTTTTCTGGGAAAACAAGAGAAGGCCCTATCTCTGATCCTAAGACTCAGCACAGTATACCTGGGCCAGGTGCTGTGATTGTGGCCACTTTTCCTTCTCATGGGGCAAGCATGAAAGAAATTTGGTCAGTAGAGGTTGAGGGTGGGGCAAATAGACTACTGAATATAAGATATTTTCTTGATTTTATGACAGGGATAGGAAGAAGGGTGTGATGATATAACTTCATGTGAACCTACGTGATGCTTAACTACATAGCTTATTTAATTTTGTCAGAGCTGATCAAAGCCATGTAGGTTCTCTATTCAAAGGAGTTATGTGATTAATTCTTTAATTCTTTTTATTTTATAATTTATCCTAAATGTATGGTTTTCAGAATTGAGGGATTTTTATTTGCATGACTCATACATGTTCTCTCTTGTTCATTATATGTGGATTTCAAATTAGACAAGTAAAGTCATCCAAAATAAATTGATGGTTATATTTTTGTAAATAGACTCATTAAATTTCTGATTATGATATAAGTATACTTTAATATTTAGTAATTATCTGTTTCCATAGCTATATTAAGACTATTTATAACCTTTATATATATGATCATATTTCAGAATTTCACTGTAATCACTCTGCCATACTTCTATGTTGAATCAAAATTTCTTCTTTCTTTTTTATTTTCTTAAATACCTTCTAGAAAATAGCATCCCGACTCCATAGCACTGTAAGTAGTACTGCTTTCTGAAAGATGAAAAAATGGGGTTTAAGACCACATAGTCTGATGCCTCTGGAGCCTGCCCTACATTATGAATTCTCAGTAGTTGAAGTCCAGTATCTCAGAACATTTTCTATAGTGGAGGAGGGACTTAAGTTATAATTCTATTTCAGCAGTCTTTCACTGGAAAATTGCAAAAGTGAGCTATAGATAAGCCATATTGTATAATATTAAGCCTAAGTGAGTTCCATTATGTTCAGTAAAATTTCATTTCAACTAGAACTTGATCTGGGTGGCACAGATCAGGAACACAGTTCATAGTAAGGTTCCAGTACATTTCATTAATCTGCCTATTAATCATTGGGAACAAGCATCTAGACTTATTTTTGTTTTTGGTATTCAACAGAGATCAGTAAATGATAGTTACTCCAAACACTTTTCACTTGGTGCTAATTTACAAAATGTTCCTGAGAGCCAAGATGAAGATTTTATGGAAAAAGTCATTTTTACAGATTTACTTGAAGTAAAAGCTGCTGAATATGAAGATGCTCAAGAACAAATAAAAAAACAGCAGGCAAATATTTTTGTGCCAAGTAGTTCTCCCGGTAATGTTCTTTTACAATAAAATAGTCAAGTCATTAATGAATCATGTTATGGGATAATAGCTTCTTTGCTGGATAAATAAAAAGTACTTATCTAAAATTATAGTAAGTTTTCTATATTTGTTTTCCATGCCTTCTCTGAGTTATGGGAATTGATTAAGAGAACTCATTTATCATATATATACGTGTGTATGCGCACACACTTTCTGCTAGATTTTAGTGGTAGGATGTAATGATAGCTCCTTTGTGCTTCTTGTTTGGTCAATACCTGTTTAATATTTTGGATTTAAAAAATATCTGAATTTTGTTGTTATTAAGTGCACAGCCAGCATAAATTGCCAAAAGGAATGTTACCACGCATTTTAGAAGATGAAGGGTTCTATATTCAGAGAAAGCCAGAAATATATAAAAAAACCTGCAACAAAATGGAAAATCGGCTGCTTAAATTAGAAAAGGCAAGTATGCCAGCTAACATGTTACACTGCTCACAGATACTGTGTGATCTTTTTTAGTGAAATATTTAATTACTATATTTCTCAAATATTTTTGATAGGGAAAGTGTTGGTTTGAAGAAAGTGGTGAATTAATGTCATTACCTACACCTATTAAACAGTCATGGAGTTTCTTACTAAACATAAGCAAGGAATCTTTAAATCCAGCACTAAAGACCACATACAGGAAGGTAATCAGCAATAGTTTGTTTATAATTATGGTTAGAATTCTTATAATATCAATTATAACTAATATTTTGGTGTGTTAACTTATCCTTTAATGATATTAAGTCGAGTAAATAGACCTTAAAATTATGTTTTAAAGGAATATTTAATGATATGGGGAGATGCTCAAATTAAAATGTGAACTGAAAAAAAGCAGAATGCAAAGTTATATATGATCCTAAATTTATAAAAATAGATAATTTCTACCAGTATGGATTATGCTTGTCTGTTTTACCTATTTTGCAAAAATGGAATCAATAGGTACTCTAGTTGTTGTGTACAGCAGTAGTTGGCTCATTTCTATTGCTGTATAGATCTCCATTGTACAAAAAATACATTTATTTATTTATCCATCCATTCTTCTATTGATGCATATAAATTGCATCCAGTTCTTGGCTATTAGTAATAACACTGCTATAAAATTTTTGCACATCTTCTGACAACTATACGTATATTCATTTTCTGTTAGGTAAATATCTGAGTTGAAATGGGTTATAGGTTTGTGTGTGTGTAGTTTTACTATAATATGTAGTACCAAACAATTTTCCAAAGTAGTTGTACCAAATTATACATAAACTAGAAGTGTGTGAGAATTTCAGCTGCTTTATATTATTGCCAACACTTGGTATTGCCTGGCTTTTAAATTACAGCCATTTTGGTGTACATAAGTAATACTTCATGAGGTTTTAATCTGCTCTCTGAAGACTAGTGAAATTGAATACCTTTTCATGTTCATTGGCAATTTGGGCAGCTTCTTTTATGAAAGCTTGGTTAAGACTTTTACACATTTTTTTCTTACTGGGTTGTCTGCCTTTTCTTATTGACGTGTTGATTTCTAGTTATGAGCCCTATATTGGATGAATATATATAATTCTCTACTAATTTTCTCACCTTCAGAACAGTGCCTTTTGATGGTACATTGTTAATTTTCATATAGTATAATTTGCCATTTTCTTTTTATTTATGGTTAGCATTTTTTGTGTTCTGTTTAAGAAATCTTTGCATACTCTGAGTCCTGGAGATAGTATTCTGTTTTTGTTTTTTCTGTCTTGTTTTTTTCTAAAAAGTTTATTGTTGTGCCTTTCTTGTCTAGAGTTACCACCCATCTAGAATGTACTTTTTGTGTATAATGGTAGGTAGAGAGTCATGTTTTATTTTAACCACATGGATATTCAGTTGACTTAGTACTATCAATTGAAAAAAATCAGTAATCCTTTTCTTTTTATAATTCATTGTCATCTTTGACATTAATCAGTTGGCCATGTATATGTAGGTCTGTTTCTGGACTTTCTATTCTGTTTCATTCATCTACTTGTATATTTTGATCTCATATCACACTGTGTTAATGTAGATTTATAGTAAGTCTTTTTTAGTTTTTTGAGGTCATGATCATTCGTTTATTTCACATTTTATTCTCATTACATTGGGCTGGGATAGGAAGGAGTCAGGTACCAATGTACAGATTGTGCTATTCCCTTGCTTTCAGACAGAATAGGAATCCAGGTTCTAATCATCTCTAAGTTCAGGGTCTGAATCAGAGTAAGAATAGGTCAACTACTGCTTCTGGAGAGTGAGAGATGCCAGGTGCCCTTATAGGAAAAGAAGGAGACACCAGAGCTTGCTTGCTTTTCACCATGTGAGGACACAGAAAGAAGGAGGCTGTCTACAGGCCAGGAAGAGAGCCTTCACAAGGAAACAAATTGGCTGGCATCTTGATCTTGGACTTTCCAGCCTCCATAACTGTGAGAAATAAATTTCTGTTGTTCAAGCCACACATTGTGTGGTATTTTGTTATAGCAGCCCAAGAAGACTAAGATATCTTATTTTTCTCATCATATTAAGCTAGCTTGTACCAAGTTGAGTATAACTGGTGATAACAGTCATCCTTTGTCTCATAATCTTAGAAGTTAAACTATCAGTATTTCACTATTAAGTATGATTTTGGTGAAAGATTTATAGATGATATGTATCAAGTTGAGGAATTTCCCCTTCTTTATAGTTTGCAAGAATTTTTATCATGAATGGATTTTGATATTTACCAAATGCTTTTTCTAAGCCTATTGAGATAATAGTGTCAATTTCCCCTTTTTACTTTTAATGTGATGAATTACATTGATTTCAAATATTTCTGTAATAAATTTTATTTGTAATATATTTTTATATTTATTGCTGGATTTGATTTGCTAATATTTTGCTTAGGATTTTTACATGGATGTTCGTAAGAGAAGTTGTTCTTCCTCATCATGTTATTGTTATATTTTCTATCAAGGTTACACTGGCTTCAACACAAATTGAATACTATACCCTCTTTCTCTTCTTTGGGAGAGTTTTGTAAGATTGTTGTTATTTCCTCTTTAAATGTTTGAAAGAATTTACTGATGAATCCATCTTAGCCTGGAAATTAATGTATGGGAATGTTTTTAATTATATATACTATTTACTCAAAAAATATAGGACTATTCAATGGAAAGACAACCTATGTTCATGGATTGGAAGACTTAATGTCATTAAAATATCCATATTACCCAAATTAATCTACAAATTCAGTGTAAAATGTATCAAAATGTCAATGGTATTTTTTACAGAAATATAAAAAATCCTAAAATTCATGAGGAACCATAACTGACTTCAAAACATATTTAAAAGCTACAGTAATTAAAACAGTATGATACTGGCATAAAGACAGACATATAGACCAATGAAATGGAATGAAGAGCCCAGAAATAAGCCCACATTTATATAGTCAATCTTCAACAGGGTGCCAAGACTACACAATGGGGAAAGGATAGTTTCTTCAACAACTGGTACAGGAAAAACTGGATATTCACATGCAAAAGAATGAAATTGGACCTTTGTCTTATACACAAAAATCAACTCAAAATGGAATAAAGGCTTAAACATAAGACTTGAGACTATAAAACTAGAAGAAAACATAGGAGGAAAGCTTTATAACAATGGCAGTGGTTTCCTGGCTATGACACCAAAAGGATAGGCAACAGAAACAAAATAGATAAGTGAGAGTACATCAAACTGAAAATCTTCTGTGCAGCAAAGGAAACAATCACCAGAGAGAAAAGACAACCTATGGAATGGGAAAAAATATTTGCAAACTATATATCTGATAAAGAGTTGATATCCAAAATATATAAAGAACTCCTACAACTCAGTAACAACAACAACAACAATATTAAAAAATGGGAAAAGGACTTGAATAGACATTTCTTCAAAGAAAACGTACAAACGACCAATTATACATATAAAAACATGCTCAACATCACCAGGGAAATGCAAATCAAAACCACAATGAAACATCACTTCAGACCTGTTAGGATGATCATTATTTTAAAAAGTCTCAGAAAATAGTGAGTGTTGGCAGGGATATGGAGAAATTGGAACCCTTGTATACTATTGTACTATTGGTGGGAATGTAAATTGGTGCAACCACTATGGAAAAGAGTATCCTTAGGCCGGGCGTGGTTGCTCATGCCTGTAATCCTAGCACTCTGGGAGGCTGAGGCGGGTGCATTGTTTGAGCTCAGGAGTTCGAGACCAGCCTGAGCAAGCGCGAGACCCCGTCTCTACTATAAATAGAATAAATAGAAAGGAATTAATTGGCCAACTAAAAATATATAGAAAAAATTAGCCAGGCATGGTGGCACATGCCTGTAGTTCCACCTAGTTGGGAGGCTGAGGCAGCAGGATTGCTTGAGCCCAGGAGTTTGAGATTGCTGTGAGCTAGGCTGAGGCCATGGCACTCTAGCCCAGGCAACAGAGTGAGACTCTGTCTCAAAAAAAAAAAAAGAGTATCCTCAAAAAATTAAAAATAGAGCTATAATATTATACAACAATCTGACTTATGGGTACTTATTTTAAAAATGAAATCAAGATCTTGAAAAGATACTTGCATTTCCATGTTAATTGTAGCATTATTCACAACAGCCAGGAGTGGAAACAACCTAGATATCCATTAACAGTTGAATGGATAAAGACTGTGCAGTATATATATTTGTGCAGTGGAATGTAGCATTTTCTCAGAGGACCCAGGTTCCTCAAGGGAATTTTCCAGAGGATCACCAATATATTCACTAAGAAGTAACATTTTAATAAGTAGTTACTATTTAGCTGTGGCCCATAGATGTACTATTTAGTTGTGGCCCATTACATCATCATATAGCTGAACTATTGACCCAACAGTTCTAAGCACCATTTGTCATAGTGTTCCTGTAGGAAATTATTTTTTCTCTTATAACTTGAAAGACCAGCCTCCATCAGCACACAATAGTGAGGTAGACAACAATTTATAGCAAGATGATTAAAATGCTGTAATATAAATATATTTTATGAAACTTAGCCGTAATCAATTTAAAGGAAGAATGATCGCATTATTGTTTTTTTGTTTTTTTGTATCTCTTGATTTTCCTATAATTGACATGTTATTTTTATAAGGAAAAGTTACTTGTAATTTCAAAATAAATTGAATAAAATTAACAAAGTTTACATATTTTTCTTTAAAAGGCAGTAAAATATGACCTAGGAAGCTCTTTTAGGGAAAAAATGAAACATCAAAGGGAAATGTACCAATTAGATCTCAACATTATGGGTTTACAATTCAGCCACCATCATCTCTTCAATCAAGAACAAGTATTATGTGCTAGGCTGCTCCAACTTTATGAATATTTTCAGGACAGGCAGCAACAGAATTTACCTCAGCTGCTTTATGAGAAGGTGAGAATAGCTTTCATTATATTTATAATGCTGAACATTTTAAAATTTTTTTAATTTTAATTTTAACTTTATTCATCATGACAGCCTACCATTGAATAGAGCTCAACATGTAATATTGAAAGAGAAAAAAATCTTAGTATAGAGCAAGTTATCAGAATATTTTTTCTTAGCACTCTAAATATTTAACTAATTAGAACAAAAGTTTGATAAAACTGTCGGAGTTGACTGGCTGAGAATATAGCCTCAAACATAACCTGCAGGATATTTACCACATATAAATGGTTTGATAATCAGTATTTTTGGCCCTATGACTCAAGAAGTGTATTTTAAATGATTGCTAAAAGAGACATGTACCTGTTTTAAGTCTTATAATAAAGTATTTTGTTAAAAATGTTAGAAATCTTGAATCTCATATCAAATGTAAAGAGTCTCGGTCTGAGGAGGGTCAATCCAGATAGTCATCTAATAACATTATGAAGGTTATATAGAGTCTGAAGAGAAATTAAAGGAGTACCAACTGATTATTTTTACAGACTTTACCTCTTATTTAAACTCTGCTGGGTTTCTGATACATGATCATTTTGTTAACTAGTATTCTTTTGGGAATGGTATATTGATAGGCCTCAACTATGGGTACATTTGAAATTAAATACCTACTAAGGTATTACTAGGTGTTTAATTAAACATTCAATCCTGATGGAGTCACCAACACATCTTGATAAGCTAGACATGAATTGTACTTTAATAAATATCAGCTTTTTAAAATACAAGTACAAAATCCACAAAACTTAATCTATTTGATTGAATTTTCATGTAGCAATTGTGTGGGAGAATTTAATGAACACCACACATTAATAACATCAGAATATTTCCTAAAATTAATACTGAATATTTTAACTTTTAGTATAGTATGACCATTTTTTTAATGAGTGAAGGAACCAACTCTGAGATTCAGCTGCAGGTCATTGAAAAAGTGATTTGATTTACAGATTTCTACTTTATGGAATTTTTTCCAACAATATTATATAATCTTTAAAGTCTAATCTAGCAATATCAATTTTATTTGATTAGATTGCTATTATATTAGTGTGTGTATAGACTCCAGGTTTATTTTTCATGTAGCATGCATGGCTCTCTGCATAAAGCAAAAATCTTTTGGGATCATTATTTGCAACATGTTTCAGTATTATTACTGATTCTTAGGAGCCAAAGTTGATTTTTACTTTTCTTAAATTTATGCTGTTATGTGAATATAGATATTTTCTCGAATTGTAAAAAGAGAAATGTAGTAGGCTGTGTGCATGTCCTTCTCTTCTGAAGGAGGAGAAGAGCAGTGGGGAGGAAGAGAAAAGGCTACGTATGGCAGAGCACTTCCTCTGGCCTCCTACTGAAGACTGATTTGTTTAAACATGCATAATGTATGTATCTGTTTAGTCCTTTGGTGTGAAATGTATGGCTCTGCTTGTTCCCAGTGTTTTCAAACCAGTTCAGAGCAGTGGAAGACTCACTGGCATCCAAGGAATTCTTAAACTGGAATATGTTCCTTTATATGAGTATGAACCCCACTTAAAGAATAAGGAGGAATGTTACAGACAGTATGAGAGTAGAAAGAATGCACAGCTATGTCTGCTATTTTTCCCTCTAGATTTATTTTTTTAAATCATACAAGTAATAGGGGAATACATTCATTAGAAAGGATTCATTATAGAAGTGTCAAAGGGTGAAAGGCCTACTTAATTCCTCACCTCATGGTTTGCAGAACAACTTTAAAGTTTTCTTTTCCCTCTATTTCTATATATAGGTATGCCATAATTGTTTTCACCATAAATTGGATCTTACCATATGTATTATTTGGCAACTTGGTGTTTTAACATTAGTACTGTATCTTGGAACTTTTTCCATATCACTATATATAGGACCATAACATAGTTTTATTTTAATATATTTAATCATTCTCCATTCATGACACTTAGGTTATTTACATTTTTTATGATTATAAATAATGAAATAATGAACATCCTTAAACTCATATATTTGAATACACATATGAATACTTTTATAGGCTAAATCTCTAAAAAATGAAGTTGCTTGGTCAAGGGTGAGTAAGGATACATACAGTTTAAATTTTATTAGAAAGTGATAAAATGCCTTTCCAAAAAATGTTGTTCCAATTTCAATTTCTACTGGCAGTACAGGACAGGAATCCACTTCCCAGATTCCTTACCTGTGATATTTGCCCATTTTGCTCTTGCTTTGCTTATCTTTAACTAATCTATAAGCATTTTAAAATATGTATTAATATATTCTGGATGTAAGTCCATAAAAGATGTGTGTCTTTTAAGTGTGTTTTGTATATTTTGTCACCTTTGGTTACTTGCTTTTTAACTACATATATTTGGCTAACATTTTAAAAATTTTATGAGGTCAAATCCGTCAATCTTTTCCTTTATGGATTTTAGGTTTTGTGGTTTGTTACTTTGCTTCCCAAGTTTCCTAAGTCCTTTCTACTTCATGTGTATCAATTAGCATACTTTCAGTTGCAATTTATAGAAAACTCTATCTCAATTACTTTAAACCAGGGGTCCTCAAACTTTTTAAACAGGGGGCCAGTTCACTGTCCCTCAGACCCTTGGAGGGCCAAACTATAGTTTAAAAAAAACTATGAACAAATTCCTATGCACACTGCACATATCTTATTTTGAAGTAAAAAACCAAACAGGCAAAAACACCCGCATGTGGCCCACGGGCCATAGTTTGAGGATGCCTGCAACAATAAGCAAAAGGTATTACTTCTTATTGCCCAAGTTAGGGCAACTATAGTGATAGTTAGTTTGATGGTTCAACAATATTAACAACGCTAGCTTTATCTCTCCTTCTCCTCATCTTCAGCAAATAGACTTGGTTAGCTAGCTCTACTCACGGAACTTGTGTGACGTATTAGTCTAGTCCTGCTCTTTTCTCATTACTGTTTTTACTTATTACGTTAAGATGTGTAGTAGGACAGGTGCCTCCTTATTATTGTTCTTTTCTAGAATGTTTTTGGATACCCTTATAGATTTGATCTTCCATATGAATCTTAGAATTAGCTTGTCACCTTCTGTTTTAAAAAAAATCATATTATAATTTTTATTATGATAGCTTTTATTGTTATATTAATTTTGAAAGAAATTTGATCTTTGTAAAAATCAGGTTTCTTCATCCATGAATATAGTATGTTTTCCCATTTGTCTAGGTCTTCTCTTATGTCTATCTTCCAGTAAAAGTTTATATCAACTGATTCTAGTCTTGAAGTTCCTACAAATACCCCTAACTGTGCCAGATGTCTCCTGTATGTGTTTTAGGGTATAGTTTCCTCTAGTTTTATTTCTCTATGGATATTACACTGTTTTATACCTTCTGCAGTATACCTTGTTCTCCTTATTTTATTTTCATTTCCTATGTTATACATTTATTATTTCATAGATGTAGATAGTTATCGATATAGGTATATAGATATGGATATGATGATGGGAATGGATGTGAATAAAGACAAACATATCTTTTCGGAAACCATGAGATTTTAGGTAGAAGTTAAATAGATACCTGTGCTCAGTCTGCCATCTTGATCTAATAGCATTTCTCTATATCAATTGATGAACTAATTATCTAGTATATTCAAGGTATGATGTTTATTGTTTAGATATATATTGAAGCTCTTCTCAGTTCTGTCCTAAGATGCTTATATGAAATATATTTTAGAAGACAAGAAAATAATTCACCAGAAAGTTACACATTTGTGCTTCTGCTGCACACACCTAGACCTACTGGTGAATTAGAGCAGGGATCCTCAAACTTTTTAAACAGGGGGCCAGTTCACTGTCCCTCAGACTGTTGGAGAGTGTGCACTGTGGGCCCGGGACAAGTTGGTTGCTGAGCAGGACAGACAGTGGCAGCAAAAACACCTAAGACACATAAATGTCCTAGGCGGGTGGCATGTGACCCACAGGCCATAGTTTGAGGACGCCTGAATTAGAGTAATGGTAACAGGTGGATAAAATATACCAGAGAGCTCTTTTCTTTGTTATAGCTGAAAGCATTGACAAATGCTACCAAATTAGCAAATGAAAATTTGGAAATAAACCAGATGACCAGAAAATCCCTGCAAGATTATTATTGGCAGATAAGGTAGGTTTTGAGCCATTCATGTATTTATCAAGTACTTATTAAGTAACTTGTTTAGACAAACTACTGCACTTGCTATGGAAGATAAAGTACAAGATCCCTACTCTTTAGGAGACTACCTAGATGGTTCCAATCTTTCCTTAAGGCCTATGTTTGTGTAAAAATATTTCACAGAAATGCCATGTGAAAGTAGTTGTAGTTTTAATATCTATTGATTTTTAAAATGTTGATGAAAAATTGAGTTCACTAATACTTTTAAGTAGTGATGTAGATTATTAATCTCAAGTATTTGTAAATAGTTGAGAACTAGTACACATTGGATATGTGTAAAATATATTACTAATTCAGTCTAAAGCCATATTTTATGAACACATGGATTTAAGGACCCCTATAAGAAAACATGGTCTACAAGTTGGGAAACAATGGCTTATGGACTAGTTGGGAAAAGAAGTTATGAAAGTATGAAATAACTAGAAAAATAATTCTAAGACAAAACATATTCATGTGTCAAGGAATCTCCAAAAGCAGGTAAGATCACTGTAAGATACTTAATAGGTAGAAAGATCAACTGTGCACAAAAATATAACAGTTTCCTATATATAAGAGTGATTTGCTAGGTATAGAAATTCCCCGACTTCCTGCTCATTGACCTGACATGGTTCTACAAACTCTTAGCCATTAGAGGCAACAATTGATTTAAATCATTGGTTTCCTTGAATAACTTATTTAAATGTAGACAGTGTTACTTGAGAAGGTTGACATATGGCTTACATGAGGCCTGGTACATGGTGAGTATTAAATAAATGTTAGTTGAATAAATGAATAGAAGCCATCAGCATTTATAAAGCAATAACTGGTATTATTTATAATTTAGCTAAAATTGAAGGCACAGAACAAACATGGGCAGAAAGAGCACAGAATAAATAAACTTTGATTCAGGAAAAAGAAAAAAGTTGGCTCTAGATGGGGTCCAGTATTGGTGAATGGAGGTCCACTACTGTGTGTGGGTATGTGTGTGTATGGAGGGGTGATCACCGAAGAGGTAATCACTTTTATTAAAGCAGAAAAGAAGCATGTAATAGATTTTCATTCAGGAACGTTTTGGGGGTGATATTGAAATGCTGCAAAGGGCAGTTTGGGGACATTTGAAAAACAATGTTTCTATTAGAGAAGGGAATGGCACATATATGTTTAACCTTTAATGACTATCTTCTAGTTGCCTAGTACCCACAATCACCCAGTACCCAGAAAAGAAATCTGTAAGTCAAATATGACCCTCTATTTGCCTCTACTCTCATCCCTCACATCCAACTCATAAAAATATAAGAACTCAAGTTACTATATTTTTTAATTTTTAAAATCTCATTCCATTTTGCCTTCCTCTGTCTTTGCACTGATTCTGTTTATTTCAGGTGCTTCTTTTGTGGCTTGACTACTCAGATAGTCTCCTAAAATATCTCTTAAACCATGCTCCATACTGAAGCCAGAGTGATTTTTATAAATAAATAAAACATCTTTAGTGTCTCCCTGTTATCTTTAGAATGATCTGTAAGGCCCTACATAATCTGATTCCTGCTACCACTCCAGCCTCATGTTAGGGGCTCTCTGCCTTGGAACTTTATAGTCTAGTACCCTAAATGGGCTATGCTAAAATATTTTTCTTTTAATGTCTCTTGCTTTGAGAATATTCTTTTGTCTTTTTCTGCCTAATACTTAGTAAATATTACAGATTTTTTTTTTTCGATTTCATGTCACTTTCTCAGGGAGGCTTTTACTTGCTTATTAGACTAGATTAAATTCTCTTTAACTCAAATAAAAAATGCAATACCTTTTACTATAGACCCAAAGAAAATCAAATATCTAGGAGTATATTTAATGAAAGATATAAAAGATTTATACAAAGAGAACTACAAAAAACTAAAGAAATTGTAGATGATGTAAACAGACGGAAAAATCTACCTTGTTCATGGATTGGTAGAATCAATATTGTTAAAATGTCAATATTACCTAAAATGATATACAGAATCAATGCAATCCCCATCAAAGTACTACCATCATTCTTTACAGAGCTAGAAAAAATAATTCTTCAATTTGTATGGAACCAGAAAAAACTTCGTATAGCCAAAGCAATCTTAAGTAAAAAGAACAAACTGGGAGGCATCAGTCTTCCTGACTTCAAGCTGTACTATAAAGCAATAATAGTTAAATCATCCTGGTACTGGCACAAGATCATAAGCATCGATATTTGGAATAGAACTGAGATTCCAGAGATGAAACCATCTGCATATGGTAACCTAATCTTTGATAAAGCAGACAAAAATATACAATGGGGAAAAGAATCTCTCTTCAATAAATGGTGCTGGGAAAACTGGATAGCCACATGCAGAAGAATGAATCAGGATCCCTACCTCTCACTGCTCACAAAAATTCACTCAAGATGGATAACAGACTTAAACCTAAGGGATGAAACCTTAAGAATCCTAGAAGAAGACATTGGGAAAACCCTATCAGACATTGGCCTAGGCAAAGAATTTTTGAGGAAGACCCCCAAAGCAATCACCGCAGCATCAAAAATAAACAAATGGGATCTGATCAAATTAAAAAATTTCTGCACAGCCAAGGAAACTATCATTAGAGCAAATAAAGAACCCACAGAATGGGAGAAAATATTTGCTCTCTACACTTCTGGTAAAGGTCTAATAATAAGACTCTATCTAGAACTTAAAAGAATTAACAAGAAAAAATCAAACAGCCCCATCAAGAAATGGGGAATGGAAATGAACAGAAACTTCTCCAAAGAAGACAGAGTAATGGTCTGCAAACATATAAAAAAATGCTCAACATCCCTAATAATTAGAGAAATGCAAATCAAAATCACAATGAGATACCACCTAACCTTAGTGAGAATGGCCTGTATCAAGAAATCCCCAAACAACAAATGCTGGCAAGGATGTGGAGAGACAAGAACACTCTTACACTGCTGGTGGGACTGAAAATTAGTGCAACCTCTGTGGAAAAGAATTTTGAGATACCTCAAACAGCTAGAGATAGAAATACCATTTGACCCAGCAATAGCATTGTTAGGTATCTACCCCAAAGAGACATTCTATTATAAAGACATCTGCACCTGAATGTTTATGGAAGCACAATTCACTATTGCAAGGACATGGAAACAACCCAAGTGCCCGTCAATTCATGAGTGGATTATTAAAATTTGGTATATATTTACAAGGGAATATTACTCAATTCTAAGAAACAACAGTGAGCTAGCACCGCTCATCTTATCCTGGATTGAGCTTAATCCCATTGTCCAAAGTGAGGTGACACAAGATCGGAAGAATGGGCTCCACATGTATTAGCCATCAAATTGGTACTGACTGATTAACACTATGGTGCTCAAATGGTGGTAGTATTCACCAGGGATTCGGGGGAGGGAAGGTAAACACCCATCTTAGTGATGTGGTGAGCATTGTGGAGAGGAAGGGCATACCTCTAACCCTTCTTAGGGAGAGGCAAAGATATAAAATGTAACCAAAATGTCAAAAAAAACCAACAACTTTTATTGTGTGGCAGGCAGGTGGGAGGGGGGAGGAGGGGATGAGTGTATACCTACATAATGAGTGTGATGTGCACCACCTGGAGGATGGACACACTTGAAGCTATGACTCAGCGGGGGGGTGGGGGGGTGGCAAGGGCAAAATATGTAACCTAAAATATATTTGTACCCCCATAATATGATTAAATAAAAAATAAAAAAAGAAACTAAAATAAAAAATGATCAAGAAAAAAATATTTAAAATTCTGGTTTTTTTATATACTTATATAGCACTTTGTATTTCCCCTTTTGTGATACTCATCACATTTGTAACTACTTGTTCTGTCTTTTCCACTGGGATATTAGTTACCAGCACCTAAGATAATTCTTGCCACATAATAGATATCTATTACATATTAATTTATTTGAGTATCATATATTCTATGAAGTCTTTCCCTGCTATTGTCTACCATTCTCATATTTATGCCCAAACTATGTCTTGTGTGGACTTTTATCATAACACCCATAACATTTTATTGCATTGATTAATTTATGTGTCTGTAAGCCTCTTGAACTCAGCAAGTCTTTTGATCTCTTTATTCCCCCTTGATTGAAATAATGCCTGGCATGTAGTAAGCACTGAACAAATCTTTACTGGATGAATGAATGGAAATAGGCTTCTTTTTCTAGCAGTATTATAGATACCCCCTACAGATACCAAAATTCGTGGATGTTTTAATTCCTTATATGAAATGACAATAGTGTTTGCATATATACCTATACAAATCCTCCTATATACTTTAAATCATCTCTAGATTACTTGTAATACCTAATAAAATGTAAATTCTATGTAAATAGTTGCTATACTGTATTGTTTTTTATTTGAATTCTTTTTTATTGTTGTGTTTTTTATTTTTTAATATTTTGAGTCTGCAGTTGGTTGAATCTGCAGATGCAGAACTCGTGGATATGGAGGGCCAACTATACGTTGGAACTCTAGAGTCTATTAAAGGCTTGCAATATTCAGGGGAAGACTTGGATGGCAAATTAGGGTTAATTTTGGTCAATTTTAATTCTCAGCACAATAACAGTTACCTATGCCCCACCTCTCAGCCCCATGTCAGGCAGCTGTGCATGTGTCCCTGGAGCAACCTACACAGAGTTTGGAGGAGCCAGAGTGGGCAAAAAGGACTTATTCTTCCAAATATTTGGCATGTGTGCTCTGATAACTGATTGCTTTTTATGATCACAGAGATGAAAAGAGAATGGGGCCATTATTGTTATACTTTCCCCCATAGTTGCAAGTCTTCCTCCATCTCTAGCTATAGTGACTTCCACAGGACTTAAAAGGCTGGTGCTCCTCCCTCGTTTCATTTTTCTCTTTTTTGGAGCCAAATATTAAAGACTAAGACACTCTAAAGCAACTGCATAAATAGGGAAAATTATAAAATAGGCTAATTGTACCTAGGAAAAGGCACAGGCTCAGAAAAGACCTCTAAGAGGACCTTACATTTACACTTCAGACTGATCATTTAACACAGAGACAGCTGACAGTGATTTTAAAAAAATAAAAACAATACTTAAAAGCAGCAAACCCTAGGGAAGGGAGATAATCTGATTTTCACAGTTACCACGTTGTTAGGTTCAAATGTCTAATTTTCAACAAAAAAATAAAAGGCATACAAAGAAACAGGAAAGTATAGTTGATGCAGGACTTCACTCAGGGTCTCACAGCTCACGGGAAATAATAGCAATAGAGAAATAATAGAGACAGAGAAATAACCAAGACAGAGACAAAGTATAGTTTAAAGTGATGTCTTTAATTACTTTTATTGATTTAAAGACTAAGTTATCTGAAATAAAAACTGCCATGCCAGTCTTCTTTTGGCTTCTGTTTGCTTGAAGTATTATTTTCCACCCCTTCACCTTGAGTCTAAATGCATCCTTGCATGTTAG
The DNA here is from genome assembly GCF_040939455.1 of Microcebus murinus. Lineage (NCBI taxonomy): Eukaryota > Metazoa > Chordata > Mammalia > Primates > Cheirogaleidae > Microcebus > Microcebus murinus. Next base: position 29,579,668 of record NC_134117.1, on the reverse strand, counting down.
ATGTGTTTCCTGAAGACAAAACATACTTGGCTTGTGTGTATTTATCCATTCAGCCAGCCTGTGTCTCTTTAGTGAGCAATTCAAGCCATTCACATTTATTGAGAGAACTGATAGGTGGGGCAAATTTCGGTTCATCCTATTGAGTTAAATTTTATTGCTTTATTTTCTCTCTTGAGCCATTGTGGTATCTGGCGTTTGATCTTTCGGTTTGAGGGGTTTTACATTCATGAGTGTTTATTGTGCTGATCCGTGTGTAACTCTGTTTTGAGTGCTTCTTGGAGGGCTGGACTTGTCTTGGTGAATTCCCTCAGTCGTTGCTTATCTGAGAATGTTTTTATTTCTCCTTCATGTACAACACTTAGTATTGCAGGGTACAGGATTCTATGCTGGGCATCATTCTGTTTCCGAAGAGTGAGAATGGGGCCCCAGTCTCTTCTTATAAGGTTTCAGTTCAGAAGTCTGGCATTATTCGGATGGGCTTTCCTTTGTATGTTACTTGCTTCTTCCACCTTACAGCTCATAGAAGGGCCTCTTTAGTGGATATTTTGGTCAATCTGATGACTGCATGTCACGGTGTCTTCCTGTTTTCAATGAATCTCCCAGGAGTCCTTTGAGCTTCTTGTACCTGGATATCTAGATTTTTAGCAAGGCCTGGGAAAATTTTCCTCTATTATACCTTCAAATAGCTTATCCAACCCTTGTGTATTTTCTTCTTCACCCTCAGGGATGCCCATAACTCTCACGTTAGGCTTCACATAATCCCATATTTCTTGTAGGCTTTGCTCTTTTCTCTTATTTCTCTGCTCTCTGTCACTGACTTATTTAATTGGAAGGTGTTATCTTCAATCCCTGAGATTCTTATGTCTGATCTACAGTGTTCTTGAGGCTTTCCACTGTGTTTTGTATTTCCTTGAATAAATTCTTCATTTCCAGGAGTTCAGTTTGATTTTTATTGTATTTTCCTGGATAGAGCTGGAACCCATTTTACTAAGTGAAGTATCCCAAGAATTGAAAAATAAGCACCAGATGTACTCACCATCAAATTGGGTTTCCCTGATCAACACCTAAGTGTACATCTAGGAATAACATTCATCGGGCATTGGGAAGATGGGAAGGGGGAGGAAGGGATGGGTCTATACATACATAATGAGTGTAGTGAGCACCATCTGGAGGTGCTTGAAGCTGGACATGCTTGAAGCTCTGACTCAGGGGAGAGAAAGGGCAAGGGCAATATACATAACCTAAACATTTGTACCCTCATAATATGCTGAAATAAAAAAAAATAAAGTGATGTGGGAGTCAAGGGTCCTCCAGCATATAGCCAATTCAAAGGAAAAGAATAAATCAACAGAACCTGGCACTGAAAAAGGCCTGATGGCAGATCTATTAGACCTTAAAGCAACTGTCTTAAAGATGCTCAAAGAATGAAAGGAAGATATGGAGAAAGTGAAGGAAACCATGTGTAAACAAATGGAAATATCAATAAAGAGGTAGACAATCAAAAACTAAACCAAAGAAAAATTATGGAGCTGTAAAATGTAATAACTGAAATGAAAAAGTCATTAGAGGGGTTAAAATACAGATTTCAGCAGGCAGAAGAAAGAATTAGTGAACTTAAATATAGGACAATGGTAATTAAGTCTGAGGAACAGAAAGAAAAAAATATTAAAGAAAAGTAAACAGAGCCTAAAATAAAGGACCTGTGGGTCACCATCAAGCAGACCAATGCACTCATTGGAGGAGATCCAGAAGGAGAAGAGAAAGAGAAAGGTGCAGAAGAATATTCAAAGAAATAATAGCTGAAAAATTTATGAATATAAACATCTGAGAAGTTTAAACAATTTACAAGTAAATAAACTCAAAAGAGACCCACACCAAGACACATTATAATCAAATTTTCAAAAGACAAAAGAACTCTGAAAGCAACAAGAGAGAAATAACTTATCACAAACAATGGATCCTCAATAAGATTATCATCATATTTCTCATAAAAAGACTTTATAAACCAGAAAGCAGTGGGCTGGTTTGTTCAAACTACTAAAAGGGGAAAAAAAAAAAAACTATCAACCAAGGATCCTATATTTTGCAAACTATTCTTCAAAAGTTAGGGAGAAATTAAGACATTACAAGATAAACAAAAGTTGAACGAGTTTGTTACCACTAATCTGCCCTGCAAGAAGTACTCAAAGGAGCCCTGCATGATGAAATGAAAGGACAAATAGAAAGTAACTCAAAGTTATATGAAAAAATAAAGATCTCAGTAAAGTTAAATACATGTGCAATTATAAAAGTTATTATTATATTAAAAACAGTTTGTAACCACGTTTTGTTTTCTGTATGACTTAAGGAACTAATGCACTTTATTAATTTATGTTTTGGGTCACACAATATGTAAAGAGATAATTTTGTGATATCAACAACTGAAAGGGCTGGGATCAGAGATATAAAGGAGTAATTTTTTATATTCTTGAAATTTAAGCTGGCATAAATTCAAATTGGAGTGTTATAACTTTAGGATGTTTAATGTAATCTTTGTGGTAACCACAAAGAAAGTACCTATGAGTATACACAAAAGGAAATAAGAAGAAAATTTAAACATTTCACTTAAATCAACTAAACACAAAAGAAAATAGTAATGCAGGAAATGAGGGGCAAAGAAAGCTTATAAGGCATATGGAAAATAAATAGCAAGATGACAAAAGTAGTCCCTCATTATCAGTAATTACTTTAACTTCAATCAAAAGAGATTGGCAAAGTGGATAAAACACATGATCCAACTATATGGTATTTACACAAGACTCACTTTAGATCCAAAGACACAAATAGATTGAAAGTGAAAGGATACAGAAAGATATTCCATGAAAGTAGTAACCAAAAAATAGCAGGAGTGGGTATACAAATAACAGACAAAATAGACTTTAAAAATTCAATAGAAGAAAAAAAGAGAATAGAAAAAAATTAAATTTTAAAGAAGCAAAGAAAAATTCATTGGCCTGTCACTTCCAGTAATAGAGACCTACCATCCTGCCAAAGATAGATTTAAAAAAAAAATTATGGATGAGATACAGTTTTTCTTCTTCAAAGCACCAAAGACCTAACAAGTTTGTGAGAGGTAAAAGAGGATATTAGAGGTCAAAAATACTCAAAAAGATGTGCTATATTATGTCTTGGTATACCAGCCCATCAGTAGAAGGTAGCTAAGAGACAGTCTACTTTTGGCAAGTGCTTGAAGGTATTGAAAAGGTGGAAGTGGTAGAATACAGGATGGTCTGGAGACAGGGAACGGCATCCTGCAGAAGCTAGAAATTAATCTCTCTCATCCTTCTAACACTTCCTACACTATATTCATGGGCATAAAGCTAAAATTTAAAACCTCATCAATTTTTATGAAACATCTGGATTTATTGATTTTTCTCTATTATAGTTTTATTAAGTTTTAGTCTTTTCTTTATTATTTCATTACTCCTGTCCTTTATCCTAACTTGTTAAGAAGGCTTAGCTCATTCATTTTCATTTTTATTTTTCTCTAATATATGTATTTGAATCAACAAATTTTCCTCTAAGAACTATTTCAGTTGTATCTCAGAAATTTTGGTACATAATAATTTTTTACAATAAATTCAAAATATATATATATTTTTTTGAGACAGAGTCTCACTTTGTTGCCCAAGCTAAAGTGAGTGCCATGGCGTCAGCCTAGCTCACAGCAACCTCAATCTCCTGGGCTGAAGCAATCCTACTGCCTCAGCCTCCTGAGTAGTTGGGACTATAGGTATGTGCCACCATGCCCAGCTAATTTTTTCTATATATTTTTAGTTGGCCAATTAATTTCTTTCTATTTATAGTAGAGATGGATATCACTCTTGCTCAGGCTGGTTTTGAACTCCTGACCTTGAGCAATCCGCCCGCCTTGGTCTCCCAGAGTGCTAGGATTACAGGTGTGAGCCACCACGCCCAGCCTCAAAATATTTTCTATTTATCAATATGATATCTTCTTTGACAAATAGATTATTTAGACATATATTTCTTAACTTCCAAACATAAAGAGATTTCCCAGCTGTATTTTTTTTTTTGTATTGGGTTTCTGCACTGAGTGATTTAAATCCTTTGAATATATTGAGACTTTGAGATTTTCAACATAGTACTGGAAGTCCTAGCCAGAGCAATCAGACAAGATAAGGAAATCAAGGGCATGCAAATGGGGACAGAAGAAATCAAACTATTGCTCTTTGCTGACAATATGATCTTATATCTAGAAAACTCCAGAGATTCTGCCAAGAGAGTACTGTAATTGATAAATATGTGGAACAGAAGTGGTGATAGAGGGCAACCTTGTCTGGTTCCAGTTCTAAGAGGGAATGCTTTCAATTTTTCCCTGTTTAGTATGATGTTGGCTGTGGGTTTGTCATATATGTGTTTTTTTTTTTTTATCATTTTGAGGTAAGACCTGTCTTTGATTATTTTGTTAAGCATTCTTATCATAAAAGGGTGCTGAATTTTGTCAAATTCTTTTTCTGCATCTATTGAGAGGATCATATAGTCTTTGTTTTTACTTCTGTTTATGTGGTGACTTTCATTTATTGATTTGCATATGTTGAACCATCCTTGCATCTCTGGGATGAAGCCCACTTGGTCATGATGGATTATTTTTTTTGATGAGCAGCTGTATTCAATTTACTAGGATTTCATTGAGAATTTTTGCATCTATATTCATAAAGTATATTGGTCTATAGTTTTCATATTTGTTGAGTCCTTTCATGGCTCAGGTTACAAAATCAGTGTACACAAATCAGTAGCATTCATATACGCCAACAATAGTCAAACTGAAAACCAAATTAAAGACTCATTAACTTTCACAATAGCAACAAAGAAAATAAAATACCTAGGGATATGTTTAACTAAGGAGGTGAAAGACCTCTACAGGGAGAACTACAAAACACCAAGGAAGGAAATAGCAGGGGACAGAAACAGATGGAAAACCATATCATGCTCATGGATTGGGAGAATCAACATTGTTAAAATGTCCGCACTACCCAAAATGATCTATAGAGTCAATGCAATCCATATTAAAATACCAACATCATTTTTCACAGATTTAGAAAAAATAATTCTATGCTTCATATGGAACCAGAGAAGACCCCATATAGCTAAAACAACCTTAAGCAAAAAGAACAAATTAGGAGACATCAATTTACCAGACTTTAAGCTGTACTACAAGGCTATAGTACCAAAACAGCATGGTATTGGCACAAGAACAGAGACATAGACCAATGAAACAGGACTGAGAACCCAGATATAAAACCATCCTCATAAAGCCATCTGATATTTGACAAAGCAGGCAAAAACATACACTAGGGAAAGGAATCCCTATTCAATAAACAATGCTGGAAAAATTGGATAGCCACATGTAGAAGATTGAAACAGGATCTGTACCTCTCACTTCTTACAAAAGTCAACTCAAGATAGATAAGAGACTTAAACCTAGGGCATGAAAACATAAGGATTTTAAAAGAAAATGTTGCAAAAAGTCTTATAGACATTGGCCTACGCAAAGAATTTATGAAGAAGATCCCAAAAGCAAACACAGCAGCAACGAAAATAAATAAATGGGACCCAAGCACATTAAAAAGCTTCTGCAGAACTAAGGAAACTATCACTAGAGTGAACAGACAACCTACAGAACGGGAGAAAATATTTGCATGATATACCTACAACAAAGGGCTGATAACTAGAATCTGTACAGAACTCAGGAAAATTAAGAAAAAATCAAACAACCCTATTAAAAATGGGCAAAGGACATGAACAGAAACTTTGAAAGACAGACTAATGGACAACAAACATATGAAAAAAATGGTCAACACCTGTAGTCATCAGGGAAATGCAAATAAAAACCACAATGAGATATCACTTAACTCAAAATCAGTGCACACAGATGAGTATCATTTGTGTTACTGATTTGTAACACAATCAGTATTGTGATGGCTTTTATCAAAAAGTCCCAAACAACAAAGGTTGGCATGGATACAGAGAGATAGGAACACTCATACACTACTGGTGGAACTGCAGATTAATACAACCCCTATGGAAAGTAATATGGAGATACCTCAAAGAACTAAAAGTAGAACTACAATTTGATCCAGCAATCCCACTACTGGGTATTTACCCAAAGGAAAAAAAGACAGTCTATAATAAAGAGATCTGCACTCGAATGTTTATAGCAGCACAATTCACAATTGCAAAGATGTGGAAACAACCAAAGGGTCCTTTAATACATGAGTGGATTAATAAAATGTCTTATATGTGTACAATATAGCTACTCAGCCATAAAATGGTGAACTAGTACCTTTTGTATTATCCTGGATGGAGCTAGAGACCATTCTTCTAAGTAAAGTATCAGAATAATGCAAAAACAAGCACCGTATGTGCTCACCATTAAATTGGCACTGACACGTATGATACGTATGACATGTATGATCGACACATGGAAGTAACATTCATCGGGTGTTGAGCAGGTGAGGGGGTGGAGGGTATGGGTAAATTCACACCTAATGGGTGCAGTGTGCACTTTCTGAGGGTTGTGCACACTTGTAGCTCTGACTTGGGCAGTCCAAAGTCAATATATGTAGCCAAAGTGTGTGCACATTGTAACATTCTGAAATTAAAAAGAAAACTGGGTTTGTCTGACTTGAAGGATATTGCTCTTCTTTCAACTGCATCACAGTTATAGTAGCACTTACTCAAAATGGCCTAAAGGAGAATAGTCCTTTAGGTATTCTTGTTCAACACTTCAGCGACAAGAATGTATTGGGAGGTGATATGGAGTTACACAAAATGTTGGTAATATTTACAGTACATACCTGTTGATATCCCACAGTATACTGAACCTTGAAATCACATTGGGAAACAGACACTGAAGGAGTTATAAAAAGTTTGATGAGTATTAAAAAGGATAAGCATAAAAGGCTATGATAAGAAATTTTAAGTTTGTGTTTCAGTGGTATTCAAGATGGCTGCACCAAGGAAGTGATATAAACTGAGTTTTGAAAGGCACATTTTCTATCCTCATGCACTTTTAAAATTACCATTTATTTATTTCAAGGAAATATGAGAGTACAAACATTTTGGTTGCATTTTATATCTTTGCCTCTCCCTAACAGGGGTTAAAGGTATGCCCCTCCCCTCCACAATGCTCACCACATCCCTCAGCTGTGGGTCTACCCCCCTAATTCCCAAATCCCTGGTAAATACAACCACCATTTGAGCACCATAGTGTTAATCATTCAGTACCAATTTGACGGTGAGTACACGTGGAGCCCATTCTTCCGATCTTGTGTCACCTCACTTTGGACAATGGGCTTAAGCTCAATCCAGGATAATATGTGCGGTGCTAGCTCACTGTTGTTTCTTAGAATTGAGTAATATTCCATTGTAAACATATACCAAATTTTAATAATCCACTCATGAATTGACGGGCACTTGGGTTGTTTCCATGTCCTTGCAATAGTGAATTGTGCTGCCATAAACATTCAGGTGCAGATGTCTTTATGATAGAATCTCTTATTTCTCATGCACTTTAATGAAGTAAGAATCTCTCCCCAACATTTTCTTAGAGTAACTCAAACTCTAAGGGTGTGGGGGCCACCACCATCCTTTCCCATCAAGGCCTCTTGAGATTTTGACTTCCTGAATCTAAACCAGTCCCCCACTCTGGCTTTCTACCCTCTTTCTCTCACTATTTTCTTTTTTCCACTATTGATCTTCTCTCTTTGGTACTTGAGAATCTTGTAGAGTACTAACTAGGATATTTAGTTTCTCAGGAATATTTGTATTTTAGCAGGGCACATTTGAGTAGTGAGAAACTTTTAAGTTATAAAGGAATGAATTTATAATAGTGGAATTTCAGTGAACAACATAAAAAATAATAAGGTAGGGGGTTCAGATGTGGGTAAAATGAAACAAAAATAAAGTGGAGAGGGGGCTCAAAAGAGTTAATGCAATATATTCTTCCATGCCATTTTTAATGACTTATGGTTCTAATCTACCAAAATATTTTTGATCTACCATTATTGTTGTAGTAATACTAAACAGCTATATGACTTAGAAAGGGAAAAGGACTTCTCCCTACTACGTAGTATAATACGGACTTGGAAACAGATAAAATTTCTTCGACAACGACAAGGGTTTACAAGCACCCCAATAAAGTTACAGGTCCAGAGGTAAGAGGCTGCTCTATTTGCTCTTATTGGTCTCTTGGAAACTGCCAGTGAAAAACTGGGAATTTATAGTAACTGGGAAAAAATCCAGAAGCTAGACAACTATTTCAACAGGGACATGTATCTTGACTATATAAACAATTTGTACAACTGAAGAAGAAGACAACCCAATTTAAAAATGGGTAAAGGATTTGAACAGATAATTCACCAAAGAATGTACACAAATGGCAAATGAACACATGAAAGGATGTGCAGCATCATGTCCTGTCAGTAATTAATGCAAATTAAAACCACAATGAAATACTACCACACATATTAGAATGGCTAAAATCCCAAATAAATCAAAAATAAGAAAAGACACTAACAAATTCTGGAAAGGACACTGAGCAACAGAAACTTTGACTCATTGCTGTTGGGAATACAAAATGGTACAGCCACTTTGGAAACAGTTTGGCACTTTCTTATAAAGTTAAATATAGACCCAGCAACCTTACTCCCAGGTGAAACATGTTTTAGATAATTGGATAAAATCATAAAACATATCTAGTGGAGGAGATAATTGCAATTCAAAACTAAACACATAAGCTATTTGTGAACTCATAGTGAAATAACTATTTTCGTTACCACAACCCATTGTCCTGGGTTTTTTGTTTTTTAAAAGTATAAAAGTTTAATGTAATTTCAGGCAATTAAGAAAATATTTATTTTGTTGATTTTTTTTTCATGCTGCAGTGTTGTGTTTTTTTTTTTTTTAACAAAAGTGCTTCTGACAATTTGTAAACCTAAACCTAGCATGGAACTTTATCTTAGACTGCTGAATTAAAATAACTCTAATGACTTGCCTTTGATCCTTTAAACCAACCTGACACAGCCATGCATCATGAAGTCATGAGAAAAAAAGGAAAATTACTGAGAACACTGGCTCCAGACCCATATTTCCTGCTCACCAACAACTCTTGTTGTTGCCGCTACTCTGAACTCCAGTCCCACCTGAGGCCCTATGAGTTTGTTCTTCCTGACATTAACAGTCAGCTTTTCTAGTGGACTTTGGAAATATTCACCTCTCCAGACTGTGTCTAGCTGGAGACCTCTGAACTAAATCCCACTCTGTCAGTGACCAGGTTGGCCTTAGCAGGACTAGCCCGAGCGATCCTAAATTGGGGCATTAGGATCATTAACGTATCATTAACATATCATTCTAGAATGATATGTTAATGTTCTTCATCTAGAAGAACTTATATGCTGGAAGGTGTTTCTGGAAACTCTGTTTTCTGGCCAAGGTTACCACTATTGACTTCACAACAAACTTGGTCCTTGTGAGTCCTAACTGAATAAACTGTAGGAAAAGACAATATTTATGACAATAAGATCTGAGACCTAGACACTTCCCTTGAGTTAGCTTTTCTCCATGTGTTTAGTTTGGGACATGTTGAATTTGATATGCTTTTGAGATATCACCAAATAAAGAAATTGAGTGGGCAGTTGGATGTATGGTTTGTGCTAGAAATAAAAATATGAAAGTCTGTTGCTGAGTAATCACAAGTGAAGCCAGGGATGTACATGAAACTGCTTAGGGAGAGAGTAGGGAACAATATGAGAGGAGAGCTAAGGACTGTGTCTTGAGAAATTGCTTTGAATGACTAGGTAGCGGAGGAGAAGAAACCAGAGAAGGGAGAGAGAAGCACCAGTTATAGTGTTTTGTCACAGAGGCAAAGAAAAAGAAGTTATTTTAAGTAGGAGGAAGTGGTTAACAGTGTTTAATGCCTCTGAAATATCAGTTAAGTTCAGGACTAAAAATGTTCATTGGATTTCCTGACATAGAGGTTATTGATAATTTTAACTAGAGCAAGTTTTGTAAAGTGATAGTGGCAGAAATGAGGTAGCAGGAAATTGAGGCTATAGCTATCTCTTCTCATTCAGGCAGTAAATTCTCCTTGTCAAATGTTAGCAACACTGCATTAAGTTTAGAGAAGCTGGCTGGGCAAGTAGCTGTAGACTTTGTTGTCTTCTGGCCATGGAATCCAAACCACAGCACTGGTAAATAACACAGAGAACCCAGATTCCTGTATATTGTCTTCACCTGTGCTCTCCATTAGGCATTTCCTATCTGGAGAAGACTCAGATAACCGTCAAAGAGGCTTTTAAAATGAGAAAGTGCAAGCTATACCAGCAGGAAAGCCCAGAACATTTGGTAGAATAACTTGAGGCCTGTCATCACTTCCCAGAGACACTTGGCCCAGAATAGAAAGGAGGAAGCTATGGATCTAAGATCACTGCATAAATAACTTCCCCCAAAGGACATTCTTGGTATAATACCCATTCTCTAAGTTACTAATAACAGCTATTCTCTAAATTATTGTACATTGGAATCACCTGGGGGAATTTTAAAAATCACTGTTCTGATTTAATTGGTATGGGGTATAGTCTGAATATCAGGAGTGTTAAAAAGCTCCCCAGATGATTTTAATATGTAACAAAGTTTGAGAACCATTTTATTAAAGAATAGCAAGTTAATTAATGTCATAGTGATTACTCTAAATCAGAGAAAAACAATAATATTTATTTACTGTTACTTTTACCCCAAGCCCTGGGCTGAGCACTTTACATGAATTAGTGCATTTAATCTTCACAACAAGCCAATTTTCAGATAAGAAAAGTAAGGCATAGACTATACAGGTAATATCCATATTAGGCTACCTATATTCTATTTCAGAAGGCAAAAGCTACCTATTAATAATAGTGATATCCAAAACTGCAGTCCCCAACCCCAGGCTACTGACTGGTACCAGCCTGTTAGGGAACTGGCCACAGAGCTCTGCCCTTCTCCTCCCCACCATCTGTGGAAAAACTATCTTCCATGAAACTTAGGAAGAAGGGGTGCAGCAGGAGGTGAGCTGGAGGGGATGGGTGAAGCTTCATCTGTATTTACAGCTGTTCCCCATCGCTCACATCACCACCCGAACTCCACCTCCCCCACCCCCCTGCACCCCCCACTCTGTCCATGGAAAAATTGTATTCCATGAAAAGGGTCCCTGGTGCCAAAAAGGTTGGGGACTGCTGGTCCAAAAGACCACCAGGATATCTAAATAGCAGAAAGATAGTAGAAAGGAGAGCTTCATTGGTGAGAGCAGTTTGCAAACCAGGATGAGATAGTCTCTGGCATGTGCTGAAGGTGCTCTCTCTTAGAGGAGGAAAGGTGCAGTTTGGATTTTTATGCCTTACAGGGTCTGTATAACACAATACAGTCATAAATATTCTGCAGGTTTGGGGGAAAGCTATACCCAGTTAGTAAATATATATGTAACATACATCCCATGTTTACTTTGGGCAGGGGTTTAGCATTAAAATGAGATGGAATTTGGCTCTTTATGTCAAAAGGTGAACTGTAGGACACAAAGACAATTTGTGCACGGCCTCTGTAAGCTGGTTGCACTGCCTTAAGGTCTGAAGTCGCTCATCAGAAGAGAATGTTTGCTAAGGCCAGTCCTCTGTCCAACGAAAGTTGTAGTGGTCTGGGTTATAAATCAGAATTAGGAAGGGTCTGATAGTGCCTATTGTTAGGAAGTTTAGCAAGAGTGTAGTTTTCCTTGTAGCCTTAGGAATTTAGAAATTTGCCGTGCCAGCCAGGCCCTGAACCCTCGACCCATAGGTAACTTGTGTTTCCTTCAGCTTAGGGTCCATAGTAGTTGGTAGGGGGTGTCTCAGGTCACAGTAGCTTTTGAACAGCTCTATTGGGATATGATTTTCATACCATACAGTTCACCCATTTAAAGTGTACAGTTCTATGGCTGTTAGTATATTCACAGAGTTGTGCAACAATCGCTACAATTTAATCTTAGAACATTTTAGTCACTGCCAAAAAGAAACCATCTTCCCATTAGCAGTTACTCCTCATGTGTGTGGACATATGTTTTTATTTCTTTTGGTTATATACCTAGGATTGGAATTGCTGGGTCATATAGTAACTTAATGGTTAACATTTTGAGGACCTGCCAGACTGTTTTCCAAAATAGCTGTACCCCATTTTCCATTCCTGACAGAGCATATAATCCTATCTTACCAAAGGATTTCCTTCTTAAATGATTAAAATTAAAAAATAAAGCTTTGTGCTAAAAAGAATAATTCTTTAAGCTATTAGAAAAACAACTCCTACATCAATTATTTTCTGAAACAGTTCCAAATAACTGGGATTTTGTTGAACTACTAATAGTAGAGGAATAGTAATAGTACCTACTTCATGAGGCTGTGAGAATTAAATGAGTTAATATGTATAAAGTACTCAGAACATTACCTGGCACATACTTAGTAAGTACTGTATAAGTGTTAGCTAGTAGTAGTAGCAGCAGCAGCAGCAATAGTAGTAATGTCATGAACATGCATAAACACTTAATATCACTGTGGTTACCTTTCCTTATATCTGGTCATGTTCTCACAGCTTAAAAAATATGAGAGGAAGAAAAATGAGAGGAAATATGGTGTGTGTACATTAATTTATACTTCCCCATTCCCCTGGTTACTTATTCTCACCAGAGGAAAGTTTTCTTTTTTGTTTTCTACTTTTTTTTTTTTTTTTTTTTTTTAGTAGAGACAGGCTCTTGCTCTTTGCTCAGGCTGGTCTTGAACTACTGAGCTCAACCAGTTCTCCCACCTCAGCCTTCCATAGTGCTAGGATTACAGGCATGAGCCACCACACCTGGCCAGGAAAGGTTTCTTGATGCCCTTAGAAAGGGCTGTAAACACTAAAGGTAAATTTGCAGAATAGGGAGAAATCTGTGAAAGCTAAGAACAAGTTTATGAAGTTTTTTTTAATGCTTATCATATTGATAATTTCCTTAGGATATAAAATAATTTGTTGTAAGAGTTTGGGTGTGTGTGTGTGTGTGTGTGTGTGTGTGTGTGTTTTGACAAGACCTCCAACAACTCTCTAATACTTCTGTTATTTCTGCTTTAAATAATTCTACTTATTAATTAGGAATAAATATGATGCACAAGAACAAGAGCAAATGTCAGAAATATCTGAAACTGAGAAGAAAACTGAAGGAAAAGCATTTAATGAAGAAAAGCAGGAGGTATTTATATTGTAAAATAATATTCAATTCATCTTAACTAGTTATAATAGTTTATTGTTTGGTAGAATAGGAAATCTTGGTATTTGTGACATATATCCAACAAAATGACAAATATAGGAAATAAAAGTTTAATTTTAAGAACAAGTACCCTACATAAGGAATGTTCATGGTAAATTATATATTTATTTTTTGATATCTAGAAACTGTCATATTTAGCTGCAGAATTTAAAGAAATAGAAATTGAAAGAATAAAGCCAATTACTTTGATGCCACAACTTTCCTTCACTGCAGAATTAACAAACTTATCCAAGTGTTCACTGTAAGCACTTTTTAAGAATTATTTCTTCATTGTATATTGTCTGTTATATTGTTTTTAATAATGTTAGATTTCTTGAGTGAGTGCCATATGCCTCATATTCTGTTAAGTTTTTAAAAATGCATTTTCACATTTAATTGTTACCATAGCTCTTGTGAAGTCTGACATTATCCTTATCTTCGAGATGGGGAGATTTATGCTTATGGAAGGTTAAGTTGCCCAGGGTAACACATCTAATACATGACTGATGTGGGATATATTCCAGTCATGTTTGCTATAGAGGCTATAATGTCTTCACTGCTAAGCTTCATATATTGAGAATTAGGTTTCTTGTTTTGCTATGGTAATAATTTTTGTTCAGGTGTAGATAGGTGGAATATAAAGCTACTACGTAAAATAAAATTATACCATAACCTTTGCTTGTTAAAGGACCCTTGGCTGTCATAAAAACTATTTCAGATCAAGAGGGCCCTCTGGACAATTTTCTTATTTGACAACACAAGCTTCATTTTTTCCTAGGTGTGACTTCTTCCTTGAGCTATAATTTTTTTCTCCCTATGCCTAGGACATTATGCAAAAACAGACATCATACATATCCCCAATTCTCTCACCTACCAGGCTTATGGATATGGCAACTTAGAGCACTAGGTCCAGTTTTTCAACATCTCTATCCCATAGCACACTTTGTACCAGTCCATCTTTGAGTATTGTGAGTGTGCATCATTTAGCAGAGTGTTGGAACATAGTGGTTGTCTAATAAATATTCATATTTATTAAATGAGTGAATGGATATTTACATTTTTAAAGGACCATAAAGAGTAGCAGACACAGAGACACAATTATCACCACTCACTTTCTGACCAGAGAAGGGGGCAGCAGTGAAGCAATCCTTTATTTGTTCTATACATCCTTCGAAAATAGGCCTGAGATCATTTATTATGTAAATGAAGACCATCTAAATGAGAGTAAGGAAAACAAAGCCATAGAATGGAAGTTGGAGGGAAAAAGAATAAAGAGGAAGAAGATATGTGTGCTGGAAAACCTAGACTAAAACTTAGTAGAAGTCAAGGCAAAAGGAAATATAATGCCTTATAACTTTCAAAGCTATTGCTATCTGATAGCATTGTTATCATTCATTTAAAATGTTTGGTTGAATAAAAATTGATTCTCTAGAAAAGAATAATATGTTGATATCAAGGATATAAATGAAAGGAATACAGAGATTAGAGAGAAATTAAAAAGAATTTACAGTTGAAGAATAAGATAAGATTTCCTGAAGATAAATACAGTCCTGAATTAACAAATTTTCATAATCTATTCATGAACTCATTGTTAAAACTACTATTAGAGGGCAACATAAAGGGTAACTTTTATTGAGATATTTCTCTAAAAGTAATTGAAAAGATAGTCAAAAGAGGCCAACAGGGAGATAAGAAGTATCATCCCCTAATCCTCTGAGAACATTACAGAGAGGGGCAGATAATGGGGCAGAGATATACTAGTCCCACAGGATCATTTGGATGGGAGCAGGAGGGGATTTTATGTTTTAGCCTAGGGCTTTTCTTCTAGTCTTCTCCTGAAAAAGAAGGTGTTCTTAAACATCATTAGGTTAGTTGCCTTGCAGCTGAGAAGATATTCAATAAATGTTCATGGAGTGAATGAATGAATGGATGAAAGACTAGGAGTTTTATATCACTTGAAGTATCAATTTATTCCCCATAAAAATATTTTCATAGAAGCCCCAGGAATGTAACCTGGCTTGCCTCTCTGATCTTTAGGTTCAGAAAGAATAGCTTCCCTACTGTCCTGGGAAAAGGGGTATACAGCCTAAAACCTAATGGAATTTACAAAGACCTGTAAGAGGACACAACAAGCCTGTTGCCTTAGTGCCACATCCTTGAAGTTATTGAAAACATGGGGGTGGGAGGGAAAGTGAGTGTGTCTTTTAAAAGTATTTTCAAATTTTGTATTCAAGCTCCCTTCCCCCATTCCTCAGTCCCTCAGTTTTGTATGACATTTGGTGGGTAAATGATGTAATCTCTTTAAGTTATAATTTAGTAAAATAATAGCTGAATGATTTAAAGTACCTTGATTTTAGTTCTTTTTCTATTTTTGAGTACATATTTTTCATTAAAAACATTTGAGGAGAAATTTTTATGCACACGTAGACAAGTGTTATTTGGTATAAAGATACCATTTGTCCTCTAAAAATATCATCTTCATTTTAATATGCTAAAGTACATCTTGAAAGAACAATATTTTATATCCATTCTGTTTTTCAAGGATCAGTTAAAGGTTTATTTAATTTTTAGGCCTGAACAAAAGAGGAGAGCCAAAATTCAGAAGCTTAAATACTTTATTAAAATATTTTACAATAATAAGCAAGTTTCTCGTACTTCAGTATCTTCCCTACAGTTTGATTTTAAAGTCATGTTTCAGCAAATTTTCAATATGCAGTTATTATATTGGCCTGAAACAATTTGCCTGAAGGTATGCCATTATCATTTACTTTGGTATCTTATGTATCTTTCGTATCTAATGTATGATGCCATACATAATTTAAAATTTTTTATCAATTGCTAATATATAGTAATTTCTTTTATATTAAGAGATGACTCATTTTATATCTTTTATATTGAGATTATCTCTAATATCAATATAGGCAAGATATTTATAATTTATAATGTAATCTTTTATTCGATTTGTAGTTGTTCCAAATACTTTTCTCCTGCTAAAATTTCTGCCCACCCTGGATGTGCAGCATTACTGTTCATTCTCAAGTGAGGTAGAAGAGAGTTGCTTAAAGTATAATGAGTAGCATAGCTATTTTAAGTGTGGTTTTAAGTGTGATAATGATTTCTCCAAATTGCCCCAGCCCTGACTTGGTGGCTTCAGTCTCTTAATGAATTTGTTCTTCATCTGTTTTGGATTTTGGATCCCTTTAAAAATCAGATGAAAACATATACATAAGACTCCTTATTCCCTGTCCAAAGATCACACCATAAGATCCCCTGCACTAAAGGAAGAAGAAAATAGGATTATGGGGGAAAAAATAGAGGCAGTAAAGTCTAAACAAGAAGTCCTGATTGCTCATAAAGGGGTTAAACTTGAAGCTAGACCCGAAAGAAAAGTTAGGAGGGAATAAAGATTTGTGAAAGATGGAGCTTGAGGAGTAGGGAGAAGATTATAATTACAAATCTAAATCAAAATTATTTTTATAATGCCTATGATAATTTTGTTCTGTCCACGATAGATGATCTATTCAGTGTTCACTTATTCAAGTTCCTATCATCTTTACAATCTCCCTCTGTGTAAATTCCTACATTAAAAATATACTGACTATATTTTCCTACTATTTAACCTAAAATAAATTGTGATACAATAATCCAATCACTTGAAAGTTTAAAATCTGCTTCCCCAAATAGATAAATGTGTATTTTTGAGTCCTTCATCCATCCTATCACTTAGCACATCATCCTAATAAACCAAGAGGCAGGGAAGGAGAGGAATCTAGTTTGTCTCTACAAATTGTATCATTAGCAGCTATAAAAATTGCCTAGCAATTTTTGCTAGGCCTAACTATGTAAATCTCTATGCCTAGCCTAACAGATTCTAACCTGTATTTTTACTTCATTTCTTACCATTCCTCTTTACTCTTCAATTCAGCCAGATTGAATTGCTTTTCTTTTTCCCATACATCCTTGCAATTTTTTACATCTGAACTTTTTACAAATTCTAGCTGCTCCATTTATAATGCCCATTTTTCATTCTTAACACTTTTAATATGCTCAGCCTCAGCCACACAGTGGTGTTGATAACTGTCATCAGGATGCAAGACTGTCTCCTGGGAGGCCTCACTATGTGGAATTTTCTACCTTTGTACACATACCACTGTCCAGGGTCTGGCCTCCAGCTGTAATCAGAGAACCTGGATTTGACTGGCCACTGAGAATGCATCTACAAACCCTAAGCTAATTCGCAAGGCTGAAGTGTAAAAATCACAATACCAAATCAACATTTAAATATATTTATCAGTTCATTTTCTCTTTTTAGTCAGTCAGTTAGTTCACTGATTTATAACAAGAAATTTCTCACTCCAGCACTGGCACACACCTATAATCCCAGCTACCAGGAGGCTGAGGTGGGAGAATCACTTGAGCCGAAGGTTGGAGACCCTGCCCCTAAAAACAATTTCTTTCACAGGCCTACACCTCCTACAAACCTTTCCACACTAGGGATGCCTTTGTCAAAAAAACCAGTGTGTTGGCTTAAATTCGTTCTTACAAGTAAGCATTTAGATGACCAGAAAAAAAATATTTGACTTTCTTTTTTCTTTGCTTTCTCTGCTAATCAGCACATTCTTTCTTATCTTCCAAGGGGCAGTTTCCCCCCTTGATTTCATTCTTAGAGCATATATCACTCTTTCCCCAAGCACTGACAAACTAGTATAGGTCAAAACGACATTTTTCTATTGAAACAATTTTTGGTTTATAGTTAATGGCAGTAAACTTGCATGGCATTAGTAGAAAGCACAGCATAGAGAATCAGAAGACCTGGGTTTAGTACCCACTGAACTCCTATGGTACTTTCTACTTAGTACCTCCTTTTTCCCTTCTTCTGGAACTTTTCCTCCCTCTCCCATTCTCATAGCTTGTTTAATTTGTCCTTGGATTCCACAAGCCAGTGATTCTCCCTTTTACTTTTTCTTTTTTTTCCTTCCTGAGACATTCTGGCTCTGTCACCCAGGCTATAGTGCCATGGCATCAGCCTGGCTCACAGCAACCTCAAACTCTTGGGCTCAAGCGATCCTCCTACCTCAGCCCCCCAAATAGCTGGGACTACAGGCATACATCACCACACCTGGCTAATTTTTCTATTTTTAGTAGAGACAGGGTCTCACTCTTGCTCAGGCTGGTCTCGAACTCCTGAGCTCAAACGATCCACCCACCTCAGCCTCCCAGAGTGCTAGGATTACATCTCCCTTTTTCCTAACCAATTCAACCTAGGTTTCAATCACTTATAATAAAAACTAATATACTTTCATATAGAACCTCCATTTCCTCATTTGTAAAATGAGAATAACATCTATTAAGATTTCTTATAATTTTATCAGGTTCAAATGAGATAAAGAATTTTTTAAATACTACACAAAGTAAGTTATTAGGATATTGTGTTATATGTACCTGTATTCTCAGAACTGTATTTATAGTTATTATATTCAATTTATTTTCTATAAAGCCAGTAAAAGGCATTATACTTTTAAGGACATATGATTATCTACTTTCCTCATAATCATGTGGTTGAAATGCTACAGAACAACACCTATATTCTAATATTTTTTAAAAATGAATAAAAATGTGTTATTGAGGGTGCTTATTTTTTTCTTTTCTATTTTGTATTTCTTGTGAGCTATCAACCATTTCTTTTCTATTTAGGTTTATGAAGTAAGTAAAAGTACAAGCTTACTGGCAAAACTATACTTGCCTTTACCTAACTACACAGAACTGAAAGGCAAAACTGTTTTGGAATATGTAGAGTTTAGCTCTGACAAGCCGGTCACACCTGAGGATGGAGAAGTAGGAAGTAGTAAGTTTATTAAAAATGTTTCCTTCGCCATTTTCTTCATGAACACCATATCCTAAATAACCCTGGGTCATTTATGTGAGCAAAGAATCCTGTATTTATAGTTTTGGGTTAAAAATGAATTAAATTCTCCATTTAGATGGTAACCTAGATTGTTTAAAACTTTTTTTTGAATCGGATTTTTCAGGAAATTTAAAATCTGCAGTTAGCACCTGTGCTTTCCCTTCAGGGCAAGAGCATTATGCTCTGGAAGTGAGCTCTGCTCCTGGGTGGATGGACTGCTCTGCCTCTGCCCCTCCTTCAGTGAGCCTAAAGGCCTCCAGGACATGTGGATTGGTCTCTGACTGTGTAGGAAAGGGAGGACGAACAGGAGGGAGAGAAAAATAGAAGGAAGGACAGAGAAAAGGAGAGAGAAAAGAAGGGATGTTTCTGTTTATTTGTTTTTCAACTGATTTTACTCTTGTGCAATTAAGTTTAAGTTGGCACATCTCCAAGAACACCGTCATTCCTCTTCTCCCCAGGATTCCTTTCTTTCATCTTCTTAGGGGTTTTGCAACTACTCATCTGGTGAAAAGATAGGGTGTATGAACAAGTGAGCAGGGAGAGAAAGGAAGATAATAACTAGGCAAAAGTACCTAGGGAAAATAGGGAATAAGGAAAGAAGAGAGTCTGCTTAGAGTCCAGATGAAGCAGAGGAATAGGGTTGTAGAGACCCTGGAGAAAAGGACTCAGGATGCAAACAATTTAAGGAACGCTGGGAACTCAGCAAAAATTTCAAGAAGTATTGGTAAAGTCTCTGGAGATTGAAAAGGAAAATGGGTAGAGGCAAAGGACTCAGGAATGTAGGGAAAGGGGAGAAAGAGGAGCTTGTCTGCCTCTTTTTCTGCTGCCAGTGGTCCTTTCCTGCTGGAAGCCACTCCCAGAAAGAATGGTTAAGAAACTTCCAGGCATAAGAAAAGAAAATATGGGTGTTCATCTCTATGTAGGCAGCTCAGTCTTTTCCTCTCTCTTTTGTAGTCTGTTTGAAGTAGCCTTCCTTGAAGTCTTAGAGGGGAGATGAGGGGAAGCACTAAGAGCACAGCCTGGGCTCAGCACACAACTTCCTTTGTGTTCTTTAAGTTCCACAAATAAAAGTCAGGAGATGTACTTCAACAATGTACTTCAACTGCACCCTTTGAAAATTCATGTTTTTTAATGCCTTTTACAAAACAGATGTGCCTTTTATTCTTGAGGGAAGTGGAACTGAAGAACTGTGTCTTTTGACGTCAGGAAAACTTAGCTATTCTCTATCATGGGCCTTAGATGAAAATGGCATTCCTCTGACACCTCTGTCCCAGTCATCAAGATCTGCTTACTGCAGGTAATAAACAGATATGTTTCAAAAATAATGCCAGGTCTGACCAAGGCATCGGACAAAATGTGTGTGTGAAAGAGAAAACTCAAGTAGTAGTAGGAACAGTTTAGTTTATTTGGATGTTGATTTATTTTTTTCTTTAAATCACTTTTCTAAGGCAGTAATTTTATATGTAGGAGAATGTGTCTCTTTAGTGCTTAGGATTATAGCCACATGAATGATGAGAGGGGCATTCTAATAGCCTTTAACCTAGGCGAAGGCCAAGATTCCTGAGGATACATTTCTGGGGCCTTTATATCTCCCAGTCATTTTAGATTATCAAAGAATCATTTATGCATTATCATTTATGCATTATCAATTTTCTGGCAGGAAAATTCTGAAAAGTTTATTCTGTGTCCCAGGAATTCCCAGAGGAGTTGAGATTAATTTTTAGATCACACACACAAATAGGATTGCTAGTAAGAGTACAATAAAATTCTATAAAAATGATGATAATGCTGGCTTCTATACTATGCTATCTTTGAGGAAAATAATAGATATAAAAGAACTAGTAGATTTCATCATTTAAAAAGTAGTGAATGAGCTGGACATGGTGGTGCTTGCCAGTTGTCCCAGCTACTCAGGAGGCTGAGGCAGGAAGATTGCTTAAGCTCAGGAGTTCAAGGCCAGCCTGGGCAACATGGCGAGACCCTGTCTTTAACAAGAAAATAAAGTTAGGAATGATTATGAAAAATAGCCTTCCCCTCCATGTCTGAACACATATTTTTTAAAACAAATGGATGTAAAAATTATATCTAACTATATGACATTCCAGAAAAGCCAAAATTATGGAGATAGGAAAAAGATGAGTGGTTGCCAGAGTTTCCAAGGGGAGGGAGGGATAAATAGATGGATCATCCAGGAATTTTAGGGTAGTGAAACTATTCTGTCTGATACTATGATGGCAGATACATATCATTATACATTTGTCAAAACCTATAGAATATATTAATATAACACCAAGAGTGAACCTAGTGTAGACTACAGACTTTGGGTGACAATGATGATTCAGTGTAGGTTCATGAATTGTAACAAATGTACCACATCACTCTGGTAAGGATGTTGCTAGTGGGGGAGGCTGCACATATGTATGGGGACCTGGTATATGGGAATTCTCCGTACTTTCAGCTTAATTTTACTGTGAACCTAAAACTTCTCTTAAAAATTATCTTTTAAAAAAATAAAATAATAAAAAAATGTAATTGCTATAAATAACTTGAGTTAAATAGGAAATCAAAACAAATTAGAGATTATTTAAAAAACAACAATAGAACACTATTATGTGAAAACCAGTGGCATATGGTGAGAGTCATAGTGCATAAATACTTTTCTTGGGTAAAAAAGAGTTTTAGAGGGAAAAAAAACCTAGACTAATTGGCAATAGCACACGGAGATAATTAGTGCCGAGGAAACTGAGGTAGTGGAGGTAGGTAACTTATCAAGAAGTTTGAAAGTAAAAAGAAACTGAAAAATAAGAGAGACAGCAGAACCAAGGTGTGGATTTCTTAAAAATGGGGGCAAGCTTTATCTTTTTAAAAAAAGAAGTGATAAAATCCATGGGAAGAAAGCCAGAATATATTAGGAATTGTATAAGGTCCTTCAGAGTCAGGAAGGTATCTGACTACAACCCAAGAAAATAGCTGTGGTTCTAGAGAAGAAAAAAATCTCTCTTCAAATCAGAGAATGAGACAGAAATCACTATGAAGATAGAAATGTAATTTTGGTGAATGTTCTTGTTTTGCTAAGTAAATGAGGTCATCTTCTTAGAGACCTGGAGAAGGGCATTTTAAGAGAAAAATTGACAGCTAGTAAAAATAATTCATTTTGGAGTTAATGAGTAAGACTTTTAATACCCACAACTATTATTTTTTACACCTCTTAATATTTGTCTAGCATAGTCCCCACAAGTGTTATTCCCAATCTTTGCCTCATCATCATATTCTTTGCATTTTTCTTTATAGTCAGACTTTTGTTCCTTCATTATGAAGATGACTTTTATACAGATAATTTGGAACTTCCCTTTGTGTTTTTTAGGATTTTACTGACATATTTATGTCTTTTTCTTCCCTTACTCTCAGCCTCAATCTCCCTAAATTCTTAGGTTTTTATATTCAAAATCCATCTTTGTTTTAAAACAAACAAAAACTCAAGCATTTGATTAAACCCTGAAAACCATTTTTGGCTACTTTTCCTGTCCGAGTCCTCATATGTATGGTCTGCTGCTCTGCATACATTGCCTCCACTTTCTATTCACACATTCCCTTCCTAACCCTAGCCACTTATTCCTGAAAGTTACCAGTGAATGACCTTCTGGCCATATCCATTGGCCTGTCATCACTGTTTTACAGTTACAGTTACTGGGGAACTCAGGTTTACAAAAGATTGAAAGCAGTTCCATGCAGGAGTGGGACAGGTGACAGGTTTCAACAGGGAGTGAATTGAAAGAGAGGTTTTGAAAGTTCAGGGCTCTAAGTAAATCTTTATAATTAGAGAAAGTTATAGACTGTCCTCCACAGTTGTGAGAGCTCAGGATGGCATTGAACAGTGGTTCTGGGAACTCAGAATGGGTCCTGCAGAAGGCAAGGCTAACTTGTGGGAGTCAGAGAATGAAGCTGAAGGAGATCTGAAAGACAGAATTTCACTCATTTACCCATTCATTAATTCATTCATCGAATATTGATTGAGCTGGAGATAAAGCAGTGAACCAAAAGAGAGTCTTAGAATGCTTTAGCACTGCGTTAAACACACCTCTCCAATACCGATGATTATCTAGTTCTCATTTTGCATACTTTTAAACATAAAGCAGTTTTCTTACACCCACTAGTTAATGAAATTTTCTAACATATTAATAGTTTGTTGACTTTTATGTTTTCCCCTATTTCTTATTTTCCATACATTCTCTCTGGATTTATTTTTCTTGCCAAAGTCTGCTCTTTTAATGATTCTTTCAGTCAGTTTCTGTGGATAGCAAATTTGTTTAGTCTTTGTTTATCTGAAAATGTCTTTATTTTGTCCTAATTCTTGAATAGTAATTTAGGTGGGTATAAAATTTGAGGATGGTATTTATTTTATCGTAACACTTTGAAGCTATTATAGTACTGCATAATCTTCTGGGATTTATTATTACTGTCTAAAAGTCTACTATCAGTCTAAATGTTGGGCTTTTTTAGACTATCTTTTCTCCCTAGTAACTTTAAATTTTTTTCTTAATTCATAGAGGTGGAAAGTGGAATAGAGGTTACTAGGGGGTAGGGCTGGGAGAAATAGGGAGTTATTGTTTTAATATATTCACAGAGTTGCACAATTATCAGTACAATCTGGAGATGGATAGTGGTGATGGTTGTATAACATTGTGAATGTACTTAATGCCACCGAATTATATATATACAGTTAAAAGTGGTTATTATGGTAAATTTTATATCATATATATTTTACTTCAATTTTAAAAACATGCCTTTGGCATAGCATTTGGCTGTGTAAACCATGTGTCTTGGGGCCTGCTAGAATTAAAGAATGCCTATTTTTCAGGGCCATGCTATACTTTGATTCGTTTTGACTGAAATAAGATACATATTTTAGGACACCATTAGACAGAAAACAATCAGTTTCACATCTCCTTTGTACTACTTCCAGCTCTCCACCTGCAAAGTGAAAATCTTTAATAAAAAAGAAAGAATGGACCAGGCACAGTGGCTCACACCTGTAATCCTAGCATTTTCGGAGGCTAAGTGGGGAGGATCACTTGAGATCAGGAGTTTAAGATCAACCTGAGCAAGAGCGAAACCCCATCTCTACAAAAAATAGAGAAATTAGCTGGGCATGGTGGCATGTGCCTGTAGTCCCAGCTACTCCAGAAGCTAAGGCAGGAGGATTGCTTGAGCCCAGGAGTTTGAGGTTGCAGCAAGCTATGATGACATCCCTGCACTCTAGCTGGGGCAACAGAGCGAGAGTTTGTCTCAAGAAGAAAGGAAGGGAAGAAGGGAAGGAAGGAAAGGGAAAGAGAAAGAAAACATTCAATTGTTTGGTCTTGAGCCAAGAAGCACATTTTTTGCTTGGTGTTCAGTTGTGGAAGGGCTGTACAGATGACACAGGGACTTTGCCACAGCCCATAGCTAACTACTTACAGAGCAGCTGGGAGAATCTCTGTAGCAAGGCTCTGAGGTTTTTATTACTTATCAGGAGGCAGAAATCATGGGACTTATGTTGAAATCCAGTTACAAATTCCCTTTTTTAAAGGATATAATGGGATAAGTTTCTCTCTCTAATCTGTTAACATTTAATCTTTACCTCAGGTTCTGTCTTGTAGGGGACCTGGGCTAAGGTTGTTTTCAGAGGGAAAATTTGTTACATGGTAGTGTCAAGGGTGTCAAGTCCTAGAGATCTCTTATGACATAGACATCAAAACAGTTCAAATATGAGAGCAGAAATAGGAATTAAAAGAAAAGAATGCTCAAACTTCACTATTTATAATTTTGCTTACATCCTATCATACCAGGCATTATCTTTTGCAGCAATAGCTTCAGAAGATTTTTCATAGAAATATGAACAGATGGAAAGGAGATGATGTAAAATATTTGGGCTAAAACATTATTGAATCTTCGTCAGAACTGTATTTCTGGAGTCCCAATTTATAGATGGGACCTTTTCTCAAGTACTTTATAGAAAGGATCTTGGAAATTTTTAGTCCAAATTCCTCTACACGTGATGGAACAAATCAATGAAGAGAGAGATTTAACAACTAGGATAATTGATAGCATTAAAGAAATCTTTACTCTTTAGGGTTGAATTCCTTTTGCACTTAGCCTATAGCTAAGGTCACTAAGGCTATACTATGAGTTTTGAAGATTGTCTCATATGATCAAACAAAGATAACCCCCTGGCACACACTGTCTGGTTAACTGCATTACTGTCTATTATGTTTCAATCGTAAAGATATGGCCTAAAGTTGTTTTTATTTTGTGTACTTTGTTAATTTTGCTTAGGCAAACATTTTGGTTAAATTTCAATATTGTGCATCCTGTGAAAAGAAAATAATAAGTTTCTATGTTTAGGGTTTATAGAATACATCCAATAAGCACTGTTCACTTAAGCATCTACTGTATTTTAGTTACTACACAGAGAGGAGATAGCAGAGATTTACAGGCTTTATTTTTAAGAGGCTTGTTGTCTTTTGTAGACATTTATCAAAAGACTATGATACAAGTTAGAATATGAGAAGAACCAGGAGAGCTATCACATATAAACTTTCTATTTTATCCTCACATACAGTGGAAAGATAGATTTTATCTTTAAAGAACCAAAAGGGTATGTTTTCGCCTTTTTTAATGATGTATCATCTGCATATTGTATGCAAATTCACAAAATGTTTTCTCTGTGTTAGTGTGTTAAGGAATGTAAATGCAAGGGGCGTTCCTGGAATTCCGTGGCTCAAGGATGCACAGAAGCTTTTAGAATGGGCCAATGAAGTCAGAATTGATCCAAATAATCCAGAATATTCTGAATTAATGGAATTTATTATGGTAAGTTATAGCAAATATCAATACTGTAAATGTATCCTATATCCTAAGCTCTACCCTTTTCTACTCCCCCATAGTTTGCTATGTATTTTTCTAGGCACTAGGGAGCATGTCAAGGTAAGTCTGAAGTCAGATACAGTTTTCAACCTTTGTACAGTATTGTAAAGGGAATTGGATGTTCAGCAACTGAAATAATTACTGTTAGGCATGATGGTTGGTCCTCTCTACCTACTTAGCAGCCCACAGTATATCCAGCAGGCTAACCTTGAGGTTAACATCTATTATACACCAATAGATATGCCTGCCATACTATTAGATGCTGAAGATATCAAGATGACTTATTGACACATTCCTTCCCTGAGACTCCATTTATGGTCACTTTAATTTTTCTTTATAGCCAACTGAATTGCTCTATGTATCCCAAATGCTTTCCTCATGCCTTTATTCATGCCATTGTTCTGCCTAGAAGGGCATCCACAGTGGCTATCTTATCTAACCTGCAAGGCTGAAAAATGTTTCCCTGGTAACCTCAGTTGACATGGGCTCTTCCCTTGCTCTCCTATCAACCTTTTTTCTTTTTAAATAAACTCTAACAACTCTAATCTCATTCTGCCATTACTGTAGTTATTCATTCATGTGTTTTGTCTTTTCTTGTGAACTATAGCTAATAAATCTTTGTCTCTCTGTTAGCAACTAGCACTATTCCTTGCATGGATCATGCACTCATATTTACATTTGTTGATTAAAGCAACCTATAAATTAGATTACTACATTGAGCTCCCCTAGATTAGAGCTTTCCAAATGATGTACAGAATTGGTTACAGGTGTACAGAAATATTGATCTTCTCTCAACTCTTAGGGCAACCAAATAAGAACAGACCCAACTTTTAATTCAGTGTGCCATACAAATATTTTCATTTTCTGTGTAAGCCATGACTAGGAGAAGGTCGAGAAGCCATGTAGACTGCATTCTGTATTTTTTGCATATACTATCCCTCTACAGATTCAATTTCTCCTACTTTCCTACTTGCCACTCTTACATCTCACAGCTGAGGGAGAAAAAGAGTTTTGAAATAATTTCTGATATTAAAAAATTAATATTTTAAGTAAAGACTTTACATTTTTGTGTTTTACAGTACATGAGATATAAGGAGCAGGTTATTCCAAAATACTTCCGTCTTGACCAGTTGCAAGATGAATTTAACTTTGTTTCTGAAGAGGAGATGAAAAAGAGTAAACGTTTCCAGCTATTGCAGCTTAGAAATGCAGGTCAATTAGATATTTTCCTTCTGCAGCAAATGCCTATCTATGATAGAGAAATTCCAGATTCAGTCCTCCAGGTACTTGATTTCTATTTGAAATGGCTTGTTGTATGCTAAAGCTAATAATATTTTGCTACTTTAAACTCATCTTAATTTCTTTCTTTTTTTTTTTAAACTAATAATGTGTAGACAGATTTACCTCCTTCTCTTTAGACAATAAAAATGTACAGATCTCCCATAATTCCAGAAAGCCCTTAGCTTGATTTTACAACTTAATGTGGTCCAATCTGTTTAACAGCCAAAATCTTTCAGGTATATTCTAAGTGTATGTAACTGTTATATTTTTGTTATAAAATGTATCACCAATTTAAAAGCAGCTTTGGGGGATAAAAGGGAGAAACACTACCACAATAAACTTACACGTTGATCATAAAGCACATCTCAATTTCACAAACTTTAAAATATGAAAAAAAAGAAAAGTTAGCTGGAGCCAGTTGGCACCTATTTCTTTCAACTCTACCTTCATGAATTTCATATTAGTTGCTTTAAATTTCCTACAGGGGGAGTATTTACATCGTAAATCAGAAAATACTTTTTCTTCCCACTCCAAAAGAAACTGTTGTTAAAGGTTTACCAGCACTCCACTAGCCTTACCATAGAAGAATTATAAGACCTGATTCCTGTAGAAATAACCAATTATAGTAATCCTAGCATTTGAGCTTGCTAAGTGATAGTTCAAGAAGAAAGGAATTGTTTTTCCATCTCTGAAGAAAATGCTATATGATAGAATTACTACTGCAGGATGATGTCAGCCAACTTAGATAAAGATACCAGATTCTGATGAAGGATATTAAGGTTTATACATTTTATAAGTCAGAAAGAGTGAATCCACTCTGTTAAAATGAGAGGTTTTAAAATTTCATAATATTAAGGGGGTACAAATGTTTTTGTTACATGGATAGCTTTTTTAATGCTTGAGTCAGGGCTATAAGTGTGCCCATCACCCAAATAGTGTTCATTGTACCCGTTAGGTAGGTTTTTGCCCCTCCCATTATCCACCCTTCCTCCTGCTTGATTTCCAATGACTTTTACTTCCCTCTTGGCACATGTGTGCCCATTGGCTAGTTCCAATTTACTAGAGCGTACATGTGGTTTTTATTTTTCCATTCTTGAGATATCCACTTAGGATAATGGTCTCTAATTCCTTCCAAATTGTTGCAAAAGGAATTAATTCATCCTGTTTTTTATGTCTAAATAGTACTCTGTGGTATATATATACCAACATTTTGTTAATCCACTCATGAACTGATGGGCACTTGGGTTGATTCCAGATCTTTGTAATTGTGAATTGTGCTGCAATAAACATTTAAGTACAGAAATCTTTTTGATAAAATGACTTCTTTTTCTTTCGGTAGATACACAGTAGTGGGATTGCTGGTTTAAATGGTAGGTCTACTTTTAGTTCTTTGAGAAATCTCCATAGTGTTTTCCATAGAGGTTATACTGTTAACAATATGCAGTCCCACCAACACTGTATAAGCATTTTTTTCTCTCTGCATCAATGTCAGCATCTATTGTTTTTGGACTTTTTAATAAAAGCTATATTAACTAGAGTAAGGTAATATTTCATTGTGGTTTTAATCTGTATTACCCTGATAATTAGTGACATTGAGCATTTTTTTCATGTTCTTTTGCTGTTTGTCTATCTTTTCTTAAAAAACTTCTGTTCATGTCTTTTGTGCACTTTTTAATGGTTTTTTTTTCTTGCTGATTTATTTGAGTTCTTTGCAAATTCTGGGTATTAGCCCTTTATTGGATATATAGTTCGTGGATATTTTCTCACATTCTGTAGGTTGTTTATTTGCTTTGTGGATTATTTCCTTAGGTATACAGAAACTTTTTAATTTAATCAAGTTCCATTTATTTATTTTTGTGGTTACTATAATTGCCAATGGGGTCTTATTAATAAATACTTTGCCTAGACCTATGTCTAGAAGAGTTTTGCCTACATTTTATTCTAGAATTCTTATGGTTTCATGCCTTACATTTAAGTCTTTTATCTATCTTGAATTAATTTTTGTGAATGTTGAGAGATAGGGGTCCCGTTTTATTCTTTTGCCTGTGGCTATTCACTATCTTCAGCACGACTTATCAAATAGGGCCTCTTTTCCCCAGCGTATATTGTTGTTTGCTTTGTCCAACATCAGTTTGCTCTAGGCTCATGGTTTTATATCTGGGTTCTCTATTCTGTTCCATTGGTCTATGTCCCTATTTTTGTACCAATTGAATACTGTTTTGGTTACTATAGCCTTGTAGTATAGTTTGAAGTCTGATAATGTGGTGCCTCCAGATTTGTTCTTTTTGCTTAAAATTGCTTTGATTATTCAGGCTCTTTTCTGGTTACAAACAAAGCATAGGATTATTTTTTCTAGATCTGTGAAATATGACATTGGTATTTTGATGGGGATTGCATTGAATCTGTAAATCACTTTGAATAGTATGAACATTTTAACAATGTTGATTGTACTGATCCATGAGCAAGATATTTTTCCATTTGTTTTTGTCCTCTGCTATTTCTTTTCTCAGAGATTTCTAGTTCTCCTTGTGGAGATCTTTCATCTCCTTGGTTAATATATTCCTAAGTATTTTATTTTCTTTGTAGCTATTTTGAATGGTATTGAATCTTTGATTTGACTCTCAGCTTGACTGTTATTGGTATATAGAAATGCTACTGATTTGTGTACATTAATTTTGTAATATGAGACTTTTCTGAATTTATCTATCAATTCTAGGAGTCTCTTGGTGGAATTTTCAAGGTTTTCTAGATACAAGGTCATATTGTCAGTGAAAAGCAATAGTTTCACCTCTTCTTTCCCAATTTGGATACCCTTTATTTCTTTTTCTTGCCTGACTGCTCTGGCTAGTACTTCCAGCATTATGTTGATAGAAGTGGTGACAGTGGGCACCACTGTCTTGTGTCTTGTTCCAGTTATTAGGGGGAATGCTTTCAGCTTTTTCCCATTCAGTATGATGTTGGCTGTGGGTTTGTCATATATGGCTTTTATAATTTTCCTATGTGTTCTTTCTGTGCCTCGTTTGTTGAGGGTTTCTATCATGAAAGGGTGCTGAATTTTGTCAGATGCTTTTTCTGCATCTATTGAGATGATCATATGGTCTTCATTTTTACTTATGTTTCTGTGTTGAATCACATTTATTGATTTACATATGTTGAACCATCCTTGTATCCCTTGATGAAGCTCACCTGGTCATAATGGCTTATTTCTTTTTGATGTGCTATTGAATTCAGTTTTCTAGTATTTTATTGAGGATTTTTGCATCTGAATTTATAAGGGATACTGGTCTGTAGTTTTATTTTTTGTTGTGTCCTTTCTGGGCTTTTGTATCAAGGCGATACTGGCTTTGTAGAATGAGTTGGGGAGGAATCCTTCCTTCTGTTCAGGAGTTCTGTTTCTTCCTCATTGGGTCTTGGGTGGTTGTGTGTTTCCAGGAATTTGTCCATTTCCTCTATGTTTTCTAGTTTATGTGTGTAGAGATTTCTGTAGTATTCATGGTTTTGTACTTCTGTGCTATCAGTTGTAGTATCTCCTTTTACATTTCTGATTGAACTTAATTTGGGTCCTTTCTCCTCTATTCCTCATTAAACTAGCAAGAGGTCTATCAATTTTTTTTATCTTTTCAAAGAATCAGCCTTGTATTGTTGTTTTTGTTTTCCTTTTCATTTAGCTCTGCTCTGACCTTAGTTATTTGTTTTCTTCTGCTGGCTTTGGGTTTGGTTTGCTCTTCCTTTTCAAGTTCCTTTAGATGTGATATTAGGTTACTAATTTGTGATCATTCTGTATTTTTGATGTGGACATTTGAGGCTATGAATTCTCCCCTTAGGAATGTTTTTAATGAATCCTATAGATTGTGATAGTTATGTCCCTTTTGTTATTCAGTTCAAGGAATCTTGATTTCCATCTTTATTTCACTATTTACCCAATAATCATTCAGCAACAGGTTGTTTAATTCCTATGATTTTATATATTTGAGTGTTTCTCTTGGAATTGATTTTTAGTTTTATTCCAGTGTGGTCTGAGAGGATACATAGTATGATTTTGATTTTTTTAACATTTGTTGGGACATGTTTTGGGCCCTAAGATATGATCAATCTTGGAGAGTGTCCCATGTGCTGATAAGAATGTATAATCAGTAGTTTGGAGGGTAGAATGTTCTGTAAATATCTCTTAGGTCCATTTGTTTTAAGGTCCCCTTTAAGTACAGTGTTTCTTTATTTTCTACTTTGATGATTTGTCTGGCTCTGACAGTCAGGTGTTGAAGTCCCTGGCAATTATGATGCTACTATTTATTTCCTTGTTTAGCTCTACTTAAATTTGTTTTATGTATCTGGGAGCTCTTCAGTATTAGGTGTATATGATATACATTCCCATATATATATGATTGTTATGTCTTCTTGTTGAATTGTTCCCTTTACCATTGTATAATGGCCATCTTTGTCTTTACCACTGTTGATTTGAAGTCAATTTTATCTGATATGAGAATGGCTATATCTGCTCTCTTTCGATTTCCATTTGCGTGGAATATTTTTTTCCATCTTTTTGCCTTAAGCCTGCATGTGTCCTTATGATTTAGATGTGTTTCCTGGAGACAGCATATATTTGGGTTGTGTTTTTTTCTTTATTCAGCCACCCTATGTCTTTTGAGTGGCACATTTAAACTGTGAATGTTTAGTAATAGAATTAATATGTGGTATGCTGTTCTGTTCATCATGTTCAGTAGTACCTTACTGCTTTGTTTTCCCTTTTGTGCTGTTGTTTTATAAGAGCTATGAGCTTTAGCTATTTGGGGTGTTTTTTATACTGGTGGGTATCTATTATGTTGATTCATGTATAATGCAGTTCTGAGTATTTCCTGCAGGGCAGGTCTGGTCATGACAAATTCCCTCAGTGTTTGCTTGTCTGGAAAAGACTTAATCTCTCCATCAATTGTGAAAGTTAGTTTTGTAGGATACAAAATTCTAGGCTGGCAGTTGTTTTATTAAGAAGATGGAAGATGGGGCCTTACTTTCTTCTGGGTTGTAAGGTTTCCACTGAGAAATCTACAGTTACCATAATGTGTTTTCTTTGGAGGTTTTTTTGTTATTTTTGTCTTAATGCTTGTAGAATTTTCTCCTTTATTTTTAGTTTCACCAGGTTGATTACTATGTATCTTGGAGATGTCCTATTTGTTATGAATCTTCCTGGTGTTAGATTACCATCTTGTATCTAGGTGTCTGGATCTCTGGCAATACCAGGGAAGTTTTCCTCAATAATTTCCTCAAATAGATTTTCCATGCTTTTAACTCTTTCTTCTTCTTCCTAAAGGAATACCTATAATTTATGTGTTAGTTTGCTTTGAATGGTCCCATATCTCTGTAAGTGATTGCTCGGTCTTTTTTATTCTCTCTCTGCCTCTTTGAATTACTGGGTTAGCTCAAGAGCCTCATCTTCAAGCCCTGAGAGTCTTACTTCTCCTTGGTTTAGTCTGTTCCTGAAGTTTCTGCTGTGTTTTGAAATTTCCTAAATGCCTCTTTCATTTCTTAAGTTCTATTATATCCTTTCGTATGTTGCCTAGCTCTATAGTGACATTTTCATTAATTTCCTAAGATTTTTTTTGGCTTCTTTTTGTTGGTTTTCAACTTTCTCTTCAATTCCATTCATCTTATTTGCCATCCATATTCGGAATTCCATTTCTGTCTTTTTGGCAGTTTCCTTGTGGTTGGAGCTCACTATTGTAGCTCCATTGTGATCCCTTGGGGGTGTCAAACTGAGTGAACAGGGACTTTTCACCTACACAACTGTGAGACAACAAATTTTTGTTGTTTTAAGCTGATAAATTTGTAATAATTTGTTATGGCAGCAATAGCAAACTAGCACACTAATAAAGGAAAACCAAACATTATTGCCTCTTAATATGATACAATATGAAATACACAGCAGTACTTATGCATTCTCTTTGCCAAAAATGTATATTCTGAATCTAATTAAGATGTTAGACTAATTTGTTTACAAGAAATAGGAGGGATAGAAAAACAAGTTAAATGGCACTACAAGGAAAGAATCAAAACAAATATGAAATGTGGGACAACTGACTTGATCTCTTCAAGAAGTTATCATTTTTTAAAAAGAAAGGAGAATGTTCCATAATAAAAGAGACTAAAGAGACTTAACTAAAGGTAACACATGATCCTTTATTAGACCCTAGTTTGGGAAGGGGGAAAATGCTATAAAAGAGATTTTTTGGCCGGGCGCTGTGGCTCACGCCTGTAATCCTAGCTCTTGGGAGGCCGAGGCGGGCGGATTGCTCAAGGTCAGGAGTTCAAAACCAGCCTGAGCAAGAGCGAGACCCCGTCTCTACTATAAATAGAAAGAAATCAATTGGCCAACTGATATATATATATATAAAAAATTAGCCGGGCATGGTGGCGCATGCCTGTAGTCCCAGCTACTCGGGAGGCTGAGGCAGAAAGATCACTCGAGCCCAGGAGTTTGAGGTTGCTGTGAGCTAGGCTGACGCCATGGCACTCACTCTAGCCTGGACAACAAAGCGAGACTCTGTCTCAAAAAAAAAAAAAAAAAAAAGAGATTTTTGAGGTCAATTAGTGAAATTTGGATGTGGATTGAGTATTAGATAATATTGGGGAATTCTTAATTTCGTTGGCTATGATTATGGCATTATGGTTGTGTAGAAGCATGGCCTTAGTTTTTGGAGATTCATGCTTAAGTATTTATTTGGAGGTGAAGTATTATAATATCTATAATTTACTTTGAAATATTTTAGTCAAAAACATAAAAAGAGGGAGACAGATGAAGCAAGTATGGCTTTAATATTTAATTATTTAATCTATGGAGTGGAGATGTGGATTTTAACATTCTTTCTACTTTTTTGTATGTTTGAAAATTTGAAAAAAATTTAAATAAAAATGAATAGCATCATATACACCAATAGAAACCCACTAAAAATCTAATTTAACAAAGATATCACTTGCAAGAGCAACAAAGACTATAAATACATAGAAATATATTTAACAAAAATTGTACAAGAACTTAAAAAAAATTATGAAACTCCTTTGAATGATGTAAAAAAGAATCTAAACAAATGTTCATTGATAGGAAGAGTCAACATTGTAGATGCCAGTTCTCCCCAAATTAATCTGTAAATGTAGTAATGTAATTCCAAAGCAGTGAAATAGAATAGACTTATTATGCCTATGTGGAAACTTTATATTTGACAGAGGTGTCCTTACACATCAATTGGAAAAGAATGAATGATCTCAGAACCAATTAATGGATCATTCATTCTTTTCCAATTGATGTGTAAGGACACCTCTGTCAAATATAAAGTTTCCACATAGGCATAATAAGTCTATTCTATTTCACTGCTTTGGAATGAAATAAAATTAGATTCAAACGTCACAAAAGAAATAAATATCATGTGTAATGAAGATTACTTGTGAAAAGCAAAACTTTAAATGGGTATCTTAATCTTGGGTACAAAAAGTATTTCTTAAGATACAAAAAGTATAAACTATAAAGAAAAAGATTAATAAATTTGATAACATTAAAATTAACCCACAGACTAGAAAAAGTTATTTATAACATATATAACAATAAAATATTAATATCCACAATATTTTAACTCCTACAAGTTAATACTTTAAAAACTAAATAAAGTGATAGAAAATATTATATATGTCCTTAAGCAAAACTTGTTACTTGTCAACAGAGTTAATTTCAAGATTTCTTGTGGATAATTAGAAGAACAAATAACTTATCTTAGGATGATAGAGCATATATTGTAATATGGCTGAAGATTCTAAAATATTTACTTTATTATTTTTGTGTAGTTTTAAATGACATCTATAATATAAAATGATTTCCATGTGCATTAGGGATGTGTACTGCAAATGCATAAATAACAGGTGCAAATTTACTTTAAATCGTATAGATGAAAAGTCCTGACAACTACACATGTAATCTTAAATTTATTCATTATATTCAACACATGTTGACTACTTGGTGCCAGGCACTTTACAGATATTGTTTCAGTTAAGCCTCACAAACAATACTGTAGCATAGGTGTTATTATCATCATCATCATCATCATCATCATCATTATTATAGAGGAGGAAACTGGGGTCTAGAGCAACCAATCAACTTTCTCCAAACCATACAGCTGGTAAATAGCAGGGCCTACTTGAATCCAGGACTATCTACCTCCAAAGCCCATTTTCTTAACCACTACACTATATACTACTTCCCATTCATTTTGTTCTTAGTGATTGCCAGGCAAATGTATACATAAATAATTTTTTCTCAATCATATTCACATGTTTCATCATTTTCTCAGTCATAATTTTTTTCTGAATCATTACTCTATTTTAAAAGATAAATGGTCCTCAACCTAGAGGCAAACAGAATGTAGTCATAAACTGCTTTTAGCTAATCTTGATGGGAGAATTTAAAAGAAATGTTTTCTTTTCTCAGTGCCAGAATGTTGCCAATGTCCTACACATGAACTGAAATGAATAGTAATATTTATTACAGCATGTCATATCTGAACTCTATCACATTGGAGAAGTGAAACTAACTTAATTCTGTGTTTAGGAGTCTGAAAGTCAGATTGAGAAGGATATAGCCCTTTCAGATGTGAATTCTATTACTGCACAAAGGATTAATTCTGCCAATTTTCTGAAAAAGGTAAAAGCATCAACACAGTATTATCAATATGTTTGCATTTACTTGTGTGAAAATTGGTCTGCTGCATACATGATATTATACTTTTCCCAAAGAGTCAGATGCATGAATACACTTACTTATCACCTCTTTTTGATCACTGAGGAGTTTTCTGTTCTTTCTGTTCTTCCTTTTCAGAGTTAGCTTAACTTCATTGATAGTGAACTCTGAATGATTGGGATGTGGTTATGCACATGTTTAAACATAATTTATATTTAAACATAATTTAAAAATTTTTTCATATTTTATTTGACCCTAAAAGTTCACCTTGAGAGATACTCTAGCATTTTGCCAGAATCCCTGTTTTTACTAGTACCTTGTAATGTCATAGACCAAAGCAATTCAGGACATAAAGGGATGGAGGAGCTAATAGGAGCAGACAGAAAGAATTAGAGAAACAAATAGGCTTTGATACCAAGTCAAATAGTAAACATTTACAGAACACTCTGGCAAAGCCGTAGCCAGGCTTGAGGTGGAATCCCTCACTGAATATCATTCTTGATTTCTTTCTGTGGTCTCCTCACCACTCTGAGTTTTTAGACTCAGAAGCTTAGTGCAGGGACTGTATCTGCAGATCCTCAGTGCCCAGCACAGTGTCCTACACTTAGAAAATGCTGATAAATGTTTAAGAAATTAATGAAGTGATGGATTAGGGGCTGAGGTGGTTTCTAAAACTCCTGCAAAAGTAGACTCTCACCCAAGTAATAGCCTTTGCTGGAGAGCACCAGAGCAGCCCTGTAGGGTAATTTGAAAAGAAACAAGGAGAGCCATGAAAAGATCAAAGACATACGTTCCAGATCCCTCATGGGGACAAGTGAGAAGCAACCAGATATAACTAGAAGAGCTCCCGCAGGTGTCTGAAGACCTATTCTTACTATCCTGTCTATTCTTGGCGAGGAACCTAATCACTGAGTCCCACTTTCTTGAATAAAAACAGACAACAATGCTTGCTTTGCTTTGCTTCTGACCTGAGGGGCGAATGAGCTAAAAACCTCAAGTGCTATTCTACTTCATACATCATTACTATGAGATGGTGGTAGAATGCAGACCACTGTAGCAGTTCTAGGCATGAGAGAGCCCCCCTTTATCATTGGCAGGTGTTTTTCCCACTCTCCCCTACCCCTGTTATCCCTTCTTTACTAGCTACCTATTTCTTAAAAGTGGGGATGTGCTTTAATA
Source organism: Microcebus murinus (assembly GCF_040939455.1). NCBI lineage: Eukaryota > Metazoa > Chordata > Mammalia > Primates > Cheirogaleidae > Microcebus > Microcebus murinus. The sequence continues at coordinate 29,542,345 of NC_134117.1, read as the reverse complement.
ATAAGTTTGCTGTCTTGGAAAATAAAGAAATATTCTTGCTCATGAGAAAAGAGAGCACATATCCTTCTTATCCTGTCTCTTCTTTTTTATGCAAGGGGAAGCCCCAGAGAGAGAGAGTGGCAGAGGATAAGCAAGTGTCTGAGGATGCTTGAACTTCATATAGGAATCCTGGGAAAGAGCTGTAAGAAAATTTTGTGGTTAGATTTCAACTCTTTGTGAAAACTTCTTTGCTTTCTGGAAACAGTTTAAAACTACAAGTTTGGTACTTTTGTGGGATAATTAATTATTACAGATACTGGAAAGATTGGATCCTGGAGGCCTATTAGGGCCATAAATACTTAAATCCTTCCACAGGAGGAACTTGTGGAACTGTGAGTTGTGTGCATTAACTTCCTACTGCGTTACTGTGGTCAGTGGTGGCTGAGGCCAGGGTTATAGCAATACAGAATGGAGTCCCAGGAGTCTCAAAGATTACTAAAGTTTTGCTAAAATGTTTGCATTTAAGAGGGTAGTGCATCTCCTCAGTCTGTCCATTTTGTTAATTTATTCAACAAATATTTATTGAATACTTGCTATAATCCCTGACCTCCTGGAATATATAGAATATATAAGATAATGAACAGCACATTATTAGTATGTTAAAGAGTGAAACGTGCTATGAAAAAAGTAGGAAGAGATGGCACAGGAAGAGGCAGATGCTAGAGACAACAATTCGACCGAGGAACAGAAGGCAATTAAGGCCAAGCATCTGCCAGTCACTAGGAAGTACGAACATTTGGATCATACAGAAGATGTTCAGAGATGACTTAAAGTCTCTTCTGTTTCACTTTTTGGATGAATGGCTTTGTAAGTTCAGTGCTCATGAATTCTTTATATCCTGGGAAGTGAAGTTACTTAATGTTGATCAAAGAAATTTCAAATTACAGTCAACTGGGAGAGAAGAAGAATTTTCAATGTCCAAACACCCTCAGGAAACAAAAGTCAAAGCAATAACATATTCAGCAATGCAGGTCTATAATGAAGAGAAGCCAGAAGTTTTTGTGATCATTGACATTTAAGACACCAAAAAAGAAAAGAAAAAAACTTCTATGAAGAACTTTTTCTCTTCTGTTTGAGAAGATACTATGATTTAAATTATATATTTTCTTTTGATATGTGGAAATCTGCAGAACAAATTTTCAACTTAAAGTGTGACTTTCGGAAACAGAAAATCAGGGCACAGCCTTGGTCTGTGTTCCCCAAATATCCAAACTTTAAAGAATTCTTCAGTTCTTGAAGGGCAGTTATGGTCCTTCTTTTTTTAATTCCCTGATGTGGCAGCAGGTGCCTCATGCCCTTTCAGTGGAATGCAAGCCCTCCAGCCTGGTCCAATTTAGTAGATGGGATCACTGATGTAAGCAGCAGCCTGGGACTGAATCCAGTTCGAAAAAAGAATAATTTGGGAAAATACATTTCTGTGTCTATAATTTTGCTTTTCTTCCAAGTTGGTTAAGACATATATTGTCTATATATTTGTTAAGGGAGGTCATGTTTAGATTGGTATAGGATAGAGTCATTCTGTATTCCAGTTGGTTTTCTTAGAAGAAATAATCAGAAGATTTCTCTAGAAAGAGACCGATTTTTCTCTCTCACTCTTCTACATTGTTTTTTAAAGCATTGATGATGACACTCCTATTTTCTCATAAGAAAAATTCAGGCCGGGAGCAGTGGCTCACACCTGTAATCCCAACACTTTGAGAGGCCAAGGCAGCAGGATCACTTGAGGCCAGGAGTTCAAGGCTGCAGTGAGCTATGATGATGCCACTGCACCTATCTCAAACAAAAAAAAAGAAAGAAAGAAAGAAAGAAAAATGTACTGGACCCTCCTTTCTAACATAATTTTATTTTAAATCCAATATATGTAAAAAGCTAGAGAAGAAAAAGAGAAAATTTTTATTTCTTTGCTGTTTTTAAGCTACCTAAGCCTTTCATCTTAAAGGAGACAGGAGGCCAGGAAAATAATCTTAAAACAGTCTGAACTTTTAAAAGTAGATGACTTTTTAAAAATGAAACTGCTCATGCTCACTTCAGCAGCACATATGCTAAAAATGAAACTGCTTTAACTTGATTTGCATTTTTTTCCTACTGTCTGTTGATTGAGATGTTCTCTCTTGTGATTAAGAGTTTGCACAAGTTACTATTTATTCACCAGAACATAAGATTGCCACTGGGTGGTGCTAAATATCACATGCTGAACTTGAACTAAAAGGAAAGAATTAGCTATGCAGTTTCTAAGTGCTCAGAATACTGTATTATTTCAATCTGGGTATTTAACAGAAAATAGAGTTAATGAAACCTAGGCCAAGAACCTGTGGTTTGAAAAGCAGCTCTTTGAATGAATATATAGCAGGATCACTGGGATAGTCCTTCTTAACCTTCTTTATACTCAGGTATGGTTTGTAAATTTGAATTACAGCTCCCCAACAAAAACGTCCAGAAGAACCCCTTACCTTTTGTTAGAGCAAATTTCCAGGCTGAGATGGGGCTCTTTTTTTATGGACCCCTTTGCATATCATGGGGTAATGGGGGCTTAATTGTGAAAATGAACAGTGGAAGACCATGAAGGCAATGGAAGAGCCAAATCCAGAGTAAGAATAACATGAGAGTTGAGATATCTTAAAACCAAGTGGGGGACAAACTTGCCTAGGGAAAAAAATGTGAGCCATATGTCTTACCACCAGCACTATACAATGGAGTTCAGCAGTCACCTGTAAGTATGCAATGCAATTATGTTTTTTAATTTATAAGAAATTTATAATCTATTATATTTTAATGTAAACTTCAAAATTTGAATTGTGTTTATTTTAAAGTATGCGAAAATGAAGGTACTGAATAAAAGGAAAATGAATATGTTACCCTTTATATGTAGAATTAGCATTCTTGGTCCATAAACAGCAGTGTACATTTTATTTGTTCAATTTTAGTTTATTTATTAGAATGGTTGCACTGGCTGTCAAAAAAAAGAAAAAGGTAGGAAGAGAGGATAGGAATTGATAGGAATTCCAGAGGGTGGAGCTGGTGAGAAGGGTGCAATTTTAAATAAGGTGGTCAAAGAAGCCTGTGAGAAGGTAACACTTCAGCAGAAGACCTGAAGGAGGTGAGGGAACTAGCCATGGAGTTACCTGGGAAAGAGCAATGCAGCCTGATGGAACCCACACATGAAAACTATGAAGTAGAGCACCCTGGCCTGTGGGAGGAGCAGCGAGGAGTCCAGTCTGCATGTTCTCTCCAAGGGAGAGAAGAGAGAGAGTGTGTGGGCAGTGATGGGGCTGCACGGATCTGGTTCACCTTCAGGGGAAACAATTGGTTGCCCATGTAACAGGACAATTTTTAGGAGTTAATGTTTTTCCCATTCATCTCCCATCACTCCATCTTCCTACCACATTCAAGATGGTAATCCAGCTCTAGGTTACGTTGTCTCCAGAATGATTTGTGGCAGGACAGAAAGCAGAAAATTGCCTCCAGACATGCTTCTCCTGGTTTCGCGTCTGAATGCCTAACCTAAACCCATTAGGAAAAATGGAGTTGAAGGAGAAAGGGATTTCCTCAGATTAAAAGGAGATGTTCAGAGTCCTTTGAGTAACCAAGGCTTAAGGGTACTGCAAGTAACAAGGACTTAAGGAAATGGCTCTGTTTAAGCACTGACTTTCTTGCCAGGCTGACAGAATGAGGGCTTAAAGTCAGAGTAGGATTGACTCAGAGGAAACACAGAAATGTGATAATATTTCTTTGAGTTTGCAGATCAAGATTCATGTCCATTACTAGTGGCTACTGTAGAAGTGGATTTACATGGCAGTTATCTCCTTTGGTGAAAACTAGTTCTGGCCTTGTATACTTGTGAGTTAGATGTAAAAAAATATGAGAGCAATGAGTTTAAGATCAGATGGAGTGGATATAGAAGGATAAAAAAAGAGAAAGAAATGAACTAATTGTAGTGTGAGAGTTGGAAATTTTTTTAATAGTAGAAGCAAACAGAACTATATTTTTACTTGTGTAATTCCCCTTTCCATTCATTGCTTATAAAAATTAGGAGTAAAAAATAGTGGTACCAGTAGCCTTATAAATACTTAATCTTAAAATATAAACAGTACATTTCTTTAAATTCTAAAAATGTTATTTTTTAGATGAGAAGATTGATAATGAAAAGAATTACCAAAATTAGCAAATTTAACTTGTCAGATATTGTGACTGATTATGAAGAAATTGTATCTACAAGGTAACTACTAAGGATTAAGTATTAAATATAAAGCTTTAAGCTAACATCTTCAAAATCCTCTGAGTTCTCTATTTTTTATTTTAATTAAGTAATATGCCAAAAATACAATTTCAGAGCATAAAGTGAAATATGGTGACTTAAAATATATTTGGTCATTTTAAAGTTGCATTTTGGAACACCTACATGATATATTTTCAATTGTATTATATTTTAGGGTAGGTTTTTGCTCTATACTTATTGGTAGTTTTTCAGGCAAGAAAGAAAAAGAAAAGAAATGCCTTTGTCCCAAGTTAGTTTTGTTCTAAGATTACCAGCCCTAAGATTGCTACTGGAATAGTCATTGTTGGTAGCACCACACTAAGCCTGTAGTTTCTCCCCTGCAAAACTGAGAACAGCTATACAAGGGTGCTGAGATCTACAAGTAGCAGTTGGGAGAGTTTTTGCTGAAGTAACACAATTCTCATATTGTCCATATGTGAAACCTAAGGGTAAGAATGGGGCTGCCATGTCTCTGAGAAAACTCTTAGGAGGCCACATACAGATTCTGGGTATTACCAATAAGGTTTGAACTGATTTAGAATGATGAACTCTATGGTGTTTTATTTTTAGTCCTTGGGGAAAACTGGGTGTGACCACAAAAATATAATTCCATGGATTTTTGTTGCCAAAGTTGGCAGCATGTGTAACTAACTCCAGTTTCAGAGCCATGGAGAAAATTTGAATATCCAGGCACTTTCAAGAGAATAGTCCCTAAAAATGAATAATCTTCTGAAAGATCATCATGCTTCATGGCTTTACGTCTCCTTGTCCCTATCTCATTTTGGACCATGTACCTAAAAGGCCCGGGGCAATAACATTGTCTCTCAGTGCAAAGGAACAGCATCTCTTCCTTTCTATGCTCAGAAAAAGATTCTTTCCTTGGGTTTAAGACAATTCTGTATCCCCTTCATAATGGAAAGAATATGGTTCAGAATAATGGCCTTATTTATAAGAATTAATCGAAAAGTAGGTGGCTGATATTCTTTTTTTATTCTCTTTAGCCAGTTGACAGAAGCAATTTGTAAGTTTGTTGAACCACGAAGAAAGTTAAAGCCTCAAAGGAAAGAAAGGAAAAAAGTGACAGCACAGACTGTCTCTGATGGAGATATTAAAATTCTTATCAGAATAGTGAGTGCCTATAATATTCCTACGAGGAAAACAATAGTTAATAGGTAAGATAACATGCCCCAATTTTTAGAATCACAAAAGATCTGTCCTAAATGTGATAAATTTCCACGTTGTCCTATTTGTAAAACTTTGCACTTGATTAATATTTCAGGTGCATAACATGAAAGAAAGTTGAAATCTTCATTTGGATAGTCAGACCTACTGTCAATGCCACATATTAACTTTTCTGAAGTTTGAGATTCCCAAAGTAACTTTAACATGTATATATTTGGGGTGTTTTCCCATGCTTGCCTTCTCATGCTATATCAAATAAATACCTTTTGTCTGTATTCCCTGTTGTGAAAATTCTAAGGCTTCTGCTGCCAACTGCTCTATTCCATGCCACTGACCCTCTCAATATCGGAGCATAAAGCTGTAGAAAGTAGGTGGGACACTAATTTTGATGTAGGAAATGTTCCAGGAAAGTTGTGAAGGAAATGTGGAATAGCTTATGAAATTAGAATTGCTATATTTATTCCCTCCTCTTCTTTCAACCTGTTATTTTAGGTGACTTCTACAAAAGTAGGATTTCACCCATCCTTTCTGTATGCACTCAGTGGGGTTTTATTTGTGTTTCTTGGGCAGAAGATATGTGGGGCTAAAATGGATATCACCAACAGATGGTTAAATTAACGTATACTGAATATGAGCGCTCATGCATGATTAGTATATCCAGGATATTTAGTGTCTCGTGTATTTAATGTCATGTATGATTTATATATTATGAATATTTAGTGCCTAAGTGCCTCAGGAATATTAGATATCCTTTTCTATCTGTGTTTAAACATGTGTGCTCTACCTGATTATTTTATGTTTACCACGACCCATGAATTCTACCTATGAAAAACAAACATTTTGCTTACTGGCTACTAATCTATAGTTAAAATGTCATAAAGGTTTTGCCTATGTTTTACAAACTATGACCTTATTCATCTAATTGAATACAATATTCTCAAAAATACATTTCAAAGGCTGTTTCATGCAATAAGGACATATAAAGTAACCACCATTTTCTGTAATCATTATGTAAAAGAAAAAATAGTGTAACACCAAAAAAGTAGGAAGGATATATTCTCAAAGTATCACTTGCCTTATTGCTCTTCTTTTGCTGAATACCAGTGAAAATTTTATCATAGATTGGATCTAATCCATATCAGCATTTAGGAGGCACTCTTCCAGAGTAGTGATTGTCAGATGTTTAGCTTTACCTACCTACAATGTGACAATCCAAAGCAAACTCTATAAAATCCAGAATAACTGAATTATATATCTCCATAAATACAGGAAGAAAACCTACCCACTGCTGCCAAAACTAATATGAAAACTAATTAAGGTATATGTTTCTATATTGTTTTTCTTAAAGAGTCTTGGATATGCCTAATTTTTTGATGTCACCTATATCTTGCCTCAGAAATAAAGAAACAGTCCAATCAATAGCCTCAGATGAGATCCTAAATGAGATAAGTATTTAACACTTCTGTAAAGTACAATATTGATTATGTTTACTCTGAATTGCAGTTGGCTTGTAATTGGTCTCTTCATCTCTATTTTCCTTGGGTTTTTGTAACACAGTGAAGGTGTTCTTTATAAAATGTAATTTTAACCATTTCATTCCCTGCTTTCAGGGTCTGTAGAGTAAGGTACAAGCTCCTTGGAAGCCACACAATGTAGGCCAGGCGTGGTGGCTCATGCCTATATCCTAGCACTTGGGAGGCTGAGGTGGGCGGATCGCTTGAGGTCAGGAGTTCGAAACCAGCCTGAGCAAGAGCAAGACCTCGTCTCTACTAAAAATAGAAAGAAATTAATTGGCCAACTAAAAATATATAGAAAAAAATTAGCCGGGCATGGTGGTGCATGCCTGTAGTCCCAGCTACTCAGGAGGCTGAGGCAAAAGGATCACTCGAGCCCAGGAGTTTGAGGTTGCTGTGAGCTAGGCTAACGCCACGGCACTTTAGCCCAGGGAAACAGAGTGAGACTCTGTCTCAGTAAAAAAAAGAAACCACACAATCTTCGATAATCTGGCCTTGCCTACCAATCAGCCTCATCTCTCTCTACTTCCCAGCTCTATCATACTACTACTTGTTCTACAAGGAAACTATTTGTTGTTTCCTTTGCCTGGAATGGCCTCAATACATCTGCATATTATTGGCCAAGTGAACTACACTACTTAATGTTTCAAAGCCCAAGCTCAAGTGATATTTTCTCTGTGATGCCCTCTTTGTCCTCACCCCAGACAGCTAATCACTCCCTTTCCTAAGTAATTCTTATACCCTGAATATATTTCTCCTATTTCATTCCTCACATTTCACTGCCCTTATTTGTTTACCTGTTGATTTTCCCCTTATAGACCATGAACTCCCTAAGGGAACATTCTATTTATTTTGGGGTCCTAGAATAATACCTGATATAGAACAAGACCAGTAGATGTTCATTAAATGAACGAATAAATAATAGCTGTTAGAAAAACTAGAAAAACTTAGCAATACAGTTGCCAAATAATTTCCTAGCCTTCTACCTTTATCAACTGTATAAAATATTACAAAAGTCTAGTCAATGTTTATTATGTGTTTCAGGAAGCTGTACACCCTTTTGTGGAAGTGTCTTTTCAGCACACTGTATACCAAACCAACACTGCAAGTGGATCTCATCCATGCTGGAATGAAGAAATTAAAGTAGATTTTATGTAAGTTGGAGTCTATTTTTCCACAGCTTCTAAAAAAAGAGCAATAACAAAATTCTTTTCTTGAGCCATTTATTGTATATAATGATCGATATAGGATTTATTTTTTAAAATTATGAAATATTTCATACATATAAACTAATATATGAAATATATGTAAACATAGGTTCTGAAGAAATAAAATGAATACCTGTGTATCCACCATTCAGCTTAAATAATAGAATATTACCAATAATTTAGAAGGTCATCTGTGCCCAAACGTAACTGCATCTTCTTTTTTTTCCTACCAGAGGTAACAACCATGAATTTGTGTTTATCATTCTTCTCTAATCACTATTTCTCTTCCTTACAATTTTACTTCATAAGTATTTATCCCTAACTATGTATTATGTATTTATGCATGTTTTTAACTTTATGTAAATTGAGTTATATTTATGTATTCTTCTGTAATCTTGTTTCTTTACTTTTAATTATTTTGAGAGATTCATCCATGTTCATGCTTGCAGCTGCTTGCTATGGTTTGAATGTGTCCTGCCCAAATTTATTTGTTAGAAACTCAATCCCCAATGCAACAGGATTAGGAGGTGGAACCTAATGGGAGGTGTTTAGGTCATAAGGACTCCACTTTCATGAATGTAATAATTATAAAAAGGGCTTGTGGGAGTGGGTTCACACTCTTCTGCTCTTCTGCCATATGAGGACACAACATTCCTCCCTAGCTTGCCCTTTGGCCTTATGCCATGTGAGGATATGGGAAGAGGGCCCTCACCAGACACCAGATGCTAGCACCTTGATCTTGGACTTCTCACCCTCCAGAACTGTAAGAAATCAATTTCTGTTCTTTATAAATTACCCAGTCTCAGGTGTTCTGTTATAGCAGCACAAAACAAACTAAGGCACTGTTACTTATTTTCACTTCCATATAGCATTACATTGCATGAAAATGCCACAATTTATTTATTTTTTTTTTCTGTTGATACACATTTATCTTTTTTCCAGTTTTTTTGCCATTACAAAAAAATGCTTTGGACATTCTTGCCCTTGTTTTCTGGAGCACATGTGCAAGACTTTCTTTTTAAGACAGTGGCTCTCAAACTTCTTTGTGCACTGGAATCACCTAGATAACTTCTTAAAACACAGTTGCTGGGCTCACCTCCCTAGTTTCTAATTCAGTGGATATGGGATAGGGCCTGATAATTCCATTATTAGCATGTTCCCAGGTGGTACTAATGCTGTCAGGTGACAACACTTTGAGAACTTGTGCACTAGGACTACAGTCTCCAACCCCCTGGCCACAGCCCAGTACCCTGGGCTTGTTAGGAACTGGCCTCACAACACCATCTGAGCTCCGCCTCTCTCCCCCTTCAATCCCTACACTCAGCCCCAGCACCTGCCAATCGGTGGAAAAATTGTCTTCCGTGAAACTCAGGAACCCAGGCCACATAGCAGGTGTGCGGCAGGAGAGCAAGGGAAGCTTCATCTATATTTACAGCTGCTACAGCTTCCCCATTGCTCCCATCACTGCCCAAGCATCCCTCAAACCTGCTCCCTAATCAGTGGAAAATCGTCTTCCCTGAAACCAGTCCCTGGTGCCAAAAAGATTGGGAATCACTGCTCTAGGTTATATGCCTAGCAGTAGAATTGCTAGGTTGTAGCTAAAGTCAGCTTCATCTTTACTAGATAATGCCAAACTGCTTTCTGAAGTGATTGTACTAATATATACTCCCAACAGCAGTATATAAAATTTCCTATTGTGCCATACATATCTTCAATAACATTCTATATTTTTAAAATTATTTTTCCCAATATGAGTGATCTAAAATGGTAGTCTCATTATGGTTTAGTTTATATTCCCATATTTCTAATGAAGTTGAGTTTTTATCAATTTTAAATACTTAACCTACTTTAGTTTTTAGAGAATTTTTAGGTTCACAGTAGAAGTAGGTGCAAAATACAGAGAGTTCCCCCTAAATCCCCTCACCACAACACACATGCAGCCATCCTCAGCATCAACATCCTGCATCAGTGTGGTATCTTTATTTTTAATATAATCCGTGAGCCAACATCAACACAGCATTATCAACAAAAGTCCATAGGGGTCACACTTTGTGTTGTACATTTTTGACAAATATATAATGACATATATCCACCACTATAGTATCATGCCAGAAGAGTTTCACTGCCGTAAAAATCTTGTGTCCTTCCTCTATTCATCCCTCCCTCCCTCTGGGAACAAATGGATCTTTTTCTACCTCCACAGTTTTGCCCTTTCCAGGTGTCATTGTATGAATCAGGATTTTCCAGAGAAACAGAACCAATACGATATGTATAAAGAAAGAGAGAGATTTATTTGTTTATTTTAAGGAATTGTCTCGCACAATTATGGAGACTGGCAAACCCCAAATCTGCAGGGCAGGATGGCAGGCTGGAGACCCAGGGCAGAGTTGCAGTTTGAATCTGAAGGCAACCTGCTGGCAGAAGTACCTGCTCCACTGGGGAAGTCAGTCTTCTTTCTAGTAAGGCTTTCAACTGATTGGATGAGTTCCACCCTTATTATGGAGGGTGATCTGCTTTAGTCAAAGCCTACTGATTTAAATTGCATCTGAAAAATATCTTCACACACACAAAAATAAATTAATTAAAAATAAATTTAAAAAGAAAAACAAAATAATATTTTCACAGAAACATCTAGAATAAAGTTTGGCCAAATGTCTAGAAACTGTGGCATACCCAAGTTGACAGACAAAATTAACCATCACGGTCATATAGTTGGAATTATACAATAGGGAGTCTTTTCAGATCAGCTTATTTCCTCACTTAGTCACATGCCTGTAAGGTTGCTCCACATCTTTTCATTGCTTTATTGCCCATTTATTTCTAACACCAAGTAATAGTCCATGATAAGGATGTATCACAGTTTACCTATCTATTCACCTTGCGCTTCTTCTCATAAGTTTATTGATCATTGGCATCTTTTCTATGAAATAGCTTTTCATGCCTTTTGTCCATTTTTCTATTGTTTGATCTATCTTTTCTTTGTAAGGGGTTCTTTATATATTATGAGTTCCAGCCCTTTGTCAGTTATATATGCTAAAACTATCTTTCCCTAATGGCTTGTCTTTCATTTTCTTTATGATATATTTTGATGCAAATAAGTTTTTAATTTTACCAATCTTTTTATTTATGGTTTGTGCTTTTAAAAAAATCTTGTTTAATGAATAATGGACTTTCTTTACTTTCCTTACTTTAAAACATATGTCAATTTGCATTAAAATATTAAACCATTGCACTTTCTATTTATTTATTTTTTCTTGATTCCATATATTTTATTATTTCACTGGATTGTGTAGTCAACCAAAGATCACAAAGGTTTTTGTGGGATGGAGGTGGGAGTAGAGAGGAGAAATTGGAAAGAAAATTTAATATTTTTTTTACCATTACACTTTCTAAAGAATGATTGGAGATATCTTTTCCTATAATATTCCTATATAAAGGAATTTTTAATTATAATTAATCAGATTTTGAAGAACCACCTGTGTTTCTGTTTGCTAACAAGAAGGAACAAAACAGATACAGACTAAAATAAATCCTATAACTAAATTTAGTATTTAGGAACACATACACACACACGAGAGAGAGAGAGAGAGAGAGAGAGAGAGAGAGAGAGAGAGAGAGAGAGAGAGAGAGAGACCCTATGAAAACTAATTTCATTTCGTATCCACACCCTTTAATATTGCTGTGCTTTACTGTTGGTACAAATTTCCTTCATGACCAGGTATTTGTAGCTATTAAATATCTATTTTTATCTTGAGAGGTAGGAAAATTGACTCTATATAAAATTATTCATATATGTAGAGCAGATTTTCTTATGGATTAGCCACCATTTTATATGGTTTTCTATGATTTACTTTGTATAATTTTCTATGAATATTTCATATTTCATGTAATACATGATTTTATATGATTTTTATGCTTTATACAATGCCTATGTTAATGTCTATTACCCCCCAACAAAGGCTATTGGGAACTCAGAAGAACTGACATAATTGCTTGCACATGTGTGATGATAGCTTGTAGCACATCCAGGTGTAGGTTCTCAAAGTAAAAGTCTCCAGATCCTAACCAAGATTTTCAAGAAAAGGGAGATGCTGTTTATGCCATTATTCCAACTTGATTGGAGGAGGGGGCCCTAATGGATTAGTATACCTAGGAACTTTGCTATGGATACCTGGGAATTTCTTGCTGTTAGCAGAAATCAAGTTTGTTCTTCCAGATTCAACACAGGCTCAACTGTAATTTCAGAGTCTTTGTCCAGAGTTCTAAACAGATCTCCTTGCTATTTGGTTGCCTGTCTAGACCTTGGACCTCTTGCCTTGCCTGGTTCTCTAATATTTGCTTTCTTGACCTTTTCATTCTTGTGTGTGAAGAAGAGTAATGACTTAAAGGAAAATTCTATTATGTTGTATTATATAATATTAAGTTAAATAATTAGAATATAAGATGTATGTCTTTTAAAAGTTTGTAGCAGTAAAATATGTGGTTATGTGTGTTTGGAAATAGTTGGAATATTAATTTAGAGACATTAGAGTTAGAAGAAATATACTGATTAATCAAATAAATTGATTTAGGAGATCATAAAACAGTCAATAAGATAAATAAACTTATAAGTGAACTGTAGAGTGTTTATATCCTTGCAATTATAGCAGTGAGATAAGCCAAGAACACATTTGAAGTACAACCAAGTGGATTAGGAGGTTCAGTTAAGGCAAAACTATCCAGTCACCACTTTTTTCTTGCCTCTTACATGACCTCTTATTCCCCACTCCCATGACATTTTAGTGAATAAAAACCACATGCAAATGGAATAAATAGTAATAATAAATAAATAGTAATTAGTCCCATGATCCCTGCTTTGAAGAAGGAATTGTGGTGAAATTTGAGGAAAGTGAATAGAATACAAAATACAAGATGACACGAAATGACTTAGGTGATGTAAGAGATATACTAAGTTGACAAGCTAAAAAATGTCTTGAGAATGATAGTTGTCCTTTTTCCTATTGGCATAGTATTGTAAATATACATTGCCTTCCCTGGCCTGCCTTAGGGCAAGAGGAAAGGAAACCCTTGAGGAGCAAAGTAGGGGAGTTAGCTTATTGTTTTACCACTTGGAAATGTAAGGAATCTTCAGCTTAAAATTGTTCTCAAAATTCAACCAGCATTTTTCAATTGTCACTGCCTGTAGGTCTCAGAAAGTTTTAGAAATTGTTGGAGATTCTTGGAAATTGTAGTTGTTTCCTTAACCAGCAAGCTTCAACAAAACAAAACTTCAGTAGCAGCAGCTGTACAGTGAAAACCCCTGGTCTTTAGAGCTTACTAGAACTAAGTCCAAATGAAGGCTCTGTCACTTGCTGGTGGCATTTTTACCTTGAACAAGTTATTTAACTTCTCTGAACTTCCATCTCCCCATGTAAAATAACCTACTGTATAGGACTGTGATATCTATTGCATTAGACGTTTGATGGAGATTTAATATGCAAGCTAGAGCTGAGAGTGGAAGTTTACTGCTCGTGATACACACTCCTTTCACTTACCCCCAAAATGCACCTAATCAAGTAAGTCAACAGTAGATACCTTGCAAATTAAATGCTTTACATTATTACAATTTCTGGTTCCAAAAAATACATATCGGAAAGAGAATAAGCTCTGTGGTTAAACAATCATATCTATTGACTGAGAACAAAAGAACATTTTAATTGTATGTGTGAACTAGCAGAAACTAGCAGGATTTAAGATAGTTGGAAAATCTCAATGCACAATACTCCAGTCGTTTGCAGTGGATGGCTGTAGTGAAAGCCTTTCTGCTTGACATTTAAACATTTTTATTTTTCATCATAAAAGAGATATGTTACAATGCACATGATGGCCTTAATGAAAAGTAGCAGTCTTCAAAGGATATAGATTTTTCTTAGTTTACCCTTTATAAAAGAAAAGAACACAGGCAATTTCATAGTTCTTTATGAATAATGCTCTTAGAAAATAAATGGGTTTTTAGAATATTAAGCATTTAATTATGTTTTTTTTTATTTGTAGCTCACCAGGACATGATTATAGCTTCTCAAGCTTATCTAAAATAAAAGATTATATATATATTAACATTTTTGATGAAATGATGATTGAAAAGCACGAGGTAAAGTAGAATAATTATAACCAACACTGGAATAATTCTAAGAAGGTCAAACTGAATAAAGTCTAGTAATATTTATAAATTTGATTTTAGATGCAATATATACAACATTTTCTTAAAAGGACTTGAGGCAACTTGCAATAAAATCAGACATGTGACAACATGGTTCAAAAATAACAGAGATTATAAACCATGTAGAGGAGGAGGAGGGATAAATAAATATACCAAGAACTTGGGAGAAGTAGGTTTCTGCAATTGAACATTACATTTAAATGTGAGCTTCCTTATAGCTAAGACAGAAGGATAAACAAAAATAGTTTACATAGTTCTCATTATCTGATCAAAGAAAATATGCCATTTCTACAAAAGAGACCAAGTTATTCCTAGGACTAAAATTCAGTTCTATTTAATCAATTTCTAAAATTACTGAATGCCTTTCTCATAGATATGTGAAAGTTCCTAACACAATGCCTAGTGCCATGACAGGCTCTAAAATAAATATTAGTTTCCTCCCTACTAAACTTGGCACTAAAAATATAAAGATGCGTATCCATTGTAACTACTCTCTTGGGATAGGTAAATTAAATGCTTGAATATAGATGTTTACCAAATTCTATGGCAAGACTATTGAAGGAGCAGTTAATTCTACCTAGAAGGAATAGGCGTCCAGGTCAGAGAAGTTGAATGAGACCTTGAAGTGTATAGTTCAGAAACAAGCTTTCTGTAAAAACGACTGCAAATCATAATGGCAATGTTTTCAAACCGAGTTTTCTAAGAGATATGACAAACATTAAAATATGTTTTACCAACTCCTGATAAAGGTAGAGGGTAAAATATTAAACAGGAATTAGGTGATGGCTTTTCTCCACGGAATTAAACTGAGCAGTTTTCTGATTATCTAAACTGATAATGGGTACAGCTTAGAAAACCCATAAAAATGCCTACCAGATTTACTTTCTCAAAAGAGAATTATCTCAGTGTCTAATCTGACCAGAGTTGAATAGCAGTTGATTAACAATAGAACCCTTAAAAAGGCTTTGTGTTGTTATTGGAATGATCCATATGCTTTGGTTATCAGACTTGGTTATGACAATATTGGGATGCTATTTAGGAAAGGAAAGGGCCTTGTATTCTTGCCTTCCTCTCATGGACTGGGTTGCAGGGTAACTATGGGCCAAAACATTCCATTTTCTCATAAAGAACTAGAGCTAGGTGGAGCCCCAAAATGGCCACTCAGTTGAAAGAAGGTATTGGTTTATCATTGATTACTATTCTGTCTAGAAATTCAATTATCCTCTCTTCTCTCTATGTCCCTTCTGTACTTTTTCTTTCTGCTATCTACTGTTTCTTACTTCCCTTGGATCTTCCCCTCATTAGTTACCTGATGACAAAAAGGTGAGGATTGGAAGTCTCACAGACACATACCCTATTTTTAACACTGGGGATGGAAGAGATTTGCATTTGGAGCTGACAAAGCAAGCCCTGACCACTGCTCCAGGTTTGGGGCCTAGAATCTCTCACAAAAATCTCAGTAGCCACCAAAAGAACTTAAATTAATCTAATACTCAGATATTGGTTTAAATGCTATTTAAAACAAAAATAATTATTCTTTAAGATTTTCAAATTTATTAGCATATAATTTTTCAGCATAATTTTGGACCTGCTGTTATTTACCTTCTCATTTCTAACTTTATCCAAGTATCTTTCTATTTTTTTTTTCCTGATTTAATTTGGAAGAGAGATTTGCCTATTTTTTAAAGAACCAACTGTTAAATTGTTTTTACATTTCATTTTTTGGTTTTCTAATTCAATTATTTCTGCTTGTATTTTTATTATTTTTCCCCAGTGTCCTAAGGACTGATTTTTATACATATTTTGGCCAAATGTGTTGAATGCCTAGGTTGTTTGATCTCTTGCCCTCTTATAAATAATGGAAACATTCTAAGACTATGAATTTATCTCTAAAAAAATCTTAGACTTACTTATTTTTATTTTTTTCTCTATTACATTTTTTCCTTGACCTAATAGTTTTCTAAAATATATTTTTGTATTTTCAAATGTTGAGAGGCTGTACTGTAAACTTTTGGTTTTAAATTACAGTTTTATTACATCTTGGCAAATCCTATTGTACATTTGTGCCTTTAGTCCATATTCCATTTCATCAAGCCGTTGGTCCCAAATCTACAGTTGCCAGTTAACATACAAAGTTATTAATCCTAATGACAAGATAAGGGACCCTATCGGGCAAGCTGCGTTGCTCACCAAGCAATCACATACCAGGATAAAGATGAAAGGGGTCATTTTTATTTACAAGGGGCAGAAGAAACTAAATACACAAATAGCTCACTTTTATGTATGTGGTTTAACTAAATAAACCACATAAATGTGGTCCAGTCATAGCAGCCCCACTTCAGCCATTTAAAGAGTGCCTGGCCCTTCCTCAACTTATGCCAATATGTTACAGACTTAGCACATACACATTATAGCTTAGGAATATTAACTCTTGTTTTTAATCACTTGATATAAACAATTCCCATACTAATAGATTCCTTAAAGGTTGTTTCATATATAATTCATATCGATGGTCTTAAGAATAAAATTCTTTCATTTCTTCTCAGAGAAGATATATAGGAAACCAACTGTAAAGTGAACCCCAATAGAAGTATAATCTATAGCCTGAGACGAGGTAGATCTAGGAAGCCTATAGCATCCCTGGGACCTGGGATGGAAAGATTAATTCAGTTGAGATCACATCAGTCAGACGTCCAAAGCCTTAATTGTTACAAAACTACCTAAGAGTGCCTGTTACTTTTTAGACTAGAGCGACACAGTCCATTTTGTTCAGCTCAAGGACTAGTACAAATAAGTAAAGTACAAAAAGAAGGGCTCCTGATGTCCAAGGCAGTAATCAGGGTTTTGACAACTTTTTCAGACTTCGACTGTTCTCTTCCACTTTCCCCAGATCCTCTCCACTTATGGCCTTTGGTTGATTAAATAAAAAATGTTAAGTGGCTAAAAGTGGAGTGGATCATAGGATACTGCCAATGGGAGGGACAGTGGTGGTAGTAAATGCCACCCTTTTATGCTTAATCCCTGTTCCTCCCTACTATACATACGTTATCTAATTTTAAAAATAGTGTTGGCTGGGCATGGTGGTTTATGCCTGTAATCCAAGCACTTTTTGGGAGTCTGAGGCAGGAGGATCACTTGAGCCTAGGAATTGAAGACCAGCCTGGGCTACATAGCAAGACCATGCTACTACAAAAAAATAATTTTAAAACGTTAGCAGGACATGGCAGCATGCACCTATAGTCCTAGCGACTTGGGGGGCTGAGGCAGGAGGATTGCTTGAGCCAGGAGTTCAAGGTTACAGTGAGCTATGATGATGCCACTGCACTCTAGCCCAGGCATCAGAGCAGGACCCTGTCTTTAAAAAGTTTGTTTATTGAGGAATAATTAGCGTACAATAATCTGCACATATTTAAAGTATATAATTTGACAAGTTTTGATATATGTATATACCTAAGAAATCATCATCAAAATCAAGATAATCAACATATGTGTTACCTTCAAAAGTTTTCCTCTGCTCTGGAGGCATAGTTCCCTCCCTCCTCTTCCTGCCTCCCACCCCAGGCAACCATTGATCTGCATTGTGTCACTGTAGTTTGTATCTTCTAGATTTTTATAGAAATTGAATCATAAAATATGTACTCTTTTTTTTCAATCTTGTTTCTGTTACTCAAAAAAACTATTTTGAGATTCATCCACGTTGTAGTCTTTATCAAATAGTTTGTTCCTTTATATGATATAGTAGTATTTCATTGATAAGCATACATCCCATTGTATGTTTATATATTCACTTGTTAATAGACATTTAAGTTGTTTTCTATTATAAAATAAAGCTGCTGTGAACATTTGTGTACAAGTCTTTGTATCCACTTTCATTTCTCTTAGTAGATACATAGGAGTGAAATGGCTGGATAGTATAGTAAGTAGATATTTAAGAAACTGCTAAACTGTTTTCCAAAGTGATTGTACCATTTTTTATTCCCACTAGTAATGTATGAGACTTCTAGTTCTTTTACATTTTTATAAATACTCTGTCAGAGTTTTTAATTTTAGCCATCTAATAGGTATGTGGTGGTTTCTCAATGTAGTTTTAATTTGCATTTCTTAATGAAAATGATGTTGAGCACCTCTCCATGTATTTATTTGCCATCTATGTTGGGAAAGTGTCTATTCAAGTCTTTATTCTGGTTTTAAAAGTCAGCTATTTATTTTCACATTGAGTTTTGGGAATTCTTTGTATATTTTGTATTTAAGTCCTTTATCAGATATATGATTTGCAAATATTTTCTCCCAGTATATAGTTTATCTTTTCATTATCTTAACAGTGTCTTTTGAAGAGCATGGTTTATAATTTTGATGAAGTCAAATTTACCAACTTTTCATTTCATATTTTTTTCAGCTCTGTTTTTGCTTTAGGTATTTTGCAACTTTGTTATTAAGTTCATACATGTTTAGGAATGTATTTCTTTTTGATGAATTGACTCCTTTGTCATTGTGAAATATCTCTCTTTATTCCTGTTTATATTTCTTATTTTTAAATCTGTGTCATCTACTATAAATATAGTCACTCTGGCTTTCTTTTAATTAATGTTTGTATGCTATATCTTTTTTGCCCTTTTCTTTCTTATTATTTTCTCTTAATCTGTGTCTTTATATTTAAATGGATTTATTGTAGACAGCATATAGTTGGGTCTTGCTTTTTTTTTTTTTTAATCCATTCTGACAATCTGCCTTTTAATATATGGCCATCTACATTTTGTGAAATGACTGACCTGGTTGGGTTCCATCTTCCTATTTGTTGCTTATTCCATCTGTTCTTTATGCTTTTTTTCCTTGCCTTCCTTTTTTTCTTGCCTTCTTTTGGATTGATAGACTACTTTTATGATTCCATTTTGTCTTCACTACTGACTTCTTAGCTATACTTCTTTGTTTTCTTGTTTCTCTAGGGATTACAATATATTCTTTAACTTACCACAGACTATCTTTATATAACATATTACCACTTCTTTATATAACATATAACATATATAATATATAACATACCACTTCTTTATATAACATATTACCATATAGTGCAGAATGGAATGCTATAACACCTACATTTCCCCCTCCAGTGCTTCCTTGTCATACATTTTACTTATATGTGTCATAAACTCCACAACAGCTTATTCTTTTGCTTTCAGTAGTCAATTATCTTTTTAAAAAATTAAAATGCAAGAAAAAATGTTTCTACTTATCTTTGTTTTCTTTTTAAAAAGAAAGAGGATGATTTTTATACTTATCTGTGAGTTTGGAAAATATTCATCACATAATATCAAATAGTAAACAATTTATTTATTTTAATAGGTTCACTGTCTCAAGAGCTGTAGTGGTCATTCATATATAAGAAAGAATTGGCTTGGATCTATCATCTTCCCCTTTTCTGCTCTTCTGCAACAATCAGAGGTAATAGAAAATGGTTCTTTGCTAATTATTCTAAGTTTTGACCTCTGGCTAACAGAAACATTTTCTGTTGTCTTCGAGTCAGATTCTGTGCTTGGCAGGTTGGTAAGTCAATTAAAATGATCCTGTACTAGAGTATTCTGGGTTTTAGAGTATTTGAAGGTTTTGGCTATCTCTAGAATAGGGGATACCCACAAATTCGTATCTTGTATCTTTAGACTGTTCACTAATAAAGACTAGGATAACTAGCGTTAGGTCTTAAAGCAACATCCATATTTGTGTAAGAGTTCTGTAAGCCCAGATTCACGGAACATTCTCAATAGTGTTGCTTTGTAATGATGAGTCCCAGGAGTTTCAGCTTGTCAGCATTGGTTGTTGTTAATGGTGAGATTGATGATTAACACCTGATCTCTGTGAGACCCTTGGAGTTCTCTGCTGTAGGGTTTTGTAGCAGGAATATGCTTACATGACCAGCAAAGTATAAAAATCCCAGCCTAGACTCCATTTTAGGCTCTGTTACTTATTTACTGAGTGATCTTAGGCAAGGTCACTGCCTTAATATCTCTGAGGCCATGTCAGACACAGAAGATTTAAAAATTCAGAAATGACTTTTCTAGATCAGTGATCACTGTCTATAGAATAAAACTAACATTTTCGGTACAATGTGATAATGCAGTAGTGCTTTAACAGAGGCTGGAGATGGGTACTGTGAGAACATACAGTAGGGAGTTCTTTACTCCTCCTGGGTTGCAGGGAGGAAGTGAGCGGGGATAGGGGTATGGTTCAGAGAGTTTGGTGGTGGATAAGCAAAGACTAAAGAGGAGAATGAAAGGTGAGAGAAGACTTTACTGAGGAGATAACTTTTGAAATAAGTCCTTAAAGATAAATTTGTCAAGAAAATTAGGGCTTTTGAGTGAGAAGGAATCGTGTGTATTAGTTAGGACTGCATTCGGCCATATGCAACAGAAAACTTGACTAACAGTAGCTGATGCAGGTAAGAGGTCTATTTATCTCACCTAAAAAGAAGTCCAGATGCCAGTGTGGCAGCTCAAGGATATCATCAAGAATCCAGGTTAGTGGTTTTCATCCTCACTAATGCAAATGTTCACTGCAACTCTAGCCTCAAATCTATGTTGCAATAGGAGGCAGGGAGAAGCAAGCAGGGACAGTGCCTATATCAGAAAAACAGTTCCCTATAAAACTCCAACAGACTTCTGCTTGTATTTTATTTATGTGGCATGGCCACTACCTAGCTGTTATGTTACCAACTAAAGCTGTTGGTAAGAAAGGAGGAAAGAATGGATATTGGGTAGGAGAGTAGAAGTGCCTGCATGGTATGTGTTGCAAATAAAAAGCAATAGGGATTTAAATGGTTGGAAGTACAGGGCTTCCTAAATTTGTAAATCCCTACAATTCTCAGTCTCAGGCCAGACTGTAGGCAAGAGAGGTAGTTAAGAAAGTAGGCTTCAAAGGTGGACAAACCTGGATTGTAATCCTGGCTCCACTACTCATTAGTTCCTGTGATCTTGCACAAAATATTTCAACTCTCTGAGCCTCTGTTTTTTTATCTGCAAAAGGGAGATAAGAGCATTATCTACTCCGTTGAATGTCACCATCTATATCAAGCACTTGGCACATTGTCTTGTACATAGTGCTCAGTAATTATTACCAATTATTATTAATTATTATTGTAACTCATCTCTTCCTTCCAAACACACACACACACACACACACACACACACACACACACACACACACGCTCACACACACACGATCCCTCCTCCTGGATACCTCAGGGATGTCTTTCCTGCTGTTACTTTTTTTCTCTTTCTAGACCCAATTTAAACTGTAACATGATCTTTTAGCTTCTTCTCTGAGCCTGAATTAGATTTTCTCAGAGCTTTATCAGTCCGATATAGTAACTTCCTTCCTTGTTTCATCCCTTTGTTAATCCTACCATCTCTACATAGTATATGTTAGGCAGAGACCCAGGGTGTCAGGAGTATCTATGATCATATCATCATGGAGAACCTGATCATTCTTGGTCAAGTGCATATAAGTAAAAGCCCATGTACTCACGCAAGCCTGAAGCAAGCCTGCTTTCTCCTATGGAGAGGACTGAGCTAGGGTATAATATTTAAGGGTTGTTTGTTTCCATCATGCATAATCTATTACATTAATATACTCTTTCAGATTAGTGGGACATTTCAAGTAAATATTCCACCAGTTTTGCTTGGGTATACTTGGAGTAAGACTTATGTATCTCCTAAAGAAGATTACAATTGGCAGAATTTAAAAGAATGTACCTTCTTAAATATTTTTGCTACCATTGAACCTCAAATAGCATACGTTACCTATAATCCAAAACCAGATGAGGTAGGTTTTACATTTAATTTCTTTCATTTATACCATCAAAGAAGTTTAAATTATTTTAAAAACTAGTGATAATAATTTCAAAGCTGGCAAAAATAAACATTGGTTCTTGATATTTTCCTGTGGGAACAATATGGTACAATACTTTAAATTTGATTCTAGTTTTCAGATCAAATAGATGTTTTGCAAAGAGCACAGATTTTTAAGAAAAATTGCAAGGCAATGTTTCCTAACCGAAGAATCATAACTACTGTATTTAATGAGGAAGGGAAACAGATCTTAGTAACAAGATATATCAAGGCATTAAATCCACCTCGGCAACTTCTGGATATATTACTTCATGATTCCAGTGCAACACTTGTAAGTTTTTATTTATATTTTATTAATATTATATTTATATTTTATTTATATTTTTATTAATAACAGCTTCATTGTGATTGAAGAATCCCTTTACCTTCTATTTATTTTGGTTCAATCTAGTCAATTGTCTCACCTCAGAATATTTATACTAGTTGTAAGTTATAAAGCTCTCTTAGCCTTACTCTTTAAAGTAAAATCAAAAGTTCTAGTTTAGATTGCCTTTTGCTACCCTCTACTTTTCCATCATGGATTTCTTCCTGTCTATGTGACCTGACACCCAGTATCCAAGGAGATAAATAATGCTCTCAGATTTATTTCAGAAACTATCTTTGTGTTTTAAAAAAGTATATACATCCTAACTCCTTTGCTTGTCAAGGATTGTGAAACTTGTTTATTAATTGCATGAAGTCACCAGTGTACAGAGTCATGATAGTGCATAAAAGGCAGGTATTGTATGTCGATTAAAATGTTAGTGAACTTTCTGTTCATTAACTCATTGTTTATTTGTATCCCTTTATCCTTTCCTGTATGGGGGAAATGCACAGTATACCCTCTGTCATTTGAAAACGCAGACGGCACCACTATCTCCCCACTGCAGCAGCTTATAATAAGCTTATATTAATAAAAATAATTCAGATAGATTTTGAACTTAAAAGCAAATCAAACCATTGCTATTCTTCAACATTAAAAATGTATATATATTTTTTGAGATGGAGTCTCGCTCTGTCATCCGGGCTAGAGTGTCCTGGCTTCAGCCCAGCTCACAGCAACCTGAAACTCCTGGGCTCACATGATCCTCCTGCCTCAGCCTCCTGAGTAGCTGGGATTAGAGTCACATGCCACCACGCCTGGCTAATTTTTCTATTTTTAGTAGACAGGGTCTTGGTCTTGCACAGGCTGGTCTCGAACTCCTGACCTCAAGCGATCCTCCTGCCTTGGCCTCCCAGAGTGCTAGGACTACAGCCGTAAGCCACCACACCTGGCCAAAAAAAAAAAGAAAACTTTTTAAACAGTTACACTTTAGAGTATATGTTTAATGTTGATATAATGTTTAAAATTTTAATAATTTGTTACAATAAAATATAATGATTAAGATACACCCTCTGGAGTCAGACCAACTTGGGCTTAGTTCCCCAGAGACTTCACTTATATATTGTATTAGCCATATGCCTCTGTATAGGTTAATTTATCACTCCAAGCTTATTTCCTCTTCTGTGAAACTAGAATAATGATAGTTTCTACTTTGTAGCCTTATAGCATATACTACATGAGATAATGCCTGTAAAGCACTCTGCTCAGTGATGGATATATAATACATACTCAATAAATATAAATTAATATTATTCTAGGACATCATTTCTCGATTTGTATCTTTGATTCCTTTTATGCCTGATACACTGGATGAAAATGATGGTTTTGATATATGGCTGACATCAGAGGTAATAAATTACATTTTTATAGTGAAAGTATATAGTGTTTTTTGCTTTTCTTTGAAAGAAGCCTTTTAAAATATTATGTATTTATGTAATACTTGGCTTGTGAAATTTAAAAGTATTTGATAATTTTACATACATCTTCAGTTCTATCACAATCTATGGAAATAATTTATGAAGGCCAAAAATCTTTTCAAGTGATATCTCATGAATATTTTGATTCCAAAGGAATTCTGAGAATATAATATTATGATATTCTCCAGAGAGCAGTATGATTGTCACTGTGGAGTTGGACAGACCCTAAAGTCTTGGGCAAACACTGTCACTTTCCTAAAGCTTTCCTCAGTCTCCCCCAACAGAATGAAGACCTCATATAGCAATGCTCTTCCTTAGCACTTGAATTAAAGATATCTTTAGACTCGTTGCCAAATTAAATACAGGCCCCATGCAATATATGAGACAAATTAATGTTAAAAATTATTTGTTTATCTGAAATTCAAATTTAACTGGGCATCCTATAAATTTTTTTCTGAATTTGGCAACCCTAATTAGAGCACTGCCTCCATTCCTCCTTAAATTGTATTTAGTTGCTCATATGTTGACCCCACACCTACACCCTGTATACGTACATCCTGAATGTAGAAGGCAGAAGGAGACTTGGTTCTTATATGTTTTTATATTCCTCACTTGTACACTGCTTTAAATTTAGCAAGAATTCAATAAATATTTTTAATTAGAAAATACAAATGTAATGGGAGCCTAATAGAGGGACACTTGCATCTGGAAGTGATAGTCCTGGCACCTAGCTAGAATGTTTTAGGGCTGGGTTTGAGCTAAACTGGATTTAAGGGACAGAGGGATAACATAGTAGGTTAGACTTAATAGGTCTGTGTCCTACTAAGTGGACCAAGGAAGACACAAATGTATGGTTTTGTTCTAAGATCCAGTGATTCAAATCTGTTAGAACTCAGAAAGATATCATTTAGTATAGACTCCTCTGAGACTCTTTGAAAGAATCAGGAGGTGTTCAGGGGCATTATGATTCTGCAGAACCGTTAAATGAGGCTGAGCTAAAACTAACCATTCAGGCAAATAATATTATCCCTGAGTCTCCTCCATCAAAACAATACACATAATTAAAAGGTTACTACAGGCTTGGGATTCCTCTTAGCTAATGTCTTCCCATTGACATGAACTCTTTTTTGGCTTTGGTTTGGTTTGGGTTGAGTTGGGTTGTTTTTTCTGTTATGTTTTGTTTTGTTTTTTGCTTTTAAAAAATTTTAATTATTATGGGCACATAATAGTTGTATATCTTTATAGGGTATATGTGATGTTTTGATACAGGAATACAATATGTATTAATCAAATCAGGGTACTTGGAGTATCCATCACCTGAGGCATTTATCATTTCTTTGTGTTAGAAACATTCCATTTCCACTCTTTTACTTATTTTAAAGTATACCCTAACTTATTATTGGTTATAGTCACTTTGTTGTGCTATCAAATATTATTCACTCTATCTAACTATCCATTGACATGAACTCTTTGGCCACAGGATGCCCATGAGTGTGTGACTGATTAGATTTCACAAAACAAGAATTATTTTTCTCCCACCTAACATTCAATCGTTGGAGTCAAAAAACATGAGTTCAAATCCTAGTTAAATGATTTAATATCTGTGTGACCTAAGATAAGTTATGTAACCTCTTTTGACCTCAATTTCCTCATCTATTCATACAGGAGTTTGAAAGGACTGAATGAAATAATATAAGCAAGCATCTAGAACTCAGGAAGAATGAGGATGAGAATTATTTACTCTCATCCTCTCCCTCCTCCTCTTATAAAATCCACTTAATGGAGCTTCCTTGGCTTGACATTGAAGACTATTCTTATTCTACCTCTAGCTCTCCCATTCACTTTTCTTTCAGAAGGGCCTCCTTACCATCCTCCCTAACCCCCATCTGTCACCATCACCTTCAGCTAGTGCATACTGATATGACCATATCAGTTGTTAAAAAATTGAAATGCTTCCACACTGGTCATTATATAGTCACTGTCAAGAGCCCCCTAGTTGACCCCTACCCACATCTCCCTGGCCACCACAGACTTTTCCCTGGGACTGTAGTGAACTGGAAAGCACATATCCCATCTAAATGGTGTAGCTGCTACTTGGCAACAACAGATTGTGGCCATATGAAAATTGGGCCCAGGTATTTGCTAGAGTTTTTTATTTTTTCAACAGAAGCCAGAAGTCCAGAGTTTTAGATGAAATTTCACATTTTCTTTTAACATTCTGGGGACCAAATAAAACACACCTATAGACTAGAACTAGGTCATAGACCACCAGCCTCTGCTACTTCTGCTGCACTTTTTCTCTCCTGCTGTACTACTTTGTGTTAGTAGGAACCCTATATTTGATCTATTACACCCAGCTCAGCTGTTCAGCTCTTTCAGCTGAAGAAGTTTCAATCACTCTTCCTGACTGGGATCCAACTCAGATCTCTTCCTTTCTTTGAGTTGAGAGTACCGTATTGGTACAGGACAGCATGTAGCTCCATGGCCCAAAAGATCACTTCCTCCCAAACATTATGTGATTGATGCCCTATCAGGTTTCCTGAAAATACCAGTCTATATGTCCCTGTTTGCCCAGGGCAGTTTAATATTTATCCTAAACAAAAATGTCCCATTTTGAGATTTGGGGTATGAATTATCTGGTTACTCTATACAATATATTAAGTGCCACATAATAAAGGTGACCCCAATATTCCTAGTCAATATTCTGTTCTTCTAATGCCCTAGCAAAGCAAGAGCTGTCTGTTTTGCTGTCATCTCAGCAACTTGGTAAAATAAGTGGATTTGGAATTAGAGGGAGTAGAGGGGCTCTAAATCTGTTGGATGCTTGCATTACTCAACTTTCCTTTCCTTTATTTTTTTTTTGTTCTTGTTGCTTTGTCTTGCCTTAGCGCTGCATCAGTTTGGCTATTGGAAATAAGGAGGAGCATGCCATTCTTCTCTGTAATTTCTTCCTGTATTTGGGGAAGAAAGCGTTGGTCCTACTGGGAACCTCAGTGTTAGAAGTAAGTGCTGGAGTTCATATTGAAATAATGTAAGAAAACCAAATCAGATTCCAGCTACAAGTTTAAAAGACTTCAACTCCAGGTTTTTATCTCTTCACAAGCTAATTTGGAATTTCATGGGCAATTATTATAATAGTTAAGAGGATAATGTTATTTCATCAAATTTCTACAATACAATGTAAAGAATGACTTCCTTTTGTGTTTCTCCTTTATACAATAGTACTAAAAATAGGGTCTACTTCATAGGGTTACTGGGAATATTAAAGTGCCTAGTACTGCAGTCCCCACCCCTGGGCTGCGCACTGCCTGTTAGGAATCAAGCTACATAGCAGGAGGTGAGTGGTGGGTGAGCAAGCTTCCTCTGTATTTACAGCCGCTCCCTATTGCTTGCATCAAGCCCTGATCTCCACCTCCTGTCAGATCAATGGCAGCACTAGATTCTCATAAGAGCAGGAGCCCTACTGTAAGCTGTGCATGTTCAGGATCTAGGTTGCATGCTCCTTACGAGAATCTAATGCTTGATTATCTGAGGTGGAGCTGAGATGGTGATACTAGTGCTGGGGAGTGGCTGCAAATATATATTATTGTGAGCAGAGAGGTTTGACTGCATAATAAATGTAATGTGCTTGAATCACCCCCAAACTATCCCCCTTCCCCAGTCCATGAAAAAATTGTCTTCCATGAAATCAATCCTGGGTGCCAAAAAGGCTGGGGACTGCTGGCCTAGTTCACATAAGGCACTAAGAATAGCACCTGTTCATGGCAAATAATAAATGGTGGTGGTGGTTGTTATGTAGCAATAGTTATAGTGTATTTGTGGTGGCTATAATCCACCATATGTTTCTATTAATAACTATATTTTAAGATCTTTTAAAAAAACAGTTCTCTTCATGCTCCATTACCCAGGTTTTTTTAAATTTCATCATAATAAGGGGGTACAAATGTTAAGGATACATACATTGCTATTGCCTTCCCTCCCCCCTCTAGTCAGAGCTTCAATCATGTCCATGCCCCCGACAATGCACAAGGCACTTATAATGTATATATATAAACCCATCCCCTCCCCCTCCACCTGCCCGACACCCAATAAATGTTATTTTTTTATAACATTTTGGTTAGATTTTATAATTTTGCCTTTACTTAGTAAAGGTTAGAGGTGCGCTCTTCCCCTCCACACTGTTTGGTGCATCTCTCAGATGTGGATCTATTCCCCCACGCCCTGAATCTCTGGTAAACACCACCCACCTTTGAGCACCATATCGGAAATCAGTCAGTACCAATGTGACGGCGAGTACACGTGGAGCCCATTTTTCAGATATTGTGTCACCTCACTTTGGATAATGAGCTTAAGCTCAATCCAGGATAATATAAGTGGTGTTAGCTCACTGTTATTTCTTAGAATTGAGTAATATTCCATTGTGAACATATACCAAATTTTAATTATCCAGTCATGAATTGATGGGCACTTGGGTTGTTTCCATGTCCTTGCAATAGTGAATTGTGCTGCCAAAAACATTTGGGTACAGATGTCTTTATAATAGAATGATTTATGCTCTTTCGAGTAGATGCCTAATAATGCTATTGCTGGGTCGAATGGTATTTCTATTTTTAGCTGTTTGAGGTATCTCCAAATTTTTTCCACAATGGTTGCACCAATTTGCAGTCCCACCAGCAGTGTAAGAATGTTCCTGTCTCTCTCCATCCCCACAAGCATTTATTGCTTTGGGATTTCTTGATACGGGCCAATCTCACTGGGGTTAGATGATACCTCATTGTGGTTTTGATTTGCATTTCTCTAATGATTAGAGATGTTGAGCATTTTTTTTATATGTTTGCTGGCCATTACTCTGTCTTCTTTGGAAAAGTTTCTCTTCCTTTCCATTGCCCATTTCTTGATGTGGTTGTTTGATTTTTTTCTTGTTAAATCTCTTGAGTTCTAGATAGATTCTTGTTATCAGACCTTTATCAGAAGGGTAGAGAGCAAATATTTTCTCCCATTTTATGGGTTGTCTATTTGCTGTAATGATAGTTTCTTTGGCTGAGCAGAAGCTTCTTAGTTTGATCAGATCCCATTTGTTTATTTTTGATGCTGCGGTGATTGCTTTGGGGGTCTTCTTCTAAAATTCTTTGCCTAGGCCAGGGTCGGAGAGGGTTTTCCCAACATCTTCTTCTAGGATTCTTAACGTTTCATGTCTTAGATTTAAGTCTGTTATCCATCTTGAGTGAATTTTTGTGAGAGGTGAAAGGTAGGGATCCGGATTCATTCTTCTACATATAGCTATCCAATTTTCCCAGCACCATTTATTGAAGAGAGATTCTTTTCCCCATTATATATTTTTGTCCACTTTATCAAAGATTAAGTTACCATATGCTGTGGTTTCATCTCTAGAACCTCAGACCAATTCCAAACATCAATGCCTCTGTTCTTATAACAGTACGAAGCTGATTTAATTATTATTGCTTTATAGTACAGCTTGAAGTCAGGAAGACTGATGCCTCCCAGTTTGTTCTTTTTACTTAAGATTGCTTTGGCTATATGTGGTTTTTTTCTAGTTCCATACAAAGTGAAGAATTATTTTTTCTAGATCTGTGAAGAATGATGGTGGTATTTTGATGGGGATTGCATTAATTCTGTAGATGACTTTAGGTAATACTGACATTTTAACAATATTGATTCTACCAATCCATGAACAAGGTATATTTTTCCATCTGTTTACATCTTCTACAATTTCTTTTTTTAGTGTTTCATAGTTCTCCTTGCATAAGTCTTTTGTATCTTTTGTTAGATATATTCCTAGATATTTAATTTTCTTTGGGGCTATAGTAAAAGGAATTACATTTTTGATTTGAGCTTCAGCTTGATGGTTCTTGGCATATATAATGCCTCTGCTTTGTGTATATTGATTTTTTAACCTGAAACTTTACTGAATTCATTTATCAAATCTAGGAGTCTCTTGGAGGAATCCATAGGGTTTTCTAGGCATAATATCATATCATCTGCAAAAAGCGGGAGTTTGGTCTTATCTGCACCCACTTAGATGCCCTTAATATCCCTCTCTTTCCTGATTGCTATAGCTTGGACTTCAAGCACTATGTTGAATAGAAGAGGAGATAGTGGGCATCCTTGTTTAGTTCCAGTTCGAAGTGGGAATGGTTTCTATTTTTCCCCATTCAGTATGATATTGGCTGTGGGTTTGTCATAAATGGATTTGATAATTTTAAGATAAGAACCACTTATGCCTATTTTGTTCAGAGTTTTTATCATAAAGGTGTGTTGGACTTTGTCAAATGCTTTTTCTGCATCTATTGAGAGAATCATATGGTCTTTGTTCTTTTTTTTTTATTTATGAGGCAAATTGCATTTATAGACTTGCATATGTTGAACCAGCCTTGCATCCCTGGGATAAAGCCCACCTGGTCATGGTGAATTATTTTTTTGATGTGCTGCTGAATTCTGTGTGCTAGAATTTTGTTGAGGATTTTTGCATCTATATTCAGAGGGATATTAGTCTGTAATTTTCTTTTTTTGTTGCGTCCTTTCCTGGTTTTGGTATCAAGGTAATATTGGCTTCATAGAATAAGTTAGGAAGGATACCATCCTTCCCAATGTGGTGGAATAATTTCCATAGTATAGGTATGAGTTGATATTTGTATGTTTATTAGGACTCTGAAGTGTAGCCATCTGGTCTAGGACTTTTCCATTTGTGGAGGTTGTTAATTACTACTCCAATTTCTGCACTTAAGATTAGTCTATTCAGGAATTCTGTTACCTCCTGGGTGAACTTAGGGAGGTTGTATGAATCCAGGAATTTATCCATTTCTTCCTCATTATGTAGTTTTGGGGCATATAGATTTCTATAGTAGTCAAACATAATGTTTTGTATTTCTGTGGTGTCTGTTGTGACCTCTCCTTTTTCATTTCTTATTGAGTTTATTAGAGTCTTTTCCCTTTGAGTTCTTGTTAGTCTAGACAGAGGGCTATCAATTTTGTTTATCTTTTTAAAAAACCAGCTTCTGATTTTGTTGAACGTCTGTATAATTCTCTTGTTCTCCATTTCATTTAGTTCTGCTTTGATCTTAATTGTTGCTTTTCCTATGCTAGGATTGGAATTGGTTTGCTCTTCTTTTTCCAATTCCTTGAGTCTGTTCATTAAGTTGTTGGTATCTAATCTTTCTGTTTTTTGGATGTGAGCATTTATTGCTATTAGTTTTCCTCTCGGATATACTTTTGCTGTATCCCACAGGTTTTGGTAACATGTGATTCCATTGTCATTTTGTTCAAAGAAACTCTTGATTTGCCTCTGAATTTCCTCCTTGACCCAATAGTTATTCAAGAGTAGATTGTTTAGTTTCCATAACTTTGTGAAGTGGTGCATTTTTCTGTTAGAATTGAACTCTAATTTTATACCAGTATGGTCAGAGAAGACACATGGTATTATTTTTATTTTCTTGAATTTTTTGAGATCTGCTTTGCAGCCTAGTATGTGATCAGTTTTGGAGAAGGATCCATGGACTGCTGAGAAGAATGTAAATTCAACTTTATTTGGGTGGAATGTTCTGTAGAGATCTCTCAGTCCTTTTTGGTCAAGAGCTTTGTTTAAGTCCCTTATTTCTTTACTTAATTTCTGTTTGGAGGATCTATCTAGTTCATTCGGTGGTGTGTTAAAGTCCCCTGCTACTATGGCAGTATTGTTTAATGTGGTATTTAGTTCAGACAAGCTTTGCTTTATGTAATTGGGTGCTCCTGCATTGAGTGCATAAATATTAAGAGTTGTTAAATCTTCTTGTTGGATCTTCCCTTTCACCATTATAAAGTGGCCGTCTTTATCCTTTTTTACTTTTGCTATTTTAAAACTTATGTTGTCTGCAAATAGTATAGCTACCTCTGCTTTCTTTTGACTTACATTTGCCTGGATGATAGTTTTCCATCCCTTGATCTTCAGCCAGGAGGTATCTTTGTGGGTTAGATGTGTTTCCTGTAGACAGTAGATACTAGGTTTGTGGAATTTTATCCACTCTGCCAGTCTATGCCTCTTCAGAGGAGAGTTTAAACCATTTATATTTATTGAGAGGATTGAAATTGGAGGAAGATTTTCATTTATATTGTTGGGTGAAGTCCTGTTGTTTTGTCTTAGTCCTTGAGCCATCATGAAGTTCAAAGTCTAGTCTTTAATTCTTCGAGGATTTTACTTTGAGGAGTGTCTATTGCCCTGTTTGCTGTGGAAGGCAGGTCTGAGAATTTCCTGAAGGGCTGGTCTGGTCTTTGCAGATTCCTTCAGCGATTGCTTGTCTGAGAAGGACTTTATTTCACCCTCATAGATGAAACTTAATTTTGCCGGATAAAGAACTCTAGGTTGGGCTTTATTCTGTTTTAGAAGATTAAGGATAGGCACCCACTCCCTCCTGGCTTGTAAGGTTTCAGATGAGAAGTCTGCTGTTAGTCTGATAGGCTTTCCTTTATAGGTTATTTGTTGTTTTCGCTTTGCTGTACGGAGGATTGCTTCTTTCACACTTACTTTGGTCAGCTTAATAACCACATGAGGAGGTGATTATCTATTCATGTTGAGTGTCCCAGTAGTTCTATGCGCTTCTTGTATCTGGATATCAAGATTTCTGGCCGGGCCCAGCATATTTTCCTCCAGTATTCTGTAAAATAAGTTTTCCAACCCTTGTGAATGTTCCTCCTCTCCTTCTGGAATCCTGATCAACCTGAGATTCGACTTTTTAACATAATCCCATACTTCCTGTAAGCTTTGGTCTTATCTCTTGTTTCTGTGCTCCCTTTCTTCCTCTGACTTGTTTAGCATGTAGCCATAATCTTCAAGCTCTGAGATTCTTTCCTCTGCATGGTCTGTCCTGTTTTTGAGGCTTTCCACTGTATTATGGAGTTCCTTGAATGTTTCCTTCATTGCCAGAATTTCTGATTGGTTTTTCTGAATTACTTCGATTTCTTTGGAGAATTTTTCATTCATTTCCTGGATTGTTCTTATGGTTTCTCCATATTGGGCTTCTATTTTCTCTTCAATTACATTGAGTTTTCTAACAATCCATATTTGGAATTCTTCCTCTGTTAGTTTAATCATATCATGTAAGTTGGTGTCAGTTGGTGGAGAATGAGTATTTTCTTTTGGAGGTGACTTTTCTCTCTGCTCCTTCATGATTCCTGTTATCTTTATCTGGTTCTTCCTTATCTGGATACTTTGTTGAGGATCAGTGGTGCTGGAACTCGATTATAAGTTGTGTTCTGGGGTTCCAAAGGAATGATCCTTGGAAGAGCTGGGGAATATATGCTCTGGTCCTGTATCATCTCAGAGGAGTTTGAGCCTGTTGGGTTATCTTTGACCTGATGTCTTCACTTTATGTCCACAGAGTTTATTGGGTTTGGGTCCCTTGCTTAGACATCCAGGGGTTTGTTCCCTATAGTGAGATGGAGACCAGTATCCACCACTATGTTGAAGTGGGAGGCACTGTGTTAGGCTCTGAATTTATTCTTTCTTTTGTTATCTGTGGTTTGTGAGAAGGAATCAATTATTAATGTATCCCAAGATCTTTGTATTGCACTCTAAGCCTCCAAATAGGATATACAGATATCTCAGTCTTAAGGGAGTATCTTGACACTCCCAAGGGTTCCTAGAGTCATTAGGAATAGCAACCTCCTTCACAACTCTGCCTTGCTAAGACAGGCTCTGCTTTCTGGGCACAGATCGCAAATGGCTGAATGCAGCAGGAAACCACCCATGTTCAATCTTGCGAGACAGCCGCCAAACAAAACACTACTCTCCCCTTTTTGCCCATTTAAACTCAGCCTCCGAGGCCAACAGCCGGGTTAGGGCAGAGGGGAGGCCTGAGACCACTTCCAGCTTGGCCCTCCACAGCATTTCCAAGCTATGGAGTGGCAGCCTCGGTACTGGGAAGCGGCTGCTGGGTTCAGACCCTCCCCTACCCGCTCCTGCTTCAGCAGAGCGCTGAGAGTTCAAAAAGTTGCCTTCTCCAGAAGCCCGATCAGTTCAGCCAGTTTAGGGTAGGGGAGATGCATGATACAGCTTCCAGCACGGCCCTCTGCAGCATTTCCAAGCTACGGAGCGGCAGCAGTGGTACTGGGAAGCAGCTGCTGGGTTTGGACCCTCCGCCACCTGAAACTGCTTCAGGGGAGTGCTGCAGAGAATTCAAAATGCTGCCTGTTCCAGACTCTACTCAGCACTGCTCGTCTGCCGTCTGCCCGCGTTACCGCTTCCTACCAACTTCAGGCATTTCCCTGCCTGTGTGAGTGTGGGTTTCGGTGGGGGAGGGATCATCTCCCTGTGCAAGGCAGAAGCAATGCCTCCTCTGGCCAGCCTGTCAGGGCAACAGATGTGTGGACACACTCCCTCCCTAGTGTATATTTCCAACTCCCTGAGTTTTGTGGAAGATTTTTCGGTTCACCTTTAATTATTGTCTACAATTTTCGTATCCCAGTGTCTCTCTGCAGTCTTGCGAAGCTGATCCAGTGTAAGTGCAGATCACTTGCGTGTGGTTGTCTGCCTTCCTCGCTTCTCAGTCTGAGAGCAGAGGGCCAAGAGGTCAGCCCTACTCTGCCATTTTTCTCAATCAGCCCCATTACCCAGGTTTTAATCTTATAAGAAGTGGGTCAGAAATTCCTATTTACCTATCAGAAATTTTTATAACTTAATTTATATACTTCTCCTACATTCATATCTCTAAAAAACTATTCTTTTTAGACTGTTTCTAGCCCTACCATGAGTGTCTTGTTAAATGTCAACATTTCCAGTCTTGCCTTAGTCTTTTGTCATAATCATTTGTTTACCCATATTCCCTTATTATTTCTTTTTCAAGTTCGTTCACTAAAAGCCTATGCTATGGTCAATTCCCTCCATATAGTCCCCTTCTGTAGGTTTAAGTGCCACTAGGATGGCAGTAAACAGTCAACAATATTTTGACAGACATTTGCATCTGTACCTATGAACCACACCACCAGAGGCAGCCACATAGGGCTTTCCCTTCACTGCGTGGTTTAGCTGAAGCCTCCTCTATCCTACAGAGAAGAGGAGCGTGGTGATCAAGAGCAAG
Organism: Microcebus murinus; assembly: GCF_040939455.1. Classification (NCBI taxonomy): domain Eukaryota; kingdom Metazoa; phylum Chordata; class Mammalia; order Primates; family Cheirogaleidae; genus Microcebus; species Microcebus murinus. The sequence goes on along the minus strand of NC_134117.1, from coordinate 29,507,199 downwards.
TACTGTGGAGTCAGAGAGACCAGGCTACACAGCATAGTGTTAAGTATATGGGTTAGGGGCACAGTCAGACATGGGTTTTACACCCAGCAATGCCACTTACTAACTGTATGTTGTCAACCTTGTTTACTTCTCTGAGCCTCAGTTATATCCTACAAAACAGGAATAATGCCATTCACTGTTAGCCTAGCTTAGACTTTGATTCATCTGAAAGATGGGCATAATAACCATTCCTACCTCACAAAATTTGGAGTGAATTAAAGTGAGAAAGTTAGTGTGAATTCGTAGAATAGTACCTGGTACACATAAATAATCAATAAATGTTAAATGATCTTATTCTTATTACCTGAACTTGTATTATTTGCCAAGAAAGGCTTACACTATAAAAGGTATGTGCATAGAAAAATAGTAATATAATGACTACTTTTTACTCCTCAGACTAGTTTCCTGTATGCTTTTTCTTTAGCCTCTAAATCTAAATCTTGTTCTTAATTTTAATTTAATGGCTTAAAATTTCTTAAATTTTAATTTAATGGCTTAGTGTTATCCAAGCCTGTCTCTGTTCCGTAACTCTGCCTGATATTCACCCATAGTCTCTAACTATATTCTAATTCAGGGATCCTCAAACTACAGCCTGCGGGCCACATGCAGCCTGCCACGGACATTTATCCAGTTCGCCGGGTGTTTTTGCCGCTGTTGCCTGTCCTGCTTAGCAGCCGATTGGTCCTGGGCCCACAGTGCGCATGTGTGGAATGCGCGCCGCACTCTCCAATGGCCCTCTAACGGTCTGAGGGACGGTGAACTGGCCCCCTGTTTAAAAAGTTTGAGGAGCCCTGTAGAGCTAGTCCATATAGCACCTCGTGTGAATTAGACAAAAATGCCCCTACCTCAAGACACTTCAGTACTATCTGTTGGGAAATCATCATAATATGCTGATTTTGTTAGAATAACATATTTTATTGCCATGAGGGTAATACCCTGCAAGACCATACCTGGCAGCACTAGCTCACAAGTTCTCTCATCTGAATCCTTATGCTAAGCTGGGCCTGAGTATTTCTAGAGCTTTGGGGGGATTTTTGTTTTCAAAAAATTAAAAAGCCCTAAAAAAGTCTTTTAAGAATTAGAATCAGCACATTATAATTTCCACATGCAGAAGTTAGTTAAGTGCACCACAAATGACTTTAACTCTGTTTCCTCATACAGGGGCCCGTGGCTTATGTATTAACTCAAGAAACTGACGAACATTTACTTTGGAATCCATCAACTGGGCAATGTCATAAGCAGTTTGACCCATTTTGTCCCTTACAAAGTGTAGATTGTTTGTTTGATGATAGAAATGTGAGTATATGGGGGAAATCTTGTTGTGAGTTATCTCCTCAGGAGTCACTCAGGCTATACATTAGAATCACCTGGGAACTTTGAAGAAAATATAGATGTTCAATCAGAATCCCTGGGGTATGTAGCCTGGGCAATTTTTTATCCCTAAAGCTCCCCCAGGTGAGTCTGTAGTGCCTCCAAGGTTGAGAACCAATGAGGTAATCTAGTGATCAGAAAACCCTGGAATCTCTGTCTCCTGCCTCAGAACCTCCCTTGGCTTCTGCCACTTCACTGGGCAATAAGACTGTAAATTTTTGCTTCATCCTTACCAACTATGGGCCTTTTGTTCCATGGACCTACAATGATTCTATGTTAATGTTTAATAGGTCTGGTTTAATATTCAACAGAATAATATACCAATGGCTGTACACTTTGACTATTCAAAGGAAAGTTTCTGGAAACAGTTACTTCCAAATAATTTTCAAGAGACAAAAGCACAAAGCATACAGGTAAATCATATTTTTCCAGATGTGTCTGTATGAGAGTTACCATTGCTTCTGATCTTTACTAGTTATGACAGCTCTTGCCATGGCTTATTGAATTATTTGGTGATGTTAATCAAAAACTAGTTTTCTCTGCCATCCAGCCTATGTTTGGGCTACTTTGGCCCCTTTACTCTACCTGAAGGAAAAAGAAATTGAGAAGAAAGTGCCATCTCAAATGTGAATTTTGATGTTAAAATAGAATTTAAACATTTTTAATCATAAAACATAGCCTATAATGTTCAAGATGTTTAGTAAGTTATTACTTTGACCTAGCCCTCCTGCTCCACATCTATGGTGATGATCAGGTATGAAAATTGACAAACAACAGGCTTATCTGGGTTCCAAACCATGATAATTATCTCATGGAATGGAAACAGGAGAGAAACATTGGCAGTGAGTGGGGCTGAAGCAGGGATAGCAGCAAGGTCTGAAAATGCTTCATGAAAGACAAGGAACCAGAGAAAGCATCACTTTTTGAAGTCAGGACTATGATGGAGCCCCCCCTCCACTTCTACTTTTGAAAGAATTTGGGAAGAAAACCTATAGACTCACTGCTTGGAGTGCAGAAGGCAGGAGACAGTACTAACTCAGTCACTAGATGGCTTGGCCAGTGGACCTGCAATGTACTCAGTATCGCTTTGGGAAGGCACTCGAAATACCATATCAGCAGCAGTTTCTGAATAGAGGCCATGGAATGGGAGGGTGCAGGCAATTGCAAAGTCTACAAACTAGGAGCTGTGAGCCCAGAGGGGGAGAGAGAGAGAGAGAAAGGATGAGAAAAATAGAGAGAAAAAATAGAAAAATGGGCAAAAGACATCACAGAAGCATAAACTCAAATGTTCAACTGCACTCATAATCAGAGAAATGCAATTTAAACTACTAATAGTTTGTTAATAAACTATTGGTTTTATGAAGTTAATAGTTTAATGTGAAATCAAACTAATTCACATGCATAAAACTGGCAAAAAAATGTGTGATCATACATTTGCCAAGTATTGGCAAAGAGGCAGAGAAATGGTGGGGGCATAAATTGCTATAAACACTTGGAAAAGCAATACAATGATATCCGGTAAAGGTGAAGATGCTCAGCCTTTGATCCACAACTTCAAACTTCTAAGTATATACCCTACCCTAGAAGAACATTCACAGGGAGACAAGTACAAAATATTCATTATAGAATTGCTTGAAATAGTGAAAATTTGAAACAATTCATCAGCTGGAAAATTGGTACATGAGTTGTGAAGTACTCATAAAATGAAATCTTCCTTATGGCAGTAAAATATGAACCAACTGAACCAATTTATAATAGTTCTCAATTTGACTGTACATGCATTGTATCAGAATCTCTGAGAGTGGTACCTACATATCAGTAGTTTTTAGAGTAGTATGTTGGGTGGATCTCTATATTATTCTCTGTGCTTGTCTGTATATTCAAGGCAATTCATGCCATCAAAAAGAATGCATAGTGGCTGTGAGAGAAGAAACCAAAGAATACCCAAGTGTGTAATGTGAAGCATTTTCCCTTCAACATTGTTTTCCCACACTGGAAGAAATAATTACTGTCAGTGTTTTTGGGGCGTCCTTCTAACAGTCTCCATGCAGATGCAAGCATATATATGTATTTTGATATTTCCCATTTGAAAAGGTATTTTAAAGAAGAGGAAATGTGCTTATCTCTCTTAAACAGACATCTACAGCCTCTATAACTCATGCCTTGCTTTCCCATCCTAAAGCTGTGACCGAAGCATTGCTTCCTCCTAGGGGGTTAAAGACCTATTTGGAAATGAGGGTTTCATTTATTTAATATTGATCATTCTCTTATTCATTCAAGTGATGTTTATTGATTTCATCTGTGAGCCAGTGCTATGTTAGGTGTATATACTACAAAGAAAAAGACATGTCTTGGTGTTCTTGGAACTTGGGTTCTGGAGGAGGAAACAAAGGAAACAAATAAGTGCAGTACAGAGTGATAAATGCTGTTACAAAAGAAATGAATGTACTTTGGGAGCATGGCCACCAGACGACCTGAAGGAGGAGAAATCGTAGGGGCTTCCTGGGGAAAAGTGATGACAAGCTGAGTGAGGAAGGGAGAGCAGAAGCTGGCCTAGATGGAAGCCAGGAAATAGAATAGTCCCTTGCAGAGAGTGGCAGCAAGCAGGAAGACCCTTAGAGGCTTCCCCAGTGCATGGGAAGGAGTATGGATTTACAAAAGAAGATGTCTTTCATGGGTAAGACAGACTTGCTGTCCCCATTCATTTATTCAAAGAAGCATTTGACATGCTCATTGATTCTACAAATAATCTTTGGCAGCTATACTGGTCTTTTCCACTCTAACCTTGGCAAAGTTACTTAACCTCTCTGTTCTGAGTCTCAGTTACCTCATCTTTAAAATATGGACAACAGTATGCTTACTGCTCTAGGGTCTTTAAAGCTTTTAAAATAAAGTAATGCATGTAAATCTTGGCACATATGCAATGCTCAATAAACATCGGACATCATTATTACTCTTCTAACACAGTTCGTCTTCTTCCTTCTTTGGCTATTTGTTTCTTCCAGCTGCCAGGATCCAGTTCTTTGTGTTTGCATGTGTCTAAGGAAATCCTGGGGTCTACACTTTACCCATGGGATGAAGTGTTTCTACCATGATAGCCTGGTTTGGGTTCCTCCTCATTTTAGCTAGCACTCCAGGGTGACTATGATGTAAAAATGGTCCCTATAGCCTCTTTCCTAACATTTGGTTATCTATATTTTAGCCTGAAGAAATAACTTATACCGATACTAATAAAAGCATGGTAGAAGATCTAAAGAACAGGTACTGTGTTTTCTCTCTAATCTCTTGTTCAGTCACCTTCTGGTCCCCTGATCCAGCCTTTCAAAATACCTGCTACATTCAGCAACACAAAATGAAAGGGAGATTGTAACAGTTCCATGGAACCGCCTGTCTCTTGGTACATACATTGAAAAGTGACCCCTCAGCCATCCAGGGCTTTCCTCGAAAGGACAGTCTAAGTTAACTCTGGGAAACACTGTGGATCACTGTTGGAAAGTTCTCAACACAGATGTCTGTTGAGCCTGTAGTAATAATAATGCAATAGCTAACACTTTTATTTTATTTTATTATTTTATTTTATTTTTTGAGGCACTCTGTTGCTTTGGCTAGAGTGCCGTGGCATCAGCCTAGCTCACAGTTTGAGCCTAGCTCAAACTTGAGCTCCTGGGCTCGAGCAATCCTCCTGCCTCAGCCTCCCAAGTAGGTGGGACTACAGACATGTGACACCACGGCAGGCTAATTTTTTCTATTTTTAGTAGAGATGGGGTCTCGCTCTTGCTCAGGCTGGTCTCGAACTCCTGACCTCAAGCGATCCTCCCACCTTGGTCTCCCAAAGTGCTAGGATTACAGGTGTGAGCCACCATGCCCAGCCTAGCTAACACTTTTGAAAGGACATGAAGGTTAATGGCCCATGACTTGGGGGTGGTAAATGCATCTCTGTTGGATGGCAGAAACAATAGTGCTGCCACTCCTGCCCACTCAGTGAGCACTCCCCACTTCCCCAAACACATACACATGAATGCCTTAAGGAGTTGGTCAGTCAAGCCCAAAGGGTCACAGACTTGGGAGCAGGTCTCACTCCTACTCCAGATATGTCAGAGGCTTTAGATCTAACTGCCTACAGTGACTCACACTCACACAGCAGGCTGGCATGTAAGTCACCACCAACCAATCAGAACAGACCATAACAAAAATAGTTTTGCCACTTTCATTTCTCACTAGTACATAACCCCCTCCCCCACACCCTGTTATTCCCATTCCTTATATCCAAGTTCTTAGCAAAAAAGAAAGAAATGCAGCATGTAAATGGTTCTCAACGTCTGGTTTTCATTAGAATCACTTCTAGAACTATTTAAAAATACAAGTGCCAGGATCCCAGACCAGAGACAAGGCCTGTTGAATCAATATCTGGAGGTTAAGCATTTTGATAAAGCCCTACAGGGGATTCTGATGCATGGCCACTGTTGGGACCTTCTGCAAGCTCCAACTGCTTAGTTGCACTATAAAGCCAACCAAGAAGAAATTCCCATCAGTTTCTTCTGTAACACACACTGCAGTTAGAGAATCAATTGCACACAATCATCATGCACAGAGAGGCTTTTCAGGAAGACCTCATCAATCAACCCACACTTTGTCCCCATACTCTCTCCTCCCTAGCACATTCATCACCAGGCACTATTCTAGGGGCTAAGTATACAGGTAAAAATCCCTGCCCTTATGGAGCTTACATTCGAGTGGGGGAAACTGATGGCCATACCTTTCATACTTCTCAGTCTAATGCCTCAATTCCTCCTAACTCTGCTTGCTAAATTAACTGATCAAACAATCCCATCTCTGCTAACATCATCCCAGACCAGATATATGAATTTTCATAAAGGTGGTTTCTTAGAAATACTATGTCCTGTGTCAAAGGAGGGTCTTGGAGTAGGAATATCAGCCCAGTAATCAGATGGTAGGTGTCGTCAAATCACACCCAGTAGGCAGCTTCCTATACACAGGTAACTGGAAAAGAGAGGTGACTTGGAGAGCTAATTTCTGGCTACTCCAGGAAGTTTCTTGCCTTCCCAAGCTGAGCAAGAGCCTGCTTCTCTCCAAATTGATTAATAAATAGATAACCCCTAGCTAAATAACCCTAGATAACCCCTAGCTGTAGGGTCTGGTTTCCTCCTAAGACCAAAAAGTATTATTCTCATACCTGAATAAAGTGACAAAACTATTATCATATTTACTAGATGAGTTTTAATTTGTCATAAAATTATCTTTGCAATCTTATCTTAGGATTGAAAGGACTCTAAAGTGTAAAATGATGGAATGGCGACCTCAACACCCAACACGTTGGAATCGACAATGTTCTTCTATTCTGCGACAAATCCTTCCTAAACTAGAAGTTGGCATAGGAAGCTTTGCTTCATATGAAAAAGAGAGTGAATTTGAAAGACTACTACAACTTTATTGGGTTTGTATATAATTTAATGCATTAATGGCATTGTTTTATCCATGTTAATTGCTAAATAATAGCAATCTTAAATATCTCTGAAATGCCTTTTGTCTTGATCCTGGAAGATCAATGCTATGGCATTAAAATGCATTTATTTATAGATCAAGAATAATTGTTCAAATGTAGTGAACAGTTATTACCAGGACCACATTGTATGGCATTTTCTTGAAATCAGTCACATGTTTTATGATGTATGAGCTATAGACCTTGGAAAGAGATGCCCAGAAGGAAACCACCCTGTAACTAAGAAGGTAAAAGATGATCTCTAGTAATAGATTGGATTCCTTGTCATTGGTTCTGGGCAAGAGGACCACAGACAAGCTTCAGTATCTTCTATACACAAATTACAGTCACCCTGGACCAGTGGTTGCTGGACCTCCATGGATACCAAAATTTATGGATACTCAAGTCATTCATACATTAATAAAATGGCATAGTATTTGCATATAACCTATGTATATCCTTCTGTATACTTTAAATCATCTCTTGATTACTTATAATACCTAATACAATGTAAATGCTATGTAAATAATTGTTATACTGTTTTTATTCATGATATTTTTTATTGTCATATTGTTATTTTTTATTTTTTCAAATATTTTTGATCCTTGGTTGGTTGAATCAGTAGATGGGATGTAGAATGTTCCAATATTGAGGGCTAGCTATACTCCCAAATGTATACATTAAGCCTGGACCTCTCTCCTGACCTCCTCTCTTATTTATTCACCTGCCCATTGACATCTTCTTGGATGGCAGAAAGGCATCTCGAACTAAACAAGTCCATAAGCAAATATGGTGGGCATCTGATATATTGTTAGGATTCTCCTTTCCTTTTCCTACCCTACCCTCAGCTCTGAGTATCGTTTCCCCTCCCCTCCGCTATGAACTGGTCCAGTGGGTTTTTGAAAACCCCAACCTCCCGAGGGTAAGACTCCTCATTCCCCTTATCATCAATAATACACTGGAAGATGTCTTCTAGGGGAAGTCTCTGAGAGGAGGAAGTAAGGAATCTGTTTGGAGTTGAGTACCTAGGCCGCCAGGAAGGGATCTGCCAGCATTATCCATTCATGAGTAGGGAGGGAGTTGTTTTTGTTTTGCTTTATTTTCAATAGAATTAGGGGGCAAGCAGATAAGCAAGGCATAGTTAAATATAAGCCAAAGTTTAAAACCTGGTGTTCTGGTATAAAATTATCTGACTATTTAATAATACAGTCAACAATAATAAACCTAGACTGAACCCTGCAGCCTGTGTTCAAATCCTGACTTAACCACTCACTAGTTTTGATTTAGAGTAAGTTACCTAACCTGTCTACACTTTCTATTCCATTGGATAACAGGGATAAAAATAGTTATCTGTTTTGTCATTTTGTTGAGGATTGTGTCAGTTACTACTTACTGTAGCACCCAACACCTAGTAAATGCTTAGTAGATGCTATTTATTTGTTTTTATTCTATGTGTCAGGCATTGTGCTAGGCACTGAAGTTATGGCAGTAAACAAGGCAGATATGATCTTGTGCATCCACAGAGATGACAGACATACTTAGACTAGGAAACAGATAATTGCAATATATTTTGTTAAGTAAGCTCAAGGAAGTACAGTGCACTGCACAACCACATGGGGAGAACACGTGAACAGACGTTAGGATTAGGAAAATACTCCTGTATAAGGTTGAAAGAGGCTATGATTGTCTCTGTGTATTATTAAATAGATAATTTTGCAAAGGACCATGTTTCATGATCTGTTACTCTTGTTACATAAGTAGTCATTTAGTAAATATAAACTGAATCAATGTTGAATAAAGTCTTCAAAAATTCTCACTTAAATCTCTTAAATGTAGGACCAACTGATTTCCTTGTTGGCAGTTTGCTGTCTAGAAAGGGTGCAAGTATGTGGAATGTGAAATGTGCAGGCTAAGCTCTTGCATCAGACAGACCTGCTTGTGTTCCTCTCTACCTGTAAAGTGGGGATTATAAATAGTACCTACCTCATAGGGTTGTTTGAGGATTAAATATATATGTGAAACATTTAGTTATACCTAGAACATAATCAGCACCTACAGAAAACTATTATTATATTATGACTATCATTTCTTTGAGGCATCTGTGATCTTTTTATGTACAACAATTCCTGATTACCTGATTGTAATGTGGGTTTATGTGTTGTTCTGTCTTTGATCCAGGTTGTAGGATTTCCCATCCAGATGCCATACACTGATCTACAGTCAGTTATTGATGCCGTGTATCAAACTGGAATTCACTCTTCTGAATTTCCCCAGACAGAATTTGCATTAGCTGTGTACATTCACTCATACCCAAGTAACATATTGTCTGTGTGGGTTTATTTGGCTTCCTTAGCCCGATATAAATGAAAAGGAAGAAGAGAGAAGGAAAAGATTTTGGTGTCCTTGTGGGGTCTGGAAGAAAGGGAAATAAGAAGGAAAAAAATATTAAAAAAGAAATAAAAAGAAAAAATAATAAAAATGTTTTAAAAAGGAAAAGATTGTTCTATAAATCCCTAGACCAGGAGCAAACCAAACTTTCTGGTACCTTGGGATTTTGCTGCTTATTCTAAATCCTAGCCAAGTGTTGAACCCAATTTTTGATTCATTTATCAAGTTGGGCAGTATGGAAATTTAATCCCCTGAGTCTTTGAGGATGAGTCTAGATGACCTCCTCACCAGAAACCTCTTCAAGGAGGACCCTTTGGGAAGTCTGGCTGTCTTGGGTCACTGTCTACAGTGAAGCTTATTCTGGGAAAGAAGCAATTCTTGCCTTTCCCCCTAAGGCCAATGTTTCTCAAATTGTGGGCCTCATACCACCTCCATCAGAATCATCTGGAGAGCCTTGTTGAAAATGTAGATTCCCATATCCTACCCAAGACCTATTAAACCAGAACCTCTGGGAGCAGAGCTCCAGAACCTGCATTATTTTCAACAAGCACCCCCAGATAATTCTGATGCACTTTTAACAGGAAGAACCTAGACTTGTGAAATGTTGTCATTACAAAAGTAAGGCTGGTACATTTGATGCTGGCTCTGATATAATTTCAGGTAGATGTTACTCAAATGGAAACCTAAGGTCATTGCCTCTCATATATAAAAGGTTATTTCATTGAGAAAGAAAAAAAGGAAAATCTACCATGTTGGGCTGATACATCAGCTTCTGGAGGCTCTCAAAAGTTTACACCTGATGAAAGTTTGCTACTGATGTGAAATCTTTATACCTCCAAGTATTTGGAAGGGACTCCCAGGGAGCTCTAATCTTATCTAATCTCTCCCAATTCTGTGAGGGAGGAAATGGTCTTGACAAATCTCAGGACTCCTTTTTTCCTTAGCGAACAGCCTCTCCCTCTGCCCCTGGCACTTTTTGCTTTTTTTTTTCTTAGTGGTGGTTCAGCTAGATCCTAGGAGCTCCTTAAGAAAAAGTGGACAAGGATCTAATTAGGAAGCACTATACTTTCTTCTCGTTGATTATTTTGTCTTTACTGAGAAAAATATTTATACAATTTACTTAAATGTGACATAACTTATTATTTAAAAGAAATAATCAAGGGATACAGATTTCCAAAGGTTGACCAGAGCAGTTTTATATGACGTAAAGATAAGAGAAAGATAATTCATCTCTCCCATGACAGAAGCATTAGGGTTCCTTGGTTCACACTCACAAGCAGAGACAAGAGACCTCCAAATTCATATCCAGGGAACCCCCAATCTGCATCCCTTACCCAAATGTGCCTGTGCCAGAGAAGACCTCATTTACTTGCAGTGATGTTTAGACCAAGCTTGAGATTACTAGAGAAAGCAAAGTGAGTGAAGGAATGATTTTTCCTCCCAGGTTAAAACCTAATTGTGCATGTCTTGCATGCACTAGAAAACTAATACGAATTTTTATTTGAATATTTGTGTTTAAATGTTACATGAAATTTTGTTATTAAACAAGTCAAAATAATGCTGATGGAAAGATGAAGTTTCCAAAGAAATACTGAATTCATGTAGTTCACTTCTGTGGAGCTTTGGATGTTTATATAGCTATTTTATTAGTTGTTTGTGGTTTTAGAATTGATAGGCCACTTAACAGTAAGGTAGCAAGTGTTCACAGGCAAGCACAGAGGACCTTTCCATATTGTATGCATTGTTTTTCCCTGAAAATTGTGAAATTATATGTAATGAATCATTTTTAATTTAAACATTAAAAATACATTATTTTAAATGGAATGCATAATTTTAAAGTTTTTTAAGTCATTCCACAAATAATTAGGGAGCATCCATTATGTGCCAGACACTTGAGTATGTTCTGGGGTACAGCAGCGAAAAGACAAAGACCCTACCTACAGGTGTGAAGCTTACATTCTTAACAGGGCAAAGAAACCATAGCATATAAACAGTAATTTTCTCTTAAGTGGGAAAATTTCAAGACGTGTTTTGAGTCTTGAAACAACTATAAAGGAAACAAATAGGATGGGATGGTAAAGAAGATATTTGGTGGGGATGAAGGTTGTAAGCAGAGTAGTCAGGGAAGGCTTCTCTAAGGAGATAACATTTAAGCTGAGATGTAATGATTTATCAATTAGAAATGCATTCAGTTGCATGTAGTAGAGACCTAACCACAGTAGCATAACCAAATAGGGATTACTTTTTTACATCACTGTAGGTTCAGAGGAGGCATTCCAAGTCTGGTGTAGTGGCTCCATGATGTTGTAGGTATATTAGCTTCATCCAATTTCTTGGCCATATCTGAGGTGGCTTCCATCTTCTACTTCAGTGGCTTTCGATTTCAACAAGTATAAGAATCACCTGAAGGGCTTGTTGAAACAGATGCTCGCCCCACCCCTAGAGTTTCTGATTCTGTGGGTCTAGGGTGGGCCCTGATAATTTGCACTTACAAATTTCCAGGTGATGTTGAGACTGCCGATCTTTGAGAAACTTGGCTGTAGTTTCACAAGCATTTTATGCCCAGAAAATACAGAAAAGGAGTGGGATGGTAGAGTATGCCAGCTGGTTTTGCTGTTTTAAAAATGCTTCCCAGGAGACCATTCCCAGTTTCGTCTACTTATATCCCACTGGCCAGAACTGTATCACTCCTATGGCTACAAGGGAGGCTGGGTGATCAAGTGTTTTACATGGATATATTGCTCCCCCAACTAAAATCAGCATTCTGTTGGTGAGGAAGAAGAGGAAGGTGACTGTTGGGTGGGCAACTCATAGTCTACCACAGGTGAAAGGAAGCCCCATAATGCAAAGACCTCTGATAAAAGTATTCAAGAGGAAACTTTGATTGCATAGGTCTTCAGTCCAAAAAGAGACTTGCCTGGCTCTTTTTGGACTATAGGGGAATGTAGTAGCATATAAGGCTGGAGAGGTACATCAGGACCAGACAATGTGGGTCATAGTAAAGAGTTTAGATTTTATTTATAATGCAGTAGGAAATCATTGAAAGGTTTTAAGCTACTGAAAAAATAATATTTTTCCTTTTTTATATTTGAGATTACTTTAAAAACTTTTTACAGTTACTCGTTTTCTTTTTCATTTTCTTAAAATTCATTTTATTACTCATTATTTTGTATAAGTGCATAAATGTGACCATGTTTTTAAGTGCAGGTTTTATTTTTCTTTACCTTTTTTGCTTGAGTCCCTATCCCACTGTTCTTCCCTCCTCCACTCACATTATTTACTTCTCCCACCTCCTTGCCAACTAAGTATGTATCCTTTCACTTAACCAACATTTTCAAATATTCATATGCCAACACACACACACACATGCATATACATGCATCTGTTTCTGTTTATCTTAGAAAAATGAGATCACATTATGTATGTTTTTCTGCATATTGCTTTTCTCCTTCAAAAATAGTGAAACCACTCTGAGTGAACTATTCATTCTTTCTAAGGAATGCATAACAGTCTATAATGTGGGCAGAACCATTAAATACACTTAAGCAGGTTATGTACCACACAACTCAAAGTTTATGTGTAAGGATCTCTGGAGTTGTATGTTGCAGCCCTCCCTGGTTGTGCATGCTATTTATTATAACTTATTCAGCCATTCCCCTACTGATAGGAATTTCTTTTGATTCAGTTGCTTGGTGCATTGTTTAATTTTTCTATATCCCTGCTGTTTTTCTGTCTACTAGTTCTATCAATTACTGAGAGAGGTGTGTTGAAGTTGCCAACTGTAATTATGAGTTTACTTATTTATTCTTTCACCTTTGTTAGTTTTTGCTTCATGTATTTTGAAGCTCTGCTGTTAGATGCACATACACTTAGGATTTATGTGTTCTTGGTGAATTAACCCTTTTATCATTATACAGTGTTCCTCTTTATCCCTAGTAATTATCTTTGCTCTGAAGTCTGTTTTGCCTGATGTTAATGTAGCCATCCAGCTTTCTTTTGATTAGGGTTTACCTGGTATATATATTTTCATCTTTTTATTTTTAATGTACCTATATAATTATATTTGAAATGAATTTCTTGTAGATAGCATATAATTGGGTTATGGTATTTTTAATACCATCTGACAATCTCTTTTTTAATGGGGATATTTAGATCATTTACACATAATGTAATTATTGTTATGTTTGGACTTAGGTCTACTATTTTATTATTTGTACTCTATTTGTTCTGTTTTTGTTTCATTGTTTCCTCTTTCCTGCTTTCTTAGGTTATTTAAACATTTCTTAGTATTTCATTTTAGTACATCTATTATATTTTTGACTATATGTTTTGTAATATTTTTAGAAGTTTCTCTAGGGATTATGCTAATACATATTTAACTTTTCACAATCTATATAGAATCTACTTTTTACCACTTCCAGTAGAATGTAGAAATCTTACCACATTACATTATCCTTCTGTCTTTATGGTGTAGATGTCTCATATATTGTACCTGTTGAAATATACATTGAAAACACTAGAAGACAATGATAACATTTGTGCTTTCAACCATCAAATATACTTTAAAGAACTCAAGTTAAGAAGAGTATTTAATGCAGACATTTATCATTCTGTTCTTCATTCCTGATATGCCAAGTTTCCTTCTGGTATCATTTCCTTTCTGTTTAAAAAATGTCCTTTTGCAATTCTTTTAGAGCAGGTTTACTGACAACAAATTCTTTTGTTTTCCTTCATCTGTCAATGTCTTTATTTCAACTTCATTTCTGAAGGATATTTTTGAAGGATATAGAATTCTGGGTTGACAGTTCTTTTCTCTCAGCACTTTAAAAATCTCATTCTAGTTTTCTCTGGTTTCTTACTTTCTGGTGAGAAATCCACCATCCATTGAATCTTTCATTATTCACCTATAAATAATGCCTTGTTTCTCTCTGATTGTTTTCAAGAATTCTTGTTTTTTAGCCATTATTTTCCCTAATAGTTTTCTGCACATATTCTTTCTCCTTTCCTGCAGGGACTCCAATGACATAAATATTAGACCATTGAGTATTATTTCACAGGTCTCCAAGTCTCTATTCATTTGTTTCTGTTTTTGTTTTGTTTTGAGATGAAGTCTTATTTCTTGCCCAGGCTGGTCTCAAACTCTTGGGCTCAAGCAAGCTCTTGTCTTAGCCTCCCAAGTAGCTGGGATTTCAGGTGTGTGCCCCACAATGCCTGGCAGTTTCCACCTTTTTTTTCAGATTGTATTATTTCTATTGCTTTATCTTTAAGTTTACTATTCTAATGATCCCATTCAATGAATTTTTTTTAATTTTGGGGTTTTTTTTGTATATTTTTAGTTGTAAAATTTCTATCTAGTTCTTTATATAGTCTCTTTCTTTTTTTTTTTTTTTTTGAGACAGAGTCTCACTTTATTGCCCAGGCTAGAGTGAGTGCCGTGGCGTCAGTCTAGCTCACAGCAACCTCAAACTCCTGGCTCAAGCAATCCTCCTGCCTCAGCCTCCCAAGTAGCTGGGACTACAGGCATTCGCCACCATGCCCGGCTAATTTTTGTATATATATATTAGTTGGCCAATTAATTTCTTTCTATTTATAGTAGAGACGGGGTCTCGCTCTTGCTCAGGCTGGTTTCGAACTCCTGACCTCGAGCAATCCGCCTGCCTCGGCCTCCCAGAGAGCTAGGATTACAGGCGTGAGCCACCGCGCCCGGCCTATATAGTCTCTTTCTTTGCTGAAACTTTCTATCTTTCCAGTCATTTCAGGAAATTTTGCTCTTCTTGGAGCATTCCTATAATAGCTGTTCTAAAATCTTGTCAGATAATTCTCTGTCGTAGTGTTGGTGTCTGTCGATTGTCTTTCCCACAGGAATTGAGATTTGCCCTTGTTCTTCTTATGCTGAGTAACTTTGGATTGTATCTGAGGCAATTTGAATATATTGTATGTTAAGAGATCTGTGTCTTATTTAAATCTTATAGAAAATGTTGACATTTTTGACAATCTTATGGAATCAACCTGGTTGGGTTCAGGTTGCAAGTTCTGGCTAGCCTTCTGTGGATTGTAGTTTCAATATCAGTTCCATTTTCAAAACCTTTTAGTGTTACTCAGATCTGTCACATGTGTGTACTGCTTAGTGGCCAGCCTGAGATTTGGGTAGTTCTCAAAGTTTTTGGTCTTTCCAGAGTGGATCTATGCATGCACATTTTAGAGGTAAGCCCAGTTGTTTATAACAACTTCATGGGATCATTTTCCAAAGTTCCTCCCACCTCTCTATAGTCTCGCCAGTACTTTTCAATCCGTGGGGCTCCCTTTTTTGGTTCTACATACATAAAGCTTGCACTTTCCACTATTGTACCTCCATCCAGATTGAAGCAGTGGGAGAACAAAGAAAAAAAAGCAACCAAAGCTTCTCCAGATAGGAAGATCCCCTCCCTTTGGTTTTAGGCACCTGTGTAGGCCCCTATCCCGACTCTTGTGGCTACCACCAATCTGCTGTTGATTGCCTGGGAGCTATAGCAGGAGAGAAAGGAAAAAAGAAAGAGAGACAGGCAGACCCAAGTTACCATGCTCTGTAATCCCAGCTACTTGAGAGGCTGAGGTGGGAGGATCACTTGAGGCCAGGAGTCTGAGACCAGCCTAGACAACATAGTAAGACTCCCTCACATTAGGAGACTCCTTTCCTGTTCCTTATGACAAAAGGGATTCTCTGAGGGCTCGCTCTGTGCCCTGGTGCCCACTGCTAGCTTTTAGGCTGCCTGAGTCCAGGCTGGTGGATGCTAGTGGAAGAATGGGTAACTCACCACGAGTTTTATGATACTACAAATTATAATCTTCTTCCCCAATTGCCCACTACTGTTTACTTTTCAGCGTCTTCAAATACCTGCTCCATGCAGTCTGTCCAAGTTTTATATCTACCTTCAGTGGGAAAAAACAGGGTGAAGTTTGCTTAATCCATTGTATTAGGGTTCTGCAGAGAAACAGAACCAATAGGATGGGTGTGTGCATATGTCTGTATATGCATGTATGTGTATAAATATTAGGAGATAGATATAGATATATAAACTAAGGAATTAGCTCACATGATCATGGAGGCTGAGAACTTCCAGGATCCGCTGTCAGCAAGCTAGAGACCAAGAGAATTGATATGTAGTTCCAATCTGAAAGCCAGCAGGCTCAAGATGCAAGAGCTGATGCTTCAGTTTGAATCTAAAGGCCAGAAAATCTATGTACCAGCTCAAATAAATCAGGCAGTAGGAATTCCCTTTTACTCAAGGAAGGGTCAGCCTTTTTATTCTATTCAGCCCTTCAACTGAGGACCATCCACATTAGGAAAGGCAATCTACTTTACTTAATCTATGATTCAAATATTAATCTCATTCCAAAACACCCTCACAGACACAACGAGAATAATATTGAACCAAATATCTGCCACCTTGTGGCCCAGTCAAGTTGACACATAAAATTAACTATCACATCCATCTTATCCAGAAGTAGCATCTTATAGAGCATTTTAAAATTTGAAAATTACACATTATAAATGTCTACATATTCTGGCATCTATTTTTGAAAACAGACTTAAAAACTAAACTCAGCATTCTGCAACAGGCTAAAACAGTTTGGAAATGTGATCTAGGAACTCTTCCATACCAAGTTCTTAACAGATGTGATTTACCTTTTTATGACCACTCCAGCTACTAGGTGACAAATATTTTGGAGAAAGGCAGTAGTAGTGGCAATAAAACCAGTTAAGAGACTATTGTACAAGTCCAAGTGAGAAATGATGGTACTTTAGGCAAGAATGTTGACGGTGGATATGAATAGTAGTTGCAATGAGTTGAATAGTACAAATAGCAGCAAATCAAGACCCAAGAACCAGAGCCCAGGACATCTGGCTCCTACTGCTTTGCATCCAGTAGAATACAATGTAGCCATTGAAAGTAATCCTGGAAATTCTATTATGGAATGTTCACCAGAATATTCTGTATGTCAAAAGCTAAGTACACAAGACATTGTGTAATGTGCTGCCATTTGTGTACAAAATGGGTTAAGGGGATTATATATATGCATGGTCATAAATACCTGTATACCCCTGGAAGGGTATAAAAGAGTAATAGTGGTGGTTCTGGAAGAACTGGGATTAGAGGAGGGAGGAAGACCTGCTACTCACTGTATCTAGTCTTCCAGTGTTTGAATATCTTACCTTTTGTATGCATTCATTTAAAAAATTTTGACAAACAATTTAAAACCGGCACCTTTCCATTGCCTAAAGTTTAGTGAGTTACAAAGTTCTCCAGAGAATCTGGTTCTTCCCTCATCTTTTGCCAAACCCACCTGTGCCTTATGCTGCAGTCACACTGGACTCTGCAGTTTCCATTCTCTGCTCTTTATGTAGGTGTTCTGCCTTTTTTACTTCCATCCTTTCATACCTTTGCTGATGATCACTGCTTCCTACCCTTGGAATGTCCTTCCTATCTCCTTTTCACTGCAGACATACATTGGCCCCTATTTTATGCCAAACATATGTTCTCCTTAGAGATTTGCTGTTCCCTCTGGCTGGAAGGCTCCACCACCAGATTATGTGTATTCTCACTCCTTTCCCTCATGACTTTGCATGCCTCACTTTATCATAAAACAAAGTCAGCTGGGCTTGGCTTGGCCTGGTGCCATGGCTATAATCCTAGCATTCTGGGACACTGAGGCAGGAGGATTGAGCTCAGGAGTTTGAGACTAGCTTGAGCAAGACTTAGACCCTGTCTCTACCAAAAAGAAGGGGAGTGGGGAAACCCCAGCTGGCCTTTGTGGCCTATGCCAGTAGTCCCAGTTACTCAGGAGGCTGAGGCAGAAGGATCACTTAGAGCCCAGGAGTTGGAGGTTGCAATGAGCTACAGTGATGCCACTGTACTCTACTCAGGGTGACAGAGTGAGACTGTCTTAACAACAACAAACAAGGCAACTGAGCATGCCTCCCACAGCCCCCAACCCCTTCATATATATTAAAAAAAAAAAAAAGTCTATGCATGGTCATTTTCTAGCCTCTGATTCTGTTTGTTTTTCTTCACAGCACTTGTCACCATGTGAAATGTTTTTTTGTTGTTGTTCATTATGTTTCTCCCATTCAAACTCTATGAGACTTTATTTTATTTAGGAATTAAGTAAATACCTTAATTGTGTCCACCTTGCTCTATAGAAATTTAAAAAGAAATCATAATAAACCTGAATTTTGCATTTTAGAGATTTATAATCTAAGACACACTGGGGCAAAATACATATGTGTGTGTAGATTAATGTCTATAAAATGAATGTTAAACTATAAAAGGAAGCGAACATTGAAGTCTTCTCATCACATGAGGCAAATCCAGAAAATAATAAAAGAATGATTTCTGAACAAATATCTCCCAGTGAACAATACCTTCAAAGTAGAAACCATGAGACAACCTACTTATTATACTGATGATTATAGTCTGTGACCTATTTTTTTGAAAGGGTTCTTAAATAGGCCCTGGATATTTAAGTCATTTGGAAGCCAAATTATTGACATAAAGTTGCTCATTAGTCATGAATTGGAACCTGAGGAGGCAGATACTATTTAAATGCCATTAAAAATGGCAGGGAGCTTTTTAGCCTGATGTTGTTTATCTCCTTTCTAGAGAAACCCCTGCAACTGAAATAGGCCAGGGCAGCCTCTCTGGGCTCTGCCAACCTCTGCTTCTAAGTTTCCTTTTTCTTGCCATTGGTTTCTATAGCCCTGCTCTCCTGGGCATAGGCATAGTCTATGGGTAGACTAAGGCTCATATACGTGCCTGCTGCTGTTCATTAAGTGTATGAAGATGCCATTGTGATAAACCTAGATGCACGTAACATGCATTCATCACTTTGTAGTAGTTCTTTATTATCATGCATCTTTTTGGAAAAGGATTCAAAGTAAAAGTGGCAGGGTTTTATGTTTTAATATATATATATATATTTAATATTAAAGGAAGCTGATATACAGTTTCAGAAAAGTGGGGATCAATCTTTTGGTGACCATCCCCTTTAGTGATAGTCCACCAAACAGGTTAAAATACAATTGATTAGGTTTCTGCTAATCACATTTCAGCTCCCACATCACCTTAATTGACGTTGGAGTGTTTTCAGTTTTGCAGTTTCCTGACTTACGACCACAGATGGTTAATTACATCCACTATGGATTTGACTAGCAAGGTTACTAAAGGTAATCTTAATTCCCTTCATTCGAAGCTCTTGGGAATCTCTGAAGCAAAGGAAATAAGAAGGGGGAAGATATTAATTAGGTTTCTAGAAGGGTGGGTTTTGAGGTGGAAGTTAAAACATCAGAATTTCACAGAAAAAGTTATTTAGGGGCTGTTAAAACAGCTAAAGCAGATTTGGGAAGACTGATGACCCCACAGAGCAGCCCCTAAGATATAAAGAAAGGGCTGTTGCAATGTGAAATAGAGCAGATTGAATCCATGCTGTGAAGGGTTTTAAAAGCCAGACTGAGGTGTCGAAATTTCCTCCCCCCACCAGGGAGCCATCGAAGGTTCTCAGCAGGTGAGAGGCCTGGCTGGACTGGCCACTGCAGTGATCAACGTTATAATTTCTCCAGTGTACTTCCGACCTCAGCCACCCTCAGTCCGGCTTCGCGCTAGGTGGTAGCAGGGCTCTTGGGCCACCAAAGCCGAGGCCACAAGGCGCCGCCCAGGATGCTGCCCCGGCCCAGGCTGGGGCTCAGCGGGCGCTGCACCTGGGCCCGGCCCGGCAGCCGATTGGGCGGCTCGGGGCGACCCCACTGTATCGCGAGACGAGATTGGCAGCAGCGGGCCGCCTGTGCCCCCGCGCTGGCTTTGTACGCGGAGCCGCCTGCCGGTCCTTTAACAATGGGCGGCGCGAGCGCCCCGGCGCTGGGCCGGAGCTGAGGCCGGCGCTTCGCTGCCGACTGTCTGCAGCATGAGCGGGGCCGACGCCCCCGGCACGCCGGCGGGGCTGGGGCTGTGAGGGCCGCGGTTCCGGGTAAGGGAGCCGCCGTGGGGCCGGGCGGGCCTGGACTGCGCGCGGGGCACCGGACCGGCCCGGGGCGAGGCGCGGAGCCTGGCCGGCCCGGCCTTTTGTTCGCCATTCTGGGGCCGCGCGGTCCCGAGTTCCTCCGGGCTCCCGAGGAGGAGCAAGCGCCCGGATGGTCTTCAGCGGAGACCCCCAGCCAGGCAGACATTGACCTCCGGGCTTCTTGCGGGGAGCTTTTCCCCTCAGCGGGGCCACGGCTAGTGTCAAGTCTCCCGCTCCTCAGGGCCGGCGGGAAAGTTCGAACCCAGCACGCTGGGAGCCCGAAGCCAGGCCTCCCGCTCCAGCTTTTCCAGAGCTTGCACCCAGGGCCACGCATTGCCAACTTGGGGCCCGAGTTGATCGCCCTTTTGCCCGTCACCCAGTTGGGCAGTTCCAGAATAAGCCAGCCCCTCCTGAGTGGGCAGGTCGGGCGTTATGTTGTGGCGTTAGGGAACCGGTCTGCATTGGTGCTGGGGTTAGAACGAATCAGGTGAAGATCAACAGCCACACAGGGTGGCCTGAGGTCACAGCCCTCAGGGAAGGGGCGCGGAGGGTCGTAGGAAGGGGCTGGCGGTGACCGCGTCTGGGGTGTGTCTTACAGACTGAAGTTGCTGAGTCTGGTTAGGCGCGCCGCCGGGTCCCATGGAGCTGGAGGGGCAGTGGTGGCGAGGACAGCTGGCTGCTGATATTCACCAAGCGCTTCGGTACAAGGTAACTCTAAGGCCCAACCTTCCCATTCGGTGTCTCGCCCCAGTTAGGAATCTCAGCTCCCTTCTTTACTCTCTACTTTCCAGGACAGAAAAGGCGAGTTTGCTTATTTGCTCAGGTTAATTAACTTCTTGGCTCCTTCCCTGGGATGTATCAGAAGAACCTGCAACTTAAGTGAGGGGAGAGGTGTGGTAGTTGGGCCAGAGAAGGAGTAAAGGAACATTCTGATGTTCTTGTTTCCAGGTGGAACATGAATTTGATCTTATTTTTATCGGGCAGAACAGCCCTCCTTGGTCTGTCTATAGTTGCTGTTAGATGCAGCTATCTGTTGTAAGTCGCGTTCATGCATAAATTCCCCAGCCTTTCACTTACTGTGAGACTTTAGACATGTTAGTTTTGTTTTTCGATGTCCTTATCTGTAAAGTGAGGAATAATAATAGTACGTACCTTATGATTGTGATATTTAAGTAGGTTAGTACTACACATCTTAGAACAGTGCTTGGCATATAGTAAGCACTAAGTGATAACTGTTATTACTACTTACCCCTCAACATTTGAGCTGTTCAAAAAGCCTTAAAATGAAAGGAGTTAGCTGCTCCCTCCTGCTAATATCAAAGTCAGAAAGTAGACTTAGTATACTTAATAGGTATTGGGAAAAAATACACCTTTTTTTGCAAAGCCAAAAGCAAAATCTATGTATTGTTGCTCTTAAGTTATAGTTTTGCTCTGCATGTCACAAGACAGCTTAATGAGATGACAGCTCTGCCTTTTTGATAATCAGAAGAAAGACTAGATCCAAAATGATTTCTAGCTTAACTCAGTTTCATCTTGGATAGAGAGAGCCCTTTGTTTAAATGGATTCTGACCCTTGGAGTTGGGAGATCCTGGGATGATAATGAACCTGTATCTTGAGTTTCTGACCAAGTTAAGTAGTTTGGAAACCTAATTGTGACTTAAATTATTACAGGCTTTCCTAGGGTTGAGATTTCTAAATGCAACTTATTAATTCTGATAGTCAATCTCTTACACACACTAAATACATCTCAGCCCCCTAGGAGATCATTTGGACCACATGAACATTCCAACTATGGAATCTCTGGCTTGTCAGGGAAAGAGTTGCAGGTTTTCTGCTTTGAAAATTGTCCAGATACAGTTTTGATTTTTTTTTTTTCAGATGTCACCTTTCAGTGTGAAATGTTTTCTTTTTAAAAATTGACATAGTTCAACATATTTTG
This sequence comes from Microcebus murinus, assembly GCF_040939455.1. Classification (NCBI taxonomy): domain Eukaryota; kingdom Metazoa; phylum Chordata; class Mammalia; order Primates; family Cheirogaleidae; genus Microcebus; species Microcebus murinus. The sequence goes on along the minus strand of NC_134117.1, from coordinate 29,484,927 downwards.
AAAAGTTCTTTTATAACTGTCAGCCTCTTTATCCCTCTGGTATGTGAAATGAATTATTTGATGTTAATGATACATACTTTTTAATTTACATGAAATTTTTAAAGTTTTCAATTCTTATGTTTTATGGGTAGATAATTTTAATCCTGATTGCTTATTTGAATTAATTTTGTCAGTTGAGGTTGGAAGTCGATTTTTTTAAAAAATTCAGATTTGTTGGATGCTTTTGTGCATTAGTCTCTGGAGGATTCAAAGAATAAGACCCAACCCGGCACTGAAGTTGCTTATGGACTGTCAGAGGACAAGGTAGCCATTGTCTGGGGCCACCTTTTGCATGCTGCCTTGAGTTGTCTAAAAATAAAGCACTGTGTAAACCATGTTTCATGATTTGACACATTGGTAACACTTTATAAAGAATTTACATTAATCAGTAAAGCAGAACTAGAGAGACCACTATTTGTAGTACACTGAAGTTAAAATGAACTTTTCTTGGAGAAAAGACATGGTGATTCCAGGCTATTCACAGTTTAATCTTTTTTTTATAATTTAGAGCACCCAAATTTAGGTCTTCCTTTGGGCATTTGCTATTTGGATAATGTAGAATGTGTTCTATGTTTAAATCCAAGGTTTGTGTAGAAATAATTGGTCTGACCAGCATTGTATCTACGAGGAGGAGTGAAAATTACAACAAATGGAAATCCTCATGCAGCTATACTATTTTTTGTAAAACATAATTTATTGCCCCGCCCCATTCCCCTCAAAAAACCCCTCTGAAGTAGCTGTCTCCTTTTGTGTCTCCTTTTCTTTCTTCTCATCATTTTTCTATGTATATTTAGTTTTATAGGTTGTTTGGGAAAGTATTTTTAGGAGGCTTATGACAAATGGGAACAATTCTAGCTTTGTGAGAAACATTAAGAAAATATTCATCCCATGGAGTTGTACTTAAGCTTCCGAGTATTCCTTTTAGGCCTTTATTTCAATCCTACCTGAACAGTTAACCATGCTGGGAAGGGGATTGCGTTTGGTATGGAGAGCTGGTATTTGGTATTTGAGACTGGAGATGGAGATGATATATTCAGGCTTCTCTGTGCTTTGGTCCTATGAATTCCTGAAAAGCAGATGGGAACAAGAGTGTTCAGTTCTCAGGGATCAGAAATAGACAGTATAAGAAACTCATAAAGTGAGAGAAGCAGGGGTCATTTTCTCATGTGTATACGACTACAGTACCTGGACAAAGAGAACAAAGTCTGACAGTTATCTGGCAAGCACTTGTACTTTACCATTTAAAAAGACATAAAGAGAATGTATTGAACACATTGTTAAAAATCTTCTATTGATAGCCCTTGTGGTTCCTGCCTTTGTTTTTAGTAAAGTTGGTACGGTTAACATAGTTATAAATAAATCTACTAGTGTTTTCCAGGTATGTTTCCCAGGGAGTCTTTAACACCATGTTCAGGCCTCTTTTCCAGAAAACTTACCCTGGCTTTGTTTTCTTCTCAACTCCCCACCCCCTGAGCTGAGTTAGATTGTCTTCCTCCATATTTCCATAGTAGCCTATGATTACTATATGTATTATAATCTGATTCACCTACTAGAGAGAGGCTTGAGACTTTTTCCAGCCTTAATCCCTGGGATTAGCACAGGGCCTGCTACATGGGAGATGCTCAATAAATATCAGATGATGGCAGCAAAGGTAAAATTACAACTCATTTACACCGTTGTAAAGATCTACAGAAGAGTGAAGGAGTAAAAGAAAAACCCTAGGAGCTGCGTGAGAAATCAGCATGTTCCTTTTATTTGAAGAAATACATTTTTTTCCTCAATGTTGTGTGTCTAGGCTTTTCTCACTTATACAAAAATTAAAAACATAAATTGGCCTATTAGCCTATCATCCAAGTAACCCCTGTTAATAATTTAAAAAAATTTTAAGGGTTGCATGTACAAGGTTAAAAACAAAATTTCAGATATTATAGGAAAGTTTAAGATGAGCCTTGTCCAACCCCTGCTATTCCCTGGTCCTCTAAGGTTACTACCATTATTGTTTTCTCCTGAAAAGATACCCAATAAATTAATATATCTTCTAGTAAAATATTTTTGTTGTTGAGACAGAGGTCATAATATATATTCACTGTTCTATACCTTCTTCCAACCCTACCCTCAGATTTTTCCATATCAACACATATAGCTCTAATGCCTTTATTTTAAAAGCCTTTTTTTTTTTTTTTTTTTTTTTTTTTTTTTTGAGACAGAGTCTCGCTTTGTTGCCCAGGCTACAGTGAGTGCCGTGGCATCAGCCTAGCTCACAGCAACCTCAAACTCCTGGGCTCAAGCAATCCTCCTGCCTCAGCCTCCCGAGTAGCTGGGACTACAGGCATGCGCCACCATGCCCGGCTAATTTTTTCTATATATATTAGTTGGCCAATTAATTTTTCTATTTATAGTAGAGACGGGGTCTCGCTCTTGCTCAGGTTGGTTTCGAACTCCTGAACTCAAACGATCCGCCCGGCTCGGCCTCCCAGAGAGCTAGGATTACAGACGTGAGCCACCGCGCCCGGCCTTAAAAGCCTTTTTGAATCAATGCCCCATAGTTTATTTAACCAGTTCCCTGTTAGACATCACACTTTTTTAAATTAAACTTTTTATTTTGAAATTATTGTAGATTCACATGCATTTATAAGAAATGATATAGAAAGATACCTTTATTCACCTTTACCAAGTTTCCCTCGGTGGTAACATCTTGATGGACTGTATATAATATCACAACTAGAATAGTTACATTGATAGAGTCAAGATACACATTTTCCATCGGAAGAATCTCTCATGTTGCCCTTTTATAAAAACTCACACCTTATTCCCTCCCACCCTCATGTCCCACCTTAACCCCTGGCAACTACTAATCTGCTCTCCATTGCTATAATTTTGTCATTTTAAGAATGCTATCTAAATGGAATCATACACTATATGACCTGTGGGGATTAACTTTTTCCCTCAGCATAATTTCTTGGAGATGCATCCAGGTTTTGGAGCATCATGCTTCTTTATTCCACTATTTTGCTATTACAAACAGTGCTGCAAAGGACCTCCTTACATGTAGGGTAAATGCCTGGGCTTAGAGTTGCTAGGTTAAAAGTTATCTGCATTTTAAAAAATTTATCTATTTTACCTAATTTTCCTCCAAAAGATTTTATCAGTTGTCAATCTGAATAATAGTATGTGAGAGTTTCTATTTTCCCTCTTAATAGCATAAGCAAAAATTGATAAACTCTAATCTGGTAAGTGAAAAACTGTATAATTCTTTATATTTGAATGAGATAGGAATTGTTTTATATATTTTTGGCCTTTGTTAGTATTTTTCTATGAACTATCCATATTTGTTGCCTTTTTCTTACTGATTTGTAAACAAGAGTTCTCTGAATAACAAATTAGTTCTTTGTCATATGTGACAGAAATATTAAATGCATCTATTCTCTCCTTATTTGAAATGTCATTATTATCACATAGGTCCTCCTAACCATGTAAAAGAAATGTCTTTCCATGTATATAAGTCTTCCATACCTCATTAGAATTTTAATGTTATCTTCATACAGTGCTAGCATATATAAGTTTATTTCTAGGTGTTTTCATTTTATAGTTACTAGATATGAAATTGTCAAACTGGTTATTAGTATACAGAAGAGTTATTGACTTTTTATATTTTATAATCAGGCATCTTGCGGAATTCTTCCTGTTTCACTTTATTTTTTTCTCTTGATTTTCTTGGGCTTTCTAATATAAATTCTGTTATCTGAAAAGTAATAATTTTGTTCCTGAAAATGACTTTTGATTCTTCCTTTCCAATAATTATACCTTCTTTTTCTTCTTTCAGTTTGAATTGGTTAGTACTCAGATTGTTACGTAGGCACTAGAATGGTAATTCTGTTGTTTCACCTCCAAGTGAGATGTTGGCTCTTATATTTGAGATCTTTTTACCTCCCTCCCTCCCTTTCCTCAAGGAAATATTTCTGTTCTTATTTCTCCCAGAGTTACCTTCATTTCAGATGCTATTTTGGCATCTGTCAAGATGATTGTGCATATTTGTGAATTTTTACTATGACTTACAGGTGTCCTAATAATGAACCATCCTTACATTCCTGGGATGTGATCCAATTGATGATGATGTATTCTTTGGTTACACTACTAAATTACATTGGTGACTGTTTTATCTAAGGTAATATTAAATTAGATTAACATGTAGTTTCCCTTTGTTTTTGTTTATGATAAACTATACATAACTTAAAACCTATTTTAACCATTTTAAGCGTACAGTTCAGTGACATTAGCTATATTTATATTGTTGTGCTGCCACCACTGCTTTCCATCTTTAGAACTCTTTCATCTTCCCAAACTGAAACTCCGTACCCATTTAATAACTCCCCAACTTCCCTCTCTCTAGCCCCCAATTACCACTATTCTGTTTTCTGTCCCATAAATTTGACCATTCTAGACACTTCATATAAGTGGAATCATACAATAAATGTCTTTTGTGCCTTTTTAATTTAGCATACTGTCTTCAAGGTTCATCGATGTAGATGAATGTATATCAGAATTTCCTTTCTAAAGGTTAATATTCCATTGTGTGAATATACTACATTTTGTTTTATCCATTCATCTACTAATAATGGGTATTTGGGTTGTTTGCACCATTGGTTATTGTAAATAATGCTCTTGTGAACATGGGTATATAAATATCTGTTCAAATCTCTGCTTTCAGTTTTTTGGGAATATACCTAAAGGTGGAATTACTGGGTTATGTGGTAATTATTTATTTTTTGAGGAACTGCCATACCTTCATCTGCAACAACTACATCATTTAACATTCTCCCCAGTAACACACCAGGGTTCCAAATTTCTCTACATCCATGCCAACACTTCTTATCTTTTGTTTTTGTCTTTGTTTTATTAAATATGATAGCAATCCTAATGTGTATGAAGTAGTATATCTTAGTGGTTTTGATTTGCATTTTCCTAATGATTAGTGATGTTGACATCTTTTTCATGTTTCATATTTGCTTGTTGGGTATCAGTGTATCTTCTTTGGAGAAATGTCTATTCGAGTCCTATGTCTATTTTTAAAATGGTTGGGAATTTTTGTTCAGTTGTAGTTTTTTATGTAATCTAAACATTAACCCTTTATCAGATATGATCTGCAAATATTTTCCTTTCTGTGAATTGTCTTTTCTCTCTGTTGATAGTGTCCTTTGATAAGTTTTTTTTATTTTGATGCAGTCTAATTTCTTTTTTTTTTTTTGCCTGTGCTTTTAATTATATCAGTGTTGCCTCCTACTATTGTGATATCTGTTGGATTTAGTGTCAGTATTATGCAGATCTTATGAATTTGAAAACTTTCTATCTTTCTCTATGCTCTAGAAATTTTCCAATTATTAAAAAATGAGTTGATATAATATAATCCTGAGATTGAAAGGTGATTTTAGGTGTATGAAAGGATGATGGCAAAGGAGAGATCATAAAACTATTAAAAGGGAAACAAAATTAGAAAATACTAGTGGATGAATACTGGTCTCTGTGTCATTGCAAGTATAATACAGTATGCAGCATACCAGAAGCATATCCATTTTTTACCTTCTAACCAAAAGCTTTGAACTTCTTGGAGAGAGTGTGTTTGCATATGTGTGTGTTGGGTGGTTGATTTTTTTTTTTTTTTTGGTAAGGATGTTTTTCTAAAAACACTTGGTAGGGAAAACAGGATTCCCTTTTTAAAAATCCTTCTAGAATGCATCAATTCCATAAGGCAAGAAAGACCCATAATTGGTCACATCAGGGGTTTTTAAGAATAAGGAGAAAAGTTTGGTTTTAAATTAAATTTTAAGTGCCATTCATTGTCCTTTCACTCAACTTTTCCATTTTTGTGTTCCACTCAAGAAAAGTATGTTTTGAGTACTTGTAACACTAATTAGTGGGAAAACAATGTTAAATCTTTGCATTGTAGGTATATTGTAGATATATCAGACTAAATGTCATTCCTCTTGATTTAGGAGCTGAAGTTGCCCTCCTACAAAGGACAGTCCCCTCAACTGAGTCTCAGACGGTATTTTGCTGACTTGATTGCCATTGTGAGCAACCGCTTCACACTTTGCCCTTCAGCCCGCCATCTTGCTGTCTATTTGCTGGACCTGTTTATGGATCGCTATGACATCTCTATCCAGCAGCTACATTTAGTTGCGCTTTCCTGTCTGCTTCTAGCAAGTAAGTATGGATCTGATCTACTTGAGTGGAAATTCCGATTGTTTATATAATAAAATTATGTATACCTCAGTAAAATATCAGAAAATCTCATTCATTCCACTTCACTAGTATCTGGAAGCTTGTGTTGAAAGTGTTTCTTGGCACAGTAATTCTTAAGACATTTAAAAATGGCTCTGGAGTCTTTTAAAAACATGTGCCTAAGCCCTACATCCTGAAAATTCTAATACAAATGTCTATCAGACAAGCTACCCCAGATCTGCTGAGTCAGAATCTACATAATGGGGCTTGGGTATCTTTTAACTTTTTAAAAGTTCCAAAAGTGATCCTGATGCACCTTTCCTATTGAGAACCACTGTCTTAAAGCAGTGATTCTCAACTGGGAACAATTTTGTCCCACAGGGACACTTGGAGATATTTTTGGTTGTCACATCTGGGGGAATGCTACTGGTATCTAGTACATAGAGGCCTGGGATGCTGCTGAACATCTTGTATTGCACAGGACAGTTCCCCGTAACAATTTTCTTGCCCAAAACATCAATGGACCTGGAGTTGACTCTTTCTTAAAGGTACCATACTCTTATACTGTGAGAATACTTTCTAAGACTACGTAATAAGTTGGCTTAGTGAACTAAAAGTTAATGTGCAACTGCTACAAATGTGAAAATTGTTGCTTATGCATTAGGCCAACTGTGTAATAGGCTTCAAGATAATCTGATACAACCATATTTGTTACCCAACACAGAATGTACGGATAGACCTCTGAGGGCTTCTTTCTCTTAACATCTTCTTGTAACTCATTTCATTGGTTGTTGGTACTGTCACTGAAGAGAGATGGCAAGTAAAGGAACTGAATTGAGTTTTTCTTCTTTTAGTAATACAAAAAGACTCTATTTGATATTGAACTCAATTTGATAATTTTATATTATCCATGTCATTACACCTGCAACCCCCACCTGAGGGTTTGGGATCCAATATGGCTGCTGTCTAAAGAATATTATCCGTACAGTCATGCCACCAGAGTTCTTTCTAAAACACCTCTGTGCTTTGGCTGCTAATAAACCTAAAACCAAATGCAGTCCTATGTGGTATCATTTCTGGTACTAATCTCTTTTCAGATTTTCTTTTCTTGCCCTTATTCTTTTGATCTGATGGCCCAACTACTTGTTTTGTCCCTTGAATGTCCTTTTGTAAGCTATTTCAGATCCCTTATAGAACGAAGCTGAATGTAAATAAATCACAGCTGCAGTGATGACTTCCTACTGCCTGTGTGTTAAGGTGAAAATTGCTTAATGTGGCATTTAGAACCTTTTCATCTGGACCCAGCTACCTTTCCAATCTCATTTATCACCATGCACTTTGAGCCAAATTCTTAGCAGAACACTATTTACTTACTGAATATCGACATTTCCCCTTAAATCTTTTGTTCTCTAAGATCCAGACACATCACCCACCCTTCTTCCCCACCCAGAAGCCAGAGAGGTAATGCTTGTACATTTATAATTAGCCTTTAATTTAACCTTTAATTAAAGTTTTATGCTCATAAGTAATCACGTGTCTAATACCATATGTGTTTCATCACTGACCATGAAGCCCTTTGGGGTTTAATAGTTTGCATAATATGGACAAACCCAAACACTTGACGGGTTAGATGTGAGTCCACAAATAAAATTTTGTTTTTTTTGTTATTCCACAGAATGGTAGTTACAGGATCAGTTTATAGTAGAAACATGCCAGAAATCAGACATGCAAGTTAGGTTATTTTAAAACTTGGGATCATTAGTGGAAAGTAACCTTTTGCCTACTATGGCCATCACTGTCATTTTAACACTACAAAGTTCTACCTGCTCTGTGCTTGCCATTCTTAAAGTGTGGTGTGGGCCAAGTGACAGGCTCATCTTTGTGTGCCATCTTAGGTTGGTTGGAATTGAGTTTTCAATTGTTCTTGTTTGTTAAATTATATATTACTGTTAGTTTAAGATTATGATCAATTTATTTTATTGAAGATTATTTGGTTTCATCTCTCAGGTAATATGTGGTTATTTTTGGCTCATTTTCCAGTAACTAGGCTTCCAGTAACTAGGCTGTATTTGCTGGGGTTCAAATATGAATTATCACCTGTTACTGAAAGAATTGGATACCTCCTCTCTCTTTTATGCTGATACACCCTAAGCCCCTTTTCCCTGAGAGAGAATTGCCTTTACATTCTTCCTTTTGCCCCGGAGAGTGGGAATGTGTGTGAGGTATCCTTCAGTATCCCAGCCCCTCCAAAGTAGGAAGTGGTCAAAAGAGTTTGCTGTCAGCTCTACACTAAGATTAGGAATCTAAGAGGATGGCCCTTAGCCAGCAGCAATCTCTCCCCTCACTCCTTACCCCCAGTCCATGACTTTACAGCAAAAAAACTTGGGATGCTTACAAACTGATATCCTGTTTGCAGTGTCTGATGTCTGCTTTAAATTTGTAGAGTTCATCCTAGTGTTTCTTACATTCTTATACTTATTGTTACATTTGGATACCAATAGCAGCTATCCAATTATTAATAGTTATCATATACATTCAAATAATGCTTCTCCTCACAAAATGATTGAACTTTTTTGTGCCCCTCCCTCAGCTGCTCCCTGCTTTGGGATGGGTGCCCTGCTGTATGAAAGTGAAGAACAGCTTACAGCTGACAGGACTGGGGGATAGTTACATTCTAGTTATGGAATAAGGTGGGAGGCTGTGGGTAGTTTGGCAAAAGATGGAGCACACCTTGTAAGTTCCAGAAGCAAATGTTTATCCAGCTGCCTGAGTGTCTGCACTATTAGAGGTAGGAAGGAAAGGCCTACAGATTACCTCTGATTGAAGAGCAGTGTTTTAGAGCAGGGACCACAGTGATGGATTTCCTGGGTTTGAATCTCTCATCAGCAATATGAATTTAAACAACCCCTGAGTCTCAGCTTATTTCTCTATAAAATGGAACTAAGACACCTTACAAAGTTGTTGTGAAGATTAAGTGGGGTAATATTGTTTAAAAGCACATAGGAAATTGAAACAAATTGTTTATCATCATCATGATTAATTCTACATTAATCTATAATCTTTAGCCTGCCTCTTTTGCCCTAAAGGTTCTAGCTTCTAAAATGCACCCTGGTCTGTCCTGGGAAATTCTTACATTCCAATTCTTTCACATGTATACCCTGGTTTCCCTTGCCTTCTATGACTAGCATTAAATTTATGGAGAATATGGAAGCAGTGTTGGAGATAAGGTTTCTGATAATTTGCCTAATGTCATGTATAACTAAGAAATGATCCTGGAGTCTAGATGAAGCCAAAAGCGAGATAAGAGTACTTTATTATTTAATAATTTGTAACAAGTTCTTATTTCCCTTGCCCACCAATACTGGATTAGCAAAGCTTTTTACTTTACCATGTGATCAGTGAAAAATTATATCTCACAGTTGGTTTAATTCACGTCTCAATTTTTAATGATCTTAGAAATTCTTTTCTATAAACAATTCTTTTCTGTTCTTTACCCATTTTTATATTAGACAGTCTGGTAAATCTGTGATGATTCTTAGTGTGTATTAAGGATGACTATTTTCTCCTCTTAGTAATAAAAGAATAGAATATGGGTTGGCTCATAATGACATCTGATCCACGCCCTACTCGGGATACAGATCTTCTCTACCACATACCTACCATTCACTGCTGGCTTTGAAAATGTGTTGGTTTCCATGGCTGATCTGAACATTTCCTATAAAGGAAAGACAACCTGGTGTTTTGTTTCTGTAGCCTCTAATTCTTTATTATCTGGGAAACAGATATGAATTTCCTGTGCCCTTATTTCCTGTTTGGGGCCTTTATCAATATAATCACATGGCTTCTGGTATTTCCTTTCAGTTGAAGAAAGTGATCTTTGTGATCTCTGTGTGGTACTGTGGATAAGTAGATTCAAAATACCCACACACACATAGTGTTCAGCACAACAAAAACTATAAATATGAATATAGGTGCTCACTGAGGTTATCACACTTTTTAAAATCCTTTAATATCCATGTATCTGAGTATTTATTACTATGCATAATGAAAAAGTGCCAAAAAATCTGAACCTGAATTAAAATCTCAAGTATGGTTATTTATACAGTATGCAGGTTATTTTTACCTTGCAAATCAATATGCAAAATTTTTCATACTTGCAATAGCCAAATACTTTATAAATATAAAAATCCCAGAGATGCTTAGTAATATAGAAGTCTATCCTCCTGGTGGTAGTTATTCCCATGTAACATGGTGCAATACTTTAGTCTGGGGAAGAGCTGATTTGGGAATTCAAACATAAATCTTCTTTTGGCTTCCATTTTTGGTTTGACTTAACTTGTTTGACCTTAAATGAATTGGCCAACCTCACCTTGGTTTCTTGAGCAGTGAAATTGGTCATATACGTTTTTTTTTCCCCCCAATGTTGACAGTTTCAAGGAGATAATTCAAGGATCAAGAATGTTTCATATATGAACAAATTCTTATGCAAAAAGAAAAAAAAGAATATTTCATATTATGGTATGTTAATTTCTTCAAAGAAACTTCAAGCATGATGTAAATAAACTCATTAATTTTTACAGTATTCCTTTGAAGTACACTGCTATGCTAGTATTGCTGCTGCTACACAAATGGCAGGGAACTTGAAAGCCATAATTCATCTAGAGGGATTAAACTGAATTTCTAGGTCATTCTCCTACCAAAGAATTTCACTTTATTATACTGAGAACAGTGGTCTCCTCTTCTCTCTCTCTATTCAGTGATGATGCTAGATAACTGTGTCATAAAGACCATTTTAGTGCTTTAAACTATATTAAGTATATGATACTGGCAAAAATTGTGATATTTGTCTTTAAAGTCTGAATTATGTAGCTTAACTTTTGGATAAACTCCTACCTGCAACAATATTTAGTTAAAAAGTAGTTTAGATCTGAAGAAGTTCATCTCTCTGCCATCACTCCTGCTGCTGCTTTGGGTGTAGGTTCTTCACAAGACATGAGCTTAGAATCTCCTGGCATTGGAGACAAAAACTTCTACCCCAGTACTCCCTGAGCAAAGATCAAGGCAGTCTTTTCCTCAGCACCAAGACAGGTCATCGTCAGCAAATCTACACTGGTTCCAGCACCACTGCTGCACACTGAGTGGGCTGAGTGACCCTGGCTACTATTATTTGTAGCAGATTTAAGTGAGGTAAAAACGCATCCCTTCTAGAAGAGAAACTTTTCTGCTTTCTCCTGCTTTAGCAGTCTTTCTGGTTCTTCTCCCAAAAAATGTTTTTCAATGGATAAAACCGTAAGATTTCCAGCCAGCTGTGGTGGCTCATGCCTGTAATCCTATAGCGCTTTGGGAGGCCGAGGTGGGAGGATCAGTTGAGGCCAGGAGTTCGAGACCAACATGAGCATGAGTAAGACCCCATCGCCACTAAAAATAGAAAAAATTATCTGGGCGTGGTGTCATACATCTGTAGTCCCAGCTACTTGTGAGGCTGAGGCAAGAGGATCCCTTGAGCCCAGGAGTTTGAGGTTGCAGTGAGCTGTGATGATGCCAAGGTACTGTAGCCCAGGAAAGAGTAAGACCCTGTCTCAAAAAAAAGATTTCCAAGGAAACCAAATATATTGAAATTGTTATCAAAATATATTGTAATATATAAAAATATTTTTTTTTTTTTTTTTGAGACAGAGTCTCGCTTTGTTTTCCAGGGTAGAGTGAGTGCCGTGGCGTCAGCCTAGCTCACAGCAACCTCAAACTCCTGGGCTCAAGCGATCCTCCTGCCTCAGCCTCCCGAGTAGCTGGGACTACAGGCATGCGCCACCATGCCCGGCTAATTTTTTTATATATATATCAGTTGGCCAATTAATTTATTTCTATTTATAGTAGAGACGGGGTCTCGCTCTTGCTCAGGCTGGTTTTGAACTCCTGACCTTGAGCAATCCACCCGCCTCGGCCTCCCAAGAGCTAGGATTACAGGCGTGAGCCACAGTGCCCGGCCAAAAATATTTTTTTAAATGTGCTTCTTTAGTAACATTTTAACAATTTTGAACAAGTATGAGTATAAAATCTATTGTGAGAAATCAATAATTGTAATATAATATGACTATTTTAAACCTTAAATATAAAATAGAATGCCATCCTGGGAGGTAGAAGGCTTAGTTATAATTTCCTTTTTGTGGACCACCATGGAACAAAGACCCAAAGAGACTTGAAGACAGCTCTTTGGTTCTGTTGCTACATCTGGAAAGTCTTAATGGAACTTTATAGTTTGTGAATTTTCTTATCTATCAGTTCTAGAAATACCTAAGACAAATGCTTTATATATATATATATACATATATATTAATATGCTTATTTGGAAATTAAAGTGTAAGATGGTACATAATCTATAGAAACATTATTTTGTGGCTATAAAGGGAATCTTCAGCTATGCATAGTTGAAAACTTATAGATAAGTGTTTCCTGAAAAGAAATCAATGCCTTTGAATAATAAAGTTCTGTCATCATATTGTCTTTATTCCTATTCTGCTTTGAGTAAGGGGATCTAAAAGAAAATCATCTAAAGATATATTAATAAAGACATAAAGCATCTCTCCTTCCTCTTTTTGTTTTTCTTTTAACAGACTCAACTAGATTTTTGTTTTAAATTCAAAAGAGAAGGGATGGGGTTTTTTTGTGTGGAATAACAATGCTTATGTTAAATATTCACCCAGTTTTTCCCCCCTAGTGTCTCTCTCTCTCTCTCTCTCTCTCTCTCTCTCTCTCTCTCTCTCTCTCTCTGGAATTGAGATCATGCTGAAAACATGCCAAGATGAGACAATTGAAGCCGAACTATTTTTGATTCCAGATAAAGCTATGACACTAATTTTTTTAAACTATCTTCTACTTTAAATTAATTTTCTTCCACCAGCTACCACCTGCTTGCAAAAAGGAATTTCCTGAAAAGACTTTGTTGATGAGATTTGAGAGAGCTATTTTTTCATTGGTACATAGGACTATGTACATTATACAAAAGAGCACAGATCAGAATGTTTACATGTTTCAAGCATTTTTTTTCAGGGGATGGGAAAGGTTGGGGACAGTGGCACTGGGAAAGAAAACACATGGAAATGTGAGAACTACAGAGTTCTACACAGTTGTATCTACGGAAGGTAGGGTAAAGAATGTCTTTGGATCTAAATTTTGGCAGTAAGATAGCAAATCCCATTTTACTGACTAAATCTATAATGATCACTTGCCTAACATTTTCTTTCCTCTCCCCACTTTTCTTATAAGGTAAATTTGAAGAAAAAGAAGATAGTGTGCCTAAGCTGGAGCAGCTCAACAGCCTGGGTTGTATGACTAACATGAATCTAGTATTAACAAAACAAAATTTGCTACATATGGAACTGTTATTATTAGAAACCTTTCAGTGGAACCTTTGCCTTCCAACAGCTGCCCATTTCATTGAGTATTACCTCTCTGAAGCAGTACATGAAACAGATCTTCATGATGGCTGGCCAATGATTTGCTTGGAAAAAACTAAACTCTATATGGCCAAATATGCAGATTACTTCCTGGAAGTATCTTTGCAAGGTGAGTGGTTGTGAATGCCAGTAAGTGTCTTGTGTGCTTGTGACTTGTGTATTCTGTTGCTTAAGTTCATTTTTGGTGTCTCCACAGATTATGCCTTTCTAAATTATGCACCTTCTTTAGTAGCTGCTGCATGTGTGGCTTCTTCGAGGATTATACTTCGTCTTTCTCCAACGTGGCCTACAAGACTACATCGTCTTACTGCTTACTCCTGGGATTTCTTAGTGCAGTGTATTGAACGGCTATTGATGTAAGCATTTTTGTTCTTGTATTTGTAATTTCTTGCTACTATTTTTCTACATGAATAAGGTACCCTAAAAACAGCTTCTCAAAGGCACAAACCTTGTAGGAAACTTGCTTCTGGCACCTTATTGCTGGCATCAGTAAGCCCCTGCAGGAGTAATATTCTGCAGAAGGGGTGTCCCTTTTGGCTGTTAACTGGTTAGAAGTTGTCATTGCCAGAATGATTCTGGGTACATGATAGGGAAAGGAGCTGCTCTTTTGTGTCTGTAAGCCACATAACTCTGAGATCAGTTCAGCCAGCCAAATCATCTCCCATTACCCGTTTCCATATCTTTTTAATTTGGGGGCCACTAGGATGTTACTGAAGTGGCAGCCACACTTAAGTGCTTATTTTGTACATATCTCCCAAGGTGGAAATAGCCCTTAAAGCTACCAGCAAGGTTCATACCAAAGGTAAGAGCTTTAGAAGTGGACGAGCGAGGTCTCACTACTGTTGGAATCGTGGTGCATTGACTGCTAGGTAGTGGTGGCAGTTCATGAAGCTAGTTGTTGAGGAGCTGGGTGTGGGGCATGACTTTCTTGCAGATTGTTTGTAAGTAACATTATTAATAGTTTCCTTTCTCTCCATGTTTCAGTGCTCATGATAATGATGTGAAAGAAGCAAACAAACAGAGAGGACAAGCAGGACCTCAATCAGCACAACTAAGTGTGTTCCAGACAGCTTCCCAGCCCTCACGGCCAGTTCACTTTCAGCAACCTCAGTATCTCCATCAGCCACATCAGACATCACTGCAGTATCGCCATCCTACATCAGAACAACCAAGCTGTCAGCAAATTGTATCTACCACACATACCTCATCCTACACACTACAGACGTGTCCTGCTGGCTTCCAAACTAGTGTTCAGGGCCTTGGGCAAATACAGACTGGTGTTGGGATGTCGTTGGCAATACCAGTAGAAGTTAAACCCTGTCTGAGTGTTTCTTATAACCGGAGTTATCAGATAAATGAACATTACCCTTGTATTACTCCGTGCTTTGAAAGGTGATTGTGTGTGAAGGTGATGACTGACCCAGACTGCTTTGTGACTGGAAGCTCTGGGTGAGCTTTTGTAAACTTCTCTTCAAAAGGAAAGGGATCCAAATGACATCAGAACTCTTCAGGTACCAGCACCAGGAAGACTGACTATCCCTTTCAATGCATCATGAATACCTGGAAGGACTAAAACACTTTAATAGTGTGTATGTCAAATTCTGTTATAACAAATCCCTGCCTGATAAGAATGTTCAAGTCCTGGCTGATGGTCCAAATATTTCAGAAATATTTAATATAACAGAAAATTTGGACAGACTCCAATTTGCCATTTTGAGATTTGACCTGTGGTAGGTTCTGGACCTAATGTTGACTTATAAGTCAAAGACTAATGTTTATCTGTGGACTTGCCAAACAGTCTTTTATGAAGGAAAGTTACAGTATTAATTTTTGATGAGGTTTTTTTAATTCTACAGTTTTGAGTTTTATTTTTGTTCTACAGATGAATTTTTGACTAAGTTTAAACTCATGATTGCTATGCTATACCAATCTGTGCAGTAAAAATACAATTTTTTTTTAGATTCTATATAACTTCCTATCATAAATAGGTTAGGTATCTGGATTTATGTACTAAAATTAAGGGTGGAGTAAGTCTGTTATTTTAAAATCATGGTCATAATTTTTTGTTTTGTTTTTTCCCTAAGTGATCAACCTCAAATCTTTAGAATTAAAACACATTTAACTCAGGGAATTTGTAATACTTGGAAACACTTAACTGTAATGCAACATACTTTGGGAATGTTATAGTATGAACTACCTGTATAACATAGGTTAAAATACCATTGCTAGGATGTGTTTTCAAATGAGAACATAAGAGTGTAGCTCAGAATAAACAAAGTGGTAGTTCCTGTTATTCATAAGAAGTATATAGGTTTTGCATTTCTCAGTGCAATCTGTGATTTATACTCAGATTTGAGATTACTCTTTAAAAATAAAAATTTTCAAGGGAAGGCATGACTGTAAAATGTCAATTCTAGGAAAAAGTCCCATAGGTTTATTTTGGAAGGGACTGTGGCCAGGGTAGTTCTCAGGTTGTGCTACAGCAGCACTTTGTTATGTGGAAGACAGGTTTTTATAAGCAGCCTTTGAATCCAGCTAGTCAGTCTAAGCAGGCAAATGTACTGATTACTAAATTTCTGTAGCTATTTTCATTGGATTGGTCCTACAACTGCCCTGGGACATTTCATTGTACTTGTAATAAGTAAAAACAGCAATAAGAGTTATTACAGCAAGGGCAGTTTGGGAGTAAAGCATTTTGGGGGAATAACCTTAAAAAGTTAAAAAAAATCATTGTAATAACTGAAACTGTATACATTGTGCTCTTATCTGTGGGAGAAGAGAGATTTGGTGGCGGGAAGCTTTCTTTAAAAATTAGAAAGGTGTGTCTTTTTGTTTGTGTTTTTTTAAAGATAGCACTTGAATAGAAGGGAATCTGCATGGCAGATATGTGACTGCCACAATTTGCATTGAAGACAAACTTATTATAAAGATGTTGTGGGTATGCAGCAGGAGTCTCAGTAATCAAGCCAATGGCCTTTGTTAGGAAGGGAAGGGGCTCAACACAGTAATGGACTGATCCAGATGGTTCCAGGGAATGAATGTGGGTGGGTGGCTTCTGCCAGCACGAATTCTTAGAGAAATGCTCTTTCCTTAAAAGGATTTAATTTATATACTTAGAGTACATAGGGCATAATGTGGATTTATTAGTCTGGTAGATAAAAAACCACTTGGGTAAGAACACTCACTCATGGCAGTTTTCAAGCATGAACATTATTTTCTGAAAGTACCACCACTTTTCCTCTTTAAAGAAGGCTGCTAATTGGATTTTGGTAGTTCTTACATCAAGAAAACTTGAATTATTTGGGGGAAAGTGGGTTTCAAAAGAGAATATATCATTCACATTCAGAACCCAGCAATCTGGAGTCCAATTTTCAGTATTTTAACTACCTCAATAATACTATGAATATGAATGTAACATACTGGGATAAAGGTCCTAACTTGAAACGACAACCAGTGCCTGTGATAATTTAATGTCTTGTCAAATGCTTTTATTGATTGGTTTATATGTCATTCTTGTTATAGAAGAATATGCCTTTTAAAAAAACTTATTAGTAATAATTTCCCAATTTATATTTAAAAAACCTAAAGAACACTGGATTAATCTTTTGGGGGGGTAGAATAAAATAATTGATTACTATTGCTGCATACCCGTAGTGGGATGGGGTGGTTGGAGAACCAGAACTATTTTTAAAACATTAGGTTTCCATATAAATACAACTCACAACTGCTAGCTTTGGGGGTGGGGGGAATTTGTGTGGGTTTGTTTTGTTTAATTTATTGATTAGTCTTTAAAGTAGGTCCTTTTTTTTTTTTTTTTTGAGATTACTGGACCATCATTAACTATGTACTGTGAAGAGATTAATGATATGTATAAAGGGCTTTACCAAAGTCCACTAAATAAACACTACTCAAGTACAGACTGCAAACCAAAATGTATCTGTGTTCTGACATTAATTGCAAATAGCAAGTATGGTGCTAAAGTCTACACCAATGGAATTAGATGAGTGCTATGCACTTAATTTTAAAATAAAACTAGTTTTCAGTAAAATGGCTTTGGTGTTTTTATTTTAAATACAAACATATTTGTAGCTTTACTGATCCATACCACCACATAAGTCAGACTTGGAAGCATGATTATATTTACTAAGAGCCATCCAGATGTAGAATATAACCTTAGTGGTGGGAAACGTGTCCATTCACTATTCCATACTGACACCCACAAAAGTGTGCTGAATACCACAGTTGCCTTTTGAGCTTTAAATTAGTTGTTAGTATGTTAGCAACTGCAGATTCTAATTTATTGAACAATGGTGCAATCTTTGGAAAATCTGAAGTCTGATCTCAAAAGTAGGGACACAGAAAATGGTCAAAGGTCTGAGACAGAACAAGTCAACAGTGATAATGGTCTGTTTACCTAAGTATAAACATAATTTGTAATATACAGTGTGTTTTAGGGCTGAATTTAAAGGAAAAAACAACAAATATTCTAAACCCTGGGAAGGGAGCTTTGCATTGTGATTCTGAACTCCACATGTTTCCCAAGCACATGGTAAAAGACTTGGCCTCTGCTGCCTCAAGCAGTTTACATCTAGTTTGATAAATATGACTAGCACACTTGAAGCACCTAGAATGGTGTAGCCTGGAACTCAGTTTAACACTGTGCTAGTTTAGGAATCACTCAACATCCATTTTTTATATCCCTTAGATTTTAAAAAGTAACAAGTACAATCAACAGCATAACGACCAGGCTCAGGTTTCCTACGGGAAGGATACCTACTGCTACCGTCCTGCTCCACTACCACTCTTCATCTTTGCTCCCTGAACACCCTCTGCTTTCCAGGTGAGCATTACCATCCTGAATGGAAGCAGTACTTCCTCAAGTCCATAAGTCCCTGACGTGCTATGCAATTTATAGGTGAATGTTTTCCTCTGTCCATGAAGTCTTGTCAGCTACTCAAAGGGATCTGTGATTAAAACTGGAGGAAGCCACTGTCTTATATTTGCTTACTTGCTAGTTTCCCCCCACTAGAACATACTCTTTCCCTTTTTAATAAGTTCTTACTTTTAGAACATTTAGATTTACAGAATAATTAAGACAATACAGTGAGTGCTCATAATACCCCACACCTAGTCTCCCCTCTTACTGACATCTTACGTTGGGATGATATTTATCACAAAGAACCAATACTGATACATGATTATTACCTAAAGTCCATACTTTATTCAGATTTCTTTAGTTTTTCTTTAATATCCTTTTTCTGTCCTAGATTCCTACTCAGGATATCACATTATCTTTAATAGATCATCTTAGGCAACTCTGGGTTGTGACAGTTCTCAGACTTCCTTTGTTTGTGATGACTGACAGTTTTGAAGATCTTTGATCATTTCATAGAATCAACATGTTTCTTAAGGGCAGAGATTTATCTTGTGCTCCTACATGTAATAGGGATATGATATGTGATAGCACATCATAGGCTTTTGGGACTAACTCAAAAAATTGATGCAGTCCAAAAGTGGGCTGTGGTTACTAAAATGCCATCCTGGGCTGACTTAGAGTACTCCGATCATAGGAAGGCACAGTCCCTTCAGATTCAGTACTGGTTAGAGCGTACCTGGAAAATCTTGTGAACTGAATTTTAAGTGGAATGGTGACAAACCCCAAATTTAGCCACAAGCTGGTGATGAGGGCAGTCAGCAGGTGGGGGTTGTCACTCTTAGTACTGGCACAAAGCAGACTGCCCTAGCCTGGCTGAAGCCCTTCCCTCCTCCTGTGCTCAGCTCAACTGTTGGACAGTGAGGACAGACTCCCTGAGAAGCTGTGAAAGAAATAAGGCTGAATGGGTAGGACAAGGTTGGGTTATGGGGTTTTGAAAGTCAGCAGAAAATGAAAGACTTTGTGGGGTCAGAGATACCTTTGAGGGTTTGTGATGTGATACAGGTGATTTTAGGAAGGAAAATTGACAGTGTCAGAGTAGGTTAATGAGAAGAGATGGGAGTCAGGAAGCTTTCTGTAATAATGACAAATCAAGTAACAATGGTTTACAGACATTTAATAGTACAAAGATAAACAGAAAGATAACAGAATTGATAAAATTGGGTGATGAAATACAGGGAAGGAAATACACTAATTTTATCATTACTTATAAAAGTGAGTTACAGATACTAGGATACTGGCTAAATAAACAGAAAACTGAGGCTATAATACAATCTGTATTACAAAGGCAACCATAGGAACAAAAATACAAGTCTTTGTAATTATTAAAAGAAATACAAAAAACAAAGCAAACTATACATTAAAATATTTTTTAAAGGTATAAATACAGAAAGTATAACAAAGTAATATGACAGAACTAAGTCTAAACATATCAAATCAGTAAATAAACTGAACTCAACTATTAAGAGAAAAAGAATTTCAGACTGAATCACAAAGCAAAACTCAAATCTATAATTGTATGAAAGACTTAGACCTAAAATAAAATAATTCAGAAAGGTTGAAGATCAAAGGATATGTAAAGAGAAATCAGAAAAACCCAAACAAACAAAAAGCAAGGATCAAGATCTTAACAAGACTGTATGTAGTCAAGCCAAATGTATTAAACCAGACTTAAAAAAATAAAAAAAAAAGCATTCTATAATGCTAAAGGATACAATTCATGATAAGACTAAACAGTTATGAATCTCTATGGATCAAGTAACTTAGCAGCAATATTAAGCAAAAACTATAGGGGGTATAAGGAGAAATAAAAGAAAAATATAGGTGGTAGGAAAGAAACTAATTCATCTCACTTGGTCCATGACAGATCAGTGATGTAAAAAGGATACAAAAAAATCTTAGCATATCATTATGGCAGATCTCATTCATATACCTTGAGGAATTCTGAGAAAGGAAATGGTGCAGACCTGGCATCACAAAGCTGGAAGAGACAACAAAGGACACTGACAGACATACAGAAACAGCCTGACACTCAGGCCAACAGCAAAATTCTCAGTCTTATGAAGAATGCTTTCTTTGCTTTCAAAGTCTACTAAAATTGCTCTTTGTTGGCACATTGTGAATACCCTCACTGGCCTCTTTGCTAATAGCTGCAAGCTAGTCAGCAGCTCACCCAAGAAAATAAAATTCACAATTTACAAACTGCACACACTCCCATTTTTGCCTTTGTTAGATGAAATCAATCCATTACTGGGTTCCACTGTGCACAAGTAAACAGGATACTAATAATTTACTATATTTCTGTAAGTTTTCTTTGATAATATCAAACTCTAATGTGGAAGTTTCACAAAACTTGACTATGCATCAATCCACACAAAAAACTGCCATCAATTCCAGAAAGTAGAATTAATGTAGAAGACACAGTCTCATGAAAATGTGACTAAAAAGAAATATGTAATAGGACCAAAGAATTCAAACAATCTTTAGGTCAAATAAGAAATCTAAACTGAAATTTCAGAGTATCTAGAAAATTACTATAATGAAAATTCTACACATCTGGGATATAACTAAAACAATGCTCAGAAGAAACTTAACATCCAACTGAAAAAGTTTGAGAATGAACAACTAAACCAAACAAAAATAGAGGGTAATAAATAAGACAAAAGCAGAAATTAATGAATTATAAAAGACAAAAACAAAAGAAATAATACATATGTACAAATAGATGCAATGTAATTAAATAAGAGAAAAGAAAATAGAATTTAAAAATTAGAAAGGAAAAGGTAAAATTATAACTATTTGCAGATATGATTATATACAAGATAATCCACTGAAAAACTATTATAGACAATAAGCAAATTCAGTAAATTGGTTGGGTACATAATTAAAATAGCTTTCATATATACAAACAACCACCAATTAGATTTAATGCAAGGTATACTCAATACAATGGCCACAAAAAGTAAGATGGTCTAGCAATATATATAAGAAATGCACAAGATCTACATGCAGAAAGTTTAAAATACTTGTGAGTGACACAAAAGAAAACATGAGTAAGGCATGTCATATTCTTGCATAGGAGAGTAAACATTATAAAGATGTCAAATCTCCTTAAATTAATCTATAAATTTAACATAATATCACAAACTAATTGTTTTAGCTGACCTAAACAAGAATGACCAGGAAAATTTTTTAAAAGAATAACGAATGGGAAACAAGCCTTATGACATATTAAAATACATTATGAACATACAATAAATAAAACATAATGGTACTGGCAAACAAATTAACAGACAATTCAGTGAAACAGAAATTCCAAAAATAAAACTCAAACATATTTGGAACTTGTTATATATGATAAATGTGGAATCTTAAATTAGTGGAGGAAAACATGGATGATTCAATAAATCAAGTTAGGTCAATTGAGTAGCTACCTAGAGAAATAAAATTGGATCCATACCTTAAAAAATTTAAATTTTGACCAAAGAGAAACCATGGAAGAATTATTTTATAGCCTCAAAGATGGCATAATCTTTCTAAGTATGTATAAGAATTCAAATGCAATAAAATTGAACTATAGAGAGCACAAAAACTGAGGAAAGTCGAGTGTGTCTATCTCCTGGAGCTGTAATACACTCTTCCTCTCCTATCACTGGACATCAGAACTCCAGCCTACATGCCTATTAGACTTTAGGACTTATACCAGTAGCCCCCCAGATTCTCAGGCCTTCAGCCTTGGAATGAGAGTTATACCATGGGCTTTCCTGAGTCCTTTGGATTTGGACTGAGCCACACTACTGGCATTCCAGGGTCTCTAGCTTGCAAACAGCCTGTTGTGGAACTTCTCAGCCTCCAAAATCACATGAGCCAATGCCCCTAATTAATCTCTTGTCATATTTCTATATACACAGCATATTAGTTCTGTTCTCTCTGGAGAACCCTAATACATAGTCTAACCTGGCATATTAAAAGCACCAAGACTCAATAATAAAATGCCAATAACAGAGATGCCCAAATCTAAATATTAATTTAATCCCCTCCCATTATCAAATTTACAGGGATAAATTCAAAATTAAATCTCCCTGCAAATCAAAATCCAAAAATGTTAAAACCCAGCAGAATTAAAATCCAAAGCTAATTCCCTTATCTTTGTGTCCAACATTCTTAAGTTAAAAGCCAAAAACAATCTTTCCCAAATTACTTTTTTTTTTTTTTTTTTGAGACAGAATCTCACTGTGTTGCCCAGACTAGAGCAAGTGCTGGGGAGTCAGCCTAGCTCACAGCAACCTCAAACTCCTGGGCTCAAGAGACCCTCCTGCCTCTGCCTCCCAAGTAGCTGGGTCTACAGGTGTATGCCACCACACCTGGCTAATTTTTTTTTTCTATTTTTAGTAGAGACAGGGTCTTGCTCTTGCTCAGGCTGGTCTTAAACTCCTGATCTCAAGTGAACCTCCTGCTTTGGCCTCCCAGAATGCTAGGATTATAGGTGTGAGCCACCGTGCCCAGTCAATGAAATATTATTAATACATGCAGAAATTATGGGGAATCTGTGAGATTAAAGGTAAGAAGTTATTGATACTATTTTAAATATTTAGAAAATAAAAGCTTGCCTTTTAAGTACCTAAGAATGGCAATGGGAAAGGTTTTTTGTTATAGGGAAACAAAAACCATTGTCAGAACAAAGCCCTAAAATAACTATAGCCATCATGTACCGCATAATAGATGTTTTGATGAATGACATATAGCACATACAACAGTGGTCCCATAAGATTATAACCAAGTTACCCTATATATGTGTGCCTTTTTAAAAAAAATCTTTTATACCTATTTTTACCATACCTTTTCTAAGTTTAGATATGTTTAGGTACACAAATACCACAGAGCTATAACTGCCTACAGCATTCTGTATAGTAACATGCTGTACATGTTTGAAGCCTAGGAGCAACAGACTGTACTGTACAGCCCAGGCAGGTCGTAGGCTTGTACCATCTAGGTTTGGGCAAGCACACTCTGCGCTGTTCGCACAATGAAATCACCGAACTATGCATTTCTTAGAACATATTTCCATTATGAGCAACGCATGACTGTACTTAAAAGGTACCACAGGTGACCTATTAACTAAAGCAATCAGCTCTCAAAAGCTTTACCCTGTCACTTCGAGTGACGATGTGAGGGTCAACAAATCCAGAACAAAAAGAGGGACATCCAGAGAGAGAAATTCAGAGTAAAGACTAGTTACAGTGGTTTGCTCAAAACAGACAGAGGACTCTTTCCTGTCTATCCCCTTGTCAATTAAGCCAAGTCTAAATCTCTAAAAATCAGTAGGTTCCTGATCATCTGGCAGAGGTAACAAGTCAAGTTCAATCCCCAAAGTGATGCATCTTCTTTATTTCATTTTCCCTCTTTTTCCCCTCCCTCTGGCTACAGAAACCCAGAAGCAGCTGGTAGCATTAAATACCTAATCATTGTTAATTCCCTCTTTATCTATTTCCTGGCTTGGCTGGAGACCTACGAAGAGGGTTAGTTACTGAGCCAAGGGCTAAGACAAGTGCATTCAACACTCTCCATCTAGCCAAACCTACTCTGTTCCAAAAACAGCTCAGCAATCCAAGTGTGAAAGCAGAGAAGACAGCTGGTTTGGAAAGCCATCTGAAGACGTGGTAAAGAGCATGTTTTCTAGGAGCAAACTGCTTGGGTTTATATCTTAGTAACAATAAGTAGACAAAAACTGAGCTTAATTTATTTTATTTTTATTTTTTCCTGAGAAGTTCCATATAAACATCTACTGAAACTGACCTTTATAGTTTGCTCATCTGCAAAATGGGGATATTAATAATAACAATGCCTGTCTCACTGGGCTATAATGAAGATTAAAAAAGACAATAAGACAAATTTAGAAAAGTGTCTGGAATACATAAGCATTTTGTGTATGTTAGCTATTATTATAATTTCCAACCTATGGTTGGGTTTTACTGGGTAGGTACAATAGAAGGAAAAGAGTAAAAGAGTGTAATGGCTGAAGTGGTGAGAACTAAAATGCAGAGGCTGACAGGGAGTCAAGAGTTTTCCAAGCTGAAGTTCAGATGCACTGGAACTCATTCAGTTAGAAAGCTAGAAAAATGGGCAAAGAATAGTTTTTAAGGGTAGAGCTGACATAAATAATGACAAATTTCAGAGGGTGGATGGCTTCATGGAAAAGTAAAGGTTGCTAAATTTGGGGGGGGGGGTGCAGCAAGCAGTTGACAGGCAGGATGTTGGTTGCATTAACCACACATAACTTGAAGTGACCTGGCATACAGGTGAGACTTTGGGAAAAGAAAGAAACTATAAGCCGTGTGCCAAGACTTCAGTCAATGTAAGGAAATGAGAATGACAGCTACAGGAATGCTCAGAAAGCAATAAAGTCAGGTTGTGTGAGCACATGTAAAGGTCAAAATTGAGAATAAGGATGCCAACTGCTCCTCCTAACTCCAACTGACAAAAGCTAGTGGGAAAAGACCACAGATCCAAGGCTGCTAAATGTTTCGTGATGCTTAGGAGAGTCTAGTGCACTGATAAACTGCCCTTTCCAAAATGTTAGGACTACTCCTGTTGAAAACACAGCCACCAAACTGTTGAGAGTTTTTCCTCAAAGAAACCTGGCCATCCAGGTGTCACAGCTTCTATGAAGCCCCTCTCCCCCTTAAAACACACTCTTCAGCTCTTGAAAAGGATCACTTGAGCAAAGGCAAATACTCTCTACCCTGCAAATACTTCCTCCACAGTCTGGGTCATACTTCACCACATGTATATGTTTAAATGTCACTCTCATATAGGGATTTCCAGGGCTGGGGAAAAATGTAGTCATTATTTCATGTCTATCTCTTAAACCTGTGTAGGCAGTTCATAAATGTCATCAGTTAAATGAAAGGGTTTTCTTAGTCCCCAAATTAGGAAGCAGAGCACAAAAAGAATATCCTGCCTGCAAAAATGGGCCATGAAGCATTTGACTATAAAGAATGATTTTCTAATAAAGATCAGAAAGAAAATGCAATATTTCTTCACCAACTTGTAGGATAAAATTTCTGAATATCCCATATTAAAAGAAGTCATGGTTGAGGCCTCCAAGGGGAAAAAAATCAGGATCTGAAGAACAAAATTGTTGGTGTACTTGTAAAACCCTTTACCTTAAATATACCAAACTTAAAAACAATGATGTCTTAAATTAGCAACATTCCATTTGTATTCCTTATCTCTTAATTTTCTTTTTTCCCCCAAAATTCATATGTTGAAATGTATTCCTTGTTCTCTAAAAACTTTTTTTAAAATTTACTTACCCTAGAGTTTAAATTAGATGCTTATAAATTCATCTTTGCTGTATATAATATAATGAGAGGGTTTTAAAATGTTGTTTCTGGTCTTCCTTTCAAGCATTCCTTGCCTTTCTGATTTTATTGAGTCACTGAGATTCTCTCCAAATGTCAAATTTTTGAACTCATCTATATTTGATATAAAGTCTTAAACATATGGAAAAGGTATTCAAAGCAAAGTAAATATATCCTAAGATTTCAGCCTATGTAAATTCAGGGTTGGGGGAGAGTGGATTACTATGTGATTCATTTATAAGGAAACAGAAAGATGGAGAAAAAAGTACAGAAATAATGACAATTTTAAAGAAAAACAAATTTTGAAGTAGTACAAAGCAATACTTAGGTACTTAAAAATGTTTTAGTTTTTTAAATCAAAGAATATATTTGCTCCAAACTTAATTATAAATATCACTTCTCCTTCAGTTCTCCTAACGTAAAGGCCTTTGATTAATAAGCATAAACTTAAAAGCCAGCAGAGTAGTGCAGCAGAAGTGTGCTTGGCTCATAACCCAGAGGTCAATAGATTAAAACCATCCTTTGCTATGGACTTTTAAAGTGGTCACCAATTACTCTACAACTATTGCTCACTATATGACACCCACATCTAGTTATTTGTCTAAATACCAGAAAACTAAATAGAGTGGTCAAATGTTTGAACTGATAAATACAATAAAAATTTCCCCCTTAATGTTTTGTCCAACTACTGTGCCAAGAACCCAACAAACCTACCTGCAAGAAACCATGCAAAAAGTAAGAATGCAAGCCATCTATGACCATCAAATAAGTACCTTATACAAACACATTATAAGCACAATCTCAACACCAGGAGCAAAATATTTAAAATGTATAAACAAATCATTTATTTTTGCTTTATAATAGTATATTAACCCTATACAAAAACCACAAGTTTTAAAGGTTTAAGCCTTTCTAATCAGTTCTTCTAATTTTGAGAGTTTAAGTGAAAAATCTAAATTAGAAGACATTATGTAATCTGCTTTAAATATTACTTTTGACATTTTTATTTCTCCAAAAATAGTAACATTCTGTATTTTATATATCTAAGCCAAATAAAATATTTCAACTTAGATTTTGAATTCAATAGAGTTAAGCATTTAAAAAATAATCTTAATTACTAGGAAAGGTTAACAAATTAACTCACATTTGTTCCTGTTTCACTCCGTGACAAAACTTACAGGACATCCTGCAGGGAGGAAAAGTAACTCAAATTAATAGAACTACCTTATTTTCAGAAGCATTTGGCAATTAAAGCCTTATTATAAGATGTCTTCGTGTTACAACTAACTGCACAGCAGCAAAGTTCAAATATTTTAAATATTAATCTTTTCTCACCAGTTATTTTAAAATAATGCTTTCATTAAAATCTTAAAAGCACTAACATGTTATATAAATTTAAACCTTAAAACTATCACATGACTCAACATGTCAACTTTGCCTATTAATTTTGAAACAAACCTAATATTTATGTTTGAGATATTTTTTAAAAACCAATCACTGCACTGTACCGAACATAGACATTTTCTAGGATCAAAATCTATCAAGGGCAGGGCAAACTGTGGTTGTGTGTGGTTGGGTTAGCTAGAAGGGCCTTATGACCAACTCTGAGCGCCCCACGGTGAGGCGTATCTCTGCTGAAATGACCAGAAACCAGGCCCCAAAGGGGGCGACAGCTCGAGGCTGCACTTAGTAAGGCACCCCAGCTTCAGCTGCCCCGGAGTTCCCGGCGCGCCCCACCTCTCTCTGTTCCAGCATCCGGCCCGCCCTTCCCAGGCTACCGCCCCACTGCCCGCCTAGCTTCAGGGCTGCGGGAAGTGACGGAAGCAAAAACTCAGCACACAAAGAAGGGGCGGGTGAGAAGTGAGGCCCCTCCCTGCCAAGAGGGGCGACTTTAGAATAACTTGGCCGCAAGTTAACAGGAAGCTCCTAGGACTGTCTGGGGCACCCTGCTGCCCAGCAATCTCATTCTTTGTCTCTTGACAGTCCTCCTTGAAGCCTCAGGCTCTGAACGCCTTTCTGGGCAACCCTGGGCTCGATCTCCATTGCTGGTCCCCAGTGATGGCAGCCATGACTCTTGCATCCGGGTATTTCGAAGAGCGGAAGCCAGAGGCTAACGGAAGTGACGCGACGCGGAAGGATCCGCGTTCGGCTGAGGGAGACTGCGGTGAAGGGGTTTCCGGAAGCGTGTGCAGCAGGGCAGCTGGCGGGGGCGGGGAGAGTTCGTGGAGCTTGCATCCAACTGACTCCAACAAGGTTTAGGAGTGAGGCATTGTGCTTAATACCAGCGTTGCCATGCCATTTCATGTTTTCTTTACAACAGTCCCTGCAATCAGAAACTCATCATTTCCTTTTTATACACGGGGAAACTGAGGCTGAGAGCAAGTGGTTTGTCCAAGATCATACAGCTAGTATTTGGTGGAGCTGGTCCAACCCAGACACCACGTCCTCCGTGGTGACTCCATTTTGAAAGACCCAAGCCCCTGGCTCTTGGCATCCTGGTAAGCCACTTTAGCTTACTTGTTCATCTTCTGCTGTGTGTCTTGTTGCTCAGGGAGTGAGACCAACCCACAGCCACGTGCCTCTTACTCTGGATACAAGGCCAAACTGTGTGCGTGGGCCACCTTCGCTGACCTGATGACCTGGGATTGCGTTAGGTCTGGTGCCCCTTGCCTTTTGCAGAGTTCTCCCTGTCCTCACAGCACTGGTTACCCGAGGAAACTGGCATTGGTTGTTGGGCTCTGAGCAACATTTTGACTCCTGTTAGACAATTGTGAATCTAGGACTGCTCAGACAACTGGAGGCCTGTCACCATCATCAGATACTGTCTCTGGCCTTTAACACAGTAACTGCCATGGGAGTTATATTTAACTCACACTACTTTTGAGCCTGGGGCCCTGTGAGGCATATGTGACTCACAGGACTCTTCACCTTGGGAGCTGTGAGAACTCTTTTTCAAATTGCATATAACTCACACACAGAAAACAATAAAAACTAACACAATTTTCATTAAATTAGAAAAGATCATTTTAGTTTTGAAGTTTTTATTCCATTTCCTAATAAAACACCGTGGCCCCAAGGAAGAAAAATTTCTTTTCTAGTGTGGCAGTCTATATGTTAATAAAGGACCAAGGACTATTGGCCTTTTCCACCAAATCAGTTATGTTTGTTCTTTCTTCCATTTCTTTAAAATATGACTGAAAACCAATCTATTGTTTGATCTTATTTCTAGGTTAACTATAACCAGCCCTCAAATTATAATTTGTGAATAGCCATTAAGGTCATGTTTTTGTAAAAACAAATTATGCATACAAAAAAGCACTAACATGAAATACATCAACATTAACTGATAGTTATCAAAGAGTGGGTGATTTTATTTTTTTTCTTTCTGCTTTCTATTTTTCCTATCTGCTGTAACATCGTTTTAAGACCAAAATAAGCAAACTGACCATAGCAAAAACATTTTTAATTGCCTGCTGTTATAATGAAGACAAAGGCATGTCATCACAGTTTGACAAATGATAGTCCTTGATACATACCTCATAGAGAAATCCTGTTTGATTGGAAAAGCATTAGATTTTTGTAAGTCAAGTTAACAAAATTTTTGATATTTTGGTTCTATAATCTCAGGAAAAATTAAATAAAATGAGTAAAAATTGATGTTTTTCACACACTTTTGTATAAAAATATGCCACAACCAAAAGTCTTCTAAAAATTGCAGAAAATAAAAGATTAATTAAAAACAAAAACAAATGCAGGGGTAAGGAATTAGAGTACTAGAAATGCTGGACAAAAAGCATAAAACACAAGTTTTATTCTGCTTTTGTTAGAGTACAGTTTTAAGCAATTTATTTCAGATTGAAAAATAAAGTTTCATTCTCTACTCTATTCCCATACTGTACTTCCCACTATTGCTATGTTGCTCAGGCTGGTCTTGAACTCTTGGGCTCTCAAGCAGTGGCATAAGAGATACTGAGGGAAGGTAGACGAGAAAGATGAGAAAGGATCAGGAGAAGAAGGTAATGTGGAGGAATAAAGGGTTATTTACTGGGGTAACTAGTGGGATTAAGGTTACTTTGGAATTCTAAGGTAGCACGTAGCAACCTTCTTATCCAAGTCCCAACACAAACCTGGTTGTCCTCTACAAGGTAGATTCACATATACCATGCTCCCACTCACATACTCAGCATCCCTAATAATTTCTACCAAAAATTTACCTTTATGCCCATACAAATAACACATA
Source organism: Microcebus murinus (assembly GCF_040939455.1). Taxonomy (NCBI): domain Eukaryota; kingdom Metazoa; phylum Chordata; class Mammalia; order Primates; family Cheirogaleidae; genus Microcebus; species Microcebus murinus. Next base: position 29,454,678 of record NC_134117.1, on the reverse strand, counting down.
TTTTAACAAAACTTGAGGTGGTTGAACAAGAAGTATAAAGTAAAATCCCGCAATTTTCCCAAGTCTTCTGCCATACTATCACTCATTCATCTTATGATTAGTAGCATAACAATATTGAGCTAGGAATTTTGCCTGCATCATTACAATCCAATGTCTGTGAAACGCCAAAGTGAGGTGGTAGCAAGATTTATGTTTTCAAAGGAAATATTTTTATATTAGTCTGGCTTCTCTGAGAAGTAGTTGTTAGGATGGAGTTAAATGTGCAGAAATTTTATTAGAGGAAAACACCTGTGAGAGAGAATGGGCAGGACTCGGGCAAGGCTGAGAGAGCCAGCACTCTGTGATGCACATCTGAAACTCTTGAGGGAGAGAGGGAGGCAAGGTTGGTCGAAGTGTCCTAGACTGTTAAACATTGTAAGGAAGTTTCATAAAGGCCACTGGGAATCCTCAAGCCAAAATCACGTCAGAGGAGTCCTCCCAGGAATGAGCCTGCACCTTGGTATCTGTTCTGTACTCAGTCATTGGCTGGCGCAGCCCATAGATGCAGATGTGACCAAAGATTTCAGAGTGCAGCAAGCATCTGAGTTTTTTGATCAATTTTCCTCCTTGTATTGGCAACCACAAGAAATGGTTTTGCAATTATTGGAAACTTTCACCAGTTTCAAGACTTAAAAGATTTTGGAAGAAATAATTTCAAGAGGAGGAGTTTTGGAGAGAGCCATTGGTATGCTTCCTCATTCACCTTCAAGTCTAGTGAGAAGGGCTTCCATGGCAATAATCAGAGAACTTGACCTGTGTTCCCTGTGTTTTGAGAGGTACAGTTGTATTCTGACTCACATCTTGGAAATCACAAGAGTGCAGGAGATGGGCCAGTGAGAAATTTTGGCAGAGGAATGAAGGAGAGTTGCTATGGTAGAATTAGCCATGTCTGCCATAGTTTGCCAGGGCAGATGATGCCTCAGTGTTTCTTGTGCATCAGATGTGGGCCACCTGAGAGAGAGAGTTGGCCTGAGCCATTTTGGGGTCTAGCAAAGATGGCTGCCTAGAAGGGAGCTGGGACTCCAACAGAGAGAATTTGTGTGGTGTAGGTTATTAGAAAATCCAGTGTTGTCAAGGGAGCAGTAACTGGAAGAATAGAATTCATTGACCAACTAGGATGACCAACTTGTCCCAGTTTTCCTGGGACTCTCTCCTTTAGTACCAAAAAGTCCCAAGTCCCAGAGACCCCTCAGTTCTGGACAATTCAAGATGCTTGGTCATTCTACGTGTTCAGGAGTTGCAGTTGGGATCCAGGCATCCCAGCAGGGAACCTCCAACGACCAAAAAAATCACCCATGAGAGTAAGAGTCAAGTTTTTAACTTTCAGGTAGGTCCAGACTGTGTAAAGCCAGCTTATGACCATGCCAGTGTTAAAGAAGATTTTATCAGAGGATGAGTTTTAAATGGTGTGAAGCAACATCTTTTCACACTATCCTTTTGGAGTGTGTATTAGTTTGCTTGTGCTGCCAAAATACCATAGACTGAGTGGGTTACATAACAGAAATTTGTTTTCTCACAGTTCTGGAAGCTAGAAGTACAAGATCAAAATTCTGACCAATTTGCTTTTTGCCATCTTGCTGTGTCCTCACGTGGCCTTTCCTTGGTGTGTGCTCGAGAGTGGGGGGCGAGAGAACTTGCTGGTGTCTCTTTTTGTAGGGACACTAATCCTATCAGATCAAGAGACCCACCATTTATGACCACATTTAATCTTAATTACTTTCTTAGAGGCCCTATCTCCAAATACAGCTACACTGGGGGTTAGGGCTTTAACATATGAATTGAGAGGGTACTCAAACATTCAGTCCATAACAGAGTGTGGCTCTGGGACACAGAGATACCTTTTTTGTAGTGGGGGAATCATGAGAACATTAGGTCTATTTCATGCCTCACACCCTTATGGAGGAGGTATGTTATGGTGACTTTGCAGTCCTCTATCTCTCCTTTTTTTTTTTTTTTTTTTTTGAGCCAGCATCCCACTCTGTCACCCAGGCTGGAGTGCAGTGATGTGTTTAGAGCCCACTGCAGCCTCAAACTTCTGGGTTCTAGCAATCCTCCTGCCTCAGACTCTCAAGTACCTGGGACTACACACATATGCCACCACACCCAGATAATTTTTCTTTATTATTTCTTGTAGAGACAGGGTCTCACTATGTTGCCTAGGCTGGTATCAGATTCCTGGCCTCAATTGATCCTCCTGCCTCAGCCTCCCAAAGTGCTGGGATTACAGGCATGAGTCACCCTCCCTAGTCTATCCTGTATCTCTTTATGAACAAAGTAAACATGATATCTGGATGATGTTTGTGACACTTTTAGAGCTCTTCAGACATTATTTTATAGTCTTGCCAAGGAAAAGTTGCAAACCCAGAGGACCCTGTTTATTCCATCCTGCAGAACAGAGGAAGTCACAAGCTCATATTCACTACTGGCCCCATGGGAAAACCCACAACAGACTGTGTACTCAATGATCAGGACTTGGGCTAAGTCCTGGGACTTGTACTAAGTTACAGGGAGTTGGTACACAGTGGAATTGTTCTGATAAGAGATATGGTATTTATATTTATGGAATTTGATTTTTTTAAAAGTTACACAGGATTGGTTAATAGAGAATATATCTTCTTACAATTTTGTTACAAATATGAACCCAAGTAGACACCAGGTTACAAGGCCAGTGCTTTAAGAATGAAATGGTGTTTAAAAAAAAAAAAAAAAAAGAGACTTAGGATTGTGCCTCCTATGGCATCCACTTGATTCTTCCAGGAGGCATTAGCTGTTTTTTAATTCCTTGAGGACTACAGTAGTTGGATTAGGTTCAGCTGTGAGCATGAAGAGAAAGCTCCAAAATAAAAGTTACTAATATTTAAACATGACATAAATTTTTCAAGAAGTATGGATGAAATCAGTTTAGGGTTAGTATGGTGATTCATGGGATGAGGCTTCCAGGCTCCGTCTACCTTCTTGCCCCACGATGTGTGGCTTCCCTTTTCCAAAGTCAATTAAGGATTCAAGGTGGCTTCTGGAGCTTTAGCTATACCAGTGCATAGGGAGGACTAAGGAATTCAAAGAAAAGTGCACCTTTTCCATTCGAAGACAATTTCAAAAAGTTCTATACAAGCTTTTGCAAGACAGATGGAAAAGTAATATTTTCTTTTGGGGTAAGGCAGTGCCCAGATAAAGAAATTGAGGATTCTATTACTCTATACAGGGGTCAGCAAACTATGACCCATTGGGCAATTCGCTGTTTTTATAAATAAGATTTTATGAGACCACAGCCATGCCCAATGCCCATTTTACCTGTTATCTATGTCTACACGTTCTCTTTTTTTTTTAAAGTCTTTTTTTTTTTTTTTTTTTGAGACAGAGTCTCACTCTGTTGCCCAGGCTGGAGTGAGTACCATGGCATTAGCCTGGCTCACAGCAACCTCAAACTCCTGGGCCCAGGTGATCCTTCCGCCTCAGCCTCCCAAGTAGCTGGGACTACAGGAATGTGCCACCATGCCCAGATAATTTTTTCTATATATTTTTAGTACACCAATTAATTTCTTTCTGTTTTAGTAGAGACGGGATCTCGCTCTTGTTCAGGCTGGTTTTGAACTGACCTTGAGTGATCCGCCTGTCTCAGCCTCCCAGAGTGCTAGGATTACAGGCGTGAGCCACTGCACCTGGCCAGTCTACATGTTCTTTTAAACAACTTTTATGACATATAATTTACATGCCATACAATTCAATGGCTTTTAGTATTCACAGAATTGTGTAACTCTTTTTTGGTTTGGGGTTTTTTATTTTTTTTATTTTTTTGAGACAGAGTCTCACTCTGTTGCCTAGGCTAGAGTGCCGTGGCATCAACCTAGCTCACAGTAACCTCAAACTCCTGGGCTCAGGTGATCCTCCTGCCTCAGCCTTCCAAGTAGCTGGGACTACAGGCATGCGCCACCATGCCCGGCTAATTTTTTCTATTTTTGGTAGAGACAGGGTCTTACTCTTGCATAGGCTGGTCTTGAACTCCTGAGCTCAAGCAATCATCCTGCCTTGGTCTCCCAGAGTGCTAGGATTACAGGCGTGAGCCACCATGCCTGGCCAGAATTGTGTATCTATCCCAACAGTCAATTCTAAGACATTTCCATTGTCCCAAAAGGAAACCCCACACCCCTTAGCTGTTTCTCCAATTTCCCATTTCCCCCTGTCCTAGGCAGCAACTAATCTTTCTGTCTCTATGTATTTGCCTATTCTCAACTTTTCAATAGAATCATACAATAATATGTGGTCCTTTGTGACTGGCTTCTTTCACTTAGCATAATGTTTTCAAAATTCGTCCATGTTGTGGCATGTAGGAGTACTTTGTTTCTTTCTATGGCCAAATAATACATTATGTGGATATGCCACATAGTATTTATTCATGCATCAGTTAATGGACATTTGGGTTGTTTCTAATTTTTAACTGTTGTGAATAATGCTTCTATAAACATTCATGTACAAATTTTTGTGTGGAAATAAGTTTTTATCTCCCTTGGATATATACCTAGAAGTGAAATTACTGAGTCTTACTGTAACCCTACGTTTAACCCTTTGAGAAATCTAGACTGTTCTCCAAAGCGCCTGCACCACTTTACATTCCCATCTTCATAGAGTTGTTTGGCTCTAATTACATATCTCCTAACATGTAGTTTTAAGGAAGAAAATCAATACACATAGAAAAAAAAAAAAAAAAACAGAGATCAGCAACAGAGAGAATTCTATGGTTATTCCAATTGTCCCTAGGACTTGCTCTGTCCTTTCCTATCTAAGGTTTAATTATGTGAGCAAATAAATTCTCCTTTTCATTTGAGCTATTTTGCATTGAGTTTCTGATATCTGCAACTAGTAGTGCCTCAACTAATACAGAATGTGAACCTGCTAAAACAGTTGGACAGCTATTACATTATTCATGCTAAAAGGAGGTGACTGTTAGAAATAAACACTTGAAAATTACAAGCTGTTTATTATCAACTCTGATAGAAATTGATAGTGACTACCAATATCAATTTCCTCCTGTCCTTCCTGGGCAGCCTGCCTATGTTTCTTAGCTCCCCCTTGTATCTGGATGGGGTCATATGACTAGATGTCACCAACAGAATTTGAGAAGTGATGTGTGTAATTTTTCAGGTCGTGATGGTTAGAAATAGGTGTTGGTGTCTTTATTTTTCTACTTTTTCTGAAGGCCAGATATAGAGAATTCACAGGACTCTTAGCTTCCTTGGGAAGGTGGAACCACTAGATATAAGAAAGCTAGGTTCCTGAATGACTACATGGAGCCGAACCCTCTTGCTATGTCTGTTAACCCATATTGGACTGAGACATGATAAAGCAATAATCCTGTATTCTGTTAAGATACTGTAATTAAAAAAAAAAACAAAAAACAGCAGGTGGCCTACTTAATACATCAACAGCTTTAAAACATTCCCTTTTGGGTTTTGCTTAAACTAATTTGAGTCAAAATACTGCCTAAAATATCAATCATCTGAATAAATGTGATTCAGATTTTACCAAGGTCATGAGAAATACTATAGTACTACAGTTCTTGCTGGTCTCTATTCAGAGTGTTATTGTACGTACAAGTTTCACATCCAGTTTGTGGAAGTCTTCTCAGAAATGTTTAAAGATGACCTATTACCTACAGATTGTGTGAACATAAAAAACATGATCTAGAAGACAGAAGGTAATTACCCTGATGAAAATGTAAAAGCTGTCACCATGTATGTCTACCACTGAAATCTTGCATCGTTTATATTATTCAGGATGTGTCCTATTGAGGCAAAAGAACTCACAGAACCAGTTTGGACGCCACATACGTGGTTCTTCAGAAACCATCTCCCTTACTCTTTCACCTAGGACAGACTGCAGACAGCTGCACGGGCCCTGTGGATGTTTCTAAGTCTTCAGTGATGCCCCCCAAAACCCATTTGGCTCCCTGCTAGTAGATTAAATGCTACATCACCTGAAGAAAGCTCCCTGAGTACTGGTCATTGTCCTCCACCATGGGTGACACAGTGTGAAAGTAGTGAGCCTTCAGCTGCTCCTCCATTTCTCATAGCTTCTCCAAATGTTTTGTTGAGATATGCCTTCTGCTATAAAATGACTCATTGTTAGGCATTATTTATCAAGCAGCTATGCCGGTTATTAACCGATTACCTCTCAGCCCCAAATTGAGCCTTTTTCCTGATCTGTAAAGAATGGACCTGGGTCCTTGAAATATTTTTCCTTTGCCAGTGGGCATGATGTTTATCTTTCAAGTGGGAGCTGGATGTGAGCTGGAGAGACATGGTAGGAAGAACAGGTTTTCCTTCATGGTTCTAGTGGCTTCTGGAGAATGTGCTTTTACTATCTACTGTTTGGGCTGTACAGTTCTCTCCAGTGTGAGGTACCTGAAGGAACAGCTTTCCCTAGTGGCCTCTGTGTCCATTTCTAGACTTGAGTGGCAGAGGCAAAGCTGGGAGCCCCAGAGCGGCATAAATCTGTGTCTTCCCGTTTCACTGCTTCTCTTCATCCACTCCTCAGACCCACATGTACACATACCGGGAGCCCTGCAAGCTGGCTGTCTTTAGTGAGCCTGTGCAGCTGCCTGGAGCTGCCTTTGCCCAAACCATACACAGAAATGCACTGGGTTTCAGCAGCTCCTGGTTCCAGCAGCATCCAAGGTGGTACTCTGACTTGTTTTGTGCACTTAACTTCCTGCCTGTGCCCTACTTACCAGTCTTAGCTTGCCTGGGCCCCAAAAGCTTGTTCCTGCTTGGCTAGCAACTGGGCATGCATACATTGCACCTTCAAATTCATGAACATGGTGTATTTCCCCATTTATTTAAGTATTCTTAAATGTCTTTTACTAAAGTTTTATAGTTTTCTTTACAAATGTCTCACATATTGTTTATTTCAACATCTATTCCTATACTTCATACTTCATTAATAATGCTATAATAAATGGCATCATCTTTAAATTTTTAACTAACTGTTAGGAGTGCAACAGATTTTTATATGTTGGTTTTGTATGGCCAGAAACTTTGCTAAACTTTCACAGTAATTTTAATCATCCATTTATACATTCTTCTGAATTTTCCATATACAAAATCATATCATCTATGAATAATGACAGGTTCTTCCTTTCTAATCTTTTCATTTTTATTTCATTTTCTTGCTTTATGCACCAGTGAGTACAACAAATACGATGTTGCATAGAAACAATGTTAATGTCCTGTTGTCCTATTGCTGATCTCAGACGTTCCAGTGCCTTAAAGTCCCACTGTTAAGTATGGTGTTTGCAGTAATTTTCTTTCATATATATCTTTTATTAGGTTAAGGAATTTTCTTTCTTAGAAATTTTAATACATCTTGAGTTATCTTATTGGTGTTTCATGCCTAATGATGGTATATTTGACTCCTTTTTGCTGATGTAACAAATGATCAAAAACTTACTGAATTATTAATAAATCACCACAAATTTACTATTTCACAGTTCTGGAAGTAAGAAATCTGGGTAAAATCAAGGTGTCAGTAGGGCTTTGTTCCCCCTGGAAGCCCTAGAAGAGAATCTGTTTCCTTACCTTTTTCAGCTTCCAGAGGCACCTGCAATTCCTCAGCCCATGGTCCCTTCCTCCATCTTCAAAGCCATCATGACAGCATCTTCAAATCTCTCTTCTACTCTGACACCCCTGCCTTCCTGTTACAAGTACTGTTGTGATTCAGGTGGGACTACCCACATAATCCGGTATAATTTCCCCATCTCAAAATGGGAAATAACTTAATCTACAAAGTTCCTTTTGCCATATAAGGAAGCATATTCACAGATTTCAGGGATCAGAACATGGGTGTCTTTGGGGAAACATTATTGTACATAACCTAGATGGAAATATCAGTTATTTTTCCCCATTTTAGTCACCAAGTTTATATATAAATTGAGTGAACCCTGAAGTATAAACACTGCTTCAATGTATCACTTTTCTTATTTGGTATTCAACTTTTAAGATAGTATATTATAGTATAAATCTCATGTTTTTATTGCTCAGCATCTCTCCTGTTCTGAGAACTGTGCCTGCACCAATCCCAACACTGTGGTTACTGTATATGATTATAGCTGGGCAAATCTGAAAGTTTTGGATTTTTCAAACTGGGCCCAGAAAATACAGGTTAGTCTTTCTCAGCTTGTAGAGGTATGAGGGTAGAAGAGAATATATAAAAGGCTGAGAAACTACCAACAATAACATTCTCTACTATTTGGATAAAGCTTTTTTTTTTTTTTTTTTTTTTTTTTTTTTTTGGCAGTGAGCTAGAGTAAAGCTGACATGTAAATATAAGTCAAGACAGGAGACTGATGGGAAGAGATCTGAGAATTTTTATATCACTATTTCTGGGAGTTCCTGAGACCTAGTATTATTCTTTTCCTCTCAGTAGTTGTGTGTGCAACCCTTCCTTTCATAATAAAGGCTATCATACCTTAACGGTCTTCCAATAAATTTATCTTTTCAACCTAGTTTGTTTGTTTGTTGTTGTTTTTCTTTGCAATCCTAATAAAGTCTCAATGCATATGTGATTGGTGCAAAAAAATACAAAAAATTATTAAGCAAAAAGTGGGAAGTTTCTCCCCCTCCTTCCATCTTACTATTCTCATCATAGTATTGACTTAAGTATTCATAACAGTTTACTTAATATCTTTACATATTTTGGCCTGGCGTGGTGGCTCACACCTGTAATCCTAGCACTTTGGGAGGCTGAGGCAGGAGGATCACTTGAGCCCAGGAGTTCAAGACTAGCCTGGGCAATATAATAAGACCCATCTCTTATATATATATATAAAAAAATTAGCTCGACATGGTAGTGTACACCTGTAGTCCTAGCTCTCTGGAGGCTGAGGCTGGAGGATCCCTTGAGCCCAGGAGTTCAAGGTTGCAGTGAGCTATGATCAGACCATTGCACTCCAGTCTGGGAAGAAAAAATCTTTCCATAATTTTCTACACATATTACACATGTGAAATAATATCACCTTATAAACTACCTTTGTCACTGTTTCATTCAGTAACACATTGTGGAATTCATTCTATGTCAAAATATACAAAATGTACTTTATCTTTTTAATAGGTACATTGTATGGTTGTGCCCCTATTTACTTAACTAATATCCTATTATGGATATTCAAAGATATTCCCAATTTAATGGTACTACAAAACAAAGCTATAAAATTCTTTTATTCATTTATTAATTTAACAAAAATTACTGTACTCATAGTATGTGCCAGGCAATTTTCTAGGCAAGTTAATTTTTCATGCTTCTATTTGTGGAGAGGGGAAGAAATAAACAAGAAAACATATAAATATGAGCTAAAAAAATTCACCTAGTGAGAAGTTCTGTGAAGACAATAAAACAGGGCAATTTGATAAAGAGGGGAAGATGTGGGTGTAGAACTTCTTTAGATGGGGGATGATCTGGAGTGTTTCCACAAAGTGACAAGTGGCCTAAATACAAAGAAACTGGCCCTGTGTGATCAAGGCAGAGGGAATGTGGAAAGCAAAGGGCCTAAGGCATAACAACTTTGCAGTTTGGAGGAAAAGAATGGAGGCCACTGTATGGGTTACATACTGCTCAGTTGCAATCAGCAGAAACCAATGTAACAGTTTAAGCAGAAGTATTTGCTGAAAGATTCTTAGCAGCTCACAGAATCTCTGGGATGGCCAGAGAACCCATCTTGGAGACTGGTCCACCAAGAAAAATCCCCAAAATCACACCGCAGAACTCATATATGTTGGAATATCACTACTGTGGCTGTTGGCTATAGACACTATTGTTTGCACCAATGACAATACTGCCACTGCTGGCTCTGAAATTTCAATGTATCTGCCACCATAGCCCCATCCTTATTTACAGCACTAGTTTCCAATTTAAAGCCTACAGAAGTGACTCACTCATGTAGCTCTTGTATGTGTTTCTTTGCACATTTGTATTGGCATTTTTAGACTAAATTCCTAGAAGAACTGTTCAGTTTAAAGAAAAACACATTTACATTTTTGACAGGTACTGCTAAATTGCTCCTTCTAAAATGTAGTGATTTACACTCCCATAAACAGTATATGGGTATACCAATTTCCTCAAAGCCTTGTCAATTCTAGATTTATGTTTTAGAGTAGGATTGTAGAGTTAGACTGCTTAGAGTTGATTTTGGCTCTGTGACTCAGTAATTGTACAGTCATTGGGCAAATTAGTCCACTTCTCTGGGCCTCCTTTACCTTGTATATATGATATATGGAAATGATAACCATGTTGCTAAGACTTCTAGTTGGCTCCCAATATCCGCTCCTTCTATACTCATAGAACCCATAATCTTATCTAGATCCATAACTCTCCAGAATCAATACTAATTTACTATTTTTCCTTAGTCGTAGCCAACATCAAAATGTGCTGAATGGGTGTCAACAATGTGTCAGAAAATTCCAGAGGTAATAGTGAAGCACTTTTTAAAAAATGCTGCGTCACAAACATTCTTCACAGTACAGGGAATGACACTGGATAGAAAAACTCAGATACTTATGCCACTGAATTCAAGTGATTGAGAATAGTTAGACTCTGAATGTAAAAAAAAAAAATTAGAAATACCTTATGATTTATTTTGCTTACATATTCCTTTTCATATATGTATAGAAGTGATACATAAATGAGTCCATTTCTAAGTAAACCAAAAAGTCCTATTTCAATAAATACACCATAAAAGTGATAAGAAAGCATTGTCACAATTTAATTGAAAGCATTTTTTAATGTTTTTAGATTCAATTACAAGTAAACAATAGTTACCTTTACTATTCATTCATGCCTTCTTCCATAATAATAGAACTCTTAAATTTAGCAGGAAACAGTGCTGCCATAAAGAATCTGTTTCCCTTGCAACTGGGTCATGTGACAGTACAGGCCACTGAGACAGGAGCAAAAGAGATGTGTGCAAACCCCAAGTCATGCCCTTAAAAGGAAAAGTTGTGCCCTTTCCTTCTCCCTCTCTCTTTCTTACTGATTGGAATCAAGATATAGTGATGAGTTACCTTGGACCATAAGCCAAGGGTAGCAAATTATGAATGACTGAGGAGTGACATGGAAGGAGTTTGAGTCCCTGATGCTGTAAGCCATCATGCCAGTCCTAGACTGCTTAAACCTGGACTGATACATGGAAGAGAAATTAATTCCAATCTGCTATAGGACACTTTATGTACTTAAGGCTCTTCCAGATCTTTGTGGCTTCAGAGCTCATTTCTTTTATCACTAAATAATATTCTATTGCATGGATGGATATACTACAATTTTTCTGTTCAACCTTTGAAGGACATCTTTGTTGCTTCCAGTTTTAGGCAATTATGAACAAAGCTATTATAAACATTCATGTGCAGATTTTATGTGGACATAATTTTTCGACTCATTTGGGTAAATACCTACAAGTACAATTCCCGGGTCATATGGTGAGACCATGTTTAGCTTTGTAAGAAACTGCCAAACAGTCTTCTAGAGTGGCTATGCCATTGTGTATTTCCACCAGCAATGAATGAGAATTTGCCTTGCCCCACATCCTTCCCAGTATTTGGTATGGTCACTTTGTGGATTTGAGGCATTCTAATAATATGTGTGTAGTGGTATCTCATTGTTTTAATTTGCATTTCCGTAATGACATAAGGTTTTGAGAAATCTTTTCATATTCTTATTTGCCATCTGTATATCTTCTCTGGTGAGGTGTTTGTTCAGGTATTTAGCTCATTTTTTAAGTTGAGTTCTTTGTTTTCTTATTGTTGAATTTTAAGACTTTTTGCATATTTGAATAAAGTCCTTTGTCAGATATGTATTCTGCAAATATTAAAATTTTCTTCCAGTCTGTGGTTTGCTTTATAATTTTCTTAAGAGTATATGTCACAGAACAAACATTTTAACTTTTAATGAGGTCTAAATTTTCAGTGTTTTTCTTTCATGAATTGTGCTTTTGGAGTCGTATCTAAAAAGTCATCACAAAACCTAGATTTTCTCCTGTGCTAGCTTCTAGAAATTGTATTTTTGCATTTTACATTTAGGTCTATAATCTATTTTGAGATATGAGTTGGGAAACATGTGAGGGGTTTTTTAAATATATATGTGGATGTCTGGTTGTTCCAGCAACATTTGTTGAAGATACTGGCCTTTTGCCATTGAATTGCCTTTGCTTGTTTTTCAAAGATCTGTTGACTGTATTCATGTGGATCTATTTTTGTGCTGTCTATTCTGTCCCATTGATCTATTAGTCTGTTCTTCTACCAATATTACACAGTCTTAATTACTATACATTTATGTTAAGTCTTGAAGCCAGGTAGTGTCAATTCTCCTAGTTTATTCTGCCTCCTCAGGATTGTGTTGGCTATTTTGGGTGTTTTGGCTATACATCTAAACTTGAATTTCTTGATATCCACAAATTAACTTGCTGGGATTTTTATTTGGATTGCATTGAATCTATAAAGTTGGGAAGACCAAAGGTCTTAACAAGTTTGAGTCTTCCTATCCATAAACACTGGCACTCTCCATTTACTTAGCTCTTTATTGATTTCTTTCATCAGATTTTGTTGTTTTCCTCACATAGATATTGTATATATTTTGTTAGATTTATTCCTAAGAACTTCATTTTTTGGTGCTAATGTAAATAATATTGTGCTTTTAATTTCAAAATTCAGTTGTTCATTAGTGGGATATAGGAAAGTAATTGACTTTTGTATATTAACATTGTATCCTATAACCTTGCTATAATCACTTATTAGTTCCAGCAGGGGTTTTTTGTCAGTTTTTTTTTTTTTTTTTTTTTTTTTGAGACAGAGTCTCGATTTGTTGCTCAGGCTAGAGTGAGTGCCGTGGCGTCAGCCTAGCTCACAGCAACCTCAAACTCCTGGGCTCGAGCGATCCTTCTGTCTCAGCCTCCCGAGTAGCTGGGACTACAGGCATGCGCCACCATGCCCGGCTAATTTTTTTATATATATATCAGTTGGCCAATTAGTTTCTTTCTATTTATAGTAGAGACGGGGTCTCGCTCTTGCTCAGGCTGGTTTTGAACTCCTGACCTTGAGCAATCCGCCCGCCTCGGCCTCCCAGAGAGCTAGGATTACAGGCGTGAGCCACCGCGCCCGGCCTTTTGTCAGTTTTTTGAGATTTGAGATTTTATATGAGACAAATATGTTATCTGTGAACAAAGAAAGTTTTATTACATCCTTCCCAATCTGTATACATTTTATTTCCCTTTTTTGTCTTACTGCATTAGGTAGGATTTCCAGCACAATGTTGGACAGGAGTATTGAAGGGGGGGAATCCTTACCTCATTCCTAATCATAGTGGAAAGCATCTATTTTCTCACCATTAAGTATGATGTTAGCTGTAATATTTGTGGATGTTCCTTATCAAATTGAGAAAGTTCCCCTCTAGCCTAGTTTGCTGAGAGTTTTAATAATGAATAGGTATTGAATTTTGTCAAATCCTTTTTCAGCACCTGTTGATATGGTTATGTAATTTTTCTTTTTGGCCTGTTGATATGATGGATATAACAATTGATTTTCAAATATTAAATCATTTATACTTGGTATAAATTCCATTTGATTATAGTGTCTTTTCATCAATTACAGACATTTTTAGTGGTTCTTTCTTAAAACATTGTCTCTCCAGCATTTTTTCCCATTTTTTTTCTTCTGGAACTCTCATTAGACATGTACTAAAGTTCCCACTTTCTCTTTCTTATATCTTACATTCTTTTCATTATTCTGATCTCTTTGACTCTCAATGCTACACTCAGGAAATATCTTCATATCTATCTACCAATTACTTCTTTATGGGTTTCCAATATATACTTTAATCCAATCCTTGAGTTTTAATTTTCAAGTGCTGTATTTTTGTTTTTTGAAAATTCTACCCTGTATTTTGTCAATTTCTCTAGCCAGTTTTGATAGTCTCATGGATTTTTTTCTCTGAGGGAATTTGGAAATTTTTAACATAGATGATTAAATAATATAAATTCATAACATAAAGCACCAGTCCCACCAGGCTGAGAAGACAAACAACTGAAACTTGATAGACAAAATTTCAGAGCAGAGAAAACCAAAAGAAAGTGAGTCCAAAAACCAGCATGTCATTTTTCCTCAAGACATTTATCAATTGCTAAGCTTTACATACACAGGATAAAAGTTCAAGAAATCCAGTATAAAGAAGCATTTTTGAGGCTAAAAAGCTGAACAGAGATTTCAGTAGCTTCAGGGTGCTAGGGAGACAGAGGTTGGAGTTAAAGACTGGCAAAGTTGTAGAAACTATATAACTACCACAGACTTTTAGAAGAAACCACAGAAAATCCATATCCTAGGAATAAGGGTAAAAAAAAAAAAGTAAATCATCTTTAACGAAGCCTAAAACTAGGCCTAGATAGAATTAAGATGATCTACTTATAGCATACTCTCCTGTCAGAAGAAAACTTAACTGACTCAGGAAGGAAATAACATCATATAAACCTTTTGAAGTTTTAATACACAATATCTGGTATCCAGAAAAAATCATGAGGCATGCTATAAGGAGGACCAAATAACCAAGAACCAGATTAAAACAGATTGTATAATTATTCCCACTGGTGATTCAGATATTGGCATTAGCAGATAGAGAGTTTAAGATAACAATGATTAACATAGTTAGGAAAACATGGGAAAAGATGGAGAACTTCAGCTGATTTTGAAATCTAAAAAATTAAATGGAAATTCTAGAACTGAAAACAATCTATAACTAAAATTAAGAATTAAATTGATGCATTTAATAGCAGATTTAACATATCAAAACAGGATAAATTAACTGGAAGATATATGAGTAGAAATTATCAAGATTAAAATACAGAGAGAGAGAAGTGAAAAATACATAACAAAGATAAGAATATATAGAACATGGTGAAGTCTTATAATTTGTGTGTAAATCTCACAAAGGGAGAGAGAATAGAATAGTAGCAATATTTGAGAACATATTGGCTCTGAGATTGACAAAAGATGTCAAATCACAATTTTGAGAAGCTCTTTAAGAACTGCAGATAGAATAAATACAAAGACTATCACACTTGGGGTCATCATAGTCAAAGACAAAATAAATCATAAAAGCAATCTCAGAAAAATGACATTTTACTTTCAAATGAGCAGCAATATGAATGACAAATGACTTTTCAATAGACTTAATGGAAGTTAGAGAACAATAGAACATATTTAAGTTGTTGAAAGAAACTATACATAAAGCTAGAATTCCATGGAAGCAAAAAACTCTTCAAAATTGAAGCAAAATTTTAAAATTAAAGCAAATTAAGGACAATTTCAGGCAAAAAAGTTGAAAGAATATATTCCTAGCATATTTTTACTAAAAAAAATGTTAAAGGGAGTTGTTCAAGGAGAAAAAAAATGGTCCCAAATGGAGGTACAGGATACAGAAAGAAATAAAGTGTGTTGGGAAGAATAAATATGTGGGTATATTAAAGTGAATATTGACTTTATCAAATAATTATAAGAACGGCCTTGGGTTTTACATATAAATAAGATATATAGAATAAAATATATGACAACAGTAGGACAAATTGGGAGAGTAAATGGACTTAACATATGTGAAGTTCTTTCATTGTGAAATTGCATGAATAATTCAGGGACAGTAGGGTGGAATATGGTAGTGTAATCAGCTCCATGAACAAACATAAAATGATCCCCACTCATATATGTTCTCCCTGTAGCTTTCCAATGCATTGGTTTCCCAGGCAAGTAGGGCTTGATGATCAGAACATTACATCTTTCTGTTTAGCTAACCCTTTTACCTTTTGAGTTGTCTCCCAGAAACAGTGGATTCTTCCCAAGATAACAACATCAAGACTCACCATTCATCACCAACCTGTGATTTCTGAATAAGACCTCCTGCACGCATTGCTTTTAACACAACTTGCCCCAATGCATGTAGCCACCTTCCTGAGCTCCTTATTAAAACCTCTACCCTTAGCTGGTCAAGGATATGGATTGGAAAGAATTGTCCCATCTCCCAGATAATGGCATCCATAATAAATTCCCTTTCATCTTTGGCACTCCTCATTGTCTCAGTAATTGGCTGTCTGTGGGACAAACAACCAGACCTAGGCTGGAACCCCTTTGTGGATTTGGTAACAGTAGATATCCATCAAGATAACCTCCAGTGATTTTTGTTTCTTGGTATTAAACACTTGGGTAGTCCCCTCCCATTGAATACAGTTGGTCTCTGCAACCAACAGGATATTGTGGAAATGAGGGAGTATGACTTCTGAGACCATGTCATAAAAGAGAATGTGGCTTCCATCTTGTGTTCTTCTGGATTGCTAGCTTTGGTGGAAGCCAGTGGCCCTGTCAGTTCACTCAACCAGCCCATTGGAAAGGTTCATATGACATTGCATTGAGATTACCTGCTATTAGTCAGCACTAATTTGCCATGCATATAAAACACACTAGAAATGGATCTTTAACCCTATTTAAGCCTTCAAATGACTGCAGCCCTGGCAAGCATCATGACTGCTATATCATGTGAGATTCTGTGTCAGAAACACCTAGCTAAGCTGCTCCTGAATTCCTAACCCACACAAACAGTATGAGATGATAAATGTGGTTTTGCTTTGGTTTTGTTTGAGAGATGGAATCTCCTGATGTTGCCCAGGCTGGCCTAGAATACCTAGGCTGAAGTGATCCTCCCATCTCAGCCTCCTGAGTAGCTGGGACTACAAACATGTGCCATTGCACCTGGCTTCATAATAAATGTTTATTGGTTTTATCTTTGGAGTAATATTTTTATGCAGTTATAAATAGCTAGTATGTGAAATATTTCCAAAACTTAGGGTTTTTTCCTTTTAAAAATCATAAGGATAATAAATATAAGAAATGATCCTAAGCACCTAAGATCCAAACTGTTAAAATCAAAGACACAGGGAAAAATTTAAAAGCAAAAGTCTCTTCTTGCAAAGATAAAAATACATATATTCCATGGAACAAGAATTGGATAGAGGGCTATGGCTTCTCAATAAAAACATGCAAGTCAGAGGCAACATAAAGCTACCTTCAGTATGGTGCAAGACAATAACTGCCAACCTAGAATTCTATACCAAACAAAAACATCTTTCAGCAATGAAAGTGAAATAAATACATCCTTAGGCAAACAAAAGCTGAAAAACTTTCATCAACAGCAAACCTACACTAAAAGATATAATAAAGGGTAGTTTTTATCAGATAGGAGAAAAAGGATCCTAGATGGAAGTTTGGAATTTCAGGACATTATGAAATCACATGAAATTAAATCTAAATCATTCATGTCTGTATAAAACAGTAATAACAATGTCTTTTGGGGCTTAAGATGTAGGGAGAATTAAAATACATGAACAATAGCTTATAATTCAGGAAAGATAGGATTAAACTCAGTTAAAAAGTTTTCTTTTCATTGACCAGGAAAAGAATAAAGTACTGATACATATTAAATGTTAATAAGCCAAGGATGAATACTAAAAGCTATGGATGAAGCACTTAAAGACAATTAAAGAATAGCTTACTACCAAACTCATAAAAGGGACAGAAATGAATAATAAAATACCCAATGAATCCAAGGAAAGAAAAGAAAGGAAGAAAAGGAGAATGGAAAATGTAGAAAAAAACAAAAAACAAATAGTAAGATAGTAAATTTAAGTTCACATGTATCCATAATTATATTGAATATAAATTATTATACTGTCTAGTTAGGAGGTAATAATTTTCCTACTAAGAAGAGAAATAGCATGAAAATAAAAGGTTATATCATGTAAACACTAACTTAAAGAGAGCTGGTATAGATACATCATCCTCAGATAAAGCAAATGTCAAAGAAATATGTATCACTGGAAATAAAGAGTCTCATTGCATAAAGATAAAACAGATATAATTTACCAGCCAGATAAATTAGTTTTTAAATCGTGTATGCATAATAATGTCTCAAAATATATAAAACAAAAGGACAGAAATACAAGGAAAAATGGAAACATCTACAATCATACTGGGAGTTTTAAAGATATCTCTCTCAATAAGGGGAAGAATTAATAGACAAAAAAAAAAAACTTTGAAAAACAATCAAGATATAGGAGAAAAAGCAATGATTATAAAGCACCTAAGTAACATATATAGAACACTAAACCCATTACCATGGAATACACACTTTTCAAGAGCACGTGGAATACTTATAAATCGTGACCATATTCAGGGCTAGAAAGCAAATCTCAACAAATTTCAAAAAAATTGAAATTATGGAAACTATGTTCCCTGATCACAATGGAATTGAGCTTCAAATCAATAACAAAAGTAGCAGTAAAAACAACAAAAACTAAAAACAGCAAAAGAAAAAAAAATTATGTGTTTATAAGCTAAACCATACACATTAAAAGACCCCATGGATTAAAGAAGAAATCACAATAGAAATTGGAAAATATTTTGAACTGAATGTTGATGAAAATATTGCAAACCAAAAATTGTGGGATGCAGCTAAGGCAGTATTTAGAGGGAAATTTATAACTTTAAATGCATTCATAGGAAAGGAGAAAGGCTGAAATTAGTTAGTAAAGGATTCATCTCAAGAAGTTAGAAACAGAATAACAAATTAAACCAAAGAATGTAAAGGGAGGAAATAATATACATAACAGAAATGAATAAGATAGAAAATATATTAAATAGAGAAGATCAACTATTCCCAAAAATTTGGTTCCTTGGAATGACATTTAAGAAAAGAAGGGGAAAAATTTCTGAGAGAATGACAAAAGAGAGAGAGAGAGAGAGAGAGAAATCACAAATAGTATCACTAATACATAAGGAGTATCAAAACAGAACCTATAGGTAGGACAATAATAGGACTTTATTGCCAATAAATTTGACATTTGGTAAAAAGCGGGCCAGGTATATTGGCTCATGCGTACAATCACAGCTATTTGGGAGACTGTGGCAGGAAGATCACTTGAGGCCAGGAGTTCAAGGCTCCAGTGAGCTATGATTATGCCATTGCACTCCAGTCTGGGAGACCGAGCGAGACTTTATCTCAAAAAAAAAAAAAAAAAAAAAAAAAAAGAACTTATTCTGGGGAAAATATAACATACAATGGACACAAGATGAAACAGCTGAAAAAAAAATATTCTTGCAACTCAGTGATGTCATCATTGACACACTTTTTAATATTACATTTTCTAGAAATCATCAAATATTATTTTATTTTCTACTTTACATTGTAAACGAAATTTTATCCATTTTGGGGTAGTGCCTAGCTATTTTCAATACCTTGGTTTTAGTTACCTCTTTAAATAATTTGTATTTGAATGATAGGCATGTTTAACATTTATATTTTAAAAGTTTTTTTTTAACTAGTGTGTTTTGCACACTATTTTATAATATGTGTTTTAGGTTATGCTTGAAATGTATTTAATATTTAGTTTTTCTATTTTAAAAATTTCACTAATCTTGAAAAATTTTTTAAATGACCATCTTAACTCCTATTTCAAAAATATGTGAAATAAGGCACAAGCCTGTCTATATTATTATCTTGCCCTAGTTTTGGAATCATTAGTTTGCATGGTATTGATTCTAGGAAATGTGTTAAAACTTTCCTTATGTTTTAAGTTGGGTTCAAGGTTTGTAAATATTCCATTTATCTATTTTCAGCTTTAAGTGCAGGAATGTATAAGTTAGATCAAGCTTGCCAATTTGTTGTTCAAATTTTCTGTCCTCATAAATCTTTTTTTTTAGACAGTCTCACTCTGTTGCCTGGGCTAAGTGCCATGGTGTCAGCCTAGCTCACAGCAACCTCAAACTCCTGCGCTCAAGCAATTCTCCTGCCTCAGCCTCCCGAGTAGCTGAGACTACAGGCATGCCACCCTGCTTGGCTCTCATAAATTTTTTATCTGCTTGCTCTATCAGCTTCTGATGAAGGTGTATTAAAACATCCCTCTATGATTTTAGATTTCTCAATTCTTTTTTTTCTTTTTTTTTTGAGACAGGGTCTTGCTCTATCTCCCAGGCTGGAGTGCAGTGGCATGATCATAGCTCACTGCAGCCTCAAATTCCTGGGCTCAAGGGATCCTCCTGCCTCAGCCTCCTAAGTAGCTAGGACTATGGGCACATACCACTACACCCAGCCTAATTTTTTCCTTATAATTGTTGAGTGTTGTTTTATAAATTCCAATCTTATGTTGTTAGGTCTAAGTTGAGGATTGTGATATCTTATTCATTGTTCTTTTTGTTATTACTAAGTAGTAGCTTTTAAATCCTTATTAAAGTTTTTGTTTTTAAATGATAGTTTGGACTTGGTATTTTTAACCAATCTTCTTTAAGTTTAATACTTATCTTCCTTTAGTTTAATATTTCCTTGGTGTATCTTTCTAACCTTTATTTTCAAGCTTTCTATATTGTTTCGTTTTAGGTTTTTTTCTTGTAAGCAGCACAGAGATGAAATTTATTTTTGAGGTATATTCCAAGAATCTGTCTTTCAGTATGTAAGAGTAATCTGTTAAAATGATTATTGATATATTTGGACTTATATTTACCATAGTATTTACATTTTCTGTTTACTACCTTTTGTCATTGTGTCCTTATTTTTTTCTTCCTTATATTGGATTGAAAAAATGTATTGCCTTTTGATTCCTTTCCTGGCTTGGAAGCTATAGAATATATGTCTAGTCTTTTAATAGTAACCCTTAATATTTGATGGGCATAGTATATACAAAATTTTCAAACAATGTCTGTAATTACTCAATATTTCTTTCTTCTGAACAAAATGGTCTTTATCCATTGAACACCAAGCCCCACCCCAAACCTTGTCATTATTGCATTATTTCAGCTTCAACTTTTTTCAAGATAAGAAAATGTTTACTTGAAGAGTTCATTAATTTACTGACATATTTTGTAAGTTTCATAACTCACCATTTTTGTTAAATTTCATAGTTTTTCTCTAGGTTCACTTCTGGCTAAACTTGATTATTTAATAGTACTTTTAGGGAGGATATATGGGGATAAATTTGCTTAATCTTCATATGATGGCAAATATCTTTATTTTGCTCTTATCATAATAGTTTAGCTAGGTATGAAATCGTAGGTACAATCATTTTCTCTCACCACTTATAAAAATTAGGACATTGTCTTATAGGATCTATGATAGTGTTGGAAAAGTCTATCATTCATTTGTAATTAATCTGTCTTTTCTTGCTGGAGTCTTAAAAAATATTTCATTTTACTTTTGTTATTTTGTATTTTCACTATGGTGTGTCCAGGTATGTTTTTATTTATCCTACCCAGTGCTGTAGTACATTTTCAAATGGAGGCCTCTTGTATTTCTTCAATTCAGAAAAATTCTCAGCCTTTACCTCTTTCAATACTGCTTTTCCACTATTAACACACTTGCACGTTCTCCCATAACAGACACATGTTGGGAACAATCTTTTCTCTGTGTCTATTAAAAGTTCTCTCCTGGTTTTAATGTATTTATCTCTCTTTATTGCATTTCAGTGAAATTTCTCAGTGCTATCGTCACATTTATTGTCTTTATTATAGCCATTATGGGCTTTATTCAGTCTGTTAACTTATAATATTTCAATGACTGTATATTTTTTATTTCCAAGATTTCTCATTGTAATTCTAATTAATTATTTTCTAATATCTATCTATATGTATTTCATTTCTGCCTGCTTCTTAATTCATTGCCTGTTCTTTTTAATAACGTCATTCCTTCACTTTTTTTTTTACTTTTGTGAGACAGTTTAGTTTCTTCTGGAGTGAATTTATGTTCTGAAGTTTGATTTTATTGGCAACTTTCATAGCATTGGATTCCTTTATAAGGCTTGGAATTTAATTTGCAGGTTGAATTTGAGTGGGAAGTTTATCTTTCATTATTTCTCTCCCTCTCTTTGTCCTGGTCTCATCCTTGCTCCCTGTTCACTCTTCCCCATCCAGTTATTTTGAAGCTAATCTTCCTCAGCCTATCCCAGCCCCACAGGGTAGAACAAGATTTTATATTATAAATTACAGGCCTTCGGCTTTCTCTGCTCACTCGAGTGGTGGTGGCAGCAGGCGCGGCCTTGGCGTGCAGAACGCCACGGGCGGGTTCGCGGCCTGTACCTGGCGGAAACGCGCCCCCAGCAACCGCATCATCGGTGGCGAGGACCACGTGTCCGTCCAGATGAGCGTGGCTGAGGCTGACAAGGTGACCGGCAGATTTAACGGCCAGTTTAAAACCTATGGTCTCTGAGGGGCCATTCGCAGGATGGGAGAGTCAGTTGATTCCATTCTCAGATAGGCCAAGGCCGACGGCTTCGTTTCAAAGAATTTCTGACTGGAGAGAATCAGGGATGTGGAATACATGTCATAAATATATAGTGACTCCCTCCCACCACCACCCCCCAAAAATTATAGGCCTTCTGTTGCAAAGTAAATTAAGGCTATTCACAGTTCCCCACAAAGCCAGTGGATAATTTTGTTTTGTTCCTGGGACTTCCTTTTACTAATATCCTGGGATTTTCTTATCGTTTCTTCCTGACTTACATCTCCTATTTTCTGATCTCTAAGTCTTACTTAGACTTTCTTGGGTTACTGCCTTCTTTTACTGAAGGTTTACCTCTTTGGGAAAGAGTGCAAGGCACCTAAATTTTAGAGAATTTCCCTTTCTGAAAATATCATGATTCTACTCTTATGTTTAATTAATAGTTAAATTTTCCTTAGAGTTTTAGGGTATTACTCCATTGCTGTCTAGTCATTTGTGTAATTGTTGAGAAATCTGATTCTAAGTTTATTCACAATCTTTTGCAGGTGACCTGCTTTTTCTTTCTGTAAGATTTTAGCCTGTTTATATCCGGATTTTTTTTTTTTTTTTTTTTTTTTTTTTTTTGAGACAGAGTCTCGCTTTGTTGTCCAGGCTAGAGTGAGTGCCGTGGTGTCAGCCTAGCTCACAGCAACCTCAAACTCCTGGGCTTGAGTGATCCTTCTG
This sequence comes from Microcebus murinus, assembly GCF_040939455.1. Taxonomy (NCBI): domain Eukaryota; kingdom Metazoa; phylum Chordata; class Mammalia; order Primates; family Cheirogaleidae; genus Microcebus; species Microcebus murinus. The sequence goes on along the minus strand of NC_134117.1, from coordinate 29,431,641 downwards.
CCTCAGCCTCCCGAGTAGCTTGGACTACAGGCATGCGCCACCATGCCCGGCTAATTTTTTATATATATATCAGTTGGCCAATTAATTTCTTTCTATTTATAGTAGAGACGGGGTCTCGCTCTTGCTCAGGCTGGTTTTGAACTCCTGACCTTGAGCAATCCGCCCGCCTCGGCCTCCCAAGAGCTAGGATTACAGGCGTGAGCCACAGCGCCCGGCCTATATCCGGATGTTTTAAAGTTTACAATAATGTGTCTTGGTATGGTCATTTCAGTAGCATTCAGTGTGAAATTCACAGTGTCCTTCAGTTCTAGGACATTTTATTGTATTTATGTAATAATTTTCTCTCATTTTTCTTCTCTCATTTTCTGGAGCTCCTATTAATTGGATGTTAGATTTCAAATTTTTAGGTTTTCTATTAGTTATTGTGAATAATGCTGCTATGAACATGGTATACAAGTATCTCTTCAACATCCTGCTTTCAATTCTCTTAGTTATATACCCAGAAGTGGAATTGCTGGATCAAATGGTGATTCTATTTTTACTACTTGCATGGACTATCTTTTTCCATCCTTTTACTTTCAACCTATTTGTGTCTTTACATCTAAAGTGAGTCCCTTGTGGACAGTATATATAATAAGTGGATCATGTACTTTTAGCTATTCTGTCAATCCCTGTCTTTTGATTAGAAAGTTTAATTTACTTACATTTAAAGTAATTACTGATAAGGAAGAACTTTTTTGTCATTTTGCTATGTTTTTTATATGCCTCATCACTTTTTTTTGTCCCTCATTTCCTGCATTACAGTCTTCTTTTGTCTTTAGTTGATTTTTTTGCAGTGAAATGCTTTAGTTTCCTTCTCATTTCTTTTTGTGTATATTCTATAATTATTTTTTGTGGTTACCATGGGGATTACATTTAACATCTTAAAGTTACAGCATTCTAATTTGAATTTATACAAGCTTAATTTCAATAACACAAAAAATCTGCTCCTTTGCAGCTCCATGCAGCTCACCTCTTCTAATTATTGATATCACAAAATTACATCCTTATATATTGTGCACCCCAAAACATAAACTAGTAATTGGTTTTGTAAATGCATTAGTCTCTTAAAATGATGTAGAAAATGAAATGTAAAATTACAACCCAAAGTTATAATAATACTAGCAAGCCAAAGTTATAATAATACTAGCATTTAGAGTAATAATTGTTTTTTTAATGTATTAGTCTCTTAAATTACATAGAAAACAAAAAGTGAAGCTAAGAATTGTTGCTACCATAGTTCTGTTCTTTCTTTCCTTCCTTCCTTCCTTCCTTCCTTCCTTCCTTCCTTCCTTCCTTCCTTCCTTCCTTCCTTCCTTCCTTCCTTCCTTCCTTCCTTCCTTTCTTTCTTTCTTTCTTTCTTTCTTTCTTTCTTTCTTTCTTTCTTTCTTTCTTTCTTTCTTTCTTTCTTTCTTTTTCAGACAGGTTCTTTTTCCAGTGCCTGGGCTAGAATACAGTGGCAACATCATAGCCCACTGCCACCTCAAACTCCTGGGCTCAAATGATCCTCCTGCCTCAGCCTTCTGAGCAGCTGGACTACAGGCATGCATCACCATGCCTGAGTGATTTTTCTATTTTTTTGTAGAGATGGGGATCTCACTGTGTTGCTCAGACTGGTCTGGAACTCCTGGGCCCAAGTGATCCTCCCACCTCAATCTCCCAAAGTGTTGAGATTACAGGTGTGAGAGACACCATTGCGCTCAGCCTTAGTTTTTATAATTGCCCTTGTATTTATCTCTACTGAGACCTTTATTTTTTTCATATGGCTTTGAGTTAATGTGTAGTGTCCTGTTATTTCAAACTGCAGGACTCTCTAGCATTTATTGCAGAGCAGGGCTAGTGGTATAAATATTCTCTCCATACCTTTCTCTTTCTCTTCTCTTTCTGAAACTTCCAAAATGTGTGTGTTGGTCTGCTTGATGATGTCCCCAGGTCCTTTAGGTTTTGTTTGCTTTTTTCCATTTTTTTTCTCTCTTTTCCTTAGCCTTGATAATTTCAATTGTCCTGTCTCCAAGTTTACTGATTCTTTCTTCTGCATGTTTAAATCTGCCTTTGAATCCCTCTAGTAAATTTATTTCAGTTGTTATACTTTTGAGCTCCAGAATTTTTTTTTTGGTTTCCTTTTAATGTTTTCTCTCTTCATTGATATTTCCATTTTTGTTTGTACATCATTTTCTTGACTTTCTCCGCATCTTCTTTTAGTTCTTTGAGCATCTTTAAGACAGTTGTTTTAAAGTCTTATCTAATAGACCTATTAGGTCTATCTCAGTGACAGTTTCTGATGGTTTATTTTTTTCTCTTTGAGAATATGTCATACTTTTCTATTTCTTTGTATGCCTTGTGATATTTTTGGTTAAAAATTGGACATTTGAATCTAATAATGTCATAACTCTGGAAATCAAATATTCCCCCTTCCACAGAGTTTGCTGTTTTTGTTTTGTTTTTGATTGTTGTAGGCTGTCCTCAGCCAAGGATCAGCCTGGGGTGTAAACTCAGGTCTCCTCAGGTCTTTTCTGACCCCATGTCTTTCCCTGGCCATGTGCAGTGACTTTCTAATTTCCCCTGAACATGGAGTTGCTTTTGAATGTCCTAATATTTAATGTCTGGTTCCCAAAAGAGAAAAATGAAGGGGATGAAAAAGGCACTGGCCCTTTAAATCATCCCCTGGCAGTTGCCTCAGCCTGACAGGGAGGGACTGGCTACCTGGGGGGGGGGGGGGGGTTGTGCAACAATGGCTGTCTGTCTCTGTGTCTGCACCTATCTGATCAGAAGTAGCAATCAGCAATCAGAACACTGATTCCACAATATTTGGAGGATGAGTATTTGGTCCTTATTGCCCACTTTGGCTCCCTCAAGCTGCGTGCAAACTGCTCCAGCAACAAGTGCACAGCTGCCTGCTTACAGGATACAGGGTGGAGGATGGGTAGCTATTGCTGAGCTAAGAGCTGAAATGGAGAGAAATTAACTGCAATTTACCTTCCAAGACTTACCCCTGGAAGTTGCAAGCCTTCAATAGACTGCAGAATTCCAACATAGTTACATCAGACATATTCTGCCAGGGCGATTGTTTTCTAGGTGGAGAAAAAAGACTCCTGGGGCTTCCTACTCTGCTCTCCTCCCAGAATCCTCTCCTAAATGCCTTTCTTTTTATGTCTTTTTTTTTTTTTTTTTGGAAGGGACAGAATTTTTATGTTTACTCCTTATTAGTTTCTTTTAATAATTTTAAAATTAATGTTTCTGTGTCAATAATTGTATAGGTGGGTGGAGTCTCCTTAACTCCCCTTCCTGTTTATCTATCAATTGTTCGAATCCTTCAGTTAAACTTTGAGCTAGGAGCTGGATGTTGATAGGTTTATTTTTCAGTAACTTAGCTGCCTGAGGACGTTGGAGAAATGTGGGGGGGGGGGAGGCAGTGGGGGTGATTTCAGTCCACATATTGGCATTTTTCATTCTTTAAAAGAAATCTGTTGAATCTCTCTTTTCTAGTGTGGTCCTGTCATCCCTCCTAATCTCCCCTCCTCTTAGGAAATCAATAAAATGCAAAATGGCTTGACTATGCGGCCCCCTTCAGCTTCCTTCCTTTCCCTTTATGCCAACTTTTAAAATTATTTTAGTATGGAAAATGATAAAATGTAATATATGTACAAAAGTAGACAAGTTTATAATGGCTCCTTCTGTATCCATCTTCCAAGATCAACAATTATTAACTCAAGGCCAATCTTATTTCATCTGAATTCTCACCTACACATCTTCTCCTTAATTTTGAAGTCAATATCAAACACGCTGTCATTTCATCCGTAAATATTTTGGTATGTATCTCTAAATGATAAACATATTACACTTAGAAAATTAACAAGCCTTATTAATATCATCAAATATCCTCAGACTTCAAATTTCCAATTGTATTATGTCATAAATGTGTTTTTGTCTGTGTGCGTGAATCAGGATCCAAGTAACTTCCACACATAGTGATTAATTAATATGCAATTTAAGTTTCTTTTAAAAACTAGGTTTCCCCTTCCATCTCTTTTTTTCCTTGCAATTTTTGTTTGTTTGTTTATTTGAGAAAACAGGTCATTGGTCCTGTTCAGTTTTCCAAAGTTTCCAAAATCATAGCTGATTTTGCCCAATATGTGTTTAATACATTCCTCTGACCTCTGTAATGCCTGAGAATTGGCAAGACTATAGGCACTTTCGTTTTTCCATAATGACTGTTTTTCTCCCCCCACCCTTTTTTTGTGATATCAGCAGATGTTGAACATCTTTAATTGCCAACCAAAAGTTACTCATCCTTCCTCCATGCTAGTTGATCTACTATTTTTGCCGAAGTGTTAATTTGCCCAGTCCCAGTGTATGTCATGATTGGTTTGAGTGAACGACAATAATCTTGTTTTTGTTTTTGTTTTGTTTTGTTTTTTGCCATCAATTGTTGCGGTGTGTGACTCAGTCCTGACAAATGAAACATAAGGAGTTTATTAGCGTGAACAAAGGCTCTCTGAAAAAGAATTTGGAAGAAAGAGACTTCCTTCCAGTGAACAGTTTGCAAAGGACGGGGATAGACCCGGTGTAAAATGAAAGTGCATTCCGGAGAACTAACAGAGGGTTCAGGTTTTACAGCAAGAGTTCTCAAGCAGGTTCATGCAAACATAGAATTAAAATCTGCTTAGTTCCAATTGGTCAAAGCATCTGAGTTCTGATTGGTTGAAGCTGCTAAGCTCTAATTGGTCTATATAGCTGAGCCCTGATCGGTTGATACAGCTGAACACTGATTTGTTGACATAGCTGAGCCCTGACTGGTCAGTTTAGGTGAGCTTTGAAAATCTCAAACTTAAAAAGGTGTAGGTTTTCAGGGGAAACTCAGAGTATGTGTGTGACTTGTAGTCAGCAAATGACTACTTGGCTCTATTTTAAATTTAGGCCCAGTTAGGCACTCAGAATTCATCTTGAAGTATTGGCTCTTTCGAGTTCACATTTGTTCACATTAGAAAGGATTTTTCTCTCCAACAGAAGATGAAAGTTCAAGAAGAAAGACTTTTTGCTCACTTCTTCCTGCTTGGAATACTGCTGAAGGAGGATATAATGCCTGGTGCGGTGGTAGCTGTATGATCTCAACCTGACCTGACTCTTGTTCTTTGTAAGTGATCTCCTCTTCATATCTGGAAAGTTTTAGAATTTTTTCTTTGTCACTGATATTCTTAAATTTCACTATAATGTATCTGAAGGGTTCCTCCCTCCCCCATTGTATGTCTTATTTGGCACCCCATGAACCATTTAAGGATAAATTTTTTCCAGACATTTTCTCCTCTTCTATCATGTGGAGCCTCCTATTTTCAGATATTGACACTTCTTCTTCTGTCCTCCATGTCTCTGGTTCTTAAAATTTATTTTCTTTAATATCTTTTTATGCTGTCCTGCATCCTTCTGAGAAAGTTCCTCAATCTGTTCCTATACCTCACTAAGTTATTCTTCAGGTGTAGCTATCTTGTTATTTAACCATCAATTATGTTATTTATTTCAACTGCTACATATAGATATTTCTACCATACATTTTTACAATGATTTCTTGTTCTTGCTTTATATTTTTTCTTCTTGTGTTCTTCTTGGGAACATGTGCTCCTCTTTCAGATAATGTGCATTTGGGTTAGGCTGGAAACCAGGTCCTAGTGTGTGTCCATTAGTGTTTGAGTCGAAGGAGAGAGGAATGAAAAAACCTGAGAGCTGAGAGATCGGACATCACAAAACTACTACTAATCACTGTTGTCAATCCACCCATCCCATCACCTCATCATGAGCAGCTACTGTATTTCTTATTTGTTGATTAACTTTAAGTTCATGGTAGTTCTTGTTCTGCCTTTACTTCTTCCCATTAAAGAGTTATATAGTTTCTTTGAGCAATGAGCAAAGCAGATTAACATTTCTCAGATTATTTGCTCTTGATAGATGAGATTTGCAGAAGTTTTCCTTGTTATAGTGACAATACAGTATGACAATACAGTATCCCAAACTAGGATACTTCTACTGTAAAGGAGAGAGAAGTAGGGAAAATAGGTAAATATCAAGACTTTCCTGGACAAACTGGGTTTTGTAGTCCCTTTACTCAACATTGATCCTCAACCTTGTGCAAGGGCAGATCCCTTGCATGTAGTAAGCATTACAAGGTGTTTACTGAATCCTGGGCCACTTTGATAATTTATATACATCATTTACTTCCTCTATCTGGCTGAGATGTTCGGAAATTTTTCTCATATCATGCCTAGCTGTGTTTTTGTGTACTTTTATGTTCATTCACATGCTCTCCTCTGTGTTTTCAGCCTCTAATTAATACCTTTCCAAATATATGTACCAAGTTTTATTACAGAGCATTTCCTCCTTCCTTGCATTTAACTCTTGCCTCTTGAACAAGTTATGCTCTTCCCATTGCTGTATTTCACTCTTAAGTCCTATTCTATGCTAACTCTCCGGGGTTGCCTCACCAACTTGAAGTTTTGTAATGTCAACAGGAACAAAGCATGCAAAACTAAATGAACCTATGGTTTATTGGTTCTTTTTCATATCATGATTATTTCTCATTCATTCCATCAGACATTCTAAGACATACTGCAGGGACCTGCCCTTCCCCACACTTTTCCAACAAACATTAACAAAACAGAATAAGAACACCAACATTAACACAACTTGATGACTTCTGGGATGTTATATATAGCATTATTAAGGCATATGCTTGTTTAAAAGAAGAACACAATCTGGGTTTTATTTTGTTTCTTTTAATGTAAGAGAGAAATTTGTAGGTGGATATAACTTAGCAATTTTAGAGTAATGTAATAAGCCATAATAATCTATTCTTGCAAGTTCTCATGTATAATTTATTGATATGGTCCATATGGCACTGGTCTCACAGAAATCAGATTTATCTTTTCCTTAGACACAAACCACATTAATTTAGGTAGTATTTAATCTCCAACAATCAAAAGAGAAATAAAAAGGAGAGAAAAGAAAGAAAAATCTATACTTTTCTATTCTTCGAAAACTTTAAGTAATGAAATGTACCATACATATAAAAGAGAATATAAAGGAGTATATGTAACATAAATGCGTACCATGTTTGTTCTTAAAAGATATGTAATTAATAAATATTTAACTTACTCTTTTATCATTTTCTAAGGACTTGAATTAACTGTGCCATCTATACTGTTGCCCTCAGGATACAGAGATTCTTAGGAAGAATTTGATGTGATTAGGGGTGGGGAGAAGTTCCCTAAAATATTTAGGTAAGATCAATATAGTTTATATAGTTTATTTTAATGTTCTTCCCAGTTGAATATAGCATAAGAAGCACTAAGAAAGAGGCGTATCCCTTTTATATAAACTTCATTAAAATAGCAGCATGTCCAAAGTCTTGGTCATCTAGAAAGTGTGAATTGAGAAGAAACTGTTAGGGATACCTATCTTTAAAAAATGTTTCTCATCATCTGTTATAGTGTCTGAAATCCTACCTTTGGAATTGCTTTGTTAGATCATAAAATCTTTTAGATATTCAAGAATCTCTCATTGAACTGATGACTCCATGAGGGATCATGTTTTATTTATTACTACCACAGTTTCTGGCACATGATATGTGTTCAAGAAAATGTCTACTGAATAAATGTTAAACAATAAACATTTAAAAGAACATAGGGAAGACTAATACTAAAACTGAAAGCTCAACTAACACTTGTTTGATAGATTGTCAAAAGTAATCAACCCATAACACCTGTAACTAAGCAGCATGACCACTTTATGCTATGTCACCCAGGCTCTTAGTACCTGCTTTTTTCCAATTCTTGTTGCACTTGATTATATTGTTGGGGGTAGAGAATTTGGACTTGAATTCAGAGATCAACAGAAAGAAGAGAGCCATTTTAAAGAGACTCTTACTCTCCAACTTAACATCATTTAATTCTTGTAATTATGATTGTAGTGCTTATGATGTACCAAGCTATGAATTAAAAGCCTGCTTACATTTTTTTGTGAGAGCATATATAAGCTTGTTGGAACTTTTATTATGATATGGTATTATCTATGATTCAGAAGTGAGACTCCCTAGTGTGAAATGTAATTCCATTTATATATTATTATTAGGAGAAAATTTCACTGTCTTATAGTGATCTGCTTTATGATATTTGTGGAGGGTGGAAACTTTATGACTATCACCCCCATCATCACGTTTATCCATTTGCATTACACTGTGGGTGCAATGGAGTCGATCACTCTCTTCAAACTATCAACCAAGTGTTATGTATGTGTTGCATAACTCTGAGAAGTTCAGAGGTTAAATGCTCTCAGCTGGTAAATAGCAGTGAGGTCTTCAGAGGGATCAACGATTTAAACCATTAATCTAGATGCCCTATCCCCACTAATAATCTTTCTCAAGTACAAAGTATTACCAAATCCTTTCCTAAGTTATGATTCACCTTTCTCTCTTTTGTATTTTTTCTTTTTCTCTCTTTTGATCATCTTTCTTTATTCCCTGTTTCACTCATTTTTTTCTTTGCTAACATCAATGCTCAAAATCAGAAAGGAGAACAAGAGAATGGATTGTGTGATATTGATGGCAGAAGAGAAGAGGGAAGAGATAAGGTACATCTTAATAATATTTTAATTTATATAATTTCTCTAATTCTCTTGTAACATAATGCAGGTTTGCAAAGTTTTGTACATGTATGTATATGCAAAAGTAAAAATAAAGTTATAATGTGAATACTGTGGAGAGGGAAGTGCAATTTCTTAGTCTGAAGACCTACATCAAAACAACAAAACAACTCTGCCCATGTTCCCAACTATCATCTTTTTTTGCTATAAAAAATCCTTTTATCTCTCTTTCCTCTGTCATGTGTGTGCTTGTCTGGCTGGCACAGAAATGACGTGGAGAGAGGATGTACAACGAAGGGTAAAATCCATTTTGTAAACATGTTCCTCATTCCATAATGGCATCCCTTTGGGTATTTATGGAAGATTTTCTCATTGTGTTTTATACAGGCATATGAATACAACTAATGTGGATTTCCCAATATTCGCCTTTTCTAGGTGGAATTGTTTAGCCCAGTAGACACAGTAAGAAAGCAAGCTTCCTGAAGACAAAAGGAGGATTCCCCGGTGTGGTTTTTATTAAAGGATGGAGAAAATCTTGCATATGGCTATGAGTCATTTTGAAAACCCTATATACATTTTAACGTTTATAAAAAACAAATGCCATGCATGTTTTTTTAAAAAATATGGAACATAAAAAATAAAAGACAAAAAATTATATCATAGTCACACTCTCAATATTTTCATATATCCCTTTCCTCAGGGTTTTTGTTGTTGTTGCTATTGCTTGCTTTGAACAGCTGCCGCCATATTCCCGCCCATCCCCCTTTTAAAGCAAGGTGATTTATGTAGAAAGTGAGTTCAATTAATAGGCTTTATTTTAGAAATGCTCTAAAAGAGAGACGGGCCTTTAGGGTAAAGCCAACCACGTTAACCGCCCTGTTTTGCCATGTGGGGTAAAGATTCCTTTAATGCGGATAAAGGCCTCCCTCATTGTAAAGACAGTTTCTAGATCAACTATTAAAGATGTATATGTTGGGGTTCAACATGTCTTCCAGAGCTGCTGGCAGCAGTTTCTTCCGTTGACATGGGCTGCAATGGTTGCTAAAACCTTCGTGTTAGAAGAAAGGGGTGGGGAACCGCCATTTGCTAAACCGGAACTGATTAAATCTCAGGGTTGAGACCATTCCCATTTTGCAAGAGTTTGCCAGGTGCACACTGTTCCTGCTTCTGGTGTCTACTCTTAAGAGCACAGAGTGGACGTTTGTCTGCCATTCCATTGGCAGTAGGATCTCTGCAGCTGCTGGTGAGCAAAGGGATAGAGTGAATCACTGGAGTGGGGGGTGCCGGGAACACACACTGATTGGAGAGGTCAGCGGCGAGCCAAACTCAATGGCCTGGTCTCACCAGGCCGAGCGCGGACCCTGCCGGCCTCCGTTATCTTCCGCTTGCTTCAGGTGCAGCGCGGATCCCTCCGCTGCAGTGTGCGCTCCCGGTAGCGCTGCGATCAGCTTTTCGGCAATACCCGGATGAAAGTGTAATGGCCGCCATCAGGGACTCGCAAGCAATGGGGACCACGACAGGTATTCCCTGTGAGCTGGACCGCCCCAACTGGTTATGATGCTGGAATTCTTAGAGGGCCACCCAGCGGGCAAAGGGCGAGTTTGTGGGGCGTCAGGGTTCCCCAAACATGCCCACGGACCCGCCTCTTATAATAGGAAGCGCCTGTTAAATAGTCCCGGCCATTCAGCGCTTCCGCCTAACTTGCCGCAAAGTTTTTCTAGAGAAGTCGGTGTTTTTTACCCAGCGCTTTTGCAGTCTGCTAGAGCTGACAGATCGCTTCTTAGCCCGAGCTTGCCTTACATCTGGGTTTCTTGAACTCCACTTTTCTCCACATCCAGGAGCTGGACAGTGTGCCTCCGCGTTCCCCGCGGGGCAGCCAAACCGCGGAGGAAGGGGCGGATCGGGCGCGGTGTTTGGGGAGAAGCGGGGCGCGCGGCGCTCGAAGCTCTCGGCGGGCTCCGCGGCTGGTGGAGACAGCATGGGCACCCCTCAGACTGCACCCCTCGCGCTATAGGTTCGCAGGCCCAACTCGACGGTGTCCCTCTTGCGGGCGCCGTCTATGGTTATTGGGGTCCATTTTTTTGCAGAGATGCCCAGATTCCTGGCGCGCGCGTTCTCTTCCAGAGTTGGCCAAAGGTGCTCTTCCCTGCAGACCCCAACCACACCCAGTGGCAGATGGATTTCTTTGTAACTGGCTTTCTCACATGTAGGGTCCATTTTGAGTCTGTGCTTAACATGGTGTCCTCATTGTCAAGTAGACAATCTCTTCATAGATGGCTGTGGTAATTTAAAAAATAGAAGGTGAATGTATATAAGGTAAAATGTTTTAACTCTTAAGTAGACCATTGAAACAGATGTAGCTTTAAAGTTCAGAATACAAGAGTTAAGGCTTAGTTTTCTTTTTAGATTTAAATTTGGGGGCATTTAGTGTTTGTGAGCTATTTTAGTGAAAACATTGTTGAATATGTTATGAAAAGTCTAAGAAACCCTAGAAAAATAAGATCAGTCTATATTTAAGGAATTCATAAGAATGTTGAACTTTGGTACGGTTGTCACAGTGGTGAAACATGAAGACACCCAACTACCTCTTGGTAGAAATTTTGTTAATTTGAGAGTCTATATGTTAGATCTAGAAATACAGATATTGTTGAATTGCCTTTTCTGCAGCAAGAGGTTTGATTTGAATGTACTCTAAGGTTAGTATTCTCAGGATGGATAGATAGAACCATTTGAATTGATTCAGTGAAATTTCCTAACATTTTCAGAATTTAACTGCAAATTTATAGGAATAGGTTCGTTATCTTTCGGCAAAACTGTGTTTTTCTGAAATTTATAAAGAGAGATACCACATTGAATTAACATTTTCAGGGTATTAGCATTTCATTGGGAAAGTAAACATAGTAGACGATGTTGATTTATGCTATAAAAATCATAAATAAGATCATCCCTAGACATAGAAACTTATTTTGCATATCCAAATGTTTCTTTATTGTTGCAATGAAAATAAGTGAAAAATAATAATTACTAATTAAAACATTTTATATATGGTTTTATAGAAGGATAAAAGGACAGCAACCATAATGAGCACCTACTATGTACATTGATAGTGTATAAACTTACAAATGTTTGCAATTTTTACCATTGTCACACTTCAAATTCTATTTTCTTCTCTCTGGTAATAGTATATTATGATCCCAGAAGTTTTATATCTTGAAACATTACAGAAGAGATGTACTTTAGCAAAAATCTATAATTTGACTTCAAAATATTCCTTAATATGTCCATTTAGTGTTTTTTTTTATTATTTACTTTTCTGTTTGTAGTTTTTGAAATTGTTCTCATGGAAGCATTATGTGTTTAATACAACTTTTTTTTTTTTTTTTTTTTTAATGATACAAGACTTGAATCTTGCCCAGATTGCTTTGGGTATTCTACTAAAAGTTTTTTGGCAAAGCTGTCTAAGCAGAAGAAAAGGGCTTTAAGAAAGTCTTGAAATTTTTATTATCTGATCTCAGGTGTGTGGGCTGTGGGTATTTCAGTTCTGTATGGGGTATTGGTATCTAATGGTGAGCAATTTTCATGGGATGTTAGATACCACAACTGAGTATTAAGGGTTAGCATTGTGATATGGTAACTGGGTTGGAATCACATCCAGGTACTAGTTCTAGTTCTGTGACTTTGGGCAAGACTAATTTTCTCCATCTTGTATTAAATGAACATATCAAATTAGATTGCTTTTTTAAGCTTTTAGTTGTGACTTTTATAAATTTATGACATCATTGTGTATCAATGATATGTTGCATGCTTAAGTGCAGAGAGGTTTTTTTTCCCAATTACTGTATACATCTGAGTTGACTATGAAGGGTAATTTAATCAAGAGTTCAAGAACATTTTACTAACAGTTTTTGCAGTTAAAGTTTTAAAATGTTGGTCTTTATTTCCAGATATCATCTCTTCTTTTGATCACTGTTCCTGATTGTGACATTGTCCAAGCATTAAATTGTGTGCCTTTTGTTCCTTGAAGAAAGAGGTATGGTAAAGATTCAAGTACTGGAGTATATAGTTTATTAAGTAGTCAGTTAATACATTTTAATATTGGACTAAATAAAGTAAAATACAGGTAGAGCAACTCTAATCTGAAATCCAAAGTGTGAAACTTTTTTTAGTGCTGACATGATGCTCAAAGGAAATGCTCATTGTAGCATTTTGGATTTTGGATTTTTGGGTTTGGGATACACAATCCATATAATACAAATATTCCAAAATCCAGAAAAATTTGAAATCTGAAACACTTCTGGTTCCAAGCATTTTGAATAAGGGATACTCAAACTATAGTTCCATATATGTGAGTTTTCATAGGTTACAAGCTATAGTTTTATTTTTGGCCAAAGTAAAATAAAATAAAATATTTATACATAGGTTTTCATTTTAATGTAAGCAAAAAAGTAATTTTTGGTTTCATAGTTGGTTATTTAACATTTTATTAGAAATCCAAAGATAATTTTAACTGTATTATCATTCTGAATATAGAAGAGGCATTTTAAGGGCTTCTGGGTAATAAACAGTGGAGATAAATATGGTAGGAAGGTGTTTCAAAGCTATATAAATGGCCAAAAGAGAGTCTGTTTTGGTCTAGCAAGTGTGAAGTAATGCACCTAAAGAAAAATTGTTTCTAAATTAAAAAAAGAGAAAAATTGTCTTAATATATATTTATATTATGATTAATAGCATCTACATTATGAGTCAGAAAAGAGATTTGGGAGTCACTATAGAGTTATGGTTTTTTTCCTGGAGATAATCTTCTGAATATCCTGGTATGCACAAAAAGAAGGAAAAAACATCTGTCATCAAATCTATGATATTATAAGGAAAGTTTTGGAAATGCAGGGGAAAATATTGTACTGTCATATAAAGCATGGTTTATCTGCCCTTGCAACACAGCGATCTCTTGCTATTTGTGTTGGGTAGGTCCTGGGGTCTTTGAAATCCCCAAATTCTTGGACACCACAATATCATATAATTTCCCTCACCAGATGCAGTAAGTATACACATCGCCATAACCCTAAATTAGCAATAAGATTATGTATGTAACTGCTAAAATAGCTGAAGTAGACTATACTACCTTACATTATTTCTCTAGTAATCATTATCATGTTCTTTCCTGAACTTTAGCAGCAGATGGCTTTGTTTTTTCAGGGCCATTTTTCACAGTGGCATGAATTTTAAATTTTGTTAGAAATTAATATGTGTTAGATAACTACATGAGTAGAGAGCAACAAAGCTGAGTTGAGATACCAGATTATCATTTATGTTGAGTAATTTCTCCTATATAAGATTTAATTGCCCTCTTACCATGAGAATCACATGGGTATATGTTATTCCTGAATAAGGTAGTGCTGAGGGCCAACAGTTTTCTATCTAGCTTGAGCATCTCAGGTCTGAAAACCTGAAATTCAAAATGCTCCAAAATCTGAAACTTTTGAATGCAGAGATGAAGCTCAAAGGAAATGGTCATTGAAGCATTTTGGATTTGGTGTGTTCAGATTTAGGATGTTCAGCCAGTAAGTATAATGCACATATTCCAAAATCCAAAAAGATTTTAATCTGAAACGCTTTTAGTCCCAAGCGTTTCAGATAAGGGGTACTCAACCTGTACTATGTTTGATCTGAACTATTCAGAAAAAGTAATACAATGAAGAATGAAAGCTTTAGATGTAATGAACAAGAGGCTGCCATGTGATGGCTGACCAAAATGATTTGATTATTCCATCTTGAAAAATTATGTCCAAAGTATGATTAAAAATCTAAAGTTGTGATCGGTATGACTGCATGAAACAAGTGTCAGAATATTGTAATGAGGATGCATGACTTGAAGCTTAGGAGAATTAAGTGGGCTTCACTGCGGTCTCATTTCATGAAGTGGTAATAGCCGAAAACAAATATTGGCTTTATAGAAAGTCATATAATTTCAGAATGTGGTAAAATCATCAATTCTTAATTAAAATTGTGTTGAAGAAGGTTGTGGCTGGTAGAAAACATACCATGTTTTTTTTTTTGTCAGTGCAATGTATCTTCATTTGAGCAACCAACCCTCTCTTATTTTGAGTGGTTAGTAAGCTGTTATAAACCAAGCCAGGTTATCCCTGTTACGAGAGTGATTGCCTTTTACTCAAGCAGAGCCTGTCAGAATCGTTTGGAATTGATGTGTGAACGCCAGGAGAAAGTTGCTCACTGTTCTCTGAAGTTGTTAATCTGGAAGGGTGCTAGTGACATTCTTACCCACGTGTGTGAGAAACCCGTCTGTAGTAGGAACAAGTACAGCCATATGGAAATGAGAGATGGATGGCAGTATTTCCAGTTTCAGTCTCAGGGAACATGGTAAAGCGGTACCTATGGTTTGTGTTTGATTCTGAGTGAGCTACCTTGGTGTCTTCTTCAGCCCCTTGAGCCAAAATTCTTTGTATAGATTGGTTTGAATTGCATTGCAGCAGAAAGTGTTTTGATAAATATATGACCCTTGTGAATTTAAGGTCAAAGCTTTAAGTTGATCATTCACATCATTCTATAATTTGCCACTTTCCTTCACTTTATAAAAGGTGTCCTTTATTTATTCATCATTCATACATGCATTCAGTCCTTCCTTCAGTTAACCTACAAACATTTATTATGAACATTTATTACATACAAGTATGTGCAACTACCTAGATAGTAAAGGATTACGTGTACTAGACTGAGATGGTGGACTTTATCTGATAAAGCACATTTTTATGTATTTAGGTTGCACAGGTCAACAAGCATGTATTGAAAATAATTAGTGCCGTGCTTAGCATTTTAGTAATATATAAGAATAAGAGGAGTTATTTGCCTTCAAAATACTCATAGTTTAGTTAAGGAATCCAGATTAATGTGCAGGAAATACAACACAAAAAGCAGATAAATAATTGCACAATTGTATTTTAAATTCGGATAGGAGGAAATTAATGAGGGTGGGCCCATTTAGGAAGGTTTCTTGAAGGACATATAACTTCAAATGGGTTTTGACTTGAGTGAGGTTTTGATAGGCACAAAGAATAACTGAAGAAAGGGTGGAGTTGGAAATGATTATGGGCTGTTCCAGGATGGGGTGGACATTGGTTTGACTGTAACAATATGTGTTTTTTGGAAATGCAAGAGGGAGTGAGAAATAAGTTTGGCTATTTCAGGTAAATCCATGTATGAGGCATGTGGAAAGCCAAGCAGAAATTTGATTGTTTCTACTAAGATGGAGATTTCTTTGAATAAAATGTTTATTTTTTTAAAATATGATGCCATTTTTGTGATGCTAAAATATAAATTAAGTGTAATGAAATTGTGTAAAATTATTCATTGTGAAAAAAATCTTGTTATTTCCATCTGTCTTGAAGATTTGAAAAAATAGTGACTTGCAGTGCTGTTCTGTGTTTTATGTATATAATTACTTTACTTCTTCTTACCTTTCCCTTTTTGAGAGATCCCTTAGTAACAGGTAAAACCATACTCCACTCCCTAGAAACACAGTCCATTCGAAACTAATGTAGTAATAGATATAAAAACATTTAAAAAGAGATAAGGCGCTTGGTCAGTGGCTCCTACCTGTAATCTTAGCACTTGGGGAAGATCGCTTAAGGCCCAGAGTTTGAGGTCAGCCTGAGCATGAGCAACCCCGTCTCTACAAAAAATAGAAAAATTAGCCGGGCATGATAGTATGTGCTTATAGTCCCAGCTGCTCAGGGTGCTGAGGCAGAAGGATTGCTTGAGCCTAGAAGTCTGAGGTTGCAGTGAGCTATGATGATGCCACTGCATTCTAGCCCAAGCATCAGAGCAAGACCATGTCTCGAAAAAAAAAAAAAGATAAGGAACAAAATTAAAACAATGCTTTATTACTCATGAGATATTCATTTTTGGCTCCAGATACTAGGAATGATGTAGAGGTCAATGTTGTGTCATTGTCTCATTAAATGCTGTTGTTTCCTAGGTCTGTGCCTACCACCTTCTTTCCTAATAGCCTTTTATCTGACCCTCAGAGAGGGTAACAGTTGGGGTATTCCATTGTAGTAGGGCAAACCTTTTCTGTAAATGACTATGTTCCGTGTTTCCCCGAAAATAAGACCTACCCATAAAATAAGCCCTAGCAGGATTTCTAAGCATTTGTGCAATATAAGCCCTGTAAATAAGACCTAGTGATGGGCATGGCTACGTAGCATATCTGCACAACCCATGCATTTCGTTGTGTAGCCGTAAAGAAGATGAGCAGCCCTTCTCATCTGCCCCATTGTGACAGCTACTATCCCAGAGGTGACTGGAGAGGTGCGGGCAGCCCCACCAACAAGGTCAGCTCCCCCTGTCAGGTCCTGGCCATCCTGTGTGTGCTGCAAGCTGAGGCTTTGAGGTGTGTGACCCAAGGGGGAAGAAGGAAAGCTGTGGCTGCCAATTTTCTATGATGATGTTCCAGAAGAAGACGACTTAACTATATTTGAATAAATGTAGGTTGTTGTACTGTACTTAAAAAAAATAACACACCCCTTGAAAATAAGCCCAAGGGTGTCTTCTTGAAAAATAAATATAGGACCCTGTCTTATTTTCGGGGAAACACGGTAGTAAATATTTTAGGCTTTGTGGGCCATATGGTTTCTGTGGCAGCTGTCAGCTGCCATTGTAACAGTAAAGAAGCCATAGGCAATATGTAAATTAGTGGCTATATTCTAATGAAACTTAATTTACAAAAAGAGGCAGCAGGCCAGATTTGGCCCACGGGCTGTGTTTTCATTCTGTAAGCCCTTACCTTCACATCTGCCCACCTGCTAGCATCTGTATTTATCCTCCCCTCTGGTTACTATAGATGAATTATTTGCTTCTTTTTATGTTCAACTTTTCAACTTGTTCATTAGATCTGTCCCTTCTAACCTGAAAGGTATTGCTACTGCATTTCTTTCCTTTCTTCCTTCATCAGTTTTTTCATTTTTCCTGGATAATTTTCATAAGTATGCAATCATACTATAATTCCTCTCACCTTTAAAAAACAGAAAACAAAAAATAAAACAACAACAAAATAACCCACTTCAGTTCTTCTACCTCTTGGTCGTTTGTGGTAAAACTCCTTGGAAGAGTTGTCTGGACTGCATTTCTAGTTTTCTTCCCATTTCTCTTAAATCCATGCTGATTAGCATTTGTCCTCTATAACTCCACTGAAGCTGTCCTAATCTGTGTCACAAGTGATCATCACGTTAAGTCCTGTGGTCGTTTCTCAGTCCTCTTCTTATTTGACAGAGTTGATCAATCTATTATTCTGGAAACATTTTCTTTATTTTGCTTTAGGATACTATGTTCCTGATTTACTTTTGGTCTTAGTGGTCCTTCCTTTCCATCCTTACTTGCTGGTTCTTTCTCAGCTCTTTCCTTTAGATGTTGTAGTATCTCAAGGCTCAGACCTTGGACTTCTCTCTTGGATTATTTTCCCCCTTGGTGATTTCATCCCTTTTTAAATACATAAATACATATATACACACTGATGACTCCCAAAATTTTATCTTCCACGTAGACCTTTGTATTCTATATTCAGCTACATACACATTCCACATTTCCACTTGGATGTCAAATAGGCATCTCAAATTTTATATGACTAAAATTGAATTTTTGCTATACTTCCCTACTACTTTCACACAGACTTTTCTATCTCAGTAAATAGCAACTCAGTTCTTCTAGTTTCTGTCAGAACTTTTAGAGTTATCTTTGACACATCTCTTTCTCTCAGAGAAAGCATGTCAGCAAATCTAGGCTTTATCTTCAAAATACATTCAGAGTCTCATCATGCCTGTTGTCTGTACCAAGCCATTGTCATTTGTTACCTGGATAATTGTAATGAAATAACTTTCAAACTGGTCCTTTGCTTCCACTCTTACATCCCTCCTAAATACTCTGTTCTTAACATAGCAGCCAAAGTGATCTCTTCAAAAAGTAATACAGTTCATGTAACTCCTCTGCCCACAATGCTCCAATAGCTTTTTGTCTCGTCCAGAGTAAAACTAGTCTTTATGGTGTCCATCAGGCCCTGTTTCTGTTCCCTTGTTACTTCTCTGACATCATCTCCTACTGCTTTTCCTCTCATACTTTCTGTCCCAGTCATACTCATGTTCTTGCTGTTCCCCACATATGTTAGGCATGCTACACATTCAGGGTCTTGGCACTTATTATGTTATTTCTTAGAGTGCTGACTTCCTCAGCTCCTTAAGATCTTGGCTCTAATAAGACCTTTTGAAAGAGGTCTCCCTGACTTCATATTCAAAATGCAACTCTATGCTCCTTTCTGTTCCTGTTTATTTTTCTATGCAGCACTTGTCACCTTTGAATATACTATGTAATTTACTTACTTTATTATCTAATCAGTAATATGTTAATTCTCTGAGAGGAGGGATTTTTTTGTCTGTTTTGTTAACTGTTGTATTCCTAGTGCTTAGAGCAAAATTTGTTTCTAGCTAGGAGCCTAGCACTATCCCAGATGCTGTTAATATAGCAAAGAACATGACTGATGTGGTTCTTAAGCTTATACAGTTTATATTCCAGTGGTAGAGACGGATAGAAAATAAATTGGCAGATAAAGTATTGCCAGAGATAAAAGTGTTAAAAAAAGAAATACAAAGGAATAGAGAATAATTTTTTTTCTCTTTGAGGAGGGGTTGATTTATAAGTTGAGGAGACCTTTCTGAGGTGGTGACATTTGAGCTAAGCACTAAAAGATGAGAAGGATCTAGCTATTTGAAGAATGGGAGGAAGAACATTTCAAGCAGGCAGTAGCAGGTACAAAGGCCTGAGATAGGAAAGATAGGAAAAGGAGGAGTTGAGGGTCTATGGTAGCTTTTTAGAGTATATTCATAGATGGGGAGAGTGGGAGGAGACGAAGTTGAAGAGAGAGGCCCAACACCAGATATCACTGTTTCTTTCAGGCTTTCCTAAAGAGATTACATTTTATTTTAAGTGCCTTGATGCTATAGATTGAATGTTTATGTCCCCTTCTTCATCCCCGAATTCGTATGTTGAAACCTAATCCCCAATGTGATGGTAGTTGGAAGTAGGCCTTTAGGAAGTGATTAAGTTGTGAGGGCAGAGTCCTTACGAATGAGATTAGTACCCTTGTAAAAGAGACCACAGAGAGCTTTCTCACCCCTTTTACCATGTGAAAAGGCAGTGAGAAGATGGCCATCTGTGAACTAGGAAGTAGGTCTTCACCAGGTACCAGATCTACTGGTGCCTTGATCTTGGACTTCCCAGAATTATGAGAAATAAGTCTACTAGTCTATGGTATTCCGTTATGGCATCCTGAACAGACGGACACACTTGGGAAGCCACTAAGCCACTAAGGAGTTCTAAGCAGGGGTGTGCATTGTTAACTATTTTATTTTAAGAAAATCACTTTTGCTTCTGTGTGGAGAATGGATTCGGAGGAGGGTTGTAGGCAAGCAGGAAGTGTGCATGCCAGTTAGGAGGACTATTATTTTAATTCAAGTTATAGGTGATGGTGTCCTGGACTAAAATGATGACAGTGGATAAGAAAAAGAGGAAGGAGAATACAGGATTTATTTTGGAGATAGAATTGAGCAGACTTGCTTATGGATTAATGTGTAGAGTAAGTGTTAGAGAATCAAAGGTGAGTCTTGATTTCTAGATTGATTTCTGAATGGATCTTGGTGCCATATACTAAGATGGGAAAGTCTGAAGAGTAGAATTTCAAACCATGGAGATAGGTGCTTTATAGACCCAGAAAAAAAGTAAACAGTTCATATTATTTTGGTAAGCTAAGGGTGAACGGATTACATGTTGATATATGTCCTTCCAGTCAAATAGCAATACATCTTTTGATTTTCTTCCCTCTCCTCAGGTATTCCAAAATCTTAAGTGAAATCTACCAATTCTAAACCACTGCCACAGCAAAATGACAAACAGAAGAAGAAAGGAACAAGAAATGAAAATAACCTTTCTCCTTCCCATACTAAATTCAGTGGTCTTTATGTCACTTTGAACAGATTAGTTCAGATTTTTCTCCCAAATCTTAAATATTAAGAACGTGATTTCTGACTCTGTGTGGTGTATATTTTAAACCAAACTCCAAATTATTACAGCAAAAAGTTTATGTGCTTTACGAAGTTTGCTATAAAGTGATTTAATCTAAAATCAAAGGAAGTCGGATATTTGAATTGAAAATAAGAGAATGAATGAATGAATGTATTAAGTGCCTGTATACCCAATCTTCTTGGTTTTTATGAGGGATAAATGAGAAATATTAAATAGAACTTGCCTTTAAGAAGCTTTTAAATATCTGGGGAGGTAAAACTTAAAAAATGAAATGACTCAACAATGTAAAAGTTTTAATAAATGGTAAGCACCGTCTACCTTTTAAGTGGATATTCAGGGAAGGGAGAAATTAACATGTGATGCAGGTTTCATGTTCCTGTGTGAGGTAGAATTTGCAAGGAAGTTTGACTAGTACTGAATTTAGTTAGAGGGAAGGGGATGACATGCCTGGTGAAAGGAAACTATATGAACAAAGGTAAGTAAAGGCATATGTGTAGTTTAATTTTTAATTTTAAACTCCTTCATAATTATATACCAGTGCCACCAGCTTACCTGAATGGTATGTGACTCACATGTACACTAGCATTTTGAACATTTTGAAATCTGTACTTAATTATATTTACGTACTTAACCCTACATTTCGTTTTCTGGGTTCAAGTTGTTCATTAGGCCACAATGATTTGAAGGGAGCTGACTTTGGTTATGTATGTAAATTGTACAAAACGTTTTCTTTCACTTGCTTAAAATATGATGGGCATTATTAGTCCCTCAGCTACAAAACTTAAAACAGCTATTTACAAGGAAAGTAAGCCCAAAATGTTTGTTTCAAGTTGTGAAAAGATAATAGTTATTTTAAGGGTGCTAAAATAAGTTCTGCTTTGAAAGACTTCGCCTTTTTCTTCTTCTTTTTTTTTTCTAGGTTCCTTTTTTTTTCTAGATTCCTTTTAGGCAAAACTTTGTATTTTTTAGTAAGTTTTTTCTGTTGCATGCTGCTTTGGTTTTATCTCCAGTTGTATATTTGTTTTGCATATATTTATTTTTGCAAAAGAAAGGATTGAATGACTTAAGCAGTGCAGTAATTTTCTGTGTAATGTGACAAGTTAGAAAGCTGTTTGCTAAGTCACAAATACAGGGTGTCCCAAAAGTTGCCCTATATGGGGAAAATGGAAAATTGTAGCTAAATATACCTTTATTTACAAAATAGAAATTACAAAATTTTCTTTCAAAGGAAAAATTTCCCACTTTTGGGACACCTTGTATAGCTAAGCTAAAATCATAGTTTTTTAGTTCTTTAGTGTTTAAGTAGCTAGAATGTAGTGAGTAGCACATAGATTCTTCCTTTTGAGACTCTATGGAATGTCTTTGCTTTACAATTGATTGTAAAAAGTTAACATAACTTTCCAGGAATGGTAGCTTTTGATTCACTCTATTTATATCTTCCTATCCTTGGTATTTTACTTTGAGAATTATCCTTTTATAATAAAATCTTTCTGTACCCAATGTATGGTTCCTAATCTATGTTAACATTGCCAGTTCCCTGGTTCCTCACTTTTTATTTGGATGATTACTCTAGTTCTCTTATTTTCTCACTTCTGTTTTTACTTTCTCCAATTTAATCTTACCTTCTAATCAGCAGTCCCCAACCTTTTTGGCACCAGGGACCAGTTTCAGGCCATGAGGAGTTGCTGTAAATACAGATGAAGCATCACTAGCTTACCCACTGCTGACCTCCTGCTGTGTGTCCCAGGGGTTGGGGACTGCATTTCTAGATAATATAATATTTCCAAAATACTGCTTTTATGGCTTCTCTCTGTTCATAAATTAACAATGACTCCTGTTTACCTTTCATAGCTAGTTCAGGTCTGTCCTCTATAGTCTGTTCTCACTTTACCCCTCCCTATTATGCATTCTGTCTTTGAGCTAGACCCCGTGATACTTGGGAGAAAAATACTTTTCTTGGGAGAAAAATACTTTTCTTCCAGTGTTTCTTTATTCTGTTTTTCTGATCTAAATTGCTTTTGCTCCTTTCTTATATGTTTAAGTCCTACTCCTTTTCAAAGGATCATCACAAAACCTACCTTTCTGTGAAGTAAACACAGTCAACGTTGATCTGTCAGCCTTCTGTCTTAAGAGCGAGCCTGTGGTTACAAGTAGTAGAAACCAACATAAGCTGGCTTAAATTGAAAGGGGGATTTATTGTAAGGATATAGGATTTCCAAGAATTCAAAGGTGGGAATATACATACAAGCAGGCCTCAGTAAAGGCTGTGGTAGTGACATTGCCCTCTTGGTTTCAGTTGGGGTACTAAGATGATCTTCCTATTTGGGGTTTTTTTGTTTGTTTTTTTGCTATATCATGCTATCATTCCTTTGTAAAAAATTAACCTATTATCACTAGTTTGGGGGGTTATCTTTCAGTAGATTTGTTCTATGCTTATATAAATATATGGTCATAGGATCTTTCCTCCTAAAATAAAAATGACATAAAGTGAGGCTCTTTCTTCCTAATATAAAAATGTATTACATGCCTCAATCTGCAACTTCCTTTTTTTAAAAATTAAAAAAAAGTATTCACAATAAATATCTTTCCAAGTCAACTCAATATCCATAGCCTCTTTCTGTATAATGTTTTCATGTGGATGTTCCATAATTTGCTTTATCATTTTCCTATTCTTGGGCATTAAGTGATAACAATATATGTTTTTATATGTTGTGTGTGTATGTTTTTTTTTGTAGGATAGATTCTTAAAAGTGAAGTTTTGGGGATTATGTTAAATTGATTATTTTCAAGGAAAATATAAATTACCAAAGTGACTCAAGCAGTAGAAAACCTGAAGAGCCCAGAAACTATGGAAGAACTTATAAAGATTGTAATATCTAAAACCTAAAGAGTTAACTATTAAAAAGAAGTTAATACTTATGGTTACTGAACGGTTGCAGGGCAGATGAAATGGTGGAAAGTACTCCAGTTCATTTTACAAATTCTCTGTAGTACCCACACCAAAAGTGTTAATGATGGCATAAAAAAATTCTAAATAAAATTTTATTAGATCAAATCTAGCACTTCATTAGAGAATAATATGCTTGAATAATGTAAAAATAGTTGAACATTATACTTTCTATTCATGTTTTTTATATAGCATATAGAAGAAAATATATTCTATATATTTCAATTAGATTGATGTTACAATTTTTAGTATTTTTTTTCCTTTTAAAAATGTATCAAGATCAGGAAGCATATTATTAGTTGAATACCATTTGTTTTCTGTGTAAAATGTAAGCGACTTTTTATTTATATAACCACACTGCATACCTGTAACTGCTATTCTGGTGGTACCAACTCCCGTTACTTATGTTTTAGGTAGCTCATTCCTCACAAATATATTGTTAAATAAAAAAACTAAAAACGCTACCCTTATAGTGTGAATTTATATAGCATGAGTGACATTCAATTGTTTATTCTCTGAATCTTATGTTTACTGTTAACTTTGAAGCTAGTGTTATAGTCTTCTTTGTATTGGTATGATTAGGTACCTGTGAGTTGATATGGGGAACACAGCGTTGAATGTTATCTATTTTGTTTTGATCTCCTTTTCATCCTTAGTGTCAACATTCATCCATTTTGTCTGGCATCAAGTATATTATTTTGAGTTTGTTGAGGAAAAACTCAGTTGGTTTACAACAGAAGTCACTTGCTTTGTTTGAGAATTTCAAAATGTTCATGGCTTTATGCCACTTTTGATGAAGTTTCATAAGAGTTACCTAGAGGCAAAGACATTGCCATTCTCATATTATCCAAATGTAAGCTGTTGGCTTGTGCTGCCATAAGGCAGTATGCCACTGTGCAGGCCACAGTGATCCAAGGACAGCGTTTTAAGAAACACTGACCTAGGGATAACCAATAACCACTATAAATATTTTTATTATGTGTATTCTTGACTTTTTACTGAGAATTTGTGTGGGTCTATTATCCATTTGTTTATCCATCTACTCTCTTATCTATTGCTGTTTGGACAGATTAAATCCTAATATGTCTCTTTGTTTTCTGGGTTTTTTTTTTCACTTCATGTATCTTGGATATCTTTCTGTTAATAAATGTGGGTTTACAATATTATTTTAAAATTTGAATAGTATTCTTTTAAATAGAAATGCCATAATTTATTTAATCATTATTTATTGGTGGACATTTATTTTTAATTTTGTGATTTTATAAATAGTGGTGCCATGGACATCTTTGATTATTACTTTTAGGATACATTTCTTGAAGTAAATCAGAAGTTATATACTTTCCCCCTAAGCTTTTTATGTATCTATTGCAAACTTTTTTATGAAGGTCATGCCAGCTTATATTTCCATCATTAGTATATCATAGTTCCTCTTTTTCCTAACTCACCAACACTAGGTATTAGAAATACGTAACATCTTTTGCAATCTGGTTGAACACAGAGGTGTTCTTATTATTTTAATTTGTTTTGAATTCTAGTGAGTTTGGGCCTATTTTCACTGATATTCTTCTGTGACTTTCTTCTTTGTGTCCTTTGCCCATTTTGTAATGTGTTTTTATTTATTGTGAAATATATTTATATATACTATATATGGTTTAAAGATAATATAGTAAATACCTGCATATGAACTATTTAAGAAACAGAAGCTCCTTTCCTGTACCCCAGTGTGTTCTCTTTGTTCATACCCTCCTCTCTGATCCCAACCAAGTGAAACTACCATTTTAACTTTTGGTATTTTTATGACTCTATAAGTACCAAATTGTTTGGTTTTGAAAATTTGGTAGCAACCCTAATTTACTGTAGCTATGCAGTGAAAAGATAACAATGCCACTGTTAGGTGAAGGCTTCCAGGAGAAGTTAAGGTGAACAAAGTAGCTGGATCACAGTCTGCCTTTAGCTTCTCTGGTAGTTTACCAGAGCCCCTTTTGGGGAAGTCAGTGTGTAAAGTTGTGAGTGAATCCTAGGAACCTTAGGACTCACCATAATCAGAGAATCTGGCAGCCCTGCCGTGTAGACTGGATATTGAATGTCTGTTAGCGTGAGTAGGCTGCTCTGTAGTTTTGCTTCCTAAGCTCACTGTGACCTCAGCTGATGTAGATATGAGGGCATGGAGGGGAATGCAGAAAGATCATGAATTTATGTCAATATAAGTAAGATTCTGGGCCATGTTCACCTGGGGATTCTGTACTAAGGTTGAAAAGATGGTACAGTGTCAGGTTTTTGATGATGGAAGTCCTCAATATGTCTTATCTTTTGATGTAGATGATGTTTTATCTTTGGACTGACTGGAGCAATGGGATGGGGGTCCAGCCATTATCTTGGGATTTGCCTTTACTGTTGTCTTGGGGATATTATTTACTTCTCTCTCCTCCATTCGATCTCCTGTTGCTTATATTTCATGTCTTTCTCTTTATTCTCTCATTTTGATGGAGTATATCTTGTAATAACTTCTAGGGAAGGATGTCTGGCAAGTAAATTTGAATATTTTATGTGTCTTCTTTTTACCCTTATACCTGATTGTTAGCTTGGCAGAGTATGGAATTCCCAGTTGAAAGTTTTACCTCAGAATTTGAAGGTATCGCCCCTTTGTCTTTATCCTTCCATTGTAGATAAGAAGTCTAAAGCTGTCTAATTTCAAATCCTTTGTTACGTGACCTTTTTTGTTTCTCTCTAGAAACTTGTGGGATATTCTTTTTGCCTCCACTGTTCTGAATTTTTACAATGATCTGCCTTGGTTCAATATACTATGCACTTGGTGAACATTTTCATCCTGGAAACTGATTTGCTACAGCTCAATTCTTCAAAAAAATTATTTTAATGATGATTTCTTTCTTCTTTTTGTTTGTGCTTACTTTCTGCATTCCTATTAGTCAAATGTTTGACCTCCTGGATTCCTCCTCTGACTTTCTCATCCTGTTTCTCCTTTATTTGTGTTTTTGTTCTGCTCTCTGAGAGATTATCTTTACCATTCAACCCTTCCATTGCCCTTTTCTGCTTCTTTATATTTTCTTATTTCTACGAGTTCTTTTTTTGTTCTCTTAATGTTCCTTTTTTGTGTCATCCTGTTCTTCCCTGAGAAGTCAGTGAGTTTTAAAGAATTTTTTTTTCTTAATGCATAGTCTCTATTTCTAACTTGTTAGAAACAAGTCTGTATCTTGAGCTAACATTAGAGGATTTCCTCGGATGTCAGCTAGTTTTTGACTGTCTGCTCGTGACCAAGAAGCAGATGGAAAGCTCTGTCAACCTGTGGAGAGGCTTGTAACACAAGGCTTGGACTCTCACATTGGGTAGCTCTTTGGGCCTGGTCAGGCTCCAGGATCTGGCCCAGTGCTTCTCAGACTGCTGAAGCACCAGGACATTTATTTTCTTTTATCCCAATATATTGCAGAATGGTAGTTTTAAACTATAATAAAAGTAAATTACTGGAATAATGAGATTTAAAAAACGAAGACATATAAGACAAAATCTATATTTTTATTATTAGAAGACAAATCTATATTTTTATTATTTGATTCAAAAGGCATAAACTTAACTCTGAAAATTTTTGTCATAATTTATAAATGCTTATTTTCATTTTCTGTACCAATCTTGTCGTAGACTGGTGACAGATGGTTTGTGGACCATCAGCAGATCATATTTTAAGTAGCATAGTGTTAGCCTGGGAGCCAGCCTAGAAGAGAAAAGAGGGGAAGTGAGGTAAGGGTTTGTGTTTCATATGTATATGGTCATTTAATCCTTTTGATTTAGTATGCTGCCCACTGTCTCACCTATGCCTGGTCTCCCCTATTTCAGAGATTTGGTTTTACCCTCTGTTGAGAATAAACCTCTAAACTTCTGTTGTAGTGGGATAACAACAGTTAACTATAACATAATAGAGTGAGGAAGGGAATCTTAGTGTCTAACTCAAACTCAAGCAGCTTTCTCCATATTGCTCTTTGTTCTAGCTTCCGCTTCCCTACTTCCTCTATTTTAGAGTTACTTGGTAGTACCATTTCCTAGACCTTTTGAAAATTTAGAGTATAAAATGGGTTAGTTCTTAGCTTTCCCCACTGTCTGCCTGGAATTAAGTTTTCTTGGGTCTGCAACCCTTTTATTTGCTTTTCAGCATCCACAATTTTGTTGCTGCTGTAACCTTTCCTGTTTCCAAATTTTTCTATAAGGGCTTCTTATATATTTAATGTTGCAAATGTTCCCTTCTCCAGTCTTAACCATGGTAACAACAATATTTATAATCATTTCTGTTGTAATTTTACTATCTATGGATATTTCTTTTTATATTACATTTTTTTAGTTTTCTTTCTGACATAAATTTGATTTTGCTAAAGTATTTATTCAAAACTTTTTCCTAAAAGGGTACACATGTAGTATGTTTTCTGAATCTTTGCATATCTAAAGTTGTGCTTTTTGCTTACATACCAGAGTTTTCCTCAATATAGAATTAACTCTTGGGCTAATCCTTTTCCCTCAGAACTCTAAAATGTTATTCTATTGACTTTTAGCACTTAGAGATGTGAATAAAATGTTGATCAATATTGATGTCTGATTAAATGTGGTATTGCTGGTAAAAAATCAGTACCTTTCTAGTTCACTCTTACCTCCTTTTTGGGTAGCAATTCATTTTTATCTTTTAAACTAAACATTTTTATGATGAGAATTTGTAGATACTGACTTTTATATTTTCCTCCAACTAGTAATCTTGCTTGGCATTTGAGGAGCTTTTGATTTTGAAAATTCAAGTCTTTTTGGAAAAAAACCCTAGGTATAATTTTTCTCTCTTGTTTTCAAAATCATTTCTCCACCATCTACTTTTGGTTTTTTGTTTTTTTTCTTTTTTTCAGTATAATCTCTCAGGTCTTATTGGGATTGCTAATTATTACTTGATTTTTTTTTAAAAAAAATTCTCTTTTATTGCAGTAACTTTCACTGTAGGTACCATTTTTACTGCTGGGTGAGAGAGTTGGGGAAAGGTTTCTGTGAGGGTTCAGATTATTTTCCCTTTTTTGAACTATTGCATCCAGTGATGTTTCTGCTTGCTTATCTTTTTTGTTGACATTGGTAGTTGAGGTGCGTTCTTAGAGAATAAATCAAGATTTTCTGAATTTTTTTGGTTAGGAGATGGTAATTTGTTTTCTGACACTGTAGAGATAATTTACTTATGTGGAGAAAGGACAGAACTCTTATGCACAGAAAGGTAGCATGGATGTAGGAAGATTCATCTTTGTTTGGAAATAATTTTCTCTTTACATCTCTCCTGACAGGTGGTGCTAGCAATCCCCTACTCTGTCTGGTCTCTGGACCAAGCTTGAAGCTCTGGATTCATTTCCTTCCTCCTCATACCTCAGCGTGAGTCTTCTGTCACCCAAAGGGTTCCACCTGATCTTCCACTGAAGCCTCACTTTCTCTCCCAAGGTATGTGTAGGGGAGAAGGAGTAGGCAGAATTATGTCTCTCACTTCCTTACTTGAGGTGTAATAGATAATCATTAAATATTGGTTGGATGAATGTCCCTTAGTGGACTTCCTCTTTAAAAATGGTGGTTGGCAGTGGGTCAGCAGTTGTTTTTACTCTTGTCTCACCAGACCTATTCCTAACAAACACTTTGCTGTATGTGTATGGAATGTTTTTCTAGTTCCTAGCCATTTTAGAGGATTTTCTTTATTGTATTTTCTGGTTGTTCCAGTGGGCTGTTGGGGGAGGTAGGAAATTAGGTGACTTAAGTTGCCATCTTAATGTAGGAATCTCTCCAGATTATTTTAATACTTCTACAAAATTATATTATTTCAGGACTTGATGAGATGTTGGTCAGGTCTTATGAGGTAATGATATGTATATAGAACACAGTAGTTTAAATAGCACATTTAAAATTAATAATCCTTATTGGTGGGGTAGAGGTTGGACTATAGTAAAAATAGCATTAGCTAATATGTTGGAGAATAGGAATTGTAATAAAATTTTTCTTTCCTTTTTTTATGTTTCCTGAGATGTTCACAACATACAATATATTTTTTGTCCATAGGTGGTAACCTTAGTATAAGTTGCTATCAGGTATTATCTTTGATTGTATATTAGTCAAGGTTCTCCCAGAGAGACAGAACCAAAGCAATACATACACACTCATACACTCATACACACACACACACACACACACACACACACACACACACAGGGTCAAGTGTTGCTTAATAATGGGGGTACATTCTGAGAAATGTGTGGTTGGGCAATTTTATCATTGTGTAAACATCATAGAGTATACTCACACAAACCTAGGTGGTATAGCTTTGTATGTATCTAGGCTATATAGTATAGCCTGTTGTTCCAAGACTACAAATCTGCACAGCACATTACTGTGGTGAATACTGTAGGTAGTTGTAACATAATGGTAAGTATTTGTGTATCTAACCATAACTAAACATAGAAAAGGTAGAGTGAAATTACAGTATTAAAATCTTATGGGACCACTGTTGTTTATGCAGTTTGTTGTTGATAGAAACATTATACAGCACATGACTGGATAGATAGATGGGAGGGGATTTATTAGGGGAATTGGCTCACAGATTATGGAGGCTGAGAACTTCCAAAGACAGGTTGTCTGCAAGCTGGAGAGCCTGGGATGGCAGTAGCATGGCTCAGTCCAAGTCCAAAAGCCTTAGAACCAAAGAAACTGATAGCATAATTGTAAGTCCATGGCTGAAGGTGTGAAACCCAGAAGGCCACTGGTTATAAGTCCTAGAGTTCTAAGGCTAGGGAGCCTGAAGTTCTGATGTCCTAGAGCAGAAAGAGTGTCTCAGCTCCAAGAAGGAGAGAGAAAAAATCCTTTTCTCTCCTTTTTTGTTCTGTTTGGAGGTCCCCAGCTGATTGGATGGTAGCCACCTACATTTAGGGTGGATCTTCCTCAGTCTACTGACATCCCAGTTTCCTCTGGAAATACTATCATAGACATACCCAGAAGTAATGTTTTACTGGTTTTCTAGGTATTCCTTAATCCAGTTAAGTTGACACCTAAAATTAACCATCACAGATTGCTTCTTTATGCTACAAGTTGAACATAGTTGAAGACAAAATAGGCTTTCAAGAGAAACTTAAAATTTAAGAGCAAATAACAAACCCAAAACTACCAAAAATTCACAGCTGTCCTAATGCTGTATTGTATATGCCATACATTAAGTATAAAAAATATTCACATTCAGCATTAATTGTTCAGTACTTATCAAACTTAAGTAGAAGCTAAGTGGATTTCTTAATAAGGTACTCTCTTTTATCTGCATTGTTTTACAATTTTTATTTCTTTGTCCAGCAGAAATGTTCCCAGTGAAGCTTTGGAAGCTCTTGTATTTGAAGTTGTAGTGAGAACTGACATGAAAACCCAAGAGTAGTGCAGAAGAGTTATCATGTGTAAAACAGGACACAAGCAATGCTAACACTAAAAGAATTACTACCTGCTAGGGATCTAAGGCCTTTTGATACTCAGAAACAAAAAAGCTATTTAATGATGTTTTTATAATTGTATTTTGAGCTCCAAATGAGCCATTGTTAGGAAAGGAAGCCAATTGTGTTTTATTGTGTTTTATTTCTCAACCATTTTGACTCTTGAGTTACATATTAGAGTAATTTAAGAGATTGGACAGTTCAGTTTCTTACCTCTTCAGATATTCTGTCCCCCTATTCTTGCCCTAGTCGCTGATGGGAACCTGGGCAGATGATTTAGCAATGTATTTTCTTTTTAATCAACTCATGCAATTCTTACACAAAACAGCCTCAATAAAGTAGATAATTATAACTTGATTCTTGCAGAGGTTTTTCTTACTGGTAATTAGGGTCTGGTCCATTCTAAAAAGAAAACTGCTCTGCTTTGCTAGTCATTCTGGAATCCTCATTAAGCTCCATCTTGGTTTAGGGATAACAGTTGGAGATCCTTCTCAGTCATCTATCCTGGCTTCCTAACAGTGCCAGTTGCTTTTTCAGCTCTTCTTTCATGGCCTGGAAAACCCTTCACAAGACCTTCATTCATCATATTTCCTTCTCTGTAATACCAGAGTTTTATGACAAACATCCCACTTTGGGCTCACTGTTTCAAAGATGACCTCATTGAAAAGATAAGACATGAGTCAATGGCTTAGTTAACTCTCCTTAAATGAGCTTATCAGATCAGATAGTGACTTCTTTGGTGAGAACAACTATCCTTCTTTTGTGAAATGTAATTAAGATAATGAAGCAGAATAGTTGATAAAATATTTGGTTACATAATTCTGTAATTTATCTTGCTCTGAGTTCTCAGTATAGTTTGTGATTCAAAATATATTTAAATCTAGAGTAATTTTTAATATACCAAGGAACGAATAAACCCGCATCCAGCTATAATGTCATTTGTAATTATAAAAACATGCAAGAGAATGTTTAAAGTTAACACTGTCCCACAAAATCAGTGCTTATGATGTACATATGTGGACATTATGCTGTGTAATCTTCTTAATTTAAAAAATATTCATTTGGCATTATTGGAGAAATGAGAACTCCATTTAAGTGAACTTTCTAGCTTGTTAATTTTTGATAAAATTCCTCAATATGCTAAAATACATTAAATAATTTCATGCCATCTTAAATAGGGTATTCTCAGTATGATTTAACTTTGTTGACATGATTTGGTGCCATTATCATTATCGGTAGTTCTGTAATAGTGTAGACATGCCCTTGAAAACTGTCCATGCACAGATGACTATTAATATATTCTTCCTAAACTAGATTATTTTGACCACCAATGCTTTTGGGGTTTTGTGTCCCCCTTTTTACTGAGGTGGAATTCAGATAATATAAAATCAGTCATTTTCAAGTGTACACTTTAGTGGCATTTAGTATATTCACAGTGTTGTATACCCGTCACCTCTATCTAGTTCTAAAATATTTTGATCCACCCCTCATACCCATTAAGCAGTCACTTCATTCCCTTCCTCCTCTTAGCCCTTGGCAATACCTAATCTGCTTTCTCTCTCTGTGGCTTTAGCTATTCTAGATAGCTCATATAGATGGAATCCCTTCCCCTCCTTTTAAAGATATTTTTGCTCTCCCTTGATTTTCTGTTGCTACAACAAAATACCTGAGTCTGAGTAATTTGTAAAGAAAAGAATATTTCTTACAGTTCTGGAGGCTGGGAAGTCCATGGTTGTGGGGCTGCATCTGGTGAGGGCCTTCTTGCTGGTGGCGACTCTGTAAAGTCCCAAGGCAGTATATGACACAGGCTAGGGTATACCAAACTGCCTTTTATAACAGAGCCACTAGTGATAACTTAACCCACTCTAGCAATAACCCATTACTCCTTTAACCATTAGTCTATTAACCTGTTAATCCATGAATGGATTAATCTATTCATGAGGGTGGGGCCCTCATGATCCAATCGCCTCTTAAAGGCCCCCACCTCTTAATGCTGTTACGTTGGGGATTAAATTTCAACATGATTTTCAGAGGAGACAAACATTCAAACTGTAGGACCCCTTGCCCAAGGATCTTTTAATCTTCATTTGCTAAGAACTCTAAAACCAAAGCAAATTTATTTAAATTGTTTGGAATAAGAGTAAACTTTGCACGAGAATGTACTGGGCATTCCTAGGAGGAGGAAAGGGCATGCACTTTAGTGGGTGAACTTTGTGACATCTCTTTTGACTGCCATGCATCCTAATTATTCCTTAATTATTTCTTATTTATTATCCTAATTATTCCTAATTATTAGGAATTATAATTCCTAATTATTATCCTAAATATCCTAATTAATCCTTAATTATTTCTGTTCCTTGGCTGTATACTGGAAGGAGAGGTTGCTGGATAGTCAACTCTGAATATGCAATGTATTAATGTATATGTCCTGCCTGCTCCTTGAGTTTGTAAGCTGTGGTAGAAGAAGAACCATGTTTTTTAATCTCTCCATAGCACCCGTCAAAATGCCTTACATACATAGCAGATATTAATAAGTGTTAGTTGATTGAATTATTTAAAATTGTATCTTGACACTAGTTATCAGACTTTGGGATATGTTTTTATAAGAAAAATTTTAAATTGTGTAGATATTTTGAAATGGAATTGATGGTATTTAGGAATATCAAAGTGTGTAATTTTTTAGCATTACACAAGTATGTTTTTGGGTCATGTGATATTACTATAAGAAGGAGTTTACCTTTTGTAATGAAACCCATGATAGTCTTCTCTTGATTATATGTAGTAATAGGAAAGCTTGGGTGTAGATAATCCAGAATGACCACTATTACTAGCTGTGCTTCAAAAGTTTCACGTTTGAACCCCATCCTCAGATTCTGGTATGGTGAAAGTTCCGTAGGTAATTGTGATACTTGTCACTGTTGAGAAATCACTTTGTTGGGAATATTCTCAATTAGTGTGGCATATTCACTAGGTGTCATTGAGCTTTTTTCTAGCCATTTATTATTTTTTACTTTTTTTTTTTAATTTCAGACTATTATGGGGGTACAAGTGTTTTGGTTACATAAATTGCTTTTGTACTGTTTGAGTCCAAGTGTGCCTATCCCCCAGAGAGTGTACATTCTACCTGTTAGGTGTGAATTTACCCATCCCCTCCTCCTCCCTCACACCTGCTTAATTTCTGATGAATGTTATTTCCATTTGTGCACATAAGTGTTGATTGATTAATTCCAATTTAATGATGAGTACATTCATGTGATACTTCACTTAGAAGAATGGTCTCCAGTTCCATCCAGGTTAATACGAGAGGTATTAGTTCACCATTTTTTTTTTTATGGCTAAGTGGTACTCATTGTGTACATATACCACATTTTATTAATGCACTCACGTATTGATGGGCACTTGGGCTGTTTTCACATCTTTGCAATTGTGAATTATGCTGCTATAAACATTTGAGTGTAGGTGTCTTTTTTATAGAATGTCTTTTTTTTTTTCACTTTCCATAGAGGTTGTACTAGTTTGCAGTCCCACCAACAGTATATGAGTGTTCCTGTCTCTCTGCATCCGCACCAACATTTGTTGTTTTGGGACTTTTTGATAAAAGCCATTCTCCCTGAAGTTAAGTGATATCTCATTGTGGTTTTGATTTGCATTTCCCTGATGATTAGAAATGTTGAGCATTTTTTCATATGTTTATTGTCTATTAGTCTATCTTCTTTTGAAAAGTTTCTGTTCATATCTTTTGCCCACTTTTTAAAGTGGGGTTGTTTGATTTTATTTTTCTTGTTGATTTGCTTGAGTTCTATAGATTGTAGTTATCAGCTTCTTATCAGATATATAGCATGCAAATATTTTCTCCCATTTTGTAGATTGTCTATTCGCTCTAATTATTGTTTCCTCGGCTGTGCAGAAGCTTTTTAATTTAATCAGGTCCCATTTATTTATTTTCGTTGATGCTGTGATTGCTTTGGGGGTCTTCTTCATAAATTCTTTCCTTAGACCGGTGTCTTTAAGAGTTTTTTCAGCATTTTCTTCTAGAATTCTTAACGGTTTCATGCCTTAGGTTTAAGTCTGTTGTCCATGATGAGTTGATTTTTGTGAGTGAAAAAGTTTTTATATTTAGTAATATAGTAAAAAATTTAAAGTAAAAATTTTAACATTTTACTGTACTAGGCATGGTATGTAAAAATATTCAATAAGTTGGTACCCTTCTGATTATGTATCAGTTTAGTACGTATATGAATGTGTTTTTTTAGACCCAGCCAAAAGTATTGTTTGAGAAATGTTAAAAGGACCTTTTAATATATGTAATTTAACTTTTAATTATAGTCTCTTGGTAAAGTATTTCTAAAATAGTGAAGTTCCTAGGTATTTAGATAAATTGAAATTTAAAGCTGAGACTGTTGGAGGGACATATGGATGGAGCTTAATGTTGTTTACACTTTGCTTTCTTTAGCTTATCTAATTTTATCTATTATTCATATGTATAAGAGCATGAAAGTAAGAGAATATAATTTTTCTAATGTACAGTTTGATATTTTTATGACTGAACCCTCAGTGCTCAAATTCCTATCTCAGCAATATATTGTCATGTCCCATATATGGTAATCACATACAGTAATAATGGTAGCTACAATTTATATAGCACTTTACAAGATACCTTTATGTATGTTTTCTCTTTTAATCTTCACGAAAATCCTATGAAAGTAGGCAAAGTACTAATCCCCCCCCCATTTTACAGATGAACTAACTAAGGCAGAGCTTGAGACTTCTCTAAAGTAACATGATTAGTGCTTGAATTTATTGGAGGTGGGTAGTGATAGTGAATTTAATGGAGGTGGATAGGTGGTCCATTCTAATCTGCCAAGGACATTTCTTGCTGTTGTCTCCCTGAGTTCTAGGAGGAAAAAAGAAAAAAAAAAAAAAAAAAAAAAAAACACCAAATAGCCAAAATGGTAGGGAATCAGAAAGGTAGTGTAATAAGTAGATGGACTTTGGGACTATGCCAGGGAAATGTTCTATTCCTTTTAATTGCTTCCTTTTTGTTCTTTTTTAACCAGTTAGTAATGATAACTCGAGAAGATAATGTTTTTATTTTGTTGTTTTTGTTAGATGAAGGAAGCTTTTATTTTAAACATAGATTATCCCTGAGGAACTAGCAGATCTGGGGAGATGTCTGTTGGAATTCTTACAAGGTAACAGCTATAGGATCAGCTAAACAAGTGAGAAAGTTTGTTAATGGTACATGGATAAACCCACATGTGTGTAACATTAATTTTTAGAACTCTCTTGTTAATATTTTTTAAATCCTATTTTAAAACTTGTAGTATCAACTTAATATAAAATTTTAGAGCTTGAAAGTACTTATCCAGCTATGATTTTCTTTAGATGAGGAAACTGAGGTGCAGAGAAGTTGAAGCTTTCCCAGTGTCACATAGCAGAGCTGGAACTAGAGCTTGCATTTCCTGACTTCCAGATTAGTGTTATTTTTACTTCAAACCATTACTTCTTGGTAAGCCGTTCTTAAAATACTTAACAGGTGTTTTGTATTTTTAATTTATATGTTTGATTAAGATTCTTTGTGCCAAAATGAACTTAAAGATATGAAATTTGCTCTTTTGTGATAAAAATTTCAATTCTTCGTTTAATTTTAGGTGAGTTAATGTGGGAAAAATCCTGTGTTTTGAAGATGTCTCGACACAGTATCATTTCCTGTTTAAATTACAGATAACTTCAAGAGTTTTCAGAAAAAAGAAATTGCAACTTTTGGTTAAATCATGCCATCTGAACAGAAACAGTTATTTTTTGATGAAAAGCAAACTACTATAAAAAAAGAATATGATGTGAAAAATGAGATAATTGATCCTGTCAGATCAATACCTAAACCAAACATTTCAGAAAGTAGTTTTCATTATGATTTAAAAAATGTGAAAATTGTTTTGCCGAAGATAAATATTCCAAATGAAGTCCTGTCAAAACATGAAGTTGACAAATACAGAAAATTATTTCAGGGTAAACCACAGACAGCAAGAAAATCAATCAGTATAAAGACTGTAAGCTGTGTAGAGGAATGTATGTTGCTTCATAAATCTGAGAGAGCTGAAGAAGAGGGTTTAAAAATGTCTGCAAAAATACTCAATTTCAGCTGTTTAAAATGCCGAGACAACACTCGATATAGCCCAAATGATTTGCATAAACACTTTCAAATGTGGCACCATGGTGAACTACCTTCATATCCTTGTGAAATGTGCAGTTTTTCAGCAAATGACTTCCAGGTATTTAAACAACATAGACGAACTCATAGAAGCACTTTAGTAAAATGTGACATTTGTAACAATGAGAATGTATATACTTTATTGGACTTGACAAAACATTTCGCATCCACACATTGTGTTAATGGTAATTTTCAATGTGAAAAGTGTAAATTCTCCACCCAGGATGTTGGCACATTTGTTCAGCACATTCATAGACATAATGAAATTCATTATAAATGTGGTAAATGCCATCATGTATGTTATACCAAAGGAGAGCTTCAGAAGCACCTTCACATTCATTCTGGTACTTTTCTCTTCACTTGTCAATATTGTAGCTATGGTGCCACCAAGAGAGAACACCTCGTAAGACATGTTATAACTTTGCACAAAGAACATTTGTATGCGAAAGAAAAACTAGAGAAAGACAAATATGAAAAAAGAATGACAAAGACCTCAGCAGGACTTAAACTAATACTAAAAAGATATAAAATAGGTGCTTCAAGGAAGATATTCTGGAAACGTAAGAAAATTAACAATGGAAGTGACAGAAGTATAGAAAAAAGCACTCAAGGGCTTAAAAAAATGAACAAAACACAGACTCAATCTGAAGACCAGAGCCATCCTGTTCAAAAGCATTTGAGTGAAGAAAAGGATGAAAGACTTGAGAATGATGATAAACCCTCTGCATCAGAGTCAGAGAAGCCAACTCCTCAGTCTGCTGGGCAATGTAATAGAGCTGATGAGGGATCAAATGCTACTTCAGGTTTCTTGAAGACTGCTGTACAAGGACCTACAGTGTTAATGGTGAAAAATAATAAAATAACAATTCCTGCCAACTACAGTGCTAAGTTTATGGGCTTCAAGGTGGTGGATGGAAAACAGCACATTGTAATAAAATTGTTACCTACCAATAAACAGAATTTATATTCACCAGGCTCACAGTCAAATGCTACAAAGGCGAGTACTGCTAATTTGCAGCCCCAGACTTTGGACACCATTGGATTTTTAAGAGGAGTAACAACTGAGTTAAGTGACACAGTTTATATGAAAACAACTACTCCATTTTCATGTTCATCTCCTGTACTTCCAGAGAAAGTAACTTCAGAAAAAGAAATGGCTTCGATATCCCAAAGGAATAATACGCTTCAAACATTGGATTATGAAAAAAGTGTCTCTTCTTTGCCAACATCAGAATTGATTACATCAGTGAATTTGACCACAAAAGTTGAAACAAGAGATAATGTTGATTTATGGGGAAATCATAACACTCAGAGTCACCCTGAGGTATTAAGTACCACCATTAAAAGCCCAGATAAAGTCAACCATACTACCAAACCAAATGCACACAACAGTGGAGATATGCATAACTATTGCATTAATTATGTCAGTTCTGAGTTACCTGTTGAGTCCTCCAGCCAAGGATCATTACCTTTTCATAATTACTCAAAAATGAATAATTCTAATAAGCGTCGTAGGTTTTCAGGAACAGCAATGTGTGATAGCCCTCAAAGAGAATCTCCACCTAGCAAAACAGTTGTTCAGCAACCAATTAGTGAATCTGTTTTATCACTAGTGAGGAAGGAGAGCTCAAAACCAGATAGCCTATTATCGTCTATTAGCCTTTTAAATGATAAAGATGAAACTTTAAAAACAAAAGTTGAAACTGAAGACCAGTGTGTTTTAAGAAAAGAGCAAAACATGGTTGAACAAAACTTGTTCAGTAATGAAAATCAGAATTTAGAGAGTGTGACTGAAAAATCTAAATGGGATGATATTTCTAGTGTTGATTCACCTTTGATGCCTAGAATCACATCTGTTTTCTCTCTCCATAGTCAACAGGCATCAGAATTTTTGCCACCCGAAATAAACCAATTGCTGCAAGAGGTACTGAAAACAAAATCTGATGTAAAACAAGACTCTAGTAACACTCCAAATAAAGATCCACCACTTAATTGTCACCAGTCATTTCAAAAACATGAGGGAGAAGGCAAAATAGTTGAATCTTCAAAAGACTTCAAAGTGCAAGGCATCTTCCAGGTTCCATCTGGCAGTGTAGGTGTTAATGTGCCTACATACGATCTGAATTTAAAATATAATGGAAAAGAAAAACAAGTGCTATCGGTGTCACAAGATGTTAAAGATTCAGAGAAGACACCTAGAATTTCAGGTTTTGGCACATTACTTAAGACTCAGTCAGATGCCATAATAACACAGCAGCTCGTAAAAGACAAACTACGAGCCACTACACAAAATCTAGGCTCTTTCTATATGCAGAGCCCACTTCTAAATCCAGAACAAAAAAAGGCTATATTTGTTCAGACACCAAAAGGGTTTTTTGTACCATTGCATGTTGCTAACAAGCCTGGGTTACATGTTTTTTCAGGAAGACCACTTCCATTGGTTAATGCACAAGCTGTACCTGCTTCTCTTCTTTTAAACAAGAAACCTGGGATGATTTTAGCATTTAATAATAGGAAACCTGAAGGTGTTTCCACTGTCAAAACTGAGAGTGCTCAAGCTTGTGGAACTGTGACCAAGGAGCCTTGCAAAATGCCCTTTTTAAAGGTGGAGTCAAACAATAATTGTCTTACACCTGCACTTTGTTCCAGCATTGGCAGTTGTTTGAGTGTGAAAAGCAGCTCAGAAAACACTTTGCCATTAAAAGGCCCTTACATTATTAAAACATCAGCAAGTTCTTCAGTGAAAGCTGTTCCTACTCCTAATATGCTACCTGACCATCAGGGCACTAAGTTGAATATCTTGGATTCAGTAAAACAGCAGAATGAGATTTTTCCAAAACCACCTCTTTATACACTCTTGCCTGATGGCAAACAAGCTGTTTTTCTTAAATGTGTGATGCCAAATAAAACTGAGCTGTTTAAGCCTAAATTAGTCCAAAATAGTACTTATTATCAAAATATACAGCCAAAGAAACCTGAAGGACCACCACAAAGAATATTGCTGAAAATTTTTAACCCTGTTTTAAATGTGACTGCTAATAATCTGTCAGTAAGCAACTCTGCATCGTCATTGCAGAAAGACAGTGTCCCACCTAGTCAGACTATAGGAGGAGAGCAGAAAGAGCCAGAATCTTCTAGAGATGCCTTACCCTTCTTACAAGATGATTTGATGCCAGCAAATGAAATTGTGGTAACTTCTACTGCAACTTGCCCTGAGTCGTCTGGTGAACAAGTATGTGCCCATGACTGTTCAGAGGCCAGAGTTTTAAGGTGTAAAACAAATTGTACAATTGAGAGAAACTTTAATAGAAAAAAGACTTCCAAAAAAAATTTTTCAAAAATAAAAACTCATATAAGAAGTAAAGATTCTGAAACTGCCTTTGTATCTAGAAACAGAAACTATAAACGTAAGTGTAGGAATAGTTACCAAGAACCTCCAAGAAAAAAAGCGACATTGCATAGAAAGTGTAAAGAAAAGGCTAAACCTGAAGATGGCCATGAAACATTTGGATTTAGCAGACCTAGACTTTCAAAAGATTCAGTCAGAACTTTGCGACTTTTCCCTTTCAGTTCCAAACAGCTTGTGAAATGTCCTAGGAGAAACCAACCAGTTGTAGTTTTGAATCATCCTGATGCAGATGCACCAGAAGTAGTAAATGTAATGAAAACTATTGCTAAATTTAATGGACGCGTACTTAAGGTTTCGTTGTCAAAAAGAACTATCAATGCTTTACTGAATCCAGTTTGTTATAACCCTTCGAAAGTAACTTGTGATGATTTTTCCAAGAGGCACAAAACATTTAAACCTGTTAGTTCTGTGAAAGAAAGATTTGTGCTAAAATTAACACTCAAGAAAACAAGCAAAAACAATTATCAGATTGTGAAGACTACCTCTGAAAATGTTTTGAAGGCTAAATTTAACTGTTGGTTTTGTGGTAGAATATTTGACAATCAAGATATTTGGGCTGGTCATGGGCAGAGACATTTAATGGAAGCTACTCGGGATTGGAATATGTTAGAATAATTCACTGTAATTACCAAGGAAAAGAAAAGTAAATTACCTTAGAAGAAAACAATGGGTTTAATTACCATAATGCAGACATTTTCTACTTCAATATAGTACCTGAAATTAAATATTTTGGAAGTTGATTATATTTCTGTGGAAGAGCAAAAGTTTTATGTTTGATATTTCAAAGTGCTATCACTGCACACATAAGTTTGGAAAGAAACTAATCACAGCACAGATTACCTGGATTTAATTTTTTCTAAATGTGCTCTTGGGAAGTTAGGGCTAAAGAAAATTTTGATAAAACAAGTTTCCGAATTTAGTTCTTTATAGTGACTCTTAAGTGAGGGTAATAGCTGGCACCCCCCCCCCTTCTTCCACCAGCCTTAGGAATCTGATGAGTATTGCTCCTCTGAAGATAGAGAGCTCTTTCACGATGGAACTGAGGGAGCTTCTCATCATTTGTAAAGATAAATTGAGAGAGCTTGGAGAAGTTATTCTGTATCTACTAAATTCAGTTCTTTTGGAGGGTATTACGCTCCTTTGAAAGTACATATAACTCACTACAGTACCACCTCATATAATGCTTGAAGAGTTTTTGGCAAGTAAATTGTTGTACCTGTTAAGCTCTGTCACATGTCAGAGATTGGAACTCACTCCCAAGGTGATTTTTTCCTTTCTAAGTGGCTATGTCAAGCATTGTAGTAGATGAGCAATTTCAAGAGAAGAATTTAAACTTTATCTCATTTAAAGTCCAGTTCAAGAAGTGGAACATATTTCTGAATTTGATTATATTCTCCAGTGATCCCCTTGCACAGAACTATGTTTATCTGATTTAAATTGTCCATCATAAACCAAATAGCCCGTTTTTTTTCTTGGTTGCCATCCCTTTAAAAAGAATGGAACATAGAAGCACTTCCAAGGGAATGGCTTTTCTTGAAAATCAAAATTTTTCTACTGAAACAAATGTTTTGAAGCAAACCATATTTTTGTCTGTGTTTACTATTGTTATTTGAACATGTTCAAATTAGTACAAATCATTTTCGTTTGCAAATTTCAGTATGACTGACAACCCAAAGGAGATATATACTGGTTGCTGGCATTTGAAAATGGGGAAGCATTAACAGCGGACCCAGTGGCAGCGCATAAAACTTTAGGACAGATTCCTAAGGAACGTGCTCAACAGAGTTTCAAAGTGGATGTTTTCATGACAGCAGAATCATAGAGTTAAACTTTTCACCTTGTAAGTTTGGATCAAATTTGTTGAATTGTTGGATAATGGAGTTCTTGTATTACAAAATTACAAACTATATGATTTTGTTACATTATTGCTATTAAGTATTAATGACATTTTCATTGATTGGATGAAAACTTCAGGGCTTATTTTCTGTATGTATATAACAAAGAAATTAAATCTGTACATATTTTTGTATCTTTATGTAAATTTTGCACAGAAAGTTTTTTGACAAAAAGTTTATTTTCTTTCAGTTTAGTTCTGTGCATGCACTAATAAAACTGGTTGTTTAATTTAAAAGGAATATATAAGACTTTACCCATGTTATTTTCTTGGTTTTTATTGCAAATGTAGATTTTTTTTTTTTTTAGGTAAATTCATTTTTCAGGGATTGAACACTATTGTTAGCAAGTGCCTAAAAAAGATGTGAAACAGTTTACATGTCCACTGTAACAGTAGGTCCCAAATGGGTCCATTCCCCCAATAGTTTTATTTTAAAGAAAGCCATACATAGATGCTTCAAGCTATCTTGCTATGCACATTATACTTGTACTGTTTTTGTGCAGTTTGTCTACTTTCTTAGTGAAGTATTTTTTGTATAAAACCTGTTACAATTGTGTTTCTTAAATTGAGCCTAAGAATGGAGTTAATTGGAGGTATACAGTATATATTATTATGTAGATGGTGTTTAAAGACTGGTAAGCATTGTTAATTTCTGTAATGAACGTTTCTTCAATTAAATTTATCTTAAGTTTGTGTTTACACAATAATGTTTTTACTGTGGTAAAATCTAATGGGAACTTGATTTTAAATGGGCAATATTCAGATTTTAATGTGTGTGTGTGTTTAATGCTAGTGAACTATACAAAGTAAAGTGTGGTGATTTTTTTTTCCCCAAAAATCAAAGATAAAATTT
This sequence comes from Microcebus murinus, assembly GCF_040939455.1. Classification (NCBI taxonomy): domain Eukaryota; kingdom Metazoa; phylum Chordata; class Mammalia; order Primates; family Cheirogaleidae; genus Microcebus; species Microcebus murinus. The sequence goes on along the minus strand of NC_134117.1, from coordinate 29,388,095 downwards.
TGAGAAAGGTAACATTTACCATGATTTAGTATGCTGGTATGCTGGCCAGGTAAGCCATAGAGAGACTTATGCTCTTCAGTTGTGGTCCCCAGTCCCTGGCCCTAGTATCTATGGCCTTACCTATTTAGAAACAGATCGAACATTACCACCTGAGCTTCCCTGCCCCATATTCATTAAAAAATTGTCTTCTATGAAACTACTTAGGAACTGGGCAGCACAACAGGAGGTGAGCAGTGGGCCAGTAAGCAAAGCTTTCATGTATATTTACAGCTGGCATTACCCCCTGAGCTCTGCTCCCTCCACTCCCAGGGCCCTCTTTCCCCCCTGCAGACCCCTGCCCCACCCTGTTCTGTGAAAAAATTATCTTCCATGAAACCAGTCCCTGTTGCCAAAAAGGTTGGGGACCGCTGCTTCAGTACCCTAAGAGCAATACAACTGAAATGCTCTGTTCTTACAGTTAGTCTGTTATGAAGTATCTCCTGCTGTGAATAGAGGAGAAGAAAGGAACTATCCTGCCAATATTTGTAGCAGTGTAAAAATACATTTCAGAATAGCTGTCAGTAAAATAAATCTAACATTGAGATACGTATTTCTTCCCTTAAGGTCTTAAAAGCCATTTAAAATAAGCTTCATGCCCCAGATATTTTAGTTGGAACCTTTTCTGATGTTAACTTGGGTTATTCTGAAGAAGGCAAACCTGCTTCTTTATTGCCATTGCAGAAAATAAAAAACAAAACCCTCTGTCCTTTCTTTTTCTGTGTGGCTGAAACTAAACTAAAAATGGCTCTCCAAAATAATGATATTCAGTAGTTTGAGGGTCTTATTACATTTAAAGAGTTAGTTTTATTTATGCAATCACACCTCTGGGTCAGGATTCCCCCATCACCATTTGCCCTGCTCTATTGAAATGGGTCTCTTACTATTTGGCTTTTACTTAAAAAAAAAAAAAGTTCATTTTTAAAAGAGTTTATCTTTGCAAGTATTCAGTAACATAGATTGAAATACAATAGTTTCTTATGAAAAATGTTACGTTTTCATTTGAGGGGTCAGTAAATTTTTTCAATAAAGGGGCAGATGGTAAATAACAGGCCTATAGGTCATATGGTTTCTGTCATAACTACTCTCAATAATGCAGAAATAGTCAAAGACAATGTGTAAATGAATTGGTATGGCTGTGTTTTAATAAAATCTACAAACACAGGCAGTGGGCCAGATTTGCCACACTGGTCATAGTTTGCCAACCATTGCTTGAGTTCCCTGGAGGGTCTGCTCTTAGAGTGGTATTTTCATTTAAAAACACAAGTTTCATATATTTTTTGATATATAATATCTATAAAAGTGTAACAAAGTATAAAATATATACAGAGTTGCCAGATGAAGTGTGTTGGTATCAAAATGAGACTAAAAATAATGAAAAAGTGAGTAAAGTAGGTCATTTGTGTGCTGAGAAATACAATTTATGAAGGGATTAAAGATAAGACAGAGCAGAAATGCTGTAAGAATTTATGTCCAGGTTAAATGGGGAATAAACTTAGATACTAATTCCTTCAGTGACTTGAAATATCTGTTCAGAAAAGTAATAGGTATTCTTGGGATGGGGGAGAATGGCGGTGTGGTGAAAACAGAATATTATGTATTAAATCCATACTGCTAACCCCGATCTTTTAAAAAAATAATGAGTCCTTTTCACTGTTGACATCTGGTTATTTGACTTGGGATATATACCCTTTTGGGGTATTGGTTCTGTTCTTTGCCTTAATAGCTTGTTAAGATCCTTGTTCTCAGCCAAGTACCTTGACTCCACTGGGGATCTCATTGAGCAAAACTTACTGGGGGGAAGTTTCATGGCATTTTTTGTTGGTGGTTAAGACTGGTATTGGTAGAAAATTTTTCCCTATAACAGTCAAGATGATTGAATTTGATGTTCATTGATTTATGTATGCTTCCTTTAATAACTGGACAGTTGAGAAGTAATTAGTGTTTTAGAGGTGTTTCATGAAGTCTTTGAGTCACTTTTTGGCTAATTCTCTAACAGGGCTTCTGTTAATGCCCCCAAATTTAGACTCTTTCTTTAAAGAGAATATATATATTATATATACTGTTTAGAGACAAGGTCTCATGGTCTTGTTCTGTTGCCCAGGCTGAAATGCAGTGGCACAATTATAGCTCACTTCAACCTCGAATTCTTGGGCTCAAGCAATCCTCAGCCTTCCAAGTAGTTGGAACTTCAGGCATGTACAACCATGCCTGGCTACTTTATATTTTGTAGAGACGGGGGTCTCACTGTGTTGTCCAAAGTGGTCTCGGACTCCTGAAGTTAAGCCATCCTCCTACCTCAGATTCCCAAAATACTGGCATTACAGGCATGAGGCACTGCACCTGGCCAACAGAATATAATTATTATAACAATGTAAACTTTCGAGTAAATAGTGTAGGAAAAATATTAATATAATATACATCCATTTAAAAATCATTTTAGGAGATGGCAAGAATGTACTTATTTTAAACACTCAGTCCTTGTAAAGAAATTTTTAATGTATTAAAAGAAGTAAAGTGCTTAAAAGTGAAGATTATGTTTACGTTGCAACACTTTAAATGATTCAATTGAGGAGTGAAACAGTGTTGCCTGATATCAATTATTTAATAAGTTATTGCTAATGTAAAAGAATAGGAAAGTAAAATTTGGGGGAAAGACCAAAGTGCTACTTGCAGATGACTTGCTTTTGATATCCTGTAAATTTAAAGGAATACACTGAAAATTAGTCAACTTCCCTAAACAATTACCAGTAATCAACAGGGAAATAATCAAAGAAGACCCATTTCTAATAAAAGGCACAAAATAATAACCTTACTCAGAAATAATGAAAGAAGACCAATTTATAATAAGAGGCACAAAATAATAACCTCAAGAGTTGTATGAAGCTGCCAAAAGAAAAACCATAAAGCATAACTGGAAGATACACAGTATTTCTGGGTGGAAGATATACCCATTTGGCAGGTTGCATTTTTACAGCTTTGTCCCTCTGCCTGCACTCCTCTCCCAACAGAGCTGCATAGCAAGGAGCATGTGGGTAGGGCATTTAGTGTAAAGCTGATTTCCCATCAATCTCCCCTGCCCCATAACACAAAGGCATAGAGGTTCTTTTCAAGAGGATGTTGGAGTAGGCTTCAAAAACATGATAATACACTGTCCATTACAGGGGGCTTGGATTAGGGTTTTCCAGAGAGAAAGGACAAATAGGGTAGATAAACATATACATAGATGTGAGGGGATGTATTAGGGATAGATATATAGATAGATGTGAGGTGGGTATATTAGAAGTGGCTCATGTAATTATATGGAGGCTGAGAAGTCCTGTGATAGGATATCTGAAAACTACAGGCCCAGGGGTGCTGGGCATAGCATAGCTCAGTCCAACTCCAAAAGCCTTATAACTAGAGATGCTGATGGTGTAACTCAGTTTTAGGTAGAAGGCCTGAGAACATATGGGGCCACTAGTACAAGTTTTAGAGTCCAAAGGCCCAAAAGCCTCGAGTGGGAGAAGGAAGTCTTAGCTCTAGGAGGGAAAGGAGGAAGGAGGGGTTGACAGAATTTGCTTTTTCTCTGCTTTTTTGTTCTATCCAGGATTGTGCCTCAATTGCATTGAGGGCTGCTCTTCCCCATTTAGTCCACTGATTCACATGCCAGTGTCTTCTGGAAACACCCTCGCAGACATACGCAGAAATAATGCTTTACTAGCTCCAGATATTTCTTAATCCAGTCAAACTGACACTAAAAATTGTTACAGGACCTGACTTTATTTGGGACAGCCAGGAACAATTGCAAGTATTGTTGAAAACAATAGAGCAATCAGCTAGAAATTAGTGGAGTCTAATCATTGCCAAGTCATTCCAATAAATAACCAGCCAGAAGCTTAAAGACAGGATCAGAGGAAAAGACAAGAGCCTAGATGAAACCACAGATATCTCTTGTGATGAGGAAGAAAGTGTGCATACTCAAGACTACAGTCTCAGAGGAGTGACCAAAGAGGGAACTTCGGAGCTACAAGTCCCTAGAGGAAGGTAAGACAAACTTGTAATCTCTAAGTAGTAAAAGCAGCCTGCAAGCCACACACAGATCCCAATGGTAAAAGGTTTAAATCTCACTGATTCAGGGAGCTTTATCATAGCCTTTGACCAATCAGTGGCTGACCACTAAATGCCGCCGACTCAGGAGCAACCCCTAGAAAATCAGGCTTAAAGGTAAAAATGCAGGGGGAAAAAGTTGAACAGTAGCATTAGAGGCTGCACACTGTGGAGGAAATAGACTTCATGAATTGGTTCAGCCAAGTAACTAAAAACAAGTCTGAGGTAGGGAAGGATGATAAATATACAGAGATCCTATATTACCTAAAATGTCCAGTTTGAGCACAAAATTTGAGACATGCAAAGAAAAAGTGTGACCCATAGATGGAAAAGTAGTTAATAGAAACTTCCTTTGAGAGGTACCAAGTAAAGGATAAATGCTAAACAGCTAGTGTAAGTATATTCAAAGAACTAAAGGAAACCAGATTTAATGAATTAAGGAAAATATGACAACAGAGAACATAAACAAATTATTTTTTAAAAACATGAAAATTCTGGAGTTGAAAAATACAGTAACCAAAGTTAAAAATGTATTAGTACTAGGGAGGCTCAATAGTAGCTTTGATCTGGCAGAAGAAAGAATCAGCAAACCTGAAGATAGAAGTTATGTAATATGAAACAGGAACAAAAGAGTGAAGAAAAGTTTTCAGTGCACTATAGACACAAAATTTTAAGTAAGTCATAGACCTAAATGCAAGCAAAACCTATAAAAACTCTTGGAAAATATAGAAGTAAATACTGTGACCTTTGTTTAGGCAAAGACTTATTAGATCTGACACCACAATAAAAATGAAAAAAGCAATAGACAAAATTTTTTAAAGATACATAAAATTTTTATTAGAAGAGATTATAGAGCTGATCTGTTTCATCTAGTTCAGATTAATCTCGATTTATTTTCAATAATGAAAATTTTGTTTTACATAGCTTCATCCCCCCCATGCTGTTATTTCACAAATTACATCTTTATAAATTGTGTGCTCATCAATATTGATTTATATTTTATTGCTTTATGCAGTTGTCAGATAGAAGGTTAAAAAAAGAATTAAAAATATTTATATTGTCTTTTATATTTACTTTTGATGATGTATAAACACCTCACTAGTGTTTTTATTCCTCACTAGTGTTTTTATTCCTCACTAGTGTTTTTATTCCTTCATGTGAGCTTGAGTTACTATCCAATGTTCTTCCATTTCAGCCTGAAGAACTCCTTTTAGCATTTTTTTGGTAGAACAGTTAACAAAAAAATTCAGTTTTTGTTTACCTCTGAACATCTTAATTTTTCTTTCCTTTTTAGAGGAATTTCAGTTTTGCTGGATATAGAATTTTTGGTTGACAGGTGTTTTTTGTTTGTTTCCCATTCAGTGTTTGGATTAAATTATCCCTGTGCCTTCTGGCCTCCATGGTTTCTGATAAGAAATCATCTGTTAATCCTATTGAGGACCCCTTTTCTGTGATGACTTGCTTCTCTTTTGCTGCTTTCAAGATTCTCTTTTTGTCCATGTCCTTCAACAGTTTATAATGTGTCTAGTATGCATATTTTTGTGTGTATCCTACTTGAAGGTTCTAGAGCTTTATAGAATGGTAAGATTAATGTTTTTCAACAAATTTGAGGTTTCAGTCATTATTTCTTCAAATATTCTTTCTGATGCTTTCTGTTTTTCTCTCTTTTTGAGTCTCACATTATATATATGTATGCTGATATTCTTGATGGTGTCCCACACATTTTTTTGAGGCTGTGTAAATTTCTTTTCATTTGGGGGCTTGCTTTCTCTTTCTCAAACTGCATAATGTCAATTCACCTATCTTAAAGTTCACAGATTCTTTATTTTGCCTTATAAATCTGCTGATGAGGCCCTCTAGTGAATTTTTTATTTCAGTTATTATACTTTTCAACTCTAGAATTTTACTTTGCTTCTTTTTATAATTTCTATTTCTTTATTGATATTCTCTATTTGGTTGAGACATAATTTTTTTACTTTAGTTCTTTAAACATGGTTTCATGTAGCTCTATAAACATTCTTAAAATAGTTGAATTAAAGCCTAGGCTTTGTTAGGGATAGTTTCTACTGGTTGCTTTTTTCCTCTATGTATGGGTCATACTTTCCTTTTTCTTTGCATATCTCATTTTGTTGGTGTTAGAAGTTTTTTTTAATTTTTTAAAAAATTAAATATTAAAATGTGACAACTCTGAATATCAGATTCTCCTCCCAACCTCTCATGTTTCTTGTTCTTACTACTTTTTGTTTTTTGTTTTTTTTTTTGTCTAGTGATGTTTCTGAACTAATTTTATAACATCTGTATACTTTGTCATTTGTGGCCACTAAAGTCTCTATTCTATGAGTTTAATGGCCAGCTCATAAACAGACAGAGATGGTCTTAAACACCTGGAATGAAGAAATCTCCCAGTGTATGCTAGGAGACTTGTGTGTTTTTGTGGTGCACTTTCAACATTCAGCCAAGTGGTTTACTACTCTGGTTTTGCCTTCACTTCCTGCTTTGGCAGAGCCTCCAGGTCAGCCATATGTGAGAGCTTAGAGCCTTTACAGCCCTGGACATGAATGTGGTGTATATTCCAAGGAATATGTTAAAACTTTACAAAGGCTTTAATGGATATCTTGTTTCTTAGCCTTGCCTCTCAAGCTTTTTATTTAGTCTCTTGCTTGCCCTAAATGTTATATATCACCTCAGGTAGCAGCAAATAAAGCATTTGCCTATTAATGTTTTAAACATTGCCCCTAGGTAGCAACTTTAGCTCTGGTCTAACTCCAAGTCAGACAAAATGAAAACAAGCCTTCTGAGCCATCCTTTCAAGGAGCCACCAGGCAGGTTGAAACAAAATGATAACAACTCAATTCCTCCCCTCCCCTCCCCTTCCCTCCCCTCCCCTCTTTTGTGAATGAGGTCTGCTCTGATCTCTCTGGTACTGGGAATGAGGGTTTTTATTTTCAGGGCTAAAGCTGAGGTGAGGAGTAGGGAATGGGGCTAACGTAACTTAAAATACCACAAAGCTGCTGCCCTGAGAGTTAACCATTTTTCTTAAATAAGCACTTCCTAAGATGCTGCAAGCCTTTGATTAATTTCCAGAAAAGTTGATTCTGATAGTTTTTGCCAGACTTGTCATTGCTTTTATCTTTAGGCAGAATTTCAGAGTCCTTGCTCTGTTATTTTCACAGACATCATAATATAGATAAATTTAACTTCATCAAAATTTTGCTTCAATAGATATCATCAATATGAAAAGACAACCCACAGAATGGGAAGAAATGTTGTATATCATATAGCTGATAATGCATTTTTATCTAGAATAATGGACTTTTACAACTTAAAGACATATAACCCAATTTAAAAGTGGGCAAAATATGTGAATAGCATTTCTTCAAAGAAGATACGCAGTGGCAAAAAAGCACATGAGGAGATGCTTGACATCATCATTTGTTAGGGAAATGTAAGTCTAAGCCGCATGAGATAACACTCTTAGATAGTTGTAATAGCAAAGACAGATAATAACAAGTGAGGCCGGGAGGAATTTGGAACACTTATACACTGTTAATGGCAATGTAAAATGATATAGCCACTTTGGAAAACAGTATGGAACTTTCTCAATAAGTTAAAAATAGTGTTATCAGATGACCTAGAGATTCCTTTCCTAGGTATATGCCCCAAATAATTGAAAACAGGTATTCACACAAAAATTTGTACAAGGATGTTCATGGCAGCATTATTCATGGTAGCCCCAAAGTGCAAACAACCCCAAACCTTTCAACTGATGAATGTATAAATTAATGTGATGTATCCATAAAACTGAATATTATGCAATCATAAAAATGCAGTATTAATTTATGCTACAACATGCATGAACATTGAAAAATTTAAGTTAAGTGAAAGAAGCAAGTTGCAAAAGGCCACCATATAAGTCCATTCATATGAAATGTCAAAAATAGGCATGTTCATACAGAATGAGATTAGGTTAGTAGTGGTTGCCTAGAGCTGAGTGTGTTCAGAGCAAATACAGAAGGACTGATAATGGAGAAGGAATTTCTTTTGTGGTGACAAAAATGTTCTAAAATTGGGGTGATGGGTGTGTAATTGTGAATATACTAGAAATCATTGAGTTGTACACTTTACATATGTGAATGATATGATAAGAGAATGGTATCTTGGTAAATATATATATGTATATATATAATGTGGGACACCATTAAGTGCACCATATACATAGGGCAATACAAAAGTATTCAAAGAAATAGTGACTAAAAACTTCCCAAATTTGATGAAAAATATTTATAAGAAGCTCAAAAAACTCCAAGTAGGATAAATACAAAGAGATCCATAAGCAGACATGTGATAGTCAAAATGTTGAAGGACAAAGAAAGAGAAAATCTTGAAATTATCATAACATACAATGAAACCCCCAATAAGATTAACAGGTGGCTGTCAGCAGAAATAAGGAGACTAAAGGGAAGTGGATAACATAAAGTTCTGAAAGAAAAAAATGCTATTAATCAAGAATTTTATTCCAAACAAAACTATCTTCCAAAACTGAAGGCAAAATAGACATTTCAGATAAACAAGATACGAAAATTCACTAGGAACTGAATTGAACTATTAGTTATTGATGTATCATTGTCTTTGTAAAGCTTCTACTGGCACAATTTATTATTACAATTTTGAATAAAAAAAAATCATTTCTTACAAACATGACTTTCAAGAAATAGTAAAGAAAGTTCCTCACACTGAAAGCAAATGACACCAAACAGTAATTTGAATCCACAGGATAAAAGAAATTACATAAAGGTAATTATGTAGGTAAGTATAAAAGAGAATATAATTATGTCTTTCTTTTTCCTCTTAACTGATTTAAAAAGCAATTATGTAAAGTAATATTCATAAAATTGTATTTTGGGGTCAGTAATATAGAAATGTTATATATGTAACAATAACAGTATGAGGGAAGTAGATGGGAACAAAGCTGTATTGCAGTAAGGAAGTGACACCAGATGGTATCTAAAATCCACAGGAAGAAATGAAGAGAATCAGAATGGTAAATAAGAAGTGTAATATGACTTTATAAGTATATGCTTGCTCTCCTTATCACCTTTAAAAGACATAAAATAATGTAATAATTATGATTTACTGGTCAGTTTATAACATAAGCATATTATGTATAACAATAATAGGATGGGGAGGGAATAGAGCTGTATAGTAGTATAGTTTTGATATTTCATTGGAATTAGGTTAAATTTTTCAGGTGGAAGGAGAATTATACCAGATAGCCATTTGATCTATGGTAAGGAATTAAGAGCAGTAGATTTTTCCCTCATTGTTTAATTTCATTTAAGAAAAATTTATCATTGAAAGCCCAAAATAATAACATATTACAGAGTTTACAACATGTAGAAGTAAAATGTATCATAACAGTAGCACAAAAACAGGAGAAATGGAGGTATACTATTGTATTTGAAGATTTTTATTGAGTCAAAGATGTGTATTATATAGCCTAGAGCAACCATTTTTTAAAAAGTATAACTACTAAGTCAATATTCAAGATAAAATCGATTTTAGGCTGGGTGCAGTGGCTCACGCCTGTAATCCTAGCACTCTGGGAGGACGACGCAGGCGGGTTGCTTGAGGTCAGGAGTTTGAAACCAGCCTGAGCAAGAGTGAGATCCCGTCTCTACAATAAATAGAAAGAAATTAATTGGCCAACTAATATTTATAGAAAAAATTAGCCAGGCATGGTGGTGCATGCCTGTAGTCCCAGCTACTCAGGAGGCTGAGGCAGCAGGATTGCTTGAACCCAGGAGTTTGAGGTTGCTGTGAGCTAGGCTGATGCCACGGCACTCACTCTAGCCTGGACAACAAAGCGAGACTCTGTCTCAAAAAAAAAAAAAAACACAAAAAAGCAAACAACAAACAAACAAACAAAAGAAAATCGATTTTAAAACCTCCATCCAACTGAAGGCTCAAAAGAAGAAAAAAACAGGTGGGAAAATATACAAAACAAACATGGCAGATTTAAATCCAATCATATCAGTAATTCTATTAAGTGTAAATGGTATGAACACTCCAAATAAAAGGTAGACATTTGCTGGTATTAAAAAATGTAGACCTCAAAGTGAAAAATAATACTATGGATAAAGAGAAATATCTCAGTGGCAAAGAGATCCATTCATTAAGAAGATATAACAATCTTAAAGGTCTATCAAAGCTTCAAAATATATGAAGTTAAAGTGACAGAACTACAGAGAGAAATTGATAAATCCACAATTATAATGAGACATTTCAACACTCCTCTCTCAGTATTGATAGAACAACTAGATAAAAAGAACTCAGTAATGATGTAGAAGACTTGAGCAAGACTACCAGTCAACTTCAACTGAATGACTTTTACGTAACACTCCACCCAAGAATAGCAGAATGTACCTCTTGACAAGTGCATATGGAACATCCACTAGATTATTACCATTTTTAACAAATTTAAAGGGATTGAATTAATGCAGAGTATGATCTATGCCTAACAAAATTCAATTAGAAGTCAATCTCAGGATGGAAAATTCTCAAATATTTGGAAATTAAATAGCACTTTTCTGATTAACCAATGAATCAAAGAAGAAATCACAATGGAAATTTAGAACTATTTTGAACTGAATAAAAATGAGAAAACTATATCAAAATTTGCTGGATGTCGGAAAAAAAAAAAAAAAAAGCCCCAGACCAAATGAATTTACATCTGAATTTTACCAGACCTACAAAGAAGAGGTGATACCCATTCTGCAGAAATTATTCCATAACATAGAGAAAGAGGGAATCCTCCCCAACACATTCTACAAAACCAGTAGTTTGGTATCCTGGCTTGATTCCAACCCCAGGAAAGGTCACAACAAAAAACAAAACTACAGACCAATAGCCCTTATGAAAATAGATGCAAAAATCCTCAATAAAATACTAGCAAATCAAATTTAACAGATTATCAAATACAATAATTGACCATGACCAAGTGGGCTTCATCCCAGGGATACAAGGATGGTTCAACATATGTAAATCAATAAATGTGATTCACCACATTAGCAGAAGCAAAAACAAAGATCGTGTGATCATCTCAATAGTTGCAGAAAAAGCATTTGACAAAATTCAGCACCATTTCATAATAAAAACTCTCAACAAATTAAGCATAGAAGGAACATATATTAAAATTATAAAAGCCATATATGGCAAACTCACAGCCAGCGTCATACTGAATGGGGAAAAGTTTAAAGCATTCCCACTAAGAACTAGAATAAGACAAGAATGCCCACTGTCACCATTTCTATTCAACATAGTGCTGAAAGTCCTAGCTAGACCAATTAGGCAAGTGAAAGAAATTAAGGATATCCAAATCAGGAAAGAGGAGGTCAACTATCACTTTTCACTGATGATGTGATCTTATATCTAGAAAACCCCAAAGATAACACAAAGAGGTACTTGGAATTTATAAATAAATTTGGCAAAGTCTCAGGTTAAAAAATCCATGTGTACAAATTAGTAGCATTCCTCTACACCAGTAACAGTCAAGCTGAGAGTCAAATCAAAGACTCAATACCATTCACAATTGCTACAAAGAAAAGAAAATACCCAGGAATATACTTAACCAAGGAGGTGAAAGACTTCTACATGGAGAACTATGAAACTCTGAGGAAAAAAATCACAGATGACACAGACTAATGGAAAAACATATCATACTCATGGATCAGTAGAATCAACATTGTTAAAATGTCCATATTACCCAAAGTGATTTACAGATTCAGTGCAATCCCCATCAAAATAGCAAGATCATATTTCACAGATCTATAAAAATGTTATACACTTCGTGTGGAACCAGAAAAGAGCCTGAATAGCCAAAGCAATCTGAAGCAAAAGGAACAAATTGGGAGGCATCATATTACCAGACTTCAAACTAGACTACAAGGCTATAATAACTAAATCAGTATGGTATTGGCAGAAAATTAGAGACATAGACCAATGAAACAGAACAGAAAATCCAGTAATAAAACTATTCACATACAATCAACTGATTTTTGATGAAGTAGACAATAATGTACACTAGGGAAAAGAATGGTTTATAGCAATAAACACTGAAAAAAGTAGACTTCAAATCAACAACCCAGTGATGCACTTCAAGGAAGTAGAAAAGCAAGAACAAGCCAAACCCAAAATTATTAGGCAATAAAGATCAGAACAAAAATAAATGAAAAAAAATAAATGAAATCAACACTAACAATACAGGAGATCAAGGAAATGAAAATTGGTTTTTGAAAATTGTTTTTAAAACAAAATTTAAACAAAATTGACAAGAAGTCTAGTTGGCTAGACTAAGGGGGAAAAAAAGGAGACTTAAATAAATAACATCACAAATGAAAAAGGACACATAAGAATGGAGACCACAGAAACACAAAGAGTCATTAGAGACTATTATGGACAACTATACACCAACAAATTGGAACTCCTAAAAGAAATGAATAAATTCCTGGACACATACAACTTATCAAGATTGAATCATGAAGTAATGGAAAACTGCAATGAAATAATAACAAGTAATGAAGTTGAATTTTCAATAAAAAGTCTCCCATCAAAGAGCAGCCCAGAAAGTGATGGCTTCACTGCTGAATTCTACTCAACATTTAAAGAAGAACTAATAACAATTCTACTCAAAGCTTTCAAAACAATTGAAGAGGAGGGTATACTTCCAAACTCGTTCTATGAGGCAAGCATTATCCTGATACTAAAATCAGACAAGGACACAATGAAAAAAGAAAACTAAAGGCTAATATAACTGATGAACACAGAAGCAAAAATTCTCAACAAAATACTAGTGTACTAAATTCAACAACAAAAAAAGATCATTCACCATGATCAAGTAGGATTCATCCCACATGTGCAAGGATGGTTCAACATACACAAATCAATAAACATGATGTATAACATTAACAGAACCATGAACAAAACCATATGATTTTTTCAAAAGATGCCAAAAAAGCATTCAATAAAATTCAACATCTCTTTAAGATAAAAAACCCTCAGCACACTGGGTCTAGAAGGAATATACTTTGAAATAATAAAGGCCACACATGACAAACCCACAGCTAACATCATACTGAATGGGGGAGAAATTGAAGGCCTTTTCTCTAAGATCTGCAACAAGACAAGGATGACTATTTTCACTGTTTTTATACAAGGTGGTATTGGTAAGAGAAAGCAATAAATGGCATTCAAGCTGGAAAGGCAGAAGTCAAATCAGGCTTTTTCACAGATAACATGATCTTAGAAAAACCTAAAAAACCTACACCAAAAAACTGTTAGAACTGATAAGGGAATTCAGTAAATTTGCAGGATATAATAGTCAACATATAAAAATCAGCATTTTTATTATATATTGATAACAATGAGCAAGCTGAAAAAGAAATCAAGAAAGCAATCCCATTCACAATAGCTACAGAGAATATAACATACCTTGGAATGAATTTAACCAAAGAAGTGAAGGATCTACACAAGGGAATCTATAAAATAATGATGAAAGAAATTGAAGAAGACACAAAAAAATGAAAAGGTATTCCATGCTCATGGATGACAATTAATGTTGTTAAAATGACAATACTACCCAAAGTAATTTATAGATTTGATGCAATCCATATCAAAATACCAATGACATTCTTCACAGAAAAAGAAAAACTCCTAAAATTTATATGGAACTACAAATGACCCCGAGTAGCCAAAGCAATCCTGAGCAAAAAGAACAAAGCTGGAAGCATCACATTACCTGACATTGAAATTTACTACAAAGCTATAGTAACTAAATCAGCGTGGTACTAGTATAAAAACAGACACATAGACCAATGGAACAGAATAAAGAACACAGATATAAACCCATGCATTTATAGTCAACTCATCTTCTACAAAGGTGCCAAGAATATACAATGGGGAAAGGACAGTCTCCTCAATAAATGGTGCTGGAAAAACTGGATAACCATATGCAGAAGAATGAAACTAGACCCTTACCTCTCATCATATACAAAAATCAAATAAAAATGGATTAAAGACTTTAAGACCTAAAACTATAAATACCAGAAGACAACATTGGAAAAATGCTGTAGGACACTGGCATTGGGAAAGATTTTTTTGTGTAAAACCTCAAAAGTACAGGCAATTAAAACAAAAATAGACAAATGAGGCTGGGCGTAGTGGCTCACGCCTGTAATCCTAGCTGTTTGGGAGGCCGAGGCAGGCGGATTGCTCAAGGTCAGGAGTTCAAAACCAGCTTGAGCAAGAGCGAGACCCCATCTCTACTATAAATAGAAAGAAATCAATTGGCCAACTAATATATATATAGAAAAAAGTAGCCAGGTATGGTGGCACATGCCTGTAGTCCCAGGTACTTGGGAGGCTAAGGCAGTAGGATTGCTTGAGCCCAGGAGTTTGAGGTTGCTGTGAGCTAGGCTGACGCCGTGGCACTCACTCTAGCCTGGACAACAAAGTGAGACTCTGTCTCAAAACAAACAAACAAACAAACAAACAAACAAAAAATAGACAAATGGGATTACATCAAGCTAAAAGCACATCAAACAATCAGCAAAGTGAAGGGACAACCCACAGAATGGGAGAAAATATTTGCAGACTGTATGTCAGAGAAGGGGCTATTATTCAAACTCTGCAAGGAACTCAAACTACTTAACAATAATAAAACAAGTAACTCTGTTAAAAATGGGCAAAGGATCGGAATAGACATTTATCAAAAAAAAGAAAGACATACAAATGTCCAAAAGGTATGTAAAGAATGCTTAACATCACTAATCATCAGAGAAATGCAAATCAAAACTACAATGAGCTATCATCTCATCCTAGTTAAAATAAGTGGCTTTTGTCAAAAAGGCAATAATAAATGCTGGTGAGAATATAGAGAAAGGGAAAGTCTTGTACATTGTTGGTGGGAATATAAATTAGTACAGCCACTACGGAGAGCAGTATGGAGGCTCCTCAAAACACTAAAAATAGAACTACCATATGATGCGACATTTACACAACTGGGCATATATTTAAAAGAAAGGAAGTCAACATATTAAAAACACATCTGCACTCCCACATTTATTGCAGTGCTATTCACAATAGCCAAGATTTGAAATCAACCTAAGTGCCCATCAGTAGATGAATGGATAAAAAAAATGTGGAAACAACCCAAGTGCCCATCAATACACAAGTGGATTAATAAAATGTGGTATATGTATACCATGGAGTACTATTCAACTATAACAAACAATGGTGATATAGCACCTCTTGTATTTTCCTGGATAGAGCTGAAACCCATTCTACTAAGTGAAGTATCCCAAGAATGGAAAAATAAGCACCACAGGTACTCACCAGCAAATTGGTTTCACTGATCGACACCTAAGTGGACATATAGGAATAACATTTATCGGGCAGATGGGAGGGAGGAGGAGGGGATGGGTTTATACATACATAATGAGTGAGATGCGCACCATCCGAAGGATGGACATGCTTGAAGCTCTTACTCTGGGGGGGAAGGCAACACACGTAACCCAAACATTTGTACCCCCATGATATGCTAAAATAAAAAATAATAAAAATAAAATATTTTACAGGTAAAAAATAAACCAGAAAATGTGGTACATATACACAATGGAATTTAATTGAGCCATAAAAAAAGAATGAAATCCTGTCATTTGCAGCAACATGGATGGAACTGGAGGTCATTATGTTAAGAGAAATAAACCAAGCTCAGAAAGACAAATATTGCATATCCTCACTCACATGTGGGAGCTAAAAAAGTGGATCTCATGAAGATAGAGATTAGATTGGTGGTTACCAGAAGCCAGGAGAGTAGGAGGGAGTAGGGGAATGAAAAGTTGTTTAATGAGCACAAATATATGGTTTGATAGAAGAAGTAAGACCTACCTAGTATTAGATATATCAGTAGGGTTGCTATAGTTTATAATCTGTATATTTCAAAATATTAATAGTTGTAAGAATTTGAATGGTTCTAGCATAAAGAATAATCAAATATTTTAGGTGATGGATATCCCAAGTATACTGATTTTATCTTTACAAATTATATGAATGTATTAAATTATCACACATACCCTGAAACTATGTATGTATATTATGTATCAGTAAAATTTTTTTAAAAGAACCATGAATGTGGAGGAAATATTTGGGATTTTCCTGAGATGCAGTTATTAAATATTCCAGAATACTTATAGGTAGATTTATTAAAAGAGTTATCCACAGATTATTTTTATTTCTGCAAGCTAGACTTTGGTTAAGAGGACTAGGAATTAATGTTTATTAGGCACAACTAAGTGCCAGGCACTTAACCTATGCTAAATTATTTTAACTCTTGTGTCATTACCGGAAATACATTGTTTTATAGATGTGGAAACTGAGTCTTAGAGTAGTAAGAAACATGCCCAATAACATACTGATAAATGGTAGATCTAACCCAGACATGTCTAACTCTAAAGCCAGTACTCTCTCACCTTGTGGTTAAACATTGCCACATGAGTGGCAGTAAGTACCAAGAGCATTGCTGGGAGGCAGGTCTTTTAGCTATTCTCATGCAACCCTACCTAGAAATAGAAGCTGAGTTATATGGCATCTTAAGGACAGAAATTCAGTCCTAAGATCATGTCTTATGTGGTGCTGGCTTTGTTTCATACCACTGTATTCTGTTCTTTGGGACTACCTTTTAGACAAATCCAGCTGCCATAAGAGTAGTTTAGCTGCCATAAGAGTAGTTAAGCTTCTAGAATCCAGGCTCTTGAAACCATTGCCATGGCTAACTCATTATAGCACAATTCAAGCTTCTGATGGCCATAAATGACGAAGTATGATACATTTCTGGGATGATTTATGGTTCATACAATGGTATTTCTTTTTCTCCTACTATTCATCAATGTCTTCTTTTCTGCCCTTGTTCTATGGAGTGTTTCCCTAGAAACTGGATTTTAGTCTAGTTTTGCTGTCATTTCACTTTGAGCCTCATATCAAGTTTAGGTTACACTTGATAGACATGCAGGTCAAAGAAGATATACTTCTCTTTTTATTTTATTTTTTTTAGAGATAGGGTCTTCCTCTGTCACTCGGGCTAGAGTGCAATGGCACATTCATAGCTTACTGCAACCTCCAACTCCTGCCTCAGCCTCCTGAATATAGGTGCGTGCCACCATACTTGGCTAACTTTTAAATTTTTTGTAAAGATGAGTCTCACTATGTTGCTCAGACTGGTCTCAAACTCCTGGCCTGAAGCAGTCTTCCTGCTTTAGCTTCCCAAAGTGCTGGGATTACAGGTATGAGCCACTGCACCTGGCCCTAATTATCTTCAATAAACAAAGCTAACAACATAATCCTGGACAAAAACTTCTAAAAAGTTCATACTCATATACGTTTCCCATGGTTATGAGTACTCACAAAAAGGAACAATTATATCTTCCTTGTCTGTACTTACAAATGTCATATAATAAATTAGCTATAATATTTTATTTTCTACACATTAAAATTTTAATCAAGACTTAATCACCAAGCATTAGCAGTGGACAGCCCAGTTACATTGGTACACCAGTGATCATTGTGGAGAGTTAAATTTTCAGCAGCTTTGTTTTATGCAAGAGTATTTTATTTTGAAAATGAATGTTTTTTCTTATTCATAACTGAAAATACTTCACACCTGTTTCTTTTAAATAAAGACATTTATTTGGAGAATATTAGTAGCATGATAACTCAACCCCACCAGATTTAACAGTTCATCCATCAGGTCAGGCAACAGGTAGAACAAGTCCATGTGAACGTCTTATAAAGAAATGGGTGAGCTCCTCCATAGCTGCTTCCACCTTCCATGTAATGACTGGATGATTCATAATCCAAAATATGACGTTTTGGGACTTTTTCTCAAAAGGAGAAACTTGGGGAAAATGTGTGAAGCAACAACATTGACCTCTTTCTTTTTTTCTTTTTTATGAAACTTTAACTGCATATTTCAGTCTTGTGGAATCTTTTGTGTTATTCTGACTGTCAATAAGAATCAGGGGACTATGTTGATGATTCTTGATGATTTCGGCAACACTTCCAAAGTACTAGAAAAAGAAAACAGATGAATTATACATTGGCATTTATGTTAATCTTCTTCTACTTTCTCAAGTTAGTAAAAGTTATTAGGTCCCAGTTGACATTCTGCCCAACAAAGTCTATCAAAGACTATAACCTTCAAGGTGGAAGGTTCTGGACTTTCCTATATTCAGTAAGACAAAAAACACACTGACAGCCCCAATTAGTAAAACTACATAAAGAAAGTACTTCATTGAGTTATGATATAATATTTTTAGATTTTGCTTTTTATTTAGTATCTAATGTGAAACTGTCATACAATTAATTTTTCTTCATTCTTTACAAAACGGTTATCTATTACTTTGCACAAGTCTTAGCTATGAGATTTTATGTAATAAATTAACCTTAGAATTTAGTAACAGGAAAAAGTTATTTCTTAGATAAATTATGGGTTTTCGAACAAATAAAGAAAGCTTTATAAATCCTCATATTTCCATTTTTACTTGGCTACCAGTTATCCTTAGAGTTAACTTAGTGCCTTACTAACAATAAAATTTTATGCTTGGCTCTGACTATACATATTTATTTTTTATATGTTCTAATCCCTGTTGTCCATGGTGTTTAATATTATCACACATTTTTTCTGAAAATTGAAGTTTTAAATGAAAGATAAAATAAATATAACACAGACCATGAAATGAAATGCATTGACTGTACAAAAATGCTACAAGTTCAGAATCACCAAATAAATGTATTCAGAGTCATTTTTAAAAGGTGGTAATTGTTTTGCAACAGTGCCGTGAGTTTACCAATTACTATCAATTGATTTTATTGTCTCAATTTTCCAGATAAAGACAAACATCTAGGATAAAAATGTTGAAAAGCCTTTATTAATTGTTTGGCTTTCAAGTATCTACATGTTAAATAAAGTAAAATATTTATAATATTGGCCAATTTTTTATATGAAATACCAATTGTCTTTTAGATGATTGGCTATCTGAATATTAGGTAAGGGAGGAGGAGAGACAGAGACCTTCAAATACCTTTATTCTTTTTTCCTCACTTTCTATTCAATCATTCAGCCCCCTTGCATTTGCCCATGTAATTATTTTATGATAAATCCCACAAGACATTCATTCTGTTTGGCATAACGTGTTGTTAAACCAAATGCAGTTGAAAGTTAAATTTATAGATTGAAGGGCTAGGAATCAAAATAGTACAAACTCTTTGAACTGGATTCCAACATAAAAAGTGTGTTCTGAACCCAGAAAGAATAGGAGAGAGTTGCTGTACTTATACAAACAAATATCTTATTCTGTCCATCTAATCCCTGAATATTTTTGAGTATTGCCTTGTAGCATTTGGGGACTGAAATGTTTATAGTAGGGAGTTGAATTGAGTTGAAATGTCTGAAGTAGGGAGTAGAGTTGAAGAATACTTGCAATTTAATTGAAAGAAGAATTGGGCATAACATAGTTGCAGTTTTCCCTCAGTTTTCTTTTTCTTTTTTATCCTGTTTACATTAACAGTGTATTTGAGATAGAAAGAAAAGAAAAACTTGTTTGATAACTCAAAATCTCATGGCCAATAAAATAGATAGTCATCAAAGCTGTAAAATTACTCAATACTGTATCACACAATGCCAAAAAAGCTACATAAAAAGTTAAACAGTTAATCAATTGGCTACTTTTTCTATCCATATACACACAAATACAGACACACAGACTTTAAAACATATCCAAACTTTAAAAAATATCCACATGGTTGACATCATGTAACCAAACTTTTTATTTTCCATTCAGGTGTTCAGTATATGAAAGACATGATCTTTTTATTGTAGATAATTAAGAGTTTTAATTGGCTGTCAGTACCTCCAACTGCCATTATAGTTATATACTACTTATTTTGGAATCCATAGGTTGGATATGTTAGGAGTAAGGTGAAGCTCTGATCTATTAATTTTCAAATAGGGATGAAAATTCATTAGGCCCAAAGGAATCCTTGTCTACTAGTGCGCTTCGTCACAGGACAATTAAGTCCAGAGCCCCTCTGGCAGCTCAAAATTTATGAGAGAGAATTTCAGGACATCTAAATAGGATGGTTCCTTCACCCACCCTTAAGCCTCTTATAGAAGAGTCAAACCCCCAGGAAGCTTTAAAATGTTAAATGATAATGCAATCTACATTTTAAAACCCAAGTTTGGCCCTGATCAGTGCGCTCAGATTCAAGAGTTTTACATTTTCTAATTATCTGAGACATTATTAAATGCAAAATAAAACCCCAAACTATAAAAATCCTAGATGAAAACATACAGGGAAAACTTCATGACACTGAATTTGGCAATGATTTTTTGGATATGACCTAAAAGCATAAGCAACAAAAGCAAAAATAGACAAATCAGACTACATCAAATGTAAAACTTGTCTTCAGCAAAGAACACAATCAACATAGTGAAAAGGTAATGCACAGAATGGGGGAAAATATTTGCAAATCATATATCTGATAAGGGGTTAATATCCAGAATATATAAAGAACTCCTAAAACTCAACAACAACAAAAAAATCAAATAACCTGATTTAAAAATGGGCAAAGGATTTGAATAGACATTTGTCCAAACATGATATATAAGTGGACCACAAGCATATGAAAAGATGTTCAACATCACTAATCATCAGAGAAATGCAAATCAAAACTATAATGAGATATTATCTTACACCCATTAGGACGGCTATTATAAACAAATAAAAAAAAACAGAAAATAACAAATATTGGTGGGGATGTGAGGAAGTTGAACCCTTGTGTACTGTTGTTAGAATTGTAAAATGACGCAATTTCTATGAAGAAAAGTATGGCAGTTCCTCAAAAAAAATTAAAAATAGAATGACCATATGAGCCAGCAATTCTGGTATATACTCAAAAGAATTGAAAGCAGTGTCTCGGAGAGATTTACACACCCATGGTCATCACAGCACTATGCATAATAACCACAGGATGGAAGCAATGCAAATGTCCACTGATGGATGAATAGATAAACAAAATATAAAGATACAATTAGATACTATGCAGCTTTAAAAAGCAAGGAAATCCTGTAACATGCTACAACATGGATGACTTTGAGGCCATTATGCTAAGTGAAGTAAGCCTGTTGCAAACAACAAATACTATGTAATTCCACTTATATGAAGTATCTAACATAGTCAAAACTAGTATCTAACATAACAAAACTAGAAAGTGGTTGTCAGGGACTGAATGGAGAGTGAAAGGGAAGTTGTTTAATGGGAGTAGAGTTTCACTTCTGTAAGATTAAAAAGTTCTGGAGATTCATTTTACAACAATGTAAATATAATATACTTAACACTACTGAACTATGCACTTTAAAATGGTTAAGATAGTAAATTTTATGATATGTATTTTTTACCATAATTTTTTTCAGAAGCAAAATCAAGACCACAAGAACACACGAGACCTTTTCAGTTTGTTTTACAAATGCTATGCTCCTGTCTGTAATCATTCGATCAGATCAGTGTATTCATTCAGTAAGTATTAATCAAGTGTCCACTGTAGCCAGCCACTGTGCTCTGGTTCTGGAAATACGGATATGAACAAGACATAGTCCCTGGGCTCATCTAGTAGAGAAGACAGACACTTCAGCAATTATGACACCTTTTAACATTTCAAACACTGAACAAGTTCTGGGTTTGGAATGGTGTGGCTTTTTCTGAAGGAACACTGAAAATAAATATTTCTTACCCTGAACTTTGTTTATGCTATTTTCTCTGCTTTAGATTGTTCTTTCCAGTTTTCTCCTTCTCCTTCCCTCCAGCTTTCATTCTATTTATTCAAATTCAACTCATAATTCAAAAGCAGAACAAGTATCACTCCCTTTCTGAGTCTTTCATCTGTCACTCCAGCTCATATTTCAGGGTTCATTTATACAAACAGGCTGGATAATCTGAGATATGGTAAGCATTGAGTTTGGTCCAGTTTAAAGAGTCATTAAAGTTCATGTTCAGTCAATATTTAAGACTCATATGATTGATGTTTTTTTCTTGCTGCAGGCCCATAAGCTCACTCTGGTACAAGAGTTATCATCTAATGTTTTAACTCAAGTTTCTGCATCTCTTCCAGATCCTTCCCTGGTCACCGCCTACCTCGGTACCTGAGTTGAGATTCTAGGTCTTGACTTTGGAGCTCTGGACCCTGACCTTGATTCTGACAATCTTAATTCTATTTGACATTTCAACCTTGATTGAAGGTTCAATCAAGGTTGACATTCAACCTTGATGTGTGTCTCTGGACTGAAATCTTAAGTCAGATTGACCTTATTAAGTAAGTGGAGGAAAGGACTAAGATGTACATCATTTTTTCCTTTTCTGTTTCTCAAAGGATATGTTGCCCAAATATAGTGTTTATCATAGTCTCTATTTATGACATTTATGCAAGCATAAGACCAAATACCTTTGGATCCTTTTTCCTCATCTCTAGCACCTAATACAGTATGATGCCATTGTGCTCAATGCATAGTTGTAGAGTTGATTAAAGGAGAAATTACTGACCTCTTCACCATTTTTCTTTCTGCCTAAAGCATATTGTTTTGTTGCTTCAATAAATCGCACAGGTATATTATATACTCGCTTATTAAAGAATACAACTAGTGTATATGGCTGTTTGGAATCATGGCCAGAGCTTTTCCGAATAAGAAATGATCCATCCTGTTTAATAAAAGAAACACATATTTATGGTTAGTATTACTTGCATTTCTGCAGTTTAAAAATCAGTTTATGAAGAATATCTATATTATACTCCAAAGGTGATTATTTTTAGCTACATGATTTTTATTATTGATTAGAGTTTGTTTTATTATTTTCCAAGAAAATAGTCCAGCAAAATATATACTCGTAGAAAATCCTGAGTGAGGTCAATGCTAGCTTTTTGATGTACTAAATAATGTATTATGTTTATAGAATTTAAAAATATTTATACAGACATTAAAATCAAACCCGGGGACTCTCTTGAACTAGTAATCATGTATACCAGTTGCCTATGGGAAAAAAAGGTATCAAACAAATTCCATTCAAAAGTACTGCAAGGAAAAAAAAAAAACTACAAACCCAAAAGTACTGTAAGAAGAAAACAGAGATTGGGAATCAAAACTTTCAGCTGGTGAAAATTCTCTCCCCAAAGAACTTATATGAAAACAGCAATAAAAAATTCCCCCAAACTGTAACATAATACTCCAAATTTTATTAAATATTTTATAAAAATATGCTGGAGTTATAAATTCCAAAATTATGAACAATAAATGGACAAAAACCAGAATGAAACACAATAGGAGTTGATCAAACTCAGGAAAAAAATTGAAGGAAAAGACAAACCCACATCTAGAAACAAAGAAAAAATTATAAGATGTCCAAGGGACAATAGTTTTAAAGGAGGATTTAATAAATCACACTGAAGGAAGATATGGAAACAACCAAGACAATAAAAAAAGAGAAATATAATAAAAGAAGTACAATAAGTTCAGAGAGAGTGATTAGAATGAAAGAAGGACCAAAAAAAAAAAAAAAAAGGATCCAAAATGCGTGTAAATTGAGTCCTTGAAGAAGAAAAACAAAACACTGGAACAGAACTACCCTTTAAGACTATAATCTAAGAAAACTTACTGGATATAAAAGAAAACTTAAATCTACTTATTAAAAGGGCTTCTTTCTACCTGAGAAAATTGACCTGGAACAATCAACTCAGAGACATATTCTGGTAAAACTATTAGACTTTAAAAACAAAAAGTCTGCTGATTCTACATAAATCTTTTAAAAATTAAAAAAAAAAAAAAGAATTGAGACGGAGGAAGAAAGATATGCTTGAAAGAGAGAAGGGGATGGTAGTTTCTTTTGAGTGAGTAAAGGAAAAAGACCCCTTCATCCATAATTGTTGGAATTTTAAATAATCAGCATGTTATCAGGATGACAACTGTGCCTCTCATAGGCTGACGGCAAAATAACAGGATTTGAAAAGATCACACCTTGTTTGATCTGTGTAATGCCTCTTCAGCAGACTTTCGGTCGCAGGCACCAGCATACCATGGCTTACAGTGGACGTCAGCTTCCTGTGACATGGAGGGCATTGGTAAGCGTGAGCTGGCCCGGAAACAACTCTGAAACTTCCATGCAGCCGACACAAGCCCCATTTGCATTACCAAGACAAGCCTCACTACATTTGGACCAGTAATTTGAGAGTGAGTTTTATGCTTCCTTTGATAAACCACAGGATTTTTTTTTTTTTACTTCCTCACCTCCATTTGGCCTTAACTACTAAACTTAGTACTTGACTATAACTAAATTCCACTAGGTTCTTGAACCATTTCTTTCTTTCTCCTAAAGAAGTAATAATCTCCCTTTCCACTGTGCTTTTATTGTTGTTGTTTTATGGAGTGCTTTATAATTGCCAAAGTGTTTTTACAAATATTATCTTACTTGATTCTTGCTACATGCCCTCTTTGAAGACAAAAAGGATATATGCTTTCATCCTTATTGTACATTTTTACATACTTACCATCTTTACACATCTTTTTACATAAGCTTAGGGAGACTTGCCCAAGGGTTTGCAGGGTCTCTTCTCAGTCTCTTTAAACTGTGCTGTCTTATGTATGTTTTAATATCAAAAGCCTCCACAGATTTATTCTAACAAAATTACAAAGCTTAAATAAAATCTATGTGAGAGAAGAACAATGAAAGCAACACATTTCCTTGCTACTTTTGAAGAAACACTAATTGTTATTCAGGGCATCTGGAATACAAATCAGAATGGAGCAAGGTCTTAGTCATTGAAAAAAACAAGTGTTCTGTACCCATCAGCAAATGACCACTCACAAACAGACTTCAAATATAGACTGTGTTCCCAAGCTTCACTCCAGACTCTCTGTTCTCAGAAGGCATGCCCTTTCCTGCAGTTTCCTGGTAACAGTTTCGTGACATTAAGAGTTCATTTCATACCTGTTCTGAAATAGTGGAATTAGGTGAAAAGCTGGGTAATGGCCCATCCACAGTTGAGCTTCCCCCTTCTGGAAATCCTGAAAGGGATTTGAAAAGTCCTTTACTTAATCTTCACTGTTTCTTGAGCATGCACTATGCCTACACCCCAGCACTGTGCTAGATGCTGCCAGGGACACACACACCAAAAAAATCCCTAAGGCAGGGGTTCAAAAAATGTGATCCGAAGACCCCTGGAAATCCCAAGGTCCTTTCAGGGTGTGCAAGAGACCTTTCCTTTTCTGATTCCCTCTATGAAGCCTGATTTTCTTCATATATTTCAACCAGAAAAAAAAAATATTGCAATAGATTGAATGTAGAAACAGATACAAGAATCCAGCAGTCTCTGTTGGATTCTGTCTCTAATCTCCAGACCTTAAAGAGACTTATTAAGTGTAAAACAACACCACTCCTCCCACTAAATTGTTTTTGTTTGGAAAATATAGATATTTCTCAGCAAATGTTAACATTTAATGAATTTAATATTATTTTAGAACTCCTGACCTCAAGCAATCCGCCGCCCGCCTTGGCCTCCCAGAGTGCTAGGATTATAGGCGTGAGCCACCATGCCTGGCCGAATTTTAATATTATCTTAAATGGATTAACAATATTATAATAATAATTAATATTATTTTAAATGGATTAACAAATATGCTTTAAGTGTCTCCATTTTAGCTTTATTCATGCCTGCATCTCCTGTACCTAGAACAGTGCCTAGCACATGCAGATGGTCAATAACAATTGAAAGAATGACTTGAGTTGAAAAACAATAAAAGGTAAAATAAAGCTTTTTAATTAATGAAAAATAAATTTCTATAGCCAAATCATTTTCACTTTGTGTTGTCAGAATTAAAAAAAAAACTATTTAGGCAAAGTTGAATTTATTTAAGATGAATAAAAATGTTACCAAAACCTAAAAAAAAAACCCTTATGTTTATGAAAATGCATATTTTTGGTATATAACAATTACTCTGTTTATTTAAATAGATTTGATATTGATTATTTTGGTATATATTTCAAATTATCTATGTAATGCAGAGTTTTTCTTCTTTTTTCTCCTACATTGAGTAGAAAGCAAATTAAAATTTGGGCAGTTACATTCTGTGAGCCTGACTTATCTGATTCATATTATTTTTAGGGTGACGTTTGCCTTGGGAAAATTATACAGATTATTTTCCATATCCTCTTTTCAGGGTACCTTTTGTAGTTATATTTTATAATCATTAAAATGTATTTTAGATTTAGTTTAAATAGCTATCATGTATTGAGGACCTTCCAAGCCCTACCAAGCACTATGCCAGGACTTTCCATATATTATTTTACTTAATCTTCTTATTTTGAAAACAGCTGTATTGTTTTTGTGAAAAAAAATACATGACCAATAAATATTAAATCAATACTAAAAATAAATAAAAATTGTCTCAAAACCCTTTACTTTTCAAAACAACTCTATGAAATAAATATCCTTGGCCCCATTTTATAGATGAGGAAACAAGCAAGAGAAGATGCCAAGACCACACGGCTGGAAGTGACGGTGTGGAGTGGAACCTAGGTCTAGCAGGCACTAAGATCCAGCCTTGACCATGACCTGACACTGCTCTTCATGACTTCATTGTACTTACTTGGCAGAGGTACGGGTTTTTGGTGCATGTGTCTGAAAGGAAGAATTTCAGATTAATTAAAGGGCAATGCACAACATGAATACGTTTGACTTTTTGTTTACTCTGACAATACTCTGAACAAAGGGACCAATACGAATAGCCAGTAAAACACGTCTAAAGATAGGACAGGCACCAAAACCTTGAGGATAAGATTGGTAAGATTGTTTGTTCCCTTTAGCTTTGAAAAGGAGGAGCTTTGACTAAGGTCTTGTATTTCAGTCAAGTCCAATAATTAACCCGATTAGTATGTGTCTGCAACTGTGCATAGTTTTTTTTTTTTTTTAAGTTGCTTAAAACCTTTCAAAATTTAATTGCCGGACAATGAAATACTGGCTCGTTAGCAAGCACTACCAGCCACTGTTGCTATGCAGGGTAACCATGCACATGTTAATTTCTGCAGCAACAAGGGGAAACTTATTTTTAAAGGACAGGATTCTTACTTCTGGGCAGGAGGAAACACTGGTGACTGCGCAGCTTCTTGTCTGTGACTAGACCCTCGGTGGCGTTCAGCAGGTATAGGTTTTTCTGGATTAGGAAAATTCTCATATTAGGATTAGAGTGAAAGGACTGTCCTCATCCCAAAACTTAGCAACATCAGCCAAGAAGCACCAAATCTGGTCAGATGTCTTCCCAGGAACATGCTATTGACCAGGATATCATGGGTATCATGGGTCTGGGCACTTGCCAGCCTGCTGATATGTTGTGATAGTAGGGCCAGGAGTCCCCGTCCCCAGCAGTGCTCCGTGGGCACACACTCGCCTCTGTGTTCATCCTCTGGCAATGTCCATGGAGGCTGAACCTATGGGGTCTGGACCTTTAAGTGTACGAGTACAGGTGGGAGCCCAAAGACGAGCAAGTATTAGCCACTCTCCAAGCAACTCACTTTCTACTTCCAGGAGCTGCCACACAGGTGTTAATATTATAGCATCCTGGTGTGTCTTGATCAGTCATAAGATGTGGTATAAGTAATTTGTTACTGATAAGAGGTAAACTATTGAGTTTGTGAATGATCTACTCATTTTGAAAAAAATTATTGGATATAATAATGTTAATCTCACTTGCATTTCACTGTGTTTTCTTGAGCAGAAGAGAAAGGGGTGGAAAATGGGAATAAACCTGAAATGTAAGACATGTATCTAGAAGTCCATAGTGAACTTTAATGTTGAACCATTAATAAATGTGATCACAAATTATTTTAATGCTTTACTTTCCCTCAAATTTGATCTGAGGCTGTGTTAAAATCTTGGTGTGTTCATGAGGAAGTCTCCTGCATGGCAAAAAGCCTGAGAACTGTAGAAACCCAAAAGGAATAAATGTAGTAAGAACTCAGAGATTCAAATCAATGGTAAGGTAGACTTGAGGATTTTTCATGGTACACTAAAGTTTAGAATCTCTGAAGGTTGTAGTTTGAATTTGCAGCAAGTTACTTCAAACAGTTCTGCTAGATATTTTGTTCATGACTTTAAAACTTGGTAATTTCAGAAGGAGAAGCAATGAACACTTTGGATCCTAACAGCCTATGAGCTTTCACCACACCTGTTTTGCCGCTGCCATCCTCCGGACTTCCTTCCTACACAAGAAGAGGCCACTCCCTCGCTTTGGGTTTGGATGGCCATTGCCTCTGCTCTTGCAGTAAGTCACAAAGGAGGTGGCATGCCACGCTCCTGTACCGGGAGCCCTTTGAGAACAAGGACACCTAAGCTGCAGGGAGCATGCCACGAGCCCCTTCTCTCCCGGTTTGTGGAGGCTCCCACAGCCAGGGAGTTTGCACAAGGTTGTACGTACTTCCTACAAGGGCTCAGAGGCTCACTTCCTGCTCCCTGCTCAACAGACATGAGAGACAGCAAGAAAGGAAGGATGGAAAGACAAAAGCATCACAGGAAAGGCAGAAGAAAGCATGATGGCAGAAAAAGAGTGATGCCTCAGAAAGAGCCAGTGGGAAACAGGATGGAAAAAGCCTAGTGGAGCAGTTGAAACAGAGAGGTGAGTTGAAGTGCACAGTGTAGTGGTAGTACTCAGGAAAGCCACTGTCAATCATCAGAGAAATGAGAGCACTTTGTGTAGATCTGCCCATGTGAACTCAGGGAACAGTGAGAACATTCATAACATTTTTAACCTTGGGTGCCTTCAAGTGTGGAATTAGATGGGTGGAGGACGTGAGCTTCTATATGATGTTTTAAGTGTTAATATTATAGATGATTCTTCTGGGGTTTTTCCAATATTTTTAAAATACAATTTTTTTTAAATGAGAAAGTTAAAAAACATATATATGTATATATATAGATATATTAGGCTTTTGAGTGATGATAAAACAAAGGAAGACAAGCATTTGTAGATGTACTAAGAAGACAGACATTTTAACTTTGAAAACTTAGCAAAAGAACTGGTTCATATAAATAGATTTTTTTAAATATCAATACATTAACTAAACTATTAGTTCTAAGATATCTGAATGACTCTAATTTAAATTTTCACATCCATGTAGGACCATGGCATTGTTTCCTGGCAAGTCATACCTGTCTGAAAACAAGCAGGTTTTTGGCATGTAGATGATTATAACCCACTCTAAAGATACTACCCAGTAAGTTCAAGGTCTGAGCTAGTTTTGCTAGTCCCTACTCATTGCAAAGTGAAAGAATATTTTTTTTAGAAAATTGAGTTCTATATTTACAATTGCCTAAAAAGTAATGAAAGAAAATTTAAAATACATTGTATGCAAATCCATAATTAAAATAACTTTTTACAGGACATACTTATCTTTCAAAATAATAGATTTACCTTCACAAACACTTGATGCATTCTGTTGAGAGGCAACTGGAGTCTATGTGAGAAAAACAAACATGGGCAAGAATATTTGATAGAGCAGAATGTGGAAATAAAAAAGTCAGAGCAATATTGTCAAAATAAATATTTTGGGAGAACTTTAATGCATTGCTATTCTTTCAATCACAACAACAATAATTCCAATCACACAACCCTCAGCCCAACATTTGCATTAAGTGACATTCAGGTGGAAGTGTCTCCTGGCGGGGCAGTGGGGACATCCCTGCTCTGTCAGCGGGCTAGTGGCGCTGGCGCTTGCGCAGTGGGCATCTGACCTCTGGCTTTGGTCTCATGGCCCTGCCTTCTGTGTGTTTGCTAAATCACGGTAGGTACCAGGAACAGGCGGGCTTCCTCACATAGTGGGGCTGCCCAGGTTCGCCATGTTTGGGGCAGGATCTAAATTTAGTTGGGCCTATGAGTGCCTGACACTCAGAGGCTTCCCATTGGGAGGGCAGAGGTGGTGGCAGGCAGGGGCCCGGTCGCCCCCTCGGATCTGCTGCGCACACTCTGCAAGGCTGCCAGGGTCAAGGAGGGCCGAGCTCCTCCCAGGCAGCATGTCTCTGGCTACCTGAGGACTGGAAGCGTCTAAGCAGGAACTGTAGTTGCTGAGATTGCTGCGTTCACCAGAGCTGGAAGCATTTTCGACTTTAAATAAGCAGATAAGAATAAACACTCCAGAAAACATGAAGCACTTTTAAATGCAAAATTAACTTACTGTCTTCAGTGGTGTAGCTGGTTTTTTCCTGGGGAATAAAGAGAGATTAGCTTCGTTAAAACACAATGACGGCGACGCAGTGGAGCTGTTTATCATTTTGCTCTCAGATTTAAACCAGAATGACGAAAGTGATACGAGTGTGTAGAAGATGATCCTTGGAGAATGGCGAGGGATGGAAGTGGGATTTAATTATGATCTTCCTAGCCTCGGACAGAGTCCACTGACAGATGGGGAAGGGGTTAGCTGAGGATAAGCAAGAGCCTAGTTGCCAGGGAGTCAGCGGAACTGAGCTCTTGTTGCAGTTCTGCTACTAATTACTCAGCGACCTTGGGCCTCTTTCTCTTGGCTGTGAGGCATGTTTGAGGTATAATTTCCTCACCTGTAAAATGAGGACCAGAGTCAGGGTCTTCACAGTGTGTCTGCCCAGCTCTCCCGTTCCCCAGCAGCGCCCTGGGGCTACTTCCCGGGCACAAAGTAGAGACAAGAGCAGGCCAGCAGGTGAAGCTGTAGCCCCAGCCTTCCCACATCAGCTTCCGCCCTGCGTCCAGGGCACTACTGTCCATGCAACTTCTCCATAAGATTTTATTCAAACAGAAAGATCTGAGACCACAGCAAGTCTGGAAACCATTGATTTGCAGTCCTGAAGGTGCTTGCCTGCAGTAACATCCTGGTTTGTCTTGGTTCCAATAAAGACTGGAATCAATATTGCTGATGTTGCTAAGGCTTTATGTTTCTCATCTGTGTTTACCTTAAATTGTCTGACTTGTTCACTCACTTTGTTTTTGGCTGAGAGCTGAAGTATGGGAGAAGAATCCTAACAGTTATGGAGTGGCTATATGATGCCTGGCACTGGGGTAGGCTCTTCACATGTTATTTAAACCTTATGGTGACCTTTTAAAATATTATTATCCCATTTTAGGGATGAGGAAACTGAGGTTCAGAGAGACTAAGTAACTTACCCGAAGTGATAAAACTGAGCCAAGAGATAAATGTGCAGAGTTTTGGTTAACAAACTCCTGAAATTAAGGCTTTCTTTGGTTCATATAGAGACAGAACTAAGATTATAGCCATGCAGGCCAGCTTTAGATATACTTAAATGTGCTTTTAAAATAACCTATTGAGCCAACATAATTTTATAGAGTCGCTGTTTATAATATTAGCACACTGTAATACCCACATTCCTGTTTACAAAGACTTTTTAAATCAGTAAGAAAGAATAGCTCTCACTTTTTCTTTCTTTTTTTTTGAGACAAGAGTCTCACTCTGTTACCCGGGCTAGAGTGCCATGGCGTCAGCCTAGCTCACAGCAACCTCAAACTCCTGGGCTCAAGCAATCCTCCTGCCTCAGCCTCCCAAGTAGCTGGAACTACAGGCATGAGCTACCATGCCCGGCTATATATATATATAGAGAGAGAGAGAGAGTGAGAGAGAGAGAGAGAGAGAGAGAGAGAGAGAGAGAGAGAGAGAGAGAGTTTAGTTGGCTAATTAATTTCTATTTTTAGTAGAGATGGGGTCTCACTCTTGCTTAGGCTGGTCTTGAACTCCTGAGCTCAAATGATCTGCCCACCTCAGCCTCCCAGAGTGCCAGGATTACAGGCATGAGCCACCTCGCCCGGCCTCACTTTTTCTTTTTTGAAACAGGGTCTTGCCCTGTTGCCCAGGCTGGAGTGCAGTGGCATCATCATAGCTCACCGCAGCCTCGAATTCCTGGGCTCAAGTGGTCCTTCTGCCTCAGACTCCTGAGTAGTTGGAACCATTCACACTACCATGCCTGGCTAATTTTTCTAATTTTTGGTAGAGACAGAGTTTCACTATGTTGTCCAGGCTGGTCTTGAACTCTTGGCCTCAAGTGGTCCTTCCATTAGGCCTCCCAAAGTGCTGGGATTACATGTGTGAGCCACCATGCCTGGCCTGACTCTCACTTTTGAAAGAAGCCTGAGCAGGGTGGCTTTGATAGAGCACCCTGGTGTGCACTGCACATGTACATGCATGTGCTTATTTACAGACCATCAACTGTCTGAAAGAGAAGCTGAGGAGTAGAAAGTAAAGATGACACCTGCTAGAAGGTCTCAGAATGACTCAGGTGCTGGAGCTTCTGATAGTCAGGTGCCTTGTGGAACATGGTATTTCAATGAACTCAGGATTTAACTAAAACTTTAGGGAGGGAAGACTCCCGGTTTTCAACATCATCAGGGCCCCACCCCGGCCTCCGGTCCAACCTGCAGCCTGCCATGGGGTGAAGGAGGACTTTAGTGAAAGTCAACAGGGCAGGGGGGTCTCACCCCAGCCCCCCAGATCTCGCAGAGCTGCTTCCTACAACAGGCACTCACCTGGCCCTCGGCAGTGGGGATGGTGCAGCAGGTGAAGATGACTTGGTTTCCCAGGCCCCGCTGTTTCGACCTGTGCAAACATACACATGAGTCAGTCCCCAACTCCTGAAACTGGTCACAGTGAGGCTGGGCATTCTGACAGGCTCAGAATTACATGCGCATTTGTGTTGCTTTCAGTTAAGTGTGTATAGGTAGTTACATTGAAGCTATGAGGGAAAACCTGTGGGCAAAGGTGATGACACCTTTTAAAAATGTCAATGAATAAGCTCAGAAGTGGGAAGTGGAGTAGGGACTCCACCTTAACATTTCTAAAGGACCTTCTCCCCACCACCGTGGGTCCTGATTCTGAGGGCTCAGCTGGAGTCCAACAAGGGTTCCTTTGGTGGGGAGCCAAGAGCTCGCATCTGTGCACACTGCATGCACTATGTGCACAGCAGCGGGGCCTGGGGACAGAGCGGCTCCAAAGGGCCACTCCTGACTCACAGCTACGGACGCTGCTCCTTCATAACCACACTTCAATACAGTTCACACACCTAACTTCACAGTTAGGGGATTTCACTCATTCATCTCCTAGTTCCCAGGGCCTTAGCCCAGCACACAGATGGACAGATTGGGACAAGTGGCAGGCTACTGCCCAGAGCTCATCTTCTGAAGTGATAGGGGGACCCAGAGGGCTTTGTCCCCTGCACCCAACTTCCCCTCCCATATCTGAAGGTGGAAGCCAGACAATCAGTATGCGGGAGGCAGTGAGAGAGGCAGGATGGATCTTCCTCCCCCACTCCCAACCACCCCACCCCCACTGGGACAGAGGGCAGGTGAGGGTGGGGAGCCAGAGCCAAGCCATCCCCTCAGCATCTCCTGGCTGCCTGCTATCTCCAGTGAAGCTCTAAAGCTCTGACTTATGTGGTACCTGGATGTGATTTTTTAAAACATTTTGGAAAATAGACTACTTTTGGAATTTTTGCATTTCATGTGACAATCAACTGAAATGTCATCTGGATATGTGGTGTGAGTCCAACTGTGTTTAATTAGCTGGCGTATCAAATTGAACACTAAGATTAACGTGTTAAAATGCCCTTGGCTACTCATAGACTTTAATGGAAGATTTCAGGGAAGGGGAAAAAAATCTTGTCTGAAAAATAAGAAAGTAGAAAGAAGGTCTAAGTCTGAATTTACTCCCAGGGGTTTTCCCTCTTCTTAAACACCAAGAGTTCAACTGACCTTGGTATGTTATCGTTGTCAGACCTACTGCCTGGCTTTCCTACTAAGCTTCCCTTTCCTTCATATCTCCGAACAGTCTGAAAATGTCTTCCTTTCTTCCTTTTCCCTCCCAATAAATCATTTCCGGAGATCAGAGGAGAGTACAAGCACTGGGAGAAAGCCTGTGGTCTTGCATCAGAAGATAGAATTCTAGTTATTTTTCTGCCACCAAACTGGCCACTGTGCCTTCATTTCCTCCTTGGTGAAATGGAGACACCACCACCTAATTTAGAGTTATTGTGATATAATAACAGGGTAACTTCATACAATTTAAAGAATTGACCATATATAAAACAATATTGCTGGAAAGGGATTAAAAGTATTTGAGGGTTAAAAACATTAGGCTAAGTGAAAGGAGTGGGATGCAAAAGACCATATATCACGTGATTCCACCCATATGAAACGTCTAGATAAGGCAAATCTATAGCAATAGGAAACAGATCGGCGGTTGCCTGGGGCTAGGGGTGGGAATAGCATTGCCTATAAATGGGCATAAGAGATCTTTTGGGGTTGGGTGGGCATGGAAATTTTCTAAAACTGGATTGTGATGCTTACATAATGCATTACTATAAATGTGATGGTTTGCAAAAATCACTGAATTGTACAAATAAGATGGGTGAGTTTTATGATATGTAAATTATGACTCATATAGGATCTCCATAAGTATGATTATTATTGTCTTGTTATCAACCACCACAGTATCTCCAGGTGCTGAGCACTGTATCGGGTACATACCTTAAATGTGCCATCTCTGAGTGTCAAATAACATCAAGTGGAGCCAACTGAGGCTCTGGACAGATCACATGGCAGGGCTGGGTTTTAAGACTATTTGAGTTTAAAGCCCAGGAAGGCACTTTCCCCTCTAGCCACCATCTCATAATGTTACTTTGGGGCATGATTTGGCATGTCAGATTCACTTGCTGCTACTTCTGCCTTATGTGAGAAAAGATAAGCAAAACAGAGGACCATTTTCATGGATGCCCACAGGAGGTTGGAGAATGACCCTCCTGCTGCTCTGGGACTGAAGCCAGACCCAGGGCTGGGTAGGGGAAGACAAGCCCAGCAGGAGCACACCTCATACCCTCCTCACGGCCAGGACCCTTGCTTTCTGGAAAAGATGAATTCTTGGTTGGAATACTCCCATGGAGAAAACAGAATGCAATGGAGGGAGACATGTCCAAAAGCATAAAGTAAACAAGAAAAATCAGCTTCGTTTTAATTGCACTGAGCAAGAAACTTAATAGTGTTTGGTTTAACAGTGTGGGCCTTGTGCTAGCTGGTGCTTATCAAAATTTCTCAACTCGGAAAACAATTTACCCTTGGTTTTTCCTCCTCCCACATACATTTTATGCATCACCCTCTTTTCAGTTCCACATATAATATGTTGGTAAGTTTCATTATTCATATTCTCCATGTCAGCATTGTAAGCCCCTGGGATTCGACTCTCTTTGAGCTGTCACAGGAACTCTACATCATTAGTGTCTGCAGCGTCCCTACTCTCAGGCACTGCGCACACTCCACCAAGCAAAGAGATTTCAGTCCACAACTCCAGAACCAATTTTGCCGAAATCCAGCTTGCATATCTATAGAGAATCGTACATTTCAAAGTCTCTTTCCCTTCCCCCCCCTTTTTTTAGGAAATAAGGAAATAGAATACTTTTTAAAAAAAGATATTTACTTAAGGAAACTCAGAAATACATGCCCTATCTACCTTCTGACAAAAGCTACCAATCAGCCAGAGATTACACCATCCTCTTCAAATTCTCATTTAGAGAGAAATCACAATGGGGTTGAAACCTTCCGTTTGTTTAGACCAGAGGTTCTCAGCTGGGGATGACTTGCTCCCCCACCCAGGGACATTTGGCCGTGTCTGGAGATATTTTTGCACATCACAGCTGGGTAGGTGCCAGGGAAACTGCCAAACATCCTACAACGCACAGGACAGCTCCCACGGGAAAGAATTATCTGGCCCCAAATGTTAACAGTGCCAAGGTTGCGAAGCCCTGCTATAGAATAAAACTTTACAACAAAAGGAAGAAACAAAATTGTTCCCCGAGAGTGTTTGCCAGAATGGTCATGGATCGGTGCAGGTTAAAATAAGGGATGCTGCCTAGGAACAACATTAACAAAGTTACCATTTTATGAGCGATTTATCTACATTTACTCATTAATTCGCACATTACCCCAGGCATAGGTGCCATTTGCCCCAGTTTTCAGGGGAAGAACCTGAGAAACAGAGGGACACTTGCTCAAAGCCGACACCCAGCAAGTATTGGAGCCAGGACCTAAACCCTCTGGCTTTGGAGTTTGGGCAAAGTTCCTGCCACCGACTTGTCAGTATGACACACAAGGGGAGGGCGGAGGCTGCCATTGGACCAGATTTACTAGGTCATCCTTGGCAAGCACCTTATTGGCTACCAAAGAGCTAAGAGCAACATTAACCAGAGGCAATTGATGTGGTGTGACACTTTGACAGAAACACCAACCAGCACTGTTGGCACTGTTGTGATGCCCATCAGGGGACTATCTGAAGGAGAATGGAGATGGTTACTCAAAGACACAGGCAAGTAGTCTGATCATTCCTTTTATAACATTCGTTCTGAAAATTCTGCTGTTTGCACACTCAGAAACTCCCTGACTGTTCAGGCTTGTGCCTCCCAACTCATTTCACTTCCTCCTCCTTCCTGTAGTTCCTCCCACCTGTATCCAACAATCATGTAACCAGGACGCTTTTTTCTTGTTTGGATTTGGTTTCTTCATCTGATGCCTATAGTATTAAAATATAGCTCCATGAGGTTAATGACAAGCTAATGAGCCAGGTTCTCAGCTAGGGCCTGGATGCTGTGAGCAAAACATGGAGCTGAGGGTCTTACAGGAAAGACAGAAATCTGGGAGGTGGTGGTGGGGAGTTGGGGCTAAAGGGCATGCGCAGGGCACTGTAGGAGTGCACGCCATGTGGATCTAGCCCAATGTGGGGCCAGGCAAGGCCTCCTGAGCAAGTGACATTGAAGGCAAGGTCTACAAGGAGCTCACAATGTCCTGGGGGAAATTAGACAGAGACACAAAGTAATCGGGGGATAGGTACCGGCTGCATGTGAGTGGGAAGAGCTCTCTGAGGGCTATGGAAACCAGGAGAAACTTCCTGGAGGTGGAGGCCTCAAGTTGGGCCTTCAAGGATTAAAATATAGCTATACTAGGTTAATAACAAGCCAATGAGTAATATATCCAGTGGCTAATGCCCTCATGATTCTTTAAATACAACCAATGTTTGGGGATTTGCTCACCCTCTCCAGCAACAACCCGCCCATACTCTCAGCACCTCCTCTGACAAGGATTATCTTGCTCATCTCTGGAAGGGGGTGTGGAGGATGGGGGGAGAAGTGGGGAGGGAGAGAGAATAGGAGGATGCACGTGGGAATGCTAAAGAGGAAGCTCCTACACCCCTCTGTGCTGTTCATGCAGTGGAGTGTGGGCATTTGGCTCAGCCTTAGGGATTGCCAAAGCCTACTTTGGCAACTAGGAACCACTGGGCATTCGTGGTTTGGGTAGGGGTGACGTGGTGAGAACTAGCTTTCTAGTGGGATGAAACTGGCAACATCTGGAAGAGTTCCTTGCTGAGGAGAGAGCTGAGAGGCAGAGGTGTGGCTAGTGGACTACTGCAGGCAAGAAAGGGTTGGGCTATTGAGTGACGAAAGGCTGGACTAGGTTGGTGGCAGCTAAAATGGAAGAGCGAATTTGGAGGCTTTGGAGAGAACACAGGTACTCTGAGGCGTGTAGCTGGAGGCTGGCGCCAGTACACAGAGGAATAAGGGCAGGCGGCGGGAGGGAGCGGCTGAGCTTGAGGCAGTGGGAGTGCCGGGGTGTTCAGAAGGGAAATCAGGTCAAGGTGAACACCAGGGAGTCACCAGTGTAGACATGAGAAGTGAAGCCAGAATAATGGATGAAACCTAAGGACATGAACAATAATTCTCTCTCCTGAGCACTTAGCATGTGCCAGGCACTGCATGAACACTTTCTCATTTGCAATTGCCGAATCCTCCTGTCACCATGGGGCAGGGACTATTATCTCCATTTACAGATGAGAAAATCGGAGGCTTGGAGAGGTGAAGTACGAGCCCAGGGTGGAACAGTCTGTAACTGCAAGTGCTGGCATTCCAACCCGCATCTGTCTGCCTCAAAACGCAAGCTCACAACCACCATGATATCCTGACAGAAGAGCTGAGGGCTGAAGGCTGAGCCCTGGGGACATCCTCAGTCAGGGGAGAGGACACAGAGAAGCTGGCAAGGTGCCCGTGAGGTAGGATGAAAACCAGGACTTGTCTAACAGAGGCCAAAGGGCCTGGGGGGGAGGGTCCCTTCAACATAAGTGCCACGAGGCAAGGACGAGGATAGGCCTTCTGTTCCCATTCATTAAAAATTTGGAAATACAAGTGATTATTTCTTCATATTTTATCTGAGTTATTTATCTTATTTGGAATAGACTTAAAACCAATCCAAATCACACATACACTTTACCTGAAACCGTTCCTGGAGGAGAGGCTGGCTTTGAGGAGTTATTCGGCTTGATTGATCTATTCACCACGGGAGCTAAAACACACAAATACATATATATATGTGTGTGTGTATATGTGTAATAGTTACCAATACATTCTATGAGAGAAATTCACATAGGGGAAAATGACCAGATTGGAGAATTTACAAAGAATGGGAGATAACTTTATCAAACATACAAGCCAATGAGAGAAGCCTTCTCAGGAGAAACATCTTTAGAATGAAAATATTAATGGTTAAAAAAATAAATTATTTTATGATAGGGATTTTGTTAAAGTGAATATTTGCCAAACTGGAGGTCTAGAAGATAAGAGTGTTTTTTGTTTGTTTGTTTTTGCTTTTTATCCCAAGTATATTAAATCCAATAGTGGAGGGGCCAAAGTCATAACCCCATCTCTCCTGCCACGTGCAATACACACAATAGCTCTCAGATTTCATGGGTTTGGAGTGAGGGAGGAGGAAATATGTGTTTGTTGTTTCATAGTAATGGATGGCTTGGGAATTTAGGTGAGTCTGGAAGCTGTTGGTGGTATTTAGGGAGTAGGGGAGAGGGTTGGTACAAGACAGCAGAGTAAAAACTGAGTACTGCTACTTTGGAGTTGAGTGTTATTAGATGAGGCATCACCTGTTTGGAATTTTATTCTCCATAGTGACTATATCCAGAGTAAATGGGTGCTGTTCTGTGCCTGATATGAGTGTATGTGGCACTGGTTTTTTAAATAATTCATTTGTACTATCATTTGTTATCCCATGAAAGGTTTACAAAAAAAAAAAAATGTTTCTCATAGGCCTGATGTACCACTAAATATAAAGAACCAGGATGCAGAGCATATTTTACTCTTTCACTTTTTCTGCAGAAATTGTTTCTGGTGCAATATTTACAAGGCCAACATTGTAGCTTGTGGTGTTATGAGGAAACCATTCTAAGTGAGGTTAGCTGAGGATAACAACCCAGGTGCTTTCATGATTTGAGATGGGAGGATTAAATCATGGAGCAGGGAGGAAGGGGGGCGGGCTATGAAGCACAGGTGGTCGCTCACTGATGAGCTCTGCCACACCAGCCAAAGAAGCACATGCTGTATCCAGGGAGGAGACAGGCCTGGGCACTGTCATTTTTGAGCCCTTTAGTGCTTACTACTGAATAGTCCTGTATGTCCTGATCAACTACTAGAAGTTTTCAAGTCCTTAAAACTACAAACTCTTGGCCAGGCGTGGTGGCTCATGCTTGTAATCCTAGCATTTTGGGAGGCTGAGGCAGGAGGATTGCTTGAGCCCAGAAGTTTGAGGTTGCAGTGAGCTAGGATGATGCCACTGCACTCTAGCCTGGGCAACAGGGCAAGACCCTGTCTTAATACAAAATGAAA
Source organism: Microcebus murinus (assembly GCF_040939455.1). Classification (NCBI taxonomy): domain Eukaryota; kingdom Metazoa; phylum Chordata; class Mammalia; order Primates; family Cheirogaleidae; genus Microcebus; species Microcebus murinus. The sequence goes on along the minus strand of NC_134117.1, from coordinate 29,348,150 downwards.
CAACAAAGCCTACAGACTCTTACCTTTTTCAGATGGAGGTGAACTGCTTTCTGTGGGATGAATATAGTTTTCATCGTTATCTTCCACAGGAACCACATAATCAGCCTAACAGAAATGTAGAAATGAATGAGGAGAATGTTCTACATATACAGTTGATGGTATGGGAGGGATGTTTTTTAAGAAAGCTTTTTTGAGATATAATTCACATATCATTAAATTTTACTATGTAAAATGTACAATTTGGTATTTTTTAATGTATTCACAGAGTTGTGCAACCATTGCCAACATCCAATCTTAGAATATTTTTATTACCCTAAAAAGGAACCTTGCACCCATTAGTCATTTTCCATCCACCCCCTCCCCTGACTTAGTCAACCATGAATCTACTTTCTGTCTCTACATATTTGCCCATTCTGGCATTGCATATAAATGAAATCATATAATTTGTAGTCTTTTGTGACTTATTTCACTAAGCATAATATTTTCAAGGTTCTTCTGTGTTGGAGTATGTACCATGATTCCTTCTTTTTTGTGGCCAAATAATAGTCCATTGTATGAATATACCACATTTTGTTTATCCATTCATCAATTGATGGGCATTTGGGTTTCTTCACTTTTTTGGCTATTATGAATAAGGCTGCTATGACCATTCATGTACAAGTTTTTATGTAGACATACATTTCTCTTGGGAACATACCAAGAGAAATTTTTGGGTCATATGGTAGCTCTATATCTAACAGTTTGAAGAACTGCCAAACTGTTTTCCAAAGTGGCTGCACCATTCTTCATTACCACCAGCAATGTATGAAGGTTCCAATTTCTCCACATATTCACCAATATTTGTTACTGTCCAGCTTTTTTATTATAGCTATACTCAGGGGTGTGAAGTAGTATCTCATTATAGATTTGATTTGCATTTCCCTGATGATTAATGATGTTGAGCATCTTTTCATGTGCTTATTGGCCATTTACATATATTCTTTGGAGAAACGTCTATTAAAATCTCTGCTCATTCTTTTCTTTTTTTACACTCAGTTCTCTACATCTCAATCTGCCCATTTTTAATTGAGTTGTTTATATTTTTATTATCATAAAAGGTCTTCATATGTTCTAGATATAAGTCCCTTATCAGATATATGATTTGCAAAAATTTTCTCCCATTCTGTAAATTGTCTTTTTACTTCCTTCATGGTATGATCTGCAGCATGAAAGTTTTTAAATTTAAAAATCTTCTTTATTTATTTTTTCTTTTATTCCTTGTGCTTTTGGTGTCATGTCTAAGAACCTATTGCCTAACCCAAGGCCATAAAGATTATATTTTCTTTTAAGAGTTTTATAGCTTTGGGTCTAACATTTAAGTTCTATGATCTATTTTTAGTTAATTTTTGTGTATGGTGTGAGATAGGGGTCCAATTTCATTCTTTTACACATGGATATGCAGTTTTCCCAGCTCTATTTGCTTTTTAAAAAAACTATTCTTTCTCCATTGAATTGTCTTAGCATTTTTGCCAATAATCAATTGACTATAAATAAAGGAAGGGAGTGATTTTATATCAATAAGATACAAATGAGATAACCAGATCTCAAAAGTGGTTTTTACAACCTTCCCTGCTGGGTAGCTAAGTAGGGTATTGGGAGAAACAAAAAACATTTACTTCCAGGTGCTCTTCTAAGTTTAATCCTTCTAACAACCCAATAAGGGAGGCACCAGCATCAGATCCATTTCAAGATGAAGAAACAGAGGCACAGAGAAATTAAGTAGCTAGCTCAAGGTCTCACAGTTAAAAAGTGGTAGATCCAGGATATGAACACAGGCTGTTCAAGAATTCAGCACCCATACACTTATCCATTACATTCTAGTGCCTCCCATCCTTCTCCTCCTCTTTCTGTCTTTTCTACCCTCTCTTCATTTAATTGCTATTTCTCTTCTCTTTCTTCACCTCCAAACCTGGGAAGGGGCACAGTTGATTCTACTCATACATCTCAATTCTGCAGTCATATTTAGAGAAGATCTGGCTGAAGGAGGTGAGGCTTTGGAATCAGACAGACCTGGAGGAAATCCTTGCCTGGTTCTTTTCTAGTTGTATTACCAGGTGAGAGGAGTAAATTGCTGAATCATCAGAAGTCTTCCTAGACACTGCCAATCAGAGGTGAGCACCTGCTCTTCTGTGGCACACGGAGCCTGGTCCTCACTTCCGTTATATTGCTGGCCTTGTGGTGTCAGACTGTGAACACCTGAAGGACAGGGCCTCCTCCTTATCTGCATTTGTGATCCCAATGCCTGGGCAGTCAAGCCTCATAGAATTGGATAGAAATTGACTAACCCAATAGCCAAGGCAGAGATGAGGCTGACTACAAGACCCTTTTGGTTCCATGGGTCCTTCTCTCTGGATTAGCTAGTAGTCAGAGTGACACATCAGAGCCCGGCCTCTCTTCTGGGGACTAGTTCCTGTGAAAGGAGGGGCTGAGCACCCAGGAGGAGTGCCCACCTTCTCAAAGCCTAGCCCCCAAACTCAAGTATCTTATATCCCAACACAGACCCTTGGCTTAGCCTGTACCTCGATATTTTGCCTATAACCAGTAGAACAGAGCTAAAGATCTTTATTTATGCTTGTACTTCACTTCTTTTCTCATCTAATGGTTCAGCCACGTCTTAACATTGGCTTCTGGTTTTTGTTTTATTTTTTATTGTTGTCGTTTGTATCGAAACCTCTTTCTTTTCTTGACTCTGCATCTGCCCATTCCAGAATGCAGCCTCCTCCACACTGCTTTTCCGACTGGTGCAGGCCTGCCTCAGCCATGGCCACCAGGCTGCTATTAGCAAACTCTGCCTCACCTCACTGGGGTCCACTCTCAGTTATTTGCAGAAATGGAGACAAATGCATAACCCACAGTATGCATATGCATTCTGTGTCTGAATTTATATCTTCATATGGATTTGCCAATGTGGAAAGAATTTACAGTGAGACCCTAAGAGCTGATCTCCCTGTCCTGTCCCCAGCTCAGCTTCTCCCTGCCACCCTATTCCCATCCTGGAAAGACAGCAATACCGCTCAGACTGACAGACAGACTGAGGCTGACAAACCACACTTTTCTCCAAGTCTGCTGATTTTCTGAGTTACACTGGGGTCATAAACTAAAATGCGTACAAGGGCAGGCAGGTGACTGGAATCCTACAGGAAGCCAATGATGCAACACAAAGGCCAATCCCAGGATGGGGAACACACCAGGTGATTCCTATGCAGGGTGAGGCTGTGTGTGCACGTGTCTCATGAGTGGGGGACACCATGCCAAATGGGACCAGGGATCACAGCTGAGCTAGAAGGGCCACAATACTCAGTGGCTTTTAGGCCACAGTTGGCCCAGTGTTGCCAGGTCTTCAATTTTCAGAAGAAACTAGAAAATTGGACTTTATAAGGAATTTAGAATATGGTAGAATGAAATCCAACATATATTAAGCCTGTTGCGTGTCAGACACTGCATCTAGTGCTGTATATTTGTTCTCTTACTAACTTCTCAACATAACTGGAAGAGGTATAAAACAGACTCAGAGAAGTTGTCTGGTTTGCTCAGTCACACAACTAGAAGGGTCAAAGTAGGAACTTGGGCCTGGACACTGCTTATGCTGACTCTATTTTGATGTAAAAGTTCTTCTTTTCCATCTCCTGCCAGGCTACAAATTGCATTAAGGTGGAATGAAGGTTGCTGCACAACGTGTATGAAAGCCATAGATTTTATCATCTACAGGCATTTAGCAACAAGTTATTTTGTAGAGAAGCTGCAATAAGATTATGCCTGGTGATGGTTGGGAGTTGTCTTTAATGTTGTTTTGTTTCTCAGACTGTTACCCTTGGAGCGTGCTAATGGGTATTCCTGTGGGCTGGTCTGTCTTCTTAACATGCAGGTACCTCTGGCAGCCAGGACACGAGGGGCTTTATCAGTCATTACTACCACAGTTTGATGAGTCCAGCTGTTTATTTTCGAGAGGGAGCAATTCCATAGGGAGTAAAAGCTAGGTGCTGACAGAGGGGAAACGGATGAGAGCAACCCAGAGTGGGTCCCAGGCAACCTGGGAAGGTGGGTCTCTGGATACCTGGGGAACGGGGAAAGGCAGAGGGAAGCAAGAGCTCCCCTCCAGGATATGCAGGGTCTCCCTACAGGCTGGCCGCCTTCCTCTCACGTCCCACGTCACCGTATGCATCTGAGTGGAGTGGAGGAGCGCAGAGAAAAGAAGGTGAAGGAAAGACAGAGGGGCACAGGGCAGGGAAGGGAGAATGAAGACAAGGGACAGAAGATCCTATGCAGGAGAGAGAAGAGTCACCAGAGGCTCAGGGAAGAGATGAGGGGTAATGTGAGGGCACAGAGTCAGCTCTGACAGCATGCCATACACCCTAGTGAATTTGACGCTTACAATGGGGTCACACGTGCCATTTTTAGGGAAGGCAAAGTCGTTTCGGGATCTCAGTGGAGAGCTAGAGGAGAGCAGTTGAGGAGTGGGGCATGGAAGAAGGAAGACTGGCCATCGGCCAGACTGTCCTGGCCACCTCCCCGTGACTCCTCTGTGTCGTGGGAAGCCTTCGAGACAGATTTACGTTACCTCGTCTTCAGGGAGGCCTTTGGGCTTGGGCGGGACTTGAGGTTTCTGCAGAGAAGGGGGGGCCGGCAGGGTGGAGATGAGCCTTGCTTTGGCTGAAGGCCAGCTGGGCTTGCTGGGAAGCGTCTTGCTGAAGGGTGGAGACTGTCTCTGGCTTGATCGGTTGTCTTGAAAGAAAGAAACAAACAAACAAAAACACAACATAAGCGAGGCTCCGCATTATTCCCTGGTGGAAGCCATCGAGGTCTAGAAAGTATAAAACCTGGGCATCTACGTAGACGCAAATGATCAATCAGAGCATTCCTTAAACAATAAAGTGAAACGTTAGGCAAAAATTTCAGCTGCCCAGAGAAATGTCCTCATCAGAAGCATCCTCCCAAAGGAACTTGTATCACCTACACCACGGGTTGGAGGGCTAGGGAACATCAAGTCTACCCAGCCTACTCTGTGGGCCAAGCAGAGATTCAAACTGATGCATTTTAGGAACATCCTAGCATAGGCAACACCTGGTGTGTTCCCCGTCCTGGGACGGGCCTTTGTGTTGCATCGTTGGCTTCCTGCTGCTTCCTCCTGTGACAGCCCACGCTCACCCGGTGCAGCTGCCCCTGCCTGCCAGGCCCAGACTCCACTCTCTTCTGCGGTGCCTGCTTCTGCCCTTGGCCCTCACATCTTCCTCGCTGAAGGTGTGAGGTTAACTTCCCAGTGGCCGCCTCCATGGAAGCTTTCTTCTCTTTCTCTTGGTGTAGCTGTGTGCAGACACTAGGGCATCCACTGTGCCATGCCTGTAACTCTGTCAGTGTCATTTGCAGCTCTTGGAGTTTACTTAGATTTACTAATGTAACATTTAAGTCCATCAGAAGCAGCAAAACATAGAAGAGAGGCTTTAAAGGGTGTGCCCTGAACGAGCTACTTAACCACCCTGAGCATCGGTGTCCTGGTCTATAAAATGGAACTACCACAGCCCCTTCCTCCCCAGGGTTGTTGCAGTGATTGAACAAGGTTGTTCGCTGAGGACAGTGGGCAGTGGAGCAGAGTGAGGAAGGCCAGGCTGCAGAGGCTGAGAGGCCGGCTGGCGTCCCAGCTCTGCCCCAGAGAACCTGGGCTAGGATAGTTCACTTGTTTGAGCCTCTCTTCCTTCCACTGTCAAGTGGGGGTGAGTCCTGTCTTCTCAGGATTATCAAGAGGGTTAACCACTTCGGTACCGCGCTCACCAGCCACAAAACCTTGCCCACAGCCAGCACGCATAGTCCGCACGATAGTTTGTGCTGTGCATTGACGATGAATCTGTTTTGTTCTTGTGTGATGAGGAAAGCTTCAAAGCACTGAAAGCTTGCTTTACTTTACAGGCAGCTTTACTTGTAATGTAAATCAGAATAGGTAACATATACATATATGTTTTCATTGCGTTATTTTTAAATGTTCACAATTTTATTTTGATAAATGAAAAATTAGAAAAGTCATATCATGGCTGTCGGCTAAAGTTGATGCTCAGCTGTGCGCCTTCATATCACGGCTGTCAGCTAAAGTCACTGTGCGCGTTCATCTGTGGCTGTCGACTATAGTTGACGCTGGTACCGAAGTGGTTAAGTAGGCCACCAGGCTAAACTGTAAGCTGGGAGCCTGTCCCTCTTGCTTGTGGCTGAATGCTCAGTGCTATGCTAGTTCTGGCACCTAGTAGGTGCTCAACAGATTGGAACGAAGCAAGGAGCAGCACGTGGTGCCCTGTAAGGAGGCAGCTAATGACAGTGGCCTGTATGTGTAGGAAGGCTCTGTACAAACGCCAGCATCCCTGTGACCATCATGAACATACTTGCTCTCCAAGCCTTTAGGGAACTTAGATACCTGGCAAGACTGGGAACACAGACTTCTTGACTGATGTTAAAATGCACGCTCAGCCCTCAAGGTCAGACCCAAGCTGTGTCCATTCAACCCATGAGGCTAATTCCAGGCTTAGAGTGTCTCATGTGAAAACCCACAGTCTAGACTCAGGGGCTGTCTGTAGGAGTAGAGAGGAGGAGGGGGAGACTCTGGAATCCTTGAAGGTCATTGTAGTTCTGTATGGACTTCTTAAAAGAAATTCCAGAACTGTGAGTTTAGGGAGCCCTAAGAGAAGTGGGGCCAGTCTCAGGGGTGATTTCCCATGGATCTATAGAAGGCGGGGACAACCATTAGGGTGTGCTCGTTTGATTGATTGACTGATTTTTGCCTGTGTTCAATGTTCCCGATCCAGGAGAGATTCCTTTCCCCCTGGAGTGGGAAAGCCCTACAGCTTGGGCTCCATTGCCTGTGAGTGCCCAGATCACCTGCTTGGAGGTGGCCAAAGCGGGAGGTGGGGAGCCCAGGTCTGGGGGTGGCCTCACCTACGTACTCGCCCCTGGCGAAGGGCAGGGCTGGGTGGACCGTCCTGGTCTCCTGCTCGGCAGGGGGTGGCTCATAGCTGTCGTCGGCGTTCTCCTCGGCGGGCATCACATACATCTCCGAGTCCGAGTGCTCGTCTGGATTTTCGTAGTCGCTGTCCTGCAAATGCAGACACCACGCTCAGCACCCCTGCCTGCGCCGCCTGGTGGCCCGGACGCCTCCTGCCTTAGGCGGTCGCAGCTGTTCCCCCAGTGCAGTGACTGGGAAGCCGAGGCTTGGAGGGGTTGCACAAGGAGAGTTAGCGGGAGGCAAAGCTGGGGTTTGACGTCTGCCTTCGAAGCTTAGCCCCTTGACCCCTGCGCCGTCCTGGGGAACATGTGGACTTCTGAACCCTAACGGGGGCTGACAGTCTGTCGACAAAAATAACAGTAGGAGATAAAACATTTTTAAGACAGAAAAAAGACCTAATAAAATAGAATAACCGGTAGCTTTTACACACCATGAGTGCTGATGGTTGAGGGAGAGTAGTTTACTATGGAGAGGGTGACGGGAGGCACTGAGGACACCTTGATGTCTTTGAGGAGGTGAGTTGTTTTTTAAAAGCAGAATTGGTAAGCTGCAGGGTCTGGGCTCTCAACACACTCAATTCTCTTTTTTTGTAAATGTAAGTTTTATTTAAATCCACGTTGAAAATACATTAATACGGCCTAAAGTCCGAATAGCTCAGAAGGATGTGAGTAAGGTGAGGTCTCCCCCCCAGCCTCAGAGGCAAACAGAGTTGCTAGCTTGTTGTGCACGTTTTCCAGAGATAGTTTATGCATATGCTGTGTGTACACGATATGGACACGTGACATATGTCCCAGGACATATGTGCACCCACCGCCCCCACAAACTGCCACCCTGCACGGTCCATACGTGACTTTCCAATGAATGGATGGGGCACCTGCTTTTTGGCCTGTCTCCTTTCACGTGCAATTTCATAGCAGGATTCTATCAAGCAGGCCTGGGGGCTGTAGCAACAAGCCTGGATTTCATTCTGTGTGCAGTTGGGGTCCGCTGAAGTGAAAATAATTGTGAGCGGATGTTCACTAAATCGTTATGACAGCTGGTATCTTAACGTTTGTTGTTTGACTTTGGGGCAAGACATTCCCTCCTCTCCAGGCTGATTTAATTTTGTGTTTGCTAAGTCCCCACTGTGTGCTCTTTTAATCCAGCCAGAGATTGCCTCTCTTTCCTCTGGACATGGACCAACCAGCTTCTTTCCTTAGCTTCAGAGGAGGGGGTGTGTGTGTGTGTGTGTGTGTGTGTGTGTGTGTGTGTGTGTGTGTGTGTGTGTGTGTGTGCATACAGCCAGCAGGGGGCGCAGCTGTAGCGATTCTGGGGGATCAGCTGCTGCTGGGCCCCGGGAGGAACTCCATGCTGAGTGATTGGCAGAGAACTCAGCCCTTCCCCTCATTTTCTTCTTCTTTTTCTGCTGCTGGAGAAGGAGGAACTCCTATCTCCTACCACTGTCTGTAAACTCCAGGAAGTGTATGCAGCCTGGAGCTGGACACTAGACTGGACGTCTGAGTCCTGGGTTCTCATTCCACAGGCGCCTGAGTAACTGAGTGAGGGCAGGCAAGTCTTTTTCATTCTCTTGGCCTCAGTTTCCTTATCTGTGAAATGGGTTTGTGCTTGTGTGGAAGCCTTCTTGGATCCCTTCCAGATATAAAACTGACAGATTGGAATAGGCTAGCATTCTGGATGGAATTGATATAAGTGAGGAATAATTATTGTTAAGAGAAGTTTTTAGGATGTCTTGTCTGTACAAGACAGCCCAAAGGAGAAGTGGGTAGAGGGGCCCTGCAGACTGCAGAGACACTCTGAAGAGGTTAATTCTGATTCACCACCCGGCATCGTCATGGCCAGGTCTCTCACTCTCTCTCACTCGGTGGCCCCAGAGCTCTGCCAATGTTCTCCTGGTCACAGCAAGCACCATGGTGTCAAAGAGCCTTGGTCTGAGATCTGAGGGTCTGGGTTTAAATTTTGCAACTGCAAGTTACTTAAACTTTCTAGGCATGGACTCTTTGGCAGTGGATTTGTTTAGGGCTCCTGGCCAGGGCTGAGGGGATGCTGGGGAGTTGAGGACAGAGGCATTTGCCAACTGATACAGCAACAGTGGACCATTTTAGCATCTGTTTGTCCGTGCGGGTGAGTGTGCTGAACACCAGCACTGAGAATGGGGATGAGGATGCCCGCTCCATAGGGCCATGGGGAGGACTAAATGGGGCCACGCGTGTGCTGTTAGCCTGGCATGTGGCGAGAGCTGGGCAAGTCGGCCAGTGTGAGGCTACTGGGGCCTTCTCTGTGGGTGGCCTTCCCTGTCCTCCCTCTGTGATGTGCAGCTGACCACCAGTGTGTACTTCAGAAATAAGCCCTTAAAATACCTCCCAGGGGCCTGGTGCCCTCCTGGTTTCAGGAGCAAGTACTTACAAAGTCATCCGACCACTGCTCCTCTTCGTCCTCGGGGCTCTCTGAAATGGCACGTGGGAGACAGAATGAATCTCAGCCAGCCAGCTGCACTCTGCCCACAAACAGCCCACACCCGCCTCCCCTTCAAGCATGTTCATTTGCTTTCAACTCTGTTTTTTAAAAAATTAACTCTCAAAACGTAAAGAGAAGTCCTACTGGGCAGAGCAATGGTGCATCTTGACACTGTCTGTCTTTGTTCAGTGACATTTCTGGGTCCCCCAAAAGGGACCTTCAATTTGTACTGTGTGGCTTTTAAGGACTTCTTTATTTATTTTTATCAAGACATAATAGCTGTACATATTTTTATGGTACACGTGATAATTTGGTACATTCATATAATCAAATCAGGGTAACTGGGATATCCATCACCTTAAATATTTATCTTTTCTAAGGACTTCTTTGAATCGATCTGTGGATGATGTAGCAGGAAGAGCACTGCACAGGGAGTCAGGTAGACTTAAAGTCTCATCTGGTTCTGTTCCCAACTAATCGGAGAGGGTGGGCAAGACACCTAACATCTCTGTCTCAGTTTCCAGATCTATAAAATGAGGGGGTAACTTCTATGATTTTCTTTGTCTCTAACTTTGACTTTTTTATGTTTAAAAAAAAATGTATCCAGTGGTTTACTATGTGCCAGGCAATATTGTCAGAGCTTTGCCCTCATTTGGCCCTCACAAAAACCTTGTGAGGAAACCGAGGCCTAGAGCAGGGAAGTCGAGTGCCCAAGGCGAGAAATTAAACAGCAGAGCAGGGAGTTGAACCCAACGTTCACTGCCAGGCTCATGCTCTGAGCCCCAAAGCTATGCTGCCTCCTATCTTTGAGCTCCAGGGGGACAGCTCAAGCTGTCCTGGGCTCTGCAGGGAACATAAAAATGGATATGACAGGGCATGGCCCTCAGATTATGAGTTTGAAGAATCAGCTAGGTCTGAATTATGACAGCCGGGGGAAATATTTGACCCCTTTTCCTCCAAACACACTTAGAGTATGAGAAACTGGGTGTCTAGCCCGTCACCTAAACTGGCCTTACAGGCCGAATGGGAGTCTCGCTGCTGTGCGGGAAAGCAGCCAGACGGGGCCCAGGAGGCTGAGCGGCTCCGACGACAGCACCCTCGAGGGCCCGGCTCCCACCACGCCGAGCAGCCCTGCTACAGAGGCCCTGTGGGTGGCTCCCGAGTTCCCCAGAACTGCAACAGAACCTTTTCCATTTTTTGTCATTTCTACCCCCTGCCAGAGCAGACCGCTGACTCTAGAGGGTCGCACAGGTGGGTCCCACAGAGACACCAGTGCAGGAATTGCAGGGTGACATGGGGTCAGGGAGGAGGCCTTTGGATCAGAGCGGCCACATGTTCAGCAATGGCATTAGCAGCCTCTCCTGGGAGAAGCATGACAGGCGCTGAGACGGAGCCTCACTCTCCAGGCCACAGAAGGGCCAGACTTTGACATAAGGAGAAAATAATTCTTAATAAATTATTGTTTGGGTCGACTGATGCTAAATTAGAGTGTATTGCAATCATTGAGATTTGTTAAGAAAGTCCAGAAGAATCTTCTTTCTAATATGGTTACCTGGCACAGTGGGAATACGCTTCTAATACTTTAAGTTTGGAGATTGTTAAAGATCAACACTTAAGATGGCAAGATGTTTTTGTTTCAACCACTTAAATAGAAACCTTTGTAAAATGCTTTTATGAAGCTCGCTTCCCTGCCAGGGTAAACTGCTGAACCTCTTCTCAGTGAGTCAGCGCCTGCTTTGTGATCAGTTCCTGGGGAAAGTAGTTTCTGTAGCCATCTAGCTATTAATAGTTTCCCTGTCTCCATTATCTTTCTTCTCCAACTTGTCCATCCTTTTGCTTCTAGTTATTTTATTAAAATAAAGGTTGGATTCTGCCGTTCCTCTCCTCAAGAATCATCAGTGACTCCCTATGGAATAAAGTCGAGGTTCTGTGTCAACACGTCCCAATTCCTCCCCACCCCACCACTGCTGCTGCCACCTTCCACGCTCACTGACAGCAACGCCAGACAGCCTGCGCCTCCTGTCCTGCGCTTTTGGTGGCTCCCTGTCTGATCCTGTGGCTCCCCCACCCTGTCTCCTTTCTTCCATGGCAATCCCTGTCGTTCTTCCTCCATAAAGTCTTCCCCAGTCCCTGTCGTCATAATCACTCTTCCTCTGGGCCCTCTTAGAGGCTGGCGGCACTCTGATGCCACATGAACTCCATTCTGTGCTGTGATTAATGTGTTCATGTCTCTCTGTACTGATAGCAAGGCCTATCTAATTTGTCTTTGTGTCTAGACAGCATGTTGCATTTGTAATCTACACACTTATAAAAGCATGAACTAAGAAAGGAGTTGCATGAATGAAAATTAGGATAATGACAATAAATTCCATGTATTGCACCCTTCCTGTGGGCTGGGTGCGAGGCTGTTATAAAACAGTGTCCTTACGACAGCACTATGTGGTGGGCATTATTAGTATCTCTATTATACAGCTGAGAAAACTGGGCCTAAAAAGGATTGTAAAATCTGCCTGAGGCCGCATAGCTCCTGAGTATGGGGCTGGATAGGATGGATGGGAGCCCAGGCTGTCTGTGTTGGCTCCTGCCATGAAATCTCATATGAACAGCCTGGCCCTCTGTGAAGCATTCAGATAAAACCTAAGAGAAACAAGAATGGCCCACTCCAGGCATCTTGGTGCACAGAGGCAGAAAAGAGAGAAAAGTGTCAGGTGCTAGAGGTTGTTTGATGGTGACCCGCCCACCCCACTACACTCATCTTCTGGTCCCCAGAGAAACTCACAGCGTCATAATCATAAAGTCACAGCCTTGCAGGCGATTGCCCTGATAGCAAAGCACGACAGTACTAGATCCATAGTACTAGATCCAAAGTGGGGGCTGGTTTTCCAGTATCTCAGGGAGCCCTCCCGAGGGGTGCAGGTAGTGATTTTAGAACTAGGCATTCTGGGTTCAAATCTCGGCTCTGCTCGTTACTAGCTGCTTGGCCTTGGACCCATCATTTAATATAGTTTAAAGCTTAATTTCCTTACCTGCGAAACAAGGATAAGATGGTGCCTGCATTATGCTTTTATGGGAATCAAGTAATATACTACATGTGAAATGCTTAGCAAAGCCTGGCACACAATAATGCTTTATTAATGTCATTGTCACCTTGGGCATTGGGAATGTCTCGATAAAGCTTCAGTCCCAGTACTGATGTGGTCCCATGACAATCACATGGTTACCACAAAGAAATGGATCCTAGAAAGCCTCTAATTGTAATGGGTAAAATTTGGGGGAGAGTAAATTCGAGTTTAATATGGGCCAGGTGGTTTTACATGTGTGTGATTGCGTGGTCCCTGCCAGGAGGCTGAGAGCCCGGGCAGCCTCCGTATCAGGAGTGGCCTTTCCTATGGTGACTTTTACCGGGTTTGGGGCTAATGCTGCATTTGCTGTGTCATAATTCCACTCCACCCAACAGAGGGACTCCTGCCCTTGCCTGGTCCATCCTGCGGGCACAGCACCAGGCACTAGGAGCCACGTGAGAATGGCCCCAGTGGCCCCCATCTCAGCATCCGCTCCAGGCCAAGACACACAGGGGTTCTGGCTTGGGTTCTGGAGTCAGACCGCCTAACTCAGAATCCCGATTCTGCCATTCGCCAGCAGCATGATCTTAGGTAGATTGCTTTACCTCTGGGCCTCAGTCTCCTCATCACTAAAATGGACATTGTTAATGGTGCTTAGAAGAGTATCTGATGCAGTCTAAGGGCTCAGTGTTGGCCATCACAACTAATTTACAGTCTCTGCAATTCTCAGAACTACGTAAAGATGGGTATTCTTATCCCCAGATCAGGAGGCAGAGGCTCAGCGAAATCACAAAACTGTTCTAAGTTCACACAGCGCTTAGTGGGTAAAGCCAGGATTCCAGCGCCCAGGCCTAAAGGACCCCAAAGTCCCAGGTCTTCTCACCAAGCCACCCTTCGTAATGGGAACAAAGAGCTAGAGACCAGAAGGACGATCTTGAATGAGACTGAGGACAATCCAGGGTGGTGTAGCATTTCCTGATAAGTGTCCCTGCACCTGGGATCATTACCAGGTGCTGGGAGAGTTCAGAGAAGGGTGAGCTTAGGGTGAGCTGAGAGTTGCATGAGGCTGCGTGCCGGAGGTGGGACCGAATGGGGCTTTGGAGGACTAGCAGGATTAGGCGAGAGGATGAAGATGAAGGAGGGTGTCCTCCTCCACCAGCTCAGATAGGGCCTCACAAGGCAGTCCCCGAAGCAGGTCTCAGAGGCAGATGTGCACAGAATGAACGCCCTGCTCTGGAAAGGGACAGAAGACTACAGGGGGTGCAAAGCCAGACGTGCTGCCGGCAAGGGGGACTCCTGCCACAGTGGACACTGGGGACTCCAGGGACAAGCTGAGATGGGGGCTGTGGAGGATGGTGTGAGCAAAGGGGCGAGGGCTCTGCGGGTGAGTCCAGCCTTTCAGTTCTGGGTCAGCAGGGACCCGGGGCAGATGCTCGTGGCATCTCAGTGAATCTGACACAGCCTCAGCTGTGGCCCGGATCCTGCTCTGCAGGCCGCGCTCGCTGGGTCCCGCCCATCGCTCCCCTTACAGAGCTGCTGGCGGCACAGGGAGCACGTGGGAAGACCTCAGTGAGATGCGGAAGGAAGGAGAGAAGGAAGGTGGGCCAGCTGCAGTGGTGAGGACAGACGCAGGGAAGAAACAGAAAGCAGAACAATGGAGGCTGCGGGGGCGGCAGCGTGCGGCCCATGCCACCCGTCCGGCCGAGAGGAGAAAGAGACGTGATTCAGTGCAGGGAGCTGAGGACAAGGCCCAGAATCAGGCTGCAGGGGCTGTTTTGAGTCCAAATACTTCACATCTTGGCAGCTCCCTTTGCCTGTGTGTTTGTTCACCACGTCACAGGATCATTAACAGGGGGGATGTACTGTCATAGGGGACAAATTTCATTCCACTATCCTGAGTTCCATGTGGCAGGACCTGTGTTGATAGCTTTGCCGACCTCACTGGGAGAGTGTGAACCAGGAGACAGGAAACCAGACAAATGCTGGCTCCACTGAGGACACAGGGCAGGGGCAAAGCAGTGTCGTTTCTCACTTCCCCAGTGGACGAAGGGTCGTTATGTGTACCCTGTGCTCTCTGGTGGGCTTTTACCCAGGAGTCCCTGTTCCAGTGCCTTCTCTGCCCTAGAGTCTTTTTCATTTGAGTGACTTCAGCTTCTTCGCCCTGTAATTACTCTGATCTCCTTCCAAGACATCAGTGGCCAGAGGAGAAGTAGAAGGTGGACCTGGCAGGGATGTCACAACAGCCCCTGGATATCGGGCCCAAGAATCCAAGGAACAAGATCTTGTTCAGTTCTGGTTTCTTAGGGTTTTGGGGGTGACCAGTGGGGCTCCTGCAGTGACCCCAGCAGCCTCTGGGGCACCACGACCAGTGTCGCCATCCCCCCCCCCCCCCCCCCCCCGCTGCAGCCCGACCTCAGAATTCAAAACTACAGGAGGCTGTTCGAGTGCGGAAGCTCAGGAACTGGGAAGCAGGTTCTGGTGTGAATATCAGGGGCTCTGGTGCTTTCAGAATGATAAGAAATGCCCGAGAAAGTGTAAACATCTCAGCCTGGGTGGGGGGGGGGAGGACTGGGAGAATGGGAGCGTGGGCTGGGTTTACTGGCTGCAGTCACCCTGGAGAGGTTACTTAATGTCCCTGAGATGCATTTTCCTCCTCTGCGAAACTGGAATAGTAATTTCTATTAATGTATAATGGTGCTAATGGAAAGATTAAATGAGGAATGTCTGTAAAGAGTTTAACATATTGCCCAGAACAGAATAAATATCCAACAGGTTTTGGATATCTTCCTTTCCCCCAGCAATGCCAGCTGCTCCGGGTAACACACTCTGCTTGGTGACCATGAGGTCCCTGCAGGCAATGTTCACTCCTCAGAGCACAGGCAGGGTGGCTGGGTCTGAACTGAAGGTAGCAGGCTCGCACCAGCCAGATCTGCATCTCTGGAGGGGCCAGGCTCCATTCTTTGTGCAATTCAAGCTTTGCCCTCCTGCACTCTAGGGGAGGGACTATAGTGAGTCTTCTGCCGACCTCTAGGCAGGCACTGGCCCTTTCCATCCTCTGCCCTCTGAAGGTCAGCATTACCAAGGTCAACATGCTCTTGGCTTAGAGGGTTTGGAGGAGCCATTTGCTCCCAGGACTGGACAGAGGACAATAATCCAGTCTCTGGGGGAAACGGGTGGGTTTATTTCAGGATCCTTGGGTGGACCAAGTCTCCACAGGCCTCCAAAGAGCACTTGACTGGCCTCCCAGGCTCAGGTCTCTGTGCACTGCGGTCTCCGAGGTCCTCAAAGACTCCCCGGGTTCAGGACCCCTCAGGGCTGGTTGCTGAGGCCCTGGGCACGCAGCTGTGCAGGGACCCAAGGCTCAGGGGAAGCAGCTGGAAGTGCTCCTGGGATGGAGGTTGGGGTGGGGAGGGAGCAGTAGGGGAGGGCACAAAATGCAGGTGGTGACGGTGGTTTTGGACCGTTTCCAGGGATTGAGCTGTAAGCACAGAGGAGACTGGGCAAGGCCCTACTGTTCTGGCAAAGCAATAGGAAGCATTTCGGAGATTCCAAAACATCAGTGGATTTGGGGGGATCTACTTGTCTTTCAGTTCAGGAGAAGCAATAAAGTCAGAGGTGGTGGTTTATAGCAAGGTTTTCCAAATTTAACACATTGACTGCCACACTAGGAAAACCATTTTTTTGTGTTTTATTACAAAAATAGAATAAAAACTTTAAAAACAAAATGATCCTTTCTAATTTAATGAAAAATTTGTTATTTTTTATTGTTTTCTGTGTGTCAGTTATATGCAACTTGAAAAACAGTTCAAGTGCCTTCCAAGGTAAAGAGACGTGTGAGTTACATATGCTTCTCAAGGCTCTGGGCTCGAAACTAGTGTGGGTTAAATACAACTCACATGGCAGTTAATGTGTTCATATACATTCAAGTCCCCTGGAGCTCTTGCTAAAATGCAAATTTTGATCCAGTAGTTCTGGGGTGAGGCAAAGACTCTGCATTTCTAACAAGATCCTAGGTGATGCCAATGCTGCCAGGGTGGGAATCACACTTTGTGTAGCAAAGGCTTAGAAGACCCAGTTGGACCACATTTCTGTGTTCTGGGAGAGGTTAAGCACAAATGTACTGATATTAAGATTATTTGGAGGGTTTCGGGGAAGACAGCACGTGTCTGAGGTCAACAAAGAGAACCATGCCAAGCCTCAGGAAGACTGGAGAATGCAAATTGCTAGGGTCAGGGAATGTTAGGAGAGGTTGCTTCATAGCTTCATCGCTGGGCCCTGAGCTCCAAAGGTCTGCACTTCTGCAGGAGTAGAGAGTATTAGCATTGGAGGGGACATGGCAGATCTTCTGATTTAATTCCCACATAATATAGATAAGGAGAAGGAGACATCCAAGGTTACACAGCCAGTTAGTGGCTCAACATTATAGGACCTTGTGTGCAGGCTCAGTGGTTTGCAATTCTGCTTGTTGGTGATGCAGAGTCACAAAAAGATTTAAAGAGAACTTTATTTCAGAGCACTTCTCTGGTAGGAGAGTGGGGGTTGAAAGGGCCACATTCAGTTAGGAATCAAGAGAATTAGAGGCTTCTGTACACGGACAAATAGAGCAAGAGATGAGGAGAAGCTACTTTCCCCATCACACTGAATTGTAATTGCTTTTAATGACATCTATCTTCCCTTTTAGACTATAAATTCTGTGAGTGTGGAGTCTCTAACTTGTTTAGCACTGTATTTCTACCTAAGACCTTGTGTACACCTGGCACATGGAAGATGTTTAATATGTGTTTGGTAATAGATGAGTAGATGGATGGATGGATGAAGAATAATACTAGATCTCCTTTGTAGTCAAATGTCTAATAGATGTGATCATTCTTGAAATTAGGATAGGCGACTTTTGTTTTAAATGAGTAAAATACTTCCCTTTCCATGAACATGAATATAAATATAAATATTAACTTAGTCAAGAATCAGTTAAAGTATGTTAGAAATACTCTTACCTGAAGCATAGTCCCTTTGGGGAACACTTGGAGGAGCTTTGACTTTCAGCCTGTAAGTAAGAACCATTAGACAAAGGGTCACTGGGCAGGACAGCCGGTGCCAGGGCCCATGACATAAGCTGATACAGAGATAACAGATAGACCACTAATGAATAATGGCTTCTTTCGGGTCCATCATGTTGAAAGATTTAACATATGGTAAATACAGTGAAGCCAGTAGTCCGAGGTTTCCCACCTCTCCCATGTCCCCAGTGCACAATGTGGCTACTTGGGGGAAGGTGAAGTTGGGTGGTGAAGGGCTCACAGAGGCCAGAGTACTAGTTAGCTCTGAGTGCTGAGGTTCAAGGAAGATAAGAGTTGATTGGTAGTTAGGAAGGTAAGAGAAGTTGAACAATATTTTAATGGCTTACAAATGGTATCAGTAACAGGACAAAAATTAACTATAATAAACGTTTTGGTTGTAGGTCAGGCCAAAATTACTTTTGCACCACTTTACAAAATGTCAAATAAGTGAACAGTGAGTGTCTCAATACTGGGGATTGTGATATTTAGCTTATTTAGAATTCCGACGGTTTCAAGAACTCTCAAAACAACTATCTTTATGCACATATGAAATGTACTGAATATTCACAATCCTTCTCCACTCATTAAAATAAGAAAATTTAAATTACATTTTTAAAAAGTATTCCAAGTTTCAGACATTTTATAAAATCTAACAACACCTCAATTTCTATTATTTGAAATTAGTAAAGTGTATATTAAATTATTATTTTTAATAATAATTGCCCATTTTAATTAAGAATGATTTGCTTAATGAAATTTAAAATATATATATAAATAAAACATATCCAATAGCCTTTATTTACTAAAATAGCATATCCTTTCATAGAAGCAGTATATAGGGTAACCATTATATACAAAATATTCATTTCTTGAAAAGAAAAGCAGCACAAAAATTCACGTTTGATTAAAAAACACACACATGAAGAACTTATAAACCAGTATTGTAATTTTGCAAGAATAATATATTTGCATAGAAATTTTTTTTTTTCCCTGATAAAATAGGCTCTCAATATTATCTCATTCAATTCTTATCATAGCCAGCAGGTGTGCCAGGAAGGTATCATTTCCTATGCTAAGGTACAGAGACAGAGATTGTCCAAGGTGTTGTAGGGAAAAAAAACAAAATCAAAACTGGTTGTAGTGCCTGGGTCAGGTCATGGAAGAGTAAAATTTCAGAAAACAAAAACCATTATCTGCTATCATTTCATAAAAGAAAACAAAGGGTATTTTGACATCCCCAAATCACCTCAGTATAGAGGACAAACTCATGAAAGGACCGTTGGCCACTGAGCACAGACCAGGAATACAAGGTGTGGTTTGAACTTTATTTAGTAGCTGGCAGCTGCACTCCAACCCTCAACACTTCAAGGTCCTTATTTTCTCATGCGGCCATAGACCAGTGAAAACTCTGTCGCGGTCTTGTGTTAGGGAACCGGTGTGTTCGACTGTGTGCTTCCTCCTTTCAAGTTAGCACCTGTTGCCTGGCTTCAAGTGAGAGTGTAACTGCGGGTCACTTTGAGCTGAAGGGCCCTTGACTTCACCCAGGGTAATGACTAATCGTGGCCATATTTTCCAGGCTGAGAAGAAACATGTTTGTCAAGTAAAAGTGCTTTTGTCCTGTTCTAAAGGCACAGAGAAATGGACTTTTATATACTATTCTTGGTACAAAATTTTGGGAGAAAAATTTGGTGATAGCAATCAAAAATGTAAGAACACAACTCCTTCCACGCAGAAATTTCACTTCAGGAATTTAGTTTACTGGTACACTCAAGGTCTGCAAAGGATATTTATTGAAGTATTGTTTATGACAGTGATACTGAATGAACTGGCCAGAGAATTTTTTTTTTTTTTTTTTTTTTTTTTTTGAGACAGAGTCTCACTTTGTTGTCCAGGCTAGAGTGAGTGCCGTGGCGTCAGCCTAGCTCACAGCAACCTCAAACTCCTGGGCTCCAGTGATCCTTCTGCCTCAGCCTCCCGAGTAGCTGGGACTACAGGCATGTGCCACTATGCCCGGCTAATTTTTTATATATATATATCAGTTGGCCAATTAATTTCTTTCTGTTTATAGTAGAGACGGGGTCTCGCTCTTGCTCAGGCTGGTTTTGAACTCCTGACCTTGAGCAATCCACCCGCCTCGGCCTCCCAAGAGCTAGGATTACAGGCGTGAGCCACAGCGCCCGGCCTGGCCAGAGAATTTTGATTGATGTTATCAAATTGGCCTGCAAAAATGTTGTGCCAGTATAAATTTACAGCTCCCTCACCCTAAAAACTGTCCACCAAAATGTAGCTAGTTAATTGAATTATAATACATTTATAGTATACTATTAATCAGCCATTCAAAAGAGAATATGGTTTGTTTTTACATACTAACAAAAAAAGATGTCCATGATATAGGATTAAGTGAAAGCAATAAAACAAGCTAGTATAATGGTGGATGTCATATAATGCCAGACCTGTGTACAGGTATGTAAAGCATCAGTGTTTGTACGTGTGTAAACATATACATATAGATATACTGAACTCACTCATGACAATGTCTGTTTCTGGAAATGAGTTAAAGTGGGGATATGAAAAGTGGGAGACTTTGACTTCCTACAATTCTGAATTCTTGATTTTTTTTTTCCTGTATTATTTTCATTTTAAAAAAAACTTAAAAACTCAACAGAATACCATTTCTTCTTTTCTCATGACTTACATTTTGAGTGGTAAATGCAGGTATGTATAATTTCTATTTTCTTAAAAAAAAAAAAAAGCTTAAGAGTTTTTAGTGTACAAGAAGTTTTGGGATTCTAGCTTTCCCTTTCCAAGTGCCGATTGTGAAAACACCATTTTAAGGCAACAATTGAAAAAGCAGAAGTCAAAATATAGAAAACCGACATGGCATCCTACAGAAGCCTGGCTGTATTTTGTAACTTCTCATTTGGATTTCTCCAGGCGTGTCCTGGCTGCCCTCAGCTACAGAGTTATAGACCTGGTTTTCCTGCTTTGACTTTTACTAGGCTTCTTGAGTGGTCATAGCTCACCCTTCCTGCAATGAGAAGGAAAATCAAACTTCCCTGAGTATCACCTTACTCACTTACCATATTTCTAGAATCTAGACCTAACCACCATCGATTCTAGCCAATAGTAAGAAAGGGCTACACATGAATAGGATTGCAACTCCTCACTCAGGTAACAGAGAAATTTGTTTTCTTCAACATAGCACAGTCTTACTTATCTTATAGAGCTAAATATTTAAACACAGTCTAGCTTACTTTTTGATTTTGTTCATTATTCCACCTTCATTGTTCTTAATATCATGGACCATCTTCTGAAGCTGCCTGTAAGAAACAAAAGTAAACATAAAATATTACTAACCAGGCTGATTTTTAAAAATAAAGTCTTCTATTCTTTTTGAATACAAAAAAGGAGGAAAAAAACACCCCTACAATAAAACCTCCAAATAGCATGAATTATATTGTATTTAATTAAGTTGACCATCTGCTACTTTAGCAGAAGAAAAGCAGGACTGATTCTATAGGGAATGTAGTCATTGGGCTATGTCCCCATCCATTGGGATGGCTAGGCCAGTGTCAGGCTGCGAAGAAAGGAATTCTGATTCCCAGATCCGTCTGTTCTGAGGAGACAAGGGAGGCAAAAGCCCTGTGATGCTGTCACAAGCCTCACTGTTCAGTGCTTATTATTACTTATTATTGGCATTTATCCACACTGCAAGGATGAGTACTACTCTCTGGACACAGTGCACACTGCATTCAGACCCAAGATGTTTTCTAAACTTTACTAGGTACAATCTATAAAAACTGTCATTTAAAAGTTACACATACCTCATCCCAGGGATGCAGGGATGGTTCAACATACGTAAATCTATAAATACAATTCACCACATAAACAGAAGCAAAAACAAAGACCACATGATTCTTTCAATAGATGCAGAAAAAGCTTTTGACAAAATTCAACACCCTTTCATGATACGAACACTTAAGAAAATAGGCATAGAAGGGACATACCTAAAAATGATACAAGCCATATATGACAGATCCATAGCCAACATCATACTGAATGGGGAAAAATTGAAATCATTCCCACTTAGAACTGGAACCAGATAAGGCTGCCCACTATCTCCACTTCTGTTCAACATAGTGCTGGAAGTCTTGGCTACAGCAATCAGACAGGAAAATGGAATCAAAGGTATCCAAAGAGGGGCAGAAGAGATCAAACTTTCACCGTTTGCTGATGATATGATATTGTATCTAGAAAACCCCAAAGATTCAACCAAGAAACTCCTGGAACTGATCAATGAATTTAGTAAAGTCTCAGGATACAAAATCAATACACAGAAATCAGAGGCATTCATATACGCCAACAACAATCTAATTGAGAACCAAATCAAAGACTCAATTCCCTTCACAATAGCAACAAAGAAATTAAAGTACCTAGGAATATACTTAACCAAGGACGTAAAAGACCTCTACAGGGAGAACTATGAAACACCGAGGAAGGAAATAGCAGAAGATGTAAACAGATGGAAATCCATACCATGCTCGTGGATCGGCAGACTCAATATCATCAAAATGTCTATACTACCCAAACTGATCTACAGATTCAATGCAATACCTATTAAAATCCCATCAGCATTCTTCACAGATATAGAAAAAATAATTTTACGCTTCGTATGGAACCAAGGAAGACCCCGAATATCAAGAGCAATTCTAGGCAACAAAAACAAAATAGGAGGCATTAATATGCCAGATATCAAACTATACTACAAAGCTGTAGTAATTAAATCAATATGGTATTGGCACAAAAATAGGAATATTGACCAGTGGAACAGATGTGAGAATCCTGATATAAAACCATCCTCATATAGCCATCTAATCTTTGATAAAGCAGACAAAAACATACGCTGGGGAAAAGAATCCCTTTTCAGTATATGGTGCTGAGAAAAGTGGATAGTCACTTGTAGAAGGCTAAAACAGGACCCACACCTTTCACCTCTCACAAAAACCAACTCACGCTGGATAACAGACTTAAACCTAAGGTATGAAACTATTAGAACTCTAGAGGAAAAAGTTGGAAACACTCTCCTAGACATCGGCCTGAGCAAAGAGTTTATGAAGAAGTCCCCAAAGGCAATCACAGCAGCAACAAAAATAAATAAATGGGACATGATCAAACTACAAAGCTTCTGCACAGCCAAAGAAATAGTCATGAAAGTAAACAGACAACCTACAGAATGGGAGAAAATTTTTGCATCCTATGCATCCGATAAGGGACAGATAACTAGAATATACTTAGAACTCACGAAAATCAGGAAGAAAAAATCAAATAACCCCATTAAAAAGTGGGCAAAGGACTTGAACAGAAACTTTTCTAAAGAAGACAGAAGAATGGCCAACAAACATATGAAAAAATGCTCAACATCTCTAATCATCAGGGAAATGCAAATCAAAACCACAATGAGATATCACTTAACCCCAGTGAGAATGGCCTTTATCAAAAAATCTCCAAACAATAAATGCTGGCGTGGTTGCGGAGAGAGAGGAACACTCCTACACTGCTGGTGGGACTGCAAACTAGTCCAACCTCTGTGGAAAGCAATATGGAGATATCTTAAAGCGATACAAGTGATCCTACCATTTGATCCAGCAATCCCATTGCTGGGCATCTACCCAAAAGATCCAATGACACTCTACAAAAAAGACACCTGCACTCAAATCTTTATAGCAGTACAATTCATAATTGCAAGGCTGTGGAAACAGCCCAAGTGCCCATCAATCCAAGAATGGATTAATAAAATGTGGTATATGTATACCATGGAGTACTATTCAGCTCTAAGAAACAATGGTGATATAGCACATCTTATATTTTCCTGGTTAGAGCTGGAACCCATACTACTAAGTGAAGTATCCCAAGAATGGAAAAACAAGCACCAGATATATTCTCCAGCAAACTGGTATTAACTGAGTAGCACCTAAGTGGACACATAGCTACTACAGTAATAGGGTATTGGGCAGGTGGGAGGGGGGAGGGGGGTGGGTATATACATACATAATGAGTGAGATGTGCACCATCTGGGGGATGGTCATGATGGAGACTCAGACTTTGGGGGGGAGGGGGGAAATGGGCATTTATTGAAACCTTAAAATCTGTACCCCCATAATATGCCGGAAAAAAAAAAGTTACACATATCCAGAAGCCATAAAAAAATGACTAAATGTGACTAGATAAATATTTGAAACTTTTGTGCAACAAAAAGTAATATGTACAAAATCAAAAGATAAATGACATGCTGGAAGCAATATTTGCAGTACATAATAATAAGGACTACATAGCTTGATTTACAAAGAAATCTTACAACTCAGTAAGAAAAAGAGGAACAATTCAATAGAAAAATGAGCAAAATATGTGGACATATAGCTAATAGAAAACAAATACAAATGGCCAACAGACCAATGGAAAGATATTTAACAAATCTAACTCAAGACTGCAATTAGATACCACGTTCTGCCTATGGGGCTGGCAAAGCATAACAAGTGTGGTATTACCCAGTGTTGGGAAGGTTAATTGTTACAATCAATATGTGTCAAAATTTAAAATGTCCATGACTTTTGACCCAGTAATTCCACTACTAGAATTTGCCTTATAAACATGGTCACAATACTATACCATTATATACTCATAAGCATGTTTATTACAGCATTATGTGTAAGAACTCTAATCTTCTGTGCTCTCCTTGGCCCCCACAAGAACTCTGAAAACCTAAATGTCCATCAATCATTAAAAGGGAACTAGTTAAATAAATGTTCATAGAGCCATACAATGGAATGCCATAGACCCTTAAAAAAAAACAACAAGAAATATACATCTATTGCTGCCTGATGTTTCTACTTTCTAAAAATGGAACTTACATTTACAATGAAGATTTTTTTATATTATTTGAATTTTCATGACATATGCATATATCACTTTTATTATCTGTATTTATATATACATAGAGGAAAATGTTAACATGGTGGGAATATAGAGCCATGTTATGTTTTCATAGTAATTTCCTGACTTAAACATATATATGCATACATATATATATATATATATAATTGCATGTGGTTCTTCCCTGAAAGAGTAGGATGTTTGAATTTACTTTTCAGGCAAGCCTTTCTTTTGTTTTGAGAAAACTATTTTATTGTACCCTTTAGTTAGTAAAATGTACAGTCTGTGTACACAACCATTGTTCTTGGAGGAAGCTGTGATTTCCCCACAAACCTGAATGCAGATTTCTCTGACTCTAGGAGGGAGGCTTGCTGTTAGGTTACATGAAGAATGGTTCACAATTAAGCCTCACATAGGTCTATGAGCCCTGTGGGCGGATCTGGGAGAAATATTCCCTCGGCCCTCTGTGGATTTAGAGTACTCATGCTGAGAGAGAGAGGTTGCAAGGGATGGATTGGATTGATTGGGAGGATGCAGTAATTTCAAATCGAGAGCAGAGGGCAATTCTGATTGTAAGCTGACTGTAACTGGAATAACTTTAGCCTGAGTTAATGCTTAACCAGCTTAAAGGGCAAAATGAGCCAGCCGTGAAGGATCCTATCAGATGTTTGTCAAGAGTGGGGCACAGGCAGAGTAATAGGGAACCAGGGGCTGATCTGCATAAGTGACTTTGCTGTGGATGTAAACAGACAGATGTAAATTGTTGCAAAAGAGTTGGATACAATTTTGTCATTTGCTCAACTTGGTATTTCCTAATTACTTTTTATTGCAGATTATTATAATTATACTGTGTAATTATATCATTATAGTAAATTGCCGAAGTGTTTCATAAACTACATTTTTATTAATACATAATAGTTGTACATATTTATGGGGTCCATGTGATGTTTTGATGCAAGCATACAAGGTGTAATGATCAAATCAGGATAATTGGGATATCTATTGCCTCAAACACTTACCATATCTTGTGTTGGGAACATTCCAAATCTCCTAGCTATTTTGAAATATACAGTAAATTATTGTTAACTATAGTCATCTGGATAAACTATACTTTTTATGTTTCAAAATTT
This sequence comes from Microcebus murinus, assembly GCF_040939455.1. Classification (NCBI taxonomy): domain Eukaryota; kingdom Metazoa; phylum Chordata; class Mammalia; order Primates; family Cheirogaleidae; genus Microcebus; species Microcebus murinus. Next base: position 29,322,496 of record NC_134117.1, on the reverse strand, counting down.
TCTTCTCTCTCTGTATATCCTTCACACAAATCCTGACATCTGCAGACTGCTCAGTTACAGCTGCCAAACTTCTGTGACCTGGGAAGACACAATGACCCCCACACCGAGGGATGAGATGATGCTCTTAGCTCATTGTCTGAACTCATCCCACACTGTGTGATGCAGAGCTTTGCTGCTCTCTGGTATTGCACATTTTATTTTGGAGCACTTTTTCCCTCTATTGCAACCTACAGCGTATGCAATGGCAAAGGAATGTATGACCGGTCTGCTCCAGGACAGGTTGCTCTTGATTAAAACAGCAGTGTTTTTATTGAGATGAATTGTGTGTAGGTAAAAAATAGATAAGGAATAAAACATCTTCCCTTTGATTATCTCTTTCAGAGATATCCTCCCATGGTGAGGGGAAGAATAATCTAATATATGCTTTAAAATATATTAAGATGTAATTTTTAAGCAGTAGGATATTTGGGCATTTAAAAATGGTGAGTGAGTCACATAAATAGTTATAATAATTGTCACTTGTATAAGCCAAAGCAAATTTATACTCTCTGTTTTTCATTTTTAAGCTTTTGAATTAAGTCACTGGACTTAGTTATTTAACAATACACTGTAGGAGTATGACCTGGGTTGAGCCTGGACCTCAAGAGATTTAAATCCCGTGATGTGCTCAGAGTAGAAAAATCATCATGTGGAAGCTACCAGCAGACTTTTTGCCTTCAAAGAAGGGGCTTACTTTAGAATCTAGTAGAACCGAAGGGCTATGGGACCGTAGAGAGCTGGGCCCCACCCCTGAGTTTCTGATGGGACAGGTCTGTGGTCGAGTCAGAGAATTTACATCGCTTATTTATTTATTACAATAGATTTAGGCGGTACGAGTGTTTTTTGTTACATGGATGCATGCATTGTATGATGCTGAGTCAGGGCTTTTAGTGTATACCCATCACCAGCAGAGGGTACATTGTACCCAACAGGTAGATTTTTATCCTTCATCTCCCTTTCGCCCTCCCCCACTGAGGGGCTTGTAAATAGCTGAAACTCTGATCCAGGTGGGTGTGACAGGCAGCAGTGAAATAGCAGGATCCTTCCGCTGGAGGGAGGGGAGAGAAGACAAGAGCAGACCTGAGGAGACCCGGAGAAGCAAGTGCTGTGTGGAGTCAGTCACAGGCTTGGGCCTGAAGGGCGGGGAAGGAGGGGACAATCTCAAGTTCCCTCCTGTGCCTTCAAACCCAGTCCCTCTCCGGATCGTTCTCTGAAACAGTGTTTTCTAGAGTACAGTCTAAAGATGATCTACATCTACCTATTAAAAATTCAGATTGCAAGAGCCCTAAGCCATACCAATGGAATACAGATTCTGTGTTGGGCCCCGCAATCTGCATTTCAACAGACTTCCTAGGACCGGTGACTCTTATGCACACCAAAGGTTAACAACCATTTAAAAAGGATTAGGACAGGTTTATCTCCTTCTAGGCCAGGCTTAATTGCAAAGAGCAAAAGAGAAGACTTTCCAACCTCCAGAGTATATTCCCACCTGACCACGATTGCCTGAAATCTCTTTAACAACAAATCTTGCTACTTACTCCATTAACTCGAGGCCATAGGCTTACCCAGACACTCTCCCCAGGAAAGGAAACACACTGGCCAACAGGAGTTTCAGTCAATGTTTTCAGCTGGAGAAGCGAGCAGAAGGAATCAGCTGTGGCTGTTGATGGCCAGGTGTTCGCCTTTACCTGGGCTCAGAGCAGCACAAGTCAGGCAGAGAGATGCCTCTTCTCTGCCTGCCTTTGGTTCCCAGGTAGCCTGGCGGTGGAGCAGGTGCTCAACCCCAGGAGCTAAACGCATATAACCCAGCCTTCTGCAATGATGATTTCCTGAGTTAAAGTTAAGACTTTGCATCAGTGGGCAGTCTTTATATATCTTCTCCTTCCTGGAAGAAAAGTTAGGTTGGAGATGGGCTCTTGACTTAGGCTGCACATTAGAATCACTTAAGGAACTTTTAATAATCCTGATACCCAGCCCTCACCCTAGACCATTTAAACCAGAATCATTGGCTCTCAGGTGAGTCCAGTGTGCAGCCAAGGCTGAGAACCGCTGGCAGTGTTGTCAGGATAGGAGGTCTTGGTGTCTCCCCCAGGGAAGATCCTCTGGCCAAGAGAGCATAAGGATCCACAGATGTGTATAGAGCTTCAGAAAGTTGTCTGCAGGCCGAGAACAGCCCCAGGAACATAGGGGATAGAACACGTCCAGGAAGGAAGGTTGATGGACACTGAGCTCTACCGGGGCCATGGTGGCATGGGGAGGGCAGCTGCACAGCTGTTTCTGGCCAGAAAACACATATTTTGGCCAGATCACTAGAGTTCTCCCAGAAAATTCATATTTTACAAAATACTTTTCAAATGCTTTCTATTAAATACGGGAGATGATTTAACAGATGGTATCATCTGCAAGAAGTATATATTGTAAAGTTTAGTAGAAAAAAATAAGAGGATCAGAAAACACCTTGCTTTCCTTTAGCTCCTTAGCACACTCACAGAGGACCATGAAAAGGCAGGTTTTAGTGTATTTTTTCACTTCTGTCTTTCCCGAAAAGGTGGAATGTAAAGCACTGCTAATCAGAGAAAATCTGTGCTTAATCTGGATTTAGGAACAGATTAAAGAGGGTCTTGAATGAAAGTGACTCTTTGTAAACAAGCAGAGCAGATAAGTCCTTCCTTCTTCACCCCCACATCTTAACCTCGGCTCCCGTTCTTGAGTTTCCTCCTTTCCGTATCCACAGGGCTAGTCCTCCTCTCGGAGCCAGGAGCCAAGCCCACACTCTCCCCTTTACGCCAGGAAAATGTAGCAGCTGGCAGCATGGCCCCCCCAACCTGTGCAGTGAGGGTTTGTGAGGGCTCTTTTCAGCTGTTCCTAAAAACCCAGATTTCAACAGACCACCCCCTCCTCCAGGATCTGCAGCAGCTCCCCAGTGTGCACTGAACCAAGCCCGAGTGTTTAAATCTTGGCTGAGTTACCCAGTCTCAGCCTGAGCTCCTGCAAGAACCCCTGGGGCTGCTGGCTCAGTCCTTTGATTTATCCACATATACGTGGCATCCTTAGAACATCCGTTCTGGTAACAATCCCCTAGGTAGGTATCTGCAACCTATGTTTCTAAGATCAATTTGGAGTAGAAATCTCTCTGATGTTTTCCTTGGTGTACATATAAGCAAAGAATATATCTATTAACTACTTTATGCTATAAGCAGATAGTAACATTTTTTTAATTTAAATTTTAAATAAATTTAAACACATTTACAGTTTTAAAATTTAAAATATTTTAATGAATATTACTAGGTTTGCTGATTCTTTAGCTTAGTGGTCCCCAACCTTTTTGGCACCAGGGACCGTTTTCATGGAATACAATTTTTCCACAGACTTGAGTAGGGGATGGTTTCGGGATGGTTCAAGCACATTACATTTATTTTACACTTTATGTCTATTATTATTACATTGTAATATATAATGAAATAACTATACAACTCAACATAAGTTGGGGACCTTTGTTTTAGCTGACTTCCTCTTTTTTCAGGTGTTTAAATTATTTAATGTTATTGACTCTGGACCTCTTTTTAAAATGCTACTCATCATTTTTTATAGTATTTTAAAATTTTTGTTCTTATATTTTAATACAAGTATATTATAGAAAATCTAAAACTACCAATAGGAAAAAGAAAAAGAAGAAAACAGAGCTCATAATTTGATGTCTTTGGATCTTCAGGTTTGAAATTTCTGAGCTGTCTTTGACCCCTTTCTCTCTCTGAGTCTTCACCTCCCATCACCAGTCATGTCAAAACAGCGAGGAACAGCAGCCAGGGATCGGGAACAGCAAGTGCAAAGGCTCGGAGATGAAATCGTCTAGGATATTCGGGGTCTAGTGAGAAGTTGAGAATGGCAGACAAATCATGATATTAAACTTTAAGGGGAGCCCTTAAAATCAATAAACTGAGCTAAATAATATATAATTTAATGTAGAATAAAACAAAAATGTCTTTGTTTTATTCCACAAATATTCAGCAAGTGCACCTTGAGCAAGGCAGGATAGAGAGCTGAACCGAACACAAATCCTGCCCTTCGATAGTGCAGGAAAGAGCCCCTTCCCACCACCTTCCTATGTGACAAAAACCTTCTGGCCTATGTGAAGCCAGAGGACAGGTACAGACAGACTGAAGGATGCTCTGAGTCATATAAAATATCTTCCCTTTGGGTAATTTCTGTCTTAAAGCTGAAGTCTTTCCCACCAACCTATTATTTTGAAACAGAAAGCCGCGTTTTTAGTGACTGCAGCAGAGTCCCTGCGACAGCTTCCCTCCTGTCCAGTCCTGCTCCCGGCTGCCTCATGCCCACTTCCTCCAGCCTGGTCTTCCTGTGACATTATCGGTCTTATATTTAGATTTGCAACTTCAGCACCCAAGGCCGCCTCCTTCTGGAAAGCAAGCCCACAGTGGAGCTGGCACAGAAGCGTTGACAGTCCCTTCCGTGGCCTGACAACCTGAGTGAGATGCCACAGCCAAGCGAGTGCTCCCCACCCTCGCTTCACAGATACTGAGGCCCGAAGAGATCACGATGCTTGTCTCAGGCTACACAGCTTTGAAATCCGAACTCCTAATTCTGCCTGTAATTAAGGTAGCCACAGAAATTTGGAAGTGAGAGAGACTTAACCACTTTGGTACCAGCGTCGACTATAGTCAACAGCCAAAAGCTTTTACTTTTATCTCTGCAGTTGCAGTGCGTACGTTCAGCTAATAAGTTACTGTGAATCTGTGACCTTTTAACAAGTCCTTAGTAGGAGTTATTATAGTTATTTTCCTAAAGCTGCCTGTAAAGTAAAACAAGCTTTTAGTGCTTTAAAGCTTTCCCCATCACACAAGGGCAAAACAGATGCATCACCAATGCACAGCACAAGCTATCGTGCAGACTGTGAGTGCCGGCTGAGGGCAAGGTTTCTTGGCCGGTGAGCACCGTACCGAAGTGGTTAAAATCCTGCGTCAACCTCCCCTTGTACCAAGGGAGGATATTAAATTCCAGGGAATTTTGCGACCGCCCTAACGTCAATGAAGTTGAAGTCTCCCTGAGCTCTTTTGACCATACCTGTTCTTTCCCTTGCCATACGTGGCTAGAGCCTCCTGCTGGAGGAGAAGCTTCTCCATGGCAGGGAGGTGTCTTCCCCCTTCTCCCACCACATCCAGAGCTGTGACTATACTACAAGCCTGATAAGCCACTGTTGAGACACTGACTCGGAAAATCAACAGCAACAAGAGTAAAAGCCGGCATTTATCAAGCATGCACTCTGTACCAGGCACTTTGTGTGCATTGTCTCATTTAGCCCTCACAAGCACCATGGAAAGTAGGTCCTATTATCATCCTATTTTTAAAATTGTGATGACAAACATAAAATTTACCGTCTTAACCATTTTTAAGTGTATAGTCCAGCAGTATTAAGCATTGTGAATAAGTATATCCATATTGTTGTGGTTATCCCCATTTTTATAGATGAGAAAATCTAGCTCAGAGAGGTTAAGTAATTTGCCCCAGGTTGTACAGCTAATACATGACAGAGTTGGGATTTGAAATCAGGTCTGACTCCAGAGCCCATGCTCTTGACCCAACCACCCATGGATGTTACATACTGACTTGTTTCAGCTTGGCCTGTCACCAGGCCAGGTGACTGGCTTCGCCATGTGCCTCTGTGGGCACCTTCCTCTCTGTCCCTGGAGATGGCATCCAATCCCTCTATAAGCTCAGCAATCTTTGATGGCGACACGACATGCCCCCACCCTTGTCTTCCTATTGGTCCACAAGGTCAGACTTTTCACTAGAGGGGGACGTGGGCTCTTAAAGCCTGTTTCAGTCTATAGGGAAGGGCAGGTGGCAGGGTAGGGGGAGAGAGATAGGGCTGTGCACACAGCAGGCAGGAGGGCACGTGGTAGGAGCTCTCTGGGGGCTGGAACGTGTTCTGAAGTAGGGTGGCTGAACAGGGCAGCTGGAGGGAGACCAGCACCAGATCCCCATGCATCGTTCTCAACACCCTAGTCAGAAAGGCCACCTGAGGGTCCTGGAGTGGAGGGACTGTGTCCCCTTACACATGAGCATCTTGCTGTCACGGTTGTTTCTTACTAACCACTGAGTAACCATAGGAAGTAATTTGCAAGTTTCTCCAGACAGCTCATACCCTACCATTTCTGTCCTTCCTTTTTTTTCCTACCAAGATCTGCAAATACTTTGTGGTAGTCTTTGGCACGTCTGCAGTGCTGAGCGGGGTCATAAGCAGACAGAAATTGGGCTGACTTGGCACAACCAGAAGTAGGGATGATTCCACTAATACCCGGTATCCCTTAGAGAATGCTGGTGGGACTTACCCTATCACAGGCAGTTGGGCATGGGACATGCCACCCTGAGACTGATGAGATGGCAAAGAAACGGTGCTACATTTGCTTTAAAACATTCTTAGAAGATTTGCCACTTGATGTGACAGCAGAAATTGTCACAGCTTTCCCTCTCTTTGACTTCTAGGGGAGAGCCCTTGGGGCCTTGTCTAGAGATAACAGCACTGTCCTCTCCTTTAGCACACGGGGCACTTGCTGGTCCTTGCCTGCACCACCCACCTGGCAGAAAGGGCTGAGGGTAAAGGGAAACTTCTTCATAAAACTATATAAAAGCAGGTTGCAAAACCCAAAAGAGTTAAAGGAGGCTCCTGTATCCAGATATGACTCTGGGTTTGGAAGAGCCCCCAGAGGCCATGTCACTTAATTCTGTGCAGTGTTTTACTCTGTTGTGCTCATTGTTCTAACGAGGAGCTGACAGCTGAAATGTGGTAAGTTCACAGTCTGTCCTCTGCCAGTGTGAAAATTACCATGTGAAACCAATGCTTCTCCAACCGAACCAGCTGTCAAAAAGTTTGTAAAACCAAGTGACCAATAAGTAATTCTAATCCCGTGTCAGAAAAAGTCTCAAAATATAATTCTAGAAAATGAATGGCTTTAAGAATGTGAGTGTCATTTTAAAAATTAATGAGAAAAAGAATCTTGGCTGAGTCTGCATGACATGATATATATAGTCTTGTCACCTACTTGTCCAGGCTTCAATTTCTGCAGCTAAAAGCAAAGATATTTTCAGGATAAAGAGTGATTTTGACAGACAGTATTTCCCACATACTGAAAAAGTTTGACCCAGTTAAACTCTTCCTTGTGGGCTCTGAATAAAAAATGATATTAGAAATATCTTGTGTGTAGAAGTGGGGGTGAAAGGAAACACAGTAATTCTTCAAAAGCTTCTAGAAATGTTTGTCAATAATACATTTAAAGAAAAACTTTGAAAGAAAATCTAGTTGGTCAAAGAAATATATGCTCACAGGTCCCCAAAATACAGTATTTTATGGTAAATATGGGAAATAGTTGATCAGTTTTTTTATTGTAGTAGAATATACATAATGTAAAATTCACCATTTCACTCATTTCAAAGTGTACAACTCAGTGCTATTTAGCACTAATAAATTTACAATATTGTGCAACCACTGTCACTATCTAGTACTAGAAGAGTTTTATCACCTCCAAGGGAAACCCCAAACCCATAAAGCAGTCATTAGTAATTTTAAAGTAGATTTTTTTTCAATATACTTTTAAGGTATTTGCACAAATAGCTTTTGTTTTAATCATGTTAAGAATTTAACAGTATTTATCCTAAAAAATAGCATCAGGTGTATAAGGCCCAATCATCTGGGATTGGCTTGGCAATGATCTTTGAATGTGGAAATGACATGAAATCAGAAGTCTTTCCATTGTGAAAAGAAAATATGGACCCTGAACAGTCTGTAAAGACCATTTAAAAGCCCAAATAAGCAGATATATGTAGAGAGTTCACTTTCCTAATGATTTTGTATTACATTTTATTTTTTGAAAGTATATTTCTCATGTTTGCATTGATTCTATGGTAGTTATTTACACTAAAATAAAATGACTCCTTCCTGGTTTGTTCAGTATTGAGTATGGACATTACTATGCTCTTTATGCTTAAAAAATGATTCTTCATCCTGCAGCTTTTTCTACTTTGAACCAAGTAAAGTTGTAAAGTGAGGGGGTGGGGAACAGAACAAGGAAGGGCATTTCGTTCTGTTTTTGAGCTCACTCTCCAATCCTCTATTCTAAGCACCCTTGGTCACAGCCTTCTCCTGGAGAACTCCGTCTACTTAGGTGTGGTCTTCCATCTCTGACCCTGCCCTCGCTCTTATCTCCGTGTTCCTGAACAAAGTTTCATTCATTTAGCGCACAACCGGTGACTCACCATCTCTGTGTGGGGTAGAAGAGGAGAGCTCTCTGCCCCTGGGTGTGAGCCATCAGATAAATGAGTCCTGCCTGGGTGCTAGCGACAGATGATGGCTCAGTGCCTGGCCTTTTAACACTTGTTAATGTTTACTTTTGAACCAGAACATTGGGATACTACCTTATCCCACACGGATTCCTCTCTAACAATACAGTTTGGGGCATCAGGGAGACCCAGAGCAGGAGAGGTTTTTGGGAAGGAGACATTTACTGAGCTATTCTTATTCTCCATTATACACATTTACTGTTAAACACCCCTTTTATATGTTGTATATTATTATTCCCATTTTCCAGATGAAAACACTGAGGCTAAAAATGCTTAAGTGAACTTCTCAAAGGCCATGAGCTAGTAAGTCAGAGTGAGTATGCAAACCAAGTCTGCCTGATTCTCAAGTTCATATTTTTTCCAGTACCGCAAAAACACTTTTCAGGGCCACCTCTTAAAATACCACATTGGTGCTTTATGGTTGGTCTGTATGTGAGACCAGCTCTGCTCCTTATAATTATAACACTGTCGGATTACATGGGCTGTTCTGGGAGCAGTTTTTGAAAAATATATAGCAGTATGATACCAAACATGCCCGAGTCAGTGTGCAATTCGAGTTTGGGCCTGGAAACATGAAATAGTCTGAAATACTGACAGCATGGATTCTAAAGGGATTCACTAGGGTTTCTGACTAGTAAGTTGGCTGCATTTTAGTTTACAAAGGTGTCTAGGAAAAGCATAGAACACAGACTAAGCTAGAATGCTATGTGGGCCAGTAAATGACACAGGAGGACAGTAGGAAAGGAGAGGGTGAGAAAAAGTCATTCTGTAATAAAGACATCTGCACTCGAATGTTTATGGTAGCACAATTCACAATTGCAAATATGTGGAAACAACCCAAGTGCCCATCAATACATGAGTGGATTAATTGCATGTTATGTATGTATACCATGGAGTACTACTCAGCCACAAAAACCAATGGTGAACTAATAACTCTTGTGTTATCCTGGATGGTGCTGGAGCCATTCTCCTAAGTATCATAAGAATGGAAAAGCAAGCACTGCATGTACTCACCATCAAATTGGTACTAGTTTATCAACACTTAAGTGCACATATGGTAGTAGCATTCATTGGGTGTCGGGCAGGTGGGAGCAGGGAGGAGGGAATGGATATATTCACAACTAATGGGTGCGATGTGCACTGTCTGGGGGATGGACATGCTCTGACTTGGGCAGTGCAAAAACGATTTATGTGACCAAAGCATTTGTACCCCCATATTCTGAAAATTTTTAAAAAACGTTGATACCAAAAGAAAGAAAAAAGAAATGAAAAGGAAGGGGTGGTCTACTTTTCCTCCTTCCTCACAGGCAAACGCAGAGGTGTCACTGTAGAGCCAGCTCTGCTGTCGTGAGCTCCAACAGGTGACTTTACCTCTCTGGGCCTCGGCTTTCTTACCTGAAAAATAAAGGGGCTGGAGAGGCGGCCTTTCAGTCCTTGCAAGGTGACCCTCTGCGTCTCCACTGATGCCCACGTCTCTGCACACTGTGGGGGAAGCAGGCGTGGCCGGTGTCCTCATGGAACCTGTGACCAGCACTGGCTACATAATTTCTGGGGCCCAGTGTAAAATGAAAATGCAGGGCCCCTCCGTCAAAATTATTAAGAATTGCAGGACTGCAACAGCAGAGCATCAAGCCGAGGACAGACTGTTCTGAGCACAGGCCCCTGTGTGACTGTGCGGCCACACGCCCAGGAAGCGCAGGGCCTGTGCTGACGTTGCCTGCGCCGCGCGAAGGGGTGAAGTCTGGATGGCAGGTCTGGGGCCCAGCCAGCCTGGGAGGCAGGGCTGCTCCTCAGGCACTGAGACCTCTCCTCAGAAAAGGGGCCAGCAGAGAAGTGTGGCTCCTCAAGGGGACGCTGCCGGTGCCTTCAGCCAGCTTCTTTGCCTTGCTTTTGAAATAAGCATTGCAACAGCCATGTTGGGCTGAGGGAAATGGCCTGTTTGGGGTACTAGATCATAAAGGTGCAAAATGGTTGTGAAAACATCAGAGTAAAACATAAGCCTTTGTGTGGCTGCTGGCAGACTTGCTTTCAGAAGGGAGGCCAAGACAGGACAGGTAGGAGAAGGGGATTGTGGGGAAGCTCTTTGGGGAGCAGACAGCAGTCAGCAGTGGACAGAGCATGGGGAGGAAGAAGGTGGAGAGGGGAGACAAGCTTGGTCACTGAGAGACGGCGCACTGGGGATGGGGAGACAGATGAGCCAGGAATAAGGAGCCCGACACACAGCCGAGAGGTGCAACCCCCGGGAGAGGATCTCCACTGCTGGTGTCTGACATCGGCCCGTGAGGGAGCTGCTTCCCTACAGCAGTGCGGGGAACCCTGAGGTCACGTGGGGCCCAGAGGACAGCATCACACTTCAGGGTTCCCCTCGCCCTCTATCTGGAGGCAGGGACTTGGATGGGGCTGGAATTCCCCCAAGTCAGCAGATGGCGCCCATGTCTGGAGCAACGGGTGAATCTTCTTCTTAATCCCTCATCATGTGCTTGGTCCCTGGGGGCCTAGGAAGCCCAGAAAAATGTGGAATGAGAAAACTAAGGTTGTCCATGAGAGCTTAAACATCAACACCTGACAGAGCACGCAGGGAAGCACAGTCACCTTCAAGAAGCCAAATGTCCCCAGGGGAACCTGATGGAGCATAATCACAGCTCCTGGGACAGAAGGTATCCAAAGGGAGGCAGTAGCAGTGCCTGTCTGACCGCTGCTGTCTTGCAGAAATGGAGTATTGCTTAAGTGGACTTAGAAGGCTTCCTTGGCGAGGCCATGTCTTTAGTGGGCAGAGCACGGCAGCCCCAACAACTTGGAGGCAGGATTTAGGGTCATGCAAGAGCCTTGGGTATCTGATGTGATGACAGACAGCGACCCCACACAGCCTGATCCCTTACGCAGACCTCCTCTCATGGTTCCTAACATGTATAAAAGGATCAGACTGTTCCTGACATCCAGATATGATCAAAACCAATTCAACGAGTCTTTTTGGAGAAGAGGAGGGGAAATGCAGGATTAATTCATACTAGAGATGGAATAAAGTCTTAAGGAAAAAACCCTCAAAACCCACCCATCAGCTTCAAAAATATATATGCACACTGGCCACAGGGAGACGAGAAAAGAAAGGGTAAATCATGCTCCAGAAACTATCCTGGCTGATGGAAGGATTATGCCAAATACGTGCCTCACAGACACTGCCACAAAATTTTCATATATGACTCAGAAGACATTAAAGAACGGACAGAGAAACACATTTCTTCTCTCCACCCCTTTCTTTGTCTTCTATTCAATGTCCTCAGGTAGTGATCTACCTATGGACCTCAGGGTGACAAATTCTGCTCCAGGACAAGCACAGTGTGTCCATCTCTGTCTGGAATTTGGCCATTAGATCAGATGCACAATCCCTTGGGCTTCTCAATAGCTGTGTTATCACACAATGTGCTTTTTACCCCCACCTTAAGGGTTTCCACGCAAGGTCCCCCCAGTCTACTTGCAGAGGCAAAAACCAAACTATACCAAGAAGACCTGATGTCTGGAAATCATTTCTCATTTCTGCTCTCATTTCTCTACCTGGGACAGAAAAACTTATACCTCGATGGTACATGTAGTTCATGGAATCTAGTTGTGTTTGACGCTAAAAATTTTTTAAGACCAACTCATTGAAATACAGGCCCAAGGACCTCTTGCCTCTCCTCTTGGAAACCCTTACCTAAACCATCTTAGATAGAGGAACATCAGTGTTAAATACATATTGTCATTATAAGCACATACAAATGAATATGTGCTTCTTGTTCTAGAGAGAATTTATCCCAGTTGGTCTGAATCAGAGTTTCTCAACAGCGGCACTGTTGACATTTTGGGCCAGAAGGTTCTTTGTCATGGGGACTGTCCTGTGATGTTGAGTAGCATCCCTGGCGGTCTCTATTACTAGGTGTCAGTAACACCCCCTCTCCAATTGTGACAACCAAATGTTCCCCGGGGAGCAAAATTGTCCCTGGTGGAGAATCACTGATCTAAAAGATCCAGCTATGTCTTGGGGAGAGGTGGGAAAGATACTTCTATGGGGTTTATTAAAAGGCCAAAGAAAGCCATCCAGTGTTTCAATTGCCCTATGAGAAGGCTATCATTTAATCTCTTTTTTCTTGTACATGTTATTTAACAGCCCAGATTTCTTGATATCATTACATGAGTGCAAAAGTAAGGTCCTCTTTAAAAATCAATTAAAGTAGTGAATTCTTCACTGAACAGATGGGGTTAGTTATTTGTGGGGGGAAAACCAAGAGATTGTCTATAAATATGTGCCTAAAGTGTTTGGTACCAGCCCAGTTCCCTCCAATCCAGTGCCAGGGATGGAATATAATTGTGGCTCAGGAGGCAGGGCTGGAATATAATTGTGGCTCAGGTCTTGGAACCTAATTATTGTATCATAGTCCATTTGGAGACAGGTTGTGTGAAGAGGAAGGAGTTGTTTGGCCATGGTACCCAAGCAATCATGGGATCCAGGAGAGAGGGTGCCTCAGACATGTGGACTCTGGTTTAGGGTTTTCCTGGCATAGCTATGCCCAGAGTGGATGGGGCAGTTGCCTGGAGTTTTCTTAACTGATGACCCTGAAGTCCACTCTCACTAGAAGTTTCTGGCAATGTGGCTCCCATGTAGCTTGCCCACAGGGAGAAAGAGTCCTTGTGCAGCTGCTCTGAGTATTCCATCCATTGGTGTGACACAAGATGGCCTGGTTGAGCAGATTCTCAGCTGATGTGCTGCAAGTGGGCAGTGTGAAGAGAATGGGAAACCAGGCTGCCTGGGATGTCTGTCTTATCTCCACCACTGGGTGCTGGGCCTCCCATTTGCAGCTCCTGGCTCTGCTTGTCACTCCAGTTAAAGGGAGTTGGATCCAGTAATACGACGAGGAAGAGAGACAGCAAATGACAACTCATAATGGGTTGAGGTGCTGGTGGTTGTGTTTATTTGTTTTATGTACTTGTACTTTTTGTTTACTTGTTTTAGTTACTTGTATAAGGTGATAAATACTGTTCTGGGTACTTCAGCCCATATTCTCTCACTTGGTTTTCACATAAGCCTGTGAGCAAGGCATCTCTTGTTGCATTCGACAGTTGAGAAAACAAAGGCGTAGAGAAGTGGAATGTCTTCAGGACTCATAGCTACCAACTGGCGATTAAAATCAGCCCCTTTGGGCTCCAATTGCATTGTCCTTCTACATATATGAAGGATACTTCCTCAGGGTCATGGGACAAAATGGCAGCCTTAGAGAAGGTGACACATGTCAAATGTGCTCTCTGTGCTTCAGAGACCAGATCTGAGAGAGACTTTGGGAATTGTCCTCATTTTGTTGAGGAGTTTGACCCAGACAAACATAGGAAAGATGGGGATGGTGTGGCAGAAAAGGAAAGAAAAAGGCCCGTGTGCAAGGGCCATAAAGATAAGGCCGCAGGTGTGGCCCGTGAGAGGGTGCAGAGAGAAGGGTGAGTCAGAGTGGGGGTGGTGATGACGCCACTGCCTGAAACGGGGGCCCAGCGAGGGAGCTAGCGGTGGAAAGGCAAAAAGAAGGTGAATTTGCTTCTGAAGATTTGAACTTGAAAACTTGAGGAACTGAAAACTCCAGCTGAAAATTCCAAGACCTGAGACTAGAAGGCCTAACTCGGAATCCGTCAAACAAGATCTGAGAACGAGAGCTCCCCAGGGAGACCCAGACACCTTGGTGGTGCTCTGTCACTGTCAACAGTTTTATCAGTCACTTTGATGAAGGCAGAGAAGGGATGTTTGCCACATCTGCAGTCCATGCAAAGCTAAATGCCACAGATGTCAGAATCGATAGACCAAACAATCAGAAAGAAGAAATGAAACGAATAGGACACTTATCGGGATCAATGTAATCCTCTGTGTATGTTCAGAACATCCCTTGAACAACTACAGCAGTAATAAGAATAACAGTAATAATAATATTATTTTTTAAAATCTAATAATTAATATGTGCCAGGAACTCCATGTGTCAGTTGCTTCACAAAACAATGTATTTAACCCTTACGATAGCCCTACCGCATTGGTGGTATTATTATTGCCTTTATCTTACAGGTGAAGAAACAGGGGCCAGGGAGACTAAGTAAACTTGCCCCAAATCACACAAATCTTGCTTTGTCTGACTGAAATACCATACTCTTTAATAAAACAAGAACTGAGGAGACATTATTTGACCACACTTGTGTCAAAGACCTTTTCTAGTTGTAAAAATAAGTGGGCATGCATTTGTGTATGCTATAGAGAAAATCGCACAAGCACAGATGGTGAGTCCATTGGGAAGTTAGCAAAATTTGTAAATTTCCATTTCAAATTACTTTCACCCACTTGAATGTTTTCAATGTGATTCAGGATGTTAAATTTTGAAAAGTTCATCTAGAAAGGAATGAAATTTTTATGATCGTAGGAATGTTTATGGTGGAGGGATTGAGAGCCCAGGTCTCAGGGGATTTGTGATGGGATCATACCTTATAAAATGAAGGGAAATTCATGGCTAAGAATCAACTAAAATAACCCAAGAGTCTATGAACTCCTACTAACAGAGAAGCCTACTTCCTGCAGTGTCTCTATGGGAGGAAAAGGTGAGACCCTGTGCTCACACATCTCCACGTCACACACAACTTAGCCACCTCACCTGTCTCAATTCTTCAGCAGCAGAAACTATCCAGGTGTTTGCCCATCCCCAGCCGTGCCCATCTGGGAAAATTCCCCATCCCCTTCATTTTGAGAACTTCGTGTCTCCTTCCCGTCCTGCCTGCCGCCCTTCCCTTGGCTGACTTGGCTTTTCCTCTCCTCCTGGTCATTCCTGCCACCTCCATTCTCTTTTCTGCCCTGGGAATAGACTCCCTGGATCATCCTTTTCAGCCCTCTTGATGGACACTCACTGTCTTTCTATTTTTGTGACTAAGAATCTTAGCAGATTCTCATAGAAGCTTTGATAAGCCTAAGCACATAGACATAACCCTCCACTTACACCGTCATCTGGTGCCGAATAATGACTGACCTTCTGAATTGGTGTTAACTGGTCAGGACAGGGGACACAGCCCACAGGGGCAAGAATTTCACCTGTGGATTCCTCACCATCCCATCTAACTGCAAGCAAGGTTTAAGATGGTGCTTTGAGGCCATTGTGTTTATTACAATTTCATTTCTTTGAAAAGTTCCACGTCGACAGCGTATGTTTTGGCAAAACAGGAAAATTCTGTAAAGACAACTGAGTAACCAAGTGGGGAAAAAAAAGTTACTTTAAGCAGATGAGTGCAGTGTATGATTATCCACAGTATAATTTTGGTTTTCTATCCTATAATCTATGGTCATCTATTGCCTATCAACTGCTCTGTGATCAAGCTGGACTTTGTCCCAAAGGGAGGGATCATAAAATGATTTAAGTTGTATTGCTTTTATTTAAAGCCCTATATAGAGTCCCTGAAAGAGGTTCGAAGGCTCTGTAGAGCTCTAGATTGTGGAACATGTCTGAAAAGAACATTTGGAACCCTCTTGCTCATCTGAGAGAGGCCCTGATATCATGCCTTGTTAGTTTCTTGCCACATCTTTCCTATCTCTCCCTCCCTTTCCCTTGTCATTGCTGTGCCCAAAGTCCAGGCCTACAACTCTAAATGCTCCGGTTCCTTAAGTGCCCATTCCCCCTCCAGTTGCCCTCCCCCTCCCATACATCCTGCCTAGCTCCTTAAACTGCAGGTATGACACCTCCAACAGCACAACCTGTTCTCCAACTCCCTATGGTTAGCACTGCCATCTGCAGTCTGGCCCCACCCAATGACGTGTCCAACCTTACCAGGACCTCTGGGCCCAAATGCCCCACTCCGTAGCCTCTGTTGGGCAGAAAACTCTCCTCATAGTCCTACGGCTGGACTGGACTGTGCCCAGCTCCGAGTGCCAGCTTCTCTATTTCCTCCTTCCCAGTTGTAATGCTTTTTTTCCATTCCTACAACTACTTTTTACCTTCTCCATGGAACCTCTTCCATCTTCCCCAATTCTCTTCTTATACTCACTGAGCCACTTATGGCTCCTGTTGTTTCACACACACACACACACACACACACACACACACACACACACACACCCATGAGGGTCTAGCAACTTGAGACCAAGGGCAAGACCGAGGTGCCTTCTTGTGGCTGTCAGTGCTGACCCCACAGCAGCCTCCGGCATCCTGCCCTGGAAATGGCTGGCAGCCACCAATGCTCCTTGCTGATGCTGGACCAGTCGTTCATTTCGAATCACCTTCCGTCAGCACATACTAGGTGTAAGACCTGCATTCTAACTGTGATGGGCCATCCCTCTGCCCATTCCAGACTTTCTCTTAAATGTAGTCCTGAAAACTCCAATTCTCTAGCTCCTCATTATTTGTGATTATTTATCTGTTACATGTCACATAGTAGTCCCATAAAAACATGAAATGCCAATATGAGTTGGAATATAAAACACTCCCTGAACATTTAAAAGTTCCAATCCTCAAAAGCCATGATGCAGTTACAAAGAGGCAAAAAGAAGACCTTCAACAGCAAAATCTGGGAAGTTGTCTTGTCATAGCTCCTTGACTCATGCCCCTGGAGCCGCTTATAGTTTATTCTAAGTGGCTTTTTATAGATAATTGTTACACTGACGTGAGGGCATTGGGAAGACAGATATAACACCCCCAATACACTTGTAATATACCCACAAAATGAATGAGACAGTAAAACTACAATGAACATGAAGGATGCCAGCTATCCTTAAAATTAAATAGTAATCTGCAATGAAATGAGTGAGACCTCAGTTTAGACAAATCCTTTCTTAGAAAAACTTGTTGCATTCAGACTCTGGAAGTGGTCCTCCAGCAGAATCCAAGTCCTTGGCATTTCTGTGTCATTATCTCTCTAGAACTTTACACTTCACTGTAAACGCCAGCTACAGCGAGGCCAACTTGTTCCTACACATTTATCCAAAAACTCAGTCCACTTCCCTACAGCAATTGCCACCCACTGGGAACTAGCAAAGATCTCCAGGATTTCAGTGTTTCTAAGATGCAGGAAGAGCATTGCGAGGGGAAAAAAGGAGACGCAGAAGGTTAATTATTGAACGGGGAAAATCTTACCTCAGCTTCTGACTGGCAGGGACAGTTATTTTATTAAGCTTGTCCATTCCGTTTGGTGATTGTAAGAGCCTGTCCAGCGGTAACGTCAGCAGCTCCTGGCCCTGCTAGGGAACAGCATGGCAAGCCTGTGGTCTCAAGCGTGCTGGCTACTCGAGTCGGGTTTCTGAGAGTGCAGGCTACCGGCAAACACCCCTGCTCTAGGGAGAAGTAAAACTTGCCCGAGCACATAGTCAAGTTTCATGTTTCTATGTAATCATGTGATCCGGGTAGCCAGCCAGCTTGGCGATTACTCCACGTTGTGTAAACTTTAATAGTGAAACCTATTGGGCATGCAAATTTCTTCCCAGCTGCTTTCTTTTATAATCAGATTTGGAACCAAGTTGGGCTGGCTGGTCACTTCTTCCTGTTTGTCCCAAATACCTACAGTCCCTGTTTTCAGCAGGTGTCCTGTTGTCACCGCTAACTTCCTGGGCTCAAGGAAAAGCAGAAGAATCGATTCCATCTGAATGTCTCTCAGAGACTTTATGCGGATTTGCATAAAGTCATGGATAAGCTTTTTCCACTTATGGAACCATTATATAAAATGGCATTTTCGTACTGTTTCTACCCCCACCCCCACATGTTTTAAAATAAATAAGAGGATGGCAGAGATATAGTGGTAACAGTTTACTCAGAGAGTTAGAGTCTCTCTTTTCCTGGAGCTCTATTTGAAATAGGATGGGCAGTTCTCTGTCCAGGGTCATTTGGGGGTAGAAATGGGTGACTTGGGAAAGGGAGAAGCTCTCCACCATAAGATGTGCGGCCTCCTCATTGGCTGGTAGAGTCAGGAGTTACCCTGTTGAGAGCCAGATTCTTTCACACTAAACCAGGATGTACCCAAAAGTCAGTCGAGAACAAACCTAACAACTTCCTCGTGATGCAATTCTGGCATCAGGCCATTCTGAGGCCTGCCCTAAAAGCAGAGTGCTGCTCCTCTCCCTGCCTTTGTCCCTACCTGTCCTCATCCACTGCTCACTTCATCCCCTCATCAGACCCAGTGACAGTGGGCCACATGGCATGCCAGGCACAGACAGGTTGGGAGAGGCCAGGAGGAGGGCACCATACCTGCAGGGGCTGGATCCATCCGGAGAGCTCTACTTCCCTCCCGGAAGATTTTACATTTCCTTCAACCCAATCTGAAAAACGCAGGCTTATTGGCCGTTTAGAGAGGGGAAGACAGTTTAGGGTCAGGGAGGAAGAGAATGAGAGAGACTGCTCCTTTTGTACCTGCACATACTTCCCTGCAGCCACCGGGAACCAGATCTCTCCTGGGTTGGAAGAACACAAAGGGACAAAGCAGAGGGCTCCCAGTTACCTCTCCTGTCACAGACCCAAGGCTGGCTGAAGACAGAGGGGGAAAGAGGAGACAGAGGAGGCGGGGGGAGAGGAGGGGCAGCAGCAATGGTAGCAGTGGAAACTGTAGGTGGATTTCCTCTTTCCTGAGCCTTTTCTGGGTACAAACGGAGGCTGTCTTTCTCCAGGTAACCTTGATTATTCACATTCATGTACCGCCTGTGAATTTCTGGTTTGGCCAGATGTTTCAAGAGCAACCTCGTCAGAGCTGTTGAAGGGTGGGGCTCTTCTGCTTGGCCAGGCCCACAAGACAGGGGACAGTCTTGCACCAGAGCGATGCTAGTGCCGGACCCCTCTCATTATTTATTTTCCCCAATCTAGCAGCTCAACTTTTTATTTTGCAGTGTGTCCTGAAGGAGCCCAAGATCCCTCTCCCTCCTTTCCCTCCTCTCTCATAGTTCTTAACTCAAAGAAACAGGTAGACCAGCATGGTAAAGTGCATATAATGTCACCAAAGATCAGAAAATCAGGCTGTGCTGAGTGCAACAATAATAGCTCATTCTCTCTGAATTACCTTAAGTGCATCCCATTGGCCACTTGATTTTTCTCTCTACTGACAACTTGGCTGAGCACCTGGGCTGACAAATTCTTATTTCCCCAGAGAAAAAGGCCGGGGGCAAGAGTTACACTTCTGCTTTTTCTTTTTACAGCCACTTGTCTTTCTTCTTTTTACTGCATTTAGTCTGACATGATGAAAGCGAGAGACTGCTTTTCCAGGCTGGACTTTGTGCCTCATGTGGTGTGTAGCGTGACAGCTTAACGTTCTAGGCCAGCCCTGACTGCTCTGCAGCTGTAACTGGCTTCCCCAGAGGGCAATGCAAGGATGGCAACTGATGACCCCAAGTCTTAGCTGATGACTTGTAAAAGGAATGAGGCCACACAACACGATTCCATGGCACACACAGAACAACATACCACCATACACATTCAAGCTCGATCTACGTGGCACAGTGGACATGGAAACTAATTAATCCCTAGATTAACAGATGAGAAATGGAAAATCCCAACCTTAAAGAAAATCTGGAATGCTTATACGCTGCTGGTAAAATTCTAAGGTGAAATAGCTTTGGAAACACTTTGGTATTATCTAGATGACAGATTAGATTGGATGACAGGCATACCTATGACCCAGCACAAGTCATAGATGTGGCTGAGCACTCCTTACCATGTGTATCGAGGTCACATGCTAGAATTTTCATTGACATACTGTTTCTAAAAGAGGTAAAAAAAAAAAAAAAAAAAAAAAAAAAAAAACCCTGGAAATAACTCAATTGTTCATCAACAAGAGAATGAATAAATTACTTATGGCGTACTCACACAATGAAATACTATCCAACAATGGATATGAGTTAACTCCAGTTGCATCAGTATGGATAAATAAAAATAATTTGAGCAATAAAGCAAGCTAAAGAAGCTTATACAGCATGATTCCATTTATAGTAAGGTTAAAGACATGTAAAACTAAATCCTGTATTACTTAAGATGCATACATATATGGTAAAACCCAGGAAATGGCAAAGGTAAAATCCAGGTGAATGGTTCCAGGGAGCAGGATTGGAGTGAAGGGGTCCAGAGGACTTCCAAGCAATGGTAGTATACTATTTCTTAAGTTGAGTGGTGTGTATACATGTTCATTGTATTGTTATTCTTTGTATATCACACATACTGTAGGCTTTAAATATTTAACAAAAAAAATTTTTTTTAAAGATCTGGTCTAGAATTATGGGGCAAAATGCAGACAGTATACCTAACTCTGAGTCAGCTCTGTGAGCTCATGGGGCTTGAGAACAAGAAGGCAGATTATACCGGAGCTTGGGGATGAGACCCAACCTGTCCTGGTTTCTCTGGGGCTCCTTTCCTTGCGTCTGTGGATGACAGCTACAACCCCATGTTTACTAAATGCTTTCTGTGTTTCCTGGACTGTGAGGACATTCACTTTATATGTGAAGGAACTGATTCTTTGAGAGGATAAGTGACTGGTCCAAAGTCTGGGATTCAAACCCCAGTCTGTTTCCACAGTCTCAGCTGCTAATGGTAGGGCTCTGCCATTGCAAGAGAGATCTGTGATTTGGTTCTGCAGAGAGCCCTGCCCTTCAGTCAAGGTACCAACTTAAAACCATGACCTTGGGCTAGTTGTGTAGTCTCCCTGACCACAATTTCTTTACTTTAGAGGACAGGAGAAGGGATTCAAGGAGGATGCAGGCTCCTTCTGACTTGGAATCTGGACATTGCTAGTGCGCACAGAAAGGGATCAGCACCAGGGGAAACATTCTCACAGTTCACAGAAGAGAAGTCTCTGATTCTTTTTATTAGACTGCTTCCCAAGAGGGGCATGGATGGCTGTGGCAGTTTGTAGGGCCTTGCACATAGTCCAGGTCCTCACTGGGACTGGATCAGCCAGAGTTCACCCTGTCTGCTCTGCCATACACCTGCTGATGGCTTTTCCTCTGCCAGGGCAGTTTAGGCAAACTGCCAAAGGAAGTAGGCAAGGTGTGACGTTGGAACTATGCAGAGCTGTAACTACTTCCGTGATCTTCAGCCTCACAGCAACTCTATGGGGAGGTGCTATGACCATTCCCATTTTATCATGTAAAGTCTGAGCCTCAGGAAGGTCACAAGACTTAGTCTTCCTGATCCCTGAGCTAGGGCCTTTAGCCCCCAAACTGTTCACTCTCTTTCCCTTTCTTGGGCAAGGGGTCTGGGGGTGCATCCTGCAGCAACAGCAGCCCTGGCCACTTTCTGACACATGCAGGCCACAGGAGCAGGGACTCACTGCTGGTCAGGCCCACGCTGGCTTTTCTCAGCAAGGGCCCGTTAAAAGCCCAGAGGGAAGAAGGTTTGAGAGGAAGCTCAGGAGCCCGGGTAAGTGGAGGAAACAGCAGATGAGGGCAGGGAAAGGCAAAGACAGACAAGGAAGTGTGGCCTATGCCGCTAGCGGTTTGTTTGTTCTCCTTTGTGGGGAGGAGAGCAGGAAAGGAGAAAGAAGGAAGAAGAGAAGACATCTGTGGCCCAAGCAAAGGGCAAAGGCCTCCCCTTCTGTGAGATACATCAGTTCACTATTTCATCTGTTTCGTAAACTCGACATTCCGCACATCAAATTGGCCTGGAGTGACGCTTTCGTTTGATTAGGAGAATGGCTCAGGCAAAAACAGTCTTTACTCATTGCCTCAGTCCAAGCAGCTGCCAGCAAGAACATGACGATAGCTTCATGTTGGGATGGACAACTCCTGGCCTAGGTGTCGGTTTCACATCTTCCTTCGCCTTCAGCCTTCAGAGCCAATCTGCCAACAAGACTCCCCTCTGAAACGTTTCTGCCTTTGCCCCACTCCCACCGTAGCCCAGGCCCTCGCCTGGATCACTGATCAGCCTCCTGCTACTTCTCTTTAGCTAGATCCACACCCCCTCCTGGGCCCACCATTCTTACCCCTAGTTCACGCTTCCAGCTGCTGACCTTTCCTAAGGTTGCCAGAGGCTTTTCCTTTCTTCTAGAACCAAGTATGAACATCATTCGTGCCTCTCTGTGACCAAGTCTCCCTTGGGACCTATCTTATTCCTCACTAATTCACAGCAGGCGAGCATCCCTCTGCTCAGATGGGTCATCAAGCAGCCTTTTCTCCTGATCACTGTTTCTGGCCACTAGCCAGAAGCAGCCACCCAGGAACAGTGGGAAAGAGATACACGGGATCCAGACAATCAGGAAGCCAGGTAGGTCCCACCAGTTGGGCCATGGTGAGACCAGAGAGCAGGCAAAGGTGGGGAGGCAGACTTCTCTGTCCAAGAAACAGGTGCATCCAGATGTGGAGAGCCAAGACAGGGTTCATGGCCTCCAAGAGCGGAGGGGCTGTCTGCCAGAGGCCTCGGCAGCAGACGCTCCAGCTGCTGATTACCACTTTCTGTTACCTTTTATCTCCTGAAGCTTGACCAGTCTACCCAGGCAGTCCATCATATTCAAAGGATCCCCAGACAAAGGCAGACTTGAGGAAATGTCTCATGTTCTTGAAGATGTTCATTATCTCCAATTTAATATACAAGTTTAATGTGATCCCAATAAAAATAGCAATAAGATCCTCCCCCTCCTCCCATGCCGGATCTGGACAAGCGGATTCTAAAGTTTCTGTATAAAAAGAAACAAGGAAGAATAGCCAAGAAAGCCTTGAAAAAGAAGATCGAGGGAATGGGCAGGGACTAGCCCTTCCAGATATTAAAGTATTTTATGAAGCCTCTCTAATAAAAACAGCATAGTATTGCTGCATGATCAATGGAACTAATAGAAAATGCATAAATAAATTGAAGACTATAAAGATATTAAGTATATTGTGAATGTGGCATCTCTAATGGGGAAAATACAGGCTTTTTATTTGATAATAAACAGGACAATTGCAAAGCCATTGGGAAAAACATAAAACTTAGATGTGTACCTCAAACCATTTGTCAGAGAAAATTCCCAATGAATCAGAAATCAAAATATATAAAATGCAAGGCCAGTAGGCCAGGTGCAGTGGCGCATGCCTATAATCCCAGCATTTTGGGAGGCTGAGGCAGGAGGATCGCTTGAGGCCAGGAGTTCAAAACCAGCCTGGGCTACATAGCAAGGCCCTTTCTTTACAATAAATAAATAAATGGATAAATAAATAAAAATTAGCCAGGCGCAATGGCATTCACCTTTCATCCTAACAACTTGGGAGGCCAAGGTGGGAAGATCACTTGAGCCCAGGAGTTTTAAGCTGTAGTGAACCACGATGGATTCACTGCACTCTAGCCTCGCAGACAGAGTGAGACCCTATCTCTAAAAGTAAATAAATAAAAATTTTAAAAGTAAAAAAATGTAAAAAATGAAGTCATTCATATTCCAAAAGAAAACAGTAAAATTTCTTTATGACCTTATCTATAACTTAAAATCTAAAACTATAATAATAAAAGAAAATTGTGATCAATTTAACTAGAGAAACAGAAAAAATTTTCATGCCAAAAAAATACCATGATCAATGTCAAAAGATAAAGGAGAAATTGAGAATGAAGAGTTATGTCATGTATCAAAGACAAAAGGCGCATTTTCCTAATGGGTAAAGAGTTCCTAAAAATTGAGATGAAAAAAAAACACAAAACCCAAAACCTGAATGAAGGGTGGGCAAAACCCATGAACAAGAAAAGCAAGAGGCTTCTTTTTTTGAGACAGAGTTTCACTCTGTTGCCCTGGCTAGAGTGCCATGGCATCAGTCTAGCTCACGACAACCTCACTCTCCTGGGCTCAAGCAATCCTTCTGCCTCAGCCTCCTGAGTAGCTGGGACTACAGGCATGCTCCACCATGGCCAGCTAATTTTTTCTATTTTTGGTAGAGACGGGGTCTCGCTCTTGCTCAGGCTGGTCTCGACCTCCTGAGCTCAAACGATTCACCCGCGTAGGCCTCCCAGAGTGCTTAGGATTACAGGTGTGAGTCACGATGCCTGGCCTCAGAGGCTTTTAAATGGATGGAAAGGTAGTAACCACATTCCTATCAAGAGAAGGATTATTATAACCACCAGGAAGAAATATCTCATATACCAGCTTGGCAAAAACTCTAGAAGTCTGATGATAGAATCTGTTGTTAAGGCTCTGAGGAAACAGACACTCTTTGCTTGTAAAATGTTACACTCAACGTGGAGAATTGACAATACCTAACGAAATCATAATACTTGAATTTATCTTGTGACTCAAGCAATCTCACTTCTAGGACCCTTCCCTGAAGATACCTTCCCACAAGTACACCTGCAACATCTCCTCGCAATTATTCATTGCAGTTATATTAGCAATAGCAAAAGACTGGAAAAACCTAAGTGTCTATCAGTGGGGAACTGGTTGAATAAATTTTGGTATATTCATATACACACACTTATTATTGCAAAAATAAACATTGGAAGGATAAATCAGAAGCTGATAAAAATAGTCACTCATGGGAGGCAGAAGGGAGCTGGAAATAGACTAGAAGTGATAGAGACGTATGGAGTTTTATGGAATTTTGACTTTCAACATGGTAACTGACATATCTTAAAAATAAAATTAAGGCATAAAGTCAAAAAAAAAAGCAAACCTTAAAAATAAAAATAAACAGAAACAAATGAATTTAAATGGTAACATATCCCAGAGAAGAGTTATGTCAGGTGATCAGTGAAACATATTCTAAGAATGGAAATAACTGCAAAAAAACCTTCACACTTCACTCACTATTTTTATTTTTAGCAGTAAAATATGTATTTTGATTTTTAAAGTGATTAGTAGGAACCAAGATTTTTGATGTAAGAGGAAATAATACAAATATAAAGTCAAAGAAGAGAAAACTCAGTAATGTTAAATTTAATTGAAAATATCAATCTGAACATGATTTCTTAGCACTAAATGATAAAAGGTCCTAGAAGCAATGACATTACAGATTTAAAAACACGAAACCATGTTCAATTACAATTGTATTAAGAAAAAGACGGATTCCTCCCTAAAAGAGCTCCTCTAAGAAAGGGTGATTTCAGGTCTGGGGCAGGAAAAGTAGAAGGTGAACCTGGACCATCTTGTACCAGAAAGGAAGGAGATGCCCAGAGACAGTGGGTGTGTCAAAAGGACATAGGACCAGATCCTTGAAGGGGGTTCCAGTAGACAATTTTGGGACAATTTGAGCCTCAAAACAAACACATAATAATAATGTCTGTAATTTATTTTAAAACATCAAACAAATAAAAATATACTAGTCCATAATAATATAACCAAAAAAAACCAAAATTATTTTCCAACATTAAAGATAACTTCCATCAACTCATGAATTAGAAATTTTAAAAAATTAAATTTATTGGAAACTAAACTAAATGAAGCATTTACCCTGATGTTTTTAGGAGGAATTGAAAATCTTCAATTTTCACAGAAGAATACTTGCTAGTCAATATAGAATGAGTGGTAGAATTAGAAAATCACCATTTTGCAATCCCAGATAAATGACTGGAGTAGGCAAGGATGATCAATGAGTGCTGAAACCACTGGCTGAGATGGGAAACAGCATATCCCAGTGCTATCAGAAGGTGTCAGAGTCTCATCCCAAAGGCTGCTGGCTGAGTGCAAAGCCGACTTGTGCAGAGCTGGCAGCTGGCTGTCACTACCTTGATCACATGGTCTAATTCAGCATTATCCATATTGCTTCCTGATATATAGCAAAACTAAGCACATCTCACCTATGAGGTATTCTTGCCACAAATGTTTAATCTCCATTTAATCAATTTATTAGACCTTACTTCCAGCTTACATAGCGTGAACACATAATTAATCATGCAAACTAGGGCACTCTTGGGAGTGAAAGGGAATTCAGTTATGCCAGGACTACAGGTTTAAACCGGCAGGACATTCCTAGACAAACTGGAACTTGAAGTCCTGCCAAGTTTAAGGGAAATAAAAGGGATAGAGGAACAAGTTGGACATCATTAAGAAGAAAAAATAATGAAAAAAAAATCCATATGTAGAAATGCTATAAGACTACCACTTGATCTTCTAAAAAAAAAAAAAAAAGGAAAAAAATTAAGGAAATATTCAAAATTAAATCATACGAAAGACCATAACAACCAAATATAATGCATGAACCTGAACGGGATATAAGTTTAAAGAAACCAACTATAGATGTCATTTGGGGACAATTAGAGAAATTTTACTGTGGTCTGGATGTTAGGTGGTGTGAGAGAATTGTTAATGTTAATTGTTGATGTTCTTAGGTGCGATAATGGCATTGTGATAATGTGGGAGGAGGTCCTCATTAGGACGTTTTTGGGAGGTGCATGCTGAGGGATTTAAGGTTTACGTGTCATGATGTCTATAACGCTTTTCAAATGGTTAAAAATGTGCTGGCAATGATTGAAGCTGGGTGATGAGTACATGGATGCTCATTGTATCATTCTTTCAGTTCTTCTACATAATTGAAAATTTCATGTAAGAGTTTTAAAAATGGCAGAACTCTTAATGCCTGGATCCTTTCTAGAGACCCATTGGGGCCTTGGACCTGCCTGAACTGCAGGCCTCATCATCAGTGCTGTCTCTCTCAAGGAGTGTCCTGCCTGAAAGTCCCTTGCCATAGTCTTTCCATCTTCCATATGTTGCCCCGATCTTGATCACCTTCTGATTTCTCTAATTCTGCAAATCCCACTCACCTTCAAAACCCACTTTCTCTTGGAAGTTTGTCCCATTTACTTCTGATCCACTTGGGCCTCTACTCTGACTTCCTCTTTCTTTTTATACTTGAACTACAGTTTTGACTTTTAGTCATATGCCAACTCTTGTTATTTTGTGTAAGTGTATATCTTATTATCTTGATGAAATTATAAACATCCCAGTGAAAGGACCATATTCTATTATTTAGGTCTTTCTCTATAGAAAGCACAAAACTAGAATATTATGTATGTATAATAAATACTTTCTGAGTTAAATCTGGCAGTTATTAAAAGAGATCTGCAAAAAAAAATAAGAGTTGTGAGATGCAACTTCTTCTCAACCTTGGGAACTGAACTGATGTTAAAAATAATTGAAATGCTATTTACCTATATAGGAATGGGGAACTACATGGCTTTGCTTTTGGAAGCAATGGAAGCTTTGCTTTTGGATCACAATACTTCTCCCAACTGAGCCTGGGCAGAGACTAAGAGTCCTTCACAAAATGTATCCAGGAGTTCACTGCTAAGCACTCAGAGCAGACACTCCGAGAGAAACCTGTTTGCCATTGCTGCCCTAAGAGAATACTGAGGAATCAAATTTTTGCCTCTCCTAGAACTTATCATCTCTCACTAATGCCAATGCTACAGTCTCTTTCATATTGTCTCTCTGATCCATTTGCATTTCTTACCTACCTCCAATCTCTACTTCTGGTCCCCTAAATGTCCAAACAGATCCCTAGCCTCCCCGGCTTCACCAACATTTCCTTCACTGTCATCCCTGAACAGTCTTCACTGGATGACGGTATCCGTGTAGACCAGGACCCAGATTACCTGGCCGGCAACGCGCCTTCAGATTGGACTGCGTTCACGGCCGTGTGTTCAATCATAATTCATCAGCTCTAGAATAAGCCTTAGAGAGAGCATCACCACATTTAGCAAATAAAAATACAGAATGCCTAGTTAAATTTTAGATAAACAATGAACATATTTTTAGTAAAAGCATGTCCCAAATATTGTACAGTGTCCTGTACTTTATCTAACAAACCTAGATGAGAAACCCAAGACCCAGGGAGTGAACTGACTTACAAATGTTTGTTTTAGGGAAATACCCCAAGCCAGAAAAAAGCAAGAGCAGAAAAAACTAAGATCTCCTTACTCCCAACCCATATATAAGGATCTTTTTTTTTTTCAAAGACTACAATGTCTGTGGTCGAGACGAGTTGAATCAGAACAAGGAAGCAGATTTCTTATGAAAAGAAATTTTGTACATGCTTTTCTGTTAATTATTTAACCAAATAATTTGGGACCCTAGGGTAAAATGGCTTAAGGAAGTTCTCAGATCTTCGACCTAGGGTTATCTGAGGGGAAGAATTCAAATCCACTCCTAAGAAAGAGAAGAATGCATGAGACAGGCTTGGAGTCAGAATGAAAGAACAGAATGGATCACTGTCATCGTCCCAGACCAGTGTGCGTGACCTCAACATCCAGCCTGTTTATAAATGAGAAGACCCTGCATATAAAATGTGACAAATATGTATAGAAAGCCACTGTATATACAGGAATCGTTATAGATATTCTATAACACTACTATCTTTCAAATCAATAAGTAAATGGCTAACATCCCAATGGCAAAGTGAGCAAGGGGCACAAAAGGGTAATTCACAAAAGAAGAGATGCAAATAGCTGATAAAAATGTAAACGAGTGCACAATCCCACTAAACCAAAAAACCACAGATGAAAACAAGTATAAGATACCATGGTTTTCTAACTTACCAAGTAAACTTGTAAAAGTCACGAAATTCAGGTTTGGCAAAAGCATTGTTAACTGGACACGCTTGCTGTTGCCAGGGCTACAGATGGAAGGCAATCTGGTAATATGTAACAGGATTCTTAAAATGTTCACATGATTACAAGTAAAATGTAAACTTAGTGCCTTGTACAAGTGTCTGAGAGCTGCCGTAACAAATTACCACAAATTTGGTGACCTCAAACAACAGTTTATTCTGTCGCAGGTGTGGAGGTCTGAAGTCCCAAATCGAAGTGCCAGCTGGGCCAAGCTTCCTCCAAAGGCTCTGGGAAGAATCCTTCTCTGTCTCTTTCAGCTCCTCCCAGTATCTGCAAAGACTCTTCTCCCAAAAAAAGTCACATTCACAGGTTCCAAGAGTTGGGGCATAGACCTACCTTTTAGAGGACGACCATTCAACCCACTCTAGACCCTAAGGTGACAGTCTCACTTGACTTACGAATGTCAAATAAATATATATGTATTAATATATATGTATTATGTATATACATATATACATATATACAAATATATATGTATTAATATATACGTGCAAGTATATGTATTAATATATATACATGCAAGTGTCTGTGTGTGTATATATATATATAAATTTGTGTTTCATTTAGGATTCTTTTAACTGCAAGTAACAGCAAGCCCAACTCAGGCTGGCTCAAATAAGAAAGGAAATTGTTAATATACCCAACTGTCCTGGGTCTGAGCAGGCTTCAGAGTTTAGAGACCAAACAGTAACACTGGTTAGGACTGTTTTTCACCCTTTTGGGGTCTCTTGGCTAATTAATTCCTTCAAGGTGTCCCAGTTGCTCTGGCTCAGTGAGTTGCTGGACCTAGCTCATGTCAACTGTTGAGAGATAATTGCTAAATTCTTAGAAAGTTTCTGAGACTATTGTTAACACAGCCATTATTTTTTAAAAATAAATTATATAAGATTACAATCAAATGAATTACCTTAAAAATGTAATAAATACTCAAAACTCATGTTTGCCCATTTTACTATTTTCTGTGCTCTCAAGGTTATTTACATCTATTTTATCTGTCTCTAGGGTGGAAAGACCTTACACCAGCTGCTACTGCACGTTTCTTTTTAATTCCACATTCGGCAACATCATGCTAGAGCTTGGAATCAGCAATGGTGGAAGTGTTTTCACCAGAGGAAGTGGCAAATGCTACAAGTGAAGCATGCACCAGCGCTCCAGCTACTCCGGCCTCACCGCCCCTCAGGTCCAAGTACAGCAAGATGAATACAGCACCCTCAAAAGCAGTGACAGTCCCTCCAACTGTCACTGATGTTTTGGTCACATTTCCATCTCTGAACCAAACACCCAGGCCAGGGGGAAAGTGATGCCCCGTCCTCCATCCTGGACTGGGGTCAGAGGCCCCACCAAGCCTATATATTCAGGGTGATCCCACATGAATATCAGGAGCTGTCACTGGAAGAAGGGAGAAATGGCTCCTGGGGACACCTTAAGAGTATAACCACCATAGTTTTGTGACGCAGTAGCCTACGCAAAGTCTCACTCTCCTCTAACCTGCCTCGAGGTCTCCTTCTTCCATTCATCTTGGGCAAGAGACGTGGTTCTGGACCAGTGAAGCTCTGGGAAGTGGGATGAGATGGGCAGGCTCTGATCTGAGACATCTTCCCCATGATCTCCAACCTCCCCCTCTTGTGGGGCGATGTTCCCACTCCCTATCCCCCGGGCCTGGATTTTAACTGCTCACAGCATGGCTCCAACTTAGACAAGTGGAACATACATTTCTGTGTTGTATAGGTTCCTGAGATTTTAAAAACATAAATTTAAAATATTTCTTCCTTTGAGGGGTTCCTGGTCAAGTGGAGGGAACATAGACAAACAAATATAAAATGATAGAGGTATATAAATGCAGCACTGAGAGTAATGGGGGAGTTTGGAAAATGGGGACAGGTCCCCAGAGAAAAGGACGTGTGAGCTGGAACTTTACGTACATATAGGAAGTTCCCTGTGGGGCCAGAGGAGCACAAAGGAGGCTGTCTATTCTGAGGATAGATGAGAGCTGTGGCGCCACCAGGTCACCCAGCTTCCTCTACACCTCCCTTTTCCAACATCCTAGACACCAGAGAGATTTCCCTGCCTCTCTGCTCTCCTTTCTGTTCTGAGCCAAAAATAGAACCCAGACATGGGAGTCACATAAAAGCACTGTTTGACACAGGCTTGCAAGGAGGATAAAGAACACACAAGGTTTAAGCTGAACATGCAAAGAGCCTGGGCTGCTGGAAAGACTGACAGGCACCTCGGAAATCTCCAGCTGCCCCCACGATGGCCCTAGACGACCCATTCCTCTCCGAGCACTAGCATTCAAAGCAAACAAGTTCTCACTTTGTTAGCTTTCCTCTTTGGCTCAACTACTGTATCACCACAATCGTTTTCTATTTTCATCACCAGGGCAGATGTTTCTGCAACAGTCTTTTGAGCCTGGGGACCAAGGTACCGTTTATAGCTTTGCTTCTATGGGGAAAAGTGCTTTCAAGTTCCAAACAACCAACTTACAAATACATGATTGAACTCAATTGCTTTTAAGCCATGAGCTTCCTGTAATGTTTTGCACACTTTATTGCCAAAAGCTGGTGTGTGTGTGTGTTATAAAATTTCTAAATATGGGCACCAGGTGTTGCATTTTCAGACTCACCAAGCGTAACTCCCCCCCCCCCTTAAAGCAACAGAACCATCTCTTTGGTGTATCTGTTTAAAAGAAAACATAGTGAAAGAAATGGCTAAGAGGCCACAAAAAAGAAAATAGCAGTACCAAAACTTTAGGGGAGAAAGATATATATACATATTCATGCAATATAAAAAAAGAGGCTGACTTTTTTAAAAAAACATTATTTTTATAGACTAAGGCAAGCCTCCAAGCACAGGGAAAGATCAGAGATCAAAGCTTCCGGCACAGCTTGGTTTTACTTTGAGTTTAGCTAACCAAAGAGATTGCCACGGTGAGGATTCTAGTCTGTTCCAAAGCAAGCCCAAATGAACAAAAATTTAAAAGCCACACAATGAAGGTGGCACATAATCTATCTCCCTGATAAATCTATATTATCAGATAATGCACACACCATAAGGGGTGACCATACAAATTGCTTTTTTGCATCAAAAGAAGACAATTGAGTTCAAGACTTGATTCATTTCACTCTCCCACCCCTTCATTCCTCTCTGTTTCTCTTCTGCACCCTTGACTGATCTTCTCTCCTCGGTCTCTTTATTCCTCTCTCACTTCCTCTAACTATAGGGTATGATGTGGTTACAATTAATGCTGGTTAGAATTTATCTGGTTAGAACTTAACCAGATAAATTAACTATAATTTTTTTCCTTTCAAAACCATTTCTTTACTGCTGTTTATTCAAGATTCATATCCTTTGTGTATATAGTGGCATGATGAAGCATTTTTCCCTGTAGACAGTGGTATATAATTTTCTACATACCTGAATGGTAGTATTTTTTTAAAACACTGGTAACTATCAAATTTTTTAAACTTGTTTGTGCTTTTGATCAAAGTCTAATACTTCATAGTGAGCAGATGTGGCTACACATGCTGTGGGATTCAGTGCAAAATGAGCACATCAGGCCCCTTGTTCAAAAGGTATTAAGAATTTGAAGATGGTGACTACAGAGCATTAAGCCAAGTGTGGGCTCTTCTGCGTGTGGTCACAGGGCCCTGTGACCACTCAGGTCACACATCCGTGGAGCTGGCCCTGCTGGTAGGTTTTGATTAATCAGAGCACGTACACATCAACACATGTACCATTTTCTAGGCTGGTATGAGAATTAACCAAAAATAAACATTGGAAATTAAAGGATGTCACCTCCCTCCCTGCCCCCTCAAAAAAGTGTAAACATCTTGCAGTGGTTTCCAATACACTTCCTGAGTAATCCACTTATTTATGATCATTTGTTGTCATTCGTTACAACACCTGGACCAACTGATGAATGGGGTGTTTTAGGGTGATCTCTTTCCAAATTTTTAGAACTTAATAAAATAGACTCGAAATGTGTTAAACAGAGAAGGAATTTGGGAGCCACCTTCCCCCAGCCCCACCCCAGCTGGAAGCATTTGTGACACTGTAGTGAAAGGGCCCTATGCTCACCGGGAATCAAGATTAGCCACCATGTAATGGATTGATGGCCCGGTTGATGGAAGGGCTGATAAAGCCAGGTTTGCAGCTGAAAGAACCCCGAAGAACAGGTTTATCTGGTTCCAAGAGATTAATTTATGATCTCATGGTTTTTCATTAAGTGTCCCATGGCTGCTATCAAATGATAGTTTCACTTTTTCCTGGTCCTTCTGCTGGTCCCATAGACCCCTCTTTAAGACCCAACCCACTGTCCCTACCCCTTGTTCCCTGGACACTTTGCCTTCCCCTTGTGATAACAGAGTCATGATCCCATGTCCTTTCTTGCAAACTTGACGGGATATTAGTGGCACCTTCTTCTGCCCTGGCTTCTGTTGGCTTCCGAGTGGGAGGGGCATTTGACTGTGGGACGGGGAAGAGTGTCCGGGTTCCAGTTGCACCTCTCCAGCTGGATTGATTGCCAATGGATCCTGCTGGTTTTCCCAAGAGCAAACACAAGCCACTACTGTGAGATTGACACTTTTTCCTCAATTGCCTACTCCACCCTCCAATCTAGACTCACAGGAGCATGAGGAAGGAAGGAATAGTGCCTCATTGAATCTTTGCCACCCCTTGGGCACAGATGAGAAAACTGGGACTTGGAGATGTTAAATAACTACTCATAAGAGAAGGGACTGTGATTCAACCACTGCACTGTCTGACTCTTAACATTATTGTGTACTGCCCATAAAACTTTGCTATAAATTATGAAACAGAAAAGTTTAACATTTCCTAAGAAAAATCGTATTTATAAGATTCCTGATAAACTCCTTCTCTCTCCTATGGTTTTCCTATTTTCTGTCTCTCTGCTAGATCACTCTCCTTCAAAAGCCAGTGAATAATACCAACTTCCCAGTCACCCCTTCCCTTCTTGCCATCACCTCCTCAATTCAGATGCTATCAGAAAACAGATTTTTTATAAAACTAAAAATTGCAAACCCAGAATATTCACCAGCAAGAAAAAAGAATCTAACCAACCCCAGAGAAGTCGAGAGGATTTCAAGATGAAACATTCAAAAATCTAGAATTGTGTTGCATAAGTTAGCTGGCAATGCTGTACCACCTTGTACAAATTCAAGTATTAATAACAAGTACTTGAGGTCAGGAGTTTGAGACCAGCCTGAACAAGAGGGAGACCCCATCTCTACCAAAAATAGAACAAATTAGCCGGGCATGGTGGTGTACCCCTGCAG
This sequence comes from Microcebus murinus, assembly GCF_040939455.1. Classification (NCBI taxonomy): domain Eukaryota; kingdom Metazoa; phylum Chordata; class Mammalia; order Primates; family Cheirogaleidae; genus Microcebus; species Microcebus murinus. The sequence goes on along the minus strand of NC_134117.1, from coordinate 29,288,304 downwards.
TCTCAGCTCTACTCAGGAAGTTGAGGCAGGATAATCACTTGAGCTCAGGAGTTTGAGGTTGCAGTGAGCTCTGATCATGCCATTGCACTCTACCAGGGATGACAGAGTGAGACTCTGTCTCAAAACAAACAAACAAAAACAACTAATGTGCCTATAGTCCTTTATAGTTTATAGAGTACTAATACACTTGAACTTTACAACATATTGTAATAATAGTATAGATGCTATTATTACATCCATTGTACAGAGGGGAAAACTGAGGCACAGAGAGTTACGTAACTTGCCCACAATTAGTCAATATGAGAAGTGAAGCAAGTTTTCTAACTTGGGAGCCTGTGTTCTTTCCACTGTCCCACACAGCTATTTGTTGAACTAAATTTTCAGATCAATGCACATTTATTTCTTCTTTTTCCAAATGACAAGAGTCACCATTCAGAAAGAGCTAAAAGCCTAGTCTAAAGTCTTGAAGCTTAGACATCCTCCTGCTCCCAAATTCAGAAGTCATTGACCTTCATTTATTCTTTCAAAACCTAGATAGGTTTCAAATTAGCAGAGAAAATATAGATTGTTTAATAAAAGAATCTAGGACAAGTAGGAAGCTACTTGGGAGAAGAGATTTAATACCTCACCTGGTACACAAAAATAAATTCCAGTGCATTAAAGTTTTAAATGTAAAAATAAATTTGTAAAAAACTAGAAGAGAACATGAGATTTCCTTCCCCCATTTGGTGTTTGGAACTTCTGAGTGGGAAAGGACTAAATATGATACAAAACATACTTGCCATAAAAGATAAGATTGATATGTTTGACTTCATTAAAAAAAAAAATCTACATGTTTAAAAAGCATTGCCATCTATCAAGCCAAAAGTCAGAGAACAAAATTGGGGCAAGTATTTGGAACCTATAATCAGGAAAATGGTTAAATTTGTAATGCATAAACAAATCTCACAAAGCAATAAGAAAAACACAACACGCCCAGTAGAAAAATATTGCAAAAGATATAAATGGATAGTTTACAGAAAAACAAGGAGCCCTTAAATAGATGAAAAGATGCACAACCTTACTTATATTAAAAGAAAAGCAAATGAAAACTCCACTGGTATACCTTCTTCCACATGTCACATTTGTAAAGATCCTAAAGTTTGATAACATACTGTGGTGTGTAATCTGAATGTCAGTTGGCACATTGGAATGGAGAGCAATTTGCAGGTTGGCAATATCTGTAAAAATTGAAATGCACATATAAAGGATTTAAGCAAATTATCTTTCATCAAAGTACCATCAAGTGTAAACGATGGAACTTGGATTTGACTCCAAACCCCATGCTATTTGCACAGCCCAGAGCTGGAAGACCTCTGCTTACACATAAAACAGACATTCAGTGAGTACCCAGGAATGCAAGTAGAACTCTTAATTTTTTAAAATAGACTTTACTTTTAGAGCAGTTTTAGGTTCACAACAAAATTGAGCCAAAGGTAAAGAGATGTCCCATACACCTCATACCCCCACGAGTGCATAGCCTTCCCTATTATCAACATCCCCCACCAGAGTGGCACATTAGTTACAACTGATGAACCTACATTGACACATTATTTATCACCCAAAGTCCACAGTTTGCGTTAAGGTTTGTTCTTAGTGTTGCACATTCTATGGGTTTGGACAAATATAATAATGATGATTACAGTATTGTACAGAGTGGTTTCACTGCCCTAAAAATCCTCTGTGCTCTGCCTACTCATCCTTCAACATCTTTAATTTTCACGATAAACTGGTTTGTATATTATTATGTAAGTGTTTATTATGTATGTTTTATGTATGAAGGGACTGTGGCTCAGAGATGCTAAATTTCTCATCCAAGGACACACAGCCGCCAAGTGCAAAAGCCATTCGCAAAGCCAAGGCCAGCCTTTTCCCCCACAGAACTGCTTCCTCCAGCAGCTGCCTCTACCCTATCACACTGTCTTCCAGAATCCCAAAAGCTCTGTAGGAGAAGGAACCTGTGTCACATGATATTGGTCCTCAAACTTTGTTGGTTAAGTGAGTGAACGGTGCAAGCCTGACACTGGCCTTGGCAGATAAAGAGGACGCTGCCCTTCTTCTGCACCAAGGAAAAACATTAAAAAGCATAAAATGAAGCAGGGAAGGCTAAAAGGAAGAGTAGAAAAATCTTCTGAAATAAAAGTAATTTATTCATAAATAAAATACTCCAGACTTTCTCCAAAAGGGCTCTTACTTTACAACCCAGAGATCTTTTAAGATAGAAAATACTGACACCAAATGGTGACAAGTAGAACTTCCGTGTTCGGCAGAAACATTGGAAATGAAGATTGGCTCTGGCTGGCTGGCTCGCTGAACAACTGCAAGAGTTCCCAGGGAAATTGGCTTGTCGGTGGCACCCCTGCGGGGTTTCATTTGGCAGCGTTTCCACACGTGTATGTCAGGATTTGCTCCCAACAAGCTGGCATTCCTTCTCTGCCACCAGAATCCCAGACCAGGCCAGGTACCGGCTGTGCCTCTAAGTCCCAATGCACACTGCCTTGGTCTACAGTGTTTGGATGTGCTTATCCACATAGACACATGTGAACAGATGTATTCCTGTGTGTGCTCATAAGCTTATGTATCAGCATGCAAAATCAGGTACCTTCTGTGTACAGAAAAAATGTGAGCTTTGATATTTTGTCTATAGAAGAGCTGATTTTTTTCTTCTTGCTAGAATGTAAGAAAAGAACTAAAGCTTAGTCCCCTCTGGCCATTTCAGTCCAATCCAATCATTTTAACTATCCTGCCAGGTAACTCAATTTCTTCCGCTTGGATAACTTCAGGAAATGTAACATCTTCCAGAATTTCCCCCTCCCCCCAAGATGGCACCTAGCAATATGGGAGACACATGTGGCTATTTGTCCTTGGAGTACTGTCCTTGGAAACACTGTATCACAGAGTAGCTGATGGAGTGGAGCAGCTACTTAACACCTAATGCCTTGCTTTCTGCCACCTGGCAGGGGCTTGGTGCTGCAAGTGTGAGTTGTCCAGAGCATTGAGAACAATGTCCACCAATTAAAAGTAATTTCATTTAGCAAATGCAAATTTCAATAGGGAGTGGAGAAGTCTCTACCTCTGCGTCTTTCCATTAATAGCTTTATATGAAGGAGGACATGTTGACTTATCCATCTCAGCCATGCTCAACAAATATTCTAAGCCAGTGGTTTTCCTACCTTGGTGGCACAGAAGAATAACTGTGGAATATATAAAAAACATGGATACCCAGCCCCACGCCCCTCTCCAAGATTCAGATTCCATTAGTCTGAAGTGGAGCCTAATGGTCACTGATGTTTTTAAAGCTCAGGTAGTTTCATTGCATAGCCAGGGTTGTGAACTAAACTTCTCAGGAGAGAGCAAATACTTATGTAACAATATATGCATATAACACGCAAAGAGTGATTTTTGTTTTTGTTTTTATTGGTTGCTTTAGACTGAATGTTTCCCACCAAAATTCACATTTCAAAGCCCTGATCTCTAATATGATGGTATTTGGAGTGAGGCCCTTGGGAGCTAATTAGGTCATGAGAGTAGAGGCCTCATGAATGGACTAGTGCCTTTATAAGGGAAAACAGGAGAGAGATGATCTCTCTCTCTCTCTGGCACGTGAGGATACAGCAAGAAGGTGGCTGTCTGCAAACTAGGAAGAGAGCCCTCACCAGAAATCTTATTGGCTGGCACCTTGATCTTCAACCCAGCCTCCAGAACTATGGGAACTAGATTTCTGATGTTTAAGCCACCCAATCTATGGTGATTTTGTGGTTGTAGCACCCTGAAATGACTAAGGCACCCTTGGCAACCCTGGAGATACTAATGTATAGAATTTTCCTAGTTTCTCTCTGAGAGTCATTGGCCCCCTCTTGGATTTTCCTGGATCTCTTCCCCTTCTTCCCCTGTGTGCTCCTTCTAAGCCGTCTGAGGCAAACCTCTTCCCTCGGCAGAATTTCTTTCTGCTAGACCTTCTTCTGCCTTATCTAGCAGAGCCAAGACTTACTAGCACTACCTACATTTACTTCCTCTGAGTCTAAGTAAACTGCTATCTCAGAAAACTTTTGAAAGGAGTCAGGCTGTTTTGCACCACAGCCATACCATAGCAGTACCATAGTTCCACAGGAGCATAGAGTTTATATAAGTTAAAACATTTTGATTAAATATAATCATGTCATTTAGTATGCAATTATAAGCTAGACTATTATCTCCATGATTTAAAAACATTAAATATGAGATTTTCTGTGATTTTTAGAAAGTAAACAATTGATCACAAAAACCTTTATAAAAATTTACTATATTGAGAGTGAGTTTCCTTTCCTTCCACCTCTGCCAAATATTCTCTTTGAGAAACACACACTTAAAATTAAGTTCTTAAGTTTGTTTGCATCAAGAACTAAGTTTTGGTACCAAATTCACAATATAAGATTATTTGTGCTGGGCCGTTGAACCCCCTTTTCCTCCCAGGTGGTGATAAAAGACTTTCACTTCCTGGCAAGGAATGAGAGAGAGTTCAGGCTGCATCCCCGGCAAAACCAGCTTTAGAGAAATGGTTTGGCACAAACACTTGTGGGCCTGAGCTCCCCACTTCTAAACCTTAGGGGTGTGTCATGAACAGACTTCTCCTGGTCTCTCTGGCTGGCTGCAGAAATGGTGTTCTCCAGCCTGTAATTTGAGACCGTCATCTATGTAACAAGGACGCGTGCTAAGCCCGAGAGGGCACATAAAGAAGATTACACTCTGAGTGGGAAGACAAGCCATGCTTGTCTACACGAGGAAAGGCAGTTAGGGGCAGAAGGCAGTTAAAGCAGGATAAGTATCAAAGGTGCATTCTGAGGGTGAGTTCCTAGGACCCTGGCTCTGAGACGAGGATTTGTGTGCAGAAGTCTATTAGAGATGCCATTGGAATCAGCATCTTTGGGAAGACAGGGGCAAAAGAAATAGAAGGACAGAGGGAAGAGTTGAACCGCAATACGATCACAACACAGGTCTCAGCCAACCTAATAGGACGCTTTGGACTGAGGGTGGCCCTTCAGAGTTGTCACCACTTGAAACAAGATGGCCCGGCCTTCATAACCTCCCCCTTATTGTTGACCAATAATTGGGAGGTCAGGGAGGGGCCTGTCCTTAGGCAGGTGGCTGTCTGTCAGTGAGCCCCCAGCCCCAACACTCCCAGCAGCAGATGGAATGAGTGCCTGACGGGGGCTGCGGGCCACACACCACAGCATCCACTACAGGGGGTTACCAGGGACCTCAATGACAGATGTTTACAGAGGAGGAGGGGGAAAAGTTCCTTTGCTAAGGCACTGGAGTAATCAGGGAATTCAAAGCATATTATTATAATCAGCCTCCTTTTGCTATTCATTTCACTCTGATCTAAGGCCATCTCAAACCTCTAGAGATACAAATACTGCTATTGCATAAAATTTCCTTCATAAAATCCAGTAAAGACTGACTGATATATGTAACTGACTGTTCTCAAACCATGAAGGTCACACATTTCAAGTTTGGTTTAATTCTATATATTTTATAATTTTGGTTATGATCCTACTGCTTTCCAATTCATTGTCTAAAGGATGGTGCAAGTCTCTCTCTCTCTAAAATTATTTCTTGATTATTTGCTTCCTTGGTCTAGCGATTTATCCCCTAGTCTCCATTTCTACTGTCATTAGTGTCTTTCAGGTCTTTGCTAAAATGTCACCTCCTCCATAAAGCCTCCTTGGATCATCTTAGTTAAAATTACCACCCCGGCCCCATCCTATACCCTTTATTTTTCTTCACAGCACTTGTCATTATTTGACCTGCTCTAGTTTATTTAATCATTTTATTTATTGTTTGTTCCATTCTAATAGAACGGAAATTCCAAGAGTGCAGGGACCGTCTGTTTTATTCACTCTGTATTCCTATCACATAGAATAGTGCCTGGCACGTGGTAGACAGACAATAAACATTTGTTGAATGAATGAATGAATGAATGACCCTGGTTTAGGCTTCCATTAGCTCTTTCCTGGCCATTTGCAATAGTGCCCCAGCTAGAGTCAAGCTACTTCTCTCCACATCTCCGAGGCATCCCCTTTCTAGACTATTGTGAACATTACTGCTAGACTGACCCTCTGCGGCTCTCCTCTGGTCCTGCCACTGTCCTGTCCAGAAGCTCCCGTGGCTTCCCAGTGCCAACTCCCAGTGCCCTCCGAGGTCTGGCCTAAAACCTATCTTTGCTGTTTCCCCATGACCTACCATCCCTGTCTGCCCAAATCCTACCCATCCCTCCTGTCCCCTGCGGGTCCCTCTGCTGTGAGTGCGCTTCCTGCCACCCCTGTCTCTCCCTCCTCTGAGTTCCTCTGGCAGAAGAGTGTAAGGGGGCAAGTTCATATCCTCCAGGACATTCTGAAGCATGTGAGAATAAATATTAAAGCACTTCATAAGGCCTAACGTCTTCACAGATGACCTTTATTACTAGAACATCATCATAATATTATTACATAATGAACTTCCCAGTCCAATTATATACATCCTAGAGGTCAGAGCTAAAGAATCGAGCCGAGTTCTGCAGGTCACCAGTAATAAAGCTGATCCAGTGACTCTGATCACAGTGGTGTGCTGCTGCCAGCTAGTGCCAGCTGACAGGAACTAATGCTTAAATGTCCTGCAACTTTGTGAGCCGATTGCTAAACACTCAGGCGCACCCCACTGCCCATCTGACCCCTGTGCTTATTTCTCAGCCAGTTCATAAACCAGAGAAGGAGAGATGTACTTCCCTGGTCACCACAGAAACACCATCAGTCAAGAAAGAGAATTCTGAGGATCTGGTGACAGAGGTGAAGGTGCAGTTTGGGGAGTGACGAGTAGTTCTGTTTTAGGCATTTTGAGTAAGATTTTTAAGGGAATGTAAATGGGCCTGGTGCTCAGGAGAGAGGGAAATGGGCTGGAGATAAAGATTTGGAAGTTACAGGGTAGCCGTGGCTTCAATCAGTGATCAATAGTGCAGGCCGCAATACTGATCAATAGTGCCATCACCAAGGCCTGTCATCTCACTTCAGGCTCGGTCCCCACGCTCTTCGGCTGCCCCAGGTCACATCTAATGATTGTCTTCTAATTAATTCCCCTCTTTCTCCCTCTCCAATTCACTCCACTCCTATATTACTGCTTGATTAATTTTCCTAAGGCACCATTTGGTTCAAATTCTACCTTTGCTTAAACACTGTCCACAGCTCCCAACTCTTTGCAAATAAAATCCCAACACCTCTATTCAAACTCTCCCTCAAGGCACATGCCTGTATTTCCTTGCCTCTGTGCCCAATACTCATGCTGTCACCCACCATTGTGTGCACAGCTAGAGTTTAAAAAATATTTTTAATAAAGACTGTAAGTCACAAATAAGCTGCTGCCTCCATCCATCATTCCTTTTCTAGTTATCGCTCCTCACCTTGTGGATGAAAGCGAACCCCTGTTAAAACTGAAACACAGAATTTTCTTGTACTTAGTAGGCACCCAGCATACATAGCTACTGATTGCTTCTCAGTGGCAAGAAGCAAATTTTCCATAATTTATTTTCATTCAAGAAACTCTACATGTTTTCCTGGCAGGGCAGCGCTAAGCTCCAGACGACACTTGCTGCCAAGAACCAAACACAGCTGTTCAGGCAACAGAGGAAGCTGGTGCTCGGTAAAAAAAAAAAAAAAAAAAAAAAAAAAAACCCTGCCCGCACATCTGAGCATGGCAAAGGTCCCAGATCTACACCTTGAAATGAATAGATGATATGAGTTATTTGATATAAAAGAAAATAAAACTGCCGGAAACAGAAGTCTTCTCTCTCAAACTGACTTCCTCCAGGGTGCACAGAGAACAGCAACGGGACTCCTAAGGATAAAAATAATATTTGTTGATGAGAAGAGGGCTGCTTCCCCACTGAAGCAGCAAAAACCCGAATCCTCCCCTGTTCTTGCCTGCCCCATACGCATGTCCTCTATAAAGACTTCTAGGAATGATCATGTGGATATTAAATATTATTTGCAATGGAAAAAAAATTGATACCAACTATAAGAAGAAGAGCAGCAGCTTCCCAGGAGCGTCAGAGTGGTGGCCAGTGGGCAGGTGTGCTCTTCATTTTCTCATGGCCATCATCCCCTGACCAGGCAGTGGCACGCGGGAACGCAGGGTGAGGGGGAGGACAGAACAGAGACCCCACTGACCCCATGGGCCACGCGGCAACTTTCACATTATCTGATTCACCACACACAGTACTATGAAGTCAGCACCACGACTGCCATTTCCCAAATTGGAAACTGAGAAGCCCACAGGTTAAGGAACTTGCCCAAGTTCTCACACCTGGCAAGTGGCAGGTGGCCCAGGCTTGTCTAACTCCAGAGCCATCAATCCCCCCAGTTGTATTCAACAGGGGGCTGTAAGTGTTCTACAAAACCGAAAAACAAAATGCAAGCAAGTTAGGAATACAGCGATTAAACAAAGTTTGCAGCAAGACTTCTCGAAGCGTTTAGCGTCCTAACACACATTGTATAGAGTGTGTCTGGTTTCCCTGAACTTGATTTGCTACAGAAGTTTTTGCTTTGCCTGGAACACGTCATGGGACTAGCATTCCCATGAATCATTGCAGGGCAACCCCTCCCAATCTCATTGAAATCCTGGGTCTGCTCTTGAGTGGGCCTGACACCACTTTTGGAAGGGTCTAGAGAAAGCAAAAGGTCCTTGGAAAGTACTCTGCCAGGAGCACCTACAAAGGATGTGGAACACAGAGATAGGAAGAAGGAACAAGGAGAAGTCTGAGCTATCATAACAGCAGTGATCAGTTCTGAGCACTCGTTGTGTGCCGGTGCTCTTTGAAATGCTTGTTTAGTCCTCATAGCAACACTGTAAAACAAAAATCGTTATAACCCGCCCCCCACCCCCATTGCACAGAGAGGTTTGGTAACTTGCCCAAGGTCACACAGCTCACAATTGTCTGGGTGCTGAATCCAGGTAGTCTGGCTCCTTAATGCCTCTATTCTACTTGCTCATGTTGAAGAGACATTGAGTTGAGATTGTGTGGGGTGGCGAAGGGTGGTCGTGGCAGAAGATTCACATCATAATTGCCCAAACAGTGTAAAAACTTAATAATAACATCAACTTACATTTGAATTCTAATTTGTTCTGAAAACATTTACTGGTGCCTACCTTGCCAGGTACCGTGTCCGGTGCTAGGGATGAAACTGTGAATACAACAGGACTTGCAGTCAGTCCAGTGGAAGGTGCACACAAAGGACTGGATCCTCGCAACACAGGATGGCACATGCTCTTACGGGCAAGGAGGCACAGAAGGCTAAGGGAGCAGGAAGGGCATCTGACCCAAACTTAGGATAACCCTTTGACACTTTATAAAGAACTTTCCTCTCTAGATGATGCTCAAAAGGAGGATGGGTGTGGAGGCACTCCAGAAGGACCAGACCAATAGCTTAGAATTCTAGGAAGGCCCCAGAATGGCCTGACTACTGCACAGACTAGTCTTCCCCTTGGAGTTTCTCCCCCAGGAAGTGCAGGGCTCCCAGGCTTGGTGCAGATGCAGTTACACCCCCTTAACTGGGAGTCTCCACAGTCATCAACCAGCACCTAGCTTCGTCTGAGTGTGGCAGGCGTAGGAACACTCCCCCGAATCCCATGCACTCCCTTGCATTCCCCAGCCCCGCTGCAGGGAGGTGGGCCTGCGCGCCTGTGCCTGGCAGGCGTGCGTATCATTTCTGAGATGAAGCTTTCAATTGCTGATGTAAGACGTCCTCACCTCAGTGCTCTCTTCCCTGCTGCGGTGACCAAAATGGCCTCATGGTCCAGGCAGCGCAGGCACAAAACTGTGAAAGCTCCATCAGCCCGAGTCTTGAGTGGAGCAGAACTCGCCACCAACAGGTAGCATCAAAGAGAAATACACGTTTGTTATGTTAGGCCACTGAGATTGGGAGGCTATTGACCAATCTATTTCCCAAGGGGGTGCTCAACATCCGATACAAATTGCTTCAGAAAATGAGGGTAGAGTAAGAAGAAATGAGTCTCTGCTATTAGCACTGATGCCAAGGGGGATGGTAAGAACACTTGACCTTTGTAGAGTGGTTCCTTATTTTTAAGGCACTTCATGAATGTGATCTAATTTAATTCCTGAAATGGCACTGAGACTTTGGTGTTCTCAGACCCATGTTAGGGTGGGGCTGAGCAGCTGCACAGCTCCCTTCATCGGCCTATGGCTGGCGACGGCTTCTGCTCTCACAACTGTGATCCTAGCATGAGTCACGTGATGCATTGAAAAGGACCTTTTGAGGCAGAAAAATGGACTTAGAAGCCACAAACTCTAACCCCAGAGTCAGTTTCAGTAAGTTATCTAAGCCAAGTGGAGTTACTGAGCCTCTTTCTTTCCTCAGCACAGATATTCTACTTCAATGGAGTCTTGCCTGGCAGTAAGACAATTTTTACATAAAGTATAAAAGTGTTTGTCCCTCAGCTCTGTGCATGATGTAGTTCTCAGAAAGCATGTTCAACTGCTATTTAGCCTACTTGGAGTGACCTTACTGCCTTTGAATCCTAGCTTTTCACTAAGGCCTCATAGAGTCAACTCAAGGTCATCTTTTTAAAAAAGTGATTGTTTCATGGTTATAAACATAATTCATGTTTATTTTAGGAAATTTTTAAGACACATAAAAAGCACAAAGACAAAAATATAAATCATGCATGAAGCCAACAACCTGTGATATCCACTATTATAATGTTAGACTTGCCATATATTTTTATAGTCTTCTCTGTGAAAATTGATGTCATAGAGTAACCACTATCTTGTAAACAGATTTTTACCATTATCAGATTAGGAACATTTATCCATGTTACTTAATGTTCTCATATGACATGGTTTAGGTTGCTGCATAGTGTTCTGTTATACTCTATCAATCCCCTGTCATTAGACATTTATGCTGTTTCTAAGTCCTCCCTGTACAGATAATGTTGTGATGAACACCTTAGAACATGCATATTTATGTGTCTCTCTTTCCTAAAATGTGAAAATCTTGAGTCAAGAGACTTAGACATCTTAAAGATTTTTTTCACACTGTTGTCAGATTTCCCTTTTGGAAGAATATGACTCTAGCAGTGTGGGTGAGTTACCAGTTTCTACACCCTTACTCTCACTGGACATTGTATCAGTCACGGTCCAGTTAGGAAAACAGAAACCACACAAGGTTTTTTAACAGAGAGAATTAAATATAGGGGATTGGCTTAATAGGCATTGCATGGCTGAAAAAACAAAAAGAGGGCACTGAGATAACTTGGAGTAACTGCAGGAAGCATGTCCCTACCCCTGGGGCTAGGGCAATGAAGCAATGGAGGTGGGATTGTTGAAAACTGGAAGTTTGGGGCAGGGGTCACTGTGGAGCTGGAACACAGATCCCTGACAAGGTGGTGCTGCCTGCTGCCGCTGGCACCACAGAAGTTCCTAAGAAAACCCCTGCAGAGCTGGGACTCAGACATTTGAGAAGGAGATGTTGCCTAGCTGAAGGACACAATGATACTGGGTGTGATCGTGCAGAAAAAAAAGAAAAAAGAAAAAGGTAAAAAGCCTGAGATTGGAACCACCTACTGCTGCCGGAGTAGAAAAGCATTACTGAGAGGACCCTGACAGTAGTAGCAAGGGAACACGAAGGGTCAAGTCTTCCTCTCCTCCAGCCTTGCAGTCTCCCTCTAGTGCCCCCTACTGGCAGAGTCTAGCATAGAGTCAGCTGACAAAGGAGAAGTGAGAGTTGAGTACTCCAGCCTCAGTCTCACAGAACCCATCAGAGAAATGTGGATTTGGAGCTGAGAGATAATAGCCCAATAACCAGACAGGCATCATCACATTTTAAATTTTTGTTGGCAATCTCTTCAATAGCAATGATTCAAAGGAAATTAAACATGACATTGGTTAATACGGTATTTTGATGATTTAAGTTTTACAAAACATATAAATCTGATTTCAGATTGAACTAGGATGTCTCTAAAAACAACACAAATTAACACAAAATAAATTTACATTTATTTAAAGGGCTTTGACTGTGTGAAGCACTCTGCCCGGCAGATTATGTGGGTTATCTAGGTCCTCATTTTATAGATGGGGAAATCTAAGGCTTGAAGAAATTAAGCAACATGCTCATGGTCACAGCTTTAAAGCAATGGAGACAGAATTTTTATGGGCAGGCTGATGGTAAATCCTGAGCTCTTAATCACATCACTGCACGACCTCCCGATTCCTGCTACTGTCTGGATGGCACACATTTGCATTAGGTGGTCCTACCTTGGGAATGAACAAAACAGCCTCAGACTCTTGTTGGAATCCTTTGCTTTTTCCGTTCTGTGGCATCACTTGGTAGCTAAGACTGTGTTCTGACCTGAAAGCATTTGTCACTTCAGTAGTCAAATACCTAATAATGAGGGCCAGGATGGACTGTCATCCCCCAGATTTTGACCTCTAGCAAACAACAGTAGCATCCCGGAATCTCAGAGCTGCAGTAAAAGCCCTTACCAGATCTTTGAATCCCTTCTGTAACAGTTCAATAACCAGTTATCCAGCATCTGTTTGAACACTTTTCATGACTTGTAATATACAACCATACAAACAGCTCTCTCTTTATTTTTAGACAGCTGTAGTTACTAAATAGTTCCTACTTGGAGAGAACTGAAATCTATTACTCTCCAGCATCCACCTGAAGATTTGTGATTCTGCTTTCTTGAGCAGGACAGAGCTTCGCCAGTGCTTGAAGGCAGAGATCACGTTGCTCTTTCCCCAGTGCTGTGGTGAGGGGCTCAGGTGCTTTGGGGGGTATCAAAAGTCTCCACTGTTACAGCAGAGTGAGTGAGCAGAACTCAGATTTGTTAATGGGGAAGACATGTACAGAAGAGGGCTCCCTGGTGGTTAAGGGCACATGAACAGATCTGAGTTCAAATCCTACCTCAATCATTTCCTAGTTGTGACAATTTATTAGCTGTGCAACCTTGAGCAAGCTGTTTAGCCAAATGAGAATGGTGGTACCTACCTGACAGTGCTATTGTGAGGGTCGCGTCAGCTCAGCCTGGTAGGTGCCTGCTTGGCCACACAGTGGATGCTCAGGAGATGAGATCTATAAAGTGTGTTGATGAAAGACAAATTTTATTTTGCATATAAAGTTACAAAAATGTCTTTTTATGGCAATGATTCTCATCTAAGGTCATCCCATCCATTGCAAAAGATCTATTTTAGGGTTGCAATAACAGACTACTCCTTGGACAACCTTAGTCCACTGGAAAATAAGATATATAGCATTTGGAGTCCAAAGAACTGAATTCAAAATCTGGCTTCACCCCTTATTCTGTGATTTATTATTCAAATTGTCCGTCTTGGTTTCCTCATTTATAAAATGTACCCACATAAGGTAACATGTGATAAATACCCGTTATGAAGAACTATGGTGCAATTAGAAGCAGCAGAGAGGAACACAGATGTGAAAAACATAGTTCCAAGTGAAAAAAAAAAGGCCATTAGCAGAATGAGAAATGTAACAATCCCATTTATGTAAAATCACAATAACCACACACAACCTATAACACCCATGCAAATTACAGGGATCCAATATAGTATGATGCTTGTCTATGAGAGGAAGAGCATGCAACTGAGTTGGGAGGTTAAAAGGAGATCAAAAATAAAAACAACAGAGGGGCCTCAATACATTTACCAATAAATAAATGAAAACAGTGATGCTCCCCTACCTTCTTCAGAAGGTTATTCTGAGAAGCTGATGGGATTGTGTATATGAAAACAAAATTAATTTACTGTTTTCATTGTGATCTCCATAGTAGACAAGTGAACTGGGTAGAGTTAAAAAGTCCCCCACGGCTCTCTGGCAGGAAGCCGTTGCCAGGCAGCACCCATCAAGCCTTGCCCTGGCTTCAGAGTCTACCGGTGAGATGACATCAAAGCCCTTCGTGTGGGAGGGTGGCAGGTTCTCCCTCACTTCTGGAGACACCACTCGGTGACACAGCCACAGGCAGCAGCAGCCTCTTCCCATGGATCCTCGAGCAATGGCCCTCTCGGGCCCTAGGAAGAAGAGACCCAGGCAGACGGGTGTGACGATGGCCTCCATGCCTCAGGATATCAAATTTCGAGATTTGGTCCTCTTCATTTTGGAGAAGAAAATGGGAGCCACCCGCAGGATGTTCCTCATGGAGCTGGCCCGAAGGAAAGGGTTCAGGGTTGAAAATGAGTTCAGGTAGGACAGCACGGATTTCGCTCTTTGCCAACAGCTGCTTTGGAACCCGAGGAACACGTGTTTTCTCCCACATATGGGAGAGGCGATGTTCCCACTGGGAAAACAGCAGATTTGAAATCAAAGGGCAAATGTGAGCCAATGAGTTAAGGGAAACAGATGAGTGCGGACTAGATACAATTACATGGAAACTAGTTGGCATGAAAAGATAAGGTACAATTTTTTTTTATGCCTTTGACTGTTATGAGATGAGTTGTCTAGTGATGATAAATAGAAAACTAGTTAGAGAATTTAATGTTGAAACCATTCGGTTTCATTCTTAACCAAACTGAACAAAATACCACTGAGTTTAATTAAAAATTTTCAGCCACTTTGAGGCAGAAAGAATGATTTGGTTGTGTGGCTCTTACCTACACATCTGGCTGTGCCAAGGTGACCAGTGTCTGTGCTGGGCTGGGGTGACTAGTCAGCTCACCACAGGCAGCCAGCTGTCCCTCAACCATGTTTTGCTGAAGAGCAGTCAAGTGGGGATCGTAGAAAGAGATGCTGGGTAAAGACTCATTCATTGGAAGGACAGCTCTGTCCAGGGGTGACAGACACCTCCCCGAGTGAGAGGGCTGTAATCACAGCCGGGCTCAGAAGCAACTGAAGCCACCATTTGGACCACCTAGATCGGTCCACTCACTAATCCACTCACCTGAAACAGCAACGATTCTTGTTGTTTTTCTAACTGCTATATAAGCTCTTCACTGGTCTCAAATAGACACAGAGAAAATAAAACAAAATCCAGAAACAGATGGGGTTAGAACTTGGATGTAAATGATGGTTCCAAACAGAATTGGCGGGGAGTTTGCGAGGAAGAAAGTGGTGATTTGTGTGATTGTCTGGCCTGGACTGTGCAAGGAATAGATTGTCCACAATTGTTTTCAGGAAAAACTATAAGAATCCTGTGTGAAAAGACATTCTGATTTGAAAAATAGTCTTTGATATTTGAAAATAAAACCGACAGGCATTTCTTGCAGAAGAAATGGCAGCTTCAAAGTGTTGGGGAGACACATTCCAAAAGTCAATAATCAGATATTTTAATTTTCACAGCACCATAATTCAGATGACATTGACTTTTTTTAATTTTTTTTTTTTAGCTCACCATGTCTGCTTCCAGAGACATTGACTTTTCGTTTACTTTTTTGGTAAAATGCCCCATTCAGAAATTCCTGAGTTTCCCATGGTCTCTCTCATCTGATTTCTCTTTACAAGTCCTCCTAGTCTCTCTCTTTCTGCCTTTTTTTTTAACCTTTTACAGCCACCCTAAATCTCATTTCCTACCATCCTGTCCCTAAAAATCCTAGATTTCATCTATTGTTAAGTCTATCTAACATTATAGACTTAACATAAAAGGTTGCAGTTGGGAGAAGGGGGAAGAATACATAGGTAAAAAGGCCAAAAACCAGAAGTTTAAAAACAGAAATAAAAAAACAGAAATTAAAGCCTTAGCAAATGTGGATCTGCTTTTCGAGGTAAGGAAATCTGGCAGGGGTCAGGCAGGAAGGCCAGAGCCAGATGGTCAAGGTGCCACTTACATGGAAAGCTGTCTGTTGAAATGTCCAAGCTTCCACCAAGGGCCCACTGCTTTTACAGACACAGCAGTAGATACGTACATGGTGGCTGAGGCAGGTACCTGGGGAGACGACCGGAGGCAAGTTTCTTCTGTTGGCAGGAGAGACTAAGAGGCAGCTCCGTGCCCCAGACGCCTGCCGCCAGGGCCCCAGCCCAGCTGCTCAGGCGACAGAGGAAACGAACCGGTGCCTGGTGAGCAAACTGCTGCTGTGCGTGTGACGGTGGCACAGTTCCCAGGCTGGTAGCTCGGAAGACACTTTACATACAAATGTGCTCTATGGAGCAAAAATAAACCACAGGAAGTAGAAGTCCCAGCTCTCAAACTGAATTTCTGTATGTAGATATACAGCCCTACACTGGAAAGGAAAATAAGAAATTGTTGTAGGGGAAAAATCTCTAGATAAGAGACTTAGAAACCTCAAATCCTGGCTTGGACCCTCCCACGCCATAGGGTATGGGCCAAGGTCCCCTCTTTCCTTCCTGGCTTTAGTGTCCTGATAAATGGCCTAATCTGTCTGATGCCATCACCAAATGAGATGGGAATGTCCAGGTGCTTTGACACATTAATACAGTTATCCAAATGTAAAGTGTGATTTTCTTGTTAGTTAGCTGGATCCATTGACCTTTACAGCAAAACCCTAAGGAGAGGGTTCTCCCTCCACAACATAAACTAGGTCAAATGGTAGAAACAAGTAGAGCAAAGATAGGAAGGAAAAGGGAAACCCATCAAAATGTTATAAGTGGTTATTTGGGGTGAGTGCGGTGGTAGGGAGGGATTATGGCTGTTTTTATTTCTTGTGTTTTCCAAATTCTTTACAATAAGCATATACTTTAAAAGTAAAAATAACAAAAATAGCTGGTGTTTGAAAGGATACTTCTCAAAAGTGAAGGCTACCCCTCTCTTAGTGTAGAAGATTCAAAAACAAAGGAGCTAAGAAAAACAAAAGGAAAGAAATATGCTCTGAAATAGGCAGCAATGTCCATAGTTGCTAGCATGTTCTTTGGCTACCAAGAGGATTAAATTAGAGAAAAAAACTGATTCCTGCTTTACCTGGGTCCACAAGCAGGGGTTAGAAATGGTGTGTTTCAGTGTGTTGAAACATCTGGAGCTACTTCATTCTCCAGCATCATATTGCATCATGCTGGGGTGGGGCTTCATTAATATTTATGTTACATTGCAAAATGTGTGTCATTCAAGTGCCATAGGAAGCTGCTTCTAAAAGCATCAGTCAGGGCAGGTATCCAGTCCCTTGACATATTTGTTGCACATGTATGAAAAGGATCCTGGATTTTATTCCCTGGCTGACTTCCTAAATTTTAGAGCAATTTCACACTCTTCAACTCACCTAGGACAGGCTGGGGGAAGGATCAGAATCGACTGCTTGTCCCTTTCTTATTTCAGCCTACATCCAACACACTGAGCTATTTTAAAACTTGATTCTGGCATCCACCTTCCTCCATAAACATGTGAGCTAAGTTTACGCTCTGTGTCTTGACCCAGATCATTGGTGTTGAGGAAGAAAATGCTGTAGCCAGGAAGGATGACTCTCCTCGTGTACATCCACCTAGCAGTTGGACACTCGCCAAATCCCACCGTGCAAAGTGGGTGGAAACTGACCAGGTGATACTATCATCCTGCCTAGGCCTTCATAACGTGCAGACAGGGTAGAATTGGAAGGCATTGCCTTCAGTGAAAGGAAGATGCAGCACCAGGTCATCCCCAGTGAAGGTTTGTTAGTACTCACTCTGCGCAATATATGTTAAGTTCTGGAGACCCAAAATAGTAGATATTCCTGCAAGCAAGGATTTACAATCAGACAAGGGAGCCAGGAATTGTGCCTTTGTTGTCACCTAGAATAAAAAATAGCATCCCATATATTCCAAGGCTGAACTGCCTGCCCAACCCTTTCCTTTCAGCCTTCTTGTATTTCTTTGGTTTAGTTTTATCTAACCTGGCTGCTTATACTTTCCATCCAGTTGCAATACAACATTTGACACGTGGCTTCTGCCTCACTTGTTATCCTGAAACCTGTCAACTGAAGAATGACGAGGTTCATAGATTTGGAAAGGAGAACCTTATTTCTTATAAAGGGTTGCGCCCCGCAGCCAGCCACCTTGCAGGCCAAAACACAGCCTCAGGCAGAAACCGAGAGCAAGCATTTCCAGGGAGGGGTAGAGGGAGCAGGAAGTTATGCTGAGTGCTGAGCAGGGTGGCCAAATATAATAAGCTATAGGAGGAGTCGTGAGTATTTATGAAAGGAGAAACACGTGCATGTGCAATTGAGCTTCATACTGCTTCATGGGTCCCATGTTTAAAAAATGGTAGCGTTAGTATGGTCCAAGGTGGAGTTTTCAACCCTTTGAAGTCAAAAGGGGAAGCAGAGGACACAAAGGCCCCCTGTGCACAGCCTCCATAGACTGGCCAAAACCACCCCATGGGTGGTGGTCTCTTATCAGAGAGGAACGCTGTCCAGTTGTGCCGAAACCACAAAAGACAGGAGGCTGGTTGAAATCAGCAGTGAAGTCTTTCCAAAGGGCTGGTTTCAGTTTAACCCTCAGGGAGGAAAGGGTAATGGCAGTTAGTGCTGGAGGGGGTATAACCAGGCATGTCTCACCTCCCCTCCCATCCCATCATGGCTGGGATTTCAGCTTTTAAGGCTTTTCTGGGGTCCCTTAGCCAGGATGGGGTCCATTCAGTTGGTTGGGAGCTTCTCAAA
Organism: Microcebus murinus; assembly: GCF_040939455.1. Classification (NCBI taxonomy): domain Eukaryota; kingdom Metazoa; phylum Chordata; class Mammalia; order Primates; family Cheirogaleidae; genus Microcebus; species Microcebus murinus. The sequence goes on along the minus strand of NC_134117.1, from coordinate 29,269,706 downwards.
CCATTGCCTCCAAAGTCCCCAGGAATCTCCATAGTAATAAAATCTGTGATTGTTCCACCCGAATGTTGGTAAAGACTCTCTCCTTGACCCAAACTCTAGCGTAGCTTCCGGCAGTTTAAGGCCAAGTCTCTAGGATGGTCCCCTGTAAAATGCCAGCCTGAGGAAGCTCATCGCTGCCAGGAGTCTATTGTTTGTTCTACCCAAACCCTGGCAGCAGGCAGATAGGCCCCTGGACATCCTCTTAGAGCAGTTACTTTCGTTGCAATTATAAATCCTTGCTCTGCTCCTTTGAGATGTGAATCTTCTCACCACCACAGCTGTCTTCCAAGGACCTGAGGAATGCAAACATTTGAGTGTATAACTCTCCCCTCCAGTCTCTGTGGGCAGACAAGAGCCTCCCTTCAGTGGGCACCTTGCTCTAACTTGCACCATAGAGGTTGCTTCTCCTCCAGATAAGCTCCAGTTAACCAACCCAGCCTAGTCGCATGGACCAATCCCCCTATACCCCTGGGGTCTTTCCCCTAGCACATCGCAACCTTTAAGGAGTCTCCTGCCTTCTGTTTCTACCAAGTTGAGTTCAGTTCATGCCAGACCCTCTTCCCTACTGTCATCGTTATTACTGAATAAAACCGTCCCTATCACTTTAACTAGCTTCCAGCTTTGTTTATCTTTGACAATGTTCTACACTTTAAATGTGTGGTGTCTGAAATCAAAATATTCAAAGCCATTGTTTGCAAGATAAACAGAACACCAGATGAAAGAGCTCAGTCACCTGCTCTAGAAAGCAAGACATTGGTCTGGCTCATCTCCAGGCCCATTTCAGGTAGACTGTCCAAACACAGCTTCCCTGGTTTTTCTCACTATCTCCGCCCTACCTGGAATGCCTTCCTCTTCTACCACTCCGCTTCTATAACCTGAGACCCATGAGCACCCCCAGAGGAGAGGCCTTCCTCCTGCAATGCCAGTGGGGTTCACTGCCTGGTGGGCTCTCAGCTCTGCCTGGTTGACAAGCAAAGGCTCATCCAGTCACCCCTCTCCGCCTCCAAGAGCTACGTGTAGACCTTCTCTGCAGACCTTAGACAATTCCCTTATACATAGTAGGCTTCAAGAAGTATTTGCCCAAAGAATGATTAATCTGGTAAATATGAAGCCCAAGGAACTTGTGTTTATCAAGAGTCATTTTTGTAATTAAAAAATTTTTGTTCTATAAGATATGAGTATTATTTTTGCAATCAGCAATGCAATAAAGACTTTATTTTTATAAATTCAGGAGCATGGAATGTAAACTTTAGTCCTACTCTGGTCCAAATAACTTTCTATTTCAAAATGCATGGCTTTGAATTAATGAAAACTTTCGTATTCCCATTTAAGGGCAAAAAAAATCAAGGCAAAATCCTCAGTCATAAGCATAGCAGGGCTGGAAGGAGATACCTGTCTATTGGTACTAGCAGGAGATTGGCATAAAGCCAGCTAAAACTGCTTGGTTTTTCTTGTTTCAAGGATCCTGAAACAGATTAGTTACTAAGGGAAACTGTCAGGAGGGTTTTTAAACTATAAACAGTCAGTAAATGACTATTTAAAGTCATTGTTTACAAAATAAGTAAACATCAGGTGGGAAGAGCGGAGAATGGCCTCTTCCTGGAAAGAAAACAGTTTTAAAGACGAAGATAACAGCAGGTGACCGTGCACAAGGACCAGAGAAAGTCAGACTGCGGATGGGTGGGGTGTGCCTCTGTCCCCAGGCAAAGATGGGCTGCCACTTTCTCCACGGAGGGTTTTTCTATTAATAATTATACCATCCCAGAGGCAGGACCAACCAGGAAAAGAAAGGAGGGAAGTATAAGGAAACTGGTGTCTGATCGAAAAAAAACAAAAAATAAAACTTCCCTTCCTTTGCATCTGGGAGGGGTGGTGACTGCTTCAATCAATGGGGTACAGTGGAAGTGACACTGTGTGACTTGCCCTGGAACCCCAGAGCCTCAGGTCAGAAGCCCCTCTCAGAGAGGCCACGTAAAGGTGCTCCGGCCCCTGGCTGTGCCCAGCCCAGCCTTCCAGCCCTCCTCGGCAAGGGCAGAATGTGGAACCACATGGCACATCAGGACCCATCAGAATCACACAATACAGAAGGATCGTGGCTGCCGGAAGTCCTGATGCACAAAACTGTGAGATAATATATAAAAAAAAGTTGCCTTTTTAAACTGTTACATTTTGCTATCATTGATTATGCCATAGTCAATAACTAAAACGGACTATCAGAATCACCAATGGAGTTTGTCAAAATGCATATTCCCAGGCCTCAGGTGTGATTTAGAGAAACTGAAGTCACTGGGTAACGGACCCCAGGGATCTGAATTGTAACCTATTCATAGCTTCTTGGGTGTCTCTGGTAGACACTAGAGTTTAGGAGACTTTCCTTTAGAGCTACTGATTCATTCATTCATTTATTCAATCTGCCATCATCTATTGACCATTATTATGAGTCTGGCCACATGCTGGGCACCAAGCATAGCTATAACCCAGAGACAGTACCACTGTCCCTGCCCTCAGGGACACCAAGGGCCAAGACGAGCACATGATAGCTAAATACTAGTTGAAGGAGGAGACCCTGACTCTTCTTTCCTGTAGGAAGCTGGGGGACAAATCCCAGTTCAGAATTGCTATCATCAGTTCAAGACCTCCCAGCTTGGTCTAAGACATTAGCAACCGGTCATGGCTGAGAAACTAGGTGAGAATTGAATTCACAGATATTTTGGGAAGAGCCTTCTCAGGAGCACCTTGGGGTCTCTAGAAGAGGTTGGAGGTGGCTGCCTGAGAGTTTACATCACCTTTTGTTGTAAGGCCTCCGTGGGCAAGGCAGAGATGACCTCAGCCCCATCCCAGATTTATTTGCTCTTGAAAATGACATCCATGTGTATTTTTTCCCCTAAGTAGAAATCGATGCCAGACAGTTCATGACAGAAAATGGGAAAATATGAAAAAATATTTCAAACAACAAACAAACCCTCCCTCAGGGGTCTAACCACAGTCTGGTAGAACGTTAAGAGGTTACTTGAGTCGGGCACACCTGGGTTTGAATTCCAGCTTCATGTCACCTCTCCCAGCCTTGGTTTTCTCATCTGTAATTACACTGCCTGGCTCACAAGGCTGTTGTGAAGATTAAGTAAGAACATATACATGTGTGAAGGTCAAAAAAATTTTTTTTGCTAATAGGCTAGTATTTCTTTCTAATCTGTTTCTTTTGCTTATACCAGTATTCATTCATTATTATTTATTGTATAGCATTTCCCCCTCACCCCCCAGGTGTTCTGGACGTCCCCGTCAGAGGCAGGACCATGCCTGGAAGAATCCTACATAAAAATGTAGTGGTGAAGGAGGAGAGGGATGGGAGAGGACAGAGAGGCGCCTGAATTTGGAAGATGAGCCCCAGGGCTCCTCCTTGGCACATCCGTCTGCCTCAGAGGTTTAGGCAAAACCCAGAGCCCGGAGAGCCTGACAACCTCCCTGGGGCGTCTCCATCTTGGTGTGTAGCTATGGCAACTGTTCTTTCAGATTTTCTGGGACCGTTCTACCTGTCCTGTAGTCTTCTTGTAGCCTATATAATATTGTATATAAAATAGCAAAACCATGAATTCTATGCAACAGCAGCAAGGGCACTGTGTCTAATAGTGTCATATAGGAAGTGCTGTTCCGTCTGTATTTCTGCCCCAGGGAGGAAATCAGTTTCCTTATTATCATGGCACCCATCCAGATGTTGTTCCTTCTGTAACCAGGAGGAAGGTGAGCAGCTCTCTTCGTTGCCGCAGAGGAAGCACAAAGACAGACCCAGGATCAACTCCCTGCTTCACCAATTAACTATTAGCTGGCTAGAAGGTTTAATGTCTCCAAGGCCCTCTCTTCTTCTCATTTTTAGATGGGAATGATAATATCTATCTCATAGCATTATTGATAATTAAATGAAGTAATGTATGAAATGTGCCTACCAGAGTACCTGGCACATAGCAGTATTCCAGTATTATGAAGATCTTCAATATTATTGGAGTGTTGAGAGCAGAGAGAAAACCACTGTACCAGCAAGTAGACAAACAGCTGCCACAACACAGAGATAAGAAATTGTCAGCAGGACACAGCAGAGGCAGGGAGTCTCCTTAGCGATACCGTTTGGTAAGGGCTCAGAACTGAAAGTGAACAAATGCACAACTGGAGACTGAATAGTTTGCAAGGGGATGATTGCTATTTCTCAGATTTATAGACTATTTGAACTGAACGAATCTTGAAAATTGCTGGGTCTAATGATAAGATACTGACTGTGAAGACTCGTTAGAAATTAGCAACAACATACTTGACCCAGCAAAGACATCAAAAAGGATAATTATCATTGACCACGAGGATGTCACTTAACCTTTCTGTTCTTCAGTTTCCTCATTTTTGAAGTGTGAATAATATAACACTTACTTGACGAGCTAAATGAAGTGATGTGTGTAAGGTACTTGGCCAGTGCCTCAAACATAGAAGTGCTTACCAATTGTTAGAGTGAAGGACCCCTGTCTGTTTTGCAGCACAGGCTTGTGCTTTAAAAAAACATGTAAAGCAAAATTTCCCAAAGCCTTGTCACAACTATTTATGGGTTGTGAGATCAACTTAATGGGATGTTGTCATGGTCTGAATGTTTGTGTTCCCCCAAAATTCTTATGTTGAAATGTAATCACCAACATGATGGTATCAGAAGGTGGGGCGTTAAGGAGGTGATTAGGTCACAGGGCTCCACCCTGCAGGATGAGATTAGTGCCCTCATAGAAGAGGCCCCAGAGAGCTGCCTTCCCCTTCCACCACACGAGGACACATAGCAGGCACCATCTATGAAAAACGGGCCCTCCTCAGACACTGAATCTCTCAGCACCTCGATCTTGGACTTCCCAGCCTCCAGAACTGTGAGCAATAAGTTTCCATAGTTTGTGAATTACACAGCCTAAGATAGATTTTTATAGCAGCCCAAACAGACTAAGACAGATGTTGTAAGTATATCTATATCTGTACCTATTTTTATTTCTATTTTGGGTCAATGTATAAAATGTATTTCTGCAAATCATCATCAAACAAGTTTGAAAGCCATTGGATTAATGTCTTCCACAAATAAAAATGAAATGGCACACCAAAACCATATGTGGAGTGTTAGGTGCTGTTTTAAGAATAATTTCCTCTTCTGTCTTCTCTGGACATTAGTTTTCCACTGATGTCACCGTCTTGCTAATGTTGTCTGAATTTTTCGTGCATCTGATTGTAACATAGCCTGCTGCTGCCACACTAGTTTACGTAGAGAGAATTCCCTCGCAGGGAGGCTGAAATTTTCTGCGCCTGTGGTCAGATCTAGTGGGCATCTTTCTCCAATAGAACACTTGGAAACCTCGAGGAAAGAGAAAAGCTGATTTTGAATACTCCTTCAGCTGGTAACTTTGTCTTGCATGTTGCAGTGATTCTGTCACCCACATTGTAGCAGAGAACAACTCGGGTTCAGAAGTTCTGGAGTGGCTTCAGGTACAGAAAATAAAAGTCAGCTCAGAGCTAGAAGTCCTCGATGTCTCCTGGCTGATCGAATGCATGAGAGCAGGGGAACCGGTGGAGACGACAGGAAAATACCAACTTGTTGTAAGTGCCGTCGTTGTGATTTTCATTCCTTGTTGACTGATGGTTAAGATTATGTGCTTAAAATCAACAGACCTGGGTTAAAGCCCAGGTTCTCTGCTTGCTTCCTGTGTGACCTTGGGCAAGTCACTTAGCTTTGCTGAGCTTCAGTTTCCTCCTCTATAATCTGAGATAGCAACAATGCTAACCTCATAAAGTGGTCATGAGAATGAGAATAACATTCATGCAAGGCACTTAACACAGTATAGGATATATAGTAAGCACTGAATAAATGGTAACTATTTTTATGAACATGTTTTTGCACAAATATTCGAAAATATTTAAGCCTTGAAGTTCTGGTAGCCAGAAAAGCAGAGGGTCCCTAGCTCCTACTTTTTTTTTTTCTTACTATGATCATTCAGAATGAGAAAAAAAATATATATGGAAAAAGTTAAGCCCTCAATTCCAAACATTTGACCAATAGTGCTAGAGTCTTCGGGAAAAGGGCTTGGGCCATAACTACATAAGTTTGCAGGAAAGAAAATTTATATTTAGTTGGGTGGTCCTTTTTCACGTTTTTTTCCTGATTTTAAAATAATAAATGTTAATAATAGAAAACTCAATTATTAGAGATGTATATAACATAAAATTTAAGTCTCCTATAATTTTATCCTCCTTCCAGAGACAACTACTTCCAAATTTTTTCTTCATACATACCTGTTATTATCACCATTAATTGTTATTTAAAATGGATGCTTCTGCCTTTGTTCAGGCAAGGAGTGATGATTCAGCTAGCCCCAACCCAGGCCCCCAGAAGACTCCACTGCTTGCTGTACAAAAGATCTCCCAGTACGCGTGTCAGAGAAGAACCACTTTAAACAACTGTAACCACATATTCACGGTAATGGGACTTTACATCAATGCCCATTCAGCGCCTTTCCATGGACCTGTTAATTAAAGTATGAATTTTTCTGAAAATCTGGAAAAATTTTCCTCCTACCTGCCCATCACCTTAGCCTGATCTCTGGTTTTCTTTCTGTTAAGAATAGATCTTTTCTGGAAATGCACAAATACACTTGGGTTATATTCTTTAGAGATGGTCGAGTACCATTTATTGAGAGTTTTCATTAATAGGCACTATACTCATCAAAGGCAAACATTCTGAAAAAAACAAATGCTGTAATTAGTCTAAAACATAGTAAGAGCAAATTACATAGAAACAGCAATAATGCATCAGCAGCCTTTTCTGGGAAACCAAAAGATTGAGCAGACCCCTTTAATATTAACTGGCTTGGACAAGTCAGTTCCTCTCCATGAGCTTCAGTTTTCTTAACCATTCAGTAAGAAATTTCATAGATCTTCTCTAAAGCTCCACCTAGCTCTGAAGTTTGGGAATTATTATGTTTCAAATGGCCCTAAGGGCTCACAACTGCTTGGCACCCAGCCTAGAGTCAGCGGTCAGCAGGAGATGACATGCAGTAGTATATCAAATACAAAGCTTCTCATTTCTAGACTTCCAGCTCCACATGTGCGAGGGGGACCAGGAATTTGTGGCTACTGGACACCAAGCATGGGGTCACACAGTTGCAGCTTCTTTCTCCTCTGCTGGAAATGCAAACACGCCCTGCCTTAAATAATCCTGCCTGGGTCTTTGTGCCCTGTGCTGGAACTCATTCATTCAAAAAGCCCACGTTAAGTGCTGGCTATGTTTTACGTACGTGCTAAGAAATGGGGACACCCAGTGATCAAGGCAGAACTCTGGCCACAGGCTAGGGGGGAAGACAGCAAAAAGGGAAGGATGATAGTGCCGAGTCATGACCAGCAGGAAGCAGTGAGCACCAGATCATTTTTTGGTTAAATCACTCCTGAATATCTAACTGCAGTCAACGCCAAGTTTCCTTATAATGCATTCTGGTGCCTGTCTTTTCAATTCAAGTCCACTCGATGCTACGAGGGAGGAGTGTACAGGTACGGGGGACCCAAACTTGAAATTCAAAGAAACAGTCAAGCAGTTTTCCAATATTTAAAGGAGAGCAAGAGGTGTTTGCAAGTGACTGCTGGCTCAGTGGATCAAAAACAGAACTTTCGCTTATCTGGTTTTATCCTTCAGGATGCCTTTGAGATACTGGCCGAAAATTATGAGTTTAGAGAAAATGAAGGCTGTGCTGTGACATTTCTGAGAGCAGCTTCTGTATTGAAATCTCTACCATTCACAATCATCACTATGAGGGACACAGAAGGAATTCCCTGCCTGGGGGACAAGGCGAAGGGTATCATAGAGGTAAGGGTGAGGTGGGATTTGACTCACTTCCCGATAAGTAGGAGGGGGGGCGGGGTAGGGGGATCAGCTAACAGATTTTCTTGTCACCTCTCTCTCTTTCTCCTGTCTCTGTCTCTGTGTATGTGTGTGTGTGTGTGTGTGTGTATCTATCTACCAAGACATATGTATTACTAGATACATGTAGGAATAGATATACAAAGATAGATGCATCTTATGTATAACCCATACCCCAATATTATCACAGCTAGAGCTACGTGGGGCCGGGTAGTGGAAACAAAAGAACTCTCCCATATTGTTATTAACACAGTGAAAGACTCAAATAACCTAAAAGCTCGACAGCAGGGGCATGGTCTGGTTTCAAACTCAGGCTGCATGGAGGCATGGAGGACCGCAGTTTCCCTTAGGGGATGTCGCCTCCAGCACAGTGGTGGGTGTGACATGCAATAGAGCTGATTCTGCCTCTCCACTTCTGTGTTTATTTATTGAGCCATGTTTAAGGATTCCCCAGCAAGGCAAGCTGGTCATGTGGTAGCAAGTGTCAGTATAGTCAAAGGCAAGGAATATTATTCAAGGAAAATAATCCCAACTCTACTTGGAAGAGGGTGACTCTGAGCTAGACATCATAGGTCTTGAATGTGGAGTGGCTTTTCAGCGGGGTCAAAATAACCTGCTCAACTGAAAAGTTCTCTTATTTCAGGAAGTTCACATACATCGAGGAGAAAATTATCACAAATATTTGGACATATATTTTTCAGTGAATATTTTGGTTTGGGATTCTGTAGATTTGGACCCTAATCATTGTGATCTTTGTTCCTGAGGATTATAAAGGGGTCTTTGGATATATGATGAGCTAGAATTTTCAGGATTACAGGGAAACGTCTTGCTTTCTCCACATCAGCTGAAGGAAATGTCCAGCATGCACGGGTGTGCATTTCATGAGAAATCAAACTGCTAGATCTGCGAATTAGAGAGTTTTGGACAGCGATTGTCCAGTATCACTAATTTAAAATATTTTTCAACTGTCCACCTAGGAAATTATTGAAGATGGAGAAAGTTCAGAAGTTAAAGCTGTGTTAAATGACGAACGATATAAATCCTTCAAAGTAAGTGATTTTATACATATTTATTAAAAATGTTTTTTCAGTTAATCTTATTTCTTACTCTAGTTGGTTGCATTAGTCAGCTTGGGCTGCCATAACAAAATACCATAGACTGGGTGTCTTAAAGAACAGAAATTTATTTTATCACAGTGCTAGAGGCTGAAAGTTCTAGATCAAGATGCCAGCATGGTTAGTACCTGGTGACGGCTCCTTTCTGGCTTGCAGGTTGCTGCCTTTTTGCTGTCCTCCCATGGTGGAAAGAAAGAGAGAAAGCCATTGTTCTGGTGTCCTTTCTTATAAGGACACAAATTCCATCATGACAGCCTCATGACTTCATCTAAACCTAATTACCTCCCAAAGGCTCTGTCTTAAATACCATCACACTGGGGATTCGGGCTTCATCACATGAATTTGGGGGTGGGGAGGGCACAATTCAGTCCATAGCAGTGGTCGAGGAACAAAATTCCTAGGTATATATAGGGGCCCCAGCTTATTGCCATGCTAGGGTAACATACAAATCATTAATACCTTACCTTCCAAGAGTCTGTCACGCATGGGTACAAATATCATGAGGACACAAACTCCATGGGGACAGGGCAAACTTGCTCTTAAAAAGCAAACCTGTCTCTGGAAAGTTCCTCACTGCATTCTCATTTACTTGAAAGCAGAGTTTGTTACCTCCTAACTTTCCCTGCCTTAGGACTGCAGGTAGAAGGGACTTCTGCCCATTTCTTCAGTGCAGAAGAGATGCCCAGGCCTCAAGTGTGGCCGTGAGCAGGTGCCCAGCATGGATTGTAAATAGACCGGGGTTTAAGGTTTGGGCTCTGCCACTTACCAGCTGTGTGATGGTGGAAAAACTGTATGACCTATATGAGCATCGTTCTTCAAACTGTGCAGGGCATGACTGTGTGCAGGAGACTCTTGGCAAAGGGGACAGCCCAAATGGGATAACTTACCATGCATGGACAGCACTGGGAATGGTCAATTGGACTATAGCCAAGCCCTACACAGATGCCAGAACCTGCCCCTTACTTCTGTTTCCTTCCATAATACCACATGTCACGAAAGGACTCACCTGAAACAAAAATGCCTCTAAAATATTACCAACACTCATCTGCTTGGTGTATTCGGGAAAAACTGGGTCAGAGATTTGCTTATGCTTTTTCTTATTGCCTGAGATATTGAAATGGTCATGACTTGATTGTCATGATGATTATCTGGGAGACTGATGGCATGCCTTTCCCTCCGTTTTAGCTCTTTACTTCTGTATTTGGAGTAGGGTTGAAGACCTCTGAGAAATGGTTCAGGATGGGCTTCAGAACTCTGAGTAAAATAAGGTCAGATAAAAGCCTGACATTTACAAGAATGCAGCGAGCAGGTAAATTGCATCTCCTAAGAGTCATTTTTGGTGTGGGTCGCTCAGATTGTGGTCGAGCTCTAAGTCAGATACACTGCGACTCCAATCTGGGGGTGCTGGGATACATTTTTGGCACCTGTTGATGCTTGAATCCAAATCCTGGCTCTAGCACTTTCCATCTATGTGATCCTGAGCCATTTAGTTAAAATCTTTGAGCTTAGTTACCCCATCTATAAAAGGGAGATAACATTGACACTTAGCTGGGGAATAAATCAGATGAGCAGGCAAAGCCCTTAGCACGTGTCTGGCACAGAGCAAAGGCACTCTTTCTGGTGGCTGCTGTCACTCTTTTACCCAGATGTCAAGCCAGTTTGCACTGCTGCTCTGGTTCTCCCTGAGTCTTCTCCACCTTGGCTCCTGGCTGTCGTCCAGGGTAAGAGTTGTGGGCAAGGAGTCAAGGACAGAGGGACACATTGGTGTGGAGCTTCGGGGTGAGTCAAGAACACTTGAACAAACTAGAGTCATTGCCTGGTGCAAATGTGAATGTGCGGTAGAAACTATAGAATATCAGGAAAATTGAAGGGAATTCATGGAAGTCTAGATACAGGGTTGATCTACCCAACCAGGATGCCTTAGCCTGAGAAGAGAAGACTGTGGAGAGACGAGAGAGAGGTCATCTCCCATCTGAAAGCCCAGCAGGGCCTCCCAGAGGTTGAAGGTGGCTTGGTCACTTCCATTTATGGAGGTTCCCAGTAAAGTTTTTAAAAATGAAGAAATGCCAATAGAAGGTCAAAAAACTGAATGTGTTTTAAACACTTACTTTTAACAAGCAATAGAAATATGATACAACTGTGACTCGAAAGGGGGCCTCAGCCATAGTCCCCAGCACTGGGGCTTCCGGAGTTACAGAAAGTGATGAAGTCCTCAAAATTTGTATTGATGTGAAAGTAAGGGAATCTTCTACCAGAGGGGACCAGGAAAAGAAAAGAAAGTAAATGGCTATCTTCTATTGAAGTAATGATTAAAAAAAAAAAAAAAAAGCAATAGTAGAGGAAGCAAATCAAATCTCAGTGGGTCCTATCAATGACATCATAGAAGACCCCTACTCATCTTTTATAAAGTTGCTAATATCTGAAAGATTGCCAAGAAGCTTTATATGATGCCAGTAAGAAATAGGACCAGATCCAGTATTTATATTCTGGGCTCCTGCAAGTGCACATTTGATAAGCATGATTTATGCCAGTTCTACAGATGCCATTAAAAAGAAAGTTTACATAAGTATTAGACATAAGTTAATTATTTACATAAGTATTAGACATAAATAGCAAGTGAATGGTTTGGAATGATAGTAAAGACTCTCAATGCTTATTGAGAAATTGGGAGGCTATGTAGTGTTTCACGTAGATGAAACCCTTATCAAACGATGTCAAGTGCTCTCAGGCTCTCCGGAGCTTCCATTTCCCTAGCTTTGTAAACTGGATTCTTCCTCTTCCCATTGGGCTCTTCCATCCAGCGAACGAAGCAGCTGCTATTTATTGAATCAAATCAGTAATTGCCATTAGACTGCTTAATGCTATCAGTTCTGTGTAGAAATCCAGGAGTGCCTCCCATCATACTTAGAACACAAAAATAAATGGTTTATATGCATCCTTTGGAGCAGCACTCCAGTGAATGGAATTGCCAATGGAAGGAGCTTACAATACTACAAAAACTAAGCTAATTGAACAGGTTGAAAGTATGTTTTTCGTTGAAAGTGTGATTCACCGGTCAGGTGGAAAACCTGATTCAGTTTTACTTATAAGCACACTTGATTGCAGTTCCCTGAGGTTTGAGCATTCACGTGTCACATTTGCCTTGAAAAGCCTATTTCTGAAATATAGCAGCACATATTTAACATTATGCAGTGTGATATGTTTCTCGTAATAAGTTAACTGCCCTGCCATACCAAACAGGAAAACCAATCACATTGCTTTCATGGATGCCAACAAATTATCATAGTACTTCCATGTCCTTTCCTGATATCCGCGCATGTTCTTAAAGAAATAGTTGCTAATTATGACTTTTGGATCATGTATATCACTAAATAAGCACAGGTGTTTACTGATGGCAATTTCTGTGTTATAGCCTAATACAGCATTGATTTTTAAATCAAACTCCACCCACCCCCATGACCATGTTGCAACATTTTTTTAAATGTGGCTTTTTACAAAAAAAAGAGAGAAAGGATCAATATTGACATGAAAAAAGCAGTGTTCCACAAGTAGTTTGGTTATGTGTGTCAGTGTGACATCATCTTGCTCCCGCCAACATGTTTCGGCCACGGTCCCCATCCAGAGATAACGCGGCAAGTTTGAATTTCAGAGCTTTGTGAACAGGATGCTTCAGCCAAATGGCCTCCCTGCTGCCTCCCTCCTGCAACCCTGGGGTGGGAAACAGGGACCAATAGATTTACTCTGCGTCATTTCAGAGGGCCAGGAGTAGGTGAAAATGCAAAGAAGTAAGTAGACTTAAGCTGATCAGAAGAAAGAACGGCTCCAATAGTTACAGTTAGGAAACCGGCTGCCTCTGGAGGTGTCCCAGTTCCCCATTATCAGATTCCAGCAAATTTTAAATGGCCCCCTCTTGGGGACCCTAGATAGGAAAGCAGTGCCTTGTGGTGAAGCCGAATTGATGTCTCCCTGGGTCTATGAATGTCATTGTCCGGATCCTTGGAGATAAGCCTCCCTTCTCCTTTGCCCCTCCCCCTCCAGACTGCCCTCCACCGCCCTCTGTGAGAATAACCAGGCCATCAGCTCTTCATCACGATGCCTCTGAACTTCCCTGGATTCACAGTGGCCAGGCAAAGAAGCACTAAGCCAAACCACCTAGGACATTTCCCACCTTGCTTCAGATACGGATCTATCCTCTTTAATTTTTAAATTGATCTATCTTAAATCTCTTTATGCATTACATTTTTAAAAATAGCAGGGCACAGCTTACTGTCAGGAAGGCTGGTTCTTCAATAGGAGGTCAGATTTGAACAGTTTGGATTCCAGAGGGATATGAGATATTGTCTCCTTCTTAGCAACTTGTAAGCCTCTCCTTAGAAAGCAGAGAGCCATTGTCACCATGCAAAATGCATGACCAAAGGAACCACATGGATTACTCTTGTCTCTATGGAAATGGAGTTTGGGGTTGGTGCCTGTGGGTGGCCTTGTTAGCGCTGTGTGGGGGCAGAATCCCCTCCCACTGAGGGCTGGTCGTTTCACATGCGTGTTACCCTCTCCACTGACCTGTCAAACGGCCTCTCAGGATTCCACTATTATGAAGACCTTGTCAGCCATGTGACCAGGGCAGAAGCAGAGGCTGTCAGCGTGCTGGTTAAAGAGGCCGTCTGGGCATTTCTTCCGGATGCCTTTGTCACCATGACAGGAGGGTTCCGGAGGTAAATAACTCACTCAGGCTGCTTTGGCCCCCCCACCCTGCTCTAACACCTTCAGTGGCTCCCCCATTGCGGACTGGCTTCTGAAATGGCACAAAAGGCCTTTTGTGATCTGATGCCAGCTTCTGTCTGCAGCTTTGTCTCCTGCCCCTCATGTTCCATTTCGGCAACCTCCAAGGGCTTGTCATTCCCTGCACATATAAAGCTATTTCTTGCCTTCTTTGCTCAGTCTGACTTTTCTGCTTGGACTACTGTTCCTCAAATTATCACCCGGCTGGCTTCTCCTCATCCTTTAAGACAATTAGATGCCGCCTCTTCTGGAAAGCCTTCCTTGGCTCCCTCCTCCTCCATGCTGGGTTAGGGACTCCTCTTCGGTGCTCCCCAGACATCTGCCAAGCCCTTTCTGCACAGAGTGACAGTGATCGGTTCCTATGTGTGCTTCCCCCACTAAGCTTTTAGAGCTTAGTTCTCAGCAAAACTAGTGCACGATACCAAAGTAGGTGCTCAAGAAATCTTGGGTGACTCAGTAAATGAATGAATGAATGAGTGAATTCTTCACAGAATGTGTGCAGTTGTAGGATATTAAGGCTTCCATTTCAGAAAGAGATTCTTTCCTTCTCCTGCCTCCCTCTGCCCATCCCCCTGGGCCTCTTACCTAGCTCTTGCCCATTCTGACAAGCTAGGTTTGGGACAAGGGAGAAAAAGGGGGAAGGTCGAATCTAAGAAAATGCCCTTAATCTATAAGATAATCCCAAGAGTGCTACTTTGTGTTATGTGAATACAATTCCTGGTTTTCTTATTGTCATGTCTGTCTCCGTGTGTGTGTGTAATTCTCTATGTGGATGCATATAGGTATGTGTGAGTGTGTAGAAGAAATAATCTTTTGTTATTTTTTGCCCATACATACATAATCATAGACATATTACATATGACTTTTTTCTGTGTCATAAATTTATTTTGCAAGGAATAGAGTTGTGTAACTAAGGATATTGTGTTTAGAAAAAATGTCATGAGCATTTTGTGTTGCAAACCTTAAACATAGGGTATAGAAACAAAGGACATTTTTTAAAACTGAGTTCTAAAAATCTAATTGATTCACATTTTATACTATTTTTTTAAATTAGGGGAAAGAAGATGGGGCACGATGTCGATTTTTTAATTACCAGCCCAGGATCCACAGAGGAAGAAGAGCAACAACTATTACATAAAGTGATGAACTTATGGGAAAAGAAGGTAAAAAGAAAGATCAAAAATAGATGCTTGTGCACTGAAGCATTACATTAACACTGTTGAATTTTGCACATTATTTACCTCGTAATTGTATAATAGCCATTTAATCAATTCTCAGTTATTTGCAACAGCTGCCATATGAACTGCAATGAGAGTTATCTGCTTTGGATCCTAGAGTACATGTTGTGAATATGGACTATATTTTCTTTATTTACACTTACCCTATTACCAAAGGGGCCTAGGGTGGCTGTGCATTTGTGTTTGACATGCAGAGGCGTTAAAGCACCCAAACAAAATGAAGAACGTGCACTATGGAGACCTGGGAAGTGTGTGCTGGGAAAGTGAGGCTTGGGTGCGGGGGCAGAATTGCAAAGGCTGGGATAAGATTGTCTAAGAGGTGTCGCTGGTGCTTTGAGTTCCATGCGGTCAATGACCAACTTGACTTTATGCTGAGATAGGAAGAAGGAAACTCATATGGGCAGCTGAGCCCAGCAGGGGTCACGGCTCAGAAGCCCCCACCCATTCAGGAGATCAGACTTGCAACAGGCCAGCCTACTGCTGCTCAGTGGAAGAAACTAAGCTAAACTGAGCTACCACTGCAGACACGGCCACATGCGGGCCCTGATTCCTGTCCAGCTCTACTGTGAGTCCCACTTCCCCAACAGGCCAGAGAGCCCCATCCAAGGACCTGTAGACCCGGGTGGGCTGAGGAGTTGGGGCTGGTGTTTCTCTGGCACAGCTTCGACCTTCCTAAGTGGTTAGCATCCGAGAGTGAACATAATAGGCCAAGCCAGGAGAAGGCAGGACAAGGAAGAGTCAGCTGTTCCCACTGCTCTGCTCAAGTGGGAATGATGAAAGATTCTCATTGATAGGCAAAGAAACACAACCCATGGACCCTGCTAGCCAAGGCCTGGGTGGAGAGTGGGCTGCCTGGCTTCCTACTCTGGGGCCCCCTGCAAGGACGGACCCATTTGACTTTGGCTTGGCTTATAGGCAGCCCCCACCCCACACTGAGACTATTCAAGATGGGGAGGTGGTGGGAAGATGGCTGCAGGGAGCCCCCTTCCCCTGGTCTGTCTCAGTTTCAAGGCATTTACATTTACTGCTGGTCCTCAAACAGAGATGGGCATTTTACATGCAGGCACACAGTGGAGGCTAATGCTAATTTCAGCACATGCATTTTAGATTTGGGATTTTAAAAACACATCCCTGGCTGGGCACAGTGGCTCACGCCTGTAATCCTGGCAACCTGGGAGGCCGAGGCAGGAGGATTGCTTGAGCTTGAGAGTTTGAGACCAGCCTGAGCAAGAGTGAGACCCCTGTCTCTACAGCTACTAAGGAGGCTGAGGCAGGAGGATTGTTTCAGCCCAGGAGTTTGAAGCTGCAGTGAGCCATTGCACTCTACTCAGGGCACAAGCCGTTGCATAAGCTGCAATGATGCCATTGCACTCTACTCAGGGCAACAGAGTGAGACTCTGTCTCAAAAAATAAATTAATAAAAACAAAAACACAGCCCTGACATTTCCGACTGTATGACTTAGGGTGGGTTACTTAATTTTCCAAAGTTTCACTTTCCTCATCTGTAAAACAGGGATAACAAGCCTCTCATTCATTCATTAAAGGGGAGGAGTAATGAGAGAATTAGATAAAGAACGCGGCACAGCGCCTGATGGATGGTAGGAGCCTAACAAGTGTCGAGTTATCATTCCCTCTCATGCACAATTATTTATTGGGCTTTGCCTGAAAGCCAAGCACTGGGCCCTGTGGGGGGACCCAGGAGTGAGCAGGGGCACCCCCCCCTCACGCGCTAACACTGAGCGCAGGGAGAAGGAGTGAGGCAGTTTGGTGTCTCAGCCCTGACCACTCCTGCGGCTCCAGGCCTGTCCTCAGTACCTCGGTGGTGAGATCAGCACAGGAATTGTTCATCTTGAACTTCCACTGTTACCTCACCCCTGCGTGCTCACCAAAACTGCACTGTCCAGATTACAAAGATTACATCCTATGCAGGCACATGCATGTGCATACTCACGCAACGTGTGCAACATACACAGCCAATGTTGTAAAAGACTAGGCGGAGCCTGGTGAACAACCAGTGGGTATCAGGTTGAGTCGCCCATCAGAGAGATCTAAATGTTAGCCTCGTAGGGAAATCCCTGGGTCAGGGGTGGGGAAACGGGAGGGAAAGATCTTGGCAATGTTGAGATTTGGGGGAGGGCTGCCATCCCCAAGGGCTGCATTAGCCTATGTCCTCACTGGCCACTGGTGGTCCAACCCAAAAAGGGGAGGTTAAATGGCTCCGGTTTGGGTTCACACCTGGTGGGTGGGACCTTGGGCACGAGGCCCCTAACTGTTCCATGTGGCCATAGTTCGTGGAGTTGCTGAGAGATCGAAAGTATTGACAAACATCACAGAGTAAAGAACGTATTCACTTTCAGAATCTGACTTGACTTTGAATCGGGGGACCCAGAGTCTTCCACGAAGGAATTGGAGGGAATCGAATACGAAGGGCAGGGCGGGGTCCTGGCTGGGAGCCTCACACTCGCCTTGCAGTGCTCCCTGTGGGCTGGCAGAGCCCGGGACTAAATGGGGACGGAGCTTCTTGTGAAAGGTGAGGTGCTCACCTCCTGCTCCACCTTCTCTTCCTCCCTTATTTACCCATTTACTCATTTACTCCTTCATTTACCTGGCTGCTCTGTCCCCTGGGAGGGAGGGAAGCAGCAGGGAAACGCCTCCTCCTAGTCAGGAGTCTCCGGGTTTGGCAGAGCAAATAAAATAACATCAACCAGTGGGTATAGATGGGGAAGCCAGACCTTGAAAGGAGTCTTCAAAGAAGAGAATTCACCTAAAAGGAAATGGAGGACAAGGAAGGAAACTGCAGAAAATAGAGATGCCCAGCAAATAGCCGAAGCGAGAGACCTAGAGGTGACATCGGGGGTTTTGTGCATCTTTGCCAACTGTGCCCTGCTGCAGACAGAACCTTCTGATATGTAGACAGGAGCATTAGGTCCAGGGGTGCATTTCCAAACACCTCGCAACATTCAAGACAAACCCCAGGAAAGGATGGCCCCTTTCTCTATTACCAGCAAAGTGTCACCACCATGTGGCAATAGCACAGACACACAGTTTACTGTTAGGAAATCAGCTCTGTGTGTGTGTGTGTGTGTGTGTGTGTTTAAGGGGATGTGTGTTATTATGAATTTGGCTTCAATGTGATACTTGTTAACATTTTAATAGCTCCCTTTTACATAATAGAAATTTACATGAAACCCTGCTATACTGCACTAGTTTTAGCAAGTTTCCTTAAAAAGCAGAATTGTGTTTTCCTGAGCTGGGTAACAGAGGTTACCTATAGCAACATTGACCACCTGCCCCAGGGGCTCTTCCTAACATCAGTGCCCCCTGCCCCACCCTTGAAATGATGCTTGTTCTTCTAAGCACTTGAGGGGGAATAGTTCCCTCTTCAGAGATCAACAAAAGAAAAAGCATCCTCTTGAGTTGAAACAATGTCTCTTGCTGGTTTGCAGAAAAATGCAAAGCATGTCAGGTTACAATAAGAAACTGAACCAGTTATGCTCAAAGTGTGGTCCCTGGACCAGCAACATCAACATCACCTGGGAACTTGCTAGAAATTCCCTCCCTAACCTCCACTGGATCACTCTGGGGACAGGACCCTGTAAACTGTGCTCTAACAAATCTCCCAACTGCTTCTCATAAAATTTTTGAACATCTGACCTGAAGAATACATGATAACAAATCACACACCCCAAGAGCTCTGATTACATTATTTGGAGGTTATTTGCTCTTTTAGTTGCCACTCAGATTTGCAGTTAATTGCATGTTTCTGCCTCTCCCGTCCCCACCTCTGCCCTGTACCATCAGGTTCTCCCACTGAGGATGGAAATTGCTTGGGCATATCTCAGGATCACTTGTCAACGTTCTGGGTAGGTGACTTTAGATGAAGCATGGGTCACTAACTTTATCCCACCTTCTCCAAGGCAGACAGAGTAAGGCAGGCAGAATAACACTCTCTCATGACAAAGGACATCCCAAGTGCTACTAGAAATAGCAAGTTATCCTGCCCCACAGTGGGGCTCAGCCTCTAGCCACAACCCTTTGGGCCAGAAAAACCTGGCATAATAGAAAGGGTATTGGTATAATAGAAAGGGACACTGTCTTATTCCATTTGTGTTGCTATAAAGGAATACCTGAAGCTGGATACTTTGTAAAGAAAAGAGGTTTATTTGGCTCATGATTCTATAGGCTTACAACAAGCCTAGTGACAGCATCCCCTTCTAGTGAGGGCTTCAGGCTTCTTCCACTCATGGTGGAAGTCAAGGCTGAGTGGGCACATGCAGAGATTACATGGCCAGAGAGGAAGCTAGACAGTGGGCAGGGGTGGGGGAAGTGCCAGCCTCTTTAACAACCAGCTCTTGTGAGAACCAATAGAGCAAGAATGCGTTCATGACTGTGAGGACAAAGCCATTCATGAGGATCCACCCCCATGACCCAAACACCTCCCACCAGGTGCCACCTCCATTGGGAATCAATTTCAACATAAGGTTTAGGGGGACAAACATCCACACTATAGCAGACACTAGCTCAAAGCAGCACCCCAAGAAATAGCATGGCTTTTGTTTACTGTTGGTTTGTTTTTAAAGGGCTGGGGAGAATCCCCGTCCTGGCTGGGATTCAGAAGTGGGCAGCAGGATTCTCCTGCAGTTTTGCCATTAATTGGCTTTGACTCAGCCTCTCTAATCACTAGATTCCTTTTCTGCAGAGGGAGGATGATGCAGCCACTTCCTTTGCTCCATCTCCTGGGATGTCCAGGTGGGCTTGTAATGCAAGGACACACACACACACAGAGAGCCATTCTCTGCTCAAACCTGTGATTTCATCAACAGTCCACCATAAGATCTCAGCTCCTCTCCATCAGGGCCTTCCTGACACTGTTCTGGTTTTTTTCAGGGATTACTTTTATACTGTGACCTTGTGGAATCAACATTTGAAAAGTTCAAGTTGCCTAGCAGGAAGGTCGATGCTTTGGATCACTTTCAAAAATGTTTTCTGATTTTAAAACTGCACCATCAGAGAGTGGTGGACAGTGAGAAGTCCAGCCAGCAGGAAGAAAAGACTTGGAAGGCCATCCGTGTGGACCTAGTCATGTGCCCCTACGAGTGCCATGCCTACGCCCTGCTGGGATGGACTGGCTCCCGGGTAAGTGCCTCATGGACCTGTGGGATAATGTTAGTTTTCCAAAAGACATAGGTTAGATCTAGATAGGCCCAGGGAGGAGACAATGACAGCAAGGGTTGAGAGACAGGGGAATAGGGCAGTGCCCAGAAACCTTTAAATCGGGGTATTCTACCTGCATGTGGTCAAGTGAGACAGATTCACTTAGAACAGTTATTCTCAGTGTGTGGTCCCCATGCCAGCAGCAGCAGCCTTACCTGGGAACAGGTTAGACATATAAATTATGCACCCCACCCTAGACTTCTGGAATCAGAAACTCTGGGGTGGATCCCAGCAATCTGTTTTTGAAAAAGTCCTTCTAGGGGTTTCTGATGCTGCTCAAGTGTGAGAACCACTGAAGTAGAGAAACCAGCAATGTGGTTAAAAGAGGAAACAATACAGTGAAGAGACAACTCACAGATTGGGAGCAAATATTTTCAAATCATATATCAGATCAGGGGTTATTATCCAGAATATACAAGGAACTCAAACTACTCAATAAAAGAAAACAAATAACCCTATTAAAAAATGGGCAAAGGATTTGAATAGACATCTCTCAAAAGAAGACATACAAATGGCCAAGAAATATATGAAAAAAATGCTTAACATCTCTAATCATCAGAGAAATGCAAATTAAAACGACAATGAGATATTACCTCACATCTCTTAGATTGGCTATTATTTAGATGAAAGATAACAAGTATCAGTGAGGCTGTGGAGAAAAAGTAACTCTGTACACTGTTGGTGGTATTGTTAATTAGTACCACCATTTGAGAAAACAGTATGGAGGTTTTCCATGAAACTAAAACTAGAACCACCATATTATCAAGCCTTCCCACTACTGGGTATATACTCAAAGGGACTGAAATCAGTATGCCAAAGAGATGTCTGCACTACTATGTTCACTGCACCATTATTCACAATAACTAAGATATGGAAACAATGGAAGCCCCCACTGACGCCATTCACCTCACTCCCACCCGCAGCCTCTCCAGCTGCCCCCCACGCACAGCGTGAGTGGCCAGGGAGGGCAGGAGAGTGGCCCAGGGCTAGGGGATAGGGGATGGTGTGCTTATCAACACCCCTGTACCTTCACAGACCTGCAGCTACAGTGCCCAGAATCTGCTTCACCTGGATTATTCCACAACCCTGGCTTCCTCTCTGCACCATTATAAAGGACTTACAAAGTCTTGTCACTCAACCCCAGCTCGCTTTCCTATAATAAAAATTGTTCATCGCCACTAGAGGGCGCAATCACCCCAAGTTTAGTCCTTAATCCCACATGGGAAAAGACAAACTTTCTAGATCCCTGCTTCTCTTGGAAACTAGCCTCAATGACAACGTTATTCGCCGTCCTCGTTTTTCCAAGGTTTTCCTATCCTCTGTCTTAGGCTTCGGGTTTTGCTCCCTGCAGCCTCAGAGCCCACTGCTGATCGTGGGAGATGTATTCGGGGGCAGGTGACTTACACCACAGTTTCACGGAATCTCAGTAGGAGAGGCGTTAAAGCCAGAGGGAACCTTAGTCGTGCACTTCTCCATCCTTCCATTTGACTAAGCGAAATTCGGTAAGTCTGGGTGACTTGCCAAGAGATGCACAGCCGGGTAGGGACAAAATCCAGGCTGGAATGGATTCCCTGACTCCTCCATCCTATTTTACAATAATGATATTAACATTTAAAAAAAAAAAAAAAACAAGCTATTATTCATCTGGCTTTTTACTCTGGACCAGGTATTATTCTGGATGAAATGTTCACACAATCTATTTATCCAACAAATATTTACCATACATCTTCTATATGCCAGGCACTATTTGAAGAAACAGGGTTATAGACAAAACAAAACAAATCAGGGTTCTGTTCGCATGGAGCTCACATTCCAGTGTGCTCGTGGGAGCACGGAGCTGTCAGAAGAGCGCTCGGCCCTGGGGAAGAAAATCACTTTGACAGTGCTTAGTGCAGATAGATATTTCGCTAGAGGGACTTAGATATCTTTAAACACCTACTGCTGAAGATATTCCAGACTTGACAGTAAATTATTTTAATGATCCCTTGTCCAGCAGTTTGAGCGAGACCTCCGGCGCTACGCCACGCACGAGCGGAGGATGATGCTGGATAACCACGGTTTATGGGACAAGACCAAGGTAGGGTTTTCTCCCTGGAATGGGCTACTTTGATCCCCACCCCCGAGGCTGGGTCCCTGAGTACTCTTCCTGAACTCATTTGAGTGTGTGGGGACAGTTTCCTTTGCTATGAGCGTCCTATTCCCAGCTGATCACAGTTGAGGGCCGCTGGAAAGATCCTTACAGCTTAAGGTCCCCCACCTGGCCCAGAATGTACCTCAGGGGCTTTGGGATCCAAGAGGATGAGCTACTTGGGCTCCAGAACCAGTCCAACAGTGAACATTGCTTGAGTTTGGTATATTCCTGGTGTCTGCAATGACTCACTCCAAAGAAAACCAAGGATCCTCCCAAGTCACAAACACCACTCAAGTACCCCTCAAATGCAGGGGGCAGCAGCATTCTGGGTGACCATGTGGGTCATTAATGGGAGTCTCCTGCAAGAAAGAGAGCAACAGAGCTGCCCTAGGATGTAGATAAGGAGTCAGCTAGTGTCACTCACCAGCTATGTGACTCACTGAGCATGCTAGCCTTGCTGCCGTCATGATCCAGTTCATGCCTCCGCAAAGTGATCACTGTATGAGCTGGGAGGAGTTAGATATTCAACTGTTAAATCCACAGGGTCTAAGGGCTACTGTTCTTTCAGTGGTCAAGGACACCAAAATAGGCTTTTAGGGAAAATAAGACTTAAAATAACTAGAAGTAATACTCCTTGCCCTCTAGGAACTTATAGTCTAAATGAGGTATATTTAGTTAGGGCCGTCTGAGTTACAAGTGTCAGAAATCAAACTAAAACTTGCATAGGCATAAAAATGGAATCTGGGTTATATACTGCAGCATCCAGGATAATATTGGCTTCAGGTGCAGCTGCATCCAGGCACTCAGGTAAGCCTCCCTCAGTATTGGTTTTATTCTCAGGCAGGTTTTCCTGTAAGTCCCATTTTCTCAGTTACTCTGGCAGAGAAGAGCCTCTTTCCTAATAGTTCCAGCAAGAACCCTAGCTGATGCTCATTGGGCAGGCCTGGGTCACATGTCCATCCCTGAACCTGTTACTGTAGCTCTGATTGGCCAGGTCTGGGTCATGTGCTTCTCCTTGGAGGCGAGCGCAGCTCCACCTGACCCTCATGGACTGAGAGTAGAGTCAGGTGTTTCCCAAAGAAAACTCAAGGTGCTGCTCACGGAAGAGCGGGCTGTGGATGCCAGCAGGAGAGCTTCAGATGCTGAGCATGTGAGCGGAGGCAGATGTGCGTAATACAATGAAGGAACACTTACAAATTAACACTTAATAAACAATTCAATGTAAGCAAGTGTTTTCTATGTGCCCAGCACTGTGCTACCTACAAGAAAGGATGGAGGGGAAGAGGTGCTTGGTTTTAAAGAGATCATGGGGCAGCCTGGTGGGGTCAGAGGCAGGTGTGGAAGGCTGGAGAGGAGCCCAACACATACATGTATCCTATAACTCCCAGCAGTACACAATTCTGGCTGTACATCAAACTACCTAGAGCTTTTTTTTTTTTGAGACAGAGTCTCACTTTGTTGCCCAGGCTACAGTGCCGTGGCGTCAGCCTAGCTCACAGCAACCTCAAACTCCTGGGCTCAAGCGATCCTCCTGCCTTAGCCTCCCAAGTAGCTGGGACTAAAGGCATGTGCCACCATGCCCGGCTAATTTTTTCTATATATATATTGTTGGCCAATGAATTCATTTCTATTTATAGTAGAGACGGCATCTTGCTTTTGCTCAGGCTGGTTTCGAACTCCTGACCTCAAGCAATACCGCCCTCCTCAGCCTCCCAGAGTACTAGGATTACAGGCGTGAGCCACCGCGCACGGCCTACTTAGAGCTTTTAAATAGATCAATGACAAGACCTCTCCTGAGGTTCTGATTTCACTGGACTTGAGTTTGGCTCAAGCTCCTATGTTTTAAAAAAAACCAAAAAACTCTTATCTGGTGATCCTAATGAACAGCTGTGGTTAAGGACTACAACCCATAGGAAAAATATCCAAATGCCTTTTGCTGAATGTGTAAGGCTGTTGTGATTTTACCTTAATTTATTTAGTACCATATTCTTGGATGGGAAAATGTGAAAATTATGGAAGTCAGTTAAAATTACTTTTTGTACTCTTCCAAGGGAATTATGTTTTGGCAAGAATTCATTCTGACAAGACAGTTTTACAAATAATACTTTCGCTGTGTCCACACTGAGATGTTTAAGAAAAATATCTGAATGCACGTATTTCTTGTTCTGCTTCCAGAGGATATTTCTCAAAGCAGAAAGTGAAGAAGAGATTTTTGCACATCTGGGATTGGATTACATTGAACCGTGGGAAAGAAATGCCTAGGAAAAAGTCGACATTTTTTCCCATTCTCTTCAGGTTAAATAAATTAAGCTTCATATTAGTATTATGAAAGATGCCTCAGGAGAGTTCGAGCTTCTTTAGGTCTTATTGAAACACAGATTGCTACTAGAAATAAATAGCTTTATTACTAGTATACGGAGAATTTAAAAAGAAGAAATAAATAGCTTTAGAAACATGGTAAGGCATCACCTGGTGATGGGTTATGTTGTGATATTTGTACGACCGCTGCATAGAATTCACAATGTATTTTTCAGCAGAAATGGTGTTGTCATTGGTGGCTTAAACGAGGAATCTAATCAAAGCCCACTTTTCCCACATTGTAGCTGAAGTACTGGTATCTCCAATAAAAATAGGAGGAAACAAGATGATTGAGTCTTTTTTTTCTTTACTCAAATGTTATAAAACATTTTAAATCACAAACATAACTAAGTGGAAGAATAAAACATTTACAGTTTATCATGAGAGGACGAACAGGTTTAATTAGAATATTCCAGAGGGGATTTTGGAGCTTGTGAGGTGACTCTTGACTGGTGCAGCTCGACTCAAAGCCTGTCCCTCCCCGGCCACCATCTACCTGGGTCCGCAGGCGTCCCAGCTCAGGGCCATGTAAGGGACGTGTTTTCACTGCTTTCATTGGGAAAGAAGTGCAATTTCCTAAACCACCAAAGAAATACCTCCCTCTTTTGTCCATCTTGGAGCCTGCCTCTCTGGACTTAGTGGCTCAGTTTCTCTCATGAAGACAATCACTCTTGGCCTCTTCATCTCAGGCACCCGTGGAAGGGAGGCAGCCTTTGGAACTCACAGGCCCCGCACCCCTTCTCACCTCTTGCTTTCTCGAGGAAGGCACAGACTCTACTCTCTGAAGGAGCCGAACAGGCCATCTGATCCAGTTTCTCTGGTGTCCTCAGCTTAATAAACATTTAGGAAAAATAAGTCTTTCCACCTGTAAAGTCAGGAGCTGAGAAGAATCATGGAGGGGACAGAAGTTCCTGCTAATGGGAGTAAGAAACAGGGAGGCAGAAGGGGGAGAAGTAAAGAAAGTAAGCCTTGCTTTACTTTGCAAGGTTTTGGAAAATCAAAGGTAGAATGTTTGAACCGGGTAGATGTAACCTTAGAGACAGATCAATTCAAACACCAGGTGACACAGGAGGAAATGAGACCGAACACATTGTGCAACCTGCCTGAGGTCACCCTTAACTTAGCAGCAGCCCTGGGTGTGGGAACCAGAGGTGCTGACTTCTGATCTCAGCATCTTTCTAACAACACTGGGCTACCCTTCGTGAAGGACTGGACATCTTGCAGTGTGGCTGAGAAAGTGTCGGTACCGGGGATGTCCCTGGGATGCTCTTGGTTCCAAGGCCAGGGCCAATGTTTTATTACAAGCAAAGAAAAGCCACAGACATTTTGTAGGTTCATAAGAATGGCCGTTTAACTTTTCACTTTATTACAAAATAAGTTCCTGTGCATCATAGCAGAAATAAATGACAGAAATACTGAACCTTGCTAGTTTAATAGAAACAGTTTGAAATAAAGATTCTAAGCAATGGATTGTAAGTAGAATTAAAATAAGTGATCCAACTACAAGTCATACCTTACTTTATAGGTTACAAGACTTATTCATATTTCAATCCAGCTTCACAACCCACGGTGTGGGGTAGGAGGATGAGAACTGCCATCTCCACTTGACAAGCATAGAGCTGAGGCTCTAAGTGCCCAGCAATCTGCAGTAGGGCTGACACCTATAAGCATCAAAGCCAAGGCCACAGCTGAGTTCTCAGAAAATCCGGTGTTCTTCCTGGCATGCAAGGGAAGCAGAAGCAACAAGATCTCTGGGCACATCTGTTTAAACAGAGCCAGATCTGCTTGCCAAGGTGACTGGACTTGGCAAGTCCAGTCTGGACTTGCCCAGCGGACTTGGCACAAAAGTGAATTTCACAAGGGGCTTTGAAGAGCAGGTGTTGGCATGTGACGAAGTTTGGGTTCCAGTGTTCCAGAGCAGAAGTATCATAATGTCTTATGTTAAAAATTAGGCAAAATGGCCGGGTGCTGTGGCTCACGCCTGTAATCCTAGCTCTTGGGAGGCCGAGGCGGGCGGATTGCTCAAGGTCAGGAGTTCAAAACCAGCCTGAGCAAGAGCGAGACCCCGTCTCTACTATAAATAGAAAGAAATTAATTGGCCAACTGATATATATATAAAAAAAAAAAATTAGCCGGGCATGGTGGCGCATGCCTGTAGTCCCAGCTACTCGGGAGGCTGAGGCAGAAGGATCACTCAAGCCCAGGAGTTTGAGGTTGCTGTGAGCTAGGCTGACGCCACGGCACTCACTCTAGCCTGGACAACAAAGTGAGACTCTGTCTCAAAAAAAAAAAAAAAAAAAAAAAAAAAAAATTAGGCAAAATGCTTCATTATAAAGAAAAAATATCATATGTCATTTTAATGTCAAACATGGATCTCCATCATCATCTTGAAGGTTAAATGTAACACCAAAGTCTTTGTATTGGTAATTTGGAACTTGCAAGAGCCTGGGTTTTCCTGGTTTATACAAGGACAGGGTCATCTAGATTGGAAGATTCACAGACTACTAGCAACCCTTAGAATCATCTTTAAATGTCAATAATTTGGATTTCAGGCCATGGAGAAAGTTTTCCATAGATGGTCCCTTGGTGACCCTATGACCATGGGTAACAAATGCTGGTGATTAGCTCTTCCACTTTATCAGACAAACAATATGGGAAGAGGTAGGAGGAAGGGGGTAGGGAGAGAGAACTAACATTTTGAGTGCCTACTAAGTGGCAAGCACTTCCCTTTATTTCCTATTGAATCTTTTTGATAAGGCAAGTGATATTATCTTCTTTTTTACAAAACAAAAAACTGAGGCTTAGAGGGGTGAAACAACTTCTCCAGAGCCATACACCTGCTCAGAGATAGGTCTGACTTACTTACGGCCATATTCTTTCCACTGCTATACAACATGATTGAGCTATGTGCTACCCTGTGGTCAAGGAATGTGTGGGTCCATGTGATTTCTACCCTGAGATATTCAGAAATAAGTAACAGCTTCCTCTCACACATCCCCCATAAGTTTCATTTATCCCAACTTGTACCAGGCTAATCTTGGCCAACACTCCCATGAAAGTCATGTCTGATGGCTTTTTTGCGAAAGGGATATGAAAAATGATGAGAAGGCAAGACACTCAGAAAAAAAAGCCCTTTTCTTAAAATCACAAAGAAAAGCAAATTCCCTCTGGGGTCAGTAACAGGACCTGAGGGCTCCATCTGGATGCACAGTGAACTCTCCTGGTGGGTCATTGTGTATTAAACCACAAAATTTGAGCTGTCCCCTAAAGAGACAAATCAATCCACAAGTGTTCCAGATCTGTAAGTGAAACTTGGATTGGTTAAGAAGTAAGGTGGCCTCTCTCCTCTCCAAGTACAAATTCCTGGGTTTTCAGCCTGTCTCAGCTCCAGGTCTTCTCCTGGACTGAGCCACCTCATTCTAGGCTCAGCCTGGGCACAAGCCACCACAGTCCCCTCCTTCTCTCCATTTCCACAGTAGGACGGTAAGGGTCATGCATGGGCTCCTCTCTTCCTGCTACTGTCTTCACATATATGTGGGCTTCTTGTGCTCCCATTGTGTTCTTCTCATGTGTTGGTGATCTCCTAGGATTCTTGAGAAAACAAATAGGTTTTTTAAAAATACAGCTGAGACTTCTGCTTTTGGCCAAGATGAAGTAATAGCAACCACATTTGCCCACCCACCTGAAACAACCAAAGCTCAGACAAAAATGTTTGAAATAACAGTTTTCAAGACACTAGACAACAGGCAGGGAAGGACAATGATCATTGAAAAACAGAAAACAAAGGAGGAGCGGCCTACAATTGCCTGAGCTTACTGCCTTGGTAGAGTTTTCAGGCTATTCATCTCTCTTTTGTTTAATGTTAACATGGTAGGTATTTCTTTTCCCATCCTTTAATTTTAATCTATTCATGTCTTTATATTTAAAATGGGTTTTTGTAGGCATCATATAATTGGATCGTGCTTATATCACCAATCTTAATGTCTCTGCTTTTTAATTGGGATGTTTAGACCTTTTACATTTAATATGATTATTGATATGGTTGGGTTTAAATCTACCATCTGGCTGTATTCTACCATCTGGCTATATTCTACCATCTGGCTTTGTATTCTATTCTGTCTGTTCATTGTTTCTTTTCAAATATTTTTCCACCTTATTCCATATAGATTTTAGAAATACTTTATTAAGTTTTATGAAAAAAAATCTATTGGGATTTATATTGGAAATACATTTATTATATAGGTCAGTTTGTGGTTGTTGGACATCTTTATGTTATTGAGTCTTCCTACCAGGGAGCATGGTATATAATTTAATATTTTAATATTATTTAATTTATTTTTTAATTATTTAATTTATTTTTTAAATTATTTAATTTATTTTTTA
Organism: Microcebus murinus; assembly: GCF_040939455.1. Classification (NCBI taxonomy): domain Eukaryota; kingdom Metazoa; phylum Chordata; class Mammalia; order Primates; family Cheirogaleidae; genus Microcebus; species Microcebus murinus. Next base: position 29,240,534 of record NC_134117.1, on the reverse strand, counting down.
TTTAATTTAATTTATTTTACTAAAGATTTATTATTTTCCATAAAGATATTACATATTTTATTAAATTGACTTCTCAAGATTCTACATATCTTTATTACCACTATAAAGTGGTAAATTTTAAAATTACTTTTTCTAGTTATTATTGATGAGGAATGTAAATTACTTTTGTATATTGATTTTTGTATCCAGTAAACTTGTTAAAATATCTTGTTAATTCTAATAATTTACCTGTAGGTTATTTGGCTTTGCTATGTAGACAAACATATCATCTGCAAATAATGACAATTTTTTTTCTTCGTTTTTAATCTTAATGCTTTCTATTTCTTTTTCTTATCCTGATACATTGACTAAGACCTAAAGTATAAATACTGAATAGAGTGATATTAGTTAACTTCCTTGTATTATTTCTGATCTTTAAGAGAATGGTTTCAGCATTTTATCCTTTGGTAAGATATTTGCTATAATTTTTTCCAAAAGATATCTTTCAAGTTAAGGAAGTTTCTATTCTATTTTTCGTTTGCTAAGAGTTCATACCACAAATGACTATTAACATTTTTTAACTCTCTTCTCCTATTGAAGTGGTCATATGATTTTTCTCTTTTAATTTTTCAGTGAAATAAATTATATCCAATTGATTTTCTAATATTAAATCAACCTCAATTTCTGTTCAGCCAATAAAAACACACTGAGAATCTCTTTTGAGCTTTCACTTCACTTGATCATCTCCTTCCCATGTGTGCTCACACTGTATTTCTTTTACGCATGAAAGGCTTTAAAACTCTTAGCTTGTTTACTGTGTGGATGATCCATAGAGATTATAACCAAGAGTTCTTACCTCAGATATCTTGGGACTTTCATCGATTTCTGAAATTTCACATGGTCTTTCACTTTCCTAAATTGTTTTTTAAAAAAAGAAAGGAAAAGAAGTAAAGGGTTACAGCGTTTCACTATAACCATGATAAAATCAGTGATTCTTAAACATGAGTGCACATTAGAACACACAAAACAAAATAAACACACAAACAGCTAATAACTCCCCCCTTCCCCATAAAAAACCCCAAAACAAAACCAAGAAATGTCATTGTGAGTTACTTCAAAAATAATCCAAGGTGAGAGTAGAAATTAGAGAAGATTGGTCATGAGTTGATATTAATAATTGGGTTCATTATACTATTCTCTCTATTTTAGTATATATTTTAAATTATTCATAATAAACAGTTTTCTCCAAAAAAAAAAAAAAAAAAGGATCAATGCCACAGCTCTGTTGTCCAGAAATTCTGATTTAATTGATTGTGGTGATTGGTATTTTTTTTAACTCCTAGATAATTTTAAAGTGCACTAAAAGTTGAGAAACTAGTACTTAAATAAATAATACCACCACCCACCACAATACTGCTTAATGTTTTTAAAGTTTATAACTTGTCAACGTATCTTTACATGTGATGTGAAGATGTAAAGATGTTCATCATTCCTGGTCTCATTCCATCAACGATGCTGCCGACCTCTTAAAATAGGGAGGGCGGTTTTTATGACTTCTGTTTTGGAGCTGAACTAACCGAGGCATAGAAAATGTTAAGTCACTTGTCCAGGATCATATATTAATAAATCATAAAGTGGCAGAGTCAGGATTAGAACCTTGATTTTCTGTTTCTTCACTAATGCCTACCACCGTGAGAACAACTATGAATGTTCACAAATAGAGAATGGAATTGGAACCCAGAGTCCACATGACACAGTTGTATCACAACCATGGAACCTTGTTGGACATTGGTCTTGGTGGCCTTTGAATTCTGAGCACGGTCCCCAGAGCAATGTGGCATTTGGTGGGGGCTGAGGGTGCGATGGATGTACATTCCCTTGTGAATTATGCATGTTCAGATGTGGGCAAAGGGCAAAGACAAATAGAGCCACATACTTCTCAACATATCATACCCTGACCCCAGGCACCTCAGCACCTTTTCATCTCCCATCTTTCCTAACATGATCTCCATCCTCCCTTTGTGAAACTTGTGCCCCTTTGTTTCTCAACTTTAGAAAACACACCCATTGTACAGACTGTTTGCTATGGCAAAAGAAACATCCCTCTCTGCTGCTCCTTTTTGCCAGGCCAAATACCATCCTTATTGCCAGGATTTCCTCAACTGACCTGAGGGTTTATGCCAAATCTGCCTGGTGCTTAATGTCATGTTTGAGATGGAAATTAAAGCCCAGAAACTTCTACCATCTTGTCCTCAGGAAATAGACATGGGCTCTGAATTCTTACACCCTTAGCCTCAAAGTCAGTTCACTGAAATACTGATCCCTGCTTCCAGATCCAGACCCAAAGAAGTTGGCAATCACCTCCATGGACTCAATGCTACTTCTTCTTCGCTGGATCCAAGTAAACAGCAAAGCCACCAGCAGGGCTGTGGCCACGATGGACGGGATGCCTGCCGCCAACCCGAGAGATGGCCCACAGTCCTGGCACCGAGAGAAAAGCAGAGTCAGGGGAAGCCCTGATGCTTCAAGAATAAAGGAAAAATTCAATAGATTTGAATCTATTGAAGCCATCTGGCATGGACCATAAATGTCATATACAATATCAAAAGGGTAATGAAATAATGTGAAAAAATGTTTGTAACATACATGGGAAATGACGTGTTTTCATGGGCCTTAATTGATACAGTTCAAATCAATTGGAAAGGCAATAATCCAGGGGGGAAATGGGCCAAGGATGTGAACAGGCATTGTTAGGGACAGAAACACAAATGCCTCCTCAACACAGGAAAATCTGAGATACGGTTCAGACCAACAGTTAGATACCAGTTTCACCCATCAGATTGCAAACAGTAAAAGCTTTTATTATATACCATACCATGTTGGTGTGAATTTTTAAAAGTTTACTTACACTGCATACATTAACCAATTGAGTTTCAAATTCCCATTTTGCTTTGATCTGAGTGGAAATAGCCATTTTCAGATTTGCAGATTATCTAGAAATATTGAAAACAATCTGCACAATTCCTATAAATGTGTAACTCACATAATTCTGGTTTCTCCTTCACAAGGAGAATTGAAGGCTGAAAAAAGTATATGAATCATAAACATAGAGGTTGATGACTTTCCCTGTGGGGAACACACCCATGTGACCCACACCCAGATCTAGATTCGGAACATTACAGCAGCCCAGAAGCCCCTCGGATACCCTCAGTCTCCGTGCGTGACCGCTATCCTGAAATCTACCACTGTGAATTCATTCTGTCTGTTTTTCAACATCATATAGATGCACATAAGGTATGTACTCCTTCGTGTCTGGCTCAACACTTTGCGAAAGCCTCCGTGATTTTGTACGTTCTCACTTTCGAGCTAAAGTGGTCACAAGAATAGCTGTTGAGCCAGGCTCTGGCTCAGCTCGGCTACAGTTCACCTATCAAACTTTAATCCTCACGGCAAATGCACGAGATGGACAGAGCATTTTTATCCTCCTTTTATAAATGACCAAACTGAGGCTCAGTAAGTTAAGTGACACACTTACCACTTCTTTCCCACCCGTGACAACAGGAGAGGAAGTCTGCGTGGAAAAAGAACATGCATTGCAAAAGAACGAGATTATACTAGAGTAGCATTATACAAGACAGCCTGTCAAAGGTTAGGCTATAGAGCCTGAAGTTTACCCCTTCACTAAACTTTCCGTTAACAACAACAACTGCCAAGTAGAACCTTACTTGATTGCTCCCCAGCTATGAATTGGAATAGAATTTGGCTACAAGGAGAAAGAATTGAGAAATTCAAGTGATGTCCTTATTATTCACACTGTGGGTTTTCCATTCTGTCTCCAGATTACAGAAATCTGCTTAGGGTGGTTTTGACCAAAGGGGGGGAGGATTAACTCTAAGGATGTAGGGGTGCCCTATGGAGCCTCAGGGCAGGTGGGAAGCTGGCTTCTCCAGGGACCAGAGCTAGGGATGGGGAATTTGTCAGGACCAAAGCCACCGGCCTCTCCCTGTGTCTCCAGGGCAGCGTGGCCTTGGCCTTCCGCCTATGCTCTTCTCTGCCTATTTGCTTCCCCTCTCTCTTTCTCTCTCTCTCTCTCTGTCTGTCTCTCTCTCTCTCTCTGTCTCTCTCTCTCTGTCTCTCTGTCTCTTTTTTCCCCTCTCCCTTCTCCCCCTCCCTGTCTCTCCTACCTTCATGAACACCTACCAGTTGTACCAGCTAACACTGTGGAGCATTTGGTATATGCCAGGCTGTTCAAGCACTTTTCCCATAATGACTCATTTATTTTTCTCAACACCTTGTGAAAGTCTCTGTGATTTTACGTGTTCTCACTTTTGAGCTAAGTTGGTCATAAGAATAATTGTTGAAGAGAAAGTGAAGCAGGACTGCAACGATCTCCATTTTACAGATGAGAAGAGTGAGGCCTAGAGTAGTGAAGTATCATGTGCAAGGTCACACAGCCCTAGGTGGCAGACCCCAATCCATATGGCTCCAGGATGGATGCTCTTAACCACCGAGCTGCCCTGCCTCCACGCCCTGGTACGGCATCCAACCCAGTGTTTCCCTTGACAGTTCAGTACAGCCCAGCAGGGACTGACTTGCATAGGTGGCTCCGTTCCAAACTCCTTACAGAGCGGCTCTGATCCAGGTATCCCCTACTCCCCTACTTCCCAGTGGTGTTATTTTCTTTTAATAACCATGCAACTTTTCAGAAAAATTTGGCACAGCCAAACCCACTAAAAAACTGGGCTAGGAAAATACCTTGCTCAGCCACAACAGCACTACTGCTTAGAAAACAACCCTGCTGTTAGTGCTTTTCTCTACACAATATTAGAACGGAAATGGAAGATGAACTGTGGGTTTAAACTGTACACCATCAGCAGCTGAAAATCTCTAATTTTATTTGCAACTAAATGCCATGCCATGATCAAGAGCCTTAAAATGTTCATTCTTGCTGTCCCAACAATTTCACTTCTAGAGTATATACTAAGGAAATAGTCTTAAATGCAGACAAGGATTATCTATTAATATAATGGCATTTATCACAAAAGTATTCCTAATTATAATTAAAGCAATAATTCACTTGAAGAAATATATGCAACCATCCTCAATTATGGTTATAAAGACTGGTGGAAAACACTTATGATATAAAATTGTATGCAGAGTAAGAACACAATAGTACAAAGACAACAAAAGTCAAAATTTATGCAAAGTCAAACAGGACAGAAATGGGTTACACCAGTGTTTTCTGCTGATGGGAATTTAGAGTTTCGTATTTTTCTTCTTTTTTCCTTTTCCTATAAGTTTTATAATTGGAAAAAATTTCTCTTAGCACCCCTCAACTGTTCCTAAGTGCCTTTGAAAGACGGTGTAACTGATCTCCATGCGACAGGCTTATGTGACGGAGTCCTGGAGGCCCCCTGTGAATTCTGCACGGTCAGGGACTCACCTGGTGAGCGGGGGCGGCTATACTTACCGTGTTCCCTGGCAGCGTGAAGTTCAGTGAAAAGCTCTGCAAGAGAGAAGGAAATGTGCAAGCTCCCTCCCCCTCCCCCAAACTCACCAGTCCTGGGGATCCCAGGAGAGTCCTTGATCCCAGAGGCTCAACCAGCCCCAGTCTTCGTCCCCAGTCTTGGTCCCAGAGGAGGGAGGGGAGCAAAGGAGCCTGAGGTCCTGAGTACCCCCTCAGCATCAAGTCAGTCCTCCTCCTCTCCCCTTGGCCCGCTGAGGGGCCAGCCAGCCAGGCTATTTCCTGAGGGCCCTGGTCCACGAGGGCAGCAAAACCATTACTAGAAATTCAGCAAAGCACTGAAAATTATTTTTTTCTCCCCCAGAACTCCTTTCAGGGAGAGAGCTATGTGAATACTTTGTACTTTTTGTACAATACAAATACTTTGTACTTTTTGCTTGGAGCAGAAGGTAAGACCCGCAAGGGGCATGGTCTAACTAGAACTCCTAACCCCTCGATCACCTTCCTAGGAGAGTGAACCCAAGGAGACGAGGCCCCTGCTGAGTCCGAGGCAGGAGCTCTAGGCCGGAGCTGACCCTTCTCAGCTCTCCCCTCACTCAGCAGCCAGTCTCGCCTCCCCCCAAATACGGAGTCAATATGTGAAGATCGCGGGCTCAGTGGGGCACCGGATAGCCTGCCCATATGCCCACTTATCTGGGCCAGGCCTGCCCAGCACCCGGGTGGCTCCTTTCTCCTCCCTGTCCCCATCCCATCACCACAGTTTGGCCTTGTCATGCCAGTCTTTCCAGGCCGCTCCTTGCCAAGTCCCTTGCCCGCCTAGACGGGAGCAGTGGGCGGGGTGTGGGCTGACCCTTCTCTCTCCCCGTGCTGAGGTGGTCTTGTTTCCACTTTCTGGCCCCTCAGCCCTTGGGCCCAGTCACCCCTGATTAATGCCCCCCCACTAGCTCTCCTTTAGCCCCAGCCCCCGACCCCAAGGTTCACCCCACTCTACAGCTCCTCCTCCCACTGCCTCCCAGGACCAAGTTCTGTTGTTACAGAAGCAATGTGTTTGCTGAGTTTTAAAATTAAATATTATCCGACAATAGGAATCTCAGGAAGGACAAAAGAATCATAGTATTTCACACCTGGATTACCTCAAAGATCATCTACCTCAAAACCCTCATTTTACAGAAAAGGAAATCAAGACCCAGAGACGCATCAGCAATTAGCTCATGGACAGATGAGAACAGTTAGAGCCCTTGTAAGGCAGGACTCCCAAATGGCTCTGTCCTTGTGACTTACAGCCAACCTGAACGATGGTCCCAACATAGGCCAGATTGATGAAATGCCTATTTTAGCTGACTCACTGGTGGATTGGGATTCAGACGGGTTAGCAAATGAGAAAATCCTGTGAACCAAGTGTTTTAAGCACCTGCAATGCCTAATTTCCCCTGGAGCCTGTCCCAAAGAATACGTCCCTCGATTCTGTTGGCCCCATCAGCCCCACGCCGCAGTGGGGACTCTGCTCCCGTCTGTCTCTTGGCAATCCTGCGCCCACATGTCAGAGAGAATCATCCAAGGCTCAAGGATTTGAATGGGTTGCCCAAGTTCACACTTGTTAGCTGTCACCAGGACCTGGGCCTTCTGGTGACGACCTCTTTCCACCACTCCAGGAGGCTGCCGAACAACTCCTGGGTTTCTGTGGATGAAGCAGAGTGCCCAGACTCACAGCACTAAGCCCCTCTTCTTCTGGGGTGCTGTTGGAACAAGAGGGACATCTAGGCCTCTTAGGTCAGGGTCCTCTTGCTCAAGGGATGTCACCACTGCCCTTCATGCCAACACCAGCCAAGCCGACAGGTGCTGCAAGGGACTGAACGCAGCCTCCCAGAGCCCTGTGTCATCTGTGGGCACTGGGCACTGATGTCAGCAGGCCCAAGACAAAGCTGCCTTTGGGAGGACGGCAGCAACAAGCGGGCCATTGCACGCGCTGTTTATCAACATCTGGATGACGAAGATTTTGGCCGATTTCAGAAAAACATTCATATTTTGTAGAAACACAGTACAGTGCTCTCATGGAGAGAAAAACATTACGTAAATTGGGACGGAGAAGAATCCGACGCAGTGCCCTTCCGAGACGCAGCTGGGTGGGGTGAGGCAACCCTGGGCTTGGAGCCACCAGATCTCAGCTCAAGTCCAGACTCACCCGCTTAGTAGCTGCGTGGTCTTAGATAAGTCACTCAGACTCTCTGGTCTCCATTTCCCCACAACAAATCTATTCTCCCGGGCTCAGTTTTCCCATCCTCAAAATGGGATGCTCTTAACTTGCCCTGCCCACTTCACGGGATGAGCACCAAGGAAATATTGTCATGTCGGTGGCAGCTCCTTCCAAAAGCTAAAATACTCCGGACGTACGGGGACAATCACATGGCATCACATTCTTCGTGGCCTGGCCAGCACAGTGTAGACATAGGGGGGCTACCTGGGAAGTTCTCGTGGGATGCAATTGCAAGCATGCATTAGCAATAGTCGAAGTAGCAGAATTTGATACAATACACACTGCTAATTGCCAGTCTGACACTACATAATACCTACATACTGATCCTGAAAGCACTTCGGGATCTCAGCAGCTGCGTGCCACTTGTGACAAGTGTGCAATTTGTGAGGGTAAGGGGAGAGAGGGCATAAAAACTCACTGTTACTGAGGGTGTGCTGTGTATCAGACACCTGCTCATAACTCCCCCAGGAGGGGAGACCATTGTCCTGACATCAAGGCCGTTTCTATGGTCAAGATAGGCTTCTAAAGGTCACCAGCTCCTAAGTGGTAGACACCAGGTTAGATCACAGATCTTTCTAACTCCAAAGCTTGAATTCAACTCCTTTCAATAATCGTTTTTAAAAAGATTCCACGCGTAAGTGAGATCACACATTATTTTTCTTTGTGTCAGGCTTATTTCATGTAGCATAATGTCCTCCAGGACTAAAGAGGGCAAATGTGGCAGGTGGCAGGGGCTCCTCCTTTTGTAAGGCTGATATTCCATGGTATCTATATACACCACGGATTCTTTACCCACTTGTCCACTGACGGACACCCAGGATGTTTCTGGAATCCTTTAATAAAGCAATCACAGAAGCCTCCACTGTCTTCCCTTTTAACTTAGCAAACTTCATTTCATTGAGTCATAACCACATGCATGTCACAAGTCAGTGAGAAAGGTGGAATGTTTCTGATGCAATTATGAGCATCGATGTTGCTAATAATGCAGCCAAAAACAGATGAAACAGACACGAAAGATGAAAGCATCGATCAGACCCATTGCTTCAACTAGAAAATGAACATAGCTAAAACGTCTACTCTGTGCCCTTGTTGTATGTGGGAGTTTAAAAACAAAACCTTAATATCAAAATAAAAGATGAGATTAGCAAATATTAGAAGAGAAATTTTAAAAAATAATTAGTATTTTGCATATAGGAAAACAATGGAAAGCCAAGCTCCTTGACTTCATTATACTGAGAGCACAGTTGCATTTGATTGCTTTAGGGGACATGAGCTGCAGAAGCCTGGAACTGTCTGTTACAGAGAGAAGTGAAGGTTAGGCTGAGAGGAGATGCCAGCTCTCACTCACCATTTCTGACAGCCTCCCAGGAACCTTCTCCAAACACTGTCCTTGGCAAGTTCTTTCTCACTGGTGTTATGGGCTTGTGTCGCCCCTTTGTAGGAACATCCAGCTGGGAGAGCTGGGGAGGCAGGGTGAGAGGTGGCTCCAAGAGAGCCCTGGCCGAGCCATGTATGGTCAGGGGAGTAGCCAAGTCCTCAGCCTGTCTCTCAAGGAAGATGGGCTGCTGCAAACGGCCCGGGTCACCCACCCTCTTTGCCTTCATTTTCCGCCCTTCTTACTTTTCACACTGCTTTCTTGGCCATGTCTCCATCCCAGCAAAGAAGCCACAGCTGGCCTGAGAGCTTGGGGGCTTCTGCAGCCTGCAGCTCTTTGGAAACAATGGGTTACACACGTCTGAGGCTGGCCACTCTGTCCCCAGCTGACAGTGTCCACATTAACCACGTCCCTGACCAGGATGGAGTCAACACGTTACCAGCATCAACAGCTAGGGTGCCTGGCGGAGGGTGTGGGGGTCCGTCCTGAGTGTGAGGTCCCCTTCCAGCTGCCACGGGGACAGCACACTCACTGGCCGGTGAGCTGCCGGGTGGGAGTTCAGCCTCACCCATCTCTGTTCTCACAGTTTGAGACCCCCAGAGCTGCAGCGAGCTGTGGACACAGGCTGCTCTGTCTGTGTCTTAGATTTCTCAGTTAAGAATCTGCTTCTTTAAGACAATGAATAAGTTGCCAACAAAACAACAGAATGAAACCAATAATTCGTTCATTTAAGTGAAAGCCACTCTGAAAAGAGCAAGCAGGGGTGTCAGGAGAGAGTGACTGCTTTAGGTGACTCTGGGGGGTGGCGTTTAAGCTGCACATGGAAGATGAGAAGAGGGCAGACCTGGGAGGGGCTGAGGGGAGGGCGTCCCGGCCAGGGCACAGGGAAGGCACAGCTGGGAGGGGGGGGACACAGACCAGGGAGTGACCCAGAAGGGGCTAAGGGCAGAGTGAGTTCGGGCCCTTTTGCTGCGCCAGGGCAGGGCGTGGTGCCGTTTTCATGCTTAGAGCAACAGGAAGGCGTTCGAGGGTTTTGAGCGGGAGAGAGGCATGATCTAAGGCGGATGTCACGGATCACCTTGGCGTCTCTGCAGAGCGTGGATTACAGGGGAAGAGAGTGGAGCCGGCGCTGGCCACAGAGTCCAAGCGAGTGACGAGGTGGGCACGGGGAGCGGTGGCTGGGCGTGTGGCACTTGATGGCAGAAGCAGGGGCCGGGGAGGGGAGAGAAGCTGAGAGAAAGAGCAGAGTAAAGCCACCTCCCAGGTCTGGGGCTTGAGGAACAGAGGAGCTGGAGACCCACTTGCTTGGGCAGGTCACACGGCTCTGGGTGTGGGACCCAGAGCTCCGTTTCTGCTCCTGAGTGGCCCGTGAGCTGTCCAAGCGGAGGCACCAGGGAGGTGACTGGATAAACATCCATGACCTGTGGGTGTTTTAAAGCCACTGGTGTACGTGAGGTAGGCAGAGCGGGAGCCAGGACGGAGGTCAGGAGTACACGGACATTCAGAGTCCGGAAAGGGGGTGGAGTAGGATTCATTGCATCAAGTGCTGCTGAGGAAGTCTGGGAAGAAATCAGAGACACCATCTGGTTCCCAGTAGGGGTGTTGCAGGTGACCATGACGAGAGCACTTTAGTGGCACAGTGGCAGCCAGATTGCCTTTCATCAGGTGGGTTCTCCATCCTGGCTGCACACCTGAATCACCTGGGGGGGGTTATGAAAACTCCTGATGCCTGGGCCCCACCCCTAGAGATGGATTTAGTTGCTCAGATGGGGCAGGACTTCCCCAGGGGTGGTAATGAGCAGCCAGGGGTGACAGCTCCTGTTCTTGTCAGTTTCTAGACTGTGTGATTGATTGGTCACCTGTAACGTGCCCAGCACCAGGATGCTACACTGAACAAGACTATTGGCCCTTCCCTCATGGGGTTTCCCATTCCTGAGACTCCACAGTGACAGCCCAAACCAACTCTAGTGGCTCCTGAAGGTCACAGAGGTAACACCATTCAGAGAGACCTGTGGTTAAGCCAGAGCTGCCCTGCTGGAAGCTGTGTGGTCTCAGGCAAATGAAATAACTTCTTCCAGCCTCAGTCTCTTAATCTATAAAATGGGGATGATATAGTTTACAATGACTGGACTGTTAAAATCAGCACAACTGGCACAAATTATGGTTCTGACTTGGCTTGGCAGGCCTACCTGGACGAGAGAACTGGACCAAAGAACTCCAGTTCATAGCCCCAGCACCCTGTGGCGAGGCTGTCTGTGGGTGGGCAGGGCCGATGAGAACTTTGACTCTGTTTGCTGTGTGTCCATGACCGCTGACGCGCCCCTGACGGACACATTAGCTCTTTAGGAGACTTGCTGACATCCTCAGTCAAGTGGTGCCCCTGCCCAGGTGTCTGGATCAGTCATGGTTCTCTGGTCACAAGCATCAAAACTGGACTCTGTTCAGTTTTTTAGAAAGGGGAATTTATTGGTTGTGGGTAGTGGTGCTCACAGAAAGGATAAAGAGCCGGGGAACCAGGCTCTGGGACGGCAGAGGGAGGTTGCTCCCAAGGCTTCAGCAGCGGGAGCTCCTGGATAGGACCCTGGTGGTGTCCTTGCAGGGAAAGTGAACTCCAAAACATCTCAGCCTTTTTGCCCCTCTGATCAGGACTCCATCCCCAGGGAGAGGGTCTGGCTGGTCTGGCTTGGTTCATGTGCCCAAGGAGGACATGTCACCTGGCAGACAGTCCCCCCATGAGGGTCCCTCCAAGAAGCAGTTCTACAAAACATATTTGCTAAAAAAGAGGGAGTGGATGAAGTGAGTGAGCACTCCTTCTTTGGAAGTATTTGACCTGAGGATCGTATCCTTAGAAACCATAGAAGGAACGCCCTTTGTGGGTGAAAGGCTGGGGTCTCCAATGCTGAGATTCTCTGATCATTTATAATTTGCCATCATTTAAACTTCTAGAAGCCCAATCACATGGATGGTTTCCCAGGCAACAAGAAGTCAGCTTGAAAAGCTGGAGCAGTCTAGATGATAGGTGGCTGCCTTAGTCCTTTCAGGATGCTATAATAGAATTCCACAGACAGAGTAGCTTATAAACAACAGGAATTTATTTCTCACAATTCTGGGGGCTGGGAAGTCCAAGATCAAGGTGCTGGCAGACTCACTGTCTGCTGAGAGCCTGCTTTCTGGTTCATAGACAGCCACCTTCTCCTCATGTCCTCACATGGTGGAAAGGGGAGGGATCTCTCTGGGACCTCTTTTACAAGGGCACTAACCCCCCACTCACGAGGGCTCTGCCCTCATGACCTAATCACCTCCCAGAGGCCCAGCCATCACATTTGGGGTTAGGATTTCAATATATGAATTTTGTGCATACACAAACATTGTCTGTTGCAGTGGCCTTGCTCTGATTTTTAGAAAATGTCAGTAATGAAGTAATGGTGAAGTAAAATTTTAGAACAAACAGAGGATCCTGGTCATTTTCCTATCTATGACTGTCCTGTACGAGAGGCATTACTGCTGCCCACCAAACATTCTAGTTCACCTTGTTTTTAATATGAATCCAATTTGCCACATGACTTTCTTTGGCCAATGAAATGCAAGTAGATGTCATATGTCACTTCCAGGTAGTTTTAAAAGCCACTGTGTGATTTGTCACCCTTTCTATTCTTCTGCCATAAAATCCAGCAATGCTCTGATGGTGCTGCTCCATCAGCCAGGCCTGACTGGGGATGATATGGAAGAGCTTCCAGATAACCAGAAATGAACATGTAGTGTGGACAAGAAATTATCTTTCTTATATGTAAATCCCCTGAGATTTGAGAGTTGGTTGTCGTTGCAGCATAAGCTCGGGTATGCTGACTGCTATGCCAGCATTTGTCCCCTGCCAGCACTGGGGCTCGTTGTTGGGTCCAGAAGATGAACCTTGGCTGGGGATCTATGAGTAGCTGTGTGTGTGTGTGTGTGTGTGTGTGTGTGTGTGTGTGTGTGTGTGTATTACTTGTGACTGCAAATGGGCAGACAAATCATTAAATCTTGAGATTCTACATATAACACAAAACAATTCCATATGTTAAAGGATTTTGCATTGAGACCAATCTGAGTGTTTGTAAAAGCATGGTCCTGTATTACCCTTCTATAACATAATTCACAAAATCCCAAACATACCCCAAAGCCTCTTCATCTAGTCAACCTGAAAAGGGTTTCCTTTATCAAATGGAGTCCCTGCCTTGTGTTAGAAATGACCATGCCAGTCAGGGTCCCTGCAGGAGTCAAGTGATGTACTCAACTTACTATACTTAAGAAGGGATTATTAAAGGGACTACTTATAAAGATCCCTCTTGCAGGACGTGCAGTACCCCAGGGTTAGATCAGTAGCTTGTCATTCCCACCCCTAGGCCTGAAGAGGCAAATGGAAGGAGGGGCTGCCAGGGTCCAGAGAGAGAAGGGGCCGCCTCATGGGAGCTGTGGCCTCTGGTCTTGCATGCCAGATGTAGTCCTCGGGTGCACACGTGGCCAGGTGGAGTGGGGTGGAGGGGAGCTGGGGGGCAAACGGAAGGCGTCCACCACATCCGGCGCTATCACAGCAGCAGCTATCTTCACAACAATTAGATTGTCAGATTTCCAGCCTGCTTTGGTCCAAGTAAGGGGACAAGTTTAAAAGCCATCTTTAGCTTTGCTCATGACTTTCTGGGTCCAGTAGTGAACTCTGTTCTGGATCTAGGCACTTGGATGCTCACCAGAGAGAATAAGGCCATAGAGAAGGGCTTCCTCTTACTATCCTCCCCAAGTTCTTGTGGTGTTGCAGAAAATGATCGCCAAGAGGACCCATCTTATCCAAACTAGTAATACAAACCCAGAACACATCCATAAATCCACATTCTTTAATGAAAGCATCCTTTCTAGACAGAGACATATGTTAGCTGCTCTTCACGGTCTCTTTGAAACTGACATCATTTCACGAAATGTAAAATTACACAAAATAAAAAATACCCATATATTTATAGATAACACTTTAAATAGTGTTTCTCTTTTTAAAAGAAACCTTTTAGGCATCTGGGACTACCGTTCAGAAGTTCAGTTTACAACTGTAAAAACACCTGCTGACACCAAGGGAACATTTGTTCACAAACTGAACACTAACCACACCAAGAATTATTTGAAAGTTATCAAATGGACCTGATCAATGGAAAATCCCAATGGGAATCTGCTAGTTAGCAAGATTTTACAAATTATTTAAACAGGCTGAGCCACTGGTGAGTAATATGAAACTTTAGAGGGAAATAGTGAAATAGAAGTAGAGGGAAACTTTACCTTAGAGGAAAATAGAAGGAATAGTGAATTAACAGATAGCCTCATTTTCTCTGTTTGCAGAAATTCTACTAGCTACAGTTAATTCCAGATTTTCCCCTTCCCTGTGATCCAGGTTCTAACTTCTGCTAGGCCAGATCACATCAGAATTGGACCAGGCTGGACCCCAAATACTACATCAGGTGGTTTGTCCTAAGACAGTTCCCCGAACTGAAGCTGGTCTTGCAGCTCGACGTCCTCCTCAAGGCCTGCACCTAAGTAAAGGACAAAGCAGGCTGGACCACCATCCTCCACCTCTGTCAGCTGCCTTGAGGACGTATATAGGCAGGTCACTCAGCAATTGGAGGTGCCAAGGCAGGGGCCTGGGTCTTCTCTTGTGAAGCCAGCCTTGAGGTTCTTTGCAGAACCTGCATCCTGCACAAATCCCCAGAAGGGTGGGCTTCCAGAGGAAGCCCAGCCAGCCCCAACTGAATCAGACCTTGTCTTTTCTGGGAATACGTCACTCACAGAAGGCTAAATAAAGGTTCTCATAAGGGTTGCATTGTTGCAAATTGGTCGTATGGTGACAACTGTTGAAGCTGTGTCCTTTTGAAAAACGTTCACACTAAAGTGATAAAAAGAAGTGTCATTGTTTCACCAGGGCCAATGCTGAGGCAGAACGCACTGTGTTTCTGATTCCCTCCCCGTTTTCTGTGGAATTCGTTGCTCTTATTTAGATTTCTAGAGGTTGACACTCCAGAATTTTCATTTCCTTGGAGAATGACCCTTAACAGCCACTTAATGTGTCCTGATTCCAGTTTCAGCTTTGACAGACAAGATGAGACCAAATGCAAACCTCAGAAAATACAAAACTCAGAGAGAAGGAATCTGCCGGAACAGGCAGTCGGGATATGGCTGCTCCATTTACTGTGTCAACGCTCACCCTGGGCAGGGTCTGACCACCACGTGACAGTGGGGGCTGGGCTCAACCCAGGGCCAAGACAGGCCAGGACAGAGCTTGGGGAGAGCAGAGCCCAGAAGGGGACACTGGTCCTGGGAGCCCCGCACAGTAAAGCTATGACCAGCGGGAGGCGTTTGTCACACTGCATTCATTGATTAAGGCTTTGACAGCTGATCCTTTACATACATACATATATACAGACATATATTATAATTAATTATAATACTTTAATTTTTTTCTGCTTTAAGGAAAAATATTTCCATGCATTTTTTTTACCTTTCTTTGTATTATTCTAGTTTTTGCTCCCAACAATCATTTTAATTAGATAAAGTCCTCTGGTGGCATATTCTGATCTTTGAAAAATATAACTTTTAACCTTTTACAAATGCTTTGTCTAAAATGATGTTGATCCATCCCAAAGGAATTCCGGTGCTTGGGAGCTACGTTGCCTCTGACCAAAAACACTCACGCGCCGCCCTGTGTTCAACACCAACCAAACGGGACTTACGGTTTATGTAAACATTATTTAAAATTATTCCAACATAAATACTCTTTTAAAGCTAACATACCACAGCTTTTAGCTCATAATGCCCATAGATGCCTTAATGAAATGCCATTCAAAACTACCTCGCTGTTTAAATTATACCTTGAGGTGCTAAAATTATGTAAACATCATCTTCTACACTTCTCTAGAACAAGTGCCAAGTGTTGTGAATTCTGATTGCAAGTTGGCAATTGAGTAAGAGTTAATCTGAGCAAAGTTACCAATGCACTCTTTCACCCAACTGGTTACAGGAAGCTGGTCAAAGACTGACTTGCCCCACAAGGTGATGATTCTTACATAACTTATAATTAACCAGTCTTCAGCAGTGTCCACCCCACAAAAGACTTTAACTGGTCCTTCATGAGATGTCTTTGCACATCTGGCAAATGCAGTTTGAACTGGTTGTCAAGGAGTTCACCAAGGTAAATGGCTCCACAGCTGGAGGAAGAAATGTTCTTGGAAGCCTGTGGAATTCCAAGCACAGGTAGAGTCAGTGAGCGAAGAAATACCCGGATACGCCAGGTTGTTTTCTTCTCAGCAGATGGGACTCCTACCAGCAAACGTTCTGCTGACTTCATAGTGGATGCCTTTGCCCCCCTGATACAATTAGGGATGGGGAACCCCAAAGGGGCAAGGAGAGCCAATGATGCAGAGAAATGGTTTTGAGGGCTTCTAATTTCATGACAATGATCTCATACTCAAAGCTCCCCCTGTGCACGCTGCTTACTGAAATGCCCTTTTTTTGTCCTGACATCCATATTCTCAGGTTTCCTGGTTGACATGTCCCTGGCAGAGAGAAAGCAAAAGATTCTAGCCAAAGCTCTGACTCACAAATCAGCCACGGCCAAGCTTTCATCCTCAGAGACCAATATAGACAGAAGACAGCCTGAGTCCCCAGGACATGGTCACAGTGCCGGGCACCCATGGAAGCCTGTCCAGATTAGAGGAATGACCAACTCCAGGACTGGCCTTCTGCCCCATAGGAGCAAGAGACAAGGAGAATGTGTATGAACAAGCATAGCTTGAATGGTCAGTGACGTCAAACCTTAATCTTCTTCTTATAGCCAGAATCAAAAGAACATTTTCTCCTCCTTGTTGGCCAAACCTTTATGTTCTTTCAACCAAATATATACCTCCAAGACTGGCTTTTGAGTTTTTGCTTGAGAAAAATACTGTACACTGATTTAGGGCAGATTTGAAAGGTGCTATTGGAGTAAAAAACATTCTTGGTTCCTGTCTTTCAAGGTCATTAGCATTATTTCTTCATGTGCAGGGCATCCTGGAACTTGGTGCTGGTGTATCGGGCATGGAAGCCTTTCTTGTTGATGGTGTCGTCTGTGTGGAATCGAATCATGAGGGAATCCCCTGCAGAGTAGATTTCTTCTAACGGCTGGGGAAAGGAGAGAAAAAACCCAGAAGGACTTTAGTTGTGCTTGGAGTTTAGAATGAGGAGGATGGGACAGGACCTTACACAAGGGCATGGCATGGTTGGTGTTGCCATGAGGTGTCCCTGCCCCAGAGACTCTTAAAGACATCAAACCAGCTCCTTTTCAAAGGAAAGCATTGCAAATTTTGCTCTAGACAGCTTTCTGGGCATTGCTTTTCCAAAACTTATCCTAGATGTATAGCTCATATAGAATCTATCATTTATTAAATGCACCAGTAAGCCAGGCACTGCGTGCTAAACACTTCCAGATCTTATCTCATGTAAACTTTACAACAACCTATAAGGAAGGTACTGTCTCTACTGTGCACTCAAGGACACTGAGACTCATGTCCGTGCATGTAAGCAGGACCCGCGCTCAGGTCCTTTTGACTATAAAGTATGTACCATGAATCACCTAGCCCTAGGGTCTTCATTGTGATGTGTCTCCTGGGAGACCCAAAACACAGACTGTTGTTCAGGCCTGTGTCCTGTCCAAGGACAAAAAGTGGGATAGGGCTACTACATTTGCCTGAAAGATTTCGCAGCAAAACTAGGCTTCCCCACAGTTCACTGCTGGGAACTCTCCAAGCAGCTGCTCCCCACTGACCCCAACATTTGAAAGACTTTATCAAAGGCAGTGCACTGGTTAAGTCACACTTTGTCATTCTTGCTTTTTAGAAGGGTGAGGGAAGATGAAGGGAAATTATTCAAAGACACATAAATGCCAGTTCTAGTTTCTCTTTAGCGCAAGGAGCACCGACTGACTCCAAAATCTGGCCCATAGCAAAGAAGCTTGGGCGATCAGCCCTGGGGGCAAAGGAAAGGAGAGGGCAGTGCCCAGCGTGCACAGCCAGGGGGTGACCAGGACACTGTACTGGCTGGTTTCACATACTTCCACTGAGCACCAACTGTATACCAGGCCCCATGGCAGGTGCTGGAGAAACAGTGAACAAAGCAGGCCTTGCCCTGTCCTCGGGGAGTGGGCCAGGGAAGAGGCCACAATGAGAAAAGCAATACTGACTTTGAGCATAACTATTGCATCCATAGTAAAAAAATTATTCATAATTTTTACAGGCATTGGTTTTGCTTGGAGAGAACAGTGAATACAGAGGTTATAGTGAAGTATAATTAAATAATCATTTAAAAACCTGAAGGTCACATAAAAATGGGGGGAGGAGAAAACTCTTTGCAAAAATGGAGTTAAGTCCTAAAAGGAAAAGTGCTGTCCCGTAGCTGACCTCAGCCTGAGGCCCCCATGGCCTGGTCCCCGGCTGCGTCCCCCACAGCTCTCCCGTTCCCGATCCATCCAGCAGAACCAGCCTCCTGGCCGCTGCTCCCAGTGGCAGGGGCAGCTGGGACTCAATCCGAGGTGTCTGACTCCACAGCTCGAGCTTGGAATCGGCACGTTTGGTCTGGGCCCCCTCTGCCCCTCAGCGTCTCCGGGACTCACCCCAGAGCCGCAGAAGCGGCCGAGCCTGGGCGCCGAGCTGTCGTAGCCGTCGTAGGTTTCCATGTAGTCATAGCCACATTCGGCCTCCTCCTCCACCTCAAAGGTCCTGAAGATCAGCTCCACCCCGTAGCCGTCCTCCGCCACGATCACCCAGTCGCAGCGGGCCTGGCTCGGGTAGTTGTTGTCCCCAAACTGGGCATGGGAATAGAGCTCTTTGGTCTGCACTTCAGCCTTCAGCCTGCCCCCGCACTCTGGAGCAGAGAGAGAAGCCAAATGGCCAGATGCTCCCTCGGCACAGCACCCAGGGGCCACCCCACCCGCGTCCCAGCCGCTCTCTCTGCAGAGCCTGGCGCGTGCGTGCCCTGCGTGAGAACCCAGGCAATCTCGTCACCCCATTCTACAGAGGAGTAAACAGAGGCCCCTGGCTCTAAGGTCGGGGATCCCTGGTTGGGGGCAGGGGCAGGGCTCCAAAGTGGCTGTTATAAGCCAAGGTGCCCTGTTCCCAGCTTGGGCCACATAAGGCCTCCGGGAATCCCTGAGCATGCTACTGATAAGAGCTGGCTGCTTTTTTTCTTTTTCCAGTTATGGAGACATGGAGCCAACGCATGGTTTGCCTGACTGGTCGCTGGGAAGTGCCTGGATTTACCACCTCACTCCCTGGAGGTGCTCCAGCATCTGAGAAGGGCTCACACCTGCTGACGGACTTACTGTAATTTACAATTTCTGCCAGCAGAGGGCGATGAACGCGCATTAGCACTGCAGGTCCCTGGAAATCGCAGGTCTGCCTGACACGCTCTTGCACTGGACAGTATTGACTATAGGCAGCTCTGAGGCTCCAACGGGTGTCACAGGTGAGCTGCTCATCAGATGGTGGGCTCAGGCTCATGTTCTATAGCCTTTGCTTCTGGGTTTTTTTACTAAGACTGTAGCCTAGGTCCTATACTATCTTATGTCTTGGCTGCTTGAGTTCACACTAAATAAAATAGATAAATGAGACTGACTGGTTTCCAAAGCCCCAGAAATTCTGGAGGCAAATTCCTGCACAGCCTGTCCCCAGTGTGCTTTGTGCCCCCGAGGGGCCAGGGCTCACCCTGGTGGGGGTTCTGTGCCATATGGTCCTAACACTCCAGGCCCTGCCCGGCTCCAGACCCGTCCAGCTGCCTGCTCTGATCGCATGTTCACTCCGGCTTAGAATTTCTTCCAGGTCTGGCCTGTCTTTGGGGAATTTCAAATTCCTGAGACGCAGGTGGCAATGAAATAAGCACCTGGAGTACCTACATTCCTGGTCTCTGCAGGGACAAGAGGGTGAAATCACTCATCAGTGGCTTTTAAGCTTCTCTGAGGGAAGCTAGGACTCCTCACGGAGCTTGAGAGGGCCCCATAAAGCATGAAGTGTTTTCTGCTCAGCAATGGCGAGCGAAACTGCCTGAGGGTGCTGGTCCCCATTTTGCTTCACCTAATGCACATGTTCCGGCTCAGAAAAAATTTGCAGGAAGGAGCTGCTAAAAGGATCTGGGGGTCCCATGATCATGATCTCAGACTTGGCATCACAGAAGTAGAGAAGTAGAGTAGCCCTCGGCAGCCACTTGCTGCCAAAGAGCCACAGTCTAATGCCAGGATCAAAGGGTCAAATTTGGTCCCGTGGGCTCCAGTCCCAGGTGGTCACGTTTAATGGCTAAAGAGCAGAGCCAATTTTCTTACTGACATTCTTCTATTTAACAAAGTAGATAATATAAGTTAAAAGCATATACATTTTCCTCCGAAGGACCCAATAGATCTAGTTACATTTTGAGTGGAGGAAAAAATAATAGGGAACAGAAACTTTTTTTTTTTTTTGAGACAGAGTCTCACTTTGTTGTCCAGGCTAGAGTGAGTGCCGTGGCATCAGCCTAGCTCACAGCAACCTCAAACTCCTGGGCTCAAGTGATCCTCCTGTCTCAGCCTCCTGAGTAGCTGGGACTACAGGCATGCGCCACCATGCCCGGCTAATTTTTTCTATATATTTTTAGTTGGCCAATTAATTTCTTTCTATTTTTAGTAGAGACAGGGTCTCGCTCTTGCTCAGGCTGGTTTCCAACTCCTGACCTTTAGCAATCCGCCCGCCTCGGCCTCCTAGAGTGCTAGGATTACAGGAGTGAGCCACCGCGCCCAACAGAGAAACATTTTTCATTTTCCAGACTGGCCCTAGAGGGATAAAAGGGCTGCTCTCCACCACTCAGCTCCCAGACTTTTAGATTTTATAGACCAATGCAAAATACATTTTTAAAAGGTAGAAAGGAAAGAAGGGAAGCAGGAAAGAAATGGGGCACCAACAAAGGGTTGCCCACTTCACGTTTTTTCATTTGAAGACTTTAAAAGAAAACAGCTCTTCTCCCTGTGGTTGCGGATGTTTCATTTTAGCAGGGACGTTGTATCACGCACCTCCTTCCCTCGCCCTCCCCCCAAGTGGAATAAAAGGCAGCCCCTGCCCGGCCTTCGCCACCTGCCTCTCCTGCCCAGGCGCTCAGCAGCGGGAGGCCAGAGGCCGCCCCGGGTACCTGTGCTGTGCAGCGCCTGGAAGCCTTTCCTCTGCACTGAGGCGTCCGAATAAAACTTGAGAAACAGGCTGCTGCCCGAAGCCACCACGGGGTCTGGCTTCTTGCTGCCGCAGAAACGGCCCAGGATGGGGGCCAGGCTGTCGGGCCCGTCGTACATTTCCAGGTGGTCATAGGCACATTCCTGGTGCTGCTCGATCTCAAACTCATTGAAGGCCTGGATGGTAGAAGAGCAGAAAGTAAGTGGAGCGGGAGAGGAAGGGGGTGAGGCAGTGCAGGGGACGTGTGGCCGTGATGACACTTGGGGACATCTGGTCTCCAAAACAACCCGGTGAGGTGGTCACGTGAGCCACAGCTGCTGTGACCACTTTGCAGATGAGACGGTGGGGGTTCAGAGAGTTTAGATGCTTGTTGACATTTGGACAGCTATTACTCGGCAGAGCTAGGCTTTGACAGCCCAAATCTGTCTTCCTTCCGTCCTAGCTCGCTGACTCTGCCTCACTTAGTACTAAGAGCCAGCAACGGCCAAGTGCTCAGTCTGTGCCAGCAAATGCTTTAAGTGCCTTGCAAGTATTGCCTCATTTAAACCTCACAACCCTGCGATGTGTCTAACCCTCACTTTATAGCTGAGGAAACTGAGGCAAGGAGATGTCAGATGACTTGCCCAAGGTCACACGCTGGCAGAGTTGGGCTGTGACCCAGCTGCTCTGGCTTCAGAGGCCCTGCACACTCCACTGGAGGACCTTCATTCAAAACGGTGTGGATGAGACTTTATGCTCTGAGTCGCATGTTTGTGGCGGCTGACATCTGTTAAGTGTTTTTTTCCATGCCAAGCATTTATGGGCATTTCCTCACTTAATTCTGGTAACACTACGAGAAAAAGGCTGCTATTTCCAATGTGCAGAGGAGGAAAGTCAGTCTTAGAGACAGACGCTCGTTGACTTGCCCAAGCTCATGCAGCTAGAGGCAGCTGACACTGAACTTGACCCCAGCCAGCCTTCTCCTGCCCGCACAGCTAACATCACCACGCTATGCTCCCTGTCCCCCCAGGACTCTCCCAGCTTCAGGGGACAGGCTTTTCAGCCCTGAATGTGGCCTTCTCAGGTGCTGGGGAGGTGACTGACTGATGCAGCCCATGGTGGCAAGTAGATGGGACAAGGTGAGGGGGACAGTGTTAGATGAAGACTTGGACCCAGTGACACAGCAGAAAGAGAGGACATGAGTTGGGGGGGGTCTCAATTCAAAAGAGGGAGGTTGGGGCGGCAGGGCAGAGATGGGGTGGGAGAAGGAACAGGGACCAGGGCAGGGCAGGCTTTCCCGGGAATACCCAACACCCGAGGTGGGCAAAGCTCTCACGCCTATGAGCAAGGAGCTCTGGGGCCAGAGTGTTGGGTGGAGAGACGGGGCAGGAGCAGGAAGGGGACAGCAGGCACACGAGGGAGGGCCATGCGACACGGGACAGCCCTGCTGCTGTCTCCATGCAGCGAAACGCCAGCTTTCTTGAATATAACACTCATGTTCCATGGTAGCCAAAAGGCAGAGCACAATCAATATATCCACCGTCCACGTCCCAAGGCAACGTCTTTTAGAAACGACACGTCTGCGTATGAACCTTCCCCTTGCGCAGGTTGTGCGCTCCCACCCCCAGGGGCGCCACTCGCCCGCGGTCCTCGGGGACTTACGTTGCCATTGCGAGCACATTCCAGCAGGTGGCAGTCGTGGAGAAGGAGTGCCTTTCCCGAACGCACTAACGCACCTGCACCCAGGTTCAAGGCTGTTCCTACTGACGCAGGACAGCGGCTCCTAGCAGAGCTACGATTCCCCCAGGGGCAGCCCATGCGTATGAGGTGCCCGCTGCGGTCAGGGGCCCTGTCCTCCCCACCCCTCGATGCCCCAGGAGCCCATGCACCTGCCTCTGCTCCTCAAGCGTGGCTCTCATGGATAACACCCCACAAGTAACCGAGCCATCCTCTATGCACCATCGCATTCTCCTTCTTTGTTCTCTTCAGCCTCCCTGAATTTTTGGTCCATAATCCACAGAGCCATTCCTACTCATCTGTGGTCAGATGACCCATTTTAAAAAATGTTTGTCTGTCTGGAATACAACAAATGCTCCAGCCGGAGAGAGGGTTTGTTTTATTCTCCTGGACCTGGGAGTCCCTGGGGGCTGAGAAATGAGACGTATTCAAGAGACTCATTTCTCCTTTGAAATAACTGAGCGTGGTGTACAGACCACACATCATATAGGCGACTTTAAATAAAGGCTTGGATTTTTTTTTTTAATTCAGGAGAGAATTACCATAAAGAACTTAGGGAAAAAAATGCAAGTTGTAAAAGAATATGAATAATAAGATTCCATTAGAATAGTTTGAGTAAGAAAAAGTACATATTTTCCCTGTGCATTTACATTCGTGATTGTATGTGCATAGAAAACTTCCTGGATGGGTTCATAAGAAAATGTTCAAAGTGGTTCTTTCTAGAGTGGGAGTGAGGAATCTGGGGACTTTTGATTTCCACTGTCCAATGTTCCATACTGGTTACATTTGTTTAATCTTGAGAATGAATTTTCTTGTAAAAAATTAAAACTGGAAACAACTGCACTTCAAACGGTGCTGCAGATCTGTGTGGTGGATGCCCTCTCGTCCTGGTCCCACTGTGAACAGGTGTCACTTACAGAGCTTTTGTGCATTCCCTCTTTTAATCTGCACAGCGGCCCACGGGGTGGGCTTCATTGGTATCCCTGTTTCCTAGCTAATGAAATCCAGAGCTGAAAATGTCAAGTAACTTCCTTCAGGTTTCAGAGCTAGGAATTGGCAGAGCAGAGACTCAAACCCCTGTCTGTCTGATGCCAAAGTCTGTGTTCTTAATACACTACAAAAATGACTCACGAGTTTCACCCTGTGGCCCGCGGTGGAAGAGATGTTCCAGGTACACTCCCTCCGGCTGGGGTATTTGTCAGGCCAGTTGGGGCTTGCCAGGGTCCCCTCCGCACTGCTGATCTTGTGTGCACAGCCAGCTGGGGTGACGAGCACAGACAGAGAGAGAAGTGATTCCCTTGTGGGCAGCACCAAAGGCATTCTCGGGGCCTCTCCTCCCGCTCTCTGAACTGTCTCAGGGTCATTAGCAAATGTGAGGGTGGGATCGGCCTGAATCGAGAGGCCCCCGGCACAGAGATGTTCACGGAGGTTTATCTGAACTGGCTTTTCTGCCTTGCTGGCTGTCATCTTTCTTACCATTATTACTAGTCACCTTGTGGTCCTCACTTGCAAATATGGTAAAGTTGGTACTAGGTGAAGAGCACAGGCCCTGGGGTTGGATGGACTTCAGTTCAAGTCCTCGTTCCACCACCTACAACCTGTGGGCCTTTGGGCCTCATGTAAGCTTTGGTGTCCTTATTTATGAAAAGGTGCCCACCTTGTAGGGGTGATGTGTGGATTAAATGAGATAGTGTATGGGAAAGGCTCAGCGAGTGGCAGGCCCATGGCAAGTGCTCAGTCCATGCGGCTGGCAAAGGTCCCCTTCATCACTGTGCCTTCTATCTACACACTGCCTCCAGTTTTTCCAAACAGTTTCGTCTGGCATCTGCCAAGCTTGTCCTGGCTGCAGTGCTATTAGCCAGGAGTGGTCCTGTGACTTGCTCAATGCCCGGTGTCTTGGCCAAAGGTTGGCGTCTGTCTTCCTGGGTGTCGGGTGCTGTGGTCGGTATTTTCCACGCATCCTCTTGTTTAGTCCTTCCCACTTTCCAAATAAGAAAATGGGTTTCGAGAGGGTAAGTGCCTTGCTGGTAGGGAGTAGGAGCCGGGACTCTAACCAGACCTGCATGGCTTTGAGGCCGGCGCTGTAACTGATTAGGAAGCACAGTGAACTGTGTAATGACCAGCGCTTGGCCAAATCTCCTAACTCCAAACTGTTTATCCCAGAGAGGGGGTGTCTTGCACATCTCCCCCCACCGTTGACTTCCTTTGCAGGGCTGCCTGGCTGGGGCCAAGGCCTGGAGGCCTCTTGTTTATCTCAGATGCTTGGACTTCCCTGGGCAGGGCAAGAACAGAGGGAAGGTTTTACCAGAATGGCCATTCAAAAAGCCAATTGGCCCTGAAGAGCTCCTAGTAGTGAATGGAGCAGGGAGCAAAGTTTCCCCAAATTCTATCTGACTATGAGACCTGCATATGGTAAACAGTATGCAACTTGGCTGATCTGTATTAACATTTGAGTGTATTGTATGTGTCAGACTGCCTGGAATACTTTCTAGGCTTCTTTTAATCCCCACAAAAACTCTCAGAAGGAGGTATGTTTAGCCTCTTTTTAACAGAAGAGGAAACCGAGACTCAGAGAGGCTAAGAAACTTGCCCAAGGTCACACAGCTAGTGAGTGGCAGAACCAGGATTTAGACC
Organism: Microcebus murinus; assembly: GCF_040939455.1. Classification (NCBI taxonomy): domain Eukaryota; kingdom Metazoa; phylum Chordata; class Mammalia; order Primates; family Cheirogaleidae; genus Microcebus; species Microcebus murinus. The sequence continues at coordinate 29,214,882 of NC_134117.1, read as the reverse complement.
TAGGCAGTCTGCTCCCGGAGCTTGCAGGCTTGACCACTTTGCAACAGTAACTCAGCCTGGAGCTCGGGAGGCCTCTGAAAGGAGTGGGCCGCCTGGGGGAACTGCTGTCCAGCAGGAGGGCCAGAGGGAGTCCCCAGAGGACAGCAGGCGCTGAGCTTCCCTCTCAGGGTTCCCAGCTCTGCAGCGGGTGCCAGCGGGTGGCAGGGCTCCCCACCCACCCGCCCTGATGCACCCTCGGGTGTGGGGCCCGGGCAGCCGCAGGGGCAGCCTCACCCTCTTTGCAGTCCCGCTCGTTGTCGTGGAGCCGGTAGCCGTTCCTGCAGCGGCACAGGTAGCTCCCGAACGTGTTGACACACTCGTGCTGACACCCGCCGTTGTCCTCCGCACACTCATCCTTGTCTGGGGAGATCAACGGGCTCTCCTAAGAGGAAGCACCAACTCGGGCATGTCCCTCACAGCTCAGAACCCCGCTCAGAAGTGGCCTCCTCCAGGGAGCCTCCCTGACTGCCACCCTGCCCCGACTACCCCTTGCTGGGGCTGGGGGTGTCTTCCCCTCAGCTTTGTTGGGTCTCACTCGGCCTGGTGTGTGCCGACTGCCCCATGCTCCTACAGCACTCTCACGTGTGCGCGTCCTCTGCCCTGCTCCGGCCCACACTAGGAGCTCCTGCAGGACCGGCCACTGTTAACAACAACAGTATCAATAATAAAAATAACTGCCATTTATTGAGTACACACTATGGGATGGGCACTGCCCCAAGCACTTTCTGTACATTATCCAAGTTAATTCTCACCCAACCTTAGGAGGGAGGTGCCTTTATGCCCTCTTTACAGGTAAGGAAACTGAGGCTGAGAATGGCTAATGTTCCCACAGTGAGCAGTGTGGCAGACCTGCAGGCCTGGGCCCATGCCCTGCGACTCTACGCCACCTCCCGGGCGTGGCGTAGTAACTGCGTGGGCCCCAGGCCAGACCATGAGGACTAGCGCTACTCCACCACTGCCAGCTGATGTGCCTCAGTTGCCTCCCCTGTAAAATGGGGACAATATAGCATCCTTACTTCATAGAGCTGTTGGAGGAGTAAATGAATCAGTACAGGGAAAGCGCTCAGAACAGCTCCTAGCCCGTGAGCAAGTGTTAGCTTTTGTAAACATCATGACACACAAACTCAAGTGTTGGCTCTTGTCATCCTGGTCCTGTGGCTCGGGCTGGTGCCATGTGTAGCCCTCTCCCCAGCCAGCTGTCCCTGCAATAACCAAGGCTGGACCTCCCCACCTCCCCGCACTGATGACCTCAGGGGTCAGTCCTGTCTCCCTCCCCTCTCTGCACCCTCTCGCCACCGTGGTTAATGCTCTCTTGAATACTGTATGCTAGCCTCGTCCGTTTACTTCAGGAGGACAATCGAGAGCCTTCCAGAACCTTTAAACAACACAGAAGCGAGACGCTGCCTGTGCTCCAGCATGGAAGCGCTCTCCCTGCCTTCTCCCCAGTCCCTCTGCACATGGCACACAGACCCTCACCCTGCCCTCACCCTCTCCCCCTGCCTTCCTCCCAGTCCCTCTGCACATGGCACACAGACCCTCACCCTGCCCTCACCCTCTCCCCCTGCCTTCCTCCCAGTCCCTCTGCACATGGCACACAGACCCTCACCCTGCCCTCACCCTCTCCCCCTGCCTTCTCCCCAGCCCCTCTGCACATGGCACACAGACCCTCACCCTGCCCTCACTCTCTCCCCCTGCCTTCCTCCCAGTCCCTCTGCACATGGCGCACAGACCCTCACCCTGACCTCACCCTCTCCTCTGCCCTTCTTGCCCTTGCAGAAGTGGAGCCAGCCCCTCCTTCCAGCCCTTGCACCCCCTCCTCTGAGGAGGCTCCCTCCCTTGCCTGTTCCCCTGGCCCTCTGGGCTCTCCACGCCTGGCCTGGCTCTGTCCAACGAATTTCTGGGCTTCCCCTGCTCAGGAACCTGCAAACAGTCCCACTCCCTGTCCCATCAGGTCCGATTCTTCAGCCCTGCATTCGGGGCCCTTCAGAACTAGAAGTGGTGTGGCCCATCTCGCATCCTGGGCTTCCCAGCACGGGTCTTGGCTCCGCGTAGGCTGATCTCGTCTCTTGCTGTGCTCAGTAGAGACCTCAAACCTGTGGTCACACTGCCTCCCCTTCTTGGGACCTCAACTGCCTTATCTCCAGCCGTCCCGTCTCCACCTTCCCACGCCTTAAGACCTGGCTCGCACCACCATGCAGCCTGTGAAAGGGCTTTACCCACTGCTCCAGGCAACCGTGGGCTTCCCTCTTCCCCACACACTGGCCCTTGTTGCACTGTCCCACCCTGCAGTGCTCCAGGTGGGGACTTAGCAGGTGTGTGTCCCTGGCCTCCCTAGCTGGGGCATAAGCACCAGGGGCACTTCCCTGGCAGCCTCTCTGAGCTAGAACCCTGCTGTGCCCACAGCAGGCACTCAAAACAAAACAAAACGAAGCACAACATTTTCAATGAGAGCGTGCAAAAAAATCACAGAGACAGAACTCTGCATATATATAAAATAAAATAAAATAATTGGGTTGTTTCTACGCTAAGCACAGAGAATATAAAGGTAACCAAATTACAGTTTCTGCTCTTAGACAGTTCACACTCTAATACAATGTGACAGGCAGGACCTGCCACATAATTTGCAGGGCCAAGTGTAAGATGAACATGGGGGTCACTTGTTAAAGAATTAGTACGGATTTCATGACGACAACAGAGCCGAGCCTTAAACCAAGCAGGGCCCGTCGGGGCAGTCCCTGTGCTGTGACACAGGCCACACGCTCATGGAGCCGGCCTGGTGACAAGAGCCCTAACGGAAGGGAGGTAGACGGGGCTGCGGGAACTCTGAAGAAACAATTACTCTGCTAGGAGGGTGCTGTGGTTCGAATGTGTCCCCCAAAGTTCATGTGTCGGAAACTTAACCCCCAATGCGACGGTGTTGATGACAGGTGGGGCCTCTAGGAGGTGATTGGGCCATTATCCCTGGAGTGGGGTCCTTGTAAAGGATGAGTTTGGCTCCCTGTCTTTCTCTGTCACCCGTGCGACACCCCCCCTTGTTGTGGCACGGCACGAAGGACCCCATGACACGTGGCCCCCCGGTCTTGGCCTTCCCAGCTTCCGGACCCATGAGCCGAATGCACTTCTGTTCACTGTCCACGGCCCAGTCTGCGGCCCTCTGTTACAGCAGACCAAGATGGAGGGGTGAGAGGAAACCAGGGAAAGCTACAGAAAGTGGCATTTGGGGTCTTCAAGTCAAAGTCGGAGCTTTCTAAGTGGGGAAGGATGAAGGACATCCCAGGAGAGGGACCGCCGCAGCAGTGCGTGTGAAGAGAGAACAGGGTGGGGTGTGGCAGTGCAGGGCCACGGCACGGGAGGCAGTGAGGGGGTCACGGGTGACCTGAGCACAGGGCGCCTGCAGGGGAAATGTGTCCACAGGACAGCGGGAGGCAGCGTCCAGCGTCAGACACCAGCTCAGCAGAAAGGGCCTCTTCCCCCCGCTGCTGTGCTGGCCCTGACAGCTCGAGGCCCCCGGTTTGAGCACGAGGGCCACGTGTGGCTGTGAAGGGTGGAACAGTGCCTGCCCCAAACTCGTGTTCACCTGGAACCTCAGAATGTGATCTTATTTGGAAATAAGGTCTTTGCAGGAATATAAAGGATCTTGAAATGGACTCATCCTGGATTTAGACTCAGCCTTAATTCCAGCGTCTGGCATCCTCATAAGAGGACAGGACACAGAGAGGCACTGGGACAAAGGGCATGTGAAGACGGAGGCAGAGGTGGGAGTGGCGCAGCTACAAGCCAAGAAACGCCAGGATTGCTGGAATAGACCAGGGAGCACGGCCCTGCCCACGCCTGGATTTCAGACTTCTGAATTGCTACAGAACAGGTTCTGTTGTTTAAGCCAACCAGTTTGTGGTCATTTGTTATGGTGCCTAGGAAACGAATACAGCTACTAATAACAAACCCCCGGATCTAGGCACGTCCCTCCCAGGCAGCCACGCTGGGAGGGGAGCGGGCAGGAACGGGAGACCACACTGCATGGGCTTCACCTCTGAACCCACGTACCTGAGAAAAAGTGGGCCCTGAAGCCTCGTTTGGAGACGGTGTTGTCGGACTTGAACTCCACGCGCATGTTGTTGCTCTGCGAGGTGATGACCTCGGGCGTCTCGGAGCCACAGAACTTGCCGTGCAGGCTGGCGTCAGGGGACAGGCCGCTGCGCACCTCCACGAAGTCGTATTTACACACCTGCAAGGGGGCGCGGTGGAGAGCGGTCCAGGCCCCCATCCCTACCCGACCCCCAGCACACTGCTGCACCCCTTGCTGCGAGCTGCACCCCTTCCTGCGAGCTGCACCCTGCCAGGTGGCAGGTGCCCTGACTCTTATTCCTCGTTAGACTGCACTCTAGAGGGCGACAGAGGGGCCCTGATCTCCCAGCCGGGCTCCAACACCTGCATTCCCATAACTCTGTAGCCCGGCTTTTATTTATTTTATACATTGGGCTTACATGAACTTTCACTTGAAGAAAGGGCCCACTGCTAGAAGAAGAAGAACAGGTGAAGAGGAGGAGGGAGAAGAAAGGAGAGGAGGGAAGGAGGAAAAGCTTGCAAGCCACTGATATAATCCAGCTGCATCATATGTTCATGCAGAGACAAAGCTCAGAAGGGGAGAGAGGTGAGAAGTTACACAGCTCAGCAGCAGTAGAGACAGGACTAGAATCCATGTTCCCTGCTATGGCGATGATTGTTCTCAAAAAGACCTTAAATGCCAGGTGGTCTGATTTATTGCTTTGAAGGGTTGTTTTTTCTACATAAAATTCATTTTGGGGTGAGCCCCTCATTGGCACCAGGGCCTCTGAGCATTGGAGTCATTGGCATTGGGGCTTCTTTTCAGTACCCAAGATGCTAGACTGGTCATCTCAGAGCCAGGCCGGAGCTCAGCGGGGACAGCAGGGGTGTGGAGAAGGACCTGGGTGCCCCAGGGGTCTTGCCAGCCCGAGGTGCAGGTGAAGGCATCCTTGACTAGCACTCTGGCTGCAGGCGCTGCCTGGGCCTTGCCTGACGTGGTCATCCATGACCACTGGCCAAGAGAGGGAACAGGCCATCTGTAGCATCTCTGTCCCTAGCTGGTCCTCAGCCCTCCATTCCTCTCAGGGGGACACCAGCCCCCAACTCGCACCCCAGGGCAATACCAGCCCTGGCCACCTCCCACCCCAACACCTGCCTCCTCCACTCTCGTCCTGATTCTCCTTGGATTTATCAGCGACAAGAGGGCCACAGGTGCTCTAGCTGCAGGGGACGTGCAGCTGAAACGACTAGACAAAACATTCCTGCAGAGTCTTCCCAGCTAAGGTCCTGCGACCCTCGGAAGCACCAGGTCCAACACAAGCCACCTCCCTGCCTGCTGAGCCCCTCACCACTTTCCCCTCTGAGTCACATCTCCACACAGTCCCCAATCAATCAGAGCACAGAAACATACGTCATTGCCTTCCAGTTCAAACACTTCAAACTGGAGGGAGATCCGGTACTGGACGGGGGCCACCACCTGCCAGACACAGTTTTTGTTCGTGGGATACTCCTTTGGCCACCCAGGGCTGGTGATGGTTCCATTCAGCTTGGTAATGAAACCGCCACAGGCCACTGCACGGGGGAACAGAAACAAAATGCATTTGGTTTTAGTTCCAAGTGGCTGCAATTTCCCACAAGCAGCAATAAGCCCTGCTGTTCTGTAATGGCAGCAACAACAAAAAAGCTAGACAATGTGTGTCCTTTATTCTAGTCTAATAGTTTCAACTGAAGATTTGGAGGGATGACACTGGGGACCAGTCTTTACAGATGTTTAAAATAGACGATGCCTTTGTGCTTTCCTGCCACCCAGTGGCATGGCTGGGGGTGCCACGTGAATCAGACGGAAGAAGTAGAAATGTCTGCAGAAAGCTAAGGTCTGTCCCTGGCTGCAGGGACAAGCGGATTCACACAGGTGGGCAAGGAAAACAAGGCAGGTAGAAATGCAATGAACAAAGTGTGCTATCAGTTGAGTCACATGAAAGTGCTCATAGTTTCTCCTTGCTTTTATTTTCTACCTTGATAATCATGAAAATTTTACACCATCACAGAAGGTAAATCATGACCCTGATTGCAGTTTCTAGGGCAGAGTCCAAGCAATTTTGGCAGTTTGCTCACATTTATGACAGTTATCAAGCTGTTCTCTCTCTGGGAGGTAGATGGATCTTTCACCACGGCTGCCCCTTGTTCCTTTTGCTGCCCCCTCTGCCCCACGTCCCCGTGAGGCGGGTCCCACACCAACCTTCGCACGTCTTCTTATCGGCAGCCAGCTCGTAGCCTGGGTCGCAGGTGCACCTGTAGCTGCCCAGCGTGTTCACACAGCGATGCTCACACCCGCCGTGGTCTGGCCAGGAACACTCATCCACCTCTGTTGGGGAGGTGACCACGGTCAATCGTCACAAAGCTGCCCGGTCTGTTCCCAAGGCCTCCACATCCCACGGTCCCCAGCTAGCGTGCTCTCAGAACAAGAGTGACTCCTGGTGGCCACTTCCCCAGGAGCCCCATGTCTACAGCCGACAAACTGGCAGCAGCTACAGAGAAGGGCAGGACCCTAACAACGCAAGCCAGGAGACCTTGTTAGCCAGAGCAGGGCTGCTCTGGTGGGCCTCAGGCCCGGGGAATTGGATTCTTTGAGCTGTTCAGTCAGTAGTGTTCATCTGAGGTATTGAAAATCTCATAAGTTTCCGTACCAAAGACGTCATCAATTTTAATGTCACGGAATTAGGGGTTTTCCTCCATAAATATGCAACTTCTCAGAGACATTAAAAAGGGGGTAGACAAAAGGACACATTGCTAGATAAAGATATGTAAGTATTCTTTAAATATTAGAGCCAGAATCTGTTGTTTAGCATTTTTATAAATACCTTTAAGAGGTGTGCACAGGGAGATCTTTAAGGTTATAGAAAACACTGGGCCCTGTGGTTTGCCTGTGCTCCTGGGAGAAACTGCAGGAGAGCCCAGGACAAGGCTGAGTTAGTGGGGTGGGAGGGGGTGGGGCTCCATGGGATTTGGTGCCAACAAGTGTCTAGTGATTTGGAGCAATTAAATGATGGCACATAGATGCCATGGGTGCTGTCCAGAGGAAGAGCATGGGCGTCATTGGAGACTGTCCCCAGACACGTCAGCCCATATGCCCTGAAGAAAAGGAAAACCCTAGTATTGGGCATCTCTAAGAAGAGTATTAGAAACAGAAGGGAAAATACCATTGTCTGTTGCCAAGCCAGGGTACATCTGTCCCTGAAGGAGAGTGTGCAGGGTGTGGCCTAGTGGAGCTGGAGGAGTCTAGTAAAAGGACAACTAAACACTGACACATCTACACAAAAGTCCAATCTAGGAAGAAGAAAGGATGGGACGGGGGTGAGAAGGAGAGCACTGGCCTGTAGCCCCATGGCAGGTAGGAACAGAGCAAGTATGGATGGTTCACCAAAGCCTGAAAGGACACAGTACACACAGGAGAGATCAGGACATCTAAGGCTTGGTCAGGATCTGCACAGATACCAGTCTTGCCGCCTCAAGCAGGGATGCTTTTAGTCACGTTCCTGACAGATGGCTTTTCAGACCCTGCCTGAAAACTCCCAGAGACAGGACTCTCGCTACTTTTCAAAGGTATTTCTTGGGTCAAAAGTCTAAATCCTTGCAACTTCCAACCCGTTGGCCCTACAGAAAATGCAAACCCTCCACTTTTTATGTCTCCCTCTACTCTGCCCTTTTCCAACTCAGATATACCCATTTCCCTCCAATCCTCGTCTGTGATGTACAAATACCTCATCAACCTGTTTGCTCTTCACTGGGGGAAGGACGGTTTGTAAATACCACGTCATTTCACTTAGCAAGATAGCAAACTTAGGGAACTCTAGGAAGGACGTATTCTTGGGCTCAACAAAGGTTTCAATAAATTAATTGGTCATCAGGGGTAATTGGGTTCAGTAGAGATGCTCCAGGCAGGGAGATAAAGTTGCCCATGGCCTCAAATCAACATAAGTATCAAGTATGCAAAGACCCTAACAATGGTGCAATTATTTGTTCATCACCTTACAATGTGCAAAGCGCTTTCTTAGCCATTTGCTAGAAAGTATAGAAGAAAGAAAATTGATCATAAAGAGTAATGTGAAGAGTCCAGGCTTTAGAGTGAGTTTGACCTGGGTTGGATCCACCAGTGAATCTTCCCCCAACAAATCGGATGAAGACCGGGGAGCTGACCTCTCTGAGCCTCCCGCCTGTTTTCAAATGAGAACCATACTTGCTTTTAGGTTGTGGTGACCGAAAATGATGCACGTGAATTGCCCAACATATAGCCTGTCGATACACAGGAGCTATCACGACAGACCACAGTGGAGTTGCCTTTGAAATGCCAGCGGGCAGAGAGACATGGTGATGGGGGTGATGAGAAGGAGGAGGTTGGCCAGGCAGGGGTGGAATAGTGTAGGCCTGAGGAGGGGCGGGAGACAAGGCAAGAACAGAAAGGAAGAAATGCCTCAAGTCTGGGCCCGAGAAGGAAGACCGGGTGGGCGGGAGGGCAGCACGGCAGATTCGAGGCACTGGGGCTGGTCCCAGGGAGAAGGAGGGAGGAAACTGAGGGACGAGCCCATCAGAGGAGGCGAAGACAGGCAAAGGACCAAGGCAGGCGGCATCAGAGGCTCCCCCCGCCCCCTGCCTTGGGGGCAAGAAGGAGAAGCCCCCAGAGGAGCAGGTCTCTCGGTGCCCTCTCAGTGAGGTGGAGGGAGAGGGGCCAGTGGAATGGACTCAGGCCCAGAGCCAGCGGAATGTAATTCCTCCAAGGTCTAGAACTGTTTGACCCAGGAAGATGGAGGAAAGTTATACTTTTACACCTGAGCCCTCTCCAGCGAGAGCCGTGGGATGTTTGGCCATTTACAGCCCTGCCCCAGCGCGGATGGATGGCGTGGATGCCCGCCAGTGCCGCCCACGCTGCGGTACAGCGCCTCTGCTCCAAGCCCACGGGCTGGTGCTTGCTCTGCACTGCAGGGGCCAAGGCCAAGCCTCCCAGAAGAATCTGGGAGCACATGGGGGTGGGAGAAGAGGCTGGAACCAGGGCTCAGCCTAGCACAGTGCGAGCCCTGGCTCCTCGTCCTCCAGGTGGTAGTGGAGAAAGAAGGAACCATTCTGTGGGTAGGTAAAGAGACGTCTCAGGCGGGATCCCAAATAATTGTTTCAAGGAGAATGAAGGCAAGGGAAGGCCGGCACATTCCTAGGCTTGTGAAGAAGTACCTTGAAGGCAGCCAGTCCCCCAGCACACCCCGCACGGTGGCCCATCATCTCCGGGACGGTGGGATGTCGCGGGCAGGGTGGGAATCCTCACGTCCTTTACGTGGAGGGTGTGGGACCAAAATGGCCCCACCAGCCCTTGAATGTGGCCAGCGTCTCCCAAAGCAGCCAGAAGTGTAAGGTGCTCTGCTTGCTGCCGGCCAGCAGGCTCCGAGAGGAGCTGCCATCTGGCACCGGGAGAGCGTGCAGAGGCCAACGGTGCCCTGGCCAGCACCAGGCGCCAGCTGGGCCCTGTGCAGAGCCGCCTGCCAACTGGCATCACGGCAAGAGCTTCTTTGGCTTGTGCCAACTCTTCTGCAGGGCCTCCGCTGCTACTCCTCCCGCCTCTTTCCCTGGGGAAGTCCCGACACAGGCGCTGGGCACTGTGTTCGCAGGACATCCCACCGATGGCCTTGCCTGAACAAGCCTGGGCTACGGAAGCTGACCGTGCCCGGTCGCTAGACTGGCACCGTCTGACGCGGCAGCCCCAGCGCATGTGGCTGCCGAGCACGTGAGAGGTGCCCTGAGCATGAAACACTTGCAGGATTTCCAACACGTAGTATGAAAACTGCCATTAATATTGTTATGTATTGAATACATATTAAATGACATCATTTTGGATATGTGAAGTTAAATAAAATATATCATTAACATTAATTTTACCCGTTCCTTTTCTTTTGTAAGGTGGCTGCTAGAAAATTTAAGATTGCACATGCGCCTCTCGTTTGTGCCTCGCATCCTACTTCTTCTGCATGGCGCTGCCTGAGACCGTGGTCTTTCATCTCGCTCCTGCAGGAGAGCCTTGCCAGGTAGGCAGAGCAGGTAGCAGGACACCCACTCCCAATGGGGAAACTGAGCCCCATGCAATCATCCGCCCACCCATTCATTCACTGCTCAGTAAGCATTAATATTTGCTGAGCCCGCCGTGTGCCAGGCACTGGGAGTGCAGAGGAGAACAAAGCAGGTGCGGCCGGTCTCAGGAAGGAAAGCTGACCTGTCAGAGAGAGGATCGCTATGAGGAGTGCAGGACTGGCCGCAGGGCTTCAGATGACAAATCCAGAGCCCTTATTCCTACACCCCTGCGGTGTCAGGAAGGTAGAAGGGTGCCTAGTGTCAGAATCAAACCACAGACACTCAGGAAAAATTCCAACCCCTTCACTTTCCTTTCCTGTGGCTTTTGGGTCTCCTTAGCGGAAAGAGTATGGCCTGCGCAATCCTACAGATCCAGTTCTAGTTCTAGCTCTGCCACTTCAGGACTTCCCTTTCCTCTGTTTAAAAATGGGGACAAGGATAATGCCCACCCAGGGGCTGTTCTGGAGGTGAGACGACCAGTGCAGCCTCTGGCACATGGCAGCACCCGTAGACGTCTTTGCCGTCTTAGGGCTAGATGGGGATTCTGCTAGTCCTGGTCCTCCCTCGAGAGTCAGGGCCAGGGTCAAGGTTGTACTTTTCTCCTTTTCTAAACACGCTTCTCTGCAGTCCTCCTTGACATGATGATGCCAGGCCAGGTCTGTGCACTCAGTTGGTATAGGTGGGCCTCGATTAACTCCTTCCCAGGCATCTAAAAAGATGTTCGAAAATTGAAATACCCTCGAAGGAGGACACCGAGTACCCCGGGAGTCCCACGGCCTCCACTGAGGCCCGCACCCACACTCAGCAATGCCACCACCCATTTGTTTCTGTTCTTTCACCACCGTGAGCCCTTGAGGACAACCACGGCGTGCTTTCCTCACTACCCCCAGCCCCGGTACGGCGCCGACACGCGGTGTGGTGCATGCTGAATGCAGGTTACGTGGGGAGGGGGAGAAAGTGGTATCTTCTAACTGGCAAATGGAGCCAGTTACCATGGTTACTTAGAGCAGGTAAGGGCCATCACTCAGTCCCTCACAAGCCATTGCCCCAACTGACATCTCCAGTAGGGCTGCCTTAAAAAATTCAGGAGGTCCAGTTAAATTTGACTTTCAGATAAACAACTGCTAAGTGCAGTATGCAATATTTGGGAAATACAGTAAAATAATTGTTCTTTATCTGAAATTCCAATTTAACTGGGCATCCTGGTTTTTTACTTCCCAAATCTGGCAACCCTGATCTCCTGCCTCAGCCAATCCTCTTAAAAAGGTGCATTACTCATTACCTGTAAAATCAGGAATGAGGTGTGGGTGGGTCGGTAGGAACTGGCTGCCAGTTACCTTGCCGCAATGGACCCCAGCACCTAACTTGCGGACCCAGGCATGGAAGTCAGGGGAGGAGAAGGTCAGGAGAATTAGAGTAAACAGAATGCGGATAAAAACCTCATCATCACACATGACATGTGGTAGGCAGAATAAGGCCCCCCCAGAGCCGTCTACATCACAGCCTTGCAACTTGTGAACCTGTTACCTGACATGGCAAAAAAGACTCCTCAGGTGTGATTAAGTTCAGGATATTGAGATGGCAGAGTCTTCTGGATTATCTGGATGGGCCCAGTCTCGACAGGAGGGTGCATGTAAGGAAAGAGGTAGGTGGAGAGTCGGGGTCAGAAGAGGAGATGTGACAACAGGAGCATGGGTCTGTGATCAGCCTAAGAAAGACACAATCGCCATCGCTGGCTTGGAGCATGGAAGGGACCACGAGCCAAGGAACACAGGAAGCTCCTAAGAGCTGGAGAAGGCAAGGACATAGATTGTCCCCTAGAGCCTGAAGAAAGAATGCAGCCTGCCACCACCTTGACTTTAGCCCGGTAAGATCCACTTCAGGGGTCTGAACTCCTGAACTGTAAGATGATAAATCTGCGTTAAGCCACCAACTTTATGGTAATTGGTTTCAGCAGCAATAGGAGACTAATACGTTGCAATAGTAAGGAGAACTCGTCACATCATTTTCCCCAGACAGAATAATCACTTCAAAGATTCCTTTCCTAGCAATTAATGGGGCTAAATAGTACCCTAGTGTATTCACTTATACTATTTCACTTTCTTCTGACAACAACCTTGCAATAACCTGGTAGCAACATTTCTACAGGTGGAGACTGGAGCTCAGAGAAGCTGTGCAACTTGCTCAAGGCCATCCAGCCAGTGTCGCTGCTGCCAGGTCAGCCGGGGACGTCCCCAGGCTAGGAGACACCAGGCACATGTAGACTGGGCCAGGGTTGGGTAGGGGTTATGGATTTCCAGGCATCTCGACTAGGGCTGCCATATCCTTCTTCTCTGTGCAATGACAAGGTGACCTGTATTTGGAACACACTTGCTATGGCCTGGCTCTTTTTGCTTGGGAAAGACTCAACTAAGTTTCGTCTCCCATTATTCAGAACATTATGATTCCTGCTCTGTTACTGCTTGGGTTCTGCTCTGCCCCAGATGCCTCCAGACAGGAAGGAATAAGTCCCACGTCTTGTTTGGCACTTGCCAGTCTATAAGGTGCCTCTGTAGCTATCCTTTCATGGGGCTAGGTGACATGTGCAGATTTCCTGGTCCTTGTCTTGCAGGGAAGAAAACTGAGGCTTCAGCAAGGACAAATGGCCTGCTCTGGATGACACGGCTTGAAGTGGGTTCTTCTGACACCTACTCAGTTCATGTAAAAGCTAATGAAGGCTCTAAGACGGGGGCAGAGGGGAGATTGGGAGTAGGGGAGGAACAAAGATTTCCAGGTTGGCTCTGCCAGGAGTCCCAGGGCAGGAGGGAAGGAGAGAAAGCAGTCTCCCTGGGTAGCGGTGGCTGGGGCCTGGGGAAGTGGGGGTGCTAATTAAGGGCCCTCAGCTGCAGAGAACTGGACATCTCTGTTCAACGGCTGCTGCTGGACTCCTGGGTGCCCAGGTCCAAGATGTGGGGGAGCATCTGTGCTTCCCTCTTAGGGTGTGGTCTTTGGGGCTTCAAGGCCCTGAGAGCAGAGAAGGAAGATGGAAGCCCACACTTCTGGGGCTAGGTCCTCCTATGCCGTTCTGGGTCTGGATATGTCAAGACCCTACAGAGCAGCAGGTCTCCAACGCAGTATGGAGGCTTGTTCCCAGAGCACCACCCCCTTCCTCTCTTCCACACCCCGTCACTTGGGGTTAGGCATGCAGGCTGGGGGTGCTGACGCTTCAGGAGCTGCAGACCTGTCTGCTTCTCTGGCCTGCATCAAGGAATTTAAGGCCACGCTGGAAAGAGTTTGAGCTTGAGAATTTGTATGTCTTTCTTTTTTTGAGACAGCTCTGTTGCCCAGACTGGAGTGCAGTGGTGTCATCATAGCTCATTGCAACCTCAAACTCCTAAGCTCAAGCCATCCTCCTGCCTCAACCTCCCAGGGTGCTAGGATTGTAGGCATGAGCCATTGGGTTTGGATCCCTGATCTGCCACTTAACTGTCTTCGTGGTCCCGAGCAGCCCTTCTCAGCCCTGATCAAATGTGATTCAAACCTAAGTCAAAGAAAGGGTTATTTTGGGAATTAAATGGCATCATGTAAGTTAAGTGCCTTACCCAGTTCTTGGCACATAGTAGGTGCTCAATTCATGAGAGCTGCTATAATAATATTCATTGTTATCAATGCTCAGTTTCACTACAGAATAGTTTGCCCTTGTAAATTAAATCTAATTTCCAAGTGCAGAACTTCCTGCCACAGAGAAGCTGAGGCTGAGCCTGCCCCGACCAGGTGGGGACTCTGCTGGGACCTTACACTCTGCTCTCAACGGGGCCACGGCCTTTTTCCTGCAGGCAGCCTAGTTTGATGCTAAGCTTCCATATGGGTTTTCTTTGTGAGCCTTAAGCCAGGGGGAGCAATATTTCTTCTCGTGTCTAAAAGTGGAAACAAACTGCTAATTCATACCCTTGAAAAAATTGGCTGCAAAGCCTGCTTTATTGATAGAGCCATCAGACACAAACTTCATCCACAGCCTGTTGGAGCTCGACTTCACATCCTCCGGCTTCTCGTATCCACAGAAGTGGCCGATCAGGGCGCTCTCTTCCGTGGGGCCATCTCGGATTTCCAGGTAGTCATATGCACAGCTGTCGTGCCTTTCGATCTGAAGGGGAAACAGAGGCAACGTGGATGACAACAGATGGCCCAGCTGTCAGGTTTTTGATTTAAGAAGGGAACTCAAATATCGCTCTCAAAAGCTAACCAAGAGGCAAAAGGACCCAAGTGTGCCTGGGGTGTCTCCACACCGTCTTCTTCCTAGTTGCAGAAGTACAGGGTAGCTGAGAAGAGACAGGGAAGAACAAGTCCACAAAACTTCCTTGGATCCCATTCTAGATTTCCCTTCAATTATTCCCCTCAATCTCTGCATGGCCTTCAGAAGGTAGGTGAACCCAATTTCAAAGCCTACAAAGATTTTAATATGGGATGTCCTGGCACAACTCACCATGGAGTTGAAAATGGCCCCTTAGGTTCCTATTTTTAACCAAGAAATGGAAACCCATTTTTATAGAGCGGAATATGTCTAGTAAAAGTTGCCATTTACTTCATCCTTGGTAAGACAATCTGAGCAGCACTCACCTCGAAAGCTTGGAAGGTAAGTCCCACGTGAAACCCCTCCGAAACCGAAATCCTCCAGACACATTCCTTGGAAGGTCTGTAGTCATCCGGGTAGTTGGGAGATTGAATCTGACCCGCATCTTTGTTAATGTCTCCACCACATGTAGCTTTGGAAAGACAGCACAGGAGGAAGAGGGGGGTCCCTGGTCAGATCTTAGGAATTAACGAGGCGGGGGGCACTTGTCACCACTAGGTGGCTCCACTCGCCAACATTTTCATCTCCTTCCAACAAACACTGAGCCTCCAGAAAGGCACAATTGCATTGGTTTCCAACTCTGAATTTTTTTCCCTCAAAGAAAATAACCATGTAGGGCAGTGGTCCTCTACCTTCTCTGTGCACCAAAATCACCTGGGAGGTGTTCCAAACTGTGGCGGCCAGGGCCACATCCCCAGAGGTCCTGATTTAGGTGAGAGCTGGGAGCAGCGGTGAAGTTTCCCAGGAGATTCTAATGCAGACGGTAGAGGACACCCCCACGTGCACACACACACACGCATGCTCACACAGCGCACACACACATGCACACACGGTGCACACACAATGCACACACGATGCACACACACGTATGTACAACATGCATGCACACACGATACACAAACACGCATGCACACACAGTGCACATTACTTCTTTTACAAAAACAAAACTTTGGTCTCTCCAAAATGACAACACTTTAAGGCCAAAAGGGGTCTTAATAATTTTCTAGTTTCCCTTTTTTGGTGGGGTTAGGGTAGGGTGGGCAGAAGAGAAGTTCAGTACTCGGAACACACAGAAGCAGCACTGCCTGGTGGCAGCTGCCTAGAGCCTAGACCTGGAGGGTCGGTTCCCTCTGCTCAACAACCAGGGTGGCCTCAGAGCCCTTCTAAGAAATGTGGTTGGAAATTCCCTTGACGTCCAAAGTCTTCTTTTCACAAATGAAACCAACAGAGGCCCAGAGAGGTCAGAGTCTTTGCTTAGGCTCACACAGCGATTCACAGGCTGCAGTCGCCCCCCCACACACCCCACTCCTGTGTGGGGAGGGTGACTCCCCCTGGTGTGGGGGGAGGGTTCGGGGGTGGTGACAGGGACGTGGCACCAGCTCTGAGGTAAGCAGCTGGCCACCGCTTCCAGGAGGTGGGGGCGGCGGCCGGGCCTGCCCTGCGCCAGCGACCACCCTGGCAAGCGGGGTGGGAAGGAGCCGGCGGGCTGCAAGGGAAGGCCAGGGCTTCCCAGGAGCCACTCCAGCGGCTTCTCCCACCGTGAACCAACCTTCGTACACCGCGAAGAAGCCCTTGCCCAGGCTGTTGCTGCTGCTGCGGAACTCCACCCAGAGCCGGCTGGCCGTGGAGGTGAGGGGCTCCGGCACCTCGTCGCCACAGAACCTGCCTGGGAAGTGGAAGATAAATGGTCAGGACGCCGTGGGACAGCAGGAGGGCACTCAGCCCAGCCGGGGAGAGTTCGAGGTGAGCGGCAAGCCTGGCCGTGACAGCTTGTCCTGTGGCACATACGGGGTGAACAGACGTCATAGAAAGAGTCACACAGCCTTGTGCCTCGCTCAGGCTGACTTTGGGAGAGTTCCGGATTCCAGTCAATCAAAGGCCCCAGGATATGGCCCTCGTGTCCCCTCCGCTACCAAGTGGGCTGTGAGGGTATGGCAGGGTAATGTCCGAGATGGTGGTGACGGATTCTTTCCCTGGCATTTCCTGTGGCATACACGCCCTCCCCTGTGGGGACATTAGACATTCTGCTTTCCTGCCTCAGGAAGGGATGCCAGAGAACACACGACAAAGAAATCACATCTTCTTGGCGTTTGAATTTCATAAGCCCAGTCACTATACCAAAGATCTGGAAGAATGTACAATGAATAAGAGCACATTTTCCCCTGCTGGTGGTCTCAGGAGGGGACCTAGGATGGCAGGGTGAGGGGACTGGGGAGAGAAAGGATTGGAGAGAGCACCAGGGAGGCCCCCAAAAGACCTGTACCCCAATCCCACCCTGAGCTGAGATTTTGGATGGAAAAGGATGACAGAGACCCCAAGTAGGCTTAAGGATCTGGGAAAAGCAGAAAACTGCCCCAAGTCCCTTGGCAGAGCCTGGAGGGCAAATGAGACCCAGATTCCCCTGCGCCCCCTGTCCAGGGGTCAGAATAGCAGTGTCTACACGGTCTGTCCAGGGGTCAGAATAGCAGTGTCTACATGGTCTGTCCAGGCATTTGCCCATGAGACGGGCATGCAGAGCTCTTCAGGCAAAGCATGGAAGGACGGCAGCCATGTGATTCCAGGGTCCTCAGAGGGGTGTGGAAGTGACTTTCCCATAGCCCAGAGGACTGGGGATCCATAGAATATCTCCCAAGCTTCTAGGGAGATGTGGACTTGGTGCCACTCTGAACTGGCCTAGGGTTGAGACAAGGAGGAACCACAGCGGCCATTTCTCTGGACTGGGGACTGACTAGTTGAAGATGAGGACGTCCCAGCAATGCCAGTCGGGATATGGGTGCCTGCCCTGCCACCACGCCTTGGCATAACTACGCCTACCACCTGCAGCCCCCACCCCAGGGGAAGAAAACACAAGTTGAAATTAAGTTCCTACTACTTGATGTAAAAGAGGCTCATAATAGATAGAAATTTTGTTATTGAAAAAAAAATTGTATTTTTTAGACACTTTGGGTATGTGGTCTGAAATCTGGAGCCTCTACAGAGGAAAATGGCAAGGCTTGGCCTTCTCAGTACATGGTAATTCTTGGCCACCCATTTCCTAATGCTGCACAAGGGTGGCAGGCCAGGGCAAGGGCAAGGGCAGGGACGGGGCAGGGGGAGACAGGTTGAGCTTCCTACTGATCAGTTCAGCGCACAGACCAGCCAGGGCCTATGTGGACCAGTAGTCCATGGCTCTGCCAAGCACCTACTGTGTGAGTCACTCAAAGAATTTATTTAGTTCTGGGGGGAAACGGGGAATGACTACTAATGGATATGGGTTTTCTTTGGGGGAGGATGAAAATATTCTAAAATTGATGGCGGTGATGGTTACACAACCCTTGAGCATGCTAATAATCACTGAGTGGTATACTTCAAATGGTGAATTGTGAATTGTACAGTATGCAAGTTATATCTCAATATATTTTTAAAACTTGAGTGGGTACTCTCATTGCCGGTGCCATATCAGGCACGGGACAAGCCACTTGGAGCTGTAATTCTACTTTGCCCTTCTGAGAAATAGGGGAGCAGGTGAGGCCAGGGAAGGAATAAAGGCCACTGTGGACACTTCCTAATGGCCAACTGTGGCATCCATTCATCAGGGAGAAACAGGGGTGGAAGCTGCTAATCTCCTGTACTTCCTTCTCATTTTGGTCACCTGCAGCCTTTTGGATTTAGAGAGCTTAATATTAAGTGAGATGAGATAAAACTCCTGCCAAGAATTCTGCAAGGAAAAATGCAGCAGAAGCCTATAAATTTTCGGTAATGGTTCCTCTGGCGTGGCCAATTAGTGTCAATCGGCTTTCGGAAAACAGTGTGCAAGCTTGGGTGAGTGAGGAGACAGAGGAGACGGAGCGCTGAGCAGCAGTTAGACAGCGCCCATCCACAAAAGGAATTCCTCCGGAGCCCAGCCCAAGTTCCAAGTCCAAGTCTCTCCTTTTAAAACCCAGCTGTCACAGCCGCTGAGGACTGTTCCCAAAAGAGAGAGGGATTTTCACTGCCTCGCTGCATACGGATCTAACCGGATAAGATGAACCACCCACCACCCAGGGGCCACAGGACAACCCGTCTCCGCTCAGTCCCCAGGGGGAGGTAGGAATTGCAGTCAACGGTGTATCTTACTGCCTTGGCAGAGCTAGACTTGTAGAATAAATCACACAACATTCCTCAACTCTATCCCCAAATCGCTTTGTAATTCTTACTAGAACCCCCGTCTAGCGGGCTCATCTTCATCATAATGGTTCTAATAAAAGCCCCTCTTTTATTAACTATGTCTATGCCAGACACTGTCCTAAGCACTTTCCATGGACTATCTCATTTTGTCTGCTACTCCCTGAACTAGGTACTATCATTCATCTCATTCCACAGATGAGAAAGCTGAGGGTCAGAGGATTGAAGTCTCAAAGCTGCAAGTGGAAGCAGGGTTTGAACACTGGCAGTCAGAGAGTTTCATCATCAGTATTGCCGTCTTCATCACCATCACCATCGCCACCAGCACCATCAAAAGGAACTTCTCTATCTCAGGTGCAATTCTGAACATCGTGCAATTTGAGATAAAGAGACATCGTATCTGCTCTCTGGGATGTAAACATCCTTCCCATTTCCCAGTTTGGAAACAGATACATAGGAATGAAGATCAAAGCCTCAAACCGTAAAGCAAGTCTGTAGTAAGTGCCAGGCTTGGCTGTTTGACGCACTCTATCATTTCTGCTCACTTGGGAGCGAAGCTACCCCTGGCCAGGGAGCCCCAGAAGTAGGGCCACATGACACTGATTGGCCAGCCTGGCCTTTCTGAACTTCCCTCCCCAGTTCAGGGAAAGGGGCTTTTGTGTGCACTGTGGTGATACAGAATGCCAAAAGACAGTTCTGCATACAAAAGTGCATTGTTAGAGTAATTCCTCTAACAGAAATAA
Organism: Microcebus murinus; assembly: GCF_040939455.1. Lineage (NCBI taxonomy): Eukaryota > Metazoa > Chordata > Mammalia > Primates > Cheirogaleidae > Microcebus > Microcebus murinus. Next base: position 29,195,472 of record NC_134117.1, on the reverse strand, counting down.
AGGCAGGGGCTCAAATGTACAGGACAGCATTTAAGATTGCTGGATGAGTTCTCTGTGCATCCATCTCCCTCCCTGCTTTAGGTACCATCTCATAAGGGACTCCTAAAACCGAAAAACCAATTTGATATCTTTAACCAGCCATGAAATGTTCTCAGTCTACCTACAGTTCTCTTTAATCACTATGTGAAAACCTAGGTCTCAAACAGCCTCCTTCCAAGGAGACTAAACAGGCTGGAGAGAAACCAGACTAGAGAAAAGGTGTCAGATTCCTAAACTGAAATCCAGTTCCTGGATTTAGAGGAGGAGTTTAATAAGGATATCAAGAAGAGGAAATGCAGATGAGGACACTACAAGTGGTCTCCATGGGGAGTCATAAAGAGTTCATTCATAAAAAGTTATGTGTCCATTATGCCTGGATTTTCACACACTGCCCTGGGAAAAAATGCAATGCACAGTTTTCAGAGCAAGATGCATACTTTCACAATCCGCCCTAATCCGCTCTCCCTCCTGCCAAAGGGGCATTGACCTGCCTCCTCCCAGCAGATTTCATGGCACTGACCCCTCCCAGGGACCAGCTCAGCGACACAATGCACTTGTTCCAAACACAAAAGTTCACTAACAACTGCATTTGGAAACATCAGAGCAGGCCAAATAGTTGGCAAAGGAGAACTCCTGCAAATGAAGAATGACGGTTACAGGCGCTGGGCCATGGCTTGGCTGCAACACACTGCGCGCGCGCGCACACACACACACACACACACACACACCACACACACACACACACACCACACACACCACATGCTGCAAAGTGGTTAAAACTCGAGCCAAAAAAACACCAAAACAAAACAAAAACCCAAACCATCATCACCAAGAATGAACGACAAAAGTCCTATCTCATTAATGAAAGTGCAACCGGAGATACCAGGATCTGCAGTGAGAAAATTCTTTTTTTCAAGTTCAATAAAAAGGAACTACTGGAAATCTCTCTGCCTGTGCCCATTCGCAGGAACGTGCCTTGGCCCTCTTTGGGGAACTTCAGTCGCAGAGAGCTTCCTCCTCCTGAGCCTTTAAATCTATCCCATTCCTGGGAGGATAGGATGGCCAGATTTAGCAAACAAAAATCCAGGAAGCCCAGATAAATCTGAATTTCAGATAAACAATGAATAATGTATTTTATCTGGCACCTCTCGGGGGACACCCTGCTCAGATTCAGCAGTCACCACTCCCTGACACAAGGACAAATGAATTCTGGTCTGATCCACTAGCTGGCTGTGTGGCCTTAGAAATCAGTCTACACCTGGAAGTTTGGTTTTCTCGTGAAGGTGGGGGATCAAGTGACTGTGAGGTCCCAGCCAGGTTGAGGGGTCTGTGATTCTGCGTTCTCATGAAGCTCCTCCCACACAGCTCCTTCTATTATTTTAATTATAAAATGATACCTGAATGCATCCTTGCAAAAGATTCAAACAACAGAGAAATATACAAAACAAAACAGGAAGCCGTCCACCATCTCCAATCTTCCTTTCTCAGAGGTAACCACCTTCAATAGTTCGATGAGCATCCCTGGAGTCCCCTTTCTATGTATGGTACTAGACATGGGCACCCGTTTGTACCTCCAGGAATTTAAACTCATGGCCCTCTGGGTGAGAGAACCCGTGTGCTGTGCCCACTGGAAGCTGAATGGGGGTGGAGGGAGTGGACCCCTGGAAGCATAATGTCTGCCAGGCCCCTTGAGTACAGCCAGACCCTCCGTCCCTTCTCTTCTGACCTATCCTATCCCTGGCTCCCCAGAGTCCAGCAGAAAGCCAGGGCTCGGTCCAGCCATGACTCCTCAACTTAGCCCTCTCCTTTTCATTCCTGCCTCAGCCCCAGCAAACTGCCCCAACCCAGCTCACTCCCAGGCAATCATTTGTGGCATAACAGGTGTGGCTTTTCTGCTGTCATGAAGATATGCCAGGGACAAAGTCCTCAGAGTGCTTAGACTCGCCCAACCCGGGAGCCTGCCCTACAGACCCCTCTAAGAGTGAGGACAACCCACTGTCAGCTGAGACACCCCCCCCCCAATCTGGCTCCCTGTCAATCTGCTCCCAGCTCCACCCCAGCTGCCATTCCTGGGCTGGGCGAGTTCCAGTGTCTGCTCCCAAGACACTGATGCGATGGGTCTTCCACACAGTGCTCATCTTCCCCGTATCCCCCAGTGATCCCTCTTCCTGTGAACCATCTGGAGTGAACTAACCTTTCTTTTCACACTACCTGCCTGCTGCATCTCACTCTAAGGTCAAGCGACCATCTCATGGGTGAGTTCATGCCCTGTTCATCTCACAAAAAGAATACATGCTCATTATGGAAAGACTAGAAAATATGGCTACACCAAGAACAACAAAATAAAATTTAAAAAAATACTCATCCTGAAATAGCCACTGTGTGTTATTTCTTTATACTTATAATTTTGGTTGATACTTATATTATAGATTACAAAATGGTTTCTTCCAGTTGAATTCAGACTGCACCTTATTTTAAGTAATTTTGCTTTTGAATGACTTTGGACAGGACATTCAGTGTTAAATTCACTATTTCCCCACCACTCATTTTATTATACCAATCCCATCTCATTCATTCACACCTTATCCCTAAAGGCATCTAAATTTGTAATGACTACACAATATATATGTATTTTTTTTATCACAATGGGATCCTACTGCATATTCTATTTTGCAATATACTTTTTTTCACGTAACAGTGTGCCACGAATACTTTTCTGTCTCAATAAATAGTCACTTCCAACTTTATTTTTAATGGCTGGGAAGTTTTCCATTGAAAAGATGTATCACAATTTATTCGGCTAACACCTACTGCTAAAGATTTAAATTGCTTTCAATTTTTGCTGCTCCAGTGAACATCCCTGTAGCTAGAGTTTTGCACACTTCCTTAATTAGTTCCCTAGGATAAATTCCAAGACGAGGAATTGCTAGGTCAAAGGGTATTTGCAGTTTTAAAAGCTTTTAACATGTGTGGCCGAATGGGGTGCCCAGAGTTTTACAATGACACAGGCCCTTGAGAACTTCCTGTGACTGCTGTCAGGAACGACCCTTCCCAGCATTAACAGGAGCCCAGAGAACATCTGATCACTCCGCTCTTAAGGCTGTCTAAAGTCAACTCACCCAACAGGGGGGCTTTTCTCCAATAACCATCCCGGACCTCCACGTAATCGTACCAGCACAGGCGGCTTTTAAACAAATCCATGGATGTGAAGTTTAAGACGATCTGTAAAGAATGACCATAAAGTGAGTTTTGGCAGCAAAGCCCGAGGAGTTTTGAAAGATACATCTTGCATACCGGCGTTCTCACGTTACCCTTTAGCATACGGGATTCTCAGACCACAGCAGGAGTGTTGCCTCAAATACACACTCGAAGGAAACCTGATGACATTAAATAATAAACCTTCAGCAGGATGGGGAGTAAACAGAAGGAGATGGGTCCTTTGGTTCTGTCTGGGGAATCACTTGAGCTTTTGAAGTCACCAGGTGGTTTACACAAAGCAAGATGCATTAAAAAGAGCGGCCAGGGTGCGTTGAGACGGGGTGTTTGGAAGGAGGTGAGGGGTCAGGGAAGTGCAGAGATACGAAAAGATCCTATAACATCATCAGTCATTCCGAGGGGCTGGGGTTAGCTGGGGTGCATCTGAGCACCTCCGTGGTCAATGTCCCCGGCCATGACCCTCACTCTGCTGAGGTGGGGTGTGTCTATCTGACAACCTTCCCACAAGGAGTCTGTCCATGCACTAATCTGTTCATTTGTTCGCTCCACCACTGTTTGTTGACCACCTACTGAGCGCCGACCCCGGTTGGCCAACGGAGACAGAAAGAGCAGGAAGACAGGGCCCCAGGTCCAGGAACAGGCAGATGCAACAGCATGGTGTAAGTGCTGAAGGGAGGGGGACGGTCAGATGGAGCCCTTTGGCAGTCCTGAAGAGAGAGAAATAAATTCTGCCTGCTGAGGCTGGAGAAGACCTCTCAGAGGAGGTGACATTTAACCTGAGGGGCCTCGGGGATCTGTGGGCAGAGAAGTAGGGCTAGCGTGTTTCCCTGAGCGGAACTGACGTTGAGCAAAGGCCAGGAGCTGTTTGGGGAAGTGTCCATGGGCCCCGCACAGGGCACTGATTGTGCGTGTGTCTAGAACGAGGGGCAGCAGGCCGATAGCTGGGAGGGGGGAGGTGCAGGTGGCCTGGGAACGAAAGCGAAAGCACTGGCTCCTCTGGACGTCCGGAGGCCAAACTCACACAGGCGAGTACTTAGAGCAGGGCGGGCCTCAGCACACAGGTGCCCGCCCGTGGACTGGCCCTGGTCCCCCTGCGGCCCTCCAGCTCGGAGCTCCCCTGGCAGATGGCGCCGGGCAGAGTTAAGGTTTCCTCTGGCCCTTCCTCCCCATCCAAGCTCCACCAGGCAGGGTGCCCTTGCCTCCTGCTGCTCTCCACTTTGCTCTTCCACCATTCCTGCCACAGCCCCTGACCCCGGCACTGTTCCCCTTGCAACTTGGAGTACCTTGTACTTGGGAGTTTACCTCTCTCCAGCCTCTTCACCCTCTGCTCCTCCGCTGGCCACTTCTTTTATATTCAAACAGCCCCAGGGCCTTCTTATCTCTAAGGAAACCTTAGGCTGGAGAGGCTGCAGGCAAAGGTGGCCTCCCCGCCACATCTAAAGGACTCTTATTCGTCCTCATGCTTCCTGGCTTCCCTGCCCGAGTCTGTCCTTTCTGGTTTTCACCACGCTGACCTGTCCCCTCCCCATGTTCTCCACCCGCTGGCTCCTGCCTTTGCCCCACTAGCCGTGAGAGCACCTCCAAAGGAAGCACTTCCCCTCCAGCTTCCCCGACGGTGGGAGGCACCTTCGCCACACCACCTGGCACCAAGCTTGGTACCATCCCTCCTGCACCCGTAGTGGAGCCCCTCATCCGCCAGCACCCATGCTGGGGCTTTTTCCTTTGACGTCTGTGTCCCGCCCCTCCAACCCCAGCTCACTCCACCGTCCTCACCTTTCCCTGGACTCCCCCCTGCTGGGCCCATGCATTCTTTACATTGAGGCTTCTAGATCAATCTTCCACTTATAGCTCACGTTTACCAGGCCCTCTTCGTGCTCAGGAAACTTCAGGGGTTCCCTGTGCACCTGTCTCATGAATAAAACTCTCTGCTCACTTTCAGAGCCCCCAGGGCCTGTCCTGTGTGACCTTATTGCCCAGCACACCCTCCCATGAAACCCTCCGCATGCCCGGCTCAAGTGCCCCTCCTCCCCCGGCCCCGCTCTGACTGCACAGATGGACGTGTGTGATCTCCTTGTGTCCTCGGAACGCCCCATTCTCTCTTTTACAGTAGTGATTCCAGAGCAGGTGGCTTTAGAATCAGGCAGATCTGGATTTGCTTCTCAGCTCCACCATTTGCTAGCTCTGGAGTCTTGGGGAAACACTTGACGCTTGGACTCCTAGTTTCCTTATCTGTGAAATGTTACCCCCACCACTGGGTTGTGGGGGGCACAGCTCAAGAAACTGCGCATAGGGTGTGTATTTCTATGCCTGGCACACCATAGGCACTGCATTATGGCAACTCTAACCATCAGCGCACACTGACTGGTGTCGAGTGCCCACCCCTGCCCTTGGGCTGGGCCCACCCGATGTTCAGGCCTCAAGTAGCATCTGCTTCCACAGAGCCCTGTGATCTCCTAGGACATGAAGAGTCAGTACCAGAAAGAACAGGCCAGCTCACCGCCTGTTGGGGGATGGTGTGCATGCCTATGATGTCACTCTTCTTGCAGACTACACTAGTGGTTTTCAATCCTACCTTGCACATCATAATCACCTTGGAAGCTTAATAAAAAAGCTGATACCAAGCAAATCTCCTCCTTCCATTAAATCAGATTCCCGGGGGGGGGGGGGCAAAGTAAACCCTCATAAAGATGGGGTGTACCTTAGCTTTCTTTCATATCCCCCACCAGGTGATAGAGCTTCGTAATAAATGTAAGCTGGTTGCACAATCATTCTTTAGCCTTTGCTTTTTAAAATTACAAAAAGGAAATGTGAGTACAACTTCCTTGGTAACACATTCATGATCTGAATGAACAGGATAATTATTCAGGCTAATTATTTTAAGTATGTTAGTGAATCATAAAGACCATAGGGGAAGAGGTGATGAACAAGGGCTGATATTTGAATCAATCAAGTTTGCTAATTACTAGCAGCTCTGGGGAAGGTTGGGTGAGACAGAAATTGAAATAATTGGTGCAGGAATTTCAATGATGTATATTCTCCCTGTCCCCAGTTAGCACTAATAATTAAGGCTTGCTGAAGCTTACGCAGTTCAAACATATCACACAGCCCCTGCTGTGCAGGGCGATTCAATAATTCGGAGATTATCAGACCCCTTCCTCTTCCTCGTCCTCCTTTCTGCCTCCCTCCTGCTAGCGCCTCCAGCAGGCACAGGGACATCACATCCACCAACGCAGACAAGTCTGGTGTCCCAGACAAGGGATGACAACCACATTTAATGTTTTAAATGCTTACAGTCATAAAACGGGGAGGGTAGTGTGTGCACACACACGTGTGTGCATGTGTGTGCATATGCATGTTCTAATGTCTGCTAGCCTGTCTCGTTTGTGTAAGAATGTAAGAAGATGGTCAAGTATGCAGGCTCTCAGAGTCCAGTTGCCCAGGTTCAAATCCCAACTATGCAACAAACATAGTAGCCTTGGGCAAGTCCATTTCCTTCCCTATGGTAGCAGCACCTATCATATGAGGTTGACGTGAGGATGAAATTAGCACATCCATATGATATGCTGAGGACAGTACCCAGTCCATAGAAAATGTTCACCATGGTTTCTAGCCAGCTCTCTCTAGTTATCACTCTATGCTTAACTTGACATTTACATGGGTATTTTAAAAAAGTTATGAATTAGGAATACCTGAAGGTTGGCTACAGGTGCCTAAAAATTCCAGCACCCCATTACCAGCCCTCACTGCAGGTTTTTCCCTCAGCCCTCCACACATGCATTCAACAAACACTTAGTGTGACCATTCTGTACGTAGACTGTGTGGGATGCTGGGAGCCTGGGGGTGAACAATCTCCATCCCCAATGAGCTGAGGATTTAGAAATAGCACAAATAAACTAGCAGCCACAATACTGTGAGACATGCTACAACAGGTACGATTGCTCTGGGGACACAGGAGCTGTCCCCTAGCCTAGTCCCAAGGAGCAGAGAGGACTTCTCAAGGACGGCTGCATCTGGTCTGAGACAACTTGTAGAACACTTGGATTTGTAGAGAGATGCAGAAACAAGACAAGCTCTGCAGTGCAAACCCCCCAGTTCCCAGTTCTACATCTTACTGTGAATTTGGGCAATTTCCTTAATGTTCAAGCCTCAAATTCCTTGTCTACATAGTGGATATAAGAGTATGTCCCCTGCCATCATTGGACCAGGGTAAAAGTGGCCCTGGGCTCAGCTCTGAAGGGTCATGGAATCTTCAGAGCAAAAGGACACACTTACCCAGAGCTTGCCTAGTCCCTAAGCCACACTCCAGGGACCGAGGACCCTGGAGTTCCCTGTCCAAACAGCTCTCAGTCCATTTCCAGGGCACGCAAAGGCCTTTTCCCGGATTCACCCTCCCCGAGTGGGCTGCACACCTGGCCAGCCCACCCTCGCTGTAGGGGCAGCCAAGGAGCAGAAGTTTGCGAGGAAGGAGTGGATGGTGCCTGGGAGTGTGGGCAGGGTGTCGACACGTGTGCTCTTGAGGCCTGGAATGGGGGATGGCGGGTGGAGGACGAGAGGCCTATGTGTTGGTTGTCCCCACGCCGCCACCTTCCAGGCTGGTTCTCCCACATGTCCCAGAATTCTCAACTGGCTCCTGGCCCTCCAGGACATTATGATAGTTTATTTAGTAAGGATAGAGCCGACTTTATTTTACAAACTGTTAGCTTGACTTATAACTTAGTGGACGTTTAGTACGTGCCAGGCCTTCATTTGTATCCATGAGACTGGTTGAGAAGTCCAGAAACAATGGCCATGACGCAAGCGGCGCAGTTCTAAACCAGCTCTCACACGACCGTCAACAATCAGAATAATTCCCCGGGCCTCGCCCAACTCGCAGGGTGCCCCGCCATGCCCCGAGGGGCTCCCACCTACCTTCTCCCCGGGGGTGACCGAGATCCTCCAGACGCAGTGGGAGTAGGAAGGGTAGCCATTTGGGAAACCAGGCGCAGAAAAGTTTCCTGTCGTGTCCTGCAGGGTCTCCCCACACGCTGCACGAGCAAAGCGACAACCGTGAGGCGGCACGTGGCGCACCCACTCCCCACACAGGCAGCTCCCGCACGGGGTGGCCGCGCAAACGCACCCCTTCACCAGGCAAAGCCCTCAGACCAGGCTGATGAGAAGCGAGCCAGGCAGACTGACGTTTTTCTGGCTACCAAAAGCACAAGCAAGTCTGGGTGCCAAAAAGTGACACTCCTGGGCTTCTGAGGTTTTCAGGACTGAGCATGGCCTAGAGCTCATGGATCTCAGCTCTCCAGCTGGCTGTGTGGCCGTGGGCAAGTGGTCCAGCCTTGCTGCACCTTAGTTTTCTTACCTGTAAAATGGGCAGGACCTGCCTCAGAAGGGTAGTGAAATCACATGCATTACGTGAAACAGATCAGCTCAGTGCTTGGCACACAGTGAGCGCTCCATCTAGAGTAGCCATTATAACTGATAATAATAATAATATCTGTGGCAGAGAAAATATGAAAGTGCAAGTAGGTAAAGCAAAAAGAAAAAAAATGCCTTGAAACTCATTTCAGCTGTTAATTTGAATCTTTCCTCTTCTTTTTCTCTTGCCCACCTCTGAAAGATGCCAAGGAAACAGAAAAATGCAGAGGCATAGGGAGTGAGAATATCAGAGCGAGCCGTTCTGCCCTTGCATGTCCAAGGGCTGCCTGGTTATGAGTCTAGGACCGAGTCTTTATGTATGAGAAAAATATTTCCCTTCATTTGCATGAATACTTGGAAGCTGCAGGTTTTGTGTTTCCCTAACTCCCAGGGATTCGTGCTCCAAAGATTCAGACACTGTTTTGCTGAGTGTCCTCCTCTTACGGGGCCACCCCTGCCGTGTGGGACACAAGCATCTTTCCCTATGTGAAGTTCAACCTCCGCATGGCAACTGCCAGAGCTTCCAGTCACTCCTCGAGGCTACTTGAAACTCCGTATTTTTGGGAGCTGCAGGAAGAGATATGCAGAGAATTGCCCATCATTGGCCCCAGGAAATCCTGGATATTGACGCTTGGATATCATGTTACTGAACAACTGCCAGGCATCATGAAGATTATGCCTGGCAGCCAACACCCCCAAGGGTTCCATGGAAATTATTTTAGAATAATCATCAACATTTTGCAGGAACAGATACGTTACTGTGTGGCTCCATGGTATTTACCAGCTGCCTCGAATCCTTTAGGGAAGTGAGCAGCATATACATTATAACTAAATAAATACTGTGGCATTTCCCAGGGAATGCTATAAGGTTTCCTTTTAAATTCAGCAAGGTTATCTGATATGTGTGTCCCGTATTTTAGCCCTAACATGTCCCCAGATGACTAATAGCAGGATGGACATGTTTCCTAGAGTTTCTTGAGGAAGCGAGCCCCACGCGGCGCTTGGCGGGCCCTGTCGTCCTGCTCAGCAGAACAATGTGACAGCCCAGATTTTCTAAGTGGCCTCCACTTCAAATATCCTGTCCCAGGATCAAACGCTGGGTCTGGTTTAGGGGTCTGGGAAAGGCTGTTGTTAGTGGAATCTCCTTCATTCCCGCTAAAACCACTGACATGCACCCTGTCCCACCAGTGGTAAAAACCCAGCTGCTACCGGCAATGCTTTGCATTGTCGCGAAGTAGCTTCAAGGGGCCAAGGAGTGCTTACCCCAGGGCAGTGAGTGTGTGTGTGTGTGTGTGTGTGTGTGTGTGTGTGTGTGTGTGTGTGTGTGTGGTGATGATGATGATGATGATGAAGCCAAGAGGACAGAGGCAAAGAGGGCAAATTCAAGGAGAGGGGACTCTCATATAGGCCGTATAGACCCGACCTTCCGTAAACCATTCTCCCCGATTCTCTGTCTTCCCGCCAAGTCCCCCTTGGCTCTTGTTTGGCCAAACCCACATCCCCTCGTCCCACAGGAAGGGCTGTCTCGCTGTGACGGGGCCACGCTGCACTGCAGACCTGTTTGCTCTTGCTCTGCTCTGCCTGCGTCCTCTTCGGACACTTGGCCAGAGTAGCTTCCCGCAAGTTGGGCTGTGGGCTCTAAGACGTGATGTCCTCCTCGTACCGCAATCCTGTCGCTGTGCCGGCTTTCTACGCCGCCCAGCAACTCCTACCAGGAGGACCCCGAGGAGTAGCCCGTTAGGGTCCCTGTGTTGTTTCCCAGCGAGGGGGACCGTGCTCCCGGACGCCAGGGAGGCTCGCGGTTACCTGGGCATTTGTACAGCTTCCTGGCTTGCGCTATGTCTCCCCGACTGAGCCGCACACGCTGGCCGATGGTTGGCCTGACGCCATTGTCATCTCGACGGGGGAGGATGGTGTCTAAGAAAACCCCTCTACAGGAAGAGAAAAGAAAGAGAGAGAAAGAAAAGTCAAGGCCATCAGGCTGTCCGTGAGGGACTTCCCCCCTCATTTCCTCGCCGCACCCCGTCAGCATTCCTGCCCCTGGCCTGCCTGTCCCGGGCTGGCATGACTGAGGAGGTCCCTTTGCTCGTGCTGACATTTTCACATTCCATTCCATCAGCGGCCTACTCACTTTCCAACAGCAAGATGACTCTGCCAAGTTCAAAAATACGCCCTAGCCCAGTAGCCTGGGGTGTCCTGACTGACGCGCACTGAGCATTTCCACGAAGCCCCTGGCAGGGCAGGCCCAGAGCCAGCACCACGCTGCACGACTGCAGGGGGCACCATGCAGAGAGGCCACGGTGTGAGTGGCGCCCCCTGGAGGTGTGCGCTGGGCAGTGCTGTGCACACAGCAGTCTTGGAGCCACCCCAGGGAGAGCTTGGGAACTGGGACAGCGGGAGACTCCCAGGGCTGGCCAGCGAGCACAGGCGGATGCGCCGCTCATCGGAGTCTGGGGGCCTCGCTGGCAAGAGGGCAGTCAGGTGGAAAATGAGATGAATGCAGAGAACAAGAGGTAGTGGAAAGAGCCCTGGGCTAGAGATTTCTAAACCAGGCCTGCTTCTGCCACCTGGGTGAGCTTGGACAAGTCCTTTCCTCTCTCCGAGCCTCAGTTTACCCCTCTGAACAATAAGAGATTGGCCTAGGTGGTCGTGGTGGCCCCTTCTATCCCTAACATCTTATTCTACTCCTACATGATTGAAATCTAAAATGACAGCTTCATTTCCGAAACAGACAAGTGGGAACCAGGATGGCTGGCTGAGCACCAGCCCTGCGGTGGGCACGGTTTACACTGCCTGCTGCCCGGCGTGCTGCCAGCTCTGAACCTCCTCCTCTGCCTCAAGACTCTCCATCCAGGGCCTCTCTTGCAGGTGAGGCCTTTCCTGGAACCAGCTCCTTGCCCAGTTACCACCTTGTTTCTTGCCTTCCCTTCTTATCCAAGTTTCTAGAAAGTGTTGTCTCCGTCCTCTGACTGCTGATCTCTCCTTCGCTCCTCAATACAGCTGTGATCTGACTGCATCAGAGATGGCTACCAGTCACCCAGCAGCGGAGGACACTTCTCCATCTCCGCCTGCCCGCTCTCCAGCACTGGGACCTCTGTACCCCACCCCACCCCCGCCCTGGTTCCAGGGCACTGCTCTTGCTGGGCAGGGAGGTAGGAGCCACTGCTGCTTCCCCCTCAAATGATGCCCTATGGGTTTCTGCCCTCACCTGCTATTCTCCTCTCTCTCCATGTTCTACCTGCTCCTGTGAGTTTTAACCCCCTCCTAGCTCCTAGCTCATCAGTTCATAGCTAATTCTCTGTGTTCATAGCCCAGAATCATGTGCTAAGCCCCATATGCCTGGTGGAGGTGTCACCAGATTGTCCTATGGGGGGTTTCTTATGTTCAACAGGCTCAAAACCAAATTTATTCCAATTCCATCTTCTCCTGCTCATTCCACAACCTTTATCCCTTATCCTCTGAGCCTGAAGCTGAAGGTACCTTGGCTCCTCCTGGTCACTCACATTCTCCCGTGGAAACCAGTAGCCAGGTCTTGTCTATTGCTCCTTCCATGCACGCCTGTAATCCATACCCTCCTCCTCATTCCCGGACCACTGCCTTGGCTCAGTGATCAGCATTCCCTTCCTGAATCGTTTCCAGTAGCTTCTTAAGTGGCCTTCCTCCCTGTAGACTCAGCCACTTCTGATCTACTCCCCATCCCACAATGCTGCAACGTGATCATCCTGAAATGCAAGGGTAGGAGGTGCCCTCTTGGCTTGGAACCCTTCACCAACTTGCCATCACCACTTGGATCTCTAGGTCATTTGCTGGCTGGCTTCCACCTTCCCTTCCAGCCGCCTCTCCTGCCATCTCCACTTACACTGCCTTAAGCAACACTGAGCTCCTTCTAGCCCCAAACATGCCCTTGCCCGTGCTATCCTCTCCCCAGGCTGCCCACGCCCCATCTTCTTGTCTGCTCACAAACTCCTCTTCATTCTCCAAAACCCCACCCAAAGTCTTTCCTTCTTTTAAGCCAGTGTTTCCTGTTGCCCAGGGGTCTTTCTCGAACCCTATCTATCACTCCCACCTGGAGTTAATCATTCCTTGCTCTGGGCCCTACTCATTTGTCTTGTCTCTTCTCATCATACTGTATGGAGCCATGCACCACGTCTTCTTTGAGGAGGAGTAGTGTTTGTCTTCTTTGCTAAAAGTAAGTTCCTCAAGCAGAGAGAGTGGGTCCTTTATCTCTGTCCTTAGGGACGGGAGCATAGCAGGCCTCAAGAAATGCTGCTTGAATTAAATTATGCAGTCAAGATAGGGCACTATCTTCAAAAACCTTTGCAAAATAGTCATTTACATCCAAAGGGAAATGCGAAAGTGTGCCTAGTTACCCAGCTCTCTCTCTCTCTCTCTCTCTCTCTCTCACTTCTGTTTCCCTAAATTACACTACCTTGGAAAATACCTATTACCCCTATTTCTTCCTCATTACATCACTTTGTTATCCTTTTGTTTTAGTATATAGTTGTGTTTTTTTCCTAAATCAGACTTCAAGCTCACTTTCCAACCTTAGCATGTGGGAGTCTAGGTCATCTGCCAATTTCCTTTTCAGCATCCCTCTGCCCAAATATAACCCTCTGCCCTGACTTTAGTTAATTCCCACTGCCTTGTCTGTGGGTCCAGAGTCCCCTAGAGAAACTACAGTGGAATCCTTGGTCTCCCTCCCTGACCTCGCCAAGTTTTAAACCACCAGTGATGACTCCATGCAAAATTCTAAACTCAGTAACTTGCTCCTCTATAAACAGGTACTTCTGCCCTGACCAAAGATGTGTCCATTAATAATTATTTTCTTGGTTACCGTGAGGAAAGGAATTTTGCAGCACAAACATAAGCATCACCACAACCTCTAAGCACCCCATGCTAACTAACTCTGTTCATGGCCACATCAAGCAAGTGACTTTGCCAGTGGGACCACTCTCCACGCTCTCATTGTTCATAGACTTTCCTGTGTGCCAGGCCCTGGGTTGGGCACGCTGCACACACCACCTCATTTCATCATCATAACACCCGAGGTGGCAGGTGCCATTACCACCAGGGTTCTCTGAGCCTGCACAGCTTAAATGACTTGCCCAGGCTACAGAGCTAGTGATGGTCAGACAGGCCTGGCGCTCACCTTCCAGCCAGTGTTTCCCACTGCCCGAGAAATAGTAGGCCTTAATGTGCATTAAATGATAGGGCTAAGAACACTGGAGACTTCAAAAACCGAAACATCGGGAACAATGTTGGCTCACACTCAGATAGCTCCTTGGTGCTGGACTCCCTCCCCTGCACGCCCCTGAGCTGCCAGCAAGTGCTTCCAGCTCTGGACGATGTTTACTACAAGACCCGCCCTCCCCTGTGTAAACCAGTGCGGTGGTGTTCCTCCCCCTTTCACGTTAGGGCAGCTCTGAGCACCGTCATTCAGCTAAACTAAGAGAGTTCGGCAGATGCCTTAGGGAATAAAACTGTCAGTTCTGAGTTCTCAAACAAAGACGCCCCTGTATCAGAAACTATCCCCTCATCTCCTGGACCCTTGCCCGACAAAACCTCCAAAGACACCACTCCCCACACCTCTGCCCAACCAAGGGGGAGGAGAGACGAACTGCAATAAACTGGAGGGAGCGAAGTTGCAAGGAGATAGCTCAATCATAAAGAGACGCACAAAGATGGGGTTTCGCATCAGCAGGGCACAGCATTTGCCCCCAGATGAGCGTTTTATGTTCTGTATGCTACTTTCTGCTCTTTTACAGAAGCCAAGACAAGGTGCAGGCCGGCGCCAGGGGATATGAGACCAGGAGTAATGACACGGAGTCACAGAGTGGGGAAAATACTGACAAAATGCCCGAGAAGCCCACCAGTAAGAACCCACTGAACAAAGTACTTTTCTGAAATTACATACAAAAAAATGGGCAGAAAGGACAGTGCAGGTATTCACCTGCAGCAAAACAGATTTGCTGAAACCATTCTGAACTCTGGGGAGGAGGTGAGAAGGTAGCAGTGATAGATTACTGAAATAATGAGTTGCTCCTCCTAAGAGCCATATCCCCTTGCAACGTGAAGCTGCCACTCCTCCCAGTAAAAGAGGGCATCTGTTTCTCACTCCTTAAGTCTGGGCTGGCCTGTGTCTTGCTTGCACCAAGAGAATGCGGCACAAATGATGTTATGCAAGTTCTGGAGCCTCGGCCTTACGAGGCTTGCAGCTTCCCAGCTTGTCCTCTAGGAACTCTGAGTCCCCATGCAGTCCCGGTCCAGCCTCCTAGAGGATGAGAGGCCACTTGAACGAGGACCAACAGGCTCCCTTGCAGAACCGAGGGCCATGGACAGGCAGCCTCTAGTGCCAGGCATGTGACTGGACCCCGTGGACGCCCCAGCCTAATCAAGCTGTCAAATGCCTGTCGCTGTGAGTGATCCCAGGCAAGACCAGGGAAGAATGAGCCCGACTGACCCACAGTATCATAAAAAAGAATAGGCTGCGGTTATAAGTCCCTAAGTTTGGGGCCAGCCGTTCTGCAGCAGTAGATAACCCAGTAGTAGTGGCGGGGCCATCTGCCCTGGGGAGTGGCTCTGCTCCAGCTGCCTATCCTCCCAGGTCCGCCCTGCTAGTCTCCCTCCTAGGGATTCTGGGGACTTTGGGTGAGAAATGATTTCATGGGTTTGGCTCAATGATTTCCACTGGTCTGTGCTGATGAAATGGTTCACATTGACAGTAGTCAATGATGGTTATTCCTGAGGGGCAAAAGGTATGGGATTATGAGCTAGAGATCACAGAAAAAAAATAGAGATTTTTTAAAAAGAAAGACAAGAAAAGAAATGCTGGTCTGGAAGATTCTCTGCCTGCATTCCTGTCCTGGCCTCTGGCTTTGGAGCTGGTGCAGCGCCTGGCACAGGGCAGGTGCGAGAAGGCAGTGCTGATCCTACAACCTCAAATGCCCTGCATGGCAGAGACCTGGAGAGTCTCTTCAACAAAGTGACCACTGCAGGTGGGAGTATGTGGAAACAACTGCAATGAGCATAACGGAAATTTCCACCCTCCCCTATTCCCCAGCATAGCAGATCCCTCGGCCCTTCTGAACTCATTCATTAATTCATCCATTTAGCAAATGTCTATTGAGCACCTACTATCTGCCAGGCACCAGGTTGGGTGCTGAGAACTAGAAGAGAGTGAGTTAGTCTCTGTCCTCAAGGATCTCAGTCTATTGAGGGAAAAGGGAATGCAACAGATAAATTTTGTTTTGTTTTGTTTTGTTTGTTTTTTTCAAAAATCATGGCTTATTGAAGAGATAAATTAATATTAATTAATAGATAAAATATAAAGCATCATGAAGGATTATGACAGTTACAGAAACAAGACTCAAGGAAAAGCATCTCACTTGGCCCAACTTGACACTGGTTCCCTGGCAGAATTAATGATGCTCTGTCTCTAGTAGCAGCCTGCAGCTCCTGGATGATGCGTGGGGCCTGGGTGTTCCCTGCACCATTTCCCAAACGGGTGAGTGAGCCCAGCCCTGACACCCCAGCGTCCCACATTTGCACAGTGGGCCCTCACCCGCCAGCCCCACTGGCTTCCCGAGACTCCGGCAGACGGCTCACAGTGGACACGGCCAAATCTCAGTTTCCCAAGCTGGAGGAGGAAGCCCTGCCAGCTTCAGATTTCCTACATGGCAGCGAATGAGATCGCATCTGTCAGCCCCTCACCTCCCTGCACAAGATTGAGAAAGTGTACACGAAAGGTTCGAGCTGGAAGGGGCTCAGAGAACATCTAGTCCAACCCTCTCATGAGGAAACTGAGGCCCACGGAGGTGGAGACTTCACCACTCACACAGCTGTCCCCGGTTCCGGTCTACGTCCCCTCAACAGCAAGGTTCACAGGAGAGCTAGGACTAGCACCTGGTCTGCTGCTTCTCGGCTCAGTGGACTCTTCATCTCCCCACGTTTCTTCTTGCATCTTTGACACACAGCAGGGGAAGAGCAGGGAGTCCAGGGAGGCTCAACCTCATGCCACTTGTAAGTGTTGTTGAGGATGCCAACTTCAACACAACTGCACCCATTAGGGCTGCAGAGGACTCCTGCCTGGGTGCAGGTTAGAGGTCACGGCCAGACAGCTGTGTGGCCAGGGGAACAGTGTGCCCTGAGAACATGAGACGCTGAGGATCGGAAGATCCTCCCACCATCCTTTGACCTCATCAACAGGATGCGTTCAGCAGCCTTACCCAAGAACCCAGGAGCTCTGGGTGAGTAGTTTCCCTTTCACTGCCAAGAGCCTTATGTTTCCTGAGCAAATGGTTTCCTTTCATCTTTAAGGACATTGAGACTCATGAAGTGCATTGTTCCCCTCTTTGCTGTGACTGCTAGGAAGCATAGGGCAGGATTTGCTGCCAACCTCAACAAAGTGTACGTGACCTTATGGCATCTGTTCTGAACACTAACTTTATTCCAGGCTTCAACTTAGCTTTCTACCCTTATTTTTTTCCCCTCTCCTTCCCCCCCAGTTTCCTTACCTATTTTCTTTTCTTGTTGTCCCATGTGTATATTGGAAGTCACCTCCAATATTTTGGGAGGAATGATTAAATAAATAAACAAACAAGCAAATAGCAGGTTTTAACAGGAGACTGAAAAGAAAGTGTTCCAGGAGAAAAAATATTTGTACTTTGTGTATCTCCTTTAACGCAAGAGTAGAAAGATCTATTTTACGAAATCGGGACGACTAGTGGGGAAACTTCTGCACACAAGACACTGACATGGTCCGGAAGCAAGGGCGGTATTGAAAATCCCTAATATGTGCTCGGCACAGCACGTCAGAACAGCTCATCAGAACAGACCCTGCCCGTGCTGCAAATCCCTGGTCAGGCCCTACGCGGGTATGCCAGCTCCCATCATCTGCGACCTGCAGGCGAGAGGCCTGGGTGCTTGTTCTCACCCTGACCCCAGCTACCTGTGCACCCACAAGCTGTCTGGAACCTTACCTGAGAGTCTTCACCTCTCAAATGGACCCATGACTCACAGCCCTCCCAGCTCTGACATGGCCCAGCTTCCAATAGACTAAACCTCTTCTAGGAGGACCGGTGAGTTGTCACCACGCTTATATTAATATAAGGACGTGCTTGAGAAGATTCCCCTACCCACTGAAAATTTTACACAGGGCCTCTAACTTATTAGCCCAGCCAACCTCTCAATAATTTCCCCTTTCCAGTTTGCTGCCTGTGACACTAGGGCATGATGGAATGCCAGCTTCACAATGGGATTCAATCTTATTAGTGGGAACCTGATTAGATTATATTTCACTGCAGCCCAGAGGCCACTGTATTTCAAGGACAGACAGGCCAGCCCTGCTAGGAGCATGCAGAGACCTGCTCTCTGCAGACCTCCAGGAATCCGACCCAAGCCTGCGGCAGGCACAGTAAAACACAGAAGAGGCATAAGCAGAGATTCCGACCTTGAGAAGGTGTTCCGGGCGTAGTGCATGATGCTGTCAAAGTCGTATGTCTCTCCCAGAGAGCTCACTTCCCCAGCTTCCATTTTTAAGAAATTATACTCCTGACCTGTGACACAACACTCTGTTAAGGCCTTTGAAAACCAAGCCAGGCACCTGAAAGGAGGCAGAGGAGGGAGGGGGAGGGCCCATAGCAGCTTCTCAGGGCTCTCTTAGCCCTGTCAGTCAAACAACAGGGTTTGTGGTGGTTCCCGTCGTTTTTAATAGATTGGAAATTTGAAACTTAGAGCAAGCCCAGTGTTCTCCCAACTCCTCCCCAGACCCCCCCCCCCAGTGAGACTCAAAACTCTTAAACTAAGTTTGCATACAAATTAGTTATCAATCTGCTTGCCCCCAAATTAAAAATAACCAAAAAACTCTGTGCTTTCAATTTGAAGACACAAAAGAAAATGAATCAAAGAGTTAAATGCAATCCCGAATACTTCACAATTTAGATTCTCTAAGTCCAAAGCATTTTTAAGGCAATCATATTTATCAACTAGCTACTTTCATGTTTAATATGAACTTCTATATAAAATTATTTGAAATAAGAAGGTATTTTTTAAAATGCAGACACTTTATCTGCCTTGGGGCAGAATGTTTCTAGGCAGAAACACTGTTTTCACACATACTCCTGTCCTAATTGTATTTCAGTTTTGAAAAGAAGTGTTACCTATCGGCAAAAATGACTCAGAAAAACAGCCAGGAAAATCCTCTTTTTTTGACTTATCAGCTGTGAGGCTGAAACAGTGTTCTGGTGGATTGTGTTCCTTTTAGGAAATGGAGTAGGATTTCATTGTCCTCTACAACATGGGAAATCCTTTCGCTTCTGCTCTAAACAGCCAGCCATGGCAGATGACCTCCCAGGAAGCCACAGACGGACGGTGGCAGTGCTGGTGACAAACAGCTGCAGAGTAGGGCGGCTGTTCCACCTTCGGCACCCGGCGGTGATCAGCTCCTGCACGCCCTCTCCTTCCTCCCTCCTGGCCCTGCGGATGGCACCTCCCTGGCCAGTCCCTTCCAGACTCCACAAAGGCCTCCTTACCTGGCTGGATGTTTTCTCTGATGATGGTGACATGCTGGTCTCTGTCTGGCCGGGTGTGTTCATGCCAAAACCCAACCACGTGGCCCAGCTCATGAGCCACAATGCCGAACTTGTCACAGTTTTTCCCGATGGATATGGCCTGCGGACCTCCTCCTCGGCGCCCGACATAGGAGCAACAGCTGGGCAGTGGCAGAGATCGCAGGTGAAAGCACATCCAGCAAAGAAGCAGCTCTCCCCACCCCCTGCCAACCACTGTGTGTGTGTGTGTGTGTGTGTGTGTGTGTGTGTGTGTGTGTGTGTGAAAGAAAGACTCTCAGAGGTGACTGTGTTCTCATTGCCCAACTTCTCACCCAATGCAGACATTCCCCCCTCAAAAATGGTTCTTGAACATTTTGGGGGTCACAGATCCTCTTGAGAATCTGAAGAATGCCATGGCCTTGCTTCCTGAAACAAAGTGCATACCACATCCACCCCTCCAGCCCCCAGGTGCCCGTGTCTCTGCTGGACCGTCTCTGGTGACAAGGAGAAGAAACAAGGAAGCAGGCTGCTGCGTCTCCGCTAAGCATGCATCTTGGTACCACTATCAGGGGAGCCTTAGAGATGACTTCTTTCATTATTCCCAGTACAGAAAGGTATAAAAAAGAAACTAACATGGTCCCTAATTTCACCACCCAAATAACCTCTATTGAACATTTAAAAAAATACATGACCATATTACAAAAGACTGAAGTATTAAGTCTCTCACCCCCACGCTCAATCTCTTTATCCAAAGGTAAACTTTGCTAACAGTTTCTTGCATGTTCTTCCAGAAAATGTTGATGCTACAGATATATAGAGAGATATAGATATCGCTATAGATATATAGAGACATATAAAGATTGCTATAGACATATGGAGAGATATAGATATCGCTATAGATATACAGAGATATAGATATCTCTCTATATAAATATTTAAATTACACAATACACCATGTACATTGTTCTTTATCTTGCTTCTTGTCCTCCTTAATTTAGAGATCTTTATATAACAGCATACACAGATCTCTTTCATTCTTTTCAAAGCAACATAGTATTACATTTATTTCATAGTACTAATCTTTTTATAGTACTAAAATGTATTTCATCAGTTTCCTATTAATGTACATTTAGGCTAACTCCAGTCTTTGCTATTTCAACAAAGCCACAGGGGAGAGAGGAAGACAAACCAAAAAAACAAACAAATCAACAACGATAACAGCCGGGCGCGGTGGCTCACGCCTGTAATCCTAGCTCTCTGGGAGGCCGAGGCGGGCGGATTGCTCGAGGTCAGGAGTTCGAAACCAGCCTGAGCAAGAGCGAGACCCCGTCTCTACTATAAAATAGAAAGAAATTAATTGGCCAACTAATATATAAAAAAAAAATTAGCCCGGCATGGTGGCGAATGCCTGTAGTCCCAGCTACTCGGGAGGCTGAGGCAGGAGGATTGCTTGAGCCAGGAGTTTGAGGTTGCTATGAGCTAGGCTGACGCCATGGCACTCACTCTAGCCTGGGCAACAATAGCCTGGGCAACAAAGCGAGACTCTGTCTCAAAAAAAAAAAAACAAAAACAAAAACAAAACAAAAAAACAACAACGATAACAAAAACCAAAACAAACAGTTGGACTCCTACTTGCTCCTGGTAGGGTAGATTTCCAGCAATAGGATTAGTGGATAAAAGGGTACGTGCACTTGAAATTCTGACAGATACTATCCGTTGCACTCCTCAAATGTTGTCTACTTATACACTCAGTAATAACATATCCAAAGCCCCACTTACCCACACCCTGGCCAATGCTGGTTTTATCAAACAATTTTTGTCAATTGGGTAGGTAAAAAATGGCATTTCACTGTAGGGAGGTAAGGTTGGATAGTTTTTCACATATTTTATGGGATATTTCTATTTTTTCCTATGAACTATGTGTTCATATCTTCTCCTATTTTTCTTTTGATTTGTCCATCTTTTTATTATTGATTTTTAAGAACAATTTGTAAATTAGGGAAACTAGAATTTCAATTGTCAAAAGTGTTGCAAATATTTTTCTCACTGTGTTATTTCTCATTTGATTTTGGTTTTATTTTATGTCCTGTTTTGATTTTCTTTTTGTCATATAAAAGTGTTCAGTGTTAAATTTAAATTAGGTTAAATTTTTAAAGTTTTGAACATAAATTTATAAAATGTCTTCATTTTTTTACTGCTGAGAAAAGCCATCCAAATTTCAAGATTATAAAGAAAATCTACCCTGATTTTCTTCTAACACTCTTATGGATCTTTTTCTTTCTTTTCTTTTCTTTATTTCTTTTTTTATGTTTACATCTTTGATCCAGCTAGAATAGTTTTTTGGTGTAAGAAGTGAAGTAGGAATCCAGCTCTTTTTTTTTCACAGTTTACCCTAGTATTCAAACATCCCAATGGACTAATCACTCATTTAAAATGCTATCTAAATTTGTGTATAGGTATATTCATTTTGAACCCTTTTTCCCATATATTTATTTTTCTTAAGTTCCAAATTAATTTAATTATTATCTTCATTTTACATTTTAATATTCTGCATGTTTAGATATACCATCAGACCCCTATCTCTGACATTATTGGTATTTTTTTTCTCTGTATCTTATTTCTATATTGTTCTTCCATATAAACTCTAGTATCATTTGTTCAAGTTCTAAAAAAAAAAGTCCATACATATACCATATGTATATGAAAATGTTGGTGTTTAAATCAGAATGGCATGAATTTATGGATTATTTTAGGGAGTTCTGACATCTGTACTATGTTGAGTATTCCTACACCAGGAAATGGTATGCACTTCTATTTTTATTTTATTTTATTTAGGTTCTTTGGAGTTTTAGCATTTTCTTCCTAAAGGTCTGGCATATTTTTGCATATTTGTCAAGTTTATTCTTAGATATAGTATCTATTATGTTTCTATTAGGGTTGTGATATTTTCCCTATTATAAAAGCATATCAAACTATTTCACGTATAAAGAAAAGTAATTAATTTTTTGTTAATTAACTAATTTTGTGATGTGTCACTTAATAGAGTCTCCCTGTGTTTTTAACAGTTTTTCAGTTTTGATATTCTAGGTTTTCTAAACACACAATCACATTAACTTCCAACAATGCAAATGTTTCTTCATCCCTGCCAATATTCACAGTGTTTATTTCTTTGTCTTGTCTAATTATATTAGTATTTCCAAAACAATGGTGAATAGTGTGGTGACTATAAACATCTTTGACGTTTTCCTGATTCTAACAGAAATGCTTCTAGGAATAGCATCCTTAAAACATGATGCGGGCTTTTGGTTTGAAATCATGTATTTATGGATAGGTTATATATATATTAATTCAAGAATCTATCCTTGATGTCTATTTCTGTGCTACCTTGACTACTTTTTTATAACAAAAAATGCATGTTGAATTGTGCAGGTGCCTTTTAGCATCTATTGTTCTCTCCTTTGATGGGTCAATCATGGTAATAAGATTTTTTACATTGAACTAGTCTTTCATTCCTTAGACCTAGTTGGCAGCCTACTCTTCTTTTCTTCTACTGTGGATTTATTTTTCATTTATTTATTTATTTATTTATTTTCTTTTTTGAGACCGGGTCTCCCATTGTTGCCCTGGCTCGAGTGTACTACTGAATTCTTTATTTAGAATTCCACATGGCTATTCATATGTGAGATGAATCTATAATTTTCTTCTTTTCCTTTGGTGCCATCTTTGTTATTTTGGGGTAGCAATGCTATGATAGTTTCTTAAAAGTGATTTGGAAGTGTTCCTCTTCCTCTATGCTCTAAAAAGCTTAAATAGTACCAGAATAATCTGTTTCTTGAGGATTTAAAAGAATTCACCTGTGATACTCCGGATTTGGTGCTTTTTCCCTCCAATTTTCAATTTTTCTCAAAGTTGTTGGTCTGTGCCAGTAATTTTTACCTTGAAATCTTCCATAGTATCTACATTTTCACATTTCTTGCCCTAGAGTTTTGCAAACTACTCTTTTATGATTCTGCTGAATCTGTGGCTATTTCCCCCTTTTTCATTTGTAATTTTGTGTATTTCTACAGGTCACTTTCTGTCTCAAACTAATGAGTGGTTTAGCTATTGTCTTTTGGTTGTTTTTTTTTAATTGGAGAAAAAGCATATAAATATATTAACATATATACAAATAGAATCACAGAGTGATTACTCACCCTCCAAGGGGGTTTAGAACCTTCTATACCATCTTGAGGTTATGTTATGGAAAGTTCAGCCCTTACCCCTGAGGCTGTATCAGAAGAACGAGGACAAATGGTTTGAGGAGAAGGAAAGAGGAATTTATTAATTTGCTGGCAAAGAGGAGATTGGCAGACTCCCATCTCAAAGTACCAATGTCCTCTGTTTTTTGTTTGTTTATTCAAATAATTTACTCTCAAATTTATTAGCCCTATAAAATGTTTCACCTTGGCTGTTTCCTTGTGCTCTCATTAGGTTTACTTTGTTCTGGTGATGGTGGTGGGTTTTATTTATTTCTTTTCATTAATATCTCATTACCGTTGGTGTGAACTGGTAGTGTAGTTTTTTCTCTGGACATAGCCTTCGCTATATCTCTTTCATTTTGAATTGTAGGGCTTTCACTATGTAGGCATTCTGCAATTTTAATTTTGATTTTCGTATGACCTGAGAGCTATAAAAAAGGGGGTGGAGTGAGCTTTTAATTTACCAGGTAATGCTTATTCCATTTATGTTATTATGTGTAGTTTGATTGCTTTGAAATCAGAGACTATTTTAATGCTATTTCTGCCTTTTAGAAGCCATTAAGATGTTCTTAATGCTTAATAGATAGTCAAGGTTTATAATCCTTGAACAGGCACTATAAAATTGTGTTATCCGGTTATGGAGTCTGATGGACCTATAGAATCAACTCTATTAACCATATTTTTCAGATCCTCTGTGAATCTCTACTTACTTTTTGGTCAACTTGACAGTGATTTACTTGGGCTGACAAAAAATGAAATAAGTCTCTGGCTGCTGGGTGTTTCTGTCAATTTCCCCTTGAATTCCCTGGGGCTTGTTTTACGACTGTTAATGCTATGCTATTTGCCGCATGAAGATTTATGACAGTTATAATCTTGCTGTAGCTTGTATCCTTTCTCACTATAAACTGTCTCACCTTTTTAAAAAACACTTTCTGACTGTAAAACAACAAAATAACAAAAAGCTAGTATATAACTAAAATTGTGATCCCAGCTTTCTTTCTGTTAGCATTTGGCTGTATAGCTCCTTTCCTTTTACTTTTAAACCTCTCTAGGTCATTTTCTACAGTAACCATCTTTGTACGGAACATGTAATTGGGACTGGATTTTCAACCCAATCTGAGAAACTTTTTCTTTCCGTAGGGGAGTACATCACACTTACATTTACTGGCATAACAGATAACTTTATTCATGAGCCAGTCATTTGATTATATGCTATGATTTCTGTAGGAAGTCTGTAATCCATGGAGCCCCTGCAATTCCATGCAGGATTTTGCATATGTGTTCATCCACTCTAGAGAGAGGAAAGCCCACAACTTCATCAGATTCTCAATGGGGTTCCTGATCCCAAGACGTTAAGAACCCCTGCCTTACACCTTTCTCCCTGTGACGTACCACCAGGTCCTGCCATTGCTCTCCTAGTGACAGGACCCCTGGTATCCCTGGAGTCTTCCTCTGGCCCCACCTGCTTTGCCACTGGATTCTGACTTCACCGAGGACAAGCGGTTTCTAGCAAACCCTGGACTCCTATACACAACAGCTCTTTGGAAACAGTTTCGCAGAGAAAACTCAAGACTCACGAAGCCTCTGATCTGTTGCCTCTGGCTCTGCTGTGGCGGCCTTGCTTTCACTTACCCACAGGTCCTGTAACTGAACACGATGAAGCTTTCCTCATCGGTCCTTTCTATGAAGGTCACACAGGTGTGCTTCTCCCAGTGCCTCATAGCCTGCTTAAAAATGGCCCTCTGGCTTCCTGAAACAACAGAACAAACGCTGGTCACTTCCATACTTTCCTTAGATGCTTTATGCTGGCTTAAGACAAAGCTTGTTCCGACGATCAAGAAAAGCTTGTTAATAATATTGTCTTCTTTACTCGAAATGTGATGAGAGCAGATTTTGTGGCCTTACCTGTCCCCAGGCACAAAAAGTGACAACCATGGGTGGTGACGAATATGCTAATCAATTTGATTGTGGTGATCATGACATAATATATCAAATCATCACATTGTACACCTTGAATATATATGCTTTTTATTTGCCTATTAAACATGTTTAAAAAAATTTTTTAAAGCTTCGTCTGGTGACTCAGAATAGAAACGTGGTAGGAATAAGGATTTCCCTTGCTAAAAATATAACATAACTTTCCTGAATTGTCAAAACCTAGAGAGTAAGAGTTTGTGGATTGGAAGGGAGGGTAAAAAATAGATTTTCTAAATACCCTGGGCTTCCCAACTTTTCCTTTGCATTAAAAGTGTTTTCTACTTTTTAAAAAACCATGCCCAGGTTAATCAGTTTGGAAATTGTAGGCTATTGAAGTAGCGGGTGTCAGCTCACCAGGCCTGCATCTCATCCCCCACATTCTTTTAGCCCTGGAGGACGGTCCTCCACACACCCTAAACATTCTGTTTGTACGGACGTCTGGGTACTTTGCATGGGGTTGCAGTGTCTGCTGGGAGATCCTTGAGCCCAATGTCCTATAAGGCCTCTGAAAGCAGGTGAATGTCACACTTCTCTGAACCTGTCCTCCTATTTCCTTGAATGGAAATCCGTTGAGTTTCTCCAGTCTGATGGCTACATATAGCCAGAAAGTTCTTTTCAAAATCTATCAATCTGACAGAAAGAGGACTATTTTAATTTTGCTAGAAGCAATGAGAAAGACTTAGAAAAAACAGTTGCCCGGGAAGTACGCAGGATTGTGGGGCGTGTGGGGGGGGTCTCAGTTCTAGGGGGCTCTCGTTGCAAAACAAAAAACAACAACAACAAAAACAGCACCCATACTAGTCTAGAGTGATGTGGTATCATCTTGTTGTTCCCAAAAACACACATAAAGAATAAAGAGTAACTCGGCTGTTATTTTTTTTTTCTAACATCTTGACACTTTTGGTTCAAACTGTTTGTAGCTCAGTCACTCACTGAAATAGCAATCCAACATATTACAGAATAACATAAATCTCTGGGTCAACAAAAGTCTAATATATAAAATGAGTTCACTTTGACGAAGGTAATATAAATTCTTGGTCAGGAAAGCACACTGGATCTGAAAGAACACGGCTAAAATAGCAAAGAACCAAAGTTCATAGCGGATTATAATCCCTCTGTTTCAATTCTTTAAGTGCCCACCTTCCTGTGCTATGAGAATACAGTGCCTTGGGGGCAGGAGGAAGTATGGGGCCCCTAATTAGTGTCTGGCAGGAGGAAGCCCTGGCTTCCTGCCACGGAGCGAAGGGAACCGCAGGACCGAGGAAGGGGCTGGAGGAGCCCGGGCTCTCCCAGGCTCCAGGTCCTCGGTCCAGGTCTCTCATTTCCTTCACTAACTGACTCATCAGTGTCTTTCTGTGGCTTTGGCAAGTCCTTAGGGCATCTCCCTTCATCAGCCATCTCTTGCAGAGGAAGTCACAGAGCCACAGGGGGGGGAAGGACTTACAAATGGCCCGAGAGCCTGGGAAAGTCACCCAGCGAGGACCCTCGCTCAGGCATTCAACTGGCACTGGTCTCACCTGCGTGCCTAGTGCATGCCAGGCCCTGTTGGAGGTGCTGGAGACATAGGAGGGAAACAAAACAGAAAAAAGACCCCTGTTCCCACAGAGCTCCGGCAGAGACAAAAAAAGGAAAGAAACTTCAGGCAATGACAAGTGCTGTAAGGGTTATAAAGCAGGTGTCAGGACAGATGGGAGCCGGCGGGGCAGTGGGGCGTCAGCGGAGGCCTTTCTGTGACGTGTCCCCTAACGTGACACTCGAATGCTGAGAAGCAGCGGCCAGGCCAAGATCTGGGAGAGACATTCTAGGCCAGGGGTCCTCAAACTTTTTAAACAGGGGGCCAGTTCACTGTCCCTCAGACCGTTGGAGGGCTGGACTATAGTTTAAAAAAAACTATGAGGCCGGGCGTGGTGGCTCACGCTTGTAATCCTAGCACTCTGGGAGGCCGAGGCAGGCGGATTGCTCAAGGTTAGGAGTTCAAAACCAGCCTGAGCGAGACCCTGTCTCTACTATAAAAATAGAAAGAAATTAATTGGCCAACTAATATATATATATAAAATTAGCCGGGCATGGTGGCGCGTGCCTGTAGTCCCAGCTACTCAGGAGGCTGAGGCAGGAGGATTGCTTGAGCCCAGGAGTTTGAGGTTGCTGTGAGCTAGGCTGACGCCACGGCACTCACTCTAGCCTGGGCAACAAAAGCGAGACTCTGTCTCAAAAAAAAAAAAAAAAAAAAAAAACTATGAACCAATTCCTATGCACACTGCACATATCTTATTTTGAAGTAAAAAAACAGTCAGACAAAAACACCCGCATGTGGCCCATGGGCCGTAGTTTGAGGACGCCTGTCTAGGCAGACATGACAAGTGCAAGTGCAGGGCACTAAGGGGGCGGGGAGGGGGCATGTTGGCACAGAGCTGGGCTGGGGAGGCCAGAGTGCAGGGACGGAGGGGAGAAGGGACAGGGCAGGAGAGGCAGAGAGGCAGGCAAAGGCTGGAGGGGGTGCCTCACAGACCACTGTCAGGAGTTTCAGTTTCACTCCAGTAGCAAATAATGTCTAATTGCTGTGAGTCAGGCACTATTCAAAGTGCTTTATCTATAGTAATTCATTTCATTTCCAAAATAACTGGATAGGGTAGAAAATATTATCATCCCCATTCATAGGGGAGGAAACTCAGGCACAGAGAGGGAAGTAATTTTCCCAGGGCATCCTGCTGGTAGTGCCGGAGCCAAGATTTGGGCCCAGGACCCCTCTGGTCACCAGGTGGTGCACTGCTGGGGGTGGAGGCAGAGACCCCGAGTCCAGGGCGCTCATTCCGGCAGAGGACAGGAGAGCCACCATGAGCAGCTGCTCACGCAATTCCCTCTGTCTGGAGGGCTTGTCCTCACACCCCCATTGTGCAAACCCTGTCTGTCCTTCAAGACGGGGCACAGGTCACTCCCAACAAGAAGCTCAGGAAGAAGGTGACCAGCTTGGAGGACGTAGCCCCAACAGAGACTGCCGTTTCCTGAGGCCTGGGGGACCAGGCCTCGGGGACACAAGGGAGCACAGAAGGCCTACTGTGGTCCCTGGCATCTCTCCATCTTGTTGGCGGGGCTGCCCGCACCTTTCCGGTCACCTCTGGGATAGTAGCTGTCACGACAGGGCAGATGAGAAGGGCTGCTCGCCTTCTTTACCGCTCTGTGACGAAATGCACGGGTTGTGCAGATACGCTGCGTAGCCACGCCCATCACTAGGTCTTATTTTCGGGGTAGGGCTTATATTGTGCAAATGCTTAGAAATCCTGCTAGGGCTTATTTTATGGGTAGGTCTTATTTTCGGGGAAACATGGTAGAGAGGCAAAGCCCCAGCCCCACAGCAGGCCTTGTCTGGGGCTACTGACCCGTGAAGTTCCCTCCAATGACGTAGGGGATGACTCCTCCGGGCCATATCCTCTCTGTCCTTGAGGTCGTGGCTCTTCGGACCCGGGGAGAGGACCTGGCTGTAGCACTCAAGGTCTCAGGGCCGTGCAGAAGTGTGGCATTCTCCTTGCCATCTGCAAGACAGTTAGGTTACCATTAATTTGCCCTTTGACGACTCCTGTGAATGACGGTTAAGATTGCATTATCCACGATTCCCCAAAAGGAGTATTAAAATAAGTGTGCTAAAGTGGGTATAGGATCCGTTCAGGCTTTGGAACCCCTGGGGGGTAGTTTTCTAGACAGAAGGAAGAGTAAGTGTAGTGAGTGCACCACGCCTGTGATGGGAGTGGGGCTGGGTTGTCTGACACCTTGATAGAGGCCCCAGACTCCAGTGGCCCAGACAACTCACAGCCCTGTGGGGGCGGCCAAGGCCAGGTGCGCTTTCTGCTCACGGACACGCACATTTGGGGGAACAAGCTGAGTCAATCCCTTGCCTTGAACCACTTCTGTCAGTGTTGCAAATTTTGAAACAATTTGCCCAGTACAACAAAGATAGTGGACCAGTCTGTGACTCTGGAAACATAAATTCTTTGTAAGATAAACCTTGGAAAAAGCAGATCCTCATAAAACCCCCAGCTCTTCCCAGTCTGTCAGCACATCTGGACCCCGAAGACAGGAATATGGGAAACAAATGGAGGCTTGATTGAAGGTTCCGAGTCCAAGTGTTACAGCCCTGGAAACAGGGGAGGTGGGTGGTGGAACAGACGCTAAACCTGTGGCCACCACGTCCCAAATCCGCATTCATGCTGTTCATCAGTCAGACAATGTAAAGTTTTGCTTTCAGTCCACTTGCTTAAAATCCCTCATTATTCTCACTTGGAGCATTTTCTCTTTAGTTTTTATACTTTCCCCCTAAAAATCAGCTTTTAGTTTTGTTGATTCTTTTCTTTCTTACATTAATTTTATTTATTTTATTACTTCCTTCTATTTCATTTCTTTTAACATTTCCTTTCTAGCTTCTTCTCTTTTTTAAAGAAATAGAGATACAATTTATACACCATAATATCCCCCCTTTTAAAGTGTACAAATCAGTGGTTTTAGGTTATTAAGTATGAAATGTCCAATTTCCTTAAGTATTAAGTTTGACAGTTGATATCTCTAACATTTCACGTTGACACTTCTTGTTTTATTTTTATTATGAAGGTACATCCTCAGCATGTGCTAAGACATCAATTGTCTTTGCATCATTTGCTGAAAAGACTAGTTTTTCCCTCTGACATGCACGTTTTTAATGTTAGACATTGATATATACATAAGTTTCATTTAGACTTTTTTCTTTCAACTTTGCATTCTTTAGAAGTGTGATTTTTCATTTCTAAACATTTGTCTCTGTGTGTGTGTTACTGAATTCTAACATTTCAAGGTATTCTAAAACCCTGTTCTTCATAGCAGGGGTTGGCAGACCTTTTCTGTAAAAGGCCAAACAGTAAATATTTTAAGTTCTGTGGGTCACATATTCTTTGTTGCAACAACTCTGCCATTGTAGTGTGAAAGCAGTCATAGACAATATGTCAATAATGGGCATGCCTGTGTTCCAATAAAACTTTATTTTCAAAAACAGATGGCAGGATGGATTTGGTCTACTGACAGTAGATGGCTGGCCCTTTCTCCCAAGTATTAATTCTTTGGTATGTAGACCTTTCTTTGTAACCTAGTACAAGATAGCTTTTTATAAAAGTTACATGTGTCTTTGCAATAACATGTACTATCTAATTGATGAATTATATATGTTATACAAATATTCTATTTTACAAATATTTTTGGCTTCTGTGTGTATCAGTTACTGAGAAAAGTGCTTCAATCAACCTTCAGAACTAAGATTGTGAACTGTCATTGTTTTCTTTATCCTTAATATTTGCTCTAGATTATTCAAGGTCATGTTTGTTAAGTAATACAAGTTTAGGATTGTTAAGTGTTCAGATGAATTATTTCTTCTATCATTAATGATCTTCTTTCTAATAATAATAATGGTTATCCATACCAATGAACATTTTGTCTGATATTAATATTGCTATGTAATTTTTATTTTCATCAGTGTTTATCTCACATAGCTTTCTTCTATCCATTTATTTTTAATCTTTTTGTGTGATTTCTTTAGTGAATCATTCAACAGGTGTTATTCTCTGAGTTAATTACATTTCCCAGAACAAACAATAAAACAAGCTTTGCAATGATCATAATATTGAAGTTCACTATTTTTACTACATATGAAATAGCATTTTGTAAATTGAAATTTTTATTAGGGTAACTGCAGATTCACACCTAGTTGTAACAAATAGCACAGAGAGATTTCATATACCTTTACTCCATGACCTCCAATGGTAACATTTTGTGAAACTACAGTAAAATATCACATCTAGGATATGGACATTGATATAATTCATTGATTTCATTCAGTTATCCCAGCACTACTTGTACTCACGTGTGTGTGTGTGTGTGTGTGTGTGTGTGTGTGTGTGTGTGATTCCATGCAATTGTATCACACTTATAGGTTTGTGTATTCACTACCACATTCATGATACTGGCCAATCCCAGCACCACAAGGGTCCCTCATGTTGCTATTTTATAATCACATCCTCTCTTTCCCATTCCCTCCATTCATCCCCCAACTCTGGCAACCACTAATATGTTCTTTGTTTCTAAAATTTTGTCATTTGAAGAATATCATATAAATGGAATCATACAGCATATAACCTTTGGGGACTGGCTGTCCTCACTCAGCAAAATTACTGATAGATTCATCTAGGTCGTTGCATGTATGAACAGTTTCTTTTTATTGCTGAGTAGTAGTCCATGGTATGCAAGTCCCACAGTTTGGTTAACCATACACCTCTTGAAGGACATGTGAGTTGCTTCCTGCTATTACAAATAAAGCCATTATGTAATGTACATTCATGTACAGGTTTTTGTGTGAAGATTAATTTTCATTTCTCTGGGACAAATACCCAAGAGTGGGATTACTGGGTCATATAGTAATTGGGTCTACTTCTGGGTTATCTGGTCCATTGATCTATGTGTTTATCCCTCTGCCAATACCATGCTGTCTGGATCGCTGTAGCTAATGTAATATATAGTATGCCTTAATTAACATGGGCTAGAGTGATTATTCCCTTTAGTTTTATTTTTCATGATTGTTTTAACTATCTTTCCATATAAATTTTATGGTCTTTCCATACAAATTTTAGAGTAACCTTGTCTATGCCTGCAAACAAAAAACAAACAAAAAAAGCCATGCTGGGATGTTGATAGGAATTGCATTAACCCTATAGATCAATTGGGAGAGAACTTTATTATACTCAGTCTTCCAACCCATGGTCACAGTATGTCTCTCCATTTATTTAGGTCTTTGGGTTCTTTCATCAGCATTGTTTAATTTTCATCATACAAATCCTGTACACATTTTGTTACATATATATATATATATTTATATATACATATATATATATAAAGTGTTTCATTTTCTTTAGTGTGATTGTATTATAAATGGTATTATGCTTTTAATTTTAGTTTCTGAATATTCATTAGAATATAGAAATGTGAACAATTTTTATGTGTTGGTCTTGTATTCTGCCATTTTGCTGAATTCATTTATTGGTTCTAGAAGTTTTTTGGATTTTTTTTCCTTGTAGATTCCTTCAGATCTTCTATAGTAGATAAACATGTCATTTGTAAATATGGACAATTTTATTTTATTTTTTCCAATTTTATTTCTTCCTTTCCAATTTGTATACATTTTATTTATTTATTTATTTTGCTTGCTTCATCACAGTGTCTAAAACTTCTGGAACTATGTTGAGTAAGAATATGAGAGCAATCATCCTTTCCTTGTTCTAGATTTTAGGGGGTAGTCAGTTTTTCACTATTAACTATGATATAAACTGTAGAATTTTTTGGTAGATATTCTATATCAAATTAAAATAATTTCCCTCTATTTATAATTTGCTGAGTTTTTATTGTGAATAGGTATTAGATTTTGTTAAATGCTTTTTCTGCATCAATTTATGTGATCATAGATTTTTCTTTTTTAGATATGTTTGTTATATATGTGGGTTGATATAGATATGTGGTTTATATAGATTGATTTGCAAATGTTGATCCAGCCTCACATACCTGAAATAAATCCCACTGGGTTATGGTGTATAATTCTTTTTTATACATTGTTGGATTTTATTTGCTAATATTTTGTTGAGGATTTCTGCAAGTAAGTTTAATTAGGTTTTAGGTATGTCTCTTAAAAACAAAAAATAGCTGGGATTATTTTCTTGATGATCAACCAGAGACTCTCTCTTCTAACAGGTGAATTACATTTATTTTATAACTGATATACCTGAACTTATTTCTCTCCTTTTGTCTTGTGTTTTCTTTTTGCCTGTTTTACCTTCTTCTTTTTTTGTTCCTTTTCTGCTTTCTATTAGATTTTAAAAATTTCTATATTTACTTTTTATTTCCATTATTTTCTTTCTATTCTTTAGTATTGTCTTTAATTTTTAACACTCATACTTGACTTAACAAAATATAAAGAATTAGTGAGGCCATGTGCAGTGGCTCACACCTATAACCCTAGCACTTTGGGAAACCGAGATAGGAGGATCGCTTGAGGGCAGGAGTTGGAGACCAGCCTGAGCAAGAGTGAGAACCCATCTCTACAAAAAAATAGAAAAAAAAAATTAGACAGACATGTTGGTGAATGTCTGTAGTTCCAGCTACTCTGTAGGCTGAAACAGGAGGATACTTGATCCCAGGAGTTCGAGGTTGCAATAAACTATGAGGAGGCCACTGCACTTTAGCCTGGGTGACAGAGCAAGACCCTATCTCAAAAAAAAAAAAAAAAAGGAGTGAGCTAGAATAGAAGACAGATTAGAAAAAACCTAAATTCTCAGTCTCATTCTGAGAAACAAGACTTTTAAAATACTTTAATTTGCATATATAAAAAAGACCCTCCAATTTTTCACATTATTGTTTACTTGCTTTCAAACCCCAAATTAATTGCTATTATCTATCTATTTATTTGCAATAAGGATTTACATTTCCTTCATATTCACCCATTTCTTTCCTCACTGCTGTTTCTTACATCATCCCACTTCTCCTGCCTGGAAACGCATCTTTTAATATTCCTTCAGGAATATTAAACTCTCTCAGTAATTATCGGTAAATATCTTTTATCCTCACTCTCGGAACAAAGTTCAGCTGGGAATGTTTAGAATTGTAAGTGGACCGATATTTTTTCTTCAGAGTATTACAGTGCCTTGTGGTCTTCATTGTTGCCAGTCGGAGGTATCTTTTTAGTATAATGGTCATTCCTTTACCTGTTATCTGTTTCATCTTTTGTTCTGTTTTCCTTCTTTTGTTGTCTTTGATGTTCCTCATCATCAATTATAAATGTCTAGATGTACATTTGTTTTAATTATCTGTTTGGGACTCGGTACGATTCTTGAAATTTCACATGTGCTTTCAATTTTGGAAAATTCTAATTTATGATCTGCTTGAATATTTCTTCCACCCCAGTCTCTCTGTGGAAATTCTTCCATTTCCTAGAATTCCTACTGATTACACAGTGAACACTGTCATTATATCCTCCATGTCTCTTCTTTTTTTCACATTTTGTGTCTCCTTATCTCTCAGCACTGAAATTTGTATAACCTCCTAAGATCTATTTTCTACTTCACCTATTCTCTCTGCAGTTGTGTCTGACATGCTATTTCTCTCATTCCAGCTTCAATGAATATAGTTATCCTTTATAGAAGACCTGTTTGGTACTTTTGTAAATTTGCCTTCTCTTCTCTTTAACATTGCCCTGTTTTCTTCCCCACTATAGTTTCAAATTCTTCCTTTGGCTCTTTACTCATTTTAGTCATATATATTAATATAATCTCCTTCAAATTGTTTTATTATTTCTACATCTTGGGATAATAATTCTCCAATTTATTGTGTCTCAGATTCTCCCTCATGGACTAACTTTTTGTGCTTCAAAAGTTTTCATTTTTAGGGGAGATTATTCCTTTCCATAGGATCCCATATGCCGTAGATCATGGGTACAGCCCTGTTTTGCATTTTTTCAGGGCTCTTGGGATGCTATGGGTCCCAGATCAATTTTTATGTTACTTTCTCAGTTTAGGGTTTCTATATATAGGAAGTGCAATTTGAGAACTGAGTAACAAGCTTTGGGATTCAGTTTCTCATAGAAGATAGTTTTACTCTCACTTAGAGCCTAGGAAAGACAGCAGGATTTATTGCCACACCTCTGAGCCTTTTGAGGGTATTCAACGTATGGAGGATCTCAGTCTTTACTTCCTGCCTCACATGGGACTGAGGCCATGTCTCCTGTACTTAGGTGGACATTACATGGGCATTAAAACACCAGCCCCCAGTCCTTCAAGTCCCGGTTCAGTTTCAGTGCCTTTGCCCATCTTGCCACCATCTGAAGCTTAGTTCTATGAGTATATGTTCCTTATTCTCTTCTGAGCATGCCATTTACCTTTCTTTCCTTCGAACTCTACACTGTATTTTAAATTTGGGATGGGGAAAAGGTTGTATTTTTTCAGCATTCCTATGCTCATATCAGGGGTCCCTACTCATTCAGTTGACTATTGTCAGAACCAAAACGTTGGTATATATTAAATAATTCATTTTTAAACTTGCTAACAATTGTTTTACTGCTAGAAATTCTTGAACAGAAGTCATACACTTGCTGCTTTGGGATAAACCCAACCCACAGATGTTTTTTGTTTGGCCTGGACACTTTTGGCCCACAGTATGTTTTTTTAAAAATCTCACTTCGGAAGCCAACTTTTAAAAATCAAGGGATTTCACATAAGAATCCAGATTTTCTAGTTTTTTTTTTTAAAAAAACAGAAAGATCTGGCAATGGCAGGCCCATCTTCCATCATGGCACAACCCACCAGAGTTAAGAGGCACCTGCTCCCATAGTCAGAGCATGTGTTCCATTTGCCAGACTCTCCTGCTTCCTGCTGTCCCATCCAGCCCACTTCCCCCATCTATACAACCTGCCCAGCCTCCACGACAGGTATTGCAAGTTGCTATCCCACCCCTAGATGACAACTTGCATCAAGATTTCAGGTGTTGGAGGATGGACACACTTATAACTCTGGCTGAAACGGCACAAAAGCGATTTATGCAACCGAAATGTTTGTACTCCTGTAATATTCTGAAATTAAAAAAAAAAAAAAAAGATTTCAAGATGTGAATTGTTCCAGTAAATTAGAAGCTCCATAAGGCCAGGAAAAGTGGCTGGCTTGTCCACCATTCTATTCTTCCACCCCCCACGGTCCCTGGCTGGTAGTAAGCATTCAGTATTTTTGTGTTTTGAATGAATGAATTAAAGAAGGGATGAGCTATTCTAAAAATAAACAGCCCAACAGTCCAAACAATTCTGTGGCGGAAACCTCTCCAAAATGTTGGCAGCGCTGAAGCCCTTAATGTTTACATCCTGAGAATCATCGAGTCTTAAGTAATCACAGGCAGCGATGTAGCAAGGGGAAGTTTGTTATTCATTTCCCATATGGTTTTCAACAAGTCTCTTAATTTTCCTCTGCCACCAAATCTCCTTTGGAGAATGGGCAAAAATACTTCTCTATTCAAAGAAATAACACTCAGATGCCCCACGTTTCTCAGGCAAGCTGTGCTCTGTCTATCAACACATGTGACCTGGCATTGTAAGGGCCAGTTACATGCAGCCAAGTCAGCATGGGAAAATCTTAAGTGCACCTGGAAAGAGACTAGGGTGTAATTTCCAGAGATGGGTTATTGAATGACAGCTTCCCCTTCGGTCCAGTGAGAAATTTAATTTGCTTAGGACTCAACACAGGAAGCATTTGCCGATTAAAAATATGTCTAAACAGATGTTCTGCTTAGCCTGGAAGAAGGATCTTAATGCAACTGTCATTATTGGATTTTCTTGGATTACTACTATCTGGAATCGGAGTCCAAATAGAAGGATGTAATTATTTATTATGGCCAAGAGTCCTGCATTTGAAGAGGAGCTCAGGGGCGTCTGACAGGATTTAACACGCTGGGGGTGGGGTGGGGAGGGAGAAAGCCCATTTAAATTCTCTGGCTCTGGGAGCAGGCCCTGTGCTCTCCAAGAGAGCAAAGCAGCCGTTGCGATTCCATCTTCCATTTCCAGCTGAAGGCACAGCCGTGTCACAAACGGAACCAGGCCTGACCCAGCCTTCTCAAGCGAGGAACTGCAATTTTTAGATTAGGCAACTGGCCTCTCCCACACTGGAAGTAAACACCCCAGGAGTCCAGCCGGCTGCATAACCCTCACTCAAGGATGAGGGGTAAATATGCACCTCACCTGCAGCAATCCTGAAAGACGAAAGAGGAGCCCCTTAATAAGAGGGAGACTAGAGTATTCTGCATGATGGTTCTCAAACCTGACTGTGAGCTAGAATCACCTGGGGAGCTTTTGAAATATTCTGGTGCCTGCCTCCCTGTCCTGAGTCCATAGCTCAATCGGCCTTACAGTGTAGACATGTGGTTGCTAAAGATCCCCTGGTGATTATAAAGCTCAGTGAAGTTTGGGGACCACTGATATAGCCCAAAGGTTAAGATCAAAGGGTTTGGGGTCAGGGGGACTACAGCTCAAGATAATGCTGCCATGTGCTACCTGTGTAGCTTTGGACAAACCACGTGCCCCTCGAAGCCTCACTTCCTGCTGCAAGGCTGCACCGAACCAGGTAATGAACGTCAAACGCCTGCGGTGAGTCAGGGCTCCATGTCAGCTGCCGTAGAAGCCATGGAAGTCTGCATTAGGAACAGGCTAAAAAGAGAGCTTGAAATTCACCGGGCTCAGTGGTTATACCAGGTACACTGACATAGTAACATCAGGGATTCCAGCATTGAGTGGTGTTTTGCACCCACATTTTTCGGATGTCTGTTCTCTAATTCAATCTGATTCCATTATTAGTTGCTTCAGCACAAAGCCCTTGGGGACTGTTACTGAAAATGAAAGGTCCATTCTCTTTATGAATACGGTTCTGGAAATCAGGCTCTATCAAAACAGCCACAGCTTCATCCATGGAGCAGTTGCACACTCCATTTCATTAATCCCATTATCAGCCCTGAAATGCACACTGTGTTCTCCTCTGGGGAGGGTGGGGAGATCCTCTGACCAAAGGGTCTACTGGGGGGTGGGAGTGATGCTGAGTGAGTATTTCGGCAGTTTACCCCTCCCCAAAGCTGGAGGCATAAATCCCCACCGTCAGGGCTGAGGGGAGCCACATAAAGCCAGGAAATAAACCTGCCGCTGAAACCAGCACGCTGGGGCTCCCTCAGATGCTTTCTCCTGCCTGGGCGGTCTCTTCTTTCAGGGGTGGCAGGAGGAGCAAGTTGTGATTAAAGGGGAATCTGAGATTGACACAACTTGTCTTATCTTTAGTTCAAACAGAAATAAGAGGCCCTCCCGGCTGGTGCTCAGCAGCGTCCTGAAGGGACAGGGTGGGAAGGATGGAGGGATGTGCTAGAAGAGCCTGCCTTGCCTGACCTTGGGGTCTCCTCCATCCTCGGGACTGCCCTGGATGCTTTACAGCCCTGCCTGTCTGCTGCTGGTACACAGACTAGAGAGCTTGGTCTAGGCCTGACATTCACCTTCCTCTTCAAACAAACCAGTCTTTTGAGGGGCTGCAGACCATGGATTTAGCCAGCTTTGAGGGTGTAGGGATGTGGTGGGGGAGTGCTATCATCATCCTCCCTAGAAGCCCAAGAAGATCCCTTGTTGCCGCGTGAGCACTGTGTACAACCCAACTAGAGGCAGAGTCGTAATGAGCTGCAGCAGCCTGATTCCTTCCTGTCCTCTGTGATTGTTTCGTGCAGCTGTTGAACAGCTGTGGAATCTCAGTCCAGAGGTTGATGATGCACTTTCCGTGCTGAATAATATGATTCTTGGAGGTGGAGGTGGGGAGGAAGACGTGGAAGAGCGACATTCACTGAGCATCTCTGAAGTTCCAGATGCCTAGCTATGCACTTTGCATAAATATTATTTCTAATTATCTCTGAACCTCATGTGAGGAGTTGGATAACTTATCCAGTCATAGCTACTGAGAGGCTGAGCTGGGATTCAAACCAAGGTTCATCTGACCAGTCCAAGTTTATGGTTCGGTCATTTTATAGCCAACATACTAGTAAAAATCAAAAACTCTGACAATTCCATTGCTGTGGAACAAATAAGAGGCAATGAGGGAAGGTAGTAGATATGGCCAAATATGGCCTCCAAGTCCCTTTATCTGTCAGGTCATGCCACTGTCCCACGAAGGAGTGAAATCTATTTCCCTCTCCTTGAACCTGGGCCAGCCTTTTGGCCTGTTTAGACTCACAGAACGCGGCAGAAGTGGCATTCTTAGAGTTTTGAATCCAGGCCTTGAATGAACTGGAAGCTTCTGCTTCCTCTCTCTGGGAAGCCAGTCACCTGCTGTAAAAGGTCCCGGGTTAGATAACTGAATGGTGAAAGTCTACACGGAACAGGGGCCACTGGGTCACCAGGTGTGTGAACTTCCAGCCCAGTCCACTGGCTAGATGAGTTCAGTCAAATGAGTGATCCCAGCCAACATCAGCTGAAGAACTACCCCGCTGAGCCCAGTGAATCCACAGAATCATGAAAGACAACAAATCACTGTTTGAAGTCACTAAGTTTGGGGATGGTTTTTGTGCAACAATAAATCACATCACACAAATAGGGAAGGAAAAAATGCGTGTGGCATCTATACCTGCAGTGTTACAGCAAACTCTGTTGGTCTCATTCCCATGCCCCATGCTTCATTTTTCCCACTGAAGTGCTGGTCACCCATAGCCAAACGAAGTGCCACTGAGTTTACCAGATATCTGAGGAGCCTCGAAATTCATATGCCAAAATACACTTAAATAAGCAAAGCAGAAAAATGAAGATTTAAAAAAGAGCCCAGCACATGATCCCAGCAAAAAGCTGTGTAGCTAAGAAACAAATGCAGATTTGTCAAATGGTGGTGGTGGGGGGGAGGACAAAGGAATCTGCCTCTCTCTAAAAGAAGTCAAACTGATAAGAGCAGGATCAGCAACCCAATAAAAAATAATGGGCGGCCGGTGCAGTGGCTCACGCCTGTGATCCTAGCACTCTGGGAGGCCAAGGTGGGCGGATTGCTCGAGGTCAGGAGTTCAAAACCATCCTGAGCAAGAGCGAGACCCTGTCTCTACTATAAATAGAAAGAAATTAATTGGCCAACTAATATATATAGAAAAAATTAGCCAGGCATAGTGGCACATGCCTATAGTCCCAGCTACTTGGGAGGCTGAGGCAGAAGGATTGCTTGAGCCCGGGAGTTTGAGGTTGCTGTGAGCTAGGCTGATGCCACAGCACTCACTCTAGCCTGGGCAACAAAGTGAAACTCTGTCTCAAAAAAAAAATAATAATAATGGGCAAAGGACAGGAGAGGCAAGTTCTAGACGTACACACCCAAATCACCAACAAACATGCACTTTGCATAAATATTATTTCTAATTATCTCTGAACCTCATGTGAGGAGTTGGATAACTTATCCAGTCATAGCTACTGAGAGGCTGAGCTGGGATTCAAACCCAAGGTGCATCTGAAAAGATGTTCAAGGGCACCAGTAGTCATAGAAATACAAACTAGATAATAATAAGCCATTGCTTCCTTGTTAAAAACACTGATAATACCCAGTGCTAGTGAAGATATAGGGAAAGGCTTATAAGTTGCTATGGAAATGTGAATTGTTACACTT
Organism: Microcebus murinus; assembly: GCF_040939455.1. Lineage (NCBI taxonomy): Eukaryota > Metazoa > Chordata > Mammalia > Primates > Cheirogaleidae > Microcebus > Microcebus murinus. Next base: position 29,154,861 of record NC_134117.1, on the reverse strand, counting down.
TCTGAAACACAATCTAGCAACATCTATTAAAAACATACTAAGGGTGGGGCACGGTGGCTCACACCTGTAGTCCAGGCACTCTAGGAGGCCAAGGTGGGAGGATCACTAGAGCTCAGGAGTTCAAGACCAGCCTGAGCAAGAGTGAGACCCTGTCTCTACTAAATATAGTAAAACTAGCTGGGAGCAATGGTGAGCTCCTGTAGTCCCAGTCACCCAGGAGGCTGAGGCAGGGGGATCAGTTAAGCACAGGAGTTTTAGGTTGCTGTGAGCTATGATGACACCACAGTACTCTAGCCCAAGCAAACAGAGTAAGACTCTGTCTCAAAAAATAAAAAAGATCAAAACCCAACATACTCAGTGTGTAAGGATATATGTTCAGAATGTTTACTGCAGGTATCATTCATGACAGCAAAAGCTTGAATTGAAATGAATGCTAATTAATAAGAGAATGACTGAAAATATTACGGTCCAGCCATACCAGCAATATTTTGGAACTATTCAAAAGAATAAATTTAAGTCATAACAAGGGCCTTGGAGGGGTTTCCCATGGGGTATTGCTGAGAAAAACACGATGTGTTAAAAATGTGTATCAAATAGGATCTTATTTTTTAAAAACAATGACAAAGCCTGTGTCTATGTTTATGTTTATATGTATGTTTAAATACATATATCTCTACATAAGTGCATATGTCAATATATGTGCATGGAAAAAAATATGAAGGGTGTATACAAAGTCATTAGCATGCTTACCTTGGACAGAGTAGAGAGGTGATATATCGAAAAAAGGAACTAAAGGAGGTAGCCAAATTAAAGAAAAAAGGAAAAAAATAACACTAAAAAAAAGTATATGATGATATCACATTTATACATTTGTGTGAAATTGTATATATATATATATATATATGCCATGTGTATGTAAAAATGCAAAATAGCATGAAAGCAAAAACATAAAGCAAATAATGATTTCTATTTCATCCCTACATTGGGATCCCCGAAACATGGGATTCTGGCATCTAAAAATGATCCCTTTTGCTTTGCAGTGACTTCATGTAGAAGCGCTGCTGCCAGCTGTGAGTCCCGATTCCTGCAGGGTGCAGGCCAGACAGAGGCCCCGCAGCCTCTCTCCCCCAGCACGGTTTCTGAACAGGAAAACTTCTCCAAAACATGAGATGCTTCCAGTGATCTCCAAGCTAGAAACTCTAAGAACTGGCAGACCACGCTCACGTCTGAGCGTCTGGGCGCAGGTGGGCTAGGGTGGCGCTTCCAGGCAGGCTCCGGGCTGATAGGGGCCCCTGGCCAAAAGCAGCCAGCCCCTCACCTGTCCCCACGCCCCCTGCAGCCCACGGGGTCTCTAGTCTATGCACCCTCCAGCTTCAATTCCCTTCCTTGCCTCCCACGCCCACTCATTCTCTCAGACACCCAGTTCCCAAAACCTCAACATCTCCCCTGTCAGGACTTCAACTCGTATGCCACGCACTGGACAGTAAAGTCCAGCCATGAAAGCGGAGTTTCCTGAGGGCCGTACGGTCCCTGACCACCAAATGCCGCCCTTCCATCCCCCCTTCTGGCAGCAAGCCAGCCCCACTCGACAGAGGAAACACTCCGCCCAACCCCCACTGTGTCCACAGACGTCAGTGCTTCTAGTCCATTCCAGCCGCTGAGATAGGAAAAGGCACAACACGAGCTCTCCAAGGCCAGGGACTGGGGAAGGGGGACGTGGGAGTGACTGCTGAGTGGGTGCAGCGTCTCCTTTAGGGGTGATGAAAAAGTGCAGGAACTAGACAGGGCTGATGGTTGCACGACATTGTGAACGTACCTACTGCCACTAAATGGCACGCTCTAAAATGGTTATAATATTAAATCCATGTTATGTGTATTTTTCCACAACTGAAAAAAACAAAAGGTACCCAAAGACCTGGTGGAGCCTCATATTACCCTTTCGAGCTTCCTCAACGCTGGTGTTCGTGGCTGTGGCATTTGGCCAGTTCTCAGATGGCTGCTCTCCAAGCCCACCTAAAGGAACAGAGAAGGAGGGAGTGTGAGGACCCATCAGGGATGAGGGAGCAGACCCAGCCACCTGGGCGATGATCAGAATCACCGTGGATCAGTAACATTTGTTCAACAAAGGTTGGGCCAACCATGTGCCAGGCACTGATCTAGACGCAAGGGCAAAAGTGAACCTGCTTTGGATACCCACACACATCACTCACAATGAATAAAAGTATTATTCTCTTTGATCGGCTTAAGGGCACTCAGAGTAAAATTTACAAAGTTAACATGCAACCCCAAAGTCAGCTCTCTCACCCCACCTGCCTAAGAAAGGCCAAATGCAAAGAGGACCCCTGTGGGTCTGGGGTCCACCTGGTGCTGCTGCTGAACACATGAGGGGTCAGTGGCTGCTGCCTTGGTATCCGAGGCACTCTTGGGCTTTTTGGTTTCCTCCTGGGGTGAGTCCCCTTTAGAAACTGCTGTGTTTATTTTATAAATTAGACTCTGTAGACACTGTGTCCACCTAGGACAGTGGTGCTTGCAGCGGCCATCATCCGTAAACCGTGTTAGCATCTGTCTCCATCAGGAAGATGGCCAATCACCAAATATTTATTTGACCTACTACGTGCCAGGTATAAGTCCAAGCACCGTGGATCGAGCAGCGAGCAAGACAGACTTGCTCCTGCCCTCAAGATGTGTGTGTTCTAAATGGGAGGTAGATGATAAACGGCAAGTAAGAAAATAAATGGATAAGATAATTACAGGTTGGGAAAATGCTCCAAAGAAGGGCATCAAGTAATTCGGTGTGTGGTAGAGCGTGGCGGGAGGGGCCCTTGGGGAGCTGGTGTTGGGGGTCAGATCTGAAAGGCAGGAAGATCCAGGTGGCCATACGTGGAGATCTGGGCCAGGGCACCCCAGCAGAGGAAGGATGGGGAAGAAGCCCGGGCCAGGTCTGAGCTCACCACGGGGAGGGGACACTGGCCAGAGAGGAAGGCCAGGCCCACAGAGCCTTGCCAGCCAGGCTGTGGCCTTCGACTTTATTCTCTTTGTTACACAGGAGGGTTTAAAGCAGGAGAGGGATGTGTTTTTATTTGTATTTTACCAAGAGTGCTCTGGGGTACAGGCAGGCAAGAGTGGAAGCCACGTGATCAGTAGGGAGCTTTGCAAGGGTCCAGGCGAGAGACGGTGGTGGCATGGACCCGGCACTGCAAGAGAGGCGCCGGGCCCTGTCGTGTTAGGGGTTTAGTCACAGGCAGAGCTAACGGGAGGGGCTGATGGGTCCATGTGAGGGCTGAGAGGGGCCACCAGTGACTCCTGCACTTGGGGTGTGAGAAACTGGGTGGTAGTGACACCAGGGAGCAAATTTGAGGACAAAGACTGTGTCCTGGAGAGATTATTATACACAAGGAACCACATGGAAGCAACCAAAGGACAATCTCCTTACAAACAAAAGAATATTTCTTACATTTGTTTAAAACCTTGCAGCTTACAGAGCAGTTCCCAGGATCCCCTTTGACCCTGATGAGAATGCGTTATGGCAGCTGCAGTGTAAGCCCATTTTACAGAGAAGGAAACTGAGGCCCAAAATGGTTAGCCCAGAGATAACCCAGCCCATGAGGGGAGCTGCAGGGTCAGGACACATGTCCTGGTCAGAAAGCCCGCGATCTTCCCTGTGCCCACAGCCAGCAGCTGCCAGCACTGCTCAGCCAAGGTGCGCGCGGCACCACGCTCCCCGACAGGGAACCCGCTCTGGGTCCACACAACCCTGGAGACGGCCACGTGGTCCCACGTGTCCCAACACCTGACATGCAGGCCACCCCCGCCCTCTGCGTGATGGTGACTGCGCTGTTGGCAGTGGCCGCAGCTTCCGGGCCTCCTGTAGAGAAGGTCCCGCGAAGGCGAGGCAGGGACAGGAGGCTCCGCGCCTGCATCCCGCTGGCCCCTGCCTCCTGGCCAAGCCGGAATCCACTCACGCGCTCCCTGCAGCTGCCGGGGCGTTCGCTGCCAGCTCCCGGCCCTCTGGGTATTCTTCCAGTTGCGATATCATTTCCTCTCCAGCTAAAGGTCGGGGGAAATCCTGATGGTATGAAATCGTCCCCCAGCAGAGGAATGGCCACCTGTGGCGTGGAAGCGCGCAGGGGTCGGCCGGTCTGCTGAGCCACCGCCCAGCTGTGCAAAGCGCCGCTGAGAACTCGGGCGTCCACACTCTCCATCTGTCTAATGGGCTGTCGCAGGACCAAATGAGGTAATGCGCTTGTTTAGGCATTCGTTCATTCAACAAGTATTTATCCGGCACCTGCTCTGGGCAGACGCTGTTTCTGTTGTTCAGGATACGACACTGAAGAAACTGTACCCTGACCTCATGGAAATTCTGTTCTGATGAAGGGCAGGGGAGAAAATGATAAACAAACCGGCCACTAGACATTTAAGTCAGCTGTTGATAAATGCTACAAAGAAGATAAATGAGGGTGAGGGGGCAGGGAACACTAAGGAGGAAGTCTGGAGAAGAGCATTCCAAACAGGGGACAGCAGGCGTGCAGACTGGGGAGGGAGTGCGCTTGGCGTAGGGAAGTGGCGTGACTGGAACCAGCGAGGGGCTGGTAGGTCAGTGGGCAGAGGAGCGTCTGGAGGGTCACCCATGTGGGGCCTTGCAGGCCACTTTCAGGACCTGGCTTTTATTCTGAGTGAACTTGATGGGAACCAGAGGACATGAGAGGGCTTTGTAACTGCACCGATTTTATACATGGCGGAGTAGTAGTGGGCAGGAGCTGGCATTTGAAATGAGATTCCATAAAGCTCTGGAAGCCCGGCATGGGGGGTTGGCAAGTTTAGACCTGCTTGGTTCCTGCAAAAACGATGTGGGAGCAAAAAAAAAAAAAAAATAGACTCACAAGGGTACCTGGGCACAGTCCAGGTTCAAGGGGCACTGGAGGCTGTGATTGAGGAAGCCAGGGCTGGGAGAGATTGATATTCGGCTCTGCAACGGGCAGAGGAGGGAAGGAGGATGAGGACTTCTGGTTCCCTCGGCTTTCTGGTGCTTGAGGTTGCAACAGGAGCAAGGCTCAGGAGTGCGGGGGGCCCAGGTGCCCCACAGAGGATGGGAAAGAATCAGTGTTTGCTATGGGCCAATTAGGCACAGACCATGTGCTGAGAAAACATGTCCTTATCAATAAGAGGTAGGCAATTCTATCTTTTTTCAAAAAAGAACAGCATATCTCAGGCTTCCAGTGCTATATGAGACTGGGATGTACCTGGAGTTGATGTGGTTTGGCCGCTCCCCTGATGAAAGCCCTTCTGTGTCTCTCCACGGCCCTCGGGATGAGCCCCACTTCCCAGCACGACCGATGGAGCCTTAGTGCTATGGCCCTGCGGGTCTCCTCTCCTGCCACCGTGTTCCCACCTGCCACCCCATTCCCACCTGTGCCCAGCGCTAGCCCTTCTTCTCTGCTCCCACAGCCCCCTGGGCTCATGCTCCACCCTCACCAGAGCTGCTGGGATCTCCCATTTACTCAGCTCAAGCCCTCAGGGTCTAGATTTTAGCTTTTAGCATCTTGACAGAAGGGATCTAGTTTTGTCTAACAGTGAATACCCGGCACCCGGCTTGGCACATGGCAGGTACTAATAAAATATGGGAGGGAGGGAGGGATGGACAAATGAGCCAGGTAGGCAGTGTTTAGAAACAGAAATCAATTATTTTTAACTCAGCTTAACTGTTGGAAAAAATTGTCTTTATCAGCTTTTATGGAGAGAGGGAGGTAGCTATTCTCACAACAATGGCTCTCAACTTTGACTACAATTTTGAATCATCTGGGAAGCCTTTAAGAAAATACTGACATCTGCGTCCCACCCCCAGAGGTTCTTATTCAATTGGCCTGTGGCATGGCTTGGGCATACGGAGTTTTAAAAACTCCCCAGGTGATTCAAAGGTGTAGCTAACATTGAGCTCTGCTGCTCAGAGAACCCTGCAAGAGGAAGCCTCATCTCACCCTATTTTCTTAACACCAACCTCTCCTCCCAAGCCCACCACGAATGGAAGACCTGGAGTTGGAGACAGACACAACGAACACTAATAAAAGTCATTTCTCACATAGAAATCGATGGAAAGTGGTTCTCTGTTTCAGTAAAAGGCTGGCGAACCACTAAGACAGGTGTTGCTCTGGCTGTGACCGCAGCTGTAGGCATCGCAGAACAAAGACGAGAGAAACAGCCCAAGGCAGACAAAGACTGGGGGCAAGGAGAGGAGGGCATTCGGGCTATGGGGATATATTTTTCCTTGGGTGTGACTGCAAGACAAAAAAAATGTTTGAAAAAATACATATATATCCCCATATTTGATCTTTGCTAATTACCTCTTCAGTGGGAGGATATGCAAAGACCTTGTAGATTTCATTAGTCACAGAGGTTTATTCAAACGTCTCCTTTGCATAAAAAACCCAGGCTTACAGCTGGTCTCTGGGAAAGAATGCCCTGCAGGCCTTGAAAAGAGAGCTCCGGGCCTGTTCCAGCTCTCACTGAAACACAGCCGAGGTCAGGGCCCGTGATGCATGGGGCCCGGCTGAAATGTTTCTGTCCAGCATTTGCAATTCAATCCCACAGTTTCCTTTATGGAACAATTCACTAAATTCAGAGTTGTTCTTTTTTCTAATTCACCATATAATTCACCTCCCAAGTTCAATTAAGAAGCAATCTGTTAGCAACTTTGGGAGCAAGCTGCTTTTCTTTGGGAAAGCCCAATTTTCTTCCGCTCTCGACAAAAAGTACCTTAATTATATGCATCATATGAGACATTGATGTACACACAACGCCCCTCCACCATAATTAATGAAATATTAACTGTATGCATCCAAAGACATTAGGCAGAAAGAGAAGGGCTCTTCCAAAGCCCGAGAGGACAGAGCCTTGTGCCATAGATCAATATTGCCCATCTGAACAATAGTGACAATGAATTAATATTAATATTCATTAATATTATAATTCATAAACAAAACTATCTTAATTATTTCTTCTGTTCCTCGCTCTTAAAGCCTAACATTCCTTGGTCCTTGGTTTCCTTGAACACAAGAATAGCAACCATTTTTTAACTGCCAACATTTAACTGTTAATGCTAATTAGTTACAGTCACTTCACATACGTTCTCTATTTACTCCTCAGGCCAACCCTCTGAGGGCTGGGAACCCATTTTTCATGCAGGCTAACTGAGGCTTAGGGCAGTGAAGACATCACGGGACACACAGCCATTGGGTGGAGAAGTTGCAATTCTCTGCAGATCAGTCTGGTGTCAAAGCCCTTCACGTACATCACATCCCAAAGAGACCATGCCAGGGCAACCTCAGCTATCACGTTTGCTGACTTTTTAATACTGTACTTATAGCTTTGACCCAGCAGAGGTAAATCTAGCATAAAACTACCTTGCTTTACTCTAAGACAAAGAAAAAATTAATAATCCCCAGCATAAGATCCTAAAAATCACTTTATTCTTAGTGCATTCGTTCTGTAAACCTTTGTCAAGCGCCTGCTTTGGGCCGCACTGCGCAGAGTCCTGCAGGCAGGGCCTGCCTTCGCGGTGCCTGCGTTCTAATGGGGCGGATAAACATGAACAATAAACAGTGAGATCATTTGCAGAGGGATTAGGGTTTAGGAAACCTAAACAGAGTTTTATGACACAGCAATGGAGGATGAGAGCTCATAAAGGTCTCTCTAACTTGGTGACATTTGAGCTAAGTGATGAGAGGTAGACATCCATCTGGGGAGAGTATTCTAGCAAAAGCCAAACAGAAAGTGCAAGTTAAAAAGTCCCGAGGAAGGAAAATAAAAGTCCAATGTAGTTGGAGCAGGGGCTGAGCACAAGCCTGGCAGGAGCTGACGCCTGAGAGGGACGCGGAGCCCTGGAATCTTACTCTGGCAACCATGCCTTAAACATTGTCAATCTGCTGGACCCTCTGGTCACATGGAATGTGCACAGCAATGCTGTGAGTAAGTAATAGTATTCCTCTTTTACAGAGCAGAACACAGAACACTGAGACCCATGCATAAGTCCTCCAAGGTCAGTCAGCTGGTTGGTGATTGAATTTGCAATCCAAGGCAGGCCTATCTGACCCAGAATCTGTGTTTGCAACCCCTGCCCTCCACCCCCGACCTGTACAGGTGTAGCCTGAGCAAGCAGCCCAGGCAAGACCAATGGATGAAACACCTGCCCACTCTATTGGGAAACTACCTGGAAGACACACCTCTCAGCTGAGGTTTTAATTATTCTTTAGAGAAATGAAAAGGCAAAGCCCCTTTAAAAGGTGGATTGAGGAATGAGCAAGGCAATCACTACGGTAATCAATGTGTAATCTTAAACAATTCAATGCCAAGTAACTTTTATATCCATGCCAAATTTCAAATGCTACAGAAAGGAAGGGGGAAATGAGTTAAAGATCATTACTGGATTTTGTTTATGAAATGATTTAATATCAGTGAGTATATAATAAAATGGGAATTCTTATCCACTCTGGTGGAGAAGAACTATAAATTGGTAACATTTATGAGGTAATTTCACAAGATTTGTCAAAATCTTTTAAAACAGACAATAATATGACTTCTAGTTATCTGTACTAAGGAATTAACTGGCAATGAAGACAAAGGATATTCATCTCAATATTTTTAATAGTAAAAAAGACTATAGCAACCATAACCCCAACAGGGGGTGGTAAAATAAATTATGATATAGTAGAACACTATGTAACCTTTTAAACTGTTTCCGAAGAAAGTTTACAAAGGGGAAAGTATTCATATTATAAGTCAAAAAGCAGGTTAGGAAATAGCACCAGTATGATTCCCTCTTTTTCTAAAAAGCATATACAAAATACATGGTGGAAAATAACGATGGAAATACCCACAATATCCATTGTGATTATCTCTGATCGGCGACTCTGGGTAGATTTAATTTTCTTATATACTTCTTGTAATTTCCAAATTTGTGATGCTTATTATTACGCTTATAATCAGGAAATAAAAGCATTTTTTAAAGGAAGAACTAGAGTAGAGCATACACTTTGCCTAAGAACACGAGCTCTGCACTTTGTAGTGTACACACAAACATGCACACACACACACAGTTGCCAGGGAAACCTTTTTCTGATAGGAAAGAAACATAGTTGTGTTGATGCAGATGGAAAAGTTGTAGTCCAACCTTTCTTTATGCTTGTCTTCTCTGATCACAGAAAGAAAAAATAATGCATCTACACCTTGGCAAGACAGCAGAGAGGGAAGCTCATCGGTGGGAAAGAGTGAGGGCCTGGCGGTGCCTTCTCCCAGAGGGTGCTCGGTGGCTCCTCTGAGATCCAACCTTCCTTTGTCCAGTCAAGGTCACTGGCTCCTACCTGGGTCTTGCACTGGCCAACCAGGCCTCAGAATTTGCTCCTGTTCTCAGGCAGAGGCTCACGGGAGGCTCCTTCATCAGGCAAATCTGAGTTTGCTTCTTCGCAGAGCCTTCGGCCAGATGCCCACTTGGTGTTGGACCTTCCACTCATGCTGAATGCCTGTACCTGCATTTTTCTGCCCCCTGCCTGATGGATGAGTTGCCACCAGATCTTCTGTTTAGACATGCTCTTAGCATTCCTGCCGCTCACCTGGCTTGAAATCTCCAGTTCTCTCCTGACCCCCGGACTCCAGATATCCTTGTCTACCTCGTCCACATCCTTTGTACCCAGCCTGGCCTTGGCTTCTGGGCTGTGTCCCTCAGTGATTGCTGCACAGCCAGCTACCCCTCCTCTTGGGGCTGTTATGAAGAGTAAGAGAGAAATGACACACAGAACCACACCTGGCCTGTAGTCAGCACTACCGACTGAGCTGTCATTACTAGTATCGTTATTATCATCTTTGACTCTAAAACTGCTCTGAAGTCTGAAAGTGCAGAATGGGATGAAACAATAAGCCACAGCGATGTGACGTTTCATACCCGAAGCATCACAAGTCAAGGAAAAAGTTCAAGTTCTCCTTAAAGCAGACTTAACAAATCCAAGTGTAGGCTGAGAATCCCTTGGTAGCCACTGTCAGTGAAAGAAAAGCTTCCCACCCTAACCGGGCATGGTATGTCTTTAAACCTTGCTTCATATGGTGCTTGCCCATAACAATTTGTGATATCAAATAACAGTAAAAAAAATTAAGGATAGACTATAAGAAAAGACTTAAGTGATGAGGTTATGAGCAGTCATCCTGTTATCCCTGGGATAGCAGAGCTGATTGACATGAAAGAAAAAAAACCAAAGGAAGGCAGAGTCCAACTCCAGCCCTCTCTCAGGGAGCTGGAGGAGAGAGGCAGAAAGAGCCACAGAGCTCCACCACTGTCCTTGACCTTTTGGGGACAAAAGTGAGCTCTGTTCAAGGAGAATTGCAGAGCAGTGGCCTTAACTGTAAGAGATAATGACAGTAAACAGAGGTTCCGGTAACCATGCTTTCTTGGGCGATGGCATTTGTCAGTAAAATGCAATGGCCCCTCTGTTTCAGAGAGGTCAAGGCCTATGAATGGTCCCATCCCACTGATTCGTTGGGGCAGGAAGAGCCAGTTCTGATGCCAACACACGTGCAGGGCCATAACCCTCTCATGCAAAACACTGAGCGTGTTCTCCGTCTGCCTTTTCTGTGCTTCCCTAGTGCCATCCAGTGCCCGGGACACAGCATGCCGTGTTACCAGCAGGTGCCAGAAATTGCAAGTTCAACAAAAAGAAGAAAAAAGGCCCCAGAGGATCTTGTTCCAGGCTACCAGCTTATAGTTGAAGCTCTAGCACCCTCCTCCCTTGATGAAGAAGGGAGAGGTGACCTTGACCAGTGTCATGGGACTTGAATTAAGACCTAAGGTGGTGCCTCTTACCCATCGGCCCAATATGCAAGCTCGTAAGCCCACAGTCGGGCGGGGCGAGAGGGAGGCAGGCAGGTAGCACTCTGAAGTGAGAGCAGTTGGGTGTGAACGATGAACAGGGAGCAGTGGGGATTGTGGCAGACACAGAGCTCAGCCCGCGGTTACGCAATGCTGTTGATTGTTGCCATGTGGGATTGCTGGACCCGTGTGGCTAAATCTTCCAACTTTTCAAGAGAAGCCAGAGTTCCGGATTTTTATGAGAAATCTGATTTTTAAATGTGGCCAGTAAATTTAAAAAATGTAAGCACTACAAAACAAACAGAACACATCTGCAGACCAGATTTGGCAGGTGGGCTGACCACTCACAACCTCTGGGCTTGAGGGTGAATGGGACAGTCACGCCTGTGGGTGATGCCAAGGTCAGAGAAGACAGGGACTTTTTGGGCTGTAGAAGCCCAGGTCCAATGATGAAAGAGGTGATCTTTTCTGGGAAGCAGACAGCAGGGACCAGCAGGGGCTGGAGGTAGGCTGGATAAGTCCCCAGGCTCAGCGCCAAGGCTATCTGGGGCTTTTTCCTCTGTGTTTGTGGGCAAACAAGGCTCTTTAAAGGGGACCAAAGAAAAATAAGATGACCAGAGCACAGCATGAGACTCCACTGGCAACTCCACCACCATCATCACCTCTCTCTGGATCTCCTTGGAAACCACAGAAATAATGACCTGCAGCCCTCAGTGTAAACAGCCCCAGAAGACATGTGGCTTTGTCCGGGTCAGCCTGCGTATCAGCCACAGGCTACCATGATGGGGCCTCATCCCAAACTCACACCAGCAGGGCCACCTGCAGCTCCCTAAGCTGTGTCCCCAGCCCTCAGAGTCCAGCCCACTTGTCATTGGGTACTCAGTTTCCCATCCCTTGGGCAGCTGGGCTTTCTTCACCTCCTCTCTCTAGCCCACTGTGGTTTGTTGTTTTCTAAGGGACAAAAGGAGGCTACAGCCATATTTCTGCCAGGACCTCTGGGAGCCCAGTAGAGAGTCTCTGGAAGGTCCCAGGCTAGATGTGACTTAAGCAGACTGTTCTGAAGTCCACCAGGCATCAAATGAAGAGGAACCAAAGACATCGTGGTTATCTAATGAGCAATGCATGTGGCAGATACCAAGTAGCCAGTCCCCACTACATTCAGGGAACTTGGCAAAAGAACCAAAGAAGATTGATTCTTGGCTCTCAGGAATTGCAGAGTCCAACTCTCCATTTTATAGATAAGGAAATCAAGGTCCCCTCAGGACGAATGCACAGGTCTGCTGTGCAGTAGGTAACTCTGAGGGCGGTGGCATTGGCTTTGTCCAAAACCAGTTTAGTGCACTATCGTACCCAGTAAGAAAATGCTGGGGTAGTAAATGCATTTGCAACAAAGGCTGGTTTGCAGATGTAACAAAATGCACCCATCTAAAAAAACGCTACAAAATACAGAAGCAAAGGTACACAGCTTTATGAAAGCTAAGAATGCTAAGTTAAAAAGTTTTAGGGAGTGATTACTTTTTGGATGAAAGAATCCTTTACTTTGTCAAAAGAGATCCACAGCAGTGTTCTTGTAAATCATAGTGAGGAGCATGTTTTATATCTAGACCACTAATACTGGACAAATTTAACTGGAGGGCTACATAAACAAAAAGCCTTTAACAGGGTTTATTTCATTTCATTCTGCTTTAGATATCAACTACTATTTAAATTAAGAACAGGAAATTTATTAAATTCCATTCAATAAATACAAACAAGAGCATACATAGTTAAAGAAGGGCAAAAGTAGAATTGGATTAAGAAAACCACAAGAACCATGCTTGAGAAGGGAGGCACAGTCTTCCCTAGGTCAGGGCTGAGAGACAAAGATGTATCCTCCTCCCACACGAGCAATCCCCAGCTCTCACCAGGCTGTGTTCCCAAATTCCAAGCATTAAGACGGCTGATCGAGACTCATAAAGTGTTTTCCCATGCTAATGACATTTTAAATGGCAAAGTGGGGCTGGGATTACCAGGCCTGGCCCTAAACGCCAGGTGAATCCAAAAGGAAGCTGGGCCACCCGAGGGTCAGCTCACTTGCCCATGCCCTCCCCAAACCAGAGGCTGCTCCATTGTTCACTCCGCTCTGGACACACAGACACGGACCCACCACCCACTCCCGTTACCCCTTCATTGCCATGTGCTGCCCCTCCAGGGCTCGCTGTCCGCCTCTGCTTTGCTCACGTCATAACTCCCTCCCCTGGACGTCCCTCCCACACTGAGGACTTGCACAGCAGCCCTGCAAAAGCAGGCGCCATGGGCATTCGGTGCGGAGGGGGACCCTTCAGGTGAGGGATCAGGCGCAGGGACCAGGTGGGGACAGGTACAAGAACAGGGGATAAAAGCCAAGAAGCACTTTGAGAGGAGAAATCAGCCTTATTCCCTCCTCTCCAATTCCAAATCCAGCCCCCAAAAGGCCGGCTCCCCTCTGCTTCTGCTCTTAGATGGCCATGAGAACACATTCCTAAAAGAAGCTCGTTTACTCGCGCTATCTTGAGTGGGATTCTGTGTCTTACAACGAAGAGAGCCCTGGCTAGAATGTCAGGCCCCAAACTCCTGTGTGCTCCAGTTTCTCAAGCTGGTCTCCCAGTTTTGATCCAGGCTCCCAGATCCGTGGGCCCCGAGGGTGACACTCCCGGGATGGACACTCAGGAGTAGTTGCCACCCACGCCGGCCTGGCTCTGTGCCCACGGTGGCTCTGGGGGACTCCCAGCCCAGCTCCTCCAAATCCTGACAAATGTGGTCATAATAAAAACCAACTTAAAGGTGAACTTACTTTTCCCAACATTCAAGTTCTCAGTGAACTCTGGCTGTAATCCAAGGCCTAAGTCAGCCCCTGAACGAGGCCCCAGAGCACGAGATGATAGAATCCTTATGTCGCCTTCTTTTCTCCCTCCCGAAGAGCAGATGTGCACTTTATCAGATGCCTCTTTATCATCTCCAATCATCTTACTAAATTAAAAACTTTACGGTGGAATAACTGCCAGGCCTTGCCTGTCCCTGCGCTGACGTCCTCCCCCGCCCCCAGCCGGCACCTGCTGTCCCGGCCGCGCCAGGCCCTGGCTCTGTCACAGGCATTTCAGGAGTTTGCACTCAACACCCGAGGGTCTTGCCACATACCACCCTTGCCTCCGCTCTGGCTCTGACCAGGCCCTGATTTTGTTTTGTAGACTTCTGCGTTGTCTCTGATTCCTGTCCCACCTTATTCTCTTGGGCCAACTCTCTGCCTCGATGTCCCCCTGACCCCCACTTCCCACAAGAGCCAGGGGTCCTTGCCTTGTTCTTTTGAGCCCCCAGCATGGAACTAAGCTAAAGGACCCCTGACGTCATATGCCTGGGCCTCTGGCCCGCACGCTCAGGCTCCCTGTGTCCCTGCCCTGCCTCAGGTCAAACCCCGTGCTCTGGGGGACCCCAACACAAACCTCTGCCTGGATGACAGCTGTCACCTGGGGCCTTCCCTCCAGGTATGGGTTACGTCTGCTCGGGAGGCCGGTGGCTGCCCGGTACCAGCCAGCATTCTCAATCCCAGATCCCCACCTCCAGCCTGCCCCACCCCTCCTGTGTTCTCTGAGCATGACAATCATCACTCCAGTCATTAAAACACAGTCTCTTCAGTGGTGGGAGAAGTGGTCACTGCCGTGTCTGTGGCACTGAGCACAGAAGTGGTCCCCAGTGAGCATCTGTTATGTGAGGGAAGGGCAGAGGGAGAGGGGCAGCAGGGCTGTGGGGCAGACCCCAGGGGGGAGCGTGGAGTGTGGCAGACTAGGAGTCCAGCGCATGAAGACCCAGTTCTAACATGTCGGAGCAAGAAGGATCCTGGGCGGGGCAGGGTGACACTCAGGGCCAGCTGACCACCTGCAGGTCTGGGAGCAGAGAGGCTAAAAGGAGCCCTGAGGGAGTGAGCAGGACCCCAGCAGGCCCCCTGTGGCTTGGGGAAGACCTAAGGACCACACTTTCCATCCGGGAATCTGTACAAAGGGCCCCATAAAGAGAAGCTACGACCAAGAGGCTAAAAGGTGCCCTTTTCTGACACCCCTGCAAGGGCTGTGGGCCTGCCCGCCCTCAGGCAGCACCCCGAGCAGGAGACCTGCTTTTGTTTCTGGTGCCGCCCCAGCTGGGGGTCGGAGGCACCACAGGTTCAAACAAACTGCCCCACGCAGCAGCCCGGGGGGCTCCCGGCCCCATCCACAGCTCGAGGGTCTGCCTGGCGCTGTTTGTGTGCCCAGCCTGATGCTGGGATGAAGGAAGGAGGGTCAAGAGCAAACGACGCCAAGTCACCGCTGGTGACGGCCTGGTTGTTTGGGCGGGCAGACACCAAGTGGCACTGAGAATGAGGGCAGTAGGATGGGCGCAGCCCCCACAAGTCCTGGGACTCACCCTGGTCCCCATCAGCATCTCTCGAGGGAGTGACGGAAAGCCCATCTCCAGCAGCTCAAGGGACAGGGTGAGCGGTGATGCTAGCAGCTGTTTCTAGAAGCAACAGGGCGTAGGGGCTCAAAGCAGGGCCTTTGCCATTCCGTAGATGAAGTCCTACCTGACTCTGCCGATGACCAGCGTTCACTCACTGGTGGCTCACTCACCTCTCTGAACATTCGTTCTCACATCCACAGGCACTAACGGTACCTACCACGTAGAGTGCGGCATGAAGACGAAGATCATGCATGGAAAGCACGCAGACCATAATTAACACACAACAAATGGTATTATTATCATTCTTTTTATTGTTGCTACTCAAGAGGAACCGGCATCTAATCCACTTTCGAGTCTCTCTCTGGCTGACTGTGACGACCCTGGTGTCTGACTCAGGACGCCCGGGGCCCGTCTTTGTGTTGGAGATTGAAACAGAGATTTCCGGGTGTGGGTTGGGATCCCAATCCAAGGGGCTGATCAGAGCACGTGGGTGTAGACCAGGCTCTGAGTCCCCTGGCGGCTCTGGCGAGCACTGGAGGAAGAATTCCAGGAGACGCAGGCGTTTGGGGAGCGTGGGGTCTAGGACACAGGTGGGCCAGAGAGAAGGCAAGAGAGCCAGCAAAGGGACAACCACCGCGGGTGTTGTTATTATTATATTGGTGTCAGACACTTATTTAATGCCCACTGTAAGGCAGGTATTATTGTTCCATCTTACAAATAATGAGTTGCCCTAAGTCCCACAGCTAATCTGTACGGAGCCAGAGATGCGAACTCAGCCTGCAGGCTCCGACACCCACGTCTTCCTGCACTGCAGCCGTCCAAGGCCCCAATGCCCACGTGAACATCCCCAGCGCTGGGCGAGCACGCAGAAAGGGGCACCGAGGGCCAGAAGTTCACAGCTTGAGATCCACGGAGCAGTTAAACCTTTAGAAATTGCCAGCAATAAATTGTGTGTTCGTGTGTGTGTGTGTTTGTACTTGTGAAAAGGGCTGATTATGTCCATCAGATTCTAAAAGGAGTCTGTGACCCTCAAACCACTTAGGAAAAGGAGTCACCAGGACCTTATTCTCTGGGCCTCCTCCTCACCCCGCTCTTGAGGAGACAGCGGCAGGATGGGGATGGGTAGAAGAGCCCCCGCTGGCCCCCTGTCCCTCTCCAGTTTTTCAATCCCATGTCCCCAGCAGCACGGGCACCCAGGTGTTTCAGAGGTGGCACTCGCAGTGCATGATGCAAGAGAAGGCAGCCTGGAATCCGATGACCGGGCCCATCAAGAGTCCCCCCTGGCATCCCGTCAGGAACACAGGGTGTCGTCCCTCCCACAGAATACCCCAGGGAGCCACCACCCTCCCCTTCTGACCAGGACACTTGTTAGTTGGCAGCCCTCCCCCACACAAAGAAAATGCGTGGAACGATGATGCCGTGTCTACAAAGCTTGGGGAATGTCTCCATGGAGGTGGAGGCCGAAAAATCACGGTCCACCAATAGGCTGCTTAAACAACCCATCCACACATTCATTTACGAGCCTCAAAGCCAAAAATATGTGGGGAACAGAGACATGCTGGGTCTCTTTTTAGACCTTTAACCTTTAGGCCATTAGCCTTCTCTGCCTACACTGAGCCCGTGATGACGAACAGCCTTTGGTTCCTGCCTTTTCTCCAGCCTGAAACACTAGGGCTCAAGTCCAGAACTCAAACCGGCTTGAAAGAAATGAGAATGTGGTTTCAGCGCCCACACCCCATTCAGATGGGAGCGCAGAGACCGGATGAGGGCAACGTGTGCCACTCAAGGCCATGGGCAGACCAGGGAAAGGAGCTCTAGGAGCCCAAGGGTCTGCAGATGAAGAGAACCCTTGATTCAGACGCGAGGCCCAGAGAGAGGACACAGATATCCAAAGTCACATCTTGGACTGTCTCCTGCTAATTTGTTATTTTGAACTGTGGTGCCCAAACTGTTAGGGTCATGCAGATGTCCTTCACAGATGGCAGGAGTTTCGGAAGCAAGGATTTAGAGCAAGGTTGGCTTCTTAAATAGCAATGGACGTGGCCCAGTTGCTCAGAATAGATGAGGCGGGAAACATCAGCTTCCGTCAGAGCCAATAAGTAATTAAAACTATTTCCCCTTTCAGAGCCCTCACTACAAAGATGAAGAAATCAGATCCATTATCCGGACAGAGACAACTGCAAGACCAGATTTCCTCTCCAGGTCCATTTGCAAAGGTGGGAATGTTCCACCCGGGCTTCCTGGGCTCTTAAGGAAAGAAACAAACAGAAAGCCCAAGCACCCACGCGCAGGCTTCTCCACGTGGTGTGGCTAAGAGGAGCGGTGTCTCAGGACTCAGGCGTGGGGCTGCCAGGTTCTGCCACTGTCACATGGAGAGGATGCAAGAGGGTCGGCAAGTGTGTGTGTGCCTGCGTGCGTGTCTGTGTGTGTCCCCCGCTAAGCACTTCCTTCACTACACGGCTAATCCGATTAGCAGCTTTAGGAAACTCTGCAATGTTCATTCAAGGGCCCCATTCATAGAACAGCCGGGCCCATGCCTGCCCAGAGCTCCCATTCTCCTCGCTGCAAATAAAATGCACAGAAGGACTTTCTCTCCCCGAAGAATGCGCTCTTGCCTCCTTGCCCACACACGTCTGAAATGCTGCTGCCACGTCCGCTGGCTGCTCTTGCAGGAGAGAAATGGGGCTTACAGAAAATGACTGAGGGGGAATAGAACTCTCTGAGCCCCAAGCACCAGATGAGGCCGATTTTAACAGCGCCATCCACCCAGGCAGCCTCCTGCAGCCGGCAGCCACGCTCAGTGACGAGGTGTCACCAATGCACACCTGTCACAGAGCCTCGGATACATCATGGAGCCTTTGTCTGGGCCTTCATTTCTTCGTCTGTGGAATGGGCACTTTGAGCAGAGGGGCAGCTGGAACAGAAGGCCGGGAGGAAGGAAACTCAGGCTGTGGACAGATGGCACTTGCCTAGAGGACCGGGGAGGGAAGGGACCCTGGTGACATGGGTTGTATACACTGCGTGAGAGCCTCAAGGTCTGACTAAGGATCGTTTCTGATCAGTGATTGGAGCCACTGAAAGGGGCTAAGGAGCATAGTCATATTCGTTTTCCAGGACTGCCATGCAAATTTCCATAAGCTGCCTGGCTGAAATCTATTCTCTCATAGGCTTGGGGACTGGAAGTCTGAAATCCAGGTGTGGCAGGGCCGTGCTCCCTCCAAAGGCTCTAGGGCAGGAGCCTCCCTGGTGTGTTCCTAGCTTGTGGCGGCTCCCGACAATCCTTAGTGTTTTCAACTTGTAGCCGCACTGCTCCCGTCTCTGCCTCTGTCTTCACCTCTGTCTTCTCTGTGTCCCTCTGTGTCCTCTCCTCTTCTTATAAGGACATCAGTCCTTGGACTCAGGGCTCAGCCTAAATCCAGGACGATCTCATCTCAAGATCCTTAAATAATTAGATCTGTAAAGACCCTATCTCTAAATGAGGTGACATTCTGAGGGTCCAGGTGGACGTGAATTTGGGGAGGACACTGTTCAACCGACCACAGTGGTTGCAAGGAGGCCAGGAAGAGAAGCTGGGCCAGAAGGGCGCAAGAGAGAATGGAGGCAGAATGGGCACAAAATCAGCACAGCCCCGGGCCCCTGAGTGAACAGCAGCAGTGCTCCCTGCTGGGAATCCTAAAGCCTTCAGTGGCTTTTATGGTGGCCGGTGCAGTCCCCTGAGTGGCCTCTTAAGCCAACCCAAGCACAAAGGCTTTGCTCACCCCTTGGCACAGAAAGACTCAGCCTACCTTGCAGTGACAGCAAAGGACTGACTGTCTGCACTCTGTTGTTCTCTGCTCCTCCTAGCAGGCAATAGAGGGGCAGGTCGGCCCTGTGGGAGACATGGCCACCTGGGAGCTGGGAAATGTGGCTTCTAGCCCTGATTCTGCCACTGACTGAATTTGGGACGTTGGGCACGCTTGACATAGGCTGATGAGGTCACCTCTAGGGCAACTGACATCGTTTTATTCTGCAGCCAGGAAAGCAGTTCCAAGTTTACAGGACAAACCAGGGAAGGAGGCCTCTGGGTTTGCACTGCAGGTTTCTGGACCCTCCCCCCACCCCCATACCCTGCCAGGGAGTTCAGCCCTCCCCCCTTAAGACCCCTTCCCTACCCACCACCAAAAGAAAGAGGGGCACTTAACAAAGTTTGGAAATGAGATTAACCTAAAATCTAAGAATACATCTTTTCACACATTTGTAAGTAGGAAGAGAGGGGAAAAGTATGGTTCCTTTTAAATTATTTTTTTAATTAAAGCGAATGTTTAAAGATATATGCACAAAGTTATTTACAGCAGCATTGGATATAATAGGGAAAAAATGACAGGACAGATGGGAAACAACTTTCGTGTCCATCTGTAAGGGCTCAGTTGGATAAATTGTGGCAGAGTTGCACACTGGACCACTACTGCCATTAAAATAATAAGAGAGGCCGGGCGCGGTGGCTCACGCCTGTAATCCTAGCACTCTGGGAGGCCAAGGCGGGCGGATTGCTCGATGTCAGGAGTTCGAAACCAGCCTGAGCAAGAGTGAGACCCCGTCTCTACTATAAATAGAAAGAAATTAATTGGCCAACTAATATATATAAAAAATTAGCCGGGCATGGTGGCGAATGCCTGTAGTCCCAGCTACTTGGGAGGCTGAGGCAGGAGGATTGCTTGAGCCAGGAGTTTGAGGTTGCTGTGAGCTAGGCTGACGCCATGGCACTCACTCTAGCCTGGACAACAAAGCGAGACTCTGTCTCAAAAAAAAATAAAAATAAAAAAAATAATAAGAGAGACCATAATGTGCTTGTCAGGCATGACAAGATGTCCATGATGCAGTGTTAAGCAAAAAACATGGATTACACCAAAGAATGTTGAGTAAAATCCCTAATCACTGTTATATTTATACACACACGCACCCATGCTCACACCCATGCACACAGCCATGTACACATACAGCCATGCACACACACATGCCCACAGCCATGCACACAGCCATGCACACACACACACATGCACACAGCCATACACACATATGCACACACACGCATGCACACACATTCAAAGCCATGCACACACATGCACACACATTCACAGAGCCATGCACACACATGCACACACATTCACAGAGCCATGCACACACATGCACATACACACACATGCACACAGCCATGCACACACATGCACACAGCCTGAGCACATTAAGACTGGAAAGAATCCAGCAAACAGATAATGATGAGAATCCCGGGGGCTGGGATAACAGGGGATTTTCACTTTCTCCTTTCTACAATTATGAGCTACTGGACTTTTTTTTTTTTTTTTTAACAACAAGCAGTATTAGTTTCATCAGCAAAAACAATAAAAATATTCCCATTCTGACAATAAAATAACTATTCTAGATACATGCAAAGTACTATTGGCCTTCAGAGAAAAACAATCAGGACAAAAGTCACTTTGCCATAAAAACACACCAGAAAAAAACTCAAGCTTGGGAAGGAGGAAACACCAGGTCTAGGTTTCAAAGCCCCCAGTTTCCCTCCACAAATGGCAAAATCCCCCCCACTCTCCACTTCAATTGTAAACCCTCCCAGGTCGGTCTGCTCTCTGCAAATACTGATAATGAGGAGGAGGAAGCAGAGTTGATATTTGTTAAGCATTTGATATGTGCCAGGCACTGTGCTCAGCACTTTGCACATATGCTTCATTTTCATCCTCACCACATTCTCTGAGGTAAGGATTATTACTATCCCATTTGACAGATGAAGAAACCGAGGCCCAGCTCAAGTATTCAAGCCCAGGCAGTCTGAGCCTAAAGCCTGTGACCGTGGCCAACACTCCAGCCACCCTTCTAGGAACAAAGCCCCATCGGACAGAGGGCTCCAGGGTCTGCCACCTCCGTCTGCCTCCACCTTCTCCTCCCTGCCAATGCTGGCCAATGCCTTCTGGGCCAGTGCCTTCTGGGTACAAGGTGCTGGCTCGCCTCTGGGAGACCCAGGCCTAATACAATGTAGACCGAGCACTCCGCCAGCTCACAGGGGAGCAGGAAAGAGAAGACAGACCATCAAGTTCTGCGACCACATCTGCCTGAGCACGCGCCATGAGACAGAAGGCAGGGCTGCTACCCTCCTCCACCACAGTGTCCCCAGGCAGCCTCCCCAAAGGCGACTCTCCAGCAGCTGAGTGTGCCGCTGCCGTGGTGGCCGTCCACTGCCCATCCTCTCTCTGGGGTCTCTCACTCACATTTGCCAATGCTGGACCCACAAAGACAGCAGAAAGAGAGCTGATAAGGGCACGCCAGGGCATTCGAGACGACGGATGGGTGTCAGCTGACTGCTCTGCAGGTGCAAAGGACAGGAGCGATACCCACAGCCGGGACCCCAGGACCCCAGCGGCCCTACTGGGTCCCGCACGGACACCACTGCTGCTTTCCAAATGGATGTGAACTGGGCCAGGGGTGCAAACTGGTACAGCCACTGTGGACACCTCCTGGACAGTATCTCCCAAAGCTGAGTGTATACTCACCCTACGACCCAGCAACCCCACTCCTGGCCTGTGCCCCGTGGAAATGAGTGCGGGCGCTCACCAAACCACCTTCATAGCCCCAAACCACAAACTACCCAGCGCTCTGGCAACTAAAGCACGAAAGAGTGAGGGTGCGCTCATGCAACAGAGCGCTGCGCAGCGACAGATGAGTGACCAGTGGCTTCGCACAGCAGCTCGGGTGACCTACGGTCAGATACCGAGGGAGAGGAGACCGACACAGTGCAGCACAGCCTGCGTGAGTCCATTCATATGGGTAAAAAGAATCTGCGGTAGCGGAGGCCAGACTAGTGACTCCCCACCAGTGACCCACAGCTCACCTCCGCTCCCCACATAAAGAGAGCCCCTCTCACACCTTCCTTTGCACAAGGCTCCCCCTGCACCTGAAATGTCCTCTCTCCCACTCAGGACTCCTAGTCACCCTTTACGTTCCCATGACGCCAGGCAGGCTGCTCCACTTGCTCTCCTCTCTCCCCACTCTCTTGCTTCGATGCACACTTGCATGGGAACGACAGTCCATCTGTTTACATTTCATTAGACGGGGAGCAGCTTAGGAAAGCACGTCCTTTCCTGAGATCTTACGTGCCAGGCAGCCGGCTGCCTGTTGCCCTCGGGGTCAATCCCCCAAACCCTATAGAGCCACTGTTGGACTCAGCCCCATTTTACAGATAGAAAAACTGAACCCTGGAGATGTTGGAGAGTTTGACCAAATCTAAAACCCATCTGCACAGTGTGAAAAGGTCTCCTGGAAGGCAGGGGTCACACTGTATTTCTCTTTCTCTCACCAGCACTGCACTTGGCCTGTGACAGGTGCTCTTTTTGGGAAAGAGGAAGAGCAGGTGGCAAGAAGGGTTGCAGGAAGTAGGCACGTGTGAGCCTCAGTCACCAATAACGAGCCATCATCAGCCACAGCAAACATCAGCTCAGCTCCCCTAGGCTGCTGCAGAGGTGAGGAGAACACAGGACACCAGTCCCATTACTTACTATTCACCCCAAGGTTGGAGACTAGGAGGTGGAGGGGAGGAAAGTCATCAAAGTCTGAAGCCTGGTAGGTTGCCTGGCCCCAGGGCATTTCACCTGGGTTGTCAGCCAAACACAGGCTGCGCGAGACCCCATAGCAAACTTCTCTCCCTGGGCTGGTCATTACCAGCACTGTTATCAGACAGGACCTAAATTGAGCCCATCCAGGAATCCTCTCCAGTCTGGGAAATGCTGGAGCCCAAGGCCAGAGTCCTAAGAACCAACACCAAGCCCAGTCTGAACTGTCCCCCCATAAGGAGGCAAATGGAGATTTTTAGAAGCATCAGCAAACTTGGAAGCTCCAGCTCCACTGGCTCCAGAGGAGGAGGGGCAACCCATCTGTCCACAGACAGGTGGGCACTGGACAGGCAGGTCGAACACCGACGACTTGTGGTCCACATCTCCCCCTGCTGGAGTCCTGCGTCCCTCCCATCGGGGCAGGAGACGGGGACGTAAGATCTCAGCACTTACCTGTGCTATGTCCTGTTTCCTCCACTGACTGCTTGGCCCAGTCTCTGGCTTTGTCGATGTGAAATAACTTCAAGTCATCTTCATCTAAGGCAATGTCTCCCCAAAAGACAGCTGGGAAGAAAAAACATAGGTGGGGCCATTTGAGCTGGAGATCGAGAAAAATGGGTTTACTAATGCTCTGGAAGGCACTGGGTGTTGGGTATTAAACTCTACAAAAGACAATCTGCTTGATCAAATTTCCCCCTGAGCCTAAGAGATGGGGCTGCCAGAAGAAGAAGAATAATTCTGTGCATCAAATCCAGGGATCTGGGGGCCAACCACCACAGCAGTGCAAATCCTAAGTCCCCGTACGGTATTTTAAAGGGTCACCCTGTCTTACCCTAGGTCTGGGCAGCTCTGGGCAAAACCTCCATAAAAAGATACTGTTTCTTTCTTCTTTAGTGTCATCAGGATGTGAAAGAAAAAGCATAAGGTGAGAATTTATACTATTGTTCATCCTATTTGCTGCCCTTCCCTGGGGGGAGGTTTCTCTGCCCCATTCGAGTCAGGATGGGCCACACAACCTGCTCTGGCTAATTCAGCATGATAGGAAGCTTTAAGAGCAAGTGGATGATTCACCATGTTCCCTTTGCCCTGTCCCAGAAGACAAGCAATGTTCCAGATGGGGGTAGCACTATCACCCCAGATTCAGGAGTAAAGATGATGAGTACACTATGGCTTAAGAGGGTGGATATGTAGCATGGATAAGGGAAAAAGAACCCTGTTGTTTTTATACACCTCTGAGATTCATGGGCATTTGTTACCATGACTTCTTCATCCTCACTAATACAGACATTGCTGCCACAAGTGGTATGCTACCGTAACAAACTCCGCTGTCTACGGGCCAGGTATCAGGGAAACTGCTACTGAAGGCTGAAGGAGGTGATCTATGTTACGTGGGATGACGTATTTGGTAAAACTGTTACCTGCATTAACTTGGAAGGCACAGATGAACTGAATGAGCTTACGGCTTCAAGCAAAGAGACTGGGAGTCAGAATATTAACCGCATGCCCTGGTTGCTACTAGCTGTGTTCGACAGGTAGTATAAGAAAGAAATTGGCTCAAAAAATTGGACAATTTAGTAGGAACAAAAAAGAATAGAGTCCAAAAATGCAGGGACCTGGAGAGATGGAAGAGCCAACCTATTCTCATAACTAAACAATAAAAGAAAACTGAGAAGAACTTTGAGTAACAAAGGCTGATTAAAACTCAGCTTTGTGGTATAGAGAAATGGGGAGCCTCACTCATTGCTAGTGGGAATGCAAAATGGTGCAGCCTTTATGGAAAGCTGTCTGGCAGTTGCTTTAAAATGTTAAACATAGACTCATCACAGACCCAGCTATTCCACTCCTGGAGAATCTTCCCAAGAGAAATGGAAACATATGTCCACACAAAGACATATGCTCAAATGTTCAGAGCAGCCTTATTCATAATGGCCGCAAACTTGAAACAACCTAAATGCCCATTAACTGTTGAATGAATAAACAAAATGTGGTATATCTATACAAAGGATTGCTATGTAGCAATTAAAAGGAACAAACTAAATAGACAGAGCTACAACATGTCTGAATCTCAAAAACATCACACTAAATGAAAGAACCAGATGCAAAAGACTACATATTATTAATATATGATTCAACTTATATGAAATGCCTAGAAAAGGCTAATTCATAGACCTAGAAAGAATATTAGTAATTGCCTAGGGTTGGGGGCAGGAACAAGGATTGGTTGCAACAAGCATGTGGGAAGTTTCGGGGTGGTAGAAATGCTCTAAAACTGGATTGTGGTGTTGGCTGCACAACTATAAATTTACTAAAATTATTGAATTGTACTCCTACAATGGGTGAATTATACAGTATGTAAATTATACTCGAGACGTCTGTTAAAGAAAAAAATTCAAACTTGTAGCAAGGACCAATCAAGACAGTGCCTCATAAATCAAATAAATCCTTTGTGGTTGGAAAAGAATGTTTCAGGTAAAGAAAACTAAGAATATGGTTATCTCACAGAAATTTCATAAGTGCAAAGTAGCAGTAATTAAGTTGAGAGAGGAAGAGAGAGAGGCATATCTGGAAAATAACTCTGTGTGGCTATGGTGCACGGAGCTGAACCAAATAGATAAGAAGGTGACTAACGTGGTAGAAAAGTGTAGAGCCACAAGGGCCATTAGCATACCCGATGGGAGGCTGCAACTAGTTGAGACTCAAAATGACCCAAAATGATCCTTGGGCCCAACCTTTGTATAGGAAGGAAGCAAGCTGAAAAAGCCGACCCCAAGGAAGACATATTCTCCAATGCCCTCTTCACATGTGGTCAATAAGAATAATTAGGCCAGACGCGGTGGCTCACGCATATAATCCCAGCACTTTGGGAGGCCGAGGCAGGAAGATCACCTCAACTGGTGTTCGAGTCCAGCCTCAGCAAACAGCGAGACCCTGTCTCTACAAAAACAACAACAAAAGAATCGGTATCATTAACTTATCCTACTTTAGTTGTTCTGAATTCAAAATATTTCACCCTGCCACAGGTATCCCTGTTAGCAGAAATTCGTATAGATAGGAAGAGACAGAATGACAGGTCTAAAACGCTCTGACTCATCACCAGAGAAGGCTGCTCTGTAACTGTTTCTCATTTCCCCTTTGCACTCAGGCTTTTGTATGCAGTGGGTGGGTACACGGTGTGTGACAGGTGAGCCCCTAGATGGAAGCTTTAGAGCCTGGAAATTCACTCCCTTAAACTCTCTGTATTGTGTACCCAGTGGGAAGTCTTCAGTGTTCCTGCACACCCTGGTTTGAAAACCAGAGCCTGGCAGAGAAGGAAAGCTGGTCAAGCAAACTGAGGGCTGCTTGGAAACCCCTCCCACACTGTCGCCTGGGCCTGCTCAGTTGCACTGGGTCTCCCCCTGCTTTGGAGCTCTTCCATGCCCAACAGTCAGGCGTCCTCCTGACACTTAGGGGCAGAGCCTCAGGCTGATTGCTGGGCAGGGAGTTCTCCCTGAACGCACTTCCTGCCCGTAGACTGGGCTTATTTGCCTGCGGAGGCAGGCTCATTCAAAGCCTGTACTTTTATGCCAGAAAGATCTGGATTCAAATCCTAGCGTTGCCATTTAAGAGCTGCATCACCTTGGACACATCTATCTGAGCCATAGTTTTCTCACCTGGATACAGAAGTACCTACCTGTAGTCCTATGAGAGAAGTAAATGACATAAGGTGTGTTAAGCAGTTGGTGCAGAGCCTGGCCCCTAGCAAGCAATGAGTGAACAGTGGTGCCACTCTCATTTTCACTAGGTTCCTCCTGGCTCTTGTCTCTCCCCCTACCCTATCCTGTCTTCATCCAGAATACCCTGCCCCTGCAAGATTCAACTCAGCTTCCATTACCAACTGCCTCTCCCACCCCTGACACGTTACTTCCTTTCTCTGTATTCCTTTAGGACAAATGATCTCAACCAGACAACATTAACCAGACAGTGGGGGCCAAATTCTGTTAATATATTCGCTTAACATTTATAGAGTCAGCAAATGCCAGGCATTGGCAATGGTGGGGGCGGGGCTTGGAAGAGGTGGAGGTGGGGAGGGGGGCTATCATGTTTTCTATAACACTTTACAATTAACAATGGGGTTTACATATGCACCACTTCTTTTAGTTTTCTCATCAACCCATTTTACAGATTAAGAAACAGACCCAGAGGCGAGCATGACATGTTTGGGGTCATACAACCAGCAAGTGGCAGAGCCAGAACCCCCAAACCAGGGTTTTTCCCAGTCGCCCAGATGCCTTCCTCAGCTCTTAGCATCGACTCAGCTTCCCAGATTCCATAAATCTTGAGGACAGCCTCCAGTTTTACACGCACATGTTTCATGTATCAAATCCCATTTACACACACTAAGGAAAGTTATCAAACAAGACACTGTGTAAGCCAGATAGCCTGGCACCTAAGTCCTGCCTGTGTAATCTTGGGCAAATAACTTAACCTCTCTGAACCTCATTTTCTTCACCTTTCAAATGGGAATAAACAATAATATCTTCCCCACAGGGCTGTCATGAGCACGAGTAAGTTCTCAGCACAGGGCTGGCACCCGCCCCTGTCAGTAAACACGAGACAATCAGAAGAGATGCGTCCCCCAGACATCAAGATCCTCGGCAGTGGCCTATGTTCATGGTGACGGGCAGCGAGGCCGAGAGACGTTCTTACAGGTGTGACCCCCTGAGAAGGCCATGACTCACCTGCTGCTGGCACCAGCCCAGGGGAGCACTTACCCACAGCAACGACGGGTGGGCATGGGCCTGGCCCCTGGGAACACACACAGGACGAGCCCAGCCAGGGGCAGAAAGGGAGGCTCGGACTCGGGGAATGGGATTCCAGGGCTGTCAGAGCACCCAAGGTAGAGATAGTCACCAGGAGTCCCTCACTTTGGTACAGCACTTCACAGTTTGCTGTCCCTTCCATGCACACATTCTCCTCTCTCTCCCTCGACCCCTGACCCCAGCACCCAGTACAGGGCCTGGCACTGACCTTCAGAACATTTTCATAAATGCACGAGTGAGAGAAAGAATGCTCCTCACAGAAGTCCTAGAGGAAGGCAGGGCAAGACCCGTCCGCCTGATTTGATGGGGGGAAAGTGAGGCTTACGGAAGTCGACAACCAGCTCCAGCTGACAACCAGCGAGGAAAGGGCGGGGCATGAACTCAGATCTTTGGCTCCAAACTCCAGGCTCGGAGCCCAGTTCACTACCCTGCTCAGGGCCCAGTTTCTAGCACTGGGATCCAAGGTGTGGGCAGATCTCATGGGCAGCAGTAAGTGCTCTGCTAGCAGATGAACTACTGCCTGGCAAGGACTAGATGGCCTCGGCAGGGCACTCAGAGGGGACAGAGAGCAGGAGGGGTTGGGCCTGAAGGGTCCTTCACACCCCTCCCTGCTGGAGACTCCGAGCATCTGGGGCAGGGGGATTCTGGTGGTGGCAAATGGTTCGTGATTTGGGGCCTGCAGAGGTGGGGAGCCTTCGAGCCAGGCAGCAGCCAGCCAGCCAGAGGGAGACTCCTTTGACTCTGCTGCCACCTCCTATCACCAACCAGCCCTCCCCAGACTGTACCTCCCAGCACCCAGGGCAGCCCCTGATCTCTGTCCATCCTGGCCACATGCCCTGCCCCACCCCAGGGCTCACTCCAAAACTAACAGAGACCTGGATTTTATCCCAGGGGAGTGAGTTCCAGCAGGTACTCACCTTACCTCATCTCACCTGCACCAAGCAGGCCACTTCCTGATTTTCACTTCTTTACTTATAACCTGGGGCTGCACTAAGCCATGGTTTACTGTTCCATCAGCTTCCTGCTTATGAACTATTTATAATCACATATAATCACTATTTATAATCACGAATGTTCTGCAGTAGAGCTGCATCTTGAGGCATGGTCTACACTGCAGAAGAGACATATCTACACTTCCATGGTCTACACTGGAAGCTGTATGTGACCTTGAGCAGGTAACTTTTCCCCTCGGTGGCATTTTCTTCCCCTGTAAAATGAGATAGTTGAATCAGCTCAGTGTTTCTCAAGGCATGGCCCCCAGACCACTGGCATTAGAAGTGTCTAAGGAGAGTGACGACATGCAGACTCCCAGGCCCTAACCCAGATTTAAGAAATCAGAACCTCTGGGGACAGGGCCCAGGAATATGCATTTGAAATTCGCACCCTGCCCCACCCGCACAGGTGACTCTGACGCACAGTGAAGCTTGGGAACCAATGGCGTCGACGGTCTCTGATCTAGTGTTTGATTTCACTACCATTTCTTTTAGAGAATCATATGGCATCTGCCGGGGCCTGGTGTTCGTCTATCCTAATAACAAGCCACTCAAGAATCGAGGAAGGGCCTTGCCAGTGTTCTGTAAGACAGTCACCTGGACAGAAGCCTCGCTTGCTGGAGGAACGAAAGATGGAGCACTCAAACCATTGGAATTCCTCCCAGGACACAGGCCGAGGTGGGCGGAGGGGCCAGAGGCAGGCAGAGCTATAGGGAAATCCGACCCAGAGACGCATTTAGTTCACTTCACTTCGCGTTTCCAGCGGAGGGATTTAACAGGTTTAAAGCAGTTTTCTGTGAATCTTTGTCAAGGGAGTGTATATACAAACAAACAGGGAGGGTTTTTTTTTAGTAAAAAGTTAATCGGCTTAAAGTGTGCAACTAAATAAGCAAAGCTTACATTAAAGTGACCCACAGAGAAAGGACCCCATGGAAAGAAAGTTCTAGGAAATACAATATGGCCTCTATGTTCTTTTGTAGTTCCACGCTATAAATATTCATGGGACGGTGTTAATGGGGTCCACAGCTCTATGCAACCACAATAGTTTTTTTGTTTATTCTCGGGACCATGAACTTTGAAACCATGACCCTAAATTTCAGGACTCTGCATTCAGGCGCGTTTGCAGAACAGGCGGGGAGAGGTTCGGACTCTCGGAGGACAGAGGAGAGGAAGCAGGCGAGATGTGAATCATGCCTCCTGGATCTTTTGGTTGAGATTAAAGGGTAGGGTCTGTTTAGTATGGGAAGCCTCCTGTCCAGGGTCCCCATCTGCTGTGGCGTGGGGAGCTGGCCTTCTCCGGGGATAGATGGCTCAGTTGCTCAAGCATATGGCGAGAGGAGTGGGGAGTTGTAAATATTTTAATGGGATCAAACATATTTGTTGCAAGTTTTACACTGAAGACTTGAAAAACTTTAAAACAGAAGTATTTTTAAGATACAGAGAATTTCAAAGTCATCTAAGTAATGTCTTTTGTTTTCTCTATGAAGAATCTGGGGTCCAGGAAGGCCAAATGACTTGTTCAAAATATCACATCCAGAAGCCATGTGTGCTGACTCTCACTCATGCTCTTCCTCCTTTCTCACAATATATGTGCTCATGATATAACAGGAAGCAGAGAAAGCTAATTAAATGATGGTCAACACCAAGCCAGTTATTCAAATTAATTATATTAATTCTTCCTGTATTTTCCTCTTTGTGTATTATAGAATCAAGATAGTTGCAAATATTTCAGGAAATTGTTGCCCAAATTCACTCCAGGGACTTAGGCCCTAAATGGCTTTCTAACACTTTTATAGCCTACTTATCTATTCTTTCTTATATCTATCTGACTAGACTAAGTGACTGTATGTGGGTTTCTGTCCTAATTCTATTCCAATTGCTTCAGTTTGAATGGTGCGCCTTGTATGTGCCCTGCACTTCTCACAGGGAAGGCAAATGTGAGACAAACATGTGCCTCTCCTTACCCACTCTTGCCCAGGACAGATCTCCCTAACTGAGCACAGCCCCTCTTGTCCATGGAACCTGGACACAGCCTCCGAATCCGTCTCAACACGGTGCTACAGAGGACCAGCACGAATGTGCAGGAATGGCACATGAATCGAGACTTTTCTGCCATCTACGCCCTGCACCATGCTGGCAACAGTCCGTTTCCTATTTGTTCCAGCTAAGTAATTTCTATTTTCTAACTCTCCACGTGAAAGGTCAATCAGGACCTAGGAGAGCGCCCTACACAGATGGGTACTCCAGCCCGCTGCTCTCAAAGCTGATTGCGCCCGGAGAGAACACCCAGCCCTGCCTTCCGCCTTGGCTGGCATCATCCTACTCAACAGATGAGCAAGAGGATCTGCCCGGAGCCTGGGCTGGTGACCACCCCGCTCAATGCAGACACAGCCTCTCGCCTCGCCCCTTCATCTGTGTCACAATGTGGTAGTGCCGACATATGTCAGAACCCTGCCACAGCTCGGCTTTCCAAGCAGGACTTGCTTGTCTCAAAAACACTTGGTCAGCTAATTTCTGAAAAAGAAAAATTAGCCACCAGATTGGTATGGGCAGGCAGGCCAGATCTGCGAGGCTATTTCAGTTTTATAGTCCCAAATAGGTTTCATCTCCCACGCCAACCCCACTCAATGGGTGGTGTTTCTCTAAGCATTGTGAAGGGACCTCTCCGACCCCTAGGGAAGAGAGCCATGATCAATCAGCAATGCCTGCCACAGGCATGAGGGGGTGGGACGGGGAGTGGATCGCATATGCCACACATTTGCCATTCACAAATTATGTTGTAAAGACACTAAAAATATTTCAGTCCATGTAAATGAATAGCTGCGGCAAGGCCTGAGCTATGATTAATGTTATTCTTTGTATACTTATTCTCCACCCTCTCTGCTCTGCTCTGTGCCCAGGAAGCCAGTGCCTGCGGCTTATCCTCCAGATCCCCTTGCCCTCTCTGGCTTCTCATTGCCTCCAGCCAGGAGGAGACCCTGGAAGATCCCAGGGAGGAGAGAGAGAGGCCCGGGCATTTCTTCCCTGCTTTGGTGCTGCTGGTCTGGCCGTAGCCTCATCTCTCCCCAGCGCCCCTCCTACCTGGTGCCACCTCCAGCAACACTGCCCCCTCCCCTGTCCCGTCACTACAGAAACAGCTGGCTAGCCTCTTGTCTGTTCCCTTAACTCTGCATCTCTGATTAGTCCCTTCATGAAGTCTAGGGTAAATTCTGTTTCCTGCTGAGACCCTGACTTATACAGCTGTTCTAAGGAAATCCTTCCATTATTTCTACAACCAAATAGGAAGATGGGATTCTGCCTGGTAATGGGGATGACTACTTTGGCCTAAAATGACACTTTTCACTGCTTAATTCCAGCAGAGTATGACTTGCTGCTCTCTCATGCCTGCTGCGTTCCCACCGCGTGAGCTCACCTGGGCTCCACTCGGTAAGGGGGAGAAGGATATAGTTTAGCTCCTAAAAGCCAGAAGCTTCTCGGGCTCTAATTTTACACCTGATATGCCTGATTCCAGGACCAGGCACACCTCATAAGCCTTAATGTCTCCACTGTGGAATGATCTTTTGTAGAGCCATAAGTTACAAGCACAATCATGCATGACTCATTCTGAAGACAAGTCACTGGAGACTGTGAGTAGTGCAAAGAGTGGAGAGAGATGCTAAGTGGAGAGTGAAGGAGACCCGGGACCTACTTCCGGCCATGCCAGTAGCGATTCCTATGACCTTGGACAAGTTACTGCCCCTCCTAGGCCCTTGGGCTTCTCAGAGGAAACACGAAAAACTTAGAATAAATAATCACAAAAGTTCCTTCTAGCTCTAACATTCCATAACATTTGACTCAAAGGTCTTACTCTGTGTAGCTAGCTGGTTAACTTACAGTCATGGTAGTAGGTCCATTATCATTTTGACTAAATTTTCTTTGCAAAGGTCCAGCAAGTATAGCTTATCATGGCAGAGATTGGTCACTGCCCATCAATACCTTTCTCCCTTCTTCCATAATAATAAAATCTCCAATGTTTACTTCCAGGCCCTCCAAAAGAAAGATCTTCTAGACTCCCATGTAGCTATCTGTGGCCATGTGGCTAAGTTCCAGCCAATGCAATGAAGCAAAAGTAACAAATGGCAGCTCCTAGGAGGTTTCTTCTCACACATTCTTTGTTACCTTTTGTTTTCCATCCCACCCACGTCCAAACCATGCTTGTGATGGTTTGAGCTCTGGCTACCATTTGGACCAAGAGGACAAGGCCCGCAACCTGAAGAGAATGGAGTGGCACGCTGGAAGGAGCCTGGATCTTGGGGGACTTGATGGAGTCAAACTACCATATCGGCCCTAGATTGCAGACCTCCAGACTTTGAGGTGGGAAAGAAACAGATGTCTAGCTTGTCTAAGCCGATGTCCCAGATATCAATATATTGCCTCTCAGTTCCAAATCTGCCCTTCTTTGTCATGCTTTGTGATGCTGGAGCTGGACCCTGTAAACACTGCTCCTTCTCCAGCTGGCATAATGTTAGGCTTCGTCAGTACAGGGCACTGGAGGGACACTGCAAGAGGAAGGGACTTCTCCTCCCAGTTCCAGGGGTCTCAATTTGCTCCTACAGCAGTGGCTGCTGCCAGTGTTCAGGAGAACCTTTGACATCAACCCTTCAGAGTTCTGCCAATCTCCACTAGGCAAGTCCCTGCTGGCCAGTATACAGGTGACTTCTCCAACCTCCAGCGGGCCACAGCCACAGCCTCCCTATGAAGTTAGAATTTCAGCCTGGAAGGGCTGGGGTTAGGGGGAGGGAGGTGAACCTCCTCCTTCCCTAGCAGTTGCTGCTCACATCTGCCTTTCCTGTTTTCTTTGGAGTTCTCTTCATTTCCTGTAGGAGTCAATCCCCCTTTGCTAGTTAATAATTATTTATATTAGATTTTATAATTACTGCTTGAATTACTGCTGTGATTTCAGTCTCCTAACTGGACCCTGATGGACACAGCCAATTAACTTGGATCTGTTACTAGCAATTTAACCTAATCTGAGCTGATACAGCCATGCAGTTGTCCCCATGGGAAAAAATCAATGATATGGGGTGGAATAAGCTTTCTGCTTTTTAAACGTCTTCTCTCCAAAAATTATTTGTGACAAATATGGCAGAGAAAAGGTTGAAGCCCTTAATACTGAAAAGGGTTCCTTAATATTTACATGTCCAAAAATAAACCTCTAATTATAACAATGAGCATTAACAGAAGAAAAAGCACATGAACAGGAAATACAAAGAGCAGAAGAAACACAAATGGCCAAAATATATTTTTAAAAGTTTAAAATTATTTGAAAAAGAAATACAAATTAAAAGTGCAAGTTAAAGAAATAGCAAAGTACTTTTCTCAAACCAGCAAAGATTTTTACAAACTAGAATACAAACTATTAATTCTAATGGGAGTGTAAAGGAATAAAACATGTTGAAGGGTAATTTGAAAAGAAGAATCAGAAGCCCTAATGCGCTGGTACTTTTGACACAGCAATTCTACTTCTAGGAATTTATTCTAAAGAAATAATTAAAGATGAATATAAAAATCTAGCTACAAGGACAACTCCAGCATCATCATTTATAAAAGCAAGATTGGGGAAAAAATCTGTATATCCAACAATAGGAGACTGGATAAATAAATTATGATGCATCTATACAATGGTGCACAAAACAATTTAATTGGTGTTGTACAAGAATGTTTGTTACATAAGTGTCTTTACTGTCATAGAAAGAGGTTTGTGGTACTAAGTCAAAGTGAAACAGAAGTGGGTTCAAAGCAATATGTACAACATTTTTAGGAGAAAAATGTTACAAACATGCACAGAAAAACTCTGCAAGAACATACAACAAAATGTTAACAACAATTACTTCTAGGCAATGGGATTGCTGGACATTTTTAATTCTCCTTGCTATATATATTTTCTAAATGCTCTCCAGCGGATGTACATTAGCTTACATTAGCTGCATAGTTAAGAAAAACATTTTATGTTAAAACATTACTCCCTTCCCCACCCGCCTCAAGGGCACCCCAGTGCTTACTGAACATGCCTGGATGAACTCATTCATGCTGCAACCATGACCCTGAGGCACAGCTCAGCTCAGGGTCCCTCCCACACACAGAGCCCCAATCTCTTCCCACCTTCCCTCCTTTCCCATACCCAAGGCCAGAGCCCACATCCTCGTGCTCCTAGCCCTGGAAGTCCTGGTGGTCGCCCTGCTTCCTGCTTCTACAGATCCTAAGCATCATATGTCTTCAATAGAATAGTCCTCTGCTCAGAAACCATCAATAGCTCATTTCCTTAGGGATATATTTCAAATGTCTCAGCTTGACATTCCCTGCTCCACACTGATTTCCATCTTGTTGCAACTGTCCTGCAAAGTACGCCAGAGTAAACCCCCAGCCCCAGGCACATCACTCGCATTCTTGCTGCCTCACCTTACTCACACTGTCTATTCTACCTGCAATGCCTTCCCCTGCGCCCCAGCTTCTCCAAATCCCATGCATCCTTCCAGGCCAAGCTCAGGGCTTACCAACCCCCTCACCATCCTTATGGTGATTGCTACATTTTCTGAATTCGAATTTGCTCAGTTTTCCATTGGACAGACATGGGTTGAGCACCCACCATGTGATGGCACATTGGCGACTGGGGAACCAAAGGAGTCTAGTTTCTACCCCTTGGAGCTCGTTGTCCAATATGGAGACAGTCAGTCAGCAAGTAATCACACCAATAACTACACCCCATTATTGACTGCACAAAGCGTTATGTGGAAGAACAATGGTGATCAGATATTTAAGAGAAGGAACCTGGCTGAGATCAGGGGCTGGGAAGCCCTCACAGGGGAGATGACATGCGAGCTGAGTCCTGGAGGATGAGTCAGAGGTGACCAGGAGGAGAAGCCAGAGACCTTCCCAGGCAGGAGGAAGAACTGGGGTGAGGCAGAGCCTGGCAGGTGAGGGGAGGAGGCTGAGCCAGAGGGACTGCTCTCATTCCAGGTGCAATGGGAAGTCAATAAAGGGTCCTGAGCAGGTCTGATTTTGCAAACATGATCAGATGTGAGTTTTGGAAAGATCACTCTGCCTGCAATGTGGAAAACAGGTTCAGGTAGAGCAGAGCGGCATCAGGAGACTGGTTCAGGCCCTGTTGCAACAGCCCACGTGGAAGCTGGTGGGGGCCTGGACCAAACGGTGGCAGTGAGGATGGAGAGAAGTGGATGGGCTCAATTTTGGAACAGAACTGACAGCATCTGTGTTGGACCACATGAGAGAGGGAGGGCGAGTCAGGTATCCAGGTGGCGACTAGGTTTCTGGTGTAAGCACCTGGGTGGACTCTGGTACCAGTGTGGTACCTGCAACCACGGGGCCAAGCACTTACTGAGCCAAGGAGGAAAGGACAGGAAACCAGTGCTGGCTCAGCAGGGGGAGTGCTGCCCCAGGGACATGGACAAGAAGGGTAGCTTAGGGCTACGTCTGTGGGAAACCAGCTCACAGGACTCTCATCAACTCCAGGCCAGTAACCCAGGTGGGAGGAAGGGAAAGAGGCTCAGTGCAAATTGCAGGATGAGACAGAAGATAAGTGGTCCAGCTGGCAGAGCAGGCAAAGACTCAGGGCTGAACATCACCACTCAAGTGCTCATGCAGGCGAGCTTGAGAATATTTATTGGTAATTGGCAGAAGTGGTTAGTGGTGGCGTGATCACAGATAGGTCTGTAACCAATCAGCAGGAAAGCTCTGCTCCTGTTGCTATGTTTGCATCCAGGCAGAACTGTATTATAAGCAGGCTAAGAGGATACCAGGAGAAACCTGCTTAGATGCATCTGGTTTATCTGTCATCCTCTCCCTGCTTCATGGACGAGAGCAAGTGAGCTGTGGAGCAATAAATTATCACTTGCCACATGCTATGTATCCCAAGAGAACTCTTTGCAGCCCTGAGAGGGAGATATTAGCATTCTCAGGCCACTGGGACTGTCACTTACAGGGAAATTCTTAAATAGAGAACAGTAACAAGACTAATAGAAGAGCTCACAATGACTACTTGCTAAATACTTCTGTTCATGGCCTCATTTAATCCTCGAACAAACCCATATGATTTCCAAATGAGGAAACTGAGGCTCAGAGAGGTTAAGAGACTTGGTCAAAACCACACAAGTAGTAAAGGCAGAAGCGTGCTTCAAGCCACAGGCCACGTCATGCCAAAAACAGTCTCTTCAAGAGGATGTTTCACTGCTTCTGCTCCTTCTCACCCGGCACCTCCTTGAGAAAGATTGGCCACCCAAGTCTTCTCACTCTGGAGGGGAGAGTGCCCGGACCCATTGTCCTCGACTGTTTTGACACCTATGCACTGCCCCTGAGGAACAGAGGGAGGCAGGTGTATTTCAACACCTTGTATTTGTTCATTTTTTCTTCCCTATGCTTTGGGACTAAGAGTACTCTGAAAGCCAGAATTTTCTCATCCTTGTCAGACTCCTAGCCAAGGACAGAGCAAAAGGCAGGGAAAGGTAGTGGACTCTGGTCCACTTTGCTTGGGGAACAAATACACAAACATGACCTTCACTCTGGGCAGCGTGGAGATACTTGTTCACTGTGGGTGGAGAAGCCAGGCAAAGCCAGAGGCCCCTGGGCTAGAGAGACCATGTGGCCTAGAAAGAACAGGGACTGGAGGTCCTCCTCATTCCACTACGCACAGGCTCAATGTCGTGTGCAGGTCCCAGCCCAGGCTCTGCCCTGTGCGAGCCCCCGGCCCACGTCCCACCATGCCCATGACACCCTATGAGCCCGGCCATCCCCTGTGAGTGTCCAGACCGTCTTCTGCACTGTTTGAGAGACCAATGGGGGAAACAGAAGGAAAATAGCTCTGCAAACCATCAGGTGTGGCCCGAATCGCTAAGGAAAGGCTATTATGTGAGGGTTACTACATTGTTCTTCCTCTTGAAAACATGGTGAGGGTTGAGAAGACAAAGGTTTGGGAACCAGTGAAGCTACATCCTCTGTTCAGATGGCTTGATTGGTCTCCCTGGGGGAGGAATGTACTCCACCCTCAAATGTGGTGTGGACTACATCCTGCTCGGACCCCAGCTCTTTGGACCCTGGAGGCCATACGAACACTGGCTTGGAAAGAAGAGAGCCTGGGAGGAGCTGTTGGCTGAGTAGCGGCGTGGGCCAGCACCACTCAGCGTCTCCGAGACTCAGGGGCTGGTTTCTCAGGTGGGGCCCAGACAGTTGGTTGGCTTGCAGGAAACGGAATCCTCGGCCTAACACCATCCTCAGGGAGGCCAGGGAGATTCACAGCAGATTTAAGTTTCTAGGTCAAAATCCAAGGGTACAGAGGAGCTGTCAGCGTGACATCATTAGAACACATAAAACTCTTAAGACATCATCTGGCTTTGGTTGTATAGATAGTTGGTTTCCTGTCATTTGGAAAACTTGTGGCATTTCTTTGGGATGATGATGTTAATGTAAAAGATAGCATTTACTGAATGTTTACCATGTTCCAGGCACTCTTCTAAGTGCTTTGTCTATAAACTCATTTCATCCTCATAATAACCCTATGTGGTAGACATTAGTAACCACAT
The DNA here is from genome assembly GCF_040939455.1 of Microcebus murinus. Classification (NCBI taxonomy): domain Eukaryota; kingdom Metazoa; phylum Chordata; class Mammalia; order Primates; family Cheirogaleidae; genus Microcebus; species Microcebus murinus. Next base: position 29,116,605 of record NC_134117.1, on the reverse strand, counting down.
TTTATTTTAGACCGTTTCACTCTGTTACCCAGGCTGGAGTGCAGTGGTACAATCAAAACTCACTGCAACCTCAAACTCCTGGGCTCAAGCGATCCTCCTGCCTCGGCCTCCCAAAGTGTTAAGATGACAAGCATGAGCCACCATGCCCGCCAGTAACTATGTTTTATAGATGAGGAAACTGAGTCCCAGCAAGTGTAAGCACCCCAGCAATCTGCCTGTTAATTCACTCACTTTGCCCCCCGAATGTCTCACAGGAATGGAAAGCAGTGCTGTTTATATGACTTGATTTAGTCCACACACTTTTTTGGGGCATGAGAGGTTCTTCATGGGCCACACAATCCTAGCAATATTTCATATTTATCAGGCATTTCTACTTGCTAGGCACCATCTCAAGTGCCTTTCATATACAAGCCTGCTAATAGGTGTTTCTTTTAACCGCATGATACAGATGAGGACACTGGGGCTTTAAAGGCTGAGGGACTTGCTCAAGGTCTCACAGCTAGTAAGTGACAGAGCAGTCACCAAAATCAGTCTGATTCCAAAGCGTGGGTATGAAGCCACAATGCCATGACAAGGTCCTTGTTCCCCGCAGGCTGGGAGGAGCCAGGCGCTCAAACAACCGTGGCCCAGCCCGGGGAGTGGGGTGAGAGTGAGCGGAATAGCAGTGGAGGTCTAGAACTGCCCAGCGAGGTGCTGCAGGAGAGGGCCTGCTGACCCGTCTACACTCAGCTTCCAGCCAGGAGCATCTTCCTGCTGAGCAGCCCTGGGCGGAAGGCTCCCCAAGGTCTAACTAGCAAGTAGATCCTCAGCACAAGTGCAAGGCCTGGCACGACCCAGATGCCCCGCAGACCTGCAGCTGTGTGGACAGCTCCGAGGCACCATGGTGGCCCCCGTTCCCCTCACTGTGCTGGACTGCAGGAGAAATGACACTCTCCCAACACACACACCACCCTCGGGAAAGGGCGTGCAGTGCTGACCACTGCACCACTGTGCAGGAGAGAAAGGAAAAATGGCTCCCACTGATGTAAGACTTAGGGACCTACCTTGGATGATGTCGTTGTGGCCTTTTCTATCTGCTGAACATGGGCTGTGCCCACAAAATTCACGCTTCACTTATTTTGAGACCCTCGCTTAACAACAGTGATCAGGTCTGAAATTAAGAATCTCTAACTCTAATCACACCATATGGAATCCATTATTCATCTATTGTAAAAATTCAAATTCCTCTGCAGCATTTCAACAAAGGAGTTCAAGAAGAGCTTGTGAGCACCTACTTTGTGCTCTAATAATGTATACATCAGGCATCCATGTATACATCAGCACTTGCCTTTGTGCCAGATACTGTGCTCAGTCCTAGACAAACATTGTTATCATTTCATCCTTGGAGCAAACCTGAAAAGTGGATATTAGTTCTTTTCAAGTAAGGAGTGAGGCTCAGGGAGGTTAAGTAACTTACTCAAGGTCACACAGCCTTGCCTACCAGCAGATTTTGAATCCAAGTCTGGCAGGTGCCAGAGCCTGTGCTCTGAAGCTGCTCACACCCTGCCCCGCTGCACTGCAGAGTGTGAAATACTAGAAACAGAGGCGGACTAGATGCTGCTCCCACCAGGAGAATCAGGAGAGACAAACATTTAACTCCAACATGGCCCTGAAATACTGTAATTCCATTGAATCAGCACCCACCCATCAGAAAGGCATTATGACAAGGAGGAAAGAAAATAAAGATGTAAAAATGTCAGTTGCCCTTACCTGGCCATGGCCCATGGTGTGGGAGTCTGACTGGGGACAGGCAGAGTACCTGGAAGATGGCAGCGCCCATTCTGGGAACAGGCTGTGCCAGGGAGACAAGCTTCCAGGAGGCACCATGTGAAGCAAGAGGACGCCTGGCCCTGCCAGGGAGGGCGCGAACTCCGGAGGGGCACCGCCCAGGACTCTCCGTGCAGGACCCTCCGCCCAGGACTCTCCGAGCCCCCCAGCTCCACTCTGGGCACTGTCGGGAGGTCCGCAGCACCCCGGGCCAGGGCTGCCTCAGTGTCCAGGCTGACAATAACATGAGGGCTGCCAGACAGTGCTCTGGGTGACCCCAAAATAAAACCATATTAGTAAGACGTCTTGGAGAGAACGGCAAGGTGAAGTGCAGCACCACATTCCAGGCAGGAGTAAGGTCTGGAGGAAGTGTGGGGATTGCCCTCTCCACTGTCTCCAAGCCATAAGCCTCAGGGGCCGCCAGCCATATTTATCCTATTCTAACCCGGGACCCACGGCCGTGGAGAAGGCCCTGGGTTTACCAAGCCTTCAGCTGAAAAGCAAAGCTGGCAGTCAGCCAGTTCCTCTGGAGTTAATAAACTCCAAAGGCAGTGCAGCACTTTCATGTCATTCGAGCCTCACATAGACAATTTTGGTGATCTGAGTCACATACTCTCAGCTCAACTCTGGGCAGGTCCCTGCTTTTGCTGTATGTCACCCCACTTTTCTGCTTAAGAATTTTTCTGAATCTGTAGAGCTCATACGCCTGGATGTTCAGGGAAGTTAATGGGTTGGGGAGTGTGGCAGATTATATTTCAAAAACCTGGCTGCGACAGTCTCTCTCAGACCACGTGCCCTTTTAACAACGTGACTTTGACATTCCTCTCCTTGGAGAGGTGGGTCTATGCTCCCTCCCGTTGAATCTGGGAGGGCTTGTGACCACGGTGGAAGTAACTCTGAGGTAAGGCCATCCAGGGCAATGCAGCTTCCATCTGGTTCTCTTGGGAAGCTTACACTGAGATTCCCACTGCCATGCTGTGAGGAAGCCTAACTAGCCCACCTGGAGAGACCACATGGAGACACCCATGTGTCGGTGTTCTGGCCAATAGTCCAACTGAGGTCTCAGGAAATAGCCAGTCTCAACTGCCAGACACCTGGGTGAATGAGCCTCCAGATGGTTTCAGTCCCCAGGTGTCTTCACTCCAGCCTGCAGGTGTTCCTAGCTGAGGCTCAGATGATGCAGAAAGAGACAAGCCATCCCTGCTGTGTCCTTTCCAAATTCCTAGTCCACAGAGTCATGAACATAAGAAAATAGAAGTTGTTCTACCCCACTGAGTTTGGGGTGGTTTCTTACCTAGGAATAGAAACTGGAGCAGGGAGCAAGCCACAAAGGATGGCAGCCTTTGGGCAGATGCCGCGGCCTCCTACTCTGCGGGCAGATTGTTCTGGGAGGCATCCTGTAAGCTCCCCAGAAGCCTGTTGCCTAAAGCAGCAACCTTGCTCCCACTCCCTTCACTCGCTTTCCTCCTTCCCTGACTCTTCTTGCTTCCTGGGATCACCCTGCAAACAACCTACACACAAGTCCTTGTCCAAGGCTCTTCTTTCAAAGGAATCCAATTCAAACTGGCCTCTTGTCCACCCCACACTGCAAGTGTTTTTGCTCCCACCCCCACTTTGCAGATGAGGAGACTGAGGTATGGAAAGATAAAATGATTTGCTCAAGGCTACACAAGGTAAGAGGCAGGATAATGACCCGGGCCTCCTGGCCTGGAGCCCGCTAAGGAGTTGTGGGTGAGGACAGGCAGGCGGGCAGGAGCATCCTCCCCAGATTTGCTCTCAGAGGCATGGTGGTTGGGAGGGTGCCTTGTGACTGACAGTCAGCTGAACAGGTGGCTGCACTGACAGTTTCAGAAGAGAAACAAAATGGCAGAGCTGTGGATGACCAGACAGAAGAGATGCCCCAGGAGCCCCACGCCCCTCGCCAGACCCAGGCCAGGGGGTCTTCACAGACTCACTCCCACTCCGTAATCATCTGATTTAAAAACCATCCCTTTTCATAGTATCAAATAGATTGTCTATTAGTAAATTTAAGTTTTACAGAGTAAAGCCCACTTCAAAGGTCAGTGTACAGATGTTCTTTCAATACATTTCTAGCAAATCTGTTTATAAAGTACCTATCTATATGTCAGGCATTGTTCTAAGCAATTTATCAGGAATCATCCCCATTTACAAATGAGGAAACTAAGACCCAGAGAAATCAAGTGACCTCCCCAAGGTCACATAGCTTGTGGAAAACAGAGTAAATGATAAAATGGTAAAAATGGCATACAAATTGCAAAAGAGGTAAAACAATAACATTATAAATGGCCTATAATTACCAGTTTACTCAGTTTCTAAGAGGCTGGGCTAGATGCAGAGCTCATAGAGCCACACGCACTGAATAAGGAGGAGCCCGGGGCTCGAACTCAAATGCCCGCAAGGTACGAAGTAGGCCCAGGGCAAGAAGGTCGATTGGGGCAAGAAAATGAGCTCCCTGGATCTGTGGGTTTGCAATCCTAACAAGTCCAACATTTTCATTCTACAGGTAAGAACTGAGGCCACAAGAGGATGGGACTTGTCCAAGGTAACACAGCCACTGGGCCAGGAATAGATCCGAGACTCTCCCCTCTGCGTTCTGGATCTGCTGCAGAATGGAGACTCACATGGAGAAGGGACAGGTGGGAGTTGTTTTATTAATAGATTTGAAGCCCTAAGGTGGGTCCTCGAGAAGAGCATCTGGCTGGAGGAGCCAGGGAGTTAGGATTTGACTGGGATGGGATGGGAAGCTGGCCCTAAAAGTTTGCATTAAATATGCAACCAAGAAGTGCAGTTTGTCGCCAGCCAAGAGGCAAGTTCTTCCATTGAGACTGCAGTGCACTGGCGAACTGCATGTTGATGCTCCCCCCACCCCTCTCCCGGAGCTGTTCCCTAGGGAATTTCCAGGAGGACGGGCAAAGAGAGCTACTACCTTCCCCGCCCTTCCTGTCTTCCTTGCCATCGCCCTCTTCTGGCCAGGCTCAGCATCAGCATAGCCCAGGGAGAGCCCAAAGGGTTGGCAGGATTCAAAGATGGTCCCGGAGGAGGATGCACACAGCCGGCTGAAACCATACTCCGGAGACCCTCTACCTTCCAGCCCTGCTGCCCATCCCATCCTGCCTGTGAATCGTAACAGAACATGCATGCCCCTGCTTATCTTGCATTCTCTCCAAAAGCACTGAAGAAAATGTGGCCCCAGTAGGCAAGCCTGCCTCAGGGTTATCCCGCAAGGCTGAGTCTGGGAGCTGGGAAGCTCTTACAGAAGACTCAAGTCTCCATCACTTCTGGATTTGAAGCACCCAGACCAGCACCCAACATACCAGAGGTGCTCAACACATTCCTGAGCCAACTGAATGCCTCCCTACTCCAGGCCCCAGCTGTCCACACTGCCTCCCAGAGGCCCTAGCTCGCACCCAGTGGTCAAACCACTGCCTTCTTTAGCCCCCACCCATGTTCCCAGTGTCAGGGGCCCTCTTTTAGGGCCAGGCCAGGCCATCATTCCCACCGTACTCTGGAGATCCTCCTCCCTGGCCATGAGTTGGGCCCCATGACGAAGTGGGGTACCTCAGTCAGGCAGGTACCTGCTGATATTCTCTCAAATGACCCAGGAACCAACTCATCTGCCCACCTTCCTAACTCAGAGGCCCCGCAAGGTACAGCTACAGGCGGATATTCTGCAGGAATCTTCCCTAGGGTTAGACCAAGCTCCTCAAGCCCAGTTTGATCTTGAACCTTCCCAAGATTCTCAGGTCTCACAAACTCCCTAGGTCCTCCAGCCTCCTAGTAACCTTGTCTCCCCCAGACCTCACCCAGCTCTGAGCCTCCCAACCCCCAGCCTAGACAAGAGCCACTGCAGTAACAGTAACAGTAAAAACAACTACAACGCCGTAATTATACTATCTGCAGAGAATTTTCCCATAATCTTCTGAGGCCTCTTGTAATTACTGTCCCCGGTTTAGAGACAAGAAAGCCTAAGCTGACAGAGGTCTCGGGCGAGTGAAGGAATGGGGCCACCGGCCCACAGCACTCACAGACCTGGCCGGCCACAGCACCCGGGAGGAGCACCCTGCCCCCCCACCCCCACCCACTCCCAGCCCCCACCCCCCCACCCCAGGGTGGAGGCCGAGCTCTTCGCTTTTCCGCTCATCTCTGCCGGCCGCCAAGCGAAACGGGCTGGACAATGCCGGAGATGAACCACTACCTGCGGACCTCTGGCCACCGGCCAGGAGCGGCCGTGCGGGCCTCGGAGCCCATCATCCTTCTGTCCCTGCTGGGAACTGCCCTAAGACCATCGGATCTCTAGGGCATGCGCTTGGGCCCCTTTGAGGGAGGCTAGCGCTTCAACGACTCCAGCTCCAGCTCGGAAGCCGCTCCCCTGGGGACCCACGAGCCGGCTGGTGGCTCGGGTAGCGGGAGCTGCGGCGCTGGGGGGCGACTGCGCCCAAAAGGCCCGCGCGTCCCGGGGCGCAGCTTCCTGGAGGGATTAGAGCACCTGCCGGCTTCCATCTCCGCCCGCCCGGGCGACCCCGGGCCGGGACGATGCTGAGGGGACTACAGGGAAGTGTGCGGCGATTGAGTCTTGACATTCTCCCTCGGCAACCCCTTCCTTTTGCCTGCTGAGAAGCTTTTCTTTTCAAAATCTCTTCTCAAGAGTCGCCACAAGACCTTGGGAAACTTTGCGCGAAACTTACAACTGCCGTGAAATCGGAGCCAGCAACTCCATCTGAGCGTGGGAGCGCCGCGCCCAGCCCGGCTCCTCAGCTGCAGCCCAGAGCGCCGGCGGTGGCCCGTGCCGCCCGGCCGGCTGTCAGCTGCCCAGGCGCCCGCCCCGGGCCGGAGCGCCCTCTCGGCCTCGGGCACCCGCCCCGATCCCCTCTCGGAACGCTCCCGCGGCCGCCCCCCGGGTGCGGCGCAAACCTGGGCCGGGACGTCCCAGCCTCGGAGTGGCATTTAAGCAGTTCCTCCGGGCATTGTCTTCCCGGGGAGCCGGGGCATCTCAGGGGAGGGGAGGGAGACCCGCCCGGCAGACGGCCCACCACTTTATTTGCATTTCAAAGGCAAACTTCTGCGGGACTCCCTGGCGGCCGCTGCACCTACCGGCTTTGCACGGGTCGTGGTAATGCTCCAGCTGCTGCTCCGCGCCTTCTTCGCCTTCCAACGCCGAGTAGTCCCAGGCGGCGTCCGGGCGCTCCCCGAGCCCCCCGGCGCCGCGGGGCAGCGGCGGCAGCAGCAGCAGCAGCGACACCAGGGCCCCGAGTGCAGCCTCCCGGGGCATGGTGCCGCGGGGCTGGCCGTGCAGAGGGAGTTGCGCGCACCAAAGCTCGGCTCGGCGAGGGTCGGGGCACAGGGTCGTGTCTGTGGCGGCCGCGCTCGGCGGTTACGCGCGGCTGCCCGGCATGGCTCGGGCGCGCAGCGAGCGGAGCGCGGCGCCCCCTGTCCGCGTCGGGGAACCGGGAAGCGGCCGCGCGGAGCTACTTGCCCGGCGGCCGAGGCTGCGGCGGCTGCGACTGTGGCGGTGGCGGCGGTGGTTGGAGCAGTGGCCGCTCCGCCCCTCTCCACCAGGGCTGGACCAAACAGCCCTCGCCATGGCCCTGGGCAGCCAATCGCCCGGGCGCCCGAGGCGAGGCCCCGCCCCTCCCCGGCACCTCCGCAACTTCGGAGGAAGGGGAGCGGGGAGCGGGGAGCGGGGAGCGGTGCCGAAGCGGGCGGCCGGCGGCGCGCCCACCCGGCGAAGGCGCCTGCTGCGGGCGCCACCCGGCCTCCGACTCCCGACAACGCCGCTCCTGAAGATCGAGGCCGGGCTTCCCGCCTGTTTTATTTCCGTAACTCACTTTACAACTCCGACGCCCACGTGTACGAAGGCAGGCGGCAGCGGCTAGAGCCGGCAGCGCAGGACCAGAAGCCCGATGTGAGCGGCCGCGTCGCCACCAACGCGTGTGCTTTCGGACGATCGCTTCTCTGCAGGGATGAAGTGAATTCAGGTCCCTTTCAACCCAGAAAAAAATTCAGGACTGCGATTCTCTCAGCTCTCTCAATATCTCGTCGTCCAGCCATGAAGGGCGCTTGCTGCGGCACCCACCTAACCTAACGTAGTGGCTGGCAGTACGTACGGAAGAAAAATTTAAAATGACAGAGTTCCCCTCTAGGTGACCCTATCCTTTAGTAAAACAGTCCAAGATGCTTCATACAGGCAAAAAGACTGACAAATCAACAAGCTGCATGTGCTATTTGTGTTAAATTACATACACGTTTTTATTAAATAAGCCACTCACCATTAACTTGATGGAATAAAAATGACCAATTTCTGAAGTCTGGTTATTTCTTCCCAATTAAAAACAAATGCCCAAATAATTTAGGAGAACGATCAAGAGCTATTTGAAACCCACTTCTATATTGTACATTAAATGTAAAATTGTCACAACTGAGCCATTTTGATTTAGAGACATGAAAAGTATTACCATGAAGCTTTTCAAAGATGTTTTTATGCAAGCAAAATTGCCCAAATCAAGAAGTATAACAAACAAATGTGTATGTGTAGAGATTTTTTAGCATCACACCCAGTACAATCTTTTTTCATTTAAACTGCAAAGCAGAGAAATGAAATGAACTTCCCTTTGGGATTTACATATGGTTTCACATACATTAATGACAATAAGAGTCAACAGGGAGCCCAGAGCTGGGCTTTACAGTGATCTCTCAAAATATGGTCATCTGTCTTCTCATCTATTAACAAAGATAACAAGCAGGATAGAAAGTCCTTCAAACCACTGAGCCAAAGGCACCCTTCTCTTTAACCACTGGAAGGGTGCTACTCCATATTTTGTTAATGGCTCTTAGAAAGAAATGTGGAGTTGACCCTGCTTCATGCTGAGTTTTCATCAAATGGGCACATACATGATGGAGCCAGATTGGGCAAGATCTGTTTAGAAACTCTCAGGCAGGAGTAAGGAATTTGGGGGAACGAATGCCACCAAATGGCAGGGAAGGCCAAGTGGCTGCTAAATAGGCAATAGGTGTGGGAGGGGGTCAAACAGCATTTCTGCCTCAACGCTGGAAGGAGTCAAACCCAACGCCATAGTCCTCTACATTCACCCCAGTGAAGGTCACCACCTGTCAGTAGACAAGTTAACATCTAAAAGGCCTAACAAACTTCTGTGACACTTCCAGGTCTCCAGATGGCATTAGACAAACAGACAACTGGCTTCCTCATTAGCAGAGAATTCCTCTGGAAAACAGACATGAGAGGCCACCTCTTGTGCAAGCACGGCGGTCGTGAGCTTTCATTGCCTCCAACCCCCCCCACCTGGTGAGTGGCTGCCAGGTCTTCTCACCAACACCCTTTGTCCAAATATTTTGAACACGGTAGTGCTGCTAGGTGAGCAAGCTGCACAGTTTTATGTCAGAAGTCCAGTTTAGATGGTACTTTATCATCCAACAAATAGCAACAAAATATCTGGATCATAATAGAAAGGTTAGAAAGGAATGATGGAAAAGGGATGGTTCATATCGGTTCTATCGTTCCTGATTTCACTCACCACTTTCACAGTTAAACTCTAATCTAGGTTCAGATTATTTTTAAAATATATTTTTCTTTAATTTAAATCCCATGAAAAAACTGGAAGTTTAGAAAAGGCTTTATGACCTAAAACTGTTCAATTTAGTTCCATCATTACATTCGTAATTATTTGCAGATTTCCTCCCCATCTCTCTGGATCCTGTGGAAAACCTGTTTAAGTGGACACAAGCTTTTCCTCTCTCTTAGATGTCTTTCCCCCCCCGCCCAGCTCATTTCATCTATATGCCTAGGCCCAGGATAACAGTTCTCTTGCAGCCACTCTCAGACCTTTTCAAGTCTACCCTAACTACTATCTATCCTCTTTACTCCACCTAGGCCACTTCCTTCTCACTTTGCCTTTCCAGGCCACTGTACATCATCATAATCTCCTCCAGTGCAAGAAGCAGAGCCTCTAGAATAAAATGGACACGCTCATCTGCTAGCTCATTCCTTTGTTCACAGTGCTGACCACTGAGAAGGTATTCTGAGTTCTTTGGCAAAGGTAATTAAAAATATTTAATATTGTTGCAACTTTTAGCAGCTGCTTAAAACCCTTCTTGGCCCTCCAAAACCTTTATCCAAGGTCTTCAGGGTGGCATACCAGGCCCTCCATCCACCATCAGGCCTTCCTTTCACCTTTCCAGCCGTGGCTCTTGCCACCTCCCACATTACATTCCTGTTGCATTAAACACCTGGCAGTCATCCTAACAGGGCACTTCACATCTTCACGTCTCTGCCTGGGATACCTTGATAACCACACACCCTGCATCCTCATGCCAGCATCTATTACACCAGCTGCCAGATCTATGGCACCTACCTATTCAGGTCTGCCCTACCCTACTGTCTTGTAACTGCAGCAGACCTCTCTGACAGACTCCATCCCGGGCAGGGGTGAGGAACCGGCGGCCTTCTGATCTCAAGATTGTTTTTTTTAAGCACCAAAGGAGGCAAGAAAAGCTTCATCTTTTCTCTGTTCCACCCCTTTTAATAAAAGGATTTGTTCTGTAAAATGTGGATTCGGTCAAATGGCCGCACTTAAGGACCTAGACAGCCACATGTGGCCTTCAGGCTGCAGGTTCCCTACCCTCTAAATAACCGTCATGTTAATTGGCCAGTTAAAATGACTTAAATCAGCTGCTCGCTACAACCATCTCCCTCATTTTATTTTCATGTGAAACTCCTGTCACCTTAAGCATACAACTTTTGAAAATGAAAATCATTTTAAATAATCAAATAATTTTAAATACATTTGTAGACTACATTAACAATCCCACATGTCCCAATGTAGGCTTATTTCCCCCTTTTTAATGTTACATTGTAGATGGTTTCATAAAATAGTTTACACTTTGAAATCAAGAAGTTGGCTGCATAACAGACTCCCCTCTACTCTTTGTTTTCCAACTAGATAAAAAAAAAACGTTCATTAAAGAGATCAGAAGTAATGAAAATTTGTACCAATTTAAAATTATCTGGCTAACAGGATTGCCAAGTTTAAGTGCTGACTGAGGCAGCTAATAAAACTAAGGGGGAGAAAAGAACTAAGGAGGTTGATAAGAACTTTTAAAAAGTAGTTAGAAATGAAGATGAAAAACAAAAGTACAAAGCAATTAGCCACTGATTTAAATGTACCACAATAAAAATAATCCCTTCCATTTGTAAAGAACACCAATTTTCAATGTGACTTCTACACATTGCGCCCCATACTGGCGAGGTGACATCCCCAACAGTCAAGACAACAGGGCCCTAATCCTGATTTCTTCTGGACTAAAATTAAGAGCTTCTTCAGCTGCCCTAGTTTTTTTATCTATAAAATGTGGTTATCCACTCTACCAGTCTCACAGGAGGGCTGTACCGGAACATACGTAAAATTGCTTTTAAAAAGTAGTAAGTACTAGACAAATGTAATGCATTATCAATCAGGAGAATGATAGGCGTAGGGAACGGTGGGGTTTGAGTGTAGGAGTCAGTTATTATACAAAAAAAGTCAAAAGAATGGTAATAAGAGAAAAATCATTAAAAAAAAAACCTTATTCATTGTACCATTCTCTCAACTTCTCTATACATTAAACATTTTTTTCAAAATACAAATTTTGGGGAAAAATCAAACCTTAAATTTTAAATCCTTCATTTCAGGGTTGAGCAAAACTATGGCCTACTGGACATTTTGGTAAAGTCATATTGGAACACAGGCTCACTCATTAATTTATGTATGTTTACTATGGCTGCCTTTGTGCTACAACAGTAGAGTAGTTTTGACAAGAGACTATATGGCCCTCAAAGCCTAAAATATTTACTGTCTTGCCCTTTACAGAAGAAATTTGCAGACCTCTGCTTTATTTAAATGTGGAAAGCTTTTAATAATCTCTTCATATGCATGCCAATAATAATGGGTTATTCCTTATGATTGGTTTACCTGTTTCAAAACAGAAAGAAATAATGCATCCAAGGGAAGTACATTTAACTTTTTATTACTTTTTAAAAATCCAATTTCAGATAAATTAACAGACTATATAAGAACCTGAATTGTATCTGATACATTATATACTGAATTTCTATTACTAAAAGCCAGTTGGAATATGGCCTACACAAACCAAGGGTGTATTCAAAATGGAAGTGACAATCAAGTAGTAATTGTTTCCTTCCAACTCTGTCACGGACTGCCTGCACTCTATGGGAATTATTAGATTCAAATTTGATATAGTTGAAAAGCCTAAGTGGAACTGCTTTTCCAAGAATGCTCTGTTATTTCTTCCTTGCCTTAAAATCTTACAACATTTATAATTTTCAAACAACCTAAATTGATGAACTGGAGTAAACACACACTATGCTATGTTATAAATTATTAGCAAGCCTAGTTCACCAATATTTCAAAATAAGGTTTCACAAGTTTCTTCATTTCCATTTCCTAACAGTGAAATAAGAACTTAATTTTGTTTACATTTGTCTTGCACATTTCTGTCATGTAAGAATGTCAAATCAGATGTCTTGGGAAATGTTCACAGGAGAGAACTAGAGTTAATCCTCTATTGAATTTAAGTCTTACAAAATTTCAGCAGGTATATGTGTTAACTTTCTGATCTACCTTACCTATAATCTAGTTTATTTCTGTACACACTTCCAAATGATCACCATAAATTTTCACTTTTCTGTTCTCTTCAACACCTTGATTGCTAAAATTTAACTTCATAACTATAGAATTTTAATGAAGATATAAAACATTAATGAATACTTATGTTTTTATGTCATGACTCCTATTTATGTTCCAATAAATCAACAGAATGAAGCACTAAAACACTGAAATCTAAACTTTAAACCCAGATAGAACTGCAGTGTATAGATTACAAATAGGCTTTCCACCCATCAGAATTCATATACAGAAGCCCTTCAGTACATAGCTTTTCCTGAACAAATTATATTAATACGCTCTTTTTCACATTTATAAAAATTCAGGAAGTTTTTAATAACATTTATTTGCAAGATATTTGGCATAAGGTGGTGAGTAAACATTCAGGAAACAAAAGTTATATCAAAATAAATACAATTTGTAAATAAACCCTAAACAAAGTGGCTTTTGGAAGAAGTGGAATTTGCAGCAACCAACTTTATAGAGGTCCATCCACACTTAATGGAAAATACCCGAACATAGCATTCACTATGTTCAGATATCACCACAATATAATGAATTCTTAAGAGTGTGGGGTTTGATTTATGGGCAAACCCAGTATAATCTAGGAGCCCATTATGATATTCCAAAGAATGCTTGACCATCCCTTCAGCCATTACATTTCCACCATATCCTACTCTCGTACTAGGATGTAAGTAAAATGATGTCAACTACTAATGTAGTTAAACTTCAGAAGGTCAGTAGAAGTATGCTTAAAGATATGCAGAGAAGGTTTATCCTTAGTTTTTGATAGTGTTCAAAGCATCAATTGGTAAGTTGAGCAAATAATGTTAACAAATGGAAGACAGATACACAGCATTAATGGGGTAAAAAAAAAAACCCCATTCTTCAATTAACTTAAATAACATTCTACTTTCTATTAGCTAGGTAGCTAAAACCACTTGTGAATTACTTCTTCAAGATATAGGCATATATTTATTCAGCCCCTCTATGAAGCCATAAACCAATACAAGTCCTTTTCTAAAGGACTTTTAAGGTGATTTATATTCATTTTGATGGTGTTAGTGTAATTGGAATTAGAAAATTTTTCACTGCAAATTCCAAAGAACTTCAAATAAAGCTCAATTTAGTAGAAAGAATCGGTGCACCTGAAAGCAGCTAACCTACCCATTTTTAAAAAAACCCTACATCTTACCTGCAAAATTCGTATCATGTGAAACAAATTTCAATTTAAGACAAAAGCTTGCTATCCAATTTATACTCCCATCAGATAGACTATGTGTTGTTATGCTAAAAGTACTTTATATGCAACTAAAAAGTACTTTATATGCAACTAAAAATAACATAAGCAATTAAATACTGAATTTTAGTTTCTTTTTTATAAAATCTTAAAGGTAAGTGAGAAAGAAAAAAAGGTAAGAACCAATAGATTACATTTAATATAAAGTTTTGGCTTGAAGAAGAGGATTTACCCTACAGCTTCTGATCAAATTTCTATTTGTTCACATCGAGCATACTTAACTGGTAAGAAATCATACTTTTTACGTTTTCTAGGACTTACAAGCCACAGTATAGGATGTGGAGTCCATCAATTTATAGAAACTTATTTTGTAATGGAAACATGTAACTACTAATGTCATGAGTTTCAGATTAAGGTTTTAAACAGCTGTTTTGAGTCTTTCCAAAAATACCAATATACAGTATTGTTTTAGGTGGTCATTTGCATAGCAAACTATTAAACTAGAAACTCAATAGTTCTAGAAAAGCTTCACATTATAGTTAGTTACAGAAAAACGTATTCAAAATTAAAATCACTTCTCTTAGGAAACTGTAACCTTTATTTGCTTGTCCAATAGTAAGCTAACCACTTGTACTCCATCCCACTATAAATTGTACACCAACCTGAATAGATTTTGTGCCACAATTTCATTCAAGGGGCTAGTCATTCACTTTATGACTGTACTGGATAATCTAGATGTAAGCAAGTTTGGGGATTTTAAAGTGTGGGTCCCCTGTATTAGAAAAACATAGTTTATTATATATTATTTTTAAATGGCATTCAGTAACATTGCCTTTTGAACAGATATCTTCAAATTGCAAACACATCTATTTCCACAAAACAATTTGGTCAGGAAATTTTATTTGAACATTCTAAAGCAATAATGCTTTAGATGTTACTTAAGTGTCCCAGACAGGATTAACAAAATTAAATGTTTCTAAATTACAAATTCAGCTCCTGTAGGAGTCTCAAAAAAGAAACAGAAGAAAACAACCCCCCTCCCAAAAGAAGTATGACACACACATTTTGAAGAAACCCCAATGTTTCATGCAATGGTAGGCAAGATGTAAAAAGCCACCCAAATTCACACATTTCTACACCAATCATCATCAGAAAAAAGTACTCCGTAGTCAATCTGTACATCCGAATGCATTTGGGAATCTACACCTACGTTACATTATTTAATGTTATATACAGTTATTACCCACCCCCCCTTGTTTTTAATAATTTCTTATTTAAAGCCTTCATTCAAACCCAAAAAGATGTATGACTAACTTGGGGGGAAAAAAAGATAATCACTTTAGACATTCAGTTAAAATGTAGTTTATCTAAATCTCAAAATGTTTAATAAAAACAAGTATCTTCTCCATTTAATACTTTGCTTTCTAACTGTACAGTAAATTGGATTGTAGAGAGTACACCTCTATCTTCGGACTGTATCTTCTTTGGATGGAATTAAGATGTAACTGGATAGTTTCAAGATAAATAAATGGGAAGTTGGTCCAACTAAGATGACAGCAGATATATTACATGCAGGGTTTAATATTTTTTAATTCTTTTTTAAAAAAAAGGATGCAGTTGGATAGGGGGAAAAAAACAAAAACAAGTCAAAAAGGAACCCAGACTCAATATATAAAAATGTCCCATAATAGGTCGACGATGGCAGTAAAAATAAGAGAAAAAAGTAATCTTTCTGGAACATCATTTTTCAATAACATAGAAACACTAAGTGCCAGGAAGATTCCTACTCATGTAATTTTAGCATCCAAGTTTTCCTCTATTTATTTTATTGGAACAAATGCTTTAAATAAACTATTTGTCCTCTTCACTGAAGAGAGCTGGTCTATTTCATCTTTAATGAGCTAGTTTTTGGGAAGATTAGCCATGTACTGTAGTAATGCCTACTGCATAAAATCCAAGCATTTGCTGTGAACAGTTGGAGAAAGCAGTCAGTAAGAACCTAGGATCAATGGAAATAGATGTTACTTTAAGCCATCCACGAAAGAGAGACCCACAAAGTACCCAGTGTTAAAGCCCAAATCTCTTCTTGCGCTTTTGTTGCTGTGCAAGTTCCACCCCTATGAAAGAGAAATTGATCCGAAGTTCCACGTTTTCTTGTCTCTAGTCAATTTTCACATTAGTATAGATTTTTCGGACAAAGGCACTTGTTCCCATATAACCAATCGCTCCTGCAAAGATAAAATAAGATGTTTTGAAACATACATACGGAGCAATGTCCATAATTTATAAACACAAAATGCTCTCTACTCTGGAAAGTTATTCTTTTTTCAAGATGCCTTTATGTTAGCATTCTCTCTGAACTTATTAAAATTGTATCATTTGCTTTGCAAATCACCTGTTAGCATCATACACCAAATCTGACCTAATATATTTTTTTGGACTCAAGTAGCAATTATTTCTTGTATAATCAGTAACTAAAATTAAAATACATTTTGTATAAAACAAGAATAATTTGTTAATAGCAAAACTGTGTTAAATGAAAAAAAACATGTCTTCTTTGATTTGAGCATCTATTATTTTATGCCATTAAAGCTGTATCAATATACATTCTCAAAACCTAATAGACAAGTAAAGGAAGTGATGGAGAATTCTCTTAGGAAAGGACAGAGAACTATAGCCCAATAGCATTTGAAATTCTAGGGAAGAGGCATTTCCTGATGTTTTCTTTTGTATATTTCAGTTACAGATGTTGTATGGCTGATAGAAAGGAAAACATATTTGAGGGAACAGACAAAAGAGATAGAGATAAGTAGGTCAGGAGTTTTGAAATGTTTTTAAATAACAGCCTCAAATGGAGCTCCAAATGCCAGAAAGCTGAGTGTTTGTTTGTTTTATTAAGTGAAGTATCTACCTTCTGTGTCTAAGAGTGCCTGATACATGATAAGGTACTCAATAAGTATTTGTTGAGTGAATAAATGAACTGGATAGTTCTTTACTGCAAATACTAAGTACTCTTTAAAACAAGAACTATCACTTTAAACATTGAACAATCAAAGAAAATTCACCATTAGACTTAGGAATTTGCCACATAGCACAGTATTCAAAGTTTAAAAATAACTTTTCTGTGAGTTAATAATGGTACACACACGCACACACCTAGCTGGTCACCTTTGAATCAACTTTTATTCACCCAATTGGTGCACAAAAGAAACAAGCATCTATCTTGCCTTTCGTATCTATGAGCTATACCCCCAGATAACCAAATGGGGTTGATGAAAGGTAGGTTCTCCTTATAGAAGTATCCCAGCTAATAAATATAAAAGGAACAATGGAATTAGAATATTATAACCACTAATGCATTACTTGAGTTAGGCCATAATCATCAATGGCTGCTGACCTCACAAAGAAAGAGAAGCAGGCATTATGTACCCCTTCAAAAAAATTTGCAAACTACCGGTTAAGTATTCTTGGATAAGTGTTATTGAGTATGATCAAGCCTACAGATCTTCAACTACCACTTTACAGGAAACATGGAGGTGGAGGGAAGCATGTGGAAAAACATTAAATGACACCTCAGAGATATAATCAGCAAAATCCTGAGTGTGGAAAACTATAGGAATTTTAAAAAATAGTTTTTTTAAAACAAATTACAAGTGAAAAGAGAGAGAACATCTATAGATTAAAAGTGCCTTAAGAGACATTTTAACCAAATAATGAATGTATGGCCTTTAATTGGATTTTGATGCAAAAAAAAATATTAAAAGAGAAATATTAATAGTTACAAGTGGGGTAAATTTGAATGCAAACTGAATATTTCATCATATTAAGGAATTATACTTGTCTTTTAGAGAGATATATACTAAAATATTTGCAGTTGAAATGATGTTAAGGTTTAAGATTCACGTCAGAATAAAAGGAGGGTTAAGTGAGGATATAAATAAAACAAGGTATGCCATGAGTTGACAATTACTAATGCTGGGTGTTGGGTAGATGGGGACTCACTATATATATATATATTGTCCCTATTTTTGTGTATATTTGAAAATTTCCATTAAATATTAAAAATACCCAAAAACTCCCCACCAAAATGACAAAGCAAACCTATTTCCATTTATTTTTGTAATGACTAGATACTTTTTATAATATGAAATAATGATATTACACTTTAAAATACTGATAATGCATTTTAAAATAGTTATAAAACAATTCTTTACAGGGTAAGAGAAAAATCATTCAATTTTATAAAAATAAACCTGGATTCTTAGAACATAAAAATATCTATAAAATTTTAATTAGCATCAAAAATTTAACCGGCATAATATAACACTAGTCCAATAACCAAATCCAATTTCCCAGACCTACAAAACATTGTTCCCCTTTGAGCCAGAGATATGCTTAAAATCTAATCAGTATCAACCTTGAGAATCATTTTTTCTAATCTTATGAGTACCTGAATAATAAACTTACAAAAATATGCCTTTATAAAAATAGGATACTGAATATGCTCTCTTGAAAAATAAATATCTTCGGAATAATAGAAATGCACTTTTAAATTTATTTCCTTAAAACAAAAATGCTATGCTCATAATATTCCACCTTGACAGTCATTTAAGAAAAAAATCAACAAATATTTTTAATTACCAACTTAAGCATTTTAACAACATAAAATGAGTATATATAATTTTTGTATTATGATGACATTTTAATCAGTTCCAGTCTGAACAGTTTCTCCCTCTCTAAAAATATGAAGCACTAAAGTATGCATATAAACCCATTAAAGAATAAATGCTGGGACACTGCCAGAACAGCAGGGAACTGTAAATGTGCCAAGATTTTCAGCGAGCAAGATAAAATTTCAACAGGAAAACCACTCAAAAGATTTAGCTGGATTCATTCCATTTTCTTTATAAATGTCAAGATGTTACCTTTCTAGGTCTTCCTAAGATCACATATACAAAAAGTTAAGTCAAGAAAAAAAATTTTAACCCTCAGCATAATCACATAATTCTATACCTCTTTGAACACTGGTGATAATCAAGAAAAATCTCAGATTAATAAAGAAGATCCCAGTTAGCAATATTCTGAAGAAACGATGGTCAACAATACTAAAGTAGCCTTCTGATTGCCTAAGAATAGGGGCATTCCCACATGACAGAATCTAGTTTTAATCCTCAATCCCTATTCATCTTTCCTTCAAAATTTGTTAACTGATTATCACAAAAAATGGCTATCACAGGAGCTGTAAAAAAAACATGTGACTATAATATAGAGAACTGTGTTCTCTCATAGCTTGCGGAATTAGTTTCACTCCAGTCAACCTCATCTGTGTATGTGCACACATGATCACATACATGGCTTATATAAATTCAACAGACTCTTGATGAGAAACAAAGCAATCTTGGTACCCAAACGTATTCACAAATGTCATACCAGGACCTAGCTTTCAACAAGATTTTCGTCCCTTCCTCATTCCAGTGGCTGGCCTGTAGCTAATGGTGGAATAATAAACAGATAGATAGATAGCCAGTGGTATATAACAGAAAAAGGAGGGTCTGAATCTATCTGGACTATCGGGAAATGTTTCCACAGCGATTAGTCCTTCAGCTTTCCCTTACTCCTATGAAGTAACAAAGGAACCAGTCTCATTTATTGAGTAGAACACTGAATTCAAAAAAAAGCAAGTTACTGGTATTAGTTTCCCTTAAGGTACCTCTGCCTGGACTTAATGTCATGAATAGCTCTGAGGTGAAAATGCAAGGTACAGAAACCCACAGAGACTATGCAGAAACAAAGGCACAATCCCAGAGCAGAAGGAAGCCCAAGGACTTTTAGCCCTCATCAATGGCAGTAGCAGTCACCCCTCACCGAGAATCTAGCATCTACCTGACGTTTGTCCACATTCAATCACTGAATCCTCTTCACAACCCCATGAGGTAGGTATTACTTCTATTTTGCAAATGAGGAAAGTTGAGGGAAAATGGTTAATGCATTAACTGCCATGTGAGTTGATTTAACCCACGCTAGTTTTGGGCCCGGGGCCTCGGGAAGCATATGTAACTCATTCATCACTTTACCTTGGGAGCAGCGAGAACTATTTTTCAAGAATAGAAAACAATAAACAAGAACAAATTTTCCATAACCTAGAAAGGATAATTTTGTTTACAAAATTTTTATTCTATTTTCACAATAAAACACTGTGGCTCCAGGGAAAAACATTTTTTTCTAGTGTGGCAATGTGTTAAATTTGACCACAGTAACATGGCTATTAAGTGGGGATGCCAGGATTCACACCCAGGACAGACTGACCCCAGAAGTCCCAGCCCTTTTCATTCCTCACCATGTCTCTCCCACATAACTGGCCTCTCTTATCACCTAGTAACTGTCTTGGTGCTACAGATGGTGCTTTACAAACATGACACTACTCCTTCTCAACTACTCTGAGAGATATGCCCATTTTACAGATGAGACTAACTTACGTTAATGTGACTTCCACAGCCACAAACCAGGTGAGCAGCTGTATGGAGATTTCTTTTTTTTAAGACAGAGTCTGGCTCTGTCACCCAGGCTAGAGTGCAGTGTTGTGAGCATAGCTCACTACAACCTCAAACTTGTGGGCTCAGGCAATCTTCTTCAGCCTCCCGAGCAACTGGGACACACCACTGCGCCTGGCTAATTTTTTCTATTTTTTTAGTAGAAGTGGGGTCTCACTCTTGCTTAAGCTGGTCTCGAACTCCTGACCTCAAGCAATCCTCCCGCCTCAGCCTCCCAGAGTGCTAGGATTATGGGCATGAGTCACTGTGCCTAGCCAGTGTGGAGATATAATCCAGTGCTTTTAGGCTCTCACGTCCATGCCCTTTCCATTTATCATGCTGTTTCCAAAAGTTCTCTCTTTATTTTCTAGCTATTCCACACATTCTATACTCTTTTATATGGTGATAACTATTACCTTTTCTTTTTAATGGAAGAATGAGATAGACCCATGAAATAGTGGTATTATTCTCATCTTATAGAGGGTTGGAGAGCTTGGGAAACTGGATCAAGGCACAAAGAATACATGTGGCAGAGCCAGAATTAAGCCCAGTCTGCAAACACCCAAGTATGTACTCAGAACTGTGCTATCTCCTGGACACTGGCACCTTCATGGACAGTCGGAGAAATTTCCAAACAGAAATCATTCAGCAACACTTTCACTTCCCTACATCATGATATTTTCTGTGGAACCTGAGCTTTAAAAAGGCCAGTTCTCCACATGAATGAGAAACTAATTGTGGCATGGAATTCTGTGCTATACAGAATTATTAGAATTTCTATAAAAATAGAAAGCAATGTGCTCACTTTGGTAGCACATATAGAATTGGGATGATATAGAGAAGATTAGTATGGCCCCTGTGCAAGGATGACATGCAAATTTGTGAAGCATTCCATTAAAAAAAAGGAAATTAATGAGGTGATAAATTAGGTTTGGAGGGAACCAGAATGAAACCAGATTGGGGGTTTATTTTGGTGTTCCTGATCTAACAACAGAATGGAATTTCTTAATTTCCAATTATTATATTTTTTTTAGATTCTGAGAAACTCAGATTTACTCACGATACTCAAAGAATTTCACAACTTACCACACATTATCCCCAAGGCTGTGCTAAATACCGCCATATATCCAAAGTAAAATGATGTTTGAAATAAGCCATACATCCTGAAATAAAACAAAATAACCACATATAGTATATCCATTTTTACTTTCCATTTAAAGCCTTAAATTTTAGTATTTAAAGGACAAATTTAGTAAAATGAGAGAATATCTCTACTTACTTCGTTTTGAAAAAATAGTAGTAAAAGGAATACATGTAAACATAGATTGCAGTTGATGCAGCAGAAAGAAAGCTTGTCCATTGCCTGGGGGAAAGAAAAGATAACCCTTTTGAATGCATGGCACTGAAATAAAGATTTTAAATCAAAATATTTGATAAAAACATCTTTTAAAATTCTACATATTTAAAAAACAAATGCATGTACATGGTACTTAAATGTATCAACAAAAAGAGAGTCTAAGAATTGGAAGGAAAGATGCTGAATTTTGTCAGATTCTCTATTATAAGTGACCTTAAATACACCATTTCCTTTTTCAGACTTAAGTCCCCTGTGTTTAAAATGGAGTAGTGCTTTGTAAAAATATTTCCCTACCAAGCAATTTGTAAAAATATTTCTAACATAGTACCCCCCCATTGATACGAAAAATTTGACTGATATTATTTTTCCTCTAAAATCTTTATTTTTATAACTGAAAAAAAAATCCCTATACTATTTTAAGTAGCAACACTTTTTAATACAGATCTTTTACTCCTCTTGATAGACTTCAAAGCAAATCTTATTTTAAAATTTTATGGACCCCAAAGTTCCTTCCCACAAATACGTACTTACCACCTATAATCTTCTGCATTTAGTAGGAAATATGTGCACACGATGGTCACGCAAACAGTCACGATGCACAGGATCACCAGCACCAGCATCATGAAGCCATAGACATAATAGATCTTGTATGCCCAGAAAGACGTGAAGATGAAATACCTAAATAAGATGCAATAAAGGCAGATGTTTCTAGTCTTTATCCTTGAAGCTCACTCTGCTCTTGCTTACATCTTACATTTTTATTCCCACTATTGTCTCACTTGAATCTCAATATTTTTCTCTCAAGTAACTTCCAACAGTTTCCTTTACCCTTTCTCATCTATTAAATCCTCTAAAATTCTCTCAAAAAATATTTTCTAGGATAATTTTTCAAGAACAGATTCTTCAGTAGGGCATTCACCTCTAAGCAAACTGAGTAAATTAGAAGCTTAAAGGAGTAAAATATAGAAAAGAACAAATGAAAATAGCTGAAAATCCATATTTGTAAAAGTCAATCCCTTATTCTTTCATTATTTTGTAGATACAACACTAGTCAAGCAATGTATTTGGTATTTTATAAAACACCCTATTAAATAGAAAAGTAAGTTTGATAGAGCAATAATGTATAAAATTCAGAAAAGAAGGTAATTAGGAAAGCCTAAAGAAGATTCACACTGTCTTCAGAGTATAGTGAAGAGCATTAAGATTTTTCATTAAGAAAAAGACAATTTACCCTAAATCTGTTACTAAGTCATCATTAAGTTATACCAGAGCCTTTTTGCCTTTTTTTTTGTTCACTTCTGCTTGTTAATTCATTTATTTATCATTCATTCTTTCAACGAATATTTACCAAGCCCCTACCACATATCAGGAAAGCAGTGAGAACAAACTGAAGACAATAAAGTCTCTATTCTCAAGAAGATTACTGGCTGGTGGGGAAACACAGTAAAGGGTCATGATATGCTGTGATATGTCACCAAGGCACTTAAGAGGGGCAACTTCCTGTTTTGGCTGGATGTAGCTTTGGGGAGAAGGTATTGAGAACAATCAGATAAGGCATGTGGGGGGTGAGGGGAGCTACAAGAATGTTTCAGGAACAGGAACAGCAAAGGTTAGCAAATAAGGGAATTCACTGCATTTTGAAAAACTCAAAGTAATTCAATATGGCTAGTACTTTATATGAAGGGGCAAGAACTAAGATATCATGTTGAAGAAGTGAATAGGACAGTTCTTATTACTACAAAGGTCTTTAATGATCACATTATGAAGTTGGGACCTCACTTCAATAAAAATCAGAAGTCTTTAGCAAAGAAGTGACATAATCAGACTGATAACTTAAAAAGATCACTTTGGTTACCAGGAGGAGAATGAGTCTGAGGGTGATCAAAACAGAAGAGAAGTTAAAGAAACAACAGAGTAGCTATCTATGTGTGGAGTACAGTGCCTGAGAGAGCAGGAAGAGATGTGATCCAGAAGTACTGGTTAAGGGCAGAAGGCAAAAAGCAGTCACAGGTGAGTCAGGGTGAGGACACAAAGCAAAGTCAGACTGGAACTATAGAAGTTCCTGAACTGGCTTTGTTAATCCATGAGTTAGTTACACAGTGACACACACTCCAATCCCTCTCTAAGGTACTAATGCCCACAGCACACTTGGAGCTGGTAGGTGACAACTATGAGTTGGCCCATATCTACTTAGGTCAGTTGTACTTGTTAGTGTACTTACACTACATTGACTAAATTAAATGTTATATAAACAAATAAACATGGGCACAAAAAGGATGTGTGGTCTCTATGAAAATTATGTTGAATGCTTTGGAAAGATTTGATAAGGGTGAGTTGCTAAAAAAAAGTTATAAAATTAGATATGGGTGAGATGGTCATAAAAGCCTGGGGGACAAATGTACAAATCTAGAAGGATTCTGTACTGAGAATGCTTCAGACAGGTCTTTATGTTCTTGCTCCATTTAAATTGGCCTTAAATGGTTAGAAAACACAGAAGCTGTATTATGAATGTCAAAGGAAAAACGATGGAAACTCCAATCAGTAGATACAAATCAAAGACAAGACTTTGGCTCTGTATTAAAAAAAAAAAAAAAAAAAATCAGGCCAGGCACAGTAGCTCATGCCTGTAATCCCAGGACTTTGGAAGGATCACCTGAGACCAGAAGTTCAAGATGAGCCTGGGCAACATAGCAAGACCTGTCTCTACAAAAAATTTAAAAAACAAAATTGGCCAGGAAGGGACTGTACAAGCCTGTAGTCCCAGCTACTCAGGAGGCTGAGGCAGGAAGATCACTTGAGCACAGGAATTTGAGGTTACAGTGAGCTGTGATCACGCCACTGCACTCCGGCCTGGGTGGCAGAGAAAGACCCCGTCTCTAAAAAAATAAAAATATATTAGTGAAGGGTGTATATTTAGTTGTTTTAAAATAAAATATTATGTATCATTTTAAATAATTCCCTTACATGAGCCAACTTCTTCATTAATTAACTACCAATCCAATCATGTCTAGTAAGGAGGCTCCTACTGTACAGAAGAGAATCAGCAGTGGGGCATCTAGAAACATGTAAGGTACTTTGAGTTGTCACAATGATTGGCATTTTGGTGCAGGAGCCAAGGGTGTATGACTGCAGTACTTGAGAAAGTCCTATACAAAGAATTGTCTTGCCTAAAATAACCAGAGCATTCCCATCGAGGGACACTGGGACACCAGCTGAGAAAAGAAAGGCTTATATTTTGCAGAGGTGACAAAGGATGCAGATATAAAGCATGCTGAGTGGGCACAAGATGGCATACCTCCCACCCACACACACGTACACAATTCCCAGCACTCTTGCAGGCCTCTGTCGAAGGAACCTAGGAATGACTACACATCAAAAGATGTCAGGGCCTAGACTGACTAGTAGGTAATGGTTTACCTAGTTCCTTAGGTCCTCAGAAATATTCAATACCATAAAACCCATTAATTCCTCACATCATGCATATGGTCAAAGGCTAGTCTACCATTCTAGCATATATATGTTTTTAATTTCTAAGATCTTCTGTTAGGTGAAAGAGGTCTAGAATATAATATAAGAAAGTATAAATTTCACCTGAATATTTGAGAATAGAGCAGACAACTACCTTTATGTAGTCTATGTAAATGCCTTTCTGGAAGCCATAGAATTAACAGACTATCCCTATTAGATGTTTTCCCATCTGATGATTCTATATGTACCCTAACTCCTAAATTCTCTTATTACAATCAAATCTCTCAAAACATAAATACATTATTAAAAAACTTACATTTCAATAAAGATTGAGCCAAATGGTAAAATTCCTCCCAGGCAAACAATAACTGCAGGCTCCATGAACCTGAAAAATATTAAAATTAATAGTAAACTTCTAATATGATTTTCATATTATATAAATCCTGATAATAGAAAGCAGATGCTTGATACTTAAAAATCACCTCTAAAGAGTAGAAACAAACCAGTAAAAAGAAAAGCCAGAACCCAAAGAGGTTCAATACACAGGTAGGACTTCAAATTATCCATAGGTTATAATGAATATTCTTTCCAGCATTAAAGGCCAAAACAAGTATTTGAGGAACAAAAATTATTGCCATCAGCAGAACTCAAGAAAGACTCTTAAGGATTTACTCCTGTTCTACCACCCTCAATAACTTTTAAGAACTCTATAAGGCATTTATTCACAGAAAGCCAAAGGGAAAGAAAATGAGAGTCTTGAGACCCCTATCTGAAATAATGTTTCCCAAATTATGGCCCTGCCATCTCTTTGCTCTCTCTCTCCTTGGCTCTGTAATTTCTTTTCCTACAAATTATACAATTAAGGTATATGTTCTGATTTATAATGAGGCTAAAGAAAGAATTAAAAATAAAATTCAACCTTCATTAATTCACTAAACAAGCCTTTACTGACTGCAATTGACAATTCTCCACTTGGATGTCTTCTCTCATCTCCTACTTGTCTTCCTACAAGCTTTGGCTCAAGTTTTCTCGCTTAAAAGCCTTCCCTGAGTCTCCCAGGAAGAGGTGGGTCTTTCCCCCATTCTCTCACTGCTTCTTGAACTTTCCACTGCAGCACTTACCACACTATATTGTAACTGTCCAATTACATGTATGTAACTGTCCAGTTACAATATATACAATTACATATGTGCACACACATGTACAGTTACAATATATACAATTACATATATGTACTCACGCACATGTGTGTGTGTCTGTGTATCAGACTTCACTAGATTATAAACCCTAGAAGGCAGAGCTATTCATCTAGGTATTCCCATTGTCTATCATAATATCTGGCACAGAAAAGATACTAAACTAATATCTCTGGAATGAACAAACTAAAAAACTGAGTTGAGAGTTGAAAAAAGTAACTTAAAAATATTTAATCTAATCTCCTTTCCTGTTTTATAGGAAGCCAAGACCCACAGAGGTTAAAAGTGACTTGTCCAAGGTGACACAGTCCATGATAGCCAAATCTAGAATTCAGATTTAGGTTTCCATGTGATTATATCCCCCCAAATGAAGACATATATGAACTTTCCTATACCTAAATGTGTGTGACCCATCTCTGATGAGGAAGGTTATGTGTGGTTCCCTCCTCCCCTTCATAAGCCCTGGTGACTTAGAAGAACTTTTGAGACTTCTGACTATGCTTGTTCTTTAACCTCACCTTCCCCAGTAATAGGTGTGAACATCAGGACATTGACAGGCCCTAACGGTCTAACATGGATTTAGGAAAAAAATAATTTACTTTAAAGAATGTATACAAAAGTTCTAGACAAAGTCTCTTATAAACACCAATCTAAGGAAAGAAAAGAACATGGCCAATTCCTAAGACAAGAACAGATCACTCTACAAATAGGTGATAAAGAACAAATGTAGACTAGCATAAAGCAGCACTAATATTCAATTTACTAATTTTAAGCAAAATGTAAGTTTACGTTTTGCTCAAATCTGCATTATAACAATAACATAAAAATATTAATTACATTATTTTATGTTCAAAATTTGAAAAAATAAAAATCATCTCAAATTAAAAATCCATCAAGAATCAAAATTTCAAATCTAACTGGTCAAATGAACTATAAACTTATATTTATAATATTGTCATAGAGGCACCTCTTTAACTGTTAAACAAAAATATGTGTATCCTTTGTCAGGATTAATCTTGGATCCTGGGAGGTCCTCAAGAATACATTCTGTGCATAAAATGTAACAGGCATGAATTTGAGAGATTCTATACTATTCCCAACTGAAGATGAAGAATATAACAATAAATTATAATTGGTCTCAAACCCTAATTCACCTGTCAATTAGTAGGATGTATCTGGCTATATATCTATTGGTTAGAATCAAACATTTAGAAATGTAGTAAATATTTCAGGTTTTGCAGGTGATATGATCTCTGACATAACTACTAATCTGTCAATCCTGATGCTATAGTGTAAAAGCAGCCACAGATAAATGTAAATAAATGGGTGTGCTGAGCTCCAACGAAATTTTATTTACAATGGGCAGATTTGGCCTGCAGGCTTAATAAAACTGTTGCAGCTTTAGTCCCCAGCCCCACCCACCTCTATACACCAAGGTTCTTATCATAGCACCTGACCTATCTGTAAGTAGCACAACATTCAGAAAGTGAAATAAGGATGTAATTTATGACTATTAATAATAATGTAGGATAAAGGAAAAATTAAAATGAACAAATTCTTAAGCTCAAACCTAGGAGTCATTCTTATCAATATACACCAATTTTAAAGTTACAATAGCCTTAAGAACTCATATATTATGAGAAACAATCACAAGATTTAGCATTCTCTTTACCATTTTTTCTCCGGTATAGGACGAGGCACAGCATTGACACGACAAGGAAAGTTGGGCTGACCTGACAGATTTCGGCCAAGTATTGTACCAACAAGATTTAGAGGAAGAATAACAAAAAAACAGATGCAACAAACAGCCACCTGTAAATTAAGTAAAAATGTGATTACTTGGAGAATAACATTAATAAAAACAAAAAAAAGGGACACAAAGATTTAAACACAATTTGATCACAAAAGAAAATGTTTACATTCAATATGGACTAAAATTATGCAATATGAAAAACCATGTGCTTTAAAATATACAAATTGAACTAATACAAATTGAACTGTTTCCTATCTATTTTAGTTGCCCTGTTTTTCCTAGTCTTCCATACTGTCTCTGTTATAGTCCTTTTTTCTCTTCCTGTACTTTCAGCTGTCA
The DNA here is from genome assembly GCF_040939455.1 of Microcebus murinus. Lineage (NCBI taxonomy): Eukaryota > Metazoa > Chordata > Mammalia > Primates > Cheirogaleidae > Microcebus > Microcebus murinus. The sequence continues at coordinate 29,088,222 of NC_134117.1, read as the reverse complement.
TGCTTTTAACATCTATCTTTTATCTTTCATCATTATAACCAACTTATTTATTTGGCTATACTTTTTTTTTTTTAATTTGGCTATACTTTCTTGCATTCCTAACATGCACAAGGAGCTTTATATGTATTATTTCCCTATTTTACAGGCGAAGAAAATAAGACTCAGAAAGGCTAAGTAACTTCTCATGATCGCACAGCTAGTAGTCAGCCAGACTAAAATTTCAATTCATGATCTTTTTTCCTTCTCTACACTGCCTTGGAATCCTAACAATAGAAGCATATCTCTACCTACCTATGTGTCATTACTAAAACAGTACAAATATTGTTCTGCCTATTAGTAATTCAAAGTCTAAAATTACAGAGAAGACCATAAAGAGATTCTAGAACCAAAGTCACCAATCAGAAAAATATTTATTTTTGATTAATTTATTTTTTTGGTAAAATCTGAGTAAACAATGACACACATTCACGCTTTTCTGGCCAGCATCTAGTTATGTTTCCTTCACTCAGAACTTCTGTAAAATGGGGAACTAAATCACCTCTAAGATCTCTTTTCATTATACGCTTTGGGGTTCTAAAAGAAAATAAAAGTGAGAGAAAAGCTGAATGAAACTTGTAAAGACACTGAGAGAAAATGATAGCATGAGAAGAACCTCTTTTAAAGCAATATTAGTAAAAACTATCTCTTCATTTCATCCTCTGTGTGTGTGTTGTGTGTGTTTTTAACCAAGCCAATAGGTATCATTGTCTTCCTTTCAGATAAAACGTAAATGTGTGAGAGTTATGAGAGTTGTAATCCCATTTTAAAGATCAGACTTAAGGAAACTCAATTTATTTGTGTCTCAGTTTAGGCCTATGAATTTATGCTCATATAATTATTATGTAAAATATCAAAAATGAGCAGATGTCTTTAAGCTCTACATATAATATACTCTGAATTATATATGTCTCATACATTAAAGGAGAAATTCTCAATTTCTGCTTTTGATTGTTTTCTTAATTACTAGAAGACTAATAAACCATAACACATTATAATTAAGACCTATGTATTTTTCCCTGAATTTGCCAGAACTCTAATTTCAAATAAAAATTTAATAGAAACTGAAGAAAACATCTTTCTGTGGCAACACATGGTTTTCAAACTGTTCCACAGAACTTTCAGGTCCTGCTCAAGAGCTTCAGGAATTCCACAAGTATTTGATTTGAATATTCTTTTGAAAATAGTTTTTTAAAAATATTTCAACTGCAATAAAAATACACAGATTCCAATGAGTTCTATACCAAATATCAATACACTATGGATACCACAGACAGGTTAACTCATTTTCATGCAAACTTCAGAATACAGTTTCTCCTGCTATCTTTGTGAATACAGTTGAACTGAATGAAATGTGTCATTGATTAGGAAGATTGGTAATGCTACATGGGTTCTTTTGTTCTACCTTCACTTTCCCCTATCCCAATTCAGGCCTACAACATATTTACTTACTAAAAGTTGTGCAAGCAAAGGTACCAGTATAGCACATGTGTGTCATAGGCAATTGAGTGGCCAGTGAAATAAGGGCACATCTTGCCTTCTGCACCCTTAACAGCCAATTAAGGAACCCATACTCTCATCAAGATATTATCAACTATTTAGCATTTATTTAAAAATGTTTCCCTTTTCTTGTCTGATTATTTTATATATGATTTAAAAAATAAGAGCAGTTCATCAGAAATTGTTAGTGATTAAACTGTGAAACCAATTCCCTACTCCTTTATGTTCAAGTTCTGGATGAATTTACTTGAAGAATACTCTTAAATTGCAAGACAGGCTATTAAAAAAAATCACATGGAACTAACTCTTTTGTGAAGTCAGGATTTTCCTCAATACTGATATTCAACCAGATAAACTGGTTGCTGAAGAAGGTATAACTATTATTCATATCCCTTGATATTCATCACAACTTTATTGCTCTCATTAAATGTAAAATGTTAAAACATTGAATTGCAAAATATATGTACACTAACAGAATCATGCTTTTATCTGTTTTCTATGTTTGACATCCAGATTAAGGTTTCATTTTAAAATGAAATGTAGCAACCAAGAGTGTCTAATACACTGGAGAAAACCCTGGAATGTAAACTAATAGAAGGCTCTCCCCTAGCCACTATTCATGGACCAGAGGAGAATGCAGGCAGTGGGGAGACGACAGACTTTCTCCATGTTGAGGGCCTCCCTGATCCATAACACGTCAGGAACAAGTGTTGCCTGTCAGTACTTAACACCCCAAAAATCTACCAACTGGTCAACTTTTCTCAATCTTATTCATAAACCAAGAATGTGGCTACTACTTATTCTATCTTTGCTTCCAGACTGGCCTTTTAGAAAATCTGTGGTATGAATGGAATGGAAAGGGAAAAAGTAGCCTAAGATGGGCTATTCTGGAATGCTAATGGGCAAGAATTTTTTTAGGATAATAGGTGGTAATTGTAAGGTGATTCTTAGGAAATATATCATCCTGTCAGCCATTATGTTTAAGTATTTCTTCAACACCTGCTTATAGCAGATAATTTCTACTATCCCTTTTTAAACTCACACATTTTATGACTTTACATCTATTATTAAAAAGTATTCAGCCTCAATTCAAGCATTTCAACAACTGGATATACTAATCAGGGCATGGCTAACTCAAATACAAATGCATCTAAGAAGCCTATCTAATTTATCCAGATATTTTCAACATATTAATATATAACCTACCCTTCTATTTCTATTGGGTACTGTAGTACTATAGTAGAAAAAACACTGATTCTATGTACCTAGCATTATCTTGATAGCAAAACCAGCAAAAAAGACACTATAAGAAAACTACAGACCAGTATCTCTTATAAACATAGATGCAAAACAACAAATTTTAGCAATGGGATCCAAAAATATGTAAAATGGATAATACATCATGACAAAATAATGTTCATCAAAGGAATGCAAGACTGATTTAAGATTAGAAAATCAATCAATGCTATTCACCATATTAATCAGACTAAAAAAGAAAAATCATAGATCATGTGAAAAGACGCAGAAAAACGCATTCCAAGAACCAACATTCATTCCAATTAAAAAAAAATTCAGCAAACTACAAATAGAAGGGAATTTTATCAATCTGATGAAGGGCATCTACAAAAAAAACCCTACAGGTAACGTTTTACTTAATGGCATAAGATTAAAATGCTTTCCTCCCAAGATTAAGAACAAGGCAAAGAAAATGTCTGCTGTCACCACTTCTATTCAACATTGAATGACGTTTTAGCCAATACAATAAGGAAATAAAAAGCATACAGATTAGAAAGGAGAGTAAAACTGCCTTTATTCACAGATAATTTGATAATCTATGTTTTAAAAAATTCTATGTAAAAAATCTATAATTAAACAGCTAGAATAAGTGGATTTAGCAAGGTTGTAGGATGCAAAGCCAATATCTAAAACTTAATTGTTTTTCTATACACAGTTGACCCTGAACAACCCAGGTTTGAACTGCGCAAATCCACTTCTACTTGAATTTTCTTCTGCCTACGCCACCCCTAAGACAGCAAGACTGATTCCTCCTCTTCTTCAGCCTACTCAATGTGAAGACAATGAGGATGAAGATAATCCACTTCCACTTAATGAATAGTAAATATATTTTCTCTTCCTTACAATTTTCTTTTCTTCTTTTTTTAAGAGTGCAGTGGCTATTTACAGGTACAATTATAGGGCACTATAGCCTCAAACTCCTGGGTTCAAGTGATCCTCCTGCCTCAACCTCCCGAGCAGCTGGGACTATAAATGTGCCACCATGCCTGGCTAACTTTATGATTTTCTTAATAACATTTGCTTTTCTCTAGTTTACCTTCTTGTAAGAATACAGTATATAATACACATACAAATTATCATACAATGCTGGTGGGAATGTAGTATGTCAAAAAGCACTCTGGAAAAGTTTAGCAGTTTCTTGAACACTTAAACTATCATATGATTCATCCCATTCTACTCCTAGTTATTTATCCAAGAGAAATGAAAACATATGTCCATATAAAGACTCGTACATGAATACTCACAGCAGGTTGATTTGTAACAGCCAAAAACTACAAACAACCCAAATATGCATTATCAGTTAAAGGGATAAATAAATTGAAGGATTATATCCATGCAATAGAATGAATACTATTAAGCAATATAAAGAAACAAATTATTAATACATGCATCAATAAATCTCAAAATAATTTTTGTGAGTGAATAAAACAGACAAAAAAGAATACAAGATGTATGATTCCATTTAAAGGAAATTCTAGGTAATGCAAACTAAGCTATGTTAAGAGAGCAAACTGGTGGTTATGTAGGAATGGGAGAGGAAAATAAGAAGGGGAAGAGATGGGATGAATTATAGAGGCTTATAAAGTTCTGGATGTGATAAATATCTTCTTTTTCTTCAGTGTGGTAATGGTTTCACAAATGTATATATATGTTACAATTAATCAAAATGTACACTTTAAAACACACAATTTATCAGACCTCAATATATCTGTAAAAATAGACAATCAGAAAAGGGCAAAAAACATTCTCCAGAGGCTGCCCATTGTTCTCAGAAGAAAGCTAGGATTTTTTCTGATACAAAGGGGGAAAAGAGGTAAAAAAGAATAAAAACTCACCAGCACCAAAACAAAGAAAACAAGATTCTGAGCCAATTACTACAAAAGAGTCTTGGTTCTTTGATCTGTAAAATAAGGGTAATCTGGCCGGGCGTGGTGGCTCATGCCTGTAATCCTAGCTCTCTGGGAGGCCGAGGCGGGCGGATTGCTCAAGGTCAGGAGTTCAAAACCAGCCTGAGCAAGAGCGAGACCCCGTCTCTACTATAAATAGAAAGAAATTAATTGGCCAACTGATATGTATATAAAAAATTAGCCGGGCATGGTGGCACATGCCTGTAGTCCCAGCTACTCGGGAGGCTGAGGCAGAAGGATCGCTGGAGCCCAGGAGTTTGAGGTTGCTGTGAGCTAGCCTGACGCCACGGCACTCACTCTAGCCTGGACAACAAAGCGAGACTCTGTCTCAAAAAAAAAAAAAAAAAAAAAAAAAAAAAAAAAAAATAAGGGTAATCACACCACTAGCTCTATGTCTTTGGGTTCTTCTGAAAATCGGATGATATAATGGGTGTGAAAATGCTTTATAAAGTACAAAGTACTATGCAAATACATTATTATTGTCATGATCATTCATCTTGTTAGATTTGTCACATAATTTCAGTCAGTTAAAATCTTTTCAGATGCTCTCTATATCATTCCATATTACTACTAGTTTCCTCTCTGGTCTCATGTCCTTTTTCAGCAGACCACCAAATTTTTACCCAAGTTATTAATAATCATTTGAATAGGTCAGAGACAAGAATATCTGTCACATTCTACTAAAGGATAGTGTATGAAATACTATGGTCAACATCCTAATACTTTATAATTACTCAGTTACACATCTGCCTTATGATTATATATTATTATTCTAGCCATGTTTCCCAATCTTACCCAACAATATATAATATTTTACCTATACACCCTTTTGTTCTTCTGCTCTACTAAAACCTATGAAGAAGGCAAAATGAATTTGTTCTAGCATTTTTGCTTTAATGTAGCCATACTGTCTCCTAATGGTCATTACTTACTGTCATTTAAAAAATAAAATTTAAAATAACCCATTCTGAAACCTTGTGTCTCATCAAGTTCATGACATTTTGTAAGGTAGAACCCAATCCACTTTCTTCCTTTTCCTCCTGGAAAAGTAAATTTGCCTGTGTCCAGTTTTAAAATACTTCTGCTCTTATATAGTTGTTCAAACATTACTTTTCAGCATGATCTCTCAGCGTCTCTAAAAGACCATTTACATGATCTTGAAAGCAAGGAGACTTTCGACTAAGGTAGCCGGGTACTCCTGTACGACCAATCGCCTTACCTATCTTAGGTCTCACTTCTCTCTTATCGGGGTATTTTCCCCCTTACTTTCCTTGTTTGAAGTTTATTTTATTTGATGAAAAATAAAAAGAAGAATGGGATGGAACCATTCTTCTTTTACTTTGTTACATCACTGATCCCATGTAATGAGCCTTTGGTCTTCCTGTGAAAATATCTTTACAAAATCCTTTTTTTTTGCCTTACTTAGCATTTGTCAATAGTTCAGCCTAGGTAATGGAGTTCTCTAACACAATTTTTTATAGATCTTTATTATTTTGTCACACTTGTATACTGAGAACATAATATTGCAGGAGCCTGCTAAGTATGAACAGTTAGTTTTTCATTCACTAATGGTCAATTTTATAAATCTTCTCTTGTTCAGCATAGTTTAATATTATACTCTAATTATTAGCAATATTTAATTATCTAAAGGCAATTACATTGAATGTTAACATTTAAAACTCCATTTATAAAGTGCTAAAGTGTATAATTTTAGTGAGACAAAGCAACTTTGAAGTACCATTTTCAACAATATAAAATTCAGAACTTTCTGAGAAAGATTATAATAGTATCAGAATTTTAATTTTTAAAGCACTATGAAAATAATTCATTCAGCAGATGATATTTAAGAAGTAAACTTGACTCACTATATGTATTTTCTGATGGCCTGGAACTACTATGAAGCAAATTCTTTCCAGTCTGATGTAATTAATTATTTTCTCCTTTCCTAGCCACTATTACTTACTTTGGCTTGAAAAAAGAAATTCAATTTTGAAGCAAGTTTCAAAATATTCCTAGATAAAAAGTATTAAATATTTAATTAAAAAGTATATTCAACGTGTCTTTGAAAAATCTGGACTGTAAAACAAGCAGTTATCTGGAATTTCTGTGTAACCATTTGATAACTCCCATATAATAGAAAGAAAACCCAAATAAGATTAAAACTCAGAAAGAGATGTGGGTTCTAGTTGCAATTCGACCATTAGCTATCTGTATGACCCTGACCAAGTTATTTAGCTCTTCTAAAACCAGTAATCACCCTGTAACTTTCATACATGTGTATATGTATATGCATGTGTGCACAAGTATACATCAAGACTGCAGGCTAGCCTAGGCCTAAACCTGTTTCTAGTAAAAAGGTAGTAACAGAAAGAACTGGGAGACTGTGGGTTAACTCTGTAAAGCACCATTATATCTGTATTCTAGTTTTAATATATTTAAATAATTTAAAACATTTCAAAATTACACATAAGATATGTGAAAGGATTTTAATATGTATAGCAACAAATATTATTAGTATTAATATAAATGCTTAGTGAGGTTCTAAAAATAATGTGTTAATAAAAAAGGTATTATAGAGAAGCTTTACTTCCCACCACTACACTCACCTATCACCTTAAAACACCTATGTTTCTTGATGTGTCATTATTCTTTCTCTAAAATATATTCACCAGTCCCTACCAGCTCTGATATAAAGCTATAGTGCTCTCTTTTGTCATATTTAAATTCAGCCTTTCACTTTACTGAGTTACAGAATCAAGAAAAAAAGAGCAACTCTAGGTCTAAACTTAAGCAAAATTTATGGAGGTAACAATAGTTTTCTCCTCACCTAACTTTCCAGGACTGAGTAGGGACTGGCTAAAACTATCAAAACACCTAATAAGAAGTACTTTGGGTAGGCTGCAGGACTCATATCAGAATGTTTATACTTATTCAGTTTAAAGATTCAAACAACTTACCATTGTTCCAAAAGGAATGGCTCTTGAAGCATGGTAATAAATGGCTATAAAATTGATGAAAAAGGCAGTGCCACACACCATAGCTGGGATAAGGAATGCCCCAATAAACATCTGCTTTATCCATCTCCTTCCTGACAGAAAAAGGAAACTATGAAAACCAGAGCTAGATAGACACGCATGTATTAATGTTTAAAATGTAATTATATAGTACCAAATTATTTAAGATTTTAATGCAGAGATCATGAAATTCTCTCTCAGCAATGAGAACTATAGATTTATAAGTTTTACTATTTCTTTGTACCTCTCTGTACTGTCAACATTCTATACAATGAATATTTCATTATTTAAATAATCAAGGGAAGAAATTTTTTAACTATATAATCAAAAATATTAAATCATGCTCATATCGACCAGGAAAGCAACAAGGAGCTGTCTTTCTAGTAACAGCAGGGTATACAAGCCAGCAGACAACATCTTCATATAGCTTAGGAACAGAGTGTAAATATTTAATATTGGAGCACTATTAAAGTTCAACTCCATAAACATAAGCAACGGAACCAAATAGGAAATGCTACAGGAAAGACAAGCAATACCCTCAGTGTTGTTTTCTTATATATAAAGTTCTTTCTAAACAACTGTCTCAGAGAATTACTACCCCAAATTGTAACATTCCTCCAGAAAAACTCATTGATTCTGAGCTTTCTCCTCTATTTCATTTCTTTTTCAGGTAGGTTTCAAAAATCTCTCTTTTTCAACTAATAATGGCAACTAATTAAAATTAAGTATTTCTTCTATTCAATTCCAATAACTTCCTAGAATTTTCTTTTCCTGTACTTTCCATTATCTTCTCAGATTCACACATGTATTAACAAAACTTCTTTCCAACTCTATTTCTCCCTTCCCTCGAACAGTCAAAAAGAATTCCACACACATTCCACTGCATACAAGTAGTAGCCCAGGCATCTGCATTGTGGTGCTTTCTATTGCTCCCCACACCCTTGGAGACTCCGGTTAAGTTCCAGACTACTGCTAGCTTCAAATTGCGCCTAGAGTATTATTCAGTGCACTGAGGACAGTGTGAAGACCCTGAGCTTCACTGTAGTTCAAATCCTAAGATAACCTAAAAATTCTTGATTCCCTGGGTAGACATCTCTAAATTAATCTGGTTTTTATGGATTGTTCAGACAAAAACATCATGACATTATCAGACCTCCTCAGTATACTATCAATCAGAACATAATCTTTAGATTATACTTTGTAAGATTTGATACTCCTAGACCTGAGCCTGAACTGTCAGCTTTCAAGAATAAGTGTAGTAAAGGAAAGTTTGTCTGGGTGTTCTTAACTTGGAATCAGACTAAAAGTAAATTTATGTCTAAGTGTAAATAAATTTATTTCTGCTGTGGAAACTTTTCATTTTTATTCTAGTTTCCATGTCAAATTCAAAGTAGAAGTTGCCTTGGGTATCCTTACTTCCTTAGGATATAATCCAATATGATAGGACTCATTTTTTACAACTGGAGGCAAGATTTAGAGACTTGAACACCAAACTTAAATAGTCAGGAATCTATAATGATACTCCCCTCAGGCAATCCAAGGAATTACCTATATAGAGGGTATAGAGCATATTAAGTCAATTAGGACCAATAAAAAAGCAATGGAAAACCAAGATATCCTGAGGGAATTTTAAATGATCTTATGCTCTGATTTCCTATAACCATCTTTCTAGTCTACTAAAAGATGGCAGGATCTCCTAATGCTGACACTGCTGACATTGCTTAGGATGGGCTGTGAAACTCACAACTCTATCCTTGGAAATGTGATTGTAAGGTCTTTAATAACCCTTCATTCATAAACTAAAATATGCAAATCTACTATCACACTTTTCTAAACCTATTAGAAAATGAAGACTATTACAGGGAAAACAAAGGACCTCTGAATGTCGAAGCAGGACAAAACACCAAAGTTCAGCACCCTTGTATCATCCATGTGTTATTTCCATCATTTCTAGGTCACAATAGCAAAGGAGCAAGGGGGTATTTAAGATGAAGTGTGCTCTTACAGCAAGAGATTTTGACACTAACAGAAATCTTTTGCAAAGGGTCCTTTGATAAGTATTTAAGGGTCAAGAGAAATAATCAGCTCTCCTTCCTATTCTCCCTACCACTGTTCAGAAACCTTATGCACAGGCCATTAAACATGGCTTTACATTTGTCTATAAAGCTATACTCTGTGCAGAGGCCTTACATCAGTGGTCCCAACCAGGGACTGGTTTCATGGAAGATAGTTTTACCATGGATGGTGGGGTTGGGGTTGGGGCCCAGGGGTTGGGGACCATAGCCTTTACATGGATCACATCTACAGCTAGGTACCTCAAAGCAAATAATATGAATAACTTAAATGTACCCTCCTACATGTTTCTCAGGGCTAATTTCACAGTGGACAATAGAGATCATCTATTAATTATTCATAATTTTAGGAAATAAAATGCAAGGATTCCAAAAATCAAGAGAGAACACATAATAATGGATTTGTTAGAGATTATGTGAAATGCGGTAACAAAGGATTTTACAATGACTTTACTGTCCATTTTAAATTCCAAATACCTCATAGTAAAATTTAGTATCTATAATTAAAAACACAAAGTGATAATTCCTAAGTTACCTCCTTGTCTAGCATACAGACTTCCTCCAAAATAACCATTCACTGGAGATGTAGCAGCATAGACAAATATGGCTGTACTGAGCATTGATCCTCTCCTACAAAAGCAGAACATATAAGATCAAATAAAACCAATAACTTAAAGAAAACATCATATAGTCTACCACATTAGTATTAGTTTAATTCCAAAGATAAATTTAACAGAAGTATAAAAATATCACATCCTGAACTACCAAAAAAAAAAAAAAAACCCTCAAAAGCTTCTCTAGTGAATGAATTTATAGTTACAACTGCACTTCATGATACCAGGCTGATCCTAATTTTTTTAAACCTGCAGTTAAATTTCATAATATATTCTAAACACGTACTTTACACGTCTTTGGCAAAAATATTGAAATCTGGCACTAAACCTGCTTTGCAACCCTGTAAACCAACCCCATGATATCAAACAGGATATTAATCTATTAAGAAAAATGACGAGAATAGTCCTTTTCATAACTTGATTCAACTGCTTATGATTCTTGCCTGCTAAAAGAAATAAAATGCAAGTGGTATAACTTATAGTAAATGCTATTATTTTAAATGGTACAGCACTGAGACTTTCCCTATTTAGTTTCCCTTGTACTATTACTGGGATTCAGTTTATCTACAATATATTATCCCTAAAATTCAACTGTTCACCAAAACTCTCAGGTTTAGGTTAAAATGAATTATTTTAAAGCTTATGTGGTACATGAATTGCAAAGGTTATGTTAAGGAAACATAACAGAAACTACAGAGAAATAGCTTTGTTGGTGATACATAATCACTTCAGTTCAACAAACACTGACTGAGTACCTTCCATGTACAAAGCTCTTTATGTAGGCACTTTGAAAATTCGAAGATAAGTGAAGACCCAGTCTTTACTCTCAAGGAACTTATATCTAGTAGAGGAAACAACTATTTAATATACAGTTAAATATTTACTATATAACTAAAGAGCTAGTCTTTCAGCAAGAATTTATTGCTTGTCCACAAAATGTTGGGCATATATAGGAAAGAATGCATTATTAACTGAAATAGGGGTATGAAATGTAACTGGAGAAAAGTATCATTCTGATTGAGGACTTCAGGGGCAGCATCTGAAATACCTGAATTATAACCACTATCCCCCAGGCACCAGAGTGTGTCTGCACTCTGAAGACAAGGTTATGGGACCACTCAATAGGGACTTGAGATCTTTTGTATATATGTAACTTTTTCTTATAATTCAAAGACCTCAAATCAAGAATTTCTTGCAAATGGTTTTGTTTGCAAAGAAAAAAATGTAGCAAAAACCAGGTAAAGGTAAAATATTGACTCCGGACTTTTTTTTTTAAGTCACTAAATTATTTTTCTAACCTACCTCATGTGACTTTCCCACCACTCTTTCATTATTATTTACAATCTATTCTGTAGAGGTCTCCCAGTTTTAGAGGTATATGTGAAGCACTAACTTAGTAACTTTGAAATCCTTGTACTTCTTAGGAAGCTCCTATTGGATCTTCAACTTTAAAAAAAAATGCCTATTCACTTCGTCAGAAGTTCTGGATTGAAAATAACCTCTGCTCGTATCTCTAACTGAACATAACCTTTATAACCAACAAAAATGTTCTTTAATACTAAATTATTATCCTTTAATAATCAGCAAGAATGATATTTACCATAAATTCTAAGATAACTGAAATAAGGAAATATTTAATTATGATTGACTTAAAAGGTTCCAACAATTAAAACTATTCAAGAACAAAAAAGTAATAAAGTACAGGCACTTACTCTGTATATAAATCTTCTATCATTGCAACAATAATAACAATGAGAGATACAGCAAATATCTGGCAGCCAGAACCAACGAGAGAAGAAAATATCAGTGGATGGCTTGATGGTCTAAATACATCTCCATGCACCTGCTTCCATCCATATTCATCTCCTAGGTCTCTATCCTATATGCAAATAGTTATGTATAGAGAAAAGCAAATCATTTGGAATCAAATTAAAATACAGTGGAAAGGTAAAAATTTACACTTGTAAGTTTCCTCCCTCCAAATTTATAGCTATTTAAAGAGGTCCAAAATATTGAGAAAAGACAGTTCTAATTTAAAATATTCATTGCCTTAATAACTTAAAATGTTGAGATTCACAAAGTTGACTCCTGGTTGTGTCCAGAGAATCTCAAATAATGGAAAAAGAAAAGCTTTGGGAACAAAAAGAAATGGTCAAATTGGGAGAACAGTGCACTGACTCTCTTAATGTTACTTTCAGACACTATTCTTCCATTCACATCATGACTGTGGCTCATACACAACCAGGGGCCAGGCAGAAAGCAAAAGAGAAGAGTATCAAAACCAGTACTGGATGCCCTAAAAATGCAGAAATGTCTTTTATAGGCTAGAATATAAGAAAACATATGGTGAAAATATTGGATCCCATGGATGCTTTTATTTAACTGTCTATAGCATTTTTTTAAAAGAATTCAATTTTTACTTTTCAATCTGAGTAAGCAAGTGCTCATTAAACTGTTTCTACAACAGTTTAACAGTTTCTAAAACAATGTTTCTTAAGGAATAGTAGCCCTTCAAGATAAACTGTTTTGGGGGGAATCCTGGTCAGAAGTTTAAGAAGCATTAAATATTTTATATATTCCTCTGATACTTCAGCACATTAAAATTTAAAATTTTAAACTATTTCCACCAAAACTATTTAATTATGGAGGACACCTACACAAAATGACTAATTAGCAGTCTCTAGAACACACTTTTGTTCTACAATTTAGTAAAAGAATTTAGAAAACAAACTTTGTAAACCTTCACATTTTTACTAAATGTAAAATAATCTTTCCACCCACTCCTTGAATTTTATGTAATATTTAACAGTATTAGAAAGTTACCAATACAGATCTATAACCTCTTAGCTGCAATTCTGAAATAACAATAAAAATTTTGTTTCTTACGTTTGACATATCCTTAAATGGTGGCAAAACTTGTTTTGAAATAACAAGAGGTTATTTACACAGTTTATTTACCCCACTTAGGCTGAACATTCATGTGTTTTGATTTATAAGAAAAAGTTAATGTATTTGATTACAGGGCATGGTCCCAGACTACAAGGGGAGTTTTACACCTCTCTAAAACCTAAAAATTCTGCTGGGCTGGGCCCAGTGGCTCATGCCTGTAATCCCAGTGCTTCGGGGATTGACCCAAAAGGATCACTTGAGGCCAGGAGTTAGAGACTAGCCTGGGCAACACAGTGAGACCCTGCCTCTACAAAAATTTTTTTTAAAAATTAGCTGGGTGCAGTGCGGCACAAGCCCATAATCCCAGCTACTCAGGAGGCTGAGGTTATAGTGAGCTATGACCATACCACTGCACTCCTCCAGCCTAGGTGACAAAGTGAGATCTTGTCTCTTAAAAAAACACCTAAAAATTCTGAAAAATCACCTGGCCTCAAGGATTTCAGATAAGAAACTGTGACCTACATTCCAACACTCAAAATAACACTGCGTTAAATTGTTTTTATAAATATAATGTAAAAATGTTTGCTCACCATGTCATCCATTTCTTCTTCTTTACTGTACCGGGCATAATCTTTTCTTAAAGTTCTCATTAAGATCATTGAAACCAAGCCCACCAAAAAGATCACCATCATGAAGGAGTTGAAAATTGAAAACCAATGAATCTAAAATAACAGAAAATAAAATGTTACCAACATGACATATCAGTCACAAAATTCATAGGTTTCATGACAACTAGAGGTTAATGCAAAAAATATATACAGTCTTGCAAATCTTTTAGATAAAAGTCCAAATTTAAGACACTTTGGGGATGAGTATTCATTATAGCTAAAGGATGGGCTTTCTTTACAGTAAGTTTCTATACATTGAAAATATGCTATACAATAGCATACACAGATTTTCAAAACCAAATTTATTGTACAAATAAAGTACAAAATTTGGCTATATAACATATATCATGTAATATCATGAAAAAACATGGGCTTTGGAGTCAAATAGGACTGAATTTAACCCAGGCTCTACCAATTTCTAGCTATGTGATCTGTTTTCTCATTTGAAAAATGGAGGAAATAATACTTATGTTGTAAGTGATTTATAAAGTTTAATAATATATATAAAAAGTATGGCATCTTAGATACTCAGTAAGTGTTAGTTCCTTCCCTCAACTGAACCACCACCTGAAAACCTCCTTAAAATACCAAGACCAAACCATCATAGCTGGCTACCACAGACTTAGGCCACCTTCCTGAATGATTTGCTTCACTTGCTTCCAGTTAGTTCATCCTCTCCATCCTGTCACCACTGTCTTTCAGTCCTTTCCAAATTAACCACTCAGGGCACAAAGAATAGGAAAGTATCCCTTAGCTCCTCAATATTCCCAAGGCTTCGATTTCATCCACATATTAGTCACACCAGTATGTCCAGATTCTGTTCATAATCACAAGCTACTGTGTCTCCAAGTGCATCTCAGAACTCAGTGCATCCAATTTGGCACTGCTCAGTGATTCCTTTATTTATATTTTAAATCCCAAAAAGGTCCTTAAGGACAGTTCCAAAATGTCTCCTCTCTCTTGAAGGCCCCAATGCCACCCCTTCTCCTGCCTTCACTTGAGCAGGTGATCCTGTCTTCTACCATCCATCAGGATACAACCTTTCTACACCTATCCTCCTGGCCTTCGATGACTCCTGTCAATCTCCTAGAAGTTGTTTCCCTCTGAACTCAACCATGTCACTAGGCTGTAGATCTCACTCATTCTTTGAGATGTTTTGTTCTGCTGTACTTTTGCACCCCTAACCCTACACCTTTCACCAACATTAGCAATCTCCAAAGATTCTCGTCCATAATGATATCTACTCACTGGGGTTATTATAAGGTTTAAAAAAGATAATAAAAGTAAAGCATATAATATATGGCACATCTTAAATACCAAGTAAAAATTAAGTTACTATTAGTACTATTATTTTCTTTTAAAGTGTCTTCTTCGTCTTTAGTCCCCTCATTCTTGATCTTCTCACTTCCCTTTAAATGCCTATACTTTTCAAATGAGACTACATGTTCCATTTCTTCCCTCACTTCCTTGAAAACACAATATGATCTCACTGTTGCCCCACAAAATTTCTTTCAAAGGAATGAACTTCTAAACATACTCAGCGGTCAATTATCTGCCTCATTCTCCTTGATCTCTGCCACACCTGACCTTTTCTGACACAATACCATCCTACTTCACTGACTGCTGCTCCTCCTCTTTCATCTTCAATGCCAGGTCCTTCTACCCTGTGTGAACTTTTCCAGAAGCTCCAATCTTGGTACTCTGCTGTGACTTCTTTAGGCTCTCAGAACTTTTAACTAGCAATGATAATGATACCTTCCACCCACCCCACCTCACCCCAAATCTCTAGGATTCTTTCTCACTCCTGTTTTAGACTTTTGCTACTACTATTTAAATGTGTTTCTGGAATTTCAGATTCAGACTGCCCCAAAATAAACTCACAATCTTCTGCTTCACATGCAACACTCATTTCTGGTTCTTTAACTTCTGCTAATGTAACTAACATTTGGTTTCAAAAATATATATATGTATTTTGTTTTTCTGAGACAGGGTCTCACACTGTCACCCAGACTGAAGTGAGTGGTATAATCAGAGCTCACTGTGACCTTGAACTCTCAGGCCCAAGTGATTATTCCGTCTCAGCCTCCTGAGTAGCTAGGACTACAGGTGCATGTCACCAGGCCCAACTAACTTACTTTTTATAGAGATAGGGTCTCACTATGTTGCTCAGGTGGCCTCACACTCCTGGCCTCAAGTGATCCTTCCACTTTGGCCTTACAAAGTGCTGGGATTACAGACATGAGCCACCACACACAGCCTGGTTTTGAAAACTTAGAATTATCTCTTGTTCTTTCTTCTCCCTAATCTTTCAAAGGTAATAATTATTAAGCTTCTGTTTTTCTTTAAAATGTCTCTTGTATCTATCCCTTCCTCTCCATTCCATGTCATCACCTCACACCTTGATAACTCTAATGGCCTCCCACTTGGCCTTTTTCCCTTGTCTCTCCCCTTCCTTTCAACCTAGTTTATAAAAAGTTACCAAGTATATCTTTCTGAAACATCATGTTCATATTGTTCATCATGTTCCCCCTATTCTAAAACTTGAGTTAGACACCCGATTTCTCTCATATGAAATCTAAGCAATTCTCCCCAATATTCTGCACTCCCTGTAATATGGCCACCTCGCCTTACCTAGTCAACTTTTCTTTCCATTATATCCTATATTCTAATCAGGCCTATCCCTCCTCAAGGACCAAGAAGTATAGCAACTTCCACCTGGGAGATCTACTTCTATTCACCTAGTAAATTCTACTTAGTCTTTAAATCCAACACAAGCACCCTTTCCTCCATGAAAGCACTCATCCACATATTCCAGTTCTTCACAGATATCCTTGGTGCTCTCTAAACTTCTAAAGGTATATACAGAGAAAATGTAACACATATATATGTACTGTCTTGTACAATTATGATAGATTTTCACTTGGGCTAATGTGCTGAATATGTACACTAAGGTGAAGAGCAGTCCTGGCTCTGTTATCCACCTGCTATTCAGGGAAGGGACAACCTCTATAGCTCTTCCTAAGAAATAGGAGACAGCAATTGCCTCTGCCTCTTCATAATATCATTCCTTCTTTCTGTCAATTTATTGAAGCATCTATTGAAATTATAAAGAAAACAATGAATGCATTTTGTTAAAATGTTTGCCCAAAAATGTTATAGAAAACTAATTCTAGCATAAAAGTATCATTTAAGATTTATAAGAAAAGTCTATCATTTTAGACTGTTCTTATAATGATAGACTTTTCCAAAGATTTGATTTTGTTCCCACCCTGGGAAATTAATAACCCAGAAAAGGTCAAGGGAGGGGTTAAAAGACTGGGCATATAATCCCAGCACTTTGGGAGGCTGAGGCAGGAGAGCTTGACACCAGGAGTTCAAGACTAGCCTGGGACATAGTGAGACCCCATCTCTGCAAAAAATTTTTTTAAAAAATAGAGACAAGAAAGTATGCAACACATATTCTCTTTTAGTCAATTTATCAGATTTTTAAAGAAAAAAGAAGTTTTATATAGTCACCATTTAGTAATAAGAAAAATATACCTAAAATGCTATAATTTATAACAAGGCTCTCTGCTCTTTTCTATTCTAGGATATAAACTTCAAACCAATACTTCTTAATATTATAACGTACTACTAATAACCTCACATTTTATCCTTTATTCTAAAAATTATGAAATTTTGTATGATTTTGAAACTTTATTACATCAGGGAAAATATTTCTTAAAAATAATAAAGAAACCTGATGCCACAAAGGGGTTTACTAACCCTACTAACTGCTGCACTCCAGCACCCCCTAGTGTTGCTAATCCTAAAGCAGCACCCTCAGTCATACATTTTATAAGACAACTGGAGATAACTATACCAACAATGCTGCCTCTTACTGAGCACCTGCTATGTGCCAGACACTGAACTAGGTGGTTTATATACATCATCAAAGTGAAATTTTCCAACAACTCTGCAAGGTATTATAATCTTTGCTTCACTATTAATTGAACAGAAGATGAGAACTGAGTCATTCAACTAAGTACAACTGGCCCGAGCCAGAGTCTGAATTCGGCTCTAGCTCCTCTGCCTGTGCTTTTAGAAGCAATCCTTACACTTACACAGTAAATCCCATCCCCTCCCACTTACTTAAGGAAAACACTACAGTAATTCTCCTTTCCTTCTACACTGTCAGTTTCGTACTCTCCATCAAGCCCCCGTTTTCCTCACATGTTAAAAAAAAAAACAAACATCCATCTAACTCCATCTTCCCTACTGGCCACTGCACCATTTCTTTGCTCAGTTTGACAGCCAAACTCCTCACAATTCTCCCTCACAATTCTAAACTTCCTGTCTCCAATTCTTCTCCTCCCATTCTCTTATAGCAGCTCCGTTCAGATTTTGCTCCACCACTATACCAAAATTGCTTTTTGTCAAGTTCACCAGTGACTCCAGATGAATCTAACAGTCACTTTCAGTGCTCATCTTACTTGACCCATCAGCAACAATTCAGAACTAATCTCTCTATCCACGAAGATACACTTTCTTCTCTTGGCTTTCAGAACACCATACATTCTTATTTTTTTCCTCAAAGCCCTCAGCCAGACTCTACTATTCTTCCTAAACTCTTATTACTGACCCCAGGGCTCAATCCTGGTCCTCTTCTCTCTCTACATTTACCTTCCTTATTTAATTACAACCAGTTTCAAAGCTTTAAATATCATCTATATGCCAAATACTGCAAAATTTGTGTGTCTAGCCCAGACCTTTCTCCTGAACTCCAGATGGATATATCCAACTTGCTGGTATCTCCATTTAGATGTCTTACAGACACATTAAAACTAACAAGTCCCAAACTGCACCCTGATCTTCCCCTCCAAACCTCCTCCACATATGGCCCAGTGATAGCAGCTCCACACTGAAAACCTGGGCGGCCAGTCTTCATTTTCCTATCAATCAGGAAATCTGGCTGGCTCTACCTTCAATTCTTCTTACCACCTACACTGCTACCATCCTGGTCTGAGGTACCTCACCTCTCATCTGGATTGCTACCCAGCCTCCATACTGCTCTCCCTGCTTCTACCCATGACCCCAAGGAACCTTCTTTCAACATAATAACTCAGTGATCCTTTCAAAACATTAGTCAGATTTGTCATTCCACTGCTGAAAAAACAATGCTTCCCTAGCCTCTTTGCATTCAAGAGTAAAATCTAAAGTCTTTACAGTGAGCATGGATGTTGTGGCTCCTGCTACCTATCTGACTTCATCTTCTTGCTATTCCTCAAACCACAAGTAGCATGTTTCCATTTTAACAGGTCTTTCAATGGTGTTGCCTTTGCCTGGAAATTCCTTTCCCCCAGATATCCACATTCCTGATTTCCTTCAACTCCTTCGCTCTTTTGCTCAAAAGTCATCTCAGAGGCTTACTCTGACAGCTGAGTTTAAAACTGCAATTTGCCCCACCCCAGCACTGTTGTTCTGCTGCTCTATATTTTCTTTTTCGACACACTTACTTTGAACACAATATATGTTTTACTTATTATGTTTACCGCATGTCTCCCCAACCAGAACATGAGCTCCAAAAGGGAATGGATCTTTGCCTCTTGTTTCTAATGTGTCCTATTTACCTAGCACAGCCCTTTGGCACTTAAAAGGTGCTCAATTCATATGTGCTGAAAGAATAAATTCAGTACACTGCTCTACAGGGAAAATGCTAAAAGGCAGTCTTTCCCCCAAGCTGCCAATACCCAGTGGGACTAGAACAAGGCAGACCTATGTGTTCCAGTAAGGAGTGTCAGCTGAGGGCCTTCATATTCTCAAATGTTACCTAAATCTTGACATTATCTGTGTCCATACCCTTAACTGAACTATTCTACTCAGGATTGCCTGAGCATTATTAACTGGAGGGGTGGGAGGGGGAAATTTTAGCTCTAGGAGTAGTTTGCTAAATCCTTCAGTAAAGACTAAATTCCAAATAGCTTTTAAATCCTCCAAATAGCTTTTTTTAAATCCTAGGACCCTGAGGAAGATAAGTAGTGATAGGTTCTAATAGAGTCTAAGGGTAGAACCTAGCAGGAATATATAAATCTTAAACCACAAAAACTTATGGGCCATCTCAAAAATAGGTGATTAATAAACTTTAGAATTCCTAGCCAAAAGATTAGATAAAAAGAAGAGGTAATTCAGGAGGGAACTCAGAGGAATGGATATATCCTCTTATGTGCCTTACTGTCTTTTTATCTCCATCTTTGAAGGAGGGAACCACCAAAATAAAGCATGTTTTTTGCTAGAAAGAATCCAAACTACCTGTACAAAACCGGCCCCAGTGCCACTGGTCTTATGAACTGAGATTCAGCTTGTATCTGTTTTGTAGGGGTGGGGGATGAGGAAGGTATTTCTTCCCATTCTTGATGTTTCTTCCTTTGTGGAAGGATTTCCACTAGCAAAAACCTCCTGGCCTCAGTCCACTCTCTCATTCTGTCCTTCCTTTCCAGAGGATGCAAACAGTCTGCTCTTTCTCCATACTATAAGTTTTATAAGGGCAGGTGCTCATGTGCCCAGTCCTGAGTGTGTTAAGTCTGTCTGATTCTGAGTTTCTGTTGTAAGAAGCCCACTCGACCATGAATACCAGCCACATTCTCCAATGTTACCCTTATTGGTGATATTCTGGCTTCCCACGTGTTGTGTTTTTCCCTGTATAGCTCTTAATTGGCTTAAATGCCAGGCATGAAGAAGGGAGCTTTGGATTGTTCCTCTAAAACTGCCTATTGCCCTTATGACTTCAAGTTCACATGTGAGATCATCGTTAACTAAATCCTGAAATTCACAGCCCTCAGCACAATTCCCTGCATATGACAGATGCTCGATGTTTGTTAAACTGATTGATGTACATATTCAATGTCTTAAAATACATGAACTATTTACCTACCCTATGTTGAAAAAAGGACGGATCAAGATATTTGTCAAATCGATCTTCAAATTTTACATCTGACTTTTTCCATTTTACCTGAAAAAAATTTTTTTCATTTAAAAATAAAAGCCAGTAAACAAATGAATAATCTGATGACAAAACTCTGAGCAAAATGTAGGATTATTTATTCACTTAGAATTAAAATTAACTAGAGAAACGGTGGAAAGTTACTAACAATTTGAGAAATCGAAACAGGTATGATAACACTAACCAACTTTCCTCTCTGTGTATTAACAAAATTTACAACTTTCCTTAGAGGGATCACTTCAAGTTTTTAAGGACTATTTAATATTACTGACTTACATACTCTGACCTGAAAAATGTGGTAAGAACTGAAGTAGTACAAGCTCACGTTACAAGTGTTTAAACCAATTAAAATAACAATCTGTACATCTTTATTTTTAGATTGCATTACTTATCTCACAATGATCAAATTTCTTTGTAAGTTCAGTTACACAAATATTATCTGTACAAGGTACGTATGCACAAAGCTTGAAAACCTTTCAAAATTTTCTACTAGCAATGGACTCATTCCAGTTATGATAAAAAACTAGCAAAGAAAGAGGCCTACAACATTGAATTTCTCTCTCCTTTCCACTATTTTTAAGCAGAATTAGCTTGACAATTGCTAAAGGGCTCTGACAAGCTCTCACTCTGCAGGAGCATATTACTCCAACTGACAAAGCAAGCCATGGTAACTATGCCTATCCAGCAACTTTCAATACAACATTATCTTTACCTGCAATAGTAAAAAGCAAAGAGAAAGTACTGCAATCTAAAAACATAACTGTGAAAATACATGACTGGATTAGTATAACTGCCCAGTTATAACGGCAAACTTTGTTATAGCAAATGGTAAGTCTTGCAAATGCGTAACTGGTATCTAATACTATAGATCTGAAGCAAATCTCCTTGCTTTTAGGAGGCTTACTTAGGTACACTGAGAAAATATAGTTTTAATAATATTCTGTTGCATCCCATTTCAAGCTACATTTTCATTTACTGAAGCTCAAAAACACATTTAATTATTGATATTAGATCATAAACACTACTTCCTACATAAAATTATTTTAATACTTACTGAATATGACATCTGTATTTTAGTATTTGGAACTAGTTTCACCTTTCCTTCACTAGTTAGATTAACATCAACAATTCGATTCCCATTAAAACCTATTTCAAGTTTTTTGTAGGTCCAAAGATAGTAATCTTCTCCATTTTCATCTGCCTCACCAACAATACCTACAAAAGAAAAAACATTTTATACAAGATAATACCATTTAATATTTAAAATATCTTAGAAGCTAAAAGCTCATTAAAAGTGTTTCTAAATATTAAAAAAGCAATATTACCATTATTCCTCGTGGTTAGAATAAGGCAAATGTGCAAATTGGACTCTTCATTAACTACCTAGCAAACATACACCCTTATCATAACACAGTGAAAAAGTGATGAACAAACAGCTCAGCATAACTGACCACTAATTTAATCCTCAAAGTTCATGCTCTATCATTAGTATAATCTTCATTATAATAATTATCACCTTGTATGTGCATATTTCCTAATATCTAAATATTTCGGCAAGATGCTATATCACTATCTGTTCAAGGTTATCCAGTTACCTGTGATCAAACCTAAATTAAAACAAAGGTTTCCATTACTTTATCTAATAACCTATGATGTACTGTTCCTGATGAGATGCACACATGTGTATATGGGTACCAAAACTGTCTCCTTTTTATAACTCAAGTACTGGACCTGTCCCTGCAAAGTCATTAAAATTAAAGAAGTGTTGAAGATAAATGGTAATGAGGTAATAGTTTAAAATGATCATTTGATCATGATTTGGATATTGAAAGGAAAAGATCCACACAATGTGAGGGCAATAGGTGGGAGCTGAGGATCCATCCCTGGTGCCCTCCAACTGTCAACTGCTTGTCTAATGTTCCCTGCCTAAGCCCAGATACTCCCCAAACCCTTACAGTCCTTAGGGCCTTCTCTCTATGGTCAATGCACCCTATTAAAGTATTGGGGGGGGGGGAATGATCATTTCTTATGAAGGATTATTTGGTTATTAACCAAAGTGAGTCTAGTTGGTACAAACTCAAGGAATATAGTTTTGTTTGGGATGGTAGAGGATAATGAAATTCTTCTAATAATTAATTTCTTTTTTAAATATTTTTTTTTTAAAAATAGCTCATAAGCAATAATAATTAATTGCATTAAGGTTTATTTACCTATCTACTCTGAAAGCCAGACTTTGGGAGTGACAACATAATCACACCAAATAAGAAGCTCTCCCTAAGGAGGCTTTTGAAAGACTTTGAAATCTTTATGCCAAACATTTTGATAAGGATTCCCCATGGTTCAGACATTTTAGGACATCCAAAAGTATTAGTATCTCCCCAAACATGACAGATCCTGAAATCCCAAGACTAAAAAAGATTTTTTTTAACATAGGAAATCATAGTTGCCAAAGTTGCTAAAGAGACAGCAATGAATGAAAAAACCTAAAGATCCAGACAAGAAACCCAGAAGCAACGGAAAAGAAAAGGGGGGAATCTGCTCTCTCACCAAAACCACAGGAGGCTCAAGGAATTTTCCTGAACTACAGGCTCAGAAATCTTCAGTGAATATTCAGCACATCTACTATCTTCAGAACTGATCACAGAAATGTCTGTGTTGCTGTAATAGTAATTACCATCATCTGTATGAAATGCTTACTATATATGCCTAATTAACATGCAACATAGTAATGATGATGTATACAATTATCCCTTGAGATTAACTTTCTTATATACTTCATCTTAGTATTAGTTAAACTCTGATCTGACATGGTCAGACTTTCATAGTTTACTGCCCATGAGGATAGTAGTCTGCTAACAATTTTAAGAATTAGAAGAAACCTTAATCATATACAAGAGCAGATGTCCAGAGGCAAAAAAGAAAATTAGAGATAAATGTGATCAAACATGTTGGCCATGCTTTGCATTTTAAATAATTTAATCAAATCCAACACAAATCATTTTTGGATTACGCACAAATTTGTAGTAACTATGCCATAGCTCTTCTCCATTAATATGGATAAGAGCAAAAACATTAAAATTTTTTTAATATTATCAGTGTTAGAAAATAACAAAGAAAGAAAACAAACCATTCAAGAAACTATTATACCAAACTGTATTATCACAGTACCATGTAAGAGAAAGGCAGAATTAAACTTCAAAATCCTATTTAGTCCCTTTAATTGTATTTAAAAGAACAAGTTAAAATAAGATAGGAGAAAAAGGGGGAAAAGAATTTTTCAGATTGTTCCAAGTACGTTTTAATTCCTTGAATCTAAAAAATTATACTATAAAAGTTTTATTTTGGGGAAGTTTCATGTAAGGTTTGGCAATGTCAAAAATCCTTCAAGTAACACAGGACTATAAAATTGGTATTAAAATCATTCTGTGGACAATAGTGACTATTTACACTGTGATCCAGCATAAAATCACCTTAACAGAGTCATTACATAAATCTTGCTCATTATGCAAATTTTCCCAAACCTTAAATACAATATACAATACTTACCCCATATTGGTAAGTCATCTATGTACATCTGGTACCAGTAGTGATTTTTGATGGCATACACAAATGCATCTCTCTTCTCTTTATCTAAGTCAATTTCACAGTAAGTGGCTGGCATTACATCATCTGCATAAAATAAAAATTGCAAATTAGCCCCCTTGTTTGCAAAATAGTTACAGGAAAAATAACAGAAGGAAAAAGCCAATATTTCCTGAAATTAAAATTTCTATTCATAATAGTTGAATCTGGGTGATAAATATATGGAGGTTGTGTAAACTATCCTTTCTTCTTTTGTATATCATTAAGATTTTTTATAATGAAAGAATCTTAATCATCTTTATTTTCAAAGATTACCTTACTAAATGAAGAAATCATCCCTTATATAAAGAAAATTACACAAGAACATTTACAAAGTAACTTTAAAATAAATTTAAAAAATAAGGTCGGGCGTGGTGGCTCACACCTATAATCCTAGCACTCTGGGAGGCCGAAGTGGGCGGATTGCTCGAAGTCAGGAGTTTGAAACCAGCCTGAGCAAGAGTGAGACCCCATCTCTACTATAAATAGAAAGAAATTAATTGGCCAATTAATATATATAGAAAAAAATTAGCCAGGCATGGTGGCGCATGCCTGTAGCTCCAGCTACTCGGGAGGCTGAGGCAGGAGGATTGCTTGAGCCCAGGAGCTCTAGCCTGGGCAACAAAGCAAGACTCTGTCTCTAAATAAATAAATAATAAATTTAAAAAATAAAAATAAAAAAGTTTCAAACATTTAAATTTTCATTTAATATATACGAAAGCTCAAGAACATGATCCTAAATAGAGATAATAATTTCTAGCTATAAGATCTCTGAGATAAACACTCTTTTTAACATTCTTAGAAATACAAGTCACTAGGGGCCACAGATTCTATAAAAAATCCCAGTGACTATTTATAATTAGGAAGATTAAAACGCAAACCTCTATCCAGCAGGTGTTACTACTTAGAAATTACCTGAAAATTCCCTAAAGATGAGTCATTTCCACTCTTGACTGCTTTCAAAAATACTGCTACCATAATTCTGTTCAGATGTTCCTCTAATTTATAAACTTAGTATTTCAAAAATGTGCTTATGTTTCTAACAAAACAAAATCCAAAAATCTGTACTTCAGATGTCAATCAAAAGGATTTAATTACTGTGGTATACAACTAAAGTAATTAGAAAAAATAAGTCAATCTTACGAATAAAAAAGAAAGCACAGGTTTAAGTTCTATACTCTTTGTAATAAAATATTGATTATTTAGAATCCAAAATGTATTTTTTTCCAAAGAAACATTTTTAAAGTTCTTAAATATTGCTCAAACTTCTTAAACATAATTGTAACTGAACCATGAATTTAATGGCTACCTATAATATTGTCTCTATAAGAAAGAGTAATCTAAGTTACAACTCAAGATACCCAGCAATATGTCTCCCCAACCCTCAACAGAGAGAACAGCTTCCCCTTATTATAGATCAGCCCAGAATAAGTATCCCAAAATGACAACCTCAAAGATGGCAGCAAACACTTAAGTCCCATGGAAGAAGGATGGGGAAATACTCTCACTCTCAAAGTAGGAAAGTAATTTGTCTCCAAGAACAATGACTTCCACACAGATTTTCTTTCTCCCAGGCACTTCTAGGCAGTGCCTGGGTAGAAAGGAAGTTAGGGTTTTCATAGGGTAGAGGAAGTTAGGGTTTTCATAATGGTAAAAACTGAGGCAGAGCAGTGAAACAAGGGACAGTTAGGAAACGAGATTGCTATAAAGGATTCCTACAGCAGGAGCTAGGAGAACTAGCAGTAAGAAGTCCTCTAATGGGGTCTCCATGGAATGTGATAATAAAAGGCAGCAGGCAACTACAGAAGGGACAGGCAGAACCAAAGGAAGGCCCAGCCTTGAGGGGCAACAAACAGCTGTAGTGACTATGGGAGACCTCACAGCTACCTCTGCAAAGCCACTAAATTCCTTGCTGTAAGAAACATTCATTGATAACAGTCATTAACAATGTAGTAGTTTTAAGTACAAAGGACATTTACCTGTAGAAAATTTTTAAAGCTTCCTCCTCACAGTCTGAACTTTAGTTCAATTCTCTATTTCCCAATTGATCTATCATCCTCTGTCTTTACACTCTAGCCAAACTCTGCAGTTCCCACAAACCTTGTGTTTTCTTAGCCTCTGAGCGTTTTTTGTTCATGCTGTTAACTCCACCTCAAATGTCCAGCCTAAAATCTCTTCCATTTCCTCACCCTTTCCTCCACAAAATAGTTCCTGATTCCCCCCACCGCCCACCCCATACCTCTCATCTGCCACAGCCTGCCCCTTGCTCTGAGGTTCCATGGCTTTCTTTCTATACCTCCCTTACAGCACGAAGGCTTGTACCACTCGCTACCTCATATCAGTACCTTAATGCCTCAAAAACACCCCTATATCTTGAGAGCTTTGTTCATAAATGAGTATATCCTATTCGCCCCCAGCTATGTCTGCTTCAGTACCTTGCAGACTAGGCAGTAAATAAACAAAAAAATTCCAAGAAATTTTAACAGCATGATTTTCCATTTGTTGGCAAAGAAAATTACCAGCTATATTAGGGTACGCACCTATACAGATGCATCTGTGTATGAACAGTGTGTGTGTGTGTGTGTGTAGAGAAGGAGAAAATGCTAATACAAACAAATTAAATTTTGGAGGAGAGTCTCACGGATATAAAGTCTAGAAAAGAAATACTGTAGTAAAAGGAATAACTATCATTATGGCAGGCTGTAAAAAGGATGCTGGTCATGTTTTAATGAAATTCCCCTTTCTGGCATGAAGACAAACACAAACATTATAAATAACTGAAGAGTCTGATTGCCCAACTGAAATAGCTCTTCTCTCAGGAGGGAGCCACTTTAAAGGTAACCAATGTAATTTGTATGAATATGCCAAATCATTATTAAGCATTCTATGTAACTGGAAAACAATCTAAAAAATCTACCACCATCAATCACTGCTTTAAAATTATAATAGCATATACCTTTCTCAGATGCAACACACACCCATGAATTCTGAAGATGCAATTAAGATTTTACCAACATAAATATTTTTATGGGAGAAAAATAAAGCCAAAGTTGTAAAGCGGCAAATGTTAACACTGATTTTTCAAACAGAAAGCAAGCTTAGGGCCAGGCACAGTGGCTCACGCCTATAATCCTAGCACTCTGGGAGGCTGAGGCAGGTGGACTGCTCAAGGTCAGGAGTTTGAAACCAGCCTGAGCAAGAATGAGACCCCATCTCTACTAAAAAATGGAAAGAAATTAATTGGACAACTAAAAATACATAGAAAAATTAGCCGGGCATGGTGGCACGTGCCTGTAGTCCCAGCTACTTGGGAGGCTGAGGCAGGAGAATCGCCTGAGTCCAGGAGTCTGAGGTTGCTGTGAGCTAGGCTGACGCCATGGCACTCTAGCCTGGGCAACAGAGTGAGACTCTGTCTAAAAAAAAGAAAGCAAGGTTAGGTAGATTCTAGAAACTACACACCAATAGTCTGTCATCAATTCCCAATAAAACTCCAGACTAATAATTAAATAGGCAGTGAAAGCACTGAGAAAAGAATGTGATGTTATTTGTGAGTTCTCTAAGAATATATCATGTCATACTTTATTTTCTCTTCTGATAACATTACTAAATTGGAAAATGAGAAATACTCTACCTCAAACGCAGCAGCATTTGGCACAGTCTCTCATGAAATCAATATAGACAAATTAATAGAGAAATGAGCAGAAAGGTGAGTTATAGTCTGACCTTCTGTGCCTATTAGCTATATGAATAAAAAAGCAAGTCATTTAAACTCCATGAACCCCAGTTCCCTCAACTGTAAAAGAGAAATAATATTTATCTCCTTCCCAGAGTTGTTTTAAGGACAGAAAGTGCCAATATATTTGTAGACAGTGTTCTTAACTTTCCCTGGACCTCATACCCCTTGAGATCCAATGAAAGTGATATCTCTCTTGCACTCCCTGCAAAATGCACATTCACATAAAATCAAGAGTACCTTTTCAGAGAGCCCATGGATCTCTGAAGCCAGAGCTCCTAGCTGAACTCGGTATATCCAGAGCCTACCATAGAGCTGGAATGCAGTAAGACACTCAATAACTGCTGAATAAATTAAAGTAAAAGAAAGACAGGAAAAACTAGTATACATGCAGTGATTTAAACAATTTATATAAAGAGTATGGATTAACTGACCACCCTAACTGGTAGTATAAACTGTACAGTTTTTTTCTAAATCGTTATGTGGTAATATGTTTCAAGAACTGTTTAAAATATGTTTTTACCCTTTGATTCAGTAATTCTAAGAATCTATCCTAATAAAAGATTCATATAGGTTAAAGCACTTATGTGCAAGGACAGCCAAATGCACTGTTATTTCAAAAAGTAGAAAAAGAAAAGAAGAAAGGAAAGAAGGATGGAAGATAGGATCAAAATATCTTACAACTGGGAAATGGGGGTAAATTATAGTATCCAAGTTATAGAATACTATGCAGCCACATTTTCAAAAGAGTAATTAACTATATAAGGACAAACTCATAAAATATTAGGAGAAAAAAAGCAGAATAAAAACTATATATAGGCTGGGCACAGAAGGCTCATGCCTGTAGTCCCAGAGTTTTAGGAGGCTGAGGTGGGAGAATCACTTGAGCCTAGAAGTTCAAGACCAGACTGGGCAACATATCAAGACCCTGTCTCAACAAAAACTGTTTTTTAAAAACTATACATAACTTTTTAAATGAGTTAGAAAGTGCTTAGAGCAGTACATAAGCACTGCTTATCTGGTACATAAGCTCTATATAACTGTTTATTAAGTAAACTTAAAAAATTGTATAACATGAACTCAATTTTTACATACAATGTGAATGAACAGAACGAAAGAAAGGAAAGATTGAAGAAAATACAACAAAATGTTAATAGTAATTATATCCAAGTGATTTTTATTTTCTTCTTTATATTTTTCTGTAGTTCCTAAATTGTGTACACTGAACCTATACCACTGTTAAAATTAGAAAAAAATATACACATATACATTCCTTTGAAAACAAAAAAAGAAGTCAGTCTGAATAAGAACAATGGTTATCAATGGGTTGAATAAGAACGTATAAAAAGCCCATACTTATCAGATTTGCAGTTAGCACAAGGTATAAGAAATCACTAATAAGAACTGACAAATTTCAGATTCAAATCATTTGGCCTGGCTAAAACACTTTGGTTGAAACCAAGAGGACAAAATATTGCATCAATTTTCCAGATTTCCAACTAAACAAGGCAGATTTAACCACAGTATATCTCTTTTCCTTCCCGAAGCCCATTAAAATGTCAGTAAAGGAATAAAAAGGATGGAAGTCCACAAAGACAAAAAGAAGACAAGACAGCAGAGAAAAGACTTCAACAAATTTTTACAAAATGGAAAACAGAGGTAAGATGACAAATGACTAATACAGCAGAGAAAAACATAACAGAGATGGGATACCTATAAAAAGAATGCCACAGAAATGAAGAGACACTCAGGACTCGGAGGCACCACAGACCTCAAAACGTAGGGGGACAGATGGAAGGGTGAACACATAGGGGAATTGTATAAAAACATGTATATGGAGAGGTTGGATGCCCAAGTCTCCTCCTCCATCCATCATACAGCTAGATAAATACTATACCCTCATCTTAACCCCTGCAGTAGACAAGAGGAAACTTCCTTTTCAGAACTTAAATCAGAGAAGCTCCAGAATCAGGGACAGCAGGAATAGTAGACTCCAGAGACTAAAAATAGGGTAGGGAGATTACCGTAAGTAAAAATCTTTGGGCTGAATGACAGGAC
The DNA here is from genome assembly GCF_040939455.1 of Microcebus murinus. Lineage (NCBI taxonomy): Eukaryota > Metazoa > Chordata > Mammalia > Primates > Cheirogaleidae > Microcebus > Microcebus murinus. The sequence goes on along the minus strand of NC_134117.1, from coordinate 29,057,835 downwards.
CTGCCACCCCCCAGCCCTGAGCCCTTTTCCCCACCCTTTGGCACTCGGGCTTATATGACCCAGGCAGATATCTAGAGGGAAATATTGCACAGTAAAGATGAGAACAGCCAAGACCGAGAACCACTGAACTGGAAATATATATATAAGGCTCTAAGCAGCCCTTGCCATGTTTCCTTATCTGCAGTACTCTCAACTTACCAATTCACTCTAGAGAAGAAATCCTTGTAAAATAATTTCATCCCTCTGTTAAGGTGGGATAGTCAAGGAAGAGAAAATTCAAGGGAAGATCAATAAACTAAATGGAAAGAAGGAAACCTCTAGAAGTCATTGATTATTCAACAATTAACATACTTCATTAAACTACAGGAATTCTAAAATGTAGGGGGTAAAAGGTGGGCAGAGACCTCCCTTGGTTAAGAATTACTATTCCAGGCCGGGTGCGGTGGCTCACGCCTGTAATCCTAGCTCTCTGGGAGGCCGAGGCGGGCAGATTGCTCAAGGTTAGGAGTTCAAAACCAGCCTGAGCAAGAGCGAGACCCCGTCTCTACTATAAATAGAAAGAAACTAATTGGCCAACTGATATATATATAAAAAATTAGCCGGGCATGGTGGCGCATGCCTGTAGTCCCAGCTACTCGGGAGGCTGAGGCAGCAGGATTGCTTGAGCCCAGGAGTTTGATGTTGCTGTGTGCTAGGCTGACGCCACGGCACTCACTCTAGCCTGGGCAACAAAGTGAGACTCTGTTTCAAAAAAAAAAAAAAAGAATTACTATTCCAGATCATCTAATGATCATAATGAACCAATTATCAAAAGAACAAGTAGGCACAAATGGTCTGGGTACTAGACAATTTATTAAATGCTTACTATGTTTTAGTAGCTAAGGATGCAATGAGTAAGAATGCTGCTGTAATAGGCGAGTGCAGCAGCTTGGGGATAAATCAAATTCTGTATCAATAAACTAATTTAACATTTCATAATGTCTAACACAAAAGCAAGTTGGAACACAGACTCATATATGTGCTATTAGTATTCATAACTATTACCATTTTTTAATGTAAACTATGTAATGGGAACGTTGAATAATACTCTAAGTGTATTATCTCATTATCTCATGACAACAATTGTATCAAACAGAATTTCCCACACTTCACAGATGAGGAATATGAAATCAAAGAGGTTGAATAATTTGTCCATGACCACACAGGTAAGCAGAAACAGAGATGGGATACATGAAGCCTCTCTGACCCTAAAGCACATGTTCTTTCCACTCTATAATGGCAAGGTTCTAAGAGGTACCTTTTAAAATTAGAGGGTAATAAATACAGGCCTGGTTCAAGAATGCCTAATCTATGTCTGCCATTCTGTATATAATGTATTTTCTTGAATAGTCTCAATATAGGATTTTCGTCTAGTGCTAGTATATAATACTATTAGGAACAAATAAAGAAAGTTGTGCATAAAATCTTAAGTGAGAGGCATCCTACATTAGACTCAGGCTATCATTAGTTCCTTAAAATAGTCTCTTTAGCGATCTTCATTTTACAAAATGATACCAACCCATTTAGCCTGACAGAATCTATTAGGTTAAAAAAAAGATGTGTGTATATGCATATGTAAATATGTATGCACATATATATTTTCTTTTCTGGCCTCACATTTCCAAAATTTTCTGTGGACATGCCTTCAGAAGAATCTTTAACAGTCAAATATTGAAGGGATGAAAGATTAACAATATACAGTAAATATTTCTATAGTTCACAGAGAGACAGAATGTTCTAGTTTCCATTACAATATTAGTATGCTCTGATATACCATGGGTAAACCACTTCATTTCTGGGCCTCTACAAGAGGGAATTAGATGGTACAATCCTACCTTTTAAATGTTATGCTACTATCAGTAACAACCCAGAAGACTTTTTAGCACACGGTCAACTTTATCTTTGAATACAGCAAGCAAATGGCTACAGTAGGGGGGAAGATAAATCTAATCAGCATTTACTGTTACATCTGAACCATTTAATTTAGCAGTTTCTTTGGCAGCATATCCATGCTGGAGGTGAAGAGCTAACAAGACCCTGAAGAACCATCAACTCTCAGGCAATAACATATGGCTAGCTCGGCTTCTTTTAATCTAAAAGTGCTTAGCTTACTCTGAAAAAAAAAAATAAATGCCACTTTCCTAGCCCATGAAAACCATCTTCCTCTATTTAAGTAATCTCTCCATCTCAGCCTCTAGGATCTAATAAAAGAAGAGAGTTTAAGACTGCTGAATGAGTATGCTTCTTTAGTAAATATGGATAAGGATTTCAAAAATTGATGAAATCTGTATACAGTAGCAAAGTAGCACTCAGGAGTTTTACCTAATCTCTCTTGCTGGTTCCTCATTAATAAAATAGAAATGTGCACAAAATATGGAAAAAGAGAAGGTAGAGGCAGGGCTTGGTGGTAGGTGGTGATTGGATCTTGGGGGCAGATCTCTCATGAATGGCTTGGTGAGATTCTTGTGGGAGTGAGTGAGTTCTCACTCTTAGTTCTTGCAAGAACTGGTGGTTCAAAAAAGCCCGGTACCTCCTCCTCTCTAGGTTTCTCTCTAGCCACGTCATCTCTACACACACCTTCCTCCCCTTCCTCTTCTACCATGAATGGAAGCAGCCTCAGTCCCTCACCAGAAACAGATGCTGGTGCCCTGCTTCTTACACAGTCTGCAAAACCACATGCCAAATAAATCTCTTCTCTTTATAAATTACCCAGCCTCGGGTATTCCTTTATAGCTTCAAAAACAGACAAAGACAATGATTAAACGTAGTATCAAGGGTCTCAAAGATCACACATTCTAGTTTACATTTTCTCCTTATTTGTGATAAAATACTTAAATCACCTAATTAAATTAAAACTCAAGCATCAGGGCATGTTTACAATGATTCATAAAATTATAGGCCATGTCACTGTGGTTTAAATTTACAACTTAATTTTATAATTAAGCCCTAAGGAATATAATGGAGGGGGAAAAGAATATAAATATGTACAGCATATCTATTTTCAAAAATAACAAAAAAATCCTAAAAACAAGAATAAAATTTAACAAATAAAAATTAAAGTAAAATTATCTTGTAAGTATAGCTCATTAACATCCTTCTCCCCAAAGTACTCAAAATACCAGAAGTTAGTTACTATTCATCTTACACATAGAGACAATGAAGTCAAAACTGGAGTAAACAACTTTACTAAAATCAATACAGTAAAAGAAGGGTAGAATTAAAATTCAAGGGTGGAATTAAAATTCAAGATTTTAATTTGAAATCCTGATTACAAGATCCAGGCTCTATTCAAAAACCAAGACACTAATCAAAGATCCTGCAAAAATTCAATTACTCCAACTTCTGCTCACTGTACTAAAAATGCCTACACAGGCAGGAAATATACTCTCTGACAAACTTCAAAGAAGAAAATAGAAAGTATAAACACACGCAAAGGCCTTGATAAATACCTGCATAATAACTGAATAATGAGGGTGCTTTTTTCCCCAAAATTTAACAAGTCTTTGACTTAAAATTTAAATATCCTACAGGTATTAAGAGGATAAATTAGCACAACACTCATAAATACATGATGAGCCAATGGTACAAGTTTGAGGCTTACACACAATTTTTAAGTATGCACACATCCCATTGCAGCCTCAGACCTCCAGAAATTACTTCATTACAAACCTATGAAAGCCTTCCCAGGCCATGTATGTCTAATCAATTGAGGGTTTACTGAAGAATACTTTTCAGAAAGAAATATGTCAGGGAGATATAATTTGATTAATAATTATTTATTATTTTATAAATATTCAAAATAAATCTGTTAGTTACTAATATACTTTCCTAAATGTGATACACTTAATTTACAGATTAAAACTTTTTTTAACATCTCGAGTAGCAGTTCCTCAACCTAGTGTGATTAGCAATATCTGGAGACTATTTTGGTTTTTACAACTAAAGGATGGTACTGGCATCTAGAGGGTACAGGTCAGGGACTCTCCTAAACATCCTACAATGTACATGACAGCCCCATACAACAGAATTATCCAGCCCCAGCGTCAAGAGTGCCAAACTTAAGAAACTCTGATCTACAGTCTAACTTGTATTGTAAGGACTATTAAGGTTCACTTACCTTTAAATTTAATATCCAGACCACTAAATTCCAATTCAACTCCTTGAAGGGCTTCTCCCAGAGTTTCATGGTAATGACTGATACTTTTTTTTGAGCCCACACAGAATGGGAGTGAAAAGTACTTATATGTTTCTTGGCGATTATGGTAGGGCCCAACAGTATTCATCCACAAGACAACTTCCTCTTTATCTTGATACTGAAACAAGAAAAGCAAATAAGAATGTTTTGTTAAAAAATGTAGTTCAAATTAAGGTAATATTTGTTATGTGTTCCAAACAAGTGTACCATTTCTGTTTGGGAAGCTATAAAATAAAATATTGGAAGCTTCCTTTAATCTAATAATTGATGTCTATATCTTAAAAATGAAACTTTGTGAATTTTTAAATTATATCCTGATTGTGGTCTCAGGCAGATCCATCTTTTCCAAATTTTGTTTCACAGAAGATAGTATTTAAACAAAGTCCAATAGCTCATAAGAATATGTCTATAATTAATATTTATACTACCCATAATGGTGAATCTATAACCAACAGGATTCACCATGCTAATCTAAACAAAAGAGGAGGAAACAGAATCAACAGTTTATCCAGAATCTCATGTTAATCATTAGATACCAAAAAAAATAATAATGTCAAAAAGCACAAATAAAATTTCATCTCCTTTCTAGTCTTTCACACAGACACTGGTCAAAGCACTACAGAGGAAAGAAATGACAAAACAAGAGGAAGAAAAGCCATACTATGAAACCTCCACAAGACCATTCTAGCCAATATTCTATCTGTTATCAGCCTGAAAGACATACATTATTTGCATAATTCTTTGAGTAAATAATTATGGCTCTATGCATCAATGAATACTGTATATAGCTAAATCTGGAGTGTGATCCAATGACTGGATAGCTGACTTTACCTTTCAAAGGTTCAAATGAGGGGATCTGCCAAAGATTTCTATCAATAAGATCTCTAGAAGTTTAAAATTCTAATGATTGTACAAAAACTGATTACCTCAATAATTTTAAAGCTAGTAATTCCAATTAGCAATATAAATTAAAGGCAACATAGGATGCATTTAAGTCAACTAATAGTGTAGAAGTTAATTCACTGAACAATTATTTACTAAGTGCCTAGCACATGCCAACAACAGTATTATAAACAGTATGTTTATAACTGAGGATACAGCTTTGAACAAGACATGTTCTCTGCCCTACCAGAGTCTAAACAGAAATATGGACACTGAACAAGCAATAATAATAAGGTAGATTGCTACAGAGCATATATAACAGCAGAAGCTCTCCAACTGGCTCACTATTAAATTCTTCTCTTCAGTCCTCCATCTAAAATTAATAAATAAAAACATTTTCAATCAAAATCTAACATCTCCGAAACCAAACTCTCTACTCAAGAATCTACATCTCCCAATTTTGTTTTTCTAATGGCACTACCATATTCTCAGACACAGAGACTCAAATTCCAAATCTCTGCATTCCAGAGAAACAAAAAACTTTAACTTGTCCGACAGCTTTTACCCAAAGCATTTGCCTCTTCCTTTTGATTCACGTCACCACTGTAAGATTTAGACCTAGTCACTTCATCTTCCAACATAAATGTCTCCCTGTTCATATAAGACATCAGCCAGGTCATCAAGGAAATAAACTGTCTCACTTTTTGAATACGTGAGACACGTACCAAGCACAGTGTTAGGTATTAAGGATACAAAGATAAGTAACATTCTGTCCTTCCCGTTAATAATTTCCTAATCCACAGTGGAGCCAGACAAGTAAATGATTAACAAAGAAGAAATAAGTGTTATAATTAAGGTAATAAAGAGCTATTGTAGCAACAATAAAGGAATGATTGATTCTGCTTTGGCAGAGAAGGGTCAGAATGAATACATTTTGAAAATTATAAGGTATCTCAAGTGAGTTCAGATAAACAACTGTAGATAATCTTCATGTATGAAGTGATGAATCAATGGTCCAAATGTTAATGAATCCATATATCCCCATTCATTACTATTATTTTTATTTTGGGGGCTTGACAAATATATGCATGCCACTCCTCTTCCATCCAATGCTCATGTTACTTAACACTAATCAACTAAGGTACTCCTTTCTGCTAAACATAGAGCTTCAGAATTCTTCTCAAAACAGTGCTCTGAACCAACTACTACCAACTGATCAGAGATGGCATTAGAACTAAGACTTGTTCACCTAGGCAAAATACTTGGCATAGTACAATGTACACAGCAGGTATTTAATAAATATGATGGGAAAAAAGGAATTGAAGAAATTCTGAAATGTAAAGTTCATTGGCAATTTAGTAAAATAAGTTTGAAGGATGTGCACTGACTGATGTATACACTGCAATAGGACCTTTTTAGAGAAATAAAAAAGGGAAGGTAACAAAATCCATTTGTTTATAATAAGATTAGAATGTTGAACAAGACAACCTATTAATGAAGACCTTCCATTAATCCTAAATTGACGAAATATTATAAATGCAACTCATGAAAATAAGCACAAAGACAATTTTTCTATAAATCCCAATAAAAATAGACAAAAATTTGAACATAAATACTTTGTAACACACTGACTACTACACACACACACACACACACACACACACACAAAAAAACCCAGAAACTTTTCCTTGGGGCCACGGTGTTTTATTACAAAAATAAAATAAAAACTTTGAGTAGTGTAATTTAAAGGTAAACAAATAGAAAAATGAAAATTATTGACTTTTAGTCATTTAAACCACATTTTTAGAATCAATTGTCAATATCAACTGTAACAATAAGAATATCAACAAGATTTTATATATACTTCATGCAGCAGAAACTACTGAGTTGAATACAATTCTCATGGCAGTTAATGTGTTAAAATGGTATCCATTTATTTTATACAAACTGAAACATAAGAACTAAAATAATTTAAGGGCCACAGTATATGTTAAACTACACATTCTGAAGTCACTCATTTTAAATTTTCATGAAACCTTAATAGGGCTGGTACAATTGTGATGATGTGATGCAAGCACTAAAAATTTATACCACTTCATAGTCTAAGATTCTTTCTGGGAAGACTTAAATAGTAATTAGAAATACACATACACAAAGGTTAGGGTGAATATCAAGACAAAAATAATGCCTCTTTTCTTTTATATTGCTATCACGAAGACCATGCTTAATAACAATGAACTTACAATGTTTACTTTTCATCACAGTCCTTGATTGTCCCTGAGAATAAATGCTCCCAAGACAAGGACAAAAGTTTTTGCTCAAGAGAGAAAATGTATTTTAAAATATCTTGAAATCAGAAAATACCAACAGGCTTCACAAAACTTCTTAAGGAGAAAATAACCCTTTCCTTTGCTTTCCCTAAGGCTGCTCACAAAGTCCTTGAGCCTCCCAGTCTGCGGAAAGACTGCCAGGTCCAGAAGAAGGGGGTGGGAGGGAGTCAAGGAAGCAGAGCAGTGAATCAGGGGATCCCTGAGCACAGCAATAATTCCATCTGAGGCCTCCCTGGGAAGCGGCCAATTAAGAGGCCAATTCAGGCTACCTGTGTTCTTCACCTACTCATTCTCTAGCTCTCAGAAGAATTTCACTATTACCAGCACATTCAATTTATGAGCTGTTCACTCTGGCCAAAATGGTTTATGACATTGTCTTCCTTTCTATTTCTGCTCCACCTTGTCATTCCCCCAAATTTATAATGCCCTCCTTTCTTCCACTTAGCCAAATTCTAATCTTTCAGAAATCCTCAAATCTTTCTTTCTCAAATCCTCAGGTAAAACCATCTTTTGTAATAATAACATCATTAGCTAACAATAAGTACAAGCCAAGAGCTAGGCATAGTTCTAAGGTCTTTACATAAAGATTAATCCTCTCAAAACTCTATAAAATAGGTCCTATTATTTTTCCCATTTTACAGACTTAAAAGAAAAATCCAAAACAAAACTAAAAGAGATGTTAATTAAATAATGTGTCCAAGATCATAAAACTAATCAGTATCAAGTTTAGGACTATACTTTTGCTAATCCCTAGTCAGCTTCATTCACTAAAAAGAAAAAACTGAAACAAGAAAATACCAAAAAAAGTGCAGTTGTACAAAACAACTAAAGACAGCACCAAACAACTTTATCATTTCGGCCTTTAATCTGCCCTAAAGGAAAAAAACCTTCCTAAGAAGCTACTTGCACAATAATCTCAAAAGGAATGACCTTTATTGGCAAGAAGTCACCAATGTTGGGCCCCTCTTATTTAAATACTCTGTTATTGTTGCAAGTGAGGGGGCACCGAAGTTTTCCTCTTGACAGAGGTCATGAATTAATTTTTTTCAGGAGGAACACTTTAAGAGATAATGTTGTTAATGTGCTCATGTCAATACGAATAAACAAATCAGAAGTTACACATGATAGGCAAAGGACTGAGGGCTATAAATAAGCCCCAAATGCTATCTTTCATTTTTCTGAGAATATTTTTAAAAATGTTTTAAAATCATATCAAAAAAAGCAATATCCATCTCTGAAAGTGTTTCAGAAATCATAATTTCAAGGAGTTTTAATTATTTATTTAAAACACACATCAGAATTCTAATACAAATAAATTAGAAGTGTATTTTTAATAGTCTCTTGAGATAACTGTTCTCTCTCAAATAGCCTTTGTACCTAAATAAATTTTTGGTCTATCACTGAGTACAGCCAAAAATAGGACAAGAAATTTTGGCACTTCTTAAAAACTAGATCTATATTAGAACACTCACTAATTCACTTGTAGTAAACAGCTTATTCTCTTTATAAGTCTTCAAATAAGTTTTAAGAGTTAATATACTCCTAACAGAGACAAAGATGAAAGGCTGTCATTTGCCAAAGTAAAGCAAACAAAACATTTCTGAAATTATTCAGTGGCACAGTACAAAATGTTTATGACAGAGACTGAGTAAGTTATACTAGGCACAGAGTGGGTCCTTCTAACATTGGAAATCCCAAGACTACCAGAAGTACAATAAGCCACAAAGACACGGGATTTTAGCCTAGGTAGGGCCCCCAAATCACAACAGGCATCTCCAAAACTATACATAACAACAGTCTGGGTTTGTTCACTGTGCTTTAAGCAATAGGAATTCATGCTTCCAACAATGCACACCCTTGACCCTAGTAGCTCCTAATTACTCAAGTCACTCAACAAGCACTGATTAAATACCACATGTGCCAGGCACAGTGTTTGGGTATGTAATAGCCAAAAAAAAAAAAAAAAAAAAAAAGAAGTCTTTGTGATCTTATTGAGGAAACAGAACACGAAAAATTCAAGGCTACAGTGCAAACTATAAAATGCTCTATGATTTCTTTGCCTCTAATTATTAGTTTTTTGGTGCTGACATCTTTACATATTATTACTACGGAAGTTAAATGTACACTGCAGGTAGAAAAAGGAAGGGTTAGGGATCAAGAAGCTCAGATTATTTCTGTGGCCTTTGGCCAATCACTGGGCCTCTATGGGCCATTAGGAAACTGAGAGTTTGGGATTAAATTATCTCAAGTGTTTCCAGTTCTAAAATTCTATGGTTCTCAATTTGAAATCATTTTTAATGGAGTCCTTTGGAATCTTAGCAGTCATGGTAATCTAACTCTAGATGCTTCCATGTGCTCTGAGTTTCAGAAAACCAGATAAGCATAAACCACACCCTATACACCTTTCACTCATTCTAAAGAGGTGTTTTCATGACTTTTCAATCACTTAAGAGCCTTTCTTTAACTTAATTTCAAACAATATGTCATGTGATCCATATCATTCAAGTTTTCAAATTTAAAAGGAACACATCTTTATATATTCTAGATATGTATATATGGATATACATACTCTATAAGTCAATAACACATCCCCTTTTCATCATTCTTCAGAGACTATTAAAATAACTTTGTATTAATATAAATAACATAAGATTGTATTAACATAAAAAGCACCATATGGATCATATGGCCAGCTGAATCCTAATTCAATGGATATAGTCAAAGAAAAAAGGGGCTTTGTGGATTGGCATAAAGTAGCTATCTCATCTTAGGACCAGCTACATAATTTGTGGGGCCCAGTACAAAATAAAAATGCAGGATCCCTTGTTCAAAACTTTAAAATCTCAAGATGGTGACAGCAGATCATTAAAATAAGCATAGGACTGTGTGACTGGCACGCCCATGAATTTAATCCTATCCCTCTTTAATGCTAAACCAAATATCCCTTCTCAGTTAACAATCTATTATGAAGCTAGACTCACCCAAACATTTCTTTAAGCACTTAAAAATCCATATAGAGTCCATGGAGAAATGCCAGCTAAAAAAAAAAAAAAAAAAAAAAAAAAACAAAATCCATATAGAGAACTACTAAATTTAATTCTACAGTGTTTTACAGCCTTATTTTTAGGATAAATATAAAATATAAAAATAAGTGTTTTACAGCCTTATTTTTAGGATAAAGGGCCTTACAGCGTATCTTGGCTCCGAGTATAGAAGACGATAAACACAGAATGCCTAGGCTTAAATCCCACCTCTACCCCTACGGGCTTGTCTGGCCTCATGCAAGTAACTTAACCTCTCTGGCCTCAGTTTCCTTATCTATAAAAAGGGCACAATACCAACCACTTCATAGGTTATTAATATGTTTAAAATATGAGTTAATATTTGTAAAGACCTTAGAGCAGTGCCTAGGATATATTGCTGCAAAAGCCATATTAGTTATTATTTTTATATAGAAACAATATTCACAGGAACTTAATCTAAAGAGAAACCTTTAGTTTCTGAAAGCTATTTTTTAATAATTCAATTCTACAAGTACTTACTAAATCCATTCAGCATCTTCTAATGTCTCCTCCTCCTTCAGTATCATTCTCTTCACAAGCTACTTCTGCCTTTTTGACGGGAAAAACTCCCTTGACTATAGCCCTTCCAGTACTGTTATCTGGCTATGGTGAAGGCCTAGTTTTCAAGAAATACTTTCAATAAACCTAGACAAAGTAAAAGATTTTGGCTAACAGCAAAAAATAATATGAATGACACTTACTTGAATTTTACACATATATTTTAATGCTATTCTTCCTATAACTTTTTGTGGGTTTTTTGGCATTGTAAGGTAACAGGTATTTAATAACAAGTAACCAAGTGAGAGCAGTTCAATGTAGACATGAAATGACATGGATTCTAAATTTTTCTTTTCCAGCAACCACCTCATATATACCATATTCTCTTCTGTGGAAGTCTACAAGGATCTTTTATCAAATATTTTATATTCAATTACTGGAATAAAAATGTTCCTAGCAATAAAATTTCACTGAAATTGGCATTTACATTTTAAATTTGTAAATTATTCTAAGGCCTTTATACAACTCAGATTTATGAAGTTTTAATTAATGGTTTTCCCTATTTATAGCAGTATAAAACACAAAATAAAAAAGTAGAATAAAGTACTACTCTCAATCTTATATGCCTATGTGGTGGAACTGTAGTTAAGACAGAGCTCTAACTTTTCCTAAGTGTTAAAAAAAATTATTAACCAAAAGGATGCCTACTGGAAATTTAAAAGTAATCAAACACCCCAATCTATACATGGTCCCTGGATATTATGTGAAACAATAACAGTTCTTATACTTGGAGACAAGTTATCTGACAGAAGAAACAAAAGGAAATGATTTTTCATTTAGCTGTTTAACGTCTGAACAAAATTACGTTAGGGTGAAAAAGTCAAAGTATCGCACAAACTTTACATGTGACTGATCCCAGATTTGTTTACACATACATATACGGGTAAGAAGTTCCTGCCTGTGACTGAAAGTAGAATAGCCAAAAGTTTAGAGATTTTTATTAGCTAAGTAAGAGCCCAGCTAACCCAAGGACTAGCGAAAAGTTTTGTTAATTACAAATAAAACGTAAAAATCTGGTCCTTTAAATAGATAAGGGCGATTGCTCCACTTCCTCACTCATTGGCAACGACAAAAGACTCCTCCAAATCTTTCAGATTTAGAACATACACAACCCGTCTTACAAAAATCATATCATTAATGGTAAAGTATAAAAACAATTACTCGACAAGCAACCTCTCAATTCACCTGACTTTACTGTCTTGCTGGCGTCTACCACTCTTAAACCCATACAGTCCCCTAAGGGAAAGCCACTGGAAGAGTCGTTAACATCCACGCTTTGATGTGAAAATACCAATTACACAAACCGCCAATCAACTTTAGGCCAAATGCAAAAGGAACTGTTCCTGGCCATAACCTGAAGACTGGGAAACTCGAGACCCTTCACTGTCAGAAACTGCCCCAGTTAGAGACCACCACGATGGGGGATTCTGCTGGGGGCTAGGAGAGGATGAGAAGAAAAGTTACAAGGAAGGCCTCGGAATTGAGTGCGCTAGGTTGAGAGCACGCACACTCGTAAACCGCTCTTCACCTCAAGTTTATTAATGCTGTACCCACCCGAGGGTTTTAATCCGGTTTGGGCAGAAAGAAAAAAAAAGGCAGGCGACGAGGACTGTAAAGTGGTGGCTATTTCCTGGTTAGTGTATGACGGGTAATCAAGATGCATCCATCTTCCGCTGTGTCGTAGCCCCCAGCAGCCAGAGAGCAGTCCCCTTCCCTGGTGGGCAACAGCCCCGAGCCCCGCCTGCCTGTGGAGCTGGCGCCCGCGGCGGGTGAACCCCGACCCTCCCCAGCTCCTTCCCGGCCCCCAGGGTCCCAGTGCCCCCAGACCCAGGACTGCGGCGCCATTTAGATCCGGGTCGGGGAAGACGGCCCGAGCTCTCGGGAGTGGAGCCCAGTCCTGGGAGCTCACGGAAATGCCTCCTCCCAGCTCCCGGGGTTCCTGCTCCGCCAGGCCCAACCGGAAGGAGCCCACGGGCAGCCGCGGTGCTCCACCGGGCCGCCGGGCCCTCCAGGCCGCGCCGGGCCTGCAGCAGCGGCGAACCCGGGAAACTGGCCGGGGGCGGCCGCGCCGGCCCGGGCGCCTCACCGTGTGTTCGTGCTCGTCCGCCCGGGCCCGAGACGGCAGTAGCAGCAGCAACAGCGCGGCGGCCGCCGCCACGCCGGGAGCGCCCGGCAGCGGCCTCATCCTCCGCGCTCCCACCGGCCCGGCGCCGGCCCACCGACTCCGCCTCCGCCGCCGCCTCCGCCGCGGCCGATTCGCATCCACGGAGCGCGGACAGACGCACGGGGCCCGGACCCAGCCGCTGCCTCCTCCTCCGCCGCTGCCGCCGTCGCCGTCACCGCCCGCTCCCGAGCCTCCCCGCCCCCCGCGCCTCCTCAGCCTCTTCCTCTGACTCAGCCACGTCATCCGGCCACCCCGGCACACGCCGGAAGTGCCTCGCGACGCGGGGCTGCAACCGCCGCTGGCCGAGGGAGGGCCGGCTCCGGAGGTCCGCGCGCCGGCCACCCTCGCCGCGGGCTGCGCGTTGGGTCCCTGGAGCGGCGGCGCGCCGGCCTACAGAGCGCGCGGGCGGGCACGGTGCGGCCTAGCGCTCCTCGCGGTGGCCTGGCCCGCATCTCAAGGCCGAAGCCGCCCCGGCAGCTCCCGGCGCTTCGGGTTGTGTGACCTTGGCCAAAACGCTTAGCTTTCCCTGGCTGCCAAATAAGGTGACCGTCCGACCCGCCGCCTCTCGAGTTTGAGGGATCTGATCAATAACCCTTTCCAGGCCCTCGTTTACCGCTGTGAATGAACGGGGTCCCACAGTCATCATTATGAAAGATTGTTAAACCTCTGCAGGGTTGGATGAGTGTTTTAAAGTCACTGAATGTTTATTGGACGCCCCCCCCCATTATTCAATCAAGAAATGTTGCGCTATGTCGAAATTCTTGTTCATGTATTTGTTTACTTACAGTTTGTGGGCCTCCCATTCAGTCATAAATGCCCCTTGGAATGTAAGCTTCTCAGAGCAAAGATCTTGTCATGTTTCCTGTGCCTAGAACAGTGCCATACCCATAGCAGAACTCAAAAAATACATATATTTGAATGAATATGGCATCACCATCTACACAGTCCTCTAAGCGAAAAACCTGGAACTTATCCAGTTGGCTCCTCAGCCACCAGGAGTCAACAAGTTTTAGCATTTGGTCTCTTAAAAATGTCTCAAGAGTTAATTTTTGCTCTCCTTCCTCTGCCAGTAACAATCTTCCACATTAATGTATATTGCAACAAGATCCCTGCTACCGATCTCTCCCTGTTTATAAACCCAAAAGGTGCCAGAGTGATGTTTTGAAAAAGAAACCAGATGATTTCACTCTCTTGCCTAAAACTTCTTGAATATTAGGTAAATAAATAATAGAATCACCACTAAAGTTTTCATCTGCCAAGCACTATTCTGAACTCTACATGTACTGTATTAACTCATTAAATCCTCACAAAAACATTATGCAACAGATCCTGTTAGTAAATTCATGTTTTACAGATGAGGTAACTGAGGCACAGAGAGGTTAAGTGGCTTGCTGAAAGACCAGACCCAAGCAGTCTGCTTCCATAATCAGCCTTTTCACTGCTAATGGTCTACCAACTTTATATAGCCATTTTTTTTAATGAAAGAGGTATAATAGTGGCATGGAATGATATCCAAAAGATACATTTAAATTTAAAAAGTTGGAAAAAATAGAGTAACATTCCATGTTAAATGGTAATATGTTAGTTTACCTGTAGAAAACAATCTGAAAGCTTATGACTCAAACCTGTGTCACTGATTAACTTTCTACTTTGTACGTGCCTATAAATGTTCAGCTGTTTTTTATAGTGAGCATATGCTAAATATATAATCAGAGAAAAAAAGTTCATTGATAAAGTCCAAATTCTTTGCTTGACATGCACCTGCACAATCAGACCTCAGTTTATCTCAGCTTTACCTCCCACCAATTTCTCCGCTTTGCCTTCACCCATATATTTCCTAAATACACCATGTTCTTTTATGCCTCTGTGCCTTTGCTCTTGAGAGTCCCTTTATCTGGGTACCCTGCTTTACACTGTCCATTGGATTAACTACCCTTCCAGGCCTAGGTGAATTATCACCTATTCAATGAAACCTTGCCTGATGCCCTTGGGAAGTTGGGTATCCCTTCTTTGGAATTCCAATAGCATTTGGCTTGTTATGTTGTAATTATTTATCTATTCACAATTCATCTCCTATACTTGTATTCTGACCTTTTTTTCATGGCAGGGACTATCATTTGTTTATCTTTATACCTGTCCCAGCTGCTGGGATAGTGCTTGTCACATCACAGTCAACAGTCAACAACTATTTGCTGAATGAATGAGTAAAGACATTAACAAGTGAAAAGTCAAAATCATAGCAGGATTTAAAGAACACTTTCTAGATAGTGTAAGAGACATCACAAGGCAGTACATGATTAATTGCTGAATGAATCATACACCAGTAATTGCCATAGAAATCAGGGAAAGCATCTTATACATCTTTGTATATCCTCCAGAGCACCTAGTATGGTGACTTGCTCATAGTGGAAGCTCAGTAAATGCTTTGTGAATGAATAATCACTGCTTTTGAATGAAATGATGATGGGCAATTGAAGAACAAGCAGTGTTAAGTGCTACATTAAGATGGATGAGTAGTTTCTTGCTTAAACATCTATCACCGCCAGCCTCCACAGATTTGAGATAGTGTGCATGTTGAGATAACAGTGCATGTTGTGGGGAGCACTGGGCTGGCAAATGCTTGGAGGTGGAGAGGCACAAGAAAAAGTATAAACTATTCATTTGAGGATGGCAGACTTAAAACTAGGAACTGTACACATGCAAAAGAAAACATCCATAACAGTGTGCAAAAAAAGAATTGCAAAAAATGTGACCAACTGTGTAAATGATCAACAGGCAGTAAGAGCAATGGGCAATGAGAGAAGGGGAAAGAAACTATTTCAGTGAAGTATTTGGGGAAATGTAATGGAGGGAAGAGCAGATATGGCCATAAATTCAACAAATATTTATTGAGCATCTACTATGTGCCAGGAACTCTGGTAGGTACTAGGGGAATGATCCTGATAAATGACATCAGGGGGTAGAAGTCCAATAACAGTAGGTATGAAAAGAAGGAAAAGGAGATAAAGTAACTGATTAAAGGAAAGTGTGGCTTCAAAAATCCTTGAAGCCTGATGACCTCAAGACTGCAAAACAGGGCTCAGGGGCACTGTCAAAATTAGGGTTGTTTCACCAAACTCAGGAGCAAAAAACACTGACACATCTTATTTCACCAGTTCTTTCATATAGATTAATGACCTCATTCCCTGACACCAGAAAAGATGAAGGCAAAATGCCAGTGAAAGAAGATCTCCACCTCCCCCAATGACTACACAATTCCTTTTTGTAGTAGTTCTAATAAGATTAAATTTTTGTTAAAAACCTTATGAATAATAAACAATCCAGAAAAATCACAATTTCAATTTTTTATTCTTCATTTGGATAAATGATCATCAAAAGTCTTGGGGTATGGATTCACAACATCTTCTGATTTCCATCATCAGCTACTTTTTCTTTGAAATTCTATTTCTTCTTTCTACTTTGTTATGTTTGTCTTGCCAGTTATTTACTGCAGCAGGGGTGGGGGGGACCGTCCTTCTGTTGCTATTTGCAACTTTCTACCTCCACCTTTTCTGTCCTGTCTGAAATGTTCTAGACACAGAAGAACTCCATGATTATTCTGAGTTCTTTCTTTAGGAAGCCATCACATAAAACATTTGGTTCTTGGACTGAACAACAACTAAGGCCATTAATTTCTTTGTGTGGTTCCTATTTCATTCTCTCACTTAGTTTTTTTTAACTGATCTGGTGTAACAATGAGATGGCAAGGAACAGCAGCTGCCACATACTAAAAAGATCCTTGACAATCAGGTGATAAGGCTGTCACCCTGCTTCTTCCGAACAAAGGATTCCACACTCTTTGCTTTAGACTTACAGAACTGAAAGGACCTGGAGTGTTACCAAACACACAACCCTCCACTTCAAGATAATGAAACACAGACAAATGTAGTCAAGTTACAAGAACTTATCAAGTTAGTAGCACACCAAAACAAAAACTGCTTGACTTCCAAACCAATCTTCTCTTCCCTACATTAAGTGTTCCCTACACTACTGTGTAGATAGCTAAGCCATTCTCTACTATATTGTGGGTTAAATGGACTTTGGCCAGCTAGCCTAGGAAGTTATTTTGTTTCTATGAGAAAATGAATTGCAAGTTGTGCCTCAGAATTCAGAATACATCTTTCAACTGCATATTTATCCTCTCACCACCCTGGTGAACACAGAATCTGGGCTGCAGGAATGAACAAAGACCATTTTACAGTCTTAATAACGTGCTTGGAAATGAAAATAACAAAATTTATTTATCAAACCAAAGCAAATGTTTATAAAGGCAGATGCCTAAAAATTGAGGATTGATGTTTACGATGAATCTTTCAGTATTATCTAAATTAACTACTTGTCTTTCTCAGAAATAAATCTGTTATTAATGCTTCTTCCTTCAACAACCAGCTGCAAAACCACACATTATTCTTTGAAGGAGGAGCACAGAAAAGCAACTTAATTCCTGGGGTATATGGGAGAAGGATCTAAAAATCTCAGCTATTGAGATAATATATAAGTGACTAGGACCTCTCTTTTTTAATATCAAAACAAAAAAGGAGGGGGTATAACTTAGCTTGACTTGTAAAAATATTCATAGAAGTTATCTACATACTACCATTTCACACAATTATTGCAAAACATTAGGAATTATTCACATCATTAAATATGTCAAGTGAAATTATTTAATTGTAACACCAACCTCTTGTTCATGGTCTCTCAGTCTTCATACTTTGTTGTATACACAGATTATCTGCTGGCATAATATAAGATGAAGGAAATGTGCTGGCATAGAATTGGAAGTCAATTTACCCTTAGGGCCAAAGGCAACGGTAGTGAATGTGACCAATAGCTTCACTTTCTATGGAGCCGGCTTGCAAAACCGTGGGCCAGGATGGTGGTGGTAGAGCTGTCTCCCAAGGCACCATATAGGAAATCTTTTAATAGTTTCTTTGGACACCAGCTTATAGTTTAATTTCTGATCCTCACTGTATTGAAAAATCCAAAGTTTTGTTACATAATGTCTTCCTGAAAGTGTGCACAAATGTGTTCAGTACGTGGAAATTGAATAAATTTATGTTATAAATGAGTGGTTATGTTTCAAGAGAATGAAAAATTTCACCTCGCCATTAGAGACATTTGTTGACAACACAGCTCTAGCATTTCACCTAAGTTCTTTCCTTTTCTTCTTTCACATATAACCAACCATCTTGGATGTTTAATGAACAACCAATGAGGGCTAAAGACCTGCCACTTTGGACTTGGCACTCGCAATCCGTTCCACCCATGTCTAAAAGGTGTCACATTCATGAGACCCAGGCTTCTCATTAACACTTTCAATTTTATGTTTTCTACTTATTTTCATATAAGAATACAATGCAATGAAATAGTACAATATTGCACAAACAGTGATGTACATACAAAGACACTAACACCATTAGCTGGTAATAGGTTTTGCCATGTCATTGATCTAAATGATTGTTCATCAGAGAACGTATAAAATTCTAAATTTGACATCAAAAGGAGGTTTAGAGGTATTGACTGTTTAAACAATTGTTGCTTTTATCAAAATCAAGTTTACTTAAGATGAAGACTATCTATAAATAACAGGAAGGACAATCACACCACATTGTAATTTCTTGTTCTCCTTATCTCACATTCCCTTATTTCCCCCAAATAAGGGACAAGGACAGTAAAGGGACCCTTGAAGAAACACTTGCAGAATGGTTCCTATATGCTAGGCCCTGTACAAGGTAATCTGTACAAACACTCCCATGATAGACTTGACCAATAGTGTATGTTGTGTCAAAAAATAAATGAACAAAAAAATCACCCCAAGATTCTAGAAATTGTAAACTTCAATAAGCATTGTTGTTTGCTGGACTGAGGGTTGAGAAAGAACCTTTAATTATTATAAAAGGGCCCTATAAAACTGTACTTAAATGGATCATTAGTAATGTGGCTTTTATATATCTGTGTGGGATAGAGGATGATTCCACAGGAAACAAGATTTCTGATAATTTTTAAAGAAATAGTTCTGATACTTATTTTACTGTAGGTTTAGACATCAGTAAAGATCCATGCTTTGAAGGTAGATTTATGTGCCAGGGACTCAAAATTCATGACATATTTAAGGCTTTACATCCTTTGTACAAATGGATTTACCAAGCCTGATGGTAATAATAAGAATATAGGAAAGAGATAACTACAGTCCTATCTTGGTATCTGTGGGGGATTGGTTCCAGGACCCCCCAGTACCCAAATCCCTGGATGCTCAAGTTCCTTACATAAAATGGCATCGTATTTGTATATAACCTATACACGTTCTCCTGTATGCTTTAAATTATCTCTAGATTCCTTTATAATACCTAAGCTAATACAATGCCTACATATCACTTCATTTGCATGGATTCAATACAGTACTTGGCACACAGCAAATTCAAATGTTGCGTTTTGAAACTTTGTGGAACTTATTTTTTTCCCCAAATATTTGCAATCCAAGGTTAGTTGAATCCACAGATACATAACCTATGGATATGGAAGGTGGACTGCATTTTGACCTTAAGTTCTTTCTTCCTCTTCAAATCTCTCAGCCAATAAAAAGTCAAGGATCCTCCCTTTTCTCTTTGTGACCAGAACTAAGACCTGTAAGGGATATAGAGCAATAAATGGGGTCCCCGGCATCCCAAGCTTCTGGGTCCCAACCATTCTTAGATGTTCTCCGGCGATATAACTATTTTGAAACCATACTGAAGTATAAATGCCCAGACTGAAAAAAAACACTTGGTAGTCTCATGCCTAGGAGATAAGGGAGATGGAAACTTCTGGAAGACCAATAGTCACTGATGAATTTCTATATCTGGGCATTTCTTGAGGGTGAGAAGGATTGGCTATTTAGAGATGGAAAGTGTAGTGACCTAGAATCAGCAGGCCCAAGTGGAGACCTGCTCCTTCATCTAATCAACTGAACGCTCTTGGTCCCAGACTTCTGCTCAAGATTTGCCTTCTACACAAGAGTACTGATCCCTCTAGTACTGATCTAGTACTGATCCCTCTCTAAAATCTTTTTCAGTTTGTTGTTTGTTACTAGCCCTAGCACTTAAACACCTGCTTGAATATACAGAAAAGTGGAAGAATTATTTAAAATTAGGTCGCTTATCTTCTTACTTGAATACTATGAAAACACTTTTAGAAAATGCATTTAGAAAATACTTTTAAAAATTAGATAAGACTAGCAAATACATAAGGACTAATATAAGTTCATTTCAGTAAAATCACTTGTAAAGTACATTTATGATCAATCTTTTCAGGCTTCTGATTTGGCACATTAGAGATAAGTATTCTGATTAAGTCTTCATCCGTTTGGCAAACAAGTATATGGACCAATACACTTGGTGGTGGTGAATAGAGCCCTTTGTTTTTCACTTCTCTGCACCTTAATAAAGTCATCTTCAAGGAAAGCCCAAACCAGCAGGGCCACAACAGTCTCAGTAATGAGAATAGATCTGAAGGTCAGCAGTCATGTCATCAAACTCAACATGAAGATCTCCTTAACAGGCTCAAAACTGCAAGTCTTAAAGTCCTGCAGGATGCAGGTTTAGGGAGGTGGAATCAGCGACCTCTCGGTGGAACAGGTGGAGGAGGATGGAAGATCTCCCTGGTTGGAGGCCTGGAACGAAAGATAAAGCAATCTTATTTAAAAACTAATTTGATTGAATAGTTCTTAGACATCCACAATTTGTTGCAAACTTGGAATACCATGCAAAGGACACATTTCTCTATTAATGAGACAGGACATACCTACGAAAGTCTCAGTGATACATCTTCTAGCTGTGGCTCACAATCCTGGCTGCATGTTAGACTCACCAGTGAAGCTTTTAAAAATATTCGTTCCCAGCTTCTATCCCAGACCCGTTCCATTATAACCTCTAGAGGACAGGGCTCAAGCATCAAAACTTTTTAGCAGTGACCCTTCCCCAACCATTATCCATGCCTCTTATTTTCTGGTGCTTTGCTATCTTGGAGCCTGGCTGACCCTGCAGAGACCACCTCTTCTAGGGTAAGCCATTTCCCAGAGATAGCAAACAAGCTGCTGGCCAGGGAGCACGAAGCAGGTCTTTCATATGCAAATCAACCAATCAAACCCAGGTCCCTACCACCCCTTCTAAGAGGCTCTCACACTCAGGGCCACTATCCACCTGCCCTTATCACCCCAGGGCCAGATATCAGACAACTAGGGACAGACCCCTATGCCTCCGAGCCCATCAGAATTATTCCAACTAGCCAATGCTGAATCTGCTTACCCTGCCTCACCTGATTCTTCTATGAAAACAACAAGGAAAGCTCTTGTCCACATTTCCCCGCCCCCTCACTGGCCCTGATGTGTCTTCATGCGCCCCCTTCCCCCATGGCATGGGGTGCCCCCTCCTCTTGAGATCTATGAGTATAATAAACTATGTTTTCAATGGCAATTGTCTCTGATCTGTTGACCTTGCCATGCATAAATAATCATAAAACCTAGATTTTAAAACACCAGCGATTCTAACAGGCAACCATGTAGGAGACATACTGTATCAGGGAGATGTGTTGAGAGAGGAATTAAGAATTCCAAAGTCTGTTTCTCATGACTCCATCCTCACAGGATCACTAAGTGTCATCCCAACTCTGTGTTTTCTTTCCTAGAAGCCTCCCTCCATGTTATTCTGGGTGGTTTCTAAATAGTCCCAGTGACACTCCAGGCAGATAGACCAGGGTGAGTCTATTTACAGACAGGTTCAACGATTACAGATGGCATTTCCACATGTGTGCTGTAAAACCAATATTTAATTCTCTCGGAAGCAGCTCAATAAGCCAAGAAAGAGAGCTTTGTCAGGAGCTGCCATCGAACTGTGCTACCCGCATATTTGAGGACTGAATGAATCAATGAGTAAATATTTACTAAGTGCCTCTTGAACACAAGTTTTGCATAGGGCAAGGAAATGACAACAGAGTTGGGAAAAGAGAGGCAGTCTCAGGGACAAGAGAGGGAGGTACAGTAGAAAAGGATAAGCACAGACACCCTCAGGAGGTCCTGCTCTGGTCCTGGGAGTAGATAGTTTTATGTGGTTGTCACTGAGTGACTGAACTTCATCCAGTGAAAGCAAATGCAAGGTCTCCTTCCAGCTGCCCAGCCCGCCCTGTGAACTGCGGGCTTACAGGAGGAAGTGAAAGGACAGTCAGGTGCTGCCACTAATTACGTGAGCAGATTTTGCCTGCCTGCTGCCTTCGTCCTCTCAGCCAACATTTGTGTGCCATATGCCTACTCCTGCTGGGTGTGGGACATAACAGTGAGTACAATGGGCGTGGACCTGGCCCCCAAGATGTTGCAAACGTGTGCATGAGACAGATGACAGGCAAAGCCATGCTGAGTGCTTTGATAGGGGAAGTTCGGAACCTAAGGGAACACACGGCAGAGACATTCATGCACATATCTGTGTGTTCAAGTTCAATTTCTCTGAAACTCTTTTCTCATCTGCCAAACAGGTAATGATACCTACGCTGGAGGACTGTGTGAGGCTTGGAGATGACAACTGGAAAGTAGGTAGCACAGTTTCTGGCTTGCAGTAGGCACTCAAGAAGTAAAGCTGATAATTTTATTATGATGATGGAAGATGTCTTCGGAGACCCTTTCCCCATGTGTGCTCCATGAGCCTCACGTTTTGCCCTCCATGATTCCCGCCCCTTCCTGCTGCCCGGCTGCAGGGGGCCTACAAGCACAGCCTCTCCAGGCCTCATTCTGAAGAACAACTCCAGCTAAAGACTGGCAGCCCCTTCTCAAGGAAATGGATTTGTGACTATAGGATCTGTCAGAACCAGGGAGGTAATGGGTATCAAATCAGAATCAGGGGTGGTCTGTGGAGACATGGCCTCTCCAGGACACCGGGAAGCTGGAGCTGGCGACACAACTGTCCAGAGACACCTGGGCACGGGCTGCTCTCTCCTCCCTGTTCAGGGTGAGGGTTCACCGACGATGAGTTTGGTTCAAAAGTCCTGAAATCCTGATGTTGGTTAACATTCTTTTATGGCAGGACTGTTATTTAGCTGGTATGCTTTTGTGTAATCACACACATTGTTTAAAATATTTTTAACTTCCCTATTAGCTGGTAACTAGCCTCTGTCCCCTCACTCCCTGGCTATTGCAGTCCCTTTTAGGACTCCACAGACCTCTTTACTAGTCAGCAATTAAAGGATTAACTCCTGGTACTGAGGGAGGGCGTGCTCTGATTAGGCAGTAACCAGGCTATTCCCTAAAGAGGACAGCATAGATTGTTAGTAATTGGCAAATCACTCATGAATAGCAGAATAAGTTTTTTTTAAAAAAGCAGGGGAGGGCCAATGGTTCAGCAAGAATTTGGCTTTTATTTTTCTTGACTGTCAGGACTTTACCTATGCAGAACGTGACATTGTCAGCTGCCCGCCCCCCACACCCCAATAGGGAGTAAGGAGCAAGGGAAATGCCATGCAGGGATATAATGCATGTGCTTCATTTCTTATCAGCATCTGCCTCCCTTTACCTTGTTTCGTCAGCTAAATATATGGGAAACTTACAGCAGGTGGGGGCGGGAAGTCTTTTACACTAATCACAAGCCACCTGCATGGTGGAAGATGATTTGATGGCTAATTTTTTAAGAGCTTAGGATGTCCAACCCAAGCAGAACCAATCGATCCATCCATCCATTCACTTCCTTACACAATGAATATTTATTAAGCTCCTAGCATGTTCAAGTTACTTTGCCAGGCACTGGGGTAATAGAAAAAAATTTAAAAATCAAAAACAGTTTCTCCTCTCATGAGGTTCCCCATTCACTGAGGAGACAGATATGTACATAAGGGTTGCAATGTGGAATGTATTAGAATAAAAGTGTTTGAGGAAACAAAGGAAGAAGATTCACTCTGTATGGGAACATCAAGGAAGACTTCACAGAGGAGGTGATGTTTGGACTGAGTCCTAAAGGATGTATGGAATTTCCTAAGCAGACATTAGAAGGGAGTAGGAAGACAGCATTCCAGGCAAAAGAAATAGACTGGACAAAAAAAGAATACACAGTGGCATCGCTTGTCAGGATTTCTTGGGTGAAGCACAGGTGAATACAGGAGAGGGGTGGGCCTTGACTCTTGGCAGAGCCAAAGACCACTGAAATATACAGGATTCAATTTGAAAGCTTTTATGCCAGGCGCTGGCATCATAAGCTATTTCTGACCCAGAAAGTGCACTCTGGTGCAGTGTGGCGGAGCGAGTGCCTGGAGGCAGGAAGGGAAGTGTGGCCCTTCAGGGATGAACTTAGACACTTGCAGATGGAAGGGTGGATCTGACAGCTGAATGGCAGCAGAATGGACAAAGCCCAGATACAAACTGGACCAGGACATGGGAGCTGTGACGGAGGCAGGATGAGGGTAACTCCCCGGTGTAAGGCCTGGGGAAGGGAGAGAATCATGCCACTCCCTCAGCCTGGGAACGTGCCAGGAGAAGGCAGTTTGGGGCAGAGAATGGTGGGTGGGCTGATGAGTTCAGTTTTGCACAGGCTGTGTCTGAGATATCTGTGGGGCACCTGGGTGAAGATCCCAGGGAACCGTCGGGAAGAGAAGGCTAAGAAGAAGATGGGGATGGAAAATTGATGTCTTTGCTGATGGCAAATCGAGCTCTGGGGATGGCATGCAGAGTGAGCAGAGGAGGGAACCAGAACTGGGATAACTCGGATAGAGGGACAAGTGGGTACAGGCTGCACCCACCTGTGGTCCTTGGGGCAGAGGGCAGTGGGTCAAGAGAACAGGAGCTGCTGATGCGCAGCTCTAAGAGTGGAGACAGGGACAGGAAGGTCAGCCTCCTCTCCTGTCTATAAGCAGGCCAAGCACTGAAGCCACTCGGGAGAGACAGCCACATTATTCTCTGCTCAAAGATCTCGTTGTATTATGAAAATTGCATACATGCAAAACAATTTCGTGCTTGCAAATCTTTCTTCACACCAAAAATGCACACAGACCCCAAGTTCTACCAATTACAGACTTCTTTGCAAACATCATTTCCTTGGCAAAAAGTGTTTTTCTCCTTTTCCCTCCCTATCTCTATCACAACATGCTCACGGACTCCCCAAATAATTCAGCTGCCTTCTCCGTTTACACATTTACAGGCATCTCAGTTTCTGTCCTTTAATTTCTGGAACCTGTTTCCCTAGTGGTTCTCTTATTCTCTTCCATTATTAAATCCCACAGAATCTCTGTAGCTAGTTTCAAGCTTGACAACTCCTTTTATCTTGGCACAATTAGACTGCCTCCAAAGCCCTTTGACTTTTAGGAATAAAAGATCTTGGATCTTGGAGCTCCTCTCCTGACACCTAGACTTTCTTGGACAGGTGTAGCATAATGCCTAGGAGATGGTGTCCGGGAGACAGGTGCAGCCAGGTATGCCACACAGAGCCAGTCTCATCCCAATCTCAAACCCCAGTTTCTACATCTGCAAAATGGAACAATAACAAATATCTACCCCTCAGGGTTGTGGAGAGAATTAAACAAGATAATGCACTTAAGATGTTTAACATAATACCTGTCACACAACAAGCTCTCAATAAATAATAGTATTTATTTGCCATAACCACTCTTGGTAAGCCCCTCTTTCCAAAACATATAATAGTTTTCAGGCAATAGAACATAATGCAGACTCAGGGGATTGGACTCGATTATTGCTAAGGCTCCTTCCAGGACTAGTTTTCTAACACATGCTCTCTAGTCGACACCAGGGAAACATGCCTGGTGAGT
Organism: Microcebus murinus; assembly: GCF_040939455.1. Taxonomy (NCBI): domain Eukaryota; kingdom Metazoa; phylum Chordata; class Mammalia; order Primates; family Cheirogaleidae; genus Microcebus; species Microcebus murinus. Next base: position 29,031,795 of record NC_134117.1, on the reverse strand, counting down.
GTGCAAGTGTGCTGCAGCTTTGGGCCAGGGCGTGTTTGAGTCACAAGTGCCAGTGCATAAATGTCCCAGGGACCACATGGAAAAGTGGTAAATAACAGAGGGAGAAATGGAAGGATCCTTAGCACGGAGTCAGCAGTCAACCCCTCTTTCCAGAAAAAACAGAAAAAAAGGCCTCCTTGTTGCACTTTCTCTACTATTAATAATTCCACTCATGAGCTTCATCTAAGTTAAAAGTTTCAAAATGTAAAAAAAAAAAAAAAAAAAAAGCCCATTTGAGAAAAAGCTTATTCCTTTCTTATCCCCTTCCCCACCAACACACACACATATTTTATTTTAAACATCAAAGAATTAAACTCCCAAGACAAGCCCAGGCTTTTATTCCCAAGGGCTCCTCTCTCCATCGGCAGACACACAAGCTGGCTTTGACCACTTTTTCTGTTACTCCGCAGACCATAAAAAAATTCCCACCAGAGGCCCAAATACCATATAAACAAAGATGTACATCAGAGCCCGGTAAATTAGTCAAACTCTCTTAGTCTAATGCGCATCTCCAACTCTCCAGATGTTTACTCCTCTCCTGCATGAAAAACCACTCATACTGATGAGCTCTTACTACAGACCAAGAACTCAATCCTTAGGACTCTGTGGGGAATTCCATTATTATTCCCATTTTATAGACAAGGAAACTGAGGTACATGAAAGTTCAATATTTCATGCAAGTGCCACAAGTGGCTGCTGGAGATGTGACCCGGGGCAGGGCCACCTCAGAGCCAGGCTCACCACCTCCGTACCAGGCACCCTCTCCCCTGCATTTTCATTCTGATTCCTTCTTTCTTTTTTTATTTCAGGAAAATATGAGAGTACCTTCTTATCTCCTGTTCCCCAAAAGCCACTGTGCCCACAGTACAGGCAAGAGAGCTGAATTCTAGACCAACAAGTAAAAATTATTTTAAAAGGTGACATTTTTCAATGTATTTCACTTATGAAATATTGCAGTTGCTATTTAAAGGATGTGTAACGGAACAAAACATGATTTAAATGAATGAAGAGTTCAGGCTGAAATGTGTCAGAAGCAGGCATGTCTATTAGCTCTGTACTCATTCTTAAGTCATCTTAGACGTCCTCCTCTCCCCTGGAATTCAGAAAGTGGGGGGGAAAGTGTCCTCTCAGCTTCAACGTTACCTCTGCGAGGCAGCTCGCGGGGGCACCCTGGGGGGCCTCTCCAGGGGCACAGGGGGTGTTCCGTCCACTTGTAGGGGGCCTGGACTGCGACTTCTGGTAACCTCGGGGACTTCATTATCCTACAGCAAACAAGAAGAGAAAGAAAGGTGAAAATGAGATTAAGCGACCAGCATGGCTGGACACCCATATCCCAAAAGGCCCTCAGCCCTCCTTAGGCCCTGGCTGAAGGTTGTTCACAACTGATAATCAGCCCAGCAATGCCTGGCAGCTTTCTAAATCCTCCTGGCTTCAGGGAGGGAGACAATCTGGCCCAGATTATCAGTAACCCGGGGAACTCGAATTCCTTGCTACTCAAGGTGTGGTCAGTGGCCCATCAACATCAGCCTCACCTGGGAGTTTGTGAGAAATGTCCGCCCTACCCACCCCAACCCAGGACCCTTTCCAAGAAGTCTCCAGGGTTGGTGGTGATTTATGTCTCCCCCTCCTGCTTGTCCACTGGTCACAAGATCAGGGTGAACACGCTGACCCAAATTGGGCCACCTTGGAATGAGGCCTCAAACCTAAAGCAGCTACTTACTCTCTGCACGGAGGCCTCATGGCGTCCAGGGGGCTGTGCCACTAGCACACGGAGAAGCAGGAAAAGGCAGTGTGCAGGGAGAGAGGAAAGCAGGTGTGCACAGAGAAGCGGAGACAGACGAGCTTTTGGTCCTGGGACACCCAGGACAGGGACGTGGACTCTCTCGGCATGCTGCTCCTCACCACTCTTCCGCTCCCAATCCTGGCCCCAGCACGATCCCTACCCCTGGACTCCTAGAAACCCACTGGCTCCCTCCCACTGATGCCCTATTGGCTTAGCCGGTCCAAGTGGATTTCTGTCTGTCTGTCTATCTACCTCCTTCCTTCCTTGTTCTAGTTATCGAGGGGAAATTCAATAACATAAAATTAACCATTTTAAAGTGAACCATTCTGTGGCATTGAGTGTATTCACAACAGTGTACAACCACCACCTCTATCTTGTCTCAAAACATTCTCATCACCCTAAAAGGAAAGCCCATCCCCATTAAACAGTTTCTTCCCATCCCCTTCCCTCCAGCCCCGGGCAACCCCAGGTCTGCACGTCTCCCCGGGCCTGCCCATTCTGGACATTCCATGCACATGGAATCCCACAGCTCGTGGCCTTCTGTGTCTGGCTTCCTTCACCGGGCGTCCTCTCTCTCTCTTGCGAAGAAATGACCCCTAGGACAAGACAGATGTGGGCGATCCAGGCTCTCACCTCGTTGTCCCCCTCCATCCCGCTGCTCACGCTGAGGAGGCTGCGCGTGCTGGACCGGTTACTTGCGCTGCCTAAAGGGAAGAAGAAACAAACTCAGCTGGACTGCGACTCTCTCAGGCTAAAATAAAATGCAGAACTCTAGCACTCTCTTATTATTACTAATAGAAACAATACATGAACTGTGAATGTGAGATTCTTCAAAACCTGGTCATCTTACAAACCATTTTATTAGAGTTCAGTTTTCATTTCAGCATAAATCAAAATGGCTCACATTTTGATGACTGTTTTTGCCCTATAGCTGCCATTTATTGGGGCTACCCCGTGTAAAGTGCTTCAAAATTGCCATTTAACCCCTATGAAGATCCTGTTTGATATTAGTGCTCCGATTCGACGGACAAGGAAGCAGAAGAGCTCTGATTCTCAGTTGTGCAGTGGTATTTCTAAAACCTGCAAGCTAATTGTATTGCTGCAGTTTTTTACTTATTTAGGAATTACAGCAAGCATGTACATGTATCACACAAGCAGAAACACCTTCTAATAAGGGGCAAGGCACTTTGACCTGAACGACACAATGAACCACACTCTTTGGGAAAGTTATCTGCTAGCAGGAAGTAAAAAGCTGTCACAGGCACTGGCTCTGTGACTGTGGAAATTCCTGCCCCGAAGCTCCCATTGTCCTTCCCTTGGCATTCTTAAATCTTTAGCCCCAACCTCTGGCTCTGAACCTTGGCTCCCTAGTTCAACAGCTCTGCTCTCCTCCTCTCTTGGCTAATGCCCTGTGTGCCCACGTCCCCTCTAGGCTGCACAGCTGGGACGGGGCTCTGGCCCCAGCTTTCAGCATCTTCACTCTGGCAAAGGGGAAGGAGGGCACTGCCCACCCCTTGCCACGTTTCTATCCTCAGAGAAGAAGGAACAGACAAGCATCTAACTTGTGCTATTCCTGTACTTTTTCTCCTCCATTACAAGCCCCCTAAAGACAGACCCTGGGCCTTTTTCATCTTTGTGTCTCCAGTACACAGTCTAGCTCGGTATGCACAGAGCTGTCCTCAATATGTGGTAGATGAATGAGTGAGGAAAGAAATGACCATCTACAAGTATAATATGACCTTTAAGAAACTTGGGACAGACAACCTAAGAGAAGCTCCACAGTCTTTCTATAATGAAACTTTTCTTCTCTTAAACCTACTACTAATATCTGGGGCTGAAATCTTTAGATATAACCAGATTTAACCTGCAACTGTTTTTCTGTGGCTCCCAAGGGACGGCAGCTGCACCGTAATAATGGTAGTGCTGTTTTCAGGGTGTGACCCTGGGGGTTAAGGGGCAGTTGGTGGATCAGAGCTGGGCCATCCTCACTCTCCCTCCCTGCCCTGGGAACTATTTCTATCTGGAAGGCAGTATGTCCCCACAGATACCAGCACAGAAAGATCTAGACATGAATCCCAGACCTCCTGCCTACTTGTCAAGGGACCCAGGGCAAGGGGCCTACCCTCTCTATCTCCACTTCCATATCTAGAAACTCTTAGCATTGTTGTACAGAATGAATTACACCATATGGTGTCATGCTTGGCACAGGGCCTACAAACAGTAAGCATTTGACTAATGGAAGCAGCTATCATCACCATCATTGTCATCATCATCATCATCAATTTCAAGATGTTGGACTAACCATTAGTGACCCCCCAGTGAACACCACATCCCAGCATCCAAGCCTGTGTACGGCCCCTCCCTCTCTCATGCTGGCTTAGCCATGTGTCCTGCTTTGGCCAGTATGACATTAGGAAGTGTGATGCAAGCGAAAGTCTGATAAGCTCTTGCACATTAGAGCTTGTCCTCCTGGACTGTTCCCTTTCTGGATCTTGTTGCCATAAGAAGTGCTGGCTATGAATGAAAGGCCACATGTAGGATCTCTCATCCTGGAGGAGGAGAGGCTACCTTGGATGCTCCAGCCCAAGCTGAGCTTTCAACTGAATGCAGCTGCATAAGTGGCTGGTGCCACATGAAGGCACAATGAACCACCCCACTGAGTCTTGCCAAAGTTGCAGGATGAGGCATGAATAAATGGCTAGGTTGCAAGTCACTAAGTTTTGGCATGCTTTGTTGCATGGTAATTGATAGTGAAAACTGTATAACAGGGAGTAGGTGCAGACTATAGCCAGAGAGTACAGTAAAATCTACTGGTCTGCCATTCAATAGCATTTTCTAAGCAGATGAGCTAGCCAGCCCTGGGCAATAAACCACTACACAAGGTAAAAAGTAAAGTTTATTCTTTCCATCCTGTCCTCATCCCTAGCCATGCCTAAGTTAAACATATACATAAAATCTGTTCAATTAATCTGAACCTGAAATGGGTACTTTGCATTTGTCTTGTTAAATTTCCAGATGTTGCTCCCCTCCCCCATCTGGAATGCTCCGTCCTCACCCTGAGCAGGTTCTGCCACTTCTCCTCTCCTCCGCCACGTGTCTGAGAGACAGCCATCTGCCCTTTGTTCCCTCTGCCACCTGTGATCCCTGAAAAAACCTCTCCCATTTCTGAACTTGTCAAAATTCTCAAATTGTCCTGGGGCCAGGGTTTGGATACACATTATCACCCCCCATCACGTAAGGGGAAGTTTTCTCCTCTATCCAGTCTAGACTTGCCAAGTGGCTGTGTGACAGGCTGTGGCTCTGTTTCAACAGGTAATTGTGGCAGAAACAGTAACATGAAAGAGAGAAGAGCTGGGTTCTACTCCCACCCTCATCATTCACTGGCTGTGCAACTTTGGGCAAAATTCTTTCCCTCTCTGGGTGGAAAATACCCCATCTATAAAGTAAAGAGGAAAACTAGTTCACAGGTTCTTGACCTAAGTCCATGGGTGGCAAAATTGTGTATGTATGTGTGTGTGTACATACACACACACACATACACACATGGATCCAGATCATATGAATGATTCTCAACGGGGTTTGTGATGCACAAAAGATAAAGAACCCCTGGGTTAGTAGATGATCTTCCTGCTCCAACACACATTTTGGAGTTCTCTGCCTGACACTGAAGAAGACAAGAGTGCTGACATTCGGCTTCTTGCTTCCTCTTTTATTGCTTTCCTAGCGGTTTTGTTAACTCTGAAATGTATGAAAGAAGAGAAACCCAATCTATTCGGCTTGTGAAGCCAGTGTATCTGGAGTCAGCTAACACTGCCCTGGAAGCCAAGGGCACTGCCCTGGAAGCCAAGCCCCCGGCTCCCGCCTGCACATCAGCCTGTATTGTCTGTTGCAATCAGACTCCTATTCAAGCTTTCAAGCCAAAAGGAAGACACTGCCTAATTAGATCCTCAACCTGCCTGTAAAGTTGAAACTCTCAAATTTGAGTCCATTGTTTTCTAATGTTTCTGACTTTGTGCCCTCTCCTTCCCCTTACCATAGTTGGGGAAGCAGCAAGAATAGTAGCTAACCTAAGTGGACACATAGGAACTACAGTAATTGGGTATGGACAGGTGGGAGGGGGGAGGGGGGCGGGTATATACATACATAATGAGTGAGATGTGCAATGTCTGGGGGATGGTCACTCTGGAAGCTCAGACTTGTGGGGGGACAGGGACAAGGGCATTATTTGAAACCTTGAAATTTGTACCCCCATAATATGTTGAAATAAATTTAAAAAATAAAAAAAGAATAGTAGCTAAGAGTCTTGGCTCTGGATCCAGACTGCCTGCGTTCAAATCCCAGCTATACCGTTAGCTCCTTAACAAGGCACTAAGCCTCTAGCTTCCTCCTTAATAAGTAAAGGTGACAGTATCTCAGAGTTTTTGTGAGAAGTAAATTAGTTAATCTATGAGGAGGCTTAGTATATAGTAAATGCTTAATAAATGTTAACTCTTATTAATAGGGTTTGCTATTTAGAACAAGGATAGAGTAATATTTTTCATGCAACCCGGCTTCACAGGATAAAATGCAAACCTCACAGACTAATCGTTCCTCATCTTCTATGGCTCTCAAACCAGGTCCCATTGGAGAGCTCGTGGGCTCCTAACAGTGTTCCCAAGGACCAAGGGCGCCAGCTGGAGCCCAGCTGTGAAGCGCCCGCCGCCCCCACCCCTCCTTCCCAGCCAGCTGCTCACTCGCTGTGCTGGAGGTGCTGTCTGTTTTCCAGTCGCCCCTTCTTAGCTCCGTCCTGGGGGGAAAGACACTTTTCCGGGGGCCACTCTCATAGACTCCAAATTCCACTTTCCCCGGCAGGTGCTGCGAGTGCCGAATCGGGACGGTGATCTCCAAATCTGGAAGGAAAAAGAGGTAAGACTGTCACCTGCCAAACTGCTCAGCTGCACCTTCTCCCCCTGCCTCCCTCGCCTGAGCCTGGGGGGTGCCTGGAGAAGCCGGGAGGGGAAGGAAACTGAGGAAGCGGAGAAGATGCCCTTCAGCACTAAAAGGCCATGGAGTCCTGTGATCCTGTTTGGCCCAGAAGAGAGGGTTACAGGAATGTGAGAAAAGGGCAGAGAAGCACTTCTGCGTCAGGAAGTAGAAAGAACATGCGGTCAGAGAAAGGCCTGGGGCCCCAGCTCTGCCACTTAGCAGTGGTGGAACTTGAGTACGTCAGCTGCCCTCTCTGAGCCCTCTCTGACTTGCTCCCTCGTGCCCATCACTGACTGCAATAACAGGTGATCCTGGCACGGTTCTCAGAGCTTCCATATTTTTAGCTAATTTAATCCTCATAACACCAAAGAGATATATGCTATTATCATCATTCCCAACCGCAACTCAGGCACTGAGAAGTGAGATAGCATGCCTTGTCAAACAGCTGGCAAGTGGCAGAGCTGGGACTTGAACCCTGGCTTCTGAGTCCAGGCTCTTCACCAGCACTCATACGGCCTCTCACGCCCTTCATAAATGACAGGTGGGTAGCCCACATGGACAGCAATGACCTAGAGAGTTTATGAAAGGAGGTCCTTCAGGCCTGTGGAAGATTCTGTGACGTGGAAAGCTGATCAGCGGTAAAGATAAGAGAGTCCTTGCCCATTGAACTGACCTCCTCACTGGCTGAGGAGCAGAATAAAATGTCTGTGGGTGCCCAGAACCGACTGCCTCCTCAGGAAATGAAAGGTGGGTGAACTCCTGCCTCGGCCCCCCTTGCTGCTGGGACCTTCCCAAGCCCAGAGGCGGGGCCTCTGGGAAGCTGTGGCCACGTAAGCTCAGGAGAAAGGTGGAAGTTTTGTGTGCTCTTATCTTAAGATACCACCTCCTCTCCTGCCTCTATTCTTCTAAGGGACAGGTGTGGCAGGAAGTTCAGAGGTGGCTCCACCTGCCAACGCCAGAAGTCCACTGGAGGGGAAATGGCTAAGCTAGAGCAGGATGCAGGAGCTGTGCCAGGACAGGGTAGACCAAGTCCCTCAGGGAACATTCCGCACAGAGAACTTTAAAGTGTCGACTGTTGGCTCGAGGAGGCACAAGCTGTCCTCACTCTGGAGGCTCTAGTTCCAGGTGCAGGGTAAGGTCCTAGTGTTCAACCAGCTTCTCAGGTCTTTGTGCCATGCAGGTCTTTTTCACATCTTGAGGCTCTCTTGGTAGCAACTGAGCACTGGAAGCATCTCCACCCCACCCCCCAGCTTGGAGCTTTTTGGGCAGGTGTAGCTGGGAACACTCTGACATTTGTGCAACCCACAGTATCTTAGAGCCCAAACAAGTGTTCTACTTTCTTTGCTGTCAGGTTTGATCTACCTTTTTAAAAATCATCTTTTTTAAGGGAGGTTCCTGTCTGTTTAAGCAACTTCCAGGAAGCAACATTATACCCTCAACCAGTTTTATAAGAAAGGAAAGCAAAATGCACAGGAAAAAAATAGGGGGTCAAAAGTTCAAAAAATCAGGTAGAGCCAGTCTCAAAATACTGATATTCTTTAAATAAAGATACAATGCCAGGAATAATTATTATTATTCTATTGCACGGTACTTTCCCAAAGTACATTTATATGCACGATTACGTCTCCTTTGAGCTTCACAACTTTTCCAGTAAGTAGGTAAGTCAGGGGTATGCACAATGAGGAAACTGGATCGTGAAGTGACTCAGTGACAAAGCCAGGATCAGAAACCAGGTTTCCTGGGACCCAGCCTGCTCCTCTCTGTCCTGCCCCACAGGACACACCCAGAACACAAATATTGATTATCTTCTCTGAGGGACCATGCCGTTCAACAAGCCGCAAGTCCCTGCGGCCCTTCTCTGTACCATCCAGGTACCAGCAAAACCGCCCCCTGGGGCTGAAGAAAAAACGAACAAGTTATTATGGGCAGAGCCTCTGTTTTTAATGGTACTTGGTGTTCTAACCCAAATTAATGAAAAATATTTTTTTCTAAAGCAAATGAAGTCTCCAAATTAATAGAGTCACTCCTTGTGTTTAGAATGGGTCACATTCTTAGAAAAGGTCTTTTAAGCAGAAATGCCATTCATCAACCCTAATTTTCCTATAGACAATGTTAATTGTGTGTCAATGGTTTTTTGTAAAGCAGAATTCTTTCCTCTAGAGAAAACAGAAATTCAATATGGAAGACACATTTTTTAAAGGAGCTTCAATGGCCAAAGCACAGTAAGTGGATCCAAATCCTGTGGATCCTAATCCATATCCTCCTGATCCCTGACCCCCAACTCCTGGCCCCAGGTTCCCACCCCCAACCCCCAGCACACAGATAGTAGCCCTGAGGCCGCTCAAGGAACAGTGTAAAAATCCACAGAATACAAGTTAGTATGTACTACATACATAATCAAGTTTTATGGAGTTAACTAATAGGTCATATTTATTTACCCAACCCTAAATGATGCCTTCTCTTTGGAAAATGCTCTGATGCCCTTGGGCCTCACCATGCAGTAAGGGGTCCAACTGCCGATTGTCTGAGGCTTCCTCTGGCCCCGAAATTACGAGTGCCCCCATTGGCCTCAACCAGCAACTGGTGGGGGCTCTCCTGCTCCTCGGGGGCAGCTCTGAGTGGGTGTTCTCCACCGCCTCCCTCCCTGGCGCACTTCCCCACCCCCTACCACATTCCCCAGGACCACCTCCCATACCAGCTATTTGCTGTCAAATATTTGTCAGGAAAGAAAAAGTTCTTGAAATGGAAGTGGTAATGGCTGCACAACATTGTGAATTCCACTGAATTATACCCTTAAAAATGGCTCAAATGGTAAATTTTATGTTATGTATATTTTATTATAATAAAAACCAAAAACCAGGATGCTCTTGGGGCTGATGGGTAGACATTGTCCCCATGTAGGCTGCTCATGGTCCTCCGTCATTCTGGTTCAGTGGAAAATTATATGTAGTTTAATCTTTCAATAGTTAGGACATTCATTCAAGTCCTTGATATAAAAATTAAAATATTTGATACACTCCTTGCTCAAAAATTCCTTATCAGAGGGTCTGCTTCTTGGGGAGGGAAAACTAAGCCATGCTCCTTTGGAAAAATGTAGACACTGACCATTCTAATTTAGACTATAGCTATCGGTGGGTATAAATTACTTAGAGCCTAATTAGCCTTGGGTGAACCTTGCATAATGTTTCAAAATTTGTGATTCTAAGGCCTGACCCTGACTGGTGAGTCTCTGTCCAATGCACTTGCTACCAGTGGCCCTGACAAGACACCAGCTGGTGCATGGGCCTGTGTGTGGTCATGAGAGCAGACGGTTTCTAGAGCCTTCCATGTGCCAGGTACCATGCTAGGCACTGGTTGTATCCTAACTCATTCAATTCTTGCAGGAACCCTCGTGGGGTGGGCACTTTTATTTTTGCCATTTTGCACACAAGGACTGAGGCTCAGGGAGGTGAAGTATCTTGCTCACAGCTCACAGCTAGTTGGGGTGAGCAGAGAGTAGGAATTTGACCCCAGCCCTACTGGCCCCAGGGTGCATGCCTATATTCCTCTACTTTGCATGTATGTCTACCTTGCTTCACCTCCAGAGGCACCAGGTGGAGCCTGGGTGGCTGGTCAGGATGATGATACCCAGAATGCTCAGTTCTTGAGCCCAGACTGCTGAGCACATGTGACTCCAACACTGCAACTCACAGGCCTTCAAACACTGGATGCACCACCAAATCACAGGTTTCTTGATGCTGCCTATACTTAAAAGCTTGACATATTTTGTTTAATCAAGGCTTCTATGTTTAGGTGCTTATGCTCTAGTTTTAGAAAGCACCTCAGCCCTTTTACCACCTGGAGCCCTATTATCTGACCCTGGGATGACTGTGCAGATCTTGAAACAGAATTTCTGCCTCTCCCCTTTCTCTTCCTCTCAAACAGGAGGGCAGGCAAGTGTGAATTTGGATAGAGCAGCAGCACCGATTTAAACTCTGGATACCCAAGCAGAAGTCTTAGGATGACCTCTCTGACCTTCTGCCATGATTATAACCTCTTAATCCCTTTTCTCCCAAACAGTCAAAAGCATTAACATTTACTAGGCTACTACCATCTGCAAAACACTGCACTAGGCATTGTGGGACAGATCGTAGCAGGGAAAATCAGGCCTAAGTGAATAAAAAGACAATTGACTAATTAGCTACCCATGGTGAAGACAGTGTCTCATAGGTCTCTCTGTTTACCAGTGCCTGGTGCTCACTAAGCATGGAATGAATGAATGGTGTTACCAAACATTTTACTGAAACCAACCATTCCAACAAAGACTTCTTGAGTGCCATCAGCACACTCCACGGCACCCTGGGGACTCAGCAGAGCACACAACAGATAAGATCTTGCCTGCAGGGAGCTAGCAGTAGAACGGAGTCGGAGTCGGGGTGTTGGGCCGTAACCATGAGAATAGAAACATAAGAGAGTTCCAGATTGCCTCCAGTCTGATATACGGAGGGAGGGAAAGCAAGGGAGCAGGAAGTGAGTCGTGCAAGGCCACGCTGGAGAGAATGGCAGAGGTGTCCCCAATGAGAAGATGGTATGTCCCAACTCTGAAGGGTGAAAAAGAGCCAGCAGTGAAGATGTGAGGACAGGCCTGGAGAGTGAAATGCTCTTGGCTTGTGAGAGCAACAAAAAGTAGTCCACTGGAGCGCAGGGGCGGCATGGGGCCAGAACAGAGGATGAGTGCCGGGTCAGATCATGTGGGGCTCCACAGGCCGTGGGGAGGGTCTGATTTTACCCTGAGTGGGAGCCCCTGTGGGACTTGGAGCAAGGGAGAGGAGCCATCTGGTTTTCTGGTTTTTAAAAATGCAGGTTGCTGCACTTTGGAGGATTCACCGTAGAGGGGCAAGAATGCTAAATTCCAACTTCGTTCTTTATGTAACAGGGCTCCATTCAAGATCTGAGGGCCTCGCAAAGCCTTTTCCTACCAGCGCCTCTTGCTATGAGGCTGGCCTGGGTAAATCACAGAGGCCTGCAGTGCCAGGGGCTCGCAGTGGGAAGTGCAGGGCCACTCGGCGGGAAGGTGCAGTGTGGCCACACTCCGACTCCTTGCTCAGGGCAGTGGGTCGAAGGGAGCAGAGGGCCCACTCCGCAGTGTGCCCTGCTGGAATTCACACCCTACTGTTGATGACGGGAGCCCCGCAAACCCTGAGGCCTGGGCTTCCGAAGCAGCATAGGATGCGGACACGGATGACACCATTTCCCACTGGAATCAGACACAGACGCGATGTGAACGGGGTTTTCACCTTTCTCTGCTCAAAAAACATGTCCTCCTAATTGCCAAAGGGAGAGTCAGGCGCCTGGGGAGAAAGCATCGCCATCCCCTTTGAGTGGGAGGGTGGAGGGATGCGGAGTTGAATCCATCCATTCATACATTTGCTGGGCATGTCTCACGTACCAGGCACCAGATTGCTGACAGCAAAAATAAGACAGAGCTGTTGTCTGAAAGGCCCTCACAGTCCAGGGGGGACACAGATCTGTAACAGGGTGGCAGGTGCTGGGCAGGTGGTCTGGCCACTCAGGCCACCATGAAAAGGAGAGTCAAGGACAACAGATGACAGCAATGTCTCCACAATGCAGCACCCCAGGAAGCCACATACCTGTCTGTTTTCCTGATTTTTGCTTCTCTCTCTGTCTTCGGGTGATGCTATCTCTCAGCCGTTTAAGATTTTCCTGTAAAAAAAAAAAGAGTTTATTTTTTAAGGATACACCAGAAGGACACCCTCTAGACATTAGAGTTTCTTTCTGATTTTAGCTGTTTGCAAGAAATATCACATTGCAAATAACATTTCAACATGCAAATGAGGCTCAGTGCATTTGCAGCCGGTCCCCAGAGAAATCCAAGTACTTGTGGAATTTGTGCCTGAAGAAAAGACATCCCTTCCCCAATAACATGTCCTTCCTCCCCTCTCGTTCCCAGCTCCATCTCAGCTTTATAACCCACTGCCCTCCTCCACGTGTGCCCCTTAGCCACTCCTGTCTCTTGCCTGCTCACAAACATGCCACATACATTCCTACCTCTGAATCTATGCTGTCACATCATCCCCCTGACCTTGAGGGATGCTGATTCCTCACCACAGGTCTGTTCCAGGCCTGGGTCAAGGCCCACCTTCTCCCTGAAGCCTCCCCAGACTGCTACAGTCCTCGGGGGCTGTCCATGCCAACTATCTGGCACTTGGGCTATGCTTCCTTGCTGTGTGTGCACACATGTACGCCTTGCCTCTTCAGAGATACTGTGAGCTCTCCAAGGGTGAGAGACCAGGTCTTGTACCTTTCTGTGATCCTGTCATCTGGTCCATTGCTGTCATTCAATAAATACTAAATAGATACGTGAGAGCGGAGATTGTTGCTATTTTAGTCAATCAACAACAACCACATAGAGGTTAAGTGGCCGAGTATTCTAGAAAAAAACGCCCCATTCTAGAAAACACATGTCCAGACAATCTGGCTGAAGCAGAAGGCTCACGTGAGGGAGTTACAGGACGCCAAACTGGACAGGGTGGTTGGTTTGCAACCGCAGGCTGAGGAGACAGAGCTTTGTCCAGCAAGCAGCAGGGAGCACTGAATGTTGTCACAGCTTTACAGGTCTGGCTAAGTGGAGGGGAAGCAGACAGAGGCAAGGAGACCCCTCGGAGACTACGCAGTATGCCAGATGCAGGGGACAGACGCCAACACTGGGCTGTGGCTGGGAAATGGAGAGACGGGCAGAAGCAAGAGGAAGACCACTGAGCAAGACCAACCAAGACACAGAGCTGCCTGCACGTGAGGCAGCATGGGAGAAGGGCCAGAGTCCGATGCCTGAGCTCAGTCTCTGGGAGGGGCCAGTGCGATGAGCAGAGAGAGGGAGCCGGAAAGGGGAGCAGCCTCCTCGAGGGATGGTTCACACAGCAGGTTCAGGGCACCCCGGGAGGACACACCCAGCTGGCAGCTGGAAATGTGGAGCCCGAGACATAGACTGCACAAAGAAGGGGCTGAGGGGAAGCTGGGCAGTGCCCACTTGGTGAGAGGGGACATGAAGGAGACAGAGGGGGGGACAGTGAGACAGAGGAAAAGGAAGATGTGGCTGCCCCAGGAATGGTCTCGACACCATCAGCCCCAGATGGGGTGCTCAGGAAGTATCAGAGGGCTGCCGGGGCACAGAACAGTGCGAGCCCCATGGGCTGGGGTTCCCTGCCGTGTTGAAAAGGAACCCCGGTTGTGTGCTGCACCCAAGAAGTCTGGGCAGGTTCATGGGAGAGGAAGAAGCCTCTTGGATGTAAATACAGAAAGACAGCTAAGATTTACTAGCTATTTACTAAGCACTGGGCACCCTAGGGGCTTTCCACGGCTTACATCGTCTAGTCCTCTCCCTTCACACTTCAGAGGCGGGAAAGTGGAGGTCGAGGTCATCCAGCCACAAGTGGCAGAACAAGGATGTAAGCTCAGGCTGCCAGCTCCAGAGCCTTGGCTGCTCTTAACTACCGTGCCACGTGGCTGCAAACTTGGCAAGGAGAAAAACATCCTTGTTTGGCCAAAGTCAGCCTTTTCTCAGCAGGACTGCAGCCTCCCTGGGATTCCTGCTGGGGGGGGGGGCTGGCTTCCTGCATTCAGCACTGCAGTGCCCTCCCACCTGTCAGCACCCCCCTCCAGTGGGGGGCGGGGAGGGGACAGCTGGCAAAGTGGGCACCCCTCATTTTAAGGAGCACTAAGAAGGCAGATGGTGTAAGTGAAGGCTCTGGGGTGAGAAAGGACTGGTTTGAGTCCTGACTCCCTCTTTGCCTCTCTGTCCTCATCTGTAAAATGGGAGTAATAATACTTACTGCACATGTACGCCATGAAGAGTGAGAGAGCCTAGGTCTATTCCACGCTTAGCACAAGACCCAGCATCATGCTGTCCGAGCCCAGCAAACGCTGCTCTCTGACCATATCCCCGCTCCTGACCACCCTCCATGCTCCCAGAAGGACAAGGCTCCCATCTCAGGCGGCGCGGGCGCTGCTTGCCCCCCTGCCCTGATAGCTGGCATGAGAACAGAGGTTAAAATACACACAACCAGGGTCTATAGCCATACCACCCTGAACATGCCCAATCTCGCCTGATCTTGGAAGCTAAGCAGGGTTGGGCCTGGCTGGTACTTGGAAGGGAGAATACACCCAATCAAGTGCACACTCTGGGGGCAGAGGGGGTGGAGAAAAAAAGCAATAGTTCCTGTCCTGACTAAGTGGCCTTGTACATGTCCCTTAATTAACCTTCTGGGCCCAATTTTTTTAATATGAAGGTGTTGGACTAGGGACATGCTTCCGAAGGTTGAGTTTGAGTTCTTTTGATAGTTCGTAAGTATACATGTAGTACATGTACGGAGTTACATATTCTCATAAAAAGCTTCCAACCACACAGCAGGAGCCTCCTCTGGCACCCGTCCTCTGTCCTCCCTTCTCGGGAGGCAGCCCCTGGCGAGGGCATGGGGTGGCCCTTTCCAGACCGTTGTCTTGTGCTTACATACATGCCTATGGAAACGCCGTTTGTGTGTGTGTGCGCAACTTGTTTTAACTTAGGTGGTGTTGTATCTGCAGCTCGTTTTGTTCATTTAATCATATTTCTTGGGAGCTTTCCAAGTTCTCCTTGAGCTCTAAAGTGTGACAGTTGTGTGGGGGACTTGGCACTAGGAGTAGAGAGAGGAATTTTTTTGAAAAGAAAAAAGCTGGAAAGCAAAAGTAGAGAGCCAGATGCAGAGAGAAGCAGCAGCAGCAGAGTTAGGGTTTCTGGTTGGGTCTTTGTTCCTGATCGCCAGCCTCATGGCACCAGAAGAGCCACCCAGCTCTCAGCCGTTGGGGGTGGGGGGGACCTGCGGCCCCAGATCCCCAAGTGTGGCCCCTCGACCGAATCCAACCTTCACAATAAAATTTGGATTCAGTCAAAAGGCCGCATGTGGCCCCAAGGCTGCTGGTTCCCCAGCCCTGGAAGAGGACACAGATGCACACTCATTGACACACAATGACGCGCAAAACAAACGCTCACACGGCCCAAGCCTCCTCCACTGTCTGGTGGAGAAACAGACATGGAACAAATTCCACTCGGAGCCCGTTACCTGCTGGAAGCGAAAGGACTCAGAGCGTTTCTTCTGGTTGAGCTGCCACTCTTTGAAGTGGAGCACGGCCTCGTCCACGTTCACGATGCCCAGCTTCACCTGCTCCTGGAGGGTGATGAGCTGCCGCTGGCCTGGCGTTTTCATCCCGGCAAAAGGATCATAGATACTGGACTGGGGCCTGTCCCTCCACGGTCTGACAGGTGACTCTGGAAAGGACGGCAAGACTCAGTCTGACAGCTCCCCCGCTGGGGACAGCTAACCAGAGGAGGGGGGCTAATGAGCTGGTCGCAGGATCGAGAGGACACATCTCAAAAGAACAATTACATGTAGAACCAAGAAGGGGGTAGGCCTGACATGGAGTCAGCGGAGAAGGAAGCAGCTAATAATTTCAAAGCCTGTCACGCTAAAGTAGACAGGGCTGCAATATTTGAAACTTGCTGAATCTTGCAAGCCTTAATTATTTTTTTTTTTTTTTTGAGACAGAGTCTCACTTTGTTGTCCAGGCTAGAGTGAGTGCCGTGGCGTCAGCCTAGCTCACAGCAACCTCAAACTCCTGGGCTTGAGTGATCCTTCTGCCTCAGCCTCCCGAGTAGCTGGGACTACAGGCATGTGCCACCATGCCCGGCTAATTTTTTATATATATATCAGTTGGCCAATTAATTTCTTTCTATTTATAGTAGAGACGGGGTCTCGCTCTTGCTCAGGCTGGTTTTGAACTCCTGACCTTGAGCAATCCGCCCGCCTCGGCCTCCCAAGAGCTAGGATTACAGGCGTGAGCCACAGCGCCCGGCCAAGCCTTAATTATTGAGATGCCTTTAGACCAGCATTTCTCAGCCTTGGCACTATTGACATTTTGGGCCAGATAATTCTTTGTTAGGGAAGTATGCCCTGTGCACTGTAGAATGTTCAGCAGCATCCCTGGCCTCTACCCATTAGATTCCAGGAGCACCCCCTTCCCCAGTTATGACAACCCAACATGTCCCTAGAGATTGCCAAATGTCTCCTGGAAGGGGGCTGGGGGAAAAAAATCACTCCCAGTTGAGAACCACTACTTTAGATGTAAACCTACCCCCAGAAGAGTATATATGGGAAGAGTTTAGCCCTACTCCCAGCCCTCACTGTCTTTGAGCAGCATGAGGTACAATGACTGAGGATCAATGTGCATGAAATGCCCCATGAGACTGGAACACCAATGGAATCATGACCTGGGTCCAACAGCATCAGATATAAATTAGGTGCCAGGTGCCAGCTGGCTATCCTTGGGTTGTCCTTGTGCCAATCTCTCTTCCACATGAATTCCACATATTCACAGTTGTCTGCTTTGGAGATTCCAGGGAAATATGAAGCCAACCCGCCCCCCCCAGCTGTGACTCTAGTTCTGTGGGGAACAAGCTACTTGCAGAGATGACGGGGCCACTGAGGGACGTGATGACAACTTGACATTTTCCTACTCAAGTTACGTAGGGCTAATTTGATTCTAAATTTCTCCAGCAGGGCCCCATCTGGGCACTGTGACTCAGGGACATAACAAGAAGGAAAAGGAGAGATGGTTTTCCTAATGGGTATTGAAAAAGCCTCGAAGAAGTGTGTCTATCATTCTCCCCAACCATTCACTCATCTGTCTACACACCCTTCTCCCAGGTTTGCCCATTTCCGAGGCTGTCTTTAACAGTATTAGGACATGGGGTAGCGGGAAAAAAAAACAAATGCACAAGCCAACCAGTTCTAGGCTCCCACTACCAAAGGCCTTGGAGGGATGCCTTCAAAGTGCCTTCACCACTACTTAGATGGTGTCATGGCTAGTGTTCAAAAGAATCCTCAATGGGAAAATACTGAATGTCTGTTTAGCACAAGGAAATCAATAAAGGAACAAAGAGAACTCAGCTTCTCAGACTTCCTTAAAAAGTTTTTAAGAAAATGAGATGTCCAAGTTGTTACCCAATGGCAAGCAAAATATCTTTTATTTTATTTATTTATTTTATTTTTATTTTTTTATTTTTTTGAGACAGAGTCTCGCTTTGTTGCCCAGGCTAGAGTGAGTGCCGTGGCATCAGCCTAGCTCACAGCAACCTCAAACTCCTGGGCTCAAGCAATCCTTCTGCCTCAGCCTCCCAAGTAGCTGGGACTACAGGCATGTGCCACCATGCCCGGCTATTTTTTTTCCTATATATATTAGTTGGCCAATTAATTTCTTTCTATTTATAGTAGAGACGGGGTCTCGCTCTTGCTCAGGCTGGTTTCGAACTCCTGACCTTGAGCAATCCGCCCGCCTGGGCCTCCCAGAGTGCTAGGATTACAGGCGTGAGCCACCGCGCCCGGCTGCAAAATATCTTTTAAATAAAAGCTGAATCAAAGCATAGTTGAGCTGGTATAGACAGGGTAAGTAAGTAGCCTAGCAAGGCTGTATCATTAGATGAAGACTGGCTGCTGGGCCACCTACTTTCATCCTGTTGATATCAACCTTAATGTTTAGCTTATACTTTTATGTGCTATATGTTCACTTTTACTACATTAATGTCCTTTGTATGATCAATGTGTACAATATTCTAGGGTACCCCATTCTCCTCCCCTCTCCCTTTACCATCAATACAGGATTCTCCACCCCAAGGTATCTCTTCAATCTATTTTTCAATGCCAAGAAACTGTTGCCACCCTTGGAAATCACTGAAATGCGAACAGTTCTATGACCCAGTTCAGTTCGTATAACATCTGGCTTACCTTTCCTGAGGCTCTCGGAGGAAACATAGAAATTCCCAGGCCGCTCTTGACTCTTTTCTGCAAAAACTATGACATGAAGAATATTTTGAGTAAACACCAGGGAAGACATCTATCCAAAGGGCTTTATCATATTTTAATAGATTTACAAAAAAAATTATCAAAATCTAGTGCAAAAAATAATAATAATGAATCCACACTAGGATGACTGTGTACACCGTCTCCAGAACTCTAGGAGGCAACTGGGAAGGAGTAGGAATTATCAAATAAACACAGACTCAAACCTAGAAGGACAAAGCCAGCCAGAGAGCATGATTAGCATTTACAAGATCACTAAAGAAAAGGATAATGGGAACAAGAATGTGTGTCCAGATCCCTGAACACCTGAAGCCAGGGATGGAAGACCTTGAAGTTTGAGAATCAAAGGAAATATCAAAACACCAGCCAGTGCCATAAGACAGAACTCTAAGAAAGAGAACAGGTAAAAGTATGTGCGCAGCTCCAAAGGGATTAAGATGAATTCACTCATAAGAGACCGACGCACAAAGGCTAATGGAGAAAACTGAGACTTGACCAATGGTGACTGAGCGGTGAGACAGCATGTTGATTATGGCTCCCGGGGCTCTGAACGAGGCTCCCTGGATTCAAATCCTGGCTCTGCCACATGATCTTGGCCAAGAGGCTTGACTTCTCCCTGCCTCCGTTCCTTACGTATAGAATGAGGATGATAGTAGCACCTTCATTGGTTTATTGAGTTAATACATGGAAGTGCTTAGAACAGTGCATGGCAATGTGAGCACTTACTGTCAGCTTCTGGTAGCATTATTCACACCTAAACTTTGAGACCAAATGCCAACGGTCAACAATACCTTGGCATGCTAGCTAGCCCAAGTGATGTCTGTACAGTGCCTTACAGTTTATAAAGAATAATACTTCCCTGTGTACTATTTCATCTGAGCCTCACAATGAGGCTGTGGCAGAGTATTACTGGGTATTATTATGACAGGCATATTAATGCATACATGTGTTCTTATGATACCCATTTTATAGATGAGGAAAACTAAGCTAAAGCTAAAAAGGATGAAGTGACTTACCCAATGTCCTATGCTATATAGCTGGAAAATGCAAGAGCTGAGAGATGAACCCAAGTGTTCTGGCCTCCAAGATACTGCCCCTTTTGTCCTATGTCCTTTCCTCTCTCCACAGTGTTCCAGCAAGTCCATCTGGGCTCTTCAGGAATCACCCATGTGCTCCTGTCCAGCGGCCTCCCTACATGTCATCATAATGTTTCCTACTCCCTGTGCCATTGAGGAATTACCGATATAGACGTGCATGCTTCTTAGTTTGGGTTCCCTCAGAAGCAGACCCTGAGACAAGGACTCGGGTCCGAGAAGTCCCTTTGGGAGGTGAGACAAGGAAGTGAAGCAATAAATGGTGGGTTATCAAGCAAGTTATCACTGTGAGCAAGCTAGACACCTCTGTGCAGCAACATAGAATGTGCAACTCAGAGTCCTCCCACCAGTGGGGCAAGAAAGCTGGGGTGGTCATCTGCCACCTCCTGTCTGCCACTGGTTGAGGGCCACGGCCATTGTGTATTAACTCCCAGCCTGTCCTGCCAGAGGGCAGAGGAAGGCCTCAGGCTAGAAGACATGGGGTGCTGACAGGTGGGACCCAGCCAGCCAGCACAAAAATGTAAAGAACTAGGGGGACATGGCAAGGCACCAAGAGTGTCTGCTGCACGTGCCAAGGAGATGCTACCCAAGGAGACAGCCAGCCTCGAGCATAGACAGCACGTGGCAGGACATAAAATATCCCACAGCTGTATTTCTACCCAACTGTGGGTTGCCAGATTTAGCAGAACAAAAGCAAAAACAAAAATTTCTGATATTTGGAGCACACTTATAATAAAAACGTACTTGCTATTTATCTGAAATGCACAGTTAGCCTGGCATCCTGCATTTATCTGGCGACCCCAACACAATTACCTGGGGCTCTGGCTCAGCACTACCTTCCCCCATTTATGGCATCCTTCTGCAACAGTTTCCACAACATGCTTATACTATTGCAAACGGAACACAGTTCGGGAGCACAGATCTGGCAAGCTTTGCCTTCTAACACTATTAATACAATCAAGTCCTGAAAGAGAGTGGAACTGACAATGCCATCAGCATCTAACTGATGTCCCAGGGACAATTATGAAGAAGTCAAAACTCAGTTTGTAGTTAGGTAGTCAGCCTAGCATAGTGGCTAAAGCCAGGACTGTGGAGTCAGACTCCCTGAGTTTAAATCCTGGCTCTGCCATGTGATGGTCGAGCAACCTCTGTAAGCCTCTGTTTCCTCATTTGTAATGGTCCTTACCTGATAGGTTATTGTAAAGGTCAAATGACATGTACCTGATGGAGCACTCTTGCTAGAGTTCAATAAATGTTACCTATTAAATATTAATAATAATAATAAAAACAAGAAGGGTTTCAGAAGATAAAAATCTATCAGGGTCTTGTTTACCTATGGCTTTGCTACTGTGCATGCATGCCTCCCAGAAGGCCAGCAATGACCCTAATCAGTGCCACTCGTCTAGCTCCAGCATCTGCCCTGAGCTATGACCCTGTCTTCTGGGGCTGGCTGGAGACCACTCACGAGGGGATCCTCTCTGAGCAGTGGTCCAGAAAGCCAGGGATCCAGGAGATTCCTGCTGAGAGGCTGCAAAGACCCCACAGGACATCATTCCCTGCCACACTTGCCTTTAGAAATGTATGGTTCATTGTCAGGGAGCTGGTGAGCCCCAGAAGCACCAGCCTCTGGCCTGGGCACTGGAACAGGGGGCCTGCTGGCCAGGTCCATGGAAAAGGCCTCATCATCATCCACCGTGTGATAAACATCTTCTTCCTGCCCAGGATGGTGCAGCTCTCTGTCCAAATTGGCCATTCCCACGCTGTTGCCTAGAAACACAGAGAAAGGGGACTGAAATCAGTGGCCAGTCCAAGTGGGTGACTGCCAGTCACAGAGCACAGCAAGTGACCACAGTTCATCTGTTCACTACTGCCCTCTGGGAGACATCATCTCCTGTATCATCTGTCCAGAACGCCAGCAAAGCAACCGAGAAAATGGGGGTCACCTTCATTTGCCACTCAGCCATGCAGCAGAAGGATGGGCACAGCAGGCTCTAGCACCTCAGTTTACTGCTGGGATTCAGTTATTCCTCCCATTAAGAACAGGTGGAAGCCCTAGGTAAGACTAGCTGTCAAAGTCTTCCTGAGGTCCAACTGTCCAATGAAAGTGGTAAGTCTTACCTAGTGCTGAAAACAGGTTGCCCAGGACTCCCCTCCCAGGGAAACAATAAGTTTTAGAGCATGAGATCAGCAAACATTAATTTGAAAAGGTCCAGATAGTAAATGTCTCAACTGTGCCCTTGTAGCATGAAAGCAGCCATAAACAATACTGAATGGATAGGCATGTTGTGTTCCAAAAAAACTTTATTTACAAACAGGCAGCTGGCCAGGTTATGATTTGTCTACCACTGCCTTAGATCTTTTCCTTCCTCTTTACTGTCAAAACTACTTGTCCCTTACTGAGTCCCATCCTCTTAGAACTCCGCTTTCAAAATCTATAGACCCCACCATAAACTGCAAACAATTGCACAGGGTTAAGGAATTACCCATACAACCACCTTTGAAACTTTCAATACTAATAACAAAAACAATAGTAAACCCATATTAGCTGTTTGTTTTGTGCCTGGCCCTGCTCTGAGACCTAAAGTATAATAACTCCATTTAATGCTCTCAACATTCATCTCATTTTACAACCGAGGAAACCGAGGCCCAGAGGAGTTGAATAACTTGCCTGAAGTTTTCCAGCTTACTGAAGGGGGAAACGGGGAATAGATCAGAGTCTGTGTTCTTCACCACTATACAACACAGCCTCATCTTTATAATGCTTGTTTACAGTAACTTCCACTGGACAGTAAAGTCTCCTGAAGGCACTGATCGTATCTTATTTTTCTTTGTGTCCCCAGCCACGACATCCAGTACAGTGCACATGGGAGGTACTCAACACATTTTGGCCAAATGAAAAGAGACATATGTATTTTAAAAGAGGTCTTGCTACAGGCAACTCATTGACCCAAATGAGTGGTCCAATGGCAGGAACGTCTTGCCTACCTATAATGGGCTGATTGCGGGGGGCTCCAGGCAGGTGGCTGGGAGGCAGAGTGCCTTCAGTCTCAGCGTAGGCCATGTATGTGGCAGCCCATGCCTGGAGCAGAGCAACCCTCATATGGAACCAGGCAATGTCGTGCATTTGTTTCTCTTTCCCTCTTTTCGTTTTCCTGCTCACAGCTACAACTTACCTTCTAAAAATTTGCGAATCATAGAGTCCTTAGTGGTCTGAGAGAAACCATCTCCAGGAGTTGGTTTAGATGTACTGGCCTGAAGCATTTCAACATCTAGAAGGAAGGGAGGCTAAGAGTTGATATGTTGTTCTTCCCCATAGGCAAGGAGATTTTACAGATGGAGTGACGTGATTTGGCAACTTACTTACCAGCTTCAAGCATTCGTCAATCTATCTATCCCTCCAACCCTCCATCTTCTCAGCGAAGCCACCCAGGAAGTGTTGGGCATTAACAGAGACCAACGGTCACAACCCTCAGGCCCTGTCTTGGACCACAGGCCTCAAAAGGTATATATACACACATTTGCATTGGAAGAAATAGGCTCAGTTTTGAAATACGTACACCATAGCACTATTTATTACAGAAAAAAAAAAAAAAAGGAAGCAGGAACAACAGAGAATAATTGTGGTTTATTCAAATGATGGAACATCATGCAACAGTTTAAAAGGATGCAGGTGGAGGTATTTCTATCAACATAGTTAACATCTCAAAAACATGCTGGGTGAAAAAGTTAGATGTTACAGCATGATATTGTTTATGTAAAGTTTTAAGCCCTGTAAAACAATATTACAAATTGCTTATGAATTCATACATATGTAGTAAGCATATACACATGCCGGGAATGTTAAATGTTGAATCCCTGGTGGTAGTTACTTCTGGAAAGGGAGGGAGGACAACTCGAATCTGGAAGGGGTTAATAGGAACTGCAACTGGGACTGTAATATTTAATTTAAAAAAATTTTTGAGACAAAAAGAAAGAAAAAGAAATAAATTATTCTTGAAGAATCTGATAAATCCTAAGATTCAAAATCTACAAAAAATCTAACATTTTGGATAACTAATATGCTACTTAAAGGGGGCAAAATATGGCTCTATTTTTGTTATTTGCTTGCATATGTAAAAAGAAACTCTGGAAGGAAATATAAAAAATTAAGATCAGTGGTTTCCTGGGAACTGAGAGATGTGGACAAGAAATAGAGAAAGATATCCCACTGTCTACCTTCTTATATTTTAGTTTTTCAGCCTATTTAAAAAATAAAGAAATGCAGTGCCTGGCCATGTTTGTATTATCTTATTATCAAAAAAATCACACAAAAACCAACCTTTTTATGTCTACCTTTTCAGTGTATGTTTCCTAACATGGTGGACACATCCATTGAATACACTGTGCCTCGATTCTCTCTGGGCCAGAACCTGTGATGCCAGTGAGGAACCAGTTAAGTGAATCCCCCCTGCTCTTGTCACCACTGAATTCTGTAAGGTAGACTTGTAAAAAGATTTTCTGATAAGAACTCACACTTAATTCATTCTTGAAAAATTATAACCAGAAAAACCCTACTTATTTGAGATTTTCAGTTTAAATTCACTTAATTGTCTTTTATAGAATGTTTTCCCCATGGGGTTAGAAAACTGGGAAGGAAGATATATTCTACAGGTATGAGCTCTGCTGGGAGCAAGACCCTCCTCTACCTGGCCAAGATCCTGTATTTATTACCTCTCCCATTTCCCAACCTCACCCCAACCTTCATTCCCAGCCATCTGACCCCCCAATCCAGCCAACTTTTGAAACTATTCACTTTGAAACTCTTTGTTTACCCAACAATGAAGCACAGAGGAATATACGCTCAAGGAAAGACTTGCTAGATGCCCCTAGAGATGAGGGGAAAGAGAAATTCTGCAGGCCTGTTGTCAGGTTTCACACTGCCTGGTGCTGAATCCTCTAGAAAACCACACCTGCTTCAGGTCCCAGCATCTCCAAGAACCTGATCCAGGGCATAGCAGCCTCAGGACAGTTTTAATCACTGATCACCAAATCTCCTAGTTGGTAACATCAGAGCACAAACCTTACACAGACAATCTGTCATTCCCCATTCACATGCAGTGGTCCAGCTATTTTCACTAACAAAGTTCCATCTGAGAGAACTATTTGCATGTCTGAGCAGTAGATACAAATTGAAGGAGCTACAAAGAGAATTAGGAAAATAAATTGTGGAAGAAAATAGTAGCAGCAAGAGCAGCCTGCTGGACATGACGTGCTAATGTAATAAAAATACAGACTGCCACCCCTGGTACTATAACCCCCTTCTTAATGTGCTGATTTTTTTGTGTGGGTTAAAGAAAGTATTTACAAAGAGAAAAGAAAAGAATGAGCCCTAGTAGTTAAGACATATCGACATCATGACCCCTTGATACAACGCAGAGAAGGACAAAATGTCATCTCTATGGCCTTCTTATCAAAAATTCATAACCTCAATCCAATCTTAGAAAACACCAGGCAAACCCAAACTGAGGGGCATTCTATAAGTAACTGATCAGCATTCTTCCCAAGTGTCAAGACAAGGAAAGACTAAGGAGCTGTTACAAATTGGAAACGATGAAGAGGAAGTAACTAAACGTATTATTAGATCCTAGAAAGGATCCCAGAACAGAAAAAAGAACATTAGTGGGGAATTTAGTGAAATTTGAACAAGGTCGGCTTTAAGTTAGAAGTATTGTGCCAATGTAATTTCCTGGCTTTGATAATTGTACTATGGCTATGTAAGGTGCTAATATTACGGAAACCTGAGTAAAAGGTAGGCAGGAACTTTAGTATTTTTGCAACTTTTCCCTAAGACTAAAAGTAGTTCAAAATAAAACTTTAAAAAAAAAAAAAAAGGAGAGAAGGATAAATAAGAAAAGGAGAGGAGGAACCACAACAGCACAAGTAAATAGGCATACCTCTTGGGGACGTTCCTATTCCTCCTCCTGTCTGCTCACACTATCAGTACAAGCACCTTACAATGACGCTTGTGGAACAGGTTTATCTGGGTACAGATCGAGGTGGCACTAAATGAACCACCTACGAAAAACAGTCACACTCGAACGGGTGGTTAAACTCATGATTTTGAAAGCAACAATCTAGGATCTGCTAAATATCAGCTCTGTGACCTTAGTAGATATTCAGCCTCCTTGAGCATGTCTAGCAGGATGATTCAAAGCTTGGGCATTAGGATCAAAATACATAGGTTCCATTTAGATTGTTTCCACTGCTGGCTGAATGACTACACACCCACTGATCCAACACCAATCAGTCTTTCTAGGTCCAGCTGAACATTCAAACTTACACAATGACCACAGGCCATGCTTAGCACCAGTCTACTCAGAAAGATGTAAGATACAGGCTGGCAGGGCAGTGCCAAGTGGCATTCTTCATTTGGGTCAGTCATTGCACCAGACCAGCAGCTCAGGCGCAAAGAGACAACATCCATAGCAGGTAGGTGCAGGGGCCACTCTGGTGGAAAACCTCTTGTCCCACAGGAGCAATATTTCTCATAGCAAGTCCAGAGAGATAACTTCCAGATAGATATGACAGTCACTGCCCATAGGAAAGCTCAAAGAATGGTATCCCTTTCAGGTATTTATAAAGTTCCTGCATAGCTCCTCCCAGTTCCATAGGCAATTTACCAATCAGGTGTCATTTTTATCATAGGCTATGTTGCCTAGAAACATAGTTGACATTTGGCTCTAATCAGGTTACCAGGGTAACAGAGCTAGGAAGTCAACCAAAGGTCAAAATCTTATGCAGAAAGGGAAATGATAACTGTTATATTATC
Source organism: Microcebus murinus (assembly GCF_040939455.1). NCBI lineage: Eukaryota > Metazoa > Chordata > Mammalia > Primates > Cheirogaleidae > Microcebus > Microcebus murinus. The sequence goes on along the minus strand of NC_134117.1, from coordinate 29,005,218 downwards.
TCTTTGCCCATAATTATCTTGGGCCAAGTTGCTTAAATCCTCTCAGCTTCTCTTTCTTGTCTGTAAAATGGTGATAATGACAGTATATATCTCATAGGTTTGTCATGAGTATTAAAACAGAAGCTTGTCAAATGCTTAGCATAGCACCTAGCACATCGGAAGTGTTAAATGAATGCTAGCTGCCATTATCATTATTATTACTTTTATTATTAAATTTTATACCCAGGCTAATGTCCTGCACAGAGAACAGTTGAAAAAAGGAGGTTTCAATTTATATTTTTTTAAACAGTAACTTTGTTTGAGCTCAAGTCTTCTGCCTTCAAAATAATGAATACTGATGAGCTAATTGTAATATCTGAATTTCCATACATATTCTCATATATCTCATGTACTTATTTAGCCTAGTAAAAACTATGCCCAATCAATATTTTTATATTTGAATATACTTAAAGCAAGGGGGGGTGGATATTCAGAAAACAAATGCCAATTCTCTACAACAGAATTATTTATGGAAATCTGACTTACAAACAAGGCTAGTCAGGTGCCTTTTATTTATCGTGGCTTCTGCTGGCTGGACAGAGCCAGCAGGCTCCTTCCCTGTGCCAAGGCACTGCCACTGCAATCCAGACCAGAGTAGGAGGCCCCATGCCCACATGTCCTACACTTTCCTAAGGCCCAGCACACTCTATTAGTGGTTCAGCAGTGAACACCAAGGGGCAATTCCAGCAGCTCTTTAGTCCCCACGGGCCCTACTCCATGCAACTAGGATCATAGGTGGAGGCCACCTGCAGGACAGAGCCTAGAGTCAGAGGATCTGAGGAGTGGCTGGAAGAGCATGATGGGGACAAGGGTGCAGGGAGGATGGGAGGGGAAGTCAACAGACATAGGAGAAGGCCTGGAAGTTGGCAATAATGGCACTGACAAGGGCTGGAGCCAACTGCATGGGCTGCATTCATGGGACACGTATAAGTCAGAGAAAGGCAGCCATGGAGACCAGCAAGCCATCGAGGACCAGAATGCTGTCAGCATCACAGTCAGAGGCATGGACTTAAGCATCCTGGAGACATGGGCTCAAGCCCTGGCTCTGACTCTTACGAGCTCTGTGTCCTTGGGCAAGTCACTTGACATCACTATGCTTCTATCTTCTATATCTCCATCTATAAAGCGGGGATGACTAATGGTCCCTACCTCACAGGATGATTGCCCTAGCCAACTGAGACAATGCTTATAAAATGCTCATAAACAGTGGCAGGTGCTGAATATTCATGGTTATCATTATTATTAAATTGAAGCAACTTAGCTGGTGTATTAGTTTTCTATGGCTGCTATCACAAATTACCAGTTAACATAAATTTATTGTCTTACAGTTCTATAGTTCAGAAGTCTGAAATGGTGTCACTGGGCCAAAACCAAGGTTTCGTCAGGGCTGCATTCCTTTCCAGAAGCTGCAGTGGAGGCTTTGTCTCTTGCCCTTTCCAGCTTCTAGAGGCTCCCAGCGCCCGTTACTACTAGGCCCTCTTCCTCCATCTTCAAAGCCAGCAATGTCAGGCAGAACCAAGTCCTTTTCAAGGTGCCACTCCTCTGGACTGCTTTCTGATGCCCTCTTCCATTTTTAAGAACCTTTGTGATTACACTGGGCCCACTCAGATATTCCAGGATATTCTCTGTATCTTAAGGTCAGCTGATTAGCAGCCTTAATTCCATCTGCAATCTTGAGTCCCCTTTGCCGTGTAACCAAGCGTATTCACAGATCCGGGGGCATTATTCTGCCTCCCACAGATGGAAGCAAATACTAGGCACAGTCAGCCTGCCATGACTTTCCTTCCCACACTGAGCCAGCGCGGGGAGCAGAGGACAGGGATCAGGGCATCCTCAAGCGAGCCCATCCTGTTTACACACACACTGTCCCGATGTAGGCACTGATCTGTATCGAGTCTCTGGATTTGAGCTGCCTTAAATGAAGTTACCTAAAAATGATTTTTGTTCCATTTACATTATAAATAAAATGATTCCTCTTATATTTAATTGAACATAAATGTCTTTGAATTAGACCATGAACAAAAGATACACACACGGGTCCCCCTTCCCCTATTCTGTACTCACCACAAACATCACTTACCAATCCGTAACATTCTTTCTGCCTCAGAATCCTTTCCAACACAGTACCAGGCACTCAGTACTGGCCAGCTGGCATTGGCACACGAAATTATTTTAAAAGCACTATTTGCCATACCCATGTTAGGCACTAAGTCCCTGGCAGTAGCAGATATTACTTTTTAAATAATATTTTTTAAAAATGTGGAGTTCAGGAGTGATAAGACCCTCCAAGCTCTAAATCTGGCAACCTTATGTGTACACACACCCCGGACACACGGTGAGTAGCACAAGTAATGGAAATACACAGAAGGTGGATGAAGGGAATCTGTTTCTAGACAAAGGGCATTTCATAAACAACAAATCTTTGCATTCCTGGATGCTCAGGTTCATACTTCAGATTCTGAGCACTTAACCTTCACCACTTGCTAGTTAAAAATAAACTGAGATGCTCAGAAATCTGCTGGCCCAAAGAGAAAGTGCAAAGTTCTTTCATTTCAGCAGAGAAAAACAGCAATGATAACAACAAGGAGACTCTGGGGCCACAGTCTCCTTCTGCAAGCGCCAGCTACTGAGTCACGCTGTACTTGATTTAAGAAGTGTATCAGAAAGAACCCATTTCTGGAATGCAAGATGTTTGAACAGATGCGACAACACCCAGGCAGGCACTTAATTAAGGGATGAATGGAGCGCAATAGCAAATCCTCAAAGACACTCATGTAACACACCTCATGGGACATGAGTCTAGACTGCTTAGTTGTAGTGGAAACTCCATCTAGATCATATGTTGTTAATTTAATATAAAACCAAGTCTGAGTATATAATACAGTAAAATGTCAGCTACCGAAAGACTATTTATCTAGAGAGGCTTTCAAACCCTGAAAGTAGGCCAAAAGAATGTTTTTCCCCAGCAAGAATCTTCTGTGGCCCCAAAACAGAGCCTTAAAGCTAGAAGCAATATCGTAAAACATTTGAAGATAACCTGAAAGCTGGCTGGTTCAGTTTACACCTAGGTAGAATGGAGTGATTTAACTGGCCATGTCAATAAAAAAGTCCACCTTCCCATACCCAGATGGAGAAGTGATGGGAAGGAGAAAGAGGGAGACCCAGGGAGAGATAGATAGACAGACAGACAGACAGACAGACAGACAGACACACACACACACACACACACTGCTGATTAATTTTAGATATCAGCTTGATTGGATTAAGGAAGACCTCAAGTAAGAGTGCTTCCAGAAAAGATTAGCATGTGAGTCTGAGTGGACTAAGTGGGAATGATCCACCCTCAGTGTAGGCAGGCACCATCCAATCAGCTGAGGGCCCCAACAGAACACAGAGAAAACGTGACTTGGTCTCTGTCTCCAGGAGCTGGTTTACACTCTTCTTCCCCTGCCTTGGACATCAGAACTCCAGGCTTTCTAACTGTTGGACTCTAGGACCTACACCAGCTGCCCCCTAGGTTCTCAGGCTTTCAGCCTTGGACTTAGAGTTCCACCAGCAGCTTCCCTGGTTCTGAGGCCTTTGGACTTTCGAGTTAACGCTGGAACAAGTTAAGACTTTGGGGGCTATTGGGATGGAAAGAATGTATCTTGCATGTGAGAAGGACACAAATTTCAGAGGCCAGGAATGGAATGCTCTGATTTGAATGTGTCCCCCAAAAGTTCATGTATTGCAAACTTAATCCCTTTACCCTCATGAATGGATTAACACTGCTATCATGTGAGTGAGTTTGTTACTGCAGAAGCATATTTGTCACAAAAGTGAGTTCTGTCTGGATCTCTCACCATGTGAATGTTTTCTGCCATGTTGTGACACAGTGAGAAGGCCCTCACCAGATCCTGGCATCATGCTCTTAGACTTCCCAGCCTCCAGAAATGTGAGCTACATAAATCTCTTTCTCTATAAATTATCCAATCTATGCTATTCTGTTAGAGCAACAGAAAATGGACTAAGACACACATGGATGAAGGAGAATAGCAGTCTGAAATTAGAGGGGCTCATGAGTGACAGCTGGCATTGCCAATGAAAATTGGCTAAGAATAAAAAGGTCAGGAGAAGCAACAAGTAAAATTTGTGATTTGATTATGCAGACAAGTGCCTCAATTACATCCCCAACAAACACAAAGACCCTCTGCCACACAGGAATTGGTCTATGGGATCGTTTATGGTGGGGGACAGAGAGTCACATGTAGTGATCCATCTGCACACACCTCCCACCTGCATTCCCAAAGCATAGTGTCCTTTTCCTACATGGCACTGTCAGTTCATGATTATATATTTAGTTATGTGATGTTTCTGTTTAATATCCAGCACTCTCACTAGAATGCAAGCTCTAGAAGGCAGGGATCATGCCATCTTGTTCACTGATTCCTCATCACCTAGCACAGTGTGGCTTAGACACATAAGGTGTTTAATAATATTTGTTGAATGAATGAGTGAGTGAATGGACAAACTAATGAAGGAACAAATGAATACATGAATTTAAAGGCATTTGGGCTTTGTGAAGGAGTCTGGGTATTTCCCAAGCTGATAAAAGAGAAGGGCAATTTATGCAGAAGGAATAACACAAACAAAGGCATAAGACATGAAAGAAAAGGCAGCTTGTAGTGACCAAAGGAACTACTGCCACCCTTAGATGTCCCACACTTGGGGACGCCTAACAAATATCTCACTACCACCTATGAGGAAAGTGAGGTCTTTGCATTGAAATGTTGACAAATTATCCACACTACAAAGTCTAGGATTATGTCTTATTCCCTGGTAGCTCAAATTCAAGAAATAGTTGGGCTCCTATTGTGTACAGCACTGTGCTGGACACTGTGCATGATACAAAGCTATAAGATATGCTTCCTATCAAGGCCAGAAGTGGGTAACCAGAGAAACATGTAAATAACTAGAGTCTAAGGTGATGTGTGTGCAGTGCCCCGAGGAAAGCATGAGCCGCAATCTATGTAGGTCCATGGGGAACAAGGTGGCTGCTGGTGGTGGCGACTTTATCTTAGTAACTTTAAAACATTCAATCCAGCATGCTTTCACTAAATGCCTATGTCCCCAACACTGTTCTTGCATTTCTAAAGGAGCAAAAAGCAATAGGAAGTCAAGAAGTGTATTGAGCTCACCTCCCTGTCTCCCAGGGACTTGCTGGTAAGACCTCATGCCTTGCACGCAGTCCCACTGCCCCTGACGCATCTACTAGTCAGAAGCGTCCCTAGAGGGACAGCGGGAGGACGACACAGCCTCAGCAGCTGCAGAGGAGAGGCTCCTGAGAGAACAGAGTGCAGATATGGGGCAACATGTTCCTTCCACAAGCAAACAAGTAATTCAGACGTTTTGCTTACAGATCGTCCTTGGGCTGGTCTCAACACACAGGGCAGGACTATGAGGTCCTTTACCCAGCTCCTGTGCCCACTGTGCCCCAGCTCAGAGGGTGGCTGTCATCAGACAGCTCAGGTAAAGAAAACACTCATTGCTGGAGGTGGTCTGTTACCAACACATCAGTTACTAGGGAGGTTGCCAAGGAAAGGCAGCGAGTTAGCATGTAAAATTCAGCCACAGAACCATGAGCGAGGGATGGGGATCAAAAGAAAAGTTCAATGCAGGGGTAACATGAGGAAGGACAGCCCTCGGGGATTGATTAGAGAGGCTCACGTGAGTTTGCAGCTTCTAGTAGCAAGATATTACATCTGTCCCCTTTTGCTCCTTTCTCCTTATGGAAGAAAAATGAGCCTCTGAGAGACTGAAACCGAGTTACAATCCACCAAGCAGATTACCTTGGAAACAGACCGGACAAGGGCCTCCCAGAACCAACTCCCGAGGCCTTCGTAACCAGAGCCTCAGGCAAGTGACTGGTCACTGGGTGAAACTTTCAACGTGAAATTAATTACTTAGGTCAAAGGACCACTGGATCGTTCTCTGAGGGCAAGGACAGGGGCAAAAGAACCAAGCAAGAAAAAGATGAAAAGATAGTGAACACACCCCAAGAGAGGTTTGCCTTGAGTTTTATTTAATGTTTGCATAAGCTTTCCCTTATTAAAGCCATTTATCTCATATATAATAAAATGTAGAAGTTGATGGTTTAAATCTGTGGGACGTTAATCAAAAAATCCTCAAGAGAGTTGGGAGCAAAGTTGAAGGTCTGACAACAAAGATGCATACCTACCACCTGGTGGCAGCATATCTAAACTAAAGAGAGAGAGAGAGAGAGAGAACACCCACACGAGTTCAGGGGAAGTAGAGAAAGGAGGGATTGGAGCAGAATCATAAAATCTCAGGGTCAGAACCTAATCCCTCTCCCCAGCCCCACTTAATTCAACAATGGCAGCTTCCTCTCCAACCTTCCAACGTATGATTGTTTGGGATTCCCTTTGGAGAAGGGGACCTCATTACCATCCCTTTCCCAAACTCAAGCCAGAAAGGTTTGTCCCAAAAATGATCAGGTGATCTCCAAATCAGTGGTACGGAACTGGCCGAAAGCCTGGCCCTCCATAACGTTTGTCCTGTGAGCAAGTGAGTGAATGAGCACAGCCTAATTTCCTCAATATTTATTTTCAGCATCTAGGGTTACCATCGTGAGCGGTAACAAAGGGGGCACTGACGAACCTGGCTGTTTAGACATTTAGTGATGATAGTGCCTCTTTGAGTGTTCCTTCCAGGACTGGCTAATGCAGGCTGTAGAAGGGTGGGCCAGGAGAGCCCTAGATCCCAGGGGTCAACAGACAGATTTGTCCCCTGGCAATCTGAAGACCCAGATTCCTGATCCAGTTCTCCCCTGCTGGGGCTTAAGTAGGTTACTAAATCTTCAAGCTTTAGTTTTCTGTAAAATGGAGATAATTCTATCCAGCAATCCCAAGGATTGTAGGATGAGATAACAGATAAAAATCAGTCTGTTGACTTCAAAGGACTCCCAGATGTTTTGAGTTGTTACTGTGCTGGCTAGAACTGCAAATATGCACCTTTGGTTATCAGTTTGTCCCCTGTCCTACTTCTTTATGAACTAAGCTGCCTTCTCACCTACAGAGTCACTGTTAGTAAAATGGGTGATTCCTCCCCAGGTCCAAGTTGCCTCTTCTTCTGAGCCAGAAGGTAAGTGATCATTCTCAAAGCAACAGATCAGTCTAAACCCGACAGCCACAGTGGCAGAAACACAAGCCCAACCATGTCTAGACTCAAAAACTTCAGAGTTTATATGATCTGGCAAATGAAAACTGTGGTGGGTTTCTTTTCCCCATCCAAACAGCAGCCAAATTCTACAGCCTGCCTCCCTCCTATTATCCTCCTTCTAGCTCCACGACAACCAGAACCCCTCTGGCACGGGGCTTTACAAGTTGCCAGGCGGCTACAAACCAGGCTGGCTCCACAACACATGGCTGCCTTGGGAAGTGCTAGTGAGCCTCACTGTTTGCATTACACAATTTGCAAGAAAAATCATGTCCTGGAGTATGATGTTTTGAAAATAAGTTCACTATATAGTAATTCAATAAAATCAGGTTACCCCTCCCCCCCAAAACCTGCTTATAATTTTCTAAGCCTAGAACCTAAATTGTTTCATATATAAACATATCTCATAAGATCTTTGCATACACCGAATTTTCCAGGGATTCAATTACTATGGAAATGGAGAGGATATTGTGAAGAGTTGTTTACCTTTTAGAAAAATCCAGGCACTGATGCCAGCATTGCTCTCGGCACGTGAGTCCCCAGACAACAGATGTGTGTCCGTCAATATTTGAGGCCATGATATGGACGGTGGTTCTGAGCATGGTGTCTGCACCTGACCATTTCACCACGACCTCTCCAGGTGCAGACTGCCTGGCATGTCCTCTCCCTTTATTTCTCTTTTGTATCTCAATTAGGGCAGTGTAATTGACTTCTGAGAATTTTATATGTAAGTAGGTTATATCGAATATAAATCTTATGTCAGGGGAGGGAAAGGGGTATGTATTAAGGAAAGTTTGTGATAAAAAGGTCCCCTTGGGACTGGCAGGACCGGGAGCCACTGGTTTAGCTCCTTGGATCACAAGGCAATGCCTTCATCAATTCGAACCCCCAGACCCTTGCCTAGACTCTCGCCACGCTCACAGCAGAGGAAGTTTGGAGAAGGATTCTCCTTGCCACAGCATATAATTCCAGATCTAACTTTGTATAAAACAGGATCTTCATGTCTCTGGGGTGGGGTAAGGGTAAGCCAGGACTTCCCCCTCAAAGACCAGAATGAAAAAAGTTGTTTCTCTGCCAAAAAACCCAACAATGGAAGCAGAACTGGGCTGTGTCACTTACAGAGGTCCTCGGTGGCAGCCGGGGCGAAGGCAGCCATGGACTCGTACAGGTCCTCGTCACAGCCGGGGTTGAGGGAGCATTTCATGAGCAGGTCTGTGGAGAGGTGGGCCATGGACTCGTACACGTCGTCGGCCTCCTCCCCTTGCATCAGCTCCTCTTTGATGTGACTCTTGAGCATGTCCACAGTTTCCTGAAAGAGAAGGCGAGGCCGGCTGGCTCACTGACAGGCTGGCTTTCCAGGTGGATTCGGCCTCCAAGTCGGCTTGCAGAGGCCAAAGTGAAGGACCCCTGGGACTGCAACTGTTTGAGTGTATCTAGATTTTTCCCTCCCGACTGAAAGCTGCTTGAGGCCAGGCTTCACACCTATTTTTGTTTCTTTGTTTTGTTTTTTGTTTTAATCTTCACATCCTTCCACAACACTAAGAATGAGTTATGCACTCAAGAGATGCTCATTAGGCCAGGAGCGATGGCTCACTCCTGTAATCCTAGCACTCTGGGAGGCTGAGGCGGGCGCATCATTTGAGCTCAGGAGTTCAAAACCAGCCTGAGCAAGAGCAACTACTAAAAATAGAAAGAAGTTAATTGGCCACTAAAAATATATAGAAAAAATTAGCCGGGCATGGTGGCGCATGCCGATAGTCCCAGCTACTCAGGAGGCTGAGGCAGTAGGATTTTTCGAGCCCAAGAGTTTGAGGTTGCTGTGAGCTAGGCTGATGCCACAGCACTCTAGCCCAGGCAAAAGAGTGAGACTCTCTCAAAAAAAAGGAAAGAAGGAAAGAAGGAAAGAAGGAAAGAAAAGAAAGAAAGAAAGAAAGAAAGAAAGAAAGAAAGAAAGAAAGAAAGAAAGAAAGAAAGAAAGAGATACTCATTAAATGTCCACTGACCAGAGGATACAAATTAAAAATTACTTTCCCATGAGCACCTATCATGTGTCAGGTACAATGCTAAGAATTTTCCTATACATTATTTCTTCATCCTCTCCATCACTGCTTCAGAAGGGTTTAATATTCCCCAGTTTACAGATGACAAAAACACAGCTCAGAAAAATCTAGTGTCCTACTCAAGGGCTTGCCTTCCTGGCTTTTGAGCTTCCTACTATACCCTATGCTCAAAAAGGAACAAATTACACGACAGGGTATGACCCTCACTGAGTAGCCACATGGAAATTCAAATGGGCTGCAGCTAAGGTGTTCTTGCAGTATATGTGGTCAGAGGTCCCTCAGTAACTTGATAAACTAGTCCCTATTCCTTCTGCTGGCTTCTCCAAAGTGCCTGTCTTGGATAAAGTGCCTGATGCCAGAAAGGCTGCCCCCTGTCCTCCTGCCTCCAGGTGTTGTGAAGCCAGAGAGCTGAATTCTCTGAAACCTCTGCACAACTTTTCCTGGTAAGAAACTTTGGTGTTTCACAATCCTTATTTCAGCGCTAACCCACAAAAATCCTCGTTTTCATCATCACTACCCCAAGAGAGCTAATCTTCTGTTGACTCTCTGCTAGTTTCTTGGTGAGACCCAAGAGGACCAGGTGACAGCTGTGAAGGGTTGCAGACTCAAGGTCTGGCCTTTGGCTTTGATGTGGAAAAAGGCAATGGGACAGTGGTCAGAGGCCATAAGCAACATGTAGGGACAAGCTTTCGGCAGCAATGCTAAAGGTGCATTGGCTAAAGGTGACTATAGTCAGAGAGCAAAGATGATATGAACCAGAGTAACTTCAGGGTAAACTGAAAATGCATCTTTAAATCCCTGTTAGATACAGCAGGATAACATGCCCTGGCTTTAGCATCAAACTCAATTCAAATCCCATTTCTACCTCCCTTTCTAGTTTGTGGCCATGGCCACAACCGCTCTGCCTTTCTATGCCCTTTTCCTCTTGTGTAAACTGGGAATCACAATACTGTCAACTTCAAATGATTGTGGTAAGGATTAAATGAGATAATGCATTTTCAAGTCAAATAAATTCAATAGATATTAGTTACTACTATGAACACAGTGCATCCTTAATAAAGGCCATTGGCATGGAAATGAAATGCTACATTTTGTACATCTGTGACTTCTAAGAAAAACCAAGTAAATACTCTGAGACTGTGAGCACCTTTTAGTCTCATTTATGCCAGTGATGCCCAGAACAAGGACTGATGTATTCTACTCAAAACACTTATACACCCCAAACACTGGGAAGTCTCCTCTGTGTGCCTCGGGGAGTCACTGCCTTGTAGATTCCCCAATACAGAGAGTTAAGTTTCTGGGGAGGCATCAGGCTCACTCCTGTCGGGAGGTCAAGAGCAAAACTACAGTGCATTTATTGCTCCTCTGGAGGTCACAGCTCCAAGTAAGAGGCTGAGCTGTTCTCAGGTGCCCTCTGTGCATCTGTGAAGGAAGAAAATCAGAAACGGTGGAGTCAGGAAGAGCAGCTGCCTCCCAGACAACTGAGGCAATACTGGGGCATGGAATATAATGTAGACATGAGGTGAGATCAGACTCAGAGAAAGACCCAGAAATCAAGGATCAAGGAGGAGCTGGGGGTCCAAGGCCCGATGAGCAGACAAACCAGAAGAATCTGCCTGTGTAAGGGCAGACCCAGGCAAGGGGGCAGGAAGAAAGATGGTCAGCAGGAGGTGGGCCTTAGAGTCGGCCTCGCCGATGCCTTCTCCAGTGCAGAGCTTTCCTGTGGTCTGTGCTCAGGAAAGACCAATCCCAACCACAGTTCCCCGGGCATGACGGCAGGCAAGGTAGCTGGAAGCGCTGCACCAAGGTGCGGTGGAGGGAGGTGGGGATGTGCCGTCAGCAGATTCACTCTAGAAATGTCTGTAAATTCCTTGAGCACCCTCAGTGCTTGACATGCTTAATTTACTTTTATTCTCAAAACAACTTCAGGAGTAGAACTATTATTATCTTCCTTCTGCATATTAGGAAACTGAGAGAGGATACGTGACTTGCCCAGAGTCATGCGGCTAACAAGTGTGGGTACAGGAACTTGAACCCAGGTCCATGTGACTTCCAGGGCTCATCTCTGAAGCCCACACATACCGCCCACTGCCAGAAGAGGTGCACAAGGACGTGCTGGAGAGGAAGTCTGTCCGCGTCGTTGGTGAAAGGCAGCCCTAGAAGCACACAGTGCATCCCAACCCCGGGGCCTCTCGCCTTGGCCTTACCACATACTCGTCGATGAACTGCCGCAGGTCCTTGAAGCCATGCTTCTCGGCGATGGTGTTGGGGTAGTGGCCGTGCTTGTTGGCCACACTGTACGCCTGCAGGGCTCCCGGGCAGGTGAGCAGCAAGGCAGTGAGGTTCTTCAGTCCATACTTTGCAGCAAAATGCAATAAGGTGGGCAGCTCTTCATCCCTCTGATCTGAAAATTGTGCAGGAAAACTTAACTGACAGATAAAAACAAAGGCACCCTTGTTCACAGAAGTGAGGCTGCCAAGCCTAGCATGGCATCCAGTAGGCGCTCAGTCATTGCTTATTGGTTGATTGACCTAACATCTGACAGTTTCCTTCTGTGGCACCACTGAAGATCATGTCTTCAGATGACAGAGGAAGTGACATTTTAATAAATTAGCAAATCTAATAATTAATATCCTACCTTCCTCTTCCAAAAGGATTGGAAAATCCTGAAAAAAAGTACTAATTCAAAATGTGCTGGTGTTTTAAAGGCTTACCCAGCAGCCACAGTGTACAACAGAAATCATGCTTTAACCTTTTCTGCAAAGTTCAGAGCACTTTAAAACTATTGTTTTGTGCTGAGTGAAAAAAAACAGATGTTTATCCTCTTCGCTCTTAGTCCCAATTTCATATTAAGTATGCCAAATAACCTGGGGTATGTTACTTAGCTTTCTGCAGCCTTCGGTTTTGAACCAGAAAATATTTCCAGACTATCTCAAAAAGACCTGGGAGGGTTGATAGGACAGTGTTCAGTGCGGCTCTTGTTAGGGAGAGATTTTGGATGTCGGTATTAATGCACACGAGCCCCAGGACATCAGCGATCTCTCTGCCTGGTGGGAAGCACAGTGCTCCTAAAAGCCGTAGGACCCCCACGGCACCCTCCACCTACTGAGATCTGAATATAGCAAGGTAAACTCAAAAATGGACATGTTTGTACTGATGAGTTGGAGGACATATCTTTTTTTCATAAAAGTTGATTTCTACATGCCATGATTCCTACATGCCACAGTAGGAAAATGGGAGAGGCAACAAGACAGAGAAGGCCTCCAGGGACAGCCTGGAAGGTCATGTAGCCCCATCTTTACGGCTCTCTAGGCTATAGAAGGATGGAACACAGGCAGAAGGTAGCTAGATACTTGGGACGCCTTTATGCTTTTATACCACGGTGTGAAAGAAGGGTGGTGTCCACAGAAACACTAAGACAGGCACCATACCCCTGCAAGCAGTGTGACTCTCCTAGCTCCCAGCATGTCACATGTGCACAAAAGGACGCTCTGCCCTCACGGAACAAGTATTTGTTTAGGGCCCCCCATGAGCCACCCACCCAGGAAGAGCTCCAGCCCTCGCTGATCTGATAGCCTAGCAAAGAAGACAGATACAGCTGAGGCGTGCTACGACAGAGGCACCCGATCTGCCAGGGGAACCCACAGTGGGTGGATGGAACCTCCTGGAGGCTCAGAGAAGGTATTCTAGAGGAAGCACTACCTCGGCTGCTGGAGGGGGGTGAAGAGAAGTTAGCCAGTATGTCTACAGCCATACCACCCTGAACGCACCCAATCTTGCCTGGTCTCGGAAGGTAGGAAGCTAAGCGGGGTCGGGCGTGGTTAGTACTTGGATCAGAGAAGTTAGCTAGGTGAATAGCTACCAAGGCAGGGAAGAAGAAACTGTCTTCCCATGAGTCAAGTGGCAAGAGACAGGTGAAGGAAGTTCCTATCTGCCATATGGCGAGGAGGATAGAAGCCCAGAGGGGGTGAGGACAGAGACGAGGGCAGGAATACAGCAGGGGCCCGCCCCTTAGGAAGGGCCTGATAACAGGCTAAGGAGCTTGGACTTTATCTAGAAGCAAGTGGGAGCCAGACATGTTTTGAGAAGGGGTGAAGTATTCAGATTTGCAAATTAGAAGAATCCCTGGCTACCTAGCAAAGAATGAGCCCTTCACAAAGGACAGGCTGTGGAGCAGGGACCAGCAGAAACTGCACACACGGTGCCCGGGTGCTGAAGCCCGCAGGCTGGAGTCCGTCAGCCCACTGCCGCTTTCCTGAGGCTTCCTGCTGACTTACTTGTCATCATATCTTCTTCTTCCAGCTGGTTGATTCCAAAGAGATGCAGTCCACTCGCAGGGATGTTGTTCTTCAGGGACTCCGTTAGCAGTTTGTCAAGGGTCTCTGTGTTGTAGGGCACAATTTTAAAGGCCTGAATACAAAAGTGAAGATGGTCAGCTTTTAAAGCCAGCAGATTCCAGACTGACAGACCATTAGCGGAAATGACATGCCCAGAAAACTCAGGTGGCCCTGCAACATCCTCACCTGACACATGAATTCCACCGGGTTCGCAGCATTGGACAGTAAATTCCCAATTTCTTCCATGTCAGTGTAATAGCTGATGACGGTTTCACATACCACTAAGTCCCCGGAATATATCTTCAGAGAAACATTCCCAGATGAAAGGTCTGAATGGAAGAAAAGATACTATAAAAAACGCCCAGGAAAAACAAGGGTCTAGGGAAAGGTGGTTGTGGGTATCTATGCTCCACCTGCAAGGCGAGGAAACTAACTGGGAGCTGGAAGGAAGCACCTGGCAGTGAGCTGGGGAGGGAGCCAGGGACAGTGCAGATGTCGAAGGTGAGGACACCAGCACACCGCAGGGCTCTGCGCTAGTGCAACTACCCTCACTTGGTCTGCAATTTAATTTTCAAAGGCTTTACATCTTCTTACTCACTGCTATAGGCCCAGAGCCTCAATGAACAGGCAGAAAATTCGAGTTTAAGACACTTTATACAAAAGCTGAAGGTGAGAGGGCTCCTAGGGGTGACACTGTGGTTTCTGCCACAGTGGACCAGGGCTGTCATGACTACGTGCTCACTCGCCCTGGGGCAGGATCCTACGCCACAGGAAGGGGTTTTGAGGGGGAAAGAAAACATTAAAAATAAACTAACCACAAAGATTCGATTCTCAAAAGAGGAAATTCAACAAGTAGAGAACATGGAAAAATAGTCAACCTCACTAGTAATCAAAGAAACGCAAATTAAAACAACCGACTACTATTTAACATGAAATTAGCATAAGTATTAAAATGGCAATGTCTGTCTGGTGTTGGTGACGCAGAGCAAACAAGTGGGTTGGCGCTACGGTCTCTTGTAAACCCGGGGCTACTTACTGGGAGCCTTCACGGAAACGGTGTACTCGTTCTCCAGCCTGGCTTCCATCCTCACGGAGGGAGAGTCCTCCGGAGAAAATTCTGCTTCCGTCGTCACCCTTTCGTCCAGCTTACATCTCACTATGACGTAGACAGTGGTTTCTGCCTGCAAAGGGAGGTCAGTCACTGTCCCCACTCCCTCCTTGAGCCCCTTCCGGTGCTGGGCCGGCGGGTGTCCCCAGGTCCAGTGACCCTGGCCCTATCGAGTGAGGGTCCTCCAGGGCAGGGTGGGCCCCGCAGCCCAGTGCTGCGCAGTGAGCTGTTTGCTACCAATCCCAACGATGCAAGTGACAAAAACCGAGAGCTAATATTTGTGAACCCTTATAGTAATTTGATGGAGTAATGTTATGCTTATTGAATAATAATAATAATAAAACCTGGGGCCTGTATTTTATATGCCTTTTTATTTCATTTTGCCTAGCACTTCTTGTTAAATCTTTTTAATGAAATCGTTGGTCCATTGCAGAATTGCATGTTTTTAAGACAGATAGTCGGAGGAACATGGTTCCAGACTAAGCTTGCTACTCAAAGTGGAGCCCCGCACTGGCCTCCCTGGAAGTGTGTCAGGAATGCAGAACCTCAGGTCACCCTGGACCCACGGAACCAGTCTACACCATCATGCCCAGGTAACACCTGCGCACCTTGCAGTGTGAGAGGCACCGGCCTAGAAATCTCTCCTGGGCTCTGTTCCTCATGCTGCTCCTGGTTGGGCAAAAATACTATCTTGGGGGATTAATTTTCCCAAAGCATCGAGCAACCTGAATAGCTATTTCACCTTCCTTTCAGCTCTCACGCCAAGTCTGCCAAATGAAATTCATCCTGTTTGGTTTTGCTGGTTAAGCCTGGGGATGGTCCTCTCAGACTGAACTGGTAAGGACAGGCCCCTCAAAACACAGGGGGAAAGGAGAGATTCCTGGCCATGGCTGATGCCAAACGTTTATCCTAGGATTCTGCTATAAAGTCCTCAAAGTAGCCCTTCATGACAGAGCCACAGGAAGGGTGCAGCAAGCTTGGAGTTTACAACGGATGAGGGAGGGGGTGTGGTCCCGGGTCCTGGAGCTGCTGAGGGGGAGCGCACCTGTGCTGCGGTCGTCGGTCGTCGCTGCTCCGCTGCAGCCCCCAGCCCTGTCCCACCTGAGCCTTCTCCCTAGGAGTGAGGGGCCAAAGGGGATGTGTGTCTCCTCTGCTGACAGTTAGGGCCCAGCCCTGGCCCAATCCCCCCAGACCCAGAGACTCAGAGTCAGCAACAAGGAGATCCTAGCTTTGTGGGCAGCCAACCTGGGAGAAGAGGGAAAGCCTAGAAAATCAGGGAGGTGAGTGAAGGAAGTCAGGCTTTGGTTCCAACCCTCCTTTACCCACGGGCACCCAACAGCCTGATCAGAGGGCATGGAGAAGGCAGGAAGGCGCATGAGGAGACTGAACACTGACATGTCCCCATCGGCCTGGCCAGTGGGGAAAAGAGTAAGATGGGCTGACTATAAAGGACAGGGAGTGGTTGGGAACAGCAAACTGGAGGACGCATGTCCCATGCAAAGGGCTGCTCAGCCCCAGCCAGTCATCTCAGGCCTAATATGACCAGATCGAAAGGAAGCTGGAAACACAGATTCGTATGCCAAACTGTTAAAACATTGTGCATTCCAAACCAAATATGTCTATGAGGCAAATCCAGCCCAAAGAAGCAGGTGGCAACTCCTATGTGGGAAGCTCTTGCCCAATGTCCCGTGGCCATGGGCTGCTAAGAAAACCACTCGCAAGGGCAAGGAGGCCAGTGTTTCCCGTTGCCAAGGCCCCCACACCCTGTCATCTCGAGGAGCCCACAAATAGCGAAGAGCCTGTAGCCACGGAAGAAACATCTGCTATAATAAATGCCACACGTTTTAAACCGGAAAAGAAAAATAATTTAAAAAACATCAAAATCCGTGGTAGGATTCAAATGACAGTGGCTCATCAGTTGAGCCGTCATATTCCAGTCACTTATTAATATATGCCCCACCCCTGAAAATGCTAGTCATGCAATGCTTAGGCATTTATCCTATCCGTTTAACAAGCAATATTGACCAGTAAGTTCCAGCTGTCAAACTTCAAGGCACTTCCTCGGGCCATGCCAATGGCCAACTGACAGAGAAGCAAGCTATCAGGATGCCCCGAAATTCCTTCCACCCAGTGCTAGGCTAGCAGGAATAGACATGGCCTCTAACCCCAGGGCTGGCGAACGTGTCTGGAATGCTGATCTCCCAGACATGTGCTCTGTGTTATCGATTCATAAAACAAAAGTCTTAGGATGATGACACATACATTCCTGGGCTCATCTCCCTCTGACTCAAAGGAGCTAGGTGTGTCCAGGGCCCAGGTGATGGGGAAACTCCAGGTGTGTCCAGGGCCAGGGCAGAGGGGAAGCTCCAAGGAAAGGCTGCGATGCTATACTGAGGTGCAACGTGAGAACCCCACTCCCTTTACTGCAACAAATGCACCCATTTGAAAATCCATGTCCTGACATTGATCTCCCAGGGCCCGGGAGCGCCTACCCCACAGCGAATGCGGTCCGGCTGCACCACCATCAGGTTCCCAGGTGAGGTCTCAGGCGGCAGGCTCTGCTGCTTTGAGTAGAGAACAACCTTCTCGTCTTCAGGCTCGGTGTCAGTGACTGAGTCACAGCCAGAATCTGCAGAATAGAGGACACTGCTAAATGGGAACAGAAGGAAGGAGAACTGGTAGACATGTTCCACCCCATGGGATCCCCAAACATTACCAAATAGGAAATGGCTCTACATGTTATACCAATACAGGCTGAAGGAAGTGACTCAGGAAATCATGAAAGAGGACCTAATGGGGAAAAGTCAGCCACCACGTAGGCCACAGGGTAGGAGACAGCAACAGGATAAAGGTGGCAGGGAAGGCCAAAAAGTCTGAGGCTGCAAGTCTAGCCTCAATCAGCAGGCTTCTGGAAGCTTCACCTCCAGACTTCCTGCAGGGCTGCAGGGGTGTGATGAAGGGCGGCCCTTTCCCCTCAGGTGGGGTCAAAAAGGAACTGTCCACTCAAAGGTCATCCTTGGAACGTTGACTGAAACCTGTGCTGTTCAGAAAGCCCATTAGACCTGAGGGTCATGGCTAGACAATGTGCCCCCTCTGGGAGCAGCAGTGAAAAGCAATCATTTTCAACAAACCTTAGGTGGGTCTAACCAGGTTCTAGATCAGTGCCACAGCTGACACTTGCACCGTGGGAAGATTAGAGCATGCACAGACTCGGAGCTGGCGAGCTGGGGTGTGCGAATGTGTGGGGCAGGATGCAGAATGAGATGATGCTGAGAACCTTCCAGAGCTCTAAGGCAGGGGCTCTTCCCCAGGATCTGTTGATTAACAGGCCTGCCTCTGAGGTTGTGTGCAAGATTGTGTGTGTATTTGCCTACACCTTTCTGGAGCTAGTTCAAAGCATTCATCAGATCCTCTAAGAGGGACAGGATCCCAAAATGGTTTAAAAAAGGTTGAGAGGAGAGAGAAGCTTCATCCAGTCCCTTTTTTGGGCTTGCTCTCATTCACTCCTAAACCACTTATAGAACTAGCCAAAGTGTTAGACACTTGAGGGGACATGAGGATGAATCGGACACCAACCCTGCCTTCAGAGAGCCCATGATCTAAAAGGGCAGTAGAGGTGAGAGGTGAGGGTTAGACTGGCTAATTAGGCTGCCCTCCCGGGGAGGAGGTGGCCTCTGCAGAGCTTGTGGCAATTGTCCTGGTGGAATGCTGGGGTGATATGCTCCCCAGAAAGCCATAACTTCAGGCTTGCACTCTAGACTCCAGGTCATACCAGGAAGAGGCTGTGCTCCCAAGACCATGGAGGCTGACGTGGGGGAGCAGGGCTAGGGTACCACCACATCCTACTGCTGCAACCGAGGCATCAACCACTGCTCAGCCCGGGGGTGGGGGGAGGGCTGGGGCTTCCCCAGGGGTGCAGCTTAAAAGCCCCACAGCCTCCGGCGGAGGTCCTGTCCCAGAGCTTGGTATCTGGCTCTGCTGAATGTCTACAGGCTGCCCCAGAGTGCAACAGGCAATGAGGCACGTCTCCCTGCTGCTCTTCCCCGCTCTTGATTTCTCCCAAGACCCACCATTCCAGAAAGGCCTGTTTGAGTGCTGCCAGGTCTTTGACCTTGTTTGTGCAACAGGCAGAATCCAGTGTTAGGAGGTAGAGCAGATGACCCTGGGAGTTCAAGCAGGGAGCTGTGTTTTCAGCTGGGCATCAGAGCCATCGGTCTCCTACATCTCTCCTTTCCTTTCTATCCCTGCTGGCTCTCCCCTCACTCTGTGCTAATTATTCCCCTGCAAAAGCTAACACAGTAGGCTCCCACCTCCTTGCCCTCCTAGCCTGATTAACAGAAGGCTACCGTTTTCTTTGCTGGCTCTCCCCTTCCCCATGACCCTTTTCTCCTAGATTGGTGACTTCTAAAACAGCCAGGGCCTCTCACTGTGGCACAGCATACATCCACCCAAGCAACTCTCACCCAGCACAGGAGCCTATAAAGGAAAGAGCCAAAAAGATCAGGGACAATTCAAACTCTTCTTCTAACTGATTGTACCAGGTTTCAATTATTTATTATTAGATGCCTGGATATCCCTTTAAGAAAAATTCTGAGGAATCCCATTGACTTAAAACATTCAGTAGGTTACTTAAAATGGAAAGGGGTTCCCTGGAACTACTTCTTTCTCCAGAATTGTTTAGACACTATCCTGAGTGGCCACACCCCAACTCTTGCCAATTACCTATTCTAATATAGCGCACAGGTATAACTTCTTTGGGATGGACCCACAGTGCAATCTGCCATTGCTTCAACAACAAAAAATATTTTATTTCACCTAAATTTCTGGCCCACTAGTCTGCTGGCCAAAGAGTCAAAGCTTTAAAAAATATAAATAAGAAAAAATGGAGAAAACGTAAATAAGCCAAATGAGAAAGGAATGGCAACTACATATATGGAGGAGATTTTTAAGAAACACATGGAAATTAAAACTCTACACTAAGAATTAATATTAAGGTGAGAACTCTGTCCTAACAAAATCTCAATGCAGTTTTTATAGAAAAATATAAAGTACCAAAATTGCCTCAAAATAAACAGAAAATCTGACTTCATCAATAACCATGGGGGGAGGGGAACTTCCTCAATTTTCAAATAATATTTAGAGTAAAAACCACCTATCCCTCCTTGAATTGAATTTAAAATCTTATTTGGGACAATATGCTTTCTTATAATATTAGTTTTTTTCCTACCAAGGAAACGTTCATTTATAGAGGTATTATGTCCACTAGTAAAGTTTTAAAAAATAATAAAGGGTAGTCCTATTTTACATTAAAGTTATAAAAAAAACCAGAATGGACAGAGAAATTGAATATAATAGATAGCTCAGAAATAAAGCTTCATTCCCATAAAAACTTAATATGTGATAAAGAAAGCATTAAAAACCAGTACAGATCTGCTCTGTGAAAGACATTCTCAAGAAAACAAGGAGACAAGCTACAGTCTGGGAGAAACTGTTTGCAAAAGACATATCTGATAAAGGACTTGTATCCAAAACATACAAACAACTCTTAAAGCTCAACTATCAGAAAATGAACAACCCAATTAAGACACCTCACCAAAGAAGATATACAGGTGGCAAGCAAGCACATGAAAAGATGGTCTACATCATACGTCATCAGAGAAATACAAATTAAAACAACAACGAAATAGTACTATGCATCTATTAAAATGGCCAAAATCCAGAAAACTGACAACACCAAATGCTGGTGAGGATGCAGAGCACCAGGAACTCTCATTTATTGCTGATGGGAATGCAAAATGGCACAGCCACTTTGGAAGACACATTTACAAAACTAAACATATGCTTACTATACAAACTAGCAATCTCACTTCTTGGTATTTACCCAAGGGAATTGAAAACTTACATCCACACAAAAACCTGCACACAAATGTTTATAACAGCTTTATTCATAAACTGCCCAAACTTGGAAGCAACCAAGATGTCTTCCAGTAGGTGAATGGATGAAAAGGCTGTGGAGCATCCAGACAATGCAACATTATTCAGCACTAAAAAGAAATGAGCTATCAGGTCATGAGAAGCCCAGGAAGAAATTTAAATACACATTACTAAGTGAAAGAAGTCAATCTGAAAACGCACTGTATATGCCAGATATGGTGGCGCTCACTACTGGGACTAGTAGTCCCAGCTACTCAGGAGGCTGAGGCAGGAGGATTGCTTGAGCCTAGAAGTTTGAGGTTGCTGTGAGCTATGATGACTGACACTGCACTCTATCCAGGGTGACACAGTGAGATTCTCAAAACAAAAACAAAAACACACTGTATGATTCTAATTATGTGACATTCTGCAAAAGGTAAAACTATCAATCAGTGGTTGCCAGTGGTTAGGAGGGAGGGTGGAATGAGTTGAGGATTTTTAGGGTAGTGAAAATACTCTGTATGATACGATAACGGTGGATATATGTCATTATATTTAAAACATTTGCCCAAACCCAGAGAATATACAACATCAGAGTGAACCCTAATGTAAACTGTGGACTTTGGCTGATAATGATGTGTCAGTGTAGATTCAGCAACTGTACAATGTCCCTCCGGTGCTGGGTGTGGATGGTTGGGGGTGTTGTGTGTATGCGGGGCAGGGGGCACATAGGAACTCTCGTACTTTCCACTTGATTCTGCTGCAAAACTAAAACTGCTCTAAATAATAAAGTCTATTAAAAAATCAATCAAGTCTATTAAAAAATAAATCAGTACAGAATAAAGGAAGTGGTTATAAGAAGGATGATTCAGCAGACGGTGCTGGAAAATATTAGCCATCGTGGGCAGTGGGGAAGGGAGGGTACTATTTAGACTCTTCACAACCCTCATAACTCCAAAATGAAATTTAGATGGATTATGGATTTAAATGCAAAACAAAAATAAAACACATTTTAAAAGTTAAAAAGATGAAAATATGGGTGAACGTTTTAACATTGATTTGAGAAAAGATTGTTAATCAAACAACTGAAGAAATTACGATCTAAATGAGCAATTGACTTGATGATATGAATTTAAAACTTTAAAAAACAAATCCAAAACTAAAACAAATCCAAACGCCTATAGTAGCATTATTATGATAGCCAAAAGGCGGAAACAACCCAAATGCCCATCAACTGATGAATGGATAAACAAAATGTGGCATATCCACACAATAGAATTATTATTCAGCAATAAAAAGACATAAATTCCAAAACACGTTGTTCAGGATAAATAGATAATTTTTGTTAATTAGTTAAAATAAATAGGATGAATGTTAAAAACATTATGCTAAGTGAAAGAAGGCAGTCACAAAAGACCACATATTATGCAATTACAAATAAACGACATGTCCATGATAGGAAAATCTACAGAGACAGAAAATAAATTAGTGGTTGGCAGGATTGTGGGACAATAGCTAAAGGAAGGACATGGGATTTCTTTTTGAGGTGATGAAAATATTCTAAACTTGGTGTTAGTTGTACAAATCTGTGAATACACTATAACCTATAACCATTGAACTGTATACTTTAAATGGTGAAATTGTATAGTATGTGAATCGTACCTCAATAAAGCTCTTACCAAAAAAAAAAAAAAAAACCCAAAACACAACCAATGGCAAATCACAAACTAGTTAAAAAATTTGAAATAAATATGACAAGGAGCTAATCTTCTTAAAATATGAAGAATTTATAGAAATCTCTTTAAAAACACTCAAAGCCCAGTAAGTAGACAATTCATAAAAGAAGGAATATAAATTATCTCCCCACTCAAAAGAAATAAAATATCATTCATTCTCACCAGTCATCACAGAAATTCAAATACGAAATAACACGCTGTATTCCTGTCTTACTCTTTCAAATTAGACAATGTTTAAAGTATACGTGGTGTGCTGTTTGGGGGACAGTGTGTGACTGGGAGGCAGGCACCCCCTTGAGGGAAGTATACAGTATACTTTATAAAGGGAAGTATAAAGTGCGAACCTTTCTGGAAAGCCATGTGTCCATATCCAGAGAAAGAGGAAGCCTGTAAAATGTTCACACCTGTTACTACATAATTCTACTTCCAGAAGTCTCTCTTAAGGTAGAAAATCAGTGTCCAAAAATGTAGAGAAAGACACTGAACCAAGATGTCTTGGCATTGGTAAAAAAACTGAAAACAGCCTGTCTGAAAGAATATTAAAAACATTCTTTTCAAAGAGTTTTAAATGATGTGGGTAAAGCTTATGGCATGTGAAGCAAAACAGCAGGTTATAAAATTATATCTCATGCTGCAGAATTTCAACTATATAAAAAATGCATTTTAAAAGGTTAGAAGAAAATGTGTGGCTGGATTCTGCATGCCTCTTCTTCCTGCTCTCTCTCCTTCTACTATTTTATGTATTTTAGGATTTTCCACAGTGAGATAGCACTACTGATAATGGGAAAAGTAGCACCTGAATCTATCGGCTAGATAGATTTGCCCAAGGGCCAGCTTGACACCAATGAGATTGATTCTGACAGTGCAGCGCCTGGCGGATAGTCCCCAGCGCTCAGATGAGCCATGGAAAAGGAACAATGTCTTCCAGCAGGCCCATTCATTTAGTCACCTTGGGTAGCCAGGGCAGCTCGCCCATTTGGGGACGTCAGGCAGGATGTCAATCATTCTGCAGAGTTACTCTGGTGGCACCGACTGACAGGCCACGGCGGCCTCTTCCACAGTGCACTGGGGAGAAGGCCAGCACCTCAGCCCGGCCGGGGCCAATCGCCTCAGCAGGTCAAACGTTGCCCCCGAAGGAAATGCCGGCTCAGACGTGCGCACCGCTGAAACCCACCTCATGGAGTGGGCTGGTCCCAAACCTTCCCCCTTGGACACGTAGAGCCCTCTTCAACCATTATTATTGAAGATAGTACCTCCTTTGCTGTCCTGAGACACAAATAATAAATGAGTGAAGTCACTCTGAAAACCCCACGATCCTCTCCAATGTAAAGCATTATGAAGACACCATTAGCACTGCTTTAGAATTCGATATCCTCTCAGTTATTGCGAAGTCTAGAGAAACTCTGGAGAAATTGCGGAAAAATACTCTTTGTGCATCCTGTTCCTCAAAGTCTCATCTATAAAGGACCCATGTGGCAAATACTCTTTGAATTTAGTGGCAGGAAAAATCTGTCTCTTCAGAGAACTTGCCTGCCTTCTCTTACTATTAGACAGTAACAACGAGCTAACGCCGGTATGCTTCACCTTTTGCCCTTGCTCCCAGGCAGCTCAGTGACAAATTTGGTTCTTAATCTCTTTCACACTCTTGTCCAGGTCCTTGGTCTTGTCTATTTCTCTTTTTTATATAGTGTTTAATTTTGGAGGCTGCCTCAAATACTGTGGGCATCCAGTCGGTATGTGAATCACTGTTTCTCAAACCAGTGTCTGCCAAAAGTTCTCAGGCATATTCCCTATGAGAATCTGTGTCTGGGCTCGTCATTTAGATGATAATGCCCCTGTAATGGGATGCAAGAGCATTTCAGATTATCCGAATGACTTCATCATAATTGAGTCCTGCCATAGGATTTTGGTGTCTGTGTTTGTGTTTGCAATCACTTTGCAACTAGGTCATGCTATGCTAAATGTTGGAGGCTAATGAGGACAGAAGAAAGGAGGCAGGATGATATGCAAATGAGGCATTTGTGCCAACTGAACACAAGATTCCCCTGTATACTACTTTAAATAGAGAAACGTAGTGGGAGATCTAAGTCCCAAAATAACACAGGGGAGACGAAGCAAGCCTCCCGATGGCATCAGTGAGTACCCCAGCCTCCATGCAATGTTCATGATGTCGCCTCAATAAACCAGCACCGTTTATGACAAAACAAATGTCATCAATTTGCCTTGTATTTATTTTATGCCTGTATTTGTATCTTGTTCATTTGTTTTGCTTTCAGAGTTGGGAAAGGACAATAAAGATAAGGAGTTAAATATGTTTATGCATATTTAAATGACATCAAAATAATTAATTTGTCAACACTAGAGGTTCGTCATAATTTTTTTCCCATAGGAGGGAGCCTACATACTAGAATTTTAAATGTAATCAGTATACATATGCACTCAGACCCACACCTAAGCCATATGGAGAAGCTCACATTAGGTAAGAAGGCCAGTGATAGATTCATTATTATTAGCAATAATAATAACCATAAAAGTTACCATTTATTGAATATTGTGGTGACTGCTCAATGGTCTTAATCTCATTCAATCCTCCAAATAACCTTGTAAAATAGGAATCAATATTCTATTCCCATTTTATAGATAAAAATACTGTGCCTGGAACAAATGAAATAACTGAGCCAAGTTCACGCAGCCAGCAAGGCAGCAAAGCTAGAATTCTCCCCCAGGTGTCTCTGCCCTGCCTCCTTTCTGGATGTGGTTCAGGGCAGCAGAAGGTAGTGTCACTTGCTATTCCTGGTCTGGGGTCGTGACCTGCAACTCATGAGACACAACTTGAGCTTTCGCTGTCACTGACACCTATTGGTGCAACCAATGCTGGCTTGGTTACATGTGCTGTGACCTACCGATATTTCAATAGTTACCTTCACTCTATATCAAGAGAGATTCACTTTTCATTTACAGTGGCAAAGTTTCCTTTCGAAATAAATTTACTTAAAAAACTGAATTGAGCCGGGCGCGGTGGCTCACGCCTGTAATCCTAGCACTCTTGGAGGCCGAGTCGTGAGGATTGCTCGAGGTTGGGAGTTCGAAACCATCCTGAGCGAGACCCTGTCTCTACTAAAAATAGAAAGAAATTAATTGACCAACTAAAAATAGTAGCCAGGCATGGTGGCACATGCCTGTAGTCCCAGCTACTTGGGAGGCTGAGGCAGGAGGATCGCTTGAGCCCAGGAGTTTGAGGTTGCTGTGAGCCAGTCTGACGCCACGGCACTCACTCTAGCCAGGGCAACAAAAGTGAGACTCTGTCTCAAAAAAACAAAACAAAACAAAACAAAACAAAACAAAACAAAACAAAAAAACTGAATTGAGGGCAGGCGCAGTAGCTCACACCTGTAATCCTAGCACTCTGGGAGGCCGAGACGGCCAGATCGTTTGAGCTCAGGAGTTTGAAACCAGCCTGCACAAGAGCGAGACCCCACCTCTATTAAAAATAGAAAGAAATTAATTGGCCAACTAAAAATATACAGAAAAAATGAGCCAGGCATGGTGGCACGTGCCTGTAGTCCCAGCTACTCAGTAGTCTGAGACAGGAGAATCGCCTGAACCCAGGAATCTGAGATTGCTGTGAGCTAGGCTGACGCCAAGGCACTCTAGCCTGGGCAACACAGTGAGACTCTGTCTCAAAACCAAACAAAACAAAAAAAAAACTGAATTGACTGAAAATATTAAGTTAATAGCATAATGGAAAAGTTTTGAGAGTAGATAATGGTGATGTGAATGCAATTAATGTCACTGAAGTGTATACCTAACATTGGTTAAAATGACAAATACTATGTTATATATATGTTTTACCACAATTTTTAAAAATTAACAACATCAAATACCCAAAACCACTGAATCATACACTTTAAATGGGCGAATTGTAATGGCAGATGAATGATATCTCAATAAAGCTGTTTAAGAAAATAATAGTTCTGTGGGACAAAGGTAAGCCAAAAACAATGCTGGTAGTTCTCAAAAGTCTAAAATTTGGGAAAACTGCATTATGCTATACTGCTTCCATTTTGTTAAGCTAAATTTATTTTTTTATGTTAAAAAAAATAAATTTATTTTTAATGTTTAAGTAAGATAAAGTGAAAGTGGGAAGGCAGGAAGAAGGCCTGCAGCAGAAACATGGTGCATTGCTTTCTCCAAGTTTTGGATGACGAGGAAAAAGAAAGTGAACAGAGAAGGAA
The DNA here is from genome assembly GCF_040939455.1 of Microcebus murinus. Taxonomy (NCBI): domain Eukaryota; kingdom Metazoa; phylum Chordata; class Mammalia; order Primates; family Cheirogaleidae; genus Microcebus; species Microcebus murinus. The sequence goes on along the minus strand of NC_134117.1, from coordinate 28,978,575 downwards.
ACTGAGGAGATAAATTGCAACTGAGAATGAAGAGCTTGCCACCAATCTAGTCAAAAGTGGAATGAAACAGAAACAGTTACGGGGCCAGTCAGGGGAACACGGGTCTTTGCGTCGGACTGAAGTGTAACAAGAGTGGATCATCAGTCCGTGTCCAAGGCTTCCAGGGTGACTGATGAAAGAAAGAGTGAAGAAGATTCAAAGGTTTCTTAGAAGAATGAGGAGACGAGTAGCCATGCAACCTAAATACTGGGGTCCACAAAAGACAGGGCAGCATTGACATCCCACCTCTGGGACCCAGATTGAACTCTCCCTCGACATCACTCAGATAGAGCAGGAATATAGAGTTTTTTCCTGAGGTCTGGAGAAACTTCTGGAGGCTTTTCCACTCAGGATGAAATTTGCCAGCTGTAATGATGTTCATCCAACCTACTTAAGCCACTATGATGAAATCATGAAACAGCTATTTCTCAAAGCCCTGAATAAAAGGTTCTGAAACCTGAGCTCATTAGGAAGCTTCCTAGCACATAGCAAGCACCTACTGAACGTGCCTGCACATCCTAGGACCAGCCTGGGTCCCATGCAGGAATCCCAAAAGTGTGTCCCCTATAGTCTCATCCCTGAAGAAGCATCCAGCTGAATTGGCAAGATGAGGTTCCACACGAAAAAGTTGAGGAAACCATCTGATACCTTATCATCAAGCACCAACCGCTATGACGAGACTATAAACATAACCAAATAGAGTGAGTTAAATGTTTCTAAGTGTTTAGAAAAGCGCTGGCACATGAAAAATGTAACAAGTTTAGAGAAGTTGAGAAAAACTTCCTAGGGGGTGAAGAAGACAAGCTTAGTTCCCTGAAGCCAAATAGCATTCGGATGCTGAACTTTACCCTTCTGTGAAAAATGTTTGATATTTTCTGTTTAAATTCATAAAATAATTCATTGCCCATTCTTTCATTCCTTCAAAAAATAGTCATTGTCTATCAATGAATAACAAATATTCAGAGCCCCAGCTTGCCACGAACACGTCTGTCCTTGCTGATACTGGGGAGACCACGCAGAGTAGGAAGGACTTTCCCACACGGGCAAGGCGTGACTCAAGGCACAAGGCAAGAGAGCAAGTGACGCGTGTGGGCTACAGGAAGCAATGTGGGGGCACCTTCTGTATCTACCGGGTGGGGGCAGGGCTGCATGAGATGGGGAGGAAGCTTGGGTCTGAGGGAACCCTAAATGCCATGCAAAGAAGTTTGGTCTGTATCATGGAGACCTGTCAGCAAAAAGTATTCAGGAGAAAAGGAAATTCTGCAAAATACAGATTGAAAATGCAGTTTTATTTTTCTTAAGTTGAACATTTTCTTTGTTTGGTTTTAAAATAATTCCAGACACTGGAGCAGAATGTATCGCTCTTTCTTTTGTAAAGTCTGGTCAGAACTGAGAAGTGTTGTGGCTGCCCACCCCTTCCCACCCTGAGCGAGCGCTGCCTTCAGACGTACGAAGTAGCACACACGAGTGGCTAACACAGTGTTACCAAGCCAACAACCCGCGCTCTCTGCTTCCAGGAACAAGAAAGATGCTATAATTAACCCACTGTCTGAAAGCGTACCATGAGCATGGTTTACAAAACGCTTAGGAGAGGATTCTGAAGTAGACTATAAACACTGCATTTATTTTGTGTTCACTGGCTATCAGCTTAGAAATTCAGTGCCATGGCTACTGTTGAGTCCCTGGAAAGCACAAAAGGAAACCTGAAGCCTGGCCTTGTGTCCAAATGCATGAACCGCAATGAAGGAGCCTTTGCTCTACTGCAAATATACTTGAGTTCGCAGGGTGGGAGGTGAGAGGCTTGCAATGGTGGGACTCAAATCACGAGTTTCAATAACCCCCCACCTCCCCCCAGCTTCCTGGCAAACATCAAGACTGCTTTTTCATTTTAGTCATCACCATGGGTCTTTCTTCCCCCTTGTTCACCCACCTTGGTTAGTAGGCATTGAATTTTCTGTCCCACTAACCCCTTTCACTTACAAAGCTTCCAACAGAGAGTGACAAGTATACCCAACCTGCAAGTCACCAGCTACCCCAAAGTCACACACAGTCATCAGACTGATCGTAAGAGGGTCAGTGGAATGCCGGGTTCTTACTCACTGGATATCTTACTGGCATTAAAGCCAAGGGAGAGAGGTGGTAACTGTTATTTGGAGGTGTTAATGTGAGTTAATTAAAGTGACATCAATCATTGTCCTCACCACCTTCATCATCATCATCCTCATGATGCCAAAAAGATAAGGCAGAGTCCTATGGACACATCCCCAACTCAGACTTTAAATAAACTCATGGTGGCCACTCTGTCTCCCTGGAAACAAGGAAAAAGGAGTAGAAAACAGGAAAGAAGAATGAATCCACTCCTCCCATAATCCCATGCTACTGACTGTTGGGACGCAGGCTGGCTCACCTGTGACATCCAACCTGCTTTGCCATCCAGGTGCTCTGTGACAGCTGCAGATTCCTGAGGCTGCCTGGTTTCACTACACATCAGTGGATCTACCGTACTTCAACCCAAGTCTTCTCCAGCTCACATAGACCCAAGGCACAGTATTTCTTAATTCACCAGGTAATTTACCTGGCCCTCCTCAAAGTACTTAAGGTTCAAGATCAAGGGGGCAGGACAGGAGGAGAGAAGACCTCAAGTCTCTAAGACCTTTATCCAGCCCCCGTTTGAATAAATGAGCCACTAACTATAAATGAACTATTCAAAGTGTTAGTTTTTGGTTTTGTTTTTTTCAAGCAAAGGATGTCGATTCTTCCCTTCCCCTCCCCACCCCACCCTACATGCTCTTCAGCTTGAACAAAAATAGCACCACAGCTGAGGCTGCCATGACAACCAATGAGAGCTCATGCTTGTCCACCGATGATGAAAGCTGCCTATGGCTCCCACGGCCCTTTACCAGCTGGGGTTGGGACCCTTATCCTTCTTCCAAGTTCAACCTTCAGGAAGCTTTCCTGTGTAGAGCCAAGGTGCTCTCTCCTCCTTCAAGAAGCCAAGGATTAGCTGGAGTTGTCTCACTACATAGGGCCTCAACTTTTCAATTTGTTCTCATTTGTTCCTTTCAGCATCTCCAGGCATGCAGGACAGAGGTGCCTATGTCCAGTTTGCAGATGGAACAATGGAAGCACGAGGCCATGAACTGACTGGCCGTAGGTCAGGGGTCCTCAAACTTTTTAAACCAGTTCACTGTCCCTCAGACTATTGGAGGGCCGGACTATAGTTTAAAAAATATATATGCACACTGCACATATCTTATTTTGAAGTAAAAAACAAACAGGCAAAAACATCCACATGTGGCCCACGGGCCGTAGTTTGAGGACACCTGCACTAGGTCATTAGCTGCTGGTTTCATGGTAGAACCACATTTAGAACTCAAGGTCCTGCCCCCCAGAACCAGTTAGCAGAAGAACAAAAGGGACAGCCACTCATGAAACGTGACCCAAAAGGGGGAAAGATTCCTCTGGGTGAGCTGCTTCCTAGCCACAGACTGAAGTTCCCCAACCAGTCTCTGGGACACAAACCTAGGAAGGGTTGAGGAAAAAATCTGCTTCCCCACCATGGTAAACAGAGCCCGCAAAAACCCACCTCTATTCTGGACTCAGCATCTCTGGGGCTGCTGCCACCAAACACAGAGCCCGGAAAGAGCCCAGGAAAGCTTCGCTGGTCGGGTTCATCAAGATCCCTAAGAGGCACTGTCCGTACCTACATCCCAGTGGCTCTCCACCCAGGTGCCCAGGACTGGAGGCCCACGGGCCCCTGTTTCATCGTTCAGGAAACCCCAGTGTTGCTAACAAAGCAGGAGCTACCACAGCCCTCCAAAAGGCTTCCTCTTTCTTCATCTCTTTCCGACACTTATAAATGTGCTTCCTCTGCCTATGTAAATTTGGTTCAAATGGCACAACGCAGGCTTGTAATGAGGCCATTAATAACTAGCCTTTTAACAGGCTCTTCTTGGTTTCCTGGTGCAGGAATCAATTCTAATCTAGACAGACACTGATGTCTGGATTTACTGGTATGAGGACAGACAAATGGGCTTTGTTCAGGGCAGGCAGACACATAAACGCGGTTTATTTTCACCTAGCCAAGAACTGAGAGGCCAAAGGCAGCTCTTGATAATAGCCAAGCCTTGGAAATTGTGAGAAAAATTTCTTTCTTTTTTCTCCTTACCACTCAATCATCAGACTTCCAGCAAAGGGTGAGAGGGTATTTTGCTGATCCTGAGCATTCTGACCAGCTGAAACCATGAAGTTGAGCTGGTCGGTTTCACTTTCCATTTTTCAGACGAGTAACTTTCTATTTCTTGCTTTTCACTGGGAAACATTGTGTCTGGACTCACAGGGTGGTCAAGGTGGGGTCTAGGGTGTGATGCTCTTTGGTGAAGGGCTTAAAGAAAGAAAAAACACCAAGATGGCACTCCAAATTCCGCTGAAATAATTACGGGCCAAAATTAAAACTCTTTTAACCCAGGAGCTGCTAATTAACCCAATTAAAATTGGGGCTACTACCAAGGCTCTAAAGATAGTGTATAATATTTCCTAGCAACATAAATGCAGTTACTGAGAGATTCTTGAAAAGCACATTCAACTAAGAAGGCCTGGATTCAAGCCCCACCTCTGCCATTTACCAGGTAATCTTGACTCTTCTAAGCTTCTGTTTTCCTCTCCTTAAAGAAGAGAATATGTACACCTGCCTGGCCCATTGCACAGGCTTGTTGGAATTAAGAGATAAACGTGCAGAAGCCCTTTGAACACTAAAATGTACTAGACAGAGTTAAATCAATCATCCTTGTTTAGCTGTTGACCAAATTGTTCTTCTACTTGACTGTGATTTCTCTAAGAACAGATTCCCTGACATTCATTCATCTTTGTATCTCCCCAGGGCCTAGAATATAGTAAGAAATCAATAAATGCTTTTTGCATGAATGGGTGAATCGATGAATGAGATAAGACCAACCACCTAAGTTACTAGCAGGGAAAACAACAACACCTCAGGGAGGACCACCGCAAGGATTCGTGCGCCTGGAGGCTTTTAGTGTGGAATTGGGAGAGAAACAGGAAACTGTCTCACCTCCTAATTTATGACAGCAGGCTGAACCAAGCTGCCCTGAAGATTCTGCATGGTACACTGCATTAGTCCAGGTCTTCCAAAACACAAAGGCTGAATTGGGATTAAACATACAAGGATTTTATTAGGGAAAGTGTCTGGGACTGAAACTGGGGAGGAAGGCTGGGAGAACCTCAGGCTGTCTGAGCCCGAATGAAGAAGAGAGGAGAGGAAGGTTGGTCGGAAGTGTCCTAAACACTAAGGCAGTCTAAGGGAAGTTGTGCAAATCTGTCAGAGAGTCCTCAAACTGAAGGTGGCCACTGGAGAGTCCCATGCCTTCCAGGAATGGCCTGCTGTAGCATCCACATCATGCTCAGTTGGCTGGGAGCAGCCATGGGAAGCAGGGCCTCGGTCGAAGCCATGATGGACTGAGAGTGTGGCACTGCGGCCAACAGTCAATTCCATTCTCAGCAGCGGGAGGCCTTCAAGGCGCATTCTCACGGCTGCCGCATACATGGCAGTACTTCTGAGCGTGGAGTTGGGAGTCCAGACCATCTGGATTGAATCCCTGCTCTCACCAGCTGGTGACCTCAGGCAAGTTACATGATCCCTTGAGGCCTCATTTTCCTTATTTGTAAAATGGAGATTATAATTCCTGCCTCTCGAGATTGTTGTTGTCAAACGCTATGTCTGCCACATAATAATTGTTCAGTAAAAGGCAGCTGCCATTCCTCTGTCCCTTATTATTGTTATTCATGAATATCAATACTTATATTAACAAGTAATCATAATATATTAATATATAATATACTAATAATTATACAATAAAATTAATATAGTAATAAGTAATGATATTACTTAATAATTAAGTCTCAGAACAAAATAGTATTATATTATTTAATATACTTATTATTATAAGTATTATATACTTATTATTATAATAGTAAGTACTTCTTTTTTTTTTTCAAGCTCCAGCAATTTTTATTTTCATGTTTGAGAGTTGGAGATCATCTGTGAAGGGCACTGACTGCTGCCTGTCGCCCACTCTCTATACAATCATTAACAGCAACCCCCTCATGGGAGGCTCCAGCCAGAGTTAGAGGCAACCTTTGAGCAGCCAGGAACTGCCTAGCTGACTCCAGTTTTTGCCAGTGACCTAGTGTATACTGGGGGATGCAGTTCTTGTGTGGATGGACCAAGCAGTAACTTGGTGGCTCCGTCAGTCCTAATTGTGTGGCAGCTGCTTTCTGTGCCTGGTGTTGGAACAGCTCCTGAGATAAGACACATCCACTGGCCTCCAGTGTCTGTAACCAGGAACCCACGTCATTACCTGGACAGGCAGACGAGCTCCTCGGTACTGCAGATTCACCACAGCTACAGACACAGCAGTGATGGCACTCGGCACAGCCAGAGGAGCAGCCTCAGCAGGGAGCAGCTTGCTGAGCACTGAAGCTGGAATGGCACTAATAACGTGGTCAGCCTCCAGACTGCTGTCCCCTAGAGACACCTCCAGCGCCCTGCTGCCTAGAGGCTGAGCCCAGAGACTGGATGGCCTTTGAGAACACTGATCCCCCTACTAGTCAGGTGGGTTTCAAGGGCCTGGGGTAACATCTCCAGACCTCCACGGAGGGACCACTGGCTCCGGCGCTCAGCCTGGGCCTGGCGAATGAGTGCTGAGTCCAGCTGTGGGCTCTGCCCTGCTCCCAGCAGCATCCCCAGTAATATGGAACGATGGGTTTGCTCAGCTTGAAAGAGACTGGGAAGGCAAGACCTGATGCTGAGCTCACGGCTGTTGCCTGCAAACACTCCACAGCAGAGACTGTCCATGGCTAGAGACGCCACCTTGAGCAAAGTTTGGGCTCCCAAGGCTCCCTCGGGCCTAATTCCCCAAGGTCCAAGTTCAAAAATAGCACCATTGCGCCCTCGGACTGAGCGAATCCAGCTTCCCAGACGCTCGCTGCCCTCCACCAGGACCACCTTAGGGGGGTAAGGGGCCGGCTCAGGTGGTAACTGGCAGCCAAGCCGCTGATGCCTCCGCCCAGCACGACCACGGTCCGGCCACGAGAGGTAGGGAGAAATGAGAGAAAATGTGGAAGAAAGAGGTCTAGTTGCTAAGACCTTACTCCACAGGCACTTCGCTGGGTGCAGATAAGGGGCAGACCCACACTATCTGCCCCTGCAGGGCTCAGGCGGCAGGCTGGCTGCAGCACTTCTGAGGCGCTTTGCCTCCCCATTCCTCACTAGGCCAACAAGCGCTTCAAACCCGCCTCTCCTGCCCCTAATCCTTTTTTCAATAGCAAGTACTATTAGCAATGAGGACCTGAGAATAGTCCCCACTGTTACATACTTGTACTGGAATCTTTTGAGGCCACCTCGGGGACAGGGACATGGCCTAAAACCATGGCTTAGCAGTATCACAAGTTAACCAACCAAACCAGTTTGTCTACACAGGAAAGATCAGAGGGATTTTCCCAGTTTGGCTGTTTCCTGGAGGGGCCGCCAGGGTGGGTTGCATTGTGCCAGAATCTACCTGAAGCCACAACCTCCTCTCCTCCCTTCTGCCTGCAGTGTCCATTAGCAACAGCCTCAGTCTGTCCCTGCCAGCTGTGAGACCCCCGTCTGCCTCGGAAAGAAAACACGGTCAAGAAATCTTCCCCTCAAGAACAGGATCATCCTTGGGCCCTGAGAGACATGACTCTTAGCTGTGCCGAATCCATTGTGAGGACCCATTTGGGGACTCTTTTCTTGCCTTTGTCTCTGTGACCTTGCTTTTTTTAAACCTTGGCCAACTTTCGGTAGCGGTCACTGCCTGGCTACTGCTGGCCTCTGACCCCTACATCCTGCTGGACTCACAGAGTGTCCCTTGCTGGGCTGGTATGACCAGAGGCAATTACAGGTCTCAGGGCCCCAGTTGAGCTAGCTTAGGCCTCTCTCAGCCTTGCTGACACTCATGCCTTGGTGACAGTAACAACCAAGAACCAACAAGGAAAGGAGCCCCAGACAAACTGGAAACTGTGCTCTTATCTCTTTCCCCGACACTTAGAGCCCTTTTCTCCAGCTCCCTTTTCCCAGAGGGTCACCAAAAACACACGCTGGGGTTTTCTGTTGTTCTGTCTTTGAAAGAATGACCTTCAGTTTTTCTAACTGAAAGAGTCCAAATTAAACTAAAAACATTGATTTTGTTTAATAATTAACAGCTTAACAAAGCCAATCGAACTGTTCCAGGATAATAATCTGCATTTCACAGGGACTTTTCCAGGGGGTTTTAGTTTCCATGTCGGAGCTAGAATCCAACACTTGGGCTGCCTTGTTTCAGCCTGAGGTTGGACAGCAGAGGACACAAAACACAGGACTGGCTGAGCCTGCCCAACCAGGCCTAACTGGGCCTCCCCGTCTGAGGAGGGGTCGTACTGCAAGGTGGAAGTAAAGTCTGAGAGCAGCACAACAGGCTGGCCACTTGTGCAGCCTCCAGCGCGGCTCCTTTTTCTCCGCTGCTGCTCCACACCAGAGCCAGGAGGCGCGAGCTGACCTGGCACCAGACATGCCTAGTGTCCAGGAGAGAGAACTGCAACACCAGGGAGAAACGCGATTAAGCCATCTTTTGCCCCCACGGCACATAAAAATATTTACGGGCTTCGGGCTTCGTAATTAGCCTTCTCACATCACCTTTCTTTATCTCTGGTTTGCATTCATGCCTCTCATTAACTGAAAAACCAATCATGCTTGGTTTCTTTGCAGATCCAAATTCTTTAAGAAATGATACCCTGAAGTCAAACCTGGGCATTCTCCCATTCCTACCCTAAGGCCAGCTATTCATTAGCCACCACTAACCCCTTGGCCTTGTTGAGTCACTTCTCCTCTCAAAGCCCAGTTTGTCCTCCTCTGTGTTAAGACAGAGTGGACAATGCAGTTTGATTTCTGAGACCCTGCCCAGACCTGACACTCTGTGAGTCTACTGGCCTTGCCACCTTAGTGCATTCTCACTAAGCAAGAAAATGCGGCCCTTTGACCTTCTGTAAATATTTCTCCCCAATAAGCACAGTTTGGTTAGGTGTAGCATGAGATATAAAGTAAGAGACAGACTTTTCAGTCTGGGGTCGCAAGCATGAGGACACAATATAGTTTTCATTGTTATTTTATTGGGATCACTAGAAACCTAATCAACACTGGAATCAGGGTCAAGAACAATCTTTCCCAGTGGTTCTCATCTCCTTAGAGGGAGGCAGGAGATTTTGCAAAGGTCCTGCCAGGGTAATGAATTAGAATGGAGAAACCGTGTAGCTGTTAGAAGCATAGCCAATTATATTCTCATTTTATATTTAAAAATTGTTTAACTGCTATTTTTATAATATGAACTATGGAAAGGGAATGTGTGTCAAAAGGGATCGTGGGTTAAAACCTTCCTTCCCTGGAATCCTGGCAACCTACTGTCCACCTCTCCAATACTGCCCTCAACCTCTGCCCACTGGCCACAAGACCTCACTCTTTTTCACTTTTCCCCTCCATGATATCGCAGTCCTTTGCACTTCGTGTTTTTCCAACCCAGCAGCCACAATATAGTTTATTTCCTCTTTGGTCAGGGTTCAACGATCTTCCAAAAGTAGGGGTGCCAGACACAGACCCCTGTAGGGGAAGAGGAGAGTGGCCCACTCACACAAAGTAGGCAAGGAGCACCTGGAAGGTTCTCATGCACAAAAACCTCCCCCACCTCCACATTCTACTAATAAAAGCTTCATCCGAGTTATTACACTGGGGATAATGCAAATGCTCTGGGGAAGGGTTCAGCTTCACGGTCACTCACACCTTAGCGAGAATTATTTTTGAATCTTAGATCATCAGAGTTTGAAAAAACCTTAAGAATCATCTAGTACAAAATTGCACTAAATGATTTTTGTGTTTTTTTTTTTACCATGGTCAACCTCTATTTGAATATTACAGTGACAAGAGTTCCCTTCTTGAGTCTACTCCACTGATGTACATTTTGAATTATCTGTGAAAGCTCATCCTCATCTTCAGTCCAACCCTACGGAATACGTTAAGATGGTCCTGCTACAAGTAAGAGAAATCCCAACTCAAAATGCCTTAAACATTAAGGACATTTAACTTCCAGAACAAAAAATGTAGTGGTCAAGTGAGTTTGGGGGTTGGTGAGCTTTCAGCCACATCACAAAGTCGCAGGCTCCTTCCATCTCTCTATTCCATCATCTGAGGCACAGGCTTCATTCTCAGGCTGGTGCAGAGAGCGCGGGAACTTCCACCATAACGTCCACCACTCCTGCCTCCAGGAACCTCCACCTCTAACAGAGTCCTCCCCTACCCTGCAATCAGAGCACAGCCACGGCCCTTTCTACAACATGGCTCCTACATGGTTCCAGTCTCCCTGGTGGGTCTTCACTAGACACAGTCTAGTTGGCCCAAGAGCAGAACGTAGGATCGTCCTGTTGAACCAGATCAAGAAGTCCAAGATCAAGGCGTCAGTAGGGTCAGTTTCTTCTCAGGCCTCTCTTCTTGGCTTGCAGATGGCTGTCTTCTCACTATGTCCTCATATAGTCTTTCTACTGTGTGTGTCTGTGTCCTAACCTCTTCTCACAAGGACACCAGTCATGTTGAATAAGGGCCCATCCATATGACCTCATTTTACCTTAATTACCTCTTTAAATGCCCTATCTCCAAATCCAGTCACATTCTGAGGTACTGAGGGTCAGGACTTCCCCATATGAAGATGAGGAGACACAATTCACCCCATAACAAATGTGATGTCTGACTTCTGTGCACGCCTCAGAGTCAGAGAACAACTGGACACGAAACCTCAGGCAGAGCTCTGGCTCTTCTCCAGCCACTCCTGCAAGGAGGGCCACGGACCCAATCCCCTTCTCCTGTTATGCTGAGATCATCTCTCTGGAGAGGGGATTTTGACTAGGTTTGGGAGAATGCTCAAGAGAAAGATCATTCTGGAAACGTGGGCACTTCACGTTAAGCAAAAAGAAGGCTCTGCCGGGTGATTCCATGGTCAGAGTGGGTGACTCTAGACCCAAAGGTGCTGAATTGGGGGCTGCTGCCCAGGAGAGGCGTGACGACGGAGGTTAAAGGACAAAGAGCACAGAGGTTATCAGAAGGCAAATCCAATGATTTCCCAGTTTTACTTAGGCACAGGTAGTGGCAACTGCATCTGGGACACTGAAACTTAACCTGTATCATAGAATGACTGTCTGTCTGTGATTAGCCAGGTGGGCAGTGATGACTTGGCATTTTACCTAGGGACTTGAAGTCCCAAGTTTCTATAGAAGCAGCCAATGAAAAGCAACTGGTAGGAATACTTTCACATTCTCATTGTCTTTAAAAAACATACACACAAATATGTGTGTGTGTGTGTACAGAGAGAGAGGTTGAGAGAGGGGAGAAAGAGATGTATTATACTATCAGAGTAACTACACATAAATATCAGAAAAGCAAGCAGCTAGCACTAAAAAGTAAGATTTAGATAAACAAGCACCTTTTCATAGATCAGTCACTCCTGATCCTTAACTGTGCCTTCTTAGGTTAAATCGCTTAACTTCAGAGGCAAAAGCCTGCACTCCAGGTCGACTTACAATTTGAATGCTTGAAGCTTTAGGGAAACCCAATGTTATTACTGCTCTGCTGATTTTCTCTCCTTCTTGCTGGTGAGAGCAAGTGCTCAAAGGATGGAAATGGTGGCTGGAGGGTCTGCAAAGACTGCTCAGCCCTGCTCCTACATCTGATGCCTGAAATTCCCCACAACCAAATGCCTACTTTAAACCAACGGAACGGGTGCATGGGAGTTCACCTCTGCAAGAGCTGCCTTCTCTCCAAGGAAACACTTTATCCCTTCTTCAACTTCCTCAATGAAGAAATTGTCCAGGGCTGGGCGCGGTGGCTCACGCCTGTAATCCTAGCACTCTGGGAGGCTGAGGTGGGCGGATTGCTCGAGGTCAGGAGTTCGAAACCAGCCTGAGAAAGTGCGAGACCCTGTCTCTACTATAAATAGAAATAAATTAATTGGCCAACTAATATATATAGAAAAATTAGCCAGGCATGGTGGCACATGCCTACAGTCCCAGCTACTCGGGAGGCTGAGGCAGAAGGATTGCTTGAGCCCAGGAGTTTGAGGTTGCTGTGAGCTAGGCTGACGCCAAGGCACTCACTCTAGCCTGGGCAACAGAGTGAGACTCTGTCTCAAAAAAAAAAAAAAAAAAGAAATTGTCCAGGGAAAAGAGAAACACCTTTTTTTGTCCCCTGCTCTAATTTGTACTGCCTCACCATGATGAGATAAGTCTGTGCTGACATGATACCCGGGTGGGGAAGGAGCTGTGTGATCCCATCATTCTTCTTCTTTTTTTCCCCATTAATAAATGCTTTTTAGCCACTTCACCAACTGACCCCAAGCCTTACCTCTGGTCTCCAATCAAAACCTTAATGGGATTTTACATAAACTGAAATTTACATTCAATCATCACCATAGCAACCATCACACAGAATTAGATACAACTTTTCCATCTCTGATATACTCTACTATTTTTTTTAAAGAGCTGCTTTCCTCTCCAGTTGCAAATCCAAGCTATTCAGAAGATAACCATTAACAATCTACTTTGAAAAAACTACATTTAAAGACCGTAACAAGGTTCTAAAAACAGGCACTTGAAGTGGTTTCTAGACACGTGGAAACATACACTTATCCCCTCAACTGTGGCCTTAATGTTGCTGAAGTCTTAAGGATCTGGCCCAGTGCTAGGAATTAAATCAAACAAGGCTTCCCTCAAAAGTGTGACAGCCATGCCTTGAAAGGGGCCCTACGATAACAACTCTAAGGTAGGGCAGAAAATTCTGCTAATTTCCAAAAGATATATGCATCATGTTTTTAAAAAAAACACAATTAAACAAGGTTGGAATTGGACTATTCATTGTGCAACTGGCAAATCCATTGAAATTTCTAGAATTCATCTATTCACTGAAGAGGAGCTATTCACTGCTAATGTGGCTCAAGGCTACGTGGGAATACGCCAAGGTAAGCAGAGTAAGCCAGAGATAAGAGGAGAGATGCCCACCCAAGAAGTCTCATTTTCCCTCATTCTATGAGTACAATGTCACAAGAGAGGCCCTGGGTATTTGCAGATGTTGGAAATGTATTTCAGATTTACTAAAAGGTAAGAAAAGATACCTTTCAGAAATTCTACTAAAACAATAAAAAACCCACTTATGAAACTAACCCCACTAACAAATTAACAAGCACCTAACCATCTCATCACTCCTCTATATCTCCTTCCTTGGCTGCTCACAGTCCCAGAAATGGGGTAATTCAGTTGTACTGAAAATTGAGATAATAAAATCAGGTCATTTTCCATAAGCCAAATAATTGTATCTTATTTATTTAAACCATAATGCAGTGATGCTCCGATCATTCATTTACTCGTCCATCAAATGTTTACTGAGCACTGGAAGACACTGGCATATGCTGAGAGCTGCATCTGACAAAGACGAGTGAGACTCCATCCAAGACCTCCTTGCTTCTCTGATCCATAGTGTGGCAGATATTTTATGCCAAAATGTCAGGGAAATCTTAATCCATTTTCTCTGAATAAACATCCAAGGTTATGTCTATATACACAAGGGAGTGCCAGTCGCATGGCTTGCTGCTCATTTTAACAACTCCAGTTTGGAACACCAGAACTAGACTGATGGTTAATAGGCCACCACTTCTATTCTTAAGACCTAGTAGACCTCACCACAGAACACTTATTTTGAGATTTCTGAAAACACCCTGCAACTCTGCCACTTAGGAGACAGGGCTCAATTCCACCCCAAATGACAACGAAGCTTCCCCCAAATTCCCCTAATAGTCCAGCAAGCAGAGGCCATTCTGAAATCTTCTCAGTCATTCTTTTCCACTCAAGACCACTGACGTAGCTAGTTAGGCAACATGCGCAAGAAGAAGGTTATTTCCAAACAGTTGCCAAAGTATCCTGTGTGCTTAGAAGTGAGAAATCTTATGTATTAAGTGACATGATGTATGTGCAAAAAGTGCTATCCCAGGGATGAGGTGCTGGCTTCCTCCCAGGTGACAGCTCCAGTGCAGTACTGGTGGCTGCCTAGCACCCTGAGTGAGACTAGTGCTGGGGCCATGGCCCAACTCCAAGAGCAAAGACGCCTTGATCTATTAAGGAAGTCTGATCTGGGAGCAGGCAGGCTGCGTTGTACAACGTCTCTCACTGTCCAAGATGGCCCGGACCATACTGCAGGGGAAGGGGCAGATATGTGCCACTGAGTTACAAGGGAGACTGTGCAGAAATAATCAGACAGAAAATCTCAATGCAACAAACCTTAGAATGCAATCTTAAGAAAACTTTGAGGCCGGGCGCCGTGGCTCACGCCTGTAATCCTAGCACTCTGGGAGGCCGAGGTGGGCGGATTGCTCAAGGTCAGGAGTTTGAAACCAGCCTGAGCAAGAGCGAGACCCCGTCTCTACTAAAAATAGAAAGAAATTAATTGGCCAACTAATATATATAGAAAAAATTAGCCGGGCATGGTGGCGCATGCCTGTAGTCCCAGCTACTCGGGAGGCTGAGGCAGGAGGATCGCTTGAGCCCAGGAGTTTGAGGTTGCTGTGAGCTAGGCTGACGCCACGGCACTCACTCTAGCCTGGACAACAAAGCGAGACTCTGTCTCAAAAAAAAAAAAAAAGAAAAGAAAACTTTGAGGCACAATAGGCAGAATTTAATACAGAATGGATACCTTCCAAATTGCTGGAAAAGATAAGAGCTAACCAAACACATTCCATATTGAAAAAAAAATGTGCCAAGAAAGCATAAAACTATGGAAAATCCAAATATGATAACAGAAATCAGAGATCAGAGCATTTGAGGTGACACTCTCTGATAGATACTCCATATTACCAATTAACAAGACAAGCTGAGGATAAGGTTAAAATCCTTTTGTAAGAGTTGGAGAGCCTAACCGCTACTGAAATTCTTGGGGTTTGTGTGTTTTTTGCTTTTTTTAAAGATCAGTAGGAAGATCACAATCTCTCCAACACAGCCTCCTGGCAATGATGCAGATGTGTGGTTTTTGTGGTCAAAGGAAGCAAAGAATGTCGTTTGGGGTACCTTAGGGCTGTAGACTTACTGCTATTGAAAAATATAAATAAATATATCCACAAAAGCCACAAAATTCAGCTTGTGAGTTATTTATGTCTTGATTTTTTTTTCAGAGTTTCTTAGACAACTGATGTCAATTCTAAAATAATCCCAGTGTGGTCATTTTAGGGGATAGTCAGTTCAGTGACCATTCATTAAGTTCAAGATGCATGAACCTATCACCAGTGTGAACTGAGCAAAGAGAGAGCACCCCAAAATCTGCCCCATCCTGGGGCTTCATTGTTTGGGTCTGTGCAGCTTGGAAAAGCAGAGGCAGCCAGGTTGTGGTTCGGCAAGAAAGGATACTGACCATCTTCATCTGCCCACACCCCTTGGTGCCATCTCCATAGCTGGGCTGCCAGCAAATGACTGGCCTCATACCTCCCGCAGTAGAAAGAACTGTGTATCCTCCTGCCCCCATGGCAGAGGGAATTGTCATACCTGAGACACATTCCAGGACTGAAAAGTTTATTGAGCATTTACTATGTGCCAGGCACTGAGCTAGATCCTGGCAGGATCCCATTGGACACATTTTGTCCTGCAGCTTGCTTTCCATCTTAGCTCATGGGCACCTGTCCTCTACTCAGTCTTCTGGCTTCAATTCTCAAGGACCTCAGCCTTTGGGGTCATGAAGATTTAAATATAATAATAACTCCAATGCAAATAAAAAAGGACAACAATAGAATGCCTAGTGTGTTCAAGGAAAAAGGACAGAAAAGCAACAAGTGTGAGCTCTCCAACACTGGATCTCTAAATCTCCCTGTCTTAGAAAGGACACATTAGAATCTGAAAGGAATCCTTCAGGATACCTCACCAAAAAGTTAATAAACTTATGAAAGTCATTTCCTCCCAGAAAGAAAGTTAACAGAAGCTTCCAATACTTAAAAAAAAAAATCATTGGGTTGTAGGACTGTAATGAATAGAGAGAAATTGAGAAAGCTTATATGCATCTTTGAGTTTCTGAGGCTGATGTCAGGATGGACCAACATGCCCTAAGATAGGCCATGGAGAAGGACAGAGAATGGGACTGGGGACAGGGGAGGAAAAAGCTAAAGCCTGAGCAGGCTGGGGTTCAGAGTCCCCCAAATATGTATAAGTCCACTACAGGAGATCCATGTTTCCCTGTTTAATGTGCATTGGGGTAGTATGTAGGTTTTGTTCAGGGCACAAAAAGTTTCTGCTGCTACCAAAAAAAAATAAAAATCTAATAAAATTTCAGAAGTCAGCAGGGGCTGGATGGTAGAGAGCTTTGCATAATCATATTAAGGAGTCTTGACTGTATCCTATAGTCAATGGTTCCCCATTTGGGTTTTAGGAAAATCATTCCAGCAGATTGGTAGAGGATGAGCTGGAGAGGTATGAGATAGAAACAGGAAGACCAATTATTAATAGAAGACAGTTGTCCATGGGCTAAGATAAAAGCAAGCTGCAAAACAAAATGCATAAAATTATCTACTTTTAAAAATTCTCCATATTATGTATTCATTCAATTCACAGAAAAGGATCAACTAATTTTAAAACATCAAGTTGCAGAATAACATGTACACAATGTTTATATTATAATGAAAAAATGTCTATGCCTGTGTGTGATTTATAAATCCATCAAGATGGAAAAGAACGATATATACCAAACTGCAAATAGTATTAATAGTTGCTATTATGGAAGAGAATGAGGATTTGGGGAAGTTGATGAATATTTTCACTTTCTCCTCTACAGAATTCTGATTATTAGAAACATTTTTTATAACAAGCACATATTACCTTTAACGTTTTTTTTTTTTTTTTTTTGGAGACAGAGTCTCACTCTGTTGCCTGGGCTAGAGTGCTGTGGTGTCAGCCTAGCTCACAGCAACTTCAAACTCCTGGGCTCAAGCAAGACTCCTGCCTCAGCCTCCCAGTAGCTGGGACTACAGGCACGTACCACCATGCCCAGCTAATTTATTTCTATTTTTTTAGTAGAGATGGTGTCTTGCTTTTGCTCAGGCTGGTCTTGAACTCCTGAGCTCAAGCGATCCGCCCGGCTTGGCCTCCCAGACTACTAGGATTATAGGCATGAGCCACCACGCCCGGCCACCTTTAAAGTTTTTTAAAACATTTCTAAAACTGAAAAAATTAAAAGATTACCATAAGATGAAAATAATGTTTCTGTGACAAGAAATGATCAGGAACTAAAACCAAAGCAGTAGCCGTGAGGATAGAAAAGATGGAACAACCCCAGCACTGTGATGCTGATGAAACAGCAGGTACGAGCCTGGGCGCAGGAGGTGAAGGGGAGGGCACAGGGAGCTGTGTCTCCAACTTCCCGTAGCCCTGGGAGGTGGGCATCTTCGCCACATTGTACAGATGATTGAAGTCGAGCTCGGAGATCCTTGCTCCAGAATTCACAGCTGGCTACTAGAGCCCTGGCTGGCCCTGGTCTGAATCTTAGAGTTGCTACCTTGGCTAACTGGATTCCTTCACAGCCAGAGCCCTCTTACTTCCTTTTCTGTGCGCATGACCTGATTCAGTGCAGCCGCAGGGAACTAGAGAGTTAGACCCTACAGCACAGGGCAGCGCACAGGGGTACCTACAAGAATGGCATATGTGCCCATCCCTGTCAAGTACTGAGTCCCAGACACAGAAACTGGCCACTAGCAGACAAATGCCCACATGCCAGCTCAGCTCCTGAGGATTCTTGACAGCAGGGCCTGTGTTTGCTACAGAATCTGCAATCCCTCTGCCGTACCTGATACAGCAGCAAGTCCTCACGGAATTCACTGAGTGGGTGTTTAATAAATATATATTCATGGGAGGGCAGGAGGATCACCTGAAGCAAATATGAAACAGGATTTGATTCTTTATTTAGATCATGAGCACTCTGAAAGCAATTTTTCTCTCGACAATTCAGGATGTAGGCAGTCAATGCACATTTGTGACAGATAATGACTGTGACCCTAACGAGACAGTAATTTAATCATTTTGTTTTAAAGCTGCTTCAGCTGAAAAGTAACTATAATATCTGTGCTCCAAGACTTCAACCGAACAGCCAGCCAACTAAATAGCATCTGCTAAGATCTCTGAGTGCTCACGCTGTGTGCTGGGCCCAACAGAGAATCCCACGGAATGGCACCACATGAGCCCTGCTCCTGCGGAACCTGCACACTCTAGCTGGGGTGTGTCCTGCAACTGAGTTCCACGGGAGTCCAGAGAAAGAAGAAGCCACAGGTACTAGAATTTAAATTAGAGGGACTTGGGCTTGTGGTAAAGGATACAAAAATACTGTGTGGATTCTCCCCCAGCCCCTCAAGAACACAATGGCATTTCACAGTATCCATAAAGGCACCTGTAGCTTTCACACTATGCCCCTAGTCAGCACCCAGCATTGTGTGGCCAGAACTATTTTATGCCCTGACCACCCTCTCTTAAATGCCAGAGAGAGCACTGTCATGGATTGCAGGAGACTTGGTACATGGTCGTGTTCATACTTCTTCCGTACGACATCTAGAATGCAAACCCAAACCAACTTGGTTCATACACATTTGTAGCAAAAACAGACAAAAGTTCAATATGGATCCCAAATTGGCCCACTCTGCCCTATAACGGGTATGATGGACATAGGTGGGCATGCCCAGGCCATGCACTTGAAAGCCACTGCCTTGAACACTCCTCTTTCCTTCCCTCTGGGCTTTGGAAACTAATCTCTTTATCTCTATTAGGGGATTCTGACTGATCTCTCCTTTCGAGGAAGAGTTGGAGCCTTCTTTGATTTTGCATCCCAAGCACAGAGCCTGGACCGCTATAGGTGTCTGATAGATAGTGAAAAAAGTCGCAAATTCATCTGTCCATGCCCACCCCCTCAGTGCCAATCCCACACTTCCAAATATCCACTCTGCAGTGACTTTGGTTGTGTCGTCATCACCAGAAGATCCCCAGCCCTCCCCAAAACTGGCTGCCACAGTGGACCACCATTTCTTTCAATGACAACATTCCTCCAGTCACCCGCGCTCAAAATCTTATCATCTTGCTTTCTCTTTGTCTCTTTTCCCACTGAAACTCCCTCCTAAATCTAGTGCACACATCACTTGCCACACCTCGTTCAGGCCTCATCATCCCCATGCCTGCATTAAAGCCTTTGTGCACTAACTCCCTCTGCAACTCAGGGAAGCATGTAAAAACCAGACCCAACCTTCCTTGCATTCCTGGTCTACATGACTCACCACTGCTCATCCTTTTTGCTCCTGAACTGCACTGGAGTCTACTCAAGGCCCCTGCTCTCATCCCTGTCCCTGCTTTACCATGAGGCCAGAGCCTGGAGAAGCAGCTGGGTAGGCAATGGTTGGGAGGCCAATAAGGGTGACGTTCACAGAGCTGGTTTGGAGCAAATCTGATGGGAAGGCAGGAGAGGGTAAGAGACAGGGAATTTGTCTTGAAATTGTCTTTGCAGAACAAGCACACTCTTTTCTCTTGGACCCTATGTTTATGTTCCAGGAAGCTATTGCATATTTAGAGCCAAACAACTCACCCACCCACCCCCCAAAACACTTGGCATTTCCACTGTTGATTCAATCGGCAAGCTGCACACCAGGGTCTTCCCCACCTACGTTGGAGATGAGGCCTCTGCAAACACACAGCGAGCTCTCTACAGTTCATAAATACTGATAGTAAAGGGGGCTGGTGATAAGAATCAAAGGGCCAGGATAAGATGTCAGAGGAACTTAGCACTCGATGCTATCTCACCAAAGTACTCAAGAGCCCATGGAAATGTACTATAATATTTCATTGGAAAATCTGTGCATAATACAGGTGTCATTTCTTTCTTAAATTAATTAATTTTAATTGACAAATAAAAATTGTATACATCATGTACAACATAATGTTTTGAAATATGTATACATTGTGGAGTGGCTAAATCTAGCTAATTAACAAATGCATTACCTCAACCATTTCTCATTTAAGTAGGATCTATGCATGTTTAGCTCTACATCCAACTGATGTTGGGAGAAAGGCTGCCTCAAGAACTCAGCCCTTTAGTGGAGCTGTTTCAATAAATTCTCCAAATGCCACTGTGATTATATTGCTGCCCCTGTTAACAAAAAGCCCTCTGGGATAAGATGGGCAAGCCTCCTCATCTTGATGTTGGAGGGAGAAACTAATGCTCCACCTATCCTTCTCGGTGTTCTCTGAGCCTCTAAGGGGTTAATCACCACCAATACCTTTCTCCTTCCAGTTCTGTTTCCTCAGCCTCTTCCCATGGAGTCTCCAGAAGGTTCCGGTGCCCTTCCTTCAGACCTTCATCTGCTCTATGTTTGTCTGTTTTTTCTCTTTCATCTAAAACTTCTTCTTACTGAGACTCTCTGGCTGTTGGTGTCTCTGGTCCGCCATCTTGGAGCTCCCCCACCTCCTCACCTTGATGTGGAAGGACCTTCTTTCACTGACTCAATAGGAGCTCTCTAGTCATTTTCCCCCAGACCACTCCTCAGCCCAAACGCAAACACATTCTGTGCTTTCCTACCCCTCTGCCTTGCCCATGGAGTTCCCTCATCTGGGATGTCTTTCCCTCTCATTCTCACCAGTGCCTCTTAAAATCCAATCCTCTGTTTCAGTGCCATCTCCTCCCTGAAGGTTTCAACTGTCCACGCTGTAGAAAGTCCTTTCTTACTTTCCGAATTCCATACGCATGTCAGTCCCATAGCCGGAAACTTTCGCTCTTATGTACAGAACTCGCTCACTAGGCTGCTTCCGCCCTCCCCCACAACCGCGTACCTAGTCCTGCTGGTTCCACCTGGAAAGTGTTCCTTCTTCTCCATTCCCACTGCCTCTGCTCGGCTCAGGCCCACGTCACCTCTCCCCTGAGAGAATGCAACAGTCCCGGCCCAGCGCCCAGCCTCCAGCCCAGCCCCCAAACGGCCACCAGACTAACTTGCTGAAAACCAGTTCTGATCACGTCAGACCCCCAACTTTCAGTCCTTCGATGTCTCCCCATGGCCTTCAGAGTAACGTCCAAGCTGCTTAGATGGACCTGAGGCTTTTCAGGATCTCCCCTCCAGCCTTCCCTTGCAAGCGGGTGGGGAACCTGCGGCCTCAAGGCCACGTGGCCCTCCAGATCCCCAGTGCGGCCCCTTGACCAAATCCACACTTCCCAGAACAAATCCCTTTATTTAAAGGATTTGCTCCGTAAAATGTGGATTCAGTCAAAAGGTCGCACTCAAGGATCCAGGAGGCGACATGTGGCCCCGAGGCCGCATATTCGTTCTCAAACTGTACCACCCAGCAGAATCACCCAGGGTCCTGGGTAAAAAATAGGTATGCTCAGTCCATTCCACACACACATTCTGGCTCATTAGGCAGCTGATAGGGCCCAAGATCATGAACATTTACAAAATTGTGGGATTCAAAAAAGGTGGTTCTCCATCAAACTCAAAAATATGTGGTTCTGATGGTATCCTGAGGACCACACTTTTAAGAGTACCTGATACAGACACTGTAAAAATGAGGGAAGAAACTATAAGTTTTTGAGAAGCCACTGAGCTTAGTGGTTAAGACAAGGGTCTCGGGAGCAAAGCTGTGTCCCCACATGCCCTTGGGACTTAACTGCATCTGTGCCTCATCTGCAAATGAGATAACAATTTTAAATGAGATAACCATTATATTGGCACAGCATTAAGTGCTGTAAACATTCTACGACTGGTCATAACTGCTGCTGCTGTTATTAACATTACAGAAAGGCTGAAATAAAAGAGTGAAAAGCAACATGATCCAGGTTAATTTACAGTGTCTCTGGCTGGCAAGGATTTTAAGGATTCCCTCTTCAGCATCTTTGGCAGACGTTTACCAACTTTGGCCTGAAGGCTTCCAGTGACAGGGCCTCTGGCGGCCACTTCCTGAGGCAACCTGCCCCACTGGTCAGCGCTTGCTGCTGCTGACGTTCTCCCTTAAATCTGGGGGAATTCTGTTCTCAGCTAGCACGGTCCACGAATCCTACTCTGCCCTTTGGAGCATCATCAAACAACACTGTTTGTATTTCCACACAATAGTCCCTCAAATGTTTGAAGGTAATTATCATGTCTCTCCTTGGTATTTTCTTCTTTAGGAAGACAGCAAAGTAGAGTGGATGAAACTCTGGGTTCAGTGCTGGAGGCCTGGGCTTTTGACTCCAGTCATTTGCCAATGCTGAGCTTCAGTTCTACCCTACCCCGAAAGTCTATAATTCTGTGATTAAACATCTCCTCTATTTCCCAAGCCCAGGCATGTTTGCAGCTCGTTCAGTGTGGCAGACAGCTTTTGCATAGCTTGATAAGAACATCAATCCTCCTTCGGGAAAATCCTTGATCCCTCTACATTCACCAAGTGGTTTGAATGGAAGCTGTCTAGTTTTTAGAAATCCCACACCCCAGGCTACCAGAATAGACCAGTCATAGTCCTCTAATCCTCTGGCCACAATTAATCAGCCTAGAGTTAGGTGCCTAACCCCAGTTCAACCAATTAGACCCTACCCTGAGATTTTGGCATTTTGGACCAGAGAGAACAAGTATCAGTTCCTCTTTAGGGCTGGAGTTGGAATAGTGAGGTATAGGGGTTCCTGGGAGCTCTAAAATTCTTGTTCTTCAAGATGACTCATCAGAGAGAATAATGCTAATATGCTGAGACACAGAAATTAGAGGTGGAGCGGTAACTCCATGGAGTTCAAGGCCTTGGCTCTAGGTATCTCTGAGGACCAAATGTTCTTCCCATAGTTTAGTTAATTCCTCTTTTGCCCAGGTTAGGAGTCTCTCCTTATCAGCAAACAAGTACACAGTAATACATCCACCTTTCTAAGCAGGCCTCACACAGCTATAGCTTGTCTGTGGCTCCCCCAACCCTCCAATCTAACTCCCTACTCTCCCCACCTCCTGCCAACAGCTACTTCAGATGGGTAACTGGTATATGCGTATAATACAAAAAAGGATGTCATTTCTTATTGTCTGAACATTGTTCTGAAAGGCAACTCCATATGGCATCTTAGACCAGTTATGCCACCTTGTTGATTCATATTGAGCATGTGGTCACTTAATAACTCTAGCTCTTCTTCATGTGAACTATGAAAGTCAGACCTTTCCCTTTGCAATGCTATAGTTGTACAGT
This sequence comes from Microcebus murinus, assembly GCF_040939455.1. NCBI lineage: Eukaryota > Metazoa > Chordata > Mammalia > Primates > Cheirogaleidae > Microcebus > Microcebus murinus. The sequence continues at coordinate 28,955,244 of NC_134117.1, read as the reverse complement.
TGCATTTGTTTTGTTTTTCTTTGGGGGGGGAGGCTTGGGATCTAATTGCAATAATTTAACATTTTATTTAGTTAAATGCTTTATGTTGGTTTGGGCCAGTGTTCTAGCCTGTCGAGATTTTTTTTTTAACTCAGGATTCCATCATCAATAGAATAATTTCCCAAATGATCTTCCAAATGGAGTTGATTACAGATGTGCCTGGATATTCATTCCCTTAGTTCTTTGTTTGGTGGAGTGAAGTTTTGGTGGCTTCCAACACCTACCATTTTCTGAGTATTCCTATTGCAAGTTCCCATAGTTATAATAACATCGGGAAGCTAAATTTTTTATAACGTAAAAGTATAATAATAAAATGTTCCACTAATAAAAAATGCTCATTTACAAAATTGATCTCTACTTAAACATCCCAGCTTGTTTAATCTTGGTGCATACTCTCACCCATCAAGCTATGTTTTTGTTTCTCAGTCTCTGCCAGATTTAGGATTTCTCCACAATAAACTACAGGTGCAATGCTATTTAATTTTATAGGGTAATTCTAGATTTTTGTAAAAGATGAAGAATTTTACAAAGTTGATGAAAGTGATATTGGAAAATTGTTTGGATCACAAGTAAAGCTGCTGTCAGCTGGAGAGGCTATCAACCGGACAGAGAAAACTCATAGGGAAGCTGTCTAAAACTCAAAATCAATAATAGTAATAAATAATGGTTAAGAGGAGGCCTTGAGAAAATGGTAAAAGTCACTTGTGTTGTAAATTATATTTAAATACAGTTGTTAATAAAAAGTCAAATGTGAACCTATGTTATATTGTTCTAGTATAAAATTACATCAGAAATATGAACTCAGCCTCTCCTGCACCAAACCTGGCAACGGTTGATTCAGTCTTCATGTAGTTTCAGAACCAGCATATAGCTGAAATATTATAAGTGATTCTATGTTAACGTGATAGGATAAATGTATTTTTTAATATTTAGCTTTATTTTTTCAAAATAAAACTACCCATCAAACATTTTTGCAGTATTTACTATGAAACTGTGACCCAGGCTTAAGTGTATCCACATTAAGTGACCTTTTCCCAGGGCCAGCTGTCTTCAGATTCTGAGGCTTCCTAGACCTGTGCTGTAGCAGCTTTCACCCACGGCCCCTTGCCCTGTCCACTGCGGAAACACAGAAATGAGCCTGCCCCTCACGCCTCCATGTGACAGGTCCTTAAAACTCTGACGACAGTTTTCAGGGCTCTAATAAAACTTATTTTCTCCTCAACAAGTTCATTTCCTTCAACCATTTCTCATCTGACAGAATTTGAAATTCCCCCATTCATTCCATTCAGTCGTTTAATAAATTATTGAGGGCCTGTCATGTGCCTGCTCTAGGCCCTGGGGATACAGCAGTGAACACAGCCCTGCTCTCTTAAGGCTTCCATTCTATTAAAGGGACAATAAACAAAACGAGCGGATGTGTGCATGGACGGACAGATGGATGGATGGGCAGATGGATATCTACATGTGCTCTCATCAGCCTCCCACTGAAATGGTGAACACTTCCCCAGGTAAGCTGACCAATTCATGGCAGAGAAAGAGCCTCTTCCCAGATGCCAGTACTTCTAAGTTCATAAACCTCCATGTGGCACGTACTTTTTTTGGAAGAGACGTTGCTCTGTTGACTCATGTTTAGCTTGCCTTCAACTAAAACCACCAGACTTTATAAGTACTACTCTTACAACACACACCCCTTTATCTTGTGCTGGTACAACTGTTCAATTATTTTCTTGGACTCTGTGCAGGATTTTATATTGATCTGTATTAAAGTTTAACCAACACACATCTAGATTAACTAGAACATGAAATATGCAAATTGTGGAAACATATTAATATATGCACATCAGCATCACTACTGTCTACAAACTTAAGAAGCAAAATGCTAATTTTAATATTGAGTGCTTGAATAAAGCTACTCTAAACTTTTAGAAAGTCCTTACCACTACTCTGAGAAAACGACTGCCCAGCCTGAAACCCACAGTTACCCTGGGCTCGAGGTTACCATTAAATAGCCATGCACACAACGCTTGCCATAACTACTAGCTGGGCCTTTTCTTTTCCAAAATGGATGCTCAGGACACTCATTCTTTCTTTAATGGATGCTGTAAGGCAGTGGTCCCCAACCTTTTTGGTGCCAGGGACAGGTTCCATGGAAGACAATTTGTTCACAGATAGGGTGGGGGTGGGGGTGGATGCAGAGCTCACACAGTGATGTGAGCAATGAGCCACTCACCTCCTTCTGTGCACACACCCTTCCTAAGTTTCCTAGAAGACAATTTTTTTCCGGGAAGGGGCAGGAGATGGGTATCCCTGTGGACGGGGGCTGGAGGTTGCAGCTGTCAGGAACTATCAGAGAGGCCCTCAGGATACCTCAGGTCCCCTTTCTGATTCAAAAGGAGCTCCCTGACTTCTTCATATCTCTGGACACTCCTGACATTAAATAATTAACAGGGCTACTAGCTGTTTAATGTTGGTCTCTTGCTAGGACACATAAGCTCCATGAGAGCAGGGGCTGATCTGCCTTTTTCATCAAGTCTCCCAGGATTTTGCACAGCACTGGACCCATGGCAGGTACTCCATAAAGCTCAATAAAGATTTGTTGAATATGAACATATTTACAGTCTCATCTCTGCCACAAACTGTATAACATTGGGCAAGTCTTCTAAACCCTCTGGGTTCTATTTTGTTCATTTTACAAAACTAAAGGAGTTGGGTCAGATGATCCCAAAGTTTCCTTTTCTTTTTCTTTCTTTCTTTCTTTCTTTCTTTCTTTCTTTCTTTCTTTCTTTCTTTCTTTCTTTCTTTCTTTCTTTCTTTCTTTCTTTCTTTTCTTTTTTTTTTAGATAGGGTCTTGCTGTGTCACCCAAGCTGAAGTGCAGTGGCATGATCACAGCTCATGATAATTTCAAATTCCTGGGCTCAAGCAATCCTCCTGCCTCATCCTCTCGGGTAGCTAGGACTACAGGTGTGTGCCACCATGCCCAGCTAGCTTTTTAAATTTTTTGTAGAGAGGGGATCTCGCTATGTAGCCCAGGCTGGTCTCAAACTCCTGGCCTCAAGCAATCCTCCCACCTCAGCCTCCCAAAGTGCTGAGATTATAGGCATGAGCCACCACATCTGGCCTCCCAAAGTTTCCTTTTCTAATGTTAATATTCTATATTTCTACCTTGTTGACTCAGTGGCTCCATGTCTCAGTTTCCCATCAAAGATTCTAAAGCTAGATTGTTTCCAGAGTATGGGCAAGTTTTATTCACATGAACACCCTGAACCATGGGAGGGATTTGTACAAAACAACTTTTAATGATTTCTATATCCTATGGGGATTCTGAATTCAAAGTGACTACAAAATAAAAAGAAACATTTAGGCTGCTAAATTACCTTACAATTTTTTCAACATTACATATTTCCTAAAAAATCTCTAACACAAAAATACAATCACAGTTAAGACCTCCTCTGGCAACAAACCAAGGCTTTGAAGCTATGATATTCGCCAATTTTTAGAAAATGAAAGGGAACCCTGGTTCGGAACAAGTAGTAGTTTGGCTCCATTTGGAATGCTAACTGCCATTTCCTGCAACAGAAAAGTATTCCCACATTTTACATGCTAAAAAACCCGAGTCAACAGCTAATGCTAATATTATTCTATCTGCTAGTTTTGATGAATGTCCTATCTTATTGCAAGCTTTAACTATAGCTACAGCCTCAAACATCAGCTGTACATGTAAAAAGAAACTTATTTTAGTCCAAGTTAAAAGTAGAGCATTTTCATTTCATCATCAGCCTCCCCCTCTATTTCCTGTGTTATCAGATGTTAGAGAGAGAACCAGCAGTCTGTTTGTGAAACTAGCAACGTGGTAGACAAAATGTGCACACTCAACCAGAATTATTTTAAATTAGAACCTAGAATGGGTCTAACTTTGTACTGGTGATGGGGAAGATGCATATATTCTGAAGGTATAAACCCAGAAGAAAAATCACCAAGGAATTCCCAAAATGGCTAAGTCAACTCTACAGGTTTCCTCCAAACTCTACAGATTTCTTCACTTTTATAATCTCTTTTCAGAAGGACAGATACAATTTAATCCCTGCTACTTATAATAGACCTACACCCACCCCAAGGAGCTAACAATTCTGATTATTAACTAGCTTCTGGAATGGGATACCTGATTCTTTTGTGGGACAGGTTGTCATATCTAGTAAATTTTTAAGTGTGGACACAGAAAGACACATGAACTCTGTAGACTCTGCCTTGCTTTGAATGAATTTGAAGAGTTTTTTTTTTTTTTTCTGTTTAGAAACATTCTGACTATGTGACCCAAGACAAACCTACTCCACACGGCTGACACTACAAAGGGCACCAGTGGCATAGTCCCCTAAGCAGAATGCTCATGGGAGGGACAGCTTTCCTCCAACTGGTCCATTCAAAATGGGCCCAAGAGTAAGGAAAATGGACAGTACCCCATGGATGTACCCACCCAACCACTTACCCATCCATCCACCATTTACTGTGCACCTACCACACATAAAACATTGTCAGTGGAGACCAGTATTTTTTTTAAACACAAACACAATGAAAATAAAAAGGCCTCCAAATGTCTTTTTACCCCATGAAACAGGTAATTTTTATCAATGACTGATTGTGTTCATTTTTCCAGGTCTTGGAAAAACAGCTGTCCTCTGTTTAAGTCTAAATCTTGCTAAACCAGCTAAAATAGGAAACTTTCTGCCCAGAAAGAAGTCCATATGACAGGTCTACTGTGGTTTTAATAATTTCTCCAATGGGCAGATCAAGAATCATTTACAGCATTAAATCACCCTATTTCCTGGGCCATCTCAGACACACTCTCGGTCATGTGAATGGCTGGTGGAAACTAAATTGAAAACCTGTGAAAACATCCTGTAATAATAGAGAAATTAACAGGCTCATTCTCTCATGCATATCTGCCTCCCCTTCCCCTGCCCCCATTATCTTCTGGTGAACCACATGCATAAATCTTCATGCAGACCATAATAAACAGTATATGTAAAATGTTATATACATACATTCCTTCGTTCCCACACAGATAATTGTATAATGTTATAGTCTCATTAAGACTGAACTTGAAATATGCTGAAATAAAAAAAAAAAAGACTGAACTTGAGCTAATGTCCATAAACAGAAAGCTATTATTAATATGTGATCTAAGGTTTTGTTTAAAATTCTCTTTGAGGGATAACTTTGATGGTGGAAATAAACATATTATACCTTGATGGGATTTGCAAAAATATCAGATTGAGATCCAGCAGTGAAATGCAAGATATACAAAATCACACATAGTTGGGATCATAGAATTTCATGGCTATTAAAGTCTAAGATGTCAATTTGTCTTCTCCTAACATTTTAAAAAGGACGAGAACAGATTCAGAGTGGCCAAGTGACTTGCCTAAGGTGGCTCAATCAGCTAGTTTCAGTCTGTGACCCTTAACACTCATATTCTCTTACTGATTGTCATAAAGATTGTAGTAGCCTAAGAAGATACCTGTCCAAACTTAACATGAGTCAAATTCCATTTGAGAAGAGTAAAACTATGACTCGGTGATGAGCAGCTTTTCCGTCTTTACAGGCAGTAGCCTACGCTGAGCGAGTGACGCTGCAGACGTTACGGCAATAACACAAACCAATACCACATTGCTTCCCCTCGCCAGAAGGTCAGCCTAGTGAAGCCGAGGAAAAAAGCCAATGAATTCGCACCACAAAACCTAACCTGGAGCTCACCCTTCTTGATTTATCTGGGTGCAAGCCCAACACCTTTCTCTAGATCCATAAAATCCCCAAGACTCCATCATTTTTCTCTTTTCAAAATTCCTAACTGAAAGTAAACCATGAACATAGAAAGATTTAAAAACTGGAGAAATGTCTAAAACAAAAAGTTCAACACGTCCTCCATCTACCCAAAGATAACCACCACCAACAGTTTCTTGTGTATCCTTCCAGGAAAAAGTTATGCACCACATAGGATATATTCCTTTTAAAAACATACCTAAATCACATTATACTAGACACACTGTTCTGTATCTTAGCTTTTTTTTTTCTCTTAATAAATCTTGGCAGGTTTTCCATATCAACACAAAGAGCTGCCTGGTTCTTTCTGCAGTCTGTGTGGTATTCCATTGCATGGATGTCACAATAGTCCACTTAACTGGGACCTGACCCAAACACGATGTTTTGAAGGGCAAACAAGCACCCCGTTTGCCAGGAGCTCATTCTCACTGGTTCCAATGGTAAACTGTCGTCTCAAGGACAGAAGCCCTATTGTTAACCACAGCTAATTTTGTCTCAACTGACACTGTACCTGGAGCCTGGAAACACAGCTAAGCAGGTGACAAGTATAGAAAGGGACAAAGAAGGAAGAAGTGGGGAAGAAAACAAAAAATAAGAGGTCAGTGGTGAGGGAAGAAGAGAATAGGATGAGGAGGTTATATAGCATTCTGGCTCCTGGCAGATGCTCATTCGATACTTTTTGAATGACTGACTTGACTGACTGAATAAATGAATGAATGCCTAAAGAAACCAAAATAAACATATTTTAATATGTAATATATTAAAATATCGACTGATAAATGGCTCCAATTTTCTGAAAATCATTCTTTTTGATCTGCACTGTCCAATATGGTAGCCAATGGCCACATGTGCCTATTGAACGTTTAAAATGTGTGCTGTCTATAAAACATGCAGTAGCTTTCAAATATGAAAAAAGGATGTAAAATAGCTCACTAATTTTTATATTGATTATATGTTGAAATGAGAATTTTTTAGATACATTGGGTTAAGTAAGTCATATTATTAACATTAATTTTATCTATTTCTTATTACTTTTTTTCCTGAAGCTGCTAGAAAATTTTAAATGTCACATGTGGATTGCATTATACATAGTTTGGACAGTGCTGGTTTAGAATGCAGATGCCATTATCACAGTGGCTGTGTCTGTCTTTCTCTGCTCTATCCCAGCACCCAACACAAGGCTTTGAGAATAATAGGTACCCAATAAACACCCATTAGATGAAAGGCTGGCTCTGGTATCTAGATTAGGCAATACTCAGGCCTTAGACTAGAAGACAGGAGGCCCTCACCCTGATCATAGCTCTAATGGGAAAGCCGATGTGTGACCCTGGGCAAGTCATTGAACCTGCTTGGGCCTTGTTTTTGTCATCTTTAAAACAGAGAAAATATTAACATTTGCTTTATAGGGAAATTGCATGCACCAAATGAAATAATGTCTATAAAAGAGTTTTGAAAGGGTAAAACAGAGTCAGGTCCCTCCTGAGTTCTAGTATTCTCTTCTAGTAACAGTCCCAAGAGAAGTGAGATGCAAAAAATACAGAAACAATGGGGTAAGAAATTAACTGATAAAATTCCTACATCTGATGTTTCCATTCCAGCAAATGTTAGAAAATTCAAACAAAGACAGGTGCAAACTTGAGATTCTCACACTAGCAGAAACTTCAGCATTCATTACACCCTTTTCACTGTGGCCCACCAAGCACAGCTGACAAAGGGACTTGTGGTTACTTTCTTTGAAGGGACATGAAAGTCTAATATGAACGAGAGGAGGAGGCCACCAATGGATGGCCAGGTTCACCACCGCACCTGGAGCACGCAGTTTGCGGGAAATCTGTAATCCTGGGAGACTCTGAGGCCGCAGAGGAAAAGTTCCGTGGGTGCAAAAATCTACGGTGGCCATCAGTCCTTGTTAATTGCTCCAGGCGCAGCTGGCGCGCAGTAGGAAGCGTGAACAGACCCTGATTCCGAAAGGCGGTCAGGGTATCTGGCAGGGGAAATCCAAATGACTCTTGGACAGGCTGTAGCTTTTTAGTGACACCGGAAGGATTTCACCATCCCAGCTGGGCATTTTCTTCCCCAAATCAAAGATCATTTCAAAAGCGACAATATGAAGAAAGCCTCCTTCAGCAGGGCCATTTAAGGAGGAGCCTCGAAGAGCAGAGTGCGGAGTGGACTAACCCCAGCAGAGAAACCAAACAACCTGAAGCCGCAGGCAGGAGGACGGCAGAACCAAAACAGTCAATTTCAAGAAGTTCAGGATAGGATTTTCGCATCAGCCCTTCAAAGCGCCCCAAAGGCCCCAGAAGCCGTCCATGACTTACCGTCCGTGAGGCCACCACACAGAGCAGAGCAGCCACTTCCCCTTTGCTGAGAGGGTCTGACTCCCTTCCCCTCTCTCAGGGCTGCTGCCTGTGACGTGCCGAGCTCTGAGCCCCTGGGACTACTGCCCCGTGACCTGCCCGTAACAGCCCACAGGGCCTGGGCTATTGCCACCTCCTCCAACTTGAAAGCCAAAGGACAGGACAGCAGGCATGGAGCAGAGCCCAAACCTGGCCACGCAGCAGCAGAACCAGCAGTGGAGGCGTTTTGAAATTCATATTCCCAGGACCAACCCCCAGAGATTCCGGTTCAGTAGGTCTGGGGTGGGGCCAGGGCACCTGCATTTTAAACACAGGGAGGGGCAATGCCAAGGCTCAGCCTGGCTTGGGAATCTGTGGTCTAGAGCACTCAGGGAAGCGTCGTTCTCCCTGATCCTTTTTCTTCCATGAGCTTCTCTATTCTTTCTCTCAGAGTGGGAGGGAAGACTTAGAGGAAAAGCAAGGCAATGTGGAAAGCATTCTAGAGCCCGAAGGCCCTAGGTCCTTACGCCAGTCATTTAACCTCTCTGAACCTCAGCTTCTCCATCTGTAAAACAGCAATAAAACCATCTACCCACTCAGGGTTGAGCAGGGAATAAATAAATACACACAAAATACTCAGTGTATCACACATAGTAATGATCATTAAAAACATTCATATTATTATCTGTTTTTTCCATGAGGGGACGAAGGGTGCAGGGCAGTTCTCCACATGATAATCTTTGCAAGAGAAATTACAAATGTAAATAATGGACGGAGCCTGGCATAAAGGGAAGAAAATACTAAACTGCAACAACAAAAGCCACAGTTAGAAAGACAATGGATTCAGGTTACCCGAGGAGCTGAGGAACCGCTCAGAGCAGGTTTGCAAGGTTATCTCTGGGGGCCCTACTGAGATAGGATTAGGAGGAAATCAACAGAGATTCACAAAGATTTAGGCACAGAGTTGCATGAAGATTTACTGCAACGTTATTTATAAAAAAGGAAAATTAGAAAGAACTGCCAGGTATTTTTTTGTTTTCTCTTTCTTAATATTAGGATGAACATGTTACTTTATTTCAGACAAAAATGTTCCTTTTTGAATTTCAGAAAAGTTATACAATGGAATATTTTTCAGCCTTAAGAAAGAAGGAAATTCTGCCATTTGTGACAATATGGATGAGCCTGGAGGATGTGATACTAAGTGAAACAGCCCAGACACAGAGAGACAAATACAATGTGATCTCACTTATATGTGGAATCTAAAAAAGTTGAACTCATAGAAGCAGAGAATACAATGGTGTTCACCAGGGGCTGGTGAAAGAAAAGGGGCACTGAGAAGATGTTGGTCAAAGGGTTCAAACTTTCAGTTATAAGATAAATAAGTTCTGGGGATCTAATGTACAATATGGTGACTTGTCATTAATAATACAGAATTGCTTCCTTGAAATTTGCTAAGAGTAGACTTTAAGTGTCCTCACCCCCCCATACACACACATAATGGTGTGTGGTGATAGATGTGTTAATTAATTTGATTGTGGTAATCATTTCACAATACACACATATAACAAATCATCATGTCACCTTGAATACATAACAATTTTTAATTGTCAATTATACCTCAATACAACTAGAAAAACACAAATGAATTAATCAATTGATTGATTTAGGGAAAGATTTTTGGAATCCATTTAATTAGCTGAGAGCATTTTTAAATATCCCTGTTGTTTTTCTTTTAAATTCCAGTTTAATACTCAGATTAAAACATTAATATCGGCCAGGCATGGTGGCTCACGCCTGTAATCCTAGCACTCTGGGAGGCCAAGGCAGGAGAATCACTCGAGGTCAAGAGTTTGAAACCAGCCTGAGCAAGAGTGAGACCCTGTGTCTACTAAAAATAGAAAGAAATTAATTGGCCAACTAAAAATATATAGAAAAAATTATCCGGGCATGGTGGCGCATGCCTGTAGTCCCAACTACTCGGGAGGCTGAGGCAGCAGGATTGCTTGAGCCCAGGAGTTTGAGGTTGCTGTGAGCTAGGCTGATGCCATGGCACTCTGGCCCGGGGAACAGAGTGAGACTCTATCTCAAAAAACAAAACAAAACAAAACATTAATATCAATAAAGGAAGGCCAGATGTAGACATAGCCCTCTCAATTTTCCCATAGGAACCAAAGACAAACTGTATTATAATTTGGGGTAACATCAGAGCGTCTGCAACACAAAGGGCATGGACAGAGGTGGAGTAGGCAAGGAAAATACAACGCATATAAAGCAGCAGACAAAATCTCTCCACTGTAATACTAACAATACTAGGAGAATTAGATTTAATGCTTCCCTCCACCCTTAACACACACACACACACAGATGAGAACTTTTGAAATAAAACTCAATATCACCCACTGAGTCCTTTCCCTTTACAGTTTAACAGAATCTATTTTTGTATTCCAGTGAGATTCGCACCAAAGAATAAAGCTTCAGTAAAAAGAGGAAATAATTTCTTTGCTGTACCTGGGTTTTTCTCACTTCCTTATTTTAAAATAATCATCTAGGCCGGGCGCGGTGGCTCACGCCTGTAATCCTAGCTCTCTGGGAGGCGGAGGCGGGCCGATTGCTCGAGGTCAGGAGTTCGAAACCAGCCTGAGCAAGAGCGAGACCCTGTCTCTACTATAAATAGAAAGAAACTAATTGGCCAACTAATATATATAGAAAAAATTAGCCGGGCATGGTGGCGCATGCCTGTAGTCCCAGCTACTCGGGAGGCTGAGACAGAAGGATCGCTTGAGCCCAGGAGTTTGAGGTTGCTGTGAGCTAGGCTGACGCCACGGCACTCACTCTAGCCTGGGCAACAAAGTGAGACTCTGTCTCAAAAAAAAAAAAAAAGAAAAAAAATAAAATAATCATCTAACAAGTCCAAAAACTTAAGAACAATAGTCTAGTCTTCTATGCGCTGGTATACGCCACTGCAAGACAGTTTGGAACTAAACTGAATCAGTTCAAAGTTTCCGGGTAATTTGCCATCTTCTTGAAAAACTTATAGTGATATATTACAGCGCTGGGGGCTAGAAGAAACCTTCCCAGTCATCTGGTCCAAACCCATCATTTTATAGATGAAGAACTTGGGAAGTAAACTAGCTGCTCCAACACACTGAAGACTCTAATTAAAACATCTGCTCAATTTTAAGGTGGCTGACAAATTGGAGGCGGGGAGTGGGAAATAAAATGAAACCTCTAAAATATTTTTAAGTGGAATAGTAATTTTGGTCAAGGGGCCTATTAAATGAAGAAATAGGAAGGATCATGATTGCAGTAGTACCCCCTGCCCAATATCTGGAAAACTGAGAGATTAAAAACTGGAGCAAACACATTGACTTTGTGAGTAGGGGCACAGGATGAGAACTCGGGAGCTGTACCCTGAAGTCAGATGATGTTAGCACCAAACACTGGCCTAATTTTATACCTACACTGATGGGTGTCCAGGAGCTGCCTTGAAGTGACAGAACCTCCGTTTCCAGAAAAGTGGGAATTTGAGAAAGTGCTTCATGCATAACAGAAGTGCAGGACCATTGACCTGCCAAGGTGGGGTGGCTTAGTCCCTTGCTTGCTACTCAGGGGTCCCTGGACCAGCAGCATCAGCATCAGCATCACCCGGGAGCTTGTTAGAAATGTAGCATCTTGGGCCCCACCCAGACCTGCAGAGTCATATTATGCAGATCCTTGTGTGCACATTAAAGTTTGAGAAGCACTTGTTTAGATAGGGCAGCAGCAAAAGAAAGCATAATTGACTACCGATAACCACCTTTCATCTCAGTTTCAGGAATAACTACTATTCTATTACCAGCTCTCCTCTCCAAAGCTGTTGACCTTTAAGCCTTATTTTAAAACTTAGGCTAAATTTTAAATGGGCTCAGTGACTACCTCATTTAACAGTCCTTTTTTTCCGAAACGTAACTCAAAAGTTAAGAACAAATATATATACATACATATATATAGGCTGGCAATTTACCATTTTAAAGGGTTACATGGATTATGAATTAAAGTTTTTTTTTCCCTGCTATTCACTTCTAGGTTCACAATAGGAACATGACCATTATTTCTTCAGCTGGGAATCAAAAACCACAGGAAGACACGGTGAAGGAGGAAAACTAAAGTCGGAATAGAAATGTGCTCCTGGTGAAAAGAGAAACTTCTTATAAGGTAATTTTATGATCGAAAGGCTGTAAAGGCCACATGGTTCAACCATGGTTCCCAAGCTTCATCCCTTTATAACACACCTGCAGCATCTACTCTCACACTCCTGGCAATGTGGACCAATCCAATCCAATTACACAGCTCTAATTATTAGAAACCTTTTCCTGAAATTTGTCTCCTTGTAGCTTCCAATAGCCCCATAATCAATAACTTCCCAATTACTGTCCTACCGTTAGTTCAATTTTCCATTCTATTTCTTATTGGGATTTTTTTAATACACAGAAAGTCAAAGAAATAAGTTTCGTGTATTTATTTTTCATGGGGGCAGCTTGTGGTAGTGGGGTGTATGAAAATTTTATTTGGTGCTTTCATTTTGAGGTGCCTCAGGAAAACCTCATGTGTACAGGAGGAGCATTAAAATAAACTATCACAAGTTACAGGAAATGCAACTAAGGAGATAATTATGCCAGAAACCTACTTTAGAGACACTATGCCCTTAATCACTGTTTTAGCCCTAAGCTTCCAGGGAGTCAAAGTAGGTATGCAATGGGGCAAGAAGATTTTAAAATTTTCCCTTGGCCCAGGTGTATCATAGATTATTAGCTCTTGGAAGTGTCTTAGATCAAGTCCAAGTCTGCCTCTTACAGAAAAGAAAACTGGAACACAAAGAGACCATGTGTCCTGCTCAGTATTGGGCATCCAGTTAGCAGTGGAGCCAGGTAATGCAGTGGCCCTACCCCTGTGCAATGCTCTTTTTGCTACACTGCCAGACTCTGAGTGCCAGGTCAAAAAAACTTCTCCTGTGACACTCAAAAAGCAAACCCAAGCCATCCTGGCACAGACACCCTGAACCCCAAAATTCACAAGCCTAATACCAGTTAAGAAAGTTATATTAGGGCTATAAGCCTTCCTTTCTCCTCTTCTCTTTCCTATAATTGCATCCGTCCCTATGCTCATTGATTCTAAACTACTGAGATATACCACTAAGCAGCTTATTTTAATCTCCCATTAAAATAATCTCTTTCTGATGAGAGGTTATTTGCCCTCAAAACAGAAAACACTACTGTGAAATACTTCATTCTTTCCGAAACACTTGAAGCTACAGGCTCACAGCATATTCAGCCAGAGTCTTTAGTAAAAAGTAAAATATTAGAGAAGATTAATTCACCCAGGCATCTAATTAAAGATGCATCCAAACAATATTAAAAGAATCCTTTTTTAAAAAGTGATGCCACGATAATATTTTAAAGGACAATCTGTTAGAGCACAGTGTGAAGTGCCAGTACAATGGCAATACATCCACGGAGCACTTAAGTATTGGTTGGCGGGTCACAGTGGCCTGCCCATGAGATCATAACGGACCGCTGCAGTGACATAAACGCATCACAGAAACAGCCACTCGTGTCTCAGTTCTTTGCGAGTTTGGGAAGATCACAACTCCCTCAAAGCCATGAAGGGCAATCATGCAAATATGAATTATGTGCTAGTTCTATCAGTATGTCCTTCTACACTAGACCCTAGAAAAATTGCTAATCCTGGTCCCAGGTATTCCGGTGAGGCATCTTTTACATTAAAATCAGTCATTTATATTACAAAATGAACCAGGATCTCACTATGTTAAGAGACTTGGTTCTGTTTATTGGTGTAGAGTAGCTTATTCCTGGGATAAAAGCACCTAGGAAACTACATTATCTTTTTAAGCTCACTAAGAATTAGTGAATTCTCGATTTTAGTTTACCAGATGGCACAGGGTGGATGAACCAAATTAACACCAAGTTCCACCAGGGCTGAAGAGGCACAGTTCAATCAGGCCCATGATTATGCAGGCTCCTTTGCTGTCAGATATGGGAGATCTCAAACAAGCAAACCAAAGGTACAGACATAGCCCCACTCATAGCCCACAGTGAGACAAAAACAGAAAACAAAAAGAGGAAGAAAAGCTGTGACATGTATCTATCCCAGAGCACATCTTCCGTTACTGTTGATCAGAGTGTATGTCACATTTCCTGGGCCCACTGAAATCACTAGCCCTGGCAGAGAAGATCGGAATTTTCCCACTCTAAAAGCAGAAACAGCAAATGACAGAAGCTGGGCCAGTGTGAAATAGAGAAGAGAGCTATTTCTCTATAAACATGTCATTCAAAAATGGTGCATTTTCAACAAAAATGTTAAGGTCATGTGATGATAAAATAAATGGAAGAGGCTTGCAAGCAGGAAGGTGGGCCCCCGTGTTTCTCACACCCCCAGCAAACTGGGTCTCCACCTCCCACACCCACTGCTCTCTAGGCTGGAGCTTGTGTTTGGTGTATTAGCAACGGGAACTTGATCCACCGTTGGCGGGAATGTCAATGAGTGTGACCTCTATGAAAAACAATGCGAAGATTTCGCAAAGAACTAAAAATAGAACCACCATTTGATCCAGCAATCCCACTACTTTTCCTTTGGGTACCAACTCAAAGAAATCATTGTATCCAAAAGACACCTGCACTGGGATGTTTATCGCAGCACTATTCACAATAGCAAAGACATGGAATCAACCTAAGTGTCCATCAACGATGAATGGATAAAAAAAATGTGGTATGTATACACAATGGAATACTATTCGGCCACAAAAAGAATGAAATCGTGTCTTTTGCAGCAATGTAAATGGAACAGGAGAGCTTTACTTTTTAAGTGAAACAATTCAGATACAGAAAGACAAATACTGCATTTTCTCTCTCGTAAGTGGAAGCTAAATGATGTGTACAGATGATGTGGAGTGTGGAATGACAGATGATGGAGACTTGAAGGGGAGGGAGGTGGGAAGGGAATGGATGATCAGAAATTACTTAATGAGTATAATGCATATTATTTGAGTGATGAATACACTAAAAGCCCTGACCTCACCACTACATCATATATCCCCATAACAAAATTACACTTGTACTCCTTAAATTTGTACATATAAAAAGTAAGAAAATTCTAGAAAGAAGGCTTTTGTCCTAGCACAGAACACAAGGGAAAATGTCAACTTCCTCTCCTGTAGTCCGGGAGACCTATCCTATGCCTATCCCACTCCAGGAATAGGTTGCTCCAAACCAACAAATATGACCTGATTTCTTAACATAGTGAGATCCATGCTCATTTTGCAATATAAATTTATGGTATTAACATAAAGGAAGTCTCATCAGAAGGCCTGAGACCTGGCTTAGTCATTTTTATAGGGTTTGCTTATCTTTACTCCAGAAGAGATCCTTACCTTCAGAGATGGCCTTTGTCACAGCTGCCACGTAAGTCTCGGGCTCGTCCTCACAGGTGAGCTCCTGCCAGTGGGCCCAATCGGGAAAGAAGTCCAGGAACACCTCGCTGTCCTGCACCCCGCAGAGCAACCTGACCACGCGCTGCGGGGGGTGGAAGGCTCTCTGCAGCAGAGGGAGCAAGGCCGGCTGGTAGAAGAGCTGCACCAGCCCCACAGACAGCAGCACCACGACGCAGCGGGAGCTGAGGAAGAGGCGTAGGTCCTGCGCTGAGAAGGAGGCCTCGGGGCCCAGCCTGTGAGTCAGCATCTTCTGGCTGCGGACCTGCCGACTGGACTTGAAAAGGTCCTGCAGGTATTGGCACCATTCCTGGGCATCCGGGCTATAGACGATGAGGATGTCGCATCCTCTGAGCACCCCTGGGCAAGAATGAAGCACAGGAGCATGTTAGCATGCCTGCCTCTTTCAGGTGGTTCCCCACAACCAGCAAAACACATGAGGGACCCGGCACCCACGATCTTTCATGGTCTGCTTCCAGCATGCCTGTCTAACCTCTTTCCCCACTTACAATCTGTGTTTCAATCGTACCAGGTTCCCTGTCCTCACCCAAACATACCATGCTGTTTTAGACCCTCGCACCAGCTATTGTTTCTGCCTGGCATGCACTTCCCTCCACAGCTGATGCAGTATAGGATGATAACAATATTAATAACAATAGTAGTAGCAACTGCAAGCACTTATATGGAGCTTACTATGTTCCACGCATGTTGCCTAATAAACCCATTTAATCTTCACAGCAACTTTAAAAGATAGGTACTACCATTAGCCCATTTTAAAGACGAGAAAACTCAGGGATGGCAGATTAAGTCACTTAACCAAGGTTCAAAGTGGCGGAGTCAGAATTTCAACTCAGTTTGATTTGACCCCAGAACCCGGCTCGTTCCCAAATACAGTGGTTATAAGCGCAGGTCTGGGATCAGATGGTCAGAGTTAGAATCTTGGCTCTGCAATGTATTAGCGGTGTAGCCTTGAGGAAGTTGCTTACATTTCCTAAACCTCAGCTTACTCATCTGTAAATGGAAATAATAATGGCTATATATTTATCAGTGTTTTGTGAGAATTAAATTAGATATTTCATGGAAAGTGCTAAGCACAGCGCTTGGCATGTAGAAAACCTTCAGTGATTAGTAGCTGGTGTCATTATCCGCACATTAACATAAACAGTGCATCAACATACATGGTAATTGTGGTTGAATTGATGCTTTGGCCTCCCAGATACTATTTGTAAGGTGTCCCTCACCACACCTGGCCTGAAACATAGGCTTTTTTCTTCCTCTAAAAAACGGGAAATCCCAGAAAGAGAGTCAAAAAGGGCTTTCAGGGATCACTTGGCTCAGGCTCCTCATTTACAGAAAAAAGAAACACTTCTGGGAAGGTCAAGGCGCTTGCTCAACTTCACACTCCACAGACAGCAGCGGAGCCAGGCCTGACATCAGGTTGTTCCCTGGTTCTGGGTCTAGCCTCTTCCCAATCCACCTGCTATCAGGAACTCTGTCAAGGATATTATGACTATAATGGTCATTACCAAGGCTTTTAGAATGCAGTTTCTCATTTGCTGTGGACATGACCATAAAAAAACTTCCCACTTAGGTTTTCTATCTGCTACTTTGCTAGCACTCAGCCTAGTGGGAACATTTTATTAACCCTTTATTAGACTGTTTTACTTCCATTGCCTAGATGAGCACTGTCCATGTGAAAATACAAGGCAAGCAGCATGTGGTTATTTAATATCTATGAAATTTATAGCGAACTCATTTCACATTCTCACTGGCCACAGTGCACACCTAGCTAATTATCATTATAACTCTTCTGGATTGCTAATAAGTAGGGTTTCATTATGTGATCATCTCTGGAAATGTAACTTTTATGTTATGTAGGGCTGACAGGACAACTATGGATTAAGGATCTGTTCTTTTAAAAAGGTATGTACACATTAGGAAAGACATTGGTCATTTCAAAGAGGGCTCATGGAGTTGTGAAACCAAGAGCTCTTAACGCTGTGACCAAATATTGAAGTTCTCTGCAGGATGCTGTAACACTAAATAGTGCTATGTTTTCCTGAGGAGAGGTACAAGACATTGCCAAAAAAAAAAAAAAAGAATATTATGAGTAATAAGACATAATCAAATAATCAAAGTTCAGAGAAGCTTGGCTCTTAACATAACCATCACGACTGTATTGGGTCATTGACTCTCCATTAATTCAACACACTGTGAGTGATTTGGAAGGGGCGAGTACAAAGCGTCCATGCGTGATACAGTGCAACAGAGGAGGAAGCGGGTCATGTTGGGGGAATCATTTGTTGTGGGAGTCATTTAAGTTGCAGATTGTCACAATTAAACACAGCCCTAGCCCACGTTTCACTCACGGTTACTAGTGAAAAGGACCAAGTCCTGTGACTTGGGCAAGCCCTTGAGGCTCTGAAAAGATCATGGGACGAATGCTCTTTCCTGGCCCCTTCTACCACTGTAGAACTCAAAAGCAACTTATAAAACGTAAACCCAACCTAGTTCAGATGTCCTCCAAGATTATTATTACCACATTTTTTAAAATAGCAAATAAAACGAAAGTTTGGAGTTTCTTCTTTTTTGAGCCCCCTGCTGAGCAGGAGCCCAAATCCAGTGCTAATATTAGTTCACTAACTATGAAACGTCCGATTTTGAATCAAAATGTAGCTTATCATACCTCAAACGAGAAGGGGTACAATTAATTAAAGTATGTGCCTAAACTATCCACACAGTTTTGCCATCTTAATGATAGCTGGTTTATGCCAGCAGCGAAGAAGCCTGGAGAGCGAGAGGCGATGAAATTGCGAAAGGCATTTTCCACAGCTTGTTGAGAATTCAATATTTTTCCTTGCAAGATGTGGTCCAAAGTCTGGAAGAAGTGGTAGTCAGTTGGTGCAAGGTCTGGTGAATACAGTGGGTGACAGAGAGTTTCCAAGCCCAGCTGCTGTAGTTTGAGCAGCTTGGTCTGTGCAACATGTAGTCAAATGTTGCCTCGCAAGAGGACTGGCCTGTCTCTGGTGACCCATCTCACCTGCTTAATCACAAGCATCCTCATCATTACATCCAATCGGTTGCAGTAGATAACTGCTGTAATCAACTGACCAGGCTTCATGAAGCTGTAGTGGATAATACCAGCGCTGGACCACCAAACAGACACCACTAGCTTATTTTATTTTATTTATTTATATTTTTGAGACAGAGTTTCACTCTATTGCCCGGGCTAGAGTGCAGTGGCGTCAGCCTAGCTCACAGCAACCTCAAACTCCTGGGCTCAAGCAATCCTGCTGCCTCGGCCTCCCGAGTACCTGGGACTACAGACATGCGCCACCATGCCTGGCTAACTTTTTCTATATATTTTTAGTTGTTCAGCTAATTTCTTTCTATTTTTAGTAGCGACGGGATCTCACTCTTGCTCAGGCTGTCTCAAACTCCTGAGCTCAAATGATCCGCCTGCCTTGGCCTCCCAGAGTGCTAGGATTACAGGCATGAGCCACCGCGCCTGGCCCACTAGCTTTTCCTGATGAACATTCTATCTGTGCCTGTGTTTTGGCACTTCTCTTTCTTTTTCTTTCTTTTTTTTTTTTTTTTTTTGAGACAGAGTCTCACTTTGTTGCCCAGGCTAGAGTGAGTGCCATGGCATCAGCCTAGCTCACAGCAACCTGAAACTCCTGGGCTCAAGCGATCCTGCTGCCTCAGCCTCCCGAGTAGCTGGGACTACAGGCATGTGCCACTATGCCCAGCTAATTTTTTCTATATACATTAGTTGGCCAATTAATTTGTTTCTATTTATAGTAGAGACGGAGTCTAGCTCTTGCTCAGGTTGGTAGCACTTCATCTTTACCCAACCACTGTGCCAAATGCTTGTGAATGTCAAAAATAATCCATTCTTTACCACACATAACAATACTGTGTAGAAATAGTTCGCCTTTATGTCATGACAGCCAAGAAAGGCAAGCTTTGAGAGGATTTTTCTTTTGACGCTCATTTAATTCATGCAGTATCCATCTATCCAGCTTCTTTACCTTGCCCATTTGTTTCAAATGGTTCAATATTGTTGGAATAGTAACGTCAAACCTTGCTGCTGATTCACACATAGCTTAAGATGGATTCACTTCCACTACAGCTTTCAGCTCATCATTATCCACCTTGGTCTCATGTCGCCCACATAGCTCATTTTCAAGATTAAAATCACCAGAATGGAACATCTTAAACCATCCACATACTGTACATAATTAGCCACATCCTTCCCAAACACTTCGTTGATATTTTGAGCTGTCTGGGCTGCACTGGTTCCATGACAGAACTCATATTTGAAAATAACATAAATTTTTGACTTATCCATGGCTTCATAAAAATAGCTCTAAAAAAATTTGAAAGATAATCACAAGTCAACACATGCATTCGAAAGACTGAGGATGTACCGTCACAGTAAAAATAAAACAAGAGGTGTCAAAGTAAAATGTCAGAGATATCAACTGTCAAATTTAGTACTTAAGGAAATCAGACATTTCATACTTAATAACCTTAATCCAAAGTCCAACAAGCTTATCAGCAGGAGCAAGCTGATCAGCCTGAGAGTGCTTTTGAAGGAAGGTGTGCAAATTTTTAAAGAAGTCAAGGCATACAATTGGCAAAGCTATCTAACTACAGAGCTCACACTGAGAAAAGCAGAGTTAAAGTATTAGAATATATTTACTTTCTCTCTGCTCCTCCTTCCTATGTGGCTGGTTTATCCTAAGAAGCAAACATCCTTCTAAATGGGAAGTGTTATTGCAGATGAGTGTGGGTGAGCATGAATCATCAGGCAAGAGAGGTACCACATTTTACATTTCATTGTAATGCTAAGGATGCAATGTTAGTGATGCTGTGCTTGGAATCCAGTTAAAAATGCAAAAATGAGAAACAGTAGCCACCCCCTCCCTCCCCATTCACACAAATATACTAGCAAGTATCATGTCAACAATTTGTGCAAATGGGTAGAAGGAGACTAAGATCTCAGAAAGGACTTGCTGTGTCCCATACACCAGTGATAAAGAAGCCATAGGTAATGTTTTCAAGAGGGTTGACAAGTGATAGCAAAAAAGTGAAGAAAAGAGAAGAAGAGGATTTCTTGGAGCATAAGAAGTACCCTTAAGAAGGCCCCTGGGGTCTCTGGGCACTGATTGACTTAGCAGAAAAGCAACAGCTTTCCATAGGCAAGGACTCCAGTTTTATGCAAAGGATTTAGTGACCCAAAAGCAAGCCAACATTCTAAGATGACAAGCTCTGAGGGTCACTGAGGGAGTGTGTACTCATTTCACCCTGGATCTGCCTCACTGTACCTGCTCCTCTTTTAACAGCACATCACAACACTTGTTGTTCATTAAAGGCTCCAAGTCGTCACCAGGGAAAGTTTAAACAGTAATTCAGCTCTGTTTCCTGGGCCATGTGCCAGTCACTCTGCGAAGCATTTCACCTGCACTCTCTCATTTAATCTTCAGAACAATCCTACAAAGTATATGCTATCAATAGCCCCGTTTTATAGACACAGACATTAAAACTTCTTGAAGATTAGCTGCTGCTGTCCAACATCACACTCTCAGTCAGTGCCAGGGGCAGGGAGCTGACTCCAAAGGCCATCCTCTTAACCTCTAAGATGTCACCTATTTACAAAGTCAGGGAAATGGAGAATATAATTTAGAAAATGCAGTTAAAACACATCTAATGCCATTGGTTTCAAATACCATTCTCCAATAAAAGGAACCAGGGCTCCTTTGAAGAAACGACTGATTCTAGGAATGCTTCTAAGATTATATATTTTCTGAGGCAGGAAATAGACAAAATTAGCCTGGAGCATCTTGTAGTGCCAGAAAGTAAGGAAATGCTCAAACAAAAATATGATGACAGGCATATGTCAAAGAGACACAGGAGTCAGCTGAAAGAGCTCCCAATGGCCAAAGTTGTAACAATATGAGCAACAAAATAAATAAAACAATATTGAATTATAATCCAAGGAATAAAATAAATTTCCATGAGTCCATACTGATATAAATAAAGAGTTGAATAAATAAATTGGGAAAAACAGACAAATCTCCTATGCAAAAGAATTCCAAATAATTTATGTAGACAACTCCACCCTCAAGGAGGTGAAGTATAACTTTTCCTGAGTGTGCGCTGTGTTTCCAAAGAGCACAGTATAGAAAGGGAGAAAAAAAGAGAAACTTCATGGTGGAGAAACCTAGCAAATAATGCCTCAGCCCAGTGATCAAGGTCAACATCAATAGTCATAAATCATTTCAATAGCATGTACCCTTGACATGATGTGATGAGAATGGCACTTTACTTCTGTGATCTTCCTCCCCGAAACCCATCAACCCAGTCTAATTATGAGAAAAATATCAGACAAAACCAAACTAAAGGACAGAAAATAACTGGCCAGCATTCCTCATAACTGTCAAAGTCATCAAAAACAAAGAAAATCATACCTTGAGGCACCTAAGGAGACATGACTACTAAATGTAACAAGGTATCTGGGATGGGATCCTGGGACAGAAAAAAGACATTGTGTAAAAACTAAGGGAACCTGAATAAAGTATGGAGTTTAGTTAATAATAATGTATCAATATTGGTTCATTAAGGATAGCAAATATTACACTAATATAAAATATTTATAATAGGGGAAACTGGGCGTGGAATATATGGGAACTCTCTGTACTATCTTTTCAGTTTTTTTGGAAATCTAAAACTGTTCTAAAATCAAACTTTATTAAAAATACAACTGAAATAAAAAGCACTTAAGAGGTTCACCTCTTCTATATAAAAAACAACTATTTGAAATGTCTCCTTCTTGGGGTTCCAGTGTTAACTTTAATCCCCTTTGAGCAAAAGTGCCTCCAACTAGTTAATATTATCACCTATTTGGTCACTAACTTCTGGGGTGACTTAGACTAATATACTAACACTAGGCAAATTTGCCTCAATGCAAATGAGGACAAGGAAATCTATCACTTTCCTGAATACTGCTGTGCTGCTGAAACTCAAAGATGAGGAAATTGTGAAAAAGCCCAAAGTGGAAGTTGAAGTCCCTCTGTGATGTGCTGGGCAGCAGTGTAGGACTCAGTGCTTTGTCAGCAATGCGCCCTCACACGGGGAAACCCCTTGCTTCAACAATAATCCCTTTCCTTTAACCATCAGTCATTTCTCCACATGTCCTCAAATACTTCCCTTTCTCTCTCTCTCTCATTTTTTTTTTTATTAAAAGAAACTAAATACATGAACCAACAAAGAGTCCATTATCCCTAGACAAAAAATGAGAAAAGGTCTTTGTCCTTGTAAAACTTAAAGATCAGGTTTGGCAATGGAAGGAGAAAGGAATGGGTGAGCAGAGAGGAGGGGGCTGGCCTGGTGGCAGCAGGCTGTCAGGGCGGTAGTAAGAAGCACAGTGGCTCAAGGAGAGATGTTTTGCACAGTTGAGAACCCTCTGGAGAAAAGTTCAAAGAAGAAGTGCCCAGAGCTTCCCAAACTACTCATCCCAGACCATTCCTTCAGTCTGTAGGAGCCTCTGGCACCCCATTCATTTGTCCTGGAGCCCCATGTTTGAAGATGAGCACCATATTTGAAGAGGGATGTGAGACAGAGAAGGTGATCAGGATAGGCAGAGATCTAACAAGAAATCATTTGAGGAGTTTCCTGTCCCCAATGGTGTTCAAGTTCAGGGATTAGCTAGAGTACTGAGAGACCACAAGGATCAGATGGAAGTTAAGATCACAAAAAAGTAAAACATCCATGCAAGCCCTATGGTCTTGTAAGTCCAGGAATGGCAGAAGGATCTGAAGATAAGAGAAACTTTGGAGAGAGGGGGCAGGAAAAGGTATGAACGCTTTCTTCAAAGACTCGGAGGCTAACGCATGGAGGAGAGAGTTCTAGGCTTCACCCAGCCACTGACTTCGCCACTTGGGAAAGTCACTTCCGGCCTCTCTCCCCTCTCATATATAAATACACATGGTGCCATCTCGAGAATGTTCCGGGACAGGCTGAGTCCATTTCATTTTATCTTACTATCCACAGTTATTTTAAGGACAGACAGCCTAGATTTCCTGGATTTCAATAAGCAAACATGTCTTTCAGAAAATGAAAGACTAATGCTTATGCTTCAGTGGAAGGGAATTTAAGAAGACCAGAGGAATAGGCCAGAAAAGGAATTAGGTATCCAGACATGCTACGATTGGATGAACTTCGAAAATATTATTCTGTTGTAGATCTTAGGGGAGAATAAAATAACTAAAGTTTAGTGTCTTTTTGAGGTGGTGAAAATGTTCTAAAATTGTGGTGACGGTTGCTCGTATCTGTGAGGATGATAAAAACCACTGGAAGTGGATGAACTCCATGGCATGTGAATTATATTACACCAAAACTTCCTAAAAAGAAGACCACAGAGAGGAGTAGCCTAGATGACTCTGGAACCCACAGCATCTTGGTGACAGGTGTTGCTGTCACTGCTGTGACCTGCTCCCACGGGTCCTTGTACCTCCAGACCTCAGGGAGCCCAGGGCACTCAGGCCCAACTCCCATTTGCAGCACCTGGAGCGGCATCTCACGACAGAGGATGCTACCAGCAAGACGCGTGGCAGCTCTAACCATTGCAGACATCTGCAGAAGCCGCTGGAGAGCCCACGAATAGCCCCAGGTCCAGCAAGTGGGCTAGGGTCCCCACCTGAGCTGGAGCTCGCCCTCCTAGCCCCTTCGGCCATGCCCACTAGGGAGATGCACACAGGACACTGGACGAGAGGATGAGAGAGACCATTTTCTTGGCCTTCTCTGTTCAAAGGCCCTCCCTGTCCGCTGTTTCCTGGCCTTAGCAGCCCAGGGCCTGTTCCCAACCGTGGAAGGAGATGGTGGCTTCACTGGTTCATTCTTGACCTCCTCTCCCTCTCCCCAGTCACCTGCATCCTCCGGCCACTCTGACCTGCTCCCTGTGCCTTAAACACGCCACATATACACCTGTCGCCGGAGCACCCTTCCTCACGGGACCCCTCCCTCTCCTGCAGGTCTTGGTTCAAATGTCCCTTCCTCCAGGAGGCCTAACTTGGACACCTCATTTAAAATTCGAACTCCAACCACTTTCGCGCCTCTGTATTGTTTGTCCACATGGCATATCAGACCACAGACTTTCCTTATTAAATGTATTGCCTGTCTTCAAGCCCAGGTGAGAGGCACGGGAGTGTGGCTTTTGTCTATTTTGTTTAGCCAACACCTAGAAACAGTAAGCATGCAATCAGTGTTTGTCAAATGCCTGAATTCCCTCTACTTAACTTTGGCTTTCAAATGGAGTGTGTGAACTGCCATAAGCCTACTATTATCGGGGCTCCTTATTCATGATACACCTTCTTCCAGCCTCCAGAGCCCAGCTAGAGAGCCACCAGACTGAGGTTAACTACCCTCCCACACCCTTGAAAAAATGAGCCCATATCAACAAATCTAATAGAACCCTCACCACCGACTTTTTCTACCTTTTCTTCCAAAGCACCATTAGGCTAGACCTCAGAGGATCTCAGAAAGGATGGTTCTTCGTTCTAGAATTTGCTCACCTCCTACAACAACAGTGCCTTCTCCTGGCTAACTAGATTTTCTTTTTCAGGAGGCATTTGCAATCTGTTTACACATGTTATCTCTACTAAAACATCATAAAGTGGGCTTGGAAAATACCAGCAAACTCTTTTGCAAACATGGTAACTATCTCATCTAGTAATTCCCTGTTTACTTATTGCTTTCCTTCCCAGGACTATAAACTCCCGGAGACAACAGACAGTATGTCCTGGTCACCGCTGAGAACAGGCTCATTAGTCATCTCTAATTATTATCAGTACCGTGCCGTTTGTCCTGGATCTCGGTGAATGAGTGACTTGCCAAGTGTATGCACCCATGAATCAGAAGGGAACCCAAGATCAGCCAGAAAAGATTCGCCGCGCGCTTTGGTGGGTAGATCTACCCAGTGACCGCAGACTCTCCCCATCCCCAAAGTTCTGCAAAGGACAGAAGCAAAGCAAAGCTAAAGGAATAGCGTTCCTGGATTCCTAGCAAAATTCCAGACGCAAAACATAGCCTGGGCCAGGTGCAGGAAGGGAAGGGAAGGTGGACCGAAGGCCACCTCTGGTCTGCCAGCCCCACCTCGGCCTGTCCGAGCGCCCCCTATGGGCCCGGCGAGGCCGAAGAGAAGCGTTTGGCCGGTGTAGACAAGTCCGGCCGGCATAGACAAGTCCGCCCGCGGCTTCACAGAGTGCTAGGAGCCGATGCCGAGGGAGCGACTCCCCAGACGCTCCGAAGGCCGGAGTCGGAGAAAAGGAGACTTAAAAGACGGGGCCGCGGGAGGGTCCGGCAGGGGCCGAGGAGAGCCGCGCAACAGGCTGGAGAGGGGAACACGGGAAAGTTGGGGAGGGAAGTTCGCAACAGGGCACAGAGAAAAGAACAGAAAGAACAGCGGATCCCGCACTGAAGCCGCAAACAGCAGTGCGAGGCAGCTCCCCACGAGGTGCGGTGGGCGCGGGAGAGCGGCACCGGGACGAGCGGCGCGAGCGCGGGCTCCGCGGAGGGCCCGGCGCCCGCCTACCCACCTGAGGCTGCCATGCCGCGGGCGCAGCTCACATCCCCGGCTCGCTGCGTGCCCGTGCCCGGTGCCCGGAGCCCGGAGCCGGGGCGGCGGCGTCCCTGCGCGCGGGGCAGGAGGGGCGCCGGGCTCCGCGCAAGACCAGCTGCGCTCTGGCGCTTCCTCCGGACGAGCAGCAGCGAGGACTCGCCGCTAGGGCGTGTCCACAGGGACCGCCCCGCTCGGCCGGGGCACCTGCGCCCGCGGCCGTTGGGGAGGGGAAGTGAGAACCCCACGCGGGCCGGGACGCTGGCCTGCTCCCCCGACAGCCCCTTGCTCGAGGGTAGGGAGGAGGCAGGGGGCTTCGCGCCCCGTGCGCCCCACTCCGCGTGAAACCAGCCCTGATCGGCCACCAAAGGGCAGCTGGGGCTGATATTGGGAGGGGAGGTAGGGAGTGTTGGGCTGCCAGGCCTCTGAGACCTGGGATCCGGGGAGCGCTTGAGCACCAGCTGTCCAAGCAAGGCACCCCCTCATCTCCAGGGGTTTGTCCCTGAGCCTCTGCTGCCTCAGCAGGAAGTGGGAGGGGGCAGGAAGGGGAAGAGGAGGAAGCTGGACACCTGTCCCTTGAGTATCCTCCAGTGACCTTTCTGCAATTCCTTGGACTTGGTCTCCTGATGGCACATGAACGTTAGTTATCATCTCATATGTTAAATGTATGATAATTATCACTGCCATTTAATCTGTTGCTCTGCGCTGGGTGGGGTGTCTCCTGCCCTACACCCATCATTGCATTGCATCCTCACAACCACCCTTTGAGGTAACACCTATCACTGTCTTTATCACTGTCTTTATGCTACAGCTGAAGAAACAAGCCAAATACCTTGCTCAGGCCGGGCGCGGTGGTTCACGCCTGTAATCCTAGCACTCTGGGAGGCTGAGGTGGACTGATCGCTCAAGGTCAGGAGTTCAAAACCAGCCTGAGCAAGAGTGAGACTCTGTCTCTACTAAATATAGACAGAAATTAATTGGCCAACTAAAAATATACAGAAAAATTAGCCGGGCATGGTGGCACATGCCTGTAGTCCCAGCTACTCAGGAGGCTGAGGCAGAAGGATCGCTTGAGCCCAGGAGTTTGAGGTTGCTGTGAGCTAAGCTGATGCTACTGCACTCTAGCCTGGGCTACACAGTGATTCTCTGTCTAAAAAAAAAAAAAAAAAAAAAAATCAAATACCTTGCTCAGACTTGCACTGAGAATAAATGCTCCTGTAGTTCAGTACCAGGCCTGTCTGGTTCCAGAGGTAGAGCTCTTGCTTAGTTAACCCTTGCACTCACCCACCGCCTTCTTGTCCTCCTCCCTGTCCTCCTCCCTTTGCTGCTGTCCTATGGATCTGAATAGCACACGCCCCTAGAGTCTACCACCCAGGGTCCAGAGGACGGACCCAGAGAGCAAGAGATGAAGAAAAATTAGGGCTCAAGTCTAGGTGGAAATAAATGAAATGGATTTAAGACTGGAGACACCGGAATGAGGCTGTGTGTTGGTTTCTCCTGTTGCCATAATAAATTACTACAAATTTAGTGACTTAAAACAATACCAACTTATTATTTTACAGTTCTGTAGCTCAGAAGTGCCACATGAGTCTCACCGGACTAAAATCAAGGTGTTGGCAGCATTGGGTTCCTTTCTGCAAATAGAGAATGTTTCCTTTGCTTTTTCAGCTTCTAGAAGTCACCTGCATTCCTTGGTTCGTGGCCCTTTCCACCATCTTCAAAGCCAGCATCCTAACATCTCTTTCCCTGACTCTTCCGGTGAAGCTGCAGAAGCAGATGGGACGAGGGGATAAAGAGCAAGAGCCTGGCCTCAAGGGCAGAGCCCAGGGGAGGTACTGTGCTTAGGGACCACGGGCAGAGGGTCTGCAAAGGAGACCAGGATGACCAGAGAAACAGGACCAAATAACAGAGGCCAAGGAAGGAAAGTTTTGAGCAGATCTTTGTCAGTGGATCACCATGAAGGTCTGGAAGAATGAAATCTGATATAAAAACGGCAGGGCACTGAGATCACGAGTGACATCCAGGAAACCAGCCTGGAACAGTGAAACCTGGACTTGTCAGAAGATGGGGAGAGGAGTGTGTAGTGAGAAGTGGTCTTGGGGCAGGGGACAAGAGCTGAACTGAAAAACAGGGACCCCAAATTATTACCTCAGCCCTGCATTTATGTTCCCCTCTTGCCTTGGGCAAGCTGGAGCTCCAAAAGCCTTTTCTTTCCTCCTGTGGACAGTGAGGGCATTCATTCCAACTCAGACAGCACCCTGTGGAGTACCAGTTTGGGAAACCTTGCTTGAACACTGGTCTTCCAGAGTCTACCCTCTCCCTGAAGTCTGTATTCCCTGCTGGAGTCATTTCTACTGATTGTGCGTCCATCCATTTGAGATCACCTCCCCTGATGTCCCCACTGTTCAGATGCACAGTCCTCCTTTCCAGCTCCAGATGTTAAGGGGGGAGGGCCCTTTCCTGCCTCCTGACCAAGATGATTTGGACAACTCTTAACCTAATTCTTAACACCTGTTAAACCATTAGAGGGCACCTGCCAGTTTCAGATAGGGTCATGGGTGCTGGGTCAGCTGTCCAAACTCTGCTCCCACTGCTGCCTAGCACTGACCTCTGCAATTGGCCAGGGAGAAAACTCAGAGGCCAACACTCCCTCGGTAAGAGGACATTTCTAGTGTCTGACACTGGCAATTACACCCTGTTTCTTTGTACAGCAGATGGGGCCAGGTGGGGGGAAGTAGTGACTGTTTGGTTTTGTGCCTCCATTTGGTGGGTTTTGCAGAATGGGAGGATGAAAGCAGCTGCCCCTGTGCAGGGCCCTGCTCAGCCCCAGTGTGCTGGCTTTTCCGGGAAGGCTCTGCTATCACTCCCTGCAGCACTGGACGCCAGGTGAACAGCCTTGAGGAAGGATGGAGAACCGGACTTGGCTGCTGCCCTACAGTCCTGTTTGGCACATGGGGGCAGGTAAAGGGGAAGAAACCCCTGTTCCTCACATTTGCAAGATGTGATTTCATAATCCCCTAAGACTGAGGACCAGGTACTTTCCCTGGTTATCAAAGCCTCACTTGCTAGGACAGAAGGCAGAGGTACAGGAGTGTGCCACAGCTAGTGGATGCTCTTAATTCATCTTAATTCTCTTAGCTATCCTAGGAGGAAGGTGCTAATACCACAGCCATCCTACAGACAAAGAAGTTCAATAACTTTTGCCCAAGGGCACACAGCTAGTAATCACAGCACTGAGTTTTGAGCCCAGACAGTCTGGCTCCAGAGTCCATGCTTCAGCCTACTAAATTAGGTGGTATGGTAAATGCTTAAAACAGGCCCTACTGTGACCTGAAGGGCCCCACAAGTCACCACTAGCCTATATTGGCACCACCGCCCATTACAGGTGGCAGAGAAATAGCTCTGTCACCTGTGAATTCCCCCCGGCACTGCCAGGATTACCTTACTCTCATGAGCCATGAACATCTGGAAAGAGCCCTTTGCCGCTCCCATAGCATCCCCTACTCCCTGCCCTCATCACCGCCAGGGTCCCACAAGGCCATCAGCCCCTTGAAGGCAGGGCTGTGTCTCTTTCACCACCACATCTCCACTGCCCACAACTGGGCCCAGCAAACAATGGGTGTTCAACAGCATACATTGTTTGTTTTTAAATCGTCAAGTTTAACCTGCTCATGTTACAGATGAAGATACTGACATGCAGGTTAAGTGACCTGCCCAAGGCTCCACGACTTTCATTTGAAGGACTTGTTCTTTGCTTTGTTCAGGAGACCAAGGAGACTCAGGCATGTTCATACGGACAGAGTGGAGCACATGAAGACTGGACTGTGTGGGACAGGCAAGTGGGAGATCACAGGTGGGGGTGGGGAAAAGGGGTTCCAGGGTATAGGAACTTCCATAAGCCAAGGCAAAACCAGGTACCCTTTAAAAACCTTGTTTATAGACACCCTGGCTTTATAAAGACCACTGGCCCTTCCTACCTGCTCAAGATAGTTTCAGCCTAACCCAGTAGGACATCTTATCAAAACCCAATGCTGGTAATTTGGGGACATTTGTAGCTTTTCAGGAATAAGTAGCTTTGCAGATGAAACCTAGAAGCCTAATCCTCTTGAAAGAGTGTGACCTCCTTCCCCACTCACCAAAATGGCCACTCCCCACAAAGGCTCTGCCACAGCCCAAGGGCCCCTCGTTGGGCTATCTGGGACAATGGCAGTGCCTGTTTCCATGCCCTGGATCTCAAGTTCAGAGAAACAGAATGTTGAGCACCTGCTATGTGGCTCCAATAAGGTAATCTGCCTGACTGATTGTCACTTGGTTAGTAAATGTCAAAGCTAGATTTGAATTCAAAGCCATTCATTACTACACGAGAGCTGCCTCCCTTGTCATGTATTGTGATGTAGAAGCCATGCCAACTGTTTCGTGGTAATGCCACGATCCTCAACCCCAAAGTTACCTTAGTAACAGGAAAAAGGAGTGTCACGGAGATTGCTGGCTGCCTACCCAATATTCATTCTCCCCTTGTTTCTTAATAACAGAATTTCAGTTTTATTTGGGGGCAGCAATGTGCCCCGCTGAAAGACTCCATTCCCCAGTCTCTCTTGTAACTCAGAGGAAGCTGATAAAATATAAATGGGAGTCATTGGCTGGGGTGTCTAGGAAAGTTCTTTACAAGAGGCTTAACTCTGTTGGAAGAAACCCTTTTTGCCTTTCTCCTTTTCTTTTAGTTCCTGCCTGGAATGTGAAAATGGGATGGCTGGAGCTCCAATAGCCCTCTTTAGATCACGAGGCGACCGCGTGGACAGAAGCCGTATTCTAAGGACAGTAGTGCAGAAACCTCGGCAGAGCCTGATTCCCTGCTGACCAAGGAGCTCCCAATCCAGCTCCAGGTTTTTCACCTCTGACTTCTTTTACTTGAGAGAGAAATAAATACATCTCTGCCTTCTTTGAGCCATGATCATTTGGCTGTTCTGCTATACGTAGCCAAACCTAATTCTTCACTGATAAGGAAATGAAAGCTAATGTTTATTAAGCACAGACTATAATTCATGAACTTTCTTATGCTATCTCAGTTAATTCTCACAATGGTTCTGCAGCACAAATATTATCTCCATGGATGAAGAAACTGAGTCAGTGATGTTAGATAATGTTTCCAGGGTCAGTTAGCAGACAGCAGAACTGGATTCAAACCCAGGTCAGTCTCAGTGCAGAGTCCAGGATCTTTCCTTAGTACCACGACCTAATGGATGCCTTCCAGAGCGTTGATTTGAAAGTACTTCCTGAGGACATGTGGGTGTGCTCAAGTGGGGGCCACGCATGAATCCTTGGCAGGTCAAGTCATGTGCAGATGGTGCCTTCATTCGTGCATGAAAGCGTATCTTGCACGTTTTCTACTTCTGCCTTGTGAGGTGCTGAAGCAAAAAGTCTAGGCAGCTGTAACAAAAATGTTAGGACTTGACCTCATAGACTTTTAGCATGTTAGAGCAGGGAAAGTTCCTAAGAGGTCATTATTGGACACACATGAAAACCAAGGCAAAATGACCTTTCTAATACATTAATACTTTGAGTTGGAGGCAGAACCAGGACTAAAGCCTGGTAATGATTCTAGTCTGGTGCTTTTTGCTATATGCAATCACCTATTTTTTCCTACTAGTAATTTTTTTTTAAAAAAAACTGTAGAAAATCTCTTCACCTGATGCTTTAACTTCATAATTCTTTTCCATAAATCTACCACTAGCTCCTAGGGGGTTAACCCATCCTTGAATCCTTGGGATAAACCTCACTTGGTCATGATGTATCATTCTTTTGAATATGGCTGATTTGCTAAGATTTTATTAGGGATTTTTGCATCTATGTTCATGGAAGATATTGGTCTGTAATTTTCTTTTTTGTAATGTCTTTTGTCAGTTTTCAGTATAAGGGTTAATCTGGCCTCATAAAATGAGTTTGGAAGTACTCCTTCTCCTCTGTTTCTGATAGAAAAATTCCTATGTTGTTTCTTTCCTAAATGTTTGCTAGAATTAACCACTAAAACTGCCCACACCTAAATTTTTCTTTGAGATTTTGCTACCAATTTCAATTTCCTCAATGGATATGAGGCTAGTTGGATTTTATGTTTCATCTTGTGCTAGTATTAATACATTGTATTTGTCAAGAAATTTGTCCATCTGCTTTGTGAGGTTTATTGACATGAAGTCATTCACAATATTTCATTTTTATTTTTTTAATATTTGTAGGATTTGTAACAATAGCTCCTCGTTCAGTTCTGATATGGATAATTTGTGTTCTTTCTCTGTCTTTGTGCATGCATGTGTGTGTATGTATGTGTGTGTTTGTGTGTCTGTCTCTATCAGTTGAGATAGATTATTTATCAATTTTATTGATCTTTCCAAAGAACAAGCTTTTGGTCTTGTTCATTTTTCCTTTTTTTTTTTTTTTTTTGTGAACCTCAACCAATGGAGTATGGTTTTGTTAATTTTTCTACTGTTTATTTTCTACTTCACTGATTTCTGTTCTCATCTTTGTTATTTCCTTCCTTTTCCTTACTTTGGGTTCACTTTGCTCTTATTTAGTTTCCTAAGATTGAACCTTTGGCCATTGATTTTGTTCCTTTCATCTTTTCTAACATAAGCATTTAAAGCCGTAAATTTTCCCAATTCAATGGTTTTGCTGCATCTCCCAAATGTAGATATATTGTATTTTCATCGTAATTTAGTTCAAAATATTTTCTAATGTCCCCTATGATTTTTTTTATTTCATGTGTGTGTATGTGTGTGTGTGTGTGTTTATTTCAAAGTATTAAGGGGGTACAAATGTTTCCGGTTACATGGTTTGCTTTTGTAATGCTTGAGTCACAACTGTAAGTGTAACCGACACATAAATAGTGTTCATTGTACCCATTGGGCATGTTTTTGTCCCTCCGTTCTTCCCCCCTCCTCCCTCCTTGATTTCCAGCAATTTTACATCCTGCAATTTTTATTTGAGCCATGGGTTATTTATAATAAAAATGAGTTAATCTTCAAATATTCAAAAATTTTAAAGATATATTATTATTAATTTCTAATTTAATTCCACAATCATCAAAAACAGACTCTATGATTTCAACTTTTTAAATTTATTGATATTTGTTTTATGGCCCAGCTTATGATTTGTCTTGATGAATGTGCATTGAAAAGAATATGTGTTCTGAAGTTGTTGGGAACAGTGTCAATGAAATGAAGATGGCCCAGTAATGTTGGATTGTACCCTGGACATTGTAAATGATATTCACAGAGGCTCTGGATTCTGTTATGCCTTTGAAATACTTTTTTAAACAGACAATTATTTTGGCTGGACCCAAACTGCAAACTCTGTCTTCTCCACTGCAGCGTAGAACAGCCGGACTGTCTAGTCCTTTCAGGCTTTAACGGGCTTCTTGGAGTCTGGCCTGCACAGCCATAGTTTAGAAGTTGGTTAGCTTGCAGGTAGGGTGAAAAAAAGAAAGAAGTTGGGCAGAGGTTTGGACAGAGTTTGTGCTCAGAGTTTGGAAATCTCCTTTCTTCCTCCCTCCCTTCTGAGATAACCCCCCTCTTTTCCAGCCACTATAATGTATCTTTTTGTTCTTTAAGACAGGCTGTGTATGATCCATCTGAATTTTAGCTGCTGCACAGGCCATGGACTGGGGCCTGCCCTTGGGCCAAACAACTGTGAATCTGAGAAACCCAGCGTTGCTCCCTTCCTCTAAGCCTTGGCTCTCCTCCAGTGTCTGTCTGCTTTTTGTTGCTCTCCAGTGCCTTTCAGTACATGTTTTTGTTCGTTTCATCCAGAGTTTATAGTGTTACTTGTGTGAGAGTTGGTCCAAGGAGCTGTTCCTCTGTTGTGGAAAGCTAGAACCCCCAGCCTCTTAAGCCCACACAGAGGTAGACCTGCTGAACCATACCTGGGGGCCACACTGTAAGGGATGCTAAAACATCATGGGAATAAATCAGAAATATGGTGCAAATTAACTCAAGTTTCTATGTGTGACTCCTTAGATAATAGATAAAATGCAAGTTGTTTCCTGCATAAGTAAAAATTCTTTAAGAGGACATTTAAGAACAAAAAAACTCCTCCATTAATCCAGACACACTTCTAGATCAATACACATATATCTAACTCATTCTTTTTAAAAGTTCCTAATACTCCATAGTATAGACATATTAATAATATAATATATCAGTTCTCTACTGATGAAAGTTAAGTTCTTTCTTTTCAAATTAAGTGTGGGGCCGAGCACAGTGGCTCACGCCTGTAATCCTAGCACTCTGGGAGGCCGAGGCGGGCGGATTGCTCGAGGTCAGGAGTTCAAAACTAGCTTGAGCAAGAGCAAGACTCCGTCTCTACTATAAATAGAAAGAAATTAATTGGCCAACTAACATATATATAGAAAAAATTAGCCAGACATAGTGGCGCATGCCTGTAGTCTCAGCTACTTGGGAGGCTGAGGCAGCAGGATTGCTTGAGCCCAGGAGTTTGAGGTTGCTGTGAGCTAGGCTGACGCCATGGCACTCACTCTAGCCCGGGCAACAAAGTGAGACTCTGTCTCAAAAAAAAAGAAATCAAATTAAGTGTGGAGTTTTTTTGGTTTTATTTATTTATTTATTTATTTATTTATTTATTTATTTATTTATTTTTGCCTTTACAAAGCCATGCTACAATAAATTTCCTTGAGCATATTCTTTATGTACTGGTGCTATTCTTTTTGTAGGATAGATTATGAAGTATTGCTGGATCAACAGATATGTGCATTTTAAAATATATATTATTATAATATTTTTCAGAGAGGCTGTAGAAATTCATATTCCATACCCATATCAATAGTCTCACTAATCTTTTTTTCTTTTTTGCCAATCTGATGGATCAAAAAATGCTATACTCATTATTATGCTAATTAGCATTTCCTTGAATACTAGTGAGGCTGAGAATCTTTTCATAATGCCTATGATTTGCTTTTTTTTTTTCTGGAAGTGTCTGTTGCTATGCTTGCCAATTTTAATTGGATTAATTGTCCTTTTTAAAAATTGGTTTATAAGAGCTAGGTACTTTAGCAACTTTCATCTTTTGTCATAAATATTTTAAGTATTTAATCTATCATTTTTCTTTTGAAATTATTTATACTTTCTTTCACTATACAAAAACATGTTAATTTTTAATAGGTGATGTATGTACTATTACTTTTAGATGGTGACTTTAGGTTTCTAGAATTCAACTTTTGCTGCAGAAGGTCTTCTTTACAATTTTATAAATAATTTCTTACATTTGTATCTAATATTTTTATTTGTCACATTTAGACTTTTAATCCATCTGGAGTTTATTTTTGCATATGAAGTGGGGTAGAAGTGTAACTGTGTTTTCTTCCAGATGGATAGTCATTTCTGCTAGCACCATGTATCAAGTAAACCATCTTTCCCCCTCTAAATGAAATGTCATCTTTATTTATATCAAGTTCCCATTTGAATTTGTTTCTAGATTCTATATGAGGTCCTACTTATATTGTTGATTCCTGTGCTATACTTATGCTTTTTATTGTAACAACATAATAGTAAGTTTTATTACCTGACATATAAGGTTGGAATTATGTTTAACTGCTACTAACATAGATACAAATAGGAGAAGTTTAAACAAGAAATAAGTTTATTTTTTTCATATAAGAGAAGTCTGGGCCGGGTGCGGTGGCTCACGCCTGTAATCCTAGCTCTCTGGGAGGCCGAGGCGGGCGGATTGCTCAAGGTCAGGAGTTCGAAACCAGCCTGAACAAGAGCGAGACCCCGTCTCTACTATAAATAGAAAGAAATTAATTGGCCAACTAATATATATATACAAAAAATTAGCCGGGCATGGTGGCGAATGCCTGTAGTCCCAGCTACTTGGGAGGCTGAGGCAGGAGGATTGCTTGAGCCAGGAGTTTGAGGTTGCTGTGAGCTAGGCTGACGCCATGGCACTCACTCTAGCCTAGGCAACAAAGTGAGACTCTGTCTCAAAAAAAAAAAGAAGTCTTGTATACGAGGCCTAGGACTGGCATGGAAGCACCAGGCTCATTAGGACCCAGGCTTCTTCTCTCATATCTTTAGTGTGGTTTTCACCTTCATGAGCTCCGTGTGCTCCAAGATGGCTGCTGAAGCTCCTGCCATATATCCCTTATTCCAGATAGGAAGCAAACAGAGTAGGGATGGGCCAAAAGGGCAAAGGCCAGGCCTCCTTTCTAAGAGCTTTTCTGAAAGTTTCACCTAACAGATTTATTTATACTCCATCTGAAAGGGAAGCAGGGAAATGAAGTTCTTTAGCTGCCAGATATTGAAAGTAGTTTCAGCCACATCTAGGAAGGTAAACCCTTCCACCCCCATTCTGTTTTTTTGTTCATTGGTTAGTCTCAGACATTTATGTTTTTAATTAGTTAATTAGTTTTTTAATTTTAATTTTTTAAGGAGCAATTTTAGAATTATGGAAAAATTCAGCAGATAGGACAGAGAATTTCCACATACCCCCTTTCCACTCATTCCCCTAACCATACACACACACACACACACACACACACACACACACGGAGGATTTTCCCTATTATTAACATCTAACATTAATATAGTACATTTATTACAATTAATGAACCAATATTAGTATGTTACTATTAACTAAAGTCCATAGTTTACAGTAAGGTTCACTCTGTGTTGTACACTCCTATGGGTCTTGACATATGCATAATGTCATGTGTCCGCCATTATAGTATCAAACAGAGTCATTTTACCACACTAAAAATCCTCTATGCTTCATTTACCCATCCCTTCCCAAATACCTCTGAACTCTTGGCAATCATTCATCTTTTTACCGAATTTACAGTTTGCCTTTTCCCCAATGTCAGACAGTGTGCAGCCTTTTCAGACAGATTTCTTCCATTTAGCAATGTGCATTTAAGTTTCCTCCATGTCTTTTCATAGCTTGAGAGCTAATTTCCTTTTATTGCTGAGTAATATTCTATTGTATAGATATACCAGTTTGTTTAGCCATTTACCTATTGAAGGACATCTTGATTGTTTCCAGTCTCTGACAATTATGATTAAAGACATTTATGAATTTTTGTGTGCAGGCTTTTATGTGGACATAATTTCAACTCATTGAAGTAAATACATAAGAGCACAATTGCTGAAATACATGGCATGATTATGCTTAGCTTTGTAAGAAACTGCCAAATTGGCTCACGCCTATAATCCTAGCACTCGGGGAGGCCGAGCTCAAGGTCAGAAGTTGGAAACCAGCCTGAGCAAGAGCCAGACCCCATCTCTACTAAAAAAAAATAAAAAGAAATTAATTGGCCAACTAAAAATATATAGAAAAAATTAGCCGGGCATGGCGGCACATGCCTGTAGTCCTAGCTACTTGGGAGGCTGAGGCAGGAGGATCACTTGAACCCAGGAGTTTGAGGTTGCTGTGAGCTAGGCTGATGCCATGGCACTCTAGCCCTGGCAACAGAGTGAGACTCTGTTTCAAAAAAAAAAAAGAAAAGAAACTGCCAAATTGTCTTCCAAAGTGGCTGTACCATTTTACATTCCTATCAGCAATGAATGAGAGCTCCTGTTGCTTGATATACTCACAGGCATTTGGTGTTGTGTTTTGGATTTTAATTATTCTGATAGTGTCATAGTAGTATCTCAATGTTGTTTTAATTTGAAGTTTCCTAATGACATATGCTATTGAGTATCCTTTCAAATTCTTATTTGCCATCTGTATATCTTCTTTGGTGAGGCGTCTACTCACATATTTTTCCCATTCTTTTTTTCAGAATATTAGAGGGGGTACAAATGCTTTGGTTACATATATTGCCTTTGTACTGCCTGAGTCAGACCTACAAGCATCCCCCCCCCCCCCGCCCAGACAGCACGCACCATACCCGTTAGGTGTGAATTTACCCATCCCTTCCTTCCCCCTCCCACCTGCCCTACACTCTCGATTAATGTTACTACTATATGTGCACCTGTGTTGATCAGTTAGTACCAATTTGATGGTGAGTACATGTGGTGTTTGTTTTTCCATTCTTGTGATGCTTCCCTTAGAAGAATGGGCTCCAGCTCTATCCAGGATAAAACAAGAGATAGTTCACCATTTTTTATGGCTGAGTAGTGCTCCATGGTATACATATATCACATTTCATTAACCCACTCATATATTGATAGGCACTTGAGTATTTTGTCCATTTTTTAATTTTTTTTCTTATTGTTGAGTTTTAAGAGTCCTTTATATTTTGGATATGAATCTTTTATCAACTATGTGTTTTGTAAATATTTATTTATGTACTTTTTTTAGACATAATGCTATTGCACACTTAAAAGACTACAGTATGTGCCACCATAATTTTTATAGGTACTGGAAACCAAAAAATTTGTGTAACCTCACTCTATTTTGATATTCACTTTATTGCAGTGGTCTGGAACCAAACCCACTGTTATCTCTGAGGTATGCCTGTGATTTTTGTGAAAGGTGTAAGGTCTGTGTGTTTTTGTTTTTTGGGTTTTATGTGTTTGTTGTTTGTTTTGCTTATGGATGTCCAATTTTCCAGCACCATTATTTCAAAAAACTATTCTTTCTCCATTAAGTTACCTTTTCTCCTTTGTCAAAGATCAGTTGACTGACTATATTTATGTGGGTCTGTGTCTGAGCTCTCCATTCCCTCCCTTGATCTATTTGTCTATTCTTTTGTCAATACCACCCCATCCTGATTACTGTAGCTTTACAGTAAGTCTTAAAGTCAGGAAGTGCCGGTCCTCTGGACTCTGCTCTTCTTCAGTATTAAGTTGGCTATCTGGGTTTTTGCCACTTCATATAAACTTTGGGATCAGTTTTCACAAAATAACTTGCTGGAATTTTGATTAGGATTGAAAGAATCTATAGTTACAAGTTGGGAGGAATTGATATCTTAACAATATTGAGTCTTCCAATCCATAAGCATGAAATGGCTCTCATTTATTTATATCTTGAGTGATTTCTTTCATCAGAGCTTTGTTGTTTTCCTCATATAAATTCTACATATATTTTGTTAGATTTATACTGTTTCTTTGGAAAGATGGCTGACTAGAGACATAGGTTGCCATATTGTCCCAGAGGAAAGGAAGGGAGGTTTCAGATAGAGGAGACGAGGGAAAGGGAACAGCTCAGGTGTAGTTAGGGGGGAAAGGTGCTGGAGCCCGCCAGAGACTTCACAGAAAGAAATCGTGAAGTAGAACAGAAAGAAAAAAGATATTACAGAGACCAAACCTGGAGAAGCTTGGAGCCCAGTGAAGGCAATAGATGCAGTTTCATTTCTCTTTCCCTCACACCTCAGGTAGTCGGTGGGTTGCCGGGCTGCTTGGGAGCTTTTCCACCCTCACAAGCCCAAACACTGCTGCAACCACTGAACTGGAACCCTCTTGAAAATATACTATTTGTTTTCTTTTTAATTCTTTTTTGGGGGGGTAATAATGTAAATGGTTTTTGTGTTTTTAATTTCAAATTCAAATTGTTTATTGCTGGTACATAAGAAAGAAATTGACTTTTGTATATTAACCTTGTATCTTACAATCTTGCTATAATAATTTATTCCAGGAATTTTTTTTGTTGATTCTTTGGGATTTTCTATGCAATCATGTCATTGGTGAACAAAGACAGTTATATTTCTTTATCAATCTGTATACCTGTTATTTGCCTTTTCTCATCTTTTTGTTTTACTAGGATTTCCAGTACAATGTTGAATAGGACTAGTGAAAGGCCACATCCTTGCCTTCTTCTTGGTCTTAGAGGGAAGGCACCTAGTTTCTCACCATCAACATGATGCTAGCTATAGGGTTTTTGGAGATGTTGTTTTTTTAAGTTGAGGAAGTTCCTTGTATTCTTAGTTAGCTGGTAGTTTTTATAATGAATGAATATTGGATTTTTTTCCAGTGCTTTTTCTGCACCTATTGGTATGATTGTGTAGTTTTTCTTCTTTAGCCTGTCGATGTGATGGATTACAGTAATTGATTTTTGAATGTTGTACTAGCCTTGCATACCTAAAATCCCACTTGGTCATGTTGTGTGATTCTCTTGCTGTAATTTTTGGATTCAATTTGCTAATATTTTGTTGATTTTTGCATCTATGTGCATGAGAAATATTTGTCTGTAGTTTTCCTTTATTGTAATGACTTTATCTGATTTGGGTATTAAGGTAATGCTGGCCTCAGTGAATGGGGTAAGAAGTGTTCCCTCTGTTTCTACTTTCTGGAATAGATTCAGGAGGATTGGAATAGTTTGTTCTTTAAATATTTGGTAGAATTTATCAGTAACCCATGTGAGCCTGGTGCTTTCTGCTTTGGAAGATTATTAGTGGTTGATTCAATGTTTTTAATAGACATAGACCTATTCAGATTATCTATTTCTCCCAATGTGAGTTTTAATAGTTTGCATCTTTCAAGGAATTGGTTCATTTTATCTAAGTTATCAAATTTGTGGGCGTAGGTTTGTTCATAATATTTCTTTATTAACCTTTTAAAGTCCATGAGATCAGTAGTGGTGACTTCTTTTTCCATTTCTGATATTATTAAAAATAGTAATTTATGTCTTCTCTCCTTTTTCTTAGGTTGGTGAAAGATTTATCCATTGTATTAATTTTGTCAAGAACCAACTTTTCATTAATTTTCTCTATTGTTTTCTTATTTACAATTTCATTGATTTCTGTTCTAATTTGTATTATTTATTTTCTTCTGCTTCTTTTAAAATTTCATTGCTTTGCTTTCCATAGCTTCCTAAAGTGGAAGCTCAGACTGATTTTAGATTTTTCTTCTATGCTAAAATATATATACAATGCTATTAATTTCCCTCTAAGCATGTTTTTGCTGCATCCTACAAATTTTG
Source organism: Microcebus murinus (assembly GCF_040939455.1). Taxonomy (NCBI): domain Eukaryota; kingdom Metazoa; phylum Chordata; class Mammalia; order Primates; family Cheirogaleidae; genus Microcebus; species Microcebus murinus. The sequence goes on along the minus strand of NC_134117.1, from coordinate 28,914,082 downwards.
ATGGGTTGTGTTTTCATTTTCATTTAGCTCAAAATATTTTTTAAGTTCTCTTGAGACTTCTTTGACTTATATGTTATTTAGAAGTGTGTGTTGAATCTCAAAATATTTTGGAATTTTCCAACTGTCTTTCTGTTAATGATTTATAGTTTACTTTCATTGTGTTCTGAAAGAATACTTTGTGTGACTTCTATCCTTTTAAATTTGTTAAGATGTGTTTTATGACCCAGACATTTATTTTTTCAAATGGATTTTCCATTATCTTTGCCCAATTAATTTAAATTTCCTTTTCAGATTTCACAAGATTGGCAAAATGTTGATATTTATTAAATCTGGATAATGAAAACATGAACCTACATTATACTATTTTCTGAATTTTTGTGCATATGTGAAAAGTTTCATAATAAAAAACTTTTTTAAACAACCTAAAACTATAGTAAAGTATTTGACATATAGTAAGGATCAACAAGCCATCAACACCATCATCTTCACTATTATCATCATCATCATCATAGTCACCATCATCATCATCATCATCAGAAAAGACAGTTTTGGGACTTTGTATTGCTTCCATTTTCAACTTCTTCCTCTCCAGACACTCCATCTCGTTATTATGTAAACATATTCAAGTTTCCCTTCTCTTCTACTTTACGGCTCAGTCATATTTAACTCTGTTGATCTGTTACTTCTGCTGTCTCTCTCTCCCTCTGGCTTCCTGGTCACCGTTCCTCCTGGTTTCTCTCCAACCTTTCTGGCCTCATTCCGTCTCTATGGACAGTTTTCACTGCCTGTCTCACGTACTTTGGTGCTTCCCAGGGTTCTATGTCAGGTCCGTTTCTCTCTCAGTCTATACACTGTCACTGGATGATCTCACAGTCCCCATCTTGGGGTGAGTACCATCTCCCACCTCCCACCCAATGGCCAAGCTGAAAGCCTGGGTCACCCTCTCTTCCCTGTCTCCTTCACCACCCACATCCAGTCTCTATGTCTGCTAGGTTTGATTGTTTTTGTACCTCCACCCAAATGCATGTGTTGAAACTTAATCTCCAGTGTGTGATAGTAATAAGAGGTGGGGATTTTAGGAGATCATTAAGTTACGAGGGTGGAGCTCTAATGAATGGGATTAAGGCCTTTGTAAAAGAGGCTTCATACAGCATTCAGCCCTTTTTGCCCTTCCACCTTCCGCCATGTTAGCACACAGCATTCAAGGTGCCATCTTGGAAGCAGAGAGCAACCCTCCCAGACACTGAATCTGCTGGTGCCTTGATCTTTTACTTTCCAACCTCCAGAAGTGTGAGAAAATAAATTTCTCTTCTTTATCAATTACCCAATCTGTGGTATTTTGTTATAGCAGCACAAACCGACTAAGACGATGTCAGATGGCTATGACTTTCTTGCTGCTTTTATTGCATCCCCTTCTTTCCAGTGCCCCACATCCTAATTTAGGCCGTGATCTTCTCTTCTCTGAACCCCTGCATCAGTCTCCTAATTGGTCTTCTTGCATTGAGTCTTTGTCCCTCCAATCTTTTCTCCACAGGAATAACCTTTCCAAAACCCAAATCTGCATGTCCTTTGCCTGCTTAAACCCCACGGGATGAGTTTTAATCCTTAGCTACTTCATGCTATTTACTTCCTTTCCTCACCATCCTCTCTCTGCTCTCCTCCACCACCAACAACCACCTGTTCCTTGAAACGTATGTATAGTCTCCTAGAATGTGCCTCTGCATGTGTTGCTCCCTCTGCTGGAATCACTGTCCCTCCCCTTGTCAGGACTCAGGTGAGAGAGCCTGTCTCTGGGCGGCTTTCCCAGCCTACCTACCTCGCGCTCTCCCTCCCGCCATTCTTGCTCACTCCAGCTTGCATCACTCCACGGTGAAGTCTAGTGTCTGTCTCCCCTGTGACACTGAACGCTGCTAAGGTCCCAGGCTAGTGCCCCATGCACCACTGCATCCCACTGCCTGGTGCAGGCCTGGCACATAGGAGGTGCTCAGAAAATGTTGGCCAAATAAACAAATGGATGCCTGAAGGTCAGGAACAGAGAGGCAGAAGAAGCAGAATTTGAGAAAATGATTAGTCATGTGGTGGAGTTCCTGGGCAGCACAGTTTCTGTTTTGAACACTTCGAAATACTGATATATTAAATAAATATATGATTTATATAGAGTGATATGTCAAATAAACATATAGGTTTAAACTAAATTAAGTATTTTCTTTTTTTTTTTTTTTTTTTTTTTTTTGAGACAGAGTCTCGCTTTGTTTTCCAGGCTAGAGTGAGTGCCGTGGCGTCAGCCTAGCTCACAGCAACCTCAAACTCCTGGGCTCAAGCGATCCTCCTGCCTCAGCCTCCCGAGTAGCTGGGACTACAGGCATGCGCCACCATGCCCGGCTAATTTTTTTTATATATATATCAGTTGGCCAATTAATTTCTTTCTATTTATAGTAGAGACGGGGTCTCGCTCTTGCTCAGGCTGGTTTTGAACTCCTGACCTTGAGCAATCCACCTGCCTCGGCCTCCCAAGAGCTAGGATTACAGGCATGAGCCACAGCGCCCGGCCTAAGTATTTTCTTATACTTGATTTTAGGGTAAACAAGTGGCGGTAGGGAATCAAAGAATTACAAAAATTATGAGAAAAAAACATTTGGTAAATGTTTTATGATACACAATATATTTAATAAAAAATCTTAATGCAAACCATATATCAGATAGTGTATATATTGGCCAAAAATGAAGGCACCACAGTCAGATCTGGGTTTGAATTCCAGCTTCCCACTTACTACTCATGTGACCTTGGACACATTTCCTTACCTCTCTGTTCCTCGTTTTCTTATTGTTAAATAGGTACAGTAATGTTTATACCTCAGAGGGTTATTATGAAAATTGCATGAGTCAATATTTGTAAAGAGTTTGGAATAGTGCCTGGGCCTGGTGAGCATTCCAGAAATGTTAATTAACCAATAATAATAGTTAACTAATGACTCATAAATGTATCTAATTTATATTTGTAAATAATATATATTTGTAAATATATTATTGATCAATACAGTAACAGAAAAAAAGACTGGAGGGAAATATACCTAAATATGTGAAGGTGAAATCATGGATGACTTTCTTCATTTAATTTTTCTCATGAAAAAATACATTACTTTTATCATCAGAAATAAATAATATTTTTTAAATGGAGGTAATTCAACCTGCAAATGCAGAAAAGACTTCTGCTGTAGACCACCTTGGTCCAGGGTTCTCCATGGCCTAGTTTAGGAGCCACTGCCCTGTCACATGTCACACATACACTCAACAGCACTTTCTTTGGGGCTGCTCTAACCTTCTGTATTCAGCCTTGCACCTCAGGCAGTCCTAGGCCTCCAAGGGCTGGCCGTTTGGGCAGGCCCAGGTTCCCATGTGAGCTGTCCATGCTTGTTAAGGGGGTAAGAAATCTGAGCTTTCTCTCCTGGGCAGCCTGTGGGCTTTGCTGGAGGTGGGGGTAACTCCTTTGTGAGCTCAGAGAGAGCTGTCACCTCCTGCAGCCTTCCTGGAAGGTCTTCTTCCTCTGGGACTCTTGTGCCTCCACATCACTTCTCTAGCAGTTGGTCTTCAGTCCTGACAGCAGGGCTCTCTGCTCAAGCAGACTGGGGCCATTAGTTTTGTGGGTACATGATGTTCTGTGCACCTGGCATTTTCTACCTTCCAGTGTCCCTGAAGTCCTCACATGACTTGCCTAATCAATCCAAAGCTCTCTTTCCAATTTTTAGATTTTCTGCAAGTCCTTCCCACACCCTTCTTCTTGATTCCCATTGGCTTAGGGGCACTCAACCTTCCAAGGCTGGCCAACCCTCTCGCAGAAGTCCCTCAACCATCAGCCAATCTGTGTGCAGCAAGGTTCATGGTTTAAAATAAATAAACATGTAGATAGATATACATGACATAGATATAGATCTTACTTATAGCTCTTATTTTTTGTCATTCTAAAAAGTCCTCAACCTAACTGACTAGAAGACTTTACATACATTGACATTTCTTCCTGGATTTGTAACTTCCCTCCCCAAATTGTTCAAGCGCTTAAGTGGCTGAGCAGGAAAGGGCCCCTGGTTTCAGGGCTAATAGAACTCAGCTTTCGACACTGACACTTCCCCTTCTGGCCCCTGCGCCTCCCCTGAGCTGCAAAGTCTCAGTGGAACAAGTGCCTCTCCCTGCTTCACCACCCCGCTTTGCCTAAACAGCGTCTCCTTGCTGACTCTTTTTTTTCTTGTTCTTGTTCTTTTTTCTTAGGACAGAGTCTTGCTCTGTCACCCTGGCTAGAGGGCAGTGGCCTGATCATAGCTCACTCCAACCTCAAACTTCTGAGCTCAAGGGATCTTCCTGCCTCAGCCTCCCAAGTAGCTGGAACTATAGATGCGCTCCACCACACCTGGGTAATTTTTCTATTTTTTGTAGAGACAGGGTCTCACTCTTGCTCAGGCTGGTCTCGAACTCCTGAGCTCAAGCAATCCTCCCGCCTAGGCCTCCCAGAGCACTAGGATTACAGGCGTGAGCCACCGCACTCGGCCCCTCCCTGGCTCTTGAAGTGTCTCACTCTTCTCTGCTCCTCCATGGCTGTCCCTCCTCCTGCTTCTTTTCTCCCCTAAACCCTCTCCCTGGGCTTCCTCAACAGCTGCCCTGCGGGCGGGAGGAGACCTCTGCCCCAGCGGGTTCCTTTTTCTTCCAGGGATACGTCCACACAGACTTCCCGCGCTCTCGCTGTTTGTCATCGTTGTTGTTTTTGTTGTTTTACTTTTTAATATAAAACCAACACATACTCATCAGGAAAGAGCGGGTAGGGCAAGCCCTGGCTGAGGAATTAAGGACACGTGGGTCGCTTCCACACCCTTTCTTTGTGACGCATTTCTCTGTGAGACTCCAGCAGAGCCCTGCCAGTCTTCCCTGTCATGGCGTCGGCCCCGCCAGCACACCCTCGTACTCACTGGCTGCTGGGAAGGGAGCTACGTCTCCTCAGGTCTTGACCATCTCCTTACACATATTTCATTTTTCCTTTTATTCTGACAGAAACGCGCTCATTCTCCGCATGTCTCTGCCCAATTCCCTGGCGTTGGAGAAATCCGTGGGGGGCGGGCTCGGAGATGGCTTCGAGACGCAGCTGTGCGTTTCCGCCCTGCGTCCTGTCGGCGCTACCGCCCCGCTTCCCGCTTTGCGTGACTTGGTTTCGGAAGGTCAGCGTGTCGGCTGTGCGAGGTCTGCGCTCCTAGTGCCTGATGCTACATATTTAGTTAAATAGGTCCTTTCTGGTGTCTTTTAATCTTGATTCTTTTCCCACAGTTGCGACTAAAATTGTCCCGTGGCGCCTGCACTAGTTTCCTGTGGCCGCTGTGGCCAATGACCACAAATGCTGCAGCTTGAAACAACAGAAATTAATTCTTTCCCAATTCAGGAGACAGAAAGTCTGACATCAAGGTGTCAGCACGGTGGCACTTCCTCTAAAGGCCTGGAGGGGACAAACCTTCTGTCAACTAAAGAAAAAAAATCAGGCTTTTAAGGAATTGCGGTTAGTTTTCAGTCAGAGTCTTACTGGGAATCGCGACTAGGAGAGTCTTGCAGTTTCTGCTAGATGCTGCAAAGCAGCGTTTCAGCCCGTGTTTCGGGTACAGGCGGTGGCAGCTCTGCACGTGTTCCTGAGTTACACCAAACGTGCTCAGAAGTTACGTTCGTGCAAAATCGCATCCAAGTTTGGGTGTGAGGGTACATCTGGTTAGAGATTACAGAGGCATAATCATTAATCCTATCAGATGTTATTTTACGTATAGGAAGAGTCAAAGGCCAAGCTCATTGAGTTTACCTTTTCTAAAAATGCTGTGATTCAGGCAAGAGAAGTGGGAACTGGTGCTCTCTCCTGCTTACCATTTCGGGGCATTGCTTTGGGGGGCTTTGCTGGGTCACTGAGGCAGGGCTTTGTGAAATTCTGCTGACACTTGCTGCTTAATTTCACACTTCCTCATTTCTCCAGCTTCCAGAGTCTCCAGGAGTTCCCTGGCTTATGCCTGCATAACTCAGTTCTGTCTCCATCTTTGTTCACAGGACCTTCTCCTCTTCTCCCAGGTCTCTTCTCTGTGTCTCTTATAAGGACATTTGTCATTGGATTTAGGGTCCCCCCAGATAATTCAGGATGATTTCGCCTTGAGATTGCATCTGCGAAGACTCTTTTTCCAAATAAGGCCACATTCATAGGTTCCAGGGTTAAGACGTAGACATAGCTTTTTGGGAGCCACCATTCAACCCACCGTAGCACCACTCTTCTCAGGTCTAGGGATTGAGTGTTTTCCCTTTACACTTTTCAGGTGGGAGCTCTTGTTCTCCCATCCAGAATAGTCCCTTCCCCTTAGATCTTTTGTCATGTAGCGGTTAGAATCACGAGAAAATGGTTCCTTTGTTCTGCTGATCCATCAGAGAATCCCAAACCAGTCCTGTCACATATATATTTTCTTCATCAAACTGAATGTTGTTGCTTATGCAAACCTATGCATTCTTTACCCCAAGGACCAAAGGTTACATCTCAAGGAGGAAGGAATTATTTTTTGAGTGCCTAGAATATAGTAAGTGCTGTTATCTTATTTAACTCTTACAACAACCCTGAGTCTTACAATCCATTTTCTCTTCTTTAGAGAATGGAAAACTGAGGCTCAGGGAGGTTAAGTAACTGTTAAAACACACACAGTAAATAGCAGGACCCAGCTCTGGCAACCTCACAGCCTTATGGTCCTGCCTCTACCAAACTGCCTTTGGGGTTTTTCCAGATGAGGTGAGTGCAGCACAGAGACAATGAATAATGACAACAACAGGACCAGAAGCTTGGTCTCCATTCCCAGTTCTTTGTTCTTCCCACCAAACTGTATTTGCCACTCAGAACAGAGGTGTTATTTGAGCTGACAGAAAGACACACACCCTGACTGAGCTCAGAAAGAACCTGAACTTTGGAGTCAGAGCTTGAGCCTATTCCAGTTCCACTGCCTGGTAGGAAATGCTTCTGGACCAGTCACTGGGCAGCTCTGACACGCAGCTTCCCCGTCTGTAAAATGGAGTCGTAATGGCACCCATCTCTCTGCGTCACCATTAGGATTGGGGAATACACGCTAAAGTGCACAGTTTGTAGAATGCATTCAACAAATGGTAACTATGACAACTATTTCTATTTCTGGGCTGGGCGTGGTGGCTCACGCTTATCATCCTAGCACTCTGGGAGGCCGAGGCAGGTGAATTGTTTGAGCTCAGGAGTTCAAGACCAGGCTGAGCAAAAGTGAGACCTCGTCTCTACTGAAAAAAAAAAAAATAGAAAGAAATTAGCTGGACAATTAAAAATATATAGAAAAAAATTAGCCGAGCATAGTGGCGCATGCCTGTAGTCCCAGCTACTCAGGAGGCTGAGACAGGAGGATCACTTGAGCCCAGGAGTTTGAGGTTGCTGTGAGCTAGGCTGATGCCACGGCACTCTAGCCTAGGCAAGAGAGTGAGAGTCTGTCTCAAAAAAAAACAAAACAATAAAAATCAAATAGATAAACAACAACAAGAAAAACAAATAAATATATTTCTATCCAATGGCTCTTCAAAATTAAAGGGATTTTTAATGATAAAAGAAAAAGCAATTCATGTGTGTGACAAAGAGTGTAAAGCAACCTCTCCCTGCCCCAGAAGATTCCAGTCCTAGTCCTTGAAAATAGCCATTGCTACCAGGACCTTCTGTATGGTTCCACAAATTTTCTATGCATTTGGAAGTATGTTATCCATTTGTTATACACATAGGATCATATAAATTCACACTTACTTTTAGAACTAAGTAATTGTCCCGGCTGGAAGCAGACACAGATGGAGCTTAGTGTGCAGAATGCTCACCAGGGAGTGCTCTCAGGAGTGACATCTCTGGAAGGAGGGGTGGAGGGAGAAGTCAAAGCTGCGACAGCCTGGGAGTTAAATGTACCATCAGAATTTGTCCCATGTCATGTGTTCCTAAAGGCCTAGGCCTTTCTGCCTGCACTGATATCAGGGGGCCAACCTGTGAGGTTGACAGCTGAAGGTTACCTGCTCTCCCAGCACCCTGCTGCCCTGGCTGACCTGCCTACCTGCAGGAAGACCCAACCCCTGTAGATGCGGTGAGTCTGGCTGCACTGGGCAGTGTGACTTTCAAACTAGTTTTATGTGAGTTTTTACTGCCTGGGGAAGAGTCACCATTACCTCATCTTCCCCTTTTGACAACAGAACTTCTGGTTTCTCTTTGGCTGAGATGTATGGTAAAGGGCTGTGGGAGCGGAAGGGATTAAGTCTCTGCATGTTTCTCTGCCAAATATTGAAAACAGAAAGTGGCTGAGGATTCCCATCCTGTGAAAGACAAGCACAAACGGTCATTCACACCATGACAATGGGCTCTTTCTGTCCACATCCTTTTTAGTATTTTTCTTCATTCAGCACTTGCTGAATCAAATACCAAGGTGGGAATTTGGAGCCATTGCCTCATGGTCTGAAAGGGACAGATGCCACTGCCATGTCCAGGATAAAGTCCCCAAAGGGGGCTGCTGTGTAAGTCAGCTTACTCCATAGGTGGCCCCACACCTCCCACACCCTTTCCTTCTTCCTCCTCCCTCAAGCATAGGCTGGTGCATGGAAAAGCCGAGATTGGGAGGAGCTGGGCCAGGCTCTGTCCTAGGGATAATGACTTTCTTGAGAACAGGAACTAGGCCTTGATCAATATTATGGGTGGGAACGTAAAATGGCACAACCATTTTTAAAAACAGTTTGGCAAGTTTCTTATAAAGTTAAATAAACACCAAATGAGCCGGCCTCTCCACTCCTAGATAAATGCAAATATATATTCATGCAGTGACTTGTACTTGAGTGTTCATAGCAGCTTTATTCATAATAGCTCAAGCTGGAACCGACCCAAATGTCCATCAGATAAAAAAGAAAGTGTGATATATCCTTACAATGGAATACTAATCAGCAATAAAAAGAGATGAATTATTGATATACACAAAATATGGGTGAATCTCAAAAACAAACTGAAGAAAAGAAGACAGACACAAAAGTATACACTGTATGATTCCATTTATATGAAACTCTAAGAAAATCAGTTTAACCTGTAGTGACAGAAAGCAGATCCAAAGTTACCTGGGGCTAAAGGCAATTGACTATAAAAGGGCATTAAGGGAATGATAAAAACATTCTATATCTTGACTGTGGTGGTGACTATATGGTACATAAATTTGTCAAAATCCATCAAAGTGTATATTTTAAATGAATGGATTTCATTGTATGCAAATGATTCCTCAAAAAAGTTGGTTAGAAATAGAATACATAAGCAAGAATATTAAATAAAAATGTGAAAAGTAAACAAAAAGTTAAGACTCATTCTGGAAACAAAACAATGAATAGAAAATAATAATAGAAAACTTCCTTAAGCTGATAAAGATTATCCATCAGAAACCAAGAGCAAACATCATATGGAATGGTGAAACAGCATTTCAATTACAAGTGCCTGCTAACATCTATGACCCAACATTGTACTGAAGGATCATTCTAGAGTCCCCATTGGTTCTCAACAAGGAAGGTACATACACCCTAAGAGATCTATACATACATCCTAGGAAATGTAGTAGAAGAATATGGGGGCATATTTGGTTGTCATAATGATCGGGGGTGTGACAATGGCATTCACTGGGTAAGACCCAAAGATGCTAGATATTTGCAATCCAAGGCGCAGCTCCATAAATCAAGGAATTGTCCCACGTTCCACACAACTCTCTAATGTCTTCCTCTGTTTTACGTATAAATTCAAGGATTAAATCCTTTGAAAATATTTTACACACACGTAAATTTTCTAGGAATGAAACTATCACATAATTTGAGGGACTATTGTACTTTGCTTTTTCCAAACTTTACCAAGAGCTGTTGACCATTTCAAAAAATCTTGTTACCTACAGCACCACTGTAGATACTTGAGTAGCCTATATGACTCTCTTGTATCAGTCTAAATTGGTATTGTCACATTCTCAGTGGTAATGTGCATAGAGAGAAGCATCTGACAATTTCATTATGGCTGCAAGTACATTTTGAAATAATACCATCTTACTAGTATTACAGGGGTAGTGACTCATACCTGTAGTCCGAGCTACTCAGGAGGCTGAGGCAGGAGGATCACTTGAGCCCAGGAGTTTGGAGCTCCAATGAGCTATTGAGATAGGAAACCAGAAGGTCCAACTCTTATAGAGTTGCAAGACTCAAATCAAGGTCTCTGACAAAAAGAGGAAAACAGAATGCAGTGAAGAAACTAGTTGAAACCAGTTAGTGCCAAGATGGCAAAGAAAACGACACCCGCTTGTCCTTATTGCTCATTATATCCTGCTTATAATGTGTTAGCATGCTTACAGAAACTCCTACCAGCACCATGACAGTTTACAGTCACCATGACAACCCCATAAGTTGTCTTATATGGTATGAAAAGAGGAGGAACCCTTGATTCCTGGAACTCTCAGCCCCTTCTCCCCCCAAAATCCATGAATAATCCACCCCTTACTTAGCATATAATCTAGAGATAGCCATAGAGTTCACCAGCAAGGTGCAGGGGCTATTCTGTCTATGGAGTAGCTCACTGGCCACTTATTTGTTTAATAAATTTGGCTTTCATTTCCAGCTTAAGGCTGACACTTGAATTCTTTCCTCTTGGCCTTCAGGCTGGACCCCAGTTTTGGGGTCCTCTTTCTTGTATCACTATGATATCACCACTGGACTCCAGCCTGGGTGACAGAGCGAGACCCTGTCTCTAAAACAAAATTTAAAATTTTTGAAAAAATACTGTCTTATTATAAGACACGTTTCCTTAAGTTCTCCTATAGCACAATAATGCTGGTTTAGAAATCATGAGATTAAGTGGTTTATATTATTCATGAATTTTGTTTCCAATTAGTCAAGGTGTTCCAGTTAGTCAAGTCAATTTTTGTTTAAAATCTGTTGGAATTGAGAACCACTGTTCTAGTGTCATAAGCAAAGTAACTGAGTTAAACTATAGAAAGGAAAAAATAGAAGCTGTTTTTCAGAGATATAATTACATTAGAAAATTCAAGAGTCAACCAAAAACCATTAGAATTGGTAAGAGAGATCTACTAAGGTAGCAATTATAAAATAAATGTAAAAGGATGATTAACGGTGATATATAAGCATGCACTGGTTTTATTTTTTTTTATTTTTTTTTATTTTATTTATTTATTTTATGTTTTTGAGACAGAGTCTCGCTTTGTTGCCCAGGTTAGAGTGAGTGCCGTGGTGTCAGCCTAGCTCACAGCAACCTCAAACTCCTGGGCTCAAGCGATCCTTCTGCCTCAGCCTCCCGAGTAGCTGGGACTACAGGCATGCGCCACCATGCCAGGCAAATTTTTTCTATGTATATTATTTGGCCAATTAATTTCTTTCTATTTTTTTATAGTAGAGACGGAGTCTTGCTCAGGCTGGTTTTGAACTCCTGACCTTGAGCAATCCGCCCGCCTCGGCCTCCCAGAGTGCTAGGATTACAGGCGTGAGCCATCGTGCCTGGCCTGGTTTTATTTTTTATATATATAAATATCAACTTTGTTTTGTAAGACTCACTTCCTACCCTAACCCGGTGAGGAAGACTAAGCATTGTCCATGAATATCTCTTCTGCTACACATAATGATTTTGCTTTGTGTGGTGGTTATTACATACAGAGGTGCAGAGAGGGGATGGTGAGGGGGAGAGTGAGATCTCTCTCCTCTTACTCTCTCTCTTCTGTCCTGTGGGCCAAAGCTCTCAGCAGAAGGAGACTGGACAGCAATAATGGAAGATCTGGAGGGGAGGCTGTGCCCCTGGTCATGATCTTCCCTCTGTTGGTTCCTTTCCCATTTTCAGTAAAGGAGAGAAAGAGAGAGGAGAGGAGAGGAGAGGAGAGGAGAGGAGAGGAGAGGAGAGGAGAGGAGAGGAGAGGAGAGGAGAGGAGAGGAGAGGAGAGGAGAGGAGAGGAGAGGAGAGGAGAGGAGAGGAGAGGAGAGGAGAGAGAGGAGAGAGAGAGGAGCAAAGGAAAAAAATTTTAGACAAAGAAAATAAAGAAAAAGAAATAATAGTAAAACAAAGCAGAAAAAGAATGGTATATATGTGCATGCTTGGAAAAAAAGGATATGCTCCCAAATATTAAAGTACTTGACTTAATTGGGGGGCAGGAGATGTTGGGGGACATTATAGATGATTCTTACTTTATGCAAGTCTATATTTTAAAAACTTTACAATATGGTCTAGCAATTCCACTCTTGGATGTATACCCAAGAGAAATGGAAAACATATGTGCACACAAAAACTTGTACACAAATATTCATAGCAGCATTATTCATAATAGCCAAAAGTAGAAGCAATCCAAATGCCCATCAACTGGTAAATGAATAAGTAAAATGTAGTGTATCCATATGATGGCATATTGCTGGGCAATAAAAAGAAATGAAGTACTAACACATGCTACAATATGAGTGAACCTTGCAAACATTATGCTAGGTGAAGTCACAAAGGACCACATATTATATGAATTAATTTATATGAAATGTCCAAAATAGGAAAATCTATAGATAAAAGAAAATTAATGGGTGTCCAGGCCTAGGGGAATGAGGGCATTGGGGGATGATGGCTAAGGGGTGCAAAGTTTCTTTATGGGGTAATGAAAATATTCTGGAATTTGTTGTGGTGATGATTGCACATATCTGTGACTATACTAAAAGCCATTGAATAGTACACTTTAAATGGGTCAATTGTATGCTATGTAAATCATATCTCAATAAAATTATTAAAAACTTTATAAGGAGCATGTATTACTTTTATACTAATAAAAAGTAGTGCTTTGGCCGGGCGCGGTGGCTCACGCCTGTAATCCTAGCTCTCTGGGAGGCCGAGGCGGGCGGATCCTTTGAGTTCAGGAGTTCGAAACCAACCTGAGCAAGAGCGAGACCCCGTCTCTACTATAAATAGAAATAAACTAATTGGCCAACTAATATATATACAAAAAAATTAGCCGGGCGTGGTGGTGCATGCCTGTAGTCCCAGCTACTCGGGAGGCTGAGGCAGAAGGATCGCTTGAGCCCAGGAGTTTGAGGTTGCTGTGAGCTAGGCTGACGCCACGGCACTCACTCTAGCCTGGACAACAAAGTGAGACTCTGTCTCAAAAAAAAAAAAAAAAAGTAGTGCTTTATCTGTTAAACGTACATATTATCCTGTGGATTTGTTATATATTAAAGATCCACACACACACCAAAATCAAAACTATTATATGAGAACTCTGCCCTGAGTCCTCTGGATAATTACTCTTATAAACAGGTAGATCATCTAATGAAAGTGGGAGGGAATAAAATGTAATAATAGCAAAAAAAAACTGAAAAAAGAAAAGCAACATACAGCAGTGAACAAAATGGAAGGTCCAGAAATAGTCTCAGCTAAATATAAACTCATTATATGATATTATAAGCTTTTAAAAACTCTGAGGTGAGGACACTTTCTTTGAATGGTGTTGGAATAATTAGATAGTAATTTAGGAAGGAAATTAAATCAGATCCATATCTTAACAGCACCCTGCAAAAAGAAACTCCAGATGGTTTGAAGTGTTAAATATAAAAGTCACATTAACTAAAGTCAGAAAGAAATGAGTATGGAGTATTTATCAGATCTGTGAAGGACTGGTAACTATCTCAACTTTAAAAGCAAGAGAAAAGTGTCACTAAACCCAGACATTCGAATATGTAAAAATTTTCTCTTCTACACTTTAACAATTAAACAAAAAGATGGCTTACGCCTGTAATCCTAGCACTCTGGGAGGCTGAGGCAGGCGGATTGCTCGAGGTCAGGAGTTCAAAACCAGCCTGAGCAAGAGCAAGGCCCTGTCTCTACTGTAAAAATAGAAAGAATTTAATTGGCGACTAACATATATAGAAAAAATTAGCCGGGCATAGTGGCGCATGCCTGTAGTCCCAGCTACTTGGGAGGCTGAGGCAGGAGGATCGCTTGAGCCAGGAGTTTGAGGTTGCTGTGAGCTAGGCTGATGCCACGGCATTCACTCTAGCCTGGGCAACAAAGTGAGACTCTGTCTCAAAGAAAAAAATAAAATAAAATAAACAAAAAGACATCAGATTAGAAAGCATTTATCACAAGTATGACAAAAAATTAATAGAATGGTCTTATTCTAGCTATTAAAAAAGAGAATTAGCCATGCGTGGTGGTGTGCACTTACAGTCCCAGCTATTTGGGAGGCTGAGGCACGAGGACCGCTTGAGCCAAGAAGTTTGAGATTGCAGTGAGCTATGATTGCACCACTGCCCAGGTGACAGAGAGAGAGAGAGAGAGAGAGAGAGAGAGAACAAATAAGGAAGGAAGGAAGCAAGGGAGGGAGGAAGAAAGAAAACCTTTTGTAACAACCTGGGTGGAGCTGGAGCCCATTCTCCTAAGTGAAGTATGGCAAGAATGGGAAAACAAACACCACATGTGCTCACTTTTAAATTGGAACTAACCTATCAGCACTCATGAGCACATAATGGAAATAAAACTCAAGGAAAGTCAAGTAGGTAGGAGGAGGGGGAGGAGGGATGGGTGAAATCACAACTAATGGGTACAATGTACACTACATGGGTGATTGGCACACTTATACTTTGACTCAAGCTGTACAAAAGCAACCCATGTAACCAAAACATGTGTACCCCTATAATATTCTGAAATATAAAAAAAGATAAATGAGAGAAAAAGAAAAGAGAAAAGGAAAGGAAGAAAGGAAGAAAGGAAGAAAGGAAGAAAGGAAGAAAGGAAGAAAGGAAGAAAGGAAGAAAGGAAGAAAGGAAGAAAGGAAGAAAGAAAGAAAGAAAGAAAGAAAGAAAGAAAGAAAGAAAGAAAGAAAGAGAAAAAGAAAAAATACTAATAAAAGAGCCCAGTGGGTAAATGGACAAAAGAACAGATGATTTGCATTAGGAGAATTAATAATAAACAGAAACATAAAAAGGCTTATAATTGCTAGTAATCAAAGAGTGCAAATTAAAGCAGCTGCATTTTGAATGCTGAGTGCAGGCACTACTATACTAACCTATGTGGATGCTTTGGCTCTGGGCCCTTACTGCTTTAGCAAATAGACCTGTCTACCCCTTCTGTTCTTCACGGAGCTAAATTACTGCCCAATACAATAACCTCATGATCTATATGAAGTTAAAATTATCTCCTATTTATTCTTCTTTTTCCCCCACCTTCATGCCTCATATATTTTCTGGGGAAAAAGTTATTTAAAATGTGTAAAAACACACTGCTTCCAATTTTTCTTTTTCTTTCCTTTTTTTTTTCTTTTGAAGCAAGCAAGTCCTAAGTACATAAAGCATATATGTACATGAACTTTTTAACCCATGACCTACCTGATGTCTTGTGATTCCTTAAGACACTTTGTAGCAGACCTATTAAGTGGTTCCGATAAGTGCGACATCTCTCAGTCCCATAATCAGCTTTCTCTGACTCCCAGGCCCTGCCTGGCGCTTTTCCCAAGCCCCTTGCCATTGCCTGCTGGACATCACTCCATAAACTCTTTCTCCTCCCTCCCTGCATCCCCACACCTTTGCCTCCACAACACGGGCAGTGCCCCTCTGATGCCCCTTCAAGCCTGGGGTTTAACTCCTGCTGCATCTCGCCCCTCCCTTGTATATTCATTTTTACAGCGATGCTGTTAAGTTAGTCGAAAAACAAAAATAATTTAATCATAACATTTGCTGATTATGCACTGGTACAATCTTATGCTGCTAGTGGAGGTGAAAAATGATACAAGAACCCTAAGTTGTGCATTCTTTTATAGTATTTTTTAATTGTATATATTACAGATTAATGGAGCACAATGTGATGTTTTAATGTGAATTCTTTTTGATTCTAGGAATGTGTTGTGTATGTGTGTGTGTAATGAAAAAAAAGTGGCATCTTCTAAATATACAGCCACAGGGAAAGAGTTAAATAAATTGTGATCCTGCCATGCCTCCTTGCAAAGACTGATTAGAATAAGAATTGACATTGAACCAAATAAATCCATCAGGCGACCAGTAACCTATAATTTCTGTGGCCTGGCAAAAAAAGATAAACTGAGCCTATTAGACAGTCTCCGTCTCTTAAATTAAGAAATACCTATTGCCAATAAAGTGTAGGTATTAGAGCTATAGGCATATCATCTACACCAGTGGTTCCTTAAACTTTAATATTCACGAGAATCACTGAAAGAGCTTGTTAAAATACACATTTCTGGGCCCCACCAGAGTTTCTGATTCGGCGGGTTTGGGATAGGGCCCAAGAATGTGCATTTCTCGTAAGCTCCCAGGTGAGTCCGCTGCTGCTGGCTGAAGGACCACACTTTGAACACCACTGGTCTGCAGGTCGCCAG
The DNA here is from genome assembly GCF_040939455.1 of Microcebus murinus. NCBI lineage: Eukaryota > Metazoa > Chordata > Mammalia > Primates > Cheirogaleidae > Microcebus > Microcebus murinus. Next base: position 28,897,673 of record NC_134117.1, on the reverse strand, counting down.
GGAACAACTATTTGGGGACCTTGGGCAAGCAGAAGATGCGCCAGAGGCAGGAGGATGTAGAAAGCCACAAGGGGAAGCAGAGACCAGCCAGGGCTCCTGGCTACTTTCCAGTTCTCAGGAGCCAAGCTGTGCTCGGGTTCCTGATTTTAGAGTCTGTGTGACCTCTTTGTGTCTGTATGCTAAATGTTGCTCCTTGCAGCAGAAAAAAACCTGCCTAGAGCACAGCTGAAAGAATACCATATCCTCCAATGGAGACAAAGTTTGTTATCCCCAACTCCGTTCCAACATACCCCCTGGGTGACCAAGGTTACCAGGTTGGTATCTACCTTTCCACATCTTTCTCTGAGCTCCATACACACATGCATACAAGGTTTTACTATTTATTTTACAAAAAAAGAAATGATTTTGTATTAAGATTCAGATTCTGCTCCTGAAATAGACCAACATATCTGTGGCTTATACAGATGGAAGTTTACCTCTCGCTCACTTAACAGTCCCAAGCTGGGTGGCCCCAAACTAACAACGTGGTTCTGTTCTCTGAGGTCATCTTGGAATCCAAGCTTCTTCCGTCTTGCAGCTCCACCATCCTTTGGGGTTGCCTTAGCCATGTTCTCTGGGGTGGTTCACACCACGTCTGTGTTCCAGTCAACAAGGGGAAGGGGTGGGGACAGGGAAAACATTTCTTCTCTTTAACAACAGAATCGCAAAGTTGCATAGATCACTTCTAATCATTTCTCCTCAGTCATAATTTAGAACCATGTACACAGCTAACTGCAAGGGAGGCTACTTTTTAGATTGTTAGTCATGTGCCTAAAATTTGGAGGTTCTATTACTCAAAAGAGACAATGAATCTTGTGGGGGCATTTAGCAGACTATACACAATGTTCTGCTCTTTGTTTATTTCATAATGTCCCCCCAAGTCAATAAATACAAAGCAAATTTGGTTTCACAGCTGCCTGATATTTCATTGTATAGTTGTAGCATAATGTATTCAATCATTCCTGTATTGGTGGACCTTAAGACTAAGTCCACCTTTTTGTACCTATAAAGTTTCTTCAGTAAATATGCTAGTTTACAGATTCTTGCTTCCTAGAGCTTTTGTTTCTATAGAACAAATTGCCCAAAATGAGTCAAAGAAATTGTGCAATTTTTATTTTTATAAATATTGCCAAATTTCTTCCCCAAAAGCCTATATGTAATAATAAATTATACATTGCTCAGCAATGAATGAGAGTCTCCATTTCCTCATATCATCATGAATTCTCTTATTTTTTGACCATTTGAATGGATAAGTAATTCTACCTCATTGTTACTTGAACTCTGAATTCCTCTGGATACAGGTGAGGTTGAGGGTATTGTCCTATCTGTATTGGTGATTCACCTTTCCTCTTCTGTGCATTGCTGGTTCACATCTGTATCCGTTAGAATCCTAGCAGGAAACTGAACTCACCCCATATGGTTCAAATAAAGAGACTGTAGTAAAGGGACCAGTCACAGAGCTGCGGTCAGGACCAAGGGGGTGGATAAAAGATGGAAAGCTGGTGAGGCACCGGGAGACGAGAAACAGCGGGGAGCTGTTACTTCCTCCCAGGGCTGAAGGCACAAGACATGAAACTAGGGTCACTCGGTGAGCCCTGAGAGTACTGGAACCTTGGAGGAAAAGTTGACACATGAGAGCTGTTGAGTGGGAAGCACTTAGCTCCTGCCAGAGACAAGTCAGCAGATGGGGGAGATACCCCGGCTCTTCTCGCTCCTTCAGCCCTCCAATTTCTGCTGGGTCTTCCCACAGGCCACACCTAATGGTAAGCCAGCCAGCAGCGACCCCAGCTGGTGCAGCCCCTCCCAAGGGCAACCTCCCAGGCACAGATGCAGGCTGCGGAGGACAAAGAACAGACGTGGGGAGGAAATGGGAAAGCCAGCACAGGCTCCTTGGCCCCTTTTCTATTGCAGAAGGGGTGTCTTTTCCCCATCCATTTGTGAGAACCTGTCAAACACCAGGAATATGAATCCCTCATCTCTAACACACATCCCCAGTTCATCACCGTCTGTTGACTCTCGTCTGTAGTCTTTTTTTCTCATATAAACCATTTTCATGGTTTTGGATTTCCTACCTTGCTTAGGACAATCTCTACCTTCATCCCCAAAGTTTTACAAATAGTCTCCAACATTATCTTCAAAAGTTTGTTTTTTAAAAAAACATTTGCCTCAGGGGGGAGGAGGGGATAGATATATACAAACATAATGAGTGAGATGTGCAACGTTTGGGGGATGGTCCCGCTTGAAGCTCTGAATCGAGGGGGAGGGGGACATGGGCAATATACATAACCTTAACATTTGTACCCCCATAATATGCTGAAATAATTTTTAAAAATGGAAAAATAAATAAATAAATAAAACATTTGCCTCTTTGGTCCCTCGTGAATTTATGTTTGAATAGAGCATGAAGTAAGTACAGAGTCAAGTTTTGTTTTCTTCCAGATGAAGAGCCAATTATGCCAGCCATGCAAATCATCCTTTCTCTGCAGAAACAAAACAACAACGTTATCATGTACGTTTGAAATATATACTGAGATTTATTTCTGAGCTGGCTGTACCACTTGTTCATGGGCTTGAATGGATGGTGTACCGGGAGAATAGGATAAAAGCATTTAAAAATCCATAAGGAAGAATCGAAGTTGGAGAAGTCAGAGAAGGCTAAGAAATTCATGAGGGAAAAGGAATTTTAAGTAGAGACTTAGAACACTAGATTCTAAAATTTCTACAAAATTCTTCTAATCAAGCATCCCAGCAACAGATAAAGAAATAAATACAAATTAAATTTAAAACTTTCAATTATATTCCACTACTCTAATACAGTCGCTATTTTTTTAATCTTATCTTCCAGTCTTTACCTGTATAAACCCAAAAGTCAGCCTCCTGACTCACCAGCTCTCTGAGGACACTTGTTTAGCTGTATTTTGTTTTTCTCCTTTTGCGCCCCAGCCTCCCTCCTGAATTTCTGCCTTGTGGTTGTTCATAGAACATTCTCATGGGCCATTTGTTCTGAAGGCTCCAGCCACCCATCCTCTGCCACCCGTCTGTCTCTGAACTCACCCTTCATCTCCACCGGCTTCTCCCCATTCCTGCCCACTTTGGTTTAGTCCAGGAAATTAAAATTCGTTTTTCTTTATTTTGAAGAGCAACACTGAATTACTGTCTCACTCTAGCCCTGAGCTCTAGATTGCTACAACCATGAGGGTCTATGGAGTATCATATTTGGCAAAGCAAGGAGAGCTCGCTTGGTGAGGATTTCTGCCTCCAGCCTTTTAAAGAAACGACTTTCCCTACCTGCTCCATATGCATAGCTCCCACATAGTTGTAATCACAGTGCACGCACACACAGGTTGGCGTTCTGCTCTTTTTCATTTGGTGTTGTGTCCTGAGCAGTTTACTAATCATGAGTCTTATCTGTAAAAATTGTATAATTCTATCATAGAAAGGTGACATAATTGACTTAATCATTTCTCTAGTGTTGAACATTTAAGACCTTTCTACCTATTTTTGCTGGGAAAAATTTGTTACAAAATATATTTAAACAACTAAAGGTTTCTTTCTTCCAAATTATTTTTCTGAAAATAAACCCCCAGGAGTATGGGAAATGAGGGAAGAGGAGTTTTATATTTTTATTGTCCTTGATAGGTATTGCTAAATTTTAACAATATGATTCTGCAAATTTGCAAGGCCATAGCAACTAATATTTTCCATAGCCTCACTTGTGTTGAATTTTGTGTTTTCAAAAAGTATTCCAAATTTATAGATGCAAAATTGCATCTTCTTGTTATTTCCATTTTCCTGTCCTTAAATACCAGCACTATTGAAAAGCTTACCACTTATTTAAATTTTGTATTTTCTCTTCTGTATGTTGCCTATTTGTAACTGGCTTCTCAATGCTCTTTTTTTTTTTTTTTTTTTGAGACAGAGTCTCACTTTTGTTGCCCAGGCTAGAGTGAGTGCCGTGGTGTCAGCCTAGCTCACAGCAACCTCAAACTCCTGGGCTCAAGCGATCCTCCTGCCTCAGCCTCCCGAGTAGCTGGGACTACAGGCATGCACCACCATGCCCGGCTAATTTTTTGTATATATACTTTTAGTTGGTCAATTAATTTCTTTCTATTTTTAGTAGAGGCGGGGTCTCGCTCAGGCTGGTTTCGAACTCCCGACCTTGAGCAATCCGCCCGCCTCGGCCTCCCAGAGTGCTAGGATTACAGGCGTGAGCCACCACGCCCGGCCCTCAATGCTCTTTTTCACAAACTTCCTTTATATCTGCTATAACTATTTCCCCCAATCTCTTCTTTTCCTTCTTTATAGATTTATGTAGATATTCTTATTATTTTTTATCCTGTCCTAGCCATTCAGCTTTCTTCTTATTATTTATTAATTTATGCTGGAAGGCAGTAGAAGTTAGGAGTACATGAAGTCAAATTCCACCATTGCTACTCCTGAGCTGCCACTCCGGGTGACTGAGCAAATTACACAGCCTCTGTCCAAGCCTCTTCCCATCTGTAAGGACCTGATATCACTAATGATGTCACTGAGTTCACAGAGTCTTGTGAGGAATAAACGAGATAATGCATGAAATGCAGCTGGCACGTCTTAATGCCTAAAGGTAGCTCATCATAGCATTATTACTATCTTTCTCTTAGTCCTTCAATAATTAGAAAAATGATTGTTTTACCAGAGCTGTGATAAATGACTGACTCTTTGTTTTACTAGTACTTTTATTTTTAATCTCATGAATCCACACGTTGCTCCTTTTGATGTCTGTCTTAGGGAGTCTGAAGCACGAGAGGAAGATGGAGTCCCAACGCCAGGGCAGTCATCAGGGATTCTTACCGGGGCAGGCGTGAGGGGAGTGGAGAACATTCTCATGGAAGAAGACGGGTTTATAAATTAAGCCAGAGAGGTTAGTTAATAAATAGGCTGTCCAAACTAACACTTGCCAAAAATGGGAACTAAAAAGGCAGGTGAGGAGCCACAGAAGGTAATCCGTCACTGAACCTGTACAGGCAACAGCTTTGAGGTCTGAGGGACAAAAGGAAGAGGTACAACATGGAGCAAGTGACACCCAAAGGAGCAGTGAAACGGGCCAATATGTAACCAGTGTGCACCTCGCTAACCATGTGGTGAGACACTGAAGCATATTCATTCTGCTAGAATGTGCGTTTCCGTAATGGAGATAATCTCATTGCAGATGGAAAATTATAGCCATCATCAGGAAAGCCAGAAGCACTCGGCTCAGCTGCTACACTAATTGCATGAGCCCTTTCAGCTATATTTTAGGAAAATTTAGTATGAGCACCCACCCCATACACAGAGCCTTTCTCCCAGCTCTCGCACTGCCTTCTGGACCCACCTGACTAGCACTCAGAACCCATCGCCATCTGCACCGTTTCAGCACCTGCCAGCCCAGCTCTAATAAAAATGTTGCCAGCATTTTCCCACCTTATCATAGTAAGCATTTAAAATATCCATTGTGACACCTCCAGCCACACTGAGATGCCTGTCTGCAAAGTCTCTTTTGCTGTGTAAAGTAACATATTCACTGGTTCCAGGAATTTAGGTTTGAACCTCTTTGGGAGGCTGTTAATCTGACTACCACACCATGGAAAGGACTTTGGGTTTTACTCTGTCTAGGAAACTACTGGAGGATCCTGAGCCAATAAATACATGATTTGATTGACTTTGAAAATTTTCAAAGGAAGTAGGCCTTATGAGCACCAGATACACTAGTCAGAATATTCTCCACTATCTCTGGCTTTTCCAAGGAAAATAAACAAAAAGGAAAAAAAAAAGGAAAAAATAAAAAAAAAAAAAGAATATAAGTGGATCTAGAAGATTCTGGAGAATTTATCATGAGTTCACACTTAATGACCAGCCCACTCTACACTCCCCAGTGCTCACGGTTCAGAAACACAATGATGGAAAGAGAAAAAAAAAAGGCAACCAGAAACAATGAATAGGGGATGGGAAAAGAAAACAATGACAATGACACAGTTCCTTCTAATGCCTCCTTTTCTTCCCTGACCTTGTTTGGTGTTAATAAGTTTCAATTTCGATGTACATCACACTATGCAAAAGAAAACAAAACAAAACCCTTCATGTGGCAAAGAAAGAGATGAAGAGAAGTGGTTCCCATGAAAACCATGACATTTCTGCCACACAAATGGGAACTGAATAGGTTTCTTTAGTTCATAAGCCAGTACTGCTTAAAAATATGCTTCCCACGTTTTGCAGGAAAAAAAAGAAATTAAGAAAAATGTTTAACATTAACATTATATATATATATATATATATAAACAGGCTTATTTAAGCCTGTTTGGATTTATTTCATAACAATTGGGTGCAGGAAATATCACACTTCTTTATTTTTCTAAGTCAAAATAAACCTAATTCAACCACTTAGTCCGTACAAGGTTTGATAGAAATTCACCTTCCACCATTTGGGGAGGCTTGTATACTTTCCAAAAACCCAGGATCGTATGGGCACCACCAAAGACATTTCCCTAACTGTATCCTAGCTCCTAGTCCAGACAACTATATTCTGCTCAAGAATGGACCACCTCCACTGCTCACACCCATTTCCTCCCAGCTAAGTTTTCTGTGGTTCCCAAAGGTGGGATGCTTAATGCCTGTGCTCTAGGCAGCCCCATGGCCATTGTATCAGTTATGTATTACTGTGAAACAAATCACCCCAGAAGGAAGTTTAGTGCTTCAATCTGACTTACTCTGTTGGGTAAATGAACAAATGATGCCCCCAGGGAATAGTAAACAGGTGAAAAGGGCACTATTGAACTTGAAAATTGCTGCTTAGATTTCATTCACACAGAGATTGTTTTCTACTAGGAGCTTATTGTACAAATTTGTAAAGCATAAACCATAGTCTCCCAATCCACAATTCCTTCCTCAGTATAAGCAAGGTGACTTAGCAGGCTTTTTTTTTTAATTCTTCAAGTTCCTAAGAATAGGATACTATTATGTAAATTACCACTTTGCCCAAAGTGTCACTCCACTATACTAAAAGTCAAAGTAACTCTCCAAATGCCTGTATAATCTAATGGCACAATCTGTGCCAAGTGTGTCCAATAACTCATAACCTACTCAATAGGTAGAATTCAAATGTAACTTATTCTTCTTACAAAACTGTTTCTGTTCCAGTTATTGTGTTCTTAAAAAAAGAAGAAGGTGGCTGGGCATGGTGGCTCATGCCTGTAATCCTAGCATTCTGGGAGGCCGAGGCAGGTGGATTGCTCGAGGTCAGGAGTTCGAAACCAGCCTGAGCAAGACCCCGGCTCTACTAAAAATAGAAAGAAATTAATTGGCCAACTAAAAATATGTATACAAAAAAATTAGCCGGGCATGGTGGCGCATGTCTGTAGTCCCAGTTACTTGGGAGGCTGAGGCAGAAGGATCACTTGAGCCCAGGAGATTGAGGTTGCTGTGAGCTAGGCTGATGCCACAACATTCACTCTAGCCTGGGCAACAAAGTGAGACTCTGTCTCAAAAAAAAAAAAAAAAGAAGAAGAAGAAAAACCTGTTTCTGGAAATATTTCCAGAAAGGGCCATCCATTAAAGGTTCAAAGCTATTTAATTTGCCACTAGCTAGCTAATGGGCAGTAGAGATGTAAGATCTAAAAGTATATATTATAGCATTCGTTCTCAAACTCGAGCCTATACCAGAATCACCTGGTGGGATCATTAAAACACAGACCAATAGGCTCTATCCTTGGAGTTTTTGATTCATTAGGTCTGGGTTGGGGTCGAGAATTTGCATTGTTAACACGTCTCCAGTAGATGCAGAGACTTCTAGGGAACCACATTTTGAGAACCACTGTATTACAGACACTGGCTCCCTAGCAAAAGTGGCTCAAAATCTAGCTTTAGCATGGAAAACAAACCGAAATTATCTATGTGGTTTTCCTTTGGAACTGCTGTTTGTCAAGGGTGCTGGAGAAGTTGGGGAGTAGGTTCCAACAGAAGTTAAGAGGATGTTGGTGTCATATTTAAATATGTGAAACTAGGTTCCTGGAACCACCAGTTTATGAGTGTGGTGGATGTCACAGGCGCTGAAATCTCACCTCAATCTAGCATCTACGCCCTGGCTTCTCCACCACATCCCCCTTCAAAAAGTGAAATAGGATTTATCTTCATTCTGCCTAATCTCTCAAAATACCAGTGTGAATTAGGTCATCTGATGAGGAAGCTTATAAAAACTGTATATGTGATTTGCCATTAATAGGATATAAAGCACTTTCACATTTATTACCTTCTTTGAAACTCAAAACAATCTTGGGAGGTGACCCATTACCCTCATTATACAGAGGAGAAAATTGAATCAAGAAAGGATAAATGACCAGCTCAACCCTAAAGCCAACAAACAGCAGTGCCAGTGCTCAAACCCAGGCTTTTGAAGACCAAGCACTAAAAGTTTGGGCTGCGTGGAGACGTAGATTTCCAGAAATACTGAAGCCAGGAAGAAAGCTCATTATCTTTCTTATTGCTGTTTCTCAAACATGTCGAAAGTAATTAATAACATTTAAATACATGTCGCCTTGTTTTTCCAAGGAAATAGCATAAAAAAATAGAAAGCATGTTCCCCACATTTTTAAAAATAGTTTTATTTAAAGCTGCAGCCCCCAACCCCTGGGCGGCGGACCAGTACTGGTCCATGGCCTATAGGAACCGGGCCACGCAGCAGGAGGTGAGCAGTGGAGGGTGAGCAAGTGAAGCTCCATCTGTATTTCCAGCAGTTCCCCGTCACTCACAGCACCGCCTGAGCTCCACCTCCTGTCAGATCAGCAGCTGCATTCGATTCTCACAGAAGCACAAACCCTACTGTAAACTGCACACATGAGGAATCTAGGTTGCGCTCCTTATGAGAATCTAATGCCTGATGATCTGAGCTGGAGCTGAGGCGGTGATGCTAGTGCTGGGGAGCAGCTGCAAATGCAGATTATCATTAGCAGAGAGTTTTGACTGCACAAAGACCATAATAAATCAATTGCTTGCAGACTCATATCAAAACCCTACAGTGAGTGGCAAGTGACAATGTAATAACAATAGAAATAAAGTGCATAATAAATGTAATGTGCTTGAATCATCCTGAAACCATCCCCTGGGCCCCAGTCCATGGAAAAATTGTCTTCCATGAAACTGGTCCTTAGGGCCAAAAAGGTTGGGCACTTCTGATTTAAAGGATGCGATTTGATAAGTTTTGACCTGTAGATACACTAGTGAAATCATCACCACAATCAAGATAATGAACATATTCATCACCTCTCAAAATTTCTTTGTCCCCTTTGTAATCCCTGCCTCCCAACCCTCTAAGCTCGAACCCACCCTTTCCCCAGGCAACCACTGATCTGCTTTTTGTCACTATGCATTGGTTTGCATTTCCTATAATTCTATATAAATGAAGTGATATAGTATGTACTCTTTTTGTCTGGATTATTCTATTCAGCATAATTAATTTGAGATTCATCCATGTGATAGCATGCATTAAGAGTTCATTCCTTTTTATTGCTGAGTAGCATTCCATTGCATGAATATGCCACAGTTTCTTCCTCTCTTTACCTATTGATAGACATTTGACTTGCTTTCAAATCTCTAAATAAAGCTGTATAAACAACCATGTACAAGTCTTTGTACAGTCATTGCTCTATGCTCTCATTCTCTTGGGGAAAAATACCTAGGAGTGAAATATCTGGGACATATGACAGATGCATTTTAACCTTTAGAGAAACTGCCAGCCTGTTTTTCAAAGCACTTGTACTATTTTACATTCCCACCAACAATATGAGAGAGTTCTAGTTGCTCCACATCCTCATCAACACTTGGTCTGGTCAGTCTTTTTAATTTGGGCCATGCTAATAGGATTATAGTGGTATCTTGTTGGCATTTAAGTTTGTATTTCCCTAATGACTAGTGATGTCGTCCATCTTTTTGTGTATTTATTTGCCATCTGTATATCTTCTTTGGTGAAATGTCTTTTACTCTTTTAAAAATTGAGTTGTTTTCTTATTAAGTTTTGAGAGATCTTTACATAGTCTGGGCACAAGTCCTTTATCAGATATTTGACTTAAAGTTGTTTCCTTCCAATCTGTGGCATGTGTTTTTGTTTTCTTGACTATCTTTTACTAAAAGAAGAGGTTTTATATTTTGATAAAGTCAAATTTATCATTTTGTTCTTTTATGGTTTGTTCTTTTGGTGTCATTTCTAAGAAACCTTTGCCTATCCCCAAGGTTACAAATATTTATTCAATGTTTTCTTCTAGAAGTTTAATAGCTATATGTTTTACTTTTGGGTCTAGGATACATTTTAGTTAACTTTTTTTTTTTTTCGGCATATTACGGGGGTACAAATTTTTTTTTTTTTTGAGACAGAGTCTTGCTCTGTTGCCCAGGCTAGAGTGCCATGGGGTCAGCCTAGCTCACAGCAACCTCAAACACCTGGGCTCAAGCAATCCTTCTGCCTCAGCCTCCCGAGTAGCTGGGACTACAGGCATGCACCACCATGCCCGGCTAATTTTTTCTATATATATTAGTTGGCCAATTAATTTCTTTCTATTTATAGTAGAGACGGGTCTCGCTCTTGTTCAGGCTGGTTTCGAACTCCTGACCTCTAGCAATCCGCCCGCCCTGGCCTCCCAGAGTACTAGGATTACAGGCGTGAGCCACTGCACCCGGCCGAGGTACAAATTTTAAGGTTTCAAAAAATGCCCTTTCCCCCCTCCCCCTACAAGTCTGAGTTTCCAGCATGATAACTTTTATGTGATGTGAAATATGAATTGAAGCTTATTTTTTTTAAAGTAGATATCCAAGTTATCCCAGCATTATTCGTTGAAAAGACTATCCTTTCTCCAGTGAATTGTCTTTGCAGCTTTGTCAAAATCAATTGTCCATAGATGTAGGAGTCTATTTCTGGACTTTGTTTAGTTCCATTAATGCATTTTGTCTATCTTTGAGCCAATACAACAATGTAGTAATTACTGTAACTTTATAATAAGTCTTGAAATCAGATAATATTACTATAATCTTATTGTGTAAAATTTAGCAATATATATCAAGGGCAATAAAAAATGTAAACTCCTCCTCTTCCCCCATTTCACATATTGCTGGGGGTTTATTTTCAGGAAAATAATTTGAAAGAAAGAGACCTTTATTTTCAAATATTTTATAATATTTTTCCCTAGTCAAAAAAAAAAAAAAAAAGGAAAAGGTCGGGCGCGGTGGCTCACGCCTGTTATCCTAGCACTCTGGGAGGCCGAGGCGGGCGGATTGCTTAAGGTGAGGAGTTTGAAAGCAGCCTGAGCAAGAGCAAGACACTGTCTCTACTATAAATAGAAAGAAATTAATTGGCCAACTAATATATATATATATAGAAAAAATTAGCCGGGCATGGTGGCGCATGCCTGTAGTCCCAGCTACTCGGGAGGCTGAGGCAGGAGGATCGCTTGAGCCCAGGAGTTTGAGGTTGCTGTGAGCTAGGCTGACGCCACGGCACTCACTCTAGCCTGGGCAACAGAGTGAGACTCTGTCTCAAAAAAAAAAAGAAAAAAAGAAAGGCAATGTCTTAAATGTTCAACATTAGAGAAACGAATAAGTCAATTATGCCATCTCTACATGATGGAATTAAAGAGTTTCTAAAGAGAAGATTCATGATGAGAAAACTACTTATGAAACAACATCAAATGAAAGCGAGAGTAGAACACAAATTTATCTGTATACACTTTTGATGAAATAACATCAAATGAAAGTAGAACACGAATCTGTGTGTACACACACTGTGATTACAACTATGTGGGAGCTATGCATATGGTGCAGGGAGAAAAAGTTGCTCCTTTAAAACGCTGGAAACAGACATCCTCACCAAGTGAGCTCTCTTTGCTTTGCCATGGACTTTATAGATTCATGGTTGTAGCAATCCAGAGCTTACAGCTGGCCTGAGTCAGAGTGAGATAAATAATACAGCATTGCTCTTCAAAATAAGAAAAGACAAAATTTTAATTTCCTGGGGCAAGTGCAAGGGGGAGGGGGGAGAAGATGAACAGTTGGATCAGAGAAAGAAAGATGGATGAAAGGATGGGAAGCTGGAGATTTCAGAAGAAATGGCCCAAAAAGAATGTTCTAAGAACAACCATAAGGCAGAAGTATAGGAGGGAGTTTGCGGGGAGGTGGGGGGGGGGGGAGTCAGGGAGGCGGGGGGAGAAGTGTAATTAGACAACTGATAAATTTGGGATTTTCAGTTTTTACCTTTGTGTTATACAGGTAAACTGGGAGATAAAATAAAGAACTGAAAATAGCTATTATATTAGACAAGTGGAATATGACTGAAGAAAGATTAAATATAAATACAAATACTAATTTACTTTGTATTTATTCATTTGTTCCTAGGACAATTCCATACTCGTTTGATTAGAACAGCTTTATAAAAATATTTAATATCTAGTATGTCTCTACTCACACTCTTTTTTTTAACGAATTTCTTTAAAAAGTCAAACTTTTTAGACCTTGTTTCTTCCATACAGTTTAAATTATTTAATCTAGTTCCCCCTAGAATCCCCCTACCATGTCAGTGAATGAGTAGTACAGCAATGTGAGAAAGAAATCTAAGTATATATTCCAAACTCACATGACAAAGTTGATATTTTATTTCAGTAGAAAAATTATGACTTATATGGCTGACATAATTGGTTCTTCATCTGGGAAAAAATCTAGAATATTTACTTCATGATCTGTATATAAATGAGTTTTGATTAGGCCAAAGTTACAAAGAATTTAAAAAAAACAATTAGAAGAAAATTTAGGAAACTATTTGTGTAACCTTGTAATAAAGGTAGAGATTGTCTTAAATAAGACAGGAAATTCCAAAACCATAAAAACATTCACAACTATTTAAATTAAAAACTCAAATGAAAAAAACAAACTACAGAAAAAGAATAAATACTGAGGAATAAATTTAACAATAGGAGTGTAAAAACTATACTCTGAAAACTATAAAACATCATTGAAAGATATTAAGGACCTTAATAGATAAATGGCAAGATATGTTCATGGATCAGAAGCCTTAATATATAATAATAATTATAATAATAATAATAAAGATGGCAACAGTCCTCAAATTGATCTGCAGATCCAAAGCAGTCCCTATCAGTGTCTCAGTTGGCTTCTTTGCAGAAATTAATAAGCTGATGCTAAATTTCATATGAAATGCCAAGGGACCCCTTTTTTCTTTTTTTTTTCAGTCTCGCGGTGAAAATAAGAACAAGCTGGGAAAACTCATACCTCCTGATTTCAAACCTTACTACAAAGCTACAATAATCAAGACAGTGTGGCTCTGGCATAAGGATAGACATATAGATTAAAGGAATAAAACTGGGATTCCAGAAAAAGAACCATCACATCTACAGGTAATTGATTTTCAACAAGGATGTCAAGATCATTCTTTGGGGAAAGAAGAATCTTTTCACCAAACCATGCTGAGGTCATTGGACTCCACCTGCAAAAGAATGAAATTGGACCCCTACCTCATACCATATATAAAAATTAACTTGATAGATCAAAGACCTAAATATATAATTATAAAATGCTTAGGAGAAAATTTAAGTGCAAATTTTTATGACTTTGGATTAGGCAATGATACCAAAAGCACAAGCAATCAAAAAAAATAGATAAATTGTCATCATCAAAATTAAAATCATTTGTGCTTTAAAGGAAACCATCATGAAAATAAAAAGACAACCCACAGAAAATATAGCTGATAAGTGTCTAGTTTCCAGAATACATAAAGAACTCTTACAAGCCAACAAAAAAAATCAAATAATCTGATTTTAAAATAGACAAAGATCTGAATAGAGATTTCTCAAAAAAATAACCAATAAGAAGAAAAAAAAAAAAAAGAATCTCAACATCATTGGCCATCAGAGAAATGTAAATCAAGACCACAGTGAGATATCACTTCAACTCACCAGGAAGGCTATAGTCAAAAAGACAGATAATAATAAGTGTTGGTGAGAATGTGGAGAAATGGGAACTTCATACACTGCTGGTGGGAATATAAAATGATGCAGTGACTTTAGAAAACAGTCTGGCTGCTCTTGAAAAGGTTAAACATACAGTTTCCAAATTACTCAGCAATTCCACTAGCCTCCCTAGATTCTCAATTTCATCTCTTTAACTCAAAAACCCAGCTTGGCAAGGTGCAGTGGCACATTCCTATAATCCCAGCACTTTGGGAAGCTGAGGAGGGAGGATTGCTTGAGGCCAGGAGTTCAAGACCAGCCTGGGCAACATAACAAGACCCCATCTCTAAAATAAAAAAGTAAAGACAGAGGGAAAAAAGAAACCCAGGCTGGATAGCATTCTGCCTCCCTATGCTGCAATTTGGAAACTCACTCAATTGTAGGGCTCGTCTCATTTGTTCCTATTTCTCAGGGATCACTTATCCATCATTGTCTTATGTGTCTGGTGTCTGGCACATTGAAACTAATATTTTGCCTGTTATTTGGTTGTTTCAGGTAGGAGGGTAAATCTGGTCCCTGTTACTCCAAATTGGGCAGAAATAGAAGTCCTAGTGCAAGGTTTTGACACCAGATTTAATTCAAACTTCATGTTTTTGCATTTATTATCTTTGTGACCTTGGTGAAATTTTTTTAACTTCTCTGAACTTCAGGCTTTTTGAATAGGAATAAAAATGAGAAACTATTTATAATGGGGTTGAAACAGGGCCAGGCCCAAAGGGATCAACACATGAGGATTTCCCTACCCTGAGAGAGGACTTGGTAGTTTAAGACTGGGTGGTTTCATGTGTAAATTACTTTGGCAACAAAATTATCATGCATGATAGAGTGAAAGTATTTATATATTTATGAATTTATTTTCTCTTCAAATGTTTCCAAATGTTGCTTTTCATGGAGCATTAATGCTGCTCTAATTGAAAGGGCCTTGCATTCACTTTTATTGGTGTGAAAACAATTGGTTACATTAAAAAAAAAAAAAAGGTAAAACACCACCACCAGAGAAAGGCAGAGAAAGTTTTATGCTTTGAAATCAGAGTACTGTGTCCACAGTGTCAAGTAGTTAAAGAGATCATTCTTTACGGGAAATCTGATGAGGTTAAAAAGGAGGAATTATGGAAAATTATATTTTTAATGAGTTTTTTTTTCCGTTTTTAAAGACAGGGTCTCACTCTGTTGCCCAGGCTGGAGCATGGTGGAATCATCATAGCTCACTGCAGAAGGGATCCTCCCACTTCAGCCTCCCGAATAGCTGAGACTACAGGTGCACCCCACCACACCTGGCTATTTATTGAGTTTTTATTGCTAAATTAGTACATGTTAATGATAGAAAATTAAACAGTACAGGAGAGAAAAAGTCACAGCCCAATCCTTCTCAGAGATAACCATTATTAGCAGTTTCTTCTGTGTTATTTTAGAAATTAGACAATCATATACAAACAAGTACACACATACACACAGAGCAAAATGATATCATAGAAAACATAGTTTTGCAACTTGCTTTAAAAAAATTAGTGTATCTTGAGGCTGGGTGCGGTGGCTCATGCCTGTAATCCTAACACTCTGGGAGGCCGAGGCGGGTGGATTGCACAAGGTCAGGAGTTCAAAACTAGCCTGAGCAAGAGCGAGATCCAGTCTCTACTAAAAATAGAAAGAAATTAATTGGCCCACTAAAAATACATAGAAAAAATTAGCCGGGCATGGTGGCACATGCCTGTAGTCCCAGCTACTTGGGAGGCTGAGGGAGAAGGATTTCTTGAGCCCAGGAGTTTGAGGTTGCTGTGAGCTAGACTGATGCCATGGCACTCTAGCCGGGGCAACAGAGTAAGTCTGCCTCAAAAAAAAAAAAAAAAAATTAGTGTATCTTGGATATCTTCTATATCATGGCCTATAATATAATCTCAATTAATAGCTGCATAAAATGCCATTATATGAGGGGAACGATAATTTATTTCACCAGTCCCCTATTTGTGGACATTTAGTTTTATTCAGAATTTTGCCATTACCAATATTGTAGTACATATTTTGTGTATGTATGAATATTGTGTGTGACTATGCACATATATACCCATTTGTCAATATGTACATACACAGGTATATATGCAAGCATGTATATTTACATTTGTATATATATTTACAAATATATTTATTGCAGCTTTGATTTTAATTGTTTGCAACTGAATAGTAAATTATTAGGAGAAAGAGTTCCAAAGACAGGATTCTTGGGTTCAAATCCTGGCTGTATCACCCTGCCTTGTGTGAACTTGAGCAAATTACTTATCTATCCCTTGGTTTTCTCTTCTGCAAAATGGGGATGTTAATATTAATGGTGTCTGCCTCTAGCCCTTTGCACTCGCTTGCTTTTTTCTCATTATCCACTTGACATTATCCACACTCGATATCTGAGTGCAAAGGGCTAGGGCTGTTGAGAGATTTAGGTACACAGTATAACCAAAGCAAAATTTTTTCCAGGTGTTCAAACCTTAGAATTTTAGCCTTGAAAGGATGTTTAAAATTATCTTGTCCAACCTCCAGTCAAATTTGAAGTTTTTTCCACAGCACACATGACAGATGGTCACCTCGCCTCAGCTTGAATATTTCTAGCGATGGAAATCTCAAACTCTTCGTGAGAGATGCTTCAGTTTTTGGACACGTCTAGTGATTAGAATTTACATCATGTTGTGCTATTAATAATCAGCCCTCCTGAAAATCCTGTCCACTACTTCTAGTTCTACTCTAACAGCATGTGAGTTCATTGCTCTTCAAACTTACCGACCTTGTGAGGTATGAGAACATTTATCCTGTATCGTTTTTCTTTCTTCAAGGGAAAACGTGGGTAACAGTCCTTCTACCTCCCATAGGCTAAACAAGGTCTTTACTTTTTGGGGGTTTTGTTTGTTTGTTTGTTTGTTTTGAGACAGAGTCTTGCTCTGTTGCCCAGGCTAGAGTGCCATGGTGTCAGCCTGGCTCACAGCAACCTCAAACTCCTGGGCTCAAGTGATCCTCCTGCTTCAGCCTCCCGAGTAGCTGGGACTACAGGCATGCGCCACCATGCCCGGCTAATTTTTTTCTATAGTAGAGACAGCATCTCACTCATGCTCAGGCTGGTCTCGAACTCCTAACCTCAAAGGATCTTCCTGCCTCGGCCTCCCAGAGTGCTAGGATTACAGGCGTGAGCTACTGCGCCTGGCCTACTCTTTGGATAATTAACCAGTTAGTAATGTGATTTCTTTCTTGATTTGTTATATTTCAAAAAATATACCTCTATAGGCCAGGCATGGTGGCTCACACCTGTAATCCTAGCAGTCTGGGAGGCCAAGGAGGGAGGATAGCTCAAAGTCAGGAGTTCAAAACCAACCTGAGCAAGAACAAGACCCTGTCTCTACTAAAAACTAGAAATAAATTAATTGGCCAACTAAAAATATATAGAGAAAAAATTAGCTGGGCATGGTGGCGCATGCCTGTAGTCCCAGCTACTTGGGAGGCTGAGGGAGAAGGATTGCTTGAGCCCAGGAGTTTGAGGTTGCTGTGAGCAAGGCTGAAGCCATGGCACTCTAGCCCAGGCAACAGAGTGAGACTCTGTCTCAAAAAAAAAAAAAATACACCTCTATAAAATAAAAATTTATAATCTTCACCCCCTACATTCCAACCCCTTTCCAATTCCCTCCCCTTGAGGAAACCAATGATAACTTTATGATGCATATGCCTTTATAGTTTTATCCGCATACAGACATATGCACACATATAGTTTTTTTAAATGATACGATTTGCTTTTTCCACTTAACAATATATCTAAACACTTTTCTAAGTCAATGTAGAGCTCTACAACATTCTGTTGAATAATTTCACAGCATTTCATAGTATGGATTTGCCATAAAATTTATTCAAACATTCCCACATACATTAAAGGCGATTCCAGATTTTTTGGGGCTATTATAAAAGAAATGATACAATGTACATCCTTACATTATAAATTGTTATATACTCATATTTTTATTTTTATAAAAGTATCAGTCTATATTTACAGAAGTAGGATTGCTGGATTAAATGGTATGTGCATTTTATTAAATAAATAGCTAAAGCCAGACTGCTCTCTAAGAAGGTTGAGACGATTTATACTGTCTCTGAAAAAGTTGGGGGTGAAGATGGCTCTCCATCTGGAAGAAAATAAAGTTAGAACCTTGCTTCACACTACAAATGATAAATTCCACAGAGATTCAAAACACAAATACGAAAAAAAAAATTAGAACTATTAAAATAGCAAAGAAATGATGACATTTGTTTACCCTCAGGGTAGGGTTAGCACTTTTGAGAAAACCTGGAAACTTGGAAGCCATAACAGAAAATTGATGGGTTCAACCACATAAACACTTAAAATACCATAAACAAAGCCAAAAGATGAATGATAAACTGGGAGAGAATATTTGCAAGATGTGACAAAGTATAATTACTACTCCATAAATAACTCCAAAATTGTGAGAAAGAAATATATAAACAAATATAAACAGGCAAAAGCTAGGAACAAAAATTCATAGAAAAATATAAACAGTCAATAAACATGATCTGTTCATTCTCAGAGACAGTACAAGAAATGAACACCAAACATCTATTAATAGTTATTATTGCCCATGAGATGGACAAAATGGAAAATATTGTTAATAGCCAACACTGCTGAGTAATGGGCACTCTTGATCACTCTCACAAAGGAACTGTTTTAAGTAATCAATTGTACTTTCACACCTTACTTTCTTGCTTGATTGATTGTATTTCCAAGAAAATGATATTTTATGGCCAGCCGCAGAAGATAGCGCTTGAATGAGGTGTGAAACAACAGGAATCAGTAACTGCAGCATGCGGAAGCCTGCTCCCAGGGCTGGGGTATCGACATGACACTCTTTCTTCCATTTTCCCATATTCTGTGATGTGGTTTCCACGATTTAGAAACATAATAGCAGGAAAAAAGGAGCACTCTCATAGTGTTCCCTAAGCCTGCTGCTTGTTTTAGAACCTCATTATACAACCCACATGCAACTTACACTTCTGCCCAATAAACCTTACCTCTAAGCACTCTCCAACAACGTGAGTTAACTAAGAACAAAATTCTCATTTCATAATAAAGACATTCATTTTATTATCTTCTTTTCTTGCAAACAGAGAAAGAGGAAGTATCAGGGGAAGCTGTAGAAGGGGATTTTGATCCACATAAACAGTCTAGAAAGGGAACCTCGAGTTCACCTGGTTGCCCTTTATTGTACAGAAGAGGAAACTGTAAGCTAAGAGAGACTAGACCTCAGAAACCAGAGAGGATGTACATGTGCAGCATCTGCTGCCAGACTTTGTCATAGCTCACCCAAGGGGGTGATTTACCCAGCCGCCAATCTCAGTCACACGCTTTTCACAAGGAAGACCCTTCTGGTCTGGGCTCGCCACCAGGTGGCGCTGTGGACCGCTGGGCTAGTTCTGGTGAAATACCCTTGACCCCAGCCGAAGGGCTTTAGTCTCCGCTGATAGGTCTTTTCAGTCCTGCTAAATCGTATTTGCTCCAAAATCCATAAGCTCAGCCAATGTTAAAAGCAATCTGATTTTTATTATAAGAAAGTAAAGAATTTTGGTTTGTGGGTTGGAAGAGCCTTTCACTTTATTTTCTGGAATTAGTTCATTCTTAATGTGTTACTGTAAAACATTCGGCCCCCAGGGTCTTTTCAAGATGACCAGCCACCCACGAGCTATGACTACGCGGCTGGACGGTAAGTCTGTAGCATGCAGTGTGCATGGAAATGCTTTCATGAGACCCAACAAAAAATGAAAATCTTCCGAGCAAACCATGTCAAACGCCTAATGCCTCGCCGAATCTGTTTCTTATGAACAACCTGGCCGCAGAGCAAGGAACTGCCATTGGAAAAAATAGAATTTCAAGACACACCCCTCCAGGCCGGGCGTGGTGGCTCACTCCTGTAATCCTAGCACTCTGGGAGGCCAAGGCGGGAGGATTGCTTGAGGTCAAGAGTTCGAAACCAGCCTGAGCAAGAGCGAGACCCCATCTGTACTATAAATAGACAGAAATTAATTGGCCGATTAATATATATATAACAAATTAGCTGGGCATGGTGGCGCATGCCTGTAGTCCCAGCTACTTGGGAGGCTGAGGCAGGAGGATGGCTTGAGCTCAGGAGTCTGAGGTTGCTGTGAGCTAGGCTGACAGCCCGGCACTCACTCTAGCCTGAGCAACAAAGCGAGACTCTGTCTCAAAAAAAAAAAAAAAAAAAAAAGGAAAAAGACTCAACCCTCCAGAGGCGTGTCCAAGAGACTGTAAGAAACATCATCTAAGTCACCAAGCCATGGTGTCTGACCCCTTCCTCCTACACGTCCCAGCTCCTGGGCTGGGATCTTTCCACATTGGGATCTCTCCACACCCAGCTGATCAAAACCATACCCTCCCACCCAGCTGCCGTTGCCAAGAGGCATCGGCAAGGTCATTGTCACAGATATGGTAGGCCCTCAAGTCTTCCCATCCGGGCAATAAAGACCAGAAGAAGCTGGGTACCCCAGGCACACCTGGGTCCCATGACCTGGAAACCACCCTGAGAAGACTGTCTTTTCACCAGGAGGATTACCTCTTGGAGAGGAGGTTCTTTGGGCAAGAACAGGAAGGGATGATCTGGGGGAGAAGGGCCGGCAGCACCGTGATGCCACAGAAAACATCCTGCCCCTTGGCGCACACGCCCACTCCTCTGAAGTCCACTAGATCCTCAGGCGCATGCTTCAGCAGCCTGATCTGAGAAAGTCTAGAATCTGAAGCCAATGGAAGGCTCTGCTGCCCTTCACTCCTATCAGCAGGGGCCCAGCCTCCCTCGGGGTATCTTGGACCTTTAGCCAGGTGCGGTCACCAAGGGCTTCTGGAAGCTAGAAGCTGGACCAAATGTCCATTCTTAAAAATATTGAAGATGACTATGTGGATGACAACACAAAAAAGCAGCACAGGGGACAACATTGTTCTCCTGAGCCCAGCTTCCTCAAAACCAATTCTGGACCCAGAGACCTCTGACATCTGCAGCACAAATGCCTGAGATACCTCTGGCCAGGCACCCTCAGGCAGCAGAATTTATCTGAGCTGGCTTCAGGCCTTCCCAGAAAACATGCAGGAGACATGAGCTGCCACCCATGGAGATGGCGGTGAAGGTCTGGTAACAGAACCACATTGACTTCTGTGAACCTGGCACCATGCAGGCAGTGGTTTTCACAGTGTGGTCCGTCCCTACACTGCCAGCACCCTCTGGGAACTTGTTAGAAATGCAAATTGTCAGGTCTTACCCAAGACCTACACAACGGGAGACTCTGGGCCCCGTAGGCTGTGTTTCAACCAGCCCTTTGGTGATTCTGATGCACTGAAAACCACTGCTTTGCATGTTGCATCATTGAAGACAGTCCCAAGGCAGTCCCAAGCACCATCCTAGGGGCTATCGGGCTGGCTTCAGCAAGCCTGTGGGGGTGGTGATTAAATGCATTCCCATTGCTCCAGTTTTGTATTTTCCTGTGTACAGGAAATCACTCATAGTGGGCATCAGAAAGAACCTAGAATTAACCACAGCTTGTTGTTCGAGATTGTTATTGCAAAGGCAATCACACCATGGGTACTCTGGGAATATTTGTTGTCAGCAATAAAATAAAGCAAACTACTGTTGTGTACATTTAATCTCATATGCATATTATTGGGGAGGAAAAAGCCAGACGAAATATTACCTACTGTCTGACTTCATGCATATTAATATCAAGAGAAGGCAAAATTAATAAGGATAGGAGTGGTTACCTTTGATGGGGGGAAGGGGGAGTATTGACTGGTGGGAGGAAGTACTGACTGGAAGAGGGAATGACTGAGAGTGGGACGCTGGAACGTGGCTGGAGTCATGATTACAGGGGTATACATGTATGTAAGAAAGTCATCAGGGGCTACATTTAAGAAAGAAAAGAAAAGAAAACACTTGAAATGGGAGGCCAGCTGGAAAGGAAGACAGGAAAGTATAGAAATGAAAACAAGATAAAGAAAGGAGAAAAAAGTAGGAGGGGGATGTAAAGGAAGTCATATATAAAACTGAAGTCCCTAAAGAAGAAAATCAAAGCAATGAAATAGATCTAACATTTGCAAGATGAGGAGATTCTGGAGCTCTGTTGCACAGTGATGTGAATATACTTAATACCACAGAACTGTACACTTAAAAATGGTTAAGACGGTAAACTTTATGTAATGTGTTTCTTACTATAATTTTTTTTAAAAATTTGAAAACCAGGCCGGGCGCGGTGGCTCACGCCTGTAATCCTAGCTCTCTGGGAGGCCGAGGCGGGCGGATTGCTCGAGGTCGGGAGTTCGAAACCAGCCTGAGCAAGAGCGAGACCCCCGTCTCTACTATAAATAGAAAGAAACTAATTGGCCAACTAATATATATAGAAAAAATTAGCCGGGCATTGTGGCACATGCCTGTAGTCCCAGCTACTTGGGAGGCTGAGACAGAAGGATCACTTGAGCCCAGGAGTTTGAGGTTGCTGTGAGCTAGGCTGACGCCACAGCACTCACTCTAGCCTAGGCAACAAAGCAAGACTCTGTCTCAAAAAAAAAAAAAAAAAAAAAAAACAAAAAAATTTGAAAACCAAAACAAAGTATCATTTGTCTTTTAACTACCCAAAGCTTTAAATGATAATGCTAAATATTGGTGAGAGTTTAATGAGAAGAGTAGTCTCACAATTGTTGGTGGAAGTATCTCGTAGCAGGAAGCAGCTTGGCAATACCTTTCAAGAAATTTAAAAATATTAATACCCTTCAGCTCTATAGTTCCATTCATAGAAATCTGTAAGGGGAAAACATGTGGATGAGGATTTATACACAAAGATGTTCACTACATTCTTTTTTAGATAAAGGGGAAGCAATGTAAACAATCTAAATATTAGACACATGGAGAACAGCAGAACATTTGAACACTCGGGGACAGATGAATGAATTGTCATGCATTCACACTATAGCATGTCGTAGAGCCATTACAATGTATAGTCAGGAATAATCTTAAGGGATATATGTTTATGCTATAATGTCAGTGGTGTTAAAGGATAATATATATATTTTTTATTTTCATGTAATTTTCCTGGACCATAGTCAATGGCAAAAGGATAATATTTTTAAAGGTAAAGTTGTGAGTCTTGCAAATATATGGCGAACACTCATCAAGATTTAATTTAACTAATTAATTAATGAGGGAAGAGGCAAGGTATTATAGCCAGTTCAAAAGAGAATTCAAAGAATCCCACATGAATAGGTCAATCAGGAATATTTTAATGAATTTACAAATAGATACAAAACTGACTTTATCCACCTGGGGATTTGGAAGGTATTTGTCCCTCCATCACCAGAAATCATTTGCATATCTATGGACCAGAGTAATTTGCATTGCTATCAGTTAGCTGAGATGTGCATTAGAAAGGGTACCATCTGATTTTTTTCTTTTTTTCCCCTTTTAAAATCTTTTACAGTTTTCCTGACAGTTGAAATAATCAGAATATAACATTTAGTGTACAGCATTGTCTCAATTAAGAGAAGAAAGAAAAAATACATCCCAAATATTACCTGTGATTTTGTCAGGATGGTAGATGTAGTAGTTTAGTTTCTTTCATAATCTTTTCTATCTTTTCCAAATTTTTACAATAAGAACCTAGTCCCTACCACTGTTAGTATCACTGAGAAAAAAAAAAAAAAAAAAAAAAAAACCTAGTCCCTTTATTTTATTTTTAAAGCCAGTCAAATTTATCAGTGGGGAATGGAATACCAACTTTAGTGACACTAATGTTAATAAGTTCTGATAACCTACTACCATTGGACCAGCCGCGAACCTAGTCCCTTTAGAATTAAAAATATGTATATTGTTAAAGCTGTAATTACAGGGAAAGCCAGTTTATAGGAGGGAAAAAGAGCCAAATAATGACACCCCTAAAATTCAGTAATAAGCAGGAAAATTTATGTCCAGAAATCTAAAATTAGGAGCATCAATATAAAATGTCTAGGACTAGCTATTTGTGGAAATACAGTTGTCCCTAGGTATTCCTGGGGGATGGGTTTCAGGGTCCCTCACAGACACCAAAATCTTCAGATGATCAAGTAAATCCTTGATATAAAATGGTGCAGTATTTGCATATAACCACATCCCCCTGTTTACTTTAAATTGTCTCTAGATTATTTATATTACTTAATACAATGTAAATGCTATGTAAATAGTTGTTATACTGTATTGTCTAGGAAATAACGACAAGGAAAAAAGTCTGTTCATGTTTAGTAAAGACCCAATCAGCCGGTTGGGCGTGGTGGCTCACACCTGCAATCCTAGTACTCTGGGAGGCCCAGGAGGCGGGAGGGTGGCTCAAGGTCAGGAGTTCAAAACCAGCCTGAGCAAGAGTGACACCCTGTCTCTACTAAAAATAGAAAGAAATTCATTGGCCAACTAAAAATATATAGAAAAAATTAGCTGGACATGGTGGCGCATGCCTGTAGTCCCAGCTACTCGGGAGGCTGTGTAGGGCAGAGGAATTTGTAGGACAGAGGAAGGGCAGAGGAATTCTTCCAATTGTCGGGAATTTACTTGGGTGGGGCAATGAGCTAACCGCAAACTTTTGCTTCTGGTCATTGCTTGCTCGCTACACCGCTGTAAGGGGAATTATGGGATGAGGTCATTGAAGCACGGGCAACTGGCCCATCAGGCAATAGAGGGCAACCAACCCGCCAATTATTTCAAAAGGCAATAGTGGGCAACCAATCATTTTAAAGGTCAACGCATGATCCATGCGTAGTCTGCTTGTGCGCAGCTTGTGCACCATGGGGATAAAAGGCATGCCGTTGTTCCGGTCGGGGTCCTTGCCTGCGAGAGTGGCCACTGCGTTGGTGCTCTGGGGCTTAGACCCTGGCTAGCCAGAAAATAAACCTCCTCTTGCGTGATTGCATCCTCGATGTCTCTGCTTTTCTGTCCGGTGGGGCTGTGGAAGGTCGGTCCCTAACAGCTGAGGCAGGAGGATTGCTTGAGCCCAGGAGTTTGAGGTTGCTGTGAGCTAAGCTGATGCCATGGCACCCTAGCCCGGGCAACAGAAGTGAGACTCTGTCTCAAAAATAAAAACCAAAAAAACCCAATCAGTCTTTTTTTTCTGGACTATTTTTGATTCTGGAGTATTTTTGATTAGAGTTTGGTAGAATCCACATGTGAACTAAAATGCTCACCCCCCCCCCCAACTGACTGAATGGACCCCCTCGTGGCCAAAAGAATATTCTAGGGCAAAGTTGCCTGTCGGGAGGAGGGAGGTCAGACATGCCTTATCATGCCCCCCTCCCTTCTTGGAGACTTCCTTTGTAACCCATTAACAGGCCTAAGGGTATGCAAGACAAACCTGCAGGCCCTCAATTTGCAACAAATCATGGCTTATCTCTGGTAAACAGTTTATGTTAAAACATTCCAGCCAGCTCAGTGGCTCACGCCTGTAATACTAGCTCTCTGGGAGGCGGGCGGATTGCTCAAGGTCAGGAGTTCAAAACCAGCCTGAGCAAGAGCAAGACACCGTCTCTACTATAAATAGAAAGAAATCGATTGACCAACTAATATATATAGAAAAAATTAGCCGGGCATGGTGGCGCATGCCTGTAGTCCCAGCTACTTGGGAGGCTGAGGCAGAAGGATCACTCGAGCCCAGGAGTTTGAGGTTGCTGTGAGCTAGGCAGACACCACGGCACTCACTCTAGCCTGGGCAACAAAGCGAGACTCTGTCTCAAAAAAAAAAAAAAAAAACATTCCAGGTCTTGGCCAGGTGTGGTGGCTCACGCCTATAATCCTAGCTCTCTGGGAGGCTGAGGTGGGCGGATTGCTCGAGGTCAGGAGTTCGAAACCAGCCTGAGCAAGAGTGAGACCCGTCTCTACTATAAATAGAAAGAAATTAATTGGCCAACTAATATATATATAGAAAAAAATTAGCCGGGCCTGGTGGCGCTTGCCTGTAGTCCCAGCTACTCGGAAGGCTGAGGCAGGAGGATTGCTTGAGCTCAGCAGTTTGAGGTTGCTGTGAGCTAGGCTGATGCCATGGCACTCACTCTAGCCTGGGCAACAAAGCGAGACTCTGTCTCAAAAAAAAAAAAAAAAAAAAAATTCCAGGTCTTTAGACAAAGCTTCGTGTCTAGGCCGGGTGCGGTGGCTCACGCCTGTAATCCTAGCACTCTGGGAGGCCGAGGCGGGCGGATTGCTCGAGGTTGGGAGTTCGAAACCATCCTGAGCGAGACCCCTTCTCTACTAAAAATAGAAAGAAATTAATTGACCAACTAAAAATATATATACAAAAAATTAGCCGGGCATGGTGGTGCATGCCTGTAGTCCCAGCTACTTGGGAAGCTGAGGCAGAAGGATCGCTTGAGCCCAGGAGTTTGAGGTTGCTGTGAGCTAGGCTGACGCCATGGCACTCACTCTAGCCAGGGCAACAAAAGTGAGACTCTGTCTCAAAAAAAAAAAAAAAAAAGCTTCCTGTCTTTAGCCAATTACAATCTAAAGAA
This sequence comes from Microcebus murinus, assembly GCF_040939455.1. Taxonomy (NCBI): domain Eukaryota; kingdom Metazoa; phylum Chordata; class Mammalia; order Primates; family Cheirogaleidae; genus Microcebus; species Microcebus murinus. Next base: position 28,871,066 of record NC_134117.1, on the reverse strand, counting down.
TCTTTAAACCCACCTATAACCTGTAAGCTCCCCTCACCCCCCACCCCCCCCACACCCCACCCCCATTCAAGATGGCCCTCCTTTTTGGGCCAAACCAATGTATGCCTCCCACACATTGATTGATGGCTTTACCCATAACCCTTGTCTCTAAAATGTATAAAAACCAAACTGTAACCCAGCCACAGCGACTCTACTTGCCCAAGGCCTCTTGGCAGTGGCTCCGGGTCATGGTCCTCAAATTTGGCTTAGAATAAATATCTTTAAAATTATTTTGCAGACTTTGGCTTTTTTTCCCATTGACACACAGATGCATAATCCATAGATATGAGGGCTGACTGTACTCCCCAAAATGCAACTTTCCTCTGAAAAAATTTGGAAATGTTTTTGAGGAGAAAAAAATGTTCTCAATTTCCTTAGAGAAATCACAATCTAAGTCTAAAATAAAAATAATTAAAAGTAGGGTTTTTAAATTAATTATAGCATGAGTTATAGTAGAACTGAGAATTGGTAAAGGCAGATTTTGGTTTGCATGGAATAGGGGGCGATAAAAGATCTAGACATAAATAATTTGCCGGTATTTCCTTGGTAGTTCTCAGAGTAAAGAACATACAGTTGTGATTTGAAATGACTGGTCCCAAATATTTCAGTGGAAATACTTTTTAGAGAGCAAGAGGACAATTACTATTTCTACCACACTACAGTTCAAAAGTGTTTCTAAAAGAACATCCAACTCCTTTTGTTCTCATTCTCTTTACCTCTGTGATTTGGCCTCATGAAATCATATCCACTGGAATGGTAAGTCTTATGCACACATAATCTCCTCTCATAAATACTAACAATGGACCCCAGGTTTGCTGATCAATAGAGTCTACCACCCTCCTTGGAAGCTTAGGCTGGACTGACTTGTGGTGTCTTACAAGGAGGTTCAGTCAACCAAATACCAGTGAGCCCCTCTCCAGTCTTTTTTTTTTGAGACAGAGTCTCACTCTGTTGCCCTGGCTAGAGTGCTGTGGTGTCAGCCTAGCTCACAGCAACCTCAAACTCCTGGGCTCAAGCAAACCTTCTGCTTCAGCCTCTCGAGTAGCTGGGACTATAGGCATGTGCCACCATGCCCGGCTAATTTTTTCTATATATTTTTAGTTGGCCAATGAATTTCTATTTTTAATAGAGACAGGGTCTTGCTCTTGCTCGGGCTGGTTTCGAACTCCTGACCTTGAGTGATCCTCCCGTCTCAGCTTCCCAGAGTGCTAGGATTACAAGAGTGAGCCACCATGCCCGGCTCCCTCACCAGTCTTGACAGCAGCTACAACAGTGAACTTTTGGGGACCCAGTGCTTAGGAGCACCTGAGGTGTGGGTGGTTCTATAAGGGAAAATTGGTTTCTCACCTACTAGGTTCAGGGTTCCTATCAGGTAGCCAACCTTTCCTGGAGGGAGGTCAATCCCTATCAGACCCTGAGGATATCTTGGGCAAATTAGCCTGGAAACCCAAACAAAGTAGATATAAAAGATAAGAATCGGGGAATCACAGGCAAAGATGTTTCTGAAGTCACACTGGTCATTTTTTCCCCAAAACACTGACTCAGTCTCAGCAAGATTACAAGATAAAAGGTTTCTCTGACAGCCACCCTCAACCTTTTTCAATATAGGGAAGGACCAGGTGTGTCTCTGGCACAATAGTTCTTATTTGGTTTTTTTTTTTTTTTTTGGGACAGAGTCTCACTTGTTGCCCAGGCTATAGTGAGTGCCATGGCGTCAGCCTAGCTCACAGCAACCTCAAACTCCTGGGCTCAAGCAATCCTACTGCCTCAGCCTCCCGAGTAGCTGGGACTACAGGCATGCACCACCATGCCCGGCTAATTTTTTTTATATACATATATATTAGTTGGCCAATTAATTTCTTTCTATTTATAGTAGAGATGGGGTCTCGCTCTTGCTCAGGCTGGTTTTGAACTCCTGACCTCGAGCAATCCACCTGCCTCGGCTTCCCAGAGTGCTAGGATTACAGGCGTGAGCCACCTTGCTTGGCCCACAATAGTTCTTAGACATTAGTAAATTTAAGGATGATCACCCGGTACTTTCAAAACGAAGATTTCTCTTGTCCAAATCTTGAGATTCTGATCTTTTAAAAGCTCCCAGGCGCTCCTGCTGTGAAACCAGAATGGAGAACTCCCGAAGCATACAGTTTTACTCTTCAAAGTGCTTCCACTTGCCTTCCTGAAAAGGGTGTCAGATGGCTCCCAAGCCCAAGTGACTCGAGTGTGCAGTATGACCTAATACAGTCCATTAGGTGTTCAGCCTGGAACCGTCTTTTGAGGGAAGGAATTCAAAGTCCTGGGCTCAATAGAAATTATTCATGAAATTGCAGTGGAGTTAAGAGTCCAGGACTGCAGGGCCTGGTGGTGTCCAAAGTAGACCTTTGCTGTATGTGTGTGTTGGGGTGAGGTGTCTTGGCCATGTCTTTCTCTCCTAGATCCTCACCAATCAAAGCCAGCTTCTCCACTCTCCCGATTGAGTCTATGAACTATTTAATCTCTTCCAATAAATTCCTTTTCTGCTTAAGTTAGCTAAAAATGGTTTCTATTGTTTGCAATTCAGACTCATAACTATTTAATTGTTTGGTAAGGTAGGTTTTATTACTCCCATTTTGCAGATGAAGAAATCCAGCCTCAGAGAGATTTAGTTACTTGTCAGGGGTCACTTAAAAGTGACAAAGCCAGGCCGGCGTGGCGGCTCCCACCTGTAATCCTAGCACTCTGGGAGGCCGAGGCAGGTAGATAGCTCTAGGTCAGAAGTTCAAAACCAGCCTGAGCAAGAGCGAGACCTCGTCTCTACTATAAATAGAAAGAAATTAATTGGACAACTAATATATATCTAGAAAAAATTAGCTGGGCATGGTGGTGCATGCCTGTAGTCCCAGCTACTCAGGAGGCTGAGGCAGCAGGATTCTTGAGCCCAGGAGTTTGAAGTTGCTGTGAGCTAGGCTGATGCCACAGCACTCACTCTAGACTGGGCAACAAAGCAAGACTCTTTCTCAAAAAAAAAAAAAAAAGTGACAAAGTCATGACTTAAATCAAGACCTTCTTTGCTCATTGCTCTCAGGTGGGGAAAACCAAAAAGCACTCATAATACAAACTTCTTGACCAAGAAGAACAATAACAAAATCAGTATCAGTGGTTCTTTGTGCTAGCTGCACATGACAATCACCTGCTAGGGTGACAAACTTGAATTGCCTGGACCTTCCTGGTTTTAGCATGTAACACCCAGGAAAACCCTTAGCTCGGGGCAACCTGGGACAGCTGGTCACCCTACCTGTGGGCTTAAAAAGCAAACTACAATGCCTAGGCCCACCTCCAGAGAGTCTGATTTAGATGTTTGGCCAGGTATTGGCCTGTTTCAAGCATCCCGGTTGATTCCAGTGAGAAGGTGGGTGAGACCCATTGGTCTACACAAAGTCTCAGGGTTTATCAGGCTCCTTCCCTGAAGTCTATTATATTTGCCCATCCAAGCCTATTATCTGATTAATATTTACACAGGCAGGCACAAAGACTCTAAAATCATAAGACAGAAGGCACAGCAAGCAGTGTTCAGAACAAAGTGCTAGACTCAGTGGCTGCCTCCCTCACTCCATCAGTGAAGAGCAAGCAGGGAAATGTCAGGGGCATTTGAGTGGCCGACAAGTGATAACCAAAGTTGCTGGGGTTAAGCTAGTGATCTAGGGTGACAAGCTTGTAACAGTTACGCGTAATGATATATATAGTGTAGGAAATAGGAACTATAAAAAAAAGTAAGGCTAACAGCTTCTGCTAGCTTCTGTTCCCTAAGCTTGCTTGCAATATATATAGTTCGAGTGAAGCCATATAGATTTCAGTGGGTGCTGGGCCCCAATAGGGTGGTGACTGCAGGTCATTTCCTGATAAAAGGATGGAAAGTCTCGGGGGAGCCAAGATAATGCAACAAAAGGCTGAAATAAAATGCAGAATAAAAGCCCTGGTTCTAGAACCAATCAACTGACAGCCCAGGACCAACCAGAGCCAACCAGAAAAGGGATGCAATAAAATGCTGAGGAAAATTGCTGGAGGAGGGAAGAAAAGAAAAAGTATTTAAGAGATACCTGTAGCCCAAGGAGGGGTCCTTTTCAGAATAGAGGCCACTGTGATTGGTGCTCTGAGACTCAGACCCTCACTCAAGCTAGTCAATAAAACTCCTCTTGGTGATTTCGGCCTCAGTGACTGTCTCTCTGTTCTGCGGTATTGTGTTTTCCCGCTCTAACATTAGGAGAGGAAGGTATGGAGAAGGCTGTATGGATAACAGAGATTGGGTAATTAGCTAGTGTAGACCCAAACTTCTCAGGTCATTTGGTGGCTGAGGTCTGATTATGCCAGTTGAGCTTTACAGCTTTGACTCCAATCTTTGCCACTTAACTTGTTAATACAGGCTGAGGAGGAATCCAGAGAACCAGGTAATTCTTTTGAAAGAAAATTCTAGAGCCTTGGCATCCCAGAGTTCTTTCTTCCTAAGAAATTCATTCATTTATTCAACAAATATGTGCTGAGTGCCTGTTATATACCAGACACCAAGCCAAGGATACAACGCCAAGGAAGACAAGCATGGTTTCCCTGCTGTGGTGTTGTGAGAGAGACTGATGAATACCCAAGCCATTTAATACAGTGGGATCGGCCGGGCACGGTGGCTCACTCCTGTAATCCTAGCACTCTGGGAGGCCAAGGTGGGCGGATTGCTCGAGGTCAGGAGTTTGAAACCAGCCTGAGCAAGAGCGAGACCCCGTCTCTACTATAAATAGAAAGAAATTAATTGGCCAACTAATATATATAGAAAAAATTAGCCGGGCATGGTGGCACATGCCTGTAGTCCCAGCTACTTGGGAGGTTGAGGCAGGAGGATCACTTGAGCCCAGGAGATTGAGGTTGCTGTGAGCTAGGCTGACGCCACGGCACTCACTCTAGCCTGGGCACCAAAGCGAGACTCTGTCTCAAAAAAAAATCAAAAACAAAAATAAATAAATAAATAAAGTTTATGTTATATATATTTTAACATAATAAAAAAATGGTGTACAAACATTTACTAAAACAATCCTCTAAACAATGTGATATGTGCTTGGCTAAGCAGGTAAGTGGAGATGAGACATATTATTATAGAATGTTGAAATAATCCTTTTCAGCTCTTTACAGTTTGTAAGGACAGTCTCTGACACTTTCTTATTTCAGGCTCAGTTACAGTTTTGTGGAGGTTGGCAAGTCTGGGAATATTACCACCCTTCCCTTACCCCATTGTCTACCCCATTTGAGACGTAAAGAGTCTAGTTCAAGATCAGTAACGGATAGGGTAGGCTCCAATGTCCAATCTTGCAAATGGTTGGTGAGATCTTTTTTCAGATCTTTGCATTTCAGAGCAAGGATGAATGGATGGCACTGTGAATAGCAATAACCTGAGAAGAAATGGGTTTTCTGTGGCTAAGCTTGCCCAATATCTCCTTATTTGGTGAATCTGCAGAATTCTGGGCTGAACCTATTGATATTGCTGAGCCTGAAAAATTTTTTTTTATATATATTTTTTGAGACAGAGTCTCGCTTGTTGCCCAGGCTATAGTGAGTACAGTGGCGTCAGCCTAGCTCACAGCAACTTCAATCTCCTGGGCTCAAGCAATCCTGCTGCCTCAGCCTCCCAAGTAGCTGGGACTAACAGGCATGTGCCACCATGCCCGGCTAATTTTTTGTATATATATTTTTAGTTGGTCAATTAATTTCTTTCTATTTTTAGTAGAGACAGAGTCTCGCTCAGGCTGGTTTCGAACTCCTGACCTCAAGCAATCCACCCACTTTGGCCTCCCAGAGTGCTAGGATTACAGGCATGAGCCACCATGCCCAGCCTGAAAATGCCTTTTAATACCTTATTTTATAAGTTGGACATTGACACTTCAGACTGTCTCAACTCTTGCAATTCCTTGGCATACAAAAATCTTGTCCCTAAATTGCAAAACTGTAGTCAATTTAACTGTCTGTTCTTGGGCAGGTTGCTCAATAACACAAAGACCGGCTTTCCTTGTATGTAAAAAGGAAGTCCTAACAATATCTGCTTCATAGGCTATCAAGAGTATCCAATGAGAATCTGTATATGAAAGTCCTTTGTGAACTATAAAGAACTACACTAAGATGAGCTAGGTGTCCCTTGACATGGGCACCATGGGAGAGAGCTGTGGGACTTCACATGATGTTTGTATTATAGAATAAAAGTTAAATTGGCAGAGAGGAAAAGAGATGAATCACTATGTGGGAAAATGATATGATGTGATAAAGAATAGTTCATCTAAACCAAGTCAGGGCTGGGTGCAATGCCTCAAACCTGTAATCCTAGCTCTTTGAGATGCCAAGGCAGGAGGATCGCTTGAGGCCAAGAGTTCAAAACCAGCCTGAGAAACATAGAGAGACCCCATTTCTACAAAAAAAAAAAAAATAGAAAAATTAGCCAAGTGTGAGGGCACACACCTGTTGTCCCTGCTACTTCAGAGGCTGAGGCAGGAGGATTGCTTGAGTCCAGGAGTTGGAGGTTGCAGTGAGCTATAATGATGCCACTGCACTCTAGCCTGGGCAACAGAGCAAGATCTCGTCTCCAGTGAGTTAATAAATAAATAAACCAAATCAAATTCAAGGAGAAGTATGAGAGGCACTCCTCTCAAAATAATGATGCCCACTTTAACATTATTATTATTATTTAGTGTTTTGAAAATTCTTTCCAATGCAGTAAGATACGAAATAGAAATAAGAAGAAAAGAGAAGGAAGAAACAAAAATCTTTATTTGGAGATGATACAGTTTCAGTACTAAAAAGCAAAAAAGAATTGGTTTAAAGTATTTAAATTAGTAAGTGGATTTAGTAAAATAACTAGAAACAAATTAATATACAAAGAAGCAATAGCATTTCTGTTATCAGTTGGAAAAGATGATGAAATTTTGCTACATGTGATTCTGAACACCTTCACCTCCCAGCCAAGTTCATGTCCAAACTAGGTCCCCCCACTGCTCTTCCCTTTCCTTCCTGCCACCACCTCCTTCAGCCCACACTGACACTACCCCATGACAAGTGCATACATTATACATATTAATTTTTAATTAATATTAATGAGAATAAATGTTATCTTGAAGGTTCTGTGTTAACACTTTGAGAGGATAAGGATTCTCTGAGAGCTCAAGAGAGGCCCTTCATAAAATGTTTTTTTTTTTTTTTTTTTTGATGTTTTTCTCCCTTTCAATTTCTCTTAGGTCTTGCTTCCCTTCTGTCCCTCCAATAACTGTTTGTTATGAAATCTAGTGACTGGAAGACGTTAGTGATAAGCCTGCAATAAATGCCAGTGTCTGTCTGCACGTGGACGTCAGTGGCTACTTCTCTCCCTTCTCCACCCGTTTATTACTTAGGCACAGACTTGGGGGGGTTGGCAGAGTTACAGAGCCACAGCCCTCTTCCCCCAATCCTGCCCGCCAAGACCTGCTGAGGATTTTATGGCTATAACCTGACTGTCTGCGGTTCCCATTCCCAGGTGGGTGAACACCCTTAGGTCTTTGGTCTAGAGAAGTTTCCCATCTCTGGCCCCAAGGGGACTTTGACCATAAACTTAATTTGAAGTTGAGGAATGTTAGAGAGGTTGGGCTGTGACTGGAAGGGCTGGTTAACCAGAACAGAATGTAATTGAGGAAGATGGAAAATGTTCCTCCCTTTCACTGTTACCAGGGCCTCCCTGCTGGGCAAAATTTGGAACCAGCAAAGGCATATGGAGGGGTCTCATCTGGGGTTTGGTGAGCAGGTGCATGTGATTCCTCTAGTTCTCCCATTCCAGTTTGACTTAGCCCCTGTTCATTCATGCTGAGCACTGTGCAACCAAGCAAAGGAGTGAGTAGGAGATGGATGTCACCAGGCTTTGTGGACTTGCCTGCTGGCCCCCTGGCTCCCTCCACTGCCTGTTCCACAACTCCTGACCCCAGCACATGGAGTTTGCCAAAAAGTTGCAAGATTTCCAGAGTGGCTGGTCCCAGCTCACAACCTTGACCACCTTATGTAAATTGAGGTCTTACTCCATTCTGGGCACTATGCTAGGGAATTCATTTTCATGATGTCATTTAATCCTTCCATCAAGCTATTGTATTAATAGAACTATGGCAATTCACATTTTCCTGATGAAGAAACTAAAAATCAGAAATTTCATTAATCTCTTGCCCAAAGTCGCCTACCTAGTAAATGGCAAAACTGGAAAACCAAACTTTGGTCTCATGTGCTTTTTAAAAAATAAACAACTGTAAAATAGTTTTAGATTTACAGAAAAGTTATGAAGATAGTACAGGGAGTTCCATATACCTCTCAGCTCACTTCCCCTGTTGTTACCATCTTACATTATTGCAATACGTTGTCAAAACTAAGAAGCCAACCATGGCACACTGCTATATGAACTATATGCCACTGTTTTATCTAGTGTAAACTCCAGATTTCACTACTATTTTTCACTCGTATCCTTTTTATCTCCAAAGATCCTACCCAGGGTACCACATTGCACTGAGGGGCTGATGTGCTTTTAACCATTATATAAACCTGCTCAGGTGGCCGTTTCCAGCTCCAGTCCTGTACTTCCTTCTCTTTCCATCAAACATGGCGAAGAGAAGGAACCAAGATCCCAGGAAGATCAGCTCTAAAGGCTGCCTAGTCATTTCTCACAGGCATTTCCTGAAGTGCATTCTCCAGAACTAGAGTCCGGCAAGATGTTCTGCCACTTTGAAGGAAAGAAAGGTTCTATAGTCAAATGAGTTAAAGAAATGCTAAAAATGCTAAATCCCTTCTTGAAGAATAAAATGCTCATCAACAAGACAAAACCCGTAAGAAGTCCTGCAACAAATAAGCCAGTTTAATTTGGTTTAACAGAACTTTTCTCATATTTCAGCCATTCATGCCTCATGCCTTCGACCCTATCTGCAACCTACACTGTACTATTATTGACTTCATCGTCTTTAAATCGATTCACCTTTTAAAAGGTACATTCTAATGGAGCATATTATATCACTACTATAAATGGAAAATGAGGATCATTTGCCAAAATTAATTAGGATAAAAATTATTTAGTTTTAACCCAGAATCTCCTGAAGTCATCTCAGTTAACACCAGTGGTTCATATATAACAGTTTGGGAAATACTGGTTAATAGAACCCCTTTTTCTGTAATACCTGTTAACCTCCTGGGGACACCTTGGAAATGCTGGCCACATTGGTCTACCTCCAGGCCCAGAAGATCAGGAGATGTGCACACAGGGCACTAGTGCTAAAGCCCAAACTAAAGCTGCTGGCCCCTGCCTATTTCTTCAGGGCTCTTCCCACGACCCTACTCAGCTTCTGGGTTTCAGACATTTCCTTGACGTGGCTGAAAGAGGTTCTGTGAGGGGCAGAGTTTGTAACACGGAAGGTTCACATTCTGTGTGATGAGGTTTGGGACTTTAAAGAAATTTCCGCATCCAGATCAGAAGGCTCCTGTCTTACTCCATTCCAGGTGAGAAGTTGGATGTGGTTGTTTTTCAAAGTAAACAGGTAGACAAAGTGTTTCTGATTCCACTATCATTGCTGCCTACACCCTGCTAACTCCCACCCACAGGCCAGGTACCTGCCCTTTGTACAGTTCTTCCTAAAGTCTTGTTATTTTAAAATTTAATTGTGTTTGAACAGGAGGGTGTGGCAATAGTGGTGCCCATAGTTAATCTGTAACAGAGAGCAGTAGATAAAACAGGTGCTTATAGCTGGATCAGGCACTATTTGGACACTCCGTTCTCCCCAAAGCAGCCCCTGAAACATGAGTACTCAATCCACTTGTGTCTCAGCTGACTTCTCATCCCAAGGGGCTAGACCACGGGTGTCACTCTTGTCTTTGCCACTTGGCCAGTTGCTTGATGCCTTGAGTGGGTTTGACAATGTACTGCTCACCACTCCCACCCCAGCTGGTATCCAACATTCAGACCAGATGTGACCTCCACTGCTTTGACAGTAGCCCCTAGAGTCATTCATTCCTTTCTTCATTCAAAATGTTGAATGTCTATGACAAGCCAGCCTTCACTAGGTCACATGAGTAATAATAGACAACGTTTACAGATCGCTTGCTCATGTGCTAGGCATTCCTTGTATACGTTATCTCATTTAATTCTAGGACAACTCTGTGAATTTTATATTCTTTTTCCCATTTAAGGTTAAGTAAACCAGGGCTCAAACAATCTAAATAACTTTCCAAATGTTACATGATTAACAAATCGCAGATCTGAGATTTGAACCCAGGCGTATACTCAACACGGGAGCTCATACTCTCAGTCCTGACCCTATACTGCCTCCTTGGGAGAAGACATGGTTTGGACTCTCAAGGAGTTCACACATTTATAATAGCTATTTTGAGGTCCTTTCAAGATCTCTGCCATCGCTAGATGTGTTTCTATTTTCTGTGCCCCTCCCCCCGGTTATGTATCACATTCTCCTCACCCTCATGTCTAGTCGTTTTTATTGATTGTTATACATTGTGCATGCCACTTTGTAGAGCACCTGGACTTTATGGTCCTCCTGTAAAAAAAAAAAGTTTAAGCTTATTGTTTTTATCCTGGAAGTAAGTTAACTTAATTTGGATCAGCTATAAATTACGATAGCTTTGTTTTTGACTTTTTTAGGGCTGCTGCAGCATTCCCTTATTCCACACATAAAACAGCCCTATTCCTAAAGCACAGAGTTTGGGGATGCAAACTCAATGCCCAAGGTGTACATAGAGGTAGCTCTGCTTTTTCTGGTCAGAACTGTAATGTCTCACTGCACTCTCCCAGTGACATGGGAGGGATCTCTGTTCTTGCAGCCCATTAGTGGTAGCTGTTTTCTGCCAGGCCTTGTGGAAGTTTTCCTGTGCATGTGCATTCGGTCAAAGACTAAGGGAAACAACCCAGGTGCCCATCAGTACATGAGTGGATTAATAAAATGTGGTATATGTATACCATGGAGTACTATTCAGCTTTAAGAAGCAATGGTGATATAACACCTCTTGTATTTTCCTGGATAGAGCTGGAACCCATTCTACTAAGTGAAGTATCTCAAGAATGGAAAAACAAGCACCACATGTACTCACCAGCAAATTGGTATTAATGGATCAACACCTAAGTGGACATATAGGAATAACATTTATCTGGTGTCGGGCTGGTGGGAGGGGAGAGGTAGGGATGGGTATATACAAACACAATGAGTGAGATGTGCAACGTTTGGGGGATGATCACGCTTGAAGCTCTGACTTAAGGGGGGAGGGGGGCATGGGCAATATATGTAACCTTAACATTTGTACCCCCATAATATGTTGAAATAAAAAAACCCCAAAGACTAAGAGAATCATTTTACATAGTTTTTGAGCTCCTTTTCTTTGTAGATCTCTCTTTTCTTTCAACCTGCCTCAAATACTGCGGTCACTACGGCAATTTGGAACTCTGATCTCTGCTTCCTCAGCTCAGCAAAATCTTTATGCACTACGTAGGCTTTCTCCTTACACCATGGTTTGGCAAGTGTGCCCAGGCAGAAAGTTGTATTGAATGTGGAGCTCACCTCATGTATTTCCATTTTCTTAAAGATCACAGCGAAGTACCATCTGTTGTTCATGCCTAAAAACAGTTGCTTCATATATTAATATTTTGCCAATTTTATTGCTTCTGGTGGGAGAGTAAGTCTAATACCCATTACTTCATCATGGCCACATCTGAAAAGCCTGGACATTCTTTTTTACAATATGATAATCTCTGAATTTTAACCGGAATTTTGGTCCAATTACATTTATTGGTATTATTGATATATCCGAATTTGTTTCTACCACCTGACTTTTTGCTATATATATGTTTTGCTTTTTCACTAGAAGTTCAGTGTGCTACCCATTGTGCCACAGAGCCACCTATGTTTTACTTCTTCAATGATTTTCTTTTCTCATTTTTTTCCTTTGAAAAATATCAAAGTTGGTTTTATTTATTCTTTCATTATTTCATTTTACTTCTGTACAAAAAAAATTTTTTTTGAGACAGTCTCACTGTGTTGTCCAGGCTAGAGTGCTGTGGCATCAGCCTAGCTCACAGCAACCTCAAACTCCTGGGCTCAAGCAATCCTCCTCCTGCCTCAGCCTCCCAAGTAGCTGGGACTATAGGCATGCACCACCATGCCCTGCTAATTTTTTCTATATATTTTTAGTTGGCCAATGAATTTCTTTCTATTTTTTAGTAGAGACAGGGTCTTGCTCTTGCTCAGGCTGGTTTCTAATTCGTGACCTTGAGCAATCCTCCCACCTCGGCTTCCCAGAGTGCTAGGATTACAGGCGTGAAGCACCACACCTGGCCTCTGCACAAAATTTTAATGTCTACATTACACAGGCAGACCTTGGGGATGTTGCAGGTACAGTTCCAGATCATTGCAACACAGTGAATATTGCAATAAAGCAAGTTACACACATTTTTTTGGTCTCCCAGTGCATACAAAAGTTATGTTTTATAGTCTATTAAGTGTGAAATAGCATTATGTCTTAAAAAAATGTACATTTCTTAATTTAAAAATTCCTATTGCTAAAAAATGCTCATCATTTAAGCCTTCAGTGAATCATATATATTGCATATAGTCATGGTGTATTCTTGGTTTCCTCCAGTCTGTGACAGCAATGAAGTTCACCACATGTATTGACTCTTCCTTTCACAAAAATATTTCTTTGTGGCATGCCATGCAGTTTGATAGCATTTTACCCACAATAGAGCTTCTTTCAAAATTATAATCAATCCCCTCAAATCTCGCTGTTGCCTTATCAACTACGTTTATGTAATATTTTAAATTGTCTGTTGTCATTTTGACATTGTTCACAGCATCTTCACCAGGAGTAGATTACATCTCAAGAAACTACTTTCACTGCTCACCCATAAGAAGCAACCCTTCACCCATTCAAGTTTCATCATGAGGTTGCAGTAATTTAGTCATACCTTCAGGTTCCACTTCTATTAAAATAATTCTACGTCCACCACATTGCAGTTACTTCCTCCACTGAAGTCTTGAACTCCTTCCTCCAAGTCATCCGTGAGGGTTGGAATCAACTTCTTCCAAACTCCTGTTAATGTTGATATTTTGACCTCCTACCATGAATCACCAATGTCTTTAATGGCATCTAAAATGGTGAACCCTTTCCAGAAAGTTTTCAATTTACTTTGCCAGATCCATAAGAGAAATCACTATCTATGGCAGATATAGCCTTATGAAATGTATTTCCTAAATAATAAGAAATGTAATTGTTACAATAGACTTGCCCAACACAGGGTTGCCACAAACCTTCAATTTGTAAGAAAATGCAACATATGTGAAACACAATAAAGTGAAGTGCAATAAAATGGGGTGTGCCTATGTTTCTATTCTTTTACTAGTTATGCTTGAAAGTTTAGCATGCTTACTTAAATCTACAATTTTATAGTTTATATCTACTCTTCTGAACCAAATAAGGTCTCTAGAATTCTTTACCTCTTACTGTTCTAAAGGTTATGAAATTAAAAAAAAAAAAAGACTTCTTTACCCCTAAATCCTCTATTGCTAACTTGTAAATTGTAGTTTTCCAGTATTTTCATTTAGTACTTAATCTGTACTTCATATAAATAATGGCTATTTAATTTTACCTACAAGTTTACCAATTTTTTTCCCATCACTTTTTGGATCTCAGGTCTTCATTCTGAGACCATTTTTATTCTTCCTGAAATCATTTTTTTTAGAAGTTCTTTTGGTGAAGGTGTGCTGTAGCAGATTCTCTCAAATATTGTTAATCTCAAAATAGCTTTATTCTGCCCTCAGTCCTGAAAGATAATTGTGCTAGGTACATAATTCAAAGTGGACAATTATTTTCCAATTCCAGGTTGACAGTTATGTTTCTTCAGCACTTTGAAGATATTACTGATAAAAATACTTTTTACCTTTGTTTTTGTGAAATCTGCAGTGTAGTTGTCATTCATTTATAGGTAATTTTTTTCTCTTAAGGTGCTTTTAAAATATTTTTACCTTTCTGTTCTGGAGTTTTACTAAAAAGTATCTAGCTCTAGAGTTCTCTATCAGGCTTGCTATAAATCAGGTTTTGGGTATTTGTGAATTTATATCTTGCATCAGAATTGAAAAATTATCATCCAGGCCAGGTGCGGTGGCTCACACCTGTAATCCTAGCACTCTGGGAGGCCAAGGTGGGCGGATTGCTCGAGGTCAGGAGTTCGAAACCAGCCTGAGCAAGAGCAAGACCCCGTCTCTACTATAAATAGAAAGAAATTAATTGGCCAACTAATATATATAGAAAAAATTAGCCGGGGATGGTGGCGCATGCCTGTAGTCCCAGCTACTCGGGAGGCTTAGGCAGTAAGATTGCTTGAGCCCAGGAGTTTGAGGTTGCTGTGAGCTAGGCTAATGCCATGGCACTCACTCTAGCCTGGGCAACAAAGTGAGTCTCTGTCTCAAAAATAAATAAATAAATAAAATTATTTTATAGAGTTTAGCTTTGTTTTTTCCATTGATAGCACTAACTATAAAAGAAAAAATATTGATAAATTGTACTATACTATACTATACTAAAATTAAGACCTTTTTTTTTTTTTGAAACAGAGTCTCATTCTGTTGCCTGGGCTAGAGTGCCATGGCATCAGTCTGGCTCACAGCAACCTCAGACTCCTGGGCTCAAGTGATCCTTCTGCCTCAGCCTCCCAAGTAGCTGGGACTACAGGCATGTGCCACCATGCCCGCGTAATGTTTTCTATATATATTTTTAGTTGGTCAATTCATTTCTTTCTATTTTTAGTAGAGACGGGGTCTTGCTCTTGCTCAGGCTGGAACTCCTGACCTTGAGTGATCCACCTGCCTCAGCATCCCAGAGAGCTAAGATTACAGGCGTAAGCCACTGTGCCTGGCCTAAAATTAAGAATTTATGTTCAAAAAAGAAGATAGCATCACAAGAATGGAAAAGCAACACACAGAATGAGAGAAGATATTCACATAAATATATTTTATAGAAGATTCATATCCAGAATATATAAAGAACCTATATGTAAAAAACAACTTTATAAATAAGGAATATACAGTAGGACCCCCCCTCGTCTGCAGAAGAAATGTTCCAAGACCCCCAGTGAATGACTGAAACCAGGGATAGTATCAAGCTCTATATATACCACACTATGTTTTTTCTGATACATATATACCTATGATAATGTTTAATTTATAAATCAGGCACAGTAACAGATTAATAACTACTAAAAGAACAATTATAACAATATACTGTAATAACAGTTATATGAATGTGATCTCTCTCTCTCTCTCAAAATACAGTTGTCCTCCTTATCTGTGGTTTCACTTTCTGTGGTTTTTGTTACCTGCGGTACAGTGCAATAAAGTATTTTGAGACAAAGAGGTAACAAGCAATCCCAGAATTTCCATATTTTCAGAACAACACTTGCTCACACCGTGTGTTCAGGGAAGTTTAGCAGGATGGTCATCTGATTCACTCAGGGACCCACGCTGACAGAGCAGCTGCCACTTTGAATGTTTCCGGTTGCCTTCGGCAGAAGAAAGAGTGCCCAGGAGGGTGTTGCTTCCAGAGGGTGTTGCTTCAACACTCAAATGACCCAGCCTGGGAGTCACTTCTGTTCACAGTTAATTCATAGACCGCAACAAGCACGCTGTCTCACCCAACCACAATGGGGCCAGGAAGTGAAATGCCACCATGTCTAGAAGTGGAGAAAACCAGAAACACGAGGTAGGTAACATACTGTGCTAGGTTGACAACCAAAATTTTTCTAGAACATAGTTTCTAGTGGCTATAAGGTAATTTCCCAAAGGTGGTCTCATTCACATAACCAATTCCCTTGTTGAATATTAATTTGGTTCTATTTTTTCACTAATATTAATAATTAAATATTAAAATTTTGCTCATTTGTCCAGTGCTTTGGATAACAGTCTTCACATGGGCTCGAATTTCTGCCGTTTTGAGCACCTTGGGAAGATTGTGCTAAAGGCTTCTCTGTTTTGGTGATACAATACTTGCTAACTGGACACTTGAGAGTTGTTTTATAATTCCTTTGTTTTGAAACTTATTTTGCTAGGTTTTGCTGCTGTTTATTGTATTGTATTTTTCTATTAATGTATCTATTGGTGTTACTGGTTTAGATGGCTTTAGCCAGCAGGCAGACATATATTTCCTATATATACTATGGTATCTTCTTCCTAGAAAACTCTTAATGCCCTACATTTTCAATGTGTCACACAATCAAATGAAAAACAAACACCAGTTTCAAATATGAAATCAAAAGTTGAGTTTATTATATCTCAAATAAGAAACAGTATAATTAATCAAGGTATATGGCTAACTATACACACACTTTTGCTATCAACAGTAGCTTGTTTATGACAACAGCAAAGAAGCCTCGAAAGCAAGTGGAAATAAAATCACAAAGGTGTTTTCCATAGCTGTTGAGAATTTCCTTGCAAGAAGTGGTCCAAAGCCTGGAAGAAGTGGTAGGCAGTTGGTGCAAGGTCTCTGGTGAGAGTTTCCAAGTCCAGCCTGTGTAGCTTGAGAAGCATTGTTTGTGCGACACGTGGTCAAGCATTGCCTTGCAAGGGGATTGGCCTGTCTCTATTGATCAATTTCAGCTGCTTAATCACAAGCATCCTCCTCATTTCATCCAATTGGTTGCAGTAGACATCCCATGTAATCGACTGACCAAGTTTCATGAAGCTGTAGTGGATAATACCATTGCTGGACCACCAAACAGACACCTTTTGAATGAATATTAGGTTTAGGACTGTGCTTCAGCACTTCATCTATATCCAACCATTGTGCCAAATGCTTGCGATTGTCAAAAAGAATCCATTTTTCATCACACATAACAATACAGTGTAGAAATGGTTCACCTTTACGTTGTGACAGCAAAGAAAGGCAAGCTTTGAGAAGATTTCTCTTCTGACGCTCGTTTCATGCAGAACCCATCTGTCCACCTTCTTTACCTTGCCCATTTGTCTTAAATGGTCAAGTATTGTTGGAATAGTAATGTCAAACCTTGCTGCTAAATCATGATTAGCTGAAATGGGTTTGCTTCCACTACAGCTTTCAGCTTATCATTATGCACCTTGGTCTCAGGTTGCCCACATGGCTCATTTTCAAGATTAAAATCACCAGAATGAAGGTATCAAACCATTGGCATACTGTGCATTCATTAGCCACATCCTTCCCAAACATTTCGTTGATATTTTGAGCTGTCTGAGCTACATTGATTCCATAACAGAACTCATGTTTGAAAATAACACACATTGTTGACTTATGAATGGTTTCACAAAAATTGCTCTAAAAAAACTTCAAAAGGTAATACAAGCCAAGTCATGCATTTGAAAGAATGAGGATGTACCTTCACAATAAAAATAAAACAAGAAGTGTCAAAGTAAAATGTCAGAGATATCAACTGTCAAACTTAGTACTTAAGAAAATCAGACATTTCATACTTAATAATGTAATAAAATATGTGGGTTCGACCAGGCATGGTGACTCATGCCTGTAATCTTAGCACTTTGGGAGGCTGAGATGGGAGGACTGCCTGAACCTAGGAGTTTGAGACCAGCCTGGACAAGATAGTGAGACCTCGTCTCTAAAAAAAAAAAAAAATTACCCAGGCATGGTGGTGCACACCTATAGTCCCAGCTACTCTGGAGGCTGAGGCAAGAGAATCACTTGAACTCAGAAGTTTGAGGTTGCAGTGAGCTATGATGACACCACTGCACTCTAGCCTGGGCAACAGAGTATGTTACTATCTCAAAAAAAGAAAAAAAGTGTGGTTCATAGAGAGTTGAGTCTGCTTATTTCATTTAAGTCACCACAGATTGTATTTTACACACTGTGCTATTTTATTAAGATCTACAAATGTAAAATCGTTTGCTTGAGACTTTCAGGCATGTGACATTGATAAATCCTTATAACTTGGAAAACTCAGGCTCTAAGGGAACTTGGGTATACCTTGTTCAATCTTCTTTTATAGAAATAGAAAATGGAACTAGGGAACACCTACTCCAAACTTCTCCTTTTATAGAAGTAGAAAATGAGTACCAGTGACTTGTCAATGGTTGTAAAACAAATTGATTACCAAAGGAAATGTCCAATGTATTTCAAAGATATAATGATGACTATGGTCCTGAACTTTCTGAAAGGGTGACAGATCAGAGAACTGACCAGTAGAGTTTGCCATAGTTAATAGTGTCAGACAATATGAAAGGGCATTTGGGCAGCAACATCATTATCTGTTTGGAACACCTAGAGTTTATTGGCATCATTAACACTGAATCTAGGAATCCGTCTGTCAAAAAGAATCTGATTGAGAGAATAAAGGTTTTTAGAGAAATGTACACAGTAATTTTCAAGAAGAGTTATAAGGAGGAATTTTTTATGTTAAGATGGCATCAACTGTAAAGCAAGTTGTAGAGATATGCTTTTTTTTTTTTGAGACAGAATCCCACTCTGTTACCTGGGCTAGAGTGCTGTGGCGTCAGCCTAGCTCACAGCAATCTCAAACTCCTGGGCTTAAGCGATCCCTCTGTCTCAGCCTCCCAAGTAGCTGGGACTACAGGCATGTGCCACCACGCTGGGCTAATTTTTTCTATATATTTTTAGTTAGCCAATTAATCTCTTTCTATTTTTAGTAGAGATGGGGTCTCACTCTTGCTCAGGCTGGTCTAGAACTCCTGACCTTGAGCAATCCTCCCACCTCGGCCTCCCAGAGTGCTAGGATTACAGGCGTGAGCCACCACGCCTGGACTTTTTTTTTTTTTTAAGTGAATGTATGGAAAAGATAGAGATGTCATTCATCACTTCAGTGTACTTATTCTCTTTCTTCTGAATATGAAATGTCACCCATTCTGTGAATAGATGAACTGTTCTTAGTTTTATGTTGTACCAATTTATCAATAGTATTTTAAGTCTTCCACAGTGTGTACTTTAGAATTTGTTTCCTCTGCATTTCGATCGATTTGGGAAGCACTGTTATTGGATCAAGAAGACAATGCTTGAGAAGAAAATTATAGATCTGTGTTGTAGGCAAAAGAACAGGAGTCATAAGTATATAAGGCATTCAGCATAATGTAGCTTTAGTGACGAATGACAGTGCTCAAATTTTTGAAAAGGTATTTCAATGAGAAATCACAAATTAAAAAATATTAACAGGAATTTACTTTTGGAAAAGAGTGTGGATTGATTTACAGAATTATTTTATTTTATTTTATTTTTTTGAGACAGAATCTCACTCTGTTGCCTGGGCTAGAGTGCCATGGCGTCAGCCTACCTCACAGCAACCTCAAATTCCTGGACTCAAGCAATCCTCCTGCCTCAGCCTCCTGAGCAGCTGGGACTACAGGCATGAGCCATTGCACCAGGCTAGTTTTTCTATTTTTAGTTGTTTGGCTAATTTCTTTCTATTTATAGTAGAGACGGGGTCTCGCTCTTGCTCAGGCTGGTCTTGAACTCCTGAGCTCAAGCAATCGCCTGCCTCAGCCTCCCAGTGTGCTAGGATTACAGGTGTGAGCCACCATGCCCAGCCTACAGAATTATTAAATATATTCTATTGCATTGTCATCTTTCAAGAATAGCTATGTTACTCAACTAATAAGCTTTTATACTCTGAAGATACAAAAATACCAATAAAATGATGCAGAACTTCAAAGACTTAGTGGGCAAGCATTTGTTAAATACCAGTAGTACAGTGTTTGTAATAATTTGTATAGACTAAGTAAAAGGGAAATTCTGTTACTGAACCCAAAAAGGGTCTGGCCTAGTCCAGTTACTCGCAGCACAGATAGCCAATTACTGAGACAAAGGATTGCCAAAGAGGAAAGGAAATTTTATTATAAAAGATGTTAGTCAGGAACAAGAGAATCAATGCCAAATCTGTCTCCCCAACTAAGAGAGGATGAGCCTTTTAGAGAGGGGTATGTGCATTGGGGCAGGTTTGGTAGACATTAACAAGGGGCTAAGTGCATTAGGGCAGGTAAATGAGGACAGTGAGTCTTGGCATCAGGAAGTCTGCCCTGGAGCCTTCAGAATCTCAACTCCTTTGTCTTGCAGACATTCCACCATTTCTGGGAAACAACTCAAAAAGTCAAGTAGATAAAAGCTACAGGGTTCTGGTCATCAAGCCCTACTTCGCTGAGAATCTAAAACATGAAAGGGAGAGGATTATAAAAAACATACATAGGGGTCATTAAAATTTATTCATAGAGCTGTTTACAGTTTGACATCTATCTTTTAATTATACAAAAGCCGAGCTAGCATTCGAATTATTGGAATCTTCTGAGTTCAAATTCTTCCACCTACCTGTGGGGTGACCCTGAGTAAGGTATTTAAAGTCTCTGTGCTTTATTTCCCCATCTCTAAAATAAGATAGAAAATAGTACCTATGTTGCAGAATTGTTTCAAGTGTTAAGTGAAATAAGGTAGGTAATGTGCTTGGCTCAATAAATAGTAGCTTACAGTCCTTGCTCAATAAATAGTAGCTCGTATTATTGTTCCAAAAATTCATATAAGTTACTCTGATTTTTTTCTAAACTGATAGGTACTTAAGATGTGTATATTGTCTTTCTGCAGTTATAATTGCTGTATTATCTACAAGGAACGCAATTAAGATCCAGCCACAAGGATGAAACTACTCTTTATGATAAGCAGTGTGCAGTACTCCTAGAGGCCAGAGCTGAAAGGCCATTTTATAATGAAGGAGAAGATGTGAGTACAATGCCCAGCTCTATCTGTTTGGCTTCCACCCTTGAAGCTGATCTAAATCTGTAACAGACTCTGCTCCTTACCTATTCAAACCCATGAAAATCAACTGATCTGCCATCCAGTCATTTGGGTAGCTAACACATAGTAGGTTCTGAATAAACTATCTTTTAAAAAATTAAATGAAAACAAATTAGAGTGGTTGCTCAGGAATGAGGAGTCATTTTTGTTAGATGGGAAAATTATCAGATGGAAATTTTGAAATGCACACTTTAAAGCTCAATGAAGACATTTAAGTACTTTCTGTGATTTTATCAAAGTTGTTTTTTCTTATTTAAGCTAAATTTTTCTTTGGGGATTTTTTTGGTTTTAGACACTTTCATTTTGCCAAACTCAGATGCATTTTATACCTTTTCAGGCATAAAAATCGTAATGGAAATTTTTCCATGGAAACAGCTTTCAATTGCTACCTAGCTATAAATAACTCTTTTCCAGTTATTCTTTTAAAAAATTGCTCCTTACAGTTACCTAACATAGACAATAGTAATATTTGTTTGTTTCTTGAAAACAAGAAGAAAATACCATGTGTTCAGGTAAAAATAGATGAGCATACAATATGATTCACCCACGGCCTTGAGGCCACATGTGGCCTTTTGGATCCTTGAGTGCAGCCTTTAGACTGAATCCAAATTTTACAGAGCAAATCCTTTTAATAAAGTGATTTGTTCTAGATGTTTGGATTCAGTTGAGGGATCGGACTTGGGAATCTGGAGGGCCACATGTGGCCTTGAGGCTCCAGGTTTCCTATTCCTTAATTAATTCTATTATAGTTTGGGGAAAGATCTCATAAATTTAAAATCCCACGTACATCATTCTGTATTCTGTTTTATTCTTAAAATGTCTATCCATAAATCTTTACAGTACTGTGAACAATATGAATGTGCTATACTCTATTTTTTATTTTTTATTAACCTTATATTAAATGTAAATAACCATATTTCATGTGCTTATCACTCTAACTGGCTAGGTCATTACCCTAGTATGTTGATTTAATTTAACCTCTGAGTAGCTAAGATTAAAGACAAATGAATACTTACTGAAGTTCAAATGGAAGGTTACCAATTTTTAGCAGGAACTAGTCAAGCTTCTCATTGCTTTGTCTTGAGTTATAATTTGCCACACATTTGGGGATATTACTAACATTTTATAAGAGTTATCTTTTTTAAATATTTGAATTTGAGTGTATTGTTGTAATGTTATGTCTATTTTTATCTAAAGATCATCTTCCTTTTCCTGATTATAGGAATGATATATCATTGTAAACAACTCAAATCATAGTGAAATGTATAGACTAAAAAGGGTAATTATCCACAATTCCATTTATAGAAAGTCAACCAGTCTTAACAGTTTTTGGACTATGTTTTTCTACTTTTTCCAAGTATACATTCATATATTCACTGTTTTATGTAACATTTATTATGTGCTAGGGAACAGTGAAAAGGCCATTATTGCAGCAGTTCAGGTAAGAGCTCATGGTGGCTTGAGCTAGGTAGTAGATATAGAGGTGGGAAGTGGCTGGATTCAGGCTTTGTTTTGAAGATAGAGCTGACAGGACCTGTTCATCCATTGATGTGAAGGAAAGACAGCAAGCAAGGGTGACCCTTGGGTTTTTGGCCTGTTGAACCTACCAAATGGGGTACTATTTACAAATATAGAGAGAGTATAGGGGGTAAAGATCTTGGGTATGGATATATTATGTTTGAGATGCCTGTTAGACATTCAAGAGGAGATATAGAGGAGGAAGTTGTTGCTCAGGAGATGAGACAAGGATGGAATTATAAATTGGGGGGTCACTGGTATATGGATGGCATCTAAAGCTATGGAACTGGATGATATTATTGAGAAAGTGAAGGCAGACAGTATAGAGAAGAGTGTTGTGGGTATTCCAGCATTTTAGGATGGGAGGAGGAGGAAGAGGAGCCAGTAAATGAGACTGAGTTGGAGGAGCTAGTGAGGCAGAAAGATTAATAGGAAGCCTTATGAAGGAAGTGTTTTAAGAGGGAAAGAGTGTTCAATGGTGTTGAAAACTGCTCAGGTATCAGAGAAGATCACTGAAAGTCAACCATTAGATTTTTCATGATCTAGACCGCTGGTGACTTTTGACAAATTAGATTTCAGTGGAATAGTGGAAGAAAGAGCTAAATTGGAGGGGCCTGAGGGAGAATAAGGAATAGAGACAACAAACATAAGTAAATATTTTGAAGAATTTGCTATTAAGAGGAGCAGAGGAATGCAGTGGTAGCTACAAAAGGATATAGGGACAAAAGGTATCTTAGGCATATAAACAGGCCGAGAATTCTTATCTGAAATGCTTGGGACCCGATGTGTTTTGAATCTGGGATGTTTTTCAGAGTTTGGAATATTTGCATCATACTTGAGCATCTCAAATAGGAAAATTTGAGATCGGAAATGCCCCAGTGAACATTTTCTTTGAGTGTCATGTTAACACTCAAAAAGTTTTAGATTTGAGGGCCAGGCACACTGGCTCACGCCTGTAATCCTAGCACTCTGGGAGGCTGAGGCGGGCAGATTGCTCAAGGTCAGGAGTTCAAAACCAGCCTGAGCAAGAGTGAGACCCCGTCTCTACCATAAATGGAAAGAAATTAATTGGCCAACTAATATATATAGAAAAAATTAGCTGGGCATGGTGGCGCATGCCTGTAGTCCTAGCTACTTGGGAGGCTGAGGCAGGAGGATCACTTGAGCCCAGGAGTTTGAGGTTGCTGTGAGCTAGGCTGATGCCACGGCACTCACTCTAGCCTGGGCAACAAAAGCGAGACTCTGTCTCAACAACAACAACAACAACAAAATATTAATTAATTGGCCAACTAAAAAAATATATATAGAGAAAAAATTAGCCAGGCATGGTGGGGCATGCCTGTAATCCCAGCTACTCGGGAGGCTGAGGCAGGAGGATCACTTGAGCCCAGGAGTTTGAGGTTGCTGTGAGCTAGGCTGACGCCATGGCACTCTAGTCGAGGCAACACAGTGAGACTCTGTCTCAAAAAAAGAAAAAACAACAGTTTTAGATTTTGGAACATTTTGGATTTCATATTTTCAGATTTGGGATGCTCAACCTGTATGTAACTAGTGGGAATAATATATTGTTGGAGAGTAAGCTATCAGATTTTGAAGTATGGAATCCCTTTGTCCCAGCTGGGAGATAATACAGAGTGTGTGTGTGTGTGTGTGTGTGTGTGTGTGTGTGTGTGTGTGTGTTCTTAATCCATTGTCCACCCAGGCTGCTATAACAAAATACCTTTGACTGGGTAATTTATAAACAACAGAAGTTTATTGCTCACAGTTCAGTAGGCCAGGAAGTCTGAAATTATGGTGCCAGTGGATTCCAGGGCTGAGGAGGGCCTGCTCTCTGCTTCAAAGATGGTGCTTTTGCTAAGCACCTGCGTTCTCACACGGCAGAAAGAACAGAAGTCTCCCTCAAGCCTGTTGTATAAGGGCAGTAATCCCATTCATAAGCACACAGCCCTCATGATTTAATCATCTCTTAAAGGTCCCATTTCATAATACCACCACAATGGGGATTAGGTTTCAACATGAATTTTGGAGGGACACAAACATCTATGTATACCATGCATATACATGTTTAACTTTTTAAATCCAACCATGCTATACTATGCATGCAATTTTGCACCCTTCTTTTGCCATTTAACAATATGCTGTAGTTCTTTTTCTGTATTTATGCATAGATCTATATCTATGTATAGTGCGTACATCATTGTTTATTTAATTATTTTAATTTTTTCCACAATTACAACTTCCTTGTACATAGATAGTTTTGTACTTGTTGAAAATATTTTTATAGATTAAATTCCTAGAAGTGAAAATTCTGAGGAAAAGGCTATGCATATTTTATAATTAGATAAAATATCAAGATTTTACCCTGAGACCCAATCATGTCTACCAGTGATGTGGTTTGCAGGGATAGCATCTCTGGGTTGGGTTTTAGGGAGGATTTCAGTGGAGGAGGAAGTGTCTATCTGATATGAATAATTCATAAATTAGTTTGTGAATGAATTACTGAAAAAACAATGCCAATGTTCACTGGCATTATATAGCAGACAAGTAAATGATTCACATGGATTATCTCATTTAATCCTCGCAACAATCCTTTGATATAGGTAGCTATTATTAGCCCCATTTTACTGATAAGCAAACTGAGGCTTACAGGAGTTAGGTATGTACTGAATTTGGGATTCAAACCCATGGAGTGAAGGAAGAGCTAAGTTTGGGAAAATGTGGGCTAAAGTAGGAGAATGATTGAAGAATGAGCAAATAGTTGGGAAAAGATGTAAGAGAAAGAGAAGACATGACATCTAGGCACAAAATTAGGCCTAGGCCGTGTAGAACTAGTTCTCAAACTTTTGTTATCCACTGAGAGGCCCTTTTCCTATGACAGCTTTGGCTGCTGAAAGAACCATGCCAGACTGGACACATTTATCTTTTTTTTTTTTTTTTTTTTTTTTTTTGAGACAGAGTCTCTCTTTGTTGCCTAGGCTAGAGTGAGTGCCATGGCGTCAGCCTAGCTCACAGCAACCTCAATCTCCTGGCTCAAGCAATCCTTCTGCCTCAGCCTCCCGAGTAGCTGGGACTATAGGCATGCGCCACCATGCCCAGCTAATTTTTTATATATATATATATTAGTTGGCCAATTAATTTCTTTCTATTTTTATAGTAGAGACGGGGTCTCACTCTTGTTCAGGCTGGTTTCGAACTCCTGACCTCGAGCAATCCACCCGCCTCGGCCTCCCAGAGAGCTAGGATTACAGGCATGAGCCACCACGCCCGGCCTACATTTATTTTTAAGTAGCTTATATTCTACTCTGGGAGAACTAAGTATGGAAATTTGATGAGCAGTACACAACTTTAACAAAAGCTCAAGACCATCACAGATGATTTCCAAATACATTGTGCAGATGATACATTTTATCTGAGGACTGGAGTATAGGTTCCTTTTGTCTGTATCCAGACTAACTTCAAGGCTGTTTGCTATTCCTACAAAGAACAGCAGAATCCAAGTAGAAGGATATCCCCATAGACACTATGCAACGAGGATCTAGATTTGGAATACCTTGCTTTGCCTGATGCTCTTCTTCCTGGTTCAACAACCTGAACCAGGAAGTTTGCCATTTCTGTTGTCCTTCAGATATTGGACAGGCACTGAAGCAGAGAGGGTAACTGTCATATACCTGCATGACCTCTCCCTCCTGGCTCTTCAGCTGTGCTTTGTTTCTGTACCTTCCCCGTAATCCTCCTTCCCAATAATTTGAGCTAGCTTGAGATGGTTGCTGTTTTTTGGTTTTTATTTCTACCCCCAAATTTGGGGACTATTATAAATTCCCAAAGCCAGATGTAGGAGTTAAGTTCCAAGGAGAAAACCTGGCAGAAATTAGTGTAGTACTGTGAGTGGAGAATAAGAAGTACCCCACAAGTGTAAATATACTTCTGCTTCTTGTTTGAATGCCTCCTGATTGGACAGAGCCATTATGAGAATAGAGGAAGGAGAACTATGTTTTCAAGCAAATAGAGGCAACCTACCACTCATATTGTGAGAGAACAGCCTGAATGAAAGAATTGGCATTAATTACAAGGATAAAATACATTTCTAAAAAATCTCAGGTGCAGAGTTAATTATATTACTCAGTTTATGGTACACTGTCATTATTCCTTTATAAAAGGAATCTTTCTTTTTTTCTTATTTTCTTTTTCCCTTTTATTTCCCATTTTCCACCCCACCCCTCCTCCCAACATAGGCTACCAGGCCAATGTATTTAATATATGTTCTTGTATATGTCTGTATTCTTATAAAATACGTAGAGTTTTAATATTTAATATTAAATAATTTAATATACGGCAATTCCTCAAATAACATAGTGTCGTTCAGTGTGATTTCATTATAATATTGATGAGAAAAAAAGTCAACTCTCTGTAGGGTCACTGGCCATGTGGAGTTTGCACATTCCTCCCCTGTCTGTGTGGGTTTTTTTTTTTAATTTTTTTTTATTTTTTGAGACAGAGTCTCGCTTTGTTGCCCAGGCTAGAGTGAGTGCCATGGCGTCAGCCTAGCTCACAGCAACCTCAAACTCCTGGGCTCAAGCAATCCTGCTGCCTCAGCCTCCCGATTAGCTGGGACTACAGGCATGCGCCACCATGCCCGGCTAATTCATATATATACATATATATATTGGCCAATTAATTTCTTTCTATTTTTATAGTAGAGACGGGGTCTCGCTCAGGCTGGTTTTGAACTCCTGACCTTGAGCAATCTGCCCGCCTCGGCCTCCCAGAGTGCTAGGATTACAAGCGTGAGCCACCGCGCCCGGCCCTCTGTGTGGGTTTTATTCAGGCACTCTAGTTTCCTCCCGCGTCCCAAAGATGCACACATTGGGTTACTTGGTGTGTTTTAACAGTCTCAGTTTAAGTGACTGTGGTATGTGTGGTGTGCCTTGAGATGAAGTGGCAGCCTGTCCAGGGTCAGTTCCTGCCCTGCACCCTGAGCTGCCAGGACGGGCTCTGGCCACTTGTCACTCTGAACTGGAATAAGCTGGTTGGAAAATGAATGAATGAGCACAAACTATTGTAAAATAGAAGATCGTAAAGTCTATGATAATCATACAAATGCACAATAATAAATGATGCAGTAGGAGAGTGCTCAGCAATCCTGTTATGTTTGTGATTGTTTTTTAACTTCATGATGGCAGGAAGTGCTCCTTACAATTTTTGCTTTGCAAACATTGATTCCTTGATTTAACCCACCACCACTAGGACTGCCACCACCCATTGATTCACCAGAAATTTGGTAAATAATGATCCTAATTGTTTTTATTAATCTTTCATAAATGTATGTATAGCTCATATTTGTTTCAATGATTAAGATTAGATGTGTTTCAGGTTTTTATTTTGAAGTTTGATGACATTTTTGTGAACAGAAATATACTATAGGAAGTAACTCTTATTAATATCAATTAACCTATGGCAAAATCGATTTCATTATATGCAGTCATAGTTTCCAAGAAACTATTTATTGATTTTAAGTGAGGACTTATTGTATAGCGATTCTTTTTTACATTTTCTAACTCAAAAGTTTTAAAAACTTATCCATATCTATATATGTATATTTAGTTAGTTGCTTCTGTTACATAGTGTATTCCATAAGACACTTGAACCACGTTTTAAATTATGCATTTCTCTAGCCATAGACTTAGTGTGTTAGTCAAGGCAGGCAAACCCCAAATCTCAATGGCTGAAAAAACAGAAATTTGTGTCACGCTGAGGTCACAGTTCAAGACAGGGTGGTGGAGAGTTGGGAAGGGACTTTTCTTCATGCAGGACCATGCAAAAAAGCCCAGGCTCCTTCTGTTGTGTGACTCTACCATCTTCTAAGGCCTTGTTGTCCCCTTCTGCCTTCACTAGGGAATGGAAAAAAGAGAGAGCAGGGAGAATTATATATAAGGTTTGTTTGTTTTTGCCCAGGCCGGGAATGGCATACCTCATTCATGCCCACACTTCAGTGGCCAGAATTTGGCCATGTAGCCCCATGTAACCCAGAAATGTTCCCAGAAAGAGAAGAAAATACGATTTGATAACTATATATCATTCTCTACCTTACCTCGGTTGCCTTCAATCCCAACTAGCACAAACATTGCTATGATCGGCATCCTCGTACATGTGATCTTATGGACCTGTGTGAGAGTGGGATTATATAGCCAGGAGCAGGACTCCTGCTGTAACATATGCTGTTGTAATGCTCCACTCACATGCTGTCAGACCTTACCATTTCAGGATACAGCTGCACAGGACTTCCATCTGTATCCGCATCTCTGTGCCTATGGGCTGTTTCTCTGAACCTGCTCTGCCTATGAACAAGGCGGGCAGAAGTGCTCTGAAATTAATTCTTCCCTGGATTTAGAGTAGCTCTCATCCAATAACTGAGATTTATGTATAAACACCCTAGCTCCTTTATCCTTCAGGTGGGTTCATCTGAGGCACAAGTTCTACAGTGTCTCAGAGTTCCCTAGAGAGATTAACTCCAGTGCCCACACTAGAAGTTTGCTTAACAGTGCATCCTTACTTGCCTTCCTTTTCTTCCCTGTCTCAACTCACTACTCCCTACGGATGTTTCATCTTCCGAATAAACTGGAACTTTAATTCTTGTCCAAGGATCTAAGATCCTGGATCATGGAATCTATATAGATCTGCACAGGTAGATTGCTCTTGGGGTAGCTGTTCCTGTTCACACTCTGGCATAAGGATTCCTGCTTCTCAACAACTTTGTCAACTTATGGATTCATTTTCTAGTTTTATTTTGTGTTTCTCTGATCACTAGTGAAACTGAGCATTTCTTCATACACTTGTGGGCCATATGGTTTTCTTACCCTTGGATTTCTTAATTATACTTTTTCTATTTTTCTATTGGGTTATCCATATTTTTCTTGAAGTATTTCCCTGTATATTTTAGATATTAACTTTCTATTGATTTTAGATGTTGCAAATATTTTCTCCCAGTCTGCCAAGCATCTGTTAAATTGGATCTGTGATGTCTTTTATGGACCATGAACTTTGAAGTCATAAAATCTTTTTTTAATATATAGGTTATCCTAGTGGGGGATCTGGTTTACAAAGTTTCTCCTACACCAAGATCATAAAGATATTATTCTCCATGATCTCCCTCTTCCTATGCTAGCACCACTGTAACTTTATTACTATGGCTTCCTATCATAATGTCCAGCAGAGTGAATCCCTCCTTGTCACGTCAAGTTCTCTGGAAGCAAAAGCTGAGATGAACTTTGAGATGCTTATTAGTCAGGGTTCACTGGAAAAACAGAACCAATAGGATATGTATCTACAATGAGATTTATTGAAGGAATTGGCTCATAAAATTGTGGAGGCTAAGGAGTACCAGGGAGTCAATGGCATAGCATCCAGCCTGGATACGAAGGCCTGAGAACCAAGAGTGCTGAGCGCATGAGATCAATTTTCCAGCTCAAGCAGTCAGGCAGACAGTGAATTCAACCTTCCTCCACCTTTCTGTTCTATTCAGATCCTCAATGGATTGTATGATATGCCCACTGATATTGGGGAGGGCCATCTGCTTTACTCACTCTACCAACTTGAGTGCTAATCAATTCTAGAAATACCCTCACAGACACACCCCAAAATAATGTTTAATCAGATATCTAGGCATCCTGTGCCCAGTCAAGTTGACCCATAAAATTAGCCATCACAAGATACAAAAGGTTTCTTAGAGATTGGTACTGGTGAAAGGGAAAGGGAGGGAGCAGAATTGGGCAGATAAAGTAATCAAACTAAGAGTCTGCTCTACTAAGCCTTAGCCAACCCAGTGAAGCACTTTGGACCAAGTATTAACCACTAGAGTGTCCTGCATCAGGCTATCACCGCCAGGCTATTATAGCCTCCCCACCCTCAGTCACTATATCCTGGCAGCTCAGGAAGGATGTGACTTTGGGCCATGCTGTTCTTAGCAGCTGAGGCTGACCCTGAAGCAGCTGACAGCTGGAGGCTGTGTACCAACCACATTCCCAGAAGTTGGGTGGCAAGTTCTTCCTTGAAGGGAGATCTAGGCTGCACATTCTGTGTATAACATACCCTTCTTTGCTCTTGCTTTTCAAAATTGACAAAATTATTCATAGATTTTTACTTTTTAAACATATTTTAGAAGGCTTGTTGAGGTCCTGTTGGAATTTTGGTTGGAATCCACAAAATGTATATCATTCTGTACAGGGCCAATTGACATCCAAATACATGCCAATAGATGGCAGTAGATGGCATTTGGATGGAGGCCAAATAGATGACACTGGGAGAAGGAGCCATAGAAGCAGAGGGCTAAGGAGGCAGCCTGTGTGGTTGGGAGATTGTTGCATTGTGTGGGGAGTGGGGGTGGTGGTGGGAATGTCAAGCAAATAAGTAAATATATTGAAGCAAATATAAAAAAAATTATAGATAAATGTCTGGTCTCTCACTGTCAGAACAGGATTTAAAAACATGGATGATGGGGAAAAGAATCCTTATTCAATAAATGGTGCTGGAAAA
This sequence comes from Microcebus murinus, assembly GCF_040939455.1. NCBI lineage: Eukaryota > Metazoa > Chordata > Mammalia > Primates > Cheirogaleidae > Microcebus > Microcebus murinus. Next base: position 28,840,151 of record NC_134117.1, on the reverse strand, counting down.
CTGGATAGCCACATGTAGAAGACTGAAACAAGACCCACACCTTTCACTTCTCACAAAAATCAACTCAGGATGGGGAACAGACTTGAACCTTACGTGTGAAACTATTAGAATTCTAGAGGAAAACATTGGAAATACTCTTTTAGACATTGGCCTAGGCAAAGAATTTATGAAGAAGACCCCAAAGGCAATCACAGCAGCAACAAAAATAAATAAATGGGACCTGATCAAATTAAAAAGCTTTTGCACAGCCAAAGAAACCATCAAGAGAGCAAACAGACAACCCACAGAATGGGAGAAAATTTTCACAAGCTACACATCCGATAAAGGGCTGATAACTGTAATCTATTTAGAACTCAGGAAAATCAGCAAGAAAAAAATCAAACAACCCTATCAAAAAATGGGCAAAGGACATGAACAGAAACTTCTCAAAAGAAGACAGAATAATGGCCAACAAACATGAAAAAATGCTCAACATCTCTAATCATCAAGGACATGCAAATCAAAACCACAATGAGATATCACTTAACTCCAGTGAGAATGGCCTTTATCAAAAAGTCCCCACACAATAAATGTTGGTGTGGATGCGTAGAGATAGGAACACTCCTACATTGCTGGTGGGACTGCAAACTAGTTCAACCTCTGTGGAAAGCAATATGGAGATACCTTAAAGCGATACAAGTAGATCTACCATTTGATCCAGCAATTCTACTACTGGGCATCTACCCAAAAGATCAAAAGTCACTTTATGAAAAAGACACCTGCACCCGAATGTTTATAGCAGCACAATTTATAATTGGAAAGTTGTGGAAACAACCCAAGTGCCCATCAATTCATGAGTGGATTAATAAAATGTGATATATGTATACCATGGAGTACTATTCAGCTTTAAGAAACAATGGTGATATAGCACCTCTTGTATTTTCCTGGATAGAGCTGGAACCCATTCTACTAACCCATCTCAAGAATGGAGGCCAGGCACAGTGGCTCACGCCTGTAATCCTAGCACTCTGGGAGGCCAAGGCAGGCAGATTGCTCAAGGTCAGGAGTTCGAAACCAGCCTGAGCAAGAGCGAGACCCGGTCTCTACTATAATTAGAAAGAAAGTAATTAGCCAACTAATATATATAGAAAAAATCAGCTGGGCATGGTGGCACATGCCTGTAGTCCCAGCTACTTGGGAGGCTGAGGCAGCAGGATTGCTTGAGCCCAGGAGTTTGAGGTTGCTGTGAGCTAGGCTAACACCATGGCACTCACTCTAGCCTGGGCAACAAAGCGAGACTCTGTGTCAAAAAAAAAAAAAAAAAAGAATGGAAAAACAAGCACCACATGTACTCACCAGCAAATTGGTATTAATGGATCAACACCTAAGTGGACATATAGGAATAACATTTATTGGGTGTCGGGCCAGTGGGAGGGGGGAGCAGGGGATGGGTATATACAAACACAATGAGTGAGATGTGCAACCTTTGGGGGATGGTCACGCTTGAGGCTCTGACTTGAGGGGGGAGGGGGCATGGGCAATATACGTAACCTTAACACTTGTACCCCCATAATACGCTAAAATAAAAATAAATTTAAAAAAATATGGATTAGGGAAAGGCTTGGAAATATCCAGAGGTGCTGGATTGGAGTCAACTGTATCAGTGTGAACTCGCGGTTTTTAAATATATCTAGAGATGGATATAGAAATAGATAAGTTTGTGTGTATGTGTATATATACATATGTGTGTGCATGGGTGTATATATATATATGTATATATATATATATACACACATATACACACACACATATACACACACATTTTCTAGCTTGGACAGGTGATAGGACCTAGAAACTATGACATCCCAGTAGCCATGAACACACTGGGAGCCCGGATCTTGATTTCTAAATACTATCCTCCACCAAAAGAAACCAGAGTTCCTTGGAGAAATGGCTGATTCCAGAGCTAAGGCAGGAAAAATATAAGGTGAACCTAGAACATATGGTTGTACCAGAAAGTAAGAAAATGCTTATAGAATGATGGGGACATGCCAACAGGACCAAGAAGTCAACTTGAAGGGCCTCCCACTGGCCATATCTGGGACAATTTGTGCATGAAAATAAATAATCATAGTAATACATTACAATCCATTGAATGAAACAGAAATCCATGAGTCCATACTGAGATCAATAACTAAATGAATAAATAAAAGAGGAGAAGGGAAAATGCATCCTCACATTAGAATGCTACCTAGTAAATGAAGAAGAAATGATGTAGTAAGAAAATCACTATTGCCCATCATCATTATGATAAATGATTCAATCATTAATGAATGTTAAGGCTGGTAGGTGAGGGTTTGATGACGGACAGGATATTGACATAATCTCAGGATATCTCCCCACAAAATATTTATCAAGTACAAAGGAAAAAATGGTGATTTTATGGTGGAAAAATCCACTTGATCAGATAAGCAAAGTTTTCATCACAGTGATGCCAAGGATTGACATCATGTGGCTCTTGATGATATACAATGAAGGGCCCAGCCTCATTTCTGTAGGTTTCCTATCAACACATATAGCTGTCTAGTCATGAGCAAACACTGGACTGTGGACACACACTGGATATTTAGGGTATTAAATCTGCAGCTTTCTATCAGATTGTTCACAAAAAGATCCAAGATAACAACAAAACCATATAATATACACAAACAGAGTGAAAGCAGATGTGGTAAAATATTAAAAATTGAGGAACCTGAGTGAAGGGGACATGAGAGTTCTTACAACTTTTCTGTTATTTGAAATTATTTCAAAATAAATATGAAACATTCATATTCAAAATAAATATGAAAACATATGCCTACATAAAAACTTGTACACAAATATTCATAGCAACATTTTTCATAATTGCCAAGAAGTGAAAACAATAAAAATATATATCAACTGGAATGGATAAACAATTGTATATTTATATGATGAAATATTATTTGACAATAAAACACAAATACTGCCACATGCTACAACATAGAAGAACCTTATGAACCTCGTAAAAACAGTATGCTAAGTGCAAGTGGCCAGTCACCAAAGACCACATGTTGTATGATGATTCCATTTATGTGAAATGTCCAGAATAAGAAAATTCATAGAGAAAAAAATAGATTAGATGTTGCTAGTGGCTGAGGGAAGGAGGAATGGTGAACAACTGCTAATGGGTTTCTTTTTGGGGTGATGAAAATGTTCTAAAAGTGATTGTGGTGATGATTTCACAACTCTGTGAATATACTAACACCCCCTGAAGTATATACTTTAAATGGGCAAACTTTATGGTATGTAAAATATATCTCAATAAAACTGTAAAAGAAAAATAAATTTCATGCATATAACATAAAGTCACAACATTTTCTAGGCCATTGGCACACAGACAGACATAATGAGAAGAGAGGAACTCTGAAAGTCTTTTAATAATCAAGAAGAGCCACTACATGAGTAGTTCTTCAAAAAGACCAAGCCATGTGACCAAGTGACATGGCTTCCCTTCTGTATGGCCAAGTTTTGTTTCTGGCTCTAGGTTCCATTTCCCCTAGTAGCATTGGAAGCAATAAGTGCTATGGATAAAGAGCTGGCCTTGCAGCCAGATTGCCTGAGTTTGAATCCAAATCTACTATAACTTGTTTGACCTTGGAAAAATTTCTTAACCTGTCTGTGCTCTAAAATGGGGATGGTTGATTAGGTCGTTATGAAGAATATATAACATAATCTAGGAAAAGAGCTTCAAAAAGTGTCTGTTGGAATTCATTAGAAATTGACTGCTTTTTAAAAAGTCTCCTGTCAGAATGTGCTTTCTTTCTTAAAAGGCCCCCAATTCATTTCATCCTCCCACTTATCAATGGCCATTTCTCTATTGCATGCCACCTCCAGCTAACAAGACGCAAGGTGGTAGTTGATCTAATACTGACTAACTCAGTTCCATGGTTCACAGAGGATACTCCCCCTCTCTGACATTTTTTGTCTGTGCTCCATTTCTTCCTATCATCTGGAACCCATTGTGAGAACTATAGAACTATAGAAAATGTTTTCAAGGGCCAAGGTCATTGCTGTCATTCCTTCATACTCTCAGATTGACTACAAACTGCAAGCACATCTTGGCTTCCTGTCAGCCTGCAGTCGTGGCAAATGGGAGCTTACGAAGGCTTGATCATGAGAATTGATGGTCATTTCATACTAATGATGTGCTAGCCACTGTACGTGGATTGTTTCATTTCACCTTCACACAAACTCCATCTTGTAGACGATTATTATCCTCTTTTTCACATGAGGAAATTGATGACCAGAAAAGTTAATTTATCAATGCCACACAGCCACTAAGACAAGGAGCCAGGATTCCAATCAAGCGGTGTCTTCACATCCTAGACTCATAACTGCCATGTTATATTGCTTGCCTCTCCCCAGAATGGAAAAGAGTTTATAGCTAAGGCACTCTTCCAGGGTAGCCAAAAACAATAGAGGCCAGAAATTGTATCTTAGCTACCTGTGTGTCTTCAGTGCCTAGGACATTGCCAAACATATGATAAGAACTCAGAATGTTTGTTCAACTGCTCACCTGTTTATGGATCATCTCACATGGAATTAAATGAATCCTCTGGTTGCAGAGTCCTGCTTCTATAATACTTGCAGGACAATTTAGAGGGGTTTGGAATCTGAGAGATCTTAGAATTCTAGTCCTGCCATTTGGTAGCTATATGATCTTGGTCAAATGTATTTAATTCCTCTGAGTCAGGAGATCCTAATTTGGAAAATGTGGTAAAATAATACCCACTTCATGGCATTGTTATTCAGATGGAATGATATAATGCTGCAATACTAACCAGACAGTAGGTACTCCATGAATGATAGTTATTATTATTGCCCTCCTTTTCCTTTCTTGCAAATAGGCCTTTGTGAGGAGCCAACAATATTTTGCCTCTCAACTTAAAATAAGTGAAGCAGAAATTGGGATTCAAAGTGGAATAGTGGAAAAAGCATTAAGTTGGGAATTGGGAAATTTATCTCCTGGATTTTGTTGCCCTCCCTCTACCTAGCAGCTATGTTACCTTGGTCAAGTCACCTTACTTGTCTTCCAATTCCATATGTCAAACTAGAGAATTCATACCTCAATTTAGAAGTCTCTAGAAGTCTCTGAATCTACCTATCTGAGACTAAGAGATTATGTTGAGGAAGTATTACCCTTCATATGGTTGTTTTAAAAAAATTATTTGGGGTGATTGGAAAATACATTCACTATTAACTCATTTTACAGTTACATGTTGTTCATGTATTTTAAACTTTATGAAATATACTTTCTCCAAACACCTTAGAAACTCCGGTAAAAGCTACAGAAGACTCACACCCACCACCTAGCGGTGAAGAAGGGAAGTATCGGGTTGGAGAATCAAGATGTCCTGCCACCACATGTAAAGGATGGTTGCCCATAGCAATCTTTTATCCTGTAGTCGTCTTCTCCTCTCACCCCTCAGGACAGAATTAGGTACACAGATACTCAATACTTCCTGACTTAATAGCTTGTTCATCTGACAGTACTCTTAAGCCAATGAAATATTGTGGACTTCTGAGAACTGTGGAAAGATCATTGGTTTTAAGATTGGGGCGGCGGGGGACAAAGTTGCCTTTTTATTCGCACATCTCAAACCACTCCGAGAGGCCCACCCAATTCATCTATTTGTGGATAAATACGTCGCTCCGCCCTTCCACAAGTGCTTGGTTCAGAGAACCAGGACCACTACCTTTGAAAAGACCCAAGTCAATACACCATCCTTGAGGTCAAGTATTTAACTTTCTTTTACCTACTACAGTATTTAAAATTAAGTAATTAAACTTAAATTTAAATATCTAAAGCAGGAATGCATTTTTGCTGTTAATCTTAAGCCCCAAAGGTGGGGAAGAGGACAGAATTGTAGGGTACTAGGCCTGTTGGTATAGAGCTATCTCTTTTCCCTATGCTGAGTGATTTAATCATTGCAAGAGGCACCTGGAAATCCTCTCCCTTATCGAAAATATTTCTCTTCGAGTTCTTTCCTGAAAGCCGAAACTAAGGTATTTCCGACAGTCTTTAAGTATTCTTAATTAAGCCTTCTTTTGAAATATCATTTTGACTTTAACACACTTTTCTGAAATCCCTCGGGAATTTCGCGTATAATCAGCCTTACTGTAGAAACCTTTTAATTTTTTTTTAATTAAAACGCTTGATTTCAATTTTTTTTTTTACTGGGTTTACGAATGTTAGCGAAGTCTCCCAATGACTTAATAACATGTATCCATTTCACCTTTGAAAACCTTCGGGCTCAGAGCCTCCACGGGCACCCGTGCATTTATTCTTATTTCTGCTTCTTAACCAGGCTCCTGGGAGGAGCAGTTTTGGCCGAGTTCAGACGAGCAGTTACTACGGAACTTGCAACAGTTGGTGTCGGGCGATAGGCAGGTTGGAAGTGATAAATGGAGCTAACTTAAAAAACAAAAAGCCCCAGGGAGGGAAGGGGCAGCCATGGCCTTGGGGGACAGTGCGACGCCGGCGCGGGCCGGCGGGGCCGAGCTCCGGCCGTGGGAAGGCGCCGTCCCGTGCAGCCTGAGGCGGCAGCGGACGCAGCGGCGGACAGCGGGGACTGCGGTCCGTCTGGCTGAGAGGTGAAGCGCGCGGAGCGGGCGCGCAGGCCCAGACCGCCCCGGGGCCAAACAGGGGCCACGGCGAGGTGAGGCCGGCCCTGCCCCCGCACCGCCCCCGGCGGGAGGCGCGACGCCCGGGCCCCGGGTACGTGCGCGGCCCCGGGCGACGCGGCTGGGCGTGCGCGGGGCCGCGGCGGAGGCAGGGCCGGGCGGGCGGCAGAAGATGGCGAGGGTGTGTAGGCGGCAGCAATGCTCCGTTGAGAGACGCGGCTTTCGGCAAGAACTGGATTCGTGGCGCCACAAGCTCATTCACTGTGTAGGTGAGACCCTCCTCCAGCTGCCGCTGGCCTTCGGGCCGCCTGGCTGCCGGCTGCCCCAGACCGGGGAGGGAGCGGGGGCAGAGGCAATTGCTGCTCCGGCCCGCCCGCCCTCTTTGGCTCGGGCGTCCCCCTCCCCCACCCCCCGGAGTGCGAGCGCGCGCGACCTCGGGGCGGGCCTCCCTCTTGCCCTGAGCGCGCGCGCCGGCCCCTCCTCTCCGTGCGCCTCCCCGGGGCGGGCTCTCGGCGGGAGCGCGTGCCCCTCCTCCTCTCTCTTGTTCCCCTCCTCTCCCGGCCCCCCGGCGCCGCCGCCGGCTTATTGTGGAGACTTGCCCAGCGGCGCTGCCTGCCCCCGGACTGGGGGTGGTGTGAGGGCGGAGGCGTGCTCAGCCCCCACCTCAGCGCTCGCCGCCACCGTCCTCCTCCAGCTGCCCCTCCCCCACGCGCGGTGGCGCGCCCCATCCCTGCGTGCACGCGCGGCGGGCGGCGGGCGGGCGCCCGGCGCTCGGGCGTGTGCGAGGCGTGAGGTGGAGATGGGGGCGGAGGGAGCCGGAGCTGTCACAGGCCCCGGGTGCGCCTGACCGAGCCAAGTGGGGTGTCATGGCCGCGGGGGGCAGCGGCTGCACTTCCTCTGCGGGCGGCGGCGGCCGGGGAGTTAATCCTCGACGCACGGGTCAGTGTGTGCGTATTTGTGTTCGGTGTGTGCGCGGCCGGGAGGAGGGGGTGGGACCCGGTCCGACTGAGGACCTCGGGCGGGGGTCGCTCGTGTCGCCTCCCGGGGATTGGTCGGAGCCGCCGCCTCGCCGAATGCCTCGTCCGCCCCCGCCTCTCGGACCTCGGGTGCCTTTTTCCCCCGCGGGCCGGAGGGAGTGTGGACGGGGGCGCCCCGGGAGGGGCCAGGCGGCCGAGCTGCGCCTCTCACACTGTGTGTTTTGTCTGTTTTTCTCTCCCAAGGTCCCGTTTCCCTCTGTGCGGCGGCCGGCGGGACCATAAGGGCTTAACTCATATATTTAACCCCCCTCCAAAAAGTAAGTGGCCCGTGTGGTGTCTCCGCTCCGCCCGCCGCCCCCTAGCCCCAGTCCATCCTGTGTCTGACTCTCCTGTCCTCCAGCATTGTTACTTCCCCATCTTTGCTTCGGTGCTGCTGATGTGTGGGGAAATGCCCTCTTGTCGTCCTCTGTCCCTCACGCCCAGTCCTCGGGGAGGCCCAGAATTCCAGCCCCCTCTCCCCCAGGGGAATATTCTTGGGAACCAGGTCTTCCCCAGCAGAATCCAGGAGATTGTATCCGTTGGCTTGGGCCCTTCATCCCCTCCTTCCCGACTGGGTTTCGTTGGAAGGAATTATGCAAATCCTGCTTTCTGGTGTCCATTCATCGGCAATTTCATGCGGTGAGAAGTTCTCTTTGTTGTGCGAGGGGGAGAACAGACACTGATTTAATAGACATATCTGTTGGGGGGAAGGGTGGAGGGGGTGTGGAGAGGCTCAGTTTGGAAGAATTACAGCACTTGGTTAGCTCAGTGTCTTTGTGTTTGAGCCTTCTGGCTTGACAGGAGGGTCTGCCCTTTACAATGTCCCATAAGGGATGTTTTCTATAATAGATTAAAAAGCAAAACTGAAACTTTAAACAAGTGAAAAATAAGGTAATCTTAACTTAGAGAATATGAACCTTTCCATTTCTGCACTGTTTCATTATGGAAGTGTATAATGTGAATTTTGTTAAGGACTTAAGACTGCAACACCAAAATTAATATACCCAACAATGCTTTAAGATATATGATATCACTTTGGTTGTCCAAAGGTTAAAAGTACAATTTCAAACATACGCTTGTGTAAATAATAAAGGCATAAATCAGGGGGGTTTTTGGTATAATTTGTCTCGAGAATGCATTTTAAAATCCACCTCCTGCCAATCCAAGACCAGTTCTGCCCTCTAGGAAACAAACAGCCTTTTGGTTATCAGTTATCCTTTGCTCTGGTTCTACTTATTTTATTCTCTGAAACCTATCATACATTCATTAAAATGTTACATCAGCTTAAGCACTTTTTGAATTATGTATTATTTGTAATCATAGAAGAGAGCACATATAGGAGGTTTTGAGAAGCATGAAATTAATCCATTTTCAGAATCGTGGATTAATATGAAATCCTGAGATTATTTTGAAGAATTTTTAGTTCTTGTGTTTGTTTTACTTAGCGATTGGTTTCTTGGACTAGGGCTTTTTAAGTCCTTCAAAGATTTTGAAATTGGTGAATGTAACCCTGAAGATTTCTTGTTAATGTTACTTTAGTTGAGATAATTTTAATGAGTTATTTATCTTATTCTAATTTTGTTTGCCTTGAATCCTTGCTTTCTGCCTTAGGACCTTTTTTTTATCAGCTAGCATTAGTGATTAGTTACTGCTGCTAGACAAGGTATTTTTTTGGTTTTTTTAATTATGAATGATAAAATCTGCTGTAAACATCTCAGTGGAATATCGAAATTTGGATACTTTTTTGAAGGAGTATTTTAATCTGGTGATCAATTTTCTTAAAGATACTTTTAACTCCAAATTTCCACTTTCAAGGTGGTAAAGTTCAGGAGATATTTAGAGTCCAGAGTTTACTCTGAGCAGCAATATATGTTGATAGTCTCCCAGCTAAAATCAATTTGGCCTCATATTTTCTTTTTTATTATGTGTAATTTTGTTCTTCAAGAGGAGAGTTCTAAGTAAATCAATTGTATTGTTACTAACTTTCTATATTTAAAAGGACTGGCAATGATCCTTACACAATCCAAAAGTCAACTGTGGTTTACTACCAGATGTAAAAATTCCTCCTTTTATTTTAATGGGATTGGTTTTCCAACAGTTTACCTTCTTTTTGATTCTCTTGATGGATTATCTTGATGCTTCAGAGTCGATTGGTTTCTAAATGATATTTAATTTATTGCAGCAGCCTGTGGATTAAAAATGGATTCTCAGTCATTTCCAAAACCTAGTTCTTTATTTGTGGTGGTGGTGGTGGTGGTGGTGGTGATTCTGTGATTAGGTTTAGTTGAATTGGAGTTGGTAGTGGGTTCGGATAGTGCTTATGCTCAAGATGGCTATTTGGTTACCAGGTGATTATTAAGGGGTCCTCTGGGACTAGGATGATCAGTCCAGATTCCTGGAAGATCTAGGTTCTTTCTGTGCCGGATATGATGTAACATATTGCTCTCCTGCTCCTTGCCCTTGCTGTATTCTTTTTTTTTTTTTTGAGACAGAGTCTTGCTTTGTTGCCCAGGCCCTGGTGTCAGCTTAGCTCACTGCAACCTCAGTCTCTGGGCTCAAGCAATCCTGCTGCCTCAGCCTCCCCAGTAGCTGGGACTACAGGCATGTGCCACCATGCCCGGCTAATTTTTTTTCTGTATATATTAGTTGTCCAATTAATTTCTTTCTATTTATAGTAGAGACAGGGTCTCACTCTTGCTCAGGCTGGTTTCGAACTCCTGATCTCGAACAATCCGCCCGCCTCGGCCTCCCAGAGTGCTAGGATTACAGGCGTGAGCCACTGGGCCCGGCCCCTTGCTTGTATTCTTAAGAAGCTCTCCCCAGTGTGGAGAAAGTTTGATTTCAGCTTAGCTCTAGCTTGGCTAAAAAAAGATAGCAGATGAGTCTCTTTGACTTACAGAAAGTTATTTCAAATTGCCATAATTTCCTCAGATGTCCTTGTAGCTGGAGCGATTCTAGGAAGCATTTGAATAATGCCATTTTTTAGCCTTATGGGGCTACATAAAATGGCCTGGAATTTCTTACATAGTGAGAATTGGTTATTAGATGTCTTTGGGAACTTGCCATTTCTGAATACTTGGCTAATTACTTAGTTGTATTAGTGCTGATTTTGGGGAGGAAAGGCAGGTTAATGTTTTCTTCATTTAAATATTTATTAAGTATCTGTCTTGTAACAGGTACTGTGTGCAAACAAAAATATTGGGGAAGGCGCCCTAACCTTGAGGAACTATTAGAGAAAATATATTAGAGAAAATATAATGTATTTGGTTATTGTTTAAGATAAAGTGTGCCATATGATAGTGCACAAGTGCTAGCAGTGTTTAAAAGTGAAAGGAATCTCTTAGGTGTTGAAGACTTCATGAAGAAGGTGGTGGATTTTTGCTTCGTTTTTAATATGGAAAAGGGATTCCATTCATGAGAAAGAATGAAACAAGTGGAAAGGGGCAACAAAAAGTTGTCTGTTTAAAGTACAGCCCATGATTAGTGTAGGGGACTAGGTTTGCAAAGGTAGGCTGTAGGATTTTTCTAATGCAAGTAAAAAAGTGGAGACCATTAGGCAACTTGCAGTTTGTAACACATTTCTCTCCTTAGTTGAGGGGAGCCCCAGTGTTTCCTTTATTTAAGGACTCCATTGTGGAACTCTACCAGTGACACAGATTCTTTTTTAAACCACCTAGACAGAGACTATTATCATCCACAAAAGTACTTTCTTCTAAATAAGCTCATTTGGAGGTTATACCTTATTCCATTGCACAAAACCTATTCTTGGAATTGCATAAAATCAGTGGCATATCATTCTTTGAATACCCTTAGTATTGGCAAATTTTCATCCTTAGAGATTGGATTTGGTATTTGTAAAGAGTCAAAAAGTATTTGCTGTCAAGTTTGGCAAATAAAGGTGTATATTAAATAATGAAATTGGTTTTCCTTCCCAGGTTGCAAACTGGCTCTGAAACCTCAGCAGAGGGGCTTGATTTGTTTTGATGTGCCTCTGAATCTTTCTCTATTCTTATTTCCTTTATGTCTTTCTATCTTCTTCCAACTTTGTGATATTGGATAGATGCAAATAAACCAAGCTGTTAATTTTTGTACTTTCAAATTAAAAACTTAATATCATTACTGTATAAATTATCTTCTAGTCTATCTGCAGATATTTAAAAAACCTTTTGTTAGTCAGTACATTTGCACATTGCCTTGGGAACAATTCCATTATAAACTATTAGTTCATTTTATTAACCATCTCTTGTATGCAGGAAGTATCCCAGGTACAGTGGTAGATACCTTGAATTTTTTTCTCTTTATTGAGATATAATTTACATGCTATAACAATTCAGTGATTTTTAGTTTATTACAAGATTGTACATATATCACCACTATCTAATTTTAGAACATTTTCATTTTCTAAAAAAGAAACCGCTTATCCATAGGCAGTTTTTTCCCATTCTTAGGACCCAGCTCTTGGCAGACACTAATCTGCTTTCTGTTTGTATGAATTTGTCTATCCTGGACATTGCATATAAATGTAATTATACAATATGTGGCCTTTTTCATATCTGGCTTCTTTGACTTAGCATGATATTTTCAAGTTTCATCCATGTTGTAGCATGTATAAGTAGTACTTTATTCCTTTTATGGCTAAATACTGCATCATATGGACATACCACGTTTCGTTTATCCATTCATCACTTCGTGGACATTTGGGTTGTTTCCACTTTTTGGCCATTATGAATAATACTGCTATGAACATTTGTGTACATGTTGTGTGTGGACATTTGTTTTTAGTTTTCTTCAGTATCTGCCTACGATGAAATTGGCCATATAACTTTATATTTTGACTTTTTGAGGAACTACAACAAAGTTTTCCAAAGTGGCTACAGTATTTTTTTTATTTTTTCTTTTTCTTTTTCTTTTTTTATTTTTTGACAGCAGCCTGTATCTGTATTTTTTATTTTTTAATTTTACTTTTGAGACAGAGTCTCACTCTGTTGCCCGTGCTAGAGTGCTGTGGCATCAGCCTAGCTCACAGCAACCTCAAATTCCTGGGCTCAAGTGATCCTATTGCCTCAGTCTCCTGAGTAGATGGGACTACCGGCATGTGCTACCATGCCCGGCTAATTTTTTCTATATATTTTTCGTTGGTCAATTAATTTCTTTCTATTTTTAGTAGAAACAGGGTCTCACTCTTGCTCAGACTGGTTTCAAACTCCTGGCCTTTAGCGATCCTCTCGCCTTGGCCTCCCAGAGTGCTAGGATTACAGGCGTGAGCCACCATGCCCCGCCTGTGTATCTTTGTTTGAGAAATGTCTGTTTACATCCGTTTCCCATTTTTTAATTGGGTAATTGTCTTTTTGTTGAGTTTTGGTTTTTTTTTTTTTTGAGACAGAGTCTCACTTGTTGCCCAGGCTAGAGTGAGTGCCGTGGCGTCAGCCTAGCTCACAGCAACCTCAAACTCCTGGGCTCAAGCGATCCTCCTGCCTCAGCCTCCCGAGTAGCTGGGACTACAGGCATGCGCCACCATGCCCGGCTAATTTTTTTCTATATATATTAGTTGGCCAATTAATTTCTTTCTATTTATAGTAGAGACGAAGTCTCGCTCTTGCTCAGGCTGGTTTCGAACTCCTGACCTTGAGCAATCCGCCCGCCTCGGCCTCCCAAGAGCTAGGATTACAGGCGTGAGCCACCACGCCCAGCCTTTTTGTTGAGTTTTAAGGCTTCTCTATATATTCTGGATACTAGACCCTAATTATTATGTGCTTTGCAAATGTTTTTTCTAGTCATACCCCCCGTTTGAGAACAATTACAAATCAATATATAAGCAGATAGACTGTAACACAAGCTAAGCTACAGTATACCTTGTGAAGAGAATATAATAATGAAGTGATTGGAGTGAAATAGAATTACTCGATAAAAGCTTTCTTAAACTTCCTTTTCTATGAATTATTAAAATTGTAAGTCATTTGATGGAGTTGTATGATGACACAGATACACCTTGCTATCCAAATCTACTAAATTTCTGCCTTTCTGTTTGAAGATTTGAATGTCAAGTTCGGATAATGGTATACCACATTATTTGATACTGTTTTATGCCTGAGTTTTGGATAGTAAATAACAAGGGATTGGATAGAGAAGGATACCTTTACTCTGTGTTGCCCTATCACAAACATTTTGTCTGAATCTATTCCATTTCTGAGTTTGAAGTAAGAATTTGGGTAGTCAGAAATCTATACAAATAGGAATATTTTTGAAATTTAAGATTACATTTTTTGTTTGCATTTTATAATACCCAGAAATGATAAGTTGTATAATTTATGGCAGGTTATTGTATGATTTTTTTTATGGTGTTGTATTAAAGGGTAATTGTTTTTAAAGGGTTGTTTTGAATTTTGTTGTTACCCTTTGTCCAGTTTTTGAATTGGTTAAGTTTGGTCTGTTACGAAGTGTGAGGTGAGTATCAGATGGAATGATGTCTTAAGGATGAAATTGAGTATCATATGGAGTAGGTGGCAGAATTAGTTTGAGAATCCTTTGCTTAATGGATTATGAGAGGCAAGTTAGGAAAGCTGTGTAGTAATGATTGACAGCTTCTGATGATTTTTTTGTCTTATTTTTATGTTTCACATTTTTATCTTTTGTTGAAGAAAGTTGTGGATTGTTTTAGTATTTCACTTAATCATTTTTCTGAATTCATTATTATGTAAGCCAATAAATTTATATGTGTAAAACCAGTATTTGTTGTAATTGCCCTTATTATGATGATGTGCTTATATTAATAATTCAGGGTAACAGAAGGATACAGTTTTGTATAATGTGCATTTTTAAATTGTAAGAGCAGGGTAAATCAAAGGGGTTACTAAAAGAAAAAAATGATGGCTGTAATCAGTGGTTTAAACTAACATTTCAAATTTTGGTATTTGGAAACTAGAAATTAATATGCTTTAGACATTTCATACTAAAGAGAGAAAAGATATTCTGCTCATGTGCCTTACAACTGTATTAAAAACTATTTTAACTGTACTGTTTGAAGTAATGCAGCATTTCTTATAACTTCTGAATCATTAAAAAACATTCCATCATTTCATCACAGCTGTCGTTACAAAGTTTGAAGGGTATTATTTAGAAACGTAAAGTTATCTCAAAAGATTTTTTTCCTACAAGGTTTTTGATGTACCTAATAACCTATGTGAATAAAATAACTCTCCAGAATTTGACATAGATTGCCACTTTGAAAAGCCTATAAAAATTTTTAAGAGGTAAAAAATATTAAAACCTGACATAGAAAGCAGAAAGTATCAGAAAACCTGGTAATGTTATCACCATCTTACATTGGCATGACACATTTTATACTTTTTAGAAAACCTACGCATACATTACTTTGCCTTTATTTAGAAATGTAGGAGGATAGAAGTAGGTATTAAAAAACAATTGGTTAGTTGGAAAACATTTAGTAATAATTCTTGTTAACACAGTCAAGGTTTCCCTTAGCATCCATACTTTCCTCTTATCCACAGAAATGATTGTATGGTATTTTAATGTTAGAAGTATTTACCTAACTTTTCAAGTAAGAATAAAACACAGACTGGGTTGGGTGTGGTGGCTTACAAAGTGCTGCACTTTAAGAGGCCAAGGCAGGAGGATTGCTTTAGGCCAGGAGTCAAGGAAGACCAGCCTGAGCAACATAGTGAGACTCCATCTCTACAAAAAAAAAAAATTTTTTTTTTTTTTTTTGAGACAGAGTCTCACTTTGTTGCCCAGGCTAGAGTGACTGTCTTGGCATCAGCCTAGCTCACAGCAACCTCAAACTTCTGGGCTCAAGCGATCCTTCTGCCTCAGCCTCCTGAGTAGCTGGGACTATAGGCATGCACCACCATGCCTGGCTAATTTTTTCTATATATATTAGTTGGCCAGTTAATTTCTTTTTCTTTTTAGTAGAGACGGGGTCTCACTCTTGCTCAGGCTGGTTTCGAACTCCTGACCTCGAGCAATCCGCCAGCCTTGGCCTCCCAGAATGCTAGGATTACAGGCGTGAGCCACCGCGCCCGGCCAAAATAAAAATTTTTTTTTCCTGCCCCCTTAAAATTTTTTTTTAATTATCTGGGCATGGTGGTATGCATCTGGAATCCTAGCTACTCAGAAGGCTGAGGCAGGAGGATTGCTTGAACAAGATGTGGAGGGTGCAGTGAGCTATGATCATGCCACCACCACATCAAGCCTGGGTGACAGAGTAAGACCATGTCTCAAAAAATGAACAAACAAAAATACCCCCCCCCAAGGTGTGCTTTACCTCTCCTAAATCACAAAATAAAGGGGAAGAAAAACTGAAAGGATCTTTGTTAAAAGAAAATCCCACATGTGAAAATGTGAATTTACCTCGAAGTATGTTTCATTTTACAACAGAACCTCATATCTGCTTTAGTATTAGTAACAGGCTCCTCTGGTACTTTTTAGAATGATTGGTTTATACAAATTTTTGAAGTATGTAGTGTACACAGAGAAGGAATTGTTTAATTTGTTAAATTAAGAAATGATGGCTGGGCGCGGTGGCCCACGCCTGTAATCCTAGCTCTCTGGGAGGCCGAGGCGGGTGGGTGGATCGTTGGAGCTCAGAAGTTCAAGACCAGCCTGAGCAAGAGCGAGACACCGTCTCTACTGAAAAAAAAAAAAAAAAAAAGTTAATTGGCCAACTGAAAATGGAAAAAAAAATATAAAGGAATAAAAAAAAATAAAAAAAAAAAAGAAATGAGCACATTCTGTTTGGTTCTGTCATGTTTTTTGCAGGTTTTTTATTGTTCTTAGTACATGGGTATTTGTGGACTCTTACCTGGTTACTGCCCTTCCTTCTCGTCAATGCAAACATATTTTCTAGGTCATTTGTAGGTATTTATCTTTATACCCCCCACAGAATATTCTCCTGGTCTCTTTTACCTTCCTTTCCATCTTTTAGATTCATTATTTGTCAATGCTAGAAGGGATACTATAACTTGTCCAAACATGTCACTTAAAGAGAAAGGAATTTAAAATATATTTTTTAGTTTGGAAAACTTCAACCATACATAAAAGTAGAAAGAATAGTACAGTGAGTACCCAGCTACATCAGCTAATGCCCATTCTTGTTTCATCCCCAACTATATTATTTTGAAGCAAATCCCAAACACCATATTTAGCATTGAATCTTATTTGCATCCTTTTTGTAGTAATATCTCCGTCTTCCTGCCTCCCATCCACATCAGATGGTTCATACATTTTTGTTTTGTTTGAGATAGTCTTGCTCTGTCACCCAAGGTAGAGTGCTGTGGTGTCATCATAGTTCACCGCAACCTCAAACTCCTGGACTCAGGCTATCCTCCTGCCCCAGCCTCCCGAGTAGCTGGCACTACAGGCACATGCCACTATGTCTGGCTAGTTTTTCTATTTTTAGTAGAGATGGGTATCAATCTTGCTCGGGCTGGTCTTGAACTCCTGACCTCAAGTGATCATCCCACCTTGGCCTCCCAGGGTGCTAGGATTACAGGCCATGCCACCATGCCCAGCTTGGTTCATAAATTTTAAGAACTAATTAACACATCTAGATATGGAGAAGACAAATTTTTGCTTTTGTTTACTAGTAGTGATTCTTATAAGCTGTCATGTATTGAGCATTTACTGTGGGCCAGAGAAGAGACCTTTGGTGGTGTTAACATCTGTTTTGTAGGTGAAGAAACAGATTTAGAGAGATTAAGGATTTCATTCATGATCACTCGGCTAAAAAGTGGTAGACCTGGGATTGGAATTCAGACTTTTATGCTCATTGTTCTTAAGCATTATGCATATGGCCTTCTCTTAGAATTTCCCATTCAGTCCGTCAATTTTCCCATCTTTGTTTCCAATTACTAATTGTTTACCTGCTTTATGTTACATTAATTTTGGTTTCTGTACCCATAATCTTACCATAAACAGGAATTTAATTACTCTTTCTATTCTCTAGCCTAGGATAGAAAACCTTGCCACCTTCTCTTCAACTGTTAGGGTCTGATTGGTGTTTCTTTTTTTCATCTCTATATTTTAGTTTTGTTAATGGTATTTAGAGCTAAATAGGTTTCTGAACTGAATGTTTCCACTATGTTAGTTTTCCTTCATATGTTGATAGACTGGCCCATTTTTTCCCATTAGCTGAGATTGGGCATAGGCTAAGAAGAGGAAAGACAGCAAAGGATATCCAAGTGATACTGATTCTGGGACTGAAGTTTGGTGAGTCATCTTTGTGGACAAGCCTAGTTCACACTAGGGCGCTTTGGAGTTGGTAACAAATGCCTTACATACTTTGGAGTTTTAACTGTGTGTAAGTGCTTGGCCTTTTCTTCTATTCACCTCCTCAGAGACCACAAGGGGTGGGGGTGGAGGGACAAACTGAGTAAAGCACACAGGTCAGGATTCAGGATTCCGGAATCTTAGCCAAATGCCTTCTCAGTTCTAGCCTTCTAACTGTGACTTAGATTTGGTGCACTTGCCAGTAAATATTTTAAATTGTGTTATAGAAAAGGAAGTTGATGAGTAGTGTGTAATTGCTGAGAAAGGGAAGGAGAAATTTGGCAAATTTTAAAAATGGTATACTATTTTGGTAATTCGTACATCATGGTCTTAGACAAAAATAATGCTTCATTAGCAGGCACTGGAAGATGTTGTAAAAAGGTAATGGGGTGAAATTCCCATCACAATAAAATGGGAAGCTTCTTGCTTTCACTAAGAATAAAAAATGAGAGGAACATAAATATTTATGAGTATTTCCCTGTGTTCAAATGTGGCTTTTTTGTGGCATGATAAATGATATAAATACTAATCTCATCATATGTGTTAGGTTCTATGAATTTTCATTCAGCTAGTAAAGAAACTGACAAAGTTTAACTTGTATAAATGGGCTTATCTGATCACAATAAAATACTTTAATTATGGGCATTAAGAAGTCCATAAGTCTTTGGTCATAGTTACTGAGGGGAAAAAAACCCTTTAAGTTTTAACCCTTAAGTTAAACCCTTAAGTTTAACCCTTAAGTCATTTTTCTGTGAGTATTTAATAGAACTAATACATCTTTTAAAAATGATTTTGATAATATATTAACCAGTGTTCAGTGGTCTCTGTTCTAAAATTTTACTTGTTAACTATTGGAAAGTCACAATTATCTTTAGCAGTAATACTTTTATGGTACTTAGTGGTAATCTTTCTGGATCTGGTTTCTGTTCTGGAAAGAAAATACATAAAGATAAAATAATAAAGTAACACAGATTAATTTCCAACAATTTTTTGAGCAGTACTGGAATTTTGTTGTATTGATTTTTTTTTTAAAAGCAGATATGAGTAAAGAGATAAAGCTATTTTCCTTGTGAGACTGGTATAATTTTTATTCGTGTGTATTTATATGTATAGCTTTTTCTACTGTGTAGAATTTATTAAAATAGATTCTGGCATGTTAAATAGGCATATACTGAGATTGAGGAACCCCCCCCCCCATATCTACTGTAAACAGTTTCAAAAGACTCATGGTTTATGGCCACAAATATTATCTAAAAGGTAACATTCTCTTTGACTCCCTTCTCAAGAGAAGAACTTCTTAAATTTATATAACATATCCAAATCAAAGATTAGTGCATTTTATTGGTGAAAGGCAAAGGTAAATGCATAAATGAGGTAAAGATAGAAAAGAGAAACTAAAATTTTCCACCTTGAGTCAGAAAACTCTTAAGTGGGAGTTATCAGGGACTGTAAATCTATGTGAGACTTAATTTTTCTAAAAAAGTAAATAGATCACATAGGTGATAGTCCAACCTAAATGAGTAAGACTGTTAAAGCTATTAATAAGATTGGATTACCCACAAATTTTGATCTTTTAAAAGCAAGAAAATGTATATTAATGGAGAGGAGTATTCTAATATAGTTCCACTAGTGAAAAAGACATAAACTGACATTGGGCCTGGGCAAGGGACCAGAGATGTTGAAGACCCACACCATGTTTGCCTTTCTTTTACTTTTTCTGAAGACTTTAACAGTACTTTGGAGAAAATGGAAAGTTGTTCTTTTCTTTTTTTGAGACAGAGTCTCACTTTGTTGCCCAGGCTAGAGGGAGTGCCATGGCGTCAGCCTAGCTCACAGCAACCTCAAACTTCTGGGCTCAAGCGATCCTCCTGCCTCAGCCTCCCGAGTAGCTGGGACTACAGGCATGCGCCACCATGCCTGGCTAATTTTTTCTATATATATTAGTTGGCCAGTTAATTTCTTTCTATTTATAGTTGAGACGGGGTCTCGCTCTTGTTCAGGCTGGTTTCAAACTCCTGACCTCGAGCAGCCTGCCCACCTCGGCCTCCCAGAGTGCTAGGATTACAGGCATGAGCCACCGCGCCCGGCCAGGTTGGTTCTTTTTAAGTGATTAATAAATGTTTATATATTATCCCTCAGATATTACTTGGTACAAATTATTTATTAAAGCTATTAATATATGAAGATGTTTAGGTAAAAAGTACCTTCACTAATTACTGTACCTAAGTCAGCCAGTCCATATTGTCAGTTATTCTTTAATAAATGATCCATATGAAATCAACTATTTTGAGGAATATGAATGTATATTCAGTTACAACTAGAAAAAAAGGTAATGAATAAAAGCCGTATTAAGAAACAGGAAGGTGGCCAGGCCCAGTGGCTTAACATGCTGGCAGGCCAAGGCGGATGGATCACTCAAGGTCAGAAGTTCAAAACCAGCCTGAGCACAAGAGTGAGACCCGGTCTCTTCTAAAAATAGAAATTAATTGGTCAACTAAAAATATATAGAAAAAATTAGCAGGGCATGGTGGCGCATGCCTATAGTCTCAGCTACTCGGGAGGCTGAGGCAGGAGGATCGCTTGAGTTCAAGGGTTTGAGGTTGCTGTGAGCTAGGCTGATGTCATGGCACTCTAGCCCAGGCAACAGAGTGACACTGTCTCAAAAAAAAAAAAAAAAAGAAAGAAACAGGAAGGCTTTGTTGTCAAACTATGCGGCTGCCAATATTTGAATTCTGTGACTCAAGAACAGAAATATAAGCAATGACAGTAATAATACTGTTGCTATTATATTTGATTTTAGATTTTAAAATAATAACACTTTTAAAACTAGATGCTGAAAGGCTGTCCTCAGATGGCAGAATATATAGGATCTTCAGATGTTTGGTCCAATAATGTACCCTAGGATTCTGCCAGGAATGTTGTTTCAAGAATGGTTAGCATTTGTACGTTACAGCTTTCCATTCATCTTCCTTCTCTATGTTTATAATATATCTCTATATTTATATTTTTCTTTTTGTGCATATAAAATAAATTTATCTATGTTTGGAACTACATCAAATTAAGAAATAAACTGAATTAATATTTAAAAATAAATGTATACAGGTTGAGCATACCTGACCTAATGTGACGGGTTGCAGTCAAAACGCAGGTGTACAACATAGTTTAAGAGTCCCCAAGGGAAAAAAGATTCCTCAGCCTACTTTTGCTGAGATACATCTCTTTTCTGTGCATTCCCAGATTCCCTTCCACCCCCATCACAAGCATGCCCACAAAGGGTAGTAAGACCACATGTGTGCAAGCCAGATGGTCCAGTGGCAGGTCTCCCACAATGCCCCACATGGAGCCACAAGATCTACATGCATTACTCGGCGTAAAGGTATTGTTGAAAATGTCAGAAAGGCCTGCAGGTACCTCTGGGGTAAAAGCAGTAAGAATAACAAAAAGCATTTATGTTTAGAGCACAGAAAATCAAGCTGTTGGAAAACCTGGACAGTAATGTTAAGTACGTGTAAGAAACATCTCACAGAAGAAGAGTGTGGTGTTGCAATGACCACTGTATATGACCTGCAGAAACAGAAGGATAAACTTTGTTGAAGTTCTGTACGGAAAGTGATGAACAGAAGTTAATGAAAAGTAGAAAAACAGTACATAAAGCAAAAATAAATAAATAAATAAATAAAGATCTCGATCATGTACTGAAAGAGCAGATGCATCAATGTCGTAGTGAACACATGCCACTTAATGGTATGCAGATCATGAAACAGATCTAGCACAATGAACTGAAAATTGAAGGGAACCATGAATGTTCAGGCTAGTTGCAGAAATTTAAGAAGGGATCTGTTATTACATTTTTAAAGATTTGTGGGGATAAAGCATCTGCTGTTCAAAGTAGCAGAGAAATTCTTTGACAGGTTTGCCAAGGTCATTGCTGATGAAAATCTGATGCCAGAACAAGTCTGTAATGCTGATGACACATCACTGTTATGGTGTTACTGCCCCAGGAAAATACTAACTGTAGCTGA
This sequence comes from Microcebus murinus, assembly GCF_040939455.1. Taxonomy (NCBI): domain Eukaryota; kingdom Metazoa; phylum Chordata; class Mammalia; order Primates; family Cheirogaleidae; genus Microcebus; species Microcebus murinus. Next base: position 28,818,145 of record NC_134117.1, on the reverse strand, counting down.
CGAGACAGCCCCTGCAAGAATTAAGGATGCCAAGGACAGAATAACTGTGCTGGTATGTGCTAATCCAGCAGTTATAACTAAGTGTAAACTTGATGTGATAGGCGAAAGCTTGTGTCCTCACTGTTTCCCAGGAATGATGAATTTCTTAGCAGTCCATTATACTAACAAAAAGGCATGAATCACCAGAGACATCTTTTCTGATTGGTTACGGCAAACATTTTGTGCCAGGGGCTCATGCTCACTGCAGGGAAGCTGGACTGGATGATGACTGCAAGATTTTGTTATTCCTTAACAACTGTTTTGCTCATTGTCTAGCTAAAATTCTCATCAAAAATCATGTTTATGCCATGTACTTTTCCTCAAATGTGACTTCATTAATCAGCCATTTGACCAGAGTATGCTTAGATCAATGAAGAGTAAATATAAAAAATGTTGAGTGTGGTGGCTCACACTTTTAATCCTAGCATTTTGGGAGGCTGAGGCGGGAGGATTGCTTGAGGCCAGGAGTTCGAGACTAGCGTGAGCAACACAGTGAGACCCCCTTCTCTGCAAAAAGTAGGGAAAAAAAAATTAGCTGAGGTGGTATTCACCTATAGTCCCAGCTACTTGGAGGCTGAGGTGGGAGGATCGCTTTAGCCGAGAAGTTTGAGGTTACTGTGAACTATGATGATGTCACTGCACTGTAGCCGGGGCAACAGAATGAGACCTTGTCTCAAAAAAAATTAAATAAAAACACTTTTTAAAACAGCATGCTAGCAGTATTGCACAGAGGTGTGGGTCTGGAAGGTTTTCAGAAGGAGTTTAGTATGAAGGATACCCTTTATGCTGTTGCCAGTGCTTCAGGCATTGACTAAAAACACAATTGTAGGTACCTGGCACAATCTCTGGCCTGTGACTCTGTTTCAGTGATGATGAACAAGGTGGTGACTTTGAAGGATTTTGTATGTCAAGTGAAAAATGATGTATGACCTCCTTACAAATGCAAAAAATATATCTTCCATCTCAACAAGGTAGAAGTAGATACTGACGTTTTTAACGTTGATAATGAGACTCCAGTTCATTCATTGACTGGATGCTGAGATAGCCGAAATGATTCTGAATCAAGGTGATTGAGATAATAGTGATGATGAAGATGACATGGTTAACACTGTGGAAAAGTGCCTGGGACCACATGATGAAATCGTGTCATTTTATAAAATCAGAGAGAAACTTCTAAGAAAAAAAAATGTTAGTGGAGCAGATGTCTCTGGAAGGAACATTTTAAAAAGTCATATAACAGAATGCCTCTTCATCCCGCTTCCTGGTCTCTCAACTGCTTTTGATGTTTCTTGTCACCCCTAAAAATAAAGTACAGTGTACAGTAGCCTTTTAATCAAAACACAGCATTCTAGGTAGAAACTGAAAACCTGTGTTGCTTGCTGCTGCTGTTTAACATCTGATACTGATACTCTGGTGATACTACTATGCTGCTTAGTTATCCTGAACACATTATTTTTTGTACCGTATTGCATGTCTTGTTTTTTACTGTTAAGTACTTATGTGTGCATAAGTGTAAGAAAATGATTACCTATCGAGGGCATATAAATTTAGAGTCAGGAATGATGCTGATGGCAAACAACCACAGATTACCCACATGAGTGGCTAAGATAGTGACACCTTTGTTTTCTGATGCTTCAGTGTACAAAAACTGTTTCATGCACAAAAATTTTAAAACTACATAAAGTTACCTTCAGGCTGTGTGTACAAGGTGTATATGAAACATAAGTGAAAGTATTTCATTATGCATATGCATATGTACAAAATCTGAAAAAAATTAAACATTGAAATACTTCTGGTTCCAAGCATTTCTGATAAAGAATACTCAACTTGTATGTCTATTTTATTCTGGGGAAAATGACTTCTTCAGAAGCCCATGGAGATAAGGATGACTTCAGAAGTATATAAACATTGGTGGTGATAATTAAGAGAATGAAATTAGCTAGAGACAGAATTCCATAATGAAAGATGTTCAGTAAAGTCTTTTTTAGTGAATATTTTGGCTGTATTTACATCATTGTTTATATTACTTCCAGAAAACAATTTTATTTTGAAAATATAGTTTTGTCTCTTCTTGTTTTTGTCTATTCATGAACTTCAAATTTAAAACATACAAACTTGCCCTTCAGGTACATATGCAAAAAAAAAAAAAAATAAAACATACAAACTGTATTGAAGTTAAACATTAGTTTTTCCATTTCTAACAATTTAAAAAATATGTTTGGATAGTAAATTTGTAATGGTAATAGGAATAAGCTTTTTTTTAATCTGTCACTTTTTGACATCATAAAAGGAAGAATAAAAATGATACTTTCTTTTATCAACCTAACATTGTAAGATGATGTTTCAGTTACATGTTGTCACAAAAATGCTGTATATGAAACAGTCACAAAACCTTAGTGACATATAACTGGAAACATTTATTGAACTCTGGAGTCTGGGGTTCAGCTGATCCAGGCTGAGCTTGCTCATGTAGTCAGCTGTGTGTTGGCTAGGCAGCTCTTCTGATTTTGGCTGGACTTGCTCTATGTCAGCTGAGTTGACTGCAGTGCATTGACCTAAGTAGGGGTAACTGGGACATCTACGCTCTGTTCCGTGGTTTTCATCTTCAGCGGGTTAGCTTGGGCCTGTTACGGTATGATAAAAGTGCACAAAGTAAGCAGACATAGTGGGGAACCTGCAGCCTTAAGGCCACATGTGGCCTTCTAGGTCCTTAAGTGCGGCCTTTGAATCCAAATTTTACAAAAATAAATTCTTCTATTGAAAGGATGCAGCAGAGAAAGGTGACACTTTTCTTATCCTCCTTTGTTCTTTAAAAAAGAACAGTCTTGAAATCAGAAGGCTGCATTTTCCTTGCCTGATTGGCAAAGGGCCTAGATATGTGGAGGGATGAAGAATCAGGGCCATTTACATTCTACATCAGATAGCATCAGTTTTCATCATGTTCATGACAATAGGTGGTTCATCAAGCACCTAATATATGCAAAACAGACATTTTTCTCATTTAATCTACATAGAGCATGATACCCTTTTTTGTTTATAAAGGAACAGAGGCTAGTATAATTAAATAATTCACAAATGTAATAGAACTGTTGATTTGAAACCAGGACTTTCTAACAAGTCTAAATTTTCCCCCTTAATTTTGTTCCCCTTATTTTGGGGAAAAATTGCATGTGTTTTATCATGTTTTCTGTACTGAATATCATTTTTACCTTCCCAGGATATTTTCCCTCCTTGTGTTAGTAGCATCTTGATTGTCCTTTAGGGAGCATTCTTGAATCCCATATGATTGGGATGAGGCTGACTTACTCCTAAGACTAGCCATTGGTCACTACTGTGTGTGAGTGGTTCAGGGATCAGCTCTAAGACTTTGGGTGGTGGAGTTCTTGGGAAAGAGATTTCTTTTCTCTGGGGTAGTTAGGCTAATAGCCTATAGGCAGGAAGCAGCCACCATGTGGGGAAAGCTTGCCAGTGAGTGAAGCTATATTGCCTCTATGTGACACAGGCAGAATGATAGATGAGAAAAGAAATATTTCTGTGTGCTCAGATCCAGCATGAAGGGAGCTCTAAAAAACCACCTTGATCCAATAACTGCACTTTTTATTGAAGCCCATTATGTTGGGTTTTTATCACTTGCAACGAAAAGTTTTGGTGTTTTTTTTTTAAGACAGAGTCTCACTCTGTTTCCCTGTCTAGAGTGCCGTGGCGTCAGCATAGCTCACTGCAACCTCAAACTCCTGGGCTCAAACAATCCTGCCTCAGCCTCCTTAGTAGCTGAGACTACAGGCACGCACTACCATGTCTGGCTAATTTTTTCTATGCATTTTTAGTTGGCCAATTAATTTCTTTCTATTTTGAGTAGAGATGGGGTCTCACTTTTGTTCAGGCTAGTCTCGAACTCCTGGCCTCAAGCAATCCTCCCGCCTTGGGCTCCTAGAGTGCTAGGATTACAGGTGTGAGCCACCACGCCTGGCTGAAAAGTTTTGACTAACGTGTTTTTAACACTTTTTTTCCTAGAAGGATTATACCTCTGTAAGGGGGACAGAAAAGAAATAGGTTATTACAGGTTCACAGCGTGAAAAAACCACAAATTCCCTGGCCTTTATAGAAATAGGGAAGGTTTATTTGCTTGGGATAATAATGTGTCAGTAAAGAATAGTAGGAAACACGTGGGAAGAATTTACTGAATTTAGTAAGCAGAAAAAATAGACTCACCACATCAAGGCATTCTCTTATTTTTTAGTGAATTCTTTAGTTACATACGAATACTAAGATACTAATATAGTTATATAGGTGTGTGCATCTGTATATATGTATACATATGGGACACATTTGGGTGTTGCAGAGTTCATTTTAATTTTGGTTATTTCCATTTCACAAACCATTTTAGACAAAGAGACAGTGTTGTAATTATTGATTATGATACCAGGTCAACCCACAAACATGATTTAAGTCAATTGAAGAATTTAAATAGTGTTTTATTGAAATAAAAGGAAAAGACATGCATTCCCAAAGCCACCCTTTGTACCTCTGTGTTACTTCAATATGTTGAAGTCTTCAGTTCTAGTATGCCATTTCCCCATGTTTTTCATCTGTTATTACATGTAATTTAATCTTCATAATAATCTTACTAGGTAGATGTTATTTTAATTTTACAGGTAGATAAACAGCAATGTGGTTGCTATTACAGATTTATGGTGTCCAAACTCAGCTGAATTCTTTTGTATATTCCAGGTAGTTCCCTGCAGTTTACTACAGTGGTTCTTTAGCAGCTATGATTAACTCCTACTCTTTCAGCTGGTGATCTTGTCACTTGTAGAACAATGAAAATCGAGGCTGTTTTGAAAGTGAATATTCCCCAACATCCTCCCTCTTATCCCTAGGACTATTAGGAAAATTTTAGAAAAATACCCACCTAAAGCACTGTTTCAATGTACCACTTGAACAATACCACTGATATATTTGTAAAAAATCCAAATTTGGGGCTCTACCCTAGATCTTGGTGAGGCATGGGAATCTGTTTTTAACAAATGTCTCAAGTCATTCTTGGGCACAGTGGTTAGAAAACCACAAGCATTTGAATAAGGTTATTTTAATCAGCATGCAGGACCCTCCAAGATACCTGATTCCAGCCTGCTTTAGTCTTACCTCTGTCTATATGTACTGTCCAGTCTCCACTCCCTAAACGCTCAAGTCCTCTAACCACAAAATATAGCACACTCTTTTTTACATGTTTCTTACCTCCCCTTTCTTTCTCTTGACTCTCTCTTCTGGTGTTTAAGACCCTTGAAGTCAGCAACCATATTATGTTTTTAATTGTATTTCAAGTACTTGGCAAAGTGATTGGCACATAGTGATTGCTCAGAAAATATTTGTAGAAAGGTAGAAAACAGAACTTTAAAATATTACAAAGTAAACGAGTAAAATTGAGTAAGAGGTAGTGTTCTATTAATTGTGACACAAGTTACTAGGAAAACACAATTAATATGAGAAAAAGGAACTGTACATTTTCAGATACAATTTGGGGGTACTTTATTTTGTGTGTGTGAGTCAGAGTCTCACTTTGTTGCCTGGGCTAGAGTGCCGTGGCATCAGCCTAGCTCACTGCAACCTCAAACTTCTGGGCTCAAGCAATCTTACTGCCTCAGCCTCCCAAGTAGCTGGGACTACAGGCATGCGCCACCATGCCCAGCTAATTTTTTCTATATATTTTTAGCTGTCCAAGTAATTTCTTTCTATTTATAGTATAGACAGGGTCTTGGTCGTGCTCAGGCCAGTCTCGAACTCCTGAGCTCAAATGCCGGCCTCAGCCTCCCAGAGTGCTAGGATTACAGGCATTAGCCACTGCGCCCGGCCTATATAGGGTCTTTAATATAATTAAGATGAAGTTATACTGGAGTAGGGTGGCCCCAAATCCAATAACAAGTATCTTATAAGAAGTGGGAAATTTGGATACAGACACAGAGGGAAGATGATGTCAGAGATTAAAGATACACTGCCACAAGCCAAGTAATGCTGAGGATTGCTGGCAACCACTAGAGACTAGGAAGAGGTAAGTAAAGATTCTTCCCTAGAGCCTTTGTAGGGAGCATGGCCCTGGCCATTACCTTGATTTCTGACTTCAAGCTTCCCAAATTGGAAGAGAGTGCATTTCTGTTATTTTTAGTCAGCTACTCAGTTTGCGGTAATAGGTTACATAGTCCTAGGAAGCTAATACCGTATTTGCTACATACTAAAATTTAATTTTTTATTTAGTCTACTCTTTTTTTTTTTTTTGAGACAGAGTCTCACTCTTGCCCTGGCCAGAGTGCCGTGGCATCAGCCTAGCTCACAGCAACCTCAAACTCCTGGGCTCAAGCAATCCTCCTGCCTCAGCCTCCGAGTAGCTGGGACTACAGGCATGCATCACCATGTCCAGCTAATTTTTTCTATATATTTTTAGTTGGCCAATTAATTTCTTTCTATTTTTAGTAGAGATGGGGTCTTGCTCTTGCTCAGCCTGGTTTTGAACTCCTGACCTTGAGTGATCCTCCTTCCTCGGCTTTCCAGAGTGCTAGGATTATAGGCGTGAGCCACCATGCTCCGCCTAGTCTCTACCCTTTTGAAATAAAATGCTGACCACGAATTTTCCCAGTAGATATCTTTTAAATTTTTTCTTCCCATAATAATGTGATGTTGTTTTGTGATTGATTGTCTTTATTGAACTCTACATTTTAGAGTCTGTAGTTACAGTTTAGCTGAAGCTTTGTTCCTAGTTGATGAACAACTAAACATTTCTTAACGTGTTTGAGTCCTGAATAGCACAGTTTTGTGTGAAAACCAAAAGTAGAAATAATTAAAGTGAAATGCGCATTGTAAATATGTGACAATAGCCTGAGTATAAAAGAGTATGTCTGGGACAACTGGCTATGGAGGTGGAAACAATTTGCATTTTGGTGAGACTAAGCAAAAACTTAAGTAGCTTGAACAGTATTTCTGGGTTCTTGTTCATTTTCTGCAAATTGAGTTGGATAACACTTTCAAGATTGGCTGAAATTAAAAAAAAATCTTATGAATATCCTAGTTTCTAACTTACAGGAAGTGGATATTTTTTATGTACTGTAATTCTTGCTCAAAACCTTTGTGGTGTGAAGATTCATGTTTGAGGAATTTAAGACTATTAGAAAAACAGATATCGGGGGAACTGATGTAAATTCTCTTAAGTATACATACTCCCCCCGCAAATTCACTAAAATGAAACAGGGACAGTAAGTTAAGAGAATGTCATATCTTAAATTAGTAATGATGAATGCAGTCCAATTTTTTTGTTTGTAAATGTTTTTGACAGTGATACTGTGGAAAAACAAGAACTGTTTTTCCTCCATTCTCATGCTACACAACAACAATCATCAACATCGAAGACTTTTGTGACCAAATGTGTGTGGGAGGGTTCCCCCACCAACAAGCAATCAGTCACTTCAGCAGCGAACACTAGCTGGGTGTGCTCTAATTCTATTCTGACATTATCTACCTAGAGATAGCCTAGAGGTTGTGGGCTCAGTCCCCAGGAATGCCCCCTACTTCACACACTAGTTGCAGGTCTGAGCTTTCAGAACTTTTGGCCTATCAGCTTCAAGTTGAAGTTCCTGTGACTCCCTCTTTGGGTTCAGTAATTTGCTAGAGCAGCTGACAGAACTCAGGGAAACACTTATGCTTAACAGTTTATTATAAAGGTTATTAACAAAGGATAGAAATGAGAAATGCATAGGGTGAGGTATGGGGGAAGGGCGTGGAACTTCCATATTCTCCTTGGGCACACACATGCCACCCTCCAGGAACCTCCAGGTGTTCAGCTATCAGGAAGCTCTACAAACCCAGTCTGTTTGGGTTTTATAGAGGCTTAATTATGTAGGCATGATTGATTAAACCATTGGCCATTGGTGATCAACTTCAACCCCTCTCCTTTCCCTAAAGGTTGGGGGAGTGAGGCTAAAAGTCCCAACTGTCTAATTGAGCTTTGTTCTTTCTGGTGACCAGCCCCCATCCTGAAGCTTCCTTGAGGCCACCAGACATCAATCAACTCATTAGCATACAAAAAGACAACTCTGAGGATTTTAGGAGTTCTATGCCAGGAAACAGTGTCGAGGACCAAATAACATTCCACAATATCTCAGGTACCTTTTTAAAAATTTAGTAATTGTTTTTCAATTTAAAAAGCCTGCAAAGAGGTCTTCTACCCTTGCCCCATCTACCCAGACACTGTCCTCTTGTAACCTTTTTTATTATGTATTCTTTCAGTGTTTCTTTAGAAAAATAAAAGCAGGAATTAATAATTTTTCTAATTTTATCCCTTTCTTACATGCAACGATAGCATATAAAATACCTTGTTTTGCAACTTGCTTTTTTCACTTAATATATCTTTCCATTTCAGTAGTGTTGTCTCATTCTTTTTCACCACTGTGTTGTATTCCATTGTGTTGGTGTACTGTAATATATTTAACTAGGTGGTTATTGGTGAACTGTGTATCCACTCTTTACTGATCTCTAACTGTGCAGCAGCGATAATATACCTAAGTTGTTTTGTATATGTGCTGGAATCTGTAGGATACATTCCCAGAAATGGGATTGCTGAGTTAAAGGGTAAAATGTATTTTTAATTTTGCTAGATATTGCCAAATTGCTTTGTACATGGTGATACGGTTTTTGTAGTCTTTCCACCATTGTAGAATAGTACCAATTAGGAGAATGTCTGTGTCCTCACAACTTTACCCATACAGTATTGTATGTGATCTTTGGATTTTTGCTGTAGGTAAATTCTCAGTATAGTTTTCATTAGCATTTGCTTTGTGAGTAAGGTTGAGCATCTTATTTTTAAGGACATTGCTGTTTATAGTTCATCTTGAAATGACTTCCTACAATGATGATTATGATACATTGCCAGTGATAAAAGTAGTAGTAGTGTTTTAACATTAACTGCCATGTGAGTTGTATTTAACTCACTCTAGTTTTGAGCATGGGGCCTTGTGAAGCATACTTAACTCACCCATCTCTTTACCTTGGGAGCCATGTGAACTATTTTTTCAAGTTGCATATATCTCATGCACAGAAAACAATAAAAAATAACAAATTTTTCATTAAATTCGAAGGGATCATTTTGTTTTTGAAGTTTTTATTCTGTTTTTGTAATAAAACACCACGACCCCAAGGGAAAAAAATTTTTTTTTCTGGTGTGACAGTCAGTGTGTTAATAGGGGAGGATTGTTTTAGAAAGACTGACTTCTGGACCCTCTTTTTCCATCTCATGAATTTTCTGATTTCTCTGAGAATCAGTTCTGAAAGTTCAGTTACATTGTTACTGCTTTCAGAAGCCTGAAGTATGTGATTGCCATAGCATCATCATCTAGGTTTTTCTGAGCTCCACCCTTTTCAAGAAAGCATAGACTGGTGTTTTACAGTCTCTTTAAATTGCTTCAAGGTATTGTAGAAAATTGTTCCAATTTTGCGCAAAGGCCTGGTCTTGTATTTACCTTGGGCATTTGGTAGAGTAGTCTTTATCTGGTTAGTATAATATTTCTGTAGATGTTTTACTTCATTTAGTGTGTTTTGCAAAATGCTAGATGTCTTCTTTCATGATGCTGTTTTTTGTCTCTAACCTGCCTATTGTATCTGTTCTTTTGGTATTTTATTCATTCTGTGTCAGCATTCTGTTTACTAAATGTTGGAGGAACTATTTTGAACTTTTTAGTCACTATATGTTTACATTCTGATCTGAAATCCCCATCCCTGAGCAGTTATGTTTCTACAGCTAATGTTGCCATTAAATACTATCTTGGTTTGTGAACATTATTGCTTAATTTCTTTAGCTTCAATATCTTAGAAACTACGGGGAAGCAAGAAATACACAAAAGAGATTAAAGGGAGCACTAATTAATGTGCCCAACCAAGAAAGGACTGGTAGGTAGAGGAATAAGGATAGAAGCTAAGGCCAGGCGCGGTGGCTCATGCCTGTAATCCTAGCACTCTGGGAGGCTGAGGCGGGCGGATTGCTCAAGGTCAGGAGTTCGAAACCAGCCTGAGCAAGAGCGAGATACTGTCTCTACTATAAATAGAAAGAAATTAATTGGCCAACTAATATATATAGAAAAAATTAGCCAGGCATGGTGGCGCATGCCTGTAGTCCCAGCTACTTGGGAGGCTAAGGCAGAAGGATCGCTTGAGCCCAGGAATTTGAGGTTGCTGTGAGCTAGGCTGACGCCCCGGCACTTACTCTAGCCTGGGCAACAAAGCTAGACTCTGTCTCAAAAAAAAAAAAAAAAAAAAAAGGATAGAAGCTAAAAACATAGAGGACAATCCTGTATTCTGAGAGCCAGACTGACAAGGAAGTAGATACTCAGTGACTCATAGATACTAACCTAAAATGTTCTCTGGCAACTAAAGGTATATTGGCTTTTAGTGGATTTTTCAAACTAGGAGAAATCCTTGTTTGCTTTGGGGACAATCTTTGTTTAGATGGCTTGGTTGAATTGCGTTTTTAATTTATTCATTGAGCCAGACGTTTTGTGAGCATCTATACTAGCTACCAAGCACTATGCAGGGATACAGTAATATGCAAAGCAGACTCTGTTCGGACTCACATGACACTTAACAGGAGAAACAGGGACATTAATCACATGAGGAAATAGATAAGAGCTCTGAAAAACATTGTTCTCTGTGTGTCTGTACAGTCATGCATCTCATAACAACATTTTGGGCAACAGTGGACAACATACATGATGGTGATACCCCATAATATTATAATACTGTATTTTTGTTGCACCTTTTCTATGTTTAGGTTATGTTTAGATGCTCAAATACATAGCATTGTGTAACATTTGCCTGCAGTAGTCAGTACAGTAACATGATGTACAGATTTGTAGCCTAGGAGCAATTGGCTATGTACCATATAGCCTACGTGTGTGGTAGGCTGTTGCCATCTAGGTTTGTATAAGTATACCCTGATTTTCACACAGTGACGAAATTGCCTAAGGACACGTTTCTCAGAATTCATCCCCATGGTTAATCAGTGCATGGCTATAATTGTGTGTGTGTGGGGGGGGGTTGGGATTACAATAATAGAAAATGAGAAAAATTTCTGAGAAAAAATTTTAATTTGAGAGGTGAAAGATTAGTAGGAGTCAGCTAATTAGGGAAAGAGGGAGGGCAAAGGTGGATGGTGGAGAGGATTTTTTAGACAGGGTATCAGCATATATTTTTAGAAGACAGAAAAATTAGACCTTGGTGTCCCACTTGGGATTCTGGTTTATATAAAAATTTATATTTCCTTTTCACCACTTGGTGTGCTTAAATATGCTTTTAAAAGGCTCAGTTTTGGCTGTGGAATATTCTTTGGTTTTTCACAAAACTAGGGAAACTGATATATGTGAGAATTGGGCAGGGGACACTGGATGAGTATATTACTAAAATGTTATGGGAAGAGAAGATATAATTGTACTTAGACTCTGGATATTTCTGTAGATGTATAGCTTTACAGTCACTCCCATTGGTGAAGCATAAATGCATTCTTCAGCAGGCACTCTGTCAGTTCCTACCCTTTCTTTCCAAGATCAAATAGGAATGATTTTTTTTAACTCCCTTTTTAAAATTGAAATATAATTAAAATATGATTAGTTAAAATGTCTTAAGTTATGACAGTTGTATTCACCCCTGTGACTTGCACCCAAAACAAGACATTGGTCATTTCTAGCTTCATAGAAAGTTTGCTAATCCCCTTTTCCAGCCGCTCCCCCACTGTCACAATAACTGATTCCTATTGCTATAAATTAGTTTTGCCTGCTTCTGGATTTACATAAAAGGAATTATATAGCATGTACTGTTCTGTTCTGTTCTTTTGCTAGCAAATAGATTAGTGTCTCGCACACAGTGGGTGTTCAAGAAGAAGTACTTGGTAGGCAGATATTTATTTATTTATTTATTTATTTATTTATTTATTTATTTATTTATTTATTTATTTATTTATTTATTTATTTTAAGAGACAGAGTCTCTTTCTGTGGCCCAGGCTAGAGTGCCATGGCGTCAGCCTAACTCACAGCAACCTCAAACTCCTGGGCTCAAGCAATCCTACTGCCTCAGCCTCCTGAGTAGCTGGGACTACAGGCATGTGCGACCATGGACGGCTACTTTTTCTATATATTTTTAGTTGTCCAGCTAATTTCTATTTTTAGTAGAGATGGATTCTCGATATTGCTCAGGCTGGTCTCGAACTCCTGAGCTCAAGCAATCCTCCTGCCTTGGCCTCCCAGAGTGCTAGGATTACAGGTATGAGTCACCACGCCCAGCCAAGATAAATTTTTAAATAAATATAAATTAGTGTTTCAGTTCTTAAGCAGATAATCTGGTGATTCTGGTCTGTAAGCTTCATGAGGATATAGACTTATCTATACTACTCATCATTAATCTTCAGCTGTGAATGGTGGGGCTCATTTAAATCTAGGCAGGATGTAACTCCAGAGCCTTAACTCCTAACCATAAAGTTTAACTACTACTATGAGAGGCTGAGGCAGGAGGATTGCTTGAGCCCAGAAGTTTGAGGTTGCTGTGAGCTTAGGTTGATGCCATGGCACTCTAGCTCAGGCAACAGAGTGAGACTCTGACTCAGGAAAAAAAAAAAATCCTAGGATGGAAGACAAACCTTTACAACTGATAGTATATCAGTCAGTAATAATTTGTTCTCTTAGAGTATACTGAGCCTCTGAAATACACAACAGTGAGTAGATGTGGGCCAAGATCAAGACTGGGAAACACTGCAGCTGCTTTTAGGCCACGTGGTTTCAGTGCAATCAAAGATAGAGGAACACCATGCTTTTCAGAGGTATAATCCTAGGAGTATATGAATAGTGTTCAGGGAGGGTCTTAATGAAGTTATAGTTTATTTTTCTAGACTGTCAATTTCATGCTATAGCTAATAATTCAGAATATTTTTAAAGATACTGCAGCAAAATATGTAATTGAATGCAAAATTTAACATATTTCTAGGATCTTCCAAAATGTTTTCATGCTTGCACTGAGCTGTTACAGACTATACCCCAGAATCAGCAGGCACATGCTTATCTTTTGCTTTGCCATCAGAGATATTTCAGAAGGAAAAAAGGTCTGAGGTACTTGTCTTAAGAAATAGAGACAGGTACTTACCACAGGTGTGACCTCAAATAAAAGCAGTTATTTAAAAAATTGTTAGCTATGTTTAAGACATTAAGACATTTGCTCTTCAACAAAATGCAAAGTTAGAAATAGTTGTTTGTGGGGGGACTGCTATGACATGGAGTTTATCAGTCACTAGAATTTTTTTTAAGAGAATAAAAAAAGATTGTTTTATTTATACCTTTTCTAAGGAGATTGGTATAGTACTAGATTCATTATTTTTTTTTCTTCTTTGAGACAGAGTCTCACTGTGTTGCCTGAGCTAGAGTGCCGTGGCGTCAGCCTAGCTCACTGCAACCTCAAACTCCTGGGCTCAAGCAATCCTCCTGCCTTAGCCTCCTGAGTAGCTGAGACTACAGGCATGCACTACCATGTCCGGCTAATTTTTTCTATACATTTTTAGTTGGCCAATTAATTTCATTCTATTTTGAGTAGAGATGGGGTCTCGCTCTTGCTCAGACTGGTCTCAAACTCCTGACCTTGAGCGATCCGGCTGCCTTGGCCTCCCAGAGTGCTAGGGTTATAGGCATGAGCCACCATGCTGGGCCCCCCTAGATTCATTATTGAACCATGAAATAATACTGTGGACAGAAAAGAAAAGCAGCTTTTTAGGAGATATATCTTATAAAACAACAAGCAAACCAACTTGGTAACCTTCCAAAGTCAAAATATCTGCCACTCTGTGGTGATGCAGATAGAATTCTGGTCCTCAGCTCATCTCCTCCTCCCCAGGAAATTTTGTCACTTTTGGTTAAGTCCCAGGTGGACCCAAGTAGTGCATGCTGTATGGAAGCAGTCCCTCTGACCAGTAAGACACCTGAGATGAGAACTGCTCCTCAACTATGTAGCTTGCCCTCCAGAAGTCCCACAATCTGTAGCTAATTCGTGTGCAACTATGCCTACATAAACAGCCATGTCTGATGGTCCACATAGCTGGAGTTAGGTGTGAACTCTGTTGTCAAGGCACATGTAGCTCACATCATTACTGCAGTGTCAGTAAAAAGTGTTGCTGAACCTGCAGAAATTTCAGAAGCCTGACCAGAGTATCATCAGTGTCAGTAGCCATAGTTTAGCCTTTGTTACCATGAGATTTTAAAAGTTTCCAAACAATCAGAATGAGAATTGACCTGAATGAGGATATTAGCAAGGTACAGAGGCAATGCTATTTGCAAATAAAGAAGGAAAATTACTTCTAAAGACCAAGCTAAATTAACATAAAACCATAACTGACAAATTATAGTGAAGATAAAGACTATCAATTAATTCTCCCTATAATAGTAATAGCCTTAGTGTTTTAGAACCACAGTAGAATAATGTTCTTATATAGCTGCTTGTGGCTAGATAAATATTTATGTGATTTCAAATGAGATTGTTTTTAAAAGGTTTTTATTAAAACCAACTACTATAGGGTAGTAGTAGATGAGAGCAAAGAATCACCACCAATCCCATATGCAAAAATAACTACATTGTTAACATTATAGACAACTTTCACTGCATAGATACAGATAAACGGGTGAGCAGAGGGTTAAAAGGGTGGGTGGAGGAATAGATGGTTAGAAGCATAGAAATCATTTAGTAAAAATGAGTTCCATTATATATGCTGTTTGTATTTTTAAATATTAACTTTAATTCTATTTGAATTTAGCAGAAAGGGAAATTGAAGCCATTCCTACCTTGAAATAAATGTTCATTCACAACAAGAAATACTATAATTAGTTTCTAAAAGCCTCCTTTGAGTTTATGGGAAAAAATTATGAGTGAAAAAACATGATCATTGTGATTTTTAAAACTTTCAGTTTTAGACAGTGCTTGTGCTCTGGAAATTACCATTCTGACATTTAATCACCTTTCCCCTGAATTGCTTTGTTAATTATTTTAGTTTTATGCTGTCTACATTTATGAAATTTGTATTCTGTTCTTTAATCCTAATTCCTATAGTTGTATAAAATTGATTCTATATTTAAATGGATTCAGTGCTAAATAAGTGTCTTGGTATTCTTTGGTGAACAGTGACTAAGATATTCTTCCAGGATTAAAGGGTGTGCATCATGGAGTCTTTAGAAAACCAGTCTTTTGGTTGACTGGGAGACATTCATGAGCTTTCTCTAACTTCTCTGGCTTGTGGAAAGAGGGCATGGGACATTTCATGACCCTGAAAGAATTTTGCTGAAAATGATCTAATTTACTGGTTAAAAATTCCATTGTACTAAAAAGGAAAGCATCAGAGGTAGTCCATAAATATTTACTATTAAGCCTGTGTATCTCATGTGCTATGAAACTCTTAGACACTTGGTAGCTTTAGTAGCGATCAGTATGCTTGCAAATGTTTGTAGATTCTCCTATTTTATAAGTTTTTATCACTTCTGTATACACCATCATTAAAGATTCTGTTTCTTGTGTTATCTGTATTCCTTCCAGTCTTTTACCTACCCTACCAGTGTAATTTTTCTAAACTTCATGCCATTATCCTGTCAGAAATCATTAAGTGGCTCCCTATAATCTTCAGGATAAAATCCAGACTTTAACATGGCTTTACAGGCATAGTTTAGTTTACTGCTTACCATTTTATCTGCTTGTCCCAAAATCGGAATAATGATAACTAACATTTGTATAGTACTTTATATGCCAAGAACTGACTTAGGCAGTCATAATCAATTGCTTGTAATTCTGCAAATAGATCATGTACTCTTATTTTCTTACCTGTGCACATTCTGTACCCTGTGACTATAGTATTCTTCATCAGTCTCTTTTACTACTTAATACCTATTTGTGTTTTGAGACTCTATTCAGACATCATTTCTTAGAAACTGAATTCCCATAATTTTCTGTACCCTCAACCCCTCACCTTTTAAAATCACTGTGAGATGCCAGAGAAGTGCATATGTAATATCTAGCATAAAGTAGAACATGTAGAGGTGTTTTCTCCTCCACCTCACTGCTACCCTTTTTCCTGCAATAAGTACAGTTCAGTAGGACTGAGTTGCCCTAGTTTAAGAGCAGAGAAAACAAAATTTATGATTATTCATTACTACCACTGCCTTCCTCAAACCATGTGTTTGAAAACGCAGGCACAAGGCACAAAATTAGTAAGATCTTGCTTTTGAAGATCCCAGATTCTAGTGGTAAAGGATAGACTTACAAATAGCTAATTATGCCTAGCTGCATTAGAGACTTAAACATTTTTTTTAAAAAAAATAATAATAAGTAATAGAAGCAGCATGGACAATTTTACTTTCTGTCATTGTCTTAGTCCATTATCTATTGCTATAACAGAATACCTAAGACTAGATAATTTGTAAAGAACAGAAATTTTAGTTCTTACAGTTAGGGAGTGTGGGAAGTCCAGGGGTCACAACTGGTGAGGGCCTTCTTGCTGCCCTCACCAGATGTTGGAGGGCATCACATAAGAGGACAGGAATGTGCCAGCTAAAGTCTCCCTCTTTTAATAAAGCCAGCAGTTCCATTGTGGGGGGCTTCACTCTCATGACCTTATCTAATCCTTAATTACCTTCCAGAAGCCCTGCCTCCAAATACCATCTACATTAAGAATTTGGGAATTAAGTTTTCAACACATGAAATTTGAGGAATGCATTCAAAGGATAGCATATATTGAAATGGGAAAGGCCCTTAAATTATCCAAATTCAGAAGTTATAAAGAGAATGATTGTTTTATTTAAAAATTAAATATTTTACTTGACAAAAAGCCAAAAAGCAGATAGAGAAAAAAGATTGCAGCTTTAATTAATACATAACTTTCTGCCATAATGAACTCTTAATATTCAGAAAACAAAAAGAATTAACAGTCCGTTAGAAAATATGGACAATGAAATGAATAGTCAATTCACAAAGAATTGTAAGAGATGAATAAGCATATAAAATTATTCAATCTTAATTATAATTGAAGAATTAAACATTTAAACAGCAAGGTAAAATCTTAGTTTTTTTTTTATTTAAAAATATTATAGGGGTACAAATGTTTGCTACATGGACACACTATATAATGCTGAACTCAGGGCTTTCAGTGTGCCCCTCGTCAAGACAGTGTTCATTGTACCCAATAGGTAAGTGGGTACCCTTCCTCCCTCACAGCCTCCCCCCTTCTTAGTTTCTAATGTCCCTTACACCTCTTTGTGCCCATTTGTACCAATCATTTAGCTCCCACTTACTAGTGAAAATGTGTTCGTTTTTCCATTCCAGAGATACTTAGGATAATGGTCTCTAGTTCCATCCAAGTTGCTACGAAAGACAGTATTTCATTCCTGTTTATGGCTGAGTAGTGCTCCATGGTATGTATATACACCACCTTTTCTTTATCCACTCATGATCTGATGGGCACTTAGATTGATTCCATATTTTGTAGTTGTGAATTATGCTATGATAAGCGCTTGAGTACAGGTATCTTTTTAATAAAATGATTTTATTCCCCTTGGGTAGGTACCCAGTAGTGGGATTACCAGATCAATTGGTAGGTCTACTGTTAGCTTTTTGAGGAATCTCCATACTGTTTTCAGTAGGGCTTTTTACTAGGTTGCAGTTCCACCAACAGTATATAAGTGTTCCTTTTCTCTGCATCCATGCCAGCAACCGTTGCTTTTGACTTTTTAATAATGGCCATTCTGACAGGGCTAAGGTGGTATCTCATTGTGGTTTTAATTTGCATTTACCCGATGATTAGTGATGTTGAACATTCTTTTATGTATTGGGCATTTGTCTACTTTTGGAAAAATTCTGTTCATGTCTTTTGCCCACTTTTTGATGGGTTGGTTTGCTTTCTTGCTGATTCGTTTGAGTTCTTTGTAGATTCTGGATATTAGTCCTTTGTTGGATGTATAGTTTGCAAATATTTTCTCCCATTCTGTAGGTTGCCTGTTTACTCTGTTGATTACTTCCTTTGCTTTGCAGAAGCTTTTTAAGTTAATTAGGTCCCATTTATTTATTTTTGTTGTTGTTGTTATATTTGCCTTTGGGGTCATAAATTCTTTATGTAGGCCTATGTCTAGAAGAGTTTTCCTATGTTTTCTTCTAGAATTGTGATTTCATGCCTTACATTTAAGTCTTTAATCCATCTTGAATTAATTTTTGTATTATTATATGGTAAGAGATAGGGGTCCTGTTTCATTCTTCTGCATGTGGCTGTCCACTTTTCTCAGCACCATTTATTGAATAGGGTGTCTTTTCCTCAGTGTATGTTTTTGTCTGCTTCGTCAAAGATCAGTTGGTCATAGCTATATGGTTTTATTTCTGTGTTCTCTATTCTGTAAAATCTTTTGCCTAATTGTGTTGGCTAAGTCGAAGCATCAAAAAGACCGAGGGGCCATCTCAAAGTTGCTCCCATTGACCTAAGGTGGAAAATTTAAATAAAAAAATAATGATTGCAATGGGTCGAACCATATCAAATCAGTAAAAATTCAGGAGTTCATAATGATACTTTAAAAACAAAAATAGCATATTGATCACCATTGGATGATCAATAGCATATTGATCACAAGGATGTTAACTCACTTTTCAGAAAATTTGTAAATGGGAGAATGAAGCATTTATCCTGCCTGTCATCCACAAAATATAACACAAAGTAACCAAATAGTTGATGGTGCAAAGCTTGTTTATTGAAGAATTTCAGTTAATAAATGAAGAAGAACAAAAGTATGAGTACCATTTTGTGCCCATAATGTAATAATGAATCCAGGCAGATTATCAGTATATGCTAAAATTATTATTAGGTGAAAGGTGATGGGAAACTTTATAATGGCAGGATGAAATTAGTATCCTGAATTCATGGATATTTATTGTCTGACTTTTTATGGAAAAGGTTTGTCTATGGAGAGGAGAGTACTTAGATTTGAATCCCAGCTTCTCTTCGGTAGCTGTTTGGTCTCATTATCTGATTCTGTAAATTGGAGATAGTAATAATACCTATCTCAGGATTATTGTGCAGATTACATAAAATAACAAGTGTCAAGTTTTAGAATACAGTTTAGGAAATGTTAGCTGCTATTATTTTAATATATTTAATATAATTTAATGTAATGTAAATGATAATGATATTGATATTTACATATGCTGTTTCTTTATGAGTAGGGTATACGGCAGATACAAAGTCTACTGTTGCAGTGTGAAGCAATGTAGTTTGAGCTGAGACTATTAACCGGTATCTGTGGGACCATGATATTTTGCAGATTGTTATGATGGAAATATCCTCTTAAAAGCCATCTAGTCTGTCTTCCATTGTTTTAGCACTTTTCAATGTTTGGTAATTCAATTTTTCTCAAAGAAATGTATCTCTTCTTTGGATAGCATTGATTAATTATTTTTATTTGGTGTGCTGGCTTCTGGCTCCTTGTTGCTTCAGTTTCTGTTCATTTCTGTATTGAGGCCATGTAGAAGCAGTTTTCAAACTTTTTGTTCTCAGGACCCCTTAAAAATTATTGGGTTCCTCGTAGAGCTATTGTATTAATAATTTATTTGAAGATAACAATCACCCTCTTAATATGTTAACACATTAACTGTCATTCGAGTTGTATTTAACTCACTAGTTTTGAGCCTTGAGCCTCGTTTAGTATGTGTAACTCTCACGAGCCTCATGAGCTGTTTTTCAAGTTGCATATAACTCATGCACAGAAAATAATAAGCAACAGATTTTTCATTCAATTAGAAAGGATTGTTTTTGAAGTTTTTATTCTATTTTCATAATAAAACACTGGACCCAGGGGGAATTTTTTTTTTTTTCTAGCATGGCAGTCAATGTGTTAACATCTTAATGAAAATCATTATCACTGCCCAAAAAAAATTAAGTGAGAAAAGGGGCATAGTTTTTGCATTTTTGCAGATTTCTTTTTTTTCTTTTTATAAGGCAGAGTCTAACTCTGTTGCCCAAGCTAGAGTGCTGTGGCGTCAGCCTAGCTCACTGCAACCTCAAACTCCTGGGCTCAAGCGATCCTACTGCCTCAGCCTCCCAGGTAGCTGGGACTGTAGGCATGTGCCACCATACCTGGCTAATTTTTTGTATATATTTTTAGTTGGCCAATTAATTTCTTTCTATTTTGAGTAGAGATGGGGTCTCGCTCTTGCTCAGGCTGGTCTCCTGAGTTCAAACCATTGGCCCGCCTCGGCCTTCCAGAGTGCTAGGATTACAGGCATGAGCCACCATGCCTGGCCTTGCAGATTTCTTTGATGTCTCAGTTAATAGAAGGTAACAAAATTCCTTTTTTTTTTGAGACAGAGTCTCACTTTGTTGCCCAGGCTAGAGTGAGTACTGTGGCTTCAGCCTAGCTCATAGCAACCTCAAATGCCTGGGCTCAAGCAGACCTCTTCCTTCAGCTTCCTAAGTAGCTGGGACTACAGCCATGTGCCACCACACCTAGCTAATGTTCCTCCTTCTCTCCCATCTTAAACTCCTGGCCTCAAGCAATCCTCCTACCCTGGCCACTCAAGGTGCTGGGATTACAGGTGTGAGCTACCACACCCAGCCCATAAACTTTAGAGCAATTTTAGTTTCACAAGCAAAATTGAGTAGAAAATTTACAGTGTTCCTGTATATGCCCTGCCCACTCACATGCACAGCCTCCCCGACTGTCAATATCCCCACACCACAAGGGCACATTTGTTATACTTGATGAACCTACATTGACACATCATTGTCATCCAAAGTCCATAATTTATATTAGGGTTCATTCTTGTACATGCTATGGTTTTTGATACATGAATCCACCATTGTAGTGTCATACAGAATAGTTTCATTACCCTGAAAATCCTCTGTGCTCTGCCTGTTCATTCCTCCCTCCTGCCTAACTCTTGGCAACCACTGATCTTTTTATTGTCTCCATAGTTTTGTCTTTTCCAGAAATTTATATAGTTAGAATAAGATAGTATGTAGCCTTTTCAGGTTGGCTTTTTTCACTTAGAAATATGCATTTAAGTTTCCTCCATTTCTTTTTATGGCTTGATAGATCATTTCTTTTTAACAATGAATAATATTCCATTGTCTGGATGTATTGCAGTTTATCCATTCACCTATTAAAGGACATGGTTGCTTCCACATTTTGGCAATGATGAATAAAGCTCCTGTAAACACTTATCTTTATGTGAACATGTTTTAAATTTATTTGAATAAGTACCAAGAGGTGTGATTTCTGGATCATGTGGTAAGAATATGTTTAATTTTGTAAGAAACTGACAAACTATCTTCCCAAGTAGCTGTACCATTTTGCATTCCCAACAAGTGAGAGTTTCTCTTGGCCCACATCCTCACCAGCATTTGTTGCTGTCAGTGTTGTCAGAATGGATTTTGGCCATTCTAATAGAGGTATTATATCTCATTGTTTTAATTTGCGATTCCCTTCTGGCATATGATATTGAACTTTCATGTTTACTTGCATTCTTTATGTCGTTTTTGGTGAGGTGTCTATAAAGGTCTTTTAATTATTTTTAATCAGGTTGTTTGTTTTCATATTCTTCAATTTTAGGAATTCTTTGTGTATTTTGGATAACAGTCCTTTTTTTTGTTTTTAATTTTTGAGACAGAGTCTCACCTTGTTGCCCAGGCTAGAGTGAGTGCCGTGGTGTCAGCCTAGCTCACAGCAACCTCAAACTCCTGGGCTCAAGCAATCCTGCTGCCTCAGGCATGCGCTACCATGCCCGGGTAATTTTTTCTATATAAATTAGTTGGCCAATTAATTTATTTCGATTTATAGTAGAGATGGGGGTCTCACTCTTTTTCAGGCTGGTTTTGAACTCCTGACCTTGAGCAATCCACCCGCCTCGGCCTCCCAGAGAGCTAGGATGACAGACCCGGCCTGGATAACAGTCCTTTATCAGATGTGTCTTTTGCAAATATCCCAGTCTGTCATTTGCCTTCTCTTTCTCTTGAGTGATAGTTTCTTTTTTTAAAAAAATAATTATTTTAACTGACAAAAATTGCGTATATTTATGGCATATACAACATGTGTTGATATATGTATACTTAGTGGAATGGCTAAATCAAGAGTGGGAGTTTCTTAAAGGTTAAGAAATACAGGGTCTTTTTTTAACAGTGATATACATACAGTTCACATAATATATTATATGGTTACTATATATCATATTTCAAATGTTTAATATATTAATATTATGTATATATAATTTACCTCATTTGTAGTATTTATACATAATTTATATAATTATGATATATAACATTTCAAGTTCTTGGGGCTTTAATCCTTCTGTTTGCTTGTTATTGCTCATGATAAATTGTTTTAAGTTTTACAGTTTTGGTTTTTAAAGGTGAGAGGGCTTGTTTTTTTCTCTCCTCCACCCACTTCAGTATCCTAGAGGACCATCTTTATGTTAATTTTATAGTTAGGGTATTCTTAAACAATCCAGATAATGCAGGGGTTCTCAAAGTGTGGTCTATGGACTTCTGAAGGTCCAGAAGATCAAAACTATTTTTATAATAATACTAAGATGTTAATTTGCCTTTCACTCTTCATTCCTCTCATTAGTGAAGTTTTCCAGAGGTTAAGGGATGTAATGGTACCATCACTGACAGCTAATTGAATGTGAGTCTTCTGTTTACTTGGGTTTTAAAGTTTTGTAATATAATTTCAAATACAGCAAATATCAATAGCTATATAACTTACATAAACAAAAGCCCTTTAAGGTTTTTAATAATTTTTAAGGGTGTAAAGTGATCTGGGACCAGCATGTTTGGAAACTGCTAAAGTAGTGTATCTCTGGATTCCAAACTTATGGAAGACACAAGGAAGGGGTTTGGTTTTTCCAGTGGAACTCTCCTCCTTTCTCTGTACCTAGGAAGACAAAAACCTCCTTTGCCAGTGGATGGATTTTTCCCTCCCAGTCAATCCTTTCTGCACCTGAGGGTGCAGTGTCTCTGGGACAGCACTTCTCAAACTTTTAGTAAGCATAAGATCACTTGGAAAGCTTGTTAGAACTAAGATTCCTGAGCTCCATTTCCAAAAGTTCTGATTGATTAGGTCTTGGTTGGGGTTCAAGAATTTACATTTTTAGGGAACAAGCTACCAGATGCAGTGGACCACACTTTTGAGTGTCATTATTCTAGGATCCTACCTTTTATGCAAGAGTCTCAGTTTCAATTCTTATGGCCTCTCTTCTGTCCCTGTGTGAGTGTTAAAGCCCAAGTTCCTGGGTTACACACATATTAATCATTATCTACTTAGAATGTGAGCACACCCTCAGCTCCGTCCTCCAGATTCTCCTTCATTTTCTGGCACTTGAGGCTTTTCCTACCTACCTTTTGAGTTTAGTTTGATGTGTGTCAAAGGGTGAGGGACTTGTATGTTATGTGGACTTACACAAATTTTATCCATTATATCTGGATATTTTTAGGAACAGGACTTTTAAGTTATCTTTACATACTTCCTGAATAGTTTGATTCTCACCTATAAACCTATCACTGTTCAGTTGGAAATTTTTGTGTATTTATAGGCTTTTTGGGTAAACATCCTTCAAAAATATTATATTATTTTGGTTTCAGTACATAATTAACTTAGGGAAATGCAGTGCTTTACAGCTACAGACCCCAAACCCTGGTCTGTGGCCTATTAGACACTGGGCTGAAGAGCTACACGCCCCCTGCTTTAAAAATTGTCTTCCATGAATCTGAGGAAGGTTGATGGGGGCAGCCACACAGCAGGAGGTCAGTGGTGAGTGAATGAAGGAAGCTTCATCTGTGTTTACAGCTGCTCAGCTCTCCATCACTTGTGTCACTGCCTGTGCTCCACCTCCCCCCTCTAATCATATAACTTTATATTCTTAGCAAACTGAGAATAGAGAAATGCTACAGTATGCTGAAAATGTAACTATTAATTCTAACTTTAATAAATCCACCAAGAAAATTGTGACAAAGATGGATTGATTAGATCATGCAGGTTCTCAAAAGTGTGGACCACAGGCCCATGGTGGTTCCTGAAACTCTTAAAGGGATCTGCAAGCTCAAAACTATTCTGATAATTATATTAAGATGTCATTTGCCTTTTGCACTGTGTTGATATTTGTACTTACATTACAAGAGTGATGCTGGGTAAAATTGTTGGTGTACAGCTCAAGGCAGTGGAACCAAACTATTATAGTAGTCATTGTATTCTTTCATTGCTGTGCACTCATAGTATAATATGCACAGTAAAATATTTACCTAAGAATTTCTACCATGAGGCAGTTAAAAAAATTACTTTTACTGGTCAGCCTTGAGTGCACATCTTCTTAATATTCTGTGCCGTGGAATGGGAAATATGCATAAAAGTGCTTGTGCAATTAAGTTATAATCTAACCTAGCTACTTTTCTTATAGAACACCATTTTACTTGGAAGAATTTCTGACAATGAAATATGTCACCATTTGGAACATAACATAACTCAGCAAATGAATGCATTCCACATGATCAATAGATGATGGTATAATACAAACAAAGCATTGACCAAGAATCCTTTCCAAGTGCAAAATAGACCAGTGGATTTTTTTGTAGCAAAATTTTATCTTTTAAGATACGATATAGTAAATTGACTATTTTTGGATAATTCTAAGAATTTTGCCACATGCATAAATTGGTGTACCTAACACAACTAAAATACTGAATAGTTCCATCACCTGCCAAAATTCCCTGTGCTATTTTTTTCTAATTACCTCTCCCTCAACCTTGGGCAACCTCTGGTCTTTGTCACTATAGTTTTCTTTTGAGATTGTCATATAAATGGAATCATACAGTATGTAAAATTCGAAACTGGCTTTACTCAGCAAGCCTTTGAGATTAATCCAAGTTGTGTCAGTTGATATTTCATTTCATTTTTAAGAATCAGAGTAGGCCGGGCGCGGTGGTGGCTCACGCCTGTAATCCTAGCACTCTAGGAGGCTCAGGCGGCCGGATTGCTCGAGGTCAGGAGTTCAAAACCAGCCTGAGCAAGAGGGAGACCCTGTCTCTATTATAAATAGAAAGAAAATTAATTGGCCAACTAGTATAAATAGAAAAAATTAGCCGGGCATGGTGGTGCATGCCTTTAGTCCCAGCCACTTGGGAGGCTGTGAGGCAGTAGGATTGCTTGAGCCCAGGAGTTTGAGGTTGCTGTGAGCTAGGCTGATGCCGTGGCACTCACTCTAGCCTGGGCAACAAAGTGAGACTCTGTCTCAAAAAAAACAAAACAAAAGAATCAAAGTAAAATTCACCATTTGAGCCATTGTAAACTGTGTAATTAAGTGGCTTTTAGTACATTCACAATGTTGTAAACCATGATCACTATCTAATTGCATGGTATTTTTATCACCCCCCAAACATACCTCATACCAGTATGGAGTGACTACATTATAATGTAGTACAATAGGGAGTACCGATGTAGTACCAATAGGGAATGACTATGTTGTTATTACTCCTCACCCTCTTCCCTTGGCAGCCACCAATATCCTTTCTATCTCTTTGGATTTGCCTATTCTGGACATTTCATATAAATACAATCATGCAATGTGTGGCCTTTTGTGTCTGGCTTTCATTTAGCATATTTTTGAGGTTCATCTATGTTATATATATCAGTACTTCATTCATGTTATTAGTCAGCTTAGGTTGCCATACCCAAAATACCACAGATAATTAATTTTCCTATAGTTTTAAAGCACCAATTTCTGGTGAGGTCTCTCTTCCTGACTTGTAGATGGCCACCTCCTCACTTTGACCTTATATGGCCTTTCCTTTGTGTTGGCAAGGGGACAGCGAGCTCAAGTATGTGTGCACTCTCTGTGGTGTCTTTTCTGAAAAGGACACTAATTCTGTCAGCCCAGGGACCCTTTAATTTTCATTACTTTCTTAGAGAACCCATCTCAAAATACAGGCACAGTGGAGTCAGGGCTTTAACATATGAACCTTGGTGGTGGTGGTGGGGCACAAACTTTCAGTCTTTAACAACTTTTTATGGCTGAATAATATTCCACTGGATAGTGAAAGGACAGCATTGTGAGTAAGCCAACTAGCATTAAAAAAGGAAAAAATCACTACACACATTTGCTTAATGACCTGTGGCTTAACTTGTCTTTATAATTTGTTTTATAGCACTTCAAAAGAACTGAGTAGATAGAAAGGGTGCAGCCCTTCCCTACATCCACCAGACCACATTATGAGAAGTCTGATAAAGCCAGCCTAGCAGAGAGAGAAAAATACAAAAAACACCTTGTTATCACTCTACAATAACTCAAGCCCCAGCCGCTGTTACTGGGGGCCTATACTCCTCCTTTCTTTTGTGCTATGTCCTTTTCTCTCTTGGAAAGTAAAATAAATTTCTTGCTTCAAACATATCCTAATCTTTGAGTTGAGAATTTTCTCATTCCCTAGGTAGGAGCTCCCACTCTAACGTTTTGGTGGCCCATACAGGGAACTCACTTTTCTACATCTGTCCTAATAGTTAATTTTACTCCATTTTGTTTATTCATTCATAAGTTGGTGGGCATTTGAGAGTTTCCACTTTGGGCTATTGTAAATAATACTGATGTGAACATTCAGGTATAACTTTTTGTTTGAATACCTGTTTTCATTTTTTTTTTTTAGTGGATACTGAGGAGTGTAATGAATGCTGAGTCAATGTAACTCTGTTTAACTTTTTGAGAATCTACGAAACTGTTTTTTAGACCATCTGTGCCATTTTATGTTATCATCTTTAGTGTGTGAGGGTTCTAATTTCTTCATACCCTTGTGAACAATTGTTTTTTTGGGTTTTTTTGAGTCAGAGTCTCACTCTGTTGCCCAGGCTAGAGTGCCATGGCGTCAGCCTAGCTCACAGCAACCTCAAACTCCTGGGCTCAAACAATCCTGCTGCCTCAGCCTCCCGAGTGCCTGGGACTACAGGCATGTGCTACCATGCCTAGCTAATTTTTTCTATATACTTTTAGTTGGCCAATTAATTTCTTTCTATTTTTAATAGAGACTGGGTCTTTCTCTTGCTCAGGCTGGTTTCTAACTCCTGACCTTGAGCGATTTGCCCGCCGCCTCCCAGAGTGCTAGGAATACTGGCGTGAGCCACCACACCCTGCCTAATTGTTTGTTTGGTTTTTTTTCTGTGTGTTTTTTAATAGTCATCCTAGTGGGTGTGAATTGGTGTCTCATAGTGGTTTTCATTTTCATTTCCATAGTGACTAGTGATGTTGAACATCTTTTCATGTGTTTTTTGGCCATTTGTAAATCTTTGGAGAGAGATCTGTTCAAATTCTTTGTCCATTTTTAATTGAGTTGTCTTTTTTGTTGAGTTGTAAAAATTCTTTCTTTATATATTCTGGATACTAGACTCTTATCAGATACATGACTTGCAAAAATTTTCTCCTTTTTGATGAATTGCCTTTCCCTTTTTGATAAATGTTCTTTGATTCATAGAAGTTTTAAATTTTTAAGAAATCTAATTTTTATTTTTTTCTTTGATTTTTGTGGGGTCATACCTAAAAACCCTATTGGTACATCCAAAGTCACAAAAATTTACCTCTGTGTTTTCTTCTAAGAGTTTTATAGTTTTCTCTCATAAATTGAGTTAATTTTTATGGTTGGTTAAAGTGGGAATCTAACTTAACTCTTTTGCATGTGGTTATCCATTAGTCCCAGCACCATTTGTTGAGAAAACCATTCTTTCCTGATTGAATGGTCTTAGTACTCTTGTTGAAAATAAGCTGATCTCAGATGTATGGGTTTATTTCTGGACCGTTAGTCCTATCCCTTTGATCTATATATCTATCTATCTTTGTGCCAGCATCACACTGTTTTGATTACTTTTGCTTTGTAATGAGTGTTGAAAGTTGGAAATGTGAGTCCTCCAACTTTGTTCTTCTTGTCAGGATTGTTTTGGCTATTTGGAATCACTTGCACTTCCACATGAATTTTAGGATGAGCTTGTCCATTTCTGCAAAAAGGGTAGTCAGAATTTTTTTATATTCAAATGAAATGTTAATTATTTGGTGCTTTTACAGTATATTTTTCATTAGAAATGAGACAAACCCTTTTGTACCTTTTGAGGTATCCTGTTAAGCTACATGCCTATATTATCTAAAGAAGTAATTTAAAAAAGATACACATAGGGATAAGCCATAAAGCACTACCTTTATTCAAAATCCTCTTTCCCCAGGAGTTGGAATTTTGAGAGGGATTGCATTGAATCTGTAGATCAGTTTGGGGGAGGATTGCCATCCTAACAATAGTAAGTCTTCCATTTCAAGAACATGGATGTCTTTGCATTTATTTAGGCCACCTTTAAACTTTTTTCAACATTGTTTTGTGGCTTTCAGTGTGCAAGTCTTCCACCTCCTTGGTGACATTTATTCCAGAGTATTTTATTCATTTTGATGTTATTGTAAGTAGAATTGATTTTTTAAATTGCATTTTCAGATTGTTCATGTCTAGTGTACAGAAATAAAACTGTTTTTTTTGTGTGTTGATTTTGTGTCCTATAACCTTGCTGAACTTATTTATTAGATCTAATAGTTTGGGGTTTTTGGGTAGATTCTTTAGAATTTTATATATATTACATAAGATCATGTTATCTGCAAAAAAACTTCATTTTACTCTTTCCTTTCCAATTTGGGTGCATTTTATTTCTTTTTCATAACTGCCTTCACTAGAACTTCCAGACAAAGTTGAATAGAAGTGGTGAGAGCAGCCATCCTTGTCTTGCTCCTGACTTTGGGGGGAAAGCTTTCATTCTTTCACTATAGAATATGTTACCTATGAGTTTATTAGGGTTGTGAAAAGCTCCTTTCTATTCCCAGATTGATGAGTGTTATCATGAAGAAGGTATTGGATTTCGTCAAAGGCTTTTTCTGTGTCCATTGAAATGATCATGTTTCTCCCCCCCCACCCCTTATTCTAACATGGTGACTGATTTTTTTTTTTAATTGATTGATTTTTATATATTGAACCACCCTTGCATTCCTGGGATAAATCTATAGTGGATAGTCCTTTTAATATGCTGCTAAATTTGGTTTGCTAGTGTTTTGTTGAGGATTCTTACATCTTTGTTCCTGAGTGACATTGGTCTGCAGTTTTCCTTTGATGTTATTGTCTGTCTTTGGTTATCAGGGTAATATTAGCCCCCTGGAATGAGTTAGGAAGTGTTCATTTCTATTTTGTTTATTTATTTATTTTTTTAAAGACTTTGAGAAGGATTGCTGTTCTTCTTTAAATGTTTGGTGAAATTCACCAGTGAAGCCATAAGGTCCTGGGCACTTTTTGTTGTTGTTGGAAGTTTGATTACTGTTTTAATCCCTTTAGTTGTTATAGATCTCTTAGATTTTTTATTTCTTGTTGAGTCAGTTTTGGTAGTTTGTTTCTAGGGATTTGTCCATGTTATCTAGATTATCTAATTTGTTGGCATATAGTGGTTCATAGTATTCTTATCCTTTTTATTTCTGTAAGATGAATAGTGGTGTCCCCAGTTTCATTCCTGAGTATAGAAAGTTGAATCTTCTCTTTTTTTATTCTTGGTCAGTCTAGCTAAAGGATTGTCAATATTGTTGACCTTTTCAGAGTTTTTATTTTGTTGATTTTTCTCTGTTTTTCTGTTGTCTGTCTCTTTTTTTAAAAAAGTTCACCCTTATCTTTATTATTTCCTTCCTTCTACTTTTTCTAGTACTTTATGGTAGAAGATTAGGTTATCGATTTGAATTTTTTTTTTTTTTTTTTTTTTTGAGACAGAGTCTCACTTTGTTGCCCGGGCTAGAGTGACAGCCTAGCTCACAGCAACCTCAAACTCCTGGGCTCAAGCAATCCTCCTGTCTTAGCCTCCCGAGTAGCTGGGACTACAGGCATGCACCACCATGCTCGGCTGATTTTTTTTTTTTATATATATATATATATATATATATATATATATATATATATATATATATATATATATTAGTTGACCAATTAATTTCTTTCTATTTATAGTAGAGACAGGATCTCACTCTTGCTCAGGCTGGTTTTGAACTCCTGACCTTGAGCAATCTGCCCGCCTTCGCCTCCCGGAGTGCTAGGATTACAGTCGTCAGCCACCACGCCGGCCTGAATATTTTCTTTTTTTCCTAAGACAGAGTCTCTCTCTGCTGCCTGGGCTAGAGTGCAGTGGTGCATTATAGCTAACTGCAACAAAGTCTTGTTTTAATGTCTGTGTTAGCTCATTTGGGCTGCTATAACAAAATACCATAGATTGGGTGGCTTATAAACAACAAAAATTAATTTCTCACAGTTCTTGTGGTTCATACTGCCAAATGTGGCAGTACAAAGATCAAGGTACTATCAGATTTGGTGTCTGGGAAGACCCTACTTTCTGGTTCATGGACAGCTGTCTTTTTGCCATGTCCTCATATGGTTCCAGGGCAAAGAGTCTCTCTTGGGCCTCTTTTTAAGGGTATTAACCCCATTTTTGAGGGATCTGCCTTTGTGACCTTATCACCACTTAAAGGCCCTATTTCTTAATGCTGTGACTTTGGGGATTAGGTATTCATTATACGAATTTTGAGAGGATACAAACATTCAAAACATAGCATTCCATTTCTGGCCCCCCAAATTCCTACATGTGTGTAAGATACATTTATTCCTTCCCAGTAGCCCCTGAAGTCAACTCATTCTAGTATCAACTTAAAAGTGTAAAGTCCAGAGTCTCATCTAAATAGTCTATAAGTCAGATATGAATGAGACTCGAATTACGATTCCATCTTGAGATAAATTGTTCTCTAGCTGTGAACCTGTGATATCAAACATGTTATGTGCTTCCAAAATACAATGGTGGGACAGGCACAGGGTAGATATTTCCTTTTCAAAAGGGAGAAACAGGAAAATAGGAAAGAAGAAAGAAGTAATAGGTCCCAAGTAAGTCCAAAACCCAACAGGGCAAGCAACTTTAAATCTTAAGACTCAAGATAGTCCTTTGCTTGATGCTGCCTCCAGACCCACTGGGATGGGGGGTCCTGCCCTGTGGACCCACCTAGGTGTCAGCCCTGACCCCCTCAGCTTTGGGCAATCCCACTTCTTGGCAGCTCTGTGCCTGGGTCACACACCTGCAGCTCCCCCTGGCTTGAATTATGTGCTGGTGGCTCTACCAGTCTGGGGTGTTAGGGGTGGCTCTGCCGGGCATTGCCCTGTTGTGGGCTATCTGTGGTAGCCCATGCTAGCTGAGGCTTTTGATGATTTCTGAATTGCTCCCAGAATCATTTTTTTTTTTTGGACAGTAACTAGGCCCTGGCTAATCTCTTTGTCAGATGGTTGTTTGGTTATATATTTTATCTTCTCTTCTGAAGATACTTTCTCATACTTTTCTATATGGATAAACTGATAGATTTTCTAATCTTTAAGTCAGCTTCCCTTCTGATTAACAATTCCATCTTTCAGTCATTTCTCTCTTCACTATAAGCAGTCAGGAGGGAACCAGGCCACAGTAATTTGCTCAGATTTTTCATTAGCCAGGTTCCAGTTTCATCATTCACAAGTTCTACCTTTCCATAAAACACTAGGACATGAACACAGTTCAACCAAGTTCTTTGCCACTTTATAACAAGGATGGCCTTTTCTCCATTGTTTAGTGATACATTCCTCATTTCTATCTGAGACCACATCAGGAAGGCCATTGCCATCCATATTTCTACCAAAATTTTGTTCATGGCTGCGTATGTATTCTCAAAGAATATTGAGATTTTTCTCTACAGCTTTCTTCTTTTCCTTCTACGTACTCACCAGAATCACCTTTAGCAGTCTGTACTCAATAATATGGGCTTTTTCTAGCATGTACCTCAGAACTCTTCAAGCCTCTACCTGTCACCCAGTTCCAAAGTAGCTTCCACATTTTTAGGTGTTTGTTATAATAACATACCACTCTTGGTACCCGTTTTCTTATCTTAGTGTGTTTAGGCTGCTAAAACACAATACCAGAATCTGAGTGGCTTATGAAAAACAGAAATTGACTGGGTGCACTGTCTCGCACCTATAATCCTAGAACTTCAGGAGGCTGAGGTGGGAGGATTATTTGAGGACACAAGTTCAAGACTAGTCTGGGCAATACTGCAAGACCTTGTCTCTACAAAAATAATAAAATTAGCCAGGCTTGGTGGTGCATGCCTGTAGTCCCACCTACTTGGGCAGCTGAGACAGGAGAGTTGCATGAGCCCAGGAGTTTGAGGTTACAATGAGCTATGATAGTGCTTGACAGAGTGAGACCCTGTGTCTAAAATAAAAACAAAAAACAAATTTATTTCTCACTGTTCTGGAGGCTGGGAAGTCCAAGATTAAGGCACAAGCAGAGTTGGTGTGTGGTGAAGGGACCACTTTCTGATTCATGAGCAGCAGAGGTTAGGATTTCAACATAATGAATTTTGGGGGACCCCATACATTCAGACCATAGCAACATTTATTTTGTCTGATGTTAGTATAGCCATTCCATTTCTGTTTTGCTTGCTATTTGCATGGGCTGTCTTTTTCTTTTCTTTCACTTTCAACCTTTTTGTGTCTTTCTTTCACCTTCAACCTTTTTGTGTCTTTGGATCTAAAGTGAATATCTGGTAGGCAGCATATAGTTGGATCATGTTTTTAAAATTCATTCTAGCCGGGCACAGTGGTGCATGCCTATAATCCCAGCTACTGGGAAGGCTGAGGTGGGAAGATTCCATGAGTCCAAGAGTTTGAGACCAGCCTGGGCAACCTAGTGAGATGAGACCTTGTCTCTAAAAAAAAATAAAATATAATCCATTCTACTTGTATCTGCCTTTTAATTGGAGAGCTTACTCCATTTACAGTTAACATAATTGCTAATAAGGAAGGATGTCTGTTATTTTACTATTTGTTTCTATTTGTCTTGTATCACTTTTGTTCAAGTCCTCCACGACTGCTTTCCTTTGTGTTATATAGATATTTTCTAGTGTACCATTTTGATTCCCTTCTCGTTTCTTTTACTATATAATTTTTAGTTATTTTCTCAGTGTTTGCCCTGGGAATTTTAATTAATGCCTTAATTTTTAATAGGCTATTTTGAGTTAATAACAATATAGTTTCAATAATATACAAAATGCATTGCACCTATATAACTCTGTCCCACCCTTAAATCTTTGTGTGTTGTATTCCTATCAACATAGATGTATAATTATTATTCTATGTAGTTGTCTTTTAAATCATATCAGGAACAAAAGAGCAGTTACAAGCCAAAAATACCTTACCTTCTTTCCTTCCTCACTTTGTAAAGAGTGCTTCTAGTATGTTTCTAGATACTATTCTAAACAATTTACAAATATTTATTTAATCATCTTATAAATAATTTTACAGCCAAGGAAGGTGAAATGTGAAAAAGACAAATAAATTTCCAAGGTCTTAGAACTTTTAAAGGACAGAGTCAGAAATTTAAACCCAGGTGAACTGGCTCCAGAATCCATGTTCTGAACCATGACATCTCTCTCATATTTTCTAGAGTAGTAGTGCTCCTTCTAGTACACTACAACATTGAATGTAAAATTCAGTTTGATACATGAAATGTGCATTCATGTTGAAAATGAAAGAGATAAAGTAAAGGATACTGGGAATCAGTTGGGAGGAAAAATAACAATTGGAAGGGATTCTTAAGCTATACCCTTGAAGATCAACTAGGATCAAGGCTTACTGAGATTTGAGAGAACATTTTAGAAGGATGAGGGTGAAGAGAGAGAGGGATCAGGACAAGGAAATAAAGATAAGAAATGGGGAGAGTGAATGTTGAAAAGGTTCACTTTTGGAAAGATTTGAAAGGCAGACTAAACAATTTGGATTTTATTAATATTCTGCAGACAGGTAATCCAAAGTTTTGGAGGAGGGGAGAACTATTAATTTACTTTTTATAAATATAAGTCTGAAAGCTAACTCAAACTTTGTTACAATTTAAAATTTTCTAAAACATCCTGAAGCTTATTGCATTGGGGGCCAAACTGAGGTTTTATCCTTTATACTGTCATATGTTTATGGCATGTTGGAAGTGTGGTATAAAGTAATGATTTTTTAAATGTGTAAATAATATATTTAAATATTTGATTATATTAAAAGGAACATATTTCCTTTCAAAATCATTTCTCAGGGGTGAAGTGTGGGGTAAGATACACATTTATTTTAATTATAGTGCCATATATGATCATTCAGGATCAGCTGGTATTTTTTGAGTGCTTACAACCAACTTTTTTGCTAGAGAGTAGAGATAAATCTATAGATAAGACCTGGTCTTAATTATCAGTCTCTTTTTTTTTTTTTTTTTTTTTGAGACAGAGTCTCGCTTTGTTGCCCAGGCTAGAGTGAGTGCCATGGCGTCAGCCTAGCTCACAGCAACCTCAAACTCCTGGGCTCGAGCGATCCTTCTGCCTCAGCCTCCCGAGTAGCTGGGACTACAGGCATGCGCCACCATGCCCGGCTAATTTTTTTTATATATATATATCAGTTGGCCAATTAATTTCTTTCTATTTATAGTAGAGACGGGGTCTCGCTCTTGCTCAGGCTGGTTTTGAACTCCTGACCTTGAGCAATCCGCCCGCCTCGGCCTCCCAAGAGCTAGGATTACAGGCGTGAGCCACAGCGCCCGGCCTATCAGTCTCTTTTTCTTCCTGATCTTTAAACCTTGAAATGTGCCAGTATTTGGTCCCGTTCCTTCCTTTCTAGTTTATCTGTCTTGATTAACTTAATAACTTAATATGATCTCATTCTAGGGCTTTAAATTCTATCTGTACTATTTCCCAGTTTTACATTCCCATCCCAGTGTTTCCCTTTAACTTTAAATTCAGCTATCCATTTGCCTCCTACATATTTCCACTTTGATTTCTAAGAGGCATCTCAGAGTTAACGTGTCCAAAACTGAACTAAGATTTCTGCCTGCCAAACCCATTTCTTCTTCAGTCTTCTCTATCCTAGGAAGTTACACTACCATTCACTCAACTCACAGACTAAAAGACTATAAACGTCATTTTCAGCTTCTTTCCCTCACATTCCACATCAGTGCATCATCAAGCAAATTTGATTTATTTTTGAAATATGCCTTGTATTCAATCACCACCCTCTACCTCAGTTGCTGCCAGTCCAGTTACCTCTGCCACTACCTAAATGTAAGACTTTAGTGGGTTTCTATTAAATTCAAAATCCAGTCTCCAAAATCTGTATGATTTTGCCTCTAGATCTCTGACCTCATGTCCCACTTTCCACCTTACTCACTTTGCATAGACTGTACTAACTTTCTTGTTATTTCTCAGTATGTCATGTATTGCTTCAGTGCTGTTCCCTCTGCCTGCAACATGCCTGTTTTTGTATTATCTGTATGGCTTACTCCCTTACTTCATTCAGTGCTCAGAAATTTTGCTCTTAGGTAGATTTTTCCTGACCTCTCCAGATGTTCTCTTCCCTACTCTGCCTCTCCTCAACATTTCTGTTATCAGTTAGGATTTGTCAGGGTATTATAGGTATTATCCCTTCACTTTCCCATATTATTCTTGTACCATTACTTCTTCTGTTAATATTTACTATACTACACATTATTTACTGTCATAAATCATCATTGTTTTCATCATTACTCTCCCTGGGAAAATTGAAGTTTCAAGATTAGTAAGGCGTTTGTCTGAATTGTTCACTGCTGGATCTCTAGTGTCTGGCTTGTAGTAGACACTCAACAGATAATCTATAGTTCACCTGTGAAAAAAGGCTCAGAAACTGTGTACACTTTTTTACTTTGTTAAGCAGAATTATTTCTCAGACTTGTTTTTCAGCGTGGGGACACTTTTTTTCTTTTTATTGAAGCAGAGAGTGGTTGGTTGGGAAAAAGACTACAATATCCTATCCTTGTCAACATTGTTTTGTTGTGCCTTAGATCAGCGATTCCCATCCTTTTTGGCACCAGGGACTGGTTTAATGGAAGACAGTTTTTCCACCCGAAGGGGGCTGATGCAGGGCTGAGTTCTGCAGCCTATGGCCAGTCCTGCGGCCTGGGGGTTGGGGACTGCAGCCTTAGATGTAAACACCATCATAAGATGACTGTTTGTATGATAGTGCTCATTTGGTTATTACTAGTATTTAGGAGGGGTGTGGGAATGGTGAGGGATAGCACCATTATCTATCGTCATACCTTATGTCACCAACATTTTTGTTGTTGTTGTTCAGAAATGTGTTAGACTGAAATACTTTTCTCAGATAGACTGCTTTTGAAGAATTGGGGGAAAATATGAGTAATTTCAAAACAGTGAAGAGCCATTGAGATGCATACAGTGAAGATAAAATGAATTTCATAACAATAAATAAAGCTCCTATTAGCATGCTAGGTCTAGGTTGTAACTCGTGAAAAAAGAGAGTAAATGGACAAAGCAATAGTAGACGATGGGGAAGGGTAGAAAGAGATTCTCCCCTTCCTCCCTAGCAACCTTTAAAGTTTAGTTTAAAGGTGCTTTCAACTATGGAAAATTTCTCATTTTACCCAAAGTGAGGGAAATCATTTGGCTTGTAATCTTGGCTTTATATTACTTAGTAAGTTCCATTACTCCTAAGAAATACGAGATATGAGGTTTCCTTTTTAACTTTTACCAAAAGAGAGAAGAGAGGAGGGAAAGAGGGAAGGAGGGAGGAAGGAGAAAGAAAAGCAAAAGGACTGTTTACCTCAGATTGTAATCTGTACTTTTAGTACTTTGAGAAAATATATGATGACAAAAAGCTATTATGAATTCGATAATGCTTTTTAAATAAATGTATATTTTATTGTTCACAGCAAAATGTGTTTAAAAGAGTAGTGGCTGTATATGCAAGCAAGCACATTTTATTTAATTTACAAACAGTATTCATATGGATTTACTGACCTTGTAATGATGAAGGTCCTCTAAGGAATTGTGGCCTACAGATTGTGAACTCCTGGTGTAATTGACTCATTCCTAATCAACTTCAGATTTGCATTTAAATGGTTTCTTTCTAAGCATAATTACTCTACCCTAGACAGTTTTATGTAACAAAAAATGAAGCAAAACTGCCGTTGGATTTCCAAAGACTTAAATTCATTTATCTGACCTATATACTTAGTACCTTTGTGATTTTGCTTACTTACATTCTCGTTTATGGCATTATATATGTAAATATAATTATCTGCAATTATTTTGGTAATGTTGCAGTTACTCAATATGTATTTTTCCTCTTTGTTTCTTTTCCCTCTGTATGTGTTAATAATGCTATTTTTTAGGACTTTTATTTTTCTCTGTTTCTATCTTTACTGTGATTACAGCTTTGCACAAAATAAGTTTGTTGTCCTCTGTTCATAGAACAGCAAAGACAGCCCTTAATTATGTTCTGGTTTTAGTTCATAGATAAAAGGAACATAGTTGAGCTAGAGCAGAAAGACATCCTTTTTCTGTCAGATATCAATTACCCTTCTGTTTTATTTACTTTATTTCTATTTCTTCAAGTTTTCGGTGTGCCAGACACACAAAATGGAGTCCTCATAAAAATCTCCAACCATTCAGGTAATTATAAGGCTATAGGAATTAGGAAGAGTTTGTCTTCATTTATCTGACATTTATTGAGCACTTACTTGAGGACTGTAGTTTAATGAACAGGCTGATAATAGCTGAATAAGCTCCTGTTATTTGCTCAAAATCTAGTGGGTTAAATGCCAAAATAGTATAGTTTTAAGTACAACTTGATCATTGATGAGGATGTTCCTGACTTTGCCTGGAGTTTGTGCGGTGAGATAAAGGATGCATTGGAATTAACTAGATTGAGGGTTGCAGGAAGAACATTGTAGACAGAAGACGTTCTGTACTCAAAAGGCATGGAAGTATTGACATGTATGTAGTGATTATTAAATCGTTATGGCCAGAACCAGAGTCTATGTATACAGAAAATGGTGGAGGAAAGACCGAAAGGTTTGGGATCAGAGCCTTTAATGATCATGCATGTCATCTAGGAAGGTGTAGTCTTTAATATTGTCTTGGAAAGCCATGAAATGTTTTTAAAAACCTAGAAAGTATGAAGTTTAACAGTATTATGAAGGACAGATTCTAGTTGAGATAGTGGTTTAGGGGAATGTTGAAATAGTAAGTGAATTGAAAGTTAAGAGCTGTTATTAATAGATAGTGTGATGAAGTGAAAAGAGCCTGGGTTTTAGAATCATCAGCCTGGTTTTAAATCTAGGTTCTGCCTCTTTGTAGTTAGAAATAAATGAGCTGCTTTGACTTTTTAGTGTTTTAAATCTCTCTTTTTTTTTTTTTTTGGAGATAGAGTTTCCCTTTGTTGCCCAGGCTAGAGTGAGTGCCATGGCGTCAGCCTAGCTCACAGCAACCTCAAACTCCTGGGCTCAAGCAATCCTTCTGCCTCAGCCTCCCAAGTAGCTGTGACTACAGGCATGCACCACCATGCCCTGCTAATTTTTTCTGTATATATTAGTTGGCCAATTAATTTATTTCTATTTATAGTAGAGACGGCGGTCTCGCTCTTGCTCAGGCTGGTTTCGAACTCCTGACCTAGAGCAATCTGCCCGCCTCGGCCTCCCAGAGTGCTAGAATTACAGGCAACCTAAATCTCTACTAGGTAGTTAATAATACTTGTTTTACAATGTTCCTCTGAAGATTTTTGATATAATGAGTATGAAGTACCTGATGCAGTGCTTGCCTCATACCAAGTAAGGGACCAATTAATGATAACTGCTATTATTATCAACATGAATGACATTTATTTATAACTATTAATATAAGAAATGATAAAAGCCTGAATTTAGGGATGATGGAAAAGGGAAAATAGATTTGGAGGAATCTTTCTGAAGTAGAACAAATAGGACTCAATGACTAGAAGACTTGGTGATTTAGGGGAAAAATGAGATTATGACTGACTGAGATTTCTAATCTGAATAAATTAGGGGGAAGAGGTTAGTGGTGCCATTTTGTTGGTAAGGAGTACAGGAGGAATTAATGGTCGAGGTGAGGGAAAAGGAGTAAAATGATTTTATACTTTTTGAGGTGTTTGGGATATTTTGGTGATAATATAATATGAAGTAGTCAATTAGAAATACAGTCTAGACTAGAGCAAGAGATAAGAGAGTTATCACTGTGTATAGTGGAAATGTATGTGAATTTTGACTCCTTGACTAGAATTATAACTATTTTAATGGTAGGGCATATATTTTAAACAGATCCTGTTATGTCCCCACACTGCTAAGCTCTATATAAACCCTTGATTAATTCTTATTAAATGAGAGGTTTTCAAACTTTAGGAGTGGCTTTGTGTATAGACAAGATAAGGCATAGCTACTTTTTTTTTTTTCTGAGACAGAATCTCACTGTTGCCCAGGCTAAAGTGCCGTGGCGTTATCATAGTTCACTACAACCTCAAATTCCTGGGCTCAAGCAATCCTGTATCAGCCTCCTAAGTAACTGGGACTACAGGGATGTACTACCACGCCTGGCTAATTTTTCTGTTTGTAGTAGGCAAAGGGGTCTTGCTCTTGCTCAGGTTGGTCTTAAACTCCTGACCTCAAGCCATCCTGCCACCTTGCCCTCCCAGAGTGTTAGGATTACAGGCATGAGCCACCATGCCAGGCGTGCTTAGTTAATTTGATTTTTAATTTTTAAATGTTCATTTTATTTAACTTTATAAATTAAAAATTTAGTTTTCCCTAAATACAGATCTTGCTCTATAATTAGTTTTAACAAACTTTTGATAAATATTTTAGTTTAACTTCTTAAAATATTTAAATCTGTGACTATAAATTAAAATTTTTGTATTTTTTCTTTATTGATTTAACAAAACCTTCCTAGATACTTAAATAAATCATGGAAGTCTAATAATTTAAAATTAATTTTATACTGTGTTCTCATACTGTATGCAACATTAGTAACATTTCAACCTGAAATCACAAGTCTAAATCAGCTATTCAGTTATACATTTTAAATTAGAATTACTAGACTGGCTCTAATAGGCCAGATTTTCTTAAAATATTACAGATATTTAGCAAATAGACATAGAGTACTTTGTTCACAGCTTTATTGAGACATTATTTGTACACCTTACAATTCACCCATTTTAACTATATAGTTCACCGATTTTTATTATATTTATGGAATTGTGCAACCATCACTACAATCTCATTTTATTTTATTTTTTTTATTTATTTTTTTTTTTTGAGACAAAGTCTCGCTTTGTTGCCCAGGCTAGAGTGAGTGCCGTGGCATCAGCCTAGCTAGCTCACAGCAAGCCACTTCTGGGCTCAAGTGATCCTGCTGCCTCAGCCTCCTGAGTAGCTGGGACTACAGGCATGCGCCACCATGCCTGGCTCATTTTTTCTATATGTATTAGTTGGCCAATTAATTTCTTTCTATTTATAGTAGAGACGGGGTCTCGCTCTTGCTCAGGCTGGTTTCGAACTCCTGACCTCGAGCAATCCTCCCACTGCCTGCCTCGGCCTCCCAGAGTGCTAGGATTACAGGTGTGAGCCACCATGCCAGGCCTACAATCTAATTTTAGAACATCTCCCTTACCACAAAAAGAAAGATGGTGCCCATTTGTACTCATTACAATTTTCACTTCCAGCCTTAGGAAACCACTAATCCATTTTCTGTCTGTAGATTTGCCTTTTCTGTACATTTTATGTAAACGAACTCATATAGTATGTTCTCTTTTATTTGCGGCCTTTTTTTACTAGCACAGTGTTTTCCAGGTTCATTCATCCAATATTACAATTTTATTTCATGATATGGATACCACATTTTGCTTATCCTAGACTACTTCTTAATACAAAATAATTAAAGGTTTAGTTCTTTTAAATTGCCCTTATACTTAATTCTTTAAAAAAAAAAAAGAGGAAAACTCTTTTCAGGTGAATGGATCTTTTATCTTAAGTTAGAAAAAAATACAACAGAATAAACCCAAAGAAAATAAAGTTAAAATTTAGCAAAAATTGATGAAATGGAAAAACAAAGATAGAATAGAGATGAACAAAAAAGTGAAAAGTAAGTTTTTGGAAGGGAGAAAACTTTAAAAAAACCCTGATAAATTGATCAAGGAATAAAAAAAGACACAAATCAAAATTAAGACTAACTACAGATTAGTAAGAGATTTAAAAGACAAAGGATTTATAACAGCCTACCATTTTTCTTTGTATAAACATTGTTTTCCCTTTTCAGGAAATCTTTATTCTCATTTTTATTTAACTAAATGACTTTGAGTAACCTATAAACCCAGAGTGAATGGCTGCCCTACTTTCCAAATCAGAACATGTCTAGAAATCTTCTGCCAATATCCATGAATAATAGATTGGCAACATATTTTTTCCCCTCAGAATTTTTTTGTAATTCTCAGCTGCTTCTAAAAATTGATATTGCTGGTACCTCTTGGCCTATAAGCTGGGGCTAGTCTCTCTCCTGCCCCCACCTGGCCAGGTAGGCACCTCAGGCCTATAGCTGGGGGTAAAACCTGTGCTCCCAGGCTTGGCATTCGAATTCACAGCACCTGCTAGTCTCTCACAGCCTTTGATACTGTCTCTAGCACATTCCCTCATTTCATCCTCACAGTGACCCAGAAACTTGTGCTTTGGTGTCCCCATATTAGGAGGGTGGAGGCCCAGAGAAGGACAATTCTCTCTGTCCTGCTATGGCCCCTCTAGGATTTAGCCTTCAGCTACTGAGTGGGGCTGCTTAGTGGAGGGCAGGGACCGTTAGGGGCCGCCTTCTTCCAAGACTGGGGGACCAAGCCTCCCTGCACATGCCCTTGGAGTTGCATGATCCAGTCTGTGGAGCCAGCACTCAGCTCCCCAGGACCATCATCTCATGACTCGGGATCTGAGGCATATCACCTCACATGAAAGCAATGGCCTTGAGCAGCCCTTCATCCACAGTGGCCAGGGTGCCCGTGAGCAAGTCATTAAAACTGAGTAGATGTTATAAAGTTAGGATTAATATTAATTACATAAGAAAATCTCTTTAATTTCCCACCAGGCAATGGGAATGTTGTCTGGTTCCTGCGGGCCATAATTCTGGGGGAAAACATTTTCCCCCACAAATCGTGGGAGGTCGTTGGTAGTTATGGTTAGGGTTTACTGTTGACTTTGGGAAGCTATTCTGATGCCCAGAATCCCACCTACTTCAGCTAAATGGTATCTTCGTGAATTAGCAGAACACAGCTGTACTGAGGGAAGGCAAAAAAAAAACCTTTCACATTTTAAGTATAATTGGTAAACTGACCACTGACCTTTGGACAATATTTTCCCAACCCAGGTCTAAGCTGAGGAAGAATGGGGTACTTTATGCTGAGCTGGGCAGGCAACTCTGAGGAATTAGCTACCCTTATCTGGAGGGGAAGTGGAATTGTACCTGGTTTTGGGTCCCTCTTGAGTGTCCTCAGGTTACAGGATCTGTAGTCACTGACTAAGGAGGGGTCTGGGATGCTGAAGCTGGCCCTGGGCTGGGATATGAGGATTAGGGTGGATATTCCTGGTATTCCCCCCTCCACACACACACACACACACACACACACACACTTCCTGGCCCTTCCCCTCAGAATTTTGTAAACACAGCACCATAGGCTTTTTTTTTTTTTTTTTTTTAAGTGACAGGGTCTTGCTATGTTGCCCAGGCTGGACTCAAACTCCTGGGCTCAAGCCATCCTCCCGCCTCAGCCTCCCAAATACCCAGGATTATAGGTGCATGCCATAGTGCCCGACTTTCCTTAGGTTTTCAGCATTTACATTACTGACAAAATGACTGGCAATCTAAATCTCTTCCCTCTTATTTTAAGTAAAATTAAGTAAAAATCTCCCTTTATTTGGAGCTTTAAAATTTTTATTCTTAAAATTCGGGTATTTTACCAGGAGAGTTCTACATGTATAGCTCTCCTCTGTTATCCCAAGTACATTATGGAATCTGTTAGATATGAAGACTCAAGCAATTCTCAGCATTAGGAGGGGTTCTTCTTTTCTTTCTCCTTCTCTTCCTTTCCTTAAAAGAAAAGATTTTTATTCTTTGCCTTTTCTTATTCTAGAAATCCTATTTTACATATATTGAATGTCCTGGCTACCACCTTATCTCTAATCCTTTTCTCATGGTTTATGTGTCTTTAATGGCATTTCTTAAGTTGGTTTTCTAAATCACTACTTTGTTTTTTTTGACACAGAGTCTTGCTTTGTTGCCCAGGCTAGAGTGAGTGCCGTGGTGTCAGCCTAGCTCACAGCAACCTCAAACTCCTGGGCTCAAGCGATCCTACTGCCTCAGCCTCCCAAGTAGCTGGGACTACAGGCTTGCGCCACCATGCCTGGCTAATTTTTTCTATATATATTAGTCGGCCAATTAATTTCTTCCTCTTTATAGTAGAGACGGGGTCTCGCTCTTGCTCAGGTTGGTTTCAAACTCCTGACCTCGAGCAATCCGCCCGCCTCGGCCTCCCAGAGTGCTAGGATTACAGGTGTGAGCCACCGCGCCCAGCCTAAATCACTGTTGTATATTTTTCTACTTAACTACCTCTATTTGATTACGTTTTTCCTGTCCCTCAGATACTTGTCCATTCTTTTATTCAGAGCTACTTGCTCTT
Organism: Microcebus murinus; assembly: GCF_040939455.1. Lineage (NCBI taxonomy): Eukaryota > Metazoa > Chordata > Mammalia > Primates > Cheirogaleidae > Microcebus > Microcebus murinus. The sequence continues at coordinate 28,774,451 of NC_134117.1, read as the reverse complement.
TTCTAAAAAATGCTGTTTCCTCCTGGCCTCATTAGAAATCTATTTATGATTTTTCTTCAAGTTCTAGTATTTATTTTCTTTATTCTATTTCAACTGGGGTCAGTAATGTGATTAAATTGTTATTTTTCTTCAATGTATCTGGTCAGGTTTTGTCATTAGTTTTTGGGCTAGGTAATTCTGAGAGTGATAAGTGAACCAGCAAATAGGGTTCATCAAAGTGCATGGTCTGGGAGCAGATGCTCAGGGGGAAAGGAAGAACTCTTAATGAATGTAGTTACCCAACAGTGGGATTAACTGCTAAGAGTAGTGAGAAGAACCTGATGGAACATTAGTCCTTACACACAGAAGTTCATCTAGTTTTCTTTGGTTGAATGATACACTGAGCTAGCTGGAACATCAATTAAAAGGGATTAATTACCTTAATTACTTGGATAGAACATAAAAAATTATATATTCTAGTGCTTCTAAATTACTTTTATTTTGTGGCTCACTTTTTATGAAGTTCAGCATGGTGGTGGCAGGTCACACATCGTGAGTTTTCAGCAGAGAGCCTCAGATACTCTTGAGTTTCCTTTTTGTTTATTAGGACATTAATTGATGATTGTTGCCAGCAAGCACCTTTGAACTGATAGTTTATAAAATAATGCAGTCATGCATTGCTTAATAATGGGGATACATTTTGAGAAATGCATTGTTAGGTGATTTTGTCTTTGTAAGTACATCTTAGAGTCTATTTACACAAACCTTGATGGTATAGCCTACCACATTCTTAGGCTATATGGTATAGCCCATTGCTCCTAAGCTACAAACCTGTATAGCATGTTACTGTTCTGAATATTGTAGGTAGTTGTAACACAGTAGTATATATTTGTGTATCTAAATGTAGAAAAGGTACAGTAAAAATAAGGTATAAAAGATAAAAAATAGTGTACCTGGATAGGGCACTGACCATGGGCTTGCAGGACTGGAAGTTGCTCTGAGGGAGTGAATGAGTGAGCGGTGAGTTAACATGAAGGCCTAGGACATTACTGTACACTACTGTAGTCTTTATAAACACTCTACGCTTAGGCTACACTAAATTTATAAAAAAAATAAAGTAATTGTGCAGTGACATTACAATAGTTACAGTGTCACCAGGCAAAAGAAATTTTTTCAGCTCCATTATAACCTTATGTGACCACTGTTCTATGTGCAGTCCATCATTGACTGAAATGTCATTGTGCGGCAATGACTATACTTTATTGAAGATTGAGCACCAAGCTTGGTACAAGCTTGAGTACAAGATCCAGAAAAAAATGCTAATTTCCTGATATGCTCCTAACTTTCGTTTAGGAATGGAGTCCCTAATCCCTGGGCTTCAGACTGGTACTGGTCTGTGGCCTGTTAGGAACCAGGCTGCACAGCAGGAGGTGAGCAGCAGGTGAGGGAGCAAAGCTTCATCTGTATTTACAGCAGCTCTCCATTGCTTGCATCACCACCTGAGCTCCGCCTTATGTCAGATCAGCAGCTGCATTAGATTCTCATAATAGCTTGAACCCTATTGTAAACTGCTCAGGATCTAAGTTGTGAGAATCTAATGCCTGATAATCTGAGGTAGAGCTGAGGCTGTGATGCTAGTGCTGGGGAGCAGCTCTGCAAGTGCAGATTATCATTAGCAGAGAAGTTTGTACAGAGACCATAATAAATCAATTGCTTGCAAATTCATACCAAAACCCTGCCCGTGAGTGGCAAGTGGCAAGTGACAAGCTGCATTTAGTAGGGCTTTATAGTGGCAAGTGAGCATCTTACTTCAATCGTAAAGCTGCATCTGGTGGCAGGCTTTAAGTCAGAATCTGACACTTATTTTAGTCTTTGAATGGCCTACCCATTATTTTACTTACCACTTCCATCCTCTCCTCTTTCCTGCACTGCACACTTGTCTCAGTCAGTTTTGGTAAGCCCACAAGCTAACTCTAGCAAAAATCAGTAAAAAGCAAACATCGCTGGAAAGCTTCTTTGAAAAGGGGGAAAGACACAATGATGAGACAGCAGAAGACTCCAAGACTGCCAACAAAATGAAAGCTGTGTTTAAAAGAAAATACCAAGAGTCTTACTTAAATTGCGGGTTCATTGAAATAGGCAATTTACATTCTCCAAGCCTGCTTTGTATAATATGTGGTGACTGGCTATACAATGAAGCCATGAAACCTTCAAAACTGCTTCGCCATGTGGAGTCCAAGCACTGCATTAAAAGACAAGCCTTTTGAGTTTTTAAAAAATACAAAATGTGAACACAAAGAACAAGCAATTAGTGAAGGCCACCATTTCATCATATGTGTCTGCACTGAGAGCATCATTCTCAGTGCCTAACTGCATTGCTAAAGCTAAGGAACCCTTTACTATTGGTGAAGAGTTGATCCTCCCTTCTGCTAAGGGACATTTGCTATGAACTTTTAGGTGGAGGCTATAGTTCAAAACGTAGTATGTGTTCCTCTTTCAGCTAGCACCATAACTAGACAAATTGATGAAATAGCAGAGGATATTGAGGCACAATTGTTAGAGAGGATTAATGAGTCACTGTGGTGGTATGCAGTCCAGGTTGATGAGTCTGCCAGTGTTGTCAGTGAGGCAACAATGCTTGTTTTTGTGCAGTATATTTGTGAGGAGCATATGCATGAGGATATGTTATGTGTATTTTTGTTGCCAACTAACGCCACAGCTGCAGAGTTGTCCAAGTCTTTGAGTGATTACATATCAAGAAAACTGAATTGGTCGTTTTGTGTCAGTATATGCACCAACAGAGCAGCCACCACAACTGGATGGCTTTCTGGTTTCACTGCTCAGGTCAAGAAGGTCGTTTCTTTGTTTTTGTTTTTTTGTGTTTTTTTTATGAGACAGAGTTTCACTCATAGCAACTTCAAACTCCTGGGCTCAAGCAATCCTTCTGCCTCTGCCTCCTGAGTAGTTGGGACTACAGGCATGTGCCACCATGCCCAGCTAACTTTTTCTATATATTTTTAGTTGGCCAGTTAATTTCTTTCTGTTTTTAGTAGAGACGGGGTCCCACTCTTGCTCAGGCCGGTTTCAAACTCCTGACATTGAGCGATCCTCCTGCCTCGGCCTCCCAGAGTGCTAGGATTACAGGCGTGAGCCACCACGCCTGTCCCACCGAATGTGAGTCTACACACTGTGTCATCCATAGAGAAATGCTGGCTAGCTGAAAAATATCACCTGAACTAAAAGCGTTTTGCAGGATGTGATTCAAATTATCAACCACATTAAAGTACATGCCGTTAACTCACGTCTCTTAGAGCAGCTGTGTGAGGAGATGGGACACGGAGCACACGTCTTCTCTTATACACAGAAGCGAGATGGCTTTCTGAAAGTAGATCACTGGCCAGAGTATTTGAGTTAAGAGAGCCACTCCAGAGATTTAAGAGGAGAACAACAATTGTAGTAAAGTTGGCAGATAACGTGGCTACCTTCAAAGCCGAACTGGAATTATGGGGGTGACAAGTGAACATTGGGATTTTTGATGTATTTCAAACATTAGCAGAGATTTTGAAAGAGACTGAGCCAGGGCCTTCTTTCTCCCAGCTGGTGCATGATCACCTATCTCAGCTTTCACATGAGTTTGAGCATTACTTCCTAAACACAAAAGACTCCTGAACTAGGAAGGAATGGATCCACAACCCATTTGTGAATAAGCCAGGTGAATTGACTTTTTCTGTGCTAAAAGAGGATCAACTGCTTGAGATCGCAAATGATGGTGGCCTTAAAAGTATGTTAGACAACTTCAAATCTCCATATGTTCTGGATTAAAGTCAAGGTGGAATATCCTGAGATTGCCACAGAAGCACTGAAAAGCCTGTTTCCATTTCCAACATCCTATCTTTGTGAAGCAGGGTTTTCTGCAGTGACAGCAACCAAAACAAGATTACTGAGTAGACTGGACATAAGCAACACATTTCAGCTGTTACTGTCTCCCATCACTCCCAGGTGGGACCATCTAATTACAGGAAAGCAAGCTCAGGGCTTCCACAGATTGTGCATTTTGGTGAGTTGTATAATTATTTCATTATATATTCTTATGTAATAATAAGAGAAATAAGGTGTACAATAAATGTAATGTACTTGAATCATCCTGAAACCATCCTCACCCTTACCGCCACCACCCGCGACCTTGCAATAATTGTCTTCCATGAAACCAGTCCCTGGTGCCAAAAATATTGAGGACTACTGCTTTAGCATCTCTCAAACTACTAATCCCTATACTAGTTATGTCAGAGGAGAAGTTCCCAAGCCCCATGAATCATTTTTTCATTCTATCCATAATTATTTATTTCAAAAGTACAGGCTGTGTTGCCAACCTTAGCTAACTATGTATTGGATAGGTTCTTATTCTGTTATTTTTCATAATCTGCTTTTCCCCCTTTTGTTTGGAAATAGAGATTATTTAAATTTAAGGGGGAAATTTATGGGAGATGTTAATCTTTTGTCTTTTGTTTTTGAAAGCTGTAAGATTAAATCAGAAGCTAAAAATCAGGCATGTAAAGCTCTAATATAAGAAAAACATTGTGGGGAAAAGGGAAGACCTTCCTAGCCTTACCTGGAGCATTAATTCTCCTTGAGGAGACAAGACAAAAATGAAAAGAAAAAGAAAAACACAAGGTTTAGGTAGCCTATGACAAATTTTACTTGCATAAGCAATACTTTGCATGTGAGAGAAAGCAGAGAAGACATTTGACAATTGGCTTTTTATTTTTATTTTTTTTAAAGAGTGCAGCTAGCTGGGGGTTGAGGATGAAAGAACTGGAAATTAAAGCTTGGTGAGAGCAGGTACCATGTCTTTTCACCATTGCCTATTCAGTGCCTGCCACTGTCCCTGGCAGATGGTAGGCTCTCAGTTAATAATATGTTGAATAAGTCAATATGTATTTGTCCAGTAAATTAAAGAATGCATTGAAGAAGAAAGATGCTTTATTTGGACAGGTAAGATGCAAAGGATTGAGAAAATATTAGGAGGTAGAAATGATCACCAAACACAGTAGAAGACCAGCCTGATCAGAGCTGTGGGAATGAGCAGGAAAGTTCTGGGAAATCAGCCAGATAACAGTACATTGAGGTCAAATTATAAGCAGTTTTGATTGCTGGATTTAGGAATTTGCGGTTTGTTCTTTAGGCAGTGTGGACTTTGAAGAGGTAGTTGGATTGTCAAAGCAGTGTTTTAGCAAGTCAAGATACAGTGCAGATTACCGTGAGGAAGAGATTAGAGACCAGCTTTGAGACCAGTTGTGATGATGGATAGAAATTCTTTTTTTTTTTTCATTTTTTTTTTTTATTTCGGCATATTATGGGAGTACAGATTTTAAGGTTTCAATAAATGCCCTTTTCCTCCCTCCCCCCACAAATCGAGTTTCCAGCATGACCATCCCCCAGATGGTGTGCATCTCACTCATTAGAAATTCTTTTGAAAGTAGTCAAGTTTCATACAATAAATACATTTTCTTTATGTGTAATATATTATGTAAAGATCCTTTTTAAGCTCTAGTGATTGAACATAATGACATGGCTGTCTTATTCTGTATTTAGTTTTCCATGGCATTTTGTTATTGATCTTTATGGCTTTTCTGTGATATCATAGTATAAATTTTGAATATATTTGTTCTTCCCTTATTTGCCTTTTGTTAATGTCAAGCATAGCGCATGAGATATTCCCTGTTGCTATGCAACTGCTAAATTCAATATTCAGTATTAATAAAACTGAGTGTTATTAACATCCAGTGAATGGAGAGCAGCAAAATATGACTTTACAGTGTCCAATCAATATTTGTAAGGTTTAATGTATTGTTGCAAGTATGAGCAAAAAGAGGAGTGACTTGTTTACAGTTACAATTTTGAGAAAAATGAGTTGTTTAAATTTTTGGGCATATGAACAGATTTTTTTTGTTTGCTTCCTCTTGGTCTTTTTTGCTGCTTTTTGATGTAGGATTTAGTTTTTGTTAGTGTCTGTGTTATTGATGAAGTTCTTAATTTTCTTATTTCAGATTCCATTTTTTATACTTTATAAATTTTTATCTCCCAATAGTTTTATTTGCTTTTTTTCTTTCTTAGTTTTATTTCTTGCTGTTTTTACAGTCTTCCTTTTCAAGAATTTATGCTTAGCACGAAAGTGTGAAATTTGTTATAATTTCATATAAACCCACATAAAAGAATATTAGATTTACTTTTCAGAATAAGAGCTACCTATAATCTCCTTTATTTGTAGTGTATGTATTTGGTACTTTCAAGATATTAAAATACTTTAATATTTGTGAAATCAGAATTTTTTTCTGAGGGTGAATAGTAGGAGGGTTTATGAGTTAGAGATAGGTTGTGGGATTTATTTAAAAAAAAAAAAAAGCTAGTTCTGAGAATATCTGGCCTCCAGGGTCAAGATAGACATTATCTAGCAATCCCTTCTCATTCTCGTGTGAAGAAGAGAGGGAGCCATAGTAATTTACTGGAAAATGTTTTAATTTTACTGGGAAGTAATAAACAGACATAGATACCTCCATTTGTTTGAGTGGTAGTTTAATTTTGCTAATGTGCTTAGAATAATATTGATGGGAAAAAGTAAGAAGAGTTGGAAAACAATTGCTCCCTAATAATAAATGAAAAATATGGACTTTTAGAAAAATCACAGTGTAGAAAAATTTGTATGTATGTAGAAAAATCAACTGTAATTACGATGGAAGGTAACACAAGCCCTAAAGATTACTTTATTGAAAACAATGGCTTAATACTAGGGGCAAAGAATCCCTTATATTACAATCTTATTCTTAGAGACACATAAACAAAACTGTTTCTGGGACTATCTTGTCTACCTCCTTACCTTCCAAATCCTTTCTTGTGATTGTATTTGTAGTAAAGAAATGCTATGTGTGTGTGGACTTCATGTATCCAGCAGGCTATAGTATTTTAAATTCGTGATTATCTTTTAAGCATGGGAGTGCTTTTTAACAATTAAAAAATTTATAAGCCCCCAGATAATAGGTTATGTGACAAAATACATAGTGCCCCAAACTACTAGGAATTCAGTAACACTTTTTGTTTGTATTTTCTTAATTATGGTAGCATCCCTATGTGTTTGAAAGGTAGTATATATGTCAAATACATAAGACATATTAATTCTTTTTGAAAGTTACATGTAGAGTGCATATAGATTCACAGATCCCCTTGTAATAACTATTTGAATTCTTGGGTCTGTGACACACTTTTTGGGAACCACTGCTCTTATTCATTATTGACATGTTGTATAAATATACAGTCTGATTCCTTTCTTCTTTTTCTCTTTTATTCTTAACCGATTAAAAAAAAAACAGTGCAATGTTACAGACATTTTAAAATTGTTTATCATTAAGTAGATCAGCAGTATTTGAGGTTGTAAGTGAGAAAAATTGATTTTGGTTTTCATTTTCTATTTCAATCACACTGGTAGAAGGACATAACAGTTTTAAACATTTGTATACAAGTATATATTTGAATTTTTTCTCATGTATTTGTATGTATAATTAGTGGATTTTATATTTATAAGGGAACCAGGAAGTAATTATTATGGCAATGTGAAATAATTACAAAGGTCTTTTTTCTTTTAAAATATTGTGCTGTAGCTTTTGTGTATGTGTGAATTAGAAGTTCTCAGTGAGGATTTTCTTTAAAAAACTGTTAATTTGAAAAATCTTGATCTCAGTTGGTGTTCAGAAAAATGTTAGATTATTCTAGAAAGTTGTGGAAATCTTCAGGCAATTTGACTCTTTCATTGGGAAAAATACCTTTTGAAATGGAGCTTGAGCGTATGGAAAGAAGTATTTGGGATTTTGTCAAAGAGAACCCATGAATTTCCATTTCTTCTTTGGTTATTTTTAGCATCTGTTTTGTCTTATTCTTGAATGTGCTCTGAATTTGTGTTGGATGTTAATCGTTGACAGAAATTTAGATGTTTCTTTTAGATTTGTCATCAACACTTTTTTCTCAGCATTCCTTCAATAGTAATCCGGATCCTTGAGAACTGGAAGGAATCACCATCATTTTTTCATGCAACAGAGTAATACTACTGTAGTGAATATTATTGTGATAATGGATTTTTTTTATCCTTTCAGGATTTGAAAGTATTCTTGAAGGGCTGTTTGGACCTGCATTATTAAAAGATCTCAGTTTATTTAAAGGTATTCGAAATATTTTTGGTATTTCAAATTATTCCTGATGACATACGTGATATCTTGGTGGTTTAATCCTCACTCTCCTCCTTTTTATTCATAATAGCATGTGAGTTAAAGCTATATCCAAACATCTTTTTGTGTTTAGTTGGTATTGTTAATATATGTATGACTAACATTAACTAGTGAACAGTTAAAAATTAACATAAGCATTTTAAGAGTTAAGAATTTTAAAACAAATATGGAATCTGCCTACTTAAGGTTTTTGTTAAACAGTATTTTAAAAATTAATTCTAATTTATTTTCTGAAAAATTCTCTTTTATCACTATTAATTTGTAACTATTAATTTGCAGCCCATGAACCTGAAAGCATTTCTGATTGGACTTTTGATGAAAATTGTCTGTTCTGTTGCTTGAGAAGAGATAAAGTAAAGGTAACCAAGAAGCTTGTGAAACTTTTGTCTGGTGTGGTATTTTAAAGTTTTCATTTTTTAAAACATTTTATTACAGTTGGAGGTTCTATAGGAACATAAAGATATGAGTCCATATTTATTTATAAAAGGATTTGATAATAACTCTGGGTTTTGCAGTTTAAACTGTTTCCAGTCTGTTGATTAGCCTATTGAGAAATCTGTATCCCAACATGCATTGCTTTATTTATATATTCACTAGTCAGAATAATTAACAAGGTCTTAAACTGTCATATTTATTTTAAATATGAAGTGTATGGTAATTCAAGTAATGAGAGTCATTTGTGGTACAGAAAGAACAGTAACATAGATCTAGATCAGGCAGTTACACTAACTCAGGTAGATTTATGATGTACTATGGTTTATGCTTTAATATAAGATGTTTCTTCATAATATCTAGAAGTTAATAACTGGAAGTTGCTCTGGGGGAGTCAGTGAATGATTAGTGAGTTAATATGAAGGCCTAGAACGTTGCCATACTCTACTGTAGTCTTTATAAACACTCTGTACTTAGGCTACACCAGATTTATAAAAAAGTAAATGCTTTTTATATTCAGTTGTAGAATCTGGCTGAATCTTTGGGCTTCTGTTCTACTGCTTTGTGTTAAACAATTTTGGTTTAGAAACGTAATTTCAGTAGTTGGAAATATTTATTAATAATGGCTTACTGTTTTGTGTTTCTTTTAATGGTACTTCTATTCCCTGTTTTAAAGCCTTGGTAACATTTTGATTCCTCCTCCTCCCCCTATACCCTCTCAACTTAAAATCACTGGCCATGTTCTATCAATTCTTCCCTCATAATGAATTTCATTCTTTTTATTTCTCTAGTCATCAGTGTAGTTCAGATCATTAGCATTATTATTGGGTTACTGAAATAACATGATTGGTTTCTTGTAGTTTTCTTTTAAATACTCCTACAAGGTTAAACTCCTTCCCCCAACGCTCAACCCTCAAATAGTGTAAAAATACAGTATAAAACATAAAAAATGGTGCACCTAGATAGGGCACTTACCATGAATGGAGCTTGCAGAACTGGAAGTTGCTCTGGGGTAGTCAGTGAATGAATGGTGAGTTAATATGAAGGCCTAGGACATTACTGTACACTACTGTAGTCTTTATAAACAACTCTACACTTAGGCTACACCAAATTTATGAAAAAGTAAAGTAATTGTGCTATAATGTTGTTATAACTACAGCGTTACCAGGTGATAGGAATTTTTTAGCTCCATTATAATTGTGTGTATTAGCATGTTGTGGCTGTTTATTGGGCAAGTCATTTAATAGAAATTTTAATAGAATAGAAAAAGGAACAGTTACTAATTTTTTTTCAGGTTAGGATTAGGAAGAGAGCCATTCTAAACTTAGTAATGGACTACAATAGAGTCTTGTAATATGATTGAGAGTTTTCTATTGCTATATGAGAGTAAAATTGCATATGAGTATTTTTAAAAGAAAATACAGAAATAAGAAGTCTAAAATAATGTAGCATTTAAGGAGCTTTTTTTTTACTGTTTGTAGTTCTGCAGTATTTAGTTGAATTTTAAATAGAGTGTTTCCCTTTGACAGCTCAGTTCTGGAAAAGCTGTTTTTCTCTGTTAGACACTATACTACCTGTCTGTGGCACTTACTATTTTTGCAGACAGTCATACATCTATAATGGGAAACAAGAAAGGGAGAGAGCCTAGATAATGTGAATTGTCATTCCTTTAGTTGTGTTAGATTTAAAGTGGTTATACCAGCACTCTTTGCGGACACTTGGAGCATCTCATCTGAGGACTAGAATTTGGGAATTAAATATATTCACTGGATTGAGGCTGGCTTAACATTCCAAAAAAGAAGGAAATATTAATAGCTGGAGAGCATGGTAATAGCCAATAGGTGGTAGCATAGAGTGTGATTTTGGAATCTTATCTTGAGTTTGAGGTTGACATGGAGAGAGAATCTAGTTAGTGTTTAGAAAAACAAATATTGGTCTGATGTTTGGGAAGGAGATGGGAGTTACGCATATTTTTTAGATAATTGAATTTTCAGTGAATACAGAAGCTGTGAGAATGCATAAAGTAAATACATTATTAATACTTTTTTAAATATGTAGGGGAAAATACGAAACACCCTCTTTGGGAACTAGAATACGGATTCACCTAGAAATTGTTAAAGAAAATTGTTCAGGATCCTACTGAGGTTAGAGAATATAATTTGTGAGGGAAAGGAAACAAACATTTTCTGAGCATCTACTGTGTGCCCATTACTTTTATGTGATCCCACTTAATCTTCAAAACAACTCTATAAACGTTGGTTAAAGGCCTTCCAGTTTTATAAATAAAGAAATGGCAAGGGTCAGAGAGATTAAGTTATGAGCAAAGTCACATAGCTGGGATTTGATCCTTATTTTTAGAATACATGCATTTGGTAACAATACTAGGAACAGGAACATGAAAAGCAGAGAGCATGAATTAGGCAGGATTGGAATTACTCAGTTGTAAAGAGGGAGAGAATAAAAAAGGGTACATGGGCTAGAGCATATTTGAAATGACCAACCCTAGCTGTGTCAGGAATCTGTTAGGGAGGGAGTGACTGCCTGCCTACCTTGGTTGCTTGCTTGTTTCTTTCTTTCCTTCCTTTTCTGTTTACTGGGCATAATGTAGGCACTCTGAAATATTTATTAAATGAGTAACTAAGAAGTCAGGAAGCTTAATAAAGTCTAGTTATAGTATATTAAATTATAGCATTAATAGCTAATGGTTTTGAATGTTTATATGTGCCAAGCATTTATACACAAGTTCTCTGTGTATTACCTACTCATGAGGCTTCTAAAAGTTTTTTTAAGTTTATTTATTTATTTATTTATTTTTTGAGACAGAGTCTCACTTTGTTGCCCAGGCTAGAGTGAGTGCCGTGGCGTCAGCCTGGCTCACAGCAACCTCAATCTCTGGGGCTCAGCGATCCTACTGCCTCAGCCTCCCGAGTAGCTGGGACTACAGGCATGTGCCACCATGCCCGGCTAATTTTTTGTATATATATTTTTAGTTGGTCAATTAATTTATTTCTATTTTTGGTAGAGACGGGGTCTCGCTCAGGCTGGTTTCGAACTCCTGACCTTGAGCAATCCGCCCGCCTCGGCCTCCCAAAGTGCTAGGATTACAGGCGTGAGCCACCACGCCCGGCCTTAAGTTTATTTTAAAACTAATTTTAGGCTTATAAAACAGTTGCAAAAACCACAAAAGGAATTTCCGTATTTCCTTTAGCCAAATTCCCCAAATGTTAACATCTTTTTTAACCATAGTACAAATATAAAAATCAGGAAATTAACATTGATACAGTACTATTATCTAATCTGCAAACCATTCAAAATATGCCAGTTAACCTACTGATATTCTTTTTAGGAGGTGGAGGGGAAGGCGGGGACAGAGTCCTCACTCTATTGCTCACTCTATTGGCCCAGCTAGACCAGTGGCATCATCTTAGCTTACTGTAACCTCAAACTCATGGGCTGAAGCAATCCTCTGGCCTCAGCCTCTTGAGTAGCTGGGACTTACAGGCATGCACCAACCATGTTGGCTAATTTTTTCTGTTTTTAGTAGAAATGGAGTCTTGTTCTTTCTCAGGCTGGTGTCAAACTCCTGTCCTCAAGCAATCCTCCCACTTTGGTGTCCCAGAATGCTAGAATTATAGGCATGAACCACCCAGATAGGCTGCAGTAATGTCCTTTTTCTGGTCCAGGATCCAGTCCAGGGTCACACTTTGTATTTATTAATAGTTGTCATGTGTCCCTTAGTCTGGAACAGTTCTCAGAATTTTTTGCCTTTCATAATGCTAATACTTTGAAGAATACTGATTGGTAAGTTAATTTGTAGAATTTTCTTCAATCTAGGTTTGTCTGATAATTCCTTATGATTGAATTCAAGTTACGCATTTTTGGCAGAAATTCCACAGAACTCATTTTGTGTCATCCTTATGCACCTTCTCAGGAAGTACATGGTGATGTTTACTTTGATCACTTGGTGATTACTAGTTTACTATAAGGTTTTTTGTTTTGTGTGTGTGTACTTAATAGATATTTTGTGGGGGAGGTACTTTGAGAGTTTTGTAAATATCTTCTTTTTCTCACTGTAGTAGTTGCTCATCATATACCAATTTTAGCATCTATTGATGAATATTGTCTGAAAAAATCATTTATTGTGGTATTGACCAAATGGTGATTTTTAAAATTTCCATTATTTCTTCTACTTTATTAGTTGGAATTCTACTATAAGGAAGAACTTTTCTTTATCATTTATGTATTTTTTTTTTTTTTTTTTTTACCTATCAGTATGAACTCATGGGTTCTTATTTTAACCTATGGATTATAATTCATTACAGTCATTGTTTATTTTGTAGTTCAGTTATCCTAGGCCGTTCAGAGGCCTGTTGGCTTATGTTTTCTTTTTGACATGTTTCTATTTTTTCTTTTTTGTACTCTGTTACTTTTTGGCACTTAAAGACATTCCAGTCTTATGCTTTCCCTGTCCTAGCCCTGGTTTTCTCCAAGGAAGACCTAGTTGCTTTTATTTACAGAATTATATGTATAAGAACACAAGGTCTGGACACTAGGTAATCTCATTTAGTATTAGGGTGTCATTGGTTCTAGGCCCCCTCAGTTGTCTGAGCTGGGAAATATGTATGTTTACTGAAATACACATTTATATTATTCTGTATTTCTATTTAAAACCATCTTGTGAAACTTTTGTTGATTGTAGATTGTGTTAATAGTATGAAGAGTTAATCCAATATTAGTGAGAAGGTGCTGGAGAGATGGGAAGGAAAAGAAACTAATTGTATTGTTTAATAATCCTAAAAATGAACTGGTACCAAGCAATGATTCTATTCTTATGGATGGCTGAGATAGTAGAGATAACTGTTGTAGAGTACAGATAGCATGATGATTCTCTAAGGATGATGGGAGAGTAGGATGTTATTCCAAAATATAAAATTAGTTCATGCACTTAAGTTTAGTATTTGACTAGCATATTAGGAGAATGTTTTAAGAAGTTAGGGCTTGAACTTAACTTTTGAAGTATGCATAGGTCTGGATAAGCAGAGATAATAGGGGCACATACTGGGTGGAACAGGGCATTTGTTTTTGGAAGTAACTAGTGATAGTATTGGAGCTAGATTATAGATACCTTTCAGTGCCCAGCTTGCTGAGGAATCTTATAACTAGATCCTTTTCATTTTTATTATTACTCCATCATATTTTGTTTTAGTTGAACATTTCATAATTACTTCTGATTCATGAGGGTGCATTAATTAAAATTTTAGGTATATCATTTTTTAACATTTTAATTTTCATTGTTTTAGTACATCAAAAATTTATATTAAGAGCTAGTTAGTTGTTTTCTCATTATATTCTACAACATGTGTTTATGTTGAATATGTTAGTTTGGGCATATTAAACCCTGCTTGACGTGATTTGCCCGTCATCTTGTACCAGAATATGCCAAATCAGTAACTATTTGTAGTACCTATTATATAAAAGAAACTATGGATGAAAGATATTAATACATAGGAATAGTTCTTGTCCATTTGGATGACAAAGAAGAAACAAATCTGAGATGTTTAAAAAATATTTATATATGAGATTTAAATAGATACAAGGCAGAGTTAAATAGATATCACAAGTTAGTACATGATTAATTAGGTGCTCGGTTAATTGTACATATATTAATAGCTGGACCTATCCTTGTTGTATTTCCAAAGAACTTTTGTACAGTTTATTTAGAAAAATTAAGGAAAACTCTTCCACGGTGAATCAGTGCTCAGTCTGAGATACCATTCAATATCAAAGAGATTTTCTCCCCCTCCCAACTTGTGGATTTGTCTGCAAAACAGACTAGGAGAAACCAATAATTGTTGATTCTCTCTACTTTATTCATTTATGTGTGGTCAGAGTTAGCCAATACTAATCATTTGGCAAGTTTATTAAATGTCTAGTTCTCTGTGTGGCCAGAGAGGATAACAGAAGAGTAGAAGACCCCTTTGCTCATGGAATGTTGGGGAAACTGTAGGTGGCTAAAGCAATGAGACCTGTAATCCATAGGGAGATTTAAATCATATATCCTGTGCACCTAGACCAAAGCTCTCACATAGGTGTAAAATCCCACCCTCATTCCCATATATGATATTTTAAAATATAGTGACTAATACAAGAAAATATAAGTACTATAGCAGTTGTGAGTTGTAGTAGGTGATACTGGAGTTATTTGATCAGGGATATAGAACTCAACCTGAACCTTAAAAGGATCTATCTGTGTTTTAGAAAGGTCGATTTGGTGGTAGTTTTTAAGATGTAGAGGAGGGGGATTTTTAGTGAGACAATAATAACAGGCTTTTGTATAATAATAATCCAGAAAATGAGCTTGAACTAGAGTTGTGACTGTGAAGATATGTTGTAAGAGATGCCTGTAGAGAATCTAAAATAAAGAATTGTCAAAACTTAGTGATTACATGAATCTGTAAATAAGGGAGAGGGAAGTGATACTTACTATATAGGCTTCCCTGCCCAGATGGCTTAGCTTAGTGAATTAATTAATACAAGTTGACGCTTGAGTTCAGGAGTCTGAGACTAACCTGAGCAAGAGCCAAGATCCTGTCTGTACAAAAAAAAAATAGAAAAATTAGCCGGGCATGGTGGCATGCGCCTGTAGTCCCAGCTACTCGGGAGACTGAGGCAGGAAGATCGCTTGAGCCCAGGAGTTTGAGGTTGTTGTAGTAAGTGAAGATGACACTGCTATAGTCTGTCCCAGGCAATGGAGCAAGCCTGTCTGGGAAAAAAAAAGTCACTGAGAAGGAGAAAGGGAGAGGTTCATTGACCAATTTTATTAGGAGGATAATATGGTTAGCTTGAAGCAGTTTGTGGTGAGAGTGAACTTTTAATTGGAAGTGTGCAGTAGACAGGGTTGTAGAAATTGAGTTGAAATAAAAGGTCTGGGATGAATACATATTCGGAGGGTTTCTCAATACATGTGATGATTGGAATATTTGAACAGATGAAGTATAGTATTTGGGGGATAAAGCACAAAATAGTGAGTTTTGTAGAAGACCTTCATTTAGGCAGTAGGAAAAAGAATCGAATTTGGAAAGAAGATAGAATCATAGAGGAAATGATTTGCCCATTTTGTATCAGATATCTTCTGGACCCATACTGTGTAACAGGTAGGGGAATGGGTTGTCATGTTTGCCACACTAACGGTTGTGCCGTTTCCCAGCATAGATCTTACGTGGGTTGAGCAAGTACCCCCAAAACATACTATTATACAGTGGGCTTTGAGTGAATAGCTTCTGAAGAATACAGGTTGTGGGAGCTGGACTGTAAGTCTGACAGCATTAACGAATGAGTGGGTGTTGTAGGAGTTAGGAAATGGTTATACACTACTAATTTGACAAGTTAATAGTGAAAAGGAATGATGACGAAAACAGGACCTTAGAAAGAACAGGCAAAGGGTTTAAGTATAGCTTGGAGGGTGGGGAAGGTGAAGCTTAAGTAATATGTACAGTCTTAGAAGAAGTTAGAGGAGAGAAAGAAATTAAAACTGTTAAAAGGAAGGACAATTGAAGGAGACAAGATTGTAAGAGAACCAACAAGAAATTAGGTATAGAAATTAGTGATGGAAGATTCTTATTGAAACTAGAATACATGGCTCATGCCTGTAATCCTAGCACTCTGGGAGGCCGAGGTGGGTGGATTGCTCGAGGTCAGGAGTTCAAAATCAGCCTGAGCAAGAGTGAGACCCCATCTCTACTATAAATAGAAATAAATTAATTGACCAACTAATATATATAGAAAAAATTAGGCCGGGCGCTGTGGCTCACGCCTGTAATCCTAGCTCTTGGGAGGCCGAGGCGGGCGGATTGCTCAAGGTCAGGAGTTCAAAACCAGCCTGAACAAGAGCGAGACCCCGTCTCTACTATAAATAGAAAGAAATTAATTGGCCAACTGATATATATATATAAAAAATTAGCCGGGCATGGTGGCGCATGCCTGTAGTCCCAGCTACTTGGGAGGCTGAGGCAGAAGGATCACTCGAGCCCAGGAGTTTGAGGTTGCTGTTAGCTAGGCTGACGCCACGGCACTCACTCTAGCCTGGACAACAAAGCGAGACTCTGTCTCAAAAAAAAAAAAATTAGCCGGGCATGGTGGTGCATGCCTGTATAGTCCCAGCTACTCTGGAGGCTGAGGCAGCAGGATTGCTTGAGCCCAGGAGTTTGAGGTTGCTGTGAGCTAGGCTGATGCCAGGGCACTCACTCTAGCCTGGACAACAAAGCAAGACTCTGTCTCAAAAATAAAATAAAATAAAATAAGAAAGAAACTAGAATACAGTCGGTATAACTGTAGGAGTTATAGTTGAGAGGCATTCAATGAGGCAAAAATGCCTAAGAACCCTAACCTACTGACTTGTTCACAGTGAGGGTAAAGACCAGTTAGAAACTCTCAGATAAGATGATGATGTTTAAAACAACAATAAGGGGAATAGGTTATAGTAACTACTCATTTCACTTGAATTGCTGCCTCTAGCCTTCCAGTCTTCTAGTTATGCCAGGAACAAAAAAGGTAATGTTTCAAGAAAATTAATAAGATTGCCTTATCCAGCAGTGCATTTTTAAGTCTGAAAAAATTGCTCAAGTCTAGATATTAAATAAAATCTTATTTTTGTCATGTTTTTGTCAGTGTCATTTATATTTTGCCAGTGTAAAAAATGAGGCAATTGGAATGGATAGTCATTGATGTCCCTTCAACTGAAATTCTATGATTCTCTGAAAAATGTTTTTGATGTTTTGATTGAGGAGATTTTATATTTATTCAATGACCTGAATAAGTTTAGAATATATCTATTTATATAAACATTTGAATTAGAAGGTGTTATTTATATTGAGCCTGTGTTTCATTTGAATGTCTTGTATTGATTGAGATAGTCTTTGATTTCTTCCTGCCTATGGGTATGTAGTAGTTCTCACTCCTTTTTTCTTTATTATGAACTGGTATTTGCACATTAGGCTTTCTCTTTGTTCTCTTCCCCTCTATTAAGATAGCTTGCATTTGTTCTGCTCCTCTTCCTCTCTTGCTTCTTTTTGTTTTTGTTTTTTTTTTTAATTGAGACAAGAGTCTCACTCTGTTGCCCTGGCCAGACTGCCGTGGCATCAGCCTAGCTCACAGCAACCTCAAACTCCTGGGCTTAAGCAATCCTTCTGCCTCAGCCTCCCGAGTAGCTGGGGCTAAAGGCATGAGCCACCATGCCTGGCTAATTTTTTCTATATATTTTTAGTTGGTTAATTAATTTGTTTCTATTTTTAGTAGAGGTAGGGTCTTGCTCTTGCTCAGGTTGTTTTTTTGTTTGTTTGTTTGTTTTTCTTGAGACAGAGTCTTGCTTTGTTGCCCAGGCTAGAGTGAGTGCCGTGGTGTCAGGCTAGCTCACAGCAACCTCAAACTCCTGGGCTTAAGCAATCCTGCTTCCTCAGGCATGCGCCACCATGCCCGGCTAATTTTTTCTATATATATTAGTTGGCCAATTAATTTATTTCTATTTATAGTAGAGATGGGGTCTCGCTCTTGCTCAGGCTGGTTTTGAACTCCTGACCTCGAGCAATCCGCCCGCCATCCACCAGCCTCAGCCACCCACAGTGCTAGCATTACAGGCATGAGCCACCGTGTCCGGCCCCACCTTCTTAACTATTGTAAATAATGATGCTATGAGCATGTGTGTACTAATATCTTTTTGAGACCCTGCTTTCAATTCTTTTGTTTATATGCCCAGAGGTAGAATTGTTGAATCATATGGTAATCCTATTTTTAATTTTTTGGGAAACTACTGTGCTTCCCCGAAAATAAGACCTAGGGATGGGCGAGGCTACGCAGTGTATCTCCACAACCCATGCATTTTGTTGTGGAGCAGTAAAGAAGACAAGCAGCCCTTCTCATCTGCCCCATGAGAGCTCTGTTCCTCGACATGAGAGACTGGGGCCAATGGTTCTAAAGGAAATAGAGTCGCAAGAAATTCAGGATGGAATTCGGGGTTTGGAGAGTTATGATGATGTTCCAGAAGAAGACAACTTAACTATATTTGAATAAATGTAGATTGTTGTACCATACTTAAAAAAAAAACACATTCCCTGAAAATAAGCCCTAGGGTGTCTTCTTGAAGAAAAATAAATATAAGACCCTGTCTTATTTAGGGGGAAACATGGTAACAAACTGTTTTCCCATAGTGGCTGTACCATTTTACATTCCTACCAACAGGGTACAAGGGTTCTACTTTCTTCACATTCTTGTCAAAATTTGTTAGTTTCTGTGCGTGGTTTTGTTGTTGTTGTTTTAATAGTAGCCATGTTAATGAGTGTGAAGTGATATCTAATTGTGGTTTTGGTTTGTATTTCCCTAATGATTACTGGTGTTGAGCATCTTTTCATTTACTTTTTGGCTATTTGTATATCTTCTTTGGAGAAATGTCTATTAAAGTCCTTTCCTCATTTTTGAATTGGCTTGTTTCTTGTTGAGTTATAGGAGTTCTTTATATGTATTCTGAATATTAACCCTTTATCAGTTATGTAATTTGAAGATTATTTTCTCCCATTTTGTAAGTTGCCTTTTCGTTTATGTTGGTTGTGTCCTTTGATGTACAATGTTTTTGATGTAATCCAGTTTATGTTTTTACTTTTGTTGCCTTTTATTTTGGTATTATATCCAAAAAGTCATTGCCAAATCTAGTGTCATGAAGCTTTTCCCCTGTGTTTTCTTCTAAGAGTGTCATAGTTTTGCCTCTTATGTTTTGGTCTTTGATTCATTTTGAGTTAATTTGTGTATAGGGGCGTAAGGCAAAGGTCTAGCTAGCTTCATTCTTTTTGTATATGGATATTCACATTTCCCTGCAACATTTGTTGAAATGAGTTGTTTCCCCTGTTGAATGGTCTTGACACCTTTGTCAGAAATCATCTGACCACATACATGAGGTTTTATTTCTGGGCTATTCCTGTTCTGTTGGCCTGTATGTCTGTCTTTATGCCAGTACCACATTTTGTGTGTGTATGAGGGAGGGGGATTACTGTAGCTTTGTAATAAGTTTTGAAACCAGAAGGCATGAGACTTCCAGAATTGTTTTTTTTTTTCAGTATCGTTTGGCTATTTGGGGGTCCTTTGAGATTCTGTATGAATTTTAGGATGATTTTTCTATTTCTGAAAAAAATGCCATTGGGATTTTGATAGAGAGTGCATTAAATCTGTAGATAACTTTGGGTTATATTGGCATCCTAACAATATTAAATCTTTGCCCTTTTATTTCTTTTATATTTTTAAATAAAACTTTTTCAGTTCTTTATTTCTAAAATTAAAATCAACAACTATATATTTCCCTCTTACTACATCAAAAGCACTAGTCACTGTGGGAAAAATAAAGGTGCCATGAGTGATACAAGTTTTTAGCCATAGATGTTATTTTCAAGGAATTTATATAGTGCAGGAGATAAGAAATAGATAAATATAATACAAGTTATAAAACTGATGCTTTCAGAATAGTATAAAGTGCTATATGAATTTAGGAAACGACAAAATTACCCTCAGCCAGGCTTTATAATGCTGCTACCTCAAATGTGCAGTTGGAAATCTTTGCATTTATAATGGTCTTTAGCATCTAGGGCATCCATAATCATTATGGAGAGCATATAGAAATTCAGGAAGCTTTCTGATTAAGGGTGGGCTGTGGATGAAAATTGGTGGTAGTATAAACTTTGAATTTCCAACCAGTGAAAGACGTAAAGAAACCCTTACTATTGACTGTAGGAGTGGTTTCCATTCGTCCTTTGATGTTTTTAATCATTGTACCTGTATAATGCAAGAAAACTATCTACAGCAAATGCTCATTATAGATACTGGTGAATTAACAAGTGTAATAGTAATAATAATCATTTGCTACTTATCTTTTGGGCTTAATTTCCATAAACAGTAATAACAATTAGATACTCGGATAAGAGTCATTCATAGTAGATTTGTTGTATATTTTGAATACTGTATTAACTCTTTGTTTTTAGCCAGGCTTCAAACTTTGCTGTTTTCCTATTCATTAACTTGATGATTTGCTTAACAAAATTGAAGGTAACACTAACATATTTACAGCACCATTCATACTTTGTTTATGTAAAAAGCAATAATTGAAGTGTGAAGTAAGGTTTCCTGTTAGATAATTGACCTTACAGTGTATGGGCATTTAAAATAGTAAAGCCATTTCTCCTAAAACTTGTTGGCATTTAAAATAATAAGATGTAGAAAACTGGCATTTAAATCAATGAGTTGCATCTTGTCAGATTTTTCTAGCTCATTGCTTGAAATGTCAGCAAGCCATGGGTAGCAGACATGTCTGTAGCTATAGGCTCATAATCTACTTGGGGAGGCTTTTCTAACATAATTATTATATAAAACGTGTGTGAATACACATGCTTTTAATTTCCATATTTTCTAAATTCTGTGATATGAAATCAAAACAATATTAACTGAATTTGGAGAATCCAAGCACAGAGTAGGAGTTTAGACTAGAATGGCTTTAAAATGTCCCTTCAGTTCTGTATCACACTTCTGAAATCTAGATCATCTTACTCTTCCCTAATGAAACTTGTCATTCTGTCTTCCATTTCCTTTCCTGAGGTCTTATCTCTGAAAAAGAAAATAAGTAACTATGTAAGCATTCTCATCTAGTCTTACCACCCAAGACACCTAAATCCATAAGATGACAAATATTAGAGTTACAAAAGAAACTTTAAAAAATGTTGGTCTTTATCATTTAAAACTTATTAACTGTTTATCACCCTAGGGACTGAATTCCATGCAGATATAATGTTGCTTTATTTGTTCAATAATATCTTTCATGGACCAGTGGAGCCACTTTTATTACAGTTCCTGGAGAAATTGAACAGTTCTCTTTATTGGGGGACAGCAAATTATGGCTTGTCACTAAATGTAGCCTATGGCCTGTTTATGTAATATCCTCATGCTAAAGAGTTATGGGGAAAAAAATAGGAAGATAATGCAACAGAGACTATGTGGCCTGTAAAACCCAAAATATTTACCGTGGCTCTTGATGGAAAATGTCTTACGCTGTTTTTAGTATCTTCACCAGGTCCTTAAAATACTAAGAGATGCCTAAAAGTCATTAATTTCCATATCCTACTTATTAGGATATGGAAATTATCAGATATCAGCAACCTGAAACAGAAGCAAATATAATTTAATGGTAGGACAAGTGGGATTATGGAAGAGAGACAAAGGAGATCTGGCTTGTAGGAGAAAAGTAGAGCCCAGCATTCATCCAACCTACTCTTTTTTAGCTTTTTATTTTTTTTTCATTTAACATAATAAATGTGAAAAGATAACTTTTTATTTTGAAATAAACTTATAGTAAAAGTTGTAAGAGTAGTACAAAAGTTTCTATATACCCTTTACCTATGTTCACCAGTTGTTGACATTTTTTTTTTTTTTTTTTTTTGAGACAGAGTCTCACTTTGTTGTCCAGGCTAGAGTGAGTGCCATGGCGTCAGCCTAGCTCACAGCAACCTCAAACTCCTGGGCTCAAGCGATCCTCCTGCCTCAGCCTCCCGAGTAGCTGGGACTACAGGCATGCGCCACCATGCCCGGCTAATTTTTTATATATATATCAGTTGGCCAATTAATTTCTTTCTATTTATAGTAGAGACGGGGTCTCGCTCTTGCTCAGGCTGGTTTTGAACTCCTGACCTTGAGCAATCCGCCCGCCTCGGCCTCCCAAGAGCTAGGATTACAGGCGTGAGCCACAGCGCCCGGCCCAGTTGTTGACATTTTGCCACATTTGCCTTATTATGTATTTTTGTTCTCTCTTTCATAGTAACCACAATACACGCAGACATTTCTTGAACCATATGAGAATAAATTGCAAACATCATAATTCTCATAGCTCTTTAATCCTAAATATTTCAGTATGTCCCGTTTTCCTAAGAAAAAGGACATCCACTTAACCATATCATATAATTACCAAAATCAGGGAAGTTAACCTTGACATAGTATTATATAATCTATAACTTTTATTCAGATTTTACCAATTGTCCCAGTGACCTTTATATTACCCACTCCCCCTTAGTTCAAAATCCAATTTAGGATCACTCACTGAATTTGATTTTCGATACTTTTTAATCTCGGATTCTTCCTCAGTCTTTTATTTTTAATGATAATGACATTTTTAAATAGTATAGAATGCCTTGTAGAATGTCTCTCATTTTAGGTTTCTTTTATATTTATGATTAAATTCATAACATTCTCTTTTGGCAGGAGTATTAAATAAGTGATATTATATCCTTCTTGCTGAATCACTTCATGAAGCACCAATGTCAGCTTAGTCAAATGATATTAACTTTGATCACTTGGTGAGGTTGATGCCTGCTAGGTTACTCCAATAAATATTACTACTTTTCCCCTTGTAATTAATAAGTTATTAGTGGGCAGATACTTTGAGACTATGTAAATGCCTTTTCCTCATCAAACTTTCATTCAATTTTAGTATCAGAGGTAGTTTCTTGCCCAAATCAGTTACTTTTCCAGTGGTTGGAAAATGATGAATTTTCTACATTTTTAGTTGGTGTTACACTGTGAAGAAGAGCTTAAGAGCTTTCCCTTCTCTTCTATCAGTTTGGAGTTAGGATTCTTCCTCTACTCAATAGGTTATCAGGCAGTGTCCCAGGTTTTGTCAGTGGGAGCTCCGTCAGGCCACCTCCTACATCCTTTTCACAAGTACAGTCTTTTTATGAGCACTTTGTTATGTTCTGTATACAGTGTTTTAGGGTCATCTTGTCCTTTTCCTGCTCCAACACTGGAATCCATCTTTCTAAAGAGGTGTGGTTTCTTCGGTGAGGAATTACTGATGCTTGTTTACCCCCTTTTTTGGGCCGATCTTTATACAGCTTCAAAACACCAGCCATTGGGCGATAGTCAGCAGCCTATTTATCATGACTTATATTTTTGGGATATAGCAAAAAATAGTGAAATGCCATCAGTTCATGGCCACTGACAGTATGTCCTTTCAGAATACTGTGAAAGTAGTGGAGGGAAATTAAAGTGTACAAGTTTTTGACTTTAAAGCAGGTTTTTACTTTAAAGACCTCAAACTATGGCCCGCAGGTCACATGCGCCCCGCTGAGGACATTTTATCCGGCCTGTTGGGTGTTTTTGTCACCACTGCCTGTCCTGCTTAGCAGACTTGTCCCGGGCCCACAATGCACATGTGTAGAATGTGCACCACACTCTCCAACGGCCCTCCAACGGTCTGAGGGACAGTGAACTGGCCCCCTGTTTAAAAAGTTTGTGGATCCCTGCTTTAAAGTATTCTTGCCATTTAGGGGAAAAATATTCACATGAACATTTGAAAATAAGCATCACATTTCTTTGTGACACTGAAAATGCAAGTAAAAATCACTTTTTAAAATTTCAAGTGATTAGTTCAATAGTTGAAAGTAATATCTTTAATACCTTGAACTTGTTTTAATGATTTTTAAAAATTGGGGTAATATTTACATATAATAAAATTTATCCAAAGTGTACAGTTTGATGTATTTTGTTCAATGCATACAGTTGTTTAGTCACCGGCATAGTGAAAGACATGGGACAGAATGTGCCTTTGTGCCACTTTGTAGTCTGTCGCTTTCCCAGACCCCCAGATCCATGCATTCACACTAGCTTTTCCTTTTCTAGAATTTTTAATAATGGGAATCATAAAATATAGTCTTTTATGTTTGACTTATTTTACTTAGCATAGTTTTTGAGATTGATTCTTGTTTCTGTGGTAATTTTTTGTTCCCTTTTATTGCCAAGTAGTTCCTCCATAGCATGGATATGGCACAGTTTGTTTTACTCATTCACTTTTTTATGGACTTCTGAGATGTTTTCATATTTTGACTATTATGACTTATTCATATATGTCTTTTTGTGAACATATATTTTCATTTTTCTAGGATCAATATCTAGAATTGGAATTATAGGGGTTGTGTGCCATGTATATGTTTAACTTTGTAAGATATTACCATATTGTTTACCAAAGTAACTTAGCCATTTCCGTCAGCAATGTAAGACAATTCCAGTGTTCCTCATCTTGTCAATACTTTGTATTATCAATCTTTTTCACATTTTAGTGGATGTGTAGTGGTATTTCATTGTGGTTTTAATTTTTATTTCCCTGGTAACTGGTGATGTTGAACATCTTTCGATTTATATATTTTATATGTTGTATTAAGAATTTTTGCCCATTTTAAAAAGCATGTTATTAAGTTGTAATAAATATTTATATATTCTGTATAAATGCT
This sequence comes from Microcebus murinus, assembly GCF_040939455.1. Taxonomy (NCBI): domain Eukaryota; kingdom Metazoa; phylum Chordata; class Mammalia; order Primates; family Cheirogaleidae; genus Microcebus; species Microcebus murinus. Next base: position 28,749,463 of record NC_134117.1, on the reverse strand, counting down.
GTATAAATGGTCAGATATGTTATACAAATATGTCTCCCAGGCTATAGCTTGCCCTTTTCTTAATTGTGTCTTTTGAAAAGCAGAAGTTTTAATCACAATGAAGTTCTTTTTAATCAGTCTTTTTCTCTTAAAATTGTTTTTTTCACATCCTGTTCAAGAAATCTTTGCCTAATCCAGTGTCAGATGTAAAAGAAAATCTAATGTTTTCTTCTAGAAGTTTAATGATATTAGCTGTTATATTTTGATCTCTGATTCCTTTCTAGTTTAATTTTCTATGTTGTGTGAGAGTTGAGGTTTTATATTCCAAATGAAAATCCAGTTCTTCTAGCACCATTTGTTGAAAAGACTGTCTTTTCCCACATTGAATTACCTTAACACCGTTGTTAAATTATTTGACCATACACGTCAGTATATTTCTGGACTCTACAGGCATACCTCAGAGATAGTGTGAGTTGGATTCCAGACCACTTTAATAAAGCAAACGCCACATAAAGCAAGTCACATGAATTTTTTGGTTTCCCAGTGCATATGAAAGCTATATTTACATTATACTGTAGTCTACAGTGCATATACAAGCTATATTTATGCTATGCTGGTGTTTGTGTGCATTGTGTCTAGAGAAACAATGTACATAATTAAAAAATATTTTATTGCTAAAAAATGCTAACAATCATCTGAGCCTGTAGTGAGTCATTCATTTTTGCTGGTGGATGGTCTCGCCTTGATATGGATGGCCGCTGACTGATCAGGGTGGTGGTTGCTAAAAGTTGGGGTGGCTGTGGCAGTTTCTTAACCACTTTGGTACGGTGCTCACTGGCCGTGAAACCTTGCCCACAGCCGGCACTCATAGTCTGCACGATAGTTTGTGCTGTGCATTGACGACGAACCCATTTTGCTCTTATGTGATGAGGAAAGCTTTAAAGCACTGAAAGCTTGTTTTACTTTACAGGCAGCTTTGCTTGTAATGTAAATCAGAATAGGTAACATATACATATATGTTTTTATTATGTTATTTTTAAATGTTCACAGTTTTATTCTGATAAATGAAAAATTAGAAAAGTCATTTCACGGCTGTCGGCTAAAGTCGACGCTCGGTTGATCTGTAGCTATTGACTGTAGTTGACGCTCGGCTGTGCGCGTTCATCTGTGGCTGTCAACTATAGTTGATGCTCGTACCGAAGTGGTTAAAGAAGACATCATTGAAGTTTGCTGTGCCAGTACTCTTTCTTTCAGGAAAGATTTCTCTGTAGCACATGATACTGTTTGATAGCATTTTATCCACAGTATAACTTTTTTTCAAAATTGGAGTCATTCCTCTCTAACTCTATTGCTGCTGTATCGACTAAGTTTGTATAATATTCTAAATCCTTTGTTGTCATTTCAACAATGTTTATAGCATTTTCACCAGGAATAGATTCCATCCTAAGAAACCACTTTCTTTGTTCATCCATAAGAAGCAATTCTTCATTCATTCAAGTTTTATTATGAAATTTCAGTTATTCAGTTACATCTTCAGGCTCCAGTTCTAGTTCTGTTGCTATTTCCACCACTTTTACAGTTTCTTTCTTCACCAAAGTTTTGAACCCCTCCAAGTCATCCATGAGAATTGAAATCAACCTTTTTCAACTTCTGGTAATGTTGATATTTTGACCTCCTCCCATGAATCATGAATGTTTTTTTTTTTCCCCCTCTCTTGAGTCTGCTTGCTAAGGAAACAAATGTTCTTAATATTATCTAAAGTGGTGGGGTATTCTTTCTGGAAGGTTTTTGATTTACTTTGCATTTCCATTAGAGGAATCACATCTACAGCAGCTGTAGCCTTACAAAATATACTTCTTAAATAATAAGACTTGAAAGTCAAAATTAATCCTTGATCCATGGGCTGCGGAGTGGATATTATATTAGCAGGCATGAAAACAACATTAATCTCCTTGTACACACATCTCTCGGGTGACCAGGTGCATTATCAATAAGCAGTAGTAAATATTTTGAAAGGAATCGTTTTTTCTGAACAGTAGTTCTGAACAGTGAACTTAAAATATTCAGTAAACCACGTGGTGAACAGATGTGCTGTCATCTTGGTTTAGTTGTTCCATTTATAGAGCACAGGAAAAGTAGATTTGGCATAATTCTTAAGGGCCCTAAGATTTTCAGAATGGTAAATGAGCATTGGCTTAAAGTCACCAGCTGCTCTAGCCCCAGACAAGAGAGTCACTTGTCTTTTGACACTTTGAAGTCAGGCATTGACTTCTAGCTATGAAAGTCCTAGATGGCATCTTCTTCCAGTAAGAGGCTATTTTGTGTACATTGAAAATCTGTTGTCTAGTGTAGCCACCTTTATCAATGATCTTAGCTACATCTTCTGGATAATTTTCTGCAGCTTCTCCACCAGCATTTGTTGCTGCTGTGGGTGTTTGTTTGTTTGTTTGTTTGTTTTTTGAGACAGGGTCTCACTCTGTCACCTAGCTAGAGTGCAGTAGCATGATCAATGCTCACTGCAACCTCAAAGTGCTGGGCTCAAGCAATCCTCCTGCCTCAGCCTCCCAAGTAGCTGGGACTACAGGCGTGTGCCACCATGTCTGGCTAATTTTCCTATTTTTTGTAGAGACAGCATCTCACTCTCGCTCAGGCTGGTCTTGAACTCCTGACTTCAAGCAGTCCTCTCACCTAGGCTTCCCAAAGTGCTAGGATTACAGCCATGAACCACTGTACCCAGCCAGCACTTCTCACCCTGTACTTTTATGTTATGGAGACAGTTTCTTTCCTTAATCCTCATGAACCAACCTCTTCTAGCTTCGTCACCTCTCAAGCTGTCATAGAATTGAAGAGAGTTAGGACCTTGGTCTGGATCAGGCTTTAGCTTAAGGGAATGTTGTGATTGGTTGGATCTTCTGTCCAGACCACTAAAACTTTCTGCATATATAAGCAATAAGGCTATTTTGCTTTTATGTCATTCACACATTTACTGGAGTAGCATTTTTAATTTCCTTCAGGAACTTTTCCTTTGCATTCGCAGTTTGGCTAACTGGTGCAAGAGTCCTAGCTTTTGCCCTAACTTGGCTTTCAACGTGCCTTCCTCACTAAGCTTAATTATTTCTAGCTTTTGATTTAAAGTGAGAGATGTGCTACTCTTTCTTTTACTTGAACACTTAGATGCCATTGTGGAGTTATTAATTGGCCTAATTTCAATACTGTTGTGTCTCAGGGAATTGGGAGGTAGAGGAGAGGAAGAGAGACAGAGAAATAGCCAGTTCATAGAGCAGTTGGGACACACATAACCATCTTCCATGGGTGTGGTTTGTGGCTCCCCAAAACAATTACAATGGTAACAGCAAATATCACTTATCACAGATCACTATAATGAAATAATAATAATGTAAAGTTTGAAATATTGTGAGAATTAACCAAAACCTGATGCAGAAACAGAAAGTGAATACATGCTGTTGGAAAAATGGTGCCAAGAGGCTTGCTGGGCCTCTTGGCACCAGGGTTGCCACAGACCTTTAATTTGTAAAAAACAACAAAAAAATAGTATCTACAAAGTACAATAAAATCAGGTATGCCTGTATTCTGTGCCCCTGATCTCTATGTCCATTCTTACACCAATACCACCACTATGTCTTGATTATTTTCTTTATATCTGGAAATCTAGTAGTTTGAGTCTTTCTTAAGCATTTCTAGTAGCTCAGAGAGAGAGAGAACTACTTTAAGTTGTAGAGAAAAACAGAATAAACACTCTGCTATGTTAATGAAATTAAGGTTCCTATAAAAAAGGTTTCATGTGGCCTTAGGTTAGCTTACTTTTTCTTGCCTTTCTGCCTTCTGACATGTGAGAATACAACAAGAAGGCCCTCACCATACACCAAATGCCAGTGCCTTCATCATGAATTTTCAGGCTCCAGAACTTTGAGAAAATAAATTTCCTTTCTTTGTAAATTACCCAGTCTCAGGTATTTTGTTATAGCAGCACAGAATGGATTAAGACATATTCCATATTTTATCATACACAAAAGATATTCGTATAAGAAGTATTAAAAGATCACATTAGGTGATGAACAGGCATATTATAAAATATTTGTAATATTATTACAAATATTATTTATAATATTATAAAAACTTTTTGTATTGGAGAAGATTTCAACCCATTCAGTATTATATCCCCTCCCCTACTTTGGGTGATAAATGGTCAGACCATAAAGCATTGGCAGCTTCTATAGCTCTTGTTCTCTATGCCTCTTCCTGCTACCTCCACAGCTCCCTTAAAAGAAATTACCTTAAAAGGATTTTGGGGGCCGGTCGCGGTGGCTCACGCCTGTAATCCTAGCACTCTGGGAGGCCGAGGCGGGTGGATTGCTCAAGGTCAGGAGTTCAAAACCAGCCTGAACAAGAGCGAGACCCCGTCTCTACTATAAATAGAAAGAAAATTAATTGGCCAACTAATACATACAGAAAAAATTAGCCGGGCATGGTGGCGCATGCCTGTAGTCCCAGCTACTCGGGAGGCTGAGGCAGTAGGATCGCTTGAGCCAGGAGTCTGAGGTTGCTGTGAGCTAGGCTGATGCCACGGCACTCACTCTAGCCTGGGCAACAAAGTGAGACTCTGTCTCAAAAAAAAAAAAAAAAAAAAATATAAAAGGATATTGGGAATTGACACAAACTGGTGAGGCTACCAAAGAACATAGCAGCTGAACACAGATGAGCTATACTTTCCTCTGAAAGCTGTATACAAAATTAAATTTCTTTCTCTCTCTTCTTTTATACATTTGTACCAGCAGTAGCAGTCAGAAAATAAAGGAAAAATCATTTTCATAATGAAAATGTAAAGTAATAAGTACAAGAGAACTACATGAATAAAGTACAGAATCTTAATTGAAATCCATTAAAGTCCACTTGGATAAATTTAAAGCCGTTCCCAAAATAGAAGACCAAATATTTTAAGAATGTTACTTCTTCCTGAATTAATTTCTAGGTATAATGTTATTCTGATCAAAAGTACATTGTCTTCTTTGGAGACCTATAGGGATTGGAGGAGAGAAGAATTCCCTAAGTGATTTTAAAAATAATCTGAAAGAATAAAGCTAGAACAGCCAGGACATTTTAAAATAATGAGTGAGAATTTACCTTCCTCAGTACTAATACTTATATAATAATTTTTTAAAGTATGATACTGTTCGTGGATTTGAAAAATATATCAAAAATGAAATAAACTGTTTCATAGCATCATTGGTATATGATTTTATAAAAAGTTCCCTTAAACATTGGTTGGAAAATTAAGAATTATTCAGTAAATGCTGCTAGAATTATTGGTTAATTATTGGTTTACCTCCAGTAAATTCATAGGAAAGGGGAAAAAAAAACTAAGAACAACAATAAACCATGGAAATATATTGATCCTTCAGTAATCAGAGAAGTACAAATTGAAACAATGGAAGAAACATTTTTTACCATTGAAATCCAGTGTCTGTAAGAACGGCAACATGGTACCCCTAACACTGCTAGTGGGAATGTAAATGTAAAGTTTAATAGCTTTTTATTAGAAAATAGTTTGGGTATATGTTTCAGGAAAAGAAGAAATTGTTTCTTTTGATCCATGCTTTCTCTTCTAGTAATCTATCCTAAGGAAATAATGAGAATTTGGAACAAATTCATTAAAACAATGTATAGTAACTAAAAGACTGGTCTAAGTGCAAATTATGGTTAAATTTATGATACATTTATTAAGACATAAAGGGTTTTTTGAGAAGAATGTGTAATGATATAATAAAAAATGCTTCTAATTTAATACTAATTGAGAAGGGATAAAAATCTATAGTATGAATCTGATTTAATTTTTTAAAATAATTAATGTATCTGCTTTTTTTTTTGAGACAGGGTCTTACTCAGTTCCCTGGGACTAAAATGTGGTGGTATTGTCATACTTCACTGCAGCCTCAAACTCCTGGGCTCAAGATTATGCTGCCTCAGCCTTTCAGAGTAGTTGGAACTATAGGCACTTGCTCTCATGCCCAGCTAATTTTTCTTTTTTTTTTGTAGAGATGGTGTCTGTGTTGCTCAGGCTGGTCTTAAATTCCTGGCCTTACAGTCCTACCAGGTCAGCTTCCCAAAGTGCTGGGATTACAGGTGTTAGCCACAGTGCCCAGCCAAAATTAATTTTCCACATATATGTGTGTGTGTGTGTGTGTGTGTGTGTGTGTTTTAAAGGCTTAAGGGAAATGTATCAAATGATTAGCAGCTCTTAGAATTAGTGGGAATCCTGCTTGTTTTTACTCTTTTTATTTATAGCTTTCTGAGAAGGTAGCCTTTTTCAAGGTTTTCCAGTGAATGAGAAAAATAAGGATTACTTATAAAAGCAAAATCCTATAGGCTTTCTGTGCAATATATTTACTTTAAGAAAAATGAAAATATAGATGATTGTAGCTTATTAATTTTTATGGGTAAATGATAAGACCTTTTTTGTATACAGGAATACAAGGTAAAAGAATGTAAGTTCCTGGTGAAGTTAATATGAATTTTAGCAGCTTAAATGGAGTTGGTTTCAATTTAGAGGTGGGGAGACTCACAAGATCAAAAGACAAAAAGATAACACTGCCACCATGCCCTGCTAATTTTTTCTGTATATATTAGTTGGCCAATTAATTTATTTCTATTTTTAGTAGACACGGGGTCTCACTCTTGTTCAGGCTGGTTTTGAACTTCTGACGTTGAGCGATCCTACCAGATTGCTAGGATTACAGATGTGAGCCACGATGTCTGGCCTATATCATTTCTTTAATATACTTTTTCTGCTAAGTGTTTGCTCAGGAAAAAAGGAACTATGATGTCCACCTTAGCAAATTTCGCAGTTTTATCAAGATTTAATTCTAAATATTACAACTCTTATTTGATGCAAAAAAAGGTGATATTTAAAATAATCCGGGTTCAGTTATTAAAATATGATGATAATAGACTTTATAATATTTAAATTGGTTCTCTGTGTGAGATACTCATACTGTTTTATTATGTAGAGTTTAAGCCAGAATTTCATTAAGTAAATCACATAGGCCCATGAAAGAGCTATGCAGGAAACCCTTTGAGTTAATGGTGCTGTCACTCTTAGGAAATGCTATAAGCTCTTCTACTGTCATCCCTCTCCCATTTTTTTCAGTTGTTTATTAAGGAGAGTCTTTAAAAAACATAATGGCTACTTGCTGCTCCCAGAACTATAGAATCAAAAGCCTCTGGGTTTTTGTTCTAGACATATATGCTTTTAAGAAGCTCACAGTAGATTATAACAGAACCACCTGTGGCTATGGGCCAGCCAATCTAGGTAGACCAGTTCCTGCATCCTGAAGGAAGCAAATCCCTGGGATATTGTGAATTTCAGTTCAAAGCTTCAACTTTATTCCTATTTAGTTTTGGGCCAACAACTTGTTCTTTAATAAGTAAAAATAATAAATGCAAAGAAGAACGATGGTTTTTGAGTTATAGAAGAATATTTCACATCTGCTTGTTACTATTTAGCATACCATATGTAATAGATCCTTTTAGAATTCAGATATGGGAGATGGAAGATGACATGAATTGTTTTCTTTAACCTCCTATCTCCTGACTATTTGATTAGGTCTATGTCATATAAATTTTTTTGTTTTTATTGGTTCATTTTATTTTGGTATACCTACATACTGTGAGGATAAGCTATATTTTGTTTATATATTGTTACTATAAATGTTTAATGTGGTGACCAGGTGCAGCTGAAAAAAGTATATGATTTTGTGCTATGTTTTTAATCTTTGGTTATTGTTCTGGATAAAAACAAATAAATGAAACAACCATTTAGCTAGTGACAGTTATCCTAAAATAATCTTATAAATTCTAGAAATCACTATCTTAAGGGCATTCAGCAAATGGAGAAACATTTGCTCATAAAAATCTATCAAATTTGAGTAAGAACAGCAAGAGTATGTGGTATTTGAGCCATGTGACCTGCTCCCATCCACCTCCCTAACCGCAGCTTAAGGGAAGCTCTACTCTGAATGGCCAGGGCAGGCAGTAGACATCTTTCATATGCTCTGGCTTAGTGTTGCAGATGCTCTCTGCTCTCTTCTAGACTGGTGAAGTCAGAGGCTCTTTTCCCCCCACTCAGCTTTTACTCAGAGTGGAAATCTATCCCAGGCATGATAGGCTGAGAATACTGGGGCCAGATTGCTCCAGCCCCAGTTCATTTATAGGGCAGAGGTTCCATGCAAGGGAAAACAAGTCAGTATGATTGTGGGCTACCATCCTTACCCACCACCTTGCTCATAGAGCAAAGATGTCACTTTAAGAGAAGTAGATCATCATCCCATCCTCCAGTTCCAGTGCAGTGATTCAAAGGTTCTTCCAAGGGAAAGGGCAGGCCTAAAGAAAGGGAGAACGCCACAATTCTCCCCAAGGGGAGTATTTTTAACAGAATTTAGGAAACCTCATGCCTAAAGGTATTGAAAACAGTGAAGATCTTTTGTGAACAATTAGGAGTCTATAGCTCTACATTAGTAGCTACAAGTGAAATAAATGACAAACCTGTTAGAAGTTTAACAGAGTACCAGAAAGAGAGACAGCTGCGAGCCCTCCTACAGTTGAAGCAAGTCTCAAACACTGACAACACTTTGCCTCTGTAAAGGGACCAACTTTTATTTTATTAGACTATGGAGCAATTTATGCCCTAAGGTGTGGCAAAAACCAGTTGAACAGTCAACTAACAATTAGTGAAGGCTAACACCTAGGAGGAATGAAACCGATCATTCCTGATGGATGGGGAACTCTTCATGCTCAAAGTAGCACCCTCCAAATAGTGATAACAGAACCTACATGCTGCCAGTGAAATAGACTTAAGTGAACTAGAGATAAAGAGGGACATTTTCTAATTAATATTAAAAGGGCTTGTCCATCAGGAAAACATATTTATGTATGCACCCAACAAACAGAGCCTCGAAATGCGTGAAGCAAAATCCAACAGAATCGAAGGTAGGAATAGAGAGTGCAACAATAATCGTTAGACATGTCAATCTCTGACTTTCAGTAATGGAGAGAACATTGAGGCAGAGGATTAACAAAGATGTGGAAGACTTAAAATATTATGAATCGATTAGGCCCAACAGATATCTATAGAACACTCCACCCAATAAAAGCAAAATATTCATTCTTCTCCAATGTAAGTGGAACATTGTCCAGGATAAACCAAATGCTAGGCCATAAAACAATAAATTTTAAAGGATTGAAGTCATACATAGTATGTTTTCCAACCATGGTGAAATGAAATTAGAAATCAATAACAGGAATGTGGGGAATTCACAAATATGTCAAAATTAAAGGACATATTTCTAAATAATGAATGGATTAAAAAAAGAAGTCACAAAATTAGAAAATACTTTGAAGCCAGGTACAGTGACTCATGCCTGTAGTCCCAGCAACTTGGGAGGCTGAGACGAGAGGATCACTTGAGCTCAGGAGTTCAAGGCTATAGTGAGCTATTATTACACCACCACACTCTAGCCTGGGTAACAGAACAAGACATTGTCTCAAAAAAAAAGAAAAGAAAAAGTTTGAGATGAATTAAAACAAAAAACGTACCAAAACGTTACCAGTGCTTAGGAGGCTGTTTATAAATGACTGTGTAAAAAGTTCTCAAATCAATATTGTAATCGTTCACATTAAGACACTAGAAAAAGAGGAGCAAGCCAAACCCAACATGAGCAGAAAGACAAATAATAAAGATTAGAGTAGAAATAAATGAAACAGTATAGGAAAAATGATAGAGAAAATTAAAGTCAAAAGTTGGTTCTTTGGAAAGGTCAACAAAATTGATAAACCTGATCTAGAGCTGATCAAGAAAAGAGAAGACTCAGATTACTAATCATGAATGATATAAGAGAAATCAGAAATAAAAAGGATTGTATGAGGAATGCTCTGAACAATGTTTTGCTAGCAGATAATTTGATGAAATAGGCAAATTCCTAGAAAGATACCAGCTACGTAAACTGACGTAAGGAGAAGTAGAAAGACTGAATAGGTCTGTGTTGTGTGTTGAATTGTGTCCCCTGAGAAAATATGTTAAATCCTAACCCCTGGTACCTGAGATACCAGAGGTTCTTATATTTTTGTTTGTATTTGAAAATATAATAGTCCCCCAGTATCTGAGGGGAAATATATTCCAAGACTTTAAGAGGATGCCTGAAACCACTGATGGTACTGAACCCTATATATACTATTTTTTTCCTATATGTACATACCTATGATAAAGTTTAATTTATAAATTAGGCACAGTTAGAGATTACTGTGGGACTAGGTTAGTTGCTCTGTGTTGCTTTATATTAGAAGGTAGCCTGAATATATTACATTAAACGAAGTTTAAGTAGAGATAAGTTGTTCAGTGTCTGACATAAAATGATTGAATGTAGGGCTAAGGACTTAAGTACAGTTTATGCCACATAATGTTTGATTTTTAAAAATCACTAAACAATGAAATGGTACCAAAGTATAATACAGTTGAGGATTTTATTGGACTTCAGTTGATGCCTGTTTCTAACACCTTTTTACATGTTAAATCAGTATCAAAATTATATTATTATTTTTAAAATATTAGTAGTCTTTAGCCTATAAAAAAGAATGTTGACAGATACAACTATAATAAAGGTTCTTATGGTTTATAAGACTTAAAATATTGTTAAAAATTTTTTTAAATGCATTTTAATTATTTTTAATGCTATATTTACTAGTATTTTCTACATGACTTTCTTTGTTTCTACCAAATAAGGATTCATTCCTTTAACAAGTTTTTATTTTTACTTGTTTACTTATTTTTCATTTATTTTTTCTTTGAGATGGGGTCTCATTATGTTGCTTAGGCTGTTCTTGAACCCCTGAGCTCAAGTGATCCTCCCACCTCAGCATCCCAAGTAGCTGGCTTATAGGCGAGTGCCACTGTGTCCAGCTAAAAAATTTTTAACAAATTATATAGCAGATTTACTGTATCTTATATAGAAATGTTAAAGGATATTTATTTTAGTTTGAATTTGCAAGTGAGTTCTTCATATTAAACTATTTGTTTGCAATATATAATTGATGTTAAATGTTTCTGCAAAATACATGTTTTGGTGTGCTCTCGACACAATTGTGATGAGAAATCATAAAAAGCTGGTTGCAAATATCAGTGGGTATATTTAAAATCTTTGAGTAAATCATTTGTGCATTATAATACGCATTCAGTATGTTCAATTTCTTTGCATTGTGCCGAGACTTGTCCCATTTTCTTAGTGCAACTTTAAGTTTTCCATGATGAAAGTAAATGCATGAATTCATATACTGCAGTGATTTGAAGTAAATTATGGGGACTAGAATTTAAAGAACACTTAAAAGATGCACTTTGCTATTCTTTATGTTCTTATTTTCTATTATTGTAAGATACAAGAGTGGAAGTAAGTTGAAATCATTATCAATTTAGTCTAGTACTCCTGCAGTGTGGGAGCAGATGCTGGGGGTTTCTGGGATGAGTTTAGTGCAACATATTGGAACTTGGTCAGAGAAATTTTGCAACATTTTATATTGCAAAGATGTTCAAGTGTGTGTGTATATACTTCGTGTGTGTGTGTGTGTGTGTGTGTTTGTGTGTATAAATAAAAGAACTAAAGTGCTTACACTTAGAACATGCATTCTGTTTTGCAGTTCTTTTTTTTAGTGCTGCTTTTGACCTGTTAATCAATTTTACAACCCACTAAAGGTTTGAGAACCACAGTTTGTAAAACAGTAATCTAGGGACAGAATTATGAATCCAAATATATTTTTTGAAGTTTTTTTCCCTAAGGGCCTTTTTAAAATGTTTGTGTTTTGTGTCTGGTGAAAACAGATCTCATACTAGGAAGGCAAACATGATCCTCAAATGAGATTTGGGGCTGAAAAAGTTTCTTTTTTTTTATTTAAAGAATCATAATGAGCTAAGCACAGTGCCTTACGCCTATAGTTCTAGCATGTAGGGAGACCAAGGCAGGAGGATTGCTTGAAGCCAAAAGTTCATGACCAGCCTGAGTAACATAATGAAACCCTATCTCTGCAACAAATAGAAAAATTAGCTGGGCATGGTGGCTCGCTCCTGTAGTCCCAGCTACTCGGGAGGCTGAGGCAGGAGGATTGCTTGAGCCCAGGAGGTTGAGGTTGCATTGAGCTGTGATGATGCACTCTAGCCTTGGCAACAGAGTAAGATTCTATCTCAAAAAAAGGGCATATATCTCCATTGAGTTGCCTGTGAACTATTACTGTAGTATAATAGAACCAATCTATTTGGTTGCCCAAGGAAATTTTCCCTTTGGTAATTATATAGTTTAATTAGAGTTTGCCTGTAAATTTTGAACAAAATTCATAATCAGAGAACGTGGATAAAATCCATCCAAAGTATATGTTTATACTCATTTAATTTTTATATTAATATTTTTGTGGAGATAAATTTTATCCTGATTTGAAGTTTTAAAATATTTTAATTGTACTAGTTTGTCTTATTTGCTGTTAACATTTATCTTTGATTATGCATCTGTGCTTTTGATATTGAATGAGAAAAGATTTTTGTGCAACTATTTCACCAAATATTTTTACAGGGACACTTAGTCGGTCTGGATGAACCAGCTTCGGGAGCTGGGCAAGAAGCTCTGCTTAAACAAGAGCAAGCAAAAATCATTCGATTCGAGAGACAAGCAGAGGAGTTCCTCAATGCAGTCTTTTATAGAAAAGGTTGGTTTCAGTGAAGAATGACTTAGCATCTGCTTGTCTTGTTTTAATCTGCTTAATTTCAATGTCATTTTAAAAGTTACTCTTAAAAATATTTTTCTTTATTGATGGTATACTTTATATTTCTCTATATTCCTTTGGTCAGATTAAATTTGGAACAGGGTTAAGGCAACCCCTGTACCCCCTTTAGGCTCTGAAGTGACAGTGAGTTTTAGTTAAATAGTTGAGAGTTTATGAAACTCTGAAAATTGTAATATCTTAGTACTTCTATATTTGCTAGACAGATTTTCTTACCGAGACAAGTTAACTTTTTAATCACTGATAACTATATATAAACTGTGAATTTTTGGTAATTCTAACCTGAAATTTAATTAGACCAGAAATGTAGTTATGTGTTAAAATTAGATTTATAAGCATTTTTTTCTCCACACTTTAACTGAAATTTTTTGTATTGTTAAAATTAGAGAAACTCATTATTATATAATAAACTTTCCCCCTACATTTGAGGTGGCATTAATAGCTTCACCTCTTGCATTTTTTTTTCAATTTATCTTTCTCCTTGAACTTTGATAAGTTTATTTTACATTTCTTTTGAAATACAGAAAATTTCTCCAGTCATAGTCTTGAGGTTTAGAATTCTTCATGGAGACATTTACTTCTTTTCTGTATGCACAAAACATAATTGCTATCAACCAAGAACTTAAGAAAACTTTCTTTCCTGATCCATTCTAGTGAAGTCTTTACATTCAAGAAATTCTTCCTAAGGGGATCTGTATTTCTTAGTTATACTTCTCTAGTTCCAAGAGGAAGATTACTATGATAGGTTCTAAAATGGTTTCCTATAAACTCCTGATAATTTTGAATATCCAAACCTTCAGCTGACTCAGTGATGCCATTTTCTTTAATATTTCTTCATATGTTCTAGTTTACAATTCTTATTCCTCTGAAAATTCCCTTCTTCCCTCTGAAATTTGAAGGGTTTATTTTGATTGTACACTGGTTAAAAGTCTGATAAATGCTGGTTCTAATGGGTTTGTTACAGTTGGATACCAGCTGGGCTTCTACTTAATGTGACCAATGTTTTCAAAAGGTGGTATGAGGCGAAATGTCACGTAAAATTAAGTAATGCACAGATTATTGTTTTTCTGTGGCACTTTTTTTCCCAGTTTCTTCTATTAGATCCCTAGGCAAAATTAAATCTTTTAGTACATGCTTGCTTCTTTTTTAATACCCACTAGCACCCTCTGACCTAAATCTCCCAGCCAAGTCTCCCATGCTCACCTTAATCCTCATAAAGTGCCTTGAATTCCAAAATTATGTTCATAATAGTAATTTTTTTAGTTTTATGAATATTTGTTTTATTACAATAATTTACATTTATAGTATAAGTGACTGATGTCTCAGTTTATTAACCAAATAAAAAATATTTTCTGCTCCTGTCCTATAGGATGTATACAGGGTCATTGGTCTTATGTGTTGTTACAGCAAGCTTCATTATCTATACAGAGGAAACTCCTCTTCCTGGTTTACCTGGAGGAACTGCTTTCATCCACTCTTTATTTAGGGGGCATTAATGAGGTCAATCATAAGAAGATTCCTACAGAGAAATTCTTTCCTACTTCTCTACTAGTCCTATCCCTTTGGCATAGAGTATTAACCTACATTTAAAGTTTTTATAAGCTTTTTATATTTAGAAATTAAATCTTTGAGCATAACCTTTTGGGGAGGGGAATTTTTACCTTGGAATCAGTCTTGATATATTTCAAGAGATGGAAATCCTCTCAAATTTTAAGTTATGTTTGTGCGTTTGTTTATATACTGGCATGTGAAGCTAGGAAAAAGAACTATTGCTTTGGAATTGAAAGTTCCCTTCCCTTTGCTTTATGTATGAATATTGTTATTTTTAGATATCTTATTAAATCTCTTGAAAATGTCTCAAAGATCGGCATTAGTACTCTTCAGATTAATGCCAGAAGTGTTTAGTATCCAGGGATATGATGGGCACTTTAGTCTCGAGAATATTTTGTTTTTATAAATAATTAAGATCTTTGGATTTGGTCCTTTGTTTCCAAGTACTGCAAATTGTGTATTTTAAGTAATTGAATGTGCATAAGTTATATGTGTTTAAGTAGAAACATTTGCAATAAAAGTGGGCTTTTGGGATGTGGACTATAATAAATTTTAATTTAAGAACAATGTACCTTCTACAGCTGTCATAATCACATTTTTTTAGCTTGCTTTGTGACTTGGATTAGAAGATTTGACACTTTTTCTAAAAGTTAGATTCACATTTTCAAATATACAGATGGCTATAATGTAACACATTTTTCTGTAGTTTTATATTGATCTGATTTTTTTCTTTTATTTGACTCAATTGTGTTCCTTTGGGCATGGGTATGTTTATAGATATGTGTTTTAAGTAAGTCAAAGAATGAAATCTGTTTTAAAAACTTTCAAAAGATACAGATATTTAAATGGCAGAGATGTCATTCATATGAAAACATTGAATATGTTTTTTCTCATGATTGTGTTACTCATTCAGGAAAGAGACAAGATATGCTGCAGGCATTTAAAGCTCAAGAGGTTTATGGTATTTATCCTAAAATCTTTGACTCTTTACGGAGCTCTTTTGTCATATTAGTTTATTAATACTAGTTAAACAGAGACATTTCATAAATTATTTCATGTTGCTTCCTGTTTGAAAATACTCCTCTTTATGTATTACATATTCCCCAACATTTCAGTAGGAGAAGGATACACTAATATATTAAAACTTGGGGGCCAGGCATGGGAGCTCACGCCTGTGATCCTAGCACTCTGGGAGGCAGGAGGATTGCTTGAGCTCAGGTTTTTGAGACCAGCCTGAACAAGAGCAAGACCCCATCTCTACTAAAAATAGAAAATTTGTCAGGCATGGTCGCATGCGCCTGTAGTCCCAGGTAACTACTGAAGAGGCTGAAGCAGGAGGGTTGCTCGAGCCCAGGAGTTTGAGGTTGCAGTCAGCTATGATCGTCACTGAATTTTACCTGGGGCAATGGAGGGAGAGTCTGTCTTCAAAAAATAAATATATATACATATATAAAAACTTGTAATTTTATATAGTCATTCATATGGAGATTGTATGCCATATAGAGGAAAAATGGATTTTAACAGGAAAGTTAAATGACTAAAAATCCAGTGGATAGAGTTATTTAAAAAGCAGTATATGGGAAAGTGTATATTAAAACATTTGAGAAACCATTGTTAGTGATTGTAGCAGCTTCTGAACCTTACCTAATTGAATACCTTTATTCTTAGGTATCTAGAATATTCATAGTCTCTAATTATGAAGAGAAAACTTAGGGTTAAAAATACTTCTTAGTAAGAAACATTATTATTGGTAGAGCAAGCCTCATTAAACTTCAGAGAATTAAATATTTTGACTTTATGAGCATCTCCTGATATCGAGTATTGTCCTTCAGGGAAAAAATGTTATGTTTTTAGGAGTCCTATGAAGTTTTAATGATGTGTTTGTTGCTTGTTTTTTGTTTGTTGTGGAGATTTTAGATTTTAGTTAGTATAAGAGTCAGTTTTTCTTTAACTTTTAAATAAACCTCTTAAGTTTCTTACAGGTACAAAATACTGTGGGTAAAGTTATTTGCTCTCTATAGCTAATCTTTAAAAGACCAAGGAAACTGAGGTTTTCTAAGAACCATCTTCTAAAGCCTCAGAAGTATAGTGGGGAGTAAAGGTCACAGATAAACAGTAAGATCAGGGGGAAAGTTTTAATCAAGGATCTATCACTAACCATCTGTACAGATTTGTAGAGGCCACTTACTCTTTAGATCATATTTCCCTGATTTGTTTTTGTTTTTACAAAAAGGAGTATTTCATAGTGATTGATTTGATTGACTCATTTATTACTCAACTAAATTGAATGCACACTTTCACTAGGCAAGATTAGGTATGCAAAGGTAAATACAATCTCTGCTCTTGAGAAGTTTAGTCTTCCTGATTGACTGTTACAGTGTGGTAATTATAGAGACCTGATAATATGTTTATGCAAATCATTTCCCTCTCAACCTCGTATGACCTTCAGGGTCCCTTCCAGTGCTAAAAGTTCTGTGAGCTAATGAATTCATATTGTCTAAACTTAGCATTGACTAGTAATTGATAACTTAGATGTTTATTTTATTATATCCCTAGCTATAGTGTTAACAGTTGGCAGGGTGTATTTAAATAACTTATGGAAAATATGTGGTCTTTCTTAGGCTTTTGAGATTTGGCATTTAAATTAAACTCCTAGCCAGGGATTTTAAAATTGTCCCCAGACCAGCAGCATCTAGGAACCTGTTAGAAATGACAGTTCTTGAGCCCACCCTAGAACTACTCAATCAGAAAGTGTGGGGGTAGGACCCAGCAATCTGTTTTTACAAGCCAGCAGAGTTATTCTGATGAACATTAAAATGTAAAAACTACTGCCCTAGCCTATCATAGGATCTTAAAATAAGTATCTCCTTTTATATAATCTTGGTATGCCTTCAATCTTAAATAGGAAATAAATTAAGCACTCATTAACTCACTAACTCATTCTTCAAAAACCAAGGTGAATTGGCTGAGGAAAAATATAGGGAAACCTGATGTGATCTATAGATGTAACAAGGGAGAGATTATTTCATAAGAGAAGGGTTTTGGGATTTCTATATCAGGTAAGTGATTCATGCCCATAAGATATACTATTTGTTATCCCTTTAATTTCATAATCCTGGGGGGAAATGTTTAGACATATTTTTATGAAACATTTCTTTTTTGAAAATCTGTAATTCAAAAGTTAGAGATTAAAACTATAAGTCAAAAGGAGAATACTATTTTTAAGATATTGCATTTTAAGGAAAAGAAAATGAAATTTTATGTTTACTTGAAAGCTGTCTTTTTTAAGTACATTATCCCACTTTAAAAGTAAATAAATCTTTATTTACAGACAGTCCCTGGGTCTCCGACCCCAATATTCCCCTAGTGGCCCGTGAGATCATGCAGCGAATGATCCAACAATTTGCTGCTGAATATACCTCAAAAAATAGCTCTACTCAGGACCCCAGCCAGCCCAATAGCACAAAGAACCAAAGCCTGCCGAAAGCATCTCCAGTCACCACCTCTCCCACGGCTGCAACTACTCAGAACCCTGTGCTCAGCAAACTTCTCATGGCTGACCAAGACTCACCTCTGGACCTTACTGTCAGAAAGTCTCAGTCAGAACCTAGTGAACAAGGTATGGTTTGATGTCAAGGTCTCCTCTGTCCAATCAGCATACTTTAACTTGGGGAGAAAAAAAATATTGGCAAGTAGAGCGCCAGCAACAATAATAGAATAAAAACTAATGTGATTCTTAAGTTATTTCTGACTATGCAGTAATGGAGAAGTACAAATAGAGTTGTTACAACCTATCCATCATCAGTTTGTAGTCATGATTGATGTACTACCCAGGAAAGTCAGGTGATTACAGTTGTCACTGACTGATCTTTTAAGTTGCTTGAATTTATATGAGCATTTTACATTTTGCAAAGCATTGTCACATCTTTTTTTTTTTTAACTCTTATGAAAAAGTAAGTTTTTCCCCTTATCCATTAATGTTCTAGGATTAGCCCCTGAGAAGTATGCCTTTACTTGTTAGGTATAAGTTATATACTCTGTACATTAGATCATAAGAAAAAATATATATTATTTACAATTAAAAAAAAAAACTAGGGTTAGAAATAGAGAAGACAATAGAACACACTTTAGGTTGTTAAGTGTATTCAGTGTTTTATAAATACATAAACACATCCCCTGTATTATGAAATAACCTTAAAATATTTCTGAAAGGGAATTTGTTGATGAGGACCCTAATTAAGTGAAGAGGTTAAAGAGGTTATCAGTTTTGTTTAGCAAATGTTTCTTGCATCTCTGAAAAGTTTATTCTTTTCAATAAATTAAATATTCTTGTTGCTTTGTGATCTCATTTACCTTTAATTTCACAAAGACTGAAGTGAGCATTTCAAGTCAGCCATTGTTTGAACCACTGCAAATTATAAATTGGTGATGTCTATACTAATGAGATTTTGTTGTTGTAGAAATCTTGGAATACAGAAAGGTTATGAGATACATGGATTTATTAGCTAGAAATACATGTTTATTTTGGGAAGAAAATAAATTTAATTCTTAAAAGAACTTCCTTGAAAGGACTTTGTTTTGAGTAATTTTCCTTTGCTTATTTCCTGTTTCTGTGTGGTGAACAGCAAACAAAGTATCCAAGTTCTGAGATACTTCCTGACAGGATACCTCCGAATTGTCCTATGCTCACATTGATCATGTACCCTTGTTTAACTTATTTGTAAAATTGTGTCTTGTCTTTTTTATTGATGATTTCCTTTACAATAAATTGGTAGTTTTTACTAAAAATCTCGTTGCTCTAAATATTGCATCAAAAGCTACAGGTTTATATTAGGAGAGTGGCAGCATAGAAATGTATTTAAAGTATTAATCATGGAGGTTAACATACAGTATTGTAGCTAGTGTTGCACTTAAGAGAGAAGTGATGGCAGCATGCTCTTACCAGGAGAAATTTGAACTGCATGATAGCATTATAGTGTATAAACTTCAAATGAAGCAGAAATTTTTAAATTATATTTCCTTAATGAATCTTGGTGTTTTCAACTTCAGTCACAGTATTTTTAGTGGTAGATCTAAAGTGTGTTGCCTATTTAGTTTATAAGTTTCTAAACAAGACTGTCTTTGGTTGGAAATATTTTAAGCAATACATTTGCTTGTTGGATAGATGCCTAATGGGTTAGATGTCTAACAGCATACTTGGTTTTTGTAAGATTACAATTATATTTTTAGAACTATTAGTGACTAAAGGACAAAACTGTTTATGAGGGTGGACTTTTTGTTTATAAATTCAGTTGGATGTTTGTTTTTAACAGCTTGAAATAGGGAGTGTTAGAATGTCCTCAGACACAAGTCATGAGTAGATTTTATCCTGTGGTAACCAGATAGCAAAACCTTTCTGCTGGCCAGCTGAAAATTGGAGGCTATGAGTATTATCTTGCTCTGTTAATTTTGGCAGCTTTAAAAGTTGAGTGGCAGCTTTAAAAGTTGTCCAGACTATGAGATATTTTTTCTAGATATGTCTATAAAGGGGAAAATGCCTTTGAAGGAAAAGAAAGTCTTCTAATTTTGTGTCCATAACATGAATTTGTGATTTGGTCTGGCTTCAGTAAAAATTGGTTATACTTCTAGGCTCTCATTGGTATCAAGACTGTTTCATTCTTCTTTCCTCAAACTTTGTCCACCTATTTTTAATGCGTTCTTAACTGAAAACACCTTGCCTTTATAAATTTCAGCAGGTGAATTTTGAATCTGTGCAGATTTTTTCCAAAATGTTGAATCCAGATAAATCATTTTTTATAAATGTGTCCAAAGAATAATTAGGACACACCCAAATTATAAACCATTAACAACTGATTTATCTTACACATTATCTTGTTTAGTGTACATGTAATTTAACCATATAAACTTATATGTTAAAATGATTTTTGTCTGCCTTAAAATTTTCTGTATCCAACTTTAATGTACTTTTGGAGTTTCAGATAGATTTTGCTCTTAAGAAATTTGGTTTTATCGTTTGTATACCATGTGGGACATTAAAAACTCATGCTTTGATCAGGTAAATTTAGAAAATGAAGTCTTAAGAATTCTAGTGCAGGTCCTCATGCTATGTAAACTGCTATTTCTAATATCTCACTGTATTTTAACATCTTCTGTAGCATGTTTTACCTTTAGCCCCTTTAATAAAATATTTAGCCCTTGGAGATACTAGATATAACATGCTTTGCTAAATTTATGTTGCTTCAGGAGGAAAAATATCCTGATTCTATTATTGAATTGATTTCATAACTCAAATATATGAGTAGCATATCTGATCAGTTTACTGAGCCTACTGCTTTTTCATTTTGAACCTTCAGTTCATTTGCTCCTACTTTTTAATATCCTCAGGTATTTCTTTGTGTTTCTGCAGACGGTGTACTTGATCTGTCCACTAAGAAAAGTCCATGTGCTGGCAGCACTTCCCTGAGCCATTCTCCAGGCTGCTCCAGTACTCAAGGGAACGGGTAAGGAAAAATATTCGTAGCCTTCTGCAATTTTAAATTGCTAATTCGTCAAAGGTTGATGCCAATCTCCCTTGTACATTTTAAAAATTAACCCTTTGGGCTAGGCACGGTGGCTCATGCCTATAATCCTAGTGCTTTGGGAAGCCAAGGTGGGAAGATCGCGTAAGGCCAGGAGTTTGAGACCAGCCAACAGAATATTTAAAATATTAAACTAAAATCTCTACAAAATATTTTAAAAATTAGCCAGGGGTGGTGGCACGCACCTGTAATCCAGCTACTTGGGAAGCTGAGCAGGAGGATTGCTTAAGGCCAGGAGTGCAAAATTACAGTGAACTATGATTGGGCCACTACACTCCAGCCTGAGCAACAGAATGAGACCCTGTTTAATTAATAAACAAATAAATAAATATTAAAATTAACCCTTCAGACTAATAGTTATATATGTGGGCCTTTTGTAAGGTGGCTTTTAGTCCATCAATCAAGAAAAAGTACAACCTGTGCAATGTAGAATTGGCTAGTGTAGATTAATATATTTTATTTAGGACAAATAGTAAATAGTCATGAATATGGGAAGAATATTTCTTTGGACTTTTTGTTGTTGATTGTTTTGGAGTGTGAAAGCCAAGCTAAATAATTCCAGAGTTTAGGTATAAAGGCAGTATATGTGTGAAGTTGCTGAATGAAAATTGGGCTCCAGTATTTAACTTGGTATCTCCAGTGGGGCTTGTGTGTATTGTGTTCATTTTTGTTTGTTTTGGTTTGGTTTTGGTTTTTGGTGGTTGATTTGAACTGCAACTTTAACTCTGGCAGTTCAGAAAGCGTAATTGTATGTATTTTTTGTTTTTTAATAGACTGGTTGTAGATGTTGATAGGTAATCATCTTATGCTGCCAAGACATTTACGTGCTCACCTTTGATATTAAAATTAATTCTCTGACTACTTAATTTTATAGTGTAAGAATTGTCTAATACTCCCTGTGTGTTTAGTAACCATTTAGAAAAGTCAGGTATTAAAGAAGATATTTAGATACCATATACAAAGGGCATTTCCATAAAACTGTGTTGTGACCAAAAATCAAATTTATCTAGACATGAAAAATAACTTTGGTAAGTGTAAATATTTAGTTTTATTTAACTTGTAGGCTATCAATGCGGGGAAGTTATTTAGATATATATTAAAGGAACCAGTGAATGTTAAGTGGACTAACCATTAATTACCTTCAAATTGAAGGATTCCTTTACTGACTTCTAAAATGCTCCCTCTGTTTTCTCTAAAACTCCATCATTTTCCCTTTTCTCCTCTTCTTTATTCAGCCTAAAAATAACTATTAATTTAATCCATTTTGCATAACTTACTAATTTTTAAGCCTTTCTTTTCATTATGACTTATACTAGATAAAAGTCAGCATGGTCCCTAATTATTGGGTTCCATTTATAGTTATGTAATTAAGGGCACATGTTGGAAAAGCCCACATGTAGTTTGCATAAATAAACCCTTTGCTTAAGATTTGCCCTTAGCTTGGCTGCAGGTCCATGTATTATATATGGCTGAAGTTTCTGTGTTAATTCCTCTGAATGGAAAGTGTTTTCTACTTGGTTTTGTTTTATGGAAGACAAATGCACCAAAAGTACTGCCCATCTTTTAGTTGAATATTCAGTGTTATCCTTATTGTGTTATTTACTGATGACAGCATTACCTATAGAGTTTTAGAGAACATAGCTGGTTTATCATTATTTCTGCTGAGCTCCACTTTTGTGCCTAGTTAATGTAATCATTCCCTTTGGGCATGCTTTGCCAGTTGTCAGTCTTAATATTGATAATCTTTCTCTATTGTGAAAATCGAAACCATAGGAATTAACTTTGTATAAATCGTTGACTTTTTAAACATTATTTTAAAGCTATCCACTTAAAATTTTAAAATAGATGTCTGGTATTTCAAAAGAATATTTTAAAAGGAGTTTTGTTTTATTTTTTTTTTTTTACCAAAGAAAACTGCTACAAAATTGTTTATGTATCTCTGGCAATAAATATTTTTTCAGTAGAACTTAAGGAACAAAGATTTAGAGAAAATAAAGGGTAATTTTCTTTTAAGCTTGGATTATTTCAAATGGAGAATCATGATATTCATGTTATGTATCTGCAACTAATAGTGTTTTAAAGTGAAAAAGTGTGGTAAGTTATAATGTAATGGGTCTTTGTTTTATTTTGTTTTTTTTCCTCCCTTTGGGCTGATAGCTATATATATATATATTTTTTTTTTCTAAGCAAAATAAGAAATGTTATTTGGAATTGATTTTTTATGATGAACATCAACTTGTTTGTGGGATAAATGAGCAATTATCTGTGGGTTCCACCAGTGTCAATGGTTCCAGTTTTATAGCTAGTTGTTATGAATGTTGAATACATTGCATTAAAATAAATAATTTGGCTTACTCTTTTATTACTGTACTTGTTTAGTGGTAACGTCACATTGGCAACACAATTCTGTGTAGATCTATGGAGACTGATGATTACTTTGTAATTAATCATTAAGATGCTATTTTCAGACAGTTGCGCGAAACTTTTTCTCCGAAAATTTGTGAACCCAACCAGAGACCAGCTGACAGGTTTAATTTTTCTTTGCCCAAAAAGCTCCTGATTTTTTTTTTCTTTTCACTTTTTCTTTTTTTGTGAACAAGTTTTAAAACTAACTGCTGAGACCATTTTTTTTAATTTTAGAGAAAAATAAATAAATAACACAAAGTGATGTTACCCAAGCAAGGCCTTCTAATAAAGGAGTGGTCCCCTCACCCATCCCTCCCTACCTGTGCAAGTCCTGCTCACATCAGTTTCCTTCCATCCAATTAGGCGACCTGGGAGACCCAGCCAGTACCGCCCAGACGGACTTCGGAGTGGTGATGGGGTACCTCCAAGAAGCTTACAGGATGGAACCAGGGAAGGTTTTGGACACTCCACATCACTCAAAGTTCCACTGGCTCGATCCTTGCAGATCAGTGAAGAACTACTGAGCAGAAACCAATTGTCTACAGCTGCCAGCCTTGGGCCATCTGGATTACAGAATCATGGACAACATTTAATATTATCCAGGGAAGCCTCTTGGGCAAAACCACACTACGAGTTCAACCTCAGCCGTATGAAGTTCAGGGGAAATGGTGCACTCAGCAACATCAGTGACCTTCCTTTTCTTGCAGAAAATTCTGCCTTTCCAAAAATGGCACTTCAAGCAAAACAAGATGGAAAAAAGGATGTGAGCCATTCATCTCCTGTAGATTTAAAGATACCACAAGTTAGAGGAATGGATCTTTCTTGGGAGTCTCGCACTGGTGATCAATACAGCTATAGCTCTTTGGTAATGGGTTCACAAACGGAGAGCGCGCTTAGTAAAAAATTAAGGGCTATTCTTCCAAAACAAAATAGAAAAAGCATGTTAGATGCTGGACCCGATTCTTGGGGCTCAGATGCTGAGCAGTCTACCTCTGGACAGCCATATCCCACATCGGATCAAGAAGGAGACCCTGGCTCCAAGCAGCCTCGAAAGAAAAGAGGGCGTTACAGACAGTACAACAGTGAGATACTGGAGGAAGCAATCTCAGTGGTTATGAGTGGAAAAATGAGTGTTTCCAAAGCTCAGAGTATTTATGGGATTCCCCACAGTACACTGGAGTACAAAGTAAAGGAGAGGCTGGGCACTTTGAAAAACCCTCCAAAGAAAAAGATGAAATTAATGAGGTCGGAGGGGCCAGATGTTTCTGTAAAGATTGAATTAGATCCCCAGGGAGAGGCAGCACAAAGTGCAAATGAATCAAAAAACGAGTAGGAATACTGTAGAGTGCCAATTACTGTACAAACTGGGTGAGCACTACTGCATCATTGTTCAGCTGTCATTGCTTGCACCTAACTTCATTTACTGTGACACTTGTTTCTTTGCAGCTTTTGCATTGACTTGTGTGTACAGAGGTGAAAGGTGCATTCTGAATGTTGCATATTTTAAAATTTTCATGTGCAGTATGGCTCGGAATATTGTTTGGCCTTTTGCATGTTTCTCTACAAAAGAGAATTGAGTTACCTCACAGAGAACAGATACATGGAAGTGGACTCCTTGCCTGTAGAGCCTGCATGCTTTTCTTTCCTTCTATTTTTTCTTAAGTTATATTTGTTTTTACTTAAAAAAAAAGAAGAGGAAAAAAGCCCCCTTTTAGAAACCACCTCTGTCATACTGGGAGCTTTATCATTGCAAATTGAAAAGCCATCTTGTAAAATTATTCACATTTTTTTCTTCTATGATTCAGCTAATTGAAGGATTAAACTAAAGAAAAAACTAAGAACAACAGTGAACCTTTGAATTTGAGATATTTGGTTATTCAGTGATAATTATTTGGGTCATTTATAGTTATATTTTATAATTGTCTTCTTACTCTTAAATTTACTTAACAAATTAAGCAAGCTATTTAGTGCTCACCCAGAGGGGAAGGAGGTGGAAAATGTGCACACACTACCTTCAGAAATGCTTCAGTTGATTACTTTGAACACTATGTTTGCTATAATTTCATTTGAGATTTTCTAAGGGTACAATTTGGTCTCACCAACAAGTGAGGATATAGCCTTATCTCATGGAGGACGAGCTCCTTTCTTACTCAGGAGCAGTCAGGGTACATTACATAAAACAATGGAGGATGCCTCATTTTAGCAAACCATTTTTTTTGTATTCTTCAATCCTTTTACAAATTGATTATGTGCTAACGACTGAATATCATTGCAGTGACTAGTTTAAGATGCTCAAGATCTGTTTATTGGGGATGGGAGAAATAGGGAAAGAAATGTGTATACGTAATTATATTGCAAAAGTGATACTTAGATTTTACAGCCTCAGTAGTCAGCCTAATATCCACGTTAATAAAGGATCCATGTATGTGATGAGAGAAAAAAAAAACCCCAGGGTAACCTGATATGATTTAGGTGGAATATCAGTTCTAACAATAATTCAATCAGGAATCAAGCTCATGGGAATTTCTTCTTTTAAAAAACTAACCCAAATATTAGTACAAGGGTGGGAGAGGTGCGTTTTTTTAGTTTTTATTTAATTTTGTTGATATCATTTTTTTTTCTTTTTTGGCATCCTATATAATATCCCCTTCTTAACTTTTTCTGATAGTTAACTATGTTCATGGTTGTTTAGCACACAATTCAGGATCATGTTTGTATAAGCACTCCTTGAAGAACATCTAAGCTTTTTTTTGAGATGGGCTTTTAAAATTGCAGTACTTAAATTCGGAAAGTTTATTTTCTACAGTTTTTGCAAAAATAGCAGATAAGTAAAGCCCATGGAATTTAATTCTGCATTGTGACCAAATTAAAATTACTATTTGTGTAAAACAAAATCCACACCACATATACCCTATATTCTAATCTGCTGAGAAAGGTGGTCAGGCCCTTCTAAATGCTTAACCAAAAACAAAAATCATTGGAATTTTAATGGAAAATAAAATCAAACTTGGAGCGTTGATCAGATTGAAGTTGATAATTTCAGATGGATGCTAACAGTTTGAAGAGAAGTAGGTCCAGATATTCCCAAGGCATAAATTCTTGCCTGGAAACTTTGGAGCAATTAATTAAATTAGGAAAAGGATAGTTTTCCCTCATCGACCTGTGTGTTCAAAGGTTAGGCACACCATTGCTGTTAGTAAACGTGAACTGCTCATTCTTGACATAGCCTGGGTGTGGGTTCCTCTTTTGATTTGGTGGTTTTGTATAGCAGTTTAATCAGTGGATGACTGAGCCTGTTTCCTCTTAGCTTTCTAGTCTTCTCAACATAAAAAGCAGTTTGGGTTTGGTAGCAGTGTATGACTGCGATATTTTCTCGCCTAGCTGGAAGTTGCAATAAAAAATACATTATGAAATGTGTGGTTTTCATCTGCAGTTGAAGGAAGTTGTAGAAAGTTTGCTGAAAGCAAAGGCCTAAGCTTATGAAGGAACACCTCCTTTGTTCCACACTCAAGAATTTGTCAGCACACAATTAATTGCAGCTAGAGTGCCTTTTTGCATAATGTTTGGGGTTTCAGTAGCCCCAGATTGCTGCAAAAAGGTCCTTTGAGAAATTAATTTGTGCTTACTTTTATCCCCTCTCAGAAAGATATCGCTTAAAGGCCCATTAAAAATCTGGCCCTAAAAGTTCAACTTTTGTAGAGTTTTACTGTTCAGAGAGGTTTAATCCTATGTGGTAGTCTATATAAGTGATGTATGAGTTGAGTTATGTAAATTTTGTCATTGTAGTGTACATGGAGTGATCATTCTACTAACATAAATATTTTCTATGTGTGTTTCAGTGGATGACAATCGAGCAGCAGAAGAATGGTGTGCCTACCCTTTAATGCTGCAGTTTAAATAAGAGAACTTGTATTGTGTCATTTCAGATTGTAGGCTGAGAGTTGTAAATAGTGAAAATTTGAGTACTTCTATTATTTGTTTTGGTTAGAAAGTGAATTTTAAAAACAAACCAAACTCTAAACTTTCTCAGATTAAAAGTCCTGAGACCTGAAGATTGTAATATTCATGTCTGTGAAGCTTTTAAACATTACACTTGAGATCAGTCATGACTTGATATTCAGGTAAATTTTCTTTTCCAAGAAGCTTTTGAATAAGCATATTTCCTCCAAAGGTCTCTCTCTCTCTTTCTCTCTCTCTCTCTTTTTTTGAGTGTAGATTATTTTAAAGCACTAATTGCATTACATTGGTAACTGCAATATAAAATAGCCATTATTGTTTTGTGAAGCATGGTTGAAATTAGATAGTGGTCCCTTTTAAATTTCATGAGCCTCTCAAAAAAAAAAAATAAAACTTAAAAAAAAAACAAAAAGCTGCTGAATATTTCAAAAGATATATATTTTACCTTATTGTAGGTTTTGTAAAGTTAGTTTGTAATATTCAGGTGCACTTTTAATGTTAAATTTTGTGTTCAGAGTTCCATTTATACCATGTGTTTCTCGGAGGTGGCTCATCACATGGCTGGCTGTCAGTCTTGGTGCCGCAGTGATTCCTTAATATTTGATTTCTCTCTTGATTTGCCACTGTTCTGTGTTGGCACTTTCAGTGTAGATATTCTGGTTTGGGGATGTCTTCATAAATGTGTAATAGAGATTGGTCTATTCGCATGCTTAAGTTCTGCTAATCAGAGTTTTGTGTGGCCCAAACAACAGTTGACCATTTTTATGGTATGGGAAAGTGTAGTTCACAACTGTCTTCGTCACAAAAGCCTTTTTTCCTCACATTTTCCAGTAAGCAAATGATGGCATTACTCACATTGTATAACATTATTTGAACTATTGATAGGAGATAATGTATTTAAAATAAATTTTTGCATTTTTAAAGAGAGAAACATTGATATATAGAATAGATAAGCTATGGCACTATAAAATCAAAAACACTAAATAATTCTGTGGAAGAATATCTAGTTGGTATTTTTATCTATAGCTTTCCCATTTCTAAGACAGCATAGTCATCAAGCTTGACAATAGTGTATAATACTACTTTGTTCAGTAGGCTTACAAATGACTCTGAATTATGTTTGTGATGAGCTATATACTTTTTCTGTTCCCCAAATACCATGAAGGACAAGGTCTCTCTTTCAGGAAAAATAATTTATATTTGTGTATAATACTTTTTAATATTAAGTTTGTTGTTATTCTGAAGTTTAGATGTTGCTTGATAAACCTTTGCTGCAGCAGATCATGAATATGAGTAAGGCTTTGTGTGACAATAGGGGTCCTTATGTGAAGTTAATTACTGTTCAGTTCTGGTGAGCAAGCTCAGCAAGTGTGAAGTGTGTATTAGCTTTATTTGGTACACTTTTACTTTACAATATTGAAGTGCTTTTAGAACTCTGGTTATCTTATATAAACCATTACCTCAACCAATTGGCATTTCTATTCCCCAACATTTTACCTTAGCTATAATGTGAGCTGTATGGGATCAGATAGTAAAACAATAAAAGGCACAATGAGAAGTTTAGTTCCCAATTTTCTGGAGAGAACTCTAAATTAGACTAAAAATGACTACCTGTTAAGGCCCGTATCAGAACTACCTTCTGTCATTAGGCAGTACATAGCAACCTTTGAGCTGCTGTGTGGTCTCCTCCTTCCCCAAGTAAGCACACAGTGCCAGGCCTGGTTTTAAGCCTTTGTGATTCTTTTACATGTCGTTGACCTGTAATAGTGAAACTTGGATCCATTTAGTTATTTTCATAAAACAAATTAATGAGTCAGCTCAATATTAAAACCTGAAAACATTTTGAGTAGTTAACAGCAGATATGACAGATCAATATAATTTTCTTCAACAGCTTTTATCCTTGTAGATTTCATTCGAAACCACATATTTTTCTTTTATAATTCCTCTTTGTTTACCTAAATGCCAGAGATTGTTTTCATATAAACCACTCTTTTCTATATATTCAGGTTGCTGTCATTGGTGATAGAATAGGGCAAGAGACCAAATTGCTCCACTTAATGTTTTATAGGAGATTTTTAAAGTTATTGGTTAAACTTTGACCTTCATGAAGTTATCAAAGATTATTTTCCTTGTTACCTTTCTATTAGAATTAGGTCTTCATTAATCCCATGGTCAGGCCAGTATTATTAAACCTGGTGGCTTTAGCAAAACAGCCCATTTAGGAGACTGTTAAGCTATATAGGGATTTTTTAAAAAGCTAATTGCTTTTAAAATCTACTGAAAAGGAAAAAATGTATAATTGTGGTACAAGGAATGCAGACCTCCAGACTCTTTCTTCTTAGTTTATTTTGGATTAATTCTGTCCTGGAGACTTGAATAGGATTTGTGAACACAGTGACTGAAGGGAAAATAGAGGAAATTCTTTGCATATCCTCTTTTATTCCTGAGTAATCTTTCAGTCACCCTTTAAAAAAACAGACATTAGACTTGTAGCATAACACTGTAGCTGTATGTCCTAAGTGTTATAAAGGAGATTTGGAGGAGGGCAGGGTGGAGTAGGACCGGAAAGCATGTAGATTTTTGAGAAGAGGCTAAAGATTCTGCCCTATAATACTAAAAAGGAGTCTCAAGATAATGTGGAAGTTGGGCCATCTTCATTGGTTAGAAAATCTTTTAGGTTGTTTGAAAATGAGAATCAAGGCTAATTAATGTTGAGTTGACAAACAGTAAAATATGTGTTAATTCTGCAACTATTTGGGGGGTAATTTTAAGGTTTCCGGTTCATTTAGAGCTATCTGTATCAATAAAAGCTGGAAAGTAAGCACTTTTAGTTAATCATAGATTTATTGGATGTAGCAAATATTATAATATTTAATCTTTATTGTTTGAATGTGGAAATGAACTCTTTACCCCATCTTGAACTGTCATTGTTCAGGTTCAAGATGATCTTTTCAACACTGGAAATAACCCTACACACATACCAAAAAAATCTAAAGCAGTAAGACGTATTTGAAGATCCATACCTCTTAAACTTTTTAGATTTGTCTTGGGAAAGAATTTATGAACCTATAACCAGTATTAGTGCAGTCTTGGGTTCCTTGTTCTGCATAATTGCACCCTTTCTCAGGTATGTCCTGAAAACATAAATTTTAAAATAATCTCTTTAGAGATTAGATTCTCAGTGGATAGTGTGTAAGGGGACTGGGGGTGGGGGGTTTGGGGTAGTTGGACACAGGACACTGACACAGTAGAGCAGGGATTTTTAACAGTCAATAGCCAAATAGAATTTCAATCTAGAATATTTTTACCCCCTCAGAATGAGTGAAACAACTTCTATTATTTGGTATACCTGGTGCTACACTCCTAAAAGTCTTTTCTTTCATCCAGGTGACTCTTTTTTTTTTCCTGCTTGGTGGAAGGGTATATAGTAAACTTTACTGTCACTAGGAAAGCACTTGTCCAAAATGTTTAAAGTACTAGAAAAGGGATAATTCAGCACTTTTTCTGTTACAACACTAAAGTCTTAATTTATCTTCAGAGTCTTAGGTACTGTAAGTTTTAGGATGATTATTTAAAAATATAAAACATACTACATAATATGGGGTCATATCACATTTATATAAATAATTCTTATTTTAAAAAAAGACAATATCATTTTGTACCTTTCTAGCAGTTCCAAGTGATTGCCTCATTTTTCTCCATTTTATTAAGCATTTCAGGCTTAAGAATTTGGAATTTGAGAGGAGGTGAGGGGGAAAATTCCCCAAAATGAAAAATTGTGTCAGACCATTTTAGAAAAATAAATCACTAGGAAAATGGGTAGGGATTCTCTCCCCCTTTATGTCTTCAGGGAATGAGCAGTATTTAGAATCTTTGGCTGAAATTCAAGCCTTTTTACTGTGTAAATTTTTAATACTAATTCACTGACATGCTTTTTACACCAGAGGACTGAAAATGGATCTTAATGTTTTTAAGTTGTGGAAGGGTATATTTCTAAAATGAGGGGGGGGATAATTAACTAGGTTAGTATTACCAGCATTAGTAAGTTTAAGGAATTTTAGTATGTAATAGCAAAGTGTTTGATTAAAAGTCTAATCCTATATTGTTAGTCAAAATTAGTTACATTCTGATCTAGGAAAGATATAGTCATTGGATATTGATATGCTGTGCTGTCAGAAAACCAGACTAAGATAGAAACCTTTATCTGACTCCCACATGTTGCTTGTTCTGATGGGATGTATACTTTACAGCAGTTTATTGCTGCTTTGAAAAAAAATGTATAAACTATACATTTGGAGTGTTTGCATATAATTCTTTATAACCTCCACTTTAAACTGTCAGACATTGGTATTTATCAGTCCACACTGTTCAATAAAACTAATGTTCTTAGGAATCCAACTTGTACACACTGTTTTAAAACCCTCAGGGACAGTTTACACACTCTTCTCACTCAATTCAGGTACTTTGATGCTATTCTTAAACCTAACAGTGACTTGTATTTTTCTGTTTTGCTTTTATTTCGACGTGCTGGTAGCACATCTTTGATGAATGTCAACTTAAAAACTCAGTTCAGGTATCCAGGTATAACTCAGCCAAACAGATTTTAAAGCTGCATATAACTCTCCAGCACACGGTGCCTCACACTCTTATAGTGGCATTCTATATATTCAGTTATTACTACTGAACAGATAATACGGGGGTTCCTGTTAACAGTGTATTTTTTAAAAAATGTGCATAAGTGTATAGCCAGCACACCTTACCTGCCCACCCACACTCACCCACCCACACACACAGTTAAAACTATATATTTTTAAATGCCACTAATAGCCAGCACAATGAAAACAAAAGACATTCCTAGCTGCTTCTGTAAACTTTAACAGAAGCAGTTCCTCCTTGATGTGGCTCTTGCTTCTTCACCATAACTACTACTAAATTCAAGCACTGGTCCTTGGGTGTCTGACCTCTACATTCTAGTTTATGCAATGTCTTTAGAGAATTTTGTGCACTGGCCACTGTGATGGAACCATTGGGCCAAAAGTGCTTTGAGTTTATCAGTAGTGATTCTGCCAAAGTTGGTGTTGTAACATGAGTATGTAAAATGTCAAAAAATTAGCAGAGGTCTAGGTCTGCATATCAGCAGACAGTTTTATCATTGTATTTTGTAGCCTTGAAGTCCTCAGTGACAAGTTTCTTCTGATGTGAAGTTCTAATTCCAGTGTTTTGGTCCTTCGCATCTTTGTTAAGACTTGTCTCTTAAAAACTTTTGTTTTCTACAGTACTATCTGTGGTTAACAAAATAGATCATTCCTCTGCTCTAATATTTGATATCTTACATTTAAAAGAAATTCTCTCCATATATAAAGCCCCATAGCCTTTGGAGATACGGAAAATGGCATCTTTCAGATTTCTAGAAGTTCAAGTGTCATGCAACAAAACAGGAACCCCCTTTACTCTTATGGACCTCATTTCAATATACTGTTTACAGTTTGACGGAATTGTATAATTTAATATTTCTCTTGTACTGTAGTTTATATTTATTTACAGATTTTTTTGTACTGTGTGATTTGAACTTTTTGTTCTTTGCTATGATCAATGTTTATGTAGTAGAGCACTTATGATCACAAATTAAGTTTTTTGGTTTGATTGCACTACATTAAATTTTTTAATGCAGTTCTGATTTTTGACTGGACTAAAATAAGCTGTGTCTTAATGTATGTGATGAGTACTTAAAATTTTAATCCATGTGGTTCCTCTCCCCCCCCCTTTTTTTTTTTTGCATTGTATGTCAAAAGCGCTAGTTCTTTCGTGCATGTGTAAGATTTAATGGTTCCATTGTATTATTTGACCATGACATTTTGGAGAAACATTCCCAGCTGTAATGTTGTGTATGGTAGTTCTCACTGGATGCTAGACTTTTCAAAACCACTATTCTTCTAATAAATTTTGTTGTGAAAACTGTTTTAAAAGCTTGGTTTCTGCTTCTTAAGATTTTAGTGGTTTTTTTTAAAAATTCACAAGATGGGTTGAGTTAGAAGCGCGCTGTAAATGCACATAGTAATCAAAGATTTTTTTATGATAAATTTTTTCCAGATGAAATCTTCTTAGATAACTAGAAGTTGATGCTACAAAATTGTACTTTAATATTCAGGTACAATACTGCCTTGTAACTCAGTACCTTTACTAATTTGATTCCCCTACCCCCACTACCTCAGTTCTCTCTATTGGATCGTTGCCCTTTAAAGACTCTTCAGCTAAATATGATATTGATATTTTCATTACACATTCTTCTGCTGGACTTAGTTTTTCATAATTTTCTTATTTTTTCATAATTTTTTTAGAGTAAAACTTTATTCTGGGATTACTTGCCAAGAATAATTTTTGTTTGCTGTATTTTTAAGTCATAAGTACAAAAGCAACATTGTCAATCAATTAAGGTTATTATAGTAGTTCTGATTATTGGGAGGATGCTGATAATTCTTTTTACCAGGACAAAGAACAGAGTATCTGTTGCTCAACATTTATATTGTTTTTAGAAAGTGGATGTATAAAGAAGTTTTGTGTTATAGAATGGTTCCTGTTGTAAAGTAGTTAAGAGCTGAATTATAGTGCATTAAGATTAGAAATAATGAGAAAAATATTCCACAAAGCTACTTTTTCGAGCTCATGAATATCTAAATAGGATAGCCTTACCAGCTTATGTCTGTGTGTGTACCTTTAATTACATTTTGTCTTCCAAGAGTCCTAAATAAAAACTTGAATATACAGGTGATTTTACTTAGTTCACCCTTACCCCAGTACATCTCCAGCAGTAGCCTTGAGTGTTTGCAAAGAGAGAAGGGGTGGGGGATGGCCATAAAGGACTGTTAATTTCTATAGCACCCCAGAAAGGATGGTAGACATAAAAATATTTGCTTATCCTTATACTTCAAATTTAAAAAAATATATATGCCTACTTTTTACTTCATCTAGCATTCATGAGGTAAACAATTGAGAAATAACACTAAATTTTATATAAGGTATTGTGAGAGTTCTTTTTTAATATTTTAATTTTACAAAGGGGTCCGAATCCTTTAAATAACTATTAATTGAGTAACAATAGTTAATAAACCATTAAGCAATAATAGTTACTTAGGAGTGCTGTCATTGTGTCAATTTTAAATGATTTACTGTATGATAACAAAAGTAGAATTTTCCACTGTTAAGTTTTAGGATATACCACAGATTTTTATCATCCTAAAACTTAGAAGTTTCAAGACTAAGAACCTCACATGAGGAAAAAGTTAAAATGTAGAAAATCAAATAAAAATCATGAAAAGTCAGGCACTATCAAATATCCAAACTGCCTCTTTCACCCGAAAAGAAACTAAGAATATTTGTCAGAAGCATATCAATATAT
The DNA here is from genome assembly GCF_040939455.1 of Microcebus murinus. Classification (NCBI taxonomy): domain Eukaryota; kingdom Metazoa; phylum Chordata; class Mammalia; order Primates; family Cheirogaleidae; genus Microcebus; species Microcebus murinus. The sequence goes on along the minus strand of NC_134117.1, from coordinate 28,714,764 downwards.
TTGAGAGTAGAAAACATTTATGTTGCTGGCATCTATCAGGGGAACTGTTAAAATGTCCTTTGGGGCTGGGTGCTGTGGCTCACACCTGTAATCCCAGCACTTTGGGAGGCTGGGGTTGGGGATGGGGTTGCTTGGAGCCAGGAGCTCGAGACCAGCTTGGGCAACATAGCAAGACCCGATCTGTACAGAAAATAAGAAAAAATTAGCCCAGCATAGTGGCTTGTGCCTATAGTCCCCAGCTATTTGGGAGGCTGAGGCAGAAGGATTGCTTGAGCCCAGGAGTTCAAGGTTACAGTGAACTATGATTGTGCCACTGCACTGTAGCCTGAACAACAGAACAAGACCCTGTCTCTTAAAAAAAGGTCCTTTCGTTTGTTTCTGTAGGATCCCCATACCTCCTTTAGATTTAGATCCCCACTCTGTGTACACACTGCCCTGCAAGGTGGTGTGGGTTTTTGTTTGAGATTGTCGTTAATTGTTACAGAAGTAGTACATACCCACTGCAGTGAGAATCTTGTCTGGATGCCAGCTCCTCTCAGTCACACCCCAGGGAAACTATGGCTAGTACAGAATAGCCTCCAGTGATTGGCCTCTGTTGGGCGCTGCACTTACAACTTCTCCTTACTTCCCCTTACCCACCTTTAAAGGAACATGATATGATTCATTTTATCTCACTTGGGGAATGAGCACCTCTGTATGTATTCTGTTTAAGCGTTGGTATTTTTCTAGTCCCATCATTGTCCTGGTCATTTAAAATTAATTAAAAGGCAGTTTCCCCTGAAGAACAGCATAGATTTTCCTTCTCTACCTTAGAAACACAAAAACAAAAAGAAAAGAAATAGTGTCGTCTCACTGGCTGTGTCGTGAGCTCTCATGTAATCCTGACCTTCTAAAATGTCAGTTATGCCTTTAACATCCAGATCTCTCTTTAACCTGGTTTCACTAACTCAGTAAGGTTTGTGATACTCTTTTTCAGTGCATATCTGCTCAAGGCAGAGGTCTGTCTTCTTTGTCTGAAATTAATGTATTATTTTCTAAAGTCTATTTTAAAATGCTTTCTAAGAATTCTTAGTTATAATATTTATTACTTATTAGATTAATAATTTAGGTTTGTGATCTCACCAAATCAGTATTTAGTTATATGACTTAGGGTTATTTGTTCCTTCACTTTTAGGAACTATCATTTTTTAAATTTATGCCATCCAGTTCAAAACTCCATATCTTTCACAGTCTCTGAATCCTCCTTCCTTTTTATTTTTATTTTATTTTAATTTTTGAACACCAAGTATAATGTATTCAATCTTGAATAGTTTTACCAGGGATGATAGTAACAAAAATCAGTTTGGGGGGGGATACTTTAGAAGTGACGAGTTTGTCAGAGATATCCGTTTTGTAAGGCTGTTACATTTCCAGAGAGGAGGCCTGTTCTGCTAATTGGCCCTTGCTCTGACTTCCTGCTCTTCAGGCAACTCTCCGATTGCGTTTTTTCATCCCAGGTACATTTGCCTATAGGTTGCAAATGTTAAAGAGCGAACAAGAGAATCTCCTTGATAGTTACATTTTTCATTATAATTTGGGAAATTTGACAATCTGGTTAAAATAGGAGAAGAAAAATAGGAGATAACAGTATATAAGCCTTAAACTCCTATCATATTTATGATATCTACTCTGAATAATAGTCTCTTATCCAGGGATATTAAGCCCTGAGATACAGAAAAGCTAGCAAACTATTAGATCATTAAATATGAAATGTCCAATTTTGAATCAAAAGGGTAGTTTATTATATCTCAAGAAGCAATACAATTAAAGTATGCACCTAAACTATCAGCAGTTTTGCCATCTTAACAGCTTATTATCTTAACAGCTTATTATGCCATCTTAGCTTATTTATGCCAGCAGCATAGAAGCCTGGAGAGCAAATGGCAATAAAATCACAAAAAGTGTTCTCCACAGCTTGTTGAAAATTGAGTATTTTTCCTTGCAGGAAGTAGTCCAAAGGCTGGAAGAATTGGTAGTTGGTACAAGGTCTGGTGAATACGGTGGATGACAGAGTTTCTAAGTCCAGCTTCTGTAGGTTGAGCAGCATTGTTTGGGTGACATGTGGTCAAGTGTAGTCTTGCAAGAGGATTGGCCTGTCTTTATTGACAAATCTCTGCTGCTTAATCACAAGCATCCTCATCATTTCATCCAGTCGGTTGCAGTATCTGCTGTAATCAACTGACCAGGTTTCATGAAGCTCTAGTGGATAATACCAGCACTGGACCACTAAAGAGACACCATTAGCCTTTTTTGATGAATATTCGGTTTGAACTGTGTTTCGTTACTTAATCCAACCATTGTGCCAAATGCTTACAATTGTCAAAAAGAATCAATTTTTTATCACATGTAACAATACAGCGTAGAAATGGTTCACCTTTATGTCGTGACAGCAAAGAAAGGCAAGCTTCAAGACGATTTCTCTTCTGATAGTCACTTAATTCATGCAGAACCTAACTATCAGCTTCTGTACCTTGCCGATTTGTTTCAAATGGTCCAATTTTGTTGGAATAGTAATGTCAAACCTTGCTGCTAATTTATGTGTAGATCATCATTATCCACCTTGGTCTCAGGTCGCCCACATGGCTCATTTTCAAGATTAAAATCACCAGAACGGAACTTCTCAAACCATCAACATACTATGTGTTCATTAGCCACATCCTTCCCAAACACTTCATTGGTATTTTGAGCTGTCTGCCCTACATTGGTTCCACGATGGAACTCATATTCAGAAGCAACACAAATTTTTGACTTATCCATGGTTTTACAAAATATAATTGCAAGCCAAAATGTGCATTTGAAAGACTGAAGATGTACCTTCACAATAAACAAAACAAGAAGTGTCAGAGTGAAATGTCAGAGATAAACTGTCAAATTTAGTACTTAAGGAAATCAGACATTTCATACTTAATAACTTAAGTACCTCTCCTTTCCCCTAGTTTAGATTATTCATAATATTTTTATCCTTTGTTCTGCCCACTTTTAGTGGACTTGGTTAAGAACATGGTAAATTTAGAAGGCTATTACAAAGGGATTACATGCCTTTTATTTTAGATTGGTAATTCTTAACTATTTTTCCACTCTACACACTTGAACAAATATCATGTTGCCATTAGCAGGGTAGGGCTCACTGAGCCTGTGACCCTTCCAGGGTGAAAAGGTACATTATGGATTTGACTCCATACAAACACCATCCTCCATGATTCTGATCGCTGGGAGGGGAGAATTATCTTCAGGCCCAGTTTTGAGAATTGCTTTTTCTGTCTAAATCTGTCTAGATTATCTAAATCCAAATTTAGATAATTTAGAGAGTAAATATTGGAGAAAGTACTTGAATCCATCACTAGGTAGATTTCAACCACCTTGAAATCAGATATTAAACTGCTTTAAGACATCACTTTCTATTCTGTGATCTTACAAACTTTATTTTTCATTTTTTTGTATCACTTTTACCTACCCTTTTACTGCGTCTCCTAGTCCAGTTCTATGGAAAGAAAATTGTATTGTTAACTCTTAACTATAGTCATCTTTGTCTAAAGTCATCTTTGTCTAAAGTCATCTATAGTCATCTTTGTTTTCTCTCCCCTCCTGTTTTCCTGGAACTGCCTTTTTCTGCTTCTAACATTAGCTCCTATCCAAATATCATTCACTATGGCTATTGATCTTTTTCAGTCAAGAAGAATATATTTTGGTTATCAGTGATGTTGCCTTTGCTCAGCGAGCAGCATAGTTAGAGAATAGGTGTTGGAGAGAGTACCTGAATCCATCACTCCCAAATTCTAGACTCTTAAACTTGTCATTTCACCTCTCTGCCACAGCTCTTCTTTATTTGATCTTTTGCCCTAAGACAACATATGCACTGACTGTGCCCTGTATATATTAATATTAACCACAGGAATCCTTTCCTTCAGGAATTAGGTGTATGGTATTGGTTAAGCAGGCAAGTTCAGTTGTGTCTAACCTCTGATCTAGATAAACAGTATTGAGTGAATCATTAAAAATGGGATTGTGAAACAACATATGTTCTTAAACTGCCTTTTAAAGGGTTTATGAATATTATCTTATCCTTTTACCACACCCTTAAGAATTCGGCATTGAGCTGCAAATAGAAAGACAAAGTGGTCAAGGCCATATAGGCCATCTCTCACCAAGGAGATAAGCTCAAAACTAATACGGGTAGTTGGAAGGCAGTTTTCCTCTTTCTTTCACGGGAAAGGGGAGCCTTCTTCCCATTTACCAGTCCCTGTGATCTTAGTGCTCTTTGGTGTGGTGTTCAGTATTTCTGATTAATAAATAATTCACTTAACTATTACAGAGAGTATTCTTGAGCAGAAGCAGCATGAACTTGAACAAGTGATTTCAACATCTATGATGAATTATATTATTCTTAAAAAGATCTTATTTAGTCAGATGTGAACAGTAATATGATACAGACTATAGTCTATACTGAACTATAAAACGTAGTGCTTCCCAGACCTTAGGTCGAGTTGAGGAAATGGTTTGCAAGACAGAAAATCACTTCTCTCTGATTTCCCTACTAGTTGCCTAACAGTGTTCTAAATTAATGCAAGTGCTATATTTAGACTCTATTAAAGATCTAAGGCTATTGGAAAAACTGCATAACTAGAAGCAAAGGTAAAGACTAGCTGTTTAAAACTTAGGAAAACCTGGCAACACCCATTTTTTAAACATGAAAACACCATAGTCATAGAATTAAACTTAAGGAAGTTGAGGTTAATTTAAAAAATTAAATATTCAAATGATAAAATTCTTTAAAATTTAGGTGCTATTGAGAAAAATTCTGGGAAAAAATACAGTAGGAAGCTGGATAATTAAGAGCATAGCCAAAAATGATTTTATTACTATAGTTGTAAGGTTAACTATTATAATAGAGCCATTTAATGACACCTGGACAAAGGTTAGTATTAACATGAAGACTTTCAGATTCAGAAACTTACAAACATCTCAACTTAACGTGTATATAACAGAACTCATCAGACACATACACACCCTAACAACCTTCAGTCACCAGTTTTGTTGCCTCTGTTCCTATCTCAGCCAACGGTGCTGCCCAGGAAGAAAACCCAGGAAGCATCTTAGATGCCCCCTTTCTCTCCCCTCTCTTTTTGTTAGGAGAAAACAAACCTAAAGTCAAGTAGCAAAAAGAAAATTAAGTCAGTCAAAGATAAAAATTACGGAATAAATATACAAGGCCCCATATAATTGTTAGTGAATTTTACAGAGCACTGTGGCTTAGGATGTCAGGAAAGGCTGCAGCCAATCCAGGTGGGATAGTTGTGAGCTGGCCAATGATGAACTGATAAGAGCACCCTGCTTCTTCTTGCTCTGATGGTTACCTGTGGTTCACCGATACATTGTCCCCAATCCTTTCTCCAGGAAAACATGCAAGTGACCTTTTGTTGATGTCATTTTCTTTCAAGCAAGATTGCCATTGATGTTTTAATACTAAGGTTGGATTGAGACCAGGAGTTTGAGACTAGCCTAGCATCACGAAACCCTGACCCTACAAAAAATAAAAATCAATTAGCCAGGCGTGGTGGCACACACGTGTAGTCCTAGCCATTTGGGAGGCTGAGCTGGATGATTGCTTGAGCCCAGGAGTTCAAAGGTATAGTGAGCTATGCTCATGCCACTGCCCTTCAGCCTGGGTGGACACAGTGAGACCCTGTCTCTAAAAAAATGAACGAATGATTCTCAAGGTTGATGTAGCCTGTGTCAGCCTCTCTGAAGCTACTACTTTTTAGTATCCAAATTCTGTATTACTTTGTTACAGGTTCAGTGGATCCTAATAATGTTTCTTTAATATATCTTAGTTGTGAAAACACCCCCTCCCCTTGCCAAGATGCTGTGAAATACATACATACTTACTATGGTTGTTTTTCGGAGGCTAGCTTTAGCCATATTGCCATAGTCATTGCTTCAGGGCTGGTTGCATGATCCTTTGGAAAACCATATATTAGTTGAGGGTAATGAAAATATTGAGGTACTACTAAATTACTGAGACATGTGGGAGACAGCAGCAGATCCAGGTGTCTCAACCATGAAGAACACTGGATAGCAAATCACTTCAGAGGAAAGTGATTCCTCAATTTGCTTCATAGCACTCTATCTTCTTCTTGCCTGCATGCCTTGATTTCGTTCATCTCCAGGCTTATTGTTGATCCCCAACACCAAAGCTTTCTTCCAAAGCCCAGCCACAGGCATGAAGTAGGATGTAGAAGATTTCTGCAAAGACTTAATGATTACGCCTCTTGAATGGGGGAGAACCATTTATCTGTTCAGTTTTTTCTATAGTAAGATAACATTATATTTCTTAATCTTTTTCACAGACCTTTGTCAACCTTTTTTGTTTTTTGTGTTTTGTTAAAATGCACTTCAAGTACAGTCCTTGATTTGTTGAGAAGGCAGTACTATCCATCCCACTTGTTTGTAGTCACCTACCTTGGGAACATCTAGAGAACATCCAAGAACCAGGAACTGAGGAATAACGGCCTCTGGGTAGCTGAAGTTGTGATTAGAAAATCCATGTACTTACTCATAAGACTATTCCTCAAGCCCTTATTCAGAGCCTATTTATTTTTACTTAAAATACCATTTTAGCACTTAGGGATGGTTTTTCAGATAGTAAAAGTATTCTACCAAAGGCAAAAGTGGGACTGTTAAAATCGGCTGCTATTTGGAAGCCAATAAGAAGAAATATTTTAATAAAATATAGGGTGCCACTGTGGCTTTTCTTGTATTTAGGAAGTCAAGATTTAGTTAATTGAGTAACTCCCAAAACTATCAGTATATTTCAATTCAGTGTAATAAAAATAACAAACTTCAGTAATAGTGTACATGTTAATGATCCTGAGTATTGAGAAAGAATAAATTATGTTGAGATGATGTAATTTTTTAGACTTCCATCAGAAAAGTTTAAAATTTTTAAATATTTGGTACTTAAAAGGTAAACTTTAATTATCCAGAAAATTTCCCTTTTGTAGGGTAGCATCAATACACATTCCTAATCTCCGAATTATTTTCATTGAAGCATTTTTAATTTGATTGGCTGACAATAATGGCAACTGATATTTGGGTAAACTTTGTAGGTTTTTCCTTGGAGTAATCCTAAGTGGTAGATGGGGCAGATGCTCTACTAAGCCCCCAAATGGTTAAGTGTTTTGGCCAAGGTCACACATCTAGTAAGTGGCAGAACTACTTATTGGGTATATCCTGTAGCACGTATTATGCTGTCGATACCACCTGATAGATACAGCCACAAAGTTAACTCCTCGAGGGGTCTTTCAGCAGGGGCCTTCCTGCTGTCTGCTCCATGAGCTGGAAAGTCTGCAGCCACATGAGGAGTCTGCTGAGCTCCCTTGTACATCTCGTTGAGTCCGAGAGCTGGAAATGACTCAGTGGACACTTAGCCAAGTGTGTCTTCCCTGTTCTGAAGGAAAAATATATTTTCCATTCTCACACAGCAGGAGGAACTTATTCCAGATGTTACCTTTTTAAAATCTTTTATTTAAGTACACTATACAGATATAAGTACACATATATTAAGTATACCATTAATATGGATTTTTTTCCTAGTTGCTTTTGGTCTTTTCTTCCCTTTGGTGCATTTTTGCCCGATTGCCAGGGTGTCCTTCAGAGTTCACCATACACATGCACCTTTTGTAATACTGCTGTTTTAATCTTTTTTCCTGGTGTATTCACAATTCAGTAATCAATGTCAAGTTTGAAGTAGGCATTTTCTAAGACATTTCTAGTCTTTCCAATCTGTGGTCTAAGGTAGGCCCTTTTAGAAACCCATGGCACCACTGAGTAAAACTGCTGTCTTGCTAGTTGTGAAAATAAAAACCACGGTGTAACCTTCTCTCTTATAAAGCAGTTTAGATTAAGCAATGGATTTGACTAATTGATTTCTTGGTTTGGGTTTATATTTTGTATTTAGACATGTTTCAGCAACTTTTTCACCACCTGGTCTTTAAAATCTCCCTGAGTCAGGGTCAGAGAAACTAAAATTGTCTGAGTACCTGCTCTTTTGTGCTTTGTGCTTTATGTATGTTATCTAATATCTCATAATCCTTTGAGATACTGATATTCTGTCCCAGTTTACAGATGAGGAAACCAAGGTTCAGAGAGATTAAGTGACTTGCCTAATATCCTGTAGATAGTAATTGTCAGCTAACAGTGGAATCTAGGTTTTTTGTGTTCTGCAACCTGTGCTCTTTCCATTATGACCACACTGTTCAGAGGCGAGTGAAGGCTGGGAAGGTAGGGGGTGATAAGCATTCCTGAAAGGCCTCTCATGACTGGGAGATAAAAGTCAAAGTTTGAAAAAAAAAGAAAAAGATTCGTTAGAAAATATTACCAAAACAACATCTATTTAACACATACTTATTAAGCTGCCTTCCGTGCTCTGCCGTGTTTCATGTCTAGTCAACTAATAGTCCCCTGAGGAATTACAATTGGGAGGGGGTGGATTGAGAAGTTGTATAAAACTCCAGGAAATTAGAGCACATCAGCTGCATGGCTCAGTAAAACCCAGACACCCAGAAGCACTAAGCAGCTAGTAAAACCCTTGGCTGTCTAAGGCATTACCTTTAGCCTGTCTTGAACCTAGTAGCATCCTTTCAAACCACCCCTACTATCTGGCTTAAGCTCTGCAATTCTGTCCTGGATAACTTGCAGAAATGGTGGAAAGAGGTTCTTTGATGTCGAGTGATTTCTTGTGGATGATTGTAAAATGAGTATTGAAGGTCTGCAAGAACGTAACAAGTGGGGCTTGTGTGAAGATGTACTACCTTGCACTGACAGAGCTGTTCGGTTTACAGTATGGTTTCATATTATTTTCTCACTTAGAGGCTACAAATCAAGACTTGTCATTCCATCTTTTAATGTGTCTGAAATGTGAAATAATTGATTTCCATTTCCATTCCTTCATGCCCCAGGAAAGGGAGGAAGGATTCCTGCATTACTGTTAGCAGTATTAGAAAGTCCAACCAATTGGTCATGCTGAGAAACCATCTTAAAACTATAAGTTCTCTGAGTAGTTCTAAACCAAGATTTATAGTATAGTGTACTGAATTTTTGTCAGTGTTGTGGACTTACCAACCAATGATTATTTAATAGGAATACCCTGGCCTAAAGCAAAAGTATATGTTGACCAACTGGAGTTAATAATGTGGCCAGAATTTTATTTTTTTGAAAAAAATTTATTTGTAATATTCATTCTCTCGAAGATAATATTTTTGAGAGTGATCACTTAAAAGTCTGAAGGATATTGTCACTAAAAATTAAGAATATAACAGATTGACCTTATATTTTAATTAGGTAAATACTCCTTATTTATTGAATCAAAAGTATATGGGCAGCCTCAGAAGCAGTTTGGGCCAGAGTATGAAAACATCTGGTGAATTTTATAATGTAAAAATTGTTCTTTGGAGAATGGCCAAACTAATTCCTTCTTTCTCTTTATCTGTCTAGTGAGAACTCTACAGAGGCAATAGCAGTAGATTCTAACAATCAGTCGAAGTCCCCTCTGGAGAAGTTTATGGTCAAACTGTGCACTCATCATCAAAAGCAATTCATTCGTGTTCTAAACGACCTGTACGCTGAATCTCAGCCTGGCCCTGAGGACCTGCAGCTTTCTGATTCTGGAGCAATGGATATGTCCACCTGCAATGCTGGCTGTGCCCAGATAAACACCAGCCATAAGGAAAAAGATGCTCTGTGTCTCGATATGAAGTCTCCTACTTCTGTAGATCCGTTTGTAGACTCATCAGGCTCTCACAGCCCTCTACAGTTGACAGAACAGACCCCGAAGGAGCCTCCTCCTGAGACAAACTCTGTAGATGGAAGAGAGAATGCCTTGACTATTGTCCAGGAAGATTCCTCTGAACTTCCAACCACTAAAACTAATTCTGGCAGTTCAACGGATAGTTCTACCCTGGGATACCTCACTACATCTAATTCTTCCTCATCGAACTTCCACCACATCTCTAAAAGCGTGGAGGAGCAAACCACGGGACAGGAGCAAGACACAAATGTGAAAATCTGTGAAGATGGTAAAGATAATATGCAGAGCTCAGCTTTGGTAGAAAGTCTAATGACAGTGAAAGTGACTGCTGAGAATAGTGAGGAGGGCAACAGCTGTGTTGTTTCTCAAAGAAATTCATTCAGAGCTTTATCAGAAGAGGCTTGGGACTCAGGGTTTATGGAGAACTCACCTAGAACTGCTGACAAAGAGAACACTTTACAGTGTAGCTCAAAAACACCTTTGTGCCAGGATTTAGAGGCAAATGAACAAGATGCAAGGCCAAAGCAAGAGAACCATCTTCACCCAGTAGTAAGAAATAAGGTGGGTTATCATTTACACCCCAGTGATAAGGGCCAGTTTGATCATTCCAAAGATGGTTGGTTAGCCCCCAGCCCTATGCCAGCTGTCCACAAAGCATCTAATGGACATTCACGAACCAAGATGATATCAACTTCCATTAAGACAGCTCGGAAAAGCAAAAGGGCATCAGGGTTGAGAATAAATGATTATGATAACCAGTGTGATGTTGTTTATATCAGTCAACCAATAACAGAATGCCACTTTGAGAATCAAAGATCAATACTATGTTCTCGGAAAACAGCCAGAAAGAGTACCAGAGGATACTTTTTCAATGGTGATTGTTGTGAGCTGCCAACTGTTCGCACACTGGCTAGAAATTTATACTCCCAGGAAAAAGCAGGCTGCTCAACATTGGCATCAGAGGCAGTGGTCACTCCCAAGCAGACCCTTACAATTTCAACCCTTAACCATACAGTAGATGTGCAGCTTCCCAGAGAAGACAACACTGAAGAACCTAGTAATGAAGTAACCTCCCTCAAGGAAGGAGGCAGAGACGTTTCATCTGAAAAAGAATTTCAAGAGCCTGAGGTTTGCCCCGTAATTAATGAACTGAGTCCAAGCAGCTCCCCTCGGTCAAAGGAGACAACAGCCTCAGACCTCGTGTGTCCTCCACCTGCTCACCTTCCTGAAGAGAACATGCCAGAAGGCAGTTCCACCATCTCAGCTCCCACAGCAAGTGGGATGTCGTCTCCTGAACCAGACCAACAACCAGTTGCACTGCTGGATACAGAGGAGACGAGTGTACCCCAAGACTGTCCCCTTATTCTCTCTACTGAAAGCATTTCTGGGGGAGGCAGTGAAGATGTCTCTGGGCCTCATTCTTCTCCTGAAACAGTCAGTAGAGAAGAAAATCCTCTGTGCTCAGAAAGTCAAAGTCCCCCAGTGGTCTTGGAGCCTCCTGTGAGCCTGGGACAGGCTGAGGACGACCAGACCATCGGTACCGAGGCTGAGACTAGAGACACTCAGGAGCTGGACACCAACCCACTGTTGAAGGAAAGCAGCACTTTTACTAATGAAAACCCCAGTGAAATGGAAGAAAGTGAGGCAGCGGGTAGTACAGGAAAATCAGAAGAAGACACTGATGAAAAATGTCCATCAGAAAAAGATATGTGTGATCCAGACATTGACTCATCTGATGAGAATTTGGAGAAGAAGAAAAAAGGTAAAAAACTCCCTGAGGCCTCTGATAGGTGCCTAAGAAGTCAACTTTTAGATTCTTCCTCTGCCGATAGGTGCCTAAGAAATCAAAGTTCAGATTCTTTCTCTGCTTGTCCTGAGCTCGAGGTTTCTAAAAATCCTGGTGCAAAATGTTCTCAAAAAGAAGAGCAGCCTGGTGGGACGACCCCTGAGGGCTCTCCAACCGAGAGTTTCCAAGCAGAAGCGCCAGACGACACTGAAAACCCAACTGTCAGTGAAAACCCAGTGTCAATCCCAAATCCTGAGAAGGATGCTGAGGACGAGGACGAAGGAGGCAGGGTCATCACCAGGCAGACTCTTAAAAACATTCTGGCAAAAGAAGTCAAGGGGGAAGAAGGGTCAATTTCCCCCAGCAGTGACCCTGTAACCACAGTTGGCCAGCCGCTGCCTGGAGAGAAACTAGAAATCTATGTTCAGTCTAAGGGAGATGAGAAAAATACCTGTGTCTCCTCAGAAAGTAGCCCTTGCGTGAGGGACCCAGAACAAACAAAAGAGAAGCCAGAACACGTCCCTGCACCGGCCGCAGAGGAGGTTACGAATGAGGCAGACAGGGAGGACACCCAGCGTAAAGATGATGACCGCGACGCCCCATCCAACTTGCTTGGGTCATCGAGCAGTGGAAGTGGTGATGCTGCTGAGCCGCCAAAACTGGTACCAAGGCCCAAAAGGTTGGTATCTTCAACCTACAACCTCAGACATGCTCATTCTCCAGATCCCTTGGATGTTACAAAAGTGACTGCAGAAAAGGAAGCCGCACAAGTCAACCCATTGCCAAAGGAACGTGAAGCTCCAGAGAGCAGCGACCCCCTAGATGAGGATGATGCTGACACAGTGGTAGATGAACAGCCAAAGTTTGTGGAGTGGTGTGCTGAGGAGGAGAACCAAGAGCTAATCGCCAACTTCAATGCCCAGTACATGAAAGTCCAGAAGGGCTGGATCCAATTGGAGAAGGAAGTACAGCCAACACCAAGGGCAAGGAACAAGTCAGATAAACTGAAGGAGATTTGGAAGAGCAAGAAAAGGTCACGAAAATGTAGAGGTTCGTTGGAAGTTCAGAAGTTCTCTCCTGTTCAGATGCTGTTTATGACAAACTTTAAATTATCTAATGTTTGTAAGTGGTTCTTAGAGACAACTGAAACCCGGTCTCTAGTCATTGTGAAGAAGCTCAATACTCGTCTTCCAGGAGACATCCCGCCTGTCAAGCATCCTCTTCAGAAGTACGCTCCTTCCAGCCTGTATCCCAGTTCGCTGCAGGCTGAACGCTTGAAAAAGCACTTGAAGAAATTTCCTGGAGCTACTCCTGCTAGGAATAATTGGAAAACGCAGAAACTCTGGGCTAAATTTCGAGAGAATCCTGACCAAGTGGAGCCAGAGGATGGCAGCGATGTCAGCCTCAGCCGTAATTCTGAGGACAGTGCAGAGGAAGCCAAGGAAGATAGAGGTAGCCATCCTCCCACAAACCTGCCCACTCCAGCTAGCACCCGGATCCTTAGAAAATACTCCAATATTCGAGGAAAGCTCAGAGCCCAGCAGCGTCTGATCAAGAATGAAAAAATGGAAAGCCCATTTGGTCTGGCTGTAGAAAGTAAACAGAGTCGTAAGAGCGTATGCATCAACCCTCTGATGTCCCCCAAGCTTGCCCTGCAAGTGAATGCGGATGGATTTCCTGTTAAGCCCAAGAGTACTGAAGGAATGAAGGGAAAGAAAGGGAAGCAGACCTCTGAAATCTTGCCTAAAGCAGAAGTTCAGAGTAAACGCAAGAGAACAGACAGCAGTAACCCTCAGGACAATAAGGACAAGGGTCCTGCGGTGAAAGCAAGCAAAGAAAAGCATGTTGACAGAGCCACCAAAACCTCTGCTGCCAAGAGGCCAGCTGCAAGGGACAGAATCAGCCAACTGCCCAAAAAGATGTCTTTGAAAGAGAATAAAGTGAAGATCCCTAAAAAGTCCCCTGGGAAGAGCTGCCCTTCCTCCAGGAAAGAAAAAGAAAATACAAACAAAAGACCTGCCCAGCCCACCGCCTCAGAAACATTGACAAAACCTGCCAAGCAAAAAGGGGCCAGCGAATCCTCTTCCAGGCCCCAGAAAGCCACCAACAGAAAGCAGAGCAGTGGAAAGACGAGGGCCAGACCCTTGCCGAAAACCCCAGAGAGCAGTGCGGCCCAGAGGAAGCGCAAGCTGAAGGCGAAGCTGGACTCTTCCCGCAGCAAAAGGAGGCGGCTGGACACAAAGTGATTGGAGGGTAGCCAAGGGGAAAACTGTTCCATAGACGTAACCTTTATTTTGCATTAACTAAATCTGCTTTTATAAGCTCATCAAGCCTTTCAAATCTACAGTTCACAGAGAACACCGCAATTTGAGATGTCAGAAAATGCGTCTCAGATGGAGAAGGGAACTTGCAGAGTCCTTCTCTGAGGCTGAGTAAGGGAAGTTATATATTATATTCTGGTTGTTCCTTGGGTTTTAAACTTGGAACCAAGCAGTTTTCGTTTTTAAAAGTACAGTGCCTTATTTATCCTTTTTGTTTTTAAATTTACAAAAGCTAAAAAGCTGATCTATGTGATTAAAGGCTTGTATTTTATACTTGATGCACAAGCACTTGTACTGTAGCCGAGAAGACCACCATCATGCACATAAAAGGAGCTTTTCAGCAGCCACCCTGAAGTATCTGTCCATGAACAGACGCCCCTCTTTGCAAACCCCAGCAGTGAACTTCCCTCTCTGTCTTGTTTGTTTGTTTAAATGATATTTGAAAGCTAAACCAAATCATTATGGTATGTGGAAAATGCAGAAGATTTATAATTATTATAAAAGATTAATATTTCTGTTATCCCCTCCTTTAAAAAAATCATAGTCATTGTTGGTCATTCCCCTCACCTTTGATCTTTTGTCATTTGAGAACATGTACTCTAAATTATGTGCCCATGGGACAAGAGGTATGTCACAAGTATTAATTTTGGTTTATTGACCTCTAAAAATTATTTGCATCCCCAATTGTATTACTGATTTCCACCACCCTCTTCATTTTTGGCCTTGCAAGCTTGCTAGCACTCTAATGAGGTTTCCATCCTACATTGGGGAAAAAAATGTAGGATTTTTTTTTTTATCTTGTAGCTGTAATTTGATGATTAGGATGTAAATGACTGTTCTTATTTTCTTTCTTATCCCACAGTACTTCCATATTCAAAGAAAGCCAAAACGTTATTTCTAATAAGAGAAAAGTTTAAGTGTGTGTGTGCACACATGTGTTTGGGTACATTTGCATGCGGTTATCAGCCACAAATGTCTCCCAATCCAAGTTTTACAGTAAAATTCTTTCTTCCCCATGCAGTGTTTTAGGGTGTCCATGAGCTAAGTAAGCACAGGACAGATGGTTTTAAAATGGCCCAGTGTCTCTGTGAGCATCCCCGGTACCACTTTGACACCAGACTCAGAAAGGTCCAAACAGCACAAAGTTATGGAAAGGTCAGAGCAACCTTGCTTCTGGAGGAAGCAGCCCCAGCATCTCCGAGGGGGCCCACACACCCCTACACGCGGAACTGATGGTCAGCTGGTGTGCTGCAATGAGAATGTCCTTGTTTGGAGTGGGTGTCCGTTGGAATGGATTAGTGCCATCCCAGTAGTTAAATGCTTTGTAGTATCACTCCTGCCCATATCGTGTCAGCCTCCATCCCATGGCTCAGAAGTGAGAACTGCAGTATTTGTAATTGATGTTGTTTGCCTTTCCTGGGTGAAGCCTGAGACAGGCACGTTGGTTTTAACTTAGTGCCTGTGATGTTGGTACGTTCTAACTCGGTGTGTACTTGACATCTCCATTGGGCTGCTCTGCAAAAAAAGACTTGGTTATTAAGGCCTCAGCCAACTTCTTTAACCTGTTCTGCTATCAAAATCAGCTTGTATGGACAGCTGCTGCCCTTTTTTATTAAAAAGTTCTCCATTTAGGTTGTTTCACATCTCTTTAGATAAAGCCAGATGGACTTTTTTTTATTCAAATCATGATAAAACAGGCCTTCTACCCATTCTGTTCAAGGTTTGCTGTATATAATGGAAACTTATGATTGGATAGGACTGGACAAAAGCATTTGATTCATGAGAAGTTTAGAATTGTGTTGAATTTCATGGACAGTGAAGCTTACTATCTTGAATGAAGTCCTGATTTTTTTTTATGTCTCCTCTATATCCCATTAAGTGTTGTTTTTTTTTTGTTTTGTTTTGTTTTTTCTTTTTAATGTCTTTGACTTTGGCTATTCAAGAGCTACCTATCTTAATGAAACTGCTGAGTGTGTATGTTGGCAACCTTTCCTCAGCATTAAGTTGCACAAAAGCATTAATATGTTTTGAGTTGGTTCATTTAATCTTAAAAAAATGGTTTTAAGGTTAAAAAAATCTTTTCATATAGTTGTCACTGGATATTGTTTTTGTGGTGACTTAAACAGCTGGTGTTTGCCAATGTCCGATGTGCTGATTCCTGTACATAAGAGGTACCCTCTTGGCTGCATATAGACTACCTTGTAAGGTGCTTGGATTAGGTTAGGGAGAGGTGTAAGATAGTAAGTGGGTGGAACTTTTCCAGTTCCAAGTTTATAATTCATTCCATTACTTTCCTAAGTCCTTTTTCATTTTTCAAAACTTACTTCAAGATAATAGCTAGACTACAAATGAGAAAAGGTATCAATGTGTATGTATTTATTTTATACACCTAACAATGCAATGGATCATCTTTAAAATCTACTTACACTATATAATAGTGACAGTTAAATAGACTGAGATTCTACATAATTAGGACACTTAAAAGTTTAGAATTATTTTGATATTTGTTGAATCTCGTTTTTGCTAATTCAGTTAATTTTGCTAATAGAAGAAAAAACGAAAACAAACCTTGAGGGCCAACTCTGAAAGGCCCTTTCAGAGCATCTGCTATAGGTGTAAACTGGTAAAGCAGTTTCCCAGACACCTCCAAGTCCAGGCTTGGTATTGAGTCAAGTCTCCCGTTGTTTTCCTTCCCTTGCAAAGACCTCCTTCCTAGAGCCATCTTCAAATATGGCTTACCACCAGGAGCAAATGCAGTCTACCCCACATTCCCATTCCATATCAGAAAGGAATTCTGCTCCTGGGCCTACACCCAGGGAAGTGACTGTTCCAATGTTGGAGCTGAGTTGATGACCAAAGGACACTGGTATTCCCTTTGAGTTTCAGGGAGCTAGAAGATGCCTGGGAAGCAATCACTGAATTGTTATCATAGCTTCCCCGGAGCTGGGCCTCTTCAGGAGACTGATGTTCTATCCCATGATGCTCTGTGGGTGTGGGAGACAATACAGAGACCACTCCGTCATTTGGGGTTCTGAGCCTCACCCCTGGCACTTGCTCAGATGTGTAGCAATCTCGCAGTGTAGCTGGAAGGCCACGTACCTTTCTTCTGCTCCTGAGGCTGCCTGTATAGGAATGTTATTCAAGTCTGTTAATCAGCAGTCGCTAGCCCCTTGGATTCCTTATTAAAGACTTTGTTGTAGCCTGTCTCAAACAGTAATCTTCAGCTGTGGTTTTCATACCTATAATAGCATGGATAGAAGAGGTGCACCAAGTCATCCCTTCACATACGTGGTGCTTTCTAATGGGATCCTCTGTGCATCACATACTGTGCAGGCAGGTTTCTCACTGTTCAGATAGGGCATCAGTAGAAGGCATTGCTTAAAGACAGTTAACTCTGTATTGAGGTTTGGCCTCTTTTCTGCCTGCTTTATGGTAGATTCTGTGGTGAGAGTGGAAGCTGTCACTCATTTATGGCCAGCATTCCTATTGATTAGTGGACCTACAAGTCAAGTAGGAAAAGATAATGTGCTCTGTGATGCAAGTTGGAGATACTATAGTGTTGCCATCAGCAAGTCTGGGTCTTGTCACAACACCCAGGACTGGGCTGGAATATTCAAGGTGCTGGCCAGTGGCCCAGGGAGACACACCGGCTCCTTTTAGTTTGAGGTCAGCCTCTGTAGGCTCCCTTTTGGCTTCCAGATAATCTATCAAGGGTCTGCAAACTGTGGGCTGGTCACTTGTTTGTGTAAATAAAATTTTATTGAAATATAGCCACACCCATTTGCTTATGTATCGTCTATGGCTGCTTTCACGCTACAAGGGCTGAGTTGAGAGTTGAGTAGTTGGCCCACAAAGCCTAAAATATTTACTATCTGGACCTAAAAGTCTGCTGGTCCCTGCTTAAGAAAATAATCCTCTTTCAGGAATAAATCTTCTCTGCTTTTTCTTTTTCTATTTCTTTTTCTAAACTCTGTCCTCTTCCGCTTCCTCTTTGTTCCAATTTTGTTCTTTTTTTTTACATTGCTTTATTTCCTCTTGCTACAAAGGAGACATGTTATACTGAAGTAGCACATGGACTACCATCCCTTACACTTGCACTACCTTAGCATTGCATCTTCCTTCAATCACCCATCACAGTAGCCAGAATGAGGCCACCTTAGCCTGTAGAGCCAGAACCCGTGAGCAGATAGGGGCTCAGACTTCTAAAGTTATGTGGCTAGGGCTGTCACTCACATAGCTTTTAATCAGAACTGAGCCTGGTTTCACTGCTTGTTTATTAGAATAAGCAAGACTTTTTTCTGTTAAAATTAGTTGAGACTACTTTGGTTGGACTTTTAGTCCTCTGAACATCACATTTAGATATGGAAAATGTCTTTTCACAGGGTGGAAGCAAAGTCTGGTTGCAAACCCAAAGCATCATTTATTCTTATATAATATTTTTGGTTGGCTTTTAGGAAAATAAAACTGTGTTGGCACTGATATCTTTTCAGTCATATACTTTGAAAATAATTTTATTTCAGTAAGCCAACAAATAAAAAATAGAGGCTTTTGAAGTGCTTTAGAGAGAATGATAAAAATTGGAACACATTATGACCTGAGTGTGGCTGAGAAGTTCTGGATTATATCTTTAGATCAAATCCAGTCAACTTCCAAGGTATCAATCTTCCCCCTACCCAAAACTCAAAGATAAGTTTCTATGCTGTTTTTCAAAATGAAGTTGAATGTCATGTCAGTGAAAAAATGTCTGTCATTGGCCCCAAAGCACTGATTGTTTCACTTGTTTTGAAACAGGTAATTATTTTGAATTCCTAGATATTACTTGTATGTCTTAATATGGCTTAATAGCCATTAAAATACTGGAAATTTTTAAAGTATGAAATCGTGTCTATGTATATCACATGGGCAAGGCAGTCTTCATAGCTTAGCAGTAAGTATTCTTCCCATGCTTGCTCTCAAGTCCTTTTCAGGGGAAAAAAATAAAAGGTATTTAAAACAAGCAGAATTATGGGAAGCCTTTTGAGACAGCCTGCAGTATCATTTATCCCTTGAAACATCAGAACAGAGTCCTGTATCCTACAACGGACAGATTAGACGATGTAATGGTCTGACCTCCTTCCTTTAGAGATAAGCGTACTCGGGCAGAAACCCAGAGCTCTCAGGGCTTTGCTGTGCTGTCCTGGGGCCCTGGGACCCACCCTGGGCACTTTATGAATGGTGTCCTTACTCAGGCTTTTGCCCTTGGTATTGTAGCAAGGATGGCCAGTTCCTTCCATTGCCTCCTGTCTGTCTGATGCTTCCTTTTCCCAGAGCCTTGGTGGTTGATGCTCAGAGCTCAGGAAACGTCGTTTGCTCCACCGTCAAAGGGGCAGTTGTGCAGTCATGCTGCCCGACACATACAACACACGGCTTTCGCACCAGACTGGGACCATCCCATGTAACATAGGTGCTCAGTGTGCAAGCCTCATGGAAGCATAGATTGCCTATTTTTAAAAAAATAACCAGGTACTCATGATATTATAATATGCCAGGGGTTGGATTAGTGGATTTACCTTTTCTAAAAGGCTTACGTAAAAAACTAAAATAAAATTAACAGAGACCTTATGTGGCCCACGCAACCTAAAATATTTACTACCTGACCCTTTGCAGAAAAAGTTTACTGATCCTTGCAGTAGTCATTCAAAATCAAATGGTGTGGACAGTTAGGCACGGATCTTTTTGTTCACGTGGTTCAGCATTGCAAGCATTCTAAATTTTAGAGTGTCTTGCCTGCTCATCTCAGTGCACAGCTGCTGTTGCACATCATTCCTGAGTAACGCTTGTTCGTTTAAAAAATATATCTCCTCCTTTGCTGATTGACTGCTGATGAATTGTGTGCATGTGATTATACTTACTAGGATATGTAATTAAAACCAAAAGTACAAAGTCCTTTAAACTAAAAGTATAGTCATCCTCATTTTTTATGAATCAGAGTGAACTCGACTCTGGTGGAGAGACATTCCACTACAGCAGTGCCCAACACACGTGACTTACTAGTGAACTTAAAGCTTAGAATAGTGAGTGCCTCTCCCCAAAAGCACAGGGTGTGTTAGTTTTTTACCCCAAGAGCCCTTCACTTCTCTTTTGTATCTAGTATATTTGCAAGTTTATCGCTCTCTAAGCCCTGGTCATTGCTTGTGAACATAAATGGCTGGCCTTTGCCTGTTTGAACCTCAAGTCCAGTCCCCATGTTGTCTTAAACACACCAGCATGGCGGTGGCACCTTGTCAGCACCAGCAGCTTCACACCGAGCCAGTTAAGGACTGTCCTGCGTCCCCTGCTCATTTTGAGGAGCCATCCTTGGTACCTTCCCTAACTCTTCCCTTCTGCCACCAGCTCCCTTCCAGGAGGCATCTTCTCTGGGACGGCCCCCCTCCTCCCAAGCACTTCCCTGAAAACACGTATGTCACGTTAGAAGCATTTTTCTCTTCCAAACTCTGTATCTTACTTCTCCCGGTATTTAGCCATTTGGGTCCAAATGCTGTTCAATTTATCAGCTTTTCACCCCAGTTTTCTATGATCTGCACCTCATATTTGTCTTGTAGCTACAGCTGCAGTATCTGGGAGTTAGTTTGTGGGAAAGAAACTATACAAACAAGATTTGCATAATTTTGTATATTTATACCACAGGTAGGGATTATTTTTAGAGCCACTATAGCTTAAGGTTATTGATTTCACTAGTGGTCTCTGCATTCTAAATAGTTCTTGGAGACTGTGTTAGTGACTGTGGTTCTTGATACATATATAATATTTATACACACCACTGTGGAATTTATTTCACTGTGTAAATAGTGATATTTTCCTGTTCAAATGCTTCTATAGAAAGTATTTATTTTAACAAGAAAATTAACTGTCAAAAGGGCTTTCAAAAAAAATGTTCTTTCTAGCCACCCATCCTTTCCAGCGACCATGCTCAGCTAATCAGCCCCCAAACAACACAGTGAAGGCAAAAGGATGTGGCCTTGAAACCCTTGCTGTATTTGGGCAGATGTGAGTGAGCGCATTGTCCCACTGTCACCCTGTCCCAGAGCAAGGTGGGACTCCTATAGGAGGTGTGGCTGTGCCAGGCATGGCATCAGGGCTTGCGTCGCACAGCCCACTTCTTGCAAGCACAGCTGGTACACTCTAACAGCCTGTGCAGGGAAATGAGCCTTAGTTGTAGCCCCAAGGAAATCCAAATCCATACCTGTGAGATATGGAGAAACCACTGGTTGCCTAAAGAAAGTGTTAAGGTGTGTGTCTAGTCTCTCCTTTGTGAAAGGCACCTGTTCGCACTCGCATTAACCATGGGAGATAAGCATGTTTTCTGCACCTTGACGATATTCGTGAGTGCCCTAGTAGCTCTCCTCTTCCTCCTCCTCCTCCTCCTCCTCCTCTTCTTCTTCCTCCTCCTCCTCCTCCTCTTCCTCCTCCTCTCTCCCTGTCTCAGCAAGCCTCTGTGCAGATGTGGGCCGGTGCCTCTGTAACTGGTGATTACAGAATGAGACCGTCTGTTCTAAGATGTGGTCGGCTTTACTTCTCAGGAGTCCTGGCCTGTAGTTCAGAGCACCCCTAGGTGAAACAGAACCAGTGCTCTCTGATTATGTTCCTCCTTCCTGGGCACCCGTGTCTGAGTCACGTTCCTCATTGTGCTTGGCTGGCTGGACTGAAAACTGCAACTCTGGGACTACAGAACTACATGGAGCTTTGGACTAGGCTCACATAGGGTTTTGTCACCCATTTGAACCATAATTTGCATATTTCCTTATGGCCTTCCTTTGTCTTTTCTAAACAAATGATGAGGACACTTGAAGAGTAATGCTGGAGAATGTTTTCTAAGATATTATTTGTAAGCAAATCTGCTTTTAAGGTGAAATGTGAATGGGTAACTAGGTGCCAGGGAATTTAGCACTGAACTAGACAGTCAAAACTTTTGTAACTTTGCAGGAAGAAATGTTAATAAATTTTGCTCTCATCTAAATGTTCACAAGAAGTAATGTAAATAGTTTTCTAAAAATATTTATTACATGTGCTGTATACAGATTCATGTTCTGAGTGATGTTGGTTTGCATTGTAGTATTGTAGAAGAATATATTTTGAGCAGTGGACTTCCTTTCATAACACAGTTCACACATGGAGAAAGAACAAAAACCAGCAGGTTGAGAGCTGTTTGGGGTGTTTGATCTGTAATGTTACATCAAATCTAAGCTTTAACTGCCCCCTCTTCTCATCTGGTTATGTTATATATTATATATATATACAGATGTATGATAAACTGGTCAGTGGTCAGTACCCAGATCTGCAGAGCAGATTTCCAGGTGTTCTTTCTGATATGTTGCCCATAAGCAATAAGATCCTAGATGATTACATTTATTCTGGGCCCACATTGGCCCTTGTCTCAGAGGATAGGGTGGGGGTAGAACAGCTCTTGCTAAGACCTCTTGCCTTTGCTGGAGAGGTTGCTGTACTTGAATTTTTGCTTCTGTTTATCTGCACGCTCCTTCACGTCATAGAACTCTAGCAATAGATGCGAAATCTACCAGCACTAGACACATCAAAATTGGGCATATAGAATGAAAAATTAGCAATTTTCCATGAATTGGTAGGGTTTTCAGAGTCAACTAGAGGCAATGCTCATTTGGCTATAGAGTAAGTGTAAGAACTTTTTACATTAGAAATTTAAGTGGCCAGTTAAATGCCCTTTGGCTATATTTGACCTACCTTTAAAAGCTAGCCCATTTCCTGTAAGCCTCCCCTGTGTCTGGACTTAAAATGCCTAAAACCCCCTTTGTGTCTGGGGTTAAACCATTTAGGTCAGTATAAAGATGGCAGTCACTCTTCCATTCTCCCAGCGTGTCTAGTTCAACAGATTTCTAAAGCTGTTTAGCAGCCTCTCCTTGTGACCGTCCTAAACTTTGTGAAAAATAAATACCCCACACCCAGATAACCATTAATAGAAGTAATGTAGTTTTTTAGACTTTTGGAATATGTCTTCTCTTTTGTATTTATGATGGTGTTTGGAATTTTTCACTAGTGTTTTTTTAGATTGAAGTGGGTGCATTAGGATGCAACTTTCCATTGCTGAGCCCAAAAGCAAGCAAGAGGAAAGAAATTGACCTATATTGTATCATTGGGGAGGTGACTACTTCTTGTAGTGGGGTGGGGGAGGGGCATTGTATATTATGTGGGGGTAAAATAGAATTCTGGCCTGAGGCTCCCCAAGTCCTTGTATTAAAAATCCCCTTATTAGCCTCACTTAATCTCAATAGAAGCCTGCTGTTTACCCTCAGGGAACAAGTAGTTTTCAAAATTGAGCTCCTCCAAGGTCATTGGCCAATGTCTGTGTGGAAGCATTGGTCATCTTTGTGAACTCATGGCATTATTTTCCCATATACATTATGGTATTAAGAAATTCAACCCCAACCTGTATGAAAAGCACAGCCCAGGGTCCTAATTTAGGCTAGAGTTAATGCCTTTGAGGGGCCAGGGAGTCATAGGAGGCCCTTGCAATTTAACTGAAGCTCAGGTGCCATGTTGGATTTTTATTCTTTTTTAGGCCACGACCCTTCTGAACGCATTTAGGGCAGGGGCTGCTGATCCAGCTGTGGATTCAGGGAGCTCTAACATGAATCTCTACCGTTCCTTTAAAAGTCTTTCTGGTTCCTCCCAGTGTTGTCATTGCCGAGGTCAATCTCGTAGTTGTTCAGATGTGCTCCTTTTTGCTGTCTTGTGAGTCTTAGCTAGTGATCCAGACGCCAAGGACAGGGGCCTCTGGGAGGCCCTAGCCCCGCTCCTGGTACCAAGTCTGTGCCCCTGGCCTGCGTGCAGGTGGTCTTTCCGAGAGCAGTGACATGAGAAGTTCTGCAGATGGTGACCCGGAAGATCAGTGTGTATCTCTTGGGCCTGGATCTCCACTATGTTAGCGAGTGTAGGAATATACTGTGTCTTTAATGGATGAAAATTCAATGTATGCTGTGAATTTGTTGGTTTGAAACATTGAAAATTTTTCATTAGACAATGTTTACATACCTCACCTGAAGAACCTTTGAGAGTGTATATATGAAATTTAAAGATATATTAAGTTGCTTTAAAACAATAATGTATAGCTATAAAAGTTGGAGTTATTTTAACTTTGAATATGTACCAAGTCTCTTAAATATTGAATCCTGTAGACTTTTTGTGCTTCTGTGTTTTACTTTCCTATTGGTCCATGTAGGAAACTGTGTTATTGGTAAAGGGGCCCTCGCTGAAATCCAAGCTTGGAAGGATTTCCTGTGTCGTTTCAGATTCTCCTGTTTGGTTTTGAGGGATGGGATGTGGAGCCAGAGGAGGTGTGGGAGGGGATTCTCTAGCGTTGACATCTATTCCATGAGCTTTTCCAAGGCGCTTATTTTATTGCAGCATATTAAACTTCTTTGATACGAAAGCGTGTGTGTGTGCGTGATCACTGGGGAGGGCACAGAACGCACGGGAGCCAGACATTCACCTCACAGCCTGTGCAAAGCTGATGAGTTGCCAGAAGGAACCATAAAGCAACGCTTCTGTCCCAGCCAGGTGCTGGGGCTTAAACAAACATTATTGCTTTCCAACCTAAATCATAAATCACTTTGTGAGTTACGCCCAGCTTCAGGAACAAGAAAACACAATGGAGGACGCGTGGGGAGTTCCAGGGCAGGGTTGGCAGGTGCCCGTGTCCCGTCCCGAGGTGTAGGGAGCAGTGCGGTTCCAGCTCCCGGCCTCAGGCAAGCCCAGCTCTCTGTGGCCCCTGCTGGAGTGTGGCATAAAGCCCCTGACATTTGCTACCCCGTGGCCTGTTTCCTTATATTCTTTCAACTCTGCTTGAGGTGGATCAATTTAAGGAAGCAGTGGGCCAGTGATAGCTGGGATGAGCTGTGATTTCACTAACAAGCTCGCGTGACAGAGGCCAGCATTGCACGGAACTGCGTCCTGCAGCTGTCGGGCCGCCGTTCTGGATGTGAATCTGGGGGATCGGCGTGTTCAGGTGAGGAGTTTGTGTTGTTACAGCAGACCTCCCTCCCTCCGCATCCATCCTGAGGCAAGTGGCGGCTGCCCCAGCATGTGCTGTGCCCGTTCCCTCCCTGCGGCTCTCCTTCATACCTGCATGTACATACACACACGTATACTAATGCAGGTATATATTTAGAGTTTTGTTGGGTTGGGGGTTTTGCTTTGCTGTTTCTCTTTGTTGAAGATTTTGTTTTTACAGTGAAATTTGCCACTGATTTTACTTTAACTCAGAAGTTACATACTGGTGGCCCACAGGTGTTTCCTTTAGCCCAGTGTTTAAAAAAAATGCTTTAAAACTGTGAGATTTGTTTACATTAAAAAAGATGAAGATCTGACCACATCAGCTCATGGTAAGAATCAGCTGGCACCCAGATTAGAAAATGTGACCTTTAGGTCACCACAGTCCCTGTGTCAGTTCCCATGTGTCACTTTTTCTTTACAGTCAGGAAATTTGTCTGTGTACCTGCTGCCATATCGGAAGTGGCAATCCTGTGATGGGCCTGGGGCGTGTGCCCACCTGACTGGCAGGTAACGTACTGGCCACTCCAGGGACATGAGCTTACAGCACTATTTGAACCCATTCTCTCTGTCGCATCCTGTTCATTACATTTCCTCCACAATCCCTAATTGTTTTGAAGGCACTGGCACTGTCAAGGTGACCCATGTGCTGATAAGGTGTGGCGTGTGTGATTGTCGCCCTGGCCCCGTGTTCCAGTGGCACATCAGTCCATGGTCCTGGCATCAGAGGAGAGCCAGTCATGTCCCTTTACTAGCAGGGACCTTGCCCAGCCTGTCTGCCAGGGCCTGGCCTCACCTGACACGCAGATCTTGCATCCTACAAAACCATTGCAATTTCCTAGTCTGAAATGGTGATAGAACCACTGCGGAAGCGTGTTCTCCTCCTGTCTCCACTGATCCCTAAAAACCACTGTCCTAGAGACAGGAAAGTCAGCCTTGCAGGACATCTGAGAAGCCACACTGTTTTCTAGTCTGTTGCCCTGATGCTCCAGAACCGTCAGTGCTGGGTTCAGTATGGGTGTGGCTTGTGGACAAGCTCACAGAACGTCAGTGTCATGTCAGACACTTGGGGGAGGGGAGAGAGCGGCCGCCCAGCTCTGCCTCACACTGCCAGGCCCCGGAGCCCCTTCCTTCTTCAGGAGGAATGGAGAGGGGCCTCCTTTGCCACTTTGGGATGAGCAGAGAGTTCCAGGGAAGATGTCCCATGGTGCTGCCTCTTGGAGCCAGCCTTTGCCTGTGGCCAGGGCGTGGTCGGCCCCGCAAGCCCTTGTGCCCTGGGAGGGAAATGCTGGCTCACCTCGGCGAAGAAAAAGAGACCATCAAGGCAGGATCTGAGTGAATCGATGTCATGTTCACATGGAAGACAACAGACAATATCGACATATCCTGAAACCATACGTCTAGGGAAAGGGCGGGTGTAGCTCCCTCACGAGCCTGTGCTAAACCAGTCTCTACAAGAGTCCATCCAAACGAGATTACAGAAACCCCAAACAGAGCATGTCACAACCACAGAGCATCTGAAAATCAAAAGGAGACACTGGATGTTGACTTTAACATATAAAAATACTATAACAAAATGAAATACAAATATATATTAGAATCTGTAAGTATTCTGTATAAAGAGACACTTTCGCGGTTAGGCTAACAGCAGGCAAAGAGGAGACGAAGTCCGGCCTTTTCCACTCCCCGACACCTTGGCGGGGAGCCCGGTGCTGCCGCCAGTGACGCTGCCCAAGCAGCAGCTCCCGTGGGCCGTGCCCTGCTGTGTCCCTTCAGCAGCGGCAGGCGCAGAGCGAGCCGAGGGTCTTCGCCATGGCGGGCAGGAGGTGGAGAGCATTTCCCAGAGGGACGGCGTCACGAGAGAGAGCCGTCCTCCGGGACTTGGCCTGAATGCGAACAGGCCACTTGACTGATGGCTCAGGTCCTTGGCGACTTGCCGGCTGGTGGCCACGTTCGAGGGAAGGTTGGCCCTGGGCACACGGCTCTCACCTCACCCTTCGGCGGGTCCCATCACCCGCCTCCACTGGGGAGCGGTGCTGCTGTG
The DNA here is from genome assembly GCF_040939455.1 of Microcebus murinus. Taxonomy (NCBI): domain Eukaryota; kingdom Metazoa; phylum Chordata; class Mammalia; order Primates; family Cheirogaleidae; genus Microcebus; species Microcebus murinus. Next base: position 28,687,708 of record NC_134117.1, on the reverse strand, counting down.
CTGGGCTGGCGGCTGGGGTGGCCCTGAGCTCACGTGCTCCCTGGGAACACACCCGCCAGCCTCTCACCCATCCCCATGGTGCCAAAGGGCATGGGCATCGCCAGCTGCAGTGCCCTTTCCACCTTCCGAGGGGGAAGAGGCCTCTTAACAGTCAGTGGTGGCCCTGGAAGAAGGTTCTGGCCCTTGCCAGAACAGTGGTGGCCTTGGAAGCCACCTTTCTCAGGATAGGTGAGTCCCAGGACACGTTCCTTCCAGGGAAGGGACAAGCTGGCTGCCTTTGAGCTTTGCTGCCCTGTTCAGCGTGGTGCGGTTGCTCTCCGGGGTCCCACAGAGGCCCAGAAATGCGCACGTGAGAGGGACGTTGTGCAGGGCAACCCAGCTGCTCAGTCCCCTGGGGGTGGGTACCGTGGCCTTGCTCAGAGCTACTGGAAAACATAGCCCAGTCCCCGGGTGAGGGGCACATCCCACCAAGAGGACCCTTCCCCAGGCAGGCAGGGCGGGGCCCGCTGCCAGTCACAGGGATGCCAAGATTCAGTTGTGGCTTGAGTCCTGGTGTGACGGAACCCGCCGGCCCCTGTGCGCGGGAGAGCAAGCCCTCCGCTAAGCAGCACCAGGGCTGCCCGCTGCCCACGGGGTGGAGCGCAGACACAACCCCTCCAGCCCGCCCGACACACCCCCAGCCCTGCCTTCGGGTTGCAGGTGGAGGACCCAGGGAATGGACACGTGCACCTCCCTTCCCCCCGGGCTCCCTAGGGGCTCACGCTGTTGGAAAGACATCTGGGAAAAAAGAGTGTGACTTTTCCTCCCTTCAGCCAACTCACTACTTGGGCTCAAAAGTCATCTTTCTACGTTTCCACTCTGTATGGACGAGAAGGCCCGTGTTCAGACGGTCATGTAACACCGAGTCCTTCATCACTAGCACGGAGCGTGGGTGCTGGAGCCTGGGCCGGGGTCTGTGGCCGGAGCCCCTGCCCGGCTCAGCTCTCTCCCAGGCGTCCTGGCCGCTCCTGCGATGCTCCGGGGTTAGTTCAGCTCTGTCCATCAGGGTGGATCACCATGGTGCCCAGCCCCGGGTTAGGCACTAAATACTTGCTGATGTGATCAGTGAAAACGGGTCTCCTACCCCCGCCTCCTTCCGACAGTGCAGTGGGAGAGTCTGCCCTGCGCCTTTAGTCGCCACCTCCCCAGTTTACAGCACGGGAGCCCGAGGGCCAGGGGAAAAGTGTCCCTAGAGTGACAGAGCCAGTGGCCACGTCCTAACTCCTGGCCCACCGTCCCTCCCACAGCTCCCCACAGGCCTGCAAAGGGCTCTGGACCCATCAAGTAGCCTAACCCAAGCCCCCACACCCTGTCCCTCTGCCAGTGGCTCACTGACAGCTTGTGGCTTGCTGGTGGCTGGGAAGCCCAGGCCCAATGGCCCTCTGTGGCTAGTGTCTGGAGGCTGGTGATGTTTATTCAGCTGGAGCCAAGAGCCCCTGCCCTGCTGGGGGTCTGTGCCCAAGCAGCCCCCGTGGCTGTTCCCTGCACGTAAGCCCCTCCTTGCAGCTACAGCGCCCATCCTGTAACTTTAGGATGCCGAGGCCTGGTCCTAAGAGCCACCTCCACCCCTAGCCTCCTTCCCAGCTGGTTGCTGCAGTACTGCCAGTCAGCCCAGGGGGCAGGGGACAGTCCCTTCCTGGCCAGCAGGAGGAGGCCCTTCCCCTCACAGCCTGGCCTGCCGCCCACAGATGCAATGGCAGTGGAATGAGCCAGGCTGGCTGCCCCGGGGGTAAGAGTACTTCCAAGTTATCTGTAGACAGGGAAGGGGCTTCAGGGGCTGGGGACCCAGCTCCAGGCCAGCCTGAGCCACAGGCCAGAGGGAAGGGCTGGTTAGGGGAGGGGTCGGTCCCCTTCTTCAGACCCAGGTAGCAAAGAGGGGTGTCACCACTCTGAACTTCTTGGCCTGACCTCACACACACATTCATTCAACAAATATTTATTAAGCGCCTCTCTGTGAAAGGCACTTCCGGAGAGGGCAGCCCGCAGCTCGGGCCTCGCCCACCCTCTGTCCCCAGCTGCGGCGCGATTTGCTTTCCAAAGGCCTCTCTGGCACCACCCGCCCTAGAGGGCCCAGCTGCCAGGAGCCGTCCTGGCGATGGCCTGCACCCCCAGCCCAGCTGCCGCCACCGTCTCCGCTGCCGCCGCTGGTCCAGCCCCCCTCGCCCGCCCTCGCCCCACCCGGTCCACACGCGGCTACGCGCAGAGGGCACAGCCACACTTGGTGGGCTTCTCCACGTCCTCGGCAAAGGAGGTCCCGTCGCTGCACTCAAAGGTGAACTTCCTCCGCTTCAGCCGAAGGCCCTGGCAGCAGCCCTGGCCCGGGCACGAGCCCCGGCACTCCACCCACGACAGCGGGCGCGTGGTCTGGCAGATGGCATAGCCCCTCTGGACCTGGTGAAAGTCCCGGACAGGGTCCCCCCGGCACTCGGACTCTGGATGGGACAGACACCAAGAGAAAGCCTCAGGGCACAGCCACCGGCCAGCTGCTGCCCCCAAGGAGGAAGGAGGAGCAGGAGGAGGAGGAGGAGGAGGAGGGCAGCATCCTCGGGCGGGTCCTCTGGCCCTCACAGCCCCCGGCCCCGCATCCTCCCGCCGCCCGCCGTCATGCACACGCGTCCTCTGAGGCCCACGGTCCGGTCAGTGGGAAGGAGGACCCTCCTTGCTGCCAGGGCCCTCTAGGACATACTGGGCTGCCCGGGGAGGTGGCTCTCGTTGCTAGAGTGGCAAGAAGAGGCTGGAGGCCCGGAAGGAACTCGTGCTGGGGAGGGTATGGCCTAGGGGACCCTTAGGGTGCCTGAGTTCTGGCTTCTCTGCTTCTCCCTGGCCAGCCTTAGCAGTCTCGATTCCCGCAGAAGCATCTTGGTCAAGTAGGCCAGGGAGGGCCTGCGAGGAGTCCCCAACCCTCGGACTTCCTGCTGCACCCAGCTCCCGCGGTGAGGGGGCCAAGATGTGCAGGTTTAGCCAGGAGCTGTTACCCTGGGTGGTCTCTTCTGTAAGGAGCGACCCAGCCAGACAAAGCACACACCCGGGTAAGGGAGCCAGGGCAGCTGGGCCAGGGCAGCTGGGGAGGGCGGGGCTCAGTGCCCAGAGGGGCGGGGGGACGCCAAAAGCCCAACACCCTGAGGCATGTTGGGGGGACACAGAGAGGCTGCTGAGGTTGGGAGGAGGAGTTAAGTCACTAAAGCAGGTTGTGGGGGGCCCCCGGGGAGGGCACATCAGGAGGGGGGCCCTGACCTTGCTCACACAGCTCGCCTGAAAAGCCAGGGTCACACACACAGTGTGCCCCCATGGTGGCCGAGGCCTGGCAGTGGCCGTGCAGGCACTGCAGGCCCCCGCAGGGCTCTGCTGGTGGCCCGGCCTGGTTGCACAGGGCCCCCGAGTACCCATCCTGGCACTGGCAGCTGTAGGAGAGCGCATCGAGGGGCACGCATTTCCCGTGGACGCACCTGGAGGGACAGAGAAAAGGCACTGTGAGGACGGCCGATCCAAGGCCACCCAAGGTAGCCCACACCGCCCCGCCTTGGCTTCACGGAACGTTACTCTGTTCCCAAGGTTTAAACAAAGGGGGTGAAATGTGATTCTGTTTGTCCCTATGGACCTTTTCCTGTTAATAAAAACTGAAAACCAGGTAAAAGGAGCAAAACCCTGTGTTGGACCACATGTTCCAATTTAGGGGTTTGAAGACTAGTTTGGGGCAGGCCTGGCCGTGGGGAAGGAGACCTGTGGGGGCGGGGCTCCCTCAGCGATCCCAGGCTCACTTGTGGGCGTGGCAGGGGCCATCGGCTGGCTGGTCGCAGTGCAGGCCCCCCCAGCCGGCCTCGCAGTGGCACATGGGCCCCGGGGTGGCATTGGGCTGGCAGATGCCGTGCAGGCAGTAGAGCTTGCGGCAGGGTTCACAGCCGGGCACCACGCCCGGCTTCATCTGTGTCTTGGTGAAGTCCTGCAGCTCGTTGTTGATGTACAGATTTCGGATGCAACCGTGGAAGCTGGTGCCGTTGAGGATCTGCCACAGGCGGAAGGCGGCCGAGTTCACGTCCACGGGCATCCCTAGGGTGTGGGGTGGGGGCAGAGCTCGGCTGAGTCGGGCTTGGGCCATGCCTGGCACCCGCCTCTGGGGTCTGTGGAGCAGCTCCACAGTGTTCCCTCTTGCCTTTGGCCTCTGTCCTTCTGTCTCTGCAACCCTGAGCCAAGGTCCTGTGCCACCTTGGAGGGCCCAGACTCCATTCCCAGAAGAAATGGAAAAGCTGCTTCCTCTGTGATTACAGCCGGCAGTGGCCAGCTGATGGGTGCCTGGTCCAGATGTCTGGCTGCGCTCACCCAGGGCTCCTTCCCTCCCTCTGGGACACCAGCCTTGACCTCTCGGAGACCCCAACTGTAGCAAAAGACCACGGCCTAGAACTCATGCATACGGTACTTTGTCACTGCTTTTGTGTACAACTAGTAGGTGGCAGAGCTGGGATTAGAACCCAGGGGCCCTAAGTCTCAGCAACCCTCCCCACCCCAGTGCTGAGACAGCCCTGCTGCATCCAGAAGCTTCCCTCATCGCTACCTAGAAATGCTCTCAGGCATTACTCAGCCTGCACAGCCTGCAAGGCCAGCCAAGGAGGTCCCAGCTGATGCAGGGACTCTGTGCCTGAGTCTCTTGCAGTGGCTCTGGGCCCACTGGGAATAGACCCCCAGCAATTTTTTTTTGAGACAGGGTCTCACCCTGTTGCCTGGGCTAGAATGCCGTGGCATCATCATAGCTTACTGCAGCCTCAAATTCCTGGGCTCAAGGGATCCTCCTGCCTCAGCCTCTCAAATAGCTGGGACTATAGGCATGTGCCACCATGCCCAGTTAATATTTTTTTTCTATTTTTTTGTAGAGACAAACACCCAGCTGCCCCTGAACAATTGAGAAGCCACTTCTGGCCCAAAGCTCCAGGAAAGATGCCCTTGGTGGGAAAGACAGGAAAGCTCCAGGCCCTCTCCTAGGTCGGATCTTGGGCACAACCAGTCACAGTCCTTCTTTTCCGGGCAGAAAGCAGCCTGAGCTCCAGGAGGGGGGTGGCAACCTCCCAGTAGCTGGCCACTCACTAGGACCCCACCCCTTGGCATTTTCCCACAGTTCCGTCCCTGGCACCAGCTCTCCTGGGCAGCCTCAGGCCAGAGAGCAAAAGAGGTCACCATGGCCTGATGCAGAGGCCTGAGAGGGGACAGCTGCAGTCTCCACCGGGACAGGTCCTCACCTCCCACGTAGAGAGGGGCCTCGCTGTTGAGCGTGTAGTGTTTGCCGAAGTTGTCCATGGTCATGGGACTGCCACCATCAATGGAGAGGTTCACCATCTGGTCAAAGGCCACCAGCTCGACAGTGTGGAACTGCCCATCGTTGATTGTCTCAGCACTGGAAGAAGATGGTTTCCCCCACCCCAGGGAATGGGCTTCAGTTTGGACTATCCTTCCCCAGCTGAGACCAGATCTCTAAGGAAGGGGCCTGTGGGGCTCAGTGACCTGTAGCTTGATCCTTCCTACTCCCCTTCTTAGACTCCCTGGGGCAGGATGAGAAGTTTAGGGCAGGGGTCTCCAGCTTACCAGTCTGGCCTTCCCCATTAAGGAGCCCCCTGGAGGTGGTGAGATGGGAGGGAGGGGGCCACAGCTCAGCCGCAGAGAGTCATAGATCCAGGCTAGCGCTGAACCAGCTGGTTCAAATGCCCTTCCCCCTCGGCAGGTTCCTAGTGGTCTTGATAACCACCTGCTCTGGACCCAGGAGCCCCTGCCCTGGCAGTCCCCAGCCCTCAGAGTGAAGGGTGGGCATGAGGAAGCCCTACCTGTAGATGGCAGAGCTGGGGTAGCTTCCTGGGTCGTAGCTGACCCGCACATGGCCTTGGTACAGCTCAACTGCAATGTGATCGTTGTCCCCGTTGTATAGCAAGATCCCATTGTCCTCTGCCGTGGAGACCTGATGGACAATGGCACTTTCTCTCCCAACCCACCCCACGCAGCACCAGCAGCAGCACAGCAGGGCAGGTGGGGCAGACCGGGGACCCGAGATTGGAAGAGAGATGCTGCATGCTGAACTGTGCTCCTTGCCTGGCCAGCCTCCTGGGACAGCCCTCCAGGGGCAGTGACACCTGCAGCCCCTGATTCCAATGCCATCCACTGCCAGTGTAGCCAGGGCTGGGCAGGGGAGGGCAATGGGTCAGCTGAAGCCTGGAAGCTCTGTGCCAGGAAGAGCAAGGAAGAGACCTCAGGGTGATCTTCCCAGAGAGGAAAATGAGATGGGGGCCGCTCTCTCGGGTGTGGGCAGCCTGTTCTGTGGGTCCCAGGGGCTGGCTGCTCAAGGTGAGAACCACAAGGAGGACACGTTCAGGAAGCCTCTCTGACAGCCAGAGCCATCGAGCCAGAAAGGAGCCACTCAGGAGGTAGTGTCACTCGAACTGTGCAAGCAAAACTTGGCGCTTTGCCTTGGGAGGGAGATCCCTCTAAGATGCTATAGGAGCCATGGTCATGTTTTCCTGCCTTGTCCTTGTCCCTCCCTTTCTTCTGGCAAGGACCTAATGCTCTGGTCTACAGAGGTGGGCACATGACCTAGATTGACCAATCATACCACCCTATCTCCTTGGACTCCGTGGTTGGTTCAGCAATGGGCATGTGACTCAAGCCAGGCCAATCAGAGATCTTCCCTGAGATGATCTCATCAGAGCTGGCAAGGAAGAGCCCCTTTAAACGGCTAGGGACGGGCCCTAGGGGAGATCAGGAAGAATAGGATGCCCTGGAGGCCATGGCTGGCTAAGGTGTTGGCGAGCTTGATTCTCTGAGCAGTTAGGCTGGCCGCTGTCTGGCTGTGTGGACAGTGTAGCGGTAGGATGTTGGAAAGCTGACGGGGAAAGGGCAGAATGACACGTGTGAGAGGCTGAAGGGCTCTAAGAAAAAAGGAGAAGAGGACAAAAGAGGACAAGAAAGATGTGGTGTTTGTGACAGAGGATGGAATTTGGGGAAGACAAAATGACTAAAGAAGGGTTTAAAATTTTTTATCATGAGATGTGTGATACAATCCACTCTCCTCTCCTCTCCCAAAAATATTTACCAAAATATCTATTTATTTCATCCACGTTGTTGAAGTGCGACTTGCTTCCCCCCCCCCCCTGTCAACGTGATGATGCTCTGAGATGGAACTGAAGACATGAAAGGGGCAATTTAAGGCCCCCAGGGACACGTGGTTAAAGCTGTAAGCCCGAGTTAACGCTGGCCTTGCTCCGGCACGGGGAGAGGCCTGTCTGCCACACCAGACACGGAGGCTGAGGACTAGTTGAGACAAGAGACGGTGGGAGAGGGTTGTGGCAAGTTTGGTTTTCTGAGTCCAGTTACTCATGGGGCCACTTCCACCCTGCCCTGGTTTTTTGACTCAGAAACCCTTCCAGTGGTGCTTAAACTGGTTCCAGCTGAGACCCTGATACCGCGTCCACAGAGTTTGGACTGACTCAGGGTCCTTCCAGTTCCCCTGGGCATTGTGCACATCTGACATTGGGCACATCTGTCACTCTGGCCTGAGACCAGGGTCCCTGCTCCCTGACCCCCTCCGTGACTGGATCCCCTGGGCACACACCTGCAGTGTGATGTTGGCCCGAGGCCAGTTCTGCAGGTCGGTGAACTGCAAGTAAGTGTCCCGATCCACAAAGTTGACACTGAGCAACTTCTCACACTCGGGGCCGCCGAAGCCTGGAAGGCACTGGCACACGGGCCGGCTGCCCTGGTCCACACAGTCGGCCCCGTTCTGGCACTCAGTCCCCTCACAGGGGCTCCTGGAGGCAGGCGGGTGGGGAGGGATCTCACAGAGCTGTCCACTGAGAGGAAAGGACACGGGTCAGAGAAGGCAGAGACAAGGGAGGAAGGGGGGCATCTTCCTCTCCCACAGGCCTGGAGAGAAATTCACTAAGCATCTTGGGACAATGGATCCTGCAAGTGACAGAAGGCGATCCTAATGAACACTTGTCCCAAGAGAACTGAGAGCCAGAAGGACACCAAGAAACAAGTGTGGTCCCTCGTCCAGCAGTATTGACATTACCTGGATGCTCATCAGAAATGGAAAACCTACTGAATCTGTTTTTTAATAAGATCCCAGGTGATTCATGTGTACATTAAAGTTTGAGAAGCACTCACTGCTCATGTCAATAACTCTGCAAGGCAGATTTTACTATACCCATTTTACAGAAAAGAAAACTGAGACTTAAGACACAAGCAGAAAGAGGGAAAACTCAAATTACCAAAATCAGAAAAAAAGAAGGGACATTAATAGCAACCTTATAGAAATAAAAAGAATTATAAGGAAATACCATGAACCACTATATGCCAACAAATTAGACAACATAGATGAAATGAACAAATTCCTAGAAACATAAAGCAACCAAAACTGACTCAAGAAAAAATAGAAAATCTGAATGAACCCATAACAAGTAAAGAAACTGAATTAGTAATTGGAAAATTTCCCAGACCCAGATGGTTTCACTAGTGAGTTCTCTCCAAACATTTAAAGAATTAATAGGACTTCTTCACAAACTCTTCCAAAAAATAAAAACAGAGGAAATTCATCCTAACTCATTCTGTGAGACTGGCATTATCCTGATACCAAAAGCAAAGACATCACAACAAAAGAAAACTACAGACTAATATTTCTTATGAATATGGGGCCCCAAATCCTCAACTAAATACTAGCAAATCAAATCCAGCATAAAAAGGATTATGTACCAGAACCAAGTGGGATTTACCCAAGAATGCAAAGTTGATTTAACACCTGAAAATAAATTAATGGAATACATCATACCAAAAAAACAAAAAAATTACATGATCATCTCAATAGATGCAGAAAAAGCATCTGACAAACTTCAACATCCCTTCATGATAAAAACACTCCACAAACTTTATAGATTTTTAAAAACCTACAAAAACCATGACACAACAAGATACTTAATGGTGACAGACTGAATACTTTCCCCCTAAGATTCAGAACAAAACAATGATATTTGCTCTTACAACTTCTATTCAATATTATATTGGAGGTTGTAGCCAGGGAAGTTAGGGAAAGAGAAAGAGTGAAAGAGCGAGAGAGAGAAAAGGAAGGAAAGGAAGAAGGGAAGGGAGGAAGGAAGGAAGAAATAAAATACATCTACACTGGTAAAGAAGATTTAAAGCTATCTCTATTTGTAGATGTCATGATCTTGTATAAGAAAATCCTACAGAATCCACTAAAATGCTATTAGAACTAATTAAAGAATTCAGGCTGGGTGTGGTGGCTCACGTCCGTAATCCTAGCACTCTGGGAGGCCGAGGCAGGCAGATCGCTCAAGAACAGGAGTTTGAAACCAGCCTGAGCAAGAGTGAGACTCTGTGTCTACTAAAAATAGGAAGAAATTAACTGGCCAATTAAAATATATAGAAAAAATTAGCCGGGCATGGTGGTGCATGCCTGTAGTCCCATCTACTCAGGAGGCTGAGGCAGGAGGATTGCTTGAGCCCAGGAGTTTGAGGTTGCTGTGAGCTAGGCTGACACCACAGCAGTCTAGCCGGGGCAACAGAGTGAGACTCTGTCAAAAAAAAATAAAAAATAAAAAGATAAAAAATTCAGCAAGATTGCAGGATATAATATTGTTGCACAAAAATCAAACAAAAAATAAAATTAAGAAAACAATTCCTTTTATGATAGCATCAAACAGCATAAAATACTTAGGATTACATTTTTAGAAGTATCAAATTTATACTTTGAACATTACAAAACATTGTGGAAAAAAATTAAAGAAGATCCAAATAAATTGAAAGGCATTCCTTGTTCATGGATTGGGAGACTTAATATTGTTAAAATGGCAGTACTCCCTAAATTGACCTAGAAATTCAATACAATCTCTATCTTTTTTTTTTTTTTCCTTCAACCTCAGTTAAACTTCTAGGTACAATCTCTATCAAAATCCCAGTTGACTTCTTTGCAGAAATTGACAAGCTGATCCTTGAAATTCATATGAAAATTCAAGGGACCAAGAATAGGCAAAACAATCTTAAAAGAGAACAAACTGGAAGGATTCACACTTCTGAATTTCAAAACATATTACAAAAACTACAGTAATCAAGACAGTGTGGAACTGACACAAAGTCAGTCATATAGATCAATGAACTAGAACTTATAGTCCAGAAATACTCTCACATTCATGGCCAATTGTTTTTTGACAAGGATGCCAAGACAATTCAATGGGAGAAAGAATAGCCTATTCAACAAATAGTGCTGGGACAACTGGATATCCATATGCAAAAGAATGAAGTTGAATCCCTACCTCACACCATATATACAAACTAACTCAAAATCAATCAATGACCTAAATAGAAAAGCTAAAACTATAAAATTTTTAGAAGACAATATAGGTGTAACTCCTCTTGACCTTGAATTAGGCAATGGTTTCTTAGACATGACACCAAAAGCACAAGGAACAAAAGAAAAAAATAGATAAATTAGACCAGAAAAACATGTGCATCAAAGGACATTATCAAGAAAAGATAACCTACAGTATGGGAGAAAATATTTGCAAAGCATATATCTGATAAGGGACTTATCTAGAATACATAAAGAGCCCTTACAACACAATAATAAAAAGACAAATGCCTCAATTTAAAAATAGGCAAAGGACTTGAGTATATATTTCTCCAAAGAAGAATTAAAAATGGCCAATAAGCACATGAAAAGATGCTCATCATTATCCATCAAGGAAATGTCAATCAGAACCACAATAAGACACCACTTCACAGGCACTAGGATGACTAGAAGTGACAAGACAGATAGTAAGTATTACTGAGGCTGTGTAGCAATTTGGAACTCTCATACACTACTGGTGGGAATGTACAATGGTGCAGTCACTGGAAGACAGTTTGGCAGTTCCTCAAACAGTTAAACAGAGTCACCAGTTGATGCAGAAAATCCACTCCAAGGTGTGTACCCAAGAGAACTGAAAATGTATGTCCACACAAAAACCTGTACATCAATGCTCACAGCATCAGTATCCATGCTAGCCAAAAAGTGGAAACAACATAAGTGCCTATCAAGTGAGGAATGGATAAAATGCAGTGTATCCATACAATGGAATATTATTCAGCCATAAAAAGGAATGAAGTCCTGATACGTGATACAACATGGATGAACCTTGAAAATGTTCTGCTAAGTTAAAGAAGCCAGAAACAAAGGACAACAGATTGTACGACTCCATTTATACAAAATATCCAAAATAAGAAAATCTGTAGACATAAATATTAGTAGATTAGCGGTTACCTAGAGCTGGGATAGGGGAGGGGTTTGGGTGACAAATCAGGAGTTTCTTTTTGGGGTAATGGAAATGTTATAAAATTGTAGTGATGGATGCATAACTCTGGGAATATACTAAATGCCATTGAATTTTACATGTTAACTGGGTGAACTGTATGGTATGTGAATTATTAATATATCTCAAAAAAACTGTTTTACTAAAAATGACACGAGCAGAGCATCAGAGGTGGGTGGCCAAAAGGAGGGCAGTCAGTCCAACCTCCCCGGGGAGCCCAGGTGGGAAGGTAGGCAACCTTTATGGCAGGACATGTCATCAGAGGTTGGCTGGGCAGGTGACAGGGCATTGCCCAGGAACCTATACCCACCTCCCACCCCCTTCGCCACACAGGCTGGGGACCCTCTGCCTAGGCTCTGAGCAGTCACGCAACTTTCCCAATGGGAAAGTTCAACCCCAGCATCCACCACCCAGGCTCTGACCCTCACCCCTCCCTGGCCATGGCTGGGGGCTCCTCCCGGCCCAGGAGCTGACATCCACCAGAAATCACTTTTGGTGCACTCAAGGGTTGCTCACCTGTAGCCCTCGGCACAGAGGCAGGAGTAGCTGTTGATTTCATCCACACACTGGGCTCCATTCTGACAGCGGTGGTCCCTGCAGTCATCCTGATTCTCACTGCAGTTGTCACCTGCGTAACCTGGCGCACACTCACACCTGGGGGTGGACAGGGGTGGTTGGGTGGTCAGCCGCACGCTCAGCCCAGAGCCTGGGCGGCCAGGAGAGGTTATTAGAAATACTGTCCGGGCACTCTGGGAGGCAGAGGCGGGCAGATTGCTCGAGCTCAGGAGTTCGAAACCAGCCTGAGCAAGAGCGAGACCCCATCTCTACTATAAATACAAAGAAATTAATTGACCAACTAAAAATATATAGAAAAAATTAGCCGGGCATGGTGGCACATGCCTGTAGTCCCAGCTACTCGGGAGGCTGAGGCAGCAGGATTGCTTGAGCCCAGGAGTTTGAGGTTGCTGTGAGCTAGGCTGACGCCACGGCACTCACTCTAGCCCAGGCAACAGAGTGAGACTCTGTCTCAAAAAAAAAAAAAAAAGAAAAGAAAAGAAAAGAAATATAACCTCTGTCCAGCACACACACACACACACACAATCATTTCCATACAATACTTATCCTGACTACATAAAATGGTATGTTGCTCTCTGATATTTTCTGTTTTATTTTTTAATGTTAATTTTGACATTAACATTAAATGGGAGCTGGGGGCTCCTTTATATCTAATTGATCACAACCCACTAATGAGTCTGGAGCTATAGTCTAAAATACGTTACAGTAGCTAAGCCATCAACTACTCATTCATTCTTTCTTTCATTCATTCATTCACTCACTCAGTGACTGTATACTGAATACTTGGTAGGTTCCAGGGACAATGCCATGCACAGCTGAGTGTCTGTCAGTTCCATCTTTCTACTAGGACAGGAAGTGGAGAGAACATACACTGTACGCCCACTGGGTGCTGCAACCCCAGGTCCAGGGCAGAGCATGGTGTGCCTTCGTCCTGGCGTGAGGGACTATGCCAGCTGTCCCCGCCTGGACAATGGACAATCCTGCCTTATTCCACCCTCAGAGGTCCTGCCCCTCTGAGGAGGGCACATGCCACCCAATCTGCCACTGCTCCTCCGTCTGCTGCCAAGCGCACCCTGGCAGCCCGGGCAGGAGTGTGGTGCCCACTCTCACTTGTCTGGAGAACCCATAGCGCCCATCGGCCGTGGGTCTGGCCTCAATGATCCCCGGACTCCTGCTTTCTCTGTGCGGGCTTCAGACTGCTCTGGCTAGACCATCGCCTCCCTGGGGGACCCCACCCCTGGTGCTGGCCCTACTCCCAGCAGGACGTAGGGTCCCTCATCCACAAGCCCTTAAGGAATCCTGCCCTGGCCAGGCACAGTGGCTCATGCCTGTAATCCTAGCACTCTGGGAGGCTGAGGCGGGAGGAGTTCTAAACCAGCCTGAGCAAGAGCGAGACCCCATCTCTACTATAAATAGAAAAAAATTAATTGGCCAACTAAAAATATATAGAAAAAATTAGCCAGGCATGGTGGCACATGCCTGTAGTCCTGGCTACCTGGGAGGCTGAGGCAGGAGGATTGCTTGAGCCCAGGAGTTTGAGGTTGCTGTGAGCTAGGCAGACGCCACGGCACTATACCCTGGGCAAAGAGTGAGACTCTGTCTCAAAAAATAAATTAATTAATTAATAAATCCTGCCCTGACCCCCTTTGCCACCCTGACTGGTGGAATGTGGGGTCCCAGAAATGACACTGCAGTTTGCAAAACTGCAAATGGGAGTGACATTTTTAAAACCCATGGTTTTCATTCAACAGTCTTCAAGTGACAAAGCACTTCCACCTGTTCCAATACTGGCAGTGATGATGATGATGCCAATGATTCCTTATCCAGACCTCCTGGGGCCAGACAGGTTTGGGAATCTGAACTTTTTGGATTTTGGTAAGGCCATACATTGTGTCATAACTTGCTGGTAGGATCTGAGACAGCCCCATAATCAGACACGTTCACGTTTCGGCAGCAAAATCTGCACATACTCACACTGCGTGGGACCGCTAACACCTTGTAAGCCACCTCTGATCCACGCGGCTCAGCTGCTATGACCAAATATGTTCAGGTCACGTCAGATTTTACCATCAGATGGGCTTTTGGTTTTCAGAATTTTGTGGATTTTGTAATTGGGGATAAGAAATGGTGGATCTGGAATGATAACAACTATTTATGGAGCACTCACCAGATGTCAGGCATGGAGCTAAGGGCTTTCTTTTTCTCATCCAACCCCTGCACCCACCCTGGGAGGAAGCTACCGTTGTGACCAGTCTACAGAGGAGGAGACGGGCTCAGAGCAGGCAAGCCACCCGTCGGGCTCATGCTGCAAACCCAGGTCTGCCTGGCCACGAAGCGCTGCCCATGACTTCCCCCACACCGGTTCCTGGGAGCCCTGAACACCTGAGACCAAACCCTCGGCAGGTGAGGAAACGGGGGTCCAGTGTGACTTGGCGGCCCGTGCCCTTCCCTGGCCCTGGACAGGGGCAGCACTGACCTGGGCCCGTCCGGGGTGGCCACACACCGGGCCTCGTGCTGACATGGGTTCAGGTCCACAGAGCACAAGTCCACCAGCTGCTCACAGGCCCTTCCTGGGGAAAGAACAGGCGAGAGGCAGGAGGGAAGCTGCTCTCCTGTGCTCTGCCGGGCGGCCAGGCCCAGAGAAAACCTGCTACAGACATCGAGGGGAGCCAGCCCTTCCACCCACAGGCAGGGGGCGTAGGGAGTCTCTGGCCCCCGCCTGCCCCAGACGCCCGAGCCCGACACGCTTACCTGCATACTGCAGGGGGCACTGGCAGGTGTAGTTGCCCACGCCGTCCACACAGACGCCCCCATTGGCACAGGCGTGCTCCACACAGTCGTCCGTGTTCACCCCACAGGTCGGTCCTTCAAAGCCGGTGGGACAGGAGCACCTGTGGGGGAGGGAGGATGGAGAGGCTTCCTGGGAAACTAGTGGAAGCCTGTGGCCACCAGTCGAATATGATTCCAGTGTATGGTCCCTGCTCCGGGCCAGGCCCTTGCTAGGTGCTCGGTGCTGGGGGTGGTCAGAGGCAAGGGACTGGCCCTATCCCCATGGGGCTCACAGTCTAGTGGGGACACAAAGGGAAGATGGGCAACCAGAGGAGAGGTACTGGGTAGAGGGCGGTGTAAGAACTGAGGCCAGAGAGGGGACACAAAGAGACAGGAGACATCTGACTCTTCCTTGTGGGGGAATAGTCAGGGCAGGCTTCCTGGAGGAGGTGATAAATTGGTGATGAATGAAGGACCCTGAAGGGGAGAGCAGGGCAGGGAAAGCAGCTGGAGCAGAGGTGTGTGTGAAGCCTGGAGTGAGAGGGAGCCCCACGGCCAGTCCTCTGGAAGGGGCTGGCTCATGCACATAGTCCAGCACTTCAGGAGCACAGACTTCAGGGACGGGGTGAGGACGGGGCTAGGGGATGAGCAGGAGCCACCGCATGGAGGGCCCAGGAGATTAGTGATCTTCACACCAGGGTGCATCTTCCCCTGGGTGCCTGAGGTTTTCTAAGGGGTGTGTGCGTCAGAGAGGGAAGTCCCAGAAAGTCATTTCTACATCTTCAAACTGCTGCATGAGCTCCTCCCTAAATTAACCTGCCCCAGAGCTCTAGAAAGGTGCATCTCTCCCAGCCCAAGCCCGAGCGGGACATGCCTCCAGGCACCAAATAAAAGGACAATTAGGAATATCGATGTTCAGAATGTCAGTGAACAAATCCTGTTGTAAGTCAAAAAGTTTCTAGTTCATTAAAAAGTGCATTTCTAGTGCATTAAAAAGAATGGAAGGCAGGCCCCTGTGATTGTCAGCTGATGTAACATTAAAAATAATTTTGATGACAGATCACTCTGGAGTTTTGGCATATAAACTGGGACATGTTTCAAAGAATTGAGTGCCATGGCTATAATAAAACTCCTAATCTCATCGGTTTATTTACGTGGACACAATTTCCCAGAACTTATAACTATAAAAACAAAACAAAAAAGGAACAGATGGACCATGAGCCCTGACTCATGTGTAATATTCTTCCGAACCAACTAGGAGCAAAAAAGAACAACAAAAATCCATCCATCTCATTAAGAGAGAAACCATCTAATACAATTTCACTTTTATGTGTAATAACTGTCAGTCAAATTTTATAATACAGTTATGTTGTTTTGAACTATTATATATTATTGGCCATTGTAAGGATAACTCAATGCAAAAGAAACTTTTAATCAGAGGCTTAAGGTGACAAGAAATAAGAAAAAAACTTTAAATTTTAATTTATGTACCCATGTTGGTGGCAGAGAGTATGGCCGGGTGCTCCATAAATGACTCTCTAGCATAAAAATATATTACTTTAGAAGAAAAACGGGGAGAGTGGGCATTAAAATGGAAATGCAAATTCAAGAAGAAAGAACAAGGTAAAACGCTTAATTGTTAAAGAGGAGCTTGTTTGCATCATTTAAAAATGGTATCAAATTGCCGTGTGATTCGGATTCCATTAGAATGATGAAATAGTAATTTAAAGTGATCATTTTATTTTATTTTATTTATTTTTTTTTTTTTTTTGAGACAGAGTCTCACTTTGTTGCCCAGGCTAGAGTGAGTGCCGTGGCGTCAGCCTGGCTCACAGCAACCTCAATCTCCGGGGCTCAGCGATCCTTCTGCCTCAGCCTCCCGAGTAGCTGGGACTACAGGCATGCGCCACCATGCCCGGCTAATTTTTTGTATATATATTTTCAGTTGGTCAATTAATTTATTTCTATTTTTGGTAGAGACAGGGTCTCGCTCAGGCTGGTTTCGAACTCCTGACCTCGAGCAATCCGCCCGCCTCGGCCTCCCAAAGTGCTAGGATTACAGGCGTGAGCCACCGCGCCCGGCCCGATCATTTTATTTTTAAATGTTAATAATATTTACAGTATCCAGGAAATCACCTCTGTTGCAATGAAAAACTTAATAATGAAAAATTCTAAGTGTCAATCTAAGAATGTGCAAAGGGGTGTGTGGTTTTCAAAACGTGTTTGGGGGTCTGAGAGTGAAAATGACAGACCACTGCCGCAGGACACGTTCTGGGGTTTTGTGCTTCCCCGGAAGGCTGCTGGGGAACACCAGTGGGAGGTTCGAAGCTGGGGCCCGTGGGGTGACAGAATCAACTCTGCATTTTAGACAATGCCCTCTGGTGGGGACTCAGGTCGGGGCAGGACAGATGGGGCCCTGGTGAGCTGCAGGGCTGAGGGGACCCAGGGAGGCTCCCCCTTCCCACCCGGGAGGCAGGGGCCATGTCACAGTCCCCCCCATCTGTAAGGCTGCTGAGCACAGGGGGGCTGCCCCACCGACCCCAGATTCTTGGGGGATCCTTTCGTCCCCAGCGAGGAGTCTAAGGACCAGGGAGCCCTGACAGAGCTGCTCGCTGAGCAGGAGGCGGCGGGAACCTATTGTGAGGATGCCGTTTCCAAGGTGATGCAGAAAGAGAGGCCATTTAGCGTTTTATTTTTTACATCTGGTAATTTAGGTTTGCGGAGGCAGGTCTGGCCATCTCTGACGGTAGATTCTACATCATTTTCTGAAGAGCCAATTTGTTGAGCTGGCAATTTATTTTCAGCCACTAAATACTACATGTTCCTCAGAAAAGCTCTGGCGGGGGGCGGGGGCTCAACTGGGTTGTAGGGGAAGATCAGTGGGGGGCCTGGGGGGCAAGTGGAGTCAGCACTGGAAAGACCTGGGAGATGAGGTCACGATACAGTGGGACTGTCCCCTCCCCACAGTGACCAGCGTGCTCATGAGATGGGGAGGACCCCAGAGGAAGCGCCTAGGCCTCGGCTGACCACTCTGGGCGGAGATGCCTAGATTGTGTCTGGGGGCTCGGGGTCCACGTGACAGGAGGGCTGGTGGGGGCCCTGCCCACAGTGACACTGGCCTGAGGAGCAGGCTGCTGGACGGGGTGGGGCTTTGGGGGAAGCAGAGCTGTACGGGACTCTCAAATGCCCCCAGTCTGCCCCTTGGCACCGCACGGCATACGCCCCTGGCCTGGGATTCCAGTGCCTTCTAAAGGCCCTCTGGCACCTGGCAGGGGCAGGAGGCAGCAGAGGCGGCTCCGAGCACCCTTCACCCCTGGAGGCCTGTGTGCTGGGGGACTCGGCTGTCCCCTGGCCACCTGGGCAACGTCACAGAGCCCCTCTGGCTGTGATCTGGAGCACATGCCTGCTCCCCTGAGCCCGTCCCAACCCCAGAGCACAGGGAGGCCTGGGCTGTCCCCAGTGCGGGAGGAGACCCCGGGGCTTAGGCGCTGCCCTTCCGGGCAACTCACGTGAAGCCGGCATCCTCGCCCTCCTGTGCATGGCACGTCCCGCCGTTCCCACACGGACCACTGGAACAGCTGTCCAGGGACACCTCGCAGTCTCGGCCCTGGGGGACAGTCAGCCACGGGGACCCCAGAGGGACCAGGGAGTTAGTATGGGCCAACAGCCAGCCAGCCCTCAGCAGCCCAGCCCTGCTGCCCAGAGTGACATGCATTTGTTCACTCATTCATTCATATGTTTAGTCACAGATTACAGGTTTACTCAAGTGCCTGCTCTGAGCCAGGCAGTGCTTTGGGCACTGGGGCCAGCGTGGTGACAAGACAGACCTGCCCTGCCCCACAGCGCACACAAGGGCCTCCTCCTCCGGCCTCCACTCACCTTGTAGCCGCTGGGGCAGGCACACCTGTACGCCTCGAGGGGGTCATTGTGGCAGGTGCCCTGGTTCTGGCACGGGCTGGACACGCAGGGATCACACTTGGCCTGGACTGCCAGAGTGGGGGGGCCTGCAGCAAGAGGGGGCATCAGGGCAGGAGGGGCAGCATGGGAGCCCCTGGCCCTGAGCAGCCCAGCCCCAGGAGACTGTGCCGCCCTACACCTCCTCCGGATGGTGCTCACACCCCTCGCACAGTCCGCCTTTCCAGCCTCCAGACGCTCCCCTGTAGAGCAGGGTTGTGGCAGCCCTGCCCCAGGGCGGGAAGCTGAACCAGCGAGTCCCGTCGGCAAAGGCAAAGCGTGCTTGCCCGGCACCACCGCGACACGTGGCGTCAGGGCTGCATCCTCAGTGTGAGGACAGCACAGTCCCCATGACTGTGGTTGGCTGACCTCTCCTCTGTCCCCTCATGCCCTACTGAGCCAATGACCCCGGCCCAGCGAGCATCACACCATAGCCCAGGTGGCCACACCAGGGGAAAGAAAGGGTCCATTTGCCTCAGGGGTGCCCCTCAAGCCTGGACCACAGGGGACCTTTTCCTGTCACCTCCCCGGCTATGGCGGCTCCTCTCCAGCCCCCCAGGACGCACTGGTTGCAGAGGTGGATGGAGGAGCAGTCAGGCCACCTGGATGCCGCCTCTCAGGGCAGTGGTGGGACCTCACAAGCCTAAGTAGACGAGCAGGCAGTGAGCTCGGGCTGCCCCACGGGACTCCTAGCAGCGGAGGGACATCGCTTCCGCTGAGGAGGCGTGAGTGTGAACAGAAACGCAAACACTTCTCAGCAAAGGCTGAGGACACACGAGGGGCTCTGGGGCACAGGTGGGGTTCAGGAGTACCTGGGTGCGTTCAGTCTGTGAAAAGTCAGTGAGCCAGTCTCTCGTGTCTGTGTGCTTTTCTGTATGTGTGTTATGTTTCAATAGAAAGTAAAAAAAAAAAAAATAACAAAAAACCTCTTCCCACCAGCACCAACCCCACCCCATTAAATAAACATGGAGCAAATGTTTCAACGTGAATTGGCTCCCCACAGCCAAGCCTCCTGAACTGCTACGGCTGGACTGCTATGGCTAGGGCAGCATCCTACACGCAGGGTGGCCCGGGGCCTCCTCATTAACCTACGGCTGTCAGCTTCATTTCCGACGGCGGCCTCTGAGCTTGCAGAGGGCAGGGGCCGTGGCCCAGAGCTTCCGGTGGCCTCCCCCAGCAGTCCCCTGCACAGACAGCCAGGCCCAAGGCAGCTACTCGGCCACCTGTCTGAGCTCAGCAGGGCCCCTGGGGCCGTGAGTCCGTCAGTCAAGCCCTGAACAAGGATTTACAGACGCCTGAGGTGAGGGTCTCAGAGCAAAGCCGACTGAGCCTCCGGTGACACGCAGGCTCTGCAGCCTTGCAAATGTCAGGAGAGTGGCAGCTGAGTCCTGGTTCCCCCAGGGACTGAGAGGGGTTTAAGCTAATCGTTGAGCACAATTCCGACCGGGGGAGGTCTGAGTGCTCACACTGCTGAGAGGCCTGGAGCTTCCAGAAACGCTGCTGCTATTTTGATTTTCCTTACATAACCACAGGGAGGGATTAAAGCCCTGATGGCCTGAGGTTTTTCTCCCCGGCTCTTTTGGGTTGTGATATGTCAGGATTGGAAGGCAGCTATCCCAGCAAGCAACAGGTGCCCCACTCCTGTCACCACCCCCACCAGCGGTCACCACAGGGACACAGGCGTGTCAGGAGGGCCCTGCCAGGGTTGGGCAAGTTCTGCGGCCCCAGCAGCAGGAGGCCGTGCCCCTGGGCTCACCTTGGCATTCAAACTTCTTGGCAGGGGTGGTGAGGAGCAGCTTGCCCTCCATGTCCAGGGGCCCTGCGCAGCGGGCAATGCCTGGCTCCTTGTAGCCGGTCTTCACCCAGCCGGACAGCCAGCGGAGGTGGCAGTCACAGTACAGGGGGTTGGCACCAATGGCCCTGGGGCAGAGAGCAGGGAGAAGCAGGCATTACGGGTTCACAGGGTCCTTACCCATGGGGCACCCAGGGTCCCGAGACACTGTGCCAGGCACTGGCAAAACTCCTAACGGCCCCATTCCAGGAGCATTTGCTGTGTCGCCTGTGCTGTTTTGAGCACTTCATATGCCTTACCTTACTTAGTCCTCGCCACACACTATCCCCATTTTACATGTGCAGAAACTCAGGCCCAGAAAGTTTGAGGAACTTGCCTAAGATCACACAGAGAAACAGGGGAGCTGGGATTTGAACCTGTGCTGTTGGAGCCAGAGCCTACAAATGCATTGCCTCCAGCATACACAGGGAAGAAAGCGGCCAACATGCACGGCCACCATGGGACAGCTATTTTTCCTGCCTTCGTGCACCAAATGTTCTCAGTAGCCTCACTGTGCACCTTTTCTCTTCTCCATCTCAAAGATGTGGGAACTGAGCCTCCTGGGAAATAACTGATGTCCCTGGAGTCACACAACTAGCCAAGGGCAGACCCTGGATCCAGACGCAGAGCTGTCTGCCTCTGAAGCCCACATTCTTCTACTTTCCTTTTCATCTTTAATTAAACAAAGAACACATGAACACACTCCTATTGTAAGCCACTTTCAAACACTGCAGACAAAGCGAGTCTCCGCCCTGCACAACACTGTGAATGATTAAATGCCACTGAGTTGTACACTTAAAAAGGTTAATTTTATAGTATGTGAATTTCACCCCAATTCTTTTAAAGGCATGTTCCTGTGTTCCTGATAGGGGTGAAAATGGTGGAACTCCTTTGGGGGGACCTTGAGATATCTATCACATTGCCAATGCAGTGGCCTTCTGAGCCACCAATTCTGTTTCCGGGAGTTTATCTCACAGATACACCTGCACAAGCAGGTAAAGGCATCGGCGTCATGGTGTTATTCATAACAGAAAGGCCGGAAACGCCCAGTGTTCATCAGTGGGGCAGTGGTTAAATACACTATGACACATCCACATTACAAAAAAAGCCCAACACCCCACTGTCCCTGCCCTCCAGGGAGACACATGGTCACGTGGTCACCATGCTCAGGTGTGCAGCCTTCCGACCTTGCCCACATTTACATAAATCACACCCACTGCACGTCATCTACTGAGCATCTTACTTCTTGACACCAAACAGCACGTCTGCGGACCAGCCTGTATGGATCCACCTCATTTTGTCAAACTGCATCACAGTGTCCCACAGAATGGACACCCCAGAGCTCAGTGAGCAATTTCCCTGTTGCTGCACATTCTGGTTGTTTCCAACGCCAGTGAACACTTGTATGTGCCTCTTTGTGATGTGTGAGCATTTCTCTAGAACAGACGCCTAGAAGTAGGATCCAGGGGGGAGAGGAAGTTCGTGGAGTATATTCATAGCCACCCCCCAAAAGGTCCCCTCAGCTCACTCTGGCCAGCAGTGTAAGGCCGCACCTGCTCTCACGTAGGCCCTGATGCTGCGTACTGCCAATCGCTTCATTTCTTTCCAATCCGGTGGGCGAGCTCAGAATCATTTCACTAAGTCACAGGGAGAGACTTTGAGATGAACAAGACACAGATTTGGGGGAAAGGAAGAGCCAGAGTTCTTTGACTCAGCAAGTAGAAAAATTGGTGCCTTGTGCCTGAAGTTCGATAGCAACATTATTCTGAAAATACAAGGCTGTACAATGTTAATGGGAACGAGCACAGCTATTAGGTAACCAATGGAGGCACCGCCGCGTCCCACCTGTTTCTGGGCAGTACGGAGGAAGTGGCTCCCCCTGAGATGTGCACAGTCTGATAAAAGCAGCAGCTCTGAACAGGAATTTCCCAAAATAGCGCAGCTGACATTGTGCGATGTTGTAAGATGGGCCGAACAAGACTTGGACTGTGGCCCCGAGCAGCTGCCCCCTGCCCAGGCGACCTTGAGCGGTTCACTTAACATCTCTGGGGCTCCCTTTATGATTCGATAAAGAGCCCGCAATCTAGAGGGAGAAGAAACACAAGCTCGTATAACCTAAAATGGGCGCCGAGGGAATACACAGCTCAGAAAAGAAAGCAGGTTCAACCTTGACGTGTGTTTAATTTTTTTCTACTCTTATTTGCTGACAGCATCCATCCTGGCTAATGGGACGAGCGAGACACCTTCCTCCTTCCGCTGAACAGCACAGGGCCTCTCAGACGTGGAGAAAGGTCAGACACTTTGATTCTTGGAAGCTCCAGTGTGTTAAAACACAAAGACTTTAAAAAAAAAATAACAGGAATGCAAAAATTGCAGTATATTTAAAATGTGTGCATTCACCAGATTGATATTTTATACTAATAAAAAGTACATTTCAAAAAGATAACTACAGAATTTATTTAAACATATTTTTTATAGTGCATCCAAGGAGTGTGGTCCGGTAATGAGCCACGAGTTGGAAGCACCTCACTTAGAGAATATGCCAGAAAGACTAATTCTGAGGCCCTGTGAATGTGAAGGGTCTCCACACATCTTAGGGTCATCACGGATCACCAGATCCATGCACGTGCCGATCCCACGAACAGCAGCAAAGTTGTACTTCAAATCTAAGTGTCCCTTTCTGACTCCTAATAAAAACTATGGGACCAAAGTGGCACGGAAAGAAATTCTGCCTTGACACACACGTGATTTCCCTTGTTTCTGTATCAGGCAGACTCTGAGCCACACGTGAATTCAATATGACAAGGTTTAATTTATCCAAAGGCTTGATTTTTGTGGCTAAGGACCTCTGTGCCCTCTCCTCAGTAGGACTTGAGTTCAGTCGTCTTGGGACCGGTTTTCCCACTGAAAGCTCCGTGAACTCAGTGGGGCGTGGAGAGCCACAGGCCCCTTGAGACGTGGTGGGGATGGGGGGACAGTAGCCAGGCCACAGGTCATTCCAGAAGGACTGTGGATTCAGGTACACACCCCAGCGAAAGTATAAATAACCCCGTGTTGTTGCTCATTGATATAATTTGGAAATAGCTGAAGCAGTAGCTATTTAGTCTGTGCATGCCAAGGCCCTGCTCAGCTTCTATTTATGTAACCTGGACTGAAATAGCCTTCCCCTGGCTGTCCCACGGAGTCGCCAAGTGTAGAGGTTAACATACACTAGAACTTTTAAGTCTCCTTCACCCAAGCGGCATCTCCCGTGTCCATCGCACCCCTAGGCAATCTACTTACTGTACCTCTGTATCCTACTGGACCTAGGGGCAGTGGAAGGGGGCCTCGAGGGCAGGAACCACTGAATCCGCAGCCCCATCAGAGACTAGCAGGCACCAGTATTGTTTGCTGAGTGAATGAATGCCTGCCTCAAAGCTTCAGAAAGGCACAAAACCTCTGTGCAAAGGAAATTGAAAAAGGAAAGAATCATCTATCATCCCATAAATGTAACTAATTCATTGTTAGTGTATTCCCTTCTAAATCTCGTATACATATTTGTCCATCATTGAAATCAGAGTGAACACCCTCTTTATTCTGGGTTTTTATCAAATAATAAATTACAGTGTTGGCCGGGCGTGGTGGTTCACGCTTGTAATCCTAGCACTCTGGGAGGCCAAGGCAGGAGGATTGCTTAAGCTCAGGGGTTCGAGACCAGCCTGAGCAAGAGTGAGACCCCGTCTCTACTAAAAATAGAAAAAATTAGCTGGGCATGGTGGTGCATGCCTGTATTCCAAGCAACTCGGAAGGCAGGAGGATCGCTTGAGCCCAGGAGTTCGAGATTGCTGTGAGCTAGGCTAATGCCACGGCACTCTAGCCTGAGCAACAGAGTGAGACTCTGTCTCAAAAAGAAAAAAACAAAATTACAATGTCTTAATTATTACTAACTACGTAATGTTCTGTCATATAGGCATGTCATAATTAACCCAATAATTCTATATTTACTTTTCTCACATACAGAGGCAACAAAGTGCCAGATTATAGCAATGCAGAGTGGCACTGGGGAACGCAGATCTGGCACGTAGTAGATACTAGCAGAAGGATGAAAGTGAGCTGACTGCAAAGTAAACACAAAAGTAAACAGCAGCAGAGAGAGGTGCCGGGTGTGGAGGCCCAGGCAGTGAAGAGTGCTCACAATCATTACAGCACGTTCAAACCATAGGAGACCTTACAAATAACCTTAGTAGTGGTGAGAGAAGAGGCTTAAAGAGAAGAATGAATTGGCTGAGATCCCACTGCAAGTTGATGGCAAAACAAGGACCTATATAGCCCCAAGTCTAGAGTTCAAGGGGTTTAAATGTGGGCCCCTCTGCCACACCCTCACCCCATCCACCCCTCGTCCACACTGCCAGTGAAGAGAGGCCCAGCCAAAGTCTCATCGGGATCAGGGGGCTTCTTAGGAACATCAGCACCTTCGGGAGCCAAGCCCCAGATGCTAACTCTCGGCCAGTCGTGATTTGTTCTGGAGCCCTGGGTGAGGCCTCCCTTCAAATTGCATGTGGCTTTCGTAAAGCCCAGAGTGAATGCAGTGAGTATATGTCATCCTCTTACCCGTCCTCAACTGCTTGTAAGTGCCCAAGAAATCTTTCTGCAACTGCTGCAACTGCTGCAGCTCTCGAGCCCAGAGGAGACAATGCATGTGTGTGTGCACGTGCACGTGTGGCCCATCAATACTGCATGTGTGTGTGCACATGCACGTGTGGCCCATCAATACTGCATGTGTGTGTGCACGTGCGGCCCATCAATACTGCATGTGTGTGTGCACGTGCACGTGTGGCCCATCAATACTGTATGTGTGTGTGCACACGCACGTGTGGCCCATCAATACTGCATGTGTGTGTGTGCATGCGCACGTGTGGCCCATCAATACTGCATGTGTGTGTGTGCATGCGCACGTGTGGCCCATCAATACTGCATGTGCGTGTGCACGCGCACGTGTGGCCCATCAATACTGCATGTGCGTGTGCACGCGCACGTGTGGCCCATCAATACTGCATGTGTGCACACCTAAATGCAAGCACATGTACATCGTCCAGGCTACCGCCTGTCTCCATCATAAACCCTGGGTATAAAAGGCAGAGTTTATTCCCAAGGTTGCTTCATAACAACGGAAGATTTCTTTCACACAGATGCTGTTTTGTAGACAAATTGGACTTAGATGCAATCAATAAACACATCTCATCAGTAATGCCAATGCCACGTTTTATAACCACTGCTAAACTGATCTTCATTTGTTGGTTCATTTCTCATAAATTGGATCTGGCTTCTGGCCCGGTGTTAGAGTATCCTAAAGAAAGTCTGAATATATAGATAGGTGTTGACTCAAAAATTGTTTTTGCACCTTTAGTTTGTTTGTTCAAAACATATGTTGCCTGTTCACTTCCCATTTGAAAGATAAAGCCTCTAGATTTTGAACTGGAGGCAAGATGCACTCAGGTGTTATTCAATTCTCATGAGGAAAGAGGAAAGGTAGCCAAGTGTACCTTTAAACCCAAGCACAGGAGATGCACCGAGGGGGAATCCAAAGCCAGGAAAGGTGGACTAGATGCTGGGAAAGGCCCTACCTGGCCGGGTGGAGAGCCCAGGGCTATGCAAAGGAGGTAAGTGGTCCCAGGGCAGTGGCAGCCCCTGGCGCCCAGCAGAGACACATACAAATGCTCTCTGGAGAGTTGTACCTCCAATTTAGGTCCTCAGAATTCCTGAAGATTAATGTCAAAAAAAAAAAATGAGCCCACAACCAAAAATTATCCAACACCAATGGAAACAAGCCCCTGTGAGTCAGCAAGAACAACAAGCAACACTTTCCCTGCCTGGCCTTTGTCCAGAGCTACCATCTCCAACCAGGCTCACTCCTGCCTCCTCCCACCTTCCCACCCTCTATGTGGCGCCACTGGCTTTCCAGAAGTTTTCTACAACTTAATTCTTGCACAGTTCCCTTTTGTCTATAAGATAAAGTCTGAACTCCTTAGCCTGGCACAATCAGCTCTTCACAACAGAATGCCAATGTCTCTTTCCAGACTCATCTCTTCCCACCCCACATTCTTCCCCCAACCAAACACCTTTTATCCTATGCTGGACAAAACAACATCCCTGAATGTGCCATTTACTCTCTTGCCTCCATGCCCTTGCACATGCTGTTCCCTGTTCCTGGAGTGCCCTTCCCCACCTTCTCTCTTCAGTGGCAGCACCCATGGCGCCTCTGCTGTGAAGCTCCTCAGACTTCCCCAGAATCCGTCACTGCTTCCTTCGAATTCTCTTTACAATGTCCCAAGTGGTCACAGAGGGCAGGAGCCTTGTGTTAGTAAATTCTTCAGCAGGTGACTCACCCTGGTTACCCAGGACATATTTACTGAGGCAATAGAGTGAAAAGTAAATAAAGAGCTTTGGAATCAGACACACCTACATTCAAATCCTGTTCCTGTCATTTCCTAGATTTATGACCTAAGGAAGCTGCATAAGTTTTCAGAACCTGGGACTATCAAATGTAAATAATAAATTTGAGCCCCTCACCCCTCCCACTTCCATGGCAGACATCACTAATCCATTGCTGCACTCTCCCCACTGAGTCCTGCCCAGCCCTGGAAGCTTTAGGGCAGTGTTCAAAGCAATTCTTGCCAATCCGTGGAACTGGCGGGAAACTCAAAACCTACTTCCTATTTTGGACTTGGAGTAAAGGACACATTGTAGATAAAGTGCATAGTAAAATATTTGACTCAAGCAGATCCTCAAAGAGTGGCACCTGTTACTATTTTACTTCCTCAAGTCTGAGATTGTTAGATGCACCACTGATTTGACATGCTTTGGGTGGGGGAGAGACATTACCATGTGATTAATTAATATACACATCACTGTAAGATACACTCTGATTTTAGAGATTATGGAAAATAATAGAGATATGGAAAAGATGAATCTTAGAACTGAGAAAAATCTAGTGAGATTGTTGAATGAACAAACTTCAAGAAGAGATGCTGGGCACCCCAAAAACCTCTCTGATCTTGGGATGCCCACTCAGGCCCTGGGAGATCAGAGTGGGGCATGGAGCAAAAGGAGTCAGTCGTCCCAGGGTTCCAGCCGCAGTCCTTGTCCCCTACACCTCCTCAGCCAGTAACACCGAGAGATTCCAGGAGAGACCGTGTCTGCTTTGCACCCCGCCCGACCTGGGCCCTGCCACAGCCCAGTGCTTCCTCATTTCTTCATTTTTACATGGTACAATAGAGATGTAAAATTTATCATTTTCACCATTTTAAGTGTACGCTTCAGTGACATTGATCAAATTCACAATGTTGTGTAAACATCATTACTACCTATTTCCAAAATGTTTCCATCACCCAGACAGAAACTCTGTACTCAGCAAACACTGGCTCCCGCCTCCAGCCCCCTAGCAACCACCATGCCACTTTTGGTCCTTTTGTGTCCAGCTTGTTTCACTCAGCATGTTTTCAAGGCTCATACATGTTGTAGCATGTGTCAGAACTTCATTATTTTTCATGGCTAATATCCCATTGTATATGTATTTATACTATGTTTTGTTTATATATCTTCTGTTGATGGACGTAGGCTGTTTACACTTTAGGCTGTTGCGAAAAATGCTACAACGAACACGGTGCACAGGTGTCTGAGTCCCTGCCTTCCATTCTTTTGGGCGCACTCCAAGGAGTGGACTCGCTGGGGATACGGCAATCCTATGCTTAGCTTTTTGAAAGAATCCTCACAGCACTGCCAACCAAACGGTTGTGGAAGCAATCCTACATCCGATGATGCCGCCTCTTGGAGGCTGCAAATGTCCGGAGCTAACCCCCCACCGAGCGAGCTGAGAGGCGCAGCGCGGGTGTGGCGAGTGACAGTCACAAACTCCACCGCCGACCAGCTGTGCGAGTGCGGGCAAGCTCCCCGCTTGTTCTGCGCCTATTTCCTCACGTGCACAATGAGAATCTTGGTACCTGTACTGTGGGATCAGCCGAGGATTACACCAGCTGATGCAGGGAGGGGCTTAGCAATCACTACTCAGGCATCACAACCCTTACTACAGCTCGTGAGCTGACGAGCCACGGGACAGGGACACACGAGTGCCCGAGAGGGCGCAAGGGAGGCTCACAAGCTTAACTGCGGGACAGAAGCAAAAACCCAACCTCAGGAGGTGGTGTCTTCCTCCGAAACTGAGCCCTGTTTAAACCGAAGGAGACCCAGAGAATTGGGCCGGAGCTACTCACAGGTGAGACAGGGAGGTCACGTCTGCAAAGATGCCCTCTCGGAGGGTGGAGATGTCATTGCCATGGAGGGACCTGAGGAGAGAAGAGACTGCTGGTGCCTCACCCAGGGACAGAGAGGGGACAGAGAGGGACAGAGACCTGCTGGAGGGACAGGCCAGCCCTCTGCAGAGAGGGGACAGGCCGTGCTGCCCTCCAGGCCTCTTGCTCAGTGCTTTGAGGGATGTGGCCCCCAGCTCAGAGACCCCGTCTGGCTGGCCGCAGGGAAGGAAGAGGGACCCCTTAGTAACCCAGGTGGACCACACTGTCCCCCAGTCCTTCTGGAGGTCTCCACTTTTGCCATCATGAATAATGGACACCATGTTTACATCATGAATAGGACTCGTGGATGGAGTGCCCTCCCTCTCTTAGCTGGACAGCCCGAGCACAGGAAGTTAATGAGGCCAGCCAAGATTAGGGCTGGGAGAATGTCACCTTGCACCCTGCCAGGCTGACAAAGGCCATCATAACAGACATAACTGAGGGCTTTGGTCACAAGGCTTTGGTCACAGGGCTGGGTGCAATGGCTCACACCTGTAACCTTAGTACTCTGGGAGGCCAAGGCATGAGGATTGCTTGAGCTCAGGAGTTCAAGACCAGTCTCAGCAAGAACGAAACCTGGTCTCTACTAAAAATAGAAAAAATTAGCCAGGCGTGGTGGCGCATGCCTGTAGTCCCAGCTATTCTGGAGGCTGAGGCAGGAGGATCGCTTGAGCCCAGTAGTTTGAGGTTACTGTGAACTAGGCTGATGCCACAGCACTCTAGCCTGGGCAACAAAGAGAGTGAGATTCTGCCTTAAAAACAAAAAACAAAAATAAAAACAAAAACAAAACAAAACAAAACAAACCTCATAGTGGGAACTCATAGAAAGGGTTCACAAATTTCTTGCAAACATTCACCGTCGATTGGAACAGAAGTCTCACATGCAGATGACACAGGCTACTTTATCTTAGATGCCCCCTCACACCACAAACTCAACTTGGGGGTGACAGCAACCCCCATTTCTTGAACCATCTCCCATTCATGACTCAGCTTCTACGGAACAAGAGTAGAGGCTTGAGCGACTGCCACCGTGGAGCAGTGTGGCAGGGCCCCAGGTGGGGGATTTCCTAGAAGAGCGGAGAGTGGGCAACTTACAGCAGGCGCAGGGAGCGCAGCCCCTGGAAGGCCAGCGGCGGGATGCACTGCAGGGCGTTGTAGCTGAGGATCCTGTGGGAGGGGGAGCAGGAGGAGGGGGAGGGGGGAGGGGACGGGAGGAGGAGGAAGAGGAGGGCAGCGTCACTGCCAGGCCCCCGCAGGCACAGCCACACCTCAGGATGCTGAGGGTCACTTTGCCCAGCAGCCTCCACCCTCTGAGGGGAGGCCGGGCTCTGCTCTAGTCACTGGGTGGGCTTGGCCGTGTCCCCTAATCCCCTTCTGCTGCAATCACTTCCCTTAACTGTAAAATGGGAACAAAAATGATGCCAACTTGATAGGGCCCTTCTGCGGGTTAAGTACGATAATCCAGGTGACGCTCTTAGCCCAGGGCTGGGCTCCACATAGCCCCTTAGTAAAGGAGAGTTGCTGCTCCTGCCACTGAGAACGTTCCTTTATGGAGCTGCCCCACGAGGGGCCCAGGCGGGTTCCTGGGAAGGCGGCACCTGACCAGGACCTCCTCGGGGGAGCCCCCATCTCAGCCCATCACTTCCAGGACAGACAGGTGATGTCCTGGTGTCTATACTCATCTACCATTAAGAAGCCATGACTGTGAGGAAAGTACTGTTATTACCCCATCTTACAGACTAGGAAACTCAGGCTCTGAGAAGTGAAAGAACATCCCTAGGGGCACGTCACTATTAAGAAGGGCTTTCATGAAGGTTCTCAGTTTCCAGAGCCCGTAGGTTAGAGCACTGTCCCAAAAGGCTTCCAAGTAAATGAATCCATCCAGGGCAGACAGGCAGATTGGTAAGGGAAATGGCACACTGGAAACCACCCAGGCGCCTGTCCGCGGGTCATGGACAGTCTGTGGCGCGTGCATGCGATGGAATACTGCCCAGCCATCAAAAGGCAGGCACCGCCAGTGCACACAACCACATGGATGGATCTCAACATGCTTATGCCAGGGGAAAGAGACAAAAACGAGTTTGTGCTGTGATTCTGCTCATGTAAGGCTCTAGAAAATGCAAACTAATCCACAGTGACAGAAAACAAGCAGTGGTTGCCCGGGGCGGGGGCTGGGAGAGGAGGGAGGGAGGAAGGGAGAAGGGTGGGAAGCAGCACCACTGACTGCGGGGACAGGTCCCTGGGTGTGTGCAGGTATCAAGACCTATCAAATTCTGGCCGGGCGTGGTGGCTCACACCTGTAAACCTAGTGCTATGGGGTGCTGAGGCAAGGGGATAGCTGGAGGCCAGGAGTTCAAGACAAGCCTGGGCAATAGTGACACCCCATCCCTACAAAGAATTTTTAAGAATTGGCTGGGCGTGGTGGTGCGTGCCTGTGGTCCCAGCTACTCGGGAGGCTGAGGCAGGAGAATTGCTTGAGCCCAGGAGTTTGAGGTTGCCGTGAGCTCTAATGACGCCACGGCACTTGAGGCTGGGCAACAGAGCAAGACCCTGTCTCAAAAAGGAAAAAAAAAAAAAAAAAGACTTATCAAATTCTGCACTCATAGTATGTGCAGCTTAGTGTATATAAATTATAACTTGCTAAGCTATTTTTAAAGGTAATAAGAGAAATGAGACATTCATATCACAGGAAAGGATGTTTCTGTTTCCTCTCCTGGCTGCCAGATCACCTAGGCGGGATTCCTCACCCTCGGCACCGCTGACTGCCTTTGCCATGGGGCAAAGGGGCACTGCAGGACGCTCACCGCATCCCTGGCCTGTAGCCACTGGATGCCAGTAGCACCCTCCCTCTGAGCTGTGACAACCGAAAATATTTTCAGACATTGTCAAATATTCCCTGGAGGGCAGCATCTCCTGGTTGAAATCACAGCCCTAGACCAAAGCAGCTTCCCACACAGGCTCACTGAGACCTGGAGGGCTCTTTCAAGGCTAAACGTCACCAGCAAGAACAATCAAGTCGCCAGGTTGCCATGAAGCCTGTGAAATGGGCTGAGAAGCAGATCCGGGGCAGACAAGCGAGTGTGGGTAGCCCAGCATGGGGACTTCATGGCCTGGGGCCCCCATCTTACTCCCGAAGACTGGCTGGATCAGGCTCCTTCCTTTCTGGGCACTGGCTCTACTGTTTGACCACTCTAGAGCCTTGAGAAAGTCCTGTAAGTTCATCTGTAAAATGAGCTGTTGGAAGGCGAATGAGATACTCTCACACACCAGGCAACTGTAAGGGATGCTTGGTAGTGCGTCGGGATCAGTTGCATGGAATATAATTAAAGCCATCAGTAAAATATGTTAGAACATGGGCATAAAAATGTCCAGAGGGTCATTGCTCACAACCGTCCAAACTGCAGGCAACTCCAGCATGCATCGATAGCAGAATGGACGAGGCGAGGATGGCCCATTCCTGCAAAGACCACCATGTAGCAACGAAACAGACAGACCACCAAGTCACACAACAGGAATGGAAATCATGAACAGAATGTGAAGCGAAAGAAGCCAGATGTAAAAGAATATGTCCTACATGATTCAATTTATACAAGGTAAAAATGGGCAACATTAAGCTATTCATACATGGCTTAGAAATGGAGATGTGAGTGGCAATACTATAAAGAAATCAAAGAAGCGATTGTCATAAAGTCAGGGCAGGGGCTGCCCTGGAGTGGGGGAGAGAGGAATGATGGTCAGACAGGGAGAAGGGCGTTACAGTGTGAGCAGTGTTGTTTTTGACTTCGTTATCTACATGTGCGCTAGCTTTATGATTATTTGTTAAACTGTGCATTTATATTTTTTGCACTTTTCCGTATATGCCGTAGGTTGTATTTCACAATGACAGATGTATTTAAGTCTTTAGGCTCTCAGGCCGCAGCACACTCTCTGGCAGGTGGGCGTCTGCATGCGGCACCTGCGCGTGGCTGCCAGCAATGCCCGGCACAGGCTGGGCTGGGGCAGGTCTTGGCAGCATGTTCCTGCGTGTCGCCCACCCTCCCCGGCTGGGACTCACAGGGTGGTCAGCTGGCTCATGTTGGTGAAGGAGGAATTGCTTAAGGAACTGATCTTGTTGTTACTCAGGTCCCTGGAAAAGACAAAAGCACCGCAGTTTGGAAAGGAAGAACTCAACCCTGTCACCCTGGCTCCATCTCATGGTGCCTTCCCCTCCCCCACTGTCCACAGCTGTCCCCAGCCAGGTGGGCAGGGCTCCCACTGGCACTGGGCCGGGGGGCTTGGGGGTGGAGAGGAGCACTGTTAGCCACAGCCCTGCATCTGCTCCCTGAACTGCCTCCAGGTCCCCAGGGCCACGGGCCTCCACGGCCTCACCTCCCTGCCCCCCTGCAACCAGAGCCCAGTGCTGCCCCTTCCACCTTGGAAATGCGCCCAAGGGCATGGGCGACTTCCCAGCTGCCAGCCCCAGTGCTCGCTCCTGTCTCCTGCCAGCACTTTCCATGGGCTGGTTCACTAGCCTCCAACAAGCCTTGCGAGGCAAGAGTGACCCCATTTTGCAAATAAAGACCCACAGTCTCAGATCTGATCAACTCACCAGGGTCACCCAGCTGGTCAGAGGCAGAGCCAAACTCCAGCCCCAGGCCCCAGACCCCCAACCCAGGTCGCCACAGTGTTCTCTCAGAGCCACCCTGCAGCGGGTGGCACCACAGGCCACCCTTCTTCTCCTCCAAACCCTCACCTCCCACCTTTCCTGGGACCTGGCTGTCCTGCTGCTCCCCCTCCCCTTCTGCTGCGGCCCCAGTGTCAGCTCGGCTTCCTGCCCACTCGCCCCTGAGGCGTGGGCATGGCTACAGCCTCATCTCGGCTCTCACCCAGTCCATTCTGGGTGCCCTCAGGGACATCCTGTGCTGACAGCGCCCTCCCTGGTGGCCCTATGAACTCCCCTCCGCCTGATGGCCCAGACGCTCAGACTCCAGCCCACAGCCTGTGCACCCTCCCCGGGCCAAAGCTACCCAGGAACGCCCCCACCCCACCTCCTCCTTCCACCCAGCTCCTCACTTTCCCATCTGCACCTGCTCCTGGGGCTCTGCGCGTGTCCCGCCAATGTCATCACTCTCCTGGTGTCTGCCTGGGACTCTTACATCGCTTCTCGCCCACAGCTCTGCCCCTTTGAGCCATGTCCCACAGCAATCTCCTATCACACAAATCTGACCGGGCCACTTCCCTACCAAAACACCTGCAACGTCTCCGTGGGCCTAAAGTGGGGGCTCCAGGGCCTGGACTCTGCCTCCTCCGCCCATTGACCACCCCTCCAACACCAGGCTTTGCAGGCTCTGGATTTACTATACTTCTTGGCATTCTCTGGGCGTGCCACCCCTCCGTGCCCCTCCCTGGGCATCCTTCTCCCTGTGCCCAAGAGTGAGTCTGAATCGTCTTCTAAGATGCTCCCCCCTCCCCCAGCTCCTCCCTGGCCTCATCACTCTGTCCTTGAGCCACAGCCCTAACCGCACTGGCCTCTGGGGAACACGGCTCTGTGTGGCCCCTCTCCTGCACCCTCCCAAACCATGCAGTCTGGAGGGGGGACCATGACTTAGGGGCCTTCACATCTGCCCGCCTCACACAGCTCTTGGCTCAGGAAATGTTTATAAAATGCACTTGCCTTCATCTTCTCCTAAACTTTCCTCTAACTAGTCTAATTCAAGTTCATTCCAGTGTTTTTAGAGGTGTATTTAAGCACTTCGCTGGATGCCCACTGCACTCTGCGGCCCTCCCCTGTGACAAGGAGGGGGGCATTGCAGCCCCCAGACACAGCATCATGTGAGAACCGGCCCGACATCGGTCCTTTCCCCTCCTTCCCTCCTCAAGCGCATCCGAGCCTCTGGTGGAGCTGCCTCAGGTTAGACCAGAGAAAGCTTGGAGGAAACTTGTGGTGTTAAGCCTCTTTCTTTGGCACTTTGTCACCAAATCAATGTATCCCTCCCACGCTGCTTGGGACACTCAAAACACATTCGCCAGGTCACTAAGCAAAGACAGATAAATTGGAGCTCTGAAAGTCTGTTAGCCAGTGTCCCTCAAAGCAGCCAGTCCTTGAACTGAATGCCACCAGCCCCCACAAGGGACTTGGGCACAATGCAGTCACCTACGTCACTACACACAGCTAGCTTAGCTAACACTGCTGTCACAGCAGGACTTTCTCAACGAGGGAAGCAAGTGCAGGTCTCCATTCTGGGGTGAGCTCCTCGTCCGATTACAGACCCGTCACACACCGCTCCGGGACTGACACTGCCCGCAGACCACAGGTCAGGAGCGCGGCTCCAGCCACACTAACAGGGAGTGTCTCGGGACTTCTTTTTGGTAGAATCTGGCCAAGGAGCAGATAAAGACAATTGCAGTGAGATGCTAAGTAGGCTGGCAGGCTAAGAGGAGCTGAACTTATTACCCCAAAGCTTATTCTGTATCTTTCCATGGTATGGAAGGGGTAAAACATGTAAATAACAGAAAAGCAGATGTTTGCCTAAAGAAAAACTTAGTTACAGATGTGTATTTGTAGCTGTCATATTTCATATTTGGTTTGGGGGCTGAGGCTGGATGTCTTCCATCCCCTTCTACTTCTTCCCTGGCTCCCATCCTTGCAAGGAGAACCTGCATTAACAGTCGTGACCAGCCCAGGGAGGTCTGGGGACACTGCCTGGGCAGAGGCAGGCAGGGTTGGACCCAGCAGGACCTGGAGCAGTGCAATTCCCAAGCATGGCCACTAGGTGGCAAAACAGCTCCAGGCACGATGTTCCCAGGGGCAGGTGTAAGGGACAAAGCAGGATCTGCCCCGAAGTGGAGTCTGCAGGAAATTCCGGGGAAACCTGGAGCCATGACGGTTAGACGCCAAAGGCCCTCCTGTCCTCGGAGGCAGGCCTGGATACTCACACGAGCTGCAGGTACTTGAAGGTGGAGAGCTGTCCTGGAACCAGTGTGAACTGGTTCCCGTCCAGGTAGCTGCAGAGAGAACAGGGAGTGTTAGTGCACCTGTCCGCCGCCAGAGCACCTTCCCTGCAGCCAGGGACCTCTCACTCCTTTCCTCTCCTACACGAGGACCACACATCGACCCCAAATCACTCATGGGAGGAGAAAACAGGAACATTGTTTAGGCCATTTGGGAAGTTGCCACCCAAAGAACCTGGTAAGAGCCACTGAGACATGAAGTCTCTCTTGGCTTCCTTCCCACTTCCCTTCTCGCCCTCTCAGCCTCCCTGTCCGTGGGCACTCCCCAGACCCCACACCCTTCCCTCCCTGCTCTGCGCTTTCCTGGACAAACAGATCTGATCTGCATGTCACCAGGCCCTTCGCCAGCTACCAGGGCCACTCTCTACCTGCTGGCACGGGTGTGGGGAGGCTCGGACCCAAGCCTGCCAACCAGCTTCCCCCACTCCATCAGCACTACTGCGTCCTACCTGTCTAGGCTCTTGCTCCTCACGTCAGTTCTCCAACTCCCCCTGCACGGCCAGTCCCACTACGCTGGCATCCCTTGCCCACCAGTCTCTCATCATTTGTTTCTGTCCTACTCTCATGTCACCCTGACTGCACACCGCCACCCAGGCCCAGGCTCCTGCTGCAGCCTCCTCTGTCTTCCCACCAAGGCCTCCCCTCTGGCTCCAACTATATCCACTGCCATCCAAGTCATTGTCTTTAAAGCCAAGCCCACCCAAATCCACCAAGCCCAAGGCTTCCCACTGTTCCCATTTCCACAGGATAGAGCTGTGGTTCAAGATGCTCAGACCTCCCCCCCACCCCTACCTGCTGTTCTTACCTAGAGACTAGAAGTTGCCAAGTAGTGAGTGACCCAAGCACCAGGAGCTGAGCCCAGCTGGGCCTGGCACCACCAATTGCAGCCCTTTGGGGTGGACTCTGCCCTACTCCCCAAGGAACCAGAGAGCAGCAAAATCAGGGCTCTACTCATCCTTCCCCATCGCTCTGTGTCGTACAAAGTAATTCCCACCCATCTCATTGGATCCTCACCGCAGCCCTTGTCAATTCACTCAAGTTGCCCCATTTCACAGCTGACAAAACTGAGGCTTAGAGAAGACAAGTGATTTTTCCAGCCCTTGAACTCAGTCAAAGAAGGCAGGCGGCCCCACCTGTCCCACTATTCTCAGGGCTGCTATGAGGCACCAAGAAGAACATGAGGACACAAGAGGCTTCCAGAGCCTGACACTGCCATAGAAAACCAGGCAAGGGCGGGGCAGGCGAGTCACAGGAAAAGGCCTGCAGTGGTTGATGTGCTTGTGAAGAAATGGCCAGCCTTGCTGGTAAAGAGAGAAATGCAACTGAAAACCGCATGCGCCTGCCACGGGGAAGAGCAAAGCTCAGCTACGGAGGCCTGGAGGGATCAGTCCCAGGGGCTGGGAAGAGGTCAGGGGCTGACCGAGGCCCCAGCTCTCCACCCCCGTTTGCCATATGCACATACATGCACATGCCACGGGAGCTCAGATCCCACGTCCTGGTCAACAGATCTGAGCACCACAGTACTCAGGCCACTGTGCGCCACTTTGCACACAGTTCATGGGAGCCAAAGCAAGCAGCCTTTCGTGGACAGACACCAGGAGAAAGGCAGCAGGTACCCTAAAGATGCTCTTCGCCCAGGGCTTGCCATGGAGGGATGTTCACCTTGGTGCTGTTTATGACAGTAAGGATTTGGAATCAACTTAAACATCCAACAAAAGGGGATTTGTTATCTGGATCGTAGCAGATTCACATGAAGAACATTATGTCACCAGTAAAAAGCACCGCATGTGAGACTTCTGTGTCACAAGAGACTCCCGAGACAGTGCTGAGTGGGAGAGGCACTGCTGTTCCTCATTTTAGAGGCAGAGCTTGGGGAAAGGGACGAAGCACTCGCCACCATGTGGACTCGAGTCCCCAGGCGACTGCAGAGAAGGAATCAAAGAGAAGCTCAAAGCCTTCTTGGAAGTGGTGTTTTCTGCAAAGCTGGGACCCCAACTCCTACTCAGCTTGTACCTGCTCTCGGTCACCTCCCGCTCCCACTGCCAGGCCCCGACCCCTCGGGAAATGCCCCCTCGGTTCCGTCCTGTGGGCCCACGGGGAGTGTGGGGGTAGGGCTGGGGCTACTCACAGCTCCGTGACATTCTTGGGGATGCCCCTGGGCAGGGCCCGGAGGTGCTTGTTGCTGCATCGGACCACGGTGTCCAGGCAGGAGCACTCCTGGGGACACTGCGGGCGGGGCAGGCAGCTCCCCTCCTCCTGGCCTGGGGTGGGAAAGGCCCCGTCAGGGAGGGGCAGAGCCTTCCCAGGGCCTCCTGCAGGCAGGGCCACCCCCACTTCGACACCGTAGCCACCAGTGAGTCTCCTCTATGCTGCACGACCCCATCCCCCAACAGGGACAAAGGCCCCGGAGCAGTTCTGGGGTTAAAGCTGAGGTCTTGGGCTGATCTCCTCCTCCTCAGACCCAGGGTGGACCCAGGCGAAGCGGAGAAGGCGGATGCAGCCACACCATTTCCTGAGTGGCTACAGCTGCCGGGCACCATGGCAACATCATCTCCTAACAACGTAGCGAAGGACGCCCCGTGCCTGGCACAGCGCAGGCTTCAAAACAGATTAGCTGAATGAATGAATGAATCAGCGAATTTCCATTTTACTGAGACCTGGAGAGGTTGGATGACTTGCTCATAGAGCTGGTCAGAGGCAACGTGGGGCCAGAGCTCAGCCTGGCTGGTGCAGAATCACCACCATGTCCAGGTGGCCTGGACGGGCACCCGTGAGCAGAGCTAGGTGCCGAGAGACTCTGAGGACAGGGACGGCAACCTGGCTCTGTCACTGTTGGGAAGAATTCTGCTTCCAATGGCCACCTTTGTGTGTGATGCTCTGGGGAAAACCCAGGGATGGGGCTACATCTGGTTCCAGGAAGCACAAAAGGGAGTGGCCACAGGGGAGGGACTGAGAATTCAGAGGAAACAGGCATTGGAGCAAAAGGTGGCCAGGGCTTCCCACAGGTGGGGGATGGGACTCAGGAGGGAGCCCTGGCATATCAGGACAGGGTGACCCTGTAAGTGGAACACTTAGGAACAGCCAGGAGGCAGGTCTCTGGGTTAAGCAGACTTCATAAAGAAACCCACTAAAATGTTAGCCGTGATTTTCTCTGAGTGATGGGATAATAGGTCGTGTTTATTTCCTTCTTTTCTCCATATTTCCCCATTTTTTAAGTGACTAGCACATCATCGCTCTTATAACCACGCAAAGACAACAGCAGGCAGGGCCTCCCTCTCCGCCCACCCGTCCTCCCCAGCCCAGTGACCGCCCAGCTCACCCTCACCCCTGCCGCCGGCCGAGTTACCTTCCTCACACCTGAAGTCAGGGAAGGCCACGTCCTGCAGGGGGATCTGCCGCAGGAAGTCGGGGCTCTGGCAGCGCGGGTTCCCGGTCACGACCTTGCGCCTCCGCAGCCAGTCACCCAGCCAGGCCAGCCGGCAGTCGCAGTTGAAAGGGTTGGCCAGGAGGTTCCTGGAAGGGGCCGGGCGGCGCCATGAAGACCCTGCGCGTCTCAGTTGTCCCGGCAAGACCTCCTGTCCACCGCGGCGGGCTCTGCCACACACTGGCCACCGACACGCTCCCCCGGCAACCAACGATCACCCAGAGGAGGGGCTTTCGGGACCAGCGGCGGAGCTCCAAAGTGGTGGGACTCATGTTCCCAGAAACCGTGACGGCCCCACGTCCCCAGTGAGCTCTCCTAAAGTGGCCGCCGGGGGGACTGGCCCCTCGGGATGGCGGGAGTGGGGTTCCCGGGGCCCAGAGGACTGCTCCCTGGGCCGCCACCCGCCTGCCCTCCAAGGCCGGACTCACAGCGTGGAGAGGGACTGCAGGGTGTCGAAGGCCCCCGGGGAGACCGTGGTGATCTGGTTGTCGTAGAGCGAGAGCAGCCGGACGTGGCGCAGGCCCGTGAAGCTGTCGTTGTGGACACAGCTGATGCGGTTGTTCCGCAGCATCCTGGGGGGAGCGGGCGGTGAGGGAGGAAGGGGGAGCCCCTCGCTGTGCCCGGCCGGCTGTGGGCACCGTGGCGGGGTCACAGTTCCCCTGCAGAGGCGCTGAGCGGCGAGACACGCACCAGCCAGACCACGGCCAGATGTGGGAGAGCCCTACACGCCTGTGCTCACATCCAGGTGTCCCTGCCTCTGCGGCGCCTCACAGCTCTGTCCCCTCCTCTCCACCCACTGCTCACTGCCGGCCTCTCCTCCACCCCCTGGCGCCGGTGCTCCTCCCCACCTCTGGCCCAGGAGGCTTTCCTAAAACCTAGATCAGGTCCTGTCACTCTCCAATGGCCTCCAAATTGCCCACAGAGTCATTGATCTCTCTACTGTGACCTGCAAGACCACGTCCACCCAGCCCCAGCCCATCTCCTCAGCCCGGCACCTGCCACCTGCCAGCCATTGACTGCCCCAGGCCGCCAGCACCAGCCCCATGGCCAGGCCCTTCCTGCCTGTGGTGTCTCTCTAGAAAGCCCTTCTCCCTCATCAACATCTGGAAAACCTCTGTTCATCCTCAAAAGCCCAGCTCAATTTCCTGCCCCAACCAAAAACAAAAACAAAAACCAAGCTAAAAGCATAATAGCCAATTCACAACAGAAATTCAAATGGTTTATGAACATTCATAAAAGGTATACAAACTAGTAATCAAAGACATATAAGCAATATTGGACTTTTGCATGCCAAATTGAAAAAGAATGGAAAGTATAATAATAATAATGCCCAGTACCTGTAAGAGTGCGGGCCTGCACACTTCCACACCCTGCTGGTGGGAGAGTGACTGGGTACCTCCCTGGAAGTGTGTGTGGTGAGATTCAAAATCCCCAAAAGGCACTGTGTGCGTTCCCTGGCCAGTCGTTCTTAGGAATTCATCATGAGGGACTCATCGTGGATGGGCACAGAACTTCATGATAAAGAAATTGCTCTGGCCTGGAAGTTTGTGCCCCTCAAACTTACACGCTGAACCGCTGATCCCCAGTGTGATGGTGTTGGGAGGCGGGTTCTCTGGGAGGTGACTAGATAAGAAGGGTGGACCACTCACAAATGGGATTAGTGCCCTTATACAAGAGACCCCAGAGAGCTCTCTCACCCTCTTTCTACCATGTGAGGACACAATGAGAAGTCAGAAGTCTGCGGCCCAGAAGGGGACCCTCACCAAACCCGACCACGCTGGCACCCTGGTCTCTCCAGAACTGTGAGAAATGCATTCTGTTGATAGGCCCCCAGACTATGGTAGTTTGTTACAGCAGCCTGAACTGACTAAGGCAGATATTAATTGTACAACATTGCTTATAATAAAAAATTAGAAACAGCCTAAATTGCCAATAACTATATAATATATAGTCATTCCAAATTATGTTGTAAAAAAATGTAAGGATATGTAAAGGTACTCACACTAAGTTTAAGGCAAAAGCAGGTTACTAAATAAAATATATGATAGGATTCCATTAAAATACATTAAATATCTATATGTATGCCTGTGTGTATGTGTGTACAGATGTGTAAAAGACTGGAAAGATAGTTGTTTACATCACAATCAACAGTGGTGCCTTCCAGATGGGTGTGAGACATGGGCCCT
Source organism: Microcebus murinus (assembly GCF_040939455.1). Classification (NCBI taxonomy): domain Eukaryota; kingdom Metazoa; phylum Chordata; class Mammalia; order Primates; family Cheirogaleidae; genus Microcebus; species Microcebus murinus. The sequence continues at coordinate 28,646,279 of NC_134117.1, read as the reverse complement.
TCCCCTTCCCTCTGTCCCCAGCCACTTCTTCCCTGGAAAGACACACTGACTGATCAGATAGCCCACAGCACCCTCATTCCAGGAGTGCTAGGCAAGTAGAGCAGGAACAGCCTGGCAAGATCGCCATGCTATATTCGTAAGTAAGGCCGGGCGCGGTGGCTCACGCCTGTAATCCTACTACTCTGTGAGGCCAAGGCGGGTGGATTGCCCAAGGTCAGGAGTTCAAAACCAGCCTGAGCAAGAGCGAGACCCCGTCTCTACTATAAGTAGAAAGAAATTAATTGGCCAACTAATATATATACAGAAAAAATTAGCCGGGCATGGTGGCGCATGCCTGTAGTCCCAGCTACTCGGGAGTCTGAGGCAGTAGGATTGCTTGAGCCCAGGAGTTTGAGGTTGCTGTGAGCTAGGCTGACACCACAGCACTCACTCTAGCCTGGGCAACAAAGCGAGACTCTGTCTCCAAAAATAATAAAATAAAATAAATAAATATATATATATTCATAAGTGAAAAAAGCAAGCTGCAAAACACAGCGCATAATAAAATCCCCTTTTTGTAAAACAAACAAAAGTCCACAGGGAGTCCTGTCACATCATGTACTCATTTACCTTCCACAAATTCAATGACGCATGCTCGGGAGCCAAACGTGTAGCCCGCTGCAGAGCTGGGACTTAAACCCGAGCAGGCGGCTTCTAGAGCCATGTCGTCCAGCATAGTAGCCACTAGCCATATGTAGCTATTTAGATTAAATTTATTAAAATGAAATGAAATTCGAAATTCTCAGTAGCATTAGCCACATTTCAAGTGCTCCACAGCCACACGTGGTAACCGGATTGGACAGCGTAGACATGGAACATTTCCATCTCTGTAGGAGGTCCGACTGGACAGCACTATCTACAACCACAGATCATCTGAAGAGCCAGCACTGCCTGGGCAGAGGGAGGGGTCCCTGCAGTGCTCAGAGAGGGGTGGGTGACCCAGGATCCCACTGAGCTCCTGGGATGGTGCAACACCCTTGGCTCCCCCATCTACGCCCACTGAGTCAGCTCGGCAAGGTCACCCGGCCCCTCCTGCCTGCGGTAGGGCTGGCCGCTCCTTAGCAAACGCTTTTGCAGCCTGACCGCAGGGCAATGGGAAGGGACCCTTGGGAGAACCTGCATCCCTCCATCCTTTCACCAGGCATCAGCCCTAAGCCCCATGGAACAAAAGAAGGGACCTCACCACAGGGTCCCCAACATTTGATCATGTGTCCCACTGTGGTCGGGATACTCAGCTGTCCCCAGCCTCCTGCAAACTGGGGCCAGGGGAGGGCCTCTCCCCCCTCTCTCTCCCCTTCCCTTGGCTTTGCCTGCCTCGCCCAGCCGGCCCTGCACCGCTCCCCAGCCCCGCACACTCACAGGGTCCTCAAGCCGTCCAGCCCCCGGAACATGCCGCTGCGGATGGACTCCAGCTGGTTCGCCGTGAGGTGCAGCTCGCTCACAGATGCCGCACCCTCGAAGGCCCCGTCTTCAATTTCCGACACCTTGTTGTTGCTCAGGTTGCTGGGAGAGGCGTCGGCGGGGGTGGGGAGGCGGGTTACACATGGCCCGATCCCAGGGGCTCAGACCCCTCCCTTCCGGCACCCAACACCCCCAAGCACACGGCCCCACCCCAACCCCAGTATTTTCCTTCTCCAGCCCGGCCACATCCCGACAGGCCCCTTCCGGCCCTGGGTAACTCACATTTTCTTCAGGTGTGTAAGTTTTTTAAACATGCCCGTGGCCTCTAGGATGGAAATCTCATTGTTGTTCAATCGTCTGGAAGAGGAAATGAATCAGCTTGCACATGCACAAATGACAACATTAAACTACCTTCCCAACTGAAAATATCTGGGACCCAGAGGGGACTCCCAGAAGAATTTATCCAGCCAGGCAGGTTGCTCCAATTTCAAAGGAAGGCTGGGCCTAGCACTGGGGGAGGAGGTGAATGGGGATGTTTTTAACATTAAAAATGACATGAAAATCTGCATGCATAAATGACAGGTGTTTTCAGGTATCCGTGCACATGCATATATATGTGCACAAATGCATACATTTAGATAGAGAAATAAAAATAATAAACGTGATTTTAGAATCATGTTCCCCCAAAAGAAGACAAAAGCATCATTGAGAAAAGCCACCCCCAGTTCAGGCTGGAGACCTGCCCTGGGTGCCAGAGACTGCTTCGAGGGACAGCTGGCATTCCCGGGCTGGTGTCTCTGGTGGTCCCCGACACAGGACTGGGGCAGAGGAGAGCTCGGAGTGGGCCCAGGAGGGTTAGGGGGAGCTGGGGGCAGGCGTGGGCGTGGAGGGGCAGGGACGCTCACAGCTCGGCCGTGGACTGGGGGATGCGCTCAGGGATCTTGGTGAGCTTCAGGCTGGAGCACTCCACCACGCTGGCCTCGCAGCGGCACTTGTGGGGACAGACGACATCGCTGTTGCACTCGCTGTTCAGCTGGTAATCCTCCGTGCCTGTGGCGACAGGGCAGGTGGGGCTGACAGCCCGGGGAGGCTCCAAGCAGCCTTGGCCAACCCAGGCTCTCCCAGGCCCCCAGCCTGCCCACCCACCGCCACTGTGCCCCCAGGCTGGCCCGCGTTCCCCTCTCCTACCTGGAATGAAGTACTGCTCCTTGGCTGGGGAGAGAAGCAGAAACACCATGATGCAGGAGCAGCCCAGGCCCAGCCCCCCTGCCCAGCTGAGGGCACCCCAGGAATGCGACTGCGCTTCATCAGGGCCACAAAGCCCATGTGCCCAGCCCTGTGTGTGGAAGGCCTGCTGCAGAGCGCTCGTGTCCCTTGCCCCGGCCAACGCTGGGGCAGCAGTGCCTCCAGATAAAGCTGTCACAGCAGCGCCCAGCCCGTCCAACTCTCATTTGCAGTGGGTCGAGGCTGGGACTGTCCTGACTGCAGAAGGGCAGGGGCATTAGCCCTGGCCAGGATCCAGGCTCAGAAGCTGGCCTACACTGTCCCGAGCCATGGGGACTGCCGTGGTGAGGCCATTTCTGTTGTCCCAAAGCCTGGAGGAGGCTCCAATCTCACTAGGGACTGTCCCTGGGCCTCCCAAGTGTCTTAGAAGGCTTGAGAGCAGGGCATAAAAAGGAACTCACCTGGGTCCTCCCTCTGGGACCTTCAGCAATCCCTGCCTCTGCCCTAGCCTCAGTAAAATGAGCTGCTACTGAACAACCATTCGGATCCGAGTCTAGCGTTTGGGGGCTGCACCCTCCAGCGTGGTCTAGAGTAACTGCGGACGTCCAGGAAAGGCCCCAGGTCCCTGAGCAGACTGCAGGCAGACAGACAGGTGGGCAAGGGCAGCTACCTGAGCACCGGAACTTCTTGCTCTTGATCTGCCCGATGCGCTTGTTGGCGAGGCGCCGGGGGCTGGCGCAGCGGGCGCCGCTCGTCTCGATGGGGTTGGTACGCAGGAAGTCGGCCAGCCACTTGAGGTTACAGTCGCAGATGAATGGGTTCTGGGCCAGGTGCCTGTCCAAAGGGGCAGGTGAGCCGTCAGAGACGAGGGCCGCAAACCTGCACTGACCCCACCTGGGTGGGGCCTTGCTGCTTGCCGGGAGCCCGGGGCTGGCCATGGGAGAAACAGGGGTGTGTCCTGCCAGGGTGCCCCTGCCGCGTACGGAGACGCCGCCTGCACACCACAGGGGGTGAGATCGCCAGCCCCGAGCCTCCTGCTGTCCCTGCCACACTCTGCCAAGCCTCATTCTGTCCCCTCCCTTTCAACCCACCCTTCCCTCCCCTGCCCTGGGACAAGCACGAGTGGAGGGAGGAGGGCCTAGAGACTGGCCAGAGCACCCCGGCCTTGCACAGGTGAGGAAGACAAGGCCCAGAGAGGGGGACAGGACACAGGACCACGGGTGCCCAGGCCGTGGCCTGTGACCTCGCCAGCAGCCAGGGCTCCGGTTCAGCCCCTTTCCTGCTGACCCAGGCAGCAGCAGCCTGTGTCCTACAGCCATTCTCCAGGAAGGGAATGGGCCGGGGCGGCAAGGCCGAGCCCGCTGGAGTACCCAGGCTTCACGGGGGTCCCCATCCCCACCCAGGTCACAGCAGCTGCCTCTCCTTGTCCTTTTTACAAACCGACCCTTCACACAAGGAAAACTCAGAAAACATTACTGAGTAGCTCCCTGCTGGGGAATCGCTCAACATGCGGGGCTGCCTGTGTTGCCAACACATGAACGTGGTGACGGTGGCCATGGTTGCTGTACGTGACCACGTGGTTTCTTGCCCCCGTGTGGGCTCTGACCACCCCAGCAGGTTCTGACTAGCCCCATCTGAGCCACCCCAGCAGCAGCCCTGCCCACGTGTGTCTGGGCCACCCCAGCGCTGGGCGTACCCTGCTCGTGGCTGTCCAAACCGAGACAGCCAGGGAAGCGCATTCCTGTCCCTGTGCTGGCTCCAGTTCCTGAGAGCCAGTGTCCCTACACAGCAGCGAGGGACACTGAGGTGGCCAGCTCTGAGGGACTTGCCGTGGCATAGCCACTTTTCCTCCATACGTGCCATCAGTTCAGACCACCTGACCTGTTGGTCTCAGCCCAGAGCCCTGCTAGGGGCTGCAGACCTCCCGAAACAGAGGGGTGAGGCCTCGCCCAGGGTTACGCCCAGCTCAGCGCAGACCTTAGCTGCTCTCTGTCCCGTCAGTCACCTCCTGGGCTCTGCCCTCTGGCTGGGGTGCCAGTGGGAGCCTTCGCTGGTCCCACTGTTCCTGCCACTCTCCTCTGCAGTGTCCGTCCCCATTTCCAGCCTGAGTCCCGGATCCTCTCAGCCCCACCAGGTGGACCCGGCCCCTCTCGCCCTTTCTGCATCCAGCTGAACATTTATTTCCCCTTTTAAACTGTCAGCTTGCACAGAGAAGATGTGTTTGCCGACTCCCAGGGCAGAGTCTGCAGCTCATCTGAAATATACCAGGATTCAGGGTCCACTTAGGAACCCCCCACCAGCTGCCTCACCCTCACCTGTTTGTGCCTCAGTGCCCCAAACAATTGCCTGGACGAATTGCTTCTCTTTATCACAGTCTTGGTAGAAACTCTGTTTCAAATCAGTCCAGTCATGTTGTTTAGGCATGTATTAAAATGTTTAAGGGGCATAGTGTAGAATACATCCTTTTTAAGAACAGGATATTTGTGTCAAAAACAACCTATAAAACTCGAACCACCTAGAAAGACAAGTGGCTTCGGTATAAACTTTAATATTTTACACAAATTAGAATTTGTAACAGTTTCAAAGGGCAGGGAGCTAGGGAGGGACAATGCACAGGAGGAAGGGAAAAAATCTATCTGGTGAAAGATAATCATGTTAAAGGCACATCCAGAAATGCACTGCATATGTGTCTGCACAGTCTATGAACGTTTTTGATGGTGGAAGGAAAGGGAGAGAGGACTGAGTCACAGTGTTTTTCTCCTAATATGCATTAAGGAGTCACAGCTTAAACTCTTTTATGGCAGATGCTCAGCATCATAGTATTAGGGAAATACAAATTAAAACCACATTGAGGCCAGGCGAGGTGGCTCACGCCTGTAATCCTAGTTCTCTGGGAGTCTGAGGCGGGAGGATTGCTCAAGGTCAGGAGTTCAAAACCAGCCTGAGTAAGAGCGAGACCCCGTCTCTACTAAAAATTGAAAGAAATTAATTGGCCAACTAATACATATAGAAAAAATTAGTCGGGCATGGTGGCGCATGCCTGTAGTCCCAGCTACTCGGGAGGCTGAGGCAGGAGGATTGCTTGAACCCAAGAGTTTGAGGTTGCTGTGAGCTAGGCTGACGGCATGGCACTCACTCTAGCCTGGGCAACAGAGTGAGACTCTGTCTCAAAAAAACAAAAAAAAAAAAACCACATTGAGCTATCACTTCATTCTCACTAGGATGGCTATAACCAAAAAGACCAAAAAAAAAAAAAAAAAAAAAAACCCAAAAACGACAATACTAATTGCCGATGATGATGTACAGAAACCAAAGCCCTTACAATACACTGCTGGTGGGAACACAAAATGGTACAGCTACTTTAGAAAACACTGGCAGTTTCTTTAAAAGTTAAACATAAATTTATCATATGACCCAGAAATTCCAAAAGAAATGAAAATGTTTCTCTGCACAAAGATTTGTAAGTGAATACTCATAGCAGCATTATTTAGAATGGCCACAAAGTGGAAGTGCTCCAAATGTCCATCATTTAGAATGGGTAAACAAATGAGGCCTATTTATACAATGGAAAATTATTTGGCAATAAAAAGAAACAAAGTCCTGATGCAGCTACAATAAGGATGAACCTCAAAAATGTTACGCTGAGTGAAAGAAGCCAGTCACAGAAGATGGCATATTATATGACTCTATTTTTGTGAAATGTCCAGAGAAGGCAGTCTACAGAGACAGAAAATAGATTAGTGACTGCCAGCGGCTGAGGCTGGAAATGGGATTAATTACAAATGGGCACAAGGGATTTGGGGTGGGGGTGTGATAGAAATGTTCTAAAATTGAATTGCAATAGTTGAACAACTCTGTCAATTTACTAAAAATCATTGAACTGTACTCTTAGAACAGGTGAACTTTATGGTATGTAAATTATACCTCAATAAAGTTGTTATTTAAAAAAAATGTTAAATCTCCGGAGGCAAGTAAAACTGCAGCAAAATCAGTACGATGACACAAGACACTTGGCCACAGATCTTGGAGCTAAGGACAAATCAAGCAAGATTCAGTGAATTTAAATCTGCTCAGGTTTGACAAAACAAGACTCAGTGTAGGAGTTTAGCCACTTGAGGTTGTAATAAGAATATCTTATTGTACCTTGGACTTGTATTTCTTTTATTCTTGTTCCAAATTGTAACTCAGTTGTTAACATATAATAGGTGCTCATGAAAGTTCAATTTTGCTTTACAGCCTTAGATAATGAGGTCTATGATTACAGAAAAAGCACAGTTGAGGGGGAAGCTAATCAGTTTCTCAGTGATACCCGAGATGAAATCCCTGCTCTATCAGATGTTCTGCAATCTCAGTGAGTCGTGAAACCTCTCTCTGCCTTGGCTGCCTTAAAAGTTAAATCAGGGATGATAGCACCTACCTCCAAAGGGTCATGGCATTATTGAGAAAGATAATACAGGCAAGAACAGTGGCTCACGTGAGTCTCGCCATCCCATTAAATCTCCTTAGCACATTTCTCTCAGCCTTTCTGCCAGATGCTTAAAATACTCCACCTTGCCAACATCTCCTGTAACCTCTAATTTCACATACTTGGCAAGGTTTCCCCACGGGGCTCCATCTTCCTCTCTGTGGCTATAAGTAAATTAATTAGCAGGAGTTGGGCTGCAGGCAGATTCCTGGGCTTTAATGAGTTTGTCTTTGTGGCTGACATCTCTGTTGACACACAGCGTCCCCAGGGAGCTGGAGCTGCTGTACCTTTTACCCAACCTGCTTCGAACCTATCCCGGCACCCCATGCAGATGTTTTCTGGGAGAACACTGCCCGGCATACACAGTGGCAGCAATGACAATGACAATGGCCACAACAATATTAGTCATCAATGCCTGTTCAATGCTCACCATGGGACCCACAGGTCAGCACATCCAGGCAAACTGCAGGCTCGGAATTAAAGCTGTAGAATGAAGGAGACCACTTACATGCCTACGTTTAACCACCCAGCCAGCAGATGAGAAGTTTCCCTAAATGGAAACATTCCGGCTAAAAGATAAGAACTCCTTTTTTAAAGCATAACCACAACAGCATTATCCAATGAAGAAGGAATGTTAGAATTCAAAGATCACCATTTCAGGATCTCTAATAAATTAATGGGTCCAGAAATTGAGATCAATTACTGTTTTTATTACAAAAAGAGAGGCTACCAGTCAGCCTGCACTTCCTGATGGGAAGTACACAATCCTGCCCGTGAAGTCATCTTGCCAATAAGTAAATAAATTGAACCTGAACCCGACCAAGTTCCTAGATCCAATTTTCAATCTGCAGGACACATAGAGGACAGAGGAACGTGCGAAACTACACCACGGGGATGCAATCAGCAAAATCCAGATCCTATAGAACCAGTGATGCAGTGTTTCGACAAGTACGTTACAAAGGAAAAAGGTGACAGAGAGGAGACCTATAGATTAGAAACAACTTATGGGATGCATCACCCAACATCAGCCAATTGTGTTGTATAGGATTTATTTAAATCCCAATTCAAACAAACTATAACAAATTGTATCACATGTGTGAGACACTTGGAAATTTGAACACCATTTAATTATTTGATGATTTTAAGGAGTTGTTAAAGTTTAGATATAATAATAGTGTTGTGAATGTGTTTTTAAAGAATTCTTATCTTTTAGAGGTATCTATAAAGTCTATATAGATGACATATGATGCCTTAGGATTTGCTCCCAAATAGTTTTGGTGGCATGGACGGGGGAGGTGCAGGGAAACAGGATTGGATGGAGTTGGGGTATGAACACTGGGATGTTCACTAAGCTACTTGTAATATGCTTGTCATTTTCCACAATAAAAGATGGTAACAAATTGTTAAATTTGTTGCTCTCTAATTTTTAATTTATAGTCATCGTTGTTAACTGTATTTCATCTGATTTGACATTATGAATTGCAAGATGCACTATATTTTATGTTCTTTGTTCTGTAAAGAACAAAATGCTGCCAATTAAATGATATGCTACTGATTATAATGTGTATCCCAATTTTAGAGCTGTCAGTGTGGAAATCTGTCTGAGACTCAATGGGCTTATTATAATTATTGTCATTATTATTATTACTGCTATTAACTGCAGTCATTTACAATGAGCTAAACTTTGTACAAGCGTCTCCATTAATTTCATAATAACTCTGTGAGGAAAGTGTCCCTGTTTTGTAGATAAATAAAATGAAGCCCAGAGAAGCCAATTAATTTGCCTAGGGTCACACAGCACAGTTGGGGTTTTAACCCAGAGTCCGTGTCCTTCCTCTGTAAGAGACCACTCCCAGTGGGCACGGCAGCCCAGGGCAGTTCAGCTGCCTGCACCCGGAGGGTATAATCTCCCCTAGGCCCACTTGCCGGGGCCTTTCCTGCTGTGGGGCCTACAGGGAGGGGCAAGGAGCAGGGCAGGAAGGCACTCACAGTGTCTGGATGGCCCGCAGGGAGGTGAAGGTGCCCTTGGCGAGACTCTGGATCTTGTTGTCGTACAGGGAGAGCAGCGAGAGGTTCTGCAGGTCCTGGAAGGCATCAGGCCGGATGCAGTTGATCTTGTTGGCATTCAGGAGGCTGCGGGCAGAGCCAGGGCCAGGGGTGAGGGACAGGTGTGCGATTGGACTCATCACATGCACCTGCCTGGCCTCGGGCATGCGTTATTGCAGGGAGGAGCAGCCCGGGAATCTGACCCTCTGAGTGTCCAATCCATGCAAAGGAGCTGGGAACGCCAACTGCCTTCTCCGTGGACAGGGGCATCTCAGCCTGCCCACGCTTCTCTTTCAAGGAACTGTGAGAGATGCCCTGTGGGATTCTGGGAAAGCAGAGAGCCACCTCTGAAAGGCATTTTGGGGGCTTCTCCTCCTTCCCAGATTTCTGTTGGGTTCCCCAGGCAGCTGAGATGGAGTGTTTGTGTTCAGTGCTTCCTAGGTCCTGCGAGAAAAGCCTTGCCTGAAAGCTCATGGTTCAAGGAAGCTGAACCGGCCTGGGTGCCCCGCTGCAGAAAACAGCTCTGTCCCCAGCCACACTGAGCTCCTCTGCAGTACAGGCCAAGTCCCAGCAGCCCCTCTGCTCTGGCATCCCACGAGCAACTCTGCACCAGCCTCTACCTCCCTCTTTCGCCTCTGCAGAGCCCTGGAGCCTCTTTCAGCCTTCCTAGCTCTGCCTGTTTTCCCAGCCCCTTGTCTCAAGTGAGTCCCATACCCCAAAGAGGCTGAAAGGCACAGTCTGGCTGGCCAGAGGGATGCCGGCCCCCCGGGTCCCACCCAAAGATACCCCAGGATTGGTCCTTACAGGAGCTGTAGGGTGTACAGGCCTCCAAACACACCTCGGGGGAGGTCTGTGATCTTGTTCCCATACAGCACGCTGGAGAAGAGGCAGCAGAGAGGGAGGGGTTAGAGGACAGCCCCCCAGAGCCGTGGCACCGCCCTGCAGGTGGCCCTCCCCAATGGCACCACCTCTAAGCCATTCACGTTTCCCAAACCTTAACGCATGTTTGTTATAGCAACCTGCCCACAGATGGCGGTAAAGCATCTTGAGAAAGGGTCACCTGTTGCTACTTTGCACAGAGATACCCTGTGGGCTGGAGGCAGCCCTGGTCCTCACCCTGCGGGAGCAGCCCCCACTCCCCTGCCCTCACAGAGGCGGACCCCATGGAAGCCTGCAAAGCAGCCCTTGCTCGGAACCTCATGGGAAATTAACCTGGTCCAAAACCCAAAAGGAGACTGTTGAAAGAAGAGTGAACTCCATGGGCAGGAGTAATTCCTGTATGCTCACAAAGTCACAGGGAAAAAACCAGAATGCCAGGCAGCACATGCAGTATGAGATCTGGGTGGTGAGACTTCCAGTGTTGTTGTTTTTTTTAATGCTTTATTATTTTCAAGGTTTTCTGCATTGAGCATGAATTCCACATATAATCAGAAAAAAAAAAAAAAAAGCAGAAGTTCAAAACCCACAAGGCAGGAATGGGTGCAGGAAGACAGCAAAAGCCCAGGAGCTTGGGGAGGGGCTGGATTCTATTCCCAGTGTCACAATCAGACCCCCACTCGCTAGCCTTGTGAAATTCGAGCTGAGTGGAAACCCTGCGAGCTGCCTCTTCAAACGTGGCTTTGAGGCGGCTCCCAGAGGAGGGCACAGGAGGAAAGGCCCGCAGTGCGATCTGGGTGGGCTGCGTGGAGAACCGACAGGCCAGTGTGGCCTGAGTGGAGGGAACGAATGGGACAGTAGCTTGGCCTTTACCCAGCTGGCACCAGGAAGCCACTGAGACACGATCAGATTCTGTTTCAGCCTCTCCACCTGCTGTGTGGAGAATGGAGTGGAGGGGGCAGGAATCGAAGCAGGGAGGCAAGGTCCAGGCTGGCCCAGGCGGACAATCCGATGGGGTTTGGTGGCATGATCTCAGCATGCAAGCTCCTGGTGGGGAGGGGGCTGTGACCAGGTTCAGAAACCCACTTAGATGGGTTATTTCACCTTTCGCCCCTTCAAATTACCATGTTCCAACTTAGGAGAGTGTTACTCACTTCTCAGAGGAAGAGCCCTGCATTTTGGCAGGCCACCTCCAAGGATCTGATCTCCTCAGCCAATGACAATGACCCATCACCAGCTTTCATGTACAGCTGTGTAGGTTGCACACTGCACAACTTCAGGGGTATCTTTCACAACTGTTCCCCCCCACGACCTTGGATTCTACTTCAAGCGAAGGGGGCACTCACAGAAGGCACTGAGCTGGCAGCCTCCTGCACTCCCAACGGGGAGTTCCATTCTGCTCCACTTGCCAGGCCTCTAATCTATGCCAGGCATGTGCCCAGTGCTGCCAGGGAGTAGGTGAAGACACGCATTCCTAAGAGTAACAGACGGCCCCACTGCAGGGAGCTCGCGCCACTACACAGCACCCTGAGTGCACCCTCTGAATAGACAAAGCGCTGTGGGACCTCAGAGAGTGAGGGGCTTGGTGAACCTGGGCTGCAAGAAGGGTTCCTGGGGAAAGTCCATACTCACCACCTACCCTGTGTTCCACTGACCTGCCCCGCCCCCGCAGTAGACCCTGAGGGAAGGAAAACACTGTCCTCACATCCCCCACCACATCCTGGGATTGATCAAGGTGTGGCAGACGTCACAGTTCGAGCCAGGGCCAATGGCCCCATGGGTGACCCGGGGAGGGGTTTGGGGGGCACGCGCTGTGGGGAGGCGGGGGCCAAGATGGCTGCTGCAGGGAATGCTGGGAATATCCCCACCCTGGCGGGGACAGCATCTCAATTGGGATCTTTCCATGTTCTCAGCCCTGGAGTCCTGCCTCCCTCCCCAGCTATGGGGGGCCCGGGCAGGGCGATGGGAGGGGGTGCTGTGTGGAGGGGTGCGGCCCTGCTGCTCCTCCAGACGGTCCCTCCTCAATGGACTCCCTGCACCACCGAGGGAGCCCTGGCCGCGCTACTCACAGCGAGTTCAGGGAGCGCAGGCCCTGGAAGGCGTCGGGTGCGATCTCCGCGATCTGGTTGTTGCTTAGGTCTCTGCAAGGTGAGAAGGGGAGGGGACATCTGAATCCTTCAGCGGCCACCCCAGTCCCCTGTACCGGCTACACACCACGGGGGGAGGGAAGCAGGGATTTTTTTGAAATTAGAAGACTGAGGGGCCAGTTCTCCCATCCATCTGAAAAACCCATAGGCCACTATTTCCCTGTGCACTCTGAGGGCTGTGCAGGTGGGGGCGCTCCAGCTTGGGACATTAGGGCCGAGGCTTCCCCACATATCCTGGCCATCCCCTACAGCCACCTCCTGTCCTGAATTGCTCCTCTTGGTGCCCAGGCCGAAATAGACGACAAGCAGCTCTGGTCACATGCCAGACTCAGCTCAACGCTCCATCAGGCCTCACGGCAACCCTGGGAGGAGGCCCCCTCGTCACAGACAAGCAGCCCGAGGGTGGCTGGCCCAGGGCCACTCAGCTGCAAGAGGCCAAGTCTGGACCCTGCCCGGGGCTGTGGGACGCCTGGTCTAGGCTCTTCCTCCTGCCCTGCGCGACTCCCCAGGAAGTAGCGAGAGGCACTCACATCCTGCGCAGCTTCCGGTAGGGAGAGAAGGCTCCTGGGGGGATGGACTTGATGCCATTGAGCTCCAGGCGGCTGCAGGGGAGAACAGAGGGGACGCACAAGGGCCCAGGTCACCCCAGCGCTGGGCATTGTCTGGTGGGCTCACCCACCCCAAACACACCCTTGGCTTCTCCTGCCTCTGCTCCCTTCCCCCTTCTAGAAGCTGAAGTGTGGGGCAGGTGGGCTGGCACAGGCAGAGAACGCTGTCACGGGAGCTCCCTTGCCCCAGACTTCCGTGGCTGGAAGGGGCCCACAAATGATGCTGAGAAACTGAATCTAGTGGACTCACTCAGCTGAGCTGGACAGATGGACCACAGAGGGACTCCCCATCCCCAGCCCTTCACAGAGGTCAGCCTAGACAGACAAACTGTGTCCCCTCCATTTGTCACCGAGGGGCCTGGAGCCAGCTCTGCACAAACCACCAGAGCCCAGCCCAGCCGGCGGGGCCAGTGTTCCGGGGCACGCCCTGCGCTGCCCTGTACTCACATCTCCGTCATGGTCTCGGGCAGGTTGGCGGGGATGGCAGTGAGGCCTTTGCCGCGACAGTCCACGATGCCGTTGCTGCAGGTGCACATGGCCGGGCAGGAGCCAGAGGAGAGGGTGCAGGTGGGCACGCGCCCTGCCTCCCCCTGGCCTGCAGAAACAGGGGATGTGGCCTCAGGGTGTCCTGCATCGGCACCTCCCTCCCCAGACACAGACTGATGGGTGGGGACAGGGTTCACGGTGGCAGTTTCTCTGGATGAGGGTGAACCAGAGGAGGTCACCAAAGAAATACGAGATTCTGGACTTCGATGTAACTCTGTGGGTGCTTGGCACTCAGCAGCAGGTACTTGGCAGCTGTTCGCTGAACTTGAATCTGAACTGAAGTGCACCACAGTGTGAGTCACACGCTAGGAAATCCTGGCCTAGAATTCCGAGGGTTTGGTTTCTAGTCCAAGTCACTTGACACTTGTGAGCCTGAGTCCCCTCACCCGTCACATGAGGGTAACAATGACTGCGTTTACTAAGCGCTTACTCTGTGATAAGGACCACATTTAAACCCTACGAGGAACATTCTGTTGCCATTACACAGGTGAGAAAACAGAGTCTTCACTATTAATTAATGTGTAGAAATTCTCACAGCCAGGAAGGAAGTGGGTGACCAGTGAGGAGGCTCTCACGGGACCCCAGGTGGAAGGCGAAGGGACAGGGGCTCTGGGGTTCACCAGGAACCAAGGTTAGAGGGACAGTTCAGTGATTTGTCAAGGTCACAGAGGTGAGGCCATGGGAGAAGGGGAGACGTGGACATAGCAGGGGCAAGGAGTGGGTGAGAGGCCATGAAGAAATGGGAGGAAGCACTGGACAGATACAGAAAGAGTAGAGGGTGGGACAGAAGGGGACTGTGAGTGGAGGAGACAGTGGAGGGAAGAGGGGGAAAGGACAGGAGTTAAGAAATGATAGGTAGAGAAAAGGCCGGGACAGGAGATGATGGGCGGGGCCAGGTTATGGGGGGGGCGGTCCAGAAGTGATGGGTGGAGACAGGAGGTGATGGGCGGGGTTCGGAGGTGGTGGGCGGGGACAGGAGGTTAATGTGGTTACAGGTGGCTATGGGAGGGAATAAAGAGGTAGGGACAGGAGGAAGAAATGGGTGAGGCAGGTGACACTGAGCAGTTGAAAGCTGGGCAGGGGCCTGCACCCACCTGAGCAGCTGAACTCGCTCTTCTGGACCTCAGCCACATTAAGGCCACGCAGGCTGGCGGGGCCCGAGCACTGGGTGAAGAGCCCGATGGTTGGCCGCTGCCTCAGCCACTGCGAGAGCCAGGCCAGGTGGCAGTCACAGAACAGGTGGTTGGAGTGCAAGCGGCTGCAGGAGGACAGGGTGGCTGTCAACCTCGCTGGCCCTTGCCCCGGGCCCCAGCCAGACAGCAGGAAACGCCCCACACCGGCAGGAGGCACCCCCAGTGCGGCGTTCAGCCCAAACACAATGTACGCTCAGAATGCGGCGGCTCAGCTCCAGCCTGGGAAGACCCACAGCACAGTGGCGACCCTGGCAGCGCCCCCCGCCCCCACTCCTGTGGCTAGCATGTGCCCAGCAAACATCAGTGGCTCTCATGAGCTCACAGGTTCACTGCCCCAAACCACTGGACTCATTTTCAAACACAAAAACAAATCATTTGTTTTCCAAGGAAAAATCACATGTCAATGACACTGCATGCCCTGCAATTTTAGATCACCTCCTCCCCCTCTAACTCCACTGAGGCCCCACCCTGGCTGGCCCCCGCCTGCAGGAGCCGTCACCTCTTCCCCTCCCGCTGTGCTGCCAGCTGCCCTGGCTGACTCACAAGGTCCGGAGCTTGGGCATGTGGTTGAAGCTGGACACGGGAATGGTGCTGATGTTGTTGTTGTTCAGGGTCCTAAAAGGGAGAAATCAGAGACCTTTAGCATCTGCCGGGCAGGAGATTACCTGGGACAGGGCCTCTGCTAATAACCGGGGAGGCTCTCACACCTCAAGGTGGACCAGCCCGGGGCTAGATTGGAAGGAGGCACGCGGAGGGGGTGAGCTACATGGAAGGGCACAAGACACGGACCCACCCTAGGGGAAGCCCTGAGCTGGAACAGTGACTGCGAGCTGACTGCACCCCTGCACACAGACTGCAAGTCTGGCAGGACAGGGGTGGGGGGATGTGGAGCAGGGAGAGGAGAGGATGTGTCCCAGGTTCGGGCTAGCTTGGAAGAAAGGCTGGGATGCAGACAGACCGAGGGAAAGGAGAAAGCATTCCAGCCTCGGGTGTCAGAAACCCCTAGAAGACACAGCTGCCCGCCCTGAGCTCCACCCGAGCAGGTTAAGCTTGGGGCGCACTGCTGCAGGCATCACCCCCGAGCTCCTGTCCTCCCCACCTGGTGGCAACTCTAGGAGAGTACGTCTGCTGCCTCCTGTGCTCCCCGGCTCCCGCTGCCTGGGCCCTGCACCCGGTCCCTGCTCCGTGGAGAGTAGGAGGGGTCTACACACACCCCTTCCTTCCCCACGTGTACTTACAGCACCTCCAGCCCCCGCAGAGCCCGGAAGGCCCCTTCCTCGATGCAGCTGATCTGGTTCTTGTCCAGCTGTCTGTGAAGCAAAGGAAGGTTGCAGAAAGGAGGGCACACTGCCTAGAACAGGGGTGTCCAAACATTTTGACCAAGCACTCCATTATTTTTTTTTAAATAAAGGCATAACTTCAATCATTTGTTATGTACATATGTGTCGATCCAAGTAGTAAATATTAACAAAAGCTTAATTTTTTCTTGTTTTCAGTTAAAACAATAAATATAAATACAAGTTACATTATATTCTTCTACCCAAGCTTACATATCCCTGGGGGAGGAAGCCCCCACCCCCCAAAACGCACACATTTTGGAGACCACCTAAAGGGTGCTGGCAGCTGAAAAATGAGAGTGTGTCACACGGGAGCAGGAGCAGCCAGAGCTGGCAAACAGACTGCAGCCTGCACGCCAGAGAGATGGACTAGAGGAGGCTACCTGGAGTGCTGCTTTCAGAAAAACTGAAGCTGCGACGTGAGCTCTGTGGGAAAGAATGCGGTGATAGATTACCAATGTCTGCCACGGGCATGGGAGGGGGTGTGTGTGACAAGCATGCCGGGATTTGCCATCCCTGCTGTAGTCAGATCTTAGGAAGGTGTAAGCCTGGACTAGATGACATTTGAATAATAATAATCCATTATATTTAAATAGCACCTGACAGAGTGCATTCATTTCTATATCTCATTTAAGCCTTGGAACAAGCCTGTGAGGCAGATATTATCATCCCCATTTTCCAGAACAGGATATCGAGGCTCAGTGAAGTTAGCTGACTTGCAGCAGCTTATACGATGTTTAACTAGAGGAGAAAATTTACACTCAGCTCTCCCCATCCAAAGAGGAGGTGGGCACTGCAGGACAAGGGCACAGAGACTGGGCCACGTGAACATGACCCGCACACCCTACAATTCTCAACACTCTTTCCAACCCAGCCCCCAAGACCCCCCTGTGAGCATTTGAGTGGCTCTCACACAAAATCACGCCTGAAGGGGAGGTAGATGCTGCCTGTTTCCTCCACCCCCAGGTTGTTCCAGAAGACCGTGCTGGCACCAGCCATCGGACAGCCCCGGTCAACCCTGGGCTGCCTGGACCACGCAGCTCTGGGAGACCCGAGAGACCCCAGAGGACGCTGCCAGAGGTGACCTGGAGGCCCTGTGCCCTTCTTCCTGCCAGGTTTGTACTCACAAGTTTTTGAGGTCTGTAGCTCCGCGGAAAGCCTTCCTGGGGACGGCCTGGATGGAATTCTCACTCAAGTCCCTGGGAGGGCAAAGCCAAAGGGAGAAGAAACACAAGTCAGAGAAGAGAGGCTTCAAGAGTGCCATGGCATGTCAGGGAGATATGAGCCAGATGGCACCTGGACCAGTCACTGCTGTCTCCTCACACCTGGGACAGTGCCTGGCACACAATGGCTACTCGGTAAGCTTTTGTTGGATGAATGGATGGATCTGGAGAGAGGCACACTGTCCTGGAGGGAGCTCAGTCCCCAGCCACCTCCCTTCTCTGGGCAGAGGGTTCAGCCAGAGGGAGAAGCCCGGGCCAGCTGTGCCCAGCCCAGCCAGCCCCCAGCCCTGCCCCCAGACCCACAGCGGTCAGCCCAGCCCCCACGGCATCATGGGGATGTGTCTGCCCCAAATTCCTGCGTTGAAACCTAATCCCCAAAGTGATGGTATTAAGAGGTGGGGCCTGTGGGAGTGATGAGGTCACTAGGGCTCCACACTTATAATGGAATCAGTGCCCTTAGGAAAGAGGCCCCAAGAGCTGCCTTGTCCCAGCCACCACGTGAGGACAGCGAGAAGGTGCCGTCTATGAGCCGGGAAGCAGCCTGGCCACACAGTGAACCTGCCAGCACCTTGACCTTGGACTTCCCACCTCCAGAACTGTGAGAAACAGATTGCTGTTGTCTATAGGCCTCTAGCATGTGGTCATCGTCATAGCAGCCTGAATGGACCAGGATCCGTATCAGGTGAGGTGCCTGGTTCTTTGGGGGTTTGGGGATCCCAGAGAGGAGGTGAGGGAAGTTGCTGGCAGCACGACTTCGGAGAGGAGGGCTGGGGAGAAGATGGGCACAGCCACCCGCCTTCTCCCTCCCTCTGGGAGTCAGGGAGTTGGGCGCACGTGCTGGGGGGGGCGGCCTGGAGACTCCCGCAGAGTCGGGGCAGTGGGGGACAGGTGGGAAGGCGGGACCCCCACTGGGACCCTCACAGTGGCCCCAGAGAGCCTGGGCCACACTTATATTTACTATTCCATCGAGTCCTCACCACAGCTCTGCAAGGAAGGGTTTTATTTCTATCGATTAGCTTATTGACTTCGACCTGACTTTGTTCCACAAAGGCTTTCATAGGGATTTACAAAACAGCAAGAGAGTGGGAGTGAAAAATAGGGCCAAGAGAATAATCAATTGCAGTGCTGAGAAAGCATGCACCCGGTGACCCGCACGCTGGCCGCGGCCGGGCTCTGAGCTTTGCGACAGAGAGCGGACACGAGAGAAATGGCCAGCACACGGCGTCCACAAGACACACATAAGTTTAAAAGGCTCCGTTTCTCAGGAGCACTGCTGTTTGGGCACTGAGACGAGACAAGAATTTTCCCAGAAGTCTTTATAAAAAATGACAGTGTGGCCTAATCAATAACACCAGATCCTTGTAATAAATGGGGTTCAAGTGTATGCTTCTTATAATAGCATCGAATCAATGTGCGGCTCAGAAAAGCCATTCTGTAAGGACTCTCGTCAGGAACTGAGTGGGGGTGGGGGAGGGCAGACCTGGGGCAGGCCCAGTCCGTGCAAAAGCACAGGCAGGACAGGCCTGGCTCAGAGCGCTGGGGACAGCAGAGGTGCTGGGAAGAGTGTCGGGGTAAAAGCCCCACAGGCTGGGGAAGGTGACAGGATAGACCAGAGAGGGCTGTGATTTGCTCTGAGGTACGGACGAATACGGAGGCCAGACACAGGCAGGCAGGTGCCTGGTGATGCTGATGCCAAGAACCGGTCACGAGAAGAGGGTCCCAAGGTGGGCGGGGAGCGGACCCCATGAGGAAAGTTCAGGCCCAGCCCAGCCAGCCCGCCCGCAGCAGGAAGCAGCTCCCACTGCTCAAATGACAGACGGAAATGCATCTGTGACCCCGGACAGGCCAGCCTCCAGGCCAGAGGGAAACAGCTAAGCCTTGGAAGTCTCAGGAACGGGCGGCGTGCTGGCAGCCAAGGGGGTGGTGGAAGAGCCAGTACTTGCTGAGGAGGACTAAGCTCAATTCCTGCTTCTGCTCTCGACCAGCCTCGGGCCTGGGGAAGTCAGGCTCCTGAGAGCTTCGGTGTCCTGTTTGTGAGACAGGCATAAGAACACCTACCACGCGGGTTTGGGGGAAGATTATGTGAGTTCCTGTATTTCAGCGTCTGAAAAAGAACCCCCATTTAGCAAACGCTGCCAGTCCATCCCTTCCCTCGCCGCTGCCAGGACCAGTCCCGGCCAACAGTTCCGGGGGCTGCTTCCAAACTCCCCACGAGGGGGCGCCATAAGCCTTCCCTGGACGCGGATGCCTTCGCCATGTCACAAACCAAAACAAAGCTAGCTATTTGCACTTTTTTCTTTTTTGGTCCCATTTGACTCTGTACCTGGCAAGCACTTGTGTCGTCTTTCCAGAACCTCTCTGCAATAACGTTTCTCAAGTGCATTGCACCCAGTCTGCGTGGAGACTGCAGAAGCACCACCTACACCTTCCCCATCACATTTGCTGGGGCCCCGAGCTCCTTTAGCTCCCTCAAGCCCAGTCATTTGTGCCCCATCCTGCTTCCATGGTGGCCTCGCCACAGCCCTGAAGGGGCAGAATGGCTGGGGGTGTCAGGGCAGGGTGAGACATCCTGAGAGAGGCCATCCTGCACAGGGAGGGTCCACAGCTGGAAGGACAAACAGCAAAGCCTGGAGCCGCTGGTGGTCTGCTCCTAGCCAGGAGGATGGGAGGGCACTGAGCCCTGGGGGCAGACAGGGGCTCAGGAGGGCACCATGACAGATGTCCAGAACAAGGGCTCAGAGGCCAGGCAGGGAGAGGGCTGGGGAGATGACACAGGGCTGGGGACAGGTTCTGAGGGTGAGGACGGATCCCAGATTTCTGACAGGCACCCAGGGGATGCCAATGCTGCTGGTCCAGGGGACACAGACAGAGAGGCCAGGGTGTAGCGGAGAAAGCCCCAGCTGAGTGACACAGTAGAGACCTGGGTTCAACAAGCCCTGGCTCATCTACTTAAATTGTGGCGTCTTGGGCAAATCACTTAACCTGTCTGGCCTCCGTTTTCTCATCTGCAAAACGGGGATGGAAAGTGGCCATTACTTTGCAGGATCTGATGTGAGGGCACTGTATGCTCTCACCTCTCCCTGCTACTCCACCTATGCTGACATTCCCTCAGTTACCCAGACCCCTCCTGCCACAGGACCTTTGCACTTGCTGGTGCCTCTGCCTGGAATGTCCTTCCCCCACTCTTCACCCAGTAAACTCCTATTCATCCTTCACATCTCAGTCCCTAGACACCTCCCCTGAGCGCTGACCAGGCTGCTCCCTCTGCCACAGGCTGTTTCCCTTCCCAGAACCAAGTCAGTACTGTAATATAAAATCAGTGTATTGAATGTAATGAAATACTGATTTTTGATTTATATCCATTTTACCCCTACAAACCATAATTTCTTGAGGGCAGACACTTTTTTGCTCTGCATCATACTCCAGGGCCTGGCACATTGCTGGGGCTTGGTAATTTTTTGCTGAATTGAAAGAAAGTGGATCCTTACCTGATTCTCCTGCTCCAAGCCCTCTGCACTGTCCTGGTCCAAACGAGGAGTTAGGACAGGCTGCGTGGCTGAGCAGGGGACAGGGCCTCCAGGCCACACGGGCTGTGCAGCACCAGACCACAGCCTGCACCTGTGTCCTGGGGTGCTTGTCCCGGCTCCGCCTGACTGGGCTGACGACCCCACACTTATTTAATCGATGTTCTATCAACTGTGCCTCTCCCCTCACGCGTCCTGACGGGTACGGGTACGCGTGATCAGACACCTCCAGGTGGCTCCAGGGAGCACCAGCAGCCTCAGCAGGGAAGTCTGGGCAGCCACTGAGGAAGGAGAGTGACTGTCCCGGGACCCCACAGGAAGATGAGCTGGAGCCCCTGAGAGTCCACTCTGCGGGGCTCAGGGTAAGGGTCCCTCAGGCAGAGACACCCCTGGACCCCACCACCCCAGATCAAGGGCCCGAAGAGGCAAGCTCTACAGCAGCAGCCCCTGCTAGGTCCGGGAGCAGGCGGCCACCCCGGCCCCCTCCCAAGAGAAGGGGCAGCCAAGCCCCAGCCCTGCGTGGCGCCATCCCAGGCACGCTGCTCCTGCACGCTCTGCCAATCCCCCAGCCTCTGCCAGGGCCGGGGCAGCCGGGGTCAGGACCCCATGTTCTCACTGCTAATCCCCCTTCACGCTCTAACCTGATTGGTCCCCGCGGCAGACGGGCCTCTAAGGGGATTAGCGGGCCGGGGAGGGGCGATGGGGGGCTGGGCACCAGCCAAGGCTGGACTTGCTCTGGCTTCCTGCCGCCCGCTTGGCCACCCCACTGCAGAGCACACAGAGGGGCCGGGCAGCCTGTCCTGTTCCCTCGGCCCCTGCAGCCTGATGGGTGACCCGCAGCCTTCCCAACACAGGCCTAACCAGGAACAAGGCAGAGGACTATTGGTCCTGGAGGGGACAAGTGTGCCCACGTACCTACTGAGTGGCCTCATGCAACGTTTCTAAGCCCTCGAGCCTCAGTCTCCTGGTAAAATGGGAATACCTATGACACAGTGTGGTGGGAGCGTGGTGCTCTTGGCCAGGCTGGCAGAGTCGGCTGTCAGGGCTCACACTTTGTAACAGTCTTTTGGCTCTGGGGGAAGGAGAAGAGGGCAGGGCCTGGGAATCAGAGGCCGAGGCTCAAGGCCACCAACCCACTGTGTGACCTCGGGCAAGACGGCAGTTGGCTCCCGTGGCTGCACTGCTGCTGACCTCCCAGGGCCGGTGAGACGATCAGATTGCAGCTGTGCGCGTCACAGGCCTGCGTGCCGGCTGGTGGCTGGCGCCCAGCACGGCAGCCTCCCACTGCAGTTACGAGTGAGCCACTGCTGGGACCCCGGTGCAGACGGCGCAGCGAGTCCCAGGCAGCTGGTGGAGCAGCAGCAGCGGCACCTGGACGTTTGTCAGAAAAGCTCATTTCTGGGCTCCACGTACTGAATCAGAGATCCCTAAGTGGTTCAAATGCATATTAAAGTTTGAGAAATGCTACGTCTGGCAGAGGGAAGGTGTCCCCAGCTAGGGCTAAAGCAAACTGGGTTGCAGCCCCTGTGCCTGGCCAGGATTTCAAAGCAAGGGTCAGAGGTGCTCCTCCTAATCTTTGGGGCCTGGGTGGGACAGACTTGGACACGGGCGCCCTAGCGGGTGGACAGAGGGAAGAGCCGCCAGTGGCCCCTCAGACGGGCACCCCAACGCCCACCTTCACAGGGAACAGAGGAGGTGCTCCTGGGGCGGGGAGCAGAGACTGGCCACTGTATTTGCCCCAGAGGCCCACCCTGCGTTCCTGCTGGGATGGGGCAGAGGGACTCTGTCCAGCTCTGCTCAGCACAGAGGCCACAGGAGCAGGCTGTGGTGCTGGCCGGCGTGAGGGAGATCAGCAGCCGGGGTCAGGGCCAGGAGTCAGGAGTCAGGAGTCACAGGTCTGGCTCCCTGCCCAGCCCAGGGGATGGCAGACAGACTCCTAAGGGCTGCTCTGTATCCCAGGTCCCCACTGCAGGACGGCCCTGGGCGGGATGCAGGGACACACACCCTCCTCCAAGGTGCTCCTGGGATCTGGCTGGACTGTCCCTCCCTTGTCTCTCTGCCTGCTCTTCAAGCCACCCCTTAAAGCCTATGCTTCCAGGCCTAGGAGGGGAACTAATTCTGCAATCACCCCTCCCTGCCTGCTCTCCCAGTCCACGGTATGACATTCAAGTGGCCCAGATCTGCCCTGTGTGGACAGGCATGCCGCGTGTGTGTGCCCGTCTCCAGGTCGGGATTACGTCTAATTCACCTTCAGGGTGGATTCCTGAGGGCACTTGATGATGAGGAGCCGACCGCACTGCCTCGGGCTCTGACCCCAACGCGGAGACCAGGGCTTTGGCCACTCTAAGTCTCAGGTGCTCCCAGGAAATGCAAACAGAAAGCTTATCAGTCGGCTGATTCTCAGTGTGAAGGAGTTTGTTTCATCTTTCCAGAAGTCAAGTTCGACTAGGGGCAAGGGTGAAGGTGCAGACGGGACCAGGGCGTAGTGTCAGAGGGACACGCTGGTGGAGTGAAGGGGGAACTGGTCGTGTCTGCCACTCCTCCCCCTTGTGCAAACATAGGAGAGGGACCTGCGCTGTTTGCCCCTCCCCTGGGCCTGGCTGCGCCCCGTGGGTGGGGAGTTCCCCATGCGAGTCCCGTGTGCTCTCCTGACCCCTCTGCTGCCCGACCGCCTGCCTCGGAGTCAGGCCAGCTGGAGAGAGCAGGGGCCCTCAGGTCAGCCAGCTGCCCCAAAGGATGTCCCCGTGGGAGCAGTAGCTAGTCTAGGAGAGGCACCCCATGGCCTGGGCTTAACACCAAGCTCAGCACCACTGGCTGCCTCATTGGGCCTCAGTTTCCCCTTCTGTAATGTAAACTTACAAGAGGAGACTGGCACACGGTAGGTGACAACCAACTGTATTGTCAGGAAGGCTTCACACTGCCACGACGATCTGCCGAGCAGTCCAGCTCTGTGACCCTCAAAAAAGTACTGGCCCTCTCCTCCCCGACCTCTAAGGTGGTTATAAGACTTCAAGCTCACCTGTGCTGCAGCTTTAAAATGCTGAACCACCAACATTGTCCCAGGGAACTCGCGATGTCCAAACTCCCGCTGGTGGTGCTGGGGACTGACACGGCGGACGCGGACGGTGGTGGGTCTGAGTTTTGCCCCTACTTCACTCTACCTATGTTTCCCGAGCACCCGGTGCGTGCCAGGCCCTGTCAGCTGGAGACGCCCCTCCCCTGCCCACCTCAAAGCAGCGAGCCCACACGTGGCGCCCCTCCCTTCCAGCGCCGCCAGAGTTAATGTTGCAGAAACCTCATTAGGAGGAGACACTCTCGGCCCTGGATGGCCGCACAATAAAACCGCCCAGGGTAACATTTCCTTGAAGCGCTGTTTGTCATGCAGCTGCGAGCATCCGGTCCCACAATAGAGACATCGGAGAGGCCACCCCCAGGACGGGCACTGCTCCGGAAAAGCGGCTCAGAGGCTGCAGTCCCACTCAGCAGTGAGGGCTCGGCTCAGGGACACACTGGAAACAGAGCAGCTCTGTCCTTCAATTCTGCCGATGGGCAGTAAGTGGCAGGCTAGGGTCCCAGCCACCGGGGCAAGAGCACGGGAGTGGGCAGTAACGGTGGGGGGAGGGGGCAGGGAAACGCGGCCCCTCTTCACGTGGATGCCAGGGCAGGGCCTGTGGCCACCAGGCGCTGAGCATCGAGCCGGAGGAAGCCCGGGTGCTCTGCTGAGTCCGGGGCAGCGGTGCAGTGGGGGAGGCGGGTGTCTGTTCGGGCACCTACACCTACCGAGCGGTTAGGACCAGTAACTTCGGACATGCAATGGCAGCCCAGGCAGGGGAGGTGGTGCAGAAGGACAAAGAACCAAAGAATAGAGGAAAGGACATGAGCTTTGGAGCCAGACAACCCTGGGTCTGACTCCAAGCTCCGCCACTTGCTCCTGTGTGACCTTGGGCAAGTTACTAAACCTCTCAGAGTCTGGCTGCTCATGCCTAACAGGAGGGTTAACCACGTCTCCCTCTTGCTGGGTTGTGAGGACTAAAGAACAACATGTGCCACTTTTATAAGCACAAAGCAGGCGGGGCTAACCCATGCTGTTAGGAGTTGGGATTGTGGTTACCCCTGAGGGTGGCATCAGTGACCGGAAGACGGTACGAGGGCTTCTGGGTGCTCCTGGCGTTTTACTACTCGATCTGGTGCTGGTTACTCGAGTATGTCCATTTTGTGCACACTGGGCAGGCTGCATGCAGATGGGTGTACTTTTCTGTATCTGTGCTACACTTCAACTAAAGCGACACGGGAAGCACAGCTCCCCGCGCCTGGTGCCTTGCAGCATTGGACAGACGCCCATGCCCTCCCTGCCCGGTCCCAGCGAGGGAGACACACCCCCAGGGACGCCAGGCTCACAACCGTAAGCGGTGGGCAAAGTCCCAGGCTGAGAGGAAGCTGCATGGGGAGAGTGTGGCAGAAACACTCCCCACCCCAAAGTGGCGAGGGGCGGGACCTCCTTGCGACCCGGTTGAGGCGAGGTGGGAGAACGGGCGCTGTGGGGCGGGAGCATCTGAGCATGCCAGGTGAAGATGCTGTAAGTTTTCCAGGGCCCTAACACCGCAGTGCGGGTCCGGGTCTGCACCTCCCTAAAGGACGGGTGCGGTGCCCTGATCCAGGGACCAGACCTACGGGTCAAGCTGGGTGGGCAGAGGGGCTGGGGCCACACGGGCAAGGACCTTGAGGGGCCAGGGCAGGAGTGGGGGCAACGGGCCACGGAACAGCCTTCGCAGCAGGTCGGATGCCTTTTCTGCTTTGTTGCAGTTTTAAGGGTACCTTATAGAATAAGAAAACAGAAATCAGAGGAAGAGTAAAAAAATAAAGACAGAAATGGGTAGAAATATCAAACGAGAGACAGAATCACATCCTACAATGCCTTTTGCATCTGCTACGAATGGGGCCTGGCTTCTCACAGCCTGGGGGGAATGTGGGTGGAAACCGAGGACCCACGCAATTTGCCAAGTCTGCAGATTGAAAAGCTTGGGAGAGGCACAGCTTTTCCTGGGTTCAAAACCAAGCATGGAGGCCACCCGTGAGTCTCCATAACGAGATGGCTACGTGAGGGAACAGCAGTGCCCTCACCAGCATGGACAGGGGAGGCCCTAGGACACAAGGTCACCCCTTTGAGTCACTTCTCTGAAGCCAAGTCACAGATTGGCCAATCCTCCAAAGAATCAACTTACTAAATTTCTTTGTTTCCTTGAACAATTTGGTTTTAGTTGAGCGCTTTCCCATTTGTCTTCACAACGGCCGCCTTAAGGACAGCTGGGTCGCCCCAGCCCCAGCTTCCTGCAGTTGCAGGGAGAGGCGGCAGGGAGAGGCGGCAGGGGCAGGCGACAGGGAGGGGCTGTGGTGGGCTCACTGCAGCACAAACACCAGGAGCTGGGGCAGAGACAGATGAACAGTTCTTAAAATGCTGTGATAAAGACAAAATGCTAACCAGTTAACTCACACCCAATAGTTAAAAGAACGAAGTCAATTTGACAAATTGGTCATTTGACAAATTGGCCATTCAGTGAATTGACTTTTGGAAAATTGGCTTTTAGCAAAATGACATTTGGTAAATTGGTCTGCTTCTGCCATCGCAATGCATTTCACAGGGAAGTGACTCATATGCTCCCAGGCCAGCTCATGGCCTGGTACCCAAGCTCAGGAGAAGTCATTCTGCAGAGGAGCTGACCCACCGGCCAGTACACTGCTCTCTGCTGGGCTGGCTCAAGCCGGGTGGACTTTAAGTATTTTGAGGAGTTCACCTGTGCACAGCAGCAGGCGTCCTTCATGCACACCATTTTCCTCAGCTAAGCTCATCTAGACTCTGAGCGGCAGACTCTTTGGACTCTCCCTGATAAGGACCAGGGGCAGACTGGGCTCGGGCTGGGCAGGATCCAGTGTGGACTGGGAAAAGGGAGAACGGAGAAGAGCAACAGGGCGGGCGAGTGGAACCCAGGCTGTGCTGGGGGAAGGGGCTGTGCTCAGGGAAGTGCCTGGGTGCAGTGGCTGCCAGTCCGAGCCCCCCGTGGAGAAGCTGGGAGCCCTGGTGGTGCGGCAGGACAGCTAATGTCAGGCAGATGTCTGACTTGAAGTCGTGACAGCAGCAGCCTGCCAAGGAGTCCATCAGAGCATCACTGAGTCCCTGGGGCATTTCCACTTCCCTCTTCCTTGGCCCTCAAGAGTGAAATGGGGCCTATTTCTTTTACCAAATACCATGCACTATTGTCCCCCAATCTCCTGCAAAGCAGTCTGGCCCTGTCTGAGTCTTGGCCTGAGGGTTTCTCAGAAAGAAAGGGGAGCAGGAGGAATTGGAATGGCAAGAGGGCAGCCTGCCCAGCACCCCTGCAGCCCCTGATGGCCCCTCCACATGTGCCCACAGCCACACCTGAAGGAAGTCAGGCCCTAACGACCTCCCAGGCAGGCAGAAACACAGAGCCCTGTCTTTTACAGAATCAAGGAAGGTTTCCAGTTGGCTGGGGGTGACCTGCCACAGCAACAATAGCCTAGAGGAACCTCAGGGAGCCACAAGGAGTCGCTGTCTGAGGAGCTGTCCGTGGTCCTGAACCCCTCAGGCGGCTCTTCCTCTGCTCAGGGTTAAAGACCCACCTTGGACCCCAGCCACCCTCAGCCTTGCCTATCTGGCCCACACACCAGTCCTTGTCCATTCAGCTCTTCTTGTCTTTTCCCCAAGCCCACAGGGAGTCCCACTCATAGCACCCAGAGGGTCAGGAGAGCACCGTACTGCCCCAAGGGACCCAGCCTTAGACTCTCAGGAGGGGCATGTGCTGAGCACCGTCCACATCACTAAGCTACTTGCAGATGAGGAGAGGCTTGATCCTGCCCCCTTCTCCAGAACTCACATGTCCCCCTGCCTGGCCACGATCCGAGCACAGAGAGGTGCTGAGAAGGCATGTGGGGCTCCCCCAAATCCTTGCACAACAGCTGTTCACCTTAATTCTTAGGACCTCAGTGATCTTCACTGACTCCTATGTAGCACACAATTGCTATTAGCAGTGATGGTGATGATGACAGCTGCATTTATGGAGCATTTACTATGCACCTGGCACTGTGCTAGGTATTTTATATGTTTCATGTGCATTATCTTATTTAACCCTTAGAACCCTTATTCAAGCCTTTTGAGATAAATACTGTCAGCACTCTGATGGGGGACATTGATAGTGGGAGAGACCGTGCATGGGAGGGGCAGGGAGTGCACGGGAACTCTCTGTGCTTTCCATTCAATTTTGCTGTGAACCTAAAACAGCTCGAAAACATGGTCTACTTTTCCAAAAGCACTCTCACCATGCCTACTCTCCAGATGATGTGACCGAGGCACAGTAAGTTTCCCAGGCTTTCTGACTGCAGAGCCCACAAGCTAACCCATGATACCACAGCAGCGCCACACACCAGAGTCATCAAAGTGAAGGGCGGGTGGGTGGGGAGGCTTCTAGAAGCACACATGTCAGCGGTGACACTTGATAGATGAACTTAGAGGGAGGAGGTGAAAACCTAAAAAGCAGAGTGGGATCGTGAGCACTCACAATGTTGACACTGAGTCATCAAGGAAAGGTTAAATCATGTTCGGGACCCTCTGTTTCAGAACTTAGATAATTGTGTAATAAATTTGAGACATGTTCTCATCAAAAATGGCATAAGGTTGGTATGTTTCCCCTGAGCATCGAGCTGCGGGGAGAGCAGAAGTCAGCCCCTGTCTGAGACGAGCACTGTCTGGGGACTTGTCCTTGCCACCCTGGATTCCTACAAGTGTCTCAGGAACTGTCACTCCTACCAAACCCGCACAGGCTTGAAAGACAAAGAGGTAAATGTTGGCACCCTGTGGTGAGGGGCTGATCAGAAAATCAGAAGGCTAACAGAGGCAGCAGCATTTGAGACTGTGTCCCCAGGGCCTCCAAGAATCAAGGGCGTCACAGTGGGGGCCGCCTGGGGGGACGATCCAAGGCCATCAGCCCCTGGATCCCCCCAGACTCTCTGCACACCCCCGGGCCACCTCCCAAGACACCCCACCCCCACCAGAATGAGTGACACCAGGGCTTCAGGTCTTGACCTGCTTATGGAAATAATGGCTGACTCTGCAAAACCTGGACACAGAGGATGCCCAGACTCCTGGTGTGGCGGCTGTGCCAGCCTCGGGCAGAGACGGGCAGAGGGTGGGGGGCTCTGACCATAGTGTGAATATCAGAACTGTGTCCGGGGCCCAGGAACCTTCATCTTCACACGCTGATTCTCTAAAATGGATGGAAACATTCTCCAACCTCTAGAGACTGGCTCTAGCGCTGTGCTCTCCCCCAGGGAAGGGTTGATGCTGCCAGGCACCCTGCTGTCCCATGCCATCGCCTTCGCCCCAGACCAGGGGCCCCACCTGTGGGCTGCAGAGCTGCAAGGGCCACACAGCTGTGCAGTATCTGTGTGTTCTCACGCACCCCTCGCATCGCCTGCAGGCTGAATGAGAGTTACGGCAACCTCAGGCTCTGGTGCCTGCTCGAGCCCGCTGACCACTGCTCTCAGCTGCTGCACCAAGCACCAGGCCAGAGGGTGGTAACACCCCCAGATCTGATTCCAACCTGGGGAGCTCAAGGCCTCTCCCCTAAGCATGTGCTCCAGCTCAGCCTTGCCAGGGCTGTGCGCTGGGGGGATTGAGTCTTGATGGGCCTAGTCAATACGTCCCATTTTCATCTTCCTTAGTTTGAGAACAAAGCCAGGTTGGAGAAGCAGCAGCGTAAACTAGAGCCTTGCTACTCAAAGTGAGGTAATACAACATGCAGTTTGCGTGTTTACAGACAGAATCTCAGGCCCCACCCCAGACCCACTGAATCAGAGTGTGCATTTAACAAGGCGACTTGTACGCGCATGTGAGTGGCACAGACTGGATAGAGCAGTGGCTCCCAAATTTGGCTGCACACTGGAACCACCTGGGGAACTTTAGAAAATACTGATGCCTGGGCCCCACCCCAGACGCTCTGATTTTGTTGATGAGGGGTGGAGCCTGGGTGCTGGGAGTCTTCCAAGCTCCCCAGGGAATTCCAACGGTTTTGAGCCCTTATTCTACACATGTGTTTTCTAACCCTGTCATCTCTGCCCCTCAAGCCTCTCACTGCATCCTTCCCCACCCGGTACCTCCTTCTCCAACCCTTTCTCTTGGAGTATTTCCAATGCCCTGAGATGACTGATGCTGACTAGGTGTTGAGGAAATTGAGCCTGGAAGAGTAGTTCATACTACATGGTGAATGATTGACACCCTAATTTCCGTGAGGTATGTCAGAAGTCCTGACTCTGCCTACTCCATCACTGGTGACATCTGATCAGTCTGGGAATGTAAGCGACACTCTCTGGGCAGAGAGGGATTTCCTGGTCACCCTATATTAGTCTTTTCTATCCAGCTAAACGTACTATACAGGAAAGAGCTATTTATAGCACAGGTGAAAGTTTGCTACTAAATTCAGAGAGTTGAGCAAAGACACCGGTGTGCTTACCTGTGCAGGTGTGCCTGACTTTCTGTGTCCTGCTGACATTTTTGGTAGGAGGAAGAATGAAGGGAGAGGGAGTGAGTGGATGGGGCAGCTTCAGAAGCCAGAATCTGGGGTCTGGGGTTGACGCTGTGGGTGGCAGGATCGGAGGTGACCACGTCCATGGAAGGGTAGAGCGCCATGTCTGCCACGCCTTGACAGTGACTCTGATGTCAATGTCCCTGCACAAATACCCTCCCCTCACCCTCATGGCTGCCACTGGGAGGGTCCCCAGGCCACAGGAGGGAAAAGGCTGAACCAAGTTTGTCTATCAGATGAGCAGTGGGACCCCGAACAGAAGCCAGGGTCCCAGGCCACACACTCCCAGCCTGCCAGCACTTGGGCTGCACCTGGGCAGAAACTGCAGGAAAGCAACGCGGCAGCCCTGTGGGGGCAGCAGCCACGTCCCAGGCACGGGTGCTGCCACGTGACATAGCCTTCCAATGTGAAGGCAAGGGAGCCGAGACAGAGAGAAATGGAGACAGAGGCAGAGCCCAGAGACTCATAAAGAGAAATACGCAACAACAGAGAGCCAGACAAAAAGACACGGGAGAAGCCAAGACCCCCATGGTTGGGGATGAGGCTCTGAGGTGGGAAACCCAGGGCACTTGGCTTTCTGCAGCAGGGAGTGGTGGCAGCGAGTCCCTGTCACACCTGACAGCCAGCTAAGGTGCAAATGAAAAGAACACAGCATGGGACGGCTGGGGCCCTCTGCGCCAGGACGCTGGGCTCCGCCACCCCTGAGTCTCTCTTCCTCTCCGGGCTGGCCCGGCAGAGAGGTAATTTGCCCACGGCTGGAGGTGTCAG
Organism: Microcebus murinus; assembly: GCF_040939455.1. Classification (NCBI taxonomy): domain Eukaryota; kingdom Metazoa; phylum Chordata; class Mammalia; order Primates; family Cheirogaleidae; genus Microcebus; species Microcebus murinus. Next base: position 28,615,289 of record NC_134117.1, on the reverse strand, counting down.
ACTCTGATGATGAATGTGAAGCCCGCAGGTGACCTGCCACAGGGCTGCATCCTGCCTAAGCCTGGGCAGAGGTAGGAATGGAGTTCTGGAGGCTGCAGCCTCATCCCATAATTGCATCCCCGTGATGGGGAGGGAGCCCCATTCTCACTCATGACTGGGGAAGTGAGGCTTCTGGCAGGGGTAGGCAGGGGTAGGCGGGGGTAGGCAGGGCTGCAGTCCTGGCCGCACAGCAGGAGGTGAGCCAGGAAGCCCCACCTGCCCCCAGCTGCTCCCCATTGCTGGCCTCACTGCCCACGCCCGCCCACATTAGGTCAGCAGCGGCACCAGACAGTCGTGGCAGCGCCAGCCCCTCACAGGAGTGTGAACCCCACTGCGACTGCAAGTGCAGATTGCACGCTCCCCGTGAGAACCCAAGGACTAATGATCCCTGGGACTAATGATCCCCACGGTGGGGGACACTGGGGAATATGGTCCATGCTCTCCCTTGTACACCAAAACCCAACAACAATTTTATTTGTTTTTATTTCAGCATATCATGGGGGTACAAATGTTTAGGTTACGTATATTGCCTTTGCCCCACCTGAGTCAGAGCTTCAAGCGTGTCCATCCCCCAGACGGTGTGCACCACACCCATTAGGTCCAACAAGCATTTTATGTGTTGTAAGTTAAGAGCAGAAATTCTGGAGCCACACTGTCTGGGTCTGAATCCTGGCTCTGCTTCTTACCAGCTGGGCAACTCTGAGCTTGTTACCTAACCTCTCTGTGCCTCACTTTCTTCTTACTGTGTAAAATGGGAATAACAGATAATAACAGCATGGGGCTGTTGTGAGGATTCAATGAGCAAATATGTGACAAGCACTCAGCTTGTCCCCTCCCTGCTGCTCGCCCAGCCCTCTGTGCGCTAGGGGCTGGGGCAGAGCAGCGACCAAGGAAGGCAAGGGAGCGCCATGCTTCCATGGGTTTCCATCCCGGTGGGGGCAGACAACCATCCAGATGATTTCAGAGGTGGGTGAGTGTCGTGAAGGACAGAGAACAGGACCAGGATGGGGAGGGAGAGGGAAGGCGAGGGCTACTGCAGCCAGCGGGGGAGGGGCCTCCCTGTCTGTCCCAGGAGAGACCCAACGACAAGAAGGAGGGAGCCGTGCAGAGTCCTGGGAAGAGCATCGCAGGCAGGGGACCCGCAGCTGCCAAGGCCGTGAGGTAGGGATGAGCTCGAAGTGTCAGGGAACAGAAGGCAGCTGTGGCTGGAGCCGTGGACAGGGACTGGGCCGTGAGGGCCTCAGTGGTGTGGCCAGGGTGTTGCCGGGTGTCGGGCAGGACAGCAGCAGGCTCTAGCTGGCATTCTTCCAAGAGAACCGACTTCCGGGGGGTGACTGAGTGATGGGGGTGTTGAATGGGGTGGCGAAAGCAGCAGGTGATCCCTCTGGACGACTCTAGGAGGCAGCTGGTTTAGGGCGAGGACACTGAGGCTCAGAGAGCAGGACAGGATGAAGAGGGTGTGAGGGGAGCCCCCAAGGCTGCCGCTCATGGCGTGCTCGTCCACGCCAGGCTCATGCTTGGTGCTTCCAAGGAACAGGTGAAATCTCGAGCCGAAGGGGGTTCTGCTGGTGCTGGGGCAAGGGGGGAGCCGGGCCACTGACCCCAAAGCCCATGCCTGGCGGTGGAGGCAGCCCGCTGCTAGCGCAGGCCGGTCTCGGCACCAGCCCGCTGCCCCAGCGCCAGGAGGGGGCTGCCCAGCATCGCAGCTAGTAGAACAACAACTTCGTGACGTGTTGGAAATCATGGCACCTCCTTGTCCTAATAAATCTTCATCCTACCAAAATTCACTCTGCTTTGATGTAAGTCTGTCACCTATCCTCATACCAAGAATTTGTCTATTGCAGAAGGCAAGCACTATGGATTCAAAGCACAAATTTACTTTTATTTTTTCCACATCACATGAACTTCGCAACCACATCGGAAAACCAATCAGCGAGAGTCTGCCTAGACATGTTGCATGAGGGCAAGGGCTTCTCCTGATGTCTTTCCAGGGAGCTGGCCAGGCTCCTGGGAGCTCACCTGGGTTTGCCTCACTATATACCCGAGATCAGGGCCTAGCCTCTGTGAAGTCACCCTTGAACTTGTGGATTTGTAATTATTACCATCTGGCAGAAAAGATAACTTCATGGGCTTCTATTGCCCCGTAGGACATTAACCAACTTTGCATTTAACTTTGTAATTTTATTTCCGTGTCTTCTTTCATTGAGTGTAAGCTCTCAGCCCCTCAAATTCTCTTTGAAACAACTTTGCCATCCTGCTGGTTCCCTCATTAGTGAGTTAAATAAATCTTTGGCACATATCTCTTTAAATTTTTATAACAGTTATGTTTCTAACATTTTTACAATTACACTTTGACAGTCTTTTCAATCTTCGTTATGCAGATGGGGGCACCGGGGCTGAGAAGCCAGTGAGCTAGCCGAAGCGCACAGAGCCAGCAAGGGCACGGGCAGGATCCGGACGCTGCTCAGCCCGACGCCAAGCCCGCAGGCTAACTGCCCTTGCAGTCCCCAAGTGGCAAGAGGCATTAGAAACCATCTGAGCAGGGCCAGCGCAGTGGCTCACACCTGTAATCCTAGCACTCTTGGAGGCCGAGGAAGGAGGATTGTTTGAGCTCAGGAGTTCGAGACCAGCCTGAGCAAGAGTGAGACACTGTCTCTGCTAAAAAACAAATAAACTAAAATAGCCAAACAACTAAAAATATATAGAAAAATTAGCCAGGCATGGTGGCACATGCCTGTAGTCCCAGCTACTCGGGAGGCTGAGGCAGGAGGATCGCTTGAGCCCAGGAGTCTGAGGTTGCTGTGAGCTAAGCTGACACCATGGCACTCTAGCTCAGGCAACAGAGCGAGATTCTGTCTTAAAAAAAAAAAATGATCCGAGCAAACTCTCATATTTTACAGGAGAGAGCTAACTCTGAGACAGAGAGTGGTGAGAAGTCTTGCTCATGATCACACACTGGTAGAGGACAAAGGGCAACTTTGGCTGAAAAGATGTTTCTCCGTTAAATATTGCCTCATCTTCTTACATTTATCTCAGGCCTCTGCTCAATCCAGGCCACCCACAAGGAGCAAGAAAGAGGGACTCCCACTCAGTGACATCCGTGAAATGAGGGCATGCCTTCACTTGCGTGCTGACAGTGAGGCATCTCTGGCCGAGTCACTCTTGAGAGTGTCAGGCAGGCTTCTGCACCGGAGGCCCCGCAGGCTCTGAAGGTGCAAGGCTGGGCTGCCCGGGTCTGCGCCTGCCCTAAAACCCTGCAGATTTTCCATATGTGCATGGTGCATTCGCTTCTCAAAGGGATCTGCAACTCCAAAAAGGTTACCTACCCTGCTTCGAGAGATTATTCTAGAAGGCCCCTGTTGGAAGCAAATGAGCTACCCGAGAAGGGAAATGCATTCATCTCCAAGCACTCGCATAGATTAGCTGCTGAGATGGGCCCATGTATTTGTAAATATGAGAGCAACGCAATTCAAAAGTCAGCCTACGGGGCATTGCACTGGTCAGGCACCAGACAGGCTTAGAAGCCTTGAGAGTGCGTGTGAGAGGCCCAGGCCCAGACACACACCCACCCACGTGAATCCCATCCCTGGTGGCACTAGGGCAGCCGAGGGCCAGAGGGGCTCACCCAGCCCCTGTGTGATTGTCCCCATGGCAAGTCAGCCCACCGAAGCAGGGACACTGTCTGCTTTGTTCCGATCATCCCCAGCCCCTGGAAGAGAGCCTGGTATGCAGCAGATCCTCAATAAATATTTGTTGACTGAATGAAAATTGTCCAGGAGGAAAGAAACATGTCACTGGCTGATGATCCCTATAAAAGCCATCCCAAGGGCAAGACCCAAAAATAATAATAAAAATAATAGCAACTAACACTTGCGGAGCCCTCTGCTGTGTGCCGGGCTCTGTGCTAAGTGCTTCACATGCTTCCCCATGTTCATTCCTCACATCTCTGCCAGGCCACCGTATAGGTATTGTTGGCTCCATTTCACACGAGGACAGCCAGGTTCAGAGAGGTTCAGTAATTTGCCCAAGGTCACACAGCTGGGGAGTCCAGTCTACAACCTGGGTTGAGTCTGCATTAATCCACATGTTAGCCACTGCATAAGACAACCAACACTGCCCTCCCTGATTCGTGGGAGCAGAAAAAAAAGCCCGAGCAAAGAGAAAGAAACTGTTGGAAGGGGAGGGGGCAGTGCAGAAGGCAGAAGACGTAAGCTGCGTTGCAAAGCTCTGCTGTGATGGCGTTGTGAGCCCCTGGGAAGGTAGTGGAAAGGGGGAAGGGGACAAGTAGCAAGATGTGTGTCCCCCCTACCAGGGGCTGCAGGTGTTCCCAACCAAAATCCATCCTACTCTTTCCTTCCTACTAGAACTGTGATTTGATTTGGCCAACCATGTGCCCGGGTCAAAATTACATTTCCTATTTCCCTTGCATCTAAGCATGGTCAAGAAGATGTAAGCAGAAGTTGGACAAAAAAGCTTCCAGAAAATCTTTGTGAATGAGGCTGATTCAGCTGATAGAGGTACCCTTTTATCCTTCCGTCCTTACTTTCCTCCTTCTCCCTGCCTAGAACCCACATGAGATGGCAGGCATATCAGCAGCCACATTGAACCATGAGGTGACCTTGAGGATGGAGGACAGAGCTTAAGAATGATGGAGCAAAAGCTAGAAGGATCCTGGGACTCTGACTCCCAGCTGACTCTGGAGCTGTCATACTTTTTAAATGTGAGAGAGGAAACACCCATATCTTAGTTTAAGCAATCCCAATTCCCACTGGGACAGAAGTTAACTTTGAGGGGGGACCAGCAGAGATGTGCGGCGCTCAGCACTACACCTGCACAAACGTCACCTTGCCAAGGCAGTGGAGGGTGTGCAAGCTTTGACATCTGTGGCCGTGACCACCGCAGAGAAGCAGAGTCCTGGGATGAGGGGAATATGCCTCCTTCCCACCCTAGATTCTCTCAGGACACGTGACAAAAGGGTGGCAGGAGGACACAGTAAGAAGTGATGTTAAAATGTGCAGATGCCAGAGAAGCTGGAAACTGCAAAGATGGGGGGTTTCAGAAGGTGACAGCAGCCACCTGGGAGAGGGCTGCTCCAGTGCTGAGACTGCCATTCGATTTGCAGAAAGGCAGCTGGGTTACTATGCCCCTAGAGAATCCCCTCCATCCTATCTAGAAGAAACATCAAGATCCCAAAATTCTGTTAATCTATGGGAATAATTCAAGGTAGCAAGTTCCAGAGCTAGTGCTGGAGCCAGAACTTCCAGGGGCACAGTCGGGCCATAGGGGACCTTTCTGGGGAATTAGAAAAAGGCACCCCTTCTTCAAGATACTTCCGTTTATTTGGAAATTATCAAAAGTAATATGCAAATATACATCTATGATGGGAATGGTGTCCCTTAGAGGTGGCACTCTTGGGCAGTGCACAGCCTGCACAACTGTACCCAGTGAGCTGTATAGCTGCTTCATCCCACCACACAGGCATCGACTGCATGGCTCCAACACTGGCTGGATGCTGTGCTCTTAAGGATGTACCAGCCTTACTGAGTGATGATTATGTGAGGCCATGTGCACCCCTATTAGGAAGGCAGGAGGGATACCCACCCTAAAAAAAAGGATGCAATGTCAAGTTTGGGGACCCGAGTTAAATGATATTCATAAAGAAAATGCAGCCGTGTGGAGCAGGTGACAGTGCTCTAGGACCAGAAATTGCCTGGTCTGGTAAGCATGAGTGCCGCGGGAGAAGTCAGAGTCTAGTAAGAACCTGTGGAACACATCAGCCTACGACTAAGTGAATGGGGCCATGAATATCTGTGAATTTTATTATGATTGATTAAAGCTACTTTATGTCATTTTATTGGTTTACACTTTTTTCCTTGGGGGAAAGGAAGAACTTTTACAATTCATGGAATTATTTTAAATAAATAAATGCAAATGAGAACATCTCAATAAATTATTGCAACTTTAAGCCCCTAGCCCTGCCCCTGCCCCTGCCCAAGCTGCCAGAAAGAAAAGAAAGAAACCTGATGGAACTGCGTGCATGCTTTCCAGCCAGAGTCCAGCTGCCCATGTCACCACGTCTTAGTGCTGTGCTTGTGGAGAGGCCACTACTTCTCATGGAGGGGCCCTCTTCTCGGAGTTTCCCGGGACCTTCCATGCCCCGTTTGCCCCTTGCTTCAATGCACACCTTCAGGTGCCAACTCTGGGACAAGAGAGGAGAAACTAGCAGGTGCCAAATGAAGCGAGGGATGGGGCCGAATGAAGTGCCAGGGACACTCTTACTGAGAGGAACTGAAGCTCACCTGTCATTGCCCATCGGTTCCTGAAACTGGCCCCGGGCTGGGGCGAGCCACCGCACCGCAGCAGGAAGAAAAGTAACAGTGGTGCTTGTGGAACATGGTTGGGCCAGGCCCTACGGCAGACACCATGCGGATGGGAAAGAATGCTCCAGATCTGATTCCGAGGGCCTTGCTTCCTGCACTAGCTGCGTGGCCTTGGGCAAGTCCCTCTGCCACTCTGGCTCAGTGTCCCCATCTGCAAAATGGAGACCCTGACTCTATTGTCTCTAAGGCAGCACTTCTCGAACTGTGATGTGCACACAAAGCCCTGGGGCTCGCTCACATGCAGAGTCTGATTCGGTGGTGGGTGGGGTGGTCATAAGCGTCTACATTGTCTGACCAGCTCCCTGTGGTGCCAATGCTGCGGCCACACAGCACCCTTTGAGTAGCAAGGCACAGAGGTCCCTGCCAGACCTCAGCCGGGGCTTTGCCGCACTCCTAGCAGCCAAGCAGAGAATGCTCCTGGCCCCATGTGAGGCCAGCAGCTGGGTCCCTCCTGCCTCCGCCCTTGTGCAGGGCACTCTGATTCAGCACCCCTTCGCATCTCAGCCCAGTAGACAAAACAGCCAGCTGTGACCAGAGCTCAGAGCTCAGACAGATGCCTTCTGATTTTTCCTTTCCATCCTTGAGATGACACTTTTTTTTCATCACAGAAAGGCTGAGAAAAGAAAATGAGTGTCCTTCATACCCATCTCTGCTTCCCACCCCTGCTCACCACTTGCCAGAAACTAGCCTTGATACCCTCCCGCAATCTCTCCCTCAAGCCCCCCGGCTGTCACCCTACTCCCATGGTGTCCCTCCAGCTCCCCGCCCACCCCTGTGCTCTCCAAGGGCACCTCTGCAGAGCCGCCTGGCCAGGCTCTCTTCACAGCTCTGATTGAAGCTGGGAGCCCGCTGGCATGTACACTCCCTCGTCATTATCAGCTCCCAGCCCCCAGCCGCCAAGCCAGAAAGGCTTCCCAGAGCCCGAGCGGGAGGGGCCAGGCCGAAATGTCAGCGGCTCCACACTCCTGCCTCCAGGGGTGACAGGGGCACCTGCCCGCAGCGCCCCACCTGCCCCAGCCCGCCCCTCCCCGCCCCCACCAGCCTTGGCACCGGGGCCAGCGGTTTTCTTGCTCCCAGTGACCACATTTTCTCTCCCAAGAATCAAGGCACGTGGTTTGATTTAGAAACGCACAGGTGTGAAAAGACTCATAGGGGCAGAAAAATTAAATCACATTTAGTTTTGTATTTAACGAGAGCCACCAATGAGCTCCCCCCACGGCTTTATCCTCATTTAGGCAAACGTAACCCGCCCAACCATCCGCTTGCTGGACCCGCAGCCTTCCTGCTCTCCCCCAGAGTTCTCATGTCCGAAGCTCCGTTTCCTCCCTGGGATACTGGGAGGGCAGGAAGAGCACGCGGGGCACCCTGCACTCAGCAAGGGGCGGCCCCTGTCCCCCTTGCCTGCGGGGTGCCCTGTCCTGGCTGCTCCCCAACACCCCACTCACCCAGGGGCCTCCGCACCCACACACGGACTCCCGGGTGCATCGCAACAACCACACGCATCCTCCCAGCTACTGACTGGGGCCCGAGAAAGGAGAAGCCCAGAGCAAGGCGGGCCTCGACGCCGGCTGTCCTGGAAGAAGCCCGGGGTCCTGTTTTATGTCTGCTCGGGAAGGTCAGAGTTCATGGGAATGTGTCTGGCGCATTTGGAAACTCCAGTTGTAGAAGGTCTCAGAGACCACTAAATAATTTACTCCTGGGTCACAGAGGCAATTATTTTTACAGAGAAAGCATTTCCAACTCAATGCACTAAAAGGTCAGTTCATTAAGATGGTGGGGGTGGGCTGGGGTGGGGTATGGAGGTGAGAATGATGCTTCTGCTGGAAGGAGAAACTAGCTGTTAAAAGCATAGAAAGGACACCCACCATTTAGATTTCTTTTCTGTTGCTTTATCAAAGATGTCTTGCCTTTCCTATAGAGACACTAATATTAATACAAAATCACGCGACCTAAAATTTTTGATAGTGGACTTTAAAAATCAAAAAGGCTCAGCCCCCTCCAGAAAGTCTTCCCTGATTTATCCCGCTGGGATCATTTGAGTTGCGATGCTGCAGCCCTTCGCAATGGGCTGGTCTGCAAGCCACCGCACCCCAGCACCCAGGAAGGGTCCCAGCCATACTCTGTCCACAGACGGCCACTGGGCCTCGCTCTGCTCGGCTGCACTTGGTCTGCCCCACTCCCACACACAGCTGCAATCCCCCACCTAATGACTGTGCTAATATTATCTTTTTGATATTACCATCTCCAATGAATCCAGAAGCTCGGTTTATAGTTCAATTTGCAAAATTATGGCCACACTGCCAGCTACCGAGTGTCTAGCAAAACCAATAGTCTTGAACCGTCACAGCTGGAGCAACTAGTCCCCAAGTGCCTTCCACAGAAAGGACAGCAGCCGGGAGTGCGAGGGGTGCAAACACACACATGGGCACGGCCCCTTGCTCTCACAGAGCTCCCAGCCTGATCCCAGGACAGCAGTGACCTGGATGACCCCGAGAGCCAAGAGTTCTGGAACTGTCCCTGTGTGCCAGACGCAGGCAGTGCCAAGCACTGACACACACCACCCTCTTTCCTCTCCACAAAAGCCCCGTTGCTGTTCCCAACTCAGAGTGGGGTGGAGAAGCTTGGGGAGGAGAGAACCTGGACAAAGTCACCCTGCTAGGCAGGGAGCAGGGGCCGAGTTTTCAGCTCAAACAGTCTGACTCCGCAGCCTAAGTAAGTCCTGACCGTGACACCGTCTCTGCCACCTTGGACTCTAAGCGAGACAGAACTAGGAGTGGGGGACGAGCGTGCACACCCTCAGCCAGGGCTACACAAACAAAGTGACAGCCGGAGGGAAGAAAGCCCTGGGCTGGAAGGTCTGGGGGAGCGAGGGCTCTGGAAGGCAGAGGGATGAGCGTGGGAAGCGGGAAGCCCTCGCGAGCCGGGGCCAGAGCTGAAACTCGCTAGAAGGCACCTGGGCTCGGCTGGCACCAAGGGCCCTGAACCTGGGTAAGGAAGGTGGATTTGCACCGACATGGCAGGGACCCCTGATGATTTTTGAAAACGAGAGCAAGCAGATCAGAGCAGATCAGTCTTAGGAAGACGGTGCCTGGCGCCACGTAAGGACGGCTGGAAGAGGGAAAGTGCGGAGAGGGGGCTGGGGCCACGTGAGAAGCCACGATTGTCCTTAAAACACTAGTGGTGGGGCTCCCAGCTCAGAGGGCTCTGGCTTCCCTCGGAAACGGCAGTGTCTGGGAACTCGGGGACAGGCGGGTGGAAGTGGCTGTCAGCAGGAGCTCTGGAGCTGTCCTTGCCAAGTGATGCTGGACCAGACACGTAGCCCCTCTTGTCCCAGCTCCGGAGCAGTGAAGCAGGGGCAGTACCAGCTCCCCACGCCGCGTGCTGAAGCACGGAACGAGCGCCTACCTCTGGCACCCCTGACCCTCAGTCACCGCCAATAACTAATGTGGACAGGATCGGAGGCTGGGCTGGAGGCGATGGGGGTGTCTGGCTTGGAGGTGATACTGTGACTGCACCCCCCTCAGGCAACTGGCAAGGTGGGGACGGCTAGGACAGGGCAGTGGTCCGGACTGGGGGTTCCCGGGGGAAGAGAAGGCTGAAGTCCCGGGCGGGTGTGAGATCTCAGGAAGAGTGTTGAGGCCTGGGGAGGACCCGGCGGGGACTTTGGAGAGATGGAGACAGCACGGGTGCCACCCCAACCCCCGGCCACCCACAGCAGCAGGTTCAACATCAGCTGAATGGGGCCTGGAAGATTCTGAAAGCCAAAACTGCACAAGGGAACAAGACTGTCCAGGCGGGCCGAGGCCAGGGAAAGTTGCTGGAGACATCGTGCTTCCTGATAGGTGTCCGTCTGTCTGTCTCTGCCTGCCACTGGCTCCCCCGTTTCCATCTCTGCCTGGTGCTGGGGCTGGGCCTCTTTCTTGGCACATGTACGTACACGTGTGTTACGTGGGAGGGGGGTGCTTCCAGCATTTTCTTTCACGTTTCCTTTCCAGGCAAATCCGGTTTGATGGTCCTTGGGGAGCTGCCCTGACCCAGGAGCAGGGAAGGCAGTCCCAGAGGAGAGGGGAGCTCCGGCGGCATCTTGCCCGGGGCAGTGGTAGACCCCGGGCGCTGCCCTTCCAGTGTCTGGTTGCCATGAAATGGAATTTATACATGAACATCAGGAGAAGCCAGCCCGGGGCACCCCAGTCACGGCTCTGACAGAACTGACAGCTAATTAGAAAGCTCCATTGAGCCTCGGTTGAAAAGCCATTTAATAATTAAATGTCTTATCTGTATTTAAAATCCTCTGACAATGTATACTTAGAGTGTGGCCAGAGAACCAATTTTCTCACTTCCATCATCCTAAAAGACACAATATTTGAATCCAGGCGTCTGCACCGTTGACAATAAGTGACACCATGTCACACAATGGGAATCGGGAAAGGGCTTCAGCGTCGCGGGACCTTTCCGCCTGGGTCTTGGATGGAAGCAGCAGCGAGACCCTGACTCAGAAGCATGCTTGACATGAATATGTCCCCTCCCAAGTCACTGAGCTGGGACCAGGCAGGCGGGGAGGGTGCGAGGGGACCCTCCGCCCCACAGGGGAGGCTCAGCGGGAAACGTTCACCTGAGCGTGGCCAACAAGAGAGGCACTGTCTGTAGAGCAATAATAAAATTTTTAATAACAAATAATGTATTTACTTATTTATTAAAATAATAATAATAAATTAATAGAAGTTGGTCCACTTTTCATTATCACCATGCGCTGGCACCTTTAAGGAACGTCAGTGATATGGGACTGCTCCCCACTAGGGAGGTGGCTCCTGCTGCCACCCCTTTGTATGCCACTGTCTTGGCCTTAGGTGACCACAGTGCAAATGGCCTGGAAGCCATGGGGCTCCCTGGCCTGGAGAAGCAGGTTTAGAGGGAGGAAAGAGAGGTGCTGCCACGTGGTCCCATGAGGCTGCACCCCCACCCCCAACTGGCAGCCTAACGTCACCAGTGTCCCCGGCGGGCTGTGGAGGGAGAGCACCTCCCAAAGGCACACCTGGCCTCGCAAGGAGACCAGATTGAGGCGGGAGAGCGGTGGACATCCCGTTTGGGACACAGATGGAGCATCTGGAGGCAAGGACAGAGTGGGGGGCACCAGAACGGGCTTCCTGGGGTCCCCTGCCGAACGGAGCTCTCCTCTCGGGACAGCCGGAACCCTGCTTCTCCCTCGCGCCCAGGACAACCTCACAGACAGCTGGAGGCTGTATTTCCATCTCCCCTTCTGGAAGCTAACTGCCCCTAATTTCTCTTGCTGTCCAAAGAAGCCAGTGAAACCCTAGACAGTGTGCAAACAAAGGAAACACGACCCGGGAGGGGACTTAAATATGACCTAGTTCAACTCGCTCTTCCGGAAGATGAAAAAAAGCCCAGAGAGGTCAAGTGACTTCCCTGGAGGTACCCAGGTGGTTAGCTGGTGCAGTCTCCATACCCCACCACCACGCTGCTGGGAGGCGACACTGTACCCCAGGTCGCTGCGGCATCCAGTCATGGGCTCAGCCTGCACTGCCTGTGAGCAACCGAAGTGCTGCCCCGGGACCAGGCAGCACCAGCCCTTCTCTCTCTGGGGGCACATATGAGTTTGCATATCTGGGGTGCAAAGTCCCTGAGTCACAGCCAGTAAGACCAAGTGTCTCTTCCACAGTCTGATCACTGTGGGAACTGACCTGGCCTCATGAAATTCAGGAGGATCAAGGGTCTTGGAAAATACAAACTGCTCTGACCCAGCTGTGATCCTGCCCTCAGGCTGCTCCCTGTTCTCCTGGGTTCAGCTGTGGCCTCTCAAAGGGTGGCCAGCAGGGCCAGCATCTCCTGGGAGCTTGGACAAGCATAAACCCAGGTCCTTCCAGACCTGCCAAATCAGGATCTGCATTGACACAGAGCTCCGGTGACGTGATGCACAATAAAGCTTGTGCGGCACTGTTGTGGCACGCAAAGGTGATAATCTCGGAGATGGGCCAATGCTCTGGACACCATCAGAGGCCATCGCAGACTGTCCTTCACAGGATGTGTGTGACATGCCACCACCGTGGCTCTGTAACAGTGGCACACAGGGGAAGAAGGGGGAGGCTCGGCAACAGGTGAAGAGGTACTGAGCTGTAGATGACAGCAAGCCCAATGTGCATGGCAGTGTGAGGTGTCACGGTGCAGCCCCCAAGTGAGGAAACCTGCCTTCTGTGGTCCTGGGGTCCCACACACCTGCATCTGCATGCCCGCTCCGCACTACCAGCTCTGGGACCTGCTGCAAGTCTGTTCGTATCTCTAGGGCTCGTTTCCACATCTCCACTGTGACGAGAGGATGAGAGCAGATTCTAGATGTAAGAAGCTGGCGCTGGCCTGGTCCCCAATAGGTGCTCAGAGTCCAAGCTGCAGTCATGATCCAGAGCGCAGGGAAGACTGACTGCTTCTCAAATACCCTAAGGGGCCAGACCAAGGCCAGGTGACCGGGGCTGCAAATCCCTGGACAGCAGGTTGGGCTTAGTTCATGGAAGGACCGATGAGCAGCTTCGGCCGTGCAGGAGAGAGACGGCCACCTCTGAGTGTAGGGGCAGTGAGCTTGCCAACAGCACATGCGTGGCAAGGGCGGCGCTGACACGGGGCGTTCAGGAGAGGGATTACTGCGTGGGGGGAAGGAGAGGGGAGGTGGAGATTCAGGTGCTTCCTCATTCTGCTGCTCCCAGGTGAGGCCGCCAGCCTCCTCCAGGATCCAGACGGGACCCCTTGCTTCCTCTGCCCTTGCAGCAGAACAGATCAGGACGAGGCTGTGTGGGAGTGGAGGCCACAGACCTGCCGAAAGCCCCAAATGCTCCTTCTCTCTGGCAGCAGCTTCCAACTCCGGGGCCCTCCCACCAGGTAACCAAAAAGGAACGCACCATTGGTCTCCTTGGTAACGACTTCCAAGGCCCCTCAGTGAGGATCTTAACAAGCTTCCAGCTCGCTCTCCAAACTGCCTAATTTTTACAACAATCATACTCTTTTTTTTTTTCTCTCCTCTAAACGTTCATTTTAGCGCATCCGAACAGAACACAGTGTGATTTCTAAACCGAGTTAGACAGCGATTTCTTCACAAAGTGCAACGCCCTCGATAATGAACCTTCTGGGAATAAAGTTCCTCCTAACAAAGACACCATTAAAAACAAAGCCAGGAAAAGCGCAGCCCCTGGAATGGAGATGCAAGTGTGTCGCCCAGGACAACCACAGCACTCTCAACAGAAGAGGGACCTGCACCTAGACAATGATGCACTGAAGACACTAGGAACAAGGTCAGGCACGGTGGCTCACGCCTGTAATCCTAGCACTCTGGGAGGCTGAGGTGGGTGGATTGCTCGAGGTCAGGAGTTCGAAACCAGCCTGAGCAAGATCCCATCTCTACTATAAATAGAAAGAAATTAATTGGCCAACTAATATATATAGAAAAAAAATTAGCCGGGCATGGTGGTGCATGCCTGTAGTCCCAGCTACTCGGGAGTCTGAGGCAGGAGGATTGCTTGAGCCCAGGAGATTGAGGTTGCTGTGAGCTAGGCTGACGCCAAGGCACTCACTCTAGCCTGGGCAACAAAGCGAGACTCTGTCTCAAAAAAAAAAAAAAAAAAAAAAAGACACTAGGAACAGTGTCTTGCACATGGTAATTGCTCACTTAACATTAGCAATGTTATCCCTCATCCCCTAAGTTTCTACCTGGTCACCTGCGCACATGCGCATATAAAATACATGCCCACTCGCAACCTTCAGTAACCACCCACCACACGGGCCCAGCCACAGCCTCCCTTGCCCAGATCCACACGTCTTCCCTCTTCTTTGTTTTCCCCTGTGCAACTCCCTTCTTTCCAAAGGCCCACTCCTCTCAGCACCTCCCAGAGTCCTACTCAATGTCACAAGCCATCTCGAAGGCCACCTCCTCCATGAATGCGTCCCTCACGCATCCACAGAGGGCTGTCGCACCTCCCACTGTTGGCCGCGCAGGCTGTGCCACTTGTGGATGTCTGGTCTGAGGTGCTGGTCCTTCTCCCACCAAAGCTCACCCCACGCGCTGTCCCCACCCACAAGGTGGTGACCTACCAAGCCATCTGCAGGGCTCGGCCCAGGCACCGAATCAGCCATCATTAAATTCAGCTGAATAACAACAGTCACCACATGGCTCCTGCTTGGCCCCTCCACTGGACAGAGACCTGGCCCGTGCCCAGCCAAGACGCTGAGGGAGCGCAGCGAGCGTCTCCCAGCCTGCCCCAGGTGCCAACGTCATTACAGACGGAAAGCAGGGGCATGCCCTCCCTTAACACAAAGAAATAACTCTAACAACTGTTCAGTTCAGTTCGCCAGCCAAGCCCGAAGGCTTCAGCCCCTCTTTGCACATAGGTGCAGGTGAGTATTCGACAAGGTGAAAACCTGCCGTGACGAAGAAGATGAGGAGATCCAAAAACTCTGCCCAACAGCGCGCGCGCACGTACAGAGACACATGCACACACACATACACATACACACAGAGACACATGCACATACACACAGATACACATGCACACATACACACAGAGACACATGCACACACACGTACACACAGAGACACATGCACATACACACAGATACACATGCATACATACACACAGAGACACATGCACACATACACACAGAGACACATGCACACACACACACATACACACAGAGACACATGCACACACACGTACACACAGAGACACGTGCACACACAAGTACACACAGACACATGCACATACACACAGATACACATGCACACATACACACAGAGACACATGCACATACACACAGATACACACGCACACATACACACATACACACAGAGACACATGCACACACACATACACACAGAGACACATGCGCGCGCGCGCACACACACACACACACACACACACACACAAGAAGGCCGAGGAGCATGGCTGCCAGGCCACGACCAAGCTCTTGCATCTGGAGAAAGTGCACCTTTCACGCACACAGGGGCCCCAGGAGCAGCAAGGACGACGAAAGTCAGTGGTAGGGAGCACCTTGGCGACGTCACAGGGGCCCCCAGTGACCGTGGCGTAACGAGGGCAGGGAACATAAATCACCGTCCCTCTCTGGACAGAAAACATATTACAGACCGCAGAACTCCCACGAGACTCTCTGAAGCAGGCAGAAGAGATGGCAGATCAAACCCAGTCAGAATCTTCCAGATGACTGCCTACCTGATGCAGATGAATTACAAGACCACAGGGCACTTCGGCGTGTCTTAATTAAGGAGCACAAGGTGAAAATCGGGCCAGGGCACGTGAGCTCTGCTCCCTGTGGCCCCTTGAGGGTTCTGGCTCCAGTCCCTTAAGCCACTTCACCAGGCTGGTCTCAGCGCAGTCCTTGCCCGGGGCCAAGAAGACAACAGACAAACCAGCCAGCCAGAGAGGTGAGCACACCCAGAGCTCAGTCTGAAGGCCTTTGACAAGGGCACCATTACCGGGACACGGGGGGAGCCAAGCAGGAAGTCAGGACATAGGACCGAGCCTCAAGGTGAGTGGGTGTCACAGATGGTACCTGCAGTGGACCACAGCGGGTTTGTGTTTTGCTTCATTTTTGTCTGCGGCCTCTGCTCACCCTACTTCCCAGTGATAGCCCCAACTCTTTCGGGGGGACCCACCCCTCCCCCTACTCTGCTCCTGTGGTCTGGTGGAGATGACCCCACGCCTTGCTTCTGGGCCATCCCATCATTTCCCTGGCCATGTGGCTGGCCCCAGTTGGGCACAGACTCCCATCAAAGCCCAGTGTGATGGTGTGGACTTCTGAGACAGGCTAACACTCACCCCTGGGGGACTCAGAGCCAAGACAGTGTCAGGGATGGCGCCGCTGTAACCACCTTGGAACATGAACAGAGAGGTTCTGAGACTCAGGCGATGAGCAAGAGATTAGGGGAGGGAGGGAGATAGACAGAGAGAGCATGAATGAATGAATGAGTAAACCTGGGCCTGGTATCAGCATTTCCATCCTTGGTCAGGCTCGTCTGAGTGGGGTCTGCCAGACTCCAAAGGAAGGAAGCTGTTCTGAGTGTTTATTGCTGGGCACGGTGCAAATTTATTGCATTTAGTCCCTACGATAACCCTGGGAGGTAGGTTTTATTTCCTCCTTATCTTTATTTGTAAATAAGAAAACAAGTTAAACAGATTTTTTATCTTCCCAGGTCAGGCGATTCACAGGTGGTGGAGACACAATCTAGAAACCAGGGGCTGCCCAAGGCTATGATCTCTGAGTCGCAGCCCTGCACCCCGCAGACAGGCAGGGCACTGGCAGGCAGAACGCTCTTTGGGAGAGAAATGCAGTGTCTGCAAGGACATGCTTCCAAACAGTCTCCAAGGGCTGCGGAAACCAGCAGAGGAGCAGCTGATAAATGTCAGTGCACACAGAGACCCTGGGTGATGCACACGGAGTCGGCAGTGATCGGAACTTTTTGTGCAGCAGTGACTGAGCTCATAATGCAAGAGGGAGCCCTGAGAGTCCTCCAGGGTGTCTGCCATGGGCACAGGCAGAAGAGATACCCAAGGGTGATACCATCAGGAAGGTGTCAGAAACAAAGACAAAGCACGTCCCCTGGGAGAAGTGCCCTCCTTGGCCCCACGGCTCTTGGAGATGCAGGGAGCTCAGCCCGCGCTGTCTGGCTCCCGGCACTGCTGTGAGGCTGGCTGAGGTGGCACATGCCAACGTGCTTTGTCAACAGCAGCGTGCTGTGAAATGTGAAGTGGTGGCATTATTTTATCTCTATTCTTAGTTTGTAAAGACTCAGTCTTCTTTGGTAAAATAAAACCCTGGTTTCTCCCCAGGTGGGGCAGGGCAGCTTGCCAAGGGGCCTCTCTTCCCTGCGTCCCACCTTCTCTCTGCTCCGTCACATCCCAGCTACACCACACAAGCGCCCAAAGGTCTGCGGATTCCCCTTGACATGGGAGCCCATTTGGTCACGGACCAACTCCTGTTCTCCAAGACCTCGGTGCCCATGCCCAGAGAGGAGTATGGGAAGAACTCTGAAGAACAGAAAGCAAATACCAAGGGAATGCACGAGCAGCCGCCCCCACGGTCTGGCCGGGAAAGCCCAGGCCCACCTTGCTGAGGCCCTGCCAAGGCGCGAGCCGCCGCCCACCCTGCGTGCCGCAGAGTTGAGAGCGGGTGACGCGGGCGGAGGACAGGGAGCCCACTCACGGGGCCAGCCAAGCAGGAGCCACGCTGGGGACAGGGAGGCGCCACCTCCACACCCTCTACCCACACTCGAGCCCATTTCACCCACACAGAAGAGGAGGAGACACGCCCGGCGGCCGCTAGCATGCCAGCAGGGCCAGAGGCGCCGCATGAGGGAGATCAAAGCGGTAGACGAGGACCCTAAGTGAGGCGCACACATGCCGGCCCTTTCCTGCCTCGCTGGTCTGCCCGAGCATCCGGCTGCCTGGACCGCCCTTCCTGCCTGTCTGCCCAGGCAGCCCCTGCCCTGGGAAGTCCTGTGACTCCCACCCTCCTCCTCCTCCCGCGGCTGCAGCAGGACTGTGTAGGCACCTCCGTGAGGCACGTTCTGGAAGGTAAGCAGCACAGAAGTGGGGCAAGAGGGCAGGCTCCTTTGGCTACATGGGTTTACATCCTAGCTCTGCCACTTCCTTCGTCACTTTAACCAAGCCACTTAGCCTCTCTGAGCCTCAGTTTCCTCCTCTGTAAAACAGGGAGAATAACAGTGCTGTTATGCAATACAACACAGTAAATACAATAGTTCTCGGGAAGCATCTGTCCCTGCACTGGGCTCATGCAGGGGGTTTCACGTTTTTAACTTTTCCTTTTCCTCCACTGAATCGAGAGCTCCTCAAGGGCCCAGGCTCTGTGTCACCCTTCCCTGTCCGTGTCCCCAGCACACAACCAAATCCACCTGCCCCAGGGCAGCAGTGGAGCAGCCAGCCCACGGGGCCGTCGAGAAAGGTCCAGAACAGCACGAGGAATGCGGGTGGAGGTTGAGAGCCACGCTCTGGACTGGGGGTCCTGGGTTTGAGTGTGGGTCCAGGATTGGGTGCAGTGACTAGGACAAGCTCCTTCTCTGGGCCTCAGTGGCCTCTTCTGCAGACCTGAGACCAAAGTTACGCTCCCACAGGGTGACTGTGAGAACTCAATGAAAGGAGGTTTCAAAGCACTTAGCACAGTACCTGGCGCGTGCTCAGTCTCAGTAACCGCAAAGGGTCTGGTGCCGGGGATGACAATGCCGGCGTCACGGCTGGTAACGAGCAGTGGGCACTCTGGGGCCATTTGCAGCGTCGGCTACTCTCTCAAGAGGTACTTAGAGGAAGGAGGGGGACCGCCTCTGAGATGCTGGGGGAGGAGAGGTGCCTGTCCTCTCAGGCCCTGATCGGAAGGTTCTGGAAACATCCCGGAAGGAAACCTTCCCAGTGAGGAGCTGTGGGCCCCACTGCCCTCTGCGTCTCTCACTCTGCCATCTCCGTCTTCACCCATTAGCCTTGTCAAAGAGACAGGACGTGATGAAAGCATGGAGTTCTCACATTTCAGAGCAAATACTGGGCGAGCGCTGGCCGCTGCGCCTTCCTGCTCGGCACGTGCAGGCCATGGAGGAGGGGCGGGTGGGCCTGGTGTGCCCCCCACAGCTCTCGTGCCTGGTCAGTCGCCTCGCGTTTTCCTTCTGCAGCACCTTACAGAGAAGCGTCGCCGACAAACGTCTCTGTCCAGCCAAGCTGCCCACTGCGGGCTGAGCCAGCCCTGTCCTGCCTGCTGGGCAGAGACGGAGAAACTTCCTCCTCTCGAAAAACTCCGTCAGACGGACGGGCCGGGCTCTGAGGGGCAGAGGACACTGCGTTCAGCTCAGATCACTCAGACATCCCACCCACGCAGCGACTAGGACAGACCTTTCGTGCCTTCCCAGGAGGGGCCAAACAAAGCTAGGGTATCAGTCCTTATTCACTGATCCTGTCCATCCAGCCATCACCAAAAGTGGATTTTCCTTCTAAAATATTTGTTGGCTCATTCTCTGTCAAGGAAGAAAGCACAGAGGCAACTCCGCAGCCCACAACCATACAAAGGTGCAGCCTCCCACAATGCCGGGTCAAACAGTCACCACGACAGGGCCTCTCCTCGTAGCCCTGCAAACTGATTTGGGGAGGTCCAGTAGAGACGCACATGCCTGTGACCTACAAGTCTGCTCCCAGGTATTACCTAGGAGACTCTCCCAAACATACACCAGGAAGCACGTGCAAAGATGTTCTAAGCATGAAATATCCTGGAAACCTGGAAACAATCCAAATTCGCACCAAAAGGAGAGTAGGTAAATTGCATTAATTCTATACATTGAAACACAAGAACCATAGTCACCCCACATTACCACAGGTGAGTTTCAGAAATGTAGCATTGAGTTCAAAAAGGAACAAAAAGGCCGGCAAGGTGGTTCACACCTGTAACCCTAGCACTTTGGGAGGCTAAACTGGGAGAATTGCTTGAGGCCAGGAGTTTGAGACCAGCCTGAGCAACATAGTGAGACTCTGTCTCTACAGAGAATAGAAAAATTAGCCAGGCATGGTGGCACATGCCTATAGTGCCAGCTACTTGGGAGGCTGAAGTGGGAGAATCACTTGAGCCCGGGAGTTGGAGGTTACAGTGAGCTATGATGATGCCACTGCACTCCAGCCCAGGTAACAAAAAGAGACCTTATCTCAGAAAAAAAAAAAGAAAGAAAGAAAGAAAATAAAAGAAAAAGAAGCAGCTTGTTGCAGAGGAATGTACATAGTTTGGGTCTTTTGTAAAAAAAAAAAAAAAAAAAAAAAGAGAATAAGCAAAAGTTAAACCAAGCTTACAGAGAGAGAGAGAGAGAGAGAGAGAGAGAGAGAGAGAGAGAAAGAGAGAGAGCGAGCAAGTGAGCGATATCTCAATATATATAACAATACCACAAAGAAAACCAGAGATTTTGAATGCAGAAATGGGTACAGTGGCTCCCTCTGGAGCCGAGGCTGGGGGCTGGGAGGGGGAAGCAGCCCCCACACGACATAGTAATGCTCTTTTGCCTAAGTGGTAAATTCGTGGATACTCATTTTATTCTTATGCTTTGCCACTACCATATACATCAAGACACATTATCCATTTTCTTTAGTATTATGAAAAATTCACTTCTACGGCATTACTTTCAAAGAGGGCTGGCACTCATATTGGTAGGGACATCTGAAGGCACAAGGGGCTCCAACTCTGACGCTCGACCAGCCAGCCAGTCTGGGCCTCCAGAAGCCACAGAGACAAACGAGCAACGCAGCAGCCGCATTCACTGGGTGCCCGTCACGCCAGCGGCACACGCTAGCCTCTTTACGTGGACTATCCTAACCCTCACACCCACTGTGCGAGATGGGTGTCATTCTCACCACGGAAACCACAGCTCTGACAGGTGCGGTGACAAGGCCAGGGTCACCGCTCTGGTCCCTCCGATGAGTGAGAAACCAAACGCACCCCGTCTGTCCACGCCTACAACGCCTGCGTCTTTCCACGATGCCAAGCAGCCTCTCAAATATTTATAGACATAAATGGTGAATGAACCAAAGCGCAATTCAATCCAACACGTATTTATAAATATTTATAACCAAATGTTTTGCTTTGATAATGCCTATTCTCTGACGGGCCTGGTGTCAGACACAGGGCTTTTTCCGTGGGAGCAGGCCGCGGCTCACCTGGGATGGCTCGCTGTCTCCGCGAGCGCAGGCTTGTGACTGCACGCGGCACCCAGATGGCCCACCGCCCGCCACTCATCCTCGTCAGATTAACACACCGTGACAATCCGACGCGGGCGCCCGGGGACCACAGGGTGCTGTTTGTGAGGGAATCTGTGCCTCTCTGCTGCCTAAAATCTGCCAGAGCCTCCCCGTCGCTTTTGGGATCAAAGCCAAAGCCCTGGGCAGAACGACAGTCCTGGCCCGACTCCCCAGGCCCCTTCCCACTCCCCACCCGCCCGCACCCTGGCCGGACCAGACCGTGCTGCCTTCACACAGGCCGTTCGCTCTGCCCTTGCTCCTCCACCCTCTCTCCTGGCCCCGGTGACACCTGCTGGACCCGACCCCAGCGGGGGCTGCCTCCGCCTCCAGGGAGCCTTTTTGGGGCCTCACCGCCAGGTTCCCCACTCGCCCCTGGGCCCCAGCCCTCTCTGCTTTCTCCTCTGCCCTCCCCGCCGGCCCTGGGCTCCTCTCTCTGAATCTGCAGCCTGAAGGCTGGGAGACATGAATTCAGAGAATAAATAAATAAATAGAAGTGTGTGACCCCTGAGCCCCGTGTCTCCGGGCCACATAAAACCCCAGCGGGCAGGGGCAGAGAATGCACCCACGTGCGGACCCAGGGCCGTGTGAGTCAACCCTCATAACCACACTCCGAGCCACTGCTATCCCCACTTCACAGATGAGGAAACTGAGCTTTACAAAAGTCCACCACCATGAACAAAGTCACAGAGCCAGGACCCCAAGCCTGTGGGGCTCCAAAGCCCATCCAGGATCTGTTATTAATTTTTTGAATAAACTATCAGATGCCAACAGAATCTTTTTTTTTTTTTTTTTTTTTTTTTGAGACAGAGTCTCGCTTTGTTGCCCAGGCTAGAGTGAGTGCCGTGGCGTCAGCCTAGCTCACAGCAACCTCAAACTCCTGGGCTCGAGTGATCCTTCTGCCTCAGCCTCCCGGGTAGCTGGGATTACAGGCATGCGCCACCATGCCTGGCTAATTTTTTTTTATATATATCAGTTGGCCAATTAATTTCTTTCTATTTATAGTAGAGACGGGGTCTCGCTCTTGCTCAGGCTGGTTTTGAACTCCTGACCTTGAGCAATCCGCCCGCCTCGGCCTCCCAAGAGCTAGGATTACAGGCGTGAGCCACAGCGCCCGGCCTGCCAACAGAATCTTGACATCAAAGGACATTAGACTTGAAAATCATCTTGGGAAGCACTACCAGCGTTTAGTAGTCATTTCTGTGTCCCTGATTATTTTTTTTAATCATCTACAAAGACGAATTAAAGGCAACTCCTTGGATTACACAGTC
Organism: Microcebus murinus; assembly: GCF_040939455.1. Classification (NCBI taxonomy): domain Eukaryota; kingdom Metazoa; phylum Chordata; class Mammalia; order Primates; family Cheirogaleidae; genus Microcebus; species Microcebus murinus. The sequence goes on along the minus strand of NC_134117.1, from coordinate 28,592,813 downwards.
TCTTGCAATCTTGAAGGATTTTTCATCCACATCAGCTCTCCTGAAAATTTCCTTTTAGGACTTTTAAGGTGGGTTTTATGAGTTGTCCCAGTGTGGCCTGACTTGGCACAAAGACATGCCTGAAAACACAAGGACAGTCTCACTGACCCCTAGGCAGGGCAGGGTGGAGTGAGGCAGCGAGGGAGGACACCCAGCCACCCGGTGCTGCCCGGCACCCCCGGCTCTCCCAGCCCCCGGGACGGCCAGGGCCCTCCTCGCACGGCAGGAGGTGAGGGTGGGTGAGCAGCACAGGAGGCCCATCCGCCCAGTTCCCCGCCACTCTCCACAGCGTGACTGTCTGCAGCAGCAGTGCGACAAGCCAGGGGACCAAAGGACTGGTACAGAAGGACATTCACCCTGACCCCCATGGCCACCACGGGGCAGCCAAGGAGGCCCTGCGTCCCCCCAGGAGCAGGACTCTGGGTCTGCCGGGGGAGGCCAGCCAGCGTGAAGGGTGCCCACTGAGCCCCGAGACAGCAGAGGGAATCGCTGCTGCACACTCAAGCCTCTCCAGTAAGTTCGAAAGCACTAAGCTGGGCGCTGATCACAGAGGAGGCGCTCAGGAGACGGCAGGAGCACGGAGGCCCTTATTACTGTCCGACATCAGAGGCCGGGCGCTGCAAGGAAACACGACTTGGCGCAGTGGCCCCTTCCTGGCTTCCCTGGGAGGCTGGTCTGTGGGCTGCCCAGGGCCAGAGAGCTCACTGCTGCTCCAGGCCTGGCATCCTTGCTCAGCCTGCTGATGGGGAGGGGGAGGAGGAAGAGAAGGAGGAGGAGGAGGAGGAGGAGGAGGAGGAGGAGGAGGAGGAGGGGGAACAATGTTAATTCAGCACCACCCCACCCACCTCCTCCCTCCAACTAAAGACCGCCTTCCTGAGCCTTCGGAACCCCACTGCAAGGATTCCAGGTTCTTCTTCCTCAGAGCCTGTCCTGAGGCCCTGGGGTCAATACTCCTTTCCCAGCGTCCCCAGGCAGGGGAGGGTGGAGGCCCTGACAAGGGGGCAGCCACTGCCCACAGGACTGGCCTGGCCTCTGGGCCTTGCCCCGGTGCTGCTGACCAGGGGCCTGTCCTGTCTCCCCCACCCCTGGTGGGCAATGAGGTTTCTGCCCCTGGCCTAGCTTCTGGTTTCTGGAGACAGTAGGGCCGAGGGCTGGGCGTCCTGCCCAATTAACACTCTCAAGAATGCCAGCAGACCAGCTGCCACCAAGTCAGGCTCCCCAGGGACACAGGCCCAGGTGTTCCCGCCTCCAGGCCTGGCCCTCACCCCGGGGCATCTGGGCTTCCTCTGGGGGGGCGGGGAGCATCTGGCAGCCACATCCCCTCTGAGACCGGCACACCCTGGAGACAGAGAATGGGTGGGCTCTGGAACTGGGAAGACCTGGCCGCACCCCTGGCCCCCAGCTTGCTACCTGTCTGTGAAATGACAACACGCTCTGCCTCACTGTCTACAGGTAACAGGAAGGCACGAGGCTCGGAACTTGGTCCACAGTCAGTACCGATGCTGTGCTTGTTTTCTCTCTCCCCAGCCCCGTCCCTAGTCAGAGGGAGGGGCAGAAACAGCTGATACCTCGATTCACAGAGACAGGAGAGAGAGAAAAAGATAAAATCAGAAACACAAAAAAGCAATTTTATCTCTGTGTTTCTGAAAGACAGAGACGTAGGAAAACACTGGACATGGAGAAAAGTTAAAGGGGCTCTAACATCCAGGACCCCTACCCTGAAATAAAGTGTGTGGAGTGAGTTAAGTAGGTAATAAAAGGAACCAAATACAGGGAGATGAAGGACTAGGAACAACACCTATTAAAAAGTTATATGGAAAGATAGCTTTTTATCTCTAATAACTTATTTGCTTATAAAATTCGCTCTAAACATACTCTCTACTTTAATATTTGCTTGATGTTTGCTTGCATTTAGCTAGTTTAATAAAAGTACTTGGCTTCATGTTAAGAAAAAAAGGATGTGACTATTCAAGGTTATAAATCCATGAGGGTGGGCTGGGAGCAGTGGCTCATGCCTGTAATCCTAGCACTCTGGGAGGCTGAGGCAGGCGGATTGCTCAAGGTCAAGAGTTTGAAACCACCCTGAGCAAGAACAAGACCCCGTCTCTACTAAAAATAGAAATAAATTAATTGGCCAACTAAAACTACATAGAAAAAATTAGTCGGGCATGGTGGTGCATGCCTGTAGTCCCAGCTACTGGGAGGCTGAGGAGGAGGATCGCTTGAGACCAGGAGATTGAGGTTGCTGTGAGCTAGGCTGACACCACGGCACTCTAGCCAGGGCAACAGAGTGAGACTCTGTCTCAATAAATAAATAAATCCATGAGAGTGGATTTCCAGGAACCCTTGAGGCGCTATAGCACACTACTGCCACCTGGTGACAGTGTGCCTAAATTGGAGGGATAGAATTTAAGAGTTATATATAATAAATAAATCTCTTTGGTTGCTAAGTCTGAAAAAGGCCACAAGGTTCTGGCCATTCCTTAGTTATCAGCAACTATTTGGGGAAAAAAAATCAGCGAACGAAGGTCCATTCCCAGCCCTCTCTGAGGGCAACTCGTGTCTGAGTTGCAAACTGAGCCCCAGCTCCTTGTCTATGAAATGAAGGGGAACGGCCTCAAAGAGCTATGAGATCACTGCCGGCTCTCACATTTGAAAGTTCAATGAATGATTTCAGAACCCCCCCGGGGGGGGGGAGAATCTGTCAAAATACAGATTTCTGGTTCTGGCCTCAGATTCTAAATAAGAATGTCTGGGTTAAGACTCTGAAATCCACATTTTTAACAAGTAGCTTCTCTATTTGAGAACAGCTATCCCAAGTCTTTGACTTATTATTTAAGATTCTGCTTTATTAAATCTAGACGTTTTGAGGTGCTGGCTCCATCAAAGCTCCTGATCATTTCCTGAGGGCCTGAAATTCACATGATCCTCAGTGTGGCTTCCCAAGGACCCCATAGGTCTAGACCCATTTTGCTGATGGGGAAGCTGAGGCTCAATGAGGTGACATGAGCAGCTCAAGGTCCCAGGCTGAGTTAGCTGGAGCTGGGTTTGAACCTCATCTTTGGGGCACCCATGAACTTCATGAGGAGCCCAGAGCCTTCTTGACTCTGTACTCCACCTCTCAGTGCAGCCAGGCCCTGCAAGCAGAGCCCACTGCCCGCTCTCAAGGGCCTCTGATGGCTTCAGACTCCAGCCCACGCATCCCTTGGCCCATTGGCCTCTCCTGTGCCATCCATCCAAGTGCCCCTCCAGCCACAAAATGGTCATTGTGCCTTTTGACATTCAACTGAGAAAGGCAAGGGTATGACCAAGACCTGTTCTCACCTCTTCTGCCCAGGAGAACACTCGTTCTTAAGGGGTTAGTCTTTCCTGCAACTGCTGCTTCCACTTAGAAGACGTACTTACTGTTTCAAACCTCAGCTCTGCCACACACTGGCTGTGTAACCTGGAACAAGTTACTTAACCTCTCTGAGCTATAGAGTTTCCTCATCAGAAAAATGAGGATAAAAAATCCTCACTCATAGGGTGAGGATTGATGAGCTAATGATACATGTAAAATGTTAGCCGTGATGACCAGGATATAGTAAGTGCTCAATAAATAGCAGCTAAAAAAAAAAAAAGGTATCCACACACATTCACAACATGAGGCTCAGAGAGAAATGGAAATAAATCCCTGCTTGGACCTGCCTGTTTCACCCAGACATGCACAGCATGACCCGAAGCTGGAAGGTTCCACACAGCCCAGCAGCAGTGGACCTTTATGGTCAGGCACTGTGTTAGGCTCACTTACGTTCTCCTGGAGGGGCAGCTTTCTAGACTGGGAAGAGGGTTTCTGGCTGAAGCTGAGATTAGAAGAGTTCCCCTTCCCCACAGGAAGCTTCCCTGGGACCCCCCCCCCCCCCGGGAGGTCAGGGTCAGCTCAGCAAGGCCATGGGCACAGAGAGGGCAGGCGAACCCCTTTTCCTGACCCTCCCCAGCTGGGAGGGGTTTATTTCTCTTTCCATGGAAAGGGAGGGGGTGAGCAGCCGGCCAGCCTGGCTGCTGCCTCCGTGTTCTTCAATTACGGGACAAAATGATTTGATGCGGGAACCAAGCCGACATCTGGGTTCCAGTTAGCATCTGACATGGGGCCTCGCTAATTAATCTGGAAACGAGAATTGACAATGGCTCGAATCCGAGCGCAGTCAGGGAGAAAGCGGCTGATGGGCCGTGAACAGAAGGCGGTGTGTGGCGGGGCGGCACGCAGGGGTCACGGGGCCGGCCGGGAGGACCCGGGAGAAGGCGCCTTGGGTTCACCCACCCGCCCCGCTTTGTCATCTGACCCCCAGTGGCAGCTGCGAGGGGCACGCTGACGCACACTGCGTGCTGGCAGCCAGCGAGGAGGACAAAGGGACCCAAACGTCCCGCCCCGCCAGCCAGACCAGTGCTCTCGCTCCCACCTGGAGCGCGTGCCCAGCACTGGCGACCGCTCCGTCTTCCTGGTGCCTTTTCATTCTCAACATCGTCTCAAAAGTTTGGGGGAAAATATATATATATTCTCAAGTAATATCTATTTATATATATATATACAGATTCCAACGTGCTTATCCACTTAACAAACATTTATCAGTCAGTCACCTTTCAGTTGAGACCCTACTGGCACCGTGCATGGAGCTAAGAGCTTAACAAACACTACATTTAATCCATATACCAACCCGGTGAAGTTTGATCTCCATTTTACGGTTGAGCAAAATGAGGCTCAGAGAGGTTAAGCTAGTGGCCTCAGATTGCACAGCTAGGAAGTGCAGAGCCAGATTCAGCCCAAGGCTGTGCCTGGCCCCCTGTTAGCACCTGTAGCTCCCCACAACCATCTCAATGCAACTGTTGGGATCATCCTGGGCAGTCCGAAGGTGTCCCACACGGCTCTGGGGCTCTGCAAGAAAGGAGGCAGGACTGAGGCCCAGGGGCCGTGAGTGAGCAGACCCTGCCCTCCCCTCTAGTGTTGGCTTTATATCTCATGGGTGCCCAGGGAGACTTATTTTGGGGGTACGGGGAGACTTATCTTGAATAAACAGGCCAGCTGGCTATAAAGCTTTTGCCACTCACATTTTCTAGTTAAAGAAACAAAACCGAGGCAAGGTTCAGGGGCTCGTCTCCGAGGACCGGAGCTGAAGCCCAGGTGCCCCGACTGCCTGTCCCTCGTGTCCCCCACTGGGCGGCGCAGACAGCGGTGCGGTCCTCCAGCGCTGCATCCTCCCGGGCTTCGCACCCTACTGAGAGCGCAGGGCGGCCACCCACCGCTCTGTGCCCCCAGGGTGTGTGTGGAGCGGAGTGGACACCACCCATGGCAGCGACGGGCATGGTGCTGGCAGAGCACATGCTCAGCCGATGGCGACGACTGTCGTCACTTTGCCTCTCTGCTCCATGGTCCTGAGATCGAGGCTCCCAGCAGCCGCTGGACTCTGATCCTCCCTCCCCACCCCTGTCCCCACCCCAGGGAGAAGCCGCCTGTCTGAAATGAGAGTCGATAAAAATAAAATGCTTTACAGCAGTTCCTGGCACGTAGAAGGGTTCCGTCAAGCTTGGCCAATGTTGTCACAACTGTTGGGATATCACCTGTCCTCCCTCCGTCCCTCCTGACTAGAAGGCATCAGGATGGTCTCGCTGGCCTGGAAGTGCCAGCATCTCACGCCTCTCTCCCGGCTGACAGTTGGCACCACTTTGCATTCCCTCCTTCTGTGGACCTATTCATTGCTCCCCACTTTCCTTTGGCTTCTGAAAATTAATTATCAGTGATTTGTTAAGTTCATTAGCTCTGCCTCTCAACAGCACGGAAGGCCTGCCATCTGGACCCGCGTCTTCACTTCTACGCGCGTTGTTCCGTAATTACACAATAAGCGGTGTCACCCTGTGAAGCCATGCTGAAGGCACTCAGCCTACCCCTCCTTTCTTCAGACGCAGAAAACTTCTCCCCAGGACAAGCTGGGCTGTCCACCCTGTCTGGGAGCTGCCATCCGTCCCTTCAAACGTGTGCAGAGCCCCACCAGCTTTCTCGTCCTAAACGCTAGCCAAACCCGCACTAAGGGCCAGGTCCCATGTAGGTGCTGTTCACACAGTCTCTTGTTTAACCTACAGCGATTCTATGAGGTCACCATTATCAACTCACTTACAGATGAGGAAACTGAGGCTCGGACACATGAATTAACTTGCCCAAAATAATCCATCATTTGCAAGTAGTGGAGCCAGGATTTGAACCCAAGTCCTAACTGCACACCAGAGAATCCTCAAGCTGAGTGTAGCAGGATCCTGCAAGCCCACCCCTGGCCTTTTTGCTAAATCCAACCCCCTCCTACCTTCCTCTACAGGACCTTTCAGACCTAGAGTTTTTACCTTCGTTCCATTTCATCTGCCCCTTCCAGCTACAGCCTCGCTCAGCCCCACTGCTTCACAGACGCCAGATTCTCGACAGCTGGACATACGTGACTTAGTATGAAGAATGGAGACTACTTATGAGATCCATTACATGGTAACTGGTAACTGCTACCTGCCTGGATTGTCTCATTTAGCCACTCAACAATCTTATCAGGCAGGTAACCACAGGAGTTATCAGACCCATTTTACAGAAGGGAGGCCAAGGTATAGACAGGTTGAGCCACTGCCCAAGGTTACCCAGTTAGTGAATTATAGAACCAAGGTTCGAAGCCAGGCACTCTGCCCCCAGAGTCTATTACCTACCGTCCCTCACAAGGGAAGAGCCAGCTACGCTTCTGAGACGGAGGCTGCTACAGAGATAAGGACCCCGAGCATGGAAGATGGGGTCCAGCATGTCATGAGATGCACAGTGACAGAGAATCCCACAACTCCATTTTAGACAAGTGAAACCCTGTTTTCAACTAAAAAATAATCAGAAGGGAAGAAGATTCTTGGAACATTCACTCAACAAACACTTACTAATAGATAGCAAGAGCCATACTGAGTGTTGGGGGCACAGAGAACACAAGCGATGCACACCCCAGTCCTCCAGGGGCTACAGACTATTGTCACAAAGAGGCGAAGTCAAGAGTCTCCAGGGAACACATGGCAGAGGGACCCCATCTAACCCACCAGGTGATGAGAGAAGCCTTCACTGAAGGAGTGCTTCAGCTGATACCCAGAAGACGATGGAAATTGCCCAGATGACATGTAAGTGAGAGTGTGTGCACGCATGTGTGTGTATCTGTCCAGGGAGGTGCATATTCCAAGCCTAGAGTTGAGAACAAGGCTTGTACATCTGAGGAACTCAGAGAAGCTGGCACCACCTGGACAGCATCAGGGGAGCCCATTTATTCATTCGACAAATGTTTACCAAATGCCAATAATGCTCCCTGGGATCTCCGTGTCTGGTAGTGCTTGCTAGTTGCAGCAAATGTGGTCTGCTTGGGAAGTCGGTCCTAGAGCTGCCTCCTTGCTGAGCTCCTCAGACAACCTCCGAGTCTGTGCCTCACCCTCGCACCAGCTCTCCCTGAGGTCTGTTTCACCTGTCCTGTCTTGAGGATGTCCCCCTCCGCATCTCCTGGCACTTCATCCCCAGCCTCATCAACAGAAGCACAGCCATTTATGCAGGAAGGGCGTGGGTCTGATGTTTGTTGAGGCCAGCCCTGCACCAGGGGCCTTCAAACACCCTTCCATGAACCCAACACACCTAAAATGTAAGTGCTGTTATCCCCACTTTACAGATAAAGAAACTGAGGCTTGGAGAACTGCAGTGACTGCACATCACAGAGCCGATCATGCTCTTCCCAGAATTCTTTGCTCTCTCCTTCCAAAAGAAATATTCCTCCGACAGCAACGCCCTGCCCTTCCTGGAGGGACTGCCAAAAAAGACAGATGTTGAGCATCTTTTTATCAGCATGCCACATCTCAGCAAATCAAATAGATTCTTCAAAAGTTCCCGTGGAATGTAAAATCGGGAGCCACCAGCAGAGAGGAAGTGGAGCAACCTCCCTTCATTTGGCCAAGAGTGTGACCCATGGGGAGACTGGACAATTAGATCCCTCCAGAACGTCCGAACTGTCCCTGAACAATTTCAGAACAAGCACCTACTATGTGCCAAGCCCAGTTTCAGGCACAGTTGGAGATAGAGAATAAACATAGTGCAGGGGCCTGTTCACAAGGATTCAACAGCTAGCAACTGAAACACAACAAGCTGTTTGGTTTCCACAGACCCAACTCAGTCTTGTAAAAAGAAAAGAAAAGAAAAGAAAAGAAAAGAAAAGAAAAGAAAAGAAAAGAAAAGAAAAGAAAAGAAAAGAAAAGAAAAGAAAAGAAAAGAAAAGAAAGAAAGAAACTGTTAGGGGCCAAAGCAAAGCCCTACAGCCTCAGTTTTCAACCAGAGGGTCATCAGCACCCATGCAAAGGAGGACATATTCCAAGGAGTCCTCAAATCTCCCCATCAAGCCTCGTCTCCTGCATAAACCGTACTCTGTTCACATGTACGTAGGCTCAGGGGGTGAGTGAAAAACTCAGTTAAAAGCATTACACATTTAATGACATCTGTACATGTCAGCTGTAAAAGAATAAAAAATTTTTTAAAAAAGTAAAAAATATAATAATTTTTAAAAAAGCATTACACAGTGGAAGCCTTGGGGATGAGACCTCATAAATGTTTTTTTTTTTTTTGAGACAGAGTCTCGCTTTGTTGCCCAGGCTAGAGTGAGTGCTGTGGCATCAGCCTAACTCACAGCAACCTCAAACTCCTGGGCTCAAGCGATCCTTCTGCCTCAGCCTCCCGAGTAACTGGGACTACAGGCATGCACCACCATGCCCGGCTAATTTTTTCTATATATTTTTAGTTGGCCAATTAATTTCTTTCTACTTTTAGTAGAGATGGGGTCTCACTCTTGCTCAGGCTGGTTTCGAACTCCCGACCTTGAGCGATCCACCCACCTCGGCCTCCCAGACTGCTAGGATTACAGGTGTGAGCCACCGCGCCTGGCCTAAATTTTTAAATAATCCAAATTAAAAATGGTATGAAATTCATGGTAGCTTTTATCCTTGCATACTTTCTTAGACCATGCATGCTCAAGGTCCAGTTAGGACCTGGCAGGGCAGGGAAAGGGAGGCCCATGAAGCCCTTTGACATTCAGAAGCGCTCCTTGGGCCTTGGGAAGGTCGGGCCCCAGGGATGGGGGTCTTTTAGTGCTGTGCTCCTCCCTGGCATGGCGGCGGCCCTCCCTCGAGGCTTGCTACTCCAAGGCCGAAGCCATCTCATGCCTTATTAATAATTCACAGGTACAAACAATAATGCCGCTGGAGAGCCTCTGCGGATGGGGGAGGGGCTTCAGAGGAGGCTGGCGGGATGAGCCTCTCACCGTCTAGGAGCAAACGTCCACTTATGTGCCCACCCAGGGAGAGACGAGGCTTACAAGCACTTTAAGAATCAAGCTCCAGCCTGAGAGGCTGAGCCTTGGCGACACTCCCGAAAGCACCCCCACTAAATCCCCAGGGCCAGCGGCATTCCTGGGAATACCCAGCCCGAGGCCCCTTCCCCACCCAGGAGCGTGAGGTGGACCCAGGCAGCCACTGGACAGGGAGGCAGCATGCACATCCAAAGGGTCACTAAACCAGGACTCAGAAGAGTGGGTTCTAGACCCAGCTCCGCCACTTACATGCTGTGTGACCTCAGATAGCTGGGTGAACCTCTCTGAGCTTTGGCATACTCTCATATAAAAGGATTCAAATAGGCAGCTTAACAAAAAAAAAGGAACACAAATGACCTTAAAAACATTGAAATGGGATGCTCATAAGTAAAGAAATACAAGTTAAAACAAGATGCTTCTTTTAGCCCCTCAAACTGGCACAAATGAAAAACACGAATAATGTTCGATATAGGAAAAGGTGTGAAAAAATGAGCTTCTCATATACTGTGAAGTTGGTACAGCCTTTCTGGACAGCAATTTGGCAATAGCCATCATAATATAAAATGCATCTTCCCTTTGACTCAGCACCTCCACTTCTAGAAGTTTGTCCCGTAGATCTGTCCATACAAGTGCACAGGTTCAGACGTACAAGGACGTGTCCTTGTAGCAATGTTTCTAAGAGCAAAAAGACTACAAACAACCTAGTGTCCCTCAATGAAAGTCATGTCATGAGAGTCTATGGTGCTGAGAAAAGGAACCAGCAGGTCCCTTAGCTCCACAGGAGAGAAATGACCAGGCATGCCCCGATTTTGAACAGATAGAGAAAGAATATCTGTGTTTTTACATGCAGAGAGCATTTCTGGAAGCTTCCTCACGAAGCTGTTTTAGTAGCTGTCTCTGGGAATGGGCCCCCAAGGTCTGGAGTAGGACGGAGACTTCTTTTCATTTTCTATGCTTCTGTTCTATTTAACTTTTTTAATGAGGAATGAAATTGTCAATAATGTTGAGACACGAGGGTTTGACCTCGCTCACACGGGGAGCGGCCTGGCCGCGTGAGCGCTGCGTGCCGCTGCGGGGAGGCGTGCTGCAAACCGCACCGGATCACGTGCAGGCACCGAGCCGCTGTGCCCCAGCCACGGTACACGTTAGAGAAGACCCCACTCGAAGGCGCGATGAACAGTGAACCAGGATGGATGCCCCCGTGTCCTGCGTTCACACCACACCCGGGATCCCCAGAGGAGAAGGGGAGTCTCTGAAATCCCCACGGCTGCCACCCCGCTTCCTGGGAACAAGCACCTCTTCATGGATGTATTTCAGCTGATGAACCAACTTCAAGGCCAGAGGCCGGCTCCCAAAGAGCAGGTCTGAGGGATGCATGAGGGTTTTGCCTGCAGACCAGGCCGCAAGCCCCACCTCTCTGCCGAAGCAGGCATTGCTCCCCAGCGTCCCTGCCCCCCAGCTGGTGCCTGGCACACAGGCCACACTCGGCAGCATCGGTGAAGGGGTGAGTGGGTGGCTGTGGGCGGCCAGGCTGCCCAGGCGCTCACAGACCGGTAGGTCTGGAAGGGCTCTCGAGAGGAGACTCGGCCCCACGCACAGGTGTGACTTGCTCAAGGCTCATGGCAAGGGACAGAGCCGTGCTCAAACCCAAGACAGGTGAGCCACTCCCAGCGCCTCCTGCCCTCCTCGGCCCCCTGAGCACGCACAGAGTCACATTTTCCCAGACGTGACATACAGCAAACACTCCTCCCATCCACACCATCTCAGGCTTTAAAAATCTTTTTAAAATCAGTTTCCAGTCTGACAATTTTGTAAAGTACCCGGACCAACCAGACCCATCAACGCAGCCTTGTAGTTTAAAAAAGAAAAGGACTCTTCTCCCCACGTGCTGTGTGTAAGTTAGGACAGTGTCTGTGCAGTACCTACAAGATGCCAGGAAGACACCACTGTCTCCTTGGGGCGCGGACTCGAGGTCTCTCCCAGACTGAGCCAGACCACTCGGATGTGCAGAAGCAGCCCGACCTCATCAGAGACCACGTCCCCTGGGCCCAGAGATGAACCAAGCAGCCTCCATCAGCTCCTCTGTGTGTGCAAGTTCCACTTTACAGAGAGCCATGTGCTGAACTTCACGGATCATGTGTGCACGATTGTGTGTGTGTGGTTTTATCGCTCATCAGTGTTCACGGAGGACCCCCAGCTAAGTGAGAGGGCACAGCAGCGGAAACCAGCAGTCCCGATGGCACTCCCAGCTCAGCTCCACCGGCGGGTGACTGCAGGGAACTCAGGTCCCCTCTGCCTCAGCGTCCTATCTACAAAGTCGGGTTGGGGATTGGAACCCCTCAGGTGCTGTCCAGTTCATGTAAGACTAGATCATTGATTCCTCGGGGATGAGAGGTGGAAACCCCAAAGGCAAAGATTTTGCATGGATTGGTGAGCTCAGGACAGACCCAGCTCCCAGCCCGGCAAACAAAGAAGGCCCTCGGAACCCACCAGTGGTGTCAGGGAGCACCACGCACCGAGGACGCCCCTGCTTACCACCTCCCCCTGGCGCCTTCTCCCCACCCTGCCCGAGGTCAGGCCCCTGCCCCTGCACCTCCTATGGCAGTGCTGGTCCCAGCCCTGGCCCTCTCCTTTACTCCTCGGCCCACCCCGCCCTCTCTCACCACACTGCCACCGTCTCCAGCCCCCCCTTCCTCACAAGCCTGAGCCAGAGAGTCCCAGGGGGCTCTTCATCACATTTGAGAAACAAACCTTTGAACAAATGTGGGTAATCGCAAAGATGGGCCCAGCAGGACAACCAGGAGTGCTCATCTCTCTCCTGGCACGATGCCCCCGCCTTGGCTACCAACACACACGCATGCGCACACGCGTGCACACGGTCCCCAAATCCCAGACAGCTGGGAGTGAGTGTCCGCAGGAGGAACCCCACCAGCTCACCTCACCGGAGGCCAACTTCCAGAGCGGGCCTCCCCTCCTCCCCCCAGCTCTGGGCGCCGGGTTAGCTTGCCCTGCTGCCCTGGTGCCACAGCCTGCCTTGTGCGTGGAGGAGCCACAGGAAGCGCTGCAGCCAAGAAAGGCACGCCTGGAGCCCGGGGCCCAAAGCCCGGGCTGGCGGCGGTTGCTAAGAGACAGAGGATGCCCAGCTGGAATCGTGACTGAGCTTTCTTGTTTGTGCAAGAGCAAGGCGAAGAGGAAGGGAGAGGATGTGTTTGCTGTGATGAATTTCAGCCTCCACCAGATCCTGCCGGAGGAAGAAAAGATATCACTTAGGATTATACCCAATGATATTCAGTCTCTCCAGCCTTCTGGCGGCAGAAAAAGCTATAAGCCCCATTCCTTCCCTATTCCTTAAATATCTGCCCTGGAAAATTAAGCCAAAAAAAAAAAAAAAAGCCCTAGGCGAGGGTAAAGCTAGCCATTTTATTTTGTGAGGCACCGTGCTACAGAGGAGCAATCTGAGTCCAAGGTGTGGGCTCGGACTGTCCCATTCAATCCCAGCTGCTCTGTGTCCCTGGGCAAACAGCAGTCCTCATCTGTGCCTCGGTTTTTACTCCTATACAAGGAGCTAATATAAGTTCCCCTGAGGGGCTGTGAGGATTGGGCCCAGTAACCCCGGTGAAGCACCCAGCACGGTGCCCGGCTCTCAGCACCCAGGTGTTCACTTTTACTAGACGTGGACCAGCAGGGCTGGACCTTCCCGTGGACTTTCCGCTCATTGCTCTAGATGACGAACCGAAGCTATGGAATGGCCCAGACCAGTTGTTCTGGGACTGGCTCAGGTTGGGTGACGGGGGGAGGGTCATTTGCACCAGACCTGCTCTGTCCTGCCCTGGGAGAGGCAGCGCCCACCTTGCCAGCCTCCCGGGAGGTGCCCTGGGCCAGCGTCTCCCCAGTCCCAGCTCTGCTCTCTTCGCTCCCTCATCCCCGAGTGCAGGCCCCAAGCGCCTCCCCACTGCGCCCCATCAGGCGCTGGGTGTGGAGCAAGAACACCATGGGCACAACTCTGCTCCCCCGTCCCCGCCCCAAGCTTACAGCTGCTGACGCCTCCTCGGCCCACACAGACCCGGCCCCTCCCTGCCCCTGCTGGACCCCCTGCCAAGACCACTGCAACCTCTGTCCTCAAAACCCAGAACTCCGCACCCAGCTCCCAAGGCCCTGGCATCGCTCCTAAGTCCTAAAGCGGGTGAAGGCAAAGAGAAGAGGGAAACCAGAAGGAAGTGACCTCTGGGGGCAGGGCAGTCTCTGCCACCAGGGAAAGGAGTCAGGCTCAGGGAATGGGGATGTCAGAAAAAAGGGAGACGCTATGGACAGCACCTTCCGTGGGCCGATGAAAGAAATTTCTAAATCCTAAACCAAGCATGTGCTCTGATGCATGGATTTCCTTGTATAAAAATCTGGCACAGTATGACGATTCCTCAAAAATTAAACATAGAATTATCATATGATCCAGCAATTCCACTTCTGGGCATAAACCCAAAAGAAATGAAAGCAGGGTCTCAAACAGATACCCATACACGTGTTCATGACATCATTATTCACAATTGCCAAAAGGTGGGAGCAGCCCAAGTGCCTATCCATGGAGGAATGGATCAATAAAATGTGGTCTACACACTGGGATCTGATGTCGCCTTAAAAAGGAAAGAAATTCTGACACATTCTACAACATGGGTGAACCTTGAAGACATGCTAAGTGAAATAAGCCAGTCACAAAAGGACAAATACTGTGTGACTTCACTGATAGGAGATACCCAAAGGGGTCAAATTCACGGAGACAGAAAATAGAATGGTGGTTGTCAGGGGCTGGACTCTGGAGCCAAACTGTCTGGGTTCAAGCCCTGGCTCTTCTACTTTCTAGCTGTATGACATCGGGTAAGTTACTTAACCTCTCTGCGCCTTGGTTTCCCCATCTGTAAAAGAAGGAGAGCTCCACTTCCTTTATAAGGTTATTGAGAGGATTAAATGAGTTCATCTATGTCAAGCATTCAGAAAATCACGAGGAGCGTGGAAACACTTACCAGCACCACTGTTATCATCGGGGAGGGGGCGGGGGGCAAGCGCCATTCTGCCCAGGGTCTGCCATCTAAGAGCACTTCTGCCTGCCTTTTTCCCTAGATTTGCTCGCCCTGTGGCCTAGGTCTATAAGCAACCTGTGGTTCCCTGAGTGGGTAGGACGTCAGCCACATGGACAGTCTTGGTCACCAAATCCTGGTGGCTGGGACACAGAGCAGAGCCTGCAGAGCCCAGTGCAGCTGCCAGGACCACATCGCAGGACAGGCTGGGTGAGGGCCTGGGGGACCATGGCAATCCCTCCCTTCCCCGTCGGTCAGTACCAAAGGAGAGTGCCTCCCTCTGCCCCAAAGGACTGCTCAGCCACAGCCTGTCGCTCCCTGAGCAGCTGTGCGTCAGGGCCCATGGGGGCCTCTAATGCCCTTTTCTTTTCTTTTTCTTTGTTCTTTTTTTTGAGACAGAGTCTCACTTCTGTTGCTTGGGCTAGAGTGCCGTGGCGTCAGCCTAGCTCACAGCAACCTCAAACTCCTGGGCTCAATCGATCCTCCAGCCTCCCGAGTAGCTGTGACTACAGGCATGCGCCACCATGCCCGGCTAATTTTTTTATATGTGTGTATATATATTTAGTTAGCCCATTAATTTCTTTCTATTTATAGTAGAGATGGGGGGTCTCGCTCTTGTTCAGGCTGGTCTCGAACTCCTGACCTTGAGCAATGCACCCACCTCGGCCTCCCAGAGTGCTAGGATTACAGGCGTGAGCCACCGCACCCAGCCTCTAATGCCCTTTTCCAATCCTGCCCGCAGCTCTCACCACACACACTCTCGTCACAAACAGGCCCACGGAAGCAGCTAATTCAAACAAACTCCGCCTGGGCGCTGACAGCCTCTGGTGGATGTGACGATGCAAACAGGGCCTTTCTCCAGGCTGCGCCCACCCAGCCCTAGGCCAGGCGGTGGGGGCGGGGTTGCACCCAACCAGCCCGCATGGGCACACAGGCCCAGGCCCCCGCCAGCCACGCTGGGCTCGGCCAGCAACACACTCCCCACAGTCACACGCGCTCACCACCGCCCCGCCACGAGCGGGCACGGGAGAGCCTTGGAGCAGCAGACGTGAGTTCCGTCCTCTGGAGGCTGTGACATTCCCCAGACGGCTCCAGCAAAGTGCCTTAAAGGCAGAGGACTGGGGGCTGGTGACTCCAGGCACAGAACTTCCTGGCAGTCTCTTGTATTATTGTAAACATGCTAGCCAATTTTGCATTCTAATCCGTAATGTGCCATTTTCGTCTTCCCAACAGTCATGAGAATGACAGGCACTGATATATAAGGAGCACGTGCCCTGTTTTAGGCACTGTCCTGAAACACTGTCCTGAGCTCTCTCCACATCTCACTTCGTGTGCTGTGCCAAGCCTATGGGTGGGCACCATAGCACCCCCATGTTACAGATGAGGACTGGAAGGCATAAAGAGGGGGGCCACGTGCCCAAGTGCCAGAGCTGGGACAGGAACCCAGCCTGCCCCCAAATATATTCCTTTAACAGCCTCCTGGATATAATATGTAAAACAGTTTTTAGTCACTTAACTGCCCATCCCCCAATTTTTTAAGTGAAACTGAAGCTCCAGGACCATTGCCCCAGTGAGCCCTGTGGCTGCATGCACTGGCCTGCCCCACTGAGACGTCCAAACGCTTGCAGGACCTGCCTGCAAAGTTCAAGTTCTAGACACTGCAAACTGAGAAGCCCCCCTGCCAGCCAGGCCCCCTCCTCTGGCTTCCCAGACCCTGGCGTCTGGCCCCTCTGCAGGCTCAGGTGAGCCCAGGTCCCAGACGAAGCCCCTTCCCTCCCCTCCTTCCTCTTCCCTTCCACAGTGACAGAGTTTCGAATCGTAGCATGTTATTTCCCAGCTCTAACCCATAAGGGCCTCTTGGTTCCCTGAGCCTCGGGCCACCTCCAGAGCTGCCACATACAACAGGTGCCTGTGCCACAGTCCACGGCCAAGACTTTGTACCCAAATTGTCCAGTGGAGCATTAGCTTGGCCCGTGTCCCAGGCCACCAATCCTGTAATCAGCCCATTCCCACCACCCCGTCTGAGTCCTGGGCTCAGGCCCTAAACTCCAAATTATGACCCAACAGAATCTAAAATGCCAAGTGCCCCCTCGCTGTACTTCCAAGGGTCACCCCCTTTCCACTGCATTCCCCCATCCTGGGGCCCAGTGACCACCCAGCTCACCAGTCCCACCTGCCAGGTCGCGCTGGAGACTCCCGTGCCTCTGGGATGGGCGTCTTGTCCACCTGCCTAAATCTCTAGCACTGGCATGGCCAGCACGCGGGCTCCTGGCCCACCCCTGTCCTGCCTAAACGGAGACCCTACACGAGAGGGAGAACAGCAACGTGGTCACGCAGGAGGAAGCGGCCAAAGATGAGCGTCTTTGGTGGGCCTGAAATGAGTCACTGGCAGTCCCACTTCTGGGACAGTCCCCCCTTGAGTGTTTAGATGGAAACAGTCACTAGCTCTTGTTCCCCGGTCACAGAGTAAATCTGGGTGAGCCTGGAAACCGGGGAGACACGTGCTCGTAGCAGCCTTGGTCACAGAGCCAGAGGGTGGCAGCCGTCCAGTGCCCGCCTGTGGATGAACGGATTCGCACAGTGTGGTCCATACAGACAACAGAACGTTATTCAGCATTAAAAGGGAAGGACATTCTGACACATGCTACAGTGTGGAGGAACCTTGAGGACATCATGCTACGTGAAATAAGCCAGTCACCAAAGGACAGACACTGTGTGATTCCACTCATGTGAGGGACCGAGGGCAGTCAAATTTACAGAGACAGAAAGCAGAATGGTGGCCGCGGGGCCGGGGGAGGGGAGCACGGGAGTTGTTGATTAATGGCTATGGAGTTCTGTTTTATAAAAGGAAGAAGTTCTAGAGATTGGCTGTGCAGCAATGTGAATCTACTCAGCTCTACTGAACTGTACACTGTAAAAAGAGGTTATATTTTATGTTATGTGTATCCTACCTCAATTTAAAAATTTTAAAATAAAGGTGGGGAGAATAAGTAGATTGCATGTGATTACATATAATCCATCTCCTATTTGCTTGGAATCGCATTTATAAGAAGCTGTGCTGAAGGGTTTGGGGAGGAAAAGATCTGGATGTTTCCTGGGCCCCTAAAAGGTGACGCTGGCACCCACCCTGCTCGCTGCCCAGTCCCCTGGTCTCTCCGCCATTTCTGGACAGCCAGCGCCCTTGCTATATCAGATGTGGACGTGTCTTTGCCGTCACCGTGCTGCCAGGCTAGCTGTCCGCAGGGCGGACGTCCTAGCTGCTGCTGAGCGCTTCCCACAGTGCTCGCAGTCCTAAGGGAGCGCCCAGCGGGCAGCCCCAAACCCTGGGCACATCCTCCCAGAGGCTGGGGA
This sequence comes from Microcebus murinus, assembly GCF_040939455.1. Taxonomy (NCBI): domain Eukaryota; kingdom Metazoa; phylum Chordata; class Mammalia; order Primates; family Cheirogaleidae; genus Microcebus; species Microcebus murinus. The sequence continues at coordinate 28,574,977 of NC_134117.1, read as the reverse complement.
GGCCACACTTCCGCTCCCCAAGGAGGAGTGTTGGCTCAGCCCTGGCGGGGTCCTCAGCCTGGCCCTCCCGCCCCGCCCACCTCCTCCCACAGCCCCGGGTCCCCACAGTCACAGCCGCAGTTGTGTGACAAATGATCCAGGAGGTCCTGGGGACGCCGTCTCATTCTGCAGGCGTTATTGTGCCTGACCCAAACCCAAATACCCAGGCCCCAGTCTCCCGGGTGACACCTGAAGGCCCCGGTTTCCTGGCAACCAGGAACAATGGCCCCTGGGAAAAGCACACACAGTTTGGGAAAGGGCAGCCTTTTCTCTCTGCGCCCCTGGGTAGGATGGGGAGCAGCGGCACTTCTGCAGGCAGAGTCTCCAGTCCAGCCTCGGAGGAGAGGGGCCTCCCTCGCCCACCTGCTCACCCTGCCCGAGCTGCACGACCTCTCCCACCTGGGGTGTTCCAGCGGCTCTCTGAGGGACAAAAGCCCCTCTGAGCTGACCCACTGCCCATCCTCTCCCTTGGCAGGCATCCCTGCACCACAGGCCCCCAGAGCTGATCAAGGTGTTCTGCTGACTTCCATCGTCATCTTTTCCCCTTTGATTTCCTGGCTTCCCAGTTAGATGATATGGTCCCGGAAGAGCGGAGAAAACTCAGGCGTTGACGTCAGACAGCACTTGAATAAATAAGCATCCCTCCCGGCCACTCACTCACTCACTGTGCAACCTGGGCAAGTCACCAAGTGAGAACACTCAGTGCCCCATCTGTGAAACTGGGATAAAATGGCTACACGCGTTGGGCAGCTCCACAGGAGCACGCGGGAGCACACAGCAGTGGTGACGACTCCCCTTTCTGGCTCTGGAGTGTCAAAAGACGCAGAGACCCCGATGATCTGAAAGAGACCGAGCAGGTCCCCGAGCTGACTGCACCCTTCCCCTCATGCCCCCTGACTGCAGACGGTGGGAGAGCTGGACTTCGTGGGCGCAGAATCCAGCCCCCAGCGCCCCCGCAGATGCCAGGGCTCCGATGAAGTGCTGGCACCTCCTCTCAAACCAGGAAATCTCTAGAGAACCCTGGTGAGTTGTGAAGGTTGCCACTGGTGAAATAACTCCTGCCTGAAAGGCTTTTTTTTAACTCACCCAAGTCCTGCTCATCTAAAAAATTCCTTCTGATTGAAACCCGCAAGGCAATTTCTGCAACGTTCACCACCTGAATTTTGAGTCATGTTCTTCTTCTCTACCCTCTGTAGTTCCTGGGACTCCGTGTCACCTCCCATCTCCAACGAGACAGGAAGGGAGCAAGGGCTGTGGCTTCCATTTTAGGACAGCACAAGCAGACTCAAAGTCAGCGAGGCCACGGGGGTGTGGGTGTGGGCGGGTAATGTCACAGCTGGGGCCGGGAGGCAGCGTGGGCATACAGCCCAGCCAGCCCTGCTGGCAGAGGGTGCCAGGAGCAGAGGCAGAAGCTTGCAGCACAGATCACAGGGGACAGAAGGCCCCTGGTCCAGGGGAGCAAGAGCTGCTCAAAATCACAGACACGAGAGAAGACAGGCAGCAAAAAGGCCACAGCCAGATGACACCAGGGCCAAGGATGCAGTGAGGCACCGGTGCTCCGGGCAAGGGCTCAGGTGTGGCAGACCTGACTTCTCATCACCAGACGCAGCAGCACCAGCGAGCAGCAGGGCAGAGGGCCAGGCTCAGGCACCCCTTCCCCAGGGGACCTCCTGGGGCCCCCTCCAGCTCCGGTGCCTCTGTTCTAGGTCCCCGAGAACCACAGTCCTCTCCTGCATAGCACCCACCTCTGCTCCTTTGCTGATTAGAGCAACAGCACGGTTGCTTTCTGTCTCTGCACTTTGCGATGCAGCTAAGCCCTGTACCACCAGCCATCTGAGGTTTAGGATAATACTCCTCCCCTCTAGCTCACGCCACTGCCATCCCCACCAGCACCCACCAGCAGAACTCACAGCCCTTTCTCTCACCACGGCACCCCCAGAGACCGAAATGAGGCAGACACAGAAATATTTGTTGAGTGTGTTAGAAATGAAAGATTAAAGATCTAACCCAGGAAAAGCCAGAGGTCTGCAGGCCCAGACTGAGACCCCTGTGCCCAGGTCTCCAAGGCACGGACTTCATGGATGGCACCCGGCACGCAAGGCGGAGCAGCCTGGGAGCCAGCAGAGCCACCTAACTAATTAGTGCCCGGGATTTTGTGCCCTCCGCCATCGCTTCAGTGTGCATGCATGCGTGTGTGTGTGTGTATGTGCGTGTGTGTGTATGTGCGTGCGTGTGTGTGTGTGTGTGTGTTGGTACACAACTCCATCCTCCCCCCAGGAGGGAGGCCCTGCAAGGTAACAGTGGGCCTGCAGAGCCGGGGCGACAGCATAGCTGCTGCTCCCAGAGCTGACGTCGCCAGAGACTTGGCGCTGCCCACCAGCATCCTCACACCGGCCCTGTGAAGTAGGGCCCCCATCTCACAGATGAGGAAATAGGCTCAGGAGTTACACTGAAAGAGCAGCTGCAAGACTTGAACGCAAAGCCCACACTCCCAACCAGAGTGCACTGAGCTTAAATGCAGGAGGCCAGCCAGGCACGATCTCGAAGAAAAAAAAAAAGGTAGGGTTTCCTTGGTAGGCAGAGAGCAAGAAGCAGAAATGAATCAGCAAGGGTGAAAGAGGAGAGCGTGGTGACTTGGGAGTTGGAACCGAGCTCGGGGAGAATGCCGGCCCCTGCAGGTTGAGCTGGGCAGCCCAAGGCCCTGGAAGGCAAAAGGCCCCAAACCTGAGCACAGCGCAGAGGTAAGTCCAGGGGGGCGGCTCTCCCTGGTGCTGGGCTCCGGGCCTCCTCAGAGGACTGCTCCACCAAGGGAGGGAGGGCTGCAGGAGGGATTTAAACACCCTTGGTCCAGCCTCCTGACCTGCAAGGGACAAAGCTGGAGACCAGCTCAGCGGGTGGGTTTTTGGTTAAAAACATTTCCCTTAGGCATAGAAGGGATAATTCCATTTTGCCTGCCCTAAAGAAGAACACCCCAGGAACCAACACCCCCTGCCTGGGGAGGGATGCAGAAGGGACGGTGGCTGGCCAGGCACTCAGGCCCTGCATGGGCTCCTGAATGTCTGGGGTCTTTGGGATGATGATGGAATTAAATGTTGGGGTGGGGTCTCGGGCTGGCTAGCCTGAGGTGTCAGCACCTGCATTTAGCACCGGGCTAAATAAAGAAAGAGGACTAATAAAACAGTATCTGAAGGTGCTGTAAGTTATGATAAATGTGTCCAAACAAATTCATAGAATTTACAACACTAGGAGTGAACCCTAACATGAACTGTGGACTCTGGTAACGGTGTGTAGGTTCGTCCGTTATGACAAATGTGGCGCTCCGGTAGGGGGGTTGACAACAGGGGAGGCTGTGCCTGTTGGGGGCGGGGGCACATGGGATGTCTCTGCACCTTGCACTCAGTTTTGCTGTGAACCTAAAACTGCTCTAAAAAATAAAACCTTTTTTTTTAAAAGGGGGTTTTCCATGAAGCTAAGGAAGTTTATATTTCACGGCCCCTCATTCTCATGGGCCCCTCCTACAGTGTGAGTGGGTCACAAACAATGTATCCATAAGGCATTATAATTTTGTAAATTTTTCAGAGCAATATTTTTATATGCTTGCTTTTAGAAATCCCCTCATTTAAAAAAGAAAGAAAAGAAAGAAAAAAAGAAAAACAAAACAAAAAGCTTTAGTCTCTTTCCCCCACCCTGTTCCACAAAAACAACAACAATAACAACAACAACAAAAACCCATCTCCTTCTTACATGAAAATAAAAAACAAACTATCTCTGCCAGGCTTCTTACAGAGTACTGATGGGCATGATTTGCCCACCCCAACACGCTGCTCATGCCAAGAAATGAGCCAAAATGAGTGATCCCTCCATGTTTAACAAAGCTCCTAATTGCAGAGTGGGCGAGATTCAGAGGCACATTGTTGGTGAATAGGAGGCAACACCGTGTCCTCCGGGCATGGGGAGACATGCCCGGGGGCAGTGGCGGGGTCACAAGGAAGCCTCTCAACCCAGGTCCCCTCTGGGCGTGAGCTGGTATTAACAATGCGGACAGGGGATCGGAACAGATTGAACAGCCGAGTCCTGCCTGTTAGAGTCAAAACGGATAACTGTCAAACCCTCGCCCTCAACAAAGACTGATGCTCTCAGAGTTAAATGAGCTGGAAAGACCAGCACGCACCCTGCCAACCTGGTCTCCACACCGAGACGATGTGCAGTGAGTGGGATCAGAGAAAAGGGAACATTTTTGCTGATTTACCTCCAGTCCCCCTGATAGCATAAAAAACAACTGCATTTTTATTTCATTAAAAATGTTTTCCTCCTCTTAAATAATAAAGGAAATTCTTTATAGACTCTGTCCAGCCAGGAAGCATGAGCTGCTAACTGAAGCACTTTAGAGAGAGACCCTGTCTTCATGGCTCATTTCTCCCTTACTGGAAAGAACTCCACATGTTTGATATCCAGACCAAATTTCCAGAATCTCAGCTGCATTTGGTTGCTTGATTCTCTTTGTTAAAAAAAAAAAAATCAAACTACAAATTATCAAAAAAAAAAAAAAAAAAAAACACCTTTGGAAAATTTTGCTCCAACATATTCTAAGTATAGGATGAGGATTAAGATGCTGGAAATGTCTGGGCAAGGTGGCTCACACCTGTAATCCTAACACTCTGGGAGGCGGAGGTGGGAGAAACATTTGAGCCCAGTAGTTGGAGACCAGCCTGAGCAAGAGCAACACGCCATCTTTACAAAAAAAAAAAATAGAGAAATTAGCTTGGCATGGTGGTGCACACCTGTAGTCCCAGCTACTCAGGAAGATGAGGCAGGAGGATCCCTTGAGCTCAGGAATTTGAGGTTGCAGTGAGCTATGATGACACCACTAGCCCAGGCAACAGAGCAAGTCTCTGTCTCAACAACCAAAAAAAAGATGCGGAAATGGAATTGTTGATGGAAAATACAATATTGGCAGGACTCAAAACTTGAATATATGGAGGGCTGACTTTTCATATATGCAGGTTCTGAAGGCTTATCACCAGACTTGAGTATGCACAGATTTTGGTATCTGATGGGGGAAGGGTGGGCTGGAACTAATCCCCCGAGTATACCGCGAGCCGACTGTATTTGGGTAGCACCAGACAATACTACATGCAGAGTCCAGATGTAAGCTGCATAATGGCATCCCCATATAAGGGCCTCAGAGTCACCTGCGCCTTCAGAAATGCACAGTTGACACCTGAATTCGCATCCACCATCAGCAGATGGCACTTACAGACAAGGGACACACTCCTATAGGGAGCCCAGGGGACAGAGTCACTGTGGCCTGTGGTCAATGTGCAAATGACCAGTTGTGCACAGCCTTCCTCAAGGGACAACTGAGATCTCACGCCATGTCCAGCTGGCTGTGAATGATGCTATTTAAAATCATCAGTAAATCAGCTCCAGCCCTTGCTTACACAGTTTACTGTAAGGCTCTGCCCAAAATGATTCCTTCCCCTTTGTTTCCTATGAACAGAGCTGTGACTTGTAGGAAACTGGTTTGTTTTCTCCAGTTGCCTTTAGAGGTTACTCAGAAACCCAGAGGCAGTGACCACATTTCAAAATATCTGAGACAGAAGGTGGGGGCGGGTGGTGTTGGAACAGCTGTGTAACTGACAAGTGCACCTCTGTCCTGGTGAAATACGATTTTTCACTTCCATTCGTTTTCTTTCACATTCCATTTATTTCATTTCATGGGCACTGAGAGGGAAAAAGCCAGGCTACCAACCTGCCATCAAATTTGCACAGCCTACATCACCCACTTGAGAAATCAGCCGCCGCTGCACCGCCAGCCAACACCGTGCCTAAGCCCAAGACCGCATCCAATCCCTCCTGCTATTTCCTGCGCCCGACAAGTGACTGCAGGCAGCAAGCTTGTGATAAGCCGGCTGGGTGAATAAATCCGTCCATGCATCCAGAGAAGGAAGTCAGGCCGGGCCCCCAGCCCGAGCCGGGGAGAAGGCTCAGGAGGAGGGCTACATTTCAGCCGTCTCCACGATTCCTGCCACCTTCAGGGGGGACACGCACCATGGGAAACTGAAGTCTACCTCGCAAACGCCAGCCAGGAACGACACTAACGGTTCTCGCCCACAGCCAGGAGCGCTGGAGGAGAGGCGCCCTGGCCGCTCCCGTCCGCTGCCCGCCCTCTTTTCTCTTCCCTCCTAAACCTGTTCTACAGCCCGTGAGAGGAGAGCCCGTCACACACACGGATACTAATAGGTACATAAATAGGAAGTGATTTTTGCCCCTGTGTTTTGTTTTGTTTTCTAAGAAAAGAGTATTACTAACTTGATCAGAAAACAGTGGTCTGTGAGAGAACCAAACCTCCACCCACCGCACACTGTTCTGGACGCTGGGACGCCCCTGGTTGTTTGGGGAAGCCCGTGGGAGCCACCAAAGTCCAAATACAAACTGCTAAATGGCTTCCTCCAAAGCCCCAGGTAATAAATATACTGTCCCCTTTGAGAGCTGACACGTCCAAAGGATTCCCCTAGAAATGGCATGTGGAGTTCCGGGGGCCTCAGCGACCAGGAAAACCATGTCTTTGAATCCTCCCGCGGGGGCACCGGGGCCTCTGTGGGACACGGCGTGCTCCCGCTGAACAGCTGGGGACCCCAAGTGGGCAAAGCCTCTCACAAGCTGGTGCCCTGGGGTGGGACCGAGCGGGGTCTCAGTCAGGTGCCCACGGCCCCCACTGGGAGTGGAGCGGATGGCGGCACGGACACCTCTTTGTGCCCGTTCCTGGCACTTAGCCCGAGGCGCTCCTCTTCCTCGCTGTCCTTCCCCGGGCCCTGCAGGGCGATGGAACCCCAGCATGGCTTTTCCCCTTCAAGCCATCCCTCACCCTGGCCACATCCCTGGGAGCGGGAAGCTCTCTGGCTTTGGTCGTGGGGAGGGTGAAAGAGCGGCCCCTGTCTCCCTGCCAAGGGGGGTGTCGCGCCACCAGAATTTATGTGCCAGCTTTCCTTGTACCAGCTTTTCCCAGGTTACCTCCCCACCCATTACTACCCCATTAGTTGCCATGTGCTTCTCCCTGACTGTCACCAGCCCACACTGCCTCTTTGTTACCCTGCAGCTCTCAGGCCGGCCCCTCCGGACAAGGGGCTAAGCCGAAACTGCGAATTGTGAAATATTTCCTCCCTCTCTCCTGTTCCCCCTCCCACCGCCCTCCTCCGGGCCCCAGAGCCTTTAGTAAAACAAACCCGCCAAAGGGAATTCTCCGCTCTGTTTGCACAGCACGAGTGGGCCCCGAGTTGCCTGGAGCCCCTCGTTCTCCATAAACACACTTCCCCTCCTGATTGGTATTCCGTCAATACCTTCCTTTCCGAGCCCTTCCCTGCTAGGCCCCCTCGATCTGCCGACAGAGGGCCTTTGTTGAGGGAGCAGAGGGGTGCAAACACCAGGGCTCCGAGACAACTGCGCTCGACTTCAAAGGCGCAAATGAGTCACTGCTCGGCAGGCGACGGCCCGGTGTGGGACAGGCCCAGGGGACAGCGGGCTCCTCTGGGCACTTCCAGTATCAGACCTGTCCCCAGGAGAATTTTGCTGGAGGATAAACTTTCTGTGTCTGTTTACAGATCAGACGTCATTTCCAAAGCAATCCGTTGATTTTTATTGTTCCAAATTTGACTCCAAAACGTGGGCCAGAATCTGGGGTCTGGTAAATATTTTGTTACACAGTTCGCTGGAACCGCTTTGCTGTAAGGGATGGCTTCCAACACCAGGAACTTGGGCTAGGGGACTTCCAGGCCCCTGCCGTCTGCCAGCCGCATGTGTCTGCAAGCAGATTAACCAACCCGAACGAACGCCGCTCAGACTGCCTATTCCCCACTCGCCGGCCGCCCCCCTTCTCCCTTGCAGGGGCTCTGCATCTAAAAGCACCCCAAGGTCATCAAGCCCAGGCTCCCCCAGCAGCTCCTGGCAGATGCGGATGCAGCTCCTCCTTGGAGGGCTCCAGGCCCGAGGCCACGCCAGAGCAGCCCACCTCTCCCCAGCCAGCGCACGCAGGAGGCCTGCCTCGAGCAGATCAAAACCCACTTCCACCCACCGGACCCAGCTCCTGGAACAAATTGGCTCCCTCATGCTCATGACAGCCCTTCACACAGATTTGAAAATTACTCTCTGGTTCCCCCATGTTTTTTCTTCATCACACCAAACAGCCCAAGGCACCTGGATTATTTCCCACGTGCAATGGTTTCCAGATGTCGCCCAGCGCCAGCTACCCTCCTCCAGAGCATGCTCAGTGACCTCCGCGCACTGCACACAGTGAAACACAGACCCTGGTACTGAACACTGTTCTCTGGGTGTGCTCGAGTCCACACAGACTAGAACACGGCTGTCGCCTCTCCTGGAAAGGACACTCTGCCTCTGTTAATTCAGCCCGAGACTACTATACACGCACTCTTTCAGCCACCTACGCACACTCGTGACCCCATCCTCAGCTGGAAGTCACAGGCCCTCTTCACAGGCGCTGCCACCAGGTCTCCCCTACTCAGTGCTTCCACAGTCACCTTCAGATTTGTCAATATTCAGTTTCCCCTCGTTGATCCCACCCAGTTCACGGAGATTGGTTTTCAATCTTCTTTCCATCATCTTGAGTACCGTGGCCAGCCCTTTGCAGTTTTGTGCTTCCTACAAATCTGCTGACTATTCCGTCTGTACACTCATCCAAGTCATTAACAAACATGAAAAACAGAGCAGAGTTCAGAGATGCTAAGTGACTTGCCTAAGGTGTCACAGCCAGATGGACACACAAGTGTCCTGGCTCCCTGTCCAGTGCTTGCTTCTCTTACACTCTGCCAAAACGTCCCCTGGATGCCTCAGACTGCTCCCTCCCCAGCCCTCTGCCACCCCCATCTCCTCACTGGTCCATCCCAAGAGACCCTGTTTATGGACAGGAAGGCCTGGTAAGGGCTGGCTTCCTGCGAGGAAGATGGGGAAACTGCCCCTTGGCTAAAGGGCCTTAGCTTATTAAGTCATACTGGCTTCCTGGAGCTATAACCCCATGCTTCTCAAATGAGAACCCCTGGAATAGCACCCCAACAGACCAGGGCAACAGGGCTAGAAGGACAAGGAAGTCCTGGGGTACTCCTTCACAGAGCTGCTGGGGATGGGTGGGGTAGAACAAGGGAGGCCACAGAGACTATGGGATACCTATGAATCTTGAAAGTAATCAATACAGTGCACAGATAGTTGTTTCAAGATGGCTTTAGCCCCATGACCTCTTATAAATAATTCTCACAGATCTGTCCTTGACACATGCATGGGTCCTTGAAGGATCTGCCAAAGACAAGGACTAGTTAAAGGGCTGACCCTTGGCACACACCCTTGCTCTGAGTATAACTCTAGAGAGCAGCACCAAGGTCACTGGGTGAACATGCTAGGAACACAGGTCATGGTTAGTACAAGGATTCCTAATGATCAGAGCTACCCGCCAACAAGACCAGATGTCTTGTGAAGTACCGAGCTCCCATCACCCGAAGTGTTTAAGCAGAAGCTAGAGTAGATGACTTTTGTCTCATTTGAATCTAAAGATCTAAGCTCCTGTGCCCTCATGTCTTCTGTGCTTCTGAGTAAAAATCCATCACTGAACCTCAAATAGCCAAAATAATTTTGAAAAAGAAGAATGAAGCTGGAGGACTTACATTTCCTGATTTCAAAACTTACTACAAAGCTACGGTGATCACAACAGTATTGTACTGGCATAATGACAAATTGACTGGCGGAATAGAACAGAGAGCCCCAAAATGAGCCCTTGTGTGTGGTCAAATGATCTTCACCAAGGGTGCCAAGACCATTTAATGAGGAAAAGACAGCCTCTGCAACAAATGGTGCTGGGAAAACTGGATATCATATGCAGAAGAATAAAGTTGGGCCCTTTATTTTAATAAAGTTGGGCCCTATTTACAAAAATCAACTTAAATGGATCAAAGACCTAAATGAAAAACCTAAAACAATAAAACTCCTAGAAGAAAACACAGGGGAAAGCCTTCATGACATGGGACTTGGCAATGAGTTCTTGGATATGACACCAAAGGCACAGTAAACAAAAGCAAAAATAGATGAATTGGGACTACATCAGACTTAAAACTTTGTGCATCAAAAGACACATCAATGAAATTAAAGAATGAAAAGGCAACCTATGGGATGGGATAAAATATTTGCAAATCACATATCTGATAAGGGGTTAATATCCAGAATATATAAAAAAATTATCTAACTCAACAATAAAAAATCAAATAACCCAATTAAAAATGGGAAAAGACTTGAATAGAAATTTCTCCAAAGATGATATACAAATGACCAACATAACTAATCAAATTATGCTCAACATAGCTAACATGCTCAACATAACCAATCATCAGAGAAATGCAAATCAAAACTACCATAATTTGGCCGGGCGCGGTGGCTCACGCCTGTAATCCTAGCACTCTGGGAGGCCGAGGCGGGCGGATTGCTCAAGGTCAGGAGTTCAAAACCAGCCTGAGCGAGACCCCGTCTCTACCATAAAAATAGAAAGAAATTAATTGGCCAACTAATATATATATATAAAAAATTAGCCGGGCATGGTGGCGCATGCCTGTAGTCCCAGCTACTCGGGAGGCTGAGGCAGGAGGATCGCTTGAGCCCAGGAGTTTGAGGTTGCTGTGAGCTAGGCTGATGCCACAGCACTCACTCTAGCCTAGGCAAGAAAGCAAGACTCTGTCTCAAAAAACAAAAAAAAAAAAAAAAAAACTACCATGATGTATCTCCTCACACCCATTAGGATGGCTACTATCGGAATAAAAAGAGAGAGAGAAAATAACAAATTTGGGTAAGGATGTGGAGAAATTGGAACACTTGTGCACTGATGGTGAGAATGTAAAATGGTGCAGCTGCTATGGAAAGCAGTATGACTGTTCCTCACAAAATTAAGAATAGAACTACCATATGATCCAGCCATCCCACTTCTGGGGAAATATCCAAAAGAACTGAAAGCAGGGTCTCAAAGAGACATTTGTGCACCCATGTTCATAGCAGCACTACTCACAATAGCCAAGAGGTGGCAGTAACCCAAATGTCTGTCACAGATGAATGGATAAATAAAATATGGTCTACACATATAACGGAATATTATTCAGCCTTAAAAGGTAAGGAAATCCTGTCACATGCCACAGCATGGATGAACATTGAGGACATGGTGCTAAGTGAAATAAGCCAGTCACAAAAGGACAAATATTGCATGATTCCATTTGTATGAGGTACCTACAGTAGTCAAATTCATGGAAACAGAAAGTGGAATGGGGCTTACCAGGGGCCGGGGGGAGAGGGGAAGGAGGGTCTCTATAATGGGAATAGAGTTTCAGTTTGACAAGACGAGTACGTTCTGGATATATGTTTAACAACAACATGATTACACGTGCCACTACTAAGCTGTACTCTAAAAAAGAAAGATGGTAACTTTTATGTTATGTGTGTTTTATCATAATTTTTTCAAAAGCCAACAGGGATGAGAGGCAGGACAGTCTAGAACAGGAAGGAAGGAGGGACAGGGCTTGGGTTTCAGTGGAGCAGAACCAAGCTGCAGGTGCACCAGCGAGTGCTGAGGCGTCTTTTGGAACATGAATACCAACCTCAGCTGCCCCTGTGGACTTGTAATGCCAAGATAACCTGAAGTCCCAAAGGAACTAGGGTGTGTCTTCTAGGAAAGCCTCTTGGTGCTAAGAGGCTCAACGTTGACATTAAGATTAGATTAAGCAGAGATTGATTAATGGAAAAGGTAAGGAGTTTATTTCTTTTAAATTTCCAGATGTTTATTTCTTTAAATTTTATGCAATTATAGATCAAGAACGTAAGGGTAATGAATTGTAATTTGTGTTAATGTTCATGCCAAGTTAATCTAATAAAGAGCTCTATATTAAAGTCCACTCACAGGGAATGCGTTCAGAGAAAGAGGCTACAGAAATTCTTCCATGTGTATGAAGTCACTACCTCATTTTGAGTCTATAAAACCAAAGAAAGAAGAGATTTCACGCGCAAAGCTCTCAGGCAGCAGGCTAAGCCGCCTGCCAAATCCAGAGTGAGCAGAGGCAAGATGCAAAGAGAGAGATAAAAAGCTCTGTCCCCGACAGAGATGACAGGCAGGGACCTAGAGCGGGCCCTGCTGTCTGTAACCTCCTGCAGAGGCCGAGGTAAAGGAGGAGCCTGCAGGCCCCTGCAGCCAAGGGCTACTCCTGAAGACTTCTGGGACAGTAAATTGTCCTCCACATCCAAGCAACAAGGCAGGAGGGGGCATGTCGCCCACCCCCACACCCCATCGCTTCTGCTGGTTTGAGTGATGATCACAATCACAGTGCCTGGGCTGCATGCTCCATACAAATCACCCCAATCCTTACAACCCCCCAACACTCCACAGATGAGGAAATAGACACAGAGAGGTTGGGTAACTTGCCCAGAATCCCACAGCTAATCAGTACCCACGATCACTGGACTCAAAAGAGAGGGCTGGACACCAAGGAGCCTAACTATACACTGGAAGAGCTGCAGGGCTGCCCAGGGGCCTTGCCCTTGGTGTGCGCAGGTTACTGCCCTCCAAAGGGAAGAGACCACGTGGTAGACAGCATAATGCCCTCCCCACAGATGCCCATGCCTAATTCCTAGTACCTGCAAATGTGTTAGCTTACATGGCAAAGGGGACTTTGCAGATGGGATTAGGTTGAGGATTAGGATATGTGCCTGGATTCTCCCGGTGGGCCCAGTGTAATCACGAGGGTCCCTACGAGGGAAAGAAGGGGGCAGGAGGGAGCAGAAGTCAGAGTGGCGCAGCCACAGGCCAAGGGATGCGGGCAGCCTATAGAAGCTGAGAAAGGAACGGAACAGATTCCAAGCTCCCCTAGAGCCTCCAGGAAGAATGCAGCTCTGCATACAAGGTTCTGGGTCCGTGAAACTGTGACGAGGCATCCTAGAGAAACAGGGCCATGTTAGTATTAGCTCAGGTGAGTCAGAGAACATTAGCAAGCCTCCAGCTGCCTCGTTAAGATGTGAAAAAATACACCACATGTCAAACTCTGAGAGTTTTGCTAAGAAGCTTTTTGCAGAGAGCCAAGTGCGTTAAGGGTATCTAGTATTATTTTGATGCTGCCTATTTTTCCTAAAAGGTAAGCACTTCCTTCTAGGTTAGTGCCCACCTCGACAGCCTCAAACAGGCCGTCTGATCTGAGAAGCCCAACCAGAGCCCACTCCTGTGCGCGGTATCCATGTGAGGGTCCGCTCATGCCCAGGCCACTTGTCACCTCCAGCAACTGGCCAGAGAGAGGCCTGTATCTCCTCAGCAAAGGTCAGCACTTGGCCTGTACTTGGTCAGTACTTGGCCTTTCCCCTCAGAGAACTGAGGGGAAAAGAGCCAGAGATTAAGACTCGGAGATGGGTTTATCTGCTCTGTACCTCCCCTCTGCTCCAAAGCTCCCCAAAAGAGCAGGAGACACTCAGAGCTCTTCTGGGACAAAGATGAGGCTTCTTCCAAGATGCTCCACCTTACCACCGGGGCCAATGCCAGGCTGACCATGGAGGTGGACAGCCCAGGGGCTCCTTGCCCTACAGCATGGGGGTGGGGGGGCAGGAACAGGCTCGAACGCAGAAGGCAGTGGTTTGGGCCATGTCACCAGAAAGATGCCGTTTGATGCCTCTCCCACCCCACCCCAAACCCAACATTTGAAAGATTCGGGCTGTTAAAATATCTTCATTAATAATGTATCTTCCCATATTTTTATTAATCAAGAGCTATTAATTAACTGCCAGGCAGGATTTCTCATGAGCATCGGCTAGCCAGCCCTGCGCCACCACGCTGATTCCAAACCACAGGGTTCCAGCCACAGCCAAAGACGGCACATTTGAGTGACCACGTTTTGCCTTACGGCACACACTGCAAAGAGCTTGCGGAGCCCCCATCACTTCTTCTTTGAGCTCCTTGATCTGCTGACGCCTGGCTGGGAATCCCAAGTAGGGAGGGGTAGGACCTCCGGGCCACAGTGCTCATCCTAAGGGGAGGGTGTGACAAGAAGACGCTGGGCCCTCGCCCTCCTCATCGACAACGGAGTCAGTCAAACTCTACCATGTACATGCCACCCCCATGATTCCTGCAACCAGCCTGGTGCCAACTCATGTCTGTCTCCACCCACTGAAAGGTCTATGCCTCCTGCTTGATCCCCTCCTCCCTTCACGCCCACCAGGAAGCAGGGGCCCCCTTCAGGGCTCTCTGTGACCACCCTTGCAGAGGGGCACCCATGCTGCCTCTCCAGACACCCCATTTAACTCCCCCCTCAATAGACTTTATGTATCCTGCAAACCAACACTAGGCCTTGAATACTTAGCTTTATGCTTCTGGGCCGCAAGTCAAGGCCAACCACAGGTCAGGTAGAACAGGGGTCAGCTAGAAAGTACTGAATCCACCAAATCCATGAATCTGGGGCCCAACACAGACCCACAACCCCCCAAGTACAGAAATCAGAGAGTGAGGAACCGTGAGTCTATTTAATCTTTGGGACAGTGTCTGTCACCAGAAAGATACCACGGCTTGCCAGCCTGCTAAAGCCACTTGTGCTAGGGAGACAGGAACAAATACTGCCTGAGTCCCCAGCCAGGCTGGTGGAGGAGGCAGGGCAAAGACCTACAAGGAACAGGAGGCTCTGACAGAGGCTTGGGCAACTGCTAAGAGGGCACTGAGAGGCAGAATGAGGATGTTCTAGACTCCTCGTTCTAGAACACTCTAGGTCTAGAGCCTGTCCACACCTCCTCCCAGGCCTACCTCCACAACACTCTAGAACTGTGTGAGCCTGCTCACAGGGAACCGAATTCACACCCATAAGTCCACACAGCCACTTCTTCCACCAGGAAGTCCTTCATCCTTTCTCTCCATACTCCCATGTCTCCCATGTCCTTCAACACCTTGAAACCCACCACCCCAAAAGACTTGTGAGCGATCTCTTTCTTCTTCTTGTTTCTCTGCTTTCTCAAATTTTCTACAATGAAGAGGCTGTGTAGCATGAGGAGGAAGACCAGTCATCTGGAGTCATGCTCCCTGCTCCCCAAGCCTGGATCTGCCAACAACTAGCTGTGCGATCAGTCCACTTAACCCCTCTATGACACCATTCTCCTGTCTGCAAACTAGGGATAGTAACAGACCCATTGCATAGGACTAGCAACTAAATTGAAGAAATGCACACAAAGTGTTTAGCACCTAAGTTGCTTAGCCAACGGTAATTATTATTATAACAATTACATATTGCTTTAGTATTAAACTTTATTTTGAAAAAGTTTTACATGTTAGCTCAAGCATTTTTAAATGCCTTATTTAACTGAAAACATGAATCCCTTATCTCTAATCTTTCTTAGTTGTTTTCTATTTTCCGATGTTCAATATCTTAGCGAAATTACTTGTGTAATTTTTTAAATGGTTTTTAAAAAATCCTCACCTCCCCAAAAGTTACCCACAATAGCCCCCTCCTGCGCGCACGCCTCTCTATTCAGAACCTTCTGGTGTTTATGAATTCCGTTCGTCTCACGCTGACTTTTGTAGTACTGCAGGAGAGGACCAGCGGCTTTTCATGCCTTTGAGCCCCTGCAAGCGCAGGGCAGTCCGCATTTGCTGGGCATTCTCCCGGGGTGACCCACTGACCGCTCTCCCCTCCCCGAGCCCTCCTCCAGGTCCCGGGCTCCCGTGACTGTCCAAATCCGCGAAGGCCTGCGTGGTACTGAGCCAGCCGGGGGCAGAGTCGGATTCAAAGCCCACAGCCGGGCGCCAGGGCTGTGTCTCGGCCATTCATCCATGCTGGGCGCATTAGTCCACCCTGGCGTGCAGGATGTCAATCTCAGGCCGGCCGCCCTCTTCCCAGAGGCTCCCGTGCCGGCCCAGTGGGACGCTCGCCTTTTTCACTTGAGCCTTGACAGCAGGCACAGATTTAATGATTGGAAAGCACTTTGAGAATCCAGAGTGCTCCATAATTGCCAACTCATAATCCTCAAATTGCTCTCTGCGTGGCTGCAGGAGGTGAAGCATCTGCTCTTCGGGTCTTTGCTTACTTGGTGTGGCTCTTACACTGGAACCAGGCCAGGCAGAAGCAAACCCGGGCTCTAGGCGGGGGTAGGGGAGGTCCCCACCTAACCACCTAAGACTCAAAGTGTGGACCAGATAAAGAAGGGCTTGACAATAATGCTGATTCTTCCCACACCTGCAGACTCAGGACCTCTGATGTGTGTGGCCCTGGGAATTCGCATTTTAATAAGCTCCCCGCTGAGGTGACTCTTACTCATACCCTTATTCGAGCACCTGGTTTGGAGGTAAGTGTATGGGTTTGGGATCAGGTGCACCTGAGTTCGAATCTCAGCCCCGAGCCTTATCATCTGGGATCTCAGCAAGTTACTTAACACTAGGCCCATAGGATGTGTTTCAGGTATTCCCTGAAAAAATAAGATTGTAAAGAGGTCCATGGTCAAAGTAGTTTGAGAGAGGCAACACTCCACGTCTCCCCTGGGAGCTTTATAATGCACGTGAGCATATTAAAGGGGCTGGAAAATCTGTCTGCAAAGTACTCTGCTTGGCCCGGCACCTCCCAAACTGTCTAACCAAGGAAGCTTCTTTTTATCGTTAATGCCAGGAACATCTTAGTACCTCACGAGACAAAGCTCCTGAAATTCCTTGCTGGGAAAAGGGAAGTCTAGGGAGGGATGGACGGCATGTTAAGGGGTCCCGTGGCAGCTCTGGCAGGAAGGAGGCCTGGCTGGGAGAGGGCGGCCGCGAGCCCCAGCAACTTCGGAGCACGGCCAGTTCGGCTCCGCAGCTCTGCTGCCTGGCATGAACGCGTCACAATAGCGAGGTCACCTTCCTGCTTCGGGTAATTTCCCTTGGAGGCAAGACAGATCCATTTTTAACAGCTCTTCATTTCAGCCGAGAATGCCCTCCTGCCTCTGATGGGGGCTGGGGACCGGGACGGGAAGGGAAGCTTTGTTCTTGTGACCAGTGCTGACAGTTTAATTAAACCCAGCTTGAGACAGGGTCGGCAGGGTCAGCATTCTTCAACAGGGCTCCTGCAGAATATCACATCCGCGCCTCTCCACCCACCAGGGCCCTGTTAATGAGTTATGGTGGTCCTCACGGCAGGGACATAAATAAGGAGAAATGAATGCCCTGGGCTGCCCTTAATCGCCCACCCCCACCCCTTCCAGGCCCCGCAGAGACACAAAAGGCCGATCTTGTCGGGACACATATTGGTTTCAAGGCTAAAAGGAGGCCCAGAGGAACTGGGTTTCCAGAAGCGGCTTCTGGATGAGCAGGGGATGCAGCCAGCAGGAGGAGGCCTGCGAGGCAGGGGAGAGACCCCTCCCCAGACCTGGAGGCCAGAGGCAGCGAGGCAGGGCTGGGCTGGCGCTCACCTGCTCCCCACCTGAACCTGGGTAAAGACTGAGTTTTGCTGCTCTAAGAAGCAGTCAGGTTCCAAACATGTCCCTCTAGCCCTAAACTTAACCCCTGTGTGTGTCTGTGGTGACAACATTTCCACACCCTGAGGGCAAACTGTTAGGTGATGGAGCCAACCCCAAACCCTGGCAACCTGGCACCTGAGTACACCTGGCCCCCGCAGGAGACGCAAGTCCAGCCAGTGAAGCACTTGCCCCCACCCACTCCAACCTGCTGGAAGGTCAGAGGGTGGGCCGCTGCTCTCAAACAGCACTGATGACAGACCTCACCTCCTGGAGATGCAGGGCCACACCTGTCCAACTCACACAGACATCATTCCAAGGGTTCTCAGCACTTCATACAGAGCTGACCACAGGAGGCCCTCGGGAACGGCTGGATCAGTGGGTGGTGGGCAGCAAAAGGAAGGTGGGGGTGGGAAGGGAGAGCATGGGGGAGGAATTAGGGAGCAGAGAGGGTCTGCGTGGGTTTATAGGTGGTCTGGTAGATGGGTAGGCAGGTGGGCAGGTGCAGGGAGGAGTTGGGGATGGAGGGATAGATTCATGGGATTGATGATGGATAAAAAATGGGACATGGACATGGAGAAGCAGATGGGGTGGAGGGATGGTAGGCGGGGACAGAAGGGAGGTGGATGGGTGTGGGAGTGGATGGGTGAGGGGGTGCAGGCATGATTCGTAAGGACAAGCTCCAGCATCAGACAGGCCAGGGTCCAAGTGTGGCTCAGCCCCTTGGGCATGTCATGACCCTCTGAGCTCACATTTCATCTGTAAAATGGGAGAAACACTGACCTCACAGAGATGTTCTGATGGTGAAATCAGTTAATATTTGCAAGTTGTTCAGCATGAGCCTGGCACAGAGTAACCGTCCACTCGTTCTAACATCACCATAATGACTGCACTTCCCACGACCTTTCACAGTGGCCCTGGGAGAACAAGGCAGTGAATGGGTGCCCAGGCGGGCACACATCTGCAGCGCCCTGACTCCCTCTAACTGCAGACAGAGAATGGGGGTGCTCTCTTCTAGAAAGGTAAGGGGCTGCTGAGCAGGAACTCCAGGCCCGCCCTCAGTGGGGCCCTCCCTAAGGAAGTAGAGAATGTAACTTCAGGACACTGAGAAATGGGTCCAGGGGCACCATTACCTACTTGCTCCTCGTTTGCTCTCCCAGACTGCCCAGCAAAGCAGCCGGGAGTACAAAGAGCAGAGTCCCCTCATCAGCACCCCAAGCCTTGCACTCCAGCCTTGGGCCTGCGCTGGCAGCACATCGGCCTCCCTGCAAAGGGAGGGGTGATTGTGAGCTAAGAGCGCGAGTCGGAACCAGCACCCACGCTGGACTAAAGCCAGGGCAGCTCGCGCTGGGAGTCAGGCTCGCCACCTCCAAAGCAGGTCCAGTGTGGGCCCACGCGACACTTCCTGGGCACCTCCCTTGCGCCGCAATGTGCCCGTCTGACACGAGAGAAGGCCACACCTCTCTTTAATGCTCACATCAGCCCTGTGAGGTGGCTATTATTATCTTATCATCTTTATCTCAGAGAAGCGCAAACGGGCATCGAAGAGTTAAAGGAAATGCTGCAACATCATGTAACCGTAACCTGCATCCGTTTTAACTCCTACTACAGCGGCTTTCCATCCCTCACAAAAAACTGGGAGGCCTCCTACCATAAAACTAATATGTGCTTCTTAGAGAACATCTGGGAAACACAGAAAAGAAAAAAGTCGCCCCCAGACAACCCCTGTTGGCATTCTACCGTCATTTTTCATCATTATTTAGAATGATTTATTTAGCAATCGTGCAATTTTGCATCCTGGCTCTTGATACCACGAACATTTATCTGCATTACTTGACATCTTTCCTAGAGGCCATTTTTGATGACTGCATAAATATTCCATCAGGTAGATACATCATAATTTTCTTAACCATGCCGCCAGTGGTGGACATTCAGGTTATTTCCACTTTCTTTTCAATATTCTAAATAATGTCCCAATGGACAAGTTTGTGCTCATGTTTTATTATTTCCTTAGGGAAGATCCCCAAACATGAGATTTCTACGTCAAGGTTTAAACCCATCTTCAGGCTCTTTAGGACCCTGGAAGGCCTGGTATCCAATTCCAACTCTAGCATCACGCTGCTCTGGGGTCCAAAGCAAATCACCTCCCCGAGCCATAGATCCTGAGTATGAAAAGAAACGGACAGACTAACGCAACACCAGGGAAGTATTATAGTAGTAGTGAAGAATAACCTGTGAGCAGATTTTAACTTCTGGAGGCTACACAGACAAGATCCACCGAAACCTGGGCCGCACCACCTATATGCTTGGTGACTACACCTTACCCAGCACACGTGGCCTCCCTCAAGCCCGTTTTCATGCTGATTTAGCATAACCGCCTCTGCATGAGAGTCCATAGCGTGCTCCAGATGGGAAGGATTAGTGCCAGATCCCTCCAAAGCAGAAGGTCACCAGGGGAGAGAGCAGGGCTGCCAGGCACTGCCTTTTGAGGGAGTGGCCCACCTCCAGCTCCTGAGCGTCACTGCACCCTAATCGCAGAGCCTGACACGGCTCACCGGCCCAGGGGCGACCTCCTGAGCTACGATGGGCCAGACTCTCTCTCCCAGAACCTGCAGTGGGCCAAGACACTGTGGGATCTGAGCCCTGCGGTCACAGGAAGTGGGAGGCGCGTCAGCACCATGTCACCCGAGTCACGATGGAGCAGAGACGCTGCCCATGAGGCCAGGACACTGGTTTGCAGGAAGGAACAGCAAGGTGGAAATTCAGAAAGAACCAGAAACGTCCCTCGAGTCTCAGTCCAGGCCCCTTGAGGGCCGGCGGGGCGTCGCTTCCTGTCGGGGAGCCCGCGCCTGCTGGCTGTGCCCACACAACCCACCTCCACCCTCGCCATCTCACCAGCCTGCGGGCTTCTGTCGCTGGAACCAAGCGTGCCCGCGTACCCACAAGCTCCTCCCGGCCAGACCAACCGGGGGAGTTAACAGAGATGTCTGGGAACGCCAGACGCTCAAGTCAGCAGAACAGGGCGGAGGTGGGGCAAGGAATATCAGCGAACAGATCTTTAAACACTTGCTCCAGTGTCTTTCCCTGTCACCACATCCAAGGTGAAAAACTCAGTGAGCCCCAGCACCAGGGACAGCCAACCAGATTAATGAAAAGGTTGGTCTAATCATTTCCCCAGACTGTGTCCTCTGTGAGACGGCCCGCCCTGGAGGGGCGCCTGCACTGCCTCAGCGGTGAACCCAAGTCTTGGGCTGCCGCAAGCAGGGCGTGCGGTGTGGGAGTCTTCCCCGAGTCCTCCCAGCCTGCACACCTGCTTACAGACCAGATCAAGAAACGTCGAGAGGAGAGCTAAAGAAAACAGCCTCCCCTCACCCGCAGCCAGCTTTGCTCTTGGATAAGGAACATTTCCTGCCAAGAGTTAGGGACCCAATGCCTGGAAAGAAAGGGCAGTAAGTGTTAGGGGGAAGTTCTGGCTCTAGAGTCTGGAAATATTCCCCAAAGGGCCACAAGACTTCCCCTGGGAGGGCCCTTCTTCTGGAAGTCCCTCTGTTGGCTGCCAATGGGCCCCTCCCCAACGCAGCCAGCCCAGGACCACCAGGCAGAGAATATCTAACCTGTCTGGAGGCCACTCCCTTGCCCTGGCTCCCAACCCTGTAGGGTCCCAAGAGCAAGTGTCACCCAGACTCCTGTCCTCTTCAATGGCTTTATTTAATACTCGTTAAAGCACAGAAGTCCTTTTCTCTAGGACTCTTGTTAAAATATGAAACCATGCAGAATGCAGGGCTAGGGGTCAGAGGGGCTTCGTACTGACTCTGAGAAAGTCGCTTCACCTTTCCAACCTGGCTCCTTGGCAGCAACACTGGGGGACACTGCTGCCCCACAGAGTCCCACAAGTCAGACCAGACACCATGCACAGGAGCACCAGCTCCACTGCAGGGCCATCCGCTCACCCTGGGATATCAGGGACAGCGGACATGCCCTGCAACCAGCCGCAGGCCGCATGTGTTACATGCAGTCTTAGCTCAGCCTCCTGGTAGTGCTACAGTGCCTGGGTAAGAAGAGTAGGCTCGGAAGCTTCAAACCACCCTAACTTATACTTTGGAAAGCCCAGGACCAACTGACCTTTGATTTTCTACTCTCCAGGCCACCTCCCATTCTTCTAGGGATCCAAGTTCCCCAGACACAGGACAAGTAGGCAGCCACATTGGCTCCTCTCAGGAGAGAGCCCAGGGACATGCAGGCACCAATGTCCCTGGTGAGAGGTGGCCTCATATGCCTAAAGGAGACTTCCCTATAGAGCTCCACGCCTTTTCACCCCCAGGGGCTGGTGGAAGGCTACAGCAGAAGATCTTGCCCCCATAAAAGTGAATATGGCTGCAGATGATCTCAAGCAAAGGGCTGGCAGTGGTGGATTTGCTCACATGAAGGATCTTTGACATTTTAAAATCAATCGGGGAGAGTCAAAGGCAGCACCCAGAGCTGCACGGCAATCGTGCAATATGCATATGCTCCGATCCCTGGATGGTGGAGGGCAGTGGGTCAATATGGGAGGGAGAAGGGACCCAGGCAGGCAAATGATGCCAGGAGTGGGAGGGAAATCATGAAAAGCTAAGAGGGCTCAGGAGAAGGAGGCTTGGAAACTGCAGAATTGAAACCAAGAGGAAAGATGTTCAAGATGAATTTTTGCAGAAAGGTAGAGCTGTGATAACCCTTGCAAAAGCCAGCAGAAAAAGGACAGGGGGAGAAAATGGAGCTGCTGCGGCCAAGGCCAGGCAAGGCCAGCGGCTTGCCTGTGGCCAGTAAGAGCATGGACCATGGGGACCACCATGCAGACCCCAGGTCCAACAGACGTTGCATGGGTGCATCTGCTGGGAAGGGTCTTGCGCCTTAGCAGTCAAGTAAGGAAAAATAAAGCCCCCACTGTGTGTGCCTGGCATCAAATGAAAAGGTCAACATACCAGTTACAGGCGGACTGGATGAGAAGGCCCAACTCAAGCCCAAGGTGGTGGCAAAGACCTGCAAAAGGAATCATCCTTGCAGGTCACAGTGGAGTGGTCTCCAGGCCAGGAGGAGGAAGTGACAGACCATTGGACAGACTAAAAATTAGAGATCCATTGTAAAGACAAAAGCTTGAAGGCAAGATCAACAACAAATTCTGGAGATGCCTGGAGACCACTGGGCTTAGAGAGAGGTCAGATATCCCAAGAAGTGGGAAGGACTGGCTGTGTTTAATCAGAGGGGAGGAGATCAAGCCCCAGATTCCCATAGTCAGGCCCACAGAGCACTCGGGCAGCCTGAGGTTGCCATCCCCCACCTGCAGTCCTCAATCCCACCGCCCCTCAGTCCCACCTGCACTGCTCATTGCCTCTTCTCTACCTGTGCTGTCCTGTAAGCCCCTATCAAGGAAGAACCACAGGGCCTCACTGAGCACGCAGAAGGTCTCAGCCAGTGGTTCTTAGGTTAAGAACAATTAAGGGGATTCAAAAGCCTCCCAACTCAACATTCTAAAACCTGACAGCCCTTCAAAAACCTAACAAGAATATATGGTGGTTCTAGGTAGTTACAGAAAGCAAAGCTAAGAAAAACATTAAGTTATTAGAAGGCAAATTTAGAGCTCAAAGTTAAAGAGAATCTTCTAAGTTGCTGATTTGTCTAACAATGGAATTGGTTGCCGGGGGAGGTGGTGAACTCCCCATCACTAGAGGTAGCCAAGCAAAGACTACAGGACTACATGCTAAGGAGCTGCAGAAGAGATTCCTTGGATGATCTCGAAGTTCCTGTCCAAGCCAAGATCCCATCAAACAAAATACCTGGGGAAACAATTCAGACACATTTGGCAAATCACGGAGCGGGAGAACTAGCAGCTATCCTTTAAACTTGAAAGAAGCACATTGACAGCAAATAAAAATACGATTTTACACCATGATTAATAACCTTATAGTCTGCATTACCCTAAAAGGCAGAATAAGCTGAAAATAGAAATAGGTGTAAGAAGGGCTTAGTTGAGTGAATAAATATTCGGCCCAAGGCAGGTTACCAAAGGCAGTGAGAGTTGCACAAGAACAGCCCCGGGAAAGGCTGGCATCACTGTCAACAAGTGTGCCCACCCCCGGACACCCTGGTGCCCACGCTGTCCACATCAGCTAGGAATTTGGATGAACTGTGGATTCTTTCAAGTGCTTGCCGTGGAGAAAGGCCCTGCACAGCTCCTTCCTGCAGAAAGGGCCTGGCCTTTGACGCCCGGAACCATTCCTGCCAGGGCAGGAGCGTGGGGGCCACGGGAACGTCCAGGCCCCGCTGACCAAGCACTGCCCCCACCACAGAGTGGAGATAAAACCACAGAGGGAACTTTCTGGCCACAGAGCATCACTCACAGTCTCGACAGAGCCTGGTTATTCTGGAACAGCAGTTCTGGTAACATGTGCAGCTGGTTCCGGTTCAGTCGCCTGAAAAAGAGAAGAGAAGAATTGGAAATTGCCTGGACATCCAGGAAAGCCCGAGCCCTTCTCGGAAAGCACCGGATTCAGAGTCAGAGGTTCAAATCCTAACAGGGTCAGCGCGTAATCCCAGGAAAATTACCTTTTCTGGGCCTTGGTTTCTCCATCTACAAAGAGGAAATTCTGCCACCCAGCACTCGGGCAGGATGAGAACAGAGTACCTGTGAGAGCCCCTGACCAAGTCGATGTCCACACCCATCGTCATCATCGCTTCGCACTTGCAAGCCCTGTGTCATTCACGGGGCCCCGACTCCGACACGCTCGGCTTGTGGGTTAGACACCTGAGTACACGTGAGACGTCAGCTACACCCTAACGTGGCAGGACTGGCCATGCCGCCCGCATTCCCAGTTGCCTGCACCCACGCTGGGCTCAGCAGTGGTGTAGCCTTTTTGTTTGTTTGCTTTGGGTCTTTTTACAGAATAAAATCACTTTATTGACTCTTTTATCAATGTAATAAAAATGCATGTTTATAGAAAAGGAAGCCTCAAATAATAGGAGAAAAAGTACCTGACCACCTGCATTTTTCTTCCTCAACAGTCTGTGGTCACCTTTCCACGCCCAACAATAGAGAATGGCCCCTTTATTTTTAATGACTGAATAGAGTGTCCATGATGTTTAATTTCCCTCTTGGTGAGCAGTCATCTTTTCAGTACTATGAACCCAGGCAGGAGTGAGAGTCTGGTTCTGGCATATTTGCCAGGAATATGACCTGACAAGAAAACACAGTGAAGAAAGAACCCAGACTTGTCCTAGGGGGGCGGCTAAGTTTAACCAGACTCATCTCACGTCCCTTAGGCAACTAATTCCTTGACACCAGAGCCTAGGATGTAGCAAGGGAAATTATGGAAATTTTTAACAACTATAATAGACAACATTAAAATTGAGCAATTACTTTTTGGCCTTTACTCCACAGCGGCTCAGTGCATCGAGGGAGAGTGGGGGTGACACCCACAAAGTACAGAACCTTGGTCCGCGGGCCACCAGCAGGGCACCGCCTGCTGGGTGCTGGTAAGAGCTGGGACATCTGAGGCTCCACCCCAAGGCTGCTGAGTCACAGTCTGCACATCAACAAGATCCCCGAGTGACTCGTGTGCCCGGTAAGGCTAGGAGGGTGCTGATGTGAAACATGGCCCCAGTCACTGACCCATCTAGAGATGATGCAATGTGTACAGGAGGATGTGCATAGGTGATACGCAAAAACTATGCCATTTCATACAAGAGACTGCAGGATTCAAGGATTTGGGTATCCAAAGAGGTATTAAAACCAATTCCCCATGGACACTGAGGGACAGCTATATGATAAACCACCTTAGCAAAAACTTTCTTTTGCAGGGAAAGGGAAAAAAACTTAATTCTATGTATCCAGCAGTAATTGGTCTGTGGTTACCTCCTGCAAGGTCATCCTTCGTCTGATCTGTGAGAAAGGTCATGGCCACCACATTGGGCACCACCTTGTTCCAGCACAGTACAGACAATCACATTTACAACCTCAGCAGACCAGCTGGAAGAAGTTTATTTTTAAGGGTGGATCCTAGGGAAACACATCATTGCCTTGGGGGAGAAAAAGGGGGACCATCAATATAATCCTTAAAGCAACAGGAGTAGACACCAGATAGCTCTGAGTTCCTTAACCTCAGTCCAATAAATTAATCCTGTATTTATTCTGTCTGGTAACCACTGGGTTGGTTTTGTTTTTGTTCCCCCACAAGACTTTCTCATTTTTCTGGCTTCAATTTCTGAAAAGCATTTAGGAGGAAAAGGTATGCCATGCCTGGTTTAAAGTGGAAAATCAAAGGACACCAAAGAAGAAAGAAACCCAGCCTGGTGAGTGACAGGCAGGTAATTTAGGACATTAGTAGTAGCGGCCACCAGTCATGGTTAGCCCTTACTATGACCTCACCGTCAGAGGGAAAGTGGAGCGAAAGGTGGGCTTCTTTCTCTTGGCCGAGGCCACAGTGCCTGACATGCACGCTCACACCTCCGCTCTCCTTGCAACAGCCCCACCCTCTGGAAGGTTTTACTGCCACCATCTCGCCACATGGCTTGGTTCTTAGTCGGTGCCCAAGATATGTTTTCTGACTTTGTTGAATTGTTCTTCTTTGACAGATAAGGGACTCAGGGTGCCAAGAGGTAAGTGACTCGCCCAAGGCATCGCTGAGTGGTAGATGTGGGATCCCGCAGCCTGCCTCTCCCTCCTCCCCGTCCTGGCCACCCTCATAATACGTCACCAACCTCACCCAGCCAGCCCGCAGGGACCTCAGCTGCCCACCGCCTCCCAGCTGCTGCCTAGCGGCAGGGTATGCCGATTCCCCACAGCCCATGGGACCATGCACTGCTGCTTCCGTCCTTGGGTCTGTCACTGCTTACAAGAACCAGCCATGTCCATTCCTGTTTAGGGCAGAGGCACCCGGGATTCCAACTACCTAACTGACTATTGCATAAATGAATGCACTACTAGTGGAAAAAGGAGTCGTCTCTATGAAAACTAAGTAGAATGTCTTGGAAAGATGTGATAAAAGCAAAGCTATTAGTGAAAGGGCTGTTAAATCAAATAAAAGACAAGGGAGGTGGGAGAGGAGGTGTCATTTTTTAAAAATCCAGAATTCTCCACCCAGATTGCTTCCAAGGGCCTTTAATAAAGCTCACTCCACCTTCAAGAAACCAAAACCAAAAATCATAAACAAGGTACATGTGCGAGGTTTAGGCGAGGAAAACAATACAGAACTCTAATCAGGGTCTCACACTAAAAAGAAAGGCCTCGGCCAACAAAAAGGGTCAAAAAAGAAGGGGGGGGTAAATAAATACACATTTATATGTTTTAACCTAAAATGAAACATTTGGAGTATGCATAATTTTTTATGACTCCCCACTTTTACCAATTTTTATGACCCACACTGTCTCCAACAAGTGCTGGTGACCTGCTGTGAAATAAGGAGCTGGAAAAGGACAGAAAGGACAAAGTCTGTGGTGACAAGTCATGACTCAAAAAGGAGGACTCTGCCAAGGCACGGGTGGCAGCAGCAGGCATGACAGGGACCACCCTGGGCACATCTGGACCCCTAACCCCCGCCCACCTTTTCTCCTCAAGGCGAGGCAGCACCAGCACTGGAGCTGGAATGGGTTAGGCCCAAATCAGCCCCTCGTAGTGGGGTCATCGGTACGGATTCTGTTCTAAGCCTTTGAAAGAAAACAACACAGCCCTAAACATGCTGTATGGCTGTGGGCTCCTCATCACTCAGTTTCAGGCCTGGATGAGAGACACAAAAGAAAGACTGCCTTGATTTTCTTCCAGGCTGCAGAAGGGCAACATGGCAACCATATGTATATTTTTTATGTATGTATATATGCATGTATGTATGTATGTATTTATTTAGAGACAGTCTTGCTGTGTCGCCCAGGCTAGAATGCAGTGTCGTCGTCATAGCTCACTGCAGCCTCAAACTCCTGGGCTGAAGCGATCCTCCTGCCTCAGCCTTCCAAGAAGATAGGACTACAGGCACGCACCACTATGTGAGACTAATTTTTTTTTTGTAGACACAGGTCTTGCTATTGCTCAGGCTGGTCTCCAACTCCTGACCTCAAGCAATCCTCCCCGCCTCCCACCTTGGCCTCTCAAAGTGCAAGGAGTACAGGCGTGAGCCACTGTGCCTGGCCTTATTTTCTTTGATATAAAAGTGAAAGATGAGGTATTAGGTCATAGTCACTAAAATGAGCCCAGACTTTGAAAGGCAAAATGATCCAGGTTCTAATCTCCTCTTCTGCATGATTGTGGTTAACCTCTGTGCACCTCTACTTCCCATCTGGGAAATACCACTAACAGCACTGTTGTTTTAAGGATTAAATGAGATACTGTAAGGCAAAGAGTTTACCTCAGTGCCTGGCATACAGTAAAGCACACATATAATTATAATTATAAGCTCATTGTAAGAAAATCCATAAAAGAAGAAAAACGCAAGGAATAAAATTAAAGTTACCTAACTACCTGTTCCCGCCACTCACTATAAGAGAGTTAATGGTCTCAGTTGTCTTCTTCCTCCTGTATTCTATCCTCATACAAATTGTTTTTATTTATACAAATGTCACTTCCTACCTTTTCCACTTAACATTATGTCGTGAACATATTTCCATGACCTTCACTATCCTTCAAAATGTGATTTTATATCTTACATCTCAACCAGAATGGCTATTTCCAATTTTTTTTGTATTAAATGATGTGCAATGAATATCCTGATAAATAGTTTATCTACGTCTCTAATTATTTTCTTAAAATAAAATGGGCTTTCTGGTTCAAAGAGCATGAACTTTCAGACTCTTGACGCCTACAGCCAAAGCACTTTGCAAAAGGACGAGACTAGTGACCAGCATGCATGTGAGTGCCCATCCTCTTCCTCCCCCCACCACATTCCTATTTTTCCCCGGTTGCCAATCCGAAATGCAATAATTGGTCAAGACCCAATTTCAAACTTGAAAGCCGTTAAATCGGGCAAATCAGGACGTGCCACCACCCTCCTGTTTCTGTGCTGCAGCCCTGAGCACCCAAGACACCACCCTCTGGTGGCCCCTGGGGCTTCCCTGATGGCTGCCCCAGGCACACCAGGGCCTTTCTTTAAGGACACGCAAATCAGTGAACCATGGCTATGTCTCGGATTGAGATGACAGAAATTTTACTTCCTTTTTATTGTGTGAGTTTTCGCCTTTATGTATTTTCAGGGAAAACAACAAAGACAGATGCACTGAGAATGTGGGGTGAGGACACTCTCCAGGCTTCACTGTGCCACCATCTCGCCGTGCCCTGTGACCACGCCCACGGCTGCGGCTGTTCCCGGCTCCGTCCACAGGCAGGGGCAGGCTGGGCGTGAGGTCCCTCCTCTGAGAACCCCCGCTCCCACCTGCGTCACCCTCCCGGTGCCAGCCCCACCGCCCTCCTGAGCCTGCCCGCCCGCCAGTACTCACAGCCGCTCCAGCTCCTTCATGTCGTCGAAGGCCCCCCGCTCCACCGCTCCAATCTGATTCTCCATCAGCTGCCTGGGGAGCAAAGAGACAGGACAGCTACAGCGTGGGGGACAAGGACTGCTAGGAACAGCTGGCACGAGGGGGGACAGAGGCAAAGTCTTCCAGGGCAGCATTGGCGAGGGAGTGAGACAGGAGCCGTGCCCGAACCTCCTACTGACCCATGTCCTAGCCTCAGTGCACAAAATTTCCTCCCAACTTTGCAAATTCCCCCCACGCAGGCTCTGGGCACACCCAGCCTAGCAGCAAGACGAGCTTCCAGCCTCTGCCACGCCAACCCTGTGAGGCCACGGCCACGGCAGAAGGCAGCGGGGCAGCAGAGTGCCAGGCCGGAGCTCCGAAGGCACTCTCGGGGACGCCGGGACCGGCAGCAGGCAGCACGGGGCTGGCTCTGGGCTGCTGGCACACATGCCCTGGCTTCCTTCAGCCCGGGAGGCACGTGTCCAAGGGACAGAGCAGGGGATCAGCCAGTGTCAGGGGGAGGGGAGCCCGTGCCAAGTGGGCAGAGCCCACACATGCAGCGAACACCCTCTGCAGTGGGCAGACAACACCCTCTCCTGCCTGCACCCCCACTCTGCCTGGCCCCATCTGCCGAAGAAAAGAGTGGGGTGCCCGCGACAACGGAACCACCTGGCTCCATGGGACTCTGCGTCTCCTCACTGCCAACGTGCCCTGAAACCCCGAGCATCCGGCTGGTGGGCAGCACGTTTCACCAGTAGATGGCTGTTGTATGGTAATCTTTGAGACGGCCTGTTTTCCTCCTGCGTTTTCCCCTCTCCACTCAAGCAGGCGGCTTATGCGCCCCACGTGGGCCTCAGACAGGCTTGGGGCAGGGCAGGGCAGGGCAGGGGCAGAGCTGCCACCAGACACTTCTCTTTCTCCACTTTGTTCCCCAAAGCCTGGTGTGTGAAGGAGCTTCCACTGGAGGCCTAGCGGGAGAAGGGAGGGGGACACCAGGAGAGAGGGGAGCTTCCCCCGACTCTCAAGGGGTCAGAGGTCAGTAGGTTCTGGGGCAGCATATCCTTGCCCAGCAATTGGTTAGCTCTGATCTCAGAGTAGATTGGCCACAAAATCCCCAGCTTCTCCAAAGACCCTGGAACTGCAGAGCCTGTAGTTCTCAAAGAACAGAGGCCCCAGGACCCTTGCACTACCCTGGGAGAACAGAGTGAGGGACCATATGATTGTCTGATGTTGGATTTCCTGCCAGCCAGGTGAGATGAGCTCAGAGTCAAAATTGACTTGATGCAGAGAAAAGGAAAAAATGCAATTCCTCCTATACTCCTGAGTTTGTGGGCTGGGCCATTCCTACATCAGAAAGAACACATGCTGTTGCTGTTTCTGCACCCTGAGATCGGCAGAACAGGGGGTGATAAGGGGTCCTTCCTGTCACTCCTCGCCCCAGCCCAGCCTGACGAGGCAGGTGCCATGGGCAGCTCCACTGCCAGCCAGCAAGTAGTCAAGCCCCACAGCGGTGCGGCCACCTCCAGCGTCTGCCACTATCAGGCACCTAGGGAGTCCATTCTGTCCTCAACTGCCCCACCCACCTCTCTCTCAAATTGGGGGGCTGTGGCCTTGCTGGGGAGTCTTTCTGGGGCACAGGTTCATAAGAACTACGCAGACTGTTATAGACTGGCATGTGTCCCCCACAATGCACATGCTGCAGCCCTAACCTCCAGTGTGACCGCATCTGGAGACAGGCCCTTAGGGAGACAGATAAGGTACAGTGGTGACAGAAGCGTGAAGCCCTAATCCAATAGGTCTGGTGACATTATAAGAAGAGGAAGAAATGCCAGAGCTCTCTCTCTGCTGGCACACAGAGGAAAGGCCGCGTGAAGACACAGTGGGAAGGCGGCCCTCTGCAAGCCAGGAAGAGAGCCCTCACCTCCTAGGAACCAACGCTGCCGACACCTCGATCTGGGACTTCCAGCTGCAGAACTGTGTCTGTTGTTGAGGCCACCCTGTCTATGGTATTTTGTTACAGCAGCCCACAAAGACCAGTACGGAGACCTAAAGATTCTGCACGGCCACCTGGTTTTCCCTCACCCCCAGGAGACAGTTAATAGCCAACCTGCCCAGCCCAGGCCCCACACCATGCTCGATTTTTCAGTGGGAGGCAGTGGCCGCTCTGGGTCAGGACTCAACATCACCCCCCTCTAACCCTGTCAGGGTGTCCCGAGACTGACTCCACAGTGGAAGGGCCCAGCTAGCCCTACCTCCGCCCTACCCCCACAGCCAGGGCTCTGCCTAGGACTCCCACGGCATTGCCGGGGTGGGGGTGGGAGGGAGGTCAAGAGCGGGGCAGCACCCCATACTCACAGCACTCGCAGCTGCTTCAGCCCTGCAAAGTCATTCTTATGGATCCGGGTGATGTTGTTGCCGTTGAGCTCCCTGGCGGAGGGAAGGAGAAAAGCAAGCGGTGAGGTGGGCCCAGGCCAGGGGCTCAGCTCCAGGCCCCCTCCCTGCCTGGATCAAGCCAATCATCTCATCAATGGGGTTAGGGGTTTCCCAGCTAAGCTGGGGACCCCAAGTCTGTCTCAAGGCCCAATAAACTGGGGGCTCTTTGCAGCAGACATCCAACCAGCCAGAACAACAGGACCCCGTGTTCACCTGCAGCCCAATCTTCTCACTCCACCAACTGCGGTCAGAAGTTCCAGGTACAGCCATGAACTCAACCCGAGTCCAAGCTACTTTGAGAAAGAGTGAGTTCCCTGTCCCACAGGTGTGTAGGAAGTGTTTGGTCTGGGTGGTACTCTAGATTTGCTTCCACTAAGATCAATAACACATACCCCAAAATTAAAAAATTAAAAAACACATGAATTCCTTTTCCACATGCTCCAGGAACTGGGCTTTACTGACATCCTCAGGCAAGGTGGGAAAGCATTGATAGTTACTGTGTCCATCTCATAGAGAAGAGTAGCTCTAGGAGGCTAGGTGCCTTCCTGAGGCCACCAGTTGGTAAATGAGAGCAGGGATCTGAACCCACGCCCATCTGACCCTCAGGACCAGGCTTTTTCTACCAGACCAGGCTGTCTCTCCAAGCTGACAAGCTGAAAGACATGGCTTCTCTGCGCTTCCCTTGGGCCTGGCTCCTGGTCCTTAAGAGCAGCTGAAAAACTCACTCCCTATTTCTGGTCTCTTTGCTAACAGCATCTCTCAGAGGGCCTGCGGCCGCCCCAAGCCGACACAGCCACTGATGAAAGCCCCAGACCAGCCACCTCGCCATCCCCAATGCGCTGAGGAAGCCTTCTCCACGTGAGACGGCTCTTTTCAATTTAAAGGTCTTTTTTTTTTTTTACTCAACTAAATATTCTGAGCCTCACTGGTGTTAGACCCCCACCCGCTCCTGCTGCAAGGGGACCAGTCTGCAAATGTTGAGAACATCGTCGTGGAGCTCTTTAAAATCAGTTCCCTCCCCAAGCAGGGCTGGCTGCCTTCCTCTGGGCTGAAACTCTCATCCCGAAGCCAGAAAC
This sequence comes from Microcebus murinus, assembly GCF_040939455.1. Classification (NCBI taxonomy): domain Eukaryota; kingdom Metazoa; phylum Chordata; class Mammalia; order Primates; family Cheirogaleidae; genus Microcebus; species Microcebus murinus. The sequence goes on along the minus strand of NC_134117.1, from coordinate 28,542,485 downwards.
CGCAAGGCATATCTGGGTTCTTTATTGTTATTTATTATAAAGGTATGGCAGCATTGATTAGAAGAGCAAAATGTGAAGCGACTTAAATGCACGTCAACAGAGCATGGCTTAGTTGAATCCAGCACATCCGTGAAACTGAACGCCACGCAGCCATTCAAAATGATACAAGGAAAGGTGCAAGATACCGAATGTGGAAAAGGTTTATGAGACACCCATTTTCTACAATCTTGCTTATGTAGAAACACACACACGTCAATACAGGTATGTGCAAAGAATGAGCTGAGGGCTGCATGCCACATATTCATGGCTGTGACTGCTAAGTGGGGCGACTCGAAGTGATCTTAAGTTTCTTTATTTTATTTTTTTGCATTGCTTTAATTTTTTAAAAAGACTTCTATATTTTTATAAGCCAACATAACATTTAAGTTATTGCATCTAAAAATAAGAGTAATATGTTCATCACTGAATTTTTTCCAACTTCCTGAAGAATAAAGAAAAAAATGAAAATCACACATCATCCCATCACTGCGAAATAGCTCCTGTTAGCATTCTGAAATATTTTCTCCCAAGCCTGCTTTCATGAGATGCAATTTTTATATAGTTGAGATAATTCAACAACCGTTTATGGAAGACTTACTATCCGCAAAGCATTTTGCAAGGTTCTGAAGGTAAGAGGATGAACGAGGCATAAACGTTACCCCCTCCCTCTATAATGCCATACCCTGCGCATTCTCCACTGGAGACTTTGCCTGGCCACGTAGTGTCCCTTCATTTGGCTACAAGTAACTGGACCATTCCCTGGGTCCCTGTGACTGGAACCCCAGGGCTGTTTTGATACTGTCTAATTATAAGCAATACTGCATAAAGCTCAGTGGGTATTTGGGAGAGACACATTCCTAGAAATGGAATTCCTCAGGCAAAGGTCATGAAAACTGATAAATTTTACAATCACTCACTCATTCCTCCTCATAGCAACCATGGTATATAAGGTGATTGAGTATGATAATTATTCCCATTTCACAGATGGCAAAACTGAGGCAAAGGCAAACACTAAGACTTGTCTGAAGGAGGCAGGGCTCAAAATGGAACTCAGGAAGCCCTGAGGATAAAACTCCCACTAAGGCGTGGTGAGGGGGGGTTGGGGGGAGGACCTCTGATCTCTTGATGCCCCCACGTTTGTACATCTCCCTTCTCACGCTTCCGTACCAGCCCCCACTGTGCGGACACTGGGACGCATCCCTTAGCCCAGCCCCTCCTCCTCACTTCCTACACCCCACTCCGCCCCCAATGTGAGACAGGCAGGGAGAAGAGGACCATGGTACAGACAGCAAGGCAAATACAGCCTCCCTTGGGAGGCCCTGCTTCCGGGCAAGGGTATCAGTGGAGGCCCAAGCCCACCCTGGCCTCCCCCCATCGGCCCTGCTCTAACGCCAGAGCTAAGAGCTCCTCTCAGGGGAGAGCCTTCTCACCCAGCAGTCAGCCCGCACGCTCTCATTACGCTCCCAGCTCTGAGGCTGCTGCTGAGGAAGCATTATCGCCACTTAGGCTGAGAAAGTGAGCTCCACTGGGGAGCCCACCCTCTCCCCTCAGCAGGGCGGCCCACCAGGATCGAGTTCCCAGCCCCGGGCAGCCGCTTCCCCTGGAGCCCAGGGAGGAGGCTGCTGGAATGAGGCGAGGAGGTCATTCTCCTGCCTTGCCTGATTCCCCCTCCCACAGGTGGACCTTGACTGTTGCCCTGGAGACCCCACCCCCACCCCCCACCCCTGTTCCCCGCCCCAGCCCAAGAGACGCTGCTGGGACCTTAAAACCACGCCAGCCAGAGCAGCCAAGTGGGGAGGGCCGCGGGGACAGGCCCCAGCCTCAGGTCTCAGGAAGAACCCAGGATCCAGAGCCAACCTGGGCTCCCTGAGGCTTTGCCGCCAGAGCTCACGCCCACCCGACACCCTGGTGCTGGGCTGGCAGGGCCGAGCTGAGCCGGGAAGAGCCGGCAACTCACGGCCCGCAGGCCCCAGGCCGCTGCAGACCAGGGAAGACACCCTAAGACGGCTCCCACTTCTAAAGGTGATGAGTTCACACCCATTCCTCTCCCCAGCGAGGCAAATACTCCATGGCAAATGGTCTGATTTCCGTCAGTTCCTGTGTGGTCCTAGCCTGACAGGAAAACCTCAGAGGTAAAAGAGTTTGGAGAAAATCCTCCAAAGTCACCTAGGAAAAAAACAAAAACACATGAGGATTTCTGGAATCCTCTCAGGAAATAAGAATTTGATCCCCAACATCTGGGTGTTTGTGATAAACCAAGAGAAACCCTCGGATTTCCTGGGGCTGCAGGCATAAACACCCTGGGCCCCAGTGGGGAGTTCTGGGGGCTCCTTGCACGGGGGACAGGAGCGTTCCCGTGGCGCCCAAGCCTGCAGGAACAGTGGGGAGCTCGCCCTCCCTGCCAGGCCTCCAGAAAATAAACACGCGCTCTCACTGCGAATGAGACAGGCCTCCTGGGCTCGGGAACTGGACACCTCGGCTCCTTCCTTTGAAATCTTACCCTGGCCACGTCCACGGTGTGGACAGGCTATAGAGTCAGAGAGGGAAAGCAGACGGGAGAGAGAACGTCCCTCCCAGCCACTGCCCAGACAGCGGTAACGGGGGCCACAGAGGCCCAACACCCCGGGGCATCGCTTGGCATCACTTGGCATTGCTGGGCACCTGTGGTCATTACTGGGCATCACTGGGTATCGGTGGGCATGGCTGACCTGGCTGTGCCCCTGCCCCACCACCCACACCCAACTATGCCTGCACCCTCTTGCCTGCACCCTGCAGAGCCGCCTCCAGGGCTCCCCACATTCACTGTGGCTCCCCTCCAATCCACTCTCCAAGCTACAGCAGAGTGGCCTTTCAAGACACAAATCTGATCATGCCATTCCCCACTTAAAGCCTCCAATGGACCCCCCCACCACCACTCTTGGGTTCAAGACAAAAGTCTCCTTACCATGAACTGCGAGTTCCCGAGGGGTCCCCCCAAACCCAACCGGCCTGCCCCCTGCTTATCCTCTGCCTTGCTCCCTCTGCCTGGCGTGCTCCTTCCTTCCTCTTGCCTAACTCCGACTTTTCCCTCCAACTGGCAAACCTTCCTGTCACAGGCCCACAGAGCACCCCAACCTTCTCCTCTGCAGCATGAACCAGGACAATTTTATATTGATTCAGGGGACTCCCTGATTGACGTTTCAGCCCCATGTGAGATTAGAAGCGCCTTGAAGACACAAGCTGTGTTTGTCTTGCTATCGCATCCGCAGGGCCTAACAGCGCATGGCACACGATCCATGTCTCAGTATTTATTTCTTGAATGCAAGAATGAATTTGCATTAAAATTGGCATATTTCAAATAGCATTGGGTTGAGTGGGTTTTCCATGTTTCCCTGCTCTCCCACCCCCTCAAAAAACACTATGTCAAAAGAGCTCCCCACACAAAGATGCTGCCCTGTTACTAATCACCTCCTCTCACCCGGGGCCTTCCATCCTCGTAAGTGAGCCCAGTAGGAGCAATGAAATAGTGCCCTTGGCCAGGAAAGAAGAAAGAAGGGCTGCCTTCCTCCAGCTCAGGGACTTCTGGAGCCTCAGGAGAACTGGGGAGCAGGTGGAACCCACGGGGCGCACTGTCCTGGCTGCCTCGTGAATACTGTCACGTGTAATTCTCACCACAACGCTGGGAGGTGGGTGTCATTCGCATCGTCTTACAGGTGAGGAAACTGAGGCTACAGATAAGTGGCAGAGCTGGGAAGCCAGCCCAGGTGGCTCAGGTTTCAGCCCAATAGCTCAGGCCTTGGAGTCACAGGCCCGAGCTTGGGTCCCAGCTCCACCCTGAGTGCATTGCACCTGACACCCTGAGTCTCACTTGTTCATCCATAAAATGGGGATAACAATGTCATGTACCCACCAAAGTTGTCTGGCAGGTGGTTGGTGACCTGGCCAAAGCCTGGGGTGGCCTCAAGCAGCAGGTGAGGCAGGAGGTCCTGCCTGGGGTTTCAGAGATGTCCGTGTTGACAGGAAAGAGCTGGGCGCTGCGCACGGCTGCACTCCTTGGCCAAGTGTCAGGGAGCCTCTCAAGTGCAGGAGCCCAGAGTCTGACCCCGGGGTGGGGGGGGCTGTGGCTCCGAAGGGCGAGGCCTGTGGCCAGCCTGCCTTGGCCCTCGGGGTGAAAGACTGATTTTCTCCTCAGCCTCTTTCATAGGAAACACCAGCTCCTGCCCCACGCAGAGCTTCCACTCTCCCCCTCCTTCCCCTCCTTCCCCAGCACCTCAGGCCTCAGGGCCTTTGCCGCCTGCCAGGGGCAGCTGCAGCCGTCTCTTACCCTGCCCCCAGCACAGGCAGCTGGCTCCCTCCTGACATCTTTCAGGCCTTTACATACCTGATCCTCGAAACCTGCTTCCCCAGGCGCCACTGAGCTGCTCCCCTAGAGCCCGGGGGGCGACGCGGGGTGTGTGCAGCAGGCGTCCCTTGAGCAAGGCCCGTCTCCCTGCTCGGCTGGCAGGGCGGAGGCCACACCTGGCTTGCTCACTGCAGTGGCCCAGCACCTGCGAGGTGTCCGCTGCATACAGGCCCCTGAGCCTCGGGCTGCCGGCACGTGTGGCTGAGGCCTAGCACTCGCCCCTGCCCATCCACGGGGCCTTCCCCACAATCCTCAGGCCTCAGCGGGGCCCCGCACCCCATCCTCCAACTCCCCAGCTGAGCCACAGCCTGACACGGCCCCCAGCGCAGCGACCGCCCTCTACCATGTCACCGGCGGGAGGGCCCCGAGGAGTAGTCAGGGCACCTTCCCAGGCAGATTTGCCACCGATCCCATCCTGCCCTTGTGCCCTGGGCTCCTGGGGACCTGCCTCATTTCCTTGGCTTGAATAATAGCAATAGTGTCACTGGTGTCACAACCAAGCCAGCCACTGAAGCCTCCTGATAGTTCCTGGCTCAAACATCTGTTACCAGTCTGCTTTCCAGATGAGGACACTAAGGCGTAGAGAATTTAAATTTAAATGACTTGTTCAAAGTCACCCAGCTGCTGAGTGAGTAGGCTGAGGAGCAGGACTCGAGCCCTGGCATGTCTGACCACGGGGCCCAGCTCCTTTTTTTTTAATTTTTAATGGTGGTTAAAAAGACACATAAAATTTAATATCATAACCATTTTTAAGTGTATAGTTCAGTAGTGCGCTATACTACCTAAAAACGTGTATATCCACGTTGCCATGCATCTAATCTCCAGAACTTCTTCACCGTGCAAACCGAAACCCCTACTGCAGAGTTTCCCTGGCTCGCTCTCCCCCAGCCCAGCAACCAGCCTCTACCTCTGTCTCCATCAGCGTGACTCCCCTGGGAACCTCAGGTAGTGAGATCATACAGTATTTGTGGTTCTATGACTCGTACATTTCACTTGGAGCAACATCCCCAATGTTCATCCACGGCGCTGCATGTGTCAGAACTTCCTTCTTTGTTCAGGCTGGGTAATATTCCACTGCATGTATGTACCACATCTGTTTAACGTTCACCTGGCAATGAACACTGGGCTGCTTCCACTTTTTGACTATTGTGAATAATGCTATGAACATGGATGTACAAATATCTCTTTGAGATTCTGCTTTCAATTCTTTGGGTATATGCCCAGCAGTGGAATTGCTGGATCATATGATAGTTCTACTTTTAATTTTTTGAGGAACTTCCATACTGTTTGCCATAGCAGCTACATAATTTTACATTCCTACCAAGAGTGTGCAGGGTTCTAATTTCTCCCCCTCCTTGCCAACACTTGTTTTGTTTTTTTGATAGTAGCCATCCTAGGGGGTGTGAGGTGGTCAGGGCCCAGCTCCTAACCCCCAATGCATGGTACACTCTGATCTGAGGCCCAAACTTCACCTCAGTCCCTTCACTACCGAGTCCCCACCATGATCTTGCCAATGCCCTTCCCAGGTCTGGGGGCCACCCCAAAACTACAGCCCTGCAGCCAGGGCCCCAGTGACAGCCCCCACACCCTCTGCCTGCCAATCTGCTCTCCACTCATGCCTGCCCACTAACTCCCCGACGCCCAACTCAGCTCACCACTCTCCACCCCCAGACTGGACACCCCGCTCCCTACCCAGGAGCAACCTGGTTCCACCCCCAAACGTGTGCAGGCAGGAATCAATCACAGCCAGTTTGCCTTTATGGCCCACAGCTAAGCACTGACAGGTGTTTTGTAGGTAATGAATGAATGTCTGATGAATGAATGAATGAATGAATGAATGAATGAATGAAGCAAGCCAGGCTGTATTAAACTGTATAGAGCAGTAGTCAACTTTAAAAACTGAACACCAACATGTCTCAGAGCCTCAAGACCCAAGGACTCTCAGCTCATGCACCAGCCAGGCAGATGGCTCCACCTCTCTGAACCTTCTCCTCTGCCAAGCCGGTGCAAGTCATGGCTTCCTCCCAGGACTGTCATGAGGAGTAAAGAGGGGACCATGGGCAAGCATCTCCCTCTGAGCCTGGTGAGTGGGGAGTCCCCTCTTCTGTGGCTCATTGCATCCCTCCCCTTCCCCCACTCCCTGAGGGCCCAGGCTCCCTCCCCCCATCCACGGGCTCCTGCCCTCTGCCCACCTGCCCTGCACTGTAAGCAGCTGCCCCCCTGGAGCTCCTGTGCTGGTCCTCTGCCTGGCAAACTGGCCCACCGCCTAGCAGCTCCAGCCACCTGCCTCCCACCTTCCCCTCCTCCCGGGAAACTTCTGCCCAGCTTTGCCAGTGACACCCCCCACCCCATCTCCTGTTCCAGAAGCTTTCCCTGGACCTCCTCCTCAGATGAACTGACTGCCCTCCACCCTGTTAACCCTCCTCCCTGTCTCCAAATTCCTCCTTTGGCTCTTGCAATAAATACCCCGCCCAGCTTTAAATCCACCAACATTTAGCCAGTGCTTTGCGCACAACAGCCCACCACAGGCACTCCTCCCGCCTCTCCGCTGTCCCCTCCTAGGCCACCTTCCCTTCCCCTGCCGTCCTCATGTGAGAGGAAACCAAAGGTAGTCCTTGAAGGATGTGATTTCTTCCCCAGGAGACCCCAGCACCAAGCAGTGATTCTCAAATCTTTTTGTGTTCTGGGCACTCCAGAATCCCAATCTCCTGACTCGCCTTTGCCAAAGATCCAGTGAATCAGCGTCTCTCGGACGGGCCTGGGAATCTGCACTGCGTGCCGGCTTCTTATTCCCCCCAGAGTTTCTGTTCTGTGGCCCTTCTGGTTTCCACTGCTTTCCCTGACCGCCCCCCGCCCCAACTGTCTCTCCAGCCTGAACACTCCACAGAGCAACCTTCCCCGATCCCCACCTCTGGGCTTCCACACAGAGCTCAGTGGCAATTCAAAGAAAACGTGCAAGAGCCAACTTCACAGCTTCTCCTGCAGGACCAGCCGCTCTCCCAGCTGTGCTCCAGGCACAAGATCATTCTCTCCAGCTGGGGTCTTGCCATCCCCACGACACTCCCACTTGTCCCCTGCCTCCAGCCAGGCCACTTCCTCCCATACCTCAACCCCTGCAGTAGCTCCTAACTCTATGATGACTGCAGCAGCTTCCTACAATGAATTACCATGCACTAGTGGCTGAAAACAACACACATTTATTATTTTACAATTTGGAGGTCAGAAGACCAAAATCAGTTTCACTGGGTTAAAGCCGAGGTGGTGGCAGGACTGCAGGCCTTTCTAGAGGCTCGAAGGGAGAACCCATCTCCTTGCCTCTCCGGCACACAGACGCCGCCTACGCTTCCTGCCCGTGGCCCCTTCCTCACGGCACCCCACCCTCGGCTTCTGTCCTCACACCTTCTACTCCTGACTCCAACACTCCCGCCCCTCGTGCTGGGCCCACCCAGATAACCCGCACTCTTCTCCCCATCCCAGGCCCTCAACTTCATCACATGTGCAAGGTCCCTTTTACCATGTAAGGCAACCCATTCAGGGTTTCGGGGATTAGAACATGGACATCTTTGAGGGCTGTTATTCAGCCTGTCACAATGAACATATTTTCTAAAGCGAAGATCAGAACCCATGAAATGTCTTAGTAAAGGTTTAAAAAATAGAGCTCATTGCACACACATTTTTTGAGCACTGATTATGCACCAGGCAACAGGGATACAAAAATACAGGAGACACGGTCCCTGCCCTCAGACAAGTCAAAACCTAATGTAGCCATCAAGCAAATCACCTGATTAAAAATAAAGTAAAATTCTCTTCCTTACAGAAGAATTGCAACTAATAAATGTAGAAAAAATGAGGGAAGATGAATTATAATTGAATAATAATTATTGCAGGAAGATCTATTAATAAATACTAAAGTTAGAAGGTTAGAATTTAAGGACGAACAGGATATTACATGGTCTCAAAGTATCTCTCCTCAAATATTTATTAATTACAAATGGAAAGAAAGTAACTTTACAGTGCAAAAACCTGGCAGACACCACCTTAAGTAACCAAGAGATTAATGATCAGCAATAAGACACACTGATGTCATCTACCCACTGACCAGAGGAGCTGAGAAGAGCACTTCAGCTCTGTGGCATTCTTACCAAAAATGTCTAGCCCAGGCCGGGCGCGGTGGCTCACGCCTGTAATCCTAGCACTCTGGGAGACTGAGGCAGGGATTGCTTGAGCTCAGGAGTTCAAGACCAGCCTGAGCAAGAGTGAGACCCCGTCTCTGCTAAAAATAGAAAGAAATTAGCTGGACAACTAAAAATATATAGAAAAAATTAGCTGGGCATGGTGGCACATGCCTGCAGTCCCAGCCACTTGGGAGGTTGAGGAGGGAGGATTGCTTGAGCCCAGGAGTTTGAGGTTGCTGTGAGCTAGGCTGACGCCATGGCACTCTAGCCGGGGCAACACAGTGAGACTCTGTCTCAGAAAAAAAAAAAAGTCTAGCCTGAGCCTAATCATGAAAAAAATGCCAGACAAACCCAAACTAAAGACCATTCTGCAAAATAATTCACCAGTACTTTTCAGAAGTGTCAAGGTCACAAAGAGTAAGAAAAGACTAAGGAATTGTCACAAATTAAAGGAGACCAAGGAGATATGATGACTAAACACAATGTGGAATCCTGGACCAGATCCTGGAATAAAAAAAAAGGACATTTGTGGAAAAACTGGTAAAGGCCAAATTTAGTCTGTAGCTTAGTTAATGCTATTATTAATTTCTCAGCTTTGATAACTGTGCTATGGTGACGAGAGATGTTAATGTTAGGGAAAGCTGGTACACGGAGACTTTTTGGACTATGTTCACAATTTTTCCGTATGTCTAAAATTATTTCAAAATAATTTTTTAGTTTTTAAAAATAGAATAAAAATATAGCAATCACAGCAAAAACGCTGTCACAGAAAAGCCACAGGGCTCCCTCTCCATTCTCCACCCCAAAGCCAGGCAACAGAATTTCTTAAAACACCATTTGCACTTGTCACTCTCCACTCAAAACCCCGGGGGCAGGTGCTCAAAGGGTCTTGTCAAAAGGACACAGGAGCAGCTTGAAGCGGCTCCTGTTGGCCAAATCTGAGACACTCTGAACATCAAAGTAAATAATGATAGTGACAAATTATAACTCAATGAATTACATAAGAGTCCAGGAGTCCATACTGATGTAAACAGACAAGCAGATGGAGAAGGGAAAGGTCTTTCTTACGGTAGAATGCCAACTAACAGAAGACAAGTGATGGAACCAAAAAATCATCAATAGGTGTTTAAGCTAGGAGACAAGTTTGATGAGGAACAGGACTGTGTATATAGCCTCAGAGCATCTCCCCACAAATTACTTGGTAGTAACAAAGAGGAAAACGGTAACATCTCAGCAGAAAAGCCTCGCAGATAGCAACATACCAAGTGGTCCAAGCTAAAATCGCCAACATCAGAACACGCTGACATCAGGTGCCTTCCAACATGATGTGCTGAGACAGGCACGGTGTCCCTTATTTAGCATTCCTGGCAAAAATACACAATCTAAATGTAATCAGTAGGAAAGATCAGATGAGGCCAAACTGAGGGACAGTCTACAAAACAACAGGCCAAATTCATCAATCATGTCAGGGTCAAGAAAAACAAAGAAGTCGGAGCACTATTCCAAATTAAAGAAGACTAACAAGCCCTGACCACTAAATGCCACTCATAATCCAGGGCAGGATTCTGGACCTAAGAAAAAATAGCTCTAAAGGACACCATTGGGACAACTGATGAAATTTGCATATGAACTATGGAGTAGACAACAGCTGATGTGAATAGCCTTATTGTTCTTAGAAAATATAGACCAAAGTATTTCAAGGACAAAACTTACACTGTCTACAACCTATTTTTAAATGGTTCAGAAAAATTTAGGTGTGAGCATGTGTGTGTGTGTGTGTGTTTGTGTATGTGTAATATATGAGAAAACAGATGGGAAAAACATAAACAACTGAATCCGGATAAAGGACATATAAGAGCTCCTTACACTTTTGTAACTTTTCTGTAAATTTGAAATTATAACAAAATAAAAAGTTATAATGAGCAGAAGGGATCTTTTCAGGTGATAAAAATACTCTAAAATTGGATTGTACTGATGTTTACACAACTCTGTAAATTTATTAAAAATCATTGAATTTGTTTTAAAAATGTAATATTAAGGTTTTACACACACACGTCTTCTGGGGGCTCCCATTTCCCATCCCACAGCCTGGTGCCCCCTTTATTTTAATCTCCCCACTCCCAACTCACCAACATGCATCTTCAGCCCTCGGGGGGCCTGCCCCTCACTCTCCTTCCCAAGTATGTGGCACACACCTTCCGAACGCCCCAAACCCCCTGCCCCGCACTCCACCTCTCTACCTACCTACGCGTTACCCACTTCCCCGTCCCTGCAACAATCCACCCTCCTTCCCATCCCTCACTCCGGTCTAGCGACTCTCAGGGTCTCGTCTCTACTCTGATGGAGCACTGACCACGTGCCAGATGTTATTCTAAGCACTCCACGTGGGACTATGGCAACAGAACTTCACAGCCATGTAAAGTAAATGCAGGCATTGGTCCCATTTCACGGATAAGGAAATCGAGCCCCAAGATCTCTCCAGTGGTTATTGACGGAGCCAGGATTTAAGCCCAACCATTCTCACACCAAAGCTTGGGCTGGCAGCCGCTGTGCTCTCTGTCCCCTACGGACATCCTTACACATTTGTTCTGTCTTCCCTACCAGGACACAAGCTCCCCGAGGAGCAGGGCCACGCCAGACCAGACCGCTCTCCACGACGCTATGCACACTGCAGGTGCCCAACAGCTGTCTGTCCGCCACAGGCTGGGTTCCAGAAAGGAGAGGAGGGGGTCGCCAGCTCTGTCAAAAAGAGAAGCCAATTCTCCACCCCCCAGCACAGCCCAGCTCCCTGGCTACTGCCCAAGGCCCGGCCGTCATCTGCTCTGGGTAATAAGTATTTGTATGGCGATAATTACAGCATTTGGGAAGAAAATCCCATTAAGCAAGAGCCCTGCCGAGCTGCTAATGCCGGCACAGAACTGGAGGCGGCAACTCCGCCAAGCGCCTGTCTGCTCCCAATAATGCAGGAGCTGCCTGTCCCCACCGCCCCTCGCCCTGCCCCAAAAGAGCACGGCCGCCCCTGCTGGCAGCCTCGGGGAGCCTGGGCCACCAACAGCCAGCCTTGGCCTGGGGAACGGGCACCCAGGAAGGGCAGCCCGTCAGGTGTGCTCCAGGGCTCCCAGTGGTTGCCTGGGCAGGAAAGAGGAGGGCCACGCCAGGACCAAGTGATGAGTGGCACCCATTCCCCTCACGTCCCTGCAATTCTCTGTCACTAATAATAGCAATAATACCATTTACTGGGCACTCACTGTCTGCCAGGCCCGGCGAGAAGTGCTCCTGCGAGCATTACTGCGTTTAATCCTCACGGCCACCCAGGGAAGCAGGTCCGATCGTCATCACAACTTACCGGCCAGGAAATAGGGGTTCTGAGAAGTCACACTTTCCTCCAGAGCACTTATCCCAGCTTGCAATTATGTTTTTATTCTACATTCTGTCGTTCGTCCCTGTCTCCCCCGCTGGACTAAAACTCGGGTTTCTGTTTCTGCTCGGCACTATTCACCCGGCACAATGCAGGCATCAGTAGACGGCTATCTGTTGAATGAGGGAATTAAACCCGTGGCTTGCCCCAGGTCTCCCAGCTGCTGAGGGGCAGAGGGGGCTAAACACCCGAGCAGTCTGGCTCCAGAGCTGTGCCATCGCCACCATCCGCCCTGCAGCGTCCCTGCCCCCGAGCTCCCCTGATGGGGAGGCAGAGACACCCAGGTGCCGTGGCCGTGGCCGCGCACTGTGAGCACCGACGCCAGAGAGCCGCTTGGCGCACAGCTGAAGCCCAGCCCAGGCCGCTTCTGCCCCACCTGCACCCGCAGGCCTCCAGCTCGGGCTTCTCAGATAATAACAATAAGATCCCAGTTTGAATCACAAAGCGTCTGCACAAGCGTGGCCTGAGTGAACCCTTGCAAAGACCCTCTGAGGTAGTATCTATTAGCCCCAGAGGCCAGGGAAGGTGACGCCAGCCATGTGCCCAGCACGGCCCTTCGCTCACTACGCCTCACTATCAACCTGCACAGCTGTGGGCATCCCCTTTTACAGAGGGCAAGAGGGTCTCAGGGCAGGGGAGGGACCACTCTGGGGCCCTCACACCAGTCACTCAGAGCCCAGCAGGAAGCCCAGTGCGAGGCTCACACACCAAAGCCTAAGCAAGCAGGAAACACCCACTCTGCCAGGAGGCCCAGGCCAGCCAGGCCCTGGCAGCAGATGTGGCTTCCAACAGCCCCTGACCTCACTCACCACAACCGCCGTCCAATCAGTATCTGGAATTCCAAACAGGCTCCCCAGACCCTCCGCCTCGGGGTGCCCTGGTCCGTCTTCCTTCCGCATGACCACCCCGCCTGGTAGAACGGGACAGGAGGTTGAGCCGGAGAAGGTGTGGGCCTCCCGGGGCCTCTACGGCACGCCAGGAGCTAGGCAGGGTGGACCAGTGGAGAGGAGGCAAGGGACACACAGAGGATGGCAGGGGAGCAGCCTGTGACCTGGGGGCCAGCAGAATGTGCTGGGCCCAGGGGCAAGCAGGGGCCAACAGGCTGTCCCAGGGGCCCTGCCTGCCTGTCCCCCTCCCTGGGTGATCGGCCACACTGCTAGAGAGACGCAAGCCTAGAAGACGAGTGCCCGGGGTGGGGCACACTCTCCTGGACAACCTAGTCCCAAAGGCATTTTAAATTTAAAAAAATAATAATAATAATCGAACTATGGAAGAGAAAAAGTTAACAGTCGCTGTGGCTGGGTCCCTCTGAGCCTGGGTCCTATGAAGAGACGAAGCTTCCCAGGCCTCCTCCACCGCCTCCCCCAGCCCCCGCTCTGTATTTTAATTGTTCCATTACAGTGAATTATTTAGCATTCCTTCCCCACCCGGCCCACCGGCCCCACAGCCCCTCTGGCTGAACCAATTTCCTGCGCAGCTCTGGGGCCTACCCAACCTCTTCCCAGAAGTCCCCACAGCAAACCAATGACAATTTCTTTCCACTTGGGGGGACAGACCTGGATCTGGAGTTATGGAATTTATAATCATAAAGTTGCCGGGCCTCACGGGCCACTGCAGGGACTGCCCAAAGGACAGAAGACAAACGCACAGCTGCAGTCTATAAAAATGTCACGGCCTCAGGAGAAGCCGCTGTTTCAGGCCCTGATACTGCATGACGCCCATATTGATTACAGAGCACTTGCCACAGTGATTCCGAGTCGGCCTGGGCTCGCACCAAGGCCGCCTGCAGGATGTTCTTTTCCTCTTCGAATGGCTCTCTGCGAGCCGCCTGCTGACAAGGCAGCAGCTCCCTCTGCTCTCCGATAAGAGAGGCTTTGCCTCCCCTCCTGGACAACTTGCCCCTGGATCCCAACTCAGCAGTCCCCGAAGGAAAAGCCTTCCTCACCCTTCACAACCTCCCTTCCCTGCCTGGAGTCCCATCACACTGAACGCTTCAGACCCAGGGACAAGCCAGTCCATTTCCCGGTTTCGCACCATGGTGCTCCTGGTGTCCCCCTGCCTGGACTGCCTGCCCTCTCTGCTTGGCAAAGTCCCACCTACCCTGATAAAAAAAGGCCCATCTTCTGAGGCGCCCCTTCACCCCAGAAAAGTGCTCTCACCCCACTGTTCCTACAGCCCATTCCCAAGGCTGCCTGGCCCTCTCCAGAGAGATCACAGTCAGGGGTCCCCTGCCCAGTCCTCTAGACCACATGCCCCTTGAGAGCAGGGACACTCACTCACTCACTGCTGACACCTCAGCACCAAGGGCAGTTCTTGGCTCGTGCACATTTGCTAATTAAAATAACGAGTCTCCTCTCCCCACCCTATCCTAATAATGGCTCTCACTCAGCATCAGAACATGCCATGCATTTATGTTATCTTCCATCCTCACAAAAACCAGAGACCTATGTATCCCCAGCCCCATTTTCCTGATGGAAAGCAACTAAGGCTCAGAGAAGTTAAGTAAATTGCCCAAGGTCACACAGCTAATAAGTGACAAAGCTGGGGCTCCAACCCAGGCAGTGTAACTCCTGGAGCCCCAATTCTTTTCTCCATACTAAGAAATTTCCCCTACCTCTCACTCTGATCACAAAAGAGCTACAGAGTTCGTGGAAGTCAGAACAGACACTGTCCTAAACACAAAAGGTGATGAGAGAGCAAGGATGGAGGAGATGACTTCGAGAGTCAAGATCCAAAAGCAAAGCAGAGAGGCTAATGTGTCTCAGATCTAGGCTGCTCCCGGGTAACAGCTGCAGAAGAAACGCCCCGGTGGACAAGGCAAGGGGAACAGGAAGTAGGTCCAGAGGGAACAGGCATGGAGGGTGACTGGGCCACCTCAGGCGTCCTCTAGATAGATTTCTAACCCTCAGTTCCTCCCCAGGTCCACAGAGGAGAATGCACAGTCTGCCCCAAGGAAACTCGGTTTGGCCTCACCTCCCTCCCACCCCATCTCTCCCCAGCCCCACAACACACATGCGCTCTCACACACTCTGGCGCACACATTGATCCCCAGCGAGACTGCCTCGAGATTGGAAATTCTCGGAAACCTTCACGGAATTTTTCATACTCATCCAAGAAGAGTCGAGGGCAAATGTGCGCTCACTAACTGCTGGCCTGGGTACAGAGTTTGATCTAGGAGACAGTTCTCCCCAGTGTCAGATTTCTGTCTCTGACCAGCTGGGAGCCATGGAAATGTGCTCAAAAGTTATCAAAATATGTACGCCTTTCCTGAGAGCCACTGCAGTCACCGAGGCGTGTGGGAAGGAGTAGGTAGGTTTCAAAGGAGCCGGCAGCCTCTCCAAAGCCCTGTTCAAAAACCTCCTGGTGCAGCCACCTCTGTGAGCAGCACAAAGGCCCTGCATGTGACCAAAAATCTATACACACGACCTACGTACAGGACTCTCATGGCCTCGTACTACTGAGGTGGCCCATGACACTAGGAATTCACACACACATTCTGCAGGCAAATCACAGAAAACAAATTATAGAGGTCTGTAAACACACACATACACACACACACACACACCCTACAAAGCTCAGTGGGTTTAGAAAGGGTCGAGTTTCCTCAAGAATTCAGAAGTGAGAGAGAGAAGGAGAAGAGAAATGCTGTTTTTATGACTTGTCATAGTCAATGTCTTTAACCTGTGCCTCCCTCTCCAAGCTCCTGACCTCCTGGCATTATTCATGGGGCTCCCCTTCCAGGACACTCCTCTCCCTCTCTGGGTGCTGAATGTTACATACCCCAAGCCCCAAACCCAAAGCCCTCAGGTCCTATTGTCTGCCGGGCTGGGGATGGCTGAATGTGAGGGAGGGAGGGCGAGGTGGAGGACCAGTGCCTGACACCTGCAGGGGAGGAATCCTCAAGGCTCTGGGGCAAACAATGGCGGGGAGGGGGGAGACCAGAAACTTCCCCCCATCCCACCCTGCCGCCCACCACCCAGCAGCGAGGCCTGGGAGCTACCAATCCACACAACTGGCTCCCAACACAGCCAGAGCCCCATGTGCCCAAAAGGAGACATTGTGCCTGGCGAGTGTGGGAAGCTTCCCTCCTGGGTGCCAGGAAGGCTTTCTGGCACCAATTGGCAGCACCCTGGAGGCGTAACGTGCAGGCGCAGTGGGAAGGGGCTGCGGTGCGAGCGCAGGGTGCAGGTGTGAGGTCGGGAGCTGACAACCCCGAGGGCCCTTTGCATCCCGGGGAAGGGGAACGGCGGAGCTCCGGGCTGCAGGCTCCTGGCTCCGGAAAGCCCGCGGCAAGCACTGACCCCTCTGTGAGCGGTAGAGCCCGGGACACAGCGGTTCTGCCCCCACCCCCAGCCCTGAATTGCGTCTTGAGGAGAGGACGACCTCGGGGGTCGCTGCGGCCAGGGTAGGGGCCGTACTCACAGGCGCTCGGTGTTCCGCGGGATGTTCTTGGGGACGGCCTGCAGCCCGGTGCCGTGGCAGTCCACCGTGGTGCCCGTGCAGGTGCAGAGGGCGGGGCACGCCGTGGCACCCAGGCGCCACGCGGCTGCCCACAGCAGCAGCCAGAGCTCGGGCCGGGCCAGCCCCGCCGAGGATCCCCACCCGGGCGTCAGCACCATGGTGCCCTCACCGCGTCCCGCTGTGTGCCAGACAGCGGCAGCCGCCGACCATCCCCGTCCGGGGCCGCCTCCAGGTGCAGTCCCGGGGCAAAGCCACCAA
Source organism: Microcebus murinus (assembly GCF_040939455.1). NCBI lineage: Eukaryota > Metazoa > Chordata > Mammalia > Primates > Cheirogaleidae > Microcebus > Microcebus murinus. Next base: position 28,525,753 of record NC_134117.1, on the reverse strand, counting down.
AGAGCCTGCGGGTGGTGCGCTGCCCTTGCGGGCTGGGAGGCACCTTGCTCCGCCAAGCGACGGCGCCTGTGCGCGGACCGAGGGAGGGCGCCTTGGGCGGAGGGCGCTCGGCTCCTCTCGCGTTTCGCCGCCTGCGTCTCCTCTACCTCCCTCCAGCTCCCAACTGACTGCTGCGAGGAGGAAAATGGGCAGGCCCCGCGCGCGCACGCCCGCGCACACACACTCACACACACGCTCACACCCGCACGCTCGCTCCCACCCGGCAGTCATCCATCAATCGGGAAGCACACATCCAGGGCCAGGCTCCTCCCCACCCCCCGCCGCCCCTCCCCCGACCACCCCGCCGCTGCGGCCGCGTACAGTTTCAAAGGTGGAACCTCCGCGGCTCCGCGGCGGGCAGGGGCTGCCAGCGAGGGGAAGGGTGCTGGCTCCACACACACAGACACGCGCACACACGCACGCACAGGGCGAGGGTGCACACATTTAAACGCACGCACCCCAGGACCCGGGGCCCCAGCTGCTGGTGGGGGGGGGGGATCTTATTTAGCCGCTTGGATGCCTTCCCTGGGCCACAGACGCGCTTCCCCGACGGCAGAAGCGGCCCCCAGGCGCCACCGGACTTGCTTTGTCAATTCTAGGCGAAGGGCAGCCCGGCGCCCAGGTGGCATCTCCAAGCCACCTGTCTTACTTAGCTTTGAGAGTGGAGCCTGGGGTGGGGTGGGGGACAAAAGCCCTAGACCAAGTACAGTCTCCCCCCAGCCCAGTTCCTCAACACATGTTCTCTGCCACGATGGCAGCACCTCCTTCTGTTTCTTTTCTATGGGCTGGGTTTTCACCAGGTGCAGTATGACCTGACCCACACCACCAGCAGCACCTGCGGCGCCCAGGACGAGAAGCGTCGGGACTCGTGTGTTCACAGCAGGGCCGCACCCGCTGCTTCCCCGGCTGTGAGCGCGGGCAGGGCTTCAACGGGAGTTGGAAATCCGGCGAACATCTCCCTCCACTCATGCCGGCGTTCCTCCATTTCTGACAGGTGAAAACGAAAATTCAATGCGAGCATCAAAGGAGACAGAGCACCACAGGCCACCCATATCAGACCCAGGCCTCACAGCCCGCTGGGCAGGGACTTTCTGCGCCCTGAGGCAGGCGTGGACATGGGTGTGAATGGGAACTGGGGGGGGGGGACAATTCTCCTCAACCCCAGAAAAAATGAAGGACCTCCCCGAAACGATGGATGCAGTGGCTTGCTGGGCTCTTCAGGACCAGGCATTGTCCATCATCCGGGCCCTGATGTCCAGAGTGCCACCGCCTGGCACGGGGAAGGGGCTGAGGTCAAGAAGTGGCTCCCCTCACAGGAGCAGGGTCCGGTGGGAGAGGTGCCTGGCGGATGCAGTGTGGTGTTGGGGGCCGGCGACGTTGCTAGGCTCTGCGAGATTAAAGCCTTGTCACCCACCAAGTACCCAAGGCTCAGCGTTTTTCTTTGTTTTTCTTTTGCATCTTGATGAACATTTTGCAGTGTCCCTACTGTCATGGCACAGATAGAACCGCGGCCAGTGTGCACAACGTACACGGCTGATTTTATGGGCCTTTGACACTTCTTTTGTAAAGTTTGCACACATCCCTGTCTGTGAGCTGCAGCAATTCAACAACTCAGTGGAGGGGGCTTTCTCAGGGGTACCTGTGTGCTATGACACAGGGACCCGTCCCACAAACCAGCCAGACACTGACAGGGCCGCCTCTTCCCTACTCACCTGCTCCAGCTCATGCTCCTGCTCCTGCTGCACTGGCCCTCCCAGCGGCCTGGGGCAGAGTTAAATCCGAATTGGCTTTGTTTATCCCCTCCTAGCTGGAGCTGTGTACACATATGGCTCCCTGTCCACACTCCCGGGGCAGAGCCCCATCCCACCCCTGCCCACCCCTCACTTGGGCACTTGCCCCAGCACCTGGCACTTAGTAGGCCTATCACAGACAGCACTCAGACAGTTGAAGTCTCCAACCTTCCACCCCCGAGGTACCCCCCTGCCCCATGACCTCGGAGAGTGCCTGGGAAGCAGGGACCCATGTGGGGAAGGGGAAAGTGTTGATTAGCCCGGCAGTGCACCCTGAGGTCCTCAGAGTGGCAGGGTGAAGGGGCGTGAGGAGGGGTGGGCGTGGGCAGGGGGTGCAAGATCAGCCCTGCCTGTGGCTCCCGAGAGCCAGCCCCCGCCCCAGAAACTTCCAGACTAGCCTGGACAGTGAGTCCCACGCAGGCCCTGAGCCAAGTTGTCACTGCCTGGCAAAGCCTGGCCTCTCCTTTGAAGGGAGAGAAGGAAGGAGGGCCCCCTGAGACCCAGGACAAAGGCTCCCCCCGACAGCCCGTCATGGGAGGCCCTGCCCCAGCAGCCAGGCAGCCCCCCAACTTGGCTTCCCTCCCCAGCTCCTCCACCCCAGAACCTGGCCAGCTCCCCAACTCGAGAGGCAGCTCGCCATGAATGAACGCAGCTCATTAGCGGTCCCAGCACATTTACTCGTTAAACAACCGCCTGGCCAGCCGCACACCCCAACCCCCCCATGCGTTTTCAATTTCCTCTCCCATGCCCCTCCCTCTGTTGCGTCCCCCCGCCCCCTCCCTACAGCCGGGCCACCTGCTCCCTCTGCACGGGCGGGCGGGGAGGAGGCTGCCTGGCGCATGGCTTCTGCCAGGAATGCTCCACCGAGCCTGGCTCTGCCCACCTGCCACCAGCAGCGCAGCCCCCAGGAGGGAAACCTGGGGTTGGGTCTCCCCATCCCAGTAGTGTGAGTCTCCACTGAGTCCCCTCAGCCATGTGTGCTGGCGAGTTGAGGGCCACCTCCTGCCTGTGACTAGGGGAGAAGTTGCCCTCCTTCCAGCTTCTGCGCAGTTCTCTCCCCACCTCCCCCAGCCCCCTGTGGAGCGCCAAGCAGGTAGAGAAGCTGGGTGAGGCTGAGGGGTGCTGGGGTGTGGATTCCAAACTGCAAGAGGCAAATGGGAGGCAGAATGTCTGCCCTAGGCATCGCTGGGTACCACTCACTAAGTACCGTGCACACAGTACTGGAACTCAGTCATTCAGCCGGGAATAAGGACTGCCCCTGCCTCTCAGTGAGCTCTTAGTCCCCGCAGGAGCACAGACAGGAGAAACAGGAAAGTCCACTCACATGATAAGTTTGGTGACAGGGAACGTGGAATCCCAGAGAACCCAGAGTGAGGGGCACAGAATGGAAGAGGAGGCGCTTGAGCCAACCCTTGAGGGATACACAGGCATTGGCTGGGCAGCAAAAGAGGAAGAAAGGCTCTCCCGGCAGAGAGAACTGCATGAGGCAGGGCACGCGGACCGGAGCAGCATCCTCAGCAGCTGAGCTTTGCAAGTCCAGCAGGGCTGGGGTGCGAGAGGAGGCCACAGAGGGGACGGGAGCACAGCCCAGAGCCCGGATGCAGCCGTTCTCCAGCTTTCCTGGGCTTCAGCACCCCTGGCCTGGCCCTGTGCTCGAACCCGTGCGTGTGTGTCTGTGCTGGAAACGCGCTGTCTCTGGATCCAGTGCCTTCAGCACCTGGTCGCTTCCAGACAGCAAGGGACAGGTTCGACATATGTTTCTTTTCTATGGACTGGGTTTTCACCCTGTGTAGTATGACCTAACCTCAACACCACCACCACCAATACAGCTTGTACACCCCCCTGGGGTGCTTATTATACATGCTGATCTCTGTGACCCACCCCAGACCTTCCTAGGCACTGTGAGCAAGCTGGGCGGCTGGGGAGGGAGCAGTGCTTAAGGAGGTGTGATTCTGATGCAGGTGCTTCCAGAGACCGAGCTCTAAGGATCAAGGCCTGGTGTGCTGAGTTAATGAGTTTGAACTTAGACCAGAAAACTCTGGAGAGCCAGAAAGGAGGGGCCTGGCAGGGACAAAGGGTCTGAGTCCCACCTGCCTTCCTCCTTTCCAGGTTCCATGCACCGTCAACAAGGATGAGGCACAACAAAGAGAAAGACAGTCGAGCTGGAGTCGGAGGGAGGACAGGATGTCAGAGCTGGAAGGGGATTAAGAAACAATTGAATTCAAATGCCATCATACAGTTAGGGGCCACAGAAGTGAAGCAACCAGCCTAAGGAGTTGCAGCAGTGGGCCAGGCGTGGGGCCGGATCTTGCTCTGCTGGGCCACACACCTGGGTAGAGCACAGCATCCAATCCATCCCGGGCACCCCTCTGCCACCCACAAAGGGACTAAGAACCAGGAGCCCCTGGGACGGCTATGCCAGCTGGAGTCTGGGTATTTTAGCTTTCATCTCTAACCCCTTGGATATGCTCAGATTTGGAGGAGGCCGAACTGTGTGAGGCTCTCAGAGACAAAGCCTACAGCAGAGACAAGCTCCTAGACTTAAGGTCGAGTGGCTTTTATAGCCCAGGGGCCACCTTACACATCCAAGACAACTCCGGCAACTAGGAGCACTGGAAGCAGGAGAGAGGTGGAGTGGGGAAGGGAAGGAAGGAGAGAAGAGAGGGAGAAAGCCAGCGACAGAGCCTGCGCAGGCAACAGGTGTCCCTCGTTGGCCAGACGTTGATTGCCGGCCAACTGTGAGCCCAGCACTGGGAATATAAGAGATCCGTGCTGGGGGTTCATTGGGTTTTTGTATCTTATTTGTAATTTTCATCAAATTTAAAATTTTTTCAACCTTTATTTCTTCACATTTTTTTCCTGTTCCCTCCTCTCTTTTTTCTCCTCTGGGGAACCCACTTACCCATATATTAGGGCATTTGACATGGTCTCATGGCTCACTGATTCCCTGTTCAGTTCTTTTTATCTTGTTTCTCTCCGTCTTCATTTTGGTGAATTTCTGTTGTTGTGTTGTCACTTTCATTATCTTTTCTTCTACAGTATCTAATCTGCTATTAATCCCATCCCATACAATTTTTATCTCAGGCTTTGTGGTTTTCATATCCAGATCTATTCGGGTCTTTTTTGTGTCTTCTATGTGTCTTCTTAACATTCTTATTTTCTCTCTACCTTCTTATATATATGGAATATAGTTGTGATAACTATAGCCACTAATTTTAAGTATCATTTCTGGGTCAGTTTTGATTGATCGCTTTTTCTCTTCTCTTCATTATGGGTCATATTTTCTTACTACAGTAGTTACCCTTTATCTTCTGGGGATACATTTCAAGACCCTCTGTAGATGCCTAAAAATGCACACAGTACCAAACTCTATATATTTGCTATGTTTTTCCTATACATACTTATGATAAAATTTAATTTATAAACTAGGCACAGTAAAACATTAACAACAACAATAATAAAATAGAACAACTATAACAGTATACTGCAATAAAAGTTGCCTGAATGTAGTCAGTCTCTCTCTCTCTCCCTCTCTCTCTCTCTCCCTCTCTCTCGATATCTTATTGTACTATAGCGCAGGTGACTGAAACCATGGACAGTGAAACCTTGGATGGGAACTGCTGTACCTCGTATCCTATTAATTGTAGATTTGATGCCAGACATTGTGGATTTTACCTTGTTGGGTGCTGGATATTCTTGCATTTAAAAAAAAAAAAATATTGGCCGGGCGCTGTGGCTCACGCCTGTAATCCTAGCTCTTGGGAGGCCGAGGCGGGCGGATTGCTCAAGGTCAGGAGTTCGAAACCAGCCTGAGCAAGAGCGAGACCCCGTCTCTACTATAAATAGAAATAAATTAATTGGCCAACTGATATATGTATAAAAAATTAGCCGGGCATGGTGGCGCATGCCTGTAGTCCCAGCTACCCGGGAGGCTGAGGCAGAAGGATCACTCGAGCCCAGGAGTTTGAGGTTGCTGTGAGCTAGGCTGACACCACGGCACTCACTCTAGCCTGGGCAACAAAGCGAGACTCTGTCTCAAAAAAAAAAAAAAAAAAAAATATTCTTGTGCATTGTTCTGGGAGAATCAAGTTACTTGGAAACAGTGTGATCCATTTGAGGTTTGTCTTTAAGCTTCCTTAGGCAGGACCAGAGCAGCCCTTAGTAGGGCTGATTTCCCACTACTGCGGCAACCCCCTTCTAAATACTCTGCCCGAGGCAGGCCATGTGAATTAGCAGGTTTCTACTCTGGCTGGTGGGAAGTCACCTACTCCCAACTCTGAAGGAGCTCCCAGGATTGTTCTGCCTGCTCCTTTCGGGTGGAACTTCCCCGCTTGTACACACGCACTGATCAGCTCTCAGCAGAAGAGTGAGGGGTGGAGGGGGCGGTGCAGCAGGGAAGAACCCGTCGCAAATCCCTAGGTGTGCATTCTCCCTTTGCAGCAGCCTCCTCCCGCCTCCCCTGAGCACCCGCCACCTTCCCGGGCTCCCAGCTCTGCCTCCTCAACTCAGGTGATGCCAGGTCCCACCCGGGCCTTCTTGCTCTGTGGGCTGGAAACCCTCTCCAGGCGGGGCGATCACAGGGCTCATCCCACTGTTTCCCTCTCTCAGGGATCACTCTCCCATGCTACCAGTTGCCTATTGTCTGAACATAGTCGTTTCCTGGGTTTTTTTTCCTGGTTCTTATAGTTGTTTAAGGCAGGAGGGTAAATTGGGCCCATTACACCATCTTGGCCAGAAACAGAAATTCGGAAGAGATTTTTAACAACACTCTGTGCCCTCTAAACATTCCCAAAGTGCCAGGGAGAGACAGCCAAGGAAAGGGACAATCCCATGACTCTGACCAGTGCCCTGAAGCTGGCCAGAGAGGAAGGGACCTCAGCCGCATGGGGCTTCTCCCAGCTTAGGAAGCACCTGACGCTCTTTGTGCATCCAGTCCCGCGCTAACAGGCCCTTCCCGCCATTCTCCGCCTGGCTGGCACCCTGCAGGCCTCTGCTGCAGCAGCACCCCTGGGAGCCTCCAGCCCCTGCCCTGCTAGGTGACCTCAAGGTTCCTTCCTGGGCTGCCCTTCACGAACTTGATACTGTCATTTGTAATTTCTTGTTCACCTCTGTCTCTTCTGCCGTCTCCAGGCTGAAGATTGTGCGTATAGGTTTGCATCCGTCTTGTTCCTTAATCCCTTGTTCAGGGCCTGACACACAGAAAATGCTGAGTGAATAGTTTTCACCAGCGCATAGAGAGGCCATTCGGGGGAAGGAGTGATCTTGAGAATAAAGGCGCAGAAAAGACAGTCCTCTTGTCTATGTCAGAGAGCAAGGAAGGGGCACATTTGACTCCAGAGAGAATTCCCCAGGGAACAATGAGATTATGAGTTTGGGAAGGGGGCTGGGGGGTTGCAGGGAGCCTGAAGGCCAGGCTGAGACACGTGGATGTAATCCTGGGGGCATTAGTGTGCCACTGGACAGTTCTGAACAGTCACCACATGGCCCAGTCACCCAGTCACCACGCGGGTCCCTGGGAAGAGCCTCTGGCATGGAGAAGAGCTGGCAGAACCTTCAGGAGGGACTGCTGTTAGAACCGCCGTCCCTGGAAGGGGGAGGAAAGAGGCTGGACTGGGCGGAGAGTGTTGGGCTGTGATGCCATCTCAGTGGAAGCCTCGGTCAGCTCTACAGAAAGTTTTAAAGATGAGATGACACTTCGGAGCTGTCCCAAGTCGTGGGGAGCGAGCTGGGCCTTTATCCAGTAGCATTGACCACTCATTGGATCAGGGCTGCTCCTGCAAGGAAGCATAATCTTGGGCAGGGCAATTTGCTTCCACTATGGGCAACCCCCAGTGCGGGCTGACAGCTGGGGGCCATCCCCAGAGAGCTCATGCAACAGATGGGGGATAAGAGGGGGGATTCCCAGAGGCGAATCCAGGCATTCCACCACAACATAGGTGCAAATAGCACTTAAGGGGCAGGGTAGGAGGCAAAGGGAGCCCACAGGAGGGACAGGTAACATAAGGGATCAGGGAAGCCTTCCAGTGAGTGTAAACTGAAATCTACAGGATGATCAGGAATTAGCCAGTCAAGTAGGAGCAAGGCAAGCGTGTTTCAGACAGGGGAACAGAGTAGGAGAAGGCCCAGAGGCAAGAACAGGCACAGGCCCTTTCGGCAAGACAGGAGCTACATTTTCAGGAGGGAGGTGGTACAGACCCTGACGGGGAAGCTACCTGGTATGTTAAGCTGCAGAGTGAGACACGATCCATTTCCTATCCTCCACTTGTCCTCTGTCCCCACCCCTCTGTCCCCTACAGCGTGTGGGAAAGAGAGGACCCTGTGTAGAAGCGTATCATACACTCAAACCCACAGGGGAGAGGGAGAAGGCAGCCCTTTCCACCTGAGCCAGGCTTCAGTCCTCCAAAGTCCAAGAAGAGGACAAAAATGTGGCAACAGGGAGCTCATTAATCCACCTGCATCTTGGGGACTTCACCTGTAAGGAACAATCCGAACAGCTAACAAGCACTTCCATTGTGCCTATAAATTCTAAGGGCTCATACTGTTCCAAGAGCTTTGCATATTCTACCATTTAATCCTCCCAACAAATTTACCAGGTAGGTGATATAGCTTGGATATCTGTCCCCTCCAAATCTCATGCTGAAATCTGATCCCTAATGTTGGAGGCGGGGCCTGGGGGCAGGTGTTTGGGTCATGAGGTGGGTCCCTCATGCATGGCTTAGTGCCCTCCCCACGGTAATGAGCGAGTTCTTGCTTTATTAGTCCGCAGGAGAGCTGACTGTTTAAAGGGTGTGGCACCCCTCCTCCCTCTTTTACCCCCTCTCTCCCTGTGTGACATGCCTGCTCCCCTTCACCTTCTGGCTTGATCGAAGCTCCTTGAGGCCAGCATCACGCTTCTTGAACAGCCTGCAGAACCGTCAACCAAATATCTCTCTTTTCTTTATAAACTACCCACCCTCAGGTATCCCCTTATAGTGATGCAAAATGAACTAAGACAGTAGGCATATACTATTTTTTATAATATTTTTATTTTGAAAAGGTAACATTAAGCTTTTCTTCAAAGGTAAGTACCTATTAAACCAGAATGATAGCGAGTATACTGTTTTTATAACTGAGGAGATTGAAGCACAGAGAGGTTTAGTAGCTTGCCCAAGGTCACACAGTGCATAGGTGGCAGAGCTGGGATGTAAAATATGCATTTATTGAAGATCTACCTCCTGGAGTGGGTGTGGGGTATAAAAGGATAGTGCATATGAAAGAGCCTTATGCTAAACAGACATGTGGTTAGTGTGTTCATTTCAAAAATAGCCAAAACTGGCAATAGTGATAGTTAGGGAAAAGGTCTGTCTAGAAAAAGTTCCTTTTGACAAACATTATGTCTAAGTAATTTTGGAGGCTTCCTTCCCCGTTCTCCCTAGCTCCTTCTGCAAACAAGTGCATTCTGGGTCTGCTTGGCAATGCGACTGACGCAAAACCCAGACATTCTTAGACCTTTCCTTTCCTTCACAGACTGTGGGTGGGGTCTTCTAATCTCAAATCTAGTTGTCCTTCTTAAACTGGCAAAAAACCCAAATTCAGCAGCTCACAGCCTAAAAATGTTAGATGAATTTAATGTGTGTTTAAAAAAACTACACCAGACCGGGTGCAGTCACTCGTGCCTGTTGTCCCAGCACTTTGGGAGGCTGAGGTGGGAGAATCACTTGAGACTAGCAGCTCGAGACCAGCCTGGGTAACATAAAGAGACCCTGTCTTCACAAAAAGTAAAAATAAAATATTAAAAATGACTAAAAGGGAGAATTTTATTATATGTATATATTTATCACAATAAAAAAATAATAATAGTAGGTGATGGCTACTATTATGGGAAAGTGGTTCAGAACACCCAGGATGAGCCCAGAAAGTGGTGAAAACAATAGTGATCAGTAGCATTAGATAACTTGCTCCTCGGCCAGGCGCGGTGGCTCACACCTGTAATCCTAGCACTCTGGGAGGCTGAGGCGGATGGATTGTTTGAGCTCAGGAGTTCAAGACCAGCCTGAGCAAGAGCGAGAACCCATCTCTACTAAAAAAATAGAAAGAAACTAGCTGGACAACTAAAAATATATAGAAAACATTAGCTGGGCATGGTGGCACATGCCTGTAGTCCCAGCTACTCAGAAGGCTGAGGCAGGAGGATCGCTTGAGCCCAGGAGTTTGAGGCTGCTGTGAGCTAGGCTGATGCCACGGCACTCTAGCCCAAGCAACAGAGCAAGACTGTGTCTTAAAAAAAATAAATAAATAACTTGCTCCTCATCCCCCACCAACAGGGATAGGGGGTTTTAACCCAGGCAGTCTGACTCCAGATGTCACACCTTGAACCATTTTACTGCACTCCACAATGACAAAACTGCCTGCTGCTGACGTCATCTATGACCTGTATCATCTGTAGGTAGCCCTGGAAGGGAGACGCTGTCACCCCTATTTAGAGAGAGAAATCTGAGACTTGGAGAAGTCAACTGCTCAGTTATCCAGCTGGTGGGTGGCAAAGCTCCATTCTCAGACCCAAGCCCGGTGCCCGCAAGGACCAGGCAACAACATAAACCACTGATTGCCGATTTGAAATAACCATCGCAGTGTTTAAGTTGGGTCAGGGAACCATGGTAGGCGAGGCAGGAAAGGCTTGGAGAGGTTTTCAGGGAGGGCAGGAAGAATTTTTTAAATCGATTGTTTGGCTGCGACTGGGCTTCTGCCAAGCCAGCTTGGATGCTTGGAGGGTCTCTCAACCTCTTCAATGCACGCATTCATCGGCGGCCGCAGCGTCCGGGGCAGCCGCCCGGAACCCGAGTCCTGGGCGGTTGGCAGACACTTGCTGCCCGGCTGCCACGCACGGCTCTGCCTGGCCGACACTGAGGGGACGCCATCGGGTTCCCGGGGGAGGGAGGGCAGGCGAGGCAGGGAGGACGCGGGGCCATCTGGACCACCGCTGGGGGTGGGGATGTTTGCTAAGACGGACTCAGAACAAACGGAAACCCAGGCCCTGCGCTGGATCAATGAGAACGACGCCTCTGGACAAACCGGAGATGGGAGCGGGGGCACACGGAGGGGCTTTCAGGCGCCATCTGTGAGGGGGCGGCCCAGGCAAGCACCGACTGGGTCCAGCTCTGTGACCAGCCATCCTGTCCTCAGCTTCCCTTGGTGGGGACAGATGCTTGCTGCCCCGGTGCAGCCCAGCTGAATGCTACTTCACAGAGGAACACCGCCACGCTCCCATTTCACAGATAAGGAAATAGAGCCCCGGGAGGAGAAGCAACTGACACAAGATCACAGAACTGATTGGGCCACAGCAGAATGTCTTCTCCATATCTGATCACCACGCTTTACACCTTGAGATGAGGCCTTTACGTGTCTGCCTACCCACCTGTTGGCTTCTCTGCTCGTCACCCATGCAGTCCAGCACCTGGCCCAGTACCTAAAACCTATGAGGTGCTCAATAAATGTTTGTGAAACTGAAATGGATGGGAGTAGAAAACCCAAGTCCTCAATCTTTGAGGAAAGACAGAATTTAGGATCCAGGAATACTTACAGTTGTTCAGAGCCAGAGCAGCTGGAGGCTGGGTGAACAGACCCACCCCAGGGACCCCAGATGCTCTCCGTACAGCTCACTTCTTTCTGCTCACTCCTTCTCCATCCCCCCACTCCCCAAGGCTGAGAGGAGGAGATCCTCTGAGGGCTTTGCCTTAAAGCCTCAGAGCTGGAAGGAACTTTCCATACCCTCTAGTTACAGTCTATGTAATGTTCTCTTCAATGATTCTCATTAAGTTCATTCCATAGATATTTATTGTGTATCCACCACGAACAAGGCCCTGTATTGCTGAAAGAAGTCTTGTTAAAATCAAAAGCAAGTTTATGGGGGGGGAGGGGGTATGGGCAATATATGTAACCTTAACATTTGTACCCTCATAATATGCTGAAATAAAAAAATACAATTAAAATTAAAGTTAAATTTTAAAAAGCAAGTTTATATTAATAAATCAGGAATCTTCTATAGCCAGAAGTATTTAGTGAGCTAACGTCAGCATTCAGTACAAATTATACATACAGCAGCTATTATTTCCAAAAAGCAAAAAGCCCAGGTTAAAAGAGGTTGTTTTGGGGGACGCACTTTCATTTTACATGGACAGCTGCAAACAGCTCCCTGGTTTGCAAACTGTTCGTTGTAATAAAGTCTCTTTCCTCCAAATTCCTTTTCAAAAAACAAAATCCATATTCTCTTTAAAAAAAAAAAAAGGTCATTTTCAGAGAAATTATTCTCTTCTGCCTGGAAGAAACAACGATTTCCAGGCATTCAGAACTGCTCCATAGACTGGGGTTTATCCCAAGCCTTTTACCAACCAACACAGACAATATTTGCTCTAAGACAACTAAAGAAAGCTGAAAAAGATTTGACACCTAGCAAAACAAGCCTAGACAAACCCCTGGAACATCAAGAAAGAATTAGGGGGAATTAAAGATGTATTCAAGCCTGCAGGAAACCAAAGTTCAATTAGGTAATTAAAAATGTGAAATATTGTGAAAATATGAAAATAGCGAAAGGTTAGAGAACGAGCTGCCAGGTCTGTTTATATCATGTGTTTGCTTGTCTTTAAGTCTTGCTCGAAGTTGAATTCATATCTGAGAGTCAGAGTCCAAATTCAACAGCTCAATGTGTACACAGAGCCCAGCATAATTTGGCATGTAACAGATACTGTTCACAGTTGATGCAATTCAGTGCTTAGTGAGTTGAACTCACCCCACAAGCTATACATTTACCTACCCTATGACCCAACAGTTCCTCTCCTCTCCTGGAGATATATATCTATTAATATAGAGAGAGATATATAGATATATATCTTCAACAGAAATGAGTGGTTAAGTATACCAAAAGACATGTACACATATATTTATAGCAGCCTCATTCATAATAGCTCAAACTTGGAAACGACTCAAATGTTCATCAAAAGGAGAATGGATAAACAAATTGTGGTGTAGCTCTACAATGGAATAATAAGCAAGAACAAACCACCCAACAACATGAATGAATCACACGGTCATTCTGCTGAGATACAAGCGTACGTGTTGCTTAATTCAATTTACACGAAGTAAAACACAGCAAAACTAATCTACGATGATGGCAGTCAAAATAATGGTTGCTTTTGAGACAGCAGTGACTGCAAGGGGGCACCAGGGAGCCTTTGGGGCTTCTGGAAATGGTCTGTATTTTGGTCGAGCAGCGTGTGTGTATAAATATTTATACATATATGTTAAACATACAAGCTATACACTTAAAATTAGTGTACTTTTTGAAGGTTATACCTCAATAAAAGAAAAAAATCATTCCTATGAGGGATGACAGGTACACGGTGGGCATGCCACCACTGCCCCTCCCTTGACCACGAAAGACATCGCTGCTTAATCACCAGACTTCTCTCTGTGGAGCTTAGCTTCAGAGCCATCTCAATCCAGCACCCAGCCAGTTGCGCTTTGAGCCAAAGCCATAAGCTTCCCCTCATGTACACACAGTATCTTGATGAAGAGAGAGAGTAAGCTAGCACCTTTGGTGCGTCCAGCCACGCTCTGAGGAAGCCTGGCTCCCACCACTGCCTGGGGCAGCTCCCTGCAGCCCAGGTCGGCTCCCAGGAGGGAATGGCTTCTGAGGAGCAGGCCTGGAGGCTCAAGGGCAACAGCATGAGGGACACACAACTGAAGGGAGGCCCTGGACAGAGGCTGCAGGACTAACGCAGCACACGGGTACCAAGGGCCCAGAAAAGCCTAGAGTTTGGGCCCATTTTCTCTTTTCCTTTTTTGTTTAGAGACATGGTCTTGCTCTGTCACCCAGGCTGGAATGCCTATCAGTGGTACAATGATAACTCATTGCAGCCTCGAATTCATGGACTTAAGAGATCCTCCCACCTCAGCCTTCCAAGCAGCTGGGACTACAGGCACTGGCCACCACCTGGCTAATTTTTTTAAGTTTTTTTAGAGATGGGGTCTCACTATGTTTCCCAGGCTGGTCTTGAACTCCTGGCCTCAAGTGATCCTTCCACCTTGGCCTTTCAAAGTGCTGATTACAGGTGTGAGCCACCATGCCTGGCGTATGTGGGCTCACTTTATACCAAGGGGAACAAACTAGTTTTTCTCTATGAGCAGGGGGTGGAGACGGAAGGGAAGTAACTGCTGGGCTGCAGGGCATGCTGAAGGTCCTACGGCCGCCTGAACCACAGCCGCCCTCAGCAGTCACCGGGCTCTCTGGCCTTGTCAGGGAAGGCAACACTTCCCACGGGGTTCACCCTTCACAGCTTCACTATCACACAACCACGAGATCTGGACACGGTGGGAACCATACCCACCCCCCATTTTAAAATTAAAAAACTGAGGTTTAAAGATGTTATGTGACCCATAAACACACTACTAATGAAGTAAGGGATTCAGGATTCAAACACAGGCCTGCTGTGGTATAAAGTCCATGCTCCTTCTTTGTCTTCTCTTTTTATTTTAGTTTTTATTTTTACATCAAAGTTACACATGCCCATAAATGGTCAAATTGTTCTATAAAGTCTGTTATGAAAATGGCAGTCCCTCCCCTACCCCCGATTTCCCTTCCCTGGAAGCAACAATTTTCGCCTCTTTAAACTAATTGTTTTGGCCTGTAATCCTAGCACTCTGGAAGGCTGAGGCCAGAGGATCACTCAAGGTCAAGAGTTCGAAACCAGCCTGAGCAAGAGCAAGACCCTGTGTCTACTAAAAATAGAAAGAAATTAATTGGCCAACTAAAAATATATAGAAAAAATTAGCCGAGCATGGTGGCACATGCCTGTAGTCCCAGCTACTCAGGAGGCTGAGGCAGGAGGATCGCTTGAGCCCAGGAGATTGAGGTTGCTGTGAGCTAGGTTGACGCCACAGCACTCTAGCCTGGGCAAAAGAGTGAGACTCTGTCTCAAAAATAAATAAATAAATAAACAAACAAACTAATTGTTTTGTTATTTACCTGACAACATATGAAAATAGATCCACACCAAGTTGAATCACTGTGCAATAAGTCACCTACTAAGAAGTAGGAATTAGAATGGTTTTGATCGTCTCAACAGCAACACTGAAAGACAGAAGGCAATGAAACAATCCCTTCAAAATTTTGGATGAAAATGATCCCCAACTTAGAATTCTATAATCTATTCTAGAATTCTTAGAATTCAAGCTGTCAATCAAAT
Source organism: Microcebus murinus (assembly GCF_040939455.1). Classification (NCBI taxonomy): domain Eukaryota; kingdom Metazoa; phylum Chordata; class Mammalia; order Primates; family Cheirogaleidae; genus Microcebus; species Microcebus murinus. Next base: position 28,510,704 of record NC_134117.1, on the reverse strand, counting down.
GTGAGAATAAAATGAAGAACTGAAGACTTTTGTGTAGGTATTGAAGATCTCAAAATATTGACCTCTCAATAATCTCTTAGAGGATATCAAATCCTTTCCAATTCATCCAAAATTTTGTTGCTCTTGGCCTTCTTCTGTTTTTCTCTATCCTTGCAGGTTTTTACTTTCCAAAACAAAATTATTTTCCTGTCAATTTACTAAGATTTTGAGAAAGCGAGAGCAGATAGATTCAATCAACTATCCTTACCCATAAGTTCTCTATTCTTTTACACATTTTTATAAGCAATGGGCCCTTCTTCAAACAAAATCTTTTGCAAAAGACAAAGATCTAAAACACACAGGAGCAATGTTGCACTGGTTGTAGTACGGTGGCTCTCCATGGGCCAACTGCTAAGAAAGTTGCTGCAGTTAATTAATGAAAAAGGAATGATCAAATTAGAATAACGTCATTTTGTACCTACCAATTAATTAATGGATCTAGGCATTGAGTATCAGCTGCTGTTAGTATCACCTCCTACACACACATACACACACAACACAACAACATGTGTGCCTCTCGAGGAAGGAACACTCAACCACCTATAGTTGTCAAACAATCAAAACCTGGATTATTTTTTTGTATTTTTTCTATTTTTGAGATAGGTTGGCATATAGTGGCACGATCACAACTCACTGCAACCTCAAACTCCTGGCTCAAGCCATTCTCCTGCCTCAGCCGCCCAAGTAGCTGGGACTCCAGGCTGGGATGACAGGCATAAGCCACTGCACCTGGTCAAAACCGGAATGTGATCAAGCCTCTGGATTCAGCTACCACGTTACTGGAAACACAGGCGCACCTCAGAGATGCTGTAGGTCCCGTCCCAGACTACAGCATAAAGTGAGTATCACAGTGAAGCAAGTCACACAGAATTGTTGGTTTCCCAGTGCATATAAAAGCTATATTTATGCTATACCATAGTCCATTAAGTGTGCAATAACATTATGTCTAAAAAATGTACATGCCTTAATTTTAAAATACTTATTGCTAAAAAAAAAATGCTAACAATCATCTGAGCATTCAGCAAGTTGTCCTCTTCTCACTGGTGGAAAGTCTTACTCAATGTTGATGGCTATCAGATCAGGATCAGGGCTGCTGAAGGTTGCGGTGGCTGTGGCAATTTCTTAAAAGAACACAACGGAGTTTGCCACATCTGTTGACTGTTTCTTTCACAGAAGATTTCTCTGTAGCATGTGATACTGTTTAATAGCAATTTATCCATGATAGTACTTCTTTCAAAATTGGAGTCAATACTCTCAAATGCTGCCATGGCTTTATCAACTAAGTTTATATAATATATTACAAATCCTTTTTTTGGCATTTCAACCATGTTCACAGCATCTTCACCAGGCGTAGTTTCCATCTCAAGAAACTACTTTCTTTGCTCATCCAGAGGAAGCAACTCCTCAACCATTCAACTCTTATTATGAGACTGAAGCAATTCAGTCACATCTTCAGGCTCTAATTCTAATTCTAATTATCTTGCTATTTATACCACAGCTGCAGTTACTTCCTCCACTGAAATCTTAAACCCCTCCAAGTCATCCATGAGGGTTGGAATCACTTTCTTCCAAACCCCTATTAATATTGATATTTTTACTTCCTCCCATGAATCATGAATGTTCTTATTCTTTTGATTTTTAATTTTTTTGAGATGGGGTCTTGCTATGTTGCCCCGATGGTCTCAAACTCCTGGACTCAAGTGATCTTCCTATCTCAGCCTCCTGAGTAGCTGGGACTACAGGCATGCGCCACTATGCCTGGCTATGTTTGTTTGTTTGTTTTGTTTTATATTTTTGTAGAGACATGGTCTCGCTATGTTGCCCAGGTTGGTCTTGAACTCCTGGCCTCAAGCAATTCTCCCACCTCAGCCTCCCAAAGTGCTGGTTTATAAGCATGAGTCACAATGCCCAGCCTATATTTCTTAAATAATAAGACTTGAAAGTCAAAATTACTCCTTGGTCTATGAGCTGTAGAATGAATATTGTGTCCACAGACATTCAAACAGCATGCATTTCCTTGTACATCTTCATCAGAGCTCTTGGGTGACTAGGTACATTGTCAATGAGCAGTAATATTTTGGAAGGAATCTTTCTTTCTGTGCAGTAGATCTCAACAGTGGGCTTTAAAAATTCAGTAAACCTGCTGTAAACAGATGTGCTGTTATCCAGGCTTTGTTCTTCCATTTACAGAGCCCAGGTGGAGTAGATTTAGCATAATTCTTAAGAGCCCTAGGATTTTCAGAATGGTAAATGAGCATTGGCTTCAACTTAAAGTCACCAGCTGCATTAACCCTTAACCAGAGAGTCAGCCTGTCCTCAGAAGCATTGAAGCCAGGCTTGACTTCTCTCCAGCACTGAAAGTCCTCAATAGCACCTTCTTCCAGTAAGAGGTTATTTTTTTCTACATTGAAAATCTGTTGTTTAGTGTAGCTCCCTTTGTCAATGATCTTAGCTAGATCTTCTAGATAACTTGCTGCAGCTTCTCCATCAGTACTTGCTGCTTCGCCGTGCACTTTTACATTATAAAGTTGGCTTCTTTCCTTAAACTTGATGAACCAACCTCTGCTAGCTTCCAACTTTTCTCCTGCAGCTTCCTCACCTCTCTCAGCCTTCATAGAATTGAACAGAGTTAGGGCCTTGCTCTGGATTAGGCTTTGGCTTGAGGGAGTGTTGTGGCTGGTTTGATCTTCTATCCAGACAACTAAAACTTCCTCTATGTCAGCAATAAGGCTGTTTTGCTTTTGTATCATCTGTGTGTTCACTGGAGTCGCACCTTCACTTTCTTCAAGAACCTTTTCTTTGCATTCACCACTTGGCTAAGTCTTTGGCACAAGAGGCCTAGCTTTTGGCCTGTCTCAGCTCTCAGCATGCCTTTCTCACTAAGCTTAATCATTTCTAGCATTGATTTAGAGTGAGAGAGGTAGGACTCCTCCTTTCACTCAAACACATAGAAGCCATTGTAGGTTTAACTGTTCTAATTCAATACTGTCTCCGAGAGTAGGAAGGCCCGAGGACAGGGAGAGAGACAGAGAACAGCTAGTGGATGGAGCTGTCAAAACACACACATTTATCAGTTAAGTCCACTGTCTCATATGGGTGCAGTTCATGACACCCCAAGACCATTACAACAGTAACAGCAAAGATCACTGATCACCACAACAGACGTGACGATAATGAAGATTTTGAAATACTGTGAGAATTACCAAAATGTGACAGAGAAACATGGGGAGCACATGCTGTTGGGAAAATGGCACTCATTAGGGTCATGAGGGCTTGAGCTTGCGTCAGAATTGCCATAAACCTTCAGCTTGTAAAAATGCAACATCCGCGGTGCATAATAAGGCAAGGTGCAATAAAACAAAGTGTGCCCGTCCACAGAGTCCCTGGCGTCCCTGGCACTCAGGCAACACGGCCGCAGGCACACAGGGGTCCTGTGCGGCAGTGGTTAAGAGCACAGCTGCTGGGTTCCGACTGCCTGGGCCCAAATCTGAGCTCTGCCCCCTGACCTCAGGCAACAAGCTTTTTATGGTCTCTGGGCCTCAGTTTCCCCATATGCGAACTGGGGCTCTAACTATATATTTCATAGGGTTGTAGTGAAGCTTCAGTAAGATGAAATATGTCAAGTCTAGAAAGAGCCTGGCTCAGGGTGGATAATCAGAAAGTATTATTATTATTAATTTCATTTAAAGAACACAGTCCCAGGATCACGATGACCAGAGAGGAAAACCAAGGAAAAGGGGAAGTTCTCCACCAGTCTTTCCTTCTGGCTCGGTATTGGAGAGCTTGAAGAATCTTGCTGCTTCCAAACCTGTTCATCACCTTGATACATCAAACGCAACGTGACTAAGACCCAATTCATGAGCTCCCCTCTCCCCACCTCCAACCCTGATTCTCCTCTAGTGTTTTCTCTCTGTGAACAGAACCACTGTCTATTCAGTTAGACGAGCCAGAAACCGGGTTGGCATCCTTCACTCCTCCGTCTTCCTCAGCCCACTGCGGCCCCATGATCACAGCTATGGACCTCACCACATAATTACGTCTCCCGGTCATCCACTTCCCTCCATCTCGGCACCTTCTCCCTGGGTTGCTCTGGGAATGGCGCTCCCCGGGGTTGTAACATACACTCGTCATTCTCAGTAGATACAACTTAAATTACTCTTGGGATTATTTGACTAATATCTGCCTCCCCAACTAGACTTGAAGCTCCAAGAGGGCAGGGGCCATGCCTGTGTTAGCTCGTCATGTTATCTCCTGGGTCTAGCACATTCCTGGCACATTGCAGGTGCTCAGTGAAGAGACACTGAATGAACTGTTAGACTGAAAGGGGCCTGCTTCCCCCCTCCCAGTTGCCACCACTTGCATGCTGCCACCCAAGGGAGCTGCCACCGCCTGCAGCCCTTCCAGCCCTTCCTGTAGGAGCCACACCGCCTCTCCACCAGCTCCGCCCCTTGTCCCCCTCCCTGGGCCCGGCCCAGGCCCGCTACCTTGCACTGAGACAGCCGCCGAGCCCCAGAACCTCCTCTACAGGTGCCCACCTCTGCCACACCAGTGAGTTTGGGTACCTCCGCCAAGGCCTGAAGATTCTTAAGACGGTCACCACAGTCATCTGAAGAACCTGTTCCCCCATTCCTCTCTGCCAGATAGTGGGGGCCTTGCTCAGCGAGGACTTCCTGAGCACCCACCACGAGCGGGCGCTGTTTGGGATGGTCGTGCTCATCAGGGAACAGGCAGGGCAGACGCAGCCCAACAGCCGTTCTCCCCTTTCTCCTTGCTAACAAAACCAATTTCGTTCAGTCTCCTACCTTGGCCCCGTGGCTTTTATGTTTTGTCTTGTTTTTTAATTACTCTAAGCCAATCACGGTGCTTTACTCCCCTTGTAAACGCTGTTAAGCAATGGGTGTATGGCCATTCCAGCCAATAAAACCTGAGGCGACACCTGCTGGGGACTGGTGGTAAGGTTTTCCTCGCACTCTTTACAAAGGGACGTAAGAACGAAACACCTTCCTCCCCAGGTCGACACTATGGTGCCAGGAGCTGGGCCAGCAATCTGGTGCCCCTGAGGGAAATGGCTGACACTCTGAGAAGGGCAGAGCTGAGAGACAGAAAGAACCCGGGTCACTGGCGACACTGCTGAGCTTCTGAATTCACCACCCTGGACCTACCCTACCGCTGGTCTTCCCCTGGCATGCAGTGCCCAAAGCCCTCTGTGTAAGCCCATCCGGATCCAGGATGAGTTTTCTAGGACTTGCAGCCAAAAGCCACTGACAAGGGCGATGGAGGAAGCTAGCACTTCCTGAGCAATCGCTGGACACCAGGCCTGGAGCAACTGTGGACCTTAGTACTTGCTCATGATCCCCCACTCCCAGCCTGGGAGCTGGAAGTTACTGCCCTGCTTTACAGCGGGCAAAGCCGAGACCCAGAGGTTGCGAGGGACTTGCTCTGTCACATGCAGAGTGCCTGGTGGAGCTGGAGCTGAAACCCAGGCCAGGGGTCTTCCCACTCCACTGACGGGGGATGGGTTTGATCACTGCATCCCTCACAGCTCTCTGCCGCACGTGCAAGGCGGGCGAGCAGGCCAGCCCAAGCTAAGGGGCTGTGCTGGCTCCCATTTCAAACCGCAGAGAGGGCAAGGGGTGAGGCCCAGGAACTCAGAACCTCTCTCTCTCTCTCTCTCTCTCTCTCCGTCATCCTTGCTTCCCTCTGACACCACACTCTCAGGCCAGCTGCCCCACGAGGCTAGAATCCTGGCCACCAGCAGCCCTAGTCTCACATCCCAATAGCCAAGAGGCCAAGAACAACAGGGGTCTCGCTCTCCCCAGCTGGAGTTCTGTTGGCCAAGCCTGGGCCACACACTCTTCCTTTGGCTAAACACTGTGTGTCTGAATCCTCGATGCTGCTGCCCACTCTGTGGCTGCGGCCATCCACGCTCTCCTAGACTCAGTTTGCTCATCCTTAAATGGCGATAATATTAATAGTAGTATCTACTTCATTGGGCTGCTGTGAGGATCTTTCGTTTCCTCAACGAATAGTTTTTGCATGCCAACTATGTGCCAGGAAGCATGCTAGGTGATGCTACCACAGAGGATAGAAACCCATTCCCTGCCCTCAAGGAGTTTATAGTCTAGCAAGAAAGACAGACATTAAACAAATAAATGTGTGAATGAATATCTCCACTACAACTGTGACAAGTGTTCTAAAGCAGCAGTCCCCAACCTTTTTGGCACCAGGGACCGGTTTCATGGAAGACAATTTTTCCATGGATGGGGAAAGGGCGATGGCTTCAGGGTGATTCACGTGCATTACATTTATTGTCCAGTCAAACCTCTCTGCTGATGATAATCTGTATTTGCAGCTGCTCTCTGGCACTAGCATCACCGCCTCAGCTCCACCTCGGATCATCAGGCATTAGATTCTCACAAGGAACACACAACCCAGACCCCTCCCATGTGCCCTTTCCAGTAGGGTTCGAACTCCCATGAGAATCTAATGCTGCTGCCGATCTGACAGGAGGTGGACCTTATGCGGGGGTGCAAGCGATGGGGAGCGGCTGTAAACACAAATGAAGCTTAGCTGGCTGGCCCACTGCTTACCTCCTGCTATGTGGCCTGGTTCCTAACAGGCCACAGACTAGTACCAGTACATGGCCTGGGGGTTGGGGACCACAGTTCTAAAGGACAAGTCTAGGTTCCAAGAGACTCCCAACTATATAGATTTTTACTCAGCATCTTCCCAACCACCTAGCCTCCCCACAGCAACTTCCCGCAAGGACAGGAGCTAGGTGACTCGGCTGCCCTGCAACTGATTACCAGCCTCCTAAGGGACAGAGAGCAAGTGTGGCACAAGTGTTGGGACCACAGCCATGCAGCAGGTCCCAGGCAGCACGGTCCTGGTGGGTGGCACACACCCAGCTCGCCATATCTCCACTTATCCCGGGGCAGCCCCTTCCTGGCCCCAACCTGAAGCCCCAGTGGCTTCTCAGGCTCCAGGGTCTCCCATGCTCCTTCCCCTGGCTCCATGTCAAGCCCTAAATAAAGGAGTATTGGAGAGATGTTCACTGAGCAAGTGATTTTCCAAGTGCCATTGGCAGGCTCTGCTATCAGTGGCCACAGGGATGAGGGCCCTGCCCCTGCCCAAACTGCTGGGCTGTAGAATCACTTCTGGTAACCGCCTCGGGTGGGACCATTTGCAAAACTCTTTGTGATCCAGGGATGTGTCTGTGGAACACATTTTGTCCCCAACTGGGCCCTCTGGGGCTCCCTTCCAATCTCTCTTGTGCAGATGTGTTTTTTTAGAAGGGCCAAGAAGCCACCACATTGGATCATTGCCACAAACACTGACTCCATTCTTAACACCAGCGCCACTGTCCTGCCCTCAGCTCAAGCCCTCATGACCCTAATGAGGACCCTGGTGCCCCATCTGGCCACTTGGCCTCAAGAGTGTCCCTCCATCAGAACTAAGGCCTTCAAGCCAGAGAAGCTCAAAGTTGCACAGGTAGGAGGAACCAATTCTGCAAGTGTGACAGCAAATGTGCTAGTGAGAGGAGCCCCTCCCATTTCCACACCTCGGTTTCTATAGAGAAACAGTCACGGACTCCAAGCATACACTGCATCCTGTAAGACAGAAGCCCAACGTGCCAGGCTGACTGGTACCACAACCCAGTCTTCAGGAGGCCATGCCACAGTTCCGTCAGGCCACCCGCTTCTGGGTTATAGGGCATGTGGTAAGACAAGTGAATTCCCATGAGCACAAATCCATTGCTAAACTTCCATTGCCCTGAAATGAGTTCCCTGGTCAGAAGCAATATTACGTAGAATGCCATGACAGCGAATGAGGTATTCTTTGAGCACACAGATGGTTGGGCTGGCAAAAGTATTTTGGGAAGGGATGGAAAATCCATACCCAGAATAACTGTCTGTTCCAATGAGGACAAAAATCAATGCCCCCTCCATGATGGAAGGGATCCAGTGTAATCAATCTGCCACCAGATGGCTGGCTGATTGGTCCCCCACCTCCAGGAATGGTGAGCTTCGACAGTGTCTAGAGGGCATTTTCTTTCCTTTCTTTCATCATTCACTCAACGATTTTCTGAGAGCCTCTTCTGGGCCCAGCCCGGTGCTCAGCCTATAAAGGGCACAGCAGGGGCTGGGCTCTTAGCCACACTCTCAGGCTTAGGGTTTCTGTCTAGAGACATGAGAAACGAGAGATGGCTGCAACTGCCACTGCTCAAAGTGATGCAGTGAAAAGAGCACTGGATAGGGGGTCTGGGATGTCCGCCACTAGCACCGTGTAGCTGGAATGGGACACTTTGCCTCTCTAGGCTGTTTCCTCATCACTGAAACAGAATGGAAGCCCCAGGACAGCAGGCAGCGGGAACCAAGAGTAGGGTGCTGGGGCTGGTTCTCCTTCAGTGTAGGCAACAAGGGAGCCAGCTGTCTATGGAGATTTTTTAAATAATCAACTCATAGTTGGTCTTTTTATTGCAACTCTATTTTAGGGTGAGAAAATACTCCTTACCCAAAAAATTATGTTTGCCTGAATTCTAAATAATTGCTACAGTTACTATTAAGTTTTAATAATGAATGTGCAAGCTTTAAATTAGCACATTTTTGTTATTTATTTATTAATAAACATTGTATTCTACAGTGTTAAATTGGAGAACTCCTAATCATACAGTTGGCACCAGACACACATGGACCAGCTACCTGTATTTTTTCTAGAGTAAGTTTGTAATGGTTTGGAATCTTTCAAGCTCACTTCTGGCTAAAATTCAAACAAATAAAGATGGGGAGATTTAAAAGAAGTCCCCACCCCCAACCCCCAATCTCTAACTCCTGATGCATTAAGGGGGAAGATCGCTTGCACCATCTAGTGGTAGAAAAGGTTATTACAGGCACCTGTGGCTGGACTAGCCCATTCTTCAAGGTTGCTCTGTCCAATGGGGTCCCGACATGTGTCTATTGAGCCCTTGAAATGTGGCTTGTCAGAATTGAGACGTGCTGTAGCTGTAAAATATATATGGGACCTTGAAGACTTAGTATGAAAAAAAGAAAGTAAAGTTGCTCTTTAACAATTATTTATAGTGATTACAGATTGATTTTATATTGATTAAACATTGAAATAATATTGGGGGTGGGGGGGTGCAGCAGGGAAATTTACTTAGACAAGTCAACCCCAAGGCTGATTGCATTATAGGTACACCTAGGTAACAACATGCAAATTCATTCACTTCTCAGGGCTTTAGTTCCCTCATCCTTAAAGTGGATCAATGACAGTACGTCACGGGATTAGGATGATTAAATGCAGTAAAGCATATAAAATTCCTGAGATGCAGTGATTGCTCAGTAGAAGTTGGTCTCCTTCCTCTCAGAGCTGATCAAAATGGCAAAAAGAACTAGAGCAGGCAGCCTCGCAGGGCACTGTCAGAGGATCTTGATTTACTTCTGTCTTCCCCCAGTCAGTGCTAAGCTGCAGGTGCCGTGGCCCAGGGAATCAGCTGCCCTAATTGCGCAGGATCGGCTCCAGCTGCGTCCCTCCTGGGGCTCCCCACTCAACCCCGACTGAGCGCACAGCACCGGGTACCAGCCCACTCATGCCCAGCCTGCCTTTCTGCCTAGATGTCTCCCCATCCACCGGCTCTTCCCTGTCCCGCAGTGAGCAGCCTCCCTGTACCACACCCGCAACTGCTCACTCACAGCTACCTCTACATCAGCGGTTCTCAGTGTGGTCCCTGGACCAACAGCATCAGCATCTGCTGGGAACTTGTTAGAAATGCAAATTCTTAGCCTGGCGGGGTGGCTCACACCTGAAATCCCAGCACTTTGGGAGACCAGGGAGTTCAAGACCAGCCCGGGCAACATAGTGACACCTCATATCTACAAAAATGTTAAAAAGTAGCTAGGTGTGGTAGTGCACCACCTGTAGTCCCAGCTACTCAGGAGGCTGAAGTGGGAAGAGAGCTTGAGCCCAGGAGATCAAGGCTGCAGTGAGCTATGATGGGGCCACTGCACTCCAGCCTAGGTGACAAAGTGAGACTGTGCCTCTTTAAAAAAAAAAAAAAAAAAAAAATGAAATGCAAATTCTTGGGCCTCAGACCTATTGAATCAGAAACTCCAGGGGTAAGATGCAGCAATGTTCCAGTAAATCCTCTAGGTGATCCTGATGCACGGTAAGTTTGAGAACCACTGCTTTACAAACTACAAACCCCCATGGTCAACCGCAAGCCCCCTTCCTCCCAGCTTCCTGAATTCAGGGTCCCCTCCCTGCCCCTCCCAGCCTCTCCAGTGGAGCCCCGATTCTGTTGTGAAGAAACTCTCCTGAGCCCGAAACCACCTTATCACCTCCTCTCGCACTGTGCCCTGGGAGTCTTTACCAAATTCCAGTCATTAGCAAAACTTCACTATTTTTTGTCACGTATGCAGGCCACTTGTCTCTTTCTTCCTCGACATCTTTGATACTAATTCAAATATACACTTCAGCCGATCTTAAAGAATCCAGAAGTTCAGACTTTACAAGTTGTATTTTTCTATTGCGTAATAAAAACGCTATTACAAGTAAAAATGTTCATCCAAATTATAACCTAAAAGTCATTTTAGGGAAACAGTTCCTCCCAGAACACATTCTACCCCTTCCGTCCCCAGGGCCTCAATTTCCCCTCTGCCTGTCATCCACAATCCATGCTCTGGACAGTACTACCTTCCTGCACCATTTAGCACCTACCTCCCAGCAACCGCGCCAGGAGGGCTGCCCTTCTACTCCCTTCCCCTCCTCACACTGAGGGGCGCCAGAGCCAATTTGAAACCACTGGGATCCACTCCAAGGCCCCAGATAGCTCTGACCATCTCTGATCCTACACCTCGGCTGCGGATTTGCTTCAGACATACCAGATTCCTCCCCACGTGGAAAGAGTGGATTTCGTGTTTCCATGGAAGAGGGAGCAGAGACGAGAGCCAGCGACATGCCTCTCCTCTCCATTCTCCTCTTCTTCGAGGTTCGTGCAGCACAATACATACAGCGAGTGTTTAAGAAGTGGCTACAAGACTTCTCGTTAAGGTAAATTTCAGTTACATTAAAATATTTAATAAAGCCTAGATTACAGGATCTTTGGGTGTCCAGTAAATCCCAGTGGCTCTTGAATAGAGAGGGGCAGAAGGCCCTGGGCCTCTAATCTGAACAGAAAGACAGATGCGTCTTTACACCCATGACAGTGGGTCATGGGGGAGTGTGACAATTTTACAGTTTGCCCTCTCCTGGGACCAGCACTGCCTTCTCTTGTTTGTTCTCTTTGACAAAACAAACAGTTCTCTTTGACAGACCTGTATCAGTAGTCCCCTACATTTGGGAACATGAAGACCCTTCTCAATGCCCACAAATTTCAGATTTCCACATTTCATAGGTGCATTTTTATCCATAAGGAATATACAGGATAGGCCGGCACGGTGGCTCACGCCTGTAATCCTAACACTCTGGGAGGCTGAGGCGAGCGGATCACTCGAGGTCAGGAGTTCAAACCCAGCCTGAGCAAGAGCAAGACCCTGTGTCTGCTAAAAATAGAAGGAAATTAATTGACCAACTAAAAAAAAAAAAAATCTATATCTATATATATATACACACACACACAAAAAAAAAAATTAGCCGGGCATGGTGGCGCATGCCTGTGGTCCCAGCTACTCAGGAGGCTGAGGCAGGAGGATTGCTTGAGCCCAGGAGATTGAGGTTGCTGTGAGCAAGGCTGACGCCACGGCACTTTAGCCTGGGTAACAGAGTGAGACTCTGTCTCAAAAAAAAAAAAAGAGTACTAATTATATTATTCTATCTACTTATATGTATATTCAATATTTCGTGACATATTTTTTTTAAGAAACAAAGTAGTTTTGGCCTAAATCTCACTAGAACTTGATATAAATATGAGATAAATATGACTCACTCTAGCCTGGGCAACAAAGTGAGACTCTTGTCTCAAAAAAAAAAAAAGAATATACAGGACACACACACATACCCTATTATGAAATTTATTAACTTTAAAGATATCTTGATTAACCACAACACTGGACAAAAGCAGTCCCTCTGTGAGAGGCAGGCAGTGCTGAGTGCACACCGACTTGAAGTCCCCTGGCTGTGACCCCACAGGCCCTGCTGCTGCAGCACGGTGAGCACCAGGGACCTGCATCACACTCCCCTTGCCAGGCTTAGCAGGCCAGGAGCCAATCCCAGAGCAGCCAACCCATAAACCTGCTCTTGCATCTCCTCTGACCCTCCCTGCCCTCTCCAGGGTGCTTTCAGGACTAACTAAAGGGAAAAAGAAGATGTGGCCATAGGTTATGATAGAGTAAGAGCTGCGGGAGAAAGAACAGCCTAGAATTAGAGGCCCAGAGGATCTGGAACACTAGCAATATTACATATATGTAGTTTTTAGATTTTCTAGTAGCCACATTAAAAAGAAACAGGTAAAATTAATTTAATGATATATTAATCCAATATATTCAAAATATCATTTCAACTTATAATAAATATAAAAAATTGAGATATTTTTATGATCTTTTTTCTTCCTATGTATCATTTTTTCATTCACAAGAAATTTGAACTCCTTAGAGGCCCTAAAGTATTCCTCTTCCAATTTTGGAAAATGGTAATATATGGGCAGAAGCTCTTATCAGCAATCCCAACTTCTGTACACTATTGTTTAAGAATAGCTTCTGGGCTCACAATTTTTATTTATTATTTTTTTTAAGTGCTAGGAAATTTCTTTTCATTCAGACACCAAGTGGTTCTAGGATGGTAATTTACTTCAAATGGGGTAAAAAGTTGTACTGGCTTTTGAAAACTTTCTCAGGCAGTTTGCCACATGTACATGTTCCACAGGGATTTATAATTTACAAAGCTCTTTTCAATACGTGATCTCACTTGGACTTCATGACAGCACTATATGGAGAAGTAGGGTAGTCATTACTATCTGTATTTTACAGACAAGTAAACTGAGACTGAGTGAGATTAAGTACAGTTCTCACATAGTCATAGGGATGCAGACAAAGTTACTGAATCTAGAATCCATGGCGCCGATTCCTGGCGTGGTTTTCTTCATCTGGCACCAAGCATCAAACCCATCTCCACCATCATCTGTAAACAAATATGGGGCTAAATTATTACGTTCAGCCCTTCAAGGAAAACAGTGTAACTCAGTTAATGAGTCCACAACCTCTTATTTCTAGGAGCTTCTAATCTGAGACTAAGAAATGTTGTGATTATGTAGAGAATGACCAGCTTTTTAAACTGAGCTGAGGGAAAAGAAAACACAAATGAAATTTCATTATAAAACTGTGGTGTTTGCTTTTAAGTTGACACTTTCTTATAACAATAATTGTTGAATAGCTCATCAAATATAACACACCACCAACGGGAGGGATTCAAGTTCAGTCTATCTTCCAAAGAACACTGCTTTCTAAAGACCAGGTGTTTCCACCGTGACAGTTTTCACAGTCCTAAGAAGAAAACCTTCTACCCTTCCTTAACACATGTATGGAAATGAGCAGAGTTCAAGGCTGTAGTGTGCTATGATCATGCCTATGAATAGCCACTGCACTCCAGCCTCCAGCCTGGGCAACATATTGAGACCACATCCAAAAAAAAGAAAGGAAGAAATGAACAGAATATTGAAACTCTATCAGAGGAAGGACCTCTGCTTTTTTCCTGCTTACAGTGTGCTGAGTTGCTTTTCTTCTCAAATGATGCAATCTGACAGGGCACCAGCTTCCTGTTTGAGGGTTATTTTTTATGCCTATGGATGCTTAGATTTGTGATTCATTCTTTATAATTATATATAATGCTTAGAATATATCCATGTATATCATATTAACATTTTTACTTTGAGGACTATTATTTTCCTCTCTGAGCCATTGCCAGTGGACATAGATCATGAAAATATGATAAATGCAACAATCTTAAGCACAACCTTAAATTTTCAATTGCCATGGCCATGAGTCAAGAGAGCCCCAGCTGTGTCCATGTGGAAAAGTGACATTCCCCCCAAAGTTGGTACATACATGAATCCCTGGAATACGTACAGTTGACCCTTGAACAAGATGGGTTTGAACTGCACAGGTCCACTTATACCTGGATTTTCTTCAGCCTCTGCCACTCCTGAGACAGCAAGACCAACCAGCCCCTCCTCTTCCTCTGCCTTCTCAATGTGAAGATGACAAAGATGAAAACCTTTATGATTTCACTTAATGAATGGGAATATTCTTTTCTTCCTTATGATTTTCTTTTCTTCTTTTTAAGAGACAGGATATCTCACTTTGTCACCTGTCACCCGGGGTGGAATACAGTGGCACAATCATAGCTCACTTTAACCTCAAACTCCTGGGCTCAGATGTCCTCCAACCTCTGCCTCCCACGTAGCCAGGACCACAGGCATGCACCACCACACCTGGCTCATTTTTTTCAGAGACCAGTCTCACTATGTTGCCCAGGCTAGTCTCAAACTCCTGGCTTCCCAAAGTGCTAGGATTACAGGTATGAGCCACCACAGCTGGCCATGATTTCTTAATAACATTTTCTTTTTTCTAGCTTTATTGTAAGAATACTGTATATAATACATGTAATATATAAAATAAGTGTTAATCTGTTTATATTATCAGTAAGGCTTCTAGTCAACAGCAAGCTATTAGTTGTTAAGATTTGGGGGAGTCACAAGTTATACATGGATTTTTTACTTCACATGGGTGGGGAACTGGTACCCCAGCCCTCATGTTCTTCTAGGGTCAACTATATACCTTGTTAAACTATAGCCTTTTTATAGCCCACTGGCCCTACTTCCCTGGTTTCCTCACCCCTTGGGCTCACAATTTTTGGACAATCTGTTTCCTTTCCTTTTTGCCCACAGGTATGGTTTAACTGAATTGAGCATTCCTCAATACCAAGGCACTAAAAATAAAAACAACTCATTTCTTGGAATAAAACAGGAAAGCAATGGCACCAATGGCCCCTCCTACTCACACTAATCCTGACTCTTAAGGTAGGAGACTCTCAGATCTGGCCACTGGATGCTGCTGATAAAGCATAAGATAGATAAATTTAATGATCAACTTGAACTACGACTTGGCCATTGCTCGACCCCAATTTTTGTTATTTCTTTTTTTTTTTGACAGAGTCTCACTCTGTCACCTAGGCTAACTGCCTTAGCCTCCCAAATAGCTTGGACTACAGGTACATGCCACATCCAACTAATTTTTTCTTAATATTTATAGAGACAGGGTCTCAGTGTGCTGCCCAGGCTGGTCTCAAACTCCTAACCTCAAGCAAACCTCCCACCTCAGCCCCTCATAGTGATAGGATTACAGGCATGAGCCACCACACCTGGCCCAATTTTTGTTCTTTACTTTTGTTTTTTATGGGGGAAATTAAGAGGCTGGGCTTTAAAGCAGCATATAAACAAAAATGATATCATCCACCCTGGGTTAAGCATTCTTCCCTATATATCTCTAATTCAGGAACACAGGTAGGACAAAAGGTGGGCAGCCCTGATAGGGGGCAAAGGTGATGGAACTAGCCCAGGAGCAGGGGGAAGACAAAGCGGAAAACTCTTCTCATTTCTCTGTTTTTCTATTTTCCCCTTCCACTGCATTTTGTTTTGTTTTGTTTTGTTTTGTTTTGGAGACAGGGAACAGGGTTTTGTTCTGTCACCCAGGTGTGACAGTGCAGTGGAATGCAGTGACCCAATCATAGCTCACTATAACCTCAAATTCCTGGGGTCAAGCAATCCTGTCTCAGACTCCGAGTAGCTGAGAAAACATGCACGTGCTGCCATAGTCAGCTAATTTGTAAAATTATTTTGTAGAGATGGGGTCTCACCATGTTACCCAGGCTGGTCTGGACTCCTGGTCTCAAGCAATCCTCCCACCTTCACCTCCCAAAGTGCTGGGATTATAGATGTGAGCCACAGCACCAGCCCCCTTTCTACTATTTAATGCACATCTGCTTCTTCAGCCCTTTCTATTAATACAAGTCAATAGCCAATGATTATGTGCTCAGCACTGTACTTGATCTTCCTCCTGTTTTTTAAAATCCTTCTCTCATCCCCTCCACCTTTTCTTTTCTTTGTCATTACCCAGTTTCCCATGTACTAATTTTAAGAGTCTCTCCATGCTTCACTTTCAAGGAACAGATCTGGCTCCTTTCTTCATAGTAAATAATATGAGTTGGTGCTAGGTGGGGGGTGAGGGAGAGAGGGACAGTTCTGAAAAGCACCTAAGGAGCTAATATGGCAAAAGAGGAGTGCACAGGTAGGTGACAGAGTAAGGACAACTGCAGGGTTTTTATTTCTATTCAAGATTTAAATAACTCCTTTGTTATCAAAATAACTATGTCAGCTTCAATAACCTGCTGATTATAAAATATATCCTTGGCAGAGAGAGAGAGAATTGACGTTTAATGAATAACTGCCATCTGCCAGCACTGTGTAAGGCTAGTGGTTCTCAGTTATTTAGTAGTCAAGAACTCCTCTGAGAATCCTGTGAGAGCTATAAAATTTCTCCCCTAGAAAAATGCAAATGTACACAAAATTTTACATAGAATTACAAGGGCAAACAATTATCCTGAAGCCCAACCACAGAGCCCAGATGAAAACCCTCTGTGCTAGGCCCCAATATCTGTTAACCCATTGAGAGCACAGTATTATTGAGATATCATTATCTCTACATTACAGATAAAGGGATAGAAAGGTTCAGGGACATACCTAAGGTCATATCACATATATAATAAGTAGCTACTATAGAATAAATGTTTGTATTTCCCCAAAATTCATGTTGAAACCTAATCCCCTAATGATGGCATTAGGAAGTAGGGCCTTTGGGGGGTGGTTAGGTCATGAGGGGAGAATCCTCATGAATGGGATTAGTGCCCTTATAAAAGAGGCCTCAGAGAGATCCCTTGTCCCTTCCACCATGTGACGTTACAGGAAGATGGTAGTCTGTGAACGAGGAAGCAAGCCCTCGCCAGAGACCAAACCTGCTGGAGCCTTGATCTTGGACTCCCAGACTCCAGAATTGTGAGAAATAAATTTCTATTGTTTATAAATTACTCAGTCTATGGTATTCTGTTATAGCAGTCCAAATGGACTAAGACAGTGGCAGGAAAAAAAAAACACATTTCAACCAGAGTTGTCTAAAGACTACACCTTCTTGACTCAAGTGAAAATATAAAGCTGTTGGCCGGGCGTGGTGGCTCACGCCTGTAATCCTAGCACTTTGGGAGGCCGAGGCGGGCGGATTGCTCAAGGTCAGGAGTTCGAAACCAGCCTGAGCAAGACCCCGTCTCTACCAAAAATAGAAATAAATTAATTGACCAACTAAAAATATATATACAAAAAAAAAAATTAGCCGGGCATGGTGGCGCATGCCTGTAGTCCCAGCTACTCGGGAGGCTGAGGCAGTAGGATCGCTGAGCCCTGGAGATTGAGGTTGCTGTGAGCCAGGCTGACGCCACGGCACTCACTCTAGCCTGGGCAACAAAGTGAGACTCTGTCTCAAAAAAAAAAAAAAAATATATATATATATATATAAAGCTGTTTTAACTGTTACTGTAACTATCACTCCTTATTTTTAAATGAGGAAATAAAGATTATGTGAGAAACTGAAATCTGTGCAAAGCATTCTAGATTCAGCCACAGGAAATGAAGCAGCTCAGAATCCCAGAGTCTCCAAATCCCACTTCTTATCAGCCAAAAGCCTCCCTCCTCCTGAACCCACCTACCCAGCTGGAAAACAAGGTAAGTAAGAGAAGCCTTTTTTAGAGACCTCACATTCCTCAGAACAAGAGGGAACCTCTCTCTTCTAACAATCCGTCAGTCAAAAGATGAACCAAAAGATCAGTCAAAGCCTATGAATATGAAGCAAAAAAAATTTAATTTCAGAATATTACATGAATATAAAAGAAAGACAACACATATGATTGTTTCTTTACAATTACATATATATAGTCGAATAAGAATAAAAAATTTAAAATGGTGAAATAGTTAAGAAACCCTGTTTCTCTTGTTGAGTTCAGGGATAGTACAAAGGCAACACTTGCTATCAAGAAAGAACCCTGGGGTAAGGGAATGTTTTTCCTGACAGGTTCTCCTGGTCCCCAAACATCTCTGGGGGAGTGTTCAATGGCTCTTTAGCATAGGCTGTGGCCTCACACACTCCAGTTTCCATGGAGATTGGCTATTATGTACTCCACCTCCTCACCAGCCTACCTCTATCAACTCTACACTGGTGGGAAGATCTCAGCATTAGCTGTCTAGGAAAGCTAACATTCTATAGTGAGTTTTGGATTGAATTAATTACCACTGGTTTATAAAGCTTGTGCATCTTAGGAACCCAAATCTTCCCAAAATTCTAGGGCAATCCTGCCAAATGCTCACATCGAGATTTAGATCTAGGTTGTATCTTCAATACAAAGTCTTTAGGATGGAGAAGGGCAGGGATGATG
Organism: Microcebus murinus; assembly: GCF_040939455.1. NCBI lineage: Eukaryota > Metazoa > Chordata > Mammalia > Primates > Cheirogaleidae > Microcebus > Microcebus murinus. Next base: position 28,492,197 of record NC_134117.1, on the reverse strand, counting down.
CTCTCTCCTGGGGAAAGGAGTTCCCCATAGAAACGACCTCAGAATGGGAGCCATTAGCTTTAAGCATCTGTGTGAGACCCTGCAGGAAGTAAGGAAGCAGAAAATCTAGAAACATCCATTCCCAAAGATGGCATCCCAGTTATGCATGGTCACACAGCCAGTCACTGTGGCGCACAGTCCCAATGACCACAGGTTCTCTTAGAAGGCAGTATTTTAAATCGTATGCTAACATAGGGTCCTGTGAGGGAAGTTGAACAGAAACACTGCTATTTCAGAGGAGAGAATGGCTCTGCTCTGACACTCTGAGATCCACTGGTTTTCTTATAGGAAAACAAAACCACCACCTCTGGAGCACCCAGTGGTCACCAGTCAACAGCTCTGCAATACCTCATTTCCCAAGGGTGTTCCTTCCTCATTCCTGAATGACTCTGAAGGACATTCAGGGTAAAGAGCATTCCTTTGTGGAGGATCAACTGTGGTTTCAGTTATGATTCATTACCTGTTCTTTTAATGTATTTTGAAACTCAGGTATAATCAATATCTCCTGATCCTCTTTCACTGCTGCAGTAGGGTTTTTCAAATCAGATTCACTCGTCCTGGGCAAAAGTTCACCATTGTAAAAGGTGAGAAACTCCAGTGCATATGGTTGTCACTAATTCAACCAGTGTAGCTCACCAAGTGCAGGTCTGAATCAAGGAGGTGGTCTTTGTTTTTACCTTGAATCCCACTGGCACAAATGCAATGCCACATATTGATACTATATCCAAACCAATTGCAGTTAACCCCCAAGAAGAAATGAAATTTTAAAAGCCACAAGAAGAGGCAGTTCCAAAGAGATTGTTGCAACATGAAAAATAAACATAACAAAGCATATTTTTAAAAATCTTATAGAGTAAAAAAACTTGTTGAATACTGGCTCAAAAATAATACTTGCCCACCAAGTTGGAAGGGAGACAGCATTTCACTGTGGCAAATGATAAAAGGTTTTTGTCTGAGTTTTCCACAAGATTACACAGGATTAAAATAGTTATATATTATAAGGTAGAAGGTTATGCTGCTTACTCCTCAAATTTGGATTCCAACTGGATCATAGCTTCTAAAAGAATAATGACCTACAAAACGCTTAAAGCAAGGGAAATCATATTCAATAAATAAACAAAACACATATACCCAAATACAAACATCAACTGCCCAAAGGGGACCAGCTGTATAAAAGCATGTGAGTGTGATAAACATTCCTCTCACCACTCTCACCCCAGAACACAACCCTTGTTATACTGAGTCCATTCACCGAAAAAGCATCTCCTAAATCTCAGCTACCTCCCTCCAATAAAACCACAAAACTAAGTCAATGACAAGGAGGCATCAGGTCACTGTTCTGCTCTCTCTACTTGATGCCAGCCCATGTTTAACAGACCACACCACCACTCCAGGACACACATTAAACGAATAAAGAAAGGAAGTATTGCGTTAAGGAAGAATACTATTTCAATTTAGTGATACCAAAAGGAATTTCTGATTGAATTACCAATATCTGGTATAAGGAATTTTATTTTTTTCTTAATAAGAAAAAAAGTCAAATAGAAATCTACACAAATGAATTTGCTAATGAGTATTTTTTTTAAGAATGACATAAAACTGCTCTACAGAAAAGGGCTTTTAAGCAGTTTTATACTTCTAACCATCTATTGTTCACAGTCTATCACACTGGAAAGCCAAATTTTACATTTTTCTTCACTATTGCTGTTATAGCAACAAAAGAAACAGAAAGCATGAAGAGAGGGCTGACAGCCAGAAACAAAGCCAAACTCTGCTGCCCCAGTCATCTTTCATTTCAGCAATAATGCAGCATTTTCCATAGTTTAAAAATAGGTCAGCAAGCCATATTTTGCTGGGCAACTGCTTCCCCATAGTGGCCTGACTCAGCTTCACCCCACAGAGTGAGGATGGTTATACAGCTTAATAGAGCCAGGCACAAACCTGAACATTCTCACCTGCCACATGCTGCTCTCTGGGCAGGGACTACTTCGTACTAGATCAAAGCCATGCCATTGCTCACCTCCAACATATGTGAACACACGCCACCCACAAGCTAAAAGCTCCGGCCCCATCTCCATCTCCAAATTACTACCTTTGCCTACTCTGACAAGGAGGGAGATGGTGCAGCAACTACTCCCTGAATATTGGTGATAAGCCACAACTGCTTCCAAATAAGAACATTCTCTCCTTTAAGTCCTGTCAGCCCTGCAGAGATTGCTGCTCACTTCCTTTCCTCTGATTCCAACATGCTCTCAGAAGATAGTATACCCTGAATACTGATCCCTTGGAAGGTACAATACAATGCCACCCATAAAGAAGCATCCTGGGACATAAAAGCAGCCAGCTCCCTCCCATGCACACTCCAGAGCTTCCCACTACATACAAATAATTCAGTAAACCTCTGTTAAGCTGTCAGTGACTTTTCTTGAGTCACAGTGATTTGGCACAAAAGTATTACATTGGCACCAGAGATGTTTTAGTCAAGAGGAAATTGAATGAAGGAAACAAGTTCAGCAACCACACAATTATTTTTGCATCACTGAGAAAAGGGGAAGAAAGGGAGGGATGGACAAGAGAGGGAGGAATGGAAGGAGGAAGGGATAACAGTTTAATAATTGAAATTTGCTAAAATACTATAGCGTTCTGAATTCTTTTTCAATATCTCAGGTCAAATACCCTTCAATCTCAGACCTAAGAAATAATAAAAAATTTCCTGGAAAGGTATAAATTCTCTGGACACGAATAAGTTATTAAGGAATACATCCTCATGAGATAAAGAGCTCAAGGTGAAAGGCATCTAGCTTAGAGTATTTTAAAACAAAGAAATGGCTTTTAAAACAAACAAACAAACAAACAAAAACAACAACCAAATAGCCCCCAACACTGTCAAAACAGATAAAAGCCCAAATTATCCGTGAAAAATAACATCAACCACTATGACTGAGAGTACTTAAAAAAATAAACAAAAACAAAAAAAACTGGCAGTTGAGCACAAATTTCATGTTTTAAAAAAAATGGAATCTACCTAAACACACTAAATGAGCAGTGGAGCCCACCTGGGTTCTGCTCATTTACTGTGCTGTGTAAGCTGGTTGGCTGGTTAGTGGTTTCCCCATAGTAATATTAAATAAGAGAGAGAGAGAGTGCGTGCCTTGCACTCGCTCAGAAGGCACAGCTTGCAATATCATCCAGTGAGTGGGATTAGAGGTATCAGTCAGGTCATGCTATTAGTTGGCTTTCACAATTCCAAATGCAGCAAGCAAACTGCAAGTCCAAACTTTGCTGTAAGTAGTAATAACACCTGAAAATAAAATTCTGGGTGGATGACAGGAGAACTCTGGATCCTTCAGAGGAATCCTATGTGGAAGGAAAAATAAGAGCATTAGACATGTTTTCAAACAGTTCTTTTTGCAAACATCCCACCTAAAAGCTAGAGAATCTACACTTAATATTTTCTTCAAACTGAGGGTTGAAGAGTTTAATTGAGAATTTACGACTCTCTACTAAGTAAACATCACCAGTCTGCTTGATCTAATCTCAGTTCATTAAATCACCTTAATGGCAATAACAGGTTACACTAAGAAAACACATATTTTGTGCAGGGTGCTGCTCCAAGTTCTTTACATACATTTATCTTATTTATGCTCACAATAACCAGTGTATGAGGCAATACTCCTTCTATTTTACAGAGAATGTGCAGGCTATACAAATTAACTTCCCCCAGGATACATAACTATTAAGCAGCAAAACTGAGAATTGAACCCAACTAAGTGAACACAGCTCACGTTCTTACCACCACTACTCCTCTCATCAGTGAATGTTTACTAAATGCCTATTAGACACAGGCACCGTGGAAGGAAGAGAAAAGCAGGGGACAGGAGCCACAAATATACTAAGTCTGACCCCTGTCATCCACAAGAGAAACTAGCTTCAGAAAGAAGATAATACATACAAAGTAAACACATTAAATCATATTAAATGTCAACATTTTAGCAGAGTCAATGAGAGTTCAAAGGAAAAAGTAAATTATATGTGGCTAGGATAGCCAGAGAAAGTTTCAAAGGCAAAGTTGCTGAAAATCATGCCCATTAATAAGTAGGTGCTAAATCAGTTGTTCTCACCTGGAGGTGGTTTTGCTCCCTCCCTGCCCTGGGGGACATTTGGCAATAACAGGAAGCATTTCTGGTTATCAAAACTGGGGGAAGGGTGCTACCACCATCTACTGGGTAGAGGGCCAGGGATGCTGCTAAACATCATACAATGCACAAGGCAGCTCCCCACAAAAAGAATTATCTGACCCAAAATGTCAATAGTGTGCAGAGGCTGAGAAACACTGTGCTAAATAAAAGTCTTTGTGGATTATGCTATTGATAATTATAACAAAATTACATTCTCTTCTTCAAAGAATATTTGTTACTTTTATTATAAACATTACTATCAAAAAAAAATCAAGAGTTGTATATTCATTGTTGTGTAAAAGAAATACATGGCAAGCATCTGAATCTGTGGGCTTGCAGACTGGCAGGGAGTTAAGACCTAGAGCTGATAGTTTGGGAGTAGTTATCATACAGAGAACAGAACTGAGCTGTGGAAGTAAATCAAGTTGCTAAAAGAGGGGAAAAGAAAGCAGAGAAGGGGAGAGAATTAAAGATAGAGCTTTGAAAAAAAAAAAAAAAGTAGAGGGATAGGTAGACAACAGTAAGCCACTCAAGATATGGAAAAGAATTAAAGAGGAAGGAGAAGAAGAAGAATAACGTAGCATCATGATACCAAGGAAGGCGTTTCGGAATAGAGGAAGTAATCAGGAAGATAGTAAAGTGAAAACGCTATTGCCTGATCCAAAGGTCATTCATTACCTGTGAGCCTCTACTTTTCTGAACCACTAACATGCTTGAGAATCTAATAAAAACTATCTATTCTCTTTCTCAAAAAAATGCACATATGCACCTATATAAAAGATTTCAACAACAATACCAGTAACTTTATTAGACCCTTTAGGAAGTCCACAGATAACAGGTCAAGAATCCCTACTCTAAAATTTCTTGGTGAAATATTAAACTAGCTTTTTAAAATTTTATTTCTTTCCAAAGTAAAGTTGTCAATATAGAAAGAGGTTTTATTTCCTGATTATCTTCAGAAATGAAAGCAACAAAAGCTATAATTGATACAAAGCAATGTCGCCTTCAAAAGTAACTATGCTCAGTTTTGACTCTTGGATATATAGATAGAAATATTTAGATACAAATAACCCAAACACTGATCTTGCCTCAATCAGACAGCCCAGCCTGGAAGTCAGAAGCAACGAGGAAACAAATAGCAGTTCAGATAATTCAGTCAAGAATAAGTAAGAGGGCCGGGCGTGGTGGCTCACGCTTGTAATCCTAGCACTCTGGGAGGCCGAGGCAGGCGGATTGCTCAAGGTCAGGAGTTCAAAACCAGCCTGAGCGAGACCCTGTCTCTACTATAAAAATAGAAAGGAATTAATTGGCCAACTAATATATATATATATATATATGAAAAATGAGCCGGGCATGGTGGTGCATGCCTGTAGTCCCAGCTACTAGGGAGGCTGAGGCAGGAGGATTGCTTGAGCCCAGGAGTTTGAGGTTGCTGTGAGCTAGACTGACGCCACGGCACTCACTCTAGCCTGGGCAACAAAGCAAGACTCTGTCTCAAAAAAAAAAAAAAAAAAAAAAAAAAAAAAAAAAAAAGAATAAGTAAGAAAACTATACTGAAATCTGATTTTCTAGAAAAATTTATCCTTAAAGATTTGGGCTTTTGTTCTTTTTATATTGTTGATGTCTCACATAGTAAATATGCTCACGTCTCAGTGGTAAAACAATCATGTCAAACCAGAGATCACTTCATCTGCCACACAAGCCTTAATAACAAGACCAAGTCTCATCCAGTTTTCTTTAGTAACAACTATTACCACTTGTTAAAGCTTTAACAATTACAACGTGCTGCTATTATTTCAATTGAACCTCATGAAATAGATGCAACTTTTATCCTCATTTTTAGAGGAGAAAACTTATGTTAAGAGAGAATGAGGGCTGGGCGAGGTGGCTCACGCCTGTAATCCTAGCACTCTGGGAGGCCGAGGCGGGCAGATTGCTCGAGGTCAGGAGTTCAAAACCAGTCTGAGCAAGAGTGAGACCCCATCTCTACTATAAATAGAAAGAAATTAATGGCCAACTAATATATATAGAAAAAATTAGCCGAACATGGTGACGCATGCCTGTAGTCCCAGCTACTCCGGAGGCTGAGGCAGCAGGATTGCTTGAGCTCAGGAGATTGAGGTTGCTGTGAGCTAGGGTGATGCCACGGCACTCACTCTAGCCTAGGCAACAAAGCAAGACTGTCAAAAAAAAAAAGAAAGGAAAGAAAGGAAAGAAAGAAAGGGGGGGGAAGAGAAAAGAAAGAAAAGAAAGAAAGAAAAGAAAAGAAAAGAAAAGAAAAGAAAAGAAAAGAAAAGAAAAGAAAAGAAAAGAAAAGAAAAGAAAAGAAAAGAAAAGAAAGAAAGAGAAAAAGAGAGAAAGAGAGAGAGAGAAAGCAAGCAAGCAAGCAAGCAAGCAAGCAAGCAAGCAGTTTTCCTGCGTGGAGGAAAGCACATCAGCCTTTTACCACAAAAGTCTGGGACAATCAGCAGCTCTGGCATTAAATAATCCTGTTTTGATATGATTTCTAGGCTCCTTCAGCATGAGCTGAAAGCTCCACTAATTAAGGCTAGTCTACAAAGAAAAGGAACATAAAACTATTCCAAAAGCATACTCTCAGCACCACTGTACTTGGTTTCACAAATTAGTTTACACTTGTTTTTAATCTGCTTTTAAAAGGATGGGGGGGGGGTGTTTTTTGTTTTGTTTTGTTTCTGAGACAAGGTTGCCTGGGCTGGAGTGCAGTTGTCATCATAGCTCACTGCAACCTCAAATCCCTGGGCTCACAGGATCCTCCCACTTCAGCCTCTCAAGTAGTTGGGACTACAAGAACACTCCACACCCAGCTAATTTTTCTATTTTTTTGTTGAGAGAGAGAGTCTTGCTATGTTGCTCAGGCTGGTCTCAAACTCCTGGCCTTAAATGATCCTCTCACTTTGGTTTCCCAAAGTGTTAGGACTACAGGCGTGAGCCACCACATCCAGCCATTTAACAAGTATTCTTAGGATATTTTACCCAAGTATCTTGTCTGTCCAAGAACGTAGGGCCTGTGGGGTCTGCATTCACAGCTCTATCCCTCAGTACCTGGAACAGTGCTGAGTGGATGCTCAATAACCACCTGGTGAACGAATTCAAGGCAAGGGCTTGGCCTTGTAATTTTATATCATTTCTGACTATAATTATACTGCATTGGGAATTCGAAAACTGCTACTGACTGACTAGATGCAGAAAGAAAGTGCATTCAATAAGAACAGAGAATAAGCACAATTAGTACCTTTTTTCCCCTCTTTCTTCCCCTCAGACCATTTCAATCTTGTTGGCGTAGTCATGATAGCTGGAGAGCCAGAAAATAACTGTAATAAAAAAATGGGACAGTGGCTTAAATGTTCTAATGGCATTCCTATTGATAGACTTTACTAACAAAAGAATTGTTTACCTGATCAATTTTAACATAAAGAGTTTTACCGAGACTGACATATTTATATCTCATTAATTTTAACTGAGTAACTACTAGCTTAATGAAGTAGGCATGCCTGGGATATCTTGAAGGACTACTCCACAGGTAATGCAGAGCCAAGGAGGCCTGGCCCAAATGTCACCTGGCCTGTGGAGCCTCCCAGTAAAAATTAGCCACTCTCTCCAAGACTTGTTTATGGAGCTATTGTACTGTATTGGTCACCTGTTTGTGACTAGCTATATCCCTCTTGAACTCAAAATGTGGAATGAATCAATGAAAACCTACAGAAAGGAGGTAGCATAGATGGAAGGACTGAGAAAAAGGCATTTGAATGGCCCAAAAAAACACAGTAAAATAGGTGACAGTATATAAATTTCCCTCTTCTCTAAACAAATGTACATATACAGAGACAAAATCCAAAGAACAGTATCTTACTAAGTTCATATTTTCTTTGCTGGCTCTCTTCAATTCACCGATGGCCACAGATTCTGGGGTAGAATACTTGTTTTTCTTTTCTGACATCATCTGATTTCCCAAGACCTTCCGCTAATTTAGAAACAGAAAATATTTGATTTATAAACATCTATTTGATCTACATTACAGCTACATGGCCTTCAAAATTACAATTTCTTTAGATTAAAGAAAAAAAAAAACAAAAACTCAGCATTCTGATAAATTCTCTATGGACCCTCCCAGGCTATCTTATTCAAGAGAGGCCAAAGCGATTACCAAAAACACGAGAAATCATTGCCTTCAAGTGATCACTTTTCCTAATTTAAAGGGCTAATATGTTAGGAGCAACTTTATAGTTGATTTAAACAGGCTAATATAGGCCAATTACAGTATACCTCTGAGACCATAAACGAAATACCAGTTACTTACCAGTATAATTTTTTTTCCCATAGATGTGTTGTCTGTGGCAGCTGTTTAAAAAGTCCCTTCCTCCCTCCCCACTAAGGAATACTTAGGCTGAGTCTACTCTAAGACTTTGTTTGCCTGTCATTTCCTCACATTGGATTGGAAAATTTGAAGAAATTCTATAAGAATTCCTAATATAGCCACAAGAAAGTATAGGCCTTATTAAGAGGGTCACATGACTATACTGACATTCAAAGCAAGACTAAAAGCCCTTTCTTCTCTGAACAGCTTAGAAGCTGATGTAACCTACTGCAACAGCTGACAGTGACAATGCTATCATCATTGGAGAAATCTTCCCCCTTTTGCCCCTAAGAGAATAAATTTGAATTCCAAAAAAGGAACATACCAAAACCAGAACATTAAACTCTACATTATAAATATCAGCAGCAATACTCAGAACATTCTGATGCAATACATTATTTACGCGAGGAGAGTTCTGGAAGAAAAGAGTCTAGCCAAAAAAGGAATCAAGGCAGGATAGATTGTCAATTTTACCTTAATAAAGCTGGGGAAAAAATTAATTTAAAAAATTTTTGTTTAATTTTTTAAAAAGCAGAACAGAAATCAAATAGCTAAACCACAGACATGCTGGAAAAATAAGACCAGTACATCTTCCTTTTGGAAGTTAGGTAGGTACAGTACCACCTCAGAGTAAGCTGAAATGGGGATTCTAGGAACCACAGGACTGGTTGTAAAACTTCCAATGAATTTTTAAAAAGACATTTGATTACTCCGTGCAGAACAACTGAGGAAAAACCTACATCTATTATTAACTCAAAAATCTGTTTATAATGAAAACACAACACCCCTCTGTTATATAAAATTTGCAAAACAATTGTGTTTAAAATTGTTATTCTAAAATGTTTTGTCCTGATAAAATGATAAGCTGTTTTATAAACACTAAAGTTCTAAATTCTCTTAGTAAAGAAGTAGGCAGCTGCCAAGAAGATACTATATATTTACATTTCAAGAACAATTAGCAATACACCTAAAGCCAACTGCAAGAAAACAGCTCACAAACACAGAAAACTATCCCCATTTAACTTCAGTTAAAAAAGACACTACTGTTTTGTGCATCTCAGTGAAAAAAAAAAAAAAAAAAAAAAGACATTTATTTGACTATCACAAAGAGAAACACTTATTTGACTATAACTTATCTGTTTATCAATCATCTCTATGACAGGGAAGTCAGAGGGAATGACAGTCTTTTCCAATTGAGAAGAAAAAAAGAGGATAAACTAAGGATGTTCACTTCACCAGCCATATCTAAGAAGGTGAATGTACTTCTCAGTTTCTTATTTGACTATAACTTTTCTGATTATCAACCATCTCTATAACAGGGAAGTCAGAGAGAATGACAAGATTTTTCCAATTAAAAAGAAAAAAAGAGGATGTTAACTTCACCAACCTTATCTAAGCAGGTCAATGTACTTCTCAGTTTCTAGCAAAGGGATTTTTTTAAGTATGATAAAAATATACATAAAATTTACCATTTTAACTGTTTTAAATGGTACAGTTCAATGGCATTAACCACTTCGGTACCACGCTCACCGGCCGTGAAACCTTGCCCACAACCGGCACTCATAGTCCGCACGATAGTTGGTGCTGTGCATCGACGACGAATCCGTTTTGCTCTTGTGTGATGAGGAAAGCTTTAAAGCACTGAAAGCTTGCTTTACTTTACAGGCAGCTTTACTTGTAATGTAAATCAGAATAGGTAACATATACATATATGTTTTCATTACGTTATTTTTAAATGTTCACAATTTTATTTTGATAAATGAAAAATTAGAAAAGTCGTATCACAGCTGTCGGCTAAAGTCGACGCTCAGTTGTGCGCCTTCATATCACAGCTGTCAGCTAAAGTCGCTGTGTGCATTCATCTGTGGATGTCAACTATAGTCAATGCTTGGCTGTGCAGTTCATCTGTGGCTATCGATTATAGTCAACGTTGGTACCGAAGTGGTTAAGTACATTCACAATACTGTGCAACCACCACCATTATCCATCTCCAGAACTTTTTTAGCCTTCCTAACCACATGTATGATTTGCAAATATTTTCTTCCATTCCATGGGTTGCCTTTTCACTCTATTGAGAGCTAAGGAAATTTTGATGTCAAGCGAGCCTAATGTCCCAGAGCCTATTGGTCCTAGCAGATCAGGATTGATAGTGAATTCTATACAGCTATAAACTATAACTAGGACCAAAATTAGAGTTACATGAATTTGTAAATACTAATAGCTACACCTTAAAGAAAAAAAAAATTGCAAGGTATTTATTTTTTAGGGTAAAAATTTTAAATTTTAAGCAAAGGGCTCCTGAAAGTTGCTGGATTTATATATCTTAATAAAGGTAAAACAATTTTAGAAAGAAAAATAGTGTAACACAGAATAGTGCTAATCTCTAAGTTAACCAGAAATTTGCCTCAGTTTACACATGGAAATTTGAACCCCATAATCAAGTTATCTACTGCCACCTGACGGCAATATTCCTTAACTACAAGTAAAAATCACCTGTAAAGACTTACAAATTGAATCTGCAAACAGTGATAGCAGCAACAGCTCAGAAGTATATTTTGTATTTGTTTAAAAAAAAAAAAAAGACTTTTAATGAATTTGATACAAAGGAAGAGAATCCTACAACTATTATAAAGTTTAAGCTTACAAACCTTTTAGGTACCAAAGCTCACTAGCCTATTAGAAAATCCATTTTTTCTAACAATTCCCCTGGTCTCTCTCAACTTCCTTACTTCTCCATAGGTTTAGTAAATTGTGTAAATAAGTGTATAGCCTGAAGTAGGTCAGGAAGCAAAAAAGACTTTTTCCACTGCTCAGGAATGAAGACTCTGTCCTCAGTCCCAGAAAAGACCTTTATTTCTTTTATATCTCACTTCTCCATTGAGCCCCTTCTCTGATTTAAAACACAGCAAAAAGCTTTAAAAAATAAAAGTTTTCCATATCCTATCTATGCCCTCTTACAAATTAACCCTTTATAGGATTCCAAAGAATTGGAGAAAACTGTTTAGCCATAAGAAAAATCAGACTATTAAACTTCCTCACAGTCAATGCTGAAAACCACAGCACAGCATACCTACCTTGATAAGCCCACTGAAGGAGCGTGAACGGGCCCTCTTCTGTACTCGGGGGGTGGAAGGTTCTCGCCCTGGTGTTTGGGTCAAAGACTGCTTATTAAACTAAAAGAAAACATAGAGGACATTTTATTAATATTCTCCCAGGAGGAGAATTTGTGACAATCAATAGCTACGTGTAAATACCCAGAAGAGTCCAGGAATAAGTGAGTCTGTGTATATATGGACTAGGAGGCCAACAAACAAATCACAAAGGCAGAAATGATGGTACCAAAAAGAAGTCTAATTTTATTAAATTGCTCTGAAGGGTCCAGGACTTCACATTCCTTGAATATGGAATTATTATCCCTATTTTACAGACAAGGAAACAGAGACTTGGAGAGCTCATGGAATTTGCCCAAGACCTCCTGCTGGTAATCAAGATTATTTTGCATAAATATCTTGGACATAGAAAATTACTGGCACAACCTAAAACAGTCCTTAATTTAACATAAATTGCAAACAGAATTTTTTAAAAGTTGTTAAAACTCTTTAAATGGATATCTATCATGACTGTCTGCCAGCACTATCATCAGAGGAAATACATCAGAATGTGGATTTGTCAATGTTATCCACATCAGCTTTCCACGTGGAGGTGTCTAAAGTAGAAAAAGGGAAGACACCCAGGCATTGTATACTCTTATTCAATGCTTTGATTAGCCACTCATTACCCCACTTAAAAAATAATAATATATCCTAGGGCTGTCATACAAAATGAAAAAACAGCAACAAAATAATAATATAGTACTTAATTCTTCTACTCTTCTGCCTCTTCTAACTATATTTTTAAATTTTCTGAATTGTAAATTTGTATATTTTTATCAGTTCAGGTTCTAGAGGTTAAAAATGACCTTTTTATATACAAATACCAAGAGGTTCTCAAAGTTAATTATCTCAGCAGACAGAAAATTTAGTCACCTCTAAAGAGCTCAGCTAGTAAGTATCACCTCTGAACACATTGGGACGAGTAAAAACCTATCACTCCTAATAACACTGGTAAGGGTGCAATAAGGTAGGTTTTCTCATATCCAGCTGTGGGGAGTGTTAATTGGCAAAATGTTCTGGGAAGCTATTTAGCAATGTGTATTCAGATTTTTAAAAATGCATATTAAAAAGTATACACCAAAAACAAAATAAAATGAAAAAAAATGTACACACCACCTACAAAGTGCTCTTACCACCCCCCATAATTGAATTAGAAGCAAATCAAGCCTCTATAAATAAATCTAACTACTAGTTAATATAATAGCAAGTACAGAGGACTGAGGAACATGCTAAATAATATCACAGGGATACAATCAATAAATCCAGACTGTGGGAAACAATTTAGTTTCTACCACAAATAAAATTCAAATAGAGCCATGCACTGCATAACAACATTTTGGTCAATGATGAACTACATATATGACAGTGGTCCTGTAAGATTACAATGAAGCTGAAAAACAGCAGTATTTAAAATGTATGCAAGGAGTTTGCAAGCATGCATGAGAAAATGTTAATGTTATAATGTTTAGTGAAAAAGGAAGAAATAAAATTTTAAAAGTATATGGTATGATCATAACTATGTGAAAGTATATCCACAGGACAAAGACTGAAAGAAATGCCTAAAATGTAAACACTAACAGGATGAGTGATTTATTTTCTTCATCTCTATAATTTCCTGTTTTTCTAAAAAATCCAAAATAATGTTTTTCCTTTGTATTATCTTTAACCCTAAGTGTTCTTGTTGAAAGAAGTCATACTTGTCCTACATGAAACTGCTATTTTAGTTTCTATCAAGAATTAAATCACTAGACTGCTTTGAATCTGCAACATTACTCAGCCAGCACCCTATAAAATTCTAGTCATAGCGTAATTTACTAGATCTCAAAGTAACTTCAAAGAGAGTGACAGAAAACTTCTCTTAGTTGTTTACACCTGGCCCTATGCTTGACATTAGGTATAAAATAAATAAATAAAAACTTCCCCAAAAAAGTCCCAGTTGAATAAGAGGCTTATTCTGCCTGTTTAGCTAAAATTCAAGCGGTATTGAGACAAAATAAATTTCCTGAGACAGAAACTACCCAAGTCATCAGGATTTATTCAAACCACACTTTGAGTCCCAAAATGGCAAATGAAAGACCTAATTTTGTTCCCACAGCTCCTAAATAAACAAACTGAGCCACTAGAATTCCTACTTTCTAGTATCAGAGTAAGACCTTTTTTTATCATGTTTTCTAGCCATAAACAACTCCATTAGTAAGAGTTACCATTTATGCCCTGCGGTGCAAGCCACTCTACATAGATTATCTCTAATCTTTACAACCATGAAAGATGAACATTACTATTACCATTTTACAAACAATAAAAGTGAAATTCAGAAAGTTATTTGCCAAGAAAATCTAAAGGGTTTAAACTTTGGAACAATATAACTACTGGTCCTCTCTCAGCAAATTTGATACATGACTATAATTACAGACACTCTAACCACACTTGGGTCCTCCTGTTTAACTATAGAAATCCAAGAGCCTGCACTCCTTTCTCTAGTGGGGCAGTAGCGCAGATATCGCCATTGAGATTCCAGAGACAAGCTTGCTTCCTTGGCTGAGCCAAAGTTTGGCCCAATGAGGGTCCCAAATTAAATGAGGTTCAATACAAGTAGAGGAACAATATTCCCTACTGATTCTACAACCATGATCACATGCCTAAAGCCCCATCATTATTTCCCTGCCATCAGGCACCTGTCTGATAAGCTGTTTCTTCTTTGCTGACTCTGGCATATTGTGAACATGCTGGAACAGCTCTCTCAGTGCCTCCTCCGTACGCTGCTGGGTCTCCTCCTGATGACAGCAGGAATCTACCTGGCTCTGTGTCTGAGATTTTGTCAGATGGAAGGACTTAGTGTGACATGAAGCTGTCAGATCAAGGTCATCCTGAAGAAAATTTAAAAGAAAAGAGAATTCATGTATGCGCAGGCTTTGTTTTTGGGTTCCCACAAAAACCTGGAACAAAAAAGGGGGGAGTGAGGATACAGTATATTCCTATACCCAGGAACAAAAAAAAAAATCTTAACAATTTTATCAGATACAGAAGAACGTATTACTATAGTTTATTAATAGCACACTCCCATGACCTGCCCAGAGAACCTAAAGGCATTTGAAATATTGCCACAAAGAGTTATATTTGTATAAGGATTCAGTTTTCAAGGCATCTTTTTTTTTTTTTTTTTTTTTTTTTTTTTTTTTTTGAGACAGAGTCTCACTTTGTTGCCCAGGCTAGAGTGAGTGCCGTGGCGTCAGCCTGGCTCACAGCAACCTCAATCTCCTGGGCTCAGCGATCCTACTGCCTCAGCCTCCCGAGTAGCTGGGACTACAGGCATGCGCCACCATGCCCGGCTAATTTTTTTGTATATATATTTTTAGTTGGTCAATTAATTTCTTTCTATTTTTGGTAGAGACGGGGTCTCACTCAGGCTGGTTTCGAACTCCTGACCTTGAGCGATCCGCCCGCCTCGGCCTCCCAAAGTGCTAGGATTACAGGCGTGAGCCACCGCGCCCGGCCTCAAGGCATCTTTTAATCTCACATAATTCTCACTGCTATTCTACAAGGTAAGCAGGGAAAGTATCACCATTTCCATTTGACAGAAGAAAAAAATTGAAGTTAAACTGTACATTTAAAGTCATGTAGATACTAAAGTGACGATCCACCCTGGAGCCCAAGGGCATTGGTTCTTGGCTGGTACTCCTTCCCACACAGGACAACTTAATATGACAACTACATGGCAGTAGTAGAGGAACAAAAACAACTCTCTAAGAAAAAACACACTCCAGTTAAACTAGTTGAAATCAAATACTGTTTTCCTGGTCACAATGAATATTTGCTGAATGAGAGAGAGAAACAGGAGTAGAAAAAAATAACATGACAGCTTAAGTTTCTAACCAAGACAGGCTAAACAGAACTTAAAAAGTTTAAGTATACAAAAAGTGCTTGTAACTTTAACTTCTTACTTTTAAAGCTCAATAATCATATATAATTTTCTGTTAATAAGCATCACATATTTCCTTATCTAAGCTCATGTGGTCTCAACTCTTTTAGCCATTTAATAGAGTTTTACTATACCACTGAACCTAAAATAAGAATTACATAAAACTGTACTTTTGTTATTGTCAAATATTTAATACATTTACTATGTACAGATTGCTTCTATCATATGCTATAATAATGCAGAAGGACTTTATATAAAAATTTTAAGGCCGGGCGTGGTGGCTCACGCCTGTAATCCTAGAACTCTGGGAGGCCGAGGCGGGCAGATTGCTCGAGGTCAAGAGTTTGAAACCAGCATGAGCAAGAGCGAGACCCCATCTCTACTATAAATGGAAAGATATTAATTGGCCAACTAATATATAGAGAAAAAAAAATTAGCCGGGCATGGTGGCACATGCCTGTAGTCCCAGCTATTTGAGGCAGTAGGATTGCTTGAGCCCAGGAGTTTGAGGTTGCTGTGAGCTAGGCTGATGCTACGGCACTCACTCTAGCCTGGGCAACAAAGCAAGACTGTGTCTCAAAAAAAAAAAAAAAAAAGAGTAATTTCCTATTCTTACCTTTGATGCTTGATTTCTGAATCCCAAATAGTGCAATCTGGCACATTCCCGAATATAAGCAGGAGCCTGCACAGGACATAAAAGAAAACCAAGACCTAGTGGTTAGTAGGATTTACAATTCTTTCAGACCACAAGGACAGTGTTTCTCAAAATTATTTTACTGGCAGATTACTTTGGAAAAGCCAAAGATCTTCAAAATGCCCTCTTCCATAGCTTCCTTTCTCTTGCCACCAAATAGATATCTCAACAAATCTGATGGGAAAACGGCGAGAAGATACCAATGTAGCTATTGCTGTTTTAAAAATCAAACATGACATGTATAGGCTGGGCTCAGTGGCTCATGTCTATAATCCTACCACTTTAGGAGGCCAAGGCGGGAGGATCACTTAAGGCCAGGAGTTTGAGACCAGCCTGAGCAAGAGTGAGACCTTGTCTCTACAAAAATTTTTTTTTAAAAAATTAGGCCAGGTGCGGTGGCTCATACCTGTAATCCCAGCACTCTGGGAGGCCGAGGCGGGTGGATTGCTCGAGTCAGGAGTTCAAAACCAGCCTGAGCAAGAGCGACCCTGTCTCTACTATAAATAGAAAGAAATTAATTGGCCAATTAATACATATAGAAAAAATTAGCCAGGCATGGTGGCGCATGCCTGTAGTCCCAGCTACTTGGGAGACTGAGGCAGCAGGATTGCTTGAGCCCAGGAGTTTAAGGTTGCTGTGAGCTAGGCTGGCGCCACACCACTCATTCTAGCCTGGGCAACAAAGCAAGACTCTGTCTCAAAAAAAAAAAAAAGTGTATTCTAACTATACATCCTTAGTGGCATACATTTAAGGGAAAAGGAACTCCAAGGAAATCTTAACTTCAATCAGTAGGTTTATTAGGTTTACTGTTAGTAGTAATAGTTGTAATATTTTGAAATTAATTTATAAATATTGTAGGGTTAAACAAATAACACATACAAATGCCATTAAAATCTGGAATTTACAGAATAAGAAAAAGAGATACAAAGTAAAAGAAGCCAAGAAAAAGCTCTATAATGCTAAATCTGAATTAGCAGTACTAACATGAACTTATGATTTCTTTAAAACAATATTTTAATCTACTTCCTTGCCCTCAAAGAGCCTGGAGGCAATAACACACCAGAAACAATGAGTACACCTAGTGTCACTCAAAGAAACCAAGGCTCCCTAGAGAAAATAATTGATTTCAGATCCAGGGCAGAACAAGCACAAAGTGAGCTGGGACATTTTATACCAGAAAGGAAACACTCAAAGACAATGGAGTCCTGATGAAAAGATGTAAGAGCCAGTTTACAAGGGCTATCACTGGCCAAATTTGGGACAATTTGAATATCAAAATTAATGAAATGGACTAACAACACAGTGAATAAATAAAAATCCATGAGTCTACAGTGATAATCATTTAAAAAGAGAGAAAGAATAAGACAAAAAAAGGAAAGCTATTCTCTAAAGAAAGTTAGCTAATAAAGATTAAATCACAGAATTACAAAATCACAATTTTTTAATGCCCAATGTAATCACAGATTCCGGCAAGATTATCAATAGATGCTAAAACCATTATATAACCTGTAATCACCCTACAGGTTATTTACTAATTGTAAAGAGAAAACTGTACCTTTATTAATTGAGAGATCTATGAGATCTCTATCAGAACTATTAGTTAGCAAAATTAGAATCACTAACAGTGATTAGATCTAATTCTAATTTTTATTATAAAATCTAATAATTTAATATGTGCCTCCTAATATGATGCAATATGACACAGACACACACACATTACCTATGAAGTATCTTTGCCAAGAATGCTTAACCTGAATCTAATTAAGACTCTAGACCTAACTTCTAGAGTCTATAGAAGAAATCACATGGAAGAGGAGAGATAAACAAGTAAAATGACCTTACAAAAACAATAAGACAAATTTAGAATGTGGGACATTTTACAATATAATTGATTTGAATGCTTCAACAAATCAATGACATGAAGAAAAAGCATAATGACTGTTCTAAATTTAAAGTGACATAATAATCAAAAGCAGTACATAAGCCTTTATTGGTTTACGCTGAAAAAAAGCAGCTATGAAATACATTCTTAGGACAGCTGAAGAAATTTGAATATGTACTGAATATTAGAGGCTATGAAATTCTTATTAATTTTCTTAGATGTGATAATAGTACTGTGACTATTAAGAGAATATTCTTATTAGAAGATACATGCTTAAGTATTTAGGAATGAAGTATCACAATGTCTGCAATCACTTTCAGGGGTTCAGCCAGAAACAATAAAAGTATAAGCATATACAAAGAGAGAGAAAGCAAATATGGCAAAACGATAACATTTGTTGAATCTGAGGGAGAGTTATATATGAATATTTGCTCTTTTACTCTTTTGTGGTTTTTTTTATTTTTTCTTTTTTTTAACAACCAGAAAGAAGATATCTTTTACTCTTTTTACTGTTCTCCATATTTAAAATTTTTCATAATAAAAGTTTTTATAAAAGATCTCATGACAAAGACATTAATGATATCTATAGTTTAATTTTTAACTTGGAAAAACCACAAAGCAGAGTTTTAAACCAAAACAAATTTTCTACAGATCATATGGAGCAGAAAAAAAGAAAAATTTTCTCCAAACAAGAATATGAAAGAACCCATACCACCTATTCTGCAACTCTCATTTAAAAAAAAAAAAAAAAAAGAAAAGAAGAGGGAAAGAAAAACCTCTGCTCTCACTCCAAAGATACTAGGAGCTGAAGGGTTATCTAGAAAGGGAACCAGTGACAGATAGGTTTGCATGAAAACCTAAGACCTTACATATTTTACAATTCACAGAGAATCAACAAAAGGACTGCTCAGGTAAAGTGGGTATGGCCTTAACTGTACATACATTACAAACCCATTGGAACAGACATGGCAGCTTCTTTTAGGGAGATATAAAACATTTAAGTTAGATGGACTGAAAATAGTGGAGGACTCAGAGCTAGAAATAGTTAAGAATTTTAGGAAAGATGGTAAAACAGAAAAAAGTAAAAAAAAGAAAAAAAACAGAATGAAGACAACACAGAAATGCTAGCACTCTGGGAGGCCGAGGCCGGAGGATTGCTCGAGGTCAGGAGTTCAAAACCAGTCTGAGTAAGAGCAAGACCCCGTCTCTACTAAAAATAGAAAGAAATTAATTAGCCAACTAATATATATAGAAAAAATTAGCCAGGCATGGTGGCGCATGCCTATAGTCCCAGCTACTCGGGAGGAGGCTGAGGCAGGAGGATCACTTGAGCCCAGGAGTTTGAGGTTGCTGTGAGCTAGGCTGATGCCACGCCACTCACTGCTGTGAGCTAGGCTGACGCCACGCCACTCACTCTAGCCTGGGCAACAAAGCAAGACTCTGTCTCAAAAAAAAAAAAAAAAAAAAAAAAGACAACACAGAATCTGAGGATGAAGGAGGTAAAAAGTCCACCCAAAGAAGCCTGAGAACAAGACAATGACACAAAAAAGCACAGAAAGGGCAGATCTAGGGTAAAACAGGAACCCAGAATAAATGATAGAGCATTTAGAATATGAGACCATTTCTCCCCCAGGGGAAAGGCTCTGGGAAGAACCTACTCAGTCAAGGTGCTGAAGCAGGTAGCCACTAGGACAACAGTTCCCACCCAAATCCAAAGAGAAAAGACCTACGACCAAAATAAATCCCCATTAAACTTTCTTCCTCTCCTTTAGAGATCAACAGAAGCTCAAATGCCCAAACTAGCCTGGAAATAAAGGCAAAGTAGCAAACAAGAGTCAAAACCCCAAAAGTGAGGAGATGAAAGAGTGTCTACAGAAGAGAAAAAAAGAGTAAACATAGTAAAATTTGAAAGTCTAGTAAGTAGAACTTACACCAAGCTGAATGACATATAGGAGAGATTATACTTGTATTTCATCTCTAAGATCTGTGCCATCTAATACCATCTGTACTCTCAGCATCCTTCACAGTGATATGTTCCCTTACATGGTATGACACTGTGAAATATATATTTGGTCTTCAACTCCCTGATCCTGTTTCCTAGCCTACAGCTCCTACCCTTGAAATCTCCAGAATGGCAAGTGACTTTTATATGTTAATGAGATGACTGGTAGCTGAAGACCTTTAGAAAGACCGACGCATGATGAGAGGGTTAGAACTTTTAGCCCCATCACCAACTAAAAGTGGAGAGATTGAGTTATCGCCATGGCTAGTGATTTAATCAGTCTCACCTACATGATGGGGCTTCCATAAAAACGCAAAAGGACTGGGTTTGGAGAACTTCTGGATAGCTGAACACATGGTCCTAAAGGGTGGCACCCAAGAGAGGGGATAGATGTTCCATGCCCCTTCCCACATACCTTGACCTAAGCATCTCTTCCATCTGTTCATCTGTAACCTTTGTAATATCCTTTATAATAAATGGGTAAGTGTAAGTACAGTATTTCCCTGAGTTTTGTGGGCTACTCTAGCAAATTAACCCAAAGAGAGGGTCATGGGCACCCCCAATTTATAGCAGTGAGTCAGAAGTAAAGGTATCAACCTACTACTTCCAACTAGCATCTGAAGTGGGACAGCCATCTTACAGGACTAAGCCCTCAACCTGTGGGATGTGAGGCTGCCTCTGGACACATAGTGTCAGAATTAAACTGACAGGTGTCCACTGCAGAACTGTTTGGTGTGGAGGGAATACCCCCACACATCTGTGTCAGAGTATTATATTGAGTGAGAGTATAGAGTAAAACATTTTGGTTTTTTTCCCTCCATCTCTCTCGGATGTGGTAACAGGGATGTTGCTGTGTGATTAAGTTAAGGACCTTGAAATGGGGAGATTACCCTAGGTTATCCAGTTGAGTCCAATATGATAACGAGAGGCTTTAAAAGCAGAAAACCTTTTCCAGCTGTGGTTAGGGAGAATTGCAACTAAAGGAGGATGGTCAGAGAGGCAAAATTGTTAGCCTTAATGACAGAGAAGGCTGAGCACAAGCCAAGGAATGTGGGCTCCCTTAAAAGCTGGAAAAGGCAAGTGAACAGACTGTCTTTGAAGAACATCAGAAAGGAAGGCAACCTGCTAATACCTGACTTTGGCTCAGTGAGACCCAAGTCAGGCTTCTGACCTATAGAACTGTAAGATAATAAATGTGTGTTGTTTAACGTCACTTTAAAAAAAATCCTTCACAGTGAAGTGCAACTTCATTGTATACTTAAATTGTGTACACTTGACATTCAGCAAGCAAAAAAGGGCTCCACAGGTAGAGATCAGAAGGTCGAAAGACTGGAAATCCCACCTCTCTTTCAACTTGTGGGTGGTGGCTATGAAAAGTTACCAAATCAATGGTAACAAGAGAACTCAATGGAAGGAGATTTCTATTAGGAACTACTCCTAAAAATCCCCCATTCTGACTCACAACTACTGTCAGATACTGCCTTACCCTCCATACTCACAACTTCTCTCTACTTACCTCCCATAAATCCATGCTTTGGAACTAGCTGTCCTAAATACGAAGTATATAAAGAACTGATTTGCAATATCTTTGCTTATCATTAAAAACCACTTTTTCTCCTTTGACCTCTTATTGACCAGAAACTGGCCTTGGCAGCTAAACCCAGTAGGGATGATGCATCTTTCACCCTTTGTTTCTAGCTTATTAAGCAAAAGATTCTGATCTTTCACTTCTAAACTCTGAACACTGGGTCACTTACCAGCCTGTGGTGGGTAAATCTTAGGAGTGGCCCGTAGGTTCACACCCTGGGTATAATCCCTTCTCCATGAGTGTGGGTGGGGCTCCTGATTTGCTTCTAACCAACTGAATACTGGTGAATGAAATATTACTCCAATGATTAGGTTACATCATATGGCAAAGGTAATGAGATGGCATACAGAGGGTAGGTTATTTTATATAGAGATGTATATATGGCTTCAAATTGCTAGCACACGCTAGAGAGACTCTCCTCCTGACCTTTAAGAATCAAGCTGCTCGGCCGGGCGTGGTGGCTCACGCCTGTAATCCCAGCACTTTGGGAGGCCAAGGCGGGCGGATTGCTCAAGGTCAGGAGTTCGAAACCAGCCTGAGCGAAACCCCGTCTCTACCAAAAATAGAAATAAATTAATTGACCAACTAAAAATATATATACAAAAAATTAGCCGGGCATGGTGGCGCATGCCTGTAGGCCCAGCTACTCGGGAGGAGGCTGAGGCAGTAGGATCGCTGAGCCCCGGAGATTGAGGTTGCTGTGAGCTAGGCTGACGCCACGGCACTCACTCTAGCCTGGGCAACAAACTGAGACTCTGTCTCAAAAAAAAAAAGAATCAAGCTGCTATGATGTAAGAGAGATAAATTGAGGAAAAAAACTGTTAAACAAAGAGGAACCAGAACTGGCCAAAGCAATTAGACAAGCAAAAGAAAAGACATCCAAATTGGAAAGGAAGAAGTAAAATTATCTGTTCACAGACGATATGATCTTTTATGTAGAATACCCTAAAGATTTCACCAAAAAAATTTGTTAGGATAAATTCAGCAAAGTACCAGGATACAAAGTCAACACACAAAAATCAGTTGCATTTTTATACACTAACAATGAACAATCCAAAAGGGAAATTAAGAAAACAATTCCATTTACAATAGCATCAAAAAGAATAAAGTATTTAAGAATTAACTCAACCCTTAACCAAGAAGGTAAAAGACTTGTATAGCAGTCCTCCCTCATCCATGGTTTTGCTTTCCATGGTTTTAGTTACCCAAAGTCAACCCTGGTCTGAAAATATTAAATGCAAAATTCCAGAAATAAACAGTTCATAAGTTTTAAACTGCACTGTTCTGAGCAGCATGATGAAATCTCACGCCATTTCTCCCCAACTTGCCTGGGACATGAATCATTCCTTTGTCCAGCATAACCATGCTGTATATGCTACCCACCCATTAGTCACTTAGTAGCCAGACTGCCAAGATATAGCAGTACTTGTATTCAAGTAACCCTTGTTTTACTTACTAATGGCTCCAAAGCATAAAAGTAGTGATGCTGGCAGTTTCAGACATGCTAAACAGAAGTTGTAAAGTGCTTCCTTTAAGTGAAAAGGTAAAAGTTCTTGACTTAATAAAGAAAGAAAAAAAAAGTGTATGCTTAACAAACCAAAATCCAACAGCACATAAAAAGATAACACAAGAGCTGAGGTCAATGGTACACAACTATAGTCTCAGCTACTTGGGAGGTTCAGGTGAGAGGATTGCCCGAGCCCAGGAATTGTTTGAGTCTCACCTGGACAACATAACAAGACTCTGTCTCTAAAGAAAAAAAAAAGGGTAATAAACCATGAACAAATGGGATTTATCCCAGGGATGCAACAAGGATGGTTCAACATATGCAAATCAATAAATGTAATACATCACATCAACAAAATGAAGGACAAAAATTATAGATCATCTCAATAGATGCAGAAAAAGCATTTCATAAAATTCAACATCCTTTCATGATAAAAAACTCTCAACAAATTAGGCATAGAAGGAACACAGCTCAACGTAATAAAGGCCATATATGACAAACCTATAGCTAACATCATATTGAACAGGGGGAAAAACTGAAAGCCTTTCTTCTAAGAACTAGAACAAGACAAGGATGCCCATTTGCAGCATTTGTATTCAACATAGTACTGTAAGTCCTCGCCAGAGCAATGAGGCAAGAGAAAGAAATAAAAGGCATCCAAATTGGAAAAGAAGTCAAATTGTCCCTCTTTGCAAATGACAGGATCCTATATTTAGAAAAACCTAAAGAGTCCACCAAAAAACTCTTAGATTGGATTTTAAAATTCAGCAAAGTTGCAGGATACAAAATCAACATACAAAAATCAGTAGCTGGCCAGGCACGGTGGCTCACACTTGTAATCTTAGCACTATGGGAGGCCAAGGCGAGAGGATTGCTCGAGCTCAGTTCAAGTGCAGCCTGAGCAAGAGTGAAACCCCATCTCTACTAAAAATAGAAAAATTAGCCCAAAGTAGTGGCATGTGCCTGTAGTCCCAGCTACTGAGGAGGCTGAGGCAGGAGGATCTCTTAAGCCCAGGAGTTTGAGGTTACAATGAACTATAATGATGCCACTGCACTCTACCAGAGAGAGATTCTGTCTCAAAAAAAAAATCAGCAGCGTTTCTATACACCAATACAAAATAGCTGAAAAAGAAAACAAGAAGGCAATCATTGGTGACTTTACAAAAAGCCACCAAAATAAATAAATAAATACCTAGGAATAAATTTAACTGAGGAGCTTTTTCTGCCCATGGATGCTGCCGAGGAGGCATCATTAGAAGTCTTTCTTCCCACTGCCAGCATGTCTCAGAGTCTCCCAAAGAGCTCGAACAGCTGTGGAAGCTATTTATCAGAGGGTTGGCTTTGAAACAATGGGTGAGAGTCTGTGGAGCCATTTTGAGCAATGAGGAATGCTCATGGACTGGGTGGTAATGAGAAACCCAAACACCAAGTGCTCCATGGGCTTTGGGTTTGCCACGTATGCCACTGTGGAGGAGGTGGATGCAACAATGAATGCAAGGCCATACAAGGTAGATGGAAGAGTTGTAGAATGAAAGAGAGCTGGCTCCAGAGAAGATTCTCAAAGATGAGGTACCCACTTAACTGTGAAAAAGATCTTTGTTGGTGGCATTAAAGAAGATACTGAAGAACATCACTATTTTGAACAGTATGGTAAAATGGAAGTGACTGAAATCATGACTGACCAAGGCAGTGGCAAGAGGGGCTTTGCTTTTGTAACCTTTGACAACCATGATTATGTGTATAAGACCGTCATTCAGAAATACCATACTGTGAATGGCCACAACTGTGAAGGTAAGCCATGTTGAAGCAGGAGACGGCTAGTGCTTCATCCAGCCAAAGAGGCCCAAGTGGTTCTAGAAGCTTTGGTGGTGGTCGTGGAGGAGGTATTGGTGGGAATGATAGCTTTAGCTGTGGAGGAAACTTCAGTGGTTGTGGTGGCTTTGGTGGTAGCCACAGTTGGTCAATGGTGATACATATGGTGGCAGTGGGGATGGCTACAGCGTGGATTTGGTAATAATGGAAGCAATTTTGGAGGTGGTGGAAGCTACAATGATTTTGGCGATTACAACAATCCATCTTCAAATTGTGGACCCAAGAAGGGAGGAAATTTTGGAGGCAGAAGCTCTGGCCCCTATGGTAGTAGAGCCCAATACTTTACCAAACCATGAAACCAAAGATGTGGAGAAATCAGAACCCTCGTGCAGTTGGCAAAAAATGGGATAGCCACTATGGAAAAGAATATGGCAGTTTCTCAAAAAATTTTATTAATATTACCATATTATCCAGCAATACCAGTTCTGGGTATTTACCCAAAAGAACTGACAACAGCAGGGCTTTGAAAAAATATTCATACACCCACATTTGTAGTGGTATTAGTCATGCTAGCTAAAACGCAGAAGCAAACCAAGTGTCCGTCGACAGATGAATGGATAAGTAAAATGTGGGATATCCACACAGCAGAATGCTATGCAGCCTTTAAAAAGGAAGGAAATCCTGTCACATGCTACAGTGTGGATGAACCTTAAGGACATTATGCTAAGTGAAATAAGCCAGTCACAAAAGGGCAGTAGAGTATGATTCCACTTATATGAGGTACCCAAATAGTCCAATTCATAGAGACAGAAGGGAGAATGTTGGCTGCCAAGGACTCGGGGGAGAGGAAAGGAGTATGGGAGTTACTGTTTAATGAGTACAAGGTTTCAATTTTGCAAGATGAAAAGAATTCTAGAAATGGATGGTGGTGATAACTGCACAACAGTGTGACTATACTTAATGCCACAAAACTGTACACTCAAAAATGGTTAAGATGATAAATTTCATAAGTGTTTTATAAGAAAAAAGGAACCAGAATAGGATGACCTTGGAAATTCTCAGCCTCTTCAGCTACCAAAACATGCTAAAATTGGCCAGGTGCTTACGCCTATAATGTCAGCACTTTCGGAGGCCAAGGTGGGAGGATCACTTCAGATCAAGAGTTCAAACCAGCCTGGGCAACATAGTGATACCCTATCTCTACTTAAAAAAAAAAAGCTAAAATTAAAAGGTTCACTATCGAGAAAGTATACTCTAAAGAAAAGGTCAAGAAATCGACTATACAACCTTTTGCTAAAATCTTAAAAACATCAAAAGGTCATAGTATTCACAAAGGGTCCTTTCAAGAGAGTAACAGTGTGCCTCACAGATCCTCTCAATTAAACTAGAGGGCCTTTAGGATATTTAAAGGCATTGTCTCTCAGCCTTCTCAGCAGGAGACCAAGGCAGAAAAGGATTTATCTTCAAAAGATCTGTGTATGTGCCTTTTGTCTAATGCAATGAATCCCACTAAAATCCAGAGAAGACCCACAAAGTTCTTAAGAAAATTATGTTGGCAGAAACACTGACTGTTTGAACTGAAAGGGCCAAAGAGTACAAAATGAAAGGAGATGGTCAGACCCTCAAAATTCTACTGGCAGGAAGCAGGCAGGATAAAACTACTCAGCTGCCAATACCTGCGGCCTTTCATGAAAAAGGAAGGCTGGCTCAGAGGGTGGAGCCAACTACCCAGAGGACTTGTTATTCCCATCCTTTCCACTGTGGCTGTTCCCCTGGGTTTTGATACTGTCCATTCTGTCCATTACAACCCCCATCAGGGCCTTTCTTTTACAGTCATCTTCATAGCCCTGCTTAGGATCCCACCCTGCTCCATTTTCTTTGTCCTGTTACCAACCAAATGCCATCCCTTACCTACCTTAAAAAGTTTCTGGGAGTGTTTAATCATAAAAGCCATCCCATTGTTTAATTTTGTGATATTCTCCTGAAGGTCATTTGCAGTGACCTATTCAGAGGAAAAGAAACCAGACAAAGGACATTAAGAGCTGGGAAACAGGACTTACCAATACACTTATTCTTTTAAATTTATGCTAGTTTCTACCCCTAACAAAAGTGTCTCTAATACAATGTTTCATTCTGGGAAGGATTTTTGGTTCAGCAGGACATGACATCATCTAGAAAAACCATGTGTTCCTGAAGTGACCAGGAAATCCTTGAGAACCAATCTTCATTTCCTAATTCTGTTTGAGAATTAGACATTCAAGCAAAGTTGCTACAGAAAATCTAATCTAGGATTCAAAATGGGTAGGAAGAACAGAATCTGTACCAGCCATCAGAATCTCTACACTGCCTTTTTAGAGAAACTGGAATTCCTCCAAAGACAAACGAGAACTGTCACTACTGATACCAAAGGTGACATCTGTTTCTTAAAAACAGTCAAATTATCATTGATTTCCTTCTTTCGTTTCTCCTGTTTTTTAAGTACTTCAGCATCTCTACTATCCCAAAGCTCTTATCCTCAACAAGTACTTTGTTACTTTATCTGTTTGCTTTTACCAGGACCCCTTAACCACTTCAGTATGTGCTCACCAGCCACGAAACCTTGCCCACAGCCAGCACTCATAGTCTGCATGATAGTTTGTGCTGTACATTGACGATGAATCCATTTTGCTCTTGTGTGATGAGGAAAGCTTTAAAGCACTGAAAGCTTGTTTTACTTTACAGGCAGCTTTACTTGTAATGTAAATCAGAATAGGTAACATATAAAATAGGTAACATATAAAAACATATGTTTTTTATTATGTTATTTTTAAATGTTCACAATTTTATTTTGATAAATGAAAAATTAGAAAAGACAAGTTTTGCTATTAACGCTAAAGTCAATGCTTGGCTATGCCCGTTCATCTGTGGCTATCGACTACAGTCAATGCTCGTACAGAAGTGGTTAAATACTTCATTTTATAACCACAGTTTACTCACTCCTTTTCCATTATCTTGGTTAGCTGGTACTCAAATTCCTTCATTTTGATGCTTAATCTCCTTAATATGGACAAGTGTTGGTGTGTTCTCTGCTCCCCTACACAGCCCTAGAGCTCTTCCTGGCCCAGAACTTTATATTATTTTTGCACTAGTTATTTGTTAGGTAAAATATTCCACACACGCTCTCTTTTTTGTCTTCCTTTTCTCATTTCTTATAATCTCAAAAATCTTTCATAAGTCACTATAATCTATTTCTATTATCTTCACAACAACCTGTGAGGTAACTGGTAAAGCTACTATAGTAAGTCCTCAAAAAGCTACTGATAGGTTCCTGGAAACCATGACTTTAAGTGAAATGACCTAGGACAGGTCCTTAAATAACAGCAGGTCCTCGAATAACATCATTTCGTTCAATGTCATTTTGTTATAACATTGATGAGGAAAAAAATGTGTTTAAATTCACTTAAAGTTGCAGTTTCTAAGAACCTGTCAATGACATTAAGTGAGGACTTTCTGTATTTTGCCCAGTTTACAGAGAAGGAGCCTAACATAGAAAAAGTAAGACATAGATAACTGAGCTGGTTTGTAGCTTCCAACCCAAGTACCCTGGCTCCCAATTCCATCATATAATACATAGTAAAACCTATATTATAAAGGGGCAGAAATGTGAGCTATGTGCCTCCAGGTCAAAAATTTGTTTAAAAGACTTTATTTATTTATTTATTTTGAGACAGAGTCTCACTCTGTTGCCCCGGCTAGAGTGCCGTGGCGTCAGCCTAGCTCATAGCAACCTCAAACTCCTGGGCTCAAGCAATCCTTCTGCCTTAGCCTCCCGAGTAGCTGGGACTATAGGCATGCACCATCATGCCCGGCTACTTTTTTATATACATTTTTTTAGTTGGCCAACTAATTTCTTTCTTTCTTTTTTTTTTTGAGACACAGTCTTGCTTTGTTGCCCAGGCTAGAGTGAGTGCCGTGGTGTCACCCTAGCTCACAGCAACATCAAACTCTTGGGCTCAAGCAATCCTGCTGCCTCAGCCTCCTGAGTAGCTGGGACTACAGGCATGCGCCACCATGCCTGGCTAATTTTTTCTATATATATTAGTTAGCCAATTAATTTCTTTCTATTTATAGCAGAGACGGGATCTCGCTCTTGCTCAGGCTGGTTTTGAACTCCTGACCTCGAGCAATCTGCCTGCCTCGGCTTCCCAAAGTGTTAGGATTACAGGCATGAGCCACCTCGCCCAGCCAATTTCTTTCTATTTTTAGTAGAGATGGGGTCTCACTCTTGCTCAGGCTGGTTTCAAACTCCTGACCTTGAGCAATCCTCCCGCCTCGGCCTCCCAGAGTGCTAGGATTACAGGCGTGAGCCACTGCACCCGGCTTTAAAAGACTTTATTAAATAATTTATTTCTCAGCCGGGCGCGGTGGCTCACGCCTGTAATCCTAGCACTCTGGGAGGCTGAGGCGGGCGGATTGCTCGAGGTCAGGAGTTCGAAACCAGCCTGAGCAAGAGCAAGACCCTGTCTCTACTATAAATAGAAAGAAATTAATTGGCCAACTAATGTATATGTAAATAAAATTAGCCGGGCATGGTGGCGCATGCCTGTAGTCCCAGCTACTCGGGAGGCTGAGGCAGTAGGATTGCTTGAGCCCAGGAGTTTGAGGTTGCTGTGAGCTAGGCTGACGCCACGGCACTCACTCTAGCCTGGGCAACAAGCGAGACTCTGTCTCAAAAAAAAATAATAATAATAATAATAATAATAATAATTTATTTCTCATGTAAGTCCCAAGGAGGCCATGGCCTCGGTAATAAGCAGCACATTCAGCTTTATCCTAAGAGACTATATCTACAGGAAACAGAAAAATTAGGACAAGATTGCTATAAAAGTGACATCTTAGCCATAAGCCTGGTGACACTATCCCATAAGATCATACACCTCCATTCTAAATTTATACCATTCAATCTTCAGAAATTAATTTGATTTCCCAAGAAGGCTTTCCTGTTAAGAAAGATTTCTGACAAGTCAAAATGGGTATTCTAGTTTATTTAGTAGATGTAATTTCCCACTAAGAGTTTCCACTAATAAAGTTGCTATGCAGGTTCATCAGAGATTGATTTCTAAGTAAGGTTAATCAGAATTGGCCCCCTCAGGTTTGATTACTTTTGAATAAACTAATAAAGTAAGTTCCTGATCTCATAAAACTGAAGACTGGACCTTGGACCCTTGATAACCTCATCCAGGGATAGCCATGGGATGAGGCCCAGACCAAGAAAACCAAGCAATCTTTACTCTTACCCTCAACACTCACATTTTTTGGCCACAGGACATGGGGTGCAAACATAAGGGCAAGGTTATAGGCAGACATCTTATTCTTGTCTTGTTTCTTTGCTGTCTGGTACAGGAGATCAAGCAATAACTTCAGCAAGTTACGATTGGGAGGAGGGAGAATAAGGAAGAGCAACTGGAGAGCCTCAATTTGCCGCTCCTTATCGGGTACATTGGTCTTGTTTCCTTTATCATCAAACCGCATCAAATCTTGAGGACAAAAGAGAATTTACAAAGGAGGAAAAAAATATCAGTAAGAAAAATCAGTGCTATTACTATTACCCTCCCCTCAACTCTCATCAAAAAAGGAGGAAAAACGAAGCAGGCATAAACAAAATTGAAAGATAATGGCAAAATATAATAACGTAATGCCAATAAAATTCAACAATAAAAAGACAAAAATCCAATTAAAAATGTGGAAAGGATTTGAATAGATATTTGTATGCTCAGTATCATTAACTATCAAGAAAACATAACTGAAAACCACAGTGAGATACCACTTCACAACCACGAGGATAGCTATAACTTCAAAAAGACTGTCAATAACAAATATTGATAAGGATATAGAGAAAATTACAAGGGGGGTCCTTTGTATATAGTCCAGACACTATAAAATAGGATGCAGACCCTAGCCAATCTCTCTCTCTTTCCCCTTCCTTTTGCCTGCCCTGCTGCAATAATGGCATATGTACCATGGTCTGTAACCTTATATTTTGCTCTTGCCCTATAATCCTATCTTTCTCTCCTCAATAAACCTCATTTTTGTGCTTGCCTTAAAAAAAAAAAAAAAAGATGTAGAGAAAATTAAACCCTCCTACATTGCTGGTAGGAATGTAAAATGGTATCACCACTTTGGAAAATATTTTGGCAGCTCTTCAAAAAGTTAAAATTATCATTTGATCCAGCAATCCTATTCCTAGGTATATACCCAAGAGAAATATTAATAAAACAAATCCACACATGCCTTTGATAATGCCACCCTCTCTACTTTTCCCCACTCAGATATTTTGTGGATAAAATAAAAATGAGAGTGAATTATACCCTTATAACAGGATGCTTCCAGGAAGCTCCTCATGGATTCAGAATCCTTATTTCTCTTCTAACAGGCTATACAGGTTTTCAACAAAAACAGTCCCCTGGATAATCAGAATTTCAAAAGACACTGATAGCCTGGCACGGTGGCTCACCCCTGTAATCCTAGCACTCTGGGAGGCCGAGGCTGGCGGATTGCTCAAGGTCAGGAGTTCAAAACCAGCCTGAGCGAGACCCCCTCTCTACCATAAAAATAGAACGAAATTAATGGGCCAACTAATATATATATATATATATATATATATATATAAAAAATCAGCCGGGCATGGTGGCTTGTGCCTGTAGTCCCAGCTACTCGGGAGGCTGAGGCAGGAGGATCGCTTGAGCCCAGGAGTTTGAGGTTGCTGTGAGCTAGGCTGACGCCAAGGCACTCACTCTAGCCTAGGCAAGAAAGCAAGACTCTGTCTCAAAAAAAAAGACACTGATAATCATTTGGGTATAATTCATGTAGACCTAAAAATGATTACAGTATGTTATTTAACCCCAGTTAATTCCATGTTTAGGGAAGGCAGGTAATATTTCTAGAAAATGTTCCCTGTAAATATGAAACTGAAAACAAAAATCCTTTCCAGTTATCAGCAAGGTCTATCAAATTCTACAACTGTGCCACACCTCAATATGTTCTCAAAGAACAGTGAATCACAGGGCAGTGGAGGGGAGGATTTCAAATGAATAAACTCAACGAGAAAGCAAACAAAACAAACATTCTTCATGTTAACACTTATACAAAGAATTATCAATATTTTCCAAACCTTTTTCAGAGATCTACCAACTTTATTTCTCCTCAAAATAACTATAAAATTACATAACATTCTAGTAATATTTGTATCATCTCGATTGCTACTCAAAGTGCTAAAAAAAATCTAATCTTATTAGATTTTAAAAATTCAAAACTAGGTTTTGTTTTGTTTTGTTTTTTGAGACGAAGTCTCACTCTGTTGCCCGGGCTGGAGTGCCGTGGCATCAGCCTAGCTCACAGCAACCTCAAACTCCTGGGCTCAAGCAATCCTTCTGCCTCAGCCTCCGGAGTAGCTGGGACTGACTACAGGCATGCGCCACCATGCCTGGCTAATTTTTTCTATATAATTTTAGTTGGCCAATTAATTTCTTTCTATTTTTTAGTAGAGACAGGGTCTCACTCTTGCTCAGGCTGGTTTTGAACTCCTGACCTTGAGCAATCCACCCGCCTCAGCCTCCCAGAGTGCTAGGATTACAGGTGTGAGCCACCGCACCTGGCCCAAAACTAGTTTTTTTATAGTAAAAATTACTCAAAAGAAAAAACCTTATATTTATTTATCTTCCTTAAAATCAGAAGAAAGAAGAAAAGAAATACTCAAGGGCAGAAAAGTAAGTAAATGCAGTATAGATTTTGATGCTGTTTGCACTTAGAGCCTATAGCAGCATAACAGCTGTGTAATTTAAGAATGAATTCCTGCCACACAGGGATAAAGGAGAATGAGGAAAACATTTATGAGCTGAAAATGGAACATTCTCCAAGATGCATTAATTGAAAAAAGCAAACCACAGAACTGTGAGTACAATACCCTACCACTACACAGAAAAAAAGAGACAGAAAAGGAATATATGTCAGTATTTGTCAAGTGTACAAAATATCTCTGGAAGGGCACATTAGAAACCACTAGCACTGGCTGTCTCTGGGAAGAATAACTGCATGCTGGGGAACAGGGTAGGAGAGCAGCTTTTCATGGTATATTCTTTGAACCTTTTGAAATTTGAACCATATGAATGTATTACGTATTCAGAAAACAAATAATACTATTTTTTAAAAATGTTCCAGGCCGGGCGCTGTGGCTCACGCCTGTAATCCTAGCTCTTGGGAGGCCGAGGCGGGCGGATTGCTCAAGGTCAGGAGTTCAAAACCAGCCTGAGCAAGAGCGAGACCCCGTCTCTACTATAAATAGAAAGAAATTAATTGGCCAACTGATATATATAGAAAAAATTAGCCGGGCATGGTGGCGCATGCCTGTAGTCCCAGCTACCCGGGAGGCTGAGGCAGAAGGATCACTGGAGCCCAGGAGTTTGAGGTTGCTGTGAGCTAGGCTGACGCCACGGCACTCACTCTAGCCTGGGCAACAAAGTGA
This sequence comes from Microcebus murinus, assembly GCF_040939455.1. NCBI lineage: Eukaryota > Metazoa > Chordata > Mammalia > Primates > Cheirogaleidae > Microcebus > Microcebus murinus. The sequence continues at coordinate 28,458,549 of NC_134117.1, read as the reverse complement.
GACTCTGTCTCAAAAAAAAAAAAAAAAAAAAAAATGTTCCAAGAGTAGAGTTGACCTCAACTGAGGCACAGAAATATTTAGTAAAAGCTCCAAACCAAGGCAAACATAACAAACCTGTAACTATCTGAGATATCTGAATCAATCAATGAAAAGCACACACTTATTCAGCAACTAAAATGTTCAATGCACTACGCTAGGATCCGTCAGAGATACAAAAATAAACAAAACCCAAACCATATCTTATTATCAGCTCCTTATCTTAATAAGAATCTTGAAGCAGGTGGCAGCTGCGGGTGTGATCAGTCACAGAATGGCAATGATTGGGGTTTCTGGCAGCACATACCTGGGCTGTTCTAGACTGGCCTGATCCTTGGGTGTTGAGGAAGGATGGGGACTTGAGAGCCCAGACACCTTGATCCCAAGGGAGGAGGAAGCTGGGGTCCCAATGAAGGAGGGACTAGAGGCCCCAACCTTTGGGCTTGAGGAGGAGCTGGAAACTGCAGGGTCTAGGTAGGAAAGGGAACTCCTAGATCCAGAGTCACTGGCCTCCCAGGGACAACAGGTTTGGGGTTCAGGATTTTATGAGGCTATTTATGAGACTGGAGCCAGGCCTTGCCCCCAGGTGACCGTTCTGGGTCCCGAAGTGGAGCTTGAAATAGAGATGGAGAGGGAAGAGACCTGGGAAAGCCCTGGACTGATATATCTTTTCCTCATCCCTAAAAGGGAAGTCAGAGGCAGGGTGCTATTTGCAAAAGGAACCCAGAGTGGGAAGAGACTTGAGAGTCATGTGAGACAAAGAAAAAAACATAGATACTAATAGAGAAATAAAAATAATACAACAATATGGCTGGTCCGATGGTAGTGGGTTATCAGAACTTATTAACACTAGTGTCACTAAAGTTGGTATTTGCTAAATTTGACTGGCTTTTAAAAAAATATTTAAAATAATAATAATAATAATGCAACAATAATAAGAGCACTCTTGTACTGAGTTTACTGTGGCCTGGGCTCTGTACTAAGCATTTTACATAATTATCTCATGTCTTCTTCATCACAACTCTAAGAGATATTATTATTATCATCATCATCATCCCCATTTTATAAGAGAGAAGATTGAGGCCCAGTGAGGGAGAATCAAGATACAGATGTAAAGAGACAGGAGAGACACAAAACAAAACCTTATTTATCAAGAAAACCATTTGATTAAGTCAGACTTAACTGGCCAGCTTACTTTTGAGTACCCAGAGAAGCCCAGCAATATCATGAAATCTTAACCAATATTAGTAGAAGTATTGCTTTGGGTTACAAGCAACGGAAAATTCCAAATGACTTTACTAAACTGAAAGAAATGTATTTACATTTCCGTCTTTCTTCCTATACTCACCAGCAATTTTGAGGTGTGCATTGAAATGCTTGTGTGTCAGCAGAGGCTCCGGCAACTCTCCTAGAAACATCTTCAGCAAAGTGGCAACATCATTTGAGTGAAACTCCCCTGATTCCAAGTCAATATCAGTTCCATTATTGAGAGCATCCCTTAAAATCTGCTGTCGGACACTATTCCCTGGTACTCTAAACAAACCCTCTACTCGCAAGTCTGCTTAACATGGAAGAAAATAGAGGATGGGCAAGAAGGAAGCAAAATGAGAAATTATGATTAAAATTATGTAAATAATTATGATTAAAATATGTAGTCCAAAAACTACTTTACACTTAAAAGACCCTTTACAAAGCCCTTGAAGTAGGTTTTTGCCTTTTTTCCCAGAGTAAGTTAGAACCTGCTGGCCCCCTTAGGAGATATACCTGAACATCCCTGAGCACCTGGAGATCTCCCAGCTAAAAAGATGGTCCTCCCAGTAGTCATTCAACCTCCCGAGGTACACATGGAGACTCTAAATTTAACCTAATCAATGGTTTAGAGAAGGTGAGTTCATCTGTGGAGGTTTATTGCATCTGTAAACTATTTTTATAGTCCAGAATGAATCTAGAGTCTCTGCACTACTTCAGGAATTAGAACTCTAATGTGTCAAATCACCTTTCAGTCTAAGAAATTTCCAGAAACTTAGGGTCATCCAAACTAAACTATTCTTCCCTCCCAACTAAGTTCTAAGCTCGTCTAAAGGGATTAAAAAAGGTGGGACAGGCTAGTCCGAAGGTAGTGAGTTATCTCAACTGATTGTTCACAGTCAGTGACAGATCCAACTCCTTGTTCTACTCTTACCTCCTTTTCACTACTGCACTTGATTAGTCTTAAAAAAATAAAAAAAATTAAAACGGCAACTGAGCCCAAGGATGCCAAATCTTCCTATCATCCAAAGAAGCTGAAAACCTGTACTTTTCCCATTTTAACACACTGATAACTTAGTTTATTTTTAATGTAATCCTTTGCCGACCAAACAAAACATAAATGCAGATGACTCAAGCCCTTAGGCTGCCAGTTTGCAACCTCTGAGTCAGCTCCTAAACAATGTTCCATATGAGATAAGCCATAAATAAGTGTTTGGATTGAATTTATCAAGGAAATATTTTGAATTTATCAAAGCATCACATAAGGCCACACATTTCACATATACTCAGCTATGCCAAGCACTTAGAGCAATGACATAACCAGTATGATTAGTAAAAAATGAAATGATTAAGAGTGTGTTTTAATCATAGAATTCTGGAGATGAAAAGTATTACACTCCCTTTAATAAATGTAACAATTCTTTAGGGACAACATATTTTTCCAGAAGAAACGTCTCTCTAAATTAAGAGGTAAATGTGATTTCATAGACACTATCTAATTTATATTATCTTTGAGAGTATAAAGCAAACCAATACATAAGATGAAGCTTAAAAAGGGAATATATTTTAAAACATGCCACCTGAAATTATCGCTGATTAGTTCCTTTATTGATGGTTAATTGGTACCTACTAACTCAAGGCAGCTCTCAATAGAAAACTGACAATTCTTCATTAAGCAAAGAACGAAAAAGTTTCTAATAGTCTTACTCTTGTGCAGATACTCGATCAGTTGGTATATCTGGGCAATGCCTTCCTCCGTCAGTGGGGATCCAAATACCACTTCTTTTTCTGAAAAACCATATGATAGGATAGGGCTACATTTCATACAAATAGTACAAAATCATCATACTTAAAAACAAGCATCCTATTTTACAATTCAGCAAATGTTTTTACCAGGTCAGTAATCAAAAACCTTAGAATTGGAAATGCACCAGAAAATGCAATCAGAACTATCAATCAACTCCCTCCAAGTTCAATATTAGACCGTAGGTGCTTGAAGGCAAAGATCATCTCCTTACTTAAGTAACAATATCTAGCATGATGGTATTTAATTTAAAAACAAACAGAAAACAGAACTTAAGAGCTGAGATTGGCAAAGCATGATAGATTATCCAATGGAGTTGTACATGATCTGATCTGTTATAATGTTTACACATTTTTTCTACATTAATGACATCCTTATATTTAATAAAGGAAAATAATAACTTTTTATGATAATATCAAAAGCAATGCTACAATATCTTTATTTTATGGGAAGATTTTTGGGGGAGTGATTCATAGGTATCTAACTTATAAAAAAGCATTCTATGGAATGAAAACATTTCAGAACTACTGCAATAAAAAAAAAATCAAGTTTTCTTTACTGTACTCTCCAGCTACATAACTTTGGGGGGGGTTGGTTTTTTGTTTGTTTTTTTCAGACAGGGTCTCCCTCTGATGCCCCCGCTAGAATGCAGTGGCGTCATCATAGCTTACTGCAGCCTCCAACTCCTGGGCTCAAGCAATTCTCCTGCCTCAACCTCCTGAGTAGCTAGAACTACAGGTGTGCATCACCACACCCAGCTAATTTTTTCATTTTTTGTAGAGATGGGGTCTTGCTATTGCCCAGACTGATCTCAAACTCCTGGCCTCAAATAATCCTCCTACCATCAGTTTCCCAAAGTGCTAGGATTACAAATGTGAGCCACCTTGCCCAGCCAACTTTGTTTTTTAAATATTATTTTAGTGTATTAATAGGACATGAAAATCAAGATACTCCTGATAACCTAAATTAATCATATCATCACTCAGGGACTGAATATATTTGCTTTAGCTTAATTATTTCTGTATCTAGACAGTTTTTATCATTTTTATTACTATTATTTAAGGCTTTACTACTTATGAAAGTAAGAAAAATGGCAAAAAATGCTTTAAGTTAATAGCAACTCTTCAGGGAATGTGACATTGTCAAGGAGAGGCCCAGGAAACAGCTGAGACCTGCCCACGCTTCACAGACATATCTCCTACCCTTTCGTTTGAGAGACATTAGAGACCGGAAGAATCCTGATGCTGGGCCCGTCCCACCAGGCAACTTAACGTCCACTTCCCCCATCAGCTGAGCCAACTCAGTTCCAGGTAAATCAATAAGCCTTGTGATATTGCTGACCACCAACTCGGTGAACACATCAGGTTTCTCATGTCGGAGTTTCTCCACAAAAAAGTCAGGATTGAAGATAATGGGCTGACCTCGAAGGGAAGAATCATTGCAGATAACAAAACTGCAGATGGCATCACTGAAAAAAATGAAAGAGTCTTTGAGGGGATCATTTTGTATGCGTTTCTTATATGCTATTCATTGGGTTCTTTGGTTCCTGATCCACAAAAAGGGAGAGGTTCTTATAATCAGCTTCCTTTAATTGAGCCAGCTGCCCTTGAATTCAGATCCTCATAACCAAAAAGACTTCACAGAATGGATGGCACTTACAGGTACATAACATAGATATTAATTCAGCTTTGCTCAGGTCCACAAATAGGTTTTATTTTAAAAATCCTTCAATTCTGGATGCTTCTGACCCATCCATCATCTAAATCCAAACTTTGCTCAGACAGGTTCTTCTCTACAGGGCCCCTGATCTTAGCTGGCTTTCCACTCCTAAATTGCATTGGCTATACTACTGGCAAAGCTCCTCTGACTCTCAAAAATATTTTCTACCCTGTTGTTTGTTTCCCAATGTCTAACCACTACCCTGTTCTTTGTTTCTCAATGCCTACCACTTTTTACTTCTAATATATTATTACATTTAAGAACTGTATTTGTCCCTTCTCCACTTCCACTGCTTCACTTGACCAGGAAAGAAAAAGAAAAAGAAAAAAAAGAACTGTATTATTCCATCTTATAGCAGATACATCATTATTTGTATCCATTATCAATTAACTCTAATGGCTCATTCTGATTCTTATTATAAATAGTATCATATAACCAATGAGTAGACATAAGCCAGAAAGGACAAGTTACCACATAACTCAGGCAAAGCTGAAATTCACCTGATTCATACAAACAATCCCACCATAAAAAGCAATCACAACTTAAAAGTTGCCCACTGCACCCTAGGTTCCAGGAAAAATGACTGTCACCTCTTAATATTAAACACAACTAATCTACAATGCACTTTGTCAACACTACCTGGATAATTTTTAATAATAGTATAATGAAAACAAGGCATTGGTGAACTTAAAAGTTCATCTCTACTTCCTTGAAAAATTATTACATAATTTTAATCAATGGGCCAAATCTTCAGTTGATGGCTACTTGATTCTTTTTCTCTAAAATGATAACATATTAAAAATCACACAAAATAAAAACTATGTATTAAGTGGTCTCAAGCAAAAAGTCACTAAAGAGAGATCTTAGGCCAGGCATGGGGACTCACACCTGTAATTCCAGCACTTTGGGAAGCCAAGGCAGCAGGACTGCTTTAGGGCAGGAGTTTGAGAGAAGCCTAGGAAACATAGCAAGACCTTGTTTCTACAAAACAATTTTTTTTAAAAAATTAGCTGAGCATGGTGGCATGCGCCTATTGTACCAGCTACTCGTGAGGCTGAGGTGGGAGGATTGCTTGAGCTAGGAGTTGGAGGCTGCAGTGAGTTATGATCACACCACTGTACTCCAGCCTAGGCAACAGAGTAAGAAAGACCCTGTCTCAAAAAAAAAAAAAAGAAAAGAAAAGAAAAGAAGAAAATTTAAAATGCTTGTCTCCTCAACTTTTTTACACTCTAGGATAGGTTATGGATAGGTTATTTTTCTTGTATAAACTTAGAGATTCCAATGATTATAAGTCAATTAGAATCAGAAGCAACTTCATCTTAAGCCATTGACAAGAGTCTCTTTCTTCTTTTTTAATGTCAGCTTATTTCAGTCAAGAAACAAGTCAATATGAACTATTGTTTATAATCACTGCCAATGAGAAATTATCATTCTGTCCTGGAGAATATTTAGGAGATTTAAAAAAAAAATTACCACTCTACTAATAGGGACAGAAAAATCATAAAATGTGTTAGCACAAAAAGAATCATATAATTTATAAATTCTAAACTAATCACTTTACAGAATTCACATCTCTTTTAATTCAGAATAACTGATTTCAGATCAAATTAGTTCTAACATATAAATGTATATGAATAGCATCCATTGTATTCCTAAAGTAGAAATACCTACACACACTAAAACCTACAGACTTTTATGTTATGAATGTCCTGAGCAAAAGTCAATTAAGATTTCTAAAACTTTTATCATAGTTGATCCTTCAGCACTAAACTGGATAAAATATTATACACTAGTGAGAAAGGTACTAGAAGTATAAACTCCCTAGGAATACTGTTTCTCAACAAAATCTGGCTATCCCTCCTACCTGGCCATCACCCCCCAAAGTTCTCCCTCCTAAACAAACTGAACAGGTAGAAGAATAAACAGGTTCAAAGCTACCCCTAGCCCTTTATAAGGAATACGAGAAAAATACCACAGAAGTCCTAACACACAAGCAACATGTAAACAATCTCAGTTTCTTTTCCCCTTTTTCCTCCCCTTCCTTCCTATATTCATTCACTCTTGTTAATTTCTTTAAGCTAGGTTTTTCCCCCACTCTTCCTCACTTTTTCTGAGTGGGCCATCTAGTAAGACAATATCGGAGACAGAAATAGTTAAAAAAAGAGGAAGAAGAAGTAGTAAAATGGAAGATGAGAGATGGAAAAGACAGAGTGGGTTATTTTCTTTAAGTTATTTCCATATCACAAAGCCCACTAATCTCTCCCCAAAGAATACACAATACCACAATATAAAGCTAAGACTATCAAGGAACATGTTTAAGAACTTAAGAAATGTCTAGGACTAAAGAAAAAAACTCTATATTTACGTATCCGAGTCACGGCACCAAAAAAAAAAAAAAAATTCTATATTTAAACAAAAACAACTTACTGTTCTGCAATATTTTAAACCAAATTCTAAGTTTGCTCAAGTTCAAATATAATAATAAATTTCTTACATAAGTGCTGAAAGCTTCTGATGAGGCATTGGTAAATCGAAGATACAGGAAAAAAGCTTTCTCCTTGTTTGTGGTGACAAAAGAACTTTCCTTTCCCTGCCCCAGCACAGCCTACACAAATTCCAGACATGTTAGAGGACACAAGGCACATTATGGGGCTTGAAAAGCAGTACTTAGGACTCTGAGCACTCATCTGCAAGCAGGAACAAAACAGAAATAAAAAACTGGACCAGTTAATTATACTTGCCAATGTGTACATGAAGCCCAACAGCAAACTCCCATCACCACTGAAAGTTGTGTTAGACAAAACAATCACATAATGTAAGAACATAAGGACAAGTAGTTTTATAGTATGGGAAGAGGTGTGATCCCTATCTCACACCAAACACAAAAAAATAAATTCCAGGTAGAATAAAGATCTAAATATGAGTTCCCACAGGGTCACCTGGGCACACAGGAAATGCAGCCAGCACCCACTGGGATGGATGGTCACGGTGGGAGCTGAGAGGAGAAACAAAGAGGCAGAGACAGGGACCACAATGGGAAGAACTCACAGCACTCGTAGGCTTCCCAGGTGCCTCCTCAACAGGCATGTGGGGAAAAAAAAAAAAGGTCTAAATATGAAAAGTAAAACTTTAGAAGACAGTATAGAAGAATACATTAATGAGGCAGAGGAAGGGTTTCTTAAGACATAAAAAGCACAATTCACAAAGAAGAGTGATAAATGTAACTATATTGAAATTAAATTTTTCTGAATAAATAACATAAAGTTTTATAAAAATAACATCACACTGCCTCTAAAGAAGGAAACTGAATGAAACAGGAATAGCAGGAGAGAAATTTTTCACTGTATGCTCTTTTGTATTTTTTTAGATTTTTTAGTCATGTGAATATACTATCCATTCATAATAAATAAACAAACAAATCTAAAACATTAAAAGTAATAATAAACTAGGCGTAGTGGCTTACACCTGTAATCCTAGCACTCTGGGAGGCCAAGGTGGGAGGACCGCTTGAGACCAGGAATTCAAGACCAGCCTGATCAAAAGCAAGATCTCATCTCTACAAAAAATAGAAATATTAGCCAGGCAGGTATGGTGGCATGTGCCAGTAGTCTTAGCTACTCAAAAGGTTGAGGCAGGAGGATCACTTGAGCCCAGGAATTTGAGGTTGCAGTGAGCAATGATGATGCCACTGCACTCTAGCCCAGGCAACAGAGTGAGACTGTCTCAAAAAAACAAAAAAAGAAAGAAAAAAAAATGGACATGAGATGTCAACAAAATCTCACAGAAAAAGATAGCCAAATGGCCAATATACTCATGTTAAAAAACATTCAAGGTGGGTGTGCCTATAGTCCCAGCTACTAGGGAGGTGGAGAGAGAGGAATCATTTGAGCACAGGATCTCATACCAGCATGAGTAACATAGCAAACCCCATCTCTGAAAAATATATTTTAAAAAAGCTCAATATTGGCCGGCGCGGTGGCTCACGCTTGTAATCCTAGCACTCTGGGAGGCTGAGGCGGGCGGATTGCTCTCAAGGTCAGGAGTTCAAAACCAGCCTGAGCAAGACCCCGTCTCTACTATAAAAATAGAAAGAAATTAATTGGCCAAGTAATATATATATATAAAAAAAAATTAGCCAGGCATGGTGGCACTTGCCTGTGGTCCCAGCTACTCGGGAGGCTGAGGCAGTAGGACTGCTTGAACCCAGGAGTTTGAGGTTGCTGTGAGCTAGGCTGACGCCAGGGCACTCACTGTAGCCTGGGCAACAAAGCGAGACTCTGTCTCAAAAAAAAAAAAAAAAAAAAGCTCAATATTATAAGATATCAGAGAAATGCAAATTAAAACAACATATTGCCAGCATGGTGGACCACGCCTATAATCCCAGCACTCTGGGAGGCCAAGGTGAGAGCATCACTTGAGGGTCAGGAGTTCAAGACCAAACACAGCAAGAGCAAGACCCCATCTCTGCTAAAACTAGAAAAAAATTAACCGGACAACCAAAAATAGAAAAATTATCCAGGCATGGTGGCATGTGCCTGTAGTCCCAGCTATTCGGGAGGCTGAGACAGGAGGACTGCTTGAGCCCAGGAGGAGTTTGAGGTTGCTGTGAGGTAGGCTGACGCCACAGCACTCTAGCCTAGGCAACAGCATGAGACTCTGCATCAAAAACAATAGTCCAGCAGAAGAGTTTTTAAAATTGTGTTATTTGCAAAGCAATAGTATATAATAGGCCGGGTGCAGTGGCTCATGCCTGTAATCCTAGCACTCTGGGAGGCCGAGGCAGGTGGATTGCTCAAGGTCAGGAGTTCAAAACCAGCCTGAGCAAGAGCGAGACCCCGTCTCTACTATAAATAGAAAGAAATTAATTGGCCAATTAATATGTATAGAAAAAAATTACCGGCGCATGGTGGCACATGCCCGTAGTCCCAGCTACTAGGGAGGCTGAGGCAGGAGGATTGCTTGAGCCCAGGAGTTTGATGTTGCTGTGAGCTAGGCTGACGCCACAGCACTCACTCTAGCCTGGGCAACAAAGCGAGACTCTGTCTCAAAAAAAAAAAAAAATTATATAATAATGAAAATGGACAGACTCTAGCTATATGCTCCATTATAGATGATTCTCAGAAATAATGAGCAAAGAAGCCACACACACACAAACCAAGAGACAACTACATATTTTAAAAACAAACAAAAATGTTTATAGATAATTGCATAAATGGCAACACAGTCCCCTCATGTGCCCACAGCCCCCTCACGTGCCCACAGCTCCCTCACGTGCCCACAGCCCCCTCACGTCCCCACAGCCCCCTCACATCCCCATAGTCCCCTCACGTCCCCACAGTCCCCTCATGTCCACACAAAACTGTAAAGAGCCAAGCATGGTGGTGTTCCCCTATAATCCAGCTACTCAGGCTCAGGAGGCTGAGGTAAGACGACTACTTGGGCCCAGGAGTCCAAATCCAAAAAGAAAAACACAAAAACAACAACAACAAAGAAAAACCACCAAAAACTGTAAAGAGAAGCAATGATATATTAATATTTATATATTTATATTTAAATATCTGTTTATTAATATTCATATTTATTTATATTTATGTTAAGAAATTTATATTAAGCAATGATATATTAATATTTACCATCAGATTCAGCATAATGGTTACATTTTGTGGGTAGTGATTAAGAAGAGTAGTCATAAAGGCATAAGAGGAGTTTCTAGGCCAGGCGTGGTGGCTCACGCCTATTATCCTAGCACTCTGGGAGGCCAAGGCAGGAGAATCATTTGAGCTCAGGAGTTTTAGACCAGCCCGAGCAAGAGGGAAACCCCATCTCTACCAAAAATACAAAGAAATTATCTGGACAACTAAATATATATACATATAGAAAAAATTAGCCAGGCATGGTGGCTCATGCCTGTAGTCCCAGCTATTCAGGAGGTTGAGGCAGAAGGATCTCTTGAGCCCAGGAGTTTGAGGTTGCTGTGAGCTAGGCTGACACCACAGCACTTAGCCCAGGCAACAGAGTAAGACTCTGTCTCAAAAAAAAAAAAAAAAAAGTACTAATTATATTATTCTATCTACTTATATGTATATTCAATACTTCATGACAAATTTTTTTTAAGAAACAAAGTAGTTTTGGCCTAAATCTCACTACAACTTGATATAAATATGATTGAATATCAAACTATATACTAAAAGTTAATTTCCTCATCATAAAAGCTTTTGCATAGATGGCCAGAACTAGGAGAATTAGTAGCTAAGTATATAGGCACACAGAGATAACAAGGGTTTCAGGCAACTATCCCAAAGAATGATAGAGGCAAGATCCCTGAAGAAAAATGGTTTTTATCACCTCCTTATAGTCTACAATTATCACTTTTACCACTAGATGGAACTCTACATGTAAGATGATATGTTCAGTGAAGGGACTGGAAACAATCCACAACTGAAAAATCAATTATAGAAAAATGAAATGCAAGTGCTTCTGAGGCATGTTGAAGCCATGAATCTGCAAAATTCAAGGCATGAAGAAAAAAAAAAAACTGCATCCTGCAGATGTGTCTTTTGGCTGACTACTACCAAAACTGCATACCCACAAAACTAAATGTTTCCTCCCTAGTGAATTGCCTAACTTGATTTGTTCTCCAAGAACCACAACCTTGGCAACATCTATCAAAATATGAACTATATTTAAAGTTGTCCAAATCTGAGTTATCATCCTGAAATATGTACTCTCTTACTGCTTTTTCAACCCCAAAAGACTCCAAAATACGGCTTTAAATGTGTCACTTTATTGGAGAGCTGTTTGATAAGGACTACATACAACTATCAAACAAGACTATATTCCCTCTTTTTCCATATCAAATTTAAACTGGCATCATGAACGTTATAAATAAAGAGAGACTAAACAGCCTCATGTGCCCAATCTAGCAGGGTTTTTTAATACCAGAAAACAGTTCAAAGTTGATAAGTAGTACCAGAAGATTTCAGGGAACAGTATCCAGTTTCTTAGATAAAAATTTTGAAACATTTACACCATAAGGTTGTTCCTTAAGATTAGCTGTCCAAGCCGGGCGCGGTAGCTCACGCCTGTAATCCTAGCACTCTGGGAGACCAAGGTGGGTGGATCGCTCAAGGTCAGGAGTTCGAGACCAGCCTGAGCAAGAGCGAGATCCCGTCTCTACTAAAAATAGAAAGAAATTAATTGGACAACTAAAAATATATAGAAAAATTTAGCCGGGCATGGTGGCGCATGCCTGTAGTCCCAGCTACTCGGGAGGCTGAGGCAGAAGGATTGCTTGAGGCCAGGAGTTTGAGGTTGCTGTGAGCTAGGCTGACGCCATGGCACTCACTCTAGCCTGGGCAACAAAGCGAGACTCTGTCTCAAAAAAAAAAAAAAAAAAAAGATTAGCTGTCCAGGGTTTTGTAATATGGACCTCTTATCTATAATTTAGATTCCAACGGTCTATAAAATGTATTTAGCCCCTATATTTAATCTCAACTTGAAATGAATTTTAAACTACTAGAGCAACTTAACCAAAATTAAACTGGCAAACCAATCAGAGATAAAAGAATTCTTGATTGCTTACCTTCTTAACCTAAACATTTTTAGAAACCTAAGATTTTGCCCTATGGAATGACAATGTAATGCTCTCAGTCAAGAAGGCTAATTTTGGGATTAGTGTCCTTATTTAAAAAAAAAAAAGAAGAAGGCTAATTATACTTTCTCAGAGTATCCATTATGCCAATTTACTGACTTAATGTAATTTTTATCCTTTTGGATGTCACAAGAATTGGCATTCATTCTGCTGCTGACACCTCAATTTTTCTCCTCCAAGCTATTAATAGTATACAATGGGAAGAAATCTACTTGTATTAGGAAAGTACCAAAATGCCTTATTTGGAGAAAGTGCCATAGGATGCTTCACTAACAATATAGTTTCCCTTTTATCATTTATCTAAAAAGTGTTTATTCCTCAAAAAAGTAGAGTCAAGGCCGGGTGCGGTGGCTCACGCCTGTAATCCTAGCACTCTGGGAGGCCGAGGCGGGCGGATTGCTCAAGGTCGGGAGTTCGAAACCAGCCTGAGCGAGACCCCGTCTCTACTAAAAATAGAAAGAAATTAATTGACCAACTAAAAGTATATATATAAAAAATTAGCCGGGCATGGTGGTGCATGCCTGTAGTCCCAGCTACTCGGGAGGCTGAGGCAGGAGGATCGCTTGAGCCCAGGAGTTTGAGGTTGCTGTGAGCTAGGCTGACGCCACGGCACTCACTCTAGCCTGGGCAACAAAAGTGAGACTCTGTCTCAAAAAAAAAAAAAAAAAAAAAGTAGAGTCAAGCTTCATGCGCCTCTTTCCCTACAGACTTTAAATGCCACCAGTCTCAGGCAATTAAAATTAGAAATACTTCTATGTATGATCAGATTAGGTTCTAAAAGACTTCTGCTTCCATTTGTTCCAAAGTCCAGAGTGATACACAGTATCTAAGAGACAGATAATAGTTTTGTTCTGGCACATGACTTGTTCATATCTACACAAGTTCACAAATTAAAAATTCTTAAGAAAAGAGCTTCTAGAGGCAAGGTCACAGCTCACGCCTGTAACCCTAGCACGCTGGGAAGCTGGGAGGGGAGGATCACTTGACATCAGGAGTTCGAGACCAGCCAGGTCTCACTGGGCAATGGTGAGACCTCACTTCTACAAAAATTAGAAAAATTAGCAGGTTTTAGAAGCACAGGGCATGGTGGCAACGCGCCTGTAGTCCCAGCTACTCAGGAAGCTGAGGCAGGAAGATCGCTTGAGCCCAGGAGTTTGAGGCTGCAGTGAGCTGTGATGGTGCCACTGCACTCTAGCCCAGTCAAAATAGAGAGAGACCCTGTCTCAAATAAAAAGCTTCTATAATACTTTTAGTCAGCCAGAAGTACTCAATATTCTACGAACCTACCCATAAGTCTTTTTGTTAACTTATATAAGGAGGTGAATTGTTTTTCTGAGACACATGGTAGCCAAAAAGAAATCACAGTCATTCATGTGTTATTTAAAATCAATCCAACCATGATTTGCTGAGTGCTTTGTAATTTTAAGGTACACGGAAAAAAACTAAGGTAAGTCTCTAGCCTCTAGGAGCTTAAAGTCCACTAAGCAGTACAAGATTTTAAACAGTGCTAAAGACCACAACACAAATGATGATACAAGATCATTTACTGCCAAATGCATGATACAGACAATAAAGTCTCTAAAAATCCATTTGTAAGAGAGAAACTTTCATGCTTATATAAGAGTTGAAATTTAAGCTAGATCTTTAAGATGAGGAGGATTTGGACAGTAGGAAAAATAAAAAGATAATACTTAAATAAGGGGCTTTTCGTTGGGTTTTTGTTTGTTTAATAAACATAAAATATTTTCTCCACACATTAGGCAAGCTCTTTTCAAAACATATATTTAAACAACAGGAATTATACATAAGGAGTTACAGAGATAGCATACTGGACATCTGTTGTTTTTGCCTACCAATATCTATTTTCCCCTTCCTCTGGTAACAGCACCTCCATTTTCTCTTGGGCAATAACCCTCCCCATCTTTCAAATCTATGTGACTTGGTGGGCACTAAGTGTGAGCACATGACCCATTCTATTCCCCTCACTGATTCAGGCAAAGGCCCACAAATCAAACCAGGACAAAAAATCTTAACTCCAAGAGTTTTGCTAGATGCTAAAATTGCCAAACTGGTAGAATGTAAGATTGACACTGTTGGTGGTCCATGAGTGCCACTGCCACCTTTGTAAGGAACCTGCCTTCTTATAAAGCAAATACAGAGGAAACCAGATTTAAGAGAGCCAGAGGCAGATACCTACTGACATTGTTTGAGATTTTTCTATACAAATTAAGCCATCCTTGATCTACGCTCTGGACTTTTCAGTTTCTTGAGCCAATTAATAGTCTTTTTGCTTAAGCTAGTTTGAATTTAAATTTCTGTCACATATAACTGAAAGAATCCTAACAAATATAAATGTGTAAATCTGTTTGCCCCTAGTATGAAGCTCCCCTTCCATATCGTCACCTTCAGAGGACAGAGTGGTCATTCTGGGTATTCTCTCTCCCTTCCCGCTTCTGAGGATACTCTCTCTTCCCAGGACCACTTCTTGCTGGGCTATCACGACTGCCCCCAAGGCCTGCCCCTGCTGTTGTCATTGGCAGCCTCTACTAGAAAGTCACTCTCTTTTCTCTATATTTTATTTTGTATAATTTTTGTCTTATATCTTGTGTTTCTCCCTTCCATACCATTTTCCCAGTTTTTCATAAGCAAGTCTTGGGTTTTCTAACAAACATGAACTTCTGTTCAGCCAAATCTACTAATCATAATACACAGCATGCAGCCTTTGGTTCTTCAGTTCATTTCTGCATTTTCATTATTCATTATTTTAAAGGTTATTTTAAAAATAAATAATAAAACTTCCAAGCTTAATCATGTGCTATGCCAAATAATTGATTCTGCTCTTAAATCTAAATTCAAGATAAGAGGGTATTACACTAACTAATAATAACTAAAAACTACTCTTGTTCAACAGATTCACGTGCAATACCCAGTTCTAGAACAATATCAAACAAAAATTTACATTAGACCTTGATAGAAATGTAGTAACCCTTTAAAAGTATAGGCATTTCGGCTGGGCGAGGTGGCTCACGCCTGTTATCTCATCTATTATCAATCATCTCATCTTCATTGCCTCTCAACTTTCTTGCCTACTCGGCAAAAACGAAGCCAAAGCCTTTAAATATATTTCCTTGGCCTGCTGGCACAATGTTAAGCATTATTAGTAAAGAACATTGTAGAAGAGGCCGGGTGCGGTGGCTCACACCTATAATCCTAGCACTCTGAGAGGCCGAGGCGGGAGGATCCCTTGAGGTCAGGAATTCAAAACCAGCCTCAGTAAGAGTGAGACCCCATCTCTACTATAAATAGAAAGAAATTAATTGGCCAACTAATATATATAGAAAAAATTAGCCAGGCATGGTGGCACATGCCTGTAGTACCAGCTACTTGGGAAGCTGAGGCAGAAGGATCGCTTGAGGCCAGGAGTTTGAGGTTGCTGTGAGCTAGGCTGATGCCAGGGCACTCACTCTAGCCTGGGCAATAAAGCGAGACTCTGTCTCAAAAAAAAACAAAAAAAAAAACAACAACACTGTAGAAGACACTGCAGGAGGAAGAGTCTCTCTCTTTCTAGTTCTAAGGTACTCCTCTAGGCAAGTTCCTGCCAGGTGTGCAGCTTCTCCAGCCCTTGCTCCTTCAGAACAGACGGCTTCTCCAACATCCAGCTCCTATAGTGCATGTGTGGCATCTCCAGCACGAGGCTCCTGCAGCACAGGCAGCTTCTTCAGTGCTATATTCCTGCAGTACACAGTAGTCAGCAGCACTCACAAGTCAGTAGCTTCCCATCAAGACACCTCCACATTAACAGCTTTCCCCAGTACCCTAAAGGGTGGATTTCTGGCAAATTCCACAACTAGTTCTCTGCCATTCAGTGAACTATGGCCATGCCAGCTCCAGCAAGGTCTGGATCTCTGCCCCTAGGGGTCCTCTTTGCACATTCTATCTCAGCTGATTCTTATATCTGCTATTTCTGTATTCTTTAGAGATCTCTTTACTTCTTACTAGCCAATCCCTTGTTACTCTAATCTTGTTATAGTTAATAACTGTATTAAATGTTCTGTTTAAATTATTAAATATAATACTATGTAGTTTCTATGACCTAGTTGAATCCTGATTGATATATGAAGTAAAATAGCAAAACATCAGCACAAAATAAATAGGCTCTAACATCTGTAGAAACAACCCATCCTAAAAGATGGTTAATAAAAGTATAGCTGAGAGGGTTCATTCAAGGTGACCAGAAAGCATCTTCAGAAAGGAAGTATTGATAAGTGCACATAAAAGAAGAAAGCAACAACCTATCAACTGTAATGTGTTTCTCCCAAGGATAAAATGTGCTAGCAGCTTGATAGTTTTATATATTATATAAATTTATATATATTTATAAATTATATAAATATATATATTTATAAATATATTATATCGGGTATATTCTTTATGCAAATTATCAAATTTGCATTTATTAATTGGCTTCTTGTGAGCTTGGATGAAATTAGTCTCTCCGAACCCAATTATTGGATAAAATAGCTTCTGGACTTAGAGAACAACAAAAAACACTGCCATTCTCTGAAGACCTTCCATACAACCAACCAGCAACATCATCTAACATTTTTTAGCATCACAAACTCTACAACCAAAGTTTAGAGGCAGAGAAAGCTGGAGTGTTTGGAGAGCACAGTTCAGCAAGCATCAACTATTCATTTCACGAGACTCTTCACTACAATTATTCATACCCTATCTAGATCTTACTCTTTCACATAACCTACAACTACTTTCCTCTTTTCCTCTTTCAGCAGCTATAAAAGCAGCAGAGGTGACACTGTTCTTCCCTTACTCTTACACATCTAAGCACTCGAATGGTAAGGCAGTGTGGTTCACTGTATACTGCACAGGCTTTCAGTTTGATAACTTGGGCTTAGATCCTGGGTCTGTCACTTTATAACCATCTCAGCCTTATTACTGGGAGAAATTGGGGAACCAAGATGGAAATCAGATCTTGGATTGGTCATATCTTAGACAGGAAACATTAAATGGGCCAGGCTGGGTGGCTCATGCCCCCTAATCCTAGTACTGTGGGAGGCCAAGGCAGGATGATTATTTGAGGTCAAGACTTTGAGACCAGCCTGAACAAGAGTAAGACATTTCTTTTTTTTTTTGAGACAGAGTCTCGCTTTGTTGCTCAGGCTAGAGTGAGTGCCATGGCGTCAGCCTAGCTCACAGCAACCTCAAACTCCTGGCCTCAAGCAATCCTTCTGCTTCAGCCTCCCGAGTACCTGGGACTACAGGCATGTGCCACCATGCCCGGCTAATTTTTTCTCTATATATTAGTTGACCAATTAATTTCTTTCTATTTATAGCAGAGACGGGATCTTGCTCCTGCTCAGGGTGGTTTCGAACTCCTGACCTTGAGCAATCCGCCTGCCTCGGCCTCCCAGAGTACTAGGATTACAGGCATGAGCCACCGCGCCCGGCCAAGAGAGAGACCTTGTTTCTACAAAAATAGAAAAATTATGACTTGGGAATATATCCTGAGGAAAATAAAAAAAAAATTTTAAAAAATAGAAAAATTAGCCAGACATGGTGGTACATGCTTGTAGGCCCAACTACTCGGGAGTCTGAAACAGGAAGATTGCTTGAGCCCAGAAGACTCAGAAGGGACCTTCTGACTGCAGTAGAATCTCATTTTACCAATGAATTAGGAATAAATCTAAAGACTTACATTAGGTCATACAAGAGAAACTGACAATCCTGTGCCACTACATATTTTCCAATGAAGAATTTGAAATAACCCAAACACATCTAACAAGTTAGAAACAAGAGTCTGACTCTTAGAGAACACATTAGGGCTACAAAGAAAGATTTGGAATCACCTATTAACCAAAACTGATAATCTGCGAAGGTAAACTTAAATGGAAAAGAATATCTGAAATGAGGGCAAAGGACTGAATCTTGGAGAAAGAAGTATAGCCAGACAAAGAAGGTATACTCAACCATGTAAAAGAACCAAGGCAGTGCCTGAATAATAGAGACCAGTTTTAAAAGAGAACCTTTTAAAAAGATATTATGAACAATGGAAAACAGCACAAAGATCAGAAAAAATGAAAACTGGGATTTGGGCACTTAGGGTGTCATACTCAAGAACACAAGTATACCTGGTACAGGTAATCTCACTAAAAACAATCTCAATCCTATTTCCATTCCAAGAAGTAACACTCTCTTCAGTAAGCTATCGCCCATTATCCCAACTCTTGTCAAAACTTGCTCATTTTGTTGCTGTCCTTAAAGTGTCAAAAAAAAAAAAAAAAAAAAAAACTTGCTCATTAAAAACCAGCCCTTGAACTACCTATTTGTCCTTCAATGGCAAAATGGATTAATAAACTATGAAATATAATAGAATTCTACACAGCAATAAAAAAGAATAAAATGCTGATATAACCTGAATACCAAAAAAATAACATTGAGTGAAAGCAGACACAAACGAGTATACACTGAATGATTCTAT
Source organism: Microcebus murinus (assembly GCF_040939455.1). Lineage (NCBI taxonomy): Eukaryota > Metazoa > Chordata > Mammalia > Primates > Cheirogaleidae > Microcebus > Microcebus murinus. The sequence goes on along the minus strand of NC_134117.1, from coordinate 28,439,595 downwards.
GCATATAAAGTTCAAAAATAGGCTGATCTACAGTAATAAATATTAGAATAATAAGTATCTCTGGGAGGACAGGACAACAAGGGAGCCTTCTGAGATGCTGGAAATCTCCTATTTCTTCATCTGAGTTGTGGTTAAACAAGTATATTCACACATAAAAATTCATCAAAATTAAGCCGGGCACAGTGGCTTACGCCTGTAATCCTAGCTCTCTGGGAGGCCGAGGCGGGCGGATTGCTCGAGGTCAGGAGTTCAAAACCAGCCTGAGCAAGAGCGAGACTTTGTCTCTACTATAAATAGAAAGAAATTAATTGGCCAACTAATATATATAGAAAAAATTAGCCGGGCATGGTGGCGCATGCCTGTAGTCCCAGTTACTCAGGAGGCTGAGGCAGCAGGATTGCTTGAGCCCCGGAGTTTGAGGTTGCTGTGAGCTAGGCTGACGCCACGGCACTCACTCTAGCCTGGACAACAAAGTGAGACTCTGTCTCAAAAAAAAAAAAAAAAAAATTCATCAAAATTAAGATTTGTATGTGTATTAAATGTAAGTTATATCCAAATTTTTAAAAAGCACTTCTAAGTTCTCAGCAGTAAAAATTAAAGAACCACCACATATACAGTATGGATATATCTTAGAAACACAATATTGCGTGAAAAAAAAGGCAAACCTCATGAATCTACAAAGCAATATCAAAAATAAACAAAGCTGGGCCAGGCATGGTGGCTCACGCCTGTAATCCTAGCACTTTGGGAGGCCGAGGCGGGCGGATTGCTCAAGGTCAGGAGTTCGAAACCAGCCTGAGCGAGACCCCATCTCTACCAATAATAGAAATAAATTAATTGACCAACTAAAAATATATATACAAAAAATTAGCCGGGCATGGTGGCGCATGCCTGTAGGCCCAGCTACTCGGGAGGCTGAGGCAGTAGGATCGCTGAGCCCCAGACTGAGGTTGCTGTGAGCCAGGCTAATGCCACGGCACTCACTCTAGCCTGGGCAACAAAGTGAGACTCTGTCTCAAAAAAAATAAATAAATAAAATAAGCAAAGCTAAACAAAACACAGGGTGTCCCAAAAGTCACTCTACATAAGGAAAATAGGAAATTGTAGCTAAATGTACCTTTATTTACAAAATATTCATTACAAAATTTTTTCAGGAGGCTTAGGTGAGAGGATCACTTCAGCCCAGGAGTTCCAAGTCCAGCCTGGCCAACATAGTGACATCCTAACTCTTAAAAAAAAATTTTTCTCTAATTTAAAAAGAGGTTATAGGCTGGGTGCGGTGGCTCACACCTGTAATGCTAGCACTCTGGGAGGCCAACGCAGGTGGATCATTTGAGTTCAGGAGTTCTACACCAGCCTGAGCAAGAGCGAGACTCCATCTCTACTAAAAATAGAAAGAAATTAGCTGGACAACTAAAAATATATAGAAAAAATTAGCCAGGCATGGTGGTGCATGCCTGTAGTCCCAGCTACTTAGGAGGCTGAGGCAGGAGGATTGCCTAAGCCCAGGAGTTTGAGGTTGCTGTGAGCTAAGCTGACGCCATGGCACTCTAGCGCAGGTAACAGAGTGAGACTCTGTCTCAAAATAAATAAATAAATAAAATCAGGTTATAAAGATTATTTTCAGAGAGGGAGCAGTGGCTCACACCTGTAATCCTAGCACTTTGGGAGGCTTAAGTGGAAGGATCACTTGAGTTCAGGAGTTCAAGACCAAGCTGAGCAACTTAGCCTATCCAAAAAATACAAAAATTAGCCAGGTAGCACAAGCCTATAGACTCAACTACTTAGGAGGCTGAGGCAGGAGGATCACTTGAGCAAAGTTTGAAGTTGTAGTTAGCTATGCACTTTAGCCCAGGCAACAGAGTGAAACACTGTCTCAAATAAAAAATAAAAAAATAAAAATTAGGAGCATACAGCCTGGGGTGAAATAAAAAAAAAAAATTTTAAAATAGAACAAACAAATAAATAAAAATGACCCCTATCAATCCAATAGCAAACTACACCCCACAGATGAGACTTTAAAATCTAATGTCGGCCTGGCAATGGTGACTCCTGCCTATAATCCTAGCACTCTGAGAGGCCGAGGTGGGAGGATCACTTGAGCTCAGGGCTTTGAGACCAACCTGAGCTAAAAAATTAATAATAAAAAAATAAATTTTTAAAATATCTAATGTCTTCCAAATTGAATGGAATCAGCAAAACTTCATTCTTAGACTTCAATTAATTAAACAAATAACATTCAACCACTATATCAGCCTGTTTTCTAAATCCACTTAATCCAGAACATACAGCATATAATTTTATGCATCAATGGATATTTTAAACAGTTTTTAAAGTAACATCATTTTTCCAAATTCAAAGTGTTGTACTAGTATTTACTAAGCAGATCGTTAAGTCATACCTGCTTAAAACAGATAAACATAGATTGAAGGAGAATTTATAGATAACTATAGTATCTGTTCTTAAAGCATTTACCCAGCAAAAGAATATAAGGGCTCAATTTCTCAAGATTTTAACAATGAAAACAATCAGCATACAGGGCAGTTGCCAAACTGCATGATATATACCACAAAGATAGCAATGCAGGGATATCCCACTAATTCTAATCTTGTTACACATCTCTGTAGTTTAGCAGACAGCTGTTGTCCCCACCTTCTTTTTCTTCCTTCTTCCCTATACTATACCTTCCTCCCTTAAGTAACCCCTTTTAGTCTCCAAAAATTTTCTAAAACACTTTGGAAATAAAACCATATTTAATTATACATATCACCACCCAGTATCAGAATCTAAAGCTGCAAAATAAATATCTCACAGATGTATTCCCTAAAAGAGCAAATGTCTTTTCTGAATATATTTATGATGCACAAAACAAAATATTATACAAAAATATATATGTCAATGCTAGAAAGCAAATAAATTCTGCTTGGCTTAAATAAATTCCACTATCTTTCCAGAAAGATAATTTTTATTTTTTCTTTATACTTTCCTACTTAGGCCAAATATTCTGCAATAAGTCACTTCACTTGAACTGAACCTGCCAATATGTAAGAAAAAAAAAGTTAAAACAAAATGTTGTCAGCAAAACTAATCTATACTGTCAGTAGTCAGGATGGTGGTTACCCTAGGGAGAAGAGGAGAGAAGTACACAGTAACCAGAAGGGGGAATAAGATGGGCTTTCTGGAATGCTGGTGATATTTTGTTTCTTGGTCTGGGTACTAGTAACTTGGGTATTCGTTTTGGGAAAATTGTTCAAGCTGAATACTTGAGATACGTGTACTTTATACATATACATACATAATACCTCAAATGTATGTATACATACATAATACCTCAAAAAATGTTAAAGTGTCTTTCTGACTGGATATTAGTAAATTATTAATTTTTAAGATATGATTAACAGTACTGCAAGTTTTTTTTTTTTTTTTTTTTTTTTTTTAAATAGAGACGGGGTCTCGCTCTTGCTCAGGCTGGTTTCGAACTCCTGACCTCGAGCAATCCGCCCGCCTCAGCCTCCCAGAGAGCTAGGATTACAGGCGTGAGCCACCGCGCCCGGCTTGCAAGTTTTTTTTTAAAGAGTACTTATCTTTACCTTCTTCTCCCCACCAGGGAACAGACCCTTCATTTACTCACAGAGTAAATGAGGCATAATTTTGAGCAACTAAGGATGGGCACTGATGGCTCACACCTATAATGCTAGCACTTTGGGAGGCCAAGGCAGGAAGATAACTTGAGGCCAGGAGTTCAAGACCAGCTGGGGCAACATAGTGAAACCCCATCTTCATAAAAAAAAAAATTTTTTTTAATTTTTGACTAACAGAGTGTAAAAATATAGAATGCATTTAACATTGATGTCTCCAACATGCTTTTTAGATTAAAACAGGCTTGGTGATTTGGGACTGTAATTTTTTCTCTACAGGTTAAGCACACTACTTGGCTCTGCAGAGCATATTTACATAGTTACAAGATCCTCAATGATCCTATCCTTTAGTTTTCCATTTTTAGAATCCATATTCACCACAATAAGTAAATTTTTAATTGTACATTTTAAATAGGATGTAAATGCTTTTAATACTTTAATACTACAGAAGAAGTGATATAGCTGATGGAAACCTAAAAAAAGAGAAATGAGGAAACAAAAATATGCTCTTTTCCTAATTTTAAATAGTAAAGAGTCAACTGATACTGTCTGAAATTCAATGATCAAGAAATGTTATTTTGCCATAATCCTAAAGCTAGTCAATGAGAGAACTAAAATCAAGAATATAACAAATAAGGAGAAGGGGAAGAAAAAGAAGTGAGAGTTTACAAAGAAAGTAGGATAAATCTTCATTTCATAGCTGGGAGCCAACATTGTCTAAGATACCAATAAATCGTATCTCAATATTAATAATGGTTGTATCTACCTGGTAGAACTAGAATGGCTATCTTTCTTTTGTACATATCTTTCTAACCATCTATAGTAAATATAAGTTTATTTTATACCAGGGAGGGAGGAAAGAATATATCTTTAAAATTTCGATGGATTTGCAGGTTGTAGACTTTCTACACAAAAAATGGCTGGGCACACAACAATGTGAATATAATTAAAACTACTGAACTGTACATTGAAAAATTGTTAAGATGATAAATTTTATCTTATGTGTTTTTTAATAACACAATTTTTAAAAAACAAAATTTTTTTAAATGCTGGGCTTAAGAGCCCTAAAGGAAAAAGAGCAACTGTCAATGAGGAAAGTACCAGGTTGCTACTGTAATCCTAAAACACACTAAACCGTACACCAGCTTCTTCCTAAACTCGCTCTTCCTCTCACCTGTGCAACAATTCCCAACTATAATGATCTTATCATTCACCAGCAAGGAAGGCTATTTCAATATCAATGATTTTTTAAATATTTTTATAAGCACAGGACATTGATAGACACCGTTCAATGGATCCAATGTGAGTTGAGCCCCTGTCACCAAACTCTATTACCATTCAGAAAAGATCAATCTTAAATGCAGTGTCTGAAAATGAGGCAGGGAGGAAGGAAGAGGGACCAAATGTATCTGAACAAAGAAGGCTGAATTCAGAGTTTTAAGCCAAATGTAATGCTTACTGACACCATCTAACAAAAAGTTTACAGATTTCCTATATCATTCTTTATGATAGGGTTCCTTATTTACTAACCAACATTCCATACTCTTAGGTATATGTAAATTAACAGGATATAGGACCCTACCCCATCTTCAGGCACCTTCCTTATCCTCCAGAAACATTTCCAAGCATCCTGCAGTCTATTCCTAAACTTGCTGTTCCTAAATTCCAGGAGCAGGATTGGGCCCTGGAACTTGGACACTGCTGGTTTATTGACTGTCACCAACTTTTCAAAAATTATCACTACTGTGGCTTGCTTTGCCTCCTTTCACCTCTGTGTCTTCCTGTTTGCTTTTTCTGGTTTGCAGCAGGCTTTTTTTCCCAGTGAATATTAAGGTTAAAAGGCCTGGGACCCTTTGTTATTAATTTTTCCTTTTCGTCTAATAATAGCACTTTCTTTTCAGGTTTCTTTTCAACTCAGAAAGCACTGAGCTATATTTCCCTACTGTCAAATATGGGGAGAGGTGGCTTTATTTAATTTCCTGCTGTAGCTTCTTCTCTTTGACCCTTAAAATACACTATTTCTTTTTCTTCTCACGTTATCGCTCCAATTTTAGTATATGTGCTGCCGAAGTGAGCACAAAAGACCCTATTATTTTTATAGTGCAACTGGTAATGTGGATAGCTTCTATTTGTGGATTCCCCTTTAGTACTGTTCACTTAAGAGTAACTTAAAAGTGTAACAAGTGAGTTAAATTTTAAAGCATCATTCTACCTAATAAAGACAGGAAATGAAGAGAAGGGAGTGTTCCCATCAAAGGTCAAAACATAACCTGGGAATTCTTTACAGTCAGAGCAATTTTTTCTTATTTAAATTTTTGATTTAAAAATTGTAAATGGGCCGGGCTCAGTGGCTCACGCCTGTAATCCTAGCACTCTGGGCAGCCAAGGCTGGCGGATTATTTGAGCTCAGGAGTTTGAAACCAGCCTGAACAAGAGTGAGACCCCGTCTCTACTAAAAATTGAAAGAAATTAATCAGGCGACTAAAAATATATAGAAAAAATTAGCCGGGCATGGTGGCACATGCCTGTTGTCCCAGCTACTCGGGAGACTGAGGCAGAAGGATTGCTTGAGCCCAGGAGTTTGAGGTTGCTGTGAGCTAGGCTGATGCCACGGCACTCCAGCCTGGGCAACAAAGCAAGACTCTGTCTCAAAAAAAAAAAAAAATTAAAGCATTTATAATTATTAGGAGCAGGCTTAAAATAATGATGAAGAAATAGAAAGCTAGACAGTACAGTTCTAAATGGCTGATCACATATTTTCCATTCAACCTTAAATATGTAATGGATCTGTGCAAATCAGACAATCCTTTCCTCTTCTTTATGGAATACAAGGAGCCACACCATCAAGAGAACATTAGAAAGGTTAATATGGGGGGGGGGAGTGGGGGGGATGAGCAATATACGTATCCTTAACACTTGTATCCCCATAATACACTAAAATAAAAAATTTAAAAAGAAAAAAAAGGTTAATATCTGTAGAGCAAAAAAGAATTTGTAGAATATGTATCACCACAAGACAATATTCATGTCTTAGAAATGACAAAGACTATTATCCATTCATTACTGACCACCTACACAAAGCTAAGTACTGGGAATATGTGACAAAAACATGTATGTAGGCCGGGCGAGGTGGCTCACGCCTATAATCCTAGCACTCTGGGAGGCTGAGGCAGGCGGATAGCTCGAGGTCGGGAATTCAAAACCAGCCTGAGCAAGAAGAGCGAGACCCCGTCTCTACTATAAATAGAAAGAAATTAATTGGCCAACTAATATACATAGAAAAAATTAGCTGGGCATGGTGGCACATGCCTGTAGTCCCAGCTACTCAGGAGGCTGAGGCAGGAGGATCGCTTGAGCCCAGGAGTTTGAGGTTGCTGTGAGCTAGGCTGACGCCACGGCACTCACTCTAGCCTGGGCAACAAAGCGAGACTCTGTCTCAAAAAAAAAAAAAAAAATGTATGTTTCCTGCCCTCAAAAAGCCTTACAGAAACACCAAACTTATTTTCTACAATATGGAATTGATGTAACAGTTTGAGGTTCAGGTAAGATTGTGTGAATACCTGTTGATCATGTAACTAATACTCTCACTCAAAATTTAAATTCAGTTGGCAGTATACTATAGAGGAATCCAAACAAACTACTTTTGCTATAAAATACTATTTTATTTGTCCTCAGATTTTCATCACAATTCAGGATTTCAGAACTAGATGAGGGATGTTCTAATAAAAAGTATCAATCACCTCTACAGCCCCTGGGCAAAAATGGTCAACAATTTATGGGTGGCTCCAACAGTAGAAAGCTCTTACGTATAAAATTTTAAATAACACATTCAATCAATTTCATCTAGGCTTCAGAAGCAGCCCGCTCACAAACTCAGTTTCCCAAGACTTTCGCAATCTCCTATTAGGTACAAAGGGCATCGAAAAACGCCAAAGTATTTTACTGATTTACGCTGAGTAACGTAAATAAGATCACTGTATTGAAATCTACCAAAAAAAAAAAAAAAACCCACTGTAATCAATTAAGGCACCTTCGGTCTCAAGGCTGGGGCCAAGTCACCTAGAAATTCTTCCCTGCAAACGCTAACTGTTGGTGTGCCTGTTTGGGAAGAACGCGCTGTAGAAATAAAGTCATGATTTTCTGGACTGCAGTCCCATCTACTAGGAAAACGAAAATGTATCACGTATTGAATTATTATCTGCTAGGCTAAGTGCCAGAAGCTTTAAATGGATTGTCTTATTCAATTCTGACATTTTCTGAAATAGGCATTATGTCTATTTTTACAGAAGAAACTGAACCCGAGAGAGGTTTAAAAACTGGCCCAAAGCCTCACACCCATTTCTAACTGACACTCAAATCCTTGCTCAGACTTCAACCTACAAACTGCCTCAGACATTAAAAGCGCTGTGTGACGTCGAGGAATTCGCTAAACAGTTCTGGGTTTCCCGTTTCCTCGCCATCAAGATGAGTCTTGGCGCAAAGCAGGCAGCGCTGCCACCCCAGCTGGTGGGTTGGCAGCCAACGCCGCGGGCGGACCTCCCTCCGGCCTTGGCAGGACCAAGCCGGGGCCTGGCGGGAGCCCAGGGAAGGGGCTGCGCCACTGCGCCTCAGCCCCTGCAGGAGCGCCGGTGAGAAATTCCGTGGGAGGAAGGAACAAAGCCCAGCCCGTGGGTCACCGTGACCCAAGGGACGGGCCTCAGAACGACCAGTCCACGGCCTCGTTTCCCTGGCAGCTGGACCAAGAATTCGGCTCACCTCCTGCCGGAGTCGCGGGCTGGCACCTCCCCTTCACCCTGCGCCTCAGTCGCCATCTTCGCCAGCAAACCTCTTTCACCGCCCTCGCCTCGGACCCCGCCCCCACGCCTTTGGATTGGCTACTATGTTTTCCCATCTTCCAAACGATTGGATAACTCGACCGCCCCTCCTCAACCTGAAGAGTTTCATGATATCATTGGTTTATTCGAATAACTAACCGTCACTGGTCGCTCCCAACTCTGGCGGAAAAAAAGCGGGGGGAGGTGGAGAGCTGGCCCCGCGGCCTGCCGGGAGTTGTAGTTTCTCATTTTGATTAACCCTTCGGATTCCACCGACCTTTGGATTCAAGACAGAAATCTCCACCCTACGCTGAAATTTTTTCCTGATATGTAAATCTCAGAATTACAGAACTGTCGACTTTGAAAGTGACTTTCAGTCAGTCTCTAAAATGCAAGATTCGTTTTCTGTCTTGACACAAAGAGAGATTCCTAGAAGAGCAGACAGAGTGGCAACCAAGAAGCGCTTACTGTTTGATGTCTGTAGTTCAAAGCCTTCTTCCTTCAGGTAGTCAAGCAGCATAGCAGTAGGGCTTTTCTGCTTCTTCCACCCGCTCCCTTTCAGCTTCCCAGAGAACCCACAGAGTTTGCCTCTCCGGTGTGAATCACAGTACCAAAAGCTGCATTGCTTTGTCCCTAACTGAGCTTTAATCCTCAATGATAGAAATAACCATAATTATGCTTGCCCTCCCTGCCTCACACGATTCTGGTGAGGATTAACCAAGGCAGTAGATTTAAACTTACAGCATTATTTTTTCTTCTTCGTTTTTGTTTTTTGTTTTTTGGGTTTTTTTTGAAATGGGGTCTGGCTCTGTTGCCCAGGCTGGAGTGCAGTGGCATCATGATAGCTCACAGCAGCATCAAACCCCTGACTTCAAGCAACCCCACCCCCACCCCTCCTCTGCCTTCCAAAGTGCTAGTATTATAGGCCTGAGCCACAGTGGTCAACCTGTATTGTTTTCCTCTGTTGGATTTTTCCAGGGATTTTTTTTCTATTGTTCCTTTTGAAGTCCTCTCACCTGAGGCTCTCCCAGTACTCCCTAGGCATGCTTCAGTTTCTCAAAAAACCCTTCCCTGCCTCAGGGCCTTTGCCCATGTTGCTTTTTCTGCACCTTACAATTATATATATTTTTTATCACAACTTACAATTATATAGTTGTTTGTGTGACCATTTGTTGCTTATGAGAGTTCCCAGCTAGACTTCCTGCACAAGTGGACAGAGACTACATCTATTTCGCACCCCACAGTGTCTGACACATAGTGGCCATTCAATAAATATTTTTTGAACAAATATAAACAAGTCCTCAGACTATATTATTCAAAAAAATTGAATCATATATTCTAATAGATTTTTTCAATTGATTAATTCATATTAAAAGTTTAGGCCGGGCGCAATGGCACACACCTATAATCCTAGCAATCTAGGAGGCCGAGGCAGGAGGATTGCTTGATCTCAGGAATTCGAGACCGGCCTGAGCAAGAGCAAGACCCCGTCTCTACTATAAATAGAAAGAAATTATCCAAAACAACTAAAAATAGAAAAAGCCAGGCACGGTGGTGCATGTCTATAGTCCCACATACTCTCGTGAGGCTGAGGCAGAGGATCGATTGAGCCCAGGAGTTTGAGGTTGCTGTGAGCTAGGCTGACGCCACAGCACTCTAGCCCAGGGCAAGAGAGTGAGACTCTGTCTCAAAAAATTAAAAAATTAAAAATTAAAAGTTTAATAATAGGTGTGATGGCTCACACCTATAATCTCAGCAAATCCTGGCTCCATCACTTTTAGCTGTGTGATCCTGGACAAGTTACTTAACTTCCTAATTCCATTCCCTCTCCTGTAAAATGAGGATAATAAAAATTCTCACAGGGGTATTGTAAAGATTAAATAAGATAATTTCTGAAAAGCTGCTTAGCAGCACAGTGTCTGGCACACACTAAGACTAGATAAAGGTTCGAGATGGCATGATGAATGCTAAGAATGCTAAACTCCCTTCTCAGATAGCACATTTATCTCCACTGCTGTGTGCTAAGGACCATTACACCAGAGTTACAGTTTAATCAGTGACTCTGAAGAGGGGAGTGTTTCTCCTCAAAACCAACTGTTCTGCTGTGACTTCTGATTAAAAGCAAATATCATTGCGGAGTGCTGTGAAAATGTGCACTCAGCTGACAAGCCTGCACACCTTTGTTTCAACAAGGGTGTCATGACTCTCGGAAGTCATCGTTACTCTATCTAGGTACAGATTGTCAGGCTGCGATAACCATGACTGTACCACTGGAACTTGAAACAGTTCAGAAATTCTTCTTGTTTCCAACAGCCTTGCTGAACAAAAGGTCACAGAAAGGTGCCTCCAACCCTCAAGGAGTTTACAATAGACCCGAGGAGACAAAATGAACACACATAAGTCACACACAACGGAAGATAGTTTAGAATTTGGGAGGGCTAACTATCAAAGCAGAGAACAGACTCCTAGGAATTCAGAAGTATGGAGAAGGGAAGAAGTTCAGGACTGCCAGGGCGGTTTAAAAGCAAGGCCATGAACTTGAGTCAGCCACAAATATCACTGCAAATCCATCTACCTACCACACCAGACTGCAAACTTGGGGGCAGAAGATGCTATCATTGTGTTTCCAGGCCTTAGTCCCCCTGACAGGGATAAAAGGAGGGAAGAAATTTGGGAGGAAAGTAAAAAGAAGAACACATGGAAGAGAAAGAGAAAGAGGATCTGCTCATGACCTCAGCCTCTAATTTCACCCTCCAACAGTGCAAATGACTTGCAGCCCCTGGAGGCATCTTTCCGCTTTACACTTCTATTCTTGCTATTTCCTCTGCTTAAATTAAAGCAGAGGCAGCTGCACTTGGTGAGTCCGAGGTGGGAGGATTGCTTGAGGCCTGGGGTTCCAGACCAGCCTGGGCAACATAGTGAGAATCTATCTCTACCAAAAAAAATTAGCTGGGCATGATGATGCCAGCCTACCGTGCTAGCTACTGGGGAAGCTGAGGCAGGAGGATCACTTGAGCTCAGGAGTTTGAGGCTACAGTGAGCTATGATTGTACCACTGCACTCCAACTTGGATGACAGAGGGAGACCCAGTATTTTTTTTTAATTAAGTTAAAGCAGGACATTTTGATGCCCACATCAAAATATAAAAGCATCATGTGCACAATAAGCATTTTTGAGCCTTGCATCAATATCTGGTTAAGAATGGGGTGAGTGTGTCTATTGAACACTTTTTTTTTTTTTTGAGACAGAGTCTCACTCTGTTGCCCTGGCTAGAGTGAGTGCTGTGGCGTCAGCCTAGCTCACAGCAACCTCAAACTGCTGGCTCAAGCAATCCTCCTCCCTCAGTCTCTCGAGTAGCTGGGACTACAGGCATGCGCCACCATGCCTGGCTAATTTTTTTCTATATATTTTTAGTTGACCAATTAATTTCTTTTTATTTTTAGTAGAGACGGGGTCTCGCTTTTGCTCAGGCTGGTCTCGAACTCCTGGGCTCAAACAATCCACCTGCCTTGGCCTCCCAGAGTGCTAGGATTACAGGCATGAGCCACTGCACCTGGCCTGAACATTTTTTAAAAAGCAAAAATCTAAAATATGTGATGGGGCCGGGCGCGGTGGCTCATGCCTGTAATCCTAGCACTCTGGGAGGCCGAGGCAGGCGGATTGCTCAAGGTCAGGAGTTCAAAACCAGCCTGAGCAAGAGCGAGACCCTGTCTCTACTAAAAATAGAAAGAAATTAATTGGCCAACTAATATATATAGAAAAAATTAGCCGGGCATGGTGGCACATGCCTGTAGTCCCAGCTGCTCGGGAGGCTGAGGCAGGAGGATTACTTGAGCCCAGGAGTTTGAGGTTGCTGTGAGCTAGGCTGACGCCACGGCACTCGCTCTAGCCTGGGCAACAAAGCGAGACTCTGTCTAAAAAAATAAAAAATAAAAAAATAAAATAAAATAAAATATGTGATGGTATTGGTTCTTTTGTCAAAATGGCCAATCAGTCTCACCAAAATATCAAGTACCCACCTGAAATACCCATTTCCTCCTGCTTTGCCAACTAATTTGCATTTGTTGTGATAAAGTTTTTTTGAAATCATCATTTTAATGCCTTTCTCATCACCTATTAATATTTAGTGGCTTTCTTTTTATTGTTTAATTATACAAATAAATACATAAACATATTTTCCTTGTCAAAAATTCAAATAATACAGATGAAAATCTCTGTTGACTACCCTCCCTGCATTCTAGTCCTTCCTCTAAGAAAACACTATTTTCAGTTTGATATATTTTCTTTCAGATCTTTTTCTGTACATTCGTCCAACAAATATTTATTGAGTGTCTACTATGTGCCAAACACTGTTCTAGGCCCAGGGATATAGGCCCAAACAAAACAAAGTCCCTTTCTTGTGGCATTTCATTTTAATTGCAACACACACACATAGGAAAATACATAGTTCTGTCTTACTTTTTAGATAAAGGATGGTATACTGTACTACTGTCCTTATTCGTGTCTTGGATAGCCTTCCTTGTCCATACACATAGATCTGCCATTACTCTTTTGAACTCCTGCATAGTATTCCACATTATAGGTGTTCCCTGGTTTATTTAAATCATCCCCTCTCATTGGACACTTAGGTTTATGTCAGTCAGAGTTGCAAGCACTGAAAACTGACTTTGCCTAACAGAAACAGAAATAGAACCTGGATTTGTTGGAAGGAGTCCAGGCTGAAGAACTGGTAGAAAAGAGAGGGGCTAGAGAGCTGGAAACACAGCTGAGGTGTGGCCATCCATTGCCGTCCAACGCAGCACAGGATCCTTCCATGGTTGCCCATCCGTCCTCAGGTGTCCGTGTCACTCCCCGGAGAGGCAGAGTCATGAGTGAGAACATCTGTCTGCCAGGGCCTCGGTCTCCTGCCTTTACCCTGCTGCCGCGAGGAGAGCCTTGCCTCCCACCAGAACACTGTGGGGAATACTCCCCAAAAGAGGAAAAAAATTAAGGGACAGATGGCTTCTCCAAATCATTCTCAATTTTTTGATTTCCAGGTGTCCATGGGCACCTGTTTATGGGACAAGGCTTAATGCTTCAGTCTTCTTCAGACACACCAAACACTCGAATGTCTACATCAGGCATCCTCAAACTATGGCCCACGGGCCACATATGGGCCGCCTAGCACATTTATCTGGCCCTCGGGTGTTTTTACTGCCACTGCCTGTCCTGCTTAGCCTGCCTGTCCCAGGCCCACAGTGCGCACTCTCCAACCGTCTGAGAGACAGTGAACTGGCCTCCTATTTAAAAAGTTTGAGGATCCCTGGACATTATTATATATGTGGAAAGAAAGAAAACTGTCTCCAGCTTTGCTGTGGAATCTTCTTCAAGATTGGCCACGAGGCCGGAGGGTGCAAAAGGGAACTCAGTGAGGTGCAAGGAAGAAGAACCAATTCTGTGCAGCTAAAAATGACCGTGTTTAGTGCTGGAACTCCAGGATAAATATTCTGGGGGTTATGTTCCCCAGCTGGGAGAACTACAAGCTGGGAAACAGCCAGGTGGCTGGCAAGTGGCTGGCAGGAAGGGCTGGAAGCACATTCGGTCACAGAACATGGTGACAAGGACTTGGTATCTCTCTGGCTTTGAGCTCAGCACTGGGGCTGTGGAGCTGAATGAGCCGTGGGTCCTCCTCCCCTCAGAAGGCTCACAGACTGTGCCCAAGGGCAAGCGTGCCATGCCAGGGCTGCAATGGAGGCAAGGACCAAACTTTCCAAAAGCCAGAAGATACCCAGTGGCCAGGCCTGGCGCCGGGGCCAGGTCTGAGGGAGGCCTGGAGCGCCCCTGAGCCCTGCATAGTGGATGGGAAAGACTGCAAACAGACCAGACATTTGGAATCGGAATCTCTCTGGCTGCTATGGTTTGCATGTCCCCTCCCAAACTCATGTTGCAGCTCAATCCCCAGTAGGGCAGTATTGTGAAGTGGGGCCTTTAAGAAGTGATCGGATCATGAGGGCTCTGCCCTTCTAAATGTTTTAATCCATTCATGGATTAATGGGTTAATAGATTAATGAGTTGTTGTGGGAGGAGAACTGGTGGCTTTGTAAGAAGAGGAAGAGAGACCTGAACTAGCAGTTAGCACTCCCAGCCCCCTTGCCGTGTTCTAGCCCGCACCACCTCAGCTCTCTGCAGAGTCCCCACTAGCAAGAAGCCCCCACCAGAGGTGGCCCCTCGACCTTGGACTTCTCAGCCTCCATAACTGTAAGAAATAAATTTCTCTTCTTTATAAAGTACCCAACTTCAGGTATTCTGTTGTAAGCAACAGAAGACAAACCAAGACCCTGGCCCTCTAGTTGAAAACACCTCGGACCTCGAGTCAGGAGGCCCCAGGGGCTGGTGGAAAGTTTCAAAGCAGTAATGCGTTTGGTGGTCATGAGTGGCCAGTACATGGTGAACCCCCCGTGTCGTGTGTTACCTCCACAGTATTGTGAGCCGAAGTATGATGGATCCTTTTTTCCTGCCACTGTAACCTATTCTCATGGAGCTTGTTTTGGTATGGAGAGAAATTCTGCACATAAAGTCTCTACAGCTATTAGGAAGTAGAATGAAGGTCAAGAAAGGCCCCAATGCTTCCCCTACCTGTCTGTCCTCCAGATATGTATGGAGGCTTCAGAGTCATCTTCAAAGATTCCCTCATTGGGCCAGGCGCAGTGGTCCACGCCTGTAATCCCAGCACTTTGGGAGGCCAAGGCAGGCAGATCGTCTGAACTCAGGAGTTCGAGGCCAGCCTGAACAAGAGTGAGACCCCGTCTCTACTAAAAACATAGAAATTAGCTGGACAACTGAAAATATATAGAAAAAATTAGCCGGGCATGGTGGCGCATGCCTGTAGTCCCAGCTACTCAGGAGGCTGAGGCAGAAGGACTGCTTGAGCCCAGGAGTTTGAGGTTGCTGTGAGCTAGGCTGACACCACGGCACTCTAGCCTGGGCAACAGAGTGAGACTCTGTCTCAAAAAAAAAAAAAATATATATATATATATATAGAGAGAGAGAGAGAGATTCCCTCATTCAAAGTCAGAAAGTAAAGGAAATTGTCCTTCATCCCCCCAGGGCTAGGCTTCCCTTCCAAAGGATCAACAGTCATCACCATCTGGAGAGTTTATCATTCATTTACACTTTAGTGTGAATTAAATCCAAAGGTACCTCTTCTGGAATATGTGAATTTAAAAGGCCACTTCCAATTGTGAAAGAATAAGCTTGTTACCCTCTTAAAATAATTTCACATAATTATTTAGATTAGGAAACATGAAAAGCTTCCAGTACCCAATACTCGCATCCCGGGTTACTATTTTACATTTTCTGCGTTTCTAGATTTGTTTATATGATTGAGTAGTGGTGGCTTCTCCCACTGGACTGTAGGCTTCATGGCCTAAAGACGATATTTGGTTTGTTTGTTTTTAAGGCCAGCCAAGTGACATATTTGGTTTTGCTTAGCCAAACATTTGTTGAATGAATGAAGGAACAAATTAATCAAATCAAAGAATTATTAAATGAAGCAATGAGGTTACTTGGGTCTTATGGGAAAACTACATCCCAATATCGGACATAGGTTTTGGTTTTGATACACCCAGCATCTCTTTAGGGGTTCTCTGCTCCCCTGTCCACGGCCCATGTGTTTTGGGTGACACCGACCCTAATCTTTGGCTATAGCAGTGGGCAAATGACACAAGCCTGGCCAATCAGAAGACCCTAAGCTCTAGAATCAAGGGTCCCACAGTCTAGATCAGCCCAAGTCGCTGCAGATAGGAAGTGTGTGGTAAGAGCCCAGTTTAGGGAACCAAAGGGAGTGGGAGGGAAGTGGCAGGAGGAACCACTGCCTGTTGCTGAAGGCAGAGACAGCTTCAGAAAGGAGATTTGTAGCTGGACTGAGTAAGATTTAGAGGGGTGGGGTTAGGGGAGGGCATTCTCTACACAAAGAACAGGACCAAACATGGGGAGACAGGAACACATAAGACATGTTTGGAAGCTGGCAAAGGCCCAGCTGACAGGAGCAAAGGGCTTATGTGGGGGTGGAGGACAAGGTAAGGTTGGAAAAGTGGGCCAGGGCCAGGCCTCTGAGAGGTCTGGACACCGTGTTAAGGAGCTGAGATTTTACTCAGTAGGCCACATGGACCTCTTGAGGGTAGGGGTGGTGGGTAACCTGAGCAGAGTCAGGCATCAGGAAGTTGATCTGGCAGAAGAGTGGATTAAAGGGAAAGAGGCCAGGGCCAGGCACAAGTTGCATGAGACTGACTGGGGAGACACGAAGGACATCAGCAATGGGCCCAGAAACAGGGACTTTGTACCTAACCAAGTTGCTACTGGGGACTATTGGAAGACAGATTCCTTTGGGAGGGGACTATAGGTCACTCCCCTGGGGAAAGCTGAGGCACTGAAGGAAAGAATAGCGGGCCTTGGGGAACAGAATAAGACAGAGTTAAACGACCGGATTCCAAAGCCTGGGTGATGGCATCTAGTGGTTGAGAAGGGTGGGCTTTGGCATCAGTCAAAACTGAGTTTGAATCCTGGCTCTGGCACTAGAAACTTGTGTAATCTTGAGCAAATTTACTTATTTCTGGGCCTTGGTTTTCTTATCCATGAAAAGAGGATAATAATACCAAACTTAGGCCGGGCGCGGTGGCTCACGCCTGTAATCCTAGCTCTCTGGGTGGCCGAGGTGGGCGGATTACTCGAGGTCGGGAGTTCGAAACCAGCCTGAGCAAGAGCGAGACCCATCTCTACTATAAATAGAAAGAAACTAATTGGCCAACTAATATATATAGAAAAAATTAGCCGGGCATGGTGGCTCATGCCTGTAGTCCCAGCTACTTGGGAGGCTGAGACAGAAGGATCGCTTGAGCCCAGGAGTTTGAGGTTGCTGTGAGCTAGGCTGACGCCACGGCACTCACTCTAGCCTAGGCAACAAAGCAAGACTCTGTCTCAAAAAATAAATAAATAAATAAATAAAATAATACCAAACTTAGAGATTATTAGAAGACAAAAGTAATATCTGTAAAGCAATTTTCAGGGTGCCAGGAATAAAACAAATACCCAATATAGCTAATAGGTAAAAAGTTTATTTTGGGAGTGAGGCAAATGTTCTAAAATTAGATTATGGCGATGATTGTGCAACTCTGTAAATATCTGAAAACCATTGAGTTGTACACTTTAAATAGGTGACTTTTGTACTATGTAAATTATATCTCAATAAAACTGTTTTTAAAATAATCAACATTGGGTGGTTACTATTTTCTGCTCCATTTCCTGCACTGATCACCTCTCATAGGACTGGTGGTGCTCTCCAAACCAGTTTTGCAGATTTTCTAAGTATATTAGCATTATTTTTTAAAGTTCCTGATTGGCTTAAGCAAAAACAGAGTGTTAATTATTTTATTTATTTGTTTTTTTGTTTATTTTTAGAGACAGGGTCTCGCTTTGTCACCCAGGCTGGAGTGCAGTGGCACAATCATAGATCACTGAAGCCTTGAATTCCTGGGCTCAAGCAATCCTCCCTCCTTAGCCTCCCAAAGCTCTGGGATTACAGATGTGAGCCATGGTGCCTGGCCAGAATGTTATTTCTTTCTCACATAAAAGAGACCCAGAGGTAGGCAGTCTAGGACTGTGTTTAAATCTTTGAGCCACCTTCACATTCACTGCTCTTTCATCCCTGATCCTCATAGTTCAAAATGGCTGCTAGAGCTTCAACTATCACATGCAAATTCCAAGCAACATGATGAAAGAAAGAGACAGGAAGACTTTCCAAAAGTACCACATAATAATTCCCATTTATAGCTCATTGGCCAGATCTTAATCACATGGCGGCATCTGACTGCAAAAGAAGCTGACAAATGTATTCTTATGGCTCTGATGCACCTACAAACAGGGTTTATTAAAAGGGAGAATGGTTATTGGGGGGCAGACAGCATCCTCTGCTATAGTTACACCTTGTCTAACAAAGGAAGGCAGAATATAAATAAACTATCTTCGAAAAGAACACACAACATAAAAAGTACATTAACTTTTGAAGAAGAAAAAAAGCACATAACAAATGATAGTATAGTTTGCCTTTTGAATTTTGAACCATGTGGCTATATTATCTACTCAAATAAAAAAACTAGAATTAAAAAAAATAGTGAATGATGGTACCCAATCATGTGTGTCTCCTGACTCAGAACTCCATCAGTACCACAGCTGTCCCAGGCCACCAGATGGACGTGATGCCTCTGCAGATCTGAGACTGCCTCCCCCTTGAGCTCGACAACCAATCACACTACAAGTATGAGCATCTATTTTTCCATTGCCACTGCCACCTATTTGGTAAGGGCGGTGCAGTCCCCAAAATGGGAGCACTAACTGGTTCAGCCATCATGCGGTCATCCTCATAGTCTCCAAGATTGGGGACATGGACATCTTCTACCTATGATCAACATACCATGAGAGATTCGTGGCCCCTTGTACTTACTCCTGGCCTCAGCCTCCCAAGTAACTAGGACTACAGGTGTGTCACCACACGTGGCTAAATTTTTTTATTTTTTGTAGAGATGGGCTCTCACTGTGTTGCTCAGCTGGTCTTGAACTTCTGGCCTCAAGCGATCCTCCTCTCTTGGCCTCCCAAAGTGATAGGATTACAAGTGTGAACCACTGTGCCAGGCCCCATCTCTTCATTCTTGAGTCCTATTCTAATGGTAGGTCAGGCTGGGTCTAGAATGACCCAACATCCATCACAGAAGTTTTCAATCCCTGAGCTGCCAGCCTGAGTTGTAACCATAAAAATAATCCCATGCTTCTCTGTCATTGGTGTGCCTTGGCTAGTGGCAGCACAAATTCAATCTCTGCCTCTATTATCACATGGCATTCTCCTTGTTGGCCTCTGTATCCAAATTTCCCTCTTTTTCTAAAGATACTGGTCACTGGCCCACGCCTGTAATCTTAGCACTCTGGTGAGAGGATCACTTGAGCCCGGGAGTTTGAGGTTGCTGTGAGCTAGGCTAATGCCATGGTACTCTAGCCAGGGCAACAGAGTGAGACTCCATATCAAAATAAATAAATAAATAAATAAATAAAAATTTTATTGGAGTTCAGTTGGGATAGGGGGAAGAAAAAAAGAATTAAGAATTAAGAAAATAGGCCGGGCGCTGTGGCTCACGCCTGTAATCCTAGCTCTTGGGAGGCCGAGGCGGGCGGATTGCTCAAGGTCAGGAGTTCGAAACCAGCCTGAGCAAGAGCGAGACCCCGTCTCTACTATAAATAGAAAGAAATTAATTGGCCAACTGATATATATATAAAAAATTAGCCGGGCATAGTGGCGCATGCCTGTAGTCCCAGCTACTCAGGAGGCTGAGGCAGAAGGATCACTCGAGCCCAGGAGTTTGAGGTTGCTGTGAGCTAGGCTGACGCCATGGCACTCACTCTAGCCTGGGCAACAAAGCAAGACTCTGTCTCAAAAAAAAAAGAATTAAGAAAATAAATTTAAATAAATAAAATAAAATAATAAATAAATAAATAATTTAAAAAATAAAAATACCAATCACTGCATGAAATCCCACCCTAATCCAGGATGACCTTATTTTAACTTGATTGCATCTGCAAAGACTCTATTTCCAAATAAAGTCACATTCAGGCCGGGCGCGGTGGCTCACGCCTGTAATCCTAGCTCTTGGGAGGCCGAGGCGGGCGGATTGCTCAAGGTCAGGAGTTCAAAACCAGCCTGAGCAAGAGCGAGACCCCGTCTCTACTATAAAAATAGGAAGAAATTAATTGGCCAACTAATATATATATATAAAAATTAGCTGGGCATGGTGGCGCGTGCCTGTAGTCCCAGCTACATGGGAGGCTGAGACAGAAGGATCGCTTGAGCCCAGGAGATTGAGGTTGCTGTGAGCTAGGCTGACGCCACGGCACTCACTCTAGCCTAGGCAACAAATCGAGACTCTGTCTCAAAAAAAAAAATAAATAAATAAAGTCACATTCACAGGTTCTGGATAGATAGAAACCTGGGGGACACTATAGAACTCAGTACACTATTCAAGTCTCCGACCTCTGGGCTGCCTCTCTCTGAACCACTACCCCCACCTGTGTCCTTTCTCCTTATAAAAATGGCAAAATATTCCACATTGCTGTATCAATGTTAGTCCAAAAGCCATCTAGCCATTTTAACTACCGGATTCTAGATCCAACTGTTGTTCCAGTGCCCTGTTTAACCAGTGGCTGATTTTCTTTCCTGCCTGGTCAGCAGCCTCAAGACATTTTCAATTTCTGCCTTCCATGGCTTCCTCAGCTGCTACTCTACTGAGGGGTTTGATATCTCATTAGCACCTCTTAGCACCTCAGTCTGAATCCCCTAATCTCTTAAATTCTCTCAGTACAAATCCCTCCTTCCCAATCAGCCCAGCTCCCAGAGCCTCCTTGTCTGGGGAGCTGGGAGACCATGAAGGGACCAGGAAGGAAGCAAGCTGGGTCTGCCTGCCGCCTCCCAGGGGCCCTTACTGGGGGCTGCTGCTGGCTTCACTCCCCTTGCCCCTTACAGTCTGAAATCGTCCACAGTGGGGAAGAATTCAGTCAACCCCAGCAGAACTCATCTCCATCCTTTCACTACTGCAGCGTGAGCCTGCACCATACCCAGGTGGTGCGCTGGCCAACCTTGCAGCAGGGCGTACACTTCCTCCATCTGCCCTCCCAACAGTCAGCCCTGAGCCCCTCAGGCTCTGGGCACTTCTAAAGGATGTCACAAAATTAATCCCCCCTTATCTATGGCTCATTGGTTCTACAATGTTATTGTAAAAATTTTCAAACAGCCAACAAAATTTAAAGAATTTGACAGTGAACACCCTATTACCCAGCACCTAGATTCTATCATTAACATTTTTTAGCATTTCAAAAACTGAGATATAGGCTGGGTGCGGTGACTCAGGCATGTAATCGTAACACACTGGGAGGCCGAGGTGAGCGGATCACTTGAGCTCAGGAGTTTGAAACCAGCTTGAGCAAGAGCAAGACCCCGTCTCTACCAAAAATAGAAAAAATTAGCCGAGCATGGTGGCACACGCCTGTAGTTCCAGCTACTCAGGAGGCTGAGGCAAAAGGATTGCTTGAGCCCAGGAATTTGAGGTTGCTGTGAGCTAGGCTGACGCCACGGCTCTCTAGCCCAGGCAACAAAATGAGACTCTGTCTCAAAAAAAAAAAAAAAAATTGAGATATATTTCACATAGAGTAAAATCCACCATTTTAAAGTGTATGCTGCCATGGTTTTTAGGACTGTATGTTCATTATGTTATATAAACATCACCGCTAATTCCAGAACATTTTCATAACCCCCAAAAGAAAACCTGCACCCATTAGTAGATAGTCAGACTAATTCCCTTCTCTTCCCATTCCCTGGCAACCACTAATCTACCTTCTGTCTCTATGGATTTGTCTATTCTGGACATTTCATATAAATGGAATCATGCAATATGTTGCCTTTTGTATCTGGCTCCTTTCACTCAGCATAATGTTTTCAAGTTTCATCCATGTTATAGCATATGTCAGTACTTCATTCCTTTTTATGGTGAATAATATTCCATTGTATGAATATACATTTTATTTATCCATTTATCAGCTGATGAACATCGGGATTGTTTCCACTTATTGGTTTTCAAGAATAATGGTGCATAACTAGTTCAACCTCTGTGGAAAGCAATATGGAGATACCTTAAAGCAATACCAGTGGATCTACCATTTGATCCAGCAATCCCATTACTGGCCATCTACCCAAAAGATCCAATGACACTCTACAAAAAAGACACCTAAACTCGAATGTTTATAGCAGGACAATTCATAATTGCAAGACTGTGGAAACAGCCCAAGTGCCCATCAATCCAAGAATAGATTAATAAAATGTGGTATATGTATACCATGGAGTACTATTCAGCTCTAAGAAACAACGGTGATATAGCACATCTTATATTTTCCTGGTTAGAGCTGGAACTCATACTACTAAGTGAAGTATCCCAAGAATGGAAAAACAAGCACCACATATACTCACCAGCAAACTGGTATTAACTGAGCAGCACCTAAGTGGACACATAGGTACTACAGTAATAGGGTATTGGGCAGGTGGGAGGGGGGCGGGGGGGGGGGGGAGGCGGGTATATACATACATAATGAGTGAGATGTGCACCATCTGGGGGATGTTCATGCTGGAAACTCAGACTTGTGGGGGGAGGAGGGGAAAGAGCATTTATTGAAAACTTAAAAATTGTACCCCCATAATATGCCGAAATAAAAAAAAAAAGAATAATGGTGCATCAACATTTGTGTACAAGTTTTTATGTGAACATATGTTTTCAGTTCTCTCAGGTATTTACCTAAAAGTAGAATTGATGGGTCGCATGGTAACATTAACATTTTATTATACATGTTTTATGACATATATACATATACCTGTGCAATCATTCTTTCATTCATATATTAATCCATCTCACATTTTAGTGCATTTCAGAATAAATTGCAAACATCAGATCATCTCATCCTAAACTTATCAGCAAGCCTATTATTAACTAGAATTCAGTGTTTGTTTATAGTTTTTTCTTTTCATGTAAAATTTACAAAGGATGAATTCTTTTTTTTTTTTTTTTTTTTTTTTTTTTTTTTGAGACAGAGTCTCGCTTTGTTGCCCAGGCTAGAGTGAGTGCCGTGGCGTCAGCCTAGCTCACAGCAACCTCAAACTCCTGGGCTCGAGTGATCCTTCTGCCTCAGCCTCCCGGGTAGCTGGGACTACAGGCATACGCCACCATGCCCGGCTAATTTTTTTTTTATATATATATCAGTTGGCCAATTAATTTCTTTCTATTTATAGTAGAGACGGGGTCTCGCTCTTGCTCAGGTTGGTTTTGAACTCCTGACCTTGAGCAATCCGCCCGCCTCGGCCTCCCAAGAGCTAGGATTACAGGCGTGAGCCACAGCGCCCGGCCAAAGGATGAATTCTTAAATGTACCATTCAATGAGTTTTAACCCATACCTACGCCTATGAAACCCGAATCAAGATATCAGAATACAGAACATTTCCACCACCACCCCTAAAGTTCCCTCAGACCTCTTCAGAGAATCAGTCCCACCCCAGCGCCACCCTCAAAAGCAATCAGTCTTCTGATATTTTTCCCACTGTAAATTATTTTGCCTTTTCTAGAACTTCAAATTAACATATATTAACATATTAACAATATATGCCCTTTGTTGTCTGGCTTCTTTGACTTAGTATACTGTTTTTTTTTTTTTTTTGAGACAGAGTCTCGCTTTGTTGTCCAGGCTAGAGTGAGTGCCGTGGCGTCAGCCTAGCTCACAGCAACCTCAAACTCCTAGGCTCCAGTGATCCTTCTGCCTCAGCCTCCCGAGTAGCTGGGACTACAGGCATGCGCCACGATGCCCGGCTAATTTTTTATATATATATCAGTTGGCCAATTAATTTCTTTCTATTTATAGTAGAGACGGGGTCTCGCTCTTGCTCAGGCTGGTTTTGAACTCCTGACCTTGAGCAATCCGCCCGCCTCGGCCTCCCAAGAGCTAGGATTACAGGCGTGAGCCACAGCGCCCGGCCTAGTATACTGTTTTTGAACTTCATCTATGTTACGACAGGCAGCAGTAGACAGTCCTTTTTGATGCTGTATTCTGTCACCATCATGGTATGAATATACCATAGGCTGTTTATCCATTCACCTGTTGATGAGCACCTGGACAGTTTCAAGGTTAGTTTTTTTTTTTAATACCTTACATTAGATTCCAAAAAGGTAGCAAAAAGTACAGTAAAATTAACACCTCCATTACAGGAAATGTATGACACAAATAATATAAAATTAAAAGGTGAAAAGAAGGTGACACTGGTTTCCTAAGATACAGTTTACTCTTTACAACCAGGGTCCACAGATCCAGGCTACAGAGCAGCACTGGGAAACAAACCTTCCAATCTGGTTCTGAGTAACCCAGTAATGAAATCAGCCCATAATACTGCTCTGGGCTCTGAGACACCACACACTGCCTAAAACAGCTAGAGCTCAGGAGAGTTTTTTGCTTTTATGAATACAACTGCTATGATCACCTCCCTGTAGGCCTTAATATGCACTCATGTATTTTTTTTCTCTTAGTTAAATATCTAGGATCACAACTATGTTCTAGGGTAGGTACATGTTTAGTTTTTTAAGAAAACCGCCAGACCTTGTTCCAAAGTGGTTGTAACATTTTTCATGCCCACAACAATGTATAAGACTTATACATTTTGAGCCAAAGAATAAAAAACACAAATTGCAAACTGCCACTAATTATTTTCATCTTAAGTTTTAAATTATCAGGTTTTGAATACTATCACTAATAAATGGCTGTGACCACACTCTCAAATGAATAATGATTTAAAAGGAGGAAATGACCCTTTCATGATAAAAACACTTAACCAACCAGGAATAGATGGGAATATCCTCAGCCTAATAAAGCCATCTATGAAAAAACCCGCAGCTAAGATCATACCGAATGGTAAAAGACTCAGTACTTTAATCTCAGATGGGGAATAAGACAAGGATGTCTGCTCTAGCCATTTCTGTTTGACGTTGTTTTAGAGGTTCTAGCCAAGGCAATTAGGCAAAAAAGAAAGAAAACAAAGGACATCCAAATATTGAAAGGAGGAAGCAAAACTCTCTCTTTGCAGATAACATGATCTTGTATATAGACAATCCTAAGGAATCCACTAAAATGAGGTGATGAATTTTATGACATCTTGTAGAAGTCCAGATTTCCTAGCTTTAGAAATTCAATGGCTTTCCAACTGCCTCTTCTTCTGTTCTCACATTCTTCCCTCCACATTTCACAAAAATGAACCCAATTCTTTCTTTTTAATTTGTATTCATTCATTCATTTTTTAGAAATGAGGGTCTTGAAATGTTGCCTAGGCTGGTCTTGAACTCCTGGGCTCAAGGGATCCTCTGGCCTCAGCCTCCTGAGCAGCTGGGACTATAGGTGCACCACTGCACCAGGCTCCCCAACTCTTTTAAAACCAACTCTCCGGCCGGGCGTGGCGGCTCACGCCTGTAATCCTAGCACTTTGGGAGGCAGAGGCAGGCGGATTGCTCAAGGTCAGGAGTTTGAAACCAGCCTGAGCGAGACCCCGTCTCTACCAAAAATAGAAATAAATTAATTGACCAACTAAAAATATATATAGAAAAAATTAGCCAGGCATGGTGGCGCATGCCTGTAATCCCAGCTACTCGGGAGGCTGAGGCAGTAGGATCCCTGAGCCCCGGAGATTGAGGTTGCTGTGAGCCAGGCTGACGCCATGGCACTCCCTCTAGCCTGGGCAACAAAGTAAGACTCTGTCTCAAAAAAAAAAACCAAAAAAAAAAAAAAAAAAAAAACCAACTCTCCCACCTATTCCCTCCATCTCATCCCTTCCTGAAGATTTGCTTCTGTCATTATTATCCTTGGAAATGCCTACCAAGACCCTGTTTTCTACTTATCTGGATCTCCCTACTGCCTTTCTCATAGTCCAAACTCCTAGTTGGCTGCTGTCTTTCTGTGTGAGTGCTTTGTGGCTAATTTTTTAAACAACTTTATTGATGTATAATTTACATATCATAAAATTCACTCATTTAAAGTGTACATTCAATGATTTATAGTAAATTGACTGAGTTGTGCAACCATCACCACAATCCATGGTTGGCTTTTTTTTTTTTTTCTTTTTAGACAAGAGTCTCACTTTGTTGCCCAAGCTAAAGTGCCATGGGGTCAGCCTAGCTCACAGCAACTTCAAACTCCTGGGCTCAAGAAATCCTACTGCCTCAGCCTCCCGAGCAGCTGGGATTACAGGCATGTGCCACCATGCCCGGCTAATTTTTTTCTATATATTTTTAGTTGGCCAATTAATTTCTTTCTATTTGTAGTAGAGACGGGGTCTCACTCTTGCTCAGGCTGGTTTCAAACTCCTGACCTTGAGCAATCTGCCCACCTCAGGCCTCCCAGAGTGCTAGGATTACAGGCGTGAGCCACCGCGCCCGGCCCCCAGGTTGGCTTTTAAAGGCTGGAACACCAAAGTCTACCTACAGCTGTAGTGTTTGGAAATTAGGCCTGAGGGATTTGGGATTTTGAATAAAGATCTAAAAGGATTCAGGCTACATGCCACTACAGAAACATTTTCTGACCCTCTGCCTTATAAAAAATGAAGTCTTAGTTAACTATTAAGTCAGTCGTAACATCTTGAAAGATTAAGATGGACCATATCTCATTTTCATCCAAATAGCTCATTATTTTCCTCTCCAACTATACTCTCAGCAGGGATCCTCCCCTAGTGGGCTGGGGCATTCTTTTTTTTTTTTTTTTGTCTTTTTTCCCAATATTAACATTTGCTCATGGGGCATTCTTTAAAACACTTTCTAGGCACAGCCCTTCTCAAGACTAGCAGCCTCCTCCTCTCCAGCAATGTTAACCTCAGTTCAGCTCCCTCCGGATCAGGAAACGTTAATCTGTGGCCTTTCTTTGCCATTTCCAACTCCACCACCTCCATCGCACAACAGGGTCCGCTTCTTCCTTTCCATCCCCCCTGGCCTCATCCCACTAAATCTCCACACAGATCCCTATCCAGCCTGACTCCCTCTCCTTTCCAGCCTCGCCAGACGCCGGCACCCCAGACCTCAAAAGAGCAAACGCAAAAAACCGAGTTGACGCACGAAGAGACGGGGTGTGTGTGGGGGTGGGTGTGTGTGTGTCAGTGTATGTGCTTGTGTGTGGAAGAAACCAACAGAGTCCACGCCGGTGTGCATCTTCTGGAAATGCCAATCACGCTCGGCCGAGC
The DNA here is from genome assembly GCF_040939455.1 of Microcebus murinus. Classification (NCBI taxonomy): domain Eukaryota; kingdom Metazoa; phylum Chordata; class Mammalia; order Primates; family Cheirogaleidae; genus Microcebus; species Microcebus murinus. The sequence goes on along the minus strand of NC_134117.1, from coordinate 28,412,320 downwards.
GAGCCCGGATCCGCTCCCCAGCGCGCCCACAGACTCGGCACACTGAGCTCTGTGGGTCGGAGGCAGCCAGCCTTCACTATGAAGCCCAGTCTTGCCGGCGCTCCGCCCCCACAACGGCCCAGCGCCCCCGCCCGGGCGCGGTGGTAGGGCCCGGCGCGACGTCACCCATTGTTTACAAATCAACCCGAGCCGGCAGGATTCCGGCTCCCGCGACTGAGGCGCGCGGCACGAGTGCCTGGCGGGCTCCGGCTTCCGCGTCCGCCCGGCCCCGGCCCCAGCCCCAGCCCCAGCCCCAGCGCCGCGCCCGGCTCTGCCGCGGCCCGCCGAACCCGCGGGCAGCCGAGCCGCCAGCGACGCCCGCAGAGCCCCGGGTGTCCGCGCGGAGGGCCATGCCGTGCCGGAGGGAGGAGGAAGAGGAAGCCGGCGAGGAAGCGGAGGGGGAGGAAGAGGAGGAGGACAGCTTCCTCCTGCTGGAGCAGTCGGTGACGCTGGGCAGCTCGGGCGAGGTGGACCGGCTGGTGGCCCAGATCGGCGAGACGCTGCAGCTGGACGCGGCGCAGGACAGCCCGGCCTCCCCGTGCGCGCCCCCGGGGGCACCGCTGCGGCCCCCGCAGCCCCTGGCGGCGGTGCCGGCGGACAAGGCCCGGGCCCCGGCGGTGCCGCTGCTGCTGCTGCCGCCCGCGTCGGCCGAGGCCGTGGGCCCTGCGCCCCCTGGGGCTCTGCGCTGCGCCCTTGGGGACCGCGGGCGCGTGCGGGGTCGGGCTGCGCCCTACTGCGTGGCCGAGCTCACCGCAGGCCCCACCGCACTGTCCCCACTGCCCCTTCAGCCCGGCCATGATGGGCCTCCGGGAGCTGGCAAGCGGGGCGTCTCACAGCCGCTGTCAGGTCCGTGCCGGCGAGGATGGCTCCGGGGCGCTGCCGCGTCCCGCCGCCTGCAGCAGCGACGCGGGTCCCAACCCGAGACCCACACAAGCGACGATGACCCGCACCGGCTCCTGCAGCAGCTCGTGCTCTCAGGAAACCTCATCAAGGAGGCCGTGCGGAGGCTTCATTCGCGACGGCTGCAGTTACATGCAAAACTTCCCCAACGCCCGTTCCCAGGGCCTCTCTCGGCCCCAGTGCATGAACCCCCTTCGCCCCGCAGCCCTCGCGCCGCCTGCAGTGACCCTGGCGCGTCCGAGAGGGCGCAGCTCAGAACTGGCGACGGCCTTCTTGTCCCCGGCAGCTAACACGCCGGGGGGTAGCCACAGTGCCAGCCTCTGACTGGAGGGCAGGGGGTTCCCTGGAGGGCCCCTGTCCTGCTCAGGCTGGTGGAGAACTCTTTCTTTTGGAAGCGGGAGAAATAAGCTAATGAAGACGAGGAACTGAAAAATCGAGAATGTTTCGCGGGGAGCTGAGGGCAAGGGCCCCAATCTATTTGAAATACAGGACTTGACTGGCCCTATTTAAGGCAGAATTTGCAGAGCGCACCCCAACCTCACAGTCAGTAGGACTCCTTATTTGGCGTGACCCGACCTGGCCGCAGAGCGTGCAGTTCCGCACAGCTTCTCGGGGCCCTCGGACCACAGGGGCCGGCGACCATGTGGCCACAGGCCACTTCTCAGAATCACGGTGCGCCGTAACCACGGAGGATGATCCCAGTTACTTTACCTTTTCAGGGCCGGTTCCTGATCCACTTTGGGGGAGGCGAACATGAGTAGATGATAATTTCAGGGAGTACCCGAATCTGCCAGACTTGAAAATTCATGACACTTTTTTAAAAGCCCATCTTGTGTCTTTTGGGGTTCTTAATATAAAACATGCGGTACCATGAAAGGACCCTCTTGGGGGTGAATAGGAGTAACCTCTGCCCTCTCTTTGCAACTGTCTGTCTTTTTCAGAGTGGCGGGGGAAGGCTGTACGCCAAGGGTGGGATAGGAGGTGGGGGCGGGTGTTGAATGGTGGAAGGGTAGAGTGAGGCGCGGCGTGAACCCTATGTTCTCTCAAGCGTGTTTCCACAGCCGGTTCGCCCCTCCTTGGGTTCAAGGTCACTGTTTCCTGGGCGCGCTCAGGGTTGGGTTGCGGGGCTCAAGCAGAGCAGAGTAGCTGGGTTCTGCCTGTACTCGGAGAAGAGCGCGGTGTTTTGCCAAGTGCTGGAGTCTCTTGAGGACACGAGCGCGCCGCTACCACCCCGGGTGTGGGGAGGCAGGGACGTGCTGAGCTGCCTGCGGGCGACCACTGTCCCTGGCCACGCTCCCAGCTTTCACGGAAACTGTCCTGAGACGTGGCCCTAGGTCCCTGGGCTCTCCTGTCCTGCTGAAGTGGGTGGCGCTGGCGATCCTGGGTGCCTGGGCTGGGGGCTGGGGAGACCCCACGTGATGGACACTCCAGGGACACACAGCCTTGCATAGCAGTTTATAATGGGCTCTCTGGGGCCATTTGCAATAACAGCTGCAATTCCCTGGATAGAGGGAGTTGATTTCCTCCCATTGCCCCTCCCCCAGCCATGCCAGCTCGCCTTTGTAAGTGAAGGAAACCGAGTAGAAAATGTGACCCTCCAAATGGAGAAGCTGCAGGCTTTGCCATTGTGAACCGTCGTCGTGAAGTGCTTGAAACATACTGTTCACTCACTCTAAGGCACTAAGACCATTGTGTTTTAGTTTTATAGTCAGTGGCTTGTTCATCATCCAGATGTGGCTATTGACATATCTACACTTCGCACCGGAGTGCGTGGAGTTATGGCTGTCCTGATTATAGGATTTTAACTTAACTGAAATTCCTGTTTTGAATAAATGTGTTGTGTTTTTTGTTTGGTTTTATTTTATACTTGGCATCAGTGGGAAAGACGTACAGAACACATTTCTCTGATCTCCATAAACATGAAAACACTTGAACTCCCTGTCAGCCTGGCTTGCGGATGGTAATTAGAGCGCCTTTGTGTCTGAGCAGCTCACTAGTTAGACAAGGTCTGTGCAGCTGGGTGTGTATTGGTGCTGGCATGAAATTAAATGAAAGTGAGGTCAGGTTTTGGACCAATCCCACTCGCTAAAACCTCAGAGCCTTTGGATTACGAGTCAGTGATGGAGATGTGTTATGAAGCTGCCTCTATTAGCAAAGGCCATCAGATCAGCCAGTCCATGCGGGCTGAGAGGCTTATCACTTTGTTTTCTTTCTAGCATGGCCATTAACTGGACTTGTTCAGTAGGTAGCCTTTAAGGCTGGGGCAACTCTTGGTTAGGGGGCTGCTCAGGTTGCAAGCCTGGTGGTGGGAGAGTTGGCTGTGAGCTTACCAAAGGAGTCCTCTCTCTTTGCCTCTGGCACACTTGCTACCATTCTGTCCCTAAGCAGTGACATAACAGCCCATCTCTATCCCTCCAGTTCTGACTTCCATCTGTTCTCCTTACGGAAGGAACTAGACGGGGTGACAGGGTATCCAGGGTTTAAGTCCACTTATTAAGTGGGGAGGAAACCTTGGACCAGTTGCTCAACCTCTGTGGGCTTTGGTTTCCTCATCTGTACAGCAGGGACAAGGAGATAAAGGGAACATGGTGACTGGCACGCACCGGACATGAATAATATCTGGTCCCTACCCCTTCCTTCCCAGGACTGCCCCTCATCAGCCTAGTGACTGGGTCCTCAGTTTCTCATCACAACAGCATGCCATGATCCCAAAACTGCCTTCTGGAGTCAGTGCTCTATGACTTTGAGTCCTGATTTTCTAACTCCCCGTTTTGGCCTAATGTCCATTCTCTCTCAAGTACACACCCCACCCCCAGTGGTCTCTGAGGAGTACCCCCAGAACACCAAGCCTGCCATCTCCCACAGTGCCCAGAAAGGGTTGTGGGGCCTCAGCACAGCCTAGCAAGGGAAGGGAGATTGTGGAGGCTCCAACACAAACCGAGGAAGAAGGGCCTCTAGCAGTGCGGTGGGCAACCCTTGGTGACAAGTGTGGCATGTGAATAGCCCTGAGGTCCTCAGTCCCAATTCTTAGTTGAAGGGGATCTACCAAAGGTCAAAGAGTTAGGAGCAGTCCAGGGCTTTCTCTGCACTCCCCAATTGGCCACGATTCGATGCCATCGTACCAACTGCGCTGGCTCCTTGTAATAAGCGTGACAGGGTTAAGGCCAGACTCAACTTTAGGGCTCACACAGTACAACCCCTCCTAAAATAGGAAAACAAGAGAAAAGGAATACTTCTATGTATTTAAATGCACTACAGCCCTACAACCGTTCATTTTTTTAAAAAAATTCTGCCAAGTTTCACTATTCACCCCCAAATCCTTTTTTTGGAATAAGTCAGGATTGACATAAATGATTTTTTTAAAGTTTTTAGACCATTTTATAGATATAAAAATAGCCCAGGGAAGTGGACATGCAGAGTGACCTACCAAAGTCATTTATGAAGTCAGAGGCTTAACAGAGTCTAGAACCCAGGTCTCCAGGCTCCCAGCTCAGGTCTCTTTTCAATAGCTCCATACCATCACATGGTCCAGTACTGCTCACTGCACAATTGCATATACACATTATAACGTGCATGACACCTCTGCAGTTCCCTAAATTGGTGGCCCTACCATGACACCTCGGGAAAACTGCTCTAGGTCCCTAGGCTGAGCTAGGGAATGCCAGGTATGCTCTAACCATTTTCTTACAAAATGTTCAGCACCCTATGGAAGACAGCTGGCCACAGAAAATGGCCAGGGTGAGATAAAAGACCAAGCTATAAACTGAATTAAAAAATAATAATAAACATGTAAATTGGCAAATAAGTGATTTGGGGAAAAGACTGCCACACGACACGGAGAACTCCAGAGTCTGCCATCCCAAGATTTCATTCCAAATTAGGCATACATGCTATAATATTTGGATTCAATTTTTACCCTTTTTTGCTCTTTCTTTTTCCAGCTCAGAAGCAGAAACATGGAGCGAAGATCAGACACCACTTTCCTATCCAGCAAAGTCTGTGTCGAACCCTGTGATCCCTTCCTTCCAATCAGGAAAGAGTTACCTTGGCAACCAAATTACTAACTCACTCAATTAGCCCCCCTCTCTTCCACCAATGCTCAGTAATCACAGAATGTCAGCCCCCGGAGAGCTCAGCTTTCAGCAGTCTGGTGCTACCGCCTCCTTTAGAGATGGAAGCCTGGAGAGGTTTCCACTCAGAGGTGTACTCCATTTGAACACTGTGAAAGCTGGTGCAGGCAGAGGCAAAAACTCTCCCATGTGGTGCTTCCTCCTGGTCTTCCATCCTAACTAAAGGGAGACCAAATGGCCTGCCCCTAACAGTGTTATCCAGAAGACATAATAATATGATGAGAGCAGGGCTCTGCATGCAGCCCTCCATTGCTAGCTGTGTGATTTGGGCAGGGCCAGTAAACTCGAAACTCTCAATCTATCTGCAAAATGGGGATAAGAATAGATCCTACCTTGAAGGATAGTGTGAAGATTAAATTAGATATCGTGTAGAAAACAAGTAGCAAATAAACAAAACAAAACATCATCCCAGGAAGTCACTGAATTAAGGCTACTATTTGAGTATTCTGTAGAAAACCCTGCCTCTGGCCAGCTGCTGTGGCTCATCCTTATAATCCCAGCACTTTGGGATGCAAAGGTGGGAGGATCACTTGAGGCCAGGAGTTTGAAACCAACCTGGGCAACATAGCAAAACCCCCATCTCAGGCCGGGCGCTGTGGCTCACGCCTGTAATCCTAGCTCTTGGGAGGCCGAGGCGGGCGGATTGCTCAAGGTCAGGAGTTCAAAACCAGCCTGAGCAAGAGCGAGACCCCGTCTCTACTACAAATAGAAAGAAATTAATTGGCCAACTGATATATATATTAAAAAAAAATTAGCCGGGCATGGTGGCACATGCCTGTAGTCCCAGCTACTCGGGAGGCTGAGGCAGAAGGATCACTCGAGCCCAGGAGTTTGAGGTTGCTGTGAGCTAGGCTGACGCCACGGCACTCACTCTAGCCTGGGCAACAAAGCGAGACTCTGTCTCAAAAAAAAAAAAAAAAAAAAAAAAAAAAAAAAAAAAAAAAACCCATCTCTACAAAAAAAAATGTAAAAATTAGTCAGACACGGTAGTGCACCCATGTAGTCCCAGCTACTTGGGAGGCTGAGGTAGGAGGATTCCTGGAACCCAGGAGTTGGAGGCTGTAGTGAGCTATGATGATGTCACTGCTCTCCAGCCTGGGTAACAGAGCAAGACCCTGTCTCAAAAAAAGAAAATAGTGCTTCTTACTGACTTCTTCGATCTGTTTCTTTTTTTCTTGTTTTTGAGACAAGGTCTCACTGTGTTGCCCTTGCCAACTGGCCTCAAGTGATCCTCCCACCTCAGCCTCCTGAGCTGGAATTACAGGCATGAGCCACCACACCTGGCAAATCTGTTTCTTAAAAGGCACAAACCTGTTTGTTCTGAAAGGCAGAGCGGTTTCTTGCTCATGTGCCCGTTACATATAGGTAAGTGGTAGGAAGTGTAGAGGGAGAGAATATCAGCCTGGAAGAGGTGTAATTAGAAAAGGGTAGAGGTCACCTTTGAGCCAAGCCTGGAAAACAGCTCAGGGTTGGAACGGGTGCAATAGGAGCAGCAGGAATATTACAAAGGGGAGGGTTGGCAGTGAGGACAGCCTGGAACCACAGCTCTTAACCCTCCCATTTCCATTCAGAAAACTCATCCCCTTCTAATTCAAATTCGGTGCTCAGCTGAAGTTCTGCTCACAGCCCTGTTCATAATCTGGACTGAGAAGATCATAGTTTCTTTGCAGGAAGTGACCTTCGAGTTCCTTTTGTTTTCACTCTTACTTTTTATTTACTGTCATTGCGTTATCACAGGGGCTCATATGTGAATGTCTTCTCTTCCCCGAGAGATTATATATTCTTTGATGACAGACAAATGACAAGATGAAGAGGATGTTTTAGGCAGATTGTCAGGCCACACAGAGTGGGGAATGGACTGGGGCAGAGGGGAAACATTCATTTATGGTCAGCCAGATTAGTTGGGTGGCTGTTACAGCTCCCAGGCACCCGGCGATAAGGGCCTAGGCGGGAAGGGAGAGGAAAAGACGAAAGACATTTTGAAAAGAAAACCCATAGGCCTCAGTGCAAAATCGTGTAGCCATAAAAATGTGGGCTCTGGAGCCAGACTGCCTGTCTCCTTCCTTTAGCACTCCTTCCTGTGACATTGGGCAGGTTGCTTCACCTCTCTACCCTCCTGGTCCTCATCTCCGAAGCCCAATAATAATAAAAGTCCCTAGCTCAGAGGGTTGTTGTGAGGATTAATTGAGCTAATGCTAATAAAAATGCTTTGGCCACTGCCTGAAATGTGGCTGCATTTAGTAACAACATCTGGGTATTGGCATTTAGTAAATATTTGCAGAGTAAACGAGGAGGCTGAGGGAGTGGGGTGCTTGGGACATAGATGATGAAAGGTGGTGCCTACAAGTCGGAAGAAGATGGGAAAGGAGGGACAACAGCAAAAAGGGAGAATGGGACCAAGGGACAGAGTCCCTCAACCAGGAGACCTGTGACAAGTGGATGCGGATGCAGGGTGTGACAGGAAGATGCTATAAAGGATGAGACTCCTGGGGGGTGGGAGGGCATGGGGTCTCCAGGCCCAGCAGATTTGAAGGGAAGCTCTGGGGACTGTAGGTGTGGATGTCCCACGTGACAGCACCCTGTGTCCCAAACTGTCCTACCACAGTGTGGCCTGGCACCTGACAGATTAGCTGTGGAAACAACCTTGTGTAATGCTTCACGCCTGGGTATGTTTCTGGTTTCGTGTGAACAAATTCATAGAATGAAAACTAAAACTGACATCAAGGAGTTTATTAGCTGCTCGCCCTTATCACTGGTTAACTGACTCATAGGAAGTAAAATCACAACCCCCCACTGATTGGCTGTCCAGGCAGTTTGTTTGACTTATTGATTTGGGTGGGTTAAAAAAAGCACAAGCTGGTTATCATCCTGTTACCTTTGCCCTGCCTTTTGCCCATTGCTTTAACTGTCTACATTAGATTCCACAGCCTAACATTGACAAGAAATAGTTTCCTAGGTTTTCCAGAAAATCTTCCCCAGACACTGAAGTCACAAGCCCCTTTCTGCAGATGCGACATAAATAGTATTAATACTTTTCTTTATCTGGGTTTAGGGGGAGGAACTTAGTGCAGGTGTTCACCACACTACTTAATGGTGCTGATAAAGAGAAGGTGAATTAACTTCAGGGTTCAAAATAGACAATGAAAGTCATTGAACAAGATCAGATCGCACAAACCCTGGACCTCTGTGGACTGACCACAGAGGATATACATAGAGATATTATTAAATAATCATATAAATCTAACTACATGTCTGTATTCGTGTGTACGTGCATGCGTGGACTCACAAATATTCCACCCTAGAGTTCATCCTACAGCCTTCTTTGGCTCCTCTCCATTCTCTTACTTTCTGTCTGCTCCTTTTGTGTATTCTTCTTCCTCCCACAGGTTTGATGAGTTGAGTTTTTGCAAAGTGCTTAGAACAGAGCCTGGCACATGATAAGTGCCACTCTGAGTGCATTAGCTAGTGTTGTTATTACTACTCAACTGCCAGGATCTCCCAGACTCCTTGCACCCCTCTTAGCCTTAACTGCCAAATCTTTCTTTATCTTCAGTGCTGATACCTTTCCAACTGCTAGTCATTTATGAGCCACCCGCTGACCCTGTAACTTCCCATGTGAAACTCCTAACCAAATCTCCAAACCACCCAACACCCCCTCCCCCAACACACACACACACAACCTTCTCCTGGCCACTTCCCTATTGCTCTGGTCCTTCTGGGCTTGGCGCTTGTTATAGGAAAACCTAGGCAGCAGCCCCTTCAGAAGATGGAATTTTCTTAACTTTCCCTTGCCCACATCCCCAGTTCTGTGCCAATCCATTGCAAGGGGCTAGGGATATCCAAGCCAAAATCATTCCTGGGCTGAGGACTAGGAATGGGCTATTCCAAGCCGCAAAACCTTGGAAATGGCCATCGCTCCCTAGACACAGAGACACCTCCCCAGACCCAGGGCTGGGACTAGACTCTCTACAGTCTTTGTCAATGGCTGGATCCACAGCAGGGGCTGGGGCTAGTGAGAAAAGCAATGTGGGTAGGCTCAGACAGGAAGCAAGAGGAGCAACATAAGAGCCTTGAGTTCAGATCCAACTCTGCCACCAATAATACTTACCTCTCACCATTGTAAACATCTTGTAAAAGGTGCCTTCCACAGTGCCAGCCCTTAACAGGGCTCAGTTTCTTTTCCCTCTATCTTTCTGCTTGGGCCCTGTAGACCTTTTCCTCTTGTCTGCAGTCACCATTCTAAGTTCGTTCCTGAATGCTGTTCTAACCACGTTGCAGACCCACAAGTTATCTGCACTGGAGACCTCTCTGTCTTGGCCCTATGCCCTCATCTTACTGAGAACCCAAGGTTCTAAAGGAGGCAGCCATATACCATTTATCTGTGCCCTGTTTTTTTTTGAGTCAGAGTCTCACTCTGTTGGCCGGGCTAGAGTGCCATGGCATCAGCCTAGCTCACAACAACCTCAAACTCCTGGGCTCAAGCGATCCTTCTGCCTCAGCCTCCCGAGTAGCTTGGACTATAGGCATGCACCACCATGCCCGGCTATTTTTTCTATATATATGTTTAGTTGGCCAATTAATTTCTTTCTACTTTTAGTAGAGACGGGGTCTCCCTCTTGCTCAGGCTGGTTTTGAACTCCTGACCTTGAGCAATCTGCCCACCACCGCCTCCCAGAGTGCTAGGATTACAGGCGTGAGCCACCCGAGCCTGGCCTATCTGTGCCTCTCTTATACAATTCCTATTGCCTTATGGGACGGTCTCAGCCCCCAAATCTGCTTGTGGATTCTGCCAGGACAGTCTCAAAGCTTGCCTCATCCAGAATCCCCAGCATCTTGCACACATATGGCTGTTGCACAAGCAAAGTTTGAGAATGCTGATGCTACTGTGTTGAGGTATTAGTGAATCAAGGTTTGTGGGATGCTCTTAAGAACTTTTAATAAATCTAGCATGGGAGAAAATGATGTCTACAAAGTCTCATGTAGGCAGCACATTATGACCAAAGACTTCGTTGAAGAAAGCAAACCTTAGAGCCAGACTGCCCAGGTTGAAATCCCAGCTTCACCACCTAAAAGATGATGACTTCAGGCAAATCACTTAACTTCCTGGGCCTCGGTGTCCTTATCTATAAAATGGAAAAATAGTGCCTACTTCATGGTACATAAAGCCATGTAGTAATGCCAAGAATTTGTAGCTACCATTTTTTGAGCACTTGAGTCTCCCATACACCTTCAGTCCTCATTTAACCATTCCAACTACCGTTACTAAGTATTACTGTTTTATAAATGAGAGAAGGGAAAAGCTCAGGGTAGTGGCTTGCCTGCCATGACACAGCTGGTGAGCAGCAGGGCTGAGTCAACCCCAAGTCACCAGCACTCAGGAGTGTGCTAGCCAGGCAGGGGAGGAAGGGGCGCTGAGCAGGAGAAATTCCCAGGGGGCTGGTTAGCAGAGGTGGGCTGTACCAACGTTTCCTTGAAAAGGGCAAGGCAGGAAGTACAAAGGGTTCAGCAAGGGCTCTGTGCCTGGGGAAGACTGGGCTGAGGATAAAGGGACTGCTTCAGTTAAATTTAAGCCCTGCTTGCTCAGACCAAGCCATTTTACAACTACCAAATAAACTGCTATAAAACCCTGTTTTTCTTTCCCTACACCATAGCTCAAGACTGAATAAGTCTCAAAGGAGAAAACAGGCTGGCTTTTTCTGTACCCTCCCCATTCTGCAGAAAAAATCCAAAGGAAAACCCACCTCCTTGGCCTGCCATGGCGTGGCGGCTCACGCCTGTAATCCTAGTACTGTGGGAGGCCAAGACAGGAGGATTGCTCAAAGTCAGGAGTTCCAAACCAGCCTGAGCAAGAGCGAGACCCTGTCTCTACTATAAAAAGAAATTAATTGGCCAACTAAAAATATACAGAAAATAATCAGCCAGACACAGTGGCCCATGCCCATAGTCCCAGCTACTCAGGAGGCTGAGGCAGGAGGATTGCTTGAGCCCAGGAGTTTGAGGTTGCTGTGAGCTAGGCTGACGCCACGGCACTCACTCTATCCTGGGCAACAGAGTGAGACTCTGTCTCAAAAAAAAAAAAAAAGAAAAAGAAAATCCACCTCCCTCCAGATACAGCACCTTTTTGCCCTCCAGCAGAGAGAGCGGCTCTGGATTCTTTTCTTTCCACAACGGGAGTGGAAACCCATCTAGCATCTTCTAAAAACCTGGACTTAATTTTCTCCCTTTTTTTTGAGACAGAGTCTCACTCTGTTGCCCAGGCTAGAATGTTGTGGAGTCAGCCTGGCTCATAGCAACCTCAAACTCCTGGGCTCAAAAAATCCTTCTGCCTCAGCCTCCCGAGTAGCTGGGACTACAGGCATGTGCCACCATGCCCGGCTAATTTTTTGTATATATTTTTAGTTGGCCAATTAATTTCTATTTTTAGTAGAGATGGGGTCTCGCTCTTGCTCAGGCTGGTTTCAAACTCCTGACCTTGAGCGATCCTCCCGCCTCAGCCTCCCAGAGTGCTAGGATTACAGGCGTGAGCCACCAGGCCCAGCCTTGGACTTAATTTTCTGATCTTGTGGAACATCAAGTACTGCGGCTCAATTAGGATTCTGTGCCTAGGGGAGTTAGCCCCAACCATCTGCCCAGATCCTCTGTTACCCCCAAGTGCACTCTTCATTATTAAGGGTAACACCTATGTGTTTTTCTTCCCCTCCCAAACCTTCCACCAAAAAGCCAAACCATGCTCCAAAACAAAAATCAAATTTATTCAGCAGACATTTTAATAAAGAAATCCTATAAATCAGGACCATCACAATTTCAGACACTCCGTTGCGAAGTGTACGTCAACAGCTACATCTGGAGGATGAACAAGCCATTGAATCTTTAAAAAATTGGTTTAGCTACCTTAAAGTCTGGGGGTGGCACCTTACTAAAGCGCCGTCAAGTTTCACAAGGGTAAAGCCAGCAGTTTCTCCTCTGGGAGAGTCACATTTTAAAGACAGTTTCAGTTGCTCACAAAGAAAAGCTGGCACGGCAGGAGAAAACTGTGCAGGAGATGACCCACAGAGGCTCAGGCCCACAGTTCCAGGGAGGGCCAGAACAGACCAGAAAAACGTCCTGGGTCTCTCATCCATCCCTACAGACTCCAGAAAGGATGGAATAAGAAAGGTTGACTAGGAGGACAAGGAGAGACTCAAGAGATTGTTTATGAGCATTTTAAAGAACGCTCCTGACATGACCAAGAATGGCCTTGCAGCAGAAGGAGCAGTTCTGGAAAGAGGAAAACACAGAAAAAGCAAATAACTCTCTCCACACGTCCCTGTGTGTGTCCTCGGGAGACTCAAAGCGGTAGCAAAGCACAAACAGGGAGCAAAAGCATAAACACCCAGGGTGAGTTAGCTCTCCCAGGAACCCCCAAAGCCTTCCACCCACTGCAAACCTTAACCTTGAACCACAGGTGGCAAGGTCAAGTCCTTTGACAGTTCACATTCAAATCCAACTCTTCCACCGTCAACATTCTCCACCTCCCTCCAGTCCCTCACCAGAGTTCACATCTCCCACCTTCACCAGCCACCCATTAGGTGGCAGAAAGGGGGTGATGCCAACCCACCCACCGCCAAGCTTTTGCATTCTTCTTGCCCCCGAGAATTTCTTTGCACAGCAACTGTAGCACCACTTTCACCAAGTTCCTCCACCGGAAAACAAGAAGCAAATGTATGTGTGTCGTTAGTTTTCAAGTATTGTTATAAAGCTCTCGCGACGCCCACCCCTTCAAGCCCCATCTTCGAACAATCCAAGCTCGCGACGCCCCCAAGGGCTAAGTCAGGTACAAGTCGATGCACGTAGCTAGCTGCCATAGTTCTGCCACTTTATCCCAGGTCGTGGCCCGGGATGGCGGGGGAAATTCTCACGCGGCACAGACGCGCCCTGGCTCAGGCATTTCTTCCAGCTTAAGTTTTCTTCGACAGCCTCACCGGGTCGGTAACTTCTCAGCTTTAGATCTCTCTCCACGCGCCTCCCCGCAGCCTACGTGGTCGCTCCCAGGATAGCGACCGCGGCTTCAGCTCAGACTGGTGGGAACAGGACATTGCTGGGTCTGCACAGCGGCCTCCTCTTCCTCCTCCAGCGGGCTCGGGTCAGAGCAAGGCGCCTGAGGGCTGTAAGACGACGGGGTCTGGTCCGCTGTGGCCTCCCCCAGATCCAGGGGCGCCCACGGGGCCAGTGGCTGCAACCGCGGCGACGGCTCGTTGGAGCCTCCGCACGGCCTCCTTGATGAGGTTTCCCGAAAGCACGAGCTGCTGCAGGAGTAGGTGAGGGTCGTCGTCGCCGGCGCGTGCCCCGGCTTGAGTCCATCGTCGCTGCTGCAGGCGCCGGGAGGCGACGGCGCCCCGGAGCCACCCTCGCCGGCACGGCCCGGGTAGTGCGGTGGGGCCTGCGGTGAGCTCGGCCACGCAGTAGGGCGCAGCCCGACCCCGCACGCGCCCGCGGTCCCCAAGGGCGCAGCGCAGAGCCCCAGGGGGCGCAGGGCCCACGGCCTCGGCCGACGCGGGCGGCAGCAGCAGCGGCACCGCCGGGGCCCGGGCCTTGTCCGCCGGCACCGCCGCCAGGGGCTGCGGGGGCCGCAGCGGTGCCCCCGGGGGCGCGCACGGGGAGGCCGGGCTGTCCTGCGCCGCGTCCAGCTGCAGCGTCTCGCCGATCTGGGCCACCAGCCGGTCCACCTCGCCCGAGCTGCCCAGCGTCACCGACTGCTCCAGCAGGAGGAAGCTGTCCTCCTCCTCTTCCTCCCCCTCCGCTTCCTCGCCGGCTTCCTCTTCCTCCTCCCTCCGGCACGGCATGGCCCCCCGCGCGGACACCCGGGGCTCTGCGGGCGTCGCTGGCGGCTCGGCTGCCCGCGGGTTCGGCGGGCCGCGGCAGAGCCGGGCGCGGCGCTGGGGCTGGGGCTGGGGCCGGGGCCGGGCGGACGCGGAAGCCGGAGCCCGCCAGGCACTCGTGCCGCGCGCCTCAGTCGCGGGAGCCGGAATCCTGCCGGCTCGGGTTGATTTGTAAACAATGGGTGACGTCGCGCCGGGCCCTACCACCGCGCCCGGGCGGGGGCGGCGCGCGAGAAGGCACCGGGGCGCGGGGCGTCGCGGGCAGCACAGGGTCAGGGCCGGAGCCTTCCCCTATCTGTGTCCGTTATCCGCCTCTGAGAGGATCCCGGGCGTGGGGACAGCTGGCGTGCTGCCTCGGCCCGACCCGCAGTTGGAGGAAGTGAAGCCTCTGAGGTGGCCTGGGTTGGTTTCTCCCACTCACGGACACACCCACCCACACACCCGACCCCTCCTCCCCAGACGCGTCCTCCCTCCCCACGTGTCGGCCGCGCTCCGCCCGCCCTGCGCCGCCCCCGCGCGCCCGCCGTTCCGGGGACCGGGCGTGGGGGAGGGGCGGGCCGCGCCGGCCGGCGGGCTCCGCTGAGTTGGGGGCGGGGAAAGGAGGAGGGAATTCCGGGGGAAGAGGGGACACTTGAAAGGAGGGTAGATTCGGTGTGAGGCGCCGGTCCCTGAGGCTTTCTCCCACCCCATCCCGGTCTTGAAGCCCCCAGGCACGTCTGGAGAAAAGGACTCACCACCGCATGGCTAAAGAAGAATTGACTTTGTCCTTTTTTTTTTTTTTTTAAGGTTCAACTAGAAATATAAAGGATGAAAAAAATCTGTCTTAATCATAAGATTCAAACGTGGTTCACATTTAAATTTTTTTCCTTCCAATCTTTTTTCTATAAAAGTATATTACACAAACAGCCACGCATAAAATGTCATAAACTTTCCATTTTGCCTCACATCGTAACCGTTTCTCGTGTTATTGCATGCAGTTTGAAGACATTTTCATGATCACATGTTTAATGATGACATCAAGTGCCTGTTCAGTAAATTATTAATTCCTTTAACGTTTGCTTAATTTCACCGTTGTAAATAAGTGGGTGACTAACAGTTTGGTACATAAAACTTTAACATATTGATTCCTTCCAGCATATTCCTGGGAGTGCAATTTTAGCTCAAATGGTATGGATATTTTAAGGTTTCTGATAAATGTATGCAAAATGACTTTCCAAGAGTTAGGTGAATATACTCTCTTATAATTAATATGTGAACATAAATTGTTTCATTTTCATGAGTATCTGAGTATTAAAATTAAAATTTTTTTTTTCTTATTTCATAGGTGAGGTTGTTATCTCCTTTCAGTTTGCATATTTTTTTTTTTTTTTTTGAGACACAGTCTCACTTTCTTGCCCAGGCTAGAGTGAGTCCCATGGCGTCAGCCTAGCTCACAGCAACCTCAAACTCCTGGGCTCAAGCAATCCTCCTGCCTCAGCCTCCTGAGTAGCTGGGACTACAGGCATGCGCCACCATGCCCAGCTAATTTTTTCTCTATATATTAGTTG
The DNA here is from genome assembly GCF_040939455.1 of Microcebus murinus. NCBI lineage: Eukaryota > Metazoa > Chordata > Mammalia > Primates > Cheirogaleidae > Microcebus > Microcebus murinus. Next base: position 28,396,846 of record NC_134117.1, on the reverse strand, counting down.
GCCAATTAATTTCTTTCTATTTGTAGTAGAGACGGGTCTCGGTCTTGCTCAGGTTGGTTTGGAACTCCTGAGCTCAAATGATCTGCCAGCCTCGGCCTCCCAGAGAGCTAGGTGCATATCTTTGATTTCAGTTAGGTAGAGCAGATTCTTAAATGTTTACCAACCAATTTTACTTCCTTTTTTGTGCAGTGTCTGTCATCTAATAAGTTTTTCCTATGGAGTTTTTATGTATTTGCATGACTCCTTTACATACCAAAGGGTTAACCCTTTTCTGTATATTTTGCTCCAGATACTTCATCAGGTTTTTTGTTGGCTAAGTACAGTCATTTTTTCCCCCAGTAAAACAAATTTTCATGTAGTCAAATTAATAAAATCCCTTGGAGACTTCTAACACGATGCTAAATTTAGAGTCTCCTTGCCTCCAGAAAGTTATTAAATATTCAATTCTATTTTCTTGTTTTCTTGAGATTTTTCTAATGCCTTGATTTTTTTTCCCCAAATCCATCTGGGATTAATTTTGGTCTTTGGTGCAAGGAGATGATGATATGAAATTAATTTTTTTTCCCAGAGAGCTTGCCAGCCAAGGCTGTATTTCTTCACTAGGGCAGAGGTGTGTGGGTAGTTATAAACACAAGCTCTGTCTGGTGAGCTCCCAGTTGCTGGTTAAATTGGTAGTTGTGAGGAGTGGGTGGGGCTGGGAATATTTTGATCAGTGCGTTGTGTGGAATCAAAAGAACCCTGAACAGGTTGTACAAAGACCTAGATTCAAGTCTCATTCCGGCCACATCCTGGGTGTGGGACTCCTGGCAAATCAGTTTACAAGTGTTTTCACTTGTAAATGGAAAAAATAATCCCTGCCCTGTCTCCCTTTGAGGATTGTTTTCAGGATCAAATGAGATAATGGGACCGGGCTTTGTCAGGCATTACACAAATGTAATGTGGGATTAGGTCCAGCGGTTTACTAACCGAGGCCTGGCTCAGGTCCAGCGATTCCCTCCCAGGAAACATCTAGTATATAAATGAAAAATGTTCCCCCATGCTGACCACTCAGTGAAACGTAACCCGAAGGCATTACTTCCTTGGACTTGCCAGGGTCGAGAATTCTGCCTCACGTCTATCCTCATCTGGGAGGCTCCCAAGTCCCAAGGTGTGTCACTACAACTAGTTCTGCCGCTTTGGGTGATGGATCCTTTCCCAACAGGCAGCCTCCCTCCTCCGTCTCCGTGGAGGGCTCTTCACATACTCTACTGATGAGGATGGGAAGCCATTGCCCCCGGAGAGACTGATTCTCATTTTCATTCCGATGGTACTTACTGGAGAATTTCAAGGGGAATGAAAATTAGGAGAGGGTTTATGGATTTCAGTAGAGTTAAAATGGTGATTTTTTTCTTCTCTCTGTAAGATGATGCCTGGCTGTAAGTAGAAAAAAGCAGTTTTATGCTCCATTGACTTTAAACATTAATGGATCTGGTTTAGCTATTGTCTCTAACCCAGCATCCTTGGAAGTTGTTTTTGTCTTCCTGTCAGGGTAATTCCAATAGTGTTCTTAGTACTATAGGAAATGGAGCTTTGAGATGACATTCTTTAAAAAAAAAAAATGTTCCCTTTGTAATGTTGCTTTTGTATGGAGATTGCTATATAAATATGGTGGGACTTGGATATTATACTGTTCATTATAGAGATGAATTCATTACAGAGGACCAGCTCCATTTTCTGGGGGCACTCCTCCCAAGAGCTCTGAGAGAGGGAAGTGTTGTGCTGGACCAGTGGGAGGCAGAGAAGTGCCCTGGATTAAGAAGCAAAATAGAAGATGCTAGAGAGGCTCAGATGCAATTAAAAGTAATGAGAGGTCCCCTGGATGTTCACAAAGGAAAAAAAAAGAAAAAAAAAAAAAGTAAAAAAAAAAAAAAAGTAATGAGAGGGTATCAAAAAGGGAAGTGATGAGAGCTGTGTGCCCGGCACCCTGGCTGCCTGCCTGAAAAGAGACACTCCCGGAGAGCGTTCAGAATCGCCCGTGGAAGAACACGGAATTCAAGGGTTTTCTGCATGCATTCATACTGCACTGAAATCCTCCCCGAGGAGTTTGCTTTCCATGTGGACCTTGTTTTCACCTACCTGCACGCAGAGACACTAGCTATGGTAAACTGGGATAAGCACTAGGCTTGGAATCTCACCTGGGATGGGGCCACTTTATCCTTCTGTGCTTTTGATTCCTAATCTGTAACATGGAGGATGATCCCTTCTTTATAAAATTGTTATATTACCTGAGAATAGTAAGTATGGGAAGACTCATCATGTGGTCCCTGAGGGTGGTGTTGGTGTCAGACTCTAGGGAGCAGAAATACTCTTAGGGATGTTCACATTTTTAAAAGGGCAGATTCTATGCTGTGGTTCATCAACAGATGAATGGATGAACAAATTGTAGTATACCCATACGACAAAATACCATTCAGCCATAAAAAGGTACGTCCTATGACATACGATACATCCTATATTATGCTCAAAAACATTATGCTAAATGAACAAAGCTAGATACAAAAGATCACATATTGTATGATTCCGATTATACAAAATAATGTAAATTCATAGAGAGAGGAAGCAGATTGGTAACTAATTAGAGCTGGAGAATGGGATTGGGGTAGGGAGTAACTGCTAATGGGTAAGGGGTTTTCTTTTGGAGTACTGCTAATGGGTAAGGGGTTTTCTTTTGGAGTAATGAAAAATTTTTGGAACTTGATAGAGGTGGTGGTCATGCAACATTATGGGTGTACTAAATGTCACTGAAAAGGCCAAACTTTAAAATGGCTACTTTTATGTTATGTGAATTTCACCTCAACAACAACAAAAAAAATTCTGGCCGGGCGTGGTGGCTCACACCTGTAATCCTAGCACTCTGGGTTTTATTTTTAATTTTTTTGAGACAGAGTCTCGCTTTGTTGTCCAGGGTAGAGTGAGTGCCGTGGCATCAGCCTAACTCACAGCAACCTCAAACTCCTGGGCTCAAGCAATCCTCCTGCCTCAGCCTCCTGAGTAGCTGGGACTACAGGCATGTGCCACCATGCCTGGCTAATTTTTTCTATATATCAGTTGGCCAATTAATTTCTTTCTATTTATAGTAGAGACGGGGTCTTGCTCTTACTCAGAGCTGGTTTCGAACTCCTGACCTCGAGTGATCCGCCCGCCTTGGCCTCCCAGAGTGCTAGCATTACAGGCGTGAGCCACCGCGCCAGTCAATCCTAGCACCCTGGCAGGCTGAGGCGGGCGGATTGTTTGAGCTCAGGAGTTCAAGACCAGCCTGAGCAAGAGTGACACCCTGTCTCTACTAAAAAGAGAAAGAAACTAATTGGCCAACAAAAATAAATAAATATAAAATTAGCCGGGCATGGTGGCGCATGCCTGTAGTCCCAGCTACTCAGGAGGCTGAGGCAGAAGGATTGCTTAAGCCCAGGAGTTTGAGGTTGCTGTGAGCTAGGCTGATGCCACGGCACTCTAGCCGGGGCAACAAAAGTGGGACTCTGTCTCAAAAAATAAAAATAAAAAAAATTTCTATGCTGTATCTGGTATGTGATCCACTTCTTTCTTTCTTTGTCATTGGAACTGCAATCTATTTGCTGATACAAGATGATCACATCTCCACTATATTTCCAATGCAGGTCTAATCTTTTTCAATGTTGAGGTCACATTGAAAATAACACACTGAAAGTGCCAGATCACCCGATTCCCTCTCCAGTTACACACTTTTTTCTGGCTGAGGTGAAGTAAGTTGTTGTCTGTCCTCAGCACAGAAGTGAATGCTGGTCCCGAGGCGGCCAGGGACCACAGTGGCCCTGGTGAAGCTCTTCAATACGCCTTCCCCTGTCAAAGCTCTCTCCTCTCCATCTGCCCTTTCCTCTGTGCTAAGAATGTAGGATGTGGAATACAATACAAAGCATAAGGGAAGGGGATTGTTTTTTAAGAAAATTACTAAGTAATCATGATTAAAATTTGCCTTGAGGCCGGGCACAGTGGCTCACACCTGTAATCCTAGCACTCTGAGAGGCCGAGGGTGGATAGCTTGAGGTCAGGCGTTCAAGACCAGCCTGAGCAAGAGCGAGACCCCGTCTCTACTAAAAATTGAAAGAAATTAATCGGCCGACTAAAAGTATATAGAAAAAATTAGCAGGGCATGGTGGCACATGCCTGTAGTCCCAGCTAGGGAGGCTGAGGCAGGAAGATCTCTTGAGCTCAGGAGTTTGAGGTTGCTGTGAGCTAGGCTGACGCCACAGCACTCACTCTAGCCCAGGCAAGAAAGTGAGACTCTGTCTCAAAAAAAAAAAAAAAAAAAAAATTGCCTTGAACAAAACTGTAGGTTCAGGTAACAGACCCGTGGTTGCCAAGGGTTAAGGGCAAGGATGCGGTGAGACAAAGGAGAACACATGGGGAACAAGGGAGGTGTGACTGTTCAGGGTGCTGATTGTGTGACCACTACACCCTCCATACAGGTCTTACCACTCAGGGCTGCATGCTGAAACAACCAAACAAAGCAAACTGTAAATACACACACGGTATGTTGGTTATGGTGGCAGTTGCATTGGTGTATACCTCTGTCAAAACACAACGAACACTTAAAATGGATGAATTAATTATATGTAAATATACCTCAGTAAAATTGATTTTTAAAAACTTGGACCATGAAGGACCAAAACCAACATATATGCCCCATAAACCCTCTATAAATCCCATTGTAGGGGGAAGTAGAGCGAGGAACAAGTGGGCTACCAACTGCATGCCAGACCAGGCCCGACCAGGCCTGTGGGAGAGAGACATCCTGGCGGTTGGCCTGGCCTGGGACTCAGCTTGGGCGGTGCTAACTCTCACCCCACTCCACCTTCCATCCACATTAAAGAGCAGCTACACTGTCCCCAACACTCCCAGCTTCTGAAGTCACAGCAACGAACAATGGAGCTTAACAGTCTGTGATGGGCAAAAAAGAGCCCTCCAAAGATGTCCCCAGTGCCCAGGGGTGGGGAACCTGCGGCCCTGGAACCACATGTGGCCTTCTGCAGAGATCCTTGAGTGCAGCCTTTTGACTGAATCCAAACTTTACAGAACAAATCCTTTTGGTAAAGGGATTTTTCTGTGAAGTTTGGACTGGGGGGCTGCACTCAGGATCCGGAGGGCCACGTGTGGCCGCGAGGCCGCAAGTTCCCCACCCTTGCGCAGCCTGCAACATGTGAATACGGAGCCTAATTCGGCAAAAGGGACTTTGCAGGTGTGATTAAGTTAAGGATCTTGAGATGGGGAGATTATCTTGGAGGATGTAGGTGAAAGGTCCCAACTCGAGGGAGGCAGAAGGGCCAGCGTCACAGGAGCAGCTAGGATGATGGAAGCAGAGGTTGCGGTGACACAGTAGCTGCTTTTGGAGATAGAAGGGGCTGTGAGCCAAGAAATGCAGGCAGCCTCTAGACGCTGGAGAAGGCAGGGAAACAGACCCTGCCCTAGAGCCCCCGGAAAGGGACACGGCTCTGCTGACACCGTTTTTCTTTTTTCTTTTTAGACAGGGTCTCACTCTGTCACCCAAGCTAGAGTGCAGTGTCGTCATCACAGCTCACTGCAGCCTCAAACTCTGGGGCTCAACCCATCCTCTGGCCTCAGCCTCCCAAAGTGCTAGGGTGGCAGGCGTGAGCCACTGCTCCCTGCCCCTCTGCTGACACCTTGATTTTAACCCGGTGAACCCCACTTCAGGTTTCTGACCATCAGGATTATAAGATAATAATTCTCATTCTTTTAAGCCACTAAGTTCTGGGGAATTTGTTACAGAAGTAATAAAACTAGTAGACAATCTAACACAGAAATAATTATCATAGCCCACCTTAAACTTAGGCTATAAAAGGACCAGGTACCAAATGTGGTTATTCAACCAAGAGGAGCCAACTCAACCCAGTCCTAGTGAGTTAGGAAATACCTCTGGAGAAAGTGACCTGGGCTGACACCTCAACTTCGGTGTGGCAAAGAGCGTCCTCAAAAACCCTTTCTCTCCTCCCTGGGAGCACAGCTAGGACATGTTTCCCAGACTCCGTTACAGTTAAATGTGGCTAAGTGACCGAGTTCTAGCCAGTGCCATGTGAGCAGACACAATGCATGAGGACCCATAAAACCTCCCTGAAATGACCAGCCAGTGCACTTTCCTATTGTGCCAATGGCGTGTCAATCCCCAGGGCAACCTTGGGAGCCATGTGTGGAGGAGAGTGACCCCACACCACTGCTGCCACCACGAAGCAACCAGGAACAGCTGTTTAGATTGTTAGGAGAATCTGAAAACAACTTACTGTGTTAGGCGCTAAAATTTTAAGATCTGTTATAGCATCTAGCACAACCCTAATTCAGATGGGTAAAAGCAGGGAAAAGAGAGGTGGGGAGAAAACAGCACACCTGAGTACCTTAAAAAGTTCAATAAGGGCTGGACACAGTGACTCATGTCTGTAATCCTAGCACTCTGGGAGGCTGAGGTGGGAGGATTGCTTGAGGTCACAAGTTCAAGACCAGCCTGAGCAGGAGAGAGATCCCATCTCTACAAAAAATAGAAATATTAGCTGGGTGTGGTGGTGCACACCTGTAGTCCTAGCTACTCGGGAGGCTGAGGCAGGAGGATCCCTTTAGCCCAGGAGTTGGAGGTTGCAGTGAGCTAGATTGCACCACTGCACTGTAGCCAGGACAACACAGTGAGACTGTCTCCAAAAAAAAATTCACTATGGCTGGCACATACTGTTTGGAGGAGGGAAAAGAAGCAGGTATGTGGCAGGTGGGGTGAGGGGTGAGTTGCACTGGGAAACACAGGGCCAGGTCGGGAGAGCAGGGGGCAAAGAGACCTGACTTGGATTTGAAGAAGAGCAGTACCCCCAGAGGTACTAGGCTCCAAGGCACTGACTGACCCAGAGGAGGCAAACTCCAAAGAAATGAGAATAGAGGCCCCATGTCAGATCAAGACTGTTGGTAAAATAGCAGGCTCTAATCAGATACAGCCCAACGCCTTCCTTCTGACAAGTTGCAGTCCAGTTCAATGGCTGTTGGCCTTCGTTCCAGGCAGTGCCCACGTTCTGTTTCCCAGGTCTCACGGGCCCTTGCTTTCACAGAATCTTAGCACATTTCTCCTAGAGAGGCCAGGTTGCTTCAGATAGGCCATTGTGAGTGTCCCTCCTTGAGTGGTTTGGTTTCTCGGGGGAAGGAAGGTGCAGGTGACTCCGCACTTCACCACTGTGCAAGCGCACTCGAGGCCTTCCCTTTCCCATTTCAGATCCCTGCAGCTGGACTCCAAGGACCTCCTTGGCGACAGCGCTGATCTGGTTTCTCCGCAGAGGAACTGCATGACCCCATCTGGGAAAATATAAACCCCACCTACCTACCTGCCCATTTGGAAATGCAGACTTGAGGACACTAAGTTCATTCTTACCTATGTGCTAGTAAGTACACAAAAAGATGCTCAATGTCACTGTCCTTAGGGAAATGCAAATTCAATCACAATGAGATTCCAATGCACACCCACTAGAAAGCTGTTTAAAAAGACAGTACCACCTGTTGGCAAGGATTTGGAGAAACGGGAATCTTCATACCTTGCTGGTGAGAGTGTAAAATAGCAAGCTACTTTGAAAAACAGCTTAGCAGTTTCTTAAAAGGTTAAGTAAACATAAACTTACCACATGACCTAGTAGTTCTACTCCTAGGGCTCTAGAGAAATGGAAACATACGTACACAAAGATTTGCACAAGAATGTTCAGAACAGCATTAGTCATAGCTCAAAACTGGAAACAGTCCAAATGCCCATCACCTGGTGAATAGATAAACACGATGTGTGTGTATCCATACAGTGGAATATTTCCCGGTGATTAGGAAGCCAAACTACTTTGCTGCTGATTATGAAGGAGACAAAAAAATCAAATTAAATTAAAATTTTAAAAAATGTACTACTCATACATGCTACAACATGGATAAACCTCAAAAACACTAAGTGAAAGAAGCCAGACATGAAAAACCACACATTAAATGATTCTGTTAACGTGAAATATCTAGAAAAGGCAAATTTACGGAGATAGAAAGCAAACCCGTGTTTGTCTGTAGCTGGGGGCGGGAGCAGAGAGAAACAATGAACAGGCAAGATGTGAGGTAACTTTTTGGGGTGATGACAGTGTTCTAAAACTGGAGGTTGGCGATGGTTGCACAATCCTTGACTACTAAAAATCATAAATTGTACACTTATAATATGTGAATTTTATGGTATACTTATAGATCAATAAAGCTGCTAAAAATTGTTTTAAGAGAATTTATTGGTTCAATAAAGGAAAGCTCTAGAGCTGTGATGTCAATTTGATCGTCTCCAGCACGTAGGGCTATTGAGCACATGAAATGTAGCTAGTCCAGACTGAGATGTGATGTTAAGGGTGAAATACACACTGGATTTCATAGACTTAGCATGAATATCAAAATGTATGACATTATATTCATAATAGTTTACATCATTACATATTTACATGGTAATATTTTGCATATATTAGGTAAATATTTTTAAAAATTAATGTGGCTACTACTATACCATCTGGCCCCTGTTCATATCCTGATCTCATCTCCTACCACACCTCACTCTCTCAGCACCAGCCGCCTTTCCTTGAATACCCCAAGCACATGTCCACCTCAGGGCCTTTGCACTTGCTGCTTCCTCCATCCAAGGAGTTATCTAAGGTTCCATGGCTCACCTCTTTCATGTCTTTGGCCACCTTCCTTGGTCACCCAATTTAAAGTTGAAACCTTCCCTCTCTTTCATCCAGCACCCCATCCCCTTTTCTGCCTTATATGTGTCCTTAGCACTTACCACCATCTAATGTGCTAAAATTATGTCTTTATTTTTTTGACTCCCCCCATGAAGACTCATTTTGTTTAATGCCTACGATATGCCTGGCACATAGGGCACAACAATAAAAATGTGTTGATTGAATGCATGGTGTCCAGTCTTGGCGGTCCAGTTAATAAGAGGCTGATCTTCTCTCTACAGAAGATGAAGATCCCTCCACTGACAGCACTGAACTTCAAGCTGCAGTTTTCACACCACTTACAGCCACTTCTTGTCATCTCCACCTCCAGCACCGCTGCTACTCCAGCCTAATGCACCAGCCCCTCCTGTCAGGTTTATAACAGCAGCTTCCTAGCAAGTCTCCTCATTTCCCCTGCCCTGTTCTAATCCATCCTCCATACAACAGCCAGTGATCTTTAAAAAAAAAAAAAATTGGATCAGGTCAGTCTGGGGTGCACACCACCCCTGGTTTGAGAACCACCACCATCAGCCTCCCCAGCCCCAGCTGGCTCCATTCTCCCCATGCCCCCCTGGTTGGGCAACCTTGACCTGTGAGTTCTTTGGCAAGGCCAAACTCTATTCCACTCCAGGACCTCTGCACATGCTATTCTAGTCTGAAACATTCTCTCTCCCCTTCTTCACCTGCAGCAACATGGGCCAAGAGTGGAGTAACTTTAGCAGCATTGCTCCCCAACCCCAGCTGTGTGTGCACACGCACACACACACGCGCGCGCGCACACACACACACACACACAATCTAAGTAAAAACAGGGAGCCTGGTGTGCAAACAGAGCTTCAAGACAGGTCTGGCTCAAGCCCACCTTCCAACTAGACTGCTGCCCTTAGGCTTGGGTACCTGCAAATTGTGGAGCCTCAGTTGTTGCTCCCCAAAGCCTACTCATCCTTCAGGACTTAGCTAAATGGTATTCACTCCAACAGGTCCCGCCTCCAAATCAGGTCTAGCACTATTCCAATCACATGTTCTATTTTTAAAATTTATTTGATATCTCCTCCTCATAAACTTTGTGAAGGCAAGGATGCTGTCTGCATTGCTCTACTGTATCTCCCATGCCTCACAAATGCTTTTTTTTTTGAGACAAAGTCTCGCTTTGTTGCCCTGGCTAGAGTGAGTGCCGTGGCGTCAGCCTAGCTCACAGCAACCTTAAACTCCTGGGCTCAAGCGATCCTTGTGCCTCAGCCTCCCAAGTAGCTGGGACTATAGGCATGTGCCACCATGCCCGGCTAATTTTTTCTATATATATTAGTTGGCCAATTAATTTCTTTCTATTTATAGTAGAGATGGGGTCTCGCTCTTGCTCAGGCTGGTTTCGAACTCCTGACCTCCAGCAATCTGCCAGCCTCGGCCTCCCAGAGTGCTAGGATTCCAGGCATGAGCCACCTCGCCGGTCCAAATGCTTTTTTGAAAGGAATTCCTTTTGCCAGAATAAATGCACAATGAAAATGCTTGCATGTGGGCGTGTGTGTGTGTGTGTGTGAGGGGGGGGGGAGAGAGAGACATGGAAGAAGAAAATGGTGGAAAGAAAGAGACTTGCAGGCCAACTCCATCCCCCTCCTTGAAGTTTATGAGCAAGGAGTGCCCAGCCCAGCCCTGCCCTGCCCTGCCCTGCCCCTCACGTCAAGAGTGTCACCCTGAGGCCAGGTGAGGTGGCTCACACCTGTAATCCCAGCACTTTGGGAGGCAAAGGCAGAAGGATCACTTGAGCCCAGGAGTTCAAGACCAGGTTGGGCAACAGAGTGAGACCAAATCTCCACGAAAAATTTTAAAATTAGCTGGGTGCAGTGGCACGCGCCTGTAGTCCAGCTACTCAAGATCTGGAGGCAAGAGGATTACTTGAGGCCAGGAATTCAAGGTTGCAGTGAGCTATGATCACACCACTGCACTCTAGCCTGGGCGACAGAGCCCCTACCTCAAAAAAAAAAAAGTCACCCTGGCACAGCTCCACCCTCCTCTCACCTAGTGCAAAGAGATCTGTCCTGTAATTGGTTTTCATTCCAGAGATGTAGGGTTTTGAGTAATGATCGGGAAGGAAAACAGACACTTCACATTTGGCATTTGGAAATTCACAGCCAAGCCTCTTTGCAACACTGTTTTCTCCCTGGGGCTAAGTTGAGCAGGTTATAGCAGCATGGGCTAGAAATCCAGAGGCCTGAGTGCTGCCTTATGCCACCTGCATCAACTCTGGCCAAACCACACATCCTCCCTGCCTTTGGGTTCTCAGCTGCAAAGTGGAAATCATGATAATGACAACCATAATCATAATGTGACTGTCACAGGGATCAAAAGAGATGGTGGGTGTAAATGTATTTGGTAAACTGGAGTGCTCTGTATAAGCTGTAGTTGTAATTGCCACGGTACTGCCCAGGAGATTTGATCTGGCAGGTGTGACCAACTGTGCATGTAACAGGTGCCAGGCCCCTCTGTGAAGTTCTGAGGAAGGGGACCCACGTGACCCATGTGATAGTCCTCATGTGGGCAGGGGAGAATTTTCTTCAGAATACTAGATGTCAGCTTTGCTAGCTGATTATTACAAGTGTTTGCTTTGGAAGGGCACCCCGTCGACTTGCAAGGAGTTGAACTAGCTCCTGGAATGATTAAGGAAGGCGTTTTTAGATAAGTATTATCACAGAACAATCCAATCAATATACATGGCAGTATAAAATCTGCTTGGGGTAATACTGCACCTTGTCATTTTTATGAGCATATTTACAATTGAGGGTTGGTCTCAGGTTATCTACTGTGTATGCAATTCAGGTTCAGTGGCCTCAAGTCCAAGATCTGTTGTGTAAGCAACAGTTCTGGTTAAAGACAAGCCTTTCCAGGAGCTTGCAGAACCTGCAGAGAAGCCATGAGGTCTGCACAGGCGATTCCTGGCATCATTCACAAATCCACCTGCTTGTCATTGGTGGCTCAGATCCTCTCCGAAATTCTGACTTAAAACTATCAGCTCTGTGATTGGTACCTATGGGTCTACAGGGTGACATCCCTAGAATTTGGAAATCAGGCTGCCCTCTGGAAGTTAAACCCTTCAAGTCCACACATGACGGATAGGATTAGTTATCTGTACAGGGCTCCAGAGGGAGCAGGGTGTCTCTCTGGTAAAAGCCGGAAGAACTGGACTTGGAAATTCAACGCAAGCATGCCTGCATGGGAAGCATGTAGGGGCCTAATTAAATCTCAGAAAAGCTTCTTAACAGCAGGAAAGTGGCTGCAAAGAATCTAGAAGATACCAGAGAGGAAGTGTCTGTTCCATTCTGCAGCACTAACCAGAATAAAGGCTGCTAGGAGAATGGTCCCCAATTGGCAGGCATATCCCCATAGAGATAAAACTGTCCCACTGCAATGACGTTACTAATATGACACTCACATGATTCCTTTTGCTCTGTTTTATGCTCATTAAAACCACATATTTTGACTTCCCATCCAAGATAGAGTATGTACTAAGCAGTCACCATGCGTATCTTGGGAAGTCATATTTTCATCATACATTAATAAATTATAATTTTGACTGGACCTCTTGTGTGTCTATTTCCCTCTCTGAACATGATCAATCCTGCTTTTAGACTAGCACAGCTCACCTCCAGACCCCAGCCCTGAAATGAGTGTGCGGCACCAAGCCGCCACAGCCTCTACTCACATTTCTGAAAAAATTTTATTTATTTATTTATTTGGAGATGAGGTCTCACTATATTGCCCAGGCTGATCTCGAATTTCCTGGCCTCAAACAATCCTCCCTGCCTTGGCTTACCAAAGTGCTGGGATTACAGGCATGAGCCACTGTGCCTAACCCATCCACATTCTCATTCATTTACTGATAAGGAACCACAGCTTCAAATTCCCATTCTGGGCATTTCCATGACCAATCAATGGGACTTGAAATGGGAGGAGGAAACCTTCTGCCACTGCAGCCCTGGCCTCGCATGACTTCCTGGCCTCTAACAGCTTGGTAAGTGTTTCTAATGACAGTAGCTACGTTAAGCATAATTTCAGGAAATGGCAAACCAGCTTATATTGTCCCAAATCACGGTTATTTTCTGGAGTACAGTCATCTGTCTATTCATATAATGTACATTAAAAATAGAACAAAGAGTAGTCATGCCATTTTCTAAATATTGCTTTGCACACGATCTAGCATCTAGCGATGGCATTAAATTCCTGCGTATAGCAAAGAACAGCACATCATGGACTCAAAGATCCTTATAAATAAACTGAACAATGTCCAGTGGGCAGATGTTTTAAGCTGGGGCCATTGAAAACAATGTTTACAAAGTGTTTACATCAGTAAGGTAAAAACCTTGTTATAGTAAAGAGCAAGTCTGGAATATAAACTTGTATTTAAAACTACGTTTTTGTATTTAAAAAAGTAGCTTCATATATAGAAAAAAAGAAAATATCAACGAAAGTGAGAATTTGGTGAAAGGCGTCTAGCCTCTGCTTTTACTTTTCTGTTTTTACCAAATGTTCTGTGAATCTTTATTACTTTTATAGTGAAATATATATATATATATATATATATATATATATATATATATATATATATATTTGAGACACACTCTCACTCTGTTGCCTGGGCTAGAGTGCCATGGCATCAGGCCAGCTCACAGCAACCTCAAAGTCCTGAGCTCAAGCAATCCTCCTGCTTCAGCCTCCCAAGTAGCTGGGACTACAGGCATGTGCCACCATGGCTGGCTAATTTTTTCTTTATATTTTTAGTTGGCCAATTAATTTCTTTCTATTTTTAGTAGAGACAGGGTCTTGCTCCTTGCTCAGGCTGGTTTTGAAATCCTGATCTTGAGTGATCCTCCTGCGTTGGCCTCCCAGAGTGCTAGGATTACAGGTGTGAGCCACCATGCCCAGCCGAAATAGTTTTCATTTCTTAAATTACCCTTTGAAGAAGCAACCAAGAAAAAGAATGGGGAAAGGACTCTGAGGACTGAAAGCAGAGGCTACTTGAACGTCATAAGCAATTTTCTCACATGTTGCAAACAGTACGGAAAAAATACCCTTCCTAGGACTGGGACTGATCCGACTGCAAGGAAGAGCATACACTTAATAAGATGGCCTCTGCTGGGAACATACTGCCAGGACAGTCACCACCAAGCCTTCTGCCAGTCACAAGAAGAGAAATAGTGAAGGGCCAGGGTTGGTTTAATCTGACTCATTTGTGTCCACAAGGGTCATGGTGGGGACATGGTTAAACTGCCTTTGCAAATCCCCAATGCTTGGCCATTCCCTTGGCCAACAGAAGGGCTGCGGTTTGGGTACAGTCAGGTGGGGTACGATCTGTCTTCCATTTCACAGAATGAGTAGAGGATGGACCTCAGAAGTCTGGAACAGTCTCAAGTTCTGACATTGCCAAAAGCATAATGAAATTACAATAGTAAATCTGAATCTTGGTGGAAGCTCTCAACTTTTCTATTTGCCCTGAAACTGAATGAATCTTGTGTTGACAAACTCTTCTGAGATTCCCCTTCCACCCCATTGCTGAAATCAAAGCAGCACTGGCTTTCATAACAGATGTTTTAAGCACCTGAAGTTTCTGGGGCAGAAGATTCATTCTTGCCTCTATATCAAGATAATTTGCATTTGAAGTCTATTTCCAAAAGAATATAGCATTCAGCACATCACTAACACCAACCTTTCTAGGTCACCTGCCCCTCCCATTCTTAAAAGAAAACAAAGCTCCTTGGAAAACCTGCCATAATAAGCAGGTTGGCTTTGAACTTTTAAGATACCAATACTGGGCAATTGGCTCATAATGATCTCTTTACATAAAGCTCCCTAGTGCATGCTGTTATATTTCCTGAGAAAGGAAATGGAAAAGGACTGGAATTGGCTTAATTTGGCCCACCTTGTGTCCAGAAGAGTAGAAATGGGGGTCATGGTTAGATCTTCCTTGCAAACCCCTAATAGCCACTTCTTTTGATCACCTTTCTTGTTTGCTATCTAATTCCAGATTTCTGTGAACAAGCCATGTAAACAGTGCCACCTCTGGGCCAAGTGTGGTTCCTCTCCGCTCCCTAGCCTGAAATCATCGATCAGGAGGAAACAGCCTAATTTGGGGGGCACTGAATCTAGTTAAGACTTGGGTCCCCTCTGAGAATGAGTAGAATAGTATTTTGGGACAGGCTGCCAGGAGGTGTATAGGGCCTCCTGGAAACATTATCAGAGTCAAGGGCATTCAGCTGGAAAGGAGGGAGGGAGAGGAAAAAAAGAAAGTAAACTGGAATGGAAACTGCTGAGGAATGTGTGTTCTTATCTCACATGAGGAGATTCTGAGATGGGAAAAACACATCAATCAAGTGCCAGAAGCAAAGGTATATTCCTCATGTTGGGGTGTGGTGGATAGCCCTGGGGTTCTTTGCTTCCGCCTGCCTGCTGGGAAAGCACACACAAGAGAAACTCTGGAAGCCTGAGCAAGAGCGAGACCACATCTCTACGAAAAAAAAAAATAGAAAAATTAGCTGGGTGTGGTGGCGCATGCTTGTAGTCCCAGCTACTTGGGAGGCTAAGGCAGGAGGATCGCTTGAGCCCAGGAGTTTGTGGTTGCAGTGAGCTATGATGATGCCACGGCACTCTACCCCAAGCGATAGAACAAGACCCTGCCTCAAAAAAAGAAAAAAAGAGGGACCATGGGCTGATAGGACAAGTGACTTCAAGAGCACAGGAGATTTGCACCATTCCTTTCTCTGTTCGAGACCAAAAAACTCCCAACAACCAGTGGGAACCACCTTTTGCCACAACCGAGTCCCCCTGTCTGGGAAAAAGAGAATGTGGGGAAGATGGATGAATCAGACCGTGCTGGGCACAGGGAAGGGCTCAGCACACACTTCATTGAATCAATGCACACAGATGCTGGGAGACACTTGTGCCCAGGGCAGCCTAGGCTGCAGCGCCAACCAGCTCTCTCAGCGGGCCGCCTCCTCTTTCTGTTCTGCATCCCTGGTGCTCAACCACAGCTCAGAGACCAGCCCCAGAGTTTTCACTGCCCCCACGATCCCCCAATCGACGCTTTCTCACTGGGATTGTAGAGCAAAGTTAGGGAGCTCTCCTAACACAGGTGGGTGCCTGGGCAGTTCTAAGGCCTGACCTATGGGCAAAGCATGGTGCTATGCCCTGGACAGGATGTTGACAGTTGACGAGGAAGGGGTCAGCCACTCATGCCAACAACTGGACACTGTTCTTACCCCTGGAGGGGGCAAGTTGTAAAACATAGCGTTTCTAGAAATAATGCATGGTGATACACATTTATTCTATACCTGGTCACAGTAAATCTCATACACCCAGACCACAGCCAGGTTGAGAGTGCCAGGCAGCTACCAGCAGCTGGAGGAAATGGAAGATCATCCGCTCTGTTGCTCATGGCCACTGTGGGCAGAAAGCAAAGCTGTCTCATTGGGCCTACTCGGAGGCAAGGAGGCCACATTCCCATTTCCGGGCACCAGGGATGCCCACAGAGGGTCGTTCCCATTTGGAGCTTCCAAAATCTGAGGCATCTCTCTGGGAGCCGAGCCTTGGTTCCAACAAGTGGTTCTGAGTCCAGGCTCTGCCAGAGTCCCAAGCACCTGGAGCTGATGTCAAGTCAGCTTAGGGGCTGAAAAGGGACTGGACCGCAGAGCAGCCTGGGGACCCTAGGGCCTCAGGGCCGATGATCCTTTCTGCGGAGTTTGTGTCCCACCTGGGAACCTCGCCGGGCAGCTTTCACCAGGCCTTTGAACTGTCCCTGCAGCTTCACCTTCTTCCTGCAAGGACAAGGAAAGGTCACAGAAAGGTTACATCTGGCCGAGAACAGGTGGCCCCCTTCCTCTTACTGTCAAATGACGGTTCCCCCCAGCACCACAGGGATGGGGAGAAGGGACCAGTGGTGGGCAGCACATGAACTGGGCAGACCAGGTGCGGCGCCAGCTTCCACATGGCTCATGTCCTGACTGGGCCGCTCCATTCTGGCACAACCTCCGGCAAATGGGCCTCTCTTCCCTCTTCCTCTAATGTGTGTCTGAGAAGGTCCAGCACACTGTACTTACCCATCCTTCCATGTAAAGGTAACCTTTGTTCAGCAGAAGCTTTTTTGTGATTGAAGTTTAGAACACCATTTCTCGAGCATGGCCCTTGTACTCTCCTAAGAGCCCTGGCACAATCATAACTCACTGCAACCCAGAACTCCTGAGCTTAAGCGATCCTCTCCCGCCTCAGCCTCCCAAAATGCTAGGATTACAGGCATGAGCTACTGCACCTGGCCAAGAGCTTTATTTAATGGCCAGAGTTGGAAACAACTCTAATTTTCCACCAGTAACAGGATTAGAAAAGCAAATTACATAAAGCTATTAAAAATGATCACTACGTATATACTAGAAAATTTCTGCATGACATAAAGTCATGTTTAAAACAGCAGTTCAAGTCAATAACATAGGTAGGTACTGACTACATGTAGGTACATGTTAGAAGGTAAAAATAAAGCCAGGCATGGTGGCTCACACCTACAATCCCAGCACTTTGGGAGACAGAAGTGGAAGGATCACTTGAGGCCAGGAGTTCAAGACCAGCCTGGGCAACATAGTGAGACCCCATCTCTACAAAAAATAGAAAATTAGTTGGGTGTGGTAGCACATGCCTATAGTCCCAGCTACTCTAAGGCTGAGGCAAGAAGATCACTTGAGCCCTTGAGCCCAGAAGTTTGAAGTTGTAGCTATGATGATACCACTGCACTCCAGCCTGGGCAACAGAGTGAGACTTTGTCTCAATCAATCAATCAATGTATGTAAAAGACTGGGCAAGACTCAAGGGATTGAGTTGCATGAGAATGAGGCCTTCCCTTCTTTGGAGTACTGAGCTCCTTGTCCCGCCCCAAGCTTGCCCTGCCTGCCCAGCCCGCACCAGCCCGCCCCAGCACGCCGGCATACCTGCGATTGAGCTTGGTTCTAGTGAGCGGGATATAGGCATATGGATCAAGTCGACCTTTCTTCTTCACGTCACCCTTTGCTTTCTGCTCATCCGGAGAAACAGAGTCAGCTAGGAGGGTGAGGGACCCCCTTCCACCCTTGCCCTTGACCAAACAGGCCCTAATCTTCCCTTCCCTTCACTCTCTGCCTTAGGAGGTGCCAAAGAGTGAGCACTTGTATGTAGCCCTGCAAAGCCATTCAACAAGGTCCCCGACTGCAGACACCAAGAAGACCTTGGTGTGCCCCTTCTTCTTCCCTGGCCTCAGTCTGGCTCCAGGACAGTGATGGGCACAGATGCCCTGCTCCTCCTTGCCCCTCCCTGGCACCTGTCCAGTGCCAAGAGACCCTATTCCCCCACATGCAGCTCTTACCTTGGACTTGTATTCAGCACCAGGAGTAGCTTTCTTGGTCACGGGGCGATGGATGCCAGTGCCTCCAGCTGAAGGGAGAACAGAGACCATGAGTCAGGCAGAGCAAAGTAGCCTCCTCTTGGAGGAAGGCCACAGGCACCACAGGCCACGGGCACCTCTGCTGCAAGGGCCGGCCTCTCACAGAAGCAGATGAAAAAAGATCAGGAACTTGGCTCTTTCCCTTACCAAGCAACACAATGAGCTTCCTTGAGGAGGGACTGTCAGTGGTATGATAGACCATGGGCTCCTCAGACTGACCCAGAATCCTCAGAGGCCTACCAGGGACCCCTGGCGACACACATTCTCCACTAACATAAAGTAACCCATGTTCTCCAAAGTTACGCTTGCTCAATTTGTTCTAGAAGGAACAGGGGCTTTATTTATTTATTTATTTTTTTGAGATACAGTCTTACTCTGTTGCCCAGACTAGAGTGCCGTGGCACCAGCCTAGCTCACAGCAACCTCAAACTCCTGGGCTCAAGCGATCCTGCTGCCTCAGCCTCCCAAGTAGCTGGGACTACAGGCATGCGCCACCATGCCCGGCTAATTTTTTCTATATATTTTTAGTTGGCCAATTAATTTATTTCCATTTATAGTAGAGACACAGTCTCACTCTTGCTCAGGCTGGTTTCCACCTCCTGACCTTGAGCGATCCTCCTGCCTTGGCCTCCCAGAGTGCTAGGATTACAGGCGTGAGCCACCACGCCTGGCCAAGCCCCTTAATCTCATCTCTAAAACAAGGCATTTTAGGCTTTCCCACCCTTATCTCATTTACCAACACTGTGAGATGGAAGAGCAGCTATTTATCCCCCTGTACAGATGTGAAAACTGGCCTAGAGAGATCAGGGTCCTTGCCCAAGGTCAGTTGTCATCTCCAACCCAACACACTCATGGACAGAATCCTATAACACCAACCCAGGAGGACTCTCTCAGACACCAATATGAATCCCACCCCCGCTTATTTTGTTTACAGATGAGAAACTACAAGCTGAGTGAGGCAGTATAACCAGGCCAAGGTCACACAGCTAAGAAGCAGCTGGGTAAGCAGTCCCAACCCCAGGCCTCCTGCTTCATCAACTGGCCCTACTGCTTTTATGCCACACCAGCCCAGAGCAGAGCAGGTGAGCTTGGGCCCTGGCTTATAGGGGCAACAGGAGGGAAAGCCATGAGGTGCTCTAATTGGGTTAGGATGCTCTGGGGTTCTGAGGACACACCCGATACTGGAATCAGAGACTTCCACAGGAGCCCCCAGTCCTCCAGATGCAAAGCAAGGGCTCTGCTGCAAGGGCCTGGGGCAGGGGTCCTGCAGGGGCTGCCCTGGGAGGAAGCACAGGTGAAGCCACCTTCATACTTCCAGTAGCTGCTCTAACGAGGGCAATAGCCAATAGGTCCACAGAGAAATGTAGAGGGGAACTCTCCTGGCCAGGCCCAACACTAACCAACTCTCATCCTCAACACAGGCCAGGTGGCTGCTCCAAACCCAGCCTGACTCAGGGCTGGAGCTCTTAGGGTGGACAAAAGGCAAACAGCTCTCGGGAGAAGGGGTGGGCTGTAAGCCTCATGGAAGACCTGAGGGTGGGGAGGAGCTGGGGCTCAGGGGTCCCATGCACAGATCTCCTAACCTGGGGCTCTTCCTCACACCCAGGCCCCTTTGGCCTCCAGTCCAGTCTTAGGTGTCCTATCAGTCAATCTTTGTTGGCACCAACTGAATGCAACCAGGCTGTCTGCCGTTCCTCCCTGCAAACTCCCCTGTCTGATGCAGGTGACAGGGATCAGTGTGGCCCTGAAAAGCGGAAGCCTCACCTTGGTACTGAGGAGGCATCTCCAGCTCCTCCTCATCAGCCTCTTTCTGACGCTTAAGCCTCTGTTGCTTTTTCTGTAGAGAGGTAACAAGCAAGGAGTCAGTGACCGAGGGGATGTGACCGTCCTCGTTATGGTCAACAGTAACAGCCACGAAAAAAAAAAAAAACAGTAACAGCCATGTAATCTGCACTGAGCACATAAGGCCCTCTGCCAAGCACTTAGTCTGCCTCTTACAGACAGGGAAACTAAGGCCCAAAGAAGGGCAATTAACATGCAAGACGACACTGCTGGGCAGCACAGGGGCGAGGCTCTCGCCCACGACCTGACTGCCGGGCTCGCTCTGGCTGCTCCTGCTGTCCCTCCACAGAGCTCCGAGGGTGCAGTGCCCATTGCGCCCCATGATGACAGCTTAACCCCAGCTTTCCTAAGATGGAAAATGAGGAGGTAGCCTCTTCAGAGAATGGCTCTACCAGTTATTCACCTCATACAAACTCACACAAACTCCACCTCACTCTCCATATTAGTCACTTGCTCACTGATCCCCTAAGTGCCAGGCCCTTGGGACAGAGAGGGCAGGATCCTGTTCCTATGCTCCAGGGGCTCTCAAGTAGTCACCACTGTCCCTCAACAATGCTACTGTCCCAGTAGTTATGAGCACAGGCAATGGCAATGAGACATGTCTACTCGGCCAGTTATACTCAGCAGGAAGTGACTGCACCTACAGCACGCCAGGCACCGTGTTAGGTGGTCCAAGGGAGAAAGGCGGGCCTGACAGCAGCTCTGGCCCAGTAGGCATTTGAGCCCCGTAACTGACACTCAGGCCAGGTGGAGGCATGTGGTGCAGGGAGGAGACGCAAACAGAGATGACCCCACACTGTGGTCTGTGCCCCTGCACACAGACCTCAGGAAGCCTCTTAAAACTGCAGATTCCTGGGGTTCCCAGAGAATCTAGAGGCAGGGTCAGGGCCCCACCAGGGGGAAGAAAGTGCCAGGTAAAAGGATGAGCCTAGACAGTGGGGACAGGCTGGAGCACACACAGGCTGTCTGGGGAAGGGGGGCTCCAGGTCCATTGGCTGAAGCCCAGCAGAGCAGGCTCCTCATAGACAAACAGAAACTAGGACAAAGTGTGATGCTGGCTGCACAGTGGAGGGTGACAGCTGAGCGTGTTCTGGGTTCAGTTGGTGCCTGGCCAAGGCCAGCCCAGCCCACTGACCTTCAGTGGAGGCTGCCACTTGCACCCCATCATTTTATGCTCCCATAACTGGGCTGCAGAAGTAGGACTCAGCAACTGCTGTGCAAAAAAGCCTCTGGGATCTCAGTGGCAGGTGTGGACTTGCCACACGCCAGCCCCAGAGTGTGGCCACACTGGGGCCTTCTCCGTGCCTTGAGACAAGGAGCCCGACAAGTTCTGCTCTGCTCTGGGTGGTGGGGCCATAATTAGAGGGCCACGGTCAGCTTTTCCCGGCCTGGAAGAAGAGTAGGCTGCCGAGGGACTGCAGAGCCACGTGTGAAGCTGTGCTGAAGGAAACAGCGAGGCTCTGAGCAGAAAAAGATTTCCAGGCAAAGTGAATAATCACAAAGAATTGCCATGACTGACTTAGCATCACTAAGTGCCAAGCATTTACATATCAGCCAGGATTTGAGCCCAGGCAGCCTACTTCTGGAGACACACTCATCCAGCAGACTACTGCTGTCACCTGGAATTGGAGATGGGCTGTATCCTCAGAGGGGCAGATTTCTGACCAAGGAGAGGAAGGGTGCCCAGTAGGTGGAGCTGTCCCACACTGGAGTGGGCTGCTGGGGCAGTGGAGGTCACCAGGGCTTTTGAGCAGAGGCAATGCTACTATTCAAGGGCATCCCTGACAGCCTCCCTGCATGGGGGAGCGGCACCTCCAAGATCCTCAGGTACCCTCTGACCCCAGACTCTTTCTCTTATGTTTGGTTTTCACCCAGTGAAATTCACCACTGTCATAATGCCTTAATGACAAAGCAGCTCCTGGGGCCATGGTGAGCAGATGGGCACCTGGCAAGGACAGGGGCAAACATTCATAAATACAACACTTAGGAAAACAGGAATTCAGGGGAGTAAATCATGTCACGTATCAGGCTCTGTGCTAACGTGTGTTACATGCCCAGTCTTATCAGACTGTCCCAGTAATGCCACAAGATGGTCTACTTACAGCCCCATTTTACATATCAGGAACTGAGGCTTCGAAAGGTTAGTCTGAAGCCAAGACGGAACCCCAGAGCCTCTTCCTCACTAATCTACTGAACCCCAACCTAGGCATCTCTCACCTAGGGGTGTGTCCAGGAAGGCTGCCTGGGCTAGGAGGACATTTGCCACAGGATGCTCAGAAGTGCGGCTCACTGGGCTTGCAAACAGAAAGTTTCAGTTGATGGGCTGGTCCCAGAACACCCTTGCTGATTCAGGTGGGCACAGGTGAGAGTCTGTGTTCCATCCCAGCAGGCAGCACTGCCAGGTCAAGACAGGTAATTGTGGCCAGGCACGGTGGCTCATGCCTCTAATCCTAGCACTCTGGGAGGCCGAGGTGGGAGGACTGCTCAAGGTCAGGAGTTAGAAACAAGCCTGAGCAAGAGCGAGACCCCTCTTATAGGAATATTGACAGTAAAAGGAAAAAAAAAGAAAAATAAATAAAACAAAAAAGAAGAAATATTAAAAAAATAAAAAAAAAAAGAGTGAGATCCCATCTCTACTAAAAATAGAAAGAAATTAATTGGCCAACTAAAAATATCTAGGAAAAAAATTGGTGGTGGAGTCATGTGAATCCAAGTGACTTTAGCCAAAAAATAAAAAAAATAAAAAACAACAACAGCAACAACAAAATTCATGGTGGCGCATGCCTGTAGTCACAGCTACTCGGGAGACTGAGGCAGGAGGACTGCTTGAGCCCAGGAGTCTGAGGTTGCTGTGTGCTAGGCTGACGCCACAGCACTCTAGCCCAGGCAACAGAGTAAGACTCTTTCTCAAAAAAAAAAAAAAAAAAAACAGACAGAAGGTGAATTGTGGCAAAGGGGTTAAATTTCTGGGCTCAGGAGACTCGAAAACCAGGGTTCAAATCCCTGCTTTGCATCTAATAAACGCCGTGACCTTGAGCAGGCTTGCCTATCTTCTGCACCCTCCTCCGACACAGGGATGACAGAGTCCCTATCTCCCGTGAGGATTAGGAGGTGACGTGGCTCTCAGAATAGTGTCTGGCACACAGTGTCTGCTCCACCGTATGATGCCCCACTATGTGCAGGAACACACAGGCCAGCAGCTGCCCTTACAGCCCACACAGCATTCGATCTCGGGGAGAAACAAGGGCTTTGCCTCCTTTCAACTGGACAATCAGCCCAACCCTGAAGGCCAACGGGTGCTAAGCCCCGACTCGCAGCCCCACAGGGGTCAGCCACCTCACCCGCTGGCGTACACACACCCATGACCCTCTGGGCTGCCTGCCATGCGCGTCCCTGGAGCCACGAGCACTCGGGAAGAAGGCAGGAGCGATGTCTGTGTGCAGGGGTGGATGAGAAGTTACAGGTCCCAGGCTTAGGGTTGAGACCTCAGCCTCCGTCCGCGGACTACTCACACTGCTGACGCCCACGTCTTCCATCAGATCAGCCATCTCTTCATCCTCACCTGGAGCAAAGAAGAGAGGCCCGTGAGCACTCTGGGAGCCCCTCGAAAGCCCTCCTGTCCTTCTGCCTCCTCCTGGCTCGCCAGCTTGAGGGGGCACCAACTCCAGCCCCAGAAACTGCCTTCCCCAGACCCTTGTGTTCTTTCTGTGAGATGAGAGGAGACCCTGGAACACTGCCCCTTTCTCCTTCTCATCCTAGGCCCCAGGGATGATGGCCTCATAGGGAAGTGGTGACCCAACTTGCGAGGTGAATATGGCTTTTTTGGGACTAGAAGAAAGCCCCAGGTTTCCTGGGGCACCAGGCACTCTCCCTGGCCCTGCTTCTGCCCCCACTGTGCCAGGACTGCTGCATTCTCCTGCTTCAAAACTGTCCCCCCATGTGTGCTGACACTGTGTGGGGAGATAAAGCAGCATGGAACAGACCAGCTGGAGGGAAGAGAAACTCAGGCAAAGTCAACCAACAACCCAAACAGAACAAAGATAGCACACGACCAAGTGTGTAGGACTGGGCAGGCCCCAGGCTTGACAAGAGTTCTGGGGGAAGGAGACGCCAGGCTGAGGTGCCAAGGATAGGCTACAAAGGACTGGAGGAGGGACCCAAAGAGCAAGGATGGTTGGGAAAGGCAGGAGGAGAGGGGAGGGGCATTCTCAGCCCCAGGAACACCTGGACACCAGGGAGACGGGAGAGTGTAAGGGGGTGAGAGGGGAGAAAACAATGATGGTCACATTTACACCGAGCATGTGCACGTGCTGTGCGCATGTCACGCTGTTTCACCTGCACACCACCACTGTGCAGTAGCTGTCCATATTACGCCCCTTTTGAGTGAGGACATGGAGGCACAGGGAGGATGAGTGAGTACTCCCAGGCACGTGGCTGGTGAGTCAGCACAAGGGGAGCAGCAGGTCTGCTAGCAGGAGCTCCAGCCCCCCAGTTCCTCACAGTGAAAACCCACATGAGGGACACAAGCGTGTTTTAGAAGACCGGGGTGTTTCTCATCTAGTGGATGGGTATCTGCAGGGGGAATAAGAAAGACTAAACAGGACTCTTGGGACAACGAGATCCTGGAACTGGGAAGTTGGGAGGGTTTCAGTCTGGCTCTTTCTGCCTCTAAAGGAACTTCAGAGCCTCAGCCAAGTTTGCGTTAAAAAAAAGGAGGTGGGAGAAAGAAAAAGAGAGGAAGGAAGGAGAAGAAACAAGAAAATAAAAGACTAAGAACGTGCATCACGTGTGGTAAAGGGAAGTACCGTTTCTGAAAGCTTCCTTGATTTACATATGTACTGTATAAATGGCTCAGTTGCAACATACAAGATTTCTTTTCTCCTTTTTAAAAATTTTTTTATATTTTTCCGGAGCCATGCCCAAGAATCCTTGAGTAAGTGGACTCCAAAAAGATTTCTTATGTGATCAAAACAGTATAAGGAACTCAAAAAGTTGCCTTAGATAGGCCGGGCGCGGTGGCTCACGCCTGTAATCCTAGCACTCTGGGAGGCCGAGGCGGGCGGATTGCTCAAGGTCAGGAGTTCAAAACCAGCCTGAGCGAGACCCCGTCTCTACCATAAAAATAGAAAGAAATTAATTGGCCAACTAATATATATAATATAAAAATCAGCCGGGCATGGTGGCTTGTGCCTGTAGTCCCAGCTACTTGGGAGGCTGAGGCAGGAGGATCACTTGAGCCCAGGAGTTTGAGGTTGCTGTGAACTAGGCTGATGCCACGGCACTCACTCTAGCCTAGGCAAGAAAGCGAGACTCTGTCTCAAAAAAAAAAAAAAAAAAAAAAAAAAAAAAAGTTGCCTTAGATAGAAGCTTCTCATGTCTGTTTCTACCTATGCTTCCTCAACGATGGACAGCGAATGAATGAATAAGTGAACACAGGAGTGAACAAATGAATAAAAGTGCAGCCCTGGCCCAGGCCAGGAGCTGCTGCATTCCCAGAATGGGCAGGGACATACCTTTAGCGCCTTCCTCCTCCTCGATCTTGTCGCCATCTTCCTCCTCCTTTATGATCAGCCGGCCATCGGCACTCACTTTGAAGCCATGGTCCTTCTTCTTGCCCCGGCTGGGCCCAGGCTGTGTGGCTGGGGTGGCAGAGTTTGGCATGAGAACGGGGATGGCCAGGCCCAACCCAACTCACACCCTCACTGTGACCAACAAGCCTGGCTCTGGGCTCCCACATGGGTGCTTCTCAGATCCTGCCCACAGACCTGCCACAAAAGCCACCCCCTACCCACCACCCAAGAACCCGGCATCAAGGCCAGCTCCATACCTAGGACTCGCTGGGCCACCTTGGGATCCAGGAAGTTGAGGGGCTCATCGCCACCACCCTCCTTCAGCCACGCTCGGCTCCTCTGCCGAGCCAGCTTCCGCTGCTCCTTGCCCCGGGTTCTTTCCTCCTTCTCATTGTCCTCCTCGTCCTCTGAGTCAGCCAAAATCTCTTCAATGCTGAGGACAGAGAAGCCCCACGTCAGAGCACTCCTGTGAGGCAGGGGTCAATGGGGCACTGCCTGGGCAGGCTCCGGGTTGGGGAGACCAGGGCCCTAGGACCCTCCCATGGTCTCACCTGTCGCCTTTGCCCTGGACAGGTTCCTCCTCCTCTTCTTCCTCCTCCTCCACATCAGCCTGGCTCAAAGCACGGTGTCTCTTGGCCCGGGACTCGGCTTTCCGGATGTTTACCAGGACTTTGTGATACTCTTGGGGCAGCAGCCCCTTCACCAAGTCAAACCTGAGGGTGACAATGAAGGGCCGGTGAGAGGCCCTGGCCAGAGGGCACTGCCCAGAGGTCAGAGCAGCGATTGGAAACACTCAGCTCCTCACCAGCTCCACCCCCACCCATGTACAGCACACAGACCCGAACTTGCGGATGAACTTGGTGAACAGGTTCCGGAGCTTCATGCGGAAGTGCCGTCGCATGTCGTCTGAAAGCTTCCCAATGGCTTCCATCTGCCGGCAGAGCACTGGGGTTTTAGGTGGAGGGCAAGCCTTCCACCCTGCCTCTCCCACTGCTGTCTAGAGCCAGGGCACAGGATCACCCAGGTAAGGGGGAGGATTAGAGCTGCCCTTGGTCCAATCGTGATTCCATAATCTGGGCAGCCCCCATCTTTCCAATAAAGCCTCCTTTACGACATAATGCACCCTACCAAGATGACAGCATTAGTCTTCTGAACAGTGCGTGGCACTCTACATACACGCTCTCACTGGATCCTTAGAACAACCCAATGAGATACATGCTATAATCCAAAATTCACAGATGAGGAAACTGAGGCAAACGGTTACGTGGTTGCCAAGTTGCCACAGAGGCACGAGCTCAGCCCAGGTCTACCTAATGCCATGGCTCCTACTTCGCTGCCAACACCACCAGTTTCTCTCGGTCCCACAAGCCCTCCTGTCGCACTGCATCATTCACTGGCTCAACTCTCCTCAAGCCTCCATCCGGCCTGGGCTGGCTTCCATGTGTGGCTGGCAGATCTTATTATTTGCAGTGCCTCCCAAGGGGGCCGACTTCTGTACATTCTCATAACTCAGAAGTCACTACTCTTGCCATTCTCCCCGGCTCTGGATCCCAGCTAGGCTGCAGGCTCTGGTGGGTGGGGGTAGGACCTGCTGATGCTCATCATCAGCCCCTCCCATCTTGAACCCAAGGCTAGACCCAAAGAAGATACGCAAGGGGGACCCAGAGGCCTGATGTGACTCAACCCAGCAATGCAGAGGGCTCAGAGGACTGTCCCAGCCTGCGGCAAGCCTGGGTTAGGCTTCCCTTGGACAGGAGGTGGCCAAGGACTCAATGCCAAAGGGCTCTTTAGACTCTTCCGCAGCGCAGCTGGAGGTGTTCAGAGGAACCTTCTCAAACTAGGAAGGTCAAAATGCAGCTGAGGGGAGGGCAAGATGAGGGCCGCTGCAGAGGTAGAGCCCAGAGCCTGAGTCCCAAGCCTTGGGTCTGTCCTAGGGCTGCTGCTGACTAGCACCATGACCTTGGAAATCTCTGCCCTCAGTTTCCCCACCTGTACGATGAGGGGTGGCCCTGCCCGCTGGCCTTTGCCCTGCAGAGCCCTTGCCTCAGTGGAGGGCTCTGGGGGTGATAAGAGGCAGCCTGGGCACCGTGCCTGCTTCTGGCCCCCACTGAGTTGGCATTCCCTTACCAGTCCCTTCCCAGACTCCTTAATAGCCTTCTGGCTAAAAAAAAAAAAGTGAAACTTGCTGGCCTTGAGGCCCAGCCACTGGGCCCACACTGGCAAATCAGAGGCCAGCCTGCTGCCCACTGAGGGAATGGGGTACTCACCACCAGCTGCACATGCTTGGCCAGGTGCACCACGTCCATGACAACCACTGCCACCTTGATGAAGCCCAGTGCAGACTTGACCACGTCGCGGGTGCGGGAGGCCAGGAGCAGGCACACATTCTCCAACAGCTGCTCCACCGTGCCGGTCCCCATAAGACCTATGGCAGCAAGGGGGCCACTGTCCCAGACACCCAGAACCAAGACCCCTCCATGGGGAAGCAGCAGCTGCCAACTGCCCCTGCCAGATCACATGTCAGTAGAAGCTACCACTGGGAGCCTTTATGTGTGCCCAGCGTGGTTCCACACAATGTCCTTCGGTCCTTTAGCCACCCTTGAGGTAGGTGCTATTTCTCTCCCCCATTTTAGTGATAAGAAACTGAGATTCCAAGAGGTCAATAAAGTTGCTCGAGGTCTCATGAGGTTGCCAAGAAGCAGGACGAGGACTAAGATCTAGGCATGAGCCCTAATGTCCTCTCAACCACTCTGTGGCCAGACGTAGGGCAGCTGGATGGCACAGCTGCACCGTAGGCTGGGGGGAGGGTGTGAGGAGGGAGCCCCACCACAGCCCTGCAGGAAGGGAGACGGAGGCAGACTGGGCAGGGTGCCGGCTCCTCGTCCTCCCTCCTGGCACCTTTCCCCAGTGCCCACAGCCACCCTGTCCTGACCTTTTGGGCATTTTCCAGCTCTGAGGGCTTCCCAGACCTTCAAGGAAATAAGCATTTACCTTTAAACTCGAAAAGGAGGTGGGTCAGGGCCAGGATGCTGCAGCTGACCATGGTCACTGGGCCCACGAGGCCAGGGTAGATCAGGACGAGGTAGCGCTGCAGGGCCTCTGGGGGCAGAGACCAGGGCAGGTCAACCAGGACAGGGCCAGCCGGAGGAGGGGCACCCCAGGGCCAGGGCAGGGAGCTCCCTCCCCCTTTTTTCTTTGAGGATACTTTGAGGGGTGACTCCCCCCAGGCTGAGAGAGCATCCACCCCCAGCCTACATCACCTAGGCCTCACCTTGCTGGTTCGAGTCAAACCGCAGGAAAGCGCGGCCCATCTCCACGAGCAGGGCAAAAGCGTTATTTCGTGCACCCACTGACACCTCCTTGGTGCATAGGATCACCTGGCCAAGACAGCCCCATTAGCACACACTCCCAGAGCCAGCCTGCCTGGTGTTGGCTGCCTGAGGCAGAAGGGGCAGGGAAAGGCACTCACGTGCCCAGGCAGTGAATCAAGCCCACCCCCACCCCCATGAATGCCTTCCCTGGATCCCAGCATGCACATGGGAGCCACACTCCAGGGACCCCCCCCCAAAAACACACATACCCCCTCACCTCCGGGACAAGGGCAGCGATGAACTCCTCATGCTCAGCTGAGAGCTTCTTCACAATATGTATGAGGCACTTCAAGCGTGGCTGCAGGCAGGGGGCTAACAGTCAGGACTCCTCAGTGCTACCCCCATACCCCTAGGCCTCTATGGTGGCTCCTCTCCTGGAGTTGCCCAGCCTCCCCTGGCACAGCATGTGGCCCCAGGACCCTCACCCTCTTGGCAGGCGAGGACGTGCTTCGCAGCGAGTCCAGCAGGGTCTTCTTCAGGTCTTCCAGGTGGCTCTGCACGAATTGGGCCCCAGGGCCCTGGGGGCTGGCACACACCTCCTCCAGCACTCGGTAGGCCTTCTTCTGCACCCCGTGGGCCTTGCTCTGGAAGGGTGCGTGGCGGACAGGGACAGGTGAGGAAGGGGCTGGGGCTTCGCTCCCATCCAATGCCCTTCAGAGCATCAGAGCGCCCACTGGGAGCTGTGGCCTGCACTGGAGGACTTCAGAGCAGAAGCTGGCCTACCCACCTGGGGCTCAGCAGGCCTGACCAAGGGCCCGTGGAATCTGGACAGCAAGTAGCTAGCTCTTGTCCAGGAACAGGGGCGGGGGGTAATGCTGCAGGGCATGAAGCCAGCCCAGCCCTCCAACCCATTAAGCACCAAACACACTAGCGGCCTGTGCTCAGCGCCTGGCGCGCGCCACAGCCTGTGCACCTGCTGAGCTGCCTGGCGGAGATCTTCTCTCCTTCTATGCCTGATTCCTTGCTATTCCAAAGTACCTCTCAGTCACTACACCTGGGGCACCTTTCCTGAGGTGGGGTGGCCCTGCCTTGACTACAGTGTCCACCTGCACGTTCCACTCAGAGCACCTCTCACACTGTAAGTAACTGCTGTGAAACCGTGCCAGCTGCCAGGGCCCCTGCTGAGCTGAGCTCTGCACAGTTGCTAGCCGCAGTGGCGAGCATTTCCAGTGAAGAACCCAACACGTGCAAAGGCGCAGACCGAGCCTGTAGTATCTGGGACCCTTAGAGCAGCCTAATAACACTGGAGTGAGGGTGAGGGTGGTGGGGGTGGGTTGGGATGGACAAAGGTCAGACCAGGGTGGGACGGGCCTAGCGAGGGAGCCAGGAGCAGCACCACAGCCTTGGTCCTACCTACAACAGACACCTCGGCAGCTCATGCCTGAGCACAGCTGTGCATTTTAGTCACTTTGGCACCCACGTGACAGATGGCTAGACAGGGTATAAGAAGAGCCACTGCAGGAGAAAGCAGACAGGGACCTCATCGTGGGCAGTGGCAATGGCTGGGTGGGGCTCCCGGCCTCGCAGGCTCACCTCTAGGTAGGGCCGCATGGTGGAGTAGAGCTTGCTGATGGCAGCTTCGTCAGCATGAGGAGCCAAGGCCACAACCAGGTCCAGGACAGACAATCTGCTCAAGGGCAGGAGACCAAACATGGGCTCAGGGGGAACCCAGAACCCAGGAGAAGGGCCCAGACTATCCATGTTCCTGTGTCTATTGGGCACGGGGAGGTGGGAGACAAGGTGAGGACGAGGGGCCTCGAAGAAGCACGTGACAGTAACCATAGCGAGCACCTCAGCAAGCAGGCACTGTTTCAGGTGTTTCACCTGTGCCAGCTCCTCACAGCGCCCTGGTGCAGGTACTACTACCATCCCCATTTTGCAGATGAGGACTCAGAGGCAGAGTGGGTAAGTAACCTGTACAAGGCCACACAGCCCGTAAGTGATGGAGCTGGGACTTGACCCAGGGCAGTCTCCTGGGTCCTCATTCCTCCCTAGTAGGCTAAAAGGCCTCTCCAGGAAGGGGGAACTAGTTAGGCCTCTCCAATAGAGCTGAGACATTCACTACCTCAAGACCTCCCCAAATAATTCCAGGGTGAATCCCAGGGCTTCCGGTGAGGCCCCCTCCAGCCTGTGGGCAAGCTGTGAGCACGTTACCTAGTGAAGTCAGAGCTGGCGGGGTCGAGCACCTTCTCGCTGGCTTTTTCCAAGAAACCATTCACCAACTGGCAGCACCAGGGGGATGAGGAGGAGGGCGAGAGGGTGTTGTTGAGGACAGAAATACAGAGCAGCAACAGCAGCAGCTCCCAGAACAGCCTCCCCACCATTTAGAAGCCTCCAGCCCAACCCTCACCACGACTACTGGTATGTGGTCCCACTCTCCAGGTGGCAGAGACCCAAGTGAGCCCTGGTAGGTAGGGCCCTTCTGACACAGCCCACCTTAGAGCAGTCCTCTCTTCCCTCCCTCCAGCAGCTACCTGACACTCGGTTATGGTGAGGTACGTCTTGATGGTTTCCAGCACAGCCCGGCGCGGAGTTGGAGTGTCCCCGGCTGCAACGGGTTGCCCATACAGGTTGAAGAGGATGGGCAGGAAGTTTTTGGCAAAGCGGCTCACTTCGGCACGGTCAGCCTCTGGCAGGAGGATCAAAGTTTATATTAAAGGGACAATATCCTCGATAATGTAGTGGTGAGTAAAACAAGCAAACAAAAATAAAAGGACAGGAGGTGACCCTGCCTCAACGGCTGCTGGGGCACTGTAGCCTGGAGGCCTTCTCTTAGGGGACACTGTGGCAGGACGTGGAACCCAGGAGTTTGGGGTGTATCTGTGACAGGAAGGACTGGGGCCAGGGCAGGGAGAAGGTGCCACAGTGGTCTGTGCTCCTCTGTGGCTCCTATCCTGGGGGCCAGCAAAGTGCCAGCCACACAATGAAGCCTCTGATGCTGACTAAGCCAGTCTGCAGAAGCTGTCAGCACAGTGGAAGTAAAGGGGAGAGAGAAAGGGCAGTCTTCGGTCTCTACTAACTCCTCGGGTCCCCAGCTGAAGCAGCAAAAGATATGCCACAGAGACTAGTTTCTGTGGCTTTGTCTGGCAGGGAGCATAGTAGGCAGGGGGTGGGGCCAGGGGACCTGGGTCATCCTCTCCCCAGTCCCCCACCCCCAGGGCCCAGAGCACACACGCACCTGCCTCACAGCCCTTGGTGATGAGGGTACGCAGGGCCTGGCACACGGTGGCCCTCAGATCTGGGCGCTCGCTGATGGCCATGCCCAGCGTCCGTGCCAGCCCTTTGAAGGAAGTGGCCACGTCTGTGGGCCTCGTGCAGAACCCAGGCAGGAGCGTCCAGATCTGGGGAGGGAGGGAAAGATAAGGGAGAGTGATACCCAGCAACCAGTGCCACTATACTCTCCTACTCATAGCCCACACCTGACCCTTACCTGCCATTGGAGCGTGTCATAGATCTTGGACTCCACTGTTCTGTCTGCCTGGGCCAGGTCCATTGCTGAAGCATGAGACAAGGACACAGTGTGACCCTAGGTACCCTCCTGGCCAAATGGCCTCACTTTACCAAAGTGAAACCAAAGCCCAATGATGAAGATGGGGATATTGGTGATTTCCCCTCCCCATACATTTTTTTTCTTTTAGAGATGGGGTCTCAAACTCCTGAGCCCGAACAATCCTCTTGCCTCGGCCTCCCAGAGTGCTAGGATTATAAGCACCAGCCACCACACCCAGTCCCCTTCCCATAAATTAAATAATAATAATTTTTGATTCTAAAAAGCTGAAACAGACTTATAGAAAACAGAAAGCAGATGTCTCTCCATAATCTCACTCCTACAGGAATGGCCTCTGTTTTTCTTGTGACTTTCTTATACTTCTTCACTTTTTTATTATAATTTTTTTTGTTTGTTTTAAGAAATGAGGTCTCACTCTGTCACCCAGGCTGGAGTACAGTGGCATCATCATAGCTCACTGAAGCCTCCCACTCCTGGGCTCAAGTGATCCTCCTGCCTCAGCTTCCTGAGTAGCTGAGACTACAGGTGTGCACTACCACACTCACTTTCTTATACTTCTTTAAACAGTGCACACTTTTTAAATCATAAAGAGGACCGTACTGTTCATATTGTTCTGTACCCTTGTGTACTTAACAACGAATAAAGGTGGTAACATTGACTGAAGTACTGTGTGGTAGTCCACGTGATGTGCACTTTATGCATTCATGTCATTTATTTCCCTCAATGCAATTGTCCTGCCCCTTGTGCAGATGAGAGGCAGACCCTGGGAAACTAAGTGAACTTGCCCCAACTCACCAGACTTTGGAGTGGCTGAGCTGGGATTCAAAACTCACCATCTACTCAACTCGCCCATCCCTACCTCACAGCCTCTTTCTTTGTAATAATTATGCTGTATTTGGACTGGGGCTTTACCATAACTAATTTAACCAGATCCTACTGAGGGACATTTGGGTTGTGTCTGATACTCTGCTAGTATAAATCACACCATTGGGAACATAAATTGGTGTGTGCTTATCTAATCATTCCCTCAGGACAGATACCTACAGGTAGTACCGCCAGGACAATGAGAGTGCACAAAGGAACCTTGAGAACCATGCCAGGGCTTCCAGGTAATGTTAGTGACTCCTGTTTTAGGGGTTCATCTATATTTTCTTTGATGGGCCTATGTTTCTGTTATATATAAAAGAAAACATTTTTGGTTTTTTTTTTTGAGACAGAGTCTCACTTTGTTGCCCAGGCTAGAGTGAGTGCCGTGGCATTAGCCTGGCTCACAGCAACCTCAATCTCCAGGGCTCAGCGATCCTACTGCCTCAGCCTCCCGAGTAGCTGGGACTACAGGCATGCGCCACCATGCCCAGCCAATTTTTTGTATATATATTTTTAGTTGGTCAATTAATTTATTTCTATTTTTTGGTAGAGATGGGGTCTCGCTCAGGCTGGTTTCGAACTCCTGACCTTGAGCAATCCGCCCGCCTCGGCCTCCCAAAGTGCTAGGATTACAGGCGTGAGCCACCAGGCCCGGCCAAGAAAACATTTTTTAAAAAAATATCAGGGGAAAAATTTTAAGTCAAGTTACTAATACATGAACTATAATTCCAATTGAGCAAAAATATAATATTCTTTTTACACATACAAAACAATGGAAAGGAAAATACATTAAAATTGTAGTAATTATTTTGGGTAGAGGGATTGAATGGTTTTTACTTTCATCATTAAATACTTCCTGTATATTCTATGAGATAATGTTTGAAATCAGGAAACCCTGCCCTAGAGCAGGGTTTCTCAATCTTGACACCATGGACATTTTTGGCCAGATAATTCTTTATTGTGTGAGTCTGTTTTGTGCATTGTAGGGTGTTAAACAGCGTCCGTGGCCCTCTACCCAGTAGATACCCAAGCACCCTTCCCCCAAACAGCACAACCAGAAATGTCTCCGGACATTGCCAAATGCCCCCAGGGCAGCAAAGTCACCTCCTATTGAGAACCACTGCTCTAGACTGGGGACAGCAAACTTTTTGTATAAAGGGCCAGTATTTTAAGCTTTACAAGCCATATGATTTCTGTCATAACTATTTAACTCTGTCATTAAAAAGTAGTGTGACAGACGATATGTAAAAGAATGAACGTGGCTGTATTCCAATAAAACTTTACTTACAAAATCAGGCAGTGGGTGAGATAGTTTACCAACCCTGCCCTGGACCCTCAAAATCCAATGAAAACAGAAGTTCCTGGAGTCACCACCAGGCCACGAAATGTGAGCCAGGGCTGGGCCTGTCCCTCATGCAGGCCTGAGTCTGCTTCACACAGGGCGTGTGTAAACTAGAGGGCAAATAGAGAGGGAAGACTGAGCTCCTGAAGGGATAAACCCGTGCCTCAAGAGACAGGGGAGGGCCGAAGATACGCAGCCTGAAGAAAGAGCATCTCAGTGGGTAGTGATCACCTTCAAATACCTAAGAATTTCTGTATTATTTTAAAAATGTAATAGATATATAAAAACATAAATTGTATGCTCATGTGTCACTTAATGACGGCAATGTGTTCTGAGAAATGTGTCATTAGGCGATTTTGTCATGTGAGAACATCAGAGTGCAAACAAACCTACATGGCCTAGCCTCCTACACACCTAGGCCGTGTGGGGTAGCCTGTTGCTCCTAGGCCACAAGCCTGTACAGCATGTGACCGTACTGAATGCTGCAGACAACTGTTTAACACAATGGTAAGTATTTCTGTTCTATAAACAAAGAGAAGGGACAGTAAAAACATAGCATTATAATCTCATAGGACCACCATCGCTGACTGAAACACCATGTGGTACGTGACCGTGTGCGGGTGTGTGCGTGTGCACAGGCGTTGTGTACACACAGCACACCCACAGGTGTATGAAAGTCTATCTCAAGGACTCTCATGGGGTGGAAGGGGCACAGCTGTTCTATGGGCTCCAAAGGGGAAGAACAAGGCCCCAGGGGTGGAGGCTCCACAAGGGAGGGCCCAGGTCCGCCCCTGGGGGCAGAGCTCTGTCACAGGGAGATGACACCTGGCCATGCCTTGGAGCAGAGGGGTGGGAGGGTACTGAGGAGAGTACTCAAGCACTGGCTGGCCACCACAACCTGCTTGGTGGAGATGCTGCCACAAGTCCTGAAGGCTGGGTGTGTTGGACTCAGCCCTTCCAGACCCCTTCAATGGAGGCTTCAGGACTTGGGGGGGCCCAGGGTTGCACACAGGCCAGGGTTCCATACCTTTGCTCTTCAAGGTGTTGGCCAGGGGCAAGAAGTAGGTGGTGAAGAAGCCAAGTCGAGTTTCCTGGACATGGTCCCGGAT
The DNA here is from genome assembly GCF_040939455.1 of Microcebus murinus. NCBI lineage: Eukaryota > Metazoa > Chordata > Mammalia > Primates > Cheirogaleidae > Microcebus > Microcebus murinus. The sequence goes on along the minus strand of NC_134117.1, from coordinate 28,361,009 downwards.
GACAGGCAGCAGCCAGCTCCTCGGGAAATCCAGAGTCTCTCTGGCAGAAGGCAGGGAAGGGCCCAGTGAGGAAGAGGTGACAGCGAGAGGGCAGCATACCCAGCAGCACAGCCCCTGCTGAACTGAGGAGCAGAGCCCTCCTCCTGCCCCTTCTGCTGACACTACACAGCCCACAGAGACTTCAGGCTTCTCCTCCTTGTTCTCCCAGGAGGAGAACAAGGCATCAGGCTCTCCTGGGGTTCATAGGGAAGCTGACCAGAGTCACACTTACTCAGAGCCATCGATTTCCAAAGGCACGGCCTGTAATACCACCTCAGGCCCCATGCTGGTCACCGCAGCCCCCACTGCCTGGTCCAGAGCTGCCGTGTGGGGGAAATGAGGGGAGAGGCGCAGGTCACACAGGGACTGGAGGCACTGGAGCAAAGAAGTGAGAGGTCACACATCAAGACAAGCTTGAGAGCAAGGATCCATACCTGAGACCAGGCCAGTCTCCAAACACAGGAGGTCAGGATTCTAGGCCCAGGTCAAGTGCTACACCAGAGGGCACAAACTGACAACTCAACTAACTTACCATGTTTCTCCCTCCCTAAGGCCCAGGATTTCACAAAATTGTTTCATTTAACAACACATAAACAATAGTAAATTTCATATAAACGTAGATTTCCAATTTATCTTGAATGGAAAGGTCTGGCAAAGGCAGACCCACATGTGACAATTAGCAAATTAGCAGGCACTGAGCAGACAGAGCTGCACACTCCAGTTCTCCATGGCCCCCCAGACCCCCGCCAGCCTCCCTTCTAACAGACCTGCCTGACCTCTTGTAGGAAGCTGAGTGTGCCGACCTCATCTATTAGGGCCCAGGCCAGGCCTCTCAAGGGACACCCTGCCCTCCCAGTGTGGCCCTTTTTTTCCAACACACAACAGGAGGCAGTCAGTGAGGAAGGCCCCGGAGGCCAGCAGCTATTCCACCTGCTGATGAGGGGCCTGTCCTCAAGTGTCCACCCCCTCCCAGAGCAGAGTCTGCTCAGAATCCCTGGGTGATCCCTGATCCTTAAATGATCTACTCTGCACTGGAGTAACCTCCCTGGGCTGTTTATACTCACTTGTTATAGGAAATTTAGAGAATTAAAAATTAAAAGGGGTGGGGATAAGGGAGACTCACCAGGTTCCCTAAGTTTCAAAAGCATTAATTCCAGCAAAGACTCGTGAGCAGGTGGTAGCAGGGGGTACCTCCCAGCCCTCTTCCTGGCCCTCACACATTGGCCAGGTCACCTTCCAGGAGACCTCGTGCCTGGCACCTGCTACCGCACCGTCAGGGCAGGGTGAGGAGTGCACAGGTAACAGAGACACACGCCCGCCCCAGGAGCCCCCAATCCAAGGGCCAAGCACCAGGCCTGACTCACCTTCTTCATCACAGGGTGGGCCTGCCTCCCACACACCTCAAAGAAGACACGTAACAGCTGCAACACCGAGCTCCACGCTGCATGGAATTTGTACATCAGGCCCTCCTCCACTGCCCTGCCAAGTGAGCAGACTCAGTTAGGCCATGGTTGCACCACCCTGCGCCCCGCAAGGAAAAGCCAGTGCCCAACTGCACCATGAGCTGCAGGCCTCCAGCTGGCCAGCAGGGGTGGGGCCCCAGGAAAGGCAAAGAAAGAGAACTACCATTTATGAAGTATCTACACTGCTCCTTAGGCTAAGAGTTTAATTTATATAATCTAATGCTTAAAGAAACCTGTGAAGTCATTATCTGTCCCATCTTCAGATGGGGAAACTGAGGCCAAGAGAGATTAAATAACCTACCAGAGTCATTCTACTAGTAACCACGCTGGGTCTCCAGAGCCCGTGTGCTATCACTGCCCCATGCCTTCTCCATCTGACCTCAGTCTGGAGAACAAGGTAGGAACAGGTGGCCTGGGCAGAAGAAGAGCTCTAGCGCCTTCCAGCCTGTGCACACCTTGGTCCACTCCATCTCCCAAGGAAGCACAGCCCCCTTGAGTTTCCAGGCAAGAATGGCCAACAGGAGGCAAAGTAGGGAAGGGGTGAGGCGGGGTGGGGGGGTAGTTCTACTTCTTGAGTCTTCCTGAAACTTCATCCCAGATGTAGCCATAGGAAACAGGCCTATTTCCCCATGAGGAACAGCAACCAAACAACACACCTTGGAGCCGTGCAGACACACCCAGAGGGGACACCAAGGATCCCAGCCCCTTTCCCTGGATAAGTCAGGGGTACTTGTTGCTCTGAGGTTCCTTACTGCCCTGCTTAGGGGGCGAAGGTGGACAGTGGCCGAGTGTGTGAATGGCTCCTCTTACAGGTGTGGAGGACAGCACAGAACGTGAATGGGAGAACGCACTGTGGTCAGGCTGCTACTAGTTGGGTAACCTTGGCTTTCCCATCTGCACAATGGGGTTAGCACCTCTCTTCTAGCACCACAAGGATTACTAGTAGTTTATAGTTATTGAATGCTTAACTATTTTTCTGAGAACTTACATATTACTTCATTTAATCCTCACCTCTCTTTTGTTCACCTTTGACTAATGGTACTGCTGAGGTACAGAGGTAGAAGAACTTGCTCCAGATGACTGGAGCTTGTAATCCATAGGATTCATATAATCCACTGGATTCAAACCCAGTGGACTCCTGAGTCCACACTCTTAAGCACCACACGATGGCACCTCTATTGCCATATGTGCTCCTGAAATGTGGGAGTTACTCAGATCGGCAGTAGCTGCTCTGGCAACGTCCAGTAGGCAGCCTGAAATCCCACAAAGCACCTGGTGCTGGATGCATGGCCCACAGGAAGCAAAAAGCGAAGCGCTTGTCATTACTCATAAATTTTTTTTGTGTTTTTTTTGAGACAGAGTCTCGCTTTGTTGCCCAGGCTAGAGTGAGTGCCGTGGCATCAGCCTAGCTCACAGCAACCTCAAACTCCTGGGTTCAAGCAATCCTACTGCCTCAGCCTCCCGAGTAGCTGGGACTATAGGCATGCGCCACCATGCCTGGCTAATTTTTTCTATATATGTAAGTTGGCCAATTAATTTCTTTCTATTTATAGTAGAGATGGGGTCTCGCTCTTGCTCAGGCTGGTTTCCAACTCCTGACCTCGAGCAATCCGCCTGCCTCAGCCTCCCAGAGTGTTAGGATTACAGGCGTGAGCCACTGCACCCAGCCCCCAGAAAATTTTTTTTTGACACAGGGTCTCTCTGTTCACCCAAACTAAAGTGCAGTGGCATAGTCATAGCTCGTTGTAACCGCAAACTCCCAGGCTCAAGCAATCCTCCTGCCTCAGCCTCTGGGTAGCTGGGATTACACATGTGCAGCAGCGCGCCTGTTGAATTTTCTTTCTTCTTCTTTTTTTTTTTTTGTAGAGACAGGGTCTCACTTCATTGCCCAGGCTGATCTCAAACTGCTGCCCTCAAGTGATCTTCCTGCTTTAGCCTCCCAAAGTGCTGAGACTATAGGTGAAAGCCGCCACACCCAGCCATTACCTAGAACTTTATACAAGGTGCCCCTCATCCCCTCCTAACTCGGACACTGTATTCTCACCTGAACATCTTGGCGATGGACTGGGCAGGGCCCGAGGCCGAGGAGGTGATGGAGCCAATGTCGGCCACGTGGGGAGCCACACATTCCTTCAGGATCTCCTGCAAAAAGAGGCCACAGGCTGTCTGGGCACAAGGCAGCCCTTCAAGACCACTCATCCCTCCTGGGTGAATGATTCTTAAAGCTTCTAAGAGGCCTATCTCCCACTGTGAGAACCTTCTCCCCAGGACTGAGTGCTGGGAGAGGCAGGGCAGCCCCTGGAACCTTCTGTGCTCTCTACTCCTCAGCTGAGACTGCAGTACCTTGAGGCTCTGGGTGGCAGCTGTCACCACCTGCAAGTGTGGGGAGAGGAGGCAGGTCATCGCAGTTCCAAAAAAGCGAGGGAGGTGGCCCAGCCCTAGGTCCCGCTGCAACCTGTGAAGACAAATGGTTTCTGTGGGACCTGGCCCTGAGCCTTGGGGACTCAGCCCTCAGCTGGCCCAGATCTGAAAACAATCACTGGTCTGCATGGCTCTACAGGGCCCTTCCGGTGGGTGATTTTATAAAAGCTACTGTCGTTCAAGTAGTAATTACATGTAGTAAAAAATTCAAACAGGTCTTCAGGGTGTAAAATGAAGGGCACGCCTTCCTTAACACACCCCTCCTCCAGCCAAACCCTTAGATGAACTTCTCAGAAGTTTTTATGCATATATTAATATAAACATACACAATAACAATTGCTAACATTTATATAACACATCATACACCAACCACGGATAGAACAACATACATTAATTCATTTAAACCTTACAGCAACTAATGAGATAGATCCTATTACAACTCCCATTTTATAGATGAGGAAATTGAGACACAGAGAAGTCAAGTAACTTGTCCAAGGCCACACAGCTTGGTGTAGTGGGCTCAGGCTTCACACCCTGACAATCTGGTTCCAAAGTATACAAATAGAAATAATCAACCACACCTGCTGTCTGCACCTTGCTTTTTCTCAAAGTATCTTGGAGTTTTTTCCATATTAGCATATGCACATCTACTTCAATTATTTCTAATGGTAGCATAGTATTTTACTGTTTATATTTAACTACTCCCGATGGGGCACTTAGGTTAACTCAGCACATGTCCAGGTCAGAACAGAATGTGGCAGCCCTTCATCTGTGGGAAGATAGATCCAGCATGGTGGAGCCACAGGGCCCTGCCTGCATGCGAGTGACCAAATGACTACCATATGCTCATTTTCTTCTCTTTCTTATTGTGGAAACGTGGAATCACTATTTTTTTTTTTTTTTTTTTTTTGAGACAGAGTCTCGCTTTGTTGCCCAGGCTAGAGTGAGTGCCGTGGCGTCAGCCTAGCTCACAGCAACCTCAAACTCCTGGGCTCGAGTGATCCTTCTGCCTCAGCCTCCCAGGTAGCTGGGACTACAGGCATGCGCCACCATGCCCGGCTAATTTTTTTTTTTTTTTTTTTTTTATATATATATCAGTTGGCCAATTAATTTCTTTCTATTTATAGTAGAGACGGGGTCTCGCTCAGGCTGGTTTCGAACTCCTGACCTTGAGCAATCCGCCCGCCTCGGCCTCCCAAGAGCTAGGATTACAGGCGTGAGCCACAGCGCCCGGCCTGGAATCACTATTAAGTGGCAGGGCCCCAGTCCAAAATATACACAGACACACGAAGCATAAACTAGGTTCACAAAGACTCTGAAACCCAGAGAAGAGACCCATCAGCCCAGGTAGGGGCAGAGTGGAGCCACAGAGAGCCGATGTCCTCTGGCAAGGAAGTCAAAGATAACGCAGCCAGGGAGAGACAAGAATCAGAGTCAAACTCAGGCCTCAACGTGGACGCTGCTCCTCACAGCTAGCTGGTAAATGCTCTGGCAGGAAAGGAATCAAACTGGCTAAAATGAGCTATGCTGTCCTACCCTGGGCCTCAGGAAAACAAGAGCTGCCCTGCAGCACATGTGCCACGAGGATGCAGCTAGTCCCCAGGAAGCTGATCGGCCCCTCCAGCTTCCAGCTCAGTCCCTCCCAGCCGCTTCACAGGGAGGGCAGCCTGGCCTGAGGCCCTGAGACACCCCTCCACCTTGTCCCTACCTGACCAGGTTGATATGGGCTTTCTCCATGACCTTAAGCCAGGCCAGCAGGGGTTGTAAATCATTCTCACTGGGAACGTAGTCGTACAAGGCCTAGAGGAAGGACAGGGAGTAAACAGGTGACTAAGAAAGTGTGGTCAGCAGTCCCAACCACCATGATCCCTTCCATCCCCAGGACATCAGCAATGTCCCAGTGGCAGGTCCATGCGGGAAACCCTGGAGCTCACAGCTCCCTTGGCTTTCCCAGCCCCTGCTTTTCCCTGCTCTGTGAAGCTCCCCCAGTTCCAATTCTTAGGGATAACAGCCCCTAGCAGCAGTGAAGCACAATGGGCCACATACCCCTTTGTGAGTCTGACAAAAGCCAGAGCCCTTCTCTGAAAAAATGCACGAGTGCACATATACATATTGCAAGCAAGTTTGGGGGGGTTTATGTTCCCCCTCCCAAAATCCATCCACAGATATCTAAGGCTGAGCACCCTGCTCAAGGTGTCTGTGAACACCACAAGGCTATGCTGAAATAGTTTATTAAAGCTAACTAGGTCAAGAGTCAGGGCCCATCTTCCAGGAACACTGATGTGACCTGGGTATCTGGTCTCCTGTCTGCCTGCCCGTCCACTGGCCTCCTCTACTGGGGCAGCAGAGCCCATTCAATTGCACTCTGCAGACAGGTAGCAGGGCCAGCACCCCCAGCACAGCCACCCAAGGCTCTTCCCCAGTAATGCTCCTCACCCAACAGGTCTCACCGTGATGATCTGGGCGTTGAGCTCTGGTGGCAGGGTGCTCAGGCTTGGCTTGGCATGGAAGAGGCTGTGAAAGGCCTGCATGGCACAGGCTGTCACCAGCTAGAGGAGACACACAGGCTTAGAGGGGAACTGCACAGCCACAGCTGCTCCGGACCCCTGACCTCCCACTCTACCTACTGAGCTTGAAGGGAGCTAACGACCCCTGAATCTGAAAACATGCCCCCAACACCCAGATACTCTGGGAACTGTCACTTCAGTAAGACATGACAGTCTCTGAAAAAACTTTAAATGACTTAAAGACAGAAACATTAACAAAATGTTTTTAACATAATGGCCAAGAAAGCAGGCTGCAAATGGTCTGCATACTATAATTACAGCTGTATTTCTATGTACTTTTTAATGTTTGTCTATCCAAAGAGAAAATGTTTGAAAGGACACACAGTAAGTCATTTGCACTGTTTACCTTAGGAAATGAGATTTGGAGGGAAGGAGAGTTTTACTTTATTTTTTTTTTTTTTGAGACAGAGTCTCGCTTTGTTGCCCAGAATGAGTGCCGTGGCGTCAACCTAGCTCACAGCAACCTCAAACTCCTGGCTCAAGCAATCCTCCTGCCTCAGCCTCCCAAGTAGCTGGGACTACAGGCATTCACCACCATGCCCGGCTAATTTTTTTTTGTATATATATTAGTTGGCCAATTAATTTCTTTCTATTTATAGTAGAGACGGGGTCTCGCTCTTGCTCAGGCTGGTTTCGAACTCCTGACCTCGAGCAATCCGCCCGCCTCGGCCTCCCAGAGAGCTAGGATTATAGGCGTGAGCCACCGAGCCCGGCCGAGTTTTACTTTATATACTTCTAAATTTTTTTCCTTTTTTCCTTGGATGCAGAACCCATGGATATGGAGAGCTGACTATATAAAGATTAACAGAATTGTGCTAGGATGGCAGAACTATACAGGATCATTTTTAACACCTCTTTAAAGCTGCTATACTTATTTGTTAGTAACCAAGTAAAAAAATATAGTATACAGAGTAGACAGAGCTCGAGGGGAGGGGGTTTACCAGCCTATCACAAAGCCATCCTCAATCAGTCCTAATGTCTGAGGTCAGCTTCCAGTTGGACAAGACTCTGAAATGGCCCAGACTATCCCAACACCATGGATGACCTGGTGTCCTTTGTTTTAGCCTAAGAGTATGGGTGAGGCAGGGAGACACCAGGCCTCACTTTTTGCCTAACAAATCAGTTCCCTAAATGCCCCAGTGTGGGCCTCCCTTCCTCCAGCTGTTGGGCCTGAGCTCACCACATGGCTCAAGGTCATGACCCTGAGGAGAGTCTCACTGCAGCTCTTCACCAGGCCTTCTGGGAAGCAGGGCAGCAGATCCTTCAACAGTGTCAGCATGTGCAGTGTAGTGGTGGCCTCCTTGGAGCCTGGCAGACAGAAGGGGAGTTGAGACACCAGCCCACTCTTTGCAGCAGGCCCTGTCCTTCTCCACTGGCCACCATCTCCCATCCACCCGCCTTCATCCCGGCTTCCCCACCTCCAGATTTCTCAATCTCCTGGATGCAGAACTTGGCAGTAGACACAGCAGCAGGATGATGGACAGGGGCCTTTTCGCCAAACATGAATTCACTACCCTTGAGGACTGAGCACACTCCGTGCTGGGCAGCCTTCCGGATCTGAGGGGCAAGGAGAGGGGAGCAAGGCCAGGTCAGCATTCAACCAGCACCCTGGGTGGTTGGCACAACTAGCCGCCTTTGGCTGAACAGACATGCCCAATGTGATGCCTGGGCCTTCACATGTATAGAACCCTGAGCTGTGAAGCAGGACCAACTTCTGCTCAAACCCCTACTCTACTACCAATGGCCTTGAGCAAGCCCGACTGCTTAAACTCTGAGTTTCAGTGTCCTCATCTTTAAAATAGGGATTTATTGATTCATCCATCATCTGGCAAATGGTGTGTGTCCACCAAGCCAGGCACTGCTCTAAGTGCTGGCAAACTGGCAGTGAACAGAGCAGACAGCTCACATTCTACTCGGGAGGCAGAAAACAAACAAATATACCAGCAGGTAAAAAGAAATGTGCAGACAAGTAAGCAGGAACTGCTACTTTTATAGGACAGTCACGAAAGCGTCACTTCAGTAAAGTGACATTTCAGCAGACACTTGAAGGTGAGGGAAAGATCACGTGGACACGCAGGGAAGGAGGCACAAGACTGTCTGGGATGACAGTGCTACTGCTGTGGTTTATGACTGTTGCTGTTACTACATGCCCACTGCCCTAAATTTCTGGAGGAAACAGAGTGAGGAACCCCCACTTACTGAGCACCAGGCCTGTGAAGAACACTAGAGTATCTCCACAAGCCTGTAGCAAGACTGGTATTATATTATCTCAATTTTATAGTAGGAAGCTGAGGCTCAACAGAGTAAGTAACTTGCCCAAGGTCACAACGCAAGCAGTGAGTCCATGACCCAATTCAGGTCTGTGTGACTCCAAAGCCCTCCTCCCCCAACTATCAACAGTCCCTGTCAAGGTAAACAGCCTTGTTGGGAGACTAATGTACAAACATGTCACTGACTTATGTGGCACCAAGATTCAGAAGGGCCTGACAGTTAACACCATCCTGGAGAAGAGATGCCTTTCACCTTCTAGATCTACGGGGATGAGGCCTGAGGCAGAAAGCAGAACCTCCGGCAACAGCCCAGCACTCAGGGCAACTTTCCCAAGGCTACTCAGACAGGCTAGCCCTGTCTGGGCTGGGCCAGAGGAGTGACTTTGCCACTCCCCCACAGCATTGTCTGGGGACCTAGCCGTCTCACCTTGGGCTTGGCATGCACGGTGAAGCTCAGCAGCCCATGATACACCTGGAGGGTCACAGGGTAGCCCCAGGCCTCCAGGTCTTGCTTCCGCAGAAGGGTGGCCAGGCAGGAGAGGACCTTGAAGAAGAAAGAGTCCCTCAGCTCCACCAGCCTCATTCAGGAGGAAAACGAGCCCAGGTTCTCAATGACTCCAGAAAATCCCAAAGGTATCTGTCTAAGGATTCTCAAGAGTGCTAAACCCCTCCCAGGGAGCATCCAAGCTTTAACCAAATCACATGGGGTCTGGAAGACTCCAGAAGGGAAACCAAGCCTCACATACTCACCCATCGGAGGAAAGAGGTGGAGCCGCTGCTGGCCTGGGCTGACATGATATCCATGAAGGCTTTGGAGGTATCAGAGAACTTCTTAATGAGCACAGGGCTGGGAACACTTTGGGGAGAGAACAGAGATGGTCACCCCAGAGGGGCCTCTAAGAGCAGCCCTTTGTGGTACAAAGGAAGGAGCTGGACAGAGGCAGGGGCACCGTGGCCCAGTCACTCATCCATTGAGAATCAAAGGCAGGAAGGGAGCCTACCCTTCCTGACACCAGCTCCACCTCAGCGCCTACCTCCCTCACCTTCTCACTGCCCACTCTGTATCACTCACAAGACAGGCCCTCACAAATTCACACCCATCTTCTCTCCACCTCCCCCGGCTGCAGGTCTCCAGACAGCCTGGGACCAACATTTCAACCCATTCCTCCTGTCCCACTAATGCCCCAGGGCTGCCCCTCCCCAGGTGCCAATACTCACACTCCCTGGTGTAATGGCCCAAGGTGTGCCATTGTTGTAGAATGCTACCTGATACACAACTATCTTTTTAAAATTTTATTTCATTTTAAAATTCTGATTGTGATAAAATATACATAAGATAAAATGTACCATGTTAACCATCATTTTTTAAGTATACAATTTAGTATTGTTAAGTATATTCACAGTGTTGTCCAACCAATCTCAAGAACTTTTTCACCTTAAAAAATCAAGTACCTTCTTTTAAAAAAACAATTCCCTGATCCTATTTCTCCTGTCCACATTCCCCTCTCTCCTCTACAAAGGGACTCAGGGTTCAAACAGAGGCCAGGACTCACCGCTTTAGGACAAGGTTCAGCAGGTAAGCTACAGCAGCCAGAGACTCTGGGGACTCCACTGCTTCCATTGTTGTCATCTGAGGGCCAGATCCAGGAGGTGTGAATAGAAGAACATATAAAACATCACAAAGGGCAAACAGGAAAGAAAAGGGGTAGGTGGGGAACCATGCATCCTGCAGAGCAGTTATGACCAGTAGCCATGGCATAAGAAGTTCAAATCCAGGCTCAACCACTATGTGACTGTGGACTAGTAAATAAATCCGTTACTCAGTTTCTTTACTTGTAAAATAGGAATAATACTACATACCCTATAAGTTGTTGTGAGGTTTAGTTAATATATTTAAAATCTGCCTGGCACACATATTGTGCCATATATTGCCATCTAATTACTTCACCATTCTAGAGTAGTGGTTGGCAACCTTTTTGGTAAAGGGCCAAAAAGTAAATATTTTCAGCTTTGAGGGCCACATATAGTCTCTATTGTACATTCTTCTTTTTGTGTGTGTGATACTACTGCACTCTACCCAGGGCAACAAAGTGAGACTTTGTCTCAAAAAAAAAAAAAAAAAAGGAAAGAAAGAAAGAAAAAGACAGAGAAAACAGAACAGTGGGTTTTTGTTTTATAAGAATAATGCAATGGCCGGGCGCTGTGGCTCATGTCTGTAATCCTAGCACTCTGGGAGGCTGAGGCAGGTAGATCGCTCAAAGTCAGGAGTTCGAAACCAGCCTGAGCAAGAGCAAGACCACATCTCTACTAAAAACAGAAAGAAATTAATTGGACAACTAAAAATATATAGAAAAAATTAGCCGGGCACGGTGGCCCATGTCTGTAGTCCCAGCTACTCGGGAGGCTGAGGCAGAAGGATTGCTTGAGCCCAGGAGTTTGAGGTTGCTGTGAGCTAGGCTGATGCCACGGCATGCTAGCCGAGGCAACACAGTGAAACTCTGTCTCAAAAAAAAAAAAAACGAGCCTGAGCAAGAGCGAGACTCCGTCTCTACTATAAAATAGAAAGAAATTAATTGGCCAACTAATATATATACAAAAAATTAGCCGGGCATGGTGGCGAATGCCTGTAGTCCCAGCTACTCGGGAGGCTGAGGCAGGAGGATTGCTTGAGCCAGGAGTTTGAGGTTGCTATGAGCTAGGCTGACGCCATGGCACTCACTCTAGCCTGGGCAACAAAGCGAGACTCTGTCTCAAAAAAAAAAAAAAAAAAAAAGGGATAATGTAGCAAATACCACCAGCCTTACCAACCCACTTAAACATGACTAAAGCACTTTCATCCAGTCAAAGTTGTCCTTCTCTAGTCCCACATGACAGGGACTCTTATCTCCTGTCTGGAGCCTGCAAAACCTGGTGCTCCAAACACCCACCCCCAGGTGGTACCCACTCACCAGAGCAGCAAAGTACTCAGTCTCTGTCTCCTTTCCTCCCTGGGAGCGAATCACCTCAGTGACAGCAGCCAGGACAGCGCAGATCTGCACATGAGGGAAAAAGCACCTATGACATAACTTAGACCTAACCCTGATGCAGGGTAGCCTTTTTTCTTGCTCCTTCACAAATTAAACTCCTGATAAAGCCCAGAGACAGACATGATATGCAGCATTCAGAACTGAGGTACACACCACAGGGCCTAGTAAATAGGAAGACTTGGAACATGTTTTCTAAAATTCCATCTTGAGGACGCTATCTCTTATACAAAAACTCAATGGGTATGCAAACATTTATGTACCAGTACGTTCACTCAAGTAACAAATTGGAACAATCAAGCAGCCATCAACAGAGCATGAATAATGTACCACAGTTATCCCTTGGTATCTGGGGGATTGGTTCCAGGATCCCCACAGATACCAAAATCCAAGGATGCTCAAGTCTCTTATATAAAATGCCGTAGTATTTGCATATAACATTTGCAATTCTCCTGTATATTTTATTTTTTATTTTATTTTATTTTTTTGAGATAGAGTCTCACTTTGTTGCCCAGGCTAGAGTGAGTGCTGTGGCGTCAGCCTAGCTCACAGCAACCTCAATCTCCTGGGCTCAAGCGATCCTCCTGCCTCAGCCTCCCGAGTAGCTGGGACTACAGGAATGCGCCACCATGCCCGGCTAATTTTTTGTATATTTTTAGTTGACCAATTAATTTGTTTCTATTTATAGTAGAGACGAGGTCTCGCTCAGGCTGGTTTCAAACTCCTGACCTCGAGCAATCCACCCACCTCGGCCTCCCAGAGTGCTAGGTCTCCTGTATATTTTAAATCATTTCTAGATTACTTATAATACCTAACACAATGTAAACGGTATGTAAGTAGTTGCTATACTGCATCCTTTATTTGTATTATTTTTCATTATTATAGTTTTTAAATTGTTTTTTCCTCAATATTCTCAACCTGTGGTTGGTTGAATCTATGGATACAGAATGTACAGATACAGAGGGCTAACTGTATTTACATAATAAATAATAATAGATTTAAATGCTGCATAATCATTGAAAAGAATGAGGAACAATTATATATATTAATTTACAAATACTGTTCAGTGTGGGAAAAAGTTGCAGAACAATGGATATAAAATAATCACATTTCAGCAAACCTAAATATCAAAATGTGGGTAAAAAATATTTTATTTATTTATTTTTTTTTTTGAGACAGAGTCTCCCTTTGTTGCCCAGGCTAGAGTGAGTGCCATGGCGTCAGCCTAGCTCACAGCAACCTCAAACTCCTGGGCTCCAGCGATCCTTCTGCCTCAGCCTCCCGAGTAGCTGGGACTACAGGCATGCGCCACCATGCCCGGCTAATTTTTTATATATATATCAATTGGCCAATTAATTTCTTTCTATTTATAGTAGAGACGGGGTCTCGCTCAGGCTGGTTTTGAACTCCTGACCTTGAGCAATCCGCCCGCCTCGGCCTCCCAAGAGCTAGGATTACAGGCGTGAGCCACAGCGCCCGGCCTGGTAAAAAATATTTTAAAAGGATGGAATAGTAATGTTGACAAGAGGCTACTGAGCACTTGAAATGTGGCTAGTGTAACTAAAGGCTGAGTCTTTCATTTTTTAATTTCAGTTAATTACATTTAAAAACTAATACTTGGTCCAGTTATTGGAAAACATGTATTTGGAATAACTCGGGTATAGCAATCTACTTTTATAACCGTATATGTTATGAACTCTAGGCTGGGCACAGTGGCTCATGCCGGCAATCCTAGCACTCTGGGAGGCCAAGGCAGGAGGATAGCTTGAGATCAGGAGTTTGAGACCAGCCTAAACAATGGCGAGACCCTGTCTCTACTACAAATAGAAAAAATTAGCCAGGTGTGGGGGTATGCGCCTGTAGTCCCAGCTACTCGGGAGGCTGAGGCAGGAGGATCACTTATCCCAGGAGTTTGAGGTTTCTGTGAGCTAGGCTGACACCACAGCACTCTAGCCTAGGTAACACAGTGAGACTCTGTCTCAAAAAAAAAAAAGTATGAACTCTAAATACATGCAAATCAAGTATTTCCAATGAAAATTTAGCATCCAAATAAAGGTGTAGGGGAAAATTACACAATTACACACTATATTTTGAATATTTGGTATCATAAAAATGTTATAACACATCTCATTTTGTACACCTGGGTGATTATCAAAAAGAAAAAAAATCTCATTTTTTTATTGATTATATATTGAAGTGATAAAATTTTGGAGATACTGGGTTAAATAACATACTAAGATTAATTTTGCCAACTTTCTTTTTTCTTAAATGTGGCTATTAGAAAACTTAAAATTACATATGTGGCTGGCATTACATTACTATTGGACAGTGCTGGTCTAGGAAGACACACAATGACCCATTACCAGTAGCTACTGTGAAGGAGTCAAGTTGGGGGAACAACCATCACCATCACATTTTATCCTACTCACATCATTTTAGTATTATTTAGAATTCTGACATTTTGATTTGGACAATTAGAAATATATGTAACATTAAAACACAAATAAAATAGCAAAAGTAAAAAAATTTGGTTCTTGCTAGATAAAACATTTTTTTAACAACTGTTATTCAGCAGTAATTCACTCAACAAATTGTTTCTTAAAAATATTCTGTGAAAGCCGGGCGCGGTGGCTCACGCCTGTAATCCTAGCTCTTGGGAGGCTGAGGCGGGCGGATTGCTCAAGGTCAGGAGTTCAAAACCAGCCTGAGCAAGAGCGAGACCCTGTCTCTACTATAAATACAAAGAAATTAATTGGCCAACTGATATATATATAAAAAAATTAGCCGGGCATGGTGGCGCATGCCTGTAGTCCCAGCTACTTGGGAGGCTGAGGCAGAAGGATTGCTTGAGCCCAGGAGTTTGAGGTTGCTGTGAGCTAGGCTGACGCCACGGCACTCACTCTAGCCTGGGCAACAAAGCGAGACTCTGTCTCAAAAAAAAAAAAAAAAAAAAATATTCTGTGAAAAAGTACTCTGTTAGCTACAGGTGAGGCAATAAACATTTGGAAGATATTTCTACCCTCAAGGACTTAGCACTTCATCAGGGAGATGCTCTTATAAAAAGCAGAAATTAGAATCTGCCCTAGAAGGGGACACAAGGGTAGGAGAGATGACACATCATCCAGAAATACCAGCTGCTGTCAACCGAGCTGGAAGTCAGCCAGAGCTGGAAGAAAATAAAAGGCATGACTCTGGTTCCTCCTCACTATCGTCCCTCCTTCCGAACCTCTCCCCCTACCTCCTTGTGGGCAGCCGAGTTAGACTCCCAGAAGCGCTGCACTTTGCTGAAGGTGACATTTGTGCAGTCGGAAAGGCCACTCAGGAAGGTGCCTGAAGTCCTCTCGGTGAGAGCCAGATCCACCTCTTCTTCTTCCATGGCCATCTCAGGGGTTTCGCTTTTGCCCAGGTGCAGGGACCCTGACTGCAGCTCATTATGTAACTTCACAGCATCAACTGTCAGGTCACTCTTTCCTGAGAATGAGAGGCACAGGTTGGGCTCCTACTTCTACCCAAGCCTCCTTTTGGCCCAGAGAACAGAACACCCCTGGGAATCAAACCAGTCCAGTCCAGATCCCCGACACGAGAGACTAAATTCTGAACGTGGCCTCCCCCATAGGCCCACCACATGCCACTTAACTTGGAAAACCAGGGAGAAAGAGAATGCTCCATGTAAAAGTTTCCGCTTCCCTGTACCAGTGGCGTCCGCGCTGGTGGGAGGGGGCTGGCAGCTACACTCAGGGGCCCAAGGAAATAACTGAAGGTGAAAGCGGTCTGTAAAGAGCTACCCAAGGTTAATTATAGCCATTAGTCCCAACTCTGACACCCGCGGTACTCTATAGACAAGTCATTTCCCTACTCTGGACCTCAGTCTCTGCATCTGTCAAATGGGAAGGGTGGGCCTTAACAGTGGGTTCCAAAGCCGACATTCTAAAGGATGAAAGGGCCAAGGGCCTGGACCCTCCAGAGGCCCCAGACCTATCCGGACCCAGGCCTGCCCAGACCCCGCCGCCGGTGCGCTCGGGTCTCGACCCTGCTACCTGAGGGCCGGCTGAAGAAGCGGCTGCGGGCGGCCTGGCGGTGGCGGCAGATGGCAGGGTTGCTGTCGCTGCTGTGGCCTTTCTTCCAGCGCTTCAATTTAGCCGAGACACCAGAGGGCAACTTCCCCGAGCGACCCATGTTGACTAAGTGGTGGCCTCAAGCGAGCTTACAGGACCGGCTTCCAGAGACGCAGAAACATGCTCAGAACCCACGTGTGTATCGAGGCCGCTTCACTTCCTCTTCCTTTTGCGTCACTTCCGGATTCGCATCCGTTACTATGGCAAAAGAGTCAACATCCGGCTTTACGACCACCAGCGGCCCCACCCCCTGTCCCCCGCCGGCTTCAAATGGGGCGGAGCTCGGAGGGGATCCGTTGCTAGGGAGAAAGTCTAGGAGGGGGTGCGTTACTAGGAAGGAAGTTAGGTTGCTAGGATTTATCTGGGGCTCCTACTCCAACGCCACGATTCTTGGCCACAGGAGTGAGCCTTGTAAAACTGAAGTTCTTGCACGTTTGTAGCTCTGACTCACACGGGCAAAGGCAATTCATGTAACCAAAACGTTTGTACCCCCGTGATATTCTGAAATTTAAAAAAAGAGTAAGTACATCTAATCAACTGTGCAATAAAATGAATTTAATCCATTAAAAAACTGAAGTTCTTTTGCAAATTAAATAAAAAGTACGTATATATTACTTTTGAGAGTCTAAAGTCAAAAGTCTAGAGTCGGCCGGGCCCGCGGTGGCTCACGCCTGTAATCCTAGCTCTCTGGGAGGCCCAGGCGGGCGGATCCTTTGAGTTCAGGAGTTCGAAACCAACCTGAGCAAGAGCGAGACCCCGTCTCTACTATAAATAGAAACAAATTAATTGGCCAACTAATATATATACAAAAAAATTAGCCGGGCAGGGTGGCACATGCCTGTAGTCCCAGCTACTCGGGAGGCTGAGGCAGCAGGATCGCTTGAGCCCAGGAGTTTGAGGTTGCTGTGAGCTAGGCTGATGCCACGGCACTCACTCTAGCCTGGGCAACAAAGCGAGACTCTTTCTCAAAAAAAAAAAAAAGTCTAGAGTCAAAAGTTAAACATAGGCCAGGCGCGATGGCTCACGCCTGCAATCCTAACACTCTGGGAGGCCGAGGCAGGCGGATTGCTCAAGGTCAGGAGTTCGAAACCAGCCTGAGCAAGAGCAAGACCCTCTCTACTATAAATAGAAAGAAATTAATCAGCCAACTAATATATATAGAAAAAACTAGCTGGGCATGGTGGCACATGCCTGTAGTCCCAGCTATTTGGGAGGCTGAGGCAGCGGGATTGCTTGAGCCCAGGAGTCCGAGGTTGCTATGAGCTAGGCTGATGCCATGGCACTCACTCTAGCCTGGGCAACAAAGCGAGACTGTGTCTCAAAAAAAAAAAACACAAAAAAAGTTAAACATAGAAACAAATTTATTTGAGAGCCAAAACCTTGGCTGAGTGCAGTGGCTCACACCTCTAATCCTAGTGCTCTGGAGTCAGAGCACTAGGTCAGAGGATCACTTCAGCTCAGGAGTTTGAGACCAGCCTGAGCAAGAGGGAGACTCCCATCTCTACTAAAATTAGAAAAATTAGCTGGTCATGGTGGTTCATGCCTGTAGTCCCAGCTATGCGGGAGGCTGAGGCAGGAGGATCACTTGCAGGAGTTTGAGGTTGCAATGAGCTATGGTGACGCCATGGCACTCTAGCCAGGGCGACAAAGTGAGACTGTCTCAAAAAAAAAGAAAAAAACCTGTCAAGACTTGCAATAGTGAAAATCAGTTTGGCCTGAAAAGAGAAAAAAGCAGCCAGTGGTGCTCTAAGACTGGCTTTGTGATTTTCATTTATTACTGAGGACACGCAATTGCTAAACCACCCTTGCCTCATGACAGCATTCAATCCCAGTTAATCCTCTGTTTTCCTAATTCCTCCTCAGAACCAGCAACTAGTCCAGAACTGATCAACATTTCCCTGAGACCCTCCTCAAAATCTTTCAGCCAGGTCAGGTGTGGTGGCTCACGCCTGTAATCTTAGCACTCTGGGAGGCCGAGGCAGGCGGATGGTTTGAGCTCGAGTGTTCCAGACCAGCCTGAGCAAGAGTAAGAGCAAGACCCCATCTCTACTAAAAATAGAAAGAAATTAGTCAGACAACTAAAAATATATAGAAAAAATTAGCCGGGCATGGTGGCACATGCCTGTAGTCCCAGCTACTGGGAGGCTGAGGCAGGAGGATTGCTTGAGCCCAGGAGTTTGAGGTTGCTGTGGGCTAGGCTGATGCCATGGCACTCTAGCCTGGTCAACAGAGTGAGATTCTGTCTCAAAAAAAAAAGAAGAAGAAGAAGAAGAGGCCAGAGAGGCCAGCTATCTCTCTTTCCTCCATCCATGTGAGGACACAGAGAGAGGACAGCAATCTGCAACCCAGAAGAGGTCCCTCACCAGAACCTGACCATTCTGGCACCCTAATCTCAGACTTCTAGCCTCCAGAACTATGAAAAATAAATGTTTGTTGTTTATGAGGCAAAAAAAAAAAAAGAATTCTATCAATCAATAAGAACAAGACAGGCAATATAATAAAAAGAATGCACAAAAGACATGAACAAGCACTTCACAAAAGTGAATATCCACATGGCCAATAAACATATGAAAAGATGCTCAGTTTCATTATTCAACACTGAAATACAAATTAAACCACACTGAAATGCCACTATGCATCCACCAGAATGGCTAAAATTAAAAATACTAATGTTGGTACAGATGTGGAGAAACTGGCTATATATGCTGCTGGTGGAAGCACACATTGACTCAACCACTTTGGAAAACTATGTGGCAGTATCTACAAAAACTGAATATATGGCTACACCATAACCCAGCAATTCATTCCAGGTTATTGTATACTCCACAGAGATATTTACTTATATGTAAAAAAGAGATATGAGAATGTTCTTAATAACTGGAGATGAACAAATGCCCATCAACAATAGAATGGATAAGTAAGGGTATATTGATAAATGATGGAATACTATAGTATTCAACTGCATACAGCAACTTCTATGTAATATACGGCAATAAGAAAGAAAAATACTACTACTACATGCATGATCTAAGTTCAATAAAAGACTCCAGACATAAAAGAATTCATCTTGCATGATTTCGTTTAGATGAAGTTCAAAAACAGGCATATCTAATCTATAACATTAGAAGTCAGGATCACAGTTTCCAGTGGGAGGTGGTAATAACTGAGAGCAAGCACAAAAGGTGTGGTTATATTCTAATTTTGTTATCAGAGGGGATTTTACATGCATGTATTCCCTGTGTAATAATTCATTGAGCTCTATGCTTATAATTTGTCTGCTTGTATCTCTATATATTATACTTCATGGGTTTACTAAAAATAAAAAGTGGTCCTCACACACAGAGCAGAGACAGCATAAAGACTGTTAATGCGAGAAAGTGTCACCACAGGAAAGACAGAGTCAGCACGGACTTTGGGCCCCAGCCCTCCAGCCTCTGGAAGTAGCATCACCATCTCCCCGTGGGCCCTGCTCCTGAGACACAGGCTAAGAGCTGGGTGGGAAGGCTGAGAAAAGGGAACTGGCGACTGGAGGAGGAAGAGGAAGCAGAGTGTGGAAACTATGGTGAGCAGGTCTGTGCTCTCCACCAGAGGGCTAGGCCTGGGGACAATTGCTGAGAGAAGACAAAGTGTTCAAGACAGAACTTACTTTACCTGTAGTATTGAACAAGCGATTTAACTTCTCTAAGTGTCCGTTTCATATTCTTTAAAGTTGTGATAATAATACTGAACCCACTGGGCTTCCATGAGGATTCAATATGAAAGTGTGTGTCAGTGTCAAAATACAGACGACTCAAGAATAGTTGTTGGTGGCCAGGCACAGTGGCTCACGCCTGTAATCCTAGCACTCTGGGAGGCCAAGGCGGGCTGACTGCTCGAGGTCAGGAGTTTGAAACCAGCCTGAGCAAGAGTGAAACCCCGTCTCTACTATAAATAGAAAGAAATTAATTGGCCAACTAATATATATAGAAAAAATTAGCCGGGCATGGTGGTGCATGCCTGTAGTCCCAGCTACTTGGGAAGCTGAGGCAGAAGGATCGCTTGAGGCCAGGAGTTTGAGGTTGCTGTGAGCGAGGCTGATGCCACGGCACTCACTCTAGCCTGGGCAATAAAGCAAGACAAGAAAGAGAGAGAGAAGAGAAAGAGAGAAGAGAAAGGAAGGAAGGAAGGAAGGAAGGAAGGAAGGAAGGAAGGAAGGAAGGAAGGAAGGAAGGAAGGAAGGAAGGAAGGAAGGAAGGAAGGAAGGAAGGAATTGGCCAACTAAAAAATATATAGAAAAAAAATGGTGGTGGTGCATGCCTGTAGTCCCAGCTACTCGGGAGACTGAGGCAAAAGGAGCCCAGGAGTTTGAGGTTTCTGTGAGCTAGGCTGACACCATGGCACTCTAACCACAACCCCCTACCCTCCCACAACAGAGTGAGACTCTTTCTCAAAAAAAAAAAAAAAAAAAAAAAAAGAGTAGTTAGTGGTACTGGACCTTGCAAAGGGGTCAGTGGCGCATCTTTACCACCAGAGGGAGCTCTACAAACACCCGTTGGGGCTAAAACCTCAGAGGCTGCAACATCCACTGGTAGGCTGGGATTTCACAAATCAGCTGGGGAGATGCAGAGGCCCAGGGTAGCGACAGCCTTCCTTTTCCCAGCCAACAGAAGCCTGCTGGCCTGTAAACTGAGGACACATCATAAATGGATTCGGCCCCTGGGTGAACCACCAGTCTGGAATGGGCACTGGATGGAAGAAGAGAGGGAAGGAGGGATCTGCCTCCATCCCTGCACATCTGCTCAGAGCCTCCTCCAGGAGGCATGTGGTTCCAAGAAAGGGGACAAGTAGCTGGGCACGGTGGCTCACACCTGTAATCTAGCACTCTGGGAGGCTGAGGCAGGAGAATTGCTTGAGCTTAGTTCGAGCAAGAGTGAGACCCTGTCTCTACCAAAAAGCAAAAACAAAACAAAACAAAAAACAGCCAGGCATTGTGGCAAGCATCTGTAGTCCCAGCTACCCAGGAGGCTGAGGCAGAAGGATCACTTAGAGCCCAGGAGTTGGAGTTTACAGTGAGCTCCAATGACGCCACTGTACTCTACCTAGGGCAATGGATTGAGACTCTGTCTCAACAACAACAACAAAAAGAAACAGGGCAACAGATGGCCCAACAACTACACTCTCCCACCCTGCACCCCAGGCCCTCACGTTGGTAAAAGACCAACCTCCCCACCCCTGAATTCCAGCAACAACTTCCAGCCAGAGGCATTAGCTGTGTCCATGAACAGCCACACTGCATGTGGCTAATAAGGACCACTCACATCTGTAGGATAGGTCCTGCAGTTAGACTTTCTGGGTTACCATCACTAAGTACCAGCCATTGTTGTGTGACCTCGAGCAAGTCACCTTACTATGTGAGACTCAGTTCCCCACATCTGTAAAGTGCAGATGACAAGGCCGGGCGCGGTGGCTCACGCCTATAATCCTAGCACTCTGGGAGGCCGAGGCAGGAGGATTGCTTGAGGTCAGGCGTTCGAAACCAGCCTGAGCAAGAGTGAAACTCCGTCTCTACTATAAATTAAAAAAAGAAATTAATTGGTCAACTAATATATATAGAAAAAATTAGCCGTGCATGGTGGCGCATGCCTGTAGTCCCAGCTACTCAGGAGGCTGAGGCAGTAGGATTGAGGCTTGAGGCCAGGAGTTTGAGGTTGCTGTGAGCTAGGCTGACACCAAAGCACTCACTCTAGCCTGGGCAACAAAGCGAGACTCTGTCTCAAAAAAAGAAAGTGCAGATGACAAGAATGCCTGCCCATGGGGCTCATGGGAACTAAAGAACATAAAGCAGGCGCAGTGCTGAGCACACAGCCTGCAACGTAGTGAGCAGGCAATACATGTGAGCTATTACTAGCCAAAAAACTTCTCTTGGGTTCCAAAATATCTTCTCATCTATTATCTATGTGAGGAGGACAGAGCAGATGTTCTCATTTCACACACAGGGAAACATGGCTTCAAGGGGTTCAGTGGCATCCTCAAGGTCATGCAGTCAGCCAATGAGCAAAAGCCAGGAGATCCAACTATTAGTCCAGGAATCCCCTCTGTAGCCACTGCTCTGTCTTTCTTTTTAATTCATTAATCTTTCTTTTTTCTTTCTTTTTTTTTAGAGACAGGGTCTCTCACTCTGTTACCCTGGGTAAAATGCAGTGGCATCAGCCTAGCTCACAGCAACCTCAAACTCCTGGGCTCAAGCAAAGATCCCGCCTCAGCCTTCTTAGTAGCTGGGACTACAGGCTCACACCACAGTGTCTGGCTAATTTTTTTTTTTTTTTTTTTTTTGGTACAGATGGGGTCTCACTATGTTGCCCAGGCTGGTCTTGAGTTCCTGGCCTCAAGAAATACTCCTGCTTCAGCCTTCCAAAGTGTTGGGATTACAGGTGTGAGCCACTGCACCCAGCTTCCTCTGCTCTTAAAACTGTCTGCAAGGCCCGCATGGAAGGAACAGAGCTACCACACCCAAAGCGCTGAGGCCATAGGGAGCCGGAAGACCATTTTTAGGTCAGTGGGTTTGTAATCTGTTATGACACTGGGCAGGAGGAAAGGGAAATTGAGGCTTAGCCTCTTGCCCCAAACAAAGAGGAAGCAGACAGTCTGTTTAATTTAGAGCTCAAGCTCTGGGCATGATGACCAACATGGAGCAGTTGCAGCTGCTCCAGAGGGTTTTAACTGCAGGAGCCATGCTAAAGCCCACGGTTTGGACTTTGGAAGCCTCACTTTGGAGCCACATTCTAGTTGTGTGACCTGGGGTGGGGACTGAGCTTTGGGAGCCACAGTTTCCTCATCTGAAAATGGGGTTGCTGTTATGATGCTCAATGAGATAATGCAGGTGAAATGCTTAGCACCTGTCTGGCACACTGCTGCTGCAGCAGGCCAGCGTCCCTCCACCTCCAGGGCATTAACATTCCATTTGGCCAAAGAGCTTTCAGAAAGAAGAGCTCAACTCCTGGAGTAGGTCTGGGGGAAAGAGCCTGGTGTGCTGGAGACGAGGTGTGTCCCCTCCCAGGCTGAGCAGGACTGGGCTCTGGGCACGGCAGGTGGGCTGCTGCTGAAAGGGGGGAGGGTCTGTTCTCTCTCCACTGACTCCAAAATTAAACCTTTCCCCACTTACCACTTCAAGTCCCCCATCCTTGTCAAGGCCTCTGTGTCAATAAGGAATTGCGTTCAGCTGCTATAACAGAGCCCTCACTAGAGTGGCTTAAACAGGCAAGAGCTAATTCCCTCCATTTAAGAAATCAGGAGGTAGTGTGCAGTCCAGGCTGGTCTAGCAGCTCCACAGAATCTTCAGCGTGCTGGAATCCCTCTCCTTTGCTGTTTCAATCTCCATAGTGTATGGCTTCCATCTTCAGTATTACCTCCTGCTCCAAAGATAGGCTGCAGGAGTGCCAACTATCACATTCACAATCCAGGCTAAGGCCCAATCTAAGTAATGAGGAAGAGTAGAAGAGCCAAAAGCTTGCACCTCCCAGTGAGACAGTGCCCTGTAAGTCAGCTCCACTGTACCTGATTGGCCAGAACTTAGTAATGTGGCCAAATATAGCTGCAGAGGGGGCTGGGAAATGTAGTCTTTTAGTTGGGTTCATTGCAGCCCACTCCCTGTCTCCCACTGACGGAAGGAAAGAATTGATATTGGCTAGACAACCAGCAGCCTCGGGATCACACCTAGCTGGTAGGAGGTCAATTTAACTCCATTACATACCCAAAAGTTCCTTCTTGAGCACCTATTATGTGCAAGGCACATATGAAGGTATGTAAAGATGCTTAAACACTCTTGCTCTGCCTTAAGAAACCTTCAGGCGAATGGTGAGAAGACAAGCCCCAAACCCTTCAGCTTTCTGACTTGCAAATCTGTGCTTTCTAACTTGCAACTTTCACGTTCGCTGATGCACAATTAATAGAATTGCATTTTGCTTTTCTAACTCCCCCACCTGACCATGACCCTGCTGAGCACAGGGACCAGGACTGGTCCACACTGGCGCCATCAGAGCCTGCCACAGTGTCTGGCACATAGTGGCTGTGCAAGCCATCTGCTTGCCAAGTGAACATGTGACTGAAGCAGAGTTCAGCGAGGGGCGCAAGAGAGGATCAGTTGCAGCTGTCAGGGTGTCCAAGAAGATGCCCCACATAGAGGGGCTGTCTGAGGTGTATCTCTGATGAAGAGGTGACTTTTTGAAGGTGAAACTGGCAAAGTAGATTGGGGACAGACCCTGAAGGCCCTTGAGGGCCAGACTAAGGTGTCTGGATTTTAATAGACAGTTTTTAAGGCTGCAATCAGGTAAAAGAACTTAGCAGGCTTGTACTTAAGGAATGGTCCATTATTCATTCAACCACCACAGATTGTATATCAGGCATTGTAGCAGAGAGGAGGAGAGGAAAATAACATTTAATGACTGTCTCCTTTGTGTCAGGGGCTCTTTGTGGTAATAATAATAATAACTACCATTTATTAGCCTTTACAGAGCTGAACCAGCCCAAGCACCATCCTGTGGGGAAGGTGCCATTGTTATCCACATTTTAAAGATGGGAAAACCTAAGCTGGGAAAAGTCAAGCAACTTGAGTTCCCAACATCATTAAGTGATGGAGTTGGAATTGTAACTTACACTTCTCCCAAGCTCCGTCCTTCACACTCACATGGTTACTGAGAGAGGAAAGCAGCCTCGTTCTCACATCTAGAGCTCAGAGGCAGATGGAGTGGCAGAAAAGATGCCCCAGATGACCAGTGCCATCATCCAGGCGTGCCCAGGAGGGAGGGGAGCCCAGAGCTGGCTGGGTGTGGTCAGGCCTAAGAGGCTAGTCAGGGCCTACTTTCAGATAAGGCGACATTGGAACTGAATCCTGCAGTGTGGCTGGAGTTCACCAGGAAGATGAGGGTGGTCGTTCAGGCCAGCCAAGGACACAGCAGCTACAAAGGCACAAAGGCCAAAGAGAACATGACATGTTTGTTCTAGATGCAGGCAAGACTAGAGTCACCAACGCCAGTTAGAGATTGTTGCACCTTTACAGGCAAGAAACAGTAAAGACTGAGACTAAGGCTGTGGCAATGGAGGCAAAGATGGGAGGACAGATGGGAGAGTGTATTTGGAGGCTAGAATGGCACTCACAAGCTAGCCAGTTAAGAGGGGTGATCAGGCTTGCTGGGTACAATTGTGCAGTTTGTGGACTACTCAGTTTCCCAGCTGAGGGTTATAAAATCCAATCCTCATTGGAATCTTGTCTAGAAGGGTCAGCCTTTTTCTAGTTCACCAATGACACCATAGAGCACAGCTATAGCCCTAGAAGTGAGAATACATTACTACCAGGAAGGCAAGATTGCAGAATACGAGCGTGTCTAAGGCAGAGACCCCCTGTCCGTATCAGAAACAAAAAGCTGAACTTGTTACAGTACTTATTAAGTACTGCCTATCAGGAGCCATGCCTATCAGGGGCTGTCTCTAGGGGGCAGGGAACTGTCCCCGTATTGGTGCTGGGAGCGGGCAGACCAGTGGTGAGCCCATGTCAGGAAGGGAGTGTTCGGGATGGTGGGTCAACCAGAGTGTGGCTGTGCCGATTGGCTTGCTTTCGGAAGCCTGTCTTTGCTCAGATAAATGGAGATGCGTCATCCTTGGTTAAATGGTTTAAAGGCAGTGGTGGTGACGACTTATTGCCATGGCAACAGAACAGTCCTAGGGGTATGAGCTTTTCTTTTTCCTCAAGTGACTGGTAGCTTAAAACATTCACCCTCTTGTTAACGAACCCACAAGGGGGGTTCACTGTTGCTCCCCACACAGAAAGCCAATGACTGAGACAACGAGGATTGTCAAGGAGGAAAGGATTTATCTCAGTGGACACGTCTGCTGGGAGGGGGAGGTATGGACTGCCTCAAATCGGCCTCTCTGATCAACGGGGTCAGGGGTTTTCTGGAGGCGAAATGAATAATGCATGGGGGGCAGGGGCATCACTGCGTGTTTGGGGTGCAGTGCAGGGCACGCAAGCGCAGTGAGAAATCATGTTACTGTGTACATCCCATGATCAAAAAATGGCAGATAAGTCCCTCCCAGGGCGGGGATTTTAGTATTACGATGAGCTAGGGATTAACATTGGTCACTCTTTCAGCCTGTGCTCAGGCTCAGTGGGTCCTCAGGAACAGTCTGTGGTGGGTGTCACTTAGCTTGTCTTCTCTGGACAAACAGGTGGCGTGAGGCTTTGTAGTTTTCTCATGGCTGCAAGGAGGCTCCACCGTTCCTGGGAAAGAATCACAAAGGGAATGCATCAGTGCAACAGACAGTTACAGAGCTCTGGTTAGCACGTCTTACTGGCCTGGGAACTTGAAACATAAGAGACCTACTAAAAATTAAGACTATAAGAAATGTTTTCTTGCTTACGGAGCTGCTTACATTCCCGGGTGTCCTTTTACTTTAACAAAGGACTATGTTGGCTCAGGGAGATTTACAGGTGGGCTGGGCTGGGGTGAGAATACCAGTCTGGCCCAGACTGTGGCTCTATGGTCCAGTTTTTGTATAAGATCTGGGGTATGGTGTTCCCAACACAGGGACCAGAGAAACGATCTGCACAGTGGGGAACATACCAATTCAGAAATGGGACCCAGGAGCCTGATCTCGCAGTCACTTGTCCTGTGAAGGAGACGTGAGGCGCCAGTGGACAGTGTGGCACCCCTGCCTCTACTGAGCCCCCTCCTTCCTGCCTCCTCCATGTCTCTCTGTTGTTGGCTCAGTGGGAGCCGCGTGTGCTTGCCCCGCCTCACCCCTGAGAATCAGCGCTGGAGCTGCCACGGGAGAGGCTGGGCGCCTCTAGGACGAGGACTAAAGCAGACTAGCAGGCTGCTGTTTCTCTGCAGCTCAGGGGCCATCTCGTACCCCCCACACTGTCCGCCAGATTGAGCAATGGCTCCTGGTGGTCAGGCTCGGGTGGATTTGTGTTTTTATTTTCTTCTTTATTTTAAAAGTTTTTTTTTGAGATAGGTCTCACTGTGTTGTCCAGGCCAGAGTGCAGTGGCATCATCATAGCTCACTGGGAGGCTCATGGTCCCAGCTACTCAGGAGGCTGAGGCAGGAGGATGGCTTGAGCCCAGGAGTTTGAGGTTGCTGTGACGCCACAGCACTCTAACCTGGGCAACAGAGTGAGACTCTGTCTCAAAGAAAAAAAGAAAAATTAAAATCCAGATAATATAGACTGGGGAAACAGCTTTATGTGAATGAAAGCAGAAGGGTTGAAATGTTTGCTTACTGCCTTGCTTTTTTTTTTTTGAAACAGAGTCTCATTCTGTTGCCAGGGTAGAGTGCAATGGTGTCATTGTAGCTCACTGCAACCTCAAACTCCTGGGCTCAAGGGATCCTGCTGCCTCAGCCTCCCAGAGTGCTAGGATTACAGGCGTGCACCACTGTGCCTGGCTGTGCACTTTTAATCATTAAAATATTTTTTTTTCAATCAGAGGAACCATGCTGGAGAGCATTTTTGTCATCACAGTTTTCACCTACTGGGCCTGGCGCACACACCTGGTGGTTTCTTTCCAGAGACTAAGCAAGCCCCATAAATCCAGACAGGAAGGCTTGTGCTAAAGCAGACATCTGGAGATGGGTCTGAAGACAGGGTGCTGTCAGGGACATCCTTGGGGAAGCCACGACCTGGGGCAGAACTCTCCTCTTTCTTTCCCAGAAGCCCCAGGCCCACCTCTGATTGTCTTCCAATGGCAACTGGAAGAAATGCTTTCTCCCCTAGAGCCTCAGAGTCTTGAGGCATCGCCTGGGCCCTCTGCCTCTGTGAGGCGTGAATCCTTTCCTCCTCAGGCACCAGCTGAGCTGGGAAATTTGAACATCAGGCATTGAGTTTGCAATATGGTTCAAGTAAAGACACATGGTGTCAGCCCGGCATGGTAGTTCACGCCTGTAATCCTAGCACTCTGGGAGACTGAGGTGGGCGGATTGCTCGAGGTCAGGAGTTCGAAACCAACCTGAGCGAGAGTGAGACACCATCTCTACTATAAATAGAAAGAAATTAATTGGCCAACTAATATATAGAAAAAATTAGCCGGGCGTAGTGGCGCATGCCTGTAGTCCCAGCTACTTGGGAAGCTGAGGCAGAAGGATCACTTGAGGCCAGGAGTTTGAGGTTGCTGTGAGCTAGGCTGATGCCACAGCACTCACTCTAGCCTGGGCAACAAAGCAAGACTCTGTCTCAAAAAAAAAAAAAAAAAAAAGAAGACACATGATGTCCTCTAAGGCTGCTGTCCCTAAACCCTAGGCCGAGGATCAGTACCTGTCTGTGGCCTATTAGGAACCGGGCTGCACAGCAGGAAGTGAGTGGTGAGCTAGTGAAGTTTCATCCACTCTCCATCCCTGGCATCACTGCATGAGCTCCGCCTCCTGGCAGATCAGCAGTGGCATTAGATGCTCATAGGAGCACCAACCCTGCTGTAAACGGCGCATGCGAGGGATCTAGGTTGTGGCTCCTTATGAGACTCTAACACCTGATGATCTGAGTGGATTGAGGTGGCGATGCTAGCGCTGGGAGCGGCTGCACATGCAGATTATTTTAGCAGACAGGATAGACTGCACAATAAATGTAATGCGTTTGAATCATCCTGACACCATCCCTCCCCCTAATCTGTGGGAAAAATGTCTTCCATGAAACTGGTCCCTGGTGCCAAAAAAGTTGGGGACCACTGCTGTAAGGGGTGCGGGATGGTAGCCACCCCTCTTCCCACTCAGCAGAAAACTCGGTTTGCCCATTCACTCTAAATCTGGACCTTCACTGAATGTTCAGTACTTGATAAGAGAGTTGTTCTTCTGTGGAAAAGATAAAAGGGAAAGGAAGGCTGGCAGGGGTGCTATTATCCTAAGGGCAATAGGGCCATGACTCCTGATTAGCCTCACCTGAGTTTTGGTAACAGCTTGACCAACAAGCTTGTTGTTTGAAAGCTGTTAGACTCCTGGGAGTTTGCCCAGGGAGTGAGGAATTAAACACTGATCTAGAAGGGGAGGCTTTCTGGTTTAAGACTTCAGGGTTGGGCAGGGCGTGGTGGCTCATGCCTGTAATGCTAGCACTCTGGGAGGCCGTAGCAGGAGGATAGCTTGAGCTCAGGAGTTTGAGACCAGCCTGAGCAAGAGCAAGACCTTGTCTATATGTAAAAAAAATTTTAAAGTTAATTTTAAATTCAAATTAAAAAACAAAAGAGTTCAGGGTTTAGGGGCTGTTTTTCAGTTTTATTTGTTTATTCATTAAAGCCCATCATTGATGAGTGCCCTGGCCCAGGGAGAGACCTGCTAAGAAGTCATGGAGCTCAGGTTCCACACCGCCACCCCACAGTTCAAGCAGGAAGGGGGACTTATTTGGCCACAGTTACTTCCTGCAGGGCAGAGGAGAGGAGGAGGTCGTGCCCTGGTTAGGAGCTGTGCAGGATCCTTCAGGTTGTCCCCTGGAAGGGGTGAGAGGGTGCTGGATCCCTCTGTGGTCAGAGCCCCTTCCACCTATTTTGTTCTCACGACCTGTGAATGTTCTCCTGTGTCCACCCTGTCTAGTCTGATCCCAGCGAGCAAGCCATCTGCTACCGGGCATTCTGCCAGAGGGGAAGTCTGTCCATGTACTTCCACACACACACCTTCTGAATTGGTGCCTCATGACATCTTTTTCCCTTTCTTGATCACATGGCTAACAATATTCTTTTTTTTTTTTTGAGACAGAGTCTCACTTTGTTGCCTAGGCTAGAGTGAGTGCTGTGGCGTCAGCCTAGCTCACAGCAACCTCACACTCCTGGGCTCAAGCGATCCTCCTGCCTCAGCCTCCCGAGTAGCTGGGACTATAGGCATGTGCCACCATGCCCAGCTAATTTTTTTCTATGTATTTTTAGTTGGCCAATTAATTTCTTTCTATTTTTAATAGAGACGGGGGTCTCGCTCTTGCTCTGGCTGGTCTCAAACTCCTGACCTTGAGCCATCCTCCCGCCTCGGCCTCCCAGAGTGCTAGGATTACAGGCGTGAGCCACCGCGCCCGGCCACAATATTCATTATTAATATAATGTTATTAGTAATATTATTATGAATAGTCGTTTCCTTTCATCATCTCATTAATTTTTCACAAGACTTTGCTTAAGTGGGTATGAATATGATTTTTTAATTATTTTTTTCTATTTTTTAATGCAATTTTTACTGCAGTGAGGTATGGGATGAATATGATTATTGTCCCAGTTTACAGATGGGGTAACTGAGGATGAGAAGTTGAGTGACCCATCTCAGGCCCCACAGCTAACCAGAAACAGACATACTTGAACTCGAGTTTCTGATGGCATCTTCTTCCCACTCATATTTCCTACTCATTGCAGAAGTGGTAGTACCGATGAGGAGATGCTGTGATGAGGACACAGAAATCTTGAATTTCCCGACAGCAGGGGGAGGAGAAAGGAACATGGTAGGAATCAGGCTGGGAGCATGGATTTGGGCCAAGGCAGAAGGACAAAAAGCCAAGGTTAAGGCTGGAAAAGCTCTCCCTGGGAGGGCCTGGAGATCAGATTAGGATGACCATGTAGCAGGAAAGACCAGACGAGAACTTTCTAAGAGAGAGTCTTCTCAGAAAGACTCCCATGGGCGCCATGCCCAAGGGATTAAACCACAAGCCCTTTGATGGCAATTCTAGCTTTGCAGCCCTGGGGGCCTGTGATTTCTGGGTGTAGCACCCCATCCTGGTCACCTCTCCAGTTACTGAATTCCACCTTCTCCCACCTACAGAGGAGGGAGGCAGTGGAGCACTGTGGTTAGACTGCGGGCCATTGGACAGCCTGAGTTTGAGTCCTGGTTTCTCCTCCACTTCCTAGCTGTGACTTTGCAAACTATTTCTCTGGGCCTCAGTTTTCTCATCTGTGGAATGGAGCTATAACAGTACTTACATTATATAAACTGGTGGAGGGTTGAGATTTAAAGGATTGACACAATAAACTCTCACAAACAGTAGCAATTATCTATAAGCCAGTCCTATATGTTTTGGTTCATGTTGTTCCCAGAGTGCTTTTTCTCCACTTCTCAAATCCTTCCCACTCTTCAAAGTCAACAAATGCCTAAAATGCAACAAAAATATGGAGGCCATAGTCAGTAGAAGGTAAGTGTGTGGACTTGGGAACCAGCCGGCTTAGGCTTAAATCCTGATTCCTGTCACCTTGGGCAAATTACCTCACCCTTAGTTTCCTCACTTGCAAGTGGGGAAAATGATACTATTATAGGGTCAAAATGATACCTTATAGGGTCATTATGAAGCTATAAGGATTGAAGGAGTTAATGTTTGTAAAGCACTTACATAACTCTGCCTGGCATGCAATAGGTGCTTTACCAGTGCATGTTAAAAACTTTTCTAGGATCTGTCGAGATATAGCACACAGCACCTTGTTGTTAGCTGTGTACGTGTGGGTTTTATGTGCCCTCTGCTTGCATGAAGGGCAGGAAACACACCAGCCTTGACTCTAGCCCACTGCCTGGCTCGTGTTTTGTGGTCATTAAAATGGTTAGATTGAAATCAACTAGGAGACAGAGACCTGGCAGGAGAAAGTGGTCCAGATAAGCCGATATTTAAACTGCTGATTGGGACTAGGAGAGGGACAAGTTGTGACTAGAATTCACCTCTTTCTGGAATGTGTGAAGAGGCCTGGAGTATGCTTCCTTGTTGGAGGCCCAGGAAGCAATGACTTGAGGCATGTGAGAGACTGTCATAGATAAGGGACAAAAACAGCCCTGTGTAAGACAAAGAGCAGGCTTTGGTGTTTTACTTTTGAGACAAGGTGCTACCAGGCCGGTCTCGACCTTCTGGTCACTAGCGATCCTCCAGCCTCAGCCTCCAGAGCAGCTGGGGTCACAACAGGAGCAGCCGCTGGGCCCGGCCCGGCCAAGAGCAGCCTTTGGAATAATTTGGCATCAGGGTAGGTTTCCTCATCTGTAACATAGGAGCAAAATGATGAGCGTTCCACTGAAACGAGGTCGCAATAGAAAAATCTATTTACTGAGCACTTCCAGGTAGACAGCTACCAGGTAAGTATTTTAAGATGTCTATTTTACAGATGAGGCTGAGAGGTTTCGCGACCTGCCCAAAGATACACAGCACATAAATTGCAAGAGTGAAGATTCAAACACAGGTGTGTGAATCAGACTGCGTGCGGACAGGACAGTGAGCTGGCAGAGCTACGGAGCGGTTCCAGTGATAAGGGGACTTATCACGCCAGTGGCTTAGGAGCGACAGCAACAGGAGGGCAGCGCCGCCGCGCGGGAGCGGCCCGGCCGTGCCACACTCGCGCCCGGCCGCCCCGGCGCCCCGCTGCCCTTCGCGTGCTTACGTGCGCTCCGTGACCGCCGCGGCGGACGCGGGGCAGGCGGCGGAGGACGCATGCGCCCTGGCGTCCCGAAGCGCACCCCCTCCCCTCAGCGGCGGCCGCGACGTGATGGGGCGCATGCGTAAAGCTGGCGGGAGGAGGGCGGTTCCTAGCGAGTGGAAAGATTTGGGCGAGAAAGGGCGCGGGAGCCGGGCCGTGGGGCGCGAGTGCGCAGGCGCGGGCGGGCTGTGACTCCGGAATCTCGGCGATCCCCAGTCGGCGCCGCATCCCCTGCCCGCTGCCATGGCCGCGTACAAGCTCGTGCTCATCCGGCACGGCGAGAGCGCCTGGAACCTGGAGAACCGCTTCAGCGGCTGGTACGACGCCGACCTGAGCCCGGCCGGCCACGAGGAGGCGAAGCGCGGCGGGCAGGCGCTGCGAGGTGCGGAGGGGCCGGGGCGCGCTGCGGGCGGGGGCTGCGCAGGGCCGGGGGCTGCGCAGGGCCGGGGGCTGCGCAGGGCCGGGGGCTGGCCTCGGAGGCCGCCCGGCTCGCGTGCGCGCCCTCCCGGAGAGGGCAGACACTTCAGGCAGCGTCTCTCCAGCAGTTTAGTTTGCTGTTGAGGAAATGGGCGCAGAGTGGGCAGTCCACTTGCTCAAGGTCACCCAGTGGCATGCGAGCGGCCGCGCCGGGTGGAGGACCCAAGGCGGTGGCC
Organism: Microcebus murinus; assembly: GCF_040939455.1. NCBI lineage: Eukaryota > Metazoa > Chordata > Mammalia > Primates > Cheirogaleidae > Microcebus > Microcebus murinus. The sequence continues at coordinate 28,328,085 of NC_134117.1, read as the reverse complement.
CTGCAGCCCTTTCCGCTCTCCACCGCACCGCCTTGCAAAATTCCCACTTTTTAGTCCGAGCATTTAGTAACTCTAGGACCCGTTATCCCGATGGAGCTATCTATGGCAGCCAGGCCTTTTTAGGGTTCCCTAGAGACAGAGGCGGTTGGTAAGGCCTGGGGCTCCTGGAGGGGATGCCTGGTGCTGTAAGGCCCTGTAACCAAGCCTTCTCAAGAGGCGCCTGCGGATCCTGCGAACGGCAGGCCACAGGCTTGTTACTGGCAGTGACGGGAGTGAGGCTGCTTTGGGGGATACCTAACAAGCTTTAAGACACCAAGAAATACGCGTGCTTGTGTAGGGCTTTGCTGTTCAGCAGCATTCCACAAATACTGTGTCCAGAACACATCCACAGGTGTAACTGAGAATGAATGAATGAATGGTTTGAGTTGTTTTTCTCTGCAACCCCATACACAGGTTTTATCCCCTCCTTCCCATCCCTTCCAGGTCCCTTTTTATAGCTAGGAAAAGTGAGGATTTGGAAAGATGACTTGTTCAAGGTCATATCTTATTGCTAGTCCAGTGTCCTTGCCCCACTTTTGGGTGGAGGGAGAGATAGGTGTGAAGAACTGGTAGGCTGTTGGACAACGACGCTGGGCAAAGGTGAAAGTGGCAGTGAGATAGTGCTTGTCCCCTGCCCCAGACTGCCCTTTTGTGATTTTGGAATGCTAATAAGGAAGCATTCCCTGCTGCCAGCAACTCAGAATCCCTGGCGGAAGAGGTGTTCCACGGATGATTGGGGCAGGTCCTTTCCCTGTTCCCTTCTAACCTCTGGAGGAGGAAGCAGAGGGCCATTGATACCTGGTTGATAAGGTACAGGTATGTGGCCCCAGGTTGCTCTCCTTAGCTTCTTGCCTTCACTGAACTTCCTTTTCAAATGAAGCAAAGCTTGGGAAAGTCTGGGAAATGTAATCCTGGGGGACAGGGGGCATGTGAATGCTTTGGGATTGCCTGGTGTGACCTCACCTTTTAGGAAAGGCTGAGAAATGGAAAGTGCTAGTAAAGGAGGCCATTTTCTGTAGCTCATTGGCAGGAAGAACTGTATGAGTCTGGTGGTTTGCTGATGACTAGCCTAGGACAAAAGTGAATTGCCTCTGTCCTCTATTTAAGACTGATCAAATCGTTAAACTTGTCTTTTCTGTAAAATCATAGACCATGTTTATTTTAAAATAAATGTTGGTAGCATTAAATACAAAAAAGCCAGGTTTAAAATTTTAATATTATGAGCATCATAGATGCTTACATTAAAGAATGAAAGACTAGAAGCAAATTCTATTTTTTTTTTTTTTGAGACAGAGTCTAGCTTTGTTGCTCAGGCTAGAGTGAGTGTCGTGGCGTCAGCCTAGCTCACAGCAACCTCAAACTCCTGGGCTGAAACGATCCTTCTGCCTCAGTCTCCCGAGTAGCTGGGACTACAGGCACTTGCCACCATGCCCGGCTAATTTTTTCTATATATTTTTAGTTGTCCAGTTTCTTTCTATTTTTGGTAGAGATGGGGTCTCTTGCTCAGGCTGGTCTTGAACTCCTGAGCTCAAATGATCTGCCCACCTTGGCCTCCCAGAGTGCCTAGGCCATACTTTTGTTTAGTGGGCAAGTTAAAGGAAGAGGCTTTATGCTTCTGTCCCCTCAGTGTTCTCTGTAGAGTGTCCTAAGGGGAACTGCTTCCTCCTTGAGGATCTCCTTGTGTATCCAAAGTGAGATGCTCCATTGCAAGGGGAAATAATTAGTGAAACAGCCTCTAGCTTTTCAGCATGGGATCTGAGGCTTACACTGTGAGTACTCAGGCCCCAGTGACTCAGCCTTTTTTGGGGAACCATTCCTCCCCTTACAGTTAGGGAAGTGATGGTAACAGTCTACCAGGACTTGTCCTGAGGCTCAGAGATGAGACCTGTCTTCTCTTGTGGGTGTGGTGGGTTTCCCTGGTGATTAATCCTTCTTTTCCCCGTTGGTATTGTTCTTACTGGCCTCATTCTCAGTTGTATGACTAGCAGGAATATTCACTTCACATTTTATTAATTACAGTTGTTAACCTCAGTATGAAGCAATATCCAGGAAAGTTTGTGCTGAATTTCAAAGAGGTCCATGTAGCTTCATGGAGGAAAACAGGAGTGTTTTCCTGATCTATATAAGGAAAGGGCCATTTCCCCTTTAAGATGGGAGGGAGAATAATCTTCTATGATACGTGAAATAAGACTGGTTCCTTGTAACCTACTGGTTGGGCCAACATAACTCTTGCAACAATAACTACTGTATATGGAAGAGAGATTGATTTATAAATGAATCAGTGCACAGCATTTGCTCTTTCTTCAGTGAGTGTCTTCTCAACTTGGTTTAACACTTAAGTAGGTATACTCCTCTGAGGGGACTTGGGAGTAGGCTGGCACTTTCACTACAGTAGAAAGAAACCATGGGTTAAGAGTTTGTGATGCAATTTCCACACTCTGGGGAAAGTACAATTTCATGCAGCAAACTGAAGTTTTATCAGCATTTTTTTTTTTTTTTTTTTTTGAGACAGAGTCTCACTTTGTTGCCCAGGCTAGAGTGAGTGCCGTGGCGTCCTAGCTCACAGCAACCTCAAACTCCTGGGCTCGAGTGATCCTTCTGCCTCAGCCTCCCGGGTAGCTGGGACTACAGGCATGCGCCACCATGCCCGGCTAATTTTTTATATATATATCAGTTGGCCAATTAATTTCTTTCTATTTATAGTAGAGACGGGGTCTCGCTCTTGCTCAGGCTGGTTTTGAACTCCTGACCTTGAGCAATCCGCCCGCCTCGGCCTCCCAAGAGCTAGGATTACAGGAGTGAGCCACAGCGCCCGGCCATTATCAGCATTTTTAGGAGCTCTTCCTGTGACCTGATTGTTAGACTTCAAAATCTTATTTTCCCTAGACCAGAGGTCTAGTAAATATCAGAAGTGACAATTGTAACTAAAATACAAACACCAGGATCCTTAAGAGTTTAGGAAAATGGGGATAGCTAGAGATGGTGGTTAAGAGTTGGATTTGGGCCGGGCGCGGTGGCTCACGCCTGTAATCCTAGCACTTTGGGAGGCCGAGGCAGGCGGATTGCTCAAGGTCAGGAGTTCGAAACCAGCCTGAGCGAGACCCCGTCTCTACCAAAAATAGAAAGATATTAATTGACCAACTAAAAATATATATACAAAAAATTGGCCGGGCATGGTGCATGGCACCATGCATGGCACATGCCTGCAGTCACAGCTACTCAGGAGGCTGAGGCAGGAGGATCGCTTGAGCCCAGGAGATTGAGGTTGCTGTGAGCGAGGCTGATGCCATGGCACTCACTCACTCTAGCCTGGGCAACAAAGTGAGACTCTGTCTCAAAAAAAAAAAAAAAAAAAAGAGTTGGATTTGGGGCTGGCGTGGGTGGCTCAAACATGTAATCCAAGCACATTGGGAGGTCGAGGCAGAAGGATTGCTTGAGGCCAGCAGTTTGAAGTTGCAGTGAGCTATGATGATGCCACTGCATGCTAGCCCTGGTGACAGACTGAGACACTGTCTCAAAAAAAAAAATAGTTGGATTTTGGAGTCACACAACATGGATTTTAATTCTCTTCATCTTCATAATAGCTGTGACCTTGGCTAGTATGCTTAACTCTTCTAGTCTTTATTTCCCTAGTAAAATGTATGGTAAGGGTTATAATCTTACAAGATTGCTACGAAGACTAAAACATAACAAAGTGCTTAGTCCAGTGTCTGATAGATGGTAAGCCCCTTTATAAATATTAGCTATTATTATTTAGAAAGAGATTCCAAATTAATATTTGACCAAATATTTCACTGTACAGGGATACCCGTACAGGAGATATATATGTAAGAGAATTCTGGCTCTGAGTGGACCTGATTAGCTTATCACTTTGAACTTCTAATTTCCAGATGCCGGCTATGAGTTTGACATCTGCTTCACCTCAGTGCAGAAGAGAGCAATCCGGACCCTCTGGACAGTGCTGGATGCCATTGACCAGATGTGGCTGCCTGTGGTGAGGACCTGGCGCCTCAATGAGCGGCACTATGGGGGTCTGACTGGTCTCAATAAGGCGGAGACTGCAGCCAAGCATGGTGAGGCCCAGGTCAAGATCTGGAGACGCTCTTATGATGTCCCCCCGCCGCCGATGGAGCCTGACCACCCCTTCTACAGCAACATCAGTAAGGTGTGGAGAAACCGAGGTTTGGTCACTCTGCCAGGATTAGAGGGTTAGAATTTGGGCCTCATTCTTTAGCTTTTTTGAATGTCTGCCTAGTCTCACTGAATTTATAATTTATGATAAAATAGTTAATCATAATCTCCCTCTTCAAGAAATAACCTTCACTTATTAAGAGTTGCTACTTTGGCTGGCCGGGTGCGGTGGCTCACGCCTGTAATCCTAGCACTCGGGGAGGCTGAGGCGGGTGGATTGCTCAAGGTCAGGAGTTCAAAACCAGCCTGAGTGAGACCCCGTCTCTACTAAAAATAGAAAGAAACTAATTGACCAACTAAAATATATATATACACATACACACACACACACACACACACATATATATATATAAAAAATTAGCCAGGCATAGTGGCGCATGTCTGTAGTCCCAGCTACTTGGGAGGCTGAGGCAGTAGGATTGCTTGAGCCCAGGAGATTGAGGTTGCTGTGAGCTAGGCTGAAGCCATGGCACTCACTCTAGCCTGGGCAACAAAGTGAGACTCTGTCTCCAAAAAAAAAAAAAGAGTTGCTACTTTGTGTTGTTTAAGAATATTTTATTTGGCAGGTGCCTGGGCAACAAAATGAGACTCTGTCTCAAAAAAAAAAAAAAAAAAGGAGTTGCTACTTTGTGTTGTTTAAGAATATTTTATTTGGCCCGTGCGGTGGCTCACGCCTGTAATCCTAGCACTCTGGGAGGCGGAGGCTGGCGGATTGCTCGAAGTTAGGAGTTCGAAACCAGCCTGAGCAAGAGCGAGACCCCGTCTCTACTATAATAGAAATAAATTAATTGGCCAACTAATATATATAGAAAAAAAAATTAGCCGGGCACGGTGGTACATGCCTGTAGTCTCAGCTACTTGGGAGGCTGAGGCAGGAGGATTGCTTGAGTCCAGGAGATTGAGGTTGCTGTGAGCTAGGCTGATGCTACAGCACTCACTCTAGCCTGGGGAACAAAGTGAGACTCTTGTCTCAAAAAAAAAAAAAAATTTATAGCTCCCCCCTGACCCCAGAGATGGAGTCATGCTATGTTGCTCAGGCTGGATTTGAACTCCTGAGCTTAAGGAATCTTCCCTTCTTAGCCTTCTGGGTAGCAGGGACTATAGGCATGGGCCATCGTACCTAGCTCTAAGAAAAATTTCTGTCTTTTTTTAAATATATCTATTGCTATATTTTATAGAACCCATCCATAGCCTTAGGGCCTTTCTAAACCAATGCAAGTTAAAGTGAATTGGGAAGAGCCTTATTGTATAACCTTTTTTTCTTCTTTTTAGGCTACAGGAATTTTTTTTCTTTTAAGTTATTTTGGACCCTGGTGAGAGACCCCCACCCATCACTTAACCCCTCAGGAAATGAGGACTGGGCAGAATCAATACATTGCAAAATCATTTAATAGATGCAATTGCTAAGTGGTATAAACTTGAATTTTTTTTTTCTTTTTTTAAAAGGATCGTAGGTATGCAGATCTCACTGAAGACCAACTACCCTCCTGTGAGAGTCTGAAGGACACTATTGCCAGAGCTCTGCCCTTTTGGAATGAAGAAATAGTTCCCCAGATTAAGGAGGGGAAACGGGTACTGATTGCAGCCCATGGCAACAGCCTTCGGGGCATTGTCAAGCATCTGGAGGGTATGTGCCTTTTTTAGAGGGGACCTCAAAGAGGGATAAAGTAGGCCTGCCACTAATCAGGGACTTACTTAGTATAAAGGAGACCTTCAAAAAAGGGCTGGACATACTGAGGGAGACAGTCTAGATCAGGGGTCCTCAAACTACGGCCTGCAGGCCACATGTAGCCTGCAGAGCACATTTATCCGGCCCGAAGGTGTTTTTGCTGCTGCTGCCTGTCCTGCTTAGCAGCCAACTCATCCCGGGCCCACAGTGCGCATGTGTGGAAAGTGCATCGCACTCTCCGACGGCCCTCCAGCGGTCTGAGGGACAGTGAACTGGCCCCCTGTTTAAAAAGTTTGAGGACCCCTCGTCTAGATTGACTCCTAGTGGAAAAACACCCTCCAGCACGTTTCTGAAAATGTGGTCTGTAGAGCAGTGACAGCTGGAGCTCCTGGGAGCTTGATAATCCATACGGGATCTCAGGTCCCACTCCAGACCCGATTCAGAAGCAGCATCTGCTCCCAGGGGATTCAGATACACATTCAGGTTTGAGATGCCTAAACTAGGATTGCCAGTTGAAACTTCTGATAAAAATCTTCCTTAGTTACAACCTGGCACAACTTAACATAGGAATCTCAATTTGCATCTTAAATTGTTTCACCCGAGGGCCTAAATGCCCAGGTGTGCTGATTTTTGGCAGGCTGGACAGACTATATTTTTGAGATCTATATCCCATTTTGGTAGGGATATCTACAGTATACACCTTTCTGTAGTTTGTTTGTGGTCCATCTCAAAATCTTGTATACCTTTTCTTGCTTTTCAGTTTAATGGCTGAGAAATAAGTATTAGGGACCATTCCTTGGGTTCAGAACTACCATTAGATTGGAAAGGATGTCTTATTTTAATTCCTGTCAAAGTACTTTGTCACCCAGAGGACTAAGTAAACCTGGAGGGGTGCCGTGGATTCATATCTTGTGTGGCTGATCATGGTGGGTGTTTTCAGGTCTCTCTGAAGAGGCTATCATGGAGCTGAACCTGCCGACTGGTATTCCCATAGTCTATGAATTGGACAAGAACTTGAAGCCCATCAAGCCCATGCAGTTCCTGGGGGATGAAGAGACGGTTCGTAAAGCCATGGAAGCTGTGGCTGCCCAGGGCAAGGCCAAGAAGTGAAGGCCAGAAGACAGAATACTGCCCAAGGAACACCCTCCCCACCCTCCCATTCCTCTGCACCTCTCCCCTGCACGTCACACTGACCACATCTGGAGGCATCCTAAGTTGTAGCTGCAGATGGGGACCAGTGGCTCCTGTTTTCATCCTAGTCATTTTTTTCTCCTACACCCACTCCCTTCATACAATCTAGTCAGAATAGCACCTCTGGGGTCTGGGTTCTCAGTCCAAGCCAAGGGGTAACTCGGGGTTTGCCAGTGCTTTGTTTACTAGGGACCTGCTTGAGTAGGGGATAGGGAAGAACCATGTGGAGGCATGACCAAATGAGGAGGAGCAGGAGAGCCTCTTTGCTCCCTGGAGCGGGTCCTGTACTCTCCATAGTCAGGCTACTGCCTGGGGGGCTCTAGTCATTCCAGTGGAAGATGAATGTAACCTCCAGGGTGATGTACAAAAATAGCAGTTTCCTCCCTGACCCCAGAGAAGCTGGCTCCCGAAGGTTGGGATGGATCCTGAATTAAGTTTGTGTTGCATTTACTTTTACAAAAAGAGAATATATAAATAATACAAAACAAAAAACCCTCCTAGGGTTTTCTAGTGGCGGTTGAAATAGTCCCACATATGGTCATTAGAAAATAAGCCATTCCTCACCTCACACCAATATGGGATAAGCTCCTTGACTTCTAATGGGTAGGAGCGCATCCTGCTGTGTATTTTAGAATCCTTCCCCAGTCTTGTTTTGTGGCAGTGAAATGCCTCTTGATCATGTCCAAGTGTGTCTTTCACTGTATGATTTCTGAGTCATGTTCTAGTTGCTTGGCCCTGCCATGTGGGCCCAGTACTCATTTTAAGCATAACTGTACTAATCTTTTTTCCAGATCAGTATAATAAAGGAGTGATGTGCAATATTTTCATGTGTGATATGTAAGACCTTTTGTCTGAGGAAATCTTAGCATTCACCTTGAAATGTCGCTCATTACCCAAGTCCTTGTACGACAGGATCAGGAGTTTAAGACAACCAGTCATAACTTTACACAGTCTGCTGCAGCTTTTCCACATAGTCTGAAGGGCTAAGGTCTGGGGTAGGATGTTTCCCCTCTGTAGCTCCTGCTCAGTGGTCCTGGTTACTGAACGTCCCTCAACGGCAAAGTCAAATTCTGAATCTCCATTATACCCTTTTTAGAGTAAGTAAAGACTTTGCTGGATTTTTTTTTAACCCTGTTCTATTAGTAATCTAAACTTGATATCTTTTTGGCCCCTAAAGTTGAACCCTGCCAGTCATCTAATAACATCCTTGGTTGAATGTGGTGGCTCATGCCTATAATCCTAGCACTTTGGGAGGTCAGGTAGACAATTGCTTGAGCCCAGGAATTCAAGGCTGCACTGAGCTGTGATCATACCACTGCACTCCAGCCTGGGCAACAGAGTAAAACCCTGTCTCCAAAAAACAAAATCCTCAAAAATTATACATAACTTTAAAAAATGACTTTGTGCAGTGGGAAGAACATTATTACACTACACTATTGGGAAGGGGTATTGCTCACATTTGCCACCTTTCCACAAGGCCTTTGAAAAGATCATTAGAATGTAAGAAAGTCCGTGTGGCAAGAGAAAACATTTCCCTTGTACTAGTAGGAGCAGGTAATACCCTCCATCTACTGAGCTGTAAAACTCCTCTGTGCCAGCCATTGCTGGATAAGAACTCGTGAAAGGGCTGGTAACTCCAGTTTACGGAAGAGGAAATATGTAGAAATGTGCTCAGTACTGGAGCCCAGATGAAGGATTTCAGTTCAACTAAATCCAGGTCCTTATTCTAAAATTTAGATTTAAGCATCTTGCTTTTCAAGTTGAGTTTTTCATTTTATCTACATAATAACCTTAGGAAGACCTTTACTAATTTGAGTCTCCCAAGAGCCTGGTGAGGTGCTATCTTCCTAACCTGTACAGTATCCTAGACCAGAGTTGGTAATTTTCTTTGACCAAGGGCCCTTAACCAAGTCAGATTGGACTGACTGGCTCACAGGGTACCCAACTCTAGCTGTGGGTGTAAGGGAGATACTATCAGTAGCAGAAGTTCCACCTTCCTTGTCAGAGGTGAGTGCCAGAGAGCAAGGCTTGCTATAGGAGCGATGTCTTTGCAGAAAGACCCTTTCTGGTCTTGAGGCATCTGCTGCCCATGTTGTGTGGCTCTTGGCTCCAAGCCCTCCTATGGGAAAGGGGCTAAGGATGTGCCTTCTGTTGCCCTCTCCTGCCACCCAGAGTTGAATCCCATGGAGTCTTAAATTTATTGTGCCAGCCCCTCAACACATTTTTTACTTGATTTTCGCACCACTTGAAGGTAGGTAGGTTCATCCCAATTTTTATGGATGAGGAAATAGGCTTGAGTGAGCGGGGAGGTTAAGTAATTTATCTAAGATCTCACATGGATTAAAGTGTGGAGCATGTTTCAAACTCAGGTCCTTCTGACTACAAGCCCACATACCCCAGTGGTCAGCTCAGTGACAGCTTGGGTAGAGCTACTCAGTCTTGCTGGCCAGCTCCAAGGAATGGGCATCTGGTTGCGACCACCAGGCCAGGCTCCACTGCTGGGGAATAAGGACTTTGCTCCCCACCCTACAAGACAGTGAGTGGGTACAGTCAGAGGAGAGAAGTATACTGGTTCAAATGACAAATTCTCCATATGCAGAGGGCCAGGTAAGCAAGTGCCACTCTGTGGCTGAACAGTAAAAGCAGCATGACTCTAAAGGTGAGATCAACTCTCTGGAGGAAATCATCCTCCACATAATCCATAGGGTCATCTGCTGGGAACTGGCTTCTGCCAAAAGGAAAGTGCTTTCCTATAGGGCAGCAAAAATGGCTGGCTGAAAATGTAATCCATTTCAGCTGAGAACTCTAATGTGTTCAGCCAGTGCCAGTAAAATGATGAATGGAGATGCTGCCATAATGGATGAGGGAATATGGAGTCTAGAACAGAGAGCCTGTCCATTTATCCACCCCGGGGGAAGACAGGGGAACCCCAGGGAGATTAAAATTCCTAGATCTTAGAAACACAGATTATGCAGTGAAGTCAGGGGAGTCTCTACCACAGGTCACTCGGCAGAACCCACAACCCATCCAGCTCTCTCATGTTTAGTTCTCTTGTTCTTCTCTTTTTCAAAGCTCTACCTGGTCACTGCTGTTTCTGAGTTCCCTGATACTATGAAGGCCGCACATTAGAACATCAACAATTGTTGAAAAAAGATTCCTTACTGGGAATTAATGTAAATGTCTGTTCTGGTTTATCAATCAGTCTCCTGTGAATTTAGGGAGAGTGAATCAATTCTCTAAACTCTGATTGCCTCTAAGCAGGTGTTTTCATCAAGATGTGGCAATCAGGCTGGGCGCGGTGGCTCACGCCTATAATCCTAGCACTCTGGGAGGCCGAGGCGGGTGGATTGCTCAAGGTCAGGAGTTCGAAACCAGCCTGAGCAAGAGTGAGACTCCGTCTCTATTATAAATAGAAATTAATTGGCCAACTAATAAATATAGAAAAAACTTAGCCAGGCATGGTGGCACATGCCTGTAGTCCCAGCTACTCAGGAGGCTGAGGCGGTAGGATTGCTTGAGCCCAGGAGTTTGAGGTTGCTGTGAGCCAGGCTGATGCCATGGCACTCACTCTAGCCTGGGCAACAAAGCAAGACTCTGTCTCAAAAAAAAAAAAAAAAAAAAAAAAAAAAAGTGGCAATCTGAGATGATTCCTCTGCAGTCTGGGAGGCCTGGACAGTAAATACTTAAGGAATAGACTTATGAAGGGAAAGGCTATGCCATTTTACCAGGCTGCCCTTTTGGCCTCAGGCTTCACCCTCCAGGGCCAGCCCTGGTTTGGGGAATCTGGTGAAATCAAGTTCCTGAGTGAACGAAACACAGATCCACACAGATCCGTAACTGGTGATGACCCCTAGGCAAAACCCTCACAAATGCTCTCCGCAGTCAGTATCCTATGGCTGGTGATTCTGTTTTTTCTGGAGCCTGCTGTGAACCCCAAATTTTTTAAACCACCACGTGCTGACCCATTTTACCGTTCATCCTTCTGATTCTAGTCCCCACTTGGGTGGCTACAAGGGCATCAGGTATTGTCACTTGGTCTTTGTCCAGCTCTCCCCAGGGTTCAGCAGCCTTTCCTCTCAAGGGTGACTTTGGCAGCTTAATCCTTTCGCCTCTTAATCCTTCATCCTCACTTGCCTGGTCCAGAGTAACTTCTTGAGGGATGACCTTTTTCCCAAGGATACTTTGTTTAGTATTATCTGTCACTAAACAAGTTTGGGTTATCTACTTCACCATTTACTTTTTTTTTTTTTTTTGAGACAGAGTCTCGCTTTCTTGCCTAGGCTAGAGTGAGTGCCATGGCGTCAGCCTAGCTCACAGCAACCTCAAACTCCTGGGCTCAAGCAATCCTCCTGCCTCAGCCTCCCGAGTAGCTGGGACTACAGGCACGAGCCACCATGCCCGGCTGATTTTTATATTATATATATTAGTTGGCCAATTAATTTCTTTCTATTTTTATGGTAGAGACGAGGTCTCGCTCAGGCTGGTTTTGAACTCCTGACCTTGAGCAATCCGCCCGCCTCGGCCTCCCAGAGTGCTAGGATTACAGGCGTGAGCCACCGCGTCCGGCCCATTTACCTCTTTGTCAGGGAATCTGCACTCACTTTTTCCCTGGGAACAGTTCCACCAAGTACAAATTCTGACACTACAACTCCCACCCCCCACCAATGATTGGATGGGCTTCCAATTCAAGGGCAGGATTCATAAGCTTGTTGGTGATATGACTTTGGTGGCCTGGCTCTAAAAAATGAATTGGGGCCGGGTGCGGTGGCTCATGCCTATAATCCTAGCACTCTGGGAGGCCGAGGTGGGTGGATCTTTGAGCTCAGGAGTTCGAGACCAGCCTGAGCAAGAGCGAGACCCCGTCTCTACTAAAAAGAGAAACAAATTATCTGGACAACTAAAAATACATGGAAAAAATTAGCCAGGCATGGTGGCACATGCCTGTAGTCCTAGCTACTGGGGAGGCTGAGGCAGAAGGATTGATTGAGCCCAGGAATTTGAGGTTGCTGTGAGCTAGGCTGATGCCACAGCACTCTAGCCCGGGCAACAGAGTGAGACTCTGTCTCAAAAAAAAACAAAACAAAACAAAACAAAACAAAAAAAACGTTGGGATTAGATTTCTTCCTCAAGAAATTAATTGGGAAAACGAGAGGTTGTGGCCCATTAGCTGTGGGGAGCTGACTGAAAAGGCCAAAGTGACTCTTTTCTGGCCATGTACAAACTGAGGCACAAATAGAGATGAGGCTTTGGGGCCCAAGAAAGGGAGAAGACAGTCTTATTTCCTGTTTTCTAGTTCTCATGAGGCCAGACCACACCTGTTTCCTATCCTGGGATCAATATGACTCTACATCCTGACAGCACTTGAGCTCATAGCAGTCTCCATTTTTGCACCTTAAGAGTCCTGACTAGACCTGCTGCCTATGGCAGCAAAGTAACAGAAAGCTGGCATCCATTACTACTGGGAGACCAACTAGTCTACCTCCCAGACAGTGCTTCCCACCCACAGCAGCACATCAGACTCACCTGTGCAGCTTAAAAAACACAAACACCTGCCCTTGGCTCACACCATGAGATTCAAGGGCTAGGGCACCTGCTTTATTTATTTTTTTAAGCTTTATTGGTAATTTTGAAGTGTACCTAACTCAGGCTGAGAACCACCATTCAAAAGGCACAGAAAGAACAGCCTCTTCCTTGTTCTCTAGAACCTTGTTCTCTTGCTAATCTAATTTCAGATTAGCAATCTGTCACCCTTAGGCAATGGTTCCTAACACTGTTTGGGCACAGCTGTTCAGCTATAAGAATACCCAATGATAATTTTATTGAGCACTTGTTATAGGTTAGTCACAATACTGAGTACTGGGAATTCAAAGATAAACAAGATAGAATTCTGCCCCAAAAGGAGCTCAGGCTACTTGGGGAGGCAGGCACATAACTAACCTGTACTAATTATGTATGGTTAAGGGCGAGAAAATCAAACTTGGTCTGCAACAGACCAGGGAAGGCCATTATCCAGTTGTTTCACATGCTCTTTGGAAACAGGTGATAGGTAAAAAAATAAAAAGGAAATTTAGTATCACCCACCCTCTGCTTCTCCATCCTGACCAAAATTACATTATGAAAGTATCAGATGTCCTACCAAATCTATAAGTGCTACAGCTAGAAAGTCTACTGAAATAGAAAAACAGGAAATAAGTCTAGCTGGGCACCATTTGTCTGTAGTGAAAACCAACCTTGTTCCATTTTTGGTTATCTTTAGTACTAGTAGATAGGGAAAAAACACAAAGATAATATATTCTGATTCCAATAGAGCATTAGATAACAGCCTAAGTTAGACTATACTACTTGGGTGAACAAAAAAGGCCCCTTAGTCACTTTCTATTTTGCTTTATGACACTTAAAAAGATTACTGCTTGAGGCTGGGCGCGGTGGCTCACGCCGGTAATCCTAGCACTCTGGGAGGCCCAGGCGGGTGGATTGTTCAAGGTCAGGAGTTCAAAACCAGCCTGAGCGAGACCCCGTCTCTACCATAAAAATAGAAAGAAATTAACTGGCCAACTAATATATATATATAAAAATCAGCCGAGCATGGTGGCTCGTGCCTGTAGTCCCAGCTACTCGGGAGGCTGAGGCAGGAGGATTGCTTGAGCCCAGGAGTTTGAGGTTGCTGTGAGCTAGGCTGACGCCACGGCACTCACTCTAGCCTAGGCAAGAAAGCGAGACTCTGTCTCAAAAAAAAAAAAAAAAAAGATTACTGCTTGAAATTATAATATTTGACTTTGTTTGCTTATTATCTGTCCCTTCCCACTAGAATGTAAACCCCACAGGACTGTTTCTATCATGTTCACTGCTTTCCCTTGCCCCTCACAAATCCTGGAACAGTGATAGGCAAAGTAGTTGCTCAATATATACTTACTGAATGAATGATGTCTAAAAAGTACTCATGATTAATGAATCAATGTCAATATGGAAAGCATCTAACTGCATGCCCAAGGTTCTGTTCAATACATGACATAAAGGAGGCACCATGGCACAGGTGGAAGAACACTGTAAGCTTCACGGTGAAACAGAGCTGGGTTTGAATACTGCTCTGCTACTTGGTGGCTGTGTGACTTGAGACAAATAAATTAATTTTTCTAAGGCTTGGTTTGCTCCTCTGTAAAATGTGGAAATGATGGCTACCTTCCAGGGTCACTGTGAAGTTCAGAGATAACAAAAGTAAAAAGGCTAACTAACATTGTTAAGAGATTCAATTGGTAGCGTCTTTCTGAAAGGCAATAAGGGAGAATATAATCAAAATTTAAAATGTACATATTCTTTGACTCGACATTCCACTTCTAGGAATCTGTTTTGCCAAAGAATCATAGGCACGCACAAACATAAAGGTAGGTTAAGAGGGTGTTCTCTGCAGCACTGTCTATAATAGAAAAACATTGTAAAGTCTTAAAATATAGAGGACTAACTGATTGATCAAACTACATCAAAGTGTCTAGCATAAGGCCTGTCATTTGGTAGTTACCTGACAGAAGGCAATCAGATACATAGTACCTATACAATTAGCATGTCTAGAGCACTTTTATGCATTTCTTCCTCAATAACTCTTCCTCACTAATTCTATGAGGAGATGAGGAACCAGAAATGAGATAAAAACAACTTAAGTATCAATGTCAACAACCTAGTTGTTGTATTATACTCTAACTTTGCCAAATATCACCATTGAGTGAAACTGGGCAAAGTGTACAAGGGATTTCTCTGTATTATTTCTTCTCTTTTTTTTTGAGACAGAGTCTCACTTTGTAGCCCAGGCTAGAGTGAGTGCCGTGGCATCAGCCTAGCTCACAGCAACCTCAATCTCCTGGGCTCAAGTGATCCTCTTGCCTCAGCCTCCTGAGTAGCTGGGACTACAGGCATGCGCCACCATGCCCAGCTAATTTTTTCTATATGTATTAGTTGGTCAATTAATTTCTTTCTATTTATAGTAGAGATGGTGTCTCACTCTTGCTCAGGCTGGTTTTGAACTCCTGACCTTCAGCAATCCGCCCACCTCGGCCTCCCAGAGTGCTAGGCCTCCCAGAGTGCTAGGATTACAGGCGTGAGCCACCACGCCTGGCCTCTTCTCTTTTTTTTCGGAGACAGGGTCTCACTCTGTCACACAGTGGCATGATCATAGCTCGCTACAGCCTCAAACTCCAGGGCTCAAGCAATCCTCCTGCCTCAGCCTCACTAATAGCTGGGACTACAGGTGCATGCCCCATATCCGGCTAATTTTTAAATTTTTTTGTAGAGACAGGGTCTTGCTATCTTGTCCAGATTGATTTCAACTCCTGGCCTCAAACAAGCCTCCTGCCTTGGCCCAAAGGGCTGGGATTATAGGCGTGGGCCACTGTGCCTCCTAGCCTGTATTATTTTTTAAAACTGTAGGTGAATCTATAATTATCTCAAAATTTTATATTAGGAAAAAAAAAACCCTAACATGCTCAAGGTTAGCAACTAGAAGAAACTCAATGTGACAACTAGAAATGTCATTGGGAAAAAATAAATTAGAGGAAACTCAAGTGGCCTGACTCCAAAACTCTTCTTCAACCACTCTTACTACACATGGATGATATGAGCTTCTTGAATAATATCTCCACAAGTGACAGCTCATATTCTGCTTTCCTCTGCAACTTCTTCATGCTTAACTCTCATCTTGTCCTCATCCGCAAACTTATGCCTTCATTCATGCTTTTGCACTTAGCCTCCCTGTCTTGAATATTTTCACTTCATTTATCTAAGTTCTTTAATTCCTTTCAATCTCATGTCACAAATCCTTCCCTGGCCACCTCATAAGACAGTGCTCTGTCCTACTTTTCAATTCAGATTTAACACTTCCTGGAGTACTCATTCTATCAGCAATATCTTTACTTTTCAGAACTACTCACATGCTACCTGTATCACCATACATGTCTTAGAATTTTCACTGAACCATATGTACCTAAATGAGGGGGGTATATAAAGTGATTGACTCAGGGCCTGGCACACAGCAAGTACTCAAGAAGCATAAATGCTTAAAATAGAACACAAAAAATACAAAAAAGATTGTTAGTCAGGCTTTCTCCAGAGCAAGCAAGCACTTGATACATGTCAGGCAATAGGTGTCACCAGGCAAATCCCTGTTCTACATGTCATGACACTATTCAGATGCCTTTCCCTGCTCAAGACAACAGAAACCACAAAATCCTTTTAGTAAAAATGTTTTCTTTGTCCTAGCAAAAAATACACATTTTTAAGGACTGTCAAGAGGAACAGGCTATTTCTGAAATCACACAGTTTTGCTGTTGGTACCTCCAAAAGAGACGTTGTTATTATTCAAGTGAATAAAGTCCACTGAAAAGTTGACAAGAAAAATGTTCCATCTACTGAGTTAAGTTTCTGGCAGATTTTTCTAGAGGTGGCTGCTGGTTAACCCCAGGTGTTTCAATAAAGACAGTGGCATCTTGATGTTGTTTTCACATATGTACTCTTGCAAACAACTTACTCCCCTCCATGGGGTAAAATGTGGCTTCCTAGGTCTGCAAGAATTCAGGTTGTACTCGGGCCACTTTCCGGAACTCTTTAATGTGGGTCTTAGGGCACTGCATCTCACACCAGCTGATGGGAACCATCTGGACACCTGGAAGGGAAGAGCAGGTGCTGGAGCTGGGACCCCACAGATTTGCCTGAGAGCCTTCTCTTTTCAGCTGGGTGGGAAACTGAAGTGCCAAGCTACCTCGTGAACCTGATCTCATAAAGAAACACTTTGTTTATTCCACTGACTTATGAAGTGAGTCCCGTTTCCTTAGATTTACATAATAATCATTCTAATCTCACTAGTGTCTACATAAGGGAAACCAGGGAAAATAATAGATGAATCCCATATCATAGCTCCCAGGGAAAGTAAGGATGTGGAAGTAAGGACCAACTCACCTGACTCACTGTGGGCTACTACCACTCCTAGCTCATTTTCGGCAGTGGTCAACAAGTAGTTGGACTGTGCATCACCTAGGGATATCTAGGCACATAACATTGGTGAAGGAAAATGAGGGATTATAAGTCCCCCCCCCCTTAGCCACTTGAGTTGTTTCTCTGCTTCCATTTCTTCTTTTGACAAGGGACCAGAAGTGTCCTGGGAATAAAGGATACCACTTTGGCCAAGACAATGTCACCTGGGCGGAAACTCTTATAAATTTCAACCTGTGAAGAAATTTTAACAGGAATTTTAACAGGAATGTTAAATGAAAGCTCTAGATTGGGTCTACATGTAACTATTAACCCCTTTGGTAGAGCCAGTCTACTCTCTAATCCCAGAGGGTAGAAATCATTATTACTCAACTCCATCAACTTTTATTGTTCCTAGTGAGCTATCATATAAATGAAAAATTTTGAATTCAGTAACCTGATCAGGCATCTGACTTGGACATAAGGTACTATAGTTAGCTCTGAAAACGGTCGAGTCAGTCTGAGGGAATAGCAATGAATAAATACCCAGATTCAAAGGAAAAGAATAAACTAGCTCTCCTTTAACAGAATGAACAAATATCATATGGACAGGAAAGGGACAGTGAGGTAAAGTCTATACTTTATAGCAGGAAATTTGTTAAACTTCTTTGCACTCAATATTCCCATGGACTTTTAAAATTCATTGGGATAATACTTTTAAAGGATTGAGATTCCTAGAGTAATTAAAAAGAAAAAAAAGAACCAAACAACAACCTTGTCTTTTTCAGTTGCTCGGACATCTTCTTTGCTATAAAAAAAAAAAGAATTAACAGAAAAATTAATTATCTGTGAGAAAGATTCCTAGCAGATAAAGATCTACAACAGTAGACAGAACAAGTCACAATCAGTATCTAGCTGCCACCCAGAGAAACAGGATGGAGAGGCACGCTCAGACCGTATAGAACAGCAGTACAATATCTCAGACTAGAGAATGTTAAATCAGATTTGGCAGGAAAGGATAATGAAGGAGCTTTGCTCCTCAGAAGAACTTGAACAAAAGCACTGTAGAGGCTGGGCTCAGTGGCTCAAGCCTGTAATCCTAGCACTCTGGGAGGCTGAGGCTAGAGGACTGCTTGAGCTCAGGAGTTCAAGACCACCCTGAGCAAGAGTGAGACCCCATTCCTACTATAAATAGAAAGAAATTAGCCAAACAACTAAAAATAGAAAAAATTAGCCAGGAGTGGTGGTGTGTGCCTGTAATCCCAGCTACCCAGTAGGCTGAGGCAGGATTGCTTGTGCCCAGGAGTTTGAGGTTGCTGTGAGCTAGGCTGACGCCATGGAACTCTAGCCCAGGCATCAAAAAACAAACAAACAAAAAAACCACTGTAGAACCACACTCAGGCTGGAAAAGGTCTCAAAAGTTAAATTATCTGGCTCACAAGAATTCTTTGTCCTCGCTCAGAAAATCCACAGAGAATATCTACCATTTCACCCACAAACCTCTTCAATGTCTTACAGCCTTTGGTTTTAATCTACATTAAATTCAAGGAAAAAAGATACTCCCTTCTAATTTGTTTGGTCTGAATCATTCTGACACTGCTAATCTTCACTCAATTCTTTTTGCTTTATTTTTAAACCCTCTCTTATTAATATTTTCCTTTTGTCCTAGATTGCATAACTTTCTCTTTGGCTACTACTGGGGGAGAATCAAAGCACATAGAAGAGACAAAAATAGGCAGGAGTAGGAGTTGTAACTGTTTGTAAAAATTCCAATCTCCCTGTCTATCCTAATGTCATTCTAGCTTCCAAGACAAATGTGAAGATAAGGGTACTTCTTACCGGATAGTTCCTCGAAAAGAATTTTTAAGTGGTGTGGACCCCACATAAAGAATGTGTACTTTAGCAAATCGTGAATTGATACTAGAGACCTGTGGAAGAGAGAAAAGATCAGAGTCAGAATATTAACAGTTGTCAGTTTAAGGTGGCAGCAATACACTAGGAATTACTAGGACTTTAGTCCATGCAACCCTACTTAGTTTTTGTTTTTTGTGTTTTTTTTTGAGACAGGGTCTTGCTCTGTTGCCCAGCCTGAAGTACAGTGGTACAATCATATAGCTCACCATAACCTCAAATTCCTGGGCTCAAGAGATCCTCCTGCCTGAGCGTTCTGAGTAGCTAGGATTATAGGTGTATGCCACCGCACCTGGCTAATTCTTTTTTGTAGAGACAGCATCTTGCTATGTTGTCCAGCCTGGTTTTGAACTCCTGGTCAAGCAATCCTCCCACCTAGGCCTCCCAAAGTGCTGGAATTACAGGTATGAGCCCTTGTGTCTGGCCCCTAAGTATATATTTTAATTTTATTTTGAGACAGAGTCTCACTCTGTTCGCCAGGCTAGAGTGCCGTGGCATCAGCCTAGCTCACAGCAACCTCAAACTTCTGGGCTCAAGTGATCCTTCTGCCTCAGCCTCCCGAGTAGCTGGGACTATAGGCATGCGCCACCATGCCCGGCTAATTTTTTCTACATATTTTTAGTTGTCCAGCTAATTTCTTTCTGTTTTTAGTAGAGACGGGGGTCTCACTCTTGCTCAGGCTGGTCTTGAACTCCTGACCTTGAGCGATCCTCCCACCTCGGCCTCCCAGAGTGCTAGGATTACAGGCATGAGCCACCACGCCCGGCCCCTAAGTATATATTTTTTAAAGTACAGAAGTCTAACATACATAGATTCTGGGCATGGTAGCAAATCTAAACCTTCAATAAATCTTACTAACAGGCCTGTATAGTGGATGGAATTTAAATCTATATTTCAGCAGCTATGTAATACTTGGATCACTGCCTCTAAAGTATTTCCAGAATAACACAGATTTTTTTTTGGAATAATTTTATAAACTGCTGGAGTAATTTATAAAGACAGAAACTAAGAACTGTGAGTGAACTTAACCTGGCAGTGGGTGGAGATGGCCAGGGAGTACTGATGTGTTACAGTTAGTAATCAGTATAGCATCAATTTGTATCTCCTCTGAAATATCCTAGAAGATTTTAAATTTAACAGGAATGCTATAAAATAAAGTCTTTTCTTCTTTATGGAAAAAGGTATTGGCTTCAGATGTTCAAAAATCACCCGCCTTATTACCCTCTGGCACCCCTGTTTCCTAGACACAGTCAGAAACTACATACTTAGGGAATTAGCTCAGTGAAAGAACTATGCATGACTAGGCCGGGTGCAGTAGCTCACGCCTGTAATCCTAGAACTCTGGAAGGCCGAGGTGGGCGGACTGCTCGAGGTCAGGAGTTCGAAACCAGCCTGAGCAAGAGTGAGACCCATCTCTACTATAAATAGAAAGAAATTAATTGGCCAACTAATATATATAGAGAAAAAATTAGCTGGGCATGGTGGCGCATGCCTGTAGTCCCAGCTACTCGGGAGGCTGAGGCAGCAGGATGGCCTGAGCCCAGGAGTTTGAGAGGTTGGTGTGAACTAGGCTGATGCCACAGCACTCACTCTAGCCTGGGCAACAAAGTGAGACTGTCTCAAAAAAAAACAAAAAAAACAACAACAAAAAAACTATGCATGACTGAACTTGGCTACCTTAAATCTCTATCACAGTCCAGTAAAACTTTCTTTGATGATAAGAATATCATGTGCTGACCAATATGGCAGCTGCTCAATTTTTTTTTTTCTTGAGACAGAGTCTCACTGTGTCATCTAGGCTAGAGTGCCGTGGTGTCAGCCTAGCTCACAGCAACCTCAAACTCCTGGAGTCAGGTGATCCTCCTGCCTCAGCCTCTCGAGTAGCTGGGACTACAGGCATGCGCCACCATGCCCGGCTAATTTTTTGTATATATTTTTAGTTGTCCAATTAATTTCTTTCTATTTTTAGTAGAGACAGGGTCTTGCTCTTGCTCAGGCTGGCTTTGAACTCCTGACCTTGAGCGATCTGCCCGCCTCAGCCTCCCAGAGTACAGCTGCTCAATTAATTAATTAAATTTCTTTTTTTGGAGTTAGGGTCTCACTGTTGCCCAGGCTGGAAGTACAGCGAGTATAATGGCTTGATCATAGCTCACTGCAGCCTCGAATTCCTGGGCTCCAGGGATCCTCCTACCTCCACCTCCCAAGTAGCTAGGACTATAGGTGCATTTCATCATGCCCAGCTATCTGTTTAATTTAAACTTAAGTAGCCATATATGGCTTATGGCTACCATATCAGACACTGCAGTTCTAGAATGATCATGATTTTAGAATTGAATGGGCAGGTGTTCTAAGCATGGAGGTTAGGACCAACTTACCTTGCAGGTTACAATAGCTCCCACGTCTGGCAGTAGTTGAGACTCTGTTTCTCTCATCACAGACACCACAGGAAGCTACAGAGAGAACAATAAAAAATGAATGTCCTGGCTAGGCCTGGATAAAGGTATTTGTAGCTTGAGTGTAATATAGGAATGCTTCAGTACACAGTGCAACATGGTGCATGTGAAATATGGATTCATTTACAGCCCAGAGCAGGGGGCTTTAGACATTTTAGGAAATAGGAGGACCAAGGGGCCACAGGAAGAATGCTGCTAGAGAAATAATCTAACCATTCCAGATGAATTCTAATAAGTTTTAAAATAATTCTCTAGGACTTTCTTAGTATACAATCATATTGCCTGTAATCACGGATAATTTGACTCTTTCCCCCAAAGTTATATTGCTTCTGTTTATTTTATTACACAGGCTACAATTTCCAATTAAATGTTATATAACAGTGGCCATACTTGTTTTCTTCTATTTTAAAGAAATAATTACAGAGTTTTGTCTCTGAGTATGGTATTGGTTGTTGGTCTAAGATAGATATTTTGAGCCTCATCTTTTATCAATTTCTCCTTTGCACCCTATGCTTTAGCTCTTCTTTGCCTTCTTTCAGTTTCCCCAACATACTAAATTCTTCAGGATCTTCAGATCCACTTCAGGATCTCTGTTCAAACTGTTCTTTCTGCCAGAAAAACACTCTCTCCACCCACCCAACTCTTATTTATCATCTAGATGATTCAATATAAGTGTCAATTCTACCAACCAGGGTGAGTTTGCCACATGTTCTCATGGTACCCAGTAATATTCTTTAAAAGCAGTCCTCGCATTTGGAACCATACAGTCATTTGAGCATTATGTGTTTACAATTGTGTTTGTGCTCCTTGATAGGAGAAACCAAGTATACTTGGCTTATTACTATATCCCCAGAGGTTAGCACTGTTCCTAACACATGAAGACGCTCAAGAGATATCTATGAAATGAACAAACTTAAGAATGTAAGGACATTTTCAAAAATTATTGAATAGAAAGCTCCTCATTTTATAGACGAGAAGATGAGAGAGCTTAAGTTTCTTACCCAAAGCAGAATCAAAGTCTAGTAGACAGTATCTGTGTTCTAATTTTGCATCCTCTTTCACTGTGCTACCTGCCTTTACACTGCTCCTTCAAAGAGTGCTTATCTGATCCTGAGATAATCCCGGATCAACCTCTGGGACTAGAAAGGATAGTATTACTCACGCATTCAACAAACATTTATTGAGCAGCTGCCTTGTGCTAAATGCTGATGGTATAGTGGGATCTAGTGGTGGGGTCTGCTTTCATGGAACTTAGAGTCAAGTCAGGGAAGAGTCTAGCAGGAAAATTATATGCTGAAATAAGTGACTGAAAGGAAAGGCATAGAGTTCTTTACTAGTGTTTAAGAAAACAAACAAAAACCTCACAAAACTCCTTTCCTTAACTACTAGGCCGAGAAGGGCTTGTCTAAGAAAGTGATAGTGGAGAGGCTATCTAGTTGCAAGAACCAACGGTGTTGCTAACGGGCTAACAAGAAAATATGTCTAACTGGCAGCCACTTAGAGTAGTATAAACCCTGCCTCTAAGGTTAGTTACATGAATATCTCTCCTACAGAGATGTTTACCTAACAATTAAAAGAAGCTGAGCAGACAAAAAAGGTATAAACCCTGATTAACATTTGTCAGAGCTGGTCAATCCACATTCCAAGAAGAAAGTAAGTTTCTGAGAAAGGAGAGGAAAGAACAGACTGTCTGATGGACTGCCATCAAAATTCACTGCCTGTAAAAAGGTTTTTTTGAGTATTGTTTAAGCAGTCTTGAAAAAGTTCCTGAGCAGACAGCGGGAGTGCCAACTCCCCTGCCTCCTCAAGAAGAGACGGTACCAGATGCCTCCCGCTATCAGGAAGAAAGGAAACTAATTTCTGCTATCAATCTGCTACATGAGAAAGACAACACAGCAGTTTCTCAGCTGTCTTCTGCTAATTGGGCTACAGTCATAACCTGCCCCCATCCTCGGCCTTCCCTAATAAAGAGTCAGAGTCGTTTGCTTTAGGGCCAGTGCCTCTATTTCTGGCACTGTACCCTCTCTACCTTCAGAGAGAGAGTGAATCAAAACTTTGCATTTCCATCTATCCTAAACTTTGAGAAATCTTTCTCGCCCAAGTATGGACTTGACACCCTAGCACTAGTAGGAAGTAGAAATTAAATAGGCTAACGAAGATAAACGAGCGTGTTCCACATAGATGGCATATGTACAAAGGCACTGTGGCAGGGGAAAGCTTAGCGCATTAGCAACAATGAAAGAAACCAATCTAAGTAGATTGCAGTCAGTGAAGTGGAGACAGTGGAGCTAGCTTGAAAAAGCCGGAGAGGTACGCGACATTCAGACAAGATTCAGCTCACTGCTGGGCGAGGCTGGGTTACTCTCAGTTCACATCTGCTTTTGTCCCAATCTCCCTCCCCGAGTGTCAGCCCCACAACCAAGCGAGATCCACACAACTGGTGTGTGGTTGCTAAGTGCACAGCAGCAGCGATCAAAGCCAGAAGAAACTGGGAGGCCAAATCGTTCTACCGATGAGGCACTAAAGATACATCTGTAGTGCCCATGCCTAAGGACCAGACTGAAGGGCAGCCTAAGAGAAAGACAGAAAACATGGGAAGCCGCTCTTTTTACCGAGCCGTTCTCGCTGCTCTTCGTCAGGCAGCCAGCAAGCGACGAAAAGATGTAGCCGTGCCGGGTGTAGGTGCCGCTGCCCGGGCTGCCCTCCTCCAAATTACACAGACGTTCGCCTGCAAAAAAACACTCTGCATCAAGACTGGCCCGCAGAAGCTGCCGGCCACCCAGCCTTCCGGCCTCTGTCCCTATCCCGGACTCTGTACGGGAACGTACTCTCAACTTACCCGGGATGCAGTACCTCACGGGTGGCGCCATGCCTACCACTGTCCCAAACCCCGGATGAAAACGAAGCCGTCTTCTCATTGGCCAAATCCAGGCGCAGTTCCACAGTAAGAAGTGCGCTAATTGGTGTAATTTGCCACGTGTGCGTGGGAGCTACTCCGAGGGTAAACTCCACTTCCCAGGATTCCCTGGGACAAGTCCGGAGGCGGAACTTCAGAGCTCCTGCGCTCGCGCTTGCGCCCGAGGTTGAGGATGGGTTGGCGGCGGGTCCGGATGGACTGGCTGGCGCTGTGGGAGGCGGACCATGGTGGGTCAGATTGAGCCCGGCCCGGCCTGGGCGCCGAGCAGGAGAGGGTGGCAGTGAGCGTCGGCAGAGGCTGCGAAGCTCGTTTTGGCTGATTGGGGAATCAGCAGGCAGCAGGTAAGGGCGGAGCCGCGGTACCTGCTCCCCATCCTAGTCTCTTTTTCTAGGATTGGATACTACCCCGGGGCCTTGTCGCGCGTCCGGGTTCCTGCTCTCTCTTCGCCCCGCCCCGCGGGGCCATACCCTTCTCGGGCAAAGCGCGCTCGCTGGGCTGCTGTAACGCGCAGAGCAGGAGCGAGGTCAATCAACCTAACTCGCCCATTTCACAGGTCTGGAAACTCAGATCCTGAGACAGGACATGACTTGTCCAAAGTCGCGGAGATAGTTTAAGATAGAGCCCAAACCGGAACCCAAGTTTTTGGCTTCCAGTCCATCGCAGTTTGACCGCGCCGCCCTCATTGAGAAGTAAAGCCTTTTCGCGGTTTTTGTAACTGCAGCTTTCAGTCCTGCAGTCGAATCCTCTTAAGCGGTGCTCTAGGTGTGTGGGCCCCTCATCCAAAGATGAGCAGCCCTATGATAAAGCTGCTGCTGTTTTTCTTCTCAGCCTGTTAGCCGGAAAGGGAAGTCTACACATGGATAAAATGCTGCTCTTTACTGATAACTGACATCTCCTGCTCGAGATTGCAAACATCCTGAGAGCAGCATTTTTGTCCAGATAAGATTTGCCATGACTTCGCTCTCAATTTATTTAACTTCTGGTGGTTTTGCAATCTGTCCCTCCCTGTCTCCTCTCCCTTCCTCCCCAGTTGGGTTTCCCTTTGGGAAACAGATGGTGACTTAGAACCTTGGGAAGAGGAGGTGGGTGCTGTGGCCTGCAATCTCCTCTAATCTGGTGGCAGATGGCCACCACCATTTGTGGCTACTATTGAAGGATCCAAGTACTCAGGGCTTGTGCTTGGGGTGATAGTAAAACTGTGCTTTGCTCTCTTTCCTCCCCAATCACTGAGATAATTGCCCTCCACACACAATTTTTTGAATTTTGTTTTACCTCAGTTTCCTGAGGGGAAAGTCTGTATGTTCACTTGTAACCCATTTATTACATGTATCTTTTCCCTGGCATCTCTATAACTCCCCACTAACTGAAGGGGAGAGGAACTGACTTCAGACTTTGTTCACTCAAATCTGGTCTGTACCTGTGCATCTGAAAACTTTTTTGTTGGAGACAGAGTTTTGCTCTGTTGCCCTGGGTAGAGTGCAGTGGCATCACCACAGCTCACTGCAGCCTCAAATTCCTGGGCTCAGGTGATCCTCCTGCATCGGCCTCCCAAACAGCTGAGACTATAGGCATGTACCACCATGCCCTGCTGATTTTTTCTATTTTTAGTAGAGATGGGGTCTTGCTATTGCCCAGGCTGGTCTCAAACTCCTGACCTCAAGCGATCCTCCCACCTCCCAGAGTGCCAGGACTACAGCATGAGCCACCTCACCCTGCAAGTTTTCTGTTTATGTGTTTAGGCTGGTTGGACTTGTTTTCTAAAATGACTTCTAGCTCCTAAAGGCAATGATTCTAATAACAGTTTCAATTTCTCTCTTTATTAATCAGGAAGAATGATAGCAGCAGACACTTATTTAGTGTTATCACATTGGCAGGAGTGTTCTTGCTGGTATTTGTAGGACAGATACACATCTGACCCACCTTCCCACTTCTTCATTCCTCCAGGTCATTCATTCAACAAGTTTTTTTTTTTTTTTTGAGACAGAGTCTGGCTCTGTTGCCCCAGCTAGAGTACAGTGGTGTCATGATAACTCACTGTAACCTCAAACTCCTGGGCTCAACCGATCCTCCTGCATCGGCCTCCCAGAGTGCTGGGATTATAGGCATGAGCTACTGTGACTGGCCTTGTGCTAAGTGCTTTATAAACATTTCATTTATACCTTACCAAGTACACTTGGCCCTCCATATCCAAGGGTTCTTCATTTGTGGACTCAACTAACCCCATATTGAAAATATTCTGGGGACAAACATTAAATAATAATAATATGACAAAAAATAATACAAATAGAAACAAAACAGTATGTCTTCACTTAATGTGATCAGTAGGTTCTTGGAATTGACTTTAATTGAAATGGAGTATAACAATTTTTTTTCTCATCAGCATTATGACATTATTTGAAGACTTACTATACACATCATTTCATTTCTCTTAAAGTCCCAGTTTCCAAGAACCTATTGATGACGTTAAACGAGGACTTATTGTATGTATAACAACTGTTTAAATAGTATTTACGTTGTATTAGGTATTATAAATAATGTAGAGATGCTATATACAGAAATGTATACAGAAAGATGTGCACAAGTTGTATGCAAATACTATGCCACTTTTTAAAAAAAAAATTTATTTTTTTATTTTAGCATATTATGGGGGTACAAGTGTTAAGGTTACATATATTGTCCGTGCCCCATGACTATGCCATTTTTTATCAGGGACTTGAGCATCCATGGATTTTTGGTATCTGCAGGGGGTCCTGAAACCAATCCCCCACCCCATTATGGATGACTGTGTAGTTATAGAATCATACAGGGAATCATACAGTTATAGAATCATCATATAGTTATAGAATCATATATATTAGAGCTGGAAGGAACATTAGCATTTAATCCTACACTCTCATTGAATGGCAAATTCAAGTCCCAGTAGGGTTCAGTGATTTGCCCAAGGTTAAAGAACTGATTAGGGAAAGAAAGAGACCGGTAAGGAATTGGTAAATTTAGTCCTTGAGGCAGGTATTTCCTGTAGAGCTCAGGAATTCAAGAGGTTGCTGTGAAGAATCTGAAAAGTGGAGAATCTGAGATTTTTTTTGGTTTTAAGACTAGGAGAGGCCAGGCGTGGTGGCTCACGCCTGTAATCGAGGTGGGCGGATTGCTCAAGGTCAGGAGTTCATAACCAGCCTGAGCAAGAGCAAGACCCGTCTCTACTATAAACAGAAAGAATTAATTGGCCAACTAATATATAAATCAGCCGAGCATGGTGGTACATGCCTGTAGTCCCAGCTACTCGGGAGGCTGAGGCAGTAGGATCGCTTGAACCCTGGAGTTTGAGGTTGCTGTGAGCTAGGCTGATGCCACAGCACTCACTCTAGCCTGGGCAACAAAGTGAGACTCTGTCTCAAAAAAAAAAAAAAGATTAGGAGAGATAAGGTGGCATATAATTCAAGTTTATTACAAATGAGGAATGCATCTGATTTGCATGCTATTGCTCTAAAAAGTATTTTAGCAAATAGGAAACTCTCCATTAGCCATAGTAAGGGAATGAACAGTGGTTTGGACAGTCCAAAAGTCGCCTAGTTTTGCTGTTGGGGTGAAGTGTTTTGTCTCACTCTTAACATGATTATGGGTGTCTGCTATTTTGAAAATTCATGCTTCCAGCCAAATCATGGTTTGAAACAATAGGAGTCCAACTCAGAGGAGGTAAAAGTTTGAGTTTTTGTTTTCTTTTCCTCTTTTCTACACTCCCCCTTAATTCTTTTAGCTTCCTAGGAGGTGATGGGAATGGCCAAGTTCTTTATCCTGGTGCCGAGTTCCTACTGAATTGTCTTTTTTTCTCTTTCTCTGTACGCCTTGTCTTCTGGGTTTCTTTTAGCCTTAGGACTTACAGGGCTTGTGGAAGGAAGTAATTAAGTGTTTTCTTTGAAAGGCCTTCTAAGATGAGCCAGGGTGCAAGAAGAGTACCATGCTCCAGTTACTGAATTGAAACTATCCCTACCGTGGAGCAGCCTCCTCCAGTTTCTGCTGGGTTTTGAGCTACCTGTTAAATAAGTCAGTGGAGTTGTCAAGGACAAAGAGCACTCCCTGGCCGCCTTGAGGAAAATCAGATAATTTCTTTTCTGGTAAAAGACTTTAATCTAAAGAATTTATGATGAAACTATTGAAGGAATATTTTAGAGCATCTGTGTCTTCTGATCTGGTCATTGTGTAGGCACCTGATCTCTTCCCATGGTTGTTGGATGGGGTAGAAACTGCAGAGAGGAGATGGAGGCATTGCAGGGGAATGAAAGGACTAAAGAACTGGGAAGACTGCTTGGGAATCTTGGGGCCAAGGGCAGCAGTTGCAGAGGTTCTTGAGTGTCTACCTAGAGCAAGGCAGGAGAGACTCTTGGCTGAGAGGGCAGGCCCTGAGGTCTTCATGTTGATGGCCCCCTTCCACTGCTGGTGACTCCTGTGGTGTGCTGCTCTGAATACCTGAAGTTGTCTTGGCTATCTTATCCTTGGGTTGGGGCTGGGAGTGGAATTGGAGACAAAGCATCTTATGTCAAGCAAGGGGTAGCTGGCTGTTCTGATAGGAGACAGGGAATCTCATGCTACTAGGTTGAGTCTGCTGGGCTGTAACATCAGCCCAGAGGGAGTAGCAAGGAGTATCTTTGCCAAGACTCAAATAGCACCATAGATGTAGGTGCAGGATCTACATGCTGTGCACTGACTCCCCCATGGCCGTTCTTTGGTGAAGAGCAATTGTTAGGAAGTACGGCAATGGGTTAGGCTAGGCAGGAGACCCCAGGAAAACTCTGCTACAGTGGCCATGCCCAGAGACAGAGTGGGCAACATTGTCCACACAGACCCCAAAGGTCTGCCTACATAGACAACTCCAAAGATGACTGCTTTGGTTTGGGGCTGCTTGCCTCTTACCTCCTACTGTGGCCCTTTGCTCTAGCTCTAGGTTTGTGGTTTTTTTTTGAGACAGGGTCTTGCTCTGTTGCCTGGGCTAGAGTGCAGTGGCATCATCATAGCTCACTGCAACCTCAAACTCCTGGGCTCCAGAGATCCTACCTCAGCCTCCCAAGTAGCTAGGCCTACAGGCATGAACCACCACACTCAATTTTTTTGAGATGGGGCCTCACTATTGGCCAGGCTAGTCTGTAACAGGGGTCCTCAACCTGCGGCCCGCCAAGGACATTTATCTGGCCCGAGGGTGTTTTTGCCCCTGCTGCCTGTCCTGCTTAGCAGCCAACTCATCCTGGGCTCACAGTTTGTGTGTGTGGAATGTGTGCCGCACTCTCCAACGGCCCTCTAACGGTCTGAGGGACAGTGAACTGGCTCCGTTTAAAAAGTTTGAGGACCCCTGCTCTAACTCCTAGTCTCAAGTGATCCTCCTACCTTGGCCTCCCAAAGTTCTAGGATTACAGATGTGAGTTACCACACCCAGCTTGATTTTTTTTTTCAATTAAAAATACTTTATTGCTAAAAAATGCCAGTGATCATCTGAACCTTCAGCAAGTCATAATCTTTTTGCTAGTGGAGGGTCTTGCTTTGATCTTGCTGGGGGCTGACAGATGAGGATGGTGGTTGATAAAGGTTGGCATGGCTGTGACAATTTCTGAGTGGCTGCCTGGAGCCTCAGGCATGGGGTTGCAATCTTTGGTGTGCATGTGTGGGCAGAGCCAAGATGCTTCCTGAAGCTGCAGAGAGGGGGAGCTCTGAGATTCTTGTCACCTTTTGAATGGTTGGATTTAGCTCTTGGGGTAACTTTTTCCCCAAATGTCTTGCAGTCATTTGAGCAGAACAACATCACTTAGTATCTTAATGATGCCTGCTGCATAGCTTGATAGAGTGGAGCTTTTCACAAACGGCTGGACTCAAGAAACTGGTTGTACATCGTCAACCATCTTTTCCAACAATCCCTTCTTCTCCCAGCTTGATTTTTCTATTTCTTGTAGAGATGGGGTCTAGCTATGTTGTTCAGGCTGGTCTTGAACCCCTGGCCTCAAGTGATCCTCCTGCCTCAGCCTCCTAAAGTGCTGGGATTATAGGTGTGAGCCACTGTACCCGCCCAGGCACGCAAATCCCTGGATTTGTGGATTTGCTGTGTACCCACATGGTGTGATGTAAATATGATTGTAGGCTCAGAGCCTTCAGTCCCTACCCAAATAATGTGGTTGGGACATTGGCACTGGACAGTCTGTGGAAAAGTGAAGTGACCTTCCTACTTTCCATAGCTGGTAACTGTCCTAGCTGGGTGTTAGTCTTAGGTCTTTGCCCTCCAAGTGGGTGCTCTGGGCCTTCCCACTAGTAGGGTAGGGAGGGACAGGACTCAGGCTGGATTCTCACAATGCTGTGCTCTTTCAGGAGCCATGAGGGGCCAGCGGAGCCTGCTGCTGGGCCCGGCCCGCCTCTGCCTGCGCCTGCTTCTGCTTCTGGGCTACAGGCGCCGCTGCCCACCTCTGCTCCGGGGCCTGGTACAGCGCTGGCGCTATGGCAAGGTCTGCCTGCGCTCCCTGCTCTACAACTCCTTTGGGGGCAGTGACACTGCGGTTGATGCTGCCTTTGAGCCCGTCTACTGGCTGGTGGACAACGTGATCCGCTGGTTTGGGGTGGTGAGTGATGCCCAGGGAACAGAAAAAGGGGTGTCTGGGGGAGCAGATGGACATGTCTCTGATGGACCCACACTAGGTTTTGAAGGCCACCCCCTACCCCCAGGGAAATTCCTGAGTCTACCTGATAGAGCTGTCTCACTGTGTCTGCCTGACCTTACTGGTGTCAACAGGTGTTCGTGGTGCTGGTGATCGTGCTGACAAGCTCCATTGTGGCCATTGCCTACCTATGTGTCCTGCCCCTCATCCTCCGAACCTACTCAGTTCCACGACTTTGCTGGCATTTCTTCTATAGTCACTGGAATCTGATCCTCATCGTCTTCCATTACTACCAGGCCATCACCACTCCGCCTGGGTACCCACCCCAGGTGGGTCCCCACAGGGGAATAGGGGAGGGGGAGAGTTGAAGTCTATGGGAGCTAGTCCCAGGAGTGAGGGAGAGTGCTTTAGTGTCTTTTGAGGTACAGAACTGGTGCTGTCACAGTTGTGATGACACTCTTCTCCTTTTGCACAGGGCAGGAATGACATCGCCACGGTCTCCATCTGTAAGAAGTGCATTTACCCCAAGCCAGCCCGAACGCACCACTGCAGCATTTGCAATAGGTGGGTCTTGGCTTTTCTCTATCAACCCCAGCTGTGACCCTTCTGCTGTAGCCCTAGCGCAAAACCTAGACCTGAAGTTTGCTAAGATATGTACAAAGCACCTATCATGTCCCAGGCAATCTGCCATCTCCTGACACCTTGTTCTTAGGATGGTCCTGAGAGTTAGGCACTATTACCACTTGTGGAAGCTGGGTTCAAAAAGATGAGTTACCTTGTCCAATGCCATACAGCCAAGAAACCACACAGCTGGGTGTGAAGCCAGGCCTGGCTGTCTTCAAGTCTGTGCCCTTTCCACCTCAGCAGGATGCTGGGCCTTGTAGGAAAGGATTGGCACTGACATCTCAAGAATCTTGGCCACCGTAACAGAGCCTGTGTCCCTCCCTCACAGGTGTGTGCTGAAGATGGATCATCATTGCCGTATCCTTTTGCTTTCTCTTCTGCCTGAGGCCTTCTTTAGCTCCAGAGCACAATGGGCTCATGAGGAGTTGGTAGAAGAGGTGCAGGGCTGACCATCTCCTTGGGGAGCAGGAGGCTCACAAGCACTCTGGTACATACCTTCTGGGAGCAAGGAATCATGTAACAGCTCTTTCTTCTGTAGACTGTTGTACTAACAGCTGTAGAACGGGAAGAGATATTTGGGCTTCTGTGGTGGTCTGCTGGGTGTGTCAGATGGAACCATGGGTCCCCTTCTGTCCCATACAGATGTCTGGCTAACCCCAGCTAGGCTGAAGTATTGGTAGATTCATTTTACTGCAGGATTTCAGTTTCCATGGTTTCCTGGTGGGACTTAAGGACTCTAAAAAGCTTAGAACACTTTCACCTAAACCTCAGGAAACAGCCCCATATTTTCCTGCCTTTGGAAAATAGTTCTTGGTGACTGGAAGAAGCCTGAGGCTTGTGTGATGTCACCATGAACCAAAGAGGCCTGAATACCCCCTAAAATTGTGTTTGATCTTGTCCTTAATCATTTTCCCACCAGCCTGGCTGAACAATTGTGTGGGCCACTATAATCATCGGTACTTCTTCTCTTTCTGCTTTTTCATGACTCTGGGCTGTATCTACTGCAGCTATGGAAGTTGGGACCTTTTCCGGGAGGCTT
The DNA here is from genome assembly GCF_040939455.1 of Microcebus murinus. NCBI lineage: Eukaryota > Metazoa > Chordata > Mammalia > Primates > Cheirogaleidae > Microcebus > Microcebus murinus. Next base: position 28,295,468 of record NC_134117.1, on the reverse strand, counting down.
ATGTTGCCATTGAGGTGAGCTCACTGTTAGCAGCAGGGTGGCTCCATAGTGCAGAACTGTGGGGTGTAGAACCTGTCCCTAAGGATGGGGCTGGTAGCACCCCCATTCTAGAGGCTTGAGAGTATAACCAGCACTGTTTTCCATCCCCTTAGAAAATGAAACAGCTCGACAAGAACAAACTACAGGCGGTTGCCAACCAGGTGGGCTGTCCCCACCCCACTGCCTCCTGCTGCTCCGGCCTGGGGGTGTAGAGTTGCTCAGGCGACTGGGACCGACCTGCTAGTCTAGTTGTAGACACTGGTTGAGAGGCCATAGTAGATGGGATCAGGAGTGTTCAGGGAGGCTGTCTGCAGTGGGTAGACTAAGTGGTCTGGGGGCAAGGTGGAAGTTCCTGGTATGATAGTCTTTGGCTGTCTGTCCCACCATCACCTTCTCTCTGGGCTGAGGAAGCACTCTGCCTTGGTGATGGCCTGAGCAGCAGGGAGTCTATGTTATTCTGTGTAATGGGGTTCCAGGGGACAGAGATCAGGCTGGGCCAGTCTGATCATCCCTTGCTCCTGGTCCATCCACATCTGGATCACCCTTGCCCCACCCCCTACTCCAGTGCCTTTTAGGACTCCTTAATCTGCTGAGCGCATCTTGGGCTCATATGATTGTATCTCTGCTGTCCTTTCGCAGTCTTTAGTGGAACTGCGGGTTCTCCCACTCCAGTCAGTATATTCTGGGTGTGGTCTGGTCTCTCTTGGAGACATAGCCACACAGAGGAGTTCCAGCTGGGGATTGGATTGGCTTCCCCTGGAGCCCCATTGGTGTTGTCAACGTGAAGGCTCAGGGTCAGCTCCTCCTGTGCTTTTGCCACCTTGTCCAGACCTGTTCTGCCCAGTGTTTGTCCACATGATGCTGTCACTGGGCTTGGTCCACCCATCTGGCTGCTGCCCTGACTCCTCTGTGGCTTTTATCCCCATTTTCTCTGCCTGGGTTTGGATCACTTCTGCCTATAGATGCTGGGGGCTCTGGTGCCAGTTGCTGGAGACCAACAGAGCAAATAAGTCAGGCTTTGCTGTTTTCTTTTTCTAGACTTATCACCAGACCCCACCACCCACCTTCTCCTTTCAAGAAAGGATGACTCACAAGAGTCTTGTCTACCTCTGGTTCCTGTGCAGGTATTTAATTCTCATTTTTGATAGTTTTCAGGGAGGGGCAGCTTCAGAAAAAACTTTAGGTGTCCACATACAGGCAGGAACCCATCTCTAAGTGAACTGCCACTGTTCACCTGGTCTAATTTATGTTGGCAAAGAGTCTGTACTTAATTTTCTTCAGCATTTTGGGGCAGGGAACGTTAAGAATACTAGTACTGCTTGTTACTAAGCACAAGGATAAAAGCATATGTTTGTTATGTGCCAAGATAAATTAAACTCCTTATTTTATTTCATCCTCATAGCACCTACCTAAAGGGTAGATGGCTATATTTATAGATGAGGAAAACTGAACATTAGAGGGGTGGAGTGACTTGTTCCATGATACTGAGTTAGGAATGGTAGAGCTAGAATTTGAATTTCATGCCATCCCATTCCCACCTCCAGTGCTTTTACTACTCCCCACTATCTCCCAAGCACGGGTATGAGACAGGGTCTTGCTCTTTCTCCCAGGCTGGAGTACGGTGGCAATGATAATAGGTCACTGCAGCCTCAAACTCCTGGGCTCAAGTGATCCTCCTGCCTCAGTAGCTGGGACTGTAGATGTACACTACCCATGCCTGGTTAATTATTTTTACTTTTTTGTGGATAGGGTCTCACTACATTGCCCACTCCTGGGCTCAAGCAATCCTCCCTTGAGGACACGCTCCCACCCCCCCACCCCCAGTACTAGGATTACAGGCATGAACCAGTGTGCCTGGTCTATTTTTCTTAATAAGAGACAGGTTCTCATTATGTTGAGAGGATGGATTGGAACTCCTGGCTCAAGCGATACCCCTTCCTTAGTCTCCAGAATAGCTGGGATTGTATACATGAGCCACTGTGCCTGGCTGATGCTGTCTATAGATATAGTGAAGTAAAAGTTCACCTAGGATGCATGCAGGGAAATGAGGAAGACTTGGGCAGAGAGGTTGCTACCCAGTTATAGGTTAACTCAATTTCAGAACTACTTCCTCCAGCCCTCTTGAAACTACCCACCAATCTTAGCCTCTCTTTCTTAGTTCTGTGGCACTTGCTCTGGGTGCCCTAACTATATGGCATGCTGTTCTCATCAGTCGGGGAGAGACTAGCATCGAAAGGCACATCAACAAGAAGGAGAGACACCGGCTACAGGCCAAGGGCAGAGTGAGTAAGGTTGAGGGCTTGGGGTGGTTGGGCAGGTGGGTAACTGAATCTGCCCTCCTGTAGACAGAGGCCATGGTCAGGGCTGACTAGGGCAAGCATCATAAAAGGCCAGAACTTGCCCACCTTAGCTTTAGCTCGAGTCAATTTCATCTCAAAAATTAGGAGGGGATTAAATAAAAAAGGTTTGTAGAAACACATATGTTTTTCTTGGCTCTAGGTATTTAGGAATCCTTACAACTATGGCTGCTTGGACAATTGGAAGGTATTCTTGGGTGTGGACACAGGAAGGTAAAGTAAGATACAGAGCTCTGTGACAAAGATGATCTGTGCTTGTGAACACTTGAATTCAAATGTGGCTAGTGTGATCAAGGAGTTTTTAATTTGATTTCATTTTCACTATTTTAAACAGCCACATGTGGTTAGTGGCTACTGTCTTAGCATAATTCTAGACTCTAGGAGTAGAGATAATTGCTCATTTGAGCCAAACAGGTTTGAGGCCTGTTTCACTCAAAACTGTATGGTTCCAAGTAACGGATGAAACTTCAGGATGACTATAGTAGAATCCTAAGAAGGCTGTTCTCAGGAAGGGACCCCTAGGTATAGGACATAGTGACCACCATTCATCTCTCACTTGTATAGCAGTGTCTGGAGTTCAAGCCAATACTTTGTGAGATGGAAGTAATCTATTTGTGAAAGAGGTCCTAAGACAATAAATGGAGCTTTCTCAGCCTCAGACAGGAAAACCATTTTCAAATTGCAGTTACTGAGGCAGTAACAATAAAATGACTCTAAGTACCCTGCCCTCCCCCATCCCCTTTTCTCATTAAACTCCTGCCAATCACTGTGCTGGCAGTGGTCCCTTAGAAGTTTAGCTTGAAATCTCTAAAGGTCTTCAGGACACCAGGGAGTACATTTAGTGGACAAAATAGAAAAAATTAGAACTTTTGTTACCTTTGTGATTGACGCCAAGGTAGCTTCAGGATATCTTGATATATTGCTTGCTGAGGAATGAGGATCAGGAAGAACCAGGAACTTTTGGAATTTAGATATGTCTATCTTCTCTTCTAGGCACTGGCTTACCCGGGTGCTGTTACCTTCTAGCCACCTGCCCCACGGAAACGGAATGAGCTGGGAGCCCCCTCCCTGGGTGACTGCTCACTCAGCCTCTGTGATGGCAGTGTGAGCTGGACTGTCAGCCACAACTTGAGCATTCATTCTGCTTCCTACGTTGTCTCAAGGGCCAAGGGCAGCTTTTCTTGGAATTGATGATAAAAAAGAGCCAGTGGGCCTGCCTCAGAGTACCATACAGGGACAACTCAAGGACCAACCTTTTGGCCACTGCGGAAGACACAATGTGAAGAAATCTGAGGACTGGCATCCTTTTACTCAGGCAAACAGAAGTTCCAGGCCCAGACCAGGGTCAGGCTGCTGCCTTGCCCAGTGCTGACCCTGGCCCCTCCTGGTTATAGCACCTCTTAGACTTGCTGTCTGAGAAAACACCTAACTGGTACAGCTGAGATCCCAGCTTCTCAACAGGGCAGAGTTACCAGACCTGCTGCTGAGGTCACTGCCACTTCTCATATGCTGCTGAAGGGAGCAAAAATAAAGGTATTTGATTTTTAACAACATGCAGCTCCTCACTCTTTGCCTCACTATAGGACAGGGAGGGGGGAAGTCAAGGTCATGGCCTAGTGAGTAGATGTTCTGGTCATGCCTCCTATGCCCAGAATTCTTGGCTATTCCAGGTCATTACTGTTCTTCTAGCTTAGGCCAGTGACACCTCTGGTTATATGCTACAGAGGCATATGTGGGTGGGGGAAATATCTGACAGTCAGCCCCATTACCAAAAGAAATCTTTATTCTTCAGCAGGCACACACATCCCTACCTCCCCTGGTCCTCAGGGCCACACTCGTCTGCATTCACTCCTCAGCAGCATATCGTCTTCTCTCTGGCATATAAATGGAAGAGCCCCATGACCCTAGATCTTTCTTCAAACATAAATAGTCTCACACTCAGTTACTTCACAATCCATTAGAAATCAGGACTCCCATGTTTCTTGCACAGCCATGCTACAGAGGCCCAGCATTTGTGCTGTGGGAAAGGCAGTCAGAGACCAGTGGTCTCCCTGCCTTGGGCAAGATGGCTCAATAGTAATTCCAGGTAAGATTGTCTGTTAGAACAGTCACGGCCAGGACCAAGGGCTCAGCTACCAGGGCTCCCCAGCAGAAACCTGCAGCAAAAAATGTTGGCAACATCAGTAGTGAGGCTTATCTCAGCCCCACTTCTTCCCACGATGTAAAAACTCACCACTCTCCTCTGGCTGACACTGCTTCCTTGCGCACCAGTCTCTTCTTGTCATCCAGGGGTTTGGCTAAGGCCCGGATCACCTGTGGTTTGTATGGCAGCAGCTGTGGAGTCAGAGGAGATAATCTTTGGTTGCCTTGGATGAGCAAGGCTAAGACTCTCTTGATTATACACGAATATTCTGAAGAAAGCAAAATGTGTCCTATTTTTTAGTGATTCTAGGGGATGCTAAGTGGCAGGATGGCCACTCTATTATAGAGTAGTCAGGATTTACTGGGTCCATGGAAAAAATCCTTGCCTATCTGTACCTTGTAGTTCATATCGATCCCATAGCAGGGTGGTTAACCCCACTTTACTAAGGCAGAAAGGTACTTACCTAGCTTCTCTGAGAAGTTCCCAGACCAGGGAGGGATATCAGAAGACTTACCACAGGGGTGGGCAGGCGAGTAAGAGCGTGCATACACTGCAGTGCAGCAATCCGGACAGCCTAGAAGATAACCATAAGGAGGTTAGGGGACACCCGAGGAGAGATGTTGGTGCCAAATGAGTTGCTGGGGCTCAACACACCATGGAAGGGCTAGAGCTGAGGTTCAGAAACTTGGTGACGAGGGTGTCAACGTGAAGACTCATGACTTGGGGTGCTTCCAGTAGAAGAGGCTGAAGGCAGCTGAGGGTGGAGAGCTGTACAATACAGTCAGGGCAGGACAGGGCCTCCAGCAACAAGGAAAGGAGCTAAGAGGCAATGGGAAAGGTAGGGGATGACCACACTGTGAAGGGGGAGCTCTCCTCCCCCTTCTAGCCCCAGTTGGGGAAGAATAGCTTTCTCCCCCAGGGGGCTCTGACTGCAGGACTTACTGTGGGCAGCTCTGGCAAGAGCACAGGCTTAGGCAGCCTGTTAAGTACATGAGACAGACCCTTCAGATAGTTTGGCTTCACATCTGTAAAAAATGGAAACGCTTAGGGGGGAAACTGACATATAGCTTGGGAATTCAACTCTAATCTCTGAGGCTGAGGTATCAGATATAATGAAATGGGGAAAAAAGAGCCCCTCAAGCTAATAAGCCAAGATATGCCCATCAAAGGAAAAAGTAGGATAATCTACAAATTTAGCTTTCTAGGACAGACCATACTTTAGCTCTAAACAAGCAGGCAGGTCCTAAATTATTCTAGGCAATGTAGCTAAGCAAAGGAGAGGTCTACATATTTGTAGACTTTCAGACTCTCCTCACCTTGGGGAGCAGCATGGAAGCCCTGCACCAAAGCAGGCACGTTATCTGTGAAGAACCGCTGGCGGAACATGATCCGCACTTCAGCGTGGCCGGCACGAGTCAACACATCAGTGCAGTCAGACATGAGCAGCGAGAAGCCATCAGCTGCTGCTGGGCCTAGCTCTGAATCACTCAGGAGGCCCATGAGCTGGAGAAAAAGAGGGCCTTTGAGGTGCATTGGGGGAGAAATAGAATCAACAGGGAAGTTCCTGTTTAGGTCCTAGGTTCTTCTGTCTCCAAAAAGGACTTACCCGGGCTGTAAGGCAGGAGCTGAGAGGATGGTATCTAAGCACTAAGGCCTTTGTTACCTGTAATTGGAGAGAGAGAGAGCAGTCAGGGCATGACACTCAAACCCCAGAACCCTGAGACACTGATGTTTCTGGCTCAGGGTCAAATAGGGACACTTCATTTAACCAGACATAACTCTCTAACAAGAATCCATTCTGACTCCTTACCCAGAGAAGCAATGTGAAGGCCTGACTACGACAGGGCCCCGAGGCCAGGCCAGCCTCCACTTTCTCCACAGCCAGCTGTAGGAATTCATCCAGCTGCTGCCCTGAAAGAGAGGGAGGAAATGCTGATGCAAAGGCCACACATTTTTTTCATTTTCTTATTTTAGCGTATTACGGGGGTACAAGTGTTAAGGTTACATATATTGCCCATGCCCCCCTCCTCCCCCACATTTCTTTCTTTAATAGAGGAGGTAAACAATTTAAGTGCAGAGCTCCCTGAAGGCTGCTAGAAAGGGACAGTATCATTTTGTCCATATAGGACGGCAGCATGAGAGCCTGGTGTTCTCAAAATGTAGGGGTGCTGCCCTATGAAGAGAGAGGGTTGTCTATTTCCAATAAAAAATTATCCATCTTAGCCCCACAGTAGGGAATAGGATGTGGAACCAGATAGAACATTCTCCTCATAGTCCTTCTCTTCTTGGGTACAGTAATGCTTTGCTCAACTCTGGTCTTGAGCAAGGGGTGTTCCAGGACAGTGAGCAGCTAAAGCCCTATTATGTTATTAGCAAGGTCTTTTTTTTTTTTTTAAAGAGAATGAGTACTGGGCTTGAAGATTTCATCTGTAGTTGATCCAGGAGGCTCTGACCCTGTCTCCTCCTAGTACCTGCCGGGTGCTTGTTGAGGAGTCCTGCAAAGCACTTGGCAGCAGCAGTGGAGGAGAAGGGGCAGCTGTGGCAGCAGCTCAGCTCCATAAGTTCCCGCATGAGTTGATTCAGCTGAGGGATTTCCACCTACAGAACAACTGGCTATGAAATGGACCCAGAGAACACTTGATCTCTAAGAGATAACCAGTACCAAGTGGCAGCAGGGACCAGGATGGATGAAAACTAACTTCTATGGTGGGGGAAGTAAAAAATCAGCTGAGCTTGTGGCAAATTTCAGCCCAGAGGTCACCTGGGATCCACCTTCCCCTGTCAGGGTTAAACAAGGGTACTCCCCAATTTGTGTGCTTACTTACATTTCGAGGGAGGGAGCAGACAAAGGCCATAAGCAGTGCAACCAGCCGCCTCTGCCCTGAGGGGCCATCCTATAAGGGAAGAAGAGCCCTATCAAGCCTGCCCAGCCAGCAACAGGCTTGTCTGCTCCTCTACTCATCCATATTAGCCCTAAGAAAATAAGCTTGAAGACATAAGTTCCAAGATTCTCCCGTCTGATCCATCAGACTGTCACCTGGAATGGCTGGAATCTGCTTGGGAAGCTGTTTTCAGGCAGAAAGGAGACGTTGCCATCCAAGAAGAGTGGCACAATGCGGGAGACACTCTGGGCAGCTAACCTGGGGGCAGAGTACTAGGTATTATCAAGGAGCTAGGTTTCTAAAACAGTCCTTCCTGCCACAGCAGTACTTTTCAATCTGGGGTTCACATTAGGGTCAAGTCAATGGGACAGGCCCTGATCATTCATACATTTAATAAGTATTAATCTGGCACATATTATGTGTTAGGAAACTATTCCCATCTAGGTCCTAGTGGTACAGCAGTGAGCCAGACAAATCAAATCCTATTCTCTTAGAGTTTACAATCTAGTGAGAGAATCTGTGTGTGTGTGTATTATTATTATTATTATTTTTTGAAACAGAGTATTACTCTGTTGCCCTGGCTAAAGTACATTGGTACCAGCATAGTTCACTGCAACCTCTAACTCCTGGGTTCAAGTAATCCTCCTATCTAAGCTTCCTGAGTAGTTGGGACTATAGATGCAAGCTACCATACCTGGCTATTTTTTTTATTTTTAGTAGAGACAGGGTCTTGCTCTTGTTTAGGTTGGGAATATGTATGTTTTTAAAATGCTGAATGGGTAATTCTTCTGCACATCTGTAGCTAACAACCATTGGCCCATGGCCCACCCATCCCCACAGTCCATGGTACAAAGAGCTCCTTCCTTTTGCTTTGTCAGAAAATCTTATAAAAATAATGAACTGCCTCCACATTTAAATGTGGGTAAATGGATAGCTGACAAGGCAGCTATCTGTCGCATCTTCCAAATAATCCCATCCTTCTCCCTGGGTTTAAGCCACATCTGTGATTATACTCACTCAGGGCTTAGGTGGGTGGTAGCAGTACCAATGACAGACACCATGGCAGCCAAGACCTCATCCTCCAACAGCACTTTTTTCAGAACTGAGGGCTCTTTTTCTGCCAAACCAAAGCAAAACACACAATCACAAGGCCATGACTATGATTCAAAGATCCAAATGATTAGGTCCTGTCATCGTGATTCTGGGGCTGACTCTAAGACACAACAGCAGCAGTTTTTAATCTACCCTCGGGTAGTGCTGCAGTTCTAATAGCTAGGCACTAGAAAAACAGGAGTGGTCTAACTTGGGACTACACAGGGCTCTTGAGAACCTTGTGCACAGTCCTTAGACTAGGAAACAGTGGGGAATAAGGACAGCTAGTATGGATGTTCTTAACATAAGAAATAGTAACATAGGTCTTTAAAAAAATTTAAAAATAACATGGATTTGTCTTCATGGGCCCTTATTATTTATAGCAACTATCACATACTGAGCACTTGCTGTGTGGCAGGCATTTTACATTCTTTATTTGATCATTACCAATTATCCTGTGATGGAGAGATTACTCAGGCTTAGAAAGGCTGGATATCTTCACCTAGGTTATCAAGTGATTGAGTTGATGATGAAACCTAATCAGATCTGCTTGATTCCAGGGTCCAATTCCAATTAACTAATTACATAGCAATCAAAGGGGAAAAAGGGTGCATCTTCTTGAACACTAGTAACAGTGTTAACTAGTTTGGTTCCTGCCATTGGTCAGGCTGGCACTCTGCTATGAAGTGAAATATCACTCAGGGACAAAGGATTCAAAAAGTAAGCCTCTGATGGTATCAGATGCAGTCCCACCAAGACCCAGAGGGTGGCAGCGCTGTTCAACACTAGCAGAGGGCAGAGTTCCCAAAGGTGGGGAAGGAGAGGTGGAAAGTTACCTGGCATGGAAGCCTGCACAGCCAAGGCAAGCAAGCAAGGTACGGCTGTCTGGTGGAAATACCAGCAGCTCTCGGGGTCCTGCTGGCATTTTTCCGCCACCTGTTGGAGGCTTTGACAGACAGCAATAACTTCACTGGACTGTGCAACCATATTCCCTGTTGGTGAAAAAGTAAGTGTTCTCTGTAAGGTTTCCTTAAAACCACTACCAGATATTTTAAATACAGCAGATGGGAAGAACAGTCAAAGATGAATGACTGAAGAGGCCAAGAATGTCTTATTAAAGAGCTGAATCATTTTATTCAGCTCTTATTTAATCATTTTATTCTCTTAGCAGCTCTTTTTCATCTGTTCAGACTGCATAGCTGAAATCTGCTCTGTGCCAGGCTCTGCAACAGAAGCATTAGATACATTCTCTCCTTTATTTTCATAACAACCCTAGAAGTATCATTTCCTCCACTTTATAGAGGAGGGTGCAATGAAATGATCAAGGGTTTTCCAGGATCACAGTAAGTGCAAAGTTAGGAATGAAGCCCAAGACACATTCCAAGCCTAATGTTCTTTCTACTATGTGACAGCTGCTGAGTCAACCACTGTCGACCTGGATCTACCCCTGAGGGCTGGGCAGTCCTAAGCATGGAGCTTAGGTCAGTGAGGACCCATGGTGATCACACATAGGTTCCTAGTAGGAGTAGCTGCTGTCACTTTTGCTTTGAGGCAGTGTTTCTCAAACTCAAAAGGACCTATGAGTTACCTGGGGATCCTGTTAAAATGCCAGTTGTGACCAGTGAGGGGCTGAGATTCTGTACGTCTAACAAGCTCCCAGATGCTGCCCACACTGCTTTTTGACAGATCGTATTTTGAGCACCATGGCCTTAGAGTGGTGCGTCTCAATTCTGACCCCACATGAAAATCACCTGAGCAGTCTAACAATTACTATTGCCCAAGTTCCATCCCACCTCAAAGACTGATTCAGTTGGACCCAGGCATCAGTACATTTAAAAAAAAGTTTGCCACGTCACTCTTATGTACAGCTACAGTTAGAACCATTGCTTTAGAAGTGTCAACTCCAAACTCGACTATAGCTCCCCATTCGGCCCAGCTGCTTGGGTATTATTGCTGGGAATTACCTTTGTTCACCTGCCAGAGATGCTGCAGCAGCAGAGGCAGCGTCTCCTTAACAATGCTGGGATGTGTTGATACAGCTGACAAGGCTTGCAGACAGCGCAGATGCCAGGAGCATTTGGTGGGCCTATCCTCTCTAGTCAAATCTGATTCCCCTGAAAGCAACCAAGGAGACAAGGTTTCACTGTGTTGACAAGCATGAAGGCTTCAAAGCCTTGCTGGGAAGAGTAAGCCACAAAAGATTAAGGATGCATACCTGTGTGCAGCTCCTCAGCAAGCCTGGGTACTAGGTGGCTGCTGAAGGCCACAGGGTAGAGAGTGGCCAGGGTTCCCGATGCTTCCAGTGCTGCCACCCTACTGAAGGCACAGAACAGATAAGCCTTGGCTGAGCCCTGGCCCATTATTCTCTTGTCTAGGCCTGACATTAGGCAGATTCAGGAGTGTAGGCTCCTGAGGTCTCCTTGCTAAAGAGCAGTACTCAAATATCTATACCACTGAGTTGTACAAGGTTTCTTAGAGCCCCTCCCCAAAACAGGCAGTCCCACATTTCTCTGGTTAGCAGCCAGAGCCTAACACAGAGCCATCTCCCTAAGGAGAGCCAATGGTCAGAAGCACAGAGCCCTAAGCCCTGGTCCTTGCTTGATCTGTTGCTACTAATACAGGTGGGAAACAGCTTATGCTCTCTCTCACTGCTTTAGATTCTCACCAACTCTGGGAATCCTCCTCCAGGAAGCTCAGTCTGTATAGGTGACCTACTGCCAGCTCCAAGTCCCCAGAAGATAGGAGATCTGTAGTTAGAAGGGAACATGAGCCTCGTCTTTCTTCCCCTGCAACCACCACAACCCTTCCAAAAATCCTATTAGAAACTCCAATCATTAGAGTTGCAGTGAGAACAGGCAATTAAGACTGCTATTAAGACAGAAAATTCCAAAGAAGGGACCAATATTCTCATCTTCTCTCTTTCCCTTAAGATGTACCTGGCTGGGCACCCAAGACTGTGAGTGTACGGATGCCAACAAGCTGAAGTTGGGTGCTGGGGTCCGTTAGGGCCATAAATACCAGTGAGCACAGCTGGTCCTTGAAGACACTCAGAGGCCTTGGATCTAGGGAGAGACAGAGGCTAGGTTAAAAGGGAACCCTAACGTTCAATATCCCTAATTTAGCTATATGATGCCAGGACAACATGGGCCAGATTTAAAGAGCTTAAGCCATGGGGTGTCCAAGGAAGCATGTTGGGGAAAAAATAAACATTTCATCCATTAAGTGTTCTCTTGTGCCACAACCTCAGGACCACTGACCTAGACTACACATAGCACTCTGCCCTGCTATCCTTTGTAGGCTACAGTGCTCAACAGCTCCCGGGAAACCACAACTGGAAGGTAACCTCACCTTTGTCTTCATAGCTCCATTTCTGCTGCAGCTTCAAGAAACCCAGGATCATTTCAAGGATTGTCCGCCGCTGGTTGCTCTGTAATGTTTTAAGAGGTACTAGAGTCAAAGAATATTTTAAAGGATTTCAATCCTGCTATTCTGGAAGTAGGGAGAATATCCTTTTATGTAGAGTCAGGGAAAGAGTGAACAAGAGAACCAGCAGCAGAACCAGAGCAAAACCCACCGTCTCCTATCTGTGCCCAAGTTAAAGCCCAGCTTGCTCTGAGAAAAGGATCCTGGCACACAAGTCCCATAATTTCCCCCAAAGATTCCACTCCCTTACCTGACTATGCTTGTGGAACTGTTCCAGCAGTAAAGGCAATACGTTGCTAGTGATGTGATCATAGGCCCGGGCAGATGCACCTGCAGCTGCCTGCAACAGTTTGGCACTAGGCCACACCAGTTTCATGTCCGGTTCACACAGATGGTGCCTGCAGTCTAGAGAGGCAGCACATCACAGACCTGGGAAGTAGGCCAGATGTTGCCTGATTCCCCTACCATCCAGACAGGTTGGAGACTGAGACCTGGGACAGTCTGCTAGCAGTTACCACTCAAATTGTCTTCAATTCAAAGTAGGGCTGTAGCCCCTAAACCACTGAACATGTGGGGGCTACACATGAAAGGTCAGTGGCCATTAAGGACTGTTTATCTCTATTGTGCTCACTCCCCTTTCTGGCTGCCAAGGCCCCGTTACCCTGTAGGATGTTGCTAAGGAAGGAGTCCAGAAGGTCCTCGGCATCAGCCCTCAGCACAGAGCGAGACAAACACGCAGTCAGGGAATGAAGGGCCGCCAGGCCCTCTGCCTCTACCCGCTCGCTTGCCGTCTGGAACACCTGTCGGGGAGGGATCCCATGGCTACTGAGGTGAGCCTGCACCAGATGAGACCTCACCTATCCACTGTCTATTTCCATGGTGGAGAGGGAGGATTGATATCTTCTAGGGCACAGCAAAGGAAATTAACACACCAACTGAACGTCTTCTCAATTGCTATATTCTCACCAGTCCTTCATCTTATTCATGATTGGGTTATATACTTTTTGAGAAACAGAATGCCAACTCTGAGCAGTGGCTGTTGGAATCCCCTGTCCTAACTCTCTTTCTTCCCCCTTTTTTAGCATGGTGCCACAGGCACCAGGACCTACACTTCTTGCCATGTAAGGACAGGAAGTAGGCAATATGCAAAGATGATCAAGTGCTCTCACCAAGCAGCTGACCCTCACATAGGAACTCTCTCTCGTCACTCAACTAGAATTATGTCCCCTTGTTTGCTACTTAATAACCTTTGGTCCTGGGGACAACAGAGGGAAAAGGACAGGGCGCATTAATTCCCCTCATGCCTGACAAGTGGGAGTTAACAGTAGTGAGTTTATCTAAGTAACACTCACCTCTCTGCGGATAGAAGACCAAAGACTGGGGAGGAAGTCCTTCAGTTCCTTCTGTCCATACCCAGCACAGCAAGCATTCTGCCAAGGAAACTGCAGGTATCAGCTATCTGCAGGCTCACAGATCCTAGGATATGCAAGCACCTCAGCATAATGGCACCTGAAGGAGCCTGGCTCTCAGCAGAAAACCTAGCAGAATTTCATAATAGTCCTATCTAGGGCACAGAGAAATAGGAGCTTACCCTAATTAAGAAAAAAAAGCATAAAGAGGGAGCCCTTTCCTCAGTTACCACTCAGTTACTACAGGACAGGACAAGTATGCAGTTAGGAGTTTTAGCTCAACACATGTGCCCAAATGCTGGATATCCCTCCATTGAGGCCCATGAACTCTCCTCTGGGTGTCCAATAATCTATATCCTTTACTACCCCTAACTTGTCTAACGGCAATTGGATCTTGCAAGGAGAAAAATCACTCACCAGAGTCTGTAGAGAATCCATCTTGGCACTCAGAATCTCGGAATCCACTTTCTCAATCAGCAGGGGCAGCAGGAACTGTGGGGGAGAGGGAAGATCTTAAGCCTGAGATGGGTAATGTCTCTGCCACATCAAGGTCAACCATGTCCTTACTGCCACCAGTCCCCAGGGGCAGGTGCGACATCAAGGAGCTATGCTCAAGTCAGGAGTTGTAACTGTTAGCTAACCTTCCTGCCAAGTTGTGGCCAGAGCACCAGTTACCTGGAAAATAGGCAAGTTGGCAAAGTTACAGGATCTAAAAAGACAGTACCATAGAAGGATTGGATTACTCTTTTAAAGGAAGAGATGGTAAAGTATTCTACATCAAAGGTCTGAAGGTACACTTGCCACACAAGACACTTGCAGGATGTGATACCCTAAAATGTACACTGGATGTTTCTTTTTCCCCATGCTTTTACTGTCTTTTCTTCAGAGCCTTCTATGGGCAGAGGCTGTATACTAACTTTGGCTAAACCCACCTCAGCAAATCGTGATGTAGATGCCAGCACAGCTCGAAGACTCAAGATGAGATCTTCTCTCTGGATACCATACGGATCATTAGGTGGCTAGAAAAGGAAGAAGGGCCATGTTTGCATAACTCTTCAGACCACCCTTGAACACAGGCTTGCACCTGGCAACCCTGCAGAACAGGGTGATATTTATACCCAATCTGGCAAAATAAGAAGATATGTGGCAAAATAAGAAGATATGAGGCCCCAGCAAGAAGACATGCTTGATCTTCTGTGTTCTTTTTTTTTGAGACAGAGTCTCACTCTGTTGCCCAGCCTAGAGTGAGTGCCGTGGCATCAGCCTAGCTCACAGCAACCTCAAACTCCTGGGCTCAAGCAATTCTACTATCTCGGCCTCTCGAGTAGCTGGGACTACAGGCATGCGCCACCATGCCTGGCTAATTTTTTGTATATATATATATTTTTAGTTGGTCAATTAATTCCTTTCTATTTTTAGTAGAGACAGGGTCTCACTCAGGCTGGTTTTGAACTCCTGACTTTGAGCAATCCGCCCGCTTCGGCCTCCCAGAGTGCTAGGATTACAGGCATTAGCCACCACGCCCAGCCCATTTTATGTGTTCTTTGAGAAATAAATGCATTTATTTTTTATCTGATCACACATTTTCTATCATTTCACCACTCAGAAATAAGTATCCTTAACTTTCTGGTGTATTGCTTTCTTCTCTGTATATGTTTTATTACTATGTATAGTAATAGTATACTATACTAGTAATACTATACTAGTATAGTATACTATTACTATGTATAGTATACACTGTTTCCCTATTATATGTATACTTAAAAATGATTATTTTGTTTATATGGTTTGTAATCTATTTTTCCACTTAATATATTAAAAACGTTTTTTCATGGTATTACATTATCCCTTCATAACATTAGTTTCAGTGACTGAGACTATTTAATTTTGTGGTTGAACCACAGTTTATTTAAATAATTCCTCTTCGATGGATGTTTCTATTTTTTCACCATTATAGAAAGCTATAATTCTGACAACATAAAAAGCATTGATGATTTCTGTGTCAAGAGGGCAGATTGAAAACATGAATCAGATTTTCCTTTTCCTCTTTGGAAATGCCACCAAAAATATAATAATAAAGAATTCCGTGTTTTTTTTTAAAGACATAAAGCTAAAGGTCGAAGAGAATATGATAAGAGACATGAACGACAAAATTTAAGAAGTTAAAAAGCAGATGGATAAGAAAATGACTTAACAGACCCCAAATAACAAAATGCTAGGTAGACTTAGGCAAAGATGAACGACTACCTATGCATTCAAAAGGCTTTGGAGGCCAGGTACGATGGCTCACACCTATAATCCCAGCACTTAAGGAGGCAAAGGTGGGAGGATTACTTTAGGCCAGGAGTTCAAGACCAGCCTGAGCAACAATGTGAGGCCTGGTTTCTACAAAAAATTAAAAAATCAGCTACTGTGTTTCCCTGAAAATAAGACCTACCCATAAAATAAGCCCTAGCAGGATTTCTAAGCATTTGTGCAATATAAGCCCTACCCCCAAATTAAGACCTAGTGATAGGGGTGGCTACGCAGCATATCTGCACAACCCATGCATTTCATCGTGGAGCAGTAAAGAAGACGAGCAGCCCTTCTTATCTGCCCCATCGTGACAGCTACTATCGCAGAGGTGACCGGAAATGTGCGGGCAGCCCCACCAACAAGGTCGGCTCCCCCTGTCAGGTCCTGGCCATCCCGTGCGTGCTGCAAGCTGAAGTTTTGAGGGGAAAATAACACATCTCCCGAAAATAAGCCTTAGAGTGTTTTCTTGAGGAAAAATAAATATAAGAACCTCTTATTTTCGGGAAACACGGTAGGTGTGGTGGTGCACATGAGTAGTCCCAGCTACTTGGGAGGCCGAGGCAGGACAATCGCTCAAGGCCAGGAGTTTGAGGCTGCAGTGAGCTATGATGGTACCACTGCACTCCAGCCTGGGACAGAGTAAGACGTCTCTTTAAAAAAAAAAAAAGAGGCCGGGCGCTGTGGCTCACGCCTGTAATCCTAGCTCTTGGGAGGCCGAGGCGGGCGGATTGCTCAAGGTCAGGAGTTCAAAACCAGCCTGAGCAAGAGCGAGACCCCGTCTCTACTATAAATAGAAAGAAATTAATTGGCCAACTGATATATATATATAAAAAAAATTAGCCGGGCATGGTGGCACATGCCTGTAGTCCCAGCTACTCGGGAGGCTGAGGCAGAAGGATCACTCGAGCCCAGGAGTTTGAGGTTGCTGTGAGCTAGGCTGACGCCACGGCACTCACTCTAGCCTGGGCAACAAAGTGAGACTCTGTCTCAAAAAAAAAAAAAAAAAAAAAAAAAGTAAGAAAGAATCATCGTTTCCAGCTATTTATATATTTTACCCAGAGACATTCTAGGCAAAACAAACTTATAGATAATATTAGGAGATATTGTAGACTTACAAATCTAAAAAATTTTTACATCATATCTTCTCTCAGGAAGATATAAAAGGAGGTAACTATCAAACTGGAAAGTAAACCACAACATGAAGAATATGTGAACTCAGGAAATAGATCTGATCTAAGAGAAAAGATAAGGGAGTCCTAGGATGATAGTAAAGGAAGATCCAATATCCACTCTGTATTAGGGGTAGGAAGTAACCAGTTGAGATTGGATAGCTCACAGCTAAGAATAGTCTTAACATTTTTGATGGTTGAAAAAATCAAAATAAGAATATTTTGTGACATGTGAAAATTATATGAAATTCAAATTTTAGTGTTCATAAAGTTTTATTGGAATATAGCCACTGTACCTATTCTTGTGTCCATGACTGTTTTTGTGCTGTAAAAGCAGAGCTGAGGAATTGCATCAGAGACCACATGACCCACAAAGCCTAAAATAGGTGCTGTCTCACCCTTTATAGCAAAAGTTTGCCAACCCCACATAGGCATAGTCAAAGTTAAAGGAATTGAACCTTATACCAATGAGATCCGCTTTGATGGCATATGGTCAAAACTGATTTGTAAGACAATAAATATTTCTAATACAAATAGTTACACTAGAGCCACGTATATGTTTTAATTAATATCTTGACGGCCAGGTGTGGTGGCTCACGCCTGTAATCCTAGCACTCTGGGAGGCTGAGGTGGGCGGATTGCTCGAGGTCAGGAGTTCGAAACTAGCCTGAGTGAGACCCCGGCTCTACTAAAAATAGAAAGAAATTAATTGACCAACTAAAAATATATATATATAAAAATTAGCCAGGCATGGTGGCGCATGCCTGTAGTCCCAGCTACTCGGGAGGCTGAGGCAGTAGGATTGCTTGAGCCCAGGAGATTGAGGTTGCTGTGAGCTAGGCTAGGCAACAAAGTGAGACTCTGTCTCAAAAAAAAAAAATCTTGACAAGAGCTTTTTGCTTCTGATAAATTGCAGTGCAGAACAACATACAAAAATCTGTTCAAGAGAAACTCTCCTAATATTATCTATAAGTTTGTTTTGCCTAGAATGTCTCTGGGAAAATATATAAATAGCTGGAAACAGTGACTCTTTCTAAAGGAAAAATGGATGGTGGTAGTAAAGGGGTGTGAAAGAGGCTTATTTCTCTACCCTTTAAATGTTGAATCATGCTCAATGTATTACCTTTCAAGACAATGGATGAAATATTCTTCCTCTCCCCCAAATTATAGATGCATATATTTTTAACCCAGCAATTCCACTTTTAGGAATTTATCCTATCATACCCATAAGCTGCAGCATTGCTTGTAACAATAAAAGATTAGCAAGAACTTTTATCCTTTAGAAGACTAGTAAAATTAATTAGGTATTTCTCTGTGCACCGGAATATTATGCAGCCACAAAGAATGAAAAAGCCAATTTATCTACTGATACAGAACACTCTAAGATAGACTGTTAAGTGAAAAAAGCAAAGTATAGGAAGAGTGTGTGTGTGTGTATGCTACTTTTGGGGGGAGGCAGCATTTGCTTATATATGGATGAAAATGCTCTGTAAAAATACAAACATAACTGATACATTTGGTTGACTGTGGAGAAAGAAAGGTGGTAGGGAGATATTTTTACCCTTTTGGACTCTGAATCATGTGAATGTATTATCTTTTCAAAATCAAAACACAAAGCAAAGTAAAAATAGGAAGAACATGTTAGCTGAACCAGGATCTTTTAAGATCTCAAAGGCATAAGTTCTTCTGAGATAGAAATAGGAATATTGGTTATGAAAGAGATGAAAAGATTCATTTCAGGAGAGAGGTGGTCCTAAGCAGCATGTCAACGGAAATAATCTGGTAAGAAATTCCCTACAGCTCAGATGGCTGTGTCATTTTAAAGGCAGGGAGAGTTAATACTCAAATGTTTGGCATGCCGTAACAGAACTCCTTTCCTTTCTTCCACACCGTTAATGCTTGCAGTACACATACCCACACACACCCACATGGTGATGAGACCCTCAGTATTTGGAAGAAGGGAAATTAAATGCAGAGTGGGAGGAAGGCCCAGGAGGGCCAAAGCAAACACCTTATGTACATAGTGTGTTCAATCATGCCTCTGTTTAGTCATTTTGTTTCTATTGCCTGAGATGCCCTCTCTAACTCCAGAGTCATATCCTACGCATCCCTCACAAACCAACTGAAATCCTATCTTATCTGTGAAGCTAGTTCCTGCCTACTCTAGCTCACACTGAACTCTGTCTTCTCCGCGTAACTATAGCACCACTCACTTTGGTACCTAATCTCATATTGTTACTTAAATGTTTCAACCTTCAAGGGCAGGGACAATGTTTTACAATCCTGTAGCCCCTCAGGACTGAGTACATTGTTAAGGAGCTTACAGAACTCCCCAAATACCTACTTACTTGAATCCTTTCTCCAATGTCAAATGCTTCTTCACTTCCCAGTTGACTAAAATGTAAATTCATCAGGGCAGGGATTATCTCTTTTATTGACCTGTACCCTCAGTGCCTACAGTGGGGACTGGCACACAGCAGATAATGACTATTTGAATGAATATGACAGACAAACAAGCTTGGTAAAAAGGAAATTTAAAAAATAAATAAAAAATTTGAATGGGGATGAATGAGGGTACTACTACTTACAGGGGTAAAATCGATAGGGAAATAACAGGATGTCACTTCAAACAACTCCTCCACAAAGGGACCTGTGGCAACAGAAAAGAATGAGGTTGACTTATTAGCTTCATTCACCTGACAAACCCTAACCAGGAAATTCATAGCTACGAAGACATACCCAGGCTATAGTCCCTGGAGATGAGGTCATGGACGATGCGGAAGGCCACCAGAAGATTACGGGGATCCTTTTCCCCATCCATCACCTGGATGAAGCCAAAGGTGAAGTCAGCTCCTAGGCCCTTTAGCTCTGGGAAGGAGAGAATAAGGTCACTACTGTCCTACAGGATACAGAACTTAGGCTTTCTCCTGGCCTGCGTTCTCCCTTTGCCATCACTGCCTCCCCTTTCCTCTCATGGCACACTCTTTTCTTCTCCTTTTCTAAGAGAAGTACTCAGCGAAGAGATGTGCAACTACATACATACTGTTGTCTATATATTTAAATGAATTTAAGTATAATTTATAATTTAAATATATAAATGAATTTAAATATATTTAAGTGGATTTAAAACATTGGCTCAAACAAACTCTACCCTTCCTTTACTTCACCAAGGAGAGAGGGGACCCCTAGGTTCACTTTAATCATTCTTCCCTGGGTACTGGCTCTTCTATATAGCCTCCAGGTTAAAATGAGTACTATTAATGGGAAAAAGTAGGATGGGCTCACTTTTCAGATTCCCAGGGAGCCCTGCCTCTTACCTTCTTCTCGGGTTTGCATAAAATTGGTGATGATACTGTAGACTGTGTGTCGGTCAACCTGTGGCAGGGACTTGGGAGTAAAGGAGAAAGGAAGTGAAGAAAGTGCTCAAAGAATACCTCAGCTGCAAAGAATACCTTGCTCAAAGAATACTTCTTGCTGCAATCTCTAAGTAGACAGTGCTCTTTATATCAGCATAAGATCAACCTGAGAAGAACTGTAGAGAAATAATATGGCTATTGACTCAGCAGTACAGCAGTGGTGCCAATGACCCAAACCTGATTGATGGATGCCTTACTTTCTGTAGATTTAAGAGGACACAGGTCAGACATAATGGCACACACGCCTCTCCACATCCAGTAGCAAGAAATAATATATAAGCATGGTCACAAGACCTAAAGAGTTCAGACTTAGAAGACAGTAATTTTTGTCATCTAATTCTAGTGATCTCAAGAAGTGGGAGACAAAGGAGAATACCAACATGACTGTTATCACTCACCTGTACATGTACCTCCTGGAAGATGGCTTTAAGCACAGAAACAGCCAGTCCTGGAGGCAGAGCCACACATAGGCTCTATGGGAGAAGAGAAGGTATGTGAGGACAGAGGGAATTACACCATGGCCTCCAAGACACAACCCTGCAACAGACCTAATGAGCTACAGTGGGAATGACAACATCCTAGTTCAGAAAGAAATGCTAACGGTGAGAAACTTTCTCAAACTGATGAGCTCTCTGCAGCTCCTTCCAGTTTAGCAATGAATTCCAGTCCCCTGAAGGATACTCTTACTCTCCAGAGTAAAAAGATAAGTAGAGTGGGCTAACACTAATTTGGGCATCTGCTTCTCAGCAGTTGAAGCCTTACCGTCAAAGGCAAGGAGGGAACTAGGCAAGGTCTCCCATAAACATAGTTATGTAAGGAAACAAAGGAAAACTTACAAGGGCCCTCAAACCCTGCAGGACAGATGGGATCACAAGATGATGGTCCTTCAGCCGGTTCTCATAGAACAGGATCAAGTGTACCACTGCACAAACCAGATTCAGCCATTAGTTTGCACAGGTGCAAAAGAGCCCACCAGCTTTGCTTCCTTCCCTAAGTCTGTAAGGGGTGTTCCTGTCTGGGTTCTACTACAAACTTTCTCCTTCACTAAGAGATATGTACCATGTTCTCCCATTTGAAGGTGACTTGACTTGATCAGTCAAGAAAATAGAGGAACATATCCATTCTCACATAGGTCCACAGTAAAACCCATTCTTAGCCCAGAACTGCCTTTCAATAGAACTGGGGGTCTGCAAACTTTTTTTTTTGAGAGACACGGTCTCACTCTGTTGCCCAGGCTAGAGTGCAGTGGCGTCACCATAGCTCACTGCAACCTCAAACTCCTGTGCTCAAGTGATCCTCCTGTCTTAGCCTCTCAAGTAGCTGGGATTACAGGTGTGTGCCACCATGCCTGGCTAATTTTTCTTTTTTTTTGTAGAGCTAGGGTCTCATTATGTTGCTCAGGCTGGTCTTAAACTTTTGGCCTCCCTCAAGTGATCCTCCTGCCTTGGCCTTCCAGACTGCTAGGATTATAGGCATGATCCACCATGCCTGGCCTGTAAACTTTTTGTTGTTGTTGTTTTCTTTTTTTTTTATCAGCCCTGTAAACTTTTTCTTAAAGGGACAGATGGTAAACATTACAGGCTTATAGAACATAGTCTCTTCCCAACTACTCAGCTCTGCCACTGGAAAATAAAAGCAGCGTATGCAATAGATAAATAAATGGGTGTGGCTGTGTTCCAATAAAACCTTTTAATTTATAAAAACAGATTGTAGGCCGGGCGCTGTGGCTCACGCCTGTAATCCTAGCTCTTGGGAGGCCGAGGCGGGCGGATTGCTCAAGGTCAGGAGTTCAAAACCAGCCTGAGCAAGAGCGAGACCCCGTCTCTACTATAAATAGAAAGAAATCAATTGGCCAACTGATATATATATAAAAAATTAGCCGGGCATGGTGGCACATGCCTGTAGTCCCAGCTACCAGGGAGGCTGAGGCAGAAGGATCGCTGGAGCCCAGGAGTTTGAGGTTGCTGTGAGCTAGGCTGACGCCACGGCACCCACTCTAGCCTGGGCAACAAAGCGAGACTCTGTCTCAAAAAAAAAAAAAAAAAAAAAAAAAAAAAAAAAAAAACAGATTGTAAGCCATGGCACTTGCCTGTAGTCCCAGCTACTTGGGAGGCTGAGGTAGGACTGCTTGGAGCCTAGGAGTTCAAGGCCAGCCTAGACAACATAGCGAGACCATGTCTCATTAAAAAAACAAAAAACAGGCTGTAGTTTCCCTACCCCTGCTATAGAAGATAAATAAGTTGGTGGCTTTTTTTCCTCAGGACTTCAAAGCACTTTGGTATTTCATTACTTTTCCTCTGTATCTATGAAATAATACTCTGTTCATTTTATAGAGTGGGAAAGATACACTGAAAAAACTGCTATGGCTACATTTGAAATCCTTGTAACTTCTGTCTCAATTCTAATCATCTCTGCCACACATATCAGTGGGGAATGAAGGTCCTGCAACAGCAGTTCATAGATAGTTATGCCTTCCTTTCCTGCCTATAAAGTTGGCTTGAATAGACATGGGAAAGCTTGGCTGGGCAATCAGGAAGACATTCCTACTAGTGATGCCGGTACCTTCCTTCTCCAGGAGCAAGGAGTGACACTGGAGTAGCACTTGTGACAAAAGCTGGATTCCTCGTGCCCGAGTTCGGGGTTCTGTATTCTCTAGAGACGACCTGGGGAAAAGTAGAATACAGAAAGCCTGCTATTACCCAGTTCAACCTTTGAAGGAACAAATATTTTAATATTAATCACATTCACCCCTGGACATGGAAGCAGAGCCAAGCCCTATTAAAAGAGTAAAAACAACCCGGAGAGGTGCTCCTGAGGTAATGGCATTACAGATACCAAAGGACAGAAGCATAAAGAATCAAATGTTCTGGCATCATTACAGGACATGTGATTCCATAGCCGGCAGAAGTTTCTGTCTCCAAGTACTTCCAGCTCAGCACTTAATGGGCATTGTGTTTATTCTTTCTCCCCAATGGTATGATTGTGACATTTCTCTGAAACAGAGCTTAGCAGGGTTTAAGAGATGATTGGCAGCTGCAGCTTCTACCAATATAGGAGAATAAGTATATTTTTGTACATTATTGCTAAGGAAAAGATGCTGACAGTAAGCAACCACACCAAGGTCCTAGGGGAAAAAAAGCACAAAAAAGTCAAAACTTTGCAAGTGGATGTTTACAAAGGAAGATGGCCAGAATAAAGGTTTAACTATATAGAATTATTGATATGGGAGAAGCTGGACTGAAGCAAAAAGGAATTGATTTATCTTTAAAATGCTCCATAGAAATTACATTTAAACATACTAGAAGTACTCTAACCAAGAATAAGAAGGAAGTAAGTTTCTGGAGGAGAGCTGGGCATGACAATTGCATTAACCCTCAAAAATCAGGGTGTATATAATTAAGAATAGTGAGGCAAAAATAAGATCAGTTGGCAGGCTCCCTAGGGCAGAAACCTGTAGAAAAGTTTCTGCTCAGGCAGTAGAAAAGTGTATATTCAGAGCATTTAAAAATGGACTAAGACACACAAATTCTCACAGCAGTATTATTCAGAACAGCCAAAAGGTAGAATCAATTCACATGTCCACCAACTGATAAATGGTTAAACAAAATGTGGTATATCCATACAGTAGACTATTATTCAGCAAGAAAAGAAATGCAGGACTGATAGATGATGCAACATGGATGAACCTTGAAAACATGTTAGGTGAAAGAAGCCAGGAACAAAGGTAACATCTTTTATGATTCCATTTATATGAAATTTCCAGAATAGGCAAATCCATAGAGACAGAAAGTAAATTAGTGATTACCAGGGGCTGGGAAAAAGAGTAAAGGGGAAATGACTGCTAATGGGTATGGGTTTCTTTTTGGAGTAATGAAAATGTCCTGAAATTATGTTGAGAAGTGCACAAATCTGTGAATATACTTTAAAAGCCAACGAATTATATACTTTAAATGGTAAACATTAAAATATGTGAATTGTATTCAGTAAAGCTGTTACTTTTTAAAAAACAGACCAAGCCCACAACCATGCAAGTAGATAGGCCAAACTGCCTAAGAGAAATACCTAATAGTAACTTCGTTTGTTTCCCTCAATTTTCTAGTTTTCTCTGTTTTAGAAGACATGCTGGCTGGGCGTGGTGGCTCACGCCTATAACCCTAGCAATCTGGGAGGCCAAGGTGGGCGGATCACTCAAGGTCAGGAGTTCGAGACCAGCCTTAGCAAGAGCCAGACCCTGTCTCTACTAAAAATGGAAAGAAATTAATTGGCCAACTAAAAATATACAGAAAAAAATTAGCTGGGCATGGTGGTGCATGCCTGTAATTCCAGCTACTTGGGAGGCTGAGGCAGAAGGATCGCTTAAGCTCAGGAGTTTGAGGTTGCTGTGAGCTAGGCTGATGCCATGGCACTCACTCTAGCCTGGGCAACAAAGTAAGACTCTGTCTCAAAAAAAATAAAAAAAAAATAGAAGACATGCTGGCTGTTAACAGTTAACTAATAAGACTTGTCAATTTAAATGGTCTACCAAGTATGAAATATGAGGAAAGCAGGCATTAGATTGTAAGTACATACTTCTGGTGCTTAGAATCCCAAATTATTAATATAACACTGCTTTTTCAGCTGTTCCCCCAACTCTTTTTCCTTGGTGGGGATCTGCTGCAGGGTTAGCCTCCAGACAATTCCCTAAGCAGGGTTCACAGCTTGTTTGAGTCAGTCTAGGCTGACTAGAATCCCAGGAGGGTGAGTGGGTCTAAAGAAGCACAAGAAGAACCCCAAGTCTAATTAAAGAATAGTTGATGGCCTTCATCCACTCATCTCATGTCAAACCTGCAGGCTAAGCCAAGGCTCTGTGCTCCCAAACACTACTTAAGAAGCCTCAGCCAGGTGGCAGGAAACTTTTTTCAGGAGTAACAATGCAAAGACATAGGCTTAGTCAGACTAAGGTACTAATATGCTGGGCCAAAGGGGAGATACTGGGCTACAGGAGGAGAAATTTAGGCTCCACGAAAGCAGCAATGCACAGAAGTAACCTTTCAGAGTGCACAGGCAGGGCTGGAGAAGAGCATTCCAGAGCAGAGGCTCTTACCCAAGAGCTTCCACCACTTGTAACACAGTATAGCTGCCGGATTTCACATCTAGAGGAAACAAAAGAAATAAATATGAAAAAACAAAAACCAAAAACCCCCATCACAGGGTTCAATAATGGCTCTACCCTAAGCTTTGTACCATGGGGTCCACTATGACTGCCAAGAACCCCTTCTAGATAAGAAGCATTACTGTAACATCTCACATATGCAGCTTTAAGTATAAAGACTGAAAAGGAAGTAAAGGTATCATTTGTAAATGACATGAATGAATATCTGGAAAATCCAAGAGAAATAAAAAATATTACTAACAAAATAACTCATTAAGGTACATGGGTACAAAACTAATATTATGAAACTTAGAATCTTCACATAAAAATTTATAAAAAAGAAAACCTTCATACACACACACACACACACACACATATATATATATATACACACACAATAGCCTATACAATGATATAAGGGAAAAAAGAGCCTATTTAAAATAGTAAAACAGGCTCTTTTCCAGTTATCAAGGCATGAGGAACCACGAGTTAAAAGTCTCTCAGGACACCCTGGACGAAGCAGTGCAGGAAGTCTTGTATGGGAACCAGCACAAGCCCTGGACGTTTTTGGAAATGGTGGAAGTGCAGATCAGCTTGAGTGAACTATGACCCTCAGAAGGACAAACACTTCTCTGGCACTGTCAGGCTTATGTCCACCCCCTGCCCCAAGTTCTCTGTGTGTATCCAGGGGGACCAATAGCACTGCGATGGGGCCAAGGCTGTGGACATCCCCAACATGGACTTTGAGGCGCTGAAGAAAGTCAACAAAAACAAGAAGTTGGTCAAGAAGCTGGCCAACAAGTATGATGCCTTTTTGGCCTCAGAGTCTCTTATCAAGCAGATCCTACAAAGGCTTGGCCCAGGCCTAAATAAGGCTGGCAAGTTTCCTTCCCTGTTGACACACAAAGAAAACATGGTGGCCAAAGTGGATGAAGTGAAGTCCACAATCAAGTTCCAGATGAAGAAGGTTCTATGTTGGACCATGGTCATTGGCCATGTGAAGGTAACAGACAATGAGCTGGTGTACAACATCCACCTGGCTGTTAACTTCTTGGTGTCATGCTGAAGAAATGGACAGAATGTCTGGGCTTTATACATCTAGAGATCAAGAGCACCACGGGCAAGCACCAGGGCCTGTACTAAGGCACATTCTAATACATCCTAGTGCTGTCAAAAAAATAACAAGGCTGGCACGGTGGCTCAAGCCTATAATCACACCAATTGGGAGGCCAAGAGTTACATAGCAAAGACCCCATCTCTCTCTCTGTCTCTCTCTCTCACACACACACACACACACACACACACACACACACACACACACACACACAATTAGCCAGGCACACTGTCACACACCTGTAGTCCTAGCTACTTGGGAAGCTGAGGTAGGAGGATTGCTTGAGCCCAGAAGTTCAAGGCTGGAGTGAGATATAATTGTACTGCTTGCGTGCAGAGCAAGACCCTGTCTCTAAAATAAATAAATAAACAAAGAAATAAGGGGGGAAAAAACGAGAGAAAACACCTAGATATAAACTTTCCCCCAATTTTTTAAAATTGTGGCAAAATATGCTGGATATAAACTTAACAAAAAATGTGCAAGATCTGAATGATGAAAATTTTAAAGCACTAGTGAGATACCACTTCACACCTGTTAGCATAGCTTTTATCAAAAAGACAAGACATGACAAGTGTTGGCAAGGGTATGGAGAAAAGAGAACCCTTGTACACTGCTGGGAGGAATGTAAACTAGTATAGTCATTATGGAAAACAGTATGAAAGTTCCTCAAAAAATTAAAAATAGAACTACCAAGGGATCCAGCAATTCCACTTCTGAGTATATATCTAAAGGAAATAAAATCAGTATCTCAAGAGATGTCTGGCTGGGCACGGTGGCTCACACCTGTAATCCTAGCACTCTGGGAGGCAGAGGCAGGAGGATGGCTTGAGGACAGGAGTTTAAGATTAACCTAAGCAAGAGCAAGACCCCATCTTCCCTAAAAATAGAAAAATTATCTGGGCATTGTGGTGGCAGTCCCAGCTACATGGAAGGCTGAGGTAAGAGGATCACTTGAGCCCAGGAGTTTGAGGTTGTAGTGATCTATGATGATGCCACTGCACACTCTACCCAGGGCAATAGAGGGAGACTCTGTCTCGAGGAAAAAAAAAAAGGGATGTAATATTCCTGAAAGACTCAAGATGACAAATCTCCCAAGTTAATCTATAATTTTAAAATAATCTCCACAAAAACACTAGCAGAATTTTTGGAGGAACTAGATTAATCTTATTCTAAAGTTCAAATGCAAATATATACTGTTTCCCCAAAAATAAGACAGGGTCTTGGCCGGGCGCGGTGGCTCACGCCTGTAATCCTAGCTCTCTGGGAGGCCGAGGCGGGTGGATTGCTCAAGGTCAGGAGTTCAAAACCAGCCTGAGCAAGAGCGAGACCCCGTCTCTACTATAAATAGAAAGAAACTAATTGGTCAACTGATATATATATAAAAAATTAGCCGGGCATGGTGGCGCATGCCTGTAGTCCCAGCTACTCGGGAGGCTGAGACAGAAGGATCGCTCGAGCCCAGGAGTTTGAGGTTGCTGTGAGCTAGGCTGACGCCACGGCACTCACTCTAGCCTGGGTAACAAAGCGAGACTCTGTCTCAAAAAAAAAAAAAAAAAAAAAAAAAGACAGGGTCTTATGTTTATTTTTCCTTAAGAAGATACCCTAGGGCTTATTTTCAGGGGATGTGTTATTTTTTTTTAAGTACGGTACAACAATCTACATTTATTCAAATATACTAAAAGTAAAATGAGTAAAATGGCAGCTACAGCTTTCCTTCTTCCCCCTGGGGACACACAATACCTAAAGCAGAGCATCTGGCTCCTCACTTCCCTGAGACTTTCTCCTCAAAGCCTCAGCTTACAGCAAGCACAGGATGGCCGGGACCTGACAGGGGGAGCCGACCTTGTTGGTGGGGCTGCCCGCACATTTCCGGTCACCTCTGCGATAGTAGCTGTCACGATGGGGCAGATGAGAAGGGCTGATCGTCTTCTTTACCACTCCACAACAAATGCATGGGTTGTGCAGATATGCTGTGTAGCCACGCCCATCACTAGGTCTTAATTTTGAGGTAAGGCTTATATTGTGCAAATGCTTAGAAATCCTGCTAGGGCTCATTTTATGGATAGGTCTTATTTTCAGGGAAACATGGTATATGTGTGTGTATATGTGTATAATTAGACAGGCAAATTCTGAAAAAGAAGAGTAATAGAGAAGGAACATAGTCCCCCTTCCAGATAAATATTAAAAGATTATTATAAAGTCACAATAATTAAAACAGCATGTGCTTTTGGAATATACTTGAAATTTTCCATAGGAGAAGTAAAAAACAAAATCAACCAGTATAATTTGAATTCATATTCAGACTAAGAAATCAATGATACAGTAATAGAAGAAGGTCCAGAAAGAAACACAAAAACCTATGAGAATATGATTTTTTTTTTTTTTGAGACAAAGTCTCACTTTGTTGTCCAGGCTAGAGTGAGTGCCGTGGCATCAGCCTAGCTCACAGCAACCTCAAACTCCTGGGCTCAAGCAATCCTCCTGCCTCAGCCTCCCAAGTAGCTGGGACTACAGGCATGCGCCACCATGCCCGGCTGATTTTTTCTATATGTATTAGTTGGCCAATTAATTTATTTCTATTTATATAGAGACGGGGTCTCACTCTTGCTCAGGCTGGTTTCGAACTCCTGACCTTGGGCAATCCGCCCGCCTCGGCCTCCCAGAGTGCTAGGATTACAGGCGTGAGCCACTGCGCCCGGCCGAGAATATGATTTTTAAAATCACATTTTAATTACTGGGAAAATCTTCATAAGTGGTGTTGGGATGACTGGGTAAATGTTTGAAACAAAAAATAACATTGGCCTTGAATCTGTCACTAAAATACATTTAAAGTGAATTTTTAAAAATGAGAGAAAATTTCTAAGTACAATATCAAATTCAGAAACCATAGAAGAAAAGATTGGTTAAAAAAAGTCAGATTTTCTACAATTAAAAAAATCACCATAGGACAAACAGGGAAAAATATTTTGCAATTTTTAAAACAAAAGGCCAGTTTAGTAATATATAAAAAGTTTTTAAAATCAATGAGAAAAAGGCCAACAACCAATTTAAATGGGCAAAAACAAAAAAAATGAGCAGGCATTCTACAGAAAAGGACATACAAGTACATAGGAAAAGATGATTATATTCACAAAGAGACACAAATAAAACTATGCTTTCTAGTAGTTTGGCAGATCTAGATTGGTAAAGATAAAAAATTTTTTTTTTTTTTTTTTTTGAGACAGAGTCTCACTTTGTTGCCCAGGCTAGAGTGAGTGCCGTGGCGTCAGCCTAGCTCACAGCAACCTCAAACTCCTGGGCTCAAGCGATCCTTCTGCCTCAGCCTCCCGAGTAGCTGGGACTACAGGCATGCACCACCACGCCCGGCTAATTTTTTTGTATATATATTAGTTGGCCAATTAATTTGTTTCTATTTATAGTAGAGACGGGGTCTCGCTCTTGCTCAGGTTGGTTTCGAACTCCTGAACTCAAAGGATCCGCCCGCCTCGGCCTCCCAGAGAGCTAGGATTACAGGCGTGAGCCACCGCGCCCGGCCAAGATAAAAATTTTGTAATACATTATGTTTGGTGATGGTATGTAGAAACAGACATGCTTAAAACATTGTAGGTGGGAGTATAAATTGGTATAAGCTCTATATGGAGGGTAATTTGACATCTTTAAAATTCCAGGTGCATATAGGCTTTATATCAGGAAATCTAGAAATTTATCCTATAGATATAGTGTTGTTCCTTGATATACATGAGGGATTGGTTCCAAGACCTGATGATACCAAAATCCATGGACGCTCAAGTCTTTGATATAAAATAGCATAGTATTTGCATATAACCTATGTACGTTCTCTTGTATGCTTTTTTAATCATCCCTAGATTACTTATAATAACTAATACAATCTAAGTGATATGTAAATAGCTGTTATACTGTGTTTAGGAATAATGACAAGAAAAAAAAGTCTGCACATGCCCAGAGACAATCTTTTTTTCTCCCCAATTTTTTTTTTGAGACAGAGTCTCGC
The DNA here is from genome assembly GCF_040939455.1 of Microcebus murinus. Taxonomy (NCBI): domain Eukaryota; kingdom Metazoa; phylum Chordata; class Mammalia; order Primates; family Cheirogaleidae; genus Microcebus; species Microcebus murinus. The sequence goes on along the minus strand of NC_134117.1, from coordinate 28,264,986 downwards.
TTTGTTGCCCAGGCTAGAGTGAGTGCCGTGCCATCAGCCTAGCGCACAGCAACCTCAAACTCCTGGGCTCAAGCAATCCTACTGCCTCAGCCTCCCAAGTAGCTGGGACTACAGGCATGCGCCACCATGCCTGGCTCATTTTTTCTATATATACTATTTGGCCAATTAATTTCTTTCTATTTATAGTAGAGACGGGGTCTCGCTCTTGCTCAGGCTGGTTTCGAACTCCTGACCTCGAGCAATCCGCCGGCCTCGGCCTCCCAGAGTGCTAGGATTAGAGGCGTGAGCCACCACACCCGGCCTCTCCCAAATATTTTTGATTTGTGGTTGGCTGAATCCATGGATGTAGAACCTATGGACATAGAGAGCTGACTGTATCTATAAAAGTACAAAATAATAGTACAGGGGCAATGGCTCATGCCTGTAATCCTAGCACTTTGGGAGGCCGAGACAGGAGGATCACGTGAGGCCAGGAGTTCTAGACCAGCCTGAGCAACATAGGGAGACTTCATCTCTACAAAAATTTTAAAAATTAGCCTGACATGGTGGTGCGAGCCTCAAGTGGCTGAGGCAGGAGGATCACTTAAGCCCAGGAGTTAGAGGTTGCAGTCAGCTCTGATGACACCATTGCACTGTAGCCCAGGCGACAGAGTAAGACCCTGTCTCAAAAAAAAAACAAAACAAACAAACAAACAAACAAACACACAAAACCCACAAAAACAAAATAATACATGTACAAGGTTACTTAATATGGCATCATTTGTAACAGCAAATGACTGCAAACAACAAATGCCCATCAATAAGAAACTAGTTAAATAAATTATAGTACATTCATACAATAGAATTCTCTGTAGCTACTTAAAAAAAGAAAAATGAAAAAAAGACTGAAGAAGCTGTATCTATACTGATAATGAGACAAGATCTAAAAGCAGAACAGTGTGTATAAAGTGTTTACAGTATGTGCACTGAATTGTTTTTAAAGGAGGGAGGGACTGTTTTTATTTGCATTTATTTATATCTCTGGAAGACATAAAAGGAACTAATAACACTGGTTGCCTCCAGGGAAGGACAATGGATAGTTAGGGGTTGAAAGGTAGACTTTTTTTTGAAAGATTTATAGAAAAGTTGCAGAGATATTGCAGAGTTCCTATATAGCCATTACCCAGTTTCACCAAACGTTAACATCTTACATGGTACATCCACCCAACTATATACATTGGTCAGAACTGAGAGATTAGATTAGCATTGGTATCTGTCACTATTTCTGTACCTATTCGTACATATTAAACTAAACATAAGATCGTATTAATGTCTCCAACTCTAATCTAGTACCAAAGGGTTCCTTCTAGCCATTCTCTTTGCTTATTTGTAACTTCTTTCTCTGACAGAAAACTGGTTCCTATTAGCTACCATTTATTATATTTGTTCAACCTTGGTATATCTGTAAATTACTTGCAGAACTGTTGCCCCACCATAAGAAACAAATTTAAAAACAGAGTACAGTGTTTATGAACAGCTTATGGTCTCCAGACAAATACTCTTTCCCTCCCCCCTTCAGTGAGGACACGTCACACACTAGTAATACAGTTAGATTTGTCACAGTCTGCATTCCATCTTGGGATGGAAGGAAGACTTCTTGCTGTGTATCCTTTTGTACCTTCTGAATGTTGTACCATGTAAATATATTAACTTATTTTTTTAAAATGTAATTTTAGCAGCACAATAGTAACTCACATAGACCTAACAGAAGCTTTTTAGAATATATTTGCAAGAGAGAAACAGAATAAAATGCTAACAATCTTCATAAGGGTTTTGGTTAACATACAGGAGTTCTAGCTAAATAAGGTGTGGCAATCAGGAAATTATTAGGTCATTAAGTACGAAATTTCCAATTTCAAATCAAAAGTGTAGTTTATTATATCTCAAACAAGAAGTGGTACAAGTAATCAAAGTATGTGACTAAAACTACTGACACAGTTTTGCCATCCTAATGATAGCTTGATTATGCTGGCAGCAAAGAAGCCTGGAGAGCAAGTAGCAATGAAATCTCGAATGGCGTTTTCCACAGCTTGTTAATAATTGAATATTTTTCCTTGCAAGAAGTGGTCCAAAGCCTGGAAGAAGTGGTAGTCAGTGCAAGGTCTGGTGAATGTGGTAGATGACAGAGTTTCCAAGTCCAGCTACTGTAGTCGGAACAGTGCTGTTTGTGCTACATGTGGTTGGGCACTGTCTTGCAAAGAGGATTGGCCTGTCTCTATTGATCAATCTCAGCTGCTTAATCGTAGTATCCTCATCATTTCATCCAACTGGTTGCAGTAGACATCCACTATAGCTGACTGACTAGGTTTCATGAAGCTGTAGTGGATAATACCAGTGCTGGACCACCAAACAGACACCATTAGCTTTTTTTGATATTTAGTTTTGGACTGTGTTTCAGCATTTCATCTTTATCCAACCATTGTGCCAAATGCTTGCGATTGTCCAAAAGATTCCAATTTTCATCAAATGTAACAATACAGTGTAGAAATGGTTTGCCTTTATGTTGTGACAGCAAAGAAAGGCAAGCTTCTATACAATTTCTCTTCTGATGCCAGTTTAATTCATGTGGAACCCATCTATCCAGCTTCTCTACCTTGCCGATTTGTTTCCAATGGCTCAATATTGTTGGAATAGTAATGTCAAACCCTGCTGCTAATTCATGACCAGGTTGAGATAGATTTGCTTCCACTACAGCTTTCAGCTCATCATTATTCACTTTGGCCTTAGGTCACCCACATGGCTTATTTTCAAAATTAAAATCACCAGAATGGACCTTCTCAAATCATCATACAGAGTCTTGCTTTGTTGCCCAGGCTAGAGTGAGTGCTGTGGCGTCAGCCTAGCTCACAGCAACCTCAAACTCCTGGGCTCAAGCAATCCTGCTGCCTCAGCCTCCCGAGTAGCTGGGACTACAGGCATGTGCCACCATGCCCGGCTAATTTTTTCTCTCTATATATTAGTTGGCCAATTAATTTCTTTCTATTTTTTTATAGTAGAGACGGGGTCTCACTCTTGCTCAGGCTGGTTTCAAACTCCTTACCTTGATCGAGCAATCCGCCCACCTTGGCCTCCCAGAGTGCTAGGATTACAGGCGTGAGCCACCGCCCCGGCCCTAAACACTTTGTTGATATTTCAAGTTGTCTATGCTACCTTGATTCCACATTGGAACTCATACTCAAAACTAACAAGAATTTTGGCTTTGTCTATGGTTTCACAAAAATTGCTCTAAAAAAAAATTTGAAAGATAATCACGAGCCAAACTGTGCGACTGGAAGACTGAATATATACCTTCACAATAAACATAAAACAAGAAGTATCAAAGTGAAATGTCAGATAATCAACTGTCAAACTCAGTATTAAATACTTAAAGAAACTTGGCATTTCATACTTAATAACCCAATACTTTGAGCAGCCTGTTCCGGGTTCCTAACCCATCCACTTCTAATTGCAAGACCCTAACTATTATAGTTAGCTCTTGCCAACAGGGGGGGGGGGAAAGTGAAAAGCAACTTGAAAAAAATCCTAAACTTCCAGTTCCCCTAAGCCCTGTAGTGTCAGATAAATAGTTAAGAGCTGAGCTGGGCAGAGGCTTACTCTAGTACTAGAGTAAGGAGAAGTCCAATCATTGCAGAAGAGGAGAACTCTAGTTAGGATGCATAGCTCGTGACTGGCACCAATTTAAACATCAGGCACTCTTAGCCTTACTCGTGCCAGGATGTGGAAGGTCCAGCTGCTGCCCTAGCTCCTGAGAAAGAGCCAAGGGTGGGGGAAGGGGTTGCAGCCAGACTAACAGGACAAACAAACCAAGGAACTGATAGTTGGGTTCTACACACAGTCTCTTAATGACAACACTTACATGAAGAGAAATACCTATTTCTGGGTTACAAGCCACAAAAGGGTGTGGCACCATTTGGGAGGGCAGAAAAGGATACTTTCTTGGAATGTCCTGGCTAGAGCCCAGAAAACTACTAGGAAAAAACATCTAAAAACTAATTTCAGGAGTGGCCACAGGAATTAGCAATTGTATACTGGAAGCCATAGGAACTGGTAACTGTTAACAGCAAAGAACATCACTGAACTGAATCTTTTTTTTTAGTAACATCATCAAACTTCTCAGTGGATGCCAGGTTAGGGTGTACCTCAAGTGCTCTGAGACAAAGGCCTGTTTAACAGGCCCCATTCAGTTCCCTGTATTATTTTTTTCATTTTTTAAAAAATGGAGGTAAAATTTATATGTGGTGAAATGCACAGATATTAAGTGTACAATTTCATGAGTTTTAACAAAAGTATACACCCAATCAAGACGCAGAACATTTGCATCATCAGAGAAAGTTCCATTATGCCCCTACCAGTGAATTCCCACTCTCATAGGTTGCTTCAAATTTATAATTGAAAACTACTTCTTCAGCATCCAGCATACATCAATATGAAACTGGTTGCTTTGTAATTACAAAGAAACATCCATCTGTGTGTGATTCCTTGAATACCAGTATGTGGGTAAACTCTCCTGGCAGAGCCTGTTAGTCTCCATATCTTTCACAAAATGCTTTCTTGAATCAATGTAGCACAAACATAACAGATAGTATAAAAGTAGTACAAAATTAGGGAAAAAAACAAGATAATAATAAGTAAGAATCAGAAAAAGGGCAAGTAAGCTGGCACAAAACTAGAATTGGCATTTTAAGGATGTTTTCAGAGAGGTAACTAACTTTAACATCTTACTCTAATTCTGATGATTTTTACCTCAGAAATGTCTTTCAAATATGACTACTTTTCATCCCTATAACCAGACTAGATAGTGACTGCCTTCAAAAAGCCTTCCACTTTTTGGTATGATGGAAATTTTCTTGAATTTTTTAATTGTGGTAATGGTTGTGGACCATTGTGCATATACTAAAAGCCACTGAACTGCTCACTTAAAATAGTTAAAGTGGTGAATTTTACCTCAATTAATAAAAGCCTTCTAATATGCCGAAATAAAAAAATAAATAAAAATAAAAGCCTTCTAATGCACTCACCTCTTTCCAAAATCATCTCCCTAAAAACACAATGACTTCCCGGCTTACCAATCTCCATTTAATCCTTATTGCCTAAGACCTGACTCCTTATCTTGATGTCCGTTACAGTTTAGCTCCCAAATTTCCTCTAGCCTCCTTTTCATCATGACTCCTATCATGCAGTCAGATGAAATCCCACCTTGTCAAGACCTTCCATATCCTTAAGCCTGGAAACATTGTCTCTTGGTTTGGAAACCCCCTTCTTAGCCCTTGTCTATCTGAGGAAATTTAACTTAAAGGAAGTTTAAGAACCAGCTCAAATGTCAATTCTTTCTGAAGCCTTCCTGAGTCCCCCAAACAGAATTATTTGCTTTGTGTTCCCTCCATACTTGTTTAAAAAAATAAATTAATGTGGCTTTGTTTTTATTCAACATTTATTGAGTATCTATTATAAATTAGATACTGCGTTAGGGCTTACAATAGAAAAGTAGGGAGGGTTTTTTTTTTTTTGTTTTTTTTTTTTTTTTAACCTAAACCCTTCAGAATTACATCCATAGACAGGAAGCTTTTAAGAAGCCCACAATCTGCTGGGGCAGAAAGAAATTTAAAACGATCACAGTGTAACAAGTTCAGTGTTACCATAGTGATACAAACAGACACTGGGGTAACACAAGAAAGGAGTAAGAGCCACTAACTTTAAGTGATTCTCTTAACATATTGTAAACTCTCCCAAATTAAAAATAACCAGAATACCTAGAAATACTACCAATTATGCACATGGACTACTGGAATGAAAGAAGGTAAAGAGTTAATTTTCCTAAGGGAAAATTAGTATTAAGTGCGATTAGTAGTAAGGAAAAAGTAAGTGTAAGTTCCTTTCCCTTTATAAGCAGGTCCAAGGTTTTCCGAGTTCAAGATTTGCTCTCTAAAAATGAACCTACTAGCACCTCCTCACTACCCACATTTTCCTCAGCAAGGCACCAGTTTGTGTGGGGCACTGAGAAGGAGTCAAAGGACTATTTATACGATCACTGACATAGAGTGCACAATCAGACCTCTGTCTGATGGAGTTGGAACCTCTTGAAAATCGAGAGCAGTAGCCAAAAGGGAGTGAGGGGGAGGGGATGGTTGGATGAGAAGGAGCAGGAGAGAGTAAAATCTCAATCATGACTAAGCTCTAATTAAGCTCTTAAAATGTTCCCTCTCCCCTCCCGCCTCCCACCCCAGTATTTTTACACAGAAGAAATAAAAATGCCCTTTCTGGGGATGATGCTACAGACATTTCTTTAAACTATATTTTACTGTTTGTTATTTTATTTTAGACAGAGTCTCACTCTGTCGCCTGGGCTAGAGTGCAATGGTGTCATTATAGCTCACTGCAGCCTCAAATTCCTGGACTGGGCTCAAGCAATCCTCCTGCATCAGCCTCCCAAGTAGCTGAGACTAAAGACCCATCTAATTTCTCTATTTTTTGTGGATATGGGATCTCACCATGTTGCTCAGGCTGGTTTTGAACTCCTGGTCTCAAGCGATCCTCCCACCTTGGCCTCCCAAAGTGCTGGGATTAGAGGCATGGGCCACCATGCCTGGTCTTACTGTTCTTCAACAATATTTTGGTTTCAGGAATAGTGAGTGGTCTTCTCAGAGAATCACAAATAATGTGGAAAAATACAATATAATAAAGACTGAAATGAAGGAAAATCCAAGTAACTGAAAGAAAAAAAAAACCTTATCTATCACCTGTAAATCTAACATGTCTTAAAAATACTCTTTCCAAAATTGGCTCCCTTCTCAACCTTCATTTTTGGACGAACTACTGCTTTTTTCCCCTCATCTTCAGGCTCAAAACCCTGGGATCCACTTAGAGTCCCCTCTCTCCTTCAAGCCCTGCAACTAGTTAGACCTCTAATTCCACAGAATCTTCCTTCAACATCTCTCATTCCATTCACTTAAGTAATTCTTATTGTATACCTACTTATGCTCGTTCCAGGAGATTCTAGCGATATAAATGGGAAGGTAGAAAAGTAGAGATATGTATAGAAACAGCTCCTGAACAAGTCTGCTAAGTACATGAGTGGTTGAGTAGTAAGCATGTACTATAAAGATTCTGAAGTGTGAAATGCTGTCTGGCTGGGGTAATCAGGACATACTTGGAGAGGAGGAGGGAACTCAAGCTAGGCCTCCACTCCTAGATCTAACTTGGATTAGGTAGAGCTAGTGGAGGGAACTGGGAAAGCAAGCTTTCAGGGAATAGTTGAATAAAGATGGATCCTGGAACAAAAAGGTCCAGGGCAGTGGTGAGAATAATGGCTGAGGCCAGGTAGTAGCAGCCTTTGAAGGCCTGCTTGGGAGGCCCTTAATGTTTAGACTGCCAGGTCATTTCCTTTCCATTACTTGGACTTTCTTTACAGCTGACACCTACTTTCACCAGGAACCCAGGCACAAAACAAAGTTGGTGGTAGCTGCTTTTATGAGCACAGGGTGTTCCTTCTGCATTTACCATTTACAGGAGAGGATGCTGCTGAACAGCTTAGCTAGCTGGTCCTTCAGCACTAACAAAGCTTGATTTAGGCTGAAGATCAGAAAGCACATCTTGTTCTGGGGGTGCTTCAAAACTCTGCTAGCCTTCAACAACCCTACCTAGGGCTGTGATCTAAGATTGGGAATGCTAACTTAATCCTTCTCAGATTTGCTTTCATTTTATTGCTGGGGCCCTTGCTCAAGGATGTACAATTACTCCTATTACCCACAATAGGTCATTCAAATCCTTTTGCCTGGAATCCAAGGTTACACATAATTTAACCTCACCAAACTTTTTCAACTTTATCTGTTACTATTCCTACACCAACCTTTTTTTCTTTGGAGGGCTAAATTATTAATATAACAGTGTCCCAGAGTCTTAGCTGAGCTAAACTAGACAACAGTTTAGGGCATTTTATCAAGTATAAATAAAAATATACATTTTACAAAAATGTTTATGTAAGAATTTAGCAGTCCTTATTCAAGCTTTCTATCAAAGTGTATTCTGAATCTTAAAAATCCAAAATTATTGTTTTCATAATGTATAAATGTTAAAGATTAGTTACAAATGACACTGGTACAATAAAGTTCTCTATCTTGGCAGGGAGTTGGATTGTATAGATGTATGAATTTGTCAAAATCAGCAAAGGTACGCTTAAGATTTGTACACTTCATTGTGCATACATTTTATACCAAAATAAACCTTAAACAAACTATAGTCAATGATATGCATGCCAAAGTATTTAGAGGTAAGTGTACTGATTTCAGCAATTTAAACGAATAGATTGATATGTGATAAACCAAGTTATATTAATATGTTAATGGTAAAGGGGAATCTTTGTACACTGTTGGTGGGAATGTAAATTAGTGCAACCACTGTGGAGTACAGTATGAAGATTCCTCAAAAAACTAAAAATAGAACTACCATATGACCCAGCAATCCCACTGCTACGTATATATCCAAAAGAAGGGAATTCAGTATATTGAAAAGATATCTGTACTCCCATGTTTATTGCAGCACTATTCACAATAGTCAGGATTTGGAATCAACCAAGTGTTTATCAACGGATGAATAGATAAAGTAACTGTGGTACATATACACATACAACCATAAAAAAGAATAAAACTTGCCATTTGTAATAACATGAATGGAACTGGAGAACATTAAGTTGAGATAAGCCAAGCGTAGAAAGACAAATCTCACATGTTCTCACTCTGATGCAGGCACTAAATATTAAAAACAATTGATCTCATGGAGACAGAGAATAGACTGATAGTTACCAGAGGCTGGGAAGGGTAGCAGCAGGTTGGGGGGATGGTTAATGGGTACAAAAATATGGTTAGATTTTTTTTTTCCTTGAGGCAGAGTCTGTCACCCTGGCAATAGTGCAATGGTGTCATCACAGCTCAAGACAACCTCAAACTCCTGAGCTAAGGTGATTATCCCCGCCCTCCCCCCCAAGTAGCTGGAACTACAGGTGCATGCCACCACTCCTCGCTAATTTTCCTATTTTTTGTAGAGACTGGGTCTTGCTCTTGCTCAGGCTGGTTTCAAACTCCTGACCTCAAGCAATCCTCCTGCCTCAGCCTCCCAGAGTGCTAGGATTACAGTATGAGCCACCATGGCCTAGCCAAAAATTTTCATAATAAAACACTGGGGGAAATGACATTGATAACACACTGTACTTCTTAATTGTAAGCACTGATAACACTATACATCGTAAAACTGTAAGATGTTAAGCTCAGTGGCAGCCCTAGATATGTGCTCCTTGATGCTTCCAAATTGCCCTGCACACACTTCTTATACCATGCTTGTCTTTTTCACCAACCCTATAAGTTCCCAGTGAGCACACATCTAATCTAATTTGTATTTCTATTGCTTTGCATCATGTTTAGAGAATAATATTTGTTCAATAATGGAAGGACTGAATGAAAATGGAATACTGTTCAGGACCAAAGTATTATATTCCTAGCAGATTCACTATTCGCTTTTTACATATTCTAAAAGTTAGTATGTTCAATTTACAAGAGGGACGTGTCCTTCTCCCCAAGCATGCAAAATTTCCAAAAATAAAAACTTAAAAACAAAAAACTCATCTGTACCCATGAAATCATTTTACACTCTATTAATTAAACCCCAGTAACGTTCAATAATGTTTTAGTAGATTATTTTTTCCAAAGAGGTAAGTCTCAGAATTCTGAGGAAGCCTGGAATTTGTTTTATTAAACTCTTAAATAAGCTATTAGAACTAAGAGATCCCTAAACCGGTCAAAAGCAGGAAACTGCAGATCTGGGAAGAAGATAAAAACACATCACATAAAAAAGTCATGAAACAAATTAATCAAGAACTCTACCAAGAAACGAGGGAAAGTCTTAAGGAGGATACATAGAACATCTCCAATTCCCTCTAGACTGGCTCCACTCCTAGTCTCTCCAGCTAACAGCCAGTCAGAGACGGGCTGCCTGGCCACTCCCAAGATGCCACGCGACCGGAGCGGATGCCGCAAAATATGCATCTTCCCCACAAACAACGTGGTTTCAGGCTTGCGCGCCTGGTTCGGACCCGAACACCTGGCTTCGAGTGCCAGCTCCCCCCACCTCCTGCTTGGGCTGTAGCCCTATGCAACTCTTGCCCTCGCTGGGCCTCAGTTTCCTCGTTTATAAAATGTAATGATTCTGTCTTCGGCTATAGGGAGATAAGGAGCGTAAAATGGCTTTAAGAAAGATACAGGAGACTCTCCAAATTGTTATGGCTCTGAAGCTCGCGGTGCTCACCAACCAGCCCCCAGACCTCCAAGTCACCGCCGCCCCTCACTGCCTTCCCGCCCGGCGCCTGTGCTGAGGCCGCTCCCTCCTGTCGGCCCCCAAGCGGAAGCCGCGCAGCACCATCTGCCGTACCTGCAGCCACCTGGTCAGCGGGGCCCTCCTGCTGACCCATGACAAAGTCGTGCACGAGGCCCCATAGGGCGCCCGTAGGCGCCGCCGTCTCCAGAGCGGCGGCAGCCGCCATGACGCGAACTTGAGGCCGAGGGAGGGAAAGTAGGCGGTGGCACCAGAAGGGCCTCTTTGCGCACGCGCCTCCTGAGCCAATCGCCTGGCGGAGGCCAAGGGGGCGGGGCGATCCTTGGGTCACGTGTCTGCCGGCTCTTGGCCGGGTAGTTCCTGGGAGGGACAGGCGGCCCCGCCCTGAGGGGCGTGGCCCCGAATCGAGGCGGTGGCGCGGGGAGGGAAGGCGGCTGCTGGGCACGCAGCCGGGGGCTATTGAGGGCGAATAATTCCCGGCCCGGCTCCCTGGGAGACGGGCGGCGGGGCGGGCACCTGGTTGGGTGGGGCCGAGGGGCGGTACGCAACCCGGGGGAAGCCAATGAGAAAATCAGGCCCGGCCCGAGGGGGCGGTGCCGGCGGTCACATGCGCACCTGGGGCGGGTGGTGGCGGCGGCGCGGGCCCCGCGAGCCGGCGGAAGGGAGTGGGGCCGGGCCGGGGCGGGGTTAGGCAGGTGAGTGACAGGCTCCGGGGGGCTGGCCCCAGCCGGGAGCCCCGAGCGAGCCCGGAGTAGCTGCGGCGGTGCCCGCCCCCTCTCCGCCCCTCCAGCGGAGCTGGTCTCCGGCCGGGCACCGTCGCGGGCCCCCCTGGCCCGGCCACCTGGGACTGTGCTGGGGAGCCGGCCACCTCCCTCTCCCCTTGCCCGCAAAGTTTTGGCGAAGCCAGCGCCGGGGCAGAGTGCGCCCCCGAGGGGAGATCCGGGAGCGCCCGATGCCGGGCACCCAGAGCCGTTGACCCGGGACGCCGCCGTCCGGGCTGGAAGCGCAGAGCAGCCGACCACCCCGCCGCCTCCGGTGCATGGGGACCGGCTGAGGAGCCAGCATGGGCAACTGCGTGGGGAGACAGCGCCGGGAGAGGCCGGCCGCCCCGGGACACCCCCGCAAGCGAGCAGGTAACAACAGAGGAGGGAGCAGGGCCTCGGCACCCGGCCAGTTGTCCCCCTCCTGGCCGGAGCTCGGGCTGCCCGAGCGACCTCCCGCGGCCCCTGGCGCCTGGGCTTCCCCGAAGGGCTGCTCCGCGGCCAGGCGGGGCCCCTCCCCAGCGCCGGGTGGCCGGGGGAGCCGAGTTGGGGCAACTGCGAGCGCTGAGCCGGCTTCGAGATCAACTCGCTCCAACTGGAAGCTCCTGGTGGGGGTGGGGGCAGGAAATGTTTGCAGACCGCAGCGGGGCGACGGAGGGAGGAGGGCCCGGGGCCAGGGCGCCGCTGGCCTGGCAGCTCGGGCCGGGGTCGGACGCCAGCCCGTCGGGGTACGGCGCGGTAGCCAGGCGTCCCCAGAACTCGGAGCGAGCGAAGCGAGAACAGTCGCTCCTTCCAAAGCCTGTGTCATTATCGGGCTGCAGATCGTGTCTGCCGGAATCCGACTTGCAAGAGCAGCGCAGGACTCTGGGAAAGAAATCTTTATTTTTCCCGCAGGGGTTTTTAGAGCCTCCCAGCCGTCTGGGAGTCTAGTAAAGGTGGGGTGCGGGGTGAGAGTCGTCCTCGGGTTTGTTGGGATCCTTCCCAGCCTTGGGAATGGGATCCGCTCTCTGGCGAACCACGAGGCCGGGGCAAAACGTTCTCACTTTCTTGGTACACCCCTCCTATCCTGGAGTTTCGCCCCGGAAAGATGTCTGGCGGTCATTTTTCTGGGTCTTGTACTCACTTCCTTCTTTGAGGGTGTTGCAAGGACCTTCTGAGAATGATAAAATTGTAGACTTTGGAGCTCAAAGGGACCTTCGAAACTTGTCTGTATTCGAGACAGACCTACCTTTTCTCTATGTAGAAACCTAGATCCAGTCAGGTTGAGCAACTTGTCCAAAGGCACACAGCTAGTCAGGAGCACAACTGGGGCTCGAACCCAGTCTCCTCTCCCACCCCATTGCCACATATCCCTTTTTGTAAGAGGAGACACAGGCAGAATTGTTAATGAAGTGGAAACTCTAGTTGGAGTTTCCTGTCTCCTTTGACACCAAAGGTGTGTTGCTTGGTTGCGGAAACTGGGAAGGTTGATGGAGGGAACACGGGGAAGCAAGGAAGGATGTCTGCGTGTTGGACAGGATGACTGTGGAGGAAGAAACGTGTTTTTACGGGAAGAATGGAGTAAAACTCAACATTGAAATCCTCTTGTCTGACGGTGACACTGGTGGCTTTTCTGACTGAGGAAAAACTATTCTCAAACCCCAGGGCTTTCATTCATTCTTTGCTCAACAAATACTTATTTGTGCTCTCGGTCCTCATAAATGATCATGTAGCATTTTTTGCTGTTGACAGCTTTCTCCTCCTTGAAGATCTCCTTCCTTTCTTGGCATCACACTACCTTGGTTTTCCTCCTGGAACACCCCTGCCTACCATCACCTCGTAGAAATGGGCACACCTGTGGTTCAGTTTGACATTCTGTTTTTTTCTCTCCTTATACTTCCTCCCAAAGAAATCTTATTCAGTCCTGGTAACTCTTTGTCCATTCAGAATACCCCTGTGCTTAATCCTCAACTATATTACCCCTCTCTCTCCAGCCCCAGAAGCACATCTCTGAATGTGCACTATGATTTGGATATTCTCAGATTCAACATCTCCAAAAACCAAGCTCTGCATCGCTCCCTGACCACCAGCTTCCATTCTTTACCTTTAAACTCTTCCAGCTGCCTAACTTGAGGCTTTGAGGAACTCTGTCCAAGGACTTTCTCTGCTTCCTTGTCCTCTGCCACCTGGCCAGTCATGCTCTGAGGCCTGCTAGTTCTTCCTTCTACAGGTCTTACAAGACCTACCCCTTGCTACTCCACTTCATCCCGTCTCTTCATGACCAGCTCTTCCCCCCTGGGCTGAAGTGAGTTTCCCTGCAAAGGCAAGTTCATCTTCAGTCATCATCCAATACCTGCACATGGTAGTCCCCCTGAAGATGTTTGTTAAATTAACCTGTTCCAAACCATGTAGCTCTGTGTTCAAAAATTTTTCTGCGCTTTCCCACTACTACAAGAACTTTAACCTGCAAGGCTATCAAGTCTGGCCCAGTCCTCCCTCCCTTCCTCCCTTCCTTTCCCCAGTGCAGAGGAGACAGTCCTTTCTTTTAAGACCTGATTTCTTTCTCTTTCCTGACATTATGGCCACCAGTGTTTGCTCTTACCTTTTTCTTCTTATCAAGAGCCTTTCTTCCCTTCAAGGTCCACCTCAAATCCTATATCTTTCTTGAAGCACCTAGCCTGACAAATCCGCCACTTCCCCCCTTTCCCCACCCCCAGTAGAAGTGATTGCTCCTTCTGAGAACTCCTGCAGACACATTATCTATTCCACTTAACAATTATCTACTCCATGTTATTAGTCACATCTTTGATGTTTGCAGTCTTTTATCAGCAACTACATTGCAAGCCTTGAAGACCTGGGTTCTGTCTTATCCTTGTGTGTGTGTGTCTTTCACTCACTCAGCCATGCACACATACCGAGCACTTAGCACAATGACATGTACATAGGAAGCACTCAATATTTGTCAATTTTAAAAACCTAACCCAACTTCATGCTACCATCTGAATTTTTCATATACCTGCCCTTTTTTTTACCTGCTAGTGTATCATTATTTTAATTCTGTGGGTCTTACTATGAATAGCTTTATTCATAAAGTCTTAAAGCTACAGGGAATTCTGTAGGATGACAAATTTGGTACAAGGGAAGGAATCCTTCTTAACTTCACAGTATGCACCTGGCATTCCTGTAACATCTGCAGCTTACCCTTTGACAAGGACATGGTTTTATGTTGTAATGCCTAAAACTCCCCCAGCTCCCACTGTAACTCTTACCTTTCCTTTGTTGCTGGTGCAGTGGGAAGAAACCCTCAACAGAGAGCTAGAACCTGAGTTCTAGTCCTAGGCAAGTCATCAAACCTCTCTGGGTGACACTTCCAATATTTCAGAAAGGGAGAGCATTATACAAGATCATTAGAGCTGTTTTATCATCTTCACAAAGGCAACTGTTCAAAACAGGAAAGTCATTGAGGTGAACTCTTATGCCTCATAATTCTACCCTTTGTCCTTGTCCTTAGTTCTGTCCTATTAGTCACTTGCTGGATGAAGCAGAGACACAATGCCCGCTGGTCAAGGATTCTTGCATTAGGTAGAAGGATTAGGTGATCCTCTCATCCCATCAAGTTTTGTGATTGTCACTCTTCTTTTTTTTTTTTTTTTTTTTTTTCACATGAGTTTACTTGGGGATGTCACTCTTCTAAAAAATTTTTTTTGGTTGTTATGCTTAGCATCCCCAGTAGGTCTGTGTTCTTTCCTTCAGGGGTTGGGTAGTCCTTTCATTCTTCAGAGAATACTTGGGGGGTTCCTGCCATCCCGTACATATACCCCAGGTAGGTAAATATCTCTGCCCGTGAACTGAGTGAGCAGCCTCTCCCCCAGCCACTCCAGGGAGAAACGGAGGTGGTGGAACAGGGGAGTCTCTTGCCCAGCTCCACCCTTTGAGAATGTGGCAGGGCTGAAACCCAAATATCTGACTCTGTGATGTGCCAGGCGTATCCACTTACGTACTGGAATCTCAAGCTCGGGGTGGACAGACCGAGGGCCCTGTTTTGGGCTGGTTGGGCTTGGCAGTGTGGTTGCGAGACAGTCTGCTTCTCATTTTGTGGGCTGTGTGGCTATTCTTGAGGGAGTAATTGGGCAACTTCTTCATTTGCTTAGTAAATATTTACTGAGCGCCAAGCACCCTGCTGACTGAACAGACATGGTCCTTGGCCCCATGGAGCTTACAGTCTTGGGGGGGAAACAGACAAACACATAGTCATGCAAATTATACATGATCATACATACAATTAAGTGTTATTATATATGCTGGTATGACTCCCACATTTATAATTTCAGCCCATCTTCCCCAACTCCAGCCTTCTCAACACATCTGATGTCTAAAAGGCTTCTCACTTTAACATGTCCAAAACAGAATGAACCACCACTCCCACCCTTGTTCCTCCCAAAGTCTCTCTCATCTCAGTTCATGGTGATTCCATCCTTCTAGTTGCTTAGGTCCCCAAAGCTCTGGAGTCATCTCTGATTCCTCCCTTTCTCTCATATCCCACATCCATTTAATCAATAAATACTGTTGACTTTGCCTTAAATAGGTCCCCAGCCTGACTCTCACCATCTCTATTACTTTGACCCTGATCTAAGCTACCATTGGCCTCTAGACTGACCTTCCTGCTTCCTCCCTTGTCTCCCGACAGACTGTTTTCATCACAGCAGCCAGAGTGATGCTGTAAACCGTAAGTCAGATTTTGTTACTTCTTTGCACAAACCTTCCTGTGACTCCCCATGTCATTCAGAGTTCTTGTGTTGGCCTATGTGACATCGTTTGACTTTGGCCCACTCACCTTTCTTAAGCCATCTTGTGCTTTCCTCCCCTTGTTCAAACTCCTGGTATCTGAATTGATCCCTCCCTCTTCTCATCCCAGTCTCCAATTTAAGGAGTCAAACTTTCCCATCCTATTTAAATTTGATCCCCTTCCCTCTACCACTTGCTCTCAGCGTTATCTACCTCCCTTTCCTGTGTTGTTTTCCTCCGTAGTATGTGTCATCATCTGACATTGGCTGTTTCCTCTTGCTCCATGTGGTCAGAGAAGTTTTCATTTGCTCCCTCTCCGGTACCAAGAGCAGTGCCTGACATATATAGTAGGTGGCTCACAAATATTTATTGGATGAAAGTAGTGTGTATAAACAGAGTTGGTGAGGTCTATAGAAGAGCAGGAATGAGCACACTTGATTAATCTCCCATCTTAGGTGGGTGTTAGGGCAGGTATTCTAGGGACTTAAACTGCAACCTCAGAGTGGTGTTCTGTCCCTGGGACTGGCTTCTGTCTTGCCCTAGGCTTGAGTAAGTTCTCAGATACCTGGAATATGTATGATTTGCTGTGGTTTGGGAGCCTCTTGCTAGGAGCTACTGGGCTGAAGCAAGGAAGCAGAGTGAAGCTCCCTGTTAGGGTCCTAACCAGGCAGTAGCACTTGCTTGTCATTTTATGTGTGCATCTATGTCAAAGTGGACTCTTCTCCCAGGTGCATGTGGTGTTTGTCATCCTTAACTTGCAGGGCAGGGATGGGGTGGCCTAATAGACTGTGAGACAGGAAATCAGGTTCTGTGGACCCATCCACTTGCTGGAGAATTTTTAGAATCACAGAATTCTAGTGCTGAAAAAGAACCTAAAGATTTCTTTAATCTCTTTTTTCTTATCCAGCTATTAGAAAGAGAACAAAGGTATATCTATCCCCTGCCTAGTTCACAGAAATATAGTGCAGCCTATATAAAAACTGCATGGGCTGCTTTAAGTTGTGAGTGTGCTAAGATCAAGATATTATAGAGAAGTGGTCAGTGAAGTGTGTTGGTGGGGTGTGGGCATCTAGTCTCTGCCACTTTCTTGAGTGATGAGCTTGGGCAGGTCATTTGTTTCTTGCTCAGTTGATCCTCTATTAAAAAAAAAAGATAATCTTTTCAGTTTACTTCAAAGAGATGTTATGAGGATAAAACAAGCTAACAGCCATTTTAAAATTACTTTCATGGTTGCACAGTCTGCTCGAATAGGAGGTCCCAACCCAGAGTTTCATCTGGCATTGGTGGGAAACCAAGCCTTGGTTCTCTGCACCTTCCTAGTTTGTGTGACTTTGGACAAACCTCTTGATCTCTTTGAGCCTCAGTTTCCCCACTTGTACAGTGGGTGATTGCCACCCTACTCACCTCTCAGAGAGGTTGTAAGAATCAAGTTAAGATCCTGGATGAAAAGAGACTTTATTTATTTATTTAGAGACAGAGTCTCACTCTGTTGCCCGGGATAGAGTGCCCTGGCGTCAGCCTAGCTCACAGCAACCTCAAACTTCTGAGCTCAGGCGATCCTCCTGTCTCTGCCTCCCGAGTAGCTGGGACTACAGGCACACGCCACCATGCCCAGCTAATTTTTTCTATATATTTTTAGTTAGCCAATTAATTTCTTTCTATTTTTAGTAGAGACAGGGTCTCACTGTTGCTCAGGCTGGTCTCAAACTCCTGAGATTGAGGGATCCGCCCACCTCGGCCTCCCAGAGTGTTAGGATTACAGGTGTGAGCCACCGCGCCCAGCTGAAAAGAGAGTTTATGAACTTATAAAGTTTCTATTATTCCAAGCTACAGGATTTTTATACACAAAAACCATAGCCAGTGATGTTTTCTCACCAGATCATTGACACTTACTCTTTCTAAGAAGCAAAACTGTAAAAGAAATGTTTAAAAACTATTTTGGGGTGGGAATCTTTCTGAAATGAATGATACACTTCTGAGCAAAATATGCAGAGCATAAATAACCGTCTGTTTGGGACTCAAGGTCGTTGAGTTCATACCTATAGGTAGAAAGTACTTGCTTGCTGGGAGTCCAGACCACAAAAGGTCTTTCTCTCAAAAGCCTTATCTTTCAAAGAAGATAGTGGGGTTGGGGGAATGAACTGGTGGTGGGTGGGAGGAGATTGCTGGGGAGAGCCCATTCCAAGAGTGCCTTCCCTCAAGGTCCCACGCAGCAACATTGGTGCTGGGAGAGGCTCTTAAATCCTGTTCTGGGCTCTGAATGGGAAGAGCTGATCCTGCCTGGTCGGTTATTGTGCTTATAATAGCATGAGGCCTCGAGGCTGGCGAGACTCTAGGACAGCAGCCCCCAAACTAAATGGCTCCCAAGCTGCTGTGCTTTGGGGGTTCATGTTTCTACCTGTAATCATTGCTCTATCTTTTTCTTGGTGGACAGCGGTCACTTTTTTTTTCTTTCTCTTTTTAATTGTGGCTAAATATATGTAACATAAAATTTACCATCTTAACCATTTTTAAGTGTACAGTTCCGTAGCATAAGTACATTCACATTCTTGCGCAACCATCACCACCGTCCATCTCCAGAACTTTTTCATTTTCCCCAGTGTAAACCCTGTACCTGTTAAATAATAACTCCTCATTCCCCCAAGCCCTGGCAACTGACATTCTACTTTTCTGTCTTTATGAATTTGATCACTCTGGGTGGTCAAATGAATTCCACTCATCGGAGTGGAATCATGCAATGTTTCTCCTTTTGTGACTGGCTTATTTCACTTAGCATAATGTTATCAAGGTTCATCCATCTTGTAGCATGTCAGAATTTCCTTCCTTTTTAAGACTGAATAATATTCCATTGTATATACACCATATTTTGTTGATCCGCCCTACTATGGATGGACATTTGGATTGCTTCCACATTTTGGCTGGTGTGAATAATGCTGCCATGAACATGGGAAGATCTAAATAACTGTTAAGAGTCCCTGTTTTCAGTTTTTTGTATATATCCAGAAATGGAATTGCTGAATCAAATGGTCATTCTCTTTCTGACCAACAGTGCACAAGGATTCCAATTTCTCTAATCCTCACCAACACTTATTTTGTGGGTTTTTGTTTGTTTGTTTTATTATAATAGCCATCCTAATGGATGTGCAGTGGTTTCTCATGTAGTTGTCACTTCTACTGGGTTCAAATAGCAGCAGCCCCTTAAAATTCCTGGGAAAACAGACTGCTGAGCTTGTTAGAATTGTGCATAGAGAAAGAGTAAATAGGCTCAGAGTGGAAGCCTGAGGAGTACTTCAGAGAGTGAAGAACATGAGCTTGGGTAGGTAGAGTGTGATAGCTCTCTGACCAGTCGGCACTTGGCTTCCTTCTGGGTTTCTAACTGTGTGGCCAGTAGTTGGCACTACGGATGGATGGATGGATGGATGGATGGATGGATGGATGGATGGATGGATGGATGGATGGATGGATAGGTGGATTCCCGTTAAGCAAAGCATTGTTGTTATAAGTCATCTGGCTCCCAAATAATGTCAGTACTATCTCACTCTGGTTCAGAGGGCCACCTCTGTTCAGCTCCCTTTCGCATGTGATATGTGGGACTGTGGTTCAGAAGGGAGAATGTAGGAAGTGTTATGGTGACATGACAACTTGGTGAGAGTGTCTGCTACTCGAGGCCATGTGCTTCTCTCTCTCTTAGATCTCTTCCTGCTTTCTGAACCCACAAGGAAGATAACAGTGTACACCCATACTTCTGACTATCCTCAGCCCCTCAACTCCTGTCCCTTATTGCCCTCAGAAAGGGGAACCTTTCAGGAAAAGGGCTGGAGCACCTTCTACAAGTTATAGGGTAGGAGGACTGGGCGCCAGGGATGGCTCCTTGTTTGTACCTGTGTCCTCTGGGAGGCTGGTACCAGGGGCAAAGGGTGAATGGTGCACTCACTCAGAGCCCAAGCCAAGGCAGCCAGTCAGTCACTAAGCAGCCTGGATCTTGGTGAGCCCCTGGACTTGGAGTTTTGTTGTTGTTGTTGTTGTTGTTGTTTTTTTGTGAGACAGAGTCTCGCTTTGCTGCCCAGGCTAGAGTGAGTGCCGTGGCGTCAGCCTAGCTCACAGCAACCTCAAACTCCTGGGCTCAAGCAATCCTGCTGCCTCAGCCTCCCAACTAGCTGGGACTACAAGCATGTGCCACCATGCCCGGCTAATTTTTTCTCTATATATATTAGTTGGCCAATTAATTTCTTTCTATTCATGGTAGAGACGGGGTCTCGCTCTTGCTCAGGCTGGTTTCGAACTCCTGACCTCGAGCAATCCGCCCGCCTCTGCCTCCCAGAGTGCTAGGATTACAAGCCTGAGCCACCGTGCCCGGCCAGAGTTGTGTTGTTTTTAAGGGCTCAAAGAGATGCAATTAGCAGCAGCTCACCTTTGCAGGGTGTTTGCCATGTGCCAGGAACATCATGTGCAGTATCTGGGTTAATCCTCACACCCACCCTATGGGTAGATACTATTATCACCTTTGCACAGATGAAGAAACTGAGAAAGGTGAACATCTGCTGCCTAAAGCCACACAGCTTGTAAGCTGCAGAGCCAGGACTGGAGCCCAGGTGGTCTGAGCTCAGAACCCAGGCTTTTGGCCACTGTACAACTTATCCTTATTGGAATGGAAAGAATAAAACACTTGAGTTTTTTGGTTTTTGTTTTTATTTTTTTTAGAGACAAGGTCTTACTCTGTCATGTCTGGCTTCTTAAAAAATTTTTTCTATGGGAAAGCTGATGGTCAGGAAAGTAAATTGATTTGGTTATGATGCTGAGAAGAGGCAGAGCTAGAACTAAGGACTTTGACTTGAATTCCAGTGCTCGTGGCTCATTCCACTGTGCTGTGAGCCTTGTCCGGCACCCTACCCCACCCTTGGAAAGAAGCTGGGAGGTCAGCTGTGAAGTCTTCAGAACTCCAGGAACTGTAGCCGCTGCCTTCCCTTCCTGTTGTTGTCCCCTCTCCTTTAATTTCCCGGCCCCCAGACCTCCACCTCCCACCCAGGAGCCATGTGAGTGTATCATCTTGTATGAACATGCTTGGCACATAGTAGGTGCTCAATAAATATGTGCTGAATGTTTGAGGGCTGAGTGTGCTGGAGGCAATGGAACCTCAGCCAAGACTGTGTTCCTAAAGAGAAATACAAGTAAAATGCAAATATTATTGTTTCCTCCTCCTCCTCCTCCCAGAGCGGACCCCCACATTCCAACTCACAGATGCCAGGGACTTGAAGAAAAGAATGTCCTCACTCTGCGGACTTTGAACTATTCTCAAGGGAAAAGAGGCATGGAGCGTCACATTAGCAAAGTGCTTGCAGAATCAGGTGTTACCCT
Source organism: Microcebus murinus (assembly GCF_040939455.1). NCBI lineage: Eukaryota > Metazoa > Chordata > Mammalia > Primates > Cheirogaleidae > Microcebus > Microcebus murinus. The sequence goes on along the minus strand of NC_134117.1, from coordinate 28,243,747 downwards.
CTGTGATTAAAAAGACTAACCATCTCTTGCTTTGCTCAGCATTTTGTGGTTTTCAAAGTGCTTTCTCAAGTAATATATATATACACATATATATATATCATGTGATCCCCACAGCCATCCTGCTTGGGGGCAAAGCAAGAATAATTTTTCCCATTTTACGGACGAGAGGTTACTGAGACTTGGTGAGGATGTTAAGCTACCCAAGATTATTGACTAAGTGGCAGCAACCATAGGGAGGCAGAGGCTCCACTGCTTTCTTACCATGATGAGAAAGCCTCAGATAGGAGCCTTAGTTTCTGCATCTGTAAAATGGGGACAAGAGTGCGTCCTTTAAAGCAGTCAAGCGTTGAATGTGATAATGTGTGGAGCTTAGCAAATGATAGCCATGGGTTGGTAATGATAATAACCAAGGCAAAGCTCATTGTTTCTTTGTTGTATTCTACTGACCCTTGTTTAGCCCCATGTGTTGGGAGGAACAGATGGTAGCCTCCCATTATTCCTACCTGGTCACTCTCTGATTCTGGTCACTCTCTGACCCTTCTCCTGGAGTTAGAGTGTAATAGCAAGGGTCAGTCATGAATTTCCTTTGATGTTCAAAACCTGAGGTCTGGCCAGGCGCAGTGGCTCACACCTGTAATCCTAGCTCTCTGGGAGGCCTAGCCGGGCGGATCGTTTGAATTCAGGAGTTCGAAACCAACCTGAGCAAGAGCGAGACCCCATCTCTACTATAAATAGAAAGAAATTAATTGGCCAACTAATATATACAGAAAAAAATTAGCCGGGCATGGTGGCACATGCCTGTAGTCCCAGCTACTCGGGAGGCTGAGGCAGTAGGATTGCTTGAGCCCAGGAGTTTGAGTTGCTGTGAGCTAGGCTGATGCCACGGCACTAACTCTAGCCTGGGCAACAAAGCGAGACTCTGTCTCAAAAAAAAAAACAAAAAACCTGAGGTCTTTCTTTCAAAGAGGATATTTAAAAGATAGTTTTCTAATATGACAGGTAATTATGACAAGTATTTTATTCATTTAGTATCTATCTGTATTTCATTATCCCAGCTCCTCCAGCTCATTAGCTATGTAACTGTGGGCAAGTAATTTTGAATTTTTGGGCCTCATTTTCCTTATCTGTAAAACAGAGATAACAGTACCTACTCCATGGGGTTGTCGTGAGTATTAAATGAGTTACTGCATGTAAAGTCTTTAGAGTGGTGGCCTGGGACATACTAAATACTCAACAAATATTAGTTATTATTATTATTATTTTACTATTCTCACCATGTTTAGCACTGTGTTTAAGCCAGCTGCTCCCAACTTTCCTCTTCCCCGAAGTTGAGATACATGGCCAATAAAGTTCACGTGTAAAACCTGACTTCCTTAGTGTGCCCTGGGTCAGCTCTTCCTGTAATTCCACTCATTCATCCAGGAACGCAAATCGGAAGCAAGTTGAGAGACAATGTTGTTATTATAGAGATAGCCTTGAATCCAGCTTCATTTTAAAAAATATGAATCATTCACAAAAACTTGAGAACATCAACTATCAACTCTCGTTAGTAACAAATCCCTTGCAACACACCTCACAACCCTTGCTGCTAATTGCAGCAACAACCAGTGGCTACTTTTCTAGGCTATCTCCAAACATTCAGACATTTCTTCCCAGTAGGTCAAGGCTTGCTTATGGCCCACCTTCAGCTTGGAAGAACATCTCTGGGTCCCCAGAGCTTCCTTCCTGGAACTTTGCACATTTCTCTGATAAATGTTGTCAACTGCAAACACCCCTCTGTGAACTTCCAAGAAGCTGGTGATAAACATCCATCCACATCAGAGCCACTTTTTCACAGTTGATAAGCACCTCTTGTGCCTAGATTCCAACACTGTTTTTCTGTAGCTATTGTGTCCCCTGACTGTGTGGCAGGCACTGTGGTGGGTACTTTACACTCCTCCCATCTAATCCTCCTGATAAGCACTGAGGTAGAGATTTTCCTTACTTAAGGGGAGAGGGTTAGTGATATTAACTATTGGGGGGAAGTCACACAGTGAGAAATGGAAGATTTGGGGTTCCAGAGCACTGTTTCGGTTTTTAGCCTTGGGTTCCTTCCATGCAATACCTCCTCACTGTCAGTTTCAACAAAGGGCTCCCTGGGCCCTAAACAGGTATAGCTGGTTTACTGACATCATTGCACCCATGACTAGCAAATAGTCTACTTCTGCCAGTTCTTGCACTACATATCCTGACTGTGCCAGAAAGTGCACTTTGTGACAACCTTCATGGATTTGGCCCTCCTTCCGCCTCTCGCCACCCCCCACCAGTGTCTGGGAAACAGACCGCACTGTCCTCTGTAATATGGGATACTGCACATGGCATTGATTTTTTACTTAGCAGAAGCGCTCTGCTCCCCTAAAATAGACTTGTCACATGGCATGAGCATTTCATTTCCCGAGCTTCCCAGCAGCTCCAGGAATCATCATCACTGAAATCAGTATCATTTATTAATCTCCTACCATGTGTGTGGTAGGCACCTTACTAGATGTTTGCCATCACTGTCTTCGGTTTTCATGTCAGCCCTATAATGTAGGCCTAATTACCTCCACTGTACAGACGGGGAAACTGAGGCTCAGGGAGAGTAAGACGCTTGCCCATGAGAGTGGAGGAGCAGCTATCTGAATCCTGGCAGTTATCCCCTCTGTACCTTGACCACAGTGGGAAACTGCCTCTAAATCTTTGCTGCGCGCACCTCGTACCAGGCACCGTGTTAAGTGAGGGGAGCACAGCACAGAGTCAGTTCCTGTCCTCAGGGATCTCATGGCGTGATGGACTGAATAATACTGGAGTTTCAGTGATTCGTTTTTAATTTTTTCCCATTTCTACCTGCCCCCGTCCCTTCCCCAGCCCCTGTGGCAGAGCCGTAACACCCAGCTCCGAGGGGCCAGGACGGTGTTCTGCAGGGCCGCGTTTATGCCCCAGGCTGACTCCTCCATTCCTTGCCCTTCTCCCCTCCACACTCTCACAGCAGGTGCACAGAGCCTAGAGCTCATCTGGGCCTGGAATTGGTATTACTAGAGAATATATTCCTGCTGTGGCCTGATCCAGATGTGGCTACCAAGGAGATGGGAGGCCTATTTGGCCAGTATCTTACTGCTATTATGGCTTTTTATAAGGCCTGAATGAATTTTATACAAATCCTACATGCTATATGCAGTTGTTCTCTTTCTAGGGACAGGATAGACTAGTCTTTGAGGGGAGTAGGCAAAAGGAAAGCTACATGGGGCCCTGCAGCTGACTCACCTATTTGAAGCTGAGCCTAGCACTGTAACGCTGTGACATGTGTCCCCTGGAAGATCTAGGGCCTGGAAGTCTGGTCCATCGTTGACCATCAAGCACTTTGCTAAAGCCCTGGGCAGAGATGCTCAGCCTACTACCTTTGGCAGTACCGGTCTTGGGCCTGTGGCTGTGGCAGGGCCGTGGCCCAGAGAAAGTGTCCAAAGAGAGACTTCAGCCTAAGGGCCCTGTTCTTCATGTGCCTGGCCCATCGTCCTGTGCCAGTTTGCATAGAGATAGATGGGGACCCTTTTGTAGGCTGGGTCTGGGGTCTCAGTTCTGGAGGTGAAATGATCTCTTTTTCAGAACTCGTGAGGTTGGCAGGCTTGCTCAGAATCCATCCCTTCCTTTTGGAGGAAGGAAATTGGTATTCCTAGGGAATTCAGCTGGAGGAACTTGGGGACTGGTTCAGAGCAGTCTAGCCAACTGGTCAAGCCACTGGTCTGCCCTGCACAGTTAGAGGTGGTGTTGGTATCTGATCCAGGAAATCTGACTCCATTTCGTGTGCCCTTTCTAGTATTCTACCCTGCCTCATACCTGCAAACATGCATGCACATATTATATGTTTATGTCTTATCATCCATGATGGCTTACAGTCTGCTTGGGAAAGGAAGTAAGTTAAAGGTGTGATACCATTTCAAACAAGCCAATATGTAGACAAGTGCTAAATCATGTAGTATAGACAAGTTGAGATAAAGGCAATGTGTAGACACTTATAGAAAGATTTGACATGGGAGAGATCTCTGTTGACTCAAGTTATTAAGGGAAGGCCTCTGAGGGTGGTGGGACTCAAGTTACTCCCTGGGGAGAGGATTGGGCTGGGGCAGGTGTTAGGGGTAAGTGCGCACAATTTGTATAAGGGTTAGTGATTTGAGGAAGGGGTTGGAGAGAAGCAACCAGTAAGCTTTTCTTTATTGTAAAAGTCATATGTGTTCATGTAAAAAATGTGTACGATATTAGAAGTCCCAAAGAAGAAAATCTTTGTACTTCCACCACCTAGAGAGTCTCTGTTCTTTTTTTTCCCCTTCTCCACTCTGAAGAGAAGTCTCTGTTCTTATTTGTTTATCCTTCTAGCTTTGCTTTCTTTTCTTTAGGCAATAGGATCAAATTGATTGTTTATACCAAGACTGTGGAAGGTGTTGAATAGTAGATGGGGTGTTTAGGCCAAAGAGAGCCTCTGTTAGGTTTTGCCCAAGGGGTGCAGATGAATGAAGTGGTCTGGAAAGAGGAAACCGACATCTGTGAGCAGGCAGGCTTGGAGCCTGTGACCCCAGGCTGCGACCCGTTTCATCCCCCACCTCACGAGAGTCTCAGCTTCACTCTTCTCTGCTGCTGCCCAGGGCATCAAGGGAAAGAACCTCTGAGTTGTCTCAAAAGCTTGCTTCCCATCTGCCACCCCCATCCCTCCCCACCCCGCAGACTCCTCTCTCTTCCGCGTACCACCCAGTTTGTACAGCAGTTCTCCTCCCCTGGAATTGGGGACTCAGAGCCAGTTTTGCCACACCACAAACCTTTGCTGCTGCATGAGGTCATTTCAGGGGAGAAACTATATATAGCGGAGGACTAGCATCAGGACAGCTCCACATTGTTCAGGCTGTTAGCGGTGCCCTTCCTCAGATGCAGGCAGGGTCACCTCGGATGGAGTACCAATCGAGTGGGGGGTGTAGTCCGGAGCAGTGGGCAGCCTGGGGCAAATGCATTGAATCTTATTGCCCTCTCTGTGCAAGCCCGTGAAATCTCCGGTTCCCTATCTGCATGATGAAGAGTGAGTCTGGAATGGGAGTTTTGTACTATTTTTTTAAGCAACTGGAACCCTTTCAGATTAAAAGGTAGCTTGGTATATACAACCAAACGAATACTGCCCTGGTTGAAGCCTGGAAGAATGCCCCTCCCCCCAAGGGTTCCACTTAAGTCTTGGGGTCCTGCAGAGCACACAGTGTGAAAACCACTGGGCAAGACGATGCTCTGAGGTTCCTTTCAGCCTTAGGACTCGTGGGTCTGGCCTCGTGCAGGAACCCTGGCATAAGGAAACCATCAGGAGGGTTGCAAACTGTGTGACCCTTTGGGAGATTTTGACAGTCATCTTGGGTAGCTAGACGTGTGGCACAGGGACAGAAATCTCGGGACACAGTTTTTGGAGTTGGGGCAGTCAGGGAGTAGCACAGAGCTTGCAGATGCAGTTTGACTTGCTGGCCTGTACTTGGAAGGGCTGTTTTTTCTGGCTTGCTCCTGCCTGCCTTCCCTTTTAGCACTGGTTTGCCTCACAGAGGAGATGAAAACGAGGATATAATGCATTTCAGGCAAGGAAAGTGCATTTAATTTAAGTTGCCTGGGGCTGAGTTACACATTTTATAAAGAGAGTATTTGTAGAGCACAATGGTGCCTTTGGCAGAAATAGGAAAGCCAGAATCTGGGGCCAGTTTTCCTTCATTCAGCAAGTGTTTGTAGAGCACCTGCTTTGTATTCCTGAGAAGCGGAAAAGGGGCAGGGAGATCCCAGCTGTGTTAGGACCCCTTGATTGCAAGTAACAGAAACCGACTGAATCTATTTAGCAAAAAAGACGATTTATGATAGGGTTTCAGGGGGGGACTCAGGACCCCATGGGCAGGATTGCTGCTTGGCCTTAAGCAAGGATTAGAAAAACCATGTTAGATTCTCCCTCTGTCTCGCAGCTCTGCTTCTCTTTGGACTTCCTTCTCTTCTCTGCAGCCTGGCTTCCTCCCCCTCAGCCCACACAGTCCCAAGTGTTCCTGCTACAGTGCCAGCCACACTCAGACTGAGACCTCCCAGTCCAAAGTCCATATTCCCATGGGGGAGAGTCACATTGGCCCAGTTTGGGCCCTGTCTCCTTGATCTACTCAACTCCAGCCAGCATATGGGGTCACATGAGATGAAACAGTTCTGGCAGGGCCCACTCTGGACACCTTGCACTTTGGGGCAGCTCAGAAAAAGGAACTTGAGTAGCATAGGTAGCCCTAGAGCTGTGTGCCTTCTAGGCCTTACTGAGGAGCTCTGGTCCTAAGGAGCAAAGCAGGTCTGTGTGGAACATGTAATAGCCACACAGGGAAACAATAAAAGAAGTGACCCTTAGCAGAGCCTGCTTGTTGCCAACTACATGGCTCCTCCAATTAGGGCTGTCAGATGGAGGGGATAAGAGCCCCAGGGCCTGGTGTGACAGTGTTGCACCTGGGAGCAGCAGCCCATCCAGGTGAGCTCAGGGGAAGCAGGGCTTGTTGGAAAGATGCTGGCAAGGCCTGGTCTCATGGGAGCTGGGGCTGAATGGAGCCAGTGATGGAGGTGGCTCTGTCTTTGGGGGCTGTGTGGCCTCTCTGCTTTAGTCTGAGCATCTGCTCTTGGCTTCCCTCTCAGTAGACCCAGCCTTCTCCTGTCTGTCAGCTGTCAGCTTGTTCCATAGCTGGGCATACCGGTGTTGCGGTGGGTGAGCTTCTCTGGGCCACAGGACCATCTCAGTACAGGCAGCTGGTGGGGGCCAGGCCACACTGGGAGGTGCCCCTTTCAGGACTTTGGACAGGGAAGGCATTAGCGGCCATCTCCACAAGTGCTGTGGACACTGGAGAGTGGAGCCTTGAAGGGAGGGGGAGAGCGGGCATCAGGAAGGGGGATCCACCTGGGCCAAACCAAGGGTGGGGAGGGCAGTAGGAAGTAAGGCCCAAGTGGCACCCTGGATGCCAGTCAGTGGGGCAGGCCTGTGCCCAGGGAGATGCAGCACACCTGGGAGAGCACGGTGGGACTCAGGATGGCTGGGGAAGATAGGGCAGGGCGGAAGACAGGGAGGCTGACGGGTGGCTGGAGGTGCTCCAGGCAGGAGGGAAGGGTGGGGAGTGGGAGTGCAGATGGTACACAAGCCCCTTGGAAGGAAGAGGCCACAGGCTTTGGTGACAGGTTGGCCAGGGCAGAGGGACAGGTGGTAGGAACACTAGGGAGGGTCTGGCACACCTGGGGACCTGGAGAGGAGAGTTGTCAGCCCTCAGGAGCATAGGGCTGCTGGAGAGCTGGTTGGTGGTGGCTCAGGATGGGAAGGATTGAGAATGTCCAGGCGGAAAGAGAAATGCCAGGGACAGGGAAAGGACGAGACTGCTGAGGAAGGGGTCTTGGGCCCACCAGTGCCACCTCTCAGGAGCCATGAACCTGGCCAGGGTGCCTCCAAGATAGGAACAACCTCTGCCCAGTCCCAGTCAGAGACTGTGTATATGATGGTGCTGCGTGCACTGGGCAGTCTCGTGCAGATGCAGGCAGCCCTGTTACCATGGTCGCTCTCGTGATATCACTACACAGTGGTCCTGTGGGATCAGGGAGGAGTCCTCCTGGACCTGGGACATGACTTAACACTGGCTCTACCTCCGCCATCCCAGACTCCTGGGCAGGTGGCCCTGCAGCTGCCTCTGTGCTCTGGAGGGCTGGTGTGAGAACAGCACCTGCCCAGAGCTTGCGCCAGGGCCTTAGGATGCCTGGTGTGGTCTGGGGTCCCTTCCTCTCCACCGGCTTCTGAGATCCCTGATGGCCTATGTACGTGGAGGCCAGTGAGCAGGGCTGAGGTGGGAGGGAGGTGGCTGTGCCCTTTGTGCCGCTGGGGAGGGGCTGAGTGCTGGCCAGCTTACCCCACTTCCCTCCCAGCGTGGGACTGCAGGGGCCACTCTGATAATGGTTATGGATTTCATCCCCACGTTGGCCTCGTTGCCCTGTCCCCCACAGAGAAACCATGGAGCACTTGTTTCAGAGATACCAGGAAAAGGGGAAATGCTGAGACCTGCATCCTGTTTTGCTGCTAGGAAAGCGGACCCAGATGGGGACAGTAGATGGTGCAGTGACCGGAATACTGGCTAAGCCCTGGGGCCCACGGAGTTGGGGGCCAGTGGGGGATTGAGCTGGGGGCCGAGGTCAGCCAGGGAAGAACTCGTGGCCTGCCTTCCTGTTCTGTCTCAGCCTTTCTCCATCCGGGAGCACCCAGGCAGCCTGGTTCTTTATCCCAGCTGCCCTCCCTGAGGGCATGGCCCCACTTGCCTCTGCTGCCCACATCCTGCTCTTCCTGTATGCTCCATGCCAGCCGACCCGAGGCTTCCTCTAGCTCACCTGCAGCTTCCTGTGCCCCACACTGGGCTTTGGTGCATGTCTTCCTCACGCTCCAGCCCCATTGGTTGTTTCTGTCCACTTTCCCTGCACAGAGCCTCCCTCGGAGCTGCCTCCTCTCTCCCACCCAGGCCAGACTTCACATTCTCCTGCCAGCTCCTTCCCAAGCTCAGGCCCCTTGCAGTATTACTTTTCCTAAAACACAGCAGCTGTGCATTTCCCTGGCCTGCCCAGCTGTTCTTGTCCTTGACCACAGAGTTCATGTAACTTGTGACAATAAATAGGAAATGAGAATGAACGGGTTGCCAGGCTGCCCTTCCCACTGCCTGAATTTCTACTGGGAAACAAGGATGGTAGTACACACAATGCCGACACTTAGAAATACTTCTTATGTTCACTTAGTATTTTCTAGACACTGTGCTAAACAGTGAGGATTAAATGGACTATCTCATGTAATCTTCGTAGTAAGCCAGTGAGGGAAGTTGTATGGTCATCCTCTCCTGGGGAGGGAAACAGAGGTCGGAGGTCGTTTGTCCAACATCAGCAGCGAGTAAGTGGCAGAACCAGACTAGAACCTGTGTGGCTCTGACTCCCACGCCCACTCTTCTAACAGGGACAGTGGGTTTGCCCTCCCCTGGAGGAGGAGAGTTGCCAGGGCCAGGCCCCCCCAGAGCCCCCTTCAACTTCAGGTTCTCCTTCCCTCAGTTGCCTGTTACAAATGGTAACTAGCCAGAGAACACCTTGCAGCCTCGTTCTCAGAGCCGTGCCCTAAACGAAAAGCAGCGCTGGATGGTAGGGGTCATCTCGCTGCGGCCTTTCCCTTCCCAGTGTCACATTTTGGGATGTTAGGAAAAATGTCTTCCTAAAGCTTTACGAGCTTCATTTGGCATTATCCTTACATTATCCTTGGGACTTCAGTAGTGAAAATAGTAGCCTGATCTCTTGACTTTTTTCTGATGATCTTAGATCATATTTCCTTTCTATTCTGAGTGTGCTTGAAATGTCCCAAAGGTTGCCTGTTCTACACATTCCATATCGACTTAGAACATTTCTGCTCTTTGTGGTAGGCCCCTTGCGTTCTATTATTGCCCGTGAGTGGTGACTGTCAATGGGGGTGAGGGGGAGAGAGAATGAATCATGATCTCTATGGATTGGAGCAACTGTGAAGTTTGAAAAGCATATTCAGGATTTTAATCACATTTTAAGCTACATATATTTTTAACATAAACTGTTGAAGGTGGAGTTTGACAAAATCTTGCCTGATATTATACTAATTCTCAAGTGGGGCATGGCACAGTTTTGGGGGAGGGGGTGAAGCCTGCATATTTATCAAAAGGGGGTGTGTGCTTTAAAAGGCTGAGAAACATTGTCTCCCAACAGGAGACTGTTTATGTCCTATGATTCTGTCTCCGATAGGCCTGCAGGTGTTTGCTGGAGGTTCTATGGATGGTGCATGCCATATGGGCATCAAGAAAGGTCCAGGGGGCTTGGGGCAGGTGAATTAAACACTGGTTTGCCTACTGGGACTAGAGCCTGTAAAGGGAGAGCTTGTCACTTGTTGGTTAAGAGCACAGGTTTGGTTCAGATCATGGCAGAGTTTAAATCCCAGTTGTACTACTTAGTAGTTGTACTACTTAGTATTCCTTAGTATTCCTTAACCTCGTAATGCCTCAGTGCCTTTGTCTGTTGAATGTGGATGGTAGTAATACCTACCTCTTAGTGTAGCTGTGATGATTAAGTGCAATAATGCCTAGCGCCTGGCACCTAGCTGGTACTCAGTGTTGGTGGACACTGTTCTTATGCATCCTACCTGCCCTGTTTCAGTTGGATTAAACCCTCTTGGGCCTCTGGGTGACCCAGTGGCTTTGCCGCTCACCTTCTGCTGTATGCCCAGATGAGGGCCATCTGTGGTCCTGGGGAGTTCAAAGCTAATCTGAAGCATGTGCCTCCGTAAAGCTCAGATGTGCACTGTTTCTGTGTGCCAGGCCCCAGGTTTGGTCCTGAGTCTGCAGCTGAACAAAATAGATCCAGCCCTGCCCTCATGGGTCCTGTAGAATAGTGGGAAACAGACTATGCTCAGATAATCAAAATGTAACACATGCTACAAAGGAAAGAATAGGGTGGTAGAAGAGAATTATGGGGTAGGAGAAATGCATGATTTTGGAGTGGAGGGGTCCGAAGACTTCCCTGAAAAAGAGACACCTAAGCCCACCGCCGAAGGCTGAGACTGAGGTGGCCATGTTTGTTTAATGTGGCTCACCCCTGGCCAGGGCTGCCTGCTGGGCCATGCAACTCCGCTGGGGGAGTTAGGGAAAATGCCTCCTGTGAGCTAGTTTCAGCCTCCGTTGGCCCCTTGTCCTGGCTGTCATGTGCTAGGCACAGCCAGGGGGGTGCTGGGCAGAGGGAACTGCAAGTGGGAAGGCCCCTGGACAGCAAAGAGCTCGATGCCTTCCAAGGAGGGAGAGAAACCTTTGGAAGAAGCACGTGGCCACCTCAGTCTTTGCCCTCCTGGTGAGGAGGTGTTTTCTCTTTCAAGGAGAAAGAAGAGGGAAGCCATGTGCAGAGACTGTTCGGAGCTGCTAGGCCGGCCGGCCAGCCAGTGCTCGCCACAGCTTCCATGGGGCTGTAGCTGGCGAATGTCTGCTCTGACCTTCCTGCAGCAGACGTCCCTTCCACAGTGTCTTATGAAGAGAGAAGGACCACGGGCAGGGAGGGAGGAGGGAATTCTCCTAGGGAAGCTGGGCCGGAGACCGAAGCCCAGGGCCTGCCAGCACCCGTTCAGCCTCCCCAGGACAAGTGCCTGCTTGGTGCTGAGTTCTGTGCTTGTCTTGTTATCTGGTCTACAATATCATGGACCTTTCTCCCTTTTTGTTTTGTTTATCTTCTCACCTGGGTCACAGAGCCTTTCATCGCACAGGTGGAATAATGGACTCAAATGCCAGTGGTGGTTGCCAAGGCGAGGCTCTGCTGGGAGGACAGCTGTCTCACTGGGTGGGGGAGTTGCAGGGCATGCTCGAGGAGGTGGCATTTGAGTTCGGTTCTAGGTGCTTGGACACCTGACACTCATGGGTGGAAGTTCCAGAAAGGCAGTTTTCTGTTCCCCATAGAAGGGATCTCTCTCCCTAAAGAAGTGCAGTCAGAAATTGTAGTGGGCTCCTCTGAGAGCTCAGCCTCCAGGGACAGTTGGGGCAGCACGGAGGGGATTCTTGCATCAGCTGGGGCGCAGGGCCTCCCAGCACCTCCCCGGTGAGATCTGGTTCTGCAAGTTGAGCCCTTCTGCCATAGCCTAGTAGAGGTTTTTTTCTGAATCACCTGGGAGGGCCTCCCTCAGCCAGGCATGAGCAACAGTCTCCAGACTTCCCAGGTCAGCCCACCCTGTATCTCTGTGTTCCGGTCCCTGTTCTCCCTGAAGCCCCACCTATGGGGCTTGGTTGCTCCCAGGAGGAGCTAGGCAGTGGTATGTGCCTGGCCCCCCATGGAATGGGTCATACAGCCACCTGGCCAGGTCTCGGTCATGGAGCCTGGCCCTAGGATGGGCTTCAGGGACAGCGTGCACCTGTTCTGTGCTGCCGTCATCAACCAGCTGCTCTGGGGCTTCTTGGAGTACAAATGTTTGCATCGTTGGACTGATTGTCCTTTGACTTGCTTTGCCTCACTGACTTTGTGTGGCCATGCAGGGGGCTGCAGGGTACATAGGGGAGTGGTGTGGTTGCAGAGCCCCTGCGGCAGCATCGGGAGAGCTGGAGTAGATGGGAGCCCTGCTGTAAACCACGGAAGGCTGCAGGAGGAGGTCTGACAGCAGTTGAGCCCTGCAAGACAGACGGGATCACCCCTTCAACGCCAGCGTGTTGTGGCAGGACATCAGAGTTGGAAAAGCCTTAAAGGTCATGTTGTCCACCTGCCCACCCAGTGTGGAGTTGCTCCACTTAGCACCCGTGCCAGCCACCCAGCCAAACTTCCTTTGAGCGAGGCTAGCTTTTGAATGCGCTAGTGAGTAGAAAGCCCTTCCTTGTGTTGGCCTGGCCCTCTATAGGCGTGTTCCTATGCGCTGCCTCCGTGCCCCACACTGTGGCCTTGTGAGAGCACCTCCCTCCATTCGGCGAACTCTAGTGGGCCTGGGCTGCCTCTGTGTCTCCCACCTGCTGGTCCTGCACGAGCAGGTGTTCCCCTTGGTGAAGTTTTCCTGTTACTGCTCCTGGGATTGGAGTCAGAGTAAGTATTGGTGACCTGTCTTACAGCATGGTGAAGATCAGAGGAAGGGTGTGTGACTTCCCCAGGTTGTGTCAAATTTGTAGCCAGGCTAGAAACACAACCCTGGAGGTGCTCAATCTTGTCTTTTCGCAACAAACACACATTTTGCCTCCTTCCTGACCTCCAGCATGTTTTATAGGCAAGATTCCAAGAGCCCTTTCTGAACAGCAAGGTCAGAGCTTTTAGCTTCCTTCCATTTTAGAATGTACCTGGCTAGTGGGTGAGGGTGAGGGTGGGGTGGACATGTAGGAGCCACTTAGTGCCAGGAGCAGGGCAGAGCAGCTGGGAGGAGGGTGTGGAGGGGCCAGGGTGTGCTGGCTGCGTGCGGCAGAGAAGGCCCCACCTGCGGGGCTGTGGGGCTGGGGCCACTCTGGTCGCCCTCTCCCGTGTCTCCTGTAGAGGCCTGTCACCTCCCTGACTCCTTCCTTCTGCCGCCTTTCTCCTATTTCTCTTCTGGTGAGATGTCCCTGAGCTGTTCTGCCTCCTGGCCTCTTTAGCATCCTTTCCCCTGCCCACCTGGAGATTGACAGACCGTAAAGTTTAGGGTCCTTGATGCAGCATTTCTTTATGACATCTTCCGCTTCGGGGCTGTGCAGCCATACCAACCACTTCAGAGTGACTGTTGCTTGCACCCAGGAGCTTTAAGATCAGAACCTCAACCAGACGCTTGGACGCTTGCCTGCCTTGCCCAGAACACTTAATTGTCTTTTGTAGGAGGTGGCACCTTACTCTACAGGGACATTATACAAACAGTGCCTTACCCCTGAAGGACAGGTCCAATGTTAGTAATTTCACAAATCATGGCAGGCCAACAGGGAGGCATCCAGGAGCAATGGAGGGAAACGGCGTATGTGGAGCACTTTCTATGCACCAGGAAAAGACCATGTTTTCCTCACACACCTGGTGAGGCAGCGGCGTTACCTCTGTTTTATTCAAGAACTAAAGCTTGGGCCGAGCTCGGTGGCTCATGCTTGTAATCCTAGCACTCTGGGAGGCTGAGGTGGGCGGATTGTTTGAGCTCAGGAGTTCGAGACCAGCCTAAGCAAGAGCGAGACCCCATCTCTATTAAAAATAGAAAGAAATTAATTGGCCAACTAAAAATATATATAAAAAATTAGCCAGGCATGGTGGCGCATGCCTGTAGTCCCAGCTACCCGGGAGGCTGAAGCAGGAGCCCAGAAGCCCAGGAGTTTGAGGTTGCTGTGAGCTAGGCTGATGCCACAGCACTCTAACCCAGGCAAGAGTGAGACTCTGTCTCAAAAAAAAAAAAAGAACTAAAGCTTGCTGGGGTCTCAGGGCTGGTTAGTGGGTGGGGTCAGAAGGTGAATCCTCTTCTGCTTGGCTCCAGAGCCCTTGCTCCTTCTCTCCACCCGTTCAGCCTCTCTGCAGGGCCTCCGTCCTCGCCGGCACCAAACCCAGCACCTGGCAGAAACATAAAGTGATAAAATAGGCAGGCAGGGACTTCGTGAGCTCAGCAGAGCTGGAACGGTTGGGCAAGTGATTAGGGTACCCAGGGCTGGGGAGGGCAGCGGCTGTCCCCTGTCTTTGTACCTTCTGGTCTGGTGCGACTTGATGGACACCAAAGCTCAGAGTTGAACTGGTGCAGGGTGCAGCAGTCCCAGAATTAGGGAAGGACCGTTGATCTGAGGTTGAAAGACACAGCTGCGCTGGTCCTGTTCCTCAGTGGGAGCTGGAGCGAGTGAGATTATGCCCCTCACCTCCCAGGTCAGCCCCTTCCCCCTTTCTCTCATTCTGCCCCACCACCCAGTGATGCCAGCAGGATGAGCGGGAGGAGCCCCGGGCAGCAGGGCTGAGGTCAGTGTCTGTGTCCATTTGATTGTATGCCAGCCCTTCCCCAGTGGCAGGAGCTGGCTTTTCTGCTCCTGTTGTCCCCGTGGTGCTGCCTTCCCAACCCACAGTGCTCTGCTCCTTTGAGCTCCTCGTGGGGTTTGCCCTGCCTTGCACACCCTCCTCTCACCCCCTCTGCTGACACTCTGACACCTTAGTGGGTTGCCTGGGAATTGGGACTCCCTGTCCCCCCTGGAGGCACCAGGCGAGGTTTTTGAAGACAATGACTTAGGTCCCATTGTTGCTCTGCTCACCCTGGGAAGCAAGTGTGTTCCTTAGTGGAAGGCTGCTGAATCAAAGGGGCGGAATATTGCAGTGGCTTAAAGAATGAGGAGTCATTTTTCTGTCTTATGTGATGGCCCTGATGTCCCCAACATGAGCAGACCAGGTGAGGGGGCAGCTTGGCTGCTTATGACATCTGGAATCCAGTTCCTTTGAAGTTGCTGCTCTGCTTGGGATGGGACCTTGCTATCCACGTGGTTGAAGCTGAGCTGTGGCCATGTCTGGGTGTCAGCCAGTGTTGGGGGGAGAGAGGGTGGAAGAGATGTGCCCACTGTCCATAGGCCCAGGTCCTCTATGGCGTGGTCCCGCCAGCTCACACTCCACTGGCAGGAATGCAGTTCCATGGCCTCCCTGGCTGCACATGAGGCTGGGAAGTGTAGCCTGTCTGGGCTCCTGTGTGCCCACGAAGAAGGGGAGAGTGGATTTGAGGAGACAGCTTCATTCTCACTACAGAAGATGGAGAGTATTTTCATCTGTGTGTGCTGAGGGAATGCTTCCCTGCCAGGAATGTGTCCAGGCTCTTTGGCAACTTGCACACATGCCCCCTCCCTGGCAAACATCTGTGTGCCAGACTCTATGCTGCACCAACTCGGGGAACCAGAAGCTGAGTAAGGCAATTTCTGCCTTTTAGCAACTCGCAGTGTAGTCTGGAGAGGGTGTGTGTGAAAACCAGATAGTCTGGAAGTGCCAAAATAGAGATTCTCTTTTGTTGTGTGCTGGGCACTGCAGATGCAGAACTAAAAGACTGCCCAGGGCCTCCATGTGTTCACACTCATGCAAACTAGAACTCGGAAGTGAAGTTCTGGAGCAGGTCTGGCTTGGGGAATTAGGAGGGCTTCACAGAAGAGGTGGCATTCAAGCTGGGCACAGGAGTATTCAATTTCAACAGACAGAGGAGGGGGATCTTCAGGAGAGAAGACCAACAGCAAAGGCACAGAGACTTGGAAGTCAGTGGAGGGTTGGTGGCTCAAGTGTGGTCTGGGCATAGTAGGAGGGAGGGAGGGAGAGAAGAATATGCCCCCAGGTGTCTGCAGGGCTCATTCTTCCCCCCATCTGGTCTCTGTATCCATCGCCTTGTTAGAGGTCTTCCATGGTTACCCTTTCTAAAATTATGTCCCTTCTCATCACTTTATTTTTCGACTTTATTTTTAGCATAGCACATATAAATACGTGACACACTCTAGATTGACTTATGCATTTTCTGTCTCTCCTATAAGAGTATAAACTCCAGGAGAGCAAAGACTTTGCATAGGCTAATAGCAGGTACTCAATATTTGTTGAATGAATAAATGAGTGCATGGGAATGTGCATCGAAGATCATATCTTTGGACAGTCTTGATTTCCATGCTGAGGAATTGGCTTTTCTTTTGTAGGCAGTAGGGAGCCATGGAAAGTTTTTGAGCAAGGGAGTGACATAATCACCATTAACAAGGCTCCTGGCTGCAGTAAGGAAGACAAGTTGGAGCAGGAGAGGAGTACCCCTTCCCCAGCCCTAGCCCAGCTCCAGAGCAACTTACACTGCAGTCTGATGTACTGCTTGTGTGGTCTGGAAACCTATTCCTGGGCACAATCACTTTGTTTGGGGCCAAGCAGAGATTCATTCTCTGGCAGATCTTTGTCCCTAAGAGTCTAACAAGCACTCTTGTGCACTGCTGGTGGAAGTGAAAATTGATAGTCTTTCTGGAAAGCAATTTGGCAAAAGGTACCAAGAACCTTAAAAATATCCCTACTCTTTGACCTAGAAATTCCACAATGAGGACTTTGTCATAGGGAACCAAGCCGAAGTGCGCGTAAAGCTTTATGTACAAAGGCTTTCGTTCCAGTGTGAAAAATTGGAAACGATCTAAATGTGTGACTCGGGTACCCCTCATCTCCATCCCTGCTAAAACTCTGTCTGCCACATACAGACACTCAGTAAAATCCCAGTCCAGGCCCCTATTTTTGTTCCTCTGCCAACTCAACAGCCCTCTAACTCAGGAGTCCCCAACCTTTTTGGCACCAGGGACGAGTTTCATGGAAGACAATTTTTCCATGGACCGAGGGTGGTTGGGAGGGATGTCGTGGAGCTCAGGTGGTGATGCGAGGCGAGTTTCCTAACAGGCCACAGATCAGTACTGGGCCATGGCCTGGGGATTGGGGACTGCAGGTCTAACTGGTCTTCCTGCCTCCAGTCAGGCAAGACCCCTTATACCCACCCTGCACATGGATTCCAGAGTGAGCGATCAACAATGCCCATCCTTCCTCTGCTTCACCTCTTCAGAGGCTCTCCCACTCCTAGGCGTAACGCCCAGTGTGTCACTGGCCCAGAGGCCCTCCCTAACCTGCTCTTCCTCCTGCTCGGCTTCATTCTGACCACCTCCTGCCTCGTGTGATCTGCCCAGCAGCTCTGCTTGCAGCTCACCAAAGCCTCCTTCCCTGCTCCCTCTGCCTGGAGAGCCCAGCCCGCCTTACCTCTCACCTGGCTAACCCCAGCTCATCCTTTAGGATGATTAGGATGAACAGACTTCAGGACCTTCCACAAACTGGATGAGACCCCATCTCCTCTGTTCCCATGATTCATGTGTATACGCTTTCCCTGGCACATGCACATTGGTTTCTAACTGTCTCCTGACATGTCTGTCTCCCTAACTAGCCCTGACCTTGAGAGCCTGTCTTATTGACTTCATGTCCCTGTTCCCCATCGTGGGGCCTGGTGAATACTAGAAGCTCAATACATGTTTCTTTTCTTTTTTTTTTTTTTTTGAGACAGTTTCACTCTGTTGCCCATGCTAGAGTGCTGTGGCGTCAGCCTAGTTCACAGTAACCTCAAACTCCTGGGCTCAAACAATCCTACTGCCTAAGCCTCCCGAGTAGCTGGGACTACAGGCATGCGCCACCATGCCCGGCTAATTTTTTCTATATACTTTTAGTTGGCCAATTAATTTCTTTCTATTTTTAGTAGAGACTGGGTCTTGCTCTTGCTCAGGCTGGTTTCTAACTCCTGACCTTGTGTGATCCGCCCGCCTTGGCCTCTCAGAGTACTAGGATTACAGGTGTGAGCCACCGCACCCGGCCCATGTTTCTTGAATGAATGAATAAGTGAATGAAGAATGATGCAAGCCTTTTGTTATGAAGAAATGCATCCTATACAGTGCCCAGCACATAGTAAGCATTCAATAAATATTTATTAGATGATTCTATGTGCAGTAAATACAGCAGGATTTTTGAAGTGTCTTATTTATTCTGGATTTTCTGTACTTCCTGAGTCAATCTCTAGGAGTAGAACCTGGGGGAGGGGCATAGGAGAATGTGACAGGCAGCAAGGCTAAGACTCACTAGTCCAACAGCTGGTTTCAGATTAAAATGACAGACATCATCATGGTAGACATTTGTACACACCTTGTAATCCTGGCAATGTATGCTAATTAAGAAGAACAAAAAGAAAATACCTCAATGTGTTATTGCTGGTTATTTTAGGGTAATAGGATATGGTTTGCTTATTTTTTTTTATGTTTTTATTGTGTAGTTTTCTCCATTGAGCATATGTAATCTTTTAAGCAACATAAAAAATAAGAAAAGTAGCCGGACAAGGGACTCTGGATTGTACTTGGCATTGGCAGGTCATGGAGCCAGTCCCTGGCTGCAGCCTTCGCTTGTCTCCTGGGGCAGATTCTGGGCATTGGGTCCATCACCTGACCCTTGGGCCCTTTCTGAGCACCAGCACCCTAGTGTCCCAAGAAACTTCCTAGTGGCCTTGGAAACTGTGATGGACAATTCCTAGACCCAGAGCAGCTGCCTTACGATTCCCAGGTCCCCAGGTGAGGGAGGAGCATGAGGAGAGTGACAGATGCTGGTGTGAGGGATTTTGCTAGGAATTCACCACCTCAAGATAGTCTCCAAATGGGTTCCCGAACAGAAAAGCTTGGCCTGGGGTATGAGCCCCCTGTGATGCCGGGGGCTGGATAGTCGGCCAGCCTGGCAGGTGGTTTGAGGCAGGAAGGACAGGCAGGACACTGAAGGTTAGAAAGGTGAGCCAGTTGGGGAGCAGATAGTAGGGAGCTGACTGGGTGGGGGAAAGCAGCCAGCCAGAGGGAGCCCCCACAGCCCAGGTGCTTTCTTGGCTCTGGAGCAAACCAGGCAGCTGGAGTTGTCCGCAGGGGGATGTGTTTGCTGTTTGCTGTTTCATGCCATTTTCCAAAGTCTTTCCCAAGTCTCTTCCTCTGTATGTTCTCCAGTCAAGGTGGGCTCTTTCCGTCCTTGAAAGCCCGGTTGGTCTTTGCCTCTGTGGCCTTTATCTCTGTCTGATTCTGTGTTGTATGGTATTGTGTGTGTGATTATCTCTGTTGTGTTTCAGCCCCCTCTGGAGGGTGGGACAGAGTTTCATGCACCTGTGCATTCCACATGGGCCACTGCGGTGCCTGGCCCGTGGTCAAGGTCCAGGGAAGGAGAAGTGCTTTGTATCCACTTTCCCAATTGGGAAGGTCAAGGCTGGGCGCTGGAGCAGAGAGGGCTCTCTCTGTTCCTGGCCTTGTGGCTGGCTCCTGCCTGGAGCTTCCCTGGGCTGCCACGGCAACAAGATGTTCACTCGCAAGCAAATAGCATCCCCTGTGCAGGGCTGCCAGCCTCAGCAGTTCTTGACCTCCAGCTGAGCTGAAACTGAGAGGATGCCTTTTCCACCAGCTGGGAGCTGAGCCCACAGGGCTCCCTCCCTGTCCCTCTGGTGACTGTTGAAACAGATACCTCCTGCGGTCCTGGTTTTGCCACCTCCCCCCACCACCAACACCGCCACCACCACACTGCCAGAGCCTGTCTGGCATCCATGGCGGAGGAGGTTTGGGCCAAAACAGGTGGTCTCCTAGCACATGAGCCTGCCTCCCAGGGCCTTGCTTTCTCCTGCATTTCCGCACCGTGGGAGCTGCCTTCCTCCTCAGCCCTGGCGTAAGGGGGTGTGAGGAGACTGCTCCTGCCTGGCCTTGGGCTGGTGAAGCACACCTGGAGAATGAGACCTGACCCGTCTGCCCTGCCCCTTCACACCCCCCCAAGTCTGACTCAGCGGTTGCTTGTCACAGATCTTAAGCCCTCATCAGACTAGGCTCAGGAAGGGCAGGTGATGTGGGCCACAGCTCAGCTGCTCCAGGCCAGCCAGGCCCTGCAGCCTTCTACTCTGTGGAAACCTTGCGGCCGGGACCAGCTGTGACCTTTCCTGGCCACCAGCCGTCTGCCTGCCTCCCCCTAAGACAAAAAGCCTGAGGACACTCCCCAAAGGTTCTGCTGAGTTCTGCCTTTTTGCAGGTCTCCTCTTGGTGCCCTTTCCCACTGTCCCCCTCAGCTCCTTCCCAGGAGGCCGAACTCTCACCACCTCCCATGTGGTCGACTCTCTGGCTCATTCTCTCAGCTTTTGTTGAGCACCTGTTGCGTGCCAGGCACTGGACTGAGCCCTGGGCTCCTGAGATGGGTAAGGGCCAGCCCTGCCTTCACCGCTTGTTCACAGTGCAGCTTGCACAGAGTGGCTTAAATGGGAGCTCTGCCTGCTGATCCCTGACAGCCAGAAACAGCCTTTCCCTACAAGTGCCTTGTGGGCAGAAGACACCTGACGTCCCGGCTGGGCTGTCTCAGCCTTGTCATGGCGAGGGTCTTTTATTGCCTTTCCCTGTGAGTCTCAAGATTTTCTACCACACCACACACATTTAAACAAAAGCTTAAGGAGCGTGCACACACACAGTCCTTACTCTCAAAAAAGTCAACACACACACACAAATATATATCCTAGAAAGCCAAAGGCCCATCACCCCCCCCACCAGGTGGAAAGACTGGTGCGTGTCCTCCAGACTGTTTTCCTCGCAGATGCTAGCGCTGTCTTTACAGACTTGGAGCTGCCGGTCTTGGGAGGCGCACAGCCTCCAGGGGCCATCCCTGACCCCTGACGGTTTCTCCAGCCAGACCTCTTTCCAGAGTAGAAGTGTTGAGCTCATGATCCTCCTTCCCACCTCCTGCCAAGGTGAGCCAGGTCACCATCTAATGCCCTATGGAAAGGCCCGGTCGGCAGGGGTGGGGTGTGCAGCCTCTCTCCCTCCTGGAGGAGGAGGGCTTGGGTTGGCTTAGGGAAGTCTCAGCTGCACTCGGGGCTTCTCTGCCCATTCTTCCTTCCTCTGACCATCTCTTTTGCCTCCTCTGTTCCTGCCCTATCTCCTGGCCCCAAGAAACTGAGTCACAGAGTATCATCACCGTCCAGGTTGACCAAAGCATCTTTTCTGGGCTGGCCTCTACCAGCTCAGCGCGAACCACTGGTTTCCATAGCTGATTAGAAGGCTTCCCCGGCACATAGGTCTTTGCGTTTCCATTTTAAAAAATTATCTATCACCTACATGTAGTTGGAGAGAAATTCTTTTGACACTTCGGGGAGTCATAAAAGGTCTTTGTCATGACGAGGTTGGGAGTTGCCCTTTAGTCCCACAGTGGCGGCACAGCTGGTCAGAACGGGAACTCGTCGGCCAGGGGCAAAGGAGACTAGAAAAGAAGAAACGGGGCAGTTGTGCATGTGCCCCAGCTAGAGTTTGACTTAGGAATAACCCCTGGTGGGCACACCGCGGACTTGTGTTCAGATTCTTAGGTAGCCTGACTTTGTCAACGAGCAGTGAGGCCCAGTGTTTAGTAGGAGGCCAGTGGGCCAGTTGGCAGGGCACCGGTCAGGCCTTGTGGGGTCCAGGCCAGCTCGTGGGACCTCAGCCCGTCCACTTGCCATGTGGCCTGACTCCAGGCCTCTGCTTCTTCCGTATCTCCCACTTGGAATGCCTCATCCTCCTTCAGGGCCACGCTTACAACATCACACCTCCTCCAGGAAGTCTTCCCAGAGGTGCCCCTTTCGTCCTTTGCCTCCCTACAGCCTTCTGAATCTCTTTTATGTCACTTCCCACTTGTCCAGTGGTGCAATGGTGGATCATTCATTCATTCGTTCATTCAACTATCATGAAACAGAGGCTCAGTCTGTCTGTGTAAGGTGCCAGATACAGCTGTGAAGGAGAGACCAAGGCCCTGCCGTGAAGGGGCTGACCTTCTGATGGGGGAGATGGATAGAAAAGTGAAGAAATAACAGCAGAATTGGGGTAAATGTTACTTGGGAGAATGGGGGCTATACTGGGGAATGGGGGAGCCCACTTTAGTTAGCTCAGCAGGGCAGGCATCTCTGAGGAGGTGCTCTTTAAACCTCAAGACACACTTAAGGTAATTAAAATGTCACCCACACTTTCTTGGCCCCTGGAGTGCTTGGCAGGATCTTGAACACAGTGAATGCTCAGGAATTATGTGTTGAAATGAATCTGGGCCATGACCCTTTTGTCTGGGCCTGAGCACCCTGGGAGCTGGTAATCACCACCCTCTGTCTCCTTAGGGCTCCCCAACCCCACCCCCAGCTGTCATTTGACCACAAAGAATTGGGTTACATTGGGGGTGGGGCAGCAGGGGCTGCTCCCAGGTGAGCACCAGGGTAGGACACCTAGAGAGCAGGGGCTGACGACCTCCACACCATCCAGAGGCTCTTCATATGACTGGTCCTCTTGCATCTGGATCTTTTTTCAGAGATGCTATACCTCCCCTACACCATCATTATCCCAAAGGGAAACTGAGGCCCAGAGCTTGCATGCTGCTTCTTCCTCTAGCAGCAGCAGAGGGCAAAGTAGGGCAGGCCACTGTGCATGAGGAGGATGAGGTGGGAAGTCTGAAATGAGGGAGGAAGGTGAGGCCTGCTGCCACCCAGGCCTTCCCAGCCACCTGAAGCCTGTTTAATTCCAGTGTCCTTGTCACACAGGGTCAGGGCTAGACATGGCCTTAGCGGTGACCTAGCCCAGTGCCCTCCCACCCCTTGGAGGATGCACAAATGAGGCCTGGTCTGTCCGGGTGTGTGCTCTCAGCACATTGCCCACATACCTCCACTCTAGCACGCACCAGAATGCCTGCTTGTTTTGGTTTTTTAATTTACATATATTTATTTATTATATATTTGTATATATTTTTAAATGTGCCACAGAGTAACACATTGCAAGGATTCCTAAATTATGCATTCAAATATATTCAAAATAGAGAGCATGAACATATCAGAAAACCAAAAAGGATTGTCAGACATCGTCTGTGTGATTCAGCCCCAGCCCAGACAATGATAAGAGTTCCTCTGGCCAGGCAGGGACTCGTCATGCTCATATGGACGTCCACCATGCCTGGCACTGGTAGATGACCAGTGAACATTCTATGAATGACTGTGTGAGTGATCTGAGCCATTTCTACTTTAAAAGGGTCCCGATGAGTTTATGACAGTCTCTCTTCTCTGGGTCTGAGATCATTTTTTGCACACAATCCAGTAGCCCTTCTGCCTGTGTGCATGTGTACCCATTGTCTACACGTGGCTGGCCTGGCAGTTTTGAGCAGGGACTGTGCGGTTTTGGAGGGCTAAGATCTTGCCTTGGCATCTTTGCAGCCCTGAGGAGACTGCACAGGTCTTTCCACAGGATGGATGTGAGTTGAGTCTCAGAGCCAGACGGGGCCCAGATGAGGGTGCCTTAGGGCCATGCCAGGCAGCACCCCTGCTGTCCAGCACCTGCAGCGTCCCAGTTCAGAGCTGAGGTGGGTGCTGCCCGGGGGTGAGGGCTGTCTGCGGCACAGTGGCTTTCTCCGAGAGGCCTGCAGTGGGCAGTGCCCACTGGGAGCGGAAGCTCACGCGTCCTCGGAGGCCTGGGGCTTCACTGCGGTGTCAGGAGGGGAGGGGTGCGCAGGGGCGTGGATTGCCCCCCTCCCACCCAGAACAGCTCCACTTTACCTGCCCCAGATGGTAGGCTGTTTTGAAAGCCTTTCCCTACTATTTCTGAAAAAAGAGTTTTGCTGTTTAAGAAAAAGTGTGAGACTGGTTGTTACACCCAAACCAGGCCTCCCCTGCCTGCTCCCTCAGGTGTTTCTGTGGGAAGAGGGGAGGAGGGCCTGCATGGGGGGCTCTGGGTCTGGGTGAGGAGACTCTCTCTCTGTGTATCGGGTCCTGCCCCTGTGCAGAAGGACTGGAGGCCCTGCCTCTGCCTGCTCCTCCCCACAGAGGCCAGGGCCAACTCCTAGAGGCTGCTGGGCCACTGCTAGCTCCCTTCCTTCCAGACCCACCTCCTTCGGCACTGCCAAAACAAATAGCTCGGATGCCTGAGCAGCCCCTGAGGCCCTTCCACACAACCACCCCCAGAGGGCTGGGTGCAGCCAGAGCCTCTGGCCATTTCCGCCCCCTCTCCTATGGGGCTGCCACAACCCATCTGGAACCTTCTCTGGGGGGGGAGGGGCATAGCACCACCAGGTTGGGAGCACTGCCTCTCATTCCGCAATCTGGATCCTGTTACCCTGCTATAGAGGGAGCAAGAAGGCTCTGTTCACTAAGGTCCTATTTTTATTGCAACTTGTTTTTGGTTTTTTACTTTATATTTCACAGGAACTTCAAATATCTCAGCTAGATGTACACAGAATAGGACTCGGTAATAAATGCTGGAAATGAAATGAATGATGGATGGAAAGGAAATTAGGCAGAAAGAAATTCATTCATTGGTTCATCTTAGAAATGCTGCCTGAGCCAGCACCAGACTAGCTGCTGTGTACGCTTACTACCTACCAGACCCTTGACATGCAAGAGAGCAGTATCTTGTGGGGGTCAGGATGGGGGTTTCAGAGCCAGCCTGCCACCAGCTGTGTGATCTTTGGATTAGACAATCTAATACATATAAAGTGCTTAGAAGAGTTCCTGGCATATGATAAGCACTTGATAAATGTTAGCAGTTATTGTTAATGTCATGGTTATTACCATAGTGCTCATGGTAATCCCGTAAGCTACTTACTGTTATTATCCCCATTTTCCAGATGAAGAAACTGAGGTTCTCAGAGGTTAAATAACATGCCCAAGTCATGCAAGTAAGTGGCAGAGCCAGGTTCTGTCTCAGGTCTGGAGTCAGGAGTTTTGGCATCCCAGTGGTACTGCTTGTCTGACTCCAGGCTGGGGCCAACACCGAGGAGACTGGGTGCTGCCTTGAGGAGCTCAGCCTGGCGTGGAAGCTGACACCTGGGCACCAGCGAGTAAATTTCTGGAAGCGCCGTGTGGGTTAGAGCTGAGCCAGGCTGGGTCGGCGGCAGGGCAGGACTGGTCAGTAGTGTCGCAGCTAGGCCTTCCCTCCTGGCCGGAGGCAGGGCTGCGCCCGCGCCTGCCAGCTGTGTGTGTGCACCAGCGCTGCTGCTCACCGCCTGGAGTGGGCAGTGGGCCCGGAGTACAGGGATCTGAAACCGCTCGCTGGATTCCTGCCATCGCCTCGGGGTCCCTGATCCTCACGTCCTCATCTGTAAAAGGAGGGGAACAGTACTTGCCGAAGAGCGTTGCGGTAAGGATTAAGTGAAATGAAGCATGTAAAAAAAAGTCTTTATAATCCTAAAACTAGTACTTATACAACTAGTAGATAATTGCTACCGTTCTGAGCTCCCACTTTGTGTTCCGCACAGTACTAGATTGCGTAGCGTGTCTCGTGTCGGCCTCACATGTGGATTTTTTATTGCTCCCATTTTATGGATATGAAAACAGGCCCAGAGATTAAGCTGCTCCAGGTCATACCTATTGGGGGTGGTGCAGGTGACAGTGAGACCCAGGTCATCCCTGATTCCAGAGCCACCTCTCTGCGTCCCAAGTCCTGTGAGTTGTCTCTGCTCCCAGCCCACCCCTCACTAGGAGGTTACTGAAGCAGCCGTGGGAGGGTATGGCCGAGCTGTCAGGGGCCAAGCTGATGAGGGCTGCAGCCAGGCCAGCCCCCCGAGGCCTGGCACTGGTGGGGGCAGGATGCGTCCTCTAGCAGCAGGAGGGATGGGGGAGGGCTGTACCTGCCCTGCCCTGCCCCAGTCGTGGTGGGAGCAGTGGGCTCCCCTCCTGGCCGGTCTGGCAAGTCAGTTTTGTTGGCCTGTGAGTCACACCAGCACTGATGAGTCAGATTTTTCCCTTCTTTGTGCCCAGAGCAGCTGGGGAGGGGGTAGGGGGTTTTCTTAGGAAATAGGGCCTCACTCCCTCTGCACTCCCACTCATCCCACTTGCCTTGGAGCTGCTCATTCTCTATGCAGAGGGCTGTGGTTGGCCCTGGAGGAAGAGGCCTTCGTGTCCCCTCAGAAGAGGGTGTCTGGGTGCTGGCCACACTAGGCACAGAAGATCAGGCCCCAGGCTGAGTAAAGTGGACGTGGGAGGGGCGAAGGGGCCTTCCTGGCTAGTAAGGAGAGTGAGGTAGCTAGTCCAGGGCCGTCTGACTCCAAAGCCATGCCCTTGGCCGTGTGGCTTGGCCTGCCCTCTCCTCTCTCTGCAAAGGGGGTATTTTCCTGTGGCCAGTACAGCTAGGTTTCCCCAAGCAGAGGGTCCCCTGAACCATCCCCTTCTTGCCTTTTGACCAGCCTGGCTATAAGCCTTAAAGGGGCTGTCCAGATGGTCAGCCTCAGGCAGGCATGGGGTTCTCCCTGAACACCCCCTGCCGGGCCCTCTCAGAGGACTAATTAAACCCAGCCGCAGCAGCCAGCCAGCTGGGCAGCCTGGTTCCAGACCAGGGCTTCTCAGGCCTGGCCATATTGGGGGGGCTTTTAAACCCCTCTGATGCTCAGGCCATCCCCAGAGCGGGGAAATCAGAATCCTGGGGTGGGCCCCAGGCAGCTGTGTTCGGATGGACCACACTGGATTGCCTCTGAGAGCCTGCCCTCCAGGAGTTGACAGTCACGTTGCAAGGACAGCACAGCTGACGGGGACGCACACGCTGCTGCGGCCCAGGCTGTTGTGGGACGCCAGACCCGGAGGGTCAGAAGAGGGGGCTGTGGGGCTTTGGTGGGAAGAGGGCTTCAGTCCTGCATCCTGACCAGGCAGCGCTTGGGGAGGAAGCCCAGGAGGATGCGGCCTGATGGGGCTGGTGAGTCACGGGCTGTAGAGGAGGAAGAGGAAGAGATGAGTCAGGCGCAGCTGCCTGCAAGGCCCAGGCCTGGCTCTGGAGGGGAATGAATGTGCTCAAGTGAGGACGTCTCTGCTGATGCACAGACCGAGTGTCGTGGATCCTGAGCTGTGCCACGTGAAGAAGCCTTGAGAAGGTGGGATTCCAGGTCTCAGGAGTGTCGCACATCTGTGTGTGCACTTCGTACTTCACACAGAAACTCCCTGGAGCATCTTGAAGTCTCTTTAGGGCAGTTGGAGTGAATGCCTAGGAATGCTCCTAGGGCATTCACATTGGCAGATGTGCTTGGAGAGGTTGAGCCCCTTGCCCCAGGTCACATAGCATGTCACGATGGGAACTGACCCAGGTCTTCTGATGCCAGGTTCACCCCACTGAAGACACAGACCTGAAAGACACTAGCTGAGAGCCTGTTGCTGGGATGTGGACTAAATAATAGGACTTGACCAGCGCTGCTGCTCACCACCCGGAGTGGCAGTGGGCCGGGAGTACAGGGATCTGAAACTGCTCGCTGGATTCCTGCCATCACCTCGGGGTCCCTGATCCTCACGTCCTCATCTGTGAAAGGAGGGGAACAATACTTGCCGAAGAGCGTTGTGCATGCTCTTCGGCAAGTGGGAGGCACGACCAGGGGGAAATTTGTGGGGATCTTTCCCAGCTCCAGCTGCAACAGTTGTGGGCAGACTTGCTGTGGAGCAGAGGGTTGGTCCTCAGATAAGGGATGCAAGAGCCCGCTGGGCAGATGTCACCTGGGCTGTTAGGTTAGCTTAAAGGAAGGTGAATGAAATGGTAAAGAAGATGGAGAAACAGTAGGAGGAAATAGGCATCTTCAGTCTGGAGAACTGCAAAATGTCAAATAGCCTCGTGGAAGAGATTATGGCTTGTTATGTTATTCCAGAGAGCAGAGCCGATGGATTTCAGGTTAAAATAACAATATTAATAATAAAAGCACATGACTACAGTTGACCCTAGAACAACTTGGGGTTAAGGGCGACAACCCTCATACAGTCAAAAATCCACATATAACACTGTTTTTTGAGACAGTATCTCGCTGCTCTGTCACCCAGTCTAAAGTGCAATGGCCTTGTCATAGCTCACTGCAACATCAAACTCCTAGGCTCCAGTGATCCTCCTGCCTCAGCCTCCCAAGTAGCTGGGACTACAGGTACATGCCACCACGCCCAGCTAAATTTTCTAATTTTTGTAGAAACGGGATCTCACTTTTATTCAGGCTAGTCTCAAGCTCCTGGCCTCAAGCAATTCTCCCACCTTGGCCTCCCACAGTGCTAGGATTACAGGTCTGAGCCATAACACCCGGCCCATATACAACTTTTGACTCCCTAAAAACCTAGCTACTAGTAGCCTACTTTGATCAGAAGTCTTACCGATAGCAAACAGTTGATTAACATACATTTTGTATGTTATATGTATTATACTGTATTTTATAATAAAATAAGCTAGAGAAAAATGTTATTAAGAAAATCATAAGGAAGAGAAAATATGATCACTGTTCATTAAGTAGAAGTGGATTATAAAGGTCTTCATCCTTGTCGTCTTCACACTGAGTAGGCTGAGGAGGAGGAAGAGGAGGGGTCTTGCTGTCTCAGGGGTAGCAGAGGCGGATAAAAATCCTCTTATAAGTGGACCTGTGTAGTTCAAACCCATGTTTGTTCAAGGGTCAACTGTACAATGATAGAATAAGCACCTACTGTGTAGCAGATATGGTGCGTGCGTGTGTGTGTTTGTGTGTGTGTATGTGTGATCTTCAGGCTAAGGAAGCAAGAGCTTGGTGGGGCTTGGTGCTAAGACATCACCAGGGGCGCTAGATTAGTTGATTTATTATGTATAAACTTCTTGATTATATTTGTGTGCATGTGAAAATCTTCAGTCCTCCCAACTTCTCTAAGAGGCAGGGCTGTAACCACTCCCTACCTCCTAGAAGAGACTAGAAAGCTTATGGCATGTGCCCAGGGTCACTTAGCTGATTAATTAATGATGGAGCTGATGTTCAAAAGCCCAGGTCTGTCTGACTCCAAAACCTATACCTTCAGCTTTTATGTGTCTCTGTTCTAGATTCATCCAACAGCGTAATAGGCTTCCTCTTGGCCTAGTGAGCACCTTGGCTCATGGGGTGCAAAGAGGCTGAACTGCCTCAGCAGGGCTGTTGCATGGGGTGGGAGGTTAGTCTCTATCAGAGTCTTGAGCTGGTGGCTGGGTCTGTGTTCCTGTCAACCCCATGGGAGACCTGGGTGCCAGTCAGGTGTGGGCACCCCAGCCCAGGTGTCCTGGGAGGGCCCAGCTCTCCGACCCGCTCGTCTCCAGTGGGAAGTGCAAGGGCAGGCCGGCATCCTTGCTCCTCCACTCTGGCTCTTGCTGTGCCTTTTACTTGCTGCTATTTTATTTTATTTTATTTATTTTTTCCATGCTAGTGAGGTCAAATACTTGCTGCTTTTTCCATTGGCATATCCGTTGTCTCTGTGCGTGCCACTCCTGACATTTTCATGCTCTAGTCGTAATTCACCTTTCGCTGGCGGTGGAGTGGTTGGGTAGAAAGAATTTGCCACACACCTCCTGACGCGCGCACACAAACACACACACACACACACACTCGAGAAACGGCTGTGGGGTCTGGAGCAAGTCACGTCACCTCTCAGCCTAGGTGTTCTCATCTGTGAAATAAAGTGGCTAGTGCAGATGACTCTAAGGTCACTCCTGGACTCTGCCATTCTCAGGGGGACATGCCTGGAGGGAGTGGTACATGTCTGAGTGGTATGCTGTGACAGTTGACACCCTGTGGGGCAGAGTCCCGGTGTCAGAAGTCAGGCTTTTCCTCTCGGCCCTGGGGCACCTGCCGCACCTGGTGCTCATTGGGTCCCGCTCCTTGCCAGCAGGCAGGGAGTTTGGGCTGCTGCGTCCAGCTGTAGAAACCACAGTGGCAGAGAAGACCTGCCTCCCCTCCCTGGAGTCCTGAGGTAGCAAGGGGAGTGGCCAGACAGAGGAGATCTTTCTTGTAGCACCCTCTGGAGAGTTCCTGTTTTATTTATTAGCTGCCATTTTCCCTCCTCTGCCCCAGGAAAAGTGCTGACTCCACACTGTGCAGCCAGCACCCGGAGGTGGGCATCTGTCAAGCCCACTCTTTGTCCCTGTCCCACTTAACTTCATTTAACCCCTGCATTCTCCTGCGCTACAAGGTAAAGACCGAGAGTTCGTTACAGCAGGAGTAATTTTTCAGAATCACAGCAACTTTATGAAAAAAAAATGGTATCCTTTGATTGTGTAATGGTAATAAGCATTATTGACTTGGGTTGACTGTAGTAGCTACTGTCTTTTCAGCACTGAGCAGAGCGGTCTCATTTAATCCTTACAGCAATCTGAGGTGGGAGTTATGGGCTCTTTTTATAAGATGGGAACTCTGAGGCTTAGGATGATGAGGTTATCCATCCACGTTCACAATGGTGGTCAGTGGCCAGCGAGAACCCCTAATGCCCATCTCTGAAGCCCATGTGTGAGCAGCCAGATTGCAGAGAGAGGCTACAGTGTCTCTTTACTCATAATTATCTGTGGTCTAGGTTGCCAGAAAACACGTGTGATCAAAGTTCTCTTCTAGAGCTGCTAATTCTGGCGCAGTTCACGTTCAGGCCAGGACCCTGGTTGCACTTGGGAAGAAACACATCAGTACATGGTGAAGACGAGAGTGTATTCCCTGCAAGAGTGGAACATAGGAACCTGAAACAAGAAGTACAGTCACTTTCCAGGCACCCGATGTTTAACTCTGCTTGTGGAGGACAGAATGCTTTCCAGACCAGCCTCAGAAAAGAAGCTGTTAGTTGCATTGCAGGTTAGAACCTGGAGTTAGACCGTGAAGACATGGGGGTTCTGTTCGTAGTTGAGATCAGAAAGGCAGTTTTCCCTGAGGAAGTGGGTACGGGGACTGCTGGGCAGTGCCCAGTTCTGGGATGCCCCCTCCCTCCAGCCTGGCCTGATGCGGCCAGGGGCCATGGGCTGGACGCAGAGCAGATAAAGGCCTGCTCTCCCCAGCTCACCCGCAGCCCACCCCGTGAATGCGCACGTTGTGCAGCGCGGTGAAAGCCCGGCCTGTCTCCACGCTGGTGTGGGCCCCCTTGTCTGCGCCTGCAGCCGCCTCGGCACCGAGGCCTGGGTAGGTCTGTTTCTCTTGGCTGCGATTTCGTCTCTGCCGTGGCCACAGAGGTTTCCGGGCCCTCATCCTCCAGCAGGTCCTCTTACTGTGTACCTAACTTGGTGACTGGTTTTGTCCCTCCTGGACTCCAACCTCCGCCCACCTTCTTCCTTCTTCTCTTCCCATTCAGTGAGATGTGTTCACAAAACGTGGTCCCCCGTTCCCCTTCGCAGGGGTGTCTTACAGGCAGCTGTCTGCTCCCCACTGCTCCCCCATCTGCCCCTCCCTTCTCCAGCTGCTCCTGCTTTTCCTAAACATCCTGTCCATTTCTCTCACTCAAGTGGCCAACAGTTACTGAGATCTGCGGCATGCCAGACATTGACCCAGTCTCTGGGATCAGGAAGATGAACGGGAGGTAGCCCCAGCCTCAGGCCGACAAACAAGGTCAATGCAGAGAACTGCAGCTGCCCTGGGCTGGGTGCCGTCCCGGAGCCCAGAGCAGGCCTCCCAGGGGAAGGGGGGCTCTCTTCCCCGGGACCACCTGGGACCCAGCATGCCCCAAGAGGGATGCAGTTTAGGAAGCCTGACTAGTCACTTAGCAACTGGCTCCACCCCTTTATCTCCCTGAACCCTGGAGCTGGGGCCTAAGGGAATGAATGGGGAGGAAAGGCCCACAGGCCCATAAAGAGGCCACCAAATCTCAGAGCGTGGGAGGCCCCAGCTGACCAGAGCTGGGCCAGCACTTTCCCTTCGAAGTCACCCAGGCTCTGAGGGTCATCCTGGGCTAAGTCTAACTATAAATATCTCGCTTCCTGAAGGGATTACCTGGGCTCCACTTCCCCCGGCTGCACCCTCCCCACCTGGGCTGATCCTTCTTCTGGGACCTTCTGTTCTGTCTGACCTCTTATCCCCGCTGCCAGGTGGGACACTTCAGCCCACCTGCATTCCAGCTGTGACTATTGGGGTGGGAGGGCGAGGCGGGGAGAGATGCCAGTCTGCGTCCTGGCCAGAGGGCCCTTGCCGCTTGCCAGCCAGGCTGTTGGGACAGAGAGGCTCTAGTTCCTTCCCTCTCCTGCTGGAGACATATCGCACCAGGCAGAGCAAGCCCAGACTTGTCACATAATTGGTGCTTCTGGGGAGGACACTGTTGGCCCCATCCCTGGAGCAAGGGCCTGGGGATAGAGCTTGGTAACGAGTGTGGAAATAGCTTGGGGATTGCTGCAGGAATAAATAGGGCTGTCTCCTGGCTAGGGTGGACTGACTGGGGAAATCTCTGCTCCCCTTGGCTGGTCTCAGATTTGGTGTCACACCCCAGTGGCTCACTTATTCTAGTCCCTGCAGCCACAGTAAGGATCTCTTGGGGTCCAAGAACAAGAAGCGAAGGGTCCTCCTGACTTTTCCTCGGCAGACTCTCTCCTGCATCCCCCGCCTGCCTACCGTGCCTGTGCTGTGTGTCGTTCCACTCAATTCAGTAGGTACTTGCTGAGAACCGCCCTGGGGCAAGCCCACTGCAAGGCATGTGGGTATTTACAGAGCAGCAGCCAGGGTCTGCTGTCCTTCTCGTGTCTTGTATCCCCGCTTCTGTGTGAATTCAGCAGTGCGAATTCAGCAGTGCGAATTCAGCAGTGCGAATTCAGCAGTGTGAATTCAGCAGTGCGAATTCAGCAGTGTGAATTCAGCAGTGTGAGTCAGGGTGGGAGCACACACATCTCCCGTAGATGCACACCAGTGCTGGGCAACTTGGAGAGCACCTTCAGTGTTCTCTCTCCCACTCTTCTTCCAGTGCCCTCCCTTGGGGGTAGTATCACCAGACACCATTCATTATCGAGGCCAAACCACAGCATCCACTACCATCATTATCCTCCTCCAGCCCTCCTGCTCTTTTCCCTCTTCACTCTCCAAATCAGCTCTCAGCAGGAGTTGGAGACCATGCACTGAACTGTTGATGTTAAGGTGTGATCGAGCATGCCCTTTCCATTTCTGTTCTGCTGTGCTTACAAATGGGCTGTCAAACCAGAATCAAGTACATACCCTGGCCCAGCCCCTGCAACTAATTTCCTAGGTCCAGGGTGGGCCTGGGAATCTGCCATTTTTTTAAAAAATGAGACAGGGTCTCACTTTGTCACACAGGCTGGAGTGTAGCGGTGTCCTCATAGCTCACTGTAAATTCCTGGGCTCAAGTGATCCTCCTGCCTCAGCCTCCTGAGTAGCTGGGACTACAGGCATGTGCCACCACACCTGGCTAATGTTTTCTTTTTTCACTCCCCATAATTTTTTTTACTTTTTTGTAGAGACAGGGTCTTGCTCTGTTGCCCAGGCTGGGAATCCGTCTTTTTAACCAACACCCCAGGAGATCCTAATGTAGGTGTTTTTGACAACCCTTTGTGGCCCCTGCTTTTACCTGTGTACTCAGACACATGCATTCTCTGTTCAATCACAAACATTTTTTGCTGTTCCCTACCCACCACAATCACAGAAGCCCCTGATTTTGGTGGGTGTTTTGCCCTGTGGCCTCCCTTTGCAAGTTGTGTACCTGACTACACAGTGATCTTTCATTGTTTTAAAATCTCCCTTTAGTCAATGTCACGAAGGAAGGGACTGTTTATCTTGCTCTGTCTTTGACCTGAAGCTTATCTGGGACAGGTGGAGACATAAGTAGAAGCCACTAAATGCTTCTGCTGCTGAAACCAGCAGAGCCTATCCTGGCCCTCGACAAAGCCAGCAAGAGCTGCCAGCAACTAAAATCCTACAGGCTGGGGGCTTTGGACTTCCCAGATCACCACTGCCCTAGACCCCCTCACTCGGCTCCCCAAACTCTTTCTACTTACCATGGCTGCTCCCCCAGAACTCCATGCACCCGCTTTCTTCATTAACAACTTTTATTGTATTATTCTTAATACTAAGGTGTCACACCCTAAATTGTTATTATAGAAAACTTGGAAAATATAAGCCAAAAAATTCATAGGTAACTGCCAATTAGATATAACCACTATTAACATTTTAGTATAAATCATTCCAGTCTTTTTAAAATATATAATTATACATACTTTTTTTCTTTTTTAAGACAGAATCTCACTCTGTCATCCTTGGTAGAGTACAGTGGTATCATCATAGCTCACTGAAACTTCAAACCGGGCTCAAGTGATCCTGCTGCCTCAGCCTCCCGAGTAGCTGGGACTACAGGTGCATCCCACCACACCCAGCTAATTTTTCTATTTTTTGTAGAGGTGGAGTCTTGCTCTTGTTCAGGTTGATCTTGATCTGCCGGCCTCAAGTGATCCTTCTACCTCAGCCTCCCAGAGTACTAGTATTACAGGCATGAGCCACATTTTGCCTTTTTTTAAAAAAAAAAAAAGAGACAGAGTCTTGCTTTGTCACCCAGGCTGGAATGCAGTGGCATGATCATAGCTCACTGTATCCATTAACTCCTAGGTTCAAGTGATCCTTCTGCCTCAGCCTCCCAAAGGATTACAGGTTTTAGCCACTGCACCTGGCTTATACATTTTTAAAAGCAAAAGCTGGAGCACAGAGTACTGGCCATTTGGAAGTTTTTTTCCCTGTATTGTGAACGTTTCCCCACGTTACTCAGCATCCTGCCTCGCTGTCAAAGAATGGCTGCCACCAATGATTTGTATAGATGCACAGATATTTTTTAGCCTTTCTCCTGGTGGTGTACATTTAGGTTGTTTCTAGCTTTCCTCTGTTAAAAACCATGCTGTGGGCCAGGCATGGTGGCTCATGGGTATAATCCTAGCACCCTGGGAGGCCAAGGCAGGAAGATTACTTGAGGCCAGGAGTTCGAGACAAGCCTGAGCAAGAGTGAGACCCCATCTTTACTAAAAACAGGAAAACTTAGCCCGGTGTGGTGGCATGTACCTATAGTCCAGGCTACTCATGAGGCTGAGGCAGGAGGATCGCTTGAGCCCAGAAGTTTGAGGTTGCTGTGAGCTATGATCAAGCCAATGTGCTCTAGCCTCAGTGACAGAACAAGACCCAGTCTCAAAACAAACAGAAAAACCATACTGTGTTAAACAGCTTTGTAGATAAATCTTTGCCACATGCTTATGATTATTTTCTTAGAACAAATTCTTAGAAACCAAATAGCTAAGCCAAAAGGATGTACATTTTTACATTTTTCAGTACCATACCAAGTGCTCTCCAGGAAGTTTGTACCAATTGGTGTAGCGTATGAGTGTTCACGTAAACTGTCCAATTTTTTTTTTTTTTTACTAAACTAACTATAAAATATATTTTTTTAAGTAAATGAAACTAAAATATTGGTAAGTTTGCTATATGCTTAGATGGAAAGCTTTCTTTTCTGTCCTTGTCTATATCTGTGCCTAAGATTGTAAGTACCAGTGTGTAGGGCTCCAGACATCTGGCACATCTCTGGGCCTGGGGAACTTTGTCCATGTTCTTATGCTGAGTGTCTGACCCACTAAGGAACGGACCCAGCACCGCGCAGAGGGGCTGTGGCTGCCCTCTGCTGGCCCAGAGGGGCAGTGACAGTTGCGAAGGCAATGGGCGGGTTCCTGAGGCTCTCACCTTAACCCTGCCTGACCCCTGCACCCTCCACCCCATTCTGATTTTCAGCCACAAAGGCCCTGCTCAGTAGAGTGAGGAATTTTAAAACCGCCATATCCTGGGTCACTGCAGATGCTGTTTATACTCGGAGAGGCTCTCTTGCAGTGTGTGGTCTGTGGGTGAGACTGTTAGGAACCCCAGCTGCTGTCTGAGTGCAGGGGGAGGTAACCTCGAAGGCACTTCGGAAGAGGTTTGTGAGCCAAGGCAGCATCTCTCAGGTACACGCGTGGCCTCCTGAGGTGACAACTTTGAAAGGGGCCACCATGGGGCTGTGTTTATTTTAAAGATCAGTTCTCAAGAGAGAGCGAGCTGCAGGTACACACAGTTACAGCCCAGATGTCCTTGCGGTCACAGTCCAGCAACCACTGTGTCGGGAACAGAGCCAAAAGGTGAACATTTGAAATGTCCCGAAGCCTAGTCTCTTTCTTCTGCAGGAAGCTTCTTTCTTAGACCATGCTGACAGCGTGGTTGTGCCCTTCCTGGGCCCTCCGCAGATTCACAGTGGTCCGTTAGCTGGACCTGACCTCCACCCATGCTAGGAGCAGCAGATAGAGACCAGGAAGAAGTGACATCTGGCAAAGAGAAAGGAGGTGGGGAAACCACAGTAATCAGCTCGAGAAGTTAAAAAGCCAGTGAAGTTAAGAAGTCATTGAGTGAAGGCGGGTCCCTGAGGGTGTCACTGTAGCATGACTGTGAGGGCTGATGGATCAAAGCCCTTATTAGGAAGTCATCAGTGCCTAAGAATCAAAAAGAAAAGGAGTCCAGAAACGGAGCTACTTCCTTGGTCAAGGCACAAACACCTCCAGGCCAAACTTCACAAAAAATACTAGAAAAAAATTGTAATCAT
Organism: Microcebus murinus; assembly: GCF_040939455.1. Classification (NCBI taxonomy): domain Eukaryota; kingdom Metazoa; phylum Chordata; class Mammalia; order Primates; family Cheirogaleidae; genus Microcebus; species Microcebus murinus. The sequence goes on along the minus strand of NC_134117.1, from coordinate 28,207,446 downwards.
CATTCCTTTAGTGCCTCCTTTCTGTCTTTCACATTGAAGCCTTTGATCTATCCAGTTTTGATTTTTGTGGCTGGCCTGAGGTAGGAATTCCATTGTATATTTTTTTATGTGCAGAACCTGTAGTCCCAACACCACATATCAAATAGTCCATCTTCCACCCCCATCAGCAATGTTCTTTCTCACTTTAAGCAAGTTTTTCTGTTCATGCCTGGGTCTATTTTTGGACTCTATTCTAATTTGTCTGTCCCTCTTGCAGTACTGTGCTGGCTATGGCTTTATAATTAGTATTGATAATGGCAGTGCAAGTTCTCCCACTTCATTCTTCTCTAGGAGCAGCTTTGTTCTTCTATAGATATTGTAGAATCATCTTGCCAGGTTCCTTGGGAAAAAGCTCCTAGTTGGGAATTTCATTGGAATTGCATTAAATTTATAGATCAGTTTAGGAGAGGAGGAACATCTCTATTGTTTCTTTCAATATTGCTTCATCCACATTCTTCCTCTTGTATCCTTCTGGAAATTCTAATTTAAAGTATTAGGCCATCTGAATTTCAATTGTTATATTTTTCATTTTTAAGGGTTCTATATGATTCTTTTAAAATCTACTTGGGCCAGGTATGGTGGCTCACACCTGTAATCCTAGCACTGTGGAAGGCCGAGGCAGGAGGACCGCTTGAGGCCAGGAGTTCAAGACCTGTCTGAGCAAGAGCGAGACCCCATCTCTACAAAAAGTAGAAAAATTAGCCAGTGTGGTGGCACATGCCTGTCATCCCAGCTACTTGGGAGGCTGAGGCAGGAGGATGACTTGAGCCCAGGAGTTTGAGGTTGCAGTGAGCTAATGCTGACACCACTGAACTGTAGCCTGGAAGAGAGAGCAAGACCCTGTCTCAAAAAAAAAAAAAAAAAGGCTGGGTGCTGTGGCTCACGCCTGTAATCCTAGCTCTTGGGAGGCCGGGGCGGGCGGATTGCTCAAGGTCAGGAGTTCAAAACCAGCCTGAGCAAGAGCGAGACCCCGTCTCTACTATAAATAGAAAGAAATTAATTGGCCAACTGATATATATATAAAAAATTAGCCGGGCATGATGGCGCATGCCTGTAGTCCCAGCTACTCGGGACTGGCTATGGCTGAGGCAGAAGGATCGCTCGAGCCCAGGAGTTTGAGGTTGCTGTGAGCTAGGCTGACGCCACGGCACTCACTCTAACCTGGGCAACAGCGAGACTCTCTCAAAAAAAAAAAAATCTAGTTGGTCATTCCTTATTACTTACTCGTATTGTTAATGTACTCTTATTTCTTAAACTTGGTATTTCATAATCTGTGTCTGATAAGTTCCATATCCAACGTCTTTGTAAATCTGATTCTTCTGTCTGCTGTTTTTGCTGGCTGTGGCTCATATTGCCTTGTTTCCTTGCCTGTTGTGAGTTTCTTTTTTAAACTATGACCTTATTATTTATTTTCCTTGGAACTTTATCTTGAGAATTCTTTGAGGCCTGGTTTGAAGTTGTTTTCCTCCTAAGAGGGTTTGCATTTCCTTCTGCAACCCCGGGAACACTTTAAATTAAATGTTTTGCTTTATAGAGTTTTCTGCCCACACAGGTAGCTGTGAATTCAGATGGCAAACACAGGATTTAGTCGGCACTGAGGCGGAACTCTCACTCAATCACTGTGTGACCTGGGGCCAGTCATTTAATCTCTCTAAATCTGCCCTATCATCTGTGAAATAGCAGTAATAATACCTACCGCCTAAGGCTATTGCAAGGATGAAATGGGATAATGTGTATAAATAAAGAGCTTACTTGGGGTCCTTTCACACAGCTGGTGGTCAGTGAATGCTGTTCTCTCCCTCCTCTTCCTGCCCCAGCCAGGAGTGGCCTGGTGGCAGCCTCCAGCCTTGGTTCCAACTGTCACTTGTAGGATCTGAGTTACAGTGGAAGCTGAGTACCTTACACCTCACTCTGCAGATCACTCTGCCTCCAGCTTTGAGATGACTGAGCTTCCAGAAGCCTTTGAGAGACACCTCTACCCTCAGTTTGGCCGTGGTCTAGAGTTGTCTTAAAGATCCCTAGGAGCTGGGTAACAAGAAAAATGACATTTGACAGAATTGCTTTTTTTTTTTTTTTTAGATGCCGCAGGAATTTTTGGCTGTTGATCAGTTATGATTTTAGTAGCAAGACATTAAAATTGTTGATAATTTTTAATCATTTGGGAAGTTTACAGTAATATAAGTGAAATAAACAAAAAGTTGTACATTGTACATAAACCTCTTATATCCTTTCTGGAACACAAAATATAAGCAAATACACTTCATAATATTAACTCAACTATATTGAGAAAAATGGGGGAAGAGGAAGCGAGAAGGAGATAGATTGAGGCGTTAACAGTGATTACGTCTGAATGGTGGGGTTCTGAGTGGCAGCATGGTACAGACAGTGGTCAGAGGTGGGCTTTGGCATCAGAAAGTCTTCACTAAGTCAGTACCTGTGTGTCTTCAGACAAAAGGCAAACTCTGTGGGTCTTGGTTTCCCCATCTGTTGGGTGGTTTTGAGGATCAAATGAATAACGAGTCCCACGTGCCTCACCTGTGATGTGGCACAAGTCGGCTCCATAGATGGTGGCAGTTACTATTTTTACATGTGTGGATTCTTTCCAGGTTTTTAAATACTGAACATGTACTGCTTTCTAATCAAAGAAAGAATAAAATTAAAACTTAACAGTAGAGACAAAGACAGCATATGCTTTGCGGACAAAAGTACTCTATGCGCCTGGGTTGGGTACATGGAATGTCCTGACTGTTCCCTGCTGTTGAGGAAGGGCCCCAGGGACCTAAACACTTAAGAGCGGCTGCCAGGGCGTGGCCCAGGGAGGCGCGAGAGAGCGGACCGCAGCTCGAGCGGCGTCAGAGATGCTGAGCCTCTCTCTGTGTCCTGCCCAGGCCGCAATGAGCCCCTGAAGAAGGAGCGGCTCAAGTGGAAGAGTGACTACCCCATGACCGACGGGCAGCTGCGGAGCAAGCGAGACGAGTTCTGGGACACGGCGCCCGCCTTCGAGGGCCGCAAGGAGATCTGGGATGCCCTCAAGGCCGCCGCCTACGCTGCCGAGGCCAACGACCACGAGCTGGCCCAGGCCATCCTGGATGGAGCCAGCATCACCCTGCCTCATGGTGAGTGGGCAGGGCCAGGGCTGTATCCCTGCTGCAGCTAGGGAGTCATCAGCACAGCCGAGGGGTACAGGAGAGCCGGTGGCCAGCCACGTGTCAGGAGGTCCTATCCAAGCTGGAGTTGGGGGGAGCGGGTATTCTCTTACTCATTCAAGCAACTCTCACTGAGCATGGGCCAGGACACAAAGGAAAATAAGACATGGTTCCTGCTTGCCTAATGAGAGAACAGAAAGGCACCAACAACCCTGCAAAGTAGTGTGATGAATGCAAGCTAGAGACTTGCTCAGGGCGCTGTGGGGTCCCAGAACATCTGAGACACTGACCTTCTATTGGGTTATTATGTGCTGGGCACTGAACGAGAAGCTTCACTACATTATCTCATTTAAGTTCATAGCAGTCTTATGGGGCCGTGTAAAGCAGAGGGTCACAGTGGAACTCTGGAGTCATGGACCCGGGTTTTACCTTGAGTGTTTCCCTTTCCTAGCTGCATGACCTTGAGCTTCTTGAATTTAGAGCCTAAGTACCTTACAGCTGTAAAGGGGAGATGATTATTAGGATTCAAGAAGATACACATAACATCATTTAGTCCAGTCCCAGCACTTAGTAGGTGCTCAAAAGACAGTAAACATTTCTATAGGCATTAACATTGTACCAGTAAGGAAATTGCGGTCTGTGAAGAGCAGGGCCTGTGCTGTTTCCTTTGTCCTTATAACCCCAGCAGCCGGCACATGTGTACAAATGAAAAGTTAAGTAATGTGCTAGGGTTGAATGAGCCCATACCTGGTGGGACCAAAGGTGTCAGCCCAAGTCTTCCTGACACCAGCCTCTGTCCTCCTCTGGTCATAAGGCTGTCCCAGGGAGACCTGACTATGGTGTGGCCATGGCAGTTGTATTAGTCTGCTCAGGCTGCTATAACAAAATGCCACACACTGGGTGGCTTCAACAGCAGACATTTATTTCTCACAGTTCTAGAGGCTGGGAAGTCCAGGATCAAGGTACTGGCCAATTTGGTTTTTGGCGAGAGCTGTCTTGCTGGCTTGCAGGTGGCCGCCTTCTTGCTGTGTCCTCACATGGAAGGGAGGGGCAGAGAGAAAGTAAGGCAGTGTCTGGTATCTCTTACAAGAACTGTAAGCCAGGCACAGTGGTGTGCACCTGTTGTCACAGCTACTTTGGAGGCTGAGGCAAGAGGATTGCTTGAGCCCAAGAGTTGGAGACCAGCCTGGACAACACAGCAAGACTCTATCCCTTAAAAAAATCAAAACAGAGCTCTTAATTGTATCAGACCAGGACCCCACCCTTATGTCCTCATTTAACTTTAATTACTTCTATATAGGCCCCATCTCCAAATAGAGTCACACTGGGTTAGAATTTCAACATAAGAATTTGGGGGGACACAGACATTCAGTCCATGACAGCGGGTCCCTGAGCCAACTCTGACGGCCCTGCCTCTCCCATAGGCACCCTCTGTGAATGCTACGACGAGCTGGGCAATCGCTACCAGCTGCCCATCTACTGCCTGTCGCCGCCCGTGAACCTGCTGCTGGAGCACACCGAGGAGGAGAACCTGGAGCCCCCCGAGCCCACCCCCAGCGTGCGCCATGAGTTCCCGCTGAAGGTGCGCCTGTCCACGGGCAAGGACGTGAGGCTCAGCGCCAGCCTGCCTGACACGGTAGGGCAGCTCAAGAGGCAGCTGCACGCCCAAGAGGGCATCGAGCCGTCCTGGCAGCGATGGTTCTTCTCCGGGAAGCTGCTCACAGACCGCACACGGCTCCAGGAGACCAAGATCCAGAAAGATTTTGTCATCCAGGTCATCATCAACCAGCCCCCGCCACCCCAGGACTGATGGGCCCACGGACCGCAGGGAAGAGAGGCCCCTGTGGGGCTGAACGGCCCCCTCTGGAGCACTAGGCCCCGCCCTGCTGCTGCCTTCGAGTGCTGTTAGTCCTCCAGCCTGGCGTGTGGCTGCTGGCTGAGCCGTGAAGGGACCATGCTTCCCAGGGCACCCAGGGAGCAGGCTGCCACACACAGGCCTTGCAGCCTTGTCGGAGAGGAGGTGAACGAGGGCCTCTACCCTGTCTCTCTCCCGCAGCAGGTTCCAGCCACGAGGGCCAGCCAGGAGGCCCCTGGAGCCCAGATCTGTCATCTGGTGCTGCCGGCTGTGCTCACTCCGGTTTTCTGCTCAGGGTCTGAAGCAGCTGCTGTCTCCCTCCTCTGTCCCTACCCCTGGCTCTGCTCTGGGCACAGTGCCAGTCCCCTACAGGGGGAGGGAACCACCAGTGAGCCCCAGGGCTCCGGGAGCCTGAGGCGGGCCTTTGCCTCCCTGCCCCCAGCACAATCGGCAGAGACGAGGCGGTGGGGGCGCTGGGCTGTTGAGGCAGGGGTCTGCACAGGGCCTTCTCCTGGCTATAACCCAGGCGGCAGAGTCTGCAGCCTGGTTATGGCCCCACAGCAGGTCCCTGTGTACAGACATATCTGCATATTTATCAATAAAGCCTTTTGCTCCTTCTCTCTTGCCTGGCACGTGACTGAGTTCTTCTGCAGCTCTGTGGAGCTAGGGCTTGTTCTGGTGTGGCAACAGGTGCGTGCCCGGCTTCCCCAGCTGCGTGGGCACAGCAGGGTGGACATGCAGAGTGAACCGTGGACTGCTAGTCCTCTGGGCCCTGATCCCAACTCCTCCTGTGTTCTCATGGGTCCTCAGAAAAGCCACTTAACCTCTGAACCCACTTAGCTTCTCTTTAAAGTGGAGCTGAGGCCGCCTGCCTTGCCTGCTCCATCAGTTGCTGGGTGGATTAAACAGGAAAACAGGTGTGAAAGTGCTCAGAGCCTGCGGCAGCAGGAGGGCATGGCCCTCATGGCAGAGGTGTGCGGGAAGTCCTGGAGACACCATGCCTGTCCGGATGTTAAAGCAACATCTCTGACAGATTTAATTTAGATCATGAACTCGTGTCAGAGCTTTGTGTTGACTCGCTGGCAAGAGAACCGGAGAGCAAAAGGAACCAGTTCCTTGTGCCTCCTTGGGGGACTCTTAAATAAGGTTGTTTGGCGAAGGGCAGGCATGTGAGCTCCGCGGAAGCACAGAGCTGGGTGTCTGCGCTTCCTGGGGAGCCCTGGCATGATGACCCAGGGCTCGATCCTGCAGGTGCCAGGTGTGGACCTGAAAAAGTACAGATCTGCTTCCTCTTCCAATTGAGTATTTTTCCTTCTCAGTGAGCATGGCCGGCCCCAGTCAGGGTAGGCTGGCACCGTCTGGACCTGACAGGGAAAGCACGGGAGAAAAGGATGACCCTGAGCAGCTGGCAGCCCTCAGCAGCTAGCTGGTGTTGGCACTGCACTCTGGCTTCCTGAGACCCTTCACTTGAAGCAAGACCCTGTAACCCCTGCAGAGGACTGCCCCCAGGCCTCTGAGGGAGGAGACAGATGGCTAAGTTTGTCCACGAAGTCATGCCGCCAAATGCAATGGTGCATCACTAGGGGGCACTGTGGGACCCCAGAGAGGCAAAGGCTGTCGGGAGCCACCGTCAAAGAGGGAGGCAGCTGCACTTACTCCTGCCACTGCCCTACTACTCTTGCTGGACAAGCAGACTCTGCCCTCCTTGTAGCCGGCGGGGCCTATTGCAGGACAGCCTGGGGGTGCAGACCTGTCAGGTTCCCACGTGTGGTTTTCAGGCCCCCTTGCTGGTGCTGGCTGGCCAGGGTTTCCAGGCATCCAGCAGGTGGCACTATCATCCGGGCGGGGGCATGCAGCCAGCAGGTCCTTTGTGCAGCCCAGCTGCCCCGGCTGAGGCCCAGCCAGGCCCAGCACTCAGGACAGAGGCTGGACAGGCTCCCTCCTGCAGCCCTGCTCTTGGGGTGTCGTGCCCTCTGGCTCTGATAGGTCAGGGACTTGGGGGGCAACTGGCCTTGCTCCCTGGCCCTGGTCCCCTCTGCTTCCTGGGGCTGCCTGAGGTGAAGGTGACAGGTGGGGGAGGCAGGTGGAGAATTGGGCCGGTGAGTCATGGAAAAGGCGCCCGGCCGGGCGGGGGTGGGTGCTCTGGCCTATAAAGCCCCCGAGGCCCTGTGGCCTGCAGAGGCAGTCATGGACGGCACCATGGAGGGCTCCGAGGCGGTGCAGAGAGCCACAGCGCTCATCGAGGAGCGGCTGGCACAGGAAGAGGAGAGCAAGGTGCGGGCAGGGTGTGAGGGATCCTGCTATGCCGTCAAGGGGAGGGAGAGCCTGGCTGCCACACCTTTGATGGAGAGAGGGGGACAGGTGTCCCCAAAGGCCCAGCTGGTCCCATTCCTGCCTTGGGTGTTCCTGGCAGAGGGGGTTGGTAGCGGTGGGAGACCGAGGCTTCAGCCCCCAAAACTGAGAGCCAGTGGGGTGGGGGCACCGAGCTGGGTTCATGAGACTCTGCCCACCCACCTGGGCTTTGGGAGATGGGTGGGCTGTACAAGGCAGACAGCTGGGACCCTGCCTGGGACTGTCAGGAACGTGTGGTCCTGAGATCCCCCAGCTGCTGGGTGGGAGGCTGGAGCAGGAGAAACTCTAGCGTTTGGTCCCTGAAGAATAAAGATCTGGGAACAGAGTGAGGAAGGAACAATGGGGAAGGAAGCGGGGATTTTCCTAGGACTGCCAGCCGGGCCTGGGCAGGCCTTTGAATCTTGGTGCGCTGCGTAATTGTGCTTTCTCAGGGATAAGGAAATAGAGTGGGAGTGCTGGCAGAAAAATCGTTTGAGCTCAGGAGTTTGAGACCTGCCTGAGCAAGAGCGAGACCCCATCTCTACCAAAAATAGAAAAGATTAGCTAGGCATGGTGGCGCTTGCCTGTAGTCCCAGCTACTTGGGAGGCTGAGGCAGGAGGATCCTTGAGCCCAGGAGTCTGAGGTTGCTGTGAGCTAGACAGATGCCACGGCACTCTACCCCAGGCAACAAAGCGAGACTCTGTCTCAAAAAAAGGGAAGGAACACAAAGGGAGGGTGAATCATCCTGACTATGAGCCTTCAAGGACTTCTGTTGATAGGATGATGTTTGAGCTGGGCATTCAGGGTGGTAAGTGGAGTGCAAGGGGAGAGCATTCCAGGCTAAGGAAATGACAGGAGCTAAAGGAGGGAGAGCATGGCTGTTGCGAGAAAGTCTGGTGGCAGGGGGTAAGGCTGGAAAGGAGGCAGAGGACAGACCAGAGAGAGCCATGTAAAAGATATTTATTCTATGGGAAGTAGGGAGCCACTAAATGTTGTTGAGTGAGGGAGAGTGGTACCACTTGACTGACTTTAGGACAGCAGCTCCGATGGCCCTGAGAAGAACTTGTTGGAGGGGAACAGCTCGCCCTAACAGGAACAGAAGGTAGGAGATAAATCAGTCTGCAGTTAGATGCCATTCAAAAAAGGAAGTGTGACTGAATGAGGAGTGAGGAAGAGGACAGGGTCAGGACCCCAAGGGAAGAAGAGATCAAGTTGCCAAGGCGGAGCTTGGACTGAGCCTGCTGTGTCCTGGCTAGGGCATCCCTGGAGCTCCAGGAATCCGCATCTCACTCCCCCAAGGGCAAGTCCATGGCTGGCCAGTGCCAGGCAGGTGAGTCATGCCGCTGTGCCATTTCTGGAGTGCTGCCACTAGACACAGGGACTTCAGCAAGGGGACACAGAGCAGTCCTCATCCGTTCATTCATCTAGCAAATATAGCTACAGGGCTGTCAGGACACCTCTGAGTGCCTGCTACATGGCAGGCCCTGTGCTAAGCAGTTTACAGGCATTCTGTCATTTAATCTGCAGGACAATCTATGAAGTAAGGTGGGAGTTTTGTTTTGTTTCATGAAACTAACATCTAATTCAACAAATGCTTATTGAGCACTCACTGTGTGCCAGCCCACAAAGACAAACCTGAAGTGAGGGGATACAGGGTCTAAGGAAGACATGGTGAGCATTAGAGTCCCCAGTTGCTTCCACCAGGCCCCAGCCTAGTAGGGGTCTTTGAGGAAAGACGCTGTCTTGCCTGTGCACCCTCCCTGGGGGTGGGAGGAGAAGGAGGGCCCGGGACGCCAGCTCAGGGGCTGGAGCTCTGCTGCGGGGAGCTTAGTGGGTTAGGTCATCACTGAGTACGTAGCAGGTAGACAGAGGTGCTGAGCCTGCTTGCCATCATCTGTCCACCCGTTCCTTCATTCACCAAACATTCACTAAGCTCCTAATGTATGCTAGGGCCTGTCCTAAGTGATGGGGATACCAAGACGTTAAGACACAAGCTGGGGCCAGGCGCGGTGGCTCACACCTGTAATTCTAGCACTCTGGGAGGCCGAGGCGGGCAGATTGCTCGGGGTCAGGAGTTCGAAACCAGCCTGAGCAAGAGCGAGACCCCATCTCTACTATAAATAGAAAGAAATTAATTGATCAACTAATATATATAGAAAAAATTAACCGGGCATGGTGGCGCACGTCTGTAGTCCCAGCTACTCGAGAGGCTGAGGCAGCAGGATTGCTTGAGCCCAGGAGTTTGAGGTTGCTGTGAGGTAGGCTGATGCCACGACACTGCAGCCTGGGCAACAAAGCGAGACTCTGTCTCAAAAAAAAGACACAAGCTGGCCCTCTGGATGCTCCATGAGGAACCCAGCCATAGTCCCTCATGCAGCAGTAGCTGCAGCCCCAGGTCAGCCCTTGTCCTTGGAAGAACATGCAGTGTTCAGGTGAGGCCAGCACTGGGGAGTCCCCAAACCATGTAAGCCCAACATGAAAGGAAGAAAGCAGTAGACAACAGAATCTTCAAAATGAAGATGTGGGAAATCAGCCTTCAAACCTTCCTTGAAAAGGCTGACACCAGAGCACAGGGAGCCATGAGAAAGGCACTCCAGCACTCTGTAAGGGTGGCCATTCCTCCCCAGCAGCCACCGTACGAGCTGTGTGGGGGCACTCCAGAGATGCCAGCGCCAGCACTTCACAGAGAGAGAAATAGCCCAAGAAAACTCGAGCTACAAATGGAGAGCAGCCTGGAAGGGAGTTGAACCCATGTTATCACAGTGAGAAAAAGGTTAATGGAGTCCACTGTGGGCTGAAAGCTGAGGCCTGAGCTCAAGCAATCCTCCCACCCCAGCCTCCCGTAGCTGAGACTACAGGCATTCACCACCACGCCCAGCTAATTTTCCTATTTTTTGTAGAGACAGAGTCTTGCCGTTGCTCAGGTGAGTCTCAAACTCCTGGCCTGAAGCGATCCTCTTGCCTTGCCTTGGCCTCCCGGAGTGCTAGGATTACAGGCATGAGCCACTGCCCCAGCCCAAAGTGAATTTTTAATGCCAAAAAAGTAATAATAAAAAAAATCATCTTGGTACTTGAAAAAGTGAATGTACTTAACTTCCTGAGAAACTCACCCTGCTGGTCTTTAATCTTGTTTAGCCTGGACCCAACGCCAGTCAGCAGGCAGGTGTTTGAGCCCAGGAAGGGAATGGTGGAACTTGCCCCTTTTGGGGGCCTCTCCAAGAGGCCTGCTCTTGCCTGGGGCCCTCCAGGACCAGCCTGAAGGGCTCTGAAACCACCCAGGGGGCAGTTCCTGGGGGGATGTCCTTAGAGTGGTTGGGGGAGAGGCCACCTGTCTACCTACGTGCTGGAGAAGGTGCTTTCCTTGGCTCACCAGAAACTCCAGGGAGGCGCCCACCAGAAGCTGCCCATGAACTTGCTGGTGCTGGAGGATGAGAAGCGCCACGGGGCCCAGAGTCCAGCATTAGAAAAGGTTAAGGTAAGCACCGGAGAACCCAGTGTCTGTGCTCGGGGGGCGGGCCAGGCGCTATGGCCTGGCTCCTGCTCCCCTCTCGTGGCCCGGGACCAGCAGCTCAGCACCCCTGGGAGCCAGTTAGCACTGCAGAATCTCCGCCCCACCCAGACCTGCAAAGTCGGAATCCACCCACTCCCGTCGGAACCATGTAGTCCCAGAGGAGAGTCGGACCTTGGTTCCTTCTCTCTTGAGAAGGTCTCCCTACCCCCCCCACCCTACCCCCACCTCCAGCTCAGCTCAGGGGTCTCCCAAGCCCCCCAGACTCTGTGCCCAGCGAGCGGGTTGACCGGCCATGCCCACGCAGGGCCAAGAGCGCGTGCGCAAGACGTCCCTGGACCTGCGGCGCGAGATCATCGACGTGGGCGGGATCCAGAACCTCATCGAGCTGCGGAAAAAACGCAAGCAGAAGAAGCGGGACGCCCTGGCCGCCTCCCAGGAGCCGCCTCCGGAGCCCGAAGAGATCGTAAGGGTCCTGGGAGGACACCTGTGTGGGCAGGGGGAGTGGGGAGGCCTCGGATCGCGGGGGGCGGCCCTCGATGACTGGCCCCGCGCGCTGCAGACCGGCCCTGTGGACGAAGAGACATTCCTGAAAGCGGCTGTGGAGGGGAAGGTGAAGGTCATTGAGAAGTTCCTGGCTGACGGGGGTTCCGCTGACACCTGCGATGAGGTGATGCCCTCCCACCCCTGCACCCGCCCCTCCCCACTCCTGTGATCCTGGCCCAGCCCACTGTGGGCCTATGTGAGAAGAGCCATGGGTGTTTTCTGTGGGTGGGGGCGTGGGGGGTGCGCAGAATGCGATCCCCCCTTCCCCACACAGGAATTTACCTAAATCTCTTTAGACCCTTTTGCAACTCCAGCCACCCACAGAGTAACAATTGTCACATGTTTATTTAGGGAAGACAGAGGAATAGTATCAAATAAATGAGGCCAGAACCAGGAGATTTGGTCTCAGAAGAAATCCCATCTTTACTACTCACTAGTTGAAGGACCTGTGGCTGGGCTGATCCCCCATCAGTGCCTCAGTTTCCTCCTCTGTTCCTCCTTACAACATGTTATGGTAACCAAACGGAATATTAGCACCTCAATAAGTATTTACTGAATGAATGAAAAAACTATAAAGCACATACCAGGATATGATATTTTTGTTTCTCATGGTATAATATCATACTTCCTTTTAAAAATTATTTTTATTTTATTATGGTAAAACATAACATGAAATATGCCATTTTAACATTTTTAAGTGTACAATTTGGTGGCATTAACTACATTCAAAATATTGTATGACCATTGCCACTATTTTCAAAATTTTTCCATCATCCATCATACTTCTTTTTGTTTTCCCTGAAACTGCCTCTTTTACACCTCATAGGGTGCTCCCTTGCTCTCATATCCTGGGAATCCATACATTAATTGTTTCCCACCTTTGGTCTGCATTATGGTAGCCTTTGACCACATGTCCTTTCTGTCCTTTAGGCTCCAGGGTCTTAATCTTCTTGGTCTGTCCAAGCCCTGTCCTCCCTCTGAGCACTGTACTAGGTTTGGGGAGTACAGAAAAAGAAAAAAATACAGGGTTGAGAGTGGTGGGGAGATCGAAGCATAACCAGATCATTAGAATACAGAAAGGTACTCACTGTGGCCCTAGTGTTTTAAGAGTCCAAAGCAGAAAGCGGCTGCCCTGTGAAGGGAGGAAGTTTATTCCTTCCTGGAATCAGTAGTCAGTGGGCCATGCCCATCCTGGCCCTGTGCTAGGCACTCAGGGGAAATAGAGTTCAGCGAGACTTAGCCAGCCCTGGAATGCCCTCTTGCAGGCAAGGGTCATCTGGGCCCCTAGGGCAGCTGTGGCCTAGGCCTTTTAAGGAAATGATGGCACCTGAGCTGCATCTTGAGGGCATAGCAGATTTCATTAAGCACTCACAGGGAATGAGGGCAAAATAGGCATGCGCAACAGAGAGAACAGCCTATGCAAAGGCACGGCTGGATATGCTTAGGGGGCAGTGAGAAGGTCAGAGTCCTTGGGGCAGAGGGCTCCAAGGCTGGTCTGGATAGAGCATAAAGGAGCTGGCATAACACAGAAGATGTGGGGACCCACACAGGGGTCAGACTCAAGCTGAGGTAAGGCCTGGGCCTCAGCTTGGGTGGGAGACAGGCTCAGGCCTGGGGCCAGAGCCCAGGCCCTGACAGCATCTCTGGGGACAGTTCCACCGGACAGCACTCCACCGAGCCTCCCTGGAGGGCCACATGGAGATTCTGGAGAAGCTTCTGGAGAGTGGGGCCACTGTGGACTTCCAGGATCGGGTGAGCAAGAGGACAGGTATTGGGTGGGAGGCAGAAGGTGGGTCCAGCACCAGCAGACCCCCTCTCCCTGCCAACCTGTGCCAACCTAAAACACAAACAGGCTGCTCAGGGGCCAGGCCCCACCTCTAGTGGGTTGTGTGACCTTGAGTGAGACCCATATCCTCCATGAGCCCCTCTGTAAATCTAGCTTAGACTAGGTGGGCCCTGAGGGTTCTTCTGCTCCCCTCAGTCCATTGCCAAGTGCAGGAGTGCCTCTGTTGGTTCCTGGTACCTTTTCCTCTTGGCTGGGGTCCTTTCTCCCAGGCACTTTCTTCCCCGCAGCTTCACAATGAAGCCCCATCCTTCCCTTGTAGCTGGACTGCACAGCCATGCACTGGGCTTGCCGCGGGGGCCACTTGGAGGTGGTGAAACTCCTGCAAAGCCGAGGAGCAGACACCAGTGTGAGGGATAAGGTGAGGTAATGATGCTCAGATGCAGCAGATATTGGGGTGGCCGTGCGTAGGAGGGTGGGGGACAGGGCAGAGGGCAAGAAAGCCCATGAGGCAGGAAAGTTGTGAGCTGGTCTGGTTTCTGGAGTGGCTGCAGAATACAGAAGCTAAAACAGTGTCCAGCTGGCCTCCAAGCCAGGGACAGGACCCTGCCATTGCCTGCAGGCCCTTGAGGGACCACCATCTGGGGATGGGAGGAGGAAGAACAGAGGAGGGGAAGGACAAGAGACCCACTGACTTGGGGGCTTTGGGGCCACTCAATGCAGGATTTGTTCATCCATGCAATCCTTTCTCATCCTTCTGTCTATCCATTCATCCATCCATCCATTTATTTATTTATTCATGCACCATACTTCATTCATTCCTTCATGTGTAACCTTGAACAAGTGACTTAGTCTCTGTTCCTCATCTGTAAAATGTCTTGTAGAGTTCTTGTGTATATTAGGTGGGAAAATGTATGTAAACAAATTATTTATTACAATGCATAATTGAATTATAGTTAATGTAAAACATAAGGCTAATGTACTGATGAGCTTTTGCAATGCCCATAACATTTATCTCTCAATAAATGACATCTGTTATAATTATTAAAAGAAGATGGAGAAATGAACAGTTGCTCACAGCTGGTTGAGAGGGCTTCCCAGAGGAATCAGCATTTAAGGATTTAGAGGTAGATCCTTGGATAGGATGGTGGGAAATTGTACCATTCCCTGCTCGTCCAGGGCTCAGGCCTTGGCACTAGGACTTGGAAGAGGGATTAAGCTGGAGTTAGGACAGCCCCGGACCCGAGGGGTTCCACAGTCCAGGTCCCCTCAACTGCAGTTCCTGTTTACTCCCCACCCAGCTGCTGAGCACACCCCTGCACGTGGCGGTCCGGACAGGGCACGTGGAGATCGTGGAGCACTTTCTATCCCTGGGCCTGGACATCAATGCCAGAGACAGAGTGAGTCCCAGCCTGCCCACTGCTCGGCCCCACTGTGGGTGTGTGGGCAGCCTGCAGGCTCCCACCAGCAGTGTCCATCCCTTTGGGACCCTCAGGACACTGACTCCTGATCAGGGTCTCTAGCCCACCTCCCATCACTCTGCCCCTGCCTGCTGCCCACAAGGGCCGCGCTGAGTGCCACAATGGCTCTAGGAAGGGGACAGTGCCCTGCATGATGCTGTGAGACTCAACCGCTACAAAATCATCAAGCTGCTGCTCCTGCATGGGGCTGACATGATGTGCAAGAACCTGGTAAGTTCATTTCTTCCCTGATTCAGGAATCCGTGTGAGCGTTCACTCAGGGGAGGGTCTGTCCTAGCTCCAGCCTAGGGACACATATCACTGGCTCTGGCCCATCACCACAGGACATGAAGTTGTCCCCTCCAGAACACCATTCCAACTACCTGCCTTCCCAGCTCTCTCTCTGCATGTCTGTGTCTAGAGTGCAACTGCAGAGAAACGACCGCAGGAGGACTTCCCCAAAGGCCCCCAAATAGGCCAGAGGGGTCCTCAAATGCATGTCCATGGGGTCCAAATCATGGAGGGCCAGAGCTGGAAGGAACCTGAGCACTCGGTTGGCATGACCACTGCCAACACACCATGTCAGTTCCTGGTGTCCTCAAGTTGTCTTAAGACCTGTGTCCGCCTAGTCCAAGCTCTTCTTTGGGGCCCAGAGCAGTCACAAAAGAGAGGGACATAGGAGAGTCCCTCTGGCTCAAGAAAGGCTAAGGGGGTGATGGGAAACACAGGATGATAAGGAGAGGGTAAAAGGGGTTTCCAACCTCAGCATTATTGACATTTTGGGCTGGATAATTCTTGATTGTGGAAGACTGTACCATGCATCACAGGATGTTTAAACAGCATTCTTGGCCTCTACCCAGTAGACACCCATAGTACCCACCCCCCAGCTGTGACAACCCAAAGTGTCTTCACACACTGCCAGCTGCCCCCAGTTAAGAAGCACTGGTGGGCCGGGCATGGTGGCTCACGCCTATAATCCTAGCACTCTGGGAGGCCGAGGTGGGAGGATCACTCTAGGTCAGGAGTTCGAGACCAGCCTGAGCAAGAGTGAACCTCGTCTCTACTAAAAATAGAAAGAAACGAATTGGCCAACTAAAAATATATAGAAAAAATTAGCCGGGCATGGTGGCGCATGCCTTGTAGTCCCAGCCACTTGGGAGGCTGTGAGGCATTAGGATTGCTTGAGCCCAGGAGTTTGAGGTTGTTGTGAGCTAGGCTAATGCCACAGCACTCTAGCCCAGGTAACAAAGTGAGACTGTCTCAAAAAAAAAAAAAAAAAAAGAAGCACTGGTGTAGAGGAGGGCTCCTTCAGGTATAGACTTATGGACAGTGAACAGATCTCCTCTTGGTTCCCAGGCAGGAAAGACCCCCACGGACCTGGTGCAGCTGTGGCAGGCTGACACCCGGCACGCCCTGGAACATCCAGAGCCTGCGGCAGAGCAGAACGGGCTGGAGGGGCCTCCTGAGAGTGGGCGAGAGACCCCCCAGCCTGTGCCAGCCCAGTGAATGTCTACCCCAGCCCAGCCAGGCCCCTGGTCCCACCCGTGTGCAGCTGGACGGTCATAAGAACAGACCCCAGAGCCAAGCAAGAACCCAGCCATTCCTCTGCACGATCCAGGAGCAACTAGATACTACCACAATAAAAAAGTTGTTTTTGCTATGTGTGCTGTTTGTTTCCATTTGTGTCCAAAATATTTAGGAATGGTAAGACTGGGGGCAAGGGTGTGCTTGGGGAAAAGGGGAACTTGGAGCCCTCTGGCTCCTCTGAGCCAGACCTGCAGCTTTCCCTACCGTGGTCTCTTCTCCTCGCTTCTTCCCTGCCCTTGCCCAAGTCTCCAGGGCCAGCCTTGGGCCTGCACAGATCAGCTTGGTGACACACTCATCCTGGGCCCCCTTCTGGTGACAGCTGTCCGGTGGGGCTAAGTGGCTTACACAGGCTTGTCACGTGGCTGCCTCCTCAGCAGGAGGAGCCTAGCAGGGGGTGGGCGGCGGAGGGTGGCTGGGCTCCAGCAGGCGGCTCCGGGCCCAGCCTTGTCCCGCCTCCCATGGGGGGCAGGGCCAGCCCAGCCAATCAGCTCCGCCAGCCTCCTAACTGCTTCGGAAGCCTGGCTGGCTTCTGGCTTCCTGGCAGGGAATTGTGGGACGAGGGCTTAGGTCTCACTGGAGACTCCTTTGGTGTCAAGACCCCGGGAACCAGCCTTCCACCTGGCCAGAGGGACACTGGGTTGTGGCATTTCTCCAGCCAATGCCCCTGGGGCCTATAGGCCTTGTCCCTGACTCTGGGGACACCCAGCTCTGGCCTGCCCCAGTGGCCACAAGTCAAGGGGGCTACAAATTTTTAACTAGACACATTGATCATTAACGGAGGTTGGAAGGAGTCCACACCCCGTCTCACTCAGGGGCACAGACCCACAGGGCCTTGGGCCTGCTGCAGAGATGATGGGCCCCAGAGTCTGGTCCTCTGTGAGGCAGGGGCTGAGCAAGGGCCTGGCGCGGAATGTGAGGGGCCTGGCCTCAGGGGAGGGGAAGAAGGTGGACATCTCGGGCATCTACCCCCCTCTGACCACCCCTTTCACTGCCACCGCAGAGGTGGACTATGGGAAACTGGAAGAGAATCTGCACAAACTGGGCACCCTCCCCTTCCGAGGTAAGTAGGGCCTGTCCACTGTGGGCGCCATGGAGATGTGAGTGGCCCTGTGCTCTCCGGCCAGCGACCATGGGAGGGTACACAGGCTTTGCAAGTTGCTGGGGATAGTCTAGTACTCGGTGGGTCATTTTATCACAGGAGAGAAACAGGACCACTGGTCTGGAGTCAGGGGACAGCAGGAAGCTTCCTACTGGCCTATGACCTTGGACTGAACCTCACTCGCCTCAGTTTCCCCAGTTGTGAACTAATTGCTGCCTTAGCTCCCAGCGCTGCTGTGGGACCAAACTGGATAATGGGTGTGAAATGGGGGTCGGCCAGGCACTGGGTGCAGATGTGAGGGTGTCGGCTGGTCTCAGTTCCCTCAAGCCTTGTTCCCATACTCTCTGGACCAGGCCTTCCTTGACAAGATTAATTCTCCATTTTGGCTCTTCTGACATGGGTCCCCGCCTTTACACATGTGTCTCCCTGTCTCTGAGGTCAGGTACCAGATCATACTTGTGACGCTCCACATGCAACACAGCCATGGATGCAATGAATGAAGGAAGAAGGAAAGGGCACATTCCACCTGCCCTGCCCTGCCCACCCTCATCCGTCACCATGGCATTTCCCCGAGGTAGTACTCTCAATAGCACCATCTCATAGATGGGGATCCAGGGCTCAGAGGGACACAGTCATTGCCAGGGTCACTCGGCTAATACCTGGCTGAGCTGAGATTTGCCATTTCACTCCATTCCTTACTCTCATTACACCCACCTGAGTTGCTAAACCACACAGTGTTTCAACACAGGTCTTCACTAGCTTTGGGATTGGTGTGGATCTGCCCAAGGCAGTGCAGTGTACACCCTGGACTCTGGTTTCAAATCAAAGCTCTGCCACTGATTTGTTATGGGATAATGTCTCAAAACCTCAGTTTCCCCCTCTGACACATGAGAGTGAAATGCCCATATCGGGGTGGTTGGGAGAAAAATCTGAAAGAATGTGAATGAAGCATGCTGTGAAGTATAGAGTGGTATACACTTGAAGGTATTGACTCTAATGACGATAATTATTATAATTATTATTATTTTTTTTTTTTTTTTGGAGACAGAGTCTTACTTTGTTGCCCAGGCTAGAGTGAGTGCCATGGCATTAGCTTTGCTCACAGCAAGCTCAAACTCCTGGGCCCAAGTGATCCTCCTGCCTCAGCCTCTCCTGAGTAGCTGGGACTACAGGCATGCGCCACCATGGCTGGCTAATTTTTTCTCTCTCTATATATATTTTTTTTAGTTGGCCAATTAATTTCTTTCTATTTATAGTAGAGACAGGGTCTCACTGTTTCTCAGGCTGGTTTCGAACTCCTGACCTTGAACAATCCGCCTGCCTCAGCCTCCCAGAGTGCTAGGATTACAGGCGTGAGCCACTGTGCCCAGTGACGATAATTATTAAAATGAGTATGATTGACACTGTGACAAAGCCACTTTGTGATAGTGACCACGGGTCCAAGGGTCTACTCAGTGCTGAGGGGATGTGCTCCTTCCCTGGGGGACAGTGAATGCCCCATGGATGCCTGTATTGAACAGGGACACAAAGTAAGTAATCCTTTGCTGTAGCTTGGCTCATGGGTTGGGCTTAGGCCTGTTTCTCTTGAAGCAAAGTGAGAAGAAGCTCCTTGAACGTCAGTGTCAGAGTTCAAGGACTCTCTTGTTCAGGGTAGGGAGGGTAGACTTTGCATCTGGTGCCTGCCTGCCACGCAGAGAATCCAGAGACCCTCAGACTCCTCTCTGGACCCTCCCTTCTGTGCCAGCTACCCATGCCTGCAGAGGGATGGGGATGCCCAGTGCACGCTTTGCTGGACTTGGCCAGATGTGCCCATGAGTCTGTCTCCCTTGCAACCCACACAGGCTCCTGCTCCCATCTGATTGCTCACCCACACACCAGAGAGGCAGTGGCCATGGTAGAAAGAGCCTGGCATCTGGCGGTAGATGACGTGGGCAAAACTCAGCCAGTTCTGCCAGTCACAGTGACCTTGGGGAAAATATTTAACCTCTTTAATCCGGGTTCCTCATTTTAGAGTAGGAACTGAGTCTCCAGGCTTCTGGCCACAGGGTCAGCATGTTCCTCCCAAGTTCAAACATGGGGCACTGGCACCAAGACCACAGCCAGAGGGTCCTGCCACTGCACCCAGGACACAGCTAAAATGCCCAGGAAGGAAGCAGCCAACGACTTTAGCTTTTCTATTTATTTATTTTTTATATATTTTAGTTGGCCAATTAATTTATTTCTATTTTTTAGTAGAGACGTGGTCTCACTCTTGCCCAGGCTGGTTTCAAACTCCTGACCTTGAGCGACCCACCCACCGCCCACCTCAGCCTCCCAGAGTACTAGGATTATAGGCGTGAGCCACTGTGCCAGCCTGACTTTAGCTTTTATATCTGTGTTTCTTTTGCCCTCTCCTGGCCCCAGGGATAGACTTTGTAGCCCAACACTCAGAAGCAGGGGTGAGAAAAAACACTCTTCACGTTGCAAGGGCCCCCTGCAATGAGATAAAGCATCCTCTAGAAGAGGTGGGAACCTGCCCTGAATGAATTGGTGAACAGTTAAAGATTCTTCTGGAAGGCTTCAGCTGAAACTGTGCAACTCTTTTTTTTTTTTTAATCTTTATTTTTATTTTTTTGGTACTGCTAATTTGTAGGGATTATGTGAATAAAGAGTTTTCTTTTTAAATAAAAGTTATAATCAGTGACAGGAGGGAGGGGTTGTTGCAGAAGGGCCATGTGGCCCTGAACTCACATCCATAAACAACCTCCAAGATGGACTTTGGATTGTTATTTCCAAATGACGTTAGTGGACAACACAGAGATAGATACTACAGCAGGACTGCAGGGATGAGGTTCCCAGTGAAACTTTAAGCTGTGTCTTCTTCCTTCAGTATGTAGAATGGATGATGGCTTCTTGTGATAAGATATAATATTTTTTGTGTACATTAAGACCATGACTCTGGGTGTTTCTGCTCTAGAGACTTCTGCTTCTCAGTCCAGACCTGCATAACCTTTTTCTGGTAGTCATCAATTCTGATCAGTGTTACATAGAGGTTCTGGGTCTCAGAACCTTTCCCAGTGTTTTGGATGGCTTTTAGTCATTTGATTATGATGTTTCTTGAAAAAAATTAACAAAAATGAGATTGATATAGTTACTGGCCCTAGCTCAGCAAAACTGTCCTCAGTTTCTTTCAATTCTCATCTTATCCCTGGTTAAGTAGAGAGATATGGGAAGGAAGCTTACTTAACAAGACCTTATATAAATATATAAATATAAATGTATATAAATATATTAAAAAATCTACAACTATCAAATTTTTATTAACTCTTCACAGTTTTTTAGTGTTACAGTAGTGTTGCTTATTATTATTTTAATATAATAAAAACTGAAGGCCAGGTGAGGTGGCTCATGCCTATAATCCTAGCACTCTGGGAGGCCGATGCAGGAGGATTACTCAAGGTCAGGAGTTCCAGACCAGCCTGAGCAAGAGCAAGACCCCATCTCTACTAAAAATAGAAAGAAATTAATTGGCCAACTAAAAATATATAGAAATAATTAGCCAGGCATAGTGGCGCATGCCTGTAATCCCAGTTACTTGGGAGGCTGAGGCAGGAGGATTGCTTGAGCCCAGGAGTTTGAGGTTGCTGTGAACTAGGCTGATGCCATGGCACTCTAGCCCAGGCAACAGAGCAAGACCCTGTCTCAAAAAAAAAAAAAAAAAAAAAAAAGTTAAATGTGCCTATTTGTAATAAAAATTACCTTAGGGGACAAAATACATCTTTTTTTTTAGTATATTGATATGTGTAAGACACATGGAAGATAGTTAATACAAATATAAAAAAGACAGTGTCCTTGCCTTCAAAGCACTTACAATCCAGAATAAGAGACAAAATAATCATATCAAAGATAGAACAATTCAGATGCGTGGATTTTCAAAGAAAATAAAAGAGAATGAAATAAATACTAAACAGATATATAAACATGCTGTAGAAGCAAAAAGGAAAGCATAATTAATTTTAACAAGAGTAATAAAGAAGGCTTTATAAAAAAAACCATGACTCTGTTAAAGAAAATATTTTATTTAAAAGATCATAATTTCATTGATTCTGAATTTCTAAAAGAAAAAAAAATCCAAAAAAAAAAAATAGATCACAATTTTTACGACCCTATTTTGGCATTCCCTTATGTTTTTTAATGTGCTAGAAACCTCCTGGGGAATAAAAATGCAGTGGCCCAGGCCTGTTTCTACCTAGAGGCCCTGGGTTTTACTTGGGCTCTCAGTATCTGCACCTACAGGAAGCCACCAGGCCAGGAGTCCACCCACTCACAACCTGAACCATACCCATTTCCCAAGGGGTGAATTCTTCGTTTGCAGATACATCACTAAGGCAAGAGGTAGCAGCCCCATCATGGAATGGCCCTAGGGATCTGAACCCAGTGACATATCCTGTCCTATCCACTCTGCCTTCTCAGCCCATTGCTTGTCTTCCCCAATTGTGACATCATGTTATTCCAGAATGAGCTCCCTCCTAGGCCCTTTTCCTTCTGGACTCTGCCCTGTAATGGGGCTGGGGACTGCAAGTGGGGAGGGAATATGCCAAGCTGGCAGCAGAGATGTACCCTAGATAGAGGGAGACACCAGGCTCGTGTAGCCAGGAATGGATGCCAGCCCAGCCAAGGGGGTCCTTCTGCCATGGCCAGCCTGACACGGTACCCTCTGCCCTCTTGGGGAAGAAGAGAAACCAAAGACTGGAAGATAAGAAGGAATAAGTTGCAGAATGGGTTACAAGCAGAAGGCAGAGGGACTCAGAATTGAAGAAGCTGCCTTTTTACTGACTTTGGGGACAGCTGTCAGGGTGGGAGATAGGACCTAGGCCTCAGGCAATGCCTGCCAGGCTAGACATAAGGGATGCTGTGGCATCTCCCCACCCCACCCCCAACTGCCTTCCTCACAATGGGGTTCATTGCTGAGGCGGTAGGGGCATTATAGAGGGCTGTAGTAGGGGGCCTGCCTGCCAGAAACCCTTGGGGAGCCTGCCCTTTCAAGCATGAGCCACACCACCTGGGCTCCCCCACTCCCAGTGTGCTCTTAGCTCTGCGTGCCTGGCGTAGGGTCCTGGAGAACTTCTTGGAGCTCATCCAGCAACCATCATGCAAGGTGGTGCTGGGGGCCGCCCTTATACTAGGAGGTGGAGGCCTCATGCTGTGGGTTCAGAGAAAGAGAAGGAAGGCAATCCTTCAAACTGCAAAAAATAAGGGTGAGTCACCGGAATGCCACAAAGCGGAGAATGAGAACTGGATCAAATCTCACTTTAGCCGCCTTTCCGAAGAGAAGCTGGTCCCCAATGGTGCCAGCACCAGCCACAACCCTCCCCAGCCCGAAAGTGGGGGCGGAGAGGCCAGCACCACCGTTCACATGGAGACCGTCACCACCAGGCAAGGAGAAGTGGGCACTGCTCTGCGCCGGGAATCTTTCACCAGCAAGCAAAAGGTCCCTGGGTCCACGGTGATCAAAGAGACCCACAAGGAGTCTGGAAAATCCTCGTCCTCAGATGAGGCCACGTGGGCTGCCGTGGCTGCCTGCACCAAGGAGATCGACACCAAGGGACGGCAACTGGCTAACTCCATGTTGCAGCGGGCCACGGCTTGCAAGAAGTCAGGCCACCTGCAGTCCAGGGACATCAACCAGGAGGAGTTGAAGGCCCTCGAGGAGGTGGAGATGAAGCTGAAAGGGAGTTTCCTCAACAAGCGGGAAAACACCATAGCTGGTGCCAACCACATACACACTTTCTATGGCCACGGTCACCATGGCCACCAGAGCCACCAGGGTCACTATGGCCACCAGAGTCACCAGGGTCACCCAGGCCAACCGAGCCACCAGGGTCACCCAGGCCAACCGAGCCACCAGGGTCATCCAGGCCAGCCGAGCCAACAGTGTCATCCTGGCCAATCGAGCCACCAGGGTCACCCAGTTTACCTGAGCCACCAGGGTCACCCAAGCCACTCCAGCCACCAGAGGCACAGCCTGCCCAACCGCAGCCACCTATGACTCCTTTGAAGCCACCTAACCATGGATGGAGATGCCCCTTCCCCCAGCAGGGCTGGCCCCGTACACAGGCCTGTTTCTCTCCTATGTGGCAATCTATGTGGCCCAGGGTGAGATGCTGCTGCCGAAGCCCCTTCACCCTCAGGCCCCCCATGGGGATGATGGCCCCTTGGACTCCACGAGTGGCGTCTGTCACAGAGGATGGCCCCTGGTGGAAGGAGGGCTGGGAGGAAGCAAAGCAGCTGACACACCCCCTGAGGCCCCTGAGGCCCCACTGAGAGAAGACAGACGAGGCAGACCCCAGGAGCAGCCGAGAGGCCCGCACTGACGCTGATGCCTGCGGCGGAGCCAATAAAGCCTTGCGTGCCCCTCACTCAGCGTCCAGGACTCTGTGGGCAGCGGGAGGCCTGGGCGGGGATGGAGGGAGAGGGCTCCTTCTCCACAGGACTGTGCATGGGGGCCTTGGCCCTCGGACTGATTTAGGATTCCATAAAATGGCCTACCAGGTCTCAGGGTGGGGAAGGGATATCTCCAGGCCTCAGCACCCCCCACCCTGCTATTGCCAGGGACAGGGGGAAGCAGCCAGGTGTCAGGGGAGATGGGGAAGAAACAGGCTTCCAGAGGAAAGTAAGCAAGCCAGGTGGGACTTAGCGCCCTGGTCCTCCTGGTGCCATCCTCACTCACCCTGTTTCTTCTCAAGCCATGGGGCACCCCACACTGCAATTCTCTCTCCCTGCCCGCGGGATCCACGTTAGTACCTCCCTACACCTACGTACGTCCACAGCCATGGAGACGGCGTAGCACTCTCTTCTCCTTTATGTCATTATTGGGGGCTGTGACTGTGCCTGCAGCTGCTGCTACTGGCACTACTAATACTACTAGCAGCTGCCTCTTTTTTGAGGGTTGTTTTTTTTTTTTTTTTGAGTTTTTAGTATATGCCTTGGTTTGTGTTAAGTGTTAAGTCACAAGGAAGGTATTATCCTAGCTTTACAAATGAAGCAGCTGAGGTTCAGAGATATAATTTGCCTGAGATGACATGGATAGCAAGCAATGTTGGTGGGATTGGATCCCAGCCCTGCCTGACTTGGAAGTCCGCACCCCTAGTCCCTGCCTCCCCGTCCTCTTCCCACCACCCCCAGATGGCTCCACCTCTCCCGTGCTCTCCCCTGACTGCTTCCACATGTCCTGACACTTTCTCTGCCCTCCTGCAAGCCTGGGATTCTCCTGGCCTCCTCTTCCTGGGTGCCAAGAAGCCTTTTCCGGAGCTTGTCAGGCAGTTAAAGGGAAGGCAGCTGCCTCCCCCAGTCAGTGACAGGGCACTAACTCTAAGTGATTCTTTGAAATTTCTTAACGTTTGGATTTATTATGGATTTCCTGGTGGTTCCCAACCTGCGCGCCTCAAACCCCAGGGGCCCAGAATCAATGCAAAGGATGGATAAATCCATAAACACCTTAAATGTTGTCAGATGCTTTAATAGAGCACACTTGGGCTCATGTGAATTTTTTGACATTCCTAATCAGTGACTTTATAGATATATATTTGCATATTTGAAATATTAAAATAATTTATAATAAAAATTTTAATTGGGAAAACTGGAGTCAATCACACTAGAAAATGTAGGAGGTTGCTAAATTAGATAAAAACCAAGAAAGTGGTGAGGTTTGGTTTCTGAAAGCGATTGTTAAAATGCACGGAAATATCTGGAAGACCTTAAATCCCTTGCTAAAAGCTCATATGAAACTTCAGGTCAGCCAATTACAACTTTGGAAACTTAACTTTAAAAAAAGTCTCAAACTGGCAAAATTCAAATGAAGCCTTTAGCTAATGGTATCATACTAATGTTAATTCTCTGGACCATCGGACTGTAGGTGGTAAGACACCATCATTGGTGGAGGCTGGTGAGGGATGTATAGAAATTCCCTGTATTATTTTTGCCACTTTTCTATTTTTTTATTATTTATTTTTTGGGGGGGCAACAATAGTCTACCAATTTGCCACTTTTCTATAAGTCTAAAAGTAAGTCAAAATTTAAAGTTAAAAAATATTTTCAGACAATTTAGTTGTGAGCTGTAAGCAAAATGGCCTCTAGGCAGCCAACTCCAATATATACTCTTGGTAAGAACTTTCTTTTGTCTTTGAGATAGGGTCTCACTCTGTCACTCAAGCTGGAGTGTAGTGGTGTCATGATAGCTCACTGTAACCTCAAACTCCTGAGCTCCAGTGATCCTCCTGCCTCAGCCTCTCAAGTATCTGGGACTACAGGCGTGCACCACTGTGCCCGGCTAATTTTTCTATTTTTTTGTACAGACAGCCTTGCTCTTGCTCAGGCTGGTCTCAAACTCCTGACCCCCAAGCGATCCACCTTGGGCTCCCAAAGTGCTAGGGCTACAGGCATGAGCCACTATGCCTGGCCTTCTTTCTTATTTTATAGGAGAGGCCAGATTGAGAAATTTTGCCTCATCACACAGATGGCGTCAGGGGCAGGAATCGAAGGGTTCTGGGGACCTCGGTGCGTGTGAGTAGGCAACAGGAAGTACAAGGGACAGGTGATGGAAGTGCAGGGCAGAGAGGTCCCGTAGAGGGATTCCAGGAAGACTTCTCAGAGGAGGTGGCAATGATGATGGAGCAAGAGGGCATAACAGTGACTGAGGATACTCCTTATATGACTCCTTTTGGCCACAGTAAATCACCATGTGATCGTGCGTCCCCAGCCCCAAACACCCGCTCTTCTCCCAGGCCCCCCGGCTCCCAGGACAGCAAGTGTAACAGTTGGGGGGGGCGTGCAGGAGGAGTAGCTTCCAAAATGAGAGTCGTCTTACAGCTGGAGGGGCCTCAGAGGACGCCTCCTGATTCTAGGCTTGAGCACTTTCTCCTGCCCCTATAAGAATGATAGCTGATATTTACTGAGCACCAGGTTCTGATCTAAGTGCTCATTTAAACTTCAAACCGACTCTTTGAAAAAGGTGCTAATATTATCCCCATTTTTCTGTTGAGGAAGCTGAGGTTTGGTCAAGCCGTTTTCTCACAATCTCCTAGCTGGCGAGGGAGCCACACCGGGGGTTAGTCTCCCGCTTCTCTGACTTGAGAGCAGGTGGGTCTGGCCATGCCACTGTGCTGCCTTCCTGCCTCTCTGCCGCTCCCTGTCCTCACTCCCTGCTCTGCCGGGGCCCTGGCCTTTTCCTGCCTCTGGCCCCCATCTACACTAGCGGAGGCACACGGGCCTGCCGCTGGCCCTCTAGCCAGGGGGAAGGAGGGGACTGCGTTCACAGATTTCCTAGATCTTTCGGTACATCTGGTTATCCAAGAACACCCTGATAAGGCAGGATTGAAATGGTTTCCTCGTCAGCCCATAGAAAAGGGAACGCTGACTCAGAGATGTGACATGACTTGCTCAATAGCCAGAAGTGACTTTTGAGCCTAGTGCTCCCTGACAGCACCACGCTCCTGCTTCCCCAGCTGGGCACGTCTTCCTCCTGGGAGTCAGGCCGGGTCCGCTGCCCCCCTTAAGACAGGAGGGACGGCTGTGCCACGGGAGCCTTGAGCGTGGGGGCCTGCTTCTGCCGCCCGGAGCGCGAGCCCCAGCTGTCCTGCTGTTCAGGCCAGCTCCAACCAGGGGGCATGGGGTTCTCTGGAACTGACCACCAGGATGGAGGGTACCTTTGGAGGAAGTGACTGTGGCTCAGTGGGCGACCACAGGGAGAAGCTGCCCCAGCCCAGGGTGGCAGGCAGGGGTGGGGAGGAAGGTGTCTTTGGCATTTGAATAGAGGAACAGCAAGAGCTTGGTCTCTAAATCCTTCCTTAGTCAAGGGGTGCTGGTGCGGCTTTGGCCAGACTTGGGTCCCATCCAGGGGTGTCAGCCTTTATGAATGGGCCTGACCCACCGGGAAAGTGCTGGGGCCTCACATAGCAGGACACAAGGAGGTTCCCGCCTTCACTTCTAGCCTGACACGGAGCCTCAATCCTCTGGGAGCAGTCCAACAGGAGCCAAAAGCCATTTGCCTCAAGATGTTCCCTGCAATGTTACCAAAGCAAGGTGGGGGAAAGCTACAGTAAGAGACACCCTGGCAACCCACTCAGTGGAATATAATGTGCAGCAAACAGCATGAAAAAGACTTGTGGTGTGCAGTCCAGTCTACATCACACTGTGTCCCCTGAAGGATGACTCACAGGAACAATTTCTCTTGGTCCCAGTGCCAGGAAACTCTGTGTTTCTCAGGACACTTGCTTGGCTTTTATCTTTGGGGCTCTACATGTCTGTTCGCTTACCATGTTTCCCTTTTAGCTTGGACTGTAGGGAAGCTCCAACTCCAACTGATGGCCTGTCTCTCACACTGTATGGCAGGGCTTTTGGATACCAATACTGCTTGCGGCTTTATTTTCTTGTCCTTCTCCCCAATGTCCTTCTATTATTACAATGAACAATCCTGTTGTATGCTGTATTCATAAACTAGTTCAATTTTTTTTTTTTTATGGAGTGGGGTGGAGAGGAGAAAGGAAAGAAGAGGAAAGAGGAAGCTAAATGAAAAAAAACTTGAGAGGAAAATGATTCTACTAACCATTCTCATCACTTTCAGATGAAGAGCACCAATCTTCTTGTACAAATAAAAGGATTGACACCTGTTAACTGGTATAGCTTACAGCTTCCTGGTTAGAAACCTCAAATCTACATGATTGATAAAAGAGGAAAATGCAAAATAAAACGACGAGATATCACTTTCACCCAGAAAATTGGCAAAAATTTGTCCTGACAATACCAAGAGGTGGCATGGGTGGCCACTGACAGTCACTTCTATGCTGCTGACGGGGCATACACTGACTGACTGCAGATGTGGCACACATGAAGCTGCACACAGCTATGACCCAGCAATCGCACACCTAAGTGTCTGGACTCTAGATCAACTCTTAGACATGTGCACAGAAGTCTTTTCAGAAAATGTTTGTCTCAGCACTGTTTGTAATAGCGAAAAGAAGGAAACATTCTAAATATTCTCAACAAGAGAATGAAAAGTAAAATACTATGCAGCAATTAAAGTGAATGAATCGGCCAGACGTGGTGGCTCACACCTGTAACCCTAGCACTCTGGGAGGCCGAGGCAAGAGGATCCCTTGAGGCCAGGAGCTCGAGACCAACCTGAGCAAGAGCAAGATCCTGTCTCTACAAAAAAATAGAAAAATTAGCCAGGTGTGGTGGTACATGCCTGTAGTCACATCTACTGAGGCAGGAGAATTGCTGAGCCCAGGAGTTTGAGGTTGCAGTGAGCTATGATGATGCCATTGCACTCTGCATGGGGCAACACAGCAAGACTCTGTCTCAAAAAAATAATAATAAAATAAAAATAAATAAACACAAATGAATGAGTCAGCGCTACATGTGCTGCTATGAACAAAGATTAAAACATAAACAAAAACAGCAAACCGCAGAAGGCTATAAGCTCAATTCCATTTCTACAAAGCTCAAAATTACAAAAACCATATTATATCTTGTTCATGGTACCATATGTACATCTTACGTGTATAAAGACACAAATGGGGACAGTAAACACCTGAGTCAGGACAGAGTCAAGGAAGAGGAGGGTGAAGGGGCAGGGCTGCCGTGGGGGCTGGGCGCATGGATGTGGATTATATTATTGCCTGTTCCATTCGGTACGGCTAAAACATTTCATTAAAGCAAAGAAAAACGATGCGAACACTGTCATTGCAGCTGGGTGGAAGCACCCTGCCTGCATCGGGACAGGATGGGGAGGAGCCGTGTGAAGGCTATGGTGCTGGGGAGTAGGCGCACCCTTGTCCTGGCTGGGCTGTGACCGGGCCTCTCTTGCAGGCTTCCTGGTCCAGGGCTCCACCGGCGAGTTCCCCTTCCTGACCAGCAGCGAGCGCCTGGAGGTGGTGAGCCGCGTGCGCCAGGCCATGCCCAAGGACAAGCTCCTGCTAGCCGGCTCCGGCTGCGAGTGTGAGGCCAGCATGCCTGGGCCCTGGGGGGTGGCTGGGTGCCCAATGTCCAGGCTCCTTGGCCCTGGGCTCGGGTTCTGTCTCCTTGTTCTGCCTCTTCTGGGACACACTGAGGCACCCTTGCTTGGCGTGGAGCCCTGGCCCAGGCCTCCTTCCGCCTGCCCTCACCTCCTCCTTCCTCCTGCAGCCACTCAAGCCACGGTAGAGATGACCGTTAGCATGGCCCAGGTCGGGGCTGATGCGGCCCTGGTGGTGACCCCCTGCTACTATCGTGGCCGCATGAGCAGTGCAGCCCTCATTCACCACTACACCAAGGTGGGTTCGAGGCCTGGGACCAAGAGGAGGTTCTGCCCAGGGAGAGGAGATGAGAGAAGCTAGGAGTGGAGTGGAGCCTACTTCACATGAATGGCAGCTCTAGGAGAAGGATGGCATGCCCTCATGTACACACTGTGTGACACTAGGAAGCTCACCTAACCACTCTGTCACTGTTTCCTAAAATGGGAGGAACAATGGCATCCATCTCTTAGGACTGTCATGAGCATTAAATGAGGTCAGGAACAGAAAGGGCTTGGGACTGTGCCTGGCATGTAGAAAGCACTCTATCCATATTACCCATTATTGTTGCTTACAATCAGGGCATGTCGCACCAGTGGCTTATGGCCATGGAGGTGGCCCTGCCCAGGTAGCCCTGCAGTGATGCAGGCCAGGCCTTGGGGCAGGCCTCCAGACCCAGCACCTGGGGAGGCTGCCTGCTCCCCTCTTCTCTGCACCCCCAGGTTGCTGACCTCTCCCCAATCCCTGTGGTGCTGTACAGTGTGCCAGCCAACACGGGGCTGGACCTGCCTGTGGATGCGGTGGTCACGCTCTCCCAGCACCCGAATATCGTGGGCATGAAGGACAGCGGTGGTGATGTGAGTGGCCACAGCTCCCGCTGGAGCATCCTCTCCTTTTCTGGGCCCTAGCACCTTTGCTACCAACTGCAGGACAGCTCTGAGATCCGTTTCAGTCCTGGGCTCCTGATTGGGGCCTCTCTGTCGTGTGGGCTCTCTGGGGCTTTGTCTGAACTTTGCGGCATGTTTGGGGGAAGTGGGCTGTTATTCTACACTTGCCCAGACTGGCGGCCAAGGCTCTGGGCCCAGCTCTTATGCCACATTTGCTGTTGCAGGTGACCAGGATTGGGCTGATTGTTCACAAGACCAAGAAGCAGGATTTCCAGGTGTTGGCTGGATCTGCTGGCTTCCTGTTGGCCAGCTATGCCTCAGGTAGGCCTCCTGCTACTCTCAAACTATCATGGGCAACCAAGATGCACCAGGCAGCTGGATCTGCTGGGAGAGACTGTGAGGGCTGAGGGTGGGGCTGTAGAGGGCAGTTTGCCAGGCTGCCTGCTCTGAAAGCTCAGAACCTGGTCACACTACTTGCTTGTCCGAATACTGGGTACTCATGAGTGACCTTGTAGGGTAGAGGAGGGTGGCCACGTACAACCCCTGGCCTGTAGGAAGGATGCCTACAGTTCTAAGTCCCAAGTACCATGCTTAGATGACAAATTTAGCTCCTCTAAGCTCGCCTTGTAAATCATTCTCTGAGGGCAGAGGCCTTGGGGCCCTCCCCTCTGGTTCAGGAGTCCGTTTTCCTCTCCCCCGTCCCAGCCAGAATGAACTGTCAGACCTGCAGGGTTGGGCCACAGATCTTCAGCTCCCCAATCAGATTCTGTTCCAGTCCAGGACCCTAGAAATGTCTTAGACTGCTCTTATCTGTTTCCAGTCAAGATCCTGGGGTTCTGATTGGATTTGAGCCCAGGAAGGGAGGGGAGGGTGAGGGAAGCATCTGCCCCTCCGGCTGAAGCCCCAGTGAGTGGATTTGAGTGACCTTCCCTGCACTGTAGGGGACAACGCTGGTTCCTGTTCCCTTTAGTCTCTGCAGATTTGGGCTCGTCATCCGTGTACATCTCCCTCTGTAGTGTCACCATGCAAGGAGGGGATCCGTTTCTGCCTCATCCCCGAGGGTGGGGTAGATGGAAAGAGCACAGGCTCTGGAGGCTGGGGGATCCGAGCCGGAATCTCTGCTCTGCCATTTATTCACTGAGTGCTGTGCAGCAAGGCACTCAGCCTCTCTGGGCCTGAGTTTCCACTCCAGAAAGCACAGGGGTATTGCGAGGATTAGAGAGCATCAGCTCCGGCTCTGCCACAGTGCCTGGAACATAGTAGAGTAGGCATTCTGTAAGTGGCGCTCTCTTAGCTTCGTCCACATTTCTTACTGTCTCTCCAGTCGTGAGGCCACTGTGCTTAGGGCCACTCCTAACAAGCCTTAGGATCCCACTTGCAGGCTTGCAGAAGTGGTAGGGCTTTCTGAGATCACAGCCAACCCATTTTCATTGCCCAGATGAGCACAAAGAGGCTAGAGAGGGTCTTGTCCAAGTTCATGCAGCCAATGGGAGGAAATGCCCAGTCTCCTGTGTCCAGAGCTCTTTCCACTGCCCCCTGCACACCCCCACTGCTGTCCCAGCTGCATTCACTGGGGGGAATAAGATTTCAGAAGAGCAAAGACTTCCCATCCACTCCACCCCCTTCCAGGACTGATGAGTCAGGGGGATGTTGGAGGTGCCAACCAGCAGGTGGGACTTTACTCTGAGAGGGGTGTGGGCAGAAACTGTCCTTGAGTTCTCCTTTAATGCTACCTGCCCCCTACAGATCAGCTCTGAGCAGCACTCTGTGGGCAGGACTCTATTTTGCATATGCAGGCAGCTTTTCGGTTTGAAAATGTGTACTCTGGACTCACAGAGCGCGCCTGTGACGTGGCCAACCAGTGGCACAGAAATCCATATCTTATGTCCGCAGAAGGAAGAGGAGCTGGGGACCAGGGTTTGGGATTCTCTGTGGGAAGAGGCCTGGCTGATGTTCTGCATCTTACTCTGGGGCAGGAGCTGTGGGGGGCATATGTGGCCTGGCCAATGTCCTTGGGGCTCAGCTGTGCCAGCTGGAGCGACTCTGCCTCACGGGGCAATGGGAAGATGCCCAGAAGCTGCAGCACCGCCTCATTGAGCCGAATGCCGCGGTGAGCCAATGGCAGCAGTGGGGGCGGGGGGTCTGTGTCCTCATTGGAGCAGGACCTAGGGCTGGCACTGGGTCCCCACTCAGCGGTTTCCATTTCAGAAAGTCCTTTTAGAGAACATACCACTGTGGGAATTCCTTATGCCTGTCCAGAAAATCCTGACTTTAGACAGGATTGAGCTCTATTGCTTCAATCTAAAGTTGAGCTCTATTGGTTCTCAAACTTAAGTGTTCATTAGAATTCCCTTAGGTGGCTAGTTAAAATTCTAATCCTTCAGGCACAAGAATATGCATTGAAACAAACATCCCGAGTGACTGTGACATAAGTAATCCTAGGATCCTACTTAAAGATGCTCTGCTTGGAGAGAGTGAACCAAGGGCCTTTATATATTTATTTATTTTTTTGAGACAGAGTCTCGCTTTGTTGCCCAGGCTAGAGTGAGTGCCGTGGCGTCAGCCTAGCTCACAGCAACCTCAAACTCCTGGGCTCAAGCAATCCTGCTGCCTCAGCCTCTCAAGTAGCTGGGACTACAGGCAAGCGCCACAATACCCAGCTAATTTTTTCTATATATATTAGTTGGCCAATTAATTTCTTTCTACTTATAGTATAGACAGGGTCTCACTCTTGCTCAGGCTGGTTTCGATCTACTGACCTCGAGCAATCCGCCCGCCTCATCCTCCCAGAGTGCTAGGATTATAGGCGTGAGCCACCGAGCCCGGCCTGCAGTGTTTTTTTGTTTTTGTTTTTTTGAGAGTCTCACTCTGTTGCCCTGGGTAGAGTATAGTGGCATCATTGTAGCTCACAACAACCTCAAACTTCCGAGCTCAAGTGATCCTCCTGCTTCAGTCTCTGAGTAGCTGGGATTATAGGTGTGTACCACCACGCCCAGCTAATTTTTCTATTTTTTGTAGAGATGGTGTCTCA
This sequence comes from Microcebus murinus, assembly GCF_040939455.1. Taxonomy (NCBI): domain Eukaryota; kingdom Metazoa; phylum Chordata; class Mammalia; order Primates; family Cheirogaleidae; genus Microcebus; species Microcebus murinus. The sequence goes on along the minus strand of NC_134117.1, from coordinate 28,174,144 downwards.
CTCTTGCTAATGCTTGTCTTGAACTCCTGACCTCGACCAATTATAGGCGTGAGCCACCTTGCCCAGCTAAAAGTTTTGAATTTTGATGAAGTCCAATGTATCAATATTTTCTTTTATGGATCGTGCTTTTAGCGTCAAGTCTAAGAGCTCTTTGTAAAGAGTCTTCAGAAGATCATGAAAATTTTCTATTTTTTCTTAGAAGTTTTACACTTTTACATTTTACAAGTCTATGACCCATTCTGAGTTAATTTTTGCATAGAGTGTGAGACTCAGGTCAAGATTTTTTTTGCCTATGGATATCTGCTTGCTCCAGCACCATGTGTTGAAAAGGCTATCTTTCCTCCATTGAACTACCTTTGCACCTTTGTCAAAATCAATGGGGCATATTTGTGTGGGTCTATTTCTGGGTTCTCTATTCTTTCCATTGATCTGTGTGTCTATCCCTCTGCAATACCACACAGACTTGACTGCTGTAGCTAAAGAGTCTTAAAATCAGGTAGACTGGCCAGGCATGGTGGCTCACGCCTGTAATCCTAGCACTCTGGGACCCCGTCTCTACTATAAATAGAAAGAAATTAATTGGCCAACTAATATATATAGAAAAAATTATCCAGGCATGGTGGCGCATGCCTGTAGTCCCAGCTACTCGGGAGGCTGACGCAGAAGGATCGCTTGAGCCCAGGAGTTTGAGGTTGCTGTGAGCTAGGCTGACACCACGGCACTCACTCTAGCCTGGGCAACAAAGCAAGACTCTGTCTCAAAAAATAAAATAGAATAAAATAAAATAAAATAAAATAAAATAAATAGGTAGACTGAGTACTCCCATTTTGTTCTTTTTTTTCCCTTCAAAATTGGTTTAGTCTAATTCCTTCCCTTTATATTCCTTCATATAAATTTCAGAATAATCTTGTCTTTACCTACAAAAAATCTTGCTGGGACTTTGATACGAACTGTGTTAAGGCCAGGCGAGGTGGCTCACACCTGTAATCCTAGCGCTCTGGGAGGCCGAGGCGGGTGGATTGCTCGAGGTCAGGAGATCGAAACCAGCCTGAGCAAGAGCGAGACCCCCGTCTCTACTATAAATAGAAAGAAATTAATTGCCCAACTAATATATATTGAAAAAATTAGCTGGGCATGGTGGCACATGCAGTAGTCCCAGCTACTCGGGAGGTTGAGGCAGTAGGATTGCTTGAGCCCAGGAGTTTGAGGTTGCTGTGAGCTAGGCTGACACCACGGCACTCACTCTAGCCTGGGCAACAAAGCGAGACTCTGTCTCAAAAAAAAAAAAAAAAAAGCATTGTGTTAAACCTGTGTACCAATCTGGGGACAGTTGACATCTTCACTATGTTGTTTACCAATTCTTAAACAAAATGTATCTATTTAATTAGATATTCTTTGATTTCTTCAGCATCTTGTAGTTTTCAGGAAACAAATCTTGTACGTGTTTTGAGCAATTTATACCTAAGTAGTTCATATTTTTTCAGTGATTGAAAATATTGGATTTTTAACTTCACTGTCCATGTGTTCATTGCTAGTATGTAAAAACACAATAGGTTTTTTGCATGTTTATCTCACAGCCTGTGATTTTGCTGAACTCACTTATTGGTTCTAGGAAATTTTTTTTGTAGATTCCTCACGATTTTCTATGTAGACAATCATATCATCTACAAATAAGCAATTTTCTTTATTCTATTCTGGTCTGTATGTCCTCCTATGCTATGTTAAATTTGAGTGGTGACAGCGGACATGCTTGCCTTGTTCCTAATCTTAAGGGAAAGCAGTCACCCTTTCACTATTAAGTATAATGTTAGCTCTAGGTTTTTGTAGATGGTTTATATCAAGTTGAGTAAATTCCCCTTGATTCCTAGTTTTCTTTATTTTCTTTTTTTATATAAAATTATTCTTCTATAATTTTTAAAAATTTTTAATCTTATTTTTTTTTCCTTTCTCTACAAAGTTACTTGTCTTGCCTTGAGAAGTTTTATGAGTTTTAAAAAATCATGTATGGGCCAGGCACGGTGGCTCACGCCTGTAATCCTAGCACTCTGGGAGGCCAAGGTGGGAGGATCGCTCCAGGTCAGGAGCTCAAGACCAGCCTGAGCAAGAGCGAGACCCTGTCTCTACTAAAAATAGAAATAAATTAATTGGCCAACTAAAAATATATAGAAAAAATTAGCCAGGCATGGTGGCGCATGCCTGTAGTCCTAGCTGCTTGGGAGGCTGAGGTAGGAGGATTGCCTGAGCCCAGCAGTTTGAGGTTGCTGTGAGCTAGGCAGACGACACGGCACTCTAGCCCGGGCAACAGAGTGAGACTGTCTCAAAAAAAAAAAAAAAAATCATTTATGGCTGTTGAATTTTGTCAAATACTTTTCTGCATTAATTGATATAATCATGTGACTTTTTCTCCAGCCTGTTAATGTGGTGGATTATATTGATTCATTTTCAAATCTTTGGCACAGATTTGCCTCCCCGGAATAGACCCCACTTAGTCACGGTATATAATTCTTTTGATATGTTGCTGCGTTCCATTTGCTAATATTTTGTTAAGGATTTCTGTGTCTATATTCATGAGGAATACTGGTTTGTAGTTTTCCTCTTTTTTTTTGTACAGCCTTCAGTTTTGTTATCAGGGTGATAATAGATTCATAGAATGAATCGGGAAGTGTTCCCTCCTGTTCTATTGTTTCTGGAAGAGACTGTGTAGAATTGGTATCCAGTACTCTTTAAACATTTTGTAGAATTCTCCAGTGAAACCACTGGGGCCTGGAAATTACTTTTCTGGGGAGTTTTTAAAAAAAATTACACGTCTTCACTAGGCCCTATACTAGGCCCCTACTGGCTGGAGGGGTAGGCGTACCTCCTTACTGCTCCCCTGGACCACGTGTGTCTCGTGGCTGGGGGGACCTCCTTAAGGGTGGGCTGTGGAAAGTCCTGACTCCCCTCCAGTAGTCCAGCTGTGACACCCTCCAGCTGGGAGTAGGGGGTGGCAGTTCAGGCTTCCTTATTCATCCTTTGCTGTCCTGGGTAGGGTTGGGACGAGTTTGCTCTGTGGTGTTTGGCTGGAATAGAGCAGTTATTTTCTAAAAGTTTTCCATCTTGCCAGGCTACCCCTTTCCTGGTCCTTTGGCTAGAAAGAACTGGGTTTGGGGGGGCTTTTATTGCCCATTGGCATTGCATGGCTGCTGGCCTTTTCAGCTCCAAGTCTGGGCCAGGGGACTCACCACTGTGATGTTTCTTGGGTCTCAAGGTCCTAAGATGCTCTTCCTTCTTCTCTCTGCCTTTCAGAGTCTTTTTTTCTTTTTTTTTTTTTTTTTTTTTTGAGACAGAGTCTCGCTTTGTTGCCCAGGCTAGAGTGAGTGCCATGGCGTCAGCCTACCTCACAGCAACCTCAAACTCCTGGGCTCAAGCAATCCTACTGCCTCAGCCTCCCGAATAGTGGGATTACAGGCATGCGCCACCATGCCTGGCTAATTTTTTCAATATATATTAGTTGGCCAATTAATTTCTTTCTATTTATAGTAGAGATGGGGTCTCGCTCTTGCTCAGGTTGGTTTCAAACTCCTGACCTCGAGCAATCCGCCTGCCTTGGCCTCCCAGAGTGCTAGGATTACAGGCGTGAGCCACCATGTCCGGCCTTTTCAGAGTCTTCTTATGTCTGTTTTTATACAATGTCCAGCGTTTTTTGTTGTACTTATTGGGAAGAGTAAGGATAAATACATCTACTCCATCTTCCTGAAAATGGAAGCTCTAAGTATTTTTCTTTTCTTTTTTTTATTTTTGAGACAGAGTCTCACTCTGTTGCCCTGGCTAGAGTGCTGTGTTATCAGCCTAGCTCACAGCAACTCAAACTCCTGGGCTCAAGCAATCCTGCTGCCTCAGCCTCCCAAGTAGCTGGGATTATGGGCATGCACCACCATGCCCGGCTAATTTTTTCTATATATATATATATATATATATATTTTTTTTATTTTAAAGGGCTGGAGAGCGCCCGCGGGTGGGTATCGAACCGCTCTGACTACACAGAGAAGTTGTTGAAATGCGATCGAAGAAACCGCTGAGCTAAGGCCAGCCCTTTTCTATATATTTTTAGTTGGCCAATTAATTTCTTATAGTAGAGACAGGGTCTTGCTCTTGCTCAGGCTGGTTTCGAACTCCTGACCTTGAGCAATCTGCCCGCCTCAGCCTCCAAGAGTGCTTTTTTTTTTTTTAAGGTTTATTCATTTATTTTCCTAATTTCAGCATATTACAGGGATACAAATGTTTTGGTTACATATATTGCCTTTGTCCCACCTAAGTCAGAGCTTCAAGTGTGTCCATCCCCCAGACGGTGTGCACTGCACCCATCAGGTGTGAATACACCCATCCCCTTCTCCCCCTCCCACCTGCCCGACACCCGATGTAAGTATTTTTCTAAATGGTGATTTTTTTTCCTCCTCAGAACATCAAAGCAGGTTAAAAAAAATTAGAAAAATCGTGAAAAGTAGGTATATTAGAACTTATGGCAGTATTTTAGGTTTAACTATTGTATGCATACCAAATTGTAATTTATTATAACTTTACTTTCCTGGCTTTAATGGAAAAAAAATTAACCATTAAAAAATAGCCGGACGCGGTGGCGCGCGCCTGTAGTCCCAGCTACTCGGGAGGCTGAGATGGGAGGATCGCTTGAGCCCAGGAGTTCTGGGCTGTAGTGCGCTATGCCGATCGGGTGTCCGCACTAAGTTCGGCATCAATATGGTGACCTCCCGGGAGCGGGGGACCACCAGGTTGCCTAAGGAGGGGTGAACTGGCCCAGGTCGGAAACGGAGCAGGTCAAAACTCCCGTGCTGATCAGTAGTGGGATCCCGCCTGTGAATAGCCACTGCACTCCAGCCTGGGCAACATAGCGAGACCCCGTCTCTTTAAAATAAATAAATAAATAAATAAATAAATAAACATGAGGACATGTATATAGGGGCACACATGATTACTTTCACCTTAGCCTATAATATGGCAGAGCACAGCTATGAGATTCTGTCTTTATTTAAAAGCTTGCTCATCATGGATTCTTTTTTGCATTTATTTTGATTTTTTTTAAATATTGCATTGAGGTCAGGTGTGATGTCTCATGCCCAGCACTTTGGGAGGCTGAGACATGAGGATCACTTGAGGCCAGGGGCATGAGACTGGCCTAGGCAATAGCAAGATCCCATCTCTACAAAAAATTAAAAAATTAGCTGAGCATGGGAGCACGTGCCTGTAGTCACAGCTACTCAGGAGGCTGAAGCAGGAGGATCATTTGAGCCCAGGAGTTGGAGGCTGCAGTGAGCTATGATGACGCCACTGCACTCTAGCCGAGGCAATAGAACAAGACCCTGTCTCAAAAAAAAAAAAAAAAAGCACTAAATACATGGAAATTTTGTCTTGATTGTTCAGTTTTTTGGCATTCTCGTGAGTTTTGCATCTGAGGTAAGTGCCTCATTAGCCTCACCATAATCTCAGGCTGAGCTAATCACTCACAACAGTGTTTTGTTTGGGTAAAGTGGTGGGTGGGCTCTCGATCTCCCTCAAGGGCAGATGATTAATGCAGATTTAGAGAAAGAACAGCAGGAGTCTCCCTGGATGTGAAGGTTCTCCAGGGATTGGATACTCAAACAGGCTGTAAGAAGTTGCAGAAAAGAGGGCCTTTCATCTGAGCCCAGCAGGGCACGGGCTGTCCTGTGAATACCAGACGTTCCACTGGGACCTCTGCTTTCCCACTCCCATCCACCTGTGAAAGAAGGTCCAGAACCTGCATGCCACTAGAACAGGAAAAGGAGGAGCTTTTAGGGTTCCTGGGGGACTGGTCTAATATTAGGGGTGTTTTTCTCATCTGGCCCTGTGACATCTCTATGGGGTAGGTGTTTCACAGATAGAGCAGCTTGGGCTGCCCCTGGGGAGGAGAGGATGCCTAGCTGCCACTCTAGCTCTGTGTCATCCCACATTCTCCCATCCACCCTTCATTCCGTGCCCTCTCCTGTGCCAGCTCTGGGCACACACTCAGGAATGCCTGGAACACCTTTCTGCTGCCTGGGCTGTACACTCAGACACCGCAGGGGTAGCTTGATGTCACTCTATTGCTCTGCCCTGGTTGAACACAATGTCCTTCCTCCCCCTTCCCACCACCCTGCCTCCTGCCCCCAGCTATATTTAGGACTTTCTGCAGTCTTTACCTCCAAAGTGTTCAACTCTTTCTCAGGGTCTAAACACAGGGCATGCCAGAGATCTTCAGAAACTCATGGTAGGAGCAAGCTTTTCTCTAGGTACCTCTCATTTCCATTCTCTCCCCTCTTCCCACCTACTCAGGTTTTAGGTAAAAAGGTCAGGCTGTAATATCACAGGGGGCTGGGCCTAGAGGAGGGTGGCTTACTACCCATTCCAGAAAAAAATGCCATGCTTGTAAAGCCTACTGTCCTCTAGCAGTGAGTAGTTATTGGTCAATCTTTCATCAATGGGGCCTGATCTTTACCCCTAACAACCTCTAATTATTTTCACCCATCATGAAGCCCACACTTCTAAGGTTTTAGCTGCCCTCCAAATAAAACTGTGTTAAGTAAGGATGACTTTCCTAGTTTTTAATTAGTCAAAGATTCATCTAACACTTCTGATCAACACGAAGTAACCAGCTGCTAAACCAAAAGCAAAGAAACTTGATGCCTCATTTATCCTGTAAAATTGTATACATGATTTTAAATTATGACAATAGCTTTAGGTCCCCCATTATAATGGAAAAGCCTTTAGAGATGATGTTGTTCAGCCCCCTCATTTTTCAGACAAGAGAACTTGCTTAGAGATAATAAGTAAATGATACACAATTATACAACAAAACTTCTTTGAGCCACAACACGTTGTTTTTCCTGTGGGAGCATTTAGAGTTTCCAGGGAGCTGGGCTGCAGACTGGTGAAGCTTTAGTGCCCAGATCCACAGCCTTGCTGCTTTCCCCCACCTCAGCTTGAGGACAGAATGCCATTCTCCTCCCTGCTGGGGTGGATTTTTCTCCCAGAACCAAAGGAGGCACTTCCCTTCCTTAGTCTGACATTTTTGCATTTTGCCCTTACTGACCTGCTTTTCTTTCTTTCTTTCTTTTTTTTTTTTTTTTGAGACAGAGTCTCGCTTTCTTGCCCAGGCTAGAGTGAGTGCCATGGCGTCAGCCTAGCTCACAGCAACCTCAAACTCCTGGGCTCAAGCGATCCTCCTGCCTCAGCCTCCCGAGTAGCTGGGACTACAGGCACAAGCCACCATGCCCGGCTGATTTTTATATTATATATATTAGTTGGCCAATTAATTTCTTTCTATTTTTATGGTAGAGACGGGGTCTCGCTCAGGCTGGTTTTGAACTCCTGACCTTGAGCAATCTGCCCGCCTTGGCCTCCCAGAGTGCTAACTGATCTGCTTTTCTATATCTGGATCCCCATCAACCCAGAGTGCAATGGATTTGGAAGCTACTTCGCTGGGGGAGGAGGGTGGGAACTGCAACTTTCTGGGTGTGTGCAAGGGATTTCCTGTCTAACACATCCCGCTTCTCAGGTGACCCGGCGCTTCGGGATCCCAGGGCTGAAGAAAACCATGGACTGGTTTGGCTACTATGGAGGCCCCTGCCGGTCCCCACTGCAGGAGCTGAGGCCCGCAGATGAGGAGGCACTGCGCGCAGATTTCACCAGCAATGGCTGGCTCTGAGAGCAAGCAGGGTCTATGTGGGCCTGAGCCCATCTCAGCCTCCTGCCTTGCACCTGCAGCCTAAAGAGGAGCGCGAGGGATTGGGGTAGAGGCTCCCTACTTCCACCCTCCAGGTAGCCTTCTGCAAGGCAAGCTCACGCACTTCTCCTATTCTCACAGCCCCATGACTTCTCACTTTTGTACCCTAAACTCTGTTTGTAGACACATTTACACTGGGAAGGAGCAACTTCTTACCTGCCTTTCCACTGTGGATGCTCTCCTGTGCCCTGAGGCACATGAAGGAGGATCCAGAGGGGAAGGGCAGAGGTGCAATTGCCACAGTAAGGGACTTTGTTTTACTGATGGGTGATTACTTAGACTTGGGGCTACAAACTGAGTCTGGTACAATGCAGCTGGAAGCCATGGCTGTGCCTAAGAACTCAAGTTCTGACTCCCTCCAGGGAAAGCAATAGGTTAGGAAATCTGATCAGGAAAGTGTCACTGGTCTTTGAAAGGTACCCCCAAGCTGCATTCCAGCCACAATGCCCTTTCTAAATCTACTTTCATTCATCCCATATTTGCCTCTATAGCCTTGATTCTAACCCTGAGTACATAGACAGCCCAGTGGCTTGTCATATTGGTAAATAATGACACCTGGTGGCTAAATGTTACATTCTCAACTATCTTGGCCAGCCTGGGTCTGAAACACTAGGGAAGGGGACTTGGCCTGAGACAAGGTTATCCTCTTGCCTATAGGCACTTGGCTTTTATATCTTTTATTATTATATATAAACACTTTTCCTTCGATACCATAGGCCTGTGTAAAAAATAAATAAAAAATCATCACTTTGTTACTATAATAAAGTTTAATAAGTAAAACTAATGTGGCTATGTACCGATGGACACTCCACTGCTACGCAGATCTTAGGTTTCCTGGCCAGATGTCAAGAACCTTCCTAGAGGCTGGGCGTGGTGGCTCACTCCTATAATCCTAGAACTCTGGGAGGCTGAGGTGGCTGGATCGCTCAAGATCAGGAGTTCGAAACCAACCTGAGCAAGAGCAAGACCCCATCTCTACTAAAAATAGAAAGAAATTAACTGGCCAACTAAAAATACATACAAAAAATTAGCTGGGCATGGTGGTACATGCCTGTAGTCCCACCTACTCAGGAGGCTGAGGCAGAAGGATTGCTTAAGCCCAGGAGTTTGAGGTTGCTGTGAGCCAGGCTGACACCACAGTACTCTAGCCCAGGCAACAGAGTGAAACTCTGCCTCCAAAAAAAAAAACCTTCCTAGAGGCAATTGAGCTCCTGTGGTCTGCCTTTTCCCAGCTCTGAGAGACACCCTAACAATACTGACCAAATAGGCATTAGATTAGTGCAGCCTGGGAAAGGGTAAGAAGCCGAAGAGAGCAATTGAGGTATTTATTAGCCAGGCATGCGGTGGCACATGCATAGTCCCAGCTACTTACTTGGGAGGCTGAGGCAGAAGGATCGCTTGAGCCCAGGAGTTTGAGGTTGCAGTGAGCTATGATGATGTCACTGCACTCTAGCCCAGTGACAGAGTGAGACCTTGTCTCTCTCTTTCTCTCTCACACACATACACACACAGAGTTATTTAGAAACACTTAGCACTTTAATCAAAAAGGCTGCTTTCTCCAAAATGTTTAACCCTTTTCAGTGGTAATATCTGACTAATGGCAGAAAAACTGAGATCTATATTACCCATGATAAAGAAAGTGTAAGGTCAGAGAGACAAACAAATCCTTGTTTGGGGCAGAGGCCAGTGGAGAGAATGTAAAAGATCTCAATCTTCAACTAGAATCAGACATCTGGATGGCACAAACTTGGGGCTTTGCCCACGGGTCCTATCGCAAGCAACTCTCAGATGAGCTGTACTCAGAGGAGAATCAGGTTTAGGGCTGGGGGGAAAGTTAGGGCCATGGAGGCAGGCTTGTGTACTGGTTAAGAGCTCAGTCTCTAGGCTTAAACAGGTCTGGGTTTAAGTTCTACAATCTGCCCCTTAAGAGTCTTTACCTTGGTGAAACTACTTAACGTCCCTGGGCCTCACATGTAATACAGGGATGGTAACAGCACCTTCCTCCCAGGGCTGTGGTGAGGACTGAATAAGATCATGTGTACAAAAGGGTTAGCAGGTGAGTGTTCCACTGCTCTATCCATTGCAAAGAAAGGGAAACCCAGGCAGGAGCTGACTTTCCATAGGTAACCCATGACATGTGCCAATAACAGGTCTCAGGGCAAGAGGAGCCCAGTGCAACGGGAATTGGAATTAGAAAGATGGGCTACAAATCCCACCCAGCTCTAGGGCCCTTACTAGTTTGGGCAACCTGAGCTTCTCTGATACAGAAAAGAAGTTCATACCTCCTGCTCTTTAGAGGTTTTGAAAATTAGATATTTTGTCGTAAAGTGTGCAGCATCAGTTCCAAGCCCCTGATTCCTGACTAACTTTTAGAAACAGCAAATGGGTTTTCATGAGGCTGCAGGACCAGAAAGTCAGGAAAACCAGGTATAGGCAGTTCTGCTGATTTGTTTATTCTTCATAAACACGTTTCTACAGTACAATTCAGAGAATAAACAGAGGCACACGGCTATAATTTCCACCACGATCTGCTGTTGAGGAGGCATCAAGTGTGAGGACGGGTGCCTGGGGGGGGGCAGGTTTGAGGCACAGGGTAACAGGGGGCCTCTGTGATGGACTGTGCAGGGATCCCATCAGTCAAGGTCTCATCCCAGGCCTGACAGTCAAGGCTGAAAAGTTACAGTGAACCAAGTGAGCCAAATGCTCTTTCGGTTCCCTGCAGTCCTGGGGTGGGTCCAATTCTACCCTAACCCCAGGCGCAGAGGTGAGTCCAATCTGCTGGTCCACTGAGAAGGAACTGTGTCAGCCCAGGCCACCTTCGTAAATTCAGTTCACTTGGTGGTAGGGCCTGAAGTGGCCCGAATATTCTGCCCTTTGCCCTGGAGTAAGTCATGAATACAAGTTAATAAGATTACTGTTTACATCACCTTCTTTCTTGGCTAGCTCATAAAAGGATCCTGTCCCATATCTAAGGAAGGAGAGAGGCACAAGCAGGGATTATCTGCTGTAACTCAGTGAAGGAAGACAGCTTGTCAAGTCAAGGGAGAAGGAAACAGCACTCTTACTTCCCTCCCAGGGGCAATAAGAACAGATGAACAACAGAGTAGAAGCCTGGAGCCCCATGATTCCAAGAAGCAGTGAAAGAGGGGCACAGAAAAGCTCTGGCTTGACTTTCACAGGGCTGCTATATTGTCTAAGCCACCCTTATAGTGTTCCTTTTTTTTTTTTTTTTTTTTGAGACAGACTCTCGCTTTGTTGCTGCCCAGGCTAGAGTGAGTACCGTGGCATCAGCCTAGCTCACAGCAACCTCAAACTCCTGGGCTCAAGCAATCCTCCTGCCTCAGCCTCCCGAGTAGCTGGGACTACAGGCATGCACCACCATGCCTGGATAATTTTTTCTATATATTTTTAGTTGGCCAATTAATTTCTTTCTATTTATAGTAGAGACGGGGTCTTGCTCTTGCTTGCTCAGGCTGGTTTCAAACTCCTGACCTCAAGCAATCTGCCTGCCTCAGCCTCACAGAGTGCTAGGATTACAGGCATGAGCTACCACGCCTGGCCTATAGTTTTCCTTATTTCTCCAGGGTAGCACAAGCACTGGCCCTAAGTTGGGGCTAGGTTCATCTGCCCCAAATGTAGGCAGAATGAAGACTCTGTATCACATGGCAGAAAAGGAAGTATAACAGAAGGCCACAGCAGACTCTGCCTATCCCGAGGAAGTAGAAGACTACAGAAGACACTAGGTAACCAAAGGTCTTAGGAACAGAGAGTATCAACAAGTAAGAAAAGGCAGCTCATTTGTCCTCTAGCACATAGGGTCAGGGAAAGACAGAGTGCTAACAACTGCTGTAGGGTCTATGGGCCAGAATCCTCAGCACTTTTCCATGATCAAATTCCTGATCGGCAGGTGACAGAGCGCATCACAGGCTTCTGCTCCATGGTCATTGTCATCTCATCTCAGATCAGGTTCATTTGTTTACCTTGAGTGAACGACAGGAGCATTGGCTTTACCCAATACTTGTCAGCTGGGGCCCAGTGCCCCATCAGGCAGTGAGATTTCTGGCTGACTTGGAGGCACTCTGGGCCCGCTGGACAACCACAGAGCACTTCTCACGCCGCAGCAGCTTGTTGTTCTCAAAAAGACCTTCATTGCGAGGGATTCCATGAGAGCCGTCAGGGAAAGTCAGCAGGCCTTTGAGGAGGACAGAGAAAATATAAGAGTGACAATGGCATTCAACATCTCAGAGATCAGCTTGATATGCAAAGGCTGAGAAAAACCCACAGCTCTGTTTGGGAGGACACTGTTGGTGAGTTGGATAGGCATTAGGGCAAGACCACTATCAATTGCTGGACATCCACAAAAGAATTAAAACCTAAAAGGTATGCCTATAATCCTAGGACTCTGGGAGGCCAAGGTGCGCAGATCATTTGAGCTCAGGAGTTCGAGACCAACATGAGCAAGAACAAGACCCCATCTCTACTAAAAAAAATTGAAAGAAATTATCTGGGCAACTTAAAATATATAGAAAAAATTAGCTGGGCATGGTGGCGCATGCCTGTAGTCCCAGCTACTTGGGAGGCTGAGGCAGGAGGATCGCTTGAGCCAAGGAGTTTGAGGTTGCTGTGAGCTAGGCTGATGCCACGGCACTGTAGCATGGGCAACAGAGTGAGACTCTGTCTCGAAAAAAATTAAAAAAAAACTAAACTAAAAAGGTATATTTCCACCTATGTTGTACTCACCTAAGTCACCCATTCTGCTGGGTTGCAACTTACCAAAACCATCTACTCTGCCATTTTTAAATTCCCCCTCAAAGGTCATGTTGTCATGTCGAATGAAGACTCCGACGCCATTAAACTTGCCCTGGGCAAACTCCCCCTCGTACCTGCAGAAACACCAAGAAGTTAGCCTTTAGCGGCAAGTTAACCGTTTAGGTTAACTGAGTCAAGCAGCTGCCAGTACGTGTTATTTACTAATGCCCAGAAGCAAAGCTGATTCTGCTTGTCTCATAGCTCTACCCACCCATTCCCAACCAGCAGAGAACGGTCAGAGAGTATGTATGATATGAGGCCCTAATCTCAAGAAAAGAAGATAAGAAGTGACTGGAGGTAGGGTGGAAGGTCATTCGCCTCCTTGACATTTCAAATTCTAGATCTATTTTAAAAATAACCAATAAAAGAATTGCTTACTCCTTGCCTGTGTTCTGTAGGACCTGGGACAAGCTCAGGGTTGACCATTTATTTGCCAACGCCCTATTTTTATATCAGAGCCTCCCCTGTTTAAAGCTGAGAAAAGAATGACCTAATACCCACCTTGAGCCATCTGAGAAGGTCAGTACCCCAAAGCCATTAAAGAGTCCATTCTCAAAATGACCCAGATAGGTGCCACCATCTGCAAACATCAGTTGACCAAAACCATGTCTGCGACCTGAGCAAAGAGAAGGACAGGTGTCAGGTTGGACTGGGGCAGCTTCAGGGTCCCTTCTCACTCATCTAGCATCCCTTACCTTCTGTCACCCTATCCACAAAGGAGAGCAGAGAAGCAGCTCCTGGGGCCTTCCCATCTTATGTCACAACCATCCAATTTGAAGCAGGTCACTCCAAGTATGAATGATAAGAGAGCACTTAAAAATAACAACAGCTAATGTTTATAATGCCTTTACTATGTGCCAGCCATTCCTCTAAGCGTTTTGTATTTATTATCTTATTTCATCCTCATGATAACTTTATGAGGTAAGTACAATACTACTTTTTGGGTGTTTTGTCTTTTTGAGACAGAGTCTCACTCTGTTGCCCAGGCTAGAGTGCTGTGGCATCAGCCTAGCTCAAAGCAACCCCAAACTCTTGGGTTCAAGCGATCCTCCTGCCTCAGCCTCCTGAGCAGCTGGGACTACAGGTATGTGCCACCATGCCCGGCTAATTTTTCTATTTTTAGTAGAGACAGGGTCTCACTCTTGCTCAGGCTGGTCTTGAACTCCTGAGGTCAAGCGACTCTTCTGCCTTAGTCTCTGAGTGCTAGGATTATGGGCGTGAGCTACCGCGCCCAGCCACAGTACTATTTTTATTCCCATTTTACAGATGGGGAAACTGAGGCAAGAAGAATCTAAATAACTTAAGATCACAGAGCCCTAAGTGGTAGAACAAGAAGGCAAATGCAGCAAGCAGCCTCGTAGCCCTCAACATTTACCTATGTTGCCTCTCTGAGAAAAAATAAAAGTACCCATTGGCACCGTGAAGCTACTAACAGACTGACCAGCAACATTGGTTTGAACTTTGTTATGTCAATAGGGTTGTGCTTACTTACTGAACTGACCAGAAAACAGAACAAGAGGCAAGGGGAGCAATCATGCCCTTCAAACAGTGTAAGGGGTTCTTTTGAGGGATAGAGACTGCTAGCAGGAAGTCTCTCCCCTCACAGCCCATATTAAAGGGGACAGCAGGTATTTGGGAGGCAGGAGGAGAGGCCTGGGATTGAAGGAAACAAGGTCACATCACACCTGTACAATTTCTCAAAGCTCAAGAATTTATCAGCGGCAGGGATCTAATGTGAAAAGAATGAGGCACGTGTCTGGTAACAGCATGAACTGCCCTTCACCCAGGTAAGCGTGAAGACTCCAGTTTCCTCAGAGCAGTTCTTGGCTTGCTACGACTGGACCCATGAGACTTTAAAGTCGTTAGACTGTGTTTCCAAACTGAACAACATTAAATTGTTTCCTGGATAGTCTCAGGCTACAAAGAATTTTACTATTCCCATGAACAGATACTTTCAAACATAACGAGCTGTCACAGGAAATGCAAGGCAATGAATGTCATTTGTTCTTGGGTGTCTGCCCTAATTTCCAGATCTATAACTTCTTATGATTCACTGAACCAAGTCATTGCAATGAATTCTGTACTGTCTAATTTACAGGCACTTAATTCATTTTAGTCTGCGGGGTACGTTAGCACTTATTTAAAACATTCCTAAATAATACCACTAAAAGATGAAAGCATGTTAAAACACTGCAAATTTAGAAATGGAAAGATATAACTCATTCTTGGAGGTTAGATTAACAAAAGCATTTTCTAATGTCTTTATTTAATCCTAAAATAGAATAAAGGAAAGGCACTATCTGGAATTAAATCCTGGAGTTGGAAATGAAGATCCGTAAAGTTGGCTATATATTCTGATGTATTTGTCCTCCAGCAAATGAAGTGTTCGTCACTGGATACCCTCCAGGGCTCCTCACCCTCCTTCCACTCGCCACGGTATTCCTCCCCACTGGAGTAGGTGAAGGAACCTTTTGTCAGGGTCATGGTGACAGCTTACAGAAGAAAGGGATGAAAACTGCAGGAAATAAGCAAAGGAGAACCACTGTCATGGGATAGCTGGAGGAGAAGACTGCAAAGCAATTTTTAGATACATTCTAAAGGCTACCAGCCTGGCAAGTATATGTACCTTGGGTACATTTAACAAAAATATCCACCTCTCCAACCATCACCACCACCATCACCATCCTCTCCACCTCTGCCCAAGCACTCTTATCCTCACATTGTCTTAAAAGTTTCCAGTCAGTTCCTATTTTCTATGATCTGGGATGGAAATGGAGCATGAATCTACAGTTGATACATAAAATACAGTCTCTTCCCTTGATGAGTTTACAATCTAATTGATAAGACTGACAAGTTGAAACACTGAATTACAGCAGAGATAATGTGATCAAGGGCCAACTTGGATGGCAGAAATTAAAGACAAGGGATGGGAAGAATTTAAAACCAACAGTGGAGAAGGCAAAGGGCAAGCCAGACTGAGAACACATGGGATGAGAGCACAAAGGGCAACATAAACATGGGATGTTCAATGGGAAAATAGGAAGCCTGGTCTTACTACAGCAGAGGGCTTATTTAGGAAGAAACAGGAAATAAATTTTTGTAGGTACACTTAGCCAAAATATATACATATATATATATATATATATATATATATATATATATATATATATATATATATATATGTATGTAGAGATGAGGGTCTCACTATGTTGCCCAGGCTGATTTTTAACTCATGGGCTCAAGAGATCCTCCCGCCTTGGCTTCCAAAGTACTGGGAGTACAGGTGTGAGTCACTGTGCCCAGCCTCAGCCAAAATCTTAAATCTGAAAAGAACCTCATCCATTTAGTCCAAACTCTTTCATTTTATAGATGGAGAAGTAGAAGACCAGAGAAGTTATGAAGTTTGTTGGTGGCCAAGTTGGAACTAGCACAAAAGCTTTTCCTGACTGTGGCTAGTTCTTTTTTCCTGTACGGTAGAGTCTCTGCTTTTAAGTCAGGCTAGCTTAAGGGCACCGCTGAAAGCTAGGCAGAAGAGTTTATAGCAGATAAGGTGGGGAAAACAAGACACCTCTGGGGTTTGTGAATAAGAAGGTAGTATGAGGCCAGGCGAGGTGGCTCCTGCCTGTAATCCTAGCTCTCTGGGAGGCTGAGGCGGGCGGATTGCTCGAGGCCAGGAGTTTGAGGCCAGCCTGAACAAGAGCGAGACCCCGTCTCTACTATAAAAATAGAAAGAAATTAATTGGCCAACTAATATATATAGAAAAAATTAGCTGGGCATCGTGGTGCATGCCTGTAGTCCCAGCTACTCAGGAGGGTAAGGCAGAAGGATTGCTTTAGCCCAGGAGTTTGAAGTTGCTATGAGCTAGGCTGATGCCACGGCACTCACTCTAGCCTGGGCAACAAAGTGAGACTGTCTCAAAAAAAAAAAAAAAAAAAAAAGAGCGTAGTATGATGAAAGCCGTGTTTAAAGATGTTGCTGTGAGCTAGGCTGATGCCATGGCACTCTAGCCCAGGCAACAGAGCAAGACTCTGTCTCAAAAATAATAATAATAATAATAATAATAACAACTTTGGCCTTATATCATAATGATTTTTGATACAGATACCAAAAGCCCAGAAATGGTCTGATGTGAAAACAGCCAGGCCTGACCAAAGCAAGGCTTAGTGACATCCTCCACGCCCTGGCTCTGTCTCAAAGCTGTAGTTTCATCCCAGCCATGAGGACAGATGAGTTCTGAGAATTCCTGTGCTCTCAACCAAATATGGAAAAACATTCATTTCTAGCCTCATAATGAAGACTAGCTTTGTGAAAGCTCTTCTAGAGATGTTTGCCGGCCACTCCTGCAGGAGTTTTTCCCTTCTCCAGCTATCACTCAGGAACTCCCCATCCAGTATCTCTCACGTAGGCGTACCTGAGGTGAAGACCATTGTCTCCTTGTACTAGAACCTCTCCAAACCTCTGGGGGCTATTTTTTGAGAGGTGATGCAGGTACCTATTGTGCCATCTCTGTCCTATCAATGTCCCACGAGGTCAGCATCCAATTTCAGGCTCACAAGCCTCTTATCGTCAGCCCAGCATCAGAGTGTGCTGGGGTAGAGGTCAACATGACTCCATGGCAAATGCAACATTAATGAGAGGAAGAGAAGCAGTTTTCCATCAGATCTGCAGAAGAAACTCTTTCCAGTCCAGACAGGCATTTTGACAGCCACAGGTCCCCTTTGGCTCTTCCCAGAACTAATTAAGTCATATCACTAAGTCAGCTTAAGGTACAAATTTCATTCCTTCAAAATATGTCAGTCAGAATCTGAAGGGCTGTGTCTTCTACTAAATCTTATAATTAAAACACCATTCCAAAACATAAACACAAAGTCATTATTTATACAGGAAGATTATACGGGCATCTCCTTTAGATGTTTGGCAGTAGCTAACCAGTTTGTCTTCACTCAAAATCTGGAGTTATTGTAGTGAGATTTGAGGAATGTATTGACTACACAGGGGGTTGGGGGAGCATCCCTGTGTTTATTTATTTTTTCCTCAAGGTTATTTGCAACTTCCAAAGAACGGCATGCCATCTTGTTCTAAAGAGACCAGTAGAAGGTCCCTGAAAGAAGGGAATGTTTCTCCAGTTTGAGGATTATTTATGGACAAAGCACTAGCTCTCAAGTTGTAAACCAAATCACTCTTTTGGCATGCTGTTAGCTCTTGGGGACTATATCCTAAATATTTTAAAGAAGCCAGTAAAATTTGAAAGATTATCTTCTTAATAACAAATGTGGTGGGACTGTATTTCCAAAGATGTTGGCAATATCTTCTGTCTTACCTGTTTCATCTATAATTTGATCTTGCATTGACCCATTAAAAAGTGAAGTCTAACTCCCCTCGCCCTTGAAACTGAGCAAGCTTGTGACTGTTTCGACCAATAGAACACAATAGAAATGATGGTGTGTTCTGAGGTTAGATCATAAAAGGTGATGCAACTTCCATCTTACTCACTGGTATGCTCACACTTGGAAATCTGAGCCACAACATAAGAAAACCAACTACCCTGAAGCTAACATGCTGTGAAGAAGCTAAGCCACATAAGAGAGGCCATATGTTTGTGCTCTGTTGGCTGTCCTCCTCTCTGAATCATCCAATCCCAGGCATCAAGCACCAGTGGATGAGCTTTCAGATGATTCTAGCTCCCAGCCACTGAGCACGCATTCCATCTGAGATATCATGGAGTGGCCATGGAGTGGCAGAGAGTGGCCATCCCCATGGTGTGAAATAAAAATTCCTGACCCACAGAATCCATGAGCATCATATGGTTGTTTCAAGCTACTCAGTTTGGGAGTAATTTGTTATGCAGCAATAGTAACTGGAACACTACCTCTCAACCTAACCCTGCTACTATTCTCTCCTATGGTTTCCAACAGTATCTACTAAAAATTTCCATTCCTTTTTGATGTAGAGAAATATAGTAAATTCCCCTCAACAGATGCTTGTCAAAATGACGTCTATGTCTAAGACCACAATCAGAAGTGCTAATTAAAGGGAACACATGTAGAATCCATGGGTCTCAGGGCACAATTGAATACATGAAACTGCTACATGTTCCCAAATAATTCATTTTGTCACTATCTGGGACACTGTCAGGATTTTAATTTGACTTCTGTAATTAGCTATGCTAATTAATAGCTGCACAGTCACTGACCCCAAAAGAAATTTCACCAGTAACCACAGTCATTGAGACAAATCTAGTTTAATAAAGCACAGCCAGCACTGATGAAAAATGAAAAGCCCAACATTTTAATAAGGGATGCAAATGAGTATTTGCTTCAGTTATCCAAATAATCTCTTAAAGGAGAATAGATGGCCTAGGGGTTTAGGCTCCAGATATACACATGGAATCTAGTCACAAGCCAAGATGATTCATGCTTCTAAACACTCACCCACCCCTTCTGCACTCTCGATAGATGGGGTGCAAAGGATTAGTCCAAATATTTACATAAAAGAAAATTACTATTTTGTTCTTGTAAACCAATACACTATAAGTCTGCACAATAGACTATATTCCTGCTATCTTTATTTTCTTCTGCCCCAGACATTTCCAACTGGAATTCTGAAACAATAATGAGAATGTTTGTTTCCATCCTGTTTATCTTTTTTTAATTTTAAGACATGAAACCAATTAAAGAACTTTTAAGTATTCATAGTAACCTGTGTCCAAATTAAGAAGATTTTTAAAAACTAACACAAAGGGGAATACATTTTCAGTTAGAGAATATTGTTTGGAGACAGCCACCTTAACTACCCACATATACCTTCACATTTTCCCCCCAAAGCCACCCCTCCCATAGTAGGACAGTCTTGTCAAAGTTCTTTCAGTTATGAAGAAAGCTTTTACAGTCCTAAAGAGAAGATAATGAAGGCTTTGATGAACAAAGACTAGGCTTGTTATGAACCTAGAACAAAAATTCAAATATTCTTTTAAAAGTGTTTTTAAATGAGCTTGAAATAACTGTTTTTTAATTTTAAGTCTAAACTCCCCTTTCCCCATGTCAAAAGTAAACAAATATACCATTACTATACAAAAGTCTCATTTAGGAAGACCGTGGGGCGGTTAGAGCGAAAAGAGTAGAAGAAAATACTGACACCAGAAAGAAGGTTTTTATAAAAAGAAGACAATGACGACAACAACTTGGGGGTGATGGAAACTAAGGAGTAATACTATTCTATTTCAAAGGAAAGGAGAATGGCTGGGCTGGGCTCTGATACAGCGGGGTTATTCCTGCTGGTGCCTAAGCAGTTTGGCGATACCAGATGGCAGGGATGCCACCCATCAACTAATTGAGGCATCCCATTCCCCCGGCCTCGATATGTAGTAGTTCTTTTCACCCGAGTGTGATAGAGGCAGACCCCAGAGCAAACAAAGCCCTAGACCTCAACAAAGCAACACCTTCTCCCACGCCGTTTTTGCATTCTGGCCCCTCTCCTCCTAGTTACCCACGTCTGATCTACCGCCCCGACAGAGTCTAATGCTCATACAGGTCTGCCATTCCCTCCTGACGCAGCCCTGTGCACCCCGCTCGCTAACCCGAGAGCCGTGGGCTCTCCTGGGCCTCGACCCCCCAGCTCGAGACTGGAGGCCCGCGTGTGGGACCCCCACGGCAGCCACCCTACGGTGAGTGCGTCTGGGATGGAGCCGCGCCCCTCAGCTGGGTCACCACCTGCTGGGCACCCCAGTCCCTATCTGGCCGAGCGCACTCTCCCAGCCCTCTCCCACCCACGCCGCCTGCCAACCTGAGCTCGGCCTTTCGGGATGATAGTCACGTCCCAGAGCAGGGCTCCAATGGCCCGGACCTGTGCTCCGCGGGGCTCCCCGCCGCCACCTTCCTCTCCGCCACTTCCACCAGCGCCTACCCCACTTGACGCCGCCATCCCGTGCAGCCGCACTGAGCACAATTCCGGCTACCCATTGGCTGTTACCTAGGCAACCGGGAGCAACGCCACTCCCCATTGGCCCAGCCCGCCGCCACGCCATCTTTGTGCGGGGCGGAGTGTTCCGAGAGCCAAGTAGCTGAGAGAGGGGTAGGGCTGAACTGGCGGTCCTACCTCTGCAACCCAAATAAAGATAGAGGACCCAAGTCTCGCCTACCAGGAGACTGTCTAGCTGAAATGTTAACCCCAAACAAAATCAAACACGCGTCCGAAGCAACAGTGAACTCGATCGGCTCAAGCGGCCCGGACCCTGCCCGGATTCCCACTGTCTTCTAAGTGGCTCTGACGTGGAGTTTAAGATAGAACCTAACTCTGGCTTTAGAGAGGCAGCTTTGTAAATTGTAACGGCGCTGGACCGGGCAACTGCCCTTTAATAACCCTGTGCCAGACATTATGATATCAAGACACTTTTGCAATCATTATAGGATTTGTGTTGCTCTTGTCATTACCCAGATCCTTTCTGTTTAAAATACAACGCCAAGATTGGAGCAAATCTTCCCAAATACCATGCACACCAATGCGAGTATCCATGTGTTTATTGAACAATGTGAGTGCAGCATGATGCTAGGTTCTGTCGGACTTGAAAAGCCATGATTGCTGCTCTCATTGGACTCATTGCCTTATTCCATGCAGGTGGAAAAATCCAAGACTGTATTATTAAGAGTGAGCAATCACATGAAAAGAGTAAGCAAATTACTTCTCCAGATTGGGATTTCCTTTTTTTGTTAAATAGAAAATGATAGTAATAATGATCTGGGTTGAGATGTTGCACATCTGTAATCCCAGCACTTTGGGAGACCTAGACAGGAGGATCACTTGAGCCCAGGAGTTTGAGGTTATAGTGGGCTATGATTGCGTCACTGCACTCCAGTCTAGGTGGCAGAAAGACCCGGACTCTCTAAAAACTAAACAACAACAACAAAAAATAATGATAATGATGATGATAAAGGCTCCCGAGGACTTGTATGAGAATTCAATGTGAAATTCTCAGGACTGTATCTAGGACATAGCAAGTTCTCAATAAACAGTAATTTAAAAAAATTTTTGAGGCTGGTGTGGTGGCTCACCCCTGTAATCTTAGCACTCTGGGGAGGCCAAGACGGGAGGATTGCTTGAGGTCAAGAGTTTGAGACCAGCATGAGCAAGAGCAAGACCCCAATTCCACAAAAATACAATAAATTAGCCATCATGGTGGTGCACACTTGTATTCCCAGCTACTCAGGAGGCTAAGGCAGGAGGATCGCTGGAGCCCAGGAGTTTGAGGTTGCAGTGAGATATGATCACACTACTGCACTCTAGCAGTATATTTTCTTGGCATGGGATGAGAAAGAATTCTCGACACAAAGATTAGAATAGTTTTAAAGAAAGAAAGTTTATTTTATTTCCCAAAGGTGGGAAGGGCACAACACAAGAGAAAGAAAGGAGGTGTTGGCCTCAGGCTAAGGGGCTCAGAGCTTTTATAGGGAAAAAGGGTAAATAAACAGTTAATGTTGTGAGCTGATAATAGGAGAGGGCTGTGAGGCTGCTATGTCTGTTTTTCCTTTTTTTTCCCCCCTCTCTTCTCTCTGAGGCTGGCTAATTAGTGTCCTTGAAATGTGGTTCTGGCAGGAACTGGGGTGGAGAGCTGGCACCCTGCTGTCTGCCCAGGTCTCTTCAAGGCTGTTAAACTCTTAAAGAAGCCACAGGTGGTTAATCTTAAAGATGAGTTGAGCTCCAGGTGGTTTATCAAACAAGGGGTTGTGCTGTGAACTTTTCCTTCAGAGTGACAATTATGTGCTGTGAGTTTATTCCTCTTTTTTCTTCCTGTTAGTTTATTTTTCTCTGTTAGATAGTTTATTAGCAAGGCCATCCTATCATTGACTAGAGATAAAATTGCCTCATTAAGAGAATGGAACATCAAGGAAGCAGATCTTGTTAGAATGGAGAATGTGTGTTTTAAAATATGAAGAAATAAGGCCGGGCGTGGTGGCTCACTCCTGTAATCCTAGCACTCTGAGAGGCTAGGAGGAATTTGGATCTAGCTCTGCCACTTACCAACTGAGTGCCCATGGGAAAGTTACTTTATCTCCCTGGGTTTTAGTTTCCAACATCATAGAGGTTGTAAGGCTGGTTATGTGAGTTAATCCATGTAACACACTTAAAACAATGTCTGGGCTGAGTGCAGGGGTGCACACCTGTAATCCCAGCTACTCAGAAGGCTGAGGCAGGAGGATTGTTTGAGCCCAGGAGTTTGAGGTTACACTGAGCTATGATTGTGCTATTGCACTCCAGCTTGGGTGACAGAGTAAGTGAGATCCTGCCTCTAAAAAAAAAAAGTCTGGCTGGCACATACTTAGCATTTGGTAAGTATCAACTGTTTCTATGTCATAGGAAATGTACTGATATTGTTTTTGTTTGTTTTTTGTTTGTTTGTTTGTTTGTTTTGAGACAGAGTCTTGCTTTGCTGCCCAGGCTAGAGTGAGTGCTGTGGCATCAGTCTAGCTCACAGCAACCTTAAACTCCTGGGCTCAAGCAATCCTACTGCCTCAGCCTCCCGAGTAGCTGGGACTACAGGCATGCGCCACCATGCCTGGCTAATTTTTTCTATATATATTAGTTGGCCAATTAATTTCTTTCTATTTATAGTAGAGATGGGGTCTCTCTCCTGCTTGCTCAGGCTGGTTTCGAACTCCTGACCTCGAGCAATCCACCTGCCGTGGCCTCCCAGAGTGCTAGGATTATAGGTGTGAGCCACCACGCCAGCCTGATATTGTTTTTAGTAAAAGGAAAATCAAGTTCTAAGAGGTAGATACAGAAATAAATTCTGAAGGGGTTTTCTTAGAAAAAAACCCTCAGAATTCCAGGGAGAACTCCAAATGTAGGAACGGAACTTTTCTTGACCATAATTTGAAGCTCACAGGTTAAATGAAATGAATGATAATACTGGAGCTCAGAAACCAATACCCCAAAATGTGGCGCTTTGATTTGCTGAACTGAAGAAGCCTCAAGATCTCTCACCCTCCCCTTTTCCCCCAAAGTACAGGCTCTGAAGTTCCTTTACTGGCCTAAAGCCCAGACTCAGCAAGGAGAACAATAGGTTTTTCTTTGCCTCCCTGTTATCTCATTATCTATTGCAAAAAAAGAAGACCAAAGATATAACCACACTTGAACAGACCCTTTCTCAAGATAAAGACTGTCTCTCAGGGTCATTCAGATTCTAAACAACTATGTATAAATTCCTCAATCCATTCATTCTTTCTAGTAATCATGTATTGCCCCTCAACAGAATTCCTCTTCTCCTCTCTTCCATAACATGTTTTGCCAGGATGGTATAGAAGCTTTTGAATCCCATTGTGGGGTGGGTAATCACTCTGTTGTTTTCCCTGTGTACATGTTGATAAATTTGTATGCCTTTTCACTGACTAATCTTGTTTTGGGAGTTGATTTTTCAGTGAAACTTCAGAGGGCAAAGGGGAAGTTTTCCTGTTGGTTCCTACAGTACCAAAGGATCATCTATGTGGCTGGGACCCTTGGGACACAAGAGGCAGGCATCACTTAATTATTTGATGTCTACACAGGAAAATGAATTGCATGTCTTGTAACTGAAAGGGGCAATTGAACCATCTGTATGGACTTTTGTCTAGAACGGTTTATTTGGCCAAAAAGATTTAGGACATTCCCATACATAGAATTAAATAATAGTTCTTTCAATTCTGTTCTTCTAGTTTGGTGTGGCAACAATTTGACTCAAGAAAGAATGATATCATTCCCAAATGACTCATGGAGATAAAAAAAAAATATGAGAAAGAAAGAATGATAAAACCATGTGGCTGGTCATCTTTTGTGAAAACCCATACTGCTGGTCTGCTGATTACCTTAAACATAAAAACAAAAACGACATTAACAGTAGCCTCAGCAGTGAGCAGTGATAAAAAGCTAGCACTTGTTGAGTGCTGTTTATGTACGAAGTGCTATTCTAAGTGCTTTATATACATTATTTTGATTCTTGTTTAAGTACCATAGGGATGATTATTCCCTTTTTATCGATGCAAAAACTGAGGCTTAGAGAGGTTAAGTAATTTGGCCAAAATAACTAATCATTGTGGAGATGGGATTCAAACTCAAATGTTTCTGATTCACAAGCCCATGAGTCTAACCATCTCATTCTATACTTCAGAAGGTAGTGTGAGCATAAATTTTAATTATGTTGAGCTAAAAGGAAGAAGCTGAGGTAAAATTAATATTAAGTATCAGATTCAATTGTGTTAAAAAATTAATATTAAGTAGAGAGTTTATTTGGGCCAAGCTTCAGGAGTATAAGCCATAGATTCAAGTTGCCCTGAATATACACTCTGATTAGCAACAGTTACAGTGGATTTTTTTTTTTTTTTGAGACAGGGTCTTGCTCTGTCACCTGGCCTAGAGTTCCAGTGGCATCATCATAGCTCAGTGCAACCTCAAACTCCCGGGCTCAACCGATTCTCCTGCCTCAGCCTCCTGAGTAGCTGGGACTAAAGACATGCACCACCAGACTTGGCTATTTGTTTAATTTTTTGTAGAGACAAGGTCTTGCTATGTTACCCAGGCTGGTCTCCATCTTCTGACATCAAACAATCCTCTCCCCTTTGTCTCCCAAAGTGCTGGGATTACAGGCATGAGCCACCATGCCTGGCCAAGAACTTTATTTCTTATGCTAGGTTGCAAACTGCAGGTTGGGAAGGGGAGCCTTTGGCTGAGAATGAAAGCAGGCGGGGGTGGGGGGGTGACAGGAGTTTTATACTAAATGGGTTGGCTATGTATATGTATTTAACAGGTTATAGGAATCATGGATATTCATGAAGGGGGGTGGGTCACACACATTTGGTAAGCAAACATATATGTTACATATGTCCCATGTTTACTTTGGGGAGGAGACAACATTAAAATGCAATAAAATTAGGCTCCATATGTCAAAAGGTAAAACACAGGACACAAAGGGACTTTGTGCATAGCCTCCATAAACTGATCAGAACCACTCCACGGTCAATTTATCATGAAGGAATGCTTTGAAAACTGGTCAGCTGTCATGTCCAAATCATGAAAAGGGTGGGGAGTCTGGTCATGGTGTCAGACTGTTGGTTGAAATCAGTGGGGGAGTCTCCTGTTCTGTGTTTTCCAAGGTTGGTTTCTGTTTTACCTAGTAGGGAAAAAAGTCTGGTGATGGCTAGTGAGGAAGGAGATGTATTGAAGGCATGACCAACCACATCCTATCTTGTCATGGCCAGTAAATTCAGCGTTCTTTTTTGTTTTTTGTTTTTGAGACAGAGTCTCGCTCTGTTGCCTGAGTTAGACTGCCATGGCATCAGCCTAGCTCACAGCAACCTCAAACTCCTGGGCTCAAGCAATCCTTCTGCCTCAGCCTCCCGAGTAGCTGGGACTACAGGTATGCGCCATCATGCCCAGCTAACTTTTTCTATATATATTTTTAGTTGTCCAGCTAATTTCTTTCTATTTTTAGTAGAGACTGGGTCTTGCTCTTGTTCAGGCTGGTTTCAAACTCCTGATCTCGAACCATTCTCCCGCCTCGGCCTCCCAGAGTGCTAGGATTACAGGCGTGAGCCATTGCGCCCAGCCCAAAACTCAGGTTTTAAAAGTTTGTCTGGGATCTCCTTGGCCAGGAGGGGTCCGTTTAGTTTGTGCATGGAGGGGTGGAGGGATTTAGGATTTTATTTTTCTTCCATACGTGCACATACTACACCATCTATATAAAGGACTCAAGCATGGGAGATTTGGGTGTTCATGAGGGGTACTGAAACCAATCCCTGTGGATACTGTTACCTCCCAAACAGATGGGTTTGTTTGCTTGGCAGTTATCAAGTCCATAGACACAGCCAAGATGGTTATTTCAAGTTTTTTTATTACTTGGCGCAAATAAGGACTATACCAAAGATAGAGTTCCCAAAGCAGTGTGTCCCCAGACAAGGGGGTTGGGCTGGTTTTATAGTCACAGGGTAATGAGGCGTGCTTTGATAGGGTCTTGCAATGGAGTGAAGCCAGGAAAGTGAAGCCAGTCTGACTGGATCCTACCATGGGGCGACACCAGGGTTCAATCTAATTGGACCCTGGATCCCGCCAGGCCGTGTCCACTTCTTAATTCAGTCCCTGCTTCTCCAGTGGAGCACTTAGGTTCTGCCTATGGTTGCACCCTTGGTTTATCTGGGCATGCTTAGGTTACCTGACCTTCAAGCTGGGGGTCCATGGCAACTGAAAAACAACTCCCAACTTTGTTATATAAAAGTGGAGCCAGATTATAATACCCAGGGACAACTATACTCCAACTAACTAGGCATCCTCTTTTACATGCCACCCATACTCATTCCAGCATTACTTAGGGTGCCTGGGTCTGGAGTTGGTCCACTCTAACTCAGACTCCCTGTGGCCCTGCACATGCCAGGAGATCTCTCTGTTCTGCTTGCGAGGCTTTGGTAACCCAATTTGACCTTGCTTACCCGCGAATCGCAAGGGGTGCTGTCAGTTCCCTGTATGCTCTAGCCTTCCTCTTCTTTTCCTCAGGCTTTTCCTTCTTTCTGGACCATTGTTTCCCCTTCTCCCTTTTTCTAATGATCTAATTACACTCTTCCTTTAAGGCTTAGCTCATAGCACATGCCCCACTTAAAGCCTTTGCTGACTCTCTAGCCTGTCCTAGTAGGTGAACTGTTAGGGAGTTTTCAGCTCCCTTTGTTGGCTCTTTTTCTCCTACTGCCTCAGATAGCTGTGTGCCTCTGAGGGAAGGAAGATATAGTCTTCCCTTTTCCACTAATAACAATATACTGAAGCACTCTGGGAGGGCAAGGCGGGTGGATCCTTTGAGCTCAGGAGTTCGAGACCAGCCTGAGCAAGAGCAAGACCCCATCTCTACTAAAAATAGAAAGAAATTAGCTGGACAACTAAAAATATATAGAAAATAGAAAAAATCAGCCAGACATGGTGGCACATGCCTGTAGTCCCAGCTACTCGGGAGGCTGAGGCAGGAGGATCGCTTGAGCCCAGGAGTTTGAAGTTGCTGTGAGGTAGGCTGATGCCACGACACTCTACGATGGGCAACAGAGTGAGACTCTGTCTCAAAAAAACACAAAAAACAAAAAACAATGTATTGGCCAGGTGCGGTGGCTCACGCCTGTAATCCTAGCACTCTGGGAAGCCTAGGCTGGAGGATCGCTCAAGGTCAGCAGTTTGAAACCAGTCTGAGCAAGAGCGAGACCCCGTCTCTACTATAAATAGAAAGAAATTAATTGGCCAACTACAAATATATAGAAAAAATTAGCCGGGCATGGTGGTGCATGGCTGTAGTCCCAGCTATTTGGGAGGCTGAGGCAGGAGGATTACTTGAGCCCAGGAGTTTGAGGTTGCTGTGAGCTAGGCTGACGCCATGGTACTCTAGACCAGGCAACAGAGTGAGACTCTGTCTCAAAAAATAAATAAATAAATAAATAAAGCAATGTACTGAGCACCTATTATGTCTAGACACTGAGGTTTTACAGTGGTGAATAAAACAGTGATGGACTCTTACTTCATGGTAAGAACTTTTTAGTCTCATAGGACTATAACTTTCCTCAATTAACATATAAGCATTGAGCAGTTGGGCCAGGCACAGTGTGATAGCTCAGAGCAGTCTGAGCAATGTGAGGTGTGCAAAATTCATCAGGCCCAGAGAGATCTGAGTGTTGGACTTCATCCCAGCCTCCCACATCCATTCCTGGGGGGCAATTGTTTTTCTTATTTTTTTAGGAGTACCTAAAAACTCTGGGGGTAATTGTTTAAATATATTTTGTTCCAGACTAGCTGCTTCACCCATTATCTTCACGTTCCTGGAATCTGTGATACAAAGAACAATGTATAGCCAATCAATAGTTTATTTTACAAATTTGCTTTTTTTGAGACAGGGTCTTGCTCCATCTCTGTTGCTCAGGCTAGAGTGCAGTGGCATACAGCTCACTGCAGCCTCCAACTCCTGGGCTCAAGCGATCCTTCTACTTCAGTCCTTCTAGGAGCTGGGACTACAGGCCTGCACCACCACACTGAGCTAATTTTTAAATTTTCTGTAGAGAGGAGGTCTCACTAAGTTGCCCAGGCTGGCCTAGAACTCCTGGCCCCAAGTGATCCTCCTCCCTCCACCTCCCCAAATGCTGGAATTACAGGTGTGAACCACTGTGCCCAGCCAATCGCTTGTTATTTTAATGTAAATTCTTGGTAAATAATTTAGGAACTGCCTCTTCTTTTCCTTAAAAACCCACTTGTAACTGCTGATAATCAGAGTGTACATTCAGGGCAACTTGAATCTATGCTCCTGGGTTGCAATCCTCAATATTGGCCCAAATAAACTCTCTACTTCCCTTAATTTTGCCTCAGCTTCTTCCTTTTAGGTCGACAAGGGGTGGGATTTCACTGAAGCAGAGCAGGGTTTTTTTGTTTTCGTTATTTTTCTTTACTTCACTGCTGTCTCCCCAGCACTTAGAACATAGTAGGCACTCAATTAATGAATGTGTGCATGACTGAATGAAGCGGATGCAAAAATGAGATTTCTCCAGTCTCACCACTGGCTCAGAATAAACACTCAATGAGTGACTGACAGGAAGCTAGCGGATTTGAAAGCGCCCAAAGACTGCTCAGCTACCTGGAAGCCAAGTGCGGGGCTAGCAGGGCAGGGGGCAGAGGGCGTGTCTGACCTGGGGGAGGGGGTTGGCTCCTTGAGCATGCGCAGTCTTCACAGAAGGTGACGGGGAGGAAAATGCAGAGGCCGCGATTGCGTAGGCGCAGGTTCTGATTGGCTACCGTCCGCGCGCGAGGGGCCGTGCCTACTCGTCGCCAAGTAAACAGGGCAGGGTGGGGGCGGGGCTAAGGAGGCGCCGCGACCCGGTTGGCCAGGCGAGGGCTGGGGGGTGTCGCGGATTGGTCGCGGCCGTGAGCTCGGCGGTGTGGAGCGCGGCGGGTCCCGGAGCCGGCTGCCTGAGGGATGGACGAGACGAGCCCACTAGTGTCCCCCGAGCGGACCCTACCCCGGGACTTCACCTTCCCGTCGGGCTCAGGGGCTCACTTTCCGCAGGTGCCTGGGGGCGCGATTCGAGTGGCGGCGGCAGCCGGCTCGGGCCCCTCTCCGCCCGGCTCGCCGGGCCACGACCGGGAGCGGCAGCCACTGCTGGATCGGGCCCGGGGCGCGGCGGCCCAAGGCCAGACCCAAACCGTGGCGGCGCAGGCCCAAGCCCTGGCCGCCCAGGCCGCGGCGGCGGCGCATGCCGCGCAGGCCCACCGCGAGCGGAACGAGTTCCCGGAGGACCCCGAGTTCGAGGCGATGGTGCGGCAGGCCGAGCTGGCCATCGAGCGCTGCATCTTCCCTGAGCGCATCTACCAGGGCTCCAGCGGAAGCTACTTCGTCAAGGACCTGCAGGGGGTGAGAGCGGGGGTGGGGGCCGCAGCCGCGGGCTCGGGGCGGGTGGGGCTCTGGGAGTTTTGGGCTCCGCACAGCCAGAGGGAGAAGGGGGGCTTGAAAGGCTGCAAAAGGGAGAAACTTCACAGTGAGCCCCGGCAGGATTTTGGGATGCCGTTGAGGAGTGGAGCTGGGGAAGCTCTGCAGAATGAAGAAATAAATCAGAACCCATTTGGTGGGGTAGGAGTGAGCGGAAAATGAAAAGAGGAAATTGACCAGATACAGGCCCGGGGCCCAGCTGTGTGGTGGAGCAATCTGCTTCTGGACAGAGACGCTTGAGAAGATGCAGCTTTCTAGTAGCTTACTTAGCTATAAACTACTGGGACTACTTTTCGGCCATTGACCTTTAGGCTTGTTCTCTGTTTTTGGGCCAAACCAGTTTTTCGGGCTTTGGCCCTGTTCCCTCTTTTCAACCAAAGCAATGTGTCGCTATTCATTGAGGAGGGCAGGTGACCGACCCATCAGGGGCTCTGAGGATTCAGTTCCAGCCTTCTGTGTTGTGGGGTTTTCTCCTGCCAGGGTCGCTGCTCTCTTACGACGATAATAATAGAGTGGGAGGACTCGCCAGTTTCATCTGTCCTGGTTATTGCTCACTTCTGGGAAAAGGTTCAAATCTTTGTCGATGGTTCCTCAGTTTAGAATGTGGAGTTTTAGAAAGATAAAGACTGTCAGCTACCTTTTACTTTCATTTCTCTCCTAAGGCTATCAGCATTTTGCCTTTCAGCTAAGGCAGCGTGTTTGCTGACCTTTATTTTGTCCCATGCATGTGTAAAAAGGGATTGGTAATGGGATGAGATGGAGCATCGAGTGACCAGGTCAGCTGAGAAGTGGTCTTTCTCCTTTTGAGAACTGGGGAAGAGTTCATGGCATTTGACTAAGATCAAACCAGAGGTATCATTGGAAGAACAGAGGGACAAGAAATATCAGGTCATTCCTGTCTTAAGTTTTCAGATGTGCCAGAATTGTTCATTGGAAAAATGTGTTATTGTTACACTTATTAAAATGATAGGTGTCAAAGTTTCCTTGGATTTTCCCTGCATCTCTCCTGTGTCATCTCTTTAGATGTGCAGTATGCTGTTTTGGTAGGAGTTCTTAGTGGCCAGGATGGTCTGTGACTTGTAGCTCTCTGTTAGGTTCATTGAATGACCCATTATTCACCCAGAGTTTGAGTTGTCCCTGAATTATCATCAGAAACCAAAGAGCAGTTCTACCATCAACTCAGTGTGCATAAACTGAGTTGGAAAAAGCTTTAAAAGTAATAAGTCTTTCCAAGTCTCTTAGGGAGTTTGAAAGCTCAAATGGGAACCATCATTTCTAGAAGCAGTGAAAGGTGAGTCCCCTGAGGTATAAATGTTCACAAGATGCTTTTATTTTTTTTATTTGGGAACAGAATGAGACCTAAGGTATGAGTTGTTTTTATTTTTTGTTTTTGTTTTTTTAGCTTGTTGGCTGGCTCTTGTAAGAAGGGGCTAAGATTATCATTGATAGGTAGGTACTGGAAAAGGAAAAAAATTTTTGTTTTTCTTTCATGACTGTTACAGCTCTATTGGAAGTGTGTTAGGCCAGCTGAGAAGTGATCTGGTGCTTTGACAAGTGGGAGTAATACTATCTCTCAACTCTATCTGCCAGGTAAAGTACTGCCATCTCAGTACATAGGCCACAGAGAATGACAGACCATAGGTGGTATGTATCTTGGTGATTTTAGGATTACAGGCCACTAACTTTTCTTGGAGGGGAAGTCAAAACATAGATGCCCTGACAAAACTTATTAATGGACCCAGCCTGCTTCCACTGAGGAAAATATAGTTTAGAACAGTGGACCACTTCCTGAATGCTGTGGTGGGTTAGACTGGCCCACAGACTCACTGTATTTGGAATTGTCATCTTCAGCTTTGCTCCAAATGTATTTATTTATTTATTTATTTATTTTTTATTTTTTTTTTTGAGACAGAGTCTCACTTTGTTGCCCAGGCTAGAGTGAGTGCCGTGGCGTCAGCCTGGCTCACAGCAACCTCAATCTCTGGGGCTCAGCGATCCTACTGCCTCAGCCTCCCGAGTAGCTGGGACTACAGGCATGCGCCACCATGCCCGGCTAATTTTTTGTATATATATTTTTAGTTGGTCAATTAATTTATTTCTATTTTTGGTAGAGACGAGGTCTCGCTCAGGCTGGTTTCGAACTCTTGACCTTGAGCAATCCGCCCGCCTCGGCCTCCCAAAGTGCTAGGATTACAGGCGTGAGCCACCGCGCCCGGCCCAAATGTATTTATTTTATTTAACAAATATTTACATAGCACTTTCTATGTGCCTGGTACTGTTTTAAGTGCTTTATAAATAATAATTCACTTAATCTTCATAACTACCCTCAGAGGTGGGTACTATTATTATCTCTGTAGATGAGAACACTGAGGCACACAGAGTGTAACTAATTTTCTCAAGGTCTCACAGTTAGTAAGTGGTAGAGGCCAGGACTGGACCCAGGCAGATTGGCTCTGGAGTTCATGATCCTAACCACCATGCTCTGCTGCCTCAGAGTTAGTCAGTCATCTGAATTTCTGGTTTCTCTTTTCAGCTGCTTTTTGGTTAGTATTGAATTTGGCTATGTGTGACAGATATTTTAAGATAATAATGACTTGAAAAAAAATTCATTTATCTCTCAGGTAAAAGAAGTCTATAGGCTGCCAGGGGCTGCCATGGCATTTCACTGTATTGGATATGTATGGTCCTTCCATCCAGCTGATCAGCTATCCTTAGTGTGTGGCTTCCACTTTCTGATCCAAAATAGCTACTCAAGCTGCAGCATCCGTCTGCTTTGCAGCTGGTTGGCAGAAGGAAAGGGAGAAGGAGAATATGCCCCCACCCTTTAAGGTACTTCCTAGAAGTTGCACCAGACTCTTCTGCTTATATCCCATTGTCTAGAACTAAGCTGCAATAGTAGCTGGGAGCTCTAGTCTTTCTTTTGTGTAGCTAAAAATCAGGGGTCTTATGTCCAGGGAAGAAGGGGGAACAGATATTGGGAGACCCAACAGTTTCTGCAACAGCTACTTTTGGAAGTTAGTCTGAAAGATTTTGGGAGATAACAGCCCTAATTCCATTTCCCTATTTAGGATGGTTTCTGCCTCAGTGGGGACCTGGAACAGTAAGACAGAAAATGCTAGTCATGGTAAAGTGTTCCCATTTCCCCTCCTCACTTACATCCTTGTGCTTCAGGTCTTGTGCTCACTCAATTACAGAATTTGGGGGCATTTTCTCTTTTGTTTAGAATAATACTAGATGATCATATTGCTAGAATCATAGAACAACATGTGACTTACTAGTTTAAGAGGATTAAATGAGATGTCACACATGAAAGCCCCTGGCATAGTTCCTGGTGCTTATCGGGAGCTAAGAGTTTTTTGTTTTTAAGTTATA
This sequence comes from Microcebus murinus, assembly GCF_040939455.1. Lineage (NCBI taxonomy): Eukaryota > Metazoa > Chordata > Mammalia > Primates > Cheirogaleidae > Microcebus > Microcebus murinus. The sequence continues at coordinate 28,140,727 of NC_134117.1, read as the reverse complement.
TACCTACTGACCTCTGGATTAGGCTTTCTTAGATACATGGTATTGAATAAGGGAAGAGTATTAAACATTTTTTTTAGATGGAGTCCTGCTCTGTAGCCCATGTTGGAGTGCAGTGGCATGATTATAGTTTACTGCAGCCTCAAACTCCTGGGCTCATGCGATCCCCCTGCCTCAGTCTCCTGAGTAGCTGAAACTATAGGTGAATGCCTGGCTAATTTTTCTTATTTTTTTAGAGAAAGGGTCTTGCTATGTTGCCCAGGCTGGTCTCTAACTCCTGGCCTCAAGCCATCCTGCTGCCTCAGCCTCCCAAGTTGCATGAGCCACCACGCTTGACAAGAGTAGTATCATTTTGAGAAGATAATTTCATAATCATTGAGAGTAGTAACTCATTAGAGAAGCTAATTTGTATTTGCATCAAAATACCTGTTATGGTGTCCATATGTTCTAGGAATTTGGCCTCATGTCAGTGATTTTCAACCTTTTAAAAATACTTTATCCACCAAGATTTTGTCATGAAAATGGTATTTTTTTCCATTTTTCAAATATACCATTGTTATAACATTGAATGTGCATCTTCCAACTACCCTCCAAGAAATTCTGGTGTCCTTCCACTTGGTTGAGAACCACAGTGACAGCTGTCACCAAATAGAGAATCTCAAATAGAGTAAAATTATTTTACTAAAATGTAAAGGCAATCAAGTTTGTATATTATATACGGATATAGGTCTTGGGACTTTAAGCATCATCTACCATTTCTTTTTTTTTTGAGACAGAGTCTTACTCTGTTGCCCGGCTAGAGTGCTGTGGCATCAGCCTAGCTCACAGCAACCTCAAACTCCTGGGCTCAAGCAGTCCTCCTGCCTCAGCCTCCCGAGTAGCTGGGACCACCAGCTACTTTTTAGGCATGTGCCACCATGCCCAGCTAATTTTTTAAATATGTTTTTAGTTGGCCAATTAATTCCTTCCTATTTTTTTAGTAGAGATGGAGTCTCGCTCTTGTTCAGGCTGGTTTCAAACTCCTGACCTCGAACCATTCTCCCGCCTCGGCCTCCCAGAGTGCTAGGATTATAGGTGTGAGCCACCACGCCCGGCCCATCTACCATTTCTTACAGGGAGCTGTTCCAAGCCACAGGTTGTAATGGGTGAGGAAAATGGGTTGATGGCAGTGGGGTGGGAAAATAAATACAGGTTAAATCTGTTTCACTACATTCTGTGTATTTGGATCCCATCCTCTTTGGGGGTTTTATATATTTGGAGTAGCCCATCTCGCTCCCTTTTGTAAAAGTGGACATGTAAAAAGGCCTTTCTATCTAAGTAGCTAAATCAAGGACTGCTGTTTCCCTCCTACTTCTATTATTAAATATAGCAATTCTTAAGAGTGTGGCCCAGAAACCAGTAGGAGTGCCTTCTTTGGGGTCATAGGTCAAAACTATTTTGTTATAATTCTAAGACTTTATTTACCCTTTCATTCTCATTTCCTTATGACTATAGGTATGGTGGAGATTTCCAGAGGCTACATGGTATGTAATGTTGAAACACTGAATACTAAAGAAGATGTGAAAATACAGTTGTCATCTTTTAAGTCAGATATTGGAGAGGTTTACTAGTCTTGAACTCCTGGCCTCAAACAGTCTTGACTCAGCCTCCTGACTAGCTGGGATTATAGGCATGAGCCACTATACCTGGCCTAACATATTTTTTTGAAAATATAGTTATTTTTCATAAAAATAGATCATTTATTTTATTTATTTTAACTTGCATGGATTTTTTTATTATTAAGTGAATTAATAGTTTTAACATTTTAGTTTTAAAAGAGTTTAAAGGGGTCTTGAGACCAAAATTTTGAGAACCATCCACTGCATATTTACCAAACTTAGAAAAACCCCTCTTTTATAAAAGTTCATTTCTAGGGCCGGGCGCGGTGGCTCACGCCTGTAATCCTATCTCTCTGGGAGGCCGAGGCGGCTGGATCGTTTGAGCTCAGGAGTTCGAAACCAGCCTGAGCAAGAGCGAGACCACGTCTCTACTAAAAATAGAAAGAAATTAATTGGCCAACTAATATATATATAGAAAAAAATTAGCCGAGCATGGTGGCGCATGCCTGTAGTCCCAGCTACTCGGAAGGCTGAGGCAGCAGGATTGCTTGAGCCCAGGAGTCTGAGGTTGCTGTGAGCTAGGCTGATGCCATGGCACTCACTCTAGCCTGGGCAACAAAGTGAGACTCTGTCTCTAAAAAAAAAAAAAAAAAAGTTCATTTCTATATATTTCACTGTGCAGTATGAGTGATGTGCTTGACCTGTTTTAAATTGTAGGGGCCAGGCGTGATGGCTCATGCTTGTAATCTCAGCACTTTGGGAGGCCGAGGCATGAGGATTGCTTGAGGTCAAGAGTTCAAGACCAATTGAAGTATTCAGAGCAGCGGGAAAAAAAAAAACAAAAAAAAAGAGTTCAAGACCAGCCTGGGCAACATAGTGAGACCCTATCTCTACTAACTAACTAACTAAATAAATTTATTTTAGGTTCCTAGAGGAAAGGGCCTCTTTAGCATGGCATACATAATACCTTCCTTCTTGTTGCCACTGGATAGACATAGGAAACTCTCTGGGTTCCAGGTTCCAGTAATTGGATGGGGTCCTGATACCAGCCAGCCAGTGGCCCCTTGCTTCCTTGTGTCGTTCTGTTTTTATCCCCACCTTCATGGACTACTGCTCTTAAGTTATCTATGCCTCACTCCTCCCTTTGTTAAAAGGGGGGATTAGTAAGTGGGTGTTAAGGAAAGGTATTTTTTAAAATATTGGCATTAAACTGAAGCTTTCTCCTAGATAGAATAAAGGAATTGAAAGTCTATTAAAGAGAGAGAATGGTGAGAAATATTAGGTAGTAGTCATTTTCTTTCTCAGCTAAATACTAGTGGGTGTAATTTGAATGGTTCTAGAGTTTGTTCTCTGTGAATGAGGAGAGTATTCTTGATTATTAGTAATATAGTTTATTATAAAAAGTGAACATTAGCTTTGGAAATTAGACCAGAGTCTGTTTTATGTCTCTATCTAGGAACCCCGCCAAATGCTTGCACATCGTCTTGCACAGAGTAGATCCTGAGCAAATGTTAACAGAAACTCAATTGAACTGAGGCCTACACTTAGTCCTGAAAGACACTTGTCTCTCATTCTCTCGGGATGCCCTTCTGTTCCTTCATTCTTCTTATCCTACCATTCCCTCATTTGTCTAGTCCAGACAGTATTTATTTTTTATTATTTTTTTCTAACTACTATACAGTTGCAGCACAGACAGTATTCTTTGATGAAACCCCTGTACTACCAACATAACCATAATTACTAATGCTTTTAGAGTCAATTAAATGCTTTCTCATTCTGCTTATGGTGGAAGGAAATTGAGAAGTTTGAGAGGTCAGTCTGTAAATACGCTTGGCTGCAATCTTGGCCCTCAAATTCTGCTTTCTTTAAATGGGAGTATTTACCACTTGGCCTCAGCCCTGATATTTTTCAGCCCCCACTAGTAGTAGGAATGTCTTGGTGGTCTCCCTTTCATTGGGGACTAACTTGGTTTTATTTTTTTTTTTTTGAGACAGAGTCTCGTTTTGTTGCCCAGGCTAGAGTGAGTGCCGTGGCATCAGCCTAGCTCACAGCAACCTCAAACTCCTGGGCTCAAGCAATCCTGCTGCCTCAGCCTCCCAAGTAGCTGGGACTACAGGCATGCGCCACCATGCCCGGCTAATTTTTTCTATATATATTACTTTCTTTCTATTTTTAGTAGAGACGGGGTCTCGCTCTGGCTAAGGCTGGTTTCGAACTCCTGACCTCATGCAATCCGCCTGCCTCGGCCTTCCAGAGTGCTAGGATTACAGGCGTGAGCCACCGCGCCCAGCCTTGTTTTTGGTTTTGAGACAGGGTCTTTGTCGCCCAGAGCTTGAGTGCAGTAGCATGATCATAGTTCACTGCAACCTCATGTTCCTGGGCTCAAGCAGTCCTCCTACCTGAGCCTCCTGATTATCTGGGAGTACAGGCATGCGCCACCGCACCTAGCTAATTTTCTCACTTTTAGATTTTGTAGAGATGGGGTCTTGCTATGTTGCCCAGGCTGGTCTTGAACTTCTGGTATCAAGAGATCCTCCCACCTTGGCCTCCCAAAGTGCTGGGATTATAGGCATGAGCCACCATGCCTGATGGGACCAGATTGTTGAATTCTACTTTGTGTCTCAGTTGAACTGACTGTTGAGTTCTGGGACATGCTTCAAGTAGCCCTTTGGTTTCATTGTCCAGGTTCCAGAGAGTTACTGGGGACTCATCAGTCATTCTGAGCTGTGAGCCTGTTGCTACTGCTGCTTGGTTATTCAAAGACTGGATTTCCAGGTCGGGCATGGTGTTTCAAACCTGTAATCCTAGCACTCTGGGAGGCTGAGGCAGGCGGATTGCTTGAGGTCAGGAGTTCGAAACCAGCCTGAGCAAGAGCGAGACCCCGTCTCTACTAAAAAATAGAAAGAAATTAATTGACCAACTAAAAATATTAGCTGGGCATGGTGGCGCATGCCTGTAGTCCCAGCTACTCGGGAGGAGGCTGAGGCAGGAGGATCCTTGAGCCCTGGAGATTGAGGTTGCTGCGAGCTAGGCTGATGCCATGGCACTCACTCTAGCCTGGACAACAAAGTGAGACTCTGTCTCTTAAAAAAAAGAATAAAAGACTGAGTTTCCAGGGGAGTAAAGACAGAGATGATGACTGCTAACTTAGGCCTCTTGCTAGCTGCTTTGAATAAGAAAGTAATTCTGAACACTTATATATGCATTTTGCTTTTGCCAGTAAATGAGTAACTATGTCTGTAAGAATAAATTGATAGTTTTTGGAGGGATGAGGAGAGTTCTGTATTTCTTCTGCCCTCTGAAATCCTTGCAAGGCTTTCTTAAAGGAACTGGCCTCAAGATTGACCAATTATTGTTAGAGACATGGACCTAGCCAGTTCCTAATATGAGCATTTACTTAATGGAGGCAGATGAGTATATGTTGTCCGCTGCGACCTGCCATTCAGGAAGTGCCACCCACAGGAAAATGTCTTATGACCCAGACAAGCTTGAGTTGGCTGTGAGATGAGGGGAGAAGGAGAGTCATATGATATGCAGATGAATCACTTGGATAGCATATTTTCTTTTTTTCCTTTAAATTATCAGTTTGGTGAGGAGAAGGAATGAGTAAAATGTAAAACAGCCTCAGAGGACTGACTCTGGCCTGTGGAAGAAAACATTCAGGAGGGAGGGCCATAGTTTCTAGGCATCCCGTATTTCCAAGGACCTTTGAGGATTAAATTACTGTCCACTAGAGAAGATGGATTTAATCTTTGTGGCATCTTATGTCCTGGTCTCTTGCCTATCAGAATTATTTAAGAGGCTGGGTGTGGTGGTTCATGTCTCTAATCCTAGCACTCTGGGAGGCCTAGCTGGGAGGATCCCTTGAGCTCAGGAGTTCAAGAGACCAGCCTGAGCAAGAGCCAGACCCCCTCTTTAAAAAAAAAAGAATTACTCAAGAGGCTGGCCATGATGGCTCATGCTTATAATCCCAGAACTTCGGGAGGCTGAGGAGGGAGGATTGCTTGAGGAGTTCAAGACCAGTCTGGGCAATATAGTGAGATGCCATCTCTACAAAAAAAAAAAAAAAAATTAGCTAGATATGGTGGGTGGCACCATCTTTATTTCCTTTCAGTTGATAATTTTTTGAGCCTTTACGTAATTGATGCAGAGCAACAGTGTGCATGTTTGTACTTTGGAAGTTGGTTTGATGGTTTTAAATTTCTGGTGTACCATATAAAGAAAGGTCCTGTAGGATAAATGGGGCAGGAGTACATGCAAAAAAAAAGATAACATATGATCCATGGTAAGCTAATTCCTCACTTTTTGGGGAAAAGATTACTTTAGAACCTTCGACAAGACATTACATCTTTTCTGGGAGGGCAGGAAGCAGCACTGTATTGGCATAAGATTGCTGCCAGTGACTCAAGATCTGCCACTGAGTTGGCTTCTGTATCTTGCTCCTAGAAATGTAGAAATCCATTTACCTTATTTGTTTAAAGCATAGAGTTAGAGGTAGGTACTTACTTATATGAGGGAGGAGAGCTAAAGAAGAGGCGTGAAGCAACAAGGAAGAATGTGGAGACTTGGCATCTTCTTTGGTCATAGTCATTTCTACCAGTGGGTCTCTTAGCTCACATATGAGCTGGTGTCTTCCCCTTACAAGCTGGGGAGAAGCTTGTGTCTGACCGTAAGTAGGGATTGTCTGCCTGTGCCCTCTCATTTCCTTCCAGATTCCTGCTGACTTGGTCTGTGGGCTACTTTAATCAATCACATATAATATCCCCTTTTTCTTTTGTCTGTGTAGAAGATCATTGCTGTCTTCAAACCCAAGAATGAAGAGCCATATGGGCACCTTAATCCTAAGTGGACCAAGTGGCTGCAGAAGCTATGTTGTCCCTGCTGCTTTGGCCGTGACTGCCTTGTCCTCAATCAGGGCTATCTCTCAGAGGCAGGGGCCAGCCTGGTGGACCAAAAACTGGAACTCAACATTGTACCCCGTACAAAGGTCAGTGACCCATCTCCAGGGAGATGCCTGGCCAGAGTTTTCCCGGGACCTAATCCCTGTTTGTGGGACCTTGGGTCCAGTGGGGGGGCCATTTATATCCTAATTCTGGGATTCTCAGCCTTTTGGGGGGAGGGTAGCAGGATTAGGCTGACGATTGACCATCTGATAAAAGCTTTCCTCAGAAAGATACATATACAATATTTACATACAATTTCCAGAAATTTCCAGGTGTCTTCATAGCTCTGGGTCTTAACCTTCTTTGAGAATCTGATAAAAGCTATAGATACTGTTTCCAGAAAAAGTACACATATTCGTAGTCATTGTTTTGCATATAATTTTAGGGCGATGGCTCATAGACCATTTGCAATCCATCCCTTGATGCCCTAAGGACCTTGACTCTAGATTACAACCCCTTTTATCAGGTTTGGATATTAGATTGTATGGGCAAAAAGATTGATCAGCACATAGGAACTTCCCTTCAAACCTGTTTTTTTTCTGTTTTCCCAGGGTATTTTAGAATAAAATGTGACTATTGTGAATATTCAACTGTATCTGCTCCTTTGCCACTGAATGCCAAACAATAAGCCAACTACTGGGTGTCCCAAAAGTCTACGTACAAAGGGAAAATTTTATAATGAATATTTTGTAAATAAAGGTACACTTAGGCCGGTTGAGGTGGCTCATGCGTGTAATCCTAGCACTCTGGGAAGCCGAGGTGGGAGGATCACTCAAGGTCAGGAGTTCGAAACCAGCCTGAGCAAGAGCGAGACCCCATCTCTACTATAAATAGAAACAAATTAATTAGCCAACTAAAAGTATATAGAAAAAATGAGCTGGGCATGGTAGCGCATGCCTGTAGTCCCAGCTACTCGGGAGGCTGAGGCAGGAAGATTGCTTGAACCCAGGAGTTTGAGGTTGCTGTGAGCTAGGCTGATGCCATGGCACTCTACCCTGGGCAAAGAGTGAGACTCTGTCTCAAAAAAAAAAAGTACATTTAGCTACAATTTCTCATTTCCTTGTGTACAACTTTTGGGACACCCTGTAATTTGCAAGCCTGTAGAAGTCAGAAACTTCTCCCATTCTCAGCCCTTAGCAAAGTGCTATACTTATAGTAAGCATTCATTAAGTACCAGCTGAATCAGTGAATGAATATCAAATCATGAGAAACAATACCAAAGATCCTCCAGCTTTAGGTCTGTGGAAAAAAAATGTTTGACCAGGCTTGTAGCTCCCATTTCACATCTAATTCACTGCCCAGCTTTGTGTAGTTCGTTCCTTCCCTTTATGCTGTAGTTTTCTCTCTGTGTGCAGATAGTTAACAGAACACTTTCAATGTCATGTATGGTAATTAATGCTTTTAAGTGTCCTGTCTAACCTGAAATCCTCCTACTAGGCCCCTCCTTGTCTTTAGAAGCTTGAAAATACTCCTTGCTCATCACTGTGTAATTTTTTTCCTTTACTAGGCAAATGGCAGACCGTGTCTGGCCCTCTGCCTGCTTTGCTATGGCTTCAGAAGTGTGGGGCCTAAGAATCAGAGAGCTTGAGTTTGAATTCCAGCTCTGCAGCTTTTTATTTGTGTGTGACCCTTGTGCAAGTCACTTAACCCCCCTAGGCTCAGTTTCCTCACTGTGAAAATAGGGACATAAATAGTTGCTATTTTATAGTCTGCCCATCAAGATTACATGAGATAATCCACGTAAAGCACATGGCCCAGTGCCTGGCACAATGTGAGCACTCCATACATATCAGCCTGTGGTATTTTTATGAACTATTCTAATCTTTAGTGTTATCCCCACAATCCCATTCTTCCCCATCTCTGGCTGTCTTCTTGCCCTGTTAGAGAACCTTAATGAGGCCTAAAGATCTTTGGCATCCAAAAGTCAGCAACAACAAAAATATACATGTCTTCGATGAGACTGAGGTGAGGCAGAACTTGCAATCTTAACATACAGCTGCTGGGGAATAGGAGGAGGACTCTCTCCCCTCCCTGCCTCCCCCGCCCTGTGACAGGATTCTATCCAGTGGATCAGAGCATCTGTCACTATGGAAATGGGGTTCATGTTGTGATGGAGCTTCAAATAGTGAGGCTTTTTTTTTTTTTTTAATTTTTTTTTTATTTTGGCATATTATGGGGAAAATAGTGAGGCTTTAATTCTCACTTGCTGGCTGTCTCTGCTCTTTGTTCCTATGAGGTTTCAGGTTATAATAATTTCATTAGTCACAGGGAAAACGTGGTTTATTGGGAAGAATGAGAAAATAAATCTGATGGGTGAAATGTGGTTTATGGCTTGAGAGAGCCTGGGTTTTCGCTGTGGAAACTGGCAAGGCAGCCTTAGGAAAGCTCTTTTCCTTCATTCCTGTGCCTTAGTTTCCTGATTTGTATGGCAGGAGTGCCTACTACAGTGCCCTGTTAACACTGGATGGGTAGATGGAGTGATGGATGGGAGGAAATTGTTTTGCCTCTCAGGTTCATGGATAAAATAAGTAGTTATTTATAATGAATTTTGCATTGCTTAGAAAAATAATTCTCTTAATATTTGATTTTAGGTATTTATATGCTAAAAACCCACTTGTTGATATCTCTGAAAGAATCTTATAACTCATTCATTCAGTTAATTTTTTTGTTTTTGTTTTTTGGAGACAGAATCTCACTCTGTTGCCCAGGTTAGATTGCCTTGGCATCAGCCTAGCTCACAGCAACCTCAAACTCCTGGGCTCAAGCAATCCTTCTGCCTCAGCCTCCGAGTAGCTGGGACTGTGGGCCTGTGCCACCATGCCTAGCTAATTTTTTCTATATATTTTTAGTTATCCAGCTAATTTCTTTCTTTTTTTTTTTTTTAGTAGAAACAGGGTCTTGCTCTTGCCCAGGCTGGTCTCAAACTCCTGAGCTCAAAGGATCTACCCACCTGGGCCTCCCAGAGTGCTAGGATTACAGGCAAGAGCCACTGCACCCCGCTCTTTCAGTTAAATATTTAATGAGCATGTATGTGCCAGGCATTGTGTTAGGTGCTGAGGATGCCATGTAAATAAGATGTTTTTTGCTTCTTCAAATCTCATTAGTTTTATGTTTTTATGTTATTTTTTGAGACAAGGTCTTGCTCTGTTGGCTCAGGCTAAAGTGCAGGTGGTGTCATCATAGCTCACAGCAATCTCAAACTCCTGGGCTCAAGCAATCTTCCTGCCTCAGCCTCCTGAGTAACTGAGACTACAAAAACACACCACCACACCCAGCTGATTTTTCTATTTTTTTGTAGAGACAGGGTCTTGCTGTGTTGCTCAGGCTGGTCTCAAACTAACTACTGGCCTCAGGCATGAGACACTGCCTGTAATCCTAAGAGAAAAGTTAGATACACAAATGGATAATTACAGGACTATGTGATAAGTGTGATAATAGATGCATACACAGGTTATAGTGATGTCACTACAGTTTGACAATGAAGTGTAATATTGATGGCTCATTAAAAAATTGTTTTTGAATAGGCAGTCATGCATCTAGTACAGAAATCAGAAGGCACAGACAGTAAACAGAGAAAAATAATTTTGACTTCCTCCTACCCCTGTCTCCTGGCCACTCAGTTTTCTTCCTCAGAGGTAGCTAACTATTACTAGTATCTTGTGTAATATTCTAGATATAGTCTGTGCATAAATATAGCAATCCATTAAAATGAAAACCAATTTTAATGTTTTTTTCCCCAGAGTGTTACAGGTGTACAAATATTTTGGTTACATAAATTGCTTTTCCACAGCTTGAGTCAAAGTTATAAATGTGCCCATCACCTAGATAGTATGTATTGTACCCATTAGGTGTGAATTTACCAATCCGCTCCACCTCCCTCCCTTGATTATTTTTTTGCATATGAATAATTACAGAAAGTATAATAAAAAATTCAAAAGGAAATAAAAGAGTACAGTGTAAATTATAATTTGTTTTTATCTGGAAAGAAAATAGGCATTTGGCCTATTCTTTTAACCCAGGAAGTGACTGTGTTAGTGTAATTCGTACTAGGTGCTGTAACAACCCCAGGATCTCAGTGGTTTAATGCAATAGGAGTTTATTTCTTGGTTATATCTCACACTCACGTCAGTTAGGCAGCTCTCCTAGATCACATGTCACTCATGCAGTAACAAAGGATCTGGGATCCTTCCATGGCGTGGCTTTGACATGTCAGAGCCATTCTTTTTCAGCTCTACTGACTGGGGAATGTGAACTAAGATCAGGAGATTTCAGGGCCCAGGCCTAAAAGTGGTACATACCTCACCTTGTCAACATTCCATTGGCCTGAGTTTGTTACCTTCCATATTCTAGTTGCTAGGAAGGCCGAGAAATGCATTCTTTCTCTGTACCCTGGAAAAGGAACAGTACTGGTGAGCATCTAGCTATTTATTCTCTACCATAGTGGTCTGGTTCCTTAAACCAGTCCGGTTGACTCTAATCTTGGTATCTCTTCTTTTTCCACTCTAGGTAGTATACCTAGCCAGTGACACCTTCAATTATAGTGCCATTGACCGAGTGAAGTCCAGGGGCAAGCGGCTTGCACTAGAGAAAGTGCCAAAAGTTGGGCAGCGCTTTAACCGCATCGGGCTACCACCAAAGGTATAGATACACCTGTGTGACTTATCAAATGTGATGGTTTACAGTAATAGTAAATGGTTTACAGCATAGTAAATGGTGAAGCAAGGTGCCCACAGACTCAAATATGGGCATGTGAATAGCCTGCCCTGAGGCTCCTGTCATCCTCATTTCTGTCAAAGGCCTATGGTTTGGGGAGTAATTTTCCAGAGAGTCAAGGCCTAACTTTCTCATTTGAATAGTCATCTTTTTTGTTTGTTTGTTTGTTTGTTTGTTTGCTTTTTGAGACAGGGTCTCACTTTGTCACCCAAGCTGGAGTGCAGGGGCACAATCTTAGCTCACTGCAGCCCCTAACTCCTGGACTCAAGCAATCCTCCTGCCTCAGCCTTCCAAGTAGCTGGGACTATGGGCCCACCACCATGCCCAGCTAATTTTTTAATCTTTTATAGAGACAAGATCTCACTGTGATGCTCAGGCTGGTCTCAAACTCTTGGCCTCAAGTAATCTTACTGCCTTGTCCTCCCAAAGTGCTAGGATTACAAGTGTGAGCCACCGTATCTAGCCTGGATGGGATTCTTTAATTTAAATAGATGATCACAGTCATACTCTCTTTCTCCTATACTTGCAAGGAAATGAAGATCTTGAAAAGTTTCCCTTTTCTGATATAAACTCCACAGGGCCTACTTAGTGGGTATCTGGCTTACTCCTGGGGTGTTTGGACTTGAGCTGTAGGGAAATACCTTTGTTCTTTCCTTGATTCCAGGTTGGTTCATTCCAACTCTTTGTTGAAGGCTACAAAGATGCAGACTACTGGCTACGGCGTTTTGAAGCAGAACCTCTCCCTGAGAACACTAACCGGCAACTACTGCTGCAATTTGAGCGGTTGGTGGTGCTGGATTACATCATCCGCAACACTGGTGAGCAACTGCGGTGGTCCCATGCCCTGTGCCACACGGTGCTGAGGCATGGGGGAGACCTGGAGGCTTGCAGGGCTTGGAACTCGGAGTGCCTTGTGAAGATGCATTTTTTTCCTAAGTCAGAAGGGTCATGCACATTTGGGGAGGGTCTCAAGGGAATACTTTTTCGGGTTAAGCTCTGTCTAGACACATCATGTGTAGTTATCAGAGGCAGTAAGGCCTGGAGTATTTACATTTTATCATAGCTTCTTTCCCAGACCCAGACAGAAGATACCTGGCTGTTCCAAAGTAGTGTGAAGGATACTCTTGATCCTTAGTTGTTCTTGTAGCATTAAGACCTATCATAGGACAATTTTGTCTTTATTTTATTTTATTTTTTTCCAGCATATTGTAGGGGTACAAATGTTAAGGTTACGTATATTGTCCTTGCGCCCCCCCCCCCATTTGTCTTTAACTTTTTGAGAGGGATGCTTAGATTGTTGATATTTAAAAAAAAATTTCCAGTGCAAGGCTGGGCATTGGTTCACACCTGTAATCCTAGCACTCTGGGAGGCCAAGGCAGGAAGATTGCTTGAGCTCGGGAGTTTGAGACCAGCCTGAATATGAGCAAAACCCTGTCTCTACTAAAAATAGGAAAATTAGCTGGGCATCATGGTGCATGCCTATAGTCCCAGCTATTCCGGAGGCTGAGACAGGAGGATTGCTTGAGCTCAGGAATTGGAAGTTAATTGTGAGCTAGGCTGACGCTATTGCATTCTACCCAGCGTGACAGAGTGAGACTTTGTCTCAAAAAAAAAAAAAAAATTCCAGTGCAATTTTAATTCAGCTAGCCTGGCAGAATCTACACATGTTTAGGACAAAAGCCTAAAGTAATGCTTTTTTGGAGCTATATTTTATTCAGTTTTTTATTATGATAAAATGCACATAACATAAAATTTAGTATCTCAACCATTTTTAAGTAGTTAAATACATTCATATTACTGTGCAGCTATCACCACTGTCCATCTCCAGAACTCTTTTCCTCTTGTGAAACTGAAGCTCTAGCTCCCTTAAATAATAACTTTCCATTCTGCCTTCTCCCCAGTCCCTGGCAACCACCATTCTACTTTCTGTTTCTATGACTTTGACTACTCTAAGTACCTCACATAAGTGGAATCATGCAGTATTTGTCTTTTTGTGGTTGGCTTATTTCACTTAGCATGATGTCTACAAGGTTCATCCATGCTGTAGAATGTGTCATAATTTCCTTGCTCTGTCAGTGGACACTTGGGTTGCTCCCATATTTCATTGATTGTGAATTATGCTGCTGTGAACATGGATGTACAAACATCTCTTCAAGATCCTGCTTTCAGTTCTTTTGGGTGTATACCCAGAAGTAGAATTGCTGGATCATATATGGTAATTCTATTTTTAATTTTTTTTTTTTTTTTTTTTTGTTTTTTTTGTTTTTGGGACAATGCAATGAGTGCATATTTTTAATTTTTTGAAGAAACACCATACTGTTTTCCATAGCGGCTGTACCATTTTACATTTCCACCAACAGTGGACAAGGGTTCCAGTTTCTCCACATTCTCACCAACACTTAGTATTTTCTGTTTTTGATAGTAGCCATCCTAATATATGTGAGATGGTATCTCATTGTAATTTTGACTTGCATATCACTAATGATTAGTGATGCTCAGCATCTTTTCATATGCTTGTGTCAATTGTATATCCTCTTTGGAGAAATATCTCTTTAAATCCTTTGCCTGGTTTTGAATTGGCTTTTTAGTTGTTGAATTTTCAAAATTCTCTGTATGTTCTGGCTGTTAATCCCTTATCGGATATATGATTTGCAAGTATTTCCTCCCATTCTGTACCTTTTTACTCTATTGATAGTGTTTTTGGTGCACAAAATTTTTTAATTTGCATGAAGTACAATTTGTTTATTTTTTCTTTTGTTGCCTCTACCTTTTATGTTATAGGTGTTATATTCAAGAAAAAATTGCCAAATCCAATGTCATAAAGCTTTTGCCCTATGTTTTCTTCTAAGCGTTTTATAGTTTTAGGTCTGATATTTAGGTCATGGATCCATTTTGAGCTAATTTTTGTATATGGTATTAGGTAAGGCTTCAGCTTCATTCTTTTGTATATGGATATCCAGTTTTCCCAGCACCATTTCTTGAAAAAACTATCTTTTCCTCATGGGAATGGTCTTGGCAGCCTTGTCAAAAATTATTTGACCATAAATGTGAGGGTTTATTTCTAGATTCTTTAGTCTATTTCATTGGTCTATATGACTGTCTTTATGCCATCACCACACTGTTTTGATTACTGTATCTTTGTAGTAAGATTTGAGATCAGGAAGTGTGAATCCTCCAGCTTTGTTGTTTTTCAGGATTATTTTATTTCTATATTTTTTCCCTATCTTTTTTCTATAGTTAAAATAATTTTTGGCTGCTTATTATGGAAAATTTCAAAATACACCAAAGTATAGAGAATGCTGTAGTAACCTGCAGTGTACCTGGTACCACCTTCAATAGTTACTATGTAAGGCCTCACTTCCTGCTATCCCCAGCCTCTGCTGGGTTGTTTTAAAGCAAATCTGAGAGATTATTTCATAATATCCATAAATCCTTCCCTATGTTCTCAAAGAATTAAAGACTTTTATTTTGGTATTAATCACTATCTAATGTCCCATCAGTGTTCACGTTTACCCCAGTTGTCTCATAAAAGAATGGTTTTTATAAGTTGGTTTGTTGCAAGGTCCACATATTACATTTGGTTAGTATGTTTCTTAACTATCTTTAATTTAGCAAAAGTTCTGCCTTTTTTCTTGCCTTTTATTTGTTGAAAAAACTGGGTATGTGCCCTATAGAATTTCCACATTGTGGATTTGGCACCCTCAATTCCCTATATTTGCTGTAAATTGATTACTAGGTCTAAAGGCTTGATCAAATTCAGGTTTAAAGTTTTAAAAAACTTTATTTTGACATAATTTCAGACTGACAGAACTATCACAAGAATGGTATAAAGAATTCCCACGTAGGCCGGGCGCGGTGGCTCACGCCTGTAATCCTAGCTCTCTGGGAGGCCGAGGCGGGCGGATCCTTTGAGTTCAGGAGTTCGAAACCAACCTGAGCAAGAGCGAGACCCCGTCTCTACTATAAATAGAAACAAATTAATTGGCCAACTAATATATATACAAAAAAATTAGCCGGGCGTGGTGGTGCATGCCTGTAGTCCCAGCTACTCGGGAGGCTGAGGCAGAAGGATCGCTTGAGCCCAGGAGTTTGAGGTTGCTGTGAGCTAGGCTGACGCCACGGCACTCACTCTAGCCTGGGCAACAAAGTGAGACTCTGTCTCAAAAAAAAAAAAAAAAAGAATTCCCACGTAGTCTCAGGTTTCTCCTAAATATTACCATCTCACTGTTAGGCTAGAAAGCCTAGTAAGTGCTCACAGTGCTGGTGGAGAAAGATTTCTCATGCAGAGAGTAAGATATAAGAGTAAAAGAGTTTACTTTATCTTCTCAAAAGGATAGAGACAATGTGTGCGTGAAAGAGAGATGGGAAGGGGGTGGGGGAGGAAGACAGCAGGGAGATGGCATGGCATCCCAAAGAGAAAGGGAGTACCAGCACTGACCAAGTGGCTCACTGAGTTTAAGGGGGACGAAGAGAGAAAAAAAATAGTGATGGCTGTCGGTTAATAACAAAAAGCAGGAGCAGGCTGTCACGAGTTGGATTCCTACCTTTCCTTGAAGAAGGGATTATCACCAGAAATGTGACTTTGCCCTCAAGATATGGTTAAGGCTTAAAGCTTGTTCTCCTGCTGTTTACTCAGGAACTCTGTAAAAGCAGATTCTGAAAAAACAGTTTTGAAAGAGAGATTTACATCTCTTTTCCGTCCATTCAGCCCTTTTCTGAAGTTGTGCAATACTGAACACCTGCAGGGTGCCTGTTAGTGAGAGAACTCATAGGATTGATCTTTAACTGTTACTGGAGAAATTGTAGGCATTTTCCTGTTATTTTTGCGAGGCCACCCCTTTCATTTACCGTGTTTGCTTTATTAATCCTCCCTATACATATGTATTTTTTCCTGAACCATTTAAAAGTTAAGTTGCAGACATATGGCCTTTTTATCCCTAAATACTTCCATGTATTTATTTCCTAAAAATGAGGATATTCTCTTATATGAATAGTACAGCTAGAAGAAATTCAGGAAAATAACAAAATTAGTGCCATTATTTCCTGACCATATTCAGATTTTGCCAATTTTCCTCATAATGTCCTTTATTGCAAAATAAAATTCTGGATCACATGTTACATTCAGTTGTTATTATCTCAATTTTTTTCTTCAATCTGGAACAATTTCGGAATTTTGCATGACATTGACATTTTTGAAGAACACAGGCTAGTGATTTTTAGAATGTTGCTCAATATGGGTTTGTCTGTTTCCTTGTGATTAGATTCACGTTATGCATTTTTGGGCAGGATTACTACAGAAGTGGTGTTGTTTTCTTTTCTTTTTTTGAGACAGAGTCTCACTCTGTTACCCGGGCTAGAGTGCCATGGCGTCAGCCTAGCTCACAGCAACCTCAAACTTCTGGGGCTCAAACAATCCTACTAACTCAGCTTCCAAAGTAGCTGGGACAACAGGCATGCGCCACTATGCCCAGCTAATTTTTTCTATATATATTAGTTGGTCAATTAATTTCTTTCTATTTATAGTAGAGATGGGTCTCTCTTGCTCAGGCTAGTTTCGAACTCCTGACCTTGAGTGATCCGCCCACCTCTGCCTCCCAGAGTGCTAGGATTACAGGCGTGAACTACTGCGCCTGGCCTGAAAATGTCTTTTTTTTTAACAGACAGGGTCTTGCTCTGTTGCCCAGGCTGGAGTGCAGTGGCCCCATGATAGCTCATTGCAGCCTTGAACTCCTAGGCTTATGTGATTCTCCTGCCCCAGCATCCCAAGTAGCTTGGGATTACAAGCGTGCACCACCATCCCCAACCAAAGAAAATATCTTTATTTTTCCTTTATTTTTGAATGATATTTTTTGCTTGGTATAGAATTCAGACTTGACAGTTATTTTTTTCCAGTGGTTTTTTTTTTTTTTTTTTTTTTTTTTTTTTTTGAGACAGAGTCTCGCTTGTTGCCCAGGCTAGAGTGAGTGCCGTGGCGTCAGCCCAGCTCACAGCAACCTCAAACTCCTGGCTCAAGCAATCCTGCTGCCTCAGCCTCCCAAGTAGCTGGGACTACAGGCATGCGCCACCATGCCCGGCTAATTTTATATATATATTAGTTGGCCAATTAATTTCTTTCTATTTATAGTAGAGATGGGGTCTCGCTCTTGCTCAGGCTGGTTTCGAACTCCTGACCTCGAGCAATCCGCCCACCTCAGCCTCCTAGAGTGCTAGGATTACAGGCGTGAGCCACCGCGCCCGGCTTTTCCAGTGGTTTTTTAAAAAATTACCTTTCACTATCTTCTTGCTCCAGTGGTTTCTGTGGAGATGTCAGTTGTCAGTATTGTTGCCTTTTTGAAGGTAATCTGTCTTTCTTTCTCTAGCTTCTTTTAAGACTTTCCCTGTCAGCCGAGAACGGCGGTTCACCCCTGTAATCCTAGCACTCTGGGAGGCCGAGGCGAGAGGATTGCTTGAGCCCAGGAGTTCAGCTTGAGCAAGAGCAAGACCCTCTCTCTATTAAAAATATAAAAAATTAGCTGGGTGTTGTGCTGGCCTGTAGTCCCAGCTACCTGGGAGGCTGAGGCAGGAGGATTGCTTGAGTCCAGGAGTTTGAGGTTGCTGTGAGCTAGGCTGATGCCATGGCACTCTAGCCTGGGCAAGAGAATGAGATTCTGTCTCCAAAAAACAGACTTTCCCTGTCTTTGGTTTTCAACTTTTCTTTTTTGCCAGTGGCCTACTTTTCAAAACAAGGTTTTTAACATTTTGACTAGGATATGCCTAGGTATAGTTTTTTCTTTATGTTTTTCCTATTAAAGATTCACAGGTCTCCTTGAATCTATAGTTTGACATCTTTTATCTATTTTTTAAAAAGCCTCAGATATTATCTTTTTAAGCATTGCTCTTGCTCCTATTTTCTCTCTACACTTTCTGGGACTCCCGTTACATGCTGTTAAATACATCCATATATACATCTTTTTTTTTCTGTATGCTTTATTCTGGCTACTTTCTTCCAAATCATTACCTCTCTCTTCAGTATGATCTGCTATTAAATTCATCTATTGATTTTTTTTTTTTTTTTTTTTTTTTTTTTTTTTTTTTTTGAGACAGAGTCTCGCTTTGTTGCACAGGCTAGAGTGAGTGCCGTGGCGTCAGCCCAGCTCACAGCAACCTCAAACTCCTGGGCTCGAGCAATCCTCCTGACTCAGCCTCCCGAGTAGCTGGGACTACAGGCATGCGCCACCATGCCCGGCTAATTTTTTTATATATATATCAGTTGGCCAATTAATTTCTTTCTATTTATAGTAGAGACGGGGTCTCGCTCTTGCTCAGGCTGGTTTTGAACTCCTGACCTTGAGCAATCCGCCCGCCTCGGCCTCCCAAGAGCTAGGATTACAGGCGTGAGCCACAGCGCCCGGCCTCATCTATTGATTTTTAATATTAGTAATTATATTTTTTTCAGAGCTGGAATTTCTATTAGATTCTTTCTTATTGATTCTTGTTTTCTGCTGATATTCTTTTTTTTTTTTTTTTAGACAGAGGCTTGCTCTGTTGCCTGGGCTAGAGTGTTGTTGCGTCAGCCTAGCTCACTGCAACCTCAAACTCATGGGCTCAAGCGATCTTGCCTCAGCCTCCCGAGTAGCTGGGAGTACAGGTGCACGGCTCCATGTCCAGCTAATTTTTTCTATTTTTTTTTTTTTTTTTTATTTTTTTTTTTTAGGCATTCCCAAACATTCTGTAAATTTTTTCTATTTTTAATAGTGATGGGGTTTCACTCTTGCTCAGGCTGGTCTTGAGCTCCTGAGCTCAAGTGAGTCTCCCATCTTGGCCTCCCAGAGTGCTAGAATTATAGGCATGAGCCACCGTAGTGGCCACTGCTGATATTCTTAATCTTGGCTTTTATCTTCTTAAACATATTAAGGGTTTTATCTTGATCATTTTGAAGTCTGTATAAGATTTTTTTTTTTTTTTTTTTTTGAGACAGAGTCTCACTTTCTTGCCCAGGCTAGAGTGAGTGCCGTGGCGTCAGCCTGGCTCACAGCAACCTCAATCTCCTGGGCTCAAGCGATCCTACTGCCTCAGCCTCCCTAGTAGCTGGGACTACAGGCATACGCCACCATGCCCGGCTAATTTTTTTTGTATATATATTTTTAGTTGGTCAGTTAATTTCTTTCTATATTTTGGTAGAGACAGGGTCTTGCTCAGGCTGGTTTTGAACTCCTGACCTCGAGCAATCCGCCCGCCTTGGCCTCCCAGAGTGCTAGGATTACAGGCGTGAGCCACCGCGCCCGGCCTGTATAAGATATTTTTGTTGTTTGGAGGCCCTGGTTTAATTTTCTATTGTTTCTCTTTGTTTTTATTCATGTTATCTTGCATCTCTTTGTGCTTTGTTATTTTTGATTGTCAGATTCTGTCTATCAGGAATTGTAGAAATATTTGAAGGCCTAGTGCTGATATAAATCTTGTCTGGAGGAAGAAGTTTGCTTTTGGCAAGCAGCTAGGGCACTAGCAACCAGGATCACTTCAATTTCAGATATTGATGGGAAGCTTTGCCATTTTCCAAGGTGTAACCCTTTGGGTCTCAGCCCAAAACATAAATGATTTACCAGGCTCCCCTACCCCTTATCAGTTCCTGGGTTACAATTTTTGTCTCTCTAGCTGCACAAGGCTATTAGAACACTGTTCCACTTCTTCTTTTTTTTTTTTTTTTGAGACAGAGTCTTGCTTTGTTGCCCAGGCTACAGTGAGTGCCGTGGTGTCAGCCTACCTCACAGCAACCTCAGATTCCTGGGCTCAAGTGATCCTTCTGTCTCAGCCTCCCGAGTAGCTGGGACTACAGGCATGTGCCACCATGCCCGGCTAATTTTTTGTATATATTAGTTGGCCAATTAATTTCTTTCTATTTATAGTAGAGACGGGGTCTCGCTCTTGCTCAGGCTGGTTTTGAACTCCTGACCTTGAGCAATCCACCCGCCTTGGCCTCCCAGAGTGCTAGGATTACAGGCGTGAGCCACCATGCCCGGCCTTGTTCCACTTCTTAACCTCTTAGTTACATCTTTCCAAATCAGCGAGTGCTCTAAGGGAAAAGAAGCCACAAATGCTGGGCTCCTTCATCTCCTAGGGATTTCTCTCCCAGATCATGACTCTTAAATTCTTTATGGTCTTGTTAAAATCTCTAGTATCTTCAAGAGATTTTAATATATTTTATGCAGTTTTTGTTCTCAGTAAAAGATTTGGTCCAGATATCCAAAATAATTAGTCCACCATTACTAAATTGAAAGTTACCCCCACTTTTTTTTTTTTTTGAGACAGGGTCTTACTCTGTTGCCCAGGCTAGAGTGCAGTGGTGTCATCAGAGCTTACTACAACCTTGAACTCCTGGGCTTAAGTGATCCTCTTGCCTCAGCCTCCCAAGTAGCTGGGACCACAGGTGTGCACCACCATGTCCAGCTTGTCTCCATTTCCCTACTAACTTTATATTTTTGTTCACAGATCGAGGCAATGACAACTGGCTGATTAAATATGACTGTCCGATGGATAGTTCTAGTTCTCGGGTAAGAGGTTGATCTATATGTTGAAGAAGAGGATAAGGAGGAGTATCTGGGTAATATAGAATCACATAAAATGGTCAGAGACCATGTAAGTTCAGAAGAATCAGGGAAACAGACATTTGAAAATTAATAGGTAGTTTAGTGTAGTTTTTCTCAATCTGTGTTTTAAGGAATATCCTACTGACTGTTGTTAATAGGAATAGCGTGTAGAAAAGGTCAAGTAAGTTTGGAACATAGTACATGCTCTGTTCCTTTCTTTGAGCTTCAGATTGCACAATTGTATTGTAAAGGTCTGAGACGTACTACAATAAATGAACCTGCTCAATTGGCCAAGTGATTCCTATACATTTTTAACCATGAGACACTTTTCTCACAACAGACCACATTTCCACAGAGCATAAGTTTAGAAAGCTGCTTCTGCAACATTATTTACTCTGTCATTCATTTCATCCTCTACCATATTTCTCTATCACTGCTCCGTCTGCACATTTTGAAAAATTAGCAGGAAAGCTACCTGGAGGAGAGCGAGCTTGGTTTTTATTCCTTATAAAAGTGTTTTTACTTTCTCTAATAGTGGCTCTCAGATTTTGTGCCTGAATCATCTGAAGAGCTATTAAAAATAGTACAAAGGCCAGGCATGGTGTTTCATGCCTTAATCCTAGCACTCCGGGAGACTGAGGCAGGAGGATTGCTTGAGCTCAAGAGTTTGAAACTAGCCTGAGCAAGAGTGAGATACCATTTTTAGTAAAAATAGAAAAATTAGCTGGGTGTTGTGGCGCTTGCCTGTAGTCCCAGCTACTTGGGAGGCTGAGGCAGAAGTATCGCTTGAGCCCAGGAGTTTGAGGTTGCTGTGAGCTAGGCTGACACCACAGCACTCTACCCAGGGGGACAGAGTGAGACTCTGTCTCAAAAAAAAAAGTACAAAGTACAGATTCTTTAGGCCTTTCCCCTCTGAAATTGATCTATGCCATCTGAGGTAAAACTCTGTATTTCACACTTTTAATAGGGTATCCCAGGGGATTCTGAGGCAGGTGTCCTGGAACCACAGTCCCGATGATGGCACTTGTGAACCTAAAACATGGAGCCATAGAAATAGTCAGGGAGTGTGTCTGACATGGGCTGTCACAAGTGATATGACCATTTTTTTTATATTCACCTCTTGTCTGTTTCCTTTTTGTGTAACACTGAAGCAGGAGAACAGACTCTCTTGCACAAGAGCAGCCAACTGTTATCTTCCAGCGTTCTGTTTTCCCACTGGAAAATATGGTCATCACCAGTGAAGTAACATCTGAGTCAAGGTCCACACACAAAGACCTTGGCCAACTGATATGGATATTTCTTTTTTCTGCTCTCAGGATTCTCATTGCCTTTCCCTAGCAGGAATGGCTTATAGTTATCTTTGTTATTGTCATTATTCCTCTTACCAAGGACTGTGGCAACTCATGGGGAAGGACACCTTTTCTAAGATGAGAATGGGACTTTGAGAACCTTGAACAAGCCAGGTCAGAGGTGCCATACATGTACTAAGTTGAGATAACAATATGGAAACCAGTTCAGAGGGTAGCTCAAAATAAGTTGACTAAGGATTGATGTCTGAGGGGGTTGGGATAGGTTGCTTTGCTACTACTGTAAAGGGCCTGAGACAGATGGGATCCTTTAGTAATTAGTCTTTCCTTGCTCTCAGGACACAGACTGGGTGGTGGTGAAGGAGCCAGTCATCAAGGTGGCTGCCATAGACAATGGGCTGGCTTTCCCGCTGAAGCATCCTGACTCCTGGAGGGCATGTAAGTCTCAAGACCATTATGGTTTGGCATTTCCCTTGCTTGTTTTCTCACAGTGCAATGGAAATAATAACACTGCTATCATGGGATGGTTCTAAGAATTAATGAAATAAAGCAGCTCAGGCATGTTAACAAAATGGCCGATACATGGCATTTGTTCCATAATGTAAGCTATTATGCTGACTTTTGCCTTATAATTCCCATTAGAAGCATAAAGGTGATTAGGAGTTAGAACTATAAAGATGAGTTTTCTCGTCTCTACTTTGCATTCTTCTCATTCTTTCTGTGGACCGTCTTTTCACAATTTATTCTATTTGTGTGTCTATCTTCTTGTTGACATTTCTTACCTCATTATAACTAAGAAACTTTTGGAAAGGGAGAGAAATACAAGGAGGGAGTCACTAGCCCCTCCTGCAGTATTAGTCTCCCTTTTCAGAAGGACCATCTCAATGTCTTGGTGGCAAGTCATTGCTTCTAGATAGTCTTGCGTCTTGAAAGGTCATGTGATATCTGGGAAAGAGATCTGGGATTAGGCAGATCTGAATTTGAATCCCAGTTCCTCTACTTACTAGCTGTGTAACCTTCATGGTTAAGAGCACTTGTAAGTTTTTGTTTCTGTTGTACATTAGGGAAGAGGGGTTTTCCCTTTGAAATTGTCTTGATGGGTAGAGGACACAGATGGGCAGGGAATTTTCTAATACCAGCTTTGCTTTTGGCTTTTCTTCTTTTTAGATCCTTTTTACTGGGCTTGGTTA
Source organism: Microcebus murinus (assembly GCF_040939455.1). Classification (NCBI taxonomy): domain Eukaryota; kingdom Metazoa; phylum Chordata; class Mammalia; order Primates; family Cheirogaleidae; genus Microcebus; species Microcebus murinus. Next base: position 28,117,415 of record NC_134117.1, on the reverse strand, counting down.
CCCCAGGCAAAAGTCCCATTCTCTCAGGAGATCAAAGATCTGATTCTTCCAAAGATATCAGATCCTAACTTCGTCAAGGACTTGGAGGAGGACCTATATGAACTCTTCAAGGTTGGTCCTGGGAACCTCAGGCTTATTACCATACAGAAGAAGGAATTCCTAATGGTTTTTCTAGTTGGTCCTGACACAAGCCAGGAAAAAATGGCTAATACCCTTCTGACTTGAGTTAGCCAGGGAAGAGCAAGATTTCCACATGTGGGCAGCAGGATCTGGTTTGGACGAGTTTGAAAGAAATAGGCAGCTGATTAACTGGGCGTGGCGATGTGCACCTGTAATGTCAGCTACTCAGGAGGATCACTTGAGCCCAGGAGTTTAAGACCAGCCTGGGCAATATAGCAAGGCTCCATCTCTATCAATAGATGGATGGATAGACAGATGGATAGGTAGATAGATAGACAGATGGCAGCTTTGATGGATCACATTGTGTGTGTCCTTTGCGTCATGTGGCTGCAGTGTATCCGCAGGGCTCTCATTTTCAAATGGAACACTGGAGCCTACAGTTTGAGACATAGAACAAGATACTTGCTTTCTGTGTCCCCATTTGTAAAACAAGGAATGCTTAGGGGGATAGTTGATTTCACCAAGCCTCATAAGACTTATGTAGGTTTTCTTTATTTGAAAGTTTCTATCTGGGGGAAAAAATGGGTTCATGTGAGGCATTCACACAAGTCCCATCTCTTTCTGCCCTTCTTTTGCAGAAAGATCCTGGTTTCGACAGGGGCCAATTCCATAAGCAGATTGCTGTCATGCGGGGACAGGTAAGCCTCCAGTATCTTCCTGGTGTCTTTTTGTCATCTCTCTGGGAGGGTCATATGCTGATGTTGAGCAAATATGTAAAGCTTGTCTTTTACACCCTTTTCAGTCTGTGCCATACATATTTGTGACTCTGTCCTAATGTTCGGAAAAGGAAAGGTAGCCCTCCCAAATCTCCCACCTCTTCCATGGTATATCCAGTGCTTGGTTAAGCACTTACTATATGCTCATCTCTATTCCAGCTTCTAGATAATGCATTGGTAAATAAATTAGTGCTTCTTGTCCTCATGTTGCTCAAGGCAGGCTGTATACTTTGGTGGTTAAGATCAGGGCTCTGCAGTCAGACTACACCACTTACAAACTCTGTGGCTTTGGGCAAGAACCTCTGTTTCCTTGTTTAAAAAACAGGATAGTAAGCCGGGTACAGTGGCTCACACCTGTAATCCTAGCACTCTGGGAGGCTGAGGTGGGCAGATCGCTCAAGGTCAGTAGTTTGAAACCAGCTTGAGCAAGAGTGAGACACCATCTCTACTAAAAATAGAAAGAAAATTAATTGGCCAACTAAAATTATATAGAAAAAATTAGCTGGGCATGATGGCGCATGCCTGTAGTCCTAGCTACTCTGGAGACTGAGGCAGAAGGATTGCTTGAGCCCAGGAGTTTGAGGTTGCTGTGAGCTAGGCTGATACCACGGCACTCTAGCCCAGGCAACAGCGAGACTCCGTTGGAAGGAAGGAAGGGGGGGGGGAAATTAGCTAAACAACTAAAAATTAGTCGGGCATGGTGGCACATGCCTGTAGTCCCAGCAACTCAAGAGGCTGAGGCAGGAGGATCACTTGAGCCCAGGAGTTTGAGGTTGTTGTGAGCTAGGCTGATGCCACGGCACTCTAGCCCTCTAGCCCGGGCAACATAGTAAGACTGTCTAAAAAACAAAACCAGGATAGTAATAATACTTTGCACAAATTAGAGGATTGCATGAGATAATACATATCAAGCATATAGTACAATGCAATGCCTGCACTCAGATATTGACTATGGTTATAATTTTGTTGTTACAAGTTATATTATTCTTTCTCCTTCCTCTTTACTTTCAAAGGGAACTAAAGAAACCAAGGGCATTATTGATCTTCCAAAGCACAGTAAAGAATGTGCTTGGAAAATGGTTCTGAACTTTGTAGGGCACTGGTATCATGTTTATCACTTTAATGTCTTCTTAGAGCTGGGATAGTTTAATGGTTAAGGACACAAACTGTAGTCAGAGTGCCTAGGTTTGAAACCTAGCTCTGGCATTTACTACCTATGAGGTCTTGGACAAATTACTTAACCTCTCCTTCCCTTTGTTTCCCCATCTGGGATTAATAATAATACCTGCCTCACAGGGTTATTATCAGATAAATGATTTGAAATAGTTGGAGTAGTACCTGATGTATCGAAGTACTCAATTTATACTGTCCGTTATGATTATGATTTCATATACAGAAGTGTCAGCTTTTCACATTTTTAAAGGACAAGAGGGTCTTCCCAGCCATAATTATATGTTTATTTCTTCCTAACATTTAGCTAAAGGCTTCTGGTGAGAACACCTCTTGGGTTTGCTGAACCTATTTTTCCCTAGAAATGAGATGGACAAAGGTTTTAAGAGCTACAGTTATTATAGCTGTCTGAAAACCAGTAATGTTGTGTTCTTACATTTCCCAAGTGAGAATGTAAGGGCCCAGTTAGGCTAGGGGAATTTTTGGAAACCTTAAAAGCCACATGATGTACTCTGGTATTATGGAACTCAGCATAAAGAAATAAACTTGCTTCTCTAGCTTATATAGGCTGTGCCTTTTTCCATATTGCACTATTTTCTCTAATTCCTTCCCAGCTCAGTCCCTTCCTAACACCATAGCAACCCTCTTCCCATTATACCCAGTTAGGGCCAGTATCCAGGGTGGTAGAATGTAAGGTAGATTGGGGGAAGTACAATTTTATCTTCCTTTTCCATCTTGTACCCTTCATGTCTTCAGAGGGGCTTTTGGCATCTTATAATCTAGAGCGCCTACCTCCTAACATCTTAAGGTTCCATGAGCATCACCTCCTCCCAACATGCAGGTGGCCAGTATGTCATTCACTTTCTTGTCTACCATTTATACACCGAAGTAAAATGAGCCTCTCCCCTACAGAAATCTGACATAGCCCTGGGAAAAGAGGTCATAAACCTATCTGCCTAGTTGAGCTGTAATCACAAAGTGCCCTGAGCTGAAGGGGGAGAGTGAAGAGGCCCCAGAGGGACAGAAAGGCTTTACCCAGAAATTAGACAAAGAATTTAGCATTTAAGAGAAAGCCTCTTTAAAATAACATTTTCAAAGATGTTATTTATCCTTTGGTATTATGTGCCTGCTACAAATTTTCCTTCAACTTTTTAATTTGAAAATTTTCAAACCTCAGTAAAGTTGAAAGAATGGGATCTTTTCCTGGATTCACCAATTGTTACATTTAGCCACATTTGCTTTATCTCATATCTCTATATATTATCCATCTATCTATATCAATAAATTCTATGTATATCTATATAATTTGTCTCCCTAGATAGATTTTTTTTGCCAAATCTTTTGAAAGTAAGGTGTAGACAATTTGATATTTTATCCCAAATAGTCCAGAATGCATGAGAGAAGGCTTCTAACCCAAAAACCAAAGGAAGCACAGGAAGACCCAGCCAGAGCAGGTTTAACACATTGACTGCCACACTAGAAAAAATTAATTTTCCTTGGGGCCATGGTGTTTTATTATGAAAATGGAACAAAAACTTAAAAAATAAAATGATCCTTTCTAATGTAATGAAAAATGTGTTGTTTTTTATTGTTTTCTGTGCATGAGTTACAGGGGGCCACCCATCACTATCACGTATGCTACAGCATGGCAGCGCCGAGTTGCCCTTCTGCCTCAGCCTCCAGAGTAGCTGGGACTAAGGCATATGCCACCACACCGGCTAATTTTTCTATTTTTAGTAGAGATGGGGTCTTGGTTTTGCTCAGGCTGATCTTGAATTCCTGAACTCAAGCGATCCTCCTACCTTGGCCTCCCAGAGTGCTAGGATTACAGGTGTGTGCCACCACACCTGGCCCCCTTAAATGATTAACTAATTTAATTTATATTATTTTCACCATTACAAATAATACTGTATTATATTTTTTGAAACTAAAGGTTTTAAGCATATCCATGATCATTCCCTTAAAAATGGAATTGCTGTCAGAGGGTCTGTTCTGTTTATGGTCTGTTCTATTTATTTTTACGCTTTTATTGTCAAAGCATATTTTTACGCTTTTATTGTCAAAGTCTACCTAAAAGACTGTCCCACATCCTGGCCCCACAGCCATGGAGGAGAGCGCCTGTTTCTTTGACTTCTCCCCCACTCTGAGTTGTTGTCTTCTAAGTGGAAGGGCAAAAAATAGGAGGCATTTGTTTTCATTTGTATTTTTAAAATCACTAAAGAGGTTTCCATTTTATAAATAGCCTATTTATGTGATTTTTCTCTTGGTGTGGTTTCTTCTAATTGATTTACAGGAGCACTCTGTCTGCTGGTCTCCGTTTAGAGGCAGACCTGAAATGCCCAGGCCTCTCCCTCACCCATATCCTTTTTCCCACTGCAGATCCTAAACCTGACCCAGGCCCTAAAAGACAACAAGAGTCCCCTGCACCTCGTCCAGATGCCACCCGTGATTGTCGAGACGGCCCGTTCCCACCAGCGTTCTGCTAGCGAGTCCTACACACAGAGCTTTCAGAGTCGGAAGCCCTTCTTTTCATGGTGGTAGCCTGAGGCCGGCAAAGGAAACACTGTCTGAGACTGGCAGAAGGAAGCCTGGAGAGGGGTGCAGGAGAGGCCAGAGAGCAGCGCCGTCAGGAGCCCTCCCTCTCTGCTCACCACCCTCTCAGGGCTTTCCCACCCACAGGGAGAAGCACAATCAGGGACAGTGAGTGCTCCTGGGCCCTTCGGAGTGCAGGCGGGAGGGAGAGCATCTCTCTTCCAGTGTCTCCTGGTGGCAGGCTGGGAAAGTCCCTTCCCTCCCTGACACCCTGCTCTGTCGCAATTCCCTATTATATTCTGCATCAGAAAACAAACAAACAAATTTAAATGCTTGTAGCAGAACCCCAGGTCCTGTCATGTCAGAAACCTTTCATCCAGACCTAAATTTGCTAGACCCAGACATTTGGGTGCCTTGCACTTGCTCACTTCCATGAACTAAGGCTGTGTCAGAGGGCAGCTGGGTGGTGATGTACAGTGCTGGGACAGACAGAAGCCACACGTTTCCTTTGGGTTTTTGCCAAGCCTTCTTCCACTTCTCCTCCCACCAGTGCTATAGACTGGCTGCAGGCCTCCAAACAGTTCTCATGGCAGGGAGGCTTTTGCTCTACGCTTCCCAGTGGTTCTGTACATGATCATACAGAACCTCTCTGCTCTCCTGCAGTTTGCCTGTAACTTAAGCAGAAGCAGAAGGAGCTGGTCTTAGCCTTTATATTTCTATAGGAAGTTGACTCCCAGCCTATTAAAGTGATCCACACGGCCTAAGTTTATGCCAGGAGCTATAACTGGTCTATGGGTGAACGTATAGCCTTGCTCCAAGTTTTTGGTCCAGTCCTCTAATTTGTTGCTGTTGTTTTAAATATTTTTCCCCCAGCTGTTTTATCTTAGGATTTCAGTTCAGGTTCTGGAGTGGGTCTCTGAGGGTTCTGGGGTGAGTCTTGGCTCCTAAGAGGACAGGAGTGTCTTTGGACTTCTTTGTATGCTGCCACTGCTGCTTGGTGGAAGTGACAGGATGTGTATTCTGCCTCCTAATTGGCAGTTTCCCTTTACTCTCTGACTTCTTGTCCCGGGCGGGTTTCTCTATGGCTTCCTGAGAATGGCAGGGCCCAAAGGAGAGAGGCCTTCAAGCTGCCCCCAGTGCCTGCCCAGCTCCGCGTGCATCTTCGTGCTTCCATGTGTCTTTTCCCCCAGCTTCCCCCTTGCCAGGTGTTCAAGCCCTTTCTACACCAAAGCAAAGAATGGCCTCAGGAGGGAGTAAAAGGGTGCCATGTGTGGCTCGGGGGCAGCCGTGTTCACGCCCTGTGCTACTGGACACTTCAAGGTTCTGGCACCTTGCGATTGGTCAATCAGCCTTGGAGAGAAACTATCTTGAAGGTTTGAAAAACAACCAAAGAAAGAGTGAGGACTATGGCTGTGTGTCTTCTGCTTGCCTGGCTCCTGCTGTCCAAGAGGCAGAGCACAGATGTGTAGCCCTTTGTCAACTGGCCAGGCTGGTCCCCTTCCAGTCCAGCTGCCAGGAGGCAGCTTGTCCCAGGCTTCCACCCAGCTGCCAGGAGGAGTCTCCGAGGGCTGGATGTGCAAACCCTATGGGCAAAGGCACAGCTTCCCTGCCTGCCCCAGCCCTGACAATCCCATCCAGCCGACCTGGACTCTGGCCTCGGGAACCACGTTTGAGAGAATACCTGCCTCCTGCCTGCAGGAGCCAGCTGGAGACACAGGTGTGCGTAGCTCTCCATATACATCTTTACACAAACCTGTTGGCAAAGCTCCCCACCTGGTGCTCCAGAGAGCCTGAGGAGTCTAAAGAGGAGCCTGGCTGCCTCACTCCACCACGCCAAATGCACATTGTCCTGATCCAGACCAGCTCTGTACTCAGAAGGTAAATTGGGTCCAATGGAAGAGGGAGCCGGGCCTGGGCCCAGCGGGCTAAAGTGTGGGGTGTCCTTTCTTGGCCTATCTCCACTCTCCCTCAAAGCCTGCGCTCAGGTTGCCTTGAATGTGGACTTTGGGAGGGCCAGGGGCCCAGAGTGCCAGGGTGGCTTCTGGGTGGCACTCACGGAATGGCTGTCCCTTTGCCAGCCACAGGCCCTGCCCCCAGCACCAGGGAGTAGAGGCTAGGCTGTGAGAGTGCTGCTGCCCTCTGTGTTGTTCTAATGCACTGTAGAAATTGTATGTAATGTATTTAAATCAATGCAAATGTATGAATAACAAATCCAGTTCTGACCCTTTTTGGTCCAGTTTCTTTGGGGGAAGGAAGGTGAAAGTATTACAGAATGCAGTTTTAAGGACAAAGCCCTTAAAAGCAGTTGCTGAGACATGGTTTCTGGGGCTGTTTGTCTCTAGAAGAGGAAGGAAGATACAGGTCCTCATTTCCAAAGTCCCAGTGCTCTGGAAACCAAAAGTGTTTTCATTACTCATTTGACACCAAAACCTGACCCGAACCTACACTGATGTGAAGGTACTGGTAATCATTATGTATCCTTCTTAGTGTAGATATTTGTTGCACAAATGTTAATCTATTTTATGAGATGGTCCCCTCCTAGGGATTATGCAGTATTTTCCCTGACTACTCCCTAAAAGCCAAAAAAAATTCTGAATTCCAAAGCATCTAGCTCCAAGGGTTTGGGGTAAGAAACGCACTCACACTTAGGTGACAGAGGGCAGCCCTGTTCTGCGTGTGTATCACTGCCCCACTTTGAACCCATCACTTTGAGTGAGGGTAATTAAGCAGATAGGGTGGGTGGGGAGGGAGAAGAATGCTGAAGAGCAACAATAGGCTGCTTTGGGGATGAAACTAGAACAGTAGGAAAAACCCTTACCTCTAGGGCTTGCAGGCCATGGGAAACCTGGGATAGTGCAGGTGCCTTATGAATGATGGGTCTAGCTGTTGCCCACCGCAGTAGGGTCGGCCCATAAAGATGAAGAAGCCATCTGAGGAGCTGGCACCCACTGGTGTGACTGCATATTCAGCCAACCCAAGGACCAGTGGCCACTGTGCAGGACTTACCTGTCTTCTCTCATGTGGATCAGGACTGCTGTGGAGATCCTCTGACTTCTCCTCCCGATCCGACAGCCCCTAGAAAAGGAGTCTGTGGCACAGGGGCTCTAGCTTAGTATGGGGGTGAAAAGCAGAGGCCAGCCCTGATTCTCCTTCCTGGGAACACCCCTGCCACCACTTTGTTCTAGGATCCTCCCCTTCTGTGACAGACTCACACAGTTCTTGATGCAAATATTTTTATTTACCACTAAAACCATGGTTTCCCTGTGCTGGCCTGACAGTGCAGGGGCATGGGGCAGGCTGCTGGACCATGGGTGACAGTAATAGCAGGCAGATTAGTAGCAGCAGTGGGGAGATGCTGTGTCTGAGTGCTGTCACTTGACTCCCAGGGGAATATCATGCAGCCCAGGTATAGTGTTACATTGGGAAGGGCTGAGGCAGGAACAGTCACTGTTACTCATTCTGGTGAAGAATGGGTCCCACATAACAGCCCAGTGGAAGCCTCCAGTCCTATTCCAAACTGAGCAGGCCAGTGGCAGGGGTCTCTTCTTTTCATATACCCATGCAAAGCTGCCTGCCTCAAGTCTCTTCCTTCTTCACCTCCCCAGGCACTGTGGCAAAAGTCCCTTTGATTTCTGGGGAAGACACTGCCATTCCCGGCCTTTCCCTTGATCAGTGTCTAATCTGGTGGAGGTAGTTGGTGGGGCCTGACTTCCTAAAGTTCCGGCGGATCCTGGCACTTGTCCTCCTAGAGTTGAGATACTGCTCGCTGGAGGCTGTCTCCGTGGCACTAGTCTGTGGGTCAGCAAGTGGAGAGCCGGACTCTCGGACCCTATAGGGAACAAGTGTATGATAAGCCAATGTCAATAGGAAGGACAGAACAGAGACTAAGAGATTTTGGTCACCGTGGACTATAAAACACACTGGGAACTGTGTGACTAGGCAAAGCTCTTAGATTCCTCTGCCTTTAGAGTTGGACTAGATCAGGGTGTGCAACACTCAGCATTTCTCCACCTTCATCCTGTACTCATGGCAGATGTCATTAATTAGTCATGACAGGAAACCGGTCTTTTTAAGCAGTGACTACTAATCAAGTAGAGCTAATATGAGCAATGACACTGATTTGCCATCCCAGGACCTGATGACTTCAGAAGGCCTGTTCGGGTCTGCTGTTCTGGTTGTGGGCCCCGGAGAAGGCAGCAGAGGAATGGAGCTCAGAGCGCAACCCACAGTAACTGGTTTAGGCCATGGGGTTCAGCTCCCTGTTCCTGCGCGGACAGTCACTTAAGGCAAAGAGCTGGCCGACTAGGGAGATCGGGGAGACATGCTATCTCAGGTAAAGTTTCTCAACAATTTTTAACCCCTGATGCCTCTACATTCCGATGCTATATTCTCTGTAATCTCACAGCCAAGATTTTAATCAGGCTGGCTTTTGAATGTTCCTACAACAGGTAAACAGAATTTTTTCTTCCAAGCAATACTACCTCCTACCTGGCTGAGGATCACTGCAAAATGAGGTGATGCTGCTAGGACCCAAGCACCCCTTTCCATGGGAGTTTACAGGGTCAATGTGGCTCCAAGAGTAACAGCAATTCAAAGTGCCAACCAAGTGGTGGCGCTGTGGAGACCTTATAACAACCCCAGCGGTAGGGTAGGCACTTCACAGTGCGGCCAGGTAGCTAGCTGCAGGTCTCATGGGCAGGAAATGGTAGGACAGGCTTCCCTAGTGCTCTTCTTCCCTCAGCACCCAGGTCCCAGGAACCTACCCGAGCCGGCTGCAGTGGTGTAGTGAGTGGCTCAGGGGTTTCTGCCGTGGGGGCCTCTTCCTGCGCAGCCTCTTCAGGGCCTCGGCCACACGGTGGTCCCCTGCACACTCCCAGATGATCTGTGCCCGTTCCGCAGCCAGGTGGTCCCCACTGCGCTGAAACAAGCCCTGGATCTGCAGTAGCTCAGCATCCTGGAAGATGTTGGCTGAGGCCTGCTTGCGGCCCCGGGCCTCAGTTGGGGCCTGCCAAGGTGGCGGCTCGCTCACCACAGAGGCCGGGGTGCCCATCGTGGGTGTTCTGAGGACAGAAATCAAGGAGACATCAGCAGCTCAACAGGCCCTTCCCAAAGCGGGGGTCCTGACTAATGCAAGGGCTTCTGTGGTCCCATTCTCTGGGAGCCACGCCGGAGGAAGTCTCTTGCCTAAGTACTTGTGTGTCAGATGCCAGTATTATCTCATTTAACATTCACAGCAACTTGAGAGGTAAAAATAATTGTTTATCCCCATTTTCAGATGAAGAAGTATGACTCAGGTTAAATTACTTGCTGGTGATCACAAAGTCAAGTATAAGTGCAGAGCCAGGAGTGGAACCCAGGTTCACCTGGCTCCAAAGTCCAGACACTAGGGTGCCCTGTAGCAGCTGTAATTTTTGGAGCACTTAACACATATCAGGCACCACTATAAGAGCTTTATTCACACATCAGCCCTATCAGGTAGGTATTTTTATCCTCCTCCCTCCACAGATGAGGAATCAGGAACAGAAAGGTTAAGTCATCGTGGTTATGCTGGGACCAGAACCCAGATCTCTCTGACGCTAAGGCCCACGCACTGTAGCACAGAGACAGGACAGGAGTTGGGTTACCCAGGTTGGAGTCCCATCTGCCTCCCCCACTTACTGGCCTGGTGGCCCTCCGTGCCTCAGCTGCTTCCCGTGTAAACTTGGCAGCTGGGATACCTGCTTCGTAGGGTTAACATGAAGACTGATGAAGACAAGCATTCAGAACAGTGCGAAGTGTTCTAGACTGCTTTTCAATCTAGAAAATTGAGAAGAATCATCCCACCTCCTGTTTTCAAGACCTTGGAGATGAACCAAATGAAATAATTTAGCACACACAGTATGAGAAAGACCAATCAGATCTAACCACAGTCCAAAGGACCTACAGAGAGACATGGAGACAGAAACGGAGGCTACAATGGTTAGAATATACTATTAAGGGCAGAGGCTGAAATTTATAAGAACGTTCAACAGAAGTTAGGCTCCTGTGTCAATGTCTTCCATCATATGCAGGAAATGAAAATTATCTCCCTTGTATCTAGATAGTTTATTTTGAATAATAAAGGCTTAAGAAGCTTACCCACTATGGTCACAATTGCTGTTATAGGAAAAAGGAAATAGAAAAAAAGAAATTAAAATTGTTTGTGAATTTTTTTATTTTAAAAAAAAAAAAAAAAAAAAAGAAGCTCACCCACCTTATCCTTGTCTCCAGTACAGCCTGAAAAAGCTATGGGACTGAAAAACAGCCTGGAGAGTAGGGCCGAGGACTTTGGCTTTACACAGAATTGGATTTGAATTCTAGTTCTGCCACCATCCTCGCTGTGTGACCTTAGGCAAGTTACTCAACTTCTCAGCCTGTTTTTTTGGGGGTAATAATACCCACTTTTCAGAATTATAGAAAGGATTAAATGAGCCTAGTGTGTTAGTCACCCACTAAGAGCTCTAGTTGGCCCTCAGTATCTGTGGGTTCCACGTGCAGGGATTCAACCAACTGTAGATCAAAAATATTGGGGGGGGGGCAATAAAAACAACAATACAACAATAAAAAAATACAAATAAACTATCAATGTATCTTCATTTGTGTAGGGGTGAGTAAAGAAATAATACTTTAAAAAGAATAAAAAAACAGTATAACAACTATTTACATAGCATTTATATGGTATTAAGTATTAGAAATAATCTTAGGGATCGGGTATGTGGGAGGACATGTGCAGGTTATATGCAGATATGCCATTTTACATAAGGGACTAGAGCATCCCAGGAGGCTCCAGGAACCAATAATCCACAGCTACTGAGGACTGAAAATGCTAATGCCCCTCTTTTTGGCTTTCTTGACCTTTGTACCTGGGTCAGGGGTATGATGTGAACCCTCCTTTCCTCCAAGCTGGGTGGCCAGAGCCAGCTGAGGACTGGCCTGTGCTCCCTCCCTCCTCTGCCAGCCCCAGCGGGGGAGGGGAGGAGCAGTCCTGCTTGCTCTCAGGGCCCAGCTGCCAGAGGCAGCCCTCATTCCACAGCTAGCTGCAGACAGCTGTCAACCAGCAACCAGCTTCAACAGGGGGAAAAGGAAAGTTAAAATACATTTAATAAAAACATCTCCATGCTCACTGTAAAAGAGGCAAACAGTACAGAACCTTACAAATAAAAACATTTCCAATTTCTTAACCCACTTGCAGAAGTAACCCTTACCCTAACCTGCCTTTTGTTCTCCAGAGAGTGAGTCATCTCTCCACCCCATTCAGACTCCCGAAGTAGGGTCCCTCCCTTAACCTCAGTAGTCACCTCATTATTCCAGTAATTTCTACATTCGCCCTGGCCCAGTTTCTGGGCCTTCTAAGAACCACCCCACTCTCTTTCCAAAAGAGTTAATAACCAAAATAAACACACAGATGACTTCCAGATAAATTAACTTCATAAAAATTGGACTTTTTATATAGAAAATGGGAATTTTAAAATCTGCCTCTCCTTAGGCACTATTTGTGGGAACCCAGTTAACACCTAATATGTGTAGTAAGCAAGCCCCCAGGGCTGGGTGACATCAACATATTGTGACCGGAAGACAACAGTCACCAAGTAAAACTTTTAGGTTGATAAAGAGAAATAAAGGCTGACTATGGGATGTTTATTCTGTTATCAGGCAATATATGCGATATCATTTAATCCTCAAAACAATTCTAGGAATTAGGGGCTGTTACCCCATTTCACAGAGGAGCACAGGGAGCTAGCTGAGACCCAGACAGTTGTACCAGGGGCTGAGCCCATGCTAGAGCCAGTTCTGACTGCAGCACAGGCTTCAACCACTCAGCTGGCTCCCCCGCCAAGCAGTTCCAAGCACACTTCCTCACAAAGTTTCTATGAGGAGTGCTTCGCTTCACTATCCCCACCTCATTCGCAAAGGGCAAAGCCCACCAACAGAAAGGGAAGGACAATGAATTATCCCACCCGGGGTAGGCAGGCAGGGGGCTGTGGAATTTATTTCAGTCTGTTCACTGGCGTCAGGGCTGTTTACTGGGTGACAGCTATCCCAGCCTTGAAGCCTCAGCAGTCTAAAGAGGAAGATCCCCACCTTCCACCAAAGAAATCTAGAACCACAACCCAGCCCAGCACACAGAGCCTTGGCTTATGAGTCAGAGGACTGGGATGGAGCCCTCATTCTGCCACTTACTGGCTGAGGGGCCTCTGGCAATTCATGTCACCTCTGTGGGCCAGTTCCCTCCTTAACTGCTGTAAGAACAGGCTGATGCTGATGGTCTGAGGGCCTGCAGGTGCTGGGAGTAGGTCTGCAGGGAGGGAGGGATGGGGCTGCTCGTCTGCCAGGGCCTAGGGGCAGCATGTATGGACAGGTCTGGCTAACTGGGTGCTAGGAAACTCCCCAACCAGTAGATCCCTTTCTCCTTCCTCAATCTCTTCTGGAGGCCAGACACTTTTGCTGCAGTGGGCTGTGGGGTTGGGATCTGGTAGAAGACAGAGAACTCACTGCTCTAAAGCTCCCTAGTGACCTAAGCTGGCTATGGCCAAGCCTGGGCCGGTCTAGGGTGGTAGGAAAGGAGGTTATTTCCCTTCTCAGACTCAGGCAACCTCACTTCCCCAGGGAAAGAAGGGCAACAAGGATCAGTGGCTTCAGCTGCCTGGGGGAATAGATGGCTTGGAGCCTGATTCCCAGGCAGTTGCAGTAACCTCTGCCAGGGCTACAAGGCCTTGACCCCACAGCCTCCAGCCAGCCATATTACAAATACACCCACGAGAAACCATCTGGGAGGGTCTGAGCCTCCAGCCTCAACCATACCCTCCATGAACCTTGAGGGGGGACTTGGCCCCTCACTCTTGGCTCTGCCTCCCACCCTGGGATTCAGACAGCAGAGTAAGGCTGAGAATAAAAAAGAGGTGGGTTCCAGGGAGGATTAGATGGTAAGCTTTGGGAAAACTAATGAAGTGGTGAGTCAGAACACTTTTTTTCTTTTTTGAGACAGGATCTTGCTCTGTTGCCTGAGCTAGACTACATTGGCATCATCATAGCTCACTGTAACTTCAAATTCCTGGGCTCAAGCGATACTCCTGCCTCAGCCTCCAGAGTAGCCGGGACTTATAGGTGCACACCACCATGCCCACCTAATTCAGAACACTTATCAGAAGAAAGTCTTCCTGTTTCATTCAATGTGTTCAGTAGTTACTTTCCCTCTCATTTCCTGGACAAGACCTTAATCAGGAAAGTCAGTGTATACTTGAACAATGGTACTTTTTAAAACTGGAAAATGAAACCATGGGGCTATTAAAAGATTATAAATGGATCTTTCATTTCAGAGCTGACCATAAAAGAAGATAAGCATAGGTCTGTGCACAAATGAGTAAAAACTGATTGCAAAGTACTTCAATTTAACACAAACTAGGTTAAAAATGAACCCCTTAAGTAAATACCAAATGTTGAAAATGACAAAGTTCAACTTGTTTTGAAACAGGCAGTAAGTGAAGAACTGTAGAGCTCTAACAAAGCAATATATTTAAAAAGTGACTCACCCTTCTAAATCTATAAATATGGTACACAATTGCACATTCTTTGTAATATTTGAAGCTCAGTTCAGACAGCTGTTATAGGTGAGTATCTCACTGTGGTCTCAGGGAGGTGCAGGTAACCATGAGAGGCAGAATACAGTTGGTTGAGCTGACAACTCCTGGGTCCTCACACAGCATGTGCCCTTTAGGGAACCCAGGTTATGGCAATAATCTCTAACAGAGGCTAAGGACCTCTTAGGAAAATAACTAGAAGCTCTGGCCCAAGGCCCAAATCAACACTCGGGGTCCTGGCCGGCTACCCTGCAGACATGCCACTGGACAACAGCCAAAATCTGGGACTCTAAGTTGGAAGCCCAGTCCAAATGGCTGTGTGGGCTCCCCCACCCCATAAGGCCTAGCCACAGCCATGTGTGCCTAGGGAACTGGACACATGCTGGCCTCCAGATCTGTGCCCCAGGAGGTACAGAAAGGAACTCAGCCTTTTCCCCAGACCAATTCTCAGATATGACCTGGATATAAACTACTACTAGGTCTAGCAATAAGTGTTCAAGAACCCTGAACTTTGGCTGTGCCATTAATAACTGGGTGACCTTGGGCAAATCTGTTTTCCCCTGCCTCAGTTTGCTCATCATCAAAGTGGTGAGAATAAATAACCCTTAACGAGAAAGGGAAGATAAAGTATGTGAGAGCATTGATCATAGTACCTGGCATAGGAGAGACATTCTGTATATGTTGGTTGAATGAATGATGTAAGTGAAAGGCTGTTTAACTACCAAGACTATAGAATCATTGTCATTTTCATCATCACAGCCAGTGAACCCTACCAAAAGGTACCTTCATTCTTGTGGGGAGAAGGCAAAGGTAGATGGATTCATCTGTGTACTTTTAAATCATAGCTTTTGTGATTAAAATCGCAGCGGCAGCTTGTTCAGTGTCAAGCACAGAACAGGGCACTTTCCAGTGGCTGCTCTCTTTATTTCTCCCATGGGGTGGCACTATCACTACCTATGAGGAGGTGCTATGGTTACACTCATTTTACAGAGAAAGCTGAGCTCAGAAAGGTTAAGTAATTTGCCCAAAGTCACACAGCTGGTAGGTGCTGGAGGCTAGGATATGAACCCAGGTATGTGACCCCAGCGCTCACGCTCTCGGCCACTGTTATCTTTGTTCCTGGCAGATGGCTGACGAGGTCTTCTGGGGGAAGGAAGGGCCCAGAAGACTCTGAAACCTCTTGGAGCCTGCTATCTGCTTCTAAGGTTTTTGGAAGCCCAGGGGTCCAAAGATAGTACTCCCAAGCCAGCCTCTGTGCCCTCTACACGCCACCGCCCGTGAGGAATTAGAGCGGGTGCTCACCCCACTGAAGGGCAGCCCCGACAGACCTCAAATCGGGACAGGGGCAAGCTAAAACGGCCCACCCCAACCCCTTCCACGGCCTTTCGAGAGGGCGGGGGCAGCTCTGGGCTTCCTGCCGCGAAGGCGCTCGCTAGGGCCGGGCAACGTTCAGGGGCAGCACAAGAGCTTGGGAGAGGGTATCCTGTCCCAGCTCGCACGGCGACATCCCCGGCACCGGCCGGTCCCCGGGCTCAGACGTGGCCGCTTCGCAGGACTGGCCCCCAAGGGGACCTGGGAGTTCGCGTCCCGATGGCACCCTGGCTCCGACGGTCCGCCGGCGGGCTCCCGCCGCAGCGCCGTGCCGGGCCGCCGACCTACGTACCTGGTTGCCCGAGCCGGCCCGGGCCACCTCGGTCGCAGCCACGGTTCCCCGGAGAACGCGCTCCCCAGCTCCGGAACAGCCAATCCTCGGCCCCAGCCTTGGTGTGGGCGCCGGGGCGAGCCTTCCAAACTCGAACGCGGAGACGCCGTGGGCCAATCAGCGGCGGCAGAGGGGGAGGGGGCGTGTCCTTCCCCGCCCCCTTCCCTCCGCCGGCCTCGAAAACAGAGTGCGAAGATTCCCCGAGTCCAATCAGCGGCGGAGCAGCGGCGAGGGGGCGTGTCCGCCCGGGCCCCTTTCCCCCGCCACCCTCCCGCCGTCGCCCTCGCGCCGCGCCCGAGGCGCCCCCTTCGTTGACGTCAGTCCCCGGGGCCAGCGCGGTTTCGCCCGCGCGGGAGCGGGCGGGGCCGCATTCCTGCCCCAGGGTGCGGCGGCGGCTGGCCCTGCAGGGTACACGTGACGGACGCCCCTTCCCCGGGGCCGAAGCCAGCGCGCCGCGCGTGGCCCTCTGCAGATCCTTAAACTCACCTCCCAGCCCACCTGCGTTCCGGCTCCAGCTTTAGGGTTGGAGGGGGCAGTTCGTGCTGCAGTGAGACCTTGAGCGTCAAAGCCAGAATGACTTGGGTTCGAATCCGATCAGCTGTGCGCCTTTGGGCCAGTTACCTGGGCCAGTATTAAAAAGTTTGTATTCATTCGACGACATTCGTTAGTGACCCGCGCCGACCGGGTTCCTTGATAGGTAGTAGTAAACAGGAGTGACAGAGAGACCTACAGTCCTTACCCTCAGGGACTTTAGAGTCTAATAAGGGAGGCAGACATTAAAGAACCGAAAAACATTTAGTATGAGATTACAAACGTGATCAATGTCATGACTGTAAGAGGGTAAATATGGCGGCACCTAAGCTCCGTCTGGGAGGTCCTGGTAGACTGAAGAAGTAACATTTAGGTTGAATAGGAAGGAGGAGTTGAAGTTAGTCAAAAGAAGAGGAGTGGGTCGGGGAGGAGTGTTTCAGGGAAGAGGGAAGGGCTTGTGCTAGGACCAGAAGGTAGCTTGGGTCGGAGGAATTAACTGAGAGCTGGAGTAAGGCTAGGGAGGGAGAGCTGGTGGCAAGCAGAAGACAGGCAGGCAGTGAAGAATTTTGTGTGTGATCCTAAGAGGGGTTTAAACAGGGAATAGCGTAGTATGTACTGTATTTCTTTATAAGTCTTTCTATAGCACTTACTGTGTGCCAGTAGTCCAGTCAGCACTTTACAAATACTAGCTCATTTCATCCTTGAGATAAATTTGTGTTTTTAGAGGGTCACACTGGCTGCAGTTTGTAACTTGGATTGGAGGGGGCGTCTAGTAGGCCGTTGGTAAATATTTGTTTTCTTCTTTGGAAGATGTGGAGTGGTTGTCTAATTGTTCACCAATGGTCAGGAAAGGCACCTGGGTCTCCCTGACTTTTTCACTTCAAAGCTGACAACCTATTCGTTTAAGTTTGCTTTCTCTTCTGTAAAAGTTCCAAGGGGAAGAGTAAGAGCCACACAGGGATTTGTGGGTTCCCTTTTGCAAGGTGGAGGGGATGTTTGGGAGCTGTTCTACCTCATCCCACAATCTGCAGTTCCTGTCTCCGTTCTTCTGCACAAACACAGCAAAAGTGAATGTAGTACAGTAGCTAAGAGGGTTTTAACAGTGATTTCTTTTCATTTTTTCCTGAAGCCTGGAGAAGTGTTGAAAAGAACAAAGAAATCAGCAATGTTTTATCTCCAATGGAAAGTACTGTTGCAAAGTCTTTTAGCCAATGCTTGGCTAAGGAGGGCCCACTCCTAAATCAGAGGTTGGGCTTCGAAGCCAGGGACTTCCTCTGGCTGGTTCTAAGCAATAGGAAAGCCAAATTCTTGGCATATCAGCGCTTGGAGAACCTAGGACTTCTGATGCCATGAGCTCAGATGAGCATAGCAAGGTACGAATCGGAAACCTGTGGCTTCTGGGTCAGATGTGACTAAGGCTGGGTGGAGAATATCTGGTGTCTCCAAACATTTTTGCAGGCATGTGATCATGTGCTTACCACACAGTGGAACCATTTCTGTTGTTACAACTCTGTGATTCAGTACTGCTGGCAAGAAGGTGGGGCACTTGCACAGTGCCCGTCTGGAACCCACAGACTGGTGCTAAATGCAATAACCACTCCCCAATAGGGCCTGGTTTAGAGAAGGTCAACTCTGGGGAATGGACACTTGGTATAAGTCAGGCCAAGATTTGGTTTTACCTAGGGCCCAGATTTTTTTTTTTCTTGAGACAGAGTCTCACTTTGTTCCCCAGGCTAGAGCAAATGCCGTGGCATCAGCCTAGCTCACAGCAACCTCAAACTCCTGGGCTCAAGCAATCCTACTGCCAGGGCCCAGATTAAGGTGAGGTGAGTGAGGAGCTCTTTTCAGGCACAAAATTTAACAGGGCACCAAAAACTAAGTAATCAAGACAAATGCAGCATTTTAAAAAATCAAAATCAATGCAAAAAAATCCATGATGAACAAAATATCAAAATTTTAAATGAAGACAAGCTATTATTTATGACCTTGCATTATTTTACAACAGAAACAGTCATTTCTAATCACCCATTGCACTTCCATGTCATCCCCTGACAAGTAGCTTCCAGAGGGTTGACAATAGCATATTAACAGATTGGGCAACAGGGGGATTTGTATGTAGTCATATTTTTTTATTGTAGCGCTTTTGCCCATTTGGTTCAAAATATGGAAGGATATTTGGATAAGTGCATATAGGGGCACAAATTTTTCCTTTTGTCTTAGGCTCCAGTGCGGTTCAACTCCATGCTGGTTTTTATCCTCAAGGGAAGTAGAGGCTAGGAAAGGGGTTCCAGCTGTTTAACCTTAAGCAAATGACAACCTCTCTGCCTCTATTTTCTCCTCTTTAAAATGGGAATAATCATACCCACCTTTCAGTATTGCATGAGGATGAAGTGAGGTGCTATAGGCTGAGTGCATATATATATTAATATATATACCTTGCTACAGATGCTAAACCAGATTAGACTCCTTCCCCCTTTCTCTCTGTCCTGCAGGGGTGGTTCAATCATCTGGACAGTTGTTGTCCCTTGATGGGGCTGAGACTTATTCCCATGGAGTTCATATTTCTATTTGTCCTCTTCTGGGAGAGCAGAGAGAACTTTCACACTCAACTGACAGGCAGCAGTACAACTTTTGAGTTAACTCTGTTTTTCTTGATAAATGATCATGAATATCCTAACTTTTTTTTTTTAGAAATAGGGTCTTGCTCTGTTGCCCAGGCTTGAGTGCAGTGGTGTGATCATAGCTCACTGCAGACTTTAACTCCAGGGCTCAAGCAATTCTCCAGGCTCAGCCTCCCAAGTAGCTGGGATTACAGGCACACACCACCATGCCTGACTTCTAACTTTTTTTAAAAAGCACCCTCTGCTTAAGATATTACACAAGGCAAACTTAAATTATAAACAAGGCAACTTAAATTATGGCCCTCTTCTGTCAACTTACAGTCTGGACAGGCTGAAAATAGCAAATCCTGCAGACAAATGGTGCATTATGGAAACACTAAAAAAAATACACCATTCTAGGCCAGGCTCAGTGGCTCACACCTGTAATCCTACCACTCTGGAAGGCCAAGGCCGGAGGATTGCTTGAGCTCAGGAATTCGAGACCAGCCTGAGCAAGAGCAAGACCCCATCTCTACTAAAAATAGAAACAAATGGCCTCTCATAACAAAATACCATAGACTAGATGGCTTAAACAATAGAAATTTATTTTCTTACAGTACTGGGGGCTGAGAAGTCCAAGCTCAAGATGTCAGTCAATTCAGTTTCTGGAGAGGACTCTCTCCCTGGCTTGGTGATGGCCACCTCACTGTGTTCTCACATGGCAGTGGGGAAAGGGGAGAGGAGGAGAGGAGGGGCAAGGGAAAGGGAAAGAGAACACTCTGGTGTCTCTTCTGTTCTTATAAAGACACTAATTCTGTCAAATAAGAGCTCTATCCTTGTGACCTCATTTAACCTTAATTATTTCCTTCCTCTAATTACAGTCAGTCACATTGGAGGTTAGGGCTTTACCATGAATTTTTTTTTTTTTTTGAGACAGAGTCTCATTCTGTTGCCCGGGCTAAAGTGCCATGGCATCATCCTAGCTCACAGCAACCTCAAACTCCTGGGCTCAAGCAGTCCTTCTGCCTCAGCCTCCTGAGTAGCTGGGACTAAAGACATATGCCACCATGCCCCTCTAACTTTTTCTATATATTTTTAGTTGGCCAATTAATTTGTTTCTATTTTTAGTAGAGACAAGGTCTCGCTCTTGCTCAGGCTGATTTCGAACTCCTGATCTTGAGCTATCCGCCCGCCTCAGCCTCCCAGAGTGTTAGGATTACAGGCGTGAGCCACTGCACCCGGCCCTTGACCATGAATTTTGAGGGGACACAATTCAGTCCATAGCAAGTATGTATGAACTCATGGTTTTTAATATATAGATAAATAGATGTAGAAATAATATAGCTATAAATGTATGTGTATGTTTGTGCATGTGAACATATATGCATGTGTATGTATGTGTACAAGCACATGCACACACATACATCCCCCACTTCTGTCCGTGGAGAGGGCCTAGGAACAATGATAGTCCAGTGGGAATATGCACACTTAGTACCCAGACACTGACTTCTCAATACCATTCTCCACAAAAAGGAACTATGGCTCCTTGGAGGAATGGTTGATTCTAGAACTAGGTTGAAAAAATTCCAGATGAGCCTGCAACATCTTGTTGTGCCAGAAAATAAGGAGGCACTCAAAGAATAGAGGAGACATGTCAAAGGACCACGAATCAGTTTAAAAATGCTCCCAGTGGCCAAATGTGGAGCAATTAAGCATCAAAATGAAATATAACAGTAACAAATTATAATGTGATAAAATAAGAATACATAAGTCCATAGTAAGATAACTAAATAAATAAATCAACATTGGAGAGAAGAAAGCCCTTCTTTTTTTTGAGACAGAGTCTCACTTTGTTGCCCAGGCTAGAGTGAGTGCCGTGGCGTCAGCCTAGCTCACAGCAACCTCAATCTCCGGGGCTCAGCGATCCTACTGCCTCAGCCTCCCGAGTAACTGGGACTACAGGCATGCGCCACCATGCCTGGCTAATTTTTTTTTGTATATATATTTTTAGTTGGTCAATTAATTTATTTCTATTTTTGGTAGAGACGGGGGGTCTCGCTCAGGCTGGTTTCGAACTCCTGACCTTGAGCAATCCGCCTGCCTCGGCCTCCCAAAGTGCTAGGATTACAGGCATGAGCCACCACACCCGACCTGAAAGCCCTTCTTTATAGTAGAATGCCAATATAATAAATGTAGAAGGAATGATACAGTTAGAAAATCATCAATGGCTACTAAAACTAGTGGGTGGAAGTTTATTGATGAAAAGAATATTTATACAGTCTAAAAAGTGTCTCCTCACAAATTATGTATTGATTCTAAAGAAAAAAGTGGTGACTACAGTGAGGAGACCTAGCAGACCCCAACTTAATCAAAGGATCAAAGTTAACATCAGCAGTGCTGTGACAAATTGTTGTAATATGCCTCCTGATGTGAGGCACTTGGAAAGACATGACATTACTTCTGTGATATTCCTGCCAAAACTATGTAACCTGAATCTAATCAGAAGGAAACATCAGACATCCAAACTGAAGGATATTCTACAAAAGAATTGGCCTGTTTTCCTAAAAAATGTCACAGTCAGGCCAGGTGTGGTGGCTCAGGCCTGTGATCCTAATACTTTGGGAGGCCAAGGCAGGAGGATTGCTTGAGCCTAGAAGTTTGAGACCAGTCTGGGCAATATAGCAAGACCTCATCTCTACAAAAAAAAAAAAAAAAAATCCAGAAAAATTAGCCAGACCTAGTGGCATGTGCCTGTAGTCCCAGGTATTCAGGAGGCTGAGGCAGGAGGATCGCTTGAGCCCAGGAGTTTGAGGTTGCAATAAGCTATGATGATACCACTGTACTCTAGCTGGGGCAACAGAGTGAGACCCTGTCTCAAAAATAAATAAAATAAAATAAAATAATAGATTCTCTGAGAAAGGGAGAGAGAAAGAATATCATAGTAACAGGCATATGGGAATTCCTTGTATTATTCTTGCAACTTTTTAATAAACTTGAAATCATATCAAAATAAAAATTACTAAAAATAATTGAGATTCACACCAGAATGTGCAGAAGACCTAGGTTCCAGCTGTAGCTAAAACATAGAGTTTTTATACAAGAAGAATAAAGTGAATTAAGCCTGTTAAAAAAACAACAACAACAACAAATGTTACAAGGATGTGGAGTAAAGGGAACCCTTGTACACTGTTGGTGGGAATGCTACTTGGTACAGCCATTATAAGGAAACAGCATGGAGGTTCCTCAAAAAATTAAAAATAGAACTGTCATATTCAGCAATACCACTTCTGGGTATATATCTAAAAAAAGAAAAAATTAGTATCTTGAAGAGATATCTGCACTCCCAAGTTCATTTAAGCATTATTTACAGTAGGTAAGACAGGGAAACAACCTAACTGTGCATTGAGGGATGAATGGATAAAGGAATTATGGTATATATGCACAATGGAATATCAGAAATCATGCCATTTGTAACAGTGTGGATGAACTTGGAGAACATTATGCTAAATGAAATAAGCCAGACACAGAAAGACAAATATTGCATGATATCACTTATATGTGGAATCTAAAATAGTTGAACTTAAAGAAACGGAGAGTAGAATGGTGGTTGCCAGCAGCTAAGAGGTATTGGAAACAAG
This sequence comes from Microcebus murinus, assembly GCF_040939455.1. Classification (NCBI taxonomy): domain Eukaryota; kingdom Metazoa; phylum Chordata; class Mammalia; order Primates; family Cheirogaleidae; genus Microcebus; species Microcebus murinus. Next base: position 28,094,750 of record NC_134117.1, on the reverse strand, counting down.
ATGTTGGTTAAAAGTTATAAACTTTCAGTTTTAAGAAGAATAAGTTCTAGAGAGCTAATGTTCCACATGGCAACTATAGTTAATAATAATGTATACTTGAAATTTACTAAGGAAGTAGATATTAAATGTTAGCACCACACAAAAAGGTAACTATGTCAGGTGATGGGTTAATTAGCTTGATTATGGCAATCATTACACAAAGGTATATTGACAAGGTATCAAAACACCTTAAATATTCTCCAGAGTAGAGAGATAAATAGAAAAAAACCCCACAAAACACCTTAAATATATATGATGTTTTATTTGTCAATCATACCTCAATAAGGCTGGAGAAAATAAATAAATAATATGTAAATCGCCACATATATAACACATATATCGTTAGGACACTTTTGATTGCAAGTAACAGAAAACTCAATATCATCACTCAAGATTCTGGCAGGGGCCAAGCATGGTGGCCCATGCCTGTAATCCTAGCACTCTGGGATGCCGAGGTGTGACGATTGCTTGAGGTCAGGAGTTTGAGACCAGCCTGAGCAAGAGTAAGACACCCGTCTCTACTAAAAATAGAAAGAAATTAGCTGGGCAAGTAAAAAAAAAAAATAGAAAAAATTAGCTGGGTGTAGTGGTGCATGCTTGTAGTCCCAGCTACTTGGGAGGCTGAGGCAGGAGGATAGCTTGAGCCCAGAAGTTTGAGGTTGCTGTGAGTTAGGTTGAGGTCACAGCACTCTAGCCCAAGACTAGAACAAGAGCAAGCTCTGTCTCAAAAAAAAAAGATTTTGGCAGGAAATATTTTCTAACTCATTCCCTCCTTCCCATCTCTTGTGGGTGTATTTTCTTGGCCAAACCCAGCTGAAAGCCGGAGGAAGGGTACCCCCTGATATAGTTGAAACAGGTCAGCCTCCAGGGCAAGAGCAAAGTGGAAAATAGTTGGAAGTGGATCAGAAGATATCACACCAACCAAACTGGCTTGAACAAGGAGAAGCTTATTTTTTCACATATCAAGAAGTCCAGAAGCAGGGGGTTTCTGGAATAGTTTATTGAGCAGGGCATTGGTGTCATGCATTGTTCTGCTCTGCCATCCTCAGCACATCAACATATCTGTCCGCATGGACCCAACATGGCTACAGCAGTTCTGTGAGTAAAATTCAACCAGGACTGTATTTATTCCCATGCATCAGTTGTTTCTTTGAATAGATTATTTTAAGAGAAGTTTTAAATTCACAACAAAGTTGAACATAAAGTGCGGAGAGTTCCCATATGCCCCAGACAGCCTCCCCACTGTCAACATCCCACCACACCGTACATCTGTTACAGTCAATGAGCCTACACTGGCACATCGTAATCACCCAAATCCATAGTTCACATTAGAGCTCACTCTTTTTTTTTTTTTTTTTTTTTTTGAGAGAGTCTCACTCTGTTGCCCAGGCTAGAGTGACAGCCTAGCTCACAGCAACCTCAAACTCCTGGGCTCAAGCGGTCCGGCTGCCTCAGCCTCCCGAGTAGCTGGGGCTACAAGCATGCGCCACTATGCCCGACTAATTTTTTCTATATATATTAATTGGCCAATTAATTTCTTTCTATTTATAGTAGAGACGAGGTCTTGCTCTTGCTCAGGCTGGTTTTGAACTCCTGACCTTGAGCAATCCGCCCGCCTCGGCCTCCCAGAGTGCTAGGATTACAGGCGTGAGCCACCGTGCCCGGCCTAGAGTTCACTCTTAATATCCTATGTTCTATGAGTTACGACAAATGTTTAATGACATATATCTGCCATCGTATTATACACAATACTTTCACTATCCTAAAAAATCCTCGGCTAATCATACCCCTCTCCCCTCAAACCCTGGCAACCGCTAATATTTTTGCTGTCTCCATAGTTTTGCTTTTTCCAAAATTTTATATAGTTGAAATCATGTAGTAAGTAGACTTTTCAGATTGGCTACTTTCACTTAGTAATATGTATTTAAGCTTTCTCCATGTCTTGTCATTGCTTGATAACTTATTTCTTTTTAGCACTAAATAATATTCCATTGCATGAGTGTACTGCAGTTTATCCACTCACCTACTGAAGGAGATCTTGGTTGCTTCTAAGTTTTGGCAATTATTAATAAAGCTGCTATAATCAGTATTATGCAGGTTTTGATGTAGACATAAGTTTTCAGCTCATTTTGGTAAATACCAAGGAGCACAATTGCTGGATTATTGTGTAGTAAGAGTATGGTTAGTTTTGTTTTGTTTTGTTTTGTTTTGAAACAAGGTCTTACTCTGTCACCTAGGCTGGAGTATAGCATAGCTTACTGCAACCTCAAACTCTTGGGCTCAAGTGATCCTCCTGCCTCAGCCTCCCAAAATGCTGGGATTACAGGTGTGAGCCACTGCATCCGGCCACTGTGGCCTCTTTTATAAGGGTATTTATCCCATTCATGAGGGTTCTGCAATTATGACCTAATTGCCTCCCCAAAGGCTCCACCTCCTAATACCATCACCTTGGGGTTAAGATTTCAACATAAGAATGGGGGGGGGGTGACACAAACATTCAAACCACAGTGTAGCTGGCTCTATAACAAATTTCAGTGACCCTTGTATGTTTTTTATAATCTTCTCCCTCTCATGTTTTAGATTTTTCAGGCCAGTAGGGCTTGATGACCTGAGTTGTTTTCCAGAATGATGGAATTTCTGGAAGACAAAGAAGTAGCAATTCTGAAGGCCCCTGGGCAGACTTCTGATGCCAGGACTCACCATCCCTGACAACCTGCCCCTAATGCACACTTAGCCCCTTGTTAGTTACACCATGACCTGCCCCAATGCCTGTGGCCCCTCCTTTAAAAGCCCATGATCTCCGTTATTTGGAGAGACAGATTTGAGACCTGATTCCCCATTTTCCTGACTTTGTTCGTAATAAAAAATTCCTTTCTTCCTTGGCAATCCTCATTGTCTCAGTAACTGGATCTTTGTGCGGTGAATAATGACCTAGGCTGAAACCCCCTCGCAGTTTCAATAACAACAACACTAACCTTTATCTTTCTCTTTCTCCCCATTTTAATTTCATACGTAAGTTGTTGGAAGCTAATGTTACAATCTAATCTTTAGGTAATAGAACAACAGAGACTATGGCATAATTTGGTAAGTATTTAATATAGACAGTGGTATAATGATAGTTGGCATCTATGTATTTCCTCATTTTGGCGAGAGGGTGAGAACTTCTCCACTTGTACGAAAGATAGCTGCACTATTTTAGGTGGAAATGTGGAGTTGTTTCATTGTTGTATGGAAGTGCAAATGCATACAGAAGAGTGTATATGGAAGCCGAGGCTCCAAAGGGATCCACTGTGCCCCTTATCAATTTATCAGCTCTCAGTAACAAATCCACCCTTCTTTGTGCTTTATGATAGTGGAGAGGAGCCTATTTTTTCTTTTCCAGCTGACAGTGCTCAGCTTTGTCAGTAGAGGGCGCTGGCAGGATGCTGTAGGAGGCAGGGGTTTCTCTACTTGGTTCTGGTGTGGTTCCTCCAGGGCCTGGCTCCTGGAGCACCTGTGGCTTCTCCAGACTCCGGCAGTGTGGGCTTCTGTAGTGTGGGCAGCTGCTTCAGTGCCTGGGCCCCCGACAGTGCGTGGCAGTCAGCAACACGCGATGGCTAGCCACTTCTCTTGGCACCCCCTTGGTGGCTTTGCAACACAATTTGAGGTAAAGTACAACTTCCCTCAGCACCCAAAATGTCAGACTTCCAGCAAGTTCCACCAGTGCAGCACCATATCCTATCCAGTGAGGTCTAGAGCTCAGCCCTGCTGGGAGGGAGAAGGGAGGGCTTCCTTGCGTGTCTGTCTCTACCCCAGTTGATAGTGGCTGCTCCTTCCACCTTGTATTCCTTATTCTCTAGCATTCTCTTTCTCTTATTAGCCAACTCCTCAGCACTCCATCCCCTGCTACAGTAAATATATCTTTACATTAAACTTTTCCTGTCCAAATTACAGTGTGGCTTCTGTCTCCTGATTGGACTCTGACTGATATAGTGAAGAATGGCAAGATGGTTGGATGATGAAGAAGCATGAAGAACCTCAAATGAGGGCAGGTTTCATCTTGCAATCCAGAGATGCATTGGGAATCAGTGACCTGGGTGTCAAAGCTCTTTTAGAAGACAATATTGATAATAAAGGAGCAAATATTGAGCTCTAAGCACTTTATGTCTCATTTAATCCTTCCAACAACCCAATGAAGTAGTACCATTGCTGTTAATCTTATTATACTGATGAAAGAGCTGAGATTAAAAGATGAGATTAAGAGACTTAATCTCAGATAGCTGATAAGTGATGTGTTCCAGTTACAACTACTGCATCACAAACCATCCCAAAAGTTGGTGGCATAAAACAACCATTTTATTATGCTCATGGATTCTGTGGTCACGATGTTTTAAATGTACTCAGGATTTTGGTTTTATCCAGGAATGATGAGGCCAATAGCTCAGAAGATGACTGCTATTGAATATATAGTTTGTTACTTACAGTTCTCAAGAGGAGTGGGCACACTATGCCATGTAGGGCCACACGTGAAAGCACCAGGTCAGCCAGACAGCAGAAGAAAGGAAAAGCATGGACACAAGCCTTTATTGTGTTTTGGGGGGGAGCAATGGGTGTGGCAGGTTCAGGACTGGCTAGTTTGAATAATTCTGGTGGGCTCTGGGGCATAGGGACTGTCTCTAATTATCCAATACTGGGACCTCGGATGACTAGAGCAAAGGAATATTGTCTCCTAGAGTGCCAGAGCCAGATGGTTCAGCATGTGGATTCAGGATTGATTGGTTTGCATGTCAAAGGCATGCTTCTAGAGATAGTTGTTTGCTATCTCTAGGAATTAGTTATCTAATTCCTAATTAACCAGGGCAGTCTCTCCCTTGGTTTGCAAGGCCTCAAGCTGTCAAAGCATCGTAAAATACAGAAAATAAAAAACATGATTAACACGCAGGAATTTAGACATAGCACAGCGGGAGCAGCTTGTTTCTGCTCCACAATGTCAGGACTTCAGCTGGAAAGTCTTAGAACACTGAGGTTGGCTCGACAGCTGCCCTTTCTGTCCATACTGAAAGTCATTGTACTGGCGCTTGGAGAACCAACCAAGTAGCACTATTCTTGTTCTCTGAACAGCCTAGGCCCTGCCTTTGCTCTCACAGTTCCTCTGTCTAGACCTGTCGAGGCTGGGATTTTACCCCACTTACAAGCTAATATGCTGGCCTGGTATTGTTCACGGATTCTGGTAGATGACATGAGATTCCTTAGAAACAAGGCAGCATGAGCATCCATCCTACTTATGTCTGCTCTCTTGTCCTCAACTCTCATGGGAGCAACACAGAGGGGCCGGGTGGGCGTTACACATGCAGCAGGTTTGTGACACAGTTGAGAGGCACTGAACTTGGGGAACCCACCATCATTGCCACTGCCACCGTTTTTATTGTAAGCAAGCCGGCTCCACGGGAGATGTTCCCTCATCTCTCAAGGTTGCTGGCTACACACACAACCCTGTGGAATGGTTGGGGAAATATCGGGGGTGGCATTGCAGTCACAGCACACCCAGCGATAACATGGAGGGATGCTCAGGCCCCAAGGTGGACTGCGGCTCCTGGCAACGCCTATCTCCCATCTCCGCTAGTAGACATTCTATCTAGCCTGGAATTCCATCTTGTGCTGGAAGATTCCGCAGCCCTCCCCTCACACACATGCTCTCCTTCCCTTTCTATTTTCCTTATAACCCTCACCTATACCTCTCTTTTGCGTCTGTGACGGTCCCTCCCCTGCCAGCGGAGTGCGGACACCTTGAGGGCGGGGCTTGGTCCTCTTCATTCCTGCCTTCCACACCCAGATTGTTTGCATCTAGCCGGTGCCTAGACCGTATTTGTTGAGTTGGACAGAAGCAAGATCTTCCTGCATGGTTATGCTTTTCCAGAGAGTCTGCTGGACTGTGCCTTGGAATGTGAAAAACATTCCCGGATTCCAGAGGCTAAAAATATCGCCCCCAAACCACTGCCTGGCGCTTCCTTGTAAGGAGCGAGTCGGGACTCCGGAGGCTGAAAGTTTATGCCCACCAGGTGGCGCTCCGACCCTCCAGTCTCCCGAGGCCTTTTTTAGAAGACGGGCTGGATTCTCTTCCCTCCCCCATGTCAACGTTCGTTCGCTTAGGTCCCCCACTCACAAAAGTCGTGTCATCAGTCCAGCACGCAGGTTCAGCCCCCAGCTGCCTGTCCGAGCCTCAGCCCTACTTAAGACGGCATCAGGTGGGCACTGAGCGCGTCCCTCCAGCGGGTGCCAAGGGAAGGATGCCGAGGAAAAGCCCTGAAACTGGGGTCAGAAGACCTAGGTTTGAGACGCAAAGACACTTACAAGTCGTTTCTCTGGGCAAGTCGCTTAACCTTTCTGAGTCCCTGCGAGAGCAGCTGAGAATAAAATGTGGGAAATTATATAAAAATGCTTTGAACTTGGACGTGGTGTCAGCTACACCTGGGCTGGTGTTTCAGCTGTCCCCACTAGCTCTGGGAACGCGGTCAACTTCTTTAACCCTCTAAGCCCTGACTTCCCCATCAGCAATTGAGAGCTAATAACAAGCATTTCATGGGGTTGGTGTAAGGATCAAGTAGAAGAAAGAATTTAAAGTGCTGTCATCATGCCTAGCATTTAGTAAGTATTCAATTAATAAAAATCACATATTTATGATGTATCCCTGGCCCCTAAAACAGTGCCCAGCCATTAATAGGTGCTCAATATCTATTTTCTGGGTAAAATAATTTTACAGATGAGGAAACTGAGGCACAAAGAGGTCAAGTAGCCCCTTCCCCCTCTGCCTAGGCCCCAGCACTAGGGAGCAGTGACACAATGATGCATAGCAGGGCAGTCTGACTGCAGCGCCTGCACCCGGAGCCTCCACACCAAGCTGTCTGACACAGACAGGGGTGCTGTACATCACCATTTGTTCATTTAAAATGCACATTCGGAGCTTTCTCAAGTATCTGTAGGTGGGCTGAGTTGGCAGTGAGTGGCATTAGCCCCCAAGAAGCCACCTAGTTTTGCTCACCCATGGAGAGCCAAACCGCTGGAAGAAGAACCTGCTCAGCCAGGCTGGGGGCCAGTGGATTCACTTCATGACCAAGAGATGAAGGGCCAGCTCTGCAGCGTGGGGTCTGCTGGAGGTCTGATGCATGTACGGTCCGCAGGGTAAGAGTGGTCCTCTCCATTCCATTGCCGTTCCTGCGGCCACTCAGTCATCTACTCCACTTATATTTACTGAGGGTCTCCTATGTGCCAGGCACAGGCAAAGATGGGTAAGACGTGACCAATGGTTATGACGTAGCCAACTCAGAACTACTGCAGAAGGGTGGTCCAAGTGGGGGCCTAGAAGAACAAGTAAATAGCCTGGGAGACGGGACAAAAGAGGCAGCATTTAAATTGGGCATTGAAGGATAAGTAGAAGTTTGGCTTCCAGGTGGGGTCTGGGAATGCTGGGCATTCTGAGAAATCTGGGAAATTTAAGAGGGTTAGTAGAGAGCTAGCATGCTGGGTGGGAGCAGGGGAGAGGGAAGGAAGTGGAAAACCAGGAAGTTGGAAGTTGGTTGGGGCCAGATTGTGAAATATGGCACATGGACGAGAAAGACCCTATCCTGTGGTCAGTGGGGAAAGAGGTGTAATGAACAACCAGGTCTGCTTTAGAAAGACAGGGGCACAAAGGTCGGATCTGAATGGGGAGAGAAGAGACCAGCCGTATGAACCCTTCTAGGGTTCATTTTCCTCCTGAGGAAAACGAGGAGCATTGTTTATGTGTGTCTGAGATTGTTTTGAGGCTTGAGTGGGAACGCACTTCCCGTGTAGACAGGGTGACACGAAAATATAAGGCTTCACTGGGCTCCATTGCAGACGCCTTGGCCTGGCAGTCAAGCGCGTGGGCTTTGCTGTCTCTTGGAGTCGGGTTTGTGTCCGGCCACGTTAGGCAGCAGATGTGGAATCTAGGCAAAACGGAGGATGGCAGGAGGGGTTGCATAGCGCCGTGGGGATGAAATGTTGTGCCGTGTGGGAGGGTGGCGGCGCCTCTGGTGGGCGATGGTCTCTCACCCTGACACCGGGAAGTGGGCGCTGGCACAGTCTGAGCCCAGCTTTGGGCAGGATGAGCCTCAGGTGGCCCCCAAAGATATGGCGGATGTCCAGGTGAGAATGGCAGCCAGCTCAAGCCCAGCTCTGCTCTCCCTCGCCAAGGAAGGGCCAAGAGGCCCAGGGGGCGCTAGGCCAGGAGAAGGGGAAGGCAGGGGGCCCGGCCAGAGGCAGTTAGGACGCTGGAGAGGCTGGCTTTCCCCTCCGGGCTGGACCGGAGCGGTGGAGGCAGGGCGAGTAGGGGCGACCCCAGATGTGGCAAACTTGGCGCGGGCGGACGGGCGGGCGGGAGGCGGGTCGGTGCGGGGCGCCCCGCCCTGCCCTGAGGATGAAGCAATCCCAGCTGGGAGTCTGGCGCGGCAGGGCAAGGGGGGCGCCAGGGTGGCGGGCGAGACGGGAGGAGAGATGGCAGGAAGCCGGGAGGAGCGAGCGGGGGAGGAGATGGTGGAGAGGAAAGGAAAAGGGCGGGCAGGAGGGTGGAGAAAGGGCGAGAGAACCAGAGGACGGCTGGGGGAGGAGAGAGGGGAGGAAGGGAGGGGAGAGGAGAGGAAGAGAAAGGGCTAGGAGGGGAGCGCGGCGAGGATCCCGCGGCGGGCGCAGCGGGCACCTCGGCCGGGCCGCCCCGCGAGCAAGGCGCCGCCATTCCGCTGCTCGGGGCGCCGCCGCCGCCGCCACCGCGCCCGGGGGCCATGCTCCCGCCGCCCCCGCGCCAGCCGCCACCCCAGGCGCGTGCGGCCCGGGGCGCGGTGCGCCTGCAGCGGCCCTTCCTGCGCGGCCCGCTGGGCGTGCTGCGGCTGCTGCAGCTGCTGGCCGGCGCCGCCTTCTGGATCACCATCGCCACCAGCAAGTACCAGGGCCCCGTGCACTTCGCGCTCTTCGTGTCCGTGCTCTTCTGGCTGCTGACCCTGGGCCTCTACTTCCTCACGCTGCTGGGCAAGCACGAGCTGGTGCCCGTGCTGGGCTCGCGCTGGCTCGTGGTCAACGTGGCGCACGACCTGCTGGCGGCCGCGCTCTACGGCGCCGCGACGGGCATCATGATCGACCAGACGCAGCGCCACAGCTACTGCAACCTCAAGGATTACCCGCTGCCCTGCGCCTACCACGCCTTCCTGGCGTCCGCCGTCTGCGGCGGCCTCTGCCTCGGCCTCTACCTGCTCTCGGCGTTCTACGGCTGCTGCCGCCGCTGCCAGGGCAAGCAGGAGGTGGCGTGAGGTCGCCCGCGCCCGCCGCGGCCCCATCGGGGCGGGGGACCCTCCGGAGACCAGCGCCCCAGTCCTTCCTGCTGCCGCTGCCTCGCGCCGGTGCGCCCTGGCACCCTCCCCTTGCCCAGCGTTTCCACTGCCACCCGCGCCCATGAAGCCGACACGCAGGTCCCGCCCGACGACAGCGCTACAGCCAGAGTCTGGACCGCCAGGCGGGACGCGCCGTCTCCGGGGACCAGCGCAGAGCCGCGATCCGAGGGGCGGACGCAGACTCCAGATGGGCCGCCCCGAGGCGAAACCTCGCGGTTCCTCTTCCCCTTCCCTGCCGAGAGCGAGACGTGGACAGGCGCCGCGTAGATCCGGGGGAGGCTCCCAAATTGGAACCAGTCTCACAGCTGCGCCACGGCCCCCTTCCCTCCCGCCCCGCGGTCGGAAGAGCACCCCCTTCCCTGGCCCCTCTTCCAGCCTCCAGTGCTGTAATAGACAGGCGCCAGCCACGGGCGGAGCTGGGGACAGGCCTCAGCTGGTGGCGAGATGAGCGAGGAGTTTGGCTTTAGTTTGGGATTGTGCGGGCATCCTGTGCAGCCCCTTTCCCCATCTCTCGGTGCTTTGATGTTTTGGGGTGGGGCCCATCTGCAGAGGTGGGGACGGGTAGGAAGGGCCGGCGGGCTGTGCCGTTACACCTTGGGAGTTTTCCCTCGCTTCTCCCTACTCCGCCTATGTCCCTGCGGTTTAGCAGGCCAGTCCCAGACACACGCTAACTTTCCTGGCCTCAGTGACACAAGTCTCTTCTCAGCCTTCTTCTCACAAGCTTCTACTCCGCTCACCCCCTACCCCCCAGTATGTTTGCATTGGGAATCCCTCGGCCGCAGAGGAATGTTAGGGTGAGCTCCACCCCTTCTTTTTACAAATGGGGACCCGGAGCCTGCTCTCGGGAACAGCCAGAGTAAGATTAGAATCCGGTCTGTGCGCTCGCAGTCCAGCGCTGTTTGCAGGAAGAGGAGGGGGTGCGCGCGCGGACCGCTGGCTGGGGAGCTACCCTCTGAAAGGGTTTCTAGGCCAACTAAGTTTGTCTACGGTGCTATCTCCCCTTCTTAGAGATTGGCCAGGCTCATTAGCATGTCACAGACTGAGAGTGCCGCTGTCACAGAAGCCCAAGTAATTTAGTTTGCTGTATTAACTGCTTTTGGGCCTGGGCCAGTACTTCCCACCTTAGGGTTCCAAGCAGTCCTGTGCTGTCCCGGGGCTCTCATTCCTCAGGGCCCAACCCATTGGCTGTGTTCTGTTTGAAGATCCGGGGAGCTCCATCCCTTTCCCAGGGAATTTCTCTAGCAGAGGGAGGGACCCACCCCACCCCACCCCACCCCAGTGAGGAAGGAGATTGCTGCCCCTAACCAGCCAGAGACTTAGTGAACTTGAACATTCCTTTACATTGTTGAAGAAATGAAGCCAAGGTTATCCAGATGGTCTAAAGGAAAGTCACCTGTAAAAGATCTGGGCTTTGAACGTGAACAGCTGGGAGGGTGGGTCCCACTCATCAAAGAAGAAAAATCTCTGGAACTGGGGTGAACTGCTGGCTGGGCCTGGAAGGTAAGACCCTTCTTGAGTTTCTGGAAGGGGCCATAGGCATTTGAATAAAAGGCACAGAGCCTTCTTTTTCCTTTTTTTTGAGACAGAGTCTCGCTTTGTTGCCCAGGCTAGAGTGAGTGCCATGGGGTCAGCCTAGCTCACAGCAACCTCAAACTCCTGGGCTCAAGTGATCCTCCTGCCTCAGTCTCCCGAGTAGCTGGGACTACAGGCATGCACCACCATGCCCGGCTAATTTTTTCTATTTTTAGTTGTTTGGCTAATTTCTTTCTATTTATAGTAGAGACGGCATCTCGCTCTTGCTCAGACTGGTCTCTAACTCCTGAGTTCAAGCAATCCTCCCACCTCTGCCTCCCAAATGTTTTTAAAGCTTAGTAGCAGAGGTATTAGGGTTCCCTGTGGAGGTTGTGCAGGTGGTGGTGGGGACAGGGCTGTTGAGCACACGGGTATGTTTTACATCTGTCACCATCAGCACCTGTGTAGCCCTACTATGTGGTGGGCACTGCTCAAAGCATTTGACAGGTATTTATTCTCTCAGTAACCCTACTAAGGTGGCTTCTAATGTTCTTCCCATATTCCACATGAGGAAAACGAGTTCCAGAGAGGTTAAATCATTTTCCCAAGGTCTCTTAGCTAGCGAGGAGCAGTGGAGCTGGGATTTGAAGTCTGGCAGTTTGGCCTTTAAATGGACCAGGCTATGCTATATATAGTAGGCGGTCAGTACATATTGGATACTGTCAATATGGTCACTTAAAATTTTTTTTAATAGTGGGAAAATATAACATAAAATGTACCACCGTAACCATTTTTGAAGTTTTTGTTTACTTGTTAGTTAGTTATTTGTTTTTGTGCCTTTTTTAAGAGAGGGGAAGGGGTTTCCCTTTTTTGCCCAGGCTGGTCTCAAGCTCCTGGCCTCAAGCGATCCTTCTTCCTCAGCCTCCTGAGTAGCTGGGACTATAGGCATGAGCCACTGCATCCAGCTCATCTTAACCATTTTTAAGTGTACAGTTCAGTGGTGTTAAGAACATTCACACTGTAGTGCAACCATCACTACCATCCATCTCCAGAACTTATTCCATCTTGCAAAACTGAAACTCTGTATCTAGTAAAATTGTGGTTATTTTTGTTGTTTTTTCTCTTCTCTGGGGAATCCCAGAACACTGAGTCCCAAGGGTCCCCTGAGTCCTTCATTGCTGAGGCTGGGTCCTGTTGTCATGCTTCAGGAAGAATAACTGTTCCCTGAGCCCCAACCGCTGGTGCCAGCCAGAGCCTGGGGTGGGCTTCTCTGGGACAGTTGGGGTGCCTTGGAAGCCCAGTGACTTTTGTTCTTCTGTTGCAGGTTTCCATGTTGCTGGGGCCATGGAGATTTCCAGGGTTGACCATACCAACTTCTCCCAGGGTCCGCTTCCCTGGGCCAGCCACACCATTCGGGCCTGGGCCAGCAGAAGGTTTTGCAGTCCTCACTGGCAGTGGGGAGAGGAGTGACCTCTGCCCCACAGCTTCCTTTCCATGCCATGCAGTGGGAGAGTTAAGATGGGTGAAGATTGATTTTGCCTTAAATGAAGAGAATTCCTGATTCTCCTTGTGCTATGACTTGGGCATAAGATCGTGGTCACCTGGAACTGAGCTGCGCACCCCTGTACCCTAAACAATGGGTTTGAGTTTGAGCTTTTGTTCTTTTTGTCTTTTTCTAGATCACCATGTAAGTTGCATCCTCAGCTCAGGTCCAGCCCCCTCAGGATCCCCTTCTTACCCCCAGCCCCTGGTGCTGTCTGTGGTCAGGTGACCTTACTCAGGAGCAGATATCTCCTTGGCCTTCGTGGTGCCTCATCCATCCAGACGTGCCTGTAGCATTCCAGAGCTCACTGGCTCTACTAGATGTGCCTTCCCGCTCGGCTTCCAGCGGCTTGGCGGTCCCTCTTTCTGCCAGATGTGAGTAGGACTCGTGAGACGGCCGGCACACCTGCCCTCCCCGTCCAGGTCCTGCGCCATAGGAGTGGCCATCTGACCTGGCCCAGCACTTTTGGATACTGCAGGCAGTCTCAGAGGCCCCCCTCTTTGGACACCAGGACTCAGTCCAGCCCAAGGCCACCTGGGCAGCTCCCAGCCCAAAAGCCTGGGGCTACTTGTAGACCCAGGAGAGGATTTCTACAGCGTTCTGCCAAGGCCAAAAGGGAGGGATGAGGGGGGTTAGGGAGAGGGGACCTATGTGCCTCATTCAGTAGTTTAGTGGTGATTACTAATATGCTTTTCCAAATAAAGTCTGGTTGTCTGATCTCAGTGTCTGTGTCTTCTGTCCTGGTCCTCTATGGTAACCCTGTGTGCCAGGTCCTCCCAGCCCTGCCGCCTGCCTCCTCTCTGCCTCCTGGCTTCCCTTCTCCTTCTAGGGGGGAAAGAAAAAGGAGTTTACAGATTTCCAGTGCAGTTAGGAGCAGGGGACAGGGGTTGCCCGAGGACAGAAACCACAGGGAAGAAAACTGCCTGTGTCTGTCCCTGACTGAGGCTGGAGGGAATTCCAGAGGCTCCTGTCCCTGCTCTCAATGAGCCCTCTGTTGGGGAGCCAGGAAGATTCTGTTCTAGTCCCACCCCATCATTTTGCAGAAAGGGAAACAAAGTCCAGGGTGGAGTGGCAACCTGCCTCATGCGGCACAGCTGATTAGGGACAGATTTGGGATCTCCTGGAGCCCAGGAGCTGAGTTTCTTTCCTGCAGGCCACGGTGCCTGCTCTGGTGTTGCCTTCTGGACCACACCCGCCTGGCTTTTCAATTCCCCAGAGACTGTTTGCCCAGCAAGCTGTTGCATGCTGACCGAGATGCCCCAAAAAGGGTGTTTGGGCAGAGTTAGGAGGCTCCCTCCCTGGCTCCTTCCTATGCCTGGGGCCTGAGGTCTGCAGCCAGGAAACGAAACAGAATTCTACTGGTAAGTCTCAAAACTCACCTGGAACAGCTTCAGGCTGGGATCTGACGATGTGTGTGCACCACACCCACTCTCTTCCAAAGATTCCTCCCCAACACGTAAACACACACACACCCCCCTGGCTTGGTTTGGGATTTGCAGGGTGGAGGAAAATGCCACCGGCTGCTGCGGCCCCTCCATTACTCCCCTTTTCCCTCTTCTGTCTATTCATGAACTTCACATGCAAAATAAAAAGTTGGCGGTACTTTCTGCAAAAGCTGGTAAGGCCCTGCTTGGCCCCACCTTAGGTTATGGAGCATTTTGCAATTGAAAATGCGCTTCTATCTGTATTACCCTATTTGGTCTTCCCAGCAGTCTCAGAAGTTGGCACTGTTGCCCCCCTTTCAACAGAGGAAATAGTGACCCAGAGAGGGTCACACAGCTAGCTATGGCAGGGCAGGGGCTGGAAGGCAGAGATTCTCTTAAACCCTAGTGGTCCTTTGGCAGGCTCTGAAGATTAGGTGGAGTTTGGTTTTCCTTCTTGGGGACCAGGTGTTTAGGAATGCTCTAATCTGGCATTTCCTGCTTAATGTGGTGTAGGGGTGGCACTTTGAAATAAGACACTGCTACTCAGGGACATAAGGAGCCCTTCTGAGTCTGGAAAATCCCAGGGGTTTGCTCATTTATGTCTATTACTTTTCCTGCTTTTCTAGGGAAGAGGGGTGGTGGTGGCCAGTGGTAAAAAGAGAATGAACTAACATTTTCACAGATAAAAGGAAAGAACAGGGTTAGGAGAAAGATCTGGTCAGCAAGGTTTATTTATGTATTTATCATTCTGTTTGTTACAATAATTACTTGTACAATAAAATTGCAATGCATATATCCAATAAAATATAATAGCTATATGCACCCATTAAAAAATTTAAACAGTACAAAAGTGTTACAAAACAAAAAGATAAGTCATTCCACCATCCTAATCTCATGCCCTAGAGATAAATCATTAACTATTAACTCTCTTTCTTTCTTTCTTTCTTTCTTTCTTTCTTTCTTTCTTTCTTTCTTTCTTTCTTTCTTTCTTTCTTTCTTTCTTTCTTTCTTTCTTTCTTTCTTTCTTTCTTTCTTTCTTTCTTTCTTTCTTTCTTTCTTTCTGACATAGTCTCACTCTGTTGCCTGGGCTAGAGTGCTGTGGCATCAGCCCAGCTCACAGCAACCTCCAACTCCTGGGCTCAAGTGATCCTCCTGCCTCAGCTTCCCTGGTAGCTGGGACCACCAGCTACTTTTTAGGCATGCGCCACCATGCCCGGCTAATTTTTTTCTATATATTTTTAGTTTGCCAATTAATTTGTTTCTATTTTTCGTAGAGATGGGTCGTGCTCTTGCTCAGGCTGGTTTCGAACTCCTGACCTTGAGCAATCCTCCCGCCTCGGCCTCCCAGAGTGCTGGGATTACAGGCGTGAGCCACTGCACCCGGCCCCTTCCTTATTTTTTTATAACTAGTTAAATATATGAATGCATGCACACACATACACACAAATATTCAGACTCTTCTACAACTTGCTTTTTAAATTTGTAATGTAGTTCTAACTCTTTCTACAGATCCATATAAAGAGTAGTTGGGGCTACAAGAATTCTGAGGGCTTTCTGGAAGCTTGGTTAACTTTGTTAACTTCTTCCATTGGTTAACTTGGCCGTTCCCTACAGAGATCATAGCAAAACCCTTAAAAGTGGGGTGGATCCTCTTCTAGTCACGAGGAAACTGAGGCCAGGTGAAGTGAAGTGGTTTGCCCAGGTCAGTGTCTTTTCTACCCCTAGCCTGCCAAGAGTAGCAGTGGGGTGGCTGGGTCCCAATCCATAGCCAGTCTTGTGGAGTGGAGTCCATGGACTAGGGCTAGTGGGGACAGCTGGAAAGATGTGAGGAGGGCCCGACACTCTCTGGGCCCCACAGGGCAAGGTGTGCTGGTGAGGTGGCCAGAACCCTAGAAGAGCACTTGGGCATAACCAGCAGGTCTGTGGGACCCAACCTTATCAGCCTGAGGAATTCCAGTCTGGTTCCTTCTAATCTGAAAGTGCTTTTGCCCTCCTTATTCCATGACCCCATTCCTTTTGAACTGTGTGGAATCTTGTAGGCACCAAGGCTGTGCCCTTCCTTCCCCGGTGTGGATGGTGACAGCAAGCTGCCAGAGGCCGTTCCTCTAGGCTCCATGCCTGCTAGTCCCTCCCATGTGATGAATGTGCTCCTTGCTGCCATCTCTGGGAGTCCTGAAGGGGACACTCTGCTCCCCAGTTGTAAAGCACTTCTGAGTCAAGGTTGGTAAGAGGGAGAAAGGGAACTAACTTTTTACAGGGCCTACCCTGAGCGGAGAACGTGATGGATGCCTTATATAACGTCTCCTAGCCTCTCAATGCCATCAGGTAGCAAATGCATTTAACAGTTGTGGAAGCAGGCTCAGGGGTGAACTGAGTTGCCCAGGGCACTTGAATACTTAGTGACAGAAAACCACATTCAAACTCAGGTCTGGGCTGGTGTTGTGGCTCATGCCTGTAATCCTAGCACTCCAGGAAGCTGAGGCCAGGATACAATTGCTTGAGGTCAGGAGCTCGAGACAAGCCTGAGCAAGAGCATCTCTACTATAGAAAAAAAAAAAAAATAGCTGGGTGTGGTGACACACACCTGTAGTCCCAGCTACTCCAGAGGCTGAGGCAGGAGGATCGCTTGAGCCCAGGAGTTTGAGGTTGCTGTGAGCTAGGCTGACGCCACAGCATTCTAGCCTAGGCAACAGAGGGAGACTCTGTCTCAAAAACAAAACAAAACAAACTCAGGTCTGTGCTACCACACCATGATGCCCCAAGGGTTTCCCAGCAGACAAACTGTTTTTTCCCAACCATACACAGACTTCATCCAAACCTAGTCCGAGTTTTGAAATATTTATATCTTGAGCTAAGGCAGGAAAGATTGTAAAGAAAATTACGTCATTATAAATCTGAATTATGTCAGCTTCTCTCTTCCCAGTTTACAGTGAAGTTAGAGCGTCGCCTTCAGGTTTAATCAGCTCCTTGTGCTGAGGTCAGCTCTCCTGGTCCCTGGAGACAGTCCCTGTGGCACCAGAGGTGAGAGGACGTGTCAGACCGCCCACACTTCCTCCACCCTCCCTCTGGGGGAAGGTGCCATAGGTATGGCCGCCTGACCTGACTCCCAACATTTGGGTACTGAGCACCCGCCTTTCGCAATCGCGTTCTGTGTTCTGTTCTCTGTTCTGCCTCCTTTCGCCGTCCTGGGCAGTGAGCACGACTGGCTCTGATTTTTAGGTGAGCTCAGCCTGTGGTGTCAGACGTGAGCCCAACCTCTTATTGGTTGTCTGCTCTCCCGCAATTTATGAAGCTGAGGTCTTTGCGCCGCAGCTTTATCGCTTAGTAAATGGGGCTGATATTAGTACCTGCCTCACTGGACTTGGAGGATGAATGAGATACACACATAAAACAGCGTGGTTGGTAATTTAGTTGGTTAAGTTCGGCTCTCGGCATTATAGCTTTGTTGGGGGATTTCATAAGATGATGTGTGTGCAGTGCAGAGCCAGTGCCGGACCATCGTCAGAGCTCTGCTCATAGATGTGACTCCCCTTCCGTCCCTGCTCCCTCCACCCGGGGTCCCTGCCTAAGGAATGCTAACTGATAATCTCACCCCCCACAGACTGATCCATTTTTCTCATTGGTGTCTAGTCTTCTTTTTGGTGTCCAGATTTAGTGTCTTGACCTTTTTTTTTTTTGAGATAGGGTCTCACTGTGTTGCCCCGGCTGGATTCAAACTCCTGGGCTCAAGCGATCCTCTCGCCTCAGACTCCCGAGTAGCTGGGACTACAGGCACGTGCCACTGTGCCTGGTTCTCCTGAGCTTTCTTGACAAAAAAGCTCAGAAGTGTTAAAATTATTGTTATTAATACATACCCGAAGTCGAGATTCTTCTTCTCTCTGGAGTCTGAGGTCCTTCTTTGCCCTCCTTTTTCTTCCCTTTTGCAGTCTCCAGGCCCGGCTCTGTTCACCAGGCAGCGTACCCTCCGCTCTCCTGCCTGTCTGGAAAGGGGACTCGCTCTTCCCATGGAGTCTTCTGGGCTTCCCGTCCACCTGGAGAGACGAACTGGCCTCGGGTTCAGTTGTCAGCAGTGGAAGGTTCGTAGTCTTTCCTCACTGTGCATTTGCAGGCTCCTCCGTGACCACATTCAAGCCAAGATTCATCCAGGCTGAAGGGATGCTTCCCAGGAACAGTTGCCAGGAACTTGGCTTTTCTAGCAGTTGCGTGGGTATCTGGGCATTTCACACCATGACCTTCCTCATTTCCCTGGTAAAGTCAGTTGTATCTATCGGCTTGTTGACTTCTCCTCCCAGCCAATCCTAGGAACTAGTGAACTTGCTGGGTTTGTTTTTTTCTTTTAATTTAAATGAATGAACTCCCTCAGAGATCTTAATGTAGGGTGCCAGAAGGCCAAGGTGGTGGAGTCTTTTTGTGGTGACTGCGATAGTGATGATAATCACGATGACATTATTGTTGATAATGACATTGACAGTATAATAATAAAGATTATACAATGTCCCTGTACTCTTGTATTCACAGTTCACAAAATTATTTTTACATTTATTATTTTATCTCATCCTTCTATTAACAGATGAACAGTGTAGATAATAACTGCATTTGTAGATGAGGCTCAGAGAGGTGAAGTGGCTGCCTACATATCTGTTTTTTTAAATAATTGGTTTATTAGGGTATACTTGATGTACATTAAACTGCACATATTTAAAATGTACAACGTAATACATTTTGGCATGTGTGTGTATACACTCATAAAACTATCAGCACAATCAAGACAATGAACATATCCATAATGCAACCACCAATCTGCTTCCTGTGACTATAGATTAGTTCTGCATCTTCTAGAATTTTATATAAGTGGAATATACAGTATGTGCTCTTTTGGGGAGGAGGTGGTGTCTGGATTCTTTCACTCAGCTTAATTATTTTGTGATCAATTCATGCTATTCTGGTAGAAATAGTTCATTCTTTTTTATCACTATTATTTTATTGTATGGATATACTATAATTTGTTTATCCATTCAACTGTTGGTGGACATTTGTGTTGTTTCAAGTTTTTGGTTATTGCAAATATAGCTGCTATGAAAATTATGTACAAATCTTTGTGTAGACATATGCTTTAATTTCTCTTGGGTAGATACCTAGCAGTGGAATGGCCAAGTTGTGTGGTAGTTTTATTATATTTTATTATTTTAAATTGGCTGTGTTCCAGATGAGATTTGTTTGTGTGTGTGTGTGTACTCTTTTTTTTTTTTTTGAGACAGAGTCTCGCTGTGTTGCCCAGACTAGAGTGAGTGTCATGGCGTCAGCCTAGCTCACAGCAACCTCAAACTCCTGGGCTCAAGCGATCCTGCTGCCTCAGCCTCCTGAGTAGCTGGGACTACAGGCATGCGCCACCATGCCCGGCTAATTTTTTCTATACATATTAGTTGGCCAATTAATTTCTTTCTATTCATAGTAGAGACGGGGTCTTGCTCTTGCTCAGGCTTTACTCCTGACCTTGAGCAATCCGCCCACCTCGGCCTCCCAGAGTGCTAGGATTATAGGCGTGAGCCACCGCGCCTGGCCTTGTGTGCGTGTATTCTTTTGCCCGATGTTTGTATCAGAGGGGGTAATTCTGGACTCATAGAATAAATTAGGATGTTTTCCATCTTGTTTTATATTCTGTAAGAGTTTAAGTATATCATTTTATTGATGAGTTTGTTGAAATTGATCTACAAAATAATCTGCTGGACCTGATGCTTTTAAGGAAGTTTTAGATTTTTATTTCTTTTTATTTTTGATTCTTTCAATTTCTTTAATGGTAATTGGTGTATTCAGGTTTTTGGGTGGGTTACCAACTGCTCTTTCTTTTTTTTTTTTTTTTTTTTTTTTTTGAGACAGAGTCTCGCTTTGTTGCCCAGGCTAGAGTGAGTGCCGTGGCGTCAGCCTAGCTCACAGCAACCTCAAACTCCTGGGCTCGAGTGATCCTTCTGCCTCAGCCTCCCGGGTAGCTGGGACTACAGGCATGCACCACCATGCCCGGCTAATTTTTTATATATATATCAGTTGGCCAATTAATTTCTTTCTATTTATAGTAGAGACGGGGTCTCGCTCTTGCTCAGGCTGGTTTTGAACTCCTGACCTTGAGCAATCCGCCCGCCTCGGCCTCCCAAGAGCTAGGATTACAGGCGTGAGCCACAGCGCCCGGCCCCAACTGCTCTTTCATTGGTGGTATATTTATTTATTAATAGGTTGTCTGTCCCACTAGAATGTAAACTGTTTGAGGAAAGAACTCCAGGCTCTTTTCTTTATATTCTCATGAAAGGTATATAATATAGAGTCATTTGGTGGAATGAATGAATATTGACGTCTAGCTGCTGTAACAAATACACCCTGACATTTCAGTAGCTTAATATAACAAAATCTATTTGTTTCTTCACATACAGATCTATTTCTTTCTCACAGAACTGTCCACTGTGGGTGTTCCTGAGCAGTGGAAGACTTTCCACCAAGGGATGACTCAGGGTCCCAGCCTCCTTCCACCTTGTGACTCAGCCATCCCCTCTGCTTTGAAGTGGAGGAAGAGAGGCAGGAGGTTTCTGACTTACAAATACCTTGGTCTAGAAGGGACACTCAACACTCCCACTCACTTCCTTGAGAGTAACATGACCCAACCTATATGCAAAGGAGGCTGGGAAATGTAGTCCCTGGCTGGGCCGCTGCTGCTTAGCAACAACTCTCCATCATGGAAGGGGGACCAAGACTTTTCCATGGGCAGTTAAGTGTCTTTTTCACGGGAGGCAAAAGGTTTTATTGCTGAGGTTTTCATTGCCTTGCTCTGTGAGAGTTTTTGTGCCAGTGTTTGATGAATGGTTGTTTTCATGGCTGCCAAGAGCTGTTGAGTAAGAATGTAACAGCAGACATTCATTTCCTCGCTGTGTTTGTCCAACAACTCACTGTCTCACAGCTGGAAAACTCATTACTCATGAGTACTTCTTTCCCAGGTACAAGAACATAAAGATGTATTTATCGAACACTTTTTAGGGCAATGACGGTGAACCGTTAATCCAAAAATACACACCAGACAAATGTCAAGTTTAAATACTAGAGAAAAGTCTAAATGTTAAAGAGAATTTAAAGATACATACTAGTCAAATATCTCTTTCATTTATCCATTCATTTTTTTATTGAAACCTAATTCATATAACATTAAATTTCACATAATATAGCATAAAAATTCCCAGTTTTAAAGTGTACAATTCAGTGGGTTTTAGTATATTCACAAGGGTGTATAACCATCACCACTATTTAATTCCGGAAAGTTTTCATCATCTCAAAGGGAAGCCCTGTACCTGTTAGCAGTCAGCCCCAGTTCCTTCCTCCCCTTGGTCTCTGGCAACCACTGATCTACTTTGTCTCTACAGACTTGTCTATTCTGGACATTTCGTATAAGTGGAATCATACGCCTTTTGTGTCTGTTTTCTTTCACTTAGCATAATGTTTTCAATGTTCATCAATGTAGTATGTATCAATACCTCATTCCTTTTTATGGTGAATAATATTCCATTGAATGGATAGACTACATTTTGTTTACATCATTCATTCATTTAAAAAAACTTTTAATCGTGGCAAAGAATGCACATAACATAAATTTTGCCATCTTTCATGTGCACAGTTCAATGGCATTAAGTATATTAATATTGTTGTGAAACTATCACCAGCAACTCTTTCTAGAACTCTTCTGAGCTTGCAAAACTAAAACTCTAAACAATGACTTCCTATTTTTCCCTCCCTCCAGCTCCTGGCCACCACAATTCTACTTTCTGTCTCCATGAATTTGACTACTGTAGGTACCTCATGTAAATGGAATCATACTGTATTTGTCTTTTTGTGACTGGTTTGTTTCAACTTAGCATAACGTTCTCAAGGTTTACATATGTTGTAGCATGTGTCAGAATGCCCTTCCTTTTTAAGACTAATATTCCAGTGTATGTATAGACCACATTTTGTTTATCCATTCATCCATTGATAGACACTTGAATTGCTTCTACCTTTGGCTATTATGAATAATCTGCTATGAACATAGGTGTACAAATATCTCTCCAAGACCCTGCTTTCAATTCTTTTGGATATATATGCAGAAGTGGAAATGCTGAATTACATGGTTATTGTAATTCTACTTTTAATTTTTTTGAGGATCATACTGCTTTCCACATCATTTTACACTCCTACCAACAGTTCACAAGGGTTCCAATTTCTCTACATCCCCACCAACACTTGCTATTTTCCATTTCATTCATTCATTCATTGAGTACCCACTATGCCAAGGCCCTATATCTGGTAGAAAATGGGGCTGCCAAGATATTAAGTCTCAGGCTCAGTCTCCCTGCTCTCAGGAACTCAGGGGACAATGGGGGAAACAGTAGTGTTCCAGAGATGGATCGAAATGCCAGGTGACAGTCACCTAATACAGAAGGAACACAGAGCAGGAAGTGAGGAATTATTTGGGGAAGGCATCACAAACATTCACAAGCTGGGTGTTAAGAGCTGAGTGGGAGGGGTCAGGAGGAGAGGCAAGGGGTATCCTACGCTGGCAGAACAGCACAAGTAGCCTCCACGATGGCTTCCAGGAGAGCCCCAGTTATTTTCACCTCCTGCTATTCATACTCTTGTATGATCCTCCTACACAGTGAATAGGGCTGACCTGTAAAACCAACAGGATATTGCGAAAATGACGGTGTGGGACTTCAGAGAGTTTTTAAAAGTTTTGCTTCCATCGTAAAAGAACTTTTGCTCCCTGCCTTGCTCCCTGTTGGATCTCTTGCTCTAGGTTAACTCAGACACCGTGTCTTGAGGACACTCAAGAAGCCCTCTGGAGAGTCCCAAGTGAAGAGGACCTGGAACCTTCTGCCAGCTTGTCATATGAGAGAGTGCCAGCCGTGTGAGGAACTGATCCTCCAGTCCCCTGGAGACCTCAGATGACTGCAGCCTGGCCAACATCTGACTACAACCTTATGGAAGCCCACCCCTGAGGCAAAACCACCCACCAAGACTCCCCAAACAGCGAGATAACATATGTTTACTGTTTTAAGCCATAAAGTTTTGGAATACTTTATCACACAACAAGAGATAACTCATACAGCTAGAAATATGAAAATATTTGGCATACTGTGGAAATGGTGTGAAATTCATTGAGGCTGGCATGAGAAATCTTAGCCAGAAACTTGAAGTTTAAAGAGATGCCTCTGAAACCCCAAGGTTCTTAGTAAGAGTGGGCGAGGGTGCCATCTGGTGGACAAAGGCATGCCTAGCCATTCCCTTCTCTCTCCCATGGCTATTTCTGCAGCTTGTTCTACTCAGCACTTCTTCCCCAAAATAAGACAGGGTCTTATATTTATTTTTCCTCAAGAAGACACCCTAGGGCTTATTTTTAGGGGATGTGTTATTTTTTTTAAGTACGGTACAACCATCTACATTTATTCAAATATAGTTAAGTCATCTTCTTCTGGAACATCATCATAACTCTCCAAACCCCGAATTCCATCCTGAATTTCTTGCGACTCTATTTCTTTTAGAACCATTGGCCCCAGTCTCTCATGTCGAGCAATAGAGCTCTCGTGGGGCAGATGAGAAGGGCTGCTCCTCTTCTTTACCGCTTCACGAGGAAATGCACGGGTTGTGCAGGTACACTGCGCAGACACGCCCATCACTAGGTCTTCTTTTTGGGGTAGGGCTTATATTGTACAAATGCTTAGAAATCCTGCTAGGGTTTATTTTATAGGTAGTTATTATTTTCAGAGAAACATGGTAGTACTTCTCCAGGGGCCATGTGAGGTTTATGAGTCAATTATTAATATGTGGACCCTAAACACACTCACTGATAGATGCAAAGACTGATCTCTGAAAAATGTCAAGTTATGGAATTAATTATCCTATTTGATTATTTAATTTTCTTCCTTAGCCTCTTCTACCTGTCTCCTACCCAGAGGAAAACACACTCACTGATAGATGCAAAGACTGATCTCTGAAAAATGTCAAGTTATGGAATTAATTATCCTATTTGATTATTTAATTTTCTCCCTTAGCCTCTTCTACCTGTCTCCTACCCAGAGGAAAACATCAGTAAGACCAGGAATTGAGGCCGAGAGTGAAGACTCAGAATGCTGGAGAAGGGAAGAAGGAAATAGAAGTTGATTATGCAAAATCGGAGTTTGTCTGGTTTGTCTCTAATCACCAGGGGAGGCCTCTGTTCATTGATGTTGGACATGACTATTGTCTCTTTCTGGTCTTCAGAGCCTTCTTGTATCCTCCAATATTCCCTCAAAATGATGCATAGGAGTTCTCGAGTAATGTCTCTCAATTCTATAGCTGCTGGAATTGAAAAAAACATTGCCGCTTCCCACAGCTTGCCTGAGGCCAGTGGTCCAGAGAGACCCAAGGAGGAGGAGGAGGAATTTCGAAGAAACTAAAATTTAAATTTTCAGTAAATTGTTGATGGTAGAATTTCAGGTAGTTAAGACATTGAAGAAAAAAATTTTCTTCTTTCTAAGAAGGGTGCAGCCTCCTTGGCGCAAATGCTACATCGTCCAGAAAACTTTCCCCATCTCCTCTCTTAAATGAAGTGTGTCTCTTCTCTTTGCTCCTACTTTTACTATAGGGCTCCCTGCTTTGTATGGCAGCTGAGTCAATTCCGTGTTTGCCCATTGAGCTAAGAGCCCCTGGAGGGTAGAATCTGCACCTTGTTTATCCTTGCTGGTTTCACAGTCATTATTTTAAGAAGTTGGCATTGTTCTTGGTCTTTTGTTGAAAGACATGTAGATTCTGCCCTCCAGGAAGAAGTTGACATGCATGCATTCATTCAACGAACATTTGTTGGTATCTCCTTTGCACCAGATGCTGCACACACAGAAGTTAAAGTCAGTTCCCTCAGGACTCTCAGGGTCTAGAGAAAGGAGTTGCCAGGTAAATAGACAGTGACTTTGCAAGTGCTGGAGTGGGGCAGGCCCATGGAGTCAAACTGGAAGGGCACCAAATCCAGACAGTGGCTACTGACGGGGGGGGGGGGGGGGGGGGGGGGGGGGGGGGGCAGGTGTCAGAGAAGTCTTCAAGAAGGGGTGAGATCTGAGCTGAGTTTTTTTTTTCTTTTTCTGAGCTGAGTTTAGAAGGAAGAATAATAGCTGGCCAACCAAAGAATGTGGGGAAGAATGTCTGTAAAAAGGCACAGCAATGGAAGAAGGTGTGACACATTCAGGAAACTTCCAGACTTAAATATACTGGGCTTTGTTTTTATCCTGGAGGTCACAGAGTGCCACTGAAAACTGCCATCAAGACAGTGGTTTGAGTAGGATACAGAGGGCTGGGGTGCTGGTAGGGGTGAGGCTGGGGGAGGTGGGAGGGACAATGGCCTCCATTGGAATTCAGACCTGCAGACAGGTCAGGAAATGGAGAAGAGGGGTCTTCACAGGCTATTTGCAGGAGAAGACCAAGAGCCTTCTGGAAAAAAGACTGATTCTAAGTGGGGAGAAGCAGTCCTGCAGACAAGCCTAGCCCAGCCACAAAGCTGAGCTCATTCCTCTAAGGGATTGTGGGGAGATTTCTGGATATAGCTTAATGGTGTGTGTGGGATTTGGATCTGTCTACATTTTGGCCCTTCATGAATTCTTCTCTTTTCTTTTCTTCTGTCTTTGCTACGCGAATCAGAACCTTTATGGATGCTTGTCTGACTTCTGGGCTAGGAGTGTCGATGTGAAAGGGTGGAAAGCTCGGTAGGTGCTCGTACTGCGGGTGGAGAAAGATTTCTCACATAGAGTTTAAGATATATGGAAGTAAAAGTTTATTTGAGAGAGAGATATGGAGGGAGAGAGAGAGATTGAGAGAGAGAGACGGAGGAAAGGATAAGGCACGGCACTGAAGAAAAGGTAGAGGGTAGTGCTGGTGGTCAAGGAACAGCGGCTTGGTGTTTAAAAAAGGTAAAAATGGCTTTCCTCCCCCTATGCTTCAGCAGACTGATAACAGAAGCGGTAGTCAAGCTGTTGCAGGTGTTCTTTATTTTTTCTTTTCTTTGTGAGGCTGGCTTATCTGAGTCCTTGGACTCTGGTCCTGGGAGGAATGAGGCAAAGAGTTCACACCATTACTGTCTGCTTAGGTAGCTCTTCAAGGCTGAGGAAACCATACTTTTAGAGAGGAGTTAGGCCACAGGTGTTTTAACTAAACAAAACAAAGGGGGTAGTTGTGTTGTGAATTTCCTCTTCAAAGAGGCAATTAGGTACTGAGTTTATTTCCCTTTCTGTTTGATAGTTTATTTTCCTCTGTTAGATAGGTTATTAGTAAGGCCACCTTTCATGATGGTAGGGCTTTGAGTAAAAAATAATGATTGCTAACAATTTTCAAACACTTATGTCAGAAATTTATATCTTTTAGCTCATTTGATTCTCAATACAGCCCTATGTCAAGGTTACTACTATGATTATCCTAATTTTATAGTTGGAAAAACCAACCAAGCAACTCATCCTACCTTGTAAGCTCTCCTACCTTACTCACATTGGGACTGGCACATACCAGGTCATTTTAAAAATCAACTAAATTAGGGAGCTATTTAAAAATACCTATGTGGCATAAGCATTTAATTTCATTTTGAGATAATTGTAAACTTTTATGTAGTTATAAGAAACAACACAGAAAGATCCCATATACTGTCCTCCAATGGTAACATCTTGCAACCCTGTTTTGCAGAATGCCTACTGTGTGCCAGGTACTGCTCCAGGCACTGGAGACACTGATATGGGAAACATGAGGTGACAGGGCCATGAGAGTGACTGAGATCCCAGGGAGAGGTTGTCTGGAGTCAGAAGGAAGGAGGGTGGCCAACAGGAGTCCCAGCATTGGAGGGGCAGGAAGAAAAGCCCTAAGGAGACCTTGAAGGTAGGAAGAAGGGGAGAGGGTGGTGTCATGGAAACTAAGGTGGATAATAGTAACAAGAAGGAAGAGTGTCCAGTGCTGCAGAGGTCACCTGAGAGGAGGGTTGGGAAGGACGTCACAGGAGAGCAGGCAGGTAGCCCAGCACAGAGGGAGGGAAGGAAGGTCTACAGTGCTGAGGAGTGAGTTGGGTGAGGAAGCGGAGGCAGACAGCACTGTGTAGCAAGTCTTCCTACTAGGGAAGGAGAAAGGGAGTAAAGTAAGGTTAAAGGAGAAATTTTCCATGAATTTCGTCTCTGGGATGAGGGGGAAGAATCAGCGAGAGTAAAGATTTCAGGGCCCTTAGGACAGAGTGAAGCCCCAAGGAAGTGGGAGGAGCTGGAATTTGGAGCACAGCTGAGTGCTGGCGGGAGGGGCGGGCGCCTGCTTCTCTGAAAGGAGATACTTTCAGAAAGCGATGCAGATAAAGCTCTGGCTGTTAGGAGAGGGAAGTGATTTCTTCCAGCTGGGGCAATGCGGGAAGGCGTGCAGACATTTGAGGGCAAGGGCATTTGAAGTTAACAACGAAGGGGTTCAGTTGGCTGAAGTTAAGAGGCACCGGAAGGAGAGTAGCAGGGGATGAAGGCAGTAGATGCAGACTAATGGTTGGGGGCACTGGGGTCAGGTGACACATGTGGTTCAAATGCCAGCTCCTGCTTATTAGCTGTGACATCGCAGAAGTTCCATAAGATGTCTCAGATTCCTCATCTGTAAGATGGCGACAACCTAATCGGGTTGTTGGAGAAGGTAATGCCTACAGAGAGCTTAGTCCGGTGCCCAGCGCCTCGGTACACAGCGCTGATATTATTAATGCAAAGCCATCGGATGCGTGCTTCAGCAGAGATTAACTGGGCCACACGGAGTGGAACCAACAGGGACAGGCCTGCACAGGGCCTTGTACACAGCAGCCACTCAGGAAACAGCGCGTTCTTTGCTGGGCATCTGCATACAGGATACGGTTTCCGCCTTTCCTGGGCTCACAGTCGCCAGGGCGTGACGGTGAGCCCCCTAAGCGCCGAAACTGGGAGGAAGGAGGATGCGGCATACATTCTTCAGCTTAGTCTCTCCCCGACTGTTCCCTGCTGGATTCTTTTAGGGCGAGGCGGGCGGCGAGGTGCCCGGTGGCCAGACGCGTGCTCGCAGGGCTCCGCGAAGGGCCCTGGGCAGGGACAGCGCTATCTCAGGCCAGGACTAAGCAGCCGAAGGCGCGCAGGCGCAGTGCTGACGAGTGAGCTCACCTGTGCTGGAGTGGGCGGAGCGAAACCCGGAGCGGGCGGGCGCGATGACGTCACGGGCACGCCGCCGCAGAGCGATTCGCGTCCCGGAAGCGGCGCTGGCGCGGGGAGTAGGCGGAGGAGATTCTCGGACCTGCGACTTCCGAACGGCCCCGGGAGGGAGCGGCGTCAGGGTGGGGCGGGCCTGAGGAAACGTACGGGGCCCAGTGGCCCTACCCGTCCCTCCTGCCCGTCCCTGTCCCTCCCCCCACCGAGCCAGAGACCAGGTAGGTAAGGTGCCACCGCTCCCCGCCCGATGTCTCCGCTGACCGTGCGAAGTCGGGTGTCTGGACGAAGCCGGGGCCGCCACCTGCCAGCGCTGCGACCTTGGGCGTGGCCTTGCCTGCCTGGGCCCGCATCGGGCTCCCTGGGCTGCAGAGGTGGTGGTCCAGGCACCTGCCGGCGCCGACCTGCTTCACACGTTCTGGAGCCCGTATCTCGCGCCCGCCCCTGAGTGCTTTCGCTGTGGCTCGGCCCGCGGGGTGTTAGGGCTCCTAGTGGCCCCTTTGTCACCTCCTTGCCAGTAGGGCTAGTTTAGGTTGCTGTCCGCTGAGGTTTCGCCCCCTCATTAGCTCCTTAGCGTTTGGGGTAGGACTTTCAAATTAGGGAAGAGCGTGCGGGTTCTGGTGGCTCTCCTTATTAGAGAGGGGAGTGAGAATGGGCGTTCTGGAAGGTGATGAGTGCCCCGTGGGCAGGGATACCCCAGGAAGTTGTTGGCAACCCAAGGAGAGAAAGGGGGCTGAGCAGGAGAGAGCACGGGAGTTCTGCTGGAAGGTGGTTCATTCACTCATGTAGCAAGCATATATTAATCACCGACTGTGTATAGAAACTGTCGTGAGTATAGGCTAGCTCAGAGTTAAGAGGGAAACTGGCAAGAAAGGGAGTTTTACTTTGATGTGATTAGTGCTATGGTAGGGTGACTATATGCTCATTCCAGAGGGTTTTACTGTCCATACTGGAGGAGGGGTTGGCAAAGACTGCGCAGGGCAAGGGACTGATGTTTAAGCTGATTATCTGAAGGATGAGTAGGAATTAGCCAGGTAAACACTGGGAGAAAAATATTCCAGGACATCATTTCTCTTGAGACCATGGGCTTCCTTCCTCCCCCCAGCAACTATATGTGCCTGGTCTTTATAGTTTATATTCTTGATGAGTCTGTGAGAAAAAGAGCATTGGATGGGGAGTCCAAAGAACAGGATTGTTTTTTTTTTTTTTTTGAGACAGTCTTGCTCTGTCACCCAGCTAGAATGCAGTGGCATCATCATAGCTCACTGCAACCTCAAACTGCTGGGCTCAAGTGATCCTCCTGCCTCAGCCTCTTGAGTAGCTGGGACTACCAGCGTGCACCACCATGCCCGGCTATTTTTTTCTATTTTTTTGGTAGAGAGGGGGTCTAGTTCTTGCTCAGGCTAGATAATTTTAGATGTGAGTAATTCATTTCACCTTGCTGGACTTCAGTTTCCTTCTCTGTGAAATGGGCATTCCACACGTGGCCCGCCTACCTCTTAGGTTTATTATGGGCAGCACATGAAACAATGCAAGTAGAAGTGTGTTGGGGACTGGAAGTACAATGCAAACGTTAGGAATTATTATGGTTACAGGATGCAGACATCAGAGCCTGAGGGGAGTGGGCCAGAGGTGGGCCCCGGCGTGATGCCTGAGGCTCTCCCAGAGTCTCCACCTGTCCCTACCAAGTCCCCAGCGTTTGATCTTTTCAACTTGGTTCTTTCCTACAAGAGACTGGAGATCTACCTGGAACCCCTGAAAGATGCAGGTGACGGTGTTCGATACTTGCTCAGGTACAGACTTTGTGGAGTTGCTCTGGTCTGCTGTGCCTTTTGCCTTCCTGCTCTGTAGTGACGCTGGCCATTTAGACAGTGGCTGGACTGTCCTTTCTGCCCTAGTGAGGAGCAGTTCTAGAAGGTGTGTGGGACCTCTGGGTTTATCCAGGCCTACCTTGTGTCTCAAGCCCAGCCCAGGAAAGGTAGGTACTGGGAATGATCTGGCCTTTTGACTGGGTTCTTCTTTGTGACAGAGTAAGTGCCTACCTCAGGACTGTTGAACAGCCTTGAACATCAGGCCTTCTACAGCTTAGATCAGGCTTTATTTTTTTATTTTCTCTGAACATTAGTATAATTCATATTGAAATTAGGATATAATTTTGAACAAAAGTTGAAGAAATACAAGTACCTATGAATAAATAGATTGCATTTTCACTAATCCGTTGAGATTATGTATCTCATATTTTTTCTCCTATTTTGCTTTGATTTTCATCCTCTGTAATTTTCTTTTTTCAGTTCACTTGATTTCCTGTGCTTGTATTTTAAATTACAGATATATGGCATCCCACTCCCTAAATACTTCAGTTTCTGTCTCTAGTTAAGGACATTGTCTTTCACAATCAAAGTTACATCATACCTAACAAAATTAACAATTCCTTGATATTATCTCATACTCAGTTCATATTTAAGTTTCCCAGTTTTCCCAAGAATGTACATCACATATAATCAGTTTGGCCAGATCAAATTCCAGTCCAGGACTGTGCATAGTGGTTATTATGTCCTTTAAGTCTTTTTCAATCTAAAACAGTCTCTTCTTTCCTGACACTGACTTGCTGAAGAGACTGAGCTGACTATCATGGAGAATTTCCTACCTAGGTTTGTTTGGTTGCTTCCTCATGGTGCAAACTGGAAGTTAAATTTAAAGGTTGGATTAGATTCAATTTAGGAAAGATTTTTTTTTTGTAGCAAAGGTAAATGTTGTGTTCCGTATTGCATTAGGAGTCACGTGAAAACCCAGTTGTCCTAAAGAACAGAGGTTCTTAACTTGGAGCCTGTGACTGGGTCTTAGGGGGTCAATGAATCCCATAAAACTGTATGTAAAATTGTGTGTGTGCACACATGTATGTTTCTAGGGAAAAGATTCTAGTTTTCTGGATTCATATTCTTATGGGATCTTCAACCCTGTAAAATGCCTGAGAGAAACTGGTAGGAAGCAGGGTGAGTTAGGTCAACCTTTAAGAGTGCAATTGCTATTGAATATTCATATTCATTTTTGCTTCCGTGTGGAAATAGTGGGCAGTTGTTTATTAGCTCTCTGATGAAGGCCCTATATTTTTCTTGTTCATTCCTTTAATTTATGGTAGTATCCCTAGAGATGAGCTAGTTGCTTTTTGGAGCTATGTTCTTTACTGTAAGATGATTGGGCTCTTGGTGAAAGGGGTAGGAAGATGATATGAGAATGGGTTCTTTTCTCATTTTAGAATCCCAGCATGTGTGACCAACTAGCTGAAATGCACTGTGGTCTTCCTTAGGGGAGTGGTTTTGCTTAGGGCCAGGGGCTTTCCTTAGGGGAAGGGCTTTTTCTGTTTGTGTGTGTGTGTTGCCCTTTTGTGGCAAAGCACAAAAGTTGAATATATCTTGCCCTTCTCCTTTTCCTTTACTGGTTTGTAATGCTTCTTGGCACACTAACGTGTTAGGGTTTTTCCATTTTGTGGAATGATTACTAGAAATTGGAGGATGTGGTAGGATTGGTTAAAGCTGGATGAGGAAGTAGCATTGACCAAAAAGCCCGCAGGAACCTGTCGTCTTTCTGCTGTTGGGAGAGGGAGCACTGGTCTGTGAAAGTAGCTGTCAGATTAGTTTGTGCTTTTGATTGTTCTTTTCTTAGGAAAGAGGATTTGACTTTGTAGGAGGACCTAATCTTGGGCTCTGGCTATTAGGTCTGCAGCTTAGAGTTGCAGTAAATTGTTAAGAGAATGAATCTCTTCTGGGATCAACTACTCTGCTAGGTCGGTCTCCCAGGACCAAAGTGTCAGTGAAGACATTTGATAGAAGGGGAGAGGTTTTAAAATGAAAGTGACTTCAGTGGCAGTGTGATGTTTTTATTTCTGAGAAGGGATTGGCTTTGGACCTGGCTCTTATTTTGCTTTTACCTTGGTAGCTGCCACCAGAAGTTCTGAGGCCTAATTAGGGTGGTACAGGTAGAGTGTGTCGAATTTCAGGAGAAGAGCAAAGATAGGTCATTTTGTTTCCTCACTTATAATTTTTATCAGAAAGTAAAAGCCTCACATAAATTAGTTCCCCTCATTTAGTAACTCTGAAATAACTCCAGTTAGAGCACAAGAAAATCCATTTGCATTTTGAATACTTTGCTTGCCAGCAACTTTTATCTGTTTATTTTTCTGATTTGTCTGTCTCAGCTCTGATTGCTCACTTGATATATACTGTCACTACCCCTAGAATTTGGGTGTCAGTTGCTTCATTATGATGTCTGCACTCCTCTTTCCCTACTAAATGTCCCTCATCTGGGACTAAGCCAGCAGCATTTGCTTGTCCTCAGCAACCTGGGTCTCTGGTTGTCTCTCATTCCCCTTGGGGGGCTCCTGTGCTGCCATGTGGTGGGGGTCGTGGGGGGGCTGCATCAGGGTTTGCTTCCATCTGTTTCCATGATTTGCTGAGAGAATGCCATACCCTAGTTTCATTTTCATTTTCCAGTATAGTAAAATAAAATTTTTATCATTTTTTTCTCCTTTTGAATTAATGTATGTTCAAAATAAGCTCTCAAACTCTCAAAATTACAGATATAAGAGGATAAAGTCACAAATGGGGTCAAAAAAGTCCATCATTTGTTCTTTCTTGATTTCTCTATTAGATGAATTTTGGCAATGATTATATGTTCTTATGAAATTATAAAAAAGAATAAAGGAAAATATTAAAAATATCAGCTTCATCTCTTAAGGAGAATACAACCTTATAAAACACAGGTTAAGCAGTATTATCTGATATTTTATAAATTCTTCCTTCTGAGAGAAAGTTGGTTTTCTGATTCCAGGTGCTAATGTGTGACCTCTTAGCTTTGTTTCTGGTCACCTGTCCAAGTGAAAGGCTGCCTTTGATCTCCCCTTGCTCCTCCTTGTCCCAGGAGGTGTCCCAGGTGTCCTCTTCTTCTCCCATGGTGTCCGCCTGTGCTGCCCCGCCTCCCCTCCCCAGCTGGAGGAGCAGTATTCTGTAGTGACCAGGACTCTCTGTGTTGTAGGTGGCAGACGCCTTTGTGTTCCTTGCTGACCTGCCTGGGCCTCAACATCTTGTTTCTCACTTTGAATGAGGGTAAGAACTGCTTGCATGGTCCAGTGGTTTCTTGTGGATGAATGCGGGGGAAGAGCACTGAGATGCAAGATGCAACCCTGTGTAGGGAGTGCTCTTCTGGCCCTGGAGCTGGCTGTCCTCCGTGTCTGCTTGGTGTCAGAACACAGGCTGCAGAGACCATCCAGGCTGAGCCGCCTGGTGTGACCTTGGGCAAATTACTGAACCTTTCTGTTAAGGCCTAATTTTTCTCATCTCTAAAGGGAGGATAATAACACTGCTTTCCTTCTAGAGTGTTTGTGAGGAATGAGATAGTCTGACACTTGACACAGTGCCTGACACACAATAAGCAGCCGATACATTATAGCTGCTATTATTGTTATTATTGCTTCCATCTTGACTGATTGCTGGTACACTGACCTTTTGCGATTTTGGTTCCCAAGCTGATTCAGGGGTCATGTGGGGACATGGCATGGGGTGAGGGGACCAGGAAGATGAGCTGTTAAGGGATTTTTGCTGTATCTGTTGATTCCTCTGGTTCGGCAAGTGAGCTGGCGGGAGCTGCTGGACAGTCACAGCGAGGAGCCGCAGGAAGACTTTGAGATAGAAATGTGGATGGTGGAGGTCTCGGGGTCCTGGGTAGGAGCGTCTCCTGCAGGCTTTTTATTACCATACATGCTGTGACCCAGACCTTTCCCTGGTTGGAACTGGCAGGTAGCTACAGAAAAAGCCAAACCCCTTGGTGGAAATTAGTGAAGGGTCTGGGACAGAATGTTCTGAGGAGCTGGGCCTCTATTTGTTTCTCAAGTGTCTCCCTTGTTTCTCACAGAGATAAGGATTCAGTAGGTTGAAAATAAACATAGTTCACACAAGATCTCATCTTAGCTGGACTCCTCTTTGCCTGATCAAAACTTCCTAGGATGTTAGATTTTTCTGAGTATATTTCCAGAGTAAATCAGTTTATGTGACAGATATTTAACAAGCATTTATTATGGGCCTGCTGCTCTATTGCTTGCTGTTGGGTTACCATGTTACATGGAAGAAGTTCCTTCTTTGAATTTTATCTCAGCTTCACCATTTCCCAATCCACGGTGGTCTGTGGTACCCTAAAAGCCAAAGGAAAGACTTCCAGTCTGCCTTAGTGGCCCAGAGGTCTGCATGTCGGTCATTGGGAGCTCCCAGCAATGAGACTCCAGCATGAGCTGCCTACTGTGTGCTAGCAGTATTTTTAGATGTATTAAAAACAAAGCTGGGACTCTAGCAGTGACCAAAGAGACAAAGTCCCAGCCCTCAAGAGCTTGCTTACATTAGTAGAGGAGACAGTGACATGCCCACAATCTGTCATATGGTGATAAGGGCTATGAGGACAAAGGAAGCTTGGTTGAGGGGGCTGGGGAGTGGGCATGAGATCCTGTGTCATACAGAGATCAGGGAAGGCCTTTGGGTAGTGGACATTGGGGTGGGTAGGCTTCTGGCCCTTGCTTGCCTGTGTCACCTGCAGTGTTCTTGGTCCCGTAGGCGCATGGTGCTCAGTAGGGGCCCTGGTGATTTCAGTGCCCGCCCTGCTGGGCTATCTTCAGGAGGTGTGCCGGGCTCGGCTGCCCGAGTCTGAGCTGATGCGGAGGAAGTATCACACGGTGCGGCAGGAGGACCTGCAGAAAGTTCGCCTGTCCCGCCCCGAGGCTGTGGCTGAGGTGAAGAGCTTGTAAGTATGGAAGAGAGGCCAGGGAGGTGGGGGCACTAGCCCGTTATGACAATAACAGCAGCCGCCATGCTGACCGTTTTCTGTGCACACCAGGCATTGTGTTAGGCAAACCACAGATGTTATTTTATGTAGTGTTTTTAATGGTTCTGGGAGGTGGCTTCTATTACTATCCTCCATTTATGGATGCAGAAAAGGCTTTCTTACACAGCTAGAAAGTGGCCACGCTGGGATGAGAATCCAGACCCAGCTGATTTCAGTTTGTTCTTTTCACTAGAGAGACGGTGTAGAGTCTTGACTAAGCACATGTGTGCATGAGCCACTCCAATCCTGGCTCTTCCGTTTACTTGCTGTGTAATGTTGGGCAAGGCGCTCAGTCCTCTGTTAAATGGGATGATAACAGGGATGATAACAGAGAAGTTATTAAAATTTTGCTATATTGGCTTCATCTGTCTCTCCACGTATACACATTATTTTCTTTTGAACCATTTGAAAGTAGCACACATTATACTTGTTTACTCTGAATACTTCGGAGTATTTCCCAAGACCAAGGGCATTTTGTTATATATCCACAGTACTGTAATCAAAATTAGGAAATTTAGCATTGATAACATTAGTATTAGTACTATTATCTGATACAGTTCATAGCTAATGGATAGTTTGTAATATGTAGTTCATTGTACCGTTGTGTTAATGAAGTTCTTTATATCAATTTCCCTTGCTCCAGGATCTAGTCTAGGATCATATATTACATTTATTTAATAGTTTTTATGGTCTCTTTAGTTTTCTTTAACCCAGAGCAATTCCTCATTTGTTTCTCTATTTTTTAGAATCTCCCTTGGTTTTAGATTATTTAGTTCCTTGTGATTAGATTCAGGTTGTGCATTTTTGGCAGGAATATGACAGGGGATGGTCATTGTTAGTGTGTCCATAGCAGGAGGCACATGATGTCAGGAAATGTTAACTCTGATCACATGGTGAATGTTTCTACCCTGTAAATTATCATTGTATTCTTCCTTCTTAGTAACTTGAGGGGAGATACTTTGAGATTGTGTGAGTATCTTGTTTCTCATCAAGCATTCACCCACTACTTTAAATCCACTGAGGGGTCTTGCCTTAATCGGTTTATGACTACAATGGTTGCAAAGGTTATTTTCTTTGTTTCTTTCTTTTTTTTTTAGGTAGAATCTTGCTATGTTGCCTAGGCTAGAGTGCAGTGGTGTTATCATAGTTCACTAGAACCTCAAACTCTTGGGCTCAAGCAATCCTCCTGCCTCAGCCTTTCGAGTAGCTGGGACATTAGGTACCCACCACCATGCCCAGCTAATTTTTAAAAAATTTTTATAGAGATGGGATCTCACTATTGCCTAGGCTGGTCTTGAACTCCTGGGCTCAGGTGATCCTCCTATCTTGGCCTCCTGAGTAGCTGGGACTACAGGCATGCAGTCCAGCCCCCATCATAAAGTGCTTCCTTACTTTATGGTACAACAGGATGTTCAAGTTCATCTTATACTTTTCTGCCCCAGCCCTAGACTCAGCCTTTTCTCTAGGGAGTCCTTCAGAAACCCAGATCTGGGTACAGGATGTGGTCATGGCTTCTGGGGTACATCCATGTTTTAAAATCTCCCTCAGGGAGTCTGTCAGGTAGAGAAACATTGATTTACATCCTGCCATTTATCCTCATATAGCTGCTATGTACCTGTAAAGTGAGTACTCTGTTCCTCATTTTATAGATGAGGAAATGGCAGCCCTGGAAAAGTTAAGTAGCCTGCCCAGCATCCGCAGCTAGGGAAAGAACAAAGCAGGAAGCCCTTTCCACCTCAGCAAGGGGCCCTGAAAAGGGGACTGAAATGTACCTGGGGTGGCTTGGCCAGGCTCTTTTCTCCCAGGCTCTCTAGACTCCTCCACTGTGTTTGAAGAGATTCCCAGGCTCTGCATCTCCAGGGCTTCGGTCCTGCCCTGTGGGTGGTGGGGTAGGGCCTGCCCACTCACCGAAGCCCTTGTGTCTGCAGCTTGATCCAGCTGGAGGCCTTCCTGAGCCGCCTGTGCTGCACCTGTGAAGCGGCCTACCGCGTGCTGCACTGGGAGAACCCCGTCGTGTCCTCACAGTGAGTGGCCCCTCCTCTCTCGCTACCACCCTATAGGAATTTGCAGCTTGAACCCGAGCAAAGCCAGCTGCCTGAGAGGGCCTTGGCCCCCCTGCTTCAGGGGAAGAGCAGCTCCTGGGCTCTTGCGTGTAGATCTGCACACAGGCTGTGGGCTCTAGTGCACTGCTTTTGTTTAGGTAATTTTTTTTATGTGTGGTAAAAATATTTTAATAATGGAAAAATAACTCACCATGTAATCCACCACCAGGAACTAGCAGCTGATCTCATGTTTGGCTTGCCTTTTAGAGTTTGTCATATGCATATACTTTATAGCTTTATAGATTCATAGTGTATGTTAGGTTTTTCTTTTTTTTCCACTTACTGTTATATCATAAATGGTTTTCTTTGTTGCTGCATAGCCTTTGGAATTATTTGTAATGTCAGATTAATGTAGATGGTGAATATATTATAATTTATAGACCCATTCTATTATTTAGTCAATTTCTACTTTTCATTACTACCCCTGTGGTGAACATTTTCATGGATTTAGCTTTAATCTTTTGAAAATTTATTCTTAGAATAAATTCAAGGATGAAACTACTGCGTCAAATGGAATGAATGTTTTTGAGGCTCTTGTATATGAATAATAATGATAACTAATATTTATTGAGTCTTCCCTGTGCCTGGCACTGTGCCTGTCACTCTTCATGGTGACTGTTAGGTAGGCGCTGCTTAAGCCCACTTCATGTGTGAAAGAAGCAATGCCCAGGGAACCAAGAGACTTCTCAGGAACCAGGTTGAACCAGTTTATGTGTCCCTAGCCTCAGACACTGCTATAGCCTCACTGTGTCATTCTCAGTAACCAGCGACTTGTGGGTAGTTCCTAGTCTTTCCTGGTCACTAGTTTCCACTGGTTTGATTAGCACGTCTGGCCGGTTTGTTAATTGTGCCCGGAGCTATTTCTTACCCGGACCTCGGGTATGTGGGTGTGCTCCAAACCTGTTTCTTTTGGATATTGTGAATTCCTGATCCTGTGGTTCCTCTCTGTCATCCAGGTTCTATGGGGCTCTCCTGGGCACGGTTTGCATGCTGTATCTGCTGCCACTCTGCTGGGTCCTTGCCCTTTTAAACAGCACGCTCTTTCTGGGGAATGTGGAATTCTTCCGAGGTAAGCCCTGAGGAGGCTGATGGAGGTGGGGCCCAGGCTGGCTCTGGGGTGAGGTTAGGCTCCCTAGCCCCTCTGTCTCTGCAGCTGATCATGTGTTTGCTGTGCCTTCCACGAGGGGGCTGTACCACACTAGGGTCCTCCCTCCAAGGGCTCTCTTGTGGGCTCTGCGTCTCTGAGTTGTTAGATGAAGCTGATGTCTTGCCAGGGGGGCTGTTACCCTAGTCATCCCCACTCTTTTCCCAAGGGAGATGCGTCACTGCTTACATGATAGGACCTGGGAGATGAGGTAGGGAGTTTTCCTAAAGCTGATGCCTGTTCCCCGGGCTGCAGCCACCTGGGGTTGCTGCCACATCTCTGTGTGATCCCAGAGTACCCTTCTGTCTTTTGGCTTCTAAAGTGCCGATACAGTGTGGCGAGACCCTGAGTCACAGAGGCCTGGGCCTGTGTGTACATGTGGGTGATTGCTGTATTTGTTTTCGTCCTGTGGTAGGGTGATTAATACAGAAGTCACAATTTGTGGAGCAGTTACTACATTTAATTTCTCTGGCAATGGGGGGCAGGTGGTGGTATCTGTTTTGTTTATGAGGCTTAGGTAAGGTGACTTGCTCAGAGTTAGGAGGGTGACTCTTTCCCACAGCAGAAGCTGGGGTGCTGGAGGAAGAGGCCAGCCAGCCGTGGAAGTGGGTGCCCTTTAAGTGCCACTCATAGTGTCTCTTCTGCCTCCCACTCCGTTCTCCTTGCCTTGGTAGTGGTGTCTGAGTACAGGGCATCGCTGCAACGGCGCCTGAACCCCAAGCAGGAAGAGCATGCGTCCGACAGCCCACCACCACCGGATGCTGGGGGGAAGGGTGCTGCGCTGGACAGCACGCCTGCCCTCACACCGACGGAGGTGAGTGCCCCCTCCTCAGGGCAGAGCCTGCTGTGCGCAGGTGGTGGGCCCGGGACCAGCTTGTTCATACCATGTGGCTCCTGGGCTGGCCTGTTGTAGTTCCTGCTTCATCCAAGGCCTGGTCTCCTCTGAAGTGCTTAATAACAATAATCGTAATAAAGATAGCTACTCTGTGCTTATGGAGTGCTTACTCTGTGTCAGATGCTGTTCCAAATACTTTCCTGATATTAATACCATGGGGTATAGGTTATTTCTGAGAGTGCGATTCTTCCCATTTGCAGAAGGGAAGGCTGAGGCATGGAGTGGCTGGCTAAGGTCTCACAGTTAGTGGGTGGTGGGGATGGGTCTCAGACCCCCGGTCTGGTGTTCTAGAGCCTGTGCCTTCAACCACTGTGCTGTCTGGCCACCTTTGCTCCAGACGTGGTCTTGTTCCCCTCCCTGTCCTTGCTGGGTTAGAGGTTGCTCTCTTTCCCATGACTTCCTTCTTTCTTGCGGTCATGCCACTTCCTAGTGTTTTGGGAAGCCTGGATGCTGGCGCAGGGAGGTGGCCCTCTGCCCGGGCTGCCATCCTTCTCCTTCTGTCATAGAGTTTCTCTTCCCAGGACCTCACGCCAGGCAGTGTGGAGGAGGCTGAAGAGGCTGAGCCAGATGAGGAGTTTAAAGATGCGATTGAGGTGGGTGGCCTTCCCAGCACCCCTGCTGACCAGCCCAGAAGATAGGTGGTCTTAGAGCTATGTTTTCTTTTAAATTTGTTTTATTAATATTTGCTTATTCTCTTACATTCAAGTGAGAAACCAAAACTTGCTCTGAGCTAGGGCAACTCACAGGTTGAAAGGGTGCCACTGAACCCCTCCCCTGTCCTGTTTCTGGTCCAGCCATCTGTCCTGTGTGCCCAGGGCAGGACTGGCTGTGGGAGCCCCT
Organism: Microcebus murinus; assembly: GCF_040939455.1. Taxonomy (NCBI): domain Eukaryota; kingdom Metazoa; phylum Chordata; class Mammalia; order Primates; family Cheirogaleidae; genus Microcebus; species Microcebus murinus. The sequence continues at coordinate 28,054,800 of NC_134117.1, read as the reverse complement.
GGGAAACGCCTTGCTGAGGGAGTTGGATGATTTCTTGCCTTTGCTGGAAACCCGGGGCTTCGTGACTTTGGTGTAGGCAAGGCAGATTTGGAGGAGGTCACTGCCCTGGGTCTCTGCTCTTCTGCAGAATGAGCTCTGAAAGATGTCCCTTTGGGGGGTTGGGAGGGGAAGTAGGAGAAAGTGGTTGCATGGCCAAGTGCTAGGTCTGGGGAAGTTAAATATTAGCCTTCTTGATTTTAGGACAGTGATACAAACTGAGAGTTTGCAGGAATGTTTTATTTGGCATACAACGTTTCAAAATAATTTTTCAGCCAGTGTTTAGACATGGGGAGAGATTTTAGTTAGAACTCTAGGTTTCCAGTTTCTCTGGTAGCCCTGAGTCTGCAGCAGTCAGTGTAGCTGAGGAGTGACTGTTCCCTTTAGACAGGTCACGTGCTGTCATTGTGGTCCCCAACACCACCTGTTATCCCCATTACTGAGGCCAAATGGTAGTTGCCATTTATTGTAACTTTTGCATTATTATTTTGTTAGAGTAGGAAATAGTTTTTCTTTGTTTACATCTCTTTGTAAAATGGGAAATTGAGATATGAGAAATGAGGATCTGGTGGAGTTTCAGCAGGCTTGTGATATACACCATGCCTGCTTCACTCCCACGTTGGCCCAGGCCGTGAGGGCATTTGAATTTTCAGCTACTGAGAGATTGAGCCAGGATTATGACACATGACTGTAGACTGAACCTTGGTGAGGGAGGGTTTGTATTGCAGGGGCTTTCAAGCAGTTTTGTTCATGACCACAGTGAGGAACACATTTTGCATCTTGACCCAGTTCACACATACTGTCTGTAAAATATGTAAAATTTAAGAAAACAAAAGTTTCCTGAAAATATATTGTAAGGGTTATTTTCTTTCCTACTCTGTTATATTCTGTTTTATTCAAATAATGACCCACTAAATTAATTTCACCCAGTTTGAAAAGCAGGAGTCCCCAGCTCTCTCCAAGTGTAGTCGCTAGGATTCTCTTGGGGGGGGGGGCATCTGTTCGCATCACCCTGTGGGTGGTGTGCAGAGTTCAGAGCAGCCCTCCTGCGTTTCCTTCTGCTTGGAGGCCCCTCCCAGCAGTTTCTTTCTTCTTGCTATCTCTCTCTCTCTCTTTTCTCTCCTTCTCCCCTGCACCTCGGGAGGCAGGAGACCCACTTGGTGGTGCTGGTGAGTAGCAGCGTTGCTGAGGTGGGCAGGGGCTGGGGGGGGGGCGCGGCTGAGCCAGCTGTGGCCACACCTTGTGGGGTCTGCTGTGCCAGGTGCCTCTGCACGCAGGTCCTGGAGCCTTGCCAAGAGCTGGGTGGGACTGGACAGAGCTGTTCCCTACAGGAGGATGAGGAGGGTGCCCCGTGCCCAGCAGAGGATGAGCTGGCCCTGCAGGACAATGGGTTCCTGAGCAAGAATGAGGTGCTGCGCAGCAAGGTGTCTCGGCTCACAGAGCGGCTCCGCAAGCGTTACCCCACCAACAACTTCGGTATGGCCAGGGAAGACGGATGGGGCTGGGCGGGCAGAGGGAGGAGTGGCTGGGAGGGACTGATGGGACTGTGGGGGGTGTACTCCGGCCACAGGGGTGGTTTTAGAAATGTAGGTGCTGACTCATAACAAGAGCAGGTTGTAGAGTTATATCCACAGGACCCTGGGAAATTGGCACATGCTCAGCAGGTCTGTTGAAGGACTGAGTGTGGGTTCCCTCTTTTCCCTCTGTCCTTGTTAAACATCAGCTTGCAGGAAGACAAGGACCTTAGTTTGGGAAATGCCACCCCAGGACTGCAGGGAGCTGTAATCCGGAGGCAGACAGAACCTCAGAAGTGCAGCTAAATGGCTGAGAATGGAGTGGAGTTTCATTGCCTGGTGCAAATCCTGGCTCAGCTTGGTGTCCTTAAGCAAATTATGTCACAGCCCTGTGCCTCAGATTCCCCTTCTATAAAGGGGGATAATAGTTCTTTCTTTGTGGGGTGTTACAGGTCTCCAATGCTACAGTGCTTACGAAGGGCTAGTGCCTGGCTGGCTCATAGTGCTTAATAAGTGGGTACAGTTAATATGGGAGACCCTGGCCCACCCTGTGGGTTCCTAGGAGCCTGTCTTGGTCTTTCTGATCCAGCTGGAAGCAAGATGAAGCAAACAGTATCTTCTTCTGGGCACAATAGAGCCCTGAGATCATGTCTGCCCAGCTAAGTTTGTAGATTGGCTACTCCTTTGTACTGGGGTTAGTGGGGTGTTCCAGGAAGGCAGCTTTGGAGAAGGATGGACTTGACTGTTAGCACGGCTTGGAAACCTGGCTCAGATCAGGAATGGTGGGAGCAGAGCCTGATGAGATTATGGTGGAAGCCTAGCATAGCTGGTGAGCTAGGGGCTGCCTGCTGTGTTCCCCAAAGCCGCCCAGCGCTCACGATGCCGGAGCATCTGCCTTTCGTGTCCTTTTGGACTGTGCCTGGTTCCGAGCTTCCCTCATGGAATCTGCAGAGGACAGAAAGCAGGAGTTTGGGTTTTTAGGAGCATATCTGTCTTTATCCTGTGGGGGTGGAGTATTTGCGAGGAGACACTTTGGAAGGGGTCATGTTAGGCAGGTTGCATTTGAGGATGCCTAAGGTCAGGCCCTGCCAGCTTAGCTGCATTTCCGGGAGTGGATTCTGCTGCGTGTTCTTCTCCTGCTGAATTTGCAGGCGGGGCGCTCTTCCCCCGGGGGTGTGGGGACTGGTGGTGATTCCAGGCCCTCAGTCTCTCCTCCTTAGTTTGAGTCCTTCCTTCTGGCTGAGAATCTGGACTTTGCTCGCTTGCTCACTGCGCCTAGCCAGGGATTCTGGCTGGTGTTCTGAGTGTCCCCACTTAGAAGAGCCAGGAGCAGGTGACAGTTGAGAGGCCTAGGCTGCGACAAGGCTGAGCTGCCACTTCTGTTTCTCAGGGAACTGTACGGGCTGCTCAGCCACCTTCTCAGTACTGAAGAAGAGGGTAAGTGTCTTTGAGGGTATGTTTGCTGGGGACAGTGTGCTTGTGATCATTGGATTGTGGGAGAGTTGAGGGGAGTCATCTGTGAAGTCTGACTCCTTGGGTGACATTGGGCCTGGTGTCTGTGTTTTGCTAAAGTGAGTGTGTGCTCCGCTTCCCTATGCCCACGCCTTCCCCTGCCTTCCCATGGGTGTTCCATCTGCTCTCATTCCTGCTGTACTCGGCAGCTGCCTAGTCCTGGTTTCCTTGGGTGGGATCAGCTGGTAAAAGGAGGGAGGTGCTGGGGGCTCTAGGTGCTTGGGGCTGGGGGACACATCTGACCTTGGCTCTTGTCTGCAGCGGAGCTGCAGTAACTGTGGAAATAGCTTCTGTTCTCGGTGCTGCTCCTTCAAGGTGCCCAAGTCCTCCATGGGGGCCACAGGTGAGTGGGGCAGGTAGTGGGGGCAAGGTGGTGGGAGGGTCTGGATGGATCCTCCCAGGGCATGCCCCATCATAGGGAAGGAGCGAGGGCATCAGTGAGAGGTCAAGGGAGCTTGGGATTGTGGTCCGAGGACGGCAGTGACGTTTCCTCCATCTGCTTCAACAAACCAAACCCGGAAACATTTGATACATGCAAAAGAACAGATACGATGTACCTGTGAATTACGAAGTATAAACAGTAAATGAATGCCTGTGACCATTTCACTAAAGTTAAAAAACAAGTGCATCAGCAATACCACCGAGGCTTCCCGGCGCCGCTCCTGCCTTCCCGGAGGAAACCACCATCCTGAATTTTAATCTTTTTCTCATTACCTTAGTAACACTTTGAACAAAATAAAAAAAATGATTTTTTTCATTTTATAAAAGCTGTACATACTCGTTGTAGATAAAACAAAAAATACAGATAAATAAGAGGAAGAAAAATATTTGTACTCTCTCCCAGAGAGGATGGCTGGGTGTGGACCCTGCCTGTTTGCCAGCATGTTTGTGGGATAAATGCACATGCGTGTTCTTGAAATATGTGATCGGATTTCACCTACTGTTTTGTGTTATAACATTAAATCAAATTTTTTCCACTTCTGATATGCAAGTAACACATGCTAATTAACTAGAAAATTTGGAAATTACAGAAGGAGGAAGAGAGGAACAATCCTGTAATCTCCCCACCCAAAGATAACTGCTGTTAAAACATTTTAGGAAATTTCCCCCTGGTATTTTGGTGCCAAAATTATGTGTCCTGCATAGTACACCTGGGAGAGGCCTGCTGTTGGTGTTGTCACTCCTAAAGTCTCTAGTTCCGGTGGAAAGAGGAGTCTCTGCAGGCAGACTAGTGAGCTGGTCAGGGAGGGGATAGGCTGGGTGGTGGGTGGTCTGTATCAGGATTTTGGGAGGGTGCTTCTAGTAGCTGGGGCATTCACCGAGTTCTTCCTTCTTTTCAGCCCCTGAAGCCCAGAGAGAGACTGTGTTTGTGTGCGCCTCATGTAACCAGACCTTGAGCAAGTGAGAAGAGAGGCCAGTGTCCAACCGGGCACCAGACCCTGGGGCCAGCAGTAGACCCCCCACTCTCCCCAGCCCTGGCCCCCTGTGGTGTGTGCTGGGCAAATGTGGCCTGAATGCTAGGTAGGCTTCCCCTTCCTTCCCTCACTGTCTCCAGCTGGGTTCTGGAGCTGTTCCCCACTCCTGCGGGTGGCCGACAATGGCTGCTGTCCAGCCCTGAGGGGAGAGGAGCCCCTGGAGGGCTTGAGATGTGGACCCTGCTCTGCCCTGGGCCAAGTGAGTGCACTCAGGGCTGCGCAGGAAGTATCCACTAGAGGGAAGCAGCGAGCTAGGCCTGATCAGCTGGGCTCTGATGATCAGGGCCACTTGGGAATTCTAGAAGACCTGAGGTTGGGAAGAGAGTTCTTCCCTTTCAGGGTGTTGGGCCAGGCCCCAACTCTTCTGCTTGAATGTTCCTTCATGTACCAGGATCATTTCCCCATCAGAGGGCGTGGCCAGGGCTAACAAGACCAAGAGTGCTTCCAGAAACAGGGTTGGTGTTCCCAAGTTCCCCCAGAGGAGAATGTGTATAGAAGGGCTGGCCGAGTCCTTCAGTGTTAAGTGGAGCAAAGCATGGAGAAACCCCAACAGCTCAAAGGGCCTGAGCCTGCCACCTTGCAGAGACCTCGACTTGCAGATCTCAGCCTGAGTAAGGCCCTGGCGTCCCCAGCTCCTCTGGAGCAGCTGCAGGGTACTCGGATCACTCTTGCTCTGCCTGCACAGAATCTAGGCAGCCCGTCCCTGGCCCAGCATTCCGTCTCCCTTCGCCTGCCCCTCATCCATGGAGCATGAGGCCAGGTGAGCAGAGCAGAGATCCTGAAGCCCTGGACCCTTGGGGCCTTGGAAGTGTCGGGTCTCGATGGGCTGGGCCTTGGATTCCAGGGCTGTTTCCCTTATCCCAAGTGGCCTTAAGGGATAAGGCCACTTGGAATCCCCATCCACTCTCCAACAATTTCATGTTCACTTCTGGACTCTTAGGGGCTCTCAGTGTCTTTCCTGAAGCCGTGAGCTGGCTCAGGCACCCCTCTCTGCCCTGGAGCTGCCCGGCTTTTTTGAAGTATTTATTTATTTATTGCATGGTTCCTGGGAACACATAGCACAAAGAATGGGATGAAAAGGAAGGGGGGCCTCTCCCACTGAGGGCCTGGGGTCATGGGCTGCCTGGCGCCCAGAACCAGAAGTAGTTGAGATGTTTCTATACCCAAGGAGTAGGGACCAGAGGAGGCAGGTTGGGGAGACAAGGAACCCATGCCAGGCCAGCTTTCTCACCAGGCCAAGCCGTTTAGCTTGGGCTTGGCAGCCAGGGACTTAACCCAGGCCCATGGAGGTGCCAGTCCCTGGGGAACCAGGTGGGCCGTGGTGTATCCCCTTTGTCCTGTTACGAGATGAGAGTTAAGTATCCTGTGCTTTATTTACACTGGAGAGGAACTAAAATGATCTTTGTGTATATGGAGGATTGTCAATAAAAAGGCCTCAAGCTGCTTATGTTTTTGTCCTGTCCTCGTGCTGACGTTCTCCCAGAGCCTGGAGGACCGGGTCTCTCTGGCACTGCCCAGTTTGCAGGCCTGGGCTCTGTGCCTGTGCGACCCGACACAGGCTGAGGGGCAGGCCTCTGGGGCACCCTCAAGGGAAGGGGCGTGGGAGCCACAGCCTGGTCTGGCATGAGCTGGGGCACGGGAGGAGGAAAGCTGTGCCTTGCACGCAGGAGAGGCTCACCACATGCTTGTGGGATTGACTGGAGGCCCTGTCTTGTGACCAAATTGTGAGGGCCCAGGGCTGGGGGTTGGGGTGAGACCACAACTTGGTAACCACTAAACAATGCAGGCTTTAGAATGGAAAGATTTTAACTAATCCCTCTGAGAAAGCCAAGAAGGGTCAGCTCTGGGGGAGATTGCGAGGCAGCAGGAAAGGATTGGCCACGAGGTGGCAAGTGCAAGCCTGGCCCTTGGCACTGGGTGGGTGGGGCAGTTGCTGGGTGCCAGGTGCGGTGGGAAGTACTCTGGGCATGTCATTGATTGCTCGCCATGACTATGTGAGGCAGGCGCTGTTCTCCCCAAAGTAGGAGCAGAGAGTCCCAGCGCAGTAGGGGTGGTGCCTACTGTGGGCCAGCTCCACGCTCGGCCCACGTTTCCCTCTGGTAAGTCGGCCCCCGTGTCCCCATGCTGCTGTCCTCACCTGTGCGGTGGGCGTGATGGTGACACCCCCATGTGGCGCTGCCGTGGGGATGAAGGGTCCAGGTGAGGCCAGAGCAGGGTGCCTGGCGCAGTCAGCACTAGCCACATGCGAGCTCATTACTGTCATTCTGACAGCCTCTGGGGGGGACAACAAACAGCTCCGCCCTGGGTGGCTTAGAACAGTGGTTTGTTTTTTTAAACCAGAGAATAATTTTAGGTTATTATTCAGAGAGGAATATCAGGGGGAGGCATGAGTGTAGTCTGAAAGAGCCGAGTCAGTATCATTTTATTTTTGGAAGATGAAAACAATGCCTAATGTTGGTGAAATCATGACTGTAACAGGCGTAACTGGCAGCCCGGGCCTGGGGGGCGTGGGCTACAGAGCCGAGAGAACAGTGGTTTCCATCCTCAAGGGTCAGCCTCAGAGCAGGGGAAGCCAGGGGCCGCCTCCTTGTCCCCTGGAGGTACATGTGAGAGCAGGCAGGGGACGGCAACTTTCAAGTGCAGGTGCCACTGGGAAGTGAAGCCCTGGAGGCGTTGGCAGGAGGGGTGCGCTCTGCAGCTGGCTGGGGCAGCGGCTGGAGAGGACCAGCTCATGGATGGCCTGGTAGACACACTGTGCGTTGTGGAATTGGACGCCTGGGTTAGAAGACACCTCTAGTCTGTTCTCTGGCAGCCAGGGGGAAGGGATGGGGAGCCAGGCTCTGCTGCAGCCCTGGCACCTGCTGGGGCCAACCTGGGACTCAAGTCCCCATAGCTTGGCTTGGGATTGGGATTCTGCCCATCCTTTTGGTGGTTTATTCACGTTTTTGCACAGCCTGCAGGGAGCCCTGGCTGACCTTGAACTGGCAGTCTTCAGGATTTGTGGCCCTTGGGGCTGAAGCCACAAGAAGCTGTGTCTTTATCCCCTTGTTTCCATGGAACCTTCAAGGCACCACCTAGGGAGGCCCTGGCCCCAGCATGTATCCTACAAGTGGTGGCCCTCAGGATAATAATACTTGTTCATGGAGCAGGCAGCATGCTGAGTGCATTATCTCATTTAAATCCCTTGACAGTCCCCCAAACTAGGTTCTGTTGTAACTCTGTTTAACAGATCAGTAAAAAGAGGCATAGAGAGGTTAAGTTACCTGCCCAAGGTCACAGAACTAGTAAGCTGTGGGGCGGGTTGTAAATTGTGCCATAAGCACTTGTAAAGGCCTCACAAGAGAGCCTTTGGATGAATGTGGCAGTCCTGGTAGTCACCTTCCCCTCTGTTCTTCCTGGCCCCCGCTAGATCCAGGAGCTAGCCACTGAGCCACCAGGAGGAGCCTGCCCGCTAAGTACACCCCCACCCCCCAGCCCTAGTGGAGTGGGCTCAGCCTCAGGAGAACAGAGGCAGCCTTGTGGCAGGAGCCCCCCTAGCTCCCAGCAACCCCACCTCCAGCCTTGGCTTGGTGTATTTCAACACCCAGAGCAGCACATTCCATTCTCTGGCACAGCTGGGGGCTGGGGATTCTGGATTCCCCTGGCTGCCTGCTTTTTCCCTGGCCCCAGCAGAGCCTGCTGTCCGGGCTGGGACACTGAGTCCCAGCCACACACATTCCAGCAGCAGCCACCCCCCATGTTAGATTTCCTAAGGAGTGAACTTTAGCCAGGATTACAGCCGACTAAACAGTTGTGGGATGTGAGCTTCCTTTGTGGGGACCTAAGAGGCTGGATGCTGGCAGGGCTAAGAGGGGAGGAGGGGGTTGGGGGTGGGTTGTCTCTGGGAATCAGGAGAAAAGCCACTGGCTCCTCTGCCTCTGTCTGGGCCCTTGGAGTGGGATGGAGAAGGGCTCCCAGAAATCTTACTGGGAGGCAGGTTAGCAGAAGCACAGCTACCTGCACTCCCAACCCTAGCTTGTCCTCAGCTTCACTGCTGCAGACAGCAGTGTAGTGGTTAAGAGCATGAGGTCAAATCCTAGCACCACCTTTTGTAAGCTATGTGACCTCCAACAAGTTCCTTAACCTCTCTGAGCTTCAGCCGTCATTATTGAAATGCCAGTACTTCAAAGTGCAGTTGAGAGGCTTAAATTAGAATGTGAAAGTGTTTTGCGTAGTGCCTGCCATCTATGGTGGCCTTGATAATATTTATTGACTACTCGTATTACAGTAATACTAGTAATCTCCCCAGTATTGGCTTACATACCACCTGGGTATGTTTTTCTGAAGCAAAACCCCAAATGTAGGTTCTATCCACTTCTGAAAGTAAAAATTCTGTCTTTTAGCTGAGATGTTCCTGTCTTTTTCCTGCCTTCCCATCAGCAGTATTTTTTAGTTGATTAATGAATCAATTAGGAATTTTACTGAATACCTACTATGTGCAGGCACTGCTAGGTCATGGCTTTTGGCTCATAAAAATACTAATTACCATTTAATTGAACATCTTCTAAATGCTGTGCATTCTACTTTCCATGCATTTTCCATTCAACACTCAGTAACCCTGTGAAATAGATGTTATTCCGTTTTACAGTGTTCCCAGTGCCACAAAATCACTAAGTCACAGGATTAGGACCCAGAACTGGGCTGTCCTGGGCTATGCTGCCTCTTTTCACCCTGACTCTGAGTGTCCAAGTCCTTCCTGTTTTTTTTTTTTTTTAATTTTTTTTTTATTTTGGCATATTATGGGGGTACAGATTTTAAGGTTTCAATAAATGCCCATTTCCCCCCCTCCCCCTTCCTGTTTTTTATTACAATTCTGATTATGTACCTAGCTGAAAAACTTGACTTTTGCTCTCTTGCAGCTAGGGGTGTCCATGTGACTTAGCTCTGGCCATTGAGCTTGAAGTGGAAATCTACCAGGTGGGACTGGTGGGAAATGATTGTTTTCCTGATCAGAAGGGCCAGAGGCAGATGACATGCTGTTTTTGCTGTGTGCCCATCCCCACATCATTGCCTGGAACGTGGCTGAGAAGTTGGGAGGAGGCATCATCTTAGAACCCTGAGAACAAAAGCCACCCCTGGCCTAGAAGTAAGACAGGAGTCTGGGACACAGACCTGCCCTGTCCACCTCCCTGTTCCTTGGGTTTCTTTTTTTTTTTTTTTTTTTGGCGACAGAGTCTCTCTTTGTTGCCCAGGCTAGAGTGAGTGCCATAGCATCAGCCTAGCTCACAGCAACCTCATACTCCTGAGCTCAAGCAATCCTGCTGCCTCAGCCTCCCAAGTAGCTGGGACTACAGGCATGTACCACCATGCCCGGCTAGTTTTTTTCTATATATATTAGTTGGCCAGTTAATTTCTTTCTATTTATAGTAGAGACAGGGTCTTGCTCTTGCTCAGGCTGGTTTCGAACTCCTGACCTCGAGCAATCCGCCAGCCTCGGCCTCCCAGAGTGCTAGGATTACAGGCGTGAGCCACCGCGCCTGGCCTGTTCCTTGGGTTTCTATTCCACATGGTCAGAGGCGAGTGTTCACTGATCCACCGAGCCCAGGTGCTGTCTGGGCAGCATAGCTGCCCGTCTCGAGGCCTGGGAGGGAGGCAGCCTCTCTTGATGGGGGGAGTGCAGAGTGGCACTCAGGCCTTACAGGGCCTCCCCGGTCTCGGTAGGATTCCTTTTGGTCCCAGAAGTGAGACTCTTGGGGGGTCTGACAGCAGATGTTGGAGACAGAGCAGATGTATAGCGCTGTCCTGACTCCTTCGTTGGCGGTGGGTGAGGAGTGCCTTACTGGGCTTCCCAGGGTGGGCCAAGGGAGGCCTCTCCTCCCCCACCCCTCTGCTGCCAGCACCTGACAGAGGTCAGCATTGTACTTGAGCTGGAGGCAGCCCAGTCCTGTGTGTTCCGTGGAAAAATAATCCCTGGTCCTGGTCGACCATGGAAGTGTCCGTAAATATTTGGTCAGGGTAGGAGGCTGGGAGACAAGGGGCAGATTCAGGGAGCCAAGTGAAGCTGGGCAGGGTTGGGGCACAGGGGGGTGGCGGGGCTTCCACAGAGGCGGGGAGGAACAAGTAGGCCTCTGCTGCTCCTGACCTGCGGCCAGGCCACCTGACTGCCTGGGGATGATTTATGGGCCCGGTCAGACCACCTGCTAGCCAGGCCTCAGGGGAGCCTGCTCACACGGGCCTCACAACAGAAGTCAGGCCTCCGGCCCTCTGGACGTGTGCCTTGCTCATTTCTGTGAGGTGACGTGCTCTCTGAGAGCTGCGGGAGCTGAGGAGAGCCTGGCTACTTTGTCTCAGAGCAGCAGCAAGGCTTGACTGGACTTGGCATCCCGGCTCCACCCCTGCTGGTGAGGAGAACCCCTCAGGGGTGCCCCTGCCTGCTGTCCTGGGGGACTCTCTCCTGGCACCACCCTGCTAGATGCCAGTCAGAGTAGGAGTGGCCTCTGGCCTTCAAAGCCTTCTCCCCTCCCCGAGCCATCCACACAAGGAGCAGCTCTGGGCCCCTCAGGCTCTCCCTGCCTCAATCATTAGCTTATCTAGATAGTGGTTCTCAACCCGCACCTCACCCCAGGAGCATCAGAAATACTGATTCCTGGGTGCCCAACAGATTGTGATTTAATTGCTTTATGGTGGGGCCCAGTATTTTGTAAAAGCCCCTAGATGATTCTAATGTTTATGCGTTAAAGTGCAGATTCTGATGCAGCAGGTCTGGGGTGGGGCCTGGGAGTTTGCATGTCTTTCTTTTTCCTTTTTTGTTTAGAGACGGGGTCTTGCTATGGGGCTCAGGCTGGACTGAACTCTTAGGCTCAAGTGATCCTCCCAGCTCTGCCTCCTGGGCACATGTCACTGTGCCCAGCAAGCTTCTGAGTTTCTAACCACCTCCTAGGTGATACTGACCATGCTAGTCCAGGGACAGGTCAGGACCAGGTGGGGGATTTTGAAAGCCAGAGGGAGGAGCGACACATCTTAGGCTGCAGGCTTTTCAGGCATGGTTCCCTGTGGCCCAGCCTTCTTGGACTCCTCAGACTAGGTGTTGCCCTCGTAGGAGAGACGCTGCAGGACTGTGGGAGTCTTCTGACCAGAGAAGGCTGGGAACTTGGCACCTCTGTCCCTCCTCAGGGACAAAAGGACAGCCATCTCTATCCCTCGCTTACTGGTCAGGATGAGAGGGTGACTCTTGCCATGTGCTCTTGGGGATTCTACAAAAAGAGGCATTGGTTTTCTTAGGCATTCCAAGTGGATCTATGTGTGGACAGGCCGTGGGTTAAGATAAGTGCTTCTTTCTAAAGGTCTATTCTAGGCCAGGCACAATGGCTCATGCCTGTAGTCCCAGCACTTTGGGAGGTGGAGGCGGGAGAATTGCTTGAGCCCAGGAGTTGGAAGTCGCAGTGAGCTGTGATCGTGTCACTGCACTCCAGCATGGGTGACAAACTGAGACCCTGTCTAAAAAAAAATTAGAGGCCGGGCGCTGTGGCTCACGCCTGTAATCCTAGCTCTTGGGAGGCCGAGGCGGGCGGATTGCTCAAGGTCAGGAGTTCAAAACCAGCCTGAGCAAGAGCGAGACCCCGTCTCTACTATAAATAGAAAGAAATTAATTGGCCAACTGATATATATATAAAAAAATTAGCCAGGCATGGTGGCGCATGCCTGTAGTCCCAGCTACTCGGGAGGCTGAGGCAGAAGGATCACTCAAGCCCAGGAGTTTGAGGTTGCTGTGAGCTAGGCTGACGCCACGGCACTCACTCTAGCCTGGACAACAAAGTGAGACTCTGTCTCAAAAAAAAAAAAAAAAAATTAGAAAGTCCGTTCTAAACCTCCTTCTCCCCCCACCTCTTGGGAACCAGCAGACAAAGAAATCACCTCGTCCAAACCAACTATTGTTTTCTTTGATTTAATTATAAACTTAAAAACAAAACAACAAAAAAAGGAAACCAAACCCTATGTGTATCAGTTTGTCTAGTACCTATGGCCTCACAGCAGTAGCAATAACTTACTCATGATCGAGGTAAGAGGGAGATTCGGGGGCTGTGGGGTGAACCCGAAGCAATCCCTGGGGAGGGTCTGCACTGGGGGCTGGTCTTGCTCTCCAGGCCTGTGGGAGTGCTAGGCCTTGGGGTAGGGACCAGGGAAACGGGCAGGTCTGGGAAAGCAGCGGTGTGGCTGGAAGCATTGAGACCCCAGCTTCTTTGGGGGCTACGGTGAGGATGCATAAAGGGGCAGTGAGGGAGGAGAAGTTTGCTCCAAGTAGCTCAGCCTAATGTGGACACTTCCCTCTCCAAGGTGGCCACACTACCAACAGAGGGCATCTGATACCATGTCCCCTCTGGAACCACGTCCTAAGGCTGATGGAGCCCCTCCACCCTTCCTCCACTCTGCCTGTTTTCTGAGACCGTGGGCTTTCCTCCCAAATGAGAAAGCCCCTTTCCTAAGAGACGAAGCCTAAGATCCCAGGGATCCCAGGATCCCTTGGTCAAGGAGGACAGATAGCCCCAGGCTCTGTGCCCATCCCAGTAACAACTGCATGAAACCACCCTCTGGCAGGGGCTGGGTCAGCCTGGGGGTGGGGCGAGGCCAGAGGGCGAGCACAGCTGGCTGGCAGGGCTCCTTCAGTGGGGCTCCGAGGCCCCGTAGAAGAAGGGGTAGTAGAGGGAGCAGGGGTAGGAGAACATGAATTTGACCGCGAACTTCATCTCCTTATTCTTCTTGTCCCAGCGGTAGACGGCCATGAGCAGCAGCTGTCCGTCCACCTTGCGGCCCATGACCAGGAAGCTGCCCGCCAGGCTGTCCAGCTGCGGGCAGGGGCAGCCCGCGCCGCTCTTCATGTGGAGCACCAGCCTCTTGGTGTCCTTGCGCTTCAGGGGGCCTGGCTTGAGTAGCTTCTTCTTTTTCTGGGCTCCAATCAACTTGCGGTCCCCATTCTCTATCTTGATCTCCTTGATGCGCATTTTGACCACTGTGGGAAGGAGGGACAGAGGCAGCCTGAGAATGGTCAGGTCTGCGCAGGACGCTGATGGCCCCGGAGTGGGCGCTGTTGTGTTCTGCGCCTTCAGAACACATCAGGGGCTGTGTTGGGGGGCTGGGAGTGGAGCTCACACGTGCACATTTTAATGTTTATGAGGTGTCTATCATGTGCTGGACTTTCACAGATACTATCGAGTTTCATCCTCAGGGTATAGGAGGGGGACATGAGGTGTGGCGAGCTTGTGACTTGCCCGAATTGAGAGCCTGGATTGAACCGAGGTCTTGCCAACTCTAGAGGCCAAGCCCTGCCACAACACCCAGTGCAGTGTGGGGAGCCCCTGATGGGGAGGGGCGCAGGGGCTGGGCCCCCCAGGGAGGGGGTGGGGCTGATCACTGGAGGGGTCCCTGTGATGGAGGGAGGCTGCACTTCCTGGTCTCTGGGGATGATTACCAGAGGGATTTCGGGCTGTGTGAGTGTGGTGTGTGTGTGGTGCGAGTGTGGTTGGAGCGGTGATGGGTCACACGTGTTTAACAGCCGGCTCCGAGGAGGGGGAGCCCTGCTCTGTAGCATTTGGTGACATGGTTGGGGTAAATCCTCTACCATGACATCCCTGGGCGTGGAGTTGGGAAGAGACACACAAATCCGCTCTTGAGGTGTGAGCACACCACCGTACAGTGATTGTGTGTGTGTGGCGTGTTTCCGTGTCTGACGGTGTGTCTGTGGCATGCGTAGGCACGTGAGTGTGGGGAGTGGCTGGGGAGGTGCGTGAAGGCCGGGTCCGTGGCCAGGGAGTCATGGTCCGGGTCACTCTGCAGTGGCCGCAGAGAGCCCAGTACAGTTGGGGATAGGGAGTCCTGGGCTTGGGGGTGGGGTGGGGAGTCCCTTGGGCTAGTCTCTCCTTTCTGCAGGCCTCTGGACCCCCATCTCTGTGAGCTGCCAGGGAAAAGCCAGAGAGGAACTTGCCCGCTCTAGGAAGGACATTGTCATAAAATCTCCTTTCTTCTCTCTTGTCTTATTCTCCACTCCCCTCTCTTTCTCTCTCTGATACACACATGTGCCCCTTGCAATGGCAATATTCTCTTTCCAAACAGGTTGCCAACATAAAGACTCCTCTGAAGGAAGGACTTCATTATTATCTTTTTTATAGACAGGGAGGCTAAGACACGGAACAGGGAACTGACTCGGCAAAGATCACAGGCTGGACTCTGTGGTCCGTGTATGAGCCAGGTCCTGACTACACTTGGCTGGGTTGTCCCAGCAATGGGAGGCTCTGGGATGAAGCTGTGGGGACAGGTGACCATGGCTCCCCTGGCAGAGGTGCCCAGGGACAAGGGACTTCCCCTGGAGCCCATCTCTCCCCCTACAGCCCCATCCATGTCTGGGCTGAGCCTGCATCCCCCAAAGAGACAGCCACAGAGGCCCCCTGAGGACAGCACCAAGGGGGCAGCCCTGGCCAGGGGTGGTGTCCGAGCCCGTGGACCATAGCATTGAGGGCTTGTGAGGCTCCTGAGATGATGTGGAGAAAGTGGTGTGTTTCCCTGGGGAGAGGGTTTATGGTCACCATCAGATTCTAAAAGGGGTCCATGGTGCAGAAACTGTCGGGACTTGCTGTGCTGGATGTGGGCGTATATGGTCATGTGTGTACCAAGGAGGAGGGGCTCGGGCTGGCACCGGGGAGTGGTCGTGTGGGCCCCACACTCACCAAAGTCGCTGGAGCACATCTGCTCCATGAGGCCATCGGCACTGTGCTCCATCTCACACTGGGCGCAGATCTTGGTCACTGAAAAGAGAAGGTGGGGTTGGGTTGGGGGATGGTTGTTGAGGGGACTGGAGTCCAAAGAGTCACTTAGCAGTGCAGGTTCCCCCACTGACCAGCCACCTGCCCCGCCAAGTCTCCACTTCCTCATCAGGAAACGGGATGAGGGCAATATACCACCCTCTGCTCGCCAAGTGATTGACAACCATGAGACAAGATTGTGCAGAGACTAAATTGCCAGGTAGGCACACTTACTGCCTCACGACCCTGGCAGCTACAACCATGATGTGCATTGTCTTCTAGATTTTACAGAATCCCCAGCCTATGAAGTAGGTATTATTATTATTCCTATTTTAGAGAAAAGGAAACTGAGGCCCGGTGTGGTTACCCAAGTCAGGACTCAGGATTTGTGACTCCCAGTCTAGTGCCAGGGTGGGTGTTTGCAGGGTCTCTCCAAGAACACAGAGGCTGACAGGTCCAGGCAGCTGCGTAAATGAGTGGAGATGGCAGGGCTGGGCCTGCGCTAAAATGAGGACCACTCCCCTCGACCAGGGCAGCTTAGCACTGCCAGAACTTCGACTTTTTTAGGGAAGCCAAAACTCTCAATTTTTATATGCAATTTTCAATTTCAATTTGCAATTTATATTCTGAATTTTATTTAGTGGCCCCACAAACACTTCTTCAGGCTACCACTGAGTGCCTGATCTCTGCACAGCTTCACCTATGTCTCTGCCTCCAGATGGGCACCCAGCGCTGGGGAAAGGGTAGCTCGACGAGGGTGGGGGAGTGTGGAGGGCAGGGCTGAGGCGCAGAGCCTGGGATTTCCATGCTTCTGGGCTCCAGAAACAGCGGAGGAGGAACCTGCAGGGATCCCTGCTGGAGCTGGCTCTCCCCCTGCTTCCCTGTCCAGTGTGCGACACCCAGGACAGGGAGCTTCCCTTCCTTCAGCACTGCCCGGGCACAGGACCCCCACCCACAGTGCCTCTTGCGAGGGGGAGTAGGCTGGGCACACTGTGCAAGTTAGGTTACCCTGGAGGTGGGGGCTGGGGCATTGTGGGGTCCACTTGGTTTTGGGGGAGTGGGGAGGACAGGAATAGAGAGTGTGGTGCCATCCCTTTGGGAAGCTTCAGTGTTGGGGGGCTCCCAAGATGCTGTGTTAACCACCCAGGGAAGGCTTTTCTGTTCAGTGCACTGTCTGTCCTGTCCTGACAGTGGCTCTGGGTGCCCAGGCCCCCTGGAAGGAGCCCAGCAGATGGGAGGGGGCAGGGGTGGTGGAGCCAACCTGGGAAGGGCAGTGTGGACCAGCACAGGGACGGGGAGGCTGAGACCAGGGAGAAATCGGGGGTAATGGGCCTGGGAGTGTGGGTGGGAGGAGGGACTTAGTATCTCATAGGTTTCATGAGCCTGGGATCACTTCCTATTTTATGGACGGGGGAACTGAGGCTCAGAGAAGTTAAGCAACCTGCCTAAGGCCCAAGAACCTGCCTTCTGGAGCGGAGCCTGACTAATTTGCTCGCTCTTTCTCACCAAGCCTCACCCAACAGACTCGCAGTAGAGGGCACTGGGGAAGAGGGTGGCGAAGTTAGGGTTCCAGGTGCAGAAAATGGGGGGAGACCATAGCCCAGGAACACTCTTAGCCCTCAGTTCTTTGTCACATCCCTCCTGCCCCCCCTTTCCAAGGTCCCAACATGGGGTAGGAGTGATGTTTGTCCTGGTGTCCTGAGGTCCAGGTGAAAGGCACTGTTTAGCGACCCCGAGCATTCTTGGGTTGAGGGGGAAGATAAGACATTCATCTGGACGCCCCAGGGATTCAGCCGCTTGGTGGGTGGGCGCTGTGAGGGGCGCCAGGGGTGTTCCGGAACGGAGAACCAGTGGGGAGGTCCAGAGCCGCAGGGAGGCACTGCTCTGGCGGTCCATGGGGAAGTGGAAGGCAGGAAGGCTGTGGAGACGATTCCTGGGGCGCAGCGAAGACGGTTATGTGTGTGTGTGTGTGTGTGTGTGTGTGTGTGTGTGTAGGGGCTGGCACCTCTCCAGGGGCTCGAAGAGCTGTGCTCAGGGGTTGGGGGAGCGGCATCCGTCTGGGACCCAGCTCTCGAGCACCCAGGGTCGTCGGGGCACGCGGGGGCGGCGGTGGCTGCGCTACCTGGAGGCGCGGTGGCGGGCAGGTGCCCGAACTGCACAGCGATGCAGAGGTCGTTGTCCAGGGGGAACTTGTGGCAGTGCAGCATCTCGGGCCAGGGGAAGCCGTAGGCCTCCATGAGCGGCGCGCAGCCGGCGCGCACGGCCTCGCACAGCGAGCGGCACGGGTAGATGGGCCGGTCGAGGCACACGGGCGCGAAGAGCGAGCAGAGGAAGACCTGCGTGTCTGAGTGGCAGCGCTTGGCTAGCAGCGGCAGCCAGCTGCTCGCCTGCTGCTTCACCTCGGCCAGGCTCTCGTGCTCCAGCAGGTTGGGCAGCCGCATGCGCTTGTAGCCCACCGTGTGGCAGAGCGGCAGGTCGGTGGGGATGTCGAGGCACTGCGGCGGCTTGGAGTAGGAGCGGCCGTGCAGCGGCTCGGCCTGCCAGCCGTAGTAGTCGTACTCCTCGCCGCGCGCCGGCGCCCCGTGCAGCACCCCCAGCAGCAGCGCCAGCGCGGCCGCCCGCGCGCCCCCCGCCGCCGCCCGCATGGCTGCGCTGTCCCCGGGCCGCCGCGCAGGCCCCGGGCGCTCCCCTGCAGCCGCCGCCGAGGTCGTCCAAGTGGGTGGCAGCCTTCACTCCGCCGCCGGCGCCCCGAGTGATCCTGGCGCCTCCCACCTCGGGGCTCCAGCCCCGGCCTCCCCGCGCCCCAGCCAATCTCGGCCGCCCGGCCCCCGCCCAAGGCGGGGAGGCAGGGTGGAGCCCCCCAGCCCCTCCCGCCCGTCCCCGCGTCCCGCCCAGCGCCGGACCGTGCGCCCCTCTTGGCAGCCGCGGCCTCGTCTTGCGCTTCTCCGCGCGGCGCCCTCGCCTCCCTTGGAATTTTCCTCGCCCCTCACCTTCTCCATCCTTGCCTCTTATCGCACTCCGCCACAGCCTCTCCTGTTCCTTTTCCCACTCACTCCACTTGCTTATCTCCCTCCTCGGCCTTTCCCCCTCCGCTCTGTTTTCTCTTCCTCACACCTCGGTTCCTCTTCTCCCCGCAGGAGGCTCCTGGCTGCGCACACCCTCCTGGCCCCCTGGTCCTCTGGGCAGGTCTCACTTCAGTCCCGAGGGCTCACGAGCTTGGTGCGGGCACCGTGCTGGCTGCTGGGGAGTGAAAGATGGGCATGACCCCGGACCCACCTCCGGCGACAGCGCGGTCTGGTGGGGAGAAGGTCGTTGGAGCTTCTATTGAGTGAGCTCTTATTAAGTGCCAGGGACGGGAAATCACGTCTTATCAACTACTGTTCCTAGTGATGGCTAATGCTTAGTGGGCGCTGATTGTGTGCCAAGTCTGTTCTAAGCACATTGCGTACATTACCTCACTTAATCTTCTCGATGGTGCTACAAGGAGGGTAGGTACTGTTATCACCCCCACTTTACAGATAAAGATACTGAGGCAAAGAGAGGTTAAGTAAGGGTTAGAGCCAGGATTTGACCCTGGATTCCAGACTTAAAGCCCAGAGTTAGGAGGTCTGGATTCCGAGTCTGTAGACCTAATGGCGTTGGGGTGGGCTCAGAGAGGTGAAGTGACCGGCCCTTGGTCACCCAGCTCATAGGTGAAAGGACCAGGATTCGAATCCAGCTGTTGGACTCCAAAGGCCAGAGCTTTCTGCTGTAGGATAAGTGTCAACCCAGGGTAGGAAATGCTGTGGGAGGAGAAGGAATTGACAGTGTCTCTGAGGAGGGCACCCAGGGCAGCATGGAGCGGAGGTGACTTTCAGGAGCCCCATGCTTGGTGTCTTTCTCTCTTGTCTGGGCCCCACCTTTCATTGGCTTTCCTGGGAGAAGAACTTGGACAAAAGGCTTGGGTGGGGGGGCTCCTTCCTGAGCGTCTAGCCTGACATCTGACCTCCCAGCCCTTGGTGGGGCGGGAGCCCTGGGGAGATGTCTTGTAGGAGGGCTGAGAGCTGGGGGCTGGCTCTGCTGGGAGGCAGGAGGGCTGGCGCACTTGCCCCTTCCACTCCTCCCTTTATCTCCCTGCCCCCGATATTTCCGGGGCTCCTGTCTTCCCCTAGGTCTGTCCTTGCAGTGGTAGTGAAGAGGGGTGAGGCACTACTCCTTAATATTCAATGAACATGCATGGAGCACCTACTGTGTACAAGGTGTGGGGGGAGTGTTGATGGGGACACAGAGGTGCAGAAGGCATGGCCTCATCTGATCTGGTTGTGAGAAACAGGCATGAGGCAGGCAGAGGAGGCAGAAGAAAATTCAGCAGATAGAGCCCCCGGGGTGGCGCAGGATGTGTTTGATGACCAGGATGACCTGGTTGGGTCTAGGTAGAGCAAACTGGGCCCTTCCCTTCCCCTCCTCTCTGTCCCAACCCCCAGCATGGAGAGGTTCTTCATGCAGATGACCACTCAGAAAGTGAAGGACTGGCCTCGGCAGGGCCAGGCTGTGAGGGACAAATAAGATGAATGGAAAGGAAGCCCCCTGCGCAGTGCCAGCATGCAGTGAGCACCTGGGAATGTTAGCCCCCCAAGGGATATGCGACTTGGGATAAAGATGTGGCGTGTGTTCTGAGAGCCCCCTGGGACACCTTGTCCCTGGCTCTGGTTTTGGGCTCTGGACAGCAGTTCTGCTGCCTGCACTCTGATTCTCCTGTAGGCTTTGCAGGCTTCTGCCCTCCAGGGGAGGTGTGGCCGTGGGCACTGGCAGGGGTTTTGGAACCCCCCAGGTGGTTGTGTAAGGTGCTGGCCCCTTGGGCAGCTGGCCGGCTGTGCTGTTCTTGGCGTCCCAGTGCCTGGCCTGGACAGAGCAGGCCTTTGTTCCCGCTGCTGCTTATGTAAGAACTGCACGTGGCCAGAAAGCCAATGAGTCTGTACCTGACAGCTCCCAGGGCTCCAAAGAGCAGGGGGGCCAGGCTGGAAGCCCCCAGGAAGAGGAGGGTGGACAGTTTTTACCTGGCAACTCTGTTTTGGGGAACTCTCAAGGCTCCCTGACATGGGACCCCGTGGTGACAGCAAGGAGGGAAGCTCTTCATAGGAACCAAACCCAGATGGGGGTTGTGCCTTGGGGCATTCGTCAGGGGCGCGGTCTCTCTCTGTGGTCTGCAGTCTGGACAGAGGCTTGCTCTGATGTGGTGCCCCTTCTCGATGAGGCTGGACCAGGCCTTGGCAGCTGGATGGAACACCTGGCATGCTGGGCGTCTGTCCATCTTGTGGCATCTGCAGTCTGTCCAGACCCTTCCTCCAGCTGATGGAGGGGACCATTTATTCAAAAGAATGTGTTTTCATGGTTTGTTCTATATAGATACCTCTTAGATCAAACTTGCCAGTTAGGTTATCAAATTCTACATTTTTCTACTTTTTTATTGTCTATTTCAGTGGTATTCCACATGTGGTCAGGGTTCCCCAGGGAGTCCCCAAGACCCTTTCAGTGGTATACCAGGTCAAAATTGCACATAATTCAAATGGCCATTCAAAGTACAAGATAGATTTTAAGGTAATACAGTAAGATACGCTTATTGACATGGCTTCAGATTCTATATTGCAGTGAACATTTAAGAAACTACTACATGCCTATTTTTGGAGTAGTATCAAAGAAGATATCCACAATTAACTGAGAAGGCCATTAAAATACTCCTCCCTTTCCCAGCTACATTTCTGTGTGAGGCCAAATTTTCTTCATCTACTTCCACCAAAACAACATATGACAACGGATTGGATGCAGAAGCAGATATGAGAATCCAGGTGTTTTCTATTAAGGCAGATATTAAAGAGATTTGCTAAATCATAAAACAGTGCCACTCTTCTCACTAAAATTGTTTTGGAAAATATAATTATTTTCATAAAAATTTATGTTAACATATAATGATTTATTGTTATTTTAAGTGAATTAATAAACTTAGAATTTTCTTCATATGTTGAATAGTGATATATACAAACCCATGTAAACAAAAGGTCTTTGGGGTTCTGCATTTTGAAGAGTACAAAGAGGTTCTGAGACCAAAATGTTTGAGAACTGCTAGCCTACTTCATCTGTTGCTTTCTGATAATAGGCAGACAAAATCTACTGTGCTGTGGGTTTGTGAATTTTTCCTTTTTTAAAAAAATCAGTTTTTGCTTTATATACTTTGATGCTTTATTGTTAGGAGCATAGAGTTTCATGATTATTATACCTTCTGGTTGGATTGTAACTTCTATCTTCATGAAAAATCCTTCTTTGTTCCCTCTAATGCTTTAGGATTTGGGAATAATGATTACATGAACCAACATTAACTAGAACCTGTGTGGGCCAGGCATAGACATGAAAGAGCGTTGGTCCTCATCCATGTGGAGAACACAGACACATGGAGGTAATATACTGTAGCAGGAAGAGTCTGGACTTTGGAGTCAGACAGTTCTGTGGTGAATTCTGAGTACTTCCTAGTTGTATGTCCTTGGGGACATGTGCTATGTTGGACTTTGAGCCTCAGTTTGTTCATCTGTAAAATGGGGTTCATAGCATCTACTTTACTGGACGTTGGTGAGGACTCACTGAGATAACGAATGAGGGGATGAGAGAAGCACCCTCAGAGTGCCCTGTATTGGTAACTCTGTCATCAGAGCTGCAACTGAGCCACGGGCCAGGAGAGCTACACCCCCTGCCCATCCGTGCCTCCTCACAAGGCCTTACAGGCAGTGGGGCGGGCACCAAACTTGGATTCAAACGATCTGAGCTATGCACCTTTAATTGGCTATCGAGTTGCTCCCCCGTGAGTCCCAGTTGCATGATCTGGGAAATAGGGAGGACCGCTCTGCCCTGCGTGATCCATCATGGGGTTGGCTGGGGATGGAATGAGATAACGAAAGGGAAGGGGCTTGGCATGATGACGGCACTGAGGTCGATGTGTCCTTGGCTTCAGGTGGGCTGAGGAATGGAAGGAGGCCCCCAGGGTCCCTGTCACCTCTCCTGTGCCCGGGCTGTGAGGAGGTCCTGCCAGCACAGGGTACCTGAAGTGGTAGGACAGAGTCTCCTCATTATTTCAGTCTCCTGGCGTCGTCTGCCTTTTGCAAACTTAGTGCTCCCCTGCCGGGTCACTGTCCTCATAGCAGCTACTGTCGAGCGCTGGCTGAACAGCCGGGGCGTGTGGTCTGTGTAATTGATAGAACTATCAGTGCTGGCAGGGACCTGCTGTCCCCACCATTTTCTATAAGAGGAAACTAAAAATTGACCTTCCCGACTCCTAGTCTAGAGCTCTTCCTACCACACCTCCAGCGCTGTTTTACTTTCCAGCCTTTTGGCTTCGTCAACAGTAAAGTCAACATCTGTCCCAGAGCCCCCGGCGGTGCGGCGCCTCTCTGCTGCGCAGCCCGCGCTCTAGGGCGGTCGGGCAGGCCTGCTCGGGTCGCCGGGCACCGCCCAGCAGTGGGCGCTGGCCGTAGCGGGGCTGGAGCCGGGCTCGCTGGTCACCAAATCCAGTGGCCAGGGAGATGAGCCTCAGTCCTTCCTTCCATGAGTCTGGCCACTGACAACCTCTTCAGGTTGTCCTGGATCTCACGTGGCTTGGAGAACAAAGGCAGAGGCCGGGCTTCTCTTGGGTCTGGGGCTTGGTCCAGCTCTAAGAGTGCCAGCCGGAAGTGCAAGCAAGCGGGATGGGGTGGACAGAGCTGGCGTTCTCTAGACAGGGCTGTGGGTGGAGAGAAGGCGGAATCGTGCTTCCCTTGCCCTCCGTTCCCAGTGTGCCAGGAGTCCCTAGGCTGTGGCTAGCTGGTGACCCTGGCTAGAAGGACATCAGAGAGGCAGTCACCTGTGCTGGCTAAGGGTGTGAACTCTGGAGCCAGACTGGGTTCTAATTTCAGCACTGCCACTTAAACCTCTCTGTGCTTCAGTTTCCCCATCTGTAAAATGGGGATATGAAAAACTGTAATTCCTTATAGAATTATTGAGAAGGTTAGAGTTAGTTTTAAAAATTGCTTAAATCCTTCCTCTCTTGAGTACCTGTTTAGGTCCTCCTAGGTGCCTGGTATGCTCTGAGCTTTCCCATATATTATCTTATTTTTTTTTTTATCCCAATAGCACTGTGAGGGAGGGAGGCATTATTATCTTCATTTTATGTGAGTAAACTGAGGCTCAGAGAGGGTCAGTCATTTGCCCAGAGTCACACAGCCAAGAAGCAGAGCCAGACTTCCTTCTGTGGACGTGAGAAGTGGCTGGGGGGAGTGCCATCTGGCCGGACACTGGCCCAGACCGCCTTGCAGGGGAGGAGGGCCCTAGGGGAGCAGACTGTTCCATGAGAGGCTGTAGCAGCTGTGACCATGTCAGCTGGGTCTGTGCCCTTAGAGAGCTCGCAGTCTGGAGGGAGAGCCAGCCGATAAACAAACACACAAATAGCCCGCAATCACAACCAGGCCACTCCCTGGCAGGGGGTGGAGAGGCGCTCCACAGCCTCCTCTTTGTGGAAAGTGGGAGAGCACTGGACACAGAGTCAAAGGTGCCGACGCTGTTAGGCTCTTGCCTCTATCACTTATGGGCTGTGGGAACTCAGATAAGATGCGACTCCCCGTGCTTCAGCTTCCCCGCCTGCAAAACAGGGATGGGGAGAATTTCTTTGCAGATTTGTTGGGAAGATTAAATGAGAAGCACTTGAAGATGTTTAAAACTGCTAGTGTTGGCAGGGCATGGTGCCTCACGGGTGTAATCCAAGCACTTTGGGAGGATAGCTTGAGGTCAGGAGTTTGAGACCAGCCTGGGCAACATAGTGAGACCCCATCTCTACAAAATATAGAAAAATTAGCAGGGCATGGTGGCATGTACCTGTGGTCCCAGCTACTTAGGAGGTTGAGAGGGGAGGATTGCTTGAGCCCAGGAATTCGAGGTTGCAGTGAGCTATGATGACACCATTGCACTCCAGCCTGGGAGACAGAGTGAGACCCTGTTTCAAAAAATAAAAATAAAAAAGAATTTGTTATGGAGGTGGTCCATGAAAAAACAAAACAAACCCAAAAAACCCTGCTAGTGTTAAGTGTTCCAAAGGTTTTGTGCAATCACTGGAGGTGGATGGCGCAGGCCCCCACTCTCTCATAGCCTGGCTATGGCCATGTGAGGCCCTGGGACCCCAGATTTATAAAATGTTGCAGCTGAGAACCATCTTCTAGCCTCTATCCTGACCACCCAGGGCCTGCGAAGGCAGCACTAAAGGTTCATAAACTATTCTCCATGTTTCCCCAAATCGACACAGAACGGTTCATTTGCCCGTAAATAAAACAGCAGATTTCTTTGCTGTTGGCTGGAATTACATGCTCTCAGGACAGAGCTTCTCTCATGCTGAACAGAAGTCGACTGGCACTCCATGCATCTCTGATTGATATAAAAAACAGAGGCAGGGAGGGGGAAGTGACTGCCTAGCAAGGGGACAGTAGGTCAGAGGGGCGTCAGGGACTTTGTGCTGGGGCTGCAGGGGAGGAAGTCCGGACCCCTGGGGAGGGCCCAGGGCAGGGCTGTGGAGGGGAAGCCCAGGGCAGGAGTGCCAGGGAATCCTGAGCTGACAATGGCCTCATTAAGGAGCGGGCGCTGTCTGGGAAGAGCCCGCAGCTCTGGGGGTGAGGAAGTAGTTGACTGATCCTCTTCTCCCCCACCCCAGCCAATGGAGCAATTGTCCTCTGCTGGGAGGGAGCTGGGGCCACAGCCTGGGAACGGCTGGACACTTGCCCTCGGGGCCACCGATGTGGTCCTGGCTTTCTCGCCTGGCCCCAGAATGGCTCCTCTGTGCTGGAGGCTGAGTTCAGGCCCCAGGAGGGCTACGGGGCCCTAGCTCTTCCAGCTGGCAGCTTAGGGCAGGGATGCTCACACAGGGCGCCCCACTTCCTCTCTGCCCCCTTCTGGGAAACCTGGGCTCAGCCCACTTCCCGTAGCTCCCCTGTGTTCAGTTCCACCCCCGATGCTTGGCGGCCGGCTGCTCGGCTTCCGGGTCTCAACCGCCTCGCCTGGGAAGTGGGAGCTGAGGCAGGAGTGCTTCCCCGCTGGGTGGGTGGCCCTCCTGGGGCTGTGGGCTTGGTCGTCAGGACGGCTGGGGCTGCCTGGCACTCGGTGGACAGGGGCTGGGCCGCCAAATTCCTGCCATGTCTGGCACAGCCCTGCACAACCAAGGATCATCCTGCCCAATGCTGATGGAGGCCCTGCTGAGAAGCACAGATGGATCAATGTTTTCCGCCATCGTTTTTAAGGGAGAGCAACCCTGTTTCCAAATGATGTGGCGAGTGGGGACTCAACGGATAAACAGATGAAAGGGGCAAGGGTGGTTAGGGCTGGTTCAGGGCACCAGGCACTCGTCTGCCCCCGCGGCCCCTGCCCAGTGTGGCCCCCGCCCAGGTCCTCACACGGCTGACATGGGTTCTCTGCAGTTGGTGCGCGCTATTTGGCCGTTCTGGGTGTTGTGTTGGCCGGGAGTCTACTCGGATTGGTTGGACTTCTCCTGAAACCGGGCCGTGTCTGTGCCGTACCAGTTGGCACTCTTTACCCCTGTGTACCAGTCATGGCGTGTGCTTTTGTTTAATTCTAAGAGATATGATGGGCAGATGTGCTTTGGGGATAACTTCTTGTGGCTGTGAATTGTCCTTGGCCTCCTGGGCCTACCTGGACCAAGCTGGCTGACTTGGCACACCCCACGGCCAGGAGAGCAGAGGGGTTCCCAAACTTGATGTTGCAACTATTACAGGGCCGCCTGCAGGGACCCCAGTTCAGCACATCTCCCTCCCAGGCGACTTCACAGAGTGCAGACCAGGATGACAAATGCTGGCTCAGACGGGGGCTGTGCACAGGCCACTGCCTCTCTCCAGGGCCCTGCTGCGGGGCCTCCTGCAGGCTGAAATGAGAACTCTCTCCTGGAAGCTCCACATATCCTGGAATTCCCTCCTCTGTCCTGTCCTATTCCCTGTCCCCCTCTGCCTGGGGTCGTTGTTGGGTGCATGTCCGTTTTATCTGCCCTAGCACCCTGCTCAGGGCTGTGACTAATAATGGTGTTAGCAGGCATCTGTGTGTCCAGGCCCTGCTCTGAGTGCCTTATCATCTCATTTAACCCTCTTGACAATGCCGTGAGACACCTGCCATTATTATCAGCCCGTTTACAGATGAGAATCAGAGGTAATTGAGTAACCTGCCCAAGGTCACACAGTGGGGGGTGTCCTGATCTGACCCGGCTCACAAACACTGAGCACAGGGAGGGCAGCCAGCACTGTGCTCTGCCCCTGGGTGAGTCGGGCCTGGTGCTGTTATCAGTGTTACCAATGAGAACCTGAGCCTTAAGACCTCCCAGAGGTTTGTGCTTAAGGAAAGATCCCACGGATGGAGAACTGCTGGGGTCCTGGGGAGGATAGCTCATCTTTACGGGGTGTTTGGGAGTCATAGCTGTTCTCTTGTTTCATCTTCACGGCAACCAGGGAGGCATGCATGGACAGTCCCCATTTCACAGATGAGGAAACTGAGGCTTAAAGAGGTTGATTTACTCAAGGTCTCCCAGGCAGTAAGTGGATGGAGCTAGATTTGAACAAAACTCCGACTCACCCAATATCCCATAATTTTCCCATTGCCCCACAAGTCAAGATTGTGCCAAAGTCAAGAAAACTAAAAGAGCCTGAGATTTGCCACTCCCCAACCCTCCCTGGGGGGCTCCGAGGCCAGCTCGGGGTCCGATGGAGACAGAGAGGTCTGTGCCCTGTTGACCCAGTTCTGTGGCGAGGCTGCTCGGGGTCAGGGAAAGGTGCATTCTTCCCTCGGCTCACATTACCCAGCCTCTGGCTTCCTGGAATTTTTGTGCAAATTCCAAATCACTTGGCAATAAGTTCTCTTCCCCACACTGTCTGCAAACAGGAACTGAGCACCCTTCAACTTCCAGACCACACACTTTCACACCCTTTTCTGCTTTAAACTGGTGCCAGGGCCCTCCTGGGGGAGAGCAGATCTGATAGGAAACCGGGAGTCAGAGTGTGGGCAGAAGAGCCAGGCGGGCAGACACCGGTGTTGGATAACACCGTCCTGGCCACGCTCATCTCTGAGAAAGGACCTTGGACCCAGTGTAAGTCCCTGGCCTGCTACTTCTTGTGCCACTGTGGGGCTGCATTTCCCCTGTCTGGGTCCCAATTTCTCCACGTCTTAAAGGAAAACAATGATGCCATCCTGGTGAGAGCATCAGGTGAGATTATGTATGTGAAGAGGTTTTATCACTATAATTATTTGACTACCTGGAGGTCAAGTGTGTCTGCCAGTGTTGTTTGGCAGAATCTCTGTGATGATGGAGAGGTTTCATATCTGTGCTCTCCACACGTGGCTACTGGGCACTTGAAATGTGCCTAGTGCTACCGAGGAGCTGGATTTTAATTTAATTTTGTTTAGTGAGGTTAAATTCACATAACATAAATTAACTATCTAAAAGTGAACATTTCAACGGCATTTAGTATATTCACAGTGTTATGCAAGCATCACTTCTATCTAGTTCTAAAGCATTTGTGTCAGCCCCCAAAGAAACCCTGTGCACATTAAGCAGTTGTTCCCCGTACCCCCCTTCCCCCAGCCCTTGGCAGCCACCACAATAGTTTCTGTCTCTATGGCTTTGTCTATTCTGGGCATTTCATATAAATGCAGTCACACAGTATATGACCTTTTGTGTCTGGCTTCTTTCACTTAACATAATGTTTTCTAGGTTCTTCCATATTGTAACAAGCATTCCCCTCCTTTTTTTTTTTTTTTTTTCTTAGAGACAGGGTCTTGCTTTGTTGCCCAGGCTGGAATGTAGTGGGATTCATAGCTCACTATAACTTTCAGCTCCTGGGCTCAAGCAATCTTCCCTCCTCAGCCTCCCAAATAGCTGGGACTACAGGCGCATACCACCATTGCCAGATAATTTTTAAATTTTGTTTTATAGAGATGGGGTCTCACTATGTTGCTCGGGCTGGTCTTGAACTTGTGGGCTCAAGGGATCCTTCCACCTCGGCCTCCCAAAGTGCTGGGATTATAGGTATGAGCCACTGTCTCTGGCCTGCAATTTTTTTAATTAAAATTTTTTTTTTTTTAGAGATGAGGTCTTGCTATGCTGTCCAGGGCAGTCTTGAACTCTTGGCCTCAAGTAATTCTCCCACCTAGGCCTCCCAAAATTTTGGGATTACAGATATGAGCCATCGTACCTGGCCATGCATTCCTTTTTAATTGCTTCGTTTTAGTTAATATTAATTAATTTAAGTTTAAATAACTACATGTGGCTGGTGGCGACTATAGTGGTGACAACCAGGAAGCTCTGGTACCTTCTGGGCAGTGAGGCCTCCCAGTGTCTGCTGGTACCTGAGGGAAGCCCACGGGAGGGTAGAAGGAGCCAGAGAATGAATGACTGAGAAGGGTGTCCCAGTTCCCCAAAGCAGTCCAAAGCTTAGATGTGTGACTGGCACACATTTAGAATGTTCTGAGGCCACATGTACTGTATATGTCAACTCACTGAATCCTGGCAGCCGCCCTGTCCTGCCATCATCCCTGATCTACAGAGCAGGAGATGGAGGCCCAGGGTAATGGGGTAGCTTGCTCAAGGTCACTCAGCTGGTAGGCGGGGAGAGAAGGGTCTGTGAACCTTCCTGAGGCCCGTGAGCCTCACCAGGGGCTACACAGGCCCTTTGGCCTGAGCCCGGAGCTGGCCGGGGCAGGCAGGCCAGGACCCCAGCGGCACACGCCGTGCACACCTTGAGGAAGCGCTTTCTGGTTGCATCTCGTGCCAGCCTGTCTGAGCTAAGGGCCCCCTGGGACCTGGGTGCCTCTCTGAGTCAGGAAAGGGTAGCCGATGGGACCCCCAGAGCAGGATTGGGGGGAGCGCCCATCGATTCCCGTGGTGCGTCAATGAGTAACCCGGCCTGTCCCGGGTTACTCTCAGGTGCTCCTAGTGCTCTCTGCAGGTCCCCACTGTTAATTGATCTGGGAAGGGGACTCGGTTAATTGCCCACCCAGAGTAAACAGGGCTGGTTGAAACGGGCTGATAGCAGATAGCTTTCCTTGGCTGTGCTGCCCTTTGCCCTTGGGGAAGGGGAAGGGGCAGTGGCAAGGGGCCCGGAGTGCGGGGCAAGGGGCGGTCCTGGGAGTGTCTTTGCAGTGGGGGAGGGAAGATGGGCTCTTTGGGGCCCGGGGAGTCAGGCTGTGTGTCCTTCTGGAAGCAGAGTCCTCGCTGGGCTCCCCGTTTGCTGTGCCCTGCCAGAGGGATGGGGAAGGGGCCCGCAGGACTCACATCCAGCTCTCCTCGTTCCTCCCTCCATCTGTCTGTCCATCCATCTCTTCATCCTCCTTTCAATATCCTTCCATCCCTCCTTTCTTCCATGCACCCATTCTCCCCTTTTATCCGTTCATGCATGTCTCTCTCCTCCCTCTCTCCTCCAATTCATCCATTCTTCTCTTATTTATTCATCTGAAAGTCCATCCCTCCCTGGTTCTTCCCTCCCTTTCCACCTGGCCCCACCCTGCCACACATTCTGCTTCCTGTCCCTGTGTGGTGACCACCCTTTTCGAGAGAGCTAGGGAAAGGGGGATGGGCCTCCCTGGTCCCTCCAGTGGCGACCAAGCCCAGCCAGTGGGGCTCTGAGTCTGGGCCCCTGTAGCCCTGGCGGAGCTCCCTGCCCGACTGCAGACGTGCTGGCCACTCGCTCAAGGTCAGATGGAGTCCCACAGTCCCAAGGGAAGGACAAAACTTTGTTCCTTCAACCTAGGGACTATATAACTCATTGTCCAAACAGGGACACATTGGAGAGTGAAAGTGGTGCTATTAACACTGGGGGTTACCACACCTGGGCAAGAGGGGTAGCCCTGACTAGTCCTGGGCAAAGAGGGACATTGTGGCCTCCTTCAGTCCCGGCCTTGGGAGGGCCTGTGACTCAGGCATTCTTTCTCTCCCAGAGCTGAGCTGGATTTTGGAGTTGACCCTGTGAATAGACCAGTTGGTCCGAGTTTGGTGTCTGACTCCCTCTGGGATCTGAAGCCCATGCTCCAGGTATGACATAGAATAGTCCCAAAAGGGCTTTCGGAAGTTATCTCATCCAACTACCCTGTATGGAGGGCAGTGTGGAGATTGTCACACCCCGTACAGATGGGGACACTGAGCATGAAGGGATTTGCTAGAGCCTTACAGCTGGAGAGACCCCTAAGCCTGTCCTCGGGTTACTCAGTAAAATAACATAAAGAAAATCAGATCTATAACCCCATTTCTAAGTCCCAAACGTGTGCCTGTTTTACAGAGGGGACACCTGAGGCGGGAGTGGGGAGGTGACTTCCTGGTTATACCCCACAGGCTGTGGGGGGATCTTGCCTTTGTCTAGTGAGGTGAGACAGCTCGACCCCAGGGCAGGCTCTGGCCCAAGGACTCCAAGAACTAGCAACAGTGACAATAGCTGCCATTTTTTGAACCATTGTTAAGTACTGGACCTAACCTTGTGCTTTACATATTTTACGGTGGCTCAGCCAGTTCAGGTGGGAGAACAAGGTGGAGGCTGGAGAACAGCTCGATTTGGAACCCTCTGATCCTGCTCTCCACCCTCCTGTGTTGCTCTCAGGTTGATCCAGGGGCAGAGTGTGTTCTGCCCGGGCCCTGCCACCTCCCATCAACCCCTGACCACTGCAGCTGGGAGATAAGATAGCACTGGCCCATTAATCAGGGCTGCCTGGCAGGGAGGGCTGGGCGTGGGGTGAGACAAGCTGCATCCCAGGTGGAGATAAGCCCCCTCCTCCGGCCCTCTCGGGGGCTGGGCATGGAGGTTGCTGGGCAGTTTGGCCCAGGTGCGGTTCCCAGGTACCTGGATCGGGTGGGTTGGGCCGATGGCGGCGCTGGGGCAGCCCGCGCACTGGGAGGGAGGCAGGCTGGGATGAGAGGAGCCGGGAGGCCTGGGCTCTGGCCTCAGCTCTTGCAGCTGCCTGTGTCCTTAGCTAACTCACTGCACCTCTCTTGGCCTCTGTTTTTACATCTGAAAAAAAAGGGGAGGGGAGACAGGGATTGGACTAGATGACATGAAGGACCCTTACACTTTAAAGGTCATCAGGGACCAGCACTGCGGTGGGTGAGGGGCAGACTCACCTGGCAGCAGGGAGAGGAACAGAGGGTATGTGTGGGCAGAGGTGCCCCTTGACTAAGGGACAACAGGCTGGGTGGGATTTGTCCCAGCACCTGTCTTAGTCACCCTCCCAGGAGAGCAAATGGGTGGTGGCAGTGCGGGGCCTGGGGGGACAGGAGGCAGAATGGGCCCTGGAGCCCCTGTGCACTTCAGGGGACCAGGCCACACAGTGGCTAAGCACCCAGGCACTGGAGTTGTGGTGTTTAATTCAAATCTGAGCTCTGCTACTGCCCTGTGTGATCTCAGGTGGGTTACTCAACCTCTGACACCTCAGTTTCCTCATCTACACAGTGGGCATGATGATAGCCTCTACCTTGTCATTTTTGGGAGGAGCTGCTAGGAAGATGAATGTAGAGTGCTCAGCTCGATGCCTGGCAGATGGCAAGTGCTCAGTAAATATTAGTCCTTATTTCTTTCCTGTTTAGGGCACATTCTCCGTGACCATGCTGTGGCAGAGATGGGGCAGCTCAGCCTCAAAGCAATTGCTGGCCCGAAGGTGCCGATTATAAAGTTGTGTTATAGTTTCATAACTAATAAACATTACACTTAAAATGACCAACATTTATGATCTCACAATAATATAATAAATAATTATAATAAATAATTCTGCGGATCAGGACTTCGAGTGTCCTAGCTGGGTGGCTCTGACTCAGGGTCTCTCGTGAGGTTGCCGTCAAGTGTTGGCCGGTGCTGCAGTCATCTGAAGGCTTGGTTGGGGCAGGAGGATCTGATTCCAGGTCCACTCCGGTGGCTGTTGGCCAGAGACCAAGTGGGCAGCTCAAGAGACCTCATGACACGGCAGCTGGCTTCCCCGGGGCAAGTGATCCAAGCGAGCCAGCCTGGCAGAGGTGCAGCGCCTTCCATTCCTTGTCTCTGAGGTTGCCCACCCTCACTGCCACTTGTTCTATTCACTGGGGACAAGTCACTCCGTCCAGCTGATGCTCAAGAGAAGGGAGGAGTCTTGGGGAATTTGTGGACATGTTTTAAAGCCACCACACACGTGGGAGCGCATTCTATGTCCAGGTGCTCTGTTGTGGGAACAAGACACACGTCTCTAATCCCCACAACCACCTTCTAAGTCAGGAACGGATGAGAACACAGTTCAAAGGGGTTAAGCGCTTTGCCCAAGGCCGCCCAGCCAGCAGGTGCCCGTGGTGCTGTCGGGTCCCAGAGCCTGGCCATTCCCACCACACCAGGCGACCTCCAGCTTCTGCCACAGCCAAGCCAGCCTTGGCTTGGACTTCCAACTGTGTGACCTCAGGACCAGCTGGGGTAAGGGACCTCCTTGGCTGTAGGATGAAAAGTAATGTGCGAGGCACAGGGCACGGGCAGAGCGGGGACTCTCAGAGCCACACAGACCTGGGTTCCAGTTCTGACTATCATTTGCTTTGTGCCTCAGTTTCCTCATCTGTATGTTAGAAGCAATATGATCCACCGGCAGGATGGCTGCTAGGATTAGATGAGGTATGTATGCAGTAGGTGTGCAGTGCTGGCTGTTATGATGGGATGGGCCAGGTGGCTTGCAAGCTGGGCTGATAGAGGGCTGCCCTCCCTCAGAGTAAAATGTTCTCTTACTGGAAGCAACGTGCCCCCTCCTGGTCTGGGGACCCCAATCCAGACCTGGCTCAGTGAAGACAGAACATCTGAGGCATGTTGCTTTGCCAGCCCTGTGAGCAGGCGGAGGCCAGGCCCACACCCATCAGCGCAGGAGCCCCTGGCTGCGGCAGGATCAGGCCAGGCTACCAACTGCCCCCAGCACTCCCCACCTGCCTCTTCGTAGGCTCAGGGGGTCATGGCTGGGAACTCCCTGCAGCCCTTCCCTCTGTCTTCCCAGCGCCTCCCCACATCTGCCCCTGGGAGGGGTCTGCACGCACTTCTCGCTTCTGCCAGCAGAGGGAGCAGGTGCTGTGTCTGGGAACACCGGAGGCTCCAGGTGAGGAGACCGCTGGCAGGGGGTGCTCTTGTCCTGGACTCAGCCCAGAGGCTGGAGGGAGTGGGTGACTTGGTGCAGAGCTGGCAACGGTGGGGGCTGCATCCTAGACCTCCAGGAAAAAGACCAGTCTCAATTCCTTAGAGACCAGGACAAGGAAGAGAAGGGATGGAGTTCCCTGGGCCTGAGATCTCAGATCTCGCCTCTGCCTCACGTGCGACCTAGAGGAGGAACAGAAGTCATCACTGTTTACTCCACGATCCATTGAGTGCCTACTGTGTGCCAGGCCTGCAGAGGAGAACAAAGCAGGTGCTAGTGGAAGTAAACAGGAGGCTGAGATGGGCAGCACTGGGCCCACTCGCTCACCTAGGTTACCAGGTGGGATGGGGGAGCGAGTCTGTGAACGGGAACTGCCTCCTCTGCATTGCCCTTCTCAGCCCTGGGCTCCTGTTGTCACCAGCAGTCACCACGCATCCCCATAAGGACCTGGCAGTGAGCAGGGAGGGGTAGCCCACCAGACACCTGCGGAACCATCCGTGGAGCAAACCGGCTGGAGGCCCTGGCTCCTGGCCTGGCTCAGTCACTTCCAACTGTGTGATCTTGGCTAAGACACTTCACTTCTCTGTTTTGGCAGCTGCAAGGCAGTGGTAAGGATTCCTACGCGGTGCGAGGACCGTGACGTGTTAATCCTGGCTCTCCCCTTGCCAGCGTGAGGCCTTACACACCGTGCATTGGTTTCTACTGCGGCTGTAACAAATGGCCACAAGTTCAGCGGTTTAAAACAACACAGGTTTATTACCTCCCAGTTTCCACGGGTTGGGAGTCCAGGCATAGGTTAGCCAGGTCCTCTGCTCAGGGTCTCACAAAGCTGCAATAGAGGTGTCGGAGGGGGCAGGTAGGGTCATCTGAGCCTTGGGCACTTCTTCCAAACTCATGTGGTTTTGGCAGAATTAATTTCCTGGCAGCTGTGGAGCTCATGGAGGCTGCATCGTCCAGGCCAGGCCAGATCTCTCTGGTGCATCACCATCTTTAAAAGGGCCACCCAGTCAGGCCGCACCCTCCCAGGGTAACCTCTCTTCTGATGAACTCAAAGTCAATTGATCTTAACATCCCATTTCATTCCCTGGGCCTGCCCACACCCAGGGAGAGGGGACTGTGCAGGGCGTACACACCAGGGGGCCAGGATCTTGGAGGCCATCTTACAGTGATCGATATGACAAAATGATTTTTACTAATAATCATGTAATGATCAGTAGTTACTTTCATAACTTGTTCTTTAGTTTTGAAACACACATAAAGGAAGTGTCAATTTTAAAGATATTGCTCAAATTCAGTAAAATGTTGTTCAGGCTGCTCTCAAACTCCTGGCCTCAAGCGATTCTCCCCCCTCAGCCTCCCAAGTGCTGGGATTACAGGCGTGAGCCACCGTGGCTAGTGGCCATGCCTATTAAATGCTAGTAGCATGCCTAGGCATTGTGACACCAAAACAACCCCACTCTTTTCTAACTGTCCCTAGGGGACAATACGACTCTCTGTCGAGAACCCCAGGACAAGATGATTCTAAAGTCCTCTGAACAGCGGTGTTCTGTGAGTCTGTGGTTCTATGATGCTTGGGTCTCAGCAACTTCATCTGTCAAGTGCGCAAGGGAAGGGGAGAGGCTGGGAAGGCAGATGTCTGCTCTTCAGCTCTCCCTGCCTTTGAGGCAGACAGGAATCATTACACAGCGAGAATCAAGATCACTGACTCGCCTCCAGGTGGTCAGAGGAGAAAGGACAGAAGGATAGAAGGGGCCAGGACAGAACTTTCCAAGGAGTGGGAGGGAGGGGAGGCAGAAACCAGAACGCCCAGTCCCAACAAGGGGCCCCCTGCCCCTCCCCAAGGCCCTTCCCCGTGTCCCTGGCGTGGGGGATGGAGGGAGAGCCATCTCCCGAGACGCTGGCACACTGGCCTCTGTCTGTCATGATGCCCTTATTAGTGGCTCCCACATCCATTGGCGGGACCTCATAAGTGGGGCCTGCCTGACCTTTAGGGCAGCAGATGCTGCGTCTGGCAGGGCTCATCAAAGAACCCCGGGACCAGGAGGCCCCAGGCCTGGGCTGGTGCCCAGGGCTCTGCCTTCTCTCCTGCAGGCTCTCAGCCCCTTCCTGCCCCTGGTCTTTGCCATGGTGGGGGCAATTAGGTGGGTCATGTTGTGCTTACCCCAGTGGGTTCTGGTGGAGCCAGAGGGGAGGAGGTGGGTTCACACTGCCTGGATGCCAAGCTGGTTCCCACACTTCCCTACTTGTGTCACTCTGACAAGCTCCCCAACCTTTCTGTCTCGTTTGTTCTCACATCTGCAAAATGAGATACAACAGCCCATGTCTCAGCATTGCTGTGAGGCTTACGTGAGGCAATCTGGGCACAGGATGGAGAAGAGTGCATGCATACAGTGGGTGCTCAGTAAGTGGTAGTCCTTGCTATTCTGCGTGGAGCCCCACCTCTCCCTTTGTCCCCGGCCCTGGCGACTGTGGTGCACACTCTATGCCTTGGAGGGTTCAAGCCGTTTGCTGCAGGTTCCACCATCAGCCAGTGCGGGCAGGGGACTGCCGCCTCCAAGCACACGCTCTCCCACCCTGCAGCGAAGAGAGGGGTTCCTGGGAGGGAAGGAGCAGCCTCAGTGTGCACTGAGCCCCAGCTGCCTCCATGGTAGAGCTCAGGGAGCCCCTCCCTGCAGACACAGGTGCAGACGCGGGCTTGCGAGCACTGTTAGGGCGTCTTCATCTTCAGCTATATACCGTGGTGGAATGTGTGCCGGGAGCCCGAAGCGAGATGCCCTTGGGAACTGCCCAGGCCTTAGGGAGGGAGGTCTTGACAGGCCCATGAGTGGCTCCCTGAGTCCCGCCAGCAGCTCAGGAGCCTGCTCTGCTCCATGCTAGGGAAGGTCGCACACAGTGCGAATGGGAATGGAGCGGGTCTCAAGGGCCACAGCCAGGCAAACAGGGCACCGCTGGGGCCCCTCGCTCCCCCCCCAACAGGATCCACCCCGGCCTTCCCGGCTCGCTAGCTGCTAGATGGGGAGAGTAGGACTGTGGCTGGTGGGGGGGGACAGAGGGGCTTCTGGCGATGTGCTGGGTCTGAGGTCAGAAGCCCCACGTGCCAGTCCTGGTTTGGCATTCATTATTATGGAGTGTAGTATTTAAGCTAACAGAATAGTTACGGTGCTCTCACTACAGATGCCAATGAATAATCGATATGAATTAATAATGAGAATAACTATTTTTTAAGTGCTCACCATGTGGCAGGCATTGTGCCAAGTGCTGTCTGTGAACTGTGTCCTTTAATCCTCTTGGGAATCTTAGGAGGAATCTCCCTTTTCAAAGAGGAAACTGCACTGTGACAGATGGTGACTTGTCATGGTCACACGGCAGGCAAAGGGTGAAGGCTGGGACTGGATCCTGTGATGTCTACTTCACAGGTCACCCTCTGTGCCATGGACAAAAGTGCCATCTATTCTCTGAGAGCCACTCTACCTCTCTGAACTTCCTCTGCTCATTAGCAAAATGGTTTTAAATACTTTCATCCTGGTTACGTCAGAGGGTAGCAGTTAGAACCACTGCATGAGGGATGTCACGAGTACTTGTAAGTTCATTCATTATTTAAACAGTGATGAGTTATGGAGCCCTTATCTTGTGCCAGTGGCTATTCTAGGGCCCAGAGATACGGCAGTGAACGGGACAGGCAAGGTCCCTGCTCTCCGGGGATCTATACTCTAGCATGAGAGTGGGGAGATGTACGAGCAACAAATGAATGAATAAACAATATGGTGTTTCTTTCTTAGAGTGCTCAGCACTCAGATTAAAATAAGAGGGTGATGGAACTCAACGTACATCAGAGGGACCGACAGAGAGAGGCAGTCTGGGTGGTTACACTTGGAGTTGAAGGCTGTTGACACAAAGGAGCCAGCCACGGAAGGAGCCTTACTGGGGAGGAGAGAGTGAGGGGCTGTGACGGGTGGCCGGAGCCCAGCAGGTGGAGGGAGAGCAGCACGAGAGGACAGGCAGGCTGTCGCCGGGCTTCAGGCCTTGGCGGGGCGTTTGGATCTCGTTCTCAGGGCACCTGGAGCCGGGTTGTGTTGCAGTAAACTAGACCAACAGTGGCATAAACAAATAGAAGTTTATTTTTCTCACTCGAAAAGAAGACTGGAGCCAGATGGCTGTTGCTACTGGCTCGGTGGCTTGACTGGGTTTGGGCTGACATTTTTGTGGCTGTCTGTGCTCTCCTCCTCCTGCTGTACGTGGTGTACACGGCAGATTCTGCTGGCTTCTCCTTAATCAGAACTGCTCTTAGCTGCAAGGGAGGCTGGAAAGGGGAGCCAAGTATAGGAATGAACTTTTCTGGTCCTAAGGTAGAAACAGGAAGGAGAGCTAGGCTGGAGGGTGGGAGTGGAGCCCGAGATTCTACATTTTAGACACGCTCACAGCAGATGCTGCTGGAAGAACACAGGTGGTGCCACTGCAGAGTTTTAAGTAAGAAAGTACTCACCTGATTTCTGTGGCTCTGGGGAGAGTCCAGCGTAGGGAAGTGTGGGGACACGAGGAAACCAGTTAAGAGACCAGAGATCACTTGGTCACTTGGGTTAGAGTAGTGGCAGGAGAGATGGGGCTGGTGGTTAGGCTTTAAAAAATGTATTTTTTAACTTTCTAATTTTTAAAATCATAAAATACACATAACATAAAATTTACCATTTTAACCACTTTTAAGTGCTTATGGTTCAATGGCATTAAGTACACTCACAATATTGTACAACCATCACACTATTCATTTCCGGAACTTTTTCATCACTCCAAACAGAAACGCTGTACCCATTAAACAATAACTTCCTGTTCTCTGCCCTCAGTCCCCGTCACCTCTATTATACTTTCTGTCTCTACGAATGTGACTATTCTGGGTGCCTCATATATTAGAATAATACAATATTTGTCCTTTTGTAACTGGCTTATTTTAGTTAGCATAATGTCTTCAAGGTTCATCCGTTTCCTTCCATGTTAGGGCTGGATGACATTCCATTGTATGGATGCGCCACGTTCCCCTGCAAATGGATGTGGGTCGTTTCCACTTGGCGGCCATGGTGAATAAGGTGAATAAGGCTGCTATGAACACTGGTACGCAAGGATCCGTTGCATCCGGTGGTTGGTTTCCGCTGTAGTTTGGAGCAGGACCGTCAGGACTTGCTGACAGGAGGAAGAAGGCAGGAGGAGGATGAAGAATGACTCCTGGGTTTTTGGCTTAGTGGTGCTGGTGGTGTTTATGGAGTTGGAGAAGAAGCTGTAAAGTGCTCTGCAAACATCAGGTAGCATTATTTTATTCAGAACTGTTTTAAGGACTTATCAGCCATGAAATTGTCCTAATAAAAGGACCAAAACCTCCCTTTAATAAGTCACGCACCTGGGGCCTGGGCACTCGGGTTTCCATCCTCCCCCAATAACCCCGCATTTGAATCAGCAGTTGGCAAAGTACGGCCCACGGAGCAAATCCAGCTCACCACCTGGTCTGTGCTGCCGAGCTAAGAACAGCTTCACATTTTTAAATATAAAATGTGAAGAAAAAGACTCTGTAGCCCTTCAGCTAGAACAGTTGGTCAGTTTTGCCTCTTGGCCCTGCGGAGCCCAAAATATTCACTCTCCGGCCCTTTGCAGGAGTCGTTTGCCGGCCCCTGGGCTACGCAGCCGCGGCGGCTCCACCAAAGGGGACGTGTGCCACCGAAGGGGACGTGTGCCGAGTGGGAATAACAAGACACAGCATAACAAAACCCTCCGCAGCACGGCTGACCTGCTGCTGGAGCGGTTTTCTGTTTGGACGCACACGTGCCAGTTATAAGACACGGCGGCCACACGCCCTCCCCAGCCCGCCGTACCACCCACCCCGGGCGGGTCCTCCGCGGCCACCACCGCAGTGACAGCTTCAGCCAGCTGAGCCTCTGGGACCCGTTCACGCCACGCCGTGCTGTTCACCAGAACGAGTGATTTACTCAGCTTCTAAATTTTAAATGGTGCCTATGTTCCCCAGGAAGCTGTCTGGTTTAGAAAATTGCCAATAATAAATCCATTTTTGAACCTCAAGAAAGGTGTTCAAGTTTATAAGAGAAAAGCAATCTCTCCTCATCCTCGCTAAATACATGCTGTGTAAATAATTACAAATAACGGGTTGAATGGGTGCTAAATTATCAGCTTGTCACAATGTAATCATGCCTCTTATTTTTCTAATTAATCATGCAAAAAATCCATTTGCTGGTTTCTCCCTGGTGAGGCCTCCTCCCCGCTCCTAAATGACCCAGGAATCCGTGGTGCTTAGTCCGTCCCTGGGCTTAGTCGCGCTTGGAAACGCCTATCGGAAAGACATCAGGAGAGGGTGACCCCTCCACTCCGGGTTTTCAATGGCTGGGACCAGTCCTGGGCCGTCCTGCAGGGATGCTCTGCTCTGGTTTTCATGCAGGTTGTGGGCCTGCCCGACTCTCAGGCTCTCAAAGGGCTAGTTCTTTAAGTTCATGTTCACTCAGCTCCCTGGGGGCTGAGTCCTAAGAGGCAGTGAGCTTTGGTCCCAGCCTGCACCCCCTCCCTGAGCCTCTAAGGCCAGGGGTTACATCTAGACCCAGGGCATCCTCACGCCCCTCTGCTTGGAGCCTGTTGTGATTTCTACCAAGTTGGTCTCAGTCAGCATCAAACCACTTCACTGGAGTGAAGCTTCTCAAACTCTCAGGACGTAGGATGCTATGTCCTGACATGGGGATGTCACCTTATCCGCCTTTGAAGGTGCAGGGGTAGGGCGGGACGTCCTTCTAAGTTTACCCACCTGCTCTGCAGTAATTACTTCTGTGTACCAAGGGAGACGGGGAGTGAAGGTCTTTGTGGGCTACAGGAGGTCCTGGGCTATGAATGTCTACTTGATCCGCCTTTGCATAACCAAGAGGGGCTCCCAGGAGTCTCTGCGCCCAGGTGAGAATATTGGTTCCAGGGTGACTTGCTGGTTCACCTGGTGGAAGTGGCTAGCAGCCTCTGTCCTGTGAAGTCCATGCATTCCACAGGTGTTGCCCAGCACCTCTGACGTGCTGGCACTGTCCTAGGCACTTGGGATACACCAGTGAGCAAAACAGACCAAGATCAATGCAGAGCCTCAGCTCAGATCTACTGGGTTTGAATCTCTAGGAGTGGGGCCACATGGCGGTGTGTTAAGTTCTGCTCTTGAATACAGTGCGGTGCTGGGGCCCAGATAGCTGGGTGTGTGTGTCCAGGACACCGGAGAAGGCTTCCCACAAGAGGAGGTGTTTGACAGGGTCTTGAATGCTGAGTGGGATTCACCAAGACACACAGGGGCAGGGCAGGGGAGGGGCACACCTGTGGGAAGGTCTGGACGTGAGCAAGAGCTGGGTGAGCTCAGAATGGTAGGATCCACTTGGCAGGGGCCTGGGATGATTTAGGAGCAGGGTTTGCCCACAGAATTCCCAGTTTTTTGCAAATAAATCAGTTCCAGGAGGGGCCACTCAGAGAAGACACCTGCCTGTGGGGTGGCCTGGGGCCTGCCTCTGGGGGGGGCTTTGAATGCTTTGCAGAGGGTTTGGACTGTGTGTGCGTAGCCCCGTTCTCAGGGTCCCCAGCAGTGAGCAATGCTGCAGGGTGCTGTTCCCACAGACCTCAAGGCTGGTGGTGCCCCTGCAGTTGAGCCCTGCCCCCTTCACATCCACGGGTTCCGGGTCTCCCCAGGTCTCCCTCCCAGGGCTGGCTCTGTGGGTGCCTGTCCCAGAGGAGCTCCTTGACACTCTGGCTCATCCCCGACTGTTCAGGCGATCACATTGAATAACTTCTCTCCTTCCTAGGTGCTGCGTGCCACACCTCCTGATTTAGGTCCCAAATTCATTAGCACCTGCTTTGTTCTTGCTCTGGGCACCTCCAAGGGTGGGGATGGTTCCCCTGGGCCTGTTTTCTAAGCTCAAAGTGGTTCTTTGTGTACAATGTTTCTGACTGTGGGCTGGGCCCCAAACCTTGAGTCCCTGAAACAGCAGCAGGTGGGAGTTTAGGGCAAGGGTCCTCGAGTTTGGTCCTTGGACCACACGAGCCTGCGTCATCCTGTTGGAAGTGCACATCCTCAGCTCAGATCCACTGGGTTTGAATCTTCTAGGAGAGGGGCCGGAGACGGATTTTTGGACATGCTTCCCAAGTGGTTCTCATGCACGTAAAAGTTTGAGGACGACTGGATAAGAGAGGAACTCCTTAACATCTTGGGAAGCTGGGGTTAGGTCTCCTTGCTTGGATGCATTTAGCTCCCAGAGGTACGGGGGTCTTGGCCCAGCTGGCCTCTGCCTGAGGGTGTCTGGGTTTCCAGAGTCACTAGCCATGAGGCTTTTGCTCCGAGGGGAGAGGGTGAATCTTCCTTATTTAAAACTAAGTTTCCTTCCCTAGGATGTCACCTGTGGCTCTGCTTCTGCCTGCTGGAGTCACACCAAGCGAGCCCAGTGCTCCTTCCAGATGGCAGCCCTATGGACATCTGAAGGCTGCTGTCCTCCCAAGATCCTCGGCTGGCTTTTGTGGCCAGTCTTTATCTGTTGTGATCTCTAGACACTGCTCTCCTGGGTGCTCTCTTGAATGATGACTCTGGGCTCTGAACTGTCTATGTAGTCTTATTTAGTCCTCCCGGCATCTCCTTAAGGTTGGCTTTATTATCTTCATTTCGTAGGTAAGCAAATGCAAGCCGAAAGAGGTGAAGACACTTTCCTAAGTTTACATGACTAGTTTGTGCCAGAGCTGGGATTGGAACCCAAGGTCTGCTAGGACTCCAAGGCCAGAGTGCTTGTGTGACCCCCCCGACTTTATGGACAGAGAAACTGAGGCTCAGAGAATTAGGACTACCTAAATCACACTGCAGCAAGCGGGAGGGCTGGGCTTTGACCCCACAGCCTGCATTCTTAAAAATCCTAAAAATCTGCCAAATCCTGCCTTCCCACGTGGCCATCATGCCACGCCAGAGGCTGTGCCGGGGGACACAGGGCTGGCAGGCACGCAGCGAGCTTCACGAAGAAATATCGGTTAATAGGATTATTGATATTATTCTTAGAGATTGACACTGCTCTCACCTGATATGACTTATATATATATTTATGGACAAATATGCCTGCCATATCAAAGGGAATACATTTTTTAACTTGACATACTATGAGATGACTAAAATCACTGTGGCTTAGGGGCAGGGAGGCTGCTTCCAGCCACGCTTGGGAGTGACTGGTGCCACTCGCTACCACCAGCGTGTACGTGCCCAGCAGCTAGCACACGCCCAGGTGCTGAGCGCCCCTGTGGCAGGTCCCGGGGCAGGTCCTGTGGCTGTCCATTCACAGTCAACCCCCTTCCTTGCAGACAGAACCATATTTTGTTCTGGTGTCAGGTAGCCGTGTGTTTCCTGACCCTTCTCCAGCCCCAAAGCCAAATATAAATTAGCTCAAACCTGTCTTCCCTCTGAGTACATGTGCTCCCGGCCCCCTTGCGAGGGGTTGCCTTAGGTGTGGGCATGTGGTAGGTGCTCAGTGGCCTAGTGACTGGCCAGTGAGCCGCCAGGAGAAGGGCGTACAGGGGAGCACCTGGGACCAAGGCATACACTCCTGTCTTTGTGTGTTACTGTGTGAGCATGAGATGTTTGTCACTGTCACAGGTCTCTATGACCACGTTGGGCAAAGCCAAGAGAAAGCCAGGGATAACTCAAAGTCCTGATTTTGTTGACCACTGAATTGACATCATCCGGAAGTCCAGAAGTCCCCTGCCTCTAGGTTTCTTGGATGAGATAATAAATGTCCTTATTACTGAGCTACTTTTATTGGGGCATTTTGTTACTTGCAGCCAAAAGCATACCCTAAATTCTTACGGTCCCCAGAGAGCTCGCAGGGCTGTTGGGGAGACAAGAACCACGTTCAGGGCTCAGTAGATCGCTACGTGGCAGCACTAAATCTTGGCACCAACCACGGTATAGCACTCACCAACCACGTGTGGCAGCAGTAAATACCACGCACCAACCACACCGCATAGCACGACACACTGCTGGGAGAGAGGGTGTGATCTGCTCTGTGTCTGGGAAGCACTTGCAGAGGAGGAGGAGGGAGCTGGAGAGTGGGCGGACTCGGGATTCAGAGGGATTCAGAGCTTGGGGTTTTGAGACCTGCCTCTACCACTCACCAGCAGTGAGACCTCAGGAAACTGACTTAAGTCAATTTGGCCTCAGTTTCCTCATCTGTGAAGTGGAGATAATAATAGGGCCTAAATCCTGGGGCTTTGTGAGGATTGGAAAAGACATTTAGCACGGCACTGGGCACACAGCAAGCTCTCAAATGAAACCATTGTGATGATTATTCCCGAGGTATGAACACCCACCTGTGAGGACCCTGGCGGCAGCCAGACTCCTGCCACCTGTCCCGCACCAGCCAAAGTGCTTTCTTCCCTCTGCGGGCCTAGGCTCAGGTGGCAGAAAAATCTTTGCCAGAAGAAAATTCTCGCAAAGATCTCTCTCCAGGATGCTTCTGTTGTGTCTTGCTTGTGCTATGGTCTTGTTCTATGTAGTTTTGGATTTTAGGGCTCAGCTCTGACCTGGAATCCAGACTTCTAGCTTCGTATTGATTCTGAACTAGTCCCAGATTGGTGGCTTTTTTCTGGCCATGAATTTGGAATCCCTGGTTTTGAAGATCTTGAGA
Organism: Microcebus murinus; assembly: GCF_040939455.1. Classification (NCBI taxonomy): domain Eukaryota; kingdom Metazoa; phylum Chordata; class Mammalia; order Primates; family Cheirogaleidae; genus Microcebus; species Microcebus murinus. The sequence continues at coordinate 28,010,677 of NC_134117.1, read as the reverse complement.
TACCCCTCTGGCCTGCCCCTGTTGGATGCTCTGAGGATAATCGTCCTCTCTGATGAATCGGCGCATAGGCAGTGTGGATTGGTGCTTCTTCGCCCTCTGCCTGCGAGCTCCCTGGACGCCAGAGGAGCCTTCGTGTCTGCACAAGTGAGAAAAGTATCTGAAGCCTCAGGTCTGATCTTTAATTCATGTGGCTTTTGCAGCCTACTTCCTGATAACACAAGCAGTTTAAAATAATTTACCATCAGGAAGGAAGACAAAAAGCTGCCATAGCTGTCCTGTTCATTAATGCATGGATGGCAGTTGCATTGAATCCAGCTATTTTTTAGTATCGGGCTGAATTGAAAAGAGATCACCTTGCCTAGCAGATCAGTTTCTCTCCTCTGCCCAAGGTTACAATACGTTAAAGACCCAGATCCATGTAACTCTGTGGCCGTAAAGGGCAATGGCTATTTGTGCACTAGCGTTGGGTAATCACTGATGAGAGACACCTGGAATATCATCAAAGCAGTGGGCCATGGTTTGGCTTTTGTTGGCAGGCTAGACAGTCCAGGAAATGATGAGAATGCACTCGTTGGCCTGGTGATGCCACGGAGCTATGACTCCTGTTGCCCTCCAGGTCTTCCACTGGCCTGCTCCAGCTTCTTAACCTGGTCTCAATCATGTGACTTGAATCCTGCAGCCTGTGTCTGTCTGCCTCTGCTCTTTGAGTCAGACAGGATACAAGTAACAGAAGACCCAGCAGGCAGTAGGTTAAATCATAATGACACTGAATTATCTCAGAATCTGATCCAGAGTTGAACAGATGAAAAATGTCAACAAGGACTTAGGCCCTTTGGATCTCTCTGCACAGCCCTTCTCATTGTGCTTGCTTTTCTTAAGCTTGTTACCTTTGGATGGCAGGATGGCTGCCACAGCTCCAGCCATCATGCCCTCAGTCAACCACATTTAAGGCAGGAAGGAGGAGGGAGGGGCAGTTTCTTCCATTGTCTAACTCTTACACCAGGAAGCAAGAAGCCCTACAGCAGATTTGTCCTTATGTCTCATGGGCTAGAACTGTGTCCTAACTGCAAGGGCAAATGCGACAGGGAGACTCTGGGAAAAGCGAAGGAGAGGACAGCGTCGGCCTTAGCACAGTCATGACTCATCTTCTGGGGCTGGAACAAAAACCGGAGTCTGCAGCAATTAAGCGGAGGACATGACTAGGGTGGGCAATCACGGCGCCCACCACATCTTTCTAATTCTCTGTGCCACCAAGCCGCTGGCTGAAGCCATCACATCCACCCCTTGCCTGTCTGAGGAGACCTCAGGTCCTGGCCAAATGGTAAAACATCCCTTTCGTTGTTGGACCCTCCTTTGTAGCGGCTGACGCCCTCTTCGGGCCTTGTTATACAACCTGTCAAAGGGAAGACATGTCCTCTCTCATCTAACCTTGCAGGGTTGCACTCTGGGCCGTCTGAAGGCTATAAATGAGCCAGACAGAGACGGCTCTCAACCCAGCACATCCCAAAGACTGCTGTCTCAGGAGAGCAGAGGTTTTACCGAAGAAAAGGCTGACCATGAGCCTCCCCACAAAATTATTCCCCAAAGCAAGTTTGGGTAAAATGACTGTCCCTTGTAATTGGCTATTGCTATAGACAAATAATTGCACACATCTGCCCTGCTCTCAAATGCAGGGTGGCCTAGGAGGGACACGCTTTCTTCTGCAGGTAGAAGCGAGGGCACATGTAATCCTAGCTCTCTGGGAGGCCAAGGCGGGTGGATTGCTCGAGGTCATGAGTTCGAGACCAGCCTGAGCAAGAGTGAGACCCCGTCTCTACTATAAAAATAGAAATAAATTAATTGGCCAACTAATATATATAGAAAAAATTAGCCAGGCATGGTGGCACATGCCTGTAGTCCCAGCTACTTGGGAGGCTGAGGCAGTAGGATCACTTGAGCCCAGGAGTTTGAGGTTGCTGTGAGCTAGGCTGATGCCACTGCACTCACTCTAGCCTGGGCAACAAAACGAGACTCTATCTCAAAAAAAAGAAGCGAGGGCACAGACTTGTGAGCCTACGTTTGAGTCTGGCACGGGCAGTGTGACCTGGGGCAAGTCCTTGAACTCCCTGGGGCCTCTGTTTGTGCCCCTCTAAATGTAGCCACCCTTCGGGGTTGCTGTGAGGATGAACTGGGGCGACTGAGGCCAAAGGACCGTGGGGAAGAGGGCTGGAGTGCTGTAAGTGCGGCCTTACTGCCTGCTTTCAAGTCTTCTTCCATGAGCACGTTTTGAATTATGTATTTGCACTTGAACTTGGGCCACCTGCTGGCCAACTAACTAACTTTGTTAGAAATCAGGACTATGACTTATTTGGGAACGAGGTTCTCACACATCGTTGGCCTTTGTACCTCTTTTTAAGCTTTCCCACAGAGCAGGTAAGCAGGTCTCCAGCTTCTTGGTTTATGGGTGCCTGTGGGGGGCCTTTTCTCTCCTTTCTTCCATTGCTATTTTTTTTTTTATTATTGAGGTGAAATTTACATAGAGTGGGGGCGGAAGGTAAGAAATTTACATACAGTAAAGTCCATAAATCTTTAAATGTACCGCATAGTTTATGTATTTTTTTTCTACATGTATACACCTGTGTAAGCACCAGACAGATCAAGGAACATCTCCATCACTCCAGAAGCTTCCTCAGCCCTCCTCATCAACACCCTCACCCTCCCCTTCCCCACCAATCCGGCCTGTCCTCACATGCCCAGCTGGGGGGCTTTAGGGAGGGAGTGGATAGCGCTGGTGCCCCGAGAGAGGTCTGCACTCTAGGGGCTGCTCACAGAACACCCTGGGGTGTTGGAAGTGGCAGGTACCAGGACCGGTGAGTTAGGCATTAGCGTGGCCCTCCACTGAGAGTGAGGGGACTTTCAGACAGGGCCCACCGTGCTGACCGGCAAGGCTGATCTCAGGAGTGGTAAGGCAGGAGGTCCCCCATCCCTCTTGCTGGCCCGACAACACATACCTTCACCTGCTCGTGTGTGTTGGGGCATTTCCTGGGGCCCTGGCTGTGCCGGCCCTGCTAGCACCAGGTGCGAGGATGCTCAGGGCCTCTCGTCCTGAGGGCCTTGCTGTCCAGACAGGCTGCACATGGGTGGCCACAGGGCAGATCTGGCCCTCAGATGTGCTTGTTTGGCTTCCACAGTTTACAAATGTGGAAATTGCCCATACAGATCAGATTTCTGACTTCTCTTGACAAATTGGGAGATCTGGCAACCCGGGTCTACCTTCCTCCCAGGCAACAGATGGTGCCACCGTGGCCCTCCCAGGTGGGCACGCCTTCTCCAGTTCCTACAGTCCCCATGACTCCCTCTGGCCTCAGCCCACCGCTCTGCAGGCATTGCAGCTCACGGGGATGCATGGGGGAAGCAGGTGCAGCCGCACAGGGGAGGGAAGGAGAGGTGACCTCCTTAGAGGGTCCAAGTCTTCTCGGGCTCTCCCGCCTCAAGGGGGACGAGTGGATCCGATCCTCTCCAGAGAGAGGACTGACAGTGTGTGCTGGGGGGGGGCGGGGGGAGAGCAAGATGCTGCAGTGGTGGCACCAAGGTCCGTGGAGGTGGCTCTCAAGGTGGGTATGGAGCACCTGGGTCAGAACCACCTGGGGGTGCTGGCTCAAAACGCAGACCCCCCCAGCAGCATCTGGAGGGCCGTTCCCCAGGTGGCGTCCAGCTGACCTGTATGAGAACCACAAGAGGAGGAGGCTGGGGCTGGGTGGGCCGTGGGCTCAGACACGAATCATGTGTTCTAGGGCAGAGCCTTAGGGCCAATTCCACCTTCCAGTCGCCTGGGGGAGCCTTGTTCCGAGCACCCCCTACTCTGGGCACAGCTGAGGCCCCAGCAGGCAAAGGGCATGGAAAACATCTCCAGCTTTCCGGCTCCTGCACCTGGAGGAAAGGTCACGCTTGCCTTTGCCAAGTCTTGGCATTTCCTGCAATCTTTGAGCCGTCCCCACAGGCAGTGAGCCAGGTGTGGGGCGTGGGATGGTGGCTGTGGGGGCCACCTTGTGCCTGCTTCCCTTTGATGGGTGTACCTGCTTCTCAGCCGGGTGGCCTGACAGTGGCTGGGCTCTGTGCAGGGAGGGGGGAGGCACACTGGGGAGGCCGGGGCAGGGAGTGGGGCGTATGTAAGGGGCGCTCATTCTCAGGTTCCTTGAGCGACCCCGAGAGGCAGGGATCTTTAGGATGAAGTGCCTGGGGAGCAAAATGTAGCAGACCCTCATTCTCGGGGTGGGGAGGTGCCTGCCTGCTGCTGCAAGAACCCGAGAATGAGGGCTCCTGGAGTGTCGTCTCACCCGCCCACCTCCTGTGGTCTTGCACCCTGCTTAGGGCACTCCGGGAGCCTGAGACGTGCCGGTACTGAGGCAGAGGACTGTTGGGGGGCACGAGGAGCCTTTGACAAGACTACCCCTTGGACAAGACCACTGCTTCTCAGCCTCGGCCACACATGGGAAGCTTCTGGGGAGCTTAAAAACTTCCTGACATCAGGACCCCATCCCCCAAGATTCTGGTTTAACCAATCAGGGGTGCAGCCTAGATGTTGGGGTTTTTAAACAACTCCCCAGGGGGTTCTCATGTGCAGCAGACTGTGAGAACCTCTGATCTAGGCAGAGTGGGGCATTGTTTACTGGTGTTCCTTTCACTGGTTTTAGTTGTGAGCAACAGACCGACAAGCGGGACTCAGACTTCCAAGGGCAATGCCAGAAAACACGAGGCCAAGTGTACGGAACACGAGGAGGGTGGGAAGAAGCCTGAGACCCTGTGCCAGATGCTTCATGCTTGTTACTTAACAACCAACCCCGGGAGGTCGGCATCCTCAGGCTCCGTTGCAGAGGAGCGGCCCGAGTCTTGCCAGGTTAAGGATGCTGCCATGCCTCACAGCTGGGGCAGAGCAGAGCCGTACACGAAACTGTCATGTGGCAAGATGCGGAGAGGAGTGAAAGCCAGTGCTGTTGCTCTCAGGCTGATTTCCCAGACGAAGTGTTTCTGGGGTCAGGTGGCGGAGGAGAGGACAGGAAGAACTGAGCTCCCAACTCCTCTCTCCCTGGGGAACAGAGGGTGGGGTGCCGAGGGTGCAGGGATCAGCGTCCCACGAAGGTACCCAGTGATCCACAATATGATGTGACGGCTGGACATCTCCCCCAGGTACCCTCCCACGAGTATCTTTGAATCTAAGGAGGTGAAGCCCCTCCCTGCAGCAGATTCTGCCGGAGTCTGGCCTGAGCCAGTTGTCCCAAGTGATTTTAAGGAAAGGAGCCACTGTCTCTCTCCCTCTCATTAAAGCCAGATAGGTCCCTGGACTCAAAGCAAGTTGCTAGGGTGAGAACGAGGAGACTCCTCCTTGTCTCCAAGTCCACACACCCCCTGGTGCACGCACACACGCGCACACTCAGAGATGCCGCAAGTCCACCAATTAGGTCATTAGATTCCGCCAGAAAACACTCGTGGGAGGGTAAAGGGGGGAGACTGTGCACTCAGTCACACCACATTGTGGATTCCTGGGCATATCTGCGGGGAGCCCATCCCAGCGTTGGTGGCAGGTTGGTGCCTCCTGGCAGACAGCAGACACCACCACAGGGCATCTGGTGATGCAAAGAGAGCGTTTAAGGAGAAGCTGGAAAGATGCAGAAAGTTTCTCTTTAATGGGTAACTTTATGCAAAAGAATTGTCACACTGGCTTCCAAAGCAGATGACAATGGTGTGAGCAGCTTTCTGCTGTGGTGGCAAAAGTCTGCTTATCCTGCTGACAGGGCTTTCTGCTTTCTCGGTGGTTCATGTGGGAGTTATGGGGCAGGGAAGAGCACCAGGCCCGGTTGGAGTCCTGCCTGGCCACTCACTAGCTGCCCCACCTTGGGAAGGGCCCGGCCTCTGAGATCCGGCTCCCTCACGGACACAATGGGGACTGGAGTCACCTCCCCACCTGAAACAATTAAGAAAACCCAGACAAAATACATAGAGTAATTGTTTCTAAGACACTAGACATCAGGCCACAAGGTTCAGAGACCCCAGAGAGCTCTACGATTGTCCTTGCTTCTTGCCCTGAGAACATTTCCAGGCCACAGAACCGAGAGGGGAAACTGAGGCCAGGAGGGGGGAAATGGAAGTAACTGTTGTAAGATTCTTACACTTGATGGGAAGTGGTGCAACATCACTTGCAGGTAGACTGTGAAAAGGTCAAGATGTATATCATAAATGCTAAAGCAACCAATAAAATAGCAAAGCGTTATAGCTACTAAGCCAACAAAGGAGATAAAATGGAATCATCAAACATAATCCAAAAGAAGGCAGAAAGAGGGAGTAAGAAAACAGATGGGACAAATAGAAAACAAACAGCAAAATGACAGACTCAAACCTAACCGCAGCAATAATCACATTGAATGTAAATGGTCTGAGCCATTGAATTTACAGGTTGTCATATTGGATAAAGAAGCAAGACTCAGTTACATGCTGCCTACAAGAAAACCACTTTATATAGAAAGATATATATGTTCAAAGAAAAAAGATGGAAAAAGATATACCATGCTAACATTAGTCAAAAGAAACCTGGAATGGCTATATTAATATCAGACAAAGTAGATTTCAGAACAAAAATGGTTACCTGGTAGATCTATTTCAGGTATTTATATCTAATCTATGTTTATACTATAAGGAAACAATGATCCTTGCTGCCTTGGATTTTGGTAAGAACTGAGTAAGGTAATACCTGGCAAAGGGCTTCATAGGCTGTAAAACAGATATGGTGTAATTGGGCCTTAGTTATTAGAAGTAGGACCATCTGAATCCTTATAAAGAGACAGCCAGCCAGGTCTGAACTGTCTGTGCTTCATTTCTTTTTCTCGGCTGAGTAATATTCCACTGCATGTATATAACATGCTTTGTTTATCCATTCAGCCACCAGTGGACATGTGGGTTGTCCCCACATTGTGGCTATTGTGCATAATGCTGCTACACGCATTTGTGAACAAATATCTGTTTGAGTCCCTGTTCTCAATTCTCTTGAATCAAAGGGTGGAATTGTTGGGTCATTTGGTAATTCTATGTTTAACTTTTTGAGGAGACACCAAACTGTTTTCCACAATGTCTGCACCTCCCTTAGTTTTAAGATTATATTATTCTAAGTGCAAAGATAAGACACGTTAACTAAAAAAAATTAATTAGTGAGGTCTATACTTTGGAAAAAGGAGAGATTTGTTTCTCATAAAGGGTAGCAAACTGCTGGGTGGCCATTGCAGTAGGTTGGGAAGCCAGACCTGCTTCAAAGAAGAGACAAAAGGGAACAGGATCTTATACAGAGCGGGGTGGTGAAATGTACACATTTAACAGGCAATAGGGGGAGTCATGAGTATTTATGAAGGGAGATCATATGCATGTAGTGTGGTTCACCTCTCCTCCCCCCATGGCTGGGAACTCAGTTTCAAGGTGTTTCTGGGGTCCTCTTGGCTGAGAGGGGCCCATTCAGTTAGCAAAATGTTTAGGATTTTTAGTTCACAGACAATACCATAGAAAATTTGGAAATTACTTATTGAGCAATTGAAAACAGTTTTAATTTTTAAAAATTGTAAAATTATATATAAATACATGTTTATTGTAATAATTCAGAGAAATTTCTACAAGAAAAAAATTCCCCACTTGCATCCTACCCGCTTCCTCTGGGCTGAGCAGTATTAACCCTTTAGTGTATATCTTTCCAGACATTTTCTAGGCATGGAGAGAGTTTTGGATTTGTATGTGTTTTTTTTTTTTTTTTTTTACACAAACAGTCATACTCTCCATATTATCTTGCTTTGAAATCTTTTTACCCATTTCTTGGGAATTTCAATTGTTCCGGAGACTGTCCAAGAGCCAGGCTGAGGGTCCCAATCTGAGACCTATTCGTGCTCTGTTTAAGAAATCTGGAAGTCTGCGCCTTAAGTATGGACAGAACTGTCCCTGAATGGTTGGATAATGAATGTATTATAATTTTCCTTTTATTATCTGCACACACAAATTCTTTGTGAAATGAATATGAATTGCTTTTATAATAAGGAAAAAAAGTAAAGAAGAAATTAAGGGTTTACAGGCTCAGCGCCCAGCTTGTACCTTAATTTAGCACTTACTTCATTCTTCCTCCTTGCATAATGAGTTGTTTATGCCCTTGAGGGTGAGACAGGCTTATTCATCTCCCTGCCCTTCCCACTGCCCCCTGCAGAGCCGAGCCCTGCGCCAGGCACACAGCGGGGTTGCTGAACAAGGAAGTGGCCCCTCCAGGGTTGTGGCGAGGCTGCAGGAGAGGGTGGGTCCCAGAGAACCCCACGTGCTCTCAGCTCAGGCTCTTAAAGAGGCGTGCATGGCTGGGGAGTCCAGGCCCTGGGACGGCCAGCTCTCTGCAGGGACATCTGGTCCCAGCCTCTGTGGGAAGCCGGTGTAAACGCAGGTGCATCTATTCCTGGCGGCCTCAGCCAGGGTGCCCATGGCAGGCGGCACCCTGCTGAGGAAGTAATTAGAGCTCTGCCAGGAGCAGGAAGGGGGTGGGGTAGGAGGCTTGGAGGCTCAGGCTCCCTTTCCAGAGTGATAGAAATAGCTGGTCTCTTGGCGGAGGTGGGGAGCCGTACACACAGGAACAGAGGTGGGGGCAGCCAGCCCTGGGGCACGGGTGGGGCTGTCTTCTTGGGCTTGTTAGTCAGTCAGGTCTGGGCAGGTGAAGGGGAGGGGCATGCGGTCAGTGGCTGGGATGGTGCCTGCCCTAGGCCTCCTTCCCCTGCCTGGGCCCCCCCCCCACCTGTCCCCAGGAACCAGGCCTGCCAGGGCTCCTGCTCCTGCTGCAGGCTCAGACCACTCGCTGGGGAGCATCACGACCCCCCTACAGACCCTCGCTGGTCCCAGCTTCCTGCCTCTACCTTTCCACGAGGAGCAGGCTATTTGGGGTCAGGGTGGGATTCCAGAGCTCAGGATCATGATGGCATTTCCGAGGGCGCAGTCCCTGATGGTGCTGGGCAGCTCCGTGCCTGACTCATCCGCAAACACTTTATAAATAACCTAGCGGAGGGACGTGGGCTGCCCACCACCACTGCCCCACGCTCTTTTAGCAGGTGGTGGCACCGAGGTCCTGAGGGCTTCTGAGGTGTCCGGGGCAGAGTTGTGGTCGGGAGCCAGGGCCAGGGATGCCGGGAGGGAGTGTTACCGACCTCTGTCACATGGTGCTGCCGGGCTCTGGGCCACCGGGAGTCCCCGATTCAGCTGTGACGTTGTCAGCGCCCCAGCCTTCCACCGGAGCATGGTGGATTTCTGGCTGGGCAAACTGAGTCACTCTGGTCTAAACTTGCTGGGTGACCCAGGACAAGTCACTTCCATTCTCTGGGTCTCAGACTCTCATCGGTAAAATGAGAGGGTTGCATTAGGTGACTAGTAAGGTCCTGTCCGGCTGCTACATTTTTGATTCTGCTCAGTGGGCACGGGTTGGCATTCCTAAACTAGACACTGCTGCTGTTTACTGAGCCCGCATGTTCCTGGCACTGTGCTAGGCACCCCGTGCTAACATATTTTACTAAGGCTCACAGATGCTAGTTAGTCCGCTGGCTAGGGCCACGTGCTGGTCAGCCCACAGCAGTGTCCTAAGCCAGGGCAACAGCTGCATATGTGTCACTGGTCCAAAGGGCCAGCAAGGGGGTGTGGCAACGGGTCCGCAAAGGCAGGAAACTCCCAGCACCAAGAGGAGGGGCACTGTGGCCTCTGGTGCTTGTTTGAGTTTCTCCCCAGATGGGCCCAGTGCCTTGCTCAAGGTCACACAGCCAGGGAGGCAGAGGTCATATGATAACCCAGGTGGTTTGATTTCAAGCCCAGTTTTCTTGGGAGGAGAGATGGTTATTTCTATCGTCTCTATTTGGAAAGATCTAAAGTTGACAAGATGGCACCAGGAGCCAGATGGCAGAGAAGGCAGGGCCCTGCTTGTCCCTGAAGGCCTTCTCTGGTCTCAGGCTGGGGAGGACATAGTCTCCTGGCTCTCGGCACTGTGCCTGGCGTGTCGTAAGTGTGACTGAGTACTAGATGTTCCCACAGGGCAAGGTGGGCGTGTGTGGGGCTGGGGCAGACGGAGCCCGTGTGCTGGACAAGCAGTCTCTTATCGCTCAGCCCAGGGGGACACTGGGGACCTCCAGGCCAAGGACAGCACCGGGAGGCCAGGGGTCCAGAGGGTGTGCTCGGGTGGGCCCTGCCATTGCCCTTGAGGAAGAGGAGAGGTTTGACTGGTTAGCCACAGAAGGCAGACGGATTTCAGCTTGGCACAGGCTGGGCACTCACTGCCGGGCATTTCTGACTTGGGGGAAGTGAGTGCCCGGTCCCTGGATGAGTGCTCTTCTGTGAGGGTGTGGAGGAGCAGAGCCCTTCCAGAGGGCAGGGCTGAACTAGACTGCTCCCAGTGTGCAGTGCGCAGGTCCCTGGGGCGGCGTGTGCATGATGCAGGCCCCCATCCTCCCGCCCGGCTGGCTGGGGCTGCCCAGCGCTGGGCGTCTCCGGGCTGCACGGCTCCGTGTCAGCCCCACGGTTCTGATTCTGTGGTGTGACCGCGAGGGGCCGGGGCTCACTGCGCCCCCGCCTCCCTTGCCCTCGCCCCTTCAGGACGCAACTGCCGTAGTAACGATCCCCAGACAGAGCACAAGCGCAGGGACCAGGACCGTGAAGCTTAACCAACCGGCTTGGCAGCTGGGCAGAGCCTGGACGAGTGGCTTCCTCAGAGGCCACCGAAGAGACTGATGTCAGGCGTTGTGCTTTTGGGCATTGAGACACTGGGAGGGTTTTGGAATCTTTTGAGCCACTGGGCCTTCAACAAGCCGCTCCGGTCCTCTGGCCAGTAGGTTCAAAGCCGCAGCCTGGTGCAGCAGGAGCACAGTCTCGGGCAGGCGCGATGCCCCATCGGACTCTGCTCCTCCTCACTGGCTGTGTGACTTTGAGCTATTCTCTCAGCCTCTCTGGGCCTCTCATTCGTACAGTGAGGGAGCTGGACTTTTAAATCCTCCCTGACCTGACATGTTACAATATCTTTAAAGACCAGAGCTGGGGTACTTGCCAGTTCCTGGCACCAAACATTGTTCTGGCCTGTTTCGTTGCGGTGGAGTCGCCCCTCTTTATTTACTCCCCTCAAAGAAGCCCCATCCCCCTCCTTTTTTAGTTCCCGCTGTCTGTTGGAAGTTGGCTGGCTTGGTCAGTTGGCAGGAAGAGCAGATCCAGGGGAATTGGTGGGAGGGAGGGAGCGAGCATGTGGACAGGCTCAGGCAGTGGGGACAGGCCAGAGGCCACTGCAAGGTTGGGGGGTGTCTTCAGGAGGGAGCAGAGCAGGGGAACCTGCCAGGAAGCTACAGGTCCTGCCTGGGAGCCAGGACTGGGGCCAAAAGGGGGGATTCTGGGTTAATCATCACACAAGTGCCTGAGCAGTGTGAGGCCTCCCGGGAGCACAGTGGCCAGGTGTTAATGCACAGGACACTGGGGGATTAGTAGGGGGTGCACAGGGGGGCATTAATGCCATCTCCTGAGGCTGTGCCCAGGGCTAGGCATTGCACTTGCACTATTTCCACCTCTCACAAAACTCACGGGAGAGGATATTTGCCCCAGTTTATAGACAAGGATAGAAAAGCCCAGGTTGAATAATTTGCTGGCTGGTGAGAGGCAGAGCAAGATCTGAACTTGGGTCTGGCTGATTCTAAAGTACACGGGGCTCCCTCTGCACCGGGCACCTCTTCTTCTGTTAGAAGTGTCATTCTCCCAAAGAGAATGTGGTGGCACCCATCACCCAAGGTTCTGCGTACATCCATCCAAGGTCAGGGGTATGTACACAGCAATGAACATGCATGAAGGAATTGTGATTGAGAATAAGATTGCACTGGAGAGGCTGGGCGCAATGGCTCATGCTTGTAATCCTAGCACTCTGGGAGGCCAAGGCAGGAGGATTGCTCAAGGTCAGGAGTTCAAAACCAGCCTGAGCAAGAGTGAGACCCCGTCTCTACTAAAAATAGAAAGAAATTCATTAGCCAACTAAAAATATATAGAAAACATTAGCTGGGCATGGTGGCGCATGTCTGTAGTCCCAGCTACTCGGGAGGCTGAAGCAGAAGGATTGCTTGAGCCCAGGAGTTTGAGGTTGCTGTGAGCTAGGCTGACACCATGGCACTCTAGCCTGGGCAACACAGTGAGACTCTGTCTCAAAAAAAAGAAAAGATTGCACTGGATAAGTTTGAGATATCCTAGGATAACCCAACAGAGTGTCGGCAGGATTTGAACCTGATACTTACCTGGTAGCAAAACTGATTGCTGGGGAAACTGAGGTGAACGGGCTCCGGCCCAGGCCTTGAACTCATCCAGTGTGTGGGAGGCCGGCTCCAGGATCATTGAAATGCCTTGTGTTTCTGGGGAAGAGGGCATGAGCCGCCATGCTGGAAGCGGTCAGGAAGGGGTCCCCCGAAGAGGCAGGACTCGCGTTGTCTATCAAATGATGGGTTGGAATTTACGTGGCAGGTGTGGGAGAAGAGAATTCTAGGCAGCTGGAACAGCATATGCAAAACAATCAGAGGCCTGGAAGGACCTGTGCATTTGGGGACACTGGGAGCAGCATCCTGGGGTGGGAGGCCAGGGGCAGGACAGGGGAGCGTGGCCAGGCTTGGGAGGTGTGTCTGCGTGACTTTCTGCCTTTGGCTGAGCCTCAGTTTCCTCAGCTGTATCATGGGAGATATAAGGCCCTTACTCTGTGCGAGGTTGTTGTGAGATTTAAACTAGATAAAACTGGCAGCAATGGCGCGACACAGGTGCGGTAACTGGTTGTAGCTGTCGTTGGTGACGATGACAGTAATAGTAATAACTGGGCTTCCTAGTTCCCTTTCAGTCTGTTCTCAACACAGCAGCAAGCGTGATTCTGTTAAGACATAAGGCACATCACAGTCTTCCTCTGCTCATAAGCCTCCAGGGACTCCCATTTCGCTCATGGGAAAAGCCACAGCCCTTGTGACAGTCTTCGTGACTGGACCTTCTCCCCACCTCTCTCCCGAGGTCCGATGCTGCTCCCCTTCTATCACTCTGCTTTAGCCACACCTGCTTCTTTGCCGTGGAACTTGCTAGGTTGCTCCTGCCCCAGGGCCTTTGCACTTGCACTCCCCTTGGCCTGGAATGCTCGTCCTCAGGTATCCACGGGCTCACTCCCTAGCCTCCTTCAGGTCTTTACTCTGACTTCACATCCTTGGTGAGGTCTTTTGGCCATGGCCATCTAAAATTGCAAACTGCCTCATGCCCCGGGCCAGCACTCCCCAGCTCCCTTTCCTCCTGTACAGCCCTTCTCAGCAGCGGTGGCCTTCTAACCTATTATGCATTTGTATGGTGTTGTTGTCACTCCCATTAGAATATAAACCTCATGAGAGCAGGGATTTTGTCTGTTTTGTGCCCCACAGTGTCCTCAGCGTCTAGCTGAGAATTGCTGCTCAGCAATACCCATTGTTACTTTCATGTTCTCTCTGGAGGATGGGTTGGCCCAGCCTTCCCTGCTGGGGGCTCCAAGCTTGCTGCCTTCTTTGGAAAGGCTCCTGTCTGTCCTCACCAGGAGCTCAGGAGCTGCAGGCTCCCAGCTGACACCTCTGCCTCCCTGCAGACATCCCAGCTTATCTCAAAACCAAAACGCAGCCCCTCTGCTCTGGGATCCCCTCTGGCTGCTAGGGAGCTCAGTGAGCACTGGGGGCAGGTGGCTGGCAGCCCATGTGCCATCTCATTCTGAAGGAATTTCCCCAGTTCCCAAAGCATGTGGGCCTGGAGCCCTGAAGCCCAGTGGCCGGATTTAGATCCTGGGAGCAGGGCCCCAGCTGCAGGCTTCCCCGTCCAGCTGGAACCACTCTGCGGCCTTCCCTCCAAGGCCTCTCTGGCCTTATGCATCCCTGCCCCAGGGAGCTGCTCTTTCTAGATCACTGGGCTGCACCTGAGCATGGGAGTAAGGTACTGCAGTCTCTTGGTCATACTGCTGGGCCAGGCTCCTTTCATTAGAAGCACCTCCTGGAGCCACCCTTGGGTGTCTGCAGACCCCTACCCTCCAATCGCACGCTGCTGTGGGCTGTGACGTCTGCTCTGGGGCCTCCCTAGCAAATCTTGTGTGCCCACATCCCACTTGCTCATTGCCTGGCCTGTTGGAGCGGCTGGCAGTCCCGTGCATTCCCCCTTTAGTGTCCCTTCTGGGACCTTCAGGAGATGCAGTGCTTTATTCTGAGGGGTGGCTAGTGGAATTGCAGGCTGGCAGAGGTGAGATTTTGGAATGGGCTGGCCTTTGGTCTCTGAACTCCCACTGGGGGAGTGGCGGCTCCCTGGAAAGAGGATAGTGTCGGGTGTCAGACAGACTGGGCTCGGAACCCTGACTTTACTACTTAGCTGTGTCACCCTGGGCAGGTTGCTTGCCCACCTGTGAAATGGGTGGAGCAAAGGTACCACCCCCTTCTGGCGCGGCTGTGAGGATTGAGTGAGATGGTGTACATGAGACCCTTAGGTTACAGCCCGGCCTCGAGTAAGGACTCGCCAATGGCAGTGGCACTGCTGCGCTGGGATGCAGGTCAGGGCTTCTGCCCACTGTGCGCTGAGCCATCGGCGGTGGCCGGCTACCCCAGGCCTGTCTGCAGCAGTTCAGGAGCTGGTCCCCTGGAACCTGCCCTGGGCACGAGGCAAGGGCCCCTCTCCCTGGGGCCCAGCTTCTACCTGGCTGTGGCTCTCTGTGGGAGCCTGCTCCCCACAATGTGCTCCTTCTGTCTGACCAGGCGGGGCCCTGAGGAAGTGGCCACCCTGGAGCCTGTGGGGGATCTCTGCCCATTGTCCCCACTCAGGGACCCAGCTGGGATTCAAATCTGGGTTTTCTGACTCCCCATCCATTGCTTGGTCCACTGCACCCCACCAGCCAGGACAGCCAGCATGCTGGTGAGCCCACGGGGAGCCCCACTCTCACTTCCTTCCTCTGTGTCTTGACCCGCACCCCCATACCAGATCAAATTAGAAGGTTACAAGGAGCCATTGACGCCATGGGGGGTGGCGAGGATTGGATGGTCTCCGATTGCAAAGGGGCCAATTACAGGAACTTGTCTGCTGCCTTCTGCCACGCCGGGTCCATGCACTGTGTGTAGCCTGGGCTGCCCTCCCCTCGCTCTGCTGTCACACGGGCTTCGCACATCTCAAATGCCACGTCTCCCGTGAAGCTTTCTCCCATGCTCCCCGCCCTTCCCACGAGAAAGGAAGGACTGTGAACTATTCTTTTGTGTCCCATATTACACGTTTTAAATGCTGCTTTTACGACACTGGCTTCTCCGTATTAATTGTTGGCTGTACGCCACCCTACTGTCATTCTAAGAAGTTTGGGAGCCAAGTCAGTTTCAGAGGCCACAGACAGGGAACCAGGGATCGCCTGTGTCCCAACCAGAGCACTCGGGTCGAGCCTCTGTGCTGCTGAGCCTTTGCTGGCCTGGCTTCATCCCACGCTGTCATCCCACTCGCCTCGCTCTCACCTTCCTTGCCCCAGCCTACTGCGGACGGACCGTCCAGCTCTGAAATCTTAACAGGTACTTTAGACTGGGGACTGGGCCCTCCTGCAGCCTGTTCTTGTGCAGATGCTCACAAACAAACCCTCATCTCTGTCCCAGGACCCAGAGACAACAAAGGCACGGGTCCTGAGGCCAGAGGGCCTGGTACCCACTGTGCCAGCAAAAGCCTGGAGTTTGGTTGTTTCTCCTGCCTCGAAAGTAAAGGATAAGACGTGGCACCTGCCTGCCTGGGCCCTCCTGCCAGGTTCCAGCTCTCAGAAACCTCACGCTGCTGTGGGCTGTGGCGCCTGCTTTGGAGCCTGCCGCCACCTTTGTGTGGCACTTCCTGAGTAGCTCCTGCGGGAAGTTGCGCCTCAGAGCCAGTCAAAGGATACTGTATCCGAGGATACAGTCGGATGCCAGGAATGCATCCGACTGTATCCTCCTCCCAGCATGGACCAGAGATCCCAGCAAAATCTGAGAGTCTCCGCGCAGGGCTTGTGGTTGGCACTTAGTGCGTTATTTCTATTTACCTGGCCCTGTGACAAGAGGTTATCACAGTTAAGCACCCCGATAACCTTTAGCACAGGTGGTGGTGTCACTATTTCAAAGGTGCAGAAACGGAGGTCCTGGGCTGTTGTGCCACATGCCCAAGGTCACACAGCTGGAACGCCGCGGGCTGGGACTGAATCCAGCTCTCTGACCACAGAGCCTGTGCACATGGCCGTCACACCACCCTGCCACCAGATCACCTCTGCCCCCTAAGCCCGACCCCAGCCTTCTAGGATGAGGCCATTGTACTTGAAGACTCTCCAGGTTTGGCTTAAGATGGGCTTAAAAACCATCAGGGTGGCACCTCACTCCTTCCGTTAGAAACCTGCTGCCCAACCTCAGAGCTTTTGCTGGGAGGAAATGGTTCCTGCCACTAAGCCTAAAATTCCCAGGGATTCACCTTACTCCATTTCACATAATTATACCCTCTCATGTCACCCCCAGTCTTCCCCTCCCTCGAAGGCCCCTTAGAGCCTTGCACACAATTATCTTATTCTGCTTCACTTGGCAAAGCCCAGAGTGTGGGTCCTTTCCTGTGCTGTAATTTTTCCATTTCCCCCGTTCCTACATTGTTTCAGATATTTCATCTCTGAACATCCTCCAATTTCAGGGTATATTTCTGGAGTGGTGGTTGCCAAGAACTCAGCGCTGCAATCAGGAAGAGCTCATTAGGAGCAGATGGAGGGAGGGAGCGTCCCTGCTGGGCACAGGTGTGCCTGGGCTGCCAGCGCTAGGCCGTCTGGGAGGTCTTACCTCCGCCCGTCCTGAGCGTCCAGGGCTACAGGCAGAGGGGGCTTACCATGTGCCCTCCCCGGCACAGAGGGGTTGGCTAGAGCCGTCTTTGAGCAGGGACCTGGGTCTGAACCTGTCTGCATGTCCCTCGTCTCAGCCTCCTTTCCCTACTGTGGTTCTGCTTTTTATTCACTCAACAAACATTTATCAAGCACCTGCCATGTGCCAGACTAGATCTGGCAGCGGTTGAAGCTCAAGGAGGGCAAGGGCCAGTATCCAAGGAAGGAGAGAGACGGAGGGGCCCAACTGGTGGCCACGAGGGACCTCTGTGCAGGTGACACTGCAGCTGAGACCTGAAGGTGGGAAGGACCCAGCTAGGGAAAGAAGTGGACAGGTGGGTTTGGGAGAGGGGGCAGGATGTGCCAAGCCCTGGGCAGGAAAGGCTTGGCTGAGTGGAAGGGTAGATGGAAGGTCCGTGTGCGTGGGCGGAGGCTGGAGGGGAGGTGGCTTGGACTGGGAGGAGCTTACATGTGGTCGCAAGTGCCTGGCTTCCCACGGACTCACCGTGTGACACGAGCAAGTGACTGAACTTAGGTCAGCCTCTGGCTTTCCTTTGGTGAAAGACAGTAATCCCCCCTTCCTAAGCGTGTCGCATGTGCTGGGCCCAGGACAGTCAGGAGCCCTGGATATTGTGGCCTCGGTGAGGCAGGGGCAACACTTTTTAGGGGCGACACTTTTTAGCCCAGGAAGCTATAGGTCAAGGGGGACATCAGGGGTCCAGAAGGTGGGATAGATGGCACGGAGGCAGGGCATGGGAAACAGCCAGTAGAACTCTGGAAACCATGGAAACGTTCCAATCGATGGAACCTGCCCTGTGACCTGGCCAATGGTCAGATTCCAAAAGCTCTGTAGCGTTGACCAGGACGGGCATGGTCAGATAGAAGCCACAGAGAGGGGCATGGAAAGCCCTGTGTTTGGGGTGGTGTGTTTCAGGAAAGGCTTCCTGGCCCCGATGGACTTCAAGATGCACCTGCAAGGTAGGACTCACAGTGCTGGGGTGGGTGACGATAGCATGGCGTTCTCTCCTTCCTGCCAGTGTCCAGAACAGTGCCTGGAACACAGTAGATGCTCAATCTCAGCCCGTCGCTAAGAGTTTCTGGCTCGGGGGCCTCTGGTGGCCCCGTTACCCTTAGAGGAAGCACCTCTGTCTCCCTTTCCACACCAGGAGCTGTCCTGGAGAGGGCAGGGCTGGCAAAGGCCACTTCCTTGACCGTCACTTCCTTCTCAGCCCCTTCCAGGCTAAGCAAATAGCTACCTTCTTTCCAAGGTGATTGGAGCATCTTGTCCAGACATGCGAAGCCAACGCGTGGGTCTGAACCGAGGTCTTTATCTATTTAGCACCACCCCCATTGTCCAGGATAATTTTGTATTATCTACAAAATGAAATTTTCATTTATACTCTTTTCCATTGAACAAATCAGGTGTAAAATAATTGATTTTAACAGTATCTTAAAGAAGCTCCCTTTCCAGAGAATTCAGCTTTAATTGATTCAACAAATATTTATTGAGCCAGACATTATCCTGGGCATTTGGGTTGCATCTGAGAACATAATAAAGATCCCTACCCAAGATTACAATTTAGCAGGCAGGACAAACAGAAGACATAATAAGGGAATTACATAGTTTTCTAGAAAAGGTGATGAATGCTATAGAAAAAGAATAAGAATGGATACTAAATAGAGAGCTCTCTTCTGCACAAGCTGACCCACCTGAGTGGGAAAGAGGAGGGGAAGGACAGGAGGGAAGGAAGAGATAGGACACAGTTTCTGTGCCATGGTACCTAAGACAGATTTCCCAAACAAGACTGTAAGGTCCTTTGTGATTGCAACATGCCTGTCCTGATCTGAGGCATAATACTGGGGGACTAAATGGAGATGTTCTCTTTCCCATCAGTCAACCCACCTGCCTGTACAAATATTAAGTGAGCATCTACTATGTTCCTGGTACTATTGTAGGCACTGGAAATGCAGTTGAGGAGACAAAGTTCTTGCCCTCAAGGGGCTTATTATCTAATAGGGAAGACTAATAAATTTAGAAAGGTTGCCTGTATAAGCAGGCTGGAATTTTAAACCAATTGCATGTATTATTTTGATAAAAATAAAAATTAAGTTCAAATAGTGATGTAACTATATTGGGAGGTGAGGGCAGCAACGTGACCCAAGTTCTCTGTCACTGCAGAAAACAGGACAAGGTTTCTAAAGTTAATAAACCAAAAAATGGAAGTAAAGGCATAATACTGAGCAATGTAAAGATAACTATCAGAAGAATTTAAAGCAGAGGCCACTAGAAGAGTGAAAAGTCATTTCTTCTAGAGAAAAATGACAGGGTGGGAAGATGCAGGGCAGAATTTGAGGTGGACTCTTGCCTTCTTTTTAAAATAATTATTTCTGTATATTTGAATTTTTAAAATCATAGGCATGTGTTATTTTGATGAGTAAAAAGTATTCTGGGCTGGGCGTGGTAGCTCACACCTGTAATCCTAGCACTCTAGGAGGCCGAGGTGGGAGGATCGCTTGAGCTCAGGAGTTTGAGACCAGCCTGAGCAAGAGTGAGACCCCTGTTTCTACTAAAAATAGCAAAAAAATTAGCCAGGTTTGAGGTGGCTATGAGAAAGGCTGATGCCACGGCACTCTAGCCCAGGCAAGGGTACATGGTGAGGGGAGGTGTCTAGGGGGCTTCTGCAGGGAGCAATGGGGAAGGGGAAAGGGGAGGGGGGAGGGAAAGGGGAGGAGGAGGGAGGAGGGGAAGGGGAAGGGGAGGGGGAAGGGGAAGGGGAAGCTCAGCAGGCATATTCTGCTTTCCTCTGTCCAAACACACTTTCTTTTGTTTGTTTTATATACCTGACTTCCACCTGAGATTTGTTTCAACAAAGGGTTCTGCAGCTGAAATTGGTTTGAACTCCATTCTCCCTTCTGGCTCTCATAATTAATGATGTGTTATAAACACCTGTTACCCTTTGTGCTTATACCTATTTACTTATACCTATATGCCTTTACTCCTGAAGTCATTTCCCTAATTTAGCAGGAAGCCTTGCAGTCTTGCTGCAGTTGGCCATGGTTTGAAGGGATTGGAGACTTTGTTGCCAGTTTGCCTGGTGTGGAAGAGAGACCCTGCGGTCAGTCACTGATGACTGCTACTTCAGAGTGCCTCTGGAGCCACGGCTAGGACAGGGGTCCCTCGGGCATTCTGTCTGGCCTCCAGCACAGCGGCTGTTGTAACAACAGGTAAACATTTTGGCCAATAGTCCCCTGATGTCATCTCAGTATCTGCAGTCTCTCCTGGGGTAGCTGGGAATCTATTTATAGAACCTTGCCTCCCACTCCACTTCCTGGAGAGAGAGAGAGAGAGAGAGAGAGAGAGAGAGAGAGAGAGAGAGAGAGAGAGAGAGAGAGAGAGAGAGAGACTATGAATGAAGTTAAGAGAGGGGGGCAACCCTCCTTTGGTTTAGTCACCTTCTAGTGACTGCACTTGCAGACATGTGTCATGGTCTGCCTGCTCTGGTACTATGTTTAGGGCAAGTCCCCTCCATGCATTCATGTTTCTGGAGCCTCTGCAGTTGTCCCTGTTTCTGCCTGGCAGCTGCTTTCTTGAGTTTGAGGCTGCAGAGGTTCTGTGTTTCCAGGAACCTTCATGCCTCCTTGCCTGTGCACGCCATGTCCCTTTATCCAGTCTGGGGGTGTGACACTAATCCTTGAAGGCCGAGCTCAAATACCATGTCATTTGAAAACTTTTCTAGGTCCCTGAGTCCAAAGAATCCGTCACCACTTTAGCACTTATCACAGACTCTGGTCATTTCTTGATTACATATTGGCATCCCTGGAGGGTTGAAAACATCCCGTGGGCATCGTTCTGAGGCGCACGGTGGGTGTTCAGTAACTGCTCGCCGAGTGAAATGAAACATGTTTGCTACTATCTGGTCTGTGTTTTAGGAAATCCTGCTGGGCCTGGAAGAAATGTCAGTGTGGGAAGATCTCCAGCAAGGCATCTCCATAACTCTTTTCCTGTCTTCCTCTTGAAAGACCAGATTTGAAAGAGTCAGGTAACATCTAGAGGAAGCCGCCTGTATTTGGGTGGATCCTATCTGGGGAGGGATCGTTGCCACCATTTTTCAGAGCAGAGCACTGAAGCTCAGAGAGATTGAGACTTGCTAATGATCACATAGTAAATAGCAGAGCCAGAGGCGGGAACCCATGCCATCTGACTCCAGAGATGCCGTTTCCTACCACACACTTCCTCGCAGTCTCCGCAACGTGCTGTGAGATGACACCATTTAAGACCTTCCAGACCACAGTTTCCCCCTGGAGCTTTCAGGCAGTTGTTTTCTGTCCAGACCCGAGTGCTGAGAATCCTGTCTCCCCTGCTTTTTCCGTTTCCCTGAGGGTTACTAGCTCTCTCCCAGGCTCCTCTGCAGCCTGCAGAAGTTCACTCTTCTCTCATCTCTTTCCAGATAGCATGGTTTCCAGATCTTTCAGTTGGTTTCTTTTTCCGGCTGTGGTCCCTTTTTGGGATGCTTTCCAACGCTGCCGCAGATTGGAGGATGATAACAGTGAATTAGTTAGTGGATCTTCTTTGATGTTGTTTTGTGGGTGAGCTCATTAATTTATGACAAAGAACATCAAAGAGCTAGGCTCTTGCATAGGACTGCGTTGTCCCAAGGCAACTGGAGAATGATGATTAGTCAGATGAAATCTCAAAGGCCTCTCTGCCTCAAATATAGGAGTTAAAGTCCGGTGACTGAAGTGTGGGGTTGTCCCATCCCACAGCACCCGACACAGCCTTGAGTCAGCACAGCGTGAGACTGTCCCATTGTGAATGTGGACCTCTTTCCACAGCTTCCACTTCGATGCCTTGGGGTCTGTTGAGATTGTTTTAATGACCCTGGAGGCAATGTAGGGACAAAGGCTGAGACTGTTAAAATCTCTTTCCCATCTGAGGAGCTTTGTCCTTGCATGGATGACCTCAGAGCCCTAGACCTGTAATGTTAGTGGGGACAACTCTCTCTGGGCTGCCCAGGAAAGTGGCAGCACCAGGCGTGGCACATGGCAACTGTCTATACGTTCGGGTTGAAAGCACCTGTTGAGTAGTCATGATGCAAAGTCTCTGGCTGGTTGAGGTGGAGTGGGGACACTCGATGTATGTTTACAGTACGAAATCTCCTAACCAGCCCACACCTGTGGCCATTTACCATGTTGCTTTCACCTCCATGGTGGAAAGTTGTCTGTGCTCCTCTCCAAAGCCATCCCCTCTGTGTTTGCCCTGGATCCCATTCCCTGCTGACCTACTAAGGGCTTGCTCTTGCAGTTAACCCTCTTTTTCCTGAACCATCAGTGCTTCCCTCTCTACTAGAGTATTCCCATCAGCGCACAGAGATCCCTAGTGTCTGCCAGCTTAAAAACCACCTCCCTTGCCTCCAGGTCTCCCCCAGACCACCACACCAGCCTTTGCCCCTTTACAGTGCAGTGCCTCTAAAGGGTTGTCTGCACTCTCCGTATCTCCTCTTTCTGTCCTCCATTTGGACTCCCCAACCCACTTCAATCAGCATCTCATCTCCACCCACTAAAATAGCCCTTATCAGAGTCATGGGTGACCTTCTTGCTGCCAAGTCCAGTGGTCATTCTTGGGTCCTTCTCTTGTTCTACCTGGGAGCAGCATTCAGCACAGTGGGCAAGGCCCTCTTCCCAGCTTTCTTTGCTTGTCTCCAGGACACCAGCTGTCTTGGGTCTCCTCCTGCTTCACTGGCCACTCACTCTCCTCCGTCTCCCTTTGACAGAGTGACAAAGTGTCCCAAATCAGGTCTTGGACAACTTTTCTAGCTATGCCCACTCCCTAGATGATATCCTCTAGGCCCATAATTTTAAATACCATCCACATAATGGTGGCTTCTGAAGTTTTCTCTCCAGCCTCTTGTCCTCCCCTAAATCCCAACTGCCCACTCCACTGCACTGCTTATAACATGTACGCCAAACTGCATACCTAAACATGAGAAGACCCCCAGCCCGTAGTCTTTCCCCCTCAGTAAATGGCAACTCCTTTCTTCTGGTGGCTCAGACCTCAACACTTGGAATCGTCTTTTTTTTTTTTTTGAGACAGAGTCTCATTCTGTTGCCCCGGCTAGAGTGCCGTGGTGTCAGCCTACCTCACAGCAACCCCAAACTCCCGGACTCAAGCGATCCTCCTGCCTCAGCCTCCCGAGTAGCCGGGACTACAGGCATGCACCACCACCGTACATCCAACCCATCAGTCGATCCAGTCAGCATTACTTTCAAATCACATCTAGAATCTGCCCACTTCTCATCACCTTCACTGCTACTACCCTGTTCTAAGTCTCCAGCAGACTTCTAAGCTGGACTACTCTAACAGCCTCCTAATTGGTATCACAGCTTCCAGCCTTGCTCCCCTCCAACACTAGCACCCAGAGTCATATTTTTAAAACTGAAATTAGATAATGTCATGCATCTACTCTAAGCCTTCTGAGGCTTGCCATCTCATTTTATGAGTAGAATCTAAGGTCCTTATCATGGTCTACAAGACCCTGTAAGACCTGATTCTTGCCACCTTTCTGGTCTCAACTTCCACCTCTCTTCCCCTTGCTCACTCCAGTCTCGCTGCCCTGGTCTCCCAGCTTGCATGCCTCAAGCGCACTCCTGCCTCGGGGCCGTGGACTCTGTCGCTCTGCCTCCTCGCACTTCCTTCAGATATCTGTGTGTCTAGTTCTCTCTCTTCCTTCAGGCTTCTCCCCAATCTCATCTTATTAAAGAGCTTTCCCCTGACTGTTCATTCTAAAATAACCCCCTCTGTCAATCTCGATCTCCTTACCATGCCTCGTGTTCCTTCCTAACATAGTCACAACTTGACATATTTTATACATATTTGCTTATGTTGTAGATTGTTACCCCCATTTTATATGTAAGTTCAAGAAGTCTTTGTGTTTTTAGTCCTTGCTGTATCCTAAGCTCCTAGAATAGTGCCTAATACACAGTAGGCGTGCAACAAATATACACTGAATGAATGGATTGTTGAATGGCTTCATCCAGGTCTCTAGTCATCAGGTGAAGAGAGCAGTTTCCAGATGGTTGTCTAATTAATATGATCAAAATCAAGTGGGAAGGCTGGGTGTGGTGGCTCACGCCTGTAATCCTAGCACTCTGGGAGGCCGAGGCGGGCGGATTGCTCGAGGCCAGGAGCTCGAAACCAGCCTGAGCAAGAGCGAGACCCCGTCTCTACTATAAATAGAAAGAAATTAATTGGCCAACTAATATATATAGAAAAAAATTAGCCAGGCATGGGGGCGCATGCCTGTAGTCCCAGCTACTCAGGAGGCTGAGGCAGGAGGATCACTTGAGCCCAGGAATTTGAGGTTGCTGTGAGCTAGGCTGACGCCATGGCACTCGCTCTAGCCTGGGCAACAAAGTGAGACTGTCTCAAAAAAAAAAAAAATCAAGTGGGAGGAACTATGAGATGTACACAGATGGATATCATCAGATTATGTGTTCACTTATAACCAGTGACCACCATGGGAGTCACACATGTTTAGTTTGCTCCTTGATGCCAAATCCTATGCTGAACTATAAGGTGGAAGGTAACATGAGATGTGGTTACTGCTCTGCCAGCTCATGGTCTGCAAGGTGCTGGAGGGAGACAGTACAGTTCAGAGGATCAACCCCACCAGCTCTGGAGTTTGACTGCCTGGTTTGATTCCTGCCTCCATTTCTCACAAGCCGTGTGACCTTGGGCCACTTATTCAGTCCCCTTGTTTGTAAAGTGGGAATATAGAATCTGAGGGTATTTTGTCAAAAAAAAAAAAATAAAGTGGGAATAATAAAAAGATAACAAAAGCATTTAACTCAAAGAGTAATTGTGAGAATTCCATAAATAATACATATAAAGTGTATAGCATAGGGATTTGGCATATAGTAAGTGCTCAATAAATGTTAGCCACCATGAACAATTCTGGGGGAATTTCTGAGGGGTTATTGCTATTAATGTGTTTTAGGGACAATAAACTATCCCAGAATATTAGATGACATGGAAATTTTAAAGATGTGATGATATTGTGCTTATGGAGAACACTTCTATTTTTAGGAGATACATGGTGAAATACTCAAGGATAAAGCCTAATAATGCCTGTCACTTTCTGATAATCTAGTCAAATATATCTCTGTTTCTGTATCTATCAATAAAGCAAGTGTGGCACCAGGTTAACAATTATGGAAGCTAGGCAGATAGTATTTTGTACTATTTCTTTCAACTTTTCAGTTTGTTTAAAAATTTCAAAATAAAAGGTTTGAAGGAAAAAAGGAAGGACCCTAGGAAGAGTCTAGTGAGGTCCAACCTCCTATTTTACAGAGAGAGGGCCATGAGCTCAGAAAATGAGACATTTGCCCAAGGTCACACAGCTGGAGAAGCTGGGCCAGAACCCAGGCTCCTCTGCCTGGCTGTCCCTCAGGACAAGGTGGCAGTGAGCTGCAGAGGACCCACCCAAGGGGAATTATGCAGGTGTAAAGAGGTGCCTGTGTGGGTGTTTTCTCTTTGTTTATTAAGAAAATAGACAGGTCATTTGGTTGGAAGGAGTGATGTCAAAAATATGAAGGCAGTAGCAGGGCCAGTTCTGCCAAGCGGGGAGAGTGAGCATACTGGTTTAGCACCACCTGCTTGTGGTTTTTTGAGTGGTGGTGGCCAGGGGTGTGTGTAAACTCTGGGGTTGCAGAGGACAGAGGGACCAGTGAGTGGTGGGGAGCGGAGCCAGGAGGAGCATCAAGGAGAGACTGGCTTCAACTGCCGAGCTCCCTGAAAGAAGGGACCCCAGGAATGAAATGCGGATACGTATTTAAAGAAAGGAAATTATTTTCTGCAGTTGGCAGCCGTCTTTGTCTGGCTAATGGGGTTCAAGGAAGTGCAAAGGAGAGAGGGGAAAGGAGGACTGTCGGTGCAAGCCTGGCTGTGTGTGTGGGGAGCTCACAGAGAGGAAACGGGAGAGGAAGAGAGAAAAAAACACCGAAGAGGCAGCCTGGAGTAGAGTGGGGGAGGGGTTAGAGCCAGGCTGTTGGGGTGGTTGGAAAGGTAAAGAGGCCGCACCTGGGGGCTTGCGAATAGGTCGAGGACGGTCTGCCCCTGCGGGGTGGAGAGTCTTGCCCCCAGAAAATTCCTGCCTCTCTCTCTTTCGGGTCTGGAAGTCCCCTGGGGCCACGGTAGTGAGCGCAGAGCTCCTGGCGCTTTTACTGGGGGTAGGGTGGGGAGGGCAGGAAGGAGAGGCGGGGCCTCGGGGCGGGGCAGCAGCGGAGCCTGTGGCCCGGGCGGGGCTCCTCTCCGGCGGGCGCCGGAGTCTGGGGGCCGCCGCGTCCCCCTCCCGGCCCGCCCCCGGAGGCGCCTGGCCCCTCCTTCCCTGCCGCCCCCACCCCCGCCGCTGCCGCTGCCGCTGTCAAAGCTAAACCCGGCCGTTGCCTGCAGGAGCAGCGGCAGCGGGCGATCGGGCCGTGCGGAGCCTCGGGCGCGGCCTCGCCTCCCGGCCCGGCGCCCGCATCGGCACCGCCGCCAGCACAGCGCCCCTGGCCGGGACCTGGCCGCCGCGCTGCAGCCCACCTGCGCCCGGCCCGCCGCGGCCGCGTCAGCACCGCGGACAGCGCCCCGAGCCGCGCCTCGCCGCCGCCAGCCCGCCCGCTTCCCGAGTCAGCACCGCGGACAGCCCCCCTGGCCGGGCCCGCGGCAGCCCCGGAGCCGCCGGCGCCCCGAACATGGCCACCGAGGTAGGGGCGAGCACCCTGGCCGCGGGCAGTGCCCGACTGCCGGAACAGATCCCCCAGGGGCCGGCTGGGCGGGAGGGGAAGGCGGGGGGCGAGGGGTGGGATGAGGTGATCCCCTGGTTGAGTCGCAGGGAGGAGGTGGGGATGCAGTGGCAGGGTGGAAGAGAGGGGCTCTTGGTGCGGGCTCATCTCACCCCTTGTCCGTCAAGCTTCCCCGTGTCCCACCTGAGCCCCCAAGCTGCCCACACCACTTGTTGGCACTAGCGCCAGGGTTGCACCAGAGCCCCGGGCTGGGGCTTCCGCTTCCCCTGGACCACACAAGTCCTGAAGCCGCTTTCCTAGAGGATTGGAGGCGCGTGTACGCGCGTGTGTAAGGGGAGGGGAGGCGGCTGTCTGCTGTTGCTATGCAGGCATCCAGCTTCTGAACCCAAAAGCTGGGCTAAGGGATGACAGACTTACCTCTACATGCACATTTTCTTGGGGGAGGGAGGTGACAACGACATCCTCAGGCAGAGAACCCAAGCCATTGCTTTTTATGAGCTGCCCGCACCAGTCCCCACTTTTGCATATCACTCCTTCTTCCCTTTTCAGCCCGTTCTAGTTTCCTGTCTCAGGATGTCCAAATTTCCCTTGTGTCTGATGGGAGGCGCTGCTTTCTTCAGGGTGTGCCTATAGGTGTGTCATCTTCAAGGACCTGAACACTGAACCAAGGGACTTGTTAGCTCACGGGGACTCTTGAGATCAGGGATTACCTCCTTTACCCCCAGGGATTTCCCCTCCCCCCTCATTCTGTGAGGGGGATGGAAGCCCTTCGTGTTCTCTCTCTATACCTGATACAGCCAACATGGGGGGGGGGCATGTGATACTCACACAGCATGTCAGCAGCAGAGCTGAAAGTTCCCTCCTTTGTATACTATATCTGGAGTGGAACCGGGGACAACAGGGTCTGCCCAGTTCTGATGCTGACTTCCTTTGTGGTGTCTCCCTGTTTCCAATTCAGCTGGAACACAACCAGGGGGAGAGCAGAGGCCTTTGAATAATTCTATTCAGTGCCTCCGGGCATCCTGGTGAGCAGTGTGACACCAATGCCAAGTGTTATTGTTGTTATTCTGCTGAAGTCTCCGCCATGGAGCGAGGTTGCTTGGCCTTGTTCAGCTTTCTGACAAGGCAGAGGTTCGCTAGGAGGAGGGCTTGCCCCCTAGGACCCTGTGTGGGGGCAAGCCCTTGGCAGACCCCTGGAGCTTGGTTTCTAGGTGGAGGAATGCAGAGGACTCAGAAAGTGCCAAAGATACGGAGCAGAGCAGAAAGAACAAAGGAAGAAATGGCCAAGGAGCTGGTTCCCTTCCAGGCAGGGCTGCCAGACTGCAGCAGATGCTGCTGGTGTTGGGCAGAAAGGGGGGACTTCAGCTGCTTGAGCTCCGCTGGGCCAGCAGTGTGGGCAGAAGGCAGCTGCCTCTGGGATGGGATCTGACAGATTCCAACAGGCCCGTCTGTCCCAGTATATCTCCCTCTCAGGTCTACTTTCGTTCCCAGATTCCAGCCTGCAGCCTCACCTCCCTAGACGGAGGCAGTGTTTCCAGGAGGCTGCTGTTAGGCACACCTGACTCTTCCCCCGGGAGAGGCTCTGCTCATAACACCTCTGTGTACAAAGCACTATCACACGTGTGATCTCCTTTGAGCCTTAGAACAACCCTGTGAAGTTGCCAAGGATGGTGTCATTATCTCCAATTAACAGATGAGACAACTGAGGCTCAGAGGCTTACCTCGTCCCTGTGAAGGAGCCAAGGAAGCATCATTATCCCATTTTACAGATGATGCAACTGGAGTGTGTTATTCACAAAAATATGGCTAAAAGGTGGCAGGGCCAGGATAAGAACTTGAGTCTTTTGCCTCTGTGGCTAGTGTTTTTTTCATTCTGCATGCATGGTTAGTGTATCCAATTGGCCAATGGCATTGCCTAACAGAGAGGAGGGTGCTCAGGGTCTTGACACGAGGCTCTGATGGGGAGAGCAAAGGAAGTCATGAGAGCTGGAGTGTGGGGATCAGGCCCTCTGACTGGCCTGGCTGGGTCAGTTTGAGGGGAGAGGGCCAGGAATGTCCAAAGGAGATGGGGAAGTTAGGACAAACATTTGCCACATCACAGTTTGGCCTTGGGTGGACTCAGGTGGCAGTACTGAGAGAGGAAGCCTCAGCTCTGCCAAGGCACAGGATGTGCACATTATCTGGGCTGTGGGGTGAGTTGTTCTCCCCAGGCTGTGTGGACTATTAGGATTGGGTTGTGATTACTAGGATAAACCTGTCGGGAGAAAGAAAACCTCACTTAGGTTCCCACACCCATTCCCTTAGGATTCTGGACAGAAAGTCCTCCCCGCCCGCAGGTGTATGAGAGGAGAGAAGGGGGAGGGGGGACAGAGAGAGAGAGATAGAGAGATATCTCTGAATGGAAACTTTATCTTTTCTGCTCCCTAATTTCTGTTTAGGATTTAGCATCAGGGGAGGGGTGTGTGCGAGGAGCTCAGAGGAGGGATGAAGCCTCCTGAGCGATACACTGACCTCATTAGGGAAGCTGTAATGAGCCCATTCCTGAGCAGCAAACCTCTGCGAATGTGTGTCACCGAGAGCAGGGTCTGCCCCAGGACACGGTCCAGATGGCCAAGGACAATGGGGAAGTGTCTGGCTGGGAGGGGCTCCTCCAAGTGGTGGAGTTTGGTCTCTCAGAGACGTTTCAATGCACCCAAGTAGCCTCATCTGAGCAGGGCATTTGGAGGTTTGATCTTCAAGGCATGGAGGTAACAACCAGCCCACAATGGGTCGGGCTTGGGTGCTGCTGTTGGCTGAGCAGGACGGTCTTGTGCCCGGTTTTCATCCTTAGGTGCAACCTGGCTGCCTGTGACACACGCACCCCTCCTCCACACCCTAGCCAGGGCGCAGAGTGCTGACACATAAGCGGATCCCCTGATTCCTGCGTAGAGCCTTACATGCATCCTATAGAATGACAGGGATTTTTAAAAAATTAATTTTTTCTCACACGCCACTTGATTTCATAGAATGGGATGGCTTTTAAAGAGGATGGAGATGTGGGCCAGGTGGGACCTCTTGCTGGCCTTGGGCAGACTGGGCCTGGGAGCTCCTTCACACTCCACTGTGTGTTCCTCCCCAGCCCAGCCAGGTGACTGTCAGGTGGACAGGCCCTAAATGTGTGACCTGTGGTACCCAGCCTCCCCTTCCTTGTCATTCTGCAGTTTGAAAATTGGAGCCCAAGGGTCTCACCACCATTTTTCCTCCTCATGAAATGCCTCTTGGTCCTGTCCTTACTCAGCTGCCCGCAGGCCAGGGGCTGGGGATGGGAGAGGGGCAGGATTGGGGAAGGTGAGAGTGGGGAGAAGCTCAGGTCTTCGGGTCTGTTAGGAAACCCCGGGGGAGCCGCCCAGGGGAGGCACAGGAGCTGCAGCCACGGAGAGAGGTGTGCGCAGACTTCGGGATCCTCCCAGAGGATTTCCGAGCATCATGGGTGTCCGCTGAGAATCCTCACCAGCTTCCTGAAAGCTGAGTAGCCAGCAAGTGACCTGGAGCCCGGCTTCTGGCTCTTGCCCAAGGGCCCTGGCTGTGGGATTCTTTATTCAGAGATCCCAAACTAGCGCTCTAGGGATGAGGCTGGTCCCCAGGTGTGCCTGTTTTGGTCTTCTTAGTGCTTATACAGTTTTTAAACGTATTGGGAACATTTTAAAATGAGGATATTTGATGTTAAGAAAATTTGGTTTGTTGCTTCTCTTGAAAAATCAGAAGTGCTGGCACCTGGGCGCACATTCTCAAATGGCAGTGATCAGCTGCTGCCTTGAGACAGGGCACGTTCTCTAATCAGCCTCAGGCCCCACCTGGCCCACTTGGTCCTTCGCCCCTGTAAACATGTTCATCATCCCTGATAAAGCCTCTAGAATGTCAGAGCTGAAAAGGGCTCGAGTGATTACATAGTTCCAACTTCTTAGTTTCCAGTTGAATAAATGGAGGCCCCGAGAAGGGAAGACTTTCCCAGGGTCCTGTGGCCCAGGGTCAGGTCCCCTGGGTCCAGGTCAGTGGCCATCTTTCCAGCTGGGCTTCTTGGTACTTCACACCTGAGTCCCCACGGATGGAGACAGCAGGAGACCCTGGCTTGCCCTGAATCTTGCTGCTGAGTCTGTAATGTGTGTCCTCTATGTAGGTCTGGGAGACTAAGGCTCTGTCATATAAAATGTGTCTGACACCACCCTCGGGCAACTCAAGACCCCCACAAACACTCTCCAGGGAGAGCAGTGGATCTCTAGACACCCAGAATCTGAATCGTATTATAAGGGTGCAAATATTGTTGAGGTTAGAAAGGGTGTTGGCCCTTCCCATTCTGACCATTTTAGAATCCATGCATGAAAGCCAAGAGGACAGGGAACTCTATTGTGTAAGGTAGCATCCTAAAATCTTAATGGATTGATACCGTAGTACTGTTTCCTGCTCAGTGAAGTCCCAGACAGGTGTTCCTGGTCAGTAGGTGAGTCTCCTCCTGGCAGTGATTCAGGGATCCAGGCTCTTTCCAACTTGTGGTGCCTCCGTCTTCAACACACGGCTCTGCTGGCCTCCATGGAAGCGCAAAGAGCAGGGAGCAGTGGCACATTTTTATGAGTCAAGCCTAGACCTGGCCTTGATCACTTCCACTCACATTCTGCTTGTTCAGATGGCCACACCTCACTGCCAAGGAGGCTGGGAATTAGTCCAGCTGTGTGCCTAAGAGGAAGAAGAAATGGGTCTGGTAACAGCCAGCTGGTCACTAGAGACACATGCCTTCATGACAGCACACGCGTGTGTATGCATGTGTGGATTCAGGCACAGACTGAGGAGGGGAGGAAGCTGAGGCCATGTGAGAATGGCTGAAGCACTGTTTCTTCCCTTTCTTTCCATTCTCACCACCAGTTTTCTTGATTTAGACCCACTTTAGTTTTCCCCTGGACTGCTACAAAGGCGATCATCCCTACACTGGCCCCTCAGCCCAGTCTTGCCCATTTCCTACAACACTGCCAGAATGATCCTTCTAGGACTAGGGAAGTCCATCTTCAGGATTGACGGGCTCTCGTAAGTTGGTTTTAGAACAGAGGAAGGCCATAGCCCCTTCCTTTTCCTTTGAAAATACAACATTGTAAACCCTTAACCAGACAGAGCAGACACATTAACGATTAACATGTTTGTATTACCAAAGCATTCTTAATTTCTAGATGTTACCATAAGATCCTACTAGATGTTAAGGGGACTTCTTCCATGAAAACCTTGATTAGAGGAATCAAGGAATATTAAGTCTAGTGGGGTGCTTATACATTATTTAATCCAATCACAATACTTTGAAATCACATTTCTTACACGTGATCCAAGTTCACTTGGATTTAGGAAAGTCATCTATAGTATTCTCAGAATCCCACCTTTTCAGGACCTTGATCCATCAATTAATTGCTCCTTCTACCTTATTTTATTTTATTTTTTTTGAGACAGGGTCTCATTCTGTTGCCCTGGGTAGAGTGCAGTGGTGTCATCATGCTCACTGCAGCCTCCAGCTCCTGGGCTTGAGCAATCCTCTTGCCTCAGCCTTCTGAGTAGCTGGGACTACAGGCATGTGTCACCACACCCAGCTAAGTTTCTATTTTTTGTAGAGACAGGGTCTCACTCTTGCTCAGGCTGGTCTCAAACTCCTGGCCTCGAGCTATATTCCTGCCTCAGCCTCCTAAAGTGCAAGGATTACAGGTTTGAGCCACCGTGCCTGGCCTCCTCCTGCCTTATTGACAACCTCTATTTCTTTCTTCTTTTACGTAGCATTTAAGCAAGTTTAAGTTTCTTCCATCTTAAAGAGCGCCTCTAGCTCCTTGGGATCTGACCCTGCCTCCTCTCACCTCCCACTGCTCTTACCTAATCTGCAAACCAGCTCCAGTCAGGCTACAATCTGCCGCAGGCCATTGGCGCAGACCAAGTGCTCTTCTATCTTCCTCACTTTGCACAGCTGCTCCTTTTGTCGGGGCTGCCTTCTGCTCCCCCCCCCTCCCCGCCTGCCCCCTACCACTGGCTTCCTTCCCCACTCAACACTGGCTTTAGGAAGGCTTTTCTGAGTAAGCATTTCTGGGTAAGACTCTACTTCTCTGTAGCATTTATCACTGTCTCATTCATTATATATTTACTTGTCTTCCTCCCGGAGCTCACAGGCTGTCTTTTGTCGGCCCCTCCAGAGCCTGGCAGTAGCAGGGACTTCATCAATGAGTGCCGAGTGACTGAATGGATTCAGCTTAATTACACGGGATGGCCTGGCTGTTCACGCTGCCCCTGCGGCCTGGTCTCCGTGTGGCTCCAGTGCTGGGTGGGATGCTTGTCTCGAATGCAGGTGACAGGTTGGAGAGATGGAAGAAAGCGGCCTTGTCCTTCTGTGGCTTTGAGCCCACGGTCCCAAATGTCAGAATTGGTATCAATGTCAAGTTCGAAGGAGTGCAGCAGGGATGGAAATCGCCCGGGCTGTTTCTTCAGTTTCTGGCCTGAGTCCACCTCATCCACACTTTTCTCTGGGGAAGTTTGGATGCTCACGGGCCTGTTTGTCCTGTGGTGAGCAGTGCTGGGGGTGGGAGGGCGCATCCGTGCTGCTCTCTGGCCGGTCTCTGAGTTCAGTGGCACATCAGGCACTTTTCTGTCCCACATGGCCCCTGTCCCCAACCACGTAATAAGATCCACTCAGCAGGGTCTGAGGCTTCTGTCTTGCTCAGCACTGCGTTCCCCAAGCTCGGGCCTCACGAGTTGAGAACACTTGGTTCTTGGTGAATGAACGAAAGCATGAAAGGTCCTGCTCTGTGTGTGTGTGTGTGTGTGTGTGTGTGTGTGTGTGTGTGTGTGTGTGAGAGAGAGAGAGAGAGAGAGAGAGAGAGAGAGAGAGAGAGAGAGAGAGATTGATTGATTGATTGATTGGGAGAAGAGTGTGGGTTGACCACCGGGAGGTCTCATTCTTCTTGTTAGAATTTGTTTCTGGCTCTGTTGATGGTTCTGGAACCTCTCATTTTGGCTCAACTTTGGCCCTGCTTTAGGCTTTTAAAAGACCTTTCTGGGATAGGTCAGGACAGCCTCTCGTGTAAACTGCGTGGCCCGTAAACTCTGCGGTCTGCTTCCCCACGGCCCCCTGGAGCACGGCCCATCCCCGTGTGCCGGGAACTTTCCTGGTTTAGCGCTGAAAGACACACATTCTGGGAAATCCCTCAGGTTCAGACAGACCGAGACGGATGGTCACCCTCCCCGCGTGTCTCCTGTGCCTCTCCGCAGGTCCACAATCTGCAGGAGCTCCGGCGAAGTGCCTCGCTGGCCACCAAGGTCTTTATCCAGAGAGACTACAGCGATGGGACCATCTGTCAGTTCCAGACCAAGTTCCCCCCAGAGCTGGACAGCCGGGTAAGGACGCCTTTTTCTAAGCTTTAAACCCAGGGCCATGACAACCTGAGGGTCTCACTGGCATGTGTTTTGTACCAGGATCATACGACACATAATGTCATGGCACACATAAGTTGTTCATCCACTTCAAATGGAAGGATAAATGGCTGTCTCCTTGTACAAAGTTAGAGCTGAAGAAGGCTCAGAGATTATTTTAGCCTAGCGGCTCTCAAATTTCAGCTGCATGAGGATCATGTGCAGAGCTTGTTAAACAAATGGAAATTCCTGATGACACGTGTCATCGCAAGGTGCCAGCGCGGTTGTTGGACTGTGATTCAGGAATCTCCATTTGTGAGCAGCTGACCGAAACCTTGGCCGCACGTTAGAATTTCCTGGGGAGCTTAAAAAAATCCTGACGCCCAGGCCTCACCCCAAACCAATGAAATAGAGTCTCTGGGGGTAGGGCCCCACATCAGCATTGTTTTAAATCTTAATTTTAGAATTAATTTAAATCATAATTGTTTAAATCTTAATGTTTACTGAGGAATCCCTAGGTGAATCGGGGAATTACGTGATTCATAGATCACACGTGGAGACCTGCTGGGCTTCTAGCACGGTGCTGCTTCTCACCCGGGCTGCCCCGTAGATGCACCGGGAGCTTTGAAAAATGGACCTTGCAGGGCGTGGGCTCGGGGAGGGTCGGGCAGCGGCAGCCTTTGCTGCTCTGATCCATTTTCCCCTTCCTAGATCGTTTCAGTCAGAATCTTGGGCGTCGTAGGCTGTATAAGCTGCTCCGATGATTGTGGTGTGCAGCTGGAGTTGAGAACCATTAAGCCCTTGTTGCTATAATGTAATCTGTGCACTGACCACGTCAGCATCACTTGGGAGCTCGTTAGAAATGCAGAATGTCAGGCCCCACCCTGGATCAACTGAATCCAAAATCCAAGTATTTTTTTTAAGAGAAAGGATCTCACTTTGTCACCTCAGGAAAGTGCAGCGGTGCCATCATAGCTCACTATAGCTTTGAACTCGGGCTCAAATCATCCTCCCTCCTCACCCTCCTAAGTAGCTAGGACTACAGGTGTGTGCCACCATGCCTGGCTAATTTTTAAATTTTTGTAGAGACAAAGTCTCGAACTCCTGGCTTCAAGTGATCCTTCTGTCTCGGCCTCCTAGAATGCTGGGATTACAGGTGTGAGCCGCCGCACCCAGCCTAAATCTTCCTTTTTAACCAGATCTTTGGGTTATTCATATATGCATTAAAGTTTGAGAGTCACCACACTTGTCCATCCCTCTCAGTTAGAAGAGGAACTGAGGGACAGAAAGAGGAAGTTACTCGTGAGAGTCAGGAAACAGTAGAAGGGCCCAGCTTCTCTGCTTTTTCCCAGGACTCTTATTTTCTTACTGCTGCAAGTGCATCCTTCGAGGCACAGATAAAACTAGATGCCTTTGTGATCAAAGTCTTGGCAGGGAAAGTGTGGAGTCCCAAAGGAAGGGCTGGAGGCTGCTTTCTCTTCTTACCCACCTTGGGCAAACGGGAGAGCCTGACATTCCGCCCCAGAGTCTGCTGGCTGTCAGCACGGGCAGCCAGCCCAGGGCTCTGCTCACGGTCCCTGCCTCTAGGCTCAGCTACCTGGGTGACACACCATGCCCAGGTCCCCTGTGAGGCATCAGCTGCTGAGTTCTGCTTCTGGTTCTGAGGGTGTGTACAGCCCTCACCCCAGGCTGCTCTGGAGCTGGCCGGGGCTTGGGGAGGGCAGGGCAGATCCTGACCTCTCCATCCCGCTACTCAGGTAGATCTCAGTGGGGGTTTGGGAAGGCGGGGCAGGCCTGGCCTTTACTGATCCGACCCCCAACCAGCTTTTGGAGAGAATGTAGGTCTCTTTCTCATCTTAGCATGCCTGTCCTTTGGGGCGGATGGACCCAGGTAGAGCAGCAAGGCTTGAGGCCTGGACCAGATGGGCCCTTGGAGGGTCTGGTGGGCACAGTGAGGGCTTCTTGGATTTTAATTGGAGAGAAATGAGAAGACTTTGGAAGCCCTTGAACAGAGCTGTGACATGATCTGACTTTAACAGGAAGTTAGGGCAGGGGCAGGGGCAGGGTCGGGCAGGTCAGTGAAGAGGCCAGAAGTGGTGGTGGCTGGCACCAGGGAGCTCATGGTCCATGTGGTCTTAGAACCACAGAGCAGTCCTCACCTGTCAAATGGGGATGACAGTATACTTTTCTGATAGAATTGTGATGAGGATTCTATGAAAGAGGATATAAAAATGCGTGGCACATAGAAAGTGCTTAATATGTATTAGTTATTATTATGGGTATAGGCAGGACAGCTCAGTTGTCCAAGTACACAGGGCTGTGGTGCTCTGGGTGACCTCTTAGCTAGGAGGAAATGCCCCCACTGGAGAGTCACTCCTGAGCTCTCGCCCAAGCAGTCTCACGCAGTGGGAGTCCCATCCAAGCACAGAGAGCCTCTGTGAATTTGGTCCTGAGCTCTCGCACAACTGTCAAGATGGGAGGTGTCAAAGTCACCAGAATGAATACTTGTCTGATCTTCTGCAGAAAACATCTAGGATATCATAGGTGTTTCCTGTTTCCACGGGAGGCCAAACAGCCATTCTTATTCCTGTGTTATAGGTGAGCAGACTGAGGCCTAGAAGGTTAGGCCCACGGTCACACAGCCAGTTGGGGGCCAAGTCTGGACTGGCCCCTGGATCTCCTAACTCCCAGACCAGTGCTTGTTCTGCTCTGCTTGCAGTCCCTCTGGTCTGGTCTGTGTGCCAATATGTCATGCCAAGTCCCTCACGCGCCCCACCATTGTCACCCTGAGCCCTGCCTGTGACTGTCCACACTCCAGGGAGGCTAACCGCAGTCTGGCTCTGTCCCTCTCTCCCTCAGATCGAGCGGCAGCTCTTTGAGGAGACCGTGAAGACCCTCAATGGCTTCTACGCGGAGGCTGAGAAGATCGGGGGCAGCTCCTACCTGGAGGGCTGCCTGGCCTGCGCCACGGCCTACTTCATCTTCCTCTGCATGGAGACCCACTACGAGAAGGTGGCCCCTCCCTGACTGCTCTGCGTCCCCTTGCCCCGGGCTGCCCTGCTGCGTGCTCATCCTCCACCCGCCCTTCCTTTCGCAGGTTCTCAAGAAGATTTCCCGCTACATCCAGGAGCAGAATGAGAAGATCTTTGCGCCTCGAGGCCTCCTGCTCACGGACCCCGTGGAGCGTGGGATGAGGGTTGTATCCTTCCGGGCTGTTCTGTGCGAGGGCACAGGGCTGACAACCAGTGGGGTCCCTGGGGAGGCTGCCAGGAAATGGGGGCCAGCCTAGGGGCCTCCGCTTAGGGTTTTCCCAGGATCCCCCACATCAATGGGCTTCCTCCCCCACCATAAGCTCTTGGGGCTTTGTGAGTTTCAGGGTTTGCATTTATTGAGCTGTATGCAATCAGTGCTTAGCATGTGCCAGATATCATAGTGAGTACTCTGAAAATATGAATTCATGTACTTCTTACAACAGTCCTATGAGGTGGGTAGCTCTAGTGTCCTTTATAGATGGAGACGCTGATGTTGAATAACTGCCTCAGAGTCATGCAGCTGGTGAATGTCAAGGCCAGGTTTTAAGCCCAGGCTCATTCTTTTTTTTTTTTTTTGAGACAGAGTCTCGCTTTGTTGCCCAGGCTAGAGTGAGTGCTATGGCGTCAGCCTCGCTCACAGCAACCTCAAACTCCTGGGTAGCTGGGACTACAAGCATGTGCCACCATGCCCGGCTAATTTTTTCTATATATATTAGTTGGTCAATTACTTTCTTTCTATTTATAGTAGAGATGGAGTCTTGCTCTTGCTCAGGCTGGTTTTGAACTCCTGACCTCAAGCCATCCTCCTGCCTCAGCCTCCCAGAGTGCTAGGATTACAGGCATGAGCCACCGTGCCCGGCCCCAGGCTCACTCCTAAGTACAAGAACCCCTCTAGGAATATGCAAATCACCACATTTGTTTATAGTCCACAATTTCATGCAGTCCTCATTTCATCTCTTGTCTCCTTTTACAGATGAGAAACATGAGATGTAGGATGAAGTGATGTCCCCAAGGTCTCAGTCCCAGTGGGAGTCAGGACCAGGGGTGGGCCATGATTCTCTTGACTTAACCTGGGGTAGTGTGGCCCAGGTATGCACACTTCCCACTGGAATAGCGTGGCCCAGGTGTACACATCTCCCACCTGGGGTAGTGTGGCCCAGGTGTGCACAGATCGCTCCCCTTATTCAACAGCAAGAAGAGTAGAATTGTTAAAATATAAATTTTGCTGGAAAACTGAGGAAAAGAGTAAAGAAAACAAACACCCAGAATCATGTTTGCAAAGCCCAGTGATAGGTGCTTCTTTTTATTGAGCCTTTACTATGTGGCAGATATTGTGCTTAGTGCTTTACAGACATTTTT
Source organism: Microcebus murinus (assembly GCF_040939455.1). NCBI lineage: Eukaryota > Metazoa > Chordata > Mammalia > Primates > Cheirogaleidae > Microcebus > Microcebus murinus. The sequence goes on along the minus strand of NC_134117.1, from coordinate 27,972,235 downwards.
TTATCTAACCTACACTCTAACCCCAAGATTCTATTATTACCCCCATCTTGCAGATGCCATCGTTGTTGGCTAACAAATTAAGTAATGGGCCTAAGGTCACTTAGGTGAGTGGGTGAGTCAGGCTTGAATTCAGGACACCAAAGTGCTCACACTTCCTGTGCAGTAACACCACCTCCCTGGGCACATCGTGTCCTAAGATAGGGTCATTAGACCCTCTAGAATGCAAGCTCCGTGAGTGCAGGGACTTGATCCCATGTGATCACGGCTGTGCACCCAGCACGGTGCCTGGCCCTACAAGTCTCCATAACTGTTAGCTGAGTAATGTGCACAGAGAGGCTTGGGAGCCCTGGGGCATCCAGCTCCCAGGCCACCAGATCCTTACTGTCTAGGAAGCAGCCCAGCCCAGCTTCCCACGCCCCTGCTGGCCTGCACCCGCTGGTTCCCGTCTGACCCCTGCTCAGCAGCTGGGCGGCTCGCAGTGCTCCTTGACCGCCGACCCCAGATTGAGATCTCCATCTACGAGGACCGGTGCAGCAGTGGCAGCTCCAGCAGTGGCAGCAGCAGTGGCAGTGGCAGCAGCAGCGGTGGGGGTGGTGGGGCTGGGGCCCGGTGACTGGCCGAGAGTCCCTGCAGGGAGGCGTATGGCCGGAGTGAGGGCCTTGCAGACCTGCGGCGGCTGCGCTACCAGAGCACCCGCTTCTGAGTCATTCTCTGAGCCCGCCCTGCCTCCCGGGGAGGGAGGGAGGGAGGGTGACTGGCCTAGTGTTTCCTGCAGGCCATCAACCCCCGTCCCCTGTCCCTGCCACCCCCTGGCAGGATCAGTCTGCTTCCTGACCGGGGGGCTCTCCCTCCCTGATGGGGCTGGTCTGGGCCACACGGAGCCAGACCTTCCTAGGGAAGGCTGGGGTGGGGAGAACACAATCTAGACAGTCCCCTCTTCTGCAGCCCCTCTCCCAGCCCTCCAAGGCGGGCCCAGGTCTGTCACACAGAGAATTCCCACCCTGCATGATTCCTTGTCCCAAAGCCCATGTCCACCCAGACTCTCTCCCCTCGGCCCCGCTTCCCACGGCTGCCTCCCGTGTCTGTTCCCTCGGATGCCTCAAGGCGCCCCTGCCTGTCTATGATCCTGCCTCTGCCGTGTTCGCGGTCTGGGGAGATGGGTGCCCTGGTGGGGAGCCCTTCAGCCCGCTCCTGACCTCTTCCAGACCTGTGGCTCTCCTGTCCCGCACCCAGAGCTGGAGGCCGTCTCAGCCTGGGCAAGAAGGGTCCAACTCTGAGACTCTGAAGGCCACTAGACACTGGTCGTGGAGCACACGGCCTGGGGCTCTGGGAGGTTCTATGGGGCCTGGAGAAGCTGTTGGTGCAGAGATGTAGCCTTGGGGGTTTGACCCTCCTGAACTGGAGCCAATTTCCTGAGATTAGAACCTGTGCGTCTGTGAGAATGAGCGTGTGTGCACGTGTGAATGCATGTGAGTGCGCTGTGTGCGTGAACGTGGGTGCAATTGTGAGCGCATCTGTGTGAGTGTGCATGGTGCATGTGTGTGTGTGTGTGAGAGAGAGAACACCTGTATGTTCCCCTGGCTGCTAGGCCAGTGACTGTCCCTCTGCATCCTGCCTTGTCTTTGCTACATGATGGTCTGTGGCTTCTTCCCTGCATCCCCTGTAAATAATGTCCTAAAGCCCCTCGCCCCTTGCCTGGGGCTGCCAGCTTCGCTCTTCTTCCTGGGCTCTCCCTCACCTTCTGACTCTGCCGTGTACAGTCTAGCGGAAGAGAAGCAGGGGTTCTAGGAGAGCAGAACCAAACTTGCCTGGCCTTTGGTGTCCCTCTCCCAGCCCCCGTGACAGGACAATGTGGCCACAGACATTGCATATTCAGCCTGCCTAGGCTCTGGGGCTCTTTGAGGCTGCGTAGGTGAGGCTCCCTTGGACACTCAAAGGAACCGGCAACCTGCAGGGGCAAAGGCAGACCCCCTCCTTGCCAGGGAAGAGGGGACGTCCAGCCAATGATGCCCTGGCTCCCAGGGCCCGGGGAGCGGCGGGAAGGCAACAGCTCTGGGCCTGGGGCCCTGTAGATGGACAGAAAGGGCTGCCTACCTCAGTCGGCAGGAGGTGCTAGAAGTGGCTATGCAAGACCAGCCACTGCAGGTAGCTTTCTGGAACCAAAGAGGGGCCAGGTTTTCTACCGGACATGGGAGCAGGGTGTGGGAAGCGGAGTCTACCCGGAGAGCTGAAGAGGGTTGGCCCAGTCCCCAAGGTCTCAGGAAATTCTGAGCCCAAGTGAGTCCTGGTTCAAGGATCCCCCCGGAGAGCTGCAGCCCCCTGGCCATGGCCGTGCCCACGCTGGCCCGCCGTGTGGCTGGGCATTGTGTCTGACCCGTGCACCTCCCATGGGAGGCCTGGACACGGGCAAGGCTGTGGCCTTTTATTATTTCTTTTTCCAATAAAAGGATTTGCCCAGCCTGAGGCTCTGTGCTGCTTTCTCTGCCCCGTGGCGATGGGGGCCAGCTCTGTGCCACAGGCTCGTGTGAGGGACACTCGGCTGCCTGAGCTGGACCTGTCACGGGCAGGGCGGACCCTGTCTTCTTGGGGCTTATCGTGTCCTGGGAGGCAGACACCGTAGTGCCTCTAATCTGGAATCTTTGAGGCTCTTGCAGCCATGGGTGGGGAGCAGGTTGGGCTGAAAGGCAGGCCGGAAGTAATTGATTAATTACAGATAATCATTGCTTGAGCTCTTCCCCTGGGAAGGGTGCTATCAGGGGCTGGATCACATGGGTCACTCAGTGCTAAAGATGAGAAAGTAGCTGGCTGTTGGAACCTCACAGAGTTGTGTTTTGAATTTTATTATTTATCGAGCACCTACCGTATACCAGATACTTTCCTAAGACCATATGCTAGAGCTGGGAGGGGATCTAAAGATCACCTGAGTCCTCTTATAGGGGTGGAACGGAGGCCCAGAGAGGGTGAGTGACTTGCCCCAGGTCACACAGCTGGTTGCTGATGATGGTGCCCAAGCTTGGAACCAAGGTGTCCCCTGGGGACAAGGTGTCCTCATGGGGATGACACCCAACTGGGAAATTGGCTAAGGCTGCCAGGAGGCTGGGGTCACACACTCAGGTCTGTGGGCCAAGGGTCTGTTCCCAGGGAGGATCTCAGCAGACGATGGGGACAATGGCTCTAGTCCCCTCTGGGTGGTGCTACATGGGACCCTGGGTGGCTGTCACGCTTGTGCTCACTGTCCCAAGAGGCAGCCTGGTGCTTGCCTGAGCCACGGGCAACCTGGACTCACTACCTCTGCTCAACCCAGCTGTGTGTGGGTTGCCACAAGCAAGCTTGTTCTCTTACTTGCGGGCAGGTTTGTTCTGTTTGGGGGTAGGAAGTTTGTGCGATCCTGAGGCCAGACATGAACCCGAGCCCAGCTGTCCTGGGGAGGGGGTGAGGATTTACCAAACTGGGAAAACCATCTCTGAGTGCTTGTCTGGCTGAGAGACACTCAGTCCTTGCACTTGCAAACAGCAGCAATAGTCAACACCATCAACAATTGTAGCTCCATTTATTTAGTACTTACTATGTGCCAGGCACTAGACTAAGACTACATAATTCACCATTCAATCCTCACAACATCCCTCTATAGCGTGGACTGTTATTTCCATTTTACAGATGAGGACACTGAGGCTCAGAGAAGTGAAGTATGAAGTAACCTGCCCAGAGTTACACAGCTAGGAAGTGGCAGAGGTTGGCTCTGAATCTAGGCATCTGATCCCACTGCTGGGAGGGAGCTGACAGATCCAGCTTCAGAGGCTACCTCAGCCCCGTGAGGGCCATAGACACCCTGGGGTTATGGTCTGATTCCCAGGGAAGGGCTTGGAGCTATGCCTGGGCTCTGAGGCAGGGCTGGCACCCTAAGCCTAGGGCACCACAGGAGTGCGGGTGGGCTGTGCTCATGGGCGTGTGGGACTCCCAGGGGCAGCCTGGTGGGGGACAGTGGGGGACCTGACTCACTGTGGCCAGGTGAATTGTGGCTTCTCTCTGCCAGCTCAGTTATGGGGGAAGTGGCCTCTCTCCTGGGTCTGGTGGCAGCCTTGTCCCTGTGTCCCCTTGCCAGCCAGGGACAGGCCCCATCAGGACCCAGGGAGCAGAGGAACCTTGCTCCTGCCTCAGCCAGGGCATTCCCTGGGTCCCAACCAAATATCCCAGCCACCCAGGCATGCCTGGGCAGCTCCTGCTGCGCTCTGTGCCCCTCCCTGCTACCAGCCCTCTGGCTTCCTTCACTGCAGGCAGGGCGTGTGTGAAACCACAAGGTTTACAGAAGCGCGGCGCCACTGAGCGGAGGCATTGTGCACTGCACCCGGGAGTCAGAGGTGGCGGGGGAGGAGGAAGAACTAATCAGCTGTTGGGAAACTTCCCCGCGACCCACACTGGCAGCTGCTGCCCTGCAAGGAGCCTTCTCCACCTTCCAGAGGTGCGGGGCAAAGGCGGAGGCCAGTGTTGGCGACTTTCTCCCTGTGGCCCTGCCTTAGGGGCAGCACTAGCCTGGGAGCCTCCACCTCCCTCTGCCAGGACTCCCACGAGGAGGGCCCGCAGCAGCCACCCCTGCCTGGTTGGTGCTGGCTTCACTATTCCCCCAAGGCAGAGGCAAGGCAAGGGCCACTCCGAGTCAGACCTGGATTTCAGCCCCAGCTTCATGACATTAGCACAGGGTGGGGACTCCTGGAGCCTCAGTTTCCTCGGCTGGACAACTGGGATCCTGAGGGTTCAACCTTGGCTTTGATTGGTGTCACCTGGGAGGATGAAAACCAGCAACGCCTGAGCCTTGCCCCAGAGATTCTGATGGAATTGTTTTGGGGCACGGCCTGGGCTCCGGGACTTTAAAAAGCTCCCTTGGTGGTTCCAATGTGAAGGCAAGTTGAAAACCCCGGGCCTCAACAATACCTACAGCTGTGAGCCTTTTATAAGCCCCTGAAAGTGTCCGAGCCCTGAGTGAGAAGGTCACTGGCTCCACAAAGGCAGCCAGACACAAAGTGAGTGCGCGCTGTTTCGTTCCACCTGCACAAACCCGCAGACAGGCCACACCAACCTTGGGTGTCGGAGGTCAGGGGCGAGGTTGCGCTGGGTGGGGGCAGTGGATGGGGAGGGACAGACGGGCTTCCTGACCAGAGTGCCAGTGACACAGGCGCGCTCACTTACTGGAGTTTCACGGGCTTAAGACCTGTGTATTTTTCTGTACTTGGGACATATTATTTCAGTAAAATTTACCAAAAAAGTGTATTGGCTCCAAAGTAGGAAAAGAAAGTATAGAATGGAAATATCTGTACTGATATTCATTAAACATCTACGGAGATGACACATTATGTCAAATAGACAACTACAGTTCTACGCGACTCTGTGTGTGTTTAATATTTACTATGGGGTTGCGGATGCATCTAAAATGTTTGATACCATGAGGGCGAGGCTGTCCCTGGTGGCCAAGAAAACCCCAAAACAGCCCAGGTTGGCACTAGGAGTCCTCAACCTTGACCCCTGCACTTGTACACATAGTATACACCTTTATCTGGAGGAAGAGAGTCCACAGCTTTCTCAAAGGGTATGCAACCCCCCAAAAAGGTTAAGAACAAAGGTTTTGAGGAGTCAGAAACTTGGCTGAGAATGTGCTTGGCATCAGATAGGTGCCATTGTCAGTTTATGTCCTTCCTTCCAGAGCCTAGCCCTCGGGGGTTTCTACATGACGCGTCCTGGGGACATCTAGGAGGATTTGTTCTCCCGCAAGCTCCAGGGCAGCCTGCACCGAGCTCCTGGCTCTTCCTCCAAGAGGCAAGAGTCTCGCTTTGTTGCCCAGGCTAGAGTGAGTGCCGTGGCGTCCTAGCTCACAGCAACCTCAAACTCCTGGGCTCGAGTGATCCTTCTGCCTCAGCCTCCCAGGTAGCTGGGACTACAGGCATGCGCCACCATGCCCGGCTAATTTTTTATATATGTATCAGTTGGCCAATTAATTTTCTTTCTATTTATAGTAGAGACAGGGTCTCGCTCTTGCTCAGGCTGGTTTTGAACTCCTGACCTTGAGCAATCCGCCCGCCTCGGCCTCCCAAGAGCTAGGATTACAGGCGTGAGCCACAGCGCCCGGCCGGGCCTGTCGTTTTGGCCCCTGCTGGCGGGCAGAGCTTAGCATTCGGAGTCTGGCGCTGCACAGGGGCTTGCGTTTGGAATCTGGGGTGAGGGAGGAGGTGGGAAAGTGAGAGGGGAGCCCAAGGGCTGCATCAGCCCGGGGACCCCCAGTAATTCACTTAACTCTCCTGAGTCTCAGCTTTGCCATTTGCAAAATGAGAGCATTATGAGAATGCATAAATTTGTAAGTGACAATCTGTTTCTCTAATGTAAGATGTTATTTCAGAAGTGACACCAGGACCTCATTATACAGTGGCCTCACGATATAGATTTATAGCAGGTTTCAGATTCTTGCAGAGAATAAACAGATATTTATCTAAGGGCTCAGTGACTCCCTAGTAAACGCAGGAACATTCATGTGCACTGTTATTCCACTGAGTTCTCCAGCACTCTGGTGGGCCGTTATATTTGAAATCTTATTTTATAGATGAGGAAACTGACGTTCCAGGTGGGTAGGTAGCTTGACAAGGGCCCACAGCTAGTGTCAGAAGGGGACTTGAACCTAAGTCTCTGACTCTGCTCTGTCACACTATGTCACAGTCAGATGAGAGACTCAGCAGTACCTGGATTGACTCATAAAGACAGATTCTAGGCACAGAGAGAAACATGTGGGCAAATGCAGACTCAGAAAAATTAGCTTTGCAGGGGCACGAAGGTGCTAGTTATTTTGGAGTAATTCACATTATCGATTTCTGTAATGGAAAAGTGATTGGGGACCAGCCACCACCTGAGTGCAGAGCCATGCGAGGCCCGGGAAGGGGGAAACGTTACACACAGCTTACGAGACCTCACAGATGGTGACAGTCCTTTCCCTGCTGCCCCCAACTGATCGGTAACTGCTTGAGGGTGGGGGTCCCGTCTCACTCATTCTCACCCTCTGCCTCCCCCGCCCCAAGTGCTTGTCACAGGCCTCACCCTGGGCAAGTGAACAGAGGTGCACCCATCAGAGCCTAGCAGGAGCAGGCGAGACTACACAGATGTGTAACCCGCAGACCCTCGGGACAACGTGACAGCAAGAAGCAGCTCAGGCCAATGCACAGGCAGTGGTCACCGAATGACACAATTCACCGGCACACGGTCACCTTATAACTCAAGAAAGTGGCCCCAGGCCATGCCCTGCTGGGCGGCAGCTGTCAGTAGCACTGCTCTGGCCTTGTTACTGCGGCTCTGCTCATGGCCTGTACTGTCCAGGGAGGGGTGGGGGAGCGAGCACCCCCACTCGGTGTTCCCCGGACACCGCTGTTCGGAGGTGGGTGCTTTGCCTGGGAGGTGTGGGCCTGAGGCCCTAGAGGGTGAACTACTATGTGTGTGGGGGGTGGACAGATGGCTGGATGGCAAGTGGATAGGTACAAAAAAGATGGGTGCAGGGAGATGACTGAGGGATCAGAGATGGGCGAGAGGCCTGCCTGGCTCGAGACGGACGCTCGCAGAGCCCGGGGACACAGGGGAATGGACGGGTACCTACTGGCCCAGGGCTCCCAGTGCAAATCTAAACACAGGCCAGAGCTCTTTGAAGGGGAGATGCTGTGTTAACCCAGTCCCCAAATGAGCTCCACACCCGTAACTCTGAGCGATGGCTGCGTCTTGTTGGGAAGGAGTCTTAGAAGTCTAATATCGCTCCAGTTAATGACTTATGGATTGGTGTAAAATCAGGCACTGCTAGAAGTGAAAGCAGGAGGCTAAAGGGCCTGGAACAGGTTTTGTGATAGTCTCCACATTTTGTGTATCCAGGCACTGCATTGGGTGCCACGGGCTGTATCTCCATGGAGCCTTGCAATGACTCTGAGGGTTTTATCGCTGCCTCCATTTTGCGGATGAAGAAACCGAGGCTCAGAAATGAAGCAACTTACTTAAGGCCACTTCAGAGTGCACGGGTAGGGTGCCTGGGATTCACATCTGGCTGACCCAGAGTCTCCGGGAGAGGAAAACATTTTAAGCATGAAAGGGGGGGGGCATAGGGTTTTGCACAGGCTCAGAAAGAACAGGGCATTTTGGCACGTGTGAGATATCGCCTGCAGTGGGACGAGGCATTAAGACTTCCCAGTGACCGAGGGCCCTGGAGACGGCCCCACGTTTCCTTCTCCCTCTCTCCCCTCTGTGTCTGCCTTTGAGGGCTGGAAACCTTGAGTCTGGGGACCTAAAACTGCAGAGAGAGTGTATATTTGGGTCACCTTCTTCCCTTTGCCTAAACTTGTCCCTCTGCTGTGGTCCCCAAGAGCAGTCGGGGAACTCGGGAGTACTTTTCTCTTTCCCCAGGAGCTCTGCACCCAGGTCTGGGCTGGAGGGAGGAAGGTTAGCCCTGAGATTTGGGGGATGTATTAAATGCTCCTGGCGGATACGATCCTTCATGGCTGTCTGCAGCTGACCTTGGAGGAGAGGAGCTGCCTTTACAGGAGTTATTCTGGCCCCAGACGGCTTTCCTTCTGGCAGGCAGGGGGATGAGGTTCTGGGGGGAGGGGTGACACAGGTTCTCCCTCTGCCCCGCCTTTATCTTCCCTGCTCCTGCGGCTTCTGTCCCCTGCTGGGCAGGCCCCTCCCTGCACTCGGGACTTTCACTCCGACCTCTAATCCCAGCTGCGCCCAACAGCCCACATGGCTCTTTTGTTACTTGGTGGGCATGTACCCTGACTCAGTTTCCACATCAGCAAATGGGAAGGGCAGGCACTGTGCCCTTATTCCTGAGACTACGCCTACACTGGTGCTTCTGGAATACTTGGAGCTTTCTGGAGAAGGGGCTGGCAGCGGCTGGGGCTGAGCTCTTCCGGGCAGCAGCGGGCAGAGTGGGCAGGCAGGAAGCAGATTCCCGGCTTGGCTGTGGTCCTCAGGAACGTCATGGCTCCTTTTTGGGCCTCCGTTTCCACATCTGGAAAGGATGGGGCAGGACCAGACGACTTCGTGGGTGCCTCTGGGTTTCATGCTTTAGGGTCCTGTGATTGTTGAGGGCTGAACCCCCAGCCCGGTTCACTAGTTCCCGGTGACCTCCGCTCTGTGGAGCCTGCTCGGTCCCCTTACTTTGTGACTGTTCTCTCTAGGAACCGCACCATGTGAGGACCAAGCTGCACACAGACAGCCTGGGCCCCAGGAAGAGTGGCTCTGCCCTCTTGTGGCCATTTGTGGTCTTGCCGTCTGTTTCCTGCTCACCGTTGGTTTCCAGGTGTCCGGCCGTAGCAGAGTGTGCTGGGAAGCACAGGAGCTTTGGCATTGAATAGGTCCAGGGCTCCATCTGAACTTGCTACTTAATAATAATACTATCTCTAATTTATTGGGCACCTATTTTGTGCTAGGCACCATGTCAAGTTTAATACGATAACTCTGTGATGTATTATCCCATTTTACAGATGAGAAAACTGAGGTTCGAGGACGCCCTGCCCACTCTACGTCGTTGCTCTGATCGCCCTATTTAGAATGGTGTCCTGCCTCCCCCTCGGCACTCCCACATTACCTGGCTGCTGCTCTTCTCCCAGCCCCACAGCACTTACCGCCACGGAGCATGAAGATGCTCGGGATGCTTATCATTAGCTGCCACGAGTTGAGAGGGCAGGAGTCTTTGCCAGTATTGTTCGTGTCTATCCCAAGCCACTAGAACAGCACTGAGCACATAGTGCGTGTCCAATCAAGGTATGTCGAGTGAACACCTGATTAAACTACTTTCCCAGGTGTGAGTTACCGGCAGATTGCACAGCACAGGGCTTAAGAACCCAGACTCTGCAGTCGTGGGTTTGAATTATAGCTTTTGCCACTTTAGCTAGCCGGGTGACCTTGTGTAAAGTATTGTTTCTGAGCCTCAGTTTCTTTGGCAATAAAATAGATTAATAACATTTATCTTGTAGGATGGGTGTGAGGATTCATGGAGACACGTATGCAAGTTCTTGGCATATGGCAGGCATCGCGTGAATGTTGGCTCCTTTCCCTGAGGATGTTTTTCTTCTCTTCTTGCATCTCACCTCCCCTCTGCTGGCTTCCCCTTTGCCCACGTCCCTGCTCTACAGCAGCTCCTTATGAGGACGAGCCGCTGCAGGAGGCGCTGGCACTATCTGTGGTGTTAACCAGCCCCTGCTCTCCTGCCTTCTCCTTCCTCCTTCCAGGATGTGCCTGTTGCTAAGGAGACGCAGCAGCAGTCCCTGGCGGGTTCCTGGCCCCTGCGGCTGGGTTCTGGCTATATAGAAGGCTGAGCCTGGGGAGGTGGAGGAGGGGAGGGATGCAGGCTGCCTCCTGGGCTGGGAGTCTGAGTGGGGGTATCAGTATGGAATATGCTGGAAAAAATTCATCTGGCTCTCTGAGGAAATGAAGCATTCATTTTCCTGTCTCCATGTGGCTCTTGGAGGCTGAAGTGGAGTTCCTGCTGGGCCAGGGTCCAGTGGCACTGGTCTGGGTGTGACGCCCGGACCCTAGGAGGGGGCCATAGCAGCCAGAGTGACACGTAATCAAACTCCTGGCCCTCAGAATGGCACCTTCCCAGAGCAGGGCTGGTGACTGCGTAGATGCGTGCACACAACTCGTGGATGATTTGCCATTCTGCCTGGCGAGGGGCTCTCACTACGAACACAGCCATCTCCTCTTGCAGGCTTGAACATGACTGTGGGGAGGACTGTCTCCGATCACTAGCCCTCTGGGGACTCCATTTTTCCCTTCCAAACCCAGCCCTGGACTCTGGGCAGCAGAGAGATTGGTTTTGCATGAACCAGTCGGCCACCCCAAGGAAGGAAGGAAGGAGTGTAGTTGCCAGCGCAGGCTGGGAGCCAGACTGCTGCAATCCAATCCTGCCTTTGTCTGTCCCAGTGTGTGACCCCGGACAAACCACTTCGCTTATCTGTAAACTTGGGGTAATTAGAGCACTTTCCTTTTCGGACTGTTGTGAGGATTAAACGAGCTGATTCTTGCAGAGTTTGGATCGGACCCAGACACACTGAGCTCACTAAATGTAAGCTATTATTGTCATCGTAAGGGGTACCTTCCTGTGAAGGGGGAATATTCTTGGAGGAAATAAAAATGATGTTGTTGTTATTATTGTCGTTATTGGGCTTTTCTTAATAACGGGGAGTCTGGCGACACTGGCAGAGTTGTGGCTGCCTGGGTCGGGCCTGGCACCGGCTCCTGCGTTTGCAGAATCCCTTCCGGGGCCCATTTCATTACCTGCCTGCTCCTGATGGCATTTACTATTTTCGTTAAAAATTTGAGTCCAGCATGAGCCAACAAGGATATCAGAAGCCCGAGTGGGGGGAGGGAGAAGAGAAAAGACAGATGTGTACTAGCTTAGAAGTGGAAGACAAGGGTTCGAGCCCCCATGGCTCTCAGAGGAAGAGGAATTAGAAGACGGGGGTGGGAATGCTGAGCCTGGCTAGCTTGGGGGTGGCCTCGCACCCACACATCTGTGCTGGTGTAGCACAGGCCGTATCTGCAGTGACCTTAAGGCATCTGCTCCGAAAGCCTGGACCCCTGGCCCCGTGGGGAGGCCCTGGTTTTGGGGGCAGGTAATGTTGAGTTGGTCCAGTCCAACCTGTCCCCTGTATCTTTTAGCCTCATGTTACTTCCAGCACAAGCATCTTGGTGGCAGGGATTTGACCTTCTCCTTGGAGAGACCTAGTGCCCACCATATAGGATGTTCTCAATAAATGCTTGCTGGATGAGTGTATGAGTGAATGAATGCAGAGCCTTGCTTTCTGGAACAGCAACCCAAGTGTTCAGCTAGACTTTTCAGAAAAGCCCCTTGGTGTGCCACTCCCATCCCATGCACGAGGCTAACTCCATCTGGCTGAAGGGAAGGCAGTGTGGGGGCGGCAGCCACGTTTCCTTCACTCACCATTGTATGCCTAGAGCCCAGCTTGGCACCTGGCTCATAGTAGGTGCTCAACCAACATTCATTGAATGAATGAATGAATGAATCAATTGGAAGCCTTTTTACCCTGGAGTCCAAATGCTGTAGTTGTGCTCTTAGCAGCTGGGGGTACTCAGAACTCCTCTTTGGAACTCAGCTGACTCCACCCACCAAGTAGGGTAAAATAGACTCTATCCACAAATACACCCTGTTAGAGAAAACTTGATGTGTAAGGATTCATGGTTCTCACTTATAAGGCATCCTCTGAAGTTCGTTGTCACCATGAACCTCCTGAAGTCCTTGGCAGGCTGTCTCGATAGTTGCCCTGCCCCTTACTTCTCATGGCCAGTCAATGGGCACCACTGTCGTGTCATTTACCACTGCATGTGGGACCATTCCTCTGCAGGGTTTGGGTTGTACCATCTCACTATCTTAGATCCACTTGTTTATTTTTAAAAAGGCAGCAACTTCCAGAATGGCTGGGGAATAGTCTGAACAGTGGCAGAGCTGCCTGTTACCCCTCTGACGAGGAAGGTTGGTGGGAAAGGCTCCAGCCCTGGCCTGGGGACCAGCTGGCCCCGTGACTTTGGGCAGAGTGACCTGGATCACGCCGTCTCTCTGAGCTTCTCCTCTGGAGCCCTTTCAGATCTTTAACTCTATGTCGATGCACAGGAGTGGGCTTTCTTTAGAAGTGGAATGATTTTTAAGTTGGTATATGCTTTTCAGGGAAATTGTAGCTGTTTTCATTTTACAACTTTTCATTTAAGCTCCTGTTCTGAGTATAAAAACAGCACTAGCTACAAGGAATTCATATTTTGTGATTTATTGGGAGTATTATTTTGATATCAGAAAATGGTAGTTTTTCTGTTAAATATGTTTCTAAAAGGCTTGCTGCATTCTTAAGTGTGATTTTATTATATCTTGGGGTGACTTTTTTTCCCCATGAAGAATAGATCTGTGTTTTATAACAAGCCTTTACTACCAAGGCTGGTCGTGAGCACATTCTGTGGCTTGACATCATCCCCAAAGGGTGCTCTGGCCATAGGAGCTGTCACTTTTCTAAGCATATTGCGGAGGCCAAGTTGCAAGGTTCTTTCTAGAAATCAGGGTAACCTGAGATGAGCCATACCTATGTCCAGCCACACACTGAGGAGTCTTGCAAAGGCCAGGGCCCTTAGGGATATACCAGCCCAACTCCCATGTCATTTAGATTAGGGAAACTGAGTCCCAGAGTGGACAAGTGACTTCCTCCAGGTAAAAGGCCCAGAGTACACCCTCTATGCCTGCCTCTCGCACATCTTACCTCTCTCACCTGGTCCCCCAAATGTGAAAATTGCTGCATACACCCAAATCACTGCTCGTGCCTAGAGGGGGTACTTTTCCCATAGCATGATTCGCTTTCCAAGCACCCCATGATGGAAGGGCTGCTGCATTCCAACCGGCATCTACTTGCCCCAGATACTTTTTTCCACCAGCTAGGCACTAATATCTAGCAGAGAGTTTATTGGCATCATTTCTCCAGAAAAGAGGCTGGAAGACTTAGCAAGTTCAAACTTTAACATTTTTATCAAGAGTCCCACAGGACCACCCTTTTCCCGCCCACCATCACCACTGACTCCAGTAAGGCTTTCTCTAGCATAGGAAGTCGGGGCACGCAAAGCAGAAACAGCAGGCACACGATACATTATTGAATTGACCAAGCAAGCATCACTTGGGAGCCATCTTTGTTAAGGGCAAAATAAGAAGCTCACAGGATACTGGAGGATGCAGTGCTATCTTGATTCTTCTGAAGGTGTGAGAGAGGCTGCAGGGGGAATTGGGGAGACTTTCCTTTTCTGTTTTCTCAGAAAACATGCAAAGTAAGGCTTCGCAAACAATTAAGGTTGCACCAGTATTTCCCAAGCTTCCCTTTTCAAAGATGGCCACCCTGCCGTCCATTCAGAGGGAGCACGCGGCAGATTCTACCGGGCGTGGAGAGAGAGACAGGCAGCAGGAGAGAGATTTAGTTTTCCACAAAGGTTGTTAGTTTTGTTTTGTTTTTTCCTTTATTGATAGGATTTAAAGTGCATATAACTGAAGGCAAAGTCCAAGGCCTAGAGAAAGATACGAGGCCTGAGAGAGAGGCTCAGAGATTCTAAAGGCGGCAGAAGAATACCCACCTAAAAAGGCCACTTGAGCTGCAAAAAGGATGGGGCAGGGGGATAGAAAATGGGAAAGAGAGAAAGGGGGTGGGGATGGGTGGGGGTGGAGGAAGGAGTTTGGGAGGAAGAAGACAATTACCAGTTCGGAAATTCAGCCAGAGATGCTTAGCAGGCACTAGTTTCTATCCCCGCTACCAAAATATGGGCTGACTTCAAGGCAGGAGCACTCGTTTTAGGAAATGAAAGAAGAGTGATGGCCTCAGGCCGGGACATAGCACCCGGGTCCTTCGGGTGATGGCGGCAGTGATGGGGTGTCCAAGCCCCTGTCATGGTCTTCCCTGGAGACCCAGTGTGGGTCTAAGGAGACTCTACCCAGCCAGGAGAGGCAGGGGCTGGGGCTTGCTCTGGGCCTGCCCAGAGCTCCCCGGTGGAAGGCACTTCCCTCTGCTGCCGAGCTGCGCTGGGCCCCACTCACCTACGCACGCCGTGCCATCCTCGTTGGGCTCGTAGCCCCGACTGCACCTCTTGTTGGTCCTACACTTGTAGCTTCCGTAGGTGTTGACACACACGGGCTTGTCTCGAGGGCACACGAATGGGAACTGGATGCATTCGTTGGTGTCTGAAAGGTGAGGGCAGCCACTCACCATGGAGGTGTGGGGCGGGGAGTCCTAGCTCAGGCTCTGCCTGCCCACCCCGTGTGGGCTTGCGCATTTCCTCTCTTCTGGGCCTCAGTTTCCTTCAGTTCCTTGGCTGGCTCCTCCTGTACTTGGCCTCTGCACATTAGGTGGTGCTCAGGCTTGGTCCTGGGACCCCTCTTCTATCCACCACAACCTCTCTAGGTGATCTCTTCACACATGGGGTTCCAAGCTTCCTACCTCCAACCACACCTTCTCCCCTGGGCTCCAGACCCATGACTCCAATGGCCAGCGACCTCCTGGACAGTTCCACTTGGATCCTGATATGCACCCCTAAGTCAGCACATCCAAAATGGAACTCCAGATTCTCCCCTGCCCTCCAGCCTCTTCTGCCCTCAGTTCTGTCTTCCCCAGCTCAGTCGGTGCCCCTCATGCACTCACACTCGAGTGGTCGGAGTGACCCCGACTGTCTTCCTTACCCCGTGTGCAATTTCACAGCGGACCCTGTCTGTTCTGCCCCCACCGTCCACCTCTCACCTGGCACCTGTGTCTTACCCCTCTGCCACCACCCTTTTCCCAGACGCCATGACCTCTTGTTGGATTTTTTTTTTTTTGAGACAGAGTCACACTTTGTTGCCCAGGCTAGAGTGAGTGCCATGGCGTCAGCCTAGCTTGCAGCAACCTCAAACTCCTGGGCTCGAGCAATCCTTCTGCCTCAGCCTCCCAAGTAGCTGGGACTACAGGCATTCACCACCATGCCCGGCTAATTTTTTCTATATGTATTAGTTGGCCAATTAATTTCTTTCTATTTATAGTAGAGACGGGGTCTCCCTCTTGTTCAGGCTGGTTTCGAACTCCTGATCTCGAGCAATCCACCCGCCTCGGCCTCCCAGAGTGCTAGGATGACAGGCGTGAGCCACCGTGCCCGGCCTCTTGCCGGATTTTGGCAGTTGCCTCCTCTCAGGCCTCCTTGGCTTCCACTCTTCCCTCTAACCCAGACTGCAGTTCCGCAGTGGGAGTGGTCTTTTGAAATGATTATGCTGCTCTCCTGCTTAGCTTCTAAGGGCCCTAAGAGCAAAATCCAGACCCCTACTGGAGCCTCGCAGCCTCCTCCTCATCTCCAGGCCCGAGGGCCCCTTCCTGCCCCTGGCGCCTGAGCCCTGGTCCTGCCTCCTGCCCCTCGCTCTTCCCTCAGCTCCTCTGGGCTGGGTCCTTCGCATCCTGCGGTGTCAGCTCACAGACCCGCTTCCCAGAAGCGCTCCTCGACCCCACGGTCTGCAGAGGGCACACCACCTACTCAGCTCCTACACGGCCTCCTCCCGCTGCTGGTCACGTGGTTGGGGTTCATCTCCCCCCACCAGCGTGAAGGCCCCTCCAGGGGGCGCTTGGCTGGCACCCCAGCACCCAGTTCGGAGCCTGGTGTGCAGGAAATGCCTGTGGGACAATCAAGAGGCAGACGGACTGCACTGGCATCTCAGGGGGTCCTTCCAGGGTGCAGAGAAGAGTCTAGAACTTGCCTGTGTCTGCACTGTCTGTCTGGAGTGGGGCCCGCGTGGGGACGTGGAGCGTGGAGGGGAGTCATTTCCTCGGAGCCGCCCTTAGCCCTGTGCTCCCGCCTCCTCACCTGTGGTCCTCTGCCCAGGCAGCTCCTGCCACGGCACACTGTCTCCCCTCTATGTGCCTGTCGACCTTCTTGTCCTCCCTCAGGTCCCAGCTTGGGACTCCCTTTCCCTGGGGCACCTTCTAGGGCCCCAGACTGGTCTAGGGCCCCTGTTTCATGCTCCCAAGCTCCTGCCCTCCCCCATCCCAGCCCTGATCACACTGCGGCCATCGGCTCTTTCCTCGTGTGTCTCTCGGTGGCTGTCAGCTCCCTGGGGGCTGGGGTTGTTCGCTCTTGTTTGCTCTTATATCTCAGCAGCCAAGTCATCAGCCCGGGCTAATGAGCGGCTGCAGGGTGGAATTCAGAAGCATGCTGCCCGAGGGTCAAAGGAAGGAGGAGCCATGCTTGGCCTCTTCGTCACTGGCCACTGGGACGGAAGGCGTTGGGCTGAAGGTCTTCTGGACACGGAGCCACTAGGCTGCCCCTTCCCATTCCAGGCAGGCCCCTGGACCCTCCTATAGCTGCCGTCTTGGGAGTGCTGCAGCCGCCCGCCTGTCCCCAGTGCCGTGCCAGGCTGCATTCTCCCTTTGCACTGTGACCACACTCCGCACCCGGTTCTGCCCAATGCCCCGGAAATGCCCACCCTCGCCTGCGAGCCCCCTTACTTGCTGCTCTGCACCAGGGTGAAGCATGGTCACCCCAGCCACCACAGTCCCCAGCGTCCAGGTGGCCATGTGTCTCCTCCCCATGCACGCTCTCTTGGTATGCATGGCAGGGAAGCCCCGGCCAGTTCCCAGAACTGCAGTGATTCAGCCTGTGGTCACTAACGTCACTCCCTCCTTGGTGAGTCATGTGGCGGCTGTATTGGCATCTGGAGCCCCAGGGACCAAAAACACCCTGCCCTCTCTGCCTTTCTGTCCCTTGTCTGCACCCTGGACCTTGCCACGGGTCAGGCTGACATTCCCCAGGGAGATCCGGTCTCTGCCCCGTCCCCTGGTGCCTACTGGCAACTCACCCATGCAATGGCCATTTTCCTGTGGGGAGAATCCTTGGCCGCACTGCAAGGGGGGCAGAAACAGAGACACTGGTGAGCCGAGAAGGTGTCATTTCAGGTTCCCTCCTAGTCACAGCCACAGAGCGCTGTCATCTGAACACCAGTATGAGGGGTGCTCTTAGCTCTGGCCTGGCCACCCCTTGCAGGACCACTGAGAATGGGAGACTGGGGGGAAGGCCACAGTGGATACAGTTCAAACTCCTGCTCATGTCCCTGTGCGTGGGATCCACACTCCTGAGCTGGGACACCTAAGAGAGCCTGTCCCTCCTTAGTGTCACCCAGACGCAGAGACTGGGTTTGTCAAGGCCAAGTGTAGGGAGGGCTGGGAGATGCTTTTTGAAGGGTCTGCTCACTGCCCACCCCCTCTCCTCCAGGAGACCCTCCCCTCACAGGGGTGGGCACCTGCAAGCCACGCTGGTGTCCCTTCTCCCTGGCCGGGCTGGCGGACGAGGGGTGGACACCCGGCGGGAGGCATGAATCTGAACTCACTGGCACAGAGACAGAGAGCTGGGGGCTGGCCGCCCGGCTGGGGGCTGCACTCTGTCTCTGCGGAGGTCCCAGAGACAGCAGCCTGGTGGTGGGGTGCGGGTGGGGGACCCGAAACACAACACTCACAGGAGATGGGCAACGTCAGCCATCTGTACTGATGAATGGGGCGTAGGTGGGGATTGCTGGGGAAGGGTAGTCCCCCCAAAGTCAGTGCACTAATGACAAAGGTCCTCGTGCTCCTGGGGCCGAGTCCATCAAGCTGCCTCCGTTCCTACTCATCCTGAGTGTCCCCTTGGATTCTGTGCGCTACCCTAGGCCCTCCTTGTAAGCCCCTGTCATTTGTGTGGCTTCGAGTGGGTTCTGTTACTTGCAGCCGAGTGAGCACATCAGAGTTGGAAGGACACTCTGGAGGTGGGTCCAGAGCTGCTCCTCTCAGAGCCCCCAGAGGCCCTGCTACCATGTCTGCACCCCACTCTGACAGCAACAGGAAGTGTCATCAGAGATTTGGAATGAACCAGGAGCCAAGTGGGAGACCTGGGGTCAATTCCTGGCTCTGCTTGCAACTGGCTGTGCAGCCTCAGCAGGCTTTGGTGAGTTCCCTCTCTCAGCCTCTGTTTTCCTCCTCTGTAAAATGGGTGCAAAATACTTGCCCTGCCGATATGCTAGGGTTTCTGTGAGAAGCACAAGAGATGTGGGTGTGATAGTGTCATGCAAACTACAGATGGAGGGATCATTATGAAGCCTTCCCTTTGCCAAGAATATTTCCACCATTCTAGAGGCTAAGTCTGCCTGGGAACCCGGCTTTAGCTTGTGGGGTTGACAGTGGAGCCTGCTTTTCTGGCTGTGAGGCCCGGATGCCCGTGCCCACCTCCAGTGGGGCTGCGTCCTGGAGTCCGTCCTCGTCCCGGGGGTAGGGGATCTCCAGCACCGAGTTCATCTCCCCACTGGCCACGTTCCGGCTCACCATCTTGCCATCTGGCCACGTCACCTCCACGCTGCTGGCTTCATCCTTCCCTGTGGGACAGAAGGAGAGAGAGTCAGCAGCAGAGGAGGGCGGGAGGCTCTCAGCCACAGCATCGGCATTAATGCATCCATCCATTTAATAAAAATATTAATGGAACACTGTTCTAAGCGCTAGGGAAATGGCGAATGAGACAGATTTGAGGTCCCTCCTCTCCAGAGTAACGCCGTCCGCTAGAACTCTCCGCAAGGACGGACATGCCCTGTGTCTGTGCTGTCCCTTACGGTGGCCACTGCCACATGTGGCTATTGAGCACTTGAAGTGGGACTAGTGGGACTGAGGGACTGAATTTCAAGTTTTACTTAATTCTAATTAATTTACATTTAAATAGCCACACATGGCTAGTGGCTACCATATTGGATAGTGCAGCTCTAGAACTTACATTCCAGCAGACTGGACAAGCGGCGTGAGGCTGCATTTGGGGAGAAGGTAAGGGCTGGTGGTAAGCAGGTTGACTTGGGCATCTGGGGTTCAAATCTTGGCTCTCCCACTAACCCGGCATGTTAGAAAGAACGTGGCAGGGAGTGGGCTGCTGGGAGGCCCGGAAACAACTCCCAGCTCTGCTGCCGCTCACTTGGTCGCCCTGGGCGTGCCTCTGACATTTATAGTTACTGAGCTCTGCTAGGGGCTGGGCTGTCTTTTGTCACTGGGGATGTCCCTGTTCTCATAGAGCTTCCACTCTGGTGGGGAGATAGGCAAACAGACCAACAGGTAAGTCATGTCAGGCATGGACAAGCTCTGTGAAAAACCAAAAATAGGACAAGAGGTCAAGAAGAACCTGGGGTTGGCCGGGTCCTTTACTACTCAGGGTGGTCAGGACAGCCTTTTGGGGAGGAGGCATTTGAGCTGAGCCCTAAATAAAGAGCCAGGTGTGCTGGCGTGCACCTGTAGTCCCAGCTACACGTGGGGCTAAAGCAGGGGGATCACTTGAGCCCTGGAGTGCGAAGCCAGCCTGGGCAACATAGTGAGACCTCTTTCACTAAAAAAAGTGAAAAAAAGAAAACAACTTGGAAAAGATGTGGTGAGGAGCTAGTGGGTGGGGGGAACAGGAGAAAGACCGTTCTGCAAAGGTGGGAGGTTCACAAAAGGTAAGGTGAAGCCGTGACGCTCAGAGAATATTCACGGTGAGCTCGGTCACACACATCCCTCCCTAAAGCGACACGTCACAGCATGGGCAGGAAGCAGTTTGGAAGGATTCCTCGGGCATTTAGGCACTGTCAGAGCCTGTCCCAGGTCCCTGCGTAAGAAACAGGCCTGGCACTGTGGCCGGTCAGGCTAATGGTGATGGATTGGGAGCACAGGGTCCTGCAGGGGATCCTCAAATCCATCTACTCCCCCAAGCATCATTCCCAGGCTGAATAGATAACACACCCCCCACGCGTATGCACTGCTACTTCTCCTAATGTGTGTAGATAGTGTTTAGAAAACCAATCAGACTTAAAGGTGCTGTTGAATGTATATTAGCCTTTGGCCATTCCTCGTCATCCATGGATTTTACAGTGATAGCTACTATGAGGGTGGGAGGTGGCCTACAAAATATTTTGATGTATAAAAGGGGCTCCCATATTTTAGAACAGGGGCTTGGAAGCCACGTGCAGACCCTGAGCAGAATCTGTGCGTACATGCCTCTGTGCTACGGGACTCGGGGGGCTCAGATGGCATCGTGGAGGCCCAGGGCGTCCATGGGGGCTTCCGGAGGAAGTGACACCTCGCGGGCCACACCACCCAGCCGTCCGATCCTCCCTGTGTTTGGCTCCCTTTTGCTCTTTCCCCCTGGCCTGCAGAGAAGTCTCGCTGGAATGTTCCAGCCTCGCTGCTGCCGTGCTCCGAGTTAATGAGGGCCGGGACCAGCTGCCACACTCCGGAAGAGTGGTGGCGACAGCAGTCACTGCCCCCGTGGGCACTGGGGGCCGAGGTAGGGGCCCGGCTTGGAGGGCAGAGACTTTACTCACAGCCCAGTCTCTCCTCCCACAGAGACCCTCTCGTTCCTGGCTCTGGGTTTTGCTTTATGAAGCAGAAATCGTTTCCAGCCGTGCCTAGGCCTCCACTACCTCCAGCCACAGCCACCCCCTGCGGCAGGGGGTGGGGACGGGCAGGGGGGGGTGTGCCAACAGCAGATAGTTTTTCTGTTTCAAAGCAGAATCTTGAAGTGCAAGAAATTTGGCATTTTTAGGGTGTACAAATGCCCCAATTAAGTGGCACATATAAAAAGTAAACATTTTTCTGTTAAAAAAAAAAGAGAGAAAAAGAAAAGCAAATGTTTCTCACCTAAGACAACAGAACAGTGCCACGAATACATTTTCCAGCCTGACTGAAGTGCCACAAATAACTCAAAAGAGTCGCCGAATATTCATAGACAATCGAGAATTTACATCCGGCATTTGCTGCACCCGGTTCTGAGTCCTGCTGCATCTCGTCCTCCAGCCCCGGGGCTGCGGCTACGAGGTGGTCTCCCTCCTCTGCTGCTGAGGACTGTGCTGCCCTGGGCATCTTCTCTAGGCCTCAGTTTCTTCATCTGTGAGAGGGGGTGCTGGCCGAGAGCCCTAACGCTCTGGGAAGCGCAGCCCTTCTTCATGGACTACGAGCACGGAGGGGTCGTGACCCTGAGCATCCCTGTCACGTGAGCTCTTAGACGCTGCTCTCCTGCAGTTCCCGGGGGCATCCCCTCGCTGGAAATGACAGCGAACACTTACACCCTGCCCCACGCTGAACCAAGTGCTCTACGGTGTCAACCCATCGAATCCTCACGTCTCCACGAGGAAGGAATTAGTTTTATCATTCCCATGTTGGAGACGAGACAGCTGAGACTTGGAGGGAAGTGAATTTCCCGAAGTTACCTGGCTAAGGTCTGCCTGATCCCAGAGCCCAGCCCGCCCCTCGCCCAGTGCCAAGCACTGCGCAGGGATGGGGCATTCGGCAGTGAATGGGACAGGCCCAGACCCATTCTGGAGGTGCCAATCCCTGTGGGAGCAAAGAACACAAGTGCCTGGAAAAGTGCAGCAGCAGCACTGGTACCACGCGGTGAGAGAGGTGGGTCATTTCATTTGGGTGTTGCAGGAGGAATAAGAGTCTGTGAGGCAGAGAAGGGAAGGAAGGAGCATTCCAGACAGAAGACACAGCGTGGGCAAAGGTACGGAGGTGTGAAAGGGCATGGTGTGCTGGAAGCTCAGGGAGAAGTTCACAGTGGGGGCAGCAGAGTGTGAGAATGTGTGTTGGGTGGGGCGGGCGGGAGACAGACTGGGGAGGGACTTTGGAGCCTGTGCACCTACAAGGTGAGTGTTTTATCCCCATTCTCCAGATGTGGACATTGAAGCCGGACGAGGTGAAGTGACTTGCAGGTGTCTGAGCTAGGACTGGAACTCAGTCTCCTGTCCTCCGCTGACCCCCTCTGCCCCAGGCTGCCTGTGAGACATCTTAAGTCTTCACGAAGCTGCAGGACCGAGGGGCCCGGCTCCCAGACACCGCACAGCAGCTGCCTTCCAGCCGGCCGGCGGGCAGGGGTGCAGGGAAACCCCATGAACCAGCAGAGACATGAGGTCAGGAGCTGTGGTGAGTTACTTCTGGCAGCCTTTAAAGGACAAAGGCCAAACAGGCACAGAGAATTGCGCTTTTCAGAAGAGCTACAAGCAAAACAGATGGTGGGAATACAGTTGGTAGAATATTTTTGCACTTTAATAAAGCAATTTTTATGTGGGCCACTGAATTTTCCTTCTCGCAATGAGCACCAGCCGGCTGGGAAGCAGCTCTGAGTCACTTGCAAACAATTAGCTGAGAGGAAGGTGGCTGTAGGGGTGGGTGGGGGGCACGGCCATGCCTGCACCAGCTGCCTGGGCCGTGACCCCTAGTGGGGTGGGGAGGCACGTATGTCATGGGTGTTTGTGCTCTGGTTTGCTAGCGAGCCGCCTCTGCCTGCCGCCAGCTGGCAAGTGGACGTGGGTGTGAGGGCCTGCAGCGAGAGCCAGAGTCGGACCAAGAACAAACCTGTGGCCTTGCAAGGTGGCAAGGACTGGCATTCGGGAGGGTCGCGGCCAGGTGCAGTGTATATAACCCTGAGCGGGGGGGGGGGGGCAGACAGCCCAGAAGGGGCTCTTGTGCCCTCCTGATTCCACCAAAGGCCCAGCCTGTGCCCCCTAGTTGAGGAAGCAGGTCTGTCCTCTGCAGGGGCAGACTCTGAGCAGAGAAGGGACCCAGTGAGGCCCACAAAACACATCTGAAAATAGCAGAGGCTGCCAAAGGGACGTGGGGAAGGAGAACCTCAGCCCCAGTCTTGGCCTCGCCATTGATTTGCTGTGTGCACCTCAACTTCCTTTTCTGTTCAGTGGGGTAGGGTTGATGGCCAACCAGACTCCTGGATAGACGTTTCCCCCCCATGATACTGTGTCATCACCTTGGTGCTTGGATGGCATCACTGGGGCGGCCTGCTCACCGAGGGGATGTAGACGTCCAGTAAGAAAGAAGCAGCGAGAAGGGCCCTGCCTGGCTGCACACACGGCAGCTGGGAAAGGTGGTGATGGCAGTGGTCCCAACTCAGGCCGTGGGGGGGGGAGATGGGGTCTCCATCCGGCTCTCCCTATTTTCTGGAGTGATCTAGGGCAAGTTACTTGACCTCAGCCTCAGTTTTCTGGATGCGGGTCGTGATTCATCGTGTTGTGGTCAGTACGTGCCAGGCACTGGGCTATGTGCTCTGCATAAGCCACAGCTTGACAAATGCTGGCTACTGCCATTTTGCAAGAGAGGACTGTGTATTTAAAAGTCATCTTATGCCTTTAAAGCCAGCAGAGCCAAGGGCTGACTTGGGAGTGATAGATGCTCCAACCTCAGGCTGACCCATCAGGGTGAAACAGCCCGAGAACACAATCATATAACCAGGCCCTGGGTCCTCTAAATATTTATTGCTTCTTTTTCTGACTACACATAAATATTATGTGTTCCCTATAAAAACTAGAGCACACACACACACACAACAAAACACATGGAAGAAAATAAAAATCACATACTCCAGGAGGCCTGGGTTTGAATACCAGCTCTGTCATTTAAGCGACTCTGGGCAGCAGGTTTCTTAATCATTCTGATCCTCAGTTTTCCCGTTTATAAGACGAGGATAATAATGCCCACCTCACAAGTTAGTCCTGAAGATTAAATGAAGTACTAAGAGTGAGGCGTGTGGCACTGTGTCTAGAAGGAGTGAGAGCTGCTATATCAGTCCAGCCACTCAGACAGATGGTTGTTCTCACTTTTTGCATTTTTTTCCAGATTTTTTTCTGCACATATGATGTGTGTATAACATTAACATACCTATTTATTAATTTGAGATCATATTGCCTACTCTTTTTATATTAAAATTATATCACCTCATGCAGTGCTAACACACAGAGAAGGTGCCTGACTTTGAGTCTAGCAATATTTTGACTCAAATGCTTTCTTAACCATTGCATTTTAATAAAGACACTCCTGGCTCTTCTGGTATTCCTCAATGTTTTTTCCATTATTATAATCCCCCCTCCTGCCAGAGACTTTTTAGACTTTTTTTCCTAATTCCCTCCACCATGCATTTCTTTAAAAATATATTTTATTTTGAAATAATGAAAGATTCACAGGAAGCTGTAAAGATGGTGCAGAGAAATCCTGCACACCCTTCTCCCGGTTCCCCCAATGGCCACAGCTCACGTAACTCTGATACCAAAACCAGGGACCTGACACTGCGTGTCACTGTGTGTGGAGCTCCACGTCACCTGTGTAGATTTGTGTAACCACCACAAGGTACAGAACTGTTCCATCCACAAAGATCACCTCCAGCTGTCCCTTCAAAGCCACACCCATCCCTCTCCTTCCCACCCTCTCTAGCCCCTGGCAGCCACCAATCTCTTTTCCATCTCTATAATTTTGTCACTTCAAGAATGTTCTGTAAACGGAATCATACAACATGTGACCCTTGGAGATGAGCCCTGGAGACCTATCCAAGCTGTGGCGCGTATCGAGAGTTCACTCCTATCACTGCTGAGTAATATTCCTCGGGCCGGATGTACCACAGTTTGTCGAACCATTAACCTACCGAAGGACACCCAAGTTGTTTCTTGTTCGGGGCCCCCGACTCACCCAGGCCAAAGTGCGCCACGGGCTCCATCTCGCACAGGTAGCCCGAGCCCCCGTCGATGATCCTCAGGTGGGCCCCGCTCTTCCTGGTGTAGAGCACGACCTTGGCCCCCCTGGCGAAGGCCCCAAACCGCGTCCGAGGCACCACTCGCAGCCAGTTGTTGCTGAAGCCCTGCAGGGGGAGACGGGGCCGGGGCATCAGCGTGGGGGGGAAGAGCGGGGGGGATGGGAGGATGGGAGGACAGGCGTGCAGGAGGAGGAGGAAGGGAAGAAAGAGGGCAGCGGAGAAAGAGGAAGAGGAAGAGGACTAGGAAGGTGAAAGGGGGAAGACAGATTGGCTGAAGGAAGGAGAGGCCCTGGGGAAAACAGGAGGGAAAGCCGAGAGACCAGGGAAGCGAGTTTTTGGCAGGGAAGTGACAGCAGATGGCCAAGGGGCTGAGGGGCTGTCCCGGGAGGTGGCCCTTCTTGAGGTTTACTGCCCTGCCGGGAATTCACATGCTTCCTCCTGGCCTAGGGATTCCGTTTCCAGCCACGCGGCCGAGCCCGCACCAGCACCTTGCCCTTGTCCACCCCGAGAGCACCCGGGCCGGGCTTTGCGGGTCCTGAGGTCCCTGCGCACCTGATTGCCGCGGAAGACGGACAGCGGCTGAGCCATGGACTCTCCGTGGGACAAGATGAGGTCCAGCATGCCGTCTCCATCGAAGTCGGTCACCACGCCCCCTACAGGCAACGCAGATTCCACTTCTGGCCACCGGTCAGGAGGCCCCGAGGAGAGGGGCTCCCCACCAGGGCAGTGTCCCGCCGGCGAGAGAGGCAGAGAAGGGCACAGTGCTTCCAGCCTGTCTCCCCTCCTGCCCACGGGCCGGCTCACGACACGGACTCGTGGAACACAAGTGCCCTTCCTTCCCCCAGACCGCCACGGAGAGGGTGGGTGCAAATTACTCGGACCTTACAGACCTCTTTCTGGTCTTTCTATTATGCTTTGGATAATACACACCGGTTATTTTTGCACAGCTTTTTGTCAATTTATCAAGTGTTTGCCCTTGGTTCCCTTTTGGTCCTCATTACGACCAGAGAGGTGAGGAGGGCAGGCATAATTTTCCCCATTTTATGGATGTGCAGAACAAGACCTGGAAGATAAAGGAGCTTTTCCAAGAAGGCAAAGTGGGGTGACAGCACAGCCAGGTCTTGGGACTCCTGGCCCAGTGCTCTCTGTCTGACACCACGCTGAGTGCCAAGGAGAGGGCTCACATGGCAGGGCCCTTGCCCAAGGGCAGGAGGGGCTCACTCCTCTCCTCTCCATCCCCACTAGCAAGGCGTGGCCAGAGAAGCTCCTGCCCACAGACCCCCAGATTCCTACGGCCCCGCCTCCACCCAGCAGCCTGGGCTTGGGGGAATGAACCATCCCCTCCTCTGCTCCCTGTCTGTTGTCCCTGGGGCTCCCCCACCTCTACTCTCACCCCTGCCCTTGAATCTCAGCCCTCAGGGATTGGCTGTGGGATCAGCTGTCCCCTAATCCCATCCCCATTCCTCCTGCCTTCACCCCAGGGTTGGGCAGCACTGAGACAGGGGAATGTGGGCCAGAACCCCCAGGTACCCCTCACCTGTGCCCCGGCCCTCAGGCTCCAAGGCGTCACCAGGATTGAGCTCCTCGATGAGGGGGTCTCCGTGCTCCCTACGGATGACGCTGCAGAGAGCAGACAGGACAGTTCTGGTGGGTCCCAGCTGGCCCCCTCTGCCTAGAGGCCCACTTGCTCCACTCTGTTCCTCGAGTGTCCCCAGGTCCCAATGTGCCTGGGCTGCCACCTGGATGCCCACAGAGCCACTCTCTGCTCACAGACCCTGCCTGCACTCTGGCCGCTCGGGTTCTAATTTACGTTGGTAAATATTGATTTTCCCTTCTCTAATGGATGAATTATAGACAGCCCGGGGAGGGCAGCTGATGGATGGAGAAGGGGCAGGGACACGACCACCTTCAACCGACCTTTGCTTTCCCTCAGGTGGCCCCTGGGCTTCCCAGTTCTGGATGCTGCCCAGGACTCGAACCCCACCCACATGCTGCTCCTCCACGCCCTCCCTGGTGGTCCTTTGTCACTTGCTGCCCTGCGTAAAGGCTCTGTAAGGACGCGTCTCACACCCCTGGTCTGAGGGCGCTCTGTGCAGGCGGGGTCCCTGCCTCCGGCTTTGCGTCACTCGCAGCATCTAACGCAGTGCCCCGCTCTCAGAAAGTCCGGGCACATGTCTGTGGGACACGTGGGTGAATTCCAGGGGCACGACGGAGGCAAGGGGTCCCCGTGGGTCGCAGGGTTCTGTCTATTTTGGACTCTGAATCCTGAGATGTCTGCTTCAGGAAAGGCTGCCATACGAGTCCTGCTCCTTTTCCACGCCAAGCTTAATTCTGGTGAAGGCGGTGAGCTTTCCTCTCTAGCTTTCCTCGCTCGTTATGTTCTCGCAGCCCTGGGTGCTCTGGACGTGTGGGGCACGCAGGGGACGGCGGGAGGTGGGGGGACTGGCATCACCCTCTCCACCGCGTTGCGGGTTGCACGTTACTGCTGTCTGCCCAAATCACAGAGAAACACCAGCGGCTGTGATGTGGCCAGTGCTTTCAGGGTGGGGTCAGGGTCCCCTGGGCTGGCGGCTGGACGGCGGAGAGAGTTGGCAGAACTCAGAGAAGCCCTGTGAGGTGGACTGGAGTGCAGGCGTGCGTGGGTGTGATGCCGCAGCCTGCTGACAGCCACCGTCCGTCCCTTTGACCATTTGTGTCCTGCAGACTGCCACAGCTGGGCAGAGACATCTCTTGATTCAGGCGACAAAGCAGTTAAGGATTCCTGGGGACAACATCCAGCAATTCCCTGCGTTCCTGTGTTCACTGAACACAGTCTTAGGCAGCAGCTACTGAGTGCCAGGCCTGGTGTGGGGGGCGGGGAGGCTGGGGGCACCAGGAAGGACGGAGCTCAGAGCCATGTCCACAGGAATCCCCACATAGAGTGCTGGAGGCCCAGGGAGGACGGGGATGTGGGCAACGAGTGCAGGGCTGGGCAATCAGGGAGGGCTTCTGGAGGAAGGGCTGGCTAAGCTGAGACCGGGACGGTGAGTGCCCTTGTGTCACTCCAGTGAAGAGTGTCTGGGCCTGGCACAGCCCAGAACCAAAAGCTTGCTGTGTCAGGGACTTAGATGTAAACAGGGATGTGGAGGGATCCCAGGGCAATGGGGGCTTCTAGAGGGTGTTAAGTGGAAGAGGGGGGTGGCCAGACATGCATTTGCAACAGCTCGCGCTGCAGGAACAGGGACGAGGAGACCAGCTGGAGGGGTGCAGGAATCCCAAGGGTGCCAGGTGAAGGACAGATCTGAGGCGTGTCTAGACATGTTAGCTGGGTGACCAGCCACACCCCAGTTAGCTTAGGAGAGTCCCATGGTGATTATTAAGAGGGCTCCCTTTCATGCACCGTCTGGGTGAATTCCCTGGGTGTCCTACTACCTATCATTAAAGGGCTTGCAGACTCAAGCACCTCGAAACTTTGAGTCCCCAGTGCCTGACATGCCCCAGGAGAGCACCAGGGCCAAGGAGCCCATGATGTTCTGTTCAGTGACAGGTGAAAAACCCACGTAGTATGGGACAGGCAGGGGTTAAACTTCCAGAGCTTCCAGCTGAGTGGCAGTCCCAGCTGCAGCCCCTCACAAGCTCTGCTGTGTGCTCAGGACCCAGCCATCTGCCATGGGGACTTGAGGCACAGCCACGCACCTGGGAAGTGGCTTCCCCTGCTGCCGCACGGAGGCAAACACACTCACCCACTGGGCGTCCACGTGGTGACTCACTCTGTCCACTCAGGCCAGCCCGCCCTGTCTTCCCTCCTAGCCCACCCTTGGGCGGCTGGAGGGGAGGCGGGGGTCTGAGGCAGGCTGGACAGGCAAGCAGACACGGGAGATGGCTGGGTTCTCGGGCCACAGAGAGAAGCACTAGAGTTCCCAGTGCTCAGGGGCTCTGGCAAGTGACACTTTATTAGCCAGGGAAGGAAAGCAGTGTCTCTGTTAACTAGCAATTGATCTTCTGCAATTAATCTGGAAGTTGTGAATAAGCTTTTTGCAAGGCACCTAATTAGTAAATCTGGTGCCTTCGGGGGCTGATTACATCCAACCAGGATTGATGCTTTGTTAATAATTATATTTTAAAGCACACTTAGTCACAGCTCACGCCTTTTATTAATAGCTGGGCCCTCCTGGGAGACAGGGCAGGAACCTTGGGGGGCTGAGCAGGTGATGTGGCCCACCCTCCTCTCCCCTCCTGGTCCTGAGCCTCATTAGAATGCTTTAGGCCAGGAACGGGGACATCTCAGGCCACATGCGTCCTGAGGTTTGCTCCTCAACAGTGGTTCTCAAACTTGAGTGTGATAAGAATCACCCAGTGCCTACTTCCTACGGGATTCCTGGGCCTCACCCCTGCGATTCTAATCCGAGGCCTGGGGTGGGCTCTGGGATTCTGTGCTTCAAGCACTCCAGGAGATTCTGATGCAGGGGTCTCCGGATGCCCCTAGACAAATGTTGTTCCAGAAAATTCCTCCCTAGACGCACTGCTCAGACGCCCGCAGGTTCCCTCCATTTCTGAGACTTCCTTTTCCTTGCCTACCAGGAACTCTTGTCACCAGTATTTCCCAAAGGATAGTTTACAGACCACCAGTCCCAAGAGAAAAATCTTTGGAGGAATTGTCCCATGGTCAACTCTATTTGGAATACTCCACCCATCTTTTGGGAAGTTAAAATATTCATGATCATGTTAAAGGCTCTGAGAAGTCCTGCAGTAAATAAACCTGTTCGTCTTTGCTTAACCTAGGTTTACCCAAACAGATTTGGCCCCACCCTTTTGTGGTGGTGTGGATTTATGGGCTCTGGGCACACTTGGGCCCTGTCCCTCTGTCATGTCCCTGCGATACAGGGAACAGGGTGGCCCAGTACTCTCCTCCTGTTCCCGCAGCCTCTTGCTCAGCCCCTGTCCTTTCTATCTCTTCATCCTCGGCACTGACTCCCTGGCCCTTGAAAGCCTCCCCTCCTGATTCCTAAGCCCTCCTCCCCGCCCCCACCAGCCGTTAAGGGTGAAGGACCACGAGCCAGGCTGGAGCGTCTACCGGAAGAGGCGGTTGGCCGAGGAGCTGCGGTAGGCGATGTTGTTGAAGAAGATCTCCAGCTCCTGGTCATTGTCGAAGTCGGCGGCGATGACTGTGCGGACCGGGGAGGGCATGGAGAACTTGGGCGACGCGATGTCCTGCAGGGGAGAGGCCTGCGGTCAGCGGGCGGGACGGCGGGCACCGGCAAGGGGCCATCAAGGTCAAGAGGCAGCCCGACCCTTGCCTCCCCGTGAGGGATGCGGGGTGGCTGCCCTGAGGACCACAAGAACCTCAGGCTGCTTGTAGGAGCACAAGGAGGGGAGAACAACGGCCACCACAGACGCCAGCGAGGCGCTGAGCTGCTCCCCACTCAGGACCACCCCTGCAGACATTAGCGGGCCCATTTTTCAGGGAGGTAACCGAGTCCTGGAGAGGGAGGGGAATTGCCCAAGTCACAGCTAATGAGTGGGGCCGAAGCCAGGGCTCCTGATCCCTGATGCCGTGCGCTTTCTGCTACGCACCCTTCCTCCCGTCGGAAGCTGGGTGGGCACTGCGGTCTGTGCACTTGAACCCAGACTCGCCGATGACCGGCCCTGTGATCTTACGCAAGTTCCTAACCCCTGGATCACACTGTCCTCATCTGTAACATGCCCGGCTGTGAGGAGTGCATGTAAAATGCTTGGCACAGAGCCGGCATGAGACAGGTCTCCGGCAGCCTGTCCTGCCTTGTCCCACTGTCAGCCTCACGGAGGGCGGAAGTGGCTGCCCATAGCTTTGCTTGTGCTGTCTCTACTATGTTTCTGGGGAGCCTTTTGATTTTTTTTTTTGTGTGTGTGTGTGTGACATTTGCTTTGAGGAGGCTGCAGTATCAGCTACACCTGTCCAGGACTCATGGGGAGACCCCAGACCCAGGGGAAGTCCAGCTGGGATTCCTAAGTGCTGGGAGGGCCTGGGTGGTCCTGGCAAAGGGCCCTAGGTGTGGGCTTGCCTTTGACATAGAAGGAGAGCTGTGCAGGGCGACCTTTTGTTTCTGAGCAGAATGTCCCCATTATAGGTGGGTTTATCCCTTAAAGACCTGGGAGCCTGTCTAAGTCCCAGGGCCCGTGTGCAGAGGGCTGGGAAGGGCACACTGGTGTCTCTGGGAGGCCCCTCCTGCCGCAGGCCCTCTCCGGTGAGTGCAGGAATGAGCCGGCTGGGTCAGCTGGTGAGCTGCCGGTTCTGGGGAGGCCGGGGAGGAGGTTGTCCCCGTCAGCACAGTGACAAGGTTGATTAAGAGCCTGGCCAGCTGGTAGGGGTGGGCCAAGCAGGGCCTTAAGAGCTAGGGAACAGAGACCTCAGGATCTCTCAGATGTTATTATGCTATTGATCCTGTAAAAACGGAAACCTCCATAGCCCCCTTGGGTCGCCCCATCCACTGCCTGGGCTTCCAAGATAACGTGCTTTAAGATCTAGCACAGTTCCTGGCACACGGAAGGCACCTGACCAGCGGGGCATTTGCTGTCATCATTGCCATTGCTCCTGGGAGCTGGGGAAGAGCCGACAGATAGATGGTCAACCAGGTCTTTGCCCTCAGCCCGCTGACGTTAGGGTGGGTGATTCTCTGTCGTGGGGCTGTCCTACACAGGGATGTTCAGCAGCTTCCCCGGCCTCTGCATGCTAGATGCCAGCAGCACCCCCTTCCCTAGTTGTGACAACCCCAAAGGTCCCCAGACATTGTCAGATGTCCTGGGGGAGGGCAGCAAAATTGTTCCTGTTGAGAACTAAAGCTGAATGAGGATGGAAACCACCCACCTTGATCTTTGCCAAGGTCCCAGAGGGACCTTGAGCGCAGGGTGTGCCCTCCCAACCCCCGAGAACCCGGGTCTCAGGCCTCAGCCACGAGGGAGCGCTGGCCCTGAGCACCCCCGGGCGGTGGCCTCTCCATTGTCACACAGACAGAAGGTAAGCCCTGAGGTTTGGTGGTCCCAGGGAAGTCTCCAGGAATGTTCTCACTCACTCAGGCTTTTTTGGCAAGACCTAGGTACCTCCAGAACAATCAGCTTCAGGGATCCCATGCCTTCTACCGCCCACCCCCCCAGAAAGCCCAAGCCTGAGCCCATCATGCTGGTGGCACCTCCATGACTGTCACCAACAGTCCTCTCGAATTCTCAGCCTCAGTCTATTGACAGTTCAGGGAAGGGGCACAGAGAGGGTCTGAGGCCACACTGCCCACCACCTGCTGTTTGTCCCTAAGGGTGGCTACTGGGGATTCTGTGGCCTCAACCCCTCATTCTCTCCCATCATTTGCCCTGGGTCTGAATCTCGATTTGAAAAGCTTGGACGGCTGCAGATGACATTTTCCAGGAGCCACCAGGAAAAGTGGCCTCCATCCAGAGAATGAAGGCCACCTCATAGGGGCTCCAGCCCACCTCAGGAGGATGCCCTTCCTCCCTCTGCCAACCTGGCTTCCTCTTGGGCACTGGTGTCTTCACCGAGCCTGGGCTGGAGCCCATCGTTCCCTCGCTGTCACCCTCACTATGACCCCCACGCCCTCCAACCCCCTTCTCAGCCGGGCGGGAGGCACAGGCCAGGCGGCAGCTCCTATGACATGCCAGGGCCACTGCAGTGCAGACGGAGGGAGGGGGAAACCCCTTCTTACCCGAAAGCGGACCTTCCCGTGGGCACTCATCTGCAGATAGAGGCGGTGGGGGCCGTTCCAGTTGCCATAGACGATGTCCACTTTGCCATCACCGTTGAAGTCGGCCAGGGCGACACCTCGCCCATGCTGGTGGGGGTCGTCCACACCTGGGGGCAGAGGCAGAGACCCTCACCATGGTGTCCCCTGCGCCCCACACATACTCACCTTGCTCAGGCTCTGTGACAAGCAACAAAGCATGGTGGCCCTCGAAGTGTTCCTGCTCTCCTGGGAGTGGATGGTGAGGTTCATCAGCGGTTTCAGAGGTTCTCACAGGGGCAGGAGGAGGGAGGGCTACCCGGTTGCAAAGGGGACCCGAGACTTGTCTGCAAGCTGCGTCTGCCCGCAGGCACATTATTTCTACTCAGTCTGGGGGCAGCAAGGGTGGGAGGAGGGAGACTGGGGGGATTCTGGAGGACCACACCCCTCCCGCCAGCGCCAACCCCGCCACCGGCGTGGGCTGATCACGCCACTCCTTTGCTTAAATCTCTCAGTGACTTGCTAGTACTCTTGGGTCAAGTTCAAACTCCTGCCTGGGGAAGGTGAGGCCCTGCCTGCCTTATCTGGATCTGGTACCACTCTCCCCGCTACTTGCTGAGCTCTGGTCCCCCGTGTTCCTTTCACTCCTCAAATGAGCCAAGCCTTTTCCAGCTTCTGGGCCTTTGCTCACGCTGGTCTCCCCACCTGGCCCGCTCTCCCATGCTCTCGCGTACCTGGCTCCTGGTTTTTCTGCTCTCAGCCACAGCGGCACCTCCTCAGGGAAGCCTGCCCTGCCCACGCATCTGAGACAGCCACCCCGCCCACCCTGTCACGGTCCCCGACAGCCTCCATCCTTCTGATCACCGCGTGTGTTCATGTTCCTGTGCGGTTTCCTTGCTCAGGGTCTGGTTTTCCCACTGGCTCTGACACTCTGCGAGGTTAGGACTGTCTTTTTGGTTCCTCTGGGTTTGCACACGCAGTGTCTATCTCAGGGCCTGCGGTGGCCTAGCTGTTTCCAGTAAATACTTGCGGGATGAATGAGAGACGTAAATAACATGACAGAAAGCAAAGGCAGGTGACGGGAGGAGACGCGGCAGCCAGCACGCCTGGTGCGATCTGGGGAGGGAAGCCTTTGTGCTGGATGCCCACCCCCATACCACCCCTGATCGGGGCCTCGGGGAGGATGGAGAGCGGCGTTGCCCAGGTGACAGCCTGACTGGCTGCCCCGGGCCAGTGCAGAGCTGACAGTGACTTTAGGTGTCCACCCACACTGACCCTCGCAGAGGATAAACAGCTGTCAGTCATCAGGCCTCTGGGGTGTCAGGCAGCAGGACAATATGATGGGCGGTGGGGATCAGAGACCCCAGGGCACACACAGAGAGCTCGTGCCAGCTGCAAACACAGATCTGAGGGTGGGAGCCAGGAGAAGGCAGGGTGGGGCCCCTGAAAACCTCAGAGGCTAAGCGTCCTCTTGGGGGAAGAGGACACTAGGAGAGAGGGGAAGTGGGAGGAGAAGAGGCAGTGAGACCCAGGCTGGAGAAAGAGGGTTTGCAAAGGACTGGGGGCAGCCTCCAATCCCTAGGATTAATACCCCATTAATTCTCTGCAAAACTCCCTGGCCCGAATGTCGGTGGCCTTCTGCGTCGGCCCATTTCTCTCCTATCTATGAGGCACCTTGACAAGGAGCTGGTTCCCTTTCACGGGAATAATCGGTGCCAGGCTGCATTTCACAGCAGCATCTGTTTGGGTGATGAATGCCCTCTTGACATGTCTTGTTAAACCCCTGCAATCACTCTGACTTTCAATTACGGGCCTAGCACCTTGCCTCTCTCCTCCCGCCTGATACCTTCTCCCTCTCCAACTTGCTCGCTCACCTCTGCTTCCATCTCTTTAACACCTTATCAAATCCTCGAGGTTTTCTCCCTTCGCTTTATGATTTCTCAGCAATGAGAAAATTTGCTGCCAGAGTACAGCGCTAGGAGGGGGGAGCTGGTGGGAGCACAGGCCAGGAGAGTTGCCCCCACTTCAGCTTTGCCAGGGACGGAGAAGCGGTCAGGCAAGGATGAGGGCTGACGGGTGACACCTGGGGCCAGGTCGGTGTTGTGGGCCAGCAGCGCCCTAAAATGGAGCTTCCCAGGCCAGAATCCCATACTCTTAATTCAGAGTGGACTGGCACACGCCCAGGGGTTTGATGCTAGCTGTCGGCAACAGCTAGAGCTTGCAGGACCTTTGGCATATGTGTCTAGATCCCAGTCACCTCTTCTTTTGGAGGCCAGAGCTCCTCCCTATGCCTCCAGGGAGGAGGTGAAATCGAATCTTCTATTTTTCTACAAGGCGGGGTGGTGGGATGGCCAAGGGGGAGTAGTTGAAGGGCAGACGTGGGATGTGATCACACATTTGTGAACTTTTCTGAAGTGTTCACTCTGTCACTCAGCAGAATTTACAGCGTGGCCCTGGGTGGCAAGCATTGTGTCAAGAATGGATAGATCGGTGCCCCGGTCCGTGCAGAGCTCCTAGGCAAACCACGATGGCCACATAGGAGCCTGAGTGAGAGGTGCACTCAAGGGGCAGCGGGAACGTGGAGCGGGAAGGGCCAGTCTCTGCAAGCCAGGAAGGGCTTGCAGAGGTGGCATTTGAACCAAGTGCTGAGGGGCAAAGGGAGGTTCTGCGGGCTGTGGGTTCGGGGCAGGCCAGGCCGAGGGAGGGCAGGTGCAAAGGCTCTGAGGTTGATGAGGGATGAGCACAAAGGGAGGAAGAGGAGCGGAGCTGGGAGCCTGGGCACCGTTTCGTGTGGATTTTGTCCTGCTTCTCACCCCAGCTGTTTGTGTACACATCTGTTTCTAGAATGTCAGTGTCGTTCCGTGTGTTGGGTGGTCTCAGCCTCATTCACGCAGCATCCCCAGCTCCTAGCACCGGCCTGCACTGCGAGGGGCTCCGTGAATGGTTGTTGGACTGAATGAATGTCTCAGATAAATGTGGGAGGGGGCCACGGCGGGAGAGGCCGCTCGGAGGGGAATTGATGCTGAGAGACACAGCAGGACTCAGAGGACTGCAGGCCAATCCAGCTGTTGGAAAGTGACAATGGTCGGGAGTCCCAGCAGCAAACATCCCCTGTGGGCCGAGCCATGTGGGATGTGAATTGGAGTGACAAGTACTGTCTCTCCGTGTGGTGTGGGCGGGTGGCGACTTGTCCATCTCCCCGAGGCGGGAGGGGGCAGGGCAGCCGGTGCCCCCGTGGGTCTGGGGGCTCAAGGAGCGCAGCGCGGCGGCTGCATCCACTCACCAACACTGGCCGCAGCATCCACGAAGGTGCCGTCGCCCCGGTTGTGGAAGAGGAAGTTAGGCCCGTTCTCGTTGTCGCAGAAGATATCCGAGGCGCTGCTGCTGAGGATGGGGCCCACGCTGACGCCCCGGCCCCCTAGGAGAGGACAGCGGCCCACGGTGAGTGGCAGCAGCAAAGCCCCAGGCCCTGGGAGGAATTCTGACCTTCGCCTGCGTCCCTGAGCCCGGGCTCACCGCCCCCATAGACCTGTGTGGAGGGCGACAGCACTGAGGGAGCACGGGCAGGAGCTAGACCCAGTCCCTTTGTGGCAAACAGGCGAGTCCATGAGCTAAGAGGACAGAGGACACAGGCCCCTAGATGCCGACGCCCTGCCCTGCCCTCTGAGAGAGGTGGCTGAATTGCCATAATCCTAAACCCGGCTCTGCCAGGCCACTTTGGTGAAGTCACAGACCTCCTGACAGCCTCCCCCACTCCCTCTCTGAGTCACACATGTGCTGGTCAAGGCCACTGGGTAGGCTCCTCCTTTAGGAGCCAATAGGAAGAGGTTCCAGCCACAGGCACAAGGATGCTTACTTGGCTTTGTTTGACGTAGGAAACAATTGTACACATTGACAGCGAAGTGGTTGAATGGATTATGGTGCATCCATATGACAGGCCATCCTGCAGCTACTATAAAGACTGTGTAGATCCATAGGTATTGACTTGGAGGGGTGCCCATGATATATTGTTAACGGAATAAGCAATTCATCAAGTAATGATATCATGTGATCTTACTTTTATTTAAAAACATAGGAAAATACGTGATATTTCTGAGTTTACATGCTTGTGCAAGCTTATTCTATACGAAGAAAAGTGGGAAAGGCCACACCCCAGGCTGTTAACACTGGCCACTTTGATGGGGTAGCATCTGGGTTGGGAAGGAGAGATGATAGTTGGTCTTTTCTTTGAATGTCTTTGTATCATTTGACTTATTGCAACAAGAAAGTAGTTTGAAAGGAAGAAATCCAATAAAGTATATATTTAAAAGAAGAAAGAAGTCAAGCCAGCTCTACATTAGGCTTTGAAGTCTCCAAGGTCAAATTTGGGCTAGCCATGTCAAGAAGTCCAACCTTAACATGCCTTGAACACACTACCCCCAGCCAGTGGGTTGCCAAAAAACACTGTCTGCCTGCCAGGCTCCCGTTCTGCTCCCAGGGACACAAACCTGCACCGAGAAGGCCTTTCCTTGGCCACACCCCAAGTGTCAGAATCACCAGGCAGGAAGCAGCCCCACCAGCGCCAGGACGCAGATTCTAGTCCCAGCTTGGCTTCTTACAAACTGTGTGCCCTCAGGCAATTTGCCTTACCCTTTGAACCTCGGTTTCCTCATCTGTAAAAGAAGGATAGTCTGACCTGCCTTTTCCACTGCAATTTTTCTGAAAGGACCAAATGAGGTGAGATATATCCGTTGGAATGGGTATCATCAAAAAGACAAGATTCCGAGTGTCGGTTTGGATGCAGAGGAAAGGGAACACTTGCACGCTGCTGGTGGGAACGCACATTAGTAAAGCCATTATGGAAAACAGTATGGAGGTTCCGAAAAAAGTTAAAAATAGACCTACCAAATGATCCAGCAATCCCACTGCTGGGTGTACATCCAAAGGAAATGAAATCAGTGTGCCTGAGACATATCTGTGCTCCCACGTTCACTGCAGCACTGTTCACAGTACCCAAGATATCAGAGAAACCTGGTGTCCATCAATGGATGGATGGATAAAGAAAATGTGCATATATATGGTGGACTATTATTCAGCCTTAAGAAAGAAGGCAATCCTGTCATTTCGACAACATGGATGACCCTGGAGGACATCATGCTCAGTGAAATAAGCCAGGCACAGAGAGACAGATACTGCACGATCTCACTTATGTGGATCTAAAAAAGTTGAACTCACAGAAACAGAGAGTAGAATGGGGGTTACCAGGGGCTGGGGATTGGGGTGGGGGTTGGAGAGATGTTGGTCAAAGTATACAAAGTATCAGTTTAACAGGAAGAATAAGAGATTATTGTACGACATGGTGACTGCAATTAATAATAATGCACCGTATACTTGAACTTGCTGAGACAATAGATTTTAAGCGTTCTCACTACAAAAAAATGGTAAGTATGAGAGGTAATTTGTATGTTAATTGGCTTGATTTAGCCATTCCACAATGTGTACTCATTTCAAAATATCATGTTGGACACCACAAATATATTAAAAATAAGTCGTATATCATAAATATATATAATCTTTATCAATTAAAAAAATAAGGTGAGCTGTATGTGAAAGGGCTTTGGGGATGCTACAGCCTTGCTGCTCAGAGTGGGACCTGTGGGCAGCTGCAGGAGTAGCACCTTGGAGTTTGTTAGAAATGCAGAATCTTGGTCCCCTACTGAACCAGATCCTGCATTCTAACAAGACCCCTGGATGCTGTGTGTGCATAGTAAAATTTGGGAAGTACAGCCCTAAAGGGCTGTTCAGCATAATAAGAGTTATCAGAGCACTCCAGAAGAACTCAATTTTTTTTTTTTTTTTTAATAAATGAGAGCTCAGGCAGACCTGTGTCATGATGGGCAAGCCTCCCACCCCCACACCCGCCACCTGCAGGTCTCAGGGGCAGAGGTTTCCCCAAAGTGACTGTGCTAATTAGAGACAGGGGTTCTCTTGGTCCCTGGGCTCCTCCCGCCCCCTGAGAGATGCCCCCAGAGGAAATCATGGGGCCTTTCTCACCTGCCCACCAGAGCTGGCATCTGGGGCCAGCGAGATGGGTGGTGGGAGGGAGGTGGCACTGTCACTCTTATTGCTGTCATGGGCGGACTCCTTGTTAACACACTCTGGGCCCTATGCCGCCCGATTCCTCCCAGATAATCTGATTAGCTCTCAAAGAGAGCTCAGGCCTCATGACAATGGAGCCGCTAACTTCACATCACTCCTGCGGAGCATCCTCCAAGACACGGCATCTGCTTTTCATGAGAGCCACGGGGTACAGTGGGGTGGCTTTCAGAGGCCTTTCTTAAAGCCAGCAGGAAAAGGTGCTGGGCTATGACCTGGGCCCTGCCTCTGCCCATTAAAAGAGGAGCCGTTAAGTGGCTGCTGGCATCTGTCCCCGTCCTGGTCCTGCCAGACGCCAGACGCCAGCTTCCGTGAGAAACCCTTGGCCTTGCCTAGGCCCCTGGAAATTCCAGGTGGGACCTGGGGGCTGGCTGCCATGCAGCTCCATCCTTCTTCCCCCGCTTCCACACCCTCCAATTTCCTCTCTGCCTCTGGCTCCCAAGCTGTGACACATTCCCTTCATTTTCTACAAAGCAGGTTATTTCCTTTTTGGACAAATTTCTAAATCTTTCTAATTAACTAATTGGGTTGGGTTGAAGCCTTGTACCATTTGTAACCTGTAATTACTAGAAAATTGCCATGGTAACCACACTACTAATTAGCCACAATTTATTGCCATGGCAACCAGACCATAACAGAGATGTTACCCTCAACTCCTTGGCAAGTTGGCTGCACAGTTGTGGAGCAGGTGAGTTGGCAGTCAGGGAGCTGGCCTCCTGGGCCCCAGCCCCAGCCCCTTAACCTGGGCGGCTAAAGGGGGGTCTGAGGTAGGGGTGTCTGAGGGCCAGGTGTCTGCACCCCTCACTGATGCCACAGGTCAACATGCAAGTCCTGTTCAAGCCAATAAAATCCACCCCTTGTAAATGAAGGCTGCCCCTCCTATGCCCTGCCAGGTCACTGACAAAGGCCCCTCATTCAGCAGGTGTCTTCCACCAGGACCCTCCCCCTCCTCTTCTTTCTCTTGCCCACCCTCTCCCCCACCTCCTAAGGCTCAGCACACAGCATATGGGCTTCCTGGGGGCAGGTTGGAACATCTTTATTTAGACTTGGAGAATGATGTTAACTCCACTTTATATCAATTAATTCTTTTACATCTGAGGCCAGCACATTCTCTTGGGGACAAACAGTTCCCCAGGTGAGGCTGGAAAGGCAGCACTGGTGGTGGGAAACCACAGGGCTGGGGATCAGAAAGTCCAAGTTTGAGCTGTGTGACCTTGGACACTTCACTGAACCTTTCTGGGCTTCTGTGTTCTCTGCTATAACATAAGACTGATCATATAATAATGGCTCCTTCTCAGGGCTGTCATAAATATTAAGTGAGCTGGTTTTTGGAAGGTGCCTTGGAAAATGTCAGGTGCCACATAGTCATTAGCTGGGACAATTTACCACCTGCTGGGTGAATAATATCCCTTTATTTTTCTCAGCACTTTCAAGCTTCAAAGGCCTCCTAGCTCTGCTGTTGGGGTGTGAATGCTCCTCCCCGCTCAGCCCTCCCTGAAGGCTTCTTCCTCTGCCCACCTGGCTGGGCAGAAAGGGTGGGGTTACAGGGGAAAATACCCTTCCGTAGCCCCCATTTCCTCTGGCCACATTCCAACATTCCCTCTGATGTTCTGCTCATTGGGCCCAAGCCTCATAGGACAGCTTTGGTTGTCCTCAAGAACAACACCCCTTTGTCCAGGTCAGGTGGCTCATGCCTGTAATACTAGCACTTTGGGAAGCTGAGGCAGGAAGATCGCTTGAGGCCAGGAGTTCAAGACTGGCCTGAGCAAGAGTGAGACCCCATCTCTACTAAAAATAGAAAGAAATTAATTGGCAACTAAAAATATATAGAAAAAATTAGCCGGCCATGGTGGCGCATGCCTGTAGTCCCAACTACTAGGGAGGCTGAGGCAGAAGGATTGCTTGAGCCCAGGAGTTTGAGGTTGCTGTGAGCTATGATCACACCACTGCACTCCAGCCCAGATGATAGAGGGAAACTTGTTTCTTTTTTTTTTTTTTCTTTTGATTAGATCAAACAGAAGAAAGAAACTTGTTTCTTAAGAAATAAAACTACACCCTATACCTGTGAACTCCAGCACTTTGGTGATATAGACTCAAGCACAATAATTCAGGTGCAGGTGATGCAGCTCTCAGATAGCACCAGGGAAGGGGGTGGGGGGGTGGAAAAGACTGCAGGGAGGGGGCGTGCACGCTGCTGAGCTACTTTCAACTGAGGGCCTGGGCCCAGGGACGAGGCAGCGTGGGGTCCACAGTGCTAAGGAAAGGCC
This sequence comes from Microcebus murinus, assembly GCF_040939455.1. Lineage (NCBI taxonomy): Eukaryota > Metazoa > Chordata > Mammalia > Primates > Cheirogaleidae > Microcebus > Microcebus murinus. Next base: position 27,931,074 of record NC_134117.1, on the reverse strand, counting down.
TCGAGCTCTTGCCTGGCCTCTGCCCTGTGCACCGGCAGGATCTTGGGATGTGCGCTGTCCAGGCCTCAGTCTCCATCCCTGTGAAGTGGGTGGGAGAATGAGAAGCTCTCCAAGACTCCTTCCTGCTGTACTTCTCAATGAATGCATCCTCCAGTGTGGCCACAGGATAAGTGTGTCGGGAGCCATTCCAGCTCCGGTCTAGACTCGGCATCTGTGAAGACTCTGAAGTGAGGCCTGCCAGCCATCGTGCTTGGGCCCGGGGGATAATCTGCTGGGGCCTTGACAGAAGGAGGATTCTGGTGGACACCAAGGTCTGCAGGCTGCCAGGAACATCCAAGATGTAAAAGAGCAGGCCAAAGAGGCTGGAGAACGCGGGGTGGAGGAATGGGCGGTGTGCGTGTGCGTGTGTGTCTGTGTGTCTGTGTGTGCGCGCACACGGTGTGTGGGAAGGGTGGGGTGGTAACAGGGGCTCTCATCCTAAATTTCCTGAAAAATGCTAAAAACAGAGTAACACTGTGTTGGTGCTGGCGTTGCTACTCCCAAGCCCTCTGGAGGCTTCCAGATGCCGGGCAGGGCTCTGGCTGTGTGGAGGGGAGGGCGTTAGACAAAGACAGCCGTCGCCCCCTCCTTCCTGCCCTGTCGCTACTGAGTGTTAAGGGGAGAGAGGTGGAAGGGCAGGCCCCATCATTTGTTCCCTCGCAACAGAGGAGGGATTTGTGCTGGCAAGCCTGTGGGTGTAGCCTGGAGTGGCCAGCCACAGGCTTGACATTTCTGCAAAATCTCTTGCGTTAGCTGAGAAAAATGCATACAAAAATTACATTTCTATTCTATAGCATATCTGTGTCTGTTTTGAAAGAAAAAAGATGTGCCCCCAACCCTCATTGAATGTGTCTACCCCAGGAAAATGGTCCCCGTGTATGCTGGGCTCCGGGTACCCTGGCAGGCCCACGCTGCACTCCCTGGGGGTCCTGAGCCCTGGCTGAGGAGCCTGTCACTCCAGCTCTGCCTGGTCCCTGGCTCTCAGATCTGGCTTTGCTCCTGACAAAGGGCCAGCACCTGCCTGGGACCTGGGAGGCTCCCCACTCTGCAGCCCCGGGTCAAGCCCGCTGGTGGGTATCTGCCAGAAGGCCTCAGCTGGGCTTTAGGCATCTCTGTCTCCTCCAATAATGACTTCCTATAAATCAGATCTGCCCTCTGCTTTGCTCCACACTGCTCCCAGCCAACAGCGAAGCTGCCCGCCCGACATCATAAATCCACCTTCACTTTCTTTCCAAATTTCTTTTAAGGCTTCTTTAATCACCACCTTGCAGCCTGGACAGATGCTCCCTCAAAGGGCGAGGCCAAAATGCAGAGTTCCTGGGAGGGGCGGAGGCCGGGGGAGGCAGGGTCGGGTGGGAGAGAAGAGAGATGGGGCCAGTGGGGAGGGGAGGAAGATGCCCCTGCTGGTGCCTGGGGCCCGAGGTCAGGCTGGGGACACACAGAGACCGCATTCAGGGCAGGGGCCCCTCCTTGTGGGTGACCCCTGTGCCTAGCACAGCACTCCCTGCACCCAGGGGATGCCCAGCAGAGGGCCCGGCTGTCGCCCTGGCAGCGCCTCACAGCAGGAGGGTGTTGGTATTTGCTACCCTCCATGGGCACTGCCCATGTGCCAGGCCGCATGCCAGGCATGTCCCATGTGTGCCTCCTTTCTTCCTCACAATGCTCCCATTTTGAAGGTGAGAAAACCGAGGCTGGGAGAGGCTAATAGTTCGCCATCGCTGCCTGGTCCGGAGCAGGATGTACACCTGTGGCCTGGCTCCAGACCCTGCGCCCTCAGCCTCTCCTAGACTGCAAGCTCAGGGTGCTCGGAAAAGCTGAGGTGCATGTGCCCAGGGTCATAGGGCCCAGGGCCACACAGGCAGGCAGGACTCTCAGCTTCCACCTACCCTGCGCTGGTTCCAAGTCAGGTTCTGCCGTGGCCGGGACCCAGTTTCCGGGATTCCCAGGCACGGTAGCTGTCTGCACTGTCTTGGCTCCAGGAGGCCTCGGGCAGCCTCTTGGGAGTGGGGGCTTGGGATTTTCAGGGAACCAGAGGGTGGAGGAGTGGTTGTTCTACTGCCCCACTGTCTCCCAATCTCTTGCTCCGCTGCCCTCCAGGGCCCTCAAGTCCCCAGAGAACAGGCACGGTGGCCGCTAGATGGCACTGTGACCCAGCAGAGCGGAGGCGGCCACCGGAATCGATGGTGTCTGGAGAGGAGACCTCTCCTCCCCCTCCCTCAGAGCCCGACAGCAGGTGTACCTGCAGCGCCCTTGCCCCGCCTGCCCGGGCTGCCCGGGCCTCGCCCTCCTGCCCTGAGCACCCCAGCCAGGCAGCTGCTTCCACCACGACACCCTGGGGCTGCTTCCCAGGGGGTGCAGGGCTTCCCCTTCCCCAGCCCCTCCTGTCCTGCAGGCTGGAGAAGGATTCTCGAGCTGAAGCTCAGCAGAAAGGCCAACTGGCTGTGGCCGTTTAGGCATCAGGAGATGGGGCTGTAAGTGCTGGTTCCCTACAAACTCCTCTGTGACCTTGGAGGGTCCCTCCGGACCTCAGCTCTTCAGTAAGGCAGGAGGTTCTCCCAGCTCACACAGCTGGCCAACGGGTGGGTGCTGCACGGCTTGGTCCAGGGACCTTCAGCTCCCTGGCTGCACACCTGGCCGTGGCTGCTTCCCGCCTGCCTGCTCAGGGCCCTGGCATTGGCCTGCACTGAGCACTGGCCACCTGCCCAGAGCCTCAGCCATCAGACGGGGCTCAGCATGGTGGCCTTTATGGTTGGGGTCCATCCCTGGGGCTCAGGGGGGCACTCTGGGCTAGCTTTCCAGCCGGTTGTCCATGTGTTATTAGCCGCGTGACAAGGGGAGCTGCAGGGGAGTGTTGGGGGGCTTGGCGGGCAGGGAAAGGGTGGGCTGGGGAAGGCAGGCAGACAGCATAGCGGCATGGTGGGCCAAATGGGTTCTTGTCAGCCAAATGGCTCTTGGAAGTCTGCGGAGCTGCTCTAACGTGTCCTCTGGGCACGCCAGCTGCCCAGCCTCCCCCATGCCTCCGCGGAAGCTGCTGCTGCCTCCTTGAGCTGCCCATCCTTCCAGCCCAGCCGGCACAGTTGGCTGGGGCGCCCGTCCCCGCCGTGCTCCTCAGCTGCCTCCTCTGGGTCCCCTCCGTCCCCCTGCTCGGTTCCATGCCAGCCCAGCCAGCGTGAACAATGCCCCCTTCATGCTCACCCAGCCGCCACCTCTGAGTTCTTTTATTTCGCGTCTCAGCCGCTCTCCCAGTCGGAGCCTCCCTTCTATCTCATCACTTTCAAGGGCTTCATTCCCCGCCCCAGCCCACCCGCCTTCCCCTGCAAGATCAAGGCACTTAATTGCCACGCTAACCCAGTGCACAGAACTAGGAACTATTCAGAAAAATTGACTGAACAAATCTAGGCTGAAGCGCCTGCATGTTTATTCCCTTTCCCAGGGAAACATGGTTTATTACTGACGCTGCCTGTCCATGCTACGTCCGTGCACGGAGCTCTCGGGCACGCTGAGAGGGCTTGAGCTGTGCAAACTAGCTTATTGTCTAGTCATTTGTTTCCCAAACTTTGTCCAATGGGTCAGCCTTCATCTCACCCTTTCTTAGAAAGGCATCGTAAACTCAGGGGAGGCAGTGACAACCCTTTCTGGGCAGGACTTTGAGATTATGCCACCAGCCAGGTGTCTGGAGGCGAGGAGATGCCCCAGATGACCTCTCAAGGATGCTGTCGGCCCCAGGATTTGGACTCGGGCAGCCTGCCACTTTGGAAGTCTCTGTGAGCACGAGAGAATTTCTACGTCCGAAGTGCAGGTCGGGTGTGAGTGAGGCTGAGGTTCACATGAGAAGTTGTTGTGCACGGCTCTGGCTTCCTAATTTTTGGCACCCAAAACAGGAACTGGATTGCTCTGCCATCAGCAGTCTATTGGCAGATTATCAGAGTTTAGTCAGCAGCCGTGCTGGAATTAGAAAAACAGCCTTCCCTAGAAAGATCTCCCTGTCAGAGACTCTGACAATAGGTCCTCCATCCAGAAAGATGGGGGGGAGCGTGCCTTCAAAAAAAGCGCTGGAGAGGGTTTGGAACAGGAACACAATTCTTTGAGCTCAGTTATCTGAGACGGGACCCAACTGAAGCTTAGGGATTTAGCACTCAATTCCTGGCTGCATATGTGTAAGTAAATAATTTCATCTGGTATTTGGCAATAAATAATGCTTTAAATCTCAGCTTTTGTGATTTGTCAGTTTTCTCCTATAGAACCTGCTCACCCACCATTGAGGTTACAGCCAGGAATGGGGCAAGGGTTCCAGACACAGGTTGCTGTTGTGTGTTCTCACACCCCACTTTCCCGCGAGCCCCTGTGCCTGATGTCTCCCATTGGGCACCCCAAAACTCCCACCTGCCAGATGTTTCCACAAGCCTTGGAGAGGCAGGCAGCATGGGAGGAGCCTTCTGTGGGTGGTGGGATGCAATAGAGCCTTTGCCCCCTCCACAGGGACATGAGCCCATCCTCTCCTTGTGGTCTCTGCTGAATTAGACTCAGCCTTGCCGGGTGCCGGACCCCATCCCCTCCACTGCACGGCCTCCCGGGTCATGCTGCATACCTGTGTATTTGCTGACCCCAGCCTCAGCAGCCACATCTCTGAGTGCCAGGATGCCCTGGGACAGGTCACTGGCCTCGGGGTCCATTTCGATGAGTGCATCGGGGCCCACGTTGCCATAGGCGTAATTGGCAATGTAGATGGAGTAGCGTCCGGAGCCCTGAGGAAGAGAGAAGGAGGCAGGTGAGCAGCCCTCTCGGCTCATCCCATTCTTTCCCCAGAAATCCCTCCTGCCCCCTGCAGGGCCATAGCTCTTCCACAGAGTCGGGTTCTTCTCCCCAGGTCTGTCCGAATGGCCTTGCAGGCTGTGCCCAGCACACCTCCAGAGGGGCTTTTCACAAAGGCTACCGTGTGAATGACACCTCCGGGAGTCGTAGAGCGAAGCAGCCTGCTTCTCCTTCCATCCTGTTCCAAAAGAACACATCCCTCCCTCTCCCCCACAACCACCTTTTTATAGACAATTTTCTAATGTGCCTCCCTCCAGCTGAGCTCTCTCCAGCTGCCAGCCAGGGTAGCTGCTCAATAAATATTTGCTGATTGATTGATCTACCAATTCCCATTATTCTCAGTCTCTCTCTCTCTCATTCAAGCTCACTCCAGCCAAGATGACAAGCAAATTCCTGAGCCACCTCTCTCTCCCCCCTTCCTGCCCTGTGCTTCTTCATGCCTCTATTTTGGTCTCACAAGAGACACGGATTCGCAGGGGTCCTCCCTCCCTCTTTCACTCCCTCCTTTTCCCCGTATTACCAGAAAGAAAGATTATATTGCTTCTGCCTTCATAACACTGTCTCAAATATTTTATTTTTCCTTTGCATCCAGTGGAAGCCCTGGGCATCGGCTTCTCTTTGCTACAGTCATTCTCTTCTCTAGTCCGAGACGCTGCTGATGAAAGATGCTTCTTTTCTGCCTGTTACTGTAGTGGTGTTATTTCTTCAATGGACGCCTTCCTCCCAAGAGATCCGTACAATTTCTAAATCAGTTGTCTAGCTTTCCTTTTCATCACTTCCCTCCAATTAATCAGGCAGTAAATACTTCTTGAGCTCCCACTCTGTGCAAGGTGCTCTGCTATACATGTACTTAAGGCAAAGTCCCTGTCCTTAGGTTGCTTCTAGTCTAGTCTGAAAGGCAAGCCATGAGCACAAAAGGACTCCAGAGAAACAGCTGAGCTCAAGGCAACAAGACTGTGCTGTCACCCCTTCCTCTCGGCCCGCTTTGCCTGCTTCTACTCCTTACCCAGCGGCACCATGAGCAGACCTTGCCTCACCTGACTGGGCACTGACTTTGCCTGCTGAGGGACCCTCTTCAGGCAGGACCCTCTTCTCCTAATCAGGAAGATGATTAGGAGCCACTTGAGTCTGTCTGACTGGGGGCTGAGGCCAAGGAAGGAGCCCAGGGTGGCCTGGGTGTATAGATGCGTCAACAATCATAGACACACATGGCAGAGAGTAGGTGCAGGATTTCCCGGATGCACAGAAGAGGGGCTCCTAACCCAGAGGAAGGGCACTGAGCTATGGGGAGTTCAGAACAGGAGGAGAGGAGTCTCACCCAAGTGAAATGGAGGGGAAAGAACCTTCCAGCAGAGATGAAAAAAGGAATGATGTATGTAGGGAAACCACAGCCGTTGGCTGCATGTTGCTGGAATGTAAGATGCAAGACAGTGTCAGGGGACAAAGCCAGAGGTGGTAAAAGCTGTTCCCTAAGGACATCTCTGTGCCTTCTCTTTTGGTCATCTGAGCCTGTCCCCTGCCACCTGGGAATCCGTGCTTTACAAATCTTGTTACTCACAGTGGTCCCTGGACCAGCGGCTTCAGTGACATCTGGGAGCATGTTAAAAAGACAGAATCCCTGCCCCCACCCAGACCTGTTGAATCACAATCTGCATTTCCGCCAGACTCCCACGTGGTTCCTGCGCAAAGCTGCAGTTTGAGATGCGCTGCTTTTCAACACGGCTTCCTGATCAGGGGAGGACTTTGAGAGGTTCTCAGCCGCCCCAGGAGTGTGGTGTCTGTGTGTGGAATGACTGGCTGAAGAGTGAGTGAGGGGCCAAAGGGGAAAGGGTGCCACCAAGAACCCTGCCTGACCCCACCAGCTGGCAGCAATCTCACCCACAAATGAGCAATTAAGCCCAGTGGACTGAAATGCACTGTGATAGAAATTGGGATGTTTATAAAATTCAGTTATACCTAGTCCCTTACTTCAATTTATTGGGCTGTTAGAACTGAGAAACATAGATGTGTTAGGCCATAGAAGATTGCAGAAATTCACGTGTACACTTGACTACAAGGATTCTGGGAGGGTGACCTGATTCCAGGGGAAAGAAGATGTTTCTACAGTTTTGGGTTCAGGACAGTGGTTCTCACCCTTTACCCTATATCAGAGCCACCTGGAGGGCTTGTGACAACACAGATCCTGGGCGCCCTCCCCACAGTTTCCAACTCGAGAGGTCTGGGGTGGGCCCTGGGAATTTGTATTTCTAACAAGTTCCTGGATTCTGTTGACGCTGCTGGTCAACACACTTTGAGAGCCGCTGGTCTCAGGCTGGTAGCCTGGGTCCCAGTCTGCCCCTAACTGGCTCCTTGTCCTTGGGCAACTCCCTCACAGCCTGCAGACCATGTCCCTCATGTGTTAAACGGGATCATGCTCCCCCTGCTTCCTGAGACAACGTATGTGAAAGGTCTTTGAAGAGATAAAAATGCTATATAAACATGAGGCATAATCATTATCGATCAGGGAACGCTTCTTGTAAGAGATCAGCTTTGGGCTGGATCCAGAAAGGTGGGTGAGTGATGAGTCCGCTGAAGATAAAGGACAAGCAGGGGCTCCAGGTTTGGGGCAGAGAATGGGCGAGGGCAGAGGGAGGGGACAGTGCATGGCGGGGGCTGAGCCGTTCACCTGGCGCGACAGCTCTGGCTCTCCGTCTTCAGCACGCGCCGGCATCACCTGCGGGGCTGGCTGGACCCCGGATCGCTGGGGCCCCCAGAGGTTCTGACTCAGAGGCGTGGGGTGGGGCCTGAGATTGTCCATTTCTAACAATGCCCATGCTGCTGGTCTGGGGCCCACACTTTGCGAAGCACTGACCAGGCGCACAGATGAAAAGGCCCCAGGTAGAGGCTGTGGGGCTGAGTTAGGACGACTAGGGTGAACGTGGCACTAAAACCTGTGGTTGGAAAGGTGTGTCTGCTGCCGTTTCACCCAGAGGCAGGGTAGCCGAGGGGTAGAGAGGGATCTGCTTCAATTTCGGCCAAGCAGACTAAATTCCTGCCTTTGTCTGCCACTTCATGTGTGACCAAGGTCAAGTTGCCTAATCGCCGGAAGCCAAAGTTTCCGTATCTGTAAAATGGGATAATGATAGCACCTACCTCCTGGGCTCATTATTACCAGGGTTCAGGAAGATGACACATCTAAACTACTTAGCACAGGGCTGGGCAGGTGGCAGTTTAATCAGCCTTAGCTGTTGTTACTGTTACCCTGCTCTTGTGTTTCCCTGCACCGTGCTGCACGCCTCTCTCGGCTCCCAGGCTGGCCGCGGCCTCTCTCCTTGCCTTCCCTCACGGTTCTCAGGCCCCAGGGATGGCAAAGGTGGTGGCTGGACGCAGAGAGCGACCCCACTCCTGGTGGCAGACCGAGGCTTGGGAGCTGAGTCTGGGGCTGAGCCGGGGGGTGCCCCGGCCTCTGAACGCCCGCCTCCGGGCTGCAGCGCCAGTTCACGTGGTGCCTTTGTCCTGTGGTTAAACGCGTGGGTGTGCAGATGACCTTGTGAGGACAAACAGCACATCTCCTCAGGATTAACCTGCACGCCCCTCCCTCCAGTTCCCTGCCAACTTCCCACGGCAGCTGGGTGTGGGGAGCCGGGGTCCTGGAGCACAGAGATGGCTCCTGAAGGAGGAGGCTGGGCAGAGGCCCCCAGCCGTGCCCAGGCCTGGCACCCCCACTCTCTGGGGCTGTTCACAGCGCGCCTCCCCGTCCCCTCCCACCAGGCAGGAGTCCAGGTGGCACAGATTCAGGTCAGGGCTAAATGTGGCTTCACAGCCCAGCTTGGCTTCTCTTCCCAGCACCAGCTTGTTAAGAAATAAATATTTATACCTGGCACCTGCCTTCTCCCAAGGCCTGGAGGCCCCTGCTGTGAAGATTCACGCTGAATCCTCAATCCCCAGTGCCATCTCAATCCCAAAGTGAGCCCACCCCCTTGCCCCTGCCCCCAGAATGGGCAGCAGCTGGGCCCCTGATTTAGAGATGACTGTTTACTCAGCCAAGGAGGTGGGCGGCAGGGGAGCAGGTGACAGGAGGGATAAATCACCTCCGCAGCAAGCCTTCGGCTCTGGCTGGGTCTGCTGGGACCTGGGCCTGGGTGGGTGGCTCCCCCTGACACCCCCGCCCCCCAAGGCAGATGGCTGCAGCTGCTCCTGGCCCTCCCCACCCGGCCTTTCCTCCCGTCCACTTTGGCTGGCGCTACTGATACACTGAAGTACTTGCGTATTCAGGCACCCTCCGCCCACCCACCTAGGAGGCCATCTGTGCCTTCATTTGTCCCGTAAGTGTTTAGAAGGGGCCCATGGCTCAATGCCTGGCACACAGGACACACTCTGTAAATGTTAGTTGAATGAGTGAATAAGCACAGGATTTAGAGCTAGAAGATTGTGACTCATGTCCTAACCACACCACTAATCCATTCTGGGTCCCCAGGCAAATCACTGCTCCAAGCTGGGCCTCTGTCCCTCCAAATGTCCACTGGACATAATGTCCCTCCAGTCGGCTTCCTCACTGGTTGCTGGAGGGCCGCATGGGAGAAAGGGTGCGAAAGGTCTACTGTAGCTCATCCTGCAAGGTGTGGTTGTTAGTGTGTAGCAGCCACTCTGGGAGCCACCATGCTGGTAAGAGCCACCACTCTGCCGGGGGATGTCTCCCTGGTGGCTGCTATCTTGGCTGTCATTGCTGTGTGCCCTCTGCTTCTCCCCAGCCCTGCCTCCATGCGCCTCTGCACTCACCTTCCTGTCCACACAGGCCACAGAGCGTCCGGCAAAGAGGCTGGCCACGCCACGGGCCACGTTGACCTCGTCACTCAGGATGTCTTCCCACCGGTTGTTGCGGAACTTGAACAACTTGTCTGTGTAGGTGGCCACCCCTGCAGACAGGAAGAAAGGGAGGGCTGGTGGACAGTGGACCAGGGTCCAGCTTCTGATCTCTGTGCATGTCTCGTAGCATCCGCCAAGAGGAGGTTGGGCCAGAGGTGGGTGGGCCATCTGCTGCAGGACACCTCAAGCGGGTGAGACTCCTCCCTGTTTGGGGGACACTCAGATGTTTTCAGTTTTGAGAGCTCGAAGCTTATGGAGGTGGCCAGCCCAGGCCTCAGGGACTAGGGAAGAAATGCTACTGCTCCCACATACGTGTCTGGGATGACCTTCGACACCTGGATTTCACGCCCTGCACCGTGTGCTCCTGCAACGTCATGAACGAGAGCCTGGGACTGCCCACGTTCCAACATCCAGACCCAACCCAGAGGAGCTGTCCCTATATCCTCTGCTGGGTCGTACTGGGTCGTAGGGCCAGACTGGGGTCTCAGCAGAAATGGCCCTGGTTGGTGGGGAGGTCTTAGTCCACACTGAGGAAAGCACTGGAAGTGGAGCTCTGAGAAGGTGCGGGGTGGTTCTGCCTGGGCTGTGACGAGGAGTTTCTGCAGCCCTGGGAGGCCCTGGCTGCAGCACTGGGGAGCCCTGGAGGGCAGTAGTCTCCACCTCTTTTGCATGACTGACCCCTTTGAGAACGGGATGGAGGCCAACGACCTTCAGCACCACACGACATGCTGCATGTAATGTCAGGAGATCTGTGGCCTTCTGAAGCTCGTTCATGACCAAGAAGCCTTGCTCTGGGGAAGTGGGAAGAACTCCCAGTGGCTGGAGCTCAAGCCTTTTCAAGCTACCGTGGAGGCAGAGCTCTTCCCTCCACCGTCACCCTGAGTTTATTTCCTGTTAAAGCAAGACGCAGAGCACTGGTAGCTTAGGAGGGGCCACATGCCACCCTCAGGGCCCAGCACAGGAAACACAGGGAGGGGAGCAGCGGGAGGAATTGGGGAAGGTGAGCATGGGAAAGAGTGGACTTGGTGCCAGAACCCTGAACTTGACTGGCTGGCTGGCAGGGAAAAGGAAGCGGGCCTAGACTGAAGGGTGACACCATGGCCCGGGGGAGGAATTCCAGGCTTCCAGGAGATGGGCCAGGAGTCCCAGTCCCAGTGCTCCCTGGATTCTCCATCCAGGCTCTAGACTTCAGGCAAGGTGCTTGGCATCTCTGAGCCTCAGTTTTCTTATTCATGAATGGGGATGACAAAAATAACTGCATTCGAATTTACTGCGAGGTGTAGATGATGCACATTAAAGGTTGGCTCCCCCCCCCCAACAAAGTGGTAGCTATTATTAGTCAGAAATGAGTTTTCCTGTTTTATAGATGAGCTACTTTCTAAGGTCTTTTGGAGACCTCGGCTCTGCGGTGCAGGGGCTTGATGAGAGTCGGTGGTTCCGTGAGTGAGTGTGTGAGTGAGAGTGCGTGTGCACGTGCATGTGAGTGTGTGAGAGTGTGAGCATGAGAATGAGAATGTGCAAGGATGAATGAAAGTGAGAGTGTGAGCATGAGAATGAGTGAAAGTGAGTGTGAGAATGAGTGAGAATGTGTGAGGGTATGAGCACAAGAAGGCATGCGCTAGTGAGGGTTCGTGTGAGAATGAGTGTGCAAGAGCATGCGTAAGAGAATGAGAGTGAGTGTGGGATAGTGTGTGTGAGTGTAAGGGAGAATGAGTGAGTGTGGGATGGAAGAGTGAGGAAGCGGGAATGAGTGTGAGAGTGAGTGGCGGTGGGGGAACGAGGGAGGGTGAGAAAGTGAGTGTCACGTGAGAACACGTGAGTGCCGGCGTGAGTGCCTGTGCAGGTGTGTGTAGGTGGGAGCAGAGTAATGGCCTCTCGGGTGGCTCAGCCCAGGAGAGGACACAGGGTTTGGTCTCAGAGGCCTCCCTCTGGGCTTCCTGAGACCATGAGGTCCCCAGGGTCGGGAGTGTGACCTGTGAGCTCTGGAGTTGGCCTCAGGGATGCCCACCGGACACCAGGGTGCAGAGTCCCTGATGCTGGAAGAACAGGCCCTCCGTGGGGAGGGACGCGGGGAGGCAGACCCAGGAGACCTGCCAGTGTTTGTGGGTGGCAGCACGAGCTCAGGCCCATCTCTAAGGAGCCCAGACAGGGATCTGCACAGAGCTGCCATGCTTAGGGGGGATGCCCACGGGGAAATGGGGACGCTGGTTCCCCGAGTAAAAACACAGGTACCCGACCCAGTCCGCCCGAGTCTCCTCTTGTCGGCTGTGAGTGTGGGGCAAGTCCCTGACCCGTTTCCCACCGAAAGTCGAGCACAATAGCTGTGCCTCCCTCCCAGCGTCCTGTGGGAATTACACGAGAAAACGCACATTGAGAGTTGGCGACAGCTCCGAGAGACCCCAGGCCCACAGCCCCAGGCCCACCATCCCTGGGGCCAGATGTGTTTAGAAAGTTGGGTTTTTTTCCTTCATGTTTTAGAACGGTAACACAGCGCACACTCCGTTTATTACATAACAGCCCCGGCAGGGACTGGGGCAGCACCCTGTAATTAAACACATTAATATTTCTGCAGTAAAACATGAATATTCACACCAAATGGGATAAATAAAGCCTATAAATAGCTCATATCAGCTCAGGACAGGTTTTGCTATCAAATGAGTTTCCCCTAAACTTGAAAAAAAGCACTTGAGGCTTTCAGAATGTTCTGGATTTCTGGACTGTGGAGAAGGGACCTGGACTTAGGCTGCTGTCTTCACAGCTGTCCCAGAGACAGTGGCAGACTTGTCATTGCTTCCAGACACCTGGGGGTCCTTCGAGGATGGCCCCCACAGGCTTCTGGTCACAGGCCCCCCAGCCCTCCCCCACAGCAAGTAACCCTTGCCCAGCTGTCCAACCAGGGCCCCCTCGGCCCTGTACCTGCAGCCAGCCTGAAATACCCTGGCTTGAATACCTGAAATACCCATACTCAGCCTGAAATACCCAGCCTGAAATACCCTTCCTGAAATACCCTGGCTCCACCCCCACAAAGCTTGGGCCAGGGCAGCAAAGTGGTAGCCAGGGCTCCACTGGCACCTCTGGATTCAGTGGAAGAAACTTCTCAAGCTGCTGAGCTCCTCCCTCAGCTAGGACAGAGGGTGACCCACTTTGTTCATCTCACTACCTCCAATTCCCTCTGTCCACCCCAGACAGCCTTTCCCAAAGTGTGCTTTGTGGGACCCTGGTCTCTGTGAGATGCCTGGAGAAAGGGTTCCATGATCATCTGAGTTTGGGAAGGACTGAATGATCACCTGCCTCTGGGAGATCCACAATGACATTGGTCTATCAAAACTTTGAAAAATCTTGCAATAAATTGCCTGCTTAATATTATTTAACCCAGTCTTTCCCAAATGTTCCTTGGCCATGGAACCCCTTTTTGCAGACCACCTATTAGCACCCTGCAGAACCAGCACCGTCCTTGGCAAATTGCTAGGTGCTGACGTCCGGTCAGGCTCTGGCTTTTTGGCCAGAGGGGTTAGGGTGCCTTGTGCTGTTGGCACCACCCCTCTTCAGCCTCCTGGCCTCCGAGCTCACCAGGGACGCCCAGAAGAATAAACTAATTAAGGTAAAATGTGCAACAGTGATGCGGAGCCTTGTAGATCATAAATGGGAACGGCAAAATCAATGGCAGCCCTTCTGCAGGCAGAGGCCCGGAGGCCGGGGCGACAGAAGCGATGGGAGCCTGTGATTTAGGAAGAGCAAACGCTCTGGCAGCTGCAACCTGGGTAATTAGGTGTGTCAGGAAGACAGATAAACAGCGAGCTGTGCAGGTCGATGGCACAGGCAATAAACACCCAGCACCGGCCCCGGCCCGTGTCGGCGTGTAATCCTGCCTTCTGGCTCCTTGTAGCTGCATCCCGCCCCGGGGCCCCTCACTGAGTCGGGGGCAGCTGCTCTGCAAGAGGAAAGGCTGTCAGGAGCAGGGGAGAGGGTCTCGCTTGGGGCCCTGGGGGAGACACTGAGAGGTGGAGGCCTGGGAGACACGGGAGGACTCGAGGAGGCAAGGGGGCTCTGGGGGTCACAGCCCCCGTGAGAGGCAAGTCTGGGAATTCCCATTCCCACCCTGACTCTGGCATGTTGGCACTAAAAGAGCCTCAGAGGTCCCAGAGTGCAGTGGAAGTGCCAGTTGTCAGGTTGCTGGGGCCAGGAGCCGTGGAGGCAGCAGGAAGCGAGAGCCTTGGTCCCCACCTCAGGGTGCTAATGGTCCATTCGCAACACAAGGAGTAAGTGAAGGAGAGGCCATGAGGCGGCAGTGACACTAAGGACACCTGCCACCCCACAGCACTTTCTCTGTGCCAGGGGCTTCACCCACACTCACTTGCCCTCGCCACACCCACGAGGTGGGTCCCCTCATGCCTCCCACACGAAGCGCCTGAGCCACGGGAGCTGCGGGGCCTTGCCTAAGAGCCACAGCTGGCAGAGCCCAGCAGGGCAGGACGGGACAGTACATCCAGGAGACACCATGAAATGAGGACGGAAGAGGTTGCTGGGATCAGGGAGGCCTTCCTGAGGGAGGAGGCACCTGGCCTGGGACTCGAAGGGTCAGAGTAACAACAGCAATGACTCAAGTATGTATGGGGCAGAAGCATGGCCAGGCTCTGCACGAAGCACGTTCTTGTTTTTATAACCATTATCTTGTCTAAACCCTGTAGACCCTGAGAGGTGGTGTAGCCCCATCTTACAGATGGAGAAATTAAGGGGTAGAGGTTAAGTCAATTACCCAAGGTCACAGACCAGGTAAAGGTAGAGAGAGAGTCAAACCCAGGTCCTCCGACTCTGAAGCCTGGGTCAGCACTGCACTCCTCAGCTCAGGCAGACAGGAGAATGGCGCTGTAGTAGGCAGGAGAATGGCACTGTAGTGGGCACAGAGGGGACACTGAACTGGCCTAGAGAGGGGGAGAAACATGGCGGGGCAGGGGAGACCCAGCAACCCCAGAACTTAGGGCAAAGGGGCCATTCATTGGTGGCTTCTGATCTGGGGAAAGTCAGGGGAAGACAGTGCTTCTAGAAGATTGAGTTGGCTGTGGGGTGAGCTTGCAAGAGAAAATGCAGTGAGCAGCCACTTTTGCAGGAGCTCGGGCTTGACTGGGGTGTTGACAGTGGGTGGGGGAAGCGCTGGGTACAGGGGCCACAGCAGGAGGGCACGAGGGACTGGCCGGGTGTGGCTGCAGAGCAGGGGAGCTGTCCACAGTGTGGGGACGGTGACTCAAGCAGGCACACTGGGCCAGCTGGGGGTGAGGAGCAGGAGCTTAGCTTCAGAGTTTGCATTTGAAGTGGTCAAGAGGTAGCCAAGATGTCAGTGGCCATTATGGATGGCAACAGGGGGGCTGGAACTGGGGACAGGGGAAAGACCAAGCCAAAGATGGAGTCCCAGGGAGCAGCCACATTTGGGGTGAAGGAGGGAAAAGAGGCAGAGAAGGAGTGATGACACAACCAGAAAACTAGAACTAGAAGCAGCCTGGGGCCATGGCAGGGTGAGATTGGGCCATAAAGGGCTGTTCCTAAGGACCCCTGGGTGGACCCCCTCCCCAGGGGCTAGCCCCACCCAGGGGATGGCCTGACTCAGTCTGACACTGGTGACGCAGAGAGGGGAGGGCAGGTGTGTGCGGCAGGGCAGAGGCCTCAGCCTTCAAGCTCATCCATGAGGCAAACAGCAGGGCTGGTGGGGTAGCCAGGAACATCCTTCCTCTAGGCTGACCTTGGGCAAATCATGAACTTGGCTTTTTCTTATCTGGAAAATGGGATCATGAGAATGGGCAGCTATTTACCAGGTTGTTGTGAGGGTTAAATTAGATAACATACGTAAAGCACTTAGAACAATGCCTGGCACATGATAATTCCAGTAAATAATAACAATGCCATCATCCTCCTCATCCTCATCCAGGGAATTACAGGGCCTGACCACAGCAGATCCGCAATGATCCACACCCCAGGACCCAATGGTGACATCAGGTATAAAAGGCTTTATGAGGCTCCGTCAATGGAAAACCAGCAAGGCAGTGATGGCTCCAAGGGAAGAAAGGAGTTCGGACAAAGGACACTTAGCCGAGAAGGCCAGGCTCCCTGGGTCCCGTATAACTGCTGGCCCCAGCCCTCCTTCCTCCAAGCCAGGGGGAAGAGGGAAACCCCTTTGGCTCCTGCCGGGAGCTTTGCCCACATTGGCTCCGTTAGTCGCATCTGTGGCCACGCCAGGAGGATGGAGTCTTCATTCAACAGAGCGAAATCAGGGCTCAGCGGGTTAAATCATTTGCCTCAGGTTGCACAGCTGCTGTGAGGTGGCAACGCTGTGCTTCAAACCATGTCCGCATGCTGCAAAGCCTCCTTGTGTGGTATTACAGCGCTGGGCCGCTCCGCTCGCGGGGGGCAGCCTCGTTCTTTGTCAGGACCACAGATGTGGCCTCTGGGCCCCGACTCCTCACGGCGCTGCTGTGGCCACCTCGCTCCCTCCCTGCTGCTCACCGGGCCACGTGTGTTGAGGAGCCAGGGCAGGTCCCCGAGCGCGGCCATGCCGGGACGGCTGTGGGTCAGGGCGCTGCGTCTGCGTGAAAGCTGCTTGGGGATCAGGAGACCCTGGCATCCGTTTTAGGACCAGAGGAGCCTAGGAAAAGAGGGTGGAGGCTCGGGCAGCACATCTCAGACTCTCCTGGGTACGGGAAGATTAAAATACAGATTCTGGCCTAGGAGGTCTGGGGGGCTGAGAGGCTGCGTTTGTAAGAGCTTCCGGCTGGTCCCAGCGCTGCTGGTCCGGGCATCACACCGCGGGTCGTGAGGCGTAGGTTACCTGGGCGCGGCTGGCACCGGGCCTGGCGAAGGAGCCGCCGCACAAGGGGCGCTTCTCTCGAGAGCCGGAGGCTCATCTGCCGTGAAGGCAGGAGAGGCTGGAAGTGCCACCACCCGGATCCCCCTCTTGCCTCTAGCACAGTGATTGACGCCGCCTCTCTTCTCTAAGAGGTCGCAAAAGCCCCTGCTGAAGGCCTCTCTAAGCATGACACAGAGCCCAGAAGCCATAAAAGAAAAGAGTGATAAATCCAAGTCCATAAAAATGAAAATTTCCCACATTACAAAACCCACCATGAGCAAAGACATAAGAAAAATGACAAACAAGGGAAAACTAACTATTTGCACCTTGTATTACAAAGGGCTAATTTCCCTAATTTATGAAGAGGTGTTACAAATCAATAGGAAAAAAGACCAATAATCAATAGAAAAAATGGGCAAAGGCTATGAGCAGACAAGAGATTCAAATATATAAAAAATATTCTCAGCCTCACTCATTTTAAGAAAAATGGGAATTAAAACTATACTTGGATAGCAATATTTTCCCATCAGATTGGCAAATACTAAAAAACTTGCTGAAACACTGTGCTGGCGAGGGTTGGAAAGTGCCCGCTCGCAGGTGTGGCCGACGGGAACGTGATGAGTAGTGTCCCCGTGCAGGGCAGTCTGGCAATGCCTACCCAAGCTGCACACTTGCAGTCCTTTGGCGAAGTAATTCCATTTCCAGGAAATTATCTTATAAATATACCTGCATTTGTGGAAAATGGCATGTTGGGCAAGCTTATTCATTTGGTGGCACTCTTTGTAAGGGCAAAAGATTGCAAGTAATCTTTCATCAACACAGGACCGATTGAATTCATGGCAAATCTATACAATGGAGTACTATATAGCCATGAAAAGAAGGAGAAAGTTCTCTGTGTACTGCCAGGAAATAATATTCAAAATATATTGTTAAATAAAAAAAGAGCAAGGAGAGGAACTGTGAGTAGGGCATACCACTGTGCAGAGAGGAGGGAGGTACGTGTGTTCTTTTAACAGGGCCCTGCACATAGCAGATCTTCAATGAACATTTTGTTGAACTGAGAGAAAATAAGGTGGTGGCTGGGATCAAGGTTAGTGCTGACCCATATGCTACTCACGCTACCCTTCCCCAGGCCGGGCCATGTGTGCAGGACAGCTTGGGCTGCCCAGGGGAGCAGCCAGGTGGGCTGGAGCCCAGGGGATGGGCTCTGACCAGAAGCTGCAGGGGATCCTGGGGTGCCTTGTGCCCCCACACTCTCCTACCTGGTTTTCACTGACTAGTGCCGCCTGAAGTACCCAGGCTGTTATTTTTCCAGGTCAATTAAACCATAAGCTGGTTTCCAGGCCCAGGCCTCCTTGGATGGTGGTCAAGCTTCCTCCTTTTCCTTCCCCTTCCCTACGTGCCAATTCCCAACCTTGACCCGAGCTCACCTAGAGCCTTTGTCTGGGCAGTGTCTTGCTCACTCTGGTCCTTTTCTCTCTCTGCTGCTAGGGCCTCTCTCCCGTGGGCCAGCAGCATGGCCAGGGAGCTTTTACAAGCTCGGATCTTCTTCATAGGCACAGAATGACAACGGCTTTTGTTCAGAGTGTTGAAGTCCGAGGCACCATAACAAGTGCTTTCCATTCATTATCTCAAATGTTTATTCACAAATATGTATTTAACGGGTGCTAAGGGACTAGTACTTGTTTGGGTCTGGACCAGTGAGCAAGACAAAGTTCCTAGCCTGTGGAGTCCAGACCGCAGCGGGAGAGACGGACGACAAACAGCGTATTTCCGAGGAGCGGTGGGTGCAGTGGAGGAAAGTAAGCCAGTTAAGGGCACGGGGAGAGACTGGGCTGTGATTTAGACAAGGGCTCAGGGAAGACCTCATCTGAGCAGGGGCCTGAATGGAGAGAAGTGAGCCTTGAGGACACGAGCAGGAAAAGCATTGCAGGCAAAGGGAACGGCAAGTACGAAGACAGCAGGCGAGAATGTCGTGAGCGAGGACGACTGGGGGGAAGGCGGCCAGAAAGGCAGCCTGGGTCACGCCAGGAGCGATGGCAAAGACTTTGACACAG
The DNA here is from genome assembly GCF_040939455.1 of Microcebus murinus. Lineage (NCBI taxonomy): Eukaryota > Metazoa > Chordata > Mammalia > Primates > Cheirogaleidae > Microcebus > Microcebus murinus. Next base: position 27,912,486 of record NC_134117.1, on the reverse strand, counting down.
TCTCCTGGGCCATTGCAGGGAGCAGAGTGTATGAAGTCAGTATTTTCCTGTCCTGCAGATGAGGGAGGGGAGACTGAGAGGGCAAGTATCTCGCCCAAGGTCACCCAGTAAGGGGCAGACCCCAGGTTTGTACAAACTGACCCCACAGGACACTGCCAGGGGCAGGCTCTCAGCCCTCTTGTGAGGACTGCATTGCCGGCCTCCTTAAGCTGGCTGGGGCAGGGGAGAGGGACTGTCCTTCCGTAGGTAGCCGATGAGGCCCACAGCTGAGCGCCACGGCCGTGCTGGGCTGGCTGGGCCTCTGGAGAGGCCTCAGGTTCCCCACAGTGGGCAGAGTGTCAACGGCTGAGCGCCGTGCCAGGGACCGAAGGAAGTGCTGACGCGACACAAATGTCCCACTCCATACCCCACCCACTGTCGATGAGTCAATGGAACCACTCTACTGAAAAATTAACTCAAACCCACAGAAGGGCAGCGGGAGGCGTGGGCCTGGGGCTGAGGCTGCCGGCCACTGTCATCCTTCCCCCGGCCCCGGGCCAGCTCCAGCCTCCCCAGATGTGCCCTCAGTCCCAGGAAGCCCAGGGCCAAATGTCCAGCGAGGGCCAAAGGGGACCACAAAACGAACAACACGGGGACTTTGCCCTCAAGGAGCTTAGCGTCCAGGGGCTTGGGAGAGAGGAGGCAGGCACCTGGAGAGATGTAAGGACAGAGAACTGGGGACAGAGAGTGAACTCCACGAGGGCAGGGTCCTTGTGTTTCGTTCACTGAGGCATCCTCCGTGCCTACAGCGGTGCCTGGCACATGCTAAGTGCTCCGTACATGAGTCGGGCTACTGTTGGCTGAGCGTGGAACTAGTGTGACGCCAAGTTAGTGGCCTTTATCCTCAGCTGCACATGGGAGTCACCGGGGGAGCTTTGCGATCTGGTGACAGGGTCTTACCCCCAGGTTCTCAGGGGACTGGCGGGAGTGCCGCTCAGCTGGGAGGGCTGACAGCCCCCAGGCAGCTCTGATGTGCAGCCGGGTGGGGAACCACTGCTCTCGGGTCCCCAGCGGAGCACGCTGAGAGCGTGGGAAGGGCTGGGGTTCGCAGACACCTGGAGGGTCCTCGTGCCGGGGCCCCGTGCTTGGTGACTATGGGTGAGTCTGCGCCTTCCTCTGGCATCCTGCCTGCCGGGCCACACGGAACGTCCCTTCCACGGTTCTCGTCCCTACTTCCCAGCCCTCCGGAGTCTTCCTTGGGGCTCACCCCTGCTATAGACATCCCTTGACACTGCTCCCTTCCTGACCTTGTCCCACATTAAAGAGTTTATCAGCCCATCAATTAATTGTGTCCTAATCCAATCTTGGCTTGGCTGGAGAGAGGGCAGTAAATCCAGCTGGGTAATCATGCCCTGATATTTGTGTAGGGATAATTACTATCTCTCAGGCCTCACTTGGTGGCACGATAAGATGAAAACCCATAAAACACCACTTGGGGCTGTGGCTCATTGTTTCTTGGCTGCACAAGGCTGGCCGCCCGCCAGCGCGCCACCCCTGCCCCTGGCGGGGGCCCCAACCTCGTGCCCTCCCATCCACGCAGCTGGCAAGGCTCAACGTCAGGGCAGTCGAGGGGCTCGGTCCTGGCTCGGACTTGACATTGTGACCCAGGGGAAAGCCAGTGTGTGCGTGTTGGGGGGCAGGGAAGGTGGTCCCCACAGCCAGGCAGTCACCGGCTCCAGGAGGCTGGGAGGTCCCGGACGGTGACCGCTCGGGTCTGAAGGCAGGTCTTGTCCAGAGTCAACACGAGAGGCTGCTGCCACCTGGAGGAGTCCAGCACACGCCCCACCTGGCCCCACAGGGGCAGAGAGCCCTCTGTCCCCCCAGTGGGAGCCATGGCCCGGGACTCCACATAGATGTCACGGCTCCACAGGAGTGGACTTCATTCTAGCGGGCCGAGATCCTGGGATCTGAGCCGGAGAAAATGTGAGTGTCGGGGCAGGAACCACCTTCCTCTGCAGCCCCAGGAACACGGCCCCCAGCTCATGAGACACTGAGCAACCACTTCGAGTCCAGCTCCCCACTGGGCCGAGGATGCAGGACAGAGGAAAGCCACAGTGTCCTGACTACAAGGACGATCTGGAGTCAGACCCCGTGTGCTCGTCTCGGCAGCACATATACTAAAATTGGAGTCAGACTCCTGGGTGTGAATTCTGGGACTTACAAGCTGTGTGGCCTTGAACCTCTTTGTGCCTCAGTTTCCTCAACCATAAAGTGGGTTTACCAGTTCTTCCCTAATGGAGGTGTGTGCGATCTAAATGAAATAATTAACGTAAACACTTAGATCAGGGCCTGGCACGCAGTAGGTGCTTACGTATTGCTGTCATCATACTGCTACTATCATGCAGCCTTCTGGCATCAGTTTCCCTCCCCCACCCCTAGCGTGCAGGACCTGGCTACTCAGAGTGTGGTCCCTGGCGCAGAGGCACCTAGCCTGGGAGTGGGGCAGAACGCAGGGCCCCACCCCTACCTGGGCCTGCCGAGCAGGTCCTGCATTACACGGGACCCAGGGGCTCCGGTGCACACTCGCACACTCCAGCGTGAGAGGCTCCGGGCTAGGACAGGCTCCGCGAGCTCCAGGTGTGTCTGTCTCAAAGTTACACCCCCAGCACCTCTAGGCAGGCACAGGGTGGGCGCTCGGCAAAAATTTGTGGATGAATAAATGAGCTCAGCTAAAAATAGTGGGGGACCTTGAAGGATTTCCAAGCATTTTGGAAAGCCCCCTTTGAGCCAGCGTGGTGGTGCCAGGCGGCTCTGGTGTCGGCATAACCGCGGTGAGAGTGGTGAGCGCCTGCACCGGGCGGGGGCGGGGTGGGAGCGGGGGAGGGGTCACGAGGCCTGGGGCTCGGCCTGGGAGGCGAGGAAGACCCAGCCTGGGGAGCGCTGGCCGCCTCTGTCCACTCCACGCATCTGCAGACCCGGGCCCTGGAGGTGAGCGCTGCAAGCTCAGGCACAGGAGGAGGGGTGGCGCTGGGACCAGGCAGGCCCGGGGGCAGCAGGGGACTGTGGCTGCTGGACCCCAAGGGCCTCCCGCAGTCGGTGCTGGGAGGGCGAGGGGAAGCAGGAGGAAGCCGAGGCCGCAGTCCCTACCTGAGAAGGCGTTGTTGGTGTTGAGGAAGTAGATCTCCTCACGGCCGTCCCCGTCGATGTCGCACGCGGTGACCCCGATGGCATTCCCCTGCCGGTCCCGCAGCGCGTAGTAGGGGGAGCTGCGCTCGTCCACTGCGATGTTCACCAGCCGCTTCTGGGCCCGGTCGTACTTCAGCACCAGGTTGGGGCCGTTGTACCTGGGGGAGACGCGGGAGGGGTGTTGGAGAGGAGCAGCTGGGCCCACCCAGTCCCACCTGGCCGGAGCACTGGGCTCAGAGTCCTCCTGGACACACTGTGGGGCGGTTCAGAACCAGAGTGTTCCCAGAGAACCATTCCCAGCCTTGCCTGGGGGCCCCTGGGTCCCTGAACCAGACGCCGGCCCAGGCACAGGGAGGGCCAGCTGGCCGTGTGGGACGCGCTAGAGGAGCAGGGTGGTGGAGGGGAGCAGGCGGCTTGCGACAAGCCCTGACCACAGGCGTCACTGAAGGAAACAAAAACCTCCCTGACGTTTACCTTGCCCATTTCAATGTATAATAAAAGGCACTTTCAACTTGTGATCTCGTGAATTTAAATCTAACAACTAATGAGGTTCATCGGGGAAACTGAAGCTCAGAGAGGTTGAGTGCCCTTCCCAAGGTAACACAGTAAGCAACAGCGGGTGCTGGGATTTGAACCCAAGCCCTTCCTGCTATACCAAGAACCCTTGTGTGAATGAGCCGAGGAGGAGCAGAAGGCTTTGCTGTTAAGGTTTGAACAACTCTTTTCTGCCAGAAAGTCCCGGCATTTAAACAGTAGCTTAGAGTTAGCATCTCAGATGGGAGGATATGAACATTTCTGAAGTTATTAGATGGACCCACTGGATCTCTTTCTCTAAGGTACTCAGGACAATAGATTACCAAGCCTGTCACTCCTTGGGTCTCCCATTATCTCCTGTGTCTACACTGCCTCCTAGCTGCACTGAAGCCCCAGGTATGTTCCTGCCTCAGGGACTTTGCACTTGCTGTTCCCTCTGCCCAGGATGCTGTTCCTCCAGATATGTCCAAGGCTGGCTCCCTGCTTGTCCTCCTTCAGGCCCTTGCTCAGCTGTCCCTTCTCAGCGAGGCCTCCCCTGCTCCTGCTCTCACAGCATGCAAGCACCACGCCACCCCGCACCCTTCGCCCCTCGCCACCGCCCTCTTCCCGCAGCTGTGACCCCAGCTGGCAGCCCTCTGTCCTCTTGTTCACCTCTTCCTTCTCTGTCTGGTCCCACGAGAATATCAGCTCCAGGCGGGCAGGACTTTTTGTCCAGTTTTGTTCCCCAGTGCCTGGCACACAATAGGTGCTCAATTAATATCTGCTGAATGATTGAATGAATGAAACCTCAGAGCTCACGTCTGAGTCATAAAAGCTTAGGCATCCCATGGTCGACTTTTCCCTGTCGCTTTGCATCTGGGGCCCTGAAGGAAAGCAGTGTGCCCAAGGTCACCCCCAGGTAGCACAGTCACAAATGTCCGAGGCCTCCTCCCGTCTCCTGGGAGCACCAGCTTGCCAGGCCCTCCACAGGAACCCGGCCAAATCCCATCCACGCGGTGCCCGACCTCTTGCCCACGTTTCAGCCTGAGCGCGCACATCCTCTGCCAGGGCCAGGTGCTGGCCTCCGCCCCGCGCCCCGCGGGGAACATCTGGGGAGGGCGGAAAGAACTCTCCAAAGTCTTGGAGAGAAACCGCTTCTCTCTTTCCCGAAACACACCCGGCCTGCCCTGCCCTTCGTCCCCGGGATGCAGAAGCCGGTGAGGTTTGGGGGATGCTGAGCAGCTGGCCGGGTGCCTCCTGGCACCCTCGGGTGTGACAGGAGAGACGGAGCTCACTGGGGGCTGAGTCAGCGCCCGGTGATGGAAGGTTGTGCCTCAGACACTTTGACGGAGAGTGTCTGAGGGCTGCGGCTTGAGGGCGCGGCGTGACCTATGGAGCCGTGTCTAGCGGGGGAGACGGAACGCTCGGGCTCCAGCACGTCAGCAGCTGGCTCCAGCTCCCGGGGACAGGAAGTGCCTGGCGAGGGCTAAACACCAGTCCCGAAGCCTTGGGTTTTCTGTTCTTCCATCACGACCGCCCCTCGCAAGACGGCTCTATTCAGAGTGCGTGGCCTTGTTGAGAGCACTTGCACGTGCATCGGCTCACTTAAGCCCCGCATAAACCCAGACAGCAGGGAGGGAACCCGTTCTTCTAGAAAAGGAAACTAAAGTGAGGTCCAAGGTTACACAGCTTGTAAGTGGCAGCGCCGGGCCTCTCTGTCTCCAGGGGCCAAAGCCTTTGGTCTTTCCACACTGCCCAGGACACCAACACTCTCAGTCCTGCAGGTTTTTTCCCTGGCAGCCTCTCCCAAAGTAGCCTCCCCCAAAGTAGCGACCCTGAGAAATGCCAACCCTGAGAAATGCCGAGAACTTCATGTAGATGTCGATGTAGATAATGATAAGCCTACATTTGCATAGCAATTTACAGTTTACAAATCACTTTCCTATCCTTGATCTCATTTGCTTCTTAAGGGACCTAGCTCTGCCAGAGATTGGGTTGTTGGTCTTGGGCCGGCCAGTTCCCCTCTCTAGGCTCTTGGTTTCTCTTCTGTGACATGAGACAGCTGGACTAAATCAGAGGGTCACAAAATGCGTGCACAGAAGCGGCCGTGGGCGTGCCGCTGGGTCCTGCGCTCTCAGTTTCAAGCACCACATTTCTGTGTTGACGCATTTTATTTTATGCATCACATTCCACAGCACGTTGTGTGAGCAAAGGATTCCAGAGCCAAAGTTTAAAAGCTCCTGGACTAGAAGCTCTGTGGGTCTGAGTCCGACGATAACCTTCTGAGATGAGCAGAGCAGGTGTCCCCTCGCGCAGGGTAAGCTGGGGAGCACTGTATGAAGCCCAGCACTGACGCCCCTCCTTTACACCTCTGCCCCTTGGCTCTCCCCGAATGTCTTTATCACCCTCTGAAGCCAGCTCCCAGCGGGAGACGAGGGGCCATGGCCTCCCACGTGTTGGAAGCCAGGCCTTTGGCCTGCATCTGGAGTGGCTGGGCTACACACAAGCTTCCTGCATGCATGGCAGTGACCCTGGGGAAGCAGATGGCCCGGGTTCGTCTCTTCTTGGAAGAACGTGGCGGGTAGTTGCAGCGCAGCCGCTAAGGAGATCACAGGGTGAGACTGCCAGGCTAGGTCAGATTCTTCAATCTGTTACAGAGTGAGCACATACCATAGAGGCCTCCCCAAATCTACATGGCGGCCTGGGATGAATCCTGACACTCAGGCCCTGCCCACAACCCCCAATCAACCCCTAGGGACTATAGCCATAAAGTCAGACCCACAGCTCCTAGGCTGGGGTCTTGACACCGTGGTGCAAGGCCAGGGGCAGAGCGTGGAGTTGCCACTCCCTGCATCCGCCCAGGCCACCCTTTGCTGCGCCTGCTGGACCGACGGCCCGCGCCCCTCGAGTCCTCTCCCCCAGGAGAAACAGCCTCACTCCTCCCCCTTCTCCAGGAGCTGACGCTCCAGTTTGCTTCCTCGCCTTCCGCTGAATGCTCTGTCCTTTCGGGCTCCCGTGGCTTTGCTCAGCTGCAGCCGCCCTCCGTGCAGAATGTTCTCCCCACCCTCCCTCCCGTCCTCCCACGAAGCCTGCCCCGGCTGCCCCGGCTGGCTGTGACCTTCTCTTCTCTGGATACCCACAGCGTTTTGCGCCGTGTTTATTCCTGCGAGGGCAGAGCTGTCTGCGTTCCAGCCCCGCTTCCCTCATTAAAACATATGCTGCTTGCGCCCAGGAAGAGCGGCTGCTTCTCCGCATTTGCTGTGCCTGGAGCAACGCTGGCACACAGCAGGTGCTCACCCAACGTCCGCCTGATGCAAGAATGGGCGAGTGAGCGAGTGAAAATAGCCGTGGGTAACATTAGGAGAGCAGTCTCCATGTGCCAAGCACCATTCTAATCACTTTATACCCACTATCTCATTTCATCCTCACGACAGTCCCAGCACACGGGTTTTGTTAACATCCCCATTTTACAGACGCGGAGACTGAGGCGCGCAGGTTCGAGACTCGCCCACAGTCACTGTGTGGTGTCAGTGCCCAGCTGACCAGCCTGGGGAGCTGGAGTGAGCTTCCTGGGATTACACGTTTCCTCTCCCTGACACCTGCCAGAGATTTGGGACCACTTGTAAAAATTCCGGAGGCTCTGAAGCTCAGTTAAACAGAGCAGGGAAGCAGAACAAGACCCCACATTCCTGGGAAGCAGTGTGGCTTCCTAATATCAAGGATGGGCCAGTAGGCAGAGGGACTGGCTCGGTGGCAACTGTAAAATCCTCTTGAGAGACACCATCGAGGAACAACCGGTGCCGAGTGCCAGTTCACTGGGACAGCGGGGAGGACGGGGCCTGGGGCTGGGCCAGGGCAGCCGGCGGTGGGGTCCTGGCCCTGCCACCGCCTGGCTCTGACCTTGAGCTCGTCATTCAGTTCCTCTGCGCTCCAGCGTCCTCACCTGTAATTCGGGCTGCCAGGCACCACACGGGACGGGCGTGAGGACTGAGTGCAAGAGTGTGTGTGACAACACTTGGTAAACTGCGAAGAGTTGCACGACCCGAAGTTCTCTTCATTATTAACAACAACAACAACAAAAACCAACCCCGAGGCACCACCTCTCACTCTCTGGTGATCATGTTGACAGTTTCCAAACATACTCTAGTATTTCTCCTCCCCAGATACCCACGAGGATCGCTCAGCCTCCGCGGGCGTCTTTCCCTAGCCCCTTTGTGACCCAGCTTCTCAAAGCAGTTGTCTTCACAAGCCGTCTCCACTCTCCCGCTGCCCTGCTCACCCCACCTTCCCCCAACTCTGCCCACCCGCTCCTGCTACTGTCCCGGGTGTTCTCTGCATGGCCACATCTCAGGGCACTCTTCCTCTGTCCTTGTCCCCCTGGCCCCTTGGCTGTATTTGGCACACCCTGCTCCCCCGCCTCTGCCCCCTCCCCGCCTGACAGCACTGTCCTCGCCGGCTTTAGCGTGCCACCCTCCTAAAACGTTTCCAGCCTTTCTCTTCTTTCCTCCCTCACCACCCCCGTCTCTGGAGAGCTTACTTTTTCTGTTTCCTCACCTGCCCCTCCCGGAATCTCTTGCCGCCGTAGCCAGAGTCATCTTTTGAACGCATAAATCAGATCGTTCCAGGCTCCTGCCTAAACCCTTTGGTGGCTTCCCATTGTGTCGGAACGAGGCCGGGATCCATTACCACCCCTGGCCTGGGAGCCCAGCAGGGTTTGCTCCCTGCGTCCTCCAGCCATGGCTCTCCTGCCCTCCCAGCAGGCACGGTCCCCGCCCGGGGCCTCCTGCAGAACCGCTCCCTGCACCCAGGCCCTCTCCCTCCGCTGCCCTCCTGCTCGGTGCTTCTCACCCTTAGGTCCCACCCTCCACGGCCCTTCAGAGAGACCTCTCCCTCGTTGCATTCTAATCGCTGCATCCATCCAGGCCCTGCTCTTGGTTGCTCATGGAGGTATTGCCCATTTCTCCCAGTAAACTGTGGGCTTCGTGAGGTGTGGGGCTGTGTCTGTTCTGTCCACGTTTCTCTCCCCATGCCCGGCGCATACTGAGCGCTCAGTAAACACTTGCAGGGAGAGCAGAAGAGCAGCCTGTGAAAGGTACAAGAAGCTGAACAGAAGGTTGACTGAGCCACCAGTCTTGTTTGGCCTTTGAACCTGCGCTCTCATTAACTCCCAGAAGATATGCACGAGCAGAGTAATGACAAAGAGCTGCCAGCACCAAGAATTGGTGTCCCGGGGAAGGGGGAGAGAAAATACCAAAATGTTAAGGATACGGAGGATCGACTTCTGTCCTGTTTAGAACCATTGACTGTGTGAAAGAGATCACTTAGACAACCACATAAGGGGAAGCCAGATAAAAGGATGTAATAATTGAGTAGCAACTATATACCAGATGCTGTGCTAAGTAATTTACATATGATATCTCACTTTATATAAATAGAAACTTTTTTTAGATTCAAAAGATATGTAAAATATGCTATCTATTTTGAATATTAAGAACAGGAAAATTATTTTCATTAAAAATTTTTTTTCATTAAAAAGTTAAGAAAAAATTCAACATAGTAGTCGAGGGAAAGAGGCAGGGCAGAATAAGAGCCAGGTGTGTGTGTACACGAAGAATGCAAGATAGAAATACATGGAATATACAAAAATGGAAATAAGGAAATATACAAAAAGGGGGGAAATAAACCCTATAAGCCAAGAGAGAAAAACACACATAAACATAGATAAAGAGACAGACCTACACAGAAACAGGGAACATGGAGAGGGGACCTGTAGACCTATAGAGACAAATGGAGAGACCCCAAGAAAGACTCAGTCTTGGACGCAGCAACAGGACTCCAAGATATTATCACAGAGAAACAAGCCCATCTTGTGGCCACTTAGGGCATTTCCTCTAAAGAGTTTTTAAAGATGTGTTGCATTTTCACAACTAGGGCATAAAAGAGTTTTTTAAATCTTGATTACGTCAATATTCTCATTTTATAAATAAATAGAGTTTTGTCTGGGCGTAGTGGCTCACACCTGTAATCCTAGCACTCTGGGAGGCCGAGGTGGGAGGATCACATGAGGCCAGGAGTTCAAGAGCAGCCTGAGCAAGAGCGAGACCCCATCTCTATAAAAATAGAAAAAAAGTAGTCAGGCCGTAGTGGTGTGCACTCGTAGTCCCAGCTACTCGGGAGGCTCAGGCCTAGGAGTTTGAGGTTGCTGTGAGCTAGGCTGATGCCACAGCACTCTACACTGGGCAACAGAGTAAGATGCTGTCTCAAAAAACAAACAAACAAACAAACAAACAAACAAAAATTCATTTCTTTGGGGATAATCAAGCCCAAGATACCATTCCACAATCCCTTATCTGTGATTCCAAATTCCTGAATCTCTGAAAATCAAGAGTTTTTTCTTTTGTTTTGACAAATTTGATGCCAAAACTCCTGTAGTGACAAAATCTGATTTAAACTGATATGAAGTTACTTTATCCTCACACCCACTCCATGCAAAACTTCATACATATCATTGCAGAAATATTAACGTGTCTAATTTCAAGAATACCCTGAGCCCAGGAGTTTGAGGTTGCAGTGAGCTATGGTGACACCACTGTACTGTAGCCTGAGCAACAGAGCAAGACCCAGTCTCCAAAAAAAAAAAGAAAGTGAGTTTCAGAGAAAAGCTGCTTTATGAAAGTCAAACAGCTAATCATTAGATAAAATAAACTGAAAGACAAATTTAGCCCTTGGTCTAAAGCTCCGTGGAGAGGCACGCGGTAGAGCACCGAGGCATCCGACTCGTGAGCAAGGGCTTCTCAGACCTTCCGGTCTAGCCCATCGACAGTTTCACGCAGCTGCTAAGTGCAGCCAAGTGAGCGACACCAGCTCTTGTCGTGCACAACAGAAGAGCCACCCACATGAACTCTGCCCAAATTCCTGGCCCAGAGAATTGTGAGAAATACTAAATTGTTATTAAGCCCCTAAGTTTTTAAAAAAGAAAGCAGGTAATGTGATAACCTAACATCTCACACCTAAGGGGAAGAGGAATTTATCCCTGCAAAGTAGGAAAAAGGATCATTCAAAAATCAATGGAATTCTCTAGGCTACCGTTTGACTTCACAGCACACAGGTCGCCCTAAGGGAGGCCGGGACCCAGTTGGGTTGGCGCTTGGATCTCGGGGTATCGGAGGGTCTGTGCAGAGCCTGAGGGTGGAAGGGCAGTAAGAAATACAGACATTCCAGAAACTCCTATTTTTCTACTCCTCCTTATCTTTCTTCTTTCCTTTCTAGCCGTATCTAAATGTTTCCCATTTTGAATGCACACCCTTGAGCATAGATCATTTCTTTGGAAATGTGTATAATGCTCTTTTTTTCCTTTTTACACATTTCATTCTTTGAGAACCATTGAAGTTAAATAGGACCAGAAAACATATGGGAAGACATTCAAACAGGAGATTCACAGATTGTATCCTGGAATAGGATCTATCCAGAGGCCACATATTAGTTTAGAAAAATAGAGGCTTTGGTAATGGGAGGGCCCTGGGCACAATGAGAAATCGAGGGTGGGGATTCCATAGGGAAATAAATTGGGCAAGGTTGGAAAAACAACAACAACAACAACCGGAGTTGATCCTGATTTAGGAGCCAGCCAGGGTAGAGAAGACCCACAAACAGTGCTCTAATGAAAAAGGGAACTTTAAGAAAAAAGAGGAAAACCTTTTGTCCTAAGGGGTAGATGGTTTTTTCAAGAAAGGGATGTTTGGCACCAAAAGGTCAGAATAATCTGCAGTGATGAGTGTCTGTGTTCTGTAAAAACTCCACGCAGACTGATTGATTTATGCCTTGTTCTAAAAAAGATCTGTGCTCAGCATGTGCTCTGTGCCCTTGGAATTTCTTATATTTTGATGAGCACAGAAGCACCCAGAAGGCACAGACTGTCATATGCAGCTGTATCCCCCACCACACCTAGGACAATGCCAGGAAAGAGCAGGTGCTCAGTCGTGTGTGTGGATCACGATGGAGACGACCATTCCTCAACGTGTGTTTCCAGGAAAAGAGGAAGACAGGGAGGCAGGAATCCCACAAACTGTCAAAGAAGTGATTCCAGTGACAGATGGAGGCTGCGTTAATCAGGATTCTTTGGTTGCAAGTGACACTTAACTTGAACTAGTCGAGGAATTTATTGGCTCCGATGTCCACACTGCAGGAGCGGCCAGGGTACAGCTAGACCTCTGAGGTGACTGAGACCAGGAAGTGGTCGGGACTTCCTCTTCCTTCTCTCTCCCCTCTTTTCTCCACCTGTGGGCCTCATTCTCTCACACCATCCTCCTTCCCAAGGCTTCAATGGAGGCAGCACTCCCAGCCTCACATCTCTGCTTCAGCACGAGTGGGGAAGATGCTTTCTGTCCTCAGTTGCAATGTGAAACCCCAGGGAAGAGATCTTATTGGTCCAGGTTGGGTCACCTGTCCATCCCAGAGGTAGGAGCTGGGATGGCAGAGCTGGGATGGCAGAGCCTTTGACTAATAGCAGAGCCAGTGAGTGGCATCTCAGGAGCCAAGTATCTTCAGGAAGACAAGTGCCAGGAAGTTATGACGGATGTGTCTCTAGTTGCCAGTGACTCATCTGGGTACGTACAATCTGGAGACATCCTGATCAGGGCTCCTGATGGAAGGCAGTGCTTTCCTGGCATCACTGGGTCCCTGTATCCTCTAGACACTTCTCAAGGTCTCCCCCATTTCCCTCTAGAATTCCCAGAAAGAAGTAAACACAGAAAGTGGAACAACTGTTTAACCCAGTAGGTTCTGTACATGGGCCTGGTTCTTGGCCTCCTGCCTGGTCCTCAAGACTGTGTTCCAGGCAGCAAGCTGGGCGGCAGGGAGGCAGGAGGGCACGAAGAGTTGGCAGCAGTAAGACCAGCGAGTTGATCACAGCGTCTGGCCAAAGCTCATCCACCTGCTGTGGATTCAGGCCAATCACTAACTGTGTGGTCACAAAACTTTAAACCTCTACTCAAACTTTCTTTCCTTCATGTTCTGACTACCTAGAAGCTTCTAGCTTAAAAGCTGTTTATCTTTGTCTCTCTTTCAGTTGAAGAGATCGGCCAATTTAGGGCAGAATGGTGGTGCCAGAAGCCAATGGGTGCTTCATTCATTCATTCATTCTTCTTCTTTTTTGGGGGGTGGGGGGTTCTGTTGCCCAGGCTAGAGTATCGTGGCGTCATCATAGCTCACTACAACCTCCAACTCCTGGGTTCAAGGGATCCTCCTGTCTCAGCCTCTCAAGTAACTGAGACTACAGGTGTGTGCCACAATGCCTGGCTAATTTTTCTACTTTTTTTGTAGAAATAGGGTCCTGCTCTTGCTCAGGCTGGTCTTGTACTCCTAGCCTCAAGCGATCTTCCTGCCTCAGCCTCCCAGAGTGCTAGGATTACAGGCGTGAGCCACCATGCTTGGCCTCATTCTTCTTTAAGAATAAAAAAAGATAGGTCAGTCATTGACTTCATTCCACCCTCTGGGATCCCATTGCTAGGCTGGCATATGGCGAGGTACTATCATGGATACACGTGGTGGCATATGATGCAATTTTCTGCTCAGAAAGTCTCCAGCCTAGTTGGGCAAATAAGGAGTGGCCCCAATCCCAAGCTTTCAGAGGAGGGAGAGGTCACTTTTGCCAAGGTAAAGCCTTCATAAAAAAGGTTTATCTGATTTTGAACTTGAAGTAGGTATAGGATTTTAGTAAGAGATGTACCAGTCAGACATTAATAAAAGCAATGGTGGGAGGAGGGAACAGAAAAGTATGTTTAGGGAATGAATAAATAGGGGGGCAGCCTAGCTGGACAACACGGAAACATGTGTTGGACAGTGGCGGGAAACAGAGGAAGGCAGGCCGGGAGGGTACGCGGCACTAGGACCGAGGGAGGCGTGGCATGCGAACTAAGGCTGCAGACCGCATGTGTAGGAAGTGGGGGCCACTGGCGGAATCTGAGCGGGGTGCATCGACGCACTGTTTTGGAGAGCGCTGTTGGCTGTGTGCGTGAGGACTGGCCCAGGAAGAGAACTGAAACAGTCGTGCGCAGTAATGGAAATTGCATTCTGTGCCATTCCCCTGAGTTATTCCAAAAGGCTCTTCTGAGCTAACTCAAGCAGGTTTCTGTTCCTTACAAGCAAATGACTCCTAAGACAGAGTAGAGTCAAGAAATCAGGAAAGCGAGGGTTAAAAAGAGAGGCATGGTCAACAGTGTCAAATGCCTTTGAGGGGTCAAAAAGGCCAAGGACTGGAGGCAGCAGGTGGATCTGGCAATTCGGAGGCCACTGATGACCTCCGAGGAAGCTGTCCCTTGGAGAGGAGAGGGCGGCTAAACTGAGGCATGTGGGACTGAGGGCGGCTAGACTGAGGCACGTGGATGGGGCCACCCACTGTGTGGATGACTCTGAGGCCGAAAAGGGCTCAGAAAGGCCTGGAATATTGGCCAGCAGGACACGGGGTTCAGTGAGGGTTTCACCAAGCTCTGAGGCCTGTGGGCGTGAGGGAAAGCCCAGCGGGGCAGCGGAAGCAATGGCGCCGGCAAGATGCGTAGGAGGTGGAGGGAAGCGGCTGTCACTTACCAGCCGACGCTTAGGCCTGGACTTAAGAGGACAGGACGCCAGGATGGGCAAGAAGACAGGACGATGCGGAACAGAGTGACTCCCAAGTGATGCCCAGAGACCCGGGGCTCCGCAGAGGTAAGTAAGGGGTGAGGTTCTCCGCTGAGAGGGCGCAGCGGTCACGGCTGGAGAAAGGAGAAGCTGGAGCAGCCAGAGAGGCTCGCCCACGGCCGTCGACCGTGAGAGGGGGGCGCGCAGGGTCAGAGGGCGAAGCCCGCACAGCTCGAGGAATGTGAGCTGCAGAGGGCGGGCAGGTGCTGGGAGCCGGTCCCACGCCCTGCACCAGGAGGGGGTGACCTGTGCTGGGGGCACAGGGAGCGACCTGGCCAACAGGGCGGGGCAGAGGTGGTGCACAGGCAGGGCAGCCTCAGGGACCTGAACCCGGGTGGGGTGGGCAGAATCTAGGGCAGGAGTTTAGGGTCTTGGCACCCAGGGTGGGCCACCTGCCCTCGGCCCTGGGAGTGGCTGGGTAAAGGTGGCAGAAGCATCTGCTCTCCAGAGTGAGGTGGGCTCTGCGGGAGCCACACGGAGTGGCGGAGAGAGCACTGGGCTTGGAGTCAGAACATGAAGGCTGAGAGGCAGGATAGCTCCGGGGTGAGGCTCTCGGCACAGACTCAGATCGCCTGAGGGTACACTCCTGCTCTGCCACCCTCCAGCTTTGTGGGCCGGTGCCCTCGGGCCAGGCACCCAACCGGTCCAAGCCTCAGTTTCCTCACCTGTGAATGAGGATGCCAACATCCACTCCCATGCCATGGGGGTGCCAAGGATTAAGATAACACCTGCAGAGCAGTTAATACAGTGCTTGGCAATGAGCACATGCTCAATAAACACGCGCTAGATGTCTGTCTTCTCCCTTATACACTTGGTGCCTGACACACAATGGGAACTCCATAAATATTTTTGAAAGAATGAATTATTATTATTACATATGTAGCCTTGAGCACAGGAGCCTGTGAGCTCCACGGAGTTCTGGACTATATTTTATTCTTCTAGCCCCTTCACATGTGTTTGATAAAGGAACCTGCTTGTAGTCGCCAGGATTCAGTTTCCTCATCTATAAAGTGGGGCTAATCCTATTTGCTCTATAAGGTCAAATGAGGTTAATATATGTAACCTGTGACACGGCTATAGGTTTTGCACACACACAGATGCACATGTACATACACACACACACGCAGTACATGGCTGTTGTCTGCAGCACAGGCAGCTGCCTGGGACCTCGGGGAGCCCTCGTTCCTCTTCATGACTCGACAGGAGCTGAATGATAGGCCTACTGAGTGGCAGGATTGCCCTGCCGCAGGGAGAGGAGATGCATTGGTAGAGGGCCTGGTCACCAGGCAGCCGTGGTTTTCTCCAGCAGGGAGGAAGTCCAGGCTTAGACTGGAGATGCACAGGAGGCTACTCTAAGCCAGCCTGGCCTGGGCTGGACAAGCAAGGAGACGCAGGTCGGTAGGCACAGGTCACAGGCCCTGGTGAGCTGCAGAGCGCAGACAGTTGTCATGCAAAGACAAGGCCCAGGTAGGCTCCTGTGATCACAGCTCTTAGGGGAACAGAGAGGCCATCTTCAAATCAGAAAAGGCCACTACCCTTCTAGCCTTCAACCAGACAGAGGGTTAGGCCTGGAATTAAGAGGATGGGAAGCCAGGATGGGCAAGATAATAGGATGAGGTAGAAGAGAATGGCTTGAGAGTGATACCCAGAGACCTGGGTCTCCTCGGAGGAAAATAAGGGGCGAGGTTCTCAGCTGAGAGGAGGGTGTGGAGGTGATGGCATGAGGAAGGAGAAGTTGGAACAGCAACTGAGAGGCTAGCTGGGTGGCTAGCTGCTTCCGGCTGGGTGGTTGGCCTCTCTTCATAATGACTATCTGCTTGGAATTCCTAATACAAGCCAGTGTTCGAGTCCCCCGTGCCTGCCTCCCTTTGTTCCCTGGGTCCCCACGTGCGCCGTCCACACCTGAGCACGTGCACGGGACACTCCCTGGTCTCTCTGGCTAGCCCATTACAGTGGGAAAATCAAGTTCCTTCTAGTTTTCTCTCTCCTGCTGCAGCTAATGGGGGCACACCTGATTGTGTCTTGAGAAATAATAGCTGGAGGAAGCAGCGAAAGCCCTCCAGTTGCTATGGAGTGTTAACTGATAGATTAGACTCTTCATTTTGATTTGAAGAAAACAGTCCTAGAAGAGACTCTTGCTTTAAGAAAATACAAAGCTGCCAACTACTAAAGGCGGTCATTCAGAGGGGTCTTTGTTGCCGAGCTGGCTTGAGTTCCCTGAGCCAAGCATTAACACTCATCAGAATCCAGATGTCGGAGCGAATGTGCATTAAAGTTTAGGAATAGAAAAATGTTAGGTGTTAAGTATGAGCGAGAAAGTAGCAAATCATACTTAGATATTTATTTCTTTAAAGTGCTTGCTGTGTAAAAATTTCCTACCTGACTGGCAGTTAAGATAAACAGTTATTTTAATTACAAATGAAAAGTACATGACTATAATCTAAGATATTAGGTAAGCAGACGTTTTATGGCTTGAATCATCCATCTAGAACAAAGCCCCTGCTAGAGCCGGTACATCCTGATTGGAGGAAAACAATAGCAGGTAGATTCTTGCTACTCAAAGTGTGGGGTGGGGACCCGTGGCAACGGCATCACTTGGAAGCATGTTCAAAAATGCAAAATTTTGGGCCCCACTCTAGCCCCCTGAATCAGAATCTCCACTTTCACAAGGCACCCTGAGGAGTCACGTGCACATTGATGTTTCAGAAGGGCTGGTCTGGACCCGTGTGACTCAAAGAGTAGCCTGTAGACCACTTATAATGGAAACACCTGGAGAACTTGTTAAAAATGCAAATTCTGCAATATCCCCCAGACCTGCTGAAACAGAATTGCTAGAAGTGGAGCCCAGAAATCAGCATTCCAAACCAACTCCCTGGTGGTGGGGTTTATGTTCGCCACAATGTGAGACCCGTCTCTGGTCCTTCTAATCTCATCAAGATGCATTAAGGACCAATTGACACAGGGTGTTCTAGGTCCAGTACAAAAGGACTTGGATAAATCTCATGCCTGCCACTTAGGGGTTTGTAACAACACCACTGCAGTTGAACATGTAGAGAACAAGCTGTGGAATGAATGCCTGGAAGGATTGTATTATTGATTAATTTACAATTCACAATGCATATAATTCTCCCTTCCACACTTGTGAATATACGTCCTCCCTGAGGGTGGAGAACAGCAAACACATTATCCTCATCCTTCCCAGTTCTCTGGAGGTGGGTAGATTCCCACCCCAAGGAACTAGGCATTCTTTTAAGCCACTGGGCCCAGCCATTCTAGCGTCCTGCTCAGAGCAGACAGGAAACCAGAGATTTATTTCATCAGCCTTTTCCCTACAGACCTTTCCCCTTCCTCCTTGCACCCACCACCCCTTCCAAAGGCTAGTCAGGCCCACCGCTCTGCAGCTCTGCCCACGTCCAGTTCCCAAAACACAGGTCAGAAAAGGGTCAGGTCAACCTAGGCAAACGCTCAGTCCTTTGGGATGGCAGGGCGAGCTTTCTTCTTTTCCTTTTGATGTGTGCATTTGGTTCTTTCAGAAAGAGAGACGCGAACCATAACATTCACTTTTGGAGATAAGAGAAACCAGCCAGCATCTTTTGAAATTCAATGTACGACAAGCAGAGATGGAACACGGTGGGATAGGAGTCTGGCTGGAGCTCTCTGTTGATTCGCAGCCCGTATAAACGGCCAGGAGGCCCTGACAGAGGCCCTTCAGTGGAACAGTGTCTATGTTGGGCTACCCAGCCCTGACCTCGGGACTCAAATCACAGAACCAAAGAGGGGCAAGGCATTCCCTTCCCTGTCACCTGTGTATGCAGTCGCATAGCGCTTTATGGTGTGCCCGCATGGATGACTTAACCCTCTGAGCAATGCAGTGGAGTTATTTATCCCCCCACCTTTAAATGAGAAACTAAGGCCAGAGGTTAGTCCAGTAGCCAAGTCCCTCAGCTAGAAAGTGGCAGGCTGGGCTTTGAATTTGGTTCCCCTGATCCTAAATTCTAATTTCTTTTTACCCGACTATAATGCCTTATTTTTCTTCTATTCATGAGCTAAGATATTATTTTAACTAGACCAGGGATTCCTTTTGGCAAAGGTTTCTCCAGATTATACCAGCGAGTGCAGAAATAGCATGTGATACCCCCTCAGCAGGCGGGGTGGCCAAAACAACAAAAAAAAGAGTTACTGCTTCTTTACTCTGTGGCTCTGGCAGATTCTCGGGAGGTGCAGGTGAAAAATCGACGCCAGATGGCTGCCGTGGAGAAGTCTCTGTGGCTTGGCTGCTGTGGGGTCGCCCTGGGGAGAACCTGTCTGCAGCTGAGGAGGGTGGCAAGACCACGCTGGACCCCAGACCGCACAGGCCTCTTGGTCACTCGGAGGCAACACAGACCCAACTCGGCTCAGCGCCACTTTCCCGGGAAGGGCTAGTGGTGAAGTGAGATGAGGGGAGGGGACACATAGCAAGAGGCATTACTGCTGGTCTCGAAAGCCCCCCCCACCCCAGGTCTAAATGTGGATGATGATAAAGTGCCACACTGACAGCACAAATAAAGCTCCCGTCCGCACGATCATTAGACTCAACAGATAAATGCAGGCCCGTTGTCAGGAGTGACAATCTGGGTATTACAAATAACCGGCTCGACATTGTGATCGCTGGAGCCCAGGTTCAGGAGGAAAGTGGAAACCGGAGCAGCGACCCAGATCCTGCCCTTTGAAGGGCCTTGCAAGGGTGGAGAGGATTGCTGCGGGAGCCCGCCTGCCCGCGTGCAGGAATGCGGGGGCGCCTCTCACGCACCACCCCAAGGATTCTGGCACCTGCCCCACGCCATCCTGTTTAGGTGAAACAATTCCCAGATGCGGTGCATGAGCCGGGGCCACACTGGGGTGACGGTCCCCGTGCTAGTCCCCTAGGGCTGCCATGACAAAGTACTGCCACTTGGGTGGCCTAACAGACATTTACCCTCTCACAGCACAGGGGCCGGAAGTCTGAAATCAAGGTTTCAACAAGATCACGCTCCCCTGGAGGCTGGGGGAGATTGCTTCCTTGTCTGTTGTTCCGGTAGATCTGGCCTTGCTTGGCTTGTGGCTGCATCGCTTTGAGATAAACTCTTCTCAAGATCTTAAACTTTATCACAGCTTCTGTCATGTAAGGTAATGTTCACAGGTTCCAGGGATTAGGACATAGATATAGCTTTTAGGAGGCCACCATTCAACCACTACACCTCACTCTGGATTAACACTGATTTCCCCATAAAAGGTACCACTTAGCATATTAGTAGTAGCTGGAGAGTATCCTAGACCCTTCATATGCATTAACCCATTGAATCTTCCCAACAGCTCTGTCATTGACTGAGCTGATGATATTTACATTCTCTTTCATAAGGAGAAAATAGAAGCTCTGAAGTCCACGCTCCTTCAGCTTCACCAGAGCTTCCCAAGGCCCGAGGGGAAGATAGGAGAATGAGAAGGGCACTGGGCCCCAGCTCCCTTCAGCCCAGCAGTTGCACTCGGATCTGATTTCTGTGTTAGGGTGCTACGTAAGATTTTCTTTTTGTTCCAGAGGGTTACAACTGGGAAGATACAGTCTGAAAGCCGGACTCTACCTGGCATTGCTTTTTGCTGCTTGTGCACGAGCCCAGGTCAGGAGCCCCATCTCTGCAGTCAGACTCAAATCTCCTCTCTATCCTTCCCTGCTGTGAGTCCTTGGGCAAGTTACCTAACCTCTCTGAGCATCGTGCTTCTCTCTCACCCGTGCAATGGAAATAATAACAGTATCCACCTTTCAGGGCTCTTGTGAGAACTGAATGGGATAATGCACAGATAATTGCCTAAAGAGGCTCAAGAAAGAAGAACTATCATTTTCATTGTTATCTTCATTGGCTTGTGTGTGGCCCTATTGTTCCGTCCCCTGGGTGCTCAATCTGGGCCTCCTCAAAGTAAAAACGTTTATCGAAAACAGGTGGGTTTCTCTCACTAGAGCTTCCAGAGGAGATGGCTGGTCACCGTGGGGCGATGACATGCTCTCCCTGCTCATATATGAGGGCACTGTCATCCACACTGTGCCCAAAGGGTCCATGTCACATGCATGGGTGCATGGTGATAAATTCCAAAGTGCAGCCACTGCCTCAGATAGGAGTTTCTGAAAGGCTGTGATGGTTAAATTTGCAAAGGCTGGGCCCCACAGGGAGGTGGGGGGCTTTCTTGATATTTTTGATAATCACAAATATTTATTTACCAACATCTATTGGCTTCTAGATGACCTTGTGGTGGGCAAGTGACACCTAAGCGGCCAAGCACAAATCACGGTAAGGGGCCATGTAAGTGGCAAAGGGAAGCAAACCTGCTTCTGCTAAGGACCCACGATTACATCTGATTGGATGAAACACTCGAATTCCAGGAGGCAGGTTGACCGACACCAACCTCTTCCATCGCTGCCAAAGCAGCTGCTCTGAGCACAGGCTCCGACTGCATTTTAGAACGCATCGTAATGACAGCTTGGCAGGTAGTGACTGCTTACTGCCTGCCAGGCACGGGCTGAGAACTTTATATGCATGTTCTCATGTCCCCCAGATGAACCTATTATCCCGTTTTACAGATGAGCATAGGAGCTCAAGTGACTTCCTGAAGGTCACTTGCTATCAAGTACTGGCGCATGGCTCAGACTGGGATCCGGGTAAGTTTCTGGAAGCTGGGCTCTCAGTCCAGCTCACGATCTCACTCTCGGATCTGTTCTTCAGATCGTGCACTGCCTGCTCTTGGGCGTCTTTATTTTTAACAGGATCTTATCCTTATCATTAAAAATAAACTGTTATATGCACTGAGAGTGGCAATTTAGCAAAGCAAAGCAAAACAAAACAAACAACCCACCACCACTACCAACACCAAAACACAAACAAACAAGTGAACTCAAATTTCTTTGGACCTGCTTCTCCTCTAAATCACAGATTTCTACGACGATAGGATTGCCAGAGAAACAAGCACTCACATAGACCTAGACTGCTGCCCTCAGGGCATAGTGATGTGCCAGGGTGACAATATGGATTGTCACACTGGATTGAACTCTGGATTGTACACACTGAGAGTCTAGGCACTTATTCAAGAAAAGAGGTACCTCTTTGGGGAAGAGAAGATAATGCTTCAAAAGGACATTGGGACAGGGTGTGTCTGGCATTGGCGTCTCTCTGCAGGGGGTGAAGGTAGACTTCCTAGAGTGGGGAGAGACAGGTATAGAACTGAGTGCCGAGGGGGCGGCAGAGAAAGGGAGTGAGTGATCATAAAGGAGCACGCTTTCCTTGTGCAGGTTAGCTGAACTGTCTCACTTAATCCTCACACTCTGTAAGGTAGGAGCCATTGGTATCTCTGTTCTACTGATGAGAACACAAAGGCTCAACAAGGTTCAGTAATTTGCTAGAGGCGTGTTCTTAACACAGTTTTCTTCCTGGCTGTTCCTTGCACTCCATCCTCTGAAGGTAGATGCATTTGGGAAGCAGTGGGGACTGTCCCCTTGCATTGTCTGCGTTTATCCTATTAGAAAGCAATGGTCCCTCCCTCCCCAGGAGACTGGACTTAAAGCGTATGTGATGCAAAAACACACTGAGTGGGGAATGGGGGGGATGATGGTGGGTGACGGGTTTAGAAACAGGAAGCGGTAATGGCATTCATTATTGCATATCGCAACTCCTCGCCATTTCCTGTGTCACTCAGATGTAGGTTTGAATTTGAGGGTGGCTGGGGCAGGTCCTATGAGGTCCTCCTCCTCCAGTCCCTGGACCACCCCCAGGGCTGCAGAGGGGAACCGTCTCTTCCTTCTTTGCCTCCTCTCACCTCTGCCATCTTTGCCTCCTCTCACCTCTGCCAGGGTCTTGTTGCATCCCTGGCAGAAAAGTGGGGGCTACTGGAAACAGGATACTCATAAAAGGGTAATTGCATGATAAACTGGCTCCTGCAGCCCCAGGGCTCTGCAGGTGAAGGAAGCAGTTTAACAACAGAGAGCTCGGCATTCTGTGCCCTCTCAGGCTGGGGAGAGGAAGGTGCATCACCTGCCAGTTGGCAAAAGAAAGGGACAATTTCTTCTCTCTCAAAGACATTTCAGGGCGTTTAATGGAGATAGCAGTGGGGAATGTTAGAAATTAGTCATGCCTTTCAGCAAGTGGCCGTCTCTGGCTGCCCTAATCCATATCCTGCACCACACTCGAGAGCTATTGTGTGTCCTTGTTTTTTGTTTTTTGGTTTTTTTTTTAAAGAGCAGTTTAAGGTTCACAGCAAAATTGAGCAGAAAGAACAGAGAGTTCCCACATCCCCTGCTCCCCACCCCTGCCATTGGCATCCCACACCTTAGCAGTATGTTTGTCACCATGATGAACCCACACTGTCACCTCCTTGTCACCTGGAGTCCATAGTGTATCATGGGGTCCACTCTCAGTGTTGTGCTTTCTATGGGTTTTGGAGCATGACCCTTTTCATGTGACAGGAAAAGGAAGGGGTGATTGGCTAGTGGACACCCAGGGGGGTTGGGCTGAAGCCAACATTAGTCCTCATCCCCCGGTTAGCCCGCACACCGCCTTTGCCAGAAATCACAGCCACCTGCTCTGTCAGGGGGCAGCTCATAGGAAGGAGGGGCAGAGAGAATCCATCAGGTGAAACTACAGGGGTAAATTCCGTGGGCCCTAAAAGGTAGAGGCCACTCCCTGCCCCTCCTCTGCAAGGCATCTGCTCATTCCCGAGGACACCGGGATGAGACTAGGGGCCTGGAGATCTGAGGACTCTCTGTTCAGGTGCCAGGCCTGCGTGGCAGCAAGTATTAAGGAGCCTCGGGCCACTGTGTGCCTCCGTGGGACAAGCCAGTCTCCAGAGTGAGAGCAGGGCTCAAGTCCTGGGTCCGTGAGTTAGTAGTAATGAGTGCAGAATTGCTATAAGCAGTACATGACATGACGAGTGTCACACGCTGCGGATCAGGGGTCCTAAGACCACCCTCAGGCTCAATGATTCACTGGGAGGGCACACAAGATCTCACAGGTAGTCACACTCATGGCTAAGCTTTATTCCCGTGAAAGGACACAAAGCAAAATCGGCAAAGGGAAAAGGCACGTGGGGGCAAGTTTGGAGGTAACCAGGCACAAGCTTCCATGCGTTCTCTCCCAGTTCAGTCACACCGACAGCGCTTAACACCCCCAGCCACAAGTAGTGACAACACGTGTGAAATGTTGACTGTCTACCAGGAAATCTCATTAGAGACTCAGTGCCCCGGGTTTTTATTGGGGGGCTGGCCCCGTAGGCCACCCTCTGCTTAGCATGGACCAAAATTCCCATCTCCCAGAAGGAAAGCAGGTGTTCAGAATGAACAGCAGTTCTGGGGACCCTCCCCAAGTCCAAGTTCCCAGACATTAGCCGGAGGCCGACCTTGCGAGCAGGTCTCTCTGAGGCTAGCGGACTCAGGCCTGCTGCAACTCTTTTCTGCACAGCCTGCTTCACTGTTTGGCACATAGTAGATACTCACTAAATTGTAGCTCTTATTGTCAGCAGCATTGCATATTTGTTCTCTATGGCAAAGAGAGACCATCCTATAAATACTAGTCTCCTCTAAGTCAAACTGAGTACCACTTGGAAAGCGAAGGACACGTGCCTACATACATACATATGCATGTGTATATATATATAGCACATGTTTCCATGATGGTCTCTCTGTACACACAAGTGTGTATCTAAGATAAAGTAGCTGCTTACATAATAAATCTTTTTCTCTCCAAATGTCGAATCATTATTCCATCTCTGGTCTTGGTTTGCCATTTACAATTCTGATTAGATGCCTTCCAAGTCTTTAGCGGAGTGATTGATAAAAATGAGTCCAATGAGGCAGGGGCCCAGGACAGAGGCTTTCTTCCAGCTGTGGAATCAAACTTCGGGGCGTGATTCTAGCTAAGAGAACGATCATATGGCTTATGGGTCAACATATTCGTTGTGATAATGTGTGGGGAGACTGTTAATTGCTTTGCTAAAATAAAAATAACCGACGTCTACAGCATTCTGACAATCCACCAGCCAAGTGCCTCCTTGCAAGGAAACGAGGAGAGTTGTGTGTAGATTATTCTTAGGCAGCCAGTGCTCGTTCCTGATGGTCCCCACGCCAAGTCCTAAAAATGTATATGCCATTTGTTTGAACTCACTGTTTTTTAATTTTCAGATCCACTCTTTTTTTCATGTTTTAAATAATTTTCCTGTTCTCTTCCTTGACGGCACCATTTTCCAGATCACTGTGTGTCATTAAGAGCATCACTGCACCTTGTCTTGTAATTTTATGTCAGACACCCAGACACATAGTAGATACTCACTAAACGTGCACCTCACCTGCCTTAGGCTGCAGTTCCCTTGGTAGATTATTGGTTCTACCTGCTCAAGTTTGAAGGCCCCACGTGGAGAAGGTAGAAGTCAACAGAAGTTGTAACTTCCACCTTCTTTCTCTCACTTGCAAGATTATATTCCACCCCTACAACAATGTCTTTTTTCCCCTCCGTTGTTACTTCAGACAGAAGTATAACAGCACTGCACTCCAGGACACCAATAATTAGGGGGGAAAAGTGACGAAAAACCCACCCAAATGACAGGCGTTCGTTACACTATTCTGCCTACTTTTATATATCTTTATAATTTTCCAACATAACTTTTTTTTCAAAAATCAACCAGAATATGTCACTGATATTAGAAAACATAAATTATCAGTGTGGATCGTGGGTCAGAGGGAAACGAGGGGAAGGACTCAGTGGGCGAACATGGAGGAGACCAAGTAAGACATAGGATCTCGGAGAAGTCATTAACTTCTCTAGGGCCCTAAAATCCTAAACCCTAAAGCCAAAATGCGCCTTTCCTAGTACTTCTTCCCCTTAAGGTGGGGATGGTTAAGGGAGAGAATTCTGACTGTATTTAAGCACAGACACCCAATGTCCCAGGCATTGCTCTCACACCTTCCCCTGTGATAAGCACCTAGCCCAGGCTGCCATCTAATTTTAACAGTAACTGGTTAATTTCCTTATGTACTTGGTGCTTGTGTCGTCTTTACGTCTACCCTCTTTGGGGGCGTCCCTTTTAGAACACGAGATCCCAGAAGACAGTGCCCATGTGTTTAACCTTCTTCAGAAAACCATGGAACATCACTGTGTTCAGGAGCCAAGAAAATCCCTGTTCTGGGACGCGCAGCCTCCGTGCTCACGGCTCCCCCACTGCCTGTCTGGGTACCGGCCTTGGGTCACGTGGTCTGGGGCTGGGGCAGGCTGTCCAGTTTCTAAGTCAACACTCCAGGCCAGGAGAAGGAGGAGAAGGATTGCAGATCAGAAGCAGCCTTCCTGAACAAGACTACAAGGGGTGAGATCACAGCCAACTACCTGGGAGAAGTTTCTGATCCACAGAAAACAGGACACTCTGCATCAGTAAGAAACACCCAGAACCATTTTTCAAGACCAGCAGCTGTGAAGGAATTAGCGCAGATCTCCGTTTAGTGCTCACACACGCGTGCCTCCCTCCCGGAGCTTCACGGTCGTTATTAAAGAACACATTTCAGAACATAATATTATTAGGCTATTGATTGTTGTTTGTTTCGATGTTTAATTCAGTAACAACTCGAGTTGTGGGGAGCTGTAAATGAAACAGATGCTCTGAAGACCTGCACAAACGTTCCAATTTTCCACTGGGTTTCACAGGAGCTTTGGCAATGCCGTGGGGACCGGGATGCCACGAGGTCCTTGCAGGCGGGGACTTCAGGGGCTGGCTGCTGAGCGAGGCTCTGCGGTCTTTCGGTACAGAAAATAGAAAAGGCGGAGAGTTCCACATGAATCCAAACGACATCCTCTCCCTCTGTCACCACGCATTAAATGATCTGGGACCGAAATTCAATACACACCTCGGGCACTCTTGCGGAACGGTACCCGCGCATCTCAGTGGCATCGACATCCCAGGAGGAACAGAATAGCCAAAAAGAAAAAAGAAAAAGAAAAAAAAAGCTTCTCCCTTGAACATACACAGACATACGCAGAGATGAAAGAGACCACACTGAGAAACCCAGCCTCAGCTGGGAGGACAGGACTAAAGGTTCCAAACGGACAGCCAGGCCCGAGCAACGGCAATACCTGCTCTCCCCCAGAGTGGGTGCGTTGACAGGACCCCAAAGGTGTATGGGACATCCAGGCAGAGGGAAACCCTGAGGCCAGACTCAGAGGTGGCCTGGCCCCAGCCTCCCTTGTGGTCACTGCTTCCTGTCCATTCCACCCCTAAAGCTCCACCGCCATGGTGCACTCCTTGGTGCCTGTGTCTTTTTTGTCTGCGTGCCCTCCTCTTTTGTGTGGACTGTGGTTCTCAAAGTGAGCCCCCTGGCATCTGCGGCACCTCCTGGGAGCCTGTTAAAAATGCACGTCCTCAGGCCCCACCCCAGACCTCTCGAATCAGAAACCCTGAGGATGAAGCCCAGCAACCTGTGCTTTGAACAAGGCCTCCAAGTGGTTCTGACGCACATTCAGTTTTGAGAACCACCGGCCGGCCCTGACCATTGCGACAGTGTGTAATGGTCTCCTGCCTCCAGTGCATCCCCCATCCTGCCTCCAGAGCCCCCTCAAACACAAACCCAACCAGCTCCAGGGCCTGGCACAGCCGGGCACATAGTAGGTGCGCAATAAATATTTATTGACTGACTAAATGCAATATGATATCTGCTCTAAAGACGTTGATGGCTACTCAAGGTCTATAAAAAATAAAGTAGAAACTCCTCAGTAGAATAATATTATCTGATTGTTATTGCTTGTTAGTACTATTTGTTTGTTCTTTTTCTTTAATGGATGCACAGATTCCACTATTAGCACTAGTTTTATTAGTAGTTATAATTTTTGGAGCAGCCACCTCGCTCCAGGCACTTTGGTGAACACTGTGTTGATATTTATTAATTTCTTTAACCTCTCAGCCCTGACAGGTGGCTGTAGGTAGTTGCCCTTTAGAGAGGTTATAGAACTTGCCTAAGGACATACGTAGCAAAGGGTGAGCTGGAGTTCAAATCCAGGTTTGTCTGTCTCCAAGGCTCATGCCTTAAGCGTATTCCTTGCAAAATCAGACCCCAGTGTCCTTTCTACTCTTCCCACCACCACACCTCCGTGTTCTAGCTTGTGCTGCTCCTTCTTTCCAAGCACAGGCTTTCCCCCTTTTCCTACCCAGAGAACTGACAGTTGTCCGAACCCTCTCTGATTCTAATGCAAGATAGAATGAACTTCTTGCCTGTTATGCTAATCTGGTGCATTATGCCGGGTGGTTTATGGAGGCCTAAAAGCCCTTAGATGAGTATTTCCTGGGGTGAGGTGCTCAGATCACCTGGGTCAGAATCACACAGGGGGCACGTGAGAAAGGCAGAGCCCCAGGCCATGCCCCCTCCCTCTAATTCTAACACAGCGGGCTTGGGGTGGGGCCTTTTTCCTAAGCACCCACTCCCCAACGACTGTTCCGCACACTAAGGTGTGAGGGCTGCTGCCCTGGAGTGTGAGTTTGTCTTCACCCGGGTCCCCTGCAGCCAGTGCACAGGGGCTGCCTCTTGACAGGCCTTCAGAGAATGAATGAGTGAGCCCTTTTCTCTTACAAGGATGGAGGTGGGGGGTGTCCCATAAAACACTCACAGGAGACAAGAAGCCACAGCAGAAACAGGCTTTCCAGATGTGGCACCAGCTGTTGGCATGTAAGAGACAAGCTTGAGTGTGATTAGAAGACACATGTTCCGAGCCACAAAAACTTGACGTATCGACTTTGGCAAGGCTTGTCGACCACACGGCGCTGATGATGTTATTAACGCTGAATGTATTTGCCTGACCTTATCGGGCCGTACAAAGAGCACAGGTGTCTAATTAAGTTCAAGTGCCAGCACCTCTAACTTCTTTTTCGATAGTCAGAGCCCATCATTTACCCTGATGGTCCTGAAATGATCGGGCTTTAAAACCAAAGGAAGTTGGTCATCAGCATGTGTAAGGCACTTGTCGTGATTTGTGGTAAGACTGATCTGGTGCCCAGAGACAGGAGGTGTTTCATTCGGCTCGGCATGACACCAGCCCAGCTGGTAGGAGACCCGGCCTTATCACCCCGTCACACTCGCCACCAGGCTCTGGCCTCTGTCCCCTTCTATTCAACATGCAGACAGATGAATAGGAAGGGGACACTGACAGGGACACTGAGCAAATGAGCAGATGACATAAAATCAGGAGAGGATGCCAGAGTGCTGGGGTCAAAAGGGACCCATGAGTCAGGAGTGATTTACCAGAGGCTGGTGGAAGTTCTTCTTCTTGGACTGTCTCTACCCTCAGAAAAAATATTTAAAAAAAATAGCAAACAAGAGCAAACATTTACATAGTATTCGCTGTGTGCCAGAAACTTGGTCCCAGCACCTTTATGCATATTAATTCATTTAATCCCCAATACCCTATGAGGCAGGTTCTATCATTAGGCTTGTTTTATTTTATTCTTAATTTTTTTTTTGTCAGTGCTTGGTTAGCTTTAGGATCATTATTCCCATTTTAAAGATGAGGAAACTGAGGCAAGAGCAGTTAAGTTACTTGTTCCAGGGACTGTAAACATTATTGGATTGAACTTCCATTTTCAGTTCCACCCACCAGATCTCCCCTTTCTTTGTAGCTGCCACTCCCAATGTTGGAACGCTACCTTTTTTCAGTAAGCTTCAACTTTGCAGAAAGTTATTCCTTATGTTGAGTGTACTGGAGCTGTTTGAAAAAAAAAATTGGAAAGTTGCATTGAAGATATTAGTGTGAGCTGGCTGCTCCCCACAGTAAGTCACTGAAGTCACTGTGGGCTATACCAATAGAGATATGCTTGTATGAACTGAAGGAGGTGACAGGCCTGCTCTTCCCTGGCTTCCCTGGGCAGCCACGCGCAAGTGTTATGTTTAGTTCCGGGCACCTCACTGAACTTGGGTGGGCAGTTGTCAAACTGGGCTATGCCTGAAGAAGGGTGATCTGGGCAGCAAGGGAAGCGAAACCAGGACCCAGAGGATCTTATGGAAGGGGCGGAGATAACTGACCTGGAGATGACCATAGGGCAGGGGGAGGGAGTACGATGACTGCCCCTGGGAAGGGGCCTGGAGGGACACAGGGTTGACCTGTGCTAGGTTGTTTCTGAGTTAATTCAAGCCAAGGACAGAGCCAAAGCCAGTACATAGGTAGGGAAGGCTGGTTTTCTTTTTCAAAAGCACATTTTAGTTTACAACAGTTTTAGGTTTACAGAAAAATTACAGACATAGTACAGAGAGTTCCCCCAGACGCCCACCCGGTTTCCTCTACCATCTACATCCTATGTTAGTGTGTTACACTCGTCACAGTCACTGAACCAATATCAACACGTGATTCTTAACTAATGGCCACACTTTATTCAGATGTCCTTAGTTTTCACCTAATGTCCTTTTTCTCTTCCAGAGTCCCACCGGGACGCCACATTGCATTTAACTGTCGGGTCTCCTAAGCTCCTCTTGCTCGTGACCGTTGTTCTGTCTCCTTGGTTTTGATGACCTGGACAGTTTTGAGGGGTTCTGCTCATGAATTTTGCAGAATGTTACTCAGTTGGGATTTGTCTGATGTTTTTCTCGTGGTTAGGCTGGGGTTACTGGGTTTTTGGGAGGAAGACCAGAGAGGCAGTGTGTGCCACCTTCATCACGTCACACTCCGAGGGCACACACGATCAACGTGACTTATCCCTGTTGACACTGGCCTTGATCTCCCAGCTGAGCAGTGTTTGTCAAGTTTCTCCATCATAAAGTTACCCCTGCCCCCTAACCATACTGCATTCTTCAGAAGGACGTTGCTCTGCAGAGCCTACACTTAATAGGGAGTTATGCTTCACTTCCTTGAGGATGGTGTGTCTACATGAATTTTTAAGAATTATTCTACATGGGAGATTTGTCTGTTCTCCCCCATTTATTTATTTATGCAATCATTTATTTATATCTGTATAGATTCATTGATATTTATTTTATACTTTGGGCTATAACCCAACACAACTTTATGTTGTTGTTCGAATTGGTCCAGCATTGGCCACTGGGAACTCTTTTAGTTGGCTCCTGTGTCTCTTTGACGTGCCTCTCACAGTGGCTTTTTTGAGCATTTATTTCCTTACTGTATGGCCCTACCAGATGCTCCAGGCTCATTTTATATATTTCCTGCCCCACTCCTAGAATCAGCCATTTCTCTGAGTCTTGGTTCTTTTAACTGGAGAATGGTATTAGAAACCAAGATCTGGGCACAAGGTGTGCTTGTTGCTATTGGGGCGTCAGTTGCTTCTAGGGCCCCTGAGGTGACAGATCGAGGAAATATATGTATGTATACCAACTCATGTATACACACATCTCTATAAATGTTTCTATATGTAACCATCTGTATCTATATTAAACTAAACATGAGTTCACACTGTTTCCAATTCCAATCCATTACCACATGAATCATCCTATCCTAGGGGAGGCTGATTTTTAAACAACATTAAAAAAGAAAATTCTGCAAAGTTGGAGCTGGTTGCTTCCGGAGGTAGTAAGTTCTTCGTCACCAAGTATATTCAAGCAGACTGGGCTAAAGGAAAGAGGAGATCTGGTGGACAGAATTGGAAGAGTTCAAACTAACTATGTCCAAGATCCCTTCCAGCCCTGTGACTGCTGAAACAGAGGTGCCACAGAAGGAAACGCACATGTAAGGTAGGTATGGTTTCCCAGGGGGATTCACTGTTGTCTAGCTTTCAGGAGTCAAGGAGAAAGAGCTGGCATTTAGACAAATAAAGGGAGCACTATGCAACAGGTAGGAAATTTATGGGATTTGTAATCCAAAGAAGAGAAAACAGGCTTAAAATATAAATGAAGCTCAAAAAGGCTTTAAATTCACAGATGACAGAGACAGAATGCATTATGAAAGGGGAACGGATGCTTGTGGGAGGGACACTTGCCAGGGCATTGACTTCTAGGAGTTAACCCTGATGTCCCTTTAAGAGCCAGAGGGGCAATTCTTTATGTTTTACTGAAGTAGCCCGGGATCTAGTCCGGGAAAACGGGGTGGCCCAGAGTCCAAGAGAAGGAAACAAGAAATTGACTGCCCTGAACACACACAGGGGCTGAGTTCCCCAGGAAGGCAGCACTGCCCCAGTTTCGGGACGTGTTAGAAATGGGACAGCCGCCCTCCCGCGGGAAAGATGATCCCTCCTCACCCAGCAGTTCCTCCTTCTTGCTAAAGCCTTGTCTGAAATGACCATGAATCATCTCTTGCGGAAGGAAGGAGATGATGGGACAAAGAGAAATCCTACAGGGGGTGGGGAGGGGGTTACTAAAAATGCAGACCGTGGGTCCCATCCCGAAAGATTTTGAGCCAGTACATCTGGAGATGAGCTCAGAGGCTTATTTTTAAAACCATCTCTCTAGGTGATGCTGATACTGGAATTTCTCAACCACACTTGCAGCTCTGCTGGTGGGCTTAACACCAGAGTTTGCTTAGGACAGTCCCAGTTCACACTTGCTGAGCTGGGTGATTATTAGTAGGTCCCCTTTCCCCCCCGGCCAAAAGTGTCCTGGTTTGGGTGAAAAATTATATGGTCACTCTTCTTAATACTGATATGTCCCCGAGCAGCAGGTGAGGAGTCGTGCATTGGTGGGCATCCTCTCTGGCCAAGCACTGCTGCTCCTTCTCAGCTCCCATCTGAGAATATTCACCACTGAAAGTGAGGCGGAGGAGGGAGTTCTAGAATCTCCTGGGGTCAGAGGACTTGGGGATCAGAGAAAGCTAGATTGACAAAGATCTCTGGGTGTTTTCATGTTCCTACCCCCTCCCCAGCTCCTTGACAATCACTCTTTTAAAGAAGAAGCCAGCAGATAGGACGGGCTGCACTCCAGCCCAACTGCCCTTCAGGCCCTTGCCCTTTCCCCCTCTCCTCCCCAGTATGCACTGTCCCCATCAATATCAAAGGGCCACCAATGTGCTCTGCCTGTTGATGATGACTCTTGAGATTAAAGAGTTCGCTGATCTTTGGTCAAATGCAACCATAAATCCAAGACATTAAGCATTGCCTGCTGGGACTTCTGATGGGCAGCTCGCAGACCCTCTCCATGCCCAGAAGAGACGGGACGAAGCACAGGCAGTCCTACAGTGCCACTGATCTGAAACACAGACCTGGTCATGGCTTTTCTCCCCACCCGTGCCCACTCCCTGCCCTGTGACCCTCAGAGTGCCATGACTATGCCAAAGGGTCCAAGTCTCTCCTGACATGGAGGCAGCGGGCTCAGTCACTGGGCATCTCCTCTCTCTTTTGTCCGTTCTCACTCCTTGGTGACCTCACACAGGAGCAGCACGTTAAATACCATCTATACGCTGACAACTCCCAGATTTATATCTCCATCCCAGACCTCCTCCCTGAACTCCAGACTCATATATCCAACTGCCTTCTCGACATTGCTCTTGAATGTTTAATAGACATTTCAAACTTAACTTGTCAAAAACTGAGCTCCCAATTGCCCGTCTAGATCTACTCCTGCTGTCTTTCTTTTTTCAACTTCTGAATTCCAGGTGCTTGGGCCAAAGCTGGAAGTCTTACTGACTCCTGCTCCACCCCACATCGGCTGCCTTTGGCCACACCTATTGGCTCTACCTTACGACACATACGTCTGCTAATCCCTGGTCTAAGCCCCATCGTCTTTCATTTGAATTACTGCAGGGACTTCTGAGCAGATCTCTCAGCTTCCCTTCTGTCCTTCCCCCAGTCTATCCTCAAAAGGAGAATCAGAGCAATCCTTCTAAAGTGCCAGCCACATCACTTCACGCTGGGCCCAAAATCCCTCTCCCAACTGCTTTCTTGTCACTCAGAGAACGAAGCCAAAATCTGAGCAACCAGCCCTCGGGGCCAGCATGGTCTGCCGCTCTGGTCACACTTACGTCTTGCCTGCGTCTTGCCTAAGACACTGTCCCCAGATTCCGCTGGGGCTCCCGCCTCCCCTCCCTCTGGCTTGCTGCAAACTCCTCAGAGAAGCCTTCCCTGACAGTCGGCCCCAACACTTCTAGTCCCTTCCCCATTTAGATTTTTCTCCCCAGCACCTACGCCATCTAACATATTATGTATCTTGTTCAAAGTCTTCCTCCCTCACTAGGAGGTAAATTCTGCGAGGGCAGGGACTTCTGTCTGATGCTCGCAGTAGTCTCTCTAGTGCCTAGACCGTGCGACACAGACTGGAAGCACTGCAAGTATACGGTGACTGTTTGAACAGTTCATTCATCTAGAAGGAGCGCATATAAAGTAATAAGTAAAACACTACATCTTTAATAGGAAAATGATCAGAGGACATAAAAAGACAATTTACAAAGAGGAAACATACTCTAGCTAATGAAGATATAAAAAAAGTTCATCTTCATTAGGAACGATTAAAGAAATGCATATTAAAACTGTGACATGCTATATTTCTAGTATCAAAGTAACAAAATTGCCAGGTGCAGTGGCTCATGCCTATAATCCCAGCACTTTGGGAAGCAGAGGCAGGAGACTCACTTGAGGCCAGGAGTCCTAGACCAGCCTGGGTAATGTGGTGAGACTCCATCTCTCTAAAAATTTTCAAAAAA
The DNA here is from genome assembly GCF_040939455.1 of Microcebus murinus. NCBI lineage: Eukaryota > Metazoa > Chordata > Mammalia > Primates > Cheirogaleidae > Microcebus > Microcebus murinus. The sequence continues at coordinate 27,878,539 of NC_134117.1, read as the reverse complement.
TTAGTCAGAGGTGGGGGTGCATGCCTGTAGTCCCAGCTACTCAGGAGGCTGAGGCAGAAGGATCACTTGAGCCCAGGAGTTTGAGGTTGCTGTGAGCTATGATGATGCCACTGCACTCCAGCCTGGGTGACAGAGTAAGACCCAGTCTCTAAAAAATAATAATAATTTTTAAAAAGTAACAGAAATAGGCCGGGCGCGGTGGCTCACGCCTGTAATCCTGGCTCTCTGGGAGGCCAAGGCGGGTGGATTGCTCGAGGTCAGGAGTTCGAAACCAGCCTGAGCAAGAGCGAGACCCCATCTCTACTATAAATAGAAAGAAATTAATTAGCCAACTAATATATACAAAAAATTAGCCGGGCATGGTGGTGAATGCCTGTAGTCCCAGCTACTTGGGAGGCTGAGGCAGGAGGATTGCTTGAGCCCAGGAGTTTGAGGTTGCTGTGAGCTAGGCTGACGCCATAGCACTCACTCTAGCCTGGGCAACAAAGCGAGACTCTGTCTCAAAAAATAAATAAATAAATAAATAAATAAATAAAATAAATAAATAAAAAGTAACAGAAATAAACAAAATAATATCCAATGCTGACAAGCATACTTACACACTGACAGAAGTAGTGTAAATGTGTGAAAAGTTTTTAGAAAGCAATTTGGCAATATAAATAAAAAGCCTAAAAATTTTTTTAATGCCTTTTGAGTGATGACTAGGAATCTATTCTGGTGAAATGGCCTAAAATACAGATACAAGCTTATGAACATTGATGGGTGAGTAGGTAAGCAGTATGTGGTATATACCCACAACGGAATATTATTAGGCCTTGAAAAGGAAGAAAATTCTCACCCCTGCTACAACATGCGTGAAATTTAGTATAATTTGAGGAAACTATACTAAATGAAACAAGCCAGTCACAAAGTATATGATCCTACTTGTATGCGGTATCTAAAGTAGTCAAATTCATAGACAGAAAGTAGAATGGTGGTTGCCAGGAGCTGGGGAGAGGGGGAAATGGGGAGTTAGTGTTTAATGGGTAGGAGTTCCAGTTTTGAAAGATGAAAAGAGTTCTGTGGATGATGGTGGCGATGGTAGTGCAACAATGTGAACAGATTTAATGCCACTGAACTACACATGTAAATGGTTAAGAAGGTAAATTTTATGTCATGTGTATTTCACTACAATTTAAAGAAAAAAGCTACAGAGTTGCACACGGAGCTGCGGCTAAGTTCACCGGTAGTTAATTTATATACCTTGGAGAGATAGAAAGGGTATGTATGTTTTTCAAAGATAAGTCTTATTATACCATATCAGTGTTTAGCTATGGTATACATTTTTCCGTTTTGAGAGCCCGCAGCTAATTTGGGGTTCCAGGACCAGAGCAGCTAGTGACCCTGCCCTAACAGGAAGTGAAGGGGAGCTGGATGTATTTACAGTGTGCCTTTCACGGGGTACTTCTTTCCCTAGTGGACAGCCTAATACCTAGTTGTCCAGCCGAGACCAGAGATCCTTTGTATGGGAAGCCTGTTTATACTGGCAGACGCCCTTGTGGCTCTTGTCTGACCCACACCCAGCTCACGCCTGCCCAACTCTGTGCCCGGGAAAACCCAGCCTGGGGCAGCCCCTGGGTCTTCAGATGGAAGGCACGAAGTCAAAACACCACCACAACAGGAACCAAGTTCAAAGATTTTTACTTACAGATCCTGGGCAAGGAGGACGCAAGGAGTCGGGAGGGCAGTTCTGTGCCCCGGGATGGCACAGGGCAGGAGGGAAGAGTCAGGCAGAGAGAGAGCGTGTGACAGCAAGCAGTGTATAGGGGATAGGGCATGGGTCGCTGCAAATTCTCAGGCAAGCGCCTGAACGGTCCCTTTAGAGGCAGCTGCGGAAAAGCAGGGAGCCCAGTTGCTAGGCGGAGAGATGCCCCTAAGTTCTTATCTCTGGCCACTGGCTTGACTATTTGGAGATGAGGTAGAACTGGAAACCGTGTCTGTGACAAGCTGACGGGGCTCCGCTCCTGGTATGAGATAGTTAAACTCGTGTTCCAAATGGATGCCAAGGTAACATAAAATTATAAGCTTTCACTACATTATCTCTGAGCAAAATATTAAAAACAAAAAACAAAAAAGTTTATGCATACCATTTTCACTGAGGTACTATATATATAGATAGTAGTAAAAAAAATCAACATAGCACCTTATTGTTAGGGAAATGGTTGTATAAATGGTAGAATATCCATGTAATGGAACATTATGCAGCTGCAAAAATTATTTTTACAAATACTTTTATAACCTGGAGAATTCCTGCGATGTAATTCTGAGTGAAGAAGCAAGATACAAAACTGAAATATGATGAGAAATGAAAAATATACATAGCTTCATTTCATCCATTCCAAGGCCTTGATGGAATTCCAAGGATTCTTCCACCCTCCCCCCCATTTTAGCCTATCTGAAATGGAATGTGTCTCGTTCTCTCTGATAAGAAGACATGCCAAGTGCAACTGCACGTTCTTAGAGGCAGAGAAAGTAATGATGTGCTCCCAAATGATAGTGTCTTAGATTTAATGAAACCTTGTGTAAAAAGAAGACTAAAAGACATAATATGCCAAAATGTTAACAGTAATTATGTGTATGTGCTTCTTTATATTTTTCCTTCTTTTCAAGAAATTTCTATAATGAGCTTGTATTACTTTTAGAATCAGGGGGAAAATGTATGTGAGAAATCTCTCTTCAATGGCTGTTCATTGCCTGACAGGGCAGCACACAAACTCCTCAGGCCCCGCGCCCTTTGGCTCTGGCTTCACCATCCAGAGTCAGCTCCCTCCCGCCCTCCCCTCACAGAATCCATACACCAACAAATGATTCCTGAGCCTCCAAACACAGCAGGTCTTCCCAACCATCTCCTCTGTGAAAATGCCCTCTTCCTGCCTGGAACGCTCTCCCAGCCCCCGTTCTGCCTCTTTATTTTTCAACAGCCCATCTCAAAAATTGAATTCTCTGAGAAGACTTTCTGTTTACTTCCCTCCCAGAAAGCTCTTGTTGCTACTCGCCCTTCTCTCCCAGGATTTCTGTCCTTCCTGTCCCTGCCATCTTGCCTCCAGGGCTCACCTTGAAAATTGAACTTCCTCCTCCTTCCCCACTGAAAATTTTCTCCCAGGTTAGCACCAACAAACCACTTGCTGATTTTAAATTCTAATAACCATTTCTCAGTCCTTATGTTCTCTGAGCTTTCTGAGGCATCTGATGGCACCACTTCCTCCACCTCTTTGGCCTACTGCTTCAGTGACAACTTTTCTAGAATGTTCTCCACCTAACTTCTCCTTCCTGACCATTGTCACTGAGTCTTCTTTTTAGACAGTCACTGAAATGCCAGTGTCCCCAGCCTTCCTTCCTTGGCCCCATGGTTCCTATTTGGACGTCAGTGGATCTGTGGATGGGCCCTAGGGGTTCATGGAACTGTTTGCAGAAGCCCATGATTATAACGGTGTGCACATCGCTCGGCAAGACAGCCATAGCATTTTTTATCTCATAAAAGATCCCCTAACCAAAAAAAAAAAAAGGTTAAAAATGACTGCCCTACACATTCTTTGGTGACCTCATCTACTTTTGATTTTAAGATGAAATACCACTTATATTTTTATCTCCCCTCAAAGAACTTCCAAGGGATGGGCGCTGCCTGCTGGGTTGTGTGCGGGAGATATTTTTGCACGGGGAGGAGGCGTTTTCTCTTAAGTCACAACTCAGCCTGCTCTGCCTACACACGCTAGGAGGAAGGGAAGCGCGCGCGTGTGTAGTGGGGAGGACACGGTACGCGGTACGCGAGAAGCTGCCACGGAACCGACCCGGGAGGAGCCAGGCCGGCAGGCATGCCCCCCGCCGGGGACAGGCGGCCAACTCGGTCGTATTATGCGTTTCCGTCTAATCACAACACGAAGCCCGGCGGTCCACGTGCGCTCAGGCGCCTCCGGTTACTGCTCGAGCGGCAAGGTCATCTGCTTACAAATTAGAAAAAAACCAGAGACAACACTGCTCAGAGCATCTGAATAGAATTCCGTCTCCAGCACTGGCAAGTCAGCCTCTTTCAACACTTCCCAATTGCCTCCAAAATAAAGAAAAAAATATTAATCTAGAGGGGGAGAAATAGCTTTGGTGGAGATTGCTTTCTGCTCGGAGTCTCCAGAGCTGTTTAACTCTTGGAGATATCACAAGGGTTTCCTCTCGGGGCCTCGGCGCCCCTCCCCGGCCCCCTCCCGGCCCCCTCCCCGGCCACCCGCTGCCTCTGCAGGGCCGGGGCTGGGCTCGGCGGCGCTGCCTCCCGGTCGGGATCAGCCAGGACGGCTCGGATCCTGAGGCCGGCATTCATGCTCCCTGCTCGGAGATAGGAAAAAAGACCCTTTTCTTCTGCTTGATATATTTAGTAACGACCTTAAAGAGTCTGCGAGGCTGAATGAATTGGTGCATCTCGCTGCATTGGAAGCAGCTGCCGCGGCGCAGACAGGAGGAGGGAGAGACGGAGGGAAGGGGCGCGGGCGCCGGGGGGACAGGGAGCGGGAGGCAGGGGGAGGAGCGGCGAGAGCGCGGGAACGGCGGCGGAGGCGCAGGCCGCGGGGTGCTCGGCCGGCCGCCCCAGCGGGCGGGATCGATCCCCGGCGACTGCGAGGGTCAGCCCCGAGGGCGGCGGTGGGGGCGGCGGCGGCCGGAGCCTACCGTTAAATCTGGCTAAATGGCAGCACTTAAGGGCCGTGTGGAGGAATCCAATTTGCGCGCAAGGATCGTCTACAAATTTATATGTCGGCGTTTAACACAAAATGCTCCCGGACCAATCCCGGGGCGGAGAGGGACCTGGGGCCCGGCTGCAGGATTCCGCTGGCCCTCGGTCGCTGGCAGGGAGCGGGTCCCCGGCCTGCCTCCTGCCTCCTGGCTGGAAGGCCCCCAGGTCCTGCGTGCAGAGATGCCAGGGCGGGTGGGGGATGCAGGGGCGGTGATGGGGAGCTTGCGGACCTCTTTCTCTTCCTCATCCCTTGGCATCCAAGAGGAGAAAGAGGATTAACCCTGTCGGGTACTCTGGCCCGGGTCAGAAAGGAGCCCTACCTTGTCTGCCTTAAGGATTTGGGGGTTGTTGCCAGGTGGCACCATTTCTCTTGAAACTGTCAGCCACATGTCTTTTGCATAGTCCTACATGACCCGTTCCGTGAAGGACAAAAGGTGCCCCTTCCTCCAAGCCTGCACAGCCTCACATGGGGTAGGGCTGCGGGCAGAGCGGAGGCTGGATTTCCTCCCACTCACAGAGGCCCTGTCTAAATGCCACTTCTCCCGGGCACCCACGGCCTCTCCCACCTGAGGGAAGCCACGTGCACTTGGCAGAGCGTGCTCCTGGGCCCGTCTGTGAACAGGCCCAAGGCAGGAAGCCAGAGACGAGAGAGGAACCATCTCTCGGTGTGGGGGTCCCCCCCCCTGGCCCCATCTTACATCTTAGGCCCCCTAAAGGGACCCAGAACCCCAGAGGTGGAGAGACAGGCTTAGCTGGCCTCTGAGGACTGTCAGGACTCCCCAGGGTGGGGGAGCTGCAGGCCTGGAGAGCCCTCTCTCTGCTTTCTAGAGCTGGCAAAGGCAGGCTGCCATCAAGGGTTTCGCTGATTAGGTGGCTCAAAAGCCCAGAGTGAGGGATAAACAAACATCTTCAGTAGGTCCTCAGTGCTTACTCTACTTCTAACAAAGCTTAACAGAGTTGATTAGTGATTTAAGAACGAGGGTAATAAAAAAGAAAACCAGTGTCTTGTACATAGAAGCCAAAGAGTTTCACAGTTAACAGCTTGCGTGCTGGTTCCAGGCTGCCTGGGTTCAAATCCCAGCTCCCTATGGACTTGTATTGGGCCTGGGGCAGGTTACCTGACCTTGCTGGACTTCATCTGTCTACCTGTGAAATGGGGATAACATAAGTACCCACCTCATGGGGTTAAAGAGATGATGAAATGAGCTAACACATGGGAAGCACTCAGGACCGCATCTGACACGGGTAAGAGCCTAATGCATGGTCGTAATGATTAGTTTCACTAAAAATTCTCATCCCCCAGTTGAAATTCCGTCTGTTTGACCTCATGGGCAAACCAGAGCCTTTGCTACCCCTTCCATGAGGTCATTCTAGACTTTTCCAGTTAGAATTCATCTCCTCTCCCACCCAGCTCTGATCCTGCCTCTAATCCAGAGTTTATCACATTCTATTTTGTGTACCAGATATTTATGGATGTGTCTGTCTGTGGGCTCAACTATAATAAATTCCAATTTTCTTGATTACAGGACTGCACTTTATATATCTTTGTTTCTCCTCCAGTGATTGGCAAAGTTCCTTCATAGAGCTCAATAAGTGTTTGTAGAATTGAATAAAATGTCGACAAATATGGGCTAGCTCAGTTTTTTTTTGTTGTTGTTCATTTAGGCCCTGGTGGAAAGGTATGAAGTAGATACTCCCTCAGTGCCTCAGAGTCTTTGCTGGACCTTCAAGATGTCACAGGAAAAGGGGGAGCATTTGCTGAGCATTTCTATGTCATTGGCATTCATGTGCAGTTTGCTGCAAATGAGTGCTGGGTTTGCCTGGACCATGTAGGTAAGTTCTGAACAGCTGGGCCAGGGGGGCCCCTGACAGCTAAGAGGGCCCAGGGTAATTGATAAAGGGGCCTCCACTCAGGTGTCTTTTGTGACAGGTTCTATAAGTCCTTTGGCAAGCTGCTCATCGTGACGCAGCTGAATGTGACGTCTGGAACGCTGTGGAAGGGTAGGAGAGCAGCAGCTCTGGGGACACTGTCTGGCACGTGAGCAGGGCGGGAGCGAGGCCCAGGAGGTGTAATCACATCTTGGGGGTTCTCCATAGGACCGCCTCTGCTAACCTATGGGGCAGGGGCCTGGTGAAAGGTCCCCCAAATCAAGTCTTGTCAGCTTTCCCCCTCTCTGGGCAGCAGTGGCTAGGGCAATGACATTCCTGCTATTAAAAAGAAAGCCAGCTGCTTACAATCTATGCTGATAATTTTTTCTGGAATAATCTTAACAGTGACGCTCCAGGGTGCCAACCCAAATTTGAGCCTGGAGAGCCCTGGGGAGGGACATCGGCCCTGAGAGCCTGAGAAGAGCGACTGGTTCTAGCAAGGAGCCAGAAGGCAGCTCTGCCATCTTTGGAAATGTAACTAAGAAGAGAAATGTTGGCTTCATGGAGTTGGTTTTTGCTATCAAAACTGAAACCTGAAATAACTCAACAAGTTCCCTGTTGGAATTGATGAGCACCTCAGCAGTGTAAATCAGAGTGGCAGGGAACCAATGTGCTGCGATCAGTATGTATGGCCTGGCCCGAGGCCGTGCCTGAGACAAAGGAGGGATTTTACACCAGCCTGCACTCCAGCCCCTCTGCTGTTCCTGAGCAGGAGGGCCTTCTCCACCGCCTCTCCCCAGGGTTTAGATCAGTGCCTGAAAGGACATCGGCCTCTGATACTGGGCTGCTGAATAGGGCGCGGGCAGGTCCACCTGATCAAATAGCCAGAATGTGAAAGAATCCAGAACCCCCTACCCCCAATGCTGACCAAATGGCCACAGTCGGCATCCATGATGACCCAAGACTTTGCTACTCAAAGTGTGGTCCACGGACCAGTAGGACTGACATCACCTGGGAACTTGCCAGAAATTCAGAATCTCAGGCCCTGCCTGCCTACCCAGCAAGAATCTGCATTTTAACAAGTTCCCCAGTGATTTCTGTGCACGTGCTTGTTTGAGAAGCACTTGAACTCCATTTACCAGCCTTGGCACCTTGCGAGTGTTCCTGGACCCCCCCCACCTCAGTTTTTCATACAAAAAAAACGGGGAGAAATATTCTCTTTCTTCTTATATCCTAAGGATGTTAAGAGGCTCCAATGAGACAACAGATGTAAAAAACTTTCTGGTGCTAGGAAACACAAGTGGCTGACGTGCACACATTAACCTCAGTGTGCTTTCTGTTTCTCTCATGCACCAAGATTACTCCTGCCCCAGGTATTTTTGCACCAGCTGTTTGCTCTGACCTATGACACTTGGAGTCCATAGCTTCTTTGACAACTCCTTATTCTTAAGAGCTTGTTCACAACATTCTAGACTCAGGGGCTCTTCTCCCAGGTCCTTGAGCTCCTTTTGTCATTCATGTCTCAGCTCCAATGTCCTCCCTGCTTTCTTCCTGTCACTTACCACTCTCTGACATTATCTTGCTTATTTGTTACTTGCTTGGTGTTTCCCTACCAGAGCTCCATGGAGGTGAGACTCTGGTCTGACTTGCGTGCCTTTCTTCTCCCGGCCACTAGGACACAGCCTAGACTCAGTGTCCAGGAGTGTGTGTGGTAACCCGTGATGGAGGGAGGAGATGGGTGGGGCCGGTCCTTGCTCTGTGAGGATGCCCCAGTGGTGTCCCTGCAAATGTTATAGTCAAAGGCTCTAGAACCAACCTGAAGCTCCCTCACAGGAACTCCTGATCCAAAGCAAAGTTCTGCACTGGCCAGGAAGCAGGGCTGGGTGCATGCTTCTATGGCATGGGGTCAATGACAGTGGTCTGCAAAGGTGTTCTCACCAGCAGCATTAGCACCACCCCAGGGCTGCTACATTATCGGCAACTACGTCCTGCAATCTGTTTCAACGAGCCCTCCGTGTGACTCTGATACACCTGAAGCCTGCCAGCCACCATGGTAACGGAACAAGAGAACTCCCCTCTTTGCCCGAGCTCTGGCCTACGTTTGGCGAGTTGAGGGCATTGGGTGTGGGGGTCCAGTCAGGAGCCGGAAGTGAACGGACACAAGGACTGAGGTCACACCCTGCTGGCTATTTTGCTTTTCTTCTTTCAGCCCTTCCCTGACTCCCTCTGATGCTGGGCTGGACGTGGGAAACAGTCGGTCGGCACTGAGCGATTCTTCTTTTCCCAGTGTTTTTTTTAGAGTAAGTCAGGCTGATTTAATTTTAATCAGCCGAGGCAGCAGAGCGGTTGTTCTCAGCCCTGGCTGCACTTTGGAATCACCCAGAGTGTTTTAAGATACGGAAGCCTGGGGCCCACCCGAGTCCAGTTAAATCAGACTGTCTCTGGGGTGGAGCCGAGCACCAGGATTTTTTTTACAAGCTCCCTGGACGATTCTAACCTGCAGCCACAGGGCTGAGAGCCACTGCAGAGCTGTCAAACACCATTCTCCCCCAAGCTCGCCTACAGTAAGGCTGACCAGGGACACTTGTTAAAACTCCCCATGTCCCACCCGAGGCCACCCAGTCAGAGAAGCTCCCAGGGCCTAGGGACTGTCTCCTTAGCAAATGCCCAGGCTCACCCTCTGGCCAAGCCTGGGACACACTGATGCTATGGCCTGTGGAGCTCTGGGACTGAGTTCTAGCTTTGCAACTTAAAGCAGCCTCAGCAAAGTTTCTCATGCCTGTTTCCTCCTTTGTAAAATGGAGGGAGTAACAGTCTGTCTCAGAAGACGGTCGAGGACTAGACGAGGAGATTCATGTAAAGAGCTCAGCACAATGCCAAGCACACAGTCGGTGCTCAACCACGGCTACTTGCCACCTCCACCCTCATCTAAGGTGGGTTCTGGGAAGCTGTTTCTAGAAATGCGCTTGCTTTTATTTCAGTTTGAGACAGGTGTTTGGTTCCTGCCTCCCCTTTACATTAAGGACCACGTCCACAATTTGCCTCCGAGCTTCCAGAACCTCCAGTGCTAGACTCTACACTCAGAGAGGTCCACAGCTGCCAACCGCAGGGTGGGTTTTAATCCACCATCGGCAGTGCCCGGAGGAAGTCCTGGGATTCGCCTCCATACAACGTCGCAGTTGGGCGCTTAGGAATAACGAGGGGATAGAGGAAATGACCGACTCCAAGTGTCATAGAAGCAATCCAGGTTGACGTTGAAGACATTAGATCATGTAGTCCAACTTCCTCGGGCCACAGCAAGGAGACAGAAGGCTTTTAATGTCCAGCACACTGACACCAACTTAGAGGGAGAGAAACTGAGGCAGCCATACACTCAGGCAGAGGCTCAAAGAAGTCTGGCACAAAGAAGAGACAAAAAAATGACCCACGAAGGTGTCTAGTATTCCTCCAATGTTTAAAAACACATGTAGTTGTAAGTGCCACACACACGCACACAGAGTAGGCACCAGCTCCCTTGCTATTCCTGGACTAAGAGCTGCTGAATAAGAATGAATCTGTCACTGAGCTCTGGAAAGAGCATCTCAGAAACCTCAGTTAAGACAATTATTGAAGAACACGTTTGCAACTCCATCCTGCAACATCAGACAGAAGGAACTGGAGAGTCCCTGTGATTCTTGACAAGGTGCAGGAAATCATCAAGCAGCTAAAAAAACAAGGCATCTGGAGCCAATGGAATTTATGCTCAAAATTTCCAAATTAGGTAAAGAGAAACACACAGTTGCTCTCCCTGTTCTCATCTGGAGGATATGAATTGCTGCAAAAACTTCTTGGTCAATCCTATCTATGGATGCTCTGATTATTATCATTAAAAGTCTTTCCTGATTATTAAAAAAAAGTACTTGTGCAAATTTTACAAAAAAATTGGAAAAACCAGAAAAGCGTAAAGAAGAAAATAAAAATCATCTTTAAATCAACCACCTAGAATAACTTTTAATACTTTGGTGTATTTCATTCTTGTCCTTCTTCTGTGCGTAAATATTTTACAAAGTTAGAATCGTACTGCATCAAGTTTTACACCAGACTTCTTTCCCTTAATTATGAGATCATGAATATTCCCCTCATGTCCTTAAATATTCTTTGAAAATAATATTTAATTACCACATAGTATTTCATCCATGTTGCTGTTCTATAATTTACTTAACCATTTTGTTATTAACAGATTTTTAAAGTTGCTTCTGGTTTTTTGCTGCTATAAGAAGGCACAACAAATAGCCTTGCACATACATTTTTGACCATATTTTTCTGATTATTTCTCCAGAACAGAGGTATAGAAGTAGAATTATAGAGTCAAAAGGTCTGTGTATTTCTTTGTGCCTCTTGGAAAATTTCTTTCCAGATTTTTGAATTCTCATTCATAGTTCATGAAAATATCCATCTCATCACACCTTTGCCAACATTGAGTAGTATAATCTACCTAATTTTACCATTTTTGTTAGTGAAAACTATAGTCTGATCTTATGCAGCATCTTGAAAATTCTTAAAGTTGTATTTTTTTCCTTTCTATTGGCCATTTGCACCTCTTGTGAATTATTGGTTATGATTATTTTAAGAATTCATATACGAAGTGAAAGTGCACCTGTCACATCTTAGGAAATCCCTTGCGTGAGCTGTCTCCTTCCAGCATCTCACGGTGGCTTTAAGTCATGTAGACTCAGACTCCTAAATGGCTACTTTCACCTCTTGCCAGTGGCAAGAAAAATTCAGAAACGATAATCTTATTCTTCTGTACTTTATCTGATTTCATGGAAGCTTCTCACTCAAATGATAGCTACTATTGGAAGATGCTCATCTATATAAATGTCCACCAAAACATGCCAACATTTATCTTCCTATGATGCTGTATGGGCAGAAATCTTTGATAATCTGTATAATTTCTGACCCTTCAAGGTCAACACAAAGTCAAACAAGGTTGAATTTTGTTCTAAGGCTCCTTGACATTTCTTTTCTGATGGCAAGTTATGTCCCTAACCATCTCCAAGCATGAAGTTAAATCAGTCAGTGGACAGTAAATCTCTGCTGACTCTGAGGGAAAAGTAAAACCCACTCTGATCTAATCAAATCTAATCATCAAGCTCAAAAATGCTGCTGCTGCTGCTGCTTTAATTTCAGTAACAGATCTTCACACAACTGTCAACATCATTACCAAAACACATCAGAAAATTGGATGAAAGCGCAACACGTAGACAATCATAATCCCCCATCATCAATCTCTAGCGGTCCCCAGTTGACAATTCAGATTAGGGGGTGAGCCTCTAGGGGACACACTTTGGAGATCAACTTCACAAAAGGGTAATATTAACCCCAGCAGCACCTCCACTGTGTGAATTCAGGCACAGGCCAACTGAAAAACAGGAATTAAAAGAGCATCACAACATTCAAACAAGGTTCATGAGCTAGCCTGTTATGAGATGACAGGACACAGACAACTAAGAGTCGAGGGAAGTGGGGAAGTTGTTGCCTGTGGAGAGGTTTTCACATACACAGAGTAAATGAACAACAGGGTTGCTTTCAGCGAGCAAAGGCCAAGAGCACTGGGCAGTGGTCAGTCGATAGCAACCCTGCTGGGTGAACCACATGGACCTTCAATTGAAGACGCTCGAGATGAACCTCACATGCTAACGTGGTGACTGAGCACACTCAGGAGAATGGAAAAACACCAAACAAGTATGAAACACGCCAAGGGGCATGAGTGATGTCCGCCTTGGGGAGGGAGCCCACCTCAGACTCCCCTCAGTGACCAGGGAAGCCACAGAGAGAGTTACAGCTGAAAGGACCCTCGCAGTCACCCACTCACCCCCAATACTTATTGAGCACCTATGTTGTGCCAAGCACTGTGCTTACACTCAAGAAAACTGGTTCAGGGAGGTTAAATAATTTGCCCAAGGTCAGACAGATGGTTAAAGCCAAGGCATCCACCGAGAAACTAGCATTTCAATTTTTTATGACAAGAGATAGAAAAAGACTGTTTGACAGAAATGAGTTACAGAACAAATAAATAATCCAAGACTATCTTCGAGCCTGCCAAAAGTAGAGATTCTTCTCTCCCTCCCCTCATTGGGCTGTGATCTTTTGATCACAAAGAGATAGAAATTGCAAAGACACCAAGAGACAGAAATCAATTCTGAAAGCTTCACTCTTCCTTTGTTTTCCCATCAAAAGACACATCAAGAACTACCACATTTTTCTCCCCCTGCCCAAAAGTGGGATTCTTCAAATGGTTGAAATGGTCCAGGACACTGGACCTGGCAATGGCGTAGGGGGAGATGACAGAGTTTACCTGTTCCTCCTGCCCGATCGTATGCGGACACAGCCAGGTGATCATATCAAGGTGGGGATGGAGTAGGGTGTGTTCCACCTACACTAATGGTTCAATTTGGAGCCCATAGTGTCATCCAAACATGTGTATGCACACAATACACAACACACACACACACACACACACACACACACACACGTGCGCTCTTACTTTGGGAAGCCTAACGGCAAGCCTTCCCCAATCTAAGAGAAAGTTTAAAAGCAAGGAAGTATGACGCCTACACAAGGGCTTTAAAGCAGGCATTTGCTGATGGATGTTACATGTTCTCTTCTTTTAGATTTGTCGCCCATCCTTCGGCAGATGACACACATCTTGCTTAAGAACAAGAGACAACAGCCACTGCCGTAAACCTCATCTGCTTCCCATGTGAAGCTTACATGGCTACGTCTAGGGGGTGGGGAGGGGTCTCAGGCTGCAAAGTAGGGAATTTTCCAAAGGTCTTTAAAACAAAGTCTAAGTCTTAGGCTTAGAAATACGTCTCTACCATAGCGTGTGACTTCTAGTTAATGAGATGGGCTTTAATAAATATACTCGAATGTATCTACCCAAATGAGTGCCCTCCCCCTTCTGAGCAGTCGTCAGAGATGCCAAGGTGCTTTATCCCATTGTTCCAGACAGTTCGGGGGCTCCCTTGAAAATTTTCTTCAAATCGATGTCACGTTATTTGGAATAAGCACAATGGTGGCAGATCCTCATCCTGTGAGGCTGGATTTTATTTTTGGAAACAGTAAAGAGGCTTTTTGGCATTTGTAGCCAAGCCCAGTGAATAACCAGCTGATTGAGTTGGTAATGTTGTTTTGGGTCCAAATTGCAGCATGGCTATATGGCTCCGTGTTCTTGTGTGGCATGGAAATGGGCTTCCAAGGTCATTTCAGATGAGGAGGTCCTGAGCTGCTCAAGGGAAGGTGGCACCACTGAACCAGCTATATGACCTTCTGGAGTCCTCTGTGAAGAGAACAACACTAATTTGGTGGGTGAGCTCAATGGAGTTCCTTGGTTGTAAGCAATAGAAATTGACTCTGCCTTACTTATGTGAAAAGGAAATTGACTGGCAGGCTACTGGGGAGCTCGCTGGTTCAAAGAGAAGTCCGAAGGACCTGTCTTGGAACAGACAGCTCCAGAAGGAGCCCAGACCCTCCCACAGCACGGCTTAGGTGCTGCAATGAAAATGACTAAATTCCAAATCATTCTTCCATCCTTGCATTGCTCTGTCCAAATCTGAGACTTGGGGGAGATTCCAATTGGATTCATGTAGGACTCGTGACCACCTCTTGGTTCTACCCCTTGGCATCTGAAGGAAGAACCTCCAGGGAACCTTTCAGATCCTTCTATAGAGTAAGGGCAGTATTCCTTGATTACCATTTCTCCAAACTGTCCACCAAAGGGAAGAAACAATTTCTCACTAGGAAAGAAAGGTGTTTTTAGAAAGAGGGAGTAGATGCTGAGCACCAAAATCTGACAATATGAATCACAGATACGTCTTGTTATTATTCTTACTACTACTGTATAATATTATGTATAAGTTTTGCTCTGTGTCAACATTTTTCTCATGTTGTAAATTACATTGGCTTTATTAACCATCTCCAGTTCCATGAACTGATGGAGTCTTTCTCCTTTATCTTATAGCTTCTGAAAATATGTTGGTCTATGGGCTGCTCCATCTTCTCCAGCCTGAGCCAGAACCTACCCCTTTCCCTCGAGTGCTCATGAGTCCAAGAGACAGCTCCATTCTTCTCTTCCTAGTGAAGAGAACAGGTGCTCTTTCTGTTTGCATTATGCCTGCCATGGCTGCCTTTGGCAGCCATATGAGGCCACCCATGTAGCTGTCCTTGTGGATGAGCTGGGGTATGAGTGACAATAGCCTTTGGTCAGCCCAGAGATGTGCTTGCCTCTGCAAAGTGCCAAGACCCTGAGTAGACAGAACATGCATGCTCCCAAGAAAACTAGCCACAGCCTGTACAGAGGGAAACCATCCTCCAAGCCCTGCACACAGAGGGAAGGTCACATACATGCACCACGACCATTATTAACATGCAAGGCAGGCCCCCGGGCAGTAGCTGGCCCACCCATCCCAGCCTGCCCTGCACTGCAATAAGAGATCTCTTTGTGAACTGCCAAGAGCTCTGGGGAACCCATTTGACCTCAGTGTCCCTGGCCAATAAAGGACAGAAGCCCACAGCCCACAGCCTCCCTACTGAGGCTCTCTGGGAAGTTCTCCCAAGCCAAAGAACCAAAAGAAGGCCACAGAAGCTGGTCTCAGCTCCCTAAAATGGTGTTTATGGAAGCTCTGAGAGCTATCAAGGCTGCAGTATATGAGGAAGGAGGAAGTGTGAAGGGACCATGAAGCCATGTCCCCAACAGGCCCAGGACTGGGTTGACAGCTGCATGGGGGTGAGGTGAACAGAGGGCAGGGGCACTCTGGTTCACGAGCAGCTGCTGCCACCCAGGGTGAGTGGAGGTGCAGGGTTTGAGCCCAAGACCCTCAGCAAGCACCCTCACCTCTCTGAGCCTCAGTTTCCTAACCTGTAAAACCAAGGCAAGACCTTCCTTCAGTGGTTTGATCTCTCATGAGACAACACATGAAAATCATGCATCCTGGGCCCCAGGGCAGGTGGTGAAGGGCAGTGCTTCCTATGGGAGACGCCAATGTTACCTACAGCCATGCTTTCCAAACTCTGAGATTTCATGGCATAGTGAATTTTCAAAACACAAACTTTGGAGCACTCAGTGCAGGATTGCCAATGTTTTATTTCGCCAACTACGGACAATACAAAAAATAAAACAAAACAAAACCCCTACCATCTACCATACAACCATAAAAATACTTTTTCGCACTGAAAAAAGCAAGAAAGACAAAATCTTAGAATTTAAATAATTCAGTCCTTTAGAGGAAATATTTTTAGGTTTATGAAAATATTACACCATCCTTATTTAATTTTGCTATAAAATGAAAACAACTTTGTTCCAGACTGGTCCAGCCTAGAAATGGGCATTAGGGAACCAGGCTAGGGAGGAAGGAGTTAGGGCCCAACAGACCACAGTCACCTCCTGGTTCTGCCCCTTACTGGCGACGTGACTTTCAGCAACAGACCTGCCCTCTTGGTCTCACTTTCCTCCCTTATAAACCAGAAACAACAGAACTTCCTTGATAAATGAGAATACGTGTGAGGGGCAAAGCACAGAGTTTGGTACATTGTAGGTGCTCATTAAACACTAGTGCCAGAGCCTCTTTGATGTGAGAGAGGACTGGGTCACTTCTGGTTTTTGAGACTCTCCGTATATTAAAAAATGAAGTAATGCCAGAGCAGGGTTACAAAATCATTCACATGATTTTAAAATATCACATTAGAAAAAAAATATTTGAAACACATCCATACACAAATACAGTGGTTGTCTATATCGCCTCATGAATCTCCAAATGTGAGAGTGGGGTTGGAGCCCGGGAGCCCCTCTGTCCCTAAAAACAGGGTCTGGTGGGCTCCTTTCTACGTCACCGATCTCAGGGATGACTCTGAGGTGCTGCTTTTACTCATCTCTCTTCTCCTTTGTTCTTTTTCCCTGACTGGGGTTCATCCGGAATAATTCTCCAGGCCTCCCTACCTTTAGTTCATAATTCTGAGCATGCAAATTTCTTGGAAATCTAGCTGGTGTCTTCTTTGCATCACTGGATCTCAATAGGTTTCGAAAGGACTAAAATTGAGGGTTAGAAGGGAAGATAAATGGGTGCTGAAGTGGATGATTTAACCAGGGGATTCCAGGGCAAGCAGGGAAGGGGAAGGGGCGTGTGCTGGAGGGCTGGGGAGGAAGGCATGCTAGCACAAGGCACGGCGAGCTTTTCCCTGCCAGAGGCGTTCACGGTGCCTTGTTTCTCTGCAGAAATCCAGATTTCCTTTTTCTTTGTTTATTGCAGTCTCCCGCACTAGAATGTCAGCTCTGTGAGAGCAGGGACCGTGCATGTCTTGGCCACCACTGTGTTTCCAGTGCTGAATACAGGGTTGGGCACAAAGTCGGTGCTCAAAAAAGGTTTGCTGAATAAGGGACTGTATGGTGACCATGTGTCTGCTCAGCACTCTTCCTTTTCAGATCCAGGAACAGACCCCCTTACATTTGGAAGATCAATCCTTCCCCCTTTCCCAACCATATGGTTCATACGACTTCCTTGAACCACAGGGATGGGCATGTGGCCACCCAGAATCCTTTTCCTATAATTGGAACTTTCTCCCTCGTGGTCGGGCTGGGAAGCTGTATGCCCAGGATTGCTGGCAGCTTTGGTGCCAGACTCACAGAGAAAGACGCTCTGAAATCATTAAGCAGACAGGCCAAGACACAGACCCAGGGATGCGAGGCAGAGACACAGAGAGAGTGATGCTGGCCATGTGTGGTCTCTGGCTCCTGTCAGACCTGCTGCCCCCCTGCTGCCCCCCTGCTGCCCCCGTGCCTGCTTTCTCGAGGTTCAGTTGACAGATTTTCTCTGAGTTATGTGAGTGGCCCCAGTATGCCTCCGCTAGACCTTTTGCTGGGGGAAGGAGGGGAGTTAGTAAACGGTTGGTTTCTATTGCACTCAAAAGAGCTCTGCCTAATCCAGTTTGTTAAAGACGAGAATTGGCCAGAAATAGCCCTCAGGTATCTTCTGAGAGATAAGACTCTGAAAGATCTCCCAGGTAGACGCAAGGTGGGACAGGAAGAAATGATGGTGGTGGTGGCGACAGTTAATATTTGAGTACTTTCCATGTGTCAGACACAGGACCAAGCATTTTGTGTGTGTTATTTTAACTGTGGTGATGTTTAAGGTTATGTGTCAATTTGAGTAGGTCACAGGGCACCCAGATTAAATATTGTTTCTGGGTGTGTCTGTGAATGTGTTTCCAGAAGAGATTAGCATTTGAAGCTGTGGACTTAGTAAAATAGACTGTGCTCCTCTGTGTGTTGTGGGTCTGAATAGAACAAAAGGCAGGGAAGGAGGCATTTTTCCCTTATTTCCTGCCTCACTGCTGAGCTGGAACACCTCATCTTCTCCTGCCCTGGAACTGGCTTTACTCCTTTGGTTCTCAGGCCTTCAGACCCTGACTGAATTACACCACCAGCTTTCCTGGGTCTCCAGCTTGTAGACAAAGATCATGGGACTTCTCAGCCTCCACAATTGCATGCCAATTCCTTATAATAAATCAATCTCTCTCTCCTTTCTCTCTCTCTCTCTGCTCTCTCTCTCTATATATATATATATTTACACACACATATACACACATACACACAATCACACATTACTTAATAACTGGGATACATTCTGAGAAACGTATCACTAGGCGATTTCCTCGTCATGGGAACATCATAGTGTGTACTCACACAAACCTAGATGTATAACCTACTACACAGCTAGGCTTTATGGTCTACGCTATATTGCTCCTAGAATACAAATCTGTACAGCATGTTACTGTACTGAATACTGCAGGCAATTGCAACATGATGGTAAGTATTTGTGTTTCTAAACATGCTAAACACAGACAAGGTACAATAGGAATATGGTATTATAATATGTGGGACCACCCTTGTGTATGCCATCTGTCATTAACCTAAATGTTGTCATGCAGTGCACGAGATACCTTCTATTGGTTCTTTTCTCCTCTTGGAGCGCCAGAGGAGACATTCCTACAGTACTATCCAATAGGCTAGTTATTATTGTCATCACTTTATAGATGAGGAACCCAAAACTCAGAGAGGTTAGGTAACTTGTTCTAAGGTCCCACAGCTAGGAAGAGAAGGAGCTAGAATTTCAACACAGATTTGTTTGACTCCATAATTCCCTAACCCCCATCTTATGTACATTTTCTCTCTCTCTTTTTCTTCTTTCCTCACTCCTCTGTTCTCTCGTCCTTTCTCCGAGTCTTACCTGAAATCTCTCACTCCCCTTTCTCTCACTGACCCTTCTTAGGCTCCTTTTAATCCCATTTTCATGAGAGTACACAAGCATATATTTTATGACCATGGTTTTTCAACTCTTTTCAAGTATGAAGATACCTTTCAATGTTAAAAAAATC
This sequence comes from Microcebus murinus, assembly GCF_040939455.1. Classification (NCBI taxonomy): domain Eukaryota; kingdom Metazoa; phylum Chordata; class Mammalia; order Primates; family Cheirogaleidae; genus Microcebus; species Microcebus murinus. The sequence goes on along the minus strand of NC_134117.1, from coordinate 27,859,503 downwards.
TCCATCTATTGGTAGCTGGACTAGCATCTATTGATAAAATGCCCCTGCACAGATGGATTCTCAGATGCCTCGTAATAACTCCGTGACCTCTAGGTTGGAATTCACTACTTTAAATATATGAAAGAATCCATATAACCATCCCTCTCACTGCCCCCTGCTTGGTTTGTTACAATATAGAAAAGGCTTATAAATGCTGCTGTAGAGCTCGATTTTGCTCACCCTCTGCCTTAAGGCTACTAATTTCTTCTGAAATGTGGTCTTTCTGTCCCTCCTTTAATGTGTTTAATTATTTAAGGCAGCATGAACTCTGATACTTGCATTTTATATATCACCACTTGATTATTCAGGGGCTGATTAATTCAAGGATTGCCTAAGCCGTGTCTTTCTCCTTTCTATCCCGGTTTTGTTTCATCATTCTGTTTCTTATTAGCATCTTTTAGCAAGGATGGACAGTGGGGATGAGAAATGATTCTGGTTACAAATTATGAATTCGGATAAAAGACTTGGTGGGAAGAAGCTGAAATTATTTCCCAAAGTAAGACTTTCTTTAATTCATCAGGCATATTGACTGTCTCTGAGCTGTGTGCAGACAGGAGTTACCCTCGTTTACTACTCACCTCCAGGGCTCAGCAAGGTGCTTGGCACGGGGTAGCTTAATAAATAAAATAAAATTGTAGAATGAATGAATACAAGCTGACTAATAAAATAGGGGGAAATAAACTTTCTCCTAGGTGGGACATGGACTTATAGGAAACTAAAATACAAGATAACTTATTTTAAGGTTGCATGTCTGCAGATAACACAGAATTCAACAATGTTTAAGTGACTGTGTTAAAAATTAACAACAAAGATACATAGTTCTGAACAGCACCTAAGTGGTTACATAGGTACTGCAGTAATAGGGTATTGGGCAGGAGGGAGGGGGAGGGTATATACATATATAATGAGTGAGATGTGCACCATCTGGGAGATGGTCATGCTGGAGACTCAGACTTGTGGGGGGAGGGGGGAAATGGGCATTTATTGAAACCTTAAAATCTGTACCCCCATAATATGCCGAAATAAAAAAAAAAGAAAAAAAATTAACAACAAAGATACATAGTTCTAATTAAAAAATAAACAACAAAAAATGTTGTACAGTGCCACCTTATCCCACTGGTGAAAGGAGGGATAGAAGGACACTGAGGTCTAAGATAAGGGTTGTCCAGGAAGACCCCTCCTGTTATATTAGGCATTAAATAAACACCCTCAGTACACTAACAAGTGAGCACTTAGTATGTGTCAGGTGCTGTGCTGAGTAATTTACGTGTCTTATCGCATTGGTCTTCACCACAACTTAGGAAGTACTATTATCTCTGATAGGCATCAGAAACTTACCAATGTTCCTTGAAAATTTCTTCAGCTCTCCAGCTTTTCGAACCAAGAATAAACTTATCTTCTTTTTTATTTCCTGGTTTTTAAATTAAGGATTTATTTGCCCATGAAATGTTAGGTGTGTTGGAAAGCTTGATTTAGATTGTAGATATGCCCTTGGAAACTTTGAGGTATCTGTTATATCGCTATCTCTTGCTTTTTGACATTAATGAATTGTCTGGAAAAGAAACTTATATAATGAGACTTGCCATACTTTTCAAAGTCTTCCTCATTTGCGGAAGTAAAATGGGGTGCACGTGGAATGAAGTGAGGGGAGGCTAGGGTCTCTGTGTGGCGCTGTCCAGAAATCAGGTGCTGGAATGGCTTAACCGAGGCCTTCTCAGGCCAGCCAGGCGCAGCACTGGCTGAGCAGGGTTGGGGGGTGCAGCCTCTGCTACAGCCCAGTGCAGCCACAGCTTCCCAGAACAGGGAGGGAACTTTAAAAGATCCTGGAGGAACTGGAATGATAGCCCATCTTATTTGGAGAGGGTTGAGGGAAATAGCTAGCTGTCTCCCTCCTCCTCCTTCTTCCATATTTTGCTTTAGCGTGGAGGGAAGGATATGGACAACAGGTTACTGATAGAAAAATATACGTTTAAAAAAAAAACAAGGCTAATTATGGGAAACCGTATGGAAGTTCCTCAAAAAATTAAAAATAGAACTACCATATGATCCAGAAATCCCACTCCTGGGTATATATCCAAAAGAAATGAAATCAGTGTATTGAAAAGATATCTGCACTCCCATGTGCACTGCAGTATTATCACAATGGCTAAAATATGGAATCATTCTAACTGTCCATCGGTGGATGAATAAATAAAAAAATGTTTTATATATATGTGTATATATATATGTAATGGAATAGTATTCAGCCTTTAAAGACAATCCTGTCATTTGCAAAAAACGTGGATGGACCTGGAGGACATTATGTTAAGTGAAATAAGCCAGGCACAAAAAGACAAATAGCACACAATCTCACTTACATGTAGAACCTACAAAAGTTGAATTCGTAGAGGCAGAGAGTAGAAAGGTGGTTACCAGGGGCTGAGGGTGGGAGAGAGAGATGTTGGTCAAAGGATACAAAATTTCAGTTAGATAGGAAGGAATAAGTTCAATAGATCTACGGTACAACATGGGGACTACAGTTAATAACAATGCACTGTATTCTTGAAAATGGCTAAGAGAGTAGATTTTCAGTGTTCTCACCACAAGAAATAAATATGTGAGTCAATGTATATGTTAATTAGCTCAATTTAGCCATTCCACAATGTATACATATTTCATAACATCATTTATACATGATAAATATACACAACTTTTATTTATCAATTAAAACACAAACAAGGCTGGCATTTGTACAACTGGTTAGTGGTGCGTTTTGGAGAATTTCACTGCCTCTCTGAGGTGTCAGACAGGAACCAGGAAGAGCCAGGACTGGAGGAGGCTCAGTGATACTGTCAGTCCCTGGGGACTACTGGGCCAACAAACAATTATTGTGGTTTAATGAAAAGGAAATTAATGTAAGGACTTTGGCTTTAATAGTAAAAGATCAAACCAGTGACATCAGAGAAATTCCACTGAGGAGGGAATCCAGCCATATTACTACTACCTCAGACGAAATTCAGTATTTATGAGAAACTAGAATATTCACTGGGGACAGGAACCTGACAAATGTGCTGAGCTGGGAGAGAGTGTCTCCTCTCTGGCACACAGGACACTCTATTATTCCAGATATGCCTTATGTCTTTTACGACTGAAATGGCTGGGAGGAAGAGATCATATTCTGTATCTGCCCAAGCACCGAGCACACAGCTATGCACACGGCAGGGAGGCATGTAGAATGTGCTTATGGGGTTGATTAATGTTGCTCTCAGGGGTTAGGTCTGTGACTCAATCACTTCTGAGTACAGAAGTAATGTTTATGGCTTTCATTAATCCCCGTATCTAAGATTCTACATCCATCCATAAGACACTTGCCTATTTCATTTTATTGAACAGTGACTATGTGATAGGCACTGTAGGTGCACAGATGAAAAAGATAAAGTTCTTGCCTTTAAAAGTCTGTAATCTAATGGGAGAGGAGAAATTTTAAAAAGAATTATTGATCAATGTGTGTATAGAGAATGTTTACTGTTTAATTAAATAACATAAATAACATTGCGATAATGCTTTTGGTTTGAGTTTTTTTTTTTTTTTTTAGACAGAATCTCTCTCTGTCACCTGAGCTAGAGTGCAGTGGTATTATCATAGCTCACAGCAACCTCAAACTCCTGGGCTTGAGCGATCCTCCTGCCTCAGCCTCCTGAGTAGCTAGGACTACACGTATATACCAAGATGCCCAGCTAATTTTTCTATTTTTAGTAGACATGAAGTCTCACTCTTGCTCAGGCTGGTCTTGAACTCCTGAGCTCAAGTGATCCTCCTGCCTCAGCCTCCCAGAGTGCTAGGATTACAGGCATGCCTGGCCTGAGTTTTTTAAAAAATCTGATCCACACCTAAGTGGACACATAGGTACTACAGTAATAGGGTATTGGGCACGTGGGAGGGGGGGAGGTATATACATACATAATGAGTGAGATGTGCACCATCTGGGGGATGGTCATGCTGGAAACTCAGACTTTTAGGGGGAGGGGGAAAAAGGGCATTTATTGAAACCTTAAAATCTGTACCCCCATAATATGCCAAAATAAAAAATAAATAAAAAATAAAAAAAATCGATCCAGCCAGCAAAACTCCTTCAGAAACATAGGTTAACATCAATCACGTATTGTCAACTGTTCTTAAATATTCTCAAGAATCTTCTCTCTGACTACACAGCCACAGCATCTCCTTCAGGACTAGGGATGGCTATGCTCGGGTCTGCAACACAGCACCAGATAGGATGCTTGCTCTGGCCTGCAAAGGAGCTTGCCTTGCCTGATTTAGAAGCCATGAGATCTGGTATTAGATGAGAAAAGTAGCTGTAGAGAAAAGACAAACAGGAGGATTTTTTGGAGGTCGGCAAGGGTGTATCCTAGAACTTAAGGAGAGCTGTGGGAGACCCATAGATCTGGGGACCTTGGGGAGAAGAACCATGGCCTTGATATCCCCAGGATTCTCTCTGGGTGTCATCATTCTCTCAGGTTCCTCCTCCATAAGATGGAGACAAGGAAAGGTGGTAGTTGTGACATATTCCTTCAACTCATTATCCAAGAGCAAAGGGAGAGCTTTCATTCTTAGATTCAAAATGGAAAATCCCAGATCAAGACCTAAAATTAGATAGTCTTAGGTCACAGGAAACCCTGGACTAATCCCTAGTGGCCAAAGGGCTACTTTGACTGGCAGCCCACAGGATTCTGTGATTGACACAGTTCCACAAAGGAGGGGATGTTCCTCCCAGAGGAAGGCATGGAGGTGCTATGGAGGCACCTGTGGGAGGAGCCCACTAGTGCAATGCTGCTTTCCAAGACAGCTGCCAACAGGGGGAGCCCTCATTACCCTGCTCCTCTTTGCACTGCCCACTGGACAGTGTATGGACTGACTACAACACTAAGGCATGTCAAAGGATACTGCAGAGTTGTTCATGACTTCATATGGCTGTAGGCATTTTATAAACAACATGGGAAGATGGCTGCTGAGAGGGAAGGGGTCCTTTTTGACACGCACAATCACATGTTTCCTTTGGCATAGCCAAACACCAGTGACCTCAGATGGTATGATCTATGCTGGCAACGGGCTCTGATCTTGAACTCCCATGCTCTTCTAGGGAGCCATGGTCTAAGGGTCTGGCCTGGCTACTTGAGTGTATGGGGCTTACTGCACATGCTTCTCTCCCTGTATACACACACACACACACACACACACACACACACACACCCCTCCTTGTCTATCTCATGCCCAAATCTCCCAGGCTACAGAGCACTCCCTATTTTGCAAGAAGTGAGTTCAAGCATCTCTGAACAGCAAAGGGAGAGGACCTCATAAATACTACTTCCTTTAGTTGCACATCCCCTGCCATGTCTTCTTGGTAATAGAAATAACATAAATTTTGGAGACGCTAAGTCTATTTTTCTGTTTCCATCTGTATGTAGACCTCTGAAGGACCCTACTACTACTGAACAAGTAAATCCCAGACAAAACATATTTTTTATGCATTACTGGGCTCACAAAATTAAGGAAAATCTCCAAGCACCACCACATTACACAGAAAAGGGAGCTGAAATCTGACCTGGCAGCAGCGAGTGGTAAACAAATGGAAATAAGGGGCTCAGAGCACTACGAAGTATATTACTAACCCTTGAACTGGCAGCAAGGTGGGGAAGCTGAACCCCCAAATCCCATATGAAGCCAGGACCCTTGTAGAGAGCTAGGGTGATCCCAGGTCAGTAGCACTGGGTCCTCAGTAGAGGTGGATAATACCTTCTCTGGTAAAAAGTATCTTCAATTTAGGCCCATAGAACTCCCACATTTTAAGACAAAGCAAACATAATAAGGAGGCAAGGCACCCCAAATAAGGAGCAACAAAAACAACTAAGAACACATTTAATCCCCAAGGACTACAGATAATAGAATTGTCAAATATACGATATAACCACGTATAAAATGTTTAAAGAAAGAAAGGATGAACTCACAAAAGTGAGTAAGCAATAATACACTATCAGAAATTATTAGGGAGATTTGAAAAGGACCATATGAAACTTCTAAAAATGAAAAAGGTTTTGAAATGAAAAATCAGCCATCTAGATGCAATTGAAGAAAGAATTAGTGAACTGGAAGATACACCTGGAAAATTACCCAGAACGCAGCAGCACAGAGAGACAGAAGATGAAACGATGTGAGAAAGGTTAAGAGATTTGGAGGCTGGAATGAGAAAACTTGACATGTCTGAGTGGAGTTCCAGAAGGAGTGAGTAGAAAGAGAAAGACTTTCAAAAAGATGATGACTGACAATAATTCAGAACTGATGAGAGACATGAATCCTTAGATTTGGGAAGCACAGGCTGGGTTAAAAAAGAGAGAGAGAGAGCAATCCCTGTCCATATATATGGTAGCAAAAATGCAAAATCCAAAAGATGAAAAAGAAACAGAGACAAGAGACAGATCACCTGCAAAGGAACAGCATGACTAATGACAGGCATTTGAAAAGCAACAATGGCAGCCAGAAGACAGCAGAATAATAACCATCAACCTGAAATTTTGAATGCAGAAAAATGATCTTTCAAGAATAAAGATACAATAAAGATATTTTTAGATTAAACAAAAGCTAAGAGAGTTTTCCAAGATGAGGCAGTCAGTAAAGGAGCATCTTTAGAAGAAAAATAATCCCAGGTCTTTCTGAGATGCAAGAGGGAAATATGAGCAAATTCAATGGTAAAAACTGATGTACATAAAAATATCATATTTATACAATAACAACAATAATAATTATTATAACTGGCAGCTTTACCAAAGGGCAAGACTGAAATATTATGTGTATGCCAAGAAGGGGTGTTCAGAGTTAAAGTGTCCTAAAGTACTTGTTTTGTTACAGAAAGGTTTTAAGATAACTTCAGTTTGTTAGGTTAAAATGCATCATAAAATTTCAAAGTAAACCACTAAAAATACAGAAGAAGCACGTACTAAGCCCCAAATTAATAGAGGAAAAACTGGGATTTAGAAAACAAGAACCTTCCCCTACTCTTGATAAAAAAAAAAAATCCCTTTAATCAATCAAATTTTTAAAAAGCAAGAAAGAAAAAGGACAGAAGTATTGAAAATATGGAAACTGAAAAAAATGAGATTAAAGAAACAGGTTAAAACATATCAGTGTTCCCACTAAATATAAGTGGACTGGACTCATCAGCAAAAGGACAGACATGGTCAAATGGTTGAAAAAACTTAAGCTATATATATGCTGCATACAGGAAGCACACATAAAGCATAAGGACTTTGAAAAATTCGAAGTAAAAGTATGAAAAAAGATATACCTGGTAAACACTAACCCAAAGAAAGCTGGTGTGTCTATCATAATAGCAGGCCAAAAGCATAATTAGGGATGGATGAGGTAACTTCATAGTGATAATGGCTCCATTCACTAGGAAAATATAAGAATTGTGAAGTTGCATCTGATTTAGCCCCAACATATATAAAACAAAAATTGACAAAATCATAGAAAAAATGGACCACCACCCACTGTAGGATATTATAAAACAAGCCTGTCAGTTATTAATAGGCCAGTAGAAAACAATGTAATAAAGATTATGATTTGAGCAACATAATTAATAAGCTTAATTTAATGGGCACGTACAGAATAATAGTTCCACCTTTACCATCTCTGTGACCCTAGGCACACTTCTGGACTCAGTTTCCTTATTTGTAAAGTGGGGACAGCACTATTTACAGTGTTTTCATCAAATTTAAGGTGCCATTGGCAATAAAACTCACTATTATTTTATGTATCTCTAGGAAAGGAAAAGCTCTTCCAATTAAATGCAAGCTTCCAACTGTAAGTCCCATCTCAATTTTAGAGATATTAGAATATAACCACAATGAGATATCACTTAACTCTAATGAGAATGGCTTTTATCAAAAAGTCCCAAAACAACAAATGCTGGTGTGGATGTGGAGAGATAGGAACACTCGTACACTGCTAGTGGGACTGCAAACTAGCACAACCTCTGTGGAAAGCAATATGGAGATACCTCAAAGAACTACAAGTAGAACTACCATTTGACCCAGCAATCCCATTACTGAGCATCTACCCAAAAGAAAAAAAGATATTCTGTAAAAATGACATCTGTACTCAAGTATTTATAGCAGCACAATTCACAATTGTGAATATGTGGAAACAACCCAAGTGCCCAATACATGAATAGAATTAATAAAATGTGGTATGTGTATACCATGGAGTACTATTCAGCCACAAAAAAACAATGGTGATATAGCACCTCTTGTATTATCCTGGATGGAGCTGGAGCCCATTCTCCTAAGTGAAGTATCCCAAGAATGGAAAAACAAGCACCACATGTACCCATCATCAAATTGGTACTAATTGAACAACACTACGTGCACATATAGTAGTAACATTCACCTGGTGTGGGGCAGGTGGGAGGAGGGAGGAGGGGATGGGTATATTCACACCTAACAGGTGCGGTGCACACTGTCTGGGGGATGGAAACACTTGTAGCTCTGACTTGGGTGGGGCAAAGGCAATATATGTAACCTAAGCATTTATACCCCTATAATATTCTGAAATTAAAAAAAAACACACACACAAAAAGAAGCTGCAATATAGAGTAACTTGTCCAAGTCAGCTGATTAATGACAGTCAGGATTAATTGAGCTCAGATTCCTTTTCCTCCAAACAAAGCCTTTCCCCCACAATAATTTCTTTGAACTAGAATGTAGTCATTCCTTGTAAGATTATTTCTATAAGAAAATGTAGGTCAAAGTCTTGCCTTACAAATAAAATTCCGAAACAGAGAAAAAAAAAATGTGTGACTTAGAATCCATCAAATGCTGCATATCACATGGGCTGCATGACGGATAAAATGAGAAGCTGGAAGTAAACAGTACCAGCCCAGCGTGGCGCCTGCTCCCCACCCCTCCGAAACTGCAGTCTGCAGGCAGGTGAAGGTAAACCAGGGGCGAGCATGGTAAAAACATGAAGTGCAAATGTTTGTTTTTAGCTTCCTCACATCCTTCTGTGTTTTTCTAGATACTCACACCTCAAAAAATAACTTCAAAAATTTCCTCAGATGGAAAATTAAGTCAGGACCACAGCATCCTTGTGAGAAAGGGGCTAGCCCACCTGCCGGCCAGGTCGTAGGATGAGGGAGGGGAAGGGGTGTGTTCAAAGCACAAGAGGGGGAGGCTGGGCCCACACCCACCCCCAGAGCAGAGGGGATCCTGAGGGTGGGAGCTGAACACCCTCCAAAGAGCGGGGCAGGGGTGAGGAAGGCTGGGCTGCAAGGCTCTGGCCTCCTCCAACCCCCAGGACTAAGAGGGCCCCTCGGCCAGCCCAGCACTTAGAGAAATGGAGAGAAGAAAGACTTCAAGGAAAGTGATTGGAGACAAGGCATACGTCTACTTTCTAAATGGATGAAAAATTCAGACTACTAAAAGTAGCTTTGCCGTTTTCAGCAGAGGCAATTTTAGTGTTTTAATTATATTACTATTTTTGAATGGCTTTTTATAAATACTCTTCACGGCTTTGTGAAAAATCAGGTTTTTTGTTAACATGCTTTTTTAAAAATAAATTTAAAAACAAACAAACAACAACAAATAAGCCTAAGATGACCTTTGACCTGGAGAGGCCTTTGTCCCCTTGCTGAACAGACCCTTGGGCTGCCTGTCCTTCCAAGGCCACCCAAATGCCACCCAGACGCTCCAGATGCCCAAGCACCAGAGACGCTTGCATCTCTCTGGTGGCGCTGGTCACTTGTGACCTCACCCAGTGTGAGTGCTTTTGTCCCACCAAGGACAGTGAGATCTTTATTTATTTATTTTTTTTTGACAGTGAGATCTTTAAAAGCTCTGCATTCCCTCTCCCCACTGCCAACCACCCCTAGCGGTGGGTGTCAAACAGTGAGTTGCAGGGCGAATTAATTTGGACGGTCACCAAGGAACGAAGTGTGCTTTTAGGAAGTTTTTCCAAAACTACCCATGTTCCTTTGACAGAGGTTGATGCTGATTAGAAAGATACATTTACTAGCGGTGTATTTCTTTTATTGTTGTGAAAGTATAAAAATAACACTGTTAAAATTCCCTGAGGAAATGGCCATCACCTCTCTGAAAAGTGACCCCAAGCTCTCAAACTTTTACCTGCTATATTAGTTTCCTGTGGCTGCCGTGACAAATTACCACTAACTTAATGGCTTAAAACAATACAAATGGATTATCTTATAGTTTTGCATGTTTGAAGCCTGGCATTGGTCTCGCTGGGCTGAAATCGAGGTGTTAGAGAGCTGCCCTCTCTTCTAGGAGTAAATCAGTTTCCTTATCTTTTCCAGCTTCTAGAGGCCACCCATGTTCCTTGGCTCTCATCCTTCCCTCCATCCTCAACGCCAGAAATAGTGGGTTGGATCCTTCTCACATGGAATCCCTCTGACGTCTCCTACTGCCTCCTTTTTCCCCACTTTTAAGGGCCTTGTGATTACATTGGGCCTATTCAGATAATGCAGGATAAATTCCCCATCTCAAGGTCCTTAACTTAATCCCATCTGCAAAGCCCCCTTTGCCATGTAAGATATATTTATGGGTTCTGGGGATTTGAACGTGGGCATCTTGGGGAGGCCATTATTTTACCCGCCATATGTATTTTGCTCTGTGTGTGTGTGTGGGGGGGGTGATTACACAGGGCGTCAGGCCTTTGAGCTGGTCAGGGGACTCCGGAATTTGGGGGGAGGATGCAGAGGTGGAATTTCTGCCCATTGCTTATGGCTGCCCAGGCCTGGGAGAAGGAAGTGTGGACACAGCAAGGGACATCTCTGGCAAACCTGCCATGCACTGCTGAGCAAACTTATCAGAAAAGTTTTAAGAATGGGTTAAAAAGCCCTGGCTCCTGCTGCAACTCAGATTTTATTAGTATTCAAAATCAGGGGCAGTCCATGCAAAACCACAGCAGCAGAGCTGGCACCCCACCATCACTCTCCTATGACACCAATGACAATGAATCTCAGGGCTAAGGATGACCCGTTTAAGAAATATATTTTCGCAGAGGAGGCTTCAGAGGAAGTCCTTTCACAGCAGTTTGAATCAGAAAGCATTGAAGTCCTCAATCCAGTTTTAACAGCAGCAGCTTCCTTTGCAGATGTAGAATAGGCTCTTTTCCCCTTCTTGGAACAGTTAAATCTAAATTGATAAAGTTCAGACCCTCGAACTTATGTGGCTGTACGCATACCAGGTGCTTGAATAGCTGGTGAACTGAATAACCCCGAAGCTCACCTTTTATTTTTAGGCTACAAATAAGTAGAAAAATATTGAGATTGGAAGCAATTTGGTGGTATCTATTAAGATTTAAAATGTACAGATCCCTGACCCCACATTTTCACTTCTTGGTGTCCATCCTAGAGAAACATTTGCATATGCTTAGTGTAAGGATGTGTATGCAGCACAGTGGCGTTTGCAATGGTCACAGATTAGAACCAGCTTAAATGACACTGAGGAATGGCGAAATGAATATGATACAGCCACACAAAGCAACCAAAAAAAAAAAAAGCTAGATCTTTATGTTGGGATATATTATACAGTGAAAAAAAAACAAATTTTGCAACAATATGTATCAATGTGATTCCTCCAAAGATTATATATTTTGTAATATGTACATCATAAAAATTTATATAACATAGGATCTCTCTCCTTGTCTGTGTCTCATGCATGTGCCTTCTCTCTATATATATAAAACATAGAAATTTCTGGAAGTATAAACACCAAACTGAAAACAGCTGGGGGTGGGAGCATGTTATCGTGGGAGGTGAATGGGATGAACTTGGAGCAGGAGTGGGGGATTGGTAAAGATGGATTTTTAACTTCATCTATATTGTGTGGATTTTTGCAACGTATTTAAGTGTAATTAAAAGTAAAATATATTTAAGTTTATAAAGAAAGAGAAACATAATGAAATAATCTAACATTTTAAGATAATGGCAAAACTGATGATTAAATTTATGAAAATTTTATATTTTACAAAGCAACAGTTAGGACTGAAAGTTCAAAAATGTTTATTCCTATTTTGTTAAAAGCTTGTGTGTGTGTGTGTGTATTTAGACATATAGTACATACCTATCTACTGTATTTATCTATGCATACATATTACATATATCTTTCTACTACATGTATCTATCTATATATACTTATAATAAAATGCATAAATGTTGCTTTGGTTAAATCATGAATAAATTTCTTATTTTTTATCGCTGCTCTTATTTATAATGGCAAAAATATCTCCCCTATAATTATGATTAATCTGGTAATTGAATACAGTTTGCCTTTTAAATAATTCAATTAACTTTAGTAAATTAAAAAAGTTTCCTGTCATAGTTACAAAATGAAGAAAAAACTCAAACACTGCTTTACGATAGATATGTAGCATCCCTTTAAATGAAACCCTTCCAAGTGTGAAGAATGTGTTCAGGCTTTATCAAATGAATGATCTTTGGGTAGAAAAACTGATCTCAATTGTGATTTAAGCTGTACAATCATCACAATCTTTCCATTTGAGCAAACTCCTGTTGGAAACTGAGAGGGTAGGGGGGTTATCTCAAACCTCTGGGGATATCCCAGGAAACAAAAGCTGCTCTAAAGGAATTGTGTAAGATTGACACCAACAGGAATTCCTTCCAGACTCCATGAGACTGTAGATTGGGTGTTTAGTTCCACTGAGAAAAGGGAAAGCCACTGGGCTTTCTATTTAGCCGGGGAAACCAGTGCTGAAGTTCCTCAGTGGTCTGTGCATGCATGGAAGTCTCCACTGGCGATCAAATCCTCCCCTGGCCACGCAGGGAGCAGACTGCAATCAGGCACCTGCCGCTAGACAGATAAGCCCTCCATATGCGGACGCACTGGCCCAGATGTGCTGGAGGATGAGCGGCCCCTTCCCTCCCGCATCCCCGCAGAACAAAGGGCGGTCATCCCCTGCTCCTCCCAGAGTCAGAGACACGCACATGCCTTCCATCACAATTAACTCGAGAATCTGAAACACAACACAGACCCACTGCAACATGCTCAAAATCAATGCTGTCAATACCAGCAACGAGGACACCAAAAAAGCAAAACAAAACAAACCTATTCAAAGAGTAAATACTCAAAGCAACAGGGCTCCAGTCAGACATACTACAAGGTCAACAAATCCGAGACAAGTTCACGGACCGAGCGCTTTATAAACTGAAGAGCTGGCCATTCTCCCAGGGGCGGCAGAAGGAAATGTCTTCGGGGCCGGTGAAGGGGAAGGTGCTGGCGAGTGGGCCTGCCGTGAGCGGGACCGCAGGTGCTCGAGGAAAGGCCTTCGCATTCAACCTTTAAAAATTTCAACTTCTGCTATGTGATTCTTAAACAGGGAGTCTGCAATCAAGCCAGGAAGGAAGCAGAATTAAATATGGATGTCGGGTGGGTGAAATGGAATAAGAGTCAAAATCAGAAGTGTTGCCAAGGAGTCACATGGGATGGCAGGCAGGGCAGTGATCCTGCTTTCATTATCTGAAGGGATGGCGGTCACTCGGTTTATATCTTCAAAGGCAATAGCAAAACAAAAGCTAAAAGAAATGGCTTATTGAGCTCTAACATAAGGGGTCCAGATTAATGAAATCAGTTCTTGACATAAGCACATATTGAGTGGACTTACAGAAGGACTGCGCGCTTTCCCTTGGAAGGCTCTACGTAAATGGAGCCTCCAAGTGCTACAGGTGTGGCCTTATTGTAAGGCAAAGGTGGCGAAATGACCTCCCAAGGTCCTGATTTAAATATGTCTGTATAGCCAACTTTTGGTTATCCAGCTCAAAGAAGAAGACAGTGACAAATCATCCTAAGCTGAAGATAATAAAAAGTTATATTTGCCTTTGGAATGTATTTTGGTACTCAAATGAGAATGTGTCTTTCCAATGCTCTGAGAATTCACAATGCTTCACAACAGCCACAAAGAAAGCCTGAACCGGAGCTGGGAGGCTGCCCAATTTCGCCATCCTGTCTTCTGCATAACCCTTATTCTTTGCTGGGGGTGAGCAATAAATATCGTCTTTCAGAATAACACCCAGCAGCCCAAGCTTTCTCGGACAGAAGCTGCCTGGCTCAATCTTTCCCCGGGAGGAGAGAAAGGCGTCTTTCCAAATGGCTGGTCCAGGATCAACACCTAGCATGGTCTGGTTCTTGTTTCTAGGGGATGACTCCAAAGTCCCGTAGGACCCATGGTAAGCAGCAAGCTCGGCAAGGATTAGACATCGACTCTAAACTGACTGCAAATGATGGTCTAGCTTCTCTGCCACAGAGCACACAAAAGCAAATTTCTTGAGTTTCTTGGATGAGAAACAGAAAAAGATTTCACTGAAGGGGAAGACGAAATGAACGCCCAGCACTTGGAAAGAAAGAAGCTGAACACTCAAGAGCTGCAGGATCGATCTCCTGCACATCAAAGGATGGGTGGGACAGAGACCTGCTCATGGAGCCCACGTTTAAACACAGGGCTCAGGTAACTGGCCTCAGCAGGTGGGTCTGTGGGGGCACCTATCACTCCCTTTGCCTTGGAAAGGACACAGAGATTGGAGATTCTGCCACCAAACAATTCTGCTTCTTCTCAAACAGACCGAGGCCAGGACCAGTCCCGGGGCCAAGACCTTCTGTTAGTCCTGTTGTCTGCAGCCGAAGGGCGAGTGGAGTTGTGAGCAGGACAGTGCAGCGTATGATGACCAGTTCAGCACGCTTTCTAGAGAAAGGCCTTGGAAAGGGGCAAAACGGTAACAAAAACAGCAAATGAAGCTGTAAGGGGCTCTTCGCGCGGCTCTTTTGCCCTTTCTTTCCCTCCATCTGGAACTTTGGAGGAGTCTGCAACAGAGCTGTGGAAAACCAAGGTCTGCTGCAATGGCCAGGGGAGACGGCCGGCTGGCCCGTGAGCACCGACGCTGGCTGCTCAGTGTGGGGGGAGCACAGTCCCCAAATCAGAGACACCCTCCCATGGAGACATGAGAGGTTTTCCATGTGCTGGGGCCTGGCTAGCTCCTGCCAGGAGTCCAGGTCCCAGAAGAGGAAGAAAAGACAACTCAGGGCTTACTTTTTCCATATTAATTTGTGGAAATACAGATGATATCATCTTCCAGGACCAAAGGAGAGCATGTTTATAGTGGTAACTTGGTGGTGGGTGGGGGGCGGGATGAGAGAAGGATGGTTGCCAAGCTGTTCTCTGTCCTCTGTCAGGTCTACCTGGGGAGGTCAGGGTCACCCAGCAGGAGGCAGGGCCAACGAGAACATCTCGGAGCATCACAGTCCTTTAACTACAGACTCTGGCAGGGTGGCACAGAGCTCTGGGAGTCAGGTTGGGCAGAGATTTAGACAGAGGGGCGTCTCCCTGATTCAGAAAGCAACTGGACAGTCCCAGCACTGACGGGCGAGCTGCTTGACCACAGCTCTGCTCAGGTCGCCTCAGGTAGGGAGGGTCACTACGACCATCCCTATTTCTTCTTTCTCTGTCACACTTTGCTCTTTAGTTTTTTCTTCCAGAAGCCCAGAACTGTACTGTCCAATTTAAATGTGGCTATTTAATCCAAATTAAATAAAAATTCATTCCCTTGGTTCCTGTAGCCACCATTTCGGGTGTTCAATAACTTCACGTGGCTAGTGGCTACCACACCGGACGGCACCAACACAGAATGTTTGCATCATCACGGAAAGTTCCGTTGGACGGCACAGCAATCTAGACCGTCCAGAATGTAGACGGGGCAGGAGAAATGAATAAGTGAAAGAAAAGCTGCACTTCACCATGTATCTTTTCTATGCGTCATCCCCACGGACCCTCACGACTGCCCTGGAATTTAGGTGGGTAGATTTCAACATGCCCATCTTTTAGACGAGGAAAGTGGGTCTTCATAAAGTAAATTGCAACCATTAGGTCAGAAACAGTTAGGATTAAAGCCAAGTCTTCCAGTTCCAAGGTCAACACTTTCTACTGTTACATGCAGCTGCTACAAGTAATGTTACCTGCCAGGTACCTTTGTTTAGGGCTACCATAAAAGCTCGGGCCTCCCAGAATGAGGTCGACAGGCCCCTGTAGTGTTTTTATTGATTGGCTGATTTTTGAAGTGATAACTAAACTTTGTACAGTGTAGTTTGGCAGCTCTGGACTCAGAAAGCCTTTGGGTTCAGATTCTGACTCATCTACATACTATTTACTCGGCAGAGAGCAAGCTGCTTACTCTCTCTGAACCCCACTTTCCTTTCTCTGAATGGGGATGAGAGTAACTTACTTCATAGTGTTGTCAGGGGAGGAAATAAGACAATGTACGTAAAATAAGATGACGCACCGTGCCTGGCACATATTAGTGCTCAACAAGTAATACTTACGGTGACTGGCAGCATTTACAGTGCACTGTCACACGCGGTACCCTTACTGAGGCTTCAGGACAACAAGGCATTACTGCTTATCCGCCTTTTTACAGATGATATACCTGAATCTCAGCGAGTAAGGGACTGACTCTGGGTCACACAGCTAGAAAGCTGTACATCCAGGGCATGAACTTGGGCTTTTTGGCCTCCTACTTATGCTTTTCCTGCTGTACCATGTTGCTTTCCAGGACAGAGGGAGCACCAAGGCATGGTTAGAAAAGGCTTGGCTCTCCCTCTTCTTTTCCATTCTCCTTCCTCCTTCCTCCTTTGAAACGGTCAATTGCTGTTTTTTTAGTCTTGTGTAAAATGCTGTGCAAAGGCAGTTTTGAGCATTCCCTTTTACCATAATTGTCACCCTTAAGTCCCTCCTATATAGAGATCCTAGAGCCCTGCCGGTAAGGAAGTAACACCAGGAGGTATAACCAAGGAGGCTTAAATAAGAGAAGAGACTACCTTAAGGCGGAGCATTCCAATTTTCTCCCTGAAAAGCCCATGGATGAAACACCCTTCTTCCAAACCTCCCTCCATCCCAACTCACTGCTACAGCCAAAGGCAAAGCCATGGCATCCCAGAACTCCAGCTGAGCCGGGCCAAGCTACAACTGAGCTGCAGATGACCACAGACCTGCCAGTAAAACTGTGTGCTGTCGCAAGTCACTGGGTTTGGAGTCATTTGTTACACGGCCTCGTCACAGCAAAAGCGGATGAATATATCTGTCACACTCAGGGTGGGAGGCACTTACCCTGCCACGACGATCTCAAAGTCCCCATCGTGGTCCACATCAGTAACTGCCACACCATAGTTGAGCTGGGTGGGGTTGCTGTCATAGTCAGGGGGCAGAACCGAGTTGGTGACTGCAGTGAACATGGGTTCAGCCCGCTGGGACCCCTCAGTGAGGGGCAGGAACCACAGCAGCAGCAGAAACAGTAGCATCCTGAACATCTGAAACCAAAAGTGGCAAATGTTACTGAAAGAACCTGTAGGCAAAGCAGCCCGGGAAAATTGAATCCCCGTAGGCCCAGAAGTGCCTTTCTGCCCCACTCACGAGGGCTTGGCCATTCCTAGGCTGCTGCTCTTCTGCAAGCCCAGCCCTGGCCACCCTCTTTCCAACTGCAGACTGCCCCCTTGTCCTGATGACCTCCGTTGTCCTGCTCGTCTTTTCTTTTTCTGTAGTGTCCATCACCACAGGACATACAGTGCAATGTCCTCATTACTTCCCTCTCCCTCTGCCAGAATGGAAGCTCCACTTGAGCAAGGATCCTGGTCTGTTTCCTTCACTGACATGCAGCAAGCCAAGGACCGTGCACATCATAGGCACTCGATCCATATTTAGTGAATGAACAAATGAATGAAAGAAAGAAGGAAGGAAGGAGGAGTAGAGTATAAATACACAAGCATTTCCCATACTCTGGGGAAAAGACTGGGAGGATGGAGACCATAACAGTTCTCAAACAGCGCAGCATTTGGGTGAGACCCTCGGGAGTATCTGGATCTAGAACAACAGAGGCAGTGCAGGATTGTCCTCCTGTGGGACATACCCCAGAGGCAGCCTGGGGGGAATCTGTAACTTGGCAGGTTCCCCAAGCCAAGATCCCTCCCTGGGGCAGCCGGCCACCACCTCCAGAGCAAGAAGCAGTTAGTTAGGGGAGGCATTCCAGCAGGATCCGGCCAGCAGCACATCATTCACTTGGAGAAATTAAACCATTGTATGTGTGTTTTATTATAAATTAATTATGTATAATGCATTGTATAATTCATTATTATATCTCTAACATAACTCAGGGTGTTGCCAAGCAGCCTGGGGCCATGGGAGCCGGTGGCACACACCCAGGAGACAGATGAGGATGGGCAAGGAGGTGGAAGAACTCCACCCCGTTTGAGCTTGAGCAAGGGAGACACTTGGAACATTACAGATGGCACCACCCTGAGATTCTGCCCACAGGCCTAGAATCAGAACTTATAAAGTGTTTTAAGAACTCCACTGGAATGAGTCCCAAAAAGGCTGCGTGGGTCTGGTCCCAGCAGGCAAAGCGGTACTTTCCTGCCTTCAGAAGGCAGCAAACCTCTTCTTGATGGAACTTTTCCTGCTGGCTTGTCAGTGCGTCTGGCAGCCAAGAGCACGGCTGAGTGAGGCTGATGTCTTAATGAAGGGAAGAGCAAGGAAGATCTGAAGACTGTCTCCCCATATGGAGACAGATGCTCCTGCCAGCAAACGAGCTTGCTCCTGTTCAAGGACCCAGAGACCAAAGCGAAGGGCCCAGGCGCTGCCTTCAGAGCCAAACATGATTCGGAAGCTTCCCTAATGCCTTGCTGGAGAGGCTGCAGAGAGACACAGAGGCGAGGCTCCAATTGCGGGACAGAAAATGACCTCAGTCAGCCTTCCTGGAAAGGAGGCTCTTGTAGCGTGTTCATAGGGCACACGGTGGGTGTTGCGATACCACACTGAGGTCATTGTAAATTACAGAGACGTCTGAACAAGACAGCATCTTCTGCTGGGCTGTCTAATCACTAAAGACAAACGCATCACTACAAGAGCCCTGCAACTTGGCAGGAAGTTTGATTGGATAAAGGAAAGTCATAATTGGATTAATGAGTAGCTGGGTGTATGTAGGGGTGGATGAGAAACTAAAGAGTATTTAATAACTAATGTAGACATGCTGAAATGTATAGCATGAATCTGAAGGTCACTGGACTTTTCAAGGTATGACCTATATTGTAGTGAAGGCAAATGAATTTCAACTTGAGATTCAAATCCAATTGAGTGGCAGGGGCTGGGAAGGGTGCTGTGATCAGCTCACAACATCAGCAATAGGCATGGAAGAGAACACTGGCATCGGGTGTGCCTTCTAGAAGCTAGTTAGTTCCTTCCAGACACCACACCTGCAACTGGGGTCACTGCCGTCAGGGAGGCAGGTCCTATTTAGGGTACTCCA
The DNA here is from genome assembly GCF_040939455.1 of Microcebus murinus. Taxonomy (NCBI): domain Eukaryota; kingdom Metazoa; phylum Chordata; class Mammalia; order Primates; family Cheirogaleidae; genus Microcebus; species Microcebus murinus. The sequence goes on along the minus strand of NC_134117.1, from coordinate 27,840,113 downwards.
AACTTAACTGGTAGAAATTTTCTAATGAAGGCCATGAGGGATAACAACCGTGATCTAGCCTCTTGATTTTTTCTTTTCTCTGAAAAGTAAAACTTTTAATTACAGGAGGCATATGAAAGAAATAGCTACTCTGTGTTACCCATGTCTAGATAAACAACTTGAAGAAAGATGAAAAAGAAAAATTGTACTTATGGGCTGACCTCTATTTTGCTTGATGACCTTGAACAAGTCACAACCTCTTTGGGTCTCAGCTTTTTTCTCCAAAATGAAGGTTTGAGAGGAGTTCTCTCAAAGTCCTTTCTGACTCTAAAATTCTATGATGGATTAAAGGATTTTTTTAGAAGCAGATTTTCAGCAGTTTTTTCCCCTTGAGCTTCTTCTATAAACTTCAGACCAACCTGTATGGTTTTTCTTTTTGAGCATATTAAATATATTTTGAACAAAAAACAGCTTTTGGGCAGGGTTCTACAGTAGCTCTCTCACAGGGGCCGAGGCCAGAGAGGAGCGGGCCATCTTTAGTGTGGATGTGAACTCACGGGGCATGGGCAGACCAGCAGATGGGCTCCTCCCTGAGGCCGGAGAGGGGTGGGGGACAGGGAGAACACATCCTTCATGTTTCATTCCTCTGCCACACCAAAGGCACCCCGGGCACCCACCAGGACTGCTTAGTACCAGTAGAAAGTTAGAGAGTAAGCAGTGGGCTATCTTGCCAGTGGATTGGGAAATAGTTGTGGTGACAATGCATAGAAGAAGGTCTGGTAAATATCTATCCTCTATTCTCAGGGCTCGGATGACAGAGATCACTGAAATACTCTTCTACCTCCTGGCTACCCAGAGCGGTCTGCTGATCAGCAGCATCGGCATCATTTAGGAGTCAGTTAGAAATGCAGACACCTGGGTCCCACCCTCAACCTAATAAAGAAGAATATGCATTCTCACAAGATTGTGGGTCATTTGAATGCCTATTAAAAATTGAGAAACACTGCTCAATCTTGGCTGTACATTGAAATCACCTGGCTAAGCTTTCAAAAAATTCTCATCCCTGACAATAATTTCTTGGATTAGATACCAGAAGCACAGGCAACAAAAGAAAAAAGTAGATAAAATAGACTAAATCAAAATAAAAAAACTTTTTGCTTTGAAGGACACTATGAAGAGTGAAAAGGCAACCCACAGAATGGGAGATACATTTGCAAATCATATATCTGATAAGGTATTAATATTCAGAATATATAAAGAACTCCTACAACTCAACAACAAAAATTAAACAACCTGATCCAAAATGGGCAAAAGACTTGAATAGACATTTCTCTAAAGGTATACAAATGCCCAGTAAGTACACAAAGTATCATTAATCATTAGTGAAATGCAAATCAAAACCACAATGAGATTTTACCATTTCATACCCATTAGAATGGCTATAATTTAAAAAAATAACAAGTGCTGGTGCAGATATGGGGAAATTGGAACACTTGTGCATTGCTGGTGGGAATGTAAATGGCACAGCTGCTGTGGAAAACACTATGGCAGTTCCTCAAAAAATTCAAATTAGAATTGTCATATGCTCCTGCAATTCCACTTCTGGATATACACCAAAAAGAAGTGAAAAAAGACTCAAACAGAGAGTTGTACACCTATGTTTTAGGCAGCATTATTCACAATAGCCAAAAGGTGGAAGCAACCCAAGTGCTCATCGATGATTGAATGGATAAACAAATGGTTGAATAGCTGAACAAAAATGTAGGGGGATATATATATATATAAAATACATATATATAATACAATGGAATATTATTCAGCCTTAAAAAGGAAGGAAATTCTGACATGTGCTACAAGGTAGATAAATATTGAAGACATTGTGCTAAGTGAAATAAAAGTCACAAAAAGACAAATATTGTATGATTCCATTTACACAAGGTATCCAGAGTAGTCAAATTAATAGAGACAGAAAGAAGAATGAATGTTGGTTACTAGTGGCTGGTGGGAGGGGAATGAGGAGTTAGTGTTTAATGGGTACAGAATTTCAGTTTCCAAAGATGAACAGAGCTCTGTGGATGACAGTGGTGATGTTGCACAACAATGTAAATGTGCATAGTGTCACTAACTATACACTTAAACATCATTAAAATGACAGGTTTTATGTTCTGTATATTTCACCACAATAAAAGAATACTAATACTTGGGTCTCATCCCAAGATAGTTTGACTTACTTGGCAAAGGATGAAGCCTGGGCATCAGATTTTTTAAAGCTCCCACATTGCAAAATTTGAGAAGCACTGTTCTATTCCAGTGCTTTGGTGCATCTTAAACGTGAATGTGTATATGAATCACCTGATGGTCTTGTTAAAATGCAGATTCTGATTCAGTAACTCTGCACTAGAGCCCAAGATTCTATATTTCTAACAGGCTCCCAGGTGCTGTGGGTGATGCCGTTCCATAAACCACAAAACTGCACATCTACTATAGCAAGGTTCTGTGCTACAGCTCCCAGTCATGACACCAGGCAATATACTACAGTGAAGGTACAAGATTGGTTCACGAACATTCTCCTCTGCCTCTGGATCTAAGGAGCTGAAATCAATCCCGGAGCTATGCAGTCCCCAGGGCTTCCCAGGCTCGGTTTATCTTTCCACATTCAGAATACTAGCTGTCTTCGGCTCAAGGTCAAATTACCACAGTGGGCAGGAGTGACAAGAGGGAGAAGGTAGGAGCTGGAGGCTGGGTCAGGTCAAGGAGACAGGAGACAGGGACCGTTAGGGGCAGAGCCTAGAGAGAACAGTATGGGCAGGAACTTGCAGGCGACGATAGAGACGCATGTTCTCAGAAACCGTCATAGTATCTGGTACCTCGCAAGCACTCTATTAATATTTCTTAAATAAGAGAAGGAAGGAATATGTCCAAATGATAATGCGAATCAGCAGAAACTGCTTGCAACTTGTCATAGTTGTTTAAAAACTGTTCTTTCTCTAAAGCAATGCTTCTCAAACCGTAATGTGCCTCCAATCACCTGAGGACCATGTTACAATGCAGATTCTGACTCAGCTCGTCTGGGGGGCACCCGAGAGTCTGCATGCCCAACAGGCTGTCGGGGGTGGCTGGCGAGACTAGACCAGTGGCCCTGAACCCTGGCTGCCCAAAGGAGTCGCCCGGGTTAGGGTGTGTGTAGGGATATGCTGCTGCCCGGTCCCTCACCCAGTTTCTTGGTTTAATTGGTCTGGGGCGGGGCTTGGGCGCTGTATAATTTCAGAAGCTGCCTACATGATGTTAATGGACAGTCTGGGCTGAGAACCACTGCCCCAGACTCGTGGTCCCCCGATGGCAGCGTACACTGCAATCTGATTTGAAGTGAAAAATGTCTCTGCTACCAAAATTCATCATCGGCTGGTTGAAGTATATAAAGAAAATCTATTTATCTAGGGAGTGTCAAAGGAGGAGGGGGGAGATGAAGTTTGGGGAAGAAAGCAGAGCAGGATGATACTGCCTGAAGCACAGGGCAGCAGCACCCGGAGTGACCTCGCATTTTACGTGGCTGACTCGGGAAGCCTCTTGTCACACCGCTGTGCACATCTGAATCCTTCGGGAGAACAGGTAGAAAGGGTAAAAATAGTATGAAAAAATAGGTTGAACGGAACTTTTTTGTTTTCTTGACTGCTCGTGTACCAAGCACCTACTGTGTATTAGAGTACTGTGAGTAGTACTCCCCCTGCTTGTGTACCAAGCACCTACTGTGTATTAGAGTACTGTGAGTAGTACTCACCCTGCTCGTGTACCAAGCACCTACTGTGTATTAGAGTACTGTGAGTAGTACTCCCCCTGCTTGTGTACCAAGCACCTACTGTGTATTAGAGTACTGTGAGTAGTACTCACCCTGCTCGTGTACCAAGCACCTACTGTGTATTAGAGTACTGTGAGTAGTACTCACCCTGCTCGTGTACCAAGCACCTACTATTAGAGCACTGTGAGTAGTACTCCCCCTGCTTGTGTGTACCAAGCACTTACTGTGTATTTGAGTACTGTGAATAGTACTCACCCTGCTCATGTACCAAGCTCCTACTGTGCATTCAAGCACTGTGGGTAGTACTCACAGCAGGAGTGGCACTAGAGTAGTACATAGTACACAGTACTCCATACTCCATGCAGAGATGCGGAGGGGTGTAGGAATGCAAAGATGAATAAAACCTGGTTCTTGCCTTCAAGGAGCTCTCCCAGGAGGCAGAGTAGCAGCCGTGCAATCCTAGGGGTGACACCCTGAGTAAGGGCAAGGGAAGGCTCCCTTGGGGCACGGCAGCCCTTATTATTTAGAGGAGGCTAAGTATCAAGGCAGAGCTTGGGCAGAGGGGCGGGGGCCACAGCACACGGCGCCTCTGCAAGGACACAAGCTCCTCCTGCAGGGGAGAGGTGGGAGGGGGGAAAGAAGGGTCTTCATAAAGGTCAGAGACGGTAGGGCTTGTGTTTCAGACTGTGAGAAGAATTGCTTTGTAATAATAATTTGTTAAAAATGCTCTATAAGCAAACTTTTCCAACAATCCTCAGCAAGATGGAGAGCAGGGGAGAGAGAGAAAGAAGCCAAAGCTGGGAGTCAGTGACCTGGATTTGGATCTCAATTCCACCACACAGTAGCTAGTCACCTTGGGCCTTTCCTTAATCCTTTTCATCTTTGTTGTCTTCATCTGTAACATGAGGATCACGTGACCTGCCGAGGTGTCAAGGGTTAAGTGAGCTATACAGGGAAGGCGTCCCGGGGCCCAGGCAGGAGGCAGCCTCCTTGCTCGTTTCCCTTCCTTTCACACAGAGAACCTGAAGGTTAGATGGCCTTCAGACATGGCTGTGGGTTACATGGAGCCAAACTCAGTTTTCTGTGTCCTCGGGACTTTCCTGAATTGGGTCTGAAAACCAGTAGCCAAGCAACCTGGACTCTCTGACGTGGGGTCAGGCAGCTGTGGGGTGAGGCTGCCAGGGCGATTCTCAGGGCAAACAGCTCTTTCACAATTATTGAAAGAGCCAAGGACACACCCCAAGTTCTCGCAAAAACATGAGGCCCAAATGATTCAGATGCTGGGAACAAGCAGAGAACACAGACCCTTTTCAGACACGTAGGGATGTTAAGACATGCTGAGACATGAGGGAGAGGAACACTCTGGCCCGCACAGGCTGGGCCACCAGAGACCCACAAAAGTGATCTTGGAACTCAAGCAACATTGGAGAAGAGCTAACAGAAGCTGCTCTGGCTCGTTCACCCGTGATAACACTTCTTGTGGCTCCTCAATGAGCCTGGCATCGTGCTAGGCCCTGGGGTCCCAGGAAGAAAGCCATCAGCCCAACATCCCAACATGCGCAGTGCAGGGCGAGGGGTGCTGGGACGAGGGGCACTGAGAGCGCTCAGTTAGTTAGCCAGTGGGGGGAGCTGGGAGTGCTCCCTAGAGGAACGGTGCTGTCGCTGAACTCTGAGGATGCCACAAAGTTAGCTGGACAAGGAGAGGCGGGAGGAGGAGTGGGGAGGAAGAGCAAAGTAGACAGAGTAGACCCCTGCAAAGGTGGGGGACCCAGCTGTTGCCACAGGCCTCGTGCCTGGGTCACATGTTGGGCAGGAGCCCTTGTTTTCCACCCCCGTGTTTCCTGCTGGAGGACTTTCCATCAGCCTGGAGCAGTGGTTCCCAACCAGGGCAATTTTGCTACCCTCCGTCCCTGGGGACATTTGGCAATATCTGTGGAGGCCTGGCCAGCCGATTCCCATCTCCATCTGCCTGAGCCATACCTCTCTCCCCCTTCCTCCCTCTCAGCTGGTCTGGAATCCGAGTCAGGGAGTGGGACACCAGTCGCTGGGCCCCTCCAAACCCCAGCACTGGCCCTGAGGCTGGGGATCTGGCGTCATATTCCTGCTTCTTCCTTCACAACCCTGGCTCACCCAGCCGATTCTGTTGCACAGACCTCTCAGAGCTGCCCAGTCCTTCTGTCCTTACTGCCAGGGATGTGACATGGGCCCAACAGGTCAGAGAATGTCATGGTTGGAGGGGAGTGTTAGAAGGAATATTGCAGCAGTACAATGTGGAGAAGGCCACAAGAGGGCTGGAATGGAAACAGAGAGGCCAGGTAGGAGGCAAATATTATGGCCCAAGTGAGCGAGAATGCTGCCATCCATCCACCCATCCATCCATCCATCCACCCACCCACCCACCCATCCACCCATCCATCCATCCATCCATCCATCCATCCATCCATCCATCCATCCATCCATCCATCCATCCATTATTTCTTGTGTACTTACTCTATGTCAGGCACTGTTCTGGGCTCTAGGAAAAAAGCTGAGAATAAGGCAAAGCCCTCACTCCAGTGGAGCATACATTCAATTGCCTTTTTCTCCCCCCGTCCCTTTTCCTGGTCCTCTGCATGGCCAGCCTGGAAGACTAACTGCAGACCTCTGCACCTCCTCACCCTCTAGAAGGTAACATGTCCTGTGCACCTTCCCCAGAGGCAAGAAAATATAAGGCTTCCTCTTTCTTCTCCCTACCTGGAGAGAGCCCTGAACACTGCTGGTGGCAGCTCACAGACAGATAGGAGACTTGGTTCTGCTCCAGCAAAAGGCAGACAAAAGCTCAGGAGACCCAGGCTAGGAGGTGCCACAGAGGCCAGTGGGTTAATGAAATGGTGTTTCTGAAAGTGAGAGGACAAATGGAGCTTCCTAGCCTTAGGCACAAGGCATAGTAGATGTTTTTTTTTTTCCTTTCTTTCTTTTTTGTGGAGACAGAGTCTCACTTTGTTGCCCAGGCTAGAGTGAGTGCCGTGGCATCAGCCTAGCTCACAGCAACCTCAAACTCCTGGGCTCAAGAAATACTTCTGCCTCAGCCTCCCAAGTAGCTGGGCCTACAGGCATGCACCACCATGCCTGGCTAATTTTTTCTATATATATTTTGAGGTGGTCAATTAATTTCTTTCTATTTTTAGTAGAGACGGGGTCCCGCTCATGCTGGTTTCTAACTCCTGACCTTGAGCAATCCGCCCGCCTCAGCCTCCCAGAGTGCTAGGATTACAAGCGTGAGTCACCATGCCCGGACCATAGTAGGTTCTTATTAAGAACTATTAAGAGCTCAGACTTCCAGCTCACTTCTGTAAAGTGAGAAGTAATGCTTATCAGGTTGCCATGAGGATGACGTGAGTTGCCGGCTAAGTGATGAGCGCAGCGCCCGGCACTGAGAAAGTCCATACGTGGTAGGTAACGGTAGCAATAATCACGCTATTACTACTACTGCTGTCTCTTGAACTTAAAATGCTTCTCAGGAGACGGAGTCTGGGCCCACTAGGTGCTCCTCCTCCAGGAGTAGTTGACAAAGGTTGGATGGAATGCTCTAGACTTTGAGGAATGGGCTTCCCTCTGTTACTAATCTGTCTAGAGATGCTAGTGGAGGGAGTTCTTTGGCTCCTTAATACCGCTTTCCATATGCAGAACCCCTCAGCCTTTGATGCTATGCACAATAAATATACTTTCGTTCTCCAAACATTTAGGAGACGCCTATGGGCCAGGTTGGAAATTATGAAGAAGGCATGGCTTCTGACCTCATGGAGCTTCCAGTGTTTCAGGGGTGAGTTGCAATACAGTGGGGTAAGTTCAGAGTAGCAACAGGTAAAGTCCAGGTGTAGGCCCTGGGAGGGAGAGATTAACTAGCAAGTTGGGCGGGAAGGCCAGGCAGGACAGGCTCTCTGGAGAAGGTGAATTTGGGTTCCAGGTGTGGAGACCTAAGGACCAAAGGCATGGGTATGAGACAGGTTGGTGCAGGCTGCGAACATAGTCGCTGCTGCTGGAATACAGTGTCTGGGATGTGGGCTGCAGGAAAGAGAAGAAGGAAGGGCAGGGAGAAGGGTGGACATGCAGTCTGGCATGCAGGCAGCCACTGGGCCGGCAGAGCCTGCTGTGCCAAGGTAAGGAGCCCGGAGTCACACCTTAGGGGAGGTTTTGGAAGTTGGGTGAGGACATGATTGACTTGCATTTTTGAAAGGGTGTTTTAGACTTTGGGCAGCAGTGTGCAGGCTGGATAGGCTGTGTTTCTGAAAAGCGAGTGACAGTATCACAGAGGGGTCTTGAACACCCTGGAGTGGGGGGGGGGCGGGGCCACTGGATGACCTCCAGAATTCTTTTCCAGGTCTAATAGTCTATAGGTCAGGGTTTTTTTTGTTGTTGTTTTTTTTTTTACAAATCATTTAAAATGCATTAGTGGATCTTGCTATTTAAAAACATCCTCCCAGGAATCTTTTTGCAAAGCAATGATTCACTCTCTAGTTTGTCTTCAGTGGAAATCCAAATTTTCATCTATTCTATCGGCTTAAAGCGAGGTAAATCTGCACGGAGCTTCCTTGCAGCAGGCTGGGGGGGCGGGGGGGGGGAGCAGCCATAGGGTGGTGGAAAGGAAGAGAAACTCAACCTTGCCCAAGGCTCAGAGCTGGCCACCATCTCATGGAGTGGGCTTTGCACGGGGCCCTCAAGCCCTGCTGGACCGGTGGAACCCTCGGAGGTCTGCACAGCCCTGGTGCCAAGTGCCAGCTCTGGGAAGTAGCTAGAAGGGAAGCAGGCATCCCTGACTGGGGCCAGTTTGGAGAACCACTTTATACCAAGGGCTACCTCTGCCCCAGAATGGCCACCTTCATCCACTTACTCATTTGTGCACTGATTGAGCCCCTCTACATGCCGGGCGCCATGCCAGGCACTGAATCTGCAGCTTAGAACAAATGGCAGTGTCTTCCCGGTACTATTTACAAGGCAGCGTTTCTCCTTCTTGGGGACTCTTATACCTCCACCTGCAAGAGCCTCTTTAGATCTACCCAGCTTCTCAGATGAAAGGTGCATGATTATGATTTCTAAGAAAGAGGCTGTTCTTAGAGACCAGGGTGAGAGGGAATGACATCACTTACAGAAAGAAACAGCCAGTGATGGAAAGGGCCTGTCACCCAACTCCTCTGATTACAGGGGCTGACCTCCAGAAGCTAAGGGACCTGCCTCGGGACACACAGGAGAGGCCTGGCCGGAATCTGTGTAGTGACGCTCCCACGTGGGTAGGGAGGGATGTAACTTCAGTCTTCTGGGGGGGCCTCAAGTGACTTCCTACCTCTAATCCTGAGCACAGGGAGGACAAGACTAGGGCCGCACCTTGTGTGACAAACACCAACCAAGACCGTTCCCACCAATCTTACAAGATCTACTCTGCCCATTCTGCAGGGGAAACTCAGGGTCCCAGGCCTGTTCCCCCTCCTGAGAGCCATGTCAAGATTTGCACAACATGACGGTTCCTTTAACATAGCTACACACCAAGGGACGGCTGGGGTGCCAATGTGGAAATCTCCACGGAGGTGGCTGCTCTCTAGGCTGGCGAAGGCTGATGTAAGGGAGAGAAGAGGTCCCTGCAGGCCCTCCTCTGGTCTCTGGTCTCCGGGACACTCCCAGAGCTCAGCAGCGAGTCCCACGACCTTGTCCCTGTACTTGTCAGGTGCAAACAAAGATAAGAGTAACTGGAGACAACAGAGAGGGTCATTTTATACTCTCTGCACTCTCGATTCTTCTATAGCTAATTAAAGTAATATGTCAAAATGTCCCTTGGAAGAGCTCTTTAAGAATATGTCTGTTAAGTAAACAAGGTTTTACTAATTAATGACACACCTTCCCATCCCTCATTGAAGTTCCTTGCAGAACTTCCCCGTGCCAAGAGGGCTGAGTAGGAAAGGGTGGCAGAGAAGTCGAAGTTGCCATCTCCATTTCTCACAGGGAACGGGGACAAATCCAGTCTCTTGTCATTTGTGGAGCTATCAGTTTCTCCTCCGGATGTTGATCAGATTTCCTGGGCTGGAACCAACTCACAGGGCCACAGTACTGGAATTTTTCCAAGAAGTAAACGCTTTGCTTCTTACGAAGTCAACATGATTTCTTTCAAGGAAAATTTTTATTTTTTTTAAGTGTCTAGGGTTTTTGAAGGGCAAATCTAAAGAGAATGATTATGCTGTACTTACCTGTTGCTAAGCCCACCCCCCACCACACACACACACTCACGGAGAGGCGAGGGCGTGGGGGGATGATGTGTCCAATATGACACAATGAGTCAGTGGCATAGCCAGAAATAGAACTTGCCAAACTCCCCGATTCTTAATAACAGAAATATTAATATAGTCTCCTTATAATTTTCTAAGTGTTTTCACAGCTCACATTTAATTTTGACAACAATTTTGGGAGACTCTGGGTAAGTCCATCTCAGGGGAGAACAGATCTGAATCCCAGACCGGCTCTGCCACTTGCTCTCTGTATGACCCTGGCTGGTCCCCCTCCTCTCTGGATCTCAGTGTCCTCAGCAGCGAAATGAGACAACTGGATGTGAGTACTTGTAAAATCCCTCCCACCTCTCACGTGCTGTCATTCCAAGCTACAATGCTCTAGCCCATGGTTTCTCAAATCTTGGCACTATTGACATTTTGGGCCAGATCATTCTCTGTCGTGGGGTGTCCTGTGCGTTATGGAAGGTTTAGCAGCATCCCTGGCCTCTACCCAGTAGATACTAGTAGCACCCCTTACCCCAGTTCTAATAATAAAAAATGTCTCTAGACATTGACATATGTTGTCCTGTGTGTGCGCGGGGTGGGGGTGTGACTCCTCTAGTCACTGCCCAAGGACTTCAATAAGGTCAAGATCATGAGCGGTTCAGTGGAAAAAAGGTTTTCCTGTCCCCTCCTTTTCCCCAAACCCTTCACACCTTTCTGCACTTTTCAAACACAACCTCTCAGTCCTTTGCTGCTTCTCGTTTCTTAAATGCCCTAAGTGGTCCAGGGTGTGTTTGGTGTGATAATGAACCAATTGATTTCATACTTTCTCCTAAAAAGAGTTCACAGGTTTATGTCCCCTAAGCAACCAGCCAGGCTCTCCAGAAATTCCTAGCAGAGCCCAGGCTGGCCCGGAAGCCTGTATCTGCAGCCTGCAGGAGGTTCGGTGAGCACGGATTTGTCAGCACTCTTAAATCACTGGGCTCTGAGGAAGGCTTCTCCCAGCAGAAAGATCCTTCCTTAGGAATCAATAGCTCAGGGCCCTCCATCACATTCAGAATTATCCTGGGACCTGTAAAATTTCTTTTTCCCAAGCATGGCAGAACCCCAAAGTGAAAACCCTGAGGTGGGGGAGGGGAAAAGGCAAGGAGGGAGCCCTGCCAAGAAGGCCTTGTCCATCAGCCCCGGTGTTGCTGTGGGCAGAGGCTGATGTGCAGACCCGGACACTCAGCCTCACCTGCTGGGACAAAGGCGACCCTGGGGTTTCCTGATGATTCGGCAGGAATATCCCCTTCCAACCAAATACCTCTTTGCACCGAACCAAGAGCAGAGGCACACTGAAGATGGTCTCCCTCAACCTTTACTACCCTATCCCCATCATGTGGTTGCCAACTTCATCGTGTAGCAGAGGAGGAAACTGAGGCACGCAGAGGCTTAGTAGTTTGTGCAAGGTCTCTAAGCCAGGAAACAGGGAGCCAGATTCTGAGCCTAAGTCCTTACCATTACAGTGAGAGTGGGGTAAGGACCAACCACCTAGTGGGGCTCGAGAAAGAGACCTCTCCTTGTTTTCTCAGTGTCTAATGCCACTTCTCAAACTCTATACCTCCTTCCCCATTCAAGCAACAATCCACAGAGCTTGTATTATCGCTGCATTTAACATAATTATATTCCCCTGGCCTTTTCTAGAACTAGACCAAGCCAAGGCAGGCACATTTCTCTAGCTAGAGCTGGGAGCAGAGAAGATCTCAAGCACAGCCTCTTGGGACTCCACTTTAAAGAAAGGGGCTGTTGCTCTCTGGTGACCCACATTATCCTGCCACCTCCCGTGTCCCCCTGAAGACGAAGACCCAACCTATCTGTGAGTGTGAAGGAGATGAGAAGACTCAAGCATCTTCCCTGGCAACAAGCATCCCTTTTGTGAGTATGAGGGCGAGAAGAGGATTCTGCCTGTCAGAGTTCTGGCAGCAGTGGGTTCCCCATGAGGGTGGGCCATGCCAAGGTGTGCTGAGGCTCCGAGGGGAACCCGAGATAGTCCATACAGTATGCAGGGAAGCAAGGTGGGGAGAGGAAAACGAGGGGGCTGCCCACAGGCCACTCAGCAAACCTCTTTCCCAGTGCACAGCTCAGATGTCGACAGCCAGACTCATAGAAGAGAAGAAAGGGCAATGGAAATGGTAGAATCTTCCAGGTCACCCAAGAAGCTTGAACATAAGGATTTTGCAAAAATAGAACATGCTAGCTCTCTGACCTTGAGCTGGGAGCAGCAAGGATGGGGGAAATAGGCAAATACTCTTTGGAAACTCTCCAATTCATCTAGGATGTTGTGGCTGCAGGACAGAGAGACCCCACTCCAGCAGCCCTTAGTGGAGGAAAAGACGAGCTCCAGGCCTGGGTTCCAAGACCACTGTGAGGGACTGGGCACTTCTGATTCCTAAATGTATGGACAGAAACCTTGAGTTGCATGGCTTTTGCCTAAAACACTACTGGGAACACTGACACAAGACAGTGGAGGAATGATGAAAAACAATTAGGGATATCTATGACTTGTGCATGTACATTACAAGAACTTTCTCTCTTCTTACCTCCTCACTCTAAATAACAGATTCAAAGGAAATCTCTCAAAATTTACTAGATGTATTAATTTATTATGGTCTGGGCAGTCAGTAATTCTAAGCGCCTACTGCATAGGGAACATACATCCACCTTCACAGTGAAGAGGAAGCAGGTCACTGGGGTGGAAAGAGCTATGCAGAGAGCAGAATTCCTAAGAACTAGTCCCATTTCTTACACCAAATAGCCATGTGACCTTGGGCAATACACTTGCTTTACTGGGCTTCAGTTTTCTCATCTGTAAACCAAGCATGCATGTGAGCATTGGGGATGGGATGGGGTGGACTAGATGCTCTCCAAGGCTCCTTTCTTCTAGCTCTAATGTTCTTGGACTCTGAGCCCTTAAAGAACTCAAAGACTACACCAGTGCCAAGCACAAAGGAATGATCTCAGAGAGCAGGTGGGGCTGGGTACCAACCGGTTCTGTCTCCTTGGAATGTTGTCCTTGCACCTGGCCCATTACACCTAAGGTCATAGGACCACTGGAAGTTCAGGAAGCAAGTGGTAGAAGGCCTACAATCACAGTGGTGATGGTTGAGGGCTGTGGCCTGAGCTGATTTAAAGCATGAAGTTGCTATGGCCAGTGAAGGACAAGAAGTGAGAAAGTCAGTGGTCCTGAGCCAGGTACCTTTGGTGCCCCCTACTGGACACCAAAGAGCATGCTCCACCTTTAAGCTTCCACCACCTCAGCAGGCAGCAAGGAAGTCTGAGAACCCGAGGCTGTCACAAGCTGTTTAGTAGGACTGCCTTCCTGGTAGGTGGCCTGATCTCTACAAGAGTCTTATGTTTCACTCTGTGGAATTACACAGGCTATTGGTCCACACATTTCCAGGGGCACCCCTGTGCAGCCACAGGACGTCTTAACCAAACATCAAGGTGCCAAGAAATAAACATCAAGGTTCAGAACACCAGGTGCAGCCCAGATGGAGAGAAAGGAAGAAAGAGCAACAAGCAGGTATTTCGCTGCATAAGTCCCCAGTGGTGAGAAGGTCTTTGGAAATGCAGCAGAAAAATGTAGACTGCAGACAGAGGAAGGACTGGGGTTTGGGATATGGATCGATAGCCCCCGTAAAGGATCTCCAGGCTGGAGCGGCTATGCTAGGAATTTGAACACCCATGTTCAGAGATCGGGTAAGGTAAAGGAGACAGCCCCAGCTGAACAACTGCAGAGCAGGTAACCACCACCCTGCCTTCGACCTTCTCCAGAGTCCATTAGTACCAACTGGAATGTTCTAGTTGGGTCCTCTGTGCCAGCAACAAGACCCTAAACTCCCTTCATTGCCTCTTACATTGACTTTAGGACCAGCTGCCAGAAGGATGCTCTTTACCGAGTCAGAGAGAGAGAACACTTCCTCAAGAACCATATTGGAACAGCTGCCATGTCCCCACTTGTCAGCCTCCACCTCTCCTTCTCTGTGGCTGAGAGTGAGGTGCAGGCTGACTCCTGAATTAGCTCTAATTCAGTCTTGGGTATCTCCAGCCCCAAGTCTTCAGGGTCCAAAATCTCCCATCAGTAGCTTTTCCTACATGAGTTTTTCCTTGACTCAAGACAGCACCATAGAGCTGTCCTCTATTGCCAGAACACTCTTCCCTTCTTTTCCACCTGGCTTCACTTAGGAAGTCTTGCACCCATCCCAGAAGATACCTCAAGTGTGACTGAAGAATGTGTCCTGCCAGGAGAATGAACGCACCTCCTGGGACCCAGAGAAGCCACACTAGGTGCACCCAGCAGCAGCAGCAGCAATATTCATTAGTCATTCCCGGAGGAAGCTCCCCTCCTCAGCCCTGGGAGCATTTCCCCGCCACTCTGGGAGGCTCCATCCAGGCTGGGATGACTTTGAATTCTTGAGTTGCTTTCTGCAGAAGCGGGACTAACAAGGGCTCCCAACTACTGTACTGCACAGAAGCGCGCTGCATTGCTGGGCATGCCCCCAAGCCCGGCCTGCTGCCCCATCAAAGCCTCCAAGTGCTCCCACGGAGTCAAAAGGGACCCCCAGTTCCCCTGGAATGCCTGAAGCGAGCTTGCCTCAGACAGCCTGAAAGCGAGACCACACCTCGGTCCAGCAAAAGGCGGCTGCCAGCTACGTCGCGCGCGGGGCTGGTTCCCGGCGCTCTCTGCCACCCAGCGCTGTGCCGGGGAGCTCGGCCTCCCCCGGGAAGAAGAGCCAGCCTCCCCCCGGGGCTCTTCCCCAGCCCAGAAGCGTAGACCCTCGGCCGACGCTAGTGGCTTCCCCAGCCCGGAGCTCAGCTTGGCTGCCTGGGTGTCTCCCCCATTCCCCCGGCAATCCCTCCTCACCTGCTCCGCCCCCTCCCAGCCCCGCGCCCCCTCCCCAAATAGCTGACCTCCAGTGCGCCCCCAACACCTTCCCTGCCAGCTGCGTGCCGTCGCCCCCACACCTCGGCTCCCACCTCTCCGCCACCTCCAGCCCGGCGCCCCCTCGCCCCCAGCCCGCGGGGGAGGCTCGGCGCGCCAATCGAGCCACCGCCTCTCGCAAGTTGGGAGCAAGCCGCCGCCTTCGCGACTCGGTCTTCCCCGGCTCCCAGGCGGCGTCCCCGCCAGCCCCGCGGGCGGATCCGGAGGGGCGCGGAGGCTGGAGAAACTTTCTCCGCCTGAGGGGTGGGGGCACGCGAGCGGGTACTCACGCCGGGGGCAGCGCTCGCAGCCATCCTCCGGCTCTCTCAGCCCCGCCGCCTGGGGGCGTCGCAGCGCGGGCGCTCCTGCCGCCTCTGCCGCCGCCTTCCAGCTCCCAGCCCCGGTCCCGGGCTGGCCTCGAGCCTCCCGCCCCGACGCCGCGCGCTCGCTTTATACAACTCCACTCGAGCGCGCCCCGGCTTATGTAAAGGCTGGCGGAGGCCCGCAGCCAATGGCGCGACGGCTGGAGCCGCGGGCCCGGGGCGGGGGGCGCCCGCGCGGCCAATCGCGTCCCGCGGAGCCGGGGGAGCCGGGTGGGGGAGGGGGCGCCTCCCGCGCTGATTTAGGAGCCGGGATTGCGGTGGCAGCAGCCGGCAGCCAGGCTGGCCCGGCGCGGCGGGCACTGGGGTGGGCGGCGGCGCAGGCGGCGGCGAGGGCGGGCGCCCCCCGCGCCCCGCCGCTGCGTCGCGTAACCTTCAGGAGGCAGCGGGGCCTGGCGAGGGGGAGAGGGCGCCTGGCGGGGTGCGGGGTGCGGGGCCGGCGGGAAGCAGGTGTCCCTCGGGAGTAAGCGCCCGGAAGGAACGGGAAGGGGGAGGGGAGGGCGGCCAGCCCCAGGACCCCGCAGCCGCCCCGCACGCAGGGCCGAGGGTGGCAGCGGGAGCAGCGGCGCTGCCTCCCCGTTCCCCGGAGATAGCGATCTGGCGTCGCCGCGCCCGGCCGGAGCGGCCGCGCGAGCCGCGCTGATGGCGAGATTTCGCGCTGCGGAGCGAGCGCCGAGCCGATCTTTATCCAGCCTGGGGACGTGTCCGAGCGCCTCCCGGGGACTGCTCAGTATGGAGAGCAGAGCTTCGCGACGGCCCCGGCGGGCGGGGAGCCGGCGAGCACAGCTCCGAGATCAGGCGCAGAGGCCGAGGGGGCTGCGGGCAGCGCCTCTTCCACCCTCCCCCAGCCCCCGCCGGTGCCCCCACCCCGGCCTGCCTGGCCCCCTCCCCAGCAGTGCCCAGCTGCGCCTGGCTCACCTGCTCTGGCCCCATGCGTCCTACCAGCCTCCCTCACCGCTTAGCTCACAGGTACTGCTTCCTCCTCCTCGGCCCGTGCCCGCGGGGCTGAATGGGATGGCTTCGGCCTCTCTGGACCAAGGGCCAACGGGGGTGGGGGGCTAAGCTCTCGAAGAACACGCTTGGTCAGCAACGTTCCAAATACCCGTGTCCAGGGCAGGAGACTGGCCAAGGTCCATAATGCTCGGAAGGCCAGTCCCTTATTTTGTGCGTAGAATAGAGCCTGACACATAGTAGGCGCACAACGAGTATGTATTGGATGAATTTTGAGCTTCCATGAGCAAGGCCTTTGAGTTTCTGGAAGCTGGGGCATAGGGCTTTAAAGACCTGGGAACCTGCCATCAGAGAGGAAAGGAACTAGGACTGTTTTTCCATCTATTGGTGCCATTGTGGTCATCACTCACTAGTCTGGCTCTGGGCATTTGACTCTTAAAATGACTTAATGTGTTCTTTTATAGACAGCTCGCTAGCCAGTCCCTGGCCCCAGATCTTGTTATCCTCAGATTTTGAGCAGAACTACCAGAATGTACTCTGGGCCCTGTTTTCAGGCCTCTGATCTTTCCCTGAAAAGAAGTAGCTTAGCATAAACAAACCTAGCATTCTGAGTCCCCATCAAACCTTTGAGGGCTGTGGACTCCTTTGAGAATCTGGCAAAAAATATTGAATCTTTTTTCCTAAAAAAATATGCAAACACATACATCTACACACACACACACACACACACACACACACCCTCTAGAGTATAATTTCAGGATCATTAGGGAACCCGAGTCTCTTGGGGCTCTGCCTAATGTCAACTTGTTTCTCCAGGGGTTTAGGACTGATTTATAATCACCTTCCTTCTGAGGATCACAGACCCTTTTGAACCTTTCAAGAATCTGATAAATGTATGAATCTGTTTCTAAGAAAAATGCTCACTCACATTGTCACACGTTGACAGACAACTTGAGGGGGGATCATGGATCATCAAAACTTAACCTAGGGCCCCAGACCAAGAACCATCACCTAGCCGCAAACAGACTCTGCCCCAAGGGCAAGTCTGATCCCCAGCTCTCTCCATAAAGAGTTCAGTTGGCTCTGCATCCTGCTGGATCATGCCACCAGCCTGTTCTTTTTTAAAATTTTTTTATTATTTTTTGGAGACAAGGTCTTGCCCTGTTGCCTGGGCTAGAGTGTCGTGGCGTCACCATGGCTCACTGCGACCTCAAACTTCTGGGCTCAAGCTATCCTCCCGCCTTGCCCTCCCAAAGTGTTGGGATTACAGGCAAGAGCCGGGGCGCCTGGCTGCCACCACCCTGTTCTGAGGGCATCTGAGTCATATATGCACATGGGTCTGACACCCGCCACCTGAGAGGCTGCCTCCACACTTTCTCTGCATCTTGGTCCCTGCTACCCTCTTTGTGTGGAAATAAGTTGCAGGTTGTCATATTCTGTCTGATCCTTGAGCATTCCTTAGCCAGAAACTCCAACTCAGGCAGACAGCAAGTGACTGGTAATTAACCAGTTTCACTCAATCTCAAGCGTCTGAGCACACCTTTCTTGGGTTTTGTTCTCACCTCTCTCTGCCGGCAAAGCTGTGAGCAGCAGCCCCAGCTGTAGAGCTTCACCTCGCCGAAACCCGTCAGATTTAGTAACCAGCACGGTAATTATGAGCATTAGCCATCCAGATGTGACTAGGTTCTCTGCACAAAACAACTCTATAATGATCTCACGCTTTCCTGCAGCTAGCCAGGTAAGGGGACAACATGCCAGAGGTGCTGGGGAAGGACAGAGAAACACAGGAAATGATGGAGATGTTCTGTCCAGAAAATTCTCCAGGGAATACAATCTGGTTTCAGCCCTTGAATTTGTTAGGGTTGAGCCCAGTGGGCCAAGCAGTCCTGGCCCTAAAATTTTTTAATTCCTCTAATGTCCTTCATGCCCATTCACTCAGTTTATGTCAGTGTCCACTCAGTGTTCCCGCCCTGCCATGCCATGGTAGACATCGTGTCCTCCCAAACTGCCCAGACACGCCTCTCCCACCAAATTCATATGTTGAAGCCCTAACCCCCAATGTGACTGCTTTTGGAGACAGGGCCTTTAAGGAGGTAATTATGGTAAATGACGGCATAAGGGTGGGGCCCCAATCCAATAGGACTAGTGTCCTCACAAGAAGAAAAAGAGACCCTGGAGACCTCCATCTCTGTCCACATGCACGCAGAGGAAAGCCCACGTGAGGACACAGAGGCCGTCTGCAAGCCAAGGTGAGAGGCCTCAGAAGAAACCAAACCTGCTAGCACCTTGATCTGGGACTCCCAGACTCCAGAACAGTGAGGAAATGAATGTTTGCTGTGCGAGCCACCCAGTCTGGGGTGTTAGTTATGGCAGCAGAGCTGACTCATACCCACACATTCGCAGCTGTCTCCTTACCCAATCCATCGTGTTCAGTCTCTTTCCAGCATTTTAACTCTAACCTTCTCTACTCTAGTGACATCTTTCTTCGGAATGTCCCCTCACAAACTTTGTCCATTCCTATTCGAAGAACTTGCTTAACATGTGTCCTCATCTTCTGATACCCAAATTAAGTCTCTCCTCCTTCAGCACCTTCCCAGATGGCCCTGGCTTGCAGTTTTCATCTTCCCCGCAGGCCTGTGACATCTTACCCTGCATCGCACACATTGACTTCTTTTCTCTCTGACTGTTTTGTGTGCATGAAACCTGGCCTTCCTATCAGAACATGAGCCCTTCGAAGTCCAGAGTTTGTACCCTACACTTGGCTACCTCACAGGACCCAGTATGAGACTGGACACAGAGTGAGCACACAGTGTTTGCTGACTAATTATTCCAATGAAAGTCATTTACTTAAAAAAAAAATGCTAGAAAGATTATGTAGTGCTTCATTTTCTAAAAGCCCAAGACATGTGATGTGTCTTAGTCATCTTTAAAGCCCACTGGAGCAGGGGTTCTCAGCAACCAGCTCTCTCCTGTAGCCCAGGCTCAGAGAGGTTACACAAGTTGCTCACGGTCTCACATCAAGTCAACAACAGAAGAAAGACTGTAGAAAACACTGACGACCACCCCCAGATCCCCCTTCCCCTCCTTTCATTTACAACTTTGTTAATCCTTTCTGTACATCAGAAGATTTGCAATCCTTCGGTTCCTTGTGACCCTCACCAATGCACTGGGCTGTCTTCTCACTCTCCAGATGGAAAGGAAAGGTCAGGAAACCTTGGATCTTCGAGATGTTTCTATTCCAAGAGATCTGTCGCAGAAGAACAGAGAGGTCAAGCCCTGGTCTGCAGCCCTTGAAGCCAGAGGCATCCAGAATTCAGAAAGGAACCATGCATTTGGAAATGTCCCCAGTGAGGTCTTGGGCAACATCTTGAAATCAGACACCTTAATATTTCTGCAATGAAATGTATGAAGTTTTACATGAAGTGGGTGTGAGGATAAAGTAACTTCATATCAGTTTAAATCAGATTTTGTCACTACAGGAGTTTTGGCATCAAACTTGTCAAAACAAAACAAAACAAAAAACTCTTGATTTTCAGAGATTCAGGAATTTGTAATCACAGATAAGGGACGGTGGAATGGTATCTCGGGCTTGATTATCCCCAAGGAAATGAATTTTTTGTTGTTTTTTGTTTGTTTTTTGAGACAGCATCTTACTCAGGGTAGAGTGCTGTGGCATCAGCCTAGCTCACAGCAACCTCAAACTCCTGGGCTCAAGCAATCCTCCTGCCTCAGCCTCCTGGGTAGCTGGGACCACGGCCTGACTACTTTTTTCTATTTTTAGTAGAGATGGGGTCTCGCTCTTGCTCAGGCTGATCTTGAACTCCTGACCTCAAGCAATCCTCTTGCCTCAGCCTCCCAGAGTGCTAGGATTTACAAGCATGAGACACCTCGCCCCTGGCTGAAATGAATGTTTGTGTAAGGGTGTGGAAAAGCAGCAATAGTCGAAAACAGGAAACCACTAACTGTGGAAGAAGTGAAGAGTTTCAGAGTGTGAAGAAATAATCCTGTCTCAAACCAAGTTGTTTCAGGCTGTGGTCCCTTTTTTCCAAGGAGTTACACAGTCTTCACACGGTGGGTGAGTTTCAGATGCCGTTGACTCAGCAGTCACTGGTAAGAGGCAGATGTATAGATTGGGCTTGCTCGGGGAGGCACGTGGAGGTAAAAATGGACGGAAGCTCCTTTCGAGGAGCCACAATCCCTGGGGGATGGCTCGGGCCAGGGGCAGGGCTGTCACAGACACAGAAAGGGCTCTTCCTGATGGCCAGAGAGGATTAGCTCAGGAGAGGCGGGATTGGGAGTGCCCGCTACAGGCAGACTCTTCCAGGTACAGAGCAGCCCCAGGAAAGGGGTGCTGGGTACAGGGGGAGCCCGATGGAATCCTGGGAGCCCGTGAGGGCTGGGGGAAGCATGGGACGCTGTCTGCTCTTCGTGTTAGTCTGTGCCGAGATGGCGTGGGCTCCAGGAACTGACCTGCCTGTGTGCAGAGCTTGCTTTGACGTTTCCCGCCCCATAGTGGGGTGGCTCTGCCATCCGAGGGGCTGGCTGAGAGTGGGATGCAGGGAGGGAGCCAGGAAGAAGGAGAGTCATGGTGGGCCCAGACCACACACCTCTCAGCTCTCTATCGGGCCAAGATGCTCAGTCTTCTCCATGGTAAGGGGCTCCCAGGAGCCCAAGGCCCACCACAGCGAAGCCTCACCTTGAATCTTAAGGCCGGCCTTGTTGCTGGCCTCGGCCCTGCTCTGCCTTTGTTCCCGGGGCCTAGTAGCTGACTCTTACCTTTTTCTTCTAATAGAGCTCTAACCAGAGCTCTTTCTGGTACCCCCAGCTCCAGTCTCTGGGTCTCCATCCCATTCTCAATCCTGCTGCCCAACTCCATGACACAGGACCTCAGGGACTAGGATTCTGGGGTCCAGATACTGTACTTTCTTCCCTGTGGCTGGTCTTTATCTCCTGCCAACTTCCTTTGATGTGCCCCCCACCTGGCCACAGTTCCTCCCACACTGGCTGCCAGGACCTCCCAGACCCTGGCCCTGCCATGGTGGGCAGGTCTTGTTCCAGGTTCCAGCCCTCCTGATCTGGGATATCCAGCAGCCAGCTCAGCCATGGTTCTGGCAGACATGAGTTTATGGTCATTGTTTAAAGAAGGGGTGGGGACTCCTTTATCAGTTGTGTAGTGGGAGCAGACATTTACTAGCGGCAAATGGCAGGGAGCTCTTGGGCTGGGGGTGTCCTCGCCAGTTTCATCCTAAGAGCAAAAAGAGAAATGGGTGAAAAGTGAACAGGAGAGGAAGGTGAACAGGAACAAGAAAGGAAAAGGAGGGGAAGAATCAGGAGAAGAGAGAAGAGGAAGGGAGGTGTTAGGAGAGGAAGCAAAGGATTGAAGGAGAATGTTTGTAGCCTGTTCTCAACGTCTAAACTGAGCATGAAGGTCTCGTCATCAACAGAGAGTCAAACATTGACATGAATGAAGATGGAAAGGGTAATTGAGCCTCTGTGTGTGTGTGTGTGTGTGTGTGAGAGAGAGAGAGAGAGAGAGAGAGAACATAGGAAAAAGAGAGAGGGAGGAGGGAGAAGGGAGGAAGGAGGAGGACTGTTCAGGAAGTAGGTCGGATAGACGTATAAGATGTATGGAAGTGGAGGGCTAATGAGAATGGGTGGATAAAAACTGATGGCATCTGGACAAAGGAATCCATGTTTGAAATTTTAGTGACGGTACTTCTGATTACTCCCTCCTGATTCCACCAACCGGGGTTTATTGAGGACTACTTCTGCCACCACCTAGCGCTGCACTTCTTCATTCTTCCCTGATTTTTTCTGAAACCCCACCCTCATCTTGACACCAAATTCCATTAAAGATCGGATGGATCTCCCACAGGTTTCACTTCAGGGTCCAGAGGTGTGTTATGACCTGTCAGATGCAAGAGTAAAATGAGAATAATAAAACCTTATTACAAGGCTTTTATTAGGAACACGTGAGAGAGCGTACACAAAGCACTTAGCAGAGTGCCTGGCTCTCAGCGAGTGCTCCATGAATGATAACTATCATCCTTCCTCCTTCTCATTCCTTGATTCTCTGTGCCCAACTGTCACCTTCTCCTGCCTGTCCTTCCTGCAAAATGCCATTCACTTTCATCCCATTCTCTTCCTCCAGGCATTTCAGCAGGTCATGTTTGTATTTCTCCCATGATATGTGTGTAGGTCCCTGGTTTCATATTCTTCCCACCACAATCTATGGGAATCTTTTAATCTGTGTAACACTTTGCAGCATAAACAAAATCCTATATAATCTTCTATAAGGCAGACATATACACAGAGGCCCAGAGAGGTGAATTGGCTTGCCCAATGCAGCACAGCTAATGAAAGGCAGAGCTGGGCCAAAATCATCCATTTCTCACTGTCCACAGAGGTGAGTCAGTGGTTCTTTCATGGTGCTACTATTGAGCATACAGACCTGGCTTTATATCTCCCATATAATGTTCTTCATGTTCTGGCCCACAAGAGGCCCTCCATCAGCGGCAGTGGATTCGCTTCCAGGCACCCAAAGGAGCTCCGGGGCCACCCTTGGCTCAGCCCCGCCCCATGGTAGAAGGGTCCCCTCTGCTTCAGTCTTGCTCTGCTCACACCTCAGGGGCAGGAGCCAGCACCGACCCAGGGCCCTGCATGCGTAGATGAGGGCTGGCCAGAAGCAAAGCCAATATTCCATTCTCTGATGGGGCAGGGAGAAAATCATGAGAAATTAGGCTTGTTTAAGTGTAGTTCAAACTAGTAGAAAAGAAAAGCAACTCCATGCTCCTTGCAACAGAAAGAAATTGAGATTTCATGAAAGGAAGGCTTTTTTCTCCGTGAGAGTTGTGAGATGTTAGAACGAGATTCCTGCAGAGGTTGTAGAAACTGCTCCCCTGGAGGTCTTTAAGAGCTGGAATGCGATTCGCTTTCCAGCGGGATTCGGGGCTGATGGCTGTAAGCACAGGGCGGGAGCACGGGGCAGAAGGAGGAGGGTTCAGGAGGCTGCAGGCCTGACTGACACTTTGGGAGGCAGGGAAGAGCTCAAAGGCAGGGTGGGGGCTGGGCAGGGAGGAGCGAGCAGGCCCCAGGAAGGCAGGAGGTCAGAGGGTCAGACGGCAAGAACAGTCACCACACCTGGTTCCTGGTGGAGAGCCCCGCAGGTGCCGTCTGATCTGTCCAATTGCTGCCTGCTGGCTGGCACGTGGGCAAGGTGGGGTGGAGGTGAGGAGCCCATTCTGGACCCTGGGGTTGATTGGACCCAAATGGACAAAAGCCAAGTATTTTCTCTGAGTAAAGCAGGGTACACAGGCTGGCCCATCAACACATTAAACACAAATAACTAAACTTGAAAAGCAGTCTCACGCAATTCTCCTTAAACACGGATGCTTGGGCCGGGCGAGGTGGCTCACGCCTAATCCTAGCACTCTGGGAGGCTGAGACGGGCGGATTGCTTGAGCTCAGGAGTTCGAAACCAGCCTGAGCAAGAGCGAGACCCGTCTCTACTATAAATAGAAAGAAATTAATTGGCCAACTAATATATATAGAAAAAATTAGCCGGGCATGGTGGCGCATGCCTGTAGTCCCAGCTACTCAGGAGGCTGAGGCAGAAGGATCACTTGAGCCCAGGAGTTTGAGGCTGCTGTGAACTAGGCTGACGCCACGGCACTCACTCTAGCCTGGGTAACAAAGTGAGACTCTGTCTCAAAACAAAAAACAAAAACAAAAAACAAGGATGCTTGGAAGTACTCCTTGAATACAAAATACCCCCCAGATTAAAGTGCCACACCGTCCTGGAGTGTCCATTTTAACTAAAGATTTGCTAGGGGAAGGGGGCAAGAGAAGGAGTGGTAGCACATTTAACTGGCAAGAAAAAAAATATAATTTTCATTTAACTAAATCTGGATATGTCCTGGAGTTGAATGCAACATTGCGCAAGCATGTTTTAAACAAAGCATGAGTCTTGGAAAGACCTTCCAGGCTTCCTGTGAGGTGAGATCCCTAGACCCCCAGAGTGAAGGTGTATGATAACCCTTTCTTCTGCTTTTGGAACACTTTGGTAAAAAAGTTTAAACAGGGCTGCTTTAGTATTTACAAGTCATCGTCTTATGCAACATCTCATTGGGAAATTCCACAAGCATTTGAGCACTTTCTAGATGCCAGGCACCATGGCCTTTAGGACAAAGAAGTGGGTATTTATATTTTCCCTGCTGTGGAGATGAGGAAATAGGCTCAGAAAAGATGGAGCAACCCCATCATCCCCCAAAGTTGTCATGTGGAAAAGCAGGGTTAGGAGTGTGAGTGATCTTCTGTGGCATGCCACACCCTTCCATCGTGCCTGCTGTCCTTCCGTGTCTCTGCCATTCCTCCTACACCCATTCCTGCCATTAAGCAATTATACAGCACTCACTGCCACGTGCCACACTCCCAAGAGACTTCCAGGCAGGAGGGACAGGTCACAGGCAAATGGGAACCCAGCTGGTGCCTGTGCCTTTTCTCCTTCTGCCTGTGGTTATGACATGGTCTGCTCACATTTACAGGTAAGGACATTAGCACGGAGTAACCAGCACCCCCAGGTCACAGGCCGAGCCTCCGATCCCGACGTTGAGCTGGTGCAGTTCCGGCTCAGTGCAGAGCCCCAGGTCTGGCTGTGATCACCCACTGAATGGCCCAGGATGGATTGCTTGCCAGCAAGCATTCACCCAGGGCTTGTTAGATGCAGGTTCTGTGTTAGGCTGGTGGGGGAACAAAGATAAATAAGACCTCTTCTGCCTTCAAGGAGCTTATAGTACAGCAGGATATTGACGCCCAATTTGTGCTAAACAAGATAAGGATTAGGGATTAGGGATGGGCTGGGGAGATGTGGCCACCGAGTGATGCCCCTCCTCCCATTCCTGCTACCCACCCCCCACTGCACTCCCCATCTCCACGTGGACCTCCCCCCTCTCTCTGCTTGTTCTAGTTGTCTCATCTTCATCCTCAGTCACTTTCCTTCTTTCTCTACTCTTTCCCAGCAGTCACCTCAACCAAACCCACCATGACCTGTGGTCACAAGATGATCCTTCTAAATCAGGTGTCCCTTAACTGCGGTCCACAGGCCACATGCCACCCGCCTAGGACATTTATCTGGCCCGCCGGGTGTTTCTGCTACAGCAGCCTGTCCTGCTTAGCAGCCCACTCATCCCGGGCCCACAGTGTGCACTCTCCAACGGTCTGAGGGACAGTGAACCGGCCCCTTGTTAAAAAAAAAAGCCTGCTCTAAATGGTGCTTTACGGATGATGACAGCACACCCTGAAGCTTAATTACCTGCGTTGGGAGCTGTTCAAGTGTTCACCCGCCTTAATCATCCCAAGGAGCCTATGACTCTATTCTTATGCCCATTTTATAGATGAAAAAGCTGAGGTTAAGTAAACAGCAAATAAATGGCAACGCTGGGACTGCCACTCAAGTATGACTCTTAGGTGCTATTCTTTTCGTTACATTTTTTTTCTGAAACCAGGAAACATTCCCTCTATATTTCCAGTAATCCTATACCCACCTTGTCTTTGGAGGATTGTTTTTTGCACTTTCCTATTGAGTGAAAACAAGGATGAAACCTTCTTGACCCGACTAAACCAGAAAAGCTTGAAAGACCGCCACCTGGTGGCTTTCTCGGTGGCGGCAGCGGAGGAAACTGGGCCCCCGCCTGCTAGCAATGGCTTTGGGAGTCAATGATCAGAAGTCTGTAATAGAGGTTGGAGTTTATTGACGACTGGCGATGTGCCAGGTGCTCTGCTAAGCACTTTAAGGGACTCCTCTCATTTATTGCTCGCATTAACCATGTGAGGTGGATCCTGTTACCTCCATCCCCATTTTAAAGATGAGAAAGCTGAGGTTGAGGTTAAGTAACCTGCCCAAGGTCACGCTGCTAGTAAGTCTTGAAGCTAGGATTCAAATCCAGGTTTGTCTGCCCTGGGTCCTGCTTTTGCCTCCCCAGACCTTGCACCATCAGACCACGTCCCACGTCTCCGGTCTCATCCCACAGCCCGGCTCACTGGCTGCAGCCACTCTGACCTTCTGTGTCTTCTTCCAGCCCATCCTCACACAGGGCCTTTGCACTTGCTCTGCTGTTGTAAAGGTCACCTCCTCGAAGATGCTTGCTATTCCAACCATCCATCCTAGTCGCCCCTCCCCAAGTGCAGTTCATCACTATCCCATTAACTCACTGCATGTCCTTCTTAGGGCTTAGTGCTCTCTGAAAGTATCTTATTTATTTGTTTGTTTGCTCGTTTGTTGTCTATATTCCACACTGGGAATGTCAGCTCTGTGGCGGCAGGGACTGCTGCACCCTAGTGCCTACTGCAGTGCTTGTGTACTGGCTGCTCCATGAATGTGTCCTGGATGGATGATCAGAAGGAAGCAGCTGGGAGAGAAAAGGCCCCACGACTGGTATTTTGCCCATTTAACTCAAAGGCCTTCTCATCTCTCCCCTGGTTGGCTGTCATCCTTGCCTCCTTCCTCTTCATACATCCAGGACCAGAGGTGAGCTGATGCTAGAGATAGGACCTGGTTCAATTTGACAGATATATGGCAAAATATCAGATGCAGTAAATAAAACATGGCTTGCATTTCTGGTTCTCGGTATTTGATATAGTTGAAGTGTCTGGGTTTTCTCGATAGTGGTTGTTGTTAATTCTTGTAATTAGCTTGTATCTCACAGGTATTGCTCCTGGTCACTTAAAAAGAGGTTTAATTGGTCATTCAGGCTGGGAACCTATTCTGTTCTCCAACTTTATTACTTTCTCCACCACATTCAGAACCTGGCAAGGTAGATTAGCATCTCAGGATTATAAACTGCCTGTTTTCACTCACCCACACTTGGATGTGCTCCAGAAAGCAGACACTGGTTTGTGAATTTGAATTTAGAATCCTGCACTTGTAAGGAGAAGCTCAGACCCAGGCACAATACCTAAGACCTGCTGAAAATACGAGCAGAGTACAAATGCTTACACAGATGAGTTTATAGCCAAACACAGGAACGGCCTCAAAAAAGGAAAAACCACGGTAGCTAATGGTCATTAAAGCTTAGTTGATGTAATTTCAGAGAACAAGGAGAGCCACAATCCCAATGAAATAAAACCAGGAGAAGTTAGCTCTGAGCCACCCGCCCGCCCCACTAGTGTGACATGGTGGCACAGCAGTGTTGGGGAGAGCCTTGGATGAGGAACGGGGTGACCTGGCCTCTCATCTGGGCCTGCCGCTATCTCACTACATGTCCCTCTTGAATCTGGGAAAATAAAACAGGGCTGGATGGGCTTTCATATTCCCTGCGGCTCTGATGTTCTAGGCCTTTGTTTGGGGCTGGGAGGCAGCAGCACAGTCTGGAGGGAAACAGGATAATGTTCATTCAATTTCCACTCTGTGTCAGCCACTGAACTGGGCACGGTGGCATCCAGTCCTCACGGCAGCCCTGCCAGCATGGTCTGTATGTTGTGGATGAGGAAAAAACAAGAAAAGGACGCTAGGTGACATGTCTGACGTGTCTAAAATTACATTGGTGGGCAGTGACGGGGCTGGACTCAAGCCAGCATACTTCCTAGTTTGCCCCAAGGCATCTGGTCACTTAAAAACCATCTCTACCCAATGCTCCAGAATATCTGATTCCTAGAAGTAACATTCATCTCTTCAGGAGCACGGCTCTCCCTCGCGCAGTGACGGGGAAAGGGAGATCTCAGCTGGGTTGTCAGATTTCCTGGTTTATTTCAGCACCATCCTCTGGCTCCCAATTAGGCAGCTCGGGGGTGGAAGCTGACCTTGTTGTAAGTAATGAGCAGTGGACCTTGCATCATAGGCCGACCCTACAGGACACAGAATGATTCTGTAATTACACCATCCAGTGTTCGTCGAGAGCCACGTATGTGCCAAGCGCTAACAGCAGCAGCAGCAGCAGCAGCGACAGCAGCAGTCAATGCCCTTTATGGAGCTCACTCTGCACTAGGCATAGTGATACACGCGTATTACCCGTGAGGGGGCAAGATGACCTCCCTGTTTTCTGATGTAGCAGATTGGGTCTCCATCCCTGAGAGATGAAACAAGTACCCTAAGGCTGAACCACTAGGATCAACCTGTTTCTGCTTCTATTAATGTATGGTGGAGAAGGTGTTAACTCACTACGTAAGCCAAGGGGCTGTATTTTCTGAATGAAAAATTGAGGCACATGGTCTGATGCATCGGCTGGTGATGGTGCAGAATCTTTGAGAAATCTGGGGGCTGTCTCGGTCAGTATGGTTCACAGCAAACTTACCTACCTCCTGCGGCTCCCTCTGTTCTGTGTCCCCCGCACCACTTTCTGGTCGCCCACATCTCTCCCACAAAGGCTTACCCCTTTGGGTTCCCACCCCCAATTATGATCTCTTCCAATCTATAACCAAACTTACCATTCTCGGGTTAAACAATTCCCAGATTATTTGGTGGGGAGAGTGGAATCTAGTAGCTGATTGGTGCAATTCACACTAAGGTGTGAGTGACTGACAAGCTGCCCAATACTGGCAGGTGTCTGTCCTTTTAAAGAGAAGTTAGTTTATCCACCAGACTGCTCTCCCTAACAGGATCCTAGCTGCCTGGCAGTGCAGGCCCTATGGGGGCAGGCTCGAGGGGAAAGGTGGAGATAGAGAGACCACCCTCCCCTGCTTTATCTCCTCTTTCCGGTCTCCCATCACAGTGCAGTGGCACAGGGAGAGCTCTTGGAAAACCCTACCGCACTTGTCCTGTTCGCACCATCTCACCTTTCGAGACCCTCTCTTCAGTGAGAAACCATTTTAATAAGGCTGTAATTTCGTTGCAGAATTTTGTAATTAAATATCCTTAAAAGAAATGAGGCTGCAGGTCCCTATCTCCCAATTTATCATAGACTTAATTCCCCAAGTTACACAGTGCTTAATCAAGAACGTCTCCCCATTGTAACTGCATGCAGTCTCCTGGCCTCCGAGACAGGAAGTGCCTGGAATTTATCATGAAGGGTGCTCTCTGTTCTTGCGATGTTATTGCTTCCCAAGATAAAAAATAAATGGTGTCTTTTTAGTCAGAAATAACAGGCTCTTCCTCATCTCTGCTGTCCTCATCCCAGTCCCACAGACTGTAACAGCTCAGAATGGGCGACTTCATTTAAGGAGCAAGCGTGCGCCCCCTGCTGGTCAAGCGCAGCCAATACATGGGTGTGTTGCAAAATCACAATGCTCTTTGGACTCCTTCCAAACCACAGGTGTGAGCACCTACTATGTGCCAGGTGCGGTGCTCACAGATACAAAGATGAGAAGGGCCAGGTTCCTGCCCTCAAAGAGCATAGTCTGGGATTAGAGACAAAATGTGAATATATATTATACATAATCCATAAAACCACATGTTAACATCTATTAACTTTATAGATGGCATCGCAGAGAAGGGAGAAATTACTTCTGTCCACAGAGATAAGGGAGGCTGCATGGTGAGGATAGCATTTTACCTGCATCCTGCAAAAGCAGTCAGATTTCAGCAAATGGAGAGCGAGGGAGAAGGGTTAATGTAAGGAGACTTAGAACGCTAAGGGGAAAGACACCTGAAGAATCATGTACTTTAATGACCTCTTTTTATGAGTGAGGAAAAGGAGCTTAGAGAGATCAAACGCCCTACAGGTGCAAGTGACGGAACAGAGACTGGAACCACGTCTCCAACACCAGGCTCTCCAAGAATTCCAGGCGGAGGGAGGGTGAAAGGCAGGAGGTGGAGAAGTGCCGGATAAACCAAGGAAATGGTGAATGGAGTCTGAGTCGCCGCAAGAAATTCAATCCCATTTACTGAGGAAGTGAAATGGTCTGGTTAATTTAATTTCCTAATTAGATAGAAGTTCTGCAGGAAGCCTGCTTTGTTAGAAATGTTTTTAAATTTTAAGAAACTTCCTAAAATGTTTTATTCCACTTTCCTGCCTTAGCAAGCAAAGTGAAGGCAACGGTTCAGCCGTTGATAACTCTGGATTTTGCAGTATCTCACAATATCGTAGATGTGGAGAACATGCAAACTTACAGATCCTTGAAGGGGTTCTTTAAATCTTTGACAGAAATGTATTTGCCTGTCATTAGTCATAGATGTATCTATTGATGAGAGGTAGTTGAGTCAAGAAATCTGATTAAGTGGGGGTCCTGGCTCAGTTTGCACTGGTTAATTGAGGTTTTTGTGGGTTATTTAGGGTGGTCCGTGCTGAGCCCCCAGCATAGCTCTGCCCTTACTCACCCTTTGCAGGGCTGTGCCGGGCACTGGGACTTCAGCAAGGAGCCCTGCAGGGTTCCTGGGCTTGCTCTGGGAAGGAGCAGGAGGACATTCCACTGATGATACTGGCTGGTTCATGCACACGCTTTCCCCACTGGGAACCCCCCCCGAAAAGTTATGAACAGTGGCCCTATCGATGTGGCTCCAGCCCGCGTGTGGCAGCCAGCCTCCCAGATGGCCCCCAAGGACCCCACCTCCTGTTTGTCCTGCCCCGTGTTGTCCCCTCCCACATTATACCAGGGCTGGTTTGTATAACCAATAAAATACAACAGAGATGAAAGTATGTCACTTCCTCAGTTAAGGTTAAGCTTTCATCTCAGTGACCCTTTTTCTCTTTCACATCACCAGTTATCATATCATGAGCATCACTATAGAGAGTCTCAAGTGCAAGGAACAGAGGCTGACAGCCAACAGCCGTGTGGGTGAGCCTGGAAGCACAGCTCCAGCCCCGGTCCAGCCTTCAGATGACAGCAGCCCTGGCTGACAACTTGACCGCAACCGCACGAGAGAGTCCGACCCAGAACTACCCAGCTAAGCCACTCTCAGGTTACTGACTCTTAGAAACTGGATGAGATAATAAATGTTTATTGTTTTAAGCTGCTAAATTCAGGCCAATTTGTCATGCAACAACAGATGCATGATGTGACTAATACACCAAGCCAAAGGCCTCTCTGGAATGGGGAGCCCTTGGGCACTGCCCTTTCCAGCTCCCCATCTGGGTGCCAGGGGTAGTCTTGACATCCTGGAATCCTAAATCTGGAAGGGGCTTTGGGCTTAGCTGGTCTAGCTAATGAAAGGCCGGAAGAGGAAGAGGCTTTGTGTGCAGCCAAGTGTGGACTACGACTCGCATCTCCTGATCGGGGTTCAGCCTTTCCTCCCCTATTTGCACTCCCATCTCCTACTCAGCTTCCCTAGTCACTACTGTTTCATTCATCAAGTAATTATAGAGTTCCTACTATGTGCTAGGTCCCGTGGTAGGCCCTGGGTCATTGTAGCAGCTCTGGGCACATGTGAGACCATGGTCCAAAGTTACCATTTGAATAGCAGGCATGAATTACAATGATGTACTTTGAAGGAGTGAATGAATGAATCAGAAGACACCACGTGCCAGTCCCAGTTCTGACACTAACGTCCTGCATTTCCTTTGCCATTCTCTGTAGATGAAGCTTACAGTCTGGTATGTAGTACAAAGTGTTAGATTACGAAATAGGACCTTAGAATTTCAGAACTAGAAAGGACCTTGGCAGGCAGGTGATGTGAAATTTTAGAGGGAAAGTAATCCCTTTGAAAATCAAATGAGATCTATGGGCCCCTTTACCTAACATACACGAAACATTTTGCTTACAATTTTGGGGGATTCCTGGAACATTTGAAGCCCATTTGTGGACTTCCCAGGAATCCATAAGCCAAGAACTCTGGATCTGGTCTAACCTCCTATTGTTTTAGGTGAGAAATGGAGCCCTAAGAAGGGAAATAATTTGCCCTACATCTCACCGCAAGTCCGTAGCAAAGTCTGTGCTTGAACCAGGTCTCCTGAGGTCTGGTCCTGAGCACTTCCCCCACAGAGCCCTGGCTTACAGGAAGCACATGGAACACAAGGAAACTAGCCCTGGCTCCCGAAACACAGGACTTCGGGAAGTCACACACTGATATATATTTTCTGTTAATAACTCTCAGGGACAGACGGAGTGGCTCAGACAACCACTCGTGTCTCCAGTGCTTGGCTCCAAGGCACCACTGGCTGCATCCTAAAATGGGCACTTGGACAGCACCAGAGATGGGACTGGCACACGGGTGAGTATTGAGGATGGAGGGAAGTAGAGGAGAGTCTGGTGGTGTGGGTGCCCAGTGGCCAAGCCTCAAGGACAGTTGGCTTCTCTCTGTGCACTGGCTGGTCCCAGGAGTTCAGGGGCTCTTTTGCCAGGGGGTGTCCACGCAGAGACAGAGGCTGGTCTCTCGCTATTGTGTAAAGAACCAGCTTAGCACAGTGTTGAAGAGCAGGGGCTTTGGTGCCAGCCTGCTTGGGTCAGAGTCTTGTTGTTCTACTGACCGGCTGTGCCGTCTTGGGCCACTAGCCAACCTCTCCTCCTGATCTGTAAAACGTGGCCCACGACAGCCTTTACACCATAGGCTTGTTGTGAGGATTAAATGAGTTTGTTTTTGCAAAGTGCTTAGAACAGAGCCTGACATACGATAAGTGCTATGTAAATGTGTGATACAATAATTAAGGGTATAAAATCCATACTTCTTTAGGCATGAGTTTTTCTCTGTTGAGTTCTTCAGAACAGACCACTATGCTTTGAAAATTTGTTACATTAAAAAAACTTTACTGAAGTGTAAGTTGTATGCAATCATATGTGCCTATTGTAAATGCACATTTAGAGGGATGAGTTTTGATAAACTTATATATTTGTGTAACCACCACCACAATCAGGATATAGAATGTTTCCATCACCCCATATAGCTCCCTCATTCCTCATCCCAGGAAGTCCTTCTTATCCCCAGCCTCAGGTGACCATGATTTTGCCACCAAAAGTTACGATGGCACATGTCTGTCAGTATGCAGTTGTTAGGCTGCCAAAATATGTGTACATATCCCAATATATGCATGCATTTACTTCTGTGTCATATATGTCTTGCTGCCAGACTGTGTCATACACAATAGGGAAGCTTAGTTTCTGTTTTATTTTTTAGATAAAAATAAATGCAAGAGGCCAGGCTCACACCTGTAATCCTAGCACTTTGGGAGGCTGAGGTGGGAGGATTATTTGAGGCCAGGAATTCAAGACCAGCCTGAGCAAGAGCAAGACTCCATCTCTACAAATAAATAGGAAAACCAGCCAGGATCAGTGGCATGCACCTGTAGTCCAAGCTACTTGGGAGACTGAGGCAAGAGGATCACTTGAGTCCAGGAGTTTGAGATTGCAGTGAGCTACGATGATGCCATTGCACTCTAGCCCAGGTGACAGAGCAAGACCCTGTCTCAAAAAAAAAAAAAAAAAAAAAAAAAAGCAAGAAAATTATTAAGCAAATGGAACAAATGAAAAATGAGGCTTGTTGGTAAATCTGGATAGACCACCTCCTTGCTATGTCCTCACATGACCTGTCTTCTATGCTCTCAGGGAGAGAAAGATCTCTGGTGTCTCCCCTTTCTATGAGGCAGATCAGGGCTCCACCCATATGACCTCATTTAACCTTAATTAATTCTATAAAGACCTTATTTCCAAATACAGTCATATTGGGGGTTGAGGGCTTCAGTGTATGAACTTTGGGGAGACACATTCAGTCCACTCATTCCACTCACCACCGTCATAACCCCGTGACCATGTCACCAGGCCCTTTCGCTCCTGCTGGGGCTGTACCTGCCCCTCTTGGGACAGCTCCCACTCGCACAGGCATTCTCGCCCTTTTGCTCTCTTCCTGTGGCTCTCAGCACGTCGCTGCTCCCCAGGAATGTTCCATGTCTTTGAACATGCCTTCACCTGGGCTAGAGTGCAATGGCATCATCGTAGCTCACTGCAATCTCAAACTCCTGGGCTCAAGTGATCCTCTTGCCTCAGTCTCCCAAGTAGCTTGGACTACAGGTGCATGCCACTGATCCTGGCTGATTTTCCTATTTATTTGTAGAGATGGAGTCTTGCTCTTGCTCAGGCTAGTCTTGAGCCTGTTGGTCTGGGCCAAGGGAAAGCCAGGCTTTCAAAGGAGCTGGATCTGCAGTCCAGAAAAGGAATTCCCTAGAACCCTCTCAACCCTCTCATGCTCACGGCTTCCTCCCATGCAACCATCCCCGCCCTCCCTTCTCCTGGATTTGCCATGCCACGTCCATCTCAGCAGTGGGAAGCCCCCCAGCTGCATGGCCATGGGGGCTCATGAAGGTTAACCAGGCCCAGGCTGCTGGTCCTCACGGAGGTCACTGTCACCCCGAGTCGTGCCCCAGAGCCGGGTGCTGGCCTCTTCCTGTCGCCGGGACATCATTAGAAATGTTAATTATTAATTATCACTAAAAGCCCTTTTTGCTGCATTGCTGTTCTTGATCGCTCTCACTATCTCTCTTTTCTCCCCTTTCTGTAACTGGATCCTGGTTCCTGGGTCTTCTGTTTTTCTTTTAGTCCTTTTCTCTGCTTACCTCTCACCTGCAGGCTGAGGTAAAGGGCCGCCAGCGACAGGCACCTAGAAACATCCTTGTGCTGTGGCATTCTGGCCAGAGCACCCACTTCCTTCTTTTAAAGCATCAAGGACTCAAGGACATAGAAACTGGGCAGAAGCCGGGCAAGAACTGGGGTCTGATGTTCAGACATGGGGAGCCACCTAAAAAGAAGCAATTTGAAGGCATCCTGAAAGGGTCTCCCTACCCAGAATGTCCCCTTTAACCTGTCGCGGTGCCCTGCTTCTACCCTTAGGGAGGCAGCATTGAGGGTGGGGGAGGGACAGCCTTGGAGCAGGCAGGTGGCATCCCAAGGCCCAGCATTGTCGCTACCCACTGGGAGAGCTTGAGTCACCTCTTTTCACCTCAGGCCACATAGTTCAGTGAAAAGAGCAGGGTTTTGGAATCAGGAGACCGGGGTTTGGATCCCTGCTCTGCCATGTACCTGCTGTGTGGCCTTGGACAAGTTAGATGACCTCTCTGAGCTTCATCATTTAAACATGGCAATACTCTTTCCCTTTTTGGGATACTGGGGAGTTTAATGAGATTAAGATCTTTAGCTCTGAGCCTGACACGTTGCAGGTGCTTAAAAAATGTTCCTGTCTTATCTATAAAAGAAGAGATGAAAAGTCCTTTTCCTATGTGACAGCTGAGGGGGTTGAATTTCCGAGCAATTGCTCTGTGCCAGCCACTATTCTAAATGTTTTATACATACTAACTCATTTAATCCTCATAACAACTTTACAATGGAGACACTATTATCATTACTATTGATGAGAGAGCGGAGTCACATAAAGAAAGGTTAAATAACTTGCCTGAGGCCATGCGCTGGCAAGAAGAAAAGCCAGGATGTTTTTTAGGGTGGTTCAGGGTCTAACACTGTGTCTCCAAAAATGTAGCCCATTGCCAGATATGGCTATTGAGGCCTTGAAGTTTGGCTAGTCTGAACTGAGATGTGTTATTATTAATGTAAATTATACACTTGATTTTAAAGACTTAGTACAAAAATAGAATGTAGAAATAGCTCATTAATAATTTTTATATTGACGTGTTAAAAGGGTAATATTTTTGATATATATTGAGTCAAATAAAATGTTATTAAAATTAACTTCATCTGTTTCTTTGCCCTATTTTTAATGTGGCTACTAGAAAATTTTAAATGACATGTGGCTTGCATTACCTTTCCTCTGGACTGCATGGCCTGGATACCCCTCTCCCCGCAGACACCTACTATACTGTCGCCAGCAATGAGGATTTGTAAATACTGAAGTGCTAGGTTATGATACAATGGTGAAGTCACTGTTAGCTCCTAAATGTGGGTTTTCAGGGTTTTGCCAATATCAGGAGTTCTGTTTTTTTTGAGACAGAGTCTCGCTCTGTCACCCCAGCCAGAGTGCAGTGGTATCATCACAGCTCACTGCAACCTCCAACTCCTGGGCTCATGCGATCCTCCTACCTCAGCCTCCCGAGTAGCTGGGACTATAGGCGTGCACCACCACACTGGTTAATTTTTCTAATTTTAGTAGAGACAGGGTCTTGCTCAGGCTGGTCTCAAACTCCTGAGCCCAAGGGATCCTCCCACCTTGGCCTCTCACAGTGAGCCACCACGCCCAGCCAGGAGTTCTATTCTTAAGTGGAGATACCTCCTTAAGAATGATGCTCCAAGCCTTTTCCAGGCCAGTCTGGGAATGACTTCACAGAGACTAAATCTTTGACCTTGAGTCTTTACCCATCTTCCTGCTGCCCAAACTGGGGGAAGCAGTGAAAGAAAAGAGGCCTTCCCTAAGACAGATTTTTTTCTTCTTGCCTCTGCCCCAGGGCAGGGTGGGGTCTCTCATCTAGTTTAACTGACATCCCCACCAGCTGCTTAGAGACCCCAGCGGTGGGAGAGGGAGGCAAGCTCTCAGCCTGGAACTGGCTGTCCTCAGGGTAGCCACAACCTGCTCCGCCTGCTCCGGGTTCCCGGGCAGATCCTTGTGTACTTCCCGTGACAGAGAGCTCAATGCTTCTGTCTGCCCACGTTGGATAGTTCTATTCTTTAGAAAACTCTTTTCTTTTTTAAGCCACCCTTTTCAGGGAGCTTAAATTCCAAAAATAACTCCTCGTTCTATTTTCTGAAACTATGCTTCTCCAAGTTCTAGAAAATATGGCTAGGATCTCAGTGCCCCCTAAGACCTACTGAATAAAACTCTCCCGGGGTGAGGCCCAGGATTGCATCTCTCTTTCCCTCTGTCACTCTGTCTCTCTTGTATACACACTCTGTTGTGAGAACAAGACCCACAAGCAGAGGCTCTCAGTCTTGGTGTCACAGTGCCCAATAGTGTGATCAGTTGTGACATATGCTACCAGTAACTTTTCCTAAAAATAAAGTAGCTCAATTTTCAAATGACTTACTTCTTAAATTAATTTTCACAGACTCAAAGGTTGCTTCTCTAGTAGTCTTGCTTTTACTCACTTGCCTTCTGGGGCACCTTCTTGAGTAGAAGACAAGGGTGTGGTGTCACTGCCACATGGTGGGCATTGTGCATACCCACAACTCATCTCATGTCTGTCCAGGGATGTCAGTGTTTAAGGAGTGGAAGGACAGGCCAGAAATTATGTTATACTAATATTGAGGCTTACTATGTGCATGATCTCATATATTCCTCCCACTAATCCTTGGAGGGGGAACCATTATTGGCTTCATTTTACAAATGAGGAAGCCGAGAAGAGGTTAGGTAACTTGCTTGAGGTCACCCAGCTGGAAACAAACAAACAAACAAACAAACAAACAAACAAACAAACAAACAGATAAAACAGAGCAAGGCCTTGATTAGGTGGGTAGGTCTTTCTATCATGTTGGACTGTAATTGCTCCATGACACTTAGAGATGACTGGGGAGATTTTTATGATCCTTGTCCAGGGACACTGATAAGGGAATCCTTCCGTCTCTCCCTGAGAGGACCCAGAGACATAGAACACAGGGACCAAGGCATGGCAAAGGAACACAGTACTATTCCTGGGACTCTGGCCCCAATCCCCAGTGTAGGGTGCAGAGAGCCATGCTTGACCCATTGGAGAACTCTTCTACTTCAATGAGGATAGCCTAGAATCAAAGCCAGCTAAAAGGGCTGCTGACTTTCATGCCAAAGTAGCTACTGAATTCTTGGCTTTTAACAGTTCAACTTGAGGAAGGCCATAGTTGGCAGAAAGAAGGAGAAGTCCTGAGACCCAGGCATGGTGCCTCTGTGCAGTGGGATTTACTTGTTCTGCTCCCACACAGGCTCTACCCCTCCTAGGGTACCAGATGGCCCCAGGAAGAGAAGCTGTGACATTTTCTCAACTACCAGACTCCTGCTGGAGACCAACAAGTTACCATGACAAATGTGACTTTGATTGTTGTGACAATGACAAATGATTGTAAGTTCCTTACTCTCCTGCAAATATAGGGAGGTCTGAAACTGGGGGTCTGTCATGGGAATGTGTTGGGTATGTGAATATCACCTGTCACATGAGTTCTGGCAAATAAACACAGTTGGGAATGGCTGGCCTAGAGGAATGCAAAGAAAGTCTAATCCAGTTTCCATGCAACAACCCATGGCATGTTTGAAATAGCACTCAGATTCCCCTGAACTGGCCCTTCTCCTGGACCAAAGTTTCCCTCAAGTCTTCCTTGCAGGCATGGCTTTCGGCTCTTGCACCATCTGACTGCCATTTTCAGGACATGCTCCTGTTTCTCAATATCCTGCTTACCCTCTAATGCTGAGGTTTAAGCATGGAGCCTCAGACAGGACTGACCAGTTCTGAGCACATTGAGACCACATTACAGTCTAGACCA
The DNA here is from genome assembly GCF_040939455.1 of Microcebus murinus. Taxonomy (NCBI): domain Eukaryota; kingdom Metazoa; phylum Chordata; class Mammalia; order Primates; family Cheirogaleidae; genus Microcebus; species Microcebus murinus. The sequence continues at coordinate 27,801,563 of NC_134117.1, read as the reverse complement.
GAGACACTTTACTTCCCTTAATGTAGCCAAGATTGTGTTCACTTTATGTATCATGTATCAACCACATAACACAGTTGGACCAGGCTGAGCCAGTGGCCAACTTACAGAATAACAAACAAATAGGTCATTTTCACATGGACTGCTGCCAAACCAGGTCTACCCCATCCGGTACTTGTGCAATTAATTTTTAACCGAAATGCAGGACTTTGCATTTCTCTCTATTCCATTCCATCACGTTGGTTTCAGCCCTGTGTTCCTTCCTGTTGAGGTCATTTCTTATTTCCATTCTGTCATCTGTAGTGGTAACTATGTTTCCCAGCGTTGTGTCTGCTGCAAATTTGATTAGAACACCTTGTCTGTCGTCTTCTGAGTCACAGGTAACAATGCCAATGAGGTCAGCACCAAGGACAGAGCTCTATGGCATGCCACTGGAGACCTCCTTTGGGTTGATACAGAAAAACTAATCAACATTCTTTGACTATGGTGCTCATCCAGCTATGACTCCACTTCCTGTCCTCTGACCCAATTCTCATTTCCCCATCAGGTCCTCAAGGGCACCAGGTAAAGCGTTTGTCAAGTGCCTTGCCAGAATCAAGATACATTGGGTCCATATCCTTGCTTTGATCTTCTGCCTGAACGAATTGCTGCTGACACGTAGTGGGCAAGATATTCACCTGACTGGGGAGTGGAGAAGGAAAATAAGTGGGTAAATGACTGAGAAGATAGGGATTTACTGTGAAAATATGGAGAAGTCCAGTTAAAGTTAAAGGGTTAGTACATAAACCTCTGCTAGAAAGTGTCATTTCACTCCCCAAATATTCATATTGTTTTCTTGTCTTTTCTGTTTTGTTTCTTTTGGTTTTTTTTTTGAGACACAGTCTCACTCTGTTGCCCTGGCTAGAGTGTCATGGCATCAGCCAGCTGACAGCAACCTCAAACTCCCGGGCTCAAGCAATCCTCCTGCCTCAGCCTCCTGAGTAGCTGGGACTACATACATGTGCCACCATGCCCGGCTAATTTTTTCTATATATTTTTAGTTGGCCAATTAATTTCTTTCTATTTTTAGTAGAGATGGGGTCTCGCTCTTGCTCAGGCTGGTCTCCAACTCCTGACCTTGAGCTATCCTTCTGGCTTGGCCTCTCAGAGTGCTAGGATTATAGGCGTGAGCCACCTCGCCCGGTCTGTTTTCTTATAATAGCTTATCGTGTATGATAATTGTTGTATACATTTCAATCTCCCCCATGAACTTCTGAATTTGTTTCCTTTTTCTTAAGCCAGCTCTATATCTCTTGTCACCAAATGTTTTTTTAAAAATACAAACTTTGACTAGGTGCAGTGGCTCACACCTGTAAGCCTAGCACTCTGGGAGGCTGTGTTGGGAGGATCTCTTGAGCTCAGGAATTCTAGACTAGCCTGAGCAAGAGTGAGACCTCATCTCTACTAAAAATAGAAAAAATTAGCCAGGCATGGTGGCATGCATCTGTAGTCAGGGGGCTGAGACAGGAGGATTGCTTGAGCCCAGGAATTTGAGGTTGTAGTGAGCTATGATGATGCCACGACACTCTAGACTTGGTGACAGATTGAAAGTCTGTCTCCAAAGGAAAAAGAAGGCAAACCTTAAGTCAGGAACTGTGTCGTAATCACTGAATAAGAATGTATGAAAATTACCCAGCCCAGAGCTTAGAGCAATGTAGAAGCTTAAAAGTATTTGTTCCCTTTGTATGCTCACAGCATATAGCTCTGGGCCTTACACTCAGTAGGTGCTCAATAAATGGAGGAAGGAATGCATGCATACATGCCTGAATGACTGCAGCGAGTGTGGATATCTCATATCCCCCTGGCATTCAGACTGCCGCAGCAAAGGCATGGGAATGATTATACCAGGAGACCTGGCACTCGGCTTTATGGTTGAGCTGAATCTAATAAGTACAAGTTTAATTCATGTCAACCAAACCAGCTTCACAAGAGGCTAAGTGTTAATCCAGAATGCAACATATTAATTTGCTCTGAGAACTATTGTCTGGCCTCACTTTGAGGGAAGACAGCACATGCCTGGCTGGAGGGTATAGACCAAATAGGCTTGATTAGGTGTGTGGGGAGGGACATGGGACTCCAGAAAGGGCAAGGCAGGAGCAGAGGATGAGCTCAAAGAGCATCCAAGAGAGAGGCCAGGGCTCCAAAAGAAGAAAAGTTCAGTTGGTCATCAGGTTCCAGAGATGGGCAGGGATTCAGAGTGGGAGACAAGCCAAGAGGGCAGGTGCCAAGTAAGTGCTAGAAAAATCAAGGATCAAAGGTGGGTATGCTCTGAGAGGGCCCTGGACTTTTACCGCAAATGTTCCCGGTATGCCCAGAACTTGCTGTTATTGGAGCCAGCTGCATGGTCCCTGGGGTGGTTTGGGCAGGTTGGAAGACCCGGATCTGGGTAGGCTGTTAAGACAGGTGCATCGGAATACACATTTTTCCTGCTCCGTATTGGAGAAATGCCACTATATTCACACTAACCAAATGCTCCTTTTAAACAAAATCTTTTCCTCTGTTAATCAAACAGCCTGTTATTACAGAAATACTTGCTTTATATTCCAAGCCAGGATGAGCTTTGCACTAAGGCAGTCCTGGGTTCAAATTCCAGCTCTGTTGCTTTTTGCTGTGTGATCTTGGGTAAGTTACTTAGCTTTTCCAAGCCTTAGTTTCCCCATCTGCAAACTGGGAGTAATAATAATGGCTACCTTATGGTACTGTTGGGAAATTAGATTTAACACATCTAAAATGCCTGGCAGGTAGTTGTCGTAAACTGTAACCATCATTATTAACTGTGTGACTTTGGAAAAAAGTCACTTAACTCCTCTGAGCCTCATTTTCACCATGAACAGAATGGCTATAAGAATTGTGAGGATGTGGAATGGAAAACATTTTGTAAAGTGTGTAGCACTCAATAAATGTAAAAAAAAATTATTATTACTTACAGATTGCTTAGATAGTTTAGGAAAGCCTCACTCTTTTAAATACCCACCAAACCCAAAGATGTGCCCTGAGTCAGGGATCCAGGGACAGTCGTCAGGGGGGGTCTGTGATGCCTTTGAAACCGTTTTCAAAGTGTTGTGAGCATCCACACACAACCTATCCTCCTGGCGAAGGAGTTGTTAGCTTTAGTTATACTTTCAAAGGGGTCCATAGTCCCCAGAAGGTCACTGCCCTAGGGCAACGAAACTATAGGAAAGCTGCAGCTGTGAACTGTGAACTCTGGTTCACACGAAACTGTGGCTGTGAACCCTGGGTGTATGCAGTCCCTCAGAATGTGGAGAGAGAACAGTCAGCACAGTGGACACCTGGGACAATTCCAGCCATGGGTCTATTTCCTTGGAGCTTTCTGCAGCACCCAGGGACCCAAGGTCCTACCCTGGTGACCTGCTTGTTTCTAGAAGCACCACACGTGAGCCTGAGCTAGCTGCTTATTCACTCTCCATAGCCTGCCCACTTGCAAAGGGCTTTCATGCCCTTCCCAGAGCGACCCCAAATGAGCCCTCGAGCTCATTTGGAATTATGGCCCCAATTTTGTCAGTAATGGAAGGGCTCAGCGATGCTCAGGACAGTGGCAGTTTCTGCGCAGAGGGAAATTAGCATGGGGGGGGCCCGGGAAGGGCGAGAGCTGGAGGATCTGTATTAGAGACCAGCTCTTCCTCTCTCCAGCTATGTGGCCGATGGAACAGGCTAATTCAAGGACTCTGTTTGACCACTGCAAAAACTTGGTGAAGAGCAGAGGGCAGGTGGGGGTCCCTCGTCAGATGATGGTATCTGATCCTGGCCACCTCGCTTTTTCACCCACCCCTGAGGATGGTGAAGGGGTGGTGGTGCCATCCAGCAGCAGTAACCCTTGTGAGAAGACACCATTGTCTCTTCCCCACCTTTGTCTCTCCCCAAGGTGGTCACATGTGGGGTTACTGTCCATAGTGACAGCCCTGGGGAGGAGGCTTAGCCCAGCTGCACTCCAAGCACTGGGAAACACCCCCTCTTGCTCTCTCATCTTTCCTTTGGCTTCGTGTGGCCATGCATCCCATAGGAGCATCGTGTTCTTAGAGCTGTTTGTTCTCCACTGGTACAAGGAAAGAGTATCCCCCGCACCATCCAGCCTACTGGGATGTGAGTTCAAAGCCCCAACTTATCATGGCACTAATAACTAACATTTATACAGTTATGTAGTGCAGTTATAAATGTTTCGCCAGCATTAAATGCATTTAATCCTCCCAACAACCTATCAAATGAATACTATTAAAACACCTTTCTAAGAGAGCAGGGAATTGGGGCATGAAGAGAGGAAGCAATGACCCCCCCAAGGTCACACACCTTGTGCCGCATTGCCTCTCTGGGAGGAAAGCTTCCTTTCCCTGCCCCGGCCCCATTTGCGCACGTCTGTATCAGGGTCTTGCTGGGGGAGTGGGAGTGAGCCAAGGTGAGATCTATGTATTCCTGGTTTGAATGGTATATCTGGCCTCAGTTTCCTCACGTATAAGGTGGGGACTGTTCATGCCCTACTTTCTTACAGAATTATTGTGTGGATCAAATGAGCCCCTGGTGTGAAGTCTTTGTAAACACTGAGCAGTGCCCCAAAAGGGACACCACCATTATTACCTGTTGAGCGGGGCTAAGAGGCCCAGCTGCCTGGGGCGATGTGCAGCCCCGGATTCTGCTAGGCTGGCAGCTGGAGCCCTCTCCACCTGCTTCTCCAAGGCCCTGATCTTCCCCCACCCCTGGTTTTCCTTCAGAGGAGTTGAGAGAAGGAATTTTGTCCTCCAGCCCAGAACTCGACCCAAATCCCAGGAGAAGAAAATGTGCCAAGACATTGACCTGTTTTGTCGACGCATTTGCCCAGGTGCCTGGCCAGCTCCCAACACTGGCGATCGATCCTCACCAGCCTCTTCCAGCCACTCGCTGCAGTTTCACCATCTCTGTTTTCATTTGCCCTCTACCCCATCCTGCCACATGGTAGGCGCGTCTGGTAAATGGGTGCCACGCTTCTGAGAAGACCAAACTCCGGATCTTAGGACACGGGGTGCAGGAGAAAGAGTGAACAAAGGAAATGGGCAGCCTGCCTATGTCATGTCTCTAAGATGGCCCCTTCTTGCCCACCTCCCACTGTTTGCAGCGGCAGGTTTGACTGAGCCTGTTTGGCCAATGGCTCTCCTGGCAACACGGAGGAAGACCCTGGCACTTGGGGAGACCTGCCCTCTCCCAGGCATCTCGCTCACTCTGAGGGGGGCTGCTTGCAGAGAGAGAAGCCGTTCCTGGTTGCCCTGGTGGGTTTCCAGGCTGGAGAGGGGAAGTAGCTTCAGTGAAGGAGGGACGTGAAGGGGCATCAGGAGTCAGCAGGCTCAGACCGGGGGGTGGGATGCTGGGCTCACTCTGCTGGCTAGGGGTCCGAGCTGCAGAGGGGCGTGGAGTATCTCAGCAGCAGAAAGGGGGCCTGCTTGGATGCAAGTGAGACTTACTGGGTAGGTGTTGCATAAACTGTTGCTTTTATAGATGGGGAACCTGAGACCCAAACAGGTGAGAAGGCTTGGCCGGGGTCACATGGGTGGAGGCAAAGCTATAACTATAACTGGATTTTGGGTCAGCCCTGGAATAACTCCCAGTTCTGACACTTATGAACTGTGTGACCTCAGACACCTTCCAAGGTGTTGGGGCCTCTGTTTTCCCCATCAGTAGAGCGGGGATGATGACGTTTACCTTGCAGGTTGTTCTGAGGACTGAATGAGATCATCCAGGCGTGCTCCACCCTTGTCTTTTCCAGTGCACACATCCCTCTTCCAGGCCGGGCAGCCTCACCATTTGAGGAATCCAGAGGCTCGAAACATTAATAATCTGGGCAGTTTTGAGGGCAGAGTTTGCCAGGTGTTTGGGTAGCAGAGCACATGCTGTGAAGAGGGGATGCAGATGGGCGAGAGAAGCAGGGGAGAGGGTGGACCGCCCCCCACTGCTGGCTGCACTTGCTCTCCTGTGTTTGGAGTCCCCTTCTTGATGCCTTTCCTTCCTGTGTCTCCTCCTGTGACCACTCTTACTTAGCCATAAATAGAAGTACATTCATCATTACTTTCCGTTTTTAATGAATAATATACTATAGCCCCTGATCTGAATTTTAAATCCACATCTCTCTATCTCTCTCTTTTTCTCTCTTCATCAATTTATTCAATATTCGTTCATTCAAGAAGTATTTATTGAGCATTTGCTATGTGCCCGTCCTTGTGCTGCAAGTTGGGCATATAGCAGTGTACAGAGCTGTCTACATTCCCTGCCCGCATAGATCTTATCCTCTCATGGGATGATTACTCACCTCCATGTCCCTCATTTAATATATTTAGTCTCTATTTTTATCATTTTGTCCCTTGGATGATGTGTGTGTGTGTGTGTGTGTGTGTATGGTCCTCCTTGTAGAACAATCCCCACCATGGCTAAAATCCATTGGCGGGTGTAGCCAGACTTGGCTAACCCTCGAAAGAAAGCAGAATAAGTGGCAAAGTCAATGAACCCCTCCTCCCCAGGTTCCTGACCCACCATGCTATTTTCCAGGACTTGACAACCATTTCAGTTTGCACAAACAGCAGGTGACAATTGGCTGTCTACACGGCTCTCTCTCCTGTTGCTCTGCAGAGTCGCTGGGGCAGGGCTATGTGTGCTCCCTGGGGAACATAGTGCTGAGCATATGGTAGAGGCTCAAACATATTTGGATAAACGTGGGTAGAGGGTAAACAGATAGTCAGAGCTTCTTCGAAATGTCCGGGTGAGAGCAGGACAGGCAATCTACTGATCTGCTTAGACGGAGGATGTGCAGCCATGGCAGGCTTTATCCTAGAGCAAACCTAATCCAGAGCCTTCACAAGAGGGATGGAGCATGGTGGCCCTTTGCCTCTTCCTAGTCTGCTTCCTCCTAGAAACCCAGTTGTTAGCGTTCCCTGCAGCAGCTGAGGTTTACAGCGTCTGTGAGTGAGGCAGTGTCCTGCTTGATCCAGAAATGCTGTTTGAAAGAGCAAAGACAGGCCAGGGAGAGGAAAGTTGGCTGTTGCGTGCTCAGTAAATGCCTATAATCTGCTCAGGGAGGTGAACCCGGGGCTTTAACCCTCCGAGCAAGAGATTAAAGGTCTGGACTTGTGATTGCTGCTCGGCTGGGGATCTCTGCCATACACCGACAGGAGCCCGGAGAGCACAGCTGCCGCCGGAGGGAGTCAGCGTGGGGGACCGCCAGTGGCAGGCTGTTGAAAACAAATGGGGCAAAGAAACGATTCCGATGCTATCGATTGGAGCTGATGTTTGCAGAACAGCCGGAAATGACTTACTTGGCTTCAAAACCAATAGGGAAACCGAAGTCAATGAGCCTAGGACAGACCTTGCAGGACCCTGCAAAGGGATTTTGTGTCCCCAGTGCTTCTCCCCTCCCTCCCAGAAATACCCACAGGTTATTAGCTCGCCCGTCACAACGCCAGTGAAACCCTGGCCTGGGGGACGGGGGGGGGGGGGGGGGGGGGTACTCCCAGCTGCCCCTGCGCCTCCCCCGCCCACTGCTACCTTGGCTGGCCTCCGGCGTTGATGTTCCTCAGCCTCCCACCGGGCTGGCTGCTCCACCGCCACATCTGGCCTCGGGCCCCCTTGCCGCTGTCATCAAGGCTTCCACTGTGCCTGGAGATGCGGATGAGCGCCTTCGCCCCCTTAGGTTAGCTGCGACAACATTGGAGCTTTTGTTCTTGTTGTCGTCTACTTAAAAGGAGCTCCACTAGTCAATTACAAAAACAAATCAGGAAAGCCAAGTACAAAAGCCTCGAAATGGACGAGTTTGCCGAGCAGGGATCTTTCAATCCAAGACAACTCAAGATGAGCTCAGTGAGCACAGCCTCCTAGAAACCCAGGCTCTTATTTTTTCTTTTCTTTCTCTTTCTTTTTCCTTTTCTGTTTCCCGCCCCCCTCCACCGTGTGTTAGTCTGGGTCTTCCAAGACCCAGATGCCAAGATGGGATAAAGGAGTGTGGGTGTTACGAGGGGGAACACCTGTGTGAGGACTCGGCGGAGCTGAGACATGCTGGAAGAAGCGATGTCAGTCTGACTGTGAGTGGAAGAGAGAAAGGGAGGGCGGGGTAGGGTGGCAGGAAGGCTCTGCTCCCCTGCAGTCTGGGGAAGGCTCAGCAAGGCCGCTGTGCGGTTTTTGGTTTTCAGGACAAAGCTGGCTTTCAGAGACGCCCGATGTCTCCCAGGAAAGGGACCTGTTTTAGCATCCTGGCTGTGCTCAGCCTTCAGCTAGGAGCAGCCCCTGGGAAGTGTGGCCTTGGAGCAAACTAGCTGATGGATTTCAGAGCCCAGCACCGGAGCCTGGTCAATTCTGCTCCCAGCAGGTGGGGTCTGCCAGGCACGTTCTCACGGCCTCCCTAACCCTGTCTGCACTGGCATGCCATGAGCCGACTCAGATTCATTCTACGCTGCAAGGGACTCTGAGTCTTTCTCTAGTCTTCCTCTAGACAGCCACATGGCTCGCTTCCACTATTCCCTTCTCTGCGAGGCCTTCCCTGGCTACTCCATCTACAATGGCCACTTTCTGTCCATTCCTTTGCCTCCTTCCCTGCTTATGTTCCTGCCTAGCTGTCGTCACTATCTGACCTACCATACATATTTTCTCATTTATTGTGTTTATTGTCTCCCCTACTGGGATACACATGTCACGAGGGCAGGGATTTGTATCTATCATGCTCAGTGTTGTATCCCCACTGCCAAAATAGTGCCTGGCACTTGACAGCTGTTTGCTGAATAAACAAAGGAATGACCATTGCTCAGAGTAAGCTTTGGGCTGAGTATCCCCAGCAGCTGTGCAGACCTCAGGAGAAGGGCTGCCTCCTTCAGAGCTGGAGAGAGTCACATCCCTTTCTAAGAGCTAGAGAAATAGGTGCTGTGGTGCGAGGATTAATAGCATGGGGTTTGGCATTGGACAGGCTCAGGTACTGGTGCCAACTCCACCACTTACCAGCTGTGTGACCTTAAGCAAGGCACTTAACCTCTCTGTGCTACAGCTCCTTCATCGGTGAAATGAGGACAAAAATCTAACACTCTTAGAATAGTTTTAAGGTTGAGAGGGTTCTCATTACTCCAACTAAGACTTGATGAAGACTTTTCCTACTTAACAGTCAGCACTCACTAATGGTTTATCAAGAAACTACTTTTTTCTACTGAGGGAGAACTTCAGCTCTGCCCACTGCCCCAGATCCTTTGGGGCCCTTTTGCATGTTCCTCACTGCCAGTCATCCCCTCCGCCAAAACAGCAATGAGGTTTTAGAATTCCCTAACCCCAGATTTCCATCATAACTAATAACTACCACTTCCAGCGAGGCAATTATTTTGCATATATATTATATAACTTAAATAATTATAGCTCTGTGATGACAGAGACAGTGTTATCTGGTCCCCTGCTGTGCCCTCAAGGTCTGGTGCTAAACAGGTACTCAGCAAATATTTGTTAAATCATCACAGCCAACTGGAAGGTTGCCATTATCACCCCTGCTTTACAAATATGGAGACTGAGGCTCACCCACAGTCACAGGGCAAATAAGTGGTGGAGCCAAGACTGGCTGGATCTGTCCAGATCCAGATCCAGATCCAGCCAAGCCGGATCTGTCTGACCCCCAAACCTGAAAGTTTTCTATTCTATGAAGCTGCCCAGGAGATGTGGTTCTTTTGTATCATCTTTACCCAGAAGGAGAGCCCAGGATGTAGGCACAGACTTATGGTGGTCTCAGAACTCATCCAGTTCCAAGGCTATAGGAAGTACCAGGGTGCTCCAGTTCAGCATTGGGGTGAGCTGTGAACATCGTGCCTTTAACCCATTGACTTTTATTGCCAGCACATTCTTTTCCAGGTTGGGTGAATCAGCCTTGGCTGGCAGGTAGACCTCTCTTAATTTTTTTTTAGCTGCTCCTGAATTCTTGACAATGTTGAGTCATTCCTTGGCAAGACATTGCCAATGTTGTGGCAGTTGGGACAACTGATGTAAGCCAAATGGCTTTGTTATCTAACCTATAGTTTTTCTTTAAACATGGAACAGAGTTTAACCCTGTTCTAGGGAGTCTTTGAAAGAGCAGTGGCAGTCCTTTACTCCATGCAGAAGACTTTCAAAAATCTCAAGGGTGGGTGGAGGTAGGCGGAAGACAGAGGGGGTATATTTGTAAACTGCAAATGATGAAGTCTTTTAATAATTCAAGCTGGGCTATTGGTGCTTGAAATAAGACTCAGGCATGCACACAAGTACACAAACACCCTGTGATGAAAAACCTCAGTCTTTATTGTACAAACAGCTGTGTTTGCCTTTAAATGATGCAATTTAGGCCAGGCACAGTGGCTCACGCCTGTAATCCTAGCACTCTGGGAGGCCGAAGTGGGAGGATCACTTGAGCTCAGGAGTTTGAGACCAGCCTGAGCAAAAGTGAGACTCTGTTTCTACTAAAATAGAAAAAATTAGCCAGGTGTGGTGCAGGCCTGTAGTCTCAGCTACTCAGGAGGCTGAGGCAGTGTGATCACTTGAGCCCAGGAGTTTGAGATTACAGTGAGCTATGATGATGCCACTGCACTCTAACCAGGGCTACAGAGTGAGACTCAGTCTCAAAAAAAAAACCAAAAAAAAACCAAAGATGGAATTAAAATAGTGTTGCAGATAAGGAGAATGTGGCCTTATCAGATAAGGAGAGTGGATCCTACTTGAGAATCTGAGGAAGAGTGGCTAATGGGTATGGTTTATGAGAGACATCTCAAAGGCTATCTCAAAATCCCCCGACCCTCATTCTGCTTTGGGGGTGGTGACTTTTCACCATCAGTACTGATAGAAGACATGGCATTGGGCCTTTTATTAAAGTTCAAGGGTACAAATATGAGTGAAGGCATATTAATGCACGTGTGCACAGTAACACTTCAGTCCTTTTCAATGTCAGCCACCCAGCTGATGCCCTGGAAAAGCTGGGAGAGTACAGGAGATAAGGTGTAGTTTGGTTGTGGAGTGGAAACTTGTTGTTTTTACTCACTTAGCCTATATTTTCTAGATGCAATATCCCAATTTTTCTTTGGGGAACTGTCCCTCCTCAAATCTAAGTCCATGGAATTTCAGTGGACATGTGACCTAGGCTTAGCCAATCAGAGCATTGCATTCTCTTGGCCACTGTAATTGGTTCAAGAATAGTCATGTGATTTGAATCAAGCCAATAGGAGCCTTCCCTGGATTTGTGCTGTAACTATTGTGACAAAGTTATATTCTCCAGTGTTGCTAAGCTGGTAGACTGTAAATCTGGAACAGCTAGTTGGAGATAGAGGGCAAGATGGAGAGAGAATCTGAGAATAAAGCCAAGGCAGAGGAAAGCACAATGGAGAAAGGACAGGACACATTCCTCAGGATATTAGAAGTTCTGGATTTTGTCATTCCAGAAGCCAGTCAACCCTTCTAATTTTAAGTTATATGATATAGTAAACTAATAAATCAATCTCTCCCCACTACCGTTTTTTGCTTTTGCCTAAGTTTGTCTCCCAAAACTGAATTTTGACTAATATATTTTGCTTATTGACTGCTTTTTTTCTCCCACCAGACCATAAGGTTCCAGAAAGCAGGGACTTTTGTCTTCATCATCATTGTATTCTTAGCATCTAGCACAGTAGAACTTCAGAACTAAACTGCAGAATCCAAAGAGAAAATCTGTCAAGAGAGTTCACTTTATGCAAAGTAGTCTTTTTTTTTTTTTTTGAGACAGAGTCTCACTGTGTTGCTCAGGCTAGAGTACCATGGCATCAGCCTAGCTCACAGCAACCTCAAACTCCTGGGCTCAAGTGATCCTCCTGCCTCAGCCTGCCGAGTAGCTGGGACTACAGGCATGTGCCACCATGCCTGGCTAATTTTTCTCTCTCTCTATATATATATATTTCTAGTTAGCTAATCAATTTCTTTCTATTTTTAGTAGAGAAGGGGTTCTAGCTCTTGCTCAGGCTGGTTTCGAACTTCTGACCTTGAGCGATCTGCCTGCCTTGGCCTCCCAGAGTGCTAGGATTACAGGCGTGAGCCATGGCACCCAGCCTATGCAAAGTAGTCTTGAGCAAAAAGGTAGTCTATCCTGTTCCCCTCGTGCAGAGGCAAGCTAAAGAGATGCATCTCTTTTCTGGGCCATTGTGCAAAGGGCCTGGGGGGAAATATCAGAATGGACTATGAGGAAGACAGTGGAAATTGGTCCAGAGAAAGATATCGACAATGATTATCAATAAGAAGTAGGCAAGTGCTGATGTTAGTATTCAGAGATGAGATGAAGAACCAAACGGGGATTGTGAAACCAGAAAAGGAGAATGTGTGTCCAGAGGTCAAAAATGGCAAGTGGGAGGTAACTGGATGAATTTTGGAGACAGAAGTCAATATCTGCAGTTTGGCATTTGATGGAGAGGTCAGGCCCATTCAAAAGGGGTGGCTTAGTTCATTTTCTGTTATTATAACAGAATACCAGAGACTGGGTTATTTATGAAGAACAGGAGTTTATTTGGCTCATGGTTCTGGAGGCCGGAAAGTCCAAGAGTGTGGTGCCAGCACCTGGTGAGAGCCTTCTTGCTGATTATCCCATGACAGAAGACAGAGGGCACAAGAAAGCCAAATTTACTTTTTAACAAACATACTCACTGTAACTAACCCACTTCCACCACGATGACATTAAGTCTGTCATGAAGGCAGAACCCTAATCATTAATGACCTAATCACCACTTACTAAGCTCCACCTCCCAACACTGGTGCTTTAGGGATTATATTTCCAACACATGACCTTTAGGGGACACATTCAAACCATAGTGTGGGGCAAGATGGGATGAGGAGGGATGAGACGATCGGGTGCCTTCCCAGGAGGCTGGACCCAGAAGGTATAACACAGACAACATATCCCACTTTCATCATTCTCTTGGAACTTTTAAATTTTGTGACAGAAGTTGTTGGTATCCTTCTTTCCACTCTGCCTTTTATGGAGGTGAATTAACTTGCATGGGAGAAATGAGTAGTGGGCTTTGGAAGCATCTCAGTATGTCCTGGATTGTCCCATAATTATGCATGACCTTAGGGAGCAGCCTCTGCCCAGGTACTCTGTCTTTCAAAGTTAATCCAACTGTTTGAGTCATTGTGTCATTCCCGTCTGTTACCCAGAAGAGACCATGTTAAATTTCAAGCAGGCTCGGTTCACCTGGTATCCAAACACTTCTAAGCCAGGAGCCACTTCTTCCAGCATCAGGCTCCTCATTGAATCTGTTCTCAAGTCTCTATCTCCGGATGCAGTGCTCCTGAACAGAGGCAGAGGAAAAATGTCTCCACAGCTGAAGTTGAACATTTAATGAGCCTGAGCCTTAAGTGTTGCTGGGGGTGATGGAACAGGGACCAGCAATCAATGGTTGCCTTATTTTGAATTCCTAACTGCACCCCATAGGAAAATTTGTTCAGTCTCCTTCCTTCCCCATTCTCTGACTCCCTCAAATCCTCACTCTGGCACAAATCGGGAGCTGCAAAGGAGAAGGGGACTCAGCATAGCTCTTTTCCTCCATGACAGAGTCAGAGGGTGTAATTGATGAACCAGGAGACTGGATATTAATCCCGGCTCTTTAAGACCTTCATACCTTGGCCTCGGGAAAGTATCTTCCCATTCTGAGCTTCGGTGGCTTTTTGATTCTGTAATTCTGGATAAAATAGTCCCCCACCCCCTCATTTGTGTGTGTGAGGGGGAGCTGAGGAGGCTGAGCACTTGGCCTCGGTGCCTGGGTCTTGCCTGGTGAGATGTCTACAATCTCTGGGCTGAACTTTGCTTTCTATATGTGCCCTCTCAGCCACACCTCCCAGCAGAGGCCTGGGTTTTTTAGTTGGGAAATCCAAAGTTGGCAAAAACTTTAAGAGGAGACCAAAATGTTGGGCCACCAGAGAACCACAGGGGTTTCAATAAATGGAACTTCAGCATTTAAAAGATTCAAGTCCAATTCCCTCAGAAAAGTTCCTGAAAATAAAGATTATTCACTTAGACACCCAAAGATAGCATTTACGAAAAAGGCACTTTGTGGGGAAATCAATCTTAATGTTGCCTTTCACGATTCCAAATCCCTACGCACTATTAAGAAGTGGCCCCTTAACCTTTCCTTGGGTCTCTGTTCAGCCCTCCCTGGCTGGACCTATTTTTGCCTTGAGGCTTCTCTGCTTTTCAATAATGACAGTTATGAGAAAACCAGAGGATTAGCAGTGGTACAGGCACCCTATGCTGAGCAATGATACCAGAAAGGGTCCTGGTCATTTGGTTCCCATCTACAAGCAATTACAAGGGAAGCAAAGATAGTGATAGGGAACAAACGTCAGCTCAGACACTTAACTTTGTGATTTTCTCATGGAAGTCTCATACTGAGAATCGTCATTTGGAATCCTCTGCCCACCACTCATGCAAATTGTTCTGAGTATCCCAAGGGAAAAATAAGCAAAACCTTCATGTTGTTTTTGGATTAATTTTTTGGTAGCTTAGAAGTTAGGACAATATCAAGTGATTAAAGTGAACAATGACATTTCTTTCTTGTCTTAGATCAGTTTCTTTGTACCATTATAAGTAATATTTATATATTTTTGAGTAATAGTATGGCATATGTATAAAAAGTATATTATGATTCATTCTATAGATTTTTCTTAGTTATCATGCAGATTTGGGGTTCCTTTGCAATAATTCTGGGGCCTCACTAAGTCTATTGTCTATAGATTGGAAACTTCTATAACAAAAAAAAGTACTGATATCATATATTGAATGTTTCATACATGTCCGCCACTATACTAAGTGCTTTATTTATACTATTCCACTTGATTCTCATGAAAACCTTGTAAAATAGATATCTGTATTATCTCTATTTTATATATGAGGGAACTTAGGCTTAGAGAAGTAAAAGAACTCATTTTACTTGTGAATAGTAGTGAATGGCAGACTAAGCATTTAGAGCTACCTGCTTCTGATTTCAAAACTCATGTTATTAATCACAGAACTAGCATTTGGTGTGTACTGTTTTACATCCTTTGTAACTGGCTACTTTCAATTTAGTTCTTTGTGTCTTCTGCAGATCTTGGCACATGGAAAAAGCTCAATAAATGCTTCTTAATTAATTGATCAGTGGTGAGGGTTTTTTCCTTGATTTGATTCCTATGATCTTATTATTTATTTCCAAATAGTAGCATTTTCACCTTCTTGAGTATAAGCCATTGAAGATCTTGGATGGCCTTTGTTGACAAGTATCATTTTAACTTCTGGATTCCAAATCAGGAATTAACAGATTGATGTCAGAAAAGGAACTGAAGTACAGCTCCTGACTCTTGATCTAATTAGGGAGCTTGATGAAGATTATTTTATTTACAGACTATGAGTCATCCATTTCATTTCCCAGGGCATTCAGCTAAACTTATTCATTACCACCACCATCACTATCACCATAATAACCATCATCAGTATATATTTACAGAGCTCTTTATGCTTATAAGACACTGTTCTAGATTATGGGAGTAGATACAAAGAGGTATGATACATGTTCTATCTTTGAGGAGCTGCCAATCCAATTGGGAACCTATGGAAGGCCTCAACATAGAGCCGTCAGGGAAGAGTTATTTGGAAGAGGGGAGGAACACTGTTAGAACTTACAATATTCCAGATAGAGGGAACAACATGAGCAAAGGCAGAGAGATGTGGAAGTACATATTTTTAAAAATCCACATTTAAAGAAATGTTAGCAGTAGATTGGAGGGTATTTAAAAACTATAACCCATCTGTAATATATCTTATGTGGTGTGAGGTAGGGATCTGGCTTTGTATCATACTTTCTCCATATGGGTAGTTAATTGTCTCAGTACCATTTAATGAATTGTCAATCCTCTCCCAACTAATTAAAAATAAGACCTTTTCCATAAACCACATTCCCTTAAAGACTTGGGTCTGTTTCTGGAGTCTGTTCTATTTCATTGTCCTCTTTGTCTGTCCCTGAGCCAGTACCACATTATTTAAGCTCACAGAGCTTTGTAATATGTCTTGACACTTGGTAGGATGAGACCCTCTCTTTGTTCTTTTTCAAAATAGTTATGGCTATTCTTGCACATTGACTCCTCTGTATGAATTTCAGAAGTTGCTAATCAAATTCCCTGAAAAATCACAGGTGGCATGAAGAGAATGCCGTGAGGCATAAAGGAAGTATAATGGGCCATGAGGCTGATAAAATAGTTTGAAGGTCAAATAATGGAGGCTTTGATTGTCCAGCCAAGACCTGCAGAGTCCACAGCACTTCTGGGCATTTCTAAAGAAGCTGAGATAACTTTTGGGATTCAGGCCCCTCCCTTAAGAACCTTGTCTGTAATGCCTTGCACGAAGATTGCTAGAGACTGACCAGAACACTCATGTCCCCAGAGCCCTGCATGGTGGGCTGAAGGGAAAGCTTGGCCTGTGTCGAAAGAGGAAAGGCTTGTCCATCTTGCCTAGTCAGAGCTCAGAAGTGACCTGATTTGGAAGCCCCAAGGCAGCAGCTCCTTTCTTTCTGCCATGGTCTTTTCACTGCCTCTGCCCCTTTTCACACACGCAGCCCTCCCTGGCTGCCATCTGTCACAGTTACAGATGATTGGACAAGGATAAGGGGACAGAGTCAGCCGCCCATTGTGTCTTCCTCTGAGGACTAATGTCAGCCTTGGATCAGAAATCACAGGAAGCAACCCTGGCCTTTGGGTGAGGGGAGGGAAAGTGTGGGCTCCTCAGACAAGTCTCCGAGGACGGGCTGCCCTCTCATCCATCCCATTCCATTAGCTACAAGACAGAGACGTGAGAGCAGAGAAGTGCCTCTCCTCTGCTTGCCTCTTCAGATTCTCTCTTCTTTGGTTTTTATGTATTTCTTTCACTCAACAATTATTAATTGAACACTTGCTATGTGTCAGGTGCTGAGTAAACAATGTGGACAAAATAGACTTACTTTCTGTCCTCATGGAGCTTACAGTCTGGTGGAGGAGACAGCTAGCAGTAAGCTAACTAACAAACATCCACATACTTCTCTTCTCCTCCAAGCACAGCTCTCCCCCAGGAAGCCTTTGCCAGAAATGGATGTAGGGGTGTGGGGGTGATATGTAAATAAAAAAGAGAGGGCTCTAGGAATATGAGCCTGGGGGGTGCTTGAGTGGGAGAATAATAGGTGGTTTCTATGTGTAGGGCATAATCTTGGAAATATTACCTGGGTTCTCATTTGTCTGACCCTACCAGGCGATTTCTGTCTCCCTTTTTGAGTGTCAGATAAATGTCCTATGTCTGAATAATATCCCTCACTGAATGGCATGAACTGTAGGGGGATGGAGGAGTTTTTATGTTATAAGCAGGGTGGAGGAGAACGGTGAATGCATTCTATGTCTAAAGGTGATGAGGAGGAGGATAGAATATTCTGGCAGGAGGATCCTGACTTCCCAGCGGCAATCTGTAACACATCCTCCCCAGAGGGGTTCTTGGGGCTGATGACTGTGATGCCATGTGCATGATTGAAATTCTGGGCCAGCTCTGGAGCCGGATTAATCTGAGAGACCAGGAGTACATGAAAAAGGGAACAAGGTGGTGGCGTGGCCTTGAACATAAGGCACAGGCAGTCTCACGGAGGGGAAAGGAGCATGCAGATCTTTGGCAAGAGGTGCAGAGGGTTCTTGACCAGAGGGAATTAGGAAAGACTTTGAGCTGCTCTCCAGAACCCCGAAGATGGAACTTTTTTTGGGCTGCTCTCCAGAATGCCAAAGATAGAATAGAGGCATGTGGAGTTTTTTTAAAAACAAATAACATGGGGGGATAGGAAGAGATTTGTTAAAGGATACAAAATTACAGCTAGACAGGAGGAATAAGTTCTAGTGTTCATATCACTGTAGGATGACTATAGCTAACAATAATATATAGTTTCTGATAGCTAAGGGAGGATATTAAACATTCCCAACACAAAGAAATGATAAACCTTTGAGATGATGGATATGCTAATTACTCTGATCTAAGCACTATATATTATGTGTATTGAAGTATCACTATCTACCCCATGAATATGTACAATTATTATTTGTCAATTTAAAAAAACAACATTAAAAAGAAAATAAAGTGAAAAGAACAAATATATGAGAGGTATGGCTTTGGGAAAGGCACAAAGGCATGAGGCATCAGTTTCTGCATTTATAAACAAATAAATTGTGATGGAGATGGTGGAATTGGTGCCGAGAGCAGCATTTAACTATTTATAATGATTTTTCTGCCTTTAATATCATGTGATTCTGTTTTTAGTCCATGGAATAGACTAGGTACTTAGAAACGTGCTAGGATCTGTGGGAAAAAAAAGTGTTTTTTTTTTCCTTTTAAGTTTTACTTTTGGTAATCTATAGGCTCTTTGAGGACAAAAGATACCTTCCTAGCATAAAGTTGCCTAAAATTTTGTTGATAAAATAATGAAGGAATGAGGAATAAATAAAACATATGAAAACTGCCTATTTACAGGTTAGACAGATCAGAAAATGCTCTTGAAATAGTTAAAGAAGTCTGCCAGAGAATCCATATTAAGTTCTAAATTCTGACTCAACTCCTCAGTTCCAGAGAGTCCTGTGGACAGCTCCCCGGTGCTGAAAGTAGAACTATAATGAGGTGAATGCAACTTACTTTCCAATGCAGTGTTCCTCAATTCATTCATCTCACAAACATTCACGGAGAGACCATTACATGCAGACAGCATCTAGATATAGTAGGAAAGAAGAAGTCTTTGAGTATTTTAAAGTTAAAGATAACCTTTAGAGGAAATGACCAGAAACTATTACAACATAGGTTTCTAAGAAAAACAGGAAAGGAAACACAAAGGAAAGACAATTTTGGTTTAGAAAGTTGAATTCAGAAAGATTAGGAAACTTTATAATAGGTGCAATTTATTGAGGGCCTCTTATAAACCAGGCTGCGTCCATATGTTATTTCTAAATAGTTCCATGAGACAGGGAGCCACAGAGGTTATGGGTCCAAAATCACATGGCTTATAAGTAGTGGATCAAGATTGAGGCCCATGTCTTCTTCTTTCCAAAGCCTGGGTTCTTTCTATATCCTTATGATTCCCCCATAAGGCCACCATAGGAGAATAGAACATTCTAGTCTGCACACAGCTTGCTTGCAGAGCTTACAGAAGGAAAGATCAGCTCCTTTGCTCTTCTTCTTCCTCTGAGTGTCTTCTTGCCATCTTAGCCTGGGACAGCACCTTATGGGGGTGAGAGGGAGCAGAGAGGCTCCAGAACTATTTGAGATATGTCAGGTGATTTTTCAGTCAGAGATTTTTCAGTAGGATTTCCCAAACTCAAATAAACGTAATCAAAATGGTTATTAGCTCACACAACTAAGAAGGCTAGGTATACATCTAGCTTCAGAGATGCTGAATGTCAGAGTTATCACATGCTGTCAGCATGACTCTGTTGCTTCTCCAGTCCTTGTTCTCTGCTTTGCTTTATTCTGAAGACAGGCTCCCATTGCATAAGGCAAGAGGGCTGTCAGGAGTCCCAGAATTACACTCTCCCTAACTTGCAACACCAGCAGGAAAGTACCTTCTCTCTTCCAAGTTCCAGATGTCCATCATGGGTGAGATTCTCATTGGTCCTGCTCAGGTCTTGTGCACACACTCTGATGGGTCCGCCTGAGTTGCATGGCTTCACCTGCGGGGAGGGACAAGCACACAGGGCATGAGAATGATGGCTCAAATGGTGTCCCCTAAGCGAGGAGGAACTCCCTAAAGAACCAGGGTAAAGACAATAGGGAATCAGACTAGGCAGATAAAAATGGCAAACACCCTGGCCCTATGGTAGAAATACACAGCTCTAGGCAGGTAGGTCAGGGATCCTTAGGAGATTTTCATCTTCTGAGAGGGAAGGGGGCAGGCTGGGAGAAACAGGGCATGGGAAAAATGAGCAGCCCTTCTAGTGAACTTTTGGGGACAAAAAGCAGTTCTGATCGGTGGTTTTACCTGCAGAGCTCACCTTGATAAGCACATCCACAAGAACACTAACCCCTCTCTTTATATAATTCTGTGGTTTACTGAAGGCTGTTTTATCATCTTATATTCAGAACTTCACGAATAACAACTCTGGCAGGTAGGAAGGGCTGGTGTTACTTCTCTATTTTACAGGTGAGGAAACTAAGGCTCTGAGATGCTAAGTGACCTGCTCAAGGTCACTGAGTTAGTTAAGTTGCAGAGCTGTGACCATCAACCAGCTCTCCAGCATACTGAATTAATTAAAGGCCTATAAAAAAACTCCAACACGTACAAGATTGGTTAAGTGATGAAGGAGAAATCTCATTGGCCAGACAAAAAGCTGCAGAGGGAACAGATCTGCCAGTTGGAAAGGCAAAAACAGGAAGCTTGGCCCGATTGCCCAAGAAGAGAACAAAGAAGTAGCTAGAATTTATAGGCGTGAGAAGAGAAAAATCAAAGAAAGAAATGAGATGCAACCTGCAAAACACATAAAAGAAAATAGAAAAACATTCTTTAAAATACACTGGGAACAAGAGAAAGATAAGGGGGAATGTTTCTTCCTAATGGATGATGAGGGAAAGCTGATAGTGGATGACAGCAGAAATGCATAGGTTTTTAATGCTCCATTCCTCCGGCAGCTGGAACAAACTGCATGCAGACTAGAATGCAAGGAACACAACCAGACAGTGGAGGGTGGAGGGACACTACCTGTATGGTACAGAATATCTTGGACCACCTTTAGGGTCTGGAGGGACCCTAGATGTCCTCTGGCCTTACACTCACTTTGCAGACAGTGAAACAGTATCAGCGATGGGAAGTGAGCTGCCCAAGGTCACCCAGTGTCAGCAGAGTGTGGTCAGGACCAGGACTAGATCCTAAGTCCTGGCTCTCAGTGCAGTGTGTTTTTCTGGCACCCATGGGAGATGGGGACAAGGGGAGAGACAGTGATGGATAAACCAAGACATATATTAATAAAGTCTACTGTGAGGATTAGGCAAGTGCAGACATAACCTTGACTGAAGTCAGGGTAAAGGGCAGAGTGTGGGGAGGGTCAGGGATACAGGTGAAGAGGACTCTGGCCTGACATGAAGGTTTGAGTCTTGCTGTGGCTTTGGCCTCCAATATGCTACCAGTTTGATTTTTCAGGGTCTTAGGGTCTCAGACTCCCTCAGGTCCTATTGTCTCTGGGTCACACTGATTGTTGTCTAGGATTGGATGCTGCCTGTCTCGCTTTGTCTCTTGAATCAGTTTTCTGTTACCACAATATTGCTGTCTAGCAAACCACCCCAAAGCTCAGAGGCTTAAAACAATAAGTATTTATTTGGCTTGCTGAGGGTCAATGATTCAGGCTGGACTCAGCTAGGAGAGTTTCCAATAATGGCTAGATACTTTCACACTGTGGGGAGGGTTGGCTTGCTGTTGGGTGATCTGGGGTGCCTGAACTGGATGGCTTGGATGACTGGGATGAATGAGATGACTCAGCTCTCTACCAAGGGTCCAGCAGGCATATCCTCATGGCAGAGGGGCACGGCTGAGAAGCCTAATCAATCGTGCAAGGAATGGAAACACACAGTTACTTTTGAAGTTTCTGCTTGCAAACATGTTTGTTAACATTTCATTGGCCAAAGCAAATTACATGGCCAAATGGAGTCAGAGTGGACAGGACTACAGAATCACAGGGTGAAGGGCATAATTCAGTGAAACCATCCACAGGAGCCCCCTTCCAGCACCTTGATCCCAGTTGCGTGGCCTCCAGGACTGTGGGAAAATAGATGCCTATTGTTTAAGACACCCAGTCTGTGATGCTCTGTTATGGCAACCCTAGAAAACTAGTACTGTCTTGGATGTTCAACTAAAGATATCAGGATTGGAGACTGCTTGGAGACAGTCCTCCCTTCAACACCAGAGCTCCAGACTCTGAGACATGGAAGAACTCAGAGAGACCCCACCTGTGTGAACCTCCCTCCTGGTTTCCATTCTGAAGGCTGAGCGTGTCCCAACCTCCCTTTGTGATGAGCCCTGGTCAGAGCTTACTGACTGGGGGACAGATCTTGCCACTTGACTGCTGCTTCCCCAAGAAAGACTGAGGTTCTCTGGATTCTGGCTCCTTCACTCTCTCCTGCCTGGCCCTGTACTCCTTCTGCATCTCCCTCTCCACCCCCATCGGGCCAATTCAAACCTGCCTCCCCAGCCCCATTGGGCCAGTCCAAGCGGTTCATCATTGCTTGCCAAGGAACTATATTGCTGGGAGATCAGGTCTGGGTTTTCATGAATTTAAGATGTCCAAGTCCATTCTCTTCTTTCTATCACCCTCTAACATATACTATTCAATCTTTCTTAGAAAAGAAAAAATTAACGCCGATATAATATGGGCAGGGAGGGAAAGTATGTTCCAAGTACAAGGCAATGAATAAGGGCCCAGTTTAAGTGGGGAGGCAGGAGAAGTCAGAGGAAGCATCTGTTGGGCGCTGAAGCACAGATTAGATTGCGAGGGATGGGCTGGCGGCTGGGAGACGAGCCAGGCAGCCGCTGCACTGGCAGGTGGGCAGAGCCCTGCGCTGGGAGTCAGAAGACCCGGCTCCGAGCCTGGCCTGTCAAGTGAGCCCTGTGCTTATTGAGTGTGACGCTGTGTGCCCCCTTGCCAGGCGCCACTGTAGAGTGGCACATGGCAGGCACAGCCCCTGCCCTCGTGGGGCATTCACTGTCTGTGATGCTAGGTGGTTAGTTCACTTCTGAGCCTCAGTTGTTTCCCCATCTCTGAAGTGAGAAGTTTGGACTATGACTTCTAATGTCCCTTCCTGCTCTAGCAATCTATAGGCGCTGTCCCTCGGGTATGAGGTAATGGGGACCTCAGTCGCAACGGTGGCAGCTCTGAAAATGGAGAGGGGAGGGATTGATCCAGGAATCTTTCTCCAGCGTGTGGGGGGAAGGAGTGGATCAGAAGAAGCAAAAATGCCTGAACTTTTTAACCTGAAGGTGTCACTGACAAGGAAAAGGAAAATTGGGAAAGGGAAGATGATGGGTACTAGAACAGAGTAGATTATTTCTTGGTAACTCTACAGACAAGTAGGTCCAAACTACATTTTTTTCTCCAAAGAGGGAAAAATAAACTATATGAGTTAAAAGGTATGTAGTACAGAGTGGAGGGGAGTGCTCAGTGGCTATATATGCATATGCATATGGATGAAGAAGATCTAGAGGTCTTAGTAGAGGATAAGCTGGCTCCAAAGCAGAAACGAGCACTGCTGTGAGAAAACAATGGCAACGTGGAGGTGCAGGGACCAACGGGGTTCACACGCAAGGGGGCCGTTCTCCATGCGCACTGGAGGCCACAGGCCTGATAAGAGAATTGTCCAAATCCCTGGGGTATTGCAAGCCTGAAGCGCTTTGCTTCTTAACACAATTTTTCATCTTCTAAGGGAGCCAAGTGGCTGGTAACCCAGCCAAACCATAAGTGCCCCCATTAGTCAACTTGATAAACATTATTTTAGTGCCTTCCAGGTTCCAGGTACAAGCTAGGTGCCAAGCGTGCAGAGATGAGTGAGAGAAGGCCTCTGCTCATAAGATCAGAGTGAGGGGTGGGGTGAGAGGCGGACACAGGACGGACTCAGGTAGGAAGCCTGTGACTTACAACAGTGGTGAAGCAAAGTGCTGGTGAGTAATTCTGATGGCCGAGCTCTGGGAGGGCCTCATGGAGGAGGTGGCGTTTAGGCCCATGTGCAATCTATATTGGAAGGGACAAATGAAACGTAGGGACTTACAGAGCATCATCTGTAGACTTTGGCAGGAGCAGAAGGGCAGAGGGTG
The DNA here is from genome assembly GCF_040939455.1 of Microcebus murinus. Taxonomy (NCBI): domain Eukaryota; kingdom Metazoa; phylum Chordata; class Mammalia; order Primates; family Cheirogaleidae; genus Microcebus; species Microcebus murinus. The sequence goes on along the minus strand of NC_134117.1, from coordinate 27,777,732 downwards.
GCAAAGAATGCTGTAGGCCAAAGGTGTCATTAAATTTGGAGGTGGCTTGGGCATGGGCGTCTAAGTGTCCACACAGGGCAGAACCAGCTCTTCTGATTTAATTCAAACTATGTGGTGCCATCGTCCAGAGTGGGGAGAAGCTACTCCTGGTGTGAGTTAGGGGTGCGGGGTTGGGGGGAGGCACGGGAGGAGGCAGGTACACGCAGGCAGCGGATGTGGGAGTTTTCAGACGGTGCTGCTGTTTCCAAAGGGTGAGGCAGGCCAAGCCTGCAAATGCGAGGAAGGCTCCGGAGCCTGAGGGACAGCGCGCTGATGAGCTGCTTGGGCAGTGAAGCAGGGAAAGGAGCTGGGATGGCAGCTGTAGAGACACGTGGGGTCAGAGGAGGAGGGAGGCAGTAAGCGGCCTGGGAGATCTTAGCTCCTACCCACGCTGCCCTGCCTGAGGCCTGGGGCTGGAGGTGAGGGGGCCGCTGGGCTTGCCAGGACCTGCGCCGCTGGGTTGTGGGCCAGCTCATGGCCTCTGCACAGGGTGGGGAGTGAGCAGACTGTAATGCACACAGACAGGCTTCTGAGGCAGCACAGCTGGCCAGATGCAGCCTGTGTCCCTGGCAGGTACTGCAGAGCCCAGGCACCCCCTTCCTGCACCCTGCCGCCTAATGGGCTGCCTTCCTTTCCTCCCTTGCTCCCTCCTGCCCTCTTGTCCTCCCACCACCTCCCTTCCTTCCATTCAACAAAAATGTATCGAGCATTCATTACATTGGTGCTTTCTTTTGCACAGAGGCTCAGAGATCCTTTTAAAGAGGGGAAATCCCAGTCCTGGTTACAGTTACACGAGGCCTGGCTCCCAGCCCAGTCCTCACAATCCCCTGCCCGCCCCACGGAGGCCGGGCAGGATGATCTTTCTGCCGCTCTGTTCTCATGCCCCTGCCCCTTTCCATGGCGGGCGTGCCGAAGGGACTGGAGGTAGGGTCCTTAAGTCCTTGGGCAAAGCCTGCTCCTCACACAAGCCCATTTTCCTCCCAGCCATATTATCTTGCTAATGTGAGTCTTTCCTTCTAGTTTGCCGTTTGCTTTGCTTTGGTTCCTGCCTCCTCTCACCATTCTGAGAGAAAGCAGGCGGGTTCAACTGGGAGTGTTAATAATATTAACGGCTACCACTTAGCAGTTATAAAAATGCCAGGTATTATGTTAAGCAAGTAACTTTAGGTAACCCTTACAATAACTCTGTAAGGTTTCAGAGGAATACACTGAGGCTCAGAGAGGTTAAGTTAACTCGCCAAGGTCACATAGCTGCTGAGTGGCAGAACCCATGTTCGATTCCAGGCCCACCTGATTATGAGCCAGTGCTGACACACACCACATTGGACTGACTCCCTTTAGCCTTTAAAGAAAGATGCAGGTGGGCCCCTTCCCTGCAGACCCATCTCCCCTCCCCCGTGAGCGCAGCCGCCCCCAGTTCCAGCACCCTCCATGCTCTGGACACATCGAGGCGGAGCTGTGTTACCAACATAGGGGGGTCATTTCCCCGCCGGCTTTTCAGAGAGGGGAGACAAAGGTAATTGGCAGAACAAAGGACAGAGCTCAGACATAGAGAACACCCGAGGACAAGGGCGAGGGAGGGAGTCGGCTCCATTTTTCAATCCTGGTGACTTTATTGGCAGGACAAGGTAACCAAGCGTTGCCAAAGCTAGTTCATCAACCGCCTGCACTTTCCTCTCTAGCGGAAGCCGAAGCTCCCAACCTGATCCAAGCAGTTGGTGTCCCAGGGGCAGCTGCTGGCTCCTGTTAGAGTCTGTGTCTGCCTCCTCTTCTTCCTCCAAAGCCCTCATCAACTTCCTTGATAATCCAGAGATCACGATAACCACGACATGAACTGCAATCTGCCAGCATGCTGCCTTTTCACCGGCGTTCCCTCGTGTGCTGCGTTTAATCAGGTCCCACTCCACACCAATGGGACCTTATTCCAGTGTGTGCTTTGTGGCCCCAGACAGGCCTAGACCACATTCTGAGATGCCGCTCCCTGTCTCCTCGCCTGGATCCAGATCTTCATCTGTCTCCTTGGCCAGGTGTCAGTCCCAAGCCCCAACTCTTTGCCCAAATAGGTAGACTGCACAGCTACCAGGGAGGGAAATGGGGCCACCCCCATTTAAGACATGGACAGACCGAGGCGCTAAGAGGTTGCATCTTGAGCAAGGTTAGACAGCTATTAAGTAGAGAAGCTGAGATTCAAGGGCAGGGCACTCTCTGCCATCTTCGAGGCAGGGGTGTCACGGGGACAGGGTGTGAACCAGGCCATGATGGTTTTGATTGGTAAGGCTCTGATGGTGAGGGAAGGATGTGTGAAAGGCGTGACGGTGGGACAGTGACTGGCAAGTGGTCCTGCTGGAGGACAGGTGGGGCAGAGGACAGGACAGGGGAGGTTGAGGCTAGAGCCCCATTCCCAGTGCCTTCTCTGCCATGTTCACAGCTTTGACCCTCATCATAGGCACGGCTAGTGGGGGAGCCTCCTGAAATTTGAAGAGGGATGTGGGATCCTCTAACCTGGGGGTTAAAGTAGGTGGGATTTCTGAGGGAAATATCTGACACTCCAGACTTTGGAGAATCAGAAAGAATTAAAGCCGAGTCTAGTGGTTTTTTCCAGTGAGAGGATTGCTGGCACTGGTGCAAGTCTGAGGCTTCTTGATCAACAGCAGGAGAGATGTCAGAAGACTCCTGCGTCTCAAGAGGCACTAGAAGCTGGCTCTGGGATGCGGCTCTTGCCTGGGTCAGGGCCGGGGACTTAGGGACTGTCTTATGGAGACAGGGACAGAGGGGTTCACAGCTGAAAGAACAGCTATCAGGACTTCAGGAAAGAGCCATGCAGGTTGAGAAAAATTACTTACAGGCCTTGGGACCCACACGGGCAGAGTGTTATGGAAATGGGTAAAGGGCCCAGGGAGCAGTGCTGAGTGGACTATGGAGCTCAGGGAACTCTGGGCACCTGGGATCTAGTCTCCCATGATCCTTTGGGGGAGGGGAAGGGGCTCTGTCTTTCAACATAGGAAGGAGGAGACTCAGCTGATCCTGGGGATCCAGCCCCTCTGAAGGGGCTGCAGCTGAGCCTCCCAGGCTGGGGCTGTGCCCCTGGGATCAGGCCCCTGGGCTGGGTAAGATAATCGCCAAAAAGCAGGTAGGTTCTCAGTCAGGGAGCTGAAGGCAGTTTTGGATCCTCTCCCAAAGCTGACCCATGCCTGCCTCCCCACCTCTGCTCAAAGCACTCGCCACCGGGCTCGCTGCACCCCAGGCACGTTGGCCTGCTGGGCCTCATTCGCTCTCTGCCCTTCCCTGCAGGGAAGTCCTGCAGTCTCCCCCACTCATCCCACTTCCCTACTCACCCTGCTTTACTCTTTCTGGCTGCCATAACGGAATACTACAGACTTATGGATAACAGAAATTTATTTCTCACAGTTCTGGAGGGGGGATTCAAAACCAAAGTGCTGATAGATTTGGTGTCTGGTGAGGGCCCACTTCCTGCCTCATAGCTGGCACCTTCTCACTGTGTCCCCAAGAGGTAGAAGGGGCAAAGGAACTTCCGGGGGTCTCTTGTGTAAGGGCACTAATATCGTTGATGAGGGCCCACCCTCATGACCTAATCACCCTCCCAAAGGCCCTACCTCCAAATACCCTCACCTTGGAGGGTCAGGTTTCGACATATGAATTTTGGGGAGACACAAACATTCAAACCATAGCAAACCATACTTGTCCTCTGGTCCTGCAGGTCTTGGCTTTGACCCTCTTCCTTGGGGGAGACTTGCCTGCCCCTCCAGCATCAAGCCAGTCCCCCTGCCTGGGTCTCATAACTTTCTGTTCTTCTTCATCATAGGATTTTCTCACCATTTGCAATTTATTTAATAATTTCTGTGTGTGTTTCATATCTGTCTCCTCGACTACACTGTAGGCTCCCCGAGTGCAGCCTCTGCACCTGGTAGCTCACTAGGATCTGCCTGGCACACAGTGTGCATACTCAGTAAGGGGCCACCTCTCCAGGGACAGCGCCTCCTGCCATGGCACCAAGGCAGACACAGGAATACCCTGTGCTGTCACATTAGCCTTGGATCTGTGAGTCCAGGGCTCAGGCATCGGGGGGTTGGCTGGGCCGCCCAGCCCCTGGTGAAGTATACAGAAGCCACAGAGCATTTGGGGCCATTTCAGAGCATTCTAGGGGCATCTACTCAATCATTTAAGAGACGGATACTTCTCAAGTGGACTTCTGCTGCAGTTGCCCTCCAACTGACCAAAATCTTTTTTCCCCAGTTTTCTCCTATAACATCACCCAGTAAGAACCACTATAAGATGTTGTCATGTTTGCTATTACAATTGTCCTCCTTCAATGCAAGAACCTGTGAGGTAGGCAGGGCAAATGTTATCATCCCATTTGACAGGAGGGGAGAATGAGGCTCAGAGAGGAAAGTGACTTGCTCTGGTCACAGGTTCGTAAGGGAGAGCAGGTCTGTAACCCCAGTTTGCTGACTGCTGGCACAGTGTCCTTTTCCTTTTGCCCATGATGCCATTACTGGAAGTGGCCGTCGTCCAGACATACTTCTCCCTCATCTTCAGGTCCCAGCTCGGTTTCTCCTCGGAGTTCAGGGCAGCCGTGTTGTCCCCAAGAGTGGAAGAGTGAGACACAGGAAGAGGATATTCCACTCGCAACCTTTTGCACACACAGGTGAAACTAACATCCTAAAGGCACTCCTTGTGTGTCATGTACCACGCTCCTTCCATCCTTCCACAATCCCATGAGCAAGAGCTGATGCTGGAATCCCGTTTTGCAGATGCTGAAACTGAGGCCCCAGAGAGCATCTGTGACTTGCCCAAGGTCACGCTGTTGGCAGCACAGCTAGGATTCACACTCCCCCGTGTATTTGACTCCAAAGCCCATGGGCTTTCCACATCATCACAGTGGGGCTCATTACCACGTTCCCTGGGAAGAGCCCAAGACAAGGACAGAATGCAGAGGCTGGGTCAGGGCTGTCTTTCACCGGGGGCAGGAGTCAGCTGCTCCTGAGGGCAGCTGAGGGACGTGACTCAGTCCCTCATCCTCTCAACAGGTTTGCAGATGAACTGAACCGAGAGGGATTCTTCCCCGATCTGTTACCTAACTCTTCCCTGTGCAGGGCAGGCTACACCTAGAGACCAGAAAGTTTATTTAGAAGCTTCTTCAAGAGTGTCTTTTCCCTAAAGAGATACGAGCAAGCGATGGGGGCATTTGTCAAAGGTAAAAAACAGTAACGAAGAACAAAGAAGAGTCAATGGGAATCGGGGAGAGGAAAAAGGAGTCAAGGGGATGGTGGACGACAGAAAAAGACAGAAGGACTCAGGAAGAGGGATGGGTGCCCTGGAGGGGGGCTCGGGAACAGGGCTGGAATGGCGTTCGGCAATTTGTGAAGTTTACAGATAAATCTTGGTCCTTTCAGCAAAGCTTATCTGTAATGGGCTCGGCTCGCTGAGGCCCCGTCTCCTGTAGACATAAATCATTTTCTAATTTATAACATGAATAATTGATTTTGCCTCTGTAGCCTCAACAATAAATCTCCCGATCACACATGCATAAGAAAATAATAATAATGAAAGCGATCAGGATATGCTGCCATCGATTAACTATGAGAGGGGCCACTTGACTCGCAATTCATGTTTTAAGTATTCCAGGTGGCACTGTGCCCACAAGCCACTTCTGCCCTTGCCCCCCGGGGCTCTGCCTGTCACAGTGGGGGGCAGGGCAGAGAGGGAGAGGGCTGATGGGGAGGGAAGCTGGGTCTGGCTGTGACTGGCCGCACTTGGGATCAATGCAAATGTTTCCTCAACAGTCATCATTCATTCATTTAGCAGCTATTCAGTGAGTATCTCTTACCTGGAAGAGCCCGGGATAGGCCCTGTCCGGGGCAAAGTGAGACCTGGTATTTTGCTTCCAGTAGTTTATGACCCAGCTGAAGGCAAAGCTCAGAACACATGATTGGGCATTCAGACGGGGCTAAAGGGGAAAGAAGCTTTCACTATTCTATCATAGTCACCTCCAAGCTGGGGACGCTGGAGTCCTCCCTGATTCCATGGGGCCCTGGAACACAGTTGCAACCTAGTTCAGGCCTCCATCACCTTTCTCTCTCCTAAATGGCTGCCCCACACCCCTATTACCCCACCACTACCCTCTCCTGCACCCAGAGTGATCTTTATTTATTTATTTATTCTGAGACATGGTCTTGCTCTGTTGCTCAGGCTAGAGTGCAGTGGTGTCATCATAGCTCACTGCAACCTCAAACTCCTGGGCTCAAGCAATCCTCCTGCCTCAGCCTCCCGAGTAGCTGGGACTACAGGCATGCATCACCATGCTCAGCTGATTTTTTTTTCATATATATATTAGTTGACCAATTAATTTCTTTCTATTTATCGTAGAGACAGGGTCTCACTCTTGCTCAGGCTGGTCTCAAATTCCTGGCCTCAAATAATCCTCCCACCTTGGCCTCCCAAAGTGCTATGAGTACAGGCGTGAGCCACTGCACCTGGCCCCAGAGAGGTCTTCAAAACAATAGGTGGACTTTCCCAGAGGCCCCTGGGTTCAAGTACCCCCTAGTCCCTGGACTGGATAAAATTTTCCAGATAAGTCCTCCTATCACATATTACATTTCTCCTTCCTGTCACTCATCTCACTGGCAATTTCCTGTTGATGACAAAGTTCAGGAAGGCCAGATCCACATCTTCTTTGCCACTGTCTCCTCAGGAGAGGAGATAGCCTGGCACATAGTAGATGCTCAGTAAATGCTTATTTTTTTTTTTTTTTTTTTTTTACCTCCAAGGTTCTGCTTGAAGTAAATGCTTATTGAATGAAAGCTGCCTCCAACTTCTTACCTCTCTGATTCATTCTATGTGGGATAACCTTTTTAAATGCCATGGCCAGATTATTTTTCTGTCCAGAAATCATCAGTCATCACTGGTTGCCAGTTCCTGTGCATGAAGCCCAGATATTCTAGCTCGGTCCTGACAGTGGGAACCCGTGTTACTCAGTCACTCCAACTTCATATCTCCTGGGTCCTTTCAGCGGCTCTCTACTCGCTTACTGAAATTCTACGCATCCTTCAAGACTTGGTTCAAATGCCAGATCTATTACAGCACTTATTTCTTTGTTTAAAACCTGCCAATGGTTCCCCTTTGCTACTAGACAGAGTTGGAGGCATTAAAGGGTTTTAGGAGAAAGAGTGGTGTGTCTGGGTTTGGGTTTGAGTTGAATGTTCCTGGAGCTTCATGGGGGGTGGGTCTGGGAGAGAGGGGCTGCAGGGAGTCGGGCCTCTCACTCTGAACACGACCCTAGTGCAGTGCCTGCGTGTCCACGGAGCCAGAGGCTTGCTCAGGGGCTCACAGGGATTCATCGTTTAGACTTAGATTTATACCCAGTAGATGCCAAGGCTGCTGCCGTTTTATCCACTCAGTTATGCTGCTGATCCGGCCCCCGGGACTGTGGTTTCCCAGCTCCCTGGATCCCTGGCCTGAATCCCAGGGTCTCCCTTACAATGGAACCTAAAAATAGAAGCCACTTTTATAGTGTAGGGGAAAAGGCAAAGGACCCGGAGGACTCTCTGGGGAGCATGGGGACAGCCCCAGGAGCTCCGAGCACAAGGGACAGGCCTTCTGGCAGGAGACAGAGTGGCCCTGACTGCATTTGGGAAGGCCTGGCTTCTCCTCCCTCCCTCCTTCACAATCTCGCTCCTTGTGCCTTTCCTGGCACTGAACTCACACCTTGCCCGTGCTCTGTCCTCGTCCCCAGGAAGGGCCTTTGTAGCCATCACACCAACACAGAGGCATTAGGGAGGGTGGGGCCGAAGAATCTAGAAGAAGATGGGATGCGGTGGGCAAGGGCACGCCCTGGGTATCTGAAGTGACACCCTCCCCAGCCTGAGCAGCACACAGCTCTTTCCGGCCGACAATCCCTGGACATTTACTGTTCCTATTCACAGGTCACTGAGAACGCCCTCCATGGGCCATGTGCCGGCAGGTCTCCATCACACACGGCCCTGACAGCATGATCCTAGGCTAGTTACCTTCCTGAACCACAGTCTCCTCATATCTATGATGATAATTTTTCAAAAAACAGTAAGGTTTAAAAATAAAAACAAATTGAAATATAACTCCATAAAACAAATCACACAAACCATAAGTGTATAGCTCTGTGAGTTGTGATGCATGTGTGCAGCTGGGTAACCATCAGCCAGACCAACACAGGACATTGCCAGCACGCCCCAGGGCCCCCTCGGGCTCCCTGCCGGTCAGTACCACCCACCCCACCCCTCCCAGCCAAGGGTAACCGCTATGTCTAATGTCTATTATGATACAGTAGGTGGATGCACTTTGAAATTTATATAAAATCATATTGTATGTACTTTTTGGTGTCTGGATTCTTTTCCTCATAAGGTTTCGTAAGGGTAAAATGAAAAAGTCCATATAAAAACACCTAGCACAGGACCCGGTATACAGTAGGCACTCCGTGAGTATCCAAGGAGTCATGGGGTTGCTTGAATGGGGAAGACCTGGCTTCAAAACCAGCTTCATGACAATCTGAGCCTCGATCTTCCCATCTGTGAAAGGGGTAATAATTGCTACCTGATGGGGTTGTCATGGGGATTAAATGACATAAAAAGGTGTAATCCCTGACAGTAAGTGCTCAATAAATGTCCGCACCATGCCCCTCCCTAGATGGGGCTGAAGACAAAGCCCCAGACTCTGTCCTAGAGAGCCAGGGACTCTGCTATCTTCCAGCGGTTTTAAAATCGCATTTCCTGGCACCGGAGGACTCTGTAGTTACAAAGCAGAGGATGAGGGGAAGGAGGAAGCTCAGCAGATGGGATTTGGGTTCCTACCCGGGTCAACCAGAGCAGCTCTGCTTTCACCTTTCTGGCAAATTAGGGGGAGAGAGAGGGAGATGGCATTTGCAAAAAGAAGTTCTGCTTCCAAAAATGGTTTGCAAACCACTATTCTATTCCATAACCATAGAGTGTTGCCCAACATGCCAGCCAGATATTGCATGAAGGGGAGAACGAATGAGAACATCCCGTGCTGACTGGTTAGCACTTCCTGAAAACCTCTCCAGACGAATGCCCTGCACTTCAGGGCGAGGACATCATAAGACACAGCTGGGGATGAATGGAGCCATTTCATTTTTGAAAAAAATTTTGCTCGAGTTATAAATTGCTTTTTAGGAACATCTACATTTCTATTTATTATATGAACTGTAATATAAGAATAAAGTAAAATTTTAAAAGAAAATCTTTCATGATTCTATCACGTTAATGTGGCAACTATGAAACCCATTTTTTACAGAAGCCAAAGTGGATATCTGTTGTATTTGTCTGCCAACCACGCATGTGCCCTTCTGCTGGTGACAGAACCTCATTTTTCCTCTGTGGAGCCATCCCTATCCCACCCTTGGTTCATGTGCGATCAATCTAGTTCCCAGAGTGCGGATATGACCCAGGCTTTGTCACCCAGGAGTCCCATCCCCTTGGCCATGGTGATTGTTCAGCATCGCACCAGCCAGCCAGGCCAGCGAGGGTCCATCTTGGGACCTTGGTCAAAACCAGCGGGGAAGTGGAGCTCTCTTGCCATTGGACTTGAAGACTGAGGGGGCCACCGTGTTCAGAGGGCCTGCTGGAGAGTGAAGTGTGGGCACAGAAAAGAGCCGAGAGGCTAACAAAGGCCAGGTCCTGATCTCATTACTTTAGCCCCTGGGTCCAGACATGTCTGAAACAAATTTCACTATGGATTTTTCAATCACTGAGTCAATAAATTATTTTTTTCTCTTTAAGCCAGTTTGAGTTGGATTTCTTTCACCTTCCATCCCCAAACCCGGGATGCTTAAAATCATGTAAGTGCATTTCCCTTCAAAGTTGTCACCTTGGGAATCAACAGGTATTACAAAATATTTTTTAGAACTCTTCATTGAGATAAACCTTAGTACCAATTTAGCAATATAATCATCTCCTTACTTTTTATCTTTGGGAGAGAGGAGAAGATTACAGATACTCCTTGACTTATGATGGGGCTACATCCCGATAAACCCATTGTAAGCTGAGCATATGGTAAGTCGAGAACGCATTTAATGCACCTAACTTATTGAACATCATAGCTTAGCCCAGCCTACCTTAAATGTGCTCAGAACACTTACATTAGCCTAAAGTTAGGCAAAATCATCTAACACAAAGCCTGTTTTATAATAAAGTGTTGAATATCTCACACAATTTATTTTTATTTTTTTTATTTTTTTCATTTTTTTTATTTTGGCATATTATGGGGGTACAGATTTTAAGGTTTCAATGAATGCCCATTTCCCCCCTCCCCCCACAAGTCTGAGTCCCCAGCATGACTATCCCCCAGATGGTGCACATCTCACTCATTATGTATGTATATACCCACCCCCCTTCCCCCTCCCACCCGCCCAATACCCTATTACTGTAGTACCTATGTGTCCACTTAGGTGCTGCTCAGTTAATACCAGTTTGCTGGTGAGTATATGTCACACAATTTATTGAACATGGGACACTCTAGAATATGGATTGTTTACTCTCGTGATTGTGGGGCTGGCAGGGATTTGTCACCTGCTGTCACTGCCTAGCATCACAAGGGAGTGTCGTATGGCATGTTGTTAGCTTGGGAAAAGATCAAAATTCAAAATTTGAACTATGGTTTCTACTTGAATGCATTTCGCTTTCATACCATCATAAAGTAAAAAAAATCATAGGTCAACCAATCATAACTTGTGGATTGTCTGTATTCTGTTTGATCACTTAGTTTGTTCACCAGGCTTAACTCTGATCGGCCATTTCCCAAGCTCAAATCTACTCTCAGAGGATGGAGCCTTGCTGACCAGGATGCCAGCTCAGAACGGGTTGCATCTTTGATTTGCTGTTTTGCTTTTCAATGGGAGAAAATTAATTTGCATTGATGACTTGTAGTGTGAAATATCAACCTCATTATCTTTGGTCATACCTCCGGAAAAAAAAAAAAAAAAGCAGCAGTGCTTGTTCCCCCAGCCTCTTTTGCTCAGAGAAAGAACCATATGGACTTCATCTCCCCTGATCTCGATGAGAGGGCTCATGTTCCCATTTCACAAATAAGAAAGTCAAGGCAATCTGAAGTTCTGAATAAGGCTTTTTTGTGAAGTTGTGTATGTATTAGGATCAAGAATATTAAATACAATCACTAAACAAAGACAGCAGCCGGAAGGCAGGGCCAGAGGATGGATCTTGGGATCTGGGCAGACATGAGGGGCTAACAGGAAGCAAGATGAAGGACATGCATGCCTATAATCCTAGCACTTGGGAGGCTGAGGTGGGAGGATTGCTTGAGGCCAGGAGTTCAAGACCAGCCTGAGCAAGAGCAAGACCCTATCTCTACTAAAAATAGAAAAAGTAGCCAGATGTGGTGGTACATGCCTGTAGTCCCAGGTACTTGGGAGGCTGAGGCAGGAGGATTACTTGAGCCCAGGAGTTTGAGGTTGCTGTGAGCTGGGCTGATGCCACTGTACTGTAGCCCAGGGGACAGAGTGAGACCCTGTCTCAAAAAAAAAAAAAAAAAAAAAAAAAAGAAAAGAAAAGAAAAGAAAAGAAAAAAGAAAGGATGTGGTGGGAGGGGAAGATGGAGTGAATGCTGTTAGGAACCAGGGGCAGGCTGAGACCAGGTAAGGCCGGAAGGCCGGAAGAGACAAGCAGCAGAGGGGCGAGGACCTGGCTCTGCTGGCATTTCCTCCTCCAGCTGGCAGTGGGTTGTGAGTGAGCCCAGGTGCATAGTCTGTGCTCCCTGCAGGTCCTTATCAGTGTCTGCATGACCTGAGCAGTAAGCCAGGAAGGCTTCCAAGGCTCCTGGCTTCCAAGATCTGCTCAAGAAAAGGTGTCTCACCCCGCAGAGAGGTTTACTGCAGCCAGGCAATTTAATCCTCCCAAGCATTTGGGCAGGCCCTGGAGATAATAAAGAAAGAAGGTAACAGAGTAGATCTACAAAGCCTTTAATACACAGCATTAAAGGGTAATGGGAAAATCGATGGGACTATACAACAGGGTCACCCCAACTGCCAGCAGTGCTGTCATTAATGGGACAGTTGGTGTTTCAGTCCCTACAAGGCTGCTGGGCAGGGCCCTAGCACTGGGACCCCAGCCTAACCTCTTCAGAGCTCAAATGGCTCCATGGACTCTTAGACTTCCTACTTGGATCAGAACACAAGGGGATGGCCTTCTTCTTCCCCTTGGGTATACCCTACCCTCCTAACCCTGGCCAAGTGACTTAATAATAGCTACCATTTATTGATCTCTTTCTATGGACCAACTCTGGGCTAAGAGCTTTCTGAATTGTTGCATTTAATCCTTACAACAACTCTATAAATTAGCTACTATTACCGTAGTTTCCATTTCACATGTAAGTAAAGTGAGGTCCAGAGAGACACATTTGTCCTTGATCATTGGCTAGGAGAGAGGGTGGATTGATTAGCCCAGATCACAGGATGTGGAGAAGCTGGGAAGAGTCTCACAGGACATCTTGCCTGACCCCTTAGGATAGAGAAGTGGCGTAACTTGCCCTGAGTAACACAGCTGGACAGTAGAAAGCCTGGGACTATAAAGCAGGTGTCCTACCTTTCAGTACTGCGTTCTCCATCCCCATTATATCATCTGATCATTTCCATCCACAAAGCACACACTTCACTGGCTTTGGACTTCGAAGTCATTCATCGTAATTAAAGGGATGGTCATTTAGGAATTGTTTCAATTTAATGCAAAGTTACTAAAGCCACTCACTGTGTTCTGGGAGAGTAGGTGCTGAAGAGCTAAAAGGTCTAGCATTGTTCTCACAGCATCTGGCTGGGGAGAGGAAAACACACAGACCTGAAACAACCTTAGAATAATTCCGAGACAACAAATAAATAAGTGTGAGGGTGTGAGATGCCAACTGTGCATACTGAGCACAGGGACTTAAAAGGAAAGGAAGGTAGGCTCAGCCAGAGAAGGCTGTGTGGAGGCAAAGAGTTTGGAACTGAGTGTTTAAAGGAATGAAGGGTTGGTATTAGAGAAAATGAGAGAGAATGGCAGGTCTGATGGCAGGAACTGCATAAGCAAAGGCCCAGTGGCTGAAAAGAACACAGTGTAATATGTTGGCCTTCTAGGAAAGGAGAATTCATTCTGCTGAAGCAGAGAGTCATGGGTTGGGGAGGCAGACTCAGTGTGCATGGCAAGGCCGAGCCAATGGTTAAGCGGGGGCATGCAAGATGGCAGCAGTAAGCCTGGCATGGTGGTGCACACCTATAGTCCTGGCTGCTCAGGAGGCTGAGGCAGGAAGGTCGCTTGAATCCAGGAGTTTGACACCAGCCTGGGCCATACAGGAAGACTCCATCTCTAAATAAATAAATAAACAAATAAAGATGATAGCAGAGGGTTTAGGAGGATGTAACTGGCAGTACCTAACCCAGAATATTGGAGTTTGGGGGACTGAATTCTAGCTAGGAAGGTAATGAGGGAAGTCTTTCAGGCACAAAGCAGTGGTGGTAGCGGGGACTGGTGAGGAGGCCAGAAACTAATCAAGGGATCAGGGTCACCAGGTTTTGGCGTAAGGGCTGAAGGAGAGAGGGAGTCAAATGGAATCTACATGTGACAGGCAGGAGCCCGGGAGAATGGCGGCCAACTGGGTAGTTTGCGAGTTGAGTTTAGGGGTGTGAGGTGGAGGGGGAGAGGGCGTTATTTAGGAGGAGGAACAGCAAAAGCAAAGCCCAGGGAAGACAACTGGGACAACAGCCATTTTCTCTTGAGGATTGTTTTCCTTTGAACATCTCATGGGAGACAGAAGTTTGCATAACAGTTCTCCCCACGTCTCCTCTCCTTTAACCTGCCTCCAACATGCTCATTCTGTGAGCAGTGTGGAATGGGGAAGGGGGACAGGGTGGCAAATGTCAGCTCAGGTCTCAGTCCCTGGAGTCCCTGGGCAAGTCACATGAGGGCAATGAAGGGGATAATAAGACTGACCTCACAGCACCACCTGTCCCCCCACGTAAAGTGCTTACCCAGGTCTCTCACACACGTGTGCTCGATAAATCTTACCTGCTGTTACTACAAAAGCAACTTCAACACAGCATTCGAGTCAAGTTCCCAAACCACCGAAATGGCGCAGGACTTGTACAGGTGTTGAGAAGGTGGAGTTGGAAGAAAGGCTGTGGGAGGGTTAGCAGGAGCGTCCGAGGCAGCAACTTGTTCACCCTCACCTCTGGGTTTCTTGGAGTGGCTGGCAGCCTCCTGCCTGGGTCTCCTGAGGGGCTTGTGGAAATGGCAGCTTTGGGGGCTCTTTGCAGATCTGGAGAGCAGAAGCCCCGGCGGGTCTGGAACTCTGTTTTTAATAAGCTCCACAGGTGAGTCTAATGCAAACTCAAGTCTGAGAACCACATTCTGTCTGCCAACGCCTATCTCCTTGGCAAGGTCTCTGGCCTGCGGGATCACCGCCAAAGTGACAAGGGGCTCACCCCCTGGTGGCCCACCCACGCGTCTCTTTGGGTCAAGTTTCCTATCAATAAGGTCCCTCCTGGCCCATGACTCTCAGGGAAATGAGGAGCGAGGGAGGGACGGAAAGGAAGGTGAGAGGGAATCTGACAGTTGGGCAGAGGGGGGATAGAGGACACAGGAGAGGACCTGAGCTGGGGACAGAGGGGCAGGTGGCACGCCACTGGGGTGAGAAAGAGCCAGCTTGGGCCCCTCCACGGTGCAGCCGCACCGGCTATTAAAGGAAAGAAGAATGAGCCTCTGTATCTCGGCGGAGCAGGGCAGGCGTCATCGGCAGACGTTATTAAAATCCTTTCCTCACCAGTGAAAGGCACTTATCGCTCTTCATCAGCAAAGCTCTTTCTGAAAAGGAAAGTCAACTTAACAGGTGGGGACTGTCCTTTCACTCCTCCCGTGAGAGAGACCAAGGCAGCCTCCCGTCAGCCCCAAACCAGTGCGGGTGGGGCCCACAGAGCACCCCCAAAATGACAGGTGAGGGATGTGGCACCCCCAGTGTCCTGGCGCTGTGTGCATGAGGGCCCTCTCCCCGCCCGTGGCAGCAGCAGCTGGAGGCCTCGGGTCCCAGGGATGACTCACTGCTGCAGGGGCCCTGGACCCCAGGCAAGGGACAGTTGGGGCACAGCACTGCAGTGGGGCTGCGGGGGACAGGGCCTGGTCTCCCTGCACCTGCACCAGCCTCCTTCCTTCCACCCTTCCTCCCGCCAGAGCCACCTCTCCTGCCGAAGGAACGCCAGAGATCACTGCGGCAGCAGCACATTTCCGCGCACAGCCCAGCTCAGGCCCTTCCCGGTCTGGCCCCAGACGCCCTCCAGGCTCCCCCTGCCCGGGCCAGGCTGCAGGCTGGCAGCGCAGTCAGTCTTCCCCATCGCGCTGCCCTTGCACGCTTCCCTGCGTCCGCTCAGGGCGGCTGCTCTGTCTGCAACGCTTCTCCCCTCTTCTCTGCCAGGTGATCCGTTTAATGGTCCAGCTCAAATGTCCCCTCCTCAGGGAAGCCTTCCCTGACCTCTACAGGCAGAACTAATTATTTGCTCCACCGGGCTCCCGCAGCAGGCGTGCTGCTGTTTTAACAATGACACACCGTGTTCTGGGTGGTTGTTGTCCCTTGTTTGTATCTCTGTTTCCCCTCGTTGCGGAGAGTCCTGGCAGGAAGGGGAGGGGAGCTGTATCCTGTTCTTCTTTGTATCCCCCACAGAACTAAGCATTGATCTAATAGAAATAACAGCTCCCTGTCCTGAGGGTTTATTCAGCACTTTGGGGGGCTTTCCTACATATTGTGTAATCCTTACAATAACACTTCCAGGTTGCTAAGCCCATTTCACAGATGAGGAAACTGAGGCTTGGAGAAGTGAAGTGATCTATCTGTCCAAAGGCACATGGCTAGTATGTGGCAAAGCAAGGATTAGAAACCAGAACTGACTGAGCCCAGTAAAGGTGTGTTGACTGAATGGACCCCAGGCCTGTGGTGGCATTTAGCTCCTGGGCCGGTGTCATCAATCCACCCCTTCCCCATTTCTGTGACTCGGCCTTTCTCTGCCTCCAGGGCAGCACACCACCCACTCTGAGGTCTTCTGTCCATTTTCTTCTGGACACAGAGGGCCCAAGAGAAAGAGCTCTGTCACCCTCCTGAACTGCCTGCCCCCAAGACGCCCTTCTCACTCTGCCCAATCCGGCAGCCCCTTCTGGCCGTTCCCTCCCGAGCCCCCCTCCCCAGCCTCCTTCCCTCCCGCATCCCAGTTCGCCCTGTGCCTCCTGCCTCTGCCCGAGCCCTGCAAACCTGCGCCGCATGATGTTCCTCTTTCTTCCCCAGGTTTCAGATAACTCTGGTAGCGGAAAGAGCCCTGGGACTTTGTCATAGCTTCTTCCTACACTGGGGGATTCAGGAGTCGTTCCTAAGCCCCAGTTTTCAAGACCGATTGTGATTTTACAAGCTCATAAGCTTTCTGAGAAGAGCAGCTGAGTTTTTCTCAACTCTACAGGCCCTCAAATCCCTAGTCAAGAGCCATGCACCTAGTAAACGACGAATGAATGATCTCTAGGAAAACATCAAGAACATTCCATGAATACTTTCTCAAATATAACACTTCCCATCTTAATATATTCCATCCCTGCATCAATCTTCTTGTTCTTCTGTCTGGTTCTAGAAAGGATGGTGCTGTGTCTCTTCTGCTCTCTGAACCCAGCCCCTCCATCTCTGCTGAGCCCATCTCTCCTTGGGCAGCGACTCTCCAACCGCTCTGACTCCCGGAGCAGGCTGCTGGGCCCCATGCCCTCCCTCCCATGTGTCCATGATGAATGGACATCGAATCAGCTCATTTCTGCACTCATTTAACAAAAGGTAACCAAACACCAACCACATGCTAGCACTTGCGACAGGAAGGAAGTGTGGTTCAGGGCCCCCCAGTGGGACACAGTCCCTGGTGGGACAAATCACACTGTTTTGTTCACTGTTGATTCCCTAGTATCTAGAACAGTGCCTGGCACATAATAGAGTTTAGTAAGTATTATTTTGGTGAATAAATGAATGAATGGCCATTGTGTTTACTGTACTTTTCTGTTCATTCCAGACATGTTTGCCCAATATCCCTATCTCTCACCCTGTTTTACTCCGGAGACCTCTATCCACCTCTATCCCCTTAACTGCCCCTTCAGTTTGCCTCATCAGCTCCAAGACCCCTGGTGTTGTACCAGCACTCCCAGGGGCCGAAAGCTCCCACTCATTCATTCACTTCCATCAGCACAACTCTCCACCTTCCTTGGGGTCTGCAGTCTCTCCCATCCTCCCAGTTTCCAGGGTCCCATTAGCTATTCTGTCTCTGCTCCCTTCCCCATGAAGCCTGCAACATAATAAGCCATTTCAGCAAAGAACGTGGTCATCTCTTGGTGACCCCTGCCTTCATGACTCACTGCCTTAACCATCTTTGGCTCTGAATGTCCCCACTCTTCTTTTCTTTCTCTGCAAAGGGAGCCGGCTGAGCGTCCTGCAGATCAGCATTGCTACTAATGCGTGCTGACTGGCTTCAGCCGCTTGCCAACTCTTTTAAAAATGTGTATTTAAACAATTTTCTAAAGGGGAAAAAAATCTCTTCACCTCCTCACACCAACGATTTACACAATTCAGTGACCTTTTATAAACCATGCCATTGTAGAAGCATCATTTTCCAGGGGAGAAATCAACTTATCCATCCTATTTCATACTCTACCTTGTTCACCTAACATTTTTCTGTAAACATTTTCTCATATATTGACAGAGTACTCATATTTATCATTCGTAATGATTATATAATATTCCATCATATTAATGTTCCAGAATCCGCTTACCCATTCTCCAATTGTGGAGCATTTGGGTGTATTCCAGGATTTTCCCTATTATGAACAGGGCAGCAATAAACACCTTTTTGCAAATAGCTTATATTAATATTTCCTTTTCAGTTATTTTCATGGTATATATTCCCAGAAGAGGGATTATTGGGTCAAAGGCTAGAAACACTTTTATGGCTTTTGTTGTAAGGTGCCAGACTGCTCTTGGAAAGACTGTACTAATTTGCAATTCTCCAGTCTTCTTATTCATGTTTTCTAGCCTCCTAATGAATCCCCCAGGGGTTGTTCCAAATCTTCTGGGCCTGCTTGGGGCAACCAGCAACTCTCAGCTTCCAGAATTGATTTTACTGAGAAAGTTATAGGCACGTCCCTGAGTTTCCTCAACTTCCTTTCACATCCACATTTCTGTTTTCACTCGGGCTCCCCTCCTGGGCTGATCTCCGGGGAAGAGGGGTCCAATTTGCTCTCCAAACAAACCTCTCTGTGTGCGTATCTGACCTCATTCCCTCCCCCTGTGTCCTCGGTCATCCCACCCTCTTCACATCTCCCGTCTCTCCCTCTTCTCCTGCTCTCTCACCTGCGCCTGCAAATATCTTCAAGTCTCCCTGCTAAAAGCGATAGGTGACGTCCCTTCTCCCTCTGAACTGCTCTCTCCTGCTGTCACTGTCCATCTCTCTGAAACAAGAGTCTACATTCACCTTCTCATCTTCCAGTTCCTTCTCAACCTTTTGCTCTCTTTCACTGACAACAAGCACCCATCTAAAGCTGTCATCTCAAGGCCACCAATAATTTTTGTAATCATCCAAACAAATGACCCTCTATCAGTCACCATCATCCCTACAGCCTTGTTGGTTATTGTGCCTTCACGGAAATATTTTCCCACCTGGGGTTCCACGGCAGTGCAATTTCCTTAAAGTCCCTACCCATATCGTGCCTCTACAAGAATCTGGTTTGGGACTCTTTAGTGGACTGTAACTGATCTCTAGCGCCCACTGTGGAGCCGCCAGGAGAACTGAGTGGATCGGATCTTCCCTCCGGCCCTAGCGGTGAGCTGAGACTGATCTAAGAAAGCCCACTAGCATAAACCCATTCCTCCCGCCACAGTGGTGGCCCAGGAAACCGGACCAGAGCCATAACCATGTGACATGTACATGTGACCTGTAGTAAGCCAATTAGAGCAAAGCTCAAGGCTTTCGTTTGACAGTTGAAGGAAACTAGTTCCTTCTCTCCTCTTGGGTATAAATGACAAAGCATGTGAACCTAATTGCTGTTGGCTACCATTTTCCAACCTTGAGGGAATCCAACATGAAAATGAAGCCAAAACACAGAACAAAGCGGGAGTTTAGAGAACTGGAGCATAATTGATCCAGATCGCCAACTGAACCATGCCTGGAGCCCACTCCACTGGGTTTTTCAGTTACGTGAGCCAATAAATTCCTTGCTTTACTTAAACCTTAATGTGCAGGGATTTCCGTTATTTGCAATTCAAACACATAACCACTATAACTCTCTTCACTCATCGCTCCTACCCTTTCCAGCAGCTTCCATGATCACATCTGTGATTCCTCTATACCCCTGGATAACACGTGTCTCCTCACCTTCAACTCCAGCAACGCTAGCTTTTGCTGAGTGGCTGTTCTTGGATGGTTTATGAAACTTTAATCGTAACATGTTTCACACCAAAATTTTTGCCATCATCGCTCAAACCAAATCAACCTCACTTCCCAACTCCCCTGCATTGATTATTCAGTCTCCCAAGTTTGAAATTTCTGAGTTAGCCACATCCTTCTCTCGTTTAGACCCTTCAGCCACTCGGCTGCTATGACCTCACACCTTTGCCTCTGGCTGCATCCTGATCTTCCTTACCTGTCTCTCCAACTGGCCATCCTCCCAGCTGGTCCTCCTGCCTTCCAGCTCTCCCAGCTTCTGATCACCCTACACAACACCCTTATCAGAAACATCTTTCTGAAACATCAAACTAGTCAAACATTTTTAATGATTTCTCAGTAGGTTTTAGATTTAGCTCCAACTTTCCATTCTAAATCTAAGTCCTCCACTACAAGGTCTTTCTATTATCTTTCTGGTTTTATAATCCCATTACCCCTCATTGGTGCCCAAGCTACAGCCAAACTGAACTACTGACCAGTTCTTCCATACCTTGCTGCCAATGAGATCAACCCCACCTGGACCAGCTTCCCTTCACATTTCACCTGTTAAAATTCTACTCATCCTTTATGATCCATTTCAAAACCATCTCCATAAAGCATACTCTGATTTCCCCACATAAGTATTTCCTTTTTTGAGCCCTATAATGTGTCACTCTTGTGTCACTCATCAGAACAGAAAAGCTAACTTTTATTTTTGTATCCCCAAAGCACAGAACTTGAAACTGGTAGGTGCTCATTAAATATGCATTAAATTAGCCTGAATCAGGGGCAAACTTATGAAGAGATGCCACAAGAAGGCAGCTGAGAAGAGTCTTATTCTTTTATCTGCAGATTCATTAGAACATCTCTCTATATATTTATTTTTTGCTTTTTGTAAGAGACAACTAGGGATTCATTAAGTCAACAAATATGTATTTAGTGCTAACTATGTGTGAGTTAATACTGGGATCTGAGAGAAGCTAGATTTGAAATCTTATACCCTTGGATGACTCAGAACTGTGGCTCTCAGGGCATGGTCCACGTGGATATTCCTACAGTATCAATGTCAATATTTAGGCAAACTGAGTTGTGTAGAGATCAAGGCCAGTGGGGAAAAAAGCAATGGACCAAGACTCCACAGGCCTGGATCTTTCACTAACTAGCTGTGTGACCTCAAACAAGTCTTAACCCCTCTGGGACTCCATTGCTTCTTTACCTGTGAAACAACTGGGTTAGACTGCAGTGTTTCTCAAAGTGTGGTCCTCAGAACACTTGCAGCAGAGTCACCTGAGTGACTTCAAAGCATGCAAACTCCCAGGACTCCAACCAGTGCTGCTGAAAAGGAAACTCTGGGGCCTAGGGGGTCTGCAGTGGAAGAAACTGCCAAAGAGTATTATTCCCATTGAAGTTAAAAACCTCTAGAATTTTATAATTACAAGGTTCCTTCTATAAGATGTGGGGGTTACTGGATCAAGTAATAATTTGAGTTATTTTGAAGTGACAGGTAGAGTAGATGAGTGAGTAATCCAGAGGATGTGTTGCTCCAACAGAGCGTCTCTGGAGAGGAAGGTTAGAAGCTTCTGGTCCACGGCCTGCACCTCAGGGCCAGGCTGGGGGTGCAGGCCTCTTTTCTCATCCCTCCCTCCCTCTCTCCCTTTCTTTTCTCTTTCCTTCCTTCTCCTCCCCTCCCTCCCGCCCTGCTTTCTTCCCCCCTTCTTTCCTTTTTTCCCTCTCTCTTTCTTTCTTTCTCTTCCTTCCTTGCCTCCCCCTCCTTCTCTTTTTCATTCCTTCCCAAATCCTACAGGCGCCTCAGCAGCAGCACACGGATATGCACTTACCTAATGTACTTTTCTTCTATGAAGTCTTTCCGGCTCCTTCAATCAAATGTAAATATTTCCTGCTTAGAACTCTCACAGCACTTTGAACTTCCCTTGTGCCATTAGTCATACTTTGCCATGAAATATTTCTAGATCTACTCTATTGTATGCCCCTTGGAAAAAGGCTATTTTATTCACCTTTATGTCCCTCCTTCTGTAGCGCCTAGTGTGGCGCCTGGCACCTGTTGATAATATTTTACATTTATGTTGTGTGTACTAGTTTAAGAAATATTGTCACAAATGTTAGTGAATAGCAGACACTGAATAAGTATTTTCTGAATGAATCAATGTACGAATTCTGGTCTTTTCCTTATCGTATTCTTGAGCTTGTCTTATCTGCTGTTTGGGAGGCAGGATTTCGCAGTGGCATGGACCCTTACTTTGGAGATAGAGGCCTAAAGTTTAAGCCTTGTTCTACCTTTTGATAGTTGGGTGGTTCTGGGCATGTTGTTTAACCTCTCTGAACTATAATTTCACATATAAAGTAGAAAAAACAATATCTTCTTTTTAGGTTAGTGATAATTAATTGCAATTACTTGTGAAAACATCTGGCATATAGGAAAAAATTTAAAGATAACTCTTGAAATGGAATTTTTCCCTTCCCCCAACCCTTCACCTTCATTAGAATGTCCCTTAAGGACAAACACTGGCTTCTCTAATTCTTTCTCTCCAGATTTTTATGCTATGTCTTGGTGCACTGCATACAAAGATGTGCAGAATACATTTTGTGTACTCTTAAAAATAGTCAATGTCATAAGGTGAAACACATATGGAAAACATTCTGACTGAAATGAACAGACTGTATTTGTCAGGATTCTTTGTTGCAAGGTCCATACACCCAATTCAAACAAGATTAAGGGGAAAAAAGAATGTATTGACTTTTATAATTGAGAAGTTCTAGAGCAGATCTGGCTTTCAGCACAGCGATATCTGGGGTTAAAACACTGACAGCAGGATGCTGTCTCTTAGTCCCCAGCTCTGGGTGGGCCCTGCCTCTGTGGCTTCATGTTTAGGCAGGATCTCTCTAGCTGATGAGAAGGAAGGCTGCTGGCTTGTGAGCCAAAGAGAGAGACACTTTCTCTCTTTGAGTTCACATGCAAATCTCATGGAAGAATTCTCATTGACCCTGCTTGGGTTCTTTGCTCACATCTGAACTAGACATGGATACAAAGGATATAGTACTACGGCCGGCTCAGCCTGGGTCACGTGCTCACCCGTGTGGTCAGTGGGGAGGTACGCAGTGATTGACACCCCCTCACGCCACAGGGAATGAGGGAAAGGTAGTTCCTTCAAAAGAAAGGGTACCGATAGGCAAAACCAGCTTGTTTAGTGCACATGCAGAACATAACACGCTATTTCCTATAAGATGCCCTATGCCTAAAACTGCTTACTTTGTGTTATTAAAGGGCCCAGCTTTATTTATTCATTAATTTATTCACTCACTTATCACTGGGAAAAATAAAACCATTTTGAATGTCTCCTAAGTCCCAGACCAATGCTAAGGGTTGGGGTAAAGCAGTGACCAAGTCAAATGTGGGCTTCCTCTCACAGAGCTTTTAGAGTCCTACGAGGATTCAGAAACCTCTCACTGCATGGACCACCATGGTTCCTAAAGTTCCCTCCACGAAATATGGCCTTTGGCTTCAAGAAATGATTTCCAGAAGATTCCACTTATAGCATATGAACTGGGAGGAGCAGTTCATCCCGTTTATCCCGTTACCACCTGTTTAGCACCACTGCTTTGTTGCCTGGACTGGCCTCTGCTGGTAGAGCTCACAGAATCAGACTCTCAGATGAAAGGACTTGTAAAGCCAGCTCCCTTCAGAAGCTTGTGCACAGTTCTAGAAAAGGGTGCAAGTGCAAGATCAGGGATTTTTACTGTTGGTTGTTTGTGTTTATATTTGTAATTTTAAAAGTTTCTTTAATTATGGAAAAATACACACAGCATAAAATTTACCATTTGAACCATTTAAGCATACAGTTCACTAGTGTTAAGTACATTCACATTGTTGTGCAATGAACCTTCAGAACGTTTTTATCTTGCAAAACTGAAACTGTACACATTAAACAACTCTCCATTCTTCCCTTTCCCTAGCCCCTGGCAACCATCATTCTACTTTCTGCCTCTGTGGATTTGACAACTCTAGGTATCTCATATAAATGGAATCATACAGCGTTTGTCCTTTTGTGATTGGCTTATTTCACTTAGCATAACGTCCTCAAAGTTCATCCATGTTGTAGCATGTCAGAATTTCCTTCCTTTTTTAGGCTGAATAAATATACCATTGTATGTGTACCCCATGTTTTGTTTCTCCATTCATCTGTCGTTGGATACTTGAGTTGCTTCCACCTTTTGGCTATTGTGAATAATGCCGCTATAAGCATGTGGGGAAGATCAGTTTTGAGGGCCCGAGCCCGTGTGTCTGGAGCTCTGCCAAATTCAGACAAGGCAGGGGGGTGGGTAGGACCCTGGACAGCAAGCCCCGAGTTCCGAGGGGCAGCACAAGGCTCAGGGCGCCCTCTACTGGGGTAGGCTGTGGTTAGAGGAAGGGACCGTTTTCCTAGGCCTCAAGAAGTATCTAAGTATGAGGGAGAGGAATGCCAAACTTTATCTGCCTCACCATTTGTCCAGCGCTGGCCCTGATTTCACACTTTGTTGACCAGTCTTAGGAACTCGGCAGGTCGTTAGGGGTGACTTTCAAACTATAACATTGTACTCGCTACTTTAGCAGAGGTCTTCACTCATTCAGGAAGCTCGTCCCTCCGCTGAGCACCGCCAGCAGCTCCCCAGCGCCATCCCTCCCTCCCTCCTCCACCATCTCCCAACCTCGGTTGCACTTTTCTGTGCCGGCGTTGCCCATCCTGGACTTGCTAATTTACCTGTTCATCTGTTGTCCACACCAGGCTGAGGTGAGGAGCCAGCCCTCTCTGAGCGCCCAGCGCTGAGGAGGTGGCTGTCCAGGGCAGCCTTGTTCCAAGGTGGGAAATGATGGTGACACAGAGTAAATAGTGGGCTGGGCGGTGGTCCCTGCACAAGACGCCTGTTAGCTGGAGGCTGAGCCAAACAGAAGCAGAGTGTCTGGGGAACTTTGAAATGGCTGCCGAAGGCAAGGGAATTGCTTGTTGGAACTAGGCGACCCAGGAGCAGGTTTCACGGTGCAGTAGATCAATACTGTGCCTTCTAAGGAAACAAACAGAATCAATGCTGGCTGCCCCAGGTCTCTGGGCAGATCTGAAAGCCACGGGGCCCATGGGTGGAGGCACCACACTGATTTTGTAGAATACGATCATGTGTACCTGTTTGGAAGACCTGGAGACACTTTATTGAGCTTCATGCCAACAACTGTACCTGGGCCATCAGGGGCCCAATATTCAATCATACAGCAACAGAGGAGCATGCAGTCGGGGGTTGAAAGAGTGCTTAGGTAGTGGGAATGGCATTCTTGTTGCCATTCTCTGCTCCTCTACCCACAGCAGACATGGTGTATGGATAGCCACATGCTTGCTGAGCACGGATGCAGCCTCACAGTGTTCCCACGGCTGTTCCAGGCAGCCGCTGCAGAAGTCATGGTTAGAGCTCAATGTGAAGGTTTTTGCTTTCCTGATCTAATGCAATCTAACACCATTCTAGTAGGACTCCCTTCAATGGCTTTCTGGAGAGCTGCTCTAGAGGCTTTGTGAGCCCATTTTTGTTGTTGAA
This sequence comes from Microcebus murinus, assembly GCF_040939455.1. Classification (NCBI taxonomy): domain Eukaryota; kingdom Metazoa; phylum Chordata; class Mammalia; order Primates; family Cheirogaleidae; genus Microcebus; species Microcebus murinus. The sequence continues at coordinate 27,752,639 of NC_134117.1, read as the reverse complement.
TGGCTCAAATTGTTGAACTCCCAATTTTATTAAAATGCAGTGTGTTCCTACCACAGAAAAGCCCCTGGGCTAAGGTGTTGAGAAGGTTCTTCCTTAGGCAGGTCAGAAATCTTTCTTTTCATAATTTCTTCCTGTTGGTCCTACCCCTGCCTTCTAGACAGCATATAATAAGGTTCTCTTTGTGCCATAGGACAGCCCTTCCAACACTGGAAGATGGCATTGTGCCTTCCACCTCTCCCACCCTACCCTACCCCCCACCCAATTTTTATTTTTTCTAGAGGAAATCTTCTAAGTGCCTCCAGCTGTTTTTTCTAGTGTTTGGCTTTCAGATCCTCACCCTCTGGTTAGCCTCCTGTGATCATCACGCCCCAATGTGTCTACATTCCTCTTAAATGGTGGTGCCCAGAATGTACACAGTACTTCATCTTGACCTCACTAGCTCAGAGTACAAGCCAACATGCACAGGGACATTCAGGCGAGTCTTGAATGGTGAAAAGGAGTTTTGCCAAGTTGACAAGGCACTCACTTCCTTAGGCAGGAGAGAAATCAAAGCATTTCCAGTCAGGGAGCAGTCTGTGAAGGGGTGGCCATGACTGGTTTGGGATGGATTATGCAAATTCTTATATGAACCAAGTCCTATAATTTTTCATGACTTGTACATTATTCTTAGAATTATAAGATCTCAGACTTACAAAGATTCTTAAAAGGCATAACCACCCGTGTGATGATTAAATCTCCAGGCTACAATATTCCTCAAAAGAGATTGGGGGTTTTGAGTGTCTTCTGAAGCGAGGAGGAACTTTGCTTTTTTGAAGGCAGGCCATTCAGGTTTGTTTTTTTTTTTTTTGAGACAGAGTCTTACTCTATCACTGGGCCAGAGTGCAGTGGCATCATCATAGCTCATTGCAGCCTCACACTCCTGGGCTCAAGAGAGCCTCCTGTGTCAGCTTCCAGAGTAGCTGGGATTACAGGTGCACATCACCACACCCAGCTGGTTTTTCTATTTTTTTTTTTTTTTTTTGGTAGAGATGAGGTCTTGCTCTTGCTCAGGCTGGTCTCGAACTCCTGGCCTCAAGTGATCCTCCCCCTTCAGCCTTCGAAAATGCTAGGATTATGGGTGTGAGCCACCATGCCTGGCCCCATTCAGTTTTTTTATTGCTCTGCTTAAAAGTTCCCCCTTTTAGGTTGAAACTTGCCTCATTGAAATGTTAGTCATTTTCCAGTGTTACTAAGCATTTCCTTTGCCTGGTGCTATTCTAGGCATGTGCGGGTGGGTATGAGCAGTCCATGGGGGTAATCAAGGCAGGGGAGCAGAACAAACAAGCTCAGACTTTGTCTCCAAGGAACTTACACTCCAGTGGGGGGAAACCCCAAAAGAGCAAACAAATGCTCCATGTGATCAAGACATGGGCTAAATATTGTGAATCACAGAGGGAAAGGAAGTTAATTCCAATGAAGAGAGCAGAGATGGCCTGTTTTCATGTCTATGCAACAGCCAGAGTTATCTCTTCAAAAACCAAATTAGATCACGTTACCTCCTCTTCAAAACCCTTAAAAAGGCTGGGCGCGGTGGCTCACGCCTGTAATCCTAGCACTCTGGGAGGCTGAGGCAGGAGGATCACTCAAGGTCAAGAGTTCGAAACCAGCCTGAGCAAGAGTGAGACCCTGTCTCTACTATAAATAGAAAGAAATTAATTGGCCAACTAAAAATATATAGAAAAATATTATCTGGGCATAGTGACACGTACCTGTAGTCCCAGTTACTAGGGAAGCTGAGGCAGGAGGTTTGGTTGAGCCCAGGAGTTTGAGGTTGCTGTGAGCTGGGCTGACACTCTATCTAGACAACAAAGTGAGACTCTGTCGCAAACAAAACGAAAAACAAAAACAAACAAGACTTCCTGTTACACTCAGAAATGAACCCAAGATCCTTGCAGTGGCCTGTAGGATTCTGTACTAACTATCTAGCATTTGGCCACCTCTCATTGCCCACATGAGCTTTCAAGCTTTTCCACTCTGGTCGCACTTACCTTTGCTGTCCCTTGAACCTGCAAGGTACCTATCTTAGGGCTTTTAGACTGGATGTGCCCTCTTGGGAATCCCCCTACTTTGGGCCTCCCCATGACTTGTCCCTCACGCACTCAGCTATACACAGAGACCTAAAGTCCTCTCTTCACGACTTGTCACTTGTTATCCCTGTACCCTGCCTTCCTTACTTAATAGCATTTATTACTCTCTAAACTCATCTGTTTGCTTCGTAACTGGCAGCCTCCAGTAGAATGAGAGCTCTACGAAGGCAGGATTTTGTCTGCTTTGCTCACTGCTGTATCCTCAGTGCTAAGAACAGACCTTGGCGCATAACAAGTACCAAATAAATACTTTTAGAGGGAATGAATGAGTTAATCTTCCTGATAAGCTATTCTAAAAATCTAGCAGCCGATGATATCAATATCCAGTGTACTTGTCTGTAGTTTCTAGAAACAAGCCCAACCTTTTCGAAAATGAGCCCAAATCATTTGTCATTTGAAATCCAGTGGCATTTCCTCCTCTTTATAATTTCTCAAAGATTTTGACTGTGCCTTTAAGATCTGCAAGTTCTTTCAGCTCTCTGGGAGATTTTCCACCCAGGAACTTAGACAAACTGCATGTACAGAGGATTCTCTTCCAGCATGATGTTACATTCTTAAGTCAGCATGGTAAGGTAAAATTGACGTTATCACTGGAACTTTCCTCGAACATCCCTAGCTAGTATCACTACAGATTACTGATTCTGTAGTTGTGTGCCCGAGGAATTGGTTTGCATTAGCAGCACTGTGGCTTGAAAAATATGGATCTCTGAACACCTGAATCACTCTTATCTTGGTTAGGTGCTTTTCCCACAGAAGGTGTTTGAGAACAGAGGCTGACTGAGAGAACAGCAGTTTTATATGCCCCAGCATAGCAAGTGGTTTTGAGCACGGGTGCCAGAGCCAGACTGGCTAACTTTGAATCCTGGCTCTAACCCTTGCTTATTTGCCATATGACTACAGGCAAGTTCCTTAACCTCTCCATGCGTCAGTTTCCTCATCGGGAAAGTCGGATAATTATAGCACTTGCCTCATAAGATTGTATTGAGGACCAAATTCATTAATGTATGTGAGGTCCTTAGAATAGCACCTAGTGGATAGTATTTCAATTGCTATTAGCAAATTATTTTATTATCTGCTATGTCATGTTCATACCGGGGCATACCTTCATGGGTGGAAAGGCCTGCAGAATATACTAGACTATTTAAATTGTGATTGCTCACTCGTTCTCTCTCCCTTTCTCTCTGTTTGATAGAATTTGTGTGATGTCACCTCACTGTAAATTGCTCAGGTGCTTTCCCTCTGCTGGAATTCTACGCATTCTCATATTGATCACCATACAATTTCTAGTCTCAACACCTTTGTGAAGTGTAAGGAAGGTGAGAAAAAAAACAGACCTGGAATAGTTTGACCTCTTCCTCAGTCACATGCACATTCCACTTTCCCAGAGAAAGGGGAACAGTGGATTTAGCCTTTTCTGGATGTTCTCCTCCAAACACAGTGATTGAGTCTCTTTTGTTGCTTTTAGCTTTTCCTGGAGCACTGGCTCATCCTAGGCTTCAGCTTTTTATACACTTTTCTTATAGATCTTCCTTTCTTTGAGCATAGAGAAAGTAAAAAGTCAGGAAGAAAGGCAGCAATGCAGAAAATGCATGAAAAATAGCCAGCCGGGTTATTTCTTTAATGTGAAGAACAGACAAGAGAGAGGCCTGAGGAGCTGGCAGGAAAAGAAAGGAGCATTTGCTGCTATACACGGCAGAAGCTACTGTCCTACCCGGGGTGATGAATTCCCCGAGGCCAAAGCTGCAGGAGACACAGAGGGCTGTCTCCAGAGAGCCAGCCTGGGCTGCAGGCTAACTGCCAGAGTGTGCAAGCTAGTTTTGACCACATCTGGAAAGTTCAGTTATTACAGGGATATTTTCCTTCTAAGCCCTGGGACAGCATCCCTTGTTTCTGGGCTGATATTGAGAATAGGGTGGGAATATATAGAAGCTCAGTAAGTGCCAGATAATATTAAATCATCCTTTGACCCTCATCCTGACTCATTCATTCATTGATTCATTCATTCAACATATATTTACTGAGCACTTATATTCTAGGCATGAAGCAAAACACTGAGGATAAAAAGATGAGGTAGACGCAGTCTCCTCCCGTAAGCAGCTTATGTCTAGTGAGAAGGAGGCACAGCAGATAACTCTCACACAGCAGCAGCGTGAGTCCGGTCTTAGCTCAGCTGCCCCAGAAGCAGTCCCAGGCAGTGATGCCAGGAAGTACCAGTAAAGGACTGAGAAGCTGAGACATGGAGGGAAAGGAAACCAGTACAGGGTGTGTTAATGAGCAGGTTACCGCTGTGGGCAACTGGGGCTCAACTCCACTGGGGATCTCTCAGAGATAGTGTAGAAGCTGTCTTAGTGATGTCCCATCTGAGAGTGAGAATCTGGGGTATTTTCCCATTAACTCCCACCTTCTGGCCTGCACATGCTTGGCCACAGGTGGTAGAAAGTCCTGGGTGAGTAAGAAGATGATGCCAAGAGAATGTGGGTGGAGTGTCTGGTACATGCTCTTACGGACCAAGCGCAGAGCATTACAGATGCCCCCGAAGAGGAGTTCCCCACTCAAACCAGTTGGGCCAAAGAAGTCTTCCTGGAAGAGGTGACAGTTGATCGGTCTCCTAAGGCATGCCTTTGTCCAGAGCTGCTCAGCAACGGCATGTTCAGGCAGTCCCTGATGTCTGGCCACACTAAAGATTTTGGATTGAGACTTCTGGCTAAGGTTAATGAAATATCTACTAATCACCCTACCCATGGGAGTTGGGAGGTTAAGGTGGGACAAGCACTCAGAAGGCTAATAGCCCCTCACAGTGCTTGCTGTCCTCAGAACTGAGGAATGAGCGAGAGAGCAGCAAGCAGTGAGCTTGCATTTGCTTTTTGTAAAGAAACCCACACACTTTTCTGGGTTTGCCTGAGACGCACCCCAGGTTCCAGTCTATTTGTGGATGAGGTGCTTCCCCGGCATGCTTCCTTCCAGAGCTGCCACCCCCGGCCCTGCCCAGCCCCCAGATGCTCGCTGCACTCACTCCTCATCAGCACCACCTTCCAATTAGACCAAGGATGTGGCGATCGGTCTGCCCAGAATTGCTCTCCCCACCTTCAGCTTGCCCTGGGCAGAGTTCAGATTGCACATTTCCCGACACTCACAGAGACCCATTAATATTTAGCATGTTGCATTTCCAAAGCACTTTGCTCGCACAAATTGATCTTTTCGGCATCCCCTCGTGAGGCAGCGCAATACTGCCAGCCCTACTGGGGACATAAGGCCTTGAGAAGATAAGCTACTTAGGCTAGAACTGTGGCTGGTGAGCCATGGATTCAGAGGAGAACCAAAGGTCAATGACACCGGTTGTCTGAGCCTTCAGACAGAACCCTAGAGTGGCCACAACACTCCCTCCCTGCCCAGGATGTCCTGGAACAAATCCAGCCCTCTGAAGGTTTAAATAGAATGGGTTTGTCCTCTGTCAGGTTGGACTGCTTACAAGCCCGCTACTGTTTATGGAGTGCTTATCAGATGCCAGGAGCCAGGCACTTTACATAGATTGTATCACTTAATTCTCACAACCCTTGCCTACCTTCTGTGACGTCACTACTACTATTCGATGCATCAGAAAACTGAGGCCAAGAAAGATTAAATACCTTGCTTAAAGTTGCACAGCTGGTAATTAGTAGAGCTAGGATGTAAACCCGGCTATTCAGTTTCAGAAGTTTCAACTATTGTGAACCATCCTGGAGGTGGATAAAGGAACCAGGTCAAGGGGGTCTTGCTCTTTGTGAAGTTCTGCCTGTTCCTGGGCAATTCATCCTATGCTTTGCAAGATTACTTCTGGAGGTAAAGGAATGTGGTGGGGGGGCTGTCTGCAAAAGTGTTCTTGAGGAATGAGAGTGTAAACTATTAATAAAGTGGTTTGTTACTTGGTTACCTCTGATTTTTCCTTTGGCTCTCCATTTCCTGCTCTTCCTAAAAGAACAGAGAGAGGACTAGTTCCTCCAATAAGTAAGTGTGGGATCCCTGTGCCACACATTGTGTTTATGATGCCACTACCTTTGGCAGGGTACAGACACACATGGGTAATTATGACCTAGGGGGAAACAGGGTCACCAAGCATTTTATGATAGCTCTCTGGGAAGTGGTGTGGGGGTAGGAGACAGAAGTGACTTGCTAGTTCAGGGAAGTTGGGGAAGTTTTGTATAGATGACATGAGTTGGATCTTGATGGAGATGGAGGAAGGAGAGCAAAGACAACTTGTGCAAAGGAAGGGACATGGCTGGTTTGGAGAGAAGCAGGATGTTCTGTCTGCCTGGAGCTGTGCTTCTTGCTTTCTTGAGCTAAGTGAGCTGATTTGGGGGCCCATGGCCCTGGATGAGGGATTGGGTTACAAATTTTAAGGTATCCCTGAGAACGTAATGCTTTGTGAAGCATCTAGCCAAATTCTCATCTTGGTGTTGTTGAATAGAATGGATAATTGTTTAACAAATATTTAGCAAATTTCTCCTACAGTTGTCCCTCAGTACCTGTGGGGGATGGGTTCCAGGATCCCTGAAGACACCCAAATCCGTAGATAAAATGGCATATCACTTGCATATAAACTATGCACATCCTCCCGTATACTTTCTTTCTTTCTTTTTTTTTGAGACAGAATCTCACTCTGTTGCCCGGGCTAGAGTGCCATGGCATCAGCCTAGCTCACAGCAACCTCACATTCTTGGGCTCAAGCGATTCTCCTGCCTCAACTTTCTGAGTAGCTGAGACTACAGGCATATGCCACCATCCCCGGCTAATTTTTTCTATACATTTTTAGTTGGCCAATTAATTTCTTTCTATTTTTAGTAGAGATGGGGATCTCACTCTTGCTTAGGCTGGTTTCGAGCTCCTGACCTTGAGCGATACTCCCACCTCAGCCTCCCAGAGTGCTAGAATTACAGGCGTGAGCCACCATGCCTGGCCCTTCTGTATACTTTAAGTCATCTCTAGGTTACTTATAATACCTCCTACAATGTAAATACTATGTAAATAGTTGTTACACTGCTTGTTCAGGGAATGATGACTGGAGAAAAGGTCTGTACATGTTCAGTACAGACACAGCCACTGTAGGTCTAACTACATCTTCTATCCAGGGTCAGTTGAATCTACAGAAGAGGAACCTGTGGACATAAAAGGCCAACTGTACATGCCAGATACTAGGTGCTGCTGACTGGGATTGTGCTTTTTAAGCGCTATGGGAAAGGGTCTGGGACTGAGGGGTTGTGTCCTGGGAAGGAAACTTTGAAGATGTGCTCTGCCTCTACCACTCTCCTAAGTGGAAAAAAGAATTAGCACTGCAACTCAAAGTCTGTGTCCACTACTCCTATTTGCCCCTTAGGAGCAAAATTTTGTGTGATGGTTATCCACCTTTTTCCTTGTTAGCCCTTTATAGTTTCCCAAACTTAATATTCATGATTATCTGATGAGGTAAGTGGTCTTCGTGGATCTCCATTTTACAGATGAGGAGACTAAGTTTTAGAGAATCGTCTAAGGTTATATGCTTTATAGTAGCAGACATTTTCGGGGCCTGTCTCAAGTTTGTTCCTTTACATGTACCACTTTGCCTTCCAGCTCCTGCTAGGTGCTCGGGAAGCCTCCCTGGCAGCGTCCTGGGGGTGAGAGCTGTGGTTTGCTGCACATCCTGAGGAAGGTGTCGAGGATGTCAAAATCAGGGAATAGATGATGCCATGTTGGAATCTAAAAGTCCTGCTCTAAATATCTGACTGGCTTAATTGGAGCTGAGCCACAAGATTCTAAGTGGAACAAATTACTACACTATTTATCAATTACAGCTCTAGGAAGTCAAGTTGTTCTCAGATGATATAGTCAGGGTGCATGTGGGCATAATATCACCAAGCCCCTCCCTTCTAGCAGGCATTGTGGCATTGGATAGTTTAGCCATTGAGCTCAAGAGGACAGAACAGCCTTCGTGCAAGAAAGCTAATTGTGAGGGGGTGTGTGTAAGGCGGTGGAGTGGGAGGGCTGGTACGGATCATGGTTGGACAATAGGATCAGCCGCTGTGACATCACAGCCCAGAGGTCCCACCAAAACAATAGTTGCTGCCAAGCCTTCTTAAGAAGGCTTGAGTTAGAGCTGGAGAGTACTCTGGGTTCCTAACTGTGGGGTCTGGAGTCATTGCTGCTTGTCAGAGTTCTCCATACTGCTTTTCCACAGGAATTCAATGCGAGCTACCTGCTGATGCCCTGCCCTCCTATGGTCCTAAAATATCTTACCTTTCCTTCTTTCTCTGCAATTCTAGATAGTAGCACTTCCCAATGCTAGTCACGAGGGGAGAATTCAGTGCCCCCAAACCCAGTAAAATTTGGATCTTCTGTGCTAATGAGTTGAAAGTCACAAAAGGAGAGAATCCTCAAATTAGGAGGGACCAGTCAGGGCCCCCATTTCCAAAGGGAAGGCTTATTTAGTTCTGTCCTGGTAACATCTAGTTCTCTGTCTTCCATACTATATGGGTAATTACGGTATTATATTGGGAGACTATTAAAACTCAGAGAACACGGTGATATGTCCCCAGCAGGGTTGGGCTTTTCTCTTAAACGTCTCTTTCCTCTTATATATGCCTTGTTCAAACTGTCCATTTTGAAGCTAGGCTGGAGCTAACCCAGCCCTAATCACCAAGTAGACAGGCACAGCATGGAATCCCAAAGAGTCTGAGAATCAGATATCCTATATTAGTTATCACAGGACTCTAAAGGGTCCCACTGCTGAAACAGGGGACTGGGCAACAGGAACATCTGTATTAGAGCTGCTTATAATACAGTAGTTGAGAGCTCAGACGCTGGAGCCAGACTGGCTTGGTTCAAGCCTCAGGTTTATCACGCTTCAGCTGCATAGCCTTGGGCACATTATGTGATCTCTCTGTGCCTCAGGTTCCTCCAATGTAAAATGATGGCTTTTGTAGATCCGACCTAGTATGAGGGTGTAAGGATTGATTTAGGTGGGGCATGTAAAGGGATTAGCACAGCTCCAGGCACACATTAAACACTTGTTAACTGTTAAATGCTATTATTTATTAAGGAACAGTGCTTTTCTTCCTCCAGGGTGTTTCTTTCTCTTCCTTAGGTCCTTGAGTTCCAGGCCTGAAACTCTCCCTAGTTTACATTTCTGAAGCTGCTCCAGTATCTCCTTCCTCTTATAGGGGGATGCAAAGGAAAAACAGCTTGCACGAGAGCAATTTCTTTTTATCTATTGCTTATAGCATTACCTTAAACCAATATACCACAGCTCATTGTAGCCAAGAGCTAAGGGCCCTTTAAACCAGTCATTTCTTATTTATTCTGTTAAAAAAAATCAAGGTTCTTTGGTTTCATGTTCCTTTATTGTATTTTGTAAGGCACTGAGCATATATTGGATACTATGTAAATGTGAAATACTCTAACAATAGTAACTGAGACAGATGAGAAACTCAAGGAAGCAAAGTCACCATTTTGAATTTAGCTTTTTATTGATGGGCTGAGTGATTTGGGAGAGACAATGTGGCTCCGAGGCTAAAGAGCCCACAGGGATTCAGAGGGCAAAGGTTTGAATCTCAGTCACAGCAGCAGCTCTGAGCAGCTCCGGTGACCCCAGCCAAGCAGCTTCCTTCCCGTGGACCTCAAATTCTCCCCCTGAATACTGGGCTTAATGCCACAAAACCATCTCCCAGGGATAAGTTAAGTCAGTGCTGCTGTATGTGGTTGTGCAGACTGTGCACTACACAAGAGCACCAGCTGAAGTGGATAAATGGGGGTTGAAATCTAAGCCACGCTCTATCCATCAATCTGCACACTGGTGATGGGCCATGTCCACCCGGAGGGAGGGGGCACTTTTTTCTAATTTTCTCAAAAGTACTATATGGCTAGTAGAGGCCCTGCAATAAGCAGCGTGACAGTGATTGGAAACAGAATTTAGTACACAGAATAGATAAATTCATTCAACACAGCTGCCAAATACCTACTATGTGCCAGGCCCAATTCTAAGGGCTGAAGATATGGAGATGGATATAACCAATTACTTCCCTTGGGTCCTCTCTTTCCATCACTGGCCCATCCTCCCCTTTATTCAATCCGTCAGCAAGTCCTATTGACTCAATGTGTCAAATTCACCCACTTCTCTCCATCCCACTGCCAGCACTTTGTTGCATTATTTTTCACCTAGAATACTCCAACAGAGGGGCTCTCACTTCTATTCTACTCCTCCAAACAAAAGCAAAAATGATTGTATTAAAATGTGAATCAGATAACATCACCCCCTTGTTTAAACCCTTTGCTGGCTACAATTTAATCTAGGGTCCTTACCATGGCCTCAGGGATATGTGTACCCTAAATACCTCTGTTAGGGAAAGTTTGGTGCTTGTCCCAGAGGCTGCATCAGAAGAACGAGGACAAATGGTTTGAGGAGAAGGAAAGAGAAGTTTATTAATTTGCTGGCAAATGAGGAGAATGGCATCCTCGTGTCTTAAAATACCATTGTCCTATCTATACGCAGAAATACAGAGCTTTTAAAGGGGAGTTTTCAGCTTGGGGATACTGCTGTTTAACCATAGTTGATGGTCCTGATAGATCCTATCTCCAGCAAAGACAATGTCGTGACCTCTGCCCAGACAATTATGTTGAGTCGTCTCCTGTGGTATAAAAAAACAAAGAACACTCTTCTTCCCTTTGGAGTACTGGCCTGGAGTACTGGGATGTAGGAAGAAACCTACATCCCTCCTACTGGGATGTAGGTTTTAATTCTCCAAAAGAGTGGGGTGGGGGTGGTTTAAAGAGACAGCTTATAAAATATTTTACCCCTTTCCAGGCTGTTCCCTGTTACACCTCATTATATCATCTACACCAGTGGTCCCCAACCTTTTTGGCACTAGGGACTGTTTCATGTAAGACACTTTTTCCACGAAAAGGGGGGATGGTTTCAGAATGATTCAAGTGCATTATATTTATTGTGCAGTCAAATCTCTCTGCTAATATTTGCAGCTGTTTCCCAGCGCTAGCATCATGATCTCATCTCCACCTCAGATCATCAGGCATTAGAGTCTCATAAGGAGAGCGCAACCTAGATCCCTCACATGTGCAGTTTACAGTAGGGTTCAAGCTCCTATGAGAATCTAATGCTTCTGTGGATCTGACAGGAGGTGGAGCTTGTACAGTGATGCAAGCAATGGGGAGTGGCTATAAATACAAATGAAGCTTCACTTACTCACCCACTGCTCACCTCCTGCTGTGTGGCCTAGTTCTTAATAGGCCATGGACAAGTACTGCTCTGCAGCCCAGGGGTTGGGGACTGAAAATCTAGATCACTTAATCTACATTTTCTCCACTCCAGCAAAACTGACCATTCTGTCCCTCAAACAGCCTAGCTCTTACTTTGTGTAGTCTGATCTCTTTGGCTGGAAGGCTGGAACATTCTTACGCTGGTTCTCCCCTTCACCATCTCCTTTTCATCCTTCAGTGTTTAGTCGAAAGATCACCTCCTGGGAAAGGCCTTTCGGGACCACCTTGTTTAACCCTTTGCACTCGGATGTCGAGTGTGACTCGACACAGTTAGCAAAAATTATAGAGATTAAAATTACTCTTTGAATGTATCAATAATTTGAAATATAAAAAAATCCAAATAAGTTTGTATGAAAAGAAACTCCAGTTTTTTATTCTACTACTCCTCTTTGTAAAATCTGGAGTATTTAAAAAATTAAATCCCAAGTAGAATAAAGGAATTGAGAAAAAAGTATTATTACGATTACCACTATTCATTGCCAGGATGTTCTATTGTACGGTTAGAGTTCTTTTTTTTTTTTTTTTGAGACTAGGTCTCATTCTGTTGCCCTGGCTAGAGTGCAGTGGCATCATCTTAACTCACTACAACCTCGAACTCCTTATCTGAGGTCCTCCTGCCTCAACCTCCCAAGTCCAAGTCCCTCCCTGGGACTATAGGCATGTACCACCAGGTCCCACTAATTTTCCTATTTTTTGTAGAAATGGATTCTCACTCTTGCTCAGGCTGGAAGCTCTTTATTTCCTTTCTTATCTATTAGATTGTAAGCTCCATGACAGTAGAGAACATGCTGGTTCTTTGTCCACTGTATGTACTTTGCTAAGCCTGTGGTGCACAGTGATACCAATAAATCTTTGCTAAATAAAGTTGATACAAGGAATTCATCTAATAGGGGAGTAGGCACATTGCAATACAATGTACATGAGTGGTATAACAAAGTTAGTGATGTTCTGGGAAACTGGTTCTCAAAAAAAAAAAAAAGACCCTGATTTGTCATTTTCTGATTTCCCATGGTGTAAATACTTCCATCACAGCTGATTTCAAGTTACCAATGGTTTAAAAATTGACTTACAAAATTCCTGAACATCTAACAGTTGGCTCTTCAAAGCCGGTATGAGCTGGCTCTAACATATCACTGGAAGAGAGGCTGGCACGTGGGTGCAATGAGTGTACAAGAAAGGGCCACTAGAACATCCTAATGGGTTAGGAGGTTTCAACAAAGGCTTCCTGGAGGAGGTGACACATCTGTGTTTTGAAGGATGGGTATATTGGCTCAGGCCTAATACCACTAAACTGGCTAACGTAACCCTGCTCTGGGTAGCAGAGCTGTTCCTGGTTCCCCTACTCAGCTCATGGCTGCTTGCCTGAGGGTTATCACCTGACTCAGTCCAATCCTCAGAAAATCCTTCCATGTGGCTGGTGTTCTATGGATTGACTTTGAATCCAACAGAGGAGAATTAGACAGTTAAAGAGAGAGAGTTTTCCAAACAGGGACAATTTATGCAAAGGTGAGAGAGCAAATGCAATAAAACAGTTTGGTAAATCTAGGTCTATAGGGAAGGGAGGGAGAGCAGATTAGCTCCTGAAAGGCTTTGTTTGCTAGGCTGAGGAACATAAACTGATTTCTACTCTTGGCTGGGCAGGTGGCAGAGAGAAGGGGAAAGGGAACAGTCACTTTTCTTCCATAATTCTTATTATAGCTGGGAACTGTGGTTTTGTTGTTGGTTTTGCTTTTTGGTATGAGATCAATTTGATCAATTTCTGTCTCTTCCAACAGAATGTCAACTCCATAAAGGCAGGTACTATTCTGTTCACTATCATTTCTCAGTACCCAGCACTGGTACTTAGTAAGCAACAAAATACATGCTTGTTGAATGAATCACCTGGGGACTTTAAAAAAATGACCATGCCCACCTACCCTACAATAAGATTTGATATAAATCTTCCTTCTCTGACCACCCAACCACAATATGGGATGGGAAGGAGAGTAGTGGGGCTGGCAGTCATATTTAACAAAAGCTACCCAAGGTATTCATTTCCATTCCTCTACCCAAAGCCAGTTAAGTGGAGCCTTTAAAGGATTTTACCACAATGACTTGATTAAATTTGCTGTTTGCATCAATATAGGCTTGAGTGCAGGAGGGAGGACCTAATAGAGGTAATGAGATCAGTAAGGAAGCTCATGTAATAATCAGAATAAGAAATGATATGGGTGGGAATTAAATCACTGGCAGTGGGTGTGAAGAGGGAGCAGATTGAAGAGAGAGTTGGGAGAGAGAATCGACAAGATTTGGTGACCATTTGAACACAGATAGAAGACGAAGTGAGAGAGAGGGAGGAATCCAGGTTGAAGGGTGGAGTGAATATTAGTGAGTAGGGAGAAGGGGTAGGACATTTGAGATGCCTGTGGGGGCATGGATGAGAAGTAGGGAATACAATCTCAAAAGAGAAAGGGCCGGAGTCTCACCTGTCCCATCCCAATACCAAGAACAACTGAGAACACAAATATTTAGGTGTATTATAAAAAGAATTCTTGAAGGAAACTGTGTAGAATGGATTGAGAGGAAGTGAACTTGAATAGCATCATAGAAAATAAGTGATAATGTCGAACAGCGTCAAGTGACTAAAGTTTAAGTTAGAATGAGCCCGAAAATACCTCCAATGAGTTTGGCAACTAGGACACTGAAGGCGACAAGACGTCTTCCGCGGGGGCAGAAGCTGCAGTGCGGAGTGAACACAGGTGAGGAAGAGGAGACAGAATGTAGATTACCTTTTTCGAGAACTTGGTTGTGAACAGAGGAAAAGAGATGGCACGATGGAGTGGGACATGAGGGATTTGAGCATGTTTGTAGCTGAGGGGAATGAGGAAGGGTTGAAGCTATAGGAGAATGAACACTCTCCCATCCTCGCCATTTTGCCAGCCCCCCCACGTGACCCGGACGCCGGCGGCGCGGAGACTACGAGCCCCAGAAGGCCCCGCGCCGGGGGGCGGAGCCGAGGCCTGGTTTGCGCCCCGGCTGCGCGAGCGGAAGAGCGAGAGCTTCACGGAGGCGGCGGAAGCGGAGAGCTACGGCGCCCGGGTAAAGACCAACCCCGCGTCTCCTTCCCCCTCTCCGCACCCTAGGCTGGGACTTGTTGCTCCCTCTTCTTCCCTCACAGTCGGGGACGAGACTTCGTTTCCTTTTTCGTTTGTTACCGGTGTTTTTTGTCCCCCTCACGTGATGCGCGGGGCCGGCCCCCGCCTGGGGCGGAGGTTACTGGGAAGCTCCCGCCTTTCGACCCCTGCGGGCTCGGGCTTGAGAGGGATCCTCAGCGGACCCTTTCCCCCTTCACTGTGGGAACGCGCCCGCCTCGGGCCCTCGCCCCAAATGCCCCCTGCGGAGGGAACTTCCTTTCCTGGGTTTCAGCAAGTACTGAGCGGGGTCCGAGACGACCTCCTCGGGACTACGGGGGCGCGGGCCGGCCGGCCCCCGAGACGACCCCGAGGCTGCTGGCGATTTCCGGGCCGCGAGCCTCGGGAGTCAGTCCGGGCTGTTGCCCCGGAGCCCCAGGCTATGGGAGTGAGCAGTCTCTAAGGGAGGATGTACTTCCTGCTTCTCTTGGCCAGCCCTCGGAAAACCCCAAGTCAAAGTTTTCTACATCAGCGCAGCCGCCTCTCCTAGTTGTGTAAGGGAAGGAGCGCAGGATTTGGACTCGAAGTCTCGAGAGGAGTCTCAGTCTGCCAACTGCTGGACCTGTGGTCTTTTGTACAGTAGTCGGTTTACCGCAGCCTCGGGTTCCCTGTCTGGAAAACGGGGATGATAATCTTTGCCTGCCTGCCTTTCAGGGTTGTTGTGGGGGTCAGCAGAAGTGATAAATGTGCGAAAGCTTTGGGTTGTAAAGCATATTTCAGATATAACCTTAGCGTCCTCTTGTCTCCAGCCCAGGTCATTTGAATTTGAAATCACATTCATGTCTTTATAAAGATCAAATGAGTTAATAAATAGGGCAAAAGTGTCTTTGGAAACTAAATTGACCAAACAAATGTTCTTATGCTGGGTTTCTTGTGAAGAGGTTACATTAGGGCCTAACCACCTGTGGAGTCGATTTTAAACTTCTTCTGGATTTTAAGGACCATCAGAATTTGGACTCTTCCCTCCTCACAACACACACAACTGTTTATCCCTCTTGCTCTGTTGTAGCCTTCCGTCCACACCACACAGGTACAAACAGAAAGCACTAAATGTTCCTCAAATATAGTGCTAAAGCAATACCTGTCTCCAGCAGGTCTTGTGACTTGTGTCACATTAGAATTCAGAATATAAATATAAACATTCCAGTCTGTTTCTGACAAGCTTTGAGACTTTATGGTAAATTGCTTATTGTCTATTTTTCCCCTTGTAGAGAGTGGTCATTTTGCAAGCAGTTGTTAAAGGAGTATGGGAGTGTGGTAATGAGGCATTTTAAGCCTGTATCTATTCTGAAATCATTGAAAAACTCTTGAAAATGGTTCAGAAAACACAAGAGAGGATGGCAGTAGGGTGCGTTAGGTGAGTGTACAAAATTGAACAAATTTTAGATCTAATCCCAGTGTTGTCACTTACTACAGGTCGAGTATTCCTTATCGGAAGTGCTTGAGACTGGAAGTATTAACGTTTCAGATTTCTTTGGATTTTGGAAAATTTGCATATACATGAGATAACTTGGGGGTGGGACCCAAGTCAAAACACGGAGTTCTTTTAGTTTTCGTATACCTCTTATACACATAACCTGAAGGTAATTGTATGCAATATTTTAAATAATTTTTTTGCATGAAACAAAGTTTGGATTGCTTTTTGAGTAAGACCTGTCACATGAGGTCAGGTGTGGAATTTTCCACTTGTGGCATCAAAATGTTTTTGGAACATTTCAGATATTGGACAAACCTGTAGGTTTTTTTTTTCTCCCCTTTACTCGTGACACGAAAGAGAGATCAACCTGTAGTTTTTGATTTTGGTGAAATTAGTTGAATTCTTTGAGTCTGTTTACTAATCTCTATGAGGTAATATTAATACCTCTATGAGGTCATACTAATGCTATGGGGTAATAGCATTTACCTCATAAAGTGTCTGTAAAGATTAAATGAGATGTGACCACAAAGGACTTAGTAGTGCCAGGTGAAAGTAAGTTCTCATTATTTTGTTGATATTTTTATGATGATAATTTTAGATATTTTCCTGAGATTCCCTTTATTAATAAAATGAATGATAGTTGTCTTGAATTCACAAGCTTTAAAAAATACTGTAATTAGAAGTTCTCATTGCATTGTTTTAGCAATTGCATTTTATATAAAAATTATATAGGCTTTTTTTTTTCACTTTTAGAGGTTCCTAAAATGTTGTGAAGAGATTCTTGTTGGGTTTTGCTGAGTTTCTGTTTTTGTAAAGATTCCAAATGTTTCTTTGGTACCTAGTTTGTTGAAATTGATCTGGTGCTTCTTTTATAACCTGTAGTAAGAATGCACTTTTCTGTACATTATAGCTTGTGGCAGAACAATTATCTATCTTTCTGACTGAGATATTGACAATGATAGAGTTTTATAGAACAATTTTTGTCCTGCCTTTACTTTTTAAAAAAAAATCCAGACTATTTGACTTTAAAATTTCAACCTAGTGGATAGAGTCCAGGAGACTGGGTGACCTTCAGTTTTTCAAGGTGGAGACTCAGTGATTGATGCAGATGGTGGCATTGCTATATATGTATCTGTAAAGAGTGAGAGTTTAGAAAAACCAAGGAGGAAATCCTTATAGAGAAAAACTATTTGTTGGTCAAGGCAAAGTTTAAGGGTTAAGAATCAAAATATGTGTTTTTATTTCCTTCAAATGCTGTGTTGATTACCAGATCTGCAGGTTCAGATGTTTAGGAAATGTTTCCTTTACTCTTTTTGGTGTGGTGTTATCCCCTGGCTATGTTTTGCCAGTTTCATTCTTACCTTTAGTTATGAATCAGCAAAATAATTACCAGTATTTTTTCTTAATGGACTTGTATACAAAGCCATGACAGTAGTCAGTTCCATTAAAATCTACTTTGTGTGCTATGAAGTGTTATTTTTTTCCTTTAGGTTTTAAACACTTTCATTCCTTGATTGTTTTTTACTTAAAAGGAATTTTTGGAAGGTAGACTTATTCTCAGGTGTAGTGTCGAAGCATGCATAGTGGATGCTCAGTAATGACTGTGCTGAATAGTTCTGAACGTTTTGTTGATTGTCCCATGTCATTGAGGCATGCTTTGGAGAGGCTGTATTGTATAGTGGAAATAATCTAAGCTTTGGAGTCAGACAGAGCAAGGTCTGAGTCCAGGCTCTGCTGGATGCAACTTTGGTTCATATAATCATTCTGAATTCTCTTTCTCATCATTTGTAAAACAGATAATAACACTAACCGTGTGTGGTTGAAAAGATTAGAGATTATTTGAACTAGGCACATACTAGCCAGGCTTAGTAAAAGATAGGGATGTTATTATTGCTGTTTTTCATTTTTACTATGTTTTCTGATAGTCAATGGATTTTGGTGATGTATCTATATTCATTCCCCTAATGCTTCACATGATCAGTATGTTTCTCAGCCAAGGTTAAGGTTGTTGACTATGACCATGGAACCCTGAAACACAGCAAAGCTAATTGGCCAGCATGGAGTTTGAATCTGTGACCTTGTCCTCATTAGCTCCATGAGCTTACTTTTCATAAATATCTCACTAGAATGAATGAAAAGACTGGTATATTTTTTATTTGGCACTCATGCAACTCATTAGACATAAGTAAAGAAACTAATGCCAGAAGTAACAGTATATATTTTTAATTATTAATTTACTTAAATATAAGATTAGCCCTCACCCTTTGTGTAAAACTGGTGACCTATAGAATGATCTTTGACAACCACTAACCTAGACTATAATTTAGACATTTCTTTTAGTTGTTGGATTACATTTGTTGCAGACTTCCCACCTATAGAAGTGAGACAAAATGGCTAGGGTATTCATGTCTTAAAAGAGAATCCCGCTGCTACTGTGCTCTCCACCAGAAAATGTGCTCTTAGCTAGTGGGGAAAACATACAGAATTTTGTATTAATGAGCCCAGAAGAATGGATGAAGTTTGCTAAGAGCTTATTGAATTACAGAGAAATTCCAGTGTCAGAACATTAGGTAGAAAAAAGTAATAGGGTATTGCTCAGCAGCAGTAAGCCTGCATTTGAAGAGAATTTTCTCCTCTCAATAACACATAGACCAGTTGCTCCCAGTTCTTGGTATCCATTTTTCACTGTTTCATGCTAGCCTTCTGTACAGTTTTTCATTCTTTAGGTATATAATATTTGTTTTCCTTCTTGTATCTTTTTTAAAGTGCCAAACATGGCTGGTTTGGGACTAGGGAGAAAAATTGAGAAAAAGAGAAGCACTTGTAGAAACTAGATTCTATTGTGTATTTGTGAGGTCTCCGAATAACACGGATTAACCTGTGAACATGATGATATGTATTTCTGGCATGGGCAAGTGGCTGACAATTCATTAACTTGGTGAGAGTCAAAAATGTGGGCAAAAGTTATGTAGCACTCTTTAATATCAGATTTACCTCTTAGAAAAGATCTGAATGTATATGGTGTTAATTCATAATTGCCTTGCAGTTGGGCTGTTTCAAGTTCTTTGCCTTGGAATGCCAGAAGAGTATTAAAGAAAGAAGCACTTGGATTTATAGACTAACCTCTTAGATTTATACCAGTAGTCCTTTTTCTGTTTTCTTACTTGTAAAATAGGGGTGTAATAGCAGCCCTATTTGTTTATAAAGATTGAAGGGAAAAGTAAACAAGGATTTTTTAAACTGGGGTAGATAACGTGGGGGTGGGTGGGTGGGGGTGGGATGACAAAAAGGCAGGCAGAGGGCAGAGTCTGGGGGGGAAACAAATACATGTTCACAGTCATATAGACACACAAAATAGGCAGGGAGTGAGGGTCAGTCAGAGGCAGAGGAGAAGTCAAAAACACTGTGAGGGACAGTCACACAGGCAGACTTACAGGGGTGATCAGAAGTGTAAAGAGAAGGGCAGACTTAGAAATGAGAGACAGAGAGATACAGGAAGGGAGACAGAATGAGGGAGCAACCAGGAGGGCATGACCAAGAGATGGAGAGCTTATTTAGTTCTTGTCTGTTATTTGAGGAGAGCTCATAAATATTTATAGTTAGGAAAGGGAAAAAACCGTATTTAATAGTAAATAAATCAATAAGTTTATGATATTTTATTACATTAAAATTTCCCCTTAAATACTGTTTATTTCACCATGCAAATACCAAGCCAAGTTATGTGTTACAGACCTGTTAAGTGCTTACTCGACCCTTCAGTGTACTTTAAAATTAAAAAAAAAGATTATTTTCTTAAAATTTTTTTCTCAAAATCAAATATATGGTTTACTATAGAAAACTAGGAAAATACAGAAAATTTAAAAGGACAACAAAAGATACTCATGATCTTACAATCTAAACATAGCACATAACAAGACCCACATCTTTTAAAAAAAATTATTTATTTATTTTTTGAGACAGTTTCACTCTGTTGCCCAGGCTAGAGTGCCATGGCATCAGCCTAGCTCATAGCAACCTCAAACTCCTGGGCTCAAGCAATCCTTCTGCCTCAGCCTCCCAAGTAGCTGGGACTACAGGCATGTGCCACCATGCCTGGCTAATTTTTTCTGTATATTTTTAGTTGGCCAATTAATTTCTTTCTATTTTTAGTAGAAATGGGGTCTCACTCTTGCTCAGGCTGGTCTTAAACTCCTGACCTTGAGCAGTCTGCCGCCTTGGCCTCCCAGAGTGCTAGGGCTACAGGCATGAACCACCGTGCCCAGCGCCCAGCCCAAGCCCATGTTTCTTTACGTTTTTTTTTTTTTTTTTTTTCTTCTCAGTCTTTTTCAATCTTCTTTATTGTTCTGTTCTTTTCTGGTTTTGGTATCAGGGTAATGCTGCCCTTGAAGAATGAGTTTGGAAGTATTCCCTCCTCTTCAGTTTTTTGGAAGTTTGAGTAGGATTGGTATCAGTTCTTTAAATATTTGGTGCAATTTAGCAGTAAAGCCATCAGGTCCTAGGCTTTTCTTTGGTGGGAGACTTTTTATTACGGTTTCAATCTTGTTACTTGTTATTGGTTTGTTGAGGTTTTCTATTTCTTCGTGATTTAATATTGGTAGGTTTTATGCAACCAGGAATTTATCTGTTTCTTCTAGATTTTTCAATTTGTTGGCATATAGTTGTTTTTAATAGTCTTTAGGGATTCTTTGTATTTCTTTGGTGTCAGTTGTATGTCTCCTTTTTCATTTCTGATTTTATTTGGTTCTTTTTTTTTTTCTAGCTAAAAGGTTTGTTGATTTTATGTATCTTTTCAAAAAAACCCCAACTTTTTGTTTCATTGATCTTCTCTTTTTTTTAGTCTCAATTTCATTTCTACTCTGATCTCTTTTATTTCTTTCCTTCTAATTTTGGGTTTGGTTTATTTTTTCCTTGTTTCTTGAAGGTGTATCATTAGGTTGTTTATTTGACATCTTTCTACTTTTTTGATATAAGGTATTTATTGCTATAAACTTCCCTCTTAGTACTGCTTTTTCTGTATCCCATAGATTTTGGTATGGGTATGTTGTGTTTGGATTTTCATGTGTTTCAAGAAATTTTTAAATTTCTTAATTTTTAAATTTCCTTAATTTCTTCATTGATCCATTCAGGAGCATGGTGTTTAATTTCCATGTGTTTGTGTGTTTTTCGAGGTTCCTCTTACTGATTTCTAGTTTTATTACATTGTGATTACAAAAGATACTTGATATGATTTCTACTGTTTTGAATTGTTTGGACTTGTGGCTTAAGATAGAGTCTACTCTGGAGAGTACTGATGAAAAGTGTGTATTTTTGTTGCTGTTGGGTGGAATGTTCTATAAATATCAGTTAGGCCTATTTGGTAGGCCTAGTGTGTAGCTTAACTCTGATGTTTATATACTTGGGAACTCTGGCGTTGGATGTATAGATATTTATAATTGTTATATCCTCTTGCTGAGTTGACTCCTTTATCATTATATAGTGACTTTGTTTCTTTTTACCGTTTTTGACTTAAAGTCTGTTTTATCTGATAGAGAAGTATAGCTATTCCTGCTCTTTTTTGGTTTTCAGTTGCATAGAATACCTTTTTTACCCCTTCACTTTCAGTCTTCATGTGTCTTTATAGGTGAAGTGGTTTTCTTGTAGGTAGCATATATTAATAGTTGGGTTTTGTTACTTTATCTCTTTAGCCACTCTTTGCCTTTTAATTGGAGAATTCAGTCCATTTACTTTCAGTGTTATTGATAAGTAAGGACTTATTATTGCCATTTTGTTGCTTGTTTTCTGTTTGTTTTGTAACTTCATTTTAACTTTTTTACTGTCTTCCTTTGCGGTTAAATTTTTCTAGTAGTATATTTTAGTGTATTGCTTTTTCTCGTTATCGAATCTATTATAGGTATTTGCATTGTGGTTACCATGAGGGTTACAAGAAACATCTTATACCAAGTTATTTTAAAGAGACAACAACTCATCTTAGAACACAAAGAAAAGATGAAAAAAAAACAAAAACTCTATACTTTAACTCCCTCTCCCCATTTTGAATTTATGTCATTTCAATTTACATATTTTTATTTTGCCTATCTCTTAACAGGTGGCTGTAGGGATTGTTTTTGATAGATTTGTTATTTGGGTATTGTACTAGAGTTTTGAGCAGATTGCACACCACCATTACATTATTAGATTATTCTGGGTTTATCTGTGTACTTTTTTGCACATTAGTATTTTTTTCTTTCAAATTGAGGAACGCTAGGTCTGGTGGTAATGAACTCTCTCAGCTTTTGTTTGGGAAAAACTTTCTCACCTTTATATTTGAAAGGTAGATTTTCTGCATATAGTATTCTTGGATGTCAGTTTTATGGTTTTTTTCTTTCAACATTTGTGACAATGTCATCTCACTCCTTCCTGGCCTATATGGTTTCCTTTGAGAAGTCTTTTGCCAATCAAATTAGAGCTCCTTTATGTGTTATTCGCTCCTTTTCCCTTGCTGCTTTTAGGATCCTCTCCTTGGCCTTGACATACCTTGGATAGTCTTATTTGGGTTGAATGTATTTGGTGTTCTCTGAGCTTCCTGTACCTACATATTTCTTTCTTTCTCAAGTTTTGTAAAGTTTTCTGTTATTATTTCTTTGAATAAACTTTCTACCCCTTACTCTTGCTCAACTCCCTCTTGAACTCCAGTAATTCTTAAGTTTGGTCTTCTGAGGTAATTTTCTATCTCTTGTAGTTAATCTTTACTCCTTTTCATTCTTTTTTCTCCTCTGGCTGTATTTTCAAATATTCTGTCTTTGAGCTTACAGATTCTTTTTTTTTCCTGTTGGTTTTTTGTTGTTGTTGAGACAGAGTCTCACTCTGTGTCCCTGGGTAGAGTGCAGTGATGTCATTGTAGCTTACCATATGCTCCAACTGGGCTGTAAGCGATCCTTCTGCCTCAGCCTCCCTGGTAGCTGGGACTACAGTCACACAATGCCTGGCTGGGTTTTGCTGTTTTGTGTATGTTTTTTTCCCTTTTCTTTTTGGTAGAGACATGGGGTCTCACTCTGGGTCAGGCTTGGTGTCAAACTCCGGAGCTCAAGCTATCCTCCCATCTTGGCCTCCCAGAATGCTAGGATTACAGGCGTGAGCCACAGCGTCTGGCCTGAGCTTACTGATTCTTTCTTCTGCTTGATCCTTTCTGTTGTTGAGAGCCTTTAATGAATTTTTCAGTTCAGCAAATGTATTTTTCAGTTACAAGATTTGTTTGATTTTTATTTTATTATTTCAATCTCTTTGTTATATTCCTCTAATAAATTTCTTTTCTGTGTTGTCTTGGAGATCACTGAGTTTCCTTAAAATGGCTGTATTGAATGCTTTATCAGAGAGTTCACATATTTCCATCTCATTAGGGTTAGTCACTGGTTCCTTGCTTTAAAGATCCACAAGGAGTTCATGGTTCCTTGTTTGTTGTTTCTAATGAATGCACGTCTGTGTCTTTGCATTGAACCGATTATTTATTTATTCCAGTCTTCTCTGGCTTGTTTTGGTTTTTATTGGATGTGTTTTGCTTAGAGGTTCTTTGTAATTTACCTGTTGATTTTCTGTCCTTCCCCTTGCCTCCCCAGATCGCTGCTTCCTTTTCAGCACTAGATAGCACCCTGAGCCCAGGTTGGCCTTGGTTTTAGTAAACAATTAAAATGCCACATGTCAGAAAGGGGAAGATCCCAAAGGGGATATCCTGACAGTGTGGGAAGGCTGGCTAGGGGAACCTGTGGAATGACTCTCCAACAGCATGGTGCTGCTGAACAGCTAATGTAATTTGGCTTCTCTTTTGGCAGAGTTACAGAGCAGAGTTTCCAGGGCCAGGAATGGTAGTCTCACCTCTCCCCTTTGTCTTTAGCTGTCCTCAGGAATGTTTCTTCTTTCAGGCATTTACTGTGGGTTGAGGCAGGAATAGATCTCCTGCCAGGGATGGGGAAGTTGATGAGGAAGCTGGTTGTCTACTTTGATCTCACTTTTTCCAGTGTCAGGGGGATCTTTTCTCCATGTTTGATGCCAAGCAGATTGGTGGGAGGAGTGTCACAGATATGGAAGTATGATTCTCCCACTGTGTGCTGGGGGTTTTTCCACTTCATGTGTCTGTGGCCCTAGGAACTGTCTCCTCATATTTGAGTTGTGGGAAATTTCTGGTGATAATCTTGGCACTGTGTATTTGTTTGTGATTTTCTTTGGGGGTCTTGCTTCTCTGCTATTTTGGAACCAGAAGAATGTGTGATAGCCTCTTTGGAATAAGGTGCTAGTGTACGCTGGTTAAGAGGGTAGGAACTGGGAAGCCTAGGTTCCTAGGCTTGAATGATCTGTTTAATACATTAGATATTTGCCTTGAGCAAGTTATTTAATTTGGGTCTCACTTTCCTCATTAGCAAAATGGAGATGGTGACAGTACTCCCTACTTTGTAGGATTGTTGTGAGGATTAGCCCTTAGACTTAGAACAATGCCTGGCAAATTTTATGAGCTCAGTAAATATTAGCTATTACCACCACCACAACTACTACTGTTGCTTCCACCATCACTTTCTCTATTTTGTTTTAAAAATTAGTTATGTTCCTATATAATTATGTCTTATATGAGTGAAATGATAGGCAGCTGGAGATAAAATTGGAGCTCAGAAAATCAGACATAGAGATGTGGGTTTTAGAATGTTTGGCCTAGAGCTTAATGAGAGTAGAGCAGAAAAGATGGGATATTAGGGAATACTAATAGGAAGGGAGTGGGAGGCAGAAAAAGCAGCCAGCAAAAAAGCAGAGAGAGATTATTTAGAGAAAGAAAACAAAGATTGTATATTGGTATAGAGGTTATATTAATTAGGATTAGATTGATTACAACCAATAGCAGAAGCTTAAAAATATGATATAAGTTTGTTTCTCTTGAGTCAGGAATTACAGAAGTAGTTTAAGACCGGTATGGTTTGCCAGTTGTGTGAAGTTGTTACTCCACTGTGTATGGATTCTATTCTTTTCCAAAGTCACTTTAGGGTCTAAGATAGCTACTAGGGCTTTAGCTGGTTTGTCCACATTCCAGTCATTGGAAAGGAAAAAGAAAAGAACATATCTCCATTCCTTTAAGGATACTTCCTGGAAGTTATATGTATACAGGTTGACTATCCCTTATCTCATATGCTTGAGACCAGAAGTGTTTCAGATTTTGGAATATTTGCAATACATTGTGGGTATCATGCAGAATTTTTGACATTTTCAGCAATATTCTTACAGAGCAGAGAATAAGCAAAACCAAACAAAAAAACCCCACAATAATGCATGTAGGTCTTGATCCCACTTGGGGCATTGTAGAGAACTTGCTGTTGGTGCATCTGGCCTTCACACCTGCCATTTTATTACCCTTTGTGGGCATGTTTGTGAGGGGAATGCCCAGATAATGTCACAGCCGAAGCGGGCTGAGAGAACCTTTTTTCCTTTAGGAACACCTGCCTGTGTTTCGACTGTGATCCATCACATGAGATCAGTTGTTGTATTTTCCACTTGTGGCATCATGTTGGTGCTCAAAAAGTTTTGGATTTTGGAGCATTTCAGATTCTTGATTAGTGATGCTCAACCTGTATCACTTTTACTCATATTCATATTCTGTTGATGAAACTTAGTGATATAGTCACACCTTGCTGCTGGAGCAGTTGGGAAATGTAGACTTTACTTTGAATGGTCAGTGCCTGGGAATAAGGAACAGGAACAGTGAGGATAATCCAAGTGTAGCTAGATGAAGAATATAAGGTAGGTAAACAGTTAATTGTCTTTAGGACAGTTTAACTCATTATTGGTAATCCTTGACAGAATTTCTGTAATTATTAAACTCTGAGTACAAATCTAGTCTTGTCAAATTGTATCAACAGTACTTTGTTTTTAGGGTATAATCCCTTCATGAATCCCTGCTTAATTAGGATTATTGATCTCTCATAAAGAAAAAATCGTGTCTAAGTATATGTATATATTTATGTGCATGTGTGTACATATATTCCCCCATTTAACATTAGTGTTGGCCAAAATTACTTCGTATGACAACAATCTGCAATACAATTGATGGTAAATAAGCCTCTGACATCTCTCTTTTGTTGTTTAAATGTAAAATTTTGCCCAGTGTTCCATGCACTCTCCAGTTTGGTGGGTTTTTTTGCCAATGTTTTTAATCTGTCTCTGTCCTTTGTATTACTATTCTTTCTCACTGCTGTTAATAGTACTTCCCAAAATAGATAAATGAGCAAATTTAATTAAATGTGTTATTTGCACTGTCTCCTGATCATTAATGAATTTGTAAGTAAGGTCAGACCTACAGTCTTCCTAGTATTACAGTTCCTGAATTCTCTCTGTCCTCTCAATTGGTAATTATTTGCTTTTTAAAGTTTTTTATTTTTAAATCTTCCATATTTTGTGTGTTTATGCTCTTTTAGTATTAGAAATATGAAGATCTTCCAACAAAAAGGGAACTATCTCTATAATTTTTTGTCCCTTTCAATTGAACATGTTTTATTTATCTGTATTTTTGGTTGAACAGTATATTTAAGATCAAATGTTCACATGTTGCAATTTGGCTTTTGTTTCTTCGAAATAATTTTAAAAATTATTTTAAATATTTTATCAGTAGTTTAAAATAGACATAATTTAAAAAGTCAAAAAGGTAAAAAAAGAATTTATGACAATGTAGTGAATAGTTTTTGTCCCATTGCTCCCAACTTTATTTACTTCCTTCCCTAAAGGCAACCACTTTAAACTCCTTAAGCTGTTTCTTTCTGCAGTTATATATCTCCATATTTTAAAAAAACATACTTTTGATTCACCAATTTATTCATTACATAGTGAGTTTCTATTATGGTAGAGAAAGTTTTACCATTCTTAAATAACCATCTCTACTGCAGCTCCTCCCTTAGCTTCCTAATTTAGTTATATTACAATATTTGGTTAAATCAAATAGTTAATGTTTACATTATTATGCCTGTGCAAATTTTATTCACTGATAGTGTCTTAAATAGCCTCTAAGAACAGTTTTCAACAAGGTCAGTCTCAGTAATCTATCAGTCCCACCTTTCTTTTTGTTCTTTCTTTTTTTCTCTCCCCCTTCTCTCCTCCCCCTCTCCCTCTCCCCCCTCTCCCTCCCCCTTCTCCTCCCCCTCCTTCCTTCTTCCTTTCCTTTTTTTCATCTTCCTCTCTTTTCTTCTCTTCTCTTTTCTCTTCTCTTCTCTTCCCTTGTCTTGTCTTCTCTTCTTCTCTTCTAGAGATTTCCAGCATCCTACTTAAACAGTAAGCCTACTTGCTAGGCCTGCTACATAGCTCTTTTCTTAGGATGCTTTCTGTAAGGTTTTTTGGTGGTTGCGAAAAGACAAGACAGAGAGAGAAAGAGTGGGGGCCAAACCACATGGCTTTATTATACACTCCTGGACGAGGTTCTGGGGTCCCAAGAGAGTGGGGCCCCAGAAGTCGCCTGCGTTTGAAGGAGGTACGGCCTTTTATACTGTTTGGGCCAAGCTAGGGACTTTTGGTGGGAAGAGCTAGGGCAGCCTTTGGTGGTCATTGAGAAATAGGAGGGGCTGGTGGTATTTGTGGAATCCAGGAGCCAAAACTTTCTTATCCAGGTGATCCATCCAAAACTTTCACATCTGGGTGTGGTTCCTCTCAGTAGGGCCTGGCAGTTTGTCCTTGGTGGGTCTGGTCTTGTGAGCCTTTTCTTTTTTGATCTAGGGAAAGGAGGGGGCCTGCCACCATCCTTATACTTTCCCCTTGTTATCCTTAGACTTTTCTCTCTTGGGTTTGGTTTCCAGTATTATTAGAATTTGTCTCATCCTCATTCTTCATTTATCTCTTGCCTAGGTGGAACACATCCTCTAATAGTTGTGTTGGATTAAAAAGATAATACTGTGGCATAGAGCATGTGGATAACAATTTTCGACATGCCTGTTCTTTGTCACATACTTCAATCTGGATTTGTTGCCTTCTGCTTCTGGTGACATTTATCCTGGAATCCCATTCACCAGTATTCCTTCACTTCTCTCTTGTGTTGGATATCCTGTTATCCTGTCTTCTTTCCTTTGGTGTATTTCTTCTTTTGTTACCAAAGGATGATGAGACTATCACTGTCTGGAAATCTGATCAGGCACAATCTTCTGAACAAAGCAGATTGCTAATTTTATATTGTGTTTTAGGGGAGCACGAGGTTCAGGGATTAAAAGATTTTAGAGGCAGAAGTCAGTTAACATCATCTACAGAAAAAACATGGTTACTGGGGTGAGACTGTTGTTGATTGGTTGGCACTCACAGCTGTTTTATTGCAGTGACTCTGTCCCTGATTTGCAGCTGATTTTCAGAAGCAAGGCTAACTGATTAATTGGCTTGTAAAAGAGTGCCAAAGTGAGTTGTTCTTGTCAGTTGAGTGGGTTTAAAAGTGGTCATTGGCAACTTTTTACCATGGCTGTGAACAATGTCTTTTTCTTTAATTTTTATTTTTTTTAGACTAGTCAAATGCAGTAGTGAGGAGAGGGGGGAAAGTAGTAGAACAAGGAGTTCAATCTGTAACTGCCTGTGAACAATCAAGTGAGTTTTTCGCCTCATTTACATATGTATTTGTGCATATATGTTTAAATGGGACATACTATATATATTATCTTTTTGCTCCCCCCATTTTTTCTACCATACAAATGTGTATCTTGATCAAGAGAATTTTTTGCACAGAATTCTAGAAATTTTAATTAATGACATCTAACAACTGTCATTTATTTGATTGTAGATTATGTGCCAGGCACTGTGGTAACATCTTTTTTTTTATTCTGTTAATTTATATTGACATTATTTCAGAATACAGAAAAGTTCTAAGAATGGTATAAAGAATTCACACATATACCCCAAATATTAACATTATACATTTCCTTTCACTCTTGTTCTTTGTCTTTCAATATATAGATACATATTTCTTGTGAGAGTAAGATGTAGACCTTATTCTCCTTTATACTTAAATACTTCAGTGTACACTTTCTAAAAACCAGAACATTCTTTTATATAGCCACAATACAGTTGTCAAAATCAAGAAACTAAGATTGATTTAATATTGTTATCTAATCTACAAATTTGTTCAGGTTTTACCCATTGTCTCAGTGTACTTTATAGCAGCAGTCCCCAGCATTTTTAGCACCAGGGACTGGTTTCATGGAAGATAATTTTTCCATGGATGGGGATGGGGATAGGGATGGGGTGGGGTTGGGGAGTGGGGGAGTAGAGGCTTGGAGGGGGGAGGCGGAGCTCAAGTGGTGATACAGTGATGGGGAGCCAGGAAGCCAAAGCTTCCCTCACTTGTTCCCTCACTTCCCTCAGCCACTCATCTCCTGCTGTGCGTCCCCCTACCAAGTTTCATGGGAGACAGTTTTTCCACAGATGGGGTGGGGGACAGTGGCAGAGCTCTGTGGCCCAGTCCCTAACAGGTCATGGATGGGGACCACAGCTTTATAGCAAAAGAAAATTCCAGGTTA
The DNA here is from genome assembly GCF_040939455.1 of Microcebus murinus. Classification (NCBI taxonomy): domain Eukaryota; kingdom Metazoa; phylum Chordata; class Mammalia; order Primates; family Cheirogaleidae; genus Microcebus; species Microcebus murinus. The sequence continues at coordinate 27,723,157 of NC_134117.1, read as the reverse complement.
TGAAGTGCATTCACTTGTCATATCTCTTTTACTTTCCTTTAGTCTGGAGCAGTTCCTTAGTCTGTGTTTTTTCATGACATTGACACAGGCCAGTTATTTTGTAGAATGCCTCTGGTTTGGTTTTATTTGATATTTTCTCATGATTGGATTCAGGTTATTCATTTTTGGCAGGAGTATTACAAGGAGTACCTTAGTTTTCAAGGCATCACAGGAGGCACAAGATTTTGAAATACCGATAATGTGATCTTTGATCACCTCATTATTACTGTTTTTCCTTTTATAATTGCTTTTTTGTGGTAAAATACACATAACACAATTTATTTTTATGTTTTAACTTTTTTTTTTTTTTTTTTTTTTTTAAGAGATAGGGGTCTGGCTTTGTTGCACAGGCTGGAGTGCAGTGGCACAATCACAGCTCATTGCAGCCTCAAATTCCTGGGCTAAAGCATTCTTTGTCTATCGGCTTCCCAAATAGCTGGGAATACAGGGGCATACCACCATGCCTGGCTAAGTTTTAAAATTTTTTGTAGAGACAGGGTCTCTATAGCTAAATTGCCCGGGCTGGTCTCAAATTCCTGTCCTTAAGTGATCCTCCTGCCTTGGCCTCCCAAAGTGCTGGGATTATAGACATGAGCCACTGTGCCCTGCCACCACCTTTATCATATATGAAATTTTCACTTGGTTTATTTATGGACTTTGTATTCTTGTACCATTATTACACTGTTTCAGTTAAAGAGGCTTGATAATATATCAAGGGCTATCTTTGAGTTTTCTTGACTTCTTGCATGTTTAGTTTTCTGTTGTTATCGGTTTGTCTGTCTCAATAAAAAAACTTGCTGGTATTGTTATTGGAATCATGTTAAATTTGTAAATTAATTTAGGGAGAATTCACTTCTTTATGATGTTGTGTTGTGTTGAGTTTTCTATTCAAGAACAAAGAATATCTTTTCATTTGCTCAAATCTATTTTTGTGTCTTTCAGGATATGTTTTACAATTTTCTCACATTGGTTTTATACACTCGTTAAATTCTCCAATTTTTTCAACTCATAACATGTCTTGTAGATCTTTATATCAGTATTTATGGAGATACATCATTCTTTTTAATGTTTGCATAGTTTTCTATAGTATGAATGTACCATAATTTATAACCTGGCTCATATAGGGACATCTAAGTTGTTTATGATTTTTCACTATTATAAACAGTTCCTTAATAAGTATCCTTCTAAAAGCCCAGTTATTTCCTTGTGATAAATTCTTCAAAGGAGAATTGTTTTGTTAAAGGTCTCTGATGTATAAAAGTTTTTGAAACATATTATTAAACTGTTTTCTGTATTAATAAAATGAATACCTCCACCAGCAGCATGTTCAAGCCCTAGTCTGTCGACATTCACCAAAATAGAACTTTATTGCTGTTTTTAAACCTTTGTCAGTTTGATAGGCAAAACAGAATATGTTTATTCTGCATTTCTTTGCTAACTGATGAGGTTTATTTTTTGTCCATCCATCCAGCTGGCCAGCCAGCCAACATATATTTAATGAGCATCCACCAAGTGCCATAAGCTGTCCTATGTGTTAGAAGTATAGTAATGACTAGAATTTGAACATCTTTTTGTGTTTTTGATTATTTATACTATTTTTTTCTTATCACTTTTTTTGTTGACAGTTAGTAGGTGTTTCTGTCCCCTTAGACAAGTCCTCAGAAGCCTGAGAATGACAGAAGATGACATTTCCTTATTGTTTGAGTTTCTAAAAAGTATTTTGTGTCTGTGATTTTATTATACATTCTATGGCAAATCACTGTGTTGAACTCTTACTATTTACAAAATGAGATAATGAAAGTTGAGTGCCTTGACAGATGTCAAAGAAATAACTATATATTTTTTATAAAAATGACTTTTATCGTTATTATTTTCTAGGTGAGGTTGCTGTCAGAAGGGAACTTTGTACAGTTTGCCTTCGACATAATCTATCTGCATGTTGTAGCATTTTATTCAAAAAATAAATGTCATTGATGTGGTAAGTTGCCCATACTTATGCCTATTTTATAGAAATATTGTTTTTTTACAGTAAATATTTGTTTGCTTATATCTTGATACTTCAGTGTCACTTTATTTTGTAATTCTCATGTTAAACAAATTTGAAAGGGGCAATTTCCTGAAAGAAAATTAGAGTCTTTTGAAGAGTTTTTATTTCTATTCACTGTCTTAATTTTGGTGTGTGTTATGGAAAGGACAGTAGGGGCTGGTTAAATATTGAGATTAGTTTTCAAAGTTAGATTGCTAGCTTTGTTCTGTTCAGTCACTTTCCACTGTAACAACTGAGAGCTAACCTTCTTGTCAACCTCTGGCTTCCCTGTAAATCATATAGGAGTAGCAAAGATGCAGTGTTATTGAAGGGGTTTGATTAACTGATTTTGGAAGAATAGGTCTCATCTAAATCATCCGTAAAGTAAAAGCAGAATTAATACTGTTATTAAAGAACTTGGAAATGAAAAATAATTAAATGATTTTAATTTTTTAAATATTACTCTATAGGTATTTGTCAATTAAAATTTTTTTTTTCAAAGAAGACTTAGTAAGTTGATATGACCTGCTATTTTATGAGAAATTTTCTTACCCATGTTCTCTGATGTTATTTTTAGTATAGTCCAGCTTCTGACTCTCATGTGTAGCCAGTGGCAAATGGGAAGCTGATGTGCAGGGTGAAGGCTTTAGTGGTAACCAGGGGGTTGGTTGCAGCAACTGAACATAATTGTACTCTTGTGAAGCACATGGCAAAAATTGCATGGAAACTATGACATGATACTGGTGATTTGCAGAATTTTCTTTTAAATGGTTTCACAGAGCTAAACGTAGTGAGAAATAAATGTTGATGTTGAGAGCTGACTTTAAACAAAATGTTCCTAAATAGGATCCAAGGATGAGGAGCCATAGGCACAGAAAAAGGAGGAGATAAGATTCTCCTTTGATATATTTTTGGTAGTCTTTTTGCTTTTGTTTGCATCAGAAAGCTGTTTTTAGATGTTTCTAGGTGTTTTGCATGGCTCATATGACTAGAGAGGCATGGGATTTCACAGCGCCTGACTGAATAGGCCTAGATCTCAGAGCAAATCAAAGTGAGTTTTAATCTTGGTTATTTAAAATCTCCTTGTACCTGTCTTATTAGGAGTATTATTTTTTTTTTAAGAAGAAACTAATTTGCAGCTGGCTATAAAGAGTGACATTGTGTCCTGGAAAATGCTGTGCTAACACACTGTGCTGTCCCACAAGAGTACTTCCAAGTCCCCAAACGCAGTGCTGACAATCTGTGACAGCCTGTGAATTGTTGGGCAGCAGTTGGAAAAGATGGACAGCAGAGTGAGGTGGTTGTATGTAAGTTGTAGATGAGATGGGGAGGGGAAGAAATGAGAGAAGAGCAGAGCAGCTCTTAGTTTTTGTGGGTAGTTTGAATGGAAGCTTTTCTAGTTGTTAGACTGCTAATATGACTGAAATAAACAGAGTAGAGTGTAGGGCAGGGGTCCTCAAACTTTTTAAACAGGGGGCCAGTTCACTGTCCCTCAGACCGTTGGAGGGCTGGACTATAGTTTTAAAAAAACTATGAACAAATTCCTATGCACACTGCACATATCTTATTTGGAAGTAAAAATACAAATGGGCAAAACCATGCGCGTGTGGCCCGAGGGCCGTAGTTTGAGAACGCTCGGTGTAGGGGGTTTTGGTGGGGTGGAATGTGTATTTCACTTTTCCTTTCAAGGTGTTATTGTTTCATTCTGTCATCAACACTGTAAGGTTAGATGTTATGTTGATGAAAGTATGGATTGGGTGGAATTAAAAATTTTGAAGAGACTGGAAGTACCACTTCATGACAGGACATGAAACTGTAAAGGTTAGGGTAATGGGGATTGGGCTTATCCTTTCCAGGAATTGTTGCAGTGGTAATAAGGCCATTACCATATGTAGATCCAAAATGGCTTGGCCGTTATCTCAGACAAATGTATATCTGGTCATTTGTTTGTTTCATTTGATACACATACACATACCACCTACCAACTGGTATTGTTTCAGAAATAACATGACCAAATATAATGATCTTTGTCAGACATCAAGGCAGGAATTTCTGGGTGTTATTGGGATTGTGGAGTAGAATTTAATGTGTGGCAAGTTAGAGTTCAGTTCTTTCCATGAGTATGAGAATGGTTATACAAAGTAAATGTATTTGATATGTATATAATGTCTAATTCTGAGTATAGGATTAGACTTGGAACATGTTGTTTTGGAGCCCAGTCCTCCTGCTGATTCTGTTTCTGGTTTTAGGTTAAATATATTACTGTTTGTTCATTGATACTATTGGATTAAATAAGCATATGAGAGGTATCAGTTTTAAGATTGCTGTCTTATCTCCTACAACATTGATACATATTTAAATCGAGATACATTTAGTTAAAATTTCATATTTTCTCTATGTATGGTGACTTTTGGGACACTCTGGAGTATTCTAAGGAATTGTCTGTAGGGTCAAGACTTGATTCTCCACTCTCTAGGGTATTAAATGCTTAAACCTAGTACAGTCTTTCTGGTGGAATCTTCCACAGCTTTCCTGCAAGAAACCTCTGGTTCTAGCTAGACTAGTGTCATAGTCTGAATGTTTGTGTTCTCTGTAAATTCATATGTTGAAATCTAATCCCCAATGTAATGGTATTTGGAAGTGGAGCTTTTGGGAGGTAATTTGGTTCTGAGGGTGGAGCTCTCATGAATGGCATTGGTGTCCTTGTAAGAAAGTGGCCAGAGAGCCAGCTTGATCTCTTTCCTCCATGTGAGGATATACTGAGATGTCAGCTTAACTGCATCCTGGAAGAAGGCCCTCACCAGAATTCAGCTATTCTGGCACCCCGATCTTAAACTTTCAGCTGTCTGAGCTATGAGTAAATTCTGTTGTTTATAAGCCACCCAATCTATGGTACTTTGTTATAGCAGCCCAAACTGACTAAGACAGCTAGTTTTTATAACTATCAATATAACATCTTCTGACTTTTTGCCTCTTCATATATTTAGTCTTTTCCTTCCACTTGGAATGTCTTCCCTCAATTTTTTGTATGAATATCTGCTTCTGAAGGCCTAGCTCCAGTTTCACGCACTTTATGACATTTTGCTTAACCATTCCAGGCCCTTAGTGATAACTCTCTCCTTTGGGTTTCTGTCATTTACTAGTTTTTTCTTTATTTGGCAATTATAGCATTACTCCCTTAAAATAACTTAAAACAAAATCTTTCCAAATAGGTACAGACATTTTAAGGGGAAAGCTACATTTTTATTCATGTGTTTCAAACCATGTTGTTGTAGTCCTACTTTATAATCTCCACCACCCCAGCAGAGATCTTAGTACAGTATGTGCACTTGACACATATTTGTTTGGTAAGAAAATGCCATTACCTATTGTTATCTTAAACCAATCTTTAACATTTATCTTTCTTTTGTATCATAAGGGTAATAGATTAATGCAGTTTAAATACCTGAGCCATGTTCATTCAGTAGATTATTCTTCCTTAGAAGCCTTCTGTAGCCCTCTATATAGGCTTTCTTATCCTTAAAGTAACATTGCTTTGAAGATGTTATTGTATTCTAAAATAATTCTTATTCTTGAAACTCTAATTATTAAACTTTGAAACTGCATAGAAGATAAACTCTTAAATTTATTAACTTGCTAATTCTTTCTTTGCTTGCTTTGAAGTGAATCTTGCTTCTTTTGGTTTCTCAGTTTCTCAACAGGCACATTTGGCTTTCACATTTGCTGGCATAGCTACAAGGAGAGGATATAGATATAGAGCTGTAACTGTATCTCTAATATACAGATTCTACCTCATTTACAATTACTCCTTTTTTTTGCTATTGGTGCACTTTGGTGTTTTAAAAATGAAACTATTCTCTGCTATGCTTTGTTTTACCCCATCACAAATGTTAGAAGTTATGTGTTGTAGTGTGGTAGTGTAGTAGTTAAATACAGGGACTTTGAAATCCTTGTGAACACTTGGAAGCTATGTGATCATAAGTAACTTAAGTTTCAGATTTCTCATCTGTAAAGTTGAGAAAATAATAGCTACCTCTTAGTATTGTAGTTGGAATCAAATGAGATTATATATATATAAGACATTTAATGCAGATTAAGTCTAGTGGCCTCTGTTTTCAAAATTTACTCAGTGGTTTATTAGCTGTACTCTGAATACTAGAGGAAAATGAAATCAAGTTTAATGCATGTTAGGGTTGAGGTACAGCCCTCAAAGCCTTATCCATTTGAGCTCCTTTGTTGTCAGTGATAGTGTATCAGTTTAAACCAGAATAGACCCAGGAGAGGAACTAATTTCAAATAACTGTAGAAACAGACCAACTTCTAGATGTATGGTGAGAGAAAGACGTTTAGGAGAGTGTTTCTTTTCTTCTCTCCCTGCCCCTACTACCAGTAATATATGCAAGGAAGGAAGCAAACTTTTCTCTCTATCATATTATATTGCTGTTGTTCAATTATATTTAAGCTTTGATATTCTGTCTTTTGAGATGCTCACTAATGGCTGCTGACATTAAACTTGGAGCAGTTAAGTTGGTGAGCCACAGGGTTACCATGTCAGTCGAGTGTGAAAGAGACTAAGCTGCGGACTGTTTCCCAGCCTGTAAAGCGTGAAATCAGTTGGTGCTGATGCATGGCGATTATAGCCAGTGGAGTGTAAAATAAGTTGGGGGCATGAATTATATTATGTTGTAAGAAAAACCTTTTCATGCCATAATTTGTTTACATATTTTGGAACCCCTAAGATCCTACTGGAATCTTGTGTCTTGTATCTTTCATTGCCTTGTTACTCAGTTTTTTTCATGAAATGTTTCTTCAGTTGTGTAAGCTGTATTCTTTGTGCAACTGCATGCAGAGAGGCAAAGACTATAAATGTCCAAGGCAGACTAATATTAAAATATTGTAACTATTCTGTTTAAGATTGCATCTGAAAAAAAATCATCTGCAGTTGGTATTTGATGTACAAGTTTCTTCTGTTTTAGACTCAAGATATGAAAAATGTACTTGACATTCTACTTTGAAGCTTCTTGAGTGTAAGAACTATGTTATTGGTTTCATTGGTGGTGGTCCCCATGTTCAAATGTGCCTCTGAAGAAAGGGAAGTAGAGAAGGATAGTGTTTTCAAATGCTTGGAGGAGTTGGTAGGAAGAAGTATAGAGATTATTCTTATGGGGAATAGAAGAGAGGAAGGAAGTTTTTCTCCTGACACCTGGTGAGGTTCTTCACCATATGGCTTTGAGGGTTAGGCAAGGTGAATGAGGAAGCTTCAGAGATAATAGTGAATTATTACTGTCAGCACTTTTAAGTCTGGAAGGTTATTGGAAATAGGCATGCCATGAAAGCATTTAAGTTCTTATCTTAGTTGGTTTTCTCATTTTACTGCAGCGGTCTTTGAACTGTCTTTAGTTGCTTTGCATTTACACAGATTCTAAGCAAATTGTGAATATTCATGAAATTAATACATTATTGTGAGACACACAGTCCTGTTGAGTATGAGCTAGTCTAGTGCAGGGACTTTGAAATCCTAAGCACCACTTGAAAACTGTGTCATCTTGAGTTATTTAACCTTCAGACTTCTCATCTGTAAAATTGGGATAATAATGGCTATCTCATAGTATTATAGTTGGAATCAAATGAGATAATATATATAACATTTAGCACAATCTCTGCTACATAGTAACCGTTCATTAAATGGTAGCTGACTATTTCTTTGTTTCTCTTCCTGTACTTCTACTATTGGTACTACTCTACCACTATTTCACTTTTTGCCAAAACCTTAATGAAACAGAAAACATAATTATACATGGTTCACAGCAGCAGATTTTGAAAAATATGTCATTGTTCTCTTAAGCATGGCTTAATAATTCTTTCTTAACCAAATAGAAACCATATAAAAAGACTTTTTAAAATAAAGATAAAGATCTTCATGTTGGTTTAAGATAACATTGCAAATGAGTATAAAAATTGATTATTCTAAAATGTATTTGGCTAATACAAATAAAACAGCCTTTATAGGAACTTAGGAAGTATATAGAAATAAAATAAGACTGAGGCAGGAGGATTATTTGAGACCAGAAGTTTTAGATCAGCCTGCACATTACAATATAGCAAGACCTGTCTCTTAAAAAATAAAAAATTAGCTGGAGGACCACTTGAGTCCAGGAGTTTGAGGCTGCAGTGAGCTGTGTTCGTACCACTCCAGCCTGGGCGACAGAGTGAGACCCCATATCTATTTTTAAATTGTCATTCCTTTATTACTCACTTGACACAAGCTGTTTGTTTTCTAAGTGCTCTTTTTTGAAATTCTTAGAGAAATGTTTTTTCTGATGGGAAGAATAATTGTCGTAGAATTCTCGTCCAGTGTACCAGGCACATTTTGGGAGGGGGAATGGGATGGAAAAAGTCATCTTGGTCATTTATACTAACAGAGTTGAGCATTAGTGTGGATAATATATTTGGATTTGATGTGCATTATATGATTATTTTTGTAGCACAATTAACTTCCTGATTAAACTTTGTTCGGCATATATCCTAAGTATGTACTGTTGGAAAACTGATGATGTGGCTATGATGGTGATAAAGCTACTAGTTTAGTTTATAGGTGATCTGGGTTCTTCTAGTCTTTGTTCCCACACAAATAGTTGTAAGTCTTAAAAAAATTCTTCAACCACTTTTCTCGTCTTTAACATGAGGAAGTCATATGACATGATTTTTGAAGGTCCTTTTCTGCTATAAGGTTATATGATCTTTATGGAGGTAACTTGAAAATTAGGAAATGTAGTAGTGACACATTTTGGCCACCAGAGGGTGAAGTCCAGTCAATCAACTTGTACTCTGTATTTAGAATGTGGCATTCTTTGCAATGAAGAGGACACATTGTTCCTCTCTCCATTTAATGATTAAGTCAGAGAGCAAAAGGCTCTTACATTCAGTATCTTTCTGAATTTTTCTTTGCAACCTTCTAGATAAGACTGGGGAAAATACTACAGAAAGGAGAAGAGAATAAGTTTCTAGTTGTCCGGTATTCATCTAATTTTGTTTTAAAAGCTAGTGAATGGCTCTACCATGACCCATGGACAACTTTGATGGGAAGCACAATAGTGTAGGTGGCCAAATTTAATTATCTGTGGCCACCTTCCTTCCTCAAAATGGGCACACACACAACATTCAACCTTCATTACCCTCATTCTCTCTAAAGTCGCAAGAATGAAAATGAAATGGCTGAGAAATAAAGTAAGCACTTATAATTGTAACCTAGGTTCTAGTCTTGCTTTGCCACTTAATATCTATGTAACCATGGACATTACAACCTTGGATCTTAAGTGTTTTTATTCGAAACATTAGGATGTTGAATTCTGATCTATATGATCCCTTTCAGTAATCTAATTCTAAGATTCTAAAAATTCTTTAATGTTTATGTAAAGGGCAATGGTATTCTTGATACAACATTTTAATAAGGTAATTTCTTTTAAAAATGGCTTATAATTTCTTTTTTGATAGAAAAAGCTATAGATGTTGTTAAGGCATAAATATTAAAGTATTAAACTTCAGTAACAGGGAGAAAAAAAGACACTTGCCACTCCACCAAGACATTTTTCTAACCCCACAAATACAAGCAAATTCTCTGTGAGCGTAGGCTCAGGATGGCAGCAGTTCATTCAAGAGGAGCCAAGACTAGGAGCCAGGCCAAGCTGATCTGGGGTATAGTTGATAGTGAAGCATTTACAGGAGGAGTCATTTAGAGATAATTGAGCTTAGGAAAAGAGGGCATATGGGTTCTTAGAATCTGTCACAATGTTAGAGATCAGAGTCCATTTCTTCCAGCCACACCATTGGAGATAACTGATACAGAGTACAGTTATACAAGTCTGAGTTGCTATCTAAGAGCTCAGGATAACATGGAAGGAATAAGGAAAGACATGGAATCTAAATAGATAGACAAGCTGAGATTAGTGTCTAAAACGTGGCAGAGCAAATGGATGCAGAAGTGTTCTGTGAAAGAAGACAATCTTAAATCTATTATGATTTAATAAGTGCACACGAGAGCAAAAGCCAGTCAGGCAGACTGGGTAGAAACAGCACTTTAGGATTATGTATAAAAGATAGAATTTTAATCAGACTTTTAATCTGTCCTGCTTCTTGGTTTTGGTAGACAAGGTCTACTTGGTATATCTAAGGCTCCACACATGTTTGAGGCTAGTGATTATATCACTGACAACCTGTAGGTGGTTTGATGGTTCTAATAGCTTCACATTCTACTGGATACACATATTCACAGATCTGTTCACTACTACTGCAGAGTTCATTTTGCAGAAATGAATTGGCTAGTAAAAAATTTGGCAGGCAAGCTAGCATTTCAAGTGCTGCTAGGAATGGAGCCCAGCTGTTCCCTGTGGGCTTCGAGCTGTTGGAATTCATTGGGATAGGTCCTAAAAAGAATGAAACTGTAACATTTTTAGCCTAATTCATGACAGCAAAGCAGAGGTGTTAGGATTTCTGTTCTAGAGGTTTATACTGCAAGTAACTTAACTTGATTGTGTGTCTTAATATTACTGGGCTTCTGACCGCTGAAATATGGCTTGGATCGATGGTGGTTTGGAGAAAGTAGAAAGAGGGCTATCCATCATTCAGAGGCTCCATAGAAGCTGCCTGATAATGCTGCTTTCACCAAGCAGCCATCTGTCCATCCATCCATCAGCAGGATGAAATGAGATTTAGCAGAACAGGCAGCCGTAACTTTGAGATACTTTCTAACCAACAATTGCAGCCCTGGCCTGAGTCTGACCACAAAGCACAGCACTGGGGTTTGGCGGGATGTGGCAGCAAGTTCAGTCTCCTTCCCGTCACTGCCAGCCAAGAGTGTATTCAATATGAGGCCATAGCCCAGCCTTACTTCCCATATGAAATTTGACTAAACTTGAAATGATGAGTAGATAGCAATTCTCTTTCAGCTCCAAGTTGTTTTACAAGTTAAGCAGACCGTTTTGATGGAGTATTTTTTTGTTTTAATATTGTGGGTACTTCTGCTGGCAGTTCCTTGTTCATTATGTGGTAATGAGGGATGAGGTTAGATTAAATTCAAAGATAATTCAGTGATTTTGTTTTATACAAATTCTTCTTTTTCCTCTTAAATGAAAATTTTTAGCTAGATTGTCAGGTAGCAAATATTGAATTTTCATTCTTTTATTCTCTTTTTTGTGTTAGTGGTACTAATATGAGAGAGAAAATGTGGTTAGGGAAGTGGGTAAAAAATTAGAAGCAAGAAGCTGGATGATCCCTAAAGTGGATAATTGGGTTCTGAATAATTGAATGTTAACTGTGTCTTCCTGGTTCTTTTGCAGGAACATTGAGCCTTCTGAGAGGGCCTCTTGTTTGGTATAGCTCTTTGTGCCCCTGTTGCCTGTCTTGGTACCTTCCCTAGCCTTGGCTAGCTTCCTTGACTGTTGTCTTACAATGGTCACTTCAGACCTCAGTTCCTGCTCTTTGTTCTGAAGCCTTGCTTTTCACTTCAGATTGGGGGAGGGGTTGAGGGAGCCTAATGTACCGGAGATGGCTTCGGAAATGAGAGCCTTGGATGAATTCCTGGGCCTATTGATCCACCGGCAGTTTATGCATCCTGACATTCATAATCTCTGTAGGCTGCTGATGTTCCTGATTAATGGGCCCAGGGGCTGTCCATCCGTCACTTCACATTAATTACTGAAGAGGTGTTTTTCCAGTGATTTACCTGACAGCAGGCTGTGATAAATACCCCTAAGCCGAGTGGGCAGTGATTAATCACAGGGCCACACCCTCCCCCCACTCTCCTTTCCCCCTAACCACAGGTTAGCATTGGGACCTGACCAAAGAGTGCCCCCTCCCCATAAGCTATCTATCTCCATAATTGCTTGTGGATGCATATTTATTGGGGCATGGGACCTGGCAGATAGCATTCTAGAATTTGTGCCAAAGATGATGAAAAATAAATCTTCCCAGTAGGAAGAGTAACTAACATGTTTTTACACTGGGCAGAGAAGTATATGAGCTACCCTTACGTTGCTTTTAAGAAATATGATAAGAATATTGCCTACCTACTATGCATGTATGTACGCTGCACTTTGATAATTGCGTTTCAAGCTTTAAAAAGAGGAGCTAGCGCAGCTTTTGTCTTTGTGATATTTGTAGTCTATTCAGGGAGAATATGTGAACAAATATGAAATTAGAGAACATTTCAGGGTACTAATACTATCTTGGGAGAATTGAGATAGAACTCCAGGGTTCCATTTCTTACTTTGTGACCCTAGAAAATAAAACTTACTTAAATATTTTAGTGTTTTCCATGTGTTAGGCACTGTATTCAACTCTGGAGATATGAAGATGAGTGTGAAATGATACAGTTGCAGACCTCAGGGAGCAAAGTATAGCGCCTCCTGCCTCAGTTTTTCAAAATATAAAATAAACTTTAACAGGAAGTTGTTGAATTAATTTAAAATAAATATAAAACTTAAAATAATTTGAAATTAATTTTTACATTATTTTTTTCTCTGAATTTTTATTATTTGTTGTATTCCTAGGGATACAAGAAGTGTGTGAGAAATAGTATTTGCCCTCAGGAAACTTATAGTGTATGAGATGACATTCATAAATGGAACATTTAAACAAGAATATAAAGTAGTGTATAATGACAAATGAATACCATAGATTATGAATGCACATGAATTCACAGAAGGGTAAAATAAGTGTGCCTTCAACTAGTTATAGGGAAAAACTAGATTTGAGATAAGCCTTTTGAATAAATAGTGTTTAAACTGAGATAATTCAAGGAGGGCATTTTAGAAGTTAGAAGGATTAGACTCTGAGGCTACCCTGCTTAGAATGGAGGATTTGTGTCTGAGAGTGATAGAAATACGATTGGAACAGTAAATTGGCATTGAATCGTGTAGAACTTTGAATGACAGAGAAGCTTAGTTTATATATTAAAGGCTCTGGTGAGTCATTAAGGTTTTTGAGCAAGGAATTATGAAAAAAGGTATATTTTAGAAAAAATTATTATATTAAATATATTGATGTACCTAATGTTATTTGAAATTGCCAGAGTACCTTAGAATATTCTCAGAGCCCTTTTTTCTAAGGTTCAAAATAAAACTATTCAGATTAAAAATACAGTTTTATATCTCTCCCTGAGTGCAGTGCAAAGGATTATGTAGTTTGATTATCTATGGAGTAGATGATAGAGTGACAGTCAAAGGAAACCAAGTTTTATAGTCTTTATTCATGCAGAGTTGAGTAATCTATGAAGGTTTAAGTAATGACTGCAGAATTAAATTAGGAAAGACTATGGCCTCGAGTTTTAAGAAAGAAATTCTTGGTCTTATTAATGTAACTCAATTAAGGTAACACTGATTATTCACTGGCTTCTAGATAGCTATATTTTAAAGAATCAGAAATTAAAGGGTCAGTGCTGTCAGCTATATTTTGGTATGAATTTTTAGGGATGTAATTTTTTCATTTTAAACATTAAGATTACATACAATAAAATTCACCTTTCTTAGAGTACATTCTATGAATTTTGACAAAAGCATACAGTTGCATAACTCTCACACAATTTAAGATATAAAGCAGTTTCATCAGTCCAAAAAATTCCCAAGTCCCCTTATGGTCAGTCCTTTACCTAATCCCAAATATCTGGTAACCACTGGTAAATTTTGTATTTTCCAGAATATCATGTAATTGGAATGTATTTCTCTAATGATAAATGATCTTACACATCTTTTTCGGCATCCTTGTATCTTCTTTGGTGAAGTATTGTTCAATTTGTTCTTTGTTTTCTGATATAGAGTTTTGAGAGTTTATTATGTATTCTGGATAAAAGTTATCAGATATGCAATTTGGAAATATTTTCTTCCAGTCTGTGGCTTGTTTTGTCATTCTCCTTAATGTGTCTTTGAAGAGCAGAAGTTTTGATTGTGATGAAGTCCAATTTATTGATTTTTAAATTTTTTTATTTTAGTAATTATGCTTTTTGCTCTAAGAAACCTTTGCCTAATCAAAGGCCACAAAGGTTTTGTTCTGTATTTACTTCTAGAAGTGTTAAAAGTTTTAGGTTTACATTTAGGTCTGTGCTTTATTTGAGTTAGTTTTTGTATATGGTGTGAGGTATGGATAAAAGTTCTCTTTTTTGTTGTTGTTGTCACATACGAATTTCCAGTTGTTTCAACACCATTTATTAGGAAGACTGTCTTTTTTTCCATAGAATTTCTTTTGTCCCTTTGTTGAAAATCAGTTGATCATATATGTGTGAATCTATTTCTGGACTCTTACTGCATTTCATTGATATATATGTCTACACTTTGTCTGATATTACACTGGCCCAATTACTGTAGCTTTATGATAAATTTGAAATCAGATAGTGTGAGTTCTCTAACTTTATTCTTTAGTTATTTTGGCTATTCTAGTTCTTTGCCTCCTCATATCTATTTTAGAATCAGCTTTTTAATTTCTATAGAAAGTCTTGCTGGGATTCTGGTTGAAATCTAAAGATTTTGGGGAGAATTGACATCTTAATACTGAGTCTTCCCATTCATGATCTTCCTTTAGATCTTATTTGATTTCTTTTATGTTATAGTTTTCAGCACAAATTCTATACATATTCTGTTAGATTTATACCTAAGTATTTCATGTTTTTGAGTTCTAATGTAAAATGGCATTCTTCAATTTTCAATTTTTGTTTATTGATAGCATATAAAATTACTTGTATTCTGTGACCCTTATTAAAAATCACAATTCTAGTAGCTTTGTTATAGATTTTATGAGATTTTCTATGTAGAAGATCATGTCATCTGCAAATAATGGCAGTATTCTTTCTTCTAATCTGGGTGTCTTTTTTATTTTTCCTACTTTATTGTTCTGGCTAGAACCTCCTAGTCAAATAGAAGTGGTGAGAGTGGGCATCCTTACATATCTATTGAGATGATCATGTATTAAATAGCTTATCTTATTTAGTCATTTGTTGTAGTGAGTTACATTTTGTCTGAAAGGATTTTTATTTCTCCTTCAATTTTGAAAGACATTTTCGTGTGTATAGGCTTTTGCATTGACAATTTTTTCTTTCAGCATTTTTATGATGTATGGATGGCTTTCATAGTTTCTGAAAGTTCTCATCCTTTTCCATTGTATTTAATTGTGTCATTTTTTTTTCTTTTTTTTTTTTTTTTGAAGACAGAGTCTCACTTTGTTGCCCAGGCTAGAGTGAGTGCCATGGCGTCAGCCTAGCTCACAGCAACCTGGAACTTCTGGGCTCAACCAATCCTCCTGCCTCAGACTCCTGAGTAGCTGGGACTACAGGCATGCACCACCATGCCTGGCTAATTTTTTCTTTTTATATTAGTTGGCCAATTAATTTCTATTTATAGCAGAGATGAGGGTCTTGCTCTTGCTCTGGCTGGTTTCAAACTCTTGACCTTGAGTAATTCCCCCCTCCACCTCCCAGAGTGCTAGGATTACAGGTGTGAGCCACCGCGCCTAATTGTGTCATTTTTTACTCTGTGTGCCTTCAAGATTTTCTCTTTATCTTTGATTTTTTTTCCTCCCATCTGTTTGAATGCGATGTGTCTAAGTATGGATTTTTGTTGTAGTTTATTTATTTGATGCCACTAAATGTTCTTTGAGCTTTTCAGAATGGTTAAGCATACTTTATTAATTTTGGAAAAATTTTGATCATTATCTCTTTATATATTGTTTGTGTCATTGTCTCTCTTATTCTGGAATTCCAGTTATACATTCATTAGACTATTTGATATTATCCTATTGTACTTGGATGTTCCCTTCTCTTTTTCATTTTATGTTTTAGTTTGAATAATTTTTATTGACCTGTCTTTACTAATTCTTTATATGGCTGTCTTAGTTTACTGATAAAATTGTTGAAGGCTTTCATATCTGTTTCCATATTTTTATTTCTAGCTTTTCTATTTGATTCTTATAGTTTCCATCTATCTGCTTAAATTTTCCATCTGCTTATGCATGTTGTCGCATTTTCCATTAGAGCTGCTAATATATTAGTCATAATTATTTTAAATTTTACGTCTGATAGTTTCAACTCGAGGGTCATATCTGAGTCTGGTTCTGTTGATTGCTTTGTCTCTTGACTGTGGTTTTTATGTTTGTTTTTTTTTTCTTTGCTTCTTTTTCTGTCTTTTGGTTGAAATCTGGACATTTTGTGTAGAGAGTTAGTTAATTAGTATTTATTCCTAGAAATGGGCACACTTTGCCTTTTCTTAAGACTTGTGTGTGTGTTTATGGGGGAGGGGTGTTGAGGGTTTTGTTGTTGGTTGCTAGATTGCCTTTAGTTTACCACAGGTTTCAAGTTTCTCTAGTGTTACCTTCTGATTAGGGTAGTTTGGTTTGCCAGAGGGTTTTTCTTAATGTCTATTCTAGCTTTAGATCTTTCCTTTGAACTTTCATCTAAGAGAAGGTGTTTCTCCATGCTTTAGCTCTAGTATAGTCATGCACTGCATAATGACATTTTTTGGTTAACAGTGGACAGCATACATGACAGTGGTCCCATGAGATTATAATACTGTATTTTTACTGTACCTTTCTATGTTTAGATAAACAAATACTTACCATTGTGTTATAGTTGCCCAAAATATTCAATACAGTAACATGTTGTACAGGCTTGTAGCCTAGGAGCAATAGTCCATACCATAAAGTCTAGGTGTGTAGAAGGCAGTGCCATCTGGATTTGTGTCAGTACATTCTGATGTTCACACAACAGAATCACCTAGTGACACATTTCTCAGATCCTATCCCCATCATTAAACTATGCATGACTGTAGTAGTTTGCTGTTACATGGTACTTGAGCCTTGCTAGCCTGAAAGCTGAAATGAGCATTTCCTTTGAGTGTCATGTTGGAGCTCAAAAATTCTGGATTTTGGAGCCTTTTACATTTCAGATTTTTGGATTAGGGATACTTAACCTGTATAAGGTTTTTGTGTTGATTTGTTTTGAGATATGCTCTTGCTGTATTGCCCAGGCTGATCTTGAACTCCTGGGCTCAAGCAGTCTTCCTGCCTCAGCCTCCCAAGTAGCTGGGGCTACAGGCGTGTGCCACTATGCCTGCCCTTATACAAAGTTTTTATAATCTCAGAAACAGTCATAGTCTTAGGGATTTTCATCACTTCTCATAGTTGGATGATATCTACATATTGCCCATCTGTAAAAATGTAGTTCTTTAAAAATACAGAGTATCATTTCTTTGACGGTGGCAGAAAATTGTGGTTTTCAAGAATGACCTGGGTATGCCTCCTTTAAGGAGGCTTAAATCTGGCTGTGGTTTAATTTTGCTGTTACCATTAGTTTGCACATAAAGTTTCTTTCTGTAAATAGATATGTATCATGTATTACATAGACAAGTTGAGAAGGGTCTGCTTTAGTAGGAGAATAGCTAATGAATTGAGTCAAAGAAATAATATGACAGTGTTTTCTTAACTTTGTTCAAGAATGCACATACTTTTTCATCTATATGTACACACAGTCTCAAATTAAGGAGAAACATTTGAATTGTTATTGCTTTGTGTTAGGCACATTTACTTTTGTACTCATTCACTTACCAGACATTTATTGAATGCCATCCATGTGCCAGGAAAGGTACGGGGTATTGACAATCTAAAAATGGTAAGTCATTTCTTGCTTTCAAGGATCTCCAGGTATAATTGAGAGTCAGATAGGTTAACAGTTTGGTATGGCAGCTGGGAGCAGAGAATACCTAATCCAGATTCACTCAAGGAGTATTTATTGAAATCTATGATATAATATGCAATTATTCTGTAGGTGTTCAAAGATCATTTAGGACTTCATCTCAAAAGGAATGGTCCTAAATCATCCTTGGCAAGTAGGTCTTCAGATGGCATTGGAAAGTGTTGGGTTTGGATTCACTGTAGGTCAGGCTTGGTGTAATGCTAGATAAGGCTAGACCCCTGAAAACTTCCTTAACAGCTTTGTTGACCCATTAGTATTCCTCTGGCATTTCACTTCCCTGGCTCAATAATGTCTTTAAGAGAGGTGAAAGGAGGTGGTTAGGGCTTGTACTCTCCTGGACATCAATGAATTGATACAGTTATTGCTGTTTTTCTTTTCCAAAAGATTGTCAAAAGATATTAAAGTGGAGAACACGAAACACACTGGTATGTTCATATTGCCATAAGGCAGCTTAACATATTGCCATAGGCATATATGAGCATAACCATTGACCTCAGATTATCTGCCACCATTCTGGTCCTTTGGCCGTGTTGGACATATATCATTTAACACCTTCTTTGCCTCAATTTTCTCATTTGTAGGATGAGCTAGTAATAATACCACTTCATAGGGTTATTGGGAGAATTAAATGAGATGTTGCTATTTTGAACACAACTGAGGTCATTAGGTGAGCAAATAAGATTTGATAAGTGGCCAAAATAGATATCATAAAGTTCATATGTTAAAGTTTATATGCTTTTGCTCAAATAAGAAGGACCTCAGATCCTTACTTGGAAGCCTTTTATTTTTATTTTGTATATAATTTGAACTCTCTGGAATTTGCAGTGCTCATTAGATTGAGAGAAATAGATATGCTTAGGGTAGCAGGAGTTGACAGGTGGTGAAGAGACAGAAACAATACAAATCAGGTATTCTAGTAAAAAATAATGATCTGGAGGTTGTAATGTAGCTGCATTGTACATGGGGTGGGGGCAACCTTTCACAATGTGTAAGGCCTTGAGGGGTCACTTTATACATGGCCCACTTTGGCAGTTTGAATAGAGCTGTTTGACTCCTCATTCTACTTCCTACTAGTGATTCTGTTTCTTGCATTAATACCTTTGAGTAAGTTCTACTTATGCAAGTTCTCTGGGTGTCTACCTGTTTTAAAAGCTTATTTCCCTTTATTCCTGGTATGTTAAAGAGAAGGCCCAGAGTAATTTCTTCCACTGTAGATTTTAATATTAACAATCACTGTCTTATTCTGTTAACTTAAATTTTAAGATATATTTTGTATAACCTGGTTTGAATAGAAGTAAGAGTGAAGCTCCAAGCAGATGTAGAAATTATTTTGTGTTTTCAAGTGTGAAATATGTCATCGTATTAACTAATGCAAGTGCATTTACGGAAGGATGCATTAAGAAAACTACAGCAGAATCAGTTGTGGTTCATTAGCAGATTTGATAGTTTTTAAAATATGAAGCCATTTCTCTACTGTCCAAATATAATTTTTTATGTTATTATATCACACACAAGTGTCTCTGTCTTGTGTTTAGGTTGAGTCTGTTTTAAAGTGAAGCTCTTATGCAAGGGAAGGATATTTCTTGGTTTCTGATTTGCAAATATAGTGATCCTTTGGTATCTGTGGGGAATTGGTTCTAGGACCTTCCTTGGATACCAGAATTTGAGGATGGTCATGTCTCTGATCTAAAATGGCGTAGTATTTGCATATAACCTGTGTATATCCTCCCATATACCTTAAATCACCTCTAGATTACTTATACAATATAAACACTGTATAAACTGTATTGTTTAGGGAATAATAACAAGAAAAATAAGTCTGTACATGTTTAGTACTAATGCAGTTTTTTCCTCAAATATTTTTCATTTGTGATTGGTTGAATTCATGGATATAGAACCCATGGATATGTAGGGTCAACTGTACCGTGAAGAAACAGAAAATCTCAGCAGACCTGTAATTAGTAAAGAGATTCAACTAGTAATAAAAAAACCTCCTAACAAAGAAAAGTCCAGGACCGCCTGGTTTCATTGGAGAATTCTACCAAACGTTTAAAGGAGAAATAACACTATTCTTCTCAAACTCTTCCAGAAAATTGAAGAGAAGGGAACACTAACAAACTCATTTTATGAGGTCAACATTACCCTGATACCAAAGACAGACAAAATTATTATAAGAAAACGACAGATCAATATCCTTGATGAATATTGTTGTAAAAATCTTCAACAAAATACTGGCAAACTGAATTCAACAACACATTAAAAGGATCATGTGTCATGACCAAGTGGGATTTATATCTGGGCTGGGCTGCAAGGATGGTTCAAGACATGAAAATCAATAAGTGTCATATGTCATATTAATAAAATGAAGGACAAAAATCACATTATCTTCTCAATTGATACAGTAAAAGCATTTGACATAATTTAATACCCTTTTGTGATAAAAAACATTCAACAAACTAGGGATAGAAAGAAATTACGTGAACAGAATAGAAAGGTCATATGCATAAAGCTCACAGCTAACATACTCAATAGTGAGAAACTGAAAGCTTTTCCTTTAAGATCAGGAACAAGGCAAGGATCCCTACTGTCCTCAGTTTGTTCAACACAACACTCAAACATCAATTGGGGGCTGGGCGCAGTGGCTCACGCCTGTAATCCTAGCACTCTGGGAGGCCGAGGCAGGCGGGTTGCTCGAGGTCAGGAGTTCAAAACCAGCCTGAGCAAGAGCGAGACCCCGTCTCTACTATAAAGAGAAGAAATTAATTGGCCAACTAATATATATAGAAAAATTAGCCAGGCATGGTGGTGAATGCCTGTAGTCCCAGCTACTCAGGAGGCTGAGGCAGCAGGATTGCTTGAACCTAGGAGTTTGAGGTTGCTGTGAGCTAGGCTGACGCCATGGCACTCACTCTAGCCTGGGCAACAAAGTGAGACTCTGTCTCAAAAAAAAAAAAAATCAATTGGGTTTCAATACACTAGCAATTAAGCATCTAAAAGGGAAAATAAGAAAATCCCATTTATAGTAGCATCACTGAGAATAAAATGCTTAGGAATAAACTTTATGAAGGACTTGTACATTGAAAACTATAAAGCATTGCTGAAAGAAAGACAATTCAAATAAATGGAAAGACATACATTTGGTGTCAGCATTATTTTGATATCAAAGCCAGACAGATACTACCAGTTGAGCATCCCTAATCGGAAAATCCAAAATCTGAAATGTTCCAATGAGCATTGCCTTTGACCATGACCTTTGAGAATCATGTCAGTGCTCAAAAAGTTTCAGATTTTGGAGCATTTCGGATTTCATATTTTCAGAGTAGGAGTGCTTAACCTGTACAAGAAGACCAATACCCCTAATGGATATTGATGCAGTATTTCTTGTGGATTGTAAGCCTTAGTGTTGTTAAAATGTCAGAGACAGAGTGTCTCTCCGTTGCCCTGAGTAGAGCTCACAAATTTTTGTCTCCAGTTCTATACCTCTCCTGAGCTTCAGATTTATATATCCAATTGCTTCCTTAACAATTTATAGGATGTCTAAAGGCTTTCAAATTTAGCATATCCAAATCAAAGAAATGATTACTAATCTAAGGCCTTCCACAGTTTCAGACATACAAAAAACCCCTTTATTTTCAGGGAAAAAAAGTTAAGTCAGAAAAAACGCTCCTAAATTACTAAGGAAAAGGTTTACCTCATGGAATGTTGTCTAATTAGTTTTACTTTCTGATATATGAAACATTAGTAGACTTTACTTATTTTCATACTTAAAAACATCATTATAAACTTATAAAACATTAAAATGTACAGAGATAAGCTTATCTATATATTCACACTTTAGGTGATTTCTTGATTTGGTATATTCCCATGCTGCTGAGGCAGACAGAAGAGGAAAAGCAGATTATATTTGTCCTTGTGGCAATAACATATAATCAATATAAAAATGAGATATTTTACATTTTTTGTACTAAGTCTTTGAAATTCAAGGGTATTTTATATGCACAGCACATTTTAATTTAGATTAACCACATTTCAGCTGCTTAGTAGCTACTTGTGGCTAGTATATTGGACAGTGTAGTTCTAGATCATTCGTAAACCAAAAAGTAGAGGTTGCTCTGCATTCTGAAACATATAATGGTATCTTTCCAACATTAAGTAATTTATGTGCTGCTTGTTTTATGATCCTGTTAAGTATATTAAAGAGTTTACCATTTTCTCTATTCATTGTTTTTTCTCTGTACAGTAATTTTGTCCAGTAAATATATGCTTATCAATGTTCATTGCATTTGTGTTATACTAGTTGATAGTAATGTCCTATATTACCAAAACGATAGCATATTTTTAAATTTTAGTGATTTTGTTTTAATTACAAGAGTACTAATTTTTTTTTTTAACAAATTTAAACAATACTGTAATGTATGGAGCATAAAATAGTAATCCTTTTAAATGCTTTTTCCCCTTTAATTTCCTGCTTTCTCAGATGTAACTGCTGTTATCAGTTTAGAATAGTTTCTGTCTCCGTAGGAATGTACAATTAAGAGAAATTCTTGCTAATTGAGAAAATAGATACTTGGAAAATACTTCTTAAAAGTAAACCAGTTAGGCTGGGAGGTAGTTCATGCCTGTAATCCCAGAACTTTGGGAGGCTGAGGCAGAATTGCTTGAGGCCAGGAGTTCAAGACCAGTCTGAGCAATACCGTGAGACCCTATCTCTACAAAACAAAGTAAACCTATTGAAAAAGGAGAGAAAGTTTTATGGTTATTAAAAGATTTGTTAGAGACAATCTTCAGAAATGGAAACAATTATTTTACCCTATATTTAACAAAATATAAGTTATAATTGTAGCTGTGCTAATTCTCAGGGTTAATAAAAAATGATGTGATATTTTTTCCAGTAAAATTATGTGATAGCATCCTTCATTTTATGTTTGCTTTTTCCAGCATTTATCATATAGATTAGATTAGCGTGTCAGTTTTACCAAAAACTATTGAGGGCTTTACCAGTTTCTTAAGAGATTTTCTTAACCCCTTGACATTTTCTTTCTCAGTTCTAATTCTGTCATCATCCTTGTTGAATTATCCCTTCTGTAGTTCACTTGTATGACTTTGCCAGAATCAAAGGGTTTTGCTGTGAAATAAGCACTTTCTTTAATATTATTTTCATAGACCTCATGAAATCCTACATTCTTCTCAAGATTTGCATTTTCACATTATAACTGAATTGCATTGTATTTACTTTATATGATTGAATGTTTACATTAGGCTATTAGAGAGAGATTAAGGGACAAAGCCAAGGATACATAGTTGCAAAGTCTCCAGTAGAAATGGATTTTACGGATGATGAGGGCACATTGGGGATATTTTTGTATATTAAGGATTTTTGATTCTCTCTGTGAACTTCTAACTTAAAGGACTCAACTTTCTATTTAAGTAATAATAGCTAACTTTTATGGAAGACATTTATCATGCCTGGCAAATTATCAATAATATACTTGCATCATCTTAAGTAATCTGCTCAGTGTGCCTATGAAATAAGTTTGTTATTATCTTCATTTTATGCTTTGAGTAAACTAAAGCTTAGGAGTGGTAACTTTTGCCACACATAAAGTTAAATAATTTGTCTAAGGTAAGGGCTAGTCAAAGTGTGGAGCTGGGATTCTAACCCAGGAACCACAACCTGTACTTGACTGCACACCCATGTATATACACATAAGCACACACAATTGTGTGAGAAAAATGAGTTGGAATTGTAATTTTTTTCCACTTAGCATTGTTTTGTATATTGATCCATTGTATGGATGTGCCATAATGAAAAAAAAAATTGCTCTTATTTAGGTTGTTTACAGTTTTTGTTTATTTTTTACTTCTATTAATGGTTGCTGTTCTTGGTAATAACTAAGAGGCTTGGAGTTTAATAGCCATATGGAAAATAGGAGTGGAGGCATTGGGCCTGGGAGAGCTGAGGAGTTGGAAGCAGAGCTCAACTCTTAAAGCTTTAAATCTCAAGGGATTGTACTCTCACATAAAGGGTAAACTAGAAAAAACTATTCAGAATGACAGGGAATAAGTAGGCTTGTATGTTATCTGGGCTCTGAGTGAAGGGAAAATGTTTTCCTCTGAGAATTTGTAGCTACTGTTTTACCTTCTGGAGTTTGTATGTCAAAATTGATATTAATCACATGGCCCAGAAAACTCCAAACTGAAATTTATGCTAACCAACATGGTCCAGAGGAATGCTTGCTGTCTGGCTATATGTCCTTCTACAGATAAAGTCCCACCAAAGTTGAGCTCACTATCCAAAATTACAAAAAAGGAAAAAAAAAAATGACAGTACCTTAAAGCAAAAGTCAGAGACTCCATAAAAGGCAGAATTAAAGAACTATCAAATATTCAATATTATAAAAATTAAATATAAGTCAATTAAAATGCCAAAATTATAATAATCATTAGATAATATAAACATGTTAAAAGTAATTAAAGATAAAAGAAATTAAGAACAACAGAAAAACTATTAAAAATATATGATCAGGGAGAGGATGGGGTACAAGTAGAATTTATATGATAAAAACTTTAGTCATTAAAATTTAAAAACTGATTCGATTGGTTGAAGTACAGAAAATAGGCAGATTTGAAGAGAAAAGCCAATGACAGGTAAGATAAATCTGAAGATATTGCCCAGAATGAATAGAATTGATGAATGATTCAGAGCTCAAATACTCACATTCAGGAGTGTCACAGTGTTGTCCTCGTGGAAAAATAATACTAAACACATAAAGACACTTGAGAATACCAAAGACAAAAGAGAATATTTTAAGAATCTTCATAGAGGAAAAAGATTACTTATAAAGCAATGACAGTTAAGCTGTCAGTGATCTCTTACCAAAAACAATAGAAGTCAATATTTAAGGGTGAGAACAATGTAAAGATATTTTCAGACTAAAACAAAGTATGTAGGATGGAAGGGATTGTGAAGTAAAAGTATTGTATAATTTTCTAGGGGACAGGTACAAATAATTATTAACTTGAGATATTTAGACAAGTACTCATGTTAAAATGCTAGGAACAGACTAGAAATAGAATATGTAGCTTTCGTAGCAGTAGATGAAAAATAAACCTGATCAGTCTAAAAGCAGGAAAAGAAACTGCAGAGAAGTAAGGGAAATGGAAAGGAAGCACAGAATTTAAGGCCCGAAATACATCAAGATGCATCCACAACCACAAGAAATATAAATGAATTAAACTTGGTAATTAAAAGGTTGAGGTTGATAGATTGTGTAAGGACTACAATATTTAGCTATATGTTCTTTGGAAGGGAGACACCTAAAACATGATACAGAAATGTTGAAAGTGAAAAGACAACCAGAGATAATTATATGAAAGTAACTATAGGTATATTACTTATACACAAAATAGATTTTAGGACCCTCACCTAAAAATTGATAATAGAAAGGGTCACTAATGTGTAATGGTAAATGTAACTATCTACCAGGAAGATAAAACAACTATAAATATAAGTACCTGCTATGGTTTGGATGTAGTTTGTTCCTGCCAAAATTCATGTTGAAATTTATGTTTAATTTTTTTTGAGACAAGGTCTCATTTATGTTGCCCATGCTAGAGTGCAGTGACTCAAACTCCTGGCCTTAAGCAGTCCTTCCTCCTTAGCTGAGTGGCAGGACTACAGGTGTGTGCCACTGCACCTGGCTGAGATTTAACATTGAATCTTGGGGAATCTTAGCATCTGTGGTAAGTTACAATATGTAGCTTATTTTTGCTTTCAGAAAAATGCCAAGGACTGACTGGTAAATGTAGAGGGACTGCTAGGTGGACAGTGACTATTTTGCAGCCATCATAATGAGGATTGGATCAGATAAGAAGCATCAGATTTAGCATTTAGGATGCTAAATGGAAGGGAGAATTTTGATGAGGAAGCAGGGTATTTGCATGCTTTTAAAGTGCCACTACACAGATTACTTATTAATAGCAAGGGAGAAAATACACAGTAATTATACAATAGAGGACAACATCTTAACTGGGATGATAGGTTAAGAGAGTTGGTTGGACCCGGTGGCTCCCGCCTGTAATCCTAGCATTCTGGAAGGCTGAGGCAGGCGGATCATTTGAATCAGGAGTTCGAGGCCAGCCTGAGCAAGAGAAAGACCCCGTCTCTACTAAAAATAGAAAGAAATTAGCTGGAACAACTAAAAATATATATATATATATATATATATATTTAGCTGGGCATGGTGGCGCATGCCTGTAGTCCCAGCTACTTGGGAGGCTGAGGCAGGAGGATTGCTTGAGCCCAGGAATTTGAGGTTACTGTGAACTAGGCTGATGCCATGGCACTCTAACCTGGGCAACAGAGTGAGACTCTGCCTCAAAAAAAAAAAAAAGAAGAGTACCTGGAACAAAAAAGAGAGTGGTTGAAGGACAGATGGAAACCATGTGATGTGAGGACACATCACCACCTGGGTAGTGTTCTGGCTGAGACTATATAACTTTAGTCTAATCATGGAGAGACATCTGAGAAATCTTAAATGAGAAACGTTTTCTTTTAAAAAGGATGGCAGGCTCTGTGTGGTGGCACATGCCTGTAATCCTAGCACTATGGAAGGCCGAGGCAAGAGGATTGCTTGAGCTCAGGAGTTTGAGACCAGCCTAACCAAGAGTGAGACCCAGTCTCTACTGAAAAAATAGAAAAATTAGCTGGATGTTATGGTGTGTGTCTGTAGTCCCAGCTACTTGGGAAGCTGAGGCAGGAGGATCACTTGAGCCCAGGAGTTTGAGGCTGCAGTGAGCTATGATGATGCCACTGCACTCTACCCAAGGTGGCAGAGTAACACTCTTGTCTCAAAAAAAAGGAGGTGGAGTGAGGTGGGGAGGGGAGCTATTCTTCCAAAATGTCAATGTTTAAATAACAGTGAAAGTCTATGGAAATGTGCCAGAATGTAGGAGGCTAAAGAGATGTGGCAACTAAAGGCAGTACCTGACCCTAAGCGGGATCTTGTACTGGACAGGAAAATATGCTTTAAGGAACATTACTGAATCAACTGACAAAAACAGTGGAGTAGTTATTTTTGATAAAAGTGTTATATTAGGCCAGGTATGGTGGCTCACGCCTGTGATCCTACCACTCTGGGAGGCCAAGGCAGGAGGATCGCTCGAGGTCAGGAGTTCAAAACCAGCCTGAGCAAGAGCGAGACCCAGTCTCTACTAAACATAGAAAGAAATTAATTGGCTAACTAAAAACATATAGAAAAAATTAGCCAGGTATGGTGGTGCATACCTGTAGTCCCAGCTACTCAGGAGGCTGAGGCAGAAGGATCGCTTGAGCCAAGGAGTTTGGGGTTGCTGTGAGCTAGGCTGATGCCACGGCACAATAGCCCAGGCAACAGAGTGAGACTCTGTCTCAAAAAAAAAAAAAAAAGTGTTATAGCAATGTTAAATTTTCTGACACCTGTATTATGGTTATGTAAGAGAATATTTCTGATTATAGGAAATATGCTCTGGAATATTTAGAGCAAAAGGCCATGATGTTTATAATTTATCCTTAAAAAGGTTCAGAAAAATTTGAGTATGTCTGTGTTCATGTATTGAGAGAGAGGAGGGAGGGAATGTGCATGATTGCAAATGGTAAGCAAATGAGGTAAAATGTTAACTGGTAAATATGGGTAAAGGGTATAAGTGTGCTATTTGTATTATTTTTACTTTTGTAACTTATCTATAGATATGAAATTATATTCAAATAAAAGTTAAGAAAGCATATATGGTTTAGCTATAATGCATTCTGATGAAATAACAAATAGAGAATTTATTCTAGAAGAATGAATACTTATGCCCATTAGTTTCTGTCAAATATCATAGGTCTCAAGTGAGCCTTTGGTAAGTACTGGATCAAATCAATTCATAGTTGAATTATCCAGTGACTGCCTTAAGTGCCAATACTCTGTTGTTGATTGAAGAAGGATCCATATGTTTTAGATACCAAATATGAGACAAATAGCATTGACATTCTGTTGTGAAAATGTAAAAGTCTGATTTATTTTATGCTAGCTTACTTTCTCAATGAAGATGGGTCAGAGAGGAACTTAAAGGAAGTTACTGATATTTTCTCTCGATGGGACTTTGAAACTGTAGAGGCAGTTGGACAGGTGCTCAGGTGTGATCCTAAAGTTCAAAAGTATAATATAGAAAAAATGATTTGGCCTAAAGTATTTTAAAGGCATGTGTTAGCCATTGACTTTCTTCCGTCATAAAGGAATCTGAATTTTTATTCCCTTTAGAAAATGTGATTTTGAACAGAGTTACATGCTTTTGGCTCTTCCAGGTAAATTAGCTGCAGAATGTCCCCCAAATAACTGATTCTCTCTTCTAGTTAAGAAGCAAATTAGACTGATTAAAACACTTAAAACATTGTGAGAAGGTTAAAACTGTGTTTAAAAAGAGAAAACATAAAGTACTGTTACTAAATAGCTGATAATAGTAATAGTAAATTTTTAATCCAATGTACATTTTTTAAAATTGTGTATGACAGGCGGCAGCCTTGCCCCCAATGTTAAAGGCCTTACATGCCCACGATTGCAAAAGAAATTCATAAGAATGCAACATGGCTTTAAATTAACTTAGCAATGTAGTTGTCTCCTTCCTCCTATCCATGCTTTCGCTTTCCATGGTTTCAGTTACTTGCGGTCAACCATGGTCTGAAAATAGTACGGACAACAAGATATTTTGAGAAGGAGACACCACATTCACATAATTTTTAGTATATTTGTTATAATCCTCCTATTTTGTTATTATTAATCTCTTACTGTGCCTAATTTATAAATTAAGCTTTATAATAGGTATGTATATATAGGAAAAAACATAGTGTATATAGGGTTTGGTATATCTGTGGTTTCAGGCATCCATTGGAGGTCTTAGAATGTGTTCCTGCAGATAAAGGAGGACTGCTATATCTTGAAAGTTCTCAAGGCAGGGATGTTTCTCCTTTTTTGTGTCTGTGAGTTATTATGAAAAATGGTCTTAACCAGTAGTGTAGTGGAGCATCTTCTAGAAACT
Source organism: Microcebus murinus (assembly GCF_040939455.1). Lineage (NCBI taxonomy): Eukaryota > Metazoa > Chordata > Mammalia > Primates > Cheirogaleidae > Microcebus > Microcebus murinus. Next base: position 27,694,304 of record NC_134117.1, on the reverse strand, counting down.
GGCTTAAGAGCTGATTGTTAAAATTTTTAGGAATTCTGTAAACTGATTATTAAACACAGCCATTATTAAACATTAAATTACATAGGCTTACTTAAATTACATTTTTTTAAAAAAGATAACAAATACTTAAAATTTATCACTTCCTAACTATTTTACTATATTATGATCTTTGCTCTTAATGTTATATTTTATATATTGTATCTCTGTGGTTGAAATACTGTTTAATGGTGTGCTTTACTGCGTAGTTTCCAAACTCCATGTTCAGTGAAGTCACATTGATGGCTTGAAATTAGCCATGGTAAGACTATTACACTACAGAGATTGGCAAATACCATACACAGGTCTTGATTTATTGAACATTTAGACTTAAAGTGATGGGAGAAAATGCTAGTAATGAAAATGTGTCATGTCTTTAGCTATTATATTGTGACTAACTAAAAAAAATGAGGATATATTCTTCCATTATTCAAAAATGATAATTTGCTTCAGCTTAGAATTCTCTCACATCATTAATGTAAACAAAACCATCAAGTAATACTACAAACTACATTTGGAGAGCTGGTTGCTATAAACATTTACCAATCTTCCCTACTGGTCATGACACAGTTGAATTCAGTGTTTTGGTAGGAAATAGATGATAATATGAATTTATTATACTGTTACTCAGCTTTAGGAAATAGTATTATGACAATATGTGGGCATTAATTAAGAGAAAAAGAAAGGTTGAGTTTTAAAAGTCATTAACCGTAGTACATAATAATAATTTTAAAATACATAATTTGAAGTCTTTGATAGGTCTATTGCAGATTAAAAATAGAATTTAGAGTTTGAAGAATGCTTAAAATTAATCTAGATCTATTTGTCTTATAAATAGGAGTTCTTTCTCTAGTATGTCAGCCATCCAGCCTTTATTTAAGTTCTTCTAGAGACAGAGTTCATTACCTGATAATAACATTGGAGAATTCTAGAAGTAGAGTTCTTTCTTATATTGGATTACATTTTGTTTTTCTTTAACTTATACCAGCTGGTTCTGGTACTGACTTCTAGAGAAACACAGAAGAGAAATTTGTCTCTTCTGTGGAGCAACCTGTTCCTCAAGGTATAAAGTTAGCTGTGGTTTTTCATTTAGATCTCTTTGGGAAGAAGTATACCTTTAGTTCCTGTAACTGTACATTGTGTGGCATATTTTCTAGACTCTGTAATCTAAGACTGTGTTGCCTTTTTAAACATCCGCATCACTGTTTTATTGACCTTGTGGCTAAAGTAAAAGCCTTTAGATGTTTCTTTGTGCACATTGTCCAGAAGCCAAGTCTTCAGTTTCTTTTCTTCTTAAACTCCAAAACAGATCCTTGTATTTATTGTATTATATCTTCATATTGCTTCTAGTGCAGCACTTCGGATTATAGAAATGATATTGAATTATAATTTTATCTTTTTTTTTTTTTTTTTTTTTTTTTTGAGACAGAGTGTCTGTTGCACCAGCTAGAGTGCAGTGGCGTCATCATAGCTCACTGCAACCTCAAACCCCTGGGCTCAGGGGATCCTCTGGAGTAGCTGGTACTACAGGCATGTACCACCATGCCCAGCTATTTTTTTTTTTCTATTTTTAGTAGAGACTGGGTCTGGCTGTTGCTCAGGCTGGTCTTGAATTCCTGATCTCAAGCAGTCCTCCCACCTCGGCCTCCCGGGTGTGAGCTATCACACCCAGCCCATTTTTGATATTTATCAGTTCTATAGGCTTTGTGTCATTTGCAGATTTAAGAAGCACTCGGTGTTTATTGTCCACATCTCTATTATTGTTTAAAATGTTGAATTTCAAAGGGCTATGGGGACATAATCTTCCTTTAACCTCCCTAAATTCACTTCTGTCCATTTTTATTACTTTTCATTGTTTAATTTATTGTGAGTTCACTTAACAGTTATATTAAGTAGTCCACGTTTCACCATTTTATATCCAAAAGTTCATCATGATATATTTTTTCAAATACTTTACTGAGAGATATGCCCCTGGCATCCCTTCAAATGAAACACACTTTAGTACTTCTGTCTTTGAAAATTAGGCTTTTTTTGAAAAATCCTGGCATGGCTAAATGTTAAAATCGTATTCTTCCACAAATGGAAAGATAGAAAATCCACGAAGAATGGTGGATCAGATATCAATTAAGACATTAATTAAAGCAGAAAAGGAACAAGAGCACACTGGAGATACTTGATGATCCAGGCCATGGTATTACTTGGGCTGAAAATAGTCTGTGTCATCAGAGTAGAGCTTCTTTACTAAGGAAGTATTCTGGGTCAGGTGAAATTTTGGGGATCTGGAATAAAGGGAATGGGATTTGTTAGCCCTTTTTTCTCTCTTCCTTCTCATTGTGTCTCTATCTAGTTTCTGAAAACATCATGGTTCAGTACATTGTAATTAGTATCTGGTAATTAAATCATTCTCTTTTTCTTACAGATTGAAGTGTTGCCATGCAGCAAGAAGCAGAGAGATTCAGAGTTCGAGCCAGAAGGCCTGACATGGCACTCTATGTACCTAAAGCTCGAAGGGGCGCAGTACTCCTTAAGGCAGGTGATGAAGGCAAAAGCTGTGGTTCACCTAATTCTGTGGTGAAAGAAGAACAAAAAGAAGGTTGTCTCTCCCAAAAGGAAATCTTTAGAGACAAACCTGAGGCCCAAAGACTAAGTATTAGTCCTGATAGAAAGGAACATAATTATAGGGAAGGAAAGAAATCTTCAGCAAAATTAAGAAAAGACATATGCCTTCAAAAAAGAAATAAAGATAGGGTTTGTACTAAGAGGGAAACTACAGAATCCAAAGAAGTATTATCCCAAAGACATCAGCAAAGAGCCCCAAATACTGGAATTATACCTAATGCACCTTTACAGAGACATTTTAAACCAAAGAATCTAGAGTGTTTAGAGGTTGAAACCACAAATGTGACAAGGCATGAGAGAATACTTCTATCACAGTCTTGTTCAGAAATTAGTGAGGCTCAGGTTCTAAGCAAACCATTTCAAAATGTGGAATTCTGTGATTTCGGTAGGCACGAACTAAGTGGGGAAACGTTTGAAGCCAGGGATTTGGAACACAGAATTGAAACTGATGCTAAGGTTGTAGAGATACTATCCCAGTCTCCTAAGGTTTTTAATTCTGTATTGAAACCAGAGGATATGATTGCAACAATAAAAATAAGCTCTGATTCTGGAATTGTACAACAAGACATACAAACATCAGATGGAATGTTGAAACTCAACAATGAAGGCATCACCGCTCTTTCTGTTTCTGGAAGTCTGGATAGTGTCATTGATCAAACCTGTATAGACTTTGAAGCTGAGAATGTAGGTGAGGTAGCCAGTAGTACAGGTTTCATCTTGGATCAGAAAGATGCAGATTCCATTCCTGAGACTATGGGTCACATCTCTCATAAAATGTCTGTAGTCAGCAAATTAAAGAGCACAAATGGCATTGTTGATCCAATAATGTTTAAAGAGTATGAGAAGAATGACAGCATTGCTGATGAGTTATGTGTAAAGTATGAACCTTCTGATACAGCTATCCTTTCTCATGAAACAGATACAGATAATGGATTTAAGAGTGTAGGTGACATTACCAGTAAAGCATGTATGATGGACATTACAGATACCATATGTTGTGATCATATAGCTGTTGGCAGCCCTTATGTAGTTGCAGTTAGAATAGCTGATGAGACCTGTAACGATACAAGTAGTTTCTCAAAATGTATAGGAATGAGTGCAGATGCAGCCCTGCTTCATGTAGCTAGAAGTGGGAATGACACTGAAAATTTCAGCACTTTGACTGCTTGCTCAGATATTTATGCTGAGAGTATTTCATCTAGTTGTACAGAGTCAACAGGAAAGTTGACAGAGAGCCTGTCAGATTGTGCTTCTTCCTTACCTGTAAAGAAGATTGTTGGTGGTAATTGTAACACTGTTTTGGACTCTGAACTCAATATGTTAAATGGGACAAAAGAACTTTCAGACAGTGCCTTGGGCAATGATCTGGATAGTACTAGTGATACAACAGAGGCCTTACATGAACTAAGAACTGCTGAAGAGTTCAAAATAAAAGAACAAGATGACTCAGAGAATATAGAATTTGGTGTATCCTTTCCTGATAGAGAATCATTATCTATGGAAGCATCCATGGAACCAAAAGTGACTGAAACTTTTCATGTGGAGGAGAGTGCTATTGCTGAGGAGAGCTGGGAGTCTTTGTTTAATGATGATGGTGACTGCCTGGATCCACGTCTTCTACAAGAGGTATGTTTAGTTGAAATTGCTTGATGCTTAGATAGTTTATAGCTTTGGAGAACCTAGGCTCTAGGGGCCACATGTGGCCCTCCAGATCCCCAGTGCCCCTCAACCAAATCCAGACTTCACAGAAAAAAAATCCCTTTATTAAAAGGATTTGTTCTGCAAAATTTGGATTTAGTCAGAAGGCCACTGTGAAGAATCCAGAAATCCATTAAAGGATCCAGAAAGGCACATGTGGCCCCACCCCACTACCTGGAGGTAGTTTTGATAGACATTTGTACACATTCACATATTCACTCACATTCAATTTACAAGTTCCTACAATAAACTAATAGTATTGTAGATTGAGAAAAGAATATCTGATAGAGCATTAAAAACATACAGAATTGTACTATATCTATAATAGCCAGGCCTTGAGAGATCTTATTGAATAGATTAAAAATGAATTTAATGGATTCTGGCTATCTGTTAAGGAAATACAGAGGAAATCTTCTTCAAAAGGGTTTTTCTGTGTTGACAAGATGTGTTTTACAGAATCCTATTTGGGAAAGGAGAATAATTTATTACTATTCCTATTGTATTTCTCTAGTAGATATTGGAATGTTGGACACTGTAGAGGAAGGAAATAGAGAAGGGAAGGGTAAAATAAAACTATCATTGTTTTTTAAGTTTAAACTTTATATAAGTACTATATGTAAGTATAAAGTTTTACTTTATACTTTTATTTTATAAAAGTATATAAACAGTATATACTTTTAATTCAGTATATACTGAATTAAATTGCAGAATAAATGACTCTTTAGCATATGAAGAAAATATAAGTGAATAATGACATGCTGGCTGGTTGGAGTTCATAGATAGAAAATCCTGGATTTGAAGCATCTTAGAAATTACTTAGTTCAGTCTTTTTATTCTTTCTACTAGACCATCTTCATTGAAAGTGTTTTGTTTGAGCTATTCCAAAGAGCCTTTTAAATACTAAGTGATGAGTCTTTTATTTCTGGTAATTAAACTAGCAGTATAGAAAAATTATCACATGCATGTGAAAAAGCTCCATGAGGCTGAAAAAGGCAGCCCATTGGGTAGAACTGACTTTTCAATACCAGCAGTCCCACATTCATAGAAAGTATTTGTAGGCACTGAGTTTACCTGTACTATAGTGAGCCCTTCCTACTGTCAGATCAGGAAACACTATATCTTAAACATTCTTTAGAACAAAATATGGAGCAGAGAGTATCTATGAATGAGCATCCATGAACCCCTTGAAGTTACATGCAAAGTTATGTAAGTATAGGCATTTTTTCATAGCTTTCATCAGATTTTCAAAGACAGTGATTCCCAAAGTGTGGTGCCTGGACTAGCAGCATGAGCATCACCTGGGAACTTGTTAGAACTGCACTCATTAGCTCAGCAAACTGTATGTTTAAAACTGTTTCAGATGATTCTGATGCACATGAAATTTGAGAACCACTGCTCAAAGGTAATACACAAACTTAAGTGTATATCAGAATGTGAGTGGGGAACTACAACTGGTTGTCAGCCCATAATTAGAAAAGTACTATTCAGCAGAGGTCCAAGACCCAAATCAGGTTAAGAAATAATAATAATGGGGGAAGTGAGGTGAACATAGAGATGTTGATAAGAATCAAAGCATTGGGAGAACAACTTAGTCTGAGAAAGGAAGCAGTGTTCACCGGAGTTGGTAAAAGGACTACCTGAGGAGTAGAGACCACATGTATGTATGTGTAGGACAGAAAGAACAGCTTCCTGCAAAAGGGTATGACACACAGCCTTTTACATGTGGTAGTACTCAGTAAATATTTATGGAATGGATGGAGTTGAGAGGGCTGAATTGGGTCCTTCTAGGGTGGCCTCCAGGGGCTTTCAAAACATCATTGCTGCTGGAACTTGGATTCTGTGTGTTAGTTTATGGATATGGCTTGTATATTGGAGGAGAAAGGGGTTCAAGTGTACAACTCAGTTTCTCAGAATAAGTGTAAAGTAATTTAGGCAACAACTCAGTATTTTGAGGAACACAGTAACAGTTAAAGAGGACGTTGGGATGACCAAAAGCTGAGTAGAGCAAGAAAATAGTGTATATAGTGTTTTAAGCTGAAGACAGCCAGTGCCTGGATGTTTTGTTTGGATTATCTTTGGAGGCACTTGTGAGAGAGTGGAGTCTATGTTGAAGGATGAGGATAGATGAGAGCAGGAAGGAGGGAGATGGATTGAGAATACAGATAGCAGATCCAAGTCTAAAACTGTGATCGCCTCTGCTTTCGGTTTTAGAAAATATAATTTTATTAAAAGATGTCACAAATCCAATAACATTAATAGCTCTTTGGTGACTTTTATTCTGAGTTTATTATTTATATTGCTCCAAACATACTTTATTAAATGCTAAACCTGCCTACTTTGACAACTTTCCAACTAAGGTTTTTGGCTATTTTCCCAGCTGGCCTGTTTCTTTGTTGATAATGGCTAGATATATGGAGGTATGTCTAATACTTCTAATAGGCAAGGAGGTATGCTGTAGAGTAGGGTGTGGCAGCTATTGGCATGCAAAGCAATTTTCTGTGACGTGTGAACCTCTAAAATTGCCTGAGGTGGGTAGCACATAGTTAGGTGTTATTGAGCTCCTAGAACTGCAACTCTTGATGCATCTCCAAAAGTCACACTTAATCTCTTAAAGCCATGGTATGGAATTTGATAAAATTACCAATCTAAGTTGGTAATTGATAAAGGAGAGGATGTTGGTGTATTTTCTTTTAGCTCTCTCAGATCTTGGTACAAGAACGTAGGAATTATTGTTCTCCAGAAGAAACTTTCATAGCCCTTGCTGCCTGTACTGATTAGCAAATCTGTTGGTAGGAGGCTTAGTGGAATACCAACAACATAACATTGATACTGACATCTGACACCTTCATTGGCCATTTCTGGCCTTGAGTTGAGTTTTAGGTAGAGGTAAATATTTAGGTAAGAAGAGTCTCCTAAAGTAATAATTTGAAACTTTCCATTTGGTATAGAAGGCCACTCTAATGGTACATAACCCTTAAAAACCATTCCCACCTATCTTCCTTCTCTGTGTGTGCTAACTCACATATTTATACTCTCTATTTCCCTACAGTCTTTTGTAAAAATGCTGTCCATTTTTAAGTGGAAAACGCAAAGTTGAAAGGCAAAATTTATAATTCAATCACTAAAAGCAAATTATGTGAAGTACAGAGAGGAAAGACCTTCATATTGCACCCCCTAGAGGACTCATAAATAGTTGATACCCCATCACCCTTCAGTTAAATAGTATATATTGAGCACTTAGAATTTAATAAACTATAAATCACAGGTAGCTAGATAATATAATATGTTGTTGTTATCACTGCTACGTTAGAGGCACTGTGCTACAGGCACTGTGCTGTGAGCCAACTTTATCTCTGCTTTAAAGTTGCTAATGTTTTATTTGGAGAGACAATATATAACCATGTGACTAGATAGTTACATAATGATCTAAAGGATAATTAATATAAAACAACCTTATAATAGATGTATTAGAACTATTTGATTGTCTGATGAGTGACATAGATGATGGCTTCAAAGGGGGATTAGCTCCTCCAGTGCTAGACTGATTGATACAGTTTCATGTTGGTAAAGTCATAGAATTAGGAGATTATAGTTCCCACTTCTATATTGTTCTGTGTTCCTAATTTCTACTTTCTATTCTGTTTTTGAAAAATTTATTGATTTATTTTGAGGAGTTTTAGGTTTATAGAAAAATTGAATGAAGAGTAGAGTTCCCATGCATCCCCTCACCCGTCTGTTTCTAATTTCTATTTTCACAGTATCTTTTATTAGTTCCAGCTCACTTTAACAGATTTATAGTTAATATTTTTATAAAAATGTCTGAATTGACATGTTATTGACTGCCTAAGTGGGGATTTATAGACTTACCTTCTAGATGCTATATATTCTAATGCAGTTACTTGGGACGTTCAGTGAAGAATCTGAGTGAATTATGTACTCTGTTTATTGTTCATTCCATTAGTGAATGATGACTAGATCTCTGGTTCACACAGAAAGAGGGAACATTAAGTAGATTTCATTGCTCATAGGGTTTTTAATTTAAACTAGGTGACTCCTAAAATTAAAAATCTCTCTTCTGAGCTCTGTTAGATTTGTTGCATAATGTTTTTTCCTCTGAATCAGCATACAAGCCAGCAGCATTTTAATTTCTGATCCCCTTTCAAAACTAAGGAAAGGTAGACAGTTCAGAGCCTATTTTGTCAGTACAAGAGAAGCTTTTATTTAAGGATTCTTGTCTGAAGCTTCAGAGATTTTTAGCGTGCCTTGCTCTGTCCTTAGCACTGGTTTTGTTTCAGTGAACTCCATGAGATGTTGTGAGGTATGATTGTGGCATTTGAAAATTTATCAAGGTTTATAGTAAATCATAAAATTTTTAATTGACTTTCCTCAATAGAAAATGAGTTAATAAGCAGTTATGTAACTACAAGGTAACAGAAGAGAAAAACAGAATTAAAGAACTGGAATAACGTAACCTGCATAATTGAGAATTGACTATGTGAGTTAATTTTGTAAATAGATATGGTAGCTTTTAGAGCAATTGTAGCGATTTTATACCACCAACTTGTGGTCAAATCTTGTCGTTGTCCCTGTAACCCCCTGGTGTCTGTCATGTATAAATTAGTTATACACGTAACTGTAGTTTAAAGTGGGTTTTTGTATTTATTTGTGTTTGATTAAAAGCACTTATGAACATGTTATTACTCCTACCTTCCAAGATCTGAGCCACAGTTATATAATATTGTAGCCCTTGAACTATAAGGACTAGGAAGTAGAACTTTATCCTCCCTTATAGATGAAACTGCATAAGTCTATTTAAAAAAGTGAAATGTTAGCATTGAAAGTCATTTCTGAGAATAAGTCTCATTAGTGCCACAAGGCTATAAACTCCTTAAACATTGGTATGGCCCAGAAAAGTCATACTTACCTAGTTATGGTTAATTAGTGCCAGAGTTGGCACTAGAATCCGTGCCTCCTGGTTTCTAGCCCTAGATTCTTTCTATAACCTAAGCCTTTGCCACCACCTGACAGATGTCAGCCAGTCCACAGATAACAAACAAACATTCTTTGCCCAACTCTGATCTTGGTGATGTGAGGGGTAAAAGAGAAGGATAACAATGTTTAAGAGTTTGTAGTTTTGTGGAGCTAATGAGACACATTCTTAGAAATAACTAGAAAAAAATAAAGGAGTATTCTATTTCAGTGAATTGAAAATGTCATTGATTATTCAATATACCATTATTTTATATATTACTAAGAAAGAACTTTGGCACAGTGCTTTTCCCTTAGAATTTTAATTTTATACATATTGAAAGAACTCCTTTAGACTTAATTAGACATAAGTGTTTAATCGCGTTCTCTTATATACATGAAATAGAAATTGTAGGTAAAATAAATTAGTTAAGATTTTCCTAACCTATTGATTTTTGTTTGTATGTTGATTTTATATCTTGCTACTTTACTGAATTTGTTTGTCAGTTCTGAGAATTTTTTGGTGAAGTCTTTAGATTTTCTATATATAAGATCATGTCATCTGCAAACAGGAGTAGTTTGACTTCCTCTTTTCCAATTTCGATGCCTTTTATTTCTTACTCTTGCTTGATTATTTTGTCTAGGAATTCAGTATTATGTTGAATAAGAATGGTGAAAATGGGCATCCTTATCTTGTTCCAGTTCTTAGAGAAAAGGCTTTTAGCTTTTCCCCATTCAGTATGATGTTAGCTGTGGGTTTGTCATATATGGCCTTTATTATGTTTAGGTTTGTTCCTTCTATGCCTGATTTGTTGAGAGTTTTTATCATGAAAGGATGTTGAACTTTATCAGATGCTTTTTATGCATCTGTTGAGATATTTGTATGGTTTTTGTCCTCTGTTGTTGTGATGTAACACTTACTGATTTGCATATATACTGAACCATCCTTGCATCCCTGGGAGGAAACCCATTTGATCATTGTGTATTATCTTTTATGTGCTGTTGGGTACGGTTTGCTAGTATTTTGTTGAGGATTTTTGCATCTATGTTCATCAGAGATGTTGGCCTGTAGTTTTCTTTTTTTCTTACTGTATCCTTGTGTGGTTTTGGTATCAGGGCAATTCTGCCCTCATAGATTGAATTAGGAAGAATTTCCTTCTCTTCAATTTTTTGGAATAGTTTAAGAAGAATTGGTGTTAGTTCTTTATAAGTTTGATACAATTCAGCAGCAAGACCATCCACTCTTGGGCTTTTCTTTCTGGGGAGATGTTTTATTACTGAGTCAGTCTTGTTACCTGTTATTGGAGTATTCAGGTTTTCTGTTTCTTCCTGATTTAATCTTGGTAGGTTGTATGTGTTCAAGAATTTATCCGTTTCCTATAGATTTTTTAATTTGTTAATGTATAGTTCATAATAGTCTGTAACAATCCTTAGTATTTCTGTGGTGTCAGTTGTAATTTCTCCTTTTTCATTTCTGATTTTATTGATTTGGGTCTTCTCTCTCTCTCTCTCTCTCTCTCTCTCTCTCTCTCTCTCTCTCTCTCTTTGGTAAGTCTAGCTAGTGGTTTATCAATTTTGTTTATTTTTTCAAAAAACCAACTGTTGCTTTTGTTGATCCTTTGTAATTTTTTAGTGTCTATTTTGTTTAATTCTTCTCTCATCTTTATTATATCTTTCCTTCTACTAACTTTGGGTTTGATTTGCTTTTGTTTTTCTAGTTCCTTGAGGTACATGTTAGGTTGTTTATTTGAAATCATTCTATTAAAATTTAGATGTTTATTGCTATAGACTTTCTTCTTAGCACTGCTTTTTCTGTATCCCATAGAATTTGGTATGTTGTATTTCCAATTTCATTGTTTCAAGAAATATTTAAATTTTCTTCTTAATTTCTTCATTGACCCAGTGGTCATTCAGCAGCATATTGTTTAATTTCTATGTACTTTTACAGTTTCTAAAATTCCTCTTGTTATTGATTTCTAGTTTTATGCCATTGTGGTCTGAAAAGATACTTGATAAGATTTACATCTTTAAAAATTTTTTGAGACTTGCTTTGTGGCCTAATATTTGGTCCATCCTGGAGTATGTTCCATGTGCTGATGAGAAGAATGTGTATTTTGCAGTTGGGTAAAATGTTATGTAAAGATCTGTTAGGTCCATTTGGTCTAAAGTGTGATTCCAGTGTTTCTTTGCTGATTGTCTATCTAGATGATCTGTCCAATGCTGTGAGTGGGGTGTTGAAGTTCCCACCTATTATTGTATGGGAGTCTATCCCTCCCTTTAGATCTAGTAATAGTTGCTTTATTTATCTGGGTGCTCCAGAGTTGGGGGCATATATATTTATAATAGAATCATTATATTCTTTTGCTGAATTGATCTCTTTATCATTACATAATGATTTTCTTTGTCTCTTTTTACAGTTTTTGACTTCAAGTTTATTTTATCTGATACAAGTATAGCTACTCCTGATGGTTTTTGGTTTCCATTTGTATGGAATATCTTTTTGCATCCCTTCATTTTCATTCTATATGTATCTTTATAGGTGAAGTGAGTTTCTTGTAGGCAGCATATAGTTAGGTCATTTTTAAAAATCCATTTTATAATGCTTTTTTTTAAGTGGAGAATTTAATCTATTTACCTTTAAGGTTATTATTGATAGTAAGGACTTATTCCTATTCCTCGGTTGTTTTCTGATTGTTTTGTATATCTTTTGTTCCTTTTTTCACTCTCTTCTTGTTTATCATTGCAGTTTCTATAGCAGTAACATTTGATACTTTTTCTAATTTTTGTGCCTGTTCTATTGGAGAGCTTTAGACATCTATGTGTTTTCATGATGGTAGATACCATCCTTTCTCTTCCAGATGTTGGACACCTTTGAGCACATCTTGTAAGGCTGGTCCAGTAGTGATGAATTCCCTCAGTTTTTGCATGTTTGGGAATGACTTTATTTCCCCTTCATTTTTGAAGGATAGCCTTGTTGTGTATAGTATTCTTAACTGACAGCACTGCCTCCCACCCCCGTGGTGCGCCATGCACTTTGAATATATTATCACATTCTCTCCTGGTCTCTAAGGTTTCTGCTGAGAAATCTGCTGTTAATCTGATGGAAATTCCCCTAAATTTGACTTGAAGCTTTTCTCTTGCTCCTTTTAGAATTCTCCCCTAGTCTTTTATTTTTTGACAGTTTGACTGTAATATGCCTTGAAGAAGACATCTCTTCTTGGATTTAATCTGTTTGGGGATCTTTGAGTTTCCTATATCTGGATGTCTTTATCTCTTGCAAGACTTGGGAAGTTTCAGCAATTATTTCATTAAACGGGTTTTCTATGCTTTTAGCCATCTCTTCTCTTTCTGGAACTCCTGAAATTTGATATTTCTTTGCTTTATGGTATCCCATTTCTTCTTCTTCTTTTTTCTTTTCAGTCTGATGAGGTTATTTAGAATTTCAGAAATTCTTTCCTCTGCTTGAGCTAGTCTGTTGTTGAAACTCTCATTTATCTTTTTTGTTTCATTCATTGGATTCTTTAGTTCCAAGACTGGCTTGTTTTTTTTTTTTTCCTTTCAATTATCTCTGTCTCTTTGTTGGCTTTCTCATTGAGATCATGAATTGTTTCCTGATTTCTTTATATTGCTTATCTGTATTTATATATATATATATATATATATTTTTTTTTTTTTTTTGAGACAGAGTCTCACTTTGTTGCCCAGGCTAAAGTGAGTGCTGTGGTGTCAGCTTAGCTCACAGCGACCTCAAACCCCTGGGCCCAAATGATCCTACTGCTTCAGCCTTCCGAGTATCTGGGACTACAGGCATGCACCACCATGCCTGGCTAATTTTTTCTATATATTTTTAGTAGGCTAATTAATTTATTTCTATTTTAGTAGAGACAGCGTCTCGCTCTTGCTCAGGCTGGTTTCGAACTCCTGACCTTGAGCGATCTGCCTGCGGCCTGCCTCGGCCTCCCAGAGTGCTAGGATTACAGGTGTGAGTCACCACGCCTGGCTGTTCTTTTGTATCTTACTGAGCTTCTTTAATATCATTATTATGCATTCTTTTCCAGGCATTTCACACTTTTCTTTTTCATTGGAATCTGTTGGTGGAGAATTACCGTGTTGCTTTGTAAGTGTCATGTTTCCTTGCTTTTTCATATTTCTTGTGTTCTTATATTGATATCCGCACATTTGGTATAACAGTCACTTTTTCTGATTTTACAGATTGGCTTTTGTAGTAGGGAAAGATTTTTCTAAAGATGTTTCTATAGTGTTGGTTTGGTAGGGCCCTTTGGTTTTGATTATGGGTGGGTACAGTAATATAGTCTCTGTATGTTTCTTTGACTATAATCAGCGTTAGTGATGTCTGTGAGTTCCTCAGTGGCTTAGGCTGTAGTTGTTAGTAGAGGCTCTAGGGAAGCTTTGGTGGAGACAGGATGCCAGGTGGGCCAATCCTCAGGCACCGGTGGTGGTCTGAGTATCCTGATCCTTGGACCTCCAGGCAGTGTACTTGGGCATCGATGGTAACAGGTCCATGTGGGCCAATCCCCAGGTCCCTGGACAATGTGCACGGGCACTGGTGGTGGTGGCAGGAAGGCAGGTCAGGCTCCCCCTGATGGTTTGTGTGGGTGCCAGCAGCAGCAGGCAGGGCAAGCCTAATGTAGCATATTTTTATTTTTTTGTCTGTAGGGAATAAGTGGCATGTGACTTCAAAACATTTTGATTTTCCTTTTGATACAGAAGCACTAAGGATTAAACAAACAAAACAACAGAAAATGAAAAGCTAAATGATCCATGCCTTGTTGACTTCGTGCTGTCTCCTACATCCTTTTTTTTCCCTCTGCAAATAGGCATCAGGGCAATCATATTATAGTAAATCAGGAAATATTTTGTAGACTTGTTTTCAAGACCAAACTACTAGGTTATAAAAGTTTTAAAACCCTTTATTTTGGGAAGTTAATTTCGGGAAGTTGAATGGTTTTGTGGAAGCTAGTTATGCATCTGAAGGAATGCTTAGATTTCATTTATGCCTTGTAAATAGCAAGATGGACCACTGGTAAAAAGCCTAAAATGTTTGTGCTTCATAACTCAAATTTATTTGCTCTGAGTCATTTGCAAACACTTTCCCTTGGTCTGTAATGGATAGATCAGATCAAATCAAATTCTAAACGTCTCCCCTTTATTTTTGCTCTTTCAGATAATTCTTAGCCATAAAAAAGAAAAAAATATATGTGAGTCTTACAATATGAAAGTTTCACATTGGCTGTATAGGAAGTATTTATTGCCCCAGTAGACTCTACAATATAATATAATGCAAGTCACAAATGTAAGCCACATGTATAATTTTGAATTTTCTAATAATATTAAAAAAGTAAAAAGAAACAGGTGTTGACAATATCATATCAACATGTAATCAACATAAGAAATTAATGATATATTTTATTTACATTCTTTTTTTATATTAAGTTTTTGAAATCTGGTGTATATTTTATACTTACAGCGTGTCTCAATTTGGGCTAGCCACATTTCAAGTATTCCATAGCCACATGTGACAGGCAGAGCTACTATACTGAACAATCCAGGTCTGCTACAAAGGTATCTATGTAATCAGTACATCATATTTTAGAGCTTTTCTTGACAGCTCTCCATACTACCATGTCTAATCCCTCTGTTGTCAGTGGTCCTACTACCCCATTTCCCTTCACAGTATTGCTCTGGTTCTCACTTTAATCTTTATACCATTATTATCCTCTTTGACAGTTCCCCTTTTTATGCCACATATTACTCTCTCCTTCTCTTTGTCAAGTTTTCTTGCATGTTTTGCTGAGATTATCAGGAGAGAAACTGCCATTAACAATATGGCCACCTACTTCCACAGAAACCTGTAGAAATGTAAGCTGCTCCCAGCAATATCAGTACTTTGGGGAAATTAAAAGAAGTTCTTCCTCCTCTTAGGAAAAGTTAGGAATCCCTGATAGATAATAGTGGAGTGTGTGAGTTACAGGAAAATCTGGGCAGAAGTATGTAACTTGTGGCTTTATTTGTTCCATGAAATGTAGAATAAGAATTGTGTTTTTTGCTATTATCAACACTTTGTTTGTAATCAGTATAAGCCAAAATGGTTAATAATTACCTCAGAAATGAGATATAAGTATACAAGTTCAATTTAGCTGACCAGGTTAGATAGAGCAAGAAAGCATAATCAAATTTGCTTGCTAGACCATTCCTGTCTTTTCCTTCCTTTTTATAATCAGTTCTGATTTATATTTCTAAAATATTTTGTAGTTTGCATTGTATCCCTCACAGTGCATTATTTAGCCTGATTTATAAATTTACAAACATATAGTTGTTTGGTTTTTACAGAGTAACTAAAAAAGTCATTGCCAGCAATCACAAAATGAAGGAAATAATTCCATTTACAATAGCATCAAAAAGAATAAAATATTTAGGAATTAATTTAACAAAAGAAATGTAAAACATACTCTGAAAACTAAAACATTATTGGAAGAAATTAAAGGAGACCTAGATAAATGGAAAGACATCCTACATTCATCTAGGGAGAACTTAATATTGTTAAAATACTCCCCAAAGTGATTTACATATTTAATGCAATCCCTGCTGCTCTTTTATTTTGCAGAAATAGATAAGCTGATCCTCAAATTCTAGTGGAAATGCAGGGTGCCCTAAAAAGCCAAAGTTATTTTGAAAAAGAACAAAGTTCAGGGGCTCGAATTTCACGGTTTCAAAGCTTACTATAAAGTTACAGTGATCAAAACAGTGTGGCACCTGCATAAGGATTGACTTGCAAGTTATTGCATACTCCTTGTCTCTGGGGCTCTGATTTATTCTAAATTGTTAACATTAGCCTACTCTAAACTTTTAAGAATTTGCTGAAAGTTTAGCTGATAATTTCATGCCATTTTGTGTTATGGTCACTTCTTCACATGGTCTGCCAAAGGTGAAACCGTTTATATATTCCATTTGTCTTTGGGAGAGATTTGTCCTATGGATTTTAGTTCCTGTGGTTGTATTAAAACTTGGCTCCCTGGTGAACTCAAGAAAAGTTAAGATTTTATAGATCAGCTGGTCTTTTCTCTTGTTATGGTGGGAGGAACATTCTCTTCTGCTTTCTACATCCTTATCAGAGTATAACTAATAAGGATTTTTGCATATAGTAGATTTAGCACTCAGTGAAAATTTGTTTAAAGTAGGTTGAATTCATTGAATACTTATGTGCCAAACATAAGTAAATGCTAAGCACTTACTACATCATCTCATTTAATTCACATACCTGTCTATGAGGTATAGATACTATTATTATTTCTGTTTTTTAGATGTAAAGCTGATGCTTAGTGAAGAAAAGGAACTAGAAGCACTGGAATAAATAAAATTTTTTACTGATGTTACATAAGGCACCTTCCCTCCTCAATAAAACTCCTATATCCATTTTTTACTTCCTTAAATATATCCTTGGCATTGCAAATTCTCATTTTCCTCATTTCATGGGAAAAGAGGCATATTATAAAAGAGGGACCTAGTTAGACTTTTGATTAACAGAGAGAGAGGGAGAGAGGGAGAAAAGATACTCTAAGGATCCGGTAGCTTTAGGTGGTTAGTAGTAGCAATCTAGGTTTTGTAATAGGGAATGATAAAATGACTGTCATGGTTTTGCTGCTAATTTTCATTTTCTCCTTTCCTTTCTCCTGTTTCTAGTGTGAACTAGTTAATAGGCTTCAGTTTTTTTATAGGATGGTAGAATTTTAAGTATTTTTCATTACTTCCTTTATTCCTTTACTGGCCTACCATATGGGAATACTGTAAGATAGCTGTCATACTAGGGACCTTAAGTATATTACTTGTGCCACTTTACATTTGTCTTAAAAAATACCTTTCTAAGCTGCCCCTCACCCTTTAATACAGTCAACAAAAAATGAAGTTAAGAAAGTTTTTTGATTTTTGTTTAAATTTGCTTTGTTTTTGTTTACTTCTGGAAAGGAAACTATGATATGAGCCTGATCAATAAGCTCAATTAAAACAAATATTATTAATTCATCTCTTCAGCTGTTGTCTGAGATTCAGTTTCCATGATGTGCCATTTGTCACTCACCACTATTTAATTTTATGTTAATCACCCTATTTTTTTCTCACACGCTGGTTGATAGATGCAAGTTAAGTTTTATACATTGACTGTCTGCTGAAATCTCAATACCTTTTCAAGTATTCCACATGTATAATACAAACTAGGTGATATCCATGAACAGAATTTAATAGAGACAATGTCAAAGGTTAAGGAATAGGAACATGGAGATAGGGAGGAGAATTATTTATATATGGGATAATATTTATAATGCTCAGGTTTGATGTAACAATCACTTATGTGCTTCTTCCTCCCTAGTTATCAGGGAATATAAAGAACAGAGAAAACATCCAGGAGCCTAGATTTGATTATTACAGCCATGACGTCCCTGATATTGACCTCAGTGATTGTGAATTCCCGCATGTCATTGAAATTTATGACTTCCCCCAAGAATTTCGTACTGAAGACCTTCTGCGAGTTTTTTGCAGTTACCAGTAAGTATGCAAATGGTTGTGGGTGTTAGGGAAGGTAGGATGAAGTTTTAAAAAATGTCTTTTGAAAAACCATCTGTTTTTCATATTTCCTGTTGTTTAGCATCAGTTTGGTTTATTGTCCTTTCCAGGTCCATTAGAAATCTTCTGTATCAAAATTAGCCTCTTAAGTTCCTTAAAAATGCCAGATAGCTGTTCTAGACCCATTTTAGTATTTAAGATTGTCATCACTAATGAATTACTGGTACATTTAGTCCATTTATATTTGTTGTATTATAATTATTGCTATATTTGGGTGTATTGTTAGATTTCCTGTAATCTTTTTATGTGTGTGTTTACTTGTCCCATCCTTTTCTCTCTTGCCACATTTTAGATTGATTAGGTATTTTTTCCCTCATATTTATTGTTTCATATATTCAGTGTTCAGATTTACCCACTTTTTACCTTTTTGCATCTTATACCTTCCATCTGAAATTAATTTTATCCTGCAGGCAGCATATTCTTTAGCATTTAACTTAGTGACAGTCTGCTAGTAACAAACTTAGGTTTTGGGTTTTTTTTTAAGTGACTATTTTAGCTTCATTCTTGAAAGACATTTTTGCTGGGTATAAAGTTCTAGGTTGGCAGTTATTTTTCTCTTACAAATGTGATATTATTATACTGTCTTCTGGCTTTCTCTGTGGATGAGAAGTCAGCTGACAGTTTAACAGCTGTTGCTTTTTTTTCTTTTGAGACAGAGTCTCGCTCTATTGCCTAGGCTAGAGTGCTGTGGCATCAGCCTAGCTACAGCAACCTCAAACTCCTGGGCTCAAGGAGGCTTCCTCCCTTGGCCTCCAGAGTAGCTGGGACTACAGGCATGTCCACTACTTCCAGCTAATTTTTTCTATTTTTTGTAGAGATGGTGTCTTGCTCTTACTCAGGCTGGGCTTGAACTCCTAAGCTCAAACGATCCTTCCACCTCGGCCTCCCAGAATGCTAGGATTATAGGCGTGAGCCGCCTCACCTAGCCGGCTGTTGCTTTTGAATATATTCTTTTCTCTTTGGATATTCTTAAGGATTCCTTTTTGTCTTTGATATTTTCACTGTGATGTGGCTTTATGTGATGTAGGCTTTATGGATTTCTTTTTTCAGAATTCTGATTGAGATTATTTGGGTTTATTAAATCTGGATTTTAGAGAACTCTCAAACATTATTTCTTTAAAATTGCCTTCCATCTGTTTGTATCTGTTACATTCTGAATAATTTCTTTAGCTATGGTTTCTAGATTACTCATGTTTTTCTTCAGCTGTGGTTAAGTGCTGTTAAAATTGAGTTTTAAAATTTCATTTTATTATGTTTTTTATTTTTTAAAGTTCTCTTTGTTTCTTTTTCAAATTTGCATGGTCATTTTTACAGTTTGTTTTCTAAGATATTTTCAAGATTTTAAAAAATATTTCTTTAAGTATATTGAATGTTAATAGTCTCTGGTAATTCCTTTACCCAAACTCCTTTTAATTCTGTTTCTGGTATTTTTGTTTGTTTTTGTAAATTCTTGCTTACAGTGCCTTACTTTTGGGGGATTTAGTTATTTTTTACTATGAGTTATGGTTTTCCTTGGAATTTTATTTATGGGAATTGAGGTCTACACTGAAAGAGTTTTTCCTGAGAGGGTATATAACAGTCCAGGAGCACTCTAACTTAAATGATTGATTTGAGGTTTTTCTGGCCACTTAGAAATAGTCAAATGGAGAGTGATTTAAAAAATTATTGTATGTCTCAACTATTTTATTTTAACACATATAAATGTCTATTCACTTGCCAGTCTTTTGATGTGGTGTCAAGCTCCCTCCCCCCACACTTTTTTTTTTAAGTTATTGGTGTATTGATAGAAGAGTTATTGTAAGTCACCATTCTGATACCTCATCTACGATTTAGTGTCATTTCTTTAAAGTAGAGCAAGAATTTTAACATACTTTCAGAGTCAACTCAGTACATATTCCTTATAGGCTAAAATGTTTCCTGTCTTTTATGGGTGTTTTGCCCAAACATAATTGATAATTTTTTTTGCGCTTTTTTTTAGTGACTTTATCTTTCTCTAGTCTTCCAAAGCATTTGACCTGAGTTTTGTTTGTTTGTTGGTTCATTTGTTTGTTTTTGAGACAGTGTCTCATTCTGTTGCTTGGGCTAGAGTGCAGTAGCATCATCATAGCTCACTGCAACCTCAAACTCCTAGACTCAGGTGATCCTCCTGCCTCAGCCTCCTGAGTAGTTGGGACTACAGGCATGCGTCACTACGCCTGGCTAATTTTTCTTACTTTTTGTAGAGAATGGGGATCTTGCTAAGTTGCCTAGGCTGATCTTGAACTCCTGGCCTCAAATGATCCTCCCGTCTCAGCCTCCCAAAGTGCTAGTGTTACAGGCATGAACCACTGCACTTGGCCTTGACTAAGTCTTTATAGAAATTACTCTTTTTTATACTCATAGTTCATTGGTTTAATTTTATTTAATTAAATTATATAGTCAAAATATCAAGTTGAACTGATTCAAGTGGGGTTCAGAACAGTTGCACTAACTGTATGTATACAGTTGATACATATATAGGAGAAGGTAAAAGAGTCAGAGGTATACCTCTGCATTTCTAGCTTCAGCAATAAAGAGATAATCTAGAAATGAAGTTAATAATAAAAAGATTTTCAGGGTCTGGAAGAAACTCAGTATCATGAAGGATTGATTATACTTACATTTCAATCCTGATATTACAAATGAGTCAGATCTGTTGTGTGATGCAACAAATTTAAGCTTAAAATTCAATTCATGTATACATCTTCAATTTGTAAGTTTCTATATCAGGGTATAGCCCCTAACTTTTTCTTAAAGGACCAGATAATAAATATTTTAGAAAACTCTGCTCTTATTACATAGTAGCAGCCATAGACAATAAACAAGTGTGGCTGTAAAATAAAACTTCATTTATAAAAACAAGTGTTCTGTTTTTATATAAAGTTCTAGAACAAACACAACTAGCTAGCAGCTATGTACTTGTTAATCAGTTAAACTTGATTGAGGGCAAGTATCAGTTCTGTAACAGAAAAAGAAGAGGTGAATGGATCCTACAGGACAGTTAATCTCTTCTCTACCATAAACTTTAAATATATAGTGTAGGTCATTCAGTCTAATTGTAGTTAAGACCCAGTATCAGGCCTGTTCAATATAAAGTTCATAATAGATTTTTAAGAGCAATCAATGAGATTAAATCCCAAATTAGAACTACCTTAGATTGCCATTAATAATAACAATTCTTACAATCAAGGATAATTTTGTTGATGTCTAGAATTTTTTGAATATTAGTTAATTCTTATGAATTATTTACTTCTCTTTGCTTTGTTTCTTCTTAAGCTTACCTGCAAGATCATTTTTCTGTCAAATTCAAAAACATTCTCAAAAGAGAATTTTAAAGGATTATGAAATTCTGAAGTCTAAAAGACTCTCCCAAACCCAGCTAGGTTTTTTTCCTATCCTTTTTGTATATAGACTTTTATTATTGAACTTTTTCACAGTCTTCAACCCTGTAGTTACTTCATCTCATGGTCACATTTGCCCTTGTATTCAGGAAATTCTCTAACCTTCAAAGCCTACTTTATTCCTTTTTCCCTAAAAGGATCTTTTTTTTTTTTTCTTGAATGATCATTAAAGAGAGGAGATATTTTAGCAGTTGTCTTTTTTCTTTATAGTGAGTTGTAAAAATTTTTAAAAAAAGGCCTTGGTGCAAAAGCCTAATAATGCCTATGAGTCAAATACCAGAGTCAACTTCATATTTTACTCATCTTTATCTGCATTAATACTCTTAATAATAAAAATACTGAGCACCATTCATTTATTAAATGCTCACCAAGCGCTCAACACCATGTTCTTGGACTTGTTATGAATGATCTCATTTCCTTTTTCACAACAACTTGAGATCAAAAGAGATTAATCCTGCCCAAAGTTTCAAGGTAGCAGAAGCTAGAGTGCTGTGATGTCAGTCTAGCTCACAGCAACCTCAAACTCCTAGGCTCAGTGATCATCCTCCCAAGTAGCTGGGACTACAGAAGTGCACCACCACATGTTGCTAATTTTTCTATTTTTAGTAGAGATGGGGTCTCACTCTTGCTCAGGCTGGTCTTGAACTCCTGAGCTCAAGTGATCCTCCCACCTTGGCCTCCCATAGTGCTAGGATCGCAGGCATGAGCCGCCGTGCCTGGAATGTAGCAGAATCTTGAGTCCATTTATATTTGACCCTTAAACTTTTGCTCTTTCCACTGAACTATATTGAGTCCATGAGCAAGTTTTAAGCTTGTAGCTGTAAAGTATAACTGTTATGTCATCATCCTGATATTCTTTATGCTCACTACATAGCTCTGCTCCAAAATAAAAGCGTTTTTCTAGTACTTAAATGTTGATTCTTTTGATTCTTTCTAATCTGGTCTAATATTTCTCTTATCATGATTTCTTTTATCCTAAATTTTTCTGACTTTGCCACAATTCTTTTCTATTCTCCGCTTCCCCTTTTTTAACCTCCCCTCTGCAATAGGAAAGATGATTTTATTAATAGTTGTCCTTTTTTTCCCATTACTTGAGTTTTTAAAAATTTGAATGATATCTTAGTCTCTGTTTGTCCCTCCCCCCTCCCCCTCCCCCTCCCTTCTCCCTCCCTCCCTCAAGGACAGAGTTTACATTTGCATTAAATCCAGGTGACCTTGTCTGCCTCCCTCCTCCTCTTATATTCTTCTACCCCTCCTCTGCTTCCTCTTTCCATCTCTTCTTGTTCCCTGCCCATAAGAACATCTCTTGTAAATAGTGCATTAAATACTTTATCTCCCCAAGGGACTTGTGAGGATTAATTAGTTGATGTCTATAAAATGGCTGAGAATGTAAAACACTCCTGGGTAGTTCTTTATGGTGGTATTATTGCTTTTAAAATTCAGTGGCTTCTTATGTCCTCCAAGCTGTTTTTTGTGTCATTATCCCCATTCCACCTGTGCGCTCGTTCAGTGTTTCTCTATCTCATGAAATACTTTATGAGATTCTATTTGAAAGGTGTTTCATAAAAGTAAATTTTATCTTAGGAAATAAAATTGTTTTCTTTTGTTGCAGAAAGAAAGGATTTGATATTAAATGGGTGGATGATACACATGCACTAGGAGTATTTTCCAGTCCAATTACAGGTATTCACCCAATAGATTTCAGTGTTCCTTTCTTATTGTACATTTTCTCATGCTATTTTTTCCTATTTCCCTTCTGTTTCAGCCAGTTGGCATTTTATTCAGCCAGTGTAGGTAATAGGACAGATACAAGTTTCTGAGGCATGGTGCTTTTGTACCCATGTGCTTCTCCTGTCCCTTTTTACCTTATCTCAATGGTATTTGAAGAGATAGTCCACTCCTTCCACCATTATTATATATAACCATCAGTCATGATAGTGCATAAATAGGTTACAGGTAGAGATTTAAGACCAGTGGGACTAAATCTTATAATATTTGTGATTTTTTTTTTTCTCCCAGACAAATGAATTAGAAGTAGCCCTTCTAACCTCTTCAGTAAGAAATTGTAATACCTACTCGATGAATATATAATTGGGCCTTTTTTTTTCAAACATATATCATTGGCCTCATGATGCAGAGGCTTTCAAAGAAATTAGAGGTGTTGGAATGTTAGTTCCTGTCTGAACCACCTAAAGTATAGGTCTGTGAACTTACTCTGTATAGGGGCAAATAGTAAATACGGTATTTTAGGCTTTGGGGCATAAGGTCTCTGTCATTACTTAACTCTGCTATTGTAACAAGAAATCAGCCACAGATAATATACAAACAAGTGGTCATGGCTCTGTTTCAGTAAAATTTTATTTACAAAACCATGTGGCTGGTTGTATTTGATCTATGTAACCATAGTTTGCTGATCCTTGATCTAAAATAATCACTGCCAAGTTATTTCTCACAGATTTTCTAGATGTTACCATCTCTTTTGCTTGATTTAGGAAAAAAAGCATAACATCTAAGAAATATTTTTTAAGAATAAGCCCTAAATTTTTCTTTCGCATCACTCTACTTCATGTCTTCTACTTTGTAATATTTATTCCTCTTTGCAGCTCGTGATGCGCTGGGTATTAAACATACCATGGTGAAGATCCGGCCCTTGTCACAGGCCACAAGAGCAGCCAAGGCCAAAGCTAGAGCTTATGCTGGTAAGCTCATAAACTTTGGAATATTTTTCTTATTGATGGTGGTGTTATTGTTCTTTCCAGCAGTTTTACAATATCCAGACTTCTAAAGACATATCATTTTTATTTTTAGTGTTAAAAGAAGTGTTTTTTTAAGGAAAAAAAGAAAAGAGAAATGGCCATGTTGGAAAAGTGGCATCTGAGTAGCCACTTGGAGAGTGTGTGATACTAACTGCAAACAATGCAACAACCAGTTTCTGATGACATCCCTACCTAGTTTACCTCTGTGTTTAGCAGTTTGATAGAGTCACTGTAAGAAATTGTGTTAATGCAGATAATGAAACCAGGGTTGTTTGTGCTTTGCCATGTTAATTTCCTCTGATCATCATCTATCAGGCTTGTATTAATTACTGCTGATGCAGCCCTTGTTAGTCTATTTTGTATGTTAATTACTGAGTTAAATCACTTGGAGCTGGAGTGCTTTCTCTTCTTTACTCCCTCCCTTTCTTCCATTCAGAGTTCCTCCAGCCAGCAAAGGAGCGTCCTGAGACTTCAGCAGCCCTGGCCAGAAGGTTAGTCATCAGTGCCCTTGGGGTTCGAAGTAAGCAGAACAAAACAGAACGGGAAGCTGAGCTCAAGAAACTGCAGGAAGCCCGAGGTGAGTTGAAGGGATAGTGTTCTCTAGTCCCTCTGGAGCTCACTGTAAAGGCACATATTTAAAAAAAAAAAAAATGAAGCCCACTCTATTTTGTCATTTCCATTTCCTAGAAGCCTCCCAAGTGTATAGAAATTTTTATGCCCTATAATCAGGAAGAAGACATTTCAAAATCTGTCTGCCTGTTCCACACTCCAAGGCCACCTAATCCTTGCTCCTATTGTTGTTTTCCAAGAGAGGCGTGGCCTTCTCAGCTCATCCATGGCTTTTTCTATAGTTTTTGCTCTAAACTCTGAGAAAATTTTTCCTGTGAAGACATAATAGTCTTCTAGGCAGAAAACATTGTTTGTTGTAGTTTTACTGGGCTGTGATTACCATGATATTGCCATGATGTTATCAAATAGTTTAGATCGGAGGAAAAGACAAATTAAGGAAAAGCCAGCAGCTGACATCAATGTTAATAACTGTAGGAGGTATTTTTGTCTTTTTAAGACAATCCTGAGTGGCTCCATTAGAGTATATCTAGATTTACCTGTCTTCTGATTATTTTCCAGGATCCAAGAGCACTCACTCAAAGAAATATTTCCACTGATCCACAAGCAGAGTTTTTCTTTTCTTATAATTTGGAGTTGAGGTTAAAATCGATCTCCTCCCTTTATAGGCTGTTGAATTGTATGTAAAGGCTTGGGACTCCAGCTTGGCACTTAAGTACTTTTTATCAACCTTCAGGCTTTAGACAGCCTCATTCCCTTAGCCTACAATCTGTGGAATCTGTGAAGGCAATTTATTCCGAAAATTCTACTTACTGAAAAGTAACTTCATTTTTTCATTAAATGAATTGAAGTTTCAAACTCCTTGTTTATTGCCAGTCTAACAAGGCCATTAATACTTCCTGTCCTCTCTGCTTTGGTGATAGCAGGCAGCTTGCAGGCTCTCAGCTGCACTGGTCAGATAACTGTGACAATGTGTGTCGTGGCAGGTGCTAGAGTTTCAGAGTTGAGCCCAACTAAGTCTCAAAACCTTAATGATTATAATGAGGCAGTTTTGATTTTTCCCAGTGAATTGTTCACTCAAAGGCCTCTTACAGACTATAGAAACAGAAGAGGATTCCTCTGGCTTTTATAGATAGCAAAACAGAACTAGATTAAAAAAGAATGTGCAATATTGTTAACCATTTATTAATTGGTTATCTCTGAGGAAAGTGATTTCTATGTGATAGCCACCGTTATCTCAAAAGATCAATAAAGCATAATAGTGATATATATATATATACACCATATATATAAGAAATATATATCCTTTTGCAATGTATCATGCTTCCCTATGGGTGCAATATCACCTATATCTCTACACATACTGCAGCAGTTGTTTTACATGGATATTATTTGAGTATTCCCCTCTCTTTCTCTGGAGGCACATCAGCATGCAGCTCCACTTAAAGTATTTGTTTTAAATGTCTAGGTGTACAAAGGACATTTCACTGATGCAATTATAAACGAGACTGTTGGCTAAGAAGATACACTATTTTCTAAAGAAGGCCTTTATTTGTGAATAGAGACCGACTGTGATAAGTTCCTTCTACCTATTGGTGCTTAGGCTATATGGATTATATAGGACTCCTCCTTTATTATGCTCCAGAACTCTCCCATTCTTCATATCTGATGAGATGCATCTGGAAAATTTCCTGATGTATCTCTTTCTGACCTCTTTCTGTATTGGTCACATACTCATGAGCTTGCCTACCCAAGGCATGAGCTTGCCCAAGGTTTCTTACTTAAAGATTTTTTTTTCCTGTGGAAAGCAAAAGTACTGTTTAGGTATTAAGCAGAAGATATTTTTGTTCCAAATCTTTTCTTCTTCCACTGGACAAGGAAGGATCAATGTAGCATAGTTGATAGCATTATAGACTCTGGAATCAGACTGTCGGGGTCCACATCTTAGGTCTGCCATTCACTGGCTGTGTGACTTTGAGCAAATTACTTACTCTCTGGAGGCCTCTGTTTCCTAATCCATAAAATGGAAATCAACTGAGATAATCCATGAAAGATGTATAGTCATCTTCAAAAACCGTAGGAACTCTCTTGTTCCTTTTCTATAAGTGTTAGCTGTTGCTGTTTTTATTAGTGATAGGAGCAGTATCATTATATGGTGAATCCAGCACAGATTCCAGTGCATGCTTTTTGTCATTACTCTTTATTTTAAAATTCCTATATTCTGTCAACTCTATTTAGCATTCACTGAGCATCTGTCCTGTGTAAAACATTGTGTTCTCTATTTAGGAGAATTAGAGAGATGGCAAGATTTTGTTCCTCTCTTTAATCTAGTGGGTATATCTGTCTTGAGTAGGGAAGAAAATATGTACCTCTTTTAGGTATTTTAAGCAGTCATTTTTCCTCTTCAGTTCTAAAGATTTTTAGATTAAGAACCATAAAAAGGCTTTTGTTGTTTAAAAGGACTGGAAAGAAACTCCAAGCAATCAATGTAACATATGATGGTATTGTGTTATGATAAAGCTGTGAAGAATGGTATTATCTCAAGTTTAGAGCAGGCCCAGAGAAGTTAAATAACTGTCCTAAGGTCATCTAGGTGGTAAAATGAGAGGAAGCATTTGAATATAGGCCTCTCTAGTTAAAACCTATGTTTGTTCTATAACTTTGTAATTCCCCATGAAGGACTGATGGGGTAATATTTTATCTCTGAAAAATATATAAATTTTTTTAAGTCTCCAGAGAATGAAATATGGAAAGCTTCTTTTTAGTTACCTGTATGAGTGGTTAGCAGCTTTTCACTGTCAGAAAAATCGTCTTTAGTTCTATTTAAATCTACATGATAGTTTAAACCAGTCTCCTCTTCTTTTTTTCTAAGTAGAAATAGAGAACATCCAAACACCACTCTGTTAACAACCTTTAACTATAAAAATCAGGGGCAGATCATTTAGGAATGAGGGAATCTAGGCTGTAATAGAGCTTTTGCTATTAACTAGCTGTGTGGCCGTGGATAAGTCAGTTATACCTCTCTGTGCCCTAGTTTCCAACAAAGTAAAAGTAATGTTCTTCTTACCTAATTATGAAGAATTTTTTGAGCACAACATAAGTTAACATATGTAAAGATGTTTAGAAAAGTGCTTTACAAATTCAGGATATTATTGTTTATGTTGGGAATTGAGTGTTCAGTATAATATGAGCTAGTAATAACAAATATGTATTATATACTGCGGTTCCCTATCCATTGCATATAGCAGGTATTACTAAATCAGTCATGACATTCTTGGTGAGTTTTGACATGGCCATTACCATAATTAAGCAAAGGGATTAAAATCTATATAGTATCCTAGTGTAGGTACTTTTATTAAAAATATATATTCTACCAGGCTTTCTTCTCCCACTTGAAGAGTTCTGCTGTCTGAGACAGTGCCTGGGACATAAAAAGATACTCAGTACATGTTCATTGATGGAATACATGAATGACATTGCTTACTTTAATTTTTCTTCATAAATCTTATTCATGACTCCATTTGAACGCTTTCTCAGTCTTCCATCAATGGTTTTCTTTATAAAACCCAGAGTTAGATGTGGCATATAAAACCCTCTTAAATAATGAATTTGGAATTCATGATTTTGAGTTTTAAATAGTTTCCTGCTAGATTTTTCACCATACTTTTGATATTCTTTTTAAATGAGAGGTGTATGCCTTTGTCCTTAAAAAGAAGATTCAGAATTTAAAGCTCTTGGAAGAATTGAGAAGGAAGTACCCCAATCATTTTAAGCAAAGCACATCATATAGATTAGGAGGAAGGGAGCTTTAGTATTTAGTCTCTAAACATGGGAGAAATATCTTTTGGTCCAGTAGCATGCGGAGCCACTCTTAGATCTACACTAAAAGTGGGAAATGGAATTATAGATCATTCTTGAGTGCTTTGTATTTCACTTAATCACATGTTTTAAACCAGTGATTCGTATTAAATGATAAAGCCACATTTTTAAGACCAAACTCATGGATATGTGTAAAAATTTCTCATGTTCCACTTATTCACATGTTGATTGCCACCTAAAATTGGAGATAGCTATCTTTTCCCCTCAAAATAAGCTACCTTCTCATTGTCAATGCCTACTATAATTTTATTTTGTAATTTTTTTTTCCATTCAACTTTTGGGGGGTATGTGATTAATTGGTTCTTTTTGTTTCTTTTTTTGTTGTTGTTTCTCTTTTTTTTTTTTTTTTTTTTGAGACAGAGTCTGACTCCGTTTCCCGGGCTAGAGTGCCATGTAGTCAGCCTAGCTCACAGCAACCTCAAACTCCTGGGCTCAAGCAATCCTTCTGCCTCAGCCTCCTGAGTAGCTAGAACTACAGGCATGTGCCACCATACCCAGCTAATTTTATATATATATATTTTTAGTTGTCCAGATAGTTTCTTTCTATTTTTCAGTAGAGACAGGATCTCGCGCTTGCTCAGGTTGGTCTTGTACTCCTGAGCTCAAGCAATCCTCCTGCCTCGGCCTCCCAGAGTGCTAGGATTACAGGCATGAGCCACCATGCCCAGCCTAATTAGTTCTTAAAGGCCATCTTTTGGGTCACAGGCCTGAAAGGCAAGAGTAAGTAAATAATAATCCTTTTACCTAGTTTGATTAATTACACTAACAACTTAAAACCATCTTTATATGATACCTCAACTATAATAAAACAAATTTAATCATAATCGCTACTTTCTGGAATCCTTTTTAGGCTCTCCATTATTCTGCCTTAAAAGGCAGTGCTCCATTGCTGATTCATAATCTGGGTCTTAGAGTATTTTCTTAGTGTCTTTTCTCCCCTAATGTCTGAAGTTCCCTTCATTTCTAACTACATTTTCTTTTGTTTTAATGTGATTTTTTAAAAATTTTTTCTTTTTTTTTTGAGATGAAGTCTCACTCTGTTGCCCAGGCTAGAGTGCCGTGGCATCAGCCTAGCTCACAGCAACTTCAAACTCCTGGGCTCAAGTGATCCTCCTGGCTCAGCCTCCTGAGTAGCTGGGACTACAAGCATGTGCCACCATGCCCAGCTAATTTTTCATATATATATTTTTTAGTTGTCTAGCTACTTTCTTTCTATTTTTAGTAGAGATGGGGTCTTGCTCTTGCTCAGATTAGTCTCGAACTCTTGAGCTCAAATGATCCACCTGTCTTGGCCTCCCAGAGTGCTAGGATTACAGACGTGAGCCACTGCCCCCGGCCAATGTGATATATATATATATATACATATATACATACATATATATATTTTTTTTTTCTGAGATGCAGGATTTACCCATATTTTTAGTATTAAACTTAATTTCTTTGCCTAGATCAGAGATGAAAATGTTAACCTAAGACTAACTGACCAGGTCACCAGCTATCGCTAAAATAATACATGGTTCCTTATGTTGAGATTTAATACATTGGTAATTGTTCTGTTCTCCAGAGTTAAATGCTCCCTTATGTGGTCCAAACTACATTTTTCCAGTATATTGATGATTATATAAGTATTTGGTAAACTTAAAATCTAAAACGTTGCTAAAATTAAGAGATTACTAGCTTACTTATCCTTGATCAACCAAGTCTGTTACTTCATAAAAGAAAGCAATTATAATAGATTAGTTTGACCAGATGTGTTCTTTACAAAGCATCTTGATTATTAATCTCTAGGTGGCCACAAGTGGATTTTGTGATGAGTTTTTCTTAGGTGTAGAGGCAAATTTTGGAAGTCTTTACATTTACATCCTCTTCCTTTCCTTCCTTTCCTTTCCTTCCTTTCCTTCCTCCCCTCCCCTTTCCTTCCTCCCCTCCCCTTTCCTTCCTCCCCTCCCCTTTCCTTCCTCCCCTCCCCTTTCCTTCCTCCCCTCCCCTCCCCTCCCCTCCCCTCCCCTCTCTTTTCTACATGACATCAAACTGGCCCTTTTTCAGTCTTCAGTTCTTTTTCCCTTAGAAGTGGTAACTAACTGTACCATGATTTTAATCAACTCATTTGATATAGTCATTTCTATTGATTTATTTATAATATCAGGGAATGAAAGTCTTCAAGACCAGCTTATGTGAATGTTTAGGTTAATTGTTTTGTGCTAAATTTTCTATTCTCCCCTAGTTTCTTGCTCTTATGCTGCTGTTGGGCTTTCTCTTTACTCAGTTTCCTTTTTAATTGTTGGAGACAAAGTTAATAGGAGCCTTCTTTCATGTGATTTATCAGTTATTACCTGCTTTCCTGTTTCTTTTTTTTTTTTGAGACAGAGTCTCGCTTTGTTGCCCAGGCTAGAGTGAGTGCCGTGGCGTCAGCCTAGCTCACAGCAACCTCAAACTCCTGGGCTCGAGTGATCCTTCTGCCTCAGCCTCCCGGGTAGCTGGGACTACAGGCATGCGCCACCATGCCCGGCTAATTTTTTATATATATATCAGTTGGCCAATTAATTTCTTTCTATTTATAGTAGAGACGGGGTCTCGCTCTTGCTCAGGCTGGTTTCGAACTCCTGACCTTGAGCAATCCGCCCGCCTCGGCCTCCCAAGAGCTAGGATTACAGGCGTGAGCCACAGCGCCCAGCCTTCCTGTTTCTTTAATAAAAGGAAAACATGTTGCTTTATCTTTCTGTCAGTGTATTTTTTCACATTTTTTCCTTTGCAGATATTTTCAGATAATACTTGTTAATAATTAAGGACCTAGGCAGGCATGCTGTTCACGCTTGTAATCCTAGCACTCTGGGAGGCTCAGGCAGCAGGATTGCTTGAGTTCAGGAGTTCGAGATGAGCCTAAGCAATAATGAGACCCCGTCTCTACTAAAAATAGAAAACCTTAGCCGGGCATTGTGGTGCACACCTGGAGTTCCAGCTACTTGGGAGGCAGAGGCATGATAATAGCTTGAGCCCAGGATTTCCAGGTTGCTGTGAGCTGGGCTAGTGCCATAGCACTCTAGGCTGGGCAACAGAGCGAGATTCTGTCTCAAAAAAAATAAAAATAAAAAAATGAGGACCTGGGTTCCAGCTTCAGTTCCTTCACTGACTGTGTAACCTTAGGCAAGTCACGTAAGCTCTCAAAACTTCCATTTCCTCATCTTTAAAATGAAATTATTTTTAAATCCTATTCTAACCTATATTTCTCTATTCATGTTCTATATTTTAAATGTATGCCTTGTATTTTCACTGTTGCTTTATGCTTCTCAATTTGTCTTCCTACTCTTACTAGTTTTTTCATATGATTTACCATCAGAATTTACTCCTGCAGTATTTTATTAAAAAGCATTAGGGTGGGGAATGCTTCAGAACTCTGAACTTTTCAGATTTTAGAAAGGTGATATGGTATTTATAGTATGTTTCACAACACCAAATTCAAACATAGGGTAGGGAATGCTTCAGAACTCTGAACTTTTCAGATTTTAGAAAGGTGATATGGTATTTATAACATGTTTCACTTTCATAACACCAAAATCAAACATATTAAATATTTCTGTAGCAAAGTGTATGGCTATTCACATTAAATGGGATATATGAAGACTATAAACAGCCTCATATACTTTCAGGTTAGATTTGTCATCATCCATCAGTTTTGGCCATAAGCTTTAAAAAAAAAAAGGAATGTTATTTTCTGAACTGTTTTGATTTTGGAACTATGGATTATGGGCCAGTCATATTTTTCTATTGCTCCTGGATTTCTTTTCTTATAACTTCTTATCTTACCTTTATGATTTAATTAAGTTTCATGTCTTATTGAAAAACTTGAGTTCTAATAATTCACTTTTCTGGTTTCTTCACTTTTGCTTGGAATCTGGAACCAGTTTTTGATTGCTTTCATTGAAGGCTTTGCTCTTAGACTCCCTTCTAACTTCTTCATGTTTATAAGAATCAAAACTTCACTACCTTCCAAAGAGATCCTGAATTCTTTAGACAAGCCAGTTATCCTTTATGCTGTCTCCTAGAGAATCTCAGTCCAGTTCAAGCCTGCCATCGTCCCAGGACACTGTGTTAACCAGCTTTCAGTTTGTAATTTGCTGACCCCCATTTTTTGCCTCATGTTACTTTGCTGCTGTATTCAGATAATGCCACAAGATGGTGCCCAAATAGCAGTGAATTTCTCTTTCTTACATTTCCAAGTGCCAGTCAGCTTCCTAACCAACTTCTTTACCCTTAAAGTACAGTCAAATATAGTATAGGAATTTGTAAAGGATTCTGCTGATTTGGAAAGATATGTCAAAATAGCAAGTGTTAACTCTAAACTCACCTTAATTTCTGTAATCCCCCTGGTTCATGACTTGGAAAATCTTTACAGCCATTGTTAATCTGGAACAATAGCCCTTGGAAGGAAGCATTTAAGCTTATCATCAATGATTTAGGCTTTTCACCATTTTGTGGCATTAAGATAAAGGACCAGCCATGCAGCCGGAACTGGCATTTTGGCACCTAACGAAGTGCTTAGGCCACTAAACCAGGAATGGTCTGTATTTTCTCAGGTCTTGGTGAAAGTGTTAAATGGAGACCCAAGCTTCTATATTAAAATTGAAGGTGGATTACCTAGATTTATACATTTTTGTTGTTGTTGTTCTTAGAAATAGTCCTTAGCTTTCCTCCATTATATGAGGTCATTTTTCCATATTGGGATTATGTATTCCAGAAGATTTCTGGCTTCTGGGAAGTGCTCTGAAAATATTGAAATTTGGTTTGCCTCTGAAATACTTTTTCAATAAGGTTGTAGAGGGGGAGATATGATTAGCCCAGGGGCTACTATTTCCATTGAGCAACATGGTAGAAGAAGAATATCAATACATATTCTTGATCCCTATTGAAATATTTGTAAAGAGCAGTAAACTGGGAATAATGGGCAATTATATTGACACACTAAACACAGTTAAAAAGTAGAATTAAAATAAATGTGTATAGGCAAGACTAGAATCTGTCGTTCTGCTAGATTCTGACTTATTCTGTATACTTTTAATTTCTGTTAGCCCCAGATCTTTCTCTTTCTGTTATATAGCAATAAATGTAAAGACTTATGGTAGTATCATTTCTACTTAAAATGCACTTGAAAAAGCCGGGCGCGGTGGCTCACGCCTGTAATCCTAGCACTCTGGGAGGCTGAGGCGGGCGGATTGCTCGAGGTCAGGAGTTCGAAACCAGCCTGAGCAAGAGCGAGACCCCGTCTCTACTATAAATAGAAAGAAATTAATTGGCCAACTAATATATATAGAAAATTAGCCGGGCATGGTGGCGCATGCCTGTAGTCCCAGCTACTTGGGAGGCTGAGGCAGCAGGATTGCTTGAGCCCAGGAGTTTGAGGTTGCTGTGAGCTAGGCTGACGCCACGGCACTCACTCTAGCCTGGGCAACAAGCGAGACTCTGTCTCAAAAAAAAAAAAAAAAAAAAAAATGCACTTGAAAAGTTAAAGGTATTAACTCTGGGAATCAGGTAAGAGAGCCCAGGTCCTGGGCCCCATGATACCCACTTGTCTCATGATTAAATTTTGCTTTGCAGTTTGGATTAAGGGAAAGTCATTGGTCACGTGAAGTATACAACCATGTTTAACAATGTTCTTATTTACAGAGAGGAAACGGTTGGAAGCCAAGCAACGGGAAGACATCTGGGAAGGCAGAGACCAGTCTGCAGTTTGAACATAATGACAGGGATAATTCCATGAATCAGAAAATGTTTCCATAGTCTTCAGATAAGAGGATCCTTCCAGAGCTCTGTGTACATGCAGATGTGTATGTTATAGAGATAAAGAGATCAAGACAAGGACTGACAGGGTATCGAAAGAAGATAGACTCCTGTCTTCACTCCTAAATGCAGTTCTTTGGAATTGCTCTACTGTGGTGGGAATAGCAGGGAGCCATCAGCTAGGAAGAAACATGGAAGGTGTGACTTCCAAGAGTCCTCTGGACAGGGCAAGTCATGTTAGCGTGGGTCACACTTCCATGATGTTTAAAACAAATACAAAACAGAACAGAGGATTCAAACCTGCAATGATGGGAGATTTAGGCCCTACAAAGACAGAGCATTCCTTACTACCTAACAAAGTTGAGAGAAGCAGTATGGGGAGCATGGGAGGGGGCGGGTAGGGAGCAGTTAATACCAAGAGACAGAACAGTGTCTGGTGTACTGGGTATACACAGAAGCTACACTGCCGGTTCCAGAACTCCAAAGTTGATGAACTGCAGCAGATGCGGATATTTAGACTCTAGAGTTTGTATGAGCTCAGTGCCTGGGGCTCTTCCAGCTGCACAGCAGCCAGGGGTCATGCCAGCTTCATTCTTCTTAGTAAGCCAGCCTTTGGGAGCTGTGTGCCAGTTCCAGTTTAAGCAGGTATATCATGTTGTAAGAGGGAGACATTAAAGCCCGTTTTATGACATACATTGCTCTGTTATTTGTCAATTTTGTCATTCCCACAAAGAAATAGGAGGGTAGCTGTCTTCTTATCTTCATGCCTATAATGCTGTGCATGGGTTAGATGGATTTGTTGCTTTTATTGTACCCTACTGGGTAGAGAGCTGATCATCTCTCTGTCTCAGAGTATACTGCAAAAATGACTATCCTGGGATTGATATGTGGTAGTTCCTTTTCTTGTTCTCCTTGTGCACCCCCACGCCAGCCTCTTGCCTTTTGCCATCTCTGTCAAATCTGACATCCTGCAGAAGACATCTGGCACACAGTGTGTTTTTGGTATGAGCTTCTCAGCCTGTGCCAGAGGCATTTGGCAAGCAGCACCAGACTATCTGTTACAATGACGAGCAGGCAGGATAAAATAAACACCTTTCGGCAGTAAGAGATTTCCTAAAGGACATGGGCAAGTCAGAGCCATCATCTCATATATATATTCTCAGTGTTTTTAGAAAGTAGTTCTGCACTGAAGAAATGGTAGCACTAGACCTTAAGCTGCTGACTTGGCAAGAAAGTGTCTTATTGTGCTTTCAACTAGGGCAACAGCCTCATTTTTTAATGATTTAGTGCCCATGACAATGATGAATTATTAGCATTGCCTAGAACATGGTGGAATGGGGCTCTGTTTGAATGTTTCTTAAATGACACTGTCCTTGGGTCTTAGTTCTGACCCAAATATCCCTCCTGCTATTCAGGTCTGAGAGCCTTCCCACAGTTTCTCAGCATTGTTTTTCTCATTCTTGGTTCTGTGTGCCCCTTATTCATGTTCAGTGACTCCATGCCAAGTTTGGGGATTAAATAAGTTGTTCTCTTGACCCTCTGTCCAATGCCCCTCTCTTTGGCTTATAGCTGCAGGACTTGTGCTCTCTGTCTTCACGGAACAGACTTCTCTAAGATAGGCAGGTCCATTTGAATGGCATGGCTGCATTTGAAAGGAAATGTAGGGAATTGCAGCCACACTTCATGTTAATGGTGTACCTCTGAGCCAGACCTTTGCTCTACTTTGATTCTTCAAGGCCAAGAGTAACCTTGGACAGTAAACAATACATGAATGCTCCTCTCATTTGCCTGTGAGGGTAGTCTCCTTTCTGACAACATTATAGCTTTTAGGGACATTGTTAGTGACAACATACAACCGCATATTTCTTACCCAGTTTTGTTATAGTCCTCATAATTTCAAGAAGTTACTTTGGTTCTCATTTTAATGCTATAGCCCATCCTTTTTGTTCAGCTAAAAATCAGCCACCTCTTTCAGATTAATTCTTACAACCAGACCCAAACAGTTTTTTTTCAGGCAACACTTAAAACTTAGGGAGTGCAACTGCTTCTACCATTAGTAGGGGATATGCTTTTTAGTTATATTATTCTAGTAGTGGGATTGATGTATACTAGCTAGAGATAACAGGTCCTGCCATGGCCCAGCACAGACTATATCAAGTTTGTCCAGATGGTAATCAAATCCTTAGCCATATCTAAACCAGGCCTTTACAAGCTGGGTTAGCTAGAGACCACCTGTAGCTGCCACGGGCTCCTTTGTTATTTGGGAAGACAGCTAATACACTCTGCTATGTATATATGTTGCTTCATATGTGCTGAACATCTAAATCCCAGGATCACCTGAAATTTATAATAGTACATTTCCCATGAGTTCAAATATGCTCTTCATAGAGTGAACGTCTTTGTAGAATAAAGGTAAATTAGGCTTCTGAAGAGTAAGCTGAGATTCTTAGCACTTTAGTTTCCCTGAGGCTAAACTATGCTGAGGTGGAAAGTCTTCTGACATTTTCGGTTCTTTCTGGAATCGGTTGG
The DNA here is from genome assembly GCF_040939455.1 of Microcebus murinus. Classification (NCBI taxonomy): domain Eukaryota; kingdom Metazoa; phylum Chordata; class Mammalia; order Primates; family Cheirogaleidae; genus Microcebus; species Microcebus murinus. Next base: position 27,657,421 of record NC_134117.1, on the reverse strand, counting down.
TTGGTATTCTGTTAGCATTCCTCATCTAGTTATAAGTCATGCCAGCCATCAGTCTTCCCATGTCCTGCCCTTTCAACTCAGAGGTATAACAGTGCAACCCTTGTATAGCTTTTTCCAAGAATTAGAAGTTGCTACACCTATCAGACGTGTGATGTGGGCAGCAAGACTGAGACCAGAGCCAGTGGCTGTCTGCCTGGCCTGCTTTTTCTGGCATTCTTGGAAACTAGATCCAACAAAAAGCTGTGGGTAACTTCCCTGCCTGGATCTAGTCATCAGTCACCACACGCTGCCCTGCTAGCTGCACATTCTTTCACAGACCATTAGTTGCATGTGTGAATATAATGTTGTTGTTGTTTGGGGGTATGTTTGCTGGGTCCAACAGGAAATCAGTCCTTCCCTTGTTTACCTAAACTGCCATGCCAAAATACAGCACTCCCTCTGCCTAATGAAGGAGATGAGGGAGTTGAGAAGAGAGAATGTCGGGGAGAAGGAAGAGAACACTTCTTTGTATTCCTAGAGGGTACCCCAGAATATGTCTTTTTTTATTCCTTAAGGAGGGGGTCTTAGCTCCTGTGATGTGGGGAAGGGAGTACTGTTGGAAATCTGCCCCATCTGCTACCACTTACTTTGGCTTTGCAGTCTCAGTTATAAAAGTTTACAGTCCTTGGGTTTTACTTTCTTGCCCCTACCTTTCATCCCTTACCTTTCTAACCTGCCTTTCAGCACTGAGCCAGGGGAGAATAATTGGGAAGCAGACAGTCAGCTGATAGCTGATTAGAGAAATGTAGTGGGGCTGCCATGAATATTATATGTGCCCTGTGCACCCTAGTCCCCAGCTCAGTGGGAGTGAAAAGGGGTAGAATTAGTGCGCTAGGAAGTATACATAAGCACAGCTGGTCTTGTCTTTGTAGCAGTCATAACCTTTATTGGCATTAGGGTGTCAGACCTGTAAGATCATCTCTTAAGTATGTCTCAGTGGAGAAAAGCTCAAGAATCATGTCAAGAAGACCATTGGATTTTATGCCACCTGAGCAAGAGCATATCACAGCCACATTCAAGCAGGGATGGTGCTCTTTTCTGGGTTCTATCCTTAACTAAATTGAATGTTCTTCTGCTTTCTCCATAGTCTTCTGTCTCATTCTACTAGACCTGTCTACATATTTCTGTAGAGATGAGTGGCTTGTTTGACCGATGTTCTTTCCATTGCAAAAATTTATGCAATGAAAAATTCATTCCAGGTACTTGGTTGAGACTTGGAATTTAGGCCAGTCCTGAGATGCATGGTGATCCTGAGAGAGATTGGATTGCCTGCCAGGTAAATGGCACATATGTTTTCCTTGGCAGGGGCTAGGGTCCATATTACCTCAGCAGTCTTTCTGAGGCCTACTCTCGGTGCTCTGCAGGAAGGCCCTCTCTGGCCACTTCTGTGAAACTTGCCTCTTCTCAAGCACTCAATAACTGGTGGTGGTGGCTCATCAGGCAATCAGGGGATGCCTGAGGCCTAAGCTTCCAGGGGAGTCAGAAGCATCCATGTGTGCAATAGGGTAAAGGTGAGGACACTGAAGAATGGACTCTTAGCAGAGTGTAAGAGGTGAGTTCTAAATGAAGACAGATGAAGCAAGGAACAGAATTCACCAGCTTCTCTGCCACTTGTGACTTTGACACAAATTATGTTGCTTTGAGCTCCTAGCACAGAGCTAACCCCACCTACTGTGTATTTTGGTCCTCTGTCTTCTACTCCTCCAAGACATCTGCAAGCACCACTTAGATGGGGGACAGGGCCGTAGTCCATCCTTGAGGAACTGAGAGCTCCTGAACCCAGGAACACTGCAGCAAGATCCAGGAAAGACTGGGTCTCCTTATGGAAGAGGAGCTCAGCTGAACAAAGCCTGGAAGCCATGCTCCATAGGCCACAGGCCCTTGGGGGACAGGCCCAGAGCCATTCTGCAGGAGCAATACCATCTGGATTGGTGATCTTGCCATCAAAAGGCTTCCTGAGCAGGTTCTTGGTGCCCCTTGGCACTGGCCCCTTTTCCTCTGAGTTAGGGCTCTGTGAAGGGCATGGCTCCAATAAGCTGAGGTATCTGGTGTGTGGACAGCAGCTAGGAGTGTGCAGTGACGGCTTTAGATGAGGTTGTTCCTGAGACGCTGTTCCTGCTCCAGGGAGTGCTCTGCATCGGCTGGGTATGAATCTCCTGTGGGCCAAAGGAAAACAGGTAAGTAGCAACCCTGCCACAGTCTCATCCTCCCGGACAACTTCAACATAGATCCATTCTGCCCAGTTTGTCCTTCACATCAGGTCAGCCATGCGCAGACACCAGCCATTCTATAGAAATAGGTCCTGGACACACCCCAGGTGTGTGGCTTCAGAGCCATCAGGATATGTAGGGTTTTGAGTGGAGAGTTGTGCTGGTTATTCTCCTTTGCCCCCTCCCCAGATTCATTCTCTGTCTTTGATTTTCTCTGTGCCCTGCTAAACTGACCCCTAGGGATTACATCACTGTGGCTCTCTTGTCCTCTGTTTTCGGGTTGAGTTAGGTCAATCAATGGGAAGCAACTGTATGAGGTTAGAGGGTGAAAAGAGAGAGGTCAGGTACTTCTCCCCCTGCTTAGGTGCTTTGGCCCTGCAGTTCTGGCAGTGACAGTCTGACTCCAGCTCCAGCCAGGTTTACCCTCCTCCATGACTCCAGCTTCCACCTGGCTCCAGCACAGCCCTTGCCCCTTCAAGCCTAAAGCAGGTGATAGCTTTCCACTCCTGTTTATCCCTGGATGCTTCAACATCCTTAGCTCCTTAGTCCTATGCACACCTCTATAAACAGTCCTTTCATTAAATAATTTCAGACTCTCACCCAAGTGTGTCTTCTGTTTTCTGCAAAAATACTGATGGGTCTCTAATCATCTGCAAGAGGACCTACAGAACAGTATTATTTTTCTTTCCCTCCTCACTGCCGGGATCTCTTGCAGCTTGATCCTAGCATTATGGAAGATCTGCTCTCTCCATGTGTGCAGCCTCAGATTCCAGTTCCTGATTCTTCTCATACATATCTGTGTCTCATTTAATGGCAGCGAAATCTACTCAGTCACACAGATTCAAAACCTCAGACTATTCTTCCTCTTTTCATTCTGTCTTCCATCGTTGCCAGTTATTTTTTGGAAACGTAAATGATCTTTTGTTTCCTTGACTGAATTTATCAGTAGTTCCTAGAAGCCCACAAAATAAAGTCCATTCTTATAACCCTCCCTGCAAGAACTTTAGTACTTAGTAGATTTGAAGTACACAGCCCCATTTTACAAAAGAGAAACTCAGGTTGAGCTTTCCTCACTGCCCTCCAGCTAGAAAGTGGTGGGATTGGGTTTGGGACCCAGTGAAACCTACCGAAGCCCAGTCTTATGCTCTTTGTCCTGCTCCTCCCTTCTTTGACTTCTGCCCCTCCTTTGAAACCCAGCTCAAATATCACTTCCTCAAAAATCTGTTCTAGCCCCAGCTTGTTACTTTCTCTGTGTGTTTGCTCAGTATTTAGTTCATACCTGTCTTGGGTACTCAGTAGTGTTGGAGTTATCTATTTGCATGTGTGCATACCCTACTTGACCCTGAGCTCCCGTATCTTACATTTGTGTTCCCAGCACAGTGTTCAACACAGTAAGCCTCAATGTTTGTTGACTCAATGAACAACTCTACCCCACTCACCCCACATATGCAAGTATGGGTGTGAATGCCATAGTAAATACAGGCATTTTTTACACTTGAAGGTAGAGAGATTCTTTTCTGACAAGTAGAATAGCCACATCCTTACTCTGCCCCCACTGTATCATGCCTCTTCCTTTGATGCTACCAATCCCGTTAGTGTCCCTGTTCTCCATTGTCCCTTCTTGCAAGCAGTGACCACAGCTGGAGATAGCAACACAGAGCAAGGAGACTTCTACTTTTGCCTGTGAGATACTCAGCTTAGAATGGAGGCAGCTGAGAAAGACTATATGAAACAGAAGGAAAAATAACAGACTGGAAAAGAAAAATCCTGACATGGCTTGAGGTGACAGGAAAAATTCTAGGACAGATTGGAAACTAAGTTTACAATTGGACAGCCTTACATGCAAACAGGGATGTAGAAGTAGTTATTGGGGAGGCTGATGGTCTGACCAATACTAGAAATCTACCTGTGAAGCTGTCAAAGGAAATTCATCTCTGATCCATCCTGGTCTTTTACAGGTGCAAGTCACACACCTGGGAGACAGTACTCCAGCTCCTAGAGCTCATACAAGGCTGCTCCCACAGTGGCTCAGTTACCTGTGTGGCAGTTGTGTAGCCAGACCCGGTGCCCATCATACTTGCAGCGGCAACGCATCATGTTGTTGGAGAAATCTGACTCTGCCACCTCATACTTGGGGTTCACCACCACCTGGAATGAGACAAGGGAGACTGCTGAAAATGGTGATCTGGTTTCTGAGTCAGCTGACAGTGGCTGTAACACTCACTCCCTTACATTTCATGTAGCATTACAAAGTGTTTCTGTTCATGTCTTCAGTCCTTACTGTCACCCCAGGAGGTAGGCATTAATGTCCCCATTTTATGGACGGGGACTGAGAAGTCATAACTAAGGAGTTGTGACTTCCCCCAATGTGTTCTTTCCCCAACGGCACAGCTCCTTCAAGTGATAGGCCTGTTGGGGATATTATGTATGAAACTTTTTTCCCTTATTTGACTTCAGGGAACATTGTGGAACATCTGGAGAAAATGGGACTCTGGGGAGAGTCCCCCAGCCTCCTTACCTGGAAGAAATAGTCCCCAGGGCCCACATCTGTGATATCCACCCACTGGCAATCAATGTCATGCCGGTAGGTGTCCCAGCAGCCTACAGTCACTCCCTGTTCCCCAAAGTTGGCACACGCGTAGCGCCGCTGCAGTCCTGTAAGGAAGGGTACATTTACTGAGGCACTGAGTAGGTACTCAGGACCAAGCACTCTGCTAGATTTTTCACAAACTTTACCATTTAATCCTGACACCAACTTTGCCAGTTTAGTGCAATTATGCCCAGTTGATGGATTAAAGACCTGAGATTCAGTTAAATAACTTCCTTGTATACCAGAGACAGAATTCCTGCTATGAATTGAGCACCCTAGCACACCATATCTGTGAAAAAAGATTTTTACTTCAGATGCTCTAGCAGAAACTCTTGTTGGCCTAGAAAATGTGGTTGGAAGATTCCAGCTCCACTGTGCTAATTTATTTGTCCATCTATCCATCCAACACTCTAAGGACCCAGTGTTTTTTTATTTTTATTTTCTTTTTGAGACAGAATCTCACTCTGTTGCCCAGGCTAGAGTGCCGTGGCATCAGCCTACCTCACAGCAACCTCAAACTCCTGGGCTCAAGCAATCCTCCCGCCTCAGCCTCCCGAGTAGCTGGAACTATAGGCATGCACCACCATGCCCGGCTGATTTTTTCTATATATATTTTTTAGTTGGCCAATTCATTTCTTTCTATTTTTAGTAGAGACGGCGTCTCACTCTTGCATAGGCTGGTTTCAAACTCCTGACCTTGAGCGATCCTCCTGCCTCGGCCTCCCAGAGTGCTAGGATTACAGGCGTGAGCCACTGTGCCCAGCCTGGACCCAGTGTTTATGAGCCATTCCTAAGGGATAGGGACTGTGGCTGTGCAGATAGGAATGAGGCAGTCCCTGCCCTCAGGTTGCTTAGCACAGGTGAGACAGATCTGCAACGACAATCCAAGGTAGAAAGTGCTAAGCATGTTAAAAGGGGTACAAAGTGTGTTGGGAATTCAAAGCAAGTAAAAACCTTCTGCCTAAGATTTCAGAAGGTCAGAAATCGATCTTTTCGAGTTGTCTTGAGTGCTAAATTTCCAAGCCAGGGTCTCCAGGTGCCTGGGGCTATTGCACAAGGCAGAGGGAGCCTGGTCTCAGGATATGCTGGTAGACGCTGATAGGAAACTGCGCACCTGTGGGGCAATTTGTGTCCTCTAAACAGAAGCTGGCCTTGTGGCCCTCAGCCACCTTGGAGCCATTGAGAGTGAGCAGGTCGTAGTGGGTGAAGACCTCAATGCTGTGGTAGTGCCTGCAGAGGAGAGAGAGCTGTCAGGCCGCAGCAACAGTGGAGGGTCCTCTGTGTAGGAGTTGGCAGGGAGGACTGAGGTACTGGGCCCCGTCATTACCCTGAAAGGAAAGTTATAATAGCAGGGCAGTGCCCTTCTCCCTCCCAAACCCGAGATTAGTGTGACCCACAGCCTACTTTGTCAGCACCCCTGCTAGGCAGCAAGGCACAGCTTTCCCCATCGCCTAGGGTCCTCACCCAGGTATGGAGAGCTAAAAGCCCTGCCCTGGTAGCCTCCAGGAGGCTGGGTGGAAGGTGGAAGGAAGGGCACCTGGTTCAGGGACCAGCCTGGGAGCTGAGCTGCTGGGGAGGGAGCTTAGTCTCCTCCCTGTCAGCCTGGGACCAAAGTGCTACCACTGTTCCCAATCCAGTTATAATGACAGCTCTGTTCTTGCTACAGGGAAAGATGCTTATTATCTCAGGCAAGGCCAAGTCCCAAAGTTGTTGCCCATTCCTCTCAGTCTTCCCCACCCACTGCTATGTCCTGAAGGAACAAAAAATACATTCTGTCCTTTTCACAGGCATTGTCTCTCCCTCTCTCTGGTCTGGGAGCTCCTGATAGGAAAGAATGTTCATTGTCCTCTTTTTAGTACTGATCTGTTCATGCTGTTCTTTGGGGTCTTGCCTTGCTTCAGGAACAGGTGAGCTGTTTCTGCACAGCCAGCATCCCGGATGGCATGTCTATTTTGGGCCTCCAGGTTTCTGGGAGTCCCCACTTTACCTGGCTTCTGAAGACAGACCTGTCTATGGTCCCACAAAGGAAAATGGTCTGATACCATTCTGACAGAGACCAGCTCTGGTGGTAATTCCTTCTCTGTGGGACACTGCTGTGGTAAATACCCACGAGCACCATCCACACAGGACATCAGGGAAAGGAAGGGAGATGGAGAGGGCAGGTGGGCACTGCTGGATACCAGTGTTGCTCCTGCTCACACGGAAGTAAGGCAAGGCGGCCAGGAAGGCAGGCTTATCCAGGGCACACACCCAGGAAAGTTTGCCTGAGGCCAGGGAGGGGCCAGAGTGTTTGGTCCCTAGAACCTGCTTTTTGTTCCTAACCCTGTAGAGGCATGGCTAGCACTAACCTGTGGCACTGGTGCCAAATCCAGCTGTGGCGTCCAGTCTTTGGCCGAAAGTCGGCCCGGCCCAGGTTGTAGATCTGTGTGGAGAAGCGCAGTAGGCGCCGGTGCCCGTAGGGCCAGTCCATGCGGTCAGCAGACTGGGAGAGGCAGTTCTCCTCGTGGGCACAGTACAGCAGGCTGAGCGGCCGGTCCTCCAAGTAGGCTGTCTCCTGCACCAGCCGGGCGTTCATCACCAGGTCGGGAGCACCTGGGTGGGCAGAGGGCAGGTGGTGGTGGGAAGGCAGCCAGCCTTGCTCTCCGGCGTGGAGGACAGGCTCGCCCCAGACTGAGCCCTCCAGAAGGATCCCACAAAAGAAGGCGTTTTAAGAGTTAATTACATCTCCTAACTCTTAAAACACATAATAACAATAAAAGGAACAATCTATCACCCTAACTTGGGAGACAGCTGCAGTGTCATGGTTAAGCTTGCTGGCTTTGGGGCCAGGCCACCTGGGTTTATTCTTGGCTTAGTTTCTGACTGTATCATTTACTAGCTCTGTGACTGCTTAACCCTTTTGTCTCTCCTTTTCATCTATGAGATGGAGATAATAATAGTGATATTAATGTGATAATGCCTGTATCATGCTTAGACCATTGGCCCACAGTAAACGAGCAGTCGATGTAAGCTAGTATTTCTTTTGTAAAATGCTTTTAAGCCTGTAAAGTCCCTTTATGTAGCTTAGCTCATATAATCCTCCCAAAAAGCTCTGCTGATACCTAACTTGGATACTTTTCCTGTACTAGCACTGAAAATGCTCCAGAAATTCCTGCGGTATATATTGGAGAGAGCCAGGGTCTGACCACTGACAAACCCTGGAGGGTTTCTGGGAGAAAGAAGGAGTGTTTAGAGAGAGTGAGAAGAGAGTAAAGGAAAGAAAGAAGTGCGGATGTCAGAAAGGAGAACTAGGCATGGCTACAGAGGCTGCAGGTTGGCTCTCTGCCGAGCTGTTGTGAAGCATCAAAAGCGTCTAAGAAGAGAACTGCCGCTGTAGGCAGAACGAGTGGGCACGAGGTTCCCAGGGAGGGCAGTCAAGTGGGAGCAGGCTCCCAAGGTGCAGGGAGGCCTTGGTGCTGGGGAGGCCCACTCTGATGCCCTGTCACCCTGCGGGGCAGTGTGATGGATGGGCCCAGTGTTCTCCCCAGGGTACGCTGGACAGAAAGGAAGCCAAGAGCTCACTGACAAAGGTTAAGGATCTCTTGGCATTGAAGTTTGGCTGGGAAGAAAGGTCAAGTGTCCACTTGGATTGGTGCCCACCTCCAGCCTTTGGACTGGATATAGTTATCTTGGCACAGGCCTGGTTGGCAGATGTCAAAGATGCTGCTGCCCTGGGTTTGTGGCGCAGACCAATGCCACAAATAGTCTTGTCCCAGAGCCCTTTGGGCAAATCCCAAAGCTCAGGAAGAGAACACACAGCTGGGCCTTAGGCCTCGGTGTGCTTCACATTTGTATATCCTCCACAGCAGCTTTCCAACTTCTTACAACAAACCACAGTAAGAAATGTATTTTATGTTGTAACCCAGTACACGCATACATAGTTCCAAGAAAAAAAATGTCATCCTTGCTAAATGTAATGCACTCTGATGTTTTCTATTCTCTTTCATTTTTTAAAACTGTTGGTCATAACCCCAAAGTTGAAAAACACCTGTTCTATATCCTGTGCTTTCACCTGGTTTTCGGTCTCGCAATAACTCCATAAGGTCAGCAGGGCAGGGTTTGTATCCTGATGTGACTGGTGCTTTGGCCACACACAGCTGGGAAATGGCAAAGCTGGTGCTTCCACTCCCCACCCCTGCCCGCCGTGGAGCTGGCACCTGCACGTAGGACACTCCCTGAGGGGGAGTGCAGCCCACCTGTCTCCCCGCCCCGTGAGCCCTCTGGTTACTCACTGTCCGAGCACGAGACTCCGGCCGAGAAGCGCCCGGTGCCGTGGGAGCAGTGCACCGGCCCGTGCCTCTGGCACTGCTGCAGGGCCAGCTCTGTGCCCGAGCAGCGCACCCCGCTCATCACCACTTCTCCAGCCCCCGGCGTCCCCTGCCAGTACCAGGTGTCCTAAGAAAACAGTGTCACCCAGTCAGGGCAGCGTGGTGCCTTTGGAATCATCTCTTCTGACTTCCATCTGAGGCTTGGACCCCGTCATACCCTTTCCAGGTTGTGCCCAGCCTGGGCCTGAACCAGTCTTGGGTGACGAGCCCTAGAGCAGTCTATGCCATGTTCGGACTCTTGTTATATTTGAAATTTCTCCCATGTAATGATGCAAAAATCGACTACCTATGGCTTTTACGCCTGGCCCTGCACGCATCTCTCTCCCAGATGGCAGCCCTTCACCATTTGGAAAGGGTGGTCCTGCTCCCTTCTCCCCAACCCAGGGGGTGCTCCCGTGTCCCCCACTGTTCCTCACACAGCTGTGCTCAGACTTGAGCCCAGCTCTCCAGGTGAGGTCTGCCCAGGCACGTGCAACAGCCAGTGTGGTGTGTTTGCACAGCTTTCTCCATTGCAACCGCACCCGAAGTCTCGATTCTATTATTGTTTTTGATATCTTTCAAATCTATCCACTTATCCCTCCCTGGACTGCCACTAGCCTGGTCCAATCCTGCATCATTTCTCACCTGGGCTACTATGACAGCCTCCTGAGACTGCATTCATGTTAGTCTCCTCCCCAACTGTTTTCCAAACAGCAAAGGCAGAAATCTTTTTAGAATCTGGATTACAAACTTCGAATGGCCTCGCCCCTGCCTCCTCTTCCACCCTCACACTTTCCAGGGCTTTCCTCTTCAGAGCCACACTCCAACCCATGGCCCCTGATTTCCTCAACTAATCAAGCTTTCTCTGGCCACAGGGCCTTTGCATAAGTTATTTATATCCTGCCCCACCTTGTCTAGCTAACTTCTGTTCATCTCTCCTGCAGACACAGCTGTGTACCTGGTTGTGTGAACATTCTATTAATGGCCACCTCCTTCACTCGACTGTACGTTCTGTGAGGCAGGGACAGTGTCTTCTGGTTTACCACACTGTCTCCAGCACGCAGCATCACATCGGCCCATAGTTTCACTCAATAACGACTCGTTGAATGAATAAAAGGGCAGCAGCTTTAGCACAGGAAGTTCTGGGCCTCTCAGTCTGGGAGGCTGAGAGGCTGTAGGGAAGGAGCGAGACAGGGACCTACCTTGATGGCGTGGTTGGCAAAGCCCAGGCCGAGCTGTCGGCAGGCCACCATGGCTTCGGTGAGCCCCCAGTGGTCACTGCACACGCTCCCCCAGCGTTGGACCCCGTTCACCTCCACCTGCACCTCCACCACGCCCTCCTCAGGGCTGCGCCCCCCGGCCAAGCGCACCTGCAAGGTCAGAGGCATGTGAGCGATGGGGCAGCCTTGGGAGGAAGAGCCCAGGGCTGCTCACTGTGTGGCCCTAGACAAGACGCTCCCCGTCTCTGTTGGTCTCTGTAAAGAGAGACAGTTCACCAGGACCAGCAACTTGCCCACAGCCCACGGTCCACGTTCACACTTATGCTTGGACCCGAGCAGCCCACGCTGCCTCTCCTGGGCGACTCCCCGGTGCCAGCAGCCCTGTGGCCCTCCTCCCTGGGCACCTCACGGGCCCTGAGCGGGTGTGGGAGAGCACGCCCGCCTGCGGAGTCCCCGTGGCCTTCTGCTCTGAGGGCTTGTGGGCCAGGCCAGGTGAGACTCGGGGAGAAAAGGGCTTTCCAGGCTGGCTCCACGGGAAGGTGGTCTAGGATCTGGGCAGAAGCCTTTGTGCCTCTCATGAACCCTGCCCCACTGGCTCCCTGTGCTGTCCTGGGGCTTCCCAAGGGCTTCCCAGTCCCCCAGCCTGAGGCCATGCTCAGACCCGAGCTCACCTGATTCTGGAAGCCCATGTCAGGGACGTTGCACCTAACGGCAGCGTCATTCTCATGTTGGCACCCATTCTGGGACCCTTTCAGGGTGACGCAGTCACTGAGGGTCCGCTCATGTCCCCTGCAGCGCACCTCGCTCAGGTGGATGGGCCCCAGCCCTAGGGGGGGCAGGTGCTGTGTGAGGCTCCATCTCTGTCACCCCACACGTGTGGCTTCCCCTCCACAGAGGGGGAGAACTTTCTGCCCTGGGCCCCGACAGCCCAGGGCCAGCAAGAGATGGACCAGCAGCCTATCCAGACCCGCCACCGCCCCCACCCCAGGCCTCCTCACTCACCTTGGCCCAGCTGGGCCCCAAAGAGGGCCTCCCGAGCAGAGCCAAAGCCAAGCTGCCGACACACGACACTGGCGGAGATGAGGTTCCACCTGTGGTCACAGATCGTGCCCCACTGGCGGTTCATGAGCACTTCCACCCGGCCCTCGCCCACCTGGGCCCCGGAGCGCAGGCGCACCTTGGGCTCCTGTGGGAGAAAACCTGCTTCAGGGCAGGCTGGGGCGGTGGCAGCCAGTCCCTACGGCAGGGCCACCTCAAGCTCCACTCCGGCTGCGGTGGCCAGAGCTGATGTCCAGGAGTTCCGGTCCTGCCTCTGACTTCTCAGAGCAACCACCTTGAATAAGCCATTTTCCTGACCTCCACCTCTTCCATGACAAATCCCCACCACAGTATCTTCACGGAGCCCGTCCCAGTGCGTGCTGAGGTGTCCGGAACACCTCACTCGCACCTGCTCGTCCGCTTGTTCTAACAAAGGGCCAGACTCAGGTTCTCAGCCCTCCACGGGGTGTAGTTAGGAGTTAATTACTGTTTTTATGGTCACTTTCCACTCAAGGCTGGTGATGTCAGCTTTCCATTTATGGTAGGGATAGAAATGATCCCTTTTAAATAAATTCCAAGGTTCTCCCATACTGTGGTTCACACTTCCCCCTCCAAGTCTGGTTCCTCTCTCCTCTCTTGCCTGTGCTAGAGCCACCCCCCCACTGGGTGGGGCCTTTGGAGGGGGACGGTGCCCCTTGGGGCTCACCTCTGCCCAGGGCTCCTTGCGTCGTGGCTTCACCTTTGGTGAGCGGAAGCGAGGCCCTGCCACACAGCTGACCACAGCGTGCATGCCACCCGGGCAGGCCGGATGCAGCTTGGCCTGTGCGGGAGCCACCTGCACCTGGCACTTGGCCATGTGGGGCTCTGTCCCCAGGCAGTTGACACGGTGGATCCAGAAGGAGTTCTTATTTGTCAGGCTCTTCAGCCTGGAGGACAAGGGAGACTGAGGGTGGAGGAGGGGTTGAGGGAAGAGCTTTGGGGCTAAGGGAAGCCAGAGAGGAGGGGAGGGAAGGGGAGGAGGGGAGGGGAGGGGAGGAGGGAGGGGAGGGGAGGGGAGGAGACCCTTCAGGCCACACCTCCTTTCTTCTTCCCCCCAGGGTGCCCCTTCTCACCTATACTTGGGGTCCTTCATCTTCAGGTTCCAGACTTTCCTGTTGGGAAAATGGATGGGAGGTGAAGGGCGCCAGAAGTCCCAACTGGTGCCACTCTGCTCTTCATAGTTGTCCTCAGTTTTGCATAGGACTTCACAGTTTGTAAACTTGTAATCTTATTTTAGTGCTGAGCTTCCCAGCATCCCTGATAGGGTAGCCACCTCACAAAGAGTAACTTTACAAGGCAGGCGAGCAAGGCCCCTCGGCCAGTCCTAACGTGGGGTCTCTCTGTGCGGGGCTGCCCCCAGGACAGGCAGCTCGGTCCAGATGAAGGGGAGCCTTTAGGGGCTTCCCCAAGAGCCGGGACCTGGGGGAAGGTCCTCTGGGGACAGGTGGAAGGTGCAGGCCTTGCTGGTGGCAGCTGTGCACCCAGAGGCCCCCAGACTGTCATCAGGGCTGCCCTCCTCGCGGGTGTGGGGGAGTCAGCGAGGCCCAGATGTGCAATCACCGGCAGCAGGGAGTCAGGGCCCACATCCCCGCTATGCCCCAGAGTGGAGCCACGCGGCCAGCCACCACCCGTCTTTCTTCAGAACAGGGTCATCTAAGTCAGAGACACAAGGACAGAGCAAAGAGGACTCCCAGCCCCTTACGTGGGGCGTGACGGAAACTGACTGAGCGGACGAGGCAGCCGACTCAGGCGTACCGTGGGAGATTCTCCCTGATGAGACGTGGCCAGTCTGCGCTGGCAGGCAGCACCGTGTCCGCCTTTGCGGGCTGATGCAATCTGCTGCGACAGTCTGCTCACATTCTCGCAGAGCCCACCCGCCCCACGCCTTGCCAACACACAACCCAGTCACAGCCCGGCTCGGGTCAGAGCTGGGGAGTCTGCGGCCGCAGAGCCGGGATAATTCACAGGGGACTGGAGGATCCAGGCCCTGCCCAAGGGCCCACAGCCGGCTGCCAGCTGAGCTGAGACCAGGACTTCGTCCACGCTGTGCTTGCGTCACTCAAAGTATCTTCAGGAAAGTCTGCTTTTTAAATCAGGGAAACACCTTCACATGCAGTGGTTTTCATCATGGGGGCACGTACTGTAGCCTATTCTTTTTCTGTGATGGGTAAGTACGAGGTTTATTTTTGTGACTGTTTCTAGATATTTCCTGGGATCTTGAAGTTCGTCCTCACTCACGTTCCTCTGCATCACTCTGAGGGATCCATAACCCAGGAATCTAGGCACATTCCTCAGTTGGGCTTGTTTCTCTTCCGATCCCAACACCTGCTGCACGTCCTGCCACAGACGCCACTGCTGCTAGTCAGTCCCTCCCGTCCCCACTGAACTCTGTAAGGGCCCACGTGCCACACGCACGCATGTGTGCACACTCATCCCCTCACACATCTCACACGTACACGCTCGTGCACACCCCTATACATCACGCACACGCATACATCATACGAACGTGTGTGTACACTCACGCGCCCCCTCCCCTCACGCATCTCACATGAGCACACACATGTACACATGCACACCCTTACATATCACACACATGCACACACACACATCATGTGCACATCTTGTGCACATGTGCACACACACGCACAGCCACCACCCCGCGATCCCGCCTCCCGCAGGCCCTCGGCCCCGCGCCTCCTACCTATAGTAGTGGCTGTTGACAGGCAGCTCACTGGGAAAGCCCAGCATCCCGCACACCACCCTGCTGTTGTTCATGGTCCAGCCCTGGTCACACACCTGCCGCCAGTGGCCCTCGTACTTCACCTCCACAGCGCCCTCGGTCACTGGGCTACGCCGCCTGGCGCTGGCAAGGATGGGCTTGAGCCGCACCTCCTCCAGCCGCCGGCCCTGCGGGCGCACAGTCACCCGTGGGCCCTGGGTTCCTGCCCCCCTGCAGAGCCCACTGCAGAGCTTCCCGCGGGAAAGCAGGGCCCGGAGCTCCTACAGACTGTCCCACCCAGCGCCCCATTGGGCGGGCCGGGAGCTGAGGCCCCGAGACAAGGAGCCATTTGTCAGAACTACGTGGCAAGGGCAAGGCAGCACCTCGTGTGTCTAGGCCCTTTCCCTCAGCTCCTCAAATTTGTCAGCTGGAGAGAACTAGGCAGCTCTGTCCTTCCCTGGGATCAGGATGGAGCCCTTGGAGTTTGGGAGGCTTCTGCCGCGCATGGAGGGGCCTTTTCATGCCGCCAGGGGAGAGCTGAGATGGGTGCAGACTAGTTGCACCAGCAGGATCCTTTGGCCTCTGAGACCCCCACCCTAGCCCTGGGGTTACTCAGACCCATACAGAGACCCCCATCATGGCCTGCTGTGATCAGAGGGCCAGGGCCAGCTGTCCTCAGGCTGAGGCTGCCACACAGCAGAGGTAGGAGCCAGAGCCCTGCCCTGCCTGCTCCTGTTGTTCAGCTTGGGCTGTTTTTAGCTCGGGTTGTTTGTGCTGGGAAGAGGCAGCAATTGTGGCCAGGCCTTGCGGGTGAAGCAGCCCCCTGCCCCCCACTGCATCCCTATGGGAGCAGCTTCTGCGATTCCCAGCAGGCCCAGCCTGGTGCTCTGGCCTCCGCCGTGTCGGGCTGCGGCCCTCTCTCCACGCACCTGCTCGGGCCACACACAGGGGGCAGGGCCCCCAGGATGCTGCTTAGTGCAAGCTCTGCTCCTGGTCCCCTCCCTTCTCCAGGGCCTGGACAGCCTTCTCACCTGGGGCCCAAGGGCATTGGAGACCTTCTCAGAAAGGCCACGCTGGCGCTGGGGGTGGCACACAACACCTACGTCTTCTGAGTGGCTGCAGTCGCTGACACCCCAGCCATTAGACCCACACTGGTCCAGGGAGCTCTCCGTGCCCGCACAGTGCACATTGTCCAGCCAGATGGGCCCTGTGGGGAGGGGACGGTGGTGCTCAAGGGTGCACAGAGAGGCAGGTCACCTGCCTCCTGGATAGGACCCCACACTCGTCAAGCCTCCCCTTCCAAACCCTGGTGGAGAGTGAGGAGGGGGGAGGGGGGGCTGGTCCTCCTGGGGTCTCAGTACCCACAGCCCTGCCTTCCGCCTCTTCTGAGCAGCAGGGCTTGTAGAGTCTGTGTTCAGAAAGTGCCATGTAGGTGTAGTAATCAGGCCTACCTGTCGGCCCATTCATTCATCCAACAACATTTGCTAAGCACCCACTGTGTGTCCATCACTGTGTTCAAGGAACTTAGAGTTCAGTGGTGGTGATGGGCTCCTCACAAGAGAGAATGCGCGAGGAGGGGAGCAGGCCCGTTGGTGGCTGGGGCACTCAGGAAATGCGTCATGGAGGAGGTCACGTGAGCTGGGGATTGAAGGACGGCTGGGCGTCTGATGTGTTCTGTCGCAGCCCCAGTGAGCCAGGCTCCCGAGAGGACCCTGCTACCATCCCCTGGCCATCCTGCCGGGCGACACCAGTCACTCACCCTCCCCTTGGCCATACTTGGCACTGTGGGCCCAGGTCAAGGCAGCTTCGAAGCCCAGCTGGCGGCAGGCCACTGTGGCCTCCTGGAGAGCGAAGTCATCGTCACACACGGTGCCCCACTGGCCCTGGTGCAGCACCTCCAGGCGGCCCTCCTCTGGCCTGCTCCCGGAGCCCACCAGCCGGAGCCTCGTGGAGGCCGGAGACTGTGGCCTGCTGGGAGGGGCCTGGCCCAGCAGCAGCAGGAACAGGGAGAGCGTGGCTGGCGGGGACCACATCTCGGTGACCTCAAGGGCAGTGGGGGCCACGGTACCTGGGCAATGAGTAAACGTGACAGTGATCACCATCTCTTCAGCAGTTTGGCCGCTGCTGCCACGAGAAAGGATGGCAGGGGCCCTCTGCGTGCACGCGTGTGCGTGGTGGCATTGACCGAGTCTGGGCGCTCAGGTTAGCCAGTTTGGTTCAAATCCGCCATTTATCGGCCTTGGGCCCTTGAGGAGGTTGAAGGTTAACCTTCCTGAGTCTCAGTCTGCTCATGTGTGACATGGGGGTGACAGTCCCGTCTCACAGCGTGGATGTGCTGTTAAACACAGCGCTGCGCAGGAAGCGCTCAGCACTGGCCCGGCATGGGTAAGCGCTCAACTCGCAGTAGCTCAACTCACAGTAGCTCAACTCACAGTAGCTCAACTCACAGTAGCTCTGCCTGACACAGCCTTACATGCAGGTCACAGGCAGCCCAGGGCGCCCTCAGGCCACGAATATCTACCCCAGGGGCTCTGCTGTTCCCACGCCCTATTCCAATGTGTAAGATGCCACCTTCACCAAAGAAGGCACAGGAGGCCGCCGCAGAAAGGGTCAGCAGAGGGGAGCCAAGTCCCCCGCCACCTGCTGCGTGGCTTGGGCAAGGCTCGTAAGCTCTCTGGGCCCCAATGCTCTGTTTCCAACGTGAGGAGGGTGACCCCAGCACCATGTTGCATCTCCTCCAGCTTGGATAGCCTACGATATCCTCGAGCCATCGTTCTGGGTCCCCCAGGGGTGTGATTCCTGCAGTGACTTGACAAACATTTTTGGAATACTCGCTTCAGGCCGATAGGCCAGGTGCTTGGACGTAGAAACTAAGACATCGAATACTCTCCCTACCCTCATGAGGCTCAGTGAGGAAGAATTAGGGAGGGCTTTCAAAGAAGGGACACTTAACCTGCGCCTCGTTGGATGAGTAAGAGTTCTTCTAGGCAGGAAAAAGGGCATTCCAGGAAGAGAATAGGATGGGTGAAGGAAAGAGGGAAGGAGGTGTTTGTGCAAGAGCAGAAAGCACCCTTCTCTTAACAGCATTGGGGCTTGGAAGGGAGAGAGGCGGAGGGACAGGCTGGGCCAGTGATCAGGGCCTTGTGCACCATGCAGAGGGCTTGCCCTTCGTCCTGTAGGAAGTGAGGGGCCACGGGGGGGTTTCAGGCAGTGGACATACATCAGAGAGAGCCCCTGTCTCCAGGAGGCTGCATCGGATGCCCTTTGGGACCTTAGAGGGTATAAGGTTGGGGGCTGGTCCTCTCCCCCTCACATATTAGTGGGCTTGGTCCTGGGACCAGTGGGTGGAGAAGGGCATAGAGGAGACAGTCACCGCTGGTTTGAGGCACTGCAGACCTCTGGAGCCACCGATGCTGAAGCTCCTCCACCCCCAGGTGCCGCTGCCAATGGAGCTCCGAGGCTCACCTGGAATACTGGATGGAGAAGGCTGGGTCCCTGGCTCCCTGCCCAGTGTCTGAGTCTTAGGAGAGCCCATTCTAATGAGACCTGCCACTGCCGTGGCCATGGCTGCTCCTGGGCAATCACGTAGCTCATCAGCCTGAGTAGGGAGGGTGTCACGGCCCCTGGCACTCCATCCCTGTGGCTGGTATCTGGCGGAGAGGCACTCCTTTTCCTCCCAGCAGGAGGGATGGAGTGGGGTCTGAGCAGTGCACTAGATGGGCAGTGGGAATGAAGTGCCATGGGAGTGTGGACTTTGTGCCATGTCCCCAGTGCCCAGCACAGTGTCCGGCATGTAGGCAGCACTCATAAATATCTGTGGTTGCATGGATGGGAGGGAGGTGGCATAGCACAGTGCTTATGAGCACAGACTGGGGACTCAGATCACCTGGGTTCAATCCCACCTCCACCAATTAGTTTCCAGGTAACCTTGGCCAGCTGATATATTAATAGTTCCTCACTGCCTCAGTGCCTCTCTCTGTAAAATGGGGATAATAATAGCACCTACTGCATAGAATTTTTGTGAAGATTCAGTGAATGAATAGATATTAAACTCTTAGAAGAGCAAGCCCTTAGTAACAATTACCTATTACTAACAGCTATCGTAATAGCCACTAGAGAGCCATCGGTCTAGATTAGTCCCACCCCGTCTTTGTACAAAGGTGGTGATGGAGGCCACATCCCATCTCAACTCCAAGTCCCTGGTACCCTTCCGTGCAACGTGCTCCGATTCACCCTCGTCCCCTCCACCCACACTCCTGAGCCGGGGTTCTCCTCTCTGCACTCCCTGAGGCTGCGCAGGTGCCTCCCCCATTCTCACTCCCGCAGTCTTCCCACTCTGACCCCGCTGTGCTTTCCTTCCAGTCTCAAACACTGTCTTCTGCATGCCACTCCTCACTCAGGGCCCCGTGGGGGCTCCCAGCTGGCTGTCACCATGAGCAGAGTGCTCTCCGCTCCTTCCAATGTCTCCATGCCCTTCTCTGACAGCTGGGGACTGAGCCAAACCAGCCCCTGTGGGTAGGAACACTTGCCAGATGACAAGAGAGTGCGGGAAAGATTACAACCCAGTGGTCACATTGGGTCTGGGCTGAGTGATGACCACACCTCCTCTACGGTCCCCAAGAGTCAGGATGATTCTAACTCTGCCACCAAACTGTCGTGTGTCTGGAGGCAGGTGTTTTCCTTTCTTCGAGTCTCAGCTGCAACACCTGTAAAATGAGGGGTGGCAGGAGAGGTCTCCTACATGACATGCTCTGATAGGGCCTGGTGGCTGGGCGGGGCTGCTGCTCGGCTTGTGGCTGAAGTCCCCACAACACTGAAGGGGTCTTGGTAGAGGCTGTGGGCTCTCCCAGGCCAGCCATTCCTGCCTTGTCAAGGCATCAACCTGAGCGCAGGGTGGGCTTCTGCTGCAGCCCCTCGGTCTGGGCCAGGGCAGCTCCCTTCCAGGGAAGCTGCGGGGAGGCAGATGGGAGTAGGCGGAACTGAGACAGGTGCAGGGAGAGCAGGGAGAGCTCCTCTCTCTTCCCAGCTGTCCTGCCTACCTTGGGGCCTTCTACAGCTCTGGCTCACACCAGACTTGCCTTCTCTCCGGTCCCGAAACTTACCTTCATCTCCCCGTCCCCAAGCCTCTGCTCTCACTGTCCCGTCTCCCAGATAGTTAAACCACACGCCCTTCAACACCAGCTTGAATGCTACTCCCCCATGGAACCCTCCCAGTTTCCCGCCTGCCTGGCACTTGTGAGTTTGCTTCCTGACTACGCAAGTTCCCGCGTGTCTGTTCCCTCAGCCCAGCGCACAGAGGGGGCCCGGAGGAGCATCCCTCAGAGGAGGAAGCAGCCTCGACAAGTGGCCGTTCTTCACCCAGGTGAAGGAGAAAGGTGAGGGGAAGGAAGGTGGAGGAGAACGGGGACAGAGGGAGGGGAGGATGACAATAATACATCACAAATATTTATTGACTACTTATCTCCACTTTACAGATGAGAGGATGAGGCCTAGGGAAGTCAAGTCACTTGCCCAGCCAGGATTCAAACCCAGGCAGCCTGGCTGAGAGCCCGGCTCTCGAAACCACAAGGGAGATGGATGTCAGAAGAGGAAGTTCCTCTGAAATTCCACACTGCTGCTGGTTTCCTTATGACCCGGGCCATGGTGTGAGGGCACTGGGCTGGGTGCCCACACTGAGTGCCACCAAGTGACAGATCCAAGACCCTGCCAGCTTGAGGCAGAAAGGTACCTGCTCCAGGTGCTGCCAGGGGATGCTGGCACCTGGCCTGACCTGGCCCAGGTAGGGAGGGCTGGAAGAGGGCAAATGCCCAAGGGCACTCAGGAGAGGGCCATCTGGGGTGCTGTCTTGAGGGACACCAACTTTGGGATCACTCACAGCCCTTTCTCTGTAGCGCTGGGGGTGGGGCTTCTCTTCCCAGCAGCCACCTGTGATCACTGATTCTGTGGCCCTGTAGCAGTGCCAGCAAATGGGCCCTGAGCTCTACCTGTCCAGGCTAGGAAAGGTGGGGGCTGAAGCCCTCTGCTCCCCATCCCTTCTGCTTCCTGTTTGCTCTCACCCCCCAGCATTCAGCCCTGGTCTTGTTAGTTGGAGAGCCCAGATCTGCCCTGGCCCTTTGTCCCCCAAGTCACCACAGTGACATCTGAACACACCTTACCCCTTCCCCTGCCTCCTGGGATGGAAGGCAGGGAAACAGTACACACTCGCAGCGTGCTCACAAACAAGACACGCAGACACCGCGCGCCAGGGCACAGCACCCCACCCGGAGCGGGCCCTGGGCCAAGCTTCCCAGCCGGGTCACTTGTCCAGTTGGAAGCAGGCTGGTGAGCGAGTAGCGACTAGCGGGCCGGGCTGACCATCCATGGGACCTCACCCCTCCCAGTCCCCAGCCTCCAGGAACCCTCAGAGGCCTGCAAGGCGCAGAGGCAGAAGGACAGACAGCACAGCAAGAGACAGACCCGGGCCAGCGCGGCGGGCGGGGGCTCACCAGCTGGAGCGCGGACCGTCGCAGGGCTGGGCGGGCGCGGGCTAGCGGCGCGAACCGGCCTGCGAGGCGCCCGGGGCCCTTTTATCCGCCTGCCGCCCGCGGCCCCCCAGCCCCCAGCGGCGCGGAGGAGGCCCCGCAGGCCCCGCCCTCGGGCCTGCCCTCGCTCGGCGCCCGGTCGGGACGCAGGCCAGGGGGCGGGGGCGGGAAGTCCCTGGCGGGAACGGCGGGGGCGGGGGGCCGCCGTCTGCGCTGGGACACGGGCCGCGGGCGCACGCGGCAGCGGGAGCGACCGGGCGGATCCCCGCTCCTGGGAGAGGGCGGCGGCCCCGCCGGCGGCGTTTGGAGGGAGTGCCGCGGCGGCCTCGCCAGTCCCTCTGGGCGCAGTTCCCTCTTTCGCCAAGCCGGTGGTGATGGCCACCCCAAGCCCCCTGCAGCGAGGCCGGCAGGTGCCAGTGCCAGAGCGCAGCGCGCTTCCCACGGTAGCGCCTCGCTGTCGAAGGTCGGAATCCCCTAAGCTAGGACACTTGGGACAGGGTAGACGCCCTTTGTTTGGGGAGGGGGCCAGAGGAGGTCCGGGTAGAGTAACAGGCAAGCCTCGCCATTGCCCTGGTCCCGGTGGTGTGGAGTTCTGTGCGGCCCCTTGTGCAGCTGGGGACACTGAGCCTCTGGGGACACGACTGCCCCTCTGCCCCCGTAACAAGCAGTAATGGGAGAACTGAAATCCTCCATGACACGCCCTTGCAGAGTTGAATGAGGCTGTCCCAGCCCTGTCAGGCTCATGCGGGGAGAGTGTGAGTGAGGGGCTGAGAGGGGAGGCCCATCAGCTGAACTGAGCACTCAGGTGTCTGAATCCCAGCCCAAGGCCCCGTTTCCTTCCCACAGTCCTGGGCCCACCCCTGCCTCAGTGACCCCATCTGTACCGTGGGCGGGGGTGCCAGCCTCCCAGCTTCCTCCCTAGGCCCAGACCAGACCAACCTGGTTCCCCTCTTGCCCCCACCTTGCCTGACTGTCCTTCCAAAGGCTCATTCATCCAGCAAGACTTTATTGATTTTCTCCTACGTGCCAGACAGGGTGCTGCAGTGCTAGACGCTGGGAGGGGTCTTCCCAGTCTAGTGGGGGAGGCAGATGTGCAAACAAGCGCTGCCCCAGGCAGAGGTGATAGGGCTACGATGGCAAGGAGGAGACCTTTTGGATTCCTGGGTGACTGCCAGGTCACACTCACCCTGCTGCCAGGGACCTGCTGTCCACTCCTGGCAGCCCACGTCCGAGATACCCCCCCAGTGCCCCTGCCCCACCCCAGCTGGGCCCAATGCATTCCCTGTGATGAATCAATAGGAAGGAATGCTCCCAGCCTCGGGTCAGTGGTGGTGGCAGCAGCCCAGCTCCTCCCAGGGACAAGGAGGCAGCTGTGGGCTGGGGTGCCAGGTATGCCTAAGCCCCCTCCCAGTGCCCAGCCACCTCTCATGCTGAGCCAGGAGCAACACAGAGGGCTCCGAAATGTGAGCTCTGCCTGCTGCCTGTCACCGCCGGGCCTGGCCACCCAGAACTAAAAATACCCTGCAGCCCAGGGGCTGGCACTGGCAGCACCCAGGGAATGAATGGATGTTGCCCGGAAGTCTTTAGCTCGCCAGACTGTGGGCAGAGGCAGAGGCTTGGGGAGAAGAGGAGGTGGGGCCCCTCCTTGGGAAGTGAGGGCTGTGGTCCCAGCCCCAGTCCATGACATACCAGTGGTGGATTTCTCAGTTGAGTTGCCATCTCCTTATCCTTAAATACAGTTGCTGTGGGGTCAAGTGGGACAGTCGGTTTCATCTCGATCAGCTTTGGTTCCATTGAGCCTGCCCTCGTCCTCCTTCGTGCCTGGCTGTACTCACACAGCCTCTGCCCGGTGCCCGTGACCCTCTGCCACACTCTTCTTACACGGGTCTGTGTCCAGCTCGACTGCAGGGCCCCAAGGCCTTCTAATTTATCTCCAAACCCAGAATCTATCACAAGGCTTGGCACATAGCAAGTGCTCAGTACGTGCTTGTGGATTGAATCAGTGGGCCTAGCGTGCGCCAGCGGCATTTGCAGAGTGGTGGGAGAGACAGCTCCACAGTCAACCAGCAGGCCAAGGCGGCGTCATCGTCATCATAATGGCTGGCAAGTGTCAAAAACCCTGTAGACAGCATTTTCATCACCCCCCTTTTCCAGATGATGAACACAGAGGGGCTAAGTGGCTTGGCCAAAGACACACAGCTCTCATCTGCAGAGGGCAGCAGTGGTAATGGCAGTGGGAGCCCAGGGCTGTGCCACAGGTCTGAGGACGACACTTCCCGCAGAGAGCACCTTGCAGGGTGGGTCTGATTCACTGGGCAGGGAGGTGGGGAAGTGGTGGTCAGCCATAACGCTTTACAGTGTGTGGAAGCTGTGGGGCACTGTCCGGGTGTCAGGAGTTGTCGCGGCTCCCCTCTTCCCTCAGTCAGTCCCCAGGGACACAGGTATATAAGCATCACCAATCACCCACTCCCTCCCAGGCAGAGGAGCTAACATGAGTCTCTTCCCCAGGGCTGCCCCCCTCCCTCCCCATCTACATCAGGACTGTGCTTTCCTCCCAAGGGGGAGGGCCGGGATCTCCCTGCATGTTGCTCCTTGGCAGAACCTGGTAGTGAACCTGGGGTGACGCTGGTGGAGGGCCAGGTCCTGCTGGGCAGACTCCTCCTCAGCAGCCTTGGAGATTCAGCCTGGAGGAAATCGTACAGCTTTGAAACTGGGCAGCTTGAATTCTGTCATGGTTCTGACTCTCAACTGTGTGGCCTTGACCAAGTCACTTCACTGAGCCCAAGGTCCTGCCCCCCACCCCCAATCCCTTTGTCCCACCTTTGCATCCTACTCCCTCTGACATCCAGTGCCTCATGCCTGATCTATGGCAACATCCCTCAAACTGCTGCCCGCCCTTTCCTGCATCTTGCTGTCTCTAACTTCAGTAGACCCTGCACAGATTTTCCTAAAGTGCTATCATGCCCTAGCTCAAGAATCTTCAATGGCTCACTATCGCCCACAGGATATGAAGAATCTGTTGTTGCTTGTCCTATTGCCTCTACTCAGAACTTCTTTTCTCTTTTGATTTCATTTTCTATACTTTACCTACCCTTCAGGCCTCACTCAGGTTCCAACTCCTCTGTGATTTCTTCTATGGAAACGTGCATGAATGCTCTCAAAGTGAGCAGGTGCTAGAAGAGTCACAGAGCTGAATCAGACACACCATCTGCCCTCAAGGAGCTCACTGCCTACTGGGAGAGGTGACTCAAAGACATGGCTGCGGGGGGAAGTAGACTGTGATAACAAAAAGTAGGACAAATGGGGGGAACAAACCAAAGCCAAGTACAGGCATTTCCTTTGCCGAGAGCGACTTAACCAGGCACAGGGCTTCTGCTCAGAGAGGGGATGGGCCTGGGGGCGTGAGGAGAGTGGCTCAAGCCAGGTGGGAGAGGCAGGCCAAAGAGATGGTTCCTGAGAAGGGAGAGATGGACTGGCTGCGGTATGGGGAGGAAATTTGGGAGAAGAGCAGTGCTGGCTCAATAGGAATTTTAGGAAGTTTTGCTTTGTGACATGCCATGTCCCCTTCTCCCTATTCCGTTGTGAAAGCTTCAGTAAAATCTCCATTACTCCATCAGATTTGGGCTGGCCAGGCCATCCCCAGCACTGGCAAGGCCCAGGGCAAGAGTCAAAGGAGGCCTCATCATACTATGTGTCTAAGTATTTTGAAGCCATGAATCAAACGAACTCACTGTTAAGTAAAACATTATCTATCCTCCTACGTTGACAAATCTATCTTTGGAAAGACCTGGATGGTCAGGTTTGCATCCAGAACTTCCCACTCCTTGGAGTTCTGTGCGGAACATGCTATTACAGGAGTGTACCGCAGCCCCCTGCCCTGGTGTGGCCCACCCCCTCCTCTCCCATGTTCTGTTCCAGCCCACACAGCAAGGGGTCTTCTGCTGGGACAAAAAGCATGCAACACCCTAGGCTCTGTGCAGACATCCTGCAAACAGCTGCCCTGTGGCTGCACAGGCCACACTCGGGAGGAAGGGCTGGAAGCAGGCTTAGGCCCCCTGGGAAGGAATTCCAAGAGCAGGGGTTGGAAATGGGGTGGGGCTCCAGTGGTGCATCTTCTTGGCCCTGTGAACCCCGTGTGCTGTGGGGAGGGATGTGACTGGACAAGGGCCACAGCGATGCCCCTGGAGCCGAGGACCAGAGCGGGACCCTTGTCCAGGCCTAAAGGCTGCATGACTGTGGCATTGTGCGTATGTGGGGTGCTGGGGCAGGAGGATGTGACGTGAAGGTGGGAATGTGGCTTAGAGGTGGGCCCGGGGGGAGAGCGAGGGCAGCTCACCTGGCTTCCTTAGCGGCACACACATGCTCCAGGGCTGAGAGAGGGGAGAGGATGTGGGGACTTCCTCCCTGGAGTGGGGACTTGGGGGAGAGGAGGGAGAAGTGGAAGATGCTGGCAGTGAGAGCAGGTTGAAAGGGGAGCAGCGGAGAGAAAGCTGGAGAGAGCTGTTAGCCACCCAGCCCAGGGCCGGTGGCCCTTACGCACCTCACCCCACAGGCAGGAGGGGCTGCTGCCGCTGGGGCTGTGGCTTGGTGAGAGGTGGGCTGTAGGAACCTTAGTCTTTCCTGGTACCGTCCTGAGCTGCTAATTAGCTCTTCACAGTCACACCCTATGTGGGGGTGGGGGCAGGGACTGGGGTGGGGGTGGGGGTGGGGAGGAGCGTGATGAGCTGCAAGGTGCTGAGAGGCAGGGAATGGGCTTAGACTCCCTCGCTTCCACTCTGGGATTCCCAGCACAGCCGCCCTGAGTTCCCAGAGATGCCTGACTGATACTAGTAGTTTAATGCTCATCTCTTCTCAGAGCTCTTTTTCTATGCCCTCAGGGAGATGCGTGCCTCACCTCGATACCCCTCACCCCCATCTCACCCCCATTTCTCCTACCTGACTCCTCCTTGCCTGAGGAAGGTTGTTGTCTGGCCACCCACTCACCCTCCTCCCTGGCATCATTTCTTCCCTCCTCCTTGATACCCCTACCTGGCCCTCCCTTCCTCCCTTCTTGCCACACACCCTCTCTAAAAACCCCCAAATTCTCCCCAGCTCCCTGAAGAACACCCTCCCCCCCATCCCCGCCCCGCCGGTGCCTCCTGCAAGCCCCAGTCTCCCGGTCCCAGCAGCTACACGCAGGCGCAGTGCCCAGGTGGCTCCTCTCAGGTAAATGAAAGCCATAAGTTCCAGGGGGAAATGACGCAGAATGAAGACCCAGTGCCGCTGCCGTTCAACCCCCGGGTCCCTTCAGGGTGTCACACGAGTCTGCACTGACCTCCTCACCTGCCAGTAATTGAATCCCTTTTTCCTCAAGCAACACCAGACAAGTTAAATTAAAAGACATTTCTTGTTGCGTGCTGCTTTCCTGGGTCCTTTAAAGCGACTGACACAGTAGCTGCGTCCCATGTCCCAGTGTCTCATGGCTGTGAATCAGCAGGCTTTACTGGGCTGGCCTGGGAACTTTGCAGCCTGCGCAGTGTCTTCCCTGGCCCATGGTCTCGCCTCTGCTCGGCCCCTTTGGGGAGACCACTGCCTATCTGGGGACATAGCCAGACTGAATGCTAAGTGTTAGGAGCCACTCCCAGCCCCCATCACTCATTGTAAATGCTCTCTAGAATTAATTGAGGCATTCAGTGGGAAATAGGAGTTCGGGAACAGTTATTGATTAAAGAGAGGTACACGTGACCTTAACATAGATCTCTCCGGTTTCGTATTCTCTTGCATTTGAGTTTGTTGACGCAGAGCTTTGCAAATGTTTTAAAAATACTTTGTGAGGAATTGGTTTTATCTCCCAGGTGGAGGGTATGATCATTCAAGGCAGGGACTGACAGATTCTGAAGGGTTAATTTTCAAGTGACCAGTCCCTGTTCAGCTTCCAGGGAGCAGGAGGGGGCAGCAGGGATCTGTCCTAGTGGAGAAGTCCCCTGACCTGGCTTGGGGGTAGGGGGCAGAAGGGCAGGGGACCAGCCAGGACAGAGGTCAAGGGAGATCCCTGGGTCAAACAGGAGCTGAGCTGTGATCAAGACCAGAGGCAGAGAGCTGGGAGCGAGACGTGGGCCATGGCCATCAAAGGGTAACCAAAGACCAAGCCAGAAGGCAGCCCCAGGGGCAAGGGGAAAGAGACAGGGGCCACCAGGAGCCCTGTCCGGACACCGCCAGCCTGCGCAGGAGACAGGCGATGTCCCCTTCTATTCCAGCGGCTCTCTGCTGGTGGTCCTGGACCAGCACCATCAGCATCTTGGGGAATGTGTTAGGAACACCCATCTCAGGCCCCAATCAGAAACCCTGGGATGGGGCCCAGCATCGGAGTTTCAACAGCCCTCCAGGTAATTCTGATGCCTGCCACCATTTGAGAGTCACTTCTCTAGACCACACCCTTGGAAAATGTTTGCTCTGATGGGTACCATTTTCCTTGGAGTTTCAGATCTGCCTAGTGGGCTCAGCCCTCTTGGGGGCCTCTTGCATTAGGAGGGGCTGAGTCTCTGGGAATCACAGCCTTCAATATCCTATTTTTCCATTATTGATGGATGGGAAAATAATGGATATTTTTCAACATCCATTATTCCCAAATGGATTTCAGTCTTTTCATGGTGGGGTGGGAGGACCACATCTTACGTCCTACTTAAAGTTCTACAGGGACCTCCATGTCTCCAAGGAGCCTGTCATTGTGGTGGTGGTGGTGGTGGTGGTGATTCCTCATTTACTGTCCTCAGGGTCCCTACCTGTGCTGGTCCAGGAGTGGGGAGTCAGGCCAATGTCAGGATTCTGGGAGAATCTTCCTGCATGATGGGAATTTCAGCATCTATTCCACACAACAAAAATCGATGCAATTGTGAACATCAGACTGAAGTCTGAGCCCTTCCTGGAAACCATCTGGCCGCTAGGTATCTTGATGCCCAGCCCTGGGCAGGCGGAGGGACCTGGAGCCTATTCCAAATGCTTTCTCCTTCCCTCTGGGGTTTACAGTAGATTCAGAGTTGCAAGAATAATTCTTAGTCTTGGACCATTCCGGATACTTCTTTGTGACCAAAGAAGAGTTAAATAGCTGCAAGGTTGTTGATTTGTTCACAAAGGAAACTGCCCAGAAAGGATAAAGAAAAGCTTCATTTCCTAGCCATTAACTGAAAACCACTTTTCTTAGGACATCTTGACCTCTAAAGTGTTGACTGAACTATCTAGAAAAAAAAATGTAGATAAATGATGTCTCCTTTTAGCACTGAGTACTAGTAAACAAGGTGGGAGAGAAGGAATTTCACCAAGATATCAGCAGAAATGTAACTTCTGAGTAGAAACAGTTTCCTCTCCTCATTACCCATTAATGAGCAAAGCTCTGCCCACAGCACTCTGAATTACTGTCACTGTGCTCAGGTGGTGTGATGGGAACTTGGGGTAACGCCCTAGACCTTTGGCGAGGATTTGTAAAGGAGAGCTGATGGGTGAATGTGTCTCATTCAGGTCGAGGTGTTGTCCTGGGACAAGTCTTGGGCCGGATCTATCATATTTGCAAAGAGAGCAAAGGTCTCTTTGCTAGGTCTTGTGGGGACACAGAGAGGGAAAGACCCACTTCCTGTCCTCAGTGTAGGTCATGTAAGTCATGGGTTATGTTCCTATCATTATATGAATTATGTGAAATCTGTTTGTATGTATAAAATCTTTCATTCACTTATTCATCGAGCAGATATGTTTTGAGCACCTATTATTTATGCAGCCACTTTGGGAGTCTAGAAACATAAATATAATCCAGTTTCCCAGGCCCCAGGATAGTGCTGGGGTCACATTAATGATAATGGCCATATTTTCCAGGTTAAAAAAATTGTTTTTAATCTTTTTTGGGGGGATGGGGGGGAGGGACAGAGTCTAGCTCTGTTGCCCAGGCTGGAATGTAGTCATGTGATCAGAATTTACTGTAACCTCAAACGCTTGGCCTCAAGTGATCCCCTGCCTTGGTCTCCCAAATTGCTGAGATTACAGGCGTGAGCCATGGTGTCCAGTCCAGGTTTTTATCATTCAGGTAGCACTTCCAGCACCATCCCCACTGCAATCAAATTCTCACTCAGTTTACAGCTGGGAGCTCTCAGGGGGTGGTCAACGGGTGCTCACAAAGCAGGTTGCAAGCTGCGGTAAGATCGCAAGATCTCAGCGTCTTCTGTAATCTTCCATCTGAGCTTTTCATCTTCCCCTTTCTGGCCATTGATGTTACTTACCTGAGAAGCTTTTTGAAAAAACTTTTCAAGTATTTGCGGCTGGTTTCCACTGCAAAAAATGCTCGGGTCCAGACCAGAGGGGCTGTCTCTTGATGCTTCTAAAGCTGCCGGCTGTCGAGGCACAGAATGGCGCTACCTTTCTGCAGTAATGAGGAGAATGCTTCTCTCCACTGGGCTGTAGCCTGTCATCTGTGCTTTGTTCTATGCCACTGACCTATGGCCTCTCTTGTCACCAATACCACACTGTGTTGACTATTATAGTTCTATAGTCAATCTTACATCAAAGAGTGTGAGTCCTCTAACTTGGTTCTTTTTCAAAATTGCTTCGGTTATTCTAGTTCCTTTGCCTTTCCATATACACTTTAGAACCAGCTTGTCAATTTCTAAAAAAAAAAAAAAAAAAAAAAGCCAGCTGGGATTTTTATTGGGATTGCACTGAATTTGTAGATTGATTTGAGGAAAGATGACATTTTAAGAAAATTGGGCCTTCTGATTCATGAACAAAGGATAGTTCTCCATTTATTTTGGTCATCTTTGATTTCTTTAATCAGTGACTTATAGTTTTCGGCATAAAGACCCCACACATGATATAATTTTGTTAGATTTATGCTTAAGTGCTGCGTCCTTTGGTAATATTGTAAATGATGCTTAAAATTTTTAAAAATTTCTAATTGGTCATTGCCATGACCAGTATGCAATCAATTTTTACATATTGACGGAGTATCCTATGGAATTGCTACACTTACTTCTAGCAGATTGTATTTCCCTTGGACTTTTTTGCATAGAAAATCATGTTATCTGTGAAGAGAGGCAGTTTTAGTTCATCTTTCCCATCTGTGTGCCTTTGATTCCTCTTTCTTGCCCTATTGCACTTTCTGGGACCTCCAGTATGAAGATGAAGAGAGGGATGGCAGTGACATACTTGCCTTGTTCTCAGTCTTCAGGGAAAAGTTATGCATAGTGCTCTCTTACTATCCTTTTGGGTAATAGGACCCTGTCTGCAGGGTCTGTAGTTATAGCCCCTGCTTCATTCCTGAAATTGCTAATTTGTATCTTCTCTCTTTTTCTCTGTCAGTCTTGTTAGAGGATTGCCAATTTTATTGATCTTTTCAAAGAAACAGCTTTTTGTTTCATTGATTTTCTCTATTATTTTAAATCTCATTGATTTCTGTTGTTATCTTTATTATTTTCTTCTTCTGTTTGTGTTTATTTTGTTATTTTTCTAGGTTCTTAAAGTGGGAAATTAGATTATCGATGTGAAACTTCTCCTCTTTTTTAATGTAAGCATTTAGTGCTATAAGTTTTCCTCTCAACACTGCTTTATCTCTGTCTCACAAGATCTGATATATTGTATTTTCATCTTTATTCAGTTCAATGCATTTTTAAATTTCCATTGAGACTTCCTCTGTGACTCATAAATTCTTTAGAAGTGTGTTGTTTAATTTCCAAGTTTTAGAGGCTTTTCAGTTATATTTCTTTTATTGATTTCTATTTAATTCCATTCTGGTCAGATAACATACTCTGTATGATTTAAATTCTTCTAGATTTGTTGAGGTTTGTTTTATGGCCCAGAATATGGTCTAACTTGACATATGTTCTAGGGACACTTGAAAAGAATATGTATTCTGCCCTTGTTGGGTGGTATGTTATATAAATGTCAATTTGATCCTGTTCACTGATGTTGTTGTTGGATTCTTCCATATCCCACTGATTTTCTATCTAGTTATTCTACCAATTGTTAATAGAGAAGTGTTGATGTTTCCAACTATAATTGTGGATTTGTCTATTTTTTCTTTCATTCCTGTCACATTTTCCTTCATATATTTTTCAGTTTGGTTGTCTGTGTATACATATTTAGGATTATTGTGTCTTTTTGGTGGATTGACCCTTTTATTATTATGTAATGCCCCTCTCTGTGTCTAGTCATTATCTTGGTTCTGGAATATACTTTATCTGAAAATAGTATAGCCACTCCTGCTTTCTTTTGATTAATACTTGCATAATGTATCTTTCTCTATTCTTGATTTCCAACCTGCCTATATTGTTATATTTGAAGCGAGTTCGTTGTAGACAGAATATAGTTGTGTCGTGTTTTTTAATCTACTCTGCCAGTCTCTGCATTTTAATTGGTATATTTAGACCATTTACCTTTAATGCAATTATTGATATATCTGTCCTTAGGTCTGCCATTTTATTTTTATTTTCTGTGCCCCTATTTTTTGTTTCCACATTTTCTTTTTCCTGTCTTTTTGTGGGCTACTGGAACATATTTTAGAATTCCATGTTGATTAATCATGGAATTAATCATACAGTTTTGAGCGTATCTATTTGTATAGCTTTTTAAAGTGGTTACTTTAGATATTACATTATATATTCCTAATTTATCACAGTCTACTGGTATACACATTTTCTCAGAGTGAACTGTAGAAAACGTATTTTCCTTTATGTCTCTTTCTCCTCCCTGATTTATAATATAATTGTCTTAAATATTTGCAACCACATCTGATAGTGTTATAATTTTTGCTTCAATCATCAAATATAATTTAGAAAACTCAAGAACAGAAGGAAAATGGGAATTTACTCATCTTTTTACTTTTCTGTCTTTGTGTTTTCTTCCTGAGGTACCGAAGTTCCTTGGGATAAAAATCATTACCTTTCTGTTTAGAGAGCTTCTGCTAGCCATTCTTTTAATATAGATCTCCTGGCAACAAATTCTCTTAGTTTTCCTTCATCTGAAAATGTCTTGATTATCTCTCCATTCCTGAAGGATTTTTTGGGCTGGATATAGAATTTTGGGTTGACATTTCTTTTCTTTCAGTTCTTTTCTTTCTTGAAAATGTTGTGCCATTTCTTTCTGGCCTCTGTGACTTCTGATGAGAAATCACTGTCATTCAAATTGTTTTCCCTCTATAAGTAAGGTGTCATTTTTTTTTTCTCATTGCTTTCAAGAATTTTTCTGTCTTTGGTTTTCAAAAGTTTGACTGTGATGTGTCTTGTTATGGATTTGCTTTGGTTCATCCAGTTTGGGATTTGTTCATCTTCTTGAGTTTAGAGGTTTTTGTATTTTGCCACATTTAGAAAAATTTTCAGCCATTATTTCTTCATGTACCTTTTCAGTCCTGCCCTCTTTTTCCTCTGCTTCTAGGACTCTGATGACATGAACAGTGAATGTTAGATCTTCTGTTATAGTCCCACAGTTTCCAGAGGCTTTGTTCATTTTTTTAGTCTATTTTCTCTATGTTGTTAGATTAGATAATTTCTATTTTTCTATCTTTGAATCCATTTAGTCTTTCCTTTGTCCTCTCCATTAGTGTTCTGGAGCTCATCCACTGATATTTCAAATTTTGGCTGTTGTATTTTTCTGTTCTAAAATTTCCCTTTAGTTCTTATTTATATTTTCTAATTTTTTTTTCTGAGACTTTTTCTTTATTAAGACTTTTTTTTTTCATTTGTTTCAACTGTGTAATCATTTGTTGAGGTATTTTTATGATGGCTGCTTTAAAATTTTTGTCAGATAATTCTACCCTTTCTGTTATCTTAATGTTGGTGTCTTTTGATAATCTTTTCATTCAGTTTGAGAGCTTCCTGCTTCTCAGTATGATGCATGCTTTTTGATCAAAACCTGGACATTTTGGGTATTATGTTATGACACTGAATATTGTTTAAACCTTTTGTTTTAACTGGCTTTCTCTGATACTGCTCCAGCAGGGGAAGGAGGGCATCACCTGTTACTGCTAGGTGGGGGTGTAAGTCCCCCATCCAGCCTCCCTTGACACATGAAGGGAGGGCTGCTCACTACTGCTGGGTAGGAGTGGTTGGTTGGCTCCATACTAGGCTG
Organism: Microcebus murinus; assembly: GCF_040939455.1. Taxonomy (NCBI): domain Eukaryota; kingdom Metazoa; phylum Chordata; class Mammalia; order Primates; family Cheirogaleidae; genus Microcebus; species Microcebus murinus. Next base: position 27,624,618 of record NC_134117.1, on the reverse strand, counting down.
CTTTGATACTTCCCTGGTGAGATGAGTAGAAGTGCTTGTCACTGTTCCTCACATGCCTTCACCAACACCACAGGGAGGGGTGGCCTTGCTATCACTGAGTGGGGGTGAAGATTTTGACTCTCCAGTTGGCCATTGCTGGGGTGTGTGTGTGTGTGTGTTTGTGTGTGTGTGTGTGTGTGTGTGTGTGTTGGTTAGGGGATTGGAGTAGGGAATGTTTCCATAGTTCTTTTTGTGTTGTCCAGCTGGAGTAGAGCAGTCATTGTCTAAATGTTTTCTGTCTTGCTAAGCTGCCCCTTTTCTGATCATGCGGCTGGAGAGAGCAGTTTGGGTTTTTTTTTTTGGTCTGTGCACATTGCTGGCTTCTTTAGCAGCAAGTCTGGGATGTACACGAGGCAGAAAGAAAACCTAGGGAACTCACTGTCATGTCATTCCTTGGGTGCCAAGGTCCTTAGCTGGTTTGCCTTCTTCTCTCCACCTTTCAGAGTCTCCTTGTGTTTGTTTACACATAATGCCCAAGGCTTTTGTTTGTGTTTAAATCACCACTGAGTAGGGGAGACAAAATAAAGTACTATCTCATCTTCCAAGAAGCAAAAGTCCATGTTTCCTCCTCTTTTATTTTCTGAAGAGTTTATGTGGGATTGGCATTATTGCTTCCTTAAATGTTTGGTAGAATTTTCCAGTGAGGCCATCTGAGCCTGGGATTCTCTTTTTGGAAGATGTTTAACTGTGAATTTCTTTAATATTTATGAGATTATCTGAGTGATTTATTTCTCATTGAGTAAGTTTGGTGGTTTGTGATTTTCATGGAAAATCTATTGTCTATTTCATCTAAGTTGTCAAATTCATCGGCATAATTTTTTTTTAACATTTCCTCATTTTATTGTTAATGTCTGTAGTGATATCCTTTGTTTCATTTCTATTATTGTGTATTCTCTCTTTTTTCTTGGACAGTAAGATCTTGAGGAAGACAAGCATTATCTTATGAGGCAGCTACCTCAGCTGAGGGCTTTAAATGATGTCCATTCCATGGGCTGGATCTTCTAAATGTGAAGATCCTCTCTAGTAAAGGGGAGAGGGTGTTCCTGCCAGCCCAGGGCCTTCAGGTGAGTCTGAGGGTTCACAGATTTCAGACACATTTTCCTTCATGTCTCATCCTAGAGCTTAGGTGTACGCCTTCCCTATCTGGGTCCTGACTTTAGCATAAGAACCTTGTTGCAATTGTGTATCCATATCCCCTGCAGTTTTACCACCTAATAATAAATCCTGTGTCTAGTTTTCAGCACTCTGCCATATGGCTGTAGAAGATGAGAGTCTCTTTAAATGCTGCCAGGGAGAGCTTCCGGCTTCCACAGCATACTCAGAGTTGATAATTGACTGAGCCTGTTGTTTTCTTTCTGTAGGATTTCTAGGACAATATTTTAAAAGTCATTCAATTCCATAATCCTAATTATTATCTTTGTTACCTCAACATTCAAGTTCTACAGTTATTGCATGAGCCAATATTTTCCCTTCCACCTGCATGTCATCCCAACGCACCACCAGCGAGAGTATTAGTATTTGTGAGCTACAGCACAGAACTGAGGGTGTGAACCACACCCACTCACCACCATTCATGCAGTCATTTTGCTTGTGAGCCAGTAGGTGGTCCAGTCCCAGAATCCCATCCTGAGGGTGTGCTTCTAGAAACACTTTTGGTACCAGTGGAATTAGTGTGGGTTCCCCTGAAGGCAGTGCCTGAGACAAGGCCTAGGGCACACATTGTTTACATGGGAGATCATTCCAGAAAGCAGAGGTAAATTACCAAGAAAAAGGATACCTACAAGGGAGAAAAGCCAATAGACAATATAACATTGAGCTGGTTACCATGGTAAGTAACTAGGGCCTGTCCACTGGGGACCCTCTTTGGAGGGATGTGCCCAAGAATTTTCCCATTAAGGATGGGAGTCTGGGGCACTTGTTCCCCAATTCTTCCTCCCTCTGTGTCCTCCATTGTGGAGGGCTGCCTTGGGGGCATTGGCCACCCAGGGGGGTATGGCAGGGAGGATAAAAAGCATTTGCTGTGAGAGTGGCATCTGGGTGCAATGACAGCCACACCCAAACTCTCTTTCAGTATGGTTTGGCCTTGTGGCATGACCCCAGCATAGTGCCTCGGTTTCTCCTATCCAGATCCTAACTCTGCTGGTCTCTTAGTCGACCAGGTTTTCTCGGCTGCTGGCTCTCTCCTATGAGACCCAGCCTGCTTTTCCGGGGTGTTGATGCCCTGCCTGACTCTGGTGAGGGGTGGGGAGAGGAGGAGGTAGGCACAGCCTGATTCTACTTTCAGACACCAGCTGTACCCGTGGGTTGAATAGTGGCCCCAAATAAGATATGTCCCAGTCCTAACTGTAGGAATCCGTGAAGGTGACTTAATTTGGTAAAAGGGTCTTTGCAGATACAATTGAGTTAGGGATCTTGATATGAATTTATTCTGGATTTAGTGGGCCTAGTATGTTTATAAGAGACAGGAGAGAGAGATTGGAGAAGACACATGAGTGCAGGGGAGAAGGTCATGTGAACGTGGAGTTGGAGATTGGAGTGATGCTGCCACAAGACAGAGAGAGGGAAGAGACAAGGGCAGGTTCTCCCCGAGAGCCTTCAGAGGGAGCGTGGCCCTGCTGACACCTTGATTTGGGACCTCTGGCCTCCAGACTGTAGGACAGTAAATTTCTGTTGTTTTAAGCCACAGATAATTTGTTGTCGCTGTTCTAGGAAATGAATACATCAGCCACAGGCTCAAACCTTTGCTGTGAGAGAATCAAGTGCCCCAAAGGTGGAGCAGCTGCCCCACTGCCGAATTTCCTCTGGTTGCTGGAAGCGCCCTCTCTGGGGGTCTGCCCTGCCACCCCCCATCCCACCCCCGTCCTCAGGGGCCTCAGCCCTGGTACAGCTGCAACGTGGCTATGTCTGATAATCCACTTGATATTGTCTTGACTTGTGTGATGTCCCACTTTACCCTGAAGTGGCTTAGTGCACAGGTCCTGCCCTACCAGAGACATGGGACACAGTCTCTCTACTTGTCACCCCTCTGGTCTTTCCTAGTAGACCCCTGGGGTGATATGGGTCCATTAGCTCGTGTTGCTTGGAAATGGTAGAGACCAACTTTGACTAATTTAAACAAAAAAGGAATTTATCAGAAGGACACAGGGAATGTGAACAATCTAGTCTGGTAAGAGGCGGGCTGACAGCTGGGAGACCGGTCACTGGCCAAGGGCAGTTGATCCAGGTTGCCACCAGTGCGATGCCTCTGCCTGAGAAAGGCAGATTGGCCAGATGAGGTTCTGGGCCAGGCCTCTCTCAGGGGAAGGGGATGGAGGGTGGGAAGGGGACTCTGCGATAGTCCTACCAAGAGGTCATGGAATGGGGAGGGTGTAGTTCCTCAAAGGGAAAGTGAAGTGTGGGTACCAAAAAGGGGAAAGGACGCTGGGTGGACAAGAACACCAGCCGCCCAGGACAGGGACACGAGCCTGTCGTTCTGTTCCTCTTCCTGCCCTGACTCCCACCACACTCACTCCCTCCTCCCACGCAGCTCCTCGGAAGGGCTAGGGAAAGCCACAGATTGTATTTTTGTTGTTGTTGTTATAGCTTTAGAGGATACCTTGAGTCAGCAATGAGCAATAATTAGACTGTGATCGTTCTATTTAAGTGCTTCACTTAATCAATTTCAATCGCCCATGCTGTCTCCTGGTATTGATTATAGAGTCCCTCATTCTGGAAATCTTAAAGCACCCTCCTGGGATGCTACCACTGACACTGTGACTCTCGTAGGCATGCGAACACCCTGTGCTGAAGCAAACCTTTCTGTGTGGTTGCTTGAGATCCTTTTTCATCTTAATTGTTTCTGAAGACAGGACAGAACGGCAGCTCCTTCCATTGCTAATCTGCATCTAAGTGGGAAGGAGCGGCCCGGCTAATGGGGGCATGCCGCCGTTCCCAGGAGGGGAGGATGGGGTCCACTGCGCCAGGTGCCCTTTCAGAGAAGACACAGGGCGAGGCCTAGAGATTGGCTGTGACCCTTTGTGAGGATGGCAATTGAGGAGAGGTGACCCTGCACAGATACTAGGCCACCCTGTTTACCTATAATCATCATTGTGGGCAACAAGGCTCAGGCCTGGCCAGGGGTGCAGGTCAGAAGGTAGGGCCTGGAGCTGCCTCAGGTCTAGGCAGTGAGAAGAAGGGAGGAAGGGCTGAGGTCAAAGGCCAGGGGGCCAGCTGCAGCAGTTTCCAGCCTGGCTGCACACCGAAAACACCCATGCCTCTGTGGCCAGGAAGAGCGAGCTGGCAGCACAGCTGGAGACACCTGAACGGGAGAGGAGGTGGGATGTCGTCCCGGGTGTATCAGCCAGGGTTCTCCAGGGACACAAAACCAATAGAATGTGTGCACGCGCGCGAGATCAGATTTATTAGGGGCATTGGCTCATGCAGTTTGAAGGCTGAGAAGTCCCACGATAGGCTGTCTACAAGCTGGGGACCCTGGGATGCCAGTAGTGTGGCTCAGGCCACGTCCGAAAGCCTCAGAACCAGGGAAGCCCATGGTGTAATTCTCAGTCCAAGGCCGAAGGCCTGAGAACCTAGGGTGGGGGCTGCTGCTGGGGTCAGTCCTGGAGCCCAAAGGCCAGAGACCCTGGAGTTCTGATCCAAGGGTGCGAGGACTAGAGTGTCCCGGCTCCAGGTAAGAGCGGAAATTGCCTTCCCTCTGCCTTTTTTGTTCTATTTGTGCACCCAGCTGATCGGATAGTGTCCACCTATATTGAGGGCGGATCTCCCTACTCAGTCCCCTTACTCACATGCCAACCTCCTCCGAAACAGCTCACAGACACACCCGGAAGTAACGGGCTACCGGCTCTGCAGGTATTCCTTAATCCAGTCGGGCTGACACCTAAAGTTAACCGCCACGGTGGGTGCAAAGAGCTGAGGCCCCTCAGCGCAGCACAGGCAGGCTGGTAGGGATGGGGATGCCTGAGCCAATGGCCTGGTCACTGATCAGAAGCTTTGCGTTGACATACGGATATGAGCAAGGTGCCCCTGCCCTTCTCCCGTGCCTGTGCCTGGGAAATGCTCCACAGATTGTGAGTGAACCCCGGAATTTGAGCAAGAAATATGGTTGGTTATCAAGAAAAAAGGGAAAGTTAAGCTTTCCTTGGTAGGGGAGTGATTCAATAAGCCCTGGGATAGCCCTATTATGGAATACAGAGCAACAGAGAAAAGGAATGAGGAAAACACGGAAGGTTTCCAGACATGTTGTACAGTGAAGAAAGCACGTTCCACACCAGTGCATGTAGAAGCATGCCATTTGTGTGCACGATGAGAAGCTCAAAATAGACTAGTATGCAAATGAATTTTTAAAAAAGTATTAAAGATGCCTGACCGATGATTGACAGGGTCCCCTCCAGGGAAGGAGGTGAGACTGGGAAAGGAGGACACTCACTTTGTGCACTTTAGGCTTTGCTTTTTGTTCTACTTTTTCTTTTTTAACAACTAACATGCGTTCCTATATTACTTGCATAATTAAAATGACTTTTAAATATTAGAAGTGCAGTCAGCGCTCTGTATCTGGGAGTTGCATATCCTTAGATTCAATCAACTGTGAGTGGAAAATATTCAGAAACAAAACCATTAAAAAATAATACAGCAATAAAAATAGTACAGATAAAAAAATACAGTATAACAGCTATTTACGTAGCATTTCCATTGCATTAGGTGTGAGTAATCCAGAGCTGATTTAAAGTAGATAAGAGAAGGGTGTGTGTAGGTTATATGAAAATGCCATTTTATATCAGGTCTTTGGGTTCCTGCAGAGGGTCCTGGAACCAGCCCCACCTCCCCTGCAGATAACAAGGACGCCCACACAGTTATAAAATGTGTGTGAGGAGGGTTGTGATAGTTTTGTTGTATAGTTGAGGGGACAATGGTGGCTGGCTATGCATGGCCAGGAGGGGGGGTGAGTTGAGAATAACTCCCATTGCAGAAAATTTCAAATCCTGGTGTGCAGCAGAATTATCAAGGGGCTGGTTAAAATGCAGATTTCCAGGCCTTGTTGCAGCCACACTGATGTAGGATGTCAGAGTGAGGCCCACACGTCTGTGTTTGACTCAGTCTCCTGCGATTTTGACACCAGGGGACACCAGGGAACCCTTGAGGCCATCCTGTAACAATTTATATAACCACCTCCCTCTCGTGGCTCTGCAGCCAGAAGGCAGGACACGGCCTTGCTGGGTAACTGGCAGGGCCACTTCTTCCTCTGCATAAGACACCAGGTGGGAGAGGCTGGCGGGAGTGTTGTGTGGGGCAGCACTTCCTACAGACATGCTTCGCGGGGTAAACCCCATCCTTCCCTGCTGCTGCTGGCTACTCGGTGCCTTGAGCTGGGTGTGCTCCTCCCGTGGGAACTTCATCTGTCGAAGGACAAAAGTAACAACTCAAACTTCCCTGGGCAGGTTTAAAAACAGACATTTCTGAGTGACCCAGATCATCTGTCCCCAGCTCATTTTGAATTCTAAGCAAGTAGGGAAAACTGGCATTAATTAAATATTTAATTCACGTCCATTAAGGCTAGAATATTGGTTTTCATTCAAATTTATGACACGGTTGTATTTTTTATAGCTGCTCATATATTGCATGTAGGCCATTGGTTCTCTTCACATAATGAAGTGTTCAGTATATTTATGCCCATTTTATAGGATTTGGAGTATAACTTGAGTATTTTAGGTGATTATGAAGACATGCAGTATTTGCTTTATGGCATTGTTGGTGGCATCAGTGATAAATTTGCTGTTGAGTTGCCACCGATCAGTCCAGTAACCACCACTTACAACCCTGGGCCTCTGGGAAAATATGGGCTGCTTTATAGCAATCTATTTTATTATTCAGTTTTCAGGAACCTGTTGAAACAAATATGAGTTTGTTTGTACATTTACGAGGTGGGAGGTGGGGATTGAAGGTCCCTTTACCTCGTGTGGCCAAGGCAAAGTGGGGAAGCAACCTTCTGCGATTTAAAACACGAGTTTAGAGACTCATTGTGGACAGAGGGGGCTGTGAGTGATGGATCTGCGTAGGTGGGAAAGGAACACACGGGTCTCGCTCTTTTGTTCAGCCTTCCGGAAGTTCTTGACCTGGGCCTCTGACCTTTCAGGAGTGACTCTGCCATCTGCTATGAGGAGCTGTAGGATTTCTGGTTTTCTACCATCAACAAAACTGATTGTCAAAGTCAGTTTTGGCTCAGTGGTGAAAACTGGGCCAGAACTAAACCTTCTTCCATTTGGTGTAACTTCACATTTCTAGAATGGATGGAGTTGGCTCCACCCTGTTGTATGTAACATAAGAGCTGGGAGAGAGCTTAGAGATCTGAGGTCCAACGGCTTTCTTTGAAGATTAAAAAAAAGAAAAGAAAAGAACCTAGCAACAAACAATCAAAACTAACTTGTCCTGACAACATACCCTGTGCCAGCCCTGTGCTCAGGGCCGTGCAAGCTTGGCCTTATGTAGCTCTCAGGGTAGCCCGTGAAACAGCACTCTTGCCATCTCCATTTGCAGATGCGGAGAGCGGAGCCCAGTGAAGTGGAATAACGTGTCCACAATCACACGGCCAGACAGTGGCTCAGCTTTGAACGAGGTCTTCCTGATCCAAAGCCCAGGCTCTCAACCATCTGCTTTGGGGACTCTTTGTTCAGCCGGGGAGGGGCGGGTTAGGGCCTGAGATCCCAGGGAGACGAGGAAAGGCAGAAGGCATAGGGATGGTTTGGAGAGAGAGTTCAGAGACCACCGCACGTTTGTTTGGCCACGTTTTCCGGAATCCATCTCTATCTTCCGGATCATACTAGATCCAGATCTACTCCCTGGCCTGCCAGTCTGGGAACGGTTCCCACACTACTGGAGATGTCTCCATGGTGAAGAAAAGCATTTTCAGATTTTTGCATGTTTCTACAAAATATCTTTGCCTCAGTATTTCTGGGAGAGTTTTGTCCCCCTGTGGTGTGGGGGGAGCCCATGTGGGTCTGAAGCCTTTATTTAGAGCTTCTTGTGATGTTCAGCACAAAGCCTGGCCACGTAACAAGTGGCACACCACAAATCGTGACCTCATCAAACCTCAAGAGTCAAGCTCAGTAAGAACTTGAGGTTCAGAGAAGCAGAGACGCCTGCCTCCAGGCACACAGCAGAATCCCAACTCAGACCCACTTCTCCTGGGACCCACCTCCTCTCTGCCTGCAAAGTTCATGTCCCACTGTGTCCAGCTGAGGCTTCAACTTGCGGTGTTTTCATCTGGGGAAAGCCCAGATGGCTCATACTCACACTGGTCACCATGTCATTCCTTGACTTCGTCTTTATTTCAGTTTGCTGGGTTTCCACCCTCTACCTTGACAGGTAGATGACTTTGTTTTCAGATAAAAGTCAAAAAGAAAGCTTATGCATTACTGGTAAGAAAACAACATGGTACTGCCACTCTGGAAAACAGTTTGGCAATTTCTTATAAAGTTAAACACATGCTTATTGTGTAATCCACCTTACTCCTGGGTGTTTACCCTGAAGAAATAAAAACATGTTCACACAAGGATGTTTGCACATGAACGTTCATAATCACACACACAAACGCTCCTTGAAGCAGTCCAGGTGTCTTTCAGCAGGTGACTGGCTAAATGGTGGTGTGTCGTGCAGTGGAATGCTGCTTAGCTTGAGAGGAACAAGCTACTGCCACAAGCAGTGACACGGGTGAGTCTCAGAGGCATCATGCGGAATAGAAGAAGCGGGTTTCAAAGACTATGGACCATATGACTGCACTTATAAAGCATCTGGGAAAGGTGAAACCGTGGTGACGGAGAACAGAGCAGTGGTTGCCAGAGGTTATGGAAGGGGGAGAGTGTGGCCACGAGGGGCAGCATGAGTTTCTGGAGTGACGGAACTGTCCGCATCCTGGTTGTGGTGATGTGTATGTGAGTCTATAGGTGTGTTAGAACTCATGAAACTCTATACCAAAAACAAAACAAAATAAAAACAAAATGGAAAGGATCCATCTCTGCTAGGACAGTCTAGCTCTGATGGCACCTGGAAGAGGGACTTCGCATGGAGCAGGCGGTTCTGGGCCAGTCTTTGAGGGCCCTGCCTTTCCGCTCTCCAGACCAGCCGCGCAAATCCAGGCCCAGCTCCCCATCGGCAGCAGCTGCCTCAGCTCCTGGAGGAAGCTCCACCCTGACTGTCCTCCCCCTCTCCACGGGGCTGGGAGGGGGCAGTTTGCCACCTTCAAGATTTCCTCTGGACTCCTTTGGGACTGGCCAAGAGGCACCAAGGCCCTTGTCCTCTGGATAGCCCTGGGGGGACAGAGGTGTGACTCACACGTGGTTGTTCCTTTGGGCTATGCTCCCTTCCTTGGGATTCCAGAGAAAGGAAGCCCACCTTCCACTCCCACGCCCCAAAGCACACACCTACCCACAGGGACACCAGCAGCTATTCTCTTCTGCTACTGGGAAAAGTCTCCTGGAAGCAAACTAACCTGAATTGGCCAACCCAGCCGGGAGCCCAGACGTGCCGGCATGAATAACCTGATCGTGCCGGGAAGGGGAACCGAGGGCGATCGGCTCCCAGGGTGATGGTAGCGAAGTTGGCGGTGCCTTCTGGCCCTGTCTGGGCCGAGCCCATGTCTGAGGCCGGGAGCTCTGTGGGTCACCCACGTGCCACAGGGTCACACCAGAAGGCAGGAGGAGAAAAGGCCAGGTGGTGACATTAACCGTTTATGGTTCCAGAAGGGAAGTTCTCGCAGTGGCAGCTCGTGGCACGAGTGACTGGCAAGGCCTTGGCGTGGAGCCGGCGATCCTGGCGGGCTGGGGCTCTGGCCTCAGCTGCCAGTACTTTTCCCCACTTACTCATCTGACTCAAAAACAACTCCACCCACGTGCGGTGAACACCGCCCTGCATTTTCACCTTTGGGCTATCATTCCAAGGAAGAAATATCAGCCCAGGAGGAAAGTTTTGGCCAAGTTCAAAGAGAAGCACTTGGGGAATGGAAAGTCCTTTGAAACCTTGCTTGGATGGTGACTGCCTGACCCAGATTTTCCCATTTCAAAAATATGCTCAGAGCTCAAAGGCACGGTGTCATGTAGACATGGGCGTGACGGAGTCACGGGGAAAACACATCAACCAAGCACAGCTGGAGCCTTGCTCAGAAAAACCTCAAGCCTGAGTGTCAGGCCAGACTCCAAAGGTCAGCCTGGCTGTGGCCTGTTCCTGTGGGGGCCTCTGGGGACACCTGAGGAGGGTGAGGCTTGAGCCACCCAGTGTCCCTCGATAGGTCTGCTCCTGTCTAAACAGGATGCCCCTCTCCTGGGTGTTCCCATTTCCTGGGTGTCTCAGTTCCCCAGAGGCGGGTGCTGAGACCCAGGGGGTGACCCCAGGAGCACAGTGTGGCTGCTCCACTGGGCTACGTTTCTGCAGCCTGGTACAGGTACAGTGCTAGTGACAATGGGCCAATGCAAAACGCTATACGTGTCCCAGCCCCTCCCCCACACTTCCTCCTTCTAGCAGGGCAAGTGGGTTTGGTCCAACAAGGACAATATCTGGTCTCATCCTCACCAGCATCGAGGAGATAGTTCCTCATACTTTGTTCCCCTTCCCCAATAGGAAGGAAGGAAGGGGCAGAAACGCTGAGATGAAAGGAAGGAGCCTTCTCTTGGTTCCTAGTCTCTAGAGTGTGGCTGTTCAGCCTTGAATGCCCATGGCCATGGCAAGCTTGGGTCTCGCCCCAAACCCAGCTACCTAGGGCCATTGCAGTTCATGGTTCTCAAAGCGTCAGATCAAAGCAAACTTTATCTTAGCTTTTGTGCTGTGTCCCTAATTCTCCCACTTGTGGCTGTCAGATGCACTGCCAGACAGTGTCCCTCAGCCCCACCCCACGGTTCTATATTCTGCTTTGTGGTGCTGAGGCTGGGACTCTGCAAACCGCAGCTCCCTTTGCCAGCTGTTTGCTGCTAGGTTCTCCCAGCGGGAGGCTGGAAGGAGGCAGGGGCAGGGGAGGGAGCTGGGCCTCCCTCCTTCCTGATTGGCGTCTGTTCCTGGCAACCTCACCCCAACAACGGGTCTTCGCCCTGGCGTCCCAGTCAGTTCCAGTTTCCAGCTTTCCTTTGCACCCTTCTAGAATCAGCCGTGCCGTGCCCCTTGGATACACCAGCTCCTCGCCCTCCCCAGGCAGCTGCTCGCCCCAGTTTCTAGGCTCTGATAACCCCCACCCTTCCCTTTATTCCTGCCTGCAGGTGGTAGTGGCATTTTTCAGTTATTCGCTCTGTTACCTCAATGTGTCCCCTTCCCTTTGTTGTCCATTTTGTCTTTTCAGTCCTCCAATTCTCTAGATTAGATCCTCTCTGTTAAAATAACTGCTGTCGTTTCTGTTTCTCTGACCAGACACTGACTGGTACAGACCCCACAGCGCCAAGCAGACGGCGCGAGGAAGCTGTAATTCACCAGCTGCATCAAAGGAGCAGGTGGCCGCAGCTACCCTGTGACCACACTGTGCTGGGGCCATTCCAGCCCCAAGCAGCAACCACCCTGATCCCCTGGGCAGCCAGTGTAAGCTGATCGTGGGCAAAGTTCCAGTTCCCTTAGTCCTGAGAAGTAGTGAGGCCTTTGTGCAGGGTCTCCCGAGCTCCCTGGAAGGCGGGATGATGGCAGCAATGGCCAGATCTCCTGGGGCTGGCAGAGCCCTCTGCTCCCCAGATGGCTACGAGACAGCCCTGCCGGCTCCCGACCTCTGTGGCCCCCTCCCAGGTAGTCCCCACCCTTGGGTGCCCACCTCCTAGTCGGTCACCAGGGGATGGTCCCCTCCATGCCGAGGCTCTGAGCAGGCAAGGTCCCCGTAGGGCCCAGCTGGGAGCGAGCAGGAGATTCCCACATGCACAGCAGCGAGGGTCGAGCTTTTCCCGGCTCAGGGGCAACATCCCCCATGGAGACTCAGTGGTCGAGAACCCAATGGTCCACCGTCCCCACCTTGCCATGTCACTGATGGAGAAACCGAGACCCAGAGAGGTTAGGCAGCTTGTCCGAGGTTACACAGCTTGTTAGAGGCAAGTCTGTGGCTAGGGCCGAATTCTCTGTCTCTGGAGAGCACCCAGCTCTTCTCACGAGCCGCAGAGATCACTCGGCCTACGAGTCTCTGCGGGTCAGCTGAGGTCAGCTTGCTTCTGCCCAGGATCCTCTTCACGATTCCTGGGACGTCAGCAGAGTTCTCTACTTCCTGATCTAGCCCCGAGCGTCCTCTGAGTCCCCTGCCCCTCAAGCTCTTCCTTATTCTCCATTTCTGGCCCAGCCCCCCTGATTCTCTGCCTGCCCCACCCAGCCCCAAAGCCGTTCTGCCCCTCTAGGGGTTTGGGGCTGTCACCGCCCTTACCAGTGAGCCCTTGGCAATGAGCCCTGGCAGTTGGATTATGCAAACAGTGGCGTAATGGAGGGTCTTTCCCTGGAACCACGGGCAAGTCCAGCCCCATTGCCCCACAGGCATTGATTTAGCTGTCTTTAGCCAAAACACTGTTTTTCCCAAATTGCAGGCTTGTGGGTACCATTTTTCTGAGGGTTCTTGGGAAGATGAGGGCAACGATATCCTTAAGAGTTCAGACTCCATCCTGCTGATCACCCCGGGCTACTCCCCAAGGCCTTTTTCTCCTCGAGTTTGTCTGTGCAGAAGAAAGGAAAGACATGGTTTCCCTTTGAGTAGTCAAAGCAAAGAGGATTTTACAAATCACATCTAAAGCCGTCACCCCCAGGCGCGACATAACAGAACCTCAGCTTGTGTTTGTGGTGTGAGACTGTTTACTCTAGTTCAGGGGCGCCCGAGTCTGATGTACATCAAAATCTCCTGGGAAGTTGTTTAAAAATAAACTCCTGCCTGCCACCCCTGAACTTTCAAAACAGAGTCCCTAGGGGTTAGGGATATGAGGATCTGTATGTTTTGAAACACTCTCTGAAAGATAGTGACGTTCAGCCAGGCTGAGAAGCGCCTCCCAGGCAGACCACAGCGAGCCGGAGCTGCTAGCACATTGTGGTGGAAGAACAGGATGCCGAGCAGGGTCTGCAGTGCATGGAGAATGGAGCTATGCAGTTAAACCCTTGGAGGCTGAACATTCGTCCTAGAATAGGCTCTGCAGGGACAGATTCTGGGCCGAGCTCTCTCAGTCCTTCTTGGTCAGGAATGTCTCCTTCAGGGTCAATGCTGACTCTGAAACCAAGAGACCCCCCCTGTCACTCTGGTATCCTCCCTTGCCAGGGACACCAGGTGACTCTGGGACTGCACACACCTATGGGGCATCCCTGCAAATGCAATGTCTGCAATGTTTCCCACCGCGGCCCCCACGCAGTAAGAGTTATCGAATGGCAAAGGTAGGACCCACATTGACAAGGACCATTAACTTTTTATTCTACATGAGTCTAATGACAAGAAAAACACATTTTTAAAATATGTGACTGAAGTACCTCTGCCTTATCACTTCTAAAGTTTTATTGATCTATCTATCATACAGTGTCTTAACAACTTTTATACATCCACCAACACTGGAAGGGGTCTTTATTGGCAGTCAGAGTGCTGTTGGGTGTGTGCCCACCTGTCTCCCTGGGAATGGCTTCCCCTGCTCAATGGCTGTGGCGCTGCTGGGTGACCCGCCCCAGTCTGGCCTGTCTGGCTCAGGGGGGACTCCAAACAGGTGCAATCAAATTTTTTCTTCCCATAGATGGGAATTGGGACTGAGAAAATGGAGTCAGTCTGGTTAATTGTCTATTCCAGACCTACAACGTGAGTACTCACCAACACTGGGGGCAGAGTGTGCCCGGTGGATGGAAGAGCAGAGACAACCGACCTACCGAGGGAGAAAGGAGATGCATGGAAGAGCAGAGAGGGGAGACGGTGAGGGGTCCCATGACCCCTCCTAATTTCCAACCCTACTGAGGTGTGGCACTTTCATGCTCTTGGCTTCCATAAGACACCACCATGTCCTTGAGATGCAATCCCTTTTTTGTTCACGTAACCCAACACCCATTCTTTATTACTTGCAACCATTAAGTCCTAACCCATGAATAGGGAAAGTGCTCCTGATCCAGAGATTGGCAGGGTGCAAGGGCAGCCTTGGCATAGCATGGGGGTTAACATGGATATTAATGTTAGGGGTTCATTATTGAGCACCTACTATATGCCGGACACAAGATAAGTTTTTATATTCACCAACCTTTTAAATCTCCACAACATCCCTGAAAGGCAAATGTTAGCTCATCTTACAGAAAAGGGAGCTGAGGCTCTAGGAGAAGAGATGACCTTTTCAATTCACTTCATGAAGGGTAGAGCTGAGATTCAGACTCAAGCCTGTGGCACTTGAAAATCCATCCTCTTTCAGCTACACCACACCGAGAGACTGAAGAGGACGCAGACACTGGCAGGCTGTTAGCAGTAGATGCAGCTGGTCTATGGAAGGTAGAAGGTAGAGAAGCAGAGGCCCAGACCCAGCTTGAGGCCTGAGGGTCCACTGGGTCCAAAAGAGTTTCCTGCAGCGTCTGTCCAGGACCCTGGAGAGCTCCCAAAGTGCCTCAAAGACTAACCCATTTTGCTCCTCACAGCCAACCACAGACCTACCTGGTGGTTCAGCCTCTACCATGAATCCCCGGATGTTGCCGGCTGTTCACCAGAATCCGCAGGAAGGGTTTATTCCCTGCAACCCTGGGGTTTATCCTGGACCACCCTGCCCCTCCCACCCTGCACCACCTCGCTGTAAGTCTTCCTCTGCATCGGCTATTGGGAGGGAACGCAGATTTAGGGAGCTCATGTCTCCGTATCCAGAGTTGAAAATAACTCAAACAATCTCTTTCAAACTAGCCCACCTTTTCATAGATGAACTGACTAGCAAATGTGATCTGTTAATCATGCCAAGCCTCCTTTGGCAAAGGAAAACCAAACTGGCTGCTTTGCATAATAAAAGGGTAAAATTACGAGCCGTACAGGGAACAAATAAGGCTTGATCATTCAGGCTCGAAATTTGTGACTGAGCCTCCTTGCACTTGCCTTTCCCGTTCGCTCCACTGTCACGTGTCTGCCCTCGCCAACGGCTGTTTATTTTTAACCCACGTTTCCCCAAAATAGATATTAATAATTTTCCTGCAGCTTCTCTGGCAGCATCCTCTACATCGACCAAAAGCAAGAATATTTCCTTAACCATATGCATTTGGGGTTTTCTTTGACACTGTAAGTGGATTTTCTGCTTGGTATTTAAGTTGGTTCTCTGTGGGAAGCGTTGGCCAGTTCAGACTTCCTTAATGAGTTCTTCATGGCTGTGCCTGTGATGACATTAATGAAATCATCCTGAATATCACTGAGCAGATAATGAGCCCAGAGGCAGGGCCAGGGCCCATGTGGAAGGACGGGTGGGGTGACCCAGTGGAAGGGGGGCAAAGCTGTCTTTCTGGCTCTTAAAGGAAGGTGCCATGAATTTGAACTCCCTGGGTCTGACTCTTCTCCCTCCATCTTGGGGGATTTTGGTGGGGAGATCCAAGGGTTTAATGGATCTGTCCCCAGCTGTGTGGAACAGTGAGACTCAGGAGACCATTCTCCTGGAAAAGAAGCAATTTAGGGCTCTTCTTTCCATGCTGAGAGAGGAACTCTGGAGGCAGGGTCTCGATGCTTTCTGGGTGCACTGTGCCCCCCTTTGTTGCCTGTCTGTAGATGCCCATATTGACCTGCCTCCCCCCAGCACCCCTTACCCACACCGCCAGGGGAAGCTCCCAGACCCCACCCCACTCCCTTTTTCAACCAGACGCTGGGCTGGGCTCCCATCTTTGGGGCCTCTGGCCGTGCTCTCATGCTGGGGAGGGTGGAAGAGGCCCTGGGGGCCCAGTTCAGGGCTCCCTGAGTTTAGAGGTCACCACAGCTGTCCATTCCAGGCTGAGCCTCTGTTCAGAGAATGGAAGGGGAGAATCAAAGGTCTCCATGGGGCCATTTTGGAGGGATCTGAGATGAGAGGCAGAAGGAAGCAGTGCCATCTGTCTAGGCTGCCACAAGCAGGTGACACATTGCACAGTGTGGGGGCCCCACTTGTGTCTTACACACTGTAGATTTATAAGTGAATGAATGCAGGTTTGTTGCAGTCAGGGATTCTGTACTAGCAAAATCATATATACATACTTTTTCTACAATTGTAAGGAAAGTGTGTTGTCTAAGGGAACTGTTCTCTTCTTCGTACTGTACAGGCTGGGTGGTTCTCTGTTTGGGAACCCCATACATTTTGAGGGACTTTGTATCACATAGGAAGTAAATCTCATTCCACTGGTTTTGCCTGGGCCCTGGGAATGTGAAACCAAACTTGTTTCCAAAGCCTGCATTTAGGGTGTGAGGAACGGGACCCATAGGCAGCAGGGTGTTCCTGAAACAGGCACGTGACTGCTCGGACCTCAGCTGGTCATCTGTAGGCTGTGGCGGCTGTGAAGTCCATTGACCTGAGCTCCTGGGGACACTAGGAGGTACAGGCACGAGAGTGATGCACACATGCTTCGGAATCTGGCATTTGGAGCTGTTTAAAAACTCTGACACCATAATATACACAGGGTTGGAGCAGGGTCAGATTACTCCCACTCCCGCAAACAGCAGTTGCATTTCATCCTTCTAGACATTCCAGAGCAGCCGGAATAACAGTCTGCTCTTCAGAAGGGCCATTCAATAGCTGTGGCCCTGCCCAGCCCCTCTGGCTCTTCCCAGAAGAAAACACACCAGGGCAGTGCTGGCAGCCACAGAGTGGGGCCGGGGGCAGCCAGGCAGCTGCAGAGGGCGCTGGCTGAGCCACACGTGGAGCTGCTACTTTGGACAACAGATGACCCAGCAGAGCAAGCCGGCCGATGAGTCCCCTAGGGAGGTCACTGGGAGGCCAGGAGCTGTGGCTTTGCCTCACCGTGGACTCCGAGGGCATGTTCTCGCCCGGGCCTTGTTCCCCCACTGCTCAGTGGAGAGGTTGGGAAAGACGATCTCTGAGGTCCCTGCTAGCTCCGGTAGGTGTGATTCTGGGCAGCTCAGCCCCTGGCAGCCTGGAGGTACCACGTGAGGGGATGGCACGTGTGGGTTGTGTCCACCTTGGCTCTGTCCCTGGAACCTGGAGCTCTCAGGCCACCTCCAGGCTGCTTGCTTGGAAGAAAACACATTCCTTTCCCGTCTGGGAGCCGGGCATGCCCCAGCCCGGCCTCGTGGCCCTAGCTCCCAGACAGCTGGTCTCCCAGCTGGAGCACACGAAGGTGCCAGAGCAGCAGAACCACTCGAGCAATTGATTTTAGAGATGCTTGGAGGTTATATGCATCCTATCCCCCCGCCCCCAGAGAAGCTGTTCCCTGTAGCCAAACATCTCAGCTCAGGGGAGTGCAGAGCTGATAAAAATAGATTTTAGAGTGGCAGAAATGGAAGGAGGGGACTCAGGCCCTCTCCTTCCTGAAAAACCAGCACAGGCCGTGTGCTCCACCCTGGGGGAAGGGGCCGTTGCCCCCGACCCATCTTCCCTCTGCTGAACCGCTGTGTGACAGTACCTGGACCAGTGTTCTCACCCAGGGAGGGCAGCAGCGAGAAGAGGCTCGGAGGGAGACTTATGCCATCGGCGAACAGAGAACGAGGGCTTGGTTGTCAGGAATAATGATAGTGACCGTGGTAATAATAGCAGTAATAGCTAACATTTGTTGAGTGCTGGCTGTATGCTAGGCACTGCTATGTGTATTATTTCATTGAATCCTCATAGCAAAAGTAGAAGAGCTATGGTACCGCAGTCAGTTGGGGCTGCCATAGAAGTACCATAGACTGAGGGCTTACAAACAGCAGAAATTTATTTCTCATAGTCCTTGAGGCTTGACGTCTAAGACCAGGGTGCCAGCAGAGCTGGGTTCTGGCGAGGGCTCTCTCCTCGGCCACAGATGCCTGACTTCTCACTGTGTCCTCATGTGGTGGAAAGAGGGCAAGAGAGCTCTCTGGGGTCCCTTTTATAAGGGCACTAATCCCATTCACGAGGTCTCTACTGTCTCGACCTAATCACGTCCCAGAGGCCCCACCTCTTAGCACCACCGCCTTGGGGACGAGGATTTCAGCAGATGAATATGAGGGGCACAAGGGCTCTGTCCGTTGCATTTCGTTAGCTCCATTTCCCAGACAAGAAATGGAAGCCAAGTGAGAGTGACTCCTTGCCGGAAGCCACCCAGCTGGTCCACAGCAATGCCAGCATTCAGAGTCAGGCCTGTCCACTGGGAAAGCCCACGTGCCTGGCCATAGCGCAGTGTGGGCGCTAGACCTGCCTACGGGGTTTGTGATCCAAGCTCTGGGGGCGAGGGCGCGGTGATAGAACCGTGAGGGAGCTTCTCTTTCTCTCTCCCTCTCTCTTTTCCTCCTTCCCCATCAATCACTCCATCTCCTGGTTCTTCTCCCTATCTGAGAGCCTTATTCCTTTTCATGGTTGAGTTCTGTGCGTGGTAGGGAATGTGACCATTGCCGGCTCCAGGCTTATTGTTATCACCGGTCACTGTGCGTGGAGGAGGAGCTTCTCTCCCACCGATCTTGTATCGCATCCCATGGAAGTGTCCTGACCAGCCCCGCTTGGTCACACGCCCAGCCCTTTGGTCGGTCTCTGTGCACCGATGAGGCCTGGGCTCCATGCCCACCCTTTCAGCCAGGGCACAGACCACGCGATTGGCGACCTCACTGGAATCACACAATTAGAGATGGGGAGGGCTGGTTGCCAAAAGAAAGGGACCTGGGCAAGAGTTGCTGGGTGGATCAACATAACAGCAGGTTACTGAATGATCTTACAATGGCTTTTATGTCTAAAGTGTCTGTGTTAGATTTGGTGTAAGACCTTTCCTGTATGCTATTTCTAATCCCTGTAATAGCCAATTTAGGTGGGTATTACAGACAGATAATCTTACACATTCTCCCTTGGGAAGTGTATCAGTCAGGATAGGCTTGGTGAAGACACGGGAACAAACAGCCCTCTAATTTCAGTGGCTTAAAAAACCACAAAGTTTTCTCCCTTGCTCAGTCGCCATGTCCATGGGGCAGCGAGAGTGATGTGCTCATCACGGTGGCTCAGGGAGCCCAGCTGACGCAAGAGCCACCATTTCAAATGTTGCCAGTCGCTGGGGCAGAGGGAAAGGAGCTCTGGAGGGCCCAGAACTTTCCACTGACAACTCACTGGCCAGAAGTAGCCACACAGCCTCACCCAACGACAGGGATCCCTAAAAGTTCAGATCTACCATGGACCCAGAAAAAGGAAAAATCAGAAAAATTTAGAGAACAACACTAATAAATTTTTGAAAATCATTTTGTAATTTTCTTGTGATATGCAAAAGAGTGACTTTTAAATGTAATAATTTTATTTTAGATTAATACATTATTAAAGATTTATTATAATGTTTATTTGAATCACTCTTTAATTATATCCATAATGTATAAAGATGAATTTGGGCATTTTCCCCATTGAATAAGTAATAAATACTGTTTAATTTATTTTAATTATGCAAAGAGGTGATTTGCTGACAAATTTTAATTTAATGTAATGTATGTTTCATTTGTGGACCAAATGTATTTTAAAATGCAGGTTATCATGATAAGTTTCAGAGCATAAAAAACTGCCTTAGAACTTCATATTTGAAGTTAGTGAAATTTTTGTATTTCAAAAAAATCAAATAGTTTTGTAAAGGTAAAGAATTTTCTTGCATTGGATATTGCGATTACTGGGTAAGTTTGAAACTGCTATTTGCAAGTACTTCTCAAAAATACATTATAGGAAAGAATCATCGTTATTCTTAATAAATAAAAAAATCCAAATTGGCCATAATTGCCACTGTGTTTTCCCTTTTTAGCACTGGTTTATGGAGTACTAGGAAGATTTTTAGGACTATTCTGGTTTTTATGTCCTTCATTAACTTGATGTTGTGTTTCCATCTCAGTGTTCCTTATGCTCCTTATCTTAAACCAATGGTCCATACTGGATGTAAATTAAACTGAGTATGACTAAACATAAAAAGAATTTAATGTGGCGTGGTGGTGAACCCACCAGGCTGGTTAGCGGGGTTCGGCTGAGTGAGGAGCAACGGGCTGGAGACAGAGTCACAGCCTCACTGATCCGATCTCCGCCGACGGGCGGGTGTGCCCTGCTGGCATGCCTTCCGAGTGCGCACGCCCTTCCGGTTACAGAGATAACGATTTTATTAGTGATTTGGAAAAGAAGTGGAAACATACTATCATCGCCTTGAAGCACTCGGCCCCCTTGCAGAACCCTCAGGAACCCTTGGGGAGCACAAGCAACCAATAGGGGAATGTCCCCCAGCATCTGCTTCCACTCGGGGGCACACCGGACTCAGTCGTCTCTGTGGGTGACAGCCGCAGGGTGCCCAGCACAGAGGCTTAGATGCTGGCTGCGCGTAGGCATTTGCTGACATTGCTTAATATTTGGAGGGAGCAAAGAAAAAAAGGAGGAAAAGACCAATTACCCCCTCTTGAGGATATTTCGCTCCCCGGTTTGCATGGGGGTTGATTGCATTGCCGGGTCTGGATCCTGTCTACACAGCCCTGGGGACAAGAGGAGGCGCCTGGGCAGAAGGACGCAGGCAGGGCCGAAAGGAGAGGCAGCCACCCCCCAGTAACCAGCCTGTGAACTCCCAGGCCGCGCCCTCCCCCCGCCTCGCGGAGGCGAGATAATGAAGATGGAACAAGTTCAGAGAAGGGCGGCAGAAGCGATCTAGGAGACATGACTTACGGGAGGAGAGTTTAATTGGTTTAGCCTAAAAAGCCCATTACGCTCTCTGGTGGACACGGTAATGCTATAAATATCCACAAGGTGACAACAAGGGAGAGAGGATGGAATCTGTCTCACTGGAGGCTGGGAGAGACGCAGAACCTGCTGAGAGCTTGAGCCTGTCTCGGGGCTTGGAGACTTTTTTACAGTCAGAATCCTTTGTTCCAACGACAGCCTGCGTGGAGCTGTGTCATCGCTGAGCTTCCAGCTGAAGTAAAGGCCTCCCTCTGCCCCACCCCTGAGATGCCCCCAGGGCTTAGCTGGAAACCTCCAGGTGTGACACTCAGCGGCCCCCAGCTCTGCTTTCCCCGCTGGGGAGTGGCCGTGTCCAAGCAGGAGCTGGTGAGGGGCACACGAAAGGACAGGGCGTGGGATGCGGCCTGGAACGGGGCCTCTGAGTGGAAAGGGGTTTGGGATGAGGTCTTGGTAGCTGTGAGACTGTCCCAAACAAGCTCTGGGAAGAACTGGGCTCATTGAATCGTGACCTGTGGTTCCCGGAAGCTGCCGTGTTGGGAACAGGCCTTGGCGATGGAGCGGAGGGACCTCGGGGACAAGCACCTGCCCATGGGTCTCTCCCATGGTCAGGAGAAGAGCGTGGCTTTTGGGGGCATCTCAGCTTGTGCAGGTGGCAGGGCGTCAGGGAGAAGGGAAAGGGGGACATCCTCTGGGTACGAGAGTCCTGGATGCAGAGTGTGGAGGTCTCAGATCTCTGTGACTCTGCCGTGTCACCTTGGGTTGTTTGGCTCTCAGTTTCCTCATCTGAAACCTATGGTTGGATAAGAACAGGGACGGGATGGAGGCACAGGTAGTGGGCTCTCAGATCAGACGACCCGGCTGTGAAAGCCAGCTTAGTCCCTTATTAGCTGGCTGGTCCTAGGAAGACCACTTCACTTTCCCAGGCCTTCACTTCTCAATCTGTGAAATAGGCCAGCAGCTTCGTACAGCTGTTGAGGATAAAATAAAGTGCCCATGTGAAGAGTTGGGCAGAGTGCCTGGGGCAGTTAATGCCGGCTCTGGTTACTTTTATTGCAAAATTAATTGGGTTCCAAGATTATTTCCAGCTTAGTGCTGGGATAAGGATTTTCTATAGGAAAAGGAATGTGTCACATGCAAGAGAGCAGGGGAGGGGACAGAGGAGAATCACAGCTATCCTTGAGGGTACCTGGGCATACCAGTGTGTGCATTTGCTCGTTCGTTCATTCACTGAGCACGCTTTTCTGGAGCATCTACCTTACGCAGGCCGGTGCTGCTGAGGGCTGGGGCTGCCGCGACTCACAGGCCTGGTTCTTGCCCCCATGGAGCTTGTGACAGACTGGGGCAATGGCTGACTAAAGCCCAGGGAGGTTAGTGCTTTGGAAGGGAGGGAGCTTGGGGGCATAGAGCAGGGGCTCCTAACCTGGCCTGGGGAGAGGTGACAGGGAAGGTTTCCCAGAGGACGTGAGGGTGGGTGGTGGGATGGGCATGGAAGAGCTGGCGAGGGAAGGGTGGGGAGGGGGTGGAGGGAGAAAGGGAAGGCTGGGCAGCACGTGCAAAGGCCCAGAGGCCAGAGGGAGCAGCACACATTTGGGGCCGCAAGTGTCTAGGGAATGTGGAGAGATGAGGCCAGAGAGGTGGCCGACCTCCTAGGCCACGCTAAGGGGTGTGAGTCTTATCCTGGAGGCAATGGGGAGCCCCTGAGGAGTGTCAGGCAGGGGGGTGACCCTGTGACAACGCTCTTTTGAGAGTGAACTGGAGGGTGAGGCTGTGGACCTGCTGAGTCTTCCGGGGGAAGCATTGGAGAAAGCAGGGCAGAGCTGAGAGCTGTCGCAGGGGTAGGACAACACATCTGTGAGACAGAGTGGATGCAGGGGGCTGGGAAGAAAGAGGGACCGGAGCTTCCAACCTGGGCAGCCTGTGGTGTACCTAGAGATGAGGAACTTGTGGGATGGGGAATTGGGGCCAAGGACACAGTCATTCCTTTTACGTCCTAGATGAGCTGCCTCGCCCCTCTAGCGCCAGCTCTGCAAGGGCACCGTGGACAATGAGCCCTTGTGCTTCGATCTGCACACTAGCACACTTCGTCCTGAAACAGCTTAACAAGGGCCTTTTACAGATGAGGAAACTGAGGCCCACAGAAGTAAATGGGTTTACTTAAGGTTGCAGACACAGTTCTAGTCTTGCAGAGGCCAGATTCTCAGGGTGGTGAAACATGTGAGAACAGTGTGCACAGGTGCCTTCATCAGGTTCTCAAAGGGGTCCGTGATCCCTCAGCTCTAAGCACCTAGATATTGTTGAGGAAGCGACCCAGGCCCAGCTGCTTCTGTTTGCGGAGTCTGGGGTGAGAGCAGGGATGAGGAGAGAGCAGGTGGTCACAGGCATGGGGCTGGGGGAGGCTAGTAGTCCCCAGTTGTCACCAGGTGATAGGAACGCCATCTGGTGACCCGTGGTCCACAGATAGTATCACGTGTGCACTGAGGGAAGGGGCTGGAACACAGAGGAGAACGAGGGGGCTTTGGTCCTCACCCTCGGGGGCCATAAAGACCATTCCCCACCTCCGCTCTGTCCCGTGCCTGGGGGCAGTCCCCAGAGCAGGGTCCAGCACCGGTTCTCCCTAACCCTGTAGTGTGTGGAGCAGAGTCCTGAAAGGGCAAAAGTGGGGGATCTAGGGTGCAGACGGGATAGGAATGGGCCCAGATTGCCCCACAGCTCCCTGGAGAAGCCGCCTTCTGTTCTCTTCCGTTCCTTCCTGGCCATGTGTGCATGTGTGTGTGTGTGTGTGTGTGTGTGTGTGTGTACACATGTGCATGTGGACATCCTGAAACTCATACACATGTGGACGCATATGCATGTGAACGCACACACATGTGAACACCCCAAAACTCAGGGTTCTTAGGTCACAGGTGGGGCCTGAAGCCAGAGGGCATTCCTGGAGGAGCCACACACCCTGGCGACACATTCCAACAGGCCGGAGGCAGGGGTCCTAGCAGCCGGCAGGGTAGGAGGGAGTCGGTTTCCTGGTGTTGCTTGGGAAGGTGGTGCGGGTGGGTGCGAGGAGGAGGGAGGGGAGTGCTGTCTGGCAGCAGAGAGACGCCCTGGGAGGCTGCACGTGCCGGCGGGGGGCCCCGTGGACCTTGTTCCCGCAGAAGTGAGCAAAGTCCCCACCCCTGACCACACGAAAACCTCACGTGTATGCAGGACAGGCGTGGGCCAGGGCACTGGGGCTAATGCAGGACTGTCCCCCATATTCTCTCATGTGAACACCCCCATAACCTCGTTATTAGTATCTCCCAATTTGCCAGGGAGGAAACGAGGCACAGAGAGGTCAGTTAACACACTCGGTCTCACACAGCCAGAGAGTGGTTCTGCTGGGAACCTCACTCAGGGCTGTCTGACATAGTCCAGTTCTCATCTTGGCATTTGCCCCCAAGGGTAGTGTTAGCCTTGCTCCCCCCCTTCTCCCTCCTTCCTCCCCTTCCCCCTCACCCCTACTCTGACCCCTCCCAGCACAGGCTCCAAGCCTCTGTGAGCAGCTGCTGGCAGCACCTGCCCTGGCCTGCACAGGGCCCATTACCGGCCCTCTCCTGCCCTCTTATGGCCGCCCCGAGCCAGGGAAGCTGGGCTTGGCCGTGGCCCAGCCAAGGTGTCCCAGGGCCTGGTTCCTGGATGGGACACAGAAGGGTCACATCCACCCTCGAGGGGGCGAACTGGGAGCGCTCCTTCCTAAGGGACCACCCTGGGGGCGACCCTTGAACCGCTTTCCACCAGAGGACAAAGGCAGCTGCCCAAGTCGCTCCCCTGCTCAGAAGCACAGCTCCCTGCTGCCTGCTCCGCTCTGGTCCCCTCTGTCCCTTTCCTCCCAATTTCCCTCCTCACACTCTGTGCTCCATTTAGCCCCCAGGCTGGACAGTCCCCGGATCTCTGTCAGATGTGTCCCCTTGCCTGAGGTGCTGGCTCCTGTCCCCAGAGTTCCCCAAAACATGAGACACAGTTAACACTGTCAGGGGACACTAGGACACTTTTGAGAGTAAAAGGAGTCTTGTTTATAAAAACATGGGGACTGGGGACAGCAGGTGTAAAGCAAGTCCTGAGCTGTGGGTGGTGGGGTGCAGGCTAAGCCACAGCGCCCACAAAGCTCACCTCCAAGAACCCTGCAGGCTGCTTGCTCGGGTACAGTATTGCAGCGAAGTTAGCGAGGCCAAGGCCGCACCTGTCCCTCCCCCCTGCCACTTCCAGCACTGCCGTCACAGAGAGCTGAGCCTCCTCCCACCCGGGTGTCCATGGGACGCATTGGATGTCCTGGGCATGTCACTGGGCTTCTTCCAGGAAAAAGTGCTATAGCAGCTGCTCTGAATGGCAGGACACGATGTGGCTTATAAAGTCCCTTCATGGTGCTCTAGCTCACTGGAACTTCAGGGCATTCTCAGGAGGTAGGCATCATGATTTCCATTTTATAGGTGGGGAAACTGAGGCTCAAAGACATTAGCTTGTCCCAAACCACACAGCCACTGAGTGGCCACATTGGGACCCCAGGCCAGGTGTGTGGCCCGCTCCTCTAGCCCTCCGCAGTCCCCCAGGCTCTGCTGGCCCTGAGTCGCCGCCACTCTGCGCCGGTTTAAGTGCTCCAAACGGGAAGCAGAGTTTGGTGGTGGGGGTTCTAAATTATTTGCTAAAACCTCAGGCTAAGTACTAGGCATTCTGTGGTTTTGACTAAGTGTAAATGCCTTCCCTCAAGTCTGTAAGCTGGGCTAGCTCTACCAGAAATCCACTTCTGGGATCCTGAAGATATGTATAACTTTGCTATTTGTGGAGTCGGCATTCGCGAGCTCTTCCTTGGCATTTATAATAATTGTCAGTTAGAGGTTTGCATTCTTCCCCTCGGCAAGGGTCCCTCCCTGACCTTTTAGGCTGAACTTGTTTGTGCTCCTTGTGGAGGTTTTTGGAAGTGTGGCAGGGAAGGGAGTTAACACGAAGTAAGCGCCTACTGTGTGCAGAATACGTTGCTCTTGTTCTCTTGTTGAATCCTCAGCGTGGGCCTGGAGGTCATCGAGCTCAGGTTTCAGGTGGGAAACGGAGTCTGTGGCTTGCTGGGTCACGAGCTGGGAGGGAGGCGCTGGGAGTGGTTCTCAGAAGCCAGCAGCATCCTGGGCAGGAATTAAAGCTGCATTTAATTGAGACAAAGGTAGAAACTGTTCCAAGAAACCAGGGACACTTGGGAGCCTTAAAATCTGTTTCTGGAATTCCAAGGTCAAAGACGTCAGAAAGCTGCTGACAAATACCCATTAAAGGGGCTTTGGAATTCAATTAAATCCAACAAACTTTTATTATGGCCTCCTACAAGCCAGGTGCTGCGCCAGGTGCTTTGTGGGGGGAAACAACAAAGA
Organism: Microcebus murinus; assembly: GCF_040939455.1. Classification (NCBI taxonomy): domain Eukaryota; kingdom Metazoa; phylum Chordata; class Mammalia; order Primates; family Cheirogaleidae; genus Microcebus; species Microcebus murinus. The sequence continues at coordinate 27,598,454 of NC_134117.1, read as the reverse complement.
ATAAGGCAGGTCCCTGCCTTTGTGGAACTCTCTGGACCAGCGGGGGGCATTTCTGGCCTCACCACACCGAACAGCCCCTCACCACAGAGGTGGGGGAGCAGAGTCCTTGGTGACAGTCGTCAAACCTGTTTGGGGAGCCTTGATCTCCAGAACCTTCTGTGGGAGCTCATCCATATTAGCATTTTCAAAGGTGCAAGAAGGAAGGACACTGGTTTAACTTGGTTCAGCCAGGAGCTTCCTGAGCTTATTTGGCAATGGAGACCCTTTCTCCAACACCCCCTTGCCTTGGTGGAATGTTTACTAACATCCTAGAATGTTCCATGGAGCACATTTTGGGACACGGTGGCCTGGGGGCAGCTCCGTGGTGGGCCTGGGGGACTGATGAACAGTCTCTCCTCTTAGAATAAATTGTGAGGTTCTACTGTTTGGGGCTGCAGGTGTTTCTTACCCTTTGCTGTCTTGGATGCAAGACCCATTGCCGAAGCCGTACAGGTTCGGCTGCGTACTTACAAGGGGGTCTTCACAATTGGGGGATTACTCAGGCTTTCCAGCCTTTTAGCTAAAGGTATCCCGTGGGTCAGCAAACAAACGTTGAGGACACATGAATATGGTCACAGCTTTCAAACATATGCAAGGGCACAATTTCTAACAGGGGATTGGTGCCACCTGAATTTTAATAGGGTGAACACACTGGGAAACAACAGAGGAGGGGCCATCTGGCCTCCGGCTTGGAGGCTGTAGTCAACAGGGCTCTGCTTTCATCCCAGCTGAGGTCACCCTGCCCACTGGCCAGACTCCAGGCATTTATTTGCAGGATGAAAATGGGCGGGCAACTGTTTACAGCATCTCAACATCCGAGCCTTGGCCTCGTAACCGTGTCCTCTTGTTCGAGGTGACACGCAGGCAGGGCTGTTTACCCAGCAAAGCCAGGGCAGGAAAGTGACTTAGATCCCCGGGAATGTGGCAAAATTAAATGCCTTCATGGGTCTGGTGACATTTTTCTTTGGTTGGGAAATAGCCTGGCACCGTGACTAAGAGGATGTGCTCCAGTGTCATGCGGGCTTGGCCCTGCCTAGGGCCTGTCACATAATCCTCCTGAGCCTTGGGTTCTTCTGTAAGACAGGGACACCTCCTACCTTGGAATGTCTAGCGCTTGATGAATTTAAATGTCCCCTGGGGTGTCCCTTTAGGATGTGGTTATCAGGAGTATGTGAAAATGCTTATAAACTGCACAGTGCTGTTCAAACAGAAAGGACTGAGGCTACACTTTGCCAGGTGTCCAGAATGTGCCCACTGCTTGCCAGGGTCTGTTCTAAATCAATCACTTGCATTATTTCATATAAGCCTCACAACAACCCTACAAGGTGGGATAGTATGACTGTCCCCCGTTTTACAGATGCTGAAACTGAGACCCAGAGAGGTTAAGTAACTTGTTGAAGGTTCCGCATGATAGACCTGGGGTTTCTCTGCAGAGCCCCAGACCTTAGTTCCATAATCTTTGCCAGAAAAGAAGTGTTCTCTTACTGGGGGCTGCTGGGGGAGAAGCCTGAACATTGTGAGTGGGGGCACAGGGCTCTAGGGGCTCCCAGTTTTTTCCTGGGGTCTTTTATGTCGGATGTCCCCAGAGAGGAGTGGCCTTCTCGCTCTGGCGGCGGCAGGTTCCAGTCCTTCCCTCTCTCCCTGCAAGGAGGTGCTCGCAATATCGGCACTGCTGCTGCTGCTGTGATGTTGCCACCAGCAATAGCATTCGTGGGGCCCTTTGGCTCCTTTCATCCTCACGACAACTGTGAGGGAGGGGCATCTAAACACCTTATTTCATAGCTGGAGAAACCGAGGCATAGAGAAAAGTTTTGCAAAGTCACACAGCTGGTAAGCTCCTGAGCTGAGCGCCAAACCCCGGCGTGCTGGCTCCAGAGCCCGCACCGTGTGCTCTGTGGACGCTGGTGTTTCAGACCCTGGAACGGCCAAAGGGGAAACATGCTATCTCATCCCCAGGCCAGGCCTGGAGGGAAAGAGGTAGCCCTTTACACATTCATATCTTACTATCTTGCATAATTAAGGTGGGTCTTAGTGTGCTGCTTTTACAGACAGGAAAGGCAGGCTGAGAGAGCATAGAGAGACTCGTGCAAGGCCACCTCACTAGGTGGGAGCGCCAGTCTGCCTGGCTCCAAGGCCCTCCTTGTCCTTCTACAGCTGGTTCACCCTTAGGATCCTTCTGCTCTCTGAGGTTCTGAGTCCTTGGACAACCTGGCACACTGTGTCCTTCTCAGAGGGCACCCATGGGAGTGGGGCTCTGCTCACTTCGACCCTTTCCTCAGCAGGTGGTAAGAAGAGAGGGGGAGACGTGTTAATAGGGTGGCCCAGATCACCTGTCTTCCCCCTGTGGTGGCTACGCTGAGAAGATTCTCTGCAGAGAACTTTGGTTTCTCTTCCCTCTCGGCCTCTGGATGGACATTTCCCTGTTCAGACCCATGACCTGCTCTTTTCCCAGAACCACACGCCCCTCCCTGACATGTCGCTGCAGCACGCGGCAGCAAACTTACAGCAGAACCCAGGGCACAGGACGGAGGTGGTCGCAGAGCTGGCTGCAGGATGCCCTGCCTGCAGGTGCCAACGGAGGTGGGCCTCTGCACGGGCTGAGCCAGGGAGGCAGGAAGAAGGCATTCGTGTATCTACTCCCTCCTTCCACCACGTTTTATGATGTACCTACTGTGTGCAGGCACCGTGGCGGGCGCTGGTGTTGAGCACAGAGGCTTTGGGGCTCACGGACTGAGTTCAAATTCTAGCTGTGTCCCTGGGCAGTCACTTATACTCTCTGCATGTCAGCGTCCTCATCCCCAGAATGAAGGCAGGGGCAGCCCCAGCCCTCTGCGCTGTCGTGAGATCGGACGAGGTTATGTATATTATCAGTAAATACTTAGAACGGCGCACGGGCACATAGCAAGAGCTGAATAAATGGTGGCTATTAGTGCTATTATTATCTCTGTCCTTGGGAGTTCACAGTCTGGTGAGACACAGACATTAAAAGAAACAGATTACTTCCTAATGACTTGGGCCAGGAAGTGATGCCGGGTTACACCAAGTAATGGTGTCAGAATTTCCTGCCTTTCTGCTCTCTACGAAGTGTGCTGAGGTCACATTCTGCGCTGTTCTGGAGACGGACGGGGTCTGGCTGCAAGCGCTCCCTCTGCCCTGGGCTGTGGGCCCACCACAGGGGTCCTCGCCATTTTTTTTTTTTTTTTCTGTTTGGTTTTACCTTCCGAAAGGAGAGAAAAACTGCTGGGACTGGAAAGAGTAGCTGAGGCTCCTGTATGATCCTGCACCGCAGACAGGAGACAATGAGATGGAAAATCCAAATGGCCAAATGAATATATGAGCAAGGAGTTTAACAGCCTTAATGATAAGCGGCACATGAAATGATAATCTCCAGCATGTGACAAGCATTTCGGAAGCAACTAAGCAGAAAGGGATTAGTGGGGTCAGGTCGGGGACCCCCCTTCCCGGCCTAGTGGAATTCCTCTGGGGTGGGGACGTGGTCAGCTATCTCTCCTTGGCAGGGGGCTTCGGGGGCAGAGGCAGAACTCTGTTCTCAAGTGACACCTCATTTATTGTACTCATGATCTTAAGGACGATATTTCCCTGGGGGCAGAGGGGACTAGACTTTCCGGGGCCCCCAGAAATTCTTAGCTTTCATCAAATCTGTGATCTTACTCCCTGATCATAATTGTGGAAAATAAACAACTTAGTTTTTTCTGTACTATTGTCAACTCTGTACCCAAAAGATCATCCCCAGGAGATACTTTCAGAAAGATTTTTAAAACTTTTAAATTTTTATTATTTATTTATGTATTTTGAGACAGGGTCTTGCTTTGTCACCCGGGCTGGAGTGCAGTGGTGTCATCACAGCTCACAGCAACCTCAAACTCCTGGGCTCAAGTGATCCTCCTGCCTCAGCCTCCCAAGTAGCTGGGACTACAGGCATGCGCCACCATGCCCGGCTAAGTTTTCCTAGAGGTAGGATCTCACTCTTGCTCAGACTGGTCTCAAACTCCTGAGCTCAAGTGATCTTGCCAAAGTGCTTGGATTACAGGCGGGAGCCACTGTGTCCAGCCAGATTTACAAAAAGAAAAAATGATATATCAGGTTAGAGTAAATCAGCCTGTATGGAAAATCTTTGTTCTAGAAGGCCAGGTGGGCTGGTCTTAGGGTGAGATGGGACTGAAGGTAAACACAACGCTGAGGTTTGCCTGCTGGTGGGACTCTCCCCTGGGAGACTCACAGAGTTCAGGTGTGGTCTAGGTGCCACAGTGATGTTAAACCAAGACCCAGACTGAGGGAGAGGACGCCCACAGCTGAGGACACAAGGGTGAACTAGCCTCGTCCCAGGTGGGATGAGTTCCCACTGGGCGATCTTGTCTTGGTGGGTATAATGGGTTGAATGATGTCCCCCTAAGAGATATGTCCACACCTTATCCCCCAGAACACACAAATGTGACCTTACTTAGAAAAGGGTCTTTGTAGATATGATCAAATTAAGGATCTCAAGGTGAGATCATCCTGGGTTATCTGGGTGGGCTCTCAATCCTCACCAGACATGGAAGAGAGAAGGCCATGCTTGGAGTGATGCAGTCGCAAGCCCAGGAACACCTGGAGCCCCCAGAAGCAGGAGGGCTGGGGAGGATTTTCCCCCAGAGCCTTCGGAGGGAGCACAGCCCTGCCGACACCTCGATTTCCACCCAGCAGTACTGATTTTGGACTTGTGCCTCCAAAACCATGGGAGAATAGATTCTGCTGTCTTAAGACCCCAGGTTTAAGGTCATTTGTTACAGCAGCCCTAGGACATGGGTCCAGTAGGTGTAGAGCTAAGTGGTGAGACATTAATCGAAATGCTGGCCCCATGAAGATTGTGGCTCACAAATAGATAGGACCTTTCGAGGCAGTGGCCCAGAGTGGGTTGTTGTGGGAAGGAGGGGACAAGAGGGCCAGAGCCCCTTATCCGCATCTGGCCAAAGATGACATCAGCCTGGGTGACCTGGGTGTGCACCATCCTGTGTGACATGGATGGTCAGCAGGTGACTCTCCTGCTTCCTGTTTCCCCACCCTTCCGATTATGCCCACTGACTGGCCATGGTCACCAGGAAGAGATTTGCTAAGGTGACTTAAGAACACATGAGATCATGAAGTGGTAGGGACATCATCTCAGCAGTGGCCAGGTCACACTGGAGTCTAGTGCTTTAACCACGTGCCATCGGCTGCAGGGCTCTAGGTCAGTGCTGGTGGCTCTTTGGGAGCTGCCCATGTCCCTGGGGCACTGCTGACACCAAAGCCCCGTGTCTGGGCAGCTCATCTGCTGAATTCCAACTCACAACTTCTCCGTCTTCTTGCCCCCAACCCTTCATTTTTTCCTCAAAGCTTTGGTACGTGCTGCTCCTTGCCAGCTGGGCAGCCTTAGGAGATAACAGCGTGAATGAACAGGCAGCAGACAAATGCTAAAGAGAAGTTTCACACACAGCCAATCTCAGCTTGGCAGCCATTCCCCTCCCCCTCCCCAGGACACGTGTGTTTGTGGTTGTGATATTATATCTCATACATTAATATAGTCATATTTTCTGCTAGTAAAATTGTTCCTGGCTCATGTAATGGAATTAAATATATCAGTATTTCATGGTGTTCCGCAAAAAGCCCCATAACTTCCAGGTGCTCAGCCACATGGACAAGTTTGAGAACCACTGATCTATAATAAAGGGTAGAAACATTGAACACATAAGTAAGCAGGATGTTTGAAAGAAGCCATTTGTCACTAATCCATCAGCACTCCTGGAGGTGGTAACTGTCCGTGTGCACAGGCAAACTGATACATATAAGTTATTTACATTTTTCAAAAAGTATTTGATTACACTTCATGTCTGCTAGAATGGATATGAAACACGGCTGAAGACCTCTTTTGGCCTTGGTGCCAAACCAGAAAATCAGCGTCATTACTTCATGGGGCAAATATAGCCTCATTACTTCATGGCCACAGGTTGATCTGTCCATCCCAGGCCGTCCACGCAAGTGGATGCTGTGTGTATAAAAGCCACTTCACAGATGTTGGCCCTGGGCCCCCGAGTTCACAGGGAACCAGCTGAGTCGGGAAGCACCCTCCGTCTTCCGGACCTGAACTGTACCCTACGGAGCTAGCAAATGAAACCTACAGAAGAGTCCTGGAGTCCCTGCAAACTGTTCTCTGTGGTTATACGGGAAGACGTTCTTCCAAGGCCCGGAAGCCTGGATGTTGGCTGACTGCCAGAAAACATTGTTCTGCCTCCGAACTCAGCGAGGGACCAGCCACCGCCGGGGTGTGGGGTGCGTCTTGGTCATTGGACATCCCCACCCAGAGACAGTGCGGAGAAGTTTGCTGAAGACCAAGGGGGTGGCAATTTGGGATAAGGAGACAGAGAAATGAAGAGAACACTCATACAGTAATAATACTTTTTAATAATACTATAGTAACATCATTCGACGGGATGAGACAGAAGAAAATGGTTAAGGAAAAGCAAGGAGGCAAGGGCTACACTTTAGACTTGGAAACGGTGACTTTGAAAGGGTGACATCAAACAAGAAGAAAGGCTTCTTTGTGAAATGGAGTACATTGCAGGAAAGCATGCACAGAAAACCAGGAGAAAAAAAAAAGATTTGGCAAAATCCCTCTTTGATGGATCCACAGCTGGCTCTTCAAGAAAATCATCAGTTTCAGGGCATTCGTTCACTCAGTAATGATTTATTCGGTCCCTGTCATGTGCCAGGCACTGGACTAGTCCCTGTGGAAACAGCTATTCAGAAGACAGACACGGTCCTTGTCCTTTAGCAATGAACCCTTCGGTGTGGAATCTAAAGAGAAAGGTGGTGATTACAGTATTGGGGATGATCAGGGTCCGAACGGAGGAGGGGTGTCTGCCCAGTGCCGGGGAGCAGGGGAGGAGGGACCCCCGCTCACTGAGCCCTGGGCAGCCCTCATGCTGGGACACGCCATGCCCGCCCCCCCCCCCCCCAGAGGAGCTACCAGGAGCACAAATAGTTTTGAAAGCATTTTAATGACTGGGTCCATTTATAATGCAGCCACTGCAGCCCCAGAAACTCAGACACCGGGCAATATGATGGAGCCTACCCTAGTATAAATATTTGATCTCCTAAAACAATATTACCGTAAATATTATTCACTGCCCTGAAAAGCTTCAAGCTCCTAGCTTTAATTTCCCCCATTAGGAGCCTAATGAAGAGAGTTTCCAAGTGCGCTCTCTGGGGACAGGGCTTACTGGCAGCTCCGCGCTGGGCCCTGGGGAGGGAGGGCGAGTGGGGCCAGGGGGTGCCCGCGCCCGGCAAGGGAGACGGGCAGGCTGAGGGCCGGGAGGGCTGCAGGTGTGGATGGAGGAGCCGGTGCTAGGGCCCCTGGGTCCCCGGGGACGGTCGGGGGAGGCTGCATTTCATTCTGATTGCCAGAGAGGTGGTGAACCATCCAGGTGAGAAGCGTGGACTGTAGCTAGCTCTGCTTCTGATTCACTGGGTGGCCTCTGGCTCCAGACAAGGTCACCTCGTTTGCAAAATGCAGATGACACTTGTCCCTACCTTCTAGGGCGGGGGCTGGGAGAATGTGTGTGCTTAGCACAGGGCGGCATATAGTAAGTGGGCAGGAAAGTGTCAGCACAGCTTAGCTCTCACCCAGCGAGCCCGGCTCCCACATCTGCTGACGTGCTGCTAGCTGACACCCCAGCCCAGGCTAAAACCCAGCCCCTCAGCATGGCCCACAAGGCCCCAGAGGGTCAGAGACTGCCCTCAGCCTCTGCTCTGTGCTGACCTCGCTGTTGAGACAGGCCCCCGGCCCAGCAGACAGCGTCCCCTACTGCCCTCTCTGCGGGAACACTCCCATGCGCCTGGCAGGTCCTTCCCTTCTACGGTGCAGGGGCCCTCAGGCATCCCTGCCACCTCTTCTCTGGGTTCCCTGAGGGCCCTGACCCCATGACAGGAGCTGGTTGGCCATCTCCTTTTCCATGCATCTGTCTGGCCAGCGAGGATGGAGCCTCACTGGTCCTTCTACCTCCAGGGCCCAGCAGAGTGCTCGGTGCATGGTGCTCAGTGATTGCTGAACAAATAAATGGATTACACAGAGATCTGTTCAACACAATTGCCAAAGGATTTTCATACCCGATGTGCTTTTTGTTCCACCGAAGTCCCTGGGAGCATTGTGATGCTTCTCAGAGGCTCAGGGAAGTTAGGGGACTTGTCCAGAGTTACTCAGCAAGTCAGGAGCATGTCAGCAGCTGAGGCGCATCTATACGCTGGGCCCAGGCCGACTCTGAGTGGTCACAGAGTGCTCCAGGGCTGGGTTCTCTGAGTTGACTGAGGGCATCTTCCTCTAACTCTGGCTGATTTAAGAGCCGAGGGGGTGAGGGTGAGGTGGGAGTGGAGGGCTCTTCCTGGAGCTGAAAGCCGTCAAGAGCCCCCAGAGGCACTGGATCCTATAACAGGGCTCTTGAACTTCCCAAGGCGTTCTCTCTTAAATGTTTATAGTTCCATTTACAGAGGAGGAAACTGAGGCACAAAGAAGTGGGGTCCCTTGCTCAAGGTCACACAGCTCGTCAGTGGCAGAACTTGGCAAGGAACTCAAGCTCATTTCCCTGGGTCTTTGACACAGAGATCATGCCAGGACCTAAAACAAATCCAGCCCCCAGGATGGCTGGCGCTCATGATTTAAAGAGCCTGGCAGTGCTTAATCTTCCTGCCGGGCTCCCTCATTTTCGAAAATGTTGAGATTTAAGAGCTCATAAAACTGAGCTACAACAGTGCCCTGCCAAGAGCTCTGCATGGGGCTCTCTGTCCTGGGCTGGCTGGCCCTGTGGTCTTGTCCCCAGTCCCCCTGGGAGAGTTCTGCAGTCGATTACAGCTGTCGGGCTCCTTGGGCCTCGAGAGGCTGATCAGGTTGTCTGTGTCCTTGCCAGGGCTAGAACGACGTGCGGTGTGGCAACGAGCACAGTGACTGACGGGGTTCGTAAATCGTTAGGGTCTGGCAGCAGCGGCAGCAACGTGGGCATCAGGGCGCAGGCTGGTTGCAAAAGCGAATGAGCACAGATGAGCCTCTGCACGGGGCCGTCTTCCTGTGGCCGCAGACCCTGCGAAGCAGCTCTGGGGGCACCTGCAGCCCTCCCAACCTGCGTTAGTGCTCTTTCCTTCTGGCTGGAAACGCCCTTCCAAAGTCTGGGGCTCCTGGCACCAGTATACACATCCTCCAGGCATGCCGCCATCGCCTCGCATGGTCCTGTCCTGTAGTAGGAATTCGATCAGTCTGTATGGGATGGAAGGATGGATGGGCCGAAGGATGAAAGGGAGGGAGAAAGAGAAGCGCAGGGTAACTGATGATTAAAGGGACCCCATTTCTTCATGTCTCCCCATATCCACTCCTTTTGCACTGTGACTTTCCAGCTACTGGCATGAAGAGGTGAAGGGTTTCTTTCCCTATCCCTTAAATCTAAGCTGCACTTGTGGCTTGCTTTGGCCAGTGGAATGCAGTGGAAGGGACAACGTTCCAGCTCCAAGTCAAGTTCCAGCTCCTCGAGACCTCTTGTGCACTTCTGCTTTTTCTCTTGGAACCCTGCCAAGATGACGAGTGACTAAGCATGAGCCGCCTGAGTGGACGATGAGAGGCACATGGCCCAGTCACCCCCACCCAGCCTATAGCCAGCCAGCCACCCGGCGTGCACGTGAGGCGCCAAGCTGCCCTGCAGACGCAAGAGTGAGCCCAGCCGAGGTCAGCCAAGCCTGGTTTAGATCCGCTCCGCCAAACCATGGTCTCACGAGTGATAATAAGTGCTTGTTGCTTTTAAGCTGCTGAGCTGTGGCGTGGTTAGTTACGTGGTGACAGCCAACTGATAACAGTGTAGAAACCTTGGGAAACTACACCCTCCAGGGTCAGCACAGCCCCGATGTCTCATCGTTAGAGCTGTCTTCCTCACCCCCCACCTTTTTTTTTTTTTTTTGAGACAGAGTCTCACTCTGTTGCCTTGAGTAGAGTGCAGTGGCGTCAGCCTTGTTCACAGCAACCTCAAACTCCGGAGCTCAGGCGATCCTTCTGCCTCAGCCTCCTGAGTAGCTGGGACCAAAGGCGTGCACCACAATGCCTGGCTAATTTTTTCTATTTTTAGTAGAGACAGGGTATCACTCTTGCTCAGGCTGGTCTCAAACTCCTGAGCTCGAGCAATCCTGCCTCGGCCTCCATGAGTGCTAGGATTATAGGCGTGAGCCACCGCGCCTGGCCATCACCCTCTTTTATTGTACACCCTCATCTCCTGTCATACCCTAACCAAAGCCTTCCACCCATGTTTGGACTTTCTTCGTCTAAGTCCATGAGATGTTGTGCAAGCTCATTCAATTCAATTCAGCCAACATTTATGGAGCCCCTGCAGTGTAAGAGACTCCACGGCAGATACTATGGAGATGGAGGAAAATAACACATGGCTCTTGCCTTCAATGCATGTAGTAGCCATACTAACAGCAGCATTAACAATAACTGATATCTGTACAGTCCTTGACAATATTTAAAGAGCTTTCACATGTATCATATATTTAAACTTATGATTTAGAGGGTGACGCAGCAGGTCAGCTGCAGATTCAGCTATTACTGAGTACCTACTGTATACGCAACACTGCAATAGATGCCGGTAAAATATAAAGGTCACAGGTCACCCTGTAAAGATTCAAGCTTCACTAGGTGCTAAGTGGTTGAGTCCATCTCTTCTAGCCTGTATTTCTGCTTGTAGAAAAAATGGAGATGTTGAATGAAAGACTGTAAAGAACAAATGTAAAGTTCTAGCTTTAGGCTCAAAAAATCGATTTTGCAAGTGCTGGTTAGGGGAGCCACGCTGCAGCATCAGTCCCTGTGAAAAAGATCCCGGCAAGGTTTTATTCGTCTCAGCTACTGAGAAGCCAGCTGGAACTTCGATTGCAGAAAGAACACTATGGTGTCCTGCTACAGGCCGGCAGCGCCCCGGGCTGCCAGGGACACACCCAGGCGAAGGCTTTTCCAGGTCCTGCTCTACATCCTAAGGAGCACGAGCAGGGTGTGGGGCAGAGGGAACGGCTGGGATGGAAAAGTGTCAGGAAATTGGGTCTGGTGTGTTTGAGAAAACTGGGATGTTTTGCCTAGAGAAGGGAGGGCTCAAGACAGATGCAAGGACAACTTCAAATGTGGGAAAACCTGCTATGTTCGAGAGTGCTGAACTTCCCCACTGCTGGCCAGAAAAAATGAGCAGGGTGAGGGATGGGGAGGCATTGTAAAGGGACACATCTCAGTTCAATTTGAGAAATAACTTTCTAATCTCTGGAGCCGTCCATCAGCAGAATGGCTCTTCCTCCACGGAGACCTGCGGTGCCCACCACAAGGTTATTGGACTTGCCAGAAGTGTGGGGTCAATGACTTCCAAGGTCTCTTCCACCTCCCAGTTCCTGTGATGCGCTCCTCAAAAGTGGCTTCTGAGCCCCCAGGGTTCTGCCACATTCTTTTGTAAAGACAGCTGATAGGAAGGTTAATTGGAAGAATGCCTCCATCAGCACGCGGGACGCTGGGGGCTGCAGAGAACATTTGAGAAATGGTCCATGCCGGGAGAATGTGCATTAGCCTTTCTATAGGCGTCTATGTAAAGATTCTATCTTTATAAAGGTTCGTGTGTACATGCTATAAAAACATGGCCTGCAGTTATACAACTATATGACACCTATACAAATATATACTGTTTTTATATATTATATACTTACATATATATATATATATATATATATATGACGTGCAATTTACAATTCTGCCCTAAAGAGGTGGGAGTGAAACTCTGGGCCCCTCTGTCATTATGATGCATGGGTTGTCTCCCCCATTAAAGGGTGCAGAAACACGCAGCCACTAAACACCCAGCCAGAAGGGCAGTCAGAATAACAGTGCCACAGCGTGGACACACATCAGCTGGGTGCGGGGACCAGATGGGTGCAGTGTTCACTCACTTCTGGTGTGCAGCTTTGGGAAAATGATATTGATGATGATAATAGTGGCAATAGTTGACGTTTCCTAAGCACTTATTATTTGCCAGGGACTACGCTTTACCTATATCGTCTCATTTAAGCCTCAAACAGCCCAATGCAGTAGTGCTCTTGTTACCTCTATTTTATAGAAGAGCAATTAAAGCACAGAGAGCTCAAGCAACTTAGCCAAGGTCACACAGCCAGGAAGTGGCAGACCTTGTGTTTGAACCTAGATCATCTGCCTAAAGCCTGCACTTTTAGCCTCTTTCCAGTCACACCTTATCTGTCTCTGTAGTGCTAGTGTCGCACTAGCTGTCTGTCTGTCTTTCAGTCACCTGCAGTCCCTAGGGTGCAATGGGACGGTGTCAAGAAACATTTCAAGAGCGCTGAGCGATCCCACCACCTCGATATATTGATTCCTCCTCTGGAATGAGACAGGCGAGAGAGATGAGTCCTGCCCGGCGGCATAAATTAGCCCTGTGCCCTTGGGGCTCGTCTCCGCGCTGCCTCCCTGCCATTCGGCGGCAGGCCCGCCTGTGGCAGAGCTGCTGCTTTGCGGTGACCCACGCTGGCACGTGGCAAGTGCTGGGACAGCAGCTTCCACGCGGAGCCGGGACAAATGGCGGCACAGAGCAGAGGGCAACGCAATTTACAAGGAATCGCAGCAACCAGGCGAGGGGCAATAAAGCAGAAAATCGCCGAGGAAACTCAGCGGAGCATGAGCTAAACGAATTGCAGGATTTGTGAGCCAATTTACACCCGTCAGAGGGGGTGGGAGAGGGGCCGGGTGACTCGAAAGCCTCGGCCGGAGAGCGAGGCTGTCACTCGGGCAGACTTGTTGAAGGGCAGGGAGGACGCACGGTCCCTGCCGAGGGACAGCGGGGCAGGGGCCTCTGGGACTTTTCTGGGAGGACGCTGGGCCTCCCCACCCCTAGGGCGATCTGGGCGCGTCATCCCACCGCGGGGTGGACGGCAGGTGTGGAGGGAAAGGTGAGAATGGAGTGACCCTCTTCCTTGCTCCCAGGGAATGGATAATAGATGGATGAAGTGTCTGGACTCGAAACGGAGCCGGCTTTGGGCTCCCTCCAAGGAGTCAATCTCTCATTCCTCCCGCGAGCGCCTCACTGGGAGGTGGGAGAGGCGCGAGAGGACGTGGAAGAGGGGTGACCAGCACGTCCTCTTCGGGACGGTGCTGGCACACGTCTGCCCAGAAGCACGAGCCAGTCCCAGGGGACCTGCGGGAGGGACAAATCCACCTGTCCCTGGGACCTGTGCAGGGGGAGGACGCAGGAAGGGACAGGCTTTTACAGTGTGAATATACCCACCTCGTTAAACAGAGGCCCTGCAAGGCCTCCCGCATACAGACGGCGTCCCTTTCAGTCACACCGGACCGGAGCAGCGCCCGCCCATGGCAGCTGCCGTGTCCACGTCTCAGTTGAAGGAGCTGGACACTAACGCTAATAATGTGCAAGATGCAGAGTTAGCATTAAGGGACATAATCTCAGGTTAAAAAAATACAACACTGTACAAAAATTTTGATAAGGAGACCAGTGCGCTGCCCTGGCGGGTGACCCTTGCTGACACTGCTGGGAGGTGGGGAGTGAGACGCTGCGCTGCAAGGAAATGGCCTCAGTCTCCCCATCTGTAAAACGAGGGGCATTGGAACCAAAGTTCTCTGGGGCATATCCAACTCCACCCTGCTGTGGTTTGGTGAGAGGTGGAGGCTCAGGCTTTGCCCTGGGGGAGCGGTATGATACAGATTTCCCACAAGCCACACGGAGCTCCCCCCAGAAGTTTCTAGAAGCCTCCCTCATCATCCAATCACTCCCTTACCTCTGAGTTCTCCTGCCCCAGGGGTCACTGAATGGCTCCCCGAGGCTTCGCTGCTGCTCAGCAGAACACGGCACAGGGCATCGGGCCCTGCTGGCTCCTGCCACAGTTCCCCCTCAGGATCCGCAGGCGGTGGGGGTTCAGAGGGGGCAGGGGGCAACGGCACAGACGGCAGCTACTGTGAATCCGGGACCTGGCTTTCCGGCCCTGAGCGTAGGGGTGGGGAGAGAGCCCAGCTGTGGCTGAAATGGCTTTGGCTGCCGACCTGGCTGGCAGGGCACAGAGCGATGCACACGTGTAGGCAAACACAGAGGTGGCGCCACGGCGTGGGCTCTGGAGTCGGACACGGCTGGGTTCACGTCCTCCCTCCACGTGGCGGTGAGGCCTGGGCCAGTCCTTGCATCGGCCTCCTCAGGTGCACAGGAAAGTGAATGACACACCTGCCGCCTACTTATGAGCAGCACCTGAAATAACACGCATGGCACTTAGTGCTGGGCCTGGCGTGTTGTTAGTGCAGGCCTAGTAAGTATTAGCTATTCATATTTTTTTGTCCAGAGCCCAAATTCCAGGGACTAAGAGGCATGCATCTGTACCTGCTTGTTACTAGGGCATCCTAGAGATGTCCCTGTGGGTCAAGCTGGGGGCCCAGGGCTCTGCCTGACCTGGGGTCCTTGGGACAGGCTGGGACTGCACATCAGAGTGGAGTCTATGTTCCACAGGATTTGGGAGTGAGCTGAATGGTCTGAAGAATCAAGGCCATGTGGATGAGGAGGAGAACAGAAGCAGATCTTTCAGGAAGGATCTGTCACAGAGTGCATCAGTCAGCTTCTGCTGCATAACAAACAGCCACAGCATCTCAGCAGCAAACGACATCAGGCGTTTATTGTATTCGTGAGTCTGTGAGTCACCTGGGGAAGCTCTGCTTCCCTAGGCCCCAGCTGAAGGAGCAGCAGCTACCCAGGAGGAACTGTGCTCATGGCTATGGCAGAAACACAAGGGACAAATGGAAGCTTGCCAGGCCCCTTAGGGTTAGGCTTGTAGCTGGCACACTGTCACTCTGTTCTGTTCTATTGACCAAAGTAAGGCACAGCGCCAGGCTCGAAGTCAAGGAGCAGGGAAGTATATTCTGCTCATGATGAAGCCACAGCAAGGGGGTAGTTGTGGGGAGGGGTGAAGAATTGTGGTTTCTTTCTTTCTTTTTTTTTTTTTTTTGAGACAGAGTCTCACTCTGTTGCCCAGGCTAGAGTGCTGTGGCATCAGCCCAACTCACAGCAACCTCCAACTCCTGGGCTCAAGCAATCCTGCTGCCTCATCCTCCCGAGTAGCTGGGACTACAGGCACATGCCACCGTGCCTGGCTAATTCATATATATGCATATATACACACACACACATATATTTTAGTTGGCCAATTCATTTTTTTCTATTTTTAGTAGAGATGGGGGGGGTCTCACTGTTGCTGAAGCTGGTTTTGAACTCCTGACCTCAATTGATCCTCCCACCTCGGCCCCTCAGAGTGCTAGGATTACAGGCGTGACCTAACACCTGGCAGAATTGTGGTTTATAATTTCATCTTTTACTTACAGTGTGAGCCCTGCTGAGTAGGAGTGGATTTAGGAGGCAGAGAGATCCCCAGGGGACATACACCAAGGACGGTTCCTGGCAGGGCTTAGGAGGCAAAGAAATGCTAAGTGGCAGAGCTGCTTCAGACAGAAACAATAGTGTCCCCTCCCATGGGTCCCAGGGCACTGCCGAGAAGCCCCCTGGCCAGGACCTCTGCACTTTAGCAGCTGCTCAGAGGCATGAGGGTGGAGTGGCTGTCTTCCTAACAGGAGGATAGCCCACTGTTCTATCAGAAAGAGGGTGTCTTTGACCAGAGAGACTCACAGGACTTCAGTTATACAGGAAAATGACTAAGTGACATTCATTTCTAAAATTCCTATTCCTCTCAGGCCTAATGTACCCAACTGCATCTTCTAATGGCTCATTGGGTGCAGCTGCCTGGAAATACCAGGAGGGAACCTGGCATTAATGAAGGGAATGATTAATTAACAAGGCAACTATGAATTGAAAGAGACAGCCTAGGCATCATGATTATTGTCCATTTATTTGTGATTTGTATTCCTTGTAACTTCCAAGCAAACTTGAGATGACTGACATTTAAAAATATAGGCCCCAAGACAGTGAGACTAAAGACAAAATATCCAAAGTCATATGGATGAAGGGGGGAAATGATTAAACCCGAAACCTAGCAGAAGATAGTTACTGCAATTGCACATTAAATTGAGCTAAAGCGAAAGGGAAAATGTGATGAGTTATTGGGCGAAAGGAAGTATAGCCATTTGTCAGGAGAGCCAAACTTTTTCCTGACACTCAATGTGAGCGCAAATTTATCATGAGAATCTCAATAGAACGGACGGTGAGGCACATAATAGACGCTCTCTTCAAAGGCTTTTGCAGAAGATGCAGAAACATTCTTCAGATGGTCGTTTATTATATCGACCCTGGATAAAAGCTGAGGTCTTAGGGATGAACCCTTTTGGATTTAATATAGCCCCAGCTAATGGCTTATAGATTGTTGTGCAGGCAGGTCCAGTTAGGAGTGTTTAGAAGGTCAGCGCTGGAGCCAGGGCAAAGCACTGGGAGCGATGCGTGGTTTCCCTCCCGGGGCCAGGCTGAGCACGGGCTCCTGGGCAGACACCACGTGCCCCGTGTCCTCCTGGACTGCAGAGCGCTAAGGGAGTCCTGGGTGGGCGAAAGTCCTTGGTGGAGGAAGACACGTGAAAAATCAGACTACAAAATGCAATATGATCATAGCATTTCATTGGCATGAACAAAATATATGCAAAGAAAAAAGAAGGGATAGGAAATCTACCAAAATGTTAATAGTGGTATTGTGGGAGTTAGGAGGATTCCTTTTTTCTACTTTTCGAATCTTCTCCATTGAGCCAGTGTAACTTTTATAAACAGACAAAAAGGGGGTAAAAGATTTCTTTTTTTAAATCCTGATGTTTGAGTTCTTTTTATTTTTCTTTCCTTTTGAGACAGAGTCTCACTTTTTTACCCTCACTGGAGTGCCGTGGCATCATCGTAGCTCACTGTAACCTCAAACTCCGGGGTTCAAGCGATCCTCCTGCCTCAGCCTCCAGAGTAGCTGGGACTGTAGGCATGCGCCACCATGCCTGGCTAATCTTTCTGTTTTTAGTAGAGATGGGGTCTCGCTCTTGCTCAGGTTGATCTTGAACTCCCGGCCTCAAGCGATCCTCCTGCCTTGGCCTCCCAGAGTGCTAGGATTACAGGTGTGAGTCACTGCACCCAGCCATTTTTGAGGTCTTTAAGTTGTGGAGAGGAACCACCAGCAACGGTCCATGTTTTCTTGAACAGAAGCTTTTCCAAGCAGGTGAGAATGAGACATGCAGAACCACGAAACAGCCTTCATTCCTATTTCTGCTTCTCTCACAAGCATCTAACCCTAGCCCTGCCTCTGTGAACTGTGTAAATAGATCACACATCACTGGTTCCACATGGGGGTAAAGAAGATAATGGCAGAGCTTTGCAGCTCTGACCCCCGGACGTGAGAATGTACTACGTTATCGGCACGATTTCTCTGGCGGGAAAACTGGCAACACATGGCAAAAGCCTTAAAAATGTGCATGTCCTCGCTACATTAATTTTACATATGGAAACGCATTCTAAGGAAATAATCCTGGCTGTATGGAAGACTGAGCTGTAAAGATACACCTCACAGCCTTCTCTCCACAGTAAAATGTGGGGATAGTCACCTCACGCTTAGCGAACCTAAGTATTCACCATTAGAGATTAGTTAAATAAATGGTGGTCCTAAGGCACACAACACAACCTCGCAAAGGACAGTTGGAAGGATTCTTAGTGGCAAGGAGCCCTGCTTTATGGGTCTCTGTTAAATGAAAAGTGCAGGTTGCAAAAGATCACGTCCAGGACCATTCTATTTTCGGAAAAAGAAAAAAAAATGTATCCATCAGTGGGATTATAGATAATTTTCCTGTATCCCCTCTCTCTTATTTTTGGTTTATCTGTATTTACTAAAATTTCTATTGTATTTGGTTTATCTGTATTTACTAAAATTTCTATTTCTAAGGGAAAAATGTATTTTTTTCAAAGCAATACTAGTTCATAGTTCTGTTTTCTGGAAGGAAACTAGAGGAATACCCTTCATGTTGGGTTATTTTTAAGGAGCTAATTGGGAACAGGCTTGCCCTGGTTTCAGGATAAGAAGTTGGAGCTGAATAGAGTGAGGCATCTTTGGTCCTTTGTCTCCTCCAGCCTTTCCCTTTGGTCTCCCCCGGGGTTTGAAGCAATTCGCGTGAGAGCTGAGACCCCAGCAGGCCCACCCTGCTCTCCCCTTCCCCCATTCCAGCACAGGATGGAGCATGAGATCATGATGGGGCACGTGGCTGGTGGGAGATGCCTCCTCCTGGAACAATCGCTGACCCCGACTTCACGCTGGCTTTTAAAAGATGACAGCTTCTTCTCAGGGTACACCAGCTTCTAAGAGACAAAGACCCACAGCAGCGCCCCCGTGTCCTGTCTATATACTCCTTGAGATTTATTTAGCTTTTTGCTATTAAGGTCAGCCCTGCGAAAATTCATCTTCGTTCAATTTCTTACCATGTGCTGTTCTTTGCAGACAGGCTGAAACAGATGAGCATTTTTCCTCTTGGTTTCCCCGGCTTATAAGCCATGAGAAAGGAAGGGAGGTGTCTTCAAGAGGAAAGAATACATTTGGGCATGTCGCAAAGGATGCCATGAGAGGAAGTGATGCCTGTTTGAAATAAAGACAGGTAGAAAAAAATGTTCTAAGAGTGAAGGAAAGAAATCACAGAGTACGGGAGTCCTGGGCTTGAGGGGACCACAATGAAGCTGGCAAAGTACCTCATGGTTAGAATGGTTCTTAAACTATGGCGCAAGGTGTGGGTGGGACTCGAAAGTTCTCCATGTGCTACAGAGAGGAAGGAAGCAAGCATATTTTGAGGTCTTCCAAATGTAGGGTGCGTTGCGTGCGCTATGTCACCACCGAGCCTCACACAGCCACGCAGCTGCCATCATCCCCACCCTGCAGGGGAAGAGACCAGGTTTAGAAGGGGCGAGTGACTTGCCTGAAGCCACACAGCTAGACAGTGGAGGAGTCTGAATTTGAACCCAGGGCTGTCTGATCTCCCTTGGGGTTAATATTGATCACATAGCAAAAGTAGATGAGAATCTTAGCCAGTGCTTTTGGCCTTGGCACCGAGCAGACAGCCCCAGCTCTTTGCCAGAGGCACTTAATTTTAAAATTTTAAATGCTTTCTATTTCTAGCATCAATCAGTTGTTTGCTTTTGAGATTGTAAACAAAGGGTTCCTTCATTGTGTCTCGCCAAAGCAGTGCCAGGTTCTCGTTTATTCTCATGAGAGGTTTTAAAATTTATTTTATTTTGCTTTGGTGTTTTGCAGCCGTCAGCAGAGCGGATGTACTTGGTTCACTGAAGTGGATAATGGCTAGAAGTTTTTAAGACATTCTGCTCAAACAAGGAGGAAGAGCTCCCTTCCCTTTATCAGGACTCTGGGGGCCATGGGGAGCAATTTCAGCCCTTGGTGATTTTATAAACAAACTTTTATAATTTATTCTGAAGCATTTTCAAACTTACAGGAACATTGCAAGAAGAGTACAAAAGGCTCCATTCTCCCTTTATCCAGATTCCCCTGTTGTTCACATTTTAGCCCAGTGCCCCCATGACCCCTCCTCTCTACATATACATCTACCCATCATCATATTCTTTTCCTGAACTATTTGAGAACAAGTTCCAGGTCACTGAATGGGAGAGAACAAGTTGCAGACCTGATACCGCAAACCCTGAAATAGTTTAGTAGGTATTTCCCCAAATCAAGGACATTCTCCTACATAACAACCACAAACTCTGCAAATCAGGAAATGACACTGATGCAACATGACCACCCAATTCACAGAACTTATTTGAAATTTGCCAATTGCCCTGTCTTTCCTTCCTTCCTTCCTTCCTTCCTTCCTTCCTTCCTTCCTTCCTTCCTTCCTTCCTTCCTTCCTTCCTTCCTTCCTTCCTTCCTCCCTCCCTCCCTCTCCCTCCTTCCCTCTCCCTCTCTCTTTCTCTTTCTCTCTCTCTCTCTTTCCTTCTCCTTCTCCTCCTCCTCCTTTTCCTTTTTTCAAGATCCAATCCAGGAACCAATCCAGGATCATATGTTGCTTTGGTTGTCATGTTTCTTTATTTCCTTTCAATATAGAACATTTTCTCAGTCTTTTTCTATCTTTCTTGACCTTGGCAGTTTCTGAATAGTACAGACTCCTCCCTGGGTTCACTCAATGCTTCCTCATGACTAGACTCAGGACATGCATTTCGACAAGAAAACCACAGAAATGAGGCTCGGCTCTTCCCAGTTCATGTCATCATGGGACACACGACGTCCACCCTTCACACCACTGGAGATGTGATCCTTGAACATCTGTCTGCTCAAGGTGTTCTGCCAGACTGTATATAAACTCACCGGTTCCCACTTTGTGACCGACACGGATTTGGGGGGGAGATATACCAAGGCTATGCCACTATCAGGGGCTGGGGGGAGGTCTGATGAGGAACATGATATTGGTGTAGCCTTGAATCTATCCCTACCAAATCCCATGTCTGTTGATGCCTGTATCTGCAACTTTGATGATGGCTTTCAAATGGTGATAATTGATCTATATCACTCCTTACACATTTATTATTTTATGGTAAAGAAAAGCTACCTCTTCTAATTTACTTATTTACCTACCTACTTATTCATGTTAGTATAGACAATGGATGATAATCCATTAATGTTATTTATTTTGGTGTTCAGTTGTCCCAGACTTGGCCAGTGAGCCCATTCAGTCTGGCTCCGGTACCCTTCTGACAGGTCTACATCATTCTTGGACACAGAGAATGTCAAACAACCTTCTGTAACAACAAGATGTTCGCCCTTGTCTTGGACTTTCCTGGCCTCAGCCCTGGAGTCAGCCATTTCTCCCAGAAGCCCTGGAGGCTTTAGTGAAGGTTGACGTTTGGAAACCAGACGCTGGGAACTTCTTCCTCCTGGACATGACTGTTTTCTAGGCCCTCTTGGAAGGCAGAGCTAGGAACTGCATGTGTGCATATATGTACACGCCCCCACTGTGGAGTATGTATTTATATGTGTGTATGTATGTAAGCACATCTATCTGTCATCTGTCATCATCTGTCTGTAAGTTTACATGACATTTGTAATTACAGTCATCACCCCGGGATTCTTCCTACTTTCTCCTTCTTCATGTTTGCAAATTCCTTCCCCAGTGGTGAAACCTCAGCTCCGATTAGCCTCAGCTCATTTACTGCTTCAGTCAGTCCCCCTTCTGTAACCAACGTCCTGATGGTGCCACCGCCTCTGAGCCCCCGCCCTGCCGCTGCCATCTCAGCCCACCGCCACCCTGGCGGGGCCCTGGCGTGCTGCCGCCGAGAGAAGGAAAGAGAGAAAACAAGGGAAGAGAGGAGGAAGAACAGTGCAAGGGCCTTTTCAGGGTTTTCCTGTTGTTTTCCTCTGTAGTTAGCACAATCTGGAGCCACCGGTGTTTGGAACCTGCCTTTTGTCAAAGGCCATGCTGAAAGGACAGACCCACTTTCACACCTAAAGCCTCCTATCCCCTTCACTCTTCCAGGTCACTGGATGACAGGGCCGGGGCATCAGGCAACCAGCACCTGGTGTTGTCCCTCCCATCAGGGATGCGAGTTGAGGTTGGCAGACACTAGGTCCTGAAGTCTGGCAGCTGCTTCTGCCACCGCACGCTGCTGGGTGGTGGCAGAGACCCATCTGCCCAGGGAACTGAGGCATCGTGCACAGGACGACACAGAGCTCACACAACCTGGGAGTCCTCTTTAAGAAAAAGAATATGAATTTGAGTACAGTGGCCTTTGATGTCCCTCGCTCTTTCCTTAACTATTTGTCTACGTAAGCCCGAGTGGCTTTCTTCTACTCCACCAAGAAGCCAGAACTCTGAGTATCAAGGCCCTGCTGATGAGCAAGCACCAGCTGTTTTCTCCCCTCTCAACTTAGAAGGCAAACTCAGTTCAATGTTTCTGTCCCTGAAAAATGTTCCTCTTAACTAGACCACTGGATTGCCAGATAAGGCTTGGGGTTTTTGCAGCAGTAAACAAAGAAAAATCAGAAGTTATAGTTTTGGCATTGCTCTCCCAGGGCTTCGGTCTGGTTCACAGAGGCACCTTCTAAATCAAGTGTCTGGGTGTCCTTCAGCACTGCTGTTGATTCAGGACTACTGGCCGTGCAGCACAGTGCATGCGTCCAGTTCCAAAGAGCCTCAGAGCTCAAATTGGAAAAAGTTTGCCAATCCATCAGCAGCAGATACTTTTGCAAGTGAGAGTTAACCCCTTTTGCAGGGGCCGTGGAGCCTGGATGGGCAGCAGTAGACTGCTAAGTGGACAGGGGGCAGCGTGCCACACATTGTGTATGAGGCTCTGCTCTGAGCACTCTACTTCTGTTATTCCATTTAGTCCTTGCAACAACTATGTGAATTAGACATAAGTTTTATACCATTTTACAGAGTCAGGAAACTGAGACACAGAGAGGTTAGGGGATTTGCATTTGGCTTAGGCATTAGGCCACCGTAAAGCCGATGGCCTGTCCCCTTGGGGGCACCAGGGGGGTGGCCATGAGGGACTCTCGCTGAGAGGGGTTAGGCCCTGAGAGAGGGGCTGTCCAGGCAGAAGCAGCCCAGCCATCACTTAAGAGTATAGAGCTGAAAGCCAAATGCACATTAATGAATGTCACTTAACTAATTAATTGTTATTTTTATTACATCTGATGAAACTGGGAGACTGAAGTGACTTACTCAAAGTCACAGCATTCATCTGACTAAGGGATACTGTTTTCATTTCAGAGGGGAATTAGCAGCAGGTTTTTTCCCCCCAACTAAACGGGGAAAGCAGAGAGTTGGAGAACGCCTGGAGACTTGTGGGGTGTGGGTAAAACAAGCCTGTGACCCAGAGAGAGAAGGAAAACTTCTCACCCTCTTCCGGGCCGGGCGAGATGCTCTGAGATTCTGGTCTTCTCCCCTCTGGTGGAGAGGAGCAGCCGTGGGGTCCAGCAGGCCAGCATCAGCACCCTAAAGCCGATGGCCTGTCCCCTCGGGGGCACCAGGGGGGTGGCCATGAGGGACTCTCGCTGAGAGGGGTTAGGCCCTGAGAGAGGGGCTGTCCAGGCAGAAGCAGCCCAGCCATCGCTTAAGAGTATAGAGCTGAAAGCCAAATGCACATTTACCCTTCCAACCTAATGACTCCCAAGTTCAAGTTGCTACATTATAATTAAGTGGCATCAGTTAGCTTGTTATTTAAGACCTACAGGTTTTGACTAATTTGGGGGACAATTTGATGACCTCCCCCAAAAAAGTCTTATAAAGAGATATTGCTTGGGGAGTATCCAGGCCCCTACAAGGATATTTGCGTAGGGGTCTTCCCAACTCAGTCATGTGGCCGTTTAGAACAAAATACTCCTTCAGACTGAAGAGCTCGGGCTGTGGAGTCCGTTTGACCCGGTCTAAGGCCAGCTCCACCATTGGCCCTCTGAGGGACTCCGAGCAAACCACTTATCATCGCCACACCTCCCCTTCTCCTTGGGACGCTCCTGGGACTAAACGAGACAATGCATGTCCCAGCTTAGCAAGGGCTGGCACGGTGTTGAAGACAAACTGTGACTGTGGTCCAGTTCTTTGGAGTAACCTTTCTGTTTGCCAGCTTCGTTTTGCTGTAACTAACATGCAATAAACTGCACACTTTTAAGGATACACTTTGATGAGCTTTGACGTATATACACTCCTGCAAAACCGTCATCACAGAACAACGAACAGATCCATCACCCCCAAAGTGGCCTTGTGCCCTTTTGTGAGCTCTCCCTCCCTCGCATCCCCCAGAAAACACTGATCAGCATTCTGTCACTGTGGATTAGCTTGCATTTTCTAGAATTTGTATAAATGGAATCACACCATATGCATGCGTTTTTTTGTCTGGCTCCTTTTACTCAGCATAATTATGTTGAGATTCATCCATCCTTGGATGAAACTTGACTTTTATTTTATTTTTTGGGTGTCCTTTTTCCTGCACATCACAGACAAAGTGTTTCCAGGCCAGGGGGCTGCTTCTCCAGGGTCTTGGCTGGGGTTTCTAACACCTGCATTCTGAGCACGCCGATGTTCCCCAGGTCCCAGGAGTGTGCAAGTAGAAATGGCGCTAAAGCCTCAGGACTTCCCAGGGGCACACCGGAATCTTGCAGACAACTTTTTCCTATCAATACGCGTGTCTAGATTTCATTCCTAGGGGTTCATAGGTCTGAGATGTGGCCTGGAAAACCACTGTGCTAAAGTAATGCCACTAACTTCTAGAAGGCAGTGAACACTAAGGTACAAGGAAGAGAATTCAGGTAGCATCTGATGGTAAGAATCACATTCCAGAGAATGGGCTGCTCTGTGTGGCCTTTGGTGAATGTGGGACCTACAGTTGGAATGACCACACGTGAAGTAAGTCTGCCCCCTGGGCTTATTTCTGCATTCCAAACATACGTGACCAAAGAGCCACTGCGTGTTGTGTGCATCAGGAAATAAACAGGCTGGTGCCGTCGCCTGCCTGCACACGCAGTTCAGAAAGCCACTCTCAAGAGGGCATGGAAATCAGTATTGAACATGAGACACTTGAGTTACCACAAAGAGCTATTTTTGCTTATTCCAAATTGCTCTGTTTCTCTAAGCTGCTATTTCAGTCAGCCTCTTCTCCGGCTATGTATAGGGGTGGCTCGTGCAATTTAAAAACAAGTGGGAAGAGAAAAGAAATCTGCAAATAGGCTAACAACCAAGGATAAATCTGGGGCCATTGAAAGGGTGGTATAAGTCAGTTATTTTCCCAAATATCCGGCCTCTCCAAATTCCGCCCGTGGGTTGGAAACCATCAAGAAATAAACATACAGGTACGTTGGAGGGTCACTTTCTAGTAAGTGCTCGGTGTTTAAAAATAGGCATTTAAAAGGAGAAGTCTCCTCTGTGTCTGGCGGGGGCAGCTGCCTGCACTGCCTTTTCTCTGCTACCCCCAGGGCCACGTGTAGATGGCAGATGAGGGAAGCTGGGTCTATTTTTAAAGCTTTCTGGTTTTTCTGACTGTGGCCAGGGAGAACTTGGACAAAAGAGGAGCTCAGCGAAGGGAAGGTGGCCTCAGACTCTGGTGCAGTGAGTCACCCGGCAATTGTTTACTGGTTCCACTGACCCAAATGCCTCTGACCTGCCTACTCGGCTCCACTTCCTTTGTGGCCGCCCTATCTGGGTTGCCACTATGTTCACTTTGGCCAGGTGGACTTCCTCTTCTCACTGGGGGCTCCTCCAGGCCACTCTCCACCCTGCAGCCACAGAGAACTTTTTAAAAGTGTACGTTGAACTGAGTCGCAGCCCCGATTAATATAAATGCATAATAAACAGTCTGGAAGCTGTTAATAGTGGGTATCTCTGGGGAAGGCTTAAATGATTTTACTATGCCTACTTCTATGTGGTTTGAATTTTACACCATGTGCTTGTATTTCTTTCATTGTTTTAAAAGAGTCTCAAATGTTTAATTTGAACCCTACAACCCAGGAGCTCTAAATCTTGCAGTAGAGTCCTCCACATTAAAAATTCGTTTGTTGATCGTGGCCTTGAGGAGCAGAAGCTGTGATCTCCGCGTGGAAGTTGTTGGCGACGTGGGCATCAAGAAGGGGTGCGCTGATAGGCAGGGCTGCTCCATGGTGGGGTGCTGGGCCGGCCCAGGCTGTGGTGCAGGGCCAGTGCAGATGTCCAGGCTGAGGCTGGTGCCCCGTGCTGGGAAGTAGTGTCAGGGATTTTGGGTCACACCTTTTGGGGTCCCTGTAGTTCTGTGACTCTCTGTGATGCCCCAGCAGACACAGTTTTTAGCCTGACTGCTCAGGGAACATCCCCAGGGGGCCCCATCACACACTGCTTTCTTTTAGTTCCACTTTTAATTTCTATCAGGCAAATACAGTCCTAGAGCTCTTTAATTAATCTCTTAGTTTCATGTGCCAGAAGGTGTGGACAGAGGTTCTTCTGCAAGAAAAAAAGAACATGCAAGATCTATACGGAATTAAACTGGATATTAAAAGCAGAAGGAGGAAGAGACTCCAGGGAAGGTGGCCAAGGAGGACAATCAGCATGACGATTGTCCCAGCTAAGCTTCACGTTGGGGCTTCAACCCTGGAAGCCACTCCACTTGCAAGGCAAGCCCGGCGAGGGCCTGCACCCCACGAGGCTTGCTCTCTGGCCCCCAAGCTCATTCCCTCGGGCACTGTGCTGTTTCTTGAGGTAGTTCATTGTGTGGCTTCTGAAGGAGAAGTCATACTGCTGTCCAAAGGGATGACACATCCTTCGAGCTGCCATTATTCTTATTGTGGGATAAATAGAGATATTAGTCCTATCGGACAAGCGCTTTATGGAGCCTACCTTGTTCCCTGTAGTCTCCCAGACATTTACAAATTGGTTGAACCATGTTTTTATTTTTTCCACCACCTCAAGGCCATACCATTTCTCTTTTTAATATACAGACCATGCCTCGGATAGAGTAAGTGCCAATAAATATTTGTTGAATTGATTTTCCTGTTCGGCGATGTGGCAGAAAGACCCTCCTGTTTTATGCACATAATTCTTTTCCCAGCTATTGTTGAATTCCTTTTTCGTGGATACTGGTCACATCAACCAGCATCAGGGTGAGTCTCAGGGTCTGAGCTGAGTGTTACCTGGGTCAACAAAGACAAATCCCACCCAGGGCTGACAGTCGTGGGCAAGGGAGCCAGAGGTGGTAAAAGGAGACCAATGCCAGTCCTGTGTGAACTACACTTGCATATAAGATGATTAGTTCTGCAATTAGCAAAGTGCTTTGCTCAAAATAAATGCCCACCAGACTTTAGAATTGTAGCTTGATTGTGAAAGAAACGTTAGTATTTCATGGCAGTTCCTACCTGGCATTCTCCTTCATTTGCCTGTTTATTTTATTGCCTGCCTCCCGATTAGACTATAAACCCTCTGAGATCAAGAACTCTGCCCGTCTTGCTGTAGTCTCCGTGCCTTGAGAGGGTGTGGCACATACATCACACTCATTAGGTGCTTTCCGTGGGGATGAACGGCAGCCTCAAGGCTCAGAAGGAACCATGTAAGGAACGGTTAAAATGGGCTTAGTTCTGGCACATGCAAGCCTACTTAACCAGAGTTTGCTGCTGGTGTGGAAATAAAATATACCTTAGAAAGTGACCAGGCCATCTTGGAGACTGACTGGAAGAAAACACTAAGAATGAAGATCAGATAAGGGATCCGTGAATTCCAGGAGGGAGAGAAGATTTGTTCCAAATATCTTCTAAAGGGCTAATTCCCTTTGTGTTGCCCCAGAATGTAGAACCAGGACCCAGAAAGAGAAGAGGTTTGTTTCAGTTAAAGATATTTGAAAATAGAATGAGATGGCTCTGCACTCCAGCCTGGGTGACAGAACAAGACCCCATCTCTAAAAAGAAAAAAAAAAAAAAGAAAGAAAATGTTATATTTAAATGAAGACAGCCTCATCTTGATACAATAATATCTCTCAGTGTGATCACTTGATAAAACAACAGCCATTACGTAAACCACTCGGCCCCCTCAAGGCTGCCTCTTCTGGACATTGAACTTGAAGTCCCCATTGGCTTACCAATTATCTTTTGAGTTGGTAGAACTGTGTTCGTCTTCTGCCAACACCAGCTTCTCCTAGGTTTGCCAGATCCACACCCAAGAACTCGTTCTTGTCCTCTTCTCTGTACAATTTTGGGATCACAGCTAAGCAAAGCAACCAGTCTGTTGGAACATTTAAGTCCTCCTGTCCTTCTGAGACCTGCAGACATAGGTAACAATTCCATCTGTCAAATTTCCAAGTCAGGATGCATCCCCTGGGGCCACAATTCGCCCCCTGAGGCCACCCCCTGCAGGATGGCTGGAGGTACCCCATCCAGGAGCCAATCCCCCAGCTAGTTCCATGAGCAGTGCCAGCTTGTTAGATCGAATCAGAGGCAGGGAGAGATTTACGGCTTATCTTAAAACATCTGGAATAGCAATGTCAATTCCAGACAAACAGCAGGAGAGGGTACTTGGGGCCAAATTACAGGCCTCGCTTCTGAAGAGCAGCTGCCCCGGGTGTTCGCCTCGAGCACCTCTCAGCACGCTGCCTTGGCGGATGCACATCTGGACTCGCAGCCAGGAGTGAGAACTATACGTGTTTCTTGCTGTTGAAATATGGCTCCCCGGGGACCCAGCAGGTCGGGCCAGCGCAGACACTTCCCGCATCCTGACCTCAGACAAGCCCACATTAGGATAACAGAAGGGAAATCTTCCAAGCCTGCGAGCTGCTGTCAACTAAGAATTCAGGCATCCTTGCTTCGTGCTGAGAGGAGGCTCTTAAACACATCACTGCCTGGGCCCAGCTCAGAGGAGAAGGAAGCAGACGATGTGATTAACATGTAACTGTAAAATGTTGCAGCTGTAAATAAAAGAGAGAGAGAGAGAAGGTACGTGGAAGTAATGGCTGCATGAATGGCCCCATCAAGCCACTTGCAGCAGCCCCACGTCCCTGAACAGCAGTTACCTCATTCGCCAAGTGGAAACTGCCTTAAGACATTTTCAGAATTAGTGACGTTCTGACGGCGGCCACACTAACCGTCTGCTCCGGAGACCTGACCACAGCCAGCTTGCTAGAGTCTCAAACAACCTTGAATTTGCCTTTTAAGCAGAGGGTGTTATGCTATGGGGGAAACGACGGGAGTTGGTTCTCAACCCCAGGGTCGTAATCAAGCGGCATGCGTTACAACTAATTCGTTTCTAAGGCAAAGTAAAGAAATCACGTGGTGAAGAAAAGAGAAAGAGGGAAAAGACACTGGAGATTATCCCTGTAATAAACGTCATCCTCTCACTTGTATTCTCACTCGATTTCCTGATGGAGAGAGGAAGAGATCGTTAAGGCAAAGACCACAGCAGTGATCAACTAGAGTGCGAGGTAACCTGCCTGCCCTTTGCGGGACCCGCAGGCGGGAGGAGAGTCACAAGTGGCTCTAGCATGGAGACTGGTCCGGGGCTTTTATGTTTCAATAAGCGCAGTTTCGCGGCGGCTGTGCTAATTAAGGATCGCAGCACACAGCCTGGGTAGGGCAGAAGGAATCTGTAAGTCCCTACTGTGACTCTGTCAACAATGGGTTAAAATAATTCGCATTGTTCACTCCTTATGTCTGACACGCCGGGGAGGCTCAGTTGGGGGTTACCAGTTTGGGCTGCTCAAGCCTAGTTGGCATAAAGCACAGCACCTGGGTTTGATATCTCTGAGGCGAATGCTGCCGTAAAGCTCTTGCTCGGAGTACAGTGGCTGAGGCGGGAAGCAGGGCCGGTGCCCCATGAGTCTGCTCTGAAAAGCCTCGCTGGAGTGGCGGGAAGGGGCCGCAGACTTGCAGGAGCCCCTTCCTGAGCCCAGGTGCGGGGGCTTCAGCTCCCCGGAGGGTTTTGGGCAGGGCCCTTCCCACGATGCCATGCGGCTCTTACGCTCACCTGTCTTCTGGTTAAGCCTCCCCTCACAACTCTTCTGGGGCCTGCCTTTTCCTGCTATCCTGGAGAAAACCTTCTTGCTTGATCTTATTCTCTTACAAATTCCTTCTCTGGTTTAGGGTCGATGCTCTACTCTTTTCCTGGAATGATATTGTTGTTCTATTATCCGCCACAAACCACTTTCTGCACTAAAGGCTTGTTAACACGAACCAGAAGATCCTCCAAGTTCATTAGTAAAATCAGACAGGACAGATGCGAGGATGATGTTCTCCTCAAACAGTCCAGCCCTGCTTGACACCCCCAGACTTGCACTAAGAGGGTCCCCCTTAGCCAGGCCTGGAGGTGGCACAGTGTGCTCGGCTCTGCGTGGCAGACACCACGACCCCGGCTTGGGCCCTCTGCTCTTACTGGCTGTGAGACGGAGGGTGAGAAACGAGACCACCTGCGTCTCGGTCTTCTGATGCGTGAAGTGCAGGTCACTGCAGCCCCGTCTTGTGGGGTGTTGTGAGAAGTAAAGAGGATCGTGCTTAGATCGTGCCTGGAACGCCTTCGGGACCCAATATAAAGAAGAGCTACATTCTGCAGGTCAGGCCCAGCCCTGGGGGCAGCTGAGGAGGATATTAGGTATTGCTGGTGGCCACAGGATGCGGATTGGGGGACCAAGTTCTTGAGTCCAAGCTCAGATGAAAGTCCCATCTTGAAAGATGTGGGAGCTTGGGCCCTGGAATTGTGTTCCAGAGCGGATGGGAAAACATCCGTGTCTGTCCGAACCAAGAAGGAAAGCATCAAGGAGGGAGAGTTTAAAACTTTAAGAAGTCCCAGAGGCTCAGTGGTAAGAACCAGGGGGAGATTCCAGGGGTGTAGGTGATCGGGGACACGTCTAAGCTTAGGAAGGAGAGGGGCGGCAGACAGGCAGGGCCAGGTGCCCAAGACGCTCATGTGCGAGGTAGACCTTGTGAGAAATCGTGGTGTCAGCCTGATACGGAGTGTTTAAAAGTGTTCAGAAAGGAAAAGAAGACTCTGTCCAAGGCAGCTCGTGAAATGCAGGGGCTGCTGCTGCCTGCAGAGACTGGAGGATCAGGCGAGCATAACTTGAACCAGCCCACGATGACACCCTGTTGGGAAGGGGCACCTTGGCAGACAAGCATATGGACAGGCTCTAGCCCCATTTTCTTCTCTCTCTATTGTTTTGCATAAAGAAGAGAAGACCTGAAGCCAGGAACTTAGGATAAGGAAGGGCAGACGCCGTCCTTTCTTTACAGGAGGAACAAACAGAGGGCCCAAGCCCTCCCCTCCCATGCTGGTGAGCACGTGGAGACACAGACCCTGCCCGGCACAGGCACGAGGCTGTACAGGGAACACGGTTTTTTTGATTGTTTGGCAAATCCACACGTCTATAGATGGGGCCTCATGGGGGAGACTCTGTCTTACATATCTCCGGGCTTTTGCTGGTGAAGATAACTAAACGAAAGGTGCAGACACTTCTGAATTGCCGCCACCTGCTCTGGCCCCTCACGACCCTTCTCAGCGGGGACACCTCGGGTGGTCTCTGAACCTGTTTCCCCACCCGTGACACAGGGACGGCAAAACACCATTCCTGGGCTTACTCAGAGCATCACCTGGGACAGCGAACAGGCCTGGAAATGGTGCCGTACCTCTCCACGTTAGGGACCGTTGCTTTGGTGATGCAGGAAGAGGCGGAGGCCTTGGAGGCTGGGAGCGTTTTCCTTGGGGGGGGGGGAAGGGCAGAGAGGCCGGGATGGTGGGTCATCTCACAATGATCCGATGCCTGGAATTGCTGTGCAGGAGTTAAAATCACAACACAAGGAAACAATTGTGAAAATACACCCAGACTCGAGCTCTGGATAGAACAAGTTCAGGAGACTCAGGAGGTGCCCAGGAAGTCTTCAAAGCACAAAGAGGAAAAAATGAAAAGTATGTGAGTCAGGCGACAGGGACCTATGATGAAAGAAGGATGAAAGGATGAATGAAGAGAACTAAGGTCTGCAAACAAGAAAGGGAGGAGGGTGGAACAGGCCCGGCTCTCCCTGCAAGCGCATCCCTCCTTGCGCCATGGGGGGAGGGAGCGGGTGGCGCAGAGGGCTTTGAAGGACAAAGGGAGGCAAGTCAAAACCAGATCACCGATGAGATAATGAGAGGTTAATAAGAGCAATTTCCAGATCTGTCAGCGAACACGGGCGTGACTAAGGCTGGAACGTGACTTGGGGGTCTCCCCTAAGATGCTACTGACAGAAGGGGAAATGGCGATTTTAGAAGCAGAAACATTGCCCAGGGATACAGAGCCCAGGTAATAAACTTACCTGGAGGGTACGTTTATCAAAGAATTTTGCGCCACTGATTGCCTGCTGCTCTTGGTGCAGAGAGGAAGAGAGCGGGAAGTGAGTGAAGGCCGGCCACCGCAGTGGCAGCGTGGCCCACGCGCCTCCTGGGGGCGCTGCCCTGCCTGCTCCCCTCATGGCGGGAGTCCGCTTCCTCTGTCCACACCTCCTCATGTTGGCAGGGATTGTTATTTGGTACCAGGGCTGGCGTTGGTTCGAGCTGCCTTTCTGTTAGCGGTGAGAGCTGATGGGATGACTCAACGCACAAGAATGTTATCTGCAGAAGACGAGAGCCCCGGCGCCCTAGAGGAAACAGCCACATGGGAGCGATGACGGCTGCCAGCCACCCGAGTCTCCTCAGACAGGCGCCTTCCTGCGTGAGTGAGCTGCTGAGAGCAGGGGAGTGCGGGGCTGTACCCCAGGACTGCCCTCGAGAAAGGTTCCCTCTGCGCTGCGGTAGCGGCCACCACGGTGCCTGGATGGGCAAAGAGAATCTCAGTTTGCAGCTGCCCAGACTGGACCCTGCCACTGACGTTTAGATGTGGTCACAAGCTTGGCGGAAGCACCTTATGTCCCTTTATGTCTCATCCTGTCACGTCAATGGTGCTTTTTAAAAAACAGGAGAGGCCAGATCCTCTGGGAGAAATACCAAGTGACGGGCAAACGTGGAGGGAGGGGCACTTGGCAGCCCCTGGGACTCACCTTGGGGCCTTGTCATTCTCTCCTGTTCCAGCCACTCTAGACTTAATATTTGCCCATTGCTTCTGGTTGGGGCCTGCCCTTTCTGAACTCTTCCCCCATATCCTGCTCTTGTAGTCCTGGAGGCCTTGGCTGTCCCCTGGGTGTCCAGGGTCCTCCATCTCACCCGGCCCAGTGGACTGCACTAATCCACACTGAGGGTGAGTGACGCTTAACCCGGGAATGTGTGTGCAGCCCAGGAGCATGGAAGGCGTGAGGGATGGGGGGTCAAGGGCGGGTGGGTGGTGGTGGTGGGTGGAGTGTGGGCAGCATACGACTTCAGGATCAGTGTGATTGTCACTCGCCTCCTACCCCCAGTCCCAGCCCCACCCCATAGGCACATTCTCTGGAGCTGTCAGGGGAGAGACCTCCGCCTGTCCGCTGAGGTCCCCGTGGGGAGGCTGTACCGGCTGCCGACCTGGCAGAGGCTTCACCTCACCTCCAACACCCCGGGCACAGGCTCCTCATCTGACAAATGTGACAGAAGTCCTCGCTGCGGTGAGCTCAGCATTTTGTTCCCTTGCTCTGACATATGGGTGATATTGGTATTTGAGCTACGAGATCCCATTAGCTCTCCTCTGACCCTGGGGCTTTAAATTTCCTATTGAATTCATTTTAACCCACATTTATTGGCTAGGTACAAAGCTCTGGGCTCAGCACAGAAAAAGCAAATGGTGACTTGGCCCCAGGGGAGATCAGAGTGTGCCAGGAGCCAAGCTGTGAGATCTGGCTTTCAGTACAGGGTGGGACGTCCCAGGGAAGGCCGGCAGGGGCGACAGGACAGTCCTGGTCAGGGCCGGGCAGTGGGTGTGTGGCTGGCTGGAGGAAGGTGGGCTTCGACGTAGGCCATGGGAGAGAATCTTCAGACCGATGGAAGCTCGTGAGCAGGGGCGTGGAGGAGCCAGCCCACATGGAGGTGTGGGCAGAGCCGTGGCAGGTGGAGGGAAGCTGCAGAGGCAGCCCAGACCACAGAGGCGTTGGGTAACACTGGGACCTGCAGGCCAGAAGTCTCAGGGGCCTCAGGGGTCTGTGATCAACCAGACTGTGTACAAATCTCTGACTGTACATGCATTTATTTTAGGGGAGAGTCTACATATTTCATCAGGGTCTCTGTGAGATCCAGAGCCATCACTGCTGATTTAGACCAGGAGCAACCCACTGGAATGTTGTTTTTTGAATTTAAAAAATTATTTATTATAGAGATTTTCCAAATATACCAAAAACAGAAGTAATAACATAACAAACTCAATGTCACCCTCCAACCACAATCAAGTCACGGGCAGTCTCCTTTCAGCTGTACCTTCACCTCCCCACACCCCCCTCGCCCCCCACCCCCACCCCCCATGGATTTGGTGCTAATCCCAGGTCTCAGATCATTTCAACTGTGAACATCTAGGCTGATTCTGAATAAAAAGATAAGGACTTGTCTAAGAGAAACATCACAGTACCATTAGGTCATCTAAAATGTTTAACGATATTTCCTAAGTATCATCAAATACCCAATCGGGTGTCCATATCTCCCTAGTTGTCTCTTGATATATTTTTTAAACAGTTTATTAATTTGATTCAGGATCTATATAAAGCTCATGCATTTTTTTTTTTTTTTTGAGGCACAGTCTCGCTCTGTCCCCCTGGGTAGAGCACAGTGGCGTCATCATAGTGTTAGGGTGGAAAGGCTCGTAGGTGCTCCTGGCCTGGGTGGAAAAAGATTTCTCACACAGAGATTAAGATATAAAGTAAAAAGGTTTACCCATTAGGAGGACAGAGAAAATGTGTGTGTGTGTGTGTGTGTGTGTGTGAGAGAGAGAGAGAGAGAGAGAGAGAGAGAGAGGGAGAAGAGGGGAGAAAGAGAGCAGGGAGACCGCGTGGCATCCCAAAGAAAGAGAAGGGAGGTGCCAGCAGTGGGGGCAAGTGGCTCGATGAATTTAAGGGGGACGAAGAGAGAAAAAATGGTGATGGCTGTCAGTTGACAACAAAAGCCGCAGTAGGTAGATAAGAAAACCTGCAAGGATGTCAAAGTCCAAGAGTTGGATTCCTGCCTTTCCTTGCAGAAGGGATTATCACAGGAGATGTGGCTGAGGCTGTAGTTCATTCTCCTGCGGTTTACTCAGGAACTCTGCAAAAGCAGATTCTCAAGAAACAATTTTGAAAGAGAGAGATTTACATTTCTTTTCTGTCCATTCAGCTCTTTTCAAAAGTTGTGCAAAACAGAACTCCTGCAGGGTGCCTGTTAGTGAGAGAATTCATAGGATTGATCTTTAACTGTTACTGGGGAAATTGTAGGATTAGGTATTTTCCTGTTATTTTTGCAAGATCGCTCCTTTCAATAGCTCACTGCAGCCTCAAATTCCTGGGCTTAAGTGATCCTCCTGCCTCAACCCAGTAACTGCTATAGTAGCTGGGACTATAGCCGTGTACCACAATGCCTGGCTAATTTTTCTATTTTTAGTAGAGACAGAGTCTTGCCCTTGCCTAGGCTGGTCTCGAACTCCTGACCTCAAGTGATCCTCCCTCCTTGGCCTCCCAAAGTCCTAGGATTACAGTCATGAGCCACCATGCCCTGCCTATTTTTTAAAGTCTCTTTTAATTCGTACGCTTCCCTTCCATCTCTCTTTTGTTTTTTTCTCCTTGTAGTTTTTTGTTGAAGAAACCTGGTCACTTGTCTGTAGAGTTTCCCGCAG
Source organism: Microcebus murinus (assembly GCF_040939455.1). NCBI lineage: Eukaryota > Metazoa > Chordata > Mammalia > Primates > Cheirogaleidae > Microcebus > Microcebus murinus. Next base: position 27,563,199 of record NC_134117.1, on the reverse strand, counting down.
GCTGGATTTTGTGGGCTGCCTGCCTAGGGTGTAACTTAACATGTACCTCTATCTGCATGTTTCCTGTACATTGGAAGTTTGAGCTACAGATGTCATCTGATGCAGGTTTGATTCTTTTTTTCAAGATTCCTTCAGGAGGTTCATAATGCCTGGTTATTCCCCTTCTTGCCGTCAGAGTGATTTTAAGCTTGCAAGTGTGGGCGTCTCAGAAAGGCCTGTCTGCAGTGCGAGGTCCCAGAGGCCTGAAGGCCAGTTGGGAAGGCGGCCTGGGCAAGCTGCTGCACCAATTAGCCTGTGTAAACAGGGGGCCTGTGTGCTTGCCCTTGCAGAAGGCCCCCTAGAGCTGCAGGCATCCCTCTGACGCCAGGGGCTTGTTTGTGTGACCTGGAGGAACTTGACAGCCACCTGAGGGCCATGAAGTGGCTAAATACAGCAAAATAAATGAGGTACTTTTATGGATATATTTGCTTTTTCTGTGTCTGCAAAAGCAAAGCTTTGCTGCATGAATTAGGCTTCCAATGTGTTGCTGCTCCCAAGACACGTAAAGTCCCCAGGGGTTAGGAGGTAGATGGAAATGACTATAGCACAAGGAGCAACCCCTGGCCCATGTGGTTTTGTGTGTGCGTGTTCTAAAGAGAAAAACAGCAGCCATGTTTTAATGGCAAATGCCTGAGATTGCAAAATCTCACCCTTCCAAATGGTACAAGAAACTTAATGTTTAAAAATGATTTTAAATTTCTTTGAGGGACAAAAATAGCCCCATCTCTAAGCCGATCAGCTAGTCTCTGACTCTCCTTGAAATCTGAGAGAGAGAAGGAGAGAGAGAGAGAGAAAGAGAGACATATTATATCTCCTTTTGGAGGGTACACATAAAAGTATCCGGTAATGTAACTTTTAAATGTGTAACTGGGTTTATTTTCTGATAGTCTCGAGTCATAAAATGAGACCTTAATTTTTGAAAGCATTCTCATTCCAAAATGTAATAAAATTGCATTTAATGTCAGGAAACATCTCGAAGTGTGTTTTTGAAAGAAAATAATACATTTTGGATCATTATTAAGAAGCTTGGCCATCAAAATAAACTGTAAAATGCAAATAAAAGGTGCTTGGGTTGTAATTTGAAGTTTGGTGCGGTACCATAGAGATCTGCTGTAGCAACACAAACAGTAACTGAGCCAAACAGACCCCGCAGGACCCACCTGCCATCTAGGCCTCCCCCCAGATCCTGCGCCTCCATCTCCTGCTTCCGTGCTGGCTCCTTGGTGTGTGTTTCTGATGATTTGAGGAAGCCGATTCTAAGAGCAACCAGGTTGGTGAGGTGTGGAGAGGGCAGAGGAGCAGGAGAGGCCCGGTCCCGACGTGTGCGCCCAGGGGACTGGTGGGCAGCAGTCGGGCAGGGGACAGGTGGGCTCTGCAGGCTGACGCACCAAGGCTTTGGAGCTTGGCTACCGCTTCCCGACCCTCTGGGAGTGACGCGCGTGCATCACGGTGAGAAGCCCTGAGCCACGCACCTAGTGAAGCTTCGCAGCGGCTCCTGCTCCTACCCGGCAGGGCACGGCCCGTCTCTGGGCAGGTGCTAGTCACGGGCAATGTGTCCTCCGCTGCCCCGCTCTCTATTCCTGGCCATCGGGATGAAGAGAAAAAGGGGGCAGGAGGGGAAATGACGTGTTTTATGGGACCAGCATCCCAGACGCTGATGGCCTCAGCAGTGGGTGAGTCTGAAGAAGACTTTTCTTTCTTTTTCCTTTCAGTGTTGGGCTTTGCTCTCTGAGAGCTCCCGGCCCACCGAAGCTCTTTCCCACACTTGCAGGCACAGGGTTTTAACAATTTTGAAAGTGCTCGTTTTTAGAGACACAATTCCAGATGGGCCACACTCCAGGCCCAATTCAGACTGCTCTCGTCTGATGTGAAGTCCCAGAAAATCTATGGATGTGGCCCAAACTGTAGAGCACACTTGAGTGTGTGCATGCGAATGTTAACACAATCCCTCGGTGCAGGGTCACCTGCCCTGCGTCCTGGCTGTGAGCAAAGGCGGAGCAGGTCAGGACACCCCACTGGAACTTCTGCCACTCGGCACAAAGGCTCCTGCCTCCTGGGCTGTTGGAAGCTGCATGGAGCCAAGTCAATGGCTCATTATTATCAAAGGCAAGAAAAAGAATGCTGCCTTTGCGTTCAGTAGAAAGGGACTCAGGCGGAAGCAGGTGGAAGGGAAGAGCGGGAGCACGAACCGCCTACAGCGTCCGGAGCCGTCAGGACGGAGCCGGGCGCAGCCCACACTGCGCGTCATTCCTGCTCGCAGCTGCCTGCTGCCTTCCCGAGGCCTGACTGTGGCCGGGGACCAACAAGCCCTCTGGGTGACGCCCAGAGGCCTGCACACAGCCCCGCTGACCCCTCCCCACACACAGCTGGACACAGGAGACAGACGCACAACAGGAAAGGCTTGCTCAGCCCCAAACACACCACCTGACTCGGAGCCAGCCGGGGGAAGCCGGAATTTCCGACTTCAACTGACCCCGCCCTCAGCCTGGTCGTAGACTCAGTGCCCTCTTTGTCCCTAAATGAACAGGGGCGGTTGTCTCGCCGAGTGCCCAGGTGCCAGCTTGTTTACTCTTCCGTGTAGGGAATATTTCTGGGCCTGTCCCCTTTTTGTCACAAAGTACCTAGGACAATACTCCCCTTATAGGTCAGGGGAGGATTCTAGACCCTGCTCCTGTTCTGTCTTCCCCAGGACAAACACCTACCCTCAGCTTTATGAATTCCTTCCTATTCTTACTACCTTAGAAGCTATTTTCAGTTGATCTGACATCTCACGATCCACTGACAAAACAGCAGAAAGCGTGTCCCACGTGCACCGCTCACTGCGAGCTCCCTGCGTCCAGGCCTGGCCTGGACGTCACCCTGTGCTGCTTCCTGGCAGAGAGCAGGAGGGAGGAGAAGGGAGATGGGGGAGCTGGAGGGGAGTGGGGATGAGAGAGCAGAGGAGAGAGAAGGTTGGGAAGGAGGCTGAAGATGGAAACTACCGGGAGGGAGATGGGAGCAGAGCTGGAAGGAAGGAAGGAAGGAAGGAAGGAAGGAAGGAAGGAAGGAAGGAAGGAAGGAAGGAAGGAAGGAAGGAAGGAAGGAAGGCACCTACTGTGTGCCAGGTACTGTGCAGGGGCCTTTATGTATTATGTCATGTAACCCTTACAACAAACAGATGAGGGGACTGAGTTTTCAGAAGGGTTAAACAGCTTGTTTGGTCACTCAGAGACCAGATGGCAGAGTCACACTCAGACTCTGGCTTCGGGATCAGGGCTCCTTCCTTCACACTTCCTTCACACTCCTCTGCTCCCCTAAGACAGACAGGGTGGCGGAGAGAGGGGACGAAGGGAAGTAGAAGGGAGGTGGAGTTGATCAACTGTCCTCTGGTTCCAACTGAAACTGATTCTAGCTACCTTAGGTGGAAAGGTTACTTATTTATTTATTTCGAGTCAGGGTCTTGCTCTGTCGCCCTGGGTAGAGTGCAGTGGTGTCATCACAGCTCACAGCACCCTCAAACTCCTGGGCTCAAGCGATTCTCCTGCCTCAGCCTCCCGAGTAGCTGGGACTACAGGCACACGCCATGACGCTGGGTTAATTTTTCTATTATTGGAAGAGATGGGGTCTTGCTCTTGCTCAAGCTGGTCTTTAACTCCTGACCTCAAGCAATCCTCTCACCTTGGCCTCCAAGCGTGGCCAAGAGGATTACAGGCGGGATCGACTGCACCTGACCTTGATAGAAAGGCTTTTATCGTAAGGACAGCAGGTGGCTTTCAGAACTCAAAGGGCTGTAGAAGAATAGGGCTTTGAAAAGGACAGGAGCCAGTGAGTTATGGGGGCCGGGCAGGAGAAAGAAACTGATTAACAGCTTCATTGGGGTTCTGCCCCAGAATAAATGTGCTCCAACCACTTTCCTCTCCCTCTGTGCAAGAGTCAAAGTCCCAGGAGAGAGTCTGATTGGCCGCACTGGGGTTACGCGTGTACCTCCAGCCAGGGGAGAGCAGAACACCAAGATGGCGTGAGATCACGGAGGAGAGAGATCTGGCGCTCCAAATGCTGCCGTCACATGAAGGCAGATGGATGCTGAGTGCCCCAACGACTAAGGATGACCAAGTCACCAAACATTTTAGGTGCTGCCTCTAGGTAGCGGGGAATAAGATTCTGTCCACTTCAAACTGCATTAGGGCTGGGGCCAGGCAGTTGAGTCCTGCTCATGACATTGGGGTTGTCACTCTTATCATCACCATCTCTGCCTAGCAGAGAGGGGCCGGGACCCCGCCTCCTCCATGCCTGACCGCTGGCAGGGAGCATTTCTGCTTCTTGGAGGAATTAGTCCTCATTCAAAAAATTCATGCAGCAAGGTTGCAGATCAATCAACAGTGTGGACACGCTGTCTTGCAGAGACGTCTGGTAATGCAATGGTCTTTACAGTCAAACCTCTTGAGTTGAAATTCTAGCACCATTACCAGCTATGAGACTCTGGGAGAATACCCATCTATACTCTGAGCCTCAATTTTTCCTGCTGCAAAATGGGGGGAGGGAGAACATGTATTCTGCCTCCGTCTACACGTTGTTCTATAAATGAAATGAAAATTGTCGTAAGCTTATAGGCTGTGAGATAGACACAGATACAAAGAGGCATTGTTAGCATTTTCATTGTGATCAAGTGAGCCCCGGCTGCTCTAGGGACGTGGGTGGAGGCGGGGAAGGCAGGTACGAACTGTGGTCAATGAGAGTGGGGGCTGGAGGAGGTGAGGGCGCTTGTTTTCCGTGGAGCCAAGTGTTATGAGTAGATGATGCTCCTCCACATCTCTTTGCACACCCCAAGGCCAAACAGCCTGAGGGCAGAGGCATAAATTCAACCAGTAATTTAAAAAGCTCTGATTAGTCTCATCTGAGCTCTGTCTTCTTTACTGAGAACCCAACTGCTAAGCCTTTCCTGGCAATTAAACTCCAGGCTGAGCATTCGCAAAGCTGAGCTGTCTCCAAGCTTCCCTTCTTTTCCTTTCCCAGGCTGGCACTGCTCAGAGATGGAACCTGATGAAACAGCCCCTGTGAGCGCCCATTGCATCCCGCTGGCGCTCCTTCCTGCAGCTGTGCTCCGAGATGAGCCTTTCAATCATTGCTCCCTAATAACTCCGTCTCCCCTAATCCAGGAAGACGCGATTTCTCTCCCCACACACACGCCCCACTTCAAGCCATCTGCACACACCACAGGAGAGGGGGGTTGCCAGTAGCATCCCCACGTTCAAACCCATCCAAACCCTCCGGAATCACGCTATTGGCACTATCGATGCCTCCCTCCTGGGCGTGAAGCAGGAAGACCAGCCCATTCCCCTTTTTTATTCTAAATGTTTAATACAGGTTCCATGGACCTGGGCTGTAACCGTGTGAGCTTGGTCTCACATTAGTCATTTTGCTAATTTATCATCACCTGCCTCATCCTTGTCCTTTTGTGATTGTTCCAGACTTTCCCTTCTTAAGATCCTAGTACCACTCACATCTACACTGTTCACTCGCTTCCTGGAGGCTTCTTGAGGCTGTGGACTTTGTTTTATTTTCTGCCGTATCCCTAGAGCCTAGTGCAGTGCCTGCCCCCTCGTAGAAACTCAGTAAGCACTTATAACATGCACGCATGTGTGCCGAGGGCCTGCGTGTATAGGCTCTGATGCTGCTGTACCAGCGGTTCCCCCAGTCAAAGCTAAGCATAATGATAAGCAATATTTCTGGTAGGGCTTTATTTTCCTGGCCCGCTGACTTTGGGAATTGGAATCTTATTTATTTCAGTCACTTGGGGGGTCTTCCCTTAGAGATTTATAATTATAATGATATCCAGTAAGATTTTACTACAGGGCTTCTAAAGATAATAAAAGAATTGTTTGAGACTGAACTTACACTACGGAACAAGAATTATATATGGTTTACTGTAAAGTAAACTTAAGCATAATTATATATTGTGAACTACAGAGACACAGTGGGATTCTGATATTAATTTCCAATCACTCCTCACCAAGCGTTGGTGAAAATCCCTAGCTAGGTGTGGTTAAGGAAGTGTCTCTGTTTCCACCAGGTTTGGATTTATTGTCTACGTGTTGCTGGTCCTTGTATCCCACCTTCCAGGCTGTTCCCATTCTACACTGGTCAGTACTGTGGTATTCAATTCCTTGTACTGGGAATCCACTGTCAGGATTTGTGTTAGTAATTGCAGAGACTTTAAAAAAACTTTTTATTTATTTATTTATTTATTTATTTATTTATTTATTTATTTTTAGAGATGGGATCTCACTCTGTCAGCCAGGCTGGAATGATCATAGCTCACTGCAGCCTCAAACTCCTGGGCTCAAGCGAACCTCCTGCCTCAACTTCTTGAGTACCTGGGATTACAGGCCTGTGCAGCCATGCCCGACTACAAGATAGTAAATGTTACTGAGTGTGGGGACAGCAAACACTTTTCCATCCCAGGTGCTAACACCAGTCGATGCTGTGTCTAGGCTTTGCCTGAAAGAATGCAGCGATCATTTGGCGATGTTGGCCACAAGCAAGGGATGAGGAGTGGCGTGGCCTATGCCACATGTCTGTCCTCTTTGCAGAAAGGCAGGGATGTCATATGGATGAAGGGAGGACAGGATTCAAGTTGAAAAGAGCATGAGTATTTTAGGAAAATGCAAACCTGGCGGCAGAAACTGTGTTTCTTTTACTCAATATCAATTGGCATTCAAAATCAATTTCAAACCAACAAGGCTAGTGGCCCATTGAAAATAGTGAGAATGCCCGGCCTTGGTGTGACCTGTATGGGGCAAGATAGGTCTGAATCCAAATGCTGGCAAAATAGTCAACTGAGACTCAAGTTGATTTCCACCCTGTGAGTGTCAGCAGGCAGGATGGGAGGCGACAAACCACCCGCCCCTCCTCCCTCGGCCAGGTGCAGCCAACTTTATGGGCCAGGCATGTGATGAGAGTCTTGGCTCCAAACAGATTTCTGCAGACCCCCTCCCGGCTTCAGCAGAAGGGAAGTCGCCATTCCATGAGGGCAAATCAAATTGGATCCTGGGAAACAAAATGTTGGAGATGTGTAAAAAATTGTAATTAAAAAAATATTGAAATTTAAAGAAGAGGAGAGAACACTGCAATAAGACATAAATAAATATATATATATGTGTACCATGGAGAGTTACAAAGTAAATTATTGCTCATTTATCAAAATGAACCAGTGGGATAGAGATAATACAACTTATAAATTGCCTGTCTCTCTAAATTTTGATCCTAGAAGTAAAACATAAAATTCCTAATTAAAAATTCCAAATCTAAAATTAAAACGTCCAATTATAGGGACTGTTTAAATAAATGAAGGTTTATGTGCTTAATGAACTATTGTGCACTTATTAAATATTATGATTATTATGAATGGAAGGGTTTTGAACAACATTGAGAAATGCTTGGTAGGTCGTTAAGTGAAACCTTAGTATTGTAAACACAGGTGATCAAAACCAGAGAAAAAGTGTTTCACTGGAAAAATCCCTCTTTATTCCTTTCTGGAGTAAGAAAAGGTTAATGTTATGACTTATATGTAGCTATGCTATTACATCTTTCTCTTTCAGTATTTTTATTTATCTCTCAGGCATCAAAATATTAACAAAATTTGTGCTCAAAAGCTGTAACCACAGGCATTTTCTTTTGCTAGTTTTTATTATATCTTCCTTCTTGTTGATTGTAGCAATATCAGAGGAGACATAAACAAAAGTAAAATGAAATACCGGTTATAACTCTACCCCAATAGATAACATTTTGATGTTTTCTTTTTTCAAAATATTTTTAGGGATGGGGTCTCACCATGTTGCCCAAGCTAGTCTCAAACTCCAAGTCTATATGTTGCATCTGTAAGAAATGTTAGAGCATAGCCCACTCAGTCTCTGCAGAGGCGGGCCTCATCCTTTGTAATCTAATGAGCTCTTTGCTTTTATCCCAGAAAAACACAGAAAGGGCAGGATGGCTCATCAATACTCTTGCCCTTGCCAAATGATGTGTGGCCAGGAAAATGTCAAGTGGCCCTGCTGGAAGCACTTGGCCGGGAACAGGTGCTCATCTTCCCGGCACCCTCAGAGAGAAGGGGGTGGGGGTGCCAGCCAGGCTCCCCCGCCCTCCCGGTGCAGGACGCAGGCTCTGACACCACGCCAGCTCCCACGCCCACGCCCTGTGCTCTCCCACGCTGCCATGGCAGGGACGGGAAAGACAGAGTGAGGAGACGCAGAGGAAGATGGCTGCCTGTTCCAAGCCTCTTGCGCCCAGCCAGCCGCAGAGAGCGTGGGCGGGTGGGGTACTCAGCCCTGGGGACTGGGAGCTGCTTAGAGGCCCTGGATTCCTCTCCTTGGGCTGTTGCGATAAAGTACCAGGAACTGGGTGGCTTAAATTTATTCTCTCAAGGTTCTGGAGGCCAGAGGACCGAAATCAAAGTGTTAGTAGGGCCACACTCTCTCTGGAACCGCTGGGGGGGGGGGTCTTACCTTGCCTCTTCCAGCTCTAGGGATCCCCAGTGTCCTTGGCTTCCAGCAGCCGCACTGCAGCCTCTGCCTCTGTCTTCACGTGGCCTCTTCCCTCTGGGTCTGCGTCTCCACCGGTGCTCTGTGTGCGTGTCCCAACTCCCCTCATCTTGTAAGGCCCCCGGTCCTGTTACGCTGGATTAGGGTCCACCCTCAGGACTTCATCTGAACTCAATGACATGTGCAAAGACTCTGTTTCCCAATAAGGTCGCACTGACAGGTACCAAGGGGTGGAACTTCAATATGGCTTTTGGGGGGACGCAACTCAGCCCACAGCAGGCCCTAACAGGCCAGCAGCATCAATCCTCTTTCACTGTTTCAGATGTGTCTGGAGGGAGTGACTGAATAGGACAGACGAAAGGTCTGCCTCCCTAAGACACCTCTGTAACCCTCAGAACATCTTTCCTGGGGGATCCGTGACAAAGATCGCCTTGGAAAAGTGATTAACTTCCCTGGGCCTCAGTTTTCTCACTTAGTAAATAGGCTAAAGCAGTGACTTTCAAAGTGTTGTCCTTAACACCCTGGTTGGGACTGCATGACATTCTTGTCCCTATGCTCTGACCCAAGAATGCAAGTCTCTGCCTTGGATCCTATAGGTGATCACCCACGTTCCATGGGTTTCCCTTCTTACATACAATTAAAGGCAACCCACAAAAATTTGGTATTCATAAACTAAATTTAGTGTCCTTGGGGTTTATTGAGGACTCAGATTTGTCATTCTACACTACACTTTATGCGGGCAGAATTCCTCCAGTTTTTGGAAGCATGCTTTTTAGTTAGCTCGTCAGCAGTTGTTTTGAGCTATTGTGGTTTTCACTTGCTGTTATTCATACTTTTTATTTATAAATCACTATTGGCTCTGTGCCCTCATTATCCCTTTAGTCTGATGAGTGTTTTTGGTTTGTCCTCGAGTAGGTAATAATGAGTATTTACTTCAAGAGAATTTGGGGCCTATAACACTGTCCAATATCTAGGCATTATATGTAAATGAATTACAGTCCAATAATTAATCACTCATATATCACTGTTACTAAGGGTGATATACACATAGTCCCCTTACAGTTTGTATGGTAGGGTGACAAATCATCCCGGTTTGCCAGAATGCAGAACTTTCAATGCTCAAAATGGGAATATCCTGAGCAAATTGGCACAGCTGGTCACCCTATTATACAGGGACACTTCATTGGTGGCTTGCCTGCCTGTGGAATTGTGCTATTTTAATAACATTCATCTTACAATCAAGGTTAGCATAATGAAATTAGTGGGGTTATTTTGAGATCATAGGGCATTCATTTATAATATAAATTTGAGTGCATAATGGCAGGTTCTCCTCCTTTAGCATAAATAGGAATCATGTTTATTGCATGTTCCACAGGCGCAGTGCAACATGTCCATTTGATTCCTCTGTAATTCCCACCTCCTCCCCTTAAGCCCCACCCCCATAATTACCAAACTTGGGAGAGAAGAGAAATGCGTGGGGCATTGGTGTTCTTTGGCCCCACTCAAGTGGGTATAGTTTAAAAAGTTTAGGGACCCCTGGTGTCAGGACTCAGATCGCCCCCACCACCCTGCGGCCTCTAGTTCAGATCCATCTTGACCTAGCTCAAGAGTCTAAGCAAATGCAGAAAGTAAGAATCAGCTTCGCGAAGCATCCCTGGCAGTCCCTACTGAGAATTTCCCTCCCTTGGGCAGGCAGTTCTCCCCACCTTGGGAAGATTTTGAGTGTGGTCTCCTTGGATGGTGCCCACCACGGATTGTCTCATCCGGCTCCACTGTTTTACAGGAAGGCTGGAAGGGAGGAAGCAGAGTTGCTGTTTATTTACAAATCTATATTCAGCATGTAAGAACTCCGATTAGGGGCTTTTTGCTTTAAACAATTTAACCTGGTCCTCACAACAATGCTGCGAAGTTTTACTGACCCCACTTTACGGATCAAGAGCCCAGCTGCCTGCACCTGGCTCACCAGGTCCACCTCCCCCCACCCCCGCCCACCTCCGAGGTCCCAGGAACCCAGGACTCCACTCACCTCAACAGAGGTCACTTGAGAGGGACAGAAGCTTTAAAAAGCCCAAACAAACAAGAGCTTTGTGACAATTTAAAACAAATAAACAATTATAAACAAACAATTTAAAAATAAAACCAGCATGAACTCAGCCTCAATGGAAGTGCCTGATGGATCCCTCCTTAGAACTCACTGCCCCCAGTTTACCCCAAATCCTGGGCGACGCCTCCCCCGCCATTAGGGCTGCTCTTAGGGCACAGTTGTCTCACCGGGCGTCACAGCTACTGTAGAAGGTGACCGAGCCATTCGTGGTAAGCAGCTTTTCCCCACATACCATCCCCTTTTCCCAACTTGGAATGCCTTTTCCGATATAGGAGTGTTTCTGCCGTATGTTTCCGGGGTGATATCCTTGACAGTGGGTAGGTGACCGTGGTATGGCCTGATTCCCGCTCAGCCATGAGCTTTTTCTGTGCCCTGGGAGGGGACGGACACTCAGCATTCCAGACAGGGTTAGCAGTGGGCCTGCTATATATTTAACTGCTAATCCCACTTATGTGAAATTAATTTGCTCTGCTATTATAACTCACCTTGCTTCCTGCCCTGCCCGGCTCCTGTAATTTACACCTGACTGCTCCATTGTGCTCCTGCTTCCTGGGCTAAGGGGCAGCGGTGGGAAGCCGGGTCTCGGGGTGACTCACATCAGGAGGTTGCTCTACACAGAAGAGAGGTTTTCTCATTATAGACTGAGGAAGGTTATTATAAAAACAGTGTTGGTTTTTTCCTCCTAATAACCAGCTCCTCTTTAGGCTGGCCGTTTCCAAGGAAGTTTGTGTACTATTATTAAACTTCCCAACGCCAAATATGGTCTGCTCCAGTTTCTACAGCTTGCACACGAGTCTCTGGCTTCTCAAGCAGAAACCCAGTCCCTGGCTTCCCATCTGGCCACAATCCTTTTTTGAAATGCAGGTCACCACACAGTCCCAAAGCAGGGGAGGCATCTGGGAGGCTCTAGGGGACATTACCTGTAAGGTAATGGTGTTACAAACATCTCTAACAAAAAGCAGGGGCTACCTGCCGACTAAAGCGTCCCAGATCCAGGTTCCACAGCTAGGGTCTGTGTGTGTCTTTTGGCAGAGGTGCACAAAAACTGCTAGTGACAAGGCTCTTTCACAGAGATGAGCAGGAGCCACGCTGAGCTCCTGTTGGTGCTTCTACGTTGAGCTTCTGGTGGGGCCGATGGTGGGGTGTGAGGGTCTGAAGATCTGTGTCTAGTCTCTTGGTGACAAGCTCCTATGCTTAACTCACTTCCACCTCTCAACAGCTCAGCTGGGCCCTTAGGAGGGAGCCGGGGGAGGTGATGAGGGGGCAGCCCCAGGGTTTGCCTCTAGCTTCTGCCAACACTGCCAGTGTGTCCACTTAATCAGGTTAGGGGACTGGGCAACCTCAGCATGTGTAAAATCCCCTCCATCTTTTCCAGCAAGCTCTGCACTAGCTGTAGAACGAAGGCCACCTCCAGCCAGGCATAGGGCTCTCAGGAGCATGACCCTCTTTGTCGAGCCTCATTCCTCCCACTGCGCTTCACGAGTCCTCATCCCATCTGGCTGTGGCTCCTGTACTTTCTGCCCACCCCACCTCCCGCCTGCCACACGGTGCCTGGAAGAACTCGAATGCCCTCCTCGTCCTTTTGCTTATCAAGTCTAACCCACCCTTGATCTCACTCTAACTCTGTCCCCTCTGCGGTAGGAACTCCTTCCTGACCCTGTGAGTTCACAGGCAACTTGTCTATCCATCAAGTTCCTCTAGTGTGCCGTACAGGTTCATGCAGCCCTGGGGCTGTGAGCAATCCTTCTATGAATGTCTTCATCTTCCCCTCCACTAGCTGTAAATGCTTTGAGGTGAGAAACCGTTGCTTCACATCCATGTATAGCTCTGCATGGAGGGCCGTCAATGATCAGTGGGACTTGGCGACCACACAACCTGTTGTCTCCTAGTTGGATCCAGAGTGTAGCTTCTGGCTTAGAACATGACTTTTGACATCCAAAAGACCGCAGTTCAAATCTTGTCTGTGTCAACTACCAGCCCCATGAGTTTAGGCAAACTATTTAACCCCATTGTGCTTGTGTCCTCATCTGTAGAAACAAAGGCTGGTTGCAATTGGCTCCCAGGTTTGTTGCAGGTTTAAATGAAGTGATGCATGTGAAATTCTTGGTTGGTGCAATGCCCAGCACGGAATCAGAGCTCAATAAACAGCAGCTGTTATTATTATCTGGTTCCTTTTTGGGCCGGTGCCTCTTGCTACGGTGAGGCTCAACAAACATCAAATTAATGCGGATAGATACTGGTTTTAGGAGAGACATCCCAGAGAGAATGCTGAAGTGAGTTTTGGAAATCCACCAAGGAGAGAAATCAAAGGTTAACCCAATCGCATTTCTCCCAACTTTTCAACCGCCTGCAGAAAGACTCATTTTTAGCTGATTCTCCAGATATTGCAGAGCTTCCCCCAGAGGCAGGTGCAGAGGGATCGCGTAAAACTCTGAAAACCAGTGCCTGTCACCTGACCTTGGACGTAACAAACAGCCCCTGAGGAAGGTAGCTCCAATTACAGTCATGAAGTGGAGGAGCCCTTCCAAGGCAGATTGATTTATTGGACCAGAAATACAGCTCAGCAGCCCACACAGATTCCTGCCTTTGGCAACCTGCCCTGCGCTTCCTTCTCTCTTGCCCCGGTGCATTGATCTGTGTGTGTGAGTCGGTGCGGTTGATTGTGGAGGTGTGTGTGTGTGTGTGTGTGTGTGTGTGCGCACACGTGCCAAAGGCCCTGGTGGATGCTCCCAGCGTGGTGGCCTCTCACTGAGGGACGTCCAACGCCTTAAGCTGAAGGGAATCTCACTCCATGTCTTTTTGTGGTGGTTTTAATTTCATTCTCCTGCTTAGAATTCTGCACAGAATGCTCCAGAATGCCTCTCGATCTGATCCCTCTGTTTCCCAGTGTAGTAACATGTCATTTTGTAAGGAAGGAAGAAAAGTAGCCTTTGCTGTGTGCCTCGTGCCAGGCAAAACATCCCCATCCCCATTATTTGTAGGAAACTGAGACTCGGAAGAGTTAAGGAACTTGTGTAAGGTCAAACTGGCAGAGTGAGGATCCAAGCCCAGGGCTGGCGTGACACCCCAGCGGTGGCCGACCCCAGGTTTCACCTGCTGGAGGACGGACGGTCAGCCACTGTGGGGGCAGAGTCCAGACTGCAGAGTCATTTTAAACGTGAACACTTTGACATCTAGGGGCACCATTTCAATTCATATCATCACAGGGCTGTCATCGAAGTGTTGGCCAGGCCGCATTCTCCTCTGAAGGCTCGGCTGGGGAAGCCTCCATTTCCCTGCTGATTGGTTGCTGCAACCTCCCGTCCTCTGAGGGTGTAGACCGAGTGCTTCGGCTGGAGGCAGCTGGGGTTACTTGCCACGTGGGGTTTCCCTACACAGCAACTGCTTCCTCACAGCCAGCCAGGGAGACAGGGGCCCCTGTAAGATGGCGCTGTCATCCCCTGTGGCATAGTCACAGACATGCCTCGTCCTTATCATGTTCTATGGGTTAGAAGCAAGTCACAACCGTCACCCACACTCAGGGACAGGGGTTGCCCCAGGGCCTGGCCACCAGCAAGCTGGGATCATGGCACCTCAAGGGTCTGCCCACCACACCCCTCTGCTTCTTTCCCCTCTTCCTTCTCCTACCTTTAAACAACATTCCAAAATCCCATCCAATTACTTTGGGCTTGTTCCTAAGGTAAGATGGTTTCCATGAAGGTGGTAAGAACATTTTCCAACCTGCCACCACGTGGCCAGAAAGACTTCAGGCTGTTGCTGCCAGCCCACACTTTGTTCTTTCCTACTTGTCTCTCTGCCTCTGTTCCTCTCCACCTATCTCTCTCTCTGTCTCTGTCTCTGTTTCTCTCCCTCCCTCTTTATGGATATCAGGATGTATAATATGTAAACATTATATATACACGAGAAACAAATATATCTATACCCATTTATCAACAAAATTGGGATCCTACTGTACCCTACTTTTTATTAGTATTTTTCCATGTGATCCAAAAAGAGTACTTTAAAAAATGTAGTTTTTTAAATTGCCGTTTAATATTCCATCACATGTAGCTACCATGATTAATTTAACTAGTTTTCTATTTGGGGACATTTAGGCTGTTTCCAGCATTTTGCCATTGCAAATAACACTGCATGAATATCCTTGTCCCTAAATCATTCTAGATAGTGCTGATATTTTTCTTCGGCTAAGTGACAAGATGTAGAATAACCGACCAAGGGACATGGATGTTGGTTTTTGAGTCCCACTATCAAATACAAATTTATGTCCCTGTCAACAGTGTATAAGTGTGTCTTTTTTTTTTTGTCCACACTAGTAATTTTCTATTACAAATAATTTTTCTCAATTTTATAGGTAAAACATGATCTTTTGGTTTTAATTGCATTTAACTGATTCCTGGTGAGGTTAAATATCTTTTCGGGTTTGTGATCCATTTGTGCTTCCTCTTGTTTTGCATCTTGTGTTCCAATTCACATGTCCCACGCCCCCACAGAGTGACCTCCTGTACCCCTCGCATCCCAGCCTATACTGAGGGGTGATGCAAGGGTCCCACAGAAGAGCTCGGTGGTTGTCAACTGCTTTGCAATGGAACACGCATTGAAGGGCGCATGCTCCGAGGACTGCAGCTGGCCTAGTCGGCACATCTGTCATTCCTCCAACCGGGGCAGCTGAATTCCTCCCAGAGCCGTAAACCTCACATCTCGGTGAGACTCGGGTCACCACCGCCAGGGGCCCTGAGAGCAGGAGGGCTGGCTAGTAACGACTTAACCAGGCGAGGTTCCAGCGCACTTCGGGTTTGTACAGGACCATGCCTGGGAGGAAGGTTCCCTGCCGCTTTGGGGAAACGGGCGACTGTAAATCAGGTAACAGTGTGTCCCTGACTTATTTATCCTTGTAAGAGTTTTACATACTGGAGCCAGCAAGGGACCCATTTGCCCGATTCATGGCCAATTTGTATATCACTTTGGGTAAGGCTGACCCACCCTGCTCGGCGGGTCGGCATGTGCTGGGTCATGCAGGTGCTGAGGCACCCCGCAGTGCCAATCCTGCTCTTGTCCCTTGGTCTGAACAAAATGTCATCTTTCAGAGACATGAGGCATGCTTAGGAAATCACCAAACAGTGGGAAAGGCTTCCTCTCGGTGCCACACCTGCTCTTTCCCCCTCTCCTGGGCCTCTTCCAGCTTCCTCTTCCTTTAGAGGGAATAGAAGGAATGTTTGCTGGGACAGCAGCTGCGTCCTTGTCATCCCAGATGTGATAGGAGTCATTGGAATAGGAGCAGAGATGATAAAACAGTAGCTTTCGGGGCCCTGGTGCTAATTAGCAATCAGGCCCAAGCTGAACCCAACACTCCATAATAAATTATGGCCCATCCTTACAAGAGAATATTAGGCAGCTATTAAAAATAATGTTTTTGAAGAACTTTTATGACACTGAAAAATGCTTATGACGTAAAGTGAAATGAAAGAAAAATGTAAAGCCCACACAGAGAATGTAGAATACGGTCTCTATTATGCAAGAAAGACTAGCTGAAAATGTCATAAAACGGTCACTGTGATTATCTCTGCAGGAAAGATTGGGTGTGAGCTTTGTTTTTCTTTCTTCTTATATTTTTAAAATTTCCTGCATTAGACATCTGTGACTTTTATTTACCAAAAAAATAATAATTATTATTTTTAAAGACCAGGTCTGTTGTGATCTGCTCCAGGCCCCTGGGGCTGTCCCAAGTCCCCATTTGTGTGTGCTGCTGCCTCTGGCGTTACGGGTGTCAGGGACAGTCTGCTGCCGAGGCCAAGGGTGATGGGGACAAGGCAGCTGCCTTCGCAGAATATGAAGACACATCTTACTAAAGATGTTAGTCAGCCTGGACCGCAGTGCCCTCCTTCTTCCCTCCTTTCCTCTCTCTTTCTCTCTCTCTTTTTCTGTCTTCCTTCCTTCTTTCTCTCCCCTCCTTCTTTCCTTCCAGAAAACTGGCAATCCTGACCAAAACCAAATTGTCAACAAGCTCAAGAGGTCGGATGTCCCCATGCTGAGTTGGGGGGAGGGGAGGGCCCTAGTTTGGAAAGAGCTCGCTGGACTCAAACGTTGCTGTGCACTGTGCTGGTCGTGGAGCCTCCAGTGGGCGAGCTTCAGTTCTGGTGCCGGGGTAAAGTACAGAACAGTGAAAAGACTGCCTTCTGAAGCATGCCAAAATGACAATAACATCTCCAGTGACGTTTGCAGCGACACCGCCACCATGTTCTGAATGCTCATGATGTGCCAGACGCTGGACTAAAACATGATCTGTTGTTGTCTTAGTTGGCCTTTAAAGCAGCTCTTTTACAGATGAGAAGTCTGGGCTCATCAACATTACATAATGAGGCGCACATACCTTAATCTCTGTGAATCTGCCCGGGGAAGGGAAGGAGCCTCCCCAGCGAAGCTTCTGCCTCATCTGCAAGGGGGCTGCTCGGGGCTGTGGCCTTGGCCGCTGGAAAAGCAACTGGGAGAGCTGTATTCCCAGGGGACATTTGCATGGCTCTTTCTGACCCAGAGTGACAACCCAACTCATCTTAGAATTACATGGATTTATATTGAAAGGTTTTAGTGATGCAACAGGCTTAGCTCGTGGGAAGTCGGAGGCTGAATGTTCTGGAATCAGGAATGCTTGGCTCCCAGATGGCCTCAGTGGAACCCACTCTGCAGTCGCTCTTGATCGCCCTTTGCTTGACTGGAGGCTTTGATGGCTGGAGGTGCCCAGCACTGTTCAGGCCCACAGCCCCTGTGGGTGACCTTGTGGGTCACTGGGGAATTGGCCCACTCTTCCAGTTTGCCCGTGCTGTGGTGGCAGGTGACTGGGCCTCACCAGGGCAGTCCTCCAATAGCTGGGAGTGGGCGCCCCAGCCAGGGAGAGGGAGGAGGGGATGCAAATGGACTGTCTGAGCTGATCTGGTGAGAACACGAGTGTCCCAAACGCGTCTATCCCTCCTATTATTACACAGTCCTACTAATGCACAGAAAAAAATACAAGCAAACTCTCTGTATGAAATATCTTTTTTAATAAAACAAACTAGTTTATTCATGGAGGCATGGGTGCAAGGTCAATTTGTATTAAGTGTAACTTTAGGTTTCTTCTAAAATAATGGCTTGAGCCATGTGGACTTGACTGCCTCAAGTAATATCCTTCGGAGCCGAGCTTCCTGGGAAGCTGACCCAGTGGAGCACTTAGAATTCGGAGGTGAGTTCTTCCTGGGTCAGAGTTCATTTGGGGCACATGCTCTTGAGGTCCCTAAAGACCACATGGGCTGCATTTCGTCCAGCAGCTCCCATGACGCCTCCTCCTGGAAGGGAATCTCCTATGAACCAAGGCTCTGCATAAACCCCCAGGCAGCAGCAGGAGCAGCTCCCAGACGGCCCGTGACAACAGAGTGCACTGCATGGAGGGCTGTGCGGGGCCACGGGCAGTGGAGTCGCCTGGGACCACTGTTATAGCCAACACTGGGCCCCCTCCGGGCTTCCTGCTCCAAGGGGGTCCAGGTCCACAGTTCACAGTCTCAAAGTCTGAGAGTCTACGGGCTAGGTGCTTAACACATGAAATTAAAATTTGAGAGTAAGGCCCGAAGAGAAGCACAGACCCTTTCTGGGAGGCTGGGGCCCATGGAGCTCAGAGCAAGTGTCCGTATGAAATAAATGGTAGCCTCAGTGAGATCAGCTAGGCTTAGAATAGGCACAAGAAAGATGCTTCCGGGTCTAAAATATGGATAGGGTTAGGGACATGGGTTTCTCACAACCCCAGCTTGGAAGGGGTTGGAATTGGAGAGATACCCCCACTGGGACACACCCTCGAGCCCCCTGAGGGGCAGGTGTGAGTCCAGCTGGGGGCGCAGTCACTCACCGGGGTGGGCCCCACTGCCGCAGAGGTACAGGCCCGGGAGAGGGCAGCGGTAGCCGGAGTGCAGGGGCACAGGGCGGGCGAAGTAGAGCTGGTCCAGGGACAGGGCACCGTGGAATATGTTCTGCGGAGGCAGGGCCATTGTCATTGACGTAGGAGTGCTGCGTCTTTGCTTCCCTGGCTGGGTTTCCTCCCCCGCCCTGTTCTCCAAGGAAGGTTCTTTTCCTTCCAGGGTACTTTCTTGGGTTATTAAAATGCAGACAGGAAAGGAGATGAGATAGAATAGGCATATGCCCTGGGGCTGCGGGGCAGTTTTCCAGAGGTGTTTTTCAGGAAGGAAGAAGGGTGGGCGGCATCTTCAGAGCATGAGGAAGATGGATGGGAGAGAAAAGGGGCGACGGTAAGGGATTTGCTGTGGACTATGAATCTCCCGCATTCTGTGTCAAAATAGGAGGGTTTGACTTTTTTAGCCGCCGGCACACGTTTCCGCTCAAACATGTTTCTTTGCCAAGCCCGGACCCTGGTGTCCAAGCTCCAGCAGGATGACAGTGAATGGCAGACAAAGGGGCCACGGTTCTGCTCGCTGGCTGGGGTGACACCAGCCCCAGGCTGAGAAGGGAGGCAGTGTGGGACAAGGGGAGGGTTGGACCCGAGGGGAGGTCTAGACGAGACCAATGTCTGCAGGACGTCACCCAGGAATGTCCCTCCGTGCCCCCTCACCTCGTCCCAAACTGTGCCCCTGGCCCACCCTCAAGTCCACCCCTCCCCATCTCCCTACCTCAGTGGCCGACACCTGCTTCCTCCCCTTGGCCTCGGCCGGCCCCTCCAGACTGCTCAAGCCACCTGCCCATGCCCTCCACACCACCTGCGCCCCCGTCCCGCTGCCCGGCCTGCTCCACTCTGTGTCCGGACGGGCGCTGCCCAGTGAAACATGATGGGCACCATGTATGTAACTTTAGATTTACTAGTAGCCACATTTAAAAAGGAAAAACCAGCTGGTGAAATTAATGTCAATCATGTATTGCATTTATATCAAAATATATACAAATTGTTATCATTTCAACATGCAATCAATATAAAAGTTATTAATGAGATATCTTACGTGTTTTCCCATACTCCATCTTTGCAGGCTGTGTGCATCCTACACTCACAGCCTAGGACCCCCGAGCACTCTGTAGCCACGTGAGGCTGCTCTACACAGCCTCCTAACGGGCCTCCCTGCCTCCCATCTCTAGTTTTTGTTAGATCGAAGATCAGTCCGAGGACACGCTGCCTTAAAGAGGGGCTCGCTCTGAAGAAAGTGAGATGGGAGAGAGGACGTGGACACTGAGGCAGAAGGGCCACAGTCCCGGCGACCTTCTCAGCTGGTGCCGTCCGGCCTGGGTCTCTGTCTCCCTCCTCCCCCTTCCCTAGATCTGACCGCCTCCCTGTCCCCTCTCAGCCATGGTCTCTGCCACTGTCCTCCCGTCCTGATGAAAGCTGGCTTTGGAGGGACAAGATAAAGCCGAGAGGGCACAGTCAGGAAGTGGGGGTGCAGGAGAAGAACATGGGGAGACTCCCAGGCTTACACTCACCCCTCCGGGAAGCCCGAAGATTCTCTCCAAGTCTGGCGGCGTGAGGATGTCTCTGCCCACCACAGAGGCCTTGAAGCCTGGGGCATAGGCCTCGATCCAGTCGAACACTGGGTGCCATGCAGCAGAGAAACGAGGGGGTAGCAGCAAGAGGGGGAGGCATTATAGTTGCACAACTTGGTGAATTTACTAACATGCACTGCTACATACCTATAAGGTTTTATTTTATCATACGCAAATTATACCTCAATAAGTAAAAAACAAAAAATTCAGTCTGCAGGCAAATAAATAATTCACCCCCAAATCTATGGGTGAGCCAGGCCAGTCCCCCACTCTTTCCCACCTCCTTACCCCAACCCTAAACACAATGTTACCGTCTCCTCTTAAATATACAAGGCTTTTTTCACTTCGTCACTTTGCTCAAGCTGTTTCTTTTGCTTGGAATGAACGCCCTTTGCTGCCTGGGCAACTCCTATTCATCCTTTAAAACCTTTCTCAGTTAGTCTCCCCCACTGGTCTGTGAGCAACTTGAGGGCAGAACTGTGTCCTTTGAGCTTCCTTGGCCCAGCCTCTGAGCCCCGCAGACAGTCACTGAGCTGACACGAGGTTGCCTGGGTCCTCCCCTCCCTCTGGGACAGCACCTGCGTGTGCCAGTCCTGGAGGGGCAGTCGGGAGGAGAGCGCCCACTCGGGTCATGGCCCGCTGACACTCTGGGGACAGAGCAGTGCAGCCCTTTACCTTTGTCTGCGTAAGCGTTCCTGTCCTGCTCGTCCCAGACCTTGCCCCCCGCCAGCGTGTAGGGCGTGTACTGCGTGAAGAGGGAGATGACGTGGCAGCCGGCGGGTGCCAGCGTGGGGTCCAGCGCGGATGGGATGCACAGCTCAATCATAGGCCTGTGGCCGGGAGGGAGGGGAGGGCGCAGGTCTGAAGAGCAGCAGCACCCCCAGGAAGGGCCCCTGAGGTGGCTGGGGACACAGGGAAGGCCCCAAGAGAGAGGACACCAACACCGGGCAGTTGCTGCTACAGGGCCACTGCAGTTGTTCACCGCAAGGGTGTCCGGACCACGCCTGAGGAGCCCACCTATGCCCAGCCCTCGGGTGCACGGCCTGTCCTTGCCTTGCTCCACCACCGCTGTGCTCCAACCCGGGCGCCCAAGCCAAATGTCCCCAGGGTCCGATGGACAATGCAAATGCAACCTGTACAGGGGCCTGAGCCAGGGCGGCCAGATTTCAGCCAAGCTTAAGCTGCCCGACTGCCTTTTCCTGAGGAAGCCAACGAAACAGCTGCTGGGGCCGCCCTGACACCCAGCAGAGCTGTGACCTGCTTCCTGCCCCACCACCTTTGCCTGCCACACCTTTTCCACCTGCAGCACACCTTCCCCTCCGATCTCCATATGAGCATCCTCCAAGGCCGTGTGAAGGGCCCCTTCGCCCTGCGTCCCCCAGTTACAATGTCCTCTCTGAGCTTGGAGTCCACCAGGCAGGTGGGCTTGTCTCTCCCCATCGGATTCTGCAATAGCACCCAATCACAACAGGTGTCCTGCCCGCTTCTCCACACAGTGGCCAGGGTGGTCTCTTTAAAGTAGGAATCAGGCTCTGCACAAACTCCCCTGGAGTAAGAGCCGAGAGCAGCTCACTAGACCTCACAGCGTCCAGCAGCTGTTTCTCAGACCCTGCACTCCAGGTTCTCTGTCTCCAGCCATCTGGCCTCGTCCCCCGGCCTCCAGCACAGCAGCACACTCCTGCCCCAGGCCCTTTGCACCTGACCTTCCCTACATCTAGACGCTCTTCCCTAGATGCCCACAAGATCTGCAGTCTCCCTTCCTTCAGATGCCTGGCAAGGAACGGCAGACCCTCTTCCCCCAGTGTGCTCCTCTCCATAGCGCTCATCGTCAGGGCCGGCTGGTCCTGCCTCCCCCCAGAGAAGGTCAGAGATCCGAGGCAGAGGCCCTGCTGACCCTGCTCACTGCTGTGTGTCCAGGTCCTTGCATCAAGCCTGGCAGAGGAAGGGCCCCACGATAATTATGAGTGGATACATGTGCTTTGCCCCCTGCCCTTCTCTGCAGGCACATGTCTTCTTCACCGTGTGCCGTGGACACTCCTGTGCTGTCTTGTCATGAGCTGTGTGTCGATTTCCCACCCCTGCCCGGCCCCAGCTCTCCAGCCCGCACACAGTCCCGTGCCTGGCACTGAATAGGTTTCAGCTGTGTTTGTCACACAATGGGCAGGATGGAAAGACACCTGCTCCTACAGCGTCCCCGACTGTTCCCAGAAGGATGGAGACAACTGTGGCTGGGGGTAGGAAACACATTTAGGAGTTGTGCATGAAAGCAGCTTACAGAAATAAGAGAAGACGAGGGACAGGGACCTCAGTGGGTGTGTGCCCTCTGACGGGCTCTGAGTCAGAGAACCTCCTTTTCTTCCCCAGAAAGCATTTCCTCCCCTTCCTCCCCAATGCCGGTGCTGTCTCTGCAGTGCTCTGCCCCTTCCGCTAACCTGCGATGCTCCCGTGTGTCCTGCTCTTCACCCTGTGCTCACCCTGGTCCTCAGATTTCTTGCCTGGCCTGCACTTCCTGCACTTCGAATGTAAATATGGATGCAGGAAAATCCTAAGCCACCGTGAAGACTAACACCAGATGGAAGAGGCCACTCCCTGCTGTGTCTGGACATGGACAGCCACCCGCCACCCCGGGCCCATGTGTAAGAACATCAGGGGATGCAAAGCCCAGGCCCACCTGCGGGAAGGCAGGCCGTCCATGGCGTCTTCGAAGGCCTGCTGGAGGAGGAGGCTGTCCTCGCAGTTCAGGTGGATGGAGCACTGGTGATGCGGCAGCGGCCGCCCCCCGGGAGCACTGGGGGCTGCCAGGAAGTTGGGCAGCCTGTCTACAGCCACTGAGGGGCACAAAGGGAGGGTCAGGTGCCAGCCGCCAGGGCCTCCCTCTGCAGCTGGCACCTGCTCCTCCAAGCAGGGGACTGGGAGCAGGAAAGTGTGAGCAAGTGTTTCACCTTCAAACTGGGGACAGGCGGAGGGAGGGAAGGGAGATGAGGGTGTAGGCTGGTTGTTCCCAGACCTGGACAGTCCTTACTCAAATATGTCAAAAGAGCCAGCCCTGCAATCTGGTGTGCCTCTTACCATTGATCTTGGTGACAGGAGACCGGGTGTCCAGCTGAGAGATTCTTTCCACGAACTCCTCTGGAAGCCACTCCTGGAAGGACAAAGCCCCGTGAAAGGCTGGAGATGTCCAAGGCCCCAAGGAAGCTGCCTTGGTTTCTTTGCTCACGAAGGTCTCTCAACCTCCGCTCCCCAAAATACTCTTTATCCTTCAGAGCTCAGCCTAAACCACCTCCTCTGTGAAGCCTTCCTGGATCCCCTCCTGCTCAGTACCAACCAATTTCTTGCCCTGTGCCCCACAGCAGTCCTGCCTGACTAGCTCACACCTCTCCCTGCCCGGGGGAGGGCCACGTTTGCAGGCTTCCTTTCGCTTCTTGTCTCTGTGCTCCTGGAAGTCCCGATTATCTCAGAATGGCCTTTACAAGGTGCTTTGCACTGATGTGTGTTCAATTTTACTAGTGGAATCACTCAGAAAAAGTGGTGCCTTGTTCCTAAGAATAGCACCAAGAATGGCTGGGAGCTCCGTGCTCATATACACATTAGCATACATTTTGGGGACAGGAAAGGTAGAGTCAATTGCAAAACATTGCCCCAAATGCTCGCCCTCCCTGTGTGTGCACCCTCCTCCCTGTAACTTGGTGGTGCCCTCCCACGCTGGCTCTGGGCTCAGCCATGACACCGGCTTTGGCCAATGCTAGGAAATATGATGCAAGAGATCAAACAATACGATGCCTGCATGATGGCGCTTGCTTTTGTCCTCTGTCAGACCCTGAGAACATGCCTGGACTACAGAGCTGGAAGACGAGAGACTCATGCAGTGGAACTGAGTCACTCCCATTGTCCCAGCAGAGACCATCCTGGACCAGCCACCCCCAGCCAAACGAGCGAGTCCCGCCAAGGTCAGCAGAGCCTACTCGCTACCTCCCGGCTCACCGCACGGGCACGAGCAAGCCCACAGCAGCTGAAGTCAGCCAAGATCTACCACATTCTCCAGATCTGGGTGCTAATACTTCTTGTTGTATGCTCATAAGTTTTGTGGTTGCTGGTTCATTGCTTATTTAATAATCATTAATATTACAATAGATAATTGACAGAGGGAAGCAATCAGGACAGCAGGAAACTTGTGGAAATAACTCTGGGTGGAAAGTCAAACGTGGGTTCCAGCTCTGGCTCTGCCCCTTGCCAGGGTCACCACGCCTCTCAGGCCCTTTTCCCTCACCTGTGCAGCTTCTTCCCTGTTTTCCACCTGCCCGTTACCCGCCTGCTTCCCCAAGTACAGAGACTTGCACCTGCGCCTCGCACTCTGAGGCTCCGGTTTTCCACCCCGTCTTGGCGACATCCAACCTGCACACGCCCGCCTCACCTGTGGCACCAGCTTCAGGAAGGTGACCTGCGGCGACGCGTTGGACAGCACCACTCTGCTCCTCACCTCCGTGCCGTCTCGCAGCACGACTCCTCGCACACGGCCTTCGCTGCTCACCTGCACTTTGGCCACCGCCTGGAGCCCACCAGAAAGAGGCCCCAGGACCCCCAGGAAGGGGGATCCAGGTTGGAGCTTGTAGGATGTCCCCTGTCTGCTGCTCCTAGGCACTCACAGCTTCCGCGTCCCAAATCCACCCACCAGGCGCTGCAGCTTCTCCATGAAGCCCTAAGCCACCCGCCAACATGAAGACTCAGCCCAAACGTGGCTTAGTGACCAGCGAACTCGAAGGGGGTGGTCAGAAGAATTGGGACCTCACTGGCAATGGATCAGCCACCAACAGGCCGTGCAACCTTAGTCTTGGATTCGGAGCCCCATCTTGTTCAGCAGTAAAGCAGGGGACCCTCCAAATCCTAGGCGTTCTATCCTGGGATCTGTGCCCATAGTTGGGGTGGCGTAGGGAAGCTGTTCACCTTTTCAGTGAAGATACTTGCTCCGTGCGTGGTGGCCGAGCTGGCGATGGCATCAGAGAGGGCACCCATGCCCCCCTGGACGTAGCCCCAGGCCCCCCGCATCCCTTCCAGGCCCCCCATCACGTGATGCAGCAGCACATACCTGAGGACAGACCTCCGAGTCAAGGCCTGCAGGTGGGAGTTAATCTCCTGGAGTTCTAGGTGCAAATATTCCTTTCCATCTTGACCTTGAGCTGTCCCTCTCCCATTGCCCTTCAAGGAGCCCGAGCTCTTGCAAGAGCCCTCTGCCTTCTCTCACTGCACCCTCTCCCCAGCAAGCATCTGTGTGCCCAGCTCCACCACCGATAACACGGCGGTGACACCCACACCCGCCACTCCAGGGCTCTCCTGAGCCCCAGCCCCTACATGCAGCTACCCACATTTGGGTGCTGTGCTGGCAGGCGTCATACAGCCTTCAGCTTGCCCCTGGTCCCCAGCCTGTTTCTCCTGCAGTCCTCCCTATCCCAGTGAAAGCTCCTTCAGTTTCCATCTGAAACCAGGTGTCAGCCTTGAGCCCTACCCGTCCCTGCCCACCTACACCCAACACCACCACCCACTGTGCCGTCCACAGACCCTCTGCACACACCCGAGCCTGCGGCCTCTCTCCGTCCTCGCACCGCGGCAGTGCTGCCCTCCCCGATCTCCCACTTTCCCCTGCAGGCCTCTGTCCCCCTGCAGGCCTCTGTCCCCCTGCAGGCCTCTGTCCCCCTACAGGCCTCTGTCCTCCTGCAGGCCTCTGTCCTCCTGCAGGCCTCTGTCCCCCTGCAGGCCTCTGTCCTCCTGCAGGCCTCTGTCCCCCTGCAGGCCTCTGTCCTCCTGCAGGCCTCTGTCCCCCTGCAGGCCTCTGTCCTCCTGCAGGCCTCTGTCCCCCTGCAGGCCTCTGTCCTCCTGTAGGCCTCTGTCCCCCTGCAGGCCTCTGTCCCCCTGCAGGCCTCTGTCCCCCAGACCCCAGGCCCTCATCTCAGAAGCCAGCCTGCTGCAGCCGCTTCTGCGTCTCCTTCCAAAGTGTCTCCTTCCAAAGCCTCACCAGCTGGGCGCTGCTCTCAGGGGAATGCCTGTCTCCTCAAGTGGCCTCCAGGGCTGCTGGCCAGCCTGGCCCTGGGCACACCTCACACCCCACTCTCCTCCCCAGCAGGCCTCGCGGTTCCTCGCGTGAGTCCCACGTTCTCTGAAGCCCAGCATTTGCACCTGCTGCTCTCTCCCTTTCCCCCTCGTCTTTTGTTTAGCTAACTCCTCTCGGCCTTCTGGCCTCAGACCAAACGTGTCTTCCTCATGGAGGCCTTTTGGCACCCTGGCCCGGGCTGTCCCCCCACTGTGCCTCCTGTCACAATGCTCAGCCACTTCACTGCCATCACTCGCTGTGTCTGCGTGCCCCGTTAGGGTTTCTGCTCTGTTCACTACCGGCCCCTTGCACGTTGGCCCCAGCACCTAGCAGAGGCCAGTGCTCCACAAATACTTCTTGAAACAATTAATGAAACAAATGACTTAAAGGCACATTTCACAAACTAAGCTGTCGCTAAGCCTCCCCGAGACCCAGGGACAGAAGAACAGGAGGCCCCGGCTGGAAGGTCCACGTTGCCAGTTGATCACAGGCTTGGCCAAGGTGGACCAACTGCTGCCGAGCCCCCTTCTCCAGCCCTGGCGAACCCAGGGCTGGCTTAATGTGTGTTGAAAACCCCGTCCCAGGGTGCTCTCATCCCTCGAGAGAAAAGCCACGTAGACAGCTTCTAGCTGCAACTTCTGGAGCACTGGAAACGGCCCCACACTTGGCAGCGTCCTTTATCCCAACACACACACACACACACACACACACACACACACACACACACACACACACACATACACACGCGCCCGTCCACGTCCACGCCTGCTCCTACAGGGCTCGGTAAGTCAGTCCGCGGCTGCAGACTTTGCTGTGTCTGACTGCCACCTCTTGGACTGGGCTGTAAACACATGCCCCTCCCGCAAAGGGACAGGCAGCTCCCTGTCCCTACAAGGGTGTCTGTGTGTGCCCTGGGGCCGGGGGACAGGAACAGGGGGAGGAGGGACTGCAGGCCTTTGTGGGAGTTGGTGGGGGAGGGGAGGGAGGAGGGGGAGGAGAGAAGACATTAATGTCGAGATATCACAGTAGGAGATGGTGGAGAGGCTTTTCTTAGAGAAGCGATAGAAAGCAGTAGCCGAGAAGGAAGAAATGGGGGGGGGGCAGTCTGACAGCTGGGGCTGTAAATCAGCTCTCCACTTACTAGCTGTGTGACTTTGGGCAAGACACTTCCCCTCTCTGAACCCCAGTTCTCAGATGTTGCTTAACCATGTTTGAAGTACTTGGCTTAGAACCTGGCTCATTGGGCGAGCTCAGTGTTCTCCCCCTTGTTGGGGAGTGTGCCCTGCTTCTGTGAGGGCCTGTGCCCTACCTGAACCCCCTCACTCACCCGCTCCCCTGAGTGCGGGGACTTGCCATGGCTCCAATCACAGCATCTGTTGCTAGAGTGGCTTTTAGAGGCTCTGACTCAAACCACTGATCCAGCACCTGGACAGCAAAACAGCAGGGAGAAGGGCTCAGGGCCCTCGATGGGAGGGGGCCTGGTCGGGGGGAGGTGGGGGACCGCTCACCTTGGCAATGGGAGCCGTGAGGACCTCGTAATACTGGGGGAGCTGGGCCCCCAGGATGCGGCCTAAAAGGGAAGATAAGATCCACAGACGTAAATTGAGACGGCAATAAAGAAACACTCTGACCTGGTCCCAGGAGATAAAAATGGCAGGAGGCTGAGACTTTCTGGTGGGAGGCAGTGTAGTGGGGGACCCATCCGGTTTGAGTCCTGGCCGTGTCTCTCACTAGCTGCACGGCCTTGGGCACAGTTTTAACATCTTTGAACTTGTTTCTTTATCTGTAAAATGGGAGTCATATTTTATACCTCCAAGGGCTACTGTGAGGATTAAGCAAGATACATAAAACATTTGCAAGTACATAGGCACTTCATGCATTTTGGCTGCCAGCATCATTTTTGGAAAATTTTTAACTTGTACCTTATTCCTTTACTCGGAACACTGTGTGGCCCATGCCCTGGGAGATAGCTGGCGTGGCTAGTCCATTCCTCTGACCCTGATCCAGACAGTTTCAGAGAGTAACTAGGCATTAAGGTCTTGAGGGCAGGGATCACAGTCTCTAGCCATTGCAGCTCCTGTGCCGCGCTCGGCGTCTGGCACACAGTAGTAGCTCAGCAAATGTTTATTGCATGGTTTTTGCACCAAGCTCCTTGGACTGCTTACCTGAGGGGCAATGTCTCCTTGTGGCATTTGCAATAGACTCCACTGGCTCCTCACTCTTTCCATGTAACTCTGCAGTGCCCCCCACCCACCAAAGCTGGGTTGGCCTGCCTGCTCCTTGACTCTGGGCTCATCCGTGGGACTTGCTTGGCCAACAGAGTGTTTGCAGATGTGACACCAGCTGAGGCTTGTCCTCTATGCTTCTGCCATTGATG
Organism: Microcebus murinus; assembly: GCF_040939455.1. NCBI lineage: Eukaryota > Metazoa > Chordata > Mammalia > Primates > Cheirogaleidae > Microcebus > Microcebus murinus. Next base: position 27,534,580 of record NC_134117.1, on the reverse strand, counting down.
CGGTAAGACTAGCAAGCTGCTTCCGAGAGCAGGATGAGGGTACCTGGGGCAGAGGTGCCCCCGCCCAGCTCAGCTGAGCCAGCTATTGCACAGACTCATGGGAAATAAATGCTTATATGCCACTGGAGTTTTGTGTTTTTTTTTTTTTTTTTTTTTTTTACCATAGTTAACTGATTTGTTATTTTTCTAGGATATATTAATAGTAGCTAAACTGGTGTGTATACCCTAGAGGTGGGGTAGAAAATAATAGCAGCCTGGTGAGCCTTCCCTTCTCATACCCGTGGCAGACATTACTAATTGATCACAGAACTTTTCCTTGCTGAGCCCAAATCCAGCATCCTTCTCATATGTGGGCTGCTCTTCAAATTCTCTTGGCCCCTGTGTCTTATTCTAGCCCTGGCCATGGTGACGAGCTCCATGCAGGCTTTGATCAGCATCACACAGCACAACCCCACACCATCTCGCTTCAGTCCTGGAAAATGCATCTCTTCGTTTTCTTCCCTGGAGCTCCACTGGCACCGTGTCAGGACACCCATGGGAACCCACCTGGCACCCCCAGATGCATAGCCCAGATGAGTGGGAGTTAATGGGGGGACAGAACCCAATGGATAAATATTTTCCTTTCCTTCTCCCAAGAATGTTCCTCAAATGCATCTCATAAGGCTTCTCAGAGGGTGTGCAGGGTCCGGCACCTTGTCACCCTCAGTGGTGGCCAGGGCAATGCCACAGCCTGGCATTGACTTTCCCTCTGTCCACTCTCACTCCTCCTTTCCCCTGTTTTTGTGCCTTAGGATCACCCTTCGAAATAAACTACTTGGACATAAGCTCTTGTCTCAGGCTCTATCTTTAGGGCACCACCCTTAATTGATCGCAGCCTATTAATTGATCTCAGTTGGCAGGCTGCCCTGGAGGTTCAGGCTCATGTCCAGGCATCGGGAAAATGGGCTCACCTCTGTGAAGGTCACTCATGCCCCGAGGCCTGCACTCTGGACTTACCTGCCTGCAGCAGGGGCTTGAGGGTGGAGAGCGACCTGACCCTCTGCAGCAGGGAGCCACGCTGGAAGGCCGCCAGGTCCACGGGGGCTGCATCCAGCAGAGGGTCAATGGCTAAAGCCAAGCGACTCATGAACTCCTCGTATCTGGGAAAGGCCTGGAACAGAGCTCTGAGTCAGGCCGGCTGGCCAGAGCCCCACATGGACATCGCCCCCACCCTGGCCCTCCATATGGCCCGCTGCACCACGCTGAGCCTTGACAGTTCTGCAGGCCTCACCGCCTGCAGCTCAGCTTGGCTCTGCTGGGCCCCCAAGTCTAGGTCTCGGTGTCAGCATCAGCACCGGGAAGTGTGCGCCAGGGGAGGCCAGAGAGATCCCGGGCAACAGGAGAGACACCTGGGATGGCAACAGGGACCTGGGGCTGATGCTGGCCAACATGTTGTCAACCACAGAAAACCCGCGAGTATCCCAAGGTGTGGCCTCCGTGATCACCGTAAAACCACCTACAAGTTTCTTTTTCCTGTCCTTCCACACTTTCACGTTACTAGTAACAGACCTCTTCACCTGTCGCCCTGCGTGCCGACTGTTCCCTTCCGGTCCTTAGGCCTGACTGCCGTCTCATCACACGCAGGGACAGGAGCCGCCTCCTCTCACTCCTCAAGCCCCCACCACAGCCTGGTTTCCACACCCACCCTCCTTTCCGGGACAGACACAGGAGCAGGGACAATGCTGTGCCCCTGGGTCCCTACCTTGACTCTTAGCCCAGAACTTTTAACTTTGGTCTCTCTCTACCCATGGCCATATCCATGGCATTTTAACACGTGTCACATAAAGAAGAGCTCCATGCTGAAATACATCTGAGAAGTCTTGGTGAAAATGAAGTTAAACAGCTTTCTCTAGAGCAGGCTCTTAATATGACAACACGCAAAGACACCAACGGGAACCAGGCTCCTCGCTTTCCACCACGGGAGGTGGCTCCTGCCTCCTGGCTGTGTGGTCACTAGTGGGCAGGGCCACGGCCACAGTCCCGCAGGCCCAGGGCCCCGGCCTGGTGCTGAATCCACTTCCGTGCATCTGAGATGGGTGGGACGTGGAGGAGAAGGTGGGGACGGTGGTCCCCAGCCTGCAGCTCCAAAAATCACTGGAGAAGCACTTCCAAAAAGCCAAGCTTCCCCGGTGGTTGTCTGTGCTAAGTTTAAGCCAACTTTAGATTGACTCATCTAGGCAAAGCTACCCAATGGATCCCAATGAATGCAATCTGAAGGAAAAAAACATACCCTCTTCTCACCTTTCACCAGCCCTGCACACCCTACACCCTCGCAGACACACTCTTGCCATGAGCTGCCAGGATGGTGTCTCGAGATGCCAAACTGCATGAACATGACTGCCAGTCTCTTGTCCTAAGTTCCTGACCCAGTTTACTCCATCCTAAATTGCCTCTGCTCACCCCTCATCCTCCTCTCTGGCTTGCCTGTGGATAACCACTGGGAATTGGGTCTGAAAGCAGGAGCGACATGAACACACACAGCATAAGGACACACCAGCGGGTGCCCTTCTGACAGCCGGCATGCGGAGACCAACTGAACACACATGGGTGTGGGGGCCTCCGTTGTCCACGGGTCTTAATCACCAGCCTCCGTCCCCTTCTCTCCTCAGTGCCCGAGATCAAGCGCACACTGGAGCCCTCTCGGGAGGTGGGGTGTCCTGTCCAAGCCCCTGTGGCCTTTGGACAATGTGTTCTAGGAAAATCCAACCAGGCCCATCTTCTCTGAGGAGCCACCTCCAGGCCACGAGGGAGGAGGAGCTCGGTCACGGGTCGCTTTCCCTACCTGGGCATCCTTCTGCGAGAACTGGGCGATCTGCTTCTGGTTTTCCGCCATGTCTGTGCCCAACAGAAGGGACCTGGGCACTTTGCCTCCCGTGCCCTCTTCCAGCATGGGGCTGAAGGAGTAGGGGTTCCGCAGATGAAGCCTCAGCCCGTGTTCCTGCAGAACCAACAGCACGGGCCGCACGTTAAGAGATCTGTGGTCTCTGCCCGAGACCTTCTCTGATTGTGTTCGTGTGACCGTTTAGGTGCCTGCGTGCAGGTTCCCAAGCTATGTGGTCCTGCTTCTGTTTTCTTAAGATATAAGTTTATAAAAAGCCTCTTGCCCAGGCACCCTAGGGTGGGCCATACCACACCGCACCCCGTCATGCTCATCTACGCCAGCGACTGTAGTAGGGTTTACACTGATCATCTCACACCAACTCTGTAAGTACAGTCATGCTGCCTAACGACAGACACATGTTCTGAGAAATGCGTGATTAGGTGAGTCTGTCATGTGGACACCATGGAGTGCACATACACAAATCTAGATGGCATGGCCTGCTGCACACCTAGGCTGCGTGGTGTGGCCTGTTGCTCCCAGTCTGCAAACCTGTCCGGCCTGCGACTGTGCTGAACACTGTAGACAACTGTAACACGATAGTAAGCATTTGTGTATCTAAACATACCTAAACACAGAAAAGGTACAATAAAAATATGGTGCAAGAGATAAACTGCACACCTGTACAGGGCACTGACCATGAGTGGAGCTTGCAGGACGTGAGGCCGCTCTGGGAGGCGGTGAGCGAGTGGCGAGTGAATGAGGTGGCCTGGGACACTACTGTACACTACTCTAGGCTTTGCAAACACTTTGGCTACACTAAGTTTATCAAAAATCTTTTCTTTCTTCAGGAATAGTTTAACCTTAGTCTATTGTAACCTTTTCACTTTATAGACATTTAACATTTAGCTTAAAACACAAATACACTGTTCAGCTGCACAAAAATATTTTCTCTTTATATCCATATTCTGTGAGCTTCTATTTTCAAAATTTTTTATTTTTTACTTTTTAAGCTTTGTTGTTGTAAACTAAGATACAAACACACACATGAGCTTAGGCCTATGCAGGGTCTGGAGCACCATTACCACTGTCTTCCACCTCCACGGCTGGCCCCACTGGAAGGCCTTCAGGGGCAGCAACACGCGTGGGGCTGTCGTGCCCTATGACAACAGTGCCTCATTCCACAGCAGCTCTGAAGGGCCTGCCTGAGGCTGTTCTGCAGTTAAACTTTTTTTAATGAGTAGGAGTACACTCTAAAATAACAAAAAGTATACTATATTAAATACATAGCTATTATCATTATCGAGTATTATGTGCTGCACACAACTGTATGTGCTATACTTTTATACAGCGGGCAGCGCTGTAGGTTTGTCTACACCAGCATCGCCACCAGCACGGGAGAATGTGTGGCACTGACATGACAATGGCTATGACATCACTAGGTAACAGGAACTTTTCTGCCCCGCCATAATCTTACGGGACCATCGTCATGCACACGTGGTCCGTCTTTGACAGAAATGTCACGCAGTGCATGATGCGTTGTCATCCCCATTGTACGAATGGAACAACAGAGGCTCAGAGGAGCTAAATAACTTGTCCCAGGTTCACTTTAGGAGGTGAGTCTGGGTTTCAAAACCACATCTCTGTGACTCCAAAGCCCTGGCTTTCAGCCTTGGTCTGTAACTACCCTATTTCAGAAATAAATAATTAAACTTTAGAAAGACACAATAAAGCAATGGTTATGTGAAAATCCATACTTACAAAGTAGATAAATTATTCACATCAGAAAATTTTATTTACTTTTCAGACTCATTTACTCCAGGTTTACTTTAAATGGAAGGTCCCTCGATGCACTTAAAATATGATTTGATTTGCAAATATTTGGTTAGTGCACAGAACGTCCCAAGAGCACATCTACTTCTTCGAAGGAGGCACAGATAGAACTAACGGGCCTGTGCTGCCTCCACAAATACGCTACTGTCCCGCCGTCTAGAGCCTTCTTCCTTCCCCAGACCCCGGGCCTGCTCCTCGCCGCTTTGAGGTCTCTGCTCAGACGCTGCCGCAGCAGCCAGGCTGCCCCTCGCCACCCCAGCATAGCCGGTCCCCTCGCCCTGCGTTACTTTTCTCCAAAGCACTTGTCACCACATGGCTAATTACATATCTGGTTTTTGCTTGTCTTGCCCGAGTAGCATGTAAGCTCTCTGGGGTCGGGGCATTCATTGTCTGTTGTGCTCACAGCAACACAGGCAATAAGTTACTCTGTTGACTGAATGTATGAGCGCTGGATCACAGACAGGTATGGCCCCAGAGGACAGAAATGATATCTGTGAGTAGAAGTTTTAGGAAAGCACAAGGAAACAAACAAAAAAATAAACCCCAAACCCCAGGCTTTTCTAACTATTATAGCTGGGGTTGCCCCAAACCGGAGACATTCCGGAGGGGCAGGCTCCCCACGGCATCCAGCATCCTTTGGCAGATTCCAAACTGGCAGGGCTTGGGCTGGGAGCCCTCGCTTCCCTCAACAGCCAAGCGGGAGGAAGAATGGGAGCTGACAATTGCAGAGCCCGTACTGCGCACCAGGCTCTGCGCTGGTGACTGTCAATCTCGTGGTTGCCTTCACCACCCGGTCTCACAGACGAGGGAGATGCGGGGACTCAGAACCAGCCAGCTGGGTTCCAGAGGCCTGTGACCACGACCCCTACGAACTGCAAAGGGCTGGAGGCGCGGGAGTCTGAGCAGTGTCACTAGTGAGAGTCTGAGCAGTGTCACTACCAAGAGTCCCCAGGCAGCACATCAAGCTCGAGAGCAAGGAGTCGTCAGACCTCGGCTGGAATTCTTTGTCATTTTCCAGCCGTATGAACCTAAGCCCCTGAATCTCAGCTCCCTCATCATAAAGCGGATGCTCATCTCCAGGCGAGGCTCAATCGAGATAGAGAATTGAAACCTGTAACCCAAGATGTGACCCTGGTAAAATACATGCTCTCCACTATTGTTTCGGAAACTATTCTTGGAAAGAGCTTAGCTGCCCTCCAGTTGCCAATGTCATGTGCAAGCAAGGTGCTCCATCCTCCAGGGGGTTAGTTCTGTGTCTCACGCAGCAAGACTGCTTCTCCCTTGATGTGGGCGCCACACTCCCATTAATGTGGCCCAAGTTGAAGGTTAAATTGTGTAATCAGTTCACTTGGGAGCTTCTAGTTAAAGGAACACTATGGCAAATACCATTTTCAGATGAGTAACTTTTCTTTTTAATAAAGAGAATTATCTAGTGAAAGTCTATTCTGTGATTCTTGGTCTTCCTGAGTTAGGTTTGTCAAAAGAAGGGTCAACTCCACCCCCACTCCCCAATATCTGAATAACTGGTGCATTTGCAAATTGCCTTCTGCTGTAGTCTGGCATGGACTTGATATAGGAACGTGGACCCCAAAACTGGGGTCAGGCCTGAGGGCCAAGTGGGTTCTTGGCTTCACACAGGAAAGAATTCAAGAGTGAGCCAACACAGTAAGGCAAAAGCAAATTTACTGAAATAAGAAAAGAAAAAAAAATGAGACTACCCCATAGAAAGGGAAGCAGCTATTTCTCAGAGCAACAGAGAGTAGCACTTTGTGAGTTTCTGGGGTCTTATTTTACATATTCTATTTAATTTCATGTTAAGCAGAGGAAGGATTATTCATGATTTCTGGGGAATGGGTGGGGAGTTCCAGGAACCAAGGGTCCCTCCCCGCTTTAAACCATGCAGGGAAACTTCCGTGACTTGCCATGGCATTTGTGAACTGTCATTGCACTGGTGGGAGTTTCTTTCATAAGCTAACACATCACAGGCAGGGTATGATGAGCAGTCAGGGTAACCTGAGGTCACTTTTCGTGGCCATCTGGGTTCCAGCTGGTTTTGGCCGGTTTCTCTGCCTTCTCTTGTCTTATCAGAGACCTTGGTTCATGTCTTAGGACTAGCAGGGCCTGCCGTTTCCGTAGCTCGGACTGAAGACCAGCAGCCCAGCCCAGGCCTTGGCCAGATTTCATCCAGACTAGTACCAGGGTGTGCACTCTCTCTCAACAGCACAAAGAACTCCTTTAGGTGAGCCAGTTAGAGCAGCCAGAGAGCTGAGAACAGTGGCAGAACATCTTATTCACTTGAAACTTTGAGTTTAGAGCAAAGTTGGTGCTACTGCGTGCGGCAGCTGCTTTGCAGATGGCACCAAGAGCCATTTCCTCAGTGGCAGGTGGCAGAGGCATCAAGCAGGCAGGGGCCATGTCAGCTTCAGGAAAGTGGTGTTGGAGTTTATATTAATAACAGAGGCATGAAGGGGGAAGGGTGCAGAGGGGGCGGGGGCAAGCCTGTGGCCAGAGGTTGGTGGACTGAGAGAGGTGAACAAGGCCAGATGCCATTTCCAGGCTCCCAGCACACAGCCCAGGAGCCAGAAGAGGTGACAGTCCCTGGCCAGCGTCCTGCTCAAGCCACTAGGAAAGGAAAGCAAGCTCCAAAGTTCACGTGGGCAGAAACAGCGCTCACGTCCCGCGGCAGCTGCGCAAACTCAGGCAGGGTGGGCTGGTGTGGGGCTGAGGCTGGCAAAGCTCACCCTTCAAGGGGTCCCATTTGTGTGTGAAATTTCTCCATTTTAAGACACTGGGTGGACTAAACAAAACCCATCTGTGGGACCGCAGCAGGGAGACCACGTGGGGTCAGACAAACCCTCGGAGGGAGGAGACCTGGGTGCGGGAATCGCCTCGTGCACACAGTGGAGCCTCCACCCACCCCCAGTGGGAAGACAGAACTGCCGCCCCCACCTTGGGGCCTCGGCGGGGAGGGGAGGGGGGGAGGGGGGCGGCTTTACCTTCAGCTCCAGGTCGGTGTAGATCTGCGGCCTCAGCAGGCTCAGGAGGTAGGATGCTCGGGAGAACTTAAACCCTGAAACCGAATCAGAGGAAGGCCATCACCAGAGGTCACCTCCCTCTGCCCCCCCCCCCCACGCTGGGGCTCACCTGGGACGATCTCCTCAGTGACAGCTGCGCCCCCGATCACATGGCGCCTCTCGAAGACCGCCGTGCGCACGCCCAGTCTCTGCAGGTACGCTGCCTGGGGCAGGGGTACACAGGGCCCTCCCTTTATCCCTCTGGCACGTCCAGGGTCCCTAGGACTGGCCTGCGGACCACCGGTCCTCAGTGCAGGCCAGCGAGCCACCCCGGCTCAGGCTGTCCCCGTCTGGGAATGCCGTTCCCTTTGTTTCCTCGTGTTCCTGCCTTTTCCGGCTGTCTTCTAAGGCCCCGCAGGCCTGCTTCTGCCCCTCCACTTCCAACTGAAGGCGACCTTCCCTCCTTGGAGGCCTGACCCCCTGGGAACTCACATTGCACCCTGCCACCCTGCCACTCTCCTGCAGGCAGAAAGCCAGCCTCATTTATCCTACGGGCACGGCAAGAGGCCACACAAGAGGTTGAACTTGTGCACGCTGAGCCAGACTGCTCAGGGCCAGCTCCTCATTCTCTCCTTCCACTGCGGCATCAGCGCCTGACCCACCTGCCTCAGTTTCCTCACGTGCAAAAATGGAGCCAATGAAAATGCCCTTGGCATTTATAAGGCTGTTGCAAGGATTAACGGGAGCAGGTCCCTAAATGGGACTTAAAATGGCCCCTGGCACACAGGATACGCTCAGTAAATGAGGCCGTCTATAGCAGAACTTTACTTTGGGGGAAAATGATGCGAGGGTTCCTATTAATTCTTCTCTACCATGTAGTGGAAAATCAGCAAATATTCATTGAATCAAGCTGGGCATGAGTCCACAGATCTAAAATGCTGGTCTTTCCAGCACTACTAGCACCAACGTGACAACAGGGAGGGTGTAGTTTAAAAGTCTGACTTTTTAAAGGTTCACTTGGCAACTGTGACATGAGTGCATCATCTCATTTAATCTGCCCCACAGCCTAGAGGGGGGCACCGTGATTCTCTCCACTTTAAAGATGAGAAAACCGAGGCTTGGTGAGGTTAAGAGCGAGCCTTAGGCTCACAGAGGTGATGGGTGGAGGTGTCTGGACCAGACGGTTTGGACACAGGATCTATACTGCTAACATACCTCACTGGGAAAGGAGACGAGCAGTCCCTGGCACCCGGGAGCTGGCCTGGCACGCGGAGGTGCCGTGTTACTCTATTAGACATAAACTCTTCCGCAGATCGGCAACCTCAAACAAGGCTACCCTGAGACCATGATAGAATGGGACAGGGCCAGCTCAGACAGAACACGGCCTCTGTGCCACCCTTCTTGGCAGCCTTCTTGGTGACTGCTGCTCCTTCAGTCGCCCTCTCCCTCCCTACGCTCAGATGTATCGAGCTGCACAGTTATAGGGCTGTCCCCACTTCCTGACAGCATTTACCCTACGACAAGCCCCTATTTTCTAGACCCTTCCTCACATCGCCAACTGAAGCTCAAATCCCATACCAGGTTCCCTCTAACTTTCCCGCCGCCCCGAGCCAGCTTGGGGAACTACGGTGTGTTCCCGGCGTGTTTGGCGCAAGGGCACTGACACTAGCCTTCCTCCGGCCGGGAACTTGCGCTGCTGAGAGCCGCCATTTGTGTAGGGCTGAACATGCCAGATCCTCACAGCAAATCGTCTGTCACCGTCACCACGGCCCTGCGAGGGCGGGTCTCTTGCTCTCATTGACTGTGGCTGGGACGGGCTGAGCGGCTCACTTTGGCCTCTGCAGGTGAAAACTGGCCAGAACTGGGCAATGAACCCAAGTTTATATTAATATAAAATCAATGTTCAAATTCACTGGTCGGCTGAGGGACAAAAGGTCCCTGTGAAATGTCAAAGTAAGACTGACACGTCAGTATTAAGGTCTAACGTAAGTCCCTCCATACTGCTGTTCCAGAGCTGCCGTTGCTTCAGGAAGGTGCTCCATGTTTGTGGCCTTGAAACCCCCGTGACCTCCTAGAGGACAGGGACGCAGAAGCACAGCCAGGGGGTGAGTGTTGCCCAGCCCAGCTTGGGATCTGGAAGCCAGCTGTGTTGGGGACCAGGGCCTGGCCCTCTGCCAGCCTGGGCTCCTCACCGTCTCCAGGGCCCCCTTTGGACACACGGCAGCTGTGTGCCCCAGGTGGGCACGTGGCCCGGACGGGGCTGGGGCGCAGGGCTCTACACACGGGGGCTGCCCAGGACCCGCAGTCAGACGCCTCCCTGGGCTCCCATCTGCTGCCAGCTACGCTGGTCCCATGCTCCCAGCCTTTCTGTCATTCCTGACACTCCCACAGGCCGTGGGAACCACTTTGCACGTCGAGGAAAGGAGAGAAAAGGAGCCCGCGATGTCCTGCTCAGCTGACTGCAGACGCACACTCAGCCCGCCAGCACCTTTTCCGTCTCCCTGTGGCCTTCATCCCACCTGCCTCCTCATGCTCCTCCCACGGCTGCCAAGAGCCACACACCCAGGGCCCAGGAAGAGGGGACGAAGGGTAGGTACTCACAGCCACCAGCCCGTTGTGTCCTGCAACGAGACAGGGGAGAGGGGACAGCGTCACTGGTCAGTGGGAAGACAGACACTGTCCCGGAGCGGTGTGGCCACCCTCCCTCCCCACTCCCGCCCACCTGCACTCGGTGTTGGAGCACCCGGCTCCACCCCGTGAAACACCTGGGCTGTAGGTGTCAGGAACCCTGTTCTTGCCCTGCTAGAAGGGTCCTGTCCCCCTGGCTTGGTCAGTGGCTCTCTGCTGGGGTGAGGGGCAAGAAGAAAGCCACGGTCACCAGACAACAGCCTCACCGGGGCTAGCACCACTCGGGGAGGGGCAGGCGACTGTCTGAGTGAGCGTCGCAGTTGGCTTGGCAGCATCTGGCACGCTGGAGCCACCCGTGCTGGCTCATGTGGAATAAATGGCCTTCCCGGGAGTGCCGGTCACTCGGGGAGCTGCTGCCAAGAGTGGCTAGTTTTGCCCAAGTGTGGTTCACAATGGGCGCCACAGTGCCCAAGAAGGCTTTATTCACATGGGCTTGTTTTTATTAATCCCCAGTGTTCTAAAAATAAAATATGAACGGTTTAAAATGAAGCAACTACACACGTACAGCCCCAGTGGGTGCCAGAGTAACGAGGTGTGCGGCAGGCGTGCCCCTGGGCCGGGAGCCCTGAATGTGGCTTTGGGAGCCCATGTCCAACACCAAGCCCACGGGCGGCGGGTGTTCCCCCAGCTTGCTAAGCTCAGGATCCCCTGGGAAGCCGTGTAACGTCGACTCCCAGACCCCTCCCCAGGGGTCTGTTAAGCACGGAGGGGTGGGGCCTGGAGCCTGATTTCTCACAAGCTCCCAGGACACTCTGGTGCAGGTGGCCTCAGAGCCACACGCCGAGCACACAGGCCCTCGGGCTGAGCCCACTGCCGCCTGCCCCCTCCCGGCTGCCGGGACACTCACTGGCAGGCAGAGAACAGGCCCCAGTGGTTCCAGCAAGGGAGGCGGGCCTGGTCTGGAACACCTGGCCCGGTTTTCTCCTTGGGCACAGACGGTCACTCTGTCTTTGAAGATGTCAGTAGACGACATGGTCAGAAGTGAGCACTGACCTGAACCCAGCGTTGCCTCAGATCAAATGCCCACTGTTAACTTGACAAATATCCACAAACTGGGCAGCAGCAACGGCCCACGTGATGGATTCTTCACAGTGAGTCGATTTTGGTTTAAATTTCCCACATGGAGACTCCCAGGACTTGAGAGGTCACTAAGCCAACTTCTCATCCATTAAAAGAATCTCTAAAACCAAGTTTTTCAAACCTCTTTGCCCGCAATCCACAGGTAGAAGTGCATTTTACACCGTGACCTGGCACTCATGCACATATAAAGTTTCACGAATGCTGTTAACTCTTACCATGTGAGAAGCATGTGATAGTCCGTCTGGTCATATTTCATCTTAAAAAGTGCTGGGTGACATACTCTCTATTTTTATGTACTTTTGAAAATGTTCGTAAGAAAGTTTAAATGCTTTCCTGGCTGGGACCCCTGGGTGGGTTGCACCTGCAGTGTGAGGAGCCCTTTTCTGACACGTGCAACCCGTGAAAGGCCACCGGTCCCAGGCTCAGCCCAGCTCCTGCCACTCGAGGAGGAGTGAGGGCACCCTCGGCCCTCAAGTCATTTGGCTGCCATGAGCCTTGCGCTTCTTCATACGTAAAACAGAGGGGTGCTAGGGATAGTGGGCGTGGTAGGGATAGTAAAGCACCTGACCCCCAGCAGACCCGCAGCAAATGTCAGCTGTTTGTCTTTTTTTTTTTTGAGACAGAGTCTCACTCTGTCACCAGGGTTAAAGTGCTGCGGCATCAGCCTAGCTCACAGCAACCTCAAACTCCTGGGTTCAAGTGATCTCCCCTCCCCGCCTCCCACAGTGCCAGGATTACAGGCGTGAGCCACCTTGCCCGTCGCTATTTGTTGTTAATTGGTGCCAAATACCAATCTTGGAAAACTAATAGTTTTCCAAGCAGCTGGGTCTAGTTTAATCATGGCATGTAAGCCCACAAATGCACAAAGAGACCTCAAATGACAAAGGTTAAGGATCCAACAACCCACGACCCCATGCCAAGTCCTGGGTGAGCCTTCCTGTGCCTTCTGGTGAGGCCCGCCACCCCGTGAAGGGGTCTGAAGCTGCAGGCTCAGCTAGTCCTCAGTGGCAGGCACGGGCTATCGCAGAGCTGCTCTGAGCAGGGCTCTGCAGCCGCCTGCGCGGGATTCACTCCCAGTGTTGGTTGGCTCCCTGCGATGACTTCCCACCACCTGGTATGAGGCCAGGAGTCTGCATTTTAACAAGCTCCTCTGTCATTCTTATGCACATTTAGTCAAATGACTAAGTCAAAGTCATCTTCAAGGTGGCATTCAGTACAGGACTGAGAGATACCCCTTATCTCAGACTGGGTTGCTCTGTTCCTCAGACCCAAAATGCCTTTAAACCAGACTCTATGTTATGTTTAGCAATTAAAGACATCATGTCAAGGAAAAGCTCACACACTGAGACTCACACCTGTGGGCAAGGCACCAAGGCAGCTGGTGACCTGGAGTCAACCTTCCCTGCTAGGAGACAGCAGGGGTGGGCTGTGACCAATGGCAGAAGGAGGCAGGGGGCTTCTCTGAGGCTAGGAGGCCTGAGGCACTTTCATTTCCTGAGCCCAGTCCTGGAGTGCTGCAGAAGGCTCCTACCAGCCCAGCAAATTTGTGAGCTGGTTGTCAAATAGCCAGTTATAAATTAAATTATATGAACTTATAATTGAATAAATTAATTAAAAAGAAGGGTAAAAAAATACTCAGAACTTACCACTTCCTAATTATTTTACTACATTTGACTATGACTTATGCTCTTGTGGTCATTTGCCCATATGTCCATATCTGGATGGTGGACATGCCATATGATGGGGACATGCCATATGAAGGGGACATGCCATATGATGGGGACATGCCATATGAAGGGGACATGCCATATGAAGGGGACATGCCATATGATGGGGACATGCCATATGATGGGGACATGCCATATGAAGGGGACATGTCATATGATGGGGACATGCCATATGCAGGGGACATGCCATATGATGGGGACATGTCATATGAAGGGGACATGCCATATGATGGGGACATGCCATATGAAGGGGACATGCCATATGAAGGGGACATGCCATATGATGGGGACATGCCATATGAAGGGGACATGCCATATGAAGGGGACATGCCATATGAAGGGGACATGCCATGATGGGGACATGCCATATGATTGGGACATGCCATATGAAGGGGACATGCCATATAATGGGGACATGCCATATGAAGGGGACATGCCATGATGGGGACATGCCATATGATGGGGACATGCCATATGAAGGGGACATGCCATATGATGGGGACATGCCATATGAAGGGGACATGCCATGATGGGGACATGCCATATGATGGGGACATGCCATATGAAGGGGACATGCCATATGAAGGGGACATGCCATATGATGGGGACATGCCATACCATGAAGTGCTACTGTGTATCTCCCCCAAGTCACACTCAGTGACCTCCTGTTGGGAACAAGAAAGGCTATGGTGGGAGTATTTACACCACAGTAATCAGCCAACAGTACACCTCAGGGCTTAATTCATTGTTTTGTGGATTGTTAGGCTTAAGAAAGTGATAGAAAATGCTAATAATGCACATTAAACTTGTGTCTTTAGCTGTTACCTTGTGTATAGCACAAAAAATGGAGGAAATATTCTTCTAGTATTAGAAAAATATTATCTGACTGAGCAAAGTCATTCCTGTCATTAAAGGGGTGAAGTTGGAACATAAATCTTTGTTGTGTTACTTAAGTTCTACTCTTTAAAGTAAATGAAAATATCGAACACCATTCCTTTTGAAAGTAGCCTCATTCGTCAGTTGCAACCATAGATTAGCTACTGAGTTTGGCAAAAGTCAAAGAAAGCATTTGGTAAGAATCACTTGGCTGCATAGAATTTAAATGAAGAGTACTGTATATTTGTAAAATTGTGCACTATACATCTTTTATTTCAGTATAATAAATGTATACGTGTGTGCACATGTGTATATGCACACACATCATACACTGTTCCCTGGGAAGGCGACTGTTAAACAACCAGCAGCTAAAGAATGCCCTGAATACATAAAAAATGAAGAAACACCAATACAGGGAAGCAACTTTGAAGTTGAATGAGTGTCCCCTGTCAGGCCTGCCACTGTCTCTATATACCCCGCTGCAATGATGCATCCGGGACCTTTTGTGAGTGTGAATGAAGGGCTGGGAGGGCAGGCAACCTGGTCCTGGGCCCACTGCCCATCCTGGTCACCCAACAGACTTTGGCACTCTGAGCCTGGAGCTCAGCAAAGTGTTGCAGGATCACCGCACAGACCCCCTAAGCGTCCAGAGGTAGTGGGGGGCTGGCATCCTCTGCAGACAGGCGGTGGGGACTCTGGGACAGACAGTGGTACCTCTGGGACTCAGTTCTATTTTTTTCCTACCTGCCCTTTATGAAAGGACGCCGGTTTCCTCTGGGGGTGGGTAACCTCAGTGGCGAGGTGGTGTTGACCAGAACTCTGGGCAGGTGGGGTGGCTGGATTTGTCCTGTCTGTTGTCCCCTGGCTCTTTCTTTCCGCCCTTACAAACCACAGGCTTTCATGGTGGAAACTAGATAATTCTGCAGGAGATAAGGGGAACCCCCTGGGGTCACCTAGTGCTCCTTTGTCATTCTAGATGGGAAGACCCAAGCCCAGAGAGGGCAAACATTTGCCCCAGACCACACAGCAAGTCAACAGCAGAGCCAGCTCCAGAACTCCAGGCGCCTGCCTGCCAGACCGAAGGCCTCGCCTCACGGGCCCTGCTCAAGAGTAGATAGCTCGGGGCTTAGGGAAGGGCCCCTCCAAGCTCTGATCAGGCTGCCTTCCCGCCCCTCAGCCCTGGCTCAGCCCGCTTTACCTGCTCCTATCACCACTGCGTCATACTCGGGCTTCAGGTCGCCCCTGGCTTCCCAGCGAGCTTGTCTCCAAGCAGGGCGGGGAGAGGCTCCCACGGCCCTGCTGAGACCTCGGCCTCCGGCAGCCATTTCTGCCCCAGGCCGCTGTGCTAGGCCAGGAAT
This sequence comes from Microcebus murinus, assembly GCF_040939455.1. Lineage (NCBI taxonomy): Eukaryota > Metazoa > Chordata > Mammalia > Primates > Cheirogaleidae > Microcebus > Microcebus murinus. Next base: position 27,519,147 of record NC_134117.1, on the reverse strand, counting down.
TTGGTGCAATCAGCTTTTTGTGCCCTCCCAGGCAGGGGAGGAGCGGGAGAAAGTGAGAAGAGAGGAGGAGCCATGGCCCAGCTGCTCTTTCTTAGCCTCGGGCCAGGCTCCTCCCTGCAGAGTCTGCGAGTCTGCGCTGGGCAGTCAGGGGAGGGGGATGCCACCTCCAGGACACCAGAGAGCAAAGACCAAACTGATAATTCACCAGGGCTCCTGTGCGCAGGGCAGGCCCTGTGCTGGACACGGGACACCCATTTTACAGATGAGGGCACTGAGGGGGGTGTGGGGAGTGGGGGGTGGAGCCAGAACAGGGTTTCAAAGGTCCCTCTCCTCTCTGGTGTGTCTCACTTCTCATTAAAAAATGCAGAGTCCGGGACACGCTGGGATGGGACTCCTAACAAGAGACTGCTCCGATGCCACGACCTCCAGGCTTGGGGTGGTGGTGACTGCTCTATACCTGCAGGAGGCTCCATGAGCCACTGGCCCAGGCCTCCAGAGCAGCCATTTAGCATCACCATGACCAGGGCCTTTAGCAAAACCGCAGAGAAGGCCACATTGTCGCTGCGGCCTGCGGTTCTCTCCTAGATGCACAAACACATCCACTTAACAGGCGGCTGCAGAATCTCACGAGGGCTTAGGGGCAAGTTCGCTGTCTGGAATTCCTGGGGTTTACCGTCCTCTTTTGCAGGCCTGGACATTTCTCTTCTGTCTTTTGGCACCTTTCTCATTTCCCAAGAATCCTCAAGGATTAGAGGCCACATCTGTAAATACCTTCAGCTAAAGTGCTTTCTTACTCTCCCTTGGCCTGGCTTGAATTAGGAGTGCCTTTGTTCTCCGCTGTTGCTAAGCAGACCTTTCCCCTTGCAGGAGAGCAGCACCCTGCGCTGCTCGGACGTCAGTGTGACAGAAACCTGCTCTTAGAAATGAATCTCAAAATCGGGAGAGTACATGGAAAAGGTGATTCTGAGTAAGAGGGCTTTCTGGGGACCCCTCTACTCTGAACTCAGGCGTCCCTCCACACACCCTAGGTTTATGCTGCACGTGAATCTCCCTGCTAAATCCGATTCAGGATGTTCACCCCAGTGTTATTTACGATGTAGAGAAATCAGGGGGCTGCTTAAACGAGACACATCACACGCAGCTGCTAAAAATTAAGGGAAAATATCAGGTGATAAAAGTGGATGTCCTAAACTGTGGTTTACTTTTTTATCCTTTGTGTTCTTCTGTGTTTTCCACAATTGACGTTTTTCTTAGTTTCCATCCATAAAATCATGATATTCATGAGGAGCATAGTCCAGCCATCTCAGGGGACAGCTCACTGCTGCCTTGTAAGGACTTTAGCCCAACGTGTGGTTCCCGCTCCCTCAGCACCTGTGTTCTCCCCACAGCTGTGCCCTGCAAGGGGAATACAAGTCTTCCTCGAGTAACTCGAGTAACCAGCTCAGTTTCCCCTGAAAACACAGAAGGAGCGGCTCCCCCACGCACGTGTGTCACAAGGGCGTCTGTCCCTTTGCCGTGGTGGGTGCTTATTTCTGCCGTGTCACTTCTCTCTGGCTCAGCACCGACCAGAGGAGCATTTGGCCCAAGAAGAGCAAACGCTCCCCAGTCCCAGTATTCTGAGGGTCTCTTGTCCGTGTGTCCATTTCGGGGTAGAAACGTCTTGGTTAGAAGAGGGGGCTGCACCTCTCGGGCAGTGGTTCTCAATCGGGGTGCACCAGATTGCCTGGGAAGCAAACATGCTGACCAAGTGAATCCAGACCTCTGGGCTGGGCCCCGGAGCTCAAAAACTCCAGCCCCACGGCAGACGCCAGCAGGTGTGATGGTGCCAGGATGTAGCCAGGGCCCAGAAGCACAAGCACATGCGGTTTGAATGACAACAATAACCAACATTTATTGAGTGCCTGCCACGTGTTCAGTAATCCTCATATCCACTCTGAGAGGGAGGTGCCAGCACTTTAAATGTGGGGAGAGGTTTAGAGTCTGACAAACTTGCCCAGGGCCACGGAGAGGAGGTGGCAGAAATGGAATTCAAACCCAGCCAAGAGAGCATCTTTCACCCAGGCAAGAAACGGCTTGCTGAACGAGCTTTTCCCACTCAGAGAACAGCAGAAAGCAGGTGCCTTCAGACAGCCTTGGTCCCTGGCAACGTGCTCCCTGTCCCCGAGTATCCAGGGAGAGGCGGCTCTGGCACGCTCTAAGCTGACAGCCACTGTAGTTCTAAGAACCCTTGGGCTCCCTCTTCCTCCAGAGGGAAGGACTGGGGGGCTTGGAACCCCACATAGAGGGTGGGCTAGATGCAGTTTAAGATGCCCTGGGGCTGCCTGAGGACCCTGCCCCAGCCTCAGGAGGCGGCCTTTGCCATGGGGAACGCTGGCAAGGGGGGTGGGGACGGGGTGCCCGGGAAGACCCCTGGCCTAGAGCAGCGGGATTCGGGAGGCTTCCCAGAGGCGCCGGGCCAGCTGGCTGGCCTGCTGCAGCAGCAGGTCGGTGGGGATGACCGACAGGTGCAGGGCCAGCAGCTCGTAGCACCTGACCGCCTCTGCTGGGCGGCTCTTGCTGTAGTAGCGCAGGAGCTTCCTGGGGAAGGAAATGCAGGCGGGATTCAGACCGAGGCAGCGGCACCGTTCCCGGGCCGGAGCCTCTCCCGGCCGCTCGTAGGCAAACGCCCACCCCCTTGGTCATTATCGCTGGCCCTACACCCAGCCTCGACACCTTCTCCTCCTCACTGACCACCGTGTGCCCAAGCTAAGAGGTGCCAGCAGAGACACTCTGGGCCCAGCAGGGACACGTGCTCATGCTGCCAAGACTGCACCAGCAGGAAGTGGCGGGAACGCAAACGTGTCCTACACTTGCAGCCTCCCCCGCTGGACACCAGGCCGCCAGGGAAAGGCTCCCAACTGGGGTTTCTGGCTTCTTGGGGTGGGGCGTTCCTGAAGGAGGAGCACCCCCTCAGCACCGTCTGGTGCACGGCCCTTCCCAGCAGCCTCCTGAGCCAGGTCACCTGTAGTAGTCTCCTCCCAGCATGCCGATGGGCACCGAGTCATCGGAGAGGACAGGCACCTCGATTATCTGGAGCTTGTGCCCCTGGGGAGGGAGGACAGGGAGGCAATGGGTGTGGGGTTAGAACATGGCTTGAGTTAGACACACCGGGTTCGAGGCTGGCTAAACCCTGCTCAGTGCTTGAGAAAACGCAGGGATCGATTTTACCCTATTTCCTCACGTGTGAAAGGGGAGTAACAATGATCATGTTATGAACTAGAGATAACATATGCGAATCCTCAAGTGCAGGGCCTGGCATGTAGGAGCTCTCCCCACTGTAAGTGCACCTGGACCAGCAAGGAGTTTGTGCGGGGGGACATTGGTGCCACGAGGGGCCTTCAGGAGCAAAGCATGATCAACAGGCCTAAGGCTCCACTTTGAATGAAACGGGATTCCTGGGGTAGGAGTGGTGGGGACGGGAATTATGGTCTGCAGGGCCCGTCCTGTGTGCCAGGCACAACTGGGTGTCGTGCACACGTCTTGGGCACTTCTGGGGACACAGAGGGAAGATGGGAGCCTGCAGGTCAGGAGGGCTGAGCTCAGGCCCTGGCTTCTTTCCTCATGACCTCGTGGCCCTGGCCACGGTGTGTCTCAGCGTCTCTATCTGTAAAATGGGGTCAAAGTTCCCTGCTCCAACCGCCCAGAGCTGAGAGGGCCGAGGGAGAGAACAGCAGGGAAAGGCCCCAGTAACTAGCCTGCGCTGTGGAAATGGCAGTGCTATGGCATCGGCAGTGGGCACAGAGGGTGCAGGCGGAGCAGGGACCAGGGGACCAGGGGCGTGAGGGAACACTCCTTAGGGAGCTGGGATAATCAGCAAAGGTGACAAGGAGATGAAAACACAAATGGAAGGAAAGCAAGGGAGAGAAGAGAGAGGCAGAGGAGGAGGGAGAGGGGGAGGGAGAGACAGGCGACCAGCCACACACAGTAAATCCCCATCATCTGTGCTTAAGCTGTAGCCACAGAGAGGTCTAGAGAAAGAAGAACAGGCCCAGAGGCAAGACCCCAGCCAGACCGTCAGCGTCACCTTGGGCAGCTGTGGCCTGTTGGCCTGTACAACGGGGATGACAGTGCACCATACTTCGTATGTGACCATGACGTCACTGAGGCACTACCGCCAAAGCAAGCGACCTGGGCAGCCTTTCTCCCAGTGGGGCACGTGGCCATCTGCCCATGTGCGTGCTGCACGCTGCCTGAAAATAGCGTGAGCTTGTCCGACAGCCAGATGGAGGGATCACAGAGCAAAGAAAATACCCCTGGGAAAATGCGACCCCTGAGTTCTGGGTCCCAACCTGCAGCGCTTACCTGCCGGTCTGTTAATCCCATGGGCAAGAGGAGGAGAGACAGACTCAACGCAATTCAGAAAAAAGGAATACCAGAGTTACAGGGATGAAAACCATTTCCAGGTCACCCAGCCCCAGGGACCGGGCCACACCCACCGTGTCATTCTCGAACCACAGGAAGTAGGAGCAGTAGAAATCCCCCTCCTGGAACAGCAGCGTGGTGTAGCCCTTCTGCAGGTATCTGCGCGCCAGCCGGATCAGAGACCAGACCTGGGGAGAGGAGAAGACAGATGGCCTGAGCGCCACTCCCGCCTCTGGAAGGACGCAGAGAGCTGGCCAAGCGGCTCAGGATGGCTGGAGTCCCTTCTCAGTGCCAGGGCTCTGCCTTGGCTCGGAGCAGGAGGTTTAGCAACGAATCATTATTGGATGCACGGACTATCGCTCCAGTCATGGTGGGGATGAAATACACGTAAAACACTTTGTATAACTTTACTATACACATAAGCCATGTGTTAGTAAACTGATCCTTCCATCCAGAAAACAGCCAGAGACACTGTTAATTAACACGTTAGGAGATCAAGGTGTGGCCCTTGGAAACCCCTCCTCTGTCTAGGGTCACTCACTCACCCAGTCCCCTCCAGGGCTGGGAACTGATGGCACAGCCAGGAAGGTGCCGGGGAAGCGTGCTCCACTGTAGAGCACCCTGAGCCAGGCACCGCCTCTGCTGCGGGGGTACGTCCAAACCGGGGCTCACCAAGGTCGGATGGAAACACAGGACCCGAGAGACCACATGCCTGAGCTCTCCTCCGGGATGTTCTCCTGCTGCTTGGGTGCTGCCAGAGAGAAGGCAGCAGGGACAGCAGGCTCCCCGCATCTCCCAGGGCTGGGAACAGGCCTGGTGAGCGCTCTCCCAAAAGCCTCACTGGAAGGGATACGCGACCCACTCCAACCTGACCACAATGTATCATCTACCTAAGTCTGCAAACAAATACGCAGATTGGAAAGCAATCTGACAACATGCATCAATAACCTTAAAACATTCCTTCAATCTAACTTAGTAATTCCATTTCTGGGAATCCATATTGAGGAAATAATCAGAGAGGAGAACACAGATGTATGCGTAAAAGGTGTGTACTGCAGAATTATTTATAACAGCGACAGCCGGGAAGCAATCTCATGTTCAAACACTGGGGAAATGGTTAAGTAAATTATGCTATACTCACATGATGGAGTTGCTGAAAATCATGTATATAAAGAATTAATGGCATGAGGAAGTGCATCTGATATAATGAGAAGTGAAAATATGGTAAACAGAATTGCATATACAGAGTGACCTCAACTATAACAAACCACACAGAAAAACAGCGAAAAGAAACACAGCAAGAGAACCCCAACTACCTCTGCAAACAGGGATGGAGACGGTGATGATAATGGGACCAGTAAATGCTCAATGAATTGTAGCATCTGTATTCTGTGCCACATATTGTACTAAATATCTCACGTGCATCATGTGATCTTTGCAATAGTTCTGTGATGTACATAGTCTCATTATCTCCTTTTACAGATGAGGAAACTGAAGCTTTGAGGAGGTGATGCCCAAGACCACATAGTAGCAGGAGGCGAGGCTGGGCTTCCAGCACGCGCCTCCAGCACCCATCTTGTTTTAACCATTAAGATATACTTTATTTGGACCAACCTGTCCCTATGCATATATAGTTTTTTAGACACTAGTAGAGGCCTCCCCTTCTCCACCAAAAATAAAAGCTTGCTATGAAGAGTCAGTTAAGCCAGGGGAATAAAAGAACTTCCAGAGAATGTTTCCTTAGCAGAAAACCTCTAGTTTTAAATTCTGATGCCTAATTGATTTACCTTACAGTTCTTTCCATTTCAGTTAACTCAGCCAACACCTGTTGAACATTTATCTATGCCAGCACAGGCCATTTCCTCCTCTGCCCTGCTGCCCAGAGTGCTCTGCTGAGCCCAGGGCACATGGGGACACAGCAGGAGAGGTGGCACAACATCGCTGAGGCCCCCCTGGCCCGGTCCGGGTCCCTGAGGTCAACAAGACAAGCTGCTGTTCCCGAGGCGCCTGCAGTGTGCCTGGCACACAGACGCCGACGAAGTCCAGGAAGGGTTATGGCGGGGGCCATCAGAGACTCCCGGGAGCCCAGGGGACAGAGGAGCTTGTCCACCTCAGCAGGGTTCAGGCCTGAGCGCCCCATCCAACAGGCACTGAAGAGTGCCCAGGCCACGTTACCTTGGTTTTGACGAAGGCAGCCAGGGGCCCCCTGCCCAACTCCGATGAAGTCTTTTCACTGCTGCTGAGGGAAGGAGCCACCATCTGCCCGGTCGTGCGGTCCACGTAGATGAAGTGCACCAAGCCTGGGAAGTCTTCCAGGTAGGTGAGGGTCTGAGTTAAGGTGCGTATGAAGCCAGGAAGTAGGGAGGGTGTTCCTCTGCCCATGTCTCGGCGTCCAGCTCTGCCCAGCAATGGTGTGGGGAGGGCCGGCCTGCCCTTCCCCCTAGCCAAGCCCTCAGAATCCCCACCTCCCAGCTCCCCAGCCTTGGGACATTCTAAGATCCTTGACACTTGCGCATTTAACAAGGCAGTTCTGGGTCCTACACCCCGGTACGTTCAGTTGATCATTTCCATGAGGGGAGAATTTAAGTCAGACACACTGTGAGGCTGGAGTGTGAGCAGAGCCCATGTCTACTGAGTGAGCCTAGCGGACCGCCAGCCTACCCACCGCACCGTGATCCCGTCAATCTCTACACTGGAAGACTCCCATTCGAGACAGACAGACACTCAGGGAAGCGCAGTTACTGGTGGCTAAAGAGGTCCCCTGGTGTGCCTTTCACCTGCCTGCTGAAGACCAAAGTTTCTAGAAGTTTCTAGGGAGGGAGGCCTGACATTTTAATATAGAAAAAACCTCTATATAAAGTCCCATGGAAAATTAGTATTCAATAAAACTAGTGTTCATAATTAAAGGGTCAAATAAGTTTTAGATGTGGTTTTTTAAAACAGGGGTAAACACTTACCTGCAGGCCTTCTCAGAGCCTTTCCACACCTCTGTGCACTGTGATGACCTAGGGAGGACGCGGCCTCTCAAACCAGCCAGGCCACAGGAACCCCAGCCTGTCCCCAATGCCACTTTGCCAGCGGGGCAACACTGACATAAAGGGTCTTTAAGGCTTTTATGAATTAACTTTAGGACAGCAGGAATTTCTGCAACTTCGGGTTGGAGTGTTCCTATAGACAAGGCGCATGGGACACTAACTCCTATTACTTTGCCTGAGAGAAAAGGGGCTGAGGTGGTGGAACATCATCCTCCCCAGTGGATTCTTCCAGCCGGCAGAGGAGGGCACATGGGCCTGAGAGGGTTGCAGGGCTGGCTCAGGCGCAGGCACCAGGATATGACACCATGGTGATGTTCCTCCTACTCTTCACCAACAGGAAGTCCTTCCAGTCCAGCAGCTTCTCCCTGCAGGGGGAAGCAGGGAGCACAGGCTGCTGGGGGAAGCCGTGTACCCCACATCCCCGCTCCCGGGATGGAGGGGGCCACACGGCACTCACTGCATGAACTTCTGGGCTTGGTCCTGCAGGTGCTGGGGCAGGTGCGGGCCTCCCCGGCCTGGGGCTGCGGCCAGGAAGCTCAGACGGTAGATGGCGCAGAGCTGCCGCTTCACCTTCCCACACGCCTGGAGCAGGCTGGGCGCCAGGAGATGAGCCCGTCACAGCAGAAGGGACCCAGGGGAGCCCCTTGCCTGTGTGGGCCACCACTCCTGCACCCAGGATAGGCAGACAGATCTAGGGGAGCCCCCCTCGCCCCTGTCCTCGGGGCCCAGCACTTACTCCCGGGAGGATCCTGGCTCACTTTTGGAGAAGGCCTTGGTCTTAAACTCCAGCCAGGCGCTCTGAAAGGAAGACAGGGAGCATGGTCAGGCATGCTACCTGACTGTGCTCCCTCAGGGCCCAGCTGCGAGCTGCATGGAGAACAGCTGCTGCAGGGGCCTGGGGCGGCACGGGCCGCTCTCTGTAGAGGACAAGCACGCCACGTTCTAATACAAAGGCTTGGGGGCCCTGCGGATGCCGTGCTGCCTTGGGACTCCACAAAGAGCAGTGGTCTGGGGCCTCCCTCACTTGCCCTGCCTCCTCCAGTCCTGCTACCTTCAGAGGACATGGATCCTGCCACTGAGTCCCAGCACCTCAGACAGACCCAGGCACCACCGCTGCAGGAGCGGCCGCAGCTGCCGCCTCCCTCTGAAGCTCCGTCCAGGCCCCGTGTGGACTGTGTCGGGGCACGCTGCGATAGCCTGTGTCTATGGCTTGCACACTGCCCCACGTCTCTTGGTCTCAGCTCTCGAAGGGTGGGCTGCACTTCTCTGTGTTGCCCTCGGTGCCCAGGCGTCCTGGCCACACTGCAGGGGGACGCCCCTTGATGGGCAGATCACCAGCCTGCACCGATTCGCTGAATCAGGCTCTGGCTCTACCATTTACAAACCAAGGTATGACTTATCGAAGCCTCAGTTTCCCTATCAAACAAACAGGAATAATAATTTGTGTTCTGCCAAACACATGAACAGGTGCTGAAACTTAAAGAGCAGCTGGGTTTCTGCTGCCATTTCATAGTAAAGACCACCAGGGTCATAGAGCTGTGGTGGAGCAGGCACAGGACCCAGACCGCCGGCCCCCAACCCACTGTGGACTGAAGCTCTGCTACCTGCCCCCTCTCCCCCTCCCAGGCTAGGTGGACCAGGCTCTGGGTCTCACCTGAATCTCCTGTCCCCCACGATTCTTGACAAACTTGTCCATCCTCTGGCGCAGGTCTCCCATGATGGGCTGGGACCGCAGGGCACCCCCGGCCTCTGGGCCCTCCTTCAGCTTCTTCTCCAGCAGGGAGAACCCATCCAGCAGCTGGTACAGCGCCAGCGCCAGGGGCGTGCTGGGGCTCTGAGGGAAAGAAAGGCAGACGGCGGTGAGTGGGGCCACCCCAGAGCTGCCTCGGCGGAGCGCACCAGGGCAGGGTGCAGGGCTCTCCTACCCGGGTCAGGAGCACCATGTTGATGCCCGGCCACAGGGGCAGGCAGTACATGGTGTGTGGCACCAGGGGGCAGTAGCTCTCCTTCATGCTGGCATCCAGGAAGATCCGTCTGGGGCCAGGAGGTGCAGGGGCCGGGGGAGCCAGCACTTGGAGTGTGTCCTCTGCTATCTGTGGAGGAAGGAGAGCTGCGGTGGGAGGTAGCCAGCAGGGGAGAAGCATCTGGCCTCCTCCCCAGGTCAGATCTACCCATTGTGCCCTGCCCGTGGACCATGAGGAACAAAAACTTTGAGCTCCAAGAAATTCTAGTTCCCAAGAATTTCCCACTCTGCTGGAGCTGCCCTGGCAGCTCCGGTTCTGCTGTCTCTCTCTCAGCTTTCCTGGGCCTCTCTGCCCAGAGTCAGGCCTGGAGGCCAACAGGGCAGTGGGGAGGGCCCAGGATCTGGGTGGTGGCAAAGAGGGGACAGAGAGGGCAGGAAGGACACAGTTGGGTGGAACGGGAAAGAGGCTGCCTCCCCGCGCCATCAGCTGGACAAAGGTGTTCAAGCCGAATGTATTTGTCTTCCCTGCCGCCCTCAGAATATCCAGACAGCCACCCACACTGGGGAAACGGAGGCACAAAATGACTAAATGAGCAAGACTCCAGCATCCAGAAGGGATCTGAGTAAGAAAGCCTTTGGTGGGAAAAATTAGAGAATTAAGAAAATCATGAGAGACGCTGTAAAAATTTCTATATAAGGCTGTTACTTCTGTGTTATCTGTAACAGCAACATACTGGCTGTTCTGAGATTTGCTAAATAAGTAACATGCATGAGATAGACTCTTGTTTTTTTTTTTTTTTTTTTTTGAGACAGAGTCTCACTCTGTTGCCCAGGCTAGAGTGCCGTGGAGTCAGCCTAGCTCACGGCAACCTCAAACTCCTGGGCTCAAGCGATCCTCCTGCCTCAGCCTCCTGAGTAGCTGGGACTATAGGCATGCGCCATCATGCCTGGCTAATTTTTTCTATATATTTTTAGTTGGCCAAGTAATTTCTTTCTATTTACAGTAGAGACGGGGTCTCACTCTTGCTCAGGCTGGTTTCGAACTCCTGACCTTGAGCAATCCGCCCACCTCAGCCTCTCAGAGTATTAGGATTACAGGCATGAGCCACCACGCCTGGCCTTGAGATGGACTCTTGAACAATTGTTACAAACCGTACTGTTGAAGAGTGCTTAGTAAACATGAAAATGCTTAAATAAAAAAGAACAATGAAGCACATTAGGATTCAAATTTGATAAAGAGAAAAATACATAAACGTGCAGATACGCAGCATGTATGTGCACATGTATAGAATCCTAGGAAAAAAGTCCAGAGGGAAACACCCAAAGGTGTTAATCCCACTTTGAGGATAGAAGAGTAAATTTTATTCCCTTTTCCATATTTTACTTTTATATTTCCCAATTTTTCTACAATAAATGTTTACATTCTTATTTTTAAAAAACATCAAAAATTGCCTTGGACTCTTGCTCCTAAGAATGGTGGGGCGGGTGGGGGTTTTCAGGAGCTGAGGCCGAGGGCCTGGGGGAGGAGGAGGGCAGGGTCCCCCGCATCACCCACGCTGGCTGAGCTGTGGCACAGGGACAGGCGCTGCACTGACAGCCCTGAGGTGCGCAGGGCAAGGCTGGCGCAGAGTCACCCTGGGGGCGAAACCCTCCCATCCGCTGGTGCCCAAGCAGAGCCAGGAGAAACTCACCTGAGGCATGTCAGTGGGCGGGGTCCCCCCCTCCAGCCAGATGGTGCTACCTGCGGGCCACAGGTCTTGGTGTAACAACGGAATGCAAACGACCGCCTGACAGTATGGGGGTGGCACCCAGGTGGCCCTGTCCCATCAGCAGGGCCAGGTGGGCAGAGGCGCTGTGGTGTCACTGGAGCAGCACCCCCTTCTCACCCCCGAGCCCCAGGGTGGCAGGCACAAGGCAAACTCTGCAGTCTCTGGGCTAAGGTGGCCTGGGTTTCCCTCAGAGCTTCTGAGGGAGGATTTGGTAACAGTTGGGGGTGGGGAGGCATTTCCTCAGCAGCCCTCCCTTGGCCCCTAAATCCCCCCTTGCTCCTGCCCTATCTGTTCCTTCAGGCTCCCCCCTCCCGAGGAGTCAGTCACACCCAGTCCACATTTCCCCATTCATTCATTCAATCAGCAAACTTTTACTGAGCACCTACTATGTTCTGGGAATTGAACTAGAGTTCCTTCCCTGTGTATGTAGCTCACAAACCTACTAAGCCCACTACACACCTGAAATGCTACATGCTTGTAGTAATACTGTTACCTCATGTATTTCATTGCAAATAACCCTCACTTATAATGTGTTCCTTCGGTTCAAACACCTGATTTGCAAATGGATGAGTGCAACTGAAGCCATTTGTAAGCTGTGAGTTCTGTGCATGGTGAAAAGCATTATGTACAGTTTGGAGGCACAAAAAACCACCAGGGAGGGAAAAGGGATGGGAGGAGGATCCTGATGAGTGAGGGGAGGGAGCTGGGAAGAGAAGCGTTGGAGATCAGCCACAGTGGTGCTTCCCAGTGTGCCTCAGCTCGTGGACGGCTCAGAGTCTCAAGATCACTATGAACCTCACCCCGGAAAAATGTAAGAGCAAGCGAGGGCTGGCACACACTCTCAGGGGCCCCAGGCTCCCAGTCAGCCCAAGGACCTAAGTTAAGATCATCTAACCCAGAGGTTTTCATATTTGGCTACACATGAAAATCACTTGGGGACCTTTAAAAATCCCAAAGCCAGGCTCAGATCAATTAAGTCAGAATCTCTGGATACAGGCCCAGCTCAGCAGTAGGTTTTAAAGATGCCCAGTTGAGTCCAATACGTGGCCAGAGGACAGAAGCACAGCTCTGACCTAAATCTGTATGTGGCAGTGGTTCTCGCCCAAGGTGCAGCGGATGGACTCACCTGGGGGCATCTGCTGGTATTCACACTTGGCCCTGCCGGCTGGCCCTGCCCAGTGACCGCAGTGTGCAGCTGGGGTGGGTGAGAGCCACTGGTCTAAGGGGGCCGCACAGCACATGCCTTTCCAAACTCAGTCCCCAAGAAGTCTCTCCTCCTGAGCCCTGGCCTTCTTTCTTCCGTCAGATGATGGGGAACCTGCAGCCTTGGGGCCACATGTGGCCTCCAGATCCCCAAGTGTAGCCCTTAACTGAATCCATACAAATCCCTTTATTAACAGGATCTGTTCTGTAAAATTTGAATGTAGTCAAAAGGCCACACTCAAGGATCCAGAAGGCCACATGTGGCCCCAAGGCTGAGGTTCCTCACCCCTGTGACCAGACCCTTCCTTTTCTCCTAAGAATCAGAGATAAAGGTGATGAACGTGGCGCTCATTCACGGTGACTACACAGTCTGGATTTGGGCTGATCTACTGCTCTAAGCAAGGCTGCCTATTTTTTTGTTAATAACTTTTTGAATATTTGTAGTTTATTTTTATTATTCAGCCACATTCTTTGGAAACACATGTATGGTATAAAGACAGAATATTTATATTTTAAGAGGTACTTGAAATCAAATGATTATTACTTAATTATTAACTACAAAAAAGAAAGATGAGGCTGAGAATACACATACAGAAGAATTTCTAAATGAAACCAACTTGTCATAAAAGCTTTAGGGATCATTTGAGTGGTCTTAACAGTCCTAGAACTCGAGCAGGAGCCAGCAGGAAGACAGAGGGAGGGGAGCTGCAGACAGCATTCTGTGCTCTAGGAGTGTGGGACCCACTGATCCTGGGGACCCACTGGATTCCCCAGGACCACCTCTGTCTCCAGCCTCCTCCTGCTCCCCCAGGCCTCACCTGAGCTCTGCTCGCCAGGGGAAGGGGCTGGTGTGAAGTATTCCTCGGGCAGGGAGAAGCTGTCTGTCTGCTGGGAGAGACAAGAACACTCAGGCCGAGGCCCTGCCAGCCGGCCTGCGCTGGCCACAGGCGGAGGCAGGCCCCCTCCTCCAGGCAGGGCACAGCACGCACCGTCTCGGCAGAACTCCCCACGGACGGGCCTGCGGAGTGAGGGCTCCGGGCCTGCTGCACTGGGATGTTCTGGCTGCTCCAGGGCCTCCGTGGGGAAGGCTGCGAGAGGGCAGGGGAGAGGCTGGTCAGCCTGTCTGCTCCAGCTCCCCTGCCCTCTGCCTCACAGCACTGCACGGAGAAGCCCTGCACCCCTCCACCCTGCCCCATGTGCAGCCTGGGTATGAAGTCCTCAGACTCTCTCGGGATGCTTCCATTCTCGCTGGCCTGTTCTTTCTCTAGAGAAACTGAAATTCCAGAAATCCCAACACAGGGATATCCAAGCCACCACGACCACTGATGACAGGATGACAACGATGGTGGTGGCCAACGCTGAGTGTCCGCTACGACCCAGACGCTACCCTCCCAACAGCACCGAGAGGCACAGGCCATTGTTACGCAGTGAAGCTCACGGGGCAGGCGTGTGCCCAGCTCACACGGCTAAGTGGTGAACCCCAATTTCAAACCCAGCAAACCCTGACCCCAACAATCTGTACTTTTAACCCGCTAGACCATGTGCATTCCAGAACTCCCCTTACGTTTGAAAGTAATAGGAAAAAATCATGCCCGACCACATCCCAGAAAGAATTATGACTTAGAAGACACAGTGTCGCCAGGGGAACCCGCCCGCCACTCCCTGGCAGGTTTCCTGAGCCGTCGCCCTGATGGCCCCACTGCCCGGGGAGCCTGGAGACCTGAGCGTCGTCGTCGTCATCCTCCGCCGTGCTCTCGCTGGGGTAGAGGTCCTGCACCAGGAGGATGAGGGCGAGCAGATCGGCCGGGCGCAGGGAGCTGGCGCTGTGGCTGCAGAGACAGGGGAAGGCAGTCCGTCAGCACGTGCCGGCAGATGGGGCAGGCAGGTTAGGGAAGATCAGCCCCTGCCCTCCAGGAGCTTGCAAATGTGCCAGCAGACTTAATCCTGTCTGGAGACAGGCAAGGTATGAATAAAATTTATTAGCTTATCAATTTTTAAGAGAAAACTTGCTTGGTTTTAAAAAGAAAAGAAAAAAAATTTACTAATGGGAAAGCACCAGGGACCAGTAACAGCATAAAAGGAAGTTCTCCTAAACTGAGGCTCTAAGACAGAGTGTTCCAGGAAGAAATAATCCAGACAGGTGAGTGAGCTGAAGAAAAGGGTAGAAGAACTGAATCTGGGAAGGCTTCCTGGAAGAGATGGCTCTGGGAGGCTTTCCTGGCATGGGAGGTGGTGCTTTTTAGGTAGGGGGAGTAAGCTGCAGGGAGGGTAGGAGCCAGGGGCCTCTGAGCCGCCACACAGGGACCGTGGGCTCACCTGGAGTAGAAGGCCAGCAGCTTGGAGTGCACGAGCAGGAAGGCGTGCAGGGCCTCCTCGCCGCCCCGCTCGGGGCTGGTGTTGACAGCTTGGACGACGTGCCGCTCCAGTGCCTCGATGCACAGCTCACAGAGCTGGGGGTGGATCAGCCGCTCCAGTGCCTGGCCCGCGGTGGGCAGGAAGAGGAAGCCATGTCACCAGCCACCCTCCCCTGCTCTAGGCCCTGGGCTCGTGGGCACATTCACTGTCCACACACTGAGCTGACACTATGCACCAGATACTTGGGAACAGGAAGACTGAGACCAGCTGGATCCCCACTTTCCTGGGGCTGTCTGGTTGCTAGACTCTAGTGGACAGGCAGACAATATGCAAGGAAACACAAAAGTAGGTGCCAACTGTAGTAGGTGCTGAGTAGAAAATATACAATGCTAAACTAGAGGAAAATGGCAGAGACCTACTTAGGTAGGGTGTCCAAAGAAAGGTCGCTGAGGAGGTGACTGATGTTTAAGTTAATATCTAAACAACTGGAGGCCTGCCAGAGGAAGAGGGAGAGGAAGAACACTGTACGCTGAGGACACAGCAGAAGCAAAGGCTCTGAGGTGGGGCGAGAGTTTGGAGCAAAGCTGTCCAACTGAAATATAAGGCAAGCCCTATGCATAATTTAAATTTTTCTGATAACCACATTTAAAACAGTAAAAAGAAACAGATGACATTAATTTTAATAATATATTTTATTTTACCCAATATATCTAAAACATTATCAACATATAAAAGCATTGTTTTGTGCTAAGTTACCACAATCTGGCATATATTTCACACATATAGCATAACTCAACTTGGACTAGCTATATTTCAAGTGTTCAATAGCCATAAGTAGCTAATGGCTACCATATTGGACAGATCTAAATATAGAGTATTCCTGAAACTGAAAGAAGTCCCATGGGACCAGTGCTCAGTGAGTAAGGACAAGAGAGGCAAGAGATGAGGCCAGGGTGAGACAGGCAGCAACAGATCCTACAGGGGCTAGTAGGCTTGGGAAGTAGTTTGGATTATATCTTAACTACATTAGGTCACCTCTTACAAGAAGTCTTTCCTGATGACTAATCCATCTCTAGTGCCACCATGGCTTTTGATGAGAAACCTAATATGGCAACCAGAGGCAGGGACTGTGTATTCATTCATCTCTGTATTCACAGGGTCTGACACACCTCCTAGCATATGACAGGTGCTATATATTTATTGGACGAGTGAATGAGTGAAGGTGTGAAGATTAATTCCTTCAGATCTATTTTCCAGTTCACTAATTCTCTCTCTAGCTATGTCTCATTTGCTATTTATTATAAAACACATCCCTGGAGTTTTTCGCTTTAACAATTATGTTTTCATTTCTAAAATATGTATATAGGCTCTTTCACGAATCTGCCCATTTTTCAGTTTTTTGCAATTTGTTCCTTTTTGTGAATCTACCTTTTGTATTTCAGTTTTTTATATTCTGTACCTAATAATTCTCATATATAAAGCTCCTTGGGACCTAAATCTGTTAGTGATTGATTCCCTTGATTCTAACTCATGGTGGTTTATTTTCTTGTGTGTCTAACCTTCTTTAATTGTGAACTCATATTTGTTTGATCTCAATTTGTCCTCTAAAGTGGTGGTTTTCAAAGTGTGGTTTGACTAGCACAATCAACATTACCTGGGAATTTTTTAGAAATGCAAATTCTAGAGCTCCCATCCCAAACCCACTTAATGAGAAACTCTGAGAGTAAGGGTCAGTAACTTGTATTTAACAAGCCCTAAAGATGATTCTGATATATACTGGGGTTCGAGAACCACTGATCCAGAGAGAATTAGTGTTTGCCTCCATAGGGCGCCAGGGAGTGCTACTGACCAAAGCCACTTTAGCTCCTCTGGTCTGGGCTTAACCTAGAGCTACAGGTTCAGCTTCTCTATGTTGCCTCTGGCCTAAGGCTATTTCGTGGCTGTAGTGTTGGTATCATTTGCATTCAGGACCATCTTGCCTTTAGTGCTGCTTTTTCCCTCCTGCTTTCCACTCTGGTTTCAGCTCAATGTAATTTTTGTGGGGGGAGAAGGGTTGAAGGGGCTATCTTCAGAGATTTCTATAATTTACAGTGAACCCCAAAACATTTAACAGTCTGTGTTATCCATGATCTAGCTATTTTTCTATGGGAAGGCCCATCAAAGAACCCCACTCACCATGTGGCCAGAAAAAATAACCGTCTGAATACATGTGTTTTAAAGTCAGCTTGTGCCTTCACTTGTTAGTGGCAAAATATGGTCTTAAAGCCAGATGCCCCTCTGACCTGACACCTCTGAGCCCTGAGGACTCCCACGCCCGGTAGTCACCTCCACTGCGAAACACTGCTCCTGCTCCCGCAGGTGGCCGTAGGTCTGCAGCAGACTCTGGAAGCGCTCCCACACCTGGACACGCTGCTCCAGATCTGAGGGCCGCAGCCTGGGGGCAGAGCCAGAGAGCGGGAGAGACCGTGAGAAAGCTGGTCTCCCCAGCCCCAACCAAAGGAGCACGGTCCCAGCTCAGCAACAGAGCTGGGAGAGCTCATGTGACATGGCCCTGTAACTGGGACAGCCACATAGCACAGGGGAGGCCGTGTTTCTGGCTGAGCCCGAGCTGTGTGTGTGTGTGTGTGGGGGGGGTGAGCATGGAACCTAGAGGCAGGCACCCGAGCAAATTGTCTCCCACACAGACATGTCGCACAAAGCCAGCTAGGGAGAGCCAGGGCGGTGCCTGAATTTCCTATGCCTCTCACAGCCCCTTCAGGTCACTGAAGCTGGAAAGCTCTAGTCTATCAGCAGAGCCACACACAGGGCCACAGCCACCTCAAATGCTGACGGGACCTGCACTGGGCATCACAACGAAACTGTGAGCTACCTGGGCTGGAATGACTCGGGAAACATTTGCCAACTTGACAAGTGCCTCCACATGGGCACTTGCTCATGTCGCCACAAAACTCAAAAGACCCAGAGTTCCAAACTTTGCTACTTCTCATCTACGTGGGAGAATTAAGGGGTGATCCCATCCTCACTTCTAGGCCTGCATTTCAACCACATTCCTTTTCTGGGGTCCCTCCCACCACTCTCTTTCCCTGACTTCTTTACTGCGGGCCTAGAGACAGGTTTGGGGGTCTCTCCCCTCAGAAAATGTTCACAAGATTGTGTGAGCGTGCACAGGCGTGCCCTGTTCTGGAGCGGGAATCTAAAGCTTCTTGAGAAGTCACTGAGGACTAGCTCAGACCAGGGGTGTAGGGACAGGCGACTGGTGTTAGGGGAACGGGACGAGCACTGGACTGAGAATCCTGAGCTCTGATCTCCAGACCGGGTGCTGCCACCAACCAGCTGGATGGTCCTGGGCAAGCTATTTAAATTCTCTGTCCCCAGTTTCCCATGTGTAAAATGAAAAGGTTGGAAAAGATGGTCTCCAAGATCCCTTTGAGCTCTGCTTCTCTGACTCAGAGACCCAGCCGGGGGCAGAGTGTGGAATGGCAGCCTCACAGAGGCCGGGCACCTGCAGTCTGGCCTAGCAATGGTGCTCAGAAAGGACATGGGGGGACCGGCTTTGAGGACTCACTCCTTTCGGATGAGCTGGCTGTCCACAGTCACCAGCCCAAAGTGCACCTCGAACAGGTACTTGAGCACGCACAGCTTCCGCCGAAGGTCCCCCTCAGTCTCTGTGTGGTCCCCATTGATTGCGATGAACAGGCACTCTCCAAACTGTAGGCACAGCCGGGCCAATGTCAGCGGGCCAATGTCAGCCAGCCCTTGGGCCCCCACTTCACCTGCCCGGATCTCTGCGCAGGAAGGGAAGGATGGGGTCCCCAAGGGACCTGGATAAAATGTAGCTTCTGCCTTCTAAAGGAGTCTGAAGTCCAAGATAGGGAGAGCCTCTGGACTCCCCAGAGTGAAGAGGGCTGTACTCACCAGGTGAAGGACATACAGGTGGCTGTCATTTTCCGTTGAGAAGCAGGTGTACGTGTCTGAGAGCTTCTCCAGCATCGTCATGGAGGAGATGATGACCGGGGCCAGGAGGGTGCTGAGCTGGTCCTCGAGGGCAGGGAGCTGTAAGAGGGGAGAAAAGGACACTGCTTAGAGTGGGCCAGACACTGGGGACAAGACCCAGGTCTGGACATTGAGGGCTCCACAGGGCCAGAACCCCCTCTGGGAGGTTTTCGCTGTCCTACTAGGGAGGGGGACCAAAAGACACCTTGGGTGGTGGTTAGGAAGGCTGGGAAGGGTGACCAGCTAACTGTGCTATTCAGGCTCAGAATCGAGAGGGAAGCACTAGGAACGAGGCTGCAGCACGACAGGGGACTGTGCGGAGCACAGGACCGAGAAGGAAGTTTGCTACAGCTCTGTGCTATTTGTTCCAGTAAGTCTTTGGAGAGTTTATACTACTGAAAATGACCAGAGAGGGGGACAAAGACACATGCACAAAGATGTTCACTACCGCAGTTTATTATAAACAACTGGAAAAAAAACCTTAATAATGTCCAGTACCAGGAAGCAGCTACATAAATTTTAGAACATCTGAACGATGGAAGAGTCCACAGCCACTCAAAATATCAGCGTGTTTCAATGATGTGGAAAATTCCTCTGATACAATGTTGTAGTAAAAAAAAAAAAAAAAAAAAGAGATGAATGCTCTGTATTTAAAAACGCATGGAAAAAAAAGCCAATGTGTTGAAAAACACTAAGAAAGTGAACACTGTTAATGTCATTACTTCTGGACAGAGGGATCATGAGTGATTTTTTTTCCTCTATTTTTATGTTTCTGGACTGTCCCTATTTTCCATAACATGTGTGCATTTACTCTGATAAGCTATTCCCCATCCATTCTCTCCACCCTGCAAAAGGAACAAAACACATAAACAAAAACCAAAGGAACTGCACAGATTTGTTGAAAACCTGTGAATAAAAATGGGATAAAGCCAGTGGAATGGTAACAACTCAAATTCTTCACAGTGGAATAAAAAGAAAGGAAGAAAACAGCAGACCTTCCCCGAGTGGCTTTCAGGAGACAAGAATGAAATATGGAGAAGGCGGAGCCTTAACTTGGAGCTGGGGAATCTACAAGGAGCTGAGTAAGACCTTGCCTTGAAAACAAAAACAGGCAATTGGCCAGCGGTAATGTGCGGCATTTAAAGATGAGTGGGGCATGGCAGTATTTTCCTGCCAACTTTCAGGAGCTGAAGACTGTGCCCAGCTCCAGCAGTCTGCCAGTCAAGCTTCCATAGTGGGTCCTTCTCATCCTCCGGTCCCAGCTCAGATGGCCCCTTTGCTGACCAACCACCCTCAGGCCGCCCCACCCAGCTACCCCATCCCATACCCTGTGTAACTCCTTCAGACCATTTGTCACTACTGAACTCCTGGTATTTACTTGCTATTTGGTTCACTGAACATCGTCCCTCTTTAGGCTCTAAGTTCCATGAAAGCAGGATTCATGTTGCTAAGTTCACTGCTTTGTCTCCCAGAGGCCGGCACACAGTAGGGTCTCAATTAAAATTTGCTGAAGGACTACCCCCCTTAGGCAAGAATAGGCAAGAATAAATGTTTGTTGAATTATTCACATACCATGATTTTCTTGAACTACTATGAACAAATTTCACTTAAAAATCTACATTGTGTTGGACACTGATACTTGCACATCTAATTAAAAAAAAATCTACATTGTGTATAGGAACTCATGTTAAAAGCAGCAGTCATGTGCCACATAACAGTGTCTTGGTCAACGATGGATCATATATACAAAGGTGGTTTCATAAGATTATAACACCATATTTTTACTGTACTTTTTCTATGTTGAGATATGTTTAGATATACACACACTTAGCACTGTGTCACAACTGCCTGCAGTATTCAGTACAGTAACATGCTATACAGGTCTGTAGCCTGGGAGCAACAGGCTGAACCATACAGCCCAGGTATGTAAGAGGCTACACCACCTAACTTTGTGTCAAGTGCATTCTATGACATTCACACAATGACAAAATTGCTTAATGATACATTTCTCCCACTATATCCCCACCACTGAGGCTTGATTGTAGCTTTTTCTGTAGATATATAACTTTTTTTTGGTGAGGGGAGATGAAAATTTTTGGTGTATGCAGAGTATAAAGGAGCATTGTCATATATTACTTGGTGGAATTATAAAGTGATACAATATATTTGAATGGTTTTTGACTCATTATTTCTATTTTTCAGAATTTATCCTAAGGAAATAATAAGATAAGGGATAAAATTCAAGCACAAATGTTCCTTACAGAAATAGTGACAGCAAACTAGAGCAGTATCTATGTTCACTATTGGGAAAATGGTTAAGTAAATGATACGTTTATTCACATACTAGAATATGATGCTTCTGTTAAGAATTATGCTTCTAATAATATTTAACAAAATGGAAGAAAGATCTTGATATAATGGCAAGTGAAAAAAACAGGAACTAAAACTGTAAATGTGGTATGATCCCAACTATATAGAAAAGATAAAGACTCAAAGAAAGATTTATATCAAAAATCTAATAGCTCTGGGTAGTAGAATTACAGGTCATTTAAAAAGTATTTCTTTGTGTTTCCAAATTGCCTACAATTAACTTACATTGTTATATTTCTATGGTCAGGAAAAAAAAAAAGGTGCTGCACCTAAAAAATAAAACTTTAGAGAATTTTTTCCTTTTTTGGCCCTGGCCCTGCATAGCCCCACCCCCACATGGCCCTGTCCTGCCCCTGCCTACGGCCCTGGTGCCCCCTATACTCCCATGCCCTGCGCAACCTGTGCAGCTGTACCTGGCCACCTTGGAGCCCACTTAGCTCAAGGATGACAGAGGGGCATCTGTGGGTGTCCACAGTATGCACCCAGTATGACAGAAATGCCCATGACCAGTCCACCTTTGCAAAGGCTGCTTCTAAAACAAAGAGTAACCAACCTTCCCACGCTGCTCCCTCCATGCCAGGCCCTCCCCTGAGGGCTCTGCACAAACACCTTCAAAGACTTTCCCTTCACACTAGACATTTAGGAACTGAAAAATCAGCAGTTTGTTTCTTTACCAGGTTATAAAGAGGAAGAGAAAGCCTGCCAAATGCTTTGCTTCTTAAATTGATCTAGTTGAAACAGTAGAAATATTTACAACCGAAATACCTAAAAATTCTTAATTTAAAAATTATATGTATTGGCTGGTAAAAAAAAATGAAAGAGCCTAACACACAGTCCTAATTTTAGCCTAAATAAAATCACCTGTATGTCCATAATCTCTAGTATCTTGTCTTCTCCTACAGACTATGACGAGAATATTGGTGATGCTGCTGGTGGAATAACCTGCTGAAGTGGAGCTGGCTCATGCGTCGGTCGGACGACCTGGCCCATTAGAGCAGGAAGGGCAAGAGAGGAAACCGATCTGTGCTGCTGCAGAAATGCAAATTCTCTCTACTACATCCCCAGTAAATTTTTTTTTAATACAGAATTAATCTAGAAAAATTTTCAACATAAATTTCTCCTTTAGAAGGTAGAGTGGAAATTATATAAGTGAAAATGACAAGTATTTCTGAGTTGTACCATTAAAGTGTTACACTAGATGTCCACATGAAAACAAACAAACAAACCATGATCCATACCTCACACCATATACAAAAACTCAAAGATCATTAGACCTAATATAAAACCTAAAACTATAAAATTTCCAAAATAAAATATAAGAAAAATGCTGTAATTTTGGGTTGGGCAAAGATTCCGTAGCTATGACACTAAAAGCATAAGCCATAAAAACGAAATGGATAAATTGGAGTTACCAAAAATTAAAAACTTCTGCTCTTTGAAAGATACTACGGCATTAAGAGAATATAAAGAAAAGCCATAAACTGGAAGAAAACATTTACAAAACATATATTTAATAAGACTTGAATCCAAAATGTATTCGAAGTCTCAAAACTCAGTAACAATAGTAAGGAGAACAATCAACCTAAATAAAAAATAGGCAAAAGATATGGCAAATTAACACATGAAAAAGTGTTCAAAATCATTAGTCATTAATGAAAAATTACAATGCAATCAGATTCTAGTAGACATCTATAGAATGTCCAAAATTAAAAAGATTCTATTAGCAAGGATATGGAGGAACTGTAACTCTCAAACACTGTGGGTGGCATGTAAAATGACACAACCATTATGGAAATGTCAGGCAGTCTCTTAAGAAGTTAAACATACACCTATGTGATCCAACCAGTCTACCCTAAGCATTGGTCCATGAGAAATGAAAGCATGTGTCTATACATAGACTTGTACATGAATGTTCACAGCTGCTTTATTTGTAAGAATCAACTGGAAACAACAGAGATGTCCATCAACAGGTAAATCAATAAATTATGGCATATTGGGACAGTAGATTACTACTCAGCAATGAACTACTGATGCATGCTACAACATGGATGAACCACACAGTAACTATGCTGAAAGAAGCCAAACCCAAACCCAAACCAAACTAAACCCAAGTACATACTGTATGAGTCCATTTATATAAAAGCCTGTAACATACAAAGTAAGCTATCATGACGAAAAGCAGATCTGGGGTTGCTGTGGGGTGGGGGTGGCCGAGGGCTTATACCTTTGGTGTGGTAGATATGCTCATTTTATTGATTGTGATGGAATCAGGTATATATACATATCACAGCACATCATACTGTGCACTTTAAATATATGCAGTTTATACTGTGTCTATATATGTACATACATATATACCTGAATATAGCAGTTTAAAAAATTAATGTGAAACGTATGTTAAACTTTTTACGTGGAGAAACTAATGACACTAAGTTTCTCTGCTGTGTGATTAAAATTCAACTCCTCTTGCCCGAATTTAGCCCAGTGAGCCCTGGTGGGGTGGGGTGGAGGTCCCTGCACTCAGGAGACGGAGCTCCGAAGACACGAGTCTAGGTGTGAAGGACGCTGGACCATGCACACCGCCCTGCTGATTCCTCAGGCTGGCCCAGGAGAGTGAACACAGCTCTCCTGCCTCCTTGCCTTTGGGAGTTTTGTGCTCTTCCCTCCCATCCACCCTCCTGGGACCACCCACCCCACACTCACCTCTTCCTCCCCATTCTCTGGCTGCCCAAACTTCAGCCGGAGACTCTCTTCAAACTCCTTGTCTGTCCAGTAGAAGAGGACCTCTGCACCCTCAGTGGTCACCAACACACACTTCATCTGCCAGGGAGAAGCAAGTCAAGGTCACCCCCGACCCCTGTCTGGGAGCTCAGCCTGAGTAAAGAAGAGGATCCCAACCCCAGCAAGCATTCATGGACCCCTCTGCACACCAGGCTCCACCACAAGGACTTCCTGGTGTTACTGTCACACCATCACAGCCTGATAAACAGGGCTCTTTGGTTACCCCCATTTTAAAGGGCAGGACACAGGCACAGCTAGAAGTGGCAGAGTTGGAATCTGAACCCAGACCTGAGGCCAAGGCTAGGGCTCTGTCCTGTGTTGTGTAGCTCCTCTCACCACAGCATCAGACTCACCATGGGGCCTACTAGAATCAAACCCCGTATGGAAGGGACCCAGTTCTTGGTCTGGGTCCGCACAGAACCAACTGTGCGGGAACCTGGTCTGGAATGGAGGGCAGCCCCTAGATCTTTCCCTTAAATAAAAAACAGCTCAAATAATGGAGACTCAGACTTGTGGGGGGAGGGGGGGAAATGGGCATTTATTGAAACCTTTAAATCTGTACCCCCATAATATGCCGAAATAAAAAAACAAAACAAAACAAAAAAAAAAACAGCTCAAGAAGATGAGCCTCAAAGTCCATGAGGAGTTTTATGTTGGCATCACAGAAATTCCATTCAAAAGCTCCCCTGCTCTTGGCAGAAACAGAAGCTTCCTAAGGACCCTGTGCACGGTTCCTTCTCACACCTGTTTAGCTGCCACTTCTTTGGCCACATCCAGCAGTGACCTTTAACCCTTCCCAATCTCCTTCCCCACCACCCACTTGCCCACCCTCTGTGCTTGGTTGTATGAGAGATGCGTTTTACTATTCACCCACTGGTAGATTCTCAATACAGAGCTTCCCACACTGTGCCTTGGCCCTGAGGTACAGCAAGACATCGATCCTCTAAAACTCTGGGGGCCTAAGTCTGGCAAGGCCAGAGCTCCAGGTGGCAGCTTGCAGCTGAGGCCTCAAGCAGGGGCTTCAAATCCTCTTGTGTGTCTCAATGTGCAAAGCAGATGTGACCATGTTGTACGTGCTTGGCATGGCAATGATTAGGAAGGTCTGCTCTAGCTCTCCCACGAGTGGCTGCCTGGCTTCCCCTGAAGGATCACAGCATCTCTGGCCTTGTGCTCCATCATCTTGAGGATCCCTGTGTCTGGCTTAGTGATGCTTAGTGAACTCCTCCCACATGCTAACTCAGAGCACCTGGCCCCAAGGTGTTCGCAGGTGAGTGTGGGGAGATCTGGCAGCACAGGGAACAAGGAATGCAGCCTATTACCACGGAGTTGCTGAGCACTAAGGCAGAAAAGGGCAGAGGCACAGGTGTGGAGAAGAGGTTGCTGGGAGAGAGCAGGTGGACCTGAAGACGCTGCTCTGGGACTCCTGGCAGAGTGTGACAAAGTCAAGTGTTTGCAGGGACAGCCTGACAGGAAGGAAGTGTGCGGGATGGGGAAAGGCAGGCTCTGGACAGGCTGGCTGGAGACTGGTGAGGTCAAGGTCGTTGAGGCCGGTCATCTGGGTGTGAGGAAATGAGCGCTTGCTCCTTGGTGGGGCTGGGACAGTGGAGAGGAAGGGGCCAATTCAAGAGCTGCAGCTAAGTGACCTAGCAGGCCTTGATGACCGCCTGGATGCAAGGGAGGAAGGAGAGATCGTCACCAGCGTGAAAGTGACATCAGGATGCAGAGCTGGACAGCAGAGCCCACAGTGCTCTGCCCACTGCCCACCTCACTCTGCTGCCTCGTACAGCCCTGGGGTGGGGGGTGCTGTCTCCCTCCCTGTCTGCCCCAGGTGGGCAAGATCATCTACCTCGGCACGGAGCACGGCAGAGCCTCCAGAGAGCCAGAGGTGCAGGAAGGGCTGCAGTAGACAGACTTGGTGACCAGCTCATGGGAGAGCAGCACAGCATCCTTGGTCCTGCAAACGCTTAAAACAGAGAGTGTGAGGGCAAGCGAGACACTCTAGGCCTGACTGCTGCACAACCTGGAGAAGGGCTGTGTGGTTCGGGTCTCTCCAGGCCCTGAGGCAGTCTGCTCAGAACACACCCCAGCGTCTGCCCCTCACCTCCATCATGGAGAACAAGAAGAACCTGGCCAGCACCGCCCACTCTCACTTCTATGTGGGTCACTCAGAGGTCCCCAGCAGTTCAGGGAGCCTGCTCTGGGTGACCCATGGGAGACATCCCAGGCCCGGGGAGAAGCAGTCCCAGTCCCAGCGAAGAGAACAGGTATCCCGGATGGCTGTGGCCAATGGCAGTAAACCATAGCAGAAACGGCAGCGGGACCGGGTGTTGTAACAGTTTTGGTTTTGCCAAGTCACACCTCCCTGAACCTAAACCTCCTGGTGTGAAATGGAGCAACAACCGCCAGCTCCGCCTTGTTGCAGGATTAGAGGCTTCGCGAGCTCTGCCGTCTTACAGACCTAGGGGTCTTTATTCTTATTTTCCAGCTTCCCTTCAAATAACAGGGTAGGCAAAACTGGTTCCCGAATCATTCATATTCTGATAAAAGGTAGGTACCATATAAAACATAATCAAGAAATCAAACACTGTAAATAAATAAGGGGCAAGTGACTCCTAGGCACAGAGAAAGGGCTATTTGGGGTTCAGCATCTTTTGCAACCTAACTCTGAGACCAGCTCCACTACCTGCATGATTGACCTTAATGCATGTCACCAGCATGAAGGTGACATCATGCTGGTGATGTCATGACCAAGTTTCCCCAAACATGGGGATGCTTTCAGAGGACAGTAGGTTCTGTTTTTTTTTTTTTGTTTTTTTTGTTTTTTACCAAAGTCTGTTGGAGAGAGAACCCAGCTGGTGTCATTTTGTGACTTCCGTGTTCTCCTCGCTGTCCTGCTCTAGAGAGGGAACTCAGAGGGGACTTACTGGTAAAGGAAGCCCCAGACAGCGCTGACCAATCTGAAGGGAAAAAAAAAAAACCAGCGCTCACTGTCGCCATCCGGACCCCGGGCCCTCCGCAGCGAACTGCCCCTTCCGCCTTCGGTCCAGCCCTCCGGCAGCTCAGAGCTCCGGCCCTGCGCCCGGGAAGGAGACCCCGAGGCCCCGGGGGCGGGGACCGCGTCGCTGCCGAGCGGGAGGCGCGGTTCGCGCCGCGGGGCGCCCACCCAGGGCAGGTTTCCTGTTTGCCCCGCACGCCAGTTTCTGTCCGGTTTCACCCCAAAATGTCCACCTCCCCCCACCCCCGCTCCTCACGGCGACCTTGGGAAAGAGGCTGCGCTGGTGACACCACCCCGCTTCAAGGCTGCAGAAACTCTGGCTCGCAGAGGTGAGGCGACCCGCCCTCGGCCACACGCCCGCCGCGGCCAGGGGCCGCTCCCCCGCTCCTGCGGCCCCTGCCCCACTTCCGGAAGGGCTGCGGGGACTCCCGACGAAGCCCCTCGCTCACCGAGGGGACAGCCAATGGACGCGCTTCACCGCCATGGGAGGCCACGTACCAGATCGCGGACACACCACACACCCGGCCTGCTCCGAGCCGGCGCGCTTCCGGGCCGGCCGCGTGACCGCCCACGTGACCGCCCCCCGCGGAGGGGCTCTCCTCTCCTTCCGCGGTGCAAGCCCCGCCCCTGCCGGCCGCGCCGCGCGCTCCCGCTGGGCACCCTGGCCCGGCCGCCCCGAATCTGGCCGTCCGGTGGCCGCGTGCCTCCCGTCAACACGGAGGGCGCTGAGGCCACAGGGTTGGGGGACGTGTCCACAGCCGTTGAGGCGCCGGCGATGTGTCTCGGCATTGTGCTTGGCCCTTCCACTTGCCTCAGCTCAAGTGATTCCCCACCAAGGCACTGCGACCGTCCCAATTTAGACCCATTTTACAGAATGGAAACTGAGGCTCGCAGAGAAGAAATAACTTGCTGCGGAGCCAGACTGGGATCAGAATCCAGGTCTCCTGGCTCCTTGCTGGGCTCTTTCTCACCTCTGGCTTTACTTGCTGCACTGTGGTTTTGGGGCGAGAGCTGCCCATTTGTGACTGCTTTCCCTGACCTCCTGGGAAGGAGACACAATACAAAGAAGGACCGGTTGCCCCAGAGGGCCAACGCTGGGGTTTATTTATAAGGGTTCTCAATCCATTTGGGAGTGAGGTGCACATTAGGAGTTTTATCTTCAACCTGTGTTTGCAAGATTTATTAAAATTGTATGTGTATTTGGGATGGCTGAAGGAGGCTGCTGACGTAGATCGTGGCAGGGGCTAAATCCCCACACAAGCCACCCCTCAGTGCCTTGGTGCCACCTGTGAGCTTTGTGCCCAGCCCTGCAGGGGATGGGTGCAGAGTCTGGCTGAGAATACAGAAGATTGAGCATCCCTCGGGGGAAAGGCAGGGGCCAAGAACTAATGCCTCCACCAGGTCCAGATTCCGGATACTGTGTAAGTGAGCATCACTTGTCCCCCGCTCCCCCACTACCCACCCCTCCCAGCCCACTTTAGGGCAACTTCCAACTCTGTCTGCAGCCCACAGCCCCATCAAAGGCATCTCTCTCCCCGGCCCACAGTTGAGATTGTTCACTCACTATGTTTCTCTCTTGTGTCAAACTCTTCATGAACATGAATTTCAGCGGCTGAATAAGTTCTATTGAATGGATATGCTGGTATTATCCATTTCCCTACTAGTAGTTTCCATTTCCCAACAGCAATGCATGAGGATTCTGATTTCTCCACATCCTCACCAAAACTGTTGCTGTCTGCCTTTTTTATTATAGCCATCTTAGTGGGTGTGGAGAGGCATCTCCTGATAGTGATTTGCATTTCCCTAATGACTAATGCTGTTCAGCATCTTTTCATGTGCTTTTGCCCATTTGTACATCTTCTTTGGAGAAATGTCTATTCAAGTCCTTTATCCATTTTTAAATTATTTGTCTTTCTTACTGGGTTATGAGAGTTCTTTATATATTATGGATACCAGCCCACTATCAGATATGTGATTTGCAAAAGCTTTTTCCCATTATGTGGCTTGTTTTTTCACTTTCTTAATGGTGTCATTTGTAGCACCAAAGTTTTTAATTTTGATGTAATCCAATTTAGTCTATTTTTAGTTACATGTTTTTGTGATAGTGTAAGTTTCTTTTTCCAATTTTTTTACTGTGGTAAAATACACATAACATAAAATTTACCATTTATCCATTTTTAATTGCACAGTTCCGTGGTATTAAATAAATTCATAAAGCTGTGCAGCTTTTCATTATCCATCTCCGTAACTTTCCACTTTGTAAAACTGAAGCTCTATACCCATTAAACAATAATTCTTCTTTCCCCCTGCCCCTTAACCCATGCCAACCACTGTGCTACTTTCTGTCTCTGAATTTAATTACTGTAAGTACATCATGTAGGTGGAATCATACAGTATTTGTCTTTTTATGACTGGCTTATTTCACTTACCATGATATCTTCAAGGTTCATTCATGTTGTAGCACTGTGGTCCCCAACCCCTGGGTCACGGACAATACCAGACAATACTGATGCCAGTCTGTGGCCCATTGGGAACTAGCTGCACAGCAGGAGGCGAGTGGCTGGCAACAAGGAAGCTTCATCTGTATTTACAGCTGCTCCACAAGCTTACTTCACCACATACGCTCCACCCCGTCAGATCATCAGGGGCACTAGATTCTCATAGGAGCAGGAAGCCTGGTGTAGACTGCGCGTGGGAGGAATCTAGGTGGTGGCTCCTCATGAGAATCGAATGCCTGATGATCTGAGGTGGAGCTGAGGGGACGACGCTAGTGCTGGGGAGCGGCTGCACATACGGATTATCATTAGCAGAGAGGTTTAATGGAAGGCATTTTTTCCAGGGACTAGGGGGTAGGAGATGGTTTTGGGATGAAAAAAATAAAAAAACAGTGAGTGAATGTGGAAGGAATGATGGAATTATAATATCACTATCACTATTGGGCAACCACTAGAAAAATAATAAAATTACTTAACCATAAAAAAAAGAAAATAGAAGGATGTTAGAATACCTTCCATTTACCTGCTTGCAGTATGTATACTGTTATTGTGAAACATTTTAAATTCTATATATATTGTAAATCCCATGAGACATTATTATTGTTTTATATTTTAGATTTTCCCACACAATGAATTACCCTTTATGTTGCTCTTCATTTTTTTCCTGCATCTCCCGTAGCATTATTTTGATTGTTCATTCTTTTTCTCCCTATCTCTCTCTCCATCTTTCCTTTCACTGCCCCTCCAGTTTTCTCACCCCTCCCCCTGCCCACCCATACCCAGACATAGTTGAGTTCCAGGACATAAGGTACACACATGATAAAAGTCTACTACGTACAGATGCTGCTGCACTAATCTCATGTACTTGTCTTAAAGTTCAATTCAACTAATTTCTCACAAGTGAGGTCAATCTTTTTCTTTTAAAAACCTAATAAGGTGAGTATCCCTTGGGGCATGCTTAGTTTCCATTAAATTTTCAGTAAATGGCTGCTTGGAAGAAATTTGGATGGCAAGCGTCAAGTGATTTTTTAATATCAAGGAAAAATCATGACATTATCCCTGGGGATAAGGGGATCTTCAAATCACGTCTGTGTTGAATTTCACAAGCATGCATTCTAAAAGGCACGTTGCATTTATGTAGAAATAGGAACAAAAATTAAAGCTATTAATAACTTTAAAACTTCTTAAAAGGATATATCCAATGTATAAGTCAACGTGAGGAGGAAATAGGAAAACAGCAGCAGCTGGAGCAGGGACCATCTGACAAAGGAATCAGACAATAGGGAGTTTCAGGTGGCCTTGGAGTTCACTTAACCCAAAGTTCTCATTTTACAGATGAGGACATTGAGGTCTGGAGAGGCTGAGTGACTTGTTTTCTAACGTTGGTAGAGTCAGTGGCATAGAGTTGTTGTGATCTCCAGATGTGGAGGTTCATTCGATCTAGAGTGTGGTTCTCCAGTGACCCTTCAACCCCTTTGCTATTTGAGATTTCAGATTATATTTTTGACATGTCCAGTAGAAGGAGCAGCATCTAGTACTATGTACATCCTAACTAGAGAGCAGGAGAGCAACAGAGATTGTTTTCTGATGAAAATCAGCTAAGCAGTGGGAGAGGCGGGAATTTGGGAGTAGAGGAGATGAAGAAAAAAGCTCTTTTAGGTCATTATGGAGTGTGCAAAATATGGCCTGTGGATTTAGATACCACCACACACAAATTGTATGTATCACTCACTTGATGTCAAATCAACTGGAAGGAACTAATATCACTGACTTATTCTCTGGTGTTCTAGCATCCATCAAAGTGTGGTGTTCCTCTTCCATGAAATATAGCTGTTGTTGGAAAGTGGCTGCCTTGGCTAGGGACTTTACTTCCTCCCCCTAGCATCCAGATGGGACCACGTGACTGACTACTGGCAAATGGAATTGAGTGGAAAGGATTTATGCCAATTCCAGGTTAGGCCCCTAACTACTCCCACGCAATCCTGAATGCTCTCTCTCCTTGTCTGCCAGCTGCATGTTGAAGCTCATAGCAGCCTTGGAGGGAAGTGCCAGATGGTGGAGGCCTACATCAGTCCAGATGCTTGAATGACTACAGGGAACAGAACCCTGCCCCCTTCCCCACTGCTACCAATTGAACTTTACATGAGTTATGAGCAAGAAATAAACTTTGTGTTGAGCCATTAAGATTCTGGGGTTTACCTGTTATTATAGTCAATACTTTACCTAATATAATCAATGACATCTAACTTGAATTATAAAATTTAATTTCTACTTAGAGTAGTTGAAGCACAGCGTGTGAGGGAGGGGAGAGGGCAACACACAGTGAAATGAAAGATCCCCAGCATGTGTTAGTTCATCAAGCAGTCAGTCTTAAGGTCAAAGTATAGTGCAGATGCCTTTCCCTGCAGAACCCCCTGAGAACTGAAAGTTCGAATAGTCACATTTTATCACTAATAAAACATTACCTCAAAATATAAATTACCTCATGGACCCCAGCTCTCTGCAATCACCAGGCTCATATAAACCATAATATAATCTGTTTTCTGGAAGAAAATATTAACACCTGTTAAAATCCCCTGCACAGAGAGGAAACTTTCTGGGAGGTGTCCCTGCATTCATTTTGCCTACTTCTAGATGAATAAAACTAAGCTTTCTTTTTGCTTCTTCCAAAAATATAATTTATCATATAACATTTACAACTTGACAAAGACTTCTAGAATATTTTCATGAATAATAATCAGAAGAGTAATGTTCATGTAGGAAAGGTCCCTTTCTGTGTTGGGTGTGCAGGACCCTGGGATTCTTTCATGATCCAGTCACGTGGAAGTTGGTCAGCTCCTGTTCAGTGCTCCCAGCACTGACAGGGGCTGCCCTGGTGTTTGGATGGAAGTGGTGCCAAAGAGCTGCTTTGTTAGATTTTGACTTCCTTGTTTTAGAGTGGTATTTCCAAATACTACCCCCAGGACAATGGTTAATGGATATTAAGTCTGGAAAGACTAAATAAAACAGAGACTTCCAAAACCCTGGGTGGTGGGGAAAGGGGAGCTGTATGTGTGGGTGCTGATTGGCTCTGCCGCCCACCTCCCAGAACTCAGGGACACCAAGAATCATCATCCATGGTCGCTGGTGGTGGTGGTAGTTAGTGGTCCTTAAATTGTTTTATGGGAAAACATAGAGCAGCAGACCAGGAGGGCCAGTGATGGGCCATGGTGAGCCTGGACTCAAAGTCAGCCATGGCTGGTCACAACCCTACTTACTATTCATCGGAGCGGTTAGTTGGCTTCCCTAAACCAGGGATCAAGTGTTCTGGGGGAAGGTACTGCTAGGGTTTTCTGTAGGACACACACAGGACATTAGAAAAGTTAGCAACACAGAGATGAAAGAAGTTGGCTAGAGTTAGTCAAAGGAGAGGTTGCTCAGTGTAATAAGCACAGGCTTTGGAATCCAACACACCTGGGTTCAAATAATCCCAGTGCTGCCACTCTGGTTATCTGGGTAGCCTTGGACAAGTTCTTTCTCCAATTGTCCTCATCTATAATTGGGTCTAAACACTCACCATACCACCCAGGACTGCCTTGAGGATTAAGTGAAACAAGATGTCTGCTGAGAAGAAGGCATTCAGTGAAGCAAGGGCAGTAAGAAACGCCTCTGTGCCACTCTTAATGGAACCCAGAGGGAGGGATTCTAGATGCTCTAGTGTTGGGCTTTATAATAGCAATAAAATTCTTCATTTTAGCACCGTATCTCTTTGGAGTACTTCTTATTATCTTCTTTTTGATTCTGGTATATCCTAAGAAAAGATTACAAACAATTTTAAAATTGAAACTTAACTCCATCTCAATATAGCAGATTTCCCTGGGCCCCTGGTTGGGGACAGAGTGGCTGGCAGAGGGCAGGCCGTGGAACTGAAGAGCACGTTAGTGGAAAAGAGCAATCTCAGAGTCCAGACTGGGGCAGTTGTGCTAAGGCTGGAGCAAGGGAGACATGGAGAAAATAATACTGGATAAGTGGTTATGCTCTTTCTTCCCTTGCCTTCTCAAAGCTGAATCTCTAGTATTTTTGGTTGCTCTATCAGTATTTCAAAATGTTAAAGTCCTTCCCTGTCCCAGTGTTTTCTATCATCAAAGGGCTCCACCTGATTCACCTTTGCTCCTGCAGGGATTAAACATTACCCTTTTATTTTCAGAAATAGAGCCATTGTCCATGGATTCCCAAGGTGAATCCAGCCGCATCCATCCCACACATTGGGCCCTTGAGTGCATGCGGAGCGCACCTGCAGAGGCTGAGCCTGGCGGACCACACTGGGAGCTCAGCGATTAACAGCCCTGCTGCCTTCGTCCTCACCCCCAGGAGGCTGCGGGGACTCCCTGGTGCTGAGAGCAGGTGGGGGCCTCTCAGACAGAATCCTACAACAACCTGGGCCCTGTTGGAGACAGCAGGGCTTTGGGCCTACCTGCCCACCTGCTGGGGAGGGGCTGGGGCTGCAGAAGGCCAGTAGGATTTGGGGAATTGAGGTTCCGGGAGTCCCAGGCCCTAGTCTCACAGTGGCCCAGTTCTGGTATTTTCAAGCTTTGCTCCAGCAGAGATAATGCTAATACCCCACAGTTAGGGCTTTTTTCAGGACATTAGAAGAATTGGGACTTTCTCTCCAACAAACAATGGGAATTTGTTCTGAGCCTCTGTGATAAGAAAATCATTCCTAGAGGCAAAAATAAAGTGGCTCTTAAGTATCAGGTTATCACAGCCATGTCTTGTTTTAGGAAGGAAAGATCTGGTCTGGGGCAGCTGCAGGATGAGCCCTTTTGCTCTCTTGTCCCTGGTTCCAGATGGCAAACTGCTCCTTGATGTGGGTTGTGATGCTAAGTTTTGCCACAGGCTGTCTTTGGGGTGAGTGACAGGGGAATCCCTATGAAGAGCTACCCCCACTGGTTCAATAACCTCTCCCCTCCAACCCCAAGGGAGAAAGCCAGAAAAGATGCCCTCTGCTAAAATCTCCATGGAATGTGAGGTTAGAGTGAATTTTTCAGTATCCTTTAAACAATGCAAATACTTCTTCCATGAGACAGTTGCAAAGCTAGAATTTCAGGACTCCAAAGATAAGTTTCAGTAATTCCCTCTTACTTTTTTATTAACTAAAAAATTGACAAAACCTTAACCTCTTGGGAGCAGCATTTAATACACAGAGGAAGACAAAAGAAGCAGGAATTACCTATATTCTGCAAGGCTTAGTGAAGAGTCACCACTTTTATACAGAAAGTGTATTTGAATGGAGCTCTGGAAGCCCTGGCTGTACCGAATGAGCAGGGCCTACAGAGAGATGAAGGGGTGCTTATGACCTGGTGGCCACTGAGCCTGGTGGTTAAGTAGGCAGGCTCTGGATTATTCTGCACTCAGCAGCCCATTCCCCTGGGTGACCCTGGGCAAGACACAGACTATGTGTCTGATAGGAAAAATGGGGTAACAATAGTAACCCCATCATGGGGCTACTATGTAAACAAAGCAAACTAGCCCAAGGCCCTTACGGGCCTCGGGTTACTCTAGTTATTACCAGGGGGCCCTGCAGCTGCACCTGCACTTCATGCAGAAGAGATTTTGATATCTGCACACATTTTTAAAAGTTTGGGGAAAGAACCTTTTTTGTCATATTTCTCTCCTCCCCCCGACTTTGGCCTCTCCATCTGTTCCTTGTGTTCCTTAAAAGTTTGGGAAAACAACCCTTTGGTCGTATTTTTCTTTTTCTCTCTCCTCTTCACTTTGGCCTGTCCATCTCTTCATTCTTTTCCCTCCTTTCTACCCTCAGTCTTGGTACCTCACTCTCCTGCCCTCCCAGAGCTGAAGCTTTGGTGGAAGTGCCTGGTTCTAGAGAAAAAAGGCCTTTCTGGGCAGCCTTGTGGGGCAGTGTCAGGGTCTGCCTCTCTCTCTCCAGGTGCTTCCATGCTGAGCAAAGCCGCTGACCAGGTCCAGCCTGGTCCTCAGTCTCTCCTTTTGTTGCTGCAGTATATGTCCTACATACTGCTCCTCCTGTACCTAATGACAAGCACATTAAAATCAGTGTCCACTATCTTCTCAAAGCAGCTAGTCAGCTTCATTCTTCCAAGCTGAGAATGCTTTACCTCCTTTCTTGTTTATTCTTGCTCCTGCCTCAGACTTGGCCCACATCTTTAACTCCATGGGCATCTTAGGCAGTCTCCATGGCCTCTGCCCTCAGCAACCCTGCCCTGTCATGACCTGTCACCCCATTGCTATCCTTTCACAACAGCAGAAATTGTATCACTGTCTTAATTGGAAAACCTAGGAGAGTATCAAATATATCCTCCTACTAAAAGAAAAAAAAGCATAATTCATGTCATTTATTCTGAGAAAGAAAATCATCCACAGAAAAGAAAGTCATTTCAGTTGCAGCTTGTTTGCAAAGACCCACATACCCTTGGATCATATGGAAGGTCCTCATTGTGAATTTTAAATCACTCCACTTCTCACTGGCCCAACTCAGAAGCTTTCGCCAACCATTGCACAGTTTGCCACCATACTTCAGTCTCCAGATTCCCTATTCTTCCCCAGAGTGGCCAACTGAAAGCTTTGTTCTATGCTCAAGCTGGTCTGGGATAGGATGGACTTGATCATCTTTAATAAGCAGATTGGAATTCTCCCTAGTAAATGCCATTGAGAGGCACACAGCTACTTGGTAAGAGGCAGAAAAGTTAGATTTAGTGTCTCACAGTGATGACCTTGGATTCACACCTTTTTCTTTTCATTAATGGTTTTAGTCAACCACATAATTAAGGGCTTACCCTGTTAAGCCCTTAGTATTTTCTCAATTTTGGAGAAGGTCTAATTTGCTTTGTTCAGTTGAGGTGTGTGTGTGTGTGTTTGATGTTTCAGTGTGCTTTCTCTTTGTACTAAATCTCTCTCCCTTACAGCAACATGAAGGATGATGATTGCTTTTTGTGGTGCTTAATACATTGCTTTCCACTCAATGAATATTGTTACCTGACTCCCATTCCAACTGTGATGGAATCTGGATTCAAAGAGGAATAGAACCTTCTTACAAAATCTGGAGTATAACTGTAATTTTACTTTTGAAGCACCCACGTCCCAGAGGAACAGCCAGTGATGGATGTCACTGTCAGGAGCCCAGATGCACACATTCATATATCAGCCGGGAAATTACACAAACAGCTCACCCAGCAGGCCAGAGCTGACTCACCCATTTGCTCCCCTATGGAAGGAGACGTGTCAGGAAACCCAGGGAGGCAGCAGGAAACAGACAAAGGAGGAGTTAGGAGAGGACTGGGTTCTTGCAAGCCCACCCAGTTTTTTTCTTTCCTCATCTACTGAGGGCAGCAGCAACAGGCTCTGGTTTGGGTTTTGTAGTTATATTGCTACGTGACCAGGATGGTGGGGAGCTGTTTCGAAACATTTGTCCTGGGAGTGTGCTGGCAGTTTGTTTTCATGGTGCATGCAAATGGAAGCATTCAGCTCTATACACATACCCTTATCCTTATATGGGTAAAGATGATGTCTACATTTTCTTTTGGGATGGATGTGACCTACCTAGGCTAAGCTCACGCTATAACATGTAGTCTCTTTGGAGAGCAAGTCTATGTTGATTCCAGCAGGATGGGGCAGCAGAGGCTGGTTGCTAAGAGGTCTGAAAAAAAAGACTACTACTAGGGTGGAAGAGTGGAAGACAGTCCCGCAGGCCCACTGGTGGCGTGTGAGTGTGAGGGTGGTCTATCGGTAGCGGCAGGCCAAAGCATTGACATTCTTGACCACATAAAAGCCCATGGTGACTGGAGGGATGACCAATGTCCGGCCGGCCCGCAGGGGGCGGGGCTTCAATTCTGGGAGCGTCCCGTCGTCCACCATCACTAGAGGCTGGCCATTCAGCTGCACTGACCTATGGCAAGGAAAAACAGGATGGGACTCATTATTGCATTGTAAGGGAGCTGTTGCAATAAAGCCCGGGTAGCCGGGGTTGCCTGCCAGTGTGTCTGATACGTGCACAGCTAACACTTACTGATGCTGAGCGCCCCAGGTCCTGACCTAGGCACTTTACTTTAATAACTCATTCAAACATCCCAACAGTGATCTGAAGTAGGTGACTATCATTATCCCCATGTTATCTAGAGTGGCTAAGTGACTTGTCCAAGCTCATACAGCCTGGAGGTCCAGGAGCCAGGATTTGAACCCAGGTCGTACAGCTCCAGTGACACATCATTTAGATAAGCGGAAAGTCTCTGTGATGAAGAAGCCAGAAGTGTTTCATGGCTTTTCTAAAAAAATAAAGAAAATCATGATGGCAGCTTAGTTCGACTTTTCCACCTAAAGAGTTTTTTCACCTGTGGAATGATGCATGCACATAAGATGATTTCAGAAATTTCCTATGTAACTCTTATCTTCCATTAATTTATTTGCCATATTAGAGAATTGGCATCATGTTACTCATCGAGGGTTATTTTGAAGGGAGACAGAGTAATATCTAACAACTCTACTTTTTCTAATCTAAGAATGAGTTTTCATATTTAATATTAAGGAGACATTTCTATTTTAGCAACACAACAAAGCAGGTGATACAGTAGGTATTTCTGATTACAATTCACTTATCTTTCTTGCTTATATTCTTTCTGTGTGGTCACTCTAAAAAGGTGGACCACATCCATAGCACACTTAGAAAAGAGAAACAGGCCATCTTAACCTGATGGGAGGGAAATGGCACCCATCACTAGCCTATAGTACAAAACCTGGACAGTGTCCCTGCTGTTTCTGACAGCTATGTACCCAGGTAGAAACTCTGTTTTATGGGTCAGTATAAAAGGCCAGAACCAGACCACCAGCTGGAAATAAGGTTGTGAGTCACCCTGAGAAAATCAACATTGCATAGTGATGACTATTTCTGGGCCTTGCCCAACGTCCAATGTGATAACATTCCGGTGATATCATCTGAGCTCTAAAGAGAATAAAATGTTATAAATTGACATAGAGGTCTTTGTTCAGTGTTCCTTCTGTGCTGTGAATGACAGGCTGAGAGAGAGATAATCAGATGCATGCCCAGTAGAGCAGTGAATGCCTAGAGATAAGAGTATTGCAAATTGCTCCCAGTGGAGAGCTAGGCAGAGAAGAGCTCCAGGCTTGGCCCCACGTGGACAAGTTTGAGCTGGGGCCAGATCTGCCAGGCTAGAGGGAGCAGCACCAGCCCCCACATCTTGTTGGAATGACTGAGAAATGAATGAGTGAGCAGGAGACTCCTACGCAGAGTCAGGCCTGCTGCTGGAAGGTGTGGGGTTGGAAGAATTGAGCGCTGAGGGCCAGTGTTGACCTCATCAAATATTCAAGGAGCTTTTTGCTTCCATATGTGAGAATGGCCCTCTCTAGTGAAGACAGCCTGCTCAGTGGAGTGGGAGGCCAGGGAAGGTGAGAGGTTTAGTTACAAAAGAAACCCAGATGGGTTTTTATAGTATATTCTCATTATTTTGTTTCAGATGATGTGAATATTCAACAAGCAGACATATGCACAGTCAAATACAAGTTCAATAACACTGATTAATCTTTCCAAAGCATACTCAAATTTATATCAGTTCTCTGCTTCAAAACCTTCAATGGTCTCTTCTATATATATCAAATTAGGTGTAAACCTTCTTCCTGAAGAATTAGGTAATACCCTTTTAGATTCAGATCATCCCAAAGTATTGACATCTTTGAGTTCTGGGGAGTGCAAATCAAAGTGTGATAAGCAAGCCTTTTAAAATCTATACTAATAACAAGCAGTTGTGCTGGAGCAGGCCTCATTCTGATTTCCTTATTGGTTGTTTAAAAAGCTAACTTGGGTATAAGTGGTCAAGACCCTGGGCTGAAATCTCTGATTTCAGGAGCTGGGTCACTAACTTGCTAGATGGCTTTGGCATATCCCTTAATATCACCATCCTGCAGCCTTTGCGTCTGTAAGAACATTATATAGGCTATAGTGTGAATGAAATGAAATTAAAAATATGAAAGTGCTTTGAAAGCATAATGGGCCATATAAGTTGTTATTCTTTTCATTGTTGTTGACAGGTACCCTTTTCAGTCCTCATCATATTAATATTTTACTGCTCTGTGGCACTGATACTTCTCATAGCTCCCTTCTGAAAACCTTCTCTTCCATTGGCTCCCATGTTTTCTTTCTCTTGCTCTCTCTCTCTCTCTCTAGGTTTTCCTTCTTCATTTCTGGATGTTGTTTCCTTATTTGTGGGGGAATCGCTCCCCTCTACCTGCTTCTCAGATGCTGGGGTTCCTGCTGCTTTGTCCTGGGGCTCTTCTTTCCTCACGTTACGTGCCATTACCTACACCCATGACTTTGGTTAGTACCCGTACGTTGATGCTTCCCAACCCTGTATCTCTAGCCTAGATCTTTGTGAACTTACATATTTCCACTTGGCTGCCCATAGGAACTTCAAAGTCACTGTATCTAAATTCAAAATCTCCTCAGACCCTGTCCTTACCTCTGCTTTAAAAAAAAAATCTTTGTGATAGTACCACCATTTATCCAATTACCCAAACCAGAAAGCTGGGAGTCTTGTGAGAGTTCTCCAATTCCCTTGTCTGGGGTCACTAAGGCAAATCAATTCCATCTTTTAATGTTTTTCAAATCTGCTCCTTTTCCTCCATTCACTGCTATCATTTGAGTTCAGAACTTGTCTCTTAACTTGTCTTTGCACCATGTTGCTGACGCAGCAATCTACTGTCATAACTGCACTGCTTCAAACTTTCCAACAACTCCCTGTCCCTTCCACTTAAATATGGACAATGACACCCAGCTCCAGCGGCCTCTCTAGAACCCTTTACTCCAACATGTTCTGTGGATCACAGACCTCTGGGAGGGGGCACAGGATGACTGGCCATTATTTAAGGATTGTATTAATATATGCATACACAAAGATTGTTTTAGAATGAAAAAATAATGTTTTTCACATACATGAGGTAAATATTTCTCAAACAAAAATATAAGAAGATACTATTGGGATTAAAAAACACAAGTTCATTTAAAAGTGTAGTAAACATTTTTCAAATGTAAATGATAGTTGAAATTATTAGGATTAAAAGGAAACACACTTATTTACAACTGTTATACAATTCTCAATGTATTTTTTGGGAGGAGGG
The DNA here is from genome assembly GCF_040939455.1 of Microcebus murinus. NCBI lineage: Eukaryota > Metazoa > Chordata > Mammalia > Primates > Cheirogaleidae > Microcebus > Microcebus murinus. The sequence continues at coordinate 27,478,648 of NC_134117.1, read as the reverse complement.
AGGTATTATGTACTTTTTTCAAGGCAGAGAATTTAAAAGGACAATTACTATAATGTGGAAAGGCCATGACATTTGTTGACATTTAAAAGGAACCTCAGACCGAATTGGCTGAGCACTCTTCAGCATGAGCAAATCACAGGGCTTGCAGTTCTGCTTCCGGGTCGTTGCATATGCTGCTCCCTTCCCCTGCAACACAGCCAGTCCTCCTCTGCCAGACTCACCCCCGTGGGTGCTTACAGAGTCTGCTTAGGTGTTGCCTCCCCAGGAGAACCTTCCCTGACCCCTGGGTTGGGTGAGGAGCCCCCCTCTGGGCTCTTTTAGCACCCTAAACCTACCCATAACCGTGGCCCCTACCTCATTGAATTGGAGGGATTTACTTGCCCTATTTCCCCCTGGGCTGTGAATCCTCAGTGCCTAAAGAGATGCTTGGCACAGAGTAGGGACTAAATATTTTCTGAATAAGTGATTGCACTTCTGAGGCTCTTTTGCATTATTTCTGATCTTCCTGGGTGAGTTTCTCCAGCTCTAAAGAGACTCCCTGGAGGTTTGCCAGTGTCTTTACAGATTTCATTAACGGACCAATTGCTCTTGCTCTCAGTGGCTTGTGGAGATGTTAGATAAGATCTGAATTATCACTTATTCTCCCAGTCACTCACTAGATACCTTATCCCAACCTGACATGAGGCCATCGATCATTGCTAGTGTTTTTCATCCTCAGCAAAGATCTATACGACCATCTCTTAGCTAAGCCAACATCAGTTAATTTTGTGAGTAAGGTTTTGTGAGACCTTGAGTCCTCGTATGTCCTTATCTACAAAGTCCCTTCATTATAAAGATGGACAATGGGCTTTATCACCTCCATTATATTCTTCTTGCTTATGTGTTTCTTTTAATATTTATCTTGTTACCCAGTGAAGTCATATCATGCTAAATATAACCATATCTTTCATTTATGTACATTGAACAGTTTGTTTGCAAACATATTCATATTAATGATAAAAATCACTGATTATGGAACACTGTGCAAAACACACTGTGCTATAATTTACTTTGACTTTGTCATTTAATCCTTACAGCAACTAACCGAGGCAGCTATTAGCATCCCCATACTACAGGTGAGAAAATCAAAGTGTAGAGGGGTCTAAAACTCACCTCAGTCACACAGCCATTAAGAGGCACTGCCCTTCACCACGGTCCTATCTGGCCTTCCCTGTCCCATGTGATTGCTAAAGAGCCCTGGGAGACACACAGGGCAGTATTATTATCATTGTAACTTTACTACTGAGATGGGGTCAGGGAGGTTAAGTGGCCCGGGCAAGGTCATGTAGCTAATAAGTGGCTAAGCAAGTTCTCAAATTCTGGCCTTCTGACTTCCTCTTTCTACTATTTCATGTTATTTCTCCAAATTCCAGGTGGTGCTCATCAGGATCATGTTTCTTTCTTTGAAAACCTTTCTTATCATATTTTCATCATATTCTGGGACCACCTCACTGGCCCAAGACTTTTCAAACCAAATGCTAAATGATCCACTCTAGGTTGAACTATTTCTCTTAATTCTGTAGCTTGCCTGAACTGCTGAGGGTATTTAAATTATCTAAATATTAGGACAACTGCATTTTATAGCCATCTGTTTTCACAAAGTTTGAGTTACATTTTAATTCCTAAACTTGTTTTCTTAATTTTGTATCTTATTTGAAAAGTGATTCTATGAGTCAATTTGGAGTCAAGCCCTCTGGTCCCCACGTCTCTATGGGAGCCTCTTGGCCGGGTCACCCTCCTTCCCCCCGCCACCTGTCTACAATCTCTGGTCTTCATGTCTTATCATGGTTCTCCACGGTGGATGTTTAAGCAAGGTTTCAACTGTTCTCAGGTCTCAGGGAAGCAAGTCTAATGAGCATGTCCTTTCCTAGTCTTGAAAATTTGCTGGACTCTGCTCTGGCCTGGGGGGAACTTTTGTGGGGAACTGTGTTTTTTATCAGGAGTACCCCTGGGAGCTGGTGTCTAGTCCAGGATGGAATATTTTGGGGCCTGAGTGAGAGGTGAAGGGACTTCAAGAAAATCAGTTCTGCCTCAGCCACTTTGAGAAAGTTACTTGCCTTCTCTGTGCCTAGGTTTCTCCATCTGTAAGATGAGGGGTGACAGACCAGATGAACCCTAAGTTACCCTCTAGCTTAACTATTGTTCAGGCAGGTTGCCTATGCCTAACAGCTAGCCTGAGGCAAAGTTTAATGCCAAATTTAGAGTGACCCTGCACAAACAGAAATCTGAGCATGACATTCACCTGTCTAAATATTTAGTGGCTTCCTGCTGGTCTCAGAACGTTGCCCAAAGTTCCTGTGAGCAGGCCCTTTTCTCTACTTCTCCAGCCCTGTGGCCCTGTGATGGTTCATTCTAGATTCTGCCCATTCCAGCTCCCCTCCACCCACCATTCCACAATTCCCCTCCTTTCCATTCCATACTGCAGTTTCTTCAATCACTGTCCCTCTAATCTCAGGGCTGGAACCTTCTCCATACTCTCTCCTGTCCCTTCCAGCTTCCTTCTCCTGTAAAACTCTTACTTGCCCTCAGGTCATATTACCCAGTACTTACTGGGTCTCAGCACCTGTCACACTGTACTGTGCTGACTGCTTGTTGGCCTCTCTGTTAGATAGGAAGACCATGTATCTGTCCTACCCATCCATCACTTTACTCTCCACCCACTCACACAGTAGGGAGTCAATAAGAGACACCTTAATATAGTAACATGAGGGTAGAAGAACTACAATCTAGAAGGAAAAGCCACTGGACTGGAAGGCCAGAAAGTTCAGTTTTAGATTCAGGACAATAAAGGTACGGGTCTAGATATATTATCAGGTGCTGAGGAAGGATGGGATGGGGGCAGAGGGAAGGAGGGAGAGGAGAGAGAATGAGTAAGAATCTGAATGTGTGCATGGGTGTGCGGCCCGGGTTAAATCACCAGCTCCCTTTGCTCCTTAAAAATCCGCACACTGTTCTAGCTCGGACTCTAGTTCCAGTGTGCTTTCCTATGCGCCACCAGAGGTCACTCTTGTCCTACACAACGGTGCCAGGACTGCCTGACTTCGTGGTGGCTCCCAGGAAGCTGGAGCGCGACCGCCTACCCGCAAAGCCCCGCACTCCAGTCCCTGGGAGGCGGGGAGATGTGCCCTGTGCTTGGCCTCCCGGAGGAACAAATCACTGTATCAGTCAAATCCCTGCCAAAACGTCGTTGCGGTCCACAAGGCAGGGGACTCACCAGGAATGTGGCCTAACTTTAAGGAAACATGCGAAGCTGGGCTGCAAATCCTGCCAGGTGCCTCCTTCCGGGCCAGTGTGCGGAGTTGGGTCCCAGCGCACGTGCAGGTCGGCGGCGCCCGGGCTGCTGCGCGCAGAGCTCTCCCGGGTTCCCGGCCGCGGCCGCCCCCGCCCCCTCCCACTGCGTGGGCTCTGCACCTGTTTGTGCTTTGCAGGCCCCCAAGGCCCCCTCGCTGAGTTAGGAAGCTGGTATGTGCAGCTGCCCTGCCCTTCTCCAGGTCAGGGGCAGGTTACAGCCCAGAGGGGGCCCAGCCAGGTTTGCAGACAGAGGGACTTGCTCCCCTCTCCTGCTCCGGAGAGGCTGTGCAGAGGAAGCTTAGAGAGGAAGTTCGTTTGAAATTGTGGTGAATGATCACTATCACGCTGAGGAGAGCTGCTTGGGGGATGGCCCCCCTTCCGTAGTGTCCTGGTCCTATGTGCCTGGCTCGGACAAAGGCTCTAGGATGCTCGTGACCCTCTCTGGGGTGCTCTTGCTCCTCCAGAGGCGTGGGGAGGATTACTTCCTTCCCAGTGTGCCCTGAAGCTTTTCTCCTATGTGCATTTGGCTCTACCTGGAATCTAGGAGAATATGTCAAAACCAAACCAAAACAAAACAAAACCCTGTTCTTCCCTCCAGGCTCCATCAGATGCAGGCTCCCCCTCTGCTTTGTCTGATAGCTGCAAGAGAGAGGTACATTATCTGCAGCTCCCTTTTAGGGGCCCTCTCAGCCTTATTTTATCTGTGTGCTGGAGACATTTTTGTCTGCTAGGCTGACTTCTTTTAATTTTCAGTAGTGCATGGCCCAGTGCCTTCTTGCCTGTGATAGCAGTTCAATTAATACTTGTTGAGTTCCAATCAGTTAACCTCTCTAGGAGTCCAATGTATCTGGCTGTACATTCCAATCTCTTCCTCAACCACTGTTATTTTTTAAATATTTATTTATTTATGTATTTATTTCTAGAGACAAAGTTTTCCTTTGTTGCCCAGGCTGGAGTGTAGTGGCCTCATCATAGTTCACTGTATGTAACTTCTGGGCTCAAGAGGACCTCCTGCCTCAGCCACAGGCATGCACCACCACACCCAGCTAGTTTTAAAAAAAATTTTGTAGAGATAGAAATGTTGCTCAGGCTGATCCTGAACTCCTGGCCTCAAATGATCTTCCAGCCTCAGCCTCCCAAAAGCTGTGATTATTACTATTGTTAAAGAGAGTGGACTATAAGAGAGAGAAAATGGGGAAATGTCCTGTTCCTTTATCCCTCCAACAGAACATGCCCTATTTGAGGTTCCTGGTGAGTGAGACGTTTTGGGGCTTGGTAAGTTTATATATCCCTTATCCTACCCTCTGAGGGGCACACTGAAAAGATGAAGAGTTTTGATCTAGCTTCTGTAACACTGACCAGAGAAAACACTAGGACTCCTTTGTATAAGTAGAGCTGGGGGGTTTTATGGGCAGGTTGATAGAGATATAGACTTTTCTTGTATTTAATATGGTTTAGGGGTCAGGATTTGATCTGTGTTCTATCCAAGTGTGTGTAATAGTGGTCCAAGCCATAATGGGATTCTACCATGTGCTTCCAATGGCTTAAAATAACTTAGCATACTTGGCAGGCAAGATGAACTCCCTAGCTAAGGAACCTGGATTTATACTGATATTGTTAACTCCCAACAGATGAAGGAATCATCTGGGGGCAGTTTGGGGAGAAAATTTGGTTCTGAAACCATCTCAAAGCACCATGTCATAGGCACATCACACTCAAACCACAGGACACAATAGGAACCAGCTATAAAACCCATGACAACTTTAGTATGTGGTTAACTATATCCCCTTCCCATTGTAAAGAATTGGTGCCATCAACACCGACATTTACAAGTGGTGTTTAAAGGGCATTACTCATAGCCCCACTACTTTTTGTCATACAAATTCAATTATAACAGACTTAGTCCTTGCCCTCTAAGACAGAAAACATTGAGATATGCAAATGTGTGACCAGACAAACCATTATAAACACATTCCACAAAGAGTGGGAAAGAAAGGAAATCAAACTTAGTCTGGATTTCAATGTCTCTGCAGTCTGGCCCTAATATATCTTTGTGGCCTTTCCCCTCACCCCACAAAGCATCCTATATTCCAGTCACATGGGAGAATTTGTTACCTCCCAAACAAAATGAGCCTTGAGCTTTTGTACTTCCAAACCTTTAGTAAGCTCATCCTGTTGCTTGCAGTTGCTTTTCCTACAGCATTTCCTAGAAGAATGGCTCATCCTTCCAGCTCAATGGCCCTCAGCCCAAGGACTTCCCAGATTTCCAAGTCAGAATTTGTCTGTCCCTTCCTCATGCTCCCACTCTCCTGTATTAACCCTCACAAAGTCCCCAGCCCTGTACAGAGCTAGAAGAGGCAGTGTGGAGGTGAGAGGCAGCCCCTTTACAGGCAGTCTACAGGGGCGTGGGGTGAAGAGAGTCATGTAGGAGGGTAGGGTGTGAGTGTGCATGCGTGCACACAGCATGTGCACACACAAGTTTTCCATTTGTAAGAATATGAGATACAGTCCATAAGCCATACCCCAAATTACTTCCATTACTATATGGTCATGGCTTCCTGGACACCTATTCAAATATCTTAAATCAAAGAGATAAATATCTTAGTTTTATTAGCTTTTGACAAAGTGTTCCCTATATCATCAGGTCCATTGGTGTGATCTCCGAAAGGGAAAAACAAGATGTCCCAGGTGGCACAAGCTTTGTTCCAGGGCCCACAGATGTCAAAGTGCAAAGTGTGTGTGCCTCTGAATCACTCTTGCAAGGGTAAGCAAGGAAGGGGTAGTCTTCAGAGTGATTGCTGGTGTTTGGCAGTGGGTCCACAGTTAGGTGCTCCAGGCCCCTTGTCTGGAATGAGCCACATCCTAATCTGAGCTTCCTGATGCTTGGCAGCCAAAGAAACACTGACTTGGGCCGAGGCTCTGCTATAGGGATGGTTAGATTAAAACTTTTCAGTTCCTTGAGGCTTATAGCAAGTTGACATCTTAAACTAAGATGTCCATCCACAAACCACAGCTGTTGGAAGCTGTGGAGAAAGGAGAAGACAAGAGCCATTTCTTCTCAGTCCACCAGAACTGCCTACCTATTCCACATCTCTGCCCCTTAATTAGAATCAACTGCTAAGAAACACGTTAACTATACCCTAAAGTGCTCATTTACCAGAATTTCATCTGGGACAGAATGGAAATCCCTGCCTGCAAGAAGGGTCCCCAAGTGGGTAGGGGTGGGGAGGGGAGACCACAGCCTTAACGGACGGCTATGCAGAGAGTTTCCAGCTGTTGGGAATAAGCTGGAAGAAAATATATTCTGGAGCTGAGAACAAATGAAAAACTCTTGGAAAACAACAGTGAAAAGCCTAGATTCCTAAACATCTTGGTTTAAGATGTCAAGTCGCTGTAAAATATAAAAGCATTTTATAATCCTCTAATCTGCACAGTGATCTCCACATTACTAATCTGGGAGTCGAAACAAAACAAACAATAAAACCTTTGAGGAGCCAGTACTTGTCCTTGCACTCAGTTGTGGAGAACTCACAGGGGGTCATGGCATGTTCACACCTTTGGCAAAATGGCTTGGTGCCTGAATGAAGAATATAAGCTGGGAGAAATCAAAGATGCAAATCATCTGGGATCTTATTTCAGCAGTTTATAGAGGGACAGTGGTTCTCAGCCTTGGCCACATATTTGAATCACCTGAGGGAGCTTTAAAAAATACTGGTGCCTGGGTCCCAGCCCAGAGATTTTGGTTTAATTGGTCTGGGGTGTGGCTTGGGCACTGGGGTTCTTAAAGCTCCCCAGGCAATTCAAAGAGCAAAATGTAGAAGGGGTGGGAATAGGTTTGCAGCTGGGGGTGGAGGAGAATCAAATACTTTTCTAATCATTATATTCTGAATTTGTTTTGAATAAAAAGAGCTTTTCTTACTTTTTTGGTATACCATGTCAGGAGGCCACATTTTTTTAACGTGAAAAGAAGATGTGAACTTTTCAAAGGCAAGCTTTTTGTTGAATAGACTGAGCGAGCATTTTTGCTATTGCAGTGGAACTGCTTCCTTTACTGTTGCACCCCTCCAGTTTGGGAGATGAATGTGCTGCTCAGAAAGTACCAGGGGAGCGTGTGTAGCATATTATAGGATGCACGGGAACCAAATCAGATGAAGCATTAGCACCGATAACCAACTCTGCATTTCTTTAACACTGAAAAAATAAGCTGTTTTCTTTTCTTGAAAAGCAAGCTCTATAAAATCATTTAGATTTCTCTCAAGTCCTGGGCTGTGCCACAGAGAGCTCCCTATAGACGAAGGGTGGTTGAAGTTCTCTTCAGGCAAGAGGAAGTAGGGAATGAAGAATGTATCATTCAGTACCCACACAAGATTTTCCACATATGTATGCAATTGTTTAGATGACATTATATACATTGGTCATAGCTACTATCTCTTTATGAGCCTCAAAACACCCCCAAATAAGCACAAGGGTTAAAAGAATCCAAACTTCTCTAAATTTCAATGAGTAAGCTTGCATTAATTGAAGATTTGTAAGGCTCATTTCTCTACATATTTCTCTTTCTTTTTTTCTACATACTGCTCAGAACCTTAAGTATAAGCATTTTATAAATATACATACATATATATATACATATATTTATATTCCTGCTTTTTACAGTGTCTATTTCAGACTTTCTGAACTGGAGACTAACTTGAATGTTAGTGTTTAGAGTAAGTACCGCTTTCCTGTTCACTCACGGCCAGCTCGTAAATCTCCTCAATTCCAGGCACTTTCTTGCCATTGGGGCTCTCAGCCTCTGCAGCTTGTCTTCCCTCCTGCGGGGCTCTGGATGGCCTTTCAGACAGGCTGCAGCTGATGTGGTTGATCTGCACCAGCAGGGCCTTTTCCTCCAGGTAAAGGGGGTCTCCATGCTAAGTCTTGTTTTATAAAAAAGGATCATTTTTTTTCCTGATATTTTAAAAGTGGCTCCTGAAGCCCTCCATGGGTTAACAGGTTTCCTCGCACACTCTCAGCCTGAACATCATAGGTATCGAGGCTCCTTACCCCTTACCATACAGCAAAACAAATTCCAAATGAATTAAAAAAAATGAATAAAAGTGAAACAAAAAAGAAACTGGAAGAAAATAAAGATGAATATTTATCTGATTTCAGGAGTATAAATACATACACATATATGTGGAATGGAGGAACCACAAAGCAAAAGATAAATATATTTAACTATATAAAAAGGAAACACCGGCCGGGTGCGGTGGCTCACGCCTGTAATCCTAGTACTCTGGGAAGCCGAGGTGGGCAGATCGTTTGAGCTCAGGAGTTCAAGACCAACCTGAGCAAGAGCAAGACCCCTGTCTTTAAAAAAATAATAATAATAATAAAAAAGGAAACATCTGTCTGTATGTCAAGATAATACCCTAAAAATTAAGTAGTTGGAAAAATAACAAATAAAATTCTGCCTCATGTCTGTATTAGAGCAAACTTATAAAACAGACTAATACTCCAATAGAAAAATAAGCAGAGGACATAGAAAATTCATAAAAGTAATACAATACTAACAGATATGAAAAAATCTTCAAACTCACTAAAAATGAAAGAAAAAAATTAAATTAAGAATAGCATTTTTCATTATGAAGTTGGCAATGAAGCAAAGATGTTACTGTACTGTGTTGGTGAGGTGAATTATAAGAACAAAATGTTTATATTTCCTCTTTCTCTTCAGACCTCTTCAGCTAAGCTTGGCAGAGGTAAGAAAATTGAAAGGTTACTCCTGTGAGGAGATCCTATAACTCAATGGATTCCAAGGTGAACAGGATTCCCAGGTGAGCAGTCTGAAAACCAGGCTGCCTGAGGAACAGCTGAAGGATATGAGAGTGTTTAGTTTGGAGACTAGAATCTTAAGGGGAGATATGTTGAAAATTGTTATAAAGAAGAAGGTAGAGATTGGCTCTGCTTAATTTTTCCAGAGTAAGAGTAGAAAGAGCAAGAAAAGACCCTTTGGCCTCATATAAGGAGTATTTTCCCTTCAATCAGAGCTGTCTGGTCCTAGGCATTTGAGACTAGCCATTCTATCAAGCAAAAGCTGAAAGGCTTCAGATTAGGGATGTTATGGAAGAAACCTCTCGACCCACACAAGTCCTTTGAAATTTTTGCTCTAAAAGTCATCTTTTAATAACTATAGAACTTTCATAAAGTGGTTTATTTTAGAAAGAAACTAATTTAAATAATCCTGGACAAGTGAAGATAATAGAATATAGAATAGATATAGAATTCTTGGAGTTAAGGTTTTCCCCAAAGCTCCTTTTCCTGGTCAGTCTGTGTCCAAAAACTAAATATGGTTCTTCCAGGTATCATTAGTGAGAAACTGTGGTGGGTCAGGTGGTGGCCAGTTCAGCCTTTGGGAGTTTTCACATTAGTCAAGCTCCGAATATGGGGATGAAGTTTCATAATATGGTCTGTTTCAACAGGGACATGAAGATATTTTTTAAGTCTTAGCACCTGGAAGTTACTTGAATATTTTCAGAATGATTCTGTATGGCTAGCATCAAATGACACCTCTCTAAAGGCATGCAGTTAGATGCCAGTGTTTTTCTTTGATATGGGATTTAATGAGGGTGAAATCAAGGCAAAAGTTATATCCCAGAGAGATGGAAAAAATGAGCAGTATGTGGAAAAAGAAAAAGAAAAGATGTTCATTTCTTCACAGAATAGGCAATAAGATTCTTGGTTCATAGGAACCTTGAGATTTTTTTAGCCAAAATCATGGCAGCTAAAGGAGATATGGAATTTAAACATTCATATGGAATCCATTAGCCCTGAAGCAGAAATACTCTGCACCTCTATGATGGCACTGCCCACAGGCTGCTTCAATAACAGAGATGAGCTCTTTGAGGGCAAGGACTTCAGAATCCCCTTCCCCAGCCTCACCCCTAAACATCCCACATAAGTAGCTCTTGAAGGCAGGTAAGGACAGGGACTAGCATTAGAAAGATCAAGAGACGCCATGATCTGAAGCATTCACATTGAACTTTACATTCAGATTTTTCCTCCCATTTGTCTACTTAGAATTCCTGAGTATTTACAGTTATGGGACTATACTTCTTTGAAAAATTTAGCCACTGCAAGTTACATTGCTGAAGAGAAACAAGCTATGTCTGGCACAGAGTAGAATCTCAATAAAAACTGATGAATGGATGAAAATAAATACTTTTCAGTTTCCTTGGGAAGCCTCCCTGTGTGCGTCTTTCCCTAGAAATACACCTCTGAGCATGGCTTCCATTAGGTGCAGGGGAGCCAGCGGTGCCTGTGTGTACAGAATTGGAATGTACTATATTGAGATTGGTTTTAATAGACCTCAAATTAAGCCAATTTACAATCTCTCCTGGTATTTAATAATCCCTTTGTTTTGAGAAGAGCATAGAATAAACAAGGAAATTCCCCAATTTTCCTGTGAAAAAAGTTTGCTTTTACTACAATTCTGTGGTTGGAGATGGTCTTAGGAGCAGTTCAGAGAAGAACTTTTAAAAAGGGTCTGAATTTAGGACTTGTGAAGAAAAGTTAGTGTTCAGACAGGACTGAAATCATAGCCACTCCTTTCCCAGAGGTCTCTAAATGTGGGACATCCTGTGGTCCAGATGACTTAGCCACAGACTGAGGACAGGGGAATGAACCAGATCACCTCTAAATATCACTCCACCCCTGGATTCTTAGCACCTGCTGGTTCCCTCAGGTCAGTGTGTCAGAATAGAATGGCCCATGTGATGAAAGTTGTTTCCTTCTTTTCTGATTTTTGGAGTATTTTCCCTCCAAATGGAATTGAACAGGACACATGAGGAAGAACACTGGGATCTGACCTAACACCTGTTCTTGGTTTGACATTTCCCTGGAAAAGTGAGTCCTTTTGCTTTTGGATGCAAGTTGACTTATTTGGCCCAACTTCATGTTGCTTCTCTGTTTGTTGAAAGACATTGGAGGTATTTATGTCCCAGGCTGAATAATTCCCTAGAGGAAAATGTTTGTTGATTTGTGATCACGTGAGGCAATGGGCAGATGCAGATGGTAGAGCTGCCCTAAAGGTACTCTTCTCTGACTTACCCAAAATGGGGCCACCTTCCTCCCAGAAAGTCAAGAAACCAGGGAATATGACAAGGGAGGGACCAACAGCTGGGATTTTCTGGAAAAAACTAGCCAGATATTGCCACCACTTCCTCTAACAGCACAGTCTTTTTGTGTGGCCCTATGGCTGCTTAGTGGCTTGAAGAAGAAGCTACTTTGCTGGTCACCATAGAGACCACAGGCTCCTACAGTGAAGTGGGAGTGGGAGGAATGAACAGGGACTAGAAGGGAATAGTAGAATTTCAGAGCTCCATGGGAAGCAGTGATCTTTTCCCCAACCTCCTATTGAGGAAGGAATCTTAGAGCACCTCTGAGACGGCTGCTCACCCTCTGATTAATAGGCTACCCCCCCTGCAAAGCCTATCCTGACCTTGGTCAGACCAGGCAAACCTTTGGAAAATGAGCTCGTTTTGAAGTGAAATCTATCTCTTTTAAATTGCACTCCTTGGTTTTCTGTCATTTTGGAGCATTCTAGGCCAAATCTGTTTAGTTTCACTTGGCAGTCCTGTGAATATCTGAAGAAAGTCCTCACGACTTACCTTCCTTTTTTCTCTGAACTAAATTTCCCCATTTCCTTCAGTCATTCCTTGAAGAATATGTATTCCAGATGCAGAATACGCTTCTCTGTATATGTTGCAGCTTTCTAAAACTCTTATCCTATGGGGCATAGGGCGCTCACTTTTTGTCTTGTTCTTGGAATGAGAACAATTTCTTACACAGGAGCTGAGATTTGAGTGGGGGATCTTTTGATTGGCTTGCTCACTGAGAGGGGAAACAGGAACCTCTGTGACCTGGATGTCTACACTATGCCTGATTAGTGGCCCCAGGGGTCTTCCTGTGCCATATCTGACATACCTTAGCTCAGAGTTCACACAGAGATATCCTTTCAGAGATTTCAAAGCTCCCCTGCCCTGATGGCAATTCTAAGAGAATGAGAATTAACCCATGTCCTCAACCAACCCCAAAAGTCTACTGGCATCGCCCTACTCCTGAAACCCCAGACCAAAATGTCCAATTGGTGGCTTGAATGGGGCACCGACTTGCTCACTATCCTCTTCCTGGTTCTTCCAGACAAGATAATTACATGCTCCCTGCTCCCAGAACTTTCTATTCTCTTGTGAGCTAATATGACTTCAGGCTGTAGTAAGGAATTAGCAGACATAGAACACACAGTCTGGCCCCAGAGGCTTATAAAAGAGAGAAAGAGACACAAAGGCTGAAATCACTTCCTAGTGTTTCCTTTCATCATTTTCTGCATAGCCTGCTTCACTGAAGCCACACCCTTCCTGTGAGACCCCATCCCAGAACCACGGAGGGCTCCTGCTCTGCAGTAGTTACTGCGCAGAGTACTTGATGCGGTACTGAACGTGTACATGACAGTTCCTATCCGACAGCTTATAGTCCAACATGGCACAGGTTGACCACTGAGGTCTAGAACAGGAAAGGTGTTCAATTAGCAGTTTACAGGAGAGGAAAGGCTCAGAGGTGTTAAGGGCCCAAAGTTCCACAGTGAATCAGTAGCAGGATCAGGGGCTGGAATCCAGTTCTCTCGGCTTCCAATCCAAACTCTCTAACACAACATATGCAAAATTGTATATATGTATCTGTATCTACATTTATAGATGTTATGTGTATGCATGGGTGTGTGGAATTTATATTTGTAGAAGGCTTTATGTCAACCATAATTCTCCAATTTGATTCTCACAATACTCCCATTTGACAGGTAAGGAAACTGAGGTTTGAGCACAAAGATAAGTGGCAGCATCTGGATTCAGATCCAGGCCTTCTAACTGCAGTTCCAATGTTCTTCCAGTTACATGACATTATTATTTGATCTCAGTGGATGTTACCAAACCTTCTTAAAGATCTCTGAGGAATGAAATTCTGTTTGTCTTTCTCCTTCTCCTACATTCTTCATAAAGTTGTAACACAGCTCCTTACTAATATGGTGACGAGGTGAGGTACCAGATGCCAAAATTTGGCATAACCCTAGCCATTGAGAAGTGGTCACTTTGGTCACCCTTAAGAGCAAGTATGGAAAAGAAAGGGGCCAAGATGTGGCCAGGTTCAAACAGCAGGGGCTAATCTTGGAGGCAGGGACATAGGGAGGGTGTGAATAGGGTTGGAGGCCTGTTTCCTTGGTTAGTGGGGAAATAAGCTCTCTCTGATTACCATCTCCTCCTGCTTCACAGTTTTGCTTTTATGTAATTCTTAGCATGACTTTTTGTCATAATCTTAACAAATGTCTTGTTCACACCTTATCGTAAAAATCTGAGAAGAGGCCTCTTTTGAAGAACATTCTTAGGAAGAGCAGTTGTTTCCTTTCTCCCAACCAGCTAGAGTTCTGAATTGAGGAAAAGGAAGGCGGGGAACATTTATTGAGCATTTGCTGCGTAGCAGGAACTTTGCACAGATTGTCTTATTTGCTCCGCTCCACTGTGAGGAAACTGAGCCTCACAGAGATTATATAACTTACCTAAGGACACCTTGGCCTGTGAGACGAAAGCATTTAGCCAGTCCCTTCTACACAGTGAACCGAGTCTTCCTGACACTGGGCAGGCTCCTAAACTCTTCAGTTCCAGAGGACCCTAATCACTGCTACAGTCAGCCCCTCTGCCAGAAATGGCTTTGTAGGTCATTACTTACTGGCAACAGGGGACTTAACATGCATTCATGGTCCTCAGAAAATCAGACCCACGATGAGAATTTTAGAGCTGGACAGTTCTTTACCAAATACACAGCAACCCTTTAATTCTGCAGATGAAAAAATTGAAGCCAAGGGATTAGAGTAAAAGAATTTGCCCAGGTAATATGATTATTTAGTGGTGAAGCTGGGACCAGAACCGAGCCTCCCACCTAGGATGAAGGCCAGGAATTCCGCACACCAGTCATGAACTACTTGGAAGTGGAAAGAGAGGGGATAAAATACTCAAGACAATTCTGCTGATACAGGTCGGATTGGAAAGAAAGAAAAGTAGCAGCAGTGGACATGTAGCCAGAAAAAAGAGCCAGTATGTGACCCAAGACTGAAGATACATATCTAGAGTGGGCTAAAGAGACTCAGTAAGTGACTTCCCAGACTGTCTTTTGTTTCCATTGAATATACAGTTGGAAGCCAAATGCAAGCCACCAAGGTTGCAGGCAAATAGTGAATAATTATAGCACAAATATTTGTGGCCAGCTGTTGGAGTGCAAGCCACCTGCTCCAAGTTTACAGCTTTGTTAAACTTGGTAAACATTAAAAATGGATGGGAACGCCCCCAGTCTGCACAGCGTCCCATACCCTTCCTGAGAGGCCTTGCCTGGGGAGCTGGGTGGCCTTGCCCTTGACCGGGTCCTTCTCACTGTGGCCTAGAGCTGTTCTGTTGGTAGAAAGTGGTGTTGTCAGTAGTCTCCAAGAGAAACTGTGGGAGGTAGGGAGTGTCACAGAATCATATATTTGTAGAGTTTGAAGGGCCACAGAGCCCCAAGAATATAATCTCTCTCCATTGTTCAGAGGGAGAAACAGATTGAGCAGTAACATGTCTGAAGTTATAAAGTTAGGGGAAGAACTGATGCTTGATCTCTGAACTTTTGACCCTTTGCCCAGTGCTCCTTTGTCTAAGCCCCATGAGCGTTGTAGTTGGTGACAAAAAGTCATCGCATTATAGAATGTTATAGCCGGAAGGACAAGGTCCTCAACTACTAGGATTTGGGGCTATCATATGGTCAGGAGGTGCTATTGGCACTTAGTGGGCAGGAACCAAGCATGCTAAATAGCTTGTAATGTGATGATCCCGCACAGTGAAACTTTCTGGCTCAAATAACGAGAGTGTACTTGTTGAGAAATGTTTTGTCCACTCTTTGACTTTACTTTGAGGAATCTAAGCCTAGAGATAGAGGTTCCCAAAAGGAGTCAGCAGTCCCCTGCCTCCATCCAGGCCCCTCCTTGTCCTGCTCCATCCCACTGAGCCCTTGATTGCATCAGTAGCAGCCTTGGTGCCTTCAGCAAAGGGGCGACTCCAGCTCCCCACACCCCCAGCTCCTGCTGAACTTGATCCTAAGCTATTTTCAAGTCACCACATACTTGGACTTCAGGCCCTCCTGCCCATAGGGCTGCAGCAGATACTGGTGTACGAGCTTGTCTCTGAGAGTCCCCGCCAGTTTGATTTTCTTTCGGGATCGATGCAGGTTGATGATAAAAAGTGTAATGGATCCACGAACGTAGTTGTGGCTGAGATCCAGAGAGAGAGAGAAGGGAACACATGGAAACAAAGTGGTCAGTTAAATGCTCCTAAATAATTTATAGACCGCACATAATAGGACCACCCAAGAAAAGGGCACTTATTTTATGAAACTTGGCCACCATAGACCCTAAAAGACAGGAAGGCCCTGTTGTGGTTTCTTGCAAAGAAGACAGCCACCTCCCACCATACTCCTTTTGATTTTGTTTAAATTTATTGCAATTATTTTAGAAAACATAATATATATTTCATGTTATTTATTACTGAAGTATGAAAATAAAACATGCTAATTGCAAAAAGAAAATAAAAGAAAGAAAAAGAAAATTCTCCATAATCCTCATATCTTGAGATATAATAATATTTTGGCAAACATCCTGCCAGTATTTTTTAGTTTATTAACTTGACAAATATTTATCAAGTACTTTGACACATACATAATATATTATTCAGTTTTTACATAATTGGGATCACATTATTCACAGAACTTTTTTCTGTTAATGAACATCTTAAATGTGTTCCCATGTTATTATATATTCTTCTACTTGTAGAAGAATGCTAAATTTTTCAATCGTAGAAATGTAACATAATTTGTTTCACTAATGTCACTTGAAGACTTATGTTGTTTTAACATTTTTGCCATTATAAATTATGTTAGGAAGACCTTCATTGTACATAAACATTTTGAATGTCATGATTATTTCTGGTGGATAAAATCCTAGAAGTTGGAATCATTAAGTCAAGGGGAATGCACATTGTATGATTCCTAACCAAATTTTCCAGTTCATTCCCAGTGGTATCCCTCCCTGTGGGGAGATTTTATGTTCTTGCTCTGTTGAGTGATCACATGATTTGCTTCGTCCAGTGAAATGTGGGTGGACGTGTTAAAACCTCTGGGTGAAGCTTTAAGACCCAGTCCATGTTTTTCCTGTCTCTTTTCTCTTTGCTAGAAGGCTAACTGTTCTTGACTTAAGGCTGCTCTATTGGTCTGAATCTGGAAGGAAGATGAGGTACAGCAGAGTTATAGCTGAGCCATGATGGCCAAGTAGTGTGAATGAAAAATATATTTTCTTATTGAAAGCCATGTAGTTTAGGGTTCTTCATTGTCACAGAATAACCTCACCTATCCCGACAGATACACACATATTGATATTAACTCTCTAGAAAGCTTATACTAATTTCCTCCCACCTGCTCAGTGGGAGAGCACCCATTTCCTCATACCCTTAAGAAAATTGGATATTAATCTTTTAAAATATCTTTGTCAACCTGAGAGGTGAAAATGAGATTTCAATGTTGCATTGAAATTGCATTTCAATGCATTAATTTGTATTTTTTATAATTTATATTGACATGAAGCAGTTTTTCATTTGCCATTTTATTTCTTCTTTTGTATACTGCCTGCTCATGTCCTTTGCCCATATTTGTATTGATTTATAGAAACTGTTTATTTATTAAAGATAGCAATCTATCTGCACATATGTTGCAAAATTCCCCCCCCCATTTTCTTTGTCCATTTCAGTTTATTTATATTATATTCTAATATATAAAAGTTAAAAACTTTTATATAGTCAAATTGGTAAATTTACTTATCTTTTTGATTTCTGCTTTTGCTCTTTTACCTACCCTAAGATTATAAAACTATTCACTGTTTTGGAATCCTTTTAAACCAGCACAGGATGTTCGGAAGCCTGGGAAAACTATATGCCTACATGCAAGAGCCTTTCAGCATGTATCAACAAAGCTATAATGATTTCCTTCTCTCTGTAGGAAAAAAGACTTTGTTTCTAAGGGGTCCCTTAGGGCCCCATCTGGATGGGTTAATGAGAGGAAACAGAAAAAATGGCCCAGTCCTGCCTTCAAAGGAGTTCAGAGACACTCTAAGTCAACTTTGCCCAGAGGAAAACATCATTCCTTGCAGAAATAGTACCCTCCGATCTCCAGGTCACTCATCTCTTCTTCTAAAGGTGCTAATTAAGAGTTGAATGACTAAGGCCAGGTCAGTATGGTAACTTGGGTTTTTTTTAAAAGAAGTACAGTTTCGAGGTCTCTTCCCTTGAGATTTTGATTCCATCCATTTGAGATTGGGGCCTGGGAATCTATATTTTAAAAAATATTTCTGGGGTATTTGGCTGATGAGTTGGGTTTGGGAACCACTTGCTTAGAACAATCCATTAAGGTTATGAGAAGAACTCCCAAAGTATCATATAATATATCCTGCTGGCTGTGCATCACATGATTTTTCTTGCATCTGTAGGAGGGCACTACTGTGATCAAGCCTTTCTGGATGCCTGCGTGTATGTTCTGACAAATTATTAAATGACTCTCCTTCCAGTCCCTCCTCTTCTGGTCCCTCTTAATCCCTTGCAGCATGTGAACTGTTTTTGTAACCAAAAAAGGTCAGAAGAAAATCTAATTGATTTGAGCAGACTTTTGTCTCCAGAACTCTGAATAAGGATGCTGGCAGCCTGTGTCAGTGTTGACTATCATTAAAGAAGACCATCAACTCTATTCCATTGGTGGGCTTTCAGCTTCGCTTAGCTAAACTATGTGCAAAACTAAGGAAGACACCATTAACTACAGGTTCTCTGTGCTTCAGAGTGGGAGCAAAATAGGCAGGGATGGGTACCAACTTTGCCAGACTGCAGTAAACCCTTTAGCTAGCTACCATCAAACAACACTCTCTAAGGCCAGCAATGGAGGAGGAGAGAGCCCCGTGTTTGTATTTATGAGTTTTTACTCTGCAGAGCTGGGGCAGAATGAGCCCGTGGAGACTGCACCAGAGAAGGGTTGGATGTGAGGAAATAGTGGGTGGGAGGGAGACCTGAAATCATAGCATTGCTTCAGGGAAAGCTGTCTTTTCAAGCTGCTTTGGCAGTGGTCTGATTTCCATTTACATAGTTCCCCTGGGAGATACAAACCAGTGCAAGCCCAGAGACCAACATGCAGAGGCTCTCAGAGAACTCCCAGGGCCTCCTCAGGTAGGAACTGGCATTGAAGACTGCCTCAGCCAGCCCCCTCTCTCCCTGCTTGGCTAATGGGCAAGGACGTTAAGTAGAGGCCTTTGGCAGCAAAGACACATTCTTGGCTGGGAAGTGCAACACCAACCTGAAAGTACTGTGTTGAGAATCCAGATTCCTGAAGAATGTATATCCTCTTACCAGAGAGTAACAGTCTTGGAGAAAATGATGTCTGAAACCTTGGCCTGCAAATTGCTGGCCTGATGTTGTCAAGTCCAGGTGGCTTTTGGTTATCTGAGTGAATGCCCCATTCTGGAGAGAAGTTGTCTGAGTAGAACATCTATCTTGCCCCATGTCTCGCTCATGGTGAGTTTTTTTTTTTTCACCAGCAAAGAATCCATGTATCTGGAGTTCATCTTTTCTGGCTATTCTTTGACTCCCTGACATCTTCTCTGTGTTGCCATGGGAAGAGGAGGATGTGAGTCAGGGAAGGGAGGCTGGAATGGGAATATCCTACATGTAAGAGGTAGGGAATGTCATGTGGGGAGGCACATCCTGACTTCCAGATAGAAAACAGTCATGTTCTAGAAATGTCTCCAGTACAGCTGGGAGGCTAGGAAAGGGAAGGGAGGACAATGCTTTCCAGTCCATGGTCATTCCCAGTGAAAGTCAATGTGCTTGAAACTGGGTTGATCTATTGTCTCCAAATCTAATTCAAAGGTTTTAGGTTCGGTAAAAGTCAGGCCATGTTTTGCCAAACATTTTTTCCTCTTAATTTCAAAGCCCCTGTGTATTTTAAGGGAAATTTAATCCACATGTTTCTGATTCATTTACACTTAACTCATCAAAATATTGTTTTGTAAGAGCCATTTGATGTCCAAGAAGCCTCAGGAACCTTTTTTATGAGTCTTTAAAAAAACTTCTTCTGAAAAACAGGAAGTCATGTTTTGCCAACAATAAACGAATTTGAACCCCAAAAGGCTCAATTTTGCTTCAAAATCCACCAGGTTCCAATTGGTTCTGAACTTGGCTAAGGATCTCAGCTCCACCTCAGAAACATACATTGTCTCAGCAGAATGGCTTATGAAAAAGGTTTCCTTGTCAAAACTTGACTGTTCTCTGGACAAGAAGATCCAGGGTGAAAACTGCCATTCTGCCAGTGTCCTAATTTGTTAACTCCAGAACAGAAAGAAGAAAAGCACCTGCTGGTATGAGTGTCATTTTTTCTCCTAAACTAGTCATAAGAGACAATGTTCTACTAGGTCAGAAATGACCTGCAATGCAAGAGGCTGCCATGAGAAGTAGTCATAAAGAAGGTGTCCAGTCGCATGACTGTCAGAGAGAGGTAAAATGGATTCCTATGTTGACTAGACATGGGGCCAAATTATGTCTAAGGGCTCTCCAAATGCAAAATTCTTTGCATCATTAATACTGTTATTTGCATATAAGGGTGATGCCATACAACCTCAGAATTCAGTAAGATAATATCAATGCAAATATCTGACAAGATACTTGTCACATAGCAAGTATTCAATACACACTGGAGTGCAGGAGTTGTTTTAATAGACACTTTCTCTGGACTATTCTACTAGTAAGTTTATGCTTTCTTACCTAATCCTTGTTTTGTCTCAGGACATATATTTTCAGAGTATTGGTTAGAGTTGAATCAACCATGCCCAGTCTGGGACAATTCTGTGACTTTGGCCTCATTGGCCACAAATAAACTTAATAAATCAGTAGTGTTTCTTTTCTTTTTCTTTCTTTTTCTGAGACAGAGTCTCACTCTGTTGCCCAGGCTAGAGTGCTGTGGCATCAACCTAGCTCAAAGCAACCTCAAACTCCTGGGCTCAAACAATCCTACTGCCTCAGCCTCCCGAGTAGTTGGGACTACAGGCATGTGCTACCACTTTTTTTTTTTGAGACAGAGTCTCACTCTGTTGCCTGGGCTAGAGTGCCATGGTGTCAGCCTAGCTCACAGTCACCTCAAACTCCTGGGCTCAAGCAATCCTTCTGCCTCAGCCTCCCGAGTAGCTGGAACTACAGGCATGCACCCCCATGCCCGGCTAATTTTTTCTATATATTTTTAGTTGGCCAATTAATTTCTTTCTATTTTTAGTAGAGACGAGGTCTTGCTCTTGCACAGGCTGGTTTAGAACTCTTGACCTTGAGCAATCTGCCCACCTCGGCCTCCCAGAGTGCTAGGATTGCAGGCGTGAGCAACCGTGCCTGGCCGAATCAGTAGTGTTTCTTTATGACTGTTGTGGCAGAAGTAGGGGCACATACAGGGCACGTGGCTTCTCAAAGAGGAGAACAGACACTTTTATCTTTGTAGCTCCCTATCTGAGCATCGGCCACCACTGACATGGAGGAGACCTGCAACCTCAGCCAGCTTAGTGCATCTGTTGTGGGCTTTCTTTATGGATCTGATACGGACAAAAAGACCTTCACCCCAATTATCCTTAGGGTCATGTGTAGAATGGATTGTGAAAATCTTTTCTTTCTTTTTAATGAAGAGAGGGAGAGGTTGTACTGATAGAAGTCCAGTGACACCGTTTCTTCAGAGAGGTTCTGGAGCAACTTCCCACAGAATGTAGAGAGCTGGTAATGTAGAGAGAGAGCCTTGAATCCAGATGATTTTATTAATAGTAACTTGTTTGAGGCCTCATGCTAGGGAATGGTAGAATTCCTAACCACTCTACCACACCCCCTCCTTCTGGCTGATGTAATATTAGAGGGGAAGAAAGCTATAACTTTAAATCAACAGTAACATCATGATGTCCTATTTCTGCATTCATTCAGTCATTCATTCATTTAGCAAACATTTACTGAGACCTTCATCATGCCCATCACTATGTTAGACACCAAGAATACAAAAATGAATGAGACTCTGACGCTCCGTTCATGGTATACTTAGAATATTAATGACAAGTTCCCATGAGAATGTCAAAGGACATTAGGATGAACACTGGAATGAGACCATGCAAGGAGGCTTCTGTGAGGACACGAGAATCCTGCTAAGCCCAGGGCTACAGACATTTTTTCCCTGGGTCCTCAGACTAGTAGTATAAAGACCACAGGCTGATGTACTTTCCAACAGGGATAGAAGGTGCCAAGAGTAATTTTTCTCTCTTGAGGCTGAGGATCCACCTTTTGGGTGGTTACCTCAGAGTCAGGGCAGAGACAAGGAATACAATGTTTCCTTGTGTGATGATCAGATAACTCCAGGCCAAGGCCATAAAGCAGTCACTCTCTGTCAGGTATTGGATTGAGCTTCCTGTTGAGCAAAAGGGATGTTGAAAGCCTCTGGCCGCTGCCCAAACCAGCCTCCCCTCATCCACAATAGGCACTTGTATCTATGGACTAGATAACTGGCCCCTGGCCCCCCTCTGCTCAGAGTGATTCTTTGAAAAATCTTATCATGAGAAATTAATTGGCTTGGCTCCTCTCTCATCAAGGAAGGAGAAGGAGCATCTGTTGTAACCTGACCACTCCAAGCTCTTTGTGTTATCCACTCCCCTTGATCAGCCCCTGACAGGCCTGGGGTGGAATGAAGGTCTGGCTGGAGGTACTTGTTTACCCACTCTCCCCAATCCCCCAGGTTTTCTCTATGTTAAGAGAAAGAATTCTCTTTTCCAGGGCAGCCTACTCTGCCTTAAACAGGAAGTGATGTAAGAAAGCTATATTTGGCCAGATAGGTTTTGCTTTAGGCCGAGTTTAAAATTTTTCCCTTATGGTCTTCCAGTTTTAAAATTTTTTATCTGTCAAACTTTACTGATCATTAATTTTCCTGTTTGTTTTAAAGACAACTCTAATGACAATCAGTGCTTCAGATCAAAAAGAGAAGTATAATCACACATTACCACACGGGGTTGTTGTAGGTTCAGCCAGGCAAAAAAAGCAGCCAGATTTCCTTTAGCCTCTCCAACTTAAAATAGCTGAAAAGATTTTACAAATACTGAAGATGGCTCTAAAGTTGTCATGACTACCTTTGGGCATTCCTTTAGTTCTAGGGATCCCCACTTTGAGACACACTGATCTAGGGCAGTTTTTAGTGACATAGCTCTCTAGCATGCATCTTAGAAATGGAGATTTATTTTCTTAAGCTCTGCTGGTGGATCATAGGAAAAGATTTTATACCTCTTGCCTTGGCTTGGGCTTAGGCACACAAAAAGCGTTGTGGGCATTGTATCAACTGGCACTGAGAAGATGCCCAATAAAAATTTGTTGGATGAATAAGTCATTGGACAAATAGAATGTATTTTGTTAACCTTTTATGAATAAATCCTGTAAGCATGAGAAAAGAAGTTTTGTTGGAGAAAAAACTATGTATCAGAAATTGTTTGAAACCCACAAAGAGCAGGTATGGTGATTCCAGAAGCAGTTCTGAGTAAATATAGGTAAAGGGAGATGAGTTGTGATGAGGTTCCAAATGGCCTGGAATTCTAAGAGGGACCAAAGCCATCAGGGGTGGCCTTTCTGTGCCACCTCTGTGAAGACTTACTTGTGGTGGTTTGTGCAGTGAGCATAAATCCTTAGTTTGTCCCGGATCACTCGGCCTGGCCGTGGCTTCCTCTGGAGTCCGGCCACATGCACGGCCAAGACTTTGGGGCCGATCAGGCGCTTGTAAAGGAGAGAAAGCCAGTAGTCCTGAGGGGAATAGACAGGCAAAGAGTCAAGGAAGGAACGCATGTGCAGATGTTCTGAGTAAACACGGCAGACACACACACAGGCCAGAAATCACTTTCTACCAGGAGTACAGTGAGTCACGACCAATGAGACCCTAACCCTACAAGCATGGTCACCCCGTTACAGTGCCACTCTGAGTTGATAATGAAGTGGGTGCTGTCTAAAGTGGCCTTTTAATTATTATTTTTCTTATTTTTTTTGAGACAAAGTCTCCCTCTGTCACTCCGGCTAGAGTGCAGTGATATCATCACAGCTCACTGTAACCTCAAACTCCTGGGCTCAAGCAATCCTCCTGCCTCAGTCTCCCAAGTAGCTGGCACTACAGGTACACACCACCATGCCAGCTAATTTTTCTATTTTTATTTTTTTTTGTAAAGATGGGGTCTTGCTCTTGCTCAGGCTGATATACAACTCCTGATCTCAAGCAATCCTCCACCTCGGCCTCCCAGAGTGCTAGGATTACAGGTGTGAACTACTGCGTCCGGCCTAAGGTGACCTTTTAAACTAAATGGGGATGGGTAAATGGAACAGACCCAGAACAGTATATGAACAAATGAATCAAAGTTTTTCACATACAAAATATTTAATACAACCATTGGAGACCTTAAATTTTCAACTTTCTTTTCCTGTGACTACTTTCATACTGGCTTATGACTTCTGTTTAATTATAGAGTGGAAAATTTCCATTCCTTAGGGTTGTTACCAATATGAGAATACAAAATGTCATTCTCAAAATGTTGTAACTAAAGATTAATAGTGCAGTGGGAGGGAGATGAAACTTCTCCAGGCAGGAGACCAGAGACCTCAGTTCCAGAGACAAAAAGGCAAACAGGAAAATGTTTGCAAACTATGGTGCTAACTCTTGCCCATCCTCAATAGTTCTACAATAAAAAGAATAATTATAAACTAAAAAGAATGTGATGTTTTAACCATTCCAGGGTCCATTTGTAACTGATTAATAAATGTTCATTCTGTAGCCCCCACACACATGTATCTGAACTTATAAAAGCCTATCCATTACCACCTTAATTTCTATTATATTTACTATTACCATATTTTGTTTTTGTATTTGATATAAATATATACTTTGCATTTCTATTGTTTAAATTCTTATAACCTGTTATGAAGTAATTGACTTCAGTGTTTATAACTCACTGTATAAAACTGGGATTCCTAACTTGTTTAGGATCTCCACTCCCAGCCAATTCTAGAATTCAGTGAACATTCACAGTTTAGTGCATACAAGATATCATCCATGTCTTCTTAGCCTTCATCTTCTCCAGCAAAAGCCTTCTGATTATCTTTTTATTCTTGCTTGGTCATTTATAACACTAGCTACTTTAAAATATCTGGTTGATTACATAAATTAAAACAAAGTCTTAAAGCCCCTTTGTCACTAGAAATCTGCCCTGAGTAACCTTGACCAACCATTTATCTTAATTAATTTTAAGCGGCCCCAGGATATGGTCTCCTAATATTTAAGATGGCAAATATTCAATCATTGTCAATCATATAGTTGGAAAACATGTCACTGGTTTAATTTTCTCTTCTTTGATTATAATTTGTGTTATCGATTATTATTTTGTGAAGTGATTATCACATTCCAATGTGATTGATCTTTGTGTCAATGGAAATTCCAAGGGGATTTCCACCCTTTTCTTGCTCATTTGCAACATACCTTCTTTTAAATAACAAAAGTAAAAACTTGAATATTTAAGTTGGCTACTATTAGCCTGGTATTTTCTCAGTCACTCTTCTGATATAATTAATATTAATATTAATAACAATAGGGATTATTCTTGTTTTACAGAAATGAAAATAGGTTCAGAATGTTTAAGGTACATCTCAGGCCACAAAACTAGTCAGTGGTAGACCATGAAAACAAATAGGGATCTACTGGCCTCCAATGGCTGTACAATACTTTCATTCACTCTGTGAAGTACGAAGTCATACTATGTAAAGACGCATAGAGGGTGAGTATAGAATCTGGAAGGGACCTTTAGTTTTAGTACAAATGGTTACTGAGATTTAATTTATGACTTCTACATTTTCAAAGCATTTATAAGACAAGAAAGGCAAAAGCACAAAACACTTTTTTCTCCAATTCCAACTCACTACAATTTGTTCCTCTTTTTCTTATCCTTCATTCCAATGTCTTATCATGAACACCCTGGTTTTTATTTAGGTAATTTGAAAACACTAAACAGACTTACTCTCAAATGCATTTAGTCATGGCTATGATCTTTGTCATGGCAATTTTCACTTAAGGGAAGACATGTTTGTAAGCAAGCCATTCACATTTAGGAAAAAAAACATTTATTATGTTTAAATTTCAATAATTATGTAAAAATAAAAAATAAACTTCAGAGAGATCAACTTAAATAATCTTCATCATTATTGAGTGGTAAATTTGAACTTATACTCAGAAACCAGTCTGATTTCCACTATGGGTTAGCTAAATGCCAAACCATTCTCTATGAAAGGAGATGAGGATACCTGAGTAAAATTTTAAAAAGGTTTTGAGATATGTACATAAAAGAAGTTGATGGAGTTAATTCCTAATGACCAATATTTTTTCCCAATTTTTTTTTATTGTGGTGAAATCTGTATAACATAAAATTTACCATCCTAATCATTTTAAATGTACAAATCAGTGGTATTAAATAAATTCATAATGTTATAAACCATCACCACTATCCATCACCATAACTCTATTCATCTTGTAAAATTAAAACTCTATACCCAACAAAAATTAACTCCTCATTCCTCCCTCCCTCCAGCTCCTGGCAACCACCATTCAACTTTCTGTCTTTATGACTGTTCTAAGTATGGCATATGAATAGAGTAATGCATATAGTATTTGCATTTTTTGTGACTTGCATGTTTCACTTAGCGTAATGTTCTTAATGTTTATCCATGTTGTAGCATATGTCAGAATTTCTTTCCTTTTTTAAAGCTTAGTAATATGCCTGTGTGTGTTTGTGTGTGTGTGTGTGTGTATGTCACAATTGACTTAATTTGTGGCCTAACATATGGGCTTATCCTGAAAAATGCCTCATGTGCAACAAGAAGAATGTGGATGCTATTGTTGTTGGGTAGAGTGTTCAGTATATATCTGTTAGATCTATTTGGTTTATTATGTTATTTAATGCCTGTACTTCCTAACTTGTCTTCTGTCTGGTTTTTCGAACCATTATTGAGAGTAGGGTATTAAAGTCTCCAACTATTATTGTAGAATTGTCTATTTCTCCCTTCAACTCTATCAGTTTTCACCTCATATATTTTTATGGTCTGTTATTAGGTATGTAAATATTTATAATTATTATATCTTCTTGCTATATTGAACCTTTTATTAATATATAATATCCTTCTTTGTCTCTTATAAATATTTTTAAAATTTAAAATCTATTTTGTCTGATATTAGTAAAGCCATTTATGCTCTCTTTGGGTTACTATTTGTATGGCATATCTTTTTCCATCCTTTCAATCTATTTGTGTCTAAAGTGAGTCTCTTGTAGATGGCATATAGTTGAATCCTGTTTTTCTTTTTAAATCCTTGTCAACCTCCGTCTTGATTGGAGAATTTAATCCAATTATATTTAAAGTAGTTACTGATAAGCAGGCACTACTTCTATCATTTTGCGATTTGTTTTCAATATGTTGTATAGCTTTTTGTTCCTCATTTCCTATATTACTGTTTTCTTTTGAGTTTAGTTGATATTTTGTAGGGAAATATTTAATTCTGATTACCTCTTGTGCACATTCTATAACTATTTTCTTTGTGGTTACTATTGGGATTACATTTAACATCCTAATTATGGCTTTTTAACTTGCATTTATACAAACTTAATTTCAAGAACATACAAAAACTCTGCTCCTTTACAGCTCTAGCCTCACCCTTCTCAGTGGTTGATGTCACAAAACTACATCTTTGTATACCATGTACCCCAAAACATATACCAATAATTCTTTTAAATAAGTTAGTCTCTTAAATTATGTAGAAACAAAATGTGGTGTTACAAACCAAAGTTACAGTAATACTGGATTTTAGACTAATATATTTTTAAAATGTATTAGCCTTTTAAATCATGTAGAAAACAAAAAAATGGAGTTAAAAACTGTTATTACAATAATATTATCTTATACAATTACCCATATATTTACCTTTATTGAAATCTTTATTTCTTCATATGACTTCAGGTTATTGTCTAGTGTACTTTTATTTCAAACTGCAAGACTTCCTTAAGCATGTCTTAAGTCACAAAATCCCTCAGCTTTTATTTATCTGAGAATGTCTTCATTTCTTCCTCACTTTTTCAGGAAATATTTGATGAATACAGCATTCTTGGTTGATAGTTCTTTCTTTTAGCACTTCGAATATATTGGCTTACTGCTTCTGGCCTTCAAAGTTTCTGATAAGAAATCTGCTAATAATCTTATGGAGAATTCTTTGTAGGTGGTGAGTCACTTCTCCCTTGCTGCCTTCCCTCTGGCTTTTGGAAGTTTAATTATTAAGTGTCTTAGTGTGGTTCTCTTTAAATTTATCTTACTTACAGTTCAGTGAGCTTCTTGTATTATTATATTCATGACTTTTATCAAATTTTGAAAGTTATTAACCATTATTTTATTGAATATTCTCTCTTACCCTTTCTCTCTTCTCTCTCTGGGACTCCCACAAAACTTATTGTTGTCCCACAGGTCCCTTAGGCTCTGTTCACTTTTCTTCAATTTTTTTCCCTCTATTCCTCAGACTTGGTAATTTCCATTGTCCTATCTTTAAGTTTGCTGATTCTTTCTTCTGGCTGCTCAAATGTGTCTTTGAATCCCTCTACTAAATTTTTATTTCAGTCACTGTGCTTTTCAGCTTCAGAATTTCTTTTTGGTTCTTTTTAGGTTTTCTATCTCTTTATTGATATTTCCATTTTCTTCATACACCATTTTCTTGACTTTCTCTACATCTTCCTTTAGGATATTTAATACTGTTGTTTTAAAGTCTTTTTAAAGTAGATCTGTCATCAGATATTTTTCAAAGATAGTTTCAAATGATTTATTTTTTTCCTTTGAATGGTCCATACTTTTCCGTTTCTTTGTAAGCTTTGTGATTTTTTTTTTGTTGAAAAATGACCTTTGAATCTAATAATCTGGTAACTCTGAAAATCACATTCTCCCCTTTCCCAGGGTTTGTAGTATTTTGGTTGTTTTTGTTTATTTTTAAAAATTGTTGTGGGCTCCATGCCAAGGATCAGTCTGATGTGTAAACATAAGGTCACTGTAGGTTTTTTTGAGCCTGCACCTTTACCTGGGTATGCATGGTCACTTTCTAATCTTCCCTGTATGTACAGTTGCTTATGAATGTTCCTGCCTTGATGTCTGGCTCCCAAAAAGGAAAGAGAGAAAAATGGAAATGGGTAACAATAAAAGAGGGCATCAGCCCTTTAAGTCCTCTGCAGTCACTTCAGCCAGATGGGGAGGGGCTTACAACAGCAGGAGTAGATGAACAACAATGGCTGCCTGCTTCTTTGTTTGCACCTCTGTGATCAGAAGCAGCAATCAGAGACCAGAGCAGAGATCTAGAGGACAGGGTCTTTGGAGGACAGGGTCTTTTTTGCCCACCTTGGCCTCCGCAAGCTGTATGTAAATTGCTGCAGGAACATGCGACAGCTGCCAGATATGGGGCTGAAGGGTGGTGGATGGGTAGCCACTACAGAGCTAAGAGCTAAAACTGTCCAAAATTAACTGCAATCCAGCATCCAAGCCTTTCCTTGAAAGTTACATGCCTTTAATAAACTCCAGCGTTCCCAAATAGTTACATTAGACAGATTCTGCCAGTGCAGTTGTTGTCTAGGTATGGAGACAGATTCCTGGTGCTTCTTACTCTGCCACCTTTCTAGAATGATCTGTAACATATCTTTTTATAGCAGTAGTAAGAATCATTTAGTTGTATATGATACAATATTTTTTTCAAGTTTGTAGTTTGACTTTTATCACTTTTTATGATTTTTTTTTCATGGAGAATTTAAAACAATTTTATAGGAAAATAAATCAATATTTTTCTTTTGATTTCATCATCTTTTATTCTTAGAAAGTCCATCCACATACAAAGCTCAGACACATCTTCACTCATATTTCTTCTAGTTTCTTTTTATCTTATCATTTGAAAATTTTACCTTTTAATTCATTGCAAATGATTTGATACATAGTACTATGTTATTTTCTAAGTATTTAATAGTTATTGTAGTATTATATAGTGAATAACCTATCCCTGAACCCATCTTTATCATATACTAAGTTTACAGTAAGTCCTCAATGTCATTAATAGGTTCTCAGAAACTGCAACTTTAAGTGAAACAACATATAACAAAACCAATTTATTTCCCTCATCAATATTATATTGAAGTGATATTGAATGAAAGGGACATTATTTGAGGACCTGCTGTGCTTCGTTTCTGTAAGTCAGTTAAAAGCCAAGGTGAATGTGTAATTTTCATGTTTAGTTAGCTCCGTGTACCATTTTCAGATTCCTTTTTCATCCTTGCTTTTCTCTCAGTTCTCTATCTATCTTAACTCACTTTTCTAAACTTCATCCTCCCTCTCTCTCTGTCTTTATTTCTCTCTCTCTCATGTAAACCAGCTCGCAGCAGAATCAAATTATACTTCCTTCCCCCGCTTTCCTTCTTTCTCTCTTTTCTTTCTTCCCTTCTTCTTTCCCTCCTCCTTTCTTTCTTTATTTGATTATAAATATATGCCATTTATTTAATAATAAATAAAATTAAACAAATGAAATGAATTCTGAATATTTCTTAAGGCAATGACATGACAAGCAGAAAAAGTTATTTTTATGCATAGTACAGATAGGAAAAAATAAAAAATACACATATATATCTAACAACATCAAAAAAGACATGGCAGGAAAGATGGAATATAATGAGAAGTTTTCAGACAATAAGAGTCATTAAGAAGGAAGATAAATACGATGGCTTTTTAAGTCAATAATAGAAAAAATCCAAAGGAAGAATGCATTACAATTTTCAAGGGAGAAAGACAGACACAGAAATGCATTCTTTAAATATATCAGACATGAGAAGAGGTTGAAGAAAAATAGTGTCCATTTATTAGCTGGAGAGAGAAAACTAATAGCAGATGACACTAAAAAGACAGAGGTTTTAAATCTTTTCTTTTTCTTCGGTATTTGTCAAAAAGTCAATTGCTGTCTGAAAGCCAGACAAAGAAGTATACAGAGTGAGTTGAACCAAAATAAATGGCAAAAGAGAAACTGACAGAGGGTTACAGAATTTACTAGATTAATTGCTGAACTGTATATTTCTTGAGTCTAAGACTATTGCACCAATTCCTATAGCCCAGTACCTAATAGAGTACCTGGCCTATAGGAGGAACTAGAAGTCAATTACAGAATGCCTACTAGGTTTAAGGCTCTGTGCTAGGCATTAAGGGGCTAATGGTGAATAAGACAAATACAGTTCTTGCCATCGTGAAGCTTCTAACCTTAGCAAGAAAGATGGTCTTTAAACTAGTGAGTTGGGCAATTAATTAATTTCGACAGTGCTAATGATAATGGAGGGGTAAAGCAGAACTCCATGAAATCATATAATAGAAGATGTGACCAAGTTGGAGGGTAGGGAGAGAGGAGTCCCTCCTGAAGTGACATTTAAGATTTGAGGAAAAGAGGGGAGGGGACAGGAAGTGTTTTGGGTAAGAGAAAGCATTTGCAAAGGCTCTGAGATGGGAAGGAATGTGGTGTGTTTGAGAATCCGAAAGCAGACCAATTCAGCTGGAGTTCAGCAGTAAGGACCAGAGGGGGACAACCTGAGCATGGTGGGACCAGTTCATGTATACCTAAGGATTTTAGAATTCATCTTAAAACAAAGGGAAAGCCATTGCAGAATTTAAAGAGAGAAAGTGACATTATTCAATTGCATTTAGCAAGTTGACTTTCACAGATGTGTAGAAAATGGATTGGAGAAAACCAGTTAATATGTTAGTTTAGACGAGAGATGATAGTTTTGATTAAGGTAAGGAAGTTAAATTAGGCAGAATAGGGATTTGAGAAATATTTAGGCGATAACATTGATAGGACCTGGTGATTAACCCATCACCAAGATACAGAGAATGAGTGTGAAACAGGATTTGTAGATGTTTAAATGCTCAGACCCTTAACTTGGAGGATGCTATGGCTATTGGCAGCACAGCAACAATAGCAGTATTTCCCTTCCATCCTCAATCCCACCTTCTCCTAACCCAACCTCAGCCTACAAAAGCTTAGTTTTATCAAGTTATGCCAGGGATAAATAAGTAAAGAACATACTAAAAGAAAAAAGAATCAGAGTAATAGTAATAACAAACAATAGTTCTGAAGTTTCTTTTTAAAATCATTTTTACTGCATATGAATTCAATGCATATTTTTGAAATGTTTTTTCTTTGTCCACTTACGTCCCTCACTATTTCTCATATTTACTATTTCCAATCATCTAGAGCTAGGAAAAGTATACTTGTTTCAGAGGACATGCCCACCTCGAGCTAGTTCCCCTTTCTAGACCATGCTCTGCATACTCAGGATCCCAGAATTCTCTGCTCAGATAGTCTCTAGCTTGTTGCCAGGACATGCATGGGCTGCAACCTGGATTCTGGCTTCATGTGAACAGATCACATCTCTGGAGTGTACACTGCTAGGGCAGAAAAGTGGCAAGGGGAACCTGCTTATGAAGGTGTGATCAGGGTTTGGGCTTGAAAACTGGGTTGTCTAAATTGCAGGCCCAGGAGACCTTTGATGATATACTACAGAGCTAGGGGTAAGATCAGAGGTGGCTGGGCTGTGGCCTTGGCTCTGACTAACCCACTGAGACCTGTGAATACAAGTTGATCCTTTCATTCTATAAGCATTTTCTGAGCACATATTAGTGGTGTGTAGGGTATTCAGTGCAACCTGAGGGTGCACAGATGAACAAGTAATTTCCTGTCATCAAGGGACTTAGGGAAAGGACATAAGTAAACAACTCTCTGTAAAATGAGGCTGATTAAAGTAAACACCACAAGAGCAAGAACCACTTGTAGTACTTCAGTTATTCAGAGGGGGAAACTATTTTTTATTACTGGGGGAATTTGGAGAAGGCTTCACAGAGAAACAAAAGGGGAGAAGTAATTTACTTAGAGTTGAAAGATATATATTCAAATCCTAGAACATGACTTATTGTTTCTATACCTTCATTTCCTCATAGGGATTTAATGAGATAATATACCTAGAAACAGTTATTATAGTGGCTGATACATAAAAGTAATAAATGTTGCTTATTCTTCTCTTTATTCCTTAAAAGATTTTTTTTAGCCTCATGAAAATATTCTACTGTGTATACAGTTATGTTTCTTTTTTTTGAAAGTGAATAAGTAATTTAATTTTTTTATTTTATTTATGGGGGTACAAGTGTTAAGGTTACATATATTGCCCATACCCCCACTCCTCCCTCGAGTCAGAGCCTCAAGCGTGACCATCCCCCAAACGTTGCACATCTCACTCGTTGTGTTTGTATATACCCATCCCCTCCTCCCCCCCCCACCTGCCCGAGACCCGATAAATGTTATTCCTATATGTCCACTGAGGTGTTGATCCATTAATACCAATTTGGATCTACAGTTATGTTTCAAGTTGCCCTGAAAACATAACTGGTGTGTACGTGTGTGTGCGCGCGCATGCATGTGTGTATGTGCGTGCATGCATGTGTGTATGTGTGTGTGTGTGCATGCATGTGTATATGTGTGTGTGTGTGTGTGTGTGTGTGCATGCATGTGTGTTTGTCCTGGGAAGGTTAAGGCTGGTTGGAATGAAGCTCCTTGAGCTTTGCATCCCCCGCACCATAGATATTGTTATTTAATAAATGTTCTTTGATTGAATGAATGATCAAATTAAGATTCACCTCCTTAAGCTGATGGGAAGGCTTCCAGGGCTGAATGAGAGTAAAATGTTAACTGTGCAAGCTTCAAAGGTTATGGTTTTCCTCAGCACTGGTAGGCCTTGCTGCAGGTGCCGGAGCTTGTTTAATCTCAATATGTTTTGCATCTGGGAAGTATACATGTAATGAAGCGTGATGGCAAAATGACAAATATTTTTCCTTCCTGGAGATTCTTGTGTGACTTACAAAGTTACAAAAACCTAGTTAAATATACTAGGCACAATTGGTATACTAGTAGCCACTCTTCATCTAGATATGTGACCTTGGAGAGCCAAGAAGAAATGAGGGGGAACATTACCATTGGTTTTTGCACCAAGCATGGCAGGCTGCCAGAGCTAACATGCGAGGGAAAGAGCTCCGCTGCTCCAACTTCCTCCACAGAGAGGGAGCGGCAAGCAGATCCAGAAAGTTTCCATGTGACTTAAGCATCTTTGGAAGTTTTGAAGCTACAGTTTCCCCTGCTGCCCTTTCTAAAGGGAATGAAATCCCCTCCAACTCATTTTATCTCTACTTAAAACTGTCAAATGGCTTCCCCTTGCCTGCTGGTTACAGAAAAAAGACCAGTGGTTTTAATATGAATTGGCTCCTTACCACACCTCACCTTTCTCTACCTGGTCTTTTATGCTCAAGGATGTTGATGCTTTTCACTCTCCTACCAAGGACAGGCCTACAGCTACAGACCAGAGGGTCATCACACAAGGGGCGCCAGAAGTGCTGGGGTATGGAAGTCAGAGTTCTAGGCATGCTGCAAGTGCAAGCAATCATGAGCTTGCAGACACAATTACAAAGGAAGGCCTTCATGCGCTCACTGGAAAAAGGTGGATGATGTTGTCTAGATCAAAAAGCCAGGGGCAGAACTGATAAGTTTTCTGTAAAAAATGCCAAACTATATGTTCTCAGTGAGAGTTATTTTTGGTAAAAAAATGCATTTAAACTATTCTTGTTTCAATGACTTGGATAGTCAGATCTAGAAGGTCTGGTATGCCAATGAAATATTTTCTAGTGTTTTGTATCAAGAATGAATTATCAAATGGTGCATCCACTATGGAAAAGTTTGGTGATTCTCAAACAGTTAAACAGAATTATCAGAGGATCTAGCAATTCTACTCCTAGGTATACACCCAAAAGAATTGAAAAAAGAAGCTCAAACAGATACAGTATTTGTACATGAATGTTCATAGCAGCATTACACACAATATAGTCAAAGGTGGAAACAACCCAAGTGTCTATCAATAGTTGGGTGGACAAAAAATTGTGGTATATACATAAAATGGAATATTATTTAGTCAAAAAAAGGAATGAAGTTTTGACAAATGCTACAACATGGATGGACCTTGAAAACATTATGCTAAGTGAAATAAGCCAGATACAAAAAGACAACTGCTTATGATTCCACTTACATGAACTATCTAGAATAAGCGAATTCAGAGACAGAAAGTAAAATAAGGTTTTCAGAGGCCAGGGTGAAGCAAAGATGGGGAGCTATTATTTAACAGTTAAAGAGTTTTAATTTGAAGTGATGAAAAATTTTGGAAATACATAGTATAGATGGTTGCATACCATTGTGAATATACTTAATATCACTGAATTGTACACTTAAAAGTTGTTAAAATAGTAAACTTTGTTATATATTTTGCCATAATAAAAAAAGAATAAATAATTTCAGAAATAAACTTTCTTGAGAATAACTTGGCAATATGCATCAAAACCTTAATTGCTGGCCGGGCGCTGTGGCTCACGCCTGTAATCCTAGCTCTTGGGAGGCCGAGGCGGGCGGATTGCTCAAGGTCAGGAGTTCAAAACCAGCCTGAGCAAGAGCGAGACCCCGTCTCTACTATAAATAGAAAGAAATTAATTGGCCAACTGATATATATATAAAAAAAAAAAAAATTAGCCGGGCATGGTGGCGCATGCCTGTAGTCCCAGCTACCCGGGAGGCTGAGGCAGAAGGATCACTCGAGCCCAGGAGTTTGAGGTTGCTGTGAGCTAGGCTGACGCCACGGCACTCACTCTAGCCTGGGCAACAAAGCGAGACTCTGTCTCAAAAAAAAAAAAAAAAAAAAAAAATTAAAAAAAACAAAAAACAAAAAAAAA
The DNA here is from genome assembly GCF_040939455.1 of Microcebus murinus. Classification (NCBI taxonomy): domain Eukaryota; kingdom Metazoa; phylum Chordata; class Mammalia; order Primates; family Cheirogaleidae; genus Microcebus; species Microcebus murinus. Next base: position 27,443,288 of record NC_134117.1, on the reverse strand, counting down.
AAAAAACCTTAATTGCTGCATATCCATTGGACTAACATTTCCACTCTCATAATTTATTTCAAAGAAATAATCATAGATATGTGCAAAGATTTATACATAAGATGGTTGTAGTGGCTATTGTTGGTTTTGTTCTTTATTATCAGTTCTTCCTCCTCTGGTTACAGCATCTGGATTTTCTCCTAGGAAATTTAGCTATGATTGAATACTGTCAAAAATGTTCATTACAGTGTGCAGATAAAAACTAGACTCTAAATAGAATGATTCTATTTTTGAGGACAAATAAAGCATATCTCTGTGCAGTTAAACCTGAAGGATATACACCTTAATGAGAATACTAGTTGTCTCTGGGTAGTAAGATTATAGATCATTTTCTGTTTTTTTTTTTCTTTTTAAGAATATTTTCTAAACTTTTAAGAATTAACATTAAAATGAGAAAAGAGGCTTTTATTTTTTAACATGCATATTCATGTTTCCTTTAATAACTGCCTTAGGCTTAAAATGGGAGTTCTGTTTATTTCTCTGCTTTTCAAAGGTATATTTTAAAAAATGGCTCTGTGTTTCTAACTGCCTTTCCTACAGTTCTACAAGTACCTCAAACGCAGTATGTAAAATATCCAATTCCTCCCTTTCCCCACCAGCTTCAGTGAAACTTACTCTGGGAAGCCTCTCTGAACTCTCAAGTCCAAGCAAGATTTCCTTTGAACTTCACCTTGTGGAACTCCATAGTTTCCCCCTCATGCTAATTGCTTATTTATTTGTACGTCTTCTTGACCAGACTCTTCCATGGGATCAGGGTCCATGTCTGTTCATAACAACATCAACGAACATTTCTTGTTCTCTGGTAACCTTATTCTACTTTCTGTCTCTATTGGTTGCTGATTAAGATGTGCTCAGCCCTTCACATATATTATTTCACTGAATTTTGGAAACTATCCTATAAAGAGGCACCATTGTTTGTCCTATTTTACTAATGAAGATATTAAGGCTTAGCAATATTAACCAATTTACCTAAGTGATAGTTGTGACCCTAGCACCTAGCACAGTGTCTAGGTATATAGTTGGTGCTTAGTAAATATTTGTTGAATTAATGAATGAATTACTAAAATTATGTAAATCTCACTATTGCAATTCTCTGAATTTATAAATAAAAAGTGTTGCTAGAGTTAAAAGTGCCAGCCTGATGAAATGGGTAAAATGTCAGTATGCAGCCAAAGGGGGAAGAACATCTTATCTCATTAATTTAATTGGTGACTTCACTGTGAAGCTCCCTTAAAAATTCACAGCCACTGTTGCCTGGAGATAAAAATCAGTCCCATTTTTTTCCCTCCTCTGAATGCTTCTGTGAGAATTAGTAACTAGGAGGGCACACTTCACTGGCTGAACAGACGCAGGGAAAGGCAAGAGGCAAAACATTCCTCTTCACCTGAACTGCCCTTCAAAAGTGCCCTGTACCCAGCTTTGCCGCACTCTGAATACCTGAGCAGACCCAGAGCTCCAGGTATAAAGGCCATTGTCCAGGCCTTCACATTGTGAGGAGGGGCCTGAAATACGAAGAACAAACCTGGGACACTTGTGATGACCCACTGCGCGCTGCAGTGAAGAGGAAAGGAGCAGGCTGCCAAAATCTCAGCTTTCAGGGAGTGTTCAACAAACAGAAAAATAAGTGATAAGGAATCTCCTGCTTTGTACTAGGATTGCCAAATTCCCAAATTCCTCAGGATCTGCCTGATTCTCTGAGAGATTCCTAGTTCCAGGAATGGTTACTTTTTATCCAAAATGCAAGAAAATATAATAGCAATAATCCCTCCTCTAGAAACCCAGGAACCTGGGAGAAAGCATACCATTTTCCAGATCCTAAGACCTGGAGCAGGGCATTTATGCTCAATACTGTTGATGGCTTGGGGCTGGCAGTTCTCTGTTGTGGGGGGTTGTCCTGTGCGTTGTAGGATATTTAGCAACATCCCTGGCCTGTTCCAACCAGATGTCAGTAGCACATCCACTCCCCTAGTTATAACAACCCAAAATGTCCCCAGACATTGCCAAATGTCCCTTGGGGAGCAAAATCACACCCCACTCCACCTCCTCAATTAGACAGAGCCACTGACCTAGAGTGTGCAAATGGAAAACACTGATGCATTCTCCTCCCACACAACATCATAGAGTGTTTCATAAACATATATGCAGACATATGATACTTGTTTACCTGGGGGGAAGGAGGAGAGAAAGTAACCTATTAACCTAACATTTTATGTTTGATGGTGATATGTAAGAATGTCTAATATTTTGTTAATGTTCCCTTAAGAACTTTTCTTTCCATTCACCCAACTAACTAAAGCTTCTAAGCATGGAGTGCTTGTATTACAATCTTTGTTTTTGCAATGGAATTTGTTCCTTGGACCACTCTAGATATCTGGATGCTTTTGTATACCCCTAAAAGAGACAGAAAAGCATGGTCTTTGGAGTCAGGCACCCTGAATTGAATTTCCAACTAAAACTCTTATTTACCTGTGCTCACTGCAAGTCACTCAAGTACTCTAAGCTGCAAGTTCTTCAACCATAAAAACCTTCCTTGCTTGACTGTGGCAAACATCAAATGAAATGAGGCCTGGGAACGTGCCTGGCCCAGTCCTGGCAGGTAGAACCAGTTCCTGAACATAAATATTTTCTTCCTTCAGTGCTTGACTATTACCCACAGAGTAGGAGTGAGGGAAACCTCCCCTCCTGCGTGTCTAGTGCCCCAGAATATTCCCTTAGCACTTCTCAAAACACAGTGAGAACAGGTGGCTAAATAATAATAGGATAAACAGGGAAGGCTCTTGAATGTGATTTACAGCTTTTACCTAGAGTTGGTCAGAAGCAACTTGGGAGGCAGTAACTAAAGACTGGGCTCCAATGGATAGGACCTTTACAGGGACCTTCTCATGTGGGTGAGAGGGCTGCTGGTGCAGAGGTTTTGTTTCAGTCATAAGACCTCTTCCACATCATTTTGCAAACTGCAATGTGGGTGGCAGCAATTAGATGGGGATTCTAGTTCAACCTGAGCACTTTCTTGGTAAGACTACCACCTTGGGCAAGTACTTTCCCTCTAAGCCTCAGAATCCTCATTTATAAAATAAGATAATACTTGAGCCTATCTCACCAGGTTGTTGTGAGAATTAACAAAATAGTGCATGTAAAGGGATAGCCCGGTGCCTGGTGAGTACAGACACTGTGAAATATTAACAGATGTTACTGTTGATAACCATCTGTAAATGCCTGCACAACATGTATTGTGTCTGAATATATTCACAAGGATGAATTATGGGAAAACAAGGTCCAAGGCAGATAAGACAGAACTCAACAACGACAAGCAGAGGATAAAGTACTGATAGGGGAAAAATGCAGAACAAAGATAGAATGTGGACAAAAAAGACAAAGGTTGAAAGTGAATAGTGACACCTTTTTGTGAAAGCTGGGAACCAGTTACATATGTGCCCCCAAATCTTAGAGTTAAGTCAGAGGCAAAACCCTAACTTGACTAGACATGAATGGATAAATATTAGAAGGACTTTTTGGCTACATATCATCATCACCACTGTCATTGTCATCATCATAATTAGTCAACATTTGCAGAGCACCTGTGAGCTACCGGACACATGACACATAGAAATAACTAAGACACAGTTTCATACCTTGAAAAGGTCACTGTTTAGTTAGCCAAAGCCAGGAAAGTCTCCAAGTAGAGCTTTTGAGCTAACCCTAAGGTCCCATATTTCATTCCTTAATGTTCTCATCCTTTGGATGTTGGTAAGCAGAGGAATGCAAATCCCTAAGGGCTTAGGCAAGTCCTTTTTCCTCTCCAAATACTCTTGCCCTCTTTACCACCTAGGCTTTTCTGCACCAAAAGTAATTGTACAAGTCAGGAAAGTTACAGTATAGTGAGGTGCTTAAAAAAGAGGTTTTATAGTAACCACTGACTTCTGGGCAAGCTACAGAAGCTGAGCCGCCTAGAGAAGGGCAGTTGGAGAGAAGTTGGCAGACCCTCGGCCCAGGGTGGCATCATGCTGGCACTCTTCTGATTCCAAAGAATGGATTCGAGTCTATGAAGTCAGCTGCAGACTTAACCACAGGTCAACAGCAGGGTCAACCAGCCCTTGAGGAGACATTTCCCTGAGAGCTCAGAGGATTCAGGACACACAAGTGAAGGTGGTCTCCACACAGACAGCTCCAGGAAAGCCTGTGGAACACTGTGTTGCACACAAGCTATTCTCCAGCTGCTTCAATTAAAGAATTAAACTATATTTGAGTAGCAGCAACATCCACGAGAGCCAAATTTCCTCCTTGGAAAACAAGCTACAGACCACATCTTTATTGTGCAGGCGCTCATTAACAAATATGTAAAAAAAAAAAAATACCAGTCAGAGAAAGATGTTTTCCTGCTTTGGAGACTTTTAAAAAAGCATTTAATTCAATCTGGCATGCATGGCTGGACCTGAAATGGCTACAATGTGTAACTGGTGGGAAAGCATGACCAAAGTAGTTCTGTCTATTAATTCATCCTCTGCAGGACAAATATACCCAGAACTCAACTGGGGTAGGGAGAAGGGGCCATTTCCCTTTACTATGAACACTGGAGATGTGTTTTCTATGCTTGAGTCCCCTCACACCCACTTTTTTTGAGACAGGGTTGGTCTTGCTCTGTGACCCAGGCTGGCGTGCAATGGGCAATCATACCTCACTACAGCCTTGAATTTCTGGGCTCAAATGATCCTCCCTCTTCAGCCTCCCAAGTAGCTAGGACTATGGTGTGCAGCACCACTATACTCATCTAATTTTTAAATTTTCTGTAGAGACAGGGTCTTGCTACATTGCCCAGGCTAGTTCTGGGGCCAAGAGATCCTCCCACCATGGCCTCCCAAAGTGCTAGGACTATAGGTAAAGGCCATGGTGCCTGGCCCATTGAGGCACTTCTAAGTTCAAGATCTTTCCTAAGGAAAAGAAATGTTGGCTGCAGGTAACTGGGTCAGTTCCTCCATCTCTCTCCTCATGCCTAAGCCAAAATTCAATTGCTAGGCTGCAACTTACAGACCCTAGGGCCATCTACAGAGAGATTGAAAAACTGATGTTAAGGAAATGGTCCCAAGTAATCTCACATTTTACTTTTTAAATGTAGAGTATGTTGTTTATGCTTTTATAGGGTCCAGCTAAGCTTGTTTGGACTCCAAAGCCTGCTCTCCAAAGCCCAAACTCAAGTGAATCCAGGACTTACAGTAAAGTGGGCTTCAAGGTGCAAAGTAAGATCCATTCTTTAAGAAGAATCTCTATATCTAATGGCTTTTAGAATATTTTCATTGGTATCAAGCTTTATGTGATTAAAAAAAAAACAGTTAACTTTGCAACCTTCAAAGTGTATTACGACATCTCAAAGCCAGGGCATGAGTGTAGAAATATGAATAAGAAAATAAAGAATCAAGTTGGGGAGGGACAGAGAATCTTTGTTCTGATAGGTACTTTGCTATTTATGAAGAGCAAGGACGTATGTGAGGTGTGTGAGGCAATTCAGGGCGAGAGAAAACAGGTCTTGCATAATGAGGCCCACCTCCATCAGAGTATCACAAAAGGAAAAGACAGAGGCAGTAGAGAGAAGAGGCAGGAGACTTGTATCTTATCCTGAACCCTGTATATGGTTATCACTATGGTGACAATTTTCGTTGACATCCAGTGAGGAGGAGGCAAGCCAATGTGGCCAAACTATATCATTCCAAATAGAAAATATATTAGAAGCAAAATTAACCAAAGTGATTATCCACACAGCAGGAATTTTCTGGGTCGTGGCTCAATTCTTCCTATATGGATGCTGCCCTATGAGCAGGGATAACAAGCAGTTCTCTTGGTTGGGCACAGTACCTAACCACTGGAAAGGTTTTTTTTTTTTTTTTTTTTTAATTTTGCAATATATATTCTTATTCTTAATAGGTACAAATGGGAAGGAACAGTACCAACTCAGTAACTAACTTTGATCTTTTCATATACAACCACCCAAATATTGGAAATCAATCATTACAAACCTAAAGAGCTTCATTTATGGGGACTTATAGTCTTTGTATAAAGAAATGTTAGTTGGTGGAAAAGTTGGAAAGAATAGCAACCTTCATACAGAAACCCAGTGTGAAATAGAATATGGACTCTTTGAAATGTGCAAAGTTTTCAAAGTTCGAAGGAAAGGCCAATTTCAGAAAATTGCAGGTTGGAAAATACTGAATCCCAAATAAAGTCATTACTATAAATCTCATTACATAATTTGATAATTCTGACATTTGCAAAAGCATAATGACATAAGCCTTGAATTGCACAAAGTCAAACTCTTCACACAAAATAAGCTGTATGGAAAATTTTATCCTAATTTTGCTCTGATTACCATCCTGCAGTTTGAAGTGCTACCAGTTGTTTTAAAAGATAAGTAGGATACTGAAAATGTATTTAAAACTTTCCTTTATCATTAGAAATTTAAAGTCTATATAGTATAGGTTCATAATCTAGTCTCTCACTCCTACCTCAGAGAAATTTCCCTGTCAACAGAGAAATTTCACTGTAACAAAAAAATTGGCAAAGCCCCCTCTTATTTTCTCCACCTCTTTAGCCAAAGACATAAATACAATTTTCAGATGTTCTTAACAGAAATTGGACCAGAAAGCCTAATAGATTAGGGGCCTTTCATAACATAATGTGGGATTTCTTTTGGCGGAGTCAAGGATTTGTGTTGCACCTGCTTTCTCCCAGCTACCCAATCTTATTACCCATTCTCAGTCCCAGGGCCAGCTTCTTGCATGCAACCTGTGCAGTTCCCAGGCCCCATGCTCAGAATGGCCCTGTGCTCAAAAGAGCCCTGTACTTGGCTTCCTGTTCTACCATCACCATCTTGAAATTCTTGATAATTTTATCTTTGAACTTGTGTTTTGTAAGTGAAGTCCAAAGGGCCAATGGAGCTTACACATAGAGTGGAGGAGACATGCTCAATATGAGCATCAGAAGTTCTTGGGATCTAATTAACACAGAGTGTGTGCAATGCAAATGAGCACAGAGTTCTGGTGGAGCCATGATACATGGGAGTCCAGTGAGACTCAAGTGAGTGCAAGGTAAATGTGTGTAAGTGGGGAATGCAGGGGCTGACAGCCACTGTTTCTGTTCACACCAAAACTTTTCTGAACACAGGAAGAAGGCAATGGCATTTGTTCTAAGAACCACAAACAACCAAAGAAACTATATCCTTTCTTACTCATGTTCTTCTCTGTATTAACCAACCACTTTTCTAGAAAATGATAACATAGAAAGAAAGGGAAAGATAGTACAACCCATTTTTCCTTCTTCTTTCAGTCCTTCCTTAGTTATCAATAATCTGAAGGTAGAGTGAAGAAGTAAAATAAAAACAGTTGTTAGTGTTTTGTGCAGTATTTCCACTGTTCTGGCAAGAACAAGATACATATGTGTATACTGTACAAGCTGTGAAATAAAAATTGTATAATTTTAGTAATTTCACATACAACTTAAATGCTCTTATATTAGTATTTAAATCTTATACATGCAATATAAAGAATGATAAAATTCATGCTAATTCTTTAAAATTTTAATTTTTCTTTACCTAGAACAATGTTAAATGGCAAATAAAAAATACCATGACAAGTCAAGATAGAGAGAGACTGGAAGAAAGGACAAAGCTTTACATTTTAGTACCTTTAATGGCACTTTTTAAAAAGCAGAGGTTCCACATTTTCATGATATTTAGTCCTCACTTTCTTAACAACTCTATGCCATCACAATATCCCCTTCTTCTTGTTACATAATCATAGGCATGCACTGTAACATGGAATAGGGGTCTGAAAAACAAAAGAGAAACTTATGAACTACCTGCAGGGAAGACAGGCCCCCAGGGAGCTCCAAAATGGCTTTTGAGCTATTAAAGGAAAATCCATAGTTGCTAATTAAGGGAAATAGGAGTATCCTCCCTTGTGAAAATTGAGTTTGATGAGTGAGATCCCAAGCTGCTGAGAAAGCAAAGCAGGCCTTCGGGTTGTTGTAGTGATCAATATTTACCTGTGAGGCCCCTGGATCTCAGAAGGGCAAGAAGTAAAACATGGGAGGGGAATGGCTTGGGAGGCATGTGAACTCAGAAGGGTGAGACTGGGAGAAAGACTCTTCAATATTTTATGTCCATAAAAGAATTCAGAAATTTGGCAGCATGAGGAAAATAGTGTTTGGCAGCTTTTAACATAAACCACAAATAATATTTCAACTTAAATTTTTGATATAAACACTCCAGTAAGAGTGCTTATCCTGTATATTAGATGCTCCCATGAATGCAAGGCAACATGACATGAAGAATTATCAAACAATGCATGATCTAAGATGTATTTCCCAGCATTACTCACTCCCTGGTTACCCTAGAACAGGGACATAATTGCCATTATTCCTTACACAAACAGTCCACATCCTCAGAAGCTAGAGCTTCTGCTACTTCCAGCCTTCTCATGTGGTTAGATGTGGAAAACAGGAATGTGTGCTAAGGACCCGGGTGTGGAGGGGAAGGTGCAGGAGAAGACTGGGCACAGCAAGGGAAATCTTAGCAGTAGGTGCACAATGGTTAGAAGTAAGGTCTGATAAAAATCTTTGTCTTTTACTGTGAGTTGGCATTTGCATAGTTATAAGGAAAATTACAACTTTGGTGTGGCTATGAAATAGAAATGTATGTAAGTCATTTACACAAATGTCATTTCTCTTGTAGTGTAATAACAGTCACATTATTAGATGTATCAGATCAACTTTGGTGTAAGTTTTATTTTGGTTACATTACCTACTCCTATATTAAATTAAACTTCTAGAGTAAAAAGTCTAGCACTAGTCATGGGGAGCCAGTCTCATTCCAAAAATCACATTTCTTTGGTTCAAATTTCAGTGCTTGTGTTCATGTGGCATGGCCATATGCTCATAACTTCAAAGATAAATACAGAGAACATTGTTTCTAAAGGACCTGGAGGCTAAAATACAGAACATGGTCATCATTAAGTTTACAGATGACACTAATGGGAAGAAGGGCGGGATAGGAACTCCAAATAGGAATAAATGCAGGGTAGAAGCCTGGAGAGAACATCTTAACCATAAAAATAAATGATGAGGAAGGACTGGCTCTGTGTGGTCATGACTAGATTAGGATCAGGGCTTACTAGGGTTGTGGGAGTTAGAAGAAGCTGGTATAAATTTCTAGGGCATAGCACTCTGGGTCCAACTGTGCTAATATCCACTTGAATCTCTTACAAAGATTTTTAGCCAGCCTACCCTTGCTTGGGGAGGGGTGGAAACTTTTTTATTGGGACAACTTAGTGGTTTCAAGGTTTGTGCAGTGTTGGAATGATTTAGGATAATACTATCCTGGGGTTTGCATAATGGCGAACAGAATGTAAAAATGATCCCTTGGTTCCCTTTTACCCTTACTCCTTCCCATCCAGTCCATCCACATGTTCTTTCAGCTCTGCCTCCTACTATACTTTCATCTGTCCCCTTCTGCCTTCTTCATTGCCATTACCCTAGTTGGGCCAACAGCTTCCTATCTAGGCTCTCTGCCTCCTCTCTTGACTTTTTACAATCTGTTCTCCATAGAGCAGCTAAAGCCATCCTCCTAAAACTTAAATCCAATCACATTAGTTCCTTGTTAAATTGCTTCACTGGATACCCACAGCTCTTAGACTAAAATCCAAACCCCTTACTGTGATCCCATGCTCTGCATGATCTGGCCTTTACCTAGCTCTCCAGCCCATTTTGTATCACTCTACTGCCTGGCCATTAGTACGTGTAGCTTTCCTCTCTGTTCTGTGAATCCTCAGGCCCTCTCCCTTCCACAGCCTCTGCACAAGACAGCGCTTCCCCTAGGTCCTCTCGAGGCCACCCCATTCTCATTCTTTAGTTTTCTGCTGAATGTCCCTCTACAAAGACCTATCTTTTTACCTCTTTATCTAAAATAGCCACTTCCCTAGAATTCTCCAACCCCTTATTACATTTCTCGTAGTCTGTAGGAATTATCTTATTTATCTGGTTACTTACTATTTGTCTCTGCCCTAGGTCAACTCTGTGCTCCTAGAGAGTATAAGACCATGTCTGTTTCCTTCATAGCTATGTTCCTTGCACCTAGCACAGTGTTGGCACAAGGCTGGCACTCACTAAATATTTGTTGAATAACTACACCTGTCCCCCTGTCACAAGGCCACTGCAGTGCCTAGCATATTTAAAAATTAGACTTCTGAATCCTATGGTCATTCCTAGGGAGGGTGTCTGCAGCCACAGACCTGATGAACGTACCTGGGTGGTAAAATTAATTATATTTTTAAGCTCCCACGTTGCTTATCTAAGGCCCCTCAGAGGTTGGGACAGATTGGTGTCTTGTATGCTCAGGTATTCCCCGAACCTTCTTTTACAGCAGTGGCAACTTTTAAAAGAACATTTCTTTTCTTCTGTGTATTTCCCACCTACATTTTCTGTGCCTTGGAGAATGCATCTAAATTTCGTATCACCTACATGCTCATTAATTTGGCTTTAACATCTGTCTTCTAGATCCCAAATGATGATGAGAGAGACAATTAAATGGTTCCTCATCCCTGACAGCCACCCAGCAGGCACCCCCTGCTCAGCCCAGAGCCACTCACCACTCTCCCGTGTTTGCCTTCCCCCAGCCAGCTTTCAGTTTCTTTGACTGGCTTAGATTCAAACACTTAACTTTGGAAAGCTGAACTTTATAATTCTAGATGCTTACATTCTCTGAGTCATGTCATTTTATCAAAAAAGCATATGATGCTTTAGTTTTGCAGGGCATTTCTGGAGGCAGAGCTGGAATTTTAAAAAGAGAGTAGGAGAGCAAGAGGATGGGCGGTGCTTTGATCAGCACTCATTCCCCAGGCCACATGTGAGTCCATCAGTGAAGCAGTGTGTGTAGATCAAACTGGGAGAGCCAGTGGAGAACAGACACCCAATTAGTTATTATAACCTTTGACTGGTAAGTGAAAGGCAAGAACTACGGAAACCTGGACACCCAGAACGAATTTCAGAACCAAACCACTGCGAGTTTCCTATCTGATGTGTCGGCCGGAAGGGCAGCCCTTCTGAGAGCCGTGCTGTGCATTCATTAGAACATGGAGAGCCAAGTGATTGGAAAGCAGCAGCCCCAAATGGGCTTTACAGTTGCTGCGAATGAAAAAGGAAGGCCATATATTTTTAAGAGAAAAAGCCATATAAATCTGACAGCTCCACCCCACTCATAGCAAATCCCAGTCATCTCTAGCCAAACCACTCTATTTTCCTGACAGAGACTTGCACAGTGGGAAGAATTGTGAAAAATCATTGGTAATAACCGCAAACCACTTATGGTACACTCTGGGCTCAATCATGATGTCTTTGGGTCCATTCAGGGCAAAGCAGGTCACCTTCCATTTTCAAATACACATACACACACACACACACACACTCTCTCTCTCTCTCTCTCTCACACACACACACACACACACACACACACAGTTCTTAATCAACACACATGCAGCAACAGCCTCACATACACAAGATGAATTCTGCAAGTAAATTTTCTTTTTCTCCTTAAATTGCATTAAACTTATGTTTTGAGACTTCTGAGCTATTGATCTTAATAATTCTATTACCTAGTTAATGTTTCTATATTTGTTGTGTTGAAATAGACTAACAAGGATGAAAATAGTATTTTTTAAAATTTCCAGTTAAATCTGCAAATATTGATGGTGATATCTAACAAAACTTGAAGTATATATACCCCTTGATTCAGTAATTCTATTTCTAGGTATTTTTATTACAGACTTGAAAAATCTACAAATATATCTTTATCTATCCATCTTATCCATTTTTGTACCCAAGCAGCTGAATGTAGCTCACGATCAGGCAGACAGATTTCACTTAACATGATCTCAAACCTCAAATGTGCTCTCTGTGCTAGTAATCCTGTGATGTTTCTCTCATATGACTCTTTTGTACATTTCCTTTCTCCCCAAAATCCTTCTGCACTCACTTCCCTTCCTCTCAGCCAGTGACCTTGTCTTGAGCTTCAAGCAGTACAAGAACTCATGGATTGGGAACTCCATTCTCTTCCCACCACCCAAGCTATGCATAGTTGCCTCTGTACCCACCTTTTTCTTTCTGTGCAAGTTGGAAGTGCTAAGTGCTGTTTCTCCAAGCAAGGTTAGAATCTGTGTGTGTCATCTCTCATCCTGCTTTTCTCCTGCAGCCTCACTCCTCTAACTGTCCCCTGGATCTCTATATATTTACGCATCTATATCTTCAGCCCAATCATCTCTTTTGAGCTCCATACTTGTGATTAATCTGCATGCTCAATATTCTACATAGATGTCTCACAAGTATCTCAAACTTAACATGTTCAAAGTGGACCCTGAATTCATCCTTCCCCCGCAAACTTATTCTCCCCTCAGTTTTCCCCATGACAGTGAATGGTGCCACCTCTCATTAGTTGCCCAGGTATCTCTTCTTGAACATTTCTCCACATCCATTCCTGTTGTTCGTGCTAGTTTTTACCTTATAACATGTCTTGAATCTGTTTATCTCTATAGCCATTAGCCTAGCCCAAACCATCCATCATCATCTTGACTGGACTACTGAAATAGTTTCTTGCCTTACCTCATATCCACCTTTGCTCCATTCCAATTTGTTCTCCACAGAGTAGCTGAGTAATTTTTAATATGATCACATTATTCCTCTGCATAAAATTTTCCAGTTGCTTCATGTAGCACTTCAGATAAAACCCAAATTCCTTACCATAGCTTACAAGATCTTGAATAATTGGTCTCTGCCTAACTCCCCAACGTCATTTCATGCCACTTTACCTCATCCATCACCTTCCAGCCACATTGGCCTCTTTGATTCCTAGGAATGCCAAGTGTTTTCCCATCTAGAGATGGAAAATGCTGTTCCTCATGCCTGGAATCCCTATCATCCTTTGGGTCCATTTCTCAAAACATCCTTCTCTGGCTCTGCTGTCCAGGTAAGTGTTTCATGTTACTTTACCATGATACACTTCACTTCTTTCACAGCACTTACACAGTGCATAATCATGTATTTACTTCCTCATTTATTGTGTGTATCTCTGTTGCTAGATTGTAAGCTCCACAAGGTGGGAATCAATATTCAGATGTGTATACCCAGCCCTTCCTACAATATGTCACAGATAGAAGAAGATCAATAAATATTGATGAATATTTGAATAAATGAATGAATAAATACAAGAATGTTTGTTATAGTATTGTTATAATAGCAAAAAATGTAAACAATTTAAGTGTCTATAATAAGTGTAAGGTTATATAAATCATTGCATAGCCTCAGAATACTAAGAGGTGGATCTATTGGCACAGATACAGAACGTTCTCCAAGATATATTAAGTGAAAAAAGCAAATTGCTCTTTTCAAAAGAACATAGTATTTTTAAAAGGTTTATACCATACCTAAATAGTTAGAGTGCTCTGTACATAGTGCTTAGATGAATGGAGTCATCCCTGGTGCTTCTGGCACAGATTTTTGGGATCCTCACCAAATGCCAGGGCTTCATCTGATTGGAAACACCTGTAGACCAAATTGATGCCCACTGGCTCCTTTTGGTTTCCTTCTGGCTGCTTCATTTGTATTTATAGACAAACATAATGGAGGAGTATATGGACATGGAGATGAAGGTGGGGTTGGGTTTGTGCTCTCTCCCACTCAAAGGTACCAAGTCCAGCCAGATTTACTTTGTTTCACTTGTGTGTTCTGTCTCTCACTGGAGGACTTCATGTTTTCTAGTGGTTCTCAAACTTTAGCATGCATAAAGAATTACCCAGAGGGCTTGTTAAAACTAAGGTTTCTGGATCCTATTCCCAGAGATTCTGACTCAGTAAGACTGTGGTGGGCCCAAGAATTTGTATTCTTAACAACTTCCCAGGTGATGCTGATGGTCTGGAACTCTGCTTTGAGAATCGCTACTTTAGTGGAGTAAACTTGTCTCTCCTTTCTCCATGGACAAGGGATCCTGCAGCAAGTGTCATGAAGTCATATAAAAAAGCATCCATCCCTTTTGTTATCTCTCAGTCCAAAAGCCTTTGATTTCACTGCCCGACAAGCTCTTGGCAATCTCTGCTTTAGAGAGGCAGTGAGTAGCCATTTGGAATGTCTCTACTATGCCTCGGACTGGCTCCAGGGTTCCAGCCCCCAACCCTGCAGTGTATACACAGCATTCTATACATAACCTCTAGCAGGAATTTGGGCTGTCAGATGTGGGAGAGGATGCATCCCTGCATTCTCATCCTGTCACCAACATTATGCTCCCTACCCACATGTGACATCCTGGGGACGACCGCAGGAAGAGTGAACATAGGGACTCTCTAGTGAGGCATGTTACTGAAAGAAGGGATCTGGGCCCTGTGGAAAATTTCCTGATATGTCAGTGAATCCTTTCTGCTATTTTCTCTACCCCCTCCTCTTCATTTTCTTCTTCCCTTCTTTCCCCCAATATTGACTGAATATATTCTCTGTGCCAGGGACTACATTGTGGAACTTAGGGACAACAGATGTAGAAAATATGGTCCCCACTCTCCAACAGGGAGGAGATAGATAGCTAAGTGCCTACTAAAGAAGATTAAAAGCAATAGGTGCTAAAATGCAAATACATGGAAGTAGAGGGAGCACAGAGGTAGGAACAATGAATTCTGACCAGAATAATTATGGAAGACTTCAAAATGTGGGTGCCATTTTAGCTGGCCTCAGGAGGAGAATAGGGAGAACAAGTATAGGCAGTCTATACTTTGGGGAACAGAAAATACTAGTCTCCTCCTTTAATATGGTGCCCTTTTGTGCTATGGAGTTGGGGAAGAGGAAATGGGGAAACTGTATTTCCAAGCTTTTACTTAATGCCATCAGGAGCATCAGATCTTCCCAGCTACAGCCCTACCTTCCAGGAGTATTTCTCAGCTTCTTGGATTTGTAGTTGCTGCTATGATCTATTTCACTCTGGGCCAAGTATCCAAATAACCATTGTGCACATGCAGGCTAATAACAGGGGAAGCCCATGAATAATGTTCATGGTTTAAAATCCCAAAGAGGGTCTTTCTAGGGAAAGAGGTCCAGTTTTTCAAATGCAGGGCAACAAGCGCAATCTTACATATCCATCTTTCCATACTTCAGCCTTACCAGACGTGTGGGTTTTTTCTTTTTTTTTAACCCGTACCCAGTGACATAGGAAATGGAGCAGTTACTTTTCTGGATATCTAAGGCAAAACTGCAACACAGAAAGCCTTCTGGTGACTCTGAACTTCTACTCTGCTATCTGATTCCTAACTGTGTGACACTTAGCAAGTTACTTTATCTCTCTGTGCTTTAATTTTCCTCATCCATAAATGGGGATCAGAATAATAAACTCATGGAATTGTGAGAATTAAACGGATTAATACATGTAAGCACTCAATAACTATTAGATTTGTTTTTAATATATTGACATTTAAAGCAAGCAAATGTATTTTTAGGCAAATTGGCCCTACAAGGCTCATATTTCCATTTTTTTCATGTCTTTAATTCCGAACTCTTTATCTGGATTTCATGAGGCCCCTTCCTAGAATAGGCCATGTACAATGTCTGCCTGTTCAACAAGGCAGACCCCTCATCTATTTCTGTGCTTGAGCGGCTCTTCAGGTATTTGAGAGCTTGAGAAAGAAAACTCTCCTCTTTCCTATATGTTGGGAGTCTCTAATCTTCAATACCTACCCAAAATTGTTTATCAGGTTCAAAGCTCTTCAAAAATAGAGGAGAAGGTATATAAGATCCTGAGGGGTAATTTACAACACAAACGATCATCTCAGAAGTCTTGAGTTGTCCCTTGTTTTAAAGGAGTATGGAACGATAAATTCATGGACTCTTGAGTCAGCCTGGTCTAAATTCTGCCTCTGCTTTGTGATCTGGGCATGTACCTTAACCACTATTTGCCTCACTTTACTTATCTGAAAAAATGGAAATGATAAAAGTGCATACCTCAAAGGGTTGTTGAGAGGACTAAATATTTTTTGGGATAACACATTATTAGTATAGTGCTTGGTTCATAACAAGCACTCAATAATATTAGCTTTTGTAGCATAACGTAAAGAAGACCAGACTGAAGGTTGAAGTGACAAGAGTTTTAGTTCAAATGTGTCACTAATGATCTTAGGGTATTGGGGTCTCAGTTTCCTTTCTGTAAAATAAAGGAATAGGAGGAGATGATCTCAAAAGGTTCTTCCTGGGTCTAAGTGGCTGATTTTGGCCTGTCATCTTTCTTTTCAGAGGATGGAACAATAGCCAATCTCTCTCTCTGTCTTTCTTTCTGGGATTCAGAGAACAGACTGCAGACCCAGGAAAAGCTTTCTTTTGTTTGTCTGTTTTGACCATTGCTTCTAGCCATACTGATTCTCAGGGATGAGGGCTGACCTAGTTCTTTCTCTTTCATGGGCCTGAGTCCATTTCTGTTTTAGCAGATGCTCTGGGCTTGCTCTGATACTTTGTTATTTTGACATCCACCTAGGATCAGTTATGGCCTTTCTTGGGCCTCGATATTCTCAGTTGTAGGGACTGGATGATCTCTAAGGTTCCTTCTAATTCCAATGTCCTGTGTGTCCATGGGTCTTAACTGGTGGTCTTTTCCAGCTAATATTTGGCTTTCACTGCTACAAAGCTGGATGCATTCAAGAGCAGTGTGGGCAACAAAGATTTCAGCCAATGGCTATGACTGCAAATGAAGCAGCTGTGATGTCAAGAAGCATCACCATAATTTAAGGTTCAAACAGCATAAAGTAGAATTTTATAGAAGGTAGGCTTTTGGAGGCATTTATGGAAGTCACAATGGGACATTCTGAAGATATAATAATGCCTTAATACAAAATTTCCTGGCTTTCTTTTGAGTCACTGGAACACAGTGTTTATGTTTCGTAATGGTAATCACATGCAATTCTTCTAAATCTGGGATCTAATGGATGCAAAAATTGGTCCAAATGTCAATTTTAAACATATGTTTTTTATATTGAATAGACCTGTTGGTTCCAAACACCAGTTAACTCTTTGATGAAATTAGAGTCTGATTTTTTTTTCGGAGGTGATTCTGATTGGTATTCAAGATGAGGAGAAAAACTTAGATCATTCCAGCTATGAGGTAAGCAGAGGAAGACCACTTCCTAAAGTAAGGCATGAAGGCCAGGGATAGCTCAGTGAATATTGCTCACTCTGAGGAATGGAGGGAGTTAGGAAGCTGTCCGGCAGACATTGGTAGGATCTGGAAATTTGAAAATTGGACAGAACAATGGAAGCCAATGTGAGAACCCTTTCATGGGGACTTTAAATGCAGATGGAGAACATACTGATTTTGTTGGTCATTAATAGTCATTCTGAATTTCAAAATGACCATTTTCATTTTTTTCTAATGATGTGAAACAGTTTCACTCAGTCCTCAGAGAGCAATTAACCAGACATTTTGCTGGTGTCCAACAACTGTGCTTGTTGTTTTGTCTGAAGAAAAGGAGGCTGGGAGTTGACTTAGCCTTTCAGGACAAGAAGAAATTTATAGTTTAAAAAGTAACAGAAATAAGGGTTAGACATAAGGCTTTAAATGCCAGGATATCATAGTTAGAAGAACTGGCAAAAACCATGATACTGAGGAATGGGTGGCATCTGCTCTGAAGATCTGACAACTACCACCTGTTTTATCCTACCAAGACACTGAGGACAATTTGATTCTTAAAGTTCTTTCCCACTTGGTGCTTCAAATAACACTGCCATGACTCACAACCATTTGATATTTAAATTGGAATTGCCTTTTGAGCCAGTAAAGTCATGGAACAAATCCACCTCATAGTCATAACCTGGGATTTTTTCACGCCAAGTGAAACTTCCCAGTTTAATTATTCATTCTATTTATTAGTCTTGGCTCTAAATAACTTTTCGCTATTTCAAAAAATCCAACTCACTACTAACAGATAAAGATTAGTGATGGATAAGGTACCAAAGAATGTGCTGTAAACTAAGAAAACAGTTCCTAAAGAGACATTTCCAGATATTTTGAGCAAAAGCAACCTCAATAAAAGAACTGTAGAGCCTTCTGAAGTGACTTTTTTTTTTGAAGATAACTCCCTTCATTTGTGTATATAAGTTCTGCAATGTTTGATAACATGTTAGTCTGTTGACTCCTAAGTTTACTTTGTATGTGAGGTTGTTCCTCCCCATGAGCCCCTCTTAGATGTTAATAGTGCAAGTATAATGGTTTATTGAAAGAGTTCAACTTCATGGGGTCACCCACTGAAAACAACTTCACACTATGTATGTTTTTTACTGCTGCCTTTAAAACTCACATTCCTATCCCTGAATGTTATATCAAAGCAGATTTCTTACCTTTTAGGAATTAATGAACAATTTTATTTTCAGGTTTTAAAAAGTCTAGCCAATCTTATGTCAAAACTAGTTTTTCATCCAATTTAATTCATATCAGTTTAGGCTTGACATAAATCAAAAAACTGTAGTAGGGCAAGAGGCTTCATATTTTTGTTTATTTGCTTGCTTGTTTGATTTTTATTTAATCCTATTTTATACTAATTCCTGAAGGAGCAGAGGGGAAGAAGAAAGGTAAAATGGGGACAAAAATGCCTGATTGGCTGGTGTACCCTCTCAGGGAGATGCCAAATTCTGGACTCTTCTCTTGTGGGACATTTTTGGGGTTCTTCTGATACTTTCCTCCTGGGAGCCTCCATGTTATGTTCTTTTCTTATGCAGGCAGCATTCTCTATGGCTGGCCACTTAAAACTCCTCTAAGCTTGTACTAATGATGTATCTCTCATGGCCTTTCTGTTGGGATGTGATTCTTTTAAGACAACTGAAACTTGGTTACCTTCTGTGGTATCTACTGTAGCCCAAGAGAAATAGGCACCCTTGTTCTTCCCTCAGTAGAGATGTAACTTGATAACACAATAGCGCTCTTACCTCATTCAATTGTTAGGGACAGCTCCAGCTTGCCTCCTCATTAGACCTTTCCAAGTGAAGACCAGATACTGGATTTGTGCCTGCCAAACTGCAGGGAATGCATGTCAATTCCTCCCAAGAGTCTCCTGATACTCTTCTATAGTGCTTCTGGGACCAAGGAACCCGGCCACTAAGCTTAGAGTGGAGAGGAAGAGCCTTCCTCCTGCCTCTGCTGCCAGGTGGACACAACTCTCTTCAGACATAGGTACAATCTCTCTCATCAACCTCCCAGTCCCCTCTTCTGTACAGACAGGAGATGGGCAATGGGTTGCCTCTTGTTTGGGTCCAGAACTTCTTTGGAACTACCCCTTAGAAAGTCTTGTATGGATGGGCTAGCTCTAACCTCTCTTTAAGATGTATGGTTGCTTTACACCCATTGACCACAGCTTTGGGGCCTCAGCTGAAATGGACAAGAGAAAAGTCCCACTTGTTACAAAAGCGAAGGCTCAATGAGAACCAGAGCCAAGGCAGAGCTGAAAGGAAATTCTCAGTTTATCATTAGAAAAATAATTTCAGACATAACTATTTCTTTATTGCTTTATTTTGGGTTAGTGGAGAACCCAGACAAACCTGTTAAGGAACAGGTCAGGTGGAAACCATTGAGGTGATGCTGGAAAGAGAGAGCACCTCCGATATGAACAGAGACTACTGATGGTAGTCTCCTTGAACTATGAAGGCAGAGTTAAGTGGAGAGGAATTTTACTAGAGATGGGGAAAAGGGGAAGGCCAGGGTTGGTGGTGAAACATCAGCAATCAGGTCAACAGCATAGGGGTCCAGGTCTGCCACCCAAGGCCAGGAGAAACAGAGATCAGAGTCAGGTAAGGCAAAAAAAGCATTACAGTTCTGAATCAATAGATGAGCGCTGGAGAATTAGTTCATTATCAGCAAAGAGGACGTCTAAGGCTTCAAGTGCCTGAAAACATCTTCACTCTCTCATGCATGCATACACGGGCCACAAGTGCCTCCTGAGTGCTGACTCTGTACCAGGGACTGTGGTAGGCACTGGGATTGCAGCAATGAATGCAATAGAGAGAAGAAATAAACCACATTCCAGGGACTAAAATAAATTCTATTTGGCTGGAGAACAGAGTATAAGAAGGATGGCAAGAGATCAGGGTAGAGATGTGGGTAAAGGCCAAATCATGTAGGTCCCTGTGGAACATTTTAAGGAATCTTAATTTTATCCCAGAGGCAATGAATTAAAGGGTTTTAAGAAGGTGTTAACAAGCACTGTGTTTCGGAAAATCAATTTGGCCTCAGTGTGGAAAATAGATTGAAAAAGAGGCATGGCAAAAGGGCAAAAATAAGCTAAGGAGACTTGGGGAGTGAGATGAAGGGGTAAATTAAGGTTTCTAGCTCAGACAAGTGGGCATTAGGGATGCCATTGGTGCAGATATGGACACTAGAGCAGATGCAAACTTATGGCAATGGATGGAGGGTAAGGGAATGGAAATGTTGAGCTTACATTTAGACATGCCTATGAAACATCCAATCAGCTATGTCCAATAGGAAGTTGAAGGTCATCAGAGAAAAATGGGCAAGCCATATATGTATATGTGAGTGACTAACATGTAGGTCATAAATGGAGATATGTGAGTAGATGAACTTACATAGGGTATATGTAGGTAAGACTGAAACAGGATCCACACATTTCACCTCTCACAAAAATCAACTCACAGTGGATGACAGACTTAAACCTAAGGCATGAAACTATCCGAATTCTAGAAGAAAATGTTGGAAACACTCTTACAGACATCGGCCTAAGCAAATACTTTATGAAGACCCAAAGGCAATCACAGCAACAACAAAGATAAATAAACGGGATCTAAGGCCGGGCGCTGTGGCTCACGCCTGTAATCCTAGCTCTTGGGAGGCCGAGGCGGGCGGATTGCTCAAGGTCAGGAGTTCAAAACCAGCCTGAGCGAGACCCCGTCTCTACTATAAATAGAAAGAAATTAATTGGCCAACTGATATATATATAAAAAATTAGCCGGGCATGGTGGCGCATGCCTGTAGTCCCAGCTACTCGGGAGGCTGAGGCAGGAGGATCGCTTGAGCCCAGGAGTTTGAGGTTGCTGTGAGCTAGGCTGACGCCACGGCACTCACTCTAGCCTGGACAACAAAGTGAGACTCTGTCTCAAAAAAAAAAAAATAAAAAAAAAATAAAAAAAAATAAACGGGATCTAATCAAATTAAAAAGCTTCTGCACAGCCAAGGAAACTCTCACGAGAGCAAAGAGACAACCTACAGAATGGGAGAAAACATTCACATGCTACACATTGGATAAAGGGCTGATAACTAGAATCGATATAGAACTCAGGAAAATTAGCAAGAAAAAAATCAAACAACCCTATCCAAATGTGGGCAAAGGACATGAACAGAAACTTTTCAAAAGAAGATAGACTAATACCCAACAAACATATGAAAAAATGCTCAACATCTCTAATTATCTAAAACCATAATGAGATAGCACTTAACTCCAGTGAGAACGGCCTTTATCAAAAAGTCTCAAAACAATAAATGTTGATGTGGATGTGGAGAGATAGGAACACTCCTACACTGCTGTGGGACTGCAAACTAGTGCAACCTCTGTGGAAAGTAATATGGAGATACCTGAAAGAGCTGCAAGTAGATCTACCATTTGATCCAGCAACCCCATTATGGGCATCTACCCGAAGGAAAAAAAGACATTCTATAAAAAAGACATCTGCACTCGAATGTTTATAGCAGCACAATTCAAAATTGCAAAGATGTGGAAACAACCCAAGTGCTCATCAATACATGTGTGTATTAATAAAATGTGTTATATGTATACCATGGAGTTCTATTCAGCCACAAAAATCCATGGTGATCTAGTATCTCTTGTGTTATCCTGGATAGAGCTGGAACCCATTCTGCCAAGTGAAGTACCCCAAGAATGAAAAAACAAGTACCATATGTACTCACCATCAAATTGGTTTTAACTGATCAACATTTAAGTGCATATATAGTAATAACATTCATCAGGTGTCGGGGAGGTGGGAGAGGGGAGGAGGGGATGGGTATATTCACACATAATGAGTGTGGTGTGCACCATCTGGAAGATGGACATGTTTGAAGCTCTGACTCTGGTGGGGCAAAGGCAATATATGTAACCTAAGCATTTGTACCCCTGTAATATGCTGAAATAAAAAATATTAAATTAAATAAAAGGAAAAGAAATGGGCCTAGGGAAAAAATCCTGAGGAATAATGATATTTATAAATTGGTAGAGGAAGAAGAGCTTACAGAGGGAAATGGAGTGTAGCCAGAGAGGTAGGCAGAAAGCCAGGAAAGAATGATAGCTTAAAGTCAAGTATCTATTAACTTCCTTTTCCATTGGGCTTCATCTTCCTGTGGGTCCTGACAGTGTTGAGCCTTCCTGAAACTAGGTTTACCTAATGTTACCAATAGATTTAGGAATGTATTTGTTAATACTTTACAATGATTTCTTGGGGCAGCTGGAAGCAAACAAGGCAATTTGTTTATTCCCTATGTCTATGTAAAGTCCCCCAGCATATCTCATTGAGAAGGCCTAGGTCAGTGGTTCTCAACCATGGCTGTAATAATACGGGGAGATTTCAAAAATATCCCCAAATTCTGATTTTGTTGCCTGGGAAATGGAATTTTTAAAAGCTCCCCAGGTGATTCTAAATGTGTAGCCAAGCTTGAGAACAACTAACATAGAACCTACTTAATTAAAGTGGCTTTTCATTTTGCCTCAGTGTTTCCTAATAAAGGACATATATTAATCTCTAGAGAACTGCTTTGTTTAGCTTAATGGAAAAAGTGAAAAGTTTGAGCAGGCTCTTAAGGGATGCAAGTGATCCGAGGCATGAGATTGTCCATTTGTGGGGATAATGAAGATGCTGGTGGGGTCACAGCAGATGGATTCATGTGTGTTGTTGAGTACTTTGACACATCTTATCTAAATTGTCCATGGGTGGCCAGTGACGTAGGCTGGCTCTCTAGCAGCAGCACCAAACAGAAAATCAGAATCCTGTTCTCCAGAATTACTGACCCACTACTTGGGTAACTGCTTAATATTAAGCCCAGGAAGTGGTGAAGAGGTTGAAATCTGTTTTTGGCCCTTGCTTGTCAAATCATTTTATCAACAAATCAACTCCACAATATTTAACAATCTGGTAACTGCAAGGCATGATGCTTACCCTTCCTTAAAAGGCATGTTAGGAAAGCTGTTTGTGTGATCCTATTTTTAACATTTTACTCATATTATTAGAAGAGTGTGGGTGGCATTCTACTTCAGGGACTTTCCCACCTACCTCTTACCCACTCTGTCTCTCCTCTTTTCTTTGTTCCTGGTTCTCTCTGCCCCCACGCCACCCTTCTTCACTCTCCCCACATTTCCTTCTCTTTTCTTTTCTTTCTCCCATAGATCTGCCTCTTTCAATTTTCCCTAAACACTTTGCCTCTTCTTTTTTCTTTTAACCTCCGTACTCATTCTTGGTTTTACCCACCCTTAGCTATACCTTCCTTAGCTCTGTCTTTGGTCATTCACCCTGCACCTTTCAGCAGTCTTCCTTCATCTTTAAGAGAAGGCATCATGGGAAAAAAAGCCCTGGTGTGGAGAAGTACGAAACTGCAGTTTCAGGCTCTGCCCTGTCAGTTGTATTACCTGGGATAAGCCACTTATACATTCTGGGGCTCAGTTTCTTCACATGAAAATAAAGGTGGTATGGATCAGTGGTTATGAATAGGCTAGAATTATCTCTTTTGTTCACTGTGTATGCTAAGTAACTACAAGAGTGCAAGGAACATAAGAAGAAGTCAATAATGTTTGTTGAATAAATGAATAAATTTGTTGGTTGAATAAACCATCAATGGCAGAGCACATACATTGAACCATTTTTTTAGCAGTGGGGTTGGGTTTGGATTTATTCATACATATGTGTTCCCCTAGTTTCTCTTGTGCCTAAAAATACACATTTGTGTGAAGTTTGAACAAGGTCGTGAGCAAGATCTGTCATCTGAAAGTGGTGTGACATAAATTGGCCCATGTGGTAAAGGGCTCATGACCTGGGCCAGCATTGGACCATAAGTAGGTAGTAGGCCAAATGCAATTATGGTTGGCTTGACCATTCTCTAAAACCATTTACAAGTGTGTCTTAAACACATTTTTGAGGAAATCAAGAGCATATGAACAAAGCAAAAGAACCATTACTTAAAAATAGACTACATGAATAGAGAACAGAATCCAAAGGATCTTGGAGCAATAAACCAAAGATATAAAACATAAACTTTTTCAAAAGTACATACATAACTTAAATAGATAATAGTTACTCTCTGAAAATATAGTCTGCAAGATGGAAGGAAAGTTAAACATCAAGAAAATTAAGTATACAAAAGCAACTAGTCCATAGCACATTAAGACTTATAATCCAGTTAGGAAACAGCAAATTTGAAATGCACAGCCATTTCAAATGCATTCACCATGTTATAATTGAATTCTAGATGTAAAAAGGAAATATCAGGATAATTAAATTTCAGGTTGTGTGAACTTAAGGACTATACTATAAACTATCAAATTAAAAAGGAGAAACAAGAACAATATGAGGAAGAGGAATAGCTCTTCTTTTAGAAATAATCTTTATTTAGGACTCAGATAACTCATTGGATAGAGAATTATTTATTAATTCCCTTTAAATAATGAAGAAACAGATTATAAATGTAATAGTTTGGAGTGGGGTAAATGTTTAGAATCCTGTAGTTGTAAAAATAGTTTTCTCCTTCTTAATTGTAATTAAAAAGGCTTTAACATTAGGCTATCTTTCTACTGAGACTCTAGGGTTCAATTGTTAAAATTCAGTTTCTCAAAGATGAACTTTATTCCTCTGAAAGGTGCTGCATAAGTCAAACTCTGAACAATACAGAAGCATTATCTTTATTAAAACATCATGTTTGTACAAATTACTTAAAAACTAAAGTGAGGATATTGAAACTGACTTGTCCATGTCCAAGTATTTAAATTCAGAATTATTTGAACTAGACATAATTTCCAAGAAGCTGGGCAAGAGGTCTTTCTCCCCTATAATAATTCAATTTAAAGACTTATCATGTATTTAAGAGATTCCAGGCGCTGCTCTGGGCATTGGAAATACAGATACGGACAACATATAGTCCCTGTATTCCAAAGCTCACAGGGGGACAAAAAATGCCCACAAATCACTATAACATAATGACAGTTATATATTCCATAAAAGGACAAAGGACAAAGCATTATGGCTGCAGAGAAGACAAGGAAGGACATATTATTATTCACTTCTAAAAGGTCTTATAAAACCTTGGCTGTAATCTTGATTATCTGATGACTTAGTGAATGGTGCTAGACAGACAGAAGTATTAATATATTGTTGACAGTGGGTTGGCAAATTACTTGTTCACTCCATCTCCTTGTGTAATTTCAGAGTTTCAGAGCTGAATACTTGCTATTTCTAACCTTTACGTAAAGGGAGCAAGAGCTCCTTTGAGTACTGACACGGGCATGCCACAGCAGGAATCCTGTGTGAGCACACTGCGAAGCTGAGATATTAGGCCCATTCCTCTCCCCTTAATTCCACAACAAAGTACTTCAGCATCTGGATCCAGCTTGAAAGGGTCAAGAAGAACAAGCACATTAATCTTACTGTGATTCTCTTATTTCCCTCACTGTGGCAGGTAAGAAGGAGATCAATCTTTCAAGTCATCTCTTACTAGATCCGTATTGAATTTCTCAAACAGTAGATTCCCACATCATCCCTGTGCCTACAGAGCCCCCAAGCTCACCTTCCTCACCCACTTGCAGTAGATGCTCTCAGATCCTATTTTCCTACAAATTTTTAGGCCATTTGATATGAGTATCCTAAACTTTCATTCCAGCAACCTCAAAATCTTTACCATCTTACAGTGTACTGGTTGAGAGTAGAGATTCTGGAATCAAGTTACCTGGAAATAAATCTTGCTTAGAGAACTTCCTGGCTTTTAGACCTGAGGCAAGTTGTTTAAAACTCTGATCTGTAAAATGAGGAAAAGAATAGTACTTACCTTACAGTGTTGTTGACAAGATTAAATGAAATACTTCTAAACTACTTAGAATAGTACCTGCTACTTCACAAAAGTGAAAAATAAAAAGAATAGGTATCATTATAATCCCTCCATTGCTGAGAATGAAGAGAAATTTCTTATTTGTTAGGGGTCCCCTTTCCTCTGGCCTCCTTTAGAAGTTGGCCCCTCTAATTACCTGCATCTCATTACTTATTTCTAGAAGGTCTATTCCTTCATTGCTTTAAAATTCCAGTTTACAAACAAACCTATTTTCTCATTCCGGCTATAGTACCGTGGCTCTCCGCGCAGCACTGACAAACTACTTGGAAAAAATATCTATAACCCCTGCCTCCTTTTAAAATCACCTGCCCACTAGTTTCCATCGAATCAATCTGAGCAAATGTTCTTGCACTTTCTCATCACTGGTGAGCTTCTTCATACCAAATGTGAAGGCTTTTCTTGGTCATTCTTCTTCTCCACCTCTGCATTTAAAGTTGGCAATTGAACACAGACCAGCAATCTCCTTCTTCTTGAAACTCTCTTCCTCCACCTTCTTCCTTCCTCTCAGACTGAGCCTCCTCTGTTCTCTCTCTTAGACATTGTCTTTTCTCAAGTTGTCCTCAGCCTGCTTCTACCAGGTCTTCTCTTCAGCAATACCACCTACTCCCATAGTTCAGCTCTGCATCTGACTCCCCAGCCATATCCCCGGCCCAATATCCGATAAAATCACACACTAGTACTTCCCACTGAGTAGGTCAGTTGCACCTGCATTTCTTGCTGCACTTAAAAATCCAACTTGTCCAAGTTTAATCATTCTTCCTGAAAATGTTCTTATTTGATTTACTTATTCCTGTTGGTGCAACCTCTTCTCATACTATTCCCTCTCCTCCTGTGTTTCAGTCATGTTGGCCTTCTTTTTGTTCCTTTAAAATGCCGCTTTCCAGCCTGTTATCTCTATTAGAAAATTTCCCTCTTTTCCTAGCCCAGTAAACTTCTTCAGCTCAAATGTCACTTTCTCAGGGAAGTCCTTAATGTCTCCCATCCTTATTAATGCTTTCTCACGGTAGCATTTATAGTTCCTTCAAAGCACTTAAAATAGCTGGTAATTTTACATTTTTTTCTGTGATAATTTGGTTGACATCCACCTCAGCCCCCAGATTAAGCTCCATGAATTAGGAGCTCCAGGGACTAGTTTTGAGCCAAATTGTGCCTCTAGTATCTGGCTTATGACAAGTCTTCTGTAGGTATTCATTGACGAATAAAAGAACAAATGAATGCAAAGGCATGAAACAGTATATTTGAGGAACTATAGTTTCATGATTGAAGCATAAAGGGAGCTGGGTGAGGGCGTGGGAGAGGGGAAGCAGCAAGAGATGGCACTGAAGAGGGATGCGGGGGTCCGCTCACTACAGGCCCGGTAAGCATTTTAACAAAGCTTGATCTTTATCCTATAAGTGGAAATGAGTCCATTGAAAGTTTCAATCAGGAGAGTAAGACAATCAATTGTATGTTTTAAGAAGATCGCACTGACAGTGCTGCAGAAAAGAGAGATTGGAGAAAATGCATACCTCTCTAGATAAGACAGAATGAAGACTTGGACTACATGTTTGGGTTGCTTGTTGTGAATATCTTCTGGTTTTGCCTGCTCAACATCAACTCCCATTTCTTCTGACAACAGCACTCCTGTTTTCCTTTTGTAAAAATATATCTTCCCTACTGGATGCTGTTTGGTTAAGACTGTCAATAAAGATGCACTGCCCTCCCACCAAGGGGTGGGAATATGATCCAAGCTAAGCCAATCAAATGTCCTCTCTCTCTAATCTGAGATTCGAACTGAGTGACAAAGACTAAACAGACTGTAGCTCATTCATCCCAACTGTGGCCTCTGAAGAGGCTGTTCATTAATTCCTGCTCCATGAATCCCCAGAGATATCCAATTTCTTACCTTTCCTTGGTAGCTTAGCTTTTTAAAATTGTCTGTGTGCTACCCATATCTTTCCAATAAACTCCTTTTTTCATTTGTTAGCCAGAGTTGGTTTCTGTTGCCTACAACCCAAGAACCCTAGCTGATACTGCATTGTATCCCAAACTTGCCTGAATATAAATATCATCTAAGGTGCTTGTTAAGAATACATATTTCTGGATCCTACCCAAGCCAAAATTACTGAATCAGAAACTTCAGGGTAAAGAACCAGGAATATTTATCATTAATCAATTTTGATACGTTTTAATAACGAGGTAAATTTGTGAAACACTGAACTAGGGAAAAGATGGTGGGGAAAGAAAATGGAAAAAATTGACAGACATGGTGGTAAGTGGCATACAGTGAATGAGGGAGAGGGGCCTGACTTGAGTGACTGTGAGGATGATGACGCTATGAAATCTGAGGAGAAGAACTGTATGGGGAATTGATTAATTCAGTTCTGGGATATGTAGATTTTTAGATACTTCAAGACATTCAAGGGCAAATGGGAGGCTAGTAAGTGGTTCTGCCACTTACTAAATGTGTGACCTTGGGCAAGTTACTTAGCTTCTCTGTATAATGGGGATAATAATAATAATAATAATGCTCATAATAATTATAATACCTATTCAAAGGATTTTTATGGCATATATAAAGCATTTAGAACTATGCCTGGCACATGATAGGTACTACATAACTGTTAAAGAAATGAACGAAATAAAGTTGGATGCAAGGGTCTGCCTTTTAGGGGAGAAATTCTGGCAGGACATGAAGACTTGTGAACTACGATTCTAGAGGGAGTGATTGAAGTCATGGAAGTGAATGATGAAATGACGCGTTTACCTGTAGTATAAAAAACAGAAGGACCGCCTACTAGGTGGACTTTTCTCTTTTTTTAATCTATCAGAATTCTTCAATTACCCTATTTTATCAATTCTATGATGCCTTTTTTTCACATTTTTAACATTTCTGGAAAAGGGATGCCTCTCACCATCAATGATTTGTCACAGTTTAATTATCAGAGTTCTTTCTTTTTTAGTGGTGCATAAAATGATGATGTGTCTTTCAGCAGACAGCAACTCAGATTTGATGAGATATGAGAAGTGTGATCTCTCTTCTTTGAACTTCCAAGACACTCTATATAAGCCTCTCCTATAACATTTATTTTAGTCTGCCCTATATTAGAGTTGTTTATCAGCTACTAGACTCCAAGGTCTCCAAGGGTCAAGAAATCCCTGACTCTCCTTTTTGTTTCTCTAAGTACACACTAAAACAGTTTTGCCTGTAGAAGTCCCTCAATAAAAATTGCTTGAATTAAATTGAATTCCAATGCAGGACATAAATTATTTTTAGAATTTCTAATATTTTGCAATTAGCCTCATTGCCGTTCCTGGCTTTTTGTTATTATTTATTTATTTAGAGATAGAGTCTCACTCTGTTGCCCAGGTTAGAGTGCAGTGATGCAATCATAGCTCACTATAGCCTTGAACTCCTGGGTTCAAACAATCTTTCCACCTCAGCCTCAGGAGTAGTTGGGACCGCAGGCATCTGCTACCACGCCTGCCTAATTTTTCTCTTTTTTGTAGAGATAGCATCTTATTCTTGCTCAGGCTGATCTGGAACTCCTGGCCTCAAGTGATCCTCCCTCCTAGGCCTCCCAAAATGCTGAGATTACAGGCATGAGTCACTGTGCCCAGTCTGTTGTAGTTAATTTGACATGCATAAACACACACTTGTTTTCAGATTATTAACATTACACTTGATTCAAAGCATTTATATTGTGAATTCCCAAGGTAGTTGATTATAAGAACTATTTCAAGAAAATATATTTCCAGCATTCCTAGAAATACTTAAAAGATAGGACCGCAAATCTTACCCCAACATTATACTGAGAACAGAGAACAATGTTTATATACATATTAATAATTGTATGATTGAAGTAGATTCTGATTCTTTCTGCATGATCTTAGTTTGCACTGTATGTTCTTTCTACCTGTCAATGAAGCTTTACTCCTTTTCCTGGTTTACATGTGGGACTTTGGGTGGCCATTACCTGTGTGTTTGGTTTCCTGGGAACCCCACAGGTCAACTACATGCTCAGACATGCATCTTCATTGAAGTAAAGGCTCATCTCCTCTCCAGGCCTACCCGTGGCACAGAACACACACCTTGTAAATTCTCTTGGTGTGTCCCAGCTGAACCGCTACCATCCTTCTCTTTACTACTTCCAGTCCTGCCATCACATTGCTCCAGCCCTAATCTTACTTCTCACCTTTAGATCTTCAGATCCTATGAAGTCTCCCCTCTTTTCCAAGGCCAGGGTTACTGAAGCCTCTCTAGTGACACAATAAGAAAGAAGAGCTTAATTGCTATCACCAATGATTGCTATTTTGTTTCTCTTTACTCTCTATAGCTCTTCCTATGCTGGTTGGGGAGCTGGCTTTTCATCCTTATTGGGACTTCTTTTCCCCAGGTGAACATCCAGGTATGTCTCTGTCCAGTCGGTCTTCTATCTCCTTATTCTTTTTTTTTTTTTTTTTTTTTTTACAAAGCTAAATTTATTTCATTTGGGGACTTTTTAAATCTTTGCTTAAGAAGCTTTTCTACTTTTTTTTTTTTTATTTCGGCATATTATGGGGGTACAGATTTTAAGGTTTCAATAAATGCCCTTTCCCCCCTCCCCCACAAGTCTGATTCTCCAGCATGACCATCCCTCAGATGGTGCACATGCCACTCATTATGTATGTATATACCCGTCCCCCTCTCCCCTCCCCCCTCCCCAATACCCTGTTACTGTAGTATCTATGTGTCCACTTAGGTGCTACTCAGTTAATACCAGTTTGCTGGTGAGTATATGTGATGCTTGTTTTTCCATTCTTGGGATACTTCACTAAGTAGTATGGGTTCCAGCTCTAACCAGGAAAATATAAGATGTGCTATATCACCATTGTTCCTTAGAGCTGAATAGTACTCCATGGTATACATATACCACATTTTATTAATCCATTCTTGGATTGATGGACACTTGGGCTGTTTTCACAGCCTTGCAATTATGAATTGTGCTGCTATAAACATTCAACTGCAGGTGTCTTTTTTGTAGAGTGTCATTGGATCTTTTGTCCTTATTCTTTTTATAGTACAATCTGGCATGGTGATCTTGTTCATTGACTATTGTCCTTCACAGAACTCACCAAGGATCCAAGGGTACTTTGAGTACTCTTAGTGTTAAGTAAGTGGGGATACAGGTACAAGATGATCATGGTGGGAATATGTAGGCTCCTCAGTTCCATCATTTATCTTCTCCCATAATCTTGAGAGAATTTTCAATGGATCCAATGCCCACTCAGATTCAGACTCATCCTGTCCTCCAAGCCTTACCTCTCAAAGCATCCTACACACTACCTCTTCCCCACAGGCTTCCTCAACATTATCCAAACTCCCCCTGCACTCAGGCACCTCTCAATCTTTGTTCCCACTGTTTACTTAAATCTAAGATTTTCTTTCCTCCTTTCTGGCCATTGAAATCCTACTCATTCATCAAGCCTGACTCAAGCAGCATCTCCTTCATGAAATCTCTATCTCCACCTGGAAATAATTGTCTCTTTCTCTATTCTCCTACAATACTTTGCTTGCATTGCTGTATCTGTACTTACTTTACTGTGTGTCGAATAATTATCTGTACTTAAATATCTAATTCCCCATAAAATTATAAGTTCTTTGTGGTCAAGGACACCATTTTTTCTCAGTATTCCTTATAGCACCCCCTCTACACATACACACACACTTTGTAATGTTTGTTAAATGGATGACTACATGAAGGTAAAGAGTTTGTTTACAATGACCCAAGTATTATAAAATTAAGTAGTGAGCCAGAAGGGTAAGTTGAATACACCTGGAAACCCTTCCAATTTTGAATTCTCTCAAATTAACAGGGAAGTCTGTCAGTTGCAGAAGAAAGTACACTGTCTGAAAATTAAGGGATTTGGATGTTTGTCTTGGTTCTGCCTTTAGTGGGTCATGTTTCCTCTCTGGCTTAGTTTCCTCATAGCTGAGATGAGGGGGTTGCTCTAGATCACCATTTCCCAAACCTTTTTAATTTTTGCAGTATCTACACGATACTTGTGGTTCATTTGCTCAATAGTTTTCTTTAAATCACTCTAGGCCTAACATTACTACCAACTTTAGCCTCATAATTAATATTAATAAGACTATCTGTGAAATTGTGGTTTCGTTTTGGTGGCTATAATTTTTTGTTAACATACATTAAAGTAAATATAACTATAAAAGTAAAAATAAAAATCTGTGTTCCATTAAAATAACTTCTTATGCGACTAGTGAGGCATATAGACCTCACATAGACCATAGATGGCACATAGACCATGCTTTAGGAGGCACTGGCCTAGACTCTCCCTGAAGTCCCTTTTAGCTTTAAGAGCTTTAAACTCTTCTCTGGGGAAGTTATGCCCCCTCTTGAGCCATTTAGCAAAACGCATTAAATGAATCTTTAATGGGCCTGATTCAGCATTAGCCTCAGGGAATAGAAAGTAACTTAATAAGCCTTCCAGCACCTCTAATGACTGGGATTCCACCCTCTTTATGCCTCCCCTCTGAGCACAGTGCTGTTTGCACATTCTGCCTTTTCTTCAGCCTCCGCTTTCCTGCAGGGCCCTGTATGTGTCTGCCTGCCCAGATCTCCCCTCCGAGGGCTGTTTATGTTTGCACACTCGGCTTGTCCTGTGCACTTGTCTAACTAAACTTCCCTTTGAGGGCTGTATATTTTGGCAAGTCTGGCTCTCTGTGGGATTTGTTTGTCCATTAACACCTCTTGTCTTGTATTTATACCAAAGTCTTTGCTGCCTTTGCCTCAAGCAAAGAAGCCCACACTATTCTATTCTTAACTGTTCTTCTGTGTATTTCCATTTATTTTCTATACTTTCCTCAATGCACATGTATAAAGTTTATAATAAGAAAAACTATAAATTTTAGTTTTTAAAAATGTGAAGAGGACATCTGGTTGCAGATGATGGAATAGAGGCATTTTAACTTCATTCTTTGCTTTCGAAACCCATTTGACAACAACAAAAAGAATGGAAAGCAGCATTAAGAAGGCCTATTATCAATGACACAAGGAATGGCCACAATATCAAGCACTGTAGTTATAAAACACACTTACCAAGTGTCAAGCTTGCTCACTTGAGGTAGAATAAAGAGTCCTGAAAAAAATATCATAGCCTTGAAAGCATACCCTTGTTAGCACTGAGAAATCTAAGGGCATAAGTGGGCCACCAGAGAACTGGAGAATGTCCTTATAGAGACTGCTCCTCGCCACAGAAAAAATTAAGTTGAAGAAGAAACCATGTTCAACTCCTACTTTATTTTCCACGTGCACTTTTAGCCAAAAAAGACAGATGGGCATAAAGAGAGGGGTGAGCTCATCAGAGAGGAACATAGAGAGTCTAGGTCTGAGGGAAATTGCTGTGAGCTACACTGACCCCTGGAATGCAGAGAACAAAGAGGGGACATACTCTCGCAGCACAGGAAATAGGAATTTGGTGGAAGGAGGTATGAACAACAAATCCTAATAGAAATAATACACTGTCCCCAGACATATACTTCTTTAGCAACTAGATGGCCCCATTCAAGAATGAGTAATAATCAGAATAGAAGAAATAAAACTGTCATTATTTCTGAAAATATTATTGTGTATGGAAGAAAGTCAAAATAATCTATAAACTATTAGAATTAATAAGTGAATTTTGTAAGGTCACTGGATATAAGGTCAACATACAAAAATTAATTTGATTACTATCTACTAGCAACGACTACAAAGAAAATAAAACTTTAAGAAAGATATAACTTCAACAAATATCAAATACCTAGGAATATATCTAATGAAAGGGAGTAAGATCTCTATTGTGAAAACTATAAAACATTATTGAGAGGAACTAATACATCTAAATAAGTGAAAGGATTTACCATATACATGGAATGAAAGACTCAATGTTGTAAAGATGTTAATTTGCCCTAAATTAAACTACAGATTAAATGTAATCTCTCAAATTTTCAGCAAGTTCTTTTGTGGAAATTAATAAGCTGATTCTAAAATTTATATGAAAATGCAAAAAGCCAAAAATATCCAAGGTAATCTTGAAGAAGAAAGCAAAGCTGAAAGAGACTTATATTACCATATGAATATTTACTATAAAACTATAGTAATTAAGACACTGAGGTTTTGGTGCAAAAATAGACAAAACAACAAATGAAACATAATACTGAGTCCAGAAACAGACCCTGACATATATATGATAACATGATCTATGAGAAAGGCACCAAAGCAGTACATTGGGGAAAGGATGATGTTTTTCAATAAATGGTGCGGATTCAATTGGATATCCATATGGAAAATGTTTATTGATTCCTACCTTGTACCATACAATAAAACCATTCCATATGGACTGTAGATCTAAGTACAAAAGGCAAAACAAGAAAGCTTTCAAAGAAAACGTAGGAGAATATCTTGTCATAGTAGAATATAAAAACATTTCTTAAACAAGACACAAAGAATGCTGATCATAAAGGGAAAATTGATAGATCAAGTAATGTTTAAATTAAGAGTGTGTGTTTACCAAAAGACACCATTAAAGGAATGAAAATGCAAGAAGTGACTGAGTGGAAAAGATATTCACAGTACATGTATCGGTCAAAGGATTCATATCCAGAATACATAAAGAAAAAGATAGACAATGTGATAGAAAAATGAGCAAAAATCTTGAACAGACACCTCATAAAAGTAATTATCCAAATGGCAAATCAACATAGGAAAAGGTGCTCAACTTCATTAGTCATCAGCGTATTACAAATCCACAAGCATGGCTAAAATGAAAAGAAAAAAATCAAGTGTTGACAAGCTTGTAGAGAAGCCAAAACTTTCATACACTGCTGGTGGGAATGTAGGTTTGTACACTTTGGTTGTATCTATTAAAGCTGAACATATGTATATATTTTCTGTGATCCTACTACTTTATTCTTAGGTACATATCCAATAGAAATGTGCACATATGCTTACAAAAAGATATCTACTAGATATTTGTAGCAGCACTATGAGTAATAGTTAAAACACTGAAACTCCAAATGTCATAAGCAGTAAAATGCATAAATAAATTGTGATATATTCATACTGTGGGATATCATACAGTAATGAAAGTGAGCAATCTCCAACTATACCCAACAATGTGGATGTTCTCACAAACAAAATGCTGAGTGAAAAAACCCCAGACAGACAATTAAATACTCTATGATTCCATTTATAGATTATAAAACTGGAAAAATTGTTCTATGATATTAGTAGTGAAGACAGTGGTTACTATCGAGACAGCAATGATGGGAAGGGAGCACATGGGGAGTGGGGCTTTGGGGTTGCTGGTAATACTCTGATACTTGATGAGGATACTGGTTACATGGGCATGTTCAATTTGTGCAAATTCATTGAAAATTCACTTACAATAAGTGTACATTATGCTTAAGTGTATGTGTGATATGTTTTCATGAAGAGTTTTTTTAAAACTTATATTTCACAAATGGGAGATTTTTGCCAACAAATACATACTTCTGGCTTCCCTTGAAAAAATTTGAAGCTCTGTCCATGGTGGCTCACTACCAAGAATCTCGTGAAGCTGAGCAGAGGCTGTACCCTTCAGATAGAGCACTCATCACTCTCTACCCCACTTTGCTCATTAATGGTCCTTGTCTACCCTCTGTAGGCATCCGAGTTTGTGTCCCTGGGAATCAAAGCTGCTCTGTCTATTGCTTCTTTAGCTCAAATAAGAGTCCCCAGGCTACAGTCACTCTTTGCTCTGTGTACTCTTTCCTTCTGCCTGTGATTGCCTCCCTTTTCTCACTGTGATTGTCCCTCTGCACTCTCCAGTCATCTTACTCAGAACCCTTCTCTCTCAGTCTGTGTTGGCACTCATCTGATTGTGTCTACCCTCACGCCTCAAGCCCTTCATGCTCTCCCCTTATCAATACCCCGATGTCACTAATTCACCCACTTGCTGGTCTAACAAATATTTGTTGAGTACATGTTGAGGGCAGCTGAATTAAAAGACAGTCTTTGCCTCTAAGGAGGCTATTCTGATGAGAAGTAAAGACAACCTGTGAGAGTCACTATACAGATAAAGCAGTTTAAGAACATGGCAAATCTGAGATTGATTATGTTCGGGACGAGGGTGTGGGAGTTCTGGAGAGTCCTTTTGGGAGAGCTGGTTTGTAGAGCTGGTTTATAAAGCTACACTTTGAAGAACTGGCAGTTATTTTGATTCACAGAGATGAAAGGAAACTATTCCAGAAAAAGGGAGGGTGGGGGGCAAATAGGGAGTGAGTGCTAATAATTATGGAGTTTCTTTTGGAGTTATAAAAATGTACTAAAAGTGATCATTGCACAATTCTGTGAATATACTAAAAACCATTGAATTGTACACTTTCAATGGGTAAATTGTATGTCTTGTAAATTATATCTCAAATAAAGCTGTTATACAAACATACATGTTTGTTAAGCAAAACTTAGGAAATAAAGAAATAGAGAAGAAGCACATTACCATTATTCTACTACCCAGAGATAACCACTATGGACATTTTTCCTGTGCTTGTTTTTCCCCTGTTTATTCACATGCACACATGTGTGCATGCACACACACAGAGCTAGGGTCATTTTCTATATTCAAGTTTGTAGCTTGCTTGTTCGGCTTAATATTGAGCACAGGCACTTTCCACAGATGCTAGGAGCGGGGGTCCCGGGGTCACACAGGATTCCTGAGAAGGAATCTTGCTTCTGCCCCTGACTTACTATAAACCCTGGACAAATCCCTTAATCTCTCTAAACCCCTCTTTCCTTAACCATAAAATAGAAATGATGACACCTGCTTTCCATGGATGTCATAAGGATTGAGTGCAAAGTTAAATAAATACTATTTCTCTTTTCCTTAGTGAGGACTGATTTGTTTTCCTCAGTTGCAAGGCAGACTGGTCTCACGAGCCAGCTACAATGGACTAAAAGTTGCTGGTTCTGTCGTTCATTCCTCCGCTTCATTTAAACCAAAGTGTTACCTTTTCCCAGGAGAGCAGAGCATAGTAGTTGAGAGCATCAAACCTCCTGGGACAAATTCTGACGCTGCCATTAACTTGAGCAAGTTCCTTAACTCTCTGTGACTCAGGCTTCTCATCTGTAAATATGTATAATAGTAGTAATAAATTTATAAGATTTTTTGAGGATGTGTTAATATATGAGCAGAACCTTGCATATTATTAACTACTGTTACAATTTCTTTATGTTGTAGTCTGCATTCTTCTTTGAAACTTTTAGTTGTGTAAGAATTTGTTAACTTCTAAACCTACAGTGTTTCTTTCCTACAATCTGAAGCAGAATTTTAGTGGCTCCAAACTAATAATGGTTGCTCACCTACATCCACTAGCTAATAGCACAAAGCAATTTTTTGTTTGGCAAATCGAGTAGTTAAGAATGTTGTTTTCATTAATTTTACTACCTATGTACCTCCTGGAGGCAGGGCAAGGGAGTTTAGTTAAACCAAACCAAACATTTTAGGGGGCTTATAAATGAGTACTTATTTGCAATTGTTCTAAATCATGTCAGCCAGATGGGCACGTTTTAAATATTTCCAAGGAAGAAAATTTCACAAGCTCTCTCAGTAAACTGTCTTAATGTTTTGAACCATCCTTGAAAGTTCTTCTGAAAATCTAATGTCTGGGGTGACTCTACAATTTATAATCCAAACCAGGATATTTAATAATTACCACTGGAATAAACTGGGACATTTCTTGGCGAGCTAGGACACACGGTCACCTCCTGCATAGCAATCCTTCCTGTTATGGGTGTTGTCCACATCATATTACTAGGTACTCAGCAGAAAGGAACAACTAGTTCCCATGGTCTACATAACAACTTTATAGTCTTAAGCTTTTACTTTTGTTTTTTGTTTTGTTTTGTCAATTTGTAGAATGGAGAAAAAAGAAGCAGAAGCCCAAGCAGGCAAAACTGAAAGAATTTTTTCCTTGTCCTCCTCCCACTCAGTGGTGACAATGATGGTGATACTTACAGAACATTTAATATATACCAGGCACTCTCGTGAGTACTTTGCATGTATTATTTAATCTTCACAAAAACCTGACTCATCATCATCCTTGCTTTGTAGATGAAGAAATGTGTCAGGAGCGGAGGGGGAGAGAGATAGACACAGACAGAGAAAATATCTCATCTAAGGCTACACAGCCACGATCTGCCCAAAGTATGAGTTCGTAGCCAAGACACTCTCCTCCAGGCCTCCTGCAAGACTCTGGCAGTACAAGACCTTTTGCTGCAGTGCTCAGCCCAGACTGGTTATACCTATAATATTGCATTGTAATAAGAATTCTTCTGAACACATTAAAGCATATGAAATGTACATTATCTTCTTAAATTCTCATGTCCCTCTGAGTTAGTCAGTGAAGGTTATCATTTCCCCCATTTAATACAGGAAGAAATGAGTCTCAAAAAGAAAATGTAAGCTATACAATGAAAAAGTGGCATAGCTGGGACTGGGACCCAGGACACTGCTCTGACTGCTCTTTGCACAAACTGCTAATGATTTAACATGTGATCTTCTTCATGCTTATTTCCATTTTAACTGAGATGTCCTGGAATAGAGAAGTCTACCATAAAGGAATGATCTTTGAACAAAGCCACTTTGGCCATCATGGCACATGCGATGGGAGGCATTTGAGGATAGAGAGACCTTCAAACCACACTTCTTACATAACTTCCTTACCTGTTCATTATAAGGCCATGCTAATGACCTAGGGACATGGAACCAACCATATTTTCTAAAAAGTCAAATTTATTGTCCACAGTAGATAGATTTTCTTCCCTTTTCCTCTAAGACTTTATGCAAAGGCAGCACAATGTTTGGCCATCAGTAACCCATCCATATCCCCAGGGAGGTTGTGAGGGTGCATTTGAGCCAGAGAGCTGTGGGAAAACTTGCCCCTGTTCTTATGTCTAGCAAGTGAGTTCAATTCTCTGCCTCCTGAGGCAGGACACAGAAGGGTCTGAGTTAGAGGTGCTCCCTTGGAAGGGGAGGTGACTTAGTACCTGTGGCTCCAGAGAGAAGAGGAAAAATGGGAATAAAAATGGGTATTATGAAATGTCAAATTCCACTCCATAGAAGATATCCTTCCCTTCATTACCATCATCTTCCACTAGACTTAGCTACCCAAGGAAGTAGTGAGTTCTACATGACTAAATGTACTCAAACAGGGGTAGATGGCTCGTTTCTCAAGGAGGGGATAAAGTAGTCTGCAGTGCAAAAACATCGCTTGGGGAGCTTGTGAAATACAGATTCCTAAGCCATGACCCAGAAATTATGATTCCTAGGAATCTGCATTTTTACGAGCTTCCCCACCGACTCTGACACAGGTAGCCCAAGCAGCACTGCTGTAAAGGGACTCCTGCTGGAGTGTGAGGCAGGATGAGGTGTAAGGCAGGGGTGAAAGGAGAGCCAGAAGGGCTCACACACATCCCTTCTGAGCTGAACCAGATGGTTGGGTGAACTTTACTCTTTTAGTCTCTCTAATATTAATCTTCTTTTTGGATGTTTATTCCTTAGTTTCCTGACAGAGAATGCTTGAGTGACATATGAAGTGAGAGATCTGGGGTGTAATAATACCATGTCATGGAAACACTCATAAAGTCATGACCCTATGGCATATGAATTCTACGTGGGGTTTGCACAGGTATTAAATGTTCTGTGGTTGGCTTTTGGAAGCCTGCTCTATCCTGACACCAGGATTTCTAAGCTGGCCTGGAGGGAAGCAGGCTTGCAGCTTCCTGGTGTTTGGAGCAGATGGGGAAAGAGTCTGAAATATTCCTTGTCATCACCTCCAGCTGACAGACCACAGGCAAAGGAAGCAACAGGGAGAAGTCAGACCAGTTGATATGAGAGAAAAGAGAAATCAGTGGTGATGCCTCGTGAATGTTTCCTTCTTTGTGCTTCTCACCAAATGGATGGCATGTGTGTGCCTGCATGCCTGTGTATGTGTGTATGCACATGTGTGTGTACCAAATTGTGCAGCACTTGTCTCTGGCTGGAGACAGTAATAAATCAGGGGTTACAAAACCACCACTAGCCACCTCCTGCAGGTCCTGTCAAAGAAACAGACCTTCACTAACACAGCTGAGCCGGCAGGATCCATAGTACCGTGGCCTCATCCCATGGGATGAAAATCACACATCTAGGATCAAGCGTGCCAGATGTGCAAAGGGCTAACACAGAAAAGACACTGTTGGGAAGACCATATAGCTCTCAAAAACATGAGTGCAGAGTTCAAAGGCTTTTATAACCTTAGCCACCATAGTACTTTTATCAGACTTGGGTAGTAGACTTTTCCCCATGCCCTGGTTCTCTATCCCAGAGTGTCAAGAGGGGTGCAGAAGAATTGAACTCTTTAGAAGAAGTCATGTCGACCCCGCTGAGGCACTGACAGTAAAGATCCAGAAGCTAGTCCTAGTGAAGTCCTTGGTTTGAAATCAGCTCTGGCACTTATCAAGTGTGTGATCCTGAGCAAGTTACTTTAGCTTCTGTGAATGTCAGTATCTTAATCTATAAAAATGCAGAACAGCCATATCTACTTGTGGGGGTTCAATGAGATGACACAGCAAAAGCCCCTAGACTGACGCTGGGCACATAGCAGGAGGCATGGAAGGAATGGGGGGAGGTGAGCACTGCTCCAGGGAGGAGGGTTAGAAAAAGAGAAATAACTTCCTGTCAGCCAAAGCCCAGAAATCTGTGGGGATTGAGCAGTTGCAAGATTGTCCTTTAAGAGTCACGAGTTGCTGGGGCTGCTGGGAGAAGTGCTGCTTTGTTAACTTCTCTGCAACTCTGGTTGGCTTCTCTTTTTTTCTTGTTGGGCCCAACAACTCCTCTCTCTTTCTTGAGGTTCTCTTACACATCCTTCCTTTCTGGGCTCCAGCTCCTCTCCTCTTACGTCACCCCCACACCAGGATATTTTTCCTTAGAGTAGCAGTGACATGGGACTCAAAGATTAATGAGTCAGTCAAGGTTTCCACCCAGCTAAGGGACACAGAATTCCTAGTAGTCAGATCCCAGTTTCATTGTGTTTGTGAGTTTTAAATTAAGAGTAGGTCAGACTGCTAATAGGTATGCGGTTCCCTTTTGAGGTGATGAAAATGTCCTAAAATTAGATAGTGGTGATGGCTGCATAACTCTATAAATATGCTAACAACCACTGAATTCTATACTTTAAAAGGATGAATTTTATGGTATGTGAGTTATATCTCAATAAAGCTGTTATAAAAAATAGGTCAGACTAGTTAGCTTTCCATTTTTCTGTCCTTCTCCAGTCTTAATTAAAATGTAAAATATAATTTAATTAAAAATTTAAATTATAAATTTAAAATATAAATTTAATTAAAATATAAAGAGCCATAATATACCATATAGTATTTCAAACCAAGATTAAATACCATCTATCTCTCCAAATCTATATTCACTCTCATTCTCTCTTTTTCTCTCTCTCCTCCTCAGGTACTGTTGTACTTGTCAAAATTCAATTCGCCTTTCTAGATTTCTCCCATGAAGACTTTCCTGGTCTTTGCCAGTGAGTCTCCTCTTTGTAATCACTTATCAAACTTGTGCTCAGTCAATCCCTTCTGTCACTTATGGGCCTAGGACTAGGCTCTAAGGTGCAGAGATGAGGGGAGTGAAGGGGGACATTAATGACACCACTCTCAGGATCTCTTCCTCGCAGAGGTCTCTTTCATTCCCCTCTTCCAGGACAGCTCCCCAGTCTCCATCTCAGACCAGGACTAACACCCAGGCAACCTTCCTGCCTCCGGTGTCCTCCCACATCAGTGATTCCCAAACAGCTGCCACAAAAGGAACTTCCTCATATACCATTTCCATTTACTTTATCCTCCTAATTAAGAACCCAGCATGACTCCACTTACTTATGGAGTCTATGTAGTGATACAGGCCCTTCTCTGAACCAGTTGTTTTGTGTCTCCCTGGCATCTCCGGCCACTTCACGCCATGCCCACTATGCTCCAGTCAGGCTCTTCTGGGCAGGTGGAATCCTTGCCCCCAAGCTGCTCCTTCCTTGTCTCTCGCCTCTTCTCAAAGCCAGATCTGAACATTGCTTCTCCTTGCAGGAAGTCTTCCCCTAAGGAGTCTTATTTCACTCACCTGCTGTTCCTGTGCTCAGTTCATGGTCTACTATTTCGCCCTGGCTGGTACTTTCTGCGTGGCACAGCTCCTACTGCTTTTATGCCTTCACTGCACAGTTAGATGTTCTGTACTCAGTAGGTACTCAAGTGGATGTCTGCTGACCCACCATTTCTCCTTTAAGAAAAACCCCCGCCTGCTTCAGAGCTCTGGAGTAAGTCCTCTGCACTGAGAGGAAGTGTTTTTATGGTTTGGTTTTGTTTTCTTAAATAATAAACTGATCATTAATTAATTAACTCTGAATTGTCCACATGTTAGGCACTGTGGGAACTACATTTCTTTTGTCCCCCCCCCCTTTTTTTTGACCTGGTCATTAGAGTAGGAAACCTAGCAATTAGCAGTGACTTGGGATAGTAGTTAGATATATTGCTTTGTCTGCCCCCATTTAGCAATTCCCTTAACCACTCAGATGGTTACCACAGAAGCAGCTCTTTTGTGCAATGTGACCCTGGCTGTGGCAACAGATGAAGGGTCCAGGGGCGGACAACTAACCAGGATAGGTCAGCTGGAGTCTCTTCTTTAAACCTGCACCTTGTGTTTTCTGACTCTTAAGTTTTAGGCTTGAAATGATCTAGCCTGTTCAATTTAAAAAGTACTATTTCTTCCCAGATTCTGTTTTCAACTGTATAGTGTTAATTATTATATGTTTAAAGTTCTTAGTACTGTACAGTGTAAAATCTCTAGTGTATAAATCTAATGACATGCTTGCTGTGGTCTGGTCTCACTGAGGGCAGTGGAACTACAACTTTCTTTTTAAAATATAATTCAGTCAAATAAAGGCATTAAGTTATGCTAGTGCAATGGAAGATTTATTATCTAAACTTTGAAAAGTCAAGACATTCCAGAGTCAGATTCCAGGAGAGATATTTCTAGAAAAGAAAGTAGAAAGACCTAATGTATGTCAGTGCTTAGTCCATTTGCTGCCTGGTACAATAATCCTGTGGATTAAGCATGGGGATCATATTGCACAGACGCTAACCCTGTACCTTGCACAGAGGAGACCAATATTTCTTTTTTTTTTCTTTCTTTCTCCAGACAAGCTGAAGTGCAGTGGCAGGATGGACCATGGCTTACTGCAGCCTCGAACTCTTGGCTCAAGGGATCCTTCTGCCTTACTCTCCCAAATAGTTGGGACTACAGGCATGTGCCACCATGTCCGGCTAATTTTTAAAGATTTTTTGTAGGGGCAGGATGTCTCTATGTTGCCTATGCTTGTCTCAAAATCCTAGGCTCAGGAGATCCTTTT
The DNA here is from genome assembly GCF_040939455.1 of Microcebus murinus. NCBI lineage: Eukaryota > Metazoa > Chordata > Mammalia > Primates > Cheirogaleidae > Microcebus > Microcebus murinus. Next base: position 27,399,678 of record NC_134117.1, on the reverse strand, counting down.
ACCTCAGCTTCCCAAAGTGCTGAGATGTTTACAAGCATGAACCACCGTGCCCAGTGGAGACCAATATTTGATGAATGATTGTTGAATAGGTTTCAAAAAAAAGTAAAATAATTTAAAAAATTTAAAAAGCATTTATCTTGAGGTAACCAGCCATTAAAACTACATTATCTCTGTTACAAAAGGAGAAACTGAGGAACAGAAAAATGAAGCAACCAACTTGTGTCTCCTAGTATGTTCATAGTAGACCTAGGGATGAATTCAAGTTTACTTACTCCAAAGACTGGACTTCAATTTTGAAGCTAGAATTTCATAGGCTGCTGATGTATTTCATGAGATTAAGAAAGTTGAGTAGAAGCAAGGGCATTCAAAGATGCCTCCAAAATTCCTTAAAAATCTCACACAAAATAGTAGCGAGACAAGGGAGAGTCTCTCAGCCTAGCCTGCATTATTTCAGGTATTGGCAGTTAGACCAGGCTTATTTTCATAGCCATGAGTCTTACTAGGACTTTTATCTATCTACTCTAGGTCACTAAATCCTTGGAGTTCTAATTCAGAGCAAGAAGATTCCTTTATTCCCTTTCCTTTGTTATCTGGCCTTACTTCTAATTTAAAAACAAAACTGCTTTCCAAATATAGTATCTCCTTTCCATTAAGGCAAGATGATATAGCTGATGATTTATTTTTTCTCCAGAGATAGCATCTGCATGTTCCAGAGATCAACTTTATTTGTTTCTATGAACATATATTCATATCTCAATGTGCATCTTTCAGCTTTGGCCACTTGCTCTAATGTTCTGTCTTTCCTAACCTGATCCACACATGCTCATGTGCATTAGGGATGACTGGGGTTGGGTTTCTTCCTTCTGAAGGTACTTTGTGGCTCTTGTACCTGTCATTTGTATCCTGCCAATAGCATCCTCCCCATCTCTTCACTTTTCTGGTTTCTCAAGAGTGAACTCACCTTCCATGACTAATGCAATCCATAAGCAGCCTTCATGCTGATTCCACAGATTTTAATTTCCTAACATTTCCCTTTAGACTCTTCCCAACATCCTCTTTTTAAAAAGAAAATCCCATCTTGGAGTTAGAGGCTCCACATGGCCTCCTGTGTGAACTCCCTGTGCAAGGCTCAGACACCTCAGGTGGTACCTGGCCACGATCAGACAAGGCCTGCATAGGCAAAGTAAAGTGGAAGATTCTAAAAATGCATTTCTACCAACAGGTACTAGGAACCAACTGTGTGCTGAGGACCCTGCTAAGAGTGGTAAATGAGACAGGAATTAATTGAGTAAGGCTCCTAAACTCAAAGAGTTCTAAGATTCTTTGTACGACATACAAGGCTAAAATACATAGATGACAGCATGGTGTAGCAGAAAGGGCTTTGGCTATGGGGCAACAGATCTGAGTGACTTTGGGCCAGTTACTTAATTTTATTTTCCTCAACTGCAAAAGCAGATGGTATCTATCTTACAGGGGTTCTTGTGGGGATTCACTAGTGCAAGAGGTATATACTAGACATTCAACAAATGGCATTTAATTATTTATTATTGTTAAAAATAGATTCAAAAATAACAGCAGCATTTACTATTAGGACTCCAGAGTCAGCCATACAAACTCTAGAACTCACTTCTGTGGTAGTAAACCTTTCAGAGATGCCTTTAATGCACATGCAAAAAAATTATTCCAGGCTAATTGATGAGCCTAACTCTTGAGGCCAACATATCTTTTTACTGACCCCCAAAGGGCCCAATTTTACCACGAGGCAACTAAAAGAAAGGCTCTTTGGAGAGCCCACTCTAGAAAGTGCTGCTTCCCATCTTAGGCCCACAAGGATGAAAAGGAGGACATTGGATTTGTTGCCCTCCATTACAGAACCACAGGCGAATGGGGTGAGAACATTTCCTCTTGACTCCTGCTCTTAGGACAAATAATGGAAACCAACAGGAACTCAGCTCATCTCAAACTCGGTCTACTTCTTCCCTCACTTTTTTCACAAAGACCATGGGTCACATAGGTCATGGCTCAAACTTAAAAAAGATTTTACCTGCTAGGGATATCAGACTTGTCACAGAACATGCTGGCTGTGTAGATGAGGAGCTGAGGCTAAAAATCATCAGCACTATTAGGCAGTCCCTGGCGATGGCCTCTAATTTAATTAGTCTTAATGAAGCATACTTAATGAGATTACTACTATATTTCTTTGTCTTTTTTTTTTTTTTTTTTTTTTTTTTTTTTTTTTGGAGACAGAGTCTCGCTTGTTGCCCAGGCTAGAGTGAGTGCCGTGGCGTCAGCCTAGCTCACAGCAACCTCAAACTCCTGGGCTCAAGCAATCCTGCTGCCTCAGCCTCCCAAGTAGCTGGGACTACAGGCATGCGCCACCATGCCCGGCTAATTTATATATATATTAGTTGGCCAATTAATTTCTTTCTATTTATAGTAGAGACGGGGTCTTGCTCTTGCTTACGCTGGTTTCGAACTCCTGACCTTGAGCAATCCGCCCGCCTCAGCCTCCCAAAGTGCTAGGATTACAGGCGTGAGCCACCGCGCCCGGCTTATTTCTTTGTCTTTTATACAGCTTCATTGAGATATAATTCACATCCCATACAATTCACCCATTAAAATGTACAATTCAATGGCTTTCAGTATATTCACAGAGTTGTGCATCCATCACCACAACCAATTTTAGAACATTTCCATTATCCCAGAAAGAAACCCTGCACCCCTCAGATATCACCCTCACAACCCTTCTCCCCACCCCAGGGCTAGGAAACCACTAATCTACTTTCTGTCTCTATGATTTGCCTATTCGGGACATTTCATATAAATGGAATCATGTAATATATGGTCCTTTGTGACTGGCTTCGTTCACTTAGTACTACTATATTTCTTAAAGTCTGAGGTATCTTCAATGTTTGTCAAAAGGGGAATCACGAAATAAAGCAAAGTGCAGCCATACTGTGGATTACTGCAGCACTTTAAAAAAATAGGTAGATCTCTATATATTAATAAAGGTCCCTAATATATGCACATAAATATGAAATCTAGAAGAATATACATCAAAATGACAAAAGTGGAGACATCCTGGGATGGGGAGAGAGGAATAAGACTAGGGATAGAATACAAAGAGAACTCTCCTTATTTAGAATATGTTAATTTTTTCAAGGATAATTATTCATGCATTAGTTTCACAATTAAAAATTAGTTAGAAAGAGAACATTAGAAATAAGAGAAAGAGAGTGAAGCAGTTGAAACAAAAGGTGAAAAGGAGACCTTTTCCCCTTTTCCTTTTTCTTTTCTTTTTACTGTTTTCTGGGAGAGCAGAGAAGAGGAAAGCTGGGCAGCCTGACTCTGCAGTCAGTCACTGAAGGGGAGGATCCCTCAGAAAACAGTCTGAGAAACCTTGAAAAGACATCAGATAGAATCCTGAGTTTAAGAAGTTGATTACGGATTATGAGAAGAATTTAGGTTCGTTTTCAATAGACTCTGATGTTGGTTAAGACCTAGACAGAACTGAATTTCCTTACATGATAACATTAGAAAGAATGTCTGCTACCTACCTACCAGGGATAGGATCTAGATACCCATTCTCAGGGCACCCGGTTTCCACAGAGCACCACATGGCAGTGGCAGCAAATGGTGGCTCTTAGGTGGATGAGCACCAAATTGGAGTGTCACAAAAACAGAGGTAAGCTAGAACTCCTCTATTCTAACAGATGCCCTAATAAGTAAAGGCACTTGCCTGAAAGCAAATGGTGAATTTGTAGCTATAGTAGCAATAGTTACAGTAATATTGACAAAAAATAGCTAATATTTATTAAGTGTGTAGTATGTGCCAAGTACTGTCCCAAGCATTTCATATTCATTATTTAAATTAATTCTCAAACAACCTTACAGATTCTATTGTTGGCCCCATTTTATGAATAAAGAAATGGAAGCCTGAAGAGATTAAGTAATTGCTGAAGTGAGAGGCCAGTACTAGACATCATGCCTTCTGATTCCAACCTAATATTATTCCCATGCCATGATGCCAGTTCTTGACTTTCTTTCCCTAGGCCTCCTATGACCACAAAAATCTTTACTTTCCCATAGCTTCCAATTTGAAAACAGACTACTTAACCTTTTCTTGTCATTTTTAGTTGTGTATTTGTGCTAAATTCATCTGATAAAGATAAGAGGTTATATTAATATTAGTAAATAATTACTTGCTAGAATTGCATTTCTGTGTGAATCCCCAGTTAGTATTTTCATATCCTGATTCTTATATCAAATAATTCAGGCATTTACTGTCACTATTTAACTAAAAATTGAAATTGACTCTTCAGTGGAATGATGCCCTTGTTTCACTCTTTACTGGAAGAAATATACATAAAGATCAAAAATCAAAAAATGAGTTCAGGAATAATTTGAATAATATATACTAAGCTACAAAATGACCAACTTATGATATCACAGATAAAATCTAGAGTAGGTTAAAATAATCAAAGGTGTCACAGAAGAGCAGAAATCACCAGGGAAACAATAAAAGTTTTGGCATATGAGAAGGTGGATTACATTTACCAAAGGGAATAGTGTAGGCTGGAGGAAGGGGGAGGGTCAAATCTTGAAGACCACTCACCCACTGAATGAAGTCAACTGAAGACCACAGAGAATAAAAAGCAACTCAATTTGGTTTAATATATTTTTTTGTGTGTGTGAGAAACAGAAAAGGTTGAACTCATCTGCTTTTTCAATTATGAACAGGAAACATAAAACTATACTCAATAAATACACCAAAAACTGTAATAAAAACTACTTCAGGTCTGTGTAACAGCCAGTGAAAGAGGAAAAAGAGAAGCAGAGAGGGAGGGAGGGCAGGTGAGGGAAGAGGAAGCTCAGCAGGGTCCCAGTCACCTCTCTGCATTCGTCACTGTCAGATCTCCTCCCTGTCACAGAGTGCCCTCCCCAGGACTATCCTGTTTCTGTTTCCTTGGGTCCTACAATGCCTTAAGCCCTTTGCTTCTACTTTCTCCTCCTTCCCATTCTCTCCCAGACGTCCCCCACCCTAGCACTCTGAGAAAACTGAGATCACCAAGGACCCCTTTTCCAATCACAGCCCTTCTCTGTTAAGCCTTGCTACTGGATTTTCAATTGCTAATCAGCTTTTCCTTCATTATTTTTCTTTAATTATTAAATACCAAAGTAATATATTCACATGGTTAAAAAATACCAAAAGGCTTATAATGATGAGTGCTGCTTCTCCCACTAGATATACTACTATTTCTTTATTATAACTTTTAGAAATTATGCCTGAATTTCTGGTATGAAAGATGAGAATTTAGCTCTTTAAAAGTCCCAGTCTTCTATTCTCTCCTCGCTTCTCCCAGTATGATTCTATTCTCATTTTCTCTTCTGTTCACTTCTGTAGTTTCAAGCCACACAGTTAAACCTATAATTCTTTTGTTAGCAACCATACTTGGTTATCTGTGATCCCCCACTGAGAATGGAAAACATGTACAGGCAAGCAGCCTACTGATTATTTTAATTTGTCTTTGTTTACTTCACCATCATCATTGATATGACTTTACTATTCCAGGAAGCTCTTGTCCAGTAAGATACAACTTGAAAATGTTTATTATTTGTTTTAGGAATTTCCTGAAAACTCATTTAAAGGGAACATCAGATTGCTCAAGTTTTCAATAGATGATATCAAATTATTAATACTGTTTACTCTCTAAGACTCCTTGAAACACATCAAAATTCTTGCTTTGCAGTGTCCACCAATCCCAAAATATTATATCATGATACTCAGTCCTGATCAAGTGCCCATACTGAAAGATCTGCTTTAAACCAGACCTCAAAAAGCCTCATAAATATTTTGACTTTGTCCTCCTCCTTCTGAGATGCTACTAAAACTTTGTAAAGGTATTTTTCTGTCTTACCACAGTAAGCAATAAACTCAGTTTTGCTTTATCAACAGGTTGGTTTGGTAGTATTTTGGAGCCAGCATTCAACAATTTTGGCAACCTCACTGAAATTCAGTTGAGACCTCCTCACCATCACTATGTAAGACTCTCAATTCAAACACAGAGCTCCCCTGAGCACTGTAGCCTCCTTCTGGGATCTCTCTGACTTTGACAATGCAGTTTGTAGGTCCTGCATTGGGCCTGGCTCTGATTTCTTTTTTATTTCATTTCTTTGGCTTCTCCAAATGCTGAGTTTATTTTGTGCCCCAAGATTAAGAAACCCTTTTTAGGAATTCTTTGATTATCTGATGAGATTGGGAAAACTTTTATCCTTGCTGGAAATCTGCCTTATTATTAGCACTACTCTTTGTTTCTGTCTGTCCTTGCCATTTCTTCTTGCTTATCTTTAAGAGGAAAGTTCAAAGGGGAGAGGAGTTTGTTCTTCAAGATAGTGCCAAAAAAGTTCAGAGGTTTCTTCTTGACCAGCATCCTTTGGAAAAACTGTTTTGGGTTAGTTTTCAAAACCTTATAAGAACTTTTCTCACTGTTGCTGTTTTGTCTGTGTGACTCTGATTCTGGAAGAGATCTCCTCTCTAAACCTTCTGTCCCATGGGAACTGAAGATTCATCAAATTTTCCATTGGAGATGGCCCAGCCTTTTGGATGGGGACCCAAGTCATGAAGCACACGACACTTTCAACCACTTCCATGCTCTCATGGTTTTTTTTCACTCTAAATCTAATGATTCAACTTTCCAGGCCACACTCCTGCTTCTTACATGTACTATATACAACATTAAAATTCATTAACTTACTTTCTAAATGGCATAATTTCACCAAGGATAATTTGGAATGACGGAATTTTTGATATGAACAAAAATTTTCATTTGGAAAACATCTTAGAATGAAAAAGGGATTCAATATCAAATAGTCGGCATCTTTTGATTTGTATGAAGAAACATCCAAAAGAAATTCAAATTCCAAAATTGTTTCTTTAATAGACTCCTTGGCCAAGGCAAAGGAAAAATGTGAAACACTTAAAACTATCTTTCCTTTAGATACCCTCCACAACTCACAACCGGAAACAAATGATCTTCATCTTACTGTTCTTCTTCCCATCCTATGCTCTTCCATTTCCTTCTGCTTCTATTTCTTTTTCAGATCAATTCCTCTTCTATCCTGGCTAGCCAGAAATGCTCCATGCTCAATTATCCCTTAAGTTAAACCTCTTTCAGAACAGGAAAAGCCCCTGGATTTTAATTCCTGGTCCCAGTCTGAGCTGAGAGCCATTGAACAAAGACTTTCCAAAGCCAAGATAAGCTATTGTGAAATTTGCAGAGGAATTTAGAAGAGTTTTATTGTGTATAATGTGAGGCTTCCTGGATCTACACCAATTGGTTTGAATGTTAGTGGAAATCTCAGATGCAAAAAATTGGATGGAGAAGGTAGAATGGGAAGACCCTGAGGATGACTTAAAAGGCCCAGAAGCTGTTTAACACCACTGGACACCATTCAGGAGGAGATCCTGAATCAAGGGTGACTCCAGTTTCTCTTCACTTTTTGTAAATGGCCTTAAGCTAGAAATAGGGGATTTAATACGCAAACAAAATTTAGAATGACGAAGAGTCCTATTTTTAGAATATCTCATTGAAGATTTACAACAGAGTAAGACTTGCCAAGGTAGTGCTCTCCATTTTGTGATAAGCAATCCATTCAGCTTTGCCTGATCACTGGGTTATTTTGTTGGTATTTTCAGGGAGCCAGCAAGGCAATCAACTCCACTTTGTAAGAGGAGGTCAGTGGTTTATCCATCTTTCCTACCTCTTCTCCTCCCACGTTCCACCTCCCAACTCTGTGAGCTATGGCTGACTTTTACATTTTTCCAAGGCTGATGATATTTATGATCTATTCTGTAACCATGGCTACCTTCTGTTCCTTGTCAAAAGGTATATTCTAAATGTTGAAAACCACCTACCGAAAGTCCTATTAACTTTTAGTATGCTCATATTTGAATCATGACTTCCTTATTTAGTTCTTACCCTTCACCTCTACTTCACAGTTTCTTAAAGGCCTTTCACTTATTCTTGAAATCTATGCCTTTATCATGTTCTTAGTTTTTCCTAAAATCTCCAACATACTGCCTGTTTCATCAAATTGCCATTTTCTCCCCAGAGCCTTCCTCCTGGAGTCCTCCATTCTCCTGGTCCAATGTGGACTGTCTGCTCTGTGAGTTTGCTACTCAGATGCTTTTGGCATTTTCATGTCTGAAAATGTTAGTATTCTGCCCTCACACTTGACTGAAAGACAGATAAGTTATAAATTTCTGAGTTGAAAACTAACAGCTTTCCTTAGAACTTTGAAAGTATTGCTCCGTTGTATTCTAGCCTCCCATATTGTTGATAAGACAGTTGATGCCAATCTTAGCCTTGTTCCTTTTTCTGTCTGGAAGGTTTAGTATCTTCTACTTATTCTTGGTTTTTAAATTTTTTTTCAGGATGTGTTTACATGAGGATTGATTTTATTTCATTGTGCTCAGAATTTGTTAGGCCCTTAAAATGTCAAGACTTTTATATCTCTTCAACTCAGGGACATATTCAGTTATGGGATATTTTCTTATATTATTTTATTGATCATTTCCTCCCTTCTGTTTGTTTTGTTCTCTCTTTGTGGACTCCTACTAGTGAAATGGGGAACCTATTCATCTTCTCCATTTCGTAACTTTTCTTTCATATTTTCTGTCTTTTTGTTTTTCTTTCTGTTCTAGATTTGAGGACTTTTCTCTATGTCATTTTCCAATCCTTTTATTACTATTTGTGCTTAAAAATTATATTTTCAATTTTCAAGAGGTCTTTATATTTTAATTGTTTCAACTCTTAATATATAATATAAGTTGATCTGCTGGTTTTTGAATATATACACTAGAGGTTGACTTACATCAACCAAGTTACTGGATTAATGGACATTTCCCATTCCTTCTTAGAAACATGATGACTGGTACTGATGGCATATAAGCGCTTGTGGCTGTAAGGCCACTCACTGGTTTGCCCACATTCCTACTCCTATCAGCTGAGTTGAATACTTATCAAGAAGAGTTGTGTTTTTTCCCCAACTCTGTATATGCCTTATTGTGGAAACTAATCAAATACAAAGAGAGTTGTTATTTCTGTGAAAACTAAATTGACTGTTTTGAAAAGATTTGATACAGGAGGGGCAAAAAAAAAATCTTGAGTTTAATCTTAGTACTCAAGTAGATACTTCATGTTATTTTGGTTCTGTGACACTTCTTTTCACTTATATAAATAAGGAATTAATTTTACAGAGCTATAAATGGCTATTCCATAAAAATGATACAGTACCTAGTAAATTCAAGTGGTTAAAAAAGTCAATTGAATAAACAATGTGATACTTATAAAATGAAGCATTAATAAATCTGGAACAAAAGCTTTGTTTCTGATCCTTAGAACTAAATTGGTTTTATTAGAACCTGAATGAAAGAGCACTGAAACTGGAGTTAGAAGACCCAGTTAAGGTACCAGATCCAGAATCATCTTAACTGTATGGCTTTAGACAAGTCCAAATCTTTTTCAGACTCAGTTTTTCCATTTGTAAAATAGAAGGATATCAAATGCCTGTATGTCTGAAAAAAATTTTAAGAGAGTAAGATTAAAAGTGTGAAGCATTGCTATTTTGAAATTATTAGAGAGTCATAGGAAGTTGCAAAGATAGTTCAGCAATGTCCCATGTACCCCTATACATGTTTCCACCAATGGCTACATCTCAACATAACTATAATAAAATATCAGATATTTGATATTAGTACAATGAATGTATAGCTATATCCATTTTACCATATGTGTACATTTGTGAACCACCACCACAATCAAGATATACAGTAGTCCCCCTTACTCACAGGGGAAAGTTCCAAGACCCCCAGTGGATGCCTGAAACTACAGAAAGTACCAAACATTATATATACTATGTTCTTCCTATACATACATACCTGCAATAAAGTTCAATTTAAAATTTATAAATTAGTCACAGTAAGAGATTAACAATAACTAATAATAAAGTAAAACAATTATAACAATATACTATAATAAAAATTATGTGAATGTGATCTCTCTCTCACACACACAATATCTTATAGTACTGTACTCATCTATTTTTGTACTACAGTTAACCAGGGATAATTGAAATTTGGAAAGTGAAACCGCAAATAAGGGGGGAATACTGTAGAACTACTATTCCACCACAGAGACGTCCTCATGGTGTCTCTTAATAGTCACATCCATCTCACAACCTTCCCCTCCAAATCCCTAATCCCTAGCAACTATGAATCTGTTCTCTACATCTACATTTTTTTTTTTTGTCATTTCAAGAACATTATCTAAATGGAATCACACATTATTTGGCCTGCTGAGATTGGCTTTTTTTTTTTTTTAATTCAGCATACTGCCCTTCAGATATGCTGTGGTTTGATGTGTCCCCTTCAAAATTCGTGTGTTGCCAATGTGATAATTTCCAGAGGTAAGGCATTTAAGAGGTGATTAGGTGATGAGGGCTCCTCCCTCACGAATGGGTTTAGGGCTCTTACAAAGGAGGCCTTGGCAGTGTTCAGCTCTCTTGCCCTTCTGCCTTCCACCATGTGAGGACATAGTGTTCCTCCTCTCTGGAGCATGTAGCCTGCACCAGACAACCAAACCTGCTGGCTTCCCAGCCTCCAGGGAGAAATAAATGTCTGTTCTTTACAAATTATTCAGTCTATGGCATTCTATTATGAAACAGACTGAGCATAAAACAGCACAAAACAGACTAAGACAAGTTTCATCCAAATTGCATGTGTTAATAGTTCATTCCTTTTCTATTGCTGAGTAGTATTCCATGGTACGTAAGCACTGTAGTTTAACCATTGACCTACTGAGAGACATTTTGATTGTTAACAGTTTTGGTTATTATTAATAAAGCTGTTATGAACAATTTTGTACATGTTTTTATATGAAAAAAGTTTTCATTTCTCTGGGATAAATGCCTGGAAGTATGATTGCTAGGTTATATGGTGTGTGAGTGTTTAGTTGTTAAGAAACTGCCAAACTTTTTCCAAAGTGACTATACTATTTCATATTCCCATCAGCAATGTATGAGAGATCCAGTTGTTTTGCATCTTCTGCATTTTAAACTGCAAAAGTTAGATGAATTTGAGGTAGATTGTTATTACTCCCACAGCCACAGACATACCAACTTTTCTTTCTCTTCCAGGCTCCTGAAACTTCTATCTATTGGGCCATTTTCTTAGGCTGACCAACATGAAAAGTAAATGACAGGTAGCGAAGCCAGGTGGATAATGGGGCCACATGTCCTGTTGAGTAGAGTCAGAGAGTGGAGGCTATGGAGGAGTGTCCAGTTCAAATCCTGGGCTACAGTCTGATAGCCAGGGTTACCTTAAATCATTCACATTGGATTTCATTTGCAGCTTGCAGACTTTCAGTCATGATGAAAGCAGTATAATCTCAGGGGCGGGGGGGGGGGGGCGGACATTAGCTAGACTAGCTTTTTTCTCACCTCCTTAAGATGTGAACAGGGAAGACATGAGGAAAAGAATTTTCCTTAAGAAGATCTTTAGGCAAGATTTCCTATAATAATGTATTCTAATTAAATTCATCCAACACAAACCTAGAAGCATAATGTTTGTCATGGTAGATCCATACTTTAAGCTGTTTTAGCATACTAGGTCATATAGATTTATAGGTTAATAGTATCAGATTAATTTAGAAAATAAAATGTTAATAAAGTAATTATAAGGACTCAAAGGCTGGGGACTGGAATCATCTGTAGGCATTTTTACTCATGCATCTGGTGGTTGGTGTTGGATGTTGGTTGGGACCACACTTGGACTATTAATTAGAACATTTACATGTGGCATCTCCATGTGGTCTCTCTGTGTGGGCTAGTTTGGGCTTCCTAACAACATGGAGGCTGGGATACAAGAGTAAGCGTCCTGAGAGAACAAGGCAAAAGTTCCCAGCATTTCATGATCTAGTCTTGGAAGTCATATAGTACCTTCCACCATATAGTACCTTCATATAGTACCTTCCATGAGTAAATTACATAAGAAGTCTCTAACATTCTTACTGATTCACATTATAGGGTCAATTGGACTTGCTTTCCTTATACATGTTCCTCTTATATTTCATACCAACTTTCTGTTGAAAAAGAGGTTAAATCCAGACAATATGTCTTTATAAGTTGCAGTTTCAGATGCTTCTTATGGCATTATTAAAATTATTTGCTTAATATTATTCCTCTTTTCATGTATTACTTTTTATATTAAAGTATTGTCAACATTTAAAAACAAAATTTGTGTTGAGTATCACAAGAGCTCAACATCTGGTTATAAGTAGTTTATAAAAGTCTTCTTAATTAACAAAACCAATTTTTACCTTGATAAATCCATTTTAACTTACTACAACTTAGTGTGGGCTTTAGGACCTCATGAGCTCAGAGATTTGATAAAAATTTACCTTTGATTCCAGGGCTAGGATCATATAACAGACTAATAGCAAATTTACATTTAAAGGATAGAATTTTTTAATATTAGGTTAACATATTCCAATCACAGTAATTACAGTTGTTAGAATATACAGGTAATCATTTATCATGGATACAGTTAAATTTAAGCAGCCTCATGCAACATTAATGTCAGTGGTGTCCCACATGTAGGGTGGTGGCAGCAGTCCATCCTTGGTACAAGCATTGAGGGGTGATACATTATGTGTAGAGATTTTAAAAACAATTATAAAACCAACTTAAAGCCAGTCTGCTTTTTATTATTACCATGTGCCGACAATTCTAAACATTGTCAGTGATAAAATACTCCTCCCTGAAAAGGACTTTTGTTGGTTTAATTTTTAAACAACCCCTGTGGTTACTGTTGAGTTTTAATAATATATGTGTAAGCTTCAAATTAGCACATTTTAATAATTTATCCTTTAGTAAACATTGTATTCTGCATGGAAGTTAATTCCAAGAACTCCCAATTATTTAGTGGGTCCCCTACACACACATGTTCCTTATGAGAATAAATTTGTGACAGTGTGAGCTGTTTGGCATTGCACAAGCTTTCTTCCTCCAGGACTGGACATCTCCAAACCCCACGGCACTACATACCCCTACATCCAAACAGGGGGCTCCAAATACACAGGGATTGCATGCTGATCTTGAAGATGAAAAAGTAGTACTAGAGTTATTTCAATTTTGTCATTTTGTGTGACCACTTGGATATTTGCTGTTGAAAACGTAAACAGTAAAACAGAGTACAAACTGTGAGGTGTACTGCTTTTGTCTGACAAATGAAAATTTTAGTTCACACTACAATATTTTACTGAATTTGAACAACACCTTTAAATAGAAAGATCTTTAAAATAGAAATGTATTTGTTCTTTTAAATTGTGAACTGTTTTAATACTAAAAAGGAATCAAGAAAATAATGCTATATTACTAATTATCACTACAAATAACTGTAACATTGAGGAAAGAGATATTAAAAAATAATCCCCTTCTGGGGATTATGAGACAGATTCTGAAGTAGGTATTTGTGACCTGAGTGTTTTTCTCCATAGCCCCTCAACTCTATTTTAATTGGGCATGACAAAAATGATTTCATTGTGTAAAATCAGTTCTGGGTGCCAAATGCACTGAGCAGGCCCTGTGCAGCTTGGCTGGTTGCTAGGGCAAGGCCAGGCAGTGCTGTGAAGCAGGTGAGGGCGGCACCAGTTCATCAGCCCCACCTGTGCCGCCTCCTTCAGACCCTGCCCCTTCCCAGTCCTCTACTCCAGCCTTCACCTTGAATCTTCAATTCAAGATTCCATTTATGAAGTTTTGCTCTCATTTGATGTATTCTTTTTTTTTTTTTTTTGAGACAGAGTCTCCCTTTGTTGTCCAGGCTAGAGTGAGTGCCATGGCGTCAGCCTAGCTCACAGCAACCTCAAACTCCTGGGCTCGAGCGATCCTTCTGCCTCAGCCTCCCGAGTAGCTGGGACTACAGGCATGCGCCACCATGCCCGGCTAATTTTTTATATATATATCAATTGGCCAATTAATTTCTTTCTATTTATAGTAGAGACGGGGTCTCGCTCTTGCTCAGGCTGGTTTTGAACTCCTGACCTTGAGCAATCCGCCCGCCTCGGCCTCCCAAGAGCTAGGATTACAGGCGTGAGCCACAGCGCCCGGCCATTGATGTATTCTTTTTATAGCATAGCATGACACTCTCCAAAGAGTATTTATATTTCACAGGAACTTTTTTTTTTTTAAAAAAGCTTTATTGAGATATTATTCGCGTATCATATAATTCAACCATTTAATGTGTACAATCCAATGGTTTTTATTAGGTTCACAGAGTTGTGCAACCATCACTATAATCAATTTCCAAACATTTTTATCACCCAGAAAAGAAATTCCATAATCATTGGGAAACATCCTCTATTTCTCCTCTCACCCCCACCCCTATCCTCCCTTTTACACCCCTCCTGGGCCCCGGGATTTCACTTATTCTACTGTGAAAACTGATTATACACAATGAAGTCATTTTTGTCATGCCCAATTAAAATAAAGTTGAGGGGCTATAGGGAAAAACACTCAGGTCACAAATGCCTACTCCAGGAACTGTCTCACAAACCCAATCCAAAACAGCAATGACCAGTTATGACTTTAAGATACAAATTTTACCTAGTAACTGCTGCTACTCACCAATTAGAATCTTCTGGCTCCTGCAAGACACTGCTAGCACCAGTAAAATTTCTTTCAAAATAACTTAGGTAACCTTTCTCTTTTCTCCAATAAAACCCAAGCCTTTCCCTTTGTTCTTTGGACTCGTCCAGGGGCTACTCTGGTTTATATGTCCTGAATTATAATTATTGTGTATTATTCCCAAATAAATCCTTTACTTGGAGATTAGTCTCTCTATATTTATTTCATGTTGACACTACTTTCTGTTTGTATATATTTGCCTATTCTGCTACATTTCATATAGCATAATGTTTTCAAGGTTCATCCATGTTGTAAAATATATACTTTTTTTTTTATTGCCAAAGAATATTTCATTGCATGGACATACTACCTTTTATTTCTCTTCAGTTGATGGATGTTTGGGTAGTTTCCACTTTTTAGCAATGAATAATGCTGCTAGAACTATTCATGTACAAACTTTTGGGGTAGACATGTTTTTGGGTGTTTTCTTGACTTTTTTTTTTTTTTTTAATAGAGACAGGGTTTCATTCTGTCACCTAGGCTGGAGTGCAGTGGCATAATCATAGCTTACTGCAACTTTGAACTCCTGGACTTAAGTGATCCTTCTGCCTCAGCCTCCTGAGTAGCTAGGACTACAGGTGTGTGCCACCATGCCCAGCTAATTTTTTTTTAAGTTTTTTGTTGAGATGAGGTTTCACTATGTCACCCAGGCTGGTCTTGAACTCCTGGCCTCAAGCAATCCTCCTGCCTCCCAAAGTGCTGAGATAATAGGGGTGAGCCGCTGTGCATGGCTTACTCCTCATCTTAGTTACAGCTCCTCCTATAACTTGTAAAATGTGTGTACTTAGCCACTCCTTCAGCATAGATTCCTGTCTCTTCCTTCCCTTGAAGTGCCTGCTTCTGGTTTCTGCCAGAGCCTATGCTTCCCAGCCTGGATGGTCAGCCTGCAACCTCTCATAAGAAATAAAGCTCTCTTTTCCAAATTTATGAGCTTCATGATTCTTTAGTTGATATATATATATATGCATATATATATATTTTTTTTTGCCTTTCTCAGAAATGATTTAACTTATCTAGTTGGAAATTAATATACCTTGCTTTGCATATAGATCTTCACATATTTCTCTTACTATTATCTACTTGAAATAACTAGAGGTAGAGGATTGGAAAAGGTAGAGAATTTTTTAAAAAGACATTTCTTCAAGGAGATGCTCACTATGGGTGCAAAACAGCCTCATTATTGCCTCATATTTTTGTTTCAATAATCTGTGATAGGAATTATTTGCTTAAAGGGCCTTATTTCTTATCTACTTACATAGAATGAAGCTTTCCTAATATTTAATCAAAGTTATGGTACCTTCTTACCAAAAAGGGATGGAGAGTTCACAGTAGACAACACAAAAGACACAGATACTATTTAATATCATTCATATCTCTGTAGGAAATTGTAAGGTAAAGGCTTAATGCGTAGGAATAACATTGCCAGGTTCATGCCTCAATGCATCCACCATGCATGTCTTAGCTCCCCAAACTGTTCACTCTTTCCAACTGCATCATATTTTGATATATTTCTGATTTTTGAGTCATTTTCTGCCCTTGGAGTGCTCTTTCCCTTTTACCACAAACAATGAAAAAGGGAATAATTCTCCCAATGTGGGATCCAACGTTACGTAACACTATGCCATGTTTCTCTTAGTCATGGTCACGGCACACCTACATTCCTCTCCCTAGCATCAGTAGTGCACACATCACATTTTGGGAAACATTGGTGTAGAGGAACAATGGTGGGCTTTGCAGCCAGATTGTTCTGGGCTCAAATCTGAGATCTGCCATTTATAAATTTGGCTTTGAACAGGTCACTTAATCTCTGTGAGCTTCACTTTTTACTTCTTAAGTAAATAAGATATACCTGAGTGGGATATTTGGAGGATTTGAGATAATGTATTTATAAAGTAGCTAGCAAATGATGGGTCTTAATAAACATCAGCTTATATTATTATCTTTATCACTATTATCTTTCTTCACAGCATAGATAAAATATCATTCCCTCTGCAAAAATGTCATTTTTCATCTCTTAAATTTCACAGTACTCTGAGCATATTCTGAACTATTCATTTTGGTAGAATAATTTATTTATGCCCGTCTCACCCATTGTTTAGTGAGTTCTTCAAAGATAGGGCCTCTTCTCACCCCAGCAAAGCACATATTGATTGAATGCCTACTGTGTTCAAAGTTTTGTGAGTTATACCATTTATTTAAAAAAATTTTGCATATTTAGTTATCAAGAGATTGAGTACTCAGGCAGGCTATGGCCACATCATTAGAATAACTGCTCTGGAAACAGCCTTGTACATGAAGGCTAAAGAGAGCAATCAGTATATTGTTCCACTTTGTAAATTAAGAGACATTTAAGGCCAGAGAATTTTCCACTATGTCTCTAGCATGTCCTTGTCTCCCACAGCTGTTCCTTCCTACCCCTCTTAATCAAATTCAAACTGCCCAAACAATGGCTAACTCTTGAGTACAATTCCTCCCTCTTCTGAGAACTGTCTTGATCCAACTATTCCCGAAACTAGCTGAACTTCAGTTAACCCCTCCTACTGAAGCCCTTTAAAAATTTTTGCCCTCTTTCCCCAAGTTACACTGCTCCTTTAAAACCTTTTCTTGGCTGAAATTTTTGAATAATGGCTTATACTAACATGCTTTCATTGATTTTCTTTACTATAGAAAACAGTAAAGTGTGATGAGATTCTAAACCAATGTTTAAAAAATTTTTTTGTTATAAAATATTTCATTGAAACAAAAGAATACATGACTTAATTTAACTTTCATTCTCTGTAAGACATGTTGCCCTTCACCCCATTATATATTGAATCAAGGACATTCAAGCTTCTACAGAAGGTCAGATACTACTTAGAACAAAAAGTTCAGTGTTCAGCTTCGTGTTTTAAATTAACCTAAAAAATTTAGTGAGGCAGTCTTGGAAAACTGATTTTATCAAGTAAGTTTTCCCCCTCTAATTTTTTTTAAATAGGCATAAGGTTGTTTGGGGATGTATTTATTCCTCTCAAAGTTTTTCATATATGTTTTCTGCTTTTATTTTTTATTTATTTATTTATATTTCAGAATATTATGAGGGTACAAATGTTTTGGCTACATGGATTGCTTTTCTACAGTTTGAGTCAAAGTTATAAGTGTTCTCATCACCAGATAGTGTGCATTGTACTCGTTAAGTGTGATTTTACCCATCCTCTCCTCCCCCCTTCCACCTGCTCGATTTCTGTTGAGTTTTTCAGTAGATACGTGTACATGAGTGTTGATTGTTTAGTTCTAATTTAATAGTGAGTACATGTGGTTTGTTTTCCATTCTTGAGACACTTCACTTAGAATGGTCTCCACTTTCCATCCAGATTGTTACAAAAGGTATTATTAGTTCACCATTTTTTATGGCTGAGTAGTACTCCGTGGTATACATATACCACATTTTATTAATCCACTCATGTATTGATGGGCACACAGGCAATGAAACAATCAATATAGCAAATAGACAAACTACAGAATGGAAGAAAATATTTGCATCCCCCCTTACATTTTTAAAGCTCTTCTTAACATAGAGGTCTGACTTAGAGGTCTGAACATAATGTTTCACTAGAAGCCTTACTGTAGAGAGGATTGAGGATATGACACAGGGAGAGTTTGGAAGGGATGATATCAGGGTCAGGACATTGTCTGGATCTTGGAAAAGAGACCCAGTGTCTATTCCCCTGGTTTTCAGGCCAGGGAGGAGAAACTGAAAGAAGAGTGTGGGTGTGTCCCACTTCTCATATGGAGCTCTGTGGGGAGACTTCATGCACCAACCTAGGGCTGCTACAGTGGCACAGAAACAATGGCTTGGTGATTCCTGAGTCAGTGCTTCCAGTCTGCCACAGCCTTTGCCTTCCTGCAGGAGATCCACAAGTTCCTATGTGCTCTGCGAGGCCACAGAGAACTGATGAGGGGACTGGTGTTCTGGAATAATCTTGATGACAGTACAAGAAAGTCACAGAGAGCTTAACATAAAGCAATGATAATGTCCATGTTCAATAGCAGGTACCAATATGAAGCCAAAAGGTCCTGGGAACACCCACAACATCTCAGTAAATACCAGGGCAGTGCACAAAGTAATCGAGGGATGAGGGGATGACTGAGTGGTCAGTGAGTAACCAGATTACAGCATGTAAGCCATGGGCCCCTCCCCATGCCAGCGCATGGTGTAAGTGTCTTTTTGCACCCCGATGACATCTAGGAGGAAAAAGAGTGAAAGATCAACACTCTACAAAGTATGAGAAAGTACCAGGAAGAAAAGACTACCTTTAGCTAGAGCTACCTTTAACTAGAAAGTTGGAATTTTTGTAGTTTTTGTGGTTTTCTTTTTGCTCTTAAGCAGAATTAGGGGCTCAAGAGTGGTCAGTTTGTGAAATAAATAAATAAAATTTGTTTTTAAAAAATATCTGAGTTGTAGAGTATGAATTTAAGCAATCTTTTTATAATAACATAGTGGTTAAGATGAAGGACTCTGGGGTCAGACTCAGGCTTCAAGTTCTGGCTCATCACCTTTTAGCAGGAGTTGAAACCTTCCTCCTTTTAGTTTCCACCCAGGAGTGTAGTTCTGAGCCTTCCAAGAAATCTATGCCCTGTAGAAGAAATCCACCCTCTTACACAAGATAGCCTTTTCAGCTATCAAAAGACAATCTTTGTATCACCTGTGAGTTTGTCCTTCTGAAGCCTACATTCTCTAGAACATTCAATCCATCATCACATCATATGATGCATAGCCCTTCACCACCCAGGCTGCTCTCCCTAGAAGTAGTTGCAAATTAACTACCTTCCCTTCACCTTTTTGTACATCACTGCTTTTGCATATCACTGCTGGAGAAGATTTTACTTTCATCCTCAGCCATGATTGAAATGGTTCTTTTTATTCTCCTTGAATCCTCCTCTTTGACCCAAACCCCTCTGGGAATTACCACAGAATTTAGCCTGTCAGGAAAGGCCTGCTGGCAACTGTGACTCACTATCCAGATGTTCACAATTTTCCCTGTCTTGTCTCTATTAAGCTGGTGGATTTAAACAAATAGATGAGCTTAATTAGAAAGTCAGCTGTTGGGTCAATATCCCCTGGTCACTACTTCTCTACAAAGCAAGAATAAAAAAACAAGACAGTAAAGAGGGGGTGTCTGCATATTCCAGCACCATCCCCAAAGCCTGCTCCTCTTTCTCTTAATCAAAAAGATAACTTGTACTCTCTCAATTTCCTATTAAGAAGAAGAAAGCAACCATCTTGCCAGTGGGAGTCTCTGGTTATGCTTCATCGTGTCATTTAAACATTGTATTATTTAAACAGCACTTCTTATTCTTTCGCTTTGGAATTATCTTCTTCTTTCAGGATTCACAATAGTGGCTAAGAAAAGAGTTTTGTGTCTAGACTGAAGTCACAATCACCATATCTGATAGGCATGTCACATCAACACTTCTGTAGTGCAGAAATATGTAGTTAATTGAAATCTGTACCTCAGGATTAGATATACCCAGGAATGGATACAAACTTCATTCTGATATAGCTTTACTCACACCAGGGAATATAATATTTATGATAAAAGAGCTCTAAATTCAGTACAAAGTAGTGGTTAGAGAGTGGGTTCTACAAACATATTACCTGAATTTAAATTCCAGCCCCTCCACTTACCAGCTAGTAGGCAAGTCAATTAATCCCTGTGCTTCTCAGTTTCCCTATCTTTATTGTTTTGATCCACTCATCTGCACACTGAAACCCTATCTTTAAAAAAATAAATAAATAAAATGGAAATATTTTTAAAATGAGGGCAATAATAAGGTCTACCTCCTAGTATTGCTATATTAAATGAGTTAATGTATGTAAGGTGCTTAGATCATCCAATCAATAAGGGATGGGAATTAAATAGAGACTTTGAACAAACTATAGTCATCTTCTTCCTTAGACAGTTATATCTATGAGCTTTGAATTTATTTAGATATAGGAAGAATACTGAATTAGGGGTCAGAAGAACCAGATAGTTCCTGACACTGCCACTAGCTAGTAAATTATTTAGCATTTCTGTGCTTCAGTTTCTTCATCTGTAAAAATGAGATAGTAATATTGCCTCGTAGTTATTGAGATGACTATAAGACAATTTACATGGAGCACTATGTAAACAACAGAGAATTGTACAAATGTAAAGGACTGTTATTATGATTGCTCATTATTATATTTCTCATACTTCATTAGGCATCCAGAGACATGTATAAGATCAGGATATCCTGCCTCATTGAAAGCAATATTATTTTCTTCAACCCTGTTTTCTAGACCTGAAGAAAACCTCTTTGCATTTCATTGGCATTAGAGCATTTGGTCTTCACTTCAATGTACATGTATATAACACTGCATAATATGGCCCAATTTTCAAGGCCAGAGTTTGCCTGTAATGACTGTACTTTGTTTTGGCCTATTTGGATGTATATATGCTTTCTTCAAAAATACTTTAAAATGACAAGGAGGAACAAAATACTCCTAGGAAAGTCTCCAGTAGATGGCCCATAGTGTATTTATGGCCTCAAACAAAGATTGTGTTGCATCCTTCCCTAGAGAAGGTACCTGTTTGAACTTGAACTTCAGTTTCTCTTGCTTTGCATCTCAGACGTGATCCATGCTTAAAGACTATAGTCTGGACTTTGATCATTTATTTCCTTGAGTTATCTGGAAAAGTTAGTCTGATTTTAGCTAAACCTTTCCTATACCAGGTAAAATTTTTTTTTTTTTTTTGGAAAAGAAGTAGTTTTATTTCTATTTTCAAATGACATAATTTTTTTTTTATTTCGGCATATTATGGGGGTACAGATTTTAAGGTTTCAATAAATGCCCATTTCCCCCCCTCCCCCCAAAAGTCTGAGTCTCCATCATGACCATCCCCCAGATGGTGCACATCTCACTCATTATGTATGTATATACCCGCCCCCCTCCCCCCTCCCACCTGCCCAATACCCTATTACTGTAGTACCTATGTGTCCACTTAGGTGCTACTCAGTTAATACCAGTTTGCTGGAGAATATATCTGGTGCTTGTTTTTCCATTCTTGGGATACTTCACTTAATAGTATGGGTTCCAGCTCTAACCAGGAAAATATAAGATGTGCTATATCACCATTGTTTCTTAGAGCTGAATAGTACTCCATGGTATACATATAACACATTTTATTAATCCATTCTTGGATTGATGGGCACTTGGGCTGTTTCCACAGCCTTGCAATTATGAATTGTGCTGCTATAAACATTCAACTGCAGGTGTCTTTTTTGTAGAGTGTCATTGGATCATTTGGGTAGATGCCCAGCAATGGGATTGCTGGATCAAATGGTAGATTCACTTGTATCGTTTTAAGGTATCTCCATATTGCTTTCCACAGAGGTTGAACTAGTTTGCAGTCCCACCAGCAGTGTAGGAATGTTCCTCTCTCTCCGCAACCACGCCAGCATTTATTGTTTGGAGATTTTTTGATAAAGGCCATTCTCACTGGAGTTAAGTGATATCTCATTGTGGTTTTGATTTGCATTTCCCTGATGATTAGAGATGTTGAGCATTTTTTCATATGTTTGTTGGCCATTCTTCTGTCTTCTTTAGAAAAGTTTCTGTTCAAGTCCTTTGCCCACTTTTTAATGGGGTTATTTGATTTTTTCTTCCTGATTTTCATGAGTTCTAAGTATATTCTAGTTATCAGTCCCTTATCGGATGCATAGGATTCTAGTTATCAGTCCCTTATCGGATGCATAGGATGCAAAAATTTTCTCCCATTCTGTAGGCTGTCTGTTTACTTTCATGACTATTTCTTTGGCTGTGCAGAAGCTTTGTAGTTTGATCATGTCCCATTTATTTATTTTTGTTGCTGCTGTGATTGCCTTTGGGGACTTCTTCATAAACTCTTTGCCCAGGCCAATGTCTAGGAGAGTGTTTCCAACTTTTTCCTCTAGAGTTCTAATAGTTTTGTACCTTAGGTTTAAGTCTGTTATCCAGTGTGAGTTGGTTTTTGTGAGAGGTGAAAGGTGTGGGTCCTGTTTCAAAGGCAAAGACCTTCTTTATATTCTGTGAGCAGTGAGTATCATTCCATATTCTATAGTTTAGGGCCTTTTCTCTTGCATCCTCAGGAATAAGAATGGCCGTGCCAACTAGAAATCACCAGGAAGGTCTTATAGTCTCCATAACTTTATTAGGTTCTCCCTAGAACAAAATCTCTCTGTTTCTGATTATTTTGCCCCAGATGTACCTGGAGAATATTTTCAAGCTGAATCTCATTTTCTTATTTCCTGTCCATATTTTTAACTTCCCCAGACCCCTTGGATAATTTATCTATTGCATTAATATTTGCAGTTAAAGAAGTATAGACCTGCTCCTTCTTAGTCTTTGGGCTCAGGAAATATCTCCAATCATTTTTCAATCATTTATGGTCCAGAGAGAGCCAAAACATGCCTTTTCTGGCAAATTTAATCCACATGTTTATGATTAATTTATATATAAGTCATTAAATTGGTATTTCTAAGACATTTCATTTGGTGAGCTACCTCTCTCTCACCCTTCAAACCCCCTCTCAGGTCTTATTTGAGTTGGTATGGAACTACACGCAGTTGCTTTTCAGTGCTGGAAAAACACTTGGAAAAGTAGTCCTAATATCTGAGATGCCAGTCTGTCCATATTACAGTTGATATACAACTGCCTGAATGGTGGGTGTCTTACAATATAGAGTGATTAAAGAATTTATGATCAGTGTCCCTTTAGGCAGCAGCTGTAACTGGTCCTCAGAGTTGGGTATGGCTTCTAATGGGTGATTCACCCAAAATTCAAATTCATTTCCATTTAAACCCAGCCAATTTGATAATTTTTCACAATACACCTATTATATGCTAGGTACAATAAGACATATTTCCTGCCTTCAATTTGCCCATAGTCTAAAAGGAAAGATTGATCTGTATATTTAAACTAGGATAGACAGCACTGTGTAGCAAGAACCAAGTGTAATATATAACCAAAGTGCTATGAGAGAACAAGAGACTCCTCCTGGGGACATTAGAGAAGGTGGCAATAAGGCTGGGCTTTGAAGGAAAGTATTGAGTATGCTGGGGATCATCATAAGTAGGTGGTTCCAGTGGAAGACATACAATCTGGGAGTGGCTAATTGGAAATAAAATTAGAAAGGCAGGGCAAATGCAGATTATGGAAAGCCTGCAATGCCATGCTTAAGAGTTTGGGGCATGGTGTAGGCAAAGAGGATTCAACAAAGGACTTTTAAAAAGAGGAATGACATAAGCATGTCTCTGACTCTGATACTGTGGAAGACAGATTGGAAATGAAAGAAACTACAGGCAGAGGTACCTTTAGAAGGCTGCTGTGATGATCCAGACAAGTGCTAACGAGGCTCTGAATGATGACAGAGACTGGAGTAATGACAGTAGATGGCCTGGCTTTGAGACACTGCTGATCTGGACTTCACAGGGCTTGGAAATGAATAAGATATGAAGAATATGTAGGTTGTGAGTGATCTCTGGGTAAATTACCTACACTCTCTGGGCGTTCGTTTTCTTAACAATAGACTGAAAATAATATCTCCAGTTGTCTTAAGGATTGAAAACTGTGGTATAAAATGATCTATTTTTTTCTTGACATATACTAGGCTCTCATTTCATGGTAGCTCAGAAGATAAAAATGACAATGAGGTGTGTGAACTAAGATTTCTAGAACAATTCAACACCCATGCTACTTGGGTCTCTGAACCTTTGGTGTATTCTACTCAAAGGTCTTTCACATGTATCTCTATAAATATCTAGTTATTGGTTCATTTAAAAAAAATTTTGGCCAGACACGGTGGCTCATGCCTGTAATCATAGTACTCTGGGAGGCCAAGGCGGGCGGATCCTTTGAGCTCAGGAGTTTGAGACCAGACTGAGCAAGACCAAGACCCCGTCTCTACTAAAAAATAGAAAGAAATTAGCTCGACAACCAAAAATATATATAGAAAAGGTTAGCCAGGCATGGTGGTTGGTGCATGCCTATAGTCCCAGTACTCGGGAGGCTGAGGCAGGAGGATTGCTTGAGCCCAGGAGTTTGAGGTTGTTGTGAGCTAGGCCGATGCCACGGCACTCTAGTCCAGGCAACAGAGTGAGATTCTGTCTCAAAAAAAATTTTTTTTTAATTGACAGATAAAAATTGTATATATTTATTGTGTATAATATGGTATTTTAAAATATGTATATATTGTGAAATGGCTAAATCAAGCTACTTAACATATGTATTAACTCACATACTTATTTTTTTTGTGGTGAAAATCACTTAAAATATACTCGGTGATTTTAAAGAACACAATATATTTTTATTAACTATAGTCATCATGTTGTATTAATACAGTAGATCTCTTGAAATTATGCCTCTTATTTAACTAAAATTTTGTATCCTTTGACAACCATGTATCCACCCTCACTCCACCATCACCTGCCACAACTCATGGTATTTATCATTATACTCTCTGCTTATAATGAGTTCAACTTTTAAGATTCCACATGTAAGTGATCATGTGATATTTGTCTTTCTGTGCCTGGCTTATTTCATTTAACATAATGTCCTCCAGGTTCATCCATGTTGTCTCAAGTGACAGAATTTCCTTCTCTTTTTTTATTTTTTTGAGACAGAATCTCACTTTGTTGCCCAGGCTAGAGTGAGTGCCGTGGCGTCAGCCTAGCTCACAGCAACCTCAATCTTCTGGACTCAAGCAAGCCTCCTGCCTCAGCCTCCCAAGTAGCTGGGACTACAGGCATGTGCCACCATGCCCGGCTAATTTTTTTCTATATATATTAGTTGGCCAATTAATTTATTTCAATTTATAGTAGAGATGGGGTCTTGCTCTTGCTCAGGCTGGTTTCAAACTCCTGACCTCAAGCAATCCGCCCTCCTCGGCTCCCCAAAGTGCTAGGATTACAGGCGTGAGCCACCGCACCAGGCCTCCTTCTCTTTTTGAGGCAGAGTAGGATTCCATTGTGTATATGTACAATATTTTCTTTATTCTTCTGTTGGGGAATATTTAGGTTGATTCCATATATCGGTTATTGTAAATGATGCTGCATGAACATGGAAGTACAGGCATGTCTTCATCAAATTGATTTCAGTTCCTTCCTTATATATATACCCAGTAGTAGGATTTCTGGATCACATGGTAGTTTTTTTTTATTTTTTATTTTTTGAGGAACCTCCCCATACTGTTTTCTATGACTATACTAATTTACACTTCCATCAACAGTACAAGAGTTCTCCTTTATTCTATATCCTCACCAACATGTCTTATCTTTTGTCCTTTTTGTATTAACCATTATAACAGTGTGAGGTGATATCTCATTGTGGTTTTAATTTGCATTGCTCTGATGATGGGCATTTTTCATATACCTCTTGGCCATTTGTATATCTTCTTTTGAGAAATGTCTATTCAGATACTTTCCCTATTTTTTAGTCAAGCTATTTGTTTTCTTGCTATTGAGTTCCTTAAATATTTAAATGTTAACCTCTTAACAGTTTCAAAACATTTTCTCATACTACATAGCTTGTCTCTGGCTATGTTGATTGTTTCCTTGGCTGTACAGAAGCTTTTTAGTTTGATGTAGTTCCATTTGTCTATTTTGCTGCCTGCACTTCTGGGGTCATATCCAAAGAACCATTGCCTCGGCCAATGTCATGGAGCTTTTTCCCTGTTTTCTTCTAGTGGTTTTACAGTTTAAGGTCTTGTGTCTTTAATCAAAGTCTTTAATCTATTTTGAGTTGATTTTTTTATATGGTGTGAGATAAGGGTCTAATGTCATTCTTTTATATGTAGAAATAAAGTTTCTCCAACACCGTTTATGGAAAATACTACCCTTTTCCTATTGTGTGCTCCTGGCACCCTTGTTAAAGATCAGTGGACTGAAAATGTGTGGATTTGTTTCCGGGCTTTTGCTTCTGTCTTATGTGTCTGTTTTTAACGCCATCACCATGCTTTTTTGATTACTATAGCTTTACAGTATATTTTGAAGCTAGGTAGTGTGATGCTTCCAGATTTGTTCTTTTTACTCAAGAACATGTTGAACAGAAGTGGCAAGAGTGAGCATTCTTGCCTTGTTCCAGATCTTAGAGGAAAAGCTTTCAAGTTTTCACCATTGAGTATATGTTAGCTGTGGGTTTGTCATATACAGCCTTAATTGTGTTGAGATACATTCCTTCTATACCTAATTTTCTGGGAGTTTTTATCATGAAAAAATGTTGATTGTTGTCAATTTTTTTTTCTGCATATATTGAGCTGATCATATGGATTTTGTTCTTCACTCTATTAATGTGGTATAACACACATGTAGATTTGTGTATGTTGAACCACCCTTGCATCCCCGGGATAAATTCTACTTGATTATGATGAATGAAACTTTTATTTTGAATTTGGTTTGCTAGTATTTTCTTGAGAATTTTTTTCTCTATGTTCATCAGAGATTTTGTCTATAATTTTCTTTTCTTGTAGTGCCCTTGTCTGGCTTTGATATTAGAACAATTTAACTTTGATCACAAAAATACCTCTAAACTTTTACTACCTGTCCCCACATTTTATATTTTTGGTATCATAATTTGCATATTTTTGTATTATATATTCCTTAATAAATTATTGCAGCTATCATTATTTTTAGTAGTTTTGTCTTTTAATCTCCATAGTATTAAAGATATAAATGACTTATACACCACCATTACAGTATTAAAGTATTATGAATTTGACTGTGTACTTACTTTGACCAGTGGTTTATATATTTTCATACAGATTTGTGTGCCTAATTAGCATCCTTTCCTTTTAGCTTGAAGAACACTGTTTAGCATTTCTCGTAAGACAAGTCTAGTGGGGATGAACTCCCTTGGCTTATGTTTGCCCTGGAAAGTCTTTATCTCTCCTTTGTTTCTGAAGGGCAGCTTTCCTGGGTACAGTATTATTGGTTGCCAGGTTTGTTTTGGCACTTTGACTATATCATTCTGCTATCTCCCAGCCAGTAAGATTTCTGCTCAGAAGTCCAATCCTAGTCTTATTGGAACTCCCTTATATGTGATTTGCTTCTTTTCTCTTGCTGCTTTCAAGATCCTTTCATTGTCTTTTCTTTAATTTTTGATAGTTTGTTTATAATATGTATTGGTATAGTCTTGTGTGGATTCAATCTGATTGGAGACCTTTGACTTTCCTGTACCCAGATATTTATATCTATTTCCAGATTTGGAGGTTTTCTGCTATCATTTATTTGAATAATTTTTCTCTCCCTTTGACTCTCTCTTTTCTTTCCTGACCTATAACCCCAAAATTTTCTCATTTGATGCTATCCCATAAATCCCATAGATTTTCTTCTTTACTTTCATTCTTTTATCTTTTTTCACCCATTTTTTTTTTCATATTGCTTGTCTTATTGTGTTCTTTTGGTGGTGTTATGTCTCTCTTGTTTTTTATGTTTCTTGTTGCTTTATGTTGATGTCCATATACTTTGGAGAAGTAGTATTGTATTTGCTGCAGACTGGCTTTGTCTGGATAAGCCCTTTACCAGTCAGCCCATTTAGAGATTCTGGTCAAGCTGTCTCGCATGGTCTGTGGTGGGCTTGCTACTAGAGTCTTTGGGCAGGATGGCCTGGTGTCTGGATCAGCAGGTTATCAGGACTGGTATATAGGTCCACAGCTTGCAGCTAGAGTCTGGATACACTGAGGTAGACTTATTGATTGGGTCCATGAGGATGGGCCTAGAGTCCAGAGCTTATATCGATGGAAATCAGCCTAAAGCCAGGGATCATGGGAGGCAGGCTTGTGTCCTGGGTACATGGGGACTGGCCTGGTGCTGGGGAAGACCTAAAGCCTAAATCCATGGAGGCAGGCCTGGGTCCTGGGCCCATGGGGGTGGTCTTAGAGACCCAGTCCACAGCTGGTCTTGTCTATTGGGGTGAGTCTGGACCCTGGTCTTATTGGTGTCTGGGGCTGTGGGGACTGGCCTGGAGCTTGAGACCACTGAGGGTTGGCTTGGGGGTTGGGTGTGTGGATACTGGCCTAGAAGTTAGGTCCATGAGGGCTGATCTGGGTCCTGAGGCCATAGGGGCCAGTGTAGAACATGGGTCCACAGGGGTAGGCCCAAAGCCAGGGTCAATGGGGGCTTGATTAGCCAGCATTGGATTTAGTGGTACAGGCCTAGACACTGGGCCTACTGGAGCTTGGGTCTTCAAGTATTAACCAGGAAGGTGGAGCCCTGGGTCTGCTAGGGCTGGCCTGGCACTGGAGTGAGCCTGAACTCTGGGGTCACTAGAGCTGGCCTAGCACTGGGGCAGGCCTGGAGCCTGAGGCTACAGGATCCTGCCTGGTGCCAAGTTGGGCTTGAAGGCTCAGTCTGTGGATTCTGGCCTGAAGTGTAGGTCCATGGGGGCCTGACCACTGCTGGGTTTTATTGCAGTGGCTCTGGTGTTGAGGTCTGAGACAAAGTCTGGTGCTCTCTTTCTTCTCCTTCCCCCAAGTGAAAGGTATCTCCCTCAATGCTGTGTTGCCTGGGGTTGGGGGAGGAGAGTAAAACTGTTTTTCCTACCCATTTCAATTAATTCATCTTTTCTTATATAGCACCTGTGCTATACCAGGTGCTATAATCTCTCACCTGGTTTCCTTAGCTCTTACAAAGGTATGTTAATGCATTACAGTTGTTCAAACAGATGTTTTTGCAGGGGGACGAGTGCTGGAAAGTCCTATTCTGCCATACTGCTGATGTACTCCCAGCCTTCTTTATTGGCTCATTTTAAAGGCAACTAGTCATTATATTGCTGTGTAGTGGTTAAAGTGATCATTAGCAAAAAGGTCATGTTTCCTAAAGGGAATCTGAGCTGCTAACTAATAATCAGAAACACCTTTAAGACCAGCTGTGGGTAATTAGCACATTTGCACCAATGATTCTCTACCCTTGTTTGAAATAGTCCAATTCAGCAAACAGGTTTTGAGTGTCTGTTAGGTATGGAAGGATGTGTGCTGGGTGCTAGGAGAGATATAAGGATAAGTATACCAAGTTCCCTCAAGGAGCTTATATTTTAGGAAGAGAAATAAAGATAAATTTACAAATTACTATAAATATAGATAATACCATATATTCTAAATGCATGAAGGGATACCGATAAAATGTTAATGAGTTTTAGAAGCAGGAGAGAAAACATTCACTTAGGATAATTCAAGAAAAGCTCCAAGAAAGAGTTGGTTTTTGAGATGGACTTTGAAAGATAGCTAGGATTTTGCTTGATGGAGATGCTGAGGAAGGCAATTATGGGGGATTGAAGAAATCCCATTATGCATTCACACACTCAATCCCCCTTTCATTCAACGAACTTTTATTGAGTGCCTATTATGTTTGAGGAATACAGAGATTACTAAAACAAAGTCTCTGCACCCAAGATGTCAGTCACTTTCAACTCAAATGTTTCTTCTCTTCATGGGGAAAGAGGAGAAAAAGAGATGAACAGATGATGTGCAACAATATGGTCAGTATTTTAAAAAGGTCTTTAATTAAATTCTATATGTATTAGGGTTCTTCAGAGAAACAGAATCAATACTAATAGGATACACACACACACACATACTTATACACACATATATATTGAGGGGAGAGACAGAGACAAAGAGATTGATTTTAAGTAATTGGCTCACATGATTATAGAGGCTGTCAAGTACAAAATTTGCATGGTAGGCTGGTAGGCTGGAGATGCAGGGAATAATTGTGGTTGCAGTTCAAATATGAGGGTAGTCTGCTGGCAGAATTCCTTTTTGCTCAGAAAAGGCCAGTCTTTTTATTACCAAGGTCTTCAACTGATTGGATGAAGCCCATCCGCATTATGGAAAGTAGTCTGCTTTACTCAAAGTCTACTGATTTAACAGTTAATTTCATCTAAAACATAATCTCCATAGAAATATCTAGAATAACATTTGATTAACGGAACAAATTTGGTCCTAGTCTCATCAGTTAATCAGAGTAGCTGATGGAGTGACATACTCAGGTATAAATTTGAGTTCAGCCAAGAACATATAGGACTGAGAGGTGAATTGTTGAGAGGGGTAATTGGCCACCAGCCCTGATTGTCTCTGCATGTTCTTGCTGAGAGTTCCATACTGAAAGGTTTACCTATCTTCTAATAAAGAGCAGTTTTTGTAGCTACTCAGGCAACTAAGTGGTCAAAGTGACCACAGCATGACTACCATATAACTGCCCACTTCTGGAACAAGGAACACTGGCTTGTTTCCTGCTGCTAAAATGTTTGCTCCTTGCTTAAAAAGTGCTAGACACTTTGCCCCGAATTCCTCTACTGCAGCTCAGACCAACTACATGTGTAGCATGAATTTGGGCCCACTGCATTGTTCCTATGGGACTTGGCTGGGGAACTAATGCAAATATGCTAATACCCATGCTGCTTATTTTGCATGAGTATATAAAGTCTTCTGTTTCTGAACTAGGAGTCCTGGGTCTTCTGCCTACATTCAGGAAGAAGCAAAGGCTAACTTATTAGCTTGAAAATGGTAAATGTCATGCCCTTCACAGTTCTTGACAACTATGGTGATGAGAATGGGATGCTGTCAGTGACATGACTTTCTGTAAGAAGAAGGACAAGGGATTTTCAGGCTGGGTTTGAGGATATAAGACTTCCCAGGAGCTGGTAGTGAATGTTCTCACCAAAATAGTGAGTGAAACTGGGGAGTAGGGGGTCCATCAATGTCCTGCCTGTTAATGAACAAAAGCTGAATTAATTATTTTAAGGCTGAGCATTGAGAGGTAGGACTAAAACAAGACACCAATGTGATATTTTGGCTTTTGGTCACTGTTTGTCAGGACAATGGGGCAGCAAGCCCTGTGATCCCAACCCAAATTCAATGTGACTATTGTTACTGAGCCAAGGCATTCTCAAAGCTGAAATAGATGTTGTCAGTAATTATGAACTTACCACCTGACATGAGGCTTTAGATGGACTGAAAACATTGGAAGTTCATTTGGTTGAGCTGTGAGCAGCTGCCTCACCACTCAAAACTGAAAGTAGCAGCTAAACCTGTGGGGCGCGGTGTTAACGCCATTTCAAGATGGCGCCGGCTTCCTAGTCACACCCATACTACAAGACTGATAAACAGGGTGAACCGCGCAGGTGTAGGGGCTTTTCCTGTCTCATCAAGTATGCATATGAAGGATCTTAGCTTGGCCTATCAGTAACAACCCTCGCGTGCTCTTAACCTATCCCCATCACTTCCCCCCTTCCTTAGAGTATATAAGTGTGTGAGAGCTTGTGCTCAGGGTCTTCCGCATCATGTAAGTCTAAAGGGAACCCCATTAAAGCACTGTCAGAAGAACTCCGGTTGCCGCGTCTTCCTTGCTGGTCGAGGGGGCGCGACATAAACCAATCTTGAAAAAGAGGAACATCTTCATTTTTGAACTCACACTTCCCAATTTCAAAATTTACTACAAAGCTACAGTAATCAAGAGAGAATGCAAAGCACACACACACACACACACACACACACACACACACACACACACAAAACCCTTAAACAAACAACAACAAAAAAGGTGAGAGTATGGTACCGGCATAAAGCTAGAGAGATCAATGAAATAGAATTGAGAGTCCAGAAATAAACCCTTACATTTTCAACAAATTCTACTGGAACAACGATATCCACATGTAGATACAAAAATTCTCAACAAAACATTAGCAAACCAAATTCGACAATGTATAAAAAGAATTATACACCATGACCAAGTCAGATTTATCCCAGATATGAGAGGCTGGTTTAACATTTGAAAATCATTAATGTAATCTATGACATCAATAGGCTAAAAAAAGAAAAATCACATGATCATATCAATAGATGTAGAAAAAGCACTTGACAAAACCCAACACCCATTTGTAATAAAAATTTTTAACAAACTAGAAATAGAGGGGAACTTCCTCAACTTGAAGAATACCTATAAGAACATACTTAATGGTGAGAAATTAGAAACTTTCCCACTAGATCAGGACCAAGGCAAGAATTTCCCCCCTCATCATTACTTTCAACATCAAACTGGATGTCCTAGCTAATGTAATAAGACAAGAAAAAGAAATAGAAGCTATACAGATTTGAAAGGAAGAAATAGTTCTTTGTTTGGAGGTGACATGATTATCCATGTCAAAAATTCAAAAGAAACAATAACAACAAAACACTCTTAAAACTAATAAGCAATTATAGTAGAGTTTCTGGATACAAGGTTAATATACAAAAGTCAATTTCTTTCCTATATACCAGCAATGAACAAGTGGAATTTGAAATTAAAAACACAATACTATTTACATTGGCAACCCCCCAAAAATACCTGGGTATAAAGCTAAGAAAATATGTATAAGATCTATATGAGGAAAACTATAAAACTGATAAAAAAAGAACTAAATAAATGGGAAAACATTTCATGTCCATAGATAGAAAGATTCAAAATTGTTAAGATGTCAGTTCTTACCAACTTGAGCTATCTATTCAAGGCAATCACGATAAAAATTTTAGCAAGTTATTTTATGGATATTAATAAACTGATTCCAAAGTTTAGATGGAGAGGCAAAAGACTCAGATTATCCAATACAATGTTTAAGGAGAAGAACAAAGTTGGGCTGACTCTACCCAATTCAAGACTTACTATAAAGATACATTAATCAAGACAGTGTGGTATTGGTGAAAAAATAAACAAATATATCAGTGGAACAGAATAGGGAGCCAAGAAATACACCCACATAAATATAGGTGATATATTTATAGGGGTTATATGGGAAATCTCTGTACCTTCCTCTCAATTTTGCTATGAACCTAAAACTACTCTATAAAAAAAGATAACACACATAATTAGAAAATATATTTGCAAATAATTTTTCTGAAAAGGATTTGTGTTATAAAAACCTTTACAACTTAACAATAAAAAGCCAAATACCCCCTTTTGAAATTGGCAAAGAATTTGTATAGATACTTCTCCAATGAAGAGTCACAAATGGCAAATAAGCACAATGAAAAGATGCTCAACACCGTTAGTCATTAGGGAAATGCAAATCAAAACCATGATGAGATACCATGTCACACCCACTAGGATGGCTGTAATCAAAAGACAGATAAGAAACATTAGTGAGGATGTAGAGAAATTGAAACTCTCATATATTGCTGGTGGGAATATAAAATAGTGAAACTGCTTTGCAAAACAGTTTGGCAATTCCTCCAAAATTTAAACATAGAATTTCCATATGACCAGTAATTCTATTTCTAGGTGTATTAGTCCTTTTGTACTACTATAACAAAATATCAGAGACTAGGTAATTTATAAAGAACAGAAATTTATTTTTAATGTGTCTGGAGGCTAGGAAGTCCAAGATTAAGGTACTAAAAGGACTGGCATCTGGGGAGGCCTGCTTTCTCTTTCCAAAATGGTGCCTTATTGCTGCATCCTCTGATGGGAAGAACACTATATCCTCACATGGCAGAAAGGGCAGAAGAGCAAGACAGTGCTCCCTTCAACCTTGAGCCCTTTTTATAAGGATGCTAATCCCACTCACAAGTGCAGAGCCCTCAGGACTTAATCACCTCCCAAAGGCCATAGCTTTTAATATTTAATAGTGTTGCACTGAGGATTAAGTTTCAACATGAATTTTGGAGGAGACATCATCATTTAAACTATAGCACTGGGTATATATCCAATAGAAATGAAAACAGACATCATACATTGTGCACAAATGTACAAATAAATCTAAAATGACCTGTGGGTAAGGCCCTTTGAACAAATCCAGTGTTCTATTATGGTTTTCTCAGTTACATGTATACTGGTGTCAATATTTATATGTTTGTGCTGTGAATGTCTCATAACATTATGAAGAATTCTCCTGATTGAAAAGAGTCACATGTAGAAAAGTAGTGGGACATGTTGTGGGATATTTACATGTAGTGGGGATAGTCATATGTAGTGGGGCATGTAAATCACTCCCCAGCCTGCCTCTCCATCATGTCCCAAGTGGTTCTGAAAGGAGAAAGTAAAATCACAGCGTTGATTAAGGTGTAAAAGGTAGCAGGGATAGGAAGAGATGCAATATCTCCTTCTACAGTCCTATATGTACAGAGGAATGGGAGCTGGAGACTAACGGTGGACTATGCCCAACTGAATCCAGTTGTTAGTCCTATAGCCCCAGATGTTCCAACATGTAACTATAACTGAATCCATTGCACAGATTGGTGGCACTTGTTACACTGTCTTGGACATTGCCAACATCTTTTTTCTTTTTCCTATTCTACTTGCCCCCAAGGGCAAGGCTCAAAATCAGTTCACATCATGGAAAAACCTCCAATATATGTTTGCAGGACTTCTCAGGAGGTAAGATGAAAGAAGGGACACCAGTGATCTTTTGTCATTCAGCACAAACCCAGGAACCTTCCTTAAGAAGGAAAATGCCCTGGTGTGGCCTTCCCAAACAATTTGACTTCTGGGTCTGCCAACCATCATCAGATGGCTAAACATTAGGGAATGGGCCCAGCTCCTGAACTGCTCATGGTGCTAGAGAAGGAGAGGTTTTAAAGCAGTCCAACTTCCAAAGGGGTAGACATGTACATATATAATAATGGGGCAAAGTGATAACCATGAGAAAGGTAAATACTCTATATTGCTCTTTTACTACATCGGGTATGAGCAGTAAAACTAACCTGCTGCTGCATGAAGTTGAAACTTTATTCCTTTTTTACTTTCATTACTCAGGAAGAATGTAAATCTACAAGTCAGCTGCTTTTATATCCAAGCTTTTATTTCTTGGATCATTTTATTTTACCTGTAAGCCAATTTTTCTGCTTCCTCGTTGCTATTTCTATCTGCCTTGGCTCTAGGGTACACAGTTGACCTGAATTCTTGACTTGACAAAGCTGGGGCAGAACCAATCAGAGGGAGAAGACAAAGTGGTAATAGACCTCAGAACCACTGTCCCTGCCTTGAACTTTCCCCTTGAGTAAGAAAACCTCAGTTTTCTTCTCTGCCAAACAGGATGGGTATATCATCCTACCTGGCTTACTTGGAAGCTAGAAAGGCCAGATTAATTAACAGGTGTAAGCTACAGATTGAAGTTAAAGAAGCTAAAGAAGAAAATTTATATATAGGTTTGTGGAGTATGAAATGAGATGTGAAGGATTTTGAAGATTCTAAAATTAAATGTACAAACTGACATTGTTTTAACTGTTAATGATAATTTGTAAGTAGCATACTTAGAATATACAATAATGATAATATTCTTATGTACCTGCTAAGTGTAGGCTTAAGCACTTACAAGAACCCTATGAAGTGTGGACTACTAGCATTACCATTGTATAAATGATAGAAGATGAGGGAATCTGCCATATGAGACACAGCAAGTACCCAGTGGAGCTGAGAATCATGTCCAGATCTGTTTGACTCCAGAGCCCAAGCTCTTAAGCACCAAGCTATCCTGTCTTCCTGTACACAGCATGTACACAGTACCAGACAATAAAAGCCTGCCTTAAATCTTTCCGTTACTGAGGAGTGCACTGCAGCTCTCAGAATCCCAGTCACTCAGCATCTTTAGAATTCTGTTAGTATTGACTATAATCAGGGCATTATGGGGGGTGTAAATATAGGAGAGATGACTTCTGTTTTCAAGGAGTTTATGGTCAGAGGGAAGAAATCAGATGTACCCTAACAACTCTAATGAGAAAAGAAAGTGGTAAGTTTGTATTCTTTGGGGAACTAATATTACAAAAGTCCACTAATGACATCTTATTGCACAAGCC
This sequence comes from Microcebus murinus, assembly GCF_040939455.1. Taxonomy (NCBI): domain Eukaryota; kingdom Metazoa; phylum Chordata; class Mammalia; order Primates; family Cheirogaleidae; genus Microcebus; species Microcebus murinus. The sequence goes on along the minus strand of NC_134117.1, from coordinate 27,363,133 downwards.
TTTCCTAATTCTTCCCTCTGGCTCCTCCCTTCCAGCTGGTAGTAATATCTCCTACCTCAGAGGTCTAAAAAGCCCTTTGTCTATTGATCATTTGGAGTCTTTCCTCCCTCTCTTCTTTTTTTTTTTTGACCCCCCCCCCTTCTTTTCACAAACATTTATTGAGTACTTTCTACGCAGGAGACCTTATGTTAGGCTCTGGGGATACTGAGTGAACAAGACAGACCTTAGCATACATTACCTATTAACTATTTCTCCAAGGCTTTATGTTTTGTAACCCCAGAAATTATAAACATGCAGAGGAAGAACCTAACTTTATTTTTTTGTGCTCCACAGAAACTAAAACAGTGCTTTTCTTTAGTGTATGCCATAACACCCTCAAGGAAGACATTAAAAAAATTATCACTGGTACTTGTAAACATACACAAAAATAGAATTGTATAACAGACTCCCAAATGTTCTGCCCATTCTCACTTCAAAGTCTGATGACAGGTGACAGAGGGTGCAAATGGAGTTGGCTGGGTCAGTGACGAGGAAGCACCATAGGCATTGGGCTCAGTCGGGGTTGCCAGACATAAGGGCAGACAGTGGGATGCACCACATTTATTCATGTAGAGAGCAACAGACAGGAAGCAAAGGGTTTGCCAAGTGCTGGTGGCAAGGGCAGAGTAGAGCATCATGTGCCGGGAGCCTGTGCTAAACTGAGTCAAGCAGTGTGTTGGCTGCGTCTGTGCCCGGCCGTGGGTGGATTATGCCTCAGGGTGGTTTTAGAGGCACTGCATGGCCTCGCCTGTGTGACTGAGACTCCTTCCCCCCTGCAGCCGTTGTAGCTGCTATTCCCACTGGGAGAGGCTCTGCTCTTCCACCAGCTCCTGTAATGGCTGCCTCTCCAGTGAAGGCTTCATTTACCACGCTTTCTAAAGAGGTCTGCGCTGCTCATTTTTCAGCATAGCAACCTGTTTGTTTCCTGCCTAACATTCTAAATTTCTTAATTAATTATTTGTTAGTTTACTTGTCTAGTTTTAGTCTCCCCTTCTAAACTGTTACCTCCTGTGGGGGCAGGAACCTTGTCTTTCTCTTTCAGCTCTATTTCCTCAGAAACTAAAAGTGTCTGGCATATAATAGATACTCAGTAAATATTTCTCAAAGGAATGAATGATAGTACTAAATGTTTTGTTAATTCTCAATAATTGAAGCAAAAGTTGAGTGCAGAAGAGTAGAAGAAAAGGAAAAGGTAATTTATAATTTAATCAAGGCAAGGGGAAGCCTCTAACCCACTGGTTCTCAATTTGGCTGTGCATTAGAATCAGCTGGGCTTTAAGAAAGTACCAACACCTGGGATCGTCTACAGACCGACTGAATTAGAATCTCTGGGGTTGGTGCCTGAGCAAACGTATGTTTAAAAAGCTCCCTGGGTAACTATTATGTGCAGCCGGGCTTGAGAACCACTGCTCGAATGAAGGAAGGCTATAAGGACTGTGACAACAGGATGAGGGTAGTGAATTCTAGAATAGAAGGCAGGTCTTCTAGAGTCAAGTTTTCAATCCTTTCAATGCTTAAAACCAAATCAGGGATGAAATAAGAGTGATAATAGTTGAAAGTTAGTGAGTGAGGTACCTAATGACTAATAGGTTTTCTAAAATTTTATAAATAAAATTTAAGAATTTACTACACTATTTAATTTAAAATTTACTACACTAGTTAATTTAAAATTTAAGAATGTACTACACTATTCTTTAAGAATTAAAACAGAATTTATGTTTATTTGTTGTATTTCTATTTTCAAAATGGCTTTTGCTTTTATTTAAACAAACCACCACAAAAACAACCGAGTTAGAAAGACACCAAGGTATTATCTTTGATTCTATGGTCACTTCTATCAGAGGCTTATTCGTTGCTCCTAAGGGTCATAACCAGACATCACTGTGCCCTTAATGTTTCCAAAGATAATATCTAAGATGAAATCACCTTAAATTTGTCATATTGTGGTATCCACAAAAGAGCCTTCCAACCCATCAAAGGGCATTTCTTTTTTCCTTTCTTTTTTCTTACTCCCTTCTTCCTTGCTCTCACCATCTGCAGGGTGCTTCGACGATGGCACTGTGCTTCTAGGCTCAAGTGCAGTGAGTCTGTAATTGCTTTTTCTCCCTAATTTATTTAGGTTGCCACACAATTTGCTGTAGCTGTAATCCCTCAGTATTGCAATCTGGGAATAATATAAATGGTTGATGGCAGAGTGAGATTTTCAATTGTGGCATCTCAGTAATTCACATAATGTGCTGTCATTAGCACTTTGATGTGACATATCATGGTTTCCAGGGCTTATTGGGCCATTTATAAATACCAAATGAAGGAGTTAGAGCGATCATTACAACTAGTTATTGCCTTAATTGCCTTTACTGGGAAAAGTTGGCAATATTTTCTCTGGAGTGAAATAAAATGTAATTTTTAGTTTGTCTTTAACCATTTCCAGTAAATCCCTCTCAAGTGCAGGAGTCACAACTTTCTTTTTTGTTCTTTTAATTTTCTAGTAATTTAACTTTTATCAAAAAAATCTACTTTTCACACTTTAGTCTTCATTACCTGAATTGATTTCCAGATATCTGAATAAATATTCAAATTTAGATTATCTCACCACAGTTAAGTCCTGGTTATTAATGATTATTATTGTGATTTGGAGAATTTTAGCAAAATGACTTTATACATAACAATAGCAGTTAATATTTATTGAGTATTTACTATGTGGTAAAAGATACATATGCACTGATTCATTTAATTATTTCCACAAACCCTCTGAGATGGACACTATTATTGTCTCCATTTTATGAGAGAAAATTGATGCTTATTGAGGTCTGAAATGCAGGTCAGTTCGATTCCAAAGCCAATACTTTCAAGCAGTATACTCAAATACTCCCCACTCTCCAACCCCAGCACGGTTAGCCCCATTGTACAGAGGAAGAAATGAAGATTCATGTAACTAGAAAATCATGGTGCTGTATTTCGAGCCTGCATCTTCTGATTTCAGGTATAGAGCTCTTTCTATTTCCTAGGGTGGCTTCCATCTTGGTGAGCTGTTACAACTGCTAGTGTCATTGCCGACATTCTGTGCACACTGCTCAGGCTGATAAAAAGTGAAGAGAACTGGTAGTAGTAAATCAGAGAAGCTTCTATGTAAAAGCATTAGCAGCAAAAAACCTGCCTGCCTGTTCAGATGGAGCAGGGCACAGGCTCTAATCTGAGAAGCCAGAGTTTAGAGACACAGAGGAGAAAAGAAGCAAGTCATGTCCACTGGGCATGCAGCCCAGGTTCTTCGGCCACTGACATGGAGCCAGCCTGAGTCTCAGTGATTGATCCTGCAGCCAAGGATGCCCTTCTCTCAGCAGCTGCAGGTTCCCACAAAGGAAGGCTGCACATGGAGAAGTCTTTGTCAGGGCCCTTAATGAGAGGATTGGGTTTCACATCACAGCTACCCCTAAACAGGTACACTCTGCTGCTTTCATCTTCCTGATGGCTCCCACGGGAAAGAAAAGAAAGAGAAAGGAGGCTACACCAAGAAACAGGTCATAGGCTAGTTTGGCTGGGTTGTTCCTCCCCCGCCTGACCACCTGCAGGTCTGTAGCTTTGAAATTCTTTAATTTTCACACACCCTGTGTGGCCACTGGACACTAATGGGAAAAGCTTTCTCAAATAATTTTTCATAACCTATCCACCATGACTCACTGGAAAATTAGTGCCTCTGTACCTTTGCACATGCTATTGCCTGTGTTTGGAAGATTATCCCCAACTCAAACCTTCTTCCTGTGGCTAACCTGCCCTTCTTCAAGACCCAGCACTGGCACTGTCTCCTCCAGCGGCCTTCCTTGAGGCCCCATGCCTGCCCTCCACCCAGACAAGCCTCTGTATTCCTCTTCTATCCTCCTGTAGCACTTCTACCTCAGTCCCTGCTAACTTCTCTCTCTATTTCTCCTGTGAGCTCCTTAAAGGCAGGGACAGTGTCTGCACTGTTTAGCACAGTATCTAGCACATAGCACGAGTGTAATAAGTGTTTATGAATGAATGAAACATCAATAATAAATGAATACTTGCTTAGCTAATTAAAGCAATCCTTTTGAAACATTCTATTTTTTCTTTAAAAAATAGCCTTTTTTCAGATTTTAAAAGCAATAATGTTGACTGAAGCAATTTTACATGTAAAAAATCCACAGAAAGAAAATAAAAACTGCCTGTAATCCTACCACCCAAAGAAAACTTTAACATGTAGATGCAGCAGTCCCTTCCAATTTTCTATATGTATGTGTGTATATCAAATCTGAATCCTATTGTCATGCCTAATTTTCTCAAGGATTGTGACAATAATTTTTTCAGGTAGATAGAGGTGGCATTTTTATTCCAATTTAAGTGGTGGGAAAACTAGAACCCAAAGATACACATGTAATTCATGGCAGACCCAGGACTAGAACCCATAAATCTTGTTGTAGTCCAGGCTCCTGCTGCCCCCTGTGATGACTCCTGATGGGGTAGTGCTCTTCTTGCATCAATCTAGCATCAGTGGGACAAGGGATTGTAATTGGGTGTTCTTCCTCAATAAAGAGAAGGATTTACACTGAGCCTGTGTCCACACCGTGGCTATGCAGTGCATAAGGGGCACGGTCTCTACCATTTTGAAGGTAACAAGAATGGAGCACCCAGGATCTTGTCCTAGGATCTTGTGTTACCTAACTGTGGTAGGCAGGCACCAGTAAGAGTCAGTTTCTTCCCAATGGTCAAATGATATTTGAACAGTGATAGCTTGGCTCAGAGCATGTCGCTATGTGAGCCATAACCACAGGTTCAATTTCGCCATCGACTAGTGAGTTACACTCTAATCCATAACTAATGATTGTATTTCAGAACAATGTACACAGAAGGTTCTCAATAAGTGTGCACTGGGCTGAATTGATTGTATATTATTATTTGGCAGAGGCATTGAGCATAAAAAGAATGCAGACAGCAAATATCCACACCACTATGTCCAGTGTAGAAAAGGCAACCCAGCGTGATCTAGCTTTGTATGTTTTTCTAAATAGAGAACACTAAATTGTAATCCCACAAACACACATCAGATTATGGGCTCTGCAGATAAAGGGGCCACATCTTATTTATGTGCATGTCCCTAGAATGCCTAGCACAGAGCCAGATACATCTGAGGTATCAATTTTTTTTGAATTGAATTATACTTATGTGAAGACTGCTTTTTCTAGCCTGGCGTGGGAGTTAAGAGATTTTGACTAGTAATTCACCATTCCTTTCTCTGAAAGCTCTGTAAATCAAACTTTTAAAAAAAGCAGCAAGCTAAATTCCAAAACCCTCTCTGAGGAGAAATGCCCACGGCCGGTGGGGTCTGGACTATGTCCACCGAATGCACGGATCTCTTCTACACAAACAGCTCCTACTCCCGAGGGAGCCCATGACTGACTGACCGGCTGTGGAGACTCACACGTCCCCTCTTTCCCAGTGGCAGGGGGGTCAGGGGAAAAGGGTGGGAGTCTAGTGATGAAGCACGGCTGAACTAAATATTCTCTTCTTCCCAGGAGAAGGAAAATCTCACAACAGGAGGAGGGCTGGCACTTTTCTAGAGGAACAACCATGAAGAACATGGGATATAGTTGAAAATTATCTTTTCTGAGGACAAGCTTCTCATTTAAAGGGCCATCCTCATATTCTCTCTTAGCTCGTATTGGCACTTTTGGAATGGCTCTGGCAGAGCTGGCATGGAATGCCACAAACTGAGATGAAGGTTGACTAGACGGGGAAGGGTGATACTGGCATACAGGCTGAGGAGCCATAAGGCCAAGATGCTCACTTCTTCTGAATGTATTCAAGAGCACTGGTTTGGGGAGGCAACCAAAGCACAACTCACTAATCCCCTAAGCTCTTAACAAACTCTCTTGAAGATTTAATCACAACGTAAAATCCACAAGTTTTTATTGGCAGTGTTTAGTTATCAATTGCCCAATTCTCTGAAGTGGCAACCAATACGATTCCCAGGTCTGTCTCCATTACACATTCCGGGGGCCTGCTGGCAATGTCTATCAGATTGGTGTTCTGGTTTAGACTTGTAAATTCTTTCCAGGGGAGACTTAAGACACACTCTCTCAGCTGCCAAGTTCTCTACTTATAAGGTGCAGAATTTATTAGTGCAAAGAAGGATAAAAAGAAAGCCTGCTACCTTTTTAAGTGCTTTTACATACGGTTTCTGTATTAGCGTTTGGTGTTTCCAGAAATACAGCTGCCCAGCTCATTTGAGCCTTTGTGCTAAATCAGTGGAACTTGTTTTTGCTTCCTATGAACTTCTATGAGCTCAGCTTCCACCACATATCAACCGAAGTCTATTGTGCCATGCTTTTTTAAATGAAATCACTGGCAGCAACTTTCATTTGGGGAGAACAAAGCCATGAAGACTTGCACCTTTAACTTATACATGGCCATGCAAAGGTACAGAAAGGGTTGATATGGAATCCAGGTTTGTCCAACTCTGTAAATGAAGAAGACTCTCTAGTCACCCAAAGACAATCTTTTTCCGCCTGTTTCTTCTCTACTTCTCTGACCTTGGATAGGTCACTTAATAACTTTAGTTTCTCTTTAGCAAAATAAGTATAAATAGTAACTTTTATCTTACCAGGCTTTCTTCAGAGCAATTGTGACAAATTGTAATTATCTTATTTATATGTTTATTTATTTTTCATTTCTCAGTATCCATCACTACATTATAAATTCCAAGAGTTCAGGGACCTTGTCTTTTTGGTTCACCACAGTAGCCCATTACCAGGAATAGCAATTCACACATAGTACATGATTAAGAAGAGTGAATGAAATGTGAATGTGTGACGGAAAGACAAAAAGAAAGAAGGAAAGAATGGAAAAAGAACACAGGAAAGAGGGAAGTGTTCAGAGCACTGTTGATGCACCATTTATGAAAGTGACCTATAAATTGTTAAGCATTATCTGCATTACTAAAACATTATAACTAACATCTGAGGCATTAATTATGCTAGAGTGATCTTTTAAAATTGTAAGTTAGATCATGTTACTTCCCTGATTAAAGCCTTCTAATGGCTTTTCATACTACTTAAAACAAAAGCCAAACTATTTTTAGCTTACAAAGCCCTATGTGATCTGAGCCCTGCCCACCTCATTTCCAACAAGTCTCCCCTACCCTGCCATGTCCCAATCACTCTGGTGCTCTTGTGTTTCCTCCAACATGCCAAGTTTGTTCCTGCCTTGGAGCCTTTGTGTTAGCGTCTTCCCCTGCCTGGGAAGTTCTGTGAAATCCACGTAGCTGGGTCCTAACTGTCCATGCGCTCGTGCCTTATGTGCCACCTTCTCAGAGAAGCCTTTCCTATACATGACTCGACAGGAGCCCCTACAGTACTCTATTACTCATTTATTATTATTATTCTTAATTTATCTATTACTAGTCTCTTCTTCAGTGTCTAGTGTTTAGTAAATATTTATTTCTCTGTGACATTACATTTGTTTAATGCTTACATTTCATAGTTTTCTAATTATTTTGTTTTATTTTCACAAGCATTTGGGCTAAAAACAAAACAAACCTCTAGGGTTCCATACTGAAATCTCCCTCTCCACCCCTTCCCACCCAAGCCTCACACACATATCTTGAGAGAGGTATCCTTGTCCTGTGAATGAAAGCAACTGTGCCAGCTGGTTTCAATATTTGTGATTTAATTGGAGTGTTGGAGTCATGCACACCCAGGAGAACAATAATTACTTAGAACTCTAACCTAGAAGGATTATTTTGAGACATGGAAATGGTGTTGATGGTGTCAAACTGTTCTTGGTTCTGGGCTTGGAGCACCCACTGGCTCAGGCTGGGAGGGGAGGGAGTGGATAGAAACAGGCAGAAGGAAGCAAATGGTGAGAACACTCACTGGTTCAAGTTTGCATCTGCTTACTGTGGACCGGAGGGCAGAGATAGTTCTACAGGAAGAACATGGGACCAGAGCACGGGAACAGGGCTGGCTCTCCATCCCCGCTACTCTGCCCCAGCCCAGACTATCGGTCCTTCTGTTAAATGGGGCAGAACTGGATTAGCTCGAAGGAAAATCCCAGCTCTGAATTCTATGAATTGATGAGAGGAATCTCATCTTTTGTGATGACCATGACATCTGTGAGAAAGGATAATCTGTGTGTATTATTTCTGATAAGCATAGCTTTTCTGGACTAAGTGGAATTTCTTTGATTGGCCAATAAGGTCAGTAGACAAACTCCGATCTCTGCTTTTGCCATTCTACTTCATTCTTCTCTTTCCTTTACTTTTCTAGAGAAGTTAGTGCTCTGGGAAAATCCCCTCATTGTCACATAGGAATCAACATCTAACTGTAAGTGCACTTCAGCCACTCCCCAAGAAATGGGTTCCTAGTGTATCCAATCTTGGCTAACACTCCCCCATCTGCTTTCAACATGTTGCATTTGACTTTAACTAATGTCTCCTGTTAGCATTAAAGAAAACAATCTGGAAAAATTCACTCTCAAGCAGAGTTCAAACAGGCCACAAGTAGATGTGGAACTCAACTGCACAGTTTTTTTAACTAATAGTATTAATAATAAATATATTAATATATGTGAATATATGTGTATATGCATACATACATGCATGGATATGTGTATATGTGTGTGTATATATAGAATTGTGTGTGTATAGATATGTGCATGTGGGTGGGTGGGGGGTTGAAGCCAAAAGTGTGTGAAATGGGTCAAGGAAACAAAGATAAGAGTGCTTCTCCCCAATTTATGATATTAACTGATAACAGCAAGAGAAGAAAAATTCTCCTAGTGTGGAACAAGGCATGACCAAAAATGAATGACATGGAAAAGGAATTGGGAATCTTTATCCCACACTTACTGGTAAAGGGTTAAAATTCTGGTCCACGAGGTGATTGTATCCATGGTCAAAAAATGAGTGCCGTATCACAACATCAATGCCCTGATTGGCCAGCATTCCTAAAGTGTTCAGCCATCTAAAAGGCAGAGAAAAAAGGTACATCAATACATTTTTAAATGGCATATAACAAGCTCTGTAGAGATTGGTTATGACATACACATACACACCAACTCCTTACCACCAAATGGACCTAGTATTTTAAAGGAGAAAATTATTTTATGCACTGAATACACAGCTGTAAGAGATTTTAGAGATTATCAAAGCCAACCTCTTCATTTTATAGGAAAAGAAACAGAGGTCTAGGGGAGTAAAATGAATTGCTCTTGGTTATAAAATAGCTTGTTATTAATGACTTATCTTTTACTCCTGAAATACTAACATCCTAGCCACTTGTAATCCTTCCTGGGCACAGAACATCCTATCACAGGAACACACACACCATCAATTCCATCATTCAAACTACCCTGCTTACACCCTGTCACTGTACATGCACCTTTCACAGAATTCTAACTCATATATTCATATGACTTATGTAAAAGTATTTCAGCACTTGTATCCCTCATATATAACTGTTAGCAGTTGATGCAATAATAATTTTCCTTGGCTCTATAATTAACCATTCAGGGATTCAAGTATGCTACCATCACACATATGTTGCTATGGACCTACATTGCTCATATACCTATAATATACCCCACTATGCCAAACACCCACTTTCCAGGGCATGCCACCCTTCAAAAATACTGCCCTCTCAGTTCTTCCAACGCCCACTGCTGACTCTACTTTCTTTATTTAAACATTCAATTAATTCATCGATTCATGCATTCATTTACTTCTCTCACTGTCTCTGTCTCTCTCCTACTTCTGATACATAGAAAAACTACTAATTGTAATAATATATATGTAATAAATGTGACTTAGAGCTTTAGCCTTCTCTATATGAAATATAAAGCATTTACAATCTGTGCCAAGCATCTATGTGTCCAGCTTCATTTGTCATCTCTTACCCCTTCTTCTCTCACCCTAAACCTCATTTCCCACAAGTTCTAAGCCACATAACACTATTCTTGGCTACCCAAATACACAATGTTTTCTCATACTTACCTGATTCTTTATATATGTTTTAACTTCTGCTTAGAATTCCTTTCCTATTCTCCTTTAACCCACCTCTATTTATCTAGCAAATTTCTTCCCATCTGCTAATCTCCATATCAAGTGTTACCTCTTCCTAAACTCTGCTGCCTCAGCCAACAGTAGTACCTTCCTCTGTACTTCCCCAAAACTCTCATTCATACCCTCTGCTAGCCCACTGCCTAGGAATCATGGACTTCTTTTTCTACCTTCCCTGTTGATTAGGATCTCATAAAGCATAGACATCATCTCTCAACTCGTACCCAAAACACCTATCACCATTCCTGGCACAGGGTAGGTGTTCAATACACTTCATTAAGTAGAAATTTATCTGGATAAAATGAAATTCTAGGAACATTGAGAATCACCATTCAGCACAGTAGACAAAAATCACACATAGTTATGATTTCCCAAATCTGAAACCATATGGAGTGGCAAACCCGTGACTTGTAGAAGAATTAAGTTTTTTCCTTGCTGGAATAAAGAGCATTGTTAATTTTATATTATGAACAAATATTATTCATATTTTCAAATCTTTTTCATATTTACAATTATGTTTTATTCTCATAAAAACTAACAAATATTTACTGAAAATTAGAGTTATAAAAATAAAACAAAACAAAAAACAAAAATTTTAAATGGAAAGGAAAATCTGACTAACTAGAGGAGAATCATTTTTGTTATTGTTATTCAAATTGGAACATTGTGACCTAGGAAATTGAAATTACTTTTGGAACATGACATGGCTAAACTACTTGTCTTTATTTTTATTAATTTGGAAAACCTGTGAAGACAGGATAACAGGTTTAGCTTTTCCTTTAGCCACTGAGGCATACGATTAAATATTAATAACTTGTCAAAGGATGTCCTGTGGTAGAACTATAGCATGAATTCTGGGTTAATGCCTATTACATCAGTGTTCTTTCCACATTGAAACAGCACAAACAATAGGGGATATATCTAACAAGTATTTATCTATAAAAACAAATTCTCTTATTCATCTTTCTATCCTTATGCTTATTAAATGAAGAAACAAAACAAGTAAACCCATAATCACATATGTGAGCCCCTACATCTAGCAGCATCTGGATGTCAATACAGGACTATATCTTGGTGTTTTTACATATGAAAATATCCAGTTGTTCACTCATTCATTATTTATTCAATAACACTAATTTTCTTTTTTCAAGACAGGTTCTTGCTCTGTCACCCAGGCTGGAGAGCAGTGGCACAATCATAGCTCACTGTGGTCTAGAACTCCTGGGCCCAAAAAATCTTGCTGCCTCAGCCACCCAAGTAGCTGGGACTACAGGTGGGACCCACCAAGATTGGCCAATTGTTAAATTTTTTTGTGTGGTGATGGGATCTCGCTATATTGCCCAGGCTGGTCTCAAACTGCTGGGTTCAAGCAACTGCACCTGGCCAATAACATTAATGAATGAGCTGTAAATGCTAGACATTATTCTCAGCATTGAGAAGACATACAAAAATGCTTGTGTGATCATGTAAGTCATTGATAAAGCATTGGGTATATAAATGCCTGTGTATACACATCTAAAAGATCAGTATCAAATTCCCACTTTACCTCTCCAGAGCCTAGCATAGTGACCTGCATAGAATATACACATAACAGAAAAATGTTAATTAGTAAACCTGATTTTTTTCACTAATGTATGGGGAGTTTTTGAAGAAACTCTAAAATGAAAGGGAAGAATATGCATCCTTCTCTTCAATTCCATATCCCTATATGCACATCCAGGATCCAGTCATTCAAAAATGACTATGGCCAGTACCACTGCTTCCCCAGGCTCTCAGAGTGGAATGGGTAGTACTAAAGTTATCTTCATCTTCCTCCTGCAATAAAAAGCTCCTGGGAAGGGGAAATAAATGTCTCACAAAGCTCACTTCTATGCTCAGGTAGAGAAAGTTGGTAAAATGACTGGAATATTTCACCAAGGCTGCTGCCCTATCATTATTTACCATTCCACAAAAGTTTATTGAACATTTACTATGTGCCAGACACTAACTAGGTGCTGGAGACTCAGCAGCATGCCAAGCGTATTAGTAGTGCACCAAAGAATCTCAAATATCTGATGGGGAAACATTACTCTTTAATACTTGGTAGCAAAGAATTCTGACTCATGTTTTCATGTGTATGTGTCCTGGTGAACTCATAAGATATATTGAAAAAAGGCCAGAAAAATGCCTTCTTTTCAATTTCTTGCTAGCCTCCTAGAACTTCCTAGAATGCTTTACTTTTTTTCCTTTGAGGAATCAATTTATGCCTGTAGGAGAATGAGACTCAAAGGGCACATGGCTGGGTGCTGCCAGGAGAGTTGAGACCAAAAGGCTAACAAAGAGGTAAGAGAGACCAGGAGCAGAATAAACTAGTTTTTATCTGATCTGTGTCAACCAAGCATCAGATATATGAACTACAACCCAAATCTAAACAGCTATGTCTGTCTGTGTTCTGCAAAGTGACTGTAGAGATCTATGGATGTTTGTCTGACGATCACGAAAAGGCAGGTGTCTGGTGCTTCCATGAAGGTCTGTGGTATTTCTTATTTCACATCATTCCCTGAAGGGCAGAATGTTTGCAAAAACACTCAGGATAAGTGGGCTGCTTGCTGGGCCCTGCAGTGCAGTCCTTTTGTGGTGGCACATTCCTCAGCTGTTCCTCTGCTGATTCCAAGGGGCCCCCATAGTACTGACTGCCAACCTGTTTTCTCACCCTTGCAACAGGGCTCATATCAAACCTATGGGGAGCGTATTTTTGAAAGAAGACTCTCAGCAGTACTGTACCAAATGCTGACTCATTCCATTTCATTCATTTGAACCATGCTTATTGGACAACAACTCTGTGTTACACAATGTTAGATGCTGAGCACACAGAAATAGAAGATCAAGGTATCACCATGAATTATACTGATATTACCTTTATCTATATTTGTCAGAATTTCATCTGTAAAGGGAATCTACTTGACTTGTCTGATTTGTCCTTCACAAATGTATTAAAGAAGCTGCCTTAACAGAAGGACATGACATCTGTATAATTAGGAACAGTTGTTAGTAGCAAAACACAAAGCTGAAGGCAAAGCTGTACAGTTCTTAGGAGGATACTGCTCAACTAAAAAGCCAAGACCACAGGACTGTACTGGACCAGGAACAAGTCACTATTGTTAGTAAGTGGTCCTGAGGGGTTTGTCCCTGCCACATGACAGTGCATGCCAGTCAGAGGCCCTTTAGCTTCTGGATTTAAAGTCATTCTTCAAATGATGGCAGTAGCCTTCAAATTCATTTTCCCATCCCTTCCAAACTCTTGTGCATACTATTACCAAAGCCAAAGTGTTAAAATACAGATCCCTCTCTCTTTCCTCCTCCAAAATCTTCAATGGCTTTTCGTGAGTGTAGAACAGGGCCTCATTTCCTTTACTGGTTTTCTAGACCTTCTGTGATTTGGTGGTAACCCCCCCCTAGTCTCAGCACTCATTACATCCCTGTAGATAACAAGGCTTTAGTCACATTAATAATTCCTCTTTCCTCTGTGCCTTTGCTCATAATATTTCTTTGGACTAGAATGTTCCTCCTTGCTATCACCACCACTCTCTACCGATAGAAATTAGAGTCATTCTTCTATGTCCCACTAAAATACCACTTCCCCCATGAAGCCCTTCCTGATATTCCCAGACAGAGAAATTCTTTATTCCATTGCATATCTGTCAATGTCCTTTAGCAGACAGATCACACAAGTCAGAAAGTAAGGTGGTCTACTGCAGCAGGAAAGAGGCTAAACTCTGGAGCAGACTGCCTGGGTTTGAGCCCAAGCTCTGCCAATAACTAAATGACTGATCTTGGGTAAGTTACTTCAACTGTCTTTCAGTTTCCTCATCAGTAAAATAGGGATAATAATAGCATCTGTTTCACTGAGTTGTTATAAAAACAATAGTATCAATGCCACTGTTTTTTTAATTATTATGTTAATATAAAGACAGTACTTGGCACATGTTAAGCACTTTATACTTAAAAGTATTATTATGACACTAATCTCCCACAGCTTTACAATGTAGTAATCACCTACAGTTCCTCCAATAATATGTTTGTAGAGGGTAAAAACCATGCCTTATTGTTACCTACCTCCCAGGACTACAGTGAAAATTAGAAGAGAAAATGTATATTGTTTGTACTATGTCTTAAACTGTAGACATTGAATAAAGCTCTTATTACTATTATTGTTACAGTTACTACTACTACTATTATCTTTGCTGTGGTACATGTGCCTGACACTTTAGTATCTAGAGAAGGCACTGATCACCGTTTGTTGAATGGTTAAAGACACACCCAAATGCACGGATGAAGAACTTTCAATGGAAAACAAATGTCACCTGCAATGGGTAGAATAATGAACAGTGTCAGAGTTTCACTGTCCCTTTTCTCCTGAAAATCCCTAGCGGGAAAATCACAAGTGTTACTCACAAGAATCCTGCAGCATAGGAGTCTGACAGATTGTTTGTGCCTCCAGCTGAGGTGGTCACCACACCTTCAAGCCAAATCTTCTTTCCCGGAGTGTATGTATTAACCACCTGTTCACACAACAAGAGCAGAAGGGGATAATGACATTTTAAAAGCTATTCCCAAATGAGAAGCAACCCACATTCCCTTAAGGAAGCTTTTCTGATTCCCTGCTACTGGGTGGCCATGACTTGTGCTTTTTTCAGGAAAATGCATCCAGTACAGTAAGTCGAAACACACATCAAAAAGTATTAACATTGACACATGTCCACTCAAAGGAATTATCATTTTTTTCTGTAAGTAAACCTAAGTGACAACATGACAGAACAAGTGCATATTCTGGGACATGAGATGACTGCAACGCCCTTCCCTAGAAAATATAAATCACATTATGTTTCCATATTAACAAGTATTGAAAAGCAATTATTTTCAGCATGTTGTTATGGCACATCTACAATATGTATAATGTCCATGCATCAAAAGTCATAAGTCACAATAAACTAGAGAGTGATGTTTGGGAGAGGTATTTTATAATTACCAGGACATGTATATTGCAACTAAATTTTGAAAATAATTACAATAAGTATAAAAAGAAAAGTCACTGACCCACAGGTGCCAAGTCCCACAAAAGGAGCAACTACAGCTGTCTGCCTTCCAAATATAGGCAAAGCTTCTTGTCAAAGGTGGCCCTCTGAAGTTCTGACATGGCACAGTCCCTGATGCACACAAACTATCCGGCTCATGGTGCAGGCAATCTGGAAAGCACTCTGGCAGTGTTTAGGGGCACTATTGTCTGCTGAATAGCCCCTGAAAGCAGAGCCTGAGTCAAAGGCTTATCTACAAGTAGTTCATTTGAGGAATAATAACAAGGAGCAGGAATGAGGAAGTAGGGGACTGAAATAGGGAAGAAGGGAAAACCAATGCAAGGATGTGTTTTCATATTAGCAACAAATGTTGGCAACTTGTATTCGTCTCACAGGGATCTTGCTAAGAACCTTATAAACTGTCTTAGAACTGTCCTCCAAAGGGATACAATGAGAAGCACTTATCCTCGGCTCACATTCTCCAAAGGTCAAAA
This sequence comes from Microcebus murinus, assembly GCF_040939455.1. Classification (NCBI taxonomy): domain Eukaryota; kingdom Metazoa; phylum Chordata; class Mammalia; order Primates; family Cheirogaleidae; genus Microcebus; species Microcebus murinus. The sequence goes on along the minus strand of NC_134117.1, from coordinate 27,347,477 downwards.
GTAGCCTTGTGACCGTAAATCCCTTCCTCTTCTACCGCATTTCACGTGCAAGCCTGAGTGCCAAGCAGTGTTCCATATCTGAGTTCCATATCTGAGTGTTCCATATCTCTGCCTCAGAGAAGTCCCAGAGCAGGAAATGAGAGGTGAGGTACTATACTACACTACTTTACCACCGAGTTGGTTGTGGCCTATGTAACTGGCCTAGCTCCGGCCTCTGCAACAATGGCTAGAGTAGGAGGTGGGACTGACAGGATGCCAGCTATGCACAAAAGGGGCTGCAATAAAGAAAATAGTTCTTTTAAGTCTTACGGCCCACCAATTCCTCTCTTAGACATACACACTAAAGCAATTCTTCCTTTGGTCTCTAAGGAGGCAAGTTTGAGAACATTCACTATGTCACTGTTTGTAGTGGGTGTCCATTGCTAGAGGAATGGAAAAATAAAATGTGGTGAATACATACTATAAAATACTATACAGCAGTTGAAACAATAAATTCAATGTAAATCCAGTAACATGAATAGGCTTTAAAAGGTTAGTAGTTTTATTTTTTGAAAAAAAGAAATAGAATGAGATTTATGGCACAATATTAATTACTCATTCACACCCAACAACACTAAATACCCTATAAAGACATTATCAAAGGACATATATCAAAGACATATAAGGACATATCAAATACATAAGGAAGGAATGTATAAGAGGGAGGTAAAAATTAAAATAAAAACAGGACCTTTCACGAACTGATGATAATAGTTTGCTGTGAGTTTAGGAGTATGATTTTAATTTAATTCTCTGAGGTCCCCCAAAAATGAAAAAAAAATTGGGAAAACCCATGGGTATACATCAACAAACAATCACATTCCTCTTTTCATTTTTACCTAGGTGTTGCTCTCTGCCCTCTCTCCTCTCATTCACTAGAGAATTTGCATTATTTGGAACCTATTTTTAAATCAGGGTCAGCAAAGTTATTGACTCTTTCAGAAATCAAGTTGTGAAAAAAAATTATACAAGTTTGACATGAAAGTGAGAACTGTGATCAAGAATGGAAGAAAAATCCTGATAATTAATGGTGGGGGTCAAACTGGCTTGTTGTTAAAGATTAAACAAAAATTCACTTTAGTACACAGAGAACGGTCATGTGAGGACACCACAAGATAGTCCTCACACCCTTTTCAACACTGCTCCAAATGCCCAACTCAAGGGAAGCTGGAAATCATATAAATAAGTGAAGCAAAAAAAACCAAAACAAACAAACAAAAAAAAAAAACCTTTAGTGGTGAAAAGACAGAGCTGTGTGGTGAAATTATAGGACTTACATCTATGATTTCCCTTAAACTAATAGTGCTAGAAAAATATCTGTGCACATGATAAACTATGTGCCTCCTTTATGACTAACTAGAGCGAGATGAGTAATATATTTGTGTGACTACTAGTGAGTATGGGGTTTCTTTTGGGGTGTTTTAACATTAAATCATTGGGATTGATTTGATTTCAAAATTCTGTGAATATATTTAAAAACCACCAAATTTTATACTTTTAAAGGGTAAATTTTATGGTATGTGAATTATAGCCCAGTAAATAAATATATATAAAAGAATACATTAATAAAAGGAGAGGCAGAGTCTAAGTAGGCAAATAACTATAACATGGAAATAGAAATGGGCCCTAGAAATTCTGGGTTCTACCACAGGCTAATTATGAGACTTTTAGAAGTCATTATCTTGGACTTCAATTTAGATTTGGTGTAGATGAACTTTAAGTTCCTTCTAAATAAAATGCTAAAATGTATTAGTATCTCATAACACTGATGCAGATCCCCTTGGCTATTACCCCAAAGTATGTTTTATTATGGAAGTTAAAATTATATAAACAACAAGTATGGGAGACCAAGAAAGTTAAATATAGCTCAGAGCTGGTAATCTCAGAAACAAATATATGGGTTGGAGGAAAAAGAGAATATATAAAAATGAAGTTAGAAAAATTTCCATCCAAAAACATTAAGGCATCATCAAATGCATTAGCTCATTCATTCAACAATATTTATTGAGCACCTGGTATAGGCCAAGCAGAGTTCTAGGGGCAGGTCTACAGCAATGAAACAGAACAAGTCTCTGATCTTGTTGGCTTACATTTTAGTCAAGGGAAGGAGACTGAAAATAAAAACGTAAACAAATAAAAGAAATCTAGATAATAATAAGGGCTAGGAAGAAAATGAAACAGAGCAATATGCTAGAAATGGACTAGGCAGGAGAGGAAGGTCAACACTATAAACAGTGGTCAAGGAGGGCTCCTCTGGAAGGTGGTAGCTGGGCTGAGACCTGATTGAAGAAGGAGCTAGCCCCTTAATGGATCTGGAGGAACAGCACAGCAAGAGCACCTGAGGTGGAAACAGGTCTGTTGTTTGCAAAACCAAAAGACCAAATGGAGTATAGTAAGTAAGGGAATGAAAGATTTTTTAAAATGAAGTCAGAGAAGAAAGAAGGGGTGTTTTTCTTCTGAGTGTGATGGAAAGCTATTGGAGGTATTTAAGTAAGAGAATGATCTGATCTGACTTACCTAAAGATCATTGTAGCTGCTATATATATATATATATATATATATATATATATATATGGAAAATTACAAAATAATATACAAATTAAAGTTCTGTTTTTTTCTGTGATCACTTTGAGCTTCAATTTCCTCATCTATAAGAGGAAATAATATCTGATGGGACTATGCTAAGGATCTTTGCTTTATCAAAGGATACATAACATTAGGCCAATCACAGGCAGATTCTGAGAGCTAGTAGGAAGGGGCATAGACCTAGCAGATGAACATTTATGTGAGTCTTTCTAAGCTGATGAATGAATTCAGAGGAACTAGTGCCAAATATTCTTACAGTTTGGTGATAGGATTCCAAACTACCATTTTTGATCAAAGTAAGAAATCTGGGAAATTTCCTTCAAACCCTGAACGATTAGCTCTTTGAGGGCAGGGAATCCTGTTTTATTTGCTTTTGTATATACTTACTAGTAGCGTGCCTGGTACAGAGTAAGTGCTTATAAGGAGTTTGTGGTGCTCTAGTCAGACAAAGACGTTAACACAATCATGCTTTGCACAAGCTCACAGTAAACTGCCATTTTTTAAGGAATTTATATGACCTAAGAAAAGGAACTATACTGATCAAAGAACTGGAAGCAACATGCCAATAGCAAACTAGTACAACCTCTATTGAAAGTAGTATGGAGATACCTCAAAGAACTAAAAGTAGAACTACCATTTGATCCAGCAATCCCATTACTGGGCAACTACCCAGAGGAAAAAATGACATTCTATAAAAAGGACATCTGCACTAGAATGTTTATAGCAGCAAAATTCACAATTTCAAAGATGTAGAAACAACCCAAGTGCCCATCAATACATGAGTTAACAAAATGCGGTATATGTATAACATGGAGTACTACTCAGCCATTAAAAATAGGGAATTCCTATTGTATTATCCTGGAGGGAGCTGGAGTCCATTCTAAGTGAAATATCACAGAAATGGAAAAATAAACACCACATGTACTCACCATCAAATTGGTAGTAATCAATCAACACTAATGTGCGCATATGGGAAGTAACATTTATAGGTTGTCGGGCAGGTGGAAGGGGGGAGGGGGAATGGGTAAATTCACACCTAACAGATGTAGGGTACGCTGTCTGGGGGATGGGCACACTTGTAGCTATGACTTGGGCAGTGCAAAGGCAATTTATGTAAACAAAGCATTTGTACCCCCACAGTACTCTGAAATTTAAAAAAAAAGTCCTAGGGAAGTAAAATCATTTGGATTTTAGCAAGACATATCTGTGTTTGTTATGAACAGAGATACAAACAAAGAGGAATAATATAAACTTTATCACTTTAAATGTTGAAAAATAGGAACACGATTGTGGAAAACAGACAATTTAGGGAACATTTTTGCCTTCATAACTATGCTTTATGGCATACCTGGGACAAATATTTATTGGGCAATAAAGTTCTCTTCCCAGTGTTATTACAAAAAAACCCCAAAACCCCAAACAAACAAAAAAACCCAAGTTCAGAGATCAGGAAAAATAAAGGCATATAATGAAAACCTGTAACAATATGAAAGATTTAGATAAGAGCAACATATGTTTGGTAAATCCCAGGATATCAGGCCTGGGGGTCTTCTCATTGATTTCAGAGAGAAAAAAGGGAAATCCCGCTTTGCTTAATAGGTGCTTTATATATGGAATCCAATAGCCTCAGAAGTGGTAAAGGCCAATTACCGTCCAATGTGATTTGGATACCAGAAGGATTTTTTGAGGTATCAAGCTCATTATAATGTTCTAATATTAAAAATAAGAAGACAATCATGTGTTTCCATCATTTATCCCTTTAGAATATTTGCTGTAAGTACAATAAGTCCTCACTTAAGGTCATCAATAGGTTCTTGGAAACTGCAACTTTGAGCAAAAGAACATATAACAAAACCAATTTTACTGTAGGCTGATTGATATAAAAAGTTAAGTTCTTCTGGCATATGCTATCACAAAACATCACTGAATTTCTAAATAAAGACACAAATCATTTTTAATATTAAGCATTAAAATAAGTGTGAGCTATACATTTAAGAAAGATTAATTTAAAACAAGAAAATTATTTTCCCAATTTTTTTGTGAATCAGTGAGTGATAGCAGTCCTAGAGCTGGTGGGTTAAATCAAGGAATCAGTGTTGGAAAAGTGAACGTTGTAAGAAGCACCTCCTACCATAAGGCAACTTGAAAACAAACAATATCAATTATGGTGGCCTCGCTGAGCTCTTCAGTACTGCATTGTTTATTGTGCATTTGTATCATTATCGTAGACTTTACAGATTTTTATTTTGCAATAATTTATATTCATTCATTCATTTTCCAGCCTGCTTATTCCACTTCAGGGTCACAGGTAGCCAGAGCCTATCCTGGAGGCCAAGGGAGCAAGGCAGGAAGCAGCCCTGGACAGGACACCATTCCCTCACAGGGCACACTCACACACACCCACACTCACTCAGACTGGGACCATTTAGATACACCAGGTAGCCTAATGTGCACATCTTTGGGATGTGAGAGGAAACCAGAGTACCCAGAGAAAACCCACGCAAATAGTGGCTCCAGCTGGGGATTGATTTTTTTTCTCATCAATGTATAATGAAATGCCATTGAATGAAATGACATTACTCAAAGACCTACTGTATGTAGTTGGAGGGTGGCATGCTCAACTTGGAGGGGCAATTTGTATGAGATGATTATATTTCAAAGGGAGTTCAAAGTCTAGCTCCTTTAAATGAGTACTTGATTCCAGAAAATGGTGGGGTTTATAAAACACTGTGTACAGAGGACCCTGCAAGGACATTGACTCTGTGTAAATAAAAGTTAATCTGAATTCTTTTTTGACTTGCAGGAAGATTTTAAAGCAAACAATCTAAAAATCATTGTTATTGGTGGTCACACAGAGTAGAGGCTAGGGGCATGGACACTCGAGACAGGTGGCCTGCATTTGATGCTGGTTCTATCATGCACTCACTGCGTGACCCTGAGTGTGTTACATTACCTCTCTGTGTTTCAATTTCCTCAGCTGACAAATTAGAATAATAATAATATCTGTCTCAGAGGATTTTATGATATGTAAATTACTTAATATTTGCAAAGCACTTGAAATAGCGTCTGGCATAGAATAAGCACTTAGAAGTGTAGACCAAAGTGACTACTCTTCTTGTCCAAGGCACAGGAGATTGTGTTTGGATGAATGACATTAGAGTTTGTCGCTTTTCCTTCAGACACACCACTGGTGGTGATAGGTAATAGCTCAGATGCATGCTAAGCAGCAGGAAAGGCCAGTTTAGAATTCAAAAGCACATGGATAATTCACATAAACATAATTATCATTCAGAGTAGTTCATTTGTTCATTCCTAGGAAAGGGGCAATTCTTGTCAAGCCACATGAACAAAAAGCATTCAGTAAGGGAGAGCTTTGATAAAATTCCTAAATCAGTTATATGAAATGTTTTGTGGGGGAAATATTCCCAGAATGCATTAAAGGTTCTAGGAGTAGTTGGTACAGGTCAACAAATATTTTCTGAGCATTTACGGTTTGGGACATAGGGGGAGGCTTGATGAGCTGGTCTTCCCTGCACAGAGAAGCCCATCACGGTGAAGTGTGGTGGAGGGACGGACACTGAGCTGGGTGCTGGCTGGACCTGGGGAGGAAATCAGCATGGGCAGAAGAGGAGAGAAAAAAAATCAGGAAAAGCAGATGGAACCAGCTGCAAAATTCCCTTAGAAAGTGAAACTCTAAGAAACCAAGGGCTATAGTTCAACACTGTGGTTTTCTGAGTAAATATGATTCTCCCTGTGCTGGAAGAGAGAAAATTGGAGTACTTTGGAAGGAAAAAGGGTACAGTTCCTGGTGAGAAATGATGTGCCAATGAAGGTTATTTTAAGGGATACGTTGTCTCGAGAGGGCGAAGTATTAATATAAATGCTGAGATTACTTAAGTACGCATAGAGGGAAGCTGAATGGTTGGCTGCCTTTCAGCAGTTCTTTTGTTCTCAAGTAGACTCAGCCCTTGGTCCCATGTGGTCAAGGGACCTTTGAGGCACCCACAGAACAGCTCGGTAAGTGGCCAGTGGCTGCTCAGAAACCCTGGGCCTGCTAGAGGCAGAATTGTAGGAAGAGAAAGCTCCTTCCCTCACATTTCAGGGTTGGGGACTATCAGGATTGTTTCATGTGGATAAGATGAAGGAGGAGGGGTAATAGAGAAGAGATAGAGAGAGATAGGGAAATGTAGATAGACAGAGAGAGAAACTCAGATTTTTTTGTTTTATTTTCCATATCACTTTTAGTTTTTAAAAAAGAAAAAAAGAGTAAAAATTAAACAATAACCATTTATGTGGCACATTTTCAAACCTGGGCTTCCTCTTCCTGTATTTCCTTGATATCCTGTCTCCAGAACTGTGATCTAAGTCTTTTAAAAAGACTCCAGAGAGACTGGCTTCAGCCACTGGCTGTGCAAGTGATGGTAGCCTTGCAGCAGCAGACATGTTGTTTATGGTTATCCAAACCCAACACCTTCCTTAATGAGAAAGGAAGCAATAAAACAGGAATAGTGGACAGGCCAGCTGGGCTAATCAGCCCTGGCAGGAGGCCCACCCTCTGTAAGAAGCTGGAGTCTATTAATTCAAGCATCTCATCTACTTGGAAATCAAACTTCCCCAGGATTTCAGGAAGAGCAGTAGCTCTTTAAGTAACCCAAACTGGTCCTCTATATAGTTGGTTACAAAGCGCTGAGTAGCTTGAGGAAGCTTCTTGAAACTTACCTATCCACAGAGCTCTTTTTAGGGATATACTCTTGCCTCTGCAGTCTTTATTCCTTACTGTATTTGTAAGTGATCAAGGTGAGAGCTCAGTACTGTTCCTATGTTTCTTTCCATCCTTCTTGTGTGTGTTTTGACTCTAGGTATACCTGCTATATTAGAAAAGGAGAGGATCATATTGACTCTGTTCTCTCCTTCTTCACTTCTCCTTCCTGAGTTCTGGATCTTATTTGTTCTTGGTCTTCCTGCTTCTAATCTCTTCCTCCTCTAGTCCATCCTCACACTGCTGCCATTTGCTAACTTGACAAATCCTTCTCAGCTTAAGAACCTTCAAAAGTTCCCCACTGCCAGCAGGAGTACTCCATCATTCATGCTCACAGAGAGGTCTGTTTGATCAGTGTGGAGATATGCTAGAAGTAACTTGTTCCAATAACACTGAAAGCAGTGATTTAGGAATAACTTACTTAAAAATAAAAAGGGTGGCTTCAAAGTTGTCATAATAATATTTCACCAAAATTCTGAAATGTTTCCTTAACTGGGGAAAAAGCTAAGGAGTCAGTAATTGCACATAATCCACAGTCTATTTATCTATTTATCCATGGGAGTATATTAGACATTGTAGAATAAAGTCGAGAACCTCTGGGCCACAGGATAAGATGCATACTACTTTATTTAAATTGCTCTCTAAGGCCCTGCATAACTACTGTTAGCTACCTTTTCTCCCATCCCTTCCTACAAGACCTATGGCTCATCACACAGAATGGACTCACCACTTTTCAACTACACAATGTTGTTTTATTTTTTACTGATTACCTTTTCCCCTACTCACCCCTTGTTCATGTTGTCTGATATTTTTCTCAAAGCTTATTTCAAATGTTGTTTCCTCTGTGAAACTTTCCTCAAAGTTAATTCTTCTCTCCTCTAGGTTTCAAAGTTCTTTGAATCTATCTCTGACCTTGACCTTAATATACTGAATTATAATTTTCCATTTTTTTCCTTTTTGCCTGCCCTATAGAATGCTTGAAAATTACTTTGCTTAAATACTTACTAAACAAATGAGAGAGATAATATTTCACTAATGAAAAGGCTAACTTTTAGAGAATATAACTAAAAACCTCAAGATCACAAGGGCAAACACCAAATCCTCACAGTTCCAGTTCAGGGCTCTGTTCACTTTCTAATTGAATTCTCCTCTTTGAGGAAACCTACAAGCTGCCACCATATTTAACATGTCCTTCTTAGGTTAGACAAGCTGGGCTATTCGGAGCTTAGTCATTCCAATATCACATCATACTCCTCTTGATTTATTTCTTCTGTCTAATGTACTTCCTGTCAATTTCATTAATCTTTTTCTGTATAATTTCTTTTTATCATCTCCCTGTTCTGGAGTGCCATATTTGCCCATTTTCTTTTAGTATCAGATCAATTTTTAATTTGTGGCTTTGTTTCTGTGACATTTTTAGGATTTAAAATTGCATTCTCTGCACCTGTTATCTCAAACCACAAAAAAGCAATTCAATGTAATTGCAACAAAACACAAAATTAAAAAGAACATGCACAAAAAAGATAAAGTTACTGGGAAGGTAAAGAAATTGTGATCATATGTAAGAACATAAGAAAGTTTCACAGAGTCCCAAAGCAATGGCTACATTCAAGGATGGTGGTAGTGGAGAGATAGATTGGAGAGCAGGTACTTGCACATAAATCATACTTCTTCCCTTTCTCAGTTCTTTTCTGTGACTAACCAATCTCTCACGCTTACTGGATATTTTACCAACTTACAAGTCATAGGCTCCACCAGCCTCAGTAGTAATTTTATTACTGCTCAGGACAAATCCTATAATCTTCCCGCTTCCATGTTGAAACACTGAAAGATCACCCCAATATTGCCTCTTCCTCCTGAAGAAGTTTTTGCCCCAGAACAAAAAAGGAATAGCAATTTGTTCCTATGCCTTCTTCACATTGTCATTGCCTTGTACATAATAGGACCTCACTATATGTTAACCAAGAGCCTATGCAGATGAAACATGAATGGAGTCCAGTAGGTGAATGCAAATCAGATCTCAAAAAGCCTGTTCTCTTCCACTATCACTTGCCTAATACCATGATACCTAATTTTCATTCCACCCTCACTTCTAAAACACCCACCCCAAATTATCATATGATTGTGGGAGCAAATTGGTGTTCTTTCACCAAGAACATTCAGTGTTCTTTGAAAGCTTTCCTGATCCTGGGTGGTTAGGAATGTAAGTATTATGTAGGTTACAAAATAAGTGGTTAGTTAATAAGTGTGGGAGATGCAGAATAGTGTAATGGACGAGAGTGCAAGTTTTGGAGTTAGGTGGGCCTCAGTTTAAATTCTAATTTTACTACATAGCAAGCTCTGTGGCCTTGTGCAAATTACTGGCTTCTTTGATGGATTAAGAATATATAATACACTCAATAAATGGTATTTGTAACTCAAAAGATAATATAATTAATGTATGTTTATAAGTTCATGATGTATTTTTCACAGTTTAATGCCTTTGAAATCAGAATGTTATTCATAATCAGTATCAAATGAAACTTGCCTGCTGTTTACTCTCAGCCTTCCCAGCTGTTATTAAATTGATGGTGCATTTTATAATTATTTGTGTCTAAGATTCAAGGAAATATTTATATCTAAGAATCAAAGAAATCAAGGTTCATGGAATTACAATGATTGAAACTGTGGCACTCTTTTGTGATAAACATATCTTTCACACTAAATTTCCCCCTATAATATTATTAGTCTTATATATGAAGGAAAAGAGCCAAATGTTTCCCTGAGGTCATATTTTCCCACTTGCAGATGCATAGCCAAGTGAGGTCACAAAGGCTAATTTATTAGGAAGTTCACGGAGCTTAAACTTCCAACTTCCTGCTTTCATAGGCATCTACCAATGTCCTGGGAAGGCCCTACTTATGGGTTCATATGGTCAGATTATTTCTAAAATTTACAAATTTGCTTTGTTTTCCTTTTCTTAAAAAGGTCCCCATTGTGTAACCCTCAGGCCCCACAAAACTTAGAATCATCCATGGATGTCATCCCAAGATATTAATGTGGTATAGTTTGTATTTGGGGTCCTCTGTCTCCTTTGAGTAAAGTATCTTTGAACAACATGGGTTTGAATTGCTCGAGTCCACTTACTTGCAGGTTTTTTTCAATAAAAGTTACACCAAGTGTGCCTGCCTCTCTTGCTTTCCTTTCCACCCCCTCCACCTCTTCTGCCTCTGCCACCCCTTAGACAGCAAGACCAGCCTCTCCTCTTCTTCCTCCTCAGCCGACTCAAAGTGAAGATGACAAGGATGAAGATCTTTATGACAACTCACGTCCACTTAATGAATAGTAAATATATTTTCACTTCCTTATGATTTTCTTAATAACTTTTTCTTTTCTCTGGCTTACTTTATTGTAAGAATATAGTATATAATACATATAACATACAAAATATGTGTTAACTGTTTATATTATCCATAAGGCTTCTGCCCAAACAGTAGGCTATTAACAGTTAAGATTTTAGGGAGTCAAAAGCTATACACAGATTTTTGACTGAAAAGAGTAGTCAGTGCCCCTAACCCTTGTGTTGTTTAAGGGTCAACTGCATTTCCTTGACCTATGTTTCTCTTCCCCTCCATCAAAACCTGCTCTTGGGAAAGGATCATCTACTTGACATTAACACTTTAGTGTGAATTTAAACCAGTAGTTTACCTCTTCCCATATTGTTCATATTTTGCATCATCCTAATGTAGAACGAAAGATTATTTACTAAAATGAAATATCTGGCATTATAAATAGACTGAAATGTTTTTTGGGGCCACAAAGAAACCTTTCCTTCACCCCAAATCACATACACAAAAGATACTCTCCTATGATGCCTATATGTAGGCATAGCCCATAGGGCTGTCTAAATTAATTTCTATCTATTCATCATTGTGCTACAAGTTAGCAGCAGATAGGATTCTTCTGCAATGTGAACATCAAGGCAGCATGTATAAATGTGAATGAAATAAGACATTACTTCTTTTGTACTTCTACTATTTCACTGTGCTCATTCACTTGACCCTCCCATCTACCTCCTCCTTCTAACATTTATTGGGCACCTGCTAAGTGATAGGCCCTATCGTAGGCACTAGCACATTGAAAGAAGCACTCAACTTTGTTGAATGAGTGAATGAATCAAACATTGTTTTTGTGGTGAAATTACTGTTCTTACCCTAGTAAAATGTGTTTTCATTTTCCAGTTTTCTTCATTAGATAAGGTTAATATTATGATTGACCGCATGTTTCCTTTAATTGTCATTCTAGTTATTCTGCAGTCCTCAAGAATAACTTGTTATTTCAATTCTCTTCCCTTTTGACATACTAAGAGCCTCAAATAAGTGGATAAACTGAAGGTTGGTTGAGAACAAAGATTTCTTTTTAAATCTATTAATTACTATAATAGGGTTCCATATTCTTCTGCCTTACTTCCATGGTCCAGCAACTAAGATATATTAGAAGAAGTGGCATAGTGTCACTGCATTTATTGAGAACTCAAAAAAGTTGATCTTTATTAAATAGAAGCAATCATAAACAATGATGGTATTAACAAAAGAATGATCATGGTCATATTATGAACTATACAGACCATTTCCTCCATCCATACACATCTATCACCAGTAGCCTCTGATTACATCCTACAAATAACTATATAAATTAGAGGGAGTCTAATTTAGGGAGTCTAATTAGAGGGAGTCTAATATCCTTTAGGTGTTAGCCTAAATGTCACTTCCTCTGGAAGGACTTTTCTGTTTTCCCTTCCTTTACAGATTAAGGTGGATACTTCCCACTTTGGGCTCCCATAGCACCCTATTATAGGAGCCATCACATCTTATTATCATTGCTTGTTTCATTAGCTATTTTTCCCACTAGACTATAAGGACTATGAGGACAAGTGTCATATTAGTTTTGCTCACTATTTTATTCTAAGGGGCCTGGAAAATACTAAGAACATTATAAATAGCTTATAAGTGGAAGAAGGAAGGGAAGAAAGAAGGAAGGGAGGCAGTTAGAATGTCTATTATAAAAAAGACAAAAAATAAATACTAGGGAGGATACAGAGAAAAGAAAACTCTTGTATATACACTATTTGTGGGAATGCAAATTAGATAGCCATTATGGAAAACAGTATGGAGGCTCCTCAAAAAGCTAAAAATAGAACTACAAGATGATCCAGCAATCCCACTTCTAAGTAAATATCCAAAGGAAAGGAAATCAGTATGTTGAAGAGATATCTGCATGCCCATGTTTATTGTAGCAGTATTTACAATAGATAAGATATGAAATCAACCTAAGTGTCCATCAGTAGAGACATGGATAAAGAAAATGTGGTAATAAACAGACAATGGAATATGATGCAGCCATAAAAGGAATGAAATCCTGTCATTTGAGGCAGGATGAGCCTGGAAGACATTATGTTAAAAGAAATAAGCCAGGCATAGAAATATAAATACCATATATGTTCTCACTCATATGTGGAAGATAAAAATGTTGATCTCATAGTGGGTCCTAGAGGCCAAGAAGGGTAGGTGTAAGGGGAAATAGGAAGATGTTGGGTAACAAACATAAAATTATAGATAGATAAAAGGAATAAGTTCCAGTGTTCTATTGCACTATAGAGAAACTATAGTTAACAATAATTCATTGTACAGTTTTTAATAGCAAGAAGAGAGAATTTTGAATGCTCCTAACATAAAGAAAGGATAAATGTTTGAGGTGAAAGATATGCAAATTATGCTGATTTGATCATTACATTGTATACATGTTTCAAACTATCACATGTACTCCATAATGTACATATTTATGTACTCCATAAATATGTACAATTATTATATGTCAATTAAAAATAATTTTAAAAAGAAGGAAGGGAGGAAGGAAAAATCTTTTCAAATATTGGGAAAGCCAATTGTTCAGTTTATTTAGTATTCAAAATGCAATCATATGGACAGTACTTTTGGAAATACTTCCCTTATGACTGGGATTTCACCAACTCCTTCCTGTGCTTATTAAATTACTTAAAATAATATCAAAATGTGTTATTTCCTCCTCTGATTCCTCTAGGAGATGAAGACACCAATCACAGAGTCCAAATGACTTAAGCCAAAGTGGTTCTTCTTGGTTCTTACGTCATTGTTTTGGAGTCAGCCCAGGTATCCACATGATACCATCTGCACTGAGTCCTAAACATCTCTCACTTTCCCATCTGACTCTTCCTGTATTGTTAGATTCTCAACTCTTTCCTTTGACTCATCTCCCAATGTACAGATGATTATCCTCAATCTAATGGAAGGGAGAAGAGTGTGTGGATCATCCAAAGGGGAGGGTTGTCTAAACATGTCTCTGTTTGGCTTTCAAACATATCATGTAGATTTTCATATAACCAGATAATTCACCCACTGCTCAGAAAACTGAGAATTCTTCTCTAAGTGGCAGTCCAAATTTGGAAACCACAGCTGCTTTTAACAATTGAGTCACTGCCTTTCAGGTGCCAAAAATATCACCTATCATATTCCCCAGGGTTCAAAGACAGAGGAAAGAGGGAAAAATGCAAAAAACAAGTTGAGGATAAAGGTAGCATAAAGCTTCTCTAGTCACAGAAATTATTATTAAAAAAAACATAACTGGAACAACAGTAAAAAAACAGCCATATGAACTAGCATTCAATAACAATTAACAAAAATAAGGCCTCAAGTGACTTTCTTAATCTACGTAAGAGGGAGGGAGGATAGTATCCTTAGCATCTTCATTTTACAGATGAAGAAACAAAATCAGAGAAATTAAGTGACTGGCCCAACACCTCACAGCTAAGCCTGAGCTTCAACCTAGGCCATCCGATTTCAAATCCTGTGCCCTATCTCCTATTCAAACAGCCTTACCACTGATTTATCAAACCACTAACACATGGATCCATTTGGGGGTGAAATCTCCCCTTTTCCTACCACTGTGGGCCTAAAGGGGTAGGTCATTAGGACTTCTCTTAATTTCTACTAATAGAGAAGAAACAAAGATTCCACTTCTAGCTTTAGGTGAGTGTTCTAGGTATACAGACATTAAAACTTTACTTAGCCCATCTCTGAACTGGTTTTGGAAGCTTGCAAGAAAGACATTTGGCTAGTCTGCCCTCCTTTGCATTTTGGACCCTAATTCCACAGATACCTCCTCCCTACCCACCAGAGACTTCAGGAACAGCCAAAATAACTTTGGAACAATTAAAATTTGAGGACTCTGATCTAGTCTCTCAGCTCTCATCTCCCCTGAGCAGGCCAATGCTTAGCATGTCCTGGGCTGCAGTAAGAGAGACTCTCTTCCTGGAGGCCCTGACAATAGGGTCCAGGCTGCTGCAGCCAATGAACAGTCTATCCAGTGAATTAAACTCAGAGAATCTGTGAGCAACCCTCCTAGCATATACCATTTTAAGGCAATATCTGACAAGAGTTTTGTAAAAGAATTGAGAAAAGAAAAAGTCAGGGAAATGACCTAAGGCCTACAAAATGAAACAGGGAGGATGAAACTGTGGCACATAATATTTTACAAAAATGACTGCAAAAATTTTCTGGTCCAAAAATGCTTTTCCAGAACCTTCCCATTCCCCCATCAAGAGAACAAGTTTATTTCTTTTTTCCTAGAAACGTTGTGGGTCTTGGCGACTGCTTCAGTGAACAGAATATGGTTGTAGTGATATCCTGTGACTTCAGTGGGTAGGTTAGAAAAGGGGATACAACTTCTACCTGGTTCTCTTTCTTGGATATCTGACTTTAGAAGCTTGGGAATAAGCCCAGGCTATATGGCCAGTTCATATGTAGGTGTTATAGCTGTCAGCCCCAACTAAGGTGACAGCTGACAGCTGGTATCACCTGCCAGACATGTGAGTGAACAAGTTTTCTGATGATTCCAGATGCCAACTTTTGAGTTATTCCAGCCTTTGAAGTCTTCCAGTTGAGGCTTCAGACATTGTGGAGCAGAGACAAATCATCCCTGTTGTGCCTTTGGGAATTCTTGAGCCCTACAATCCATCTGCATAATAAATGGTTGTTTTATACAACCAAAGCTTCGGGTAATTGGTTGCATAGCAGGAAATAACCAGAATAGGAATCTCAGCTTGAAGGGACCATTGGGCATGTTCTGCCTGCAATAACCAAAGAGGACTCCAGGCCTGCTGCTAAGTCTTATCTTTCCCTGCTAGATGCTTTCTGCACATAGGTCATTTCTCTTAGGGCCCCACTGTTCCACCCTTCAACAGCACTCACTTCTTTTCCCTCCAGGTCCACCAGACATGTTTTTAAAGGTCTGAATCTCGATTTGGTTTTTGCCCTTTTCCTTAAGTTTCTTGGGCCAAGGATAAATTAGGACATAAGCTTAGCCACATATTTCAGTTTTTGAACAATCTGTGATGGTGAATGAGTATGCAGTGGTGAAGGGTAATGGGAAGTGGGGAGAAAGGAAAGAACCTAACTCTCAACACCTTTGACCTAGAGCTGACAGAACCTATATGCTGAATATAATTTAGTTTCTCCTTCATCTTTACAAAAGTAAGATCTTACTTGCCTAATTCTAAGACACCTAGGAATTCTGTAAATATGGCTCAGAATTGCCAATGTCCTAGACCTTCTGAATTTTACTGAATGAATGTAATCATTCTCCCCTCAAAATAACCCAAAATAAACCCCCACAAAAAAGAAAATAACAAAGTAAACATAGTTTTCTCTTATGAAACTCACAATTTAGAAGCAAACTATTAACAAATATTTCTTATGAAAATAGAGATGCTTTTAAACCTTGATATGGCATGCACAAACCCTTCTTAGTTTGAAAAATAATAAGCGGCAATCATCAATTGTGATAGGGAGTTTGTCACCACGCCCATCGGGACTGCACCATTGTACTATTTTTCCATCCTAGTTCCCGCAATGTTTAAGTCCCGCTGGGATCCTTGCCTTAATCCCAAACTCACTCTTCCCCAGGATACTTTTACTCACTTTCTGAATTTTCCTAATCTGGTCAGAGAGTGTGTCTAACAGGCGAGTTTTCAGGAAGTCCATCACCTTGACCACTCGGCCATCAATGTAGCAACTGGAATAAAAATAAAATAAGAATCAGATAAACTCTCAATCAGGGGACTACAAGTACACTTCTCTAGCCAGAGGTCTCTGTTGTCTGAGGAAACAGCCTAGGGTTCCACTTGGGCTTCATATCCTGAAAGGTTTTGACCCTGGGTACTTTTCAAACAAATAATATACTTTTTATCTTCTCCATTTCCACCTCTATTTGTGGGTTGTGATTTTTTTCAACCTTTGTCATGTGAAATCCCATCGCTTGCTCTATGGGAATTGACAGGAACTACATAATACAAATTGGATAATAAGGAAAAGCTTACTTCTTTTTCCCTCTTGGGAAAGTAATTTAACACCCATCCCATGCCCATCCCTAACCCCACATTAAAGTAATAAAGGTATGTGGGAGTTTTGAAAGAATACTCAAACATTTTGATAGGTTTCCACATGTTTAAATAAGAAAATAAATGCCAAAGCAAAAATCTGATTTAGTTCAGTGGGTAGGTCACAAATGTTTCCAGTCTCTAGCTCATTTCCCTGGGCAAAATACTCTAGTTAACCTACCACTAAACTATCCTGTGATTGCCTACTACCTCCAAAATGAATTAACAAATGAATGAATAAAAGAAAAAACAAATAAATAAATCAAACAAATTAAAGTCCAAGAGGCCTCTCTTAAAATAGTAACAAGTTGGTACTCATTGGGTTATGTTTGGTCTGGTTTTTGTTAGGTAGCTTAAGTGAAACATCAAGTTGTGCTGACACTGTGCTGTGAACTTGTGACCAAAACAGTCCCATCCAGCTTTGTGGGGGCCTCCTTTGTGAGTACCTTATTCTGCAGACTAAACTGAGGCTGGCTCAGGGTTAGGTGACCTTCATTACCTCAGACCTTCCTCTTACCCGCATCTTTGCAAAGTTCTGAATTGAGTCAATTTCTAAATGTTTATGATTCTGGGTACCTTTTCTAGTCCACTAAGTTATCTTTGGTGATGGCTAATGATACATTATTTCATTTTAAAGAATCAACCACCCATTATTACATATTATAGAACTATGTTGAAATAATTTTTAGTGTTAAATCCCTATACTAACAGTGATGTATTAGAATGGTTAATTTTTAAATTTTGTTTAATTGTAAAGCAGGTGTTCTGGTTGAAGTGAGGGTAAGAGATGAGTTCTACCCACTCAGATTTCCCTTTCCACCTCAAGACATTTCTGCAGAACCCAGTGCTTAAGACACTGATATGTTGGAAAGAATATGCATTTTAGCCAGAAACATCTGAGTTCAAATTCCAGATCCAGTATTTACTACCTATATCATCTTGGACAAGTAACTTGGTCTCTATGGGCCTCAGTTTTCTTATTCTTAAAAGAAGGATAATATATCTACTACTCAGGATTAATTGAAGATTAGTGAGAAAACAAATCTGAAGTACCTGGCACATAGTAGGCACTCAACAACTTTTAGTTCTTTTTAATTTCTCTAATCTTCAGCTCCCCAAAATGTGGTCATCACCAATAGAAAACTGATTAAATTGTGTGTAAATATAGAATCCTAAAAAGGTAGAATTACTGTGTCCAAGAATATATGTTTTTGAAAATTTTCATGTTACTTATGTTAGGGAATAAAACAAAATTTTATTTTTGTTTTATTTACATGATATTGATGTAAAAAATATTTACATGATTTTTTTCACTGCATGCCTAGTATAGATACTAGACTCAGATCAAATAAATATTTGTTATGTATAAATATTATTTAATATTATAAATATAATATATTTAATATATAATAATAAATATAAAAATTATTATTTAATCAAATGTATTATAGTTTCCTCTTTTCTATTTGTTAGTTATGTAGTAACTATATTAAACATCGGCGTTTATAATTTTGCTGGCAACACATATAGTTTCATACCTATTGAGACAGGGTTCCTTGTGAACACCCTCCCCAGCCCACTCAAACCATCAATTAGGCACGGGGTTGAGGGTCCCTTCACTCCTCTCCTCTGTCCTTTTGTCCCTTTTCTCAAGTACACAGAACCTGGAGTTAGAAAACCTTAGTTCAATTTCAGTTCTGCCACTTACACTTATGCGATATTAGATTTCCCTTTCTTTAAAATGGACTTAAAAAAAACACAAAACCTATAGTATTTTCACAGGGTTGGTATGCCAATCAAATAGAGCAAATGCTGGGCACAGAACCTGGCACATAAATGGTATTAAATAACCAAATCTACTCTGTCCAGGTTACTTAAAGGCTCAAAGCAGCAGAAACTTAGCCCAGCCATGGGCTGGGAAGTAGAGTAGAATCTGGAGGACAGCACATTCTCCACCATAGGATTGGGAGGATGGAAGTACAGAGCATGGAGAACAGACTCTGGATTTCCAGCAGCTGGAGGAGGTGGAGAGAAATGTTGTAAAAATTTGGTGTTTGAAAAGACCTTAAAGGCAGCGGGCCTAAAGTATGTATGCTTGCTATAACATCCCTGAGAAGTGATTTTCTGGTTCTGCTTGAACATGTCCAGAGACAGAGACTTTACTGTCATATACTATTAGGACTGTTCCATTGTCACTCTAGCTCTAATTTATAAAAGGCTCTTCTGTCATGGTTCTGAAATCTGCTCCTTGTTACTGCTCCCTGTTACTGCTCCACTCAAAATGGCTAGCATTCTATTTTCCCGGACCCAGAAATAGTCCAATTCCTCCTTCATGTGATACGTAGAAGATGAACTACAGTACAAACTTTGGCTTAAGCTTTCTAGAGCCTATTCTTGGCCTCAGTTTTAACCTAATGAGCTGGATTCAATTATTTTCAGTTGGTCTTGTGCTACTCCCATGGGCTCTGAATTGAACTGGAGCAGGAAGAGCTACAGTCAGGGAAACCAGGGGACAAAGTTACTTATTTCAATAATGCAGGCAAGAAGTGATCTGGGTCTAAATAACAGAGGGCACAAAAAAGTGAAAGTGAAAGGCTGTGAAGGAAGAACCAATAAAGTTTTTGTAGAGGGTATGAGAGACGAATGAAGTCACTGATGACCATGAACTTATGAGACAGAATGTCTTGGAGAACATTGGTACCAATGACATGTAGAACACTCAGACTGGGGAACAATTTGTGAAGAGAGATGAAGGATTCTGTCTGAGACACCAAAGGTAGAATATTAAGGAGGAAATATATACTAAGTAATTAGAGATATGGGAAGGAGGTACAGAAAAAAATTGAGACAAAAAATGTTGACTTGGAGTCTTCTTCAGTTTATAAGTAATGGGTGAAGCCATGGCTGTAGATCAGCTCTCCAAGAGAATAAGGGAAGTTAATAGAGATGTCAGAGATCCTTTAAAATGCTTCTCAGATGTGGCCCTGGGTATTGCCTCTACCTTTGATCTAGCTAAGGATCCCTTTCTCCCCCAGCCTGACCATCACAGCATCCTTTTAATAACCTCAGTCTGAGACTAATTCACATTCGGATGTCATGGAAATCTCCACATTGTACTGAGAAGTTTTAGCAACTTTCATTTGCAATCTTAAGCCCACATTTACATTGTACTATGGAAACATGAACTTTGGTCACCCAGAATTAAGTATTACTTAACCATAGGGTATGAATTTAATAAACACTTAAGCCTTTTTCTTGGATAACCTTGGGCATTTAGCTTGCTGCACTTACTGTTTGTAAATGTGAAGCTTCTAAGAAAACATTCAGCATCAACAATCTGTGGCTATTTGAAAAATTCCTGCTAGTTACAGGACTTTGGTTCTCAGAGAGTAGCTGTCTATGGTGAAAGGCCCAATCTAAATATTTCTTTTAGATTTGGGCCTGAAGGAGGTAAAGTAGTCTGTGGGGACCATTTGATAAGAATACAATGACAATAATGGTGATTTCAAAGACTGGATAAAAGGAAGAAGGGCTGGATTCCAACTGATTGTCAGTGATCAACTTTGTTGTTCTCTGTCTTTATTACTGGGCAGATAAAAATAATTCTTAGTCACCCACCAGTTTCCACAAGAATTAATTAATTTAGTAATTAATTCCTAAATTTGTTCTGAAGACCAAATAAGTCAGAGAGGAAAGGAAGGATTAAGGACAGGAAAGAGGAAAGGGAGGAAGGAAGGAATTTCATCAATTATAAGTGCTATGGCAACTTCTACATAAATCCTGGCAGAATGGTTCTAGAATCACCTAGACTGACACTTTTAGTAAATCACAGATTTCCTCCAAACACTCTTGAAATTTCAGCATCACTTAGGATCACACCACAAGTGGCTGAGCTGTTCAACTAAAAGCTAAAGCCAAGAAAGGCTGTGCAGAAGTAACCTTTCTGGGAACTATTACAAAGGCAATGAGGTTGAAACCTTTGTGCATAGTCAAATATTCTGCCTCACTCAATGCCAGCAACCATCATTCCTGCCTCTGCATTGGCAGGTCACATCAAGCATGCATCTGGGGAGGTGGCAAAGATGGCAGTGTAAAACCACTTACCAATTTATTTGCCAACACTCTTGTCCCTCTTAGTTTTCAGTTTTATTTCCAGTATAATACCTTTCATCTTATTTTATTAAACATATTGTCCTTCATTTTTTAATTATAAAAGAAATAAATGCTTATTATAGACAAGTTAGAGAATTAACAAATAAAATTGAAATATGAAAATGAAAAACCACCTACAGTATAAGTCCAACCCCTGGAGAGACTCATTATTAGCATTTGCTGTATATCCTCCCAGAGTTTTTCATTGTAAAGACACATAAAATTTCCCAGAATTTCTTATTTAAAAAATCTACTCCATCATGTGATCATAGAGGCTTCGAAAAACAACAACAAAACCTATTTCAGATCCTAGTCGACTGGCATATAAACTTAAAACTATCCTGAGACATCCAAGCCCATCTCACAGGAATACTAACAGAAACATTAGAGACTTCCAGTCGAAGCGTCTTACTCTTATTTTAATTCCATTCTGGCCATTTAGGGATCCTCTGCAAGGAGCCGGTCTCACCTCCTTTCTGTCTTTGCCCGCCAAATTTTAAACCCATTCCCATCTCACTGATGCCCTTCCCAGGCCCCTAGATTCAGTCTTCAGGATTGTACTACAATTAGCCACTTATGCCCATTAGGCCCTTAAAACATTTAATGAGGAGAGTTTGTTGGCTCCAGGGGCAGCTGGTTTTGTTTACCTGGCCTTTTACTTTAAAAGGAAAAACCTTTGCCCTTTATTATCTGACCCCTTCTTTTATTTCAGGTAATTGCATTAGTGCTGGCTTCCCAATGCTCAGGAATTTCCGGACCTATTTTGCTGCCTGTGGCTTTCGAGGAGGAGGGGCAGTCTGGGTTCTGAATTCTAACATCCAGCCTGCTGACTGGGCAGGTAATTCCATAAAACTGGGGCCTTCCCCACTGAAGGGGGAGAGGCTTGGATAATCATTAGAACAATGCTATTGACTTATAAAACCGATTCTGACACCTTGAAGTCAAACACTGGAGAAGGCTGACAAAAAGCTGGATAAATTGCACCCCTCCTCCAAAGGCCCTCACCCTGGACTCCTGCCGAGCACATTGTTCTTCTCACTTGCCATGGGGCTTTTCTTCTGAGGCTACATTATTCTCCATCTTCTTTGCAATGGGTCAACCTTCCTATCCTGTGTTCAGAACTACTTTGGGTAGGAAAGCTGAGTTGAAATTAATACTGTTACAAAGAATCTACACAGAATATAGATGTTTCTATGGCTTTCTTAAATCAGTTCATGTGAATCCATACAGGAGACATCCAACCAACTAGTGAGGTATAGTTCAGGAATTTGAAAGAATTTATACTCTGGAAAAATGTTATAGAAAAACTGTATAAGTAAAGGTCAAGGTTGTGGACAATCCCACAGGCAAATAATGCATTTAATGAAAGAATGAGTTTCTGTATGACTTAACACACAAGGAGCTAAAAGGGTGGCTCTGAGGCTGAAGTGTTTACTAAGGGTTCCATTTTTTTGATATTCTGTCTCTGTCTCCTAACTCCTTGCACACTTTGGGTTCTGAGCCGTGAGTCCAGATCATCTTCCCCCACATATCCAGTGGAGAGACTGTGTCTTGGTAGAGGCTCAAAGAGCTGTACCTTGATCCCAGCTGTGCTGAGGTGAGCTCTACAGGAGGCTGGGAAAAAAAAGAGGTGGGAAAGTTACATGCAGCTCTAACCATTGGAGCGGGCTCTGAGGAGGGACCTCGGGGAATTTTCAGAGCAGTAGCAGGTGATGGCACCAGAATTGTGGGCAGGAGTGGATCCAGGTGTTTTGGGTCTGAAACTTATACAATTTTTAGAGCCCTCTCTAAGAAGAAGAAATCAAAGTACAAAACACAAAATTAGGTACAAAAGTAAATATTTATATAGAATGACAATATAAATTACAACAAACTCCCAGAAACTTAAAGAATCAAGTCCCTTTTTTCTGAGAGCTCTTTAGGCAATTTACAAGAAATGTTTACATAGAAATGCCTCCTGATAGCAACCTGCCCCTATCCCCTTACCACCTAGAACATCCTACAACTGTCAGCAACTCCCAGCACCCATAGAAATCAATGCAAGAGACAGCCCTGCAACTTAATGCATAGCTTCATGATAAATCTAATTGTAAGAGGAATGGCAGGATCTAAGTTGCCAGAACCCAACCATCTATGTGCAGTATTCTTTAAAAATCAGTGTTTGTAAATTGAGAGTTGCTTATATAGTTATCACATGCTTTCCCTGGTCTCTATTTATATAACTGTCATTGTTTGTGGCAGAATAGCACAACTTAACTATAATTAAGTTGGTGTATTACTAACTAGGAGAACATAGAAAGGAGAAAGAGGAAGGGAGGAGTCTTATATGTATTAAGTTCCTTCATATTTGCTTGCTATTTTACATAGAGTGTCATTTAATCCTCACGAATACTCCCTGCTTTGCAGATTATGCTACAAAGCTATGGCTCACAGAGCTTTAGTAAGTAGGAAACTAGAGATCATGTAGGTACTAAGTAAAATACCAAAAACTCTTCCCTCTCTGATCTGTCAAATGTCAAAGCTACAGAGCACTGTGGCTACTTTGTTCTATAATCAAGTATAATTATTTTTTAACTGCCTTCAGTCTTGCCTACTTCAATCATCCTGACCGCTTAAATAATACTAAACTGAACTCAAATTTCTCAAGAAAAGAAAACAATTACAATAAAACCAAACCAAATACAAAACAATAACAAAAACCTGAGCAGACAAGTAAAGGCATAGAGGTAGTATAACTCTACTCTTTTGTTTGCAAAAATGTTTTTCAAAGTGTTTTAGCAATTGTTATATAAAGAAAAGGGCTCTGTGATCAAATTAGTTTAGGAAATACTGGGTTAAAACCAAATTAAGTAATACTTCCTGTTCCAGTCATGATAGAATTGAATAGCATCCAGTTCATGCTGTGATTCTTGATAAAAGGGAGGGCACGTGTGGTGAGCCCCACATACACCTGGGCTTCCTCCCTGGATAGGGTAAAGGCAGTTTACTGACCAAAAATCTGTGCTTTCCCTCCATAGTGCAGAGCTGCTGCCAAGAAGCAGCTGCCCAGTCAGAACCTACATTTCTCTGTCCCTTTCACATGAGGGGGGCCCATGCCAAAGCAATGTGAGTAGAAGTAATGAGTCACTTCAGGGCTCAAGTAGATAGAGCTGTATGTCACTTCTGAGCAGAAATTAAGAAGCCATGTCTTCCTTACAGTGTCTCTCTCCCTGTTGCCAGATGAATGAAAAAGTCTCTAAGGAGAAGCCACAAGATGGCAAATACCTGGGTCTTGGAATGGCCACATTATCTACCAGGTACATAAACATTGGACTGTCACAGTAGAGAGAAAAAGACTTTTACTGTTAGAACACTGAGATGTAGGGATTTATTTGTTAAAACAATTTGTGTTTTAACCAGTCAATCTGTTTGGCCAACAATGCATAATAAAGAGGTTTTCCTTTGAGAAGAATAGTCATTGGTATGAAAATTAAAAAGATTAACCTGGAGTACTCACTTATAATTCTAGTTTAAATTGAATGAGTGTCTGTTAACAATTGGCTGAATAACTTTCATTCTAATACTATGCAAGAAGGTGAGGTAAGGTGAGAGATCATTCTTATTTTTCTATACCTAGACAAACTGAGCCTGGGGTAAAAATGCAGTGACCAAAGTGATTAGTAATGATGAAGGAGAACATGGAATCTAGAATGTTAGAAGAGAGGTCAATTATTAATAATAGAGGTTACATATCAGTAGTGGCAGCTTTTTGACTTTACATCTAATATTCTAGGTTTATTAGGCTTCTGGATACCTCAGTTTTCACCCTGAGTCATTACATTATTTCATCTCTTTATGAGGACATGATATTATAGGGCCTAACTTGCATGCATCACATAAGCAGGAAAGCCAGAGGTTCAACTTTTCAATTTTATCCTGCATGATGTTCTTATTTCCAGACACCCAGTGTTCATAAATGGATATACATACACACTCACACACATCAAATTATTTCTCCAGTTATACTCACCAACACCCTATGTATTTTAGTTTTTGCACCTAACTTTTAAAATTATTTATTTATTTTTTTCAGCATATTATGGGGGTACAAATGTTAAGGTTACATATATTGCCCTTCCCCTCCCCCTAGTCAGAACTTCAAGCATGTCCATCACTCAGATTGCACCTAACTTTTATTACCAGAAAACTCAATGTCATAGAGCTATACCTTCCTAAAGGATGCTTACTGTGTAGAATATTGCACCAAAAGAAAATCTTACAGCAATAAAATTCTTTTCATGACAACTGTCACTTCTCCATTTAAAAAGAAAAGCTAGCTCTTACCATATAAAACTTTTAAAGGAAATATTTACCATGAATATATGCATATGTACTCACATACATTCATGTATATACATATTAAAACAGACAGAAAGAGATTGAGAGGGACAGTCAGATCTATATGATATTTAATCACAATACACACTGCCCTTATGGCTGAGTAAATATGGCAAACCATATCAGTACTAGAAAATAAAATTTAAATTCCATGGATTAGTGCTCAGTTTATAACTGAAAGATAATTCAGTTAGATTTATTCAGCTAACAGAAATTCTGATATCATAATTCCAAGGTAAAATTTTACATGCTCCCCAATAATAGAATGTTTCCTTACCATCCTTGTTGTTAAAAACTTTCTAGGGATGGTACCCTAAAATATTATTTTTTCCCTCCAATTTCCTAAAAATTCACTTTGGTTATATAATCAAAAAGGGGATGAGAATCAGAGATAACATCAACATATTGTCTTCTCTGTGATTAAGGAAAGATTTTGTTCGAACAAAAAGAGAAAGCAAGCTGACTGCTATTATTCTGAAGTATTTTAGGTAGAGGGGTAGCCCCTCTTTAAAGAAATAGTTCCATTTTAAAAAGTTATCAAGGTCAAAAACATAAAGCAAATAAACTCAGTTTCTTTTTTCCTTTAGAGAAATAATGATAGATAGTTCACTATCTAAAAGAAGATCAAAAGAGGTAAAACTTCATTTAGTATATTCTGATTACATATTTTAGACAATCAAAGTGGATGGAAAGTATATAAAGAAGAGGAAAATGAAAATAGAGAACACAGGGGTGAGAGGCAGATGAGGAAGAAAACACCAACATTGTGCTTTGGGGATCTTTATGTTTCCCCAAATCCAACTCACCCTCCTTACCTCTGTTCTTAACATCTGTGCATCCCACTAAGCCTCACTATTCAATAACTAGTCCCACACACGCCCTTCTAGACACCTGCTTCTTCCAATCGCTAAAGCGACCTCTCATGCTCTGCTAGCTCTATACCACCACCTGTCCAATCCTGCCTCCATCACTGAACCACAACAGAGCAGGTTTTAGCTTCCCAATTCCCAGTCTTCTGCTGTCTATCCTCTATTCCTAACCCCCAAATGTTCTACCACCTGAGTGGGAAACCAAGCTCCAACCTCGCCTTCCATTTTCCAGCCAGTGTAATGGTTCTTGGAAAAACTGCAAGGTCTACACAATTAGTTTTGGGAGTCCTTCACCTGTTCAGCTTTCTCCACCCAAAGTCCAGGCTAAATTGAATGGTATCTTGGCAACAGTGTCTCCTGGGTTCTATCCCTTACCCAGTGGTTCTTAATCCTGTCTCCATGTGCATTAATTAAGATAGTAACTCCTCAAACAAATTTTTCATTTATTGGATAATAACCTGGAGTTCTATTCAGCCACAAAAAACAATGGTGATATAGCACCTCTTGTATTATCCTGGATAGAGCTGGAACCCATTCTATTAATTATCCCAAGAGTGGAAAAATAAGCAAAGTCTGGGATATGGACATGCTTGAAGCTCTGACTTGGGTGAGGCAAGGGCAATATATATAACCTAAACATTTGTACCCCTGTAATATGGTAAAATAAAAAAAAAATTAAAAAATATTTTTATATATGGTGTAAGGTATGGATCAAGTGAAAAATCTAAAAATCAGCCAAAGACAAAAGACATTACTTTCAAAAAAGTCATGATATTACTTACATTTGACTCATCAACACAAACTATTGAAGCTAGAAAATAATGAAATGGCATTTTTAAACAGTCAAATTTGGTTTTCAGCAATTTGACTACAATTTATATAGATGTAGTTTTCTTTGCATGTATCTTGATCTACACCTGCTGAGGTTGTTCTCTAAGTTTTTTTTTTAATTGATGTAAAAATCAAACATTAAATTAACCATTTTACCGTGTACAATTTAGTGGCATTTAGTATATTCACAAATGTGTTCAATCATCATCATTATCTAGTTCCAAAAGATTTTCATCACCCTAAAAGAAAACCCTGTACCCATTAAGCAGTCACTCACCATTTCCCCCTCCCTACAGGACCTGGAAACCACTAATCTTTTTTTTTTCTTGTCTCTGTAGATTTACGTATTCTTGGAATTTCACACACAGTTGTCCCTTGATATATGCAGGGGACTGGTTCCAGGATCCTCTGCATATACACAAATCCACGCATACTCAAGTCCTGCAATTAGCACTCTGGAACCAGTATATACAAAAAGTTGGCCCTTGGGTTTCACATCCTGGGAATATTGATTTTTCATCCACATCTGGTTGAAAAAAATCCGTGTATAAGTAGACTTGTACCATTCAAACCCATGTTGTTCGAGGGCCACTGTAAAAGGAATCATATAATATGTGGCCCTGTGTGACTGCCTTCTTTCACTTAGCATAATGTTTTGATGTTCATTCATGTTGTATCATGTATCAGTATTTCATTCCTTTTTAGGGAAGAATAAGATTCCATTGTATAAATATACCATATTTTCTTTATCCATTCCTCTGTAGGACATGCGGGCTGCTACCACCTTTTAGCTATTGTGAAGAGTGCTTGCTGCTATAAACACTCATATACATGCACTTATTTGAATACCTGTTTTCAATTCTTTGGAGCATATACCAAGGAGTAGAATTACAGGATCATAGAATAACAGTAAGAGGGTCCTATGGATGGAAATCACCCTCTAATCTCAGGAAAAGAGACAGTAAAGAGTTTCCTTTGAAAAAATTTCCACACCAAAAAATGAGAAAGATAAAGAAACAATCTGGGTTAAAGTGAAATTGAAATTATACAGGACAATGTGTCCACTCGTAGAGGTGGAAAGGAGAGCTGACAACAGATGGCCAGAGTGTTAGCATTTTCCTCCCAGGAGAGTAGGTGTGGTTCGCTTCCTTGAGTACTTGTGAAGCATTAATGGTCTAAGAATGGGGAAAGTTAGAGTCTTTGTTCAATTAAAATTTGGTTGCAGTATCATTAAAACTAAGCTGTTCCACTTGCTACTGATTTTGTTCTTGGCTACCAGGCTGGTTATTTGTTTGTTTGCCTGAATGGAAGGGCTGCTGGTAGGGCAGATCAAACTGAAGTACACATGAGGGGAAAAGAAGGGTCACATGTTAATGAGTAAGAGGGAGCTGATCCTGGAGTGGTTCTCAGCACAATCTTCTCACTGCAAATTTATTTTCTAAATTTAATGACAGTATGAGTGCAGAGTTGCACAAATGCCTTCTCCAGTTGTGTTGGGTGGTTTTATTACTTTAGAACTGGAAGGGACTGCATGAACCTGAAGGCCTTTTCATTTACAGACATGGAAACCTAGACCCAGAAAGGTGAAATTGTTAGTCCAAGGTCATACAACTCATTACTGGGCTTCCTTCCAATGCCTCTGAAAGTGATTCCAAGTTATACTTCTAAAATTAGCCATTATTAAAAGGGCAGATTTTAAAATGTCCCTTTGGTACACCATAACCTCTATTGACCACAGGAAAGATATTGGCAAAGTGCTGGCAAGGGAGCTCACTTGAACAGGGAAGGCAATTCTTGGCACTGGCTCTGTCTCTGCACTTCTGCTTCCCCATAATGTCCCTTATACACTCAGGATGAAGTTCCAGAGTTTCCACCTTCTATTTCTTTGTGAGAGAGGGTGATATAGCCAGAGACCTTGAAACAATGCTACTGTGGGGTCATGTTATTTGGTGCCCCTTGAGCAATATTCTCTCACAATGAATCCTTCTCTTCCATCTATATGGAACCCACTGTCTTTGCCAAGCACCTTTTCATCTACATTCTCATTGAGCCTCAAAACCTCCCTGAGTCAGCGTCTATAATCTCAATATTCCAGAGAAGAAAATTGAAATGCAAGGAGGGAGTAGGCTGAATTGGCACCAAAGTCCAGGGCTCATCTCAGGACACCCCTTGAATCTGGGCTGCTAGCCATTCCTTAACCCCTCCCTGTCCTGAAATAGCCCTCCTCCAAGGTTGTATGAGCCTGTCTGGCACAGAATTACCTGCACTAGTGCTCCCCTGGGGATTACAAACCTGCAGCAGGCTGAGAAGTAGAGGAGGCCGGTGAAGGGGGTGGAAAATAACTATATCCTTCAAAGGATGCATAAGGAAAGTCACTGGAGGTAGCATGATAAACTTGGACTAATGAAGTGTCAAAGGATTCTGGTCTAGGAGAACAAAATATAGTCCAGTGATTTCCAAATTCCTGTTGCACCAAAATCACCTAGGATTGCTTTTCATTTATTTAATTTTAGTTCTTTAATAGCTAATAGATTCATAAGACTTAGAAATCAAAAGGAACAAAAGGTATAGTAAAAATTCTCCCTCCCACCTCTATGCCCTGGTGACTTCACTTTTCTCCTCAGAGGCAACACATGTTATTGGTTTCTTATACATATAATACATATTTTGAATTCTATATCTGACATTTCAAAAATCTCCTTTTGATTGGAGTTCATTGACAAAGAGCTAGTGTGAGCCTTTGGGGGTAGTGATACTGCCAGAGTTCTTATGCTGGTTCTTCTCATCTGGACCTCTTCCTTCAGTTCAAAACGGATAGCTTTGCAGTTCATCTGTTCTGCTCTGCCAGGAATTCTTATGCTCAGTATAGAGAAGGAAAGATACACTGCCTTTCCGCCCATGCAGGTAGGTACCCATTATGGTCCTGCTGGCAATTTGGGTCAATTGGACCTCAGACTCCTGGGAGAGTGTTCAGATGCCAGTGGTGGTAGACTAGGTTAGGTAATCTATAGTTCCCAGGCCCCTGGGTGGCCTACTTGGGTCCTGGGATGACCATATGGAGAACAGGCTCCCAAACTTGCTTTCAAGCCTCTGTGAGTTCAGGCGCTGGCTGTGACACTGAGGGGTGGGGTGATCTCTTGCTCTGGAAGGATGCTCAGGCAGAAGAAGAGTGGATGCACTGTGAGTCTGTGACCAGACAGTAGACTCCTCTTGGCAAGATTAGCAGGGGCAGGCAGCTGTCAGGTGCATTCACCATTCATGCCTCCCTCTCTCGGCAGTGACAGAGGTCTCTGCCCTTCAGGGGCACAAAAGTGCTCAGACTCCCAGCTCCCACCCTGACCCAGCTAAAGCAGAGATGGTGGAGGCCACTCAGCCCTTTGGGTGCCAGAGTGGCTGTGGGCTGTGGCTGAAATGCTCCAGTGGGGGAGGTGTGGTGTGCCAGGGACTTGCTTCCAGGAAGGATAGGCTACTTTCAGAAGAGACAGGTAGTTTAGGAATAGGACTGTTCACCCCACCCTCCATGTGAGTACGTGGTAGCTTTTATCCTTGGGGCACACAAAAACACTTGCTGTAGCTTTTTAGTGGTAAAGGAGTGAGCCCCAGACTCTGTGAAATCCTGGGTGTGATAGGAACTCTGTCAGAGGACAGCTGCTTGCAAGTACCTTGGCTTAATTATCCCCTGTGGAACCCTCACCTATCCTGAGTAGAAGCAGCCATAGCTGCCTTGGAAGCAGTGGGCAGTGGAGAGGAGGATGAGGATATGGCACCAAATGGTGAGGAGTTGGTGCCCTGGTCCCCTTTTTCCTAAGGTGCCCTCTGGTGTGCTGCATTCTCTTCCCAGCTGGAAGCAGCCAACTCTGAATGCCCATGCTCCAAGAGACTTACAGTTGCCTTAGGACTCATTGGTCTCCCAAGGCTGCTGCAGTCTGAGTGAATACTGGGGAGCATTGGCTACAAATCCAGTGGTGTGGAGACCAAAGAGGTAAGATTCTTGGGTTGAGATAGCTGCAAAACCACTGTCTGTCCATGAAGGGAGGGAAATGAGCCACACTCTCTGTGCAGAACTCAGGCACAGTAAGCAGAGTGCTCTTGGGGGTGTACTCCCCCTGCAAACCTAGAACTGGCTGTCCCACAGCTCGTTTGCACCAAAAGCTCATGCTTGGAAGCAGAGGTGGCCATGTCTACAGCATTGGGTGGTTGAAGGAGGGGAGGTCTCTGCCTCAATGTCCCTTTTTGGGCTGCCCAGCTTTAAATTCCTACAATTGTGCCCTGGGTCTGTGACTCAAGAGGGTGAC
The DNA here is from genome assembly GCF_040939455.1 of Microcebus murinus. Classification (NCBI taxonomy): domain Eukaryota; kingdom Metazoa; phylum Chordata; class Mammalia; order Primates; family Cheirogaleidae; genus Microcebus; species Microcebus murinus. Next base: position 27,316,118 of record NC_134117.1, on the reverse strand, counting down.
ACCTCTTCCAGGCAAACAGCATGGGCAAGATGCTGGTCAGAATGATGTTTGCTCCCATTTCAGTTTCACTGCAGCTTGTAGCTGGGTGTCCACCATTTCTTCTATTTGTAGATCTTTAAATTGAGTGCTTAAGGATGAGCCCCAGTTTCAAAGAGCAAGAAAGGAAAGCAAAAGAAGAAGGAAATTCCAATTGAGGCATGTATATTTGTTAAGAAAGGCTCAGTAAGGAAGTTGAAAGTTTGGCATTGGAGCTCAACTTTAAAGGAGAAGTAAGATTTTGTAAGATGAAAAAGAAAGTGAAGGCACTGGAATGAAGGAAAAACAGCATTAGCATGGAAATGTACATTGCAGTAAAAGAATCATTGCCTCATCTGGAGAACAGCACACCAAAGGTGAAGGAAGTAGAAGAATGGAGAGATACAAAGCTGGAAAGATAAGTGCCATCTAGATTATGATAGGCCTTACATGTTGTTCTAAAGAATTGGTCTTACTAAGGAAAAGTGGGACATTATCTCTAGAATCTAATTGCTATAGTAACAGGTCCTTATGTCAGTCTTGTTCTCCATTCTACTCCTAGTATCTATTACATAGCTGGGACATAGCAGGTGTTCAATAAATAGCTGCTGAATGAATGCTTTGAAACAGGAGAATAATGTAATCAGGTGTATATTTTAGAAAAATAATTGGTAGTGGTGATGTGAAGGGATTGAGAAGTGAGAGAGACTAGAGGCAGAGAGACCAGTTAACTAATTATTGACAGTCTAGGTGTGACTAAATATGCTAGATATACAATGATTTTTATTAAAATCAACAGGAACTTTGTTGAGAAGAACTTAAATAATTGAATGCTAATAACAACTATATTTTCTTCATAAATATTAACATGCAAGATTATTCAAAAATATTTGTAAAATTAATATAGAAAAGCATTATTAATTCTACACTATCTAATCTTTTCTGTTTGCTGAGAGGCCAATGATAAGAATACCAAAATTAGTGTAACTGATTACTTTAAAGAATAATATTCTCTATGATATATACAAAACAGTTATTGCTCTCCTGCAGTGGTGGCTAGTTTATATAAATTTTATTTATTAGAGGATATCAAAGTCATAAAATCACAAAAGGCTAGAAGGTAAAGGGAATATTTGTTGAAAAATATAAGGATGTGAAAGAATTTCTTTATAACAACCCAGAATGTTCAATAGGGCTAGAGAAAGAGTAAGGGAATCCAGGTCTGGAAGGAGTAAGAACCTAGGGAAAAAGTAATGAGAATGAGGGAGAAGACCTGAGATGACACAAAGGGAATGAAAGTGGTCAGAATTGAGAGGAAGACAGAAAGGACTCAAATGAAAGTAAATATTAGTCTTACAAAAAAAAAGATATTTGTGTAACTGGGGAACAGATGCTGGTGGTACCCCCCACCCCCAAATCAGACCTAGCTTTAAATCTTGGGCAAATTAGTGAAGCCTTGTACTTTGCCTTCCTCACTTGTAACACTTGTATAACAATACCAACCTTCCATGTTTGTTGTGAGGATTAAATGAGATGATGCATATAAAGTAAAAATATATATAATAATAAGTATGTAACCCATATATTGATAGCTATTAATTACATCAGGGAGAAGGCAAAGAATTAGTTCCGTAGGAAAAAGGACTTGTATAAAATTAATGTGAGGTAGTAGTCAGAAAGAGGAATTTCAGTATATGTCATTTTGGAAGCAGAACAGAATCATACTGAATAATTCTGTTCACTTCTTATTCCTTAGTACTCCTTACTGCACTGGTTTAGACAGATATTTGATGATCTTCCCAGCATTTTCTTGAGAATCTTAAAATAGAGCAAAAATAAAAATGGCCTAAAAGTGATTATCAGGAATTAGGACTGGCTACATAATTTGTGGAGTCAAATGCAAAATGAAAACATAGGGGACTCCTTGTTAAAAAATTATTAATAATTTCAAGACTTTGATAGCACAGCATTAAACCAAGTATAGGGCCCTGTAAGCTCAGAGCCCTGTGTGGCTGACTGCACAGATCACAAGGCCATGAAGTTGCCCTGCAACGAATACACTACATGGGCACTCAGGTGGTGAAGTTCGTGTTCTTAGGCTCTAAAAGTACAAGCATGGGGCCCTTGGCAATGAGCATTCTAGGAACATGTCACTTAACTGTGAAGGTTTTGGAGTCTAGAGATACTTGACATAGAGGTGCTAATCACAGTGCTAGTTGGCCTTTAAACACTGGTTGATGGCCAATAACATTAGAATGGTTGGCACTAACTGCTTTTGAAACTTTTATGAAATGGAATTATCTCCTGTCTTCTCGATTTTTCACCATTTTAGTTAATTAAATTACTACTTGAAGATAGAAAGTACTGACTTAATTTAAAAAAAACCTCTTCTTGGATACATACAACTTTTATTCTGGACCACCTGAGGTGGGTGCATCTCCACCTAATTTGAGTGAGAGGATAATTTTTTCCCCAAATCCAACATCTCTTAATGTGGTCACTAAATGCAGTCCCAGCCTTGGGAAGACTGGTCATGTTTAAAGGAATATATTTGTTTTAGTGATAAGGAAGACCCTCATCAACCTAACACTAACCTATTACCTGGCTTCTGCAATCATGCTTAAGTATTGCATCAGCTGCCTGGGACCTCGGACCACCTCAACCTAATAAAAGTGGGAAAAAACAGGGAGATGGGTTTCAGAATTTGGTGACAAGACTCCTCCGAGCCTGCCAGTGAATAAACCTTGATTCTCCAACTCTCTGCGTGCTGCTCCGTTTGTCCTGGGAACGACCTGCTCTAACACTTGCTGTACCATTACCATTCCTAGTTTTCATCTGCCTTTAATTGTCCTTCCAGTGAATACTAAGAAAATCCCTGGAAAAAGCAACCATATGGTCATATTTTTCAGTATTTTAAATCTACCAGAGAAAAAAGTATAAACAGCAAATATTCTTAGTCATTCTTTCCCTATTGTCTTCATTTTCCTATCTTTCTACTCGTCCTTTATTTCTTCTACTTCATCTCCTTATTCACTTATATCTGATATAAATGTAATACTTGGTACAAAGTGCCTCATTATGCCACTAAAAAATTGATTATACAATAGACAATCTTGTTTCTAGTCTACTTACAGATGCTTAATTCATCTCTTTGGGTAGAACGTGGAAAAGCAGCACCAGCATCATTATTACAGTGACACTTGACAGTTATTTATCTTGTTTCTTTTATATTAATAGAATTGTATCTAGAACAGTTAATAAAATGGATCCTAGAGATGACTCAGTATAAACACTTAATTTTACAGATTAGAAACAACTTCGGAGGCAGACTTGCTCAAGATGAGTTCAGGGGCAGGTGGAGAGAGAGCAGGAGTGGCAGGTCAAACCAACAAACCGTACCATGGGACTGAACAGAAGGAGCACAGAGCCTGTTTTGACATAGCAGCTGCTCGATAAGTATGCGTCCAATTAAGTAAAAAAATGAAGGAAGACATAAAATTCTAGAAATCTAGGTCCTAGTAAAGGCTTTGCTACTAACTAAATATATTGATTACTTAATATATTATAACAAATACAACACATTGATTAAATTATTTGACCTTTCTCACCTCTTTTTCATCATTTGCAAAATACAGTTGACCTTCAAATAACACGGGTTTGAACTGTGTGGGTCCACTTATATATGGATTTTTTTCAATAAAGGTTACATTGATTGTGCCTGCCTCTCATGCCTCCCCTCCCACTCCCTCCACCTCTTCTGCCTCTGCCACCCCTAAGATGGCAAGACCAACCTCTCTTCTTCCCCCACCTCTTCAGCCAACTCAGTGCAAAGACAATGGGGATAAAGACCTTTATGATGATCCACTTTCACCTAATGAATAGGAAATATATGTTCTCTTCCTTATGATTTTCTTAATGATACTTTCTTTTCTCTAGCTTCTTTATTGTAAGAGTACAGTATATAATACATATAACATACAAAATGTGTGTTAATTGACTGTTTATAATATCAGTAAGACTTCCAATTAACAGTATAATATTAGTAGTTAAAGTTTTGGGTAGACAAAAGTTATATGCAGATTTTCAACTATGTGGAGGATCATCACCTATAACCCCATTGTTCAGGGCCAACTGTAGAATAATAATATTGTTTTGATCAGAAGAATAGTTCTAGGAACAGTATGCTTAATACATGTTCTATATTTTCACATTTTCATTAATTAACTAAATTAACATAACTTTGGCCAGAATGCTGGAAAGTTAAAAATTATTGTGTTTAAGTTTATTCTTTTTAGGAGGGCCTGAAAACCAAAAATGGGCAGTATTTAATTAAACTGAAATATTTTGCAAAGAAAAAGAAATAATCAACTGAGTACACAATGTATAGAATGGGAAAAAATAATTATAAATTATTCATCCAATGGGGACAAATATCTGAACATACAAGAAACTCAAACAACTCAACAGTATCAGCAACAACAACAAAAACATATAATGTCATTAAAAAGTGGGCAAAGGATATGATATAAATAGACATTTTTAAAAGAAGACATACAAATGGCCAACAGGTATATGAAAAATGCTCAACATCACTAATTATCACAGAAATGCAAATTAAAACCTCTCTGAGATATCATCTTATCCCAGTCAAAATGGCTATTTTTTTAAAGAACTCCCTTCATGATAGGACAGAATGGCTATTATTAAAAGGACAAAAAACCAACAGATGTTGGTGAGGATGCAGAGAAAAGGGAACTCATACTGTTGGTGGGAATGTAAATTAGTACAAAACTCTATGGAAAACAGTATGGAGATTTCTCAAGGAACTGAAAATAGAACTACTATTCAATCCAGCAATCTCACTACTGGGCATCTAACCAAAGGAAAAGAAATAAATATATCAAAAAGAGGTATATACAAGTACACGCATGCACTTGTATATTAACTGCAACACTATTCACAGTAACAAAGATATGAAGTCAGCCTAAGTGTTTGTCAGTGGATGAATGGATAAAGGTGGTATATATACACAATGGAATACTGTTAAGCTGAAAAAAAAAAAAGAATGAAATAGTGTCTTTTGCAGCAATAAGGACAGAACTGGAGATCATTAACTTAAGTGAAACAAACAGGCACAGAAAGTCAAAGATCACATGTTCTCACTTAATGTGTAAACATGGACATAGAGAGTGGAATGCTGGACAGTGAAGACTTGGAAGGGTGAAGGGGTGGAAGCAGGGTAGATGATGAGAAATTACTTGGGTATGTAATGTATGTTATTCAGCTGATGGATACCCTAACAGCCACAACTTGACCACTATATAATCTGTGGATATAACAAAATTATACATGTACCTCATAAATTCATACAAATAAATTTTTTTTAAAAGAAAACATGGACCAAAATAATGGAGGGGAAACTAAGAAAGACTCTTTTTTAGTCCTGGCACCCACAACTCTTTTCTTGTCTCTCTTATTACACAAGTAGAAACTATATTAATATTGTAGGGTCTTCATGCAGTCTACTTCACAGGCATTTTAAGAGTACTTGGGGTCTTCTTCATAATTTTTTTGCCTAGGCCAATGTCTAGAAGAGTATTTCCAACATTTTCCTCTAGAATTCTAACAGTTTCACACCTAAGGTTCAAGTCTGTTACCCAGCGTGAGTTGATTTTTGTGAGAGGTAAAAGGTGTGGGACTTGTTTCAGTCTTCTACATGTGGCTATCCAGTTTTCCCAGCACCATTTATTGAATAAGGATTCTTTTCCCCAGTGTATGTTTTTGTCTGCTTTGTCGAAGATTAGTTGGCTATATGAGGATGGTTTTATATTTAGGTTCTCTGTTCTGTTCCACTGGTCAATGTCCCTGTTCTTGTTTCAGTACCAAGGGACCTGATCAAATTAAAAAGCTTCTGCACAGCCAAAGAAACTGTCAAGAGAGCAAACAGACAACCCACAGAATGGGAGAAAATTTTTGCAAGCTCCACATCCGATAAAGGGCTGATAACTAGAATCTATTTAGAACTCAGGAAAATCAGCAAGAAGAAATCAAACAACTCTATCAAAAAATGGGCAAAGGACATGAACAGAAACTTCTCAAAAGAAGACAGAATAATGGCCAACAAACATGAAAAGATGCTCATTATCTCTAATCATCAGGGAAATGCAAATCAAAATCACAATGAGATATCACTTAACTCCAGTAAGAATGGCCTTTATCAAAAAGTCCCCAAACAATAAATGTTGGCGTGGATGCGGAGAGAGAGGAACACTCTTACACTGCTGGTGGGACTGCAAACTAGTTCAACCTCTGTGGAAAGCAATATGGAGATACATCAAAGCGATACAAGTAGATCTGCCATTTGATCCAGCAATTCCACTACTGGGCATCTACCCCCAAAATCAAAAGTCACTTTATGAAAAAGACACCTGCACTCGAATGTTTACAGCAGCACAATTCACAATTGCAAAGCTGTGGAAACAACCCAAGTGCCCATCAATTCATGAGTGGATTAATAAAATGTGGTATATGTATACCATGGAGTACTACTCAGCTTTAAGAAACAATGGTGATATAGCACCTCCTGTATATTCCTCGATACAGCTGGAACAGAATGGCAAAACCAGCACCACATGTACTCACCAGCAAATTGGTATTAACAGATCAACACCTAAGTGGACATATAGGAGTAACATTTACTGGGTGTCGGGAGGTGGGAGGGGGGAGGAGGGGATGGATATATACAACCACAATGAGTAAGATGTGCAACGTTTGGGGGATGGACACGCTTGAAGCTCTTACTCGAGGGGGAAGGGGGGGGCATAGGCAATATATGTAACCTTAACACTTGTACCCCCATAATATGCTAAAACAAAACAAAACAAAAAGAGAACTTGGGCGCCTGGGAGTTAGTAGTGTGATGTGAGGGTATGACAGCAGGAAGAAGTAAAATTCAAACCTAGTTTTTAACATAAATATGTCCTTGGATTCCTTATGAGATCCATGGATTGTCTCTAGGGTGTCCATAAAAATATCAAAATCTTATGTAAAATTATGTATATGTGTGTCTATTTTTGCCCACACACATATGCATTTTCTATAATCAATAGTTTTCATCAGAATTGTAAAAGTATTGATTATCTTAAAAAGTATTTTAAACCCAAAAAAGTAGCACTAGAGTTTTGGTTCCTGTAGTAAGTGGTAAGGATCTGGGAAATCTCTTGTGACCTAGAGATCTTACCTAGGATATCAACTCCCATAGTCTACCTACCCATTAGGCTGAGTCAGTTAATTTTCTTAAGCATTGAAAGACTGACAGGTAGTGGGTGATGCTACTGATTTTACCTGGCCTGAAAGAGAGGCTTTGTGCTCTCCTTATGACAAAACTTGGCTCTTTATGAAGTAAAGCCTCTTACATGCTGTGGGGAAATCACTATCCCTTCACTCAGGACATGTCAAATATCCAAAAAGGAAGTGCATTTTCCAAACCCAGCTGACCAAACTACAAACTCCCAGCTTGCCTCTCTTCAAGCCTGTTAGGCTAACCTCAAATTTATAAAATTACCCACGCAGAGCAGGAAATGCAAATGTTAAAGTGCTCATAATGTTGGGCCACATTTTTCATGTGATTCACATTAAAACATCTTATGTTAAAGTTGAACAAGTTGGAAAAACTACACTAATTATACACAATGTAAATGAATAAAAAATTATAAAAATTTTGAATTTGTTGACTTTTACAGACCAAGTGTAGAACTTTAACAGAAATGTTTACTGTGGTGGTTCTTTTATGTTAATCTTAACTTTGTTTTCTTTTATTTACATGAAATAAAGTGGCAAGGGAGAAAAAAGAGAAAAAAATGGAAACAGCTCTCCACCTCTGCACCAAAATACCAGCAGAAAACCACAGTTATGCTGTCATCTAACAACAATATATTCTGTTTAGGAAACTCCTGGATCCCAGAAACAGCCATGTAACTCTAGACAATAATGAAATTATGTCCTGCACATGCTCAAAACCATCCTCTATGGCTTCTAACAACATTAATTTTTTTTTTTTTTTGTTTTCCTGAACTCTGTCAGGAGATTCTATTCCTCAGAAAGGAGCTGTGAGTTTCAAAGAAGATGAAGATGGTGGTGATGGTGGACACAAGAAGATGAAGATGGTGGTGATGGTGGACATAAATGTGTTTTAAGGCTCTTCAGTTTCAGCTGCCATAAATTGAGAGATAGGAAAAAAGTGCTTGACCATTTCTCATAAAAGAAAGTAGAAAGTGGGCACTTTCTCCTATTCTCTAATGACAGTAGCTGGGATCACTCTCAAGTTGTCATCAAGACATCAGTCATTTCTAAACTTCTTAAGAGAAAAAATTTAATTTGCTCTTGAAATCATACAAGTGCATTCAATTTTACTTTGCAACCCTTCAAATGCTGAATGTCTCTTGCTTAATTTTTCCAAAATAAAATAAAATAAAATAAAATAAAAGGGTAAATACAACTATTAACAATAACTTGTACTGAAATAAAATTTGAAAAATGTTGCTTGAAAAGATCACCTGAGATAACAAAGTGGAACATATGGTCAGAAAATGAAAATTGGGGATGACTTGGAATATCTGCAGTTTTCCCAGATGCTATCCAGTATGGTTTGTCCCTAAAATCAGAGTTCTGAGGGTGGTAAATTTAATGCTAGTTTCATAAGATACTGGGTTCCAGTCACCTGTGAGGTTGCTATATTCTGTAATCTTAGAATCCAAACTCCCAAATGAATATAATCAACACTCCATATAATCTGAGGAATACAATCAAACAGACGTGCTCACTGCACAGAGTAAGCCTGAAAGTCAAACATCCACATTGAGGTAATACAGCTCTCAAAGGGATCAAATGACACCAGAGACAAATGTATCAAGTTGTTGTGGCAACTGATCCAAAGTGTGGTCCAGCTGTTCCCAGTCTGTTTTCCCAACATCAGAGGCTATTCACTCAAGGCAAACCATAAAAATACCTCCTTGCTCATAAAAAAAGACATTCCCTGTCTCGTATGCCAGATTGTTCATCTCCTCAGGCCATGGTCTGCCTTTCTGCATTTACTCTTGTCTTCTGCTCATCAGAGTAGAATTTTGGAAGAATCCTGCCAACAATTACACTTGGGTTCCCTAATTCAACAGAAAGGCAGGTTACCTCAGGAGAGCAGGGGAGCATGTGACTCATCCACTCACAGCCACACACAAACTCAATTATCATCTTCCCATCTCTCTTCTTTGGACCAGGTGTTTACATTCAGCTTGTCTGTGCAAATGCTTTCAAAGTGCATTCAAGTGGGAGCTGACTGAATTCTTTTATTTTTTCTATAAAATAAATCATAAAATATGCCTATTAAAACAAACTAGTGAGGGAAGTAGTGTAGTGGAAAGAGCATGGACTCTGCTCTGTGAACAGACCTCAGTTAAATCCTGGACAGCCATTTACTAGCTGTGAGTACTGACACAAGTTATGTGCTCTCTCTGAAGCATACTTTTCTCTTCTGAGGAAGATGATCTTAATATTTGTCTTGTTAGGACAGTATTCTCAGAATTTAATGTGCATATGAAAGACCTGGGTGTATTAAAATGCAGATTTCTACTCAGTAGGTCTAGGTTGGGACCCAAGATACTCCCCTTCTGGTAACTCCCAGGAGATGCTGATGCTGATAGTTTGGACCATACTTTAGTAACAAGGTAGTAGAGTCTTTCAAGGATTTAACTTTGTATAAAGAAGCTACAACAATATTTGGCATATGGAAGGCTTTCAGTTAATGTTAGATCTTACATTTTATTTTCATTGTCCTCACCCCCACACAATATATTACATACAACACTAACGGGCATAAAGAACTTCTATTCCTCTGAGGATTTGCATTTTGAGACAGCAAAATAGAATTCCAATTACATAAATCTCCCCATTTTTTTTTCTTCTAAAATGAAAAGAGAAATGGGAAGGAAAGATGGCTAGACTGGTTGGGAATATTAGAAAGGCATCCCTAGAAGATGGCTGTGCTTTTGACAATAGCAGCTTTTCAGATAAGAATCACTGAGACCTTGACAAAAACAACTGAAGACATAGGAACAATAGTCACATCTTCTGTTTAGCTTTTAAAAAAATTCTTAATGTAACATAGTTTACACTTTTTTCATGGTTCTTTCCAAAGAAGAAAATTATTCAGAGATAATAATTATATTTTTTCATCTCAAAGTACTATGTGTAAAAGTAAAAAAATATATATGGAAGAAAATAGCAACTTCAAAAAGGCACCATTGACTGGCACTCCTCTCCCTGGTGGGGATATAGTTTGAATTCTGGGACCCAGAGGTAAGACCAGCAGACCAGATCCCATGCCTGAGGTCTCGCATTGCCTGGGGCACAAAAGGGATATACGTGAACAGCCTACTGAGGTGTGTGTGCCTTCAGGGGCAGATCAGCATCCTAGAGGGCAACCCTCCCCCCAAAGGGAGGCCATGCGCCCAGCCCAGGCGGCATTCCTGCGCAGGGAACCTCCCTACCGGCATCATAGTCTGGGAAGGCTTGGTGGCGTGTGGTCTGGCTTGCTGGCAGAGGCCCAGGAGTAGCCACGGAGTTGGGGAGGATGGAAAGAAGCAAGGCCCGCCCCAGACTGCGGGTCTCAGACAGCCCCACCCCACACCCAGACTTTCTGACTGAGCAGGGCCATTCCAGCCCCTCCCTGACAGCTTTTCCTGGAAGCAGAGAACAGAACTTTGCCCCTTGCTAACAACATTGGTGGTGCCTGAGGGCAGGCTTACCCAACCCAGTTCTGCCCACACTCTTTCCTAGACCAGCCCTCACTGAGGGGCAGAAAAGAACACACCTTGAAGTCCAAGGGCCCCACCAAACAACTGAGGCACTAGAGGGCCTCTCTATAGGAACAAGAGCTGAAAACAGGACACAAAAACAACAGCATAGCCTGTTCCTCCAAGCAAGCGCCATCTACTGACAAGAAGGACATCCTGCACACCCTTATCACGGCACCTACTGATTCATTATAAAGGGAGTGGTCGAATCTAACCCACAGACACCACCTACAGGCTCAGAAACTAAACAAGGCGTGTGAGTATCCAAACAAAAACCTAAGGGAAAGAAACAACAACTGATCGACATGGGAAGAAAGAAGCGAAGAAACTGCCGAAATATGAAGAACCAAACGGAAAACACACCCCAAAAGAGGAGCACCTGCCCCCTAGAAATGGACACCAACCAAAATCAGGCAACCAAAATGACAGAAGAGGAATTTTGTATGTGAATCATAAGAAAACTCAATGACCTGCAAGAACAACTCAATAACAAACACAAAGAAACCACAAAAAGCCTCTAGGAACTAGAAACAAAAGTTCACTAAAGAAATAGACACAATGAAGAAAGGTTTAACCGAACTCCTGGAAATGAAGATTCAATTCAGGGAGCTACAAAATACAGTGGAAAGTCTCAAGAACAGGGTAGATCAAACAGAAGAAACAATCTCAGAGATTGAAGATAACAACCTCCAACTAAATAAAACAGTCACAGAGATAGAGCAGAGAAACAAGAGAAAAGAGCAAAGCCTACAAGAGATGTGGGATTATGTGAAGAAACCTAATGTGAGGGTCATAGGGTTAACAGAAGGGGAAGAAGACAAAACTCAAGGGTTGGACAAGCTATTTGAAGATATAATAGAGGAAGAGTTCCCAGGCCTAGCTCAAAATCTCGATATTTACAAGTTCAAGAAGCTCAGAGGACCCCTGGGAGGTTCAATGCAAACAGGAAGACGTCATGACATGCAGTCATCAGACTGACCAAAATATCAACTAAAGAGGCCCTTCTAAGAGCTGTAAGACAAAAGAAGCAAGTAACATACAAAGGAAAGCCAATTCGAATAACACCAGATTTCTCTATTGGACATTACAAGCAAGGAGAGACTGGGACCCCATTCTCACTCTTCTGAAACAAAACAATACCCAGCCTAGATTCCTATTCCCTGCAAAACTAAGCTTCCGATATGAAGGAGAAATTAAAAACATTTTCAGACAAGCAAAGTCTCAGAGAATTCACCAAGACAAGACCAGCCCTACAAGAAGTACTCAAAACAGTGTTATGCATGGAACACCATAATAAAAACTCATGAATATAAATAAAACCAAAACCCAAAGATTAAAGGCCAGATAATACAATGGCTCAAGAGAGAAATCCAAGCAACAACATCCAACACAACAGAATCGACAATAATCTACCTTACCTATCAGTTCTCTCAATAAATTTGAATGGCTTAAACTTTCCACTCTAGAGACATAGGCTGGCTGCATGGATAAGAAAACACAGGCCAAGTATATGCTGTCTTCAGGAAACACATCTAACCTGCAAGGATGCATATAGACTAAAAGTAAAAGGGTGGAGATCAGTATTCCAGGCAAGTGGAAGCCAAAAGAAGGCTGGCATGGCAGTTCTAATTTCAGATGATTTAGTTTTTAAACCAACAAAAGTAGGGAAAGACAAAGAGGGTCACTATGTAATGGTGAAGGGCACAGTTCAACAAGAAGAGGTAACAAGTTTAAATATATATGCACCCAACTTAGGTGCACCCAGATTCATAAAGGAAACCTTATCGGATCTAAGCAAATGGATTAATAGCAACTCCATAATCACCAGAGATTTCAACATCCCACTGACGGCACAAGACAGATCCTCCAAACAGAAAATTAATAAAGAAATAACGGACTTAAACAAAACTCTAGAACAATTGGGTCTGACTGACATTTACAGGACATTCTACCCCAAATCCACTGAATATACGATCTTCTCATCAGCTCACGGGACATTCTCTAAGATTGACCATATCCTAGGACACAAAGTAAATCTCAAGAAATTTAAAAAAATAGAAATCATACCACGTGCCTTCTCATATCACAGTGGAATAAAAGTAGAAATAAACCCTAACAGAAACTCACATTTCTACACAAAAACGTGGAAATTAAACAACCTCCTACTAAATGATTACTTCATAAGTGAAGAAATCAAGATGGAAATAAAAAAATTCTATGAAAAAAATGACAATGGAGTGATAAGTTATCAAATCCTCTGGGACACAGCTAAAGCAGTTCTGAGAGGAAAGTTTACCTCCATAAATGCCTATAACCAAAAGTCAAAAAGATCACAAATAGACAATCTAACGAAACGACTCAAAGAGCTGGAAAAAGAAGAACAGACCAACCCCAAACCCAGCAGAAAAAGTGAAATCAACAAGATAAAATCAGAACTAAACAAAATTGAAAACAGGGGAGCTATTCAGGAGATTAATAAAACAAAAAGTTGGTTCTTTGAGAAAATAAACAAAATTGAAACGCCATTGGCTAGGCTAACCAAAAGCAGAAAAGAGAAATCTCTAATAAGCTTCATCAGGAACAAAAAAGGACATATCACAACTGATCCCAAAGAGATACAAGATACAATTTATGAAAACTACAAAAATCTTTATGCACACAAACTGGAAAATGTGGAGGAAATGGACAAATTTCTAGAAACACACAGCCTCCCTAGGCTCTAGGAAGAAATAGATTTCTTGAACAGACCAATCTCAAGAGCTGAAATAGAAACAGCAATTAAAAATCTCCCTAAAAAGAAAAGTTCCGGTCCAGATGGTTTCACACCTGAATTTTTCCACACTTACAAAGAAGAACTAGTACCTATCTTCCAGAAACTATTCCACAACATCGAGAAGAATGGAAACCTCCCGATACCTTTTATGAAGCGAATATTACTCTGATACCAAAACCAGGAAAGGATGCAACAAAAAAAGAAAACTACAGACCAATATCCCTAATGAATATAGATGCAAAAATTTTCAACAAAATCCTAGCTAACCGAATCCAGACACTTATCAAAAAAATAATCCATCACGACCAAGTGGGCTTCATCCCAGGAATGCAGGGAAGGTTCAACATACGTAAATCTATAAATGCAATTCACCACATAAACAGAAGCAAAAACAAAGACCACATGACTCTTTCAATAGATGCAGAAAAAGCTTTTGACAAAATTCAACACCCTTTCATGATAAGAACACTTAAGAAAATAGACATAGAAGGGACATACCTAAAAATGATACAAGCCATATATGACAGACCCATAGCCAACATCATACTGAATGGGGAAAAATTGAAAGCATTCCCACTTAGAACTGGAACCAGTCAAGGTTTTCCACTATCTCCACTTCTATTCAACATAGTGCTGGAAGTCCTGGCTATAGCAATCAGACAGGAGAGTGGAATTAAAGGTATCCAAATAGGGGCAGAAGAGATCAAACTTTCACTGTTTGCTGATGATATGATATTATATTTAGAAAACCCCAAAGATTCAACCAAGAAACTCCTGAAACTGATCAATGAATTCAGTAAAGTCTTAGGATACAAAATCAATACACAGAAATCAGAAGCATTCATATACGCCAACAACAATCAAATTGAGAACCAAATCAAAGACTCAATTCCCTTCACAATAGCAACAAAGAAATTAAAGTACCTAGGAATAAACTTAACCAAGGAGGTGAAAGACCTCTACAGGTAGAACTATGAAACCCTGAGCAAGGAAATAGCAGAGGATGTAAACAGATGGAAATCCATACCATGCTCGTGGATCGGCAGACTCAACATCATTAAAATGTCTATACTACCCAAACTGATCTACAGGTTCAATGCAATATCTATTAAAATCCCACCAGCATTCTTCACAGATATAGGTAAAATAATTTTACGCTTCGTATGGAACCAAAGAAGATCCCGATATCATAAGCAATTCTAGGCAATAAAAACAAAATGGGAGGCATTAATATGCTAGATATCAAACTATACTACAAAGCTGTAGTAATTAAATCAATCTGGTATTGGCACAAAAATAGAAATATTGACTAGTAGAACAGATCTGAGAATCCTGATATAAAACCATCCTCATATAGCCATCTAACCTTTGACAAAGCAGACAAAAACATACGCTGGGGAAAAGAATCCCTTTTCAATAAATGGTGCTGGGAAAACTGGATAGCCACTTGTAGAAGGGTAAAGCGGGACCCACACCTTTCACCACTCACAAAAATCAACTCACGCTGGATAACAGACTTAAACCTAAGCCATGAAACTATTAGAATTCTAGAGGAAAATATTGGAAACACTCTCCTAGACATCAGCCTAGGCAAAGAGTTTATGAACAAGTCCCCAAAGGCAATCACAGCAGCAACAACAATAAATAAATGGGACATGATCAAACTACAAAGCTTCTCCACAGCCAAAGAAACAGTCATGAAAGCAAATAGACAACCTACAGAATGGGAGAAAATTTTTGCATCCTACACATCCGATAAGGGGCTGATAACTAGAATATACTTAGAACTCACTAAAATCAGCAAGAAGAAATCAAATAACCCTATTAAAAAGTGGGCAAAGGACTTGAATAGAAACTTTTCTAAAGAAGACAGAAGAATGGCCAACAAACATATGAAAAAATGCTCAACATCTCTAATCATCAGGGAAATGCAAATCAAAACCACAATGAGATCTCACTTAACTCCAGTGAGAATGGCCTTTATTAAAAAGTCTCCAAACTATAAATGCTGGGGTGGATGCGGAGAGAGAGGAACACTCCTACTCTGCTGGTGGGACTGCAAACTAGTTCAACCTCTGTGTAAAGCAATATGGAGATACCCTAAAGCGATACAAGTGAATCTACCATTTGATCTGGCAATCCCGTTGCTGGGCATCTACCCAAAAGATCCAATGACACTCTACAAAAATACCCTAAAGCGATACAAGTGAATCTACCATTTGATCTAGCAATCCCGATGCTGGGCATCTACTCAAAAGATCCAATGACACTCTACAAAAAAGACACCTGCACTCGAATGTTTATAGCAGCAGAATTCATAATTGCAAGGCTGTGGAAACATCTCAAATGCCCATCAATCCAAGAATGGATTAATAAAATGTGGTATATATATACCATGGAGTACTATTCAGCTCTAAGAAACAATGGTGATATAGCACATCTTGTATTTTCCTGGTTAGAGCTGGAACCCATACTATTAAGTGAACTATCCCAAGAATGGAAATACAAGCACCACATATACTCACCAGCAAACTGGTATTAACTGAGCAGCACCTAAGTGGACACATAGGTACTACAGTAATAGGGTATTGGGCAGGTGGGAGAGGGGAGGAGGGCGGGTATATACATACATAATGAGTGAGATGTGCACTATCTGGGGGATGGTCATTCTGGCAACTCAGACTTGTGGGTGGTGGGAGGGGAATGGGCATTTATTGAACCTTAATTCTGTACCCCCACAATATGCTGAAATAAAAATAAATAAATAAATAAATAAATAAGGCACCATTACATCAATATGCTATGTGGATCATTTTTAAAGATTCTACAACATATTAAAAATATAGAAATGAGATTTCCATAATAATGATAATTAATAAGCATAAACAAAAAGTATTAACACTTTTCATTGCAATGCTAAATGCTTTATGTGAATTATCTCATTTGTCCTCACAACAACCCTGTATAGTAGGAACTATTATGACACCAAAATATCCCCATTCCCATCTTGGAACCTTTAATCTAGCTCTTCCTTCTACCTGGAGCAATTCTTCCCCAGGGTGTCAGTTTAGTTAACTCTGTCACTTCTTTTACATCTTTGCTCAAATCTCACCTTTTAAAAGATCACTCTATTAACACTGAAGACTGCCCTCTTCCCTCCAGCACCTCCTGTATTCCAACTTCTGACTTTCTAATATATTATGTAATTTACTTATCATACTTACTGTTTATTATCTTTCAACTCACCTACCCCCAATACCCGGCTAGAATGTAAGCTCTACAAGGGCAGGGATTTTTGTCTGTTTTATTCACTGACCTATCCCAAGCACTCAGAAAAGTGCCTGGCACAGAGTAGATGCTCAATTAATATATATATATATTTTCATTCTAATATTTTTTTTATTTTAGTGTATTATGGGTGTACAAGTGTTAAGGTTACATATATTGCCCATGCCCCACCTCCCCCCTCAAGTCAGAGCCTCAAACATAACCATCCCCTAAATGTTGCACATCTCACTCATTTTGTTTGTATATACCCATCCCCTTCTTCCCCCTCCCATCTGCCTGACACCAGATAAATGTTATTCCTATATGTCCAATGAGGTGTTGATCCGTTATGAATGAACAACTACCTTAAAGATGTGAAAGCTGAGATTCAGTGCAACTAAATGACTTGTTCAAAATAAATAAGTTTTGGTGCCAGGATTCAAAACCAGACAGTCTGAGTCCAGACTAGTGCAATACTTGTTTAGCAGAGGAATATGGAAAATGAGGATAAGGAATTTCTAAATTTAAGCTGTTATCCAGACCCTTTAATTTCCCATGAAGTTGCAGGATAGCTAGATTTAACAAATCAGCACCTTTCATCTGTGCTCCAGTGTGATTGAGACAAGGACAATTGGGACCTGGTACAAAGATAGAAGGGGTGTTATAAGGATTTCAAGCCTAATAAGCCTCTAAAAGCAGCTCTTTTAATATCCATACATTTAACAGATGCCCCTGTTATAATGTGTATAGTGTTCATGGGAGATTTTAATGACTGGCTGGTGTTATTAGATATGTGCAAGGCCCTAGACCAGTGTTTCTCAAACTTTCCCTCCTTAGGCAGGGGAGACATTTGTGGACAGAGGTGGAGGTTGCTCAAACTCTCTTTCAGAATTTTAAACATTCATGTATTCTTATGGCCATCCAGCGTTATTCTTTATCTTCAAGTAAAATCCAGAAAGATGCAACTTTGTTAATCCCATGGCTTTGAATACTTGATGGCCCAACATTTAAGTCTTCATGAAATACTATCCTCTTTTGAGAAGTACAGTCCCAGGCACTCCTGGAAAGAATCATTACAAAATCTTAAGGCCACTTTGTTACTCAATGAACTCGAAATCAATTAGCTCATGAGAAAGGATCTTTCTCCTTTGGCTAGTTGAAGACCTGCAGTGAGTGAATTGGGCAAGAATCTGGAGGGGGAAAAGAAAGACTGAGATATTTGGTGGGGAATGTGGAGAAGAGGGTTCATGTGGGACACTCTCCACTGACTGAGGAGTCACTATGAGGGGGCCTCCTTGAGATGTACACCATGAGACTCCACATTTATATCCAGAGCTTAGGCACAAGGGAGTTAGACAGAAGTGCAAAGCTCAATTTTAACTCCCCTGACTGTGTTGAAGCTGGAGATAATGCGACTTGAGCCTTCTTTGAGGTTTTGTGTATGTGTGTGTACTCTGAAATGAGAAGGGAGTACTTACCCTCTCTCATCTGTATCAACAGCAGACACATGAGATAGTTTCCCTGGGGTGACTGAGATAAAGGGAGCCATTGATGGATACTACCCTGCCTTCCAGAGTTAGGCTGAGAGGAGAGCTATTATACAAACACCCCTTGTGCCAATGGTAAGGAGCCCACTGCCTGGGTCACAGATATCAATATACCTAATGGACAAAGTCATTGAGACTCAATGAGATGGTGAGCAGCTTGCCCAAGGTCATATAGACGATAGGTGCTAATGATTCAAACTCAAGTCTGTTAAACAGTAACACGCATGCTTTGGGTCATTTCTGTAAGGAACTTAGCACAGAGTTTGCCCACCTAAAATGCTCAACTGAAATAAGATATATACATATGCATATAAGAATGTGTGTGTATAGTGTTTCTTAAAACAAAGAACTCTTTGGTTCTTTAACCTACTTTTAAAAAGTTGTTGCTTTCTTTTTTTCCTTTTTTTTTTGCAGTCAAACTCCATATGTCATTAATGGTTCCCTTCCCTCCCTGTCCTTTCCTTGTTAAATCCTCTGTAGCAGACATTTGTCTAGGCATAGTACTCCCTGGGGCCCATAAGAATTTTCTTTCTATTATAGTCCTTACTTCCTCAACCAGGAGCGCCTCTTACTTTCTACCTTCCCTTTCAGAAGAAAGAGATAAGCATGGCTTGTAGAAATGGTCACTAATGGGAGAAACTTCTTGCTAACTAGAAGCCTACCAAGCTTTCCTGGGGGAAGAATCTTGCTTCTTTTTGCTCCCTTATCTATCTATGACATCTAGCATAGCACCTACACATAGTAGGTGCTCAGTAAATATCTTTTGATGAATTCATAAATAAAACACAACAGGGTTACCCCACAGAACCACCCAGTTTCCTCCTTTGGCAGAAAACGCTGTAGGCAAAAGCCTTGAAGCATCTGCAGAGTGCTATAAAAATGCTCAGAAATAGAATATGTGCTAAATATCTGTTTATTCTCTAGTGGGACACTTTCATAAATACAGAGACATTGTGAAGGAATGTGAGGGATCATAGAAAGACAGAAGGGAACTCACATTTTGTGAGGGCTCAATATGTTATGTGTACTAGGCCAAGTGCTTTTCATAATATATTACCTTACTTAGCCTTCACAACAGTTTTGTGAGGTGGGCACTAACCCTACTTTATTGATGGGAAAACTGAGCTCTTTTCCCAATGTCACAAACCTATAAAGGGTCAGAGGGATTCTGCCCAGGCCTGTTTGACTTTGAAGACCTTGTTGTTTCTACCAAACCATAATGTAAAATCCTGTAGTTCCTTTGCTGCCAAAATAGTGTTTTAAATAAGTTTCAACACTTCTGTGAATCACTTACTTTGTTAAATCTTTTTTACAACTTTTTTTCTAAATAGGGTCCATGTTTTGTTAGCAATTTCTTTTCTCTAAAATTGGTTATCTATGTGATGGATTTCTTCAGGTTTTCCTTTTAAGCAGAATCTTTGCTTAACAAGTCATTCCAATGTCCCTGGAAATGTTCATGAATTTCCAATAGATCTTATTGTGAGAGTCATTTTGCTTACACTTAAATTTATTGAGGGCAAAGTCATCGTTGCTTTTGCAATGACTTTTTTCAAATGTTCGTTTTTTCGCTTTTAAAGGTAGCTAAAAATCTAAATTAAAAAATTGATCTCTTAAAATTGATCTCCTTAAGCCTATAGCTATAGCATAAGCACCATATGTTTTCTGCAACAGCAGAAGTGAAGAATGATATATATATATTAGTGCAGACTAAGACCAGAGAGAGAAAAGTGCTGACTTTTATATAAGAGAAAAACTTACTAAAAATTAGATGACTTGAACCTATGACTTTGACCACAAGGGACAGGAATTTTCTAAAGGCCAAGTCCCGGGAAAATTTTTCTTACATTTTTTTTGCCACATCCACATGTCAGAAAAGAAGCTACTGAAGAAAGTTTTATGCCAAAAAATACAGTGATATGGTGATGGATGTATTCCTAGAAATCAGATCCAGTCAGTCATCTTCTATGGCAGTGGTTCTCAAGCTTTAAAGTGTATCATAATCACCTGGAGGTCTTGTTAACATGGACTGTTGAGTCCCATTCTCCCAGTTTCTGATTCAGAAAGTCTGGGGTGGGGCCTGAAAATCTGCATTTCTCATACGTTCCCAGCTGATGCTGATGTTGCTGGTCTAGAAACCACACTTTGAGTGTGCTCCATGGAGTTTAAGCACCCAGGGGTTACTGTGCTGAATCAGGAGGCTCCAGGGCAGTGGTAGTTCAGAATCACCTAATGAATTTCTTAAAAATACTGATGTTTGGGTCACATAGCCAGACGGGTCTTTTTTTTATCCTTTTGGTCTCTCATGGGGCCTCGGTGTTAGGAACACCAGGGTTTGGCTAATTTGATAAATATTAATAATAGATTCATATGTTTTGGAAATTTAAAAAATTTATTTGCCTTATTAAAAATAACCTTGGGGTTTAAAACACAGACAGTAGGGTTTTGGGTTAAATATGGTGGTTTAAATACAGGCATTAACTAATGCTCCCTCCCCAAACCCTATTAAAACAACAGTAATGGAACAACAACAACAAAAAGCCATTTACCCACAAGGTCTAAGAGAATAGAGACAAGGGCAAGAAGAAAACAGCAACAAAAATGTTGATATTAGAAAACAGAAGGAAGAGTGGGTAACTGCCATGACTGGCTAAAGAAAGCTGAATTCTACTTCTGTGGTGAGGGAAGTCTAAAAGCAGGGAGCTTCTTTCTGCAGAATCCCAGGAAGTCTTAGGAGCTGGAAAGATCAGGTGGTTTTGAGAATGAGGGGATGGGTGGATTGGAACAGGAGAATTGAGAAGCAATTAGACTCTCAGATCACCACCCTCACCCCACATTAGCAGTTTTCAGGGTGTGGTGCAGGGACTCTTGAGGGTCCCCCAAATATCTTCAGGAATCCTTAAGATCGAAACTATTTTAATAATGATATTAAGACATTATTGGCCTTTTTCACCCTCCTAGCATTTTTCAGAGTTTATATGACATGTGACAATGTCATTGTTCTGATAATTAATGGAATATATTCCTATATATTCTTGTTTTCTAGACTTTTCTAAGGTGTAGTTTTGGGGTATGTTTTGAAAGATCAACTCAGTTTGTTCTCAATACTTTCTATTATGTTTTTATAAAAGCTTTTTTTTTATACCATCTATAAAACCTGTGTCACCTCATAATCATCCAATCAGTTATTATTTTGAAATCCTAATGTTTTTCTTGTGCCTACATGGAAATAAGAACACTTGCTTATCTTGTTTTGCAATAACATTTTAAAATTATTTTGAAAACTAATTTTTGAATTTAGAAAAGCATCTTAGAGGGTAAGATATTTTCATCCATACCCACTGGATGAAAAGTCAGTGAAAGAAATCATACCAGTGGCACTTCCCAATAATACTTGTAAAAGATTTAGTTACAAACATGAAGACAAAGTTAATATCTTATTAGTAAAAGTGTACTTTTGC
Source organism: Microcebus murinus (assembly GCF_040939455.1). Classification (NCBI taxonomy): domain Eukaryota; kingdom Metazoa; phylum Chordata; class Mammalia; order Primates; family Cheirogaleidae; genus Microcebus; species Microcebus murinus. The sequence continues at coordinate 27,294,211 of NC_134117.1, read as the reverse complement.
CTTAAAAATGGATAAATATATAGACGTAGCTGTTTTCTTTTATCTATCCAGTATCAGCACCAACTAATCATTGATGATCTTTTATGTGAATGCTTGGCAATAAATACAAGTGATGATGAAATATATAAAGCGTTATTTGTTTTACTGTCATGGCTTGTACTAGAAAAATTATGTTGATATTTGGATTGATTGTCTAAAGCAATAGTGGGTAAAACTGCTGGTACCTTAGCACAAATCAAGTCAGAAGCACCAAACTGTACTGAGGGTCACTGTCATATACTTGCAATTAAAGAAAAATGTTACTTTCACTTAAGAATGTCCTTGATAAAGTAATTAAAATTAATTTTATTAAACCTCAATCCTTGATTACACATTTAAAAATATTCTGTATCACAAAATGGGAAATACACATACTTTGCTCCATAACAAAGTATGACTGTTGTCTTGAGGACAAGCACTTGTGTGATTGAGTTGCAAACTGAACTGGTCACTTTTTAAATGGAACAACATTTTTACTTCAAACAACAATTGCCAGAAAAATTAGAGTTGGGTATTTGGAAGACATTTTCTCAAAAATGATAAAAGTGAGCTTGTCACATCAAGGAAAACATCTGACAAAACTTATGGGTGATTATAAAGTTGGAGCCATTAAGTGAAAATTAAAATTTTAGAAAATTCATATCTGCCACCATGAAGATTGTCAGCTTCTCAAAACTTAGACTTCTGACTAGGTCAGTGGTGATATTAGTAAAGGTGATTTTAAAAATTTTGTAATAAAATGTGTCAACATTTGGAAGATCTGTATAACTCATAACTCAGTTATACAATATTTGCCAAATGATCAATTCATGATGTTATAAAATCATACATGAGTGAAAGGTCTATTCCAAGTACAAGACCAATGGAGTTTTAACACATCACAGTATGAGAAGTTCATTCATACGGCTTCACATTTCACATGGTAACTAACCTTTTTTGTTTCATCTTTACATGTTGCTATTGTTTTATTGTTTCAAACACCTGCCCAGGTATTCCATGTAATAGTCAGCTCCACTGTAATTCAAGACCTATCCCCAAGACTTGTAAATCTTAACTCTTACTTGAGTGGTTTATACATAAAAAAAAAGAGTGAGAGGGAATGAAGCTATTCTATAGGGTTTTATTTTTGTATAAATTTAAGGGGTACAATTGCAATTTTGTTATATGGATAATATGTATAATGGTGAAGTCTGGGCTTTTAGTTTATTGAAAGTATCCTTTGTTGAATTTTGTTGTAGTTTATGAGAACAACCACAATTATCTGAAAAAGGATATTCAAATACTCCTCCTTTTTCCAGCTACATCTTACTATTAATATAAGGCCAAATTTTCTTCGTATTCTTAAACCAAAACAACATATTTCCATAGAATGTAGCAGATATGGGAATCCACATGTCTTCAATTAAGTCAGATATTAAAGAGATTTGCAAGCATATAAAATAATGTCACCCATCTAATTTTTCTGGTTTTGGAAAATATCCTTTCTATAAATGTATGTTCTTTATGTAATAGGTTTATTGTTTTTAAATAAATAAGTAAATAATTTAAAAATTTTTTTAAATTCTAATACATGTTCCTTGACTTACAATGGGGCTATGTTCTGATAAATCCATCATAAGTTGAAAATATCCTAAGTTGAAAATTAATCTAATAAACCTAACCTACCGCATAGCTTAACCTAGCCTAACTCAAACATATTCAGAACACTTACATTAGCCTACAGTTGGGCAAAATCATTTGGCAACACAGTATATTGTAGGGTATTGGTTGTTTACCCTCATGATTACAGGGCTGACAGGAAGCTGCAGCTCTTTGTCTCTGCCCAGCATAGTGAGAGAATATACTGCATATCACTAGCTCAGGAGAAAAATCAAAATTCAAAATTCAAAGTACAGTTCCTACTGAATGCATATTGCTTTCGCACCATGATAAAGTCAAAAAATTGAAACTCAAACCATCTTAAGTCAGAAACCATCTGTACAGTCCTTAAAAACATGATCCACATAAAAGTGATTTGGAATGCTCAATATTTTTCAAGAGTAAAAAGGGTCCTAAAACAAAAAAACCTGGAGAATCACTGCCCAAATAGTTGGGAAACTACTTATTTCCAAGAAAGCAGAGCACTAAAGGTTGCGCTATAGTTAGTTCCAGAAAGAGAGAGTACAAAAGATGGAAAGGACATTATCAAAGAAAAAAATTTGGGAAAATTTCCCTAAACTGAAGGGTATGAATTTCAGATTGAGAGGGTCTACCCCGTACCTAGTGAACAGAATAAAAAGAGAACCACATGAAGGATCACTGGGGACTGGGAGAAGAGCTTAAAAGTATCAAAAGAGAAAAAAAGTAGGGCCAATAAAAATATTGGAAATTTCTCAATAGTTGCAAGGAAAGCTAGAATAAAATGGAACACAAGTGTCAAAATCTAAGGGAAATCTATGTGTATCCAAAATATAAATCAAACTCTAATACAAGGTCTCAATATGTTGACCTCTCATTTATCTTTCCTCAGGAAGTTGCTGGAAGAAATCCTCCACCAAACGAGGGAGTAAACCTCAAAAAACAGCACAAATCCAGCAAATAAGAGAGTCAAAAGGAATCCCCAGGATGATGGTGAAGGGCAATCCCAGGACAACAGCTGTTCAGGAAACACAGAGATCAACCATCCAGATGGGAACAGAAGGAGGGATGGCTCCAGGACCAGATCTCCAAGGAGAAGATGAAACTGATGGTTACCTGAGGTGTCTGTGTATAGAGAGAAGAGATTTACTACCATGATACAGAGTTTAGAGATGAATTAGGAAAGATTAATAGGAAGCTAAACAAATAAAAAAAGAGACAGTTATTCACTCCAGGGGAAACAAAAAGTTGTGAAAGAAAGAAAATGTAATCATAGCACACCACATGTCTCTGCTGTGAATCATATTTACATAGTAAAAAAATATAAACACTGAATTCTGACCTAACGACGACTTAAGATATAAAATATTGGAGTATGAAGAAAGGTAAGTAAGCATGCTTGGGTGTATGAGAGGCTAGGGAGATATGAGAGCTAAATTCTCATCTTCCATAGTAGGAAATTAATAGATGTTTAATTTGGAAAAAAATCAAGAAATAGCAGCATAAGATTGTTGTTTAGAAACATGGAAACGAATGTCAGAGGAAGTGGCTAAAACTGTGCATGTTGCTTGCAGAGTGGGGAAATTGGAGGTGGGAAGGGTGGAGCGGGGCACTGATGATATTTTTATTATAAGCACATTATATGCTTATTACAAAAAATTTGGAAACTACAGAAAACTAAAAATGAGAAAAAAGAATCCCTATATATTCCCTACATCCAAGGATTAACACTATTAATGGAAGCATTTTCCCACTTATGTTTCTCATATATATTTTCACAGCAATATATTCTTTCATAATAAATAAGATTCCTTGTTTAGTTGTAACAGTTTAGGCTTTTCCCCAATTATTTATTAGGAAAAATTTCAAACCTAGAGAAAAGGGGAAAGAACTGTACAGTGAACACCATATATTTATCACCTGGGTTCCACATTTAACATTTTATTATTTTTTCACACATCTATCAGCTTATCTATCCCTCTATTCATCCATTGATCCATTTTATGTTTTGAGGCATTTCAAAATAAGTTGCAAACTTTGGTACTCTTCATCCTGAACACATCATCAGGTGTTCCATTAACTAGAATTCAAAATCTGCTTATGGTTCCTTTTCTTAAGTACATTTCACATACAATGAAATACACAAATCTTAAGCACATCAATTGACAAATGCATACTCCTGTGTCACCCAAATCCCCATCAAGATGTAGAACATTGCAATAACTCCAGAAAATTCCCTCATGCCCCTTTTCCTCTTAATCCACATGCCCACCCCCCATGCCCACAGGGGCCATGTACTGAATTTTAAAATCTATTCCAAAACTTCATACAATTGAAATAATAAAATGTGGGGTTTTTTGTATGAGGCTTTTTTTTTTCACTCAGTATAATGATTTTGAGATTCCTCCATGTTTTGGCATATACCATCAGTTTGTTTCTTTATCTTGTTGAGTAGTATTCCATTGCATGAATACACAACTATTTGTTGATCCATTCTTTTTCTGTGGAACACCTGGGATGCTACTAATTTTTGCCTATTAACAATAAACTCCTATCAGTATGTCTATAAAATTTTTTTGTGGCATATATTTTCATTTCCTTTGGGTAGATATCTAGCAGTGGAATTGCTTTGTTATAGGATAGGTATATATTTAGTTATACGAGAAACTGCCAGATTTTCCAAAATGAACCATATATATACATATATATATATGGATATTAAGAATTTTTAATCTTATGTTATTTTCCTAAGTTGTATTTTCAAGGAATTTGTCTACTTGTATCATCAAATTTGTTGGCATAAATAGTTCATAATATTCCCTTATAGTACTTTGGAATGTCTGTGGGATCTATAGTGAGAATCCTTTCATTCTTGATAGTAGAAATTGTGCAATTTCTTTCTCATTCTCTCTTTTTTTCTCTTCCCCTGCCCCAATGCCCCCTTTCTCTAGGTAGAGGTTTTTCAAACTTGTTGATCTATTCAAAGAAACACTTTGGCTTTATAAATTTGCTCTCCCATTTGTCTAATTTCTGTTTTATTGATTTCTGCTTTTATCTTTGTTATTTCCTTCATTTTACTTAGTTTGAGTTTAATCTGTTCTTTTATAACCTTCTTCAGATAGAAACTGAGATCATTGATTTTAAATGTTTCTTCTTTTCTAATATAAGCATATCAAACTATAAATTTCTAATTTCTGCTTTTGCTGAATTTTATAAATTTTGATATAATGTATTTTCACAATCATTTCAAAATATTTTCTACATTCCTTCATGATTTCTTCTTTGATCTATAGATTATTTTAAAGTATGTTATTTAATTTCCAAATATTTAGCAGTTATATATATATTTTTACTGCTAATATCTAACAATTTCTTTGTCATCAAAAAACATACTCTGCATGATTTCAATCCTTTCAAATTCATTGAGACTATTTTACAGCTGAGCATCTGGTCTATCTTGTTTAATGTTCCATGTATACTTGAAAAGAATATGTATTCAACTGTATTCTATAAACATCAATTAGGTCAAGCTGTTTGACAGTGTTATCCAAATCTTCTATAGACTTACTGTTTTTATTTTAATCTAGTTCTATTAATTACTGGAAAAGGTGTTTTTAAATCTTCAGCTATAATAGTGGACTTATTTATTTCTTTCTGCTTTGGTTCTGTTAGTTTTTTTCCTTGCATGTTTCTTTTTTCTTTTGTTTGGTGAGATAGGGTCTTGCTCTGTTGTCCAGACTGGAGAGCAGTGGCATGATCACAGTTCACTGCAACCTCCAAATCCCAGGCTCAAGTGATCCCCCTAGTTCAGCCTCCCAAATAGCTGGGACTATGGCAGACACCACTGTACCTGGCTAACTTTTTTAAACTGTTTATAGTGATGGGGTCTTGCTATGTTGCCCAGGCTGGTCTGGAACTCCTGTGTTCAAGTGATCCTTCCACCTAGGTCTCCCAAAGTGTTGGGATTACAGGCGTGAGCCACTCAGTCTAGCCCCTTGCATATTTTAAATCTCTATTATTCAGTACTGTATTAGTTTTCTATTATTGCGCTAAACAAATTATCACAAACAGTAGCTTAAAAAAATCCAAATTTATTATTTTACAGTTCTATCTATAGGTTAGAAACCAATGAGGGTTTCACTGGTCTAAAATCAATGTGTTGAGAGGGCTATCTTCCTTCTGCAGGTGCTAAGGAAAAATCCATTTTCTTGCCTTTTCCAGCTTACTTGGCTTCCCACAATCCTTGGCTAATGGACCTCTTCCTCCATCTTCAAGTTCAGCCATGGGTGGTCAAGTCCTGCTTACATCATGTCACTCTAACCTCCTCTTCTGTAGTTAAATCTCCCTATGCCCCTTCTTTTATGCCTCCCTCTTTCACACCTGTAGTTATATTGGCTACCTCTGGATAATCCAGGATAAGTGCCCTACTTTAAGGTCAGATGATTAGCAACCTTAATGCCGTCTGCAACCTTAAATCCCCTTTGCCATGTAATATAACATATTTTCAGGTTCTGAAGATTAGGATGAAGACATCTTTGGTGGGGAAACCATTATTTTGCCTATCACAGGTGCATACATTTATGATTATTATGTCTTCCTGATGAATTGACCCTTTTATCACTATGAATTGTCTCTTTTTCTCTCATAATACTCCTTTTTTGATGTTTACTTTGTCTAATATCAACATAGTCTCATAAATGTGGTATATGTATACCATGGAGTTCTACTCAGTCATCAGCTTTTTGTGATCACTGCTAGCATGGTATATAATTTCCATCCTTTTATTTTCATTCTATCTTTGTCTTTATATTTAAAGCATATAGGCAGAATATAGTTGAGTCTTCTATAGCATCCAATCTGATAATCTTTGCCTTTTAATAACATTCTTTAGAATATTTACACTTAATATAATCATTGACGTGGTTGTTAGGTCTACCATTTTGCTATTGGATTGCTATTTTTCCCATTTTTTCCCTCTGTTCCTCCTTTCCTGCTTTTTAAAAAAAGGGTAATTCAATATTTCTTAGTATTTCATTTTAGTTCCAACATGGCTTTTTAACTATACATTTAGTCATTATTTTTTAAGTGATTGTTCTAGGAACATAATTTTCACCCTTATCACAGTCTTCTTAGAGTAAATACTGCATTAGTTCAAGTAAAAGAACTTTGCAACACTATAATTCCACTTACTGCCTCCTCCCTTCCTCATCCTTTGTGGTATTATTGCCATATATTTTTACATCTATATTGTTATAAACACCTAATACAATTTACATTTTTTGCACTAGAGTCATTGTTTTTTAAATAAACTAAGAAAAGACTAGTCTTTTATATTTAGTCATAAATGTACCATTTCCAACACTCTTCATTATATTTTGAGATCAAACTTTCCTTCCAGTGCTATTACCTTTCTGTCCAAAGAACTTCCTCTATTTCTTGTAGTGCACATCTACTGGCTTTCATTTATCAAAAAATGTCTTTGTTTTACTTTCATTTCTGAAGAATATTTTTCTGGATATAGAATTCTGGCTTGACTTTATTTTTCTTTAACACTTTAAAGATGTTGTTCTGTTGTCTTCTGTCCTCTATTGTTTCTGATGTCAAATTAGCCATCTTTGTGTTGGCTAATATGTAAAGTGTTATTTTTGTCTGAATGACTTGAAGATTTTTCTCATTTTTTGTTCTCAGCAGTTTGATGATGATGTGTCCATGCATGATTTTCTTTGTATTTATCCTTTTTAGGGTTTGCCTAGCTTTTTGGATCTGTAAATTAATGTTTTCCACCAAATTTGGGAGAAGTTCAGCTTTGATTTCTTAAAAAAAAATTTCTGCCACATTCTCTTTCTCCTGTCTTTCTGAACTCTAATTATGTATATGTTAGACCACTTGAAATTGGCAATGAGGTCACTGAAACTTTGTTCATTTTTCTCAATATTTTTTCTCTCTGTTCTTTAAATTATATATTTCTTTTGCTCAGTATACAAGTTAACTATTTCTTCTATGTTTTCCAATCCCTTGTTAAGTCCATCAGTAAGCTTTTCATTTTAGATATTCTTCTTTTCAGTTCAAGAATTCCATTTGGTTCTTTTTAAAAAAATTCCATTTCACTGCTGTTATTTTTCCATATATTTATTCAATATGAACATTTTACCCTTAACTCTATGAATATTTACAGTAGCTTCTGTAAAATCCTTGTCAGCTAATTCTGATATCCGAGTATCTCAGAGTTTCTATTTATTGCTCATTCTCTTGGACATGGGTCACATTTTCCTATTTCTTTGCATGTGTAGTAATTTTTTTTATTGTACGCTGCAAAAGGTGGATGATAACTGTAGAGACAGAATAGTGCTGATTTTGAATCTAGCAGGATGTTGAATGAATGACTGATCATTGTTCTTGTTGAGGTATCAGTTTATGCTTTGTTTGGGCAAGTCTCTTTTGGTTATACTTGAGTCTTAGAACAAATCCTTAGTCCTGAGACAAAGACTTTATTGCTAAGGTGTAACTCTTTTAGGTTTCATCGGAAAGAAGGTGTTTATGAAGTCCTTCTAAATTTGCGAGATTCAAATTCCAATTTCTGCCTCTCATGTGACAGAGAGCAGCTGAAATCTCTGTCCAACTCTTTCATGCTTCCAGCTGTTTCTTTCTGCCGGGCTTCTTGGAGTCTCTTGTGAATATACACATTTCAGGGATCAGGCAAAGATTTTAGGGAAGTTTATAGGCATATTTGGTGTTTTCCCCTTGTAGTTCCTGCTTGCTTATATTTCCACCCTCAATTTCCAGCCTCTGACTCCTTCCTTCTGACACGTGAAGCCAAAACAACCATGTATTTCTGTCTGAGTTCTAGTTACCTTATGATGCATGGATTGTTAAGTAACCACAGAGGAAAAGTTATATAAAAGTAAATCTCATCTAGTACCATTAACTTCTTTCAAGGTTTGAGTACCTTCCTCTAGTTTTGCCTTTTTTTGGTCATTCTCTAGTGTTTTGGATTTTTTTTTAAATACTTTGTCCAGATTTATCATTGCTATCTATGAGAGGGTTATTCTGATATAAGCCACTACTCTACTTGTAATTATAACTTCATCTCACTAACTCTTTCTAGGTTTTCTACATGGGTTGGAGGGCAGGACTAATGATTGCCACATATTTTGATCTCAAAGTATAGCAAATCCAAGAATATGCTTCCAAATCAAAATAGTCTAACTATAGAGATCTGTTTATTCATGACTTCAAACTCAGAATTCTAGTTGTTCTAGCTCCAAGATCAATATCCCAATATTGAATTGGTTCTTTTGGCCATTTATATATCCATATAGTGACAAATGACAAATTCTATGTTAGTTTCTTTTTTCCCTAACAATGACTCTTGATATCTTTACGTTATTAACAAATCTTCACCTCAACATCTCTCAGGGTTGAAGAAACATGGCATTTGGCTTTAATTTTCACTGAGTCCTCCTGGCCAGGATTTCCTAGGATTCTTCTATGACTTTTCCAAGTCTTGACTGAAAACTATGGCTGGAAGGGATAAATCGTAGATTCCAGGTGCTACTTGTCTGAAATGAGTGCTGATCCTGGAGCCAAAAGAAACACAACCCCCTGCCTGCTTTGGGGGGTATTTTTGGAATAGTTGCAAACATTTGATATTTATCTTGAGACATAGCCAACCTTTTTAAGTAGCCAGTAAACAAAATGTATTTATTGAAAAATGTATTTTTCCATTATTAAAAAAAAATGCTCACTTCACTCCATTTGTGTCTGGGAGAGTGCTAGAACAGAAAAGAAAATCTTTCTCTGATCACCACCTAACCCCCCCACCCCCGGCCATAAGCCATAATAATTGAAGCCATACATTCTTAGCCAATAATTTTCTTACAAGGACCTCATTATCTCTCCCTGCAAATCCTATAAATGCTTCAAGGTTCAGTCTTTATGCTACATTATCCAGATAGCCTTTTTGGTGAGGATGTTTAACAGGATTTCAGTAAAGTGACATTAACAGTTAAGACAATAGCCTGTGGAGTGAGGCAGATACAACTTCAAGTCCAATATTTGCCACTTTCTATGTAATCTTTAGTTTTTCTACAACTTCCTGTAAATTGTAGTAAAATAGAGATAAATATAGTCCCTACTTCATTTGGTGGTTGTGAGGATCAGATATGGTAAAGTACATAAAGTTTGAGAATGGTTCTTGGCACATAGTTATTATGTGTACTATCATTGTTATTGTCATTGTTATTTTTCCCCATAGTAAATGCCTAATAAACAATTGTTGAAATAAGCACTTGCTAAATTGATTAAATGCCATTCTGGTGAAAGAGAAAAACAAATTACAAAAACAAGTTATAAGGAAAAAATAATTATAAGTTATTATAAGTGCTATGAAGAAACAAAGAGCTAATAAAAAGTATGAAATGGGAAACCTATTTTGGATAGGAGCATCAGGGAAGATCTCTCTGTGGAGATGACATGTAAGGTGAGACCTAAAAAATGAGAAGGAGTCAACCTTCTAAATAAAGAGTAGAGAGAACAGCATTTCAGGCAGAAGGAATAGCATGTATAATGATCCTGAGGCAGATATGCACATGAACTCACAAAGAACTGAAAGACTACCAGTGTGGTGGGACAGAATGAGTAAGGGCAGAGTGGCACCAGATAAGATCAGAGGTAGCAGAGGCCAAATACAAAAGGCCAGAGTGGAGAATTTAGCTTTTGGTCTATGTGTAAAAGGAATACACTGTGAGGTTTTAAGCAAAGGAATGACAAGATCCTCAGATTTACTCAATCCATGATTCACAAACAAATTGAAGAAAGATAAGAGCTTTTGAAAATATTTCGAACTTGTTGTTTAGAGAAACTAAGAGTAAAAATGTAAACTAAAATATTTCCTATTATGATTGAGGTTGTTGATTGTCAACGAACCAAAAACTTTTTGAGGATATTTAATAAAGATTTCATCCCCCCTTTTTTTTCCCTTCACACTTGCCACAAATCTACAATGGATAGTGTGACCCACTTCAAACAGAAGATAGGCAAGAGGAACACATACCCTAGGCTAGAAAGTTCGAGAAAGATGGCCATAGTCCAGGCCTATGAGGGCCCAGAATGGGAGCACAAATGTCTAAGCTGTGGGCACTACATTAGATGAAAGACGATTTGGAAGATGTTGTGGGATAGATTTCTTATAGCAAAGCAGAGCAGTATTCCAGTATAAAATCAGTGAGACACTGTTACATGTTGGACATTTTGGCACAAATGCCATACGGAGACTAGGAGAATAAATTTATATATCAGATAATTATCTTTTTTCAAGCTATTCTTGGGGTAACGGGTCTTTACCATTGTAAGCGTCTTACTGAAATGTTGGAGTTTATTCCCCCTCTTGAAACTGCTTCATTTTATTGATATTTCTTTTTTTTAACCTGCTTCATATTAGTGACTCACTTGACACGAATTAAGACCACTTACATTAATATAACAAAGTATTTCTATTTTCACATGATATATTGAGCAATTAAAATCATTTCCTCTCTTAAACAAGGAAATTTATTCCCAGAGGAAAAGCCTATGGGGCAACAGTGGCAGGCTTAGATCCCCATGACCAGTTCACTGGTGACAGATTAATTTAAAATTGTACATAATAGCCAACCTCTCCAAATTGTGTCAATGTTTTGTTTTTGTTTTATTTTGCTTTTCTGAAAACAACAAAATGATAGTACTATGAGATAGCAATAAGAACTGTTTTGAAGTTAATTTTAAATTTTTTCTTGGAGGATGAAGGATAGCTTATTAAATGTCAGTTATGAACTTGGTGACAACTAATTATCTTTTATTTCAGAGCAGCTGATAATAAGTAAGAGCAAAAATGGTGAATACCTACTGTTGCCAGGTAACTGCATCCACAGTGCTTCCTGCCACCTTCATGAATCTGTAAAGAATAGAAAAAAAAGATGTTGCAACTTCAAGTAATCCACACCCCCGACTAAGGTTAAAATAAGATAAACCAAACCAATCCCTAAGTAGCTATGCTTTCTGAGAGGATCCACAGCCACAAATATGGCCTATCCATAGCTACTGGAGGTCAAATTGTAAAGAAGGTGAAGGTAACTATACTTTCAGCTTCTCACATCTCCTTCATCATCTGGAAATCAAGACCTCAATATGGCATTCCATCTACATTTGTCTTCCCAAGCCCATGCCTGATGGCTCCAATATCAATTTCCCTATAATCAAAACTTACCTGCCCCATTTCCTATTATCCAAGGACTCTGTTCTCTGCTAGGGAACAAATAAACAGAAACATTTCCCAAGGATGACAGCACAATAGATGCCTTTGAAAAACCACAGGCTTTCCTGGAAAGAGCATAGGAAAACCAAATTTATTTATGTAAGTACAAAGCACTATCAAATATGCCCCAAAGAAGGGCTGCCACGCCTGTCTGAGTGTAGAAACCTGAGTACCACAAGAGAAATCTATCTACTTCTGAAGCAGCTAAGTATACAACTGAATGTCATCTGACAAGCATGCTTAGCTTAAAAAGGAAACCAGACCTGGTTCTGTGCAGTTAAGCACACATCAAAGTCGTGCTAGCAATTCCCCACCCCCATGTTTTCCTGGAGGTTCCAGGAAAATCAAAGGGCTAGGAGGATGCATATGGGGACTCACAGATGCCACAGGGTATCATAAATTGCATGTCTATGAATAATTCAATTATCCACCTACCTCCTTCTCCTCATGTGCATGTTCTGAGGTGATGTGCTATCTTGGCTATTACTACTATTGTTGCCACCCAGGGGCAGAGAGTCAAAAGGAACATCTCAGTTCTTTAAGATATTCCTTCTATCCCTGATACCCTGGAGGGGAAATTTTCTTCAGAGGGAAGCAATCTTTAATAGTACTTCATAAGTTGAGAACTCTTCCACCAGGGAGGAAGACAGTGTTTTGTCTAGAAGGAAATTGCAGTCAACAGAGTAGTTAGGTCTACCTTCCACAGTGTTAGAAGAAGGAATACGGATTGAGAAAATCTTCCCATTATACAGGACGTTTAATCTGGCATTGAAAGAAGGGTAGGAATTTACCATGAGGAGCAGCCTAGGCGAAGAACAGCATGAGCAAAGCAAGGAAGAGTCAAGTGAGCTGTGTTCTCAGGAGTCCAGTAGGGCTAGATGTCAGGGAACATGTAAGGGAATGTCAGGAGGTCAGGCTGGTCAGATCACTACAAGCTGTTCTGTGATGTTAACAAGTCTGGTCTTTACCCTTAACAAGGTACAAGCCCAGGTTCTATTTACCTTTGTATGACTAACATCTAATGTAATACTGTAAAATATAGCTAGTTTGGCTTCCATGTGTGCTTGTTGGATTTATTCTGTGCTTAAACATAAGCAAGGAAGTTTTAGGATCAGATTTGAGTTTTAGGAAGATCACTCTGGCTATGGTTAAGATGAAAGGTACTGATGTAGATAAACTGGCAAGAGATTGCTACAGAGAGATGGGAGTCTTTGAAATGAGGAATGAAAAATCATATTTTAGAAACACTGTTGGTGTGTTCAAAAGGAAAAGAGGATGCCAAAGTTTTAATTGCAGCAATGAATGCTATTCCCCATGATGAGGAACCCAGGAGAGGACTTTTGATGCTGATGTTGGCAAATATATTGTGAACTTCCTGAATATGCCTCAAAGAACTTGAAGTAAATCATCATTGACAGTAACAGTTATGCATTCACAAGAAAATTAAGACCAAAAGAAAGCATTAATGCCCTGCTTGACTTAAAGGCTCTGGATAGGAAATTAATAACACATCTAATTTGGCACATTGGAAATTGGAAACTGGTTCTTCATGAACTAAAATTTGGAGATCCTCATTTGCATTCGATAGTTCTGCTATATGTGAGAATTAAGTCATTAAATAACATTGTATTATCTAAAGGAATATTATAAAAAGAATGACAAAACTATAGAGTTAGTGACATTTAAAGTAATGTTAATATTTTCTCTCTATACCTGTATCCCATATCCCACAAGGAAAATCCATGAAATATATAATTAAATTTGAAATATACTGGACTCGTAAATAGAATATTAAATAGTTTACAGAAAAATACTTAAACATCAAATATGGAAAAAGAGCTACCATGATTCTGGAGAGGAACACCAATTATACTTTTTTAAACTAACTTATGGGCTTAATGGAATTCTAATAAAAAATCCAGCCGAGTGCAATGGCTCACACCAGTAATCCCAGTGCTCTGGGAGGCTGAGGTGAGGCCAGGAGTTTAAGACCAGCTTGAACAACATAGCCAAACCTCACCTCTACAAATTAATTGGGCATGGTGGCACACGCCTGTACTCCTAGCTACTGGGCAGGCTGAGGTGGGAGGATCACTTGAGCCCAGGAGTTCAAGGTTACAGTAAGCTAAGATAATGCTACTGCACTCCAGCCTAGGCAACAGAGTGAGCCCCTATCTCTAAAAAATAAATAAATTAAAAAATATCTCAGTAGATATTTTTGAAACTTTATAAAATCATTCTAACATTCATCTGGAAGAAGTCAAGAAAATTTTGAAATATTATAATAGAATACTGAAGGGGTATTTATTTGATCTATAACACCATATATTAAAATATATAATAAAAACTGCAATAGTTAAAACATTCCTAGCTCAGGATTTAGTAAGAAGAGCTATGAAACAGAATAAAAGTTTTAAAAATTTATATATAAGAAGGTATTGCATAAAAAAGAATGTTGTATATAAAAAACTGAAGCATTTTTAATGGTACTAGGTGATATTGTCTATTTAGAAAACAATATTAAAGTCAGATCCTCACCTAATGTCTTATTTTGTATGAGAAATCAAAATAGCAAAACATAATTTTATTATATTTTTAAAAATATTTCACACTCTTGAAGCTCTGGGAGCCAAGGCAATATACGTAACTTAACCATTTGTACCCCAATATTATGCTGAAATAACAAAATTCAAAAAATAAATATATAACACTCCTGCTAAACCCTAAAAAAATAAAATAAAATATTTCAGTCACAATTTAATATTTTTAATCAAATTATATTATCTTTTTAACTTTAGTCATATATTGAAGCAGTAGAAAAGTTGTTTTAGCTAACTTTGAAGAAACAGTAATATTAAATATGCGTTTCATGTGAAAATTGTTATAAACTACATTCTTCTTTTCTCCTTCTTACCAAAATAATGAGACCAACTTCAAGCATATGGAAGCATGGAAGCATTTCTATACTTAGTTTGAGGAGGAAAAATAGTCAAATTTGCAAATAATGTAAAACAAAATATGCACTTCCAAATACCATGAAGATGACCAAACACTTCCTTGTTTTTTGAGAAGTAAAAAAAACTCATCTAAAATGAGACAAATATTCCCTTTTCAGAAGTCTTTGAATAACATTTTTTTAAAACTATGAAAAGAAAAACCAACTACAGAAATAACACATAAAGGAAAATGATTAGATAAAATTTCAAAGAACAGATATTATAGTTAATGAGTTTGGGGTATTCTCCTTACCTCTATGCTCTTTCCCTGAAAATTAGGGTTTTCTATATTTTATACATAGGAATCTATACCACTCCTATACTCTGTATATCCATATTGGCACTGTGGAGGACAGCAAGTCCAAAAAGATTATGATTTTCTTTGTTCAAATCTAGCATTGATGGATTCTTCTGCTTTCTAGTTCTGCCTGTTTCTCGGAAACTGGCCCAAGCCACATAAATGAATATCTTCAACACAGCTGGAAAATGCTCAGCAACAGTAATATTAGAGGTGGAATAACATGTACATAGAATAGTGCTGTCAGGAGTGAAATACCACTGGGAAAATAAAATTCCATTTAGGGTCTGGTATTATCCAAGGATTTTCAACTATCCACTCCATTCTAATCCCTAGATTTAGGTCTATGAATATACAAGTTAAAGATGACCCAGTATGTGAATATTAACAAGAGGGGAAGGTCTTGGTTTTCCAAGGTTGGATGTTCCCATAGCTGAATTATGATGACAGAAATCTGGATTATGATCTCAGGGGACAAGGGGTATTTGCCCTCCTGCTGACCTCCAATCATGCAAAGAATGATAAGAGAGGGAAGGGGACAGGAACTTATATCAAACAAAATTGGCCAGTGCCAGGCAGACATTTTAGTATTTAGAAGTCTTTCCCATTAGAGCCAATATGCTGCTATGGAAAAGAACAAAATATCTCCTTTCATTGTGAGAGTTCCTTTCTTCCCCCAGGGGACCCCAAATCTGGGAGAATTTCTTTCCTATGTTATCCACCTGCACATATGACGTACTGAAATATTGTTGAGCCTTCTCTCCCAGGGCATATCACAGCTCTCTCTTATAATAAGGTCCATCTTTAGTCATGGTCTTTGGGGGTTGATTTCTACTTCTGGACCACAGAGTACAACCTTAAAAACTGGACTCTGAATTTTGCTCCCAGGAAAAAGGATACATCCTTCACAGAGAACTAGATGTCTAAATGAGTACATACTTCAATAAGAGTTCAGCAAGCCTGATCTTTCTTGTCCACGAAAAGAATCTTTAGTTATGTAACTAACACAAATAAGATGTGACAGCCATTCCACACAAAAGCCTAGGAAAAACTTGTGAGAAAATTATTCATCTTGAATTATAGTAAACCAGGCTGAACTCTAGGTAAACAACACATTTAGGGGCATCTTTCATTTGGTCCAAAGCCACTTACTTTTTCATGGCTTAATTATATGTTGAGCTATAGTGGGTGCTATGTAGAACTAATGAAATATTGACATCTCTCTCTTTCTCTCTCCCCCTGCCTCTCTCCCCTTCAATCCTCCCTTCCTCCTCTCCTCGCCTCTGTTTATATGTAATATCACATTGGCAATAGACTGATAAATAGCATAGCTATATGTTTGTTGACTTTAATGGCTAGTTCAGCTCTCTCTTTAGGCTTCCCTTGAGCTTACATTTCCCTTAGTTTCCCTATAGATCATAAAGCCTTTAATATACAGGATTTGAGATGGGTGAGACTTTTTGTTCAGTCTCTTTTATTGTTAAAAGTTACTTCCCGGATGTTAAATTTAAGGATATTGGTAAATGGACAAAGGAAAAATAACCACCATTTGCTGATTGACAGGCACTTGATAAGTAGTTTACACATTTTACAATCCTGTAAGGTTGGTATTATCAGTTTCATTTTATAAAGAAACTGTGCTCAAGATCACTCAGGTAATAAGTTGCAGAGCTGGGATTTGAACTAAATCCTGACTCTAAAGCCCTTGTTATAACCATGCAGAGACAGCAAATCTGTGCTGTGTGTGGTGCTGTTCCCTTTTCCTGAGCCTATGGCAGACATTGGTAGTGGATCTGAGTATTCCCTCACTTATCTCAGAATTGGCCTAACAATCCTTGAGATAGGGTGCCAGGCATTATTAGCTGGAACTGGCCCCCAAGATGAAGCCTATTTGCTACTAATGCTGGGTTGGGAGAAAGGAGGCTGTAGGACAAGGTCTGCAAGAAGCCAGAGGCAGATGTGAGAGAAAACACATATAGGAAGATCAAATAAATTTGCTTGATTGAAACGAAGAGAAAGGGAGAGGAATGGCAGATGCTGAGAGAAGATGTTGAAAGAGATCTGGAAGGCTCTGGCTGGAGCTGGAACGTGCTGGCTAGGGGAAGACCATGCTAGACTTGTCTTGACAGTCCAAAATGCTGCTGAGGAAGTTGTAAAGACTTGGATTCAAGCAAAGGAGGCTATAATTAACCTTAATATGATTTGACCTGGCTGTGGAGTCTGGTGTAAAGGAGGAAAAATGCATCAGGATGTCATTATGAATTTCACACAGAAAAGTAAACTTTCCAAAAGTCAAGTCCTGGTATGAAGCTGACTCTATGAGAGTGAGCACGGTGGAGAAGGATATTTTATTTTTTATGTTAGATTATTTAGCTTAGTTGAAAGATGAGGATTCAGGAAAATAGCACCAGAGTAAAAAGAGGATGGGCCCTGGAGTCAGATATCAGATTTGAGATCTGGATACATTACATAGCTCATTAGCCATGTGACCTTGGATAAGTTGTTTAACCTCCCTGAACCATGTCATATGGAGAGAATACCACCTACCTCTCAAACATATTGTGAAGATTAACAAAAAAACATACACGTAAGAAGAACACAGGTAGTGCCTGGCACACTGTTGGCACTCAATAAATGTGAGTTTCCTCTTCCCGGTTCTGGCTTTTGAGCTTGGTAAATCATTTAACATTTGTGTACCTACATTCCTTGATCTGTAAAATAAAGATAATAAGACTTGCTTTGCCTATATTACAGGGTAATGATTCCCATACATTGGTGTTAAATAATTCCTTGAGGTCTTTATTCAAAATGCCAACATATAAGTCCCATCCTTCCATATCTGGTTCAGGAGGTCTGAGCTGGGGCCTAAGAATCATGCTGCATTTTAAACAATCCCTCCAGGTACTTCTAATACAGGAGGACAATAAACCAAACTTTTGACAAATTGTGATCTTAGCAGCACATGTAAGAGTAGAGCATTCTTGAAGGCAAAAGCAGGGATATAGGGAAAGAAGAGGGAAGGGAGGAAAAAAATGGAAAAGAAGAAAGTAAGAAAGAATTTCCCAAGACCATTTGACTTATAAAGTGTCAAATCTAAATTTGTGTTCTAGGACTCCAGCCTCCATCTCCCATGTTCTTTCTAACTCCTATCCTAGATTGATTTTTCTGATGTTAGAGGCATAAACATCCTTCGTCACAATGACAAGAGCTCATATGCTTGAGTTTGAGTAAAGAATTAGTCTGCTTCTCCAATCGGGAAAGAAGTCTTTTCCAAGAAAAAAGTAAAAGTAAAAGAAAGCAAGTTTAGAAGTAACTGGTTGTTAACACAATTCTCAGCTAAGGAGCAGAACTTTGCAGTAGCCAGTGCTTCCCTGTTAATGAGCCCTGAACAGCTTTGGTCTCTCTCTTGAGGCAGAGAGATGGAATTCTCTTCTTATAAACTAAGAGTAATATACGGTTCTCTTTTCTCCTCCTGCAGTTTGGTCAAGTCATATAACTCTTTCACAGTTGAAATAAAACAGAACAATTATTAGGAATAACATTGTGATAATTACTCTGTGTACCAAATTGTCCCCAGCTGTGCATCTTCCCACTCCGAACAAGAATGTGACATAAGCAAGTTTACAGGAGGGAAGTAGAGCTGTGGTTACCCTCATTATACTGACATGTTATTGTAGCTAAATCTTGCTAGTTCCTTTCCCCATGTAATTCTCTGAACTGCTTAGAAAGCTACATTGAGTCATGTGCAAAAAACTATTAGACTAAAACTTGCCTTTTCATCTTTGAAATATATGTTCTTCTTGACAGTTGTGGCTAACATTTATTTAGGTGTCAACATATGCCAGGAATTGTACTAAGCACTTTAAATTCATTATCTCATTAATCTTCACAACAAACCCAAGAAATAGCTAACCTTATTAGTCCCATTTTACAGATAGGAGGACTGATACTTTAGAGAGGTTAAACAGTTCCTCAAGATGACTCAGCTAGTACATAATCCAGGTGTCATCTAGTTCCAAAGTGCATGCTCTTTACCATCCTGCTATATTGTCTCACTATAAGAGAAAATGGAAGGCTATTGTTATATATTAAGAAATAAATTGGGAAGTCTTTTATTTTGTGCTAAACTGTGTTAGAACCCAAGAAGGTTAGAGCTGAAAGAGACCTCATAAATAATTTATTATTATACCCCTATGAGGAGACATGTTCACAGTGGATGTGATAGCATTTAAATATCCAAAATTACCTTTTGTCTCTATTTGTATTCTCTTCTTGACATGTATATAAGCAGGACTGACTTCTCTATTAGGTACAGCAGGCACAATGCCTCGGACCTACAATACTTTTATAGACCAAAGTCAAATCAGAAGTAAAAAATAAAGTTTTAAGTTGAAAAGAATGTTTTAATATATTTGTCCTCATACCAATGGAGTTGTAAAATATAATTTTTAATATGTCTTTAAAGAGGGACTCATGAAGTCCAAAATGCCTTGGGCTTGCAGATGTCATTATGAAAACCTGTGCATAGGAATACATTGAAATTTCAGTCCTTATCCATCCATATAACCTTCACAGCTACCCATGCTTTTAGTAAAATGTGAAGTCCACACATCAGCATTAGGCACTTAGTAGAAGTATTGGTAATTAGTCATAACAAAAGATAGAAATTCTGGATATAAAGAGGTACTTTTTCTATTTCTGGTTTGTATTGAACATATAACATACATCATGTGGTTTGCTGTAATGGCAAAGACCATTACTTACTTCCTACTTTTGTTCTGTTTCTTTCTTCTTTGCTCAAGAATGCTATCCATAGCTCTCTGGGCCATCATAGGAACAGAAAGCTCTGTCTAGCTTTCTGTTTCTAGCAGAGGTATATGTTAGAATATTCCACTAGCAACTCTATAGAATGTTGGGACAACCTCCATTCCTTCCTTCATTCATTCGACAAATTTGAGCACCTTCTAGGTACCAGGCTTTAAGCCCATACTGTCTATATTATACAATGGCAAATACAACAGACATACTTTCCCCCTCATGGAATTTATAATATATAGCTAATGAGTAAACAAACAATAAATATAGAGTTTGAAATTTTAATAAATGCTGTAAAGAGACCTATCAGGATGTATAGAGAATTACTTAGCTAGATTACTCAAGGAAGTGTTCTAATGGATGAGAAGAAACCAGCCATGTGGCAGGAAAAGAGAACACTCGAGGTAGAAGTTTAGTATGCAACAGGCCAATGAGGCCTGAGTGAAGTTAGAAAAAGGAAATGTGGTAGAAGATAAAAATGAAGAGCTGGATAGAGGCCAGATCATTCATCATAGAGCCCTCTGGGCCTTGGTAAGGAGATTCCATTTTATTCTAAGTACAATGAAAAGTCATAAAAGAGTCTTTAGCAAGTGACTGGCATCATATGAATTAAGTTTGTAAAGATTTTTTCTGGCAACTGAGTGGTAAATAGATTAGAGCAGGACATGAATGAAAGCATGTAGACCAGAAATGAGGCTCTTGAAGCAGTGCAGGTTCTCTGAGTTCTCCAACTTGTAATTCTTTTTATAGTGCTTGCTCTACTGCCATAGCTCACCTGAACCAGAGCTCATATTCTAAGTCAATGTGCTCCAAATGTGTTAGTGGAACACTATTCCCTTAAGAAGGTCTCTGCAAATAAGACTCTGTGGTCAAATAAATTCAGAGAATTCTGCATGCTAAATCCCTTTCTTGGAGATTCAGAATGTAAACTAATGTATTAAAGGTGCTGGGAAGTATTTCAGTAAGTGTGTGGATCCCAGTAATTCTCAAACTTACTTGACCATGGTACCTTTAATGTTTTTTCCCTCCACATAATGTTAATATCCCGCAGAACTGATATTCTCCAGAGCACATTTAAGAAAGTGCTGCTATAAGTCATTCTAACCAAGAATCAAGCAAATTCCATGTGCTTCATTTAATGGGCCTCCTCTTCTCTACCTCTCCATTTATTATCCCAATGGTTTAGATATTTTCTGAATCTGAATATATAATATATATATTATATAAGGATATCACCCTTCATATGAGTTATTTCTTCTTTCCAATTCTATCTTCTATTTTCTGTCAAATGTCCCTTTACTTTTACATTGTTATGGTTGGTAAAGTTTTCATTTTTTCTGAAATCATATTTTTCTTCCTTGTTTCTGGATCTGGATCTTCTACAAGACAGCTGTTGGCTATCCTGAATTGATACTCTATATCGGTAATATTTTATCTCAATATTTCTGTCTCTGTCTAAAGCTCTTCTTAAGGGAGATATTCTTAATTTTATCTTCCAATTATTTTATTAAACTCTTAAGAGCTTTTTGGAGGTATAATTTACATACCATACAATTCACCCATGTAAGTTTACAATTCAGTAGTTTTTATTATATTTAAAGACTTGTGCAACCATTAACATAACCTAATTCTAGAATATTTCATCACTTCATAAAGAAACCCTGTACTCATTAGCAGTCACTCCCCATTTCCCCACAATCTCCACTAGCCCTAAGCAAGGACTAATCTACTTTTAGTCTCTATTGATTTGCTTATTCTGGACATTTCATATAAAGGGAATCATAATGTGTGGCTTTTGTGAGTTGCTTCTTTCAGCAATCATAATGTTTTCAAGGTTCAATCATGCTGAAACATGTAGTAGTACTTCATTTATTTCATTATCTGAAAATATTCCATTATATGAATATATCACATTTTATTTATCCATTCATCACTTGATGGACTTGTGGACTGTTTCCATTTTCTGGCTATTATGAATAATGTTGCTATGTATATTTGAGTACCAGTTTTTATGTGCACAGGAGTTTTCATTTCTCTTAGAAAGTGCTTAGTCATATGTTAATTATGTTTAAACTTTTAAGTAATTGCCAGACTGTTTTCCAAAGCACTAAACTATATTATATTCCCATGAGCAATGTATCAAAGTTCCAATACAATACTTGTATGTCTTTTTGATTATACCCATCCTAGTGGGTGTGAAGTGGTATCTTGTCATGGAGGTTTTCATTTACATTTCCCTAATGACTAACAATATATTTTTTTTATTTTGGCATATTATGGGGGTACAGATTTTAAGGTTTCAAAAAATGCCCTTTCCTCCCCTACCCCCACAAGTCTGAGTCTCCAGCATAACCATTCCCCAGATGGTGCACATCTCACTCATTATCCATGTATATACGCACCCCCCTCCCCCCTCCCACCTGTCCAATACCCTATTATTGTAGTACCTATGTGTCCACTTAGGTACTACTCAGTTAATACCAGTTTGCTGGTGAGTATATGTGGTGCTTGTATTTCCATTCTTGGGGTACTTCACTTAGTAGTATGGGTTCCAGCTCTAACCAGGAAAATATAAGATGTGCTATATCACTGTTGTTTCTTAGAGCTGAATAGTACTCCATGGTATACATATACCACATTTTATTAATCCATTCATGGATTGATGAGCACTGGGGCTGTTTCCACAGCCTTGCAATTATGAATTGTGCTGCTACAAACATTTGAGTGCAGGTGTCTTTTTTGTAGAGTGTCATTGGATCTTTTGGGTAGATGCCCAGTAATGGGATTGCTAGATCAAATGGTAGATTCACTTGTATTGCTTTAGGGTATCTCCATATTGCTTTACACAGAGGTTGAACTAGTTTGCAGTCCCACCAGCAGTGTAGGAGTGTTCCTCTCTCTCCGCATCCACGCCAGCATTTATTGTTTGGAGATTTTTTGATAAAGACCATTCTCACTGGAGTTAAGTGATAACTCATTGTGGTTTTGATTTGCATTTCCCTGATGATTAGAGATGTTGAGCATTTTTTCATATGTTTGTTGGCCATTCTTCTGTCTTCTTTAGAAAAGTTTCTGTTCAAGTCCTTTGCCCACTTTTTAATAGGGTTATTTGATTTCTTCTTGCTGATTTTAGTGAGTTCTAAGTATATTCTAGTTATCAGCCCCTTATCGGATGTGTAGGATGCAAAAATTTTCTCCCATTCTGTAGGTTGTCTGTTTATTTTCATGACTGTTTCTTTGGCTGTGGAGAAGCTTTGTAGTTTGATCATGTCCCATTTATTTATTGTTGTTGCAGCAGTGATTGCCTTTGGGGACTTCTTCATAAACTCTTTGCCTAGGCTGATGTCTAGGAGAGTGTTCCCAATATTTTCCTCTAGAATTCTAATAGTTTCATGGCTTAGGTTTAAGTCTGTTATCCAGCGTGAGTTGATTTTTGTGAGTGGTGAAAGGTGTGGGTCCCGCTTTACCCTTCTACAAGTGGCTATCCAGTTTTCCCAGCACCATTTATTGAAAAGGGATTCTTTTCCCCAGCGTATGTTTTTGTCTGCTTTGTCAAAGATTAGATGGCTATATGAGGATGGTTTTATATCAGGATTCTCAGATCTGTTCCACTGGTCAATATTCCGGCTTTTGTTCCAATACCAGATTGATTTAATTACTACAGCTTTGTAGTATAGTTTGATATCTAGATATTAATACCTCCCATTTTGTTTTTGTCGCCAAGAATTGCTTTTGACATTCAGGATCTTCTTTGGTGCCATACGAAGCATAAAATTATTTTTTCTATATCTGTGAAGAATGGTGATGGGATTTTAATAGGTATTGCATTGAATCTGTAGATCAGTTTGGGTAGTATAGACATTTTAATG
This sequence comes from Microcebus murinus, assembly GCF_040939455.1. Lineage (NCBI taxonomy): Eukaryota > Metazoa > Chordata > Mammalia > Primates > Cheirogaleidae > Microcebus > Microcebus murinus. The sequence goes on along the minus strand of NC_134117.1, from coordinate 27,270,286 downwards.
ATGTTGAGTCTGCCAATCCACGAGCATGGTATGGATTTCCATCTGTTTACATCCTCTGCTATTTCCTTGCTCAGGGTTTCATAGTTCTCCCTGTAGAGGTCTTTTACCTGCTTGGTTAAGTATATTCCTAGGTAATTTAATTTCTTTGTTGCTGTTGTGAAGGGAATTGAGTCTTTGATTTGGTTCTCAATTTGATTGTTGTTGGCATATATGAATGCTTCTGATTTCTGTGTATTGATTTTGTGTCCTGAGACTTTACTAAATTCATTGATCAGTTCCAGGAGTTTCTTGGTTGAATCTTTGGGGTTTTCTAAATATAATATCATATCATCAGCAAACAGTGAAAGTTTCTGCCCCTATTTGGATACCTTTAATTCCACTTTCTTGTCCTTGTCTGTCTGCTGTAGCCAGGACTTCCAGCACTATATTGAATAGAAGTAGAGATAGTGGGCAACCTTGCTTGGTTCCAGTTCTAAGTGGGAACGCTTTCAAATTTTCCCCATTCAGTATGATGTTGGCTATGGGTCTGTCATATATGGCTTGTATCATTTTTAGGTATGTCCCTTCTATGCCTATTTTCTTAAGTGTTCTTATCATGAAAGGGTGTTGAATTTTGTCAAAAGCTTTTTCTGCATCTATTGAAAGAATCATGTGGTCTTTGTTTTTGTTTCTGTTTATGTGGTGAATTGCATTTATAGATTTACGTATGTTGAACCTTCCCTGCATTCCTGGGATGAAGCCCACTTGGTCGTGATGGATTATTTTTTTGATAAGCATCTGGATTCGGTGAGCTAGGATTTTATTGAAAATTTTTGCATCTATATTCATTAGGGATATTGGTCTGTAGTTTTCTTTTTTTGTTGCATCCTTTCCTGATTTTGGTATCAGAGTAATATTTGCTTCATAAAAGGTGTCGGGGAGGTTTCCATTCTTCTCAATGTTGTGGAAGAGTTTCTGCAAGATAGGTACTAGTTCTTCTTTGTAAGTGTGGTAAAATTTGGGTGTGAAACCATCTGGACCGGGACTTTTCTTTTTAGGGAGATTTTTAATTGCTGTTTCTATTTCAGCTCTTGAGATTGGTCTGCTCAAGAAATCTATTTCTTCCTGGTTGAGCCTAGGGAGGCTGTGTGTTTCTAGAAATTTGTCCATTACCTCCACATTTTCCAGTTTGTGTGCATAAAGATTTTTGTAGTTTTCATAAATTATGTCTTGTATCTCTTTGGGATCAGTTGTGATATGTCCTTTTTTGTTCCTGATGAAGCTTATTAGAGATTTCTCTTTTCTGCTTTTGGTTAGCCTAGCCAATGGCGTTTCAATTTTGTTTATTTTCTCAAAGAACCAACTTTTTGTTTTATTAATCTCCTGAATAGCTCCCCTGTTTTCAATTTTGTTTAGTTCTGATTTTATCTTGTTGATTTCACTTCTTCTGCTGGGTTTGGGGTTGGTCTGTTCTTCTTTTTCCAGCTCTTTGAGTCGTTTCGTTAGATTGTCTATTTGTGATCTTTTTGACTTTTGGTTATAGGCATTTATGGAGGTAAACTTTCCTCTCAGAACTGCTTTAGTTGTGTCCCAGAGGATTTGATAACTTATCACTCCATTGTCATTTTTTTCATAGAATTTTTTTATTTCCATCTTGATTTCTTCACTTATGAAGTAATCATTTAGTAGGAGGTTGTTTAATTTCCACGTTTTTGTGTAGAAATGTGAGTTTCTGTTAGGGTTTATTTCTACTTTTATTCCACTGTGATATGAGAAGGTACGTGGTATGATTTCTATTTTTTTAAATTTCTTGAGATTTACTTTGTGTCCTAGGATATGTTCAATCTTAGAGAATGTCCCGTGAGCTGATGAGAAGATCGTATATTCAGTGGATTTGGGGTAGAATGTCCTGTAAATGTCAGTCAGACCCAATTGTTCTAGAGTTTTGTTTAAGTCCGTTATTTCTTTATTAATTTTCTGTTTGGAGGATCTGTCTTGTGCTGTCAGTGGGATGTTGAAATCTCTGGTGATTATGGAGTTGCTATTAATCCATTTGCTTAGATCCGGTAAGGTTTGCTTTATGAATCTGGGTGCACCTAAGTTGGGTGCATATATATTTAAACTTGTTATCTCTTCTTGTTGAACTGTGCCCTTCACCATTACATAGTGACCCTCTTTGTCTTTCACTATTTTTCTTAGTTTAAAAACTAAATCATCTGAAATTAGAACTGCCATGCCAGCCTTCTTTTGGCTTCCACTTGCTTGGAATACTGATCTCCACCCTTTTACTTTTAGTCTATATGCATCCGTGCAGGTTAGATGTGTTTCCTGAAGACAGCATATACTTGGCCTGTATTTTTTTATCCATTCACCCAGCCTATGTCTCTAGAGTAGAGAGTTTAAGCCATTCAAATTTATTGAGAGAACTGATATGTAAGGTAGATTACTGTTCATTCTGTTGGGTTGGATATTATTGCTTTGATTTCTCTCTTGAGCCATTGTAATATCTGGCCTTTAATCTTTGGGTTTTGGTTTTATTTATATTCGTGAGTTTTTATTATGGTGTTCTGTGGGTAACACTGTTTTGAGTACTTCTTGTAGGGCTGTTCTTGTCTTGGTGAATTCTCTGAGACTTTGCTTGTCTGAGAATGTCTTTATTTCTCCTTCATATAGGAAGCTTAGTTTTGCAGGGAATAAGATCTAGGCTGGGCATTGTTTTGTTTCAGAAGAGTGAGAATGGGGCCCCAGTCTCTCCTTGCTTGTAAAGTCCAATAGAGAAGTCTGATGTTATTCAAATTGGCTTTCCCTTGTATGTTACTTGCTTCTTTTGTCTTACAGCTCTTAGAAGGGCCTCTTTAGTTGATATTTTGGTCAGTCTGATGACTGCATGTCATGACATCTTCCTGTTTGCTTTGAATCTCCCAGGGGTCCTCTGAGCTTCTTGACTTTGTATATCGAGATTTTGAGCAAGGCCTGGGAACTTTTCCTCTATTATATCTTCAAATATCTTGTCCAACCCTTGAATGTTGTCTTCTTCCCCTTTTGTTAACCCTATGACCCTCAGATTAGGTTTCTTCACATAATCCCACATCTCTTGTAGGCTTTGCTCTTTTCTCTTGTTTCTCTGCTCTATCTCTGTGACTGATTTATTTAATTGGAGGTTGTTATCTTCAATCTCTGAGATTGTTTCTTCTGCTTGATCTACCCTCTTCTTGAGACTTTCCACTGTATTTTGTACCTCCCTGAATTGATTCTTCATTTCCAGAATTTCGGTTAAACTTTTCTTCATTGTGTCTATTTCTTTAGTGAACTTTTGTTCCAGGTCCTAGAGGCTTTTTGTGGTTTCTTTGTGTTGGTTATTTAGTTATTCTTGCAGGTCGTTGAATTTTCTGATGATCCACATTGGAAATTCCTCTTCTGTCATTTTGGTTTCCTGATTTTGGTTGGTGTCTGTTTCTAGGGGGCTGGTGCTCCTCCTTGGGGGGGTGTTTTCCGTTTCGTTCTTCATATTTCCTGAGTTCCTTCGCTGATTTCTTCCCATGTCGATCAGTTGTTGTTTCTTTCCATTAGTTTTTCATTTGATATTACTTCGCCTTGTTTAGTTTCTGAGCCAGGAGGTGGTGTCTGTGGGTGAGATATGACTATTCCCTGTATGATGAGTCAGTAGGTGCCATTAGAAGGGTGTGCAGGATGTCCTCCCTGTCAGTGGGTGTCACTTGCTTGGAGGAATAGGCTATGCTATTGTTTTTGTGTACTGTTATGAGCTCTTGTTCCTGTAGGGAGGCACTCTAGTGCCTCAGGTGGTCGGTGGGGCCCTAGGACTTCCAGGCGTGTCCTTTTCTACCCCTCAGTGAGGCCTGGTCTAGGAGAGAGCCTGGGAGGAGCTGGGTTGGGTAAGCCTGTCCTCAGCCAACACCAATGTCATTAGCAGGGGTCAAAGTTCTGTTCTCTGCTTCCAGGAAAAGCTGTCAGGAAGTGTCTGGAATGGCCCCGCTCATTCAGAAAGTCTATGTGTGGGGTGGGGCTGCCTAATGACTAGCAATATTAAGCGTCTATTCATGTGCTTATTGGCCATTTGTATATCTTCTTAGGAAAAATGTTCAAATCCCTTTTCCCATATTTTAATTAGGTTATATGTTTCTTTATTACTGAGTTGGAAGAGTTGTTTATATATATTCTGGACACAAGTCCTTTACAGATATAAGACTTGCAAATATTTTCTCCTATTCTGTGTGTGGTCTTTTCACATTCTTGATAGTAGTGTTTTATTTTATCACTTACATCTTTAGTGTTGTATCTAAGAAATCATTGCCTAAACTTTATTAGACTTAATTTCAACAAGTATATGTTTAGTTTCAAAATATCCTTTTGTTTTGATTATACCTTTTTTATAGAATTATATTTTTATAAATATAGTTTTATAAATATAAGTATAAAATTTTTCTATATCTGTATAAGGATATGAATTATTATGTTACTAACAAAACTTGGGATAAGAGAATATAAGACAACATACAAATTTTGAAAATGCTCAGCTTTTTTATAGTTAACAGAATTTAAGTTTAAACAACCATGCAGCATGGTCCTGCATTAATTAAAATAAAGTAAATTAATAAAAATGACAATACTCATTGCTGTAGGATATTGAGGGAAAAGACACACTAACACATTGCTGTCCTACAACCTGGTGAGAAATTGTTCTGAAAGGAAATCTGGCAACAAATATCAGAGCCATAAAAATTATCATATACTTTGACGTAGAAACCCAACTTTTTGGAATATAGCCCAAGGATGTAATTCAAAAGAAATAAAAAACCTATTTGTATAAAGATGTTTATAGCTGTGCCGTATATTACAGGCAAAAACTGGAAACAGCCCAAATGCCCAACAGCGAGGGAAAGCTTAGGCAGACTTTGGTACATTAATGCAATGGAATATTTTATTGCTATTAAGAATGATGAATATGAGAACTATGTAGAAATAAGGAAAGAGTCATATGAAGCAATGAGTAAAAAATGCAGAACTCAAAATGATGCATATACAATGATCACAACTATGTAAAATTATATCTGTATAACCAAGAGGATTAGAAAGGACTACAGAGCTGGTAATTTAGAGTGCTGACATTTTTGTTATTGTTAGTTCAAGTTGCTGGGGATATTTATGTGTTACTAGTTATATTTCACTATATATTCAGTATATATACATTAAGACAGATATTATAAATCTCCATTTTTTTTCTTTCTGGCATATAAAAGAAAAGAAAATGTTCACCAGTATCTTTCCTAGCTCTAAGTGATTTTCTCTAGTCTCTTGAGTCCTATTTTTATTTTTGGATATGGAGGTAGTGAAGCCCAACATTTGCCACCATAATACCCCAGTGACATGCTCATTTCTTTCATCTGTTACTTATTACTGTATCCAAGAGTCTTGAATTATTCCTAACAAACTAGCAACTATGCATTCACATTTACACCATGTACACAAACCCAGATGCCCCGACTACACTTAATGTACAGGGTAGAGACTTCTCCTAAGTATGACTTTTTTATCTCTTACATAGAGAAATATTTGTTTCTTACACTGGAGGAATGTAATGAAGGTCAATTCCTCTGGATTCCATTTCTTCTAACCTTAAAGGACTTCACATGCTGGCTATATCCTCCTTCTCTTGTATCATCTAGCTCTTCTCCTTTCATGGATATATCTCAACAACCTACAAACCTATTCTACTATCTACTAAATTAAAAGGGAAAATGCCATCACCTTCCTTGATTACACAACTCCCTTTGTTTTTCTGTCTGCCATAACAGTAAAAATTCTCCTAAGAATTGTTGTCCGTATTATTTACAACATCTCACACCCCATTCACTCATTTAACTACAGCAGTCCAACTTCTGTTCCTACCAGTCTCCTGAACTGTGTTTGTCAAGGTTACCAACAACTTACATATTGTCAAATCCAAAGGCACTTTCCTGTCTTCCTGTTACTTGACCTCCTGACTTTTGAGCAGTACTCCCTCCTAATTCAAAACTCTCTTTTCTTGGTTTGAGTGCACTGCATTTTCTCCTTTCCTCTCACTTCTGAGGCCATTTCTCTTTTCCTGTATCTCTAAATGTGCAAGTTCCTCAGGGCTCTCTCCTAAGCCTCTGTCTCCTTTTTTACACTCTCTTTAAATGATCTCCTCTATTCCTATGGCTTTAAATTCCATTTTCATGCTAATGACTCCCCAAATTAATATCTCTAATAGAGGTCTTGATCACTTCATTTATATTCAATGATATACTTGACATTTCTATTTAGATTCAATCATAATAAACATAACATGAAAACCAAAGTCATGATTTTTCTACCCAGAACCAGTTATTCCCCAGTCTTCCCATCTTCCTTACAGCAATACCATCTACCCAATTACTTACACACCCCTATGTCATATCATCACACACTTATCCAATATATCATCATGTCCTGTGAATCCTACCTCCAACAATACATTCCACCGCCACCACCCTAGTCCAGGTCCCCTTCATTCTTTCTCTGCACTACTGCACCAGCCTCATCACTGACTTCCCTGCCTCCTCTCTAATCCATTTTCCACAGAGTAGACAGAACATGCTTTTTATATAAACAATCATTTTCATCTAGCTTAAAAACATTCAATTCCCAAATGTACTTAGAAGAAATTCCAACCTGTTTTTATGCCTATAAGCCCCTATGTAACATGACTCCTATTTTTTTTTTTTTTTTGAGAGAGAGTCTCTGTCACCCTGGTTAGAATGCAGTTGACTTCATAGCTCACTGCAAACTCAAACTCCTGGGCTCAAGCAATCCTCCTGCCATAGCCTCCCGAGTAGCTGGGACTACAGACGTATATCACTACACATGGCTGATTTTTCTACTTTTAGTAGAGACGAGGTCTTGCTGTTGCTCAGGCTGGTCTCCGAACTCCTGAGCAATCCTTCCACCTCAGCCTCCCACAGTGCTAGGATTATAGGTGTGAGCCACCACACCCAGCCCTTTTTCTTTTTGTTAATTAACATTTTTATTAAGATAATTGCAGATTCACATGTAGTTGGAAAAACAAAGAGAAATCCCCATACATTTTGCCTAGATTTCCCCAATGGTAACATTTTGGAAAACCATAATATCACAGCCAGAATATTGGCATTGATATAATCCACCAATATTATCCAGGCTTCCTATTTTACTTACACTCATATGTATATATGTGTATTTAGTCCTATACAAGTTTATGACCTGTGTAGGTTCATGTATCTGACACCACAGTCAAGATACTGAATAGTGTCATCACATCCAGGATCCTTCCTGTAGCCCTTTCTAACCATATTCATTGCATCCCCCACCTCTTTAACCTCAGGCAACCAGTAATCTGCTCTCCATTTCTATAATTTTATCATTTCACAAATGTTATTATATAGATGGAATCATTCAGTATATAACTGTATTGGCTTTTTTCATTCAATATAATTTTCATCCAGACTGTCGCATGTATCCACAGTTTGTTCCTTTTTATTGCTTTCTAATTCAACTCTGCTGGCCAAGATTTTGTAAATCTTCACTCTCTGTAAGAGGTCACTGGAATAGATTGAGTAATTTTTTTGCGTTTTTTAAAAATATTAAATGATGCTACGAAGTACTGTAATATTAAATGTGTTATTTCAACAATGCTTCCCCTCCAACCCATCCTAGAGATTGTGATATCTCATCACTCTCTGCTGACCATGGAAGGCCTTGAGAGCTGAGAAGTTCTTCCACTGTTTCAAAGGGAATCTATGATTTAGAGGGGGGGAAGCCACTATGGAAAAAGTCCTTTTTTTCTTTGTAAGACCAAAAATAAGCAGGAAAAATACAAATACATTAATTCATTAGATTTAATTAACAACATCATAAGAACAGCTAAATAATCTGACCTACCCATCTAGGAGGGCAATGACGTTCTTCCTGGGCCGCCCAATATTAGGGCCATACAAGCTGGCTCTGGAGTAAATCCGGATGGGCTGCAACAGGCTCTTCAGCTGGATGTAATCCTTTCCCAACTGGCTGCCATTTACTGCCCGGCCATGCATAGTCCGATAGTTATTTGGCTCTAGATTAAAAGCAGGCATGTAAGTCAGAGTTGAGAAGGTGAGGCTCTGCCAACAGATTCCTGGCCACAGAAAAAGACTCTGCCTTTTTCTTAGCAGTATGAATAAAATAACCAAAACAGAGGGTGTGAATTATCTTAACTTGAGAAGCCACTCAAACAAAAAGCTACCAGTGCCATCTTTCTATCCCATTAGTTTTCAAAGTAATCTTCACAAAAGATCACCTAATCCACAACAGAGACCATATTGATTTTCAGGTGACACTTCATAATGAACAGTGTACTGGATTGAATAGTATCCTCCCTCCCAAATTTATGTCTACCAGAATCTCAGAATATGGCCTCATTTGGAAGTGAGATCTTTGAAGATGTAATTAGTTTAGTTAAGATAAGGTCATATTGGAGTTGGGTGGGACCTAAATCTAATGACTGCTGTCTTTATAAGAGAGAGGAAGTAGAAGTTCAGATATATAGATACACAGGGAAGAATGCTATGTGACAATGGGGACAAAGGTTGGAGAGATGCTGCTATGCTAAGGATTGCTGGCAGCCACCAGGAGCTAGGAGAGAGGCATAGAATAGATTCTCCCTCAGAGCCTTCAGAAGAAACCAATGCTGCTGATGCTCTGACTTCAGAATTCTGGCCTCCTGAACCTTGAGATAAATTTCTATTGTTTTAAGCTACCATTTAAAAAACAAACCATAGGGTAGTGAAAAAAGTATCTTGCTTTCTATTAGAATTCCCAAGGTTCCTGACATAGATTTAGCACTTACTACTGCCTTCAGCAATTCACGTCACCTCTCTCTGTTTTCTATACACTACTTACTTTATTGGGCACTTTATTTAGCATTTTGAGGTCCAAATAAGAGTCCATTTGGAAATGTTATTTAAACTAAATACTATGCAAATGTAGGGTGACAATATTGTTGATAATTACAAATATAAACCTCTTAAGGAAGTAACCCTAAGACTTTTGTCATCAACCAGTGGCTAGTGGTAGCAAATAAGCATTGTTATGCCTTCTAAAATAAAAAGATAAATGTATAATATTCTTTTTTTCGGTAACAGCTTTATCATTCACATACCAAACAATCTACCAATTTAATGTATATAGTTCAATGGTTTTTAGTATATTCACACAGTTGTGCAACAATCACCATAACAAATTTTAGAATATTTTAATCATCTCAGAAAGAAACCCCATGCCCGTTAGCAGTTACTCCTCATCCCTCATAAGGCTTCCCAACCCTAAGCAATCATTTTCTGTAGCTATAGATTTGTCTATTCTAGGGGGTGCATATAAGGGGAATCATACAATGTGTGGTCTTTTGTGTCTGACTTCTTTCATTTAGCATAATCTTTTCAAGGTTCACCCATGGTCTAGAATGTGCCAGTACTTCATTCCATTTTGTAGGCAAATAATATACAAGTGTAGGCATATGCCACATTTTATTTATCCATTCATCAATTAATGGACATTTAGGTTGTTCATGCTTTATCAACATTCATGAGCAAGTTTTTGTGTGGACAAATATTTTAATTTCTCTTGGATATACACATAGGAGTTGAATTTCTGGGTTACTTGGTAATGGTAACTTTATGTTTAACTTTTTGGGGAACTGCCAGACTGTTTTCCAAAGTGGTTATACCATTTGACATTTCCACCAGCAGTGTGTGAGCATTCCAATTTCTCCATATCCTTACCAACATTTGTTATTTTCATTTTTTAAATTTGGCCATCCTAAGTAAGTGTGAAGTGGTATTTAATTGTAGTTTTGTTTTTATTTGCTTGTCCATGATGGCTGATAATGCTAAGCATCTTTTCATATGCTTATTGGTCATTTGTATTTGTGTATCTTCTTTGGAGACAGGTCTATTCAGACCCTTTTCCCAACAATATTCTTTTAATTGCTTCTTGTGTTGTCCTTAGTATGAGTGAAACAGCATAACACATTATATACTTCTAAGAACTGGGTCATCATGGCTCAGTCTTTTTTTCCTTAATTAATAGACTCCCTTTATTTTTATTTTTTAGAGCAATTTTACGTTTATAGAAAATTGAGCAAATAGTATAGAGAGTTCCCATATGGTTTCTCATTTTTCCCTTCCCCTCCTCTTTTGTCCTTTTCTTCTTCCCTAACCATCAATTCTCTGAAAATATAGCTCTCTAAAGCTCTGAACTTCATAAATAATTAGCAATGTGGTTCAATCCTGTGTTTTGCTTTCACAAGGCTGTAACTGTTATATATATACACACATACACACAAATATACAAAGTCAAAGTATATAAATGTACATTTATACATTGTACATAATGTACATAAATAAATCATACATTTATCCACACAAACAGACTAAAAACTTAATAAATATTGAGCAAATGAACGAATACAGCTGGGCTGCCAGAATCATCAGAATCATCATTTCTAAAGGGCTAAACTTTCTATGGTCAGAAATTTGATTTTACCAAATCACCCAGTAGACAGGCTCCAGGCATCTGAGTCATATAAGTAATTCTCAAAAGAGAATAATGGTGAATGTATAGAGGTTAGGTGTAGGCATGAATATATGACACTGATTCAATAATTAATTACAGTGGCTTTTACTTGCTTATAGAAATGGACAGATCTATTTGGGAGCAAATTTATAATTCATAATGTAGTACAGTGGTCATTCAATTAGAGGTATTGCATTATCTTAAGGGAATTTTTGTTGTTAAGTATAGCCCTCTACAGGACACTGTTTTTCCCTGGAGCAGAGTTGGACTAGAATTTTTATACACTTCCAGAATTTGAGTCCCAGCTTCAATATGCCCCCAGTTCTAACTTTAGATTCACCAATGGTAGAAATATAAAAAATTACAATTATTATATGAATCAGTTACAGAGTTTACAATTTATGAACATTTACAGAAACATTTTTTATCTATGGGATGTAATTATTTAAACTCTTGTATCAAGAAAGTCACTCTTTCATAGACTTTGGCATTCTAAACTTTCCCAGTCGTTGCCTCTTTATACTAGGTTTATCTTGCTTTTGTGGTCTGTGCCCATCCACTGATTTCAAAGGAGAAGGGGAAAAAAGTAGGTTAGTCACTTGAAGTTTAGCCATTCTAGCAGAAACAACCAATGAAATGCCTACGTTGGTTTTTCCAATGCTACATTTGCTCTGGAGATAAAATACTTGTTAACAGGGTATGGGGCTATGGAAGGATGAGTGATAAAAGGCCTGAGCAGTTCTAATGCCCCTCCCTAAATATGGATATAATGATTAAACTATTACCTCTGTCCAAAGACATAAGGTTACAAAGAAGAAAATGGATATAAGATTGGAGAAACAAGGCTAGGCCAGGAGGATGACCATAGATAATTTTTGAAGGGTAAAGGCTGAATACACATCATGGAATAGTTGTGAGGAGAACACTATACATTGGGTATTTTAAGGAATGTGATTCTAACACAAGAAAATTATCAATAGTTGCAAAATGAATTAAAGAAACAGCAAAATAAATCTTCTTTAAACCTTAAAATGTAAGTTGAGTTAGATAATTATCTATTAAATTATATAAAAACAGATATGTACTTTTAAAAAGAAAAGGGAAGAGAAAAATCCTAACCCTAGACTTCCTGACTAGATTTAAAAATCACCTATAGAAATGCTCACAAAAACATTACTGCATACTTTCCACTTCATAGAGTTTTCAAATTCATGAATTTGGTTATTTTCCTATCTATTCCTATTGTCTCCTCAATGACAGTGCCTTTCTCCTCCCCCAAAATGATTCTTTGTTTTTGTTAAGCTCTGAAGAGCCACTTAAAAGGATGATGATGGGTATTAAGTGTGGTGTAGCTAAGGTGACTAACATTCTTTTAATGTAATTAGCTCCATCTCCAAACTATTTAACATAGTTTGAGAGAGGAGGGAGATGGGAAGAGGCAAGCTCTCAGCTGTTTGAAATAGATGAGTGTATATAGAAAGATGTATATATTCTCTCTTCTCACTCACCCCTACCACCAAATCACCCCAATTATACCAACTGAAGATTTATTTAGTTTAACAAGCTTCCACACTCAGAGATGCCAAAAACTCTACATTTCTAATTATTCCCATCAATCACTTGTAGATAAGTTTCAATTGCTTTGGATTTATCTGTAACTACTTGAAGTTTTTTTACAAACCAGTTTTATTTAGGCAGCACAATATTTTTACATGGAAAACAAACAACGCCTTTTGGCATAGCATGTATTCTCCAATTCAGCAGAAGCTTACCATTCCTCAGCGTCTAATACTCATTTTAAACATTATGCATAATGGGCCCCTCATGGCAGGTATAATGCCCTATTCGAAGATATTTTGCTCTGTTTGCAGTCTGATATTGAAGCAAAGGAAGGTTAGGTGGGGTGATCAAGAGTAGAGAAAATATCAAAGAATGTCAAAAAGCATGAAATAGAAGATAGGAGGGGAAGGGATCACTAAAGGACTTTGCCAATATGCAATAATTTTGCCTGGTTCAAAGTTGATCACACCATCCCTGCTTTTATTGTGGAATGTATGATATCAAACTAGTTTGGAATATGAAAAAATCTCAGGTTACCCCAGTTCTACCTCCTACAGTCAGAGTATCTTCAGTTCAATTCAATAGGCCTCCATTTGGTCCCTAACTCTTCCCAAATTTCCCTCACTTCAGCTAAGGAAGAGACAAAAGCGAAGTAAGAGCTAAGAAACTGGAGGTACATTCCAGTTAATGACTACTGATAGGAAAACAGGACATTTTATTCTTATAAGACCCTTGCCCTTTTATTATGAAGACTTCAAATTCCAGAATGTATTTAATATGTATGTGAGCATGTGCACAAACACACTCATACACAGTGCTCCAAACAAATATCAGTTAGCTACAGGCATGCAAGGCCATGGACAAAAATGTTGGAATCAATTTGTATCAGTAATTTTAAGAGAATTCTTGTTTTTTCAGACTCAATTGTTTTGTTCTAAGATTTACCAAAAAGTCTTAGAGAATTAGAAAATTTTTAGATTTATTCTATCTATAATTTTAACTGTAATACATTTTGATTGACTCAATATTATAGTCATAAATTTTACAGAATAACATATATAATACATAAATATATATTGAGAAAATAGCATGATTTAGGAACTATTTCTCTAAAACCTTTTCCATGGACTATTGTTCTATGAAGGAATGATAACTTATGCTACAAACACACACAAACACACATACTCTCTCTTCAATGATTAAATAGGACTGGCTATATAATTTGCAGGGCCTCATGCAAAATAAAATTATGGGTCCCCTTGTTAAAAAATTATTAAGAATTTCAAGACAGTGACAGCAGAGAATTAAACCAAACATGGGTCTCTTTTAAGCATGGACCACTATGTAACTACACAGGTTGCACACCCCTAAAACCAGCCATGGTTAAATGATTTAAGAAATGCGGGGTTAAAAAATGTTAAGATTTTTAAACATTTCTTTGCAGCAAGACTTCTCAGAGCCTTTTATATGCTAATGTGCACTGTGAACCTTCAAGAGGTTCATATACTGTATAGTACTCCTCAAATATATTTGAACAAAGCTATTTTGAATTATTGTTTTATAAGGATCATCTTGTAGGACCAGTGTTCCACAGAAGACACATTGTAAAATGTAGCTCAGGCTGTGCAAATAGGTTGTAATATCAATTTGTTAGTCATAAATCACTATAGTTTTCCCACTTTTTGTGGCATTTTCCTCATATTTGGAATGAAGTAACTAGAGATAATTACAGATGCAAATAGTGTCTATTCTACTGTCCTTCACTATTCGGTCTCTTACCATTTGGATGATCAACTCAGTGGCTAAACATCCCAAATGTTTTCTGGGCCAGTATACTAGGGATGGTCTAACTGAGACTATATTACAAGCCAACTTATTTTTTCCCCTTAATCATGTCAATTCAGAGGAAATAACATCCTTACTTACCATTACCCAGTTCCCAAGAAATGTTGTACTTTTTGCTGGCGCTGTACTTCAACAGACTCAGGGCACTAGAACTGTTCCAGGAGTTATTGGGATTACGACGCAGTGCATTTAGAGCAAATATCAGGTGGAGTCCAGAACAATCAGCAAAGTTATAAAGTTTGTCTAGAGACCTGGCTGGGAAGAAGCAGAGAAAGGCTTGTAACTTTCAAATCAACATTCCAACCAAAGGATAATATTAGCTACTACAAAAAGCCTTTCTATGAGCTTCCCACTAATAAGGAATTACACAGTCAGGCTTCTAAAAGGGACTATTACCTTTTGGGCTGGGGTATATTTCAAGGTGATTTTAGAAAGCAGCACACAGAACTCCAGACAGAGGTTGCAAATTGGCAACCAAGTCTAGTTCATGGTATGTTTTATTTATTAACAAAAAATTGAATTGTTGATGTTTAAAAATGGGAAGATTTCACAAAGTGGCTGGATTTCTAACTTTTCTTGAAAAGTCAGAAGATCTGGCACTGCTGGGTCTATCTTCCTGCAAAACATGATAGAAATAGTGTCATGGTACAGGCCAGGAAAGATGACTCACTAATGAGTCTTGGAAAATAGCAGGACTTCCAAAAAATTTCACTCAAGTCCACATTTCTAATATTTCTGACAATGGAAATACTATAACCATTACTATAAATACGTTCATTGTCAGGTTGGTCCCATATATGATTAACTCTAGCACCATGGGTCTCCCGTATCTCAATCCTTCATTTCTATTGCCACTGTTATTTTTCTGGCCTCATTTCTACTTATATGAGTTATTACAATGTCTGTACTTAACTGTCTTTTTCTAGATTCTTCCTGTCTTGCTAATTCATCTTCCCCCACTCACCCCCATCCAGTTTCACTCACTTCTCAAAATCCTAGTGGATTTTCAATATCCTTTTCTTCCTTAGTTCAAGGCCTTTACAACTCACCCATAATCTTTCCCCTAACTTTAGCTGTCTCTGATTCTCGCAGTGAGTTCTTTGTAGGTGTCAGTCATTTTTATTTATTACAAAACTCCCTGCCCCATTGACCTTTGCTCTAATTATTCTCCTCATTTGGCATGTCCTTATTCCTCTTTTAAACATATCCAGATTTTGTCTTTTCAGGAAGCATTTCTCAAGGTATGAATAACATGATTTTAGGTGGTGTATAGTTTTGAAAAGATTTTTAGGTGAATAATTACATATAGGGGTTCACATTATCCTTATATTCATTAAACCTAACGCAGAGTTTCTAAAATGGGGTTCTATGGAACACTAGGGTTCCAGAAGAGGTCACTAGGGATTTTGTAAGAGATGATCCAGAATGACCAAAGTGCCCTATTAGCAATTTTGTTATGGTATTCTAGTCCTTTAAAGTAGAACCATCATCATTTGATGGAGTCCATTATCAGTTTTTGAAGTTGGATATAGGGAGGCTGCCATTTCAACCTTCTCACATGTAAGAAAGTATTTTTTAAGAAGCATCAAGAATGAGGACAGAAATTGTCTCATTTCAGTTGAAAACTAAATTAATGTCAACTTATCTCACATTCTGCCAAGAATTTAGTAACTTGGCAACAACAAAAGGCATAGATTTCACATTAAAGAAATAAATTTAATTATTTATTTTTAGTTCCAAAATAATAATTAAAATTAAAATGCACTCATAGCCCTATTAAAGTATCATTAAACCAGCACATATGTATAATGATTTTATAATTATCTACATACCACTCAGTAAGAAAGTGGTATTTTTTCAAAGTCATATAAAATTATATCTTAGGCTATAATTTTATTTATGTTGCTCTGACATATAGTTTCAGATGCTTTACTTTTAACATCGTAAATACATTTTTCATATTCAAAACATTAATTAAACTAAATTCATAACTTTTCTTTAAATTAAACCTAACAAGCCTACCTTTAGATAATTATATACCATTTTGGCTTAAATCAATTATTATATACCATTATATACCAGTAATTATATACCATTTTGGTTTAACAAACATCAATTATATTTGGCTCTTAAGTTTTTTCAAATTCATGAAAAGGAAAAAATGGAAATAATTTCAAGAAAGAAAGTTAACTATTCTTTTGTTCATTTCAAGAATGGTTGTCTATGTGCACAAATGGAAATAACATTCAACAAAGATTAAGCAGGAGGGACTGGGGAGGAGGGGATGGATAAATTCACACTTGAGAGGTACAATGCACACTATCTGGGAGATAGGCACACTTATAACTTTGACTCAAATGGTACAAAAGCAATTTATGTAACCAAAACATTTGTATCCCTGTAATATTCTGAAGTTAAAAAAAAAAGAATGGTTGTCTAAAAAGTTACTTTCTTTTCTCTTTTATGAGACAGAGTCATGCTCTGTGACCTGGGCTAGAGTGCTGTGGCATCAGCCAAGTTCACAGCAACCTCAAGCTCCTTGGCTCAGGGGATCCTCCTGCCTTAGCCTCCCAAGTAGCTGGGACTACAGGTGTGTGCCACCATGCCCAGCTAATATTTTCTATTTTTAGTACAGACAGGGTCTCTTACTCAGGCTGGTCTCAAAATCTTGGCCTCAAGCAATCCTCCCACCTCAGCCTCCCAGAGTGCTAGGATTATAGGCATGAGCCACTACACCTGGCCTAAAAAGTCATTTTTCATTTTAAATAGTACTTGTATTTACCATATACTACATATCATAACTCAATAGCATTCATACAATAGAAATTTGTGATGAGAATTTTAGGCCTCCTTGGAGGCCTAAATACGAAAAAATCTAGTAGGAAATGTTTAAAAAGGAACAACTGAAGTTTCTTCTATCTATATCATCAGAGTCAGTATTCTTTGTGGGGAAGGGGAAACCATACAAAGGAATAGGCTAAGAAACTGGCAAAACTAAACAGATTCTGAGGAAAATATCACTATGTATTTAAAACATTGGCAATTATTGGATTATTAGATCTACATCTAAATAATCACACTAATTAATATACTATGAGCTTTAGATATAATAATTTTTATTCAGAAGTCCCCTAAGACTTGAGAATTACTATTATAGATTACTCAAAAAAATAATCTGAATACAAAAAGATTAAGAATGGTCCATTTTGAAGTCATTTAATATTTATTGTGACATGAAAATTAATTTTTTGAAAATTAAATTATTTTATCAGGAAAAAATTCTCAATATTCAATTAAATAACATTTTGTTTATCCAAATTCTTCACAGTTAAAATGAAAGCTTATACTTTATTAAGTATGTAATAAAATATAGTTATTTTCACAATTTTTCATTTATAAACTACAATCCTTGTCAAATATCTGTATCAAAATTTTTTGTTTGTTTGTTTGAGACAGTATAAAAGCAGTCTGGTAAGAAACTGAAAGGGGTAAAGAAGAGATCTGTTTACAGTAATTATTGGTGGTTTAAGAGATGTGCTCTATAGTTTATTAGAAAATATACATATTTGAATATATAGAATTTAGTAGATACTCAACAAATGTAATCTTCCTTGGAATATTTGCTCAAGTTTCATCTGAGCAGGTGGATACTTAAAGATGACTTTCTACTCTCTCCGCCAGAGGGGGCCAATGCCTCTATGTCTTCTAGTCAGGTTGCCTTGACATTTCACAAGAATATAATTGTAAGGAGTACTGTCTAGCAGGCAGCTGACGATCAAGAGCTTGGGCTTGAGAGAGATGTAAGACTGAGGCTTGGGAGTCATCTATAAAGTGTCGATAGTTGATGGTGTGAAAGTTCTCGAGACTTCTGAAGGACAAAATGTAGAAAGACAAAACCTTAAGAAAGGTCCATATACAAGGGTCAGGGATAAGAAAAAATAGGCAAAGAAGAAAGAACCTAGATATGCAATCTTAAAGACCCTGCAACAAGATGTTGGTCAATAACTGTTAGTGTTAGTGACAAAATGAAGAGAAAAAGGACTAAGGAAAAAAGTAATTAGATTAATGAAACAGTGAGTTTAGAAACTAGATTTAGAGTGGGGATGAGAACCTAAGAATGAGTATATGGAGAACAAGAAATAGATTCTGGCATAGTCAACTTATCGAAGTTCCGTGGCAATAAAAGGAAAAAAGAACAAAATAGTAACTACAGAAGCATCAGAGATTGGCTTAAAAAATTCACGAACCAAGAACCCTTTTTATCAAAAAGACATTTCTTCAGTGAGGGAAATCTCAGCTTTATATTAGGAAGAAACAGATAAGGCTCAATGAATTCACACTAGGATATGAATAATAGATTAATTTCTTTAGATTCCTCAGGACTTAACACTTTAAAAACAAAAAAAGCAACAAACAATATATAGGATATTGATTAACTCATTGATTTATTCAAGAAATATTTATTGAGCAGTTACTACCATGTTTCCCCGAAAATAAGACAGGGTCTTATATTTATTTTTCCTCAAGAAGACACTCAGGACTTATTTTCAGGGGATGTGTTTTTTTTTAAGTACAGTATAACAATGTATATTTATTCAAACATAGTTAAGTCGTCTTCTTCAAGAACATCATCATAGTAAAATGGCAGCCACAGCTTACTTTCTTCCCTGCTGGGACACATAATACCTAAAGCAGAGCATCCCGCTCCTCACTTCGCTGAGGAGACTTTCCCCTCAAAGCCTCAGGAGCAGATACTCACAGGATGGCCGGGACCTGACAGGGGGAGCCTGACCTTGTTGGCGGGGCTGCCCGCACCTTTCCGGTCACCTCTGGGATAGTAGCTGTCACGATGGGGCAGATGAGAAGGGCTGCTCACCTTTACCGCTCTGCGACGAAAGGCATGGGCTGTGCAGATACGGTGCGTAGCCACGCCCATCACTAGGTCTTATTTTCAGGGTAGGGCTTATATCGCCCAAATGCTCAGAAATCCTGCTAGGGCTTATTTTATGAGTAGGTCTTATTTTCGGGGAAACACAGTATGTGCCAGGCACTATTATACATCATATATACATACAGATGATCCCTGACTTATAGTGGTTTGACTTAATGATTTTTCAACTTTATGATGGTGGCTAAAGCAATACACATTCAATAGAAACTGCACTTTCTATACTGATATAACTATTCAGTTTTTCACTTTCAGTGTACTATTCAACAAATTACATGAGATATTCAATGCTTTATTATAAAATAGGCTTTGTGTTATATTACTTTGCTCAACTGTAAGCTAATGTGTGTTCTGAGCAAGTTTAAGATAGGCTAGGCCAAGCTACAATGTTCAGTAGGTTAAGTCTACTAAATGCACTTTTGACTTAATGATATTTTCAATGTATGATGGATTATAAGGACATAACCCCATGTAAATTGAGGAGCATCTTGTGTGTGTGTGTGGGAGGGGGTGTATAGCAATGAGCAAAACAGAAAACAGACCCTACCCTCATGGAGGTTACATTTAGTGTGGCTAGTGGAGGAGGTAAAGCAAAATAGGGAATAGGTAAAACCTATAGGAGTTGGTACGCTATTTTAAATATGCATCACCAATAAGGTACCATTTGAGCAGAGACCCAGTAGAAGTAAGGGAGTAAGTCAAGTATATAACTATGGAAAGCATTCCAGGCAGAGGATATTGTAAGGCAAAAGGCCCAAGACAGGTATGAGACTGATAAATGTGAAGAACAAGAAAGAGGCCAGTGTGGCTGGCCCAGAATGAGAGGGAGAGCAGTAGGAGATGAGGTCACACTGGCAGCAGGGCCAGATCATGCAGGGCCTTAGTGGCCATTGTAAGAACTTTGGTGTTTACCCTGAATGACACGGGAAACCACTAGATAGTTTTGAACATGACCCAACTCACATCTTTTTTTTTTCTGGCATATTATGGGGGTACAAATTTTAAGGTTTCAAAAAATGCCCTTTCAAAAAACTCCCACAAGTCTGAGTTTCTAGCGTGACCATCCCCAAGATGGTGCACATCTCACTCATTATGTGTGTATACACCTGCCTCCTCCCCCCTCCCACCTGCCCAATACCCTATTACTTTAGTTCTTATGTGTCCACTTGGGTGCTGCTCAGTTAATACCAGTTTGCTGGTGAGTATATGTGGTGCTTGTTTTTTCCATTCTTGGGATACTTCACTTAGTAGTATGGGTTCCAGCTCTAACCAGGAAAATACAAGATGTGCTATATCACCATTGTTCCTTAGAACTGAATAGTACTCATATACATATACCACATTTTATTAATCTACTCTTGGATTGATGGGCACTTGGGCTGTTTCCACAGCCTTGCAATTATGAATTGTGCTGGTATAAACATTCGAGTGCAGGTGTCTTTTTTGTAGAGTGTCATTGGATCTTTTGGGTAGATGCCCAGTAATGGGATTGCTGGATCAAATGGTAGATCCACTTGTATCACTTTAAGGTATCTCCATATTGCTTTAAGTGCATCACTCTGGGTGCTGAGCTAAAAAGAGAGTGAAAAGGGAGGGTAAAGCTAGGGTTAGAGCAAGGACATTAGTCCTTGCTGCTAAGCAGAGTGGTGAAAATGATTGGGCTCCTGGGTTGTTTTAAAGGTAGAGCTGATAACATTTGCTGCAAGGTTGAATGTGAGGTATGAGAAAAAAAGAGTCAAGGAAAACTCTGAAGCTTTTGGCTTGAGCAACAAAAGATGAATTTGACAGGGACTGTCATTTGATGGGACAGGTCCCATAAGTGGGACTTCCTTCTCACTTATGAAGGAAGTGGGAAAAACTGGGAGGAGAAGGGGAAGGCAAAGATCAGAATTTGGGTTTGGGGCATACTAAGTTTGAGATGCTTTAAACATATAGGTAAAGAATTTGAGTGAAGAGAATGTACAAATCCAGAGTTAAGGGGAGAGGTATTGACTGGAGATATAAAGCTAACTGAATAAAACATTTTGAAAGTTTGGGAGAGATAGGGAGCCTTTTATTGTAAAGAAGGGAGATAGGAGCTGTCATAGGGATCTTCCAACTTATGGATGCACCTATTTCTTGATTCTCACTTACCTTGATTCCCTATCCAGGATTAGTTTCCATCTTTTCATTCTGTTTTTGTTTATTTATTTCCCTCAAAGTAATAGCTACCCTACTTTCCCTCCATTCTTTGACAGGGACAATTGACATTTTCTTTATCTTAAGCAAAAGCGCCATGAAACAAAGCTTATAAACGTGGCCCCAATCCTCATGTTTCAAATTGATGGCCCCTTCTAAGTTTCTTTCTATAGAAATTATGGAGCCATAACTGTTCCCTGGGAATTAAATTATTTGTTCAGTAATTTTGGCTTCCAATTTTGCTTCCTGAGTTCTATCAATATGAAGCATTATGGCTTTTTCATAACTCACCACTTAAGAGTTTTGATTTCTCAGTA
This sequence comes from Microcebus murinus, assembly GCF_040939455.1. Lineage (NCBI taxonomy): Eukaryota > Metazoa > Chordata > Mammalia > Primates > Cheirogaleidae > Microcebus > Microcebus murinus. Next base: position 27,248,857 of record NC_134117.1, on the reverse strand, counting down.
CTTAGGAAATCATTACCAGTACTAACCCTACCCAAAATAGGCTCCTTTCTATTACATGCCATTTTCCTTCGGGGGTTAGGGAACAGCTGGCCTCAAAGAACTGACATCAAAGGATTAAGTTCTACTCAAGTATGTCCACTCTCTGCATTTTGTTGTTCATGCGATTTGATAATCTGTTCATATCCTCGTGAGCTCACATAGGAATAAGTAGACACTACTTTATAGCACCCATTTCTCCTTCTGGAGTCACCAGCACTGTTCTCCAAGAGCTAAGGGTGTATCATGTGCCGAAGTCCTTAGCCACACAGAAAAAGTACTCTCTCTTCATGTGAAGGTTGCAAAAGAATGAAATAGTCATGAAAGGATATTACAGTCCTTTTCACCAATTAAGAAAAGAACAGGATTGAACTAAATTCTTAAAACAAATTAACTATGTTTTATGTGTGATACTTGCTTATGCTTGGTGCAAAGAGTTTCTCAAATGCTAGTCTGATAAAAATTAGGCTACATTAGAACTCCCCATCGTTCTTTGACAAACCACATTTTTCCATGGTTCCCTGTTATTCCAAGCTTGTTATCACTGTCTGGAATATGCTTCTTCCTCTTTTTTTCACTCTTTATATTCTAGGTCAGTAGCCTCCTCTGTGAGAGCTTCCCTGAATCCCCAAGGCAGAGATACTGGGGCTTCCTCCTCTGGTCTCTCCCAGCTCTTTATCTGCTCCTGTTACATCAACAGCCAATCATGTTATCATTGTTCAGTTCTGCTTCCCTCTTTAAAGGTAGATTGGAGCATTTGCCAAAGAGAAGGCACGATATCTGCCTTTTTTAGCATCCAGTTCAGAGTCTGGTAGACAATAAACCTTAATAAATGTCTGACTCATACAGGTATTATTTAGGCCCATTCAGAGTCATTTACAATCTGTCTGTACCCTAACTATCTAACATCAATTATCACTATTCATTATAGCAAATTCCCTTTAGATTATGTCTATAACTTCATGCTTTTAAATGTATTCAAATAATATTGCTTTAAAGTGTTCATTCTGGAGTGAATAATACTGGTGAGACATAGGTGACCATCCAATAGAGGATATAAAATAGAAGAATTTCTGGCAGAAGCCAGAAAAGAAATGCGAAAGTCAAAGCAGAGTGAGGCAAACTCTGAACCAACTCTCTGTCTCTTATAATTCAAAGAGGAATCATCAGTTAATGGGGAACCATTTGCGTTAGTGAGTACAACCAATGGGGGGAGCCATTTTAACTGTAGTTATTAAGAGTGAACAGTTTGAAAACTGCCTAGGAGGGAAATACAGTCATTTCAGAAAAAGTGACTATATTGCCAGACTGAGAGCTAATTTTAATGGGAAGAAAAATATCTCCAATTTAGTCAGGACAATGAAACTTTAACTAGGTTATAAAGAAATCAGTGCAAATGTCTATCATTTGACAGAGGTTGTTGAAGGAGAATGAGATTTGGGATATGTCTGTGAATAAAAATTACAACACTATCAGAAGACTCTGGGCTAGAGATTAATTGTTGCATTAGTCAATTTAACTAGAGTAAAAGGAAAACTGAGTGCCAGTGAGTATAGTGGGACCTCTGGATCCCATCAGAAACCCACCTAAGTGGTAACAGGAGAAAAGTAGAAGAGACATTGACATTAGTAAGGAGGCTAAGAAATGTGCCCTTAAGAAACTAATTTTAAAAGACACAAATAGTAGTTCTAGAGGGTAGTTTGGAAATATTTACCAAAATTTTAAATGCCCAGTCCCTTAGACCAAGCAAGCCCACTCACTGTTAGGCATTTTTCCTATATATTAATATATACTTATAAAAGTCCTCCAAGATCTATGTACAAAGAATATCATTGCAGTGCTCTTTTTAATAGATAATAACTGAAAAAAATTCAAATGCCTATCAAATGGGAAGTTGTTAAATAAATTAAAGAAAATCTATGTAGAAAGAGATTATAAAGAAGCAAAGGGAGAAGGCTAGAATAAATTCAGTAGAGTTGGATTGGAATTGGAGGTATCAGTATAACTACTGTTTTCCAATGAATGTTATTTCTGTATGTGCACATAAGTGTTGATTGATTAAGAGAACAGGCTCCCTACTCGCTACTTTCAAACAATACAACTAGCACTTGGCTGTAGTGAAACAAAGAACATATAGATTATCCTTATCTAGGCTAATGGAAGTTTAGCTAAGAATCACATCACTTATATAGATACTTTAAGATGTCTGAATTGTCTCCATCTCCAATGAATCCCTCTAACAGTCCTACTCAGTCCTCTCTGCTTATACATCCTGTTTTTTCAGCCTGAAATATTTATTCCCTTTGCTTTCTATTAAACTATAATCTGTTTTTCTCCTATGAAGCCTTCCCTTATTCTATAACAGGGGTTGTAAAACTTTTTCTGTAAAGGCCTATGATGGTTAATTTTATGTGCCAATTTTACTTGGCCACAGAATGCCCAGATATCTGGTTAAACATTATTTCTGGGTGTGTCTGTGAGGGTGTTTCCAGAAGAAATTAGCAGTTGAATTTGGTAGAGTAAAGCAAATAGCCCTTTCTAATGTGGGTGGGCAGATCAGGGCCTAAATAGAACAAAAAGGAGATTAAATTATCTTTTTGTGTGACTGCTTCAGCTGGGACATTGATCCTCCCTTGTGCTCAGTGCCCCTGGTTCTCAGGCTGTCAGATCTGAACTAGAATTTATACATTGACACTCTGGTTCTTACACCTTTGAACTATACCACTGACTTTCCTTGGTTTCCAGCTGGCAGACAGTAGATTGTGGGACTTCTCAGCCTCCATAATCATATGAGTCCATACCTTATAATACATATATAGGCTCTGTTTCTCTGGAGAACCCTAATATAAGAGCCATGTAGTAAATATTTTAGTTTTTGTGGGCCACAAAAGCCTTTAAAAATACAAAAACCATTCTTAGCTCATACTGGGTTCCAGACCTGAGGGCTATGAACAAGTTATTGCAAAATTCCAGACATTATTCTATCTCTAGACTGAATAAATAACACATATTACACATACATGTACACAAAACAAATTATTTTTAAAAAGCATTATTGAATTCATAATAGCTTCCTGTCCTTATAATTTTCTTAATCAGTGTGCACCAAAATTGCAACTGGCATTATGCAGAGTGTCCACTAAATGCCTCAATATGAAAAAGAAGTCCTCCTGAAAGGACTCAGAAATGTAATTTCCATGTACTTTCTTAAAGGAATTACTTAAGGTTTCATTTCAGCCAAACAAGAGAGGAAGTCATGGGATCCAGAGGGAGTTGATCAAACTCAGAGAGTAATAATGGAAAGCTCCAGAATGAGGACTACAACAGCGGAACTAGAGGGGAACCAGTTTACATTAGAACATTTTCAGTCTCTGACAAAAAGTCTAGAAAAATATGTGACCGTGACAAACATATTTTGTAAGGGGGAAAAAAGCCATTTAAAACTTGGGAACAAATGAGCTAAATAAGAAAGTCAAGTCCAATACAAAATAAACTAAAATGTAAAAAGATCTTAAGCAGTTTTAGAACTTTGAAGTAAAGAGAGACTATTTGACCTTCATGACAGAAAAATTCTTTGAGTGGCCCAGGGGTTGTGACATTAGACTATAAAGCAGAAAATGTTAACCTAACATAGATCTTGTCCTAGCAGTAAGTGACATTTATATTTTCATAATTATGTAAATCCTCTTTATTGCTTTTCAATATCTGGATACTTTCTATAGAAAAGCATAGAGGATTTGGCTGGGGTTGCAGAACAAAATGTGAATAATACTAATTATAAAGTAAAAAAATGTGTTACTGAAAATGGCAAGAGTCTTGAAAGGGAGTAGGGGAAGTAGATAAAAAGATATCAGTATTAATATCCTCATTTTAGAGAGCAGAGTATCAATAAATATTGTCAAAAGTTCAAATAGATATCTGCACTCCCATATTTATCCCAGCACTATTTGCAATAGCCAAGATACGGAGCCAACCTAAGTGCCCATCAACATGAATGCATCTGATGAATGAATAGTATTCCACTATGTATGTATACCACATTAATTTATCTCTGTCACATACTCTTTTTTATCTTTTAAACTCTTTAAAAATGCAAAAACCATTCTTAGCTCATTCTGGGTTCCAAACCTGAGCGATATGGACAATTATTGCAAAATTCATCAACAGACGAATGAATGTGGCATATATACACAGTGCAATACTATTCAGCCATAAAAAAGGCATGAATTCCTGCCATATGTGTCAACATAGATGAACCTGGAGGATGGTATATTAAGTGAAATAAGCCAGGCACAGAAAGACAAATACTGCATGATCTCACCCATATGTAGAATCTAAAAAAAAATGTTCATTTCATAGACATAGACAGCAGAGTGGTAGATAACAGAAATTGGGGAGATTTGGGGGGGTGGGAATGAGGAGAAGTTGATTAAAGAATAAATACATAATTATAGTTAGGAGGAATGAATTTCAAGAGATCTATTGTACATTAAGGTGACTATAGTTATGATGATATATTGTATTCTCGAAAATATAAACACAGTGACTGTTATGTGTTCTCACAACAAAAATGGTAACTATGTGAGAAAATAAAGTCAGATAACAAGTATTGGTGAAGGTGTAGAGAAATTGGAACCTTTTGCATTGCTGGTAGGAATGTTAAATGTTGTAGCCACCATGGAAAACAGTGGTGGTTCTTCAAAAAGCTAAACTTAAAACTACCGTATGATTCAGCAATTTCTCTCCTAGGTATATACCCCAAAGAATGGGAAGCAGGGACTCAAAAAGACACTTATACATCAATGTTCATAGCAGTATTATTCACAATAGCCAAAATGGTAGATAGAACCCAAGTGTCCATCAGCCAATGAATGATAAACACAATGTGGTATATCTATACATTGGGATACTATGATATAAAATATATATATAAAATCTCATATAAAAGAATGATATATATATCACTCATATACATATATATAAAGAAATGAAATTCTGTAACATGAGACAACATGAATAAAACTTGAAAACATATGCTAAATGAAAGAAGCCAGATGCAAAAGGACAAAAACTGTTATATTCCAGTTATATTAAGTATCTAGAGTAGGCAAATTCATAGTGATAGAAAATAAAATAGAGGTTATCAGGGGCTGGAGGAGTGGGGGATGAGGAGTTACTATTTAATGGGTAGATGGCTTCTGTTTAGGATGATGAAAAAATATAGGAGATGGATAGTGATGATAGTTATACAACATCATAAATGTACTTAATGCCAATGAATTATACACTTAACATGCTAAAGTTTATGCTATCTATATTTTATGTTGTCTACATTTTATCTTTCTATGTATGTGTGTGTATATATATATGTATATATATATATATATATTGTTTTTCACACAATAAGGAGAAATGCCTGGATGTTACCAAGGATGTGGGTGGTTTTTGTTTTCTTTTTTACAACTTTTGGTGTTTCTAACATTTGTTTTACTATAAATATATATTGTATAAGATCTGGTGGGGTAGATAGATAAGGAAAACAGCTATTGTAGTTTATGGTAATGTACACATGGAGCTGGGGGAATCTAAATCAGACTGTGTGGGTGCCATGGTAGAATCTCCAAAGAGAGAATGAGCAGGAATGAGCCAAGCAAAGAAGTGGGGTGGAGGAGAGAGGGCATTATAGAGGCATTGGAAGTGACTGCATTTTACTAACCAAGTCGGCAAGGTGACTCAGCATTAAGTTCCTCATCTGTAAAATGGTGACAATAATCATTAATAGTCCTTAAGTTATAGGGTGATTAGGGCAGACAATGTGTTTGAAGGGCATCACAAAGAGTCTGACATGTGTTAAGTACTCAAAAAAGCTAGTTTTTGCTACTGCCAGTATTGTTGTACTCAGCTGCAAACTGCTAGATTTGAATCTTGGCCTGGCCACTTACTTGCGGTGTGTCCTTGGGTGAGTTAGTTAATCCCTCTATGTTTCAGTTTCCTATTCTGTAAAATGGGGATCAATAATAGTGCTTACCCCTTAGAGTGTTGTGAGGGCTAAATGAGTTAATACATATAAATCAATTACAATAGTGCCTGGCATATGGTAAAGACTATACAAGAATTAGCTATTATTATTTTTTAATAACTATAAAGGACAAGAAACTCTTAGAAATAGTACAAAAGAAAAATAGAATAGCTAAAGTGCCTGGGGAAAGTGCAATGTAAGAATCATTTTCATTGAGATAAAAAGCAAATAAAGCCTTTGGGGAAAAAGTGAGAGAACAAAAAGCGGAAGTTAAAGTTACAATGATAATCAATAGGCATTCTAAAATATTTACATATTTAAATATATTTATTAATATATGATACATTTATATAGTTAATACATATTAATATACTATTTAGTATTTATCAAATACTGGAAAGAGGGAATAGTTAAGTAAGCTAAATCCTCCTCTTTCTAAGCAAAGAGCCAATATAGCTGAAGTTATTCAATCAATAAATGAAGGTAGGGATATATCATCTGGCATAAAGGAAACAAATATTGAAAGATTTAAAAATAATAGGACATCCCACAATACTTTAAGCTGATTCTTTGAAAAGGCTAATAGAATTGTCTAACAAGACTGACCAATCAAGAGAGAGAAAAGAAAAAAAATAGAAAAAAAATATGTAGGACAACAATTTTAGCAAAGAAAAAGAACATATAACTACTATTAAATTAAATATTTTTACAGAAGAGTACCACATATAAATAGCACCATGTATAAATAGCATTAAGCCACTGAGGTTAAATGGACAATATTAAATGCTATTAAATGCCAGTAACAGTGACCAATTAGAAAAATATAAAACATAAAAACAAAACAAATATTAAAAATCATTCCATTCATAATAACATATTATAAATATGCTATATACAAATCTGCAGGTATATACAAATATACATATCTGCAGGATACCAAGCCAATCAAACATGCAACAAAAATGTGCATTTACCCTTATGGAGAAAATTGCAAAACTTTTTTGATAGACATAAAAGAAGATTTGAATAGAGAGAAAATTATGCCTTATTTGAGGGTAAGAAGGCTTGATATTTTTCAAAATGCCAATTCTCTCCATGTTAATACATAAGTACAATATAATTGTAATACAAGTTCTACCAGAGATTGTCACAGAACTTGACAAAGTGATCTGAAAATTAATTTGAAAGAGTAAAGAGCAAAGAATTTCAGAGGAGGTTAGCTGACAATTGCCGCTCATTTTATTCTATGGTAACATTTGCTGATTCTGAACTAGGATAAAAAAATCAAAGTCTGAAATCTGTGTAATCAAGTCCCAGATGAGAGAAGAAAGCGAATAGTAGACACAATATTTGAATAGGAAATAGTCACAAATTTTCCAAAATTGATGAAAGAAATCAGCCCCAAAACTTTAGAAGCTCAGCAAACACCAAATAAAAAGAGTACAAAGAAAATCAAGAAATTTCATAGCTCAATTGCTCCAGAGCTAAGAGAAAAATTTTAAAAAGAATTATGGGGGTTGGGAGAAGGCACATTACCTTCAAAATAGCAACAATAAGACAGATAGCTGGGTTTTCAATAGAAACTATGCAACTCAAATGAAAATGCAATGGCAACTTTAAAGTTCTCCCTCCCCCCACCAGCTTTATTGAGGTATACTTGACAAACAAAAATTGTATTATTTAAGGCATACAACTGATACTTTGATAAATGTATACTGTACATGTGAAAACAAGCTATTAAATAATTACCACAATCAAGGTAATTAACATATATATCACCTCACAGTTACCTGTGAATGTGTGTGTGTGCGTGTGTGGTAAGAACAATCAAGATTTACTCTCTTAGCAAATTCAAGTATATAATACAGTATAGGTGACATTACCTATAGTCACCAAGTGGTATATTAGATCTCCAAAATCTATTTATCCTGCATACCTGAAACTTTTTACCCTTTAACCAACATGTCCCCATTTCCCTCAACCGCCAGTCCCTGGAAATTATCATTCTACTCTTTGCTTTTATGAGTTCAATATTTTTAGATTCCACAATTTGATGGTGAGTACATGTGGTACTTGTTTTTCCATTCCTGTGACACTTCACTTAGTAGAATGGGCTCCAGCTCTGTCCAGTAAAATATAAAAGAAGGGCTCAGGTAGGCAGTGGTGGGAGGAAAAGGGGCAGGAGACCCTTGGTTTTCATTATGAACTCTTCTTTACTATTTGATTTGTAACCTTGTCAATTGATAACTATAATAAAAATATTTTTATTTGTTTTAATAAAATGATTACATACTAGAAAAGTTGAAGGATAACTTTACAGGTTCTAAATTCTTGGATGGCTTGATCTTATTTGACCTTGTGTTCCCAAGTCTAGCTTCAGTGCCCAGCATACAGTGGGTACTAAGTACATATTTATTATTTTTAAAATTGTATTTCCTAAAGATTATAGTCCACCTGATATCTCTGGTTTCTAATCACTGGCCACAAATTTACTCTGTTCCCTTGGACAAATCATTTAACTCTATGTTATTTCAGATTCCTTGTTTTTCAAATACCAATAATAAAACCTGTCTTGCCTACTTCCAAGGCTATTTTAAGTTTCAAACAAGAAAATTGGTATCAATATAGTGTTCTTGAATGTATAAACATATTGAAGAAATGTACAAAACCATTGGAAGACTGGGAAGAATTCTCAAGACAGTCTATCATCACTTAAACATCTACAGTCTATAGTTTTCCAGAACATTTTAATGACCATAAAAAAATAACTTATTTCCATATATGTGTCTTGAAACCTCTGAATATGGCTTATTTGTCTGGTGGGGTAGAGGTGAGAGTTGGGGAGTTATATTTTTGGGTAGAGATATTATGGAGAGTGGAATCTTTCATCATAGTTAAAAACGTTTTCTTAGGAAGAAATTTCTTAAGATGCCATGATGACACACTAACCAGTTTTTTTGGCAAAGATTCCACTGAACCAGTGATAAATATTATTATAGAGCAGTAAGAAGCATAACACTTTTTACTTGACTTAAAACCATTCTGGCTCTAGGACAGACCCAGCTCTCCCAAGAGTGAGGGAGGTGTGTGCTAAATAATCCAGGGAGGAGCAATGATTATACTAAGATATTGGGTATCTCTCCAAAGATTGTAATTCTGATATGAAACTATAAAGAGCTGGCCTAGGGAAGGAAGGAGAGGGTTAAGGAAAGAGGTCACCAAGTATTTGTTGGCACTGAATTAGTCACTTGGGTACTGAGTGTAATCAAAGATGAGACATGGTCCTTGCTTTCAAGGAATTTATAGGCTGAGACATAGTAACTTGGACACAACCAGCAGATTATCAACATGGGAGGAAATAATGAGACAGAAACATATGCACTAGTCATATTGGTCACATACAAAAGCCACACTTTTATAGTATATTATTTTTCTTTTAGCTATGAAGATGGAATGTTGCTAGGCTTGAAGAGTCTCTGTCCAGAAAGGGCATACATAGAAAAAGAAGTGCTTTTCCTCAAGCTGCTGAAATAGTGATAGAGCACACACTTGGTGATTTATGTCTCAAAGTGCCCAGAAATAATGCAAGTGGCCTCTTATAAATATAGGAAGTACACAGTTTATAATTTTGTTGTATTTCAAAAACTCACTTGTCAGTCAGCTATGGGAAAGTTGGTACTCATTTTCACATTCAAACAGAGACACAAATGGGGGTCATTTCTTTAGACTGGCCATGAGGGATTGTACAAATCCATTCTGAATAAGAAATGTTGATACTAATGATATACCAGAGTCTGATCCCTAGGTATAACTATCTGTGTGTGTGGGGAGCAGCCATAAAAATGCACCAGTTAGATCTCTTGCTACAGGGAGCACAATTGATCAGGCTCCAGCTGCAGCCCTTCTGCATTTACCACTGTGTTCATACCGAGGCCACATTTGCCACGAGCTGCTTCCAGTCAGTGACTGAGCACAGTAGCCAAGAATATGAAGGCAGGTCCATTCTAGCAAGTCATAAGACTCCTGCAGACAATTTTGGTTTGAGGACTTTCCATGGGCCTCGCTGAACCCTTTTTTGGAACTGTGTTGTAGTCTAAGACGCATCTTACCATATTCTCTTTCTTTTCCTCTCTCTGCAGACATTAGACTAGTTTGAAGGCTTTCTTAACTTTCACCAACTCCCTCCAGCCCCCAATCAAACTCTGGCACATCTAATCCTATCTTTAGTGTCTGCTTCTTGGAAGATTCAAACTACTGCAACTGATAGTGAAAATGGTCCAAGAAAACAGGCAGTAAGATGGGGACTTGGGACTGGATCACTCATCACCCAGCAAAGGAAAGGGGGCCATCCTGAATGGGACAGGTGGTCATGGGCAGTCCCTGATGGCTCATTTGCTAAAGATTTCACTAATGGTGATCTGAGAAAATAGTCAGGTAGAGGGATGTAGCTGCAATAATTCAGGGATTTAAAAGATATGGGGAGAAATGTCTACAAAGAGAACAGAGTTGTAGGTTACTATAAACTTGTATTGAGGCCCTGAAGAAAAATAATGAGAAACTGAGAGCAGTTAATAAGAAACTAATAGCTAATTGTGAGAGCCATAAGACTTCTCTGGTTATTAATATAGGGTCCCTTATATCCTGTGGTAGAAGAAGAGACACAGCAAAGGAGAACACTGAAGATCTGATAGAGTTACAGATCTTCAGAGACATCTGAATGCTTAATCAAGACTGGTCTGTTATGCTATCAGGACTCTGTTGGAAAAAACCTCAACCCTAAAATATGGGATAGGGACATTTGGATAGATGCCTCAGATATTGGAGCTTAAGATCCTCTTAAACCCCCAAAGCTTAGAAGGTGACCCATCCTTCCCTAATACAAGGTAGCACCTACCCTGTGCTTGTAAATACTGCAGAAGCCTCTTCCCTACAAGGAAACAGTTGATCCCTCAGGAGCAACCCCCCTACCTTCTCCCCCAACTACCAGGCTGATAAGGAGGATGAAAGTTAAGCATAACCCAACTAAGAAAATGAAAAGACTATGCAGTGAAAGAGTTGTGAGAATTAGCTAGGATGTGCCAACAAGAGCCAGGGATGTACTCCTGGGATTGGATTTTTAAGGTGCTTGATCAAGGGTACCAGGATGTAAGACTGGATAATCAAGAACTCAGTGAGGCAAACTCTCTACTAGAGTGATTTTTAGAAGGCTGGAAAAAGTAATGGCCATCTTGAGCAAAGTAAAAGTACCTGCATTGCCCTGGGATACAGTAGAGGGAGGTACATATAAGAGAGACTGAAGGAAGTGGCCGTGTTGGAATGGATATATTAAAAGGCCAGAAGACCCATCAGAGGATTTTGTTTCAGGAAAGAATCCAAAAGCCATCATTCACTAAGGCCATTAGGAATGTGCTAGTGAGAGGGACACAACATCATGAAGAAGTTCAATGATGGCTGTTATCTGCAGAGTAAGTTTGGCCTTGTCAATAACCATAAGGATGATGGTGGCGTTGGGGGTGAAGGTGAGCAATAGAGCCCAGGTGTCAGCGCTTAACTTCTAGAAGCCAAAAGTTGCAATTACCATATGGCTAATAAGGTCAGAGGGGCAGTCAACAGGGCTTGACCAGTAGGGAGTTGTAGAGCTGGTTAATATAACATGACATCCCCATGGGCAAATAGATACGCAGGCAACATGAATGTTACTTAACATCTATGATCACAAAAAGACAAGAATGGATGAGTGGGACGCTGAGGATGGTTGCTTCAATAAAAAGTCCCAATCCCTTGCTAGTTCCTGGTCCTGAGCCAATTTGCAGATCCAGAACCCATTGACTAAAAACGTGGCTAGGTATTTAGGAGTAATATTATAGCATTTGATATTATCAATATCATAATTCTCCTTCCCCAAAGGGACCTATGGCCATTTACTCAGGTGACTGTAAACTGAGGAAAAGGAAACACCCAGATATTTTGAGGAATATTTAAAACAAGGTCTAAATAGACAGTGATACATGGAGATCCAAAGTGTTATCATGCCCCCCCATATTAGAGTGCAACTTATGGAGGCCAGGTAATAAACAGAGTCCTAGAATTGTGCCTAATGCAAATTAGATGCCTATTACTTACTGATTGATTTGCTATAAGAATGCTTAAGGAAAATAAGGAGAAAAGTTGCATTCCTTGGACATGGTTACGAAATATAATCTTCCATGTACTATTTCTAGAGACAAAAGTATCATTAGAAAAAAGTGTTAAATATGAGAATTATTGCTAGGAGGCTGAAATTTTGTACAGGAATTTATTAGATACTAGAAATTTTTAGGAAAGACACTAGTTGCAAAGGAGATCATTAAGCTGAGGTAAGCTCATGAGGCCAGCAAAGAATTATGATTTATTAGAGAAGATCTATTTCCTCTTCTTGTGGGGGCCCTTAACTTCCACTTCACCTAACCCCATTTAAAGCTTACTTATGGTGGTAATCTGTTTCCAAGATCATAGCCAGAGGCATAGGAACCTCCACTCAGTAGTCAAGAACATTCTGTATGTCAGAAGTATTTAGTTCAGTAGGAACATATGCAAGAATCTATTCCTTTACAGTTTAAGTATTTTTCTACTATAGTATTATCTCCTTATATTTTACTGATATTTTTTAAATGATACTCTAGGCTTTTAATTGTCTGCATCTCAGGGGTTCTGCGGGTTCATTTCTCTAATTAGTACACCATTGATCAGAGGCACGGTTCTTAGATTGACTCTCTTTCTCTAAGCCAGTCCAGAAAGGTGGATAGGACTTAATCTTGGATAGTCTGCAATGATAAGTACCCCAATTATCCTGGTTTAGACACTTTTAGGGTATAGAGTAATGGTTTCCCTTATAATTTGTGGTTCCCTACTCTGAGCCCCAATTGGCACATGGAAATTACAAATTGAATAATCCTCATAAGACTTTAAAAACTCCTCTGGAAAGGGACATCTTGGTAGTATATATCAAATGCTTCAAAAAAGCATATGCCTGTTGACTAAGAAACTCCACTCCTAAATTTTTTTTCTAAGGAAATATATAAAACTAAGTGTAAAATTGCATAAGAATGTTCATCACAGCTTTATTTAATAGCAGAGACAGAGAGTGAAAGACTGACTAAATGTCCAGCAATAGGGAGTGAATAAATAAATTTATTGGATGAATTCAAAAAAGACACTACAGAAAAGTACTTTTTGACATGGGAAAAATATTAATATGTTGCTAAGTGAAAAACAGCAGACTGCAATACAATAAATATAATGTATTTTTGTTATAAAAATATTGCTGTTTTCAAAGTTTTCCACATTGGCTGCAATTCTGAGCTTTTTGTCTTATTCTAGCCTTAATGGAGATCTTTTGGATAAAAATTAACATCAGGATAAACATATACATATATATACTTCAAAAGTATTTTTATATGTCTGCACAGACATATACACCTTCATACATACACACACATATACAGTGAAAGGAGATACAGTAAAGACCGGAATAGAAAAGAACAAAATAATTGAATGCCCTGATCATCTTTTACAGTTCTCCTTGGCAAGGCTAATATAATATTCAAGAGAAAAATTCCTGTCTCCTCTACATATCAAGCAGAAAGCAGAAGCTAGACAACCACAGTTATTGAAATAACAACAACAGCAACCAAAACAAAAATAGCATTATGTTTAAATTATTGTGTCTCGTACCTGTTCTCTCTCTCTCTCTCTCTCTCTCTCTCTCTCTCTCTCTCTCTCTCTCTCGCTCCCACCCTCTGGCTTCTTGGCACTTGACTACATTGTTAATGTTATGCATGTGGGAGAAATCTCCTAAGTCAGCTACACAATCAGATCAGAACTCTGGTGGAGGCTCTTAAGAGGTTCCCACTCACCCCAACCCCCATTCGCCCAGTAATTGCATCCTCCTTTCTTTTAGTCCTCATGGCTCTGGCAGGTGAGGCAAGGGGCTGGTCAGGGGAAAGCAGCAGGGCAGATGCTGCAGTTTTAAGTAAAATCAGGTGTTGCCTTCCCTGAAGTAAGATCTGTACAATGTCAATCCTTAAGTAAGAGGTATTGGTAGCTGAACACTCAGCCTTCCCTTTCTGTGCAAGAAGTATCTAGGCTTTCCCTTTTTCTCTTATATTGCCCCATCTCCTTCATCTTCTTAAAGTTCATTGGATAAGAATTTCTGTTTTATAGATATTCATCTGACATGATTCTAAGCATGTTGGAAATGTGAAAGTTCTTGGTAATATAATCCACAAGTGTCAAATAAAATGCACTTTAATGTTGTTGGTGACTTAGGCTTCCACCTGTGGAGGGAATACAAAAGATTTCTTGGAGGAATGGGGAGAAACGGTTGAGTTCTGACTCTTCTCCATGTGCTGAGAGCTACAGGCAGAAACACAGCACACAAATGTGATAAAGTCAAAATATTAAATGGAGCTGAGAGAACATTCTTCAGGTTTCCTTTTTGTCCTGCTAGGTCAGTCTGGAACTATTCCATCACAGAATTACAATCCAGATTGCAGAAACGCACATGTGCTCATGCACAGCTGATGTATGATCATCTTTATTATGTCTGGTCTATTTGCATAATGTGCCTCAGCATATTCTGGGATTGAACCAACAATGGGAGAGATCTGGCATTCCCATCTTAACTAGGGTGTGGCTCCATTGGGAGAAATAGTCTCACTCTTATCTAAGGGTACCTGGATGAAACATGATCACCATAATTATTAGTATGGGGTCTGTGCAAGTGATTCTCTAATTTAGTTGGGGCAAATGTAATCTGTGATGAAGTCCAAGAATTCTGAGTTTAGTTGGTGTCTAAAGAGAAAATCAGTGGAAAAACCTCAGAACTTAAAATTCTGAAAAACTAAGCAACAATTATAGGGAAAGAGCACCGGTCTAGCAGCTACTGCGAAATCTTAACTAAGAATACTACATCACCCATTTGTCTTCATGTAATACTCTGTCTAGGCAATCTGATCCATCCTTTATGGCTCTACCCCCTACCTATATACTAATACTTTAGTCCCAAATTTAAATTTCCCGTTAAGGGTCCTTCTGAACTCCAGACTGGTCATGTCAATTATCTCTATCTGAAGGACTCACAAGAATTTCAAACAGTATGTGTAAAAAATGAACATATCAGCCATCCCAATAAACCTATTTATTTTCCTTAAATTCCCTAAATTGATGAATCACAGTCATTTCCCAGTAATTCTAGAAATTATCCTAGATTCCTCCCTTTTTATTACCTACCATAACCAAAGCTGGTCATCAAGTTAAACCTTTCCCAGATTTGTCCTTCCTCAGTCCCTACCACCAGTACCCTAATTCGGGCCACTGTATTATTCACCCATATAGCTGCCACAGCCTCCCCATTTAACAACTTTTAATCCCTTCTCTATACTGCAGCCTGGGGGGCTTTCTAAAAAGCATATCTACACATCACCTATGTAGTATTCTACATACTTAAACATATTTAAGCAGAATCTAACCATAAGGAAATAATCAGAAGAATCCATATTTAGGTGCATTCTATAAGAAAACTTGCCTGGACTCTAAAAAAATGTTGATGTCATGCAAGATAAAATATAATTAGGGGAAGTGTTCTAGATTAAAGAGGACTAAATAGACAAGAAAACTAAATGTAAGCATGATCCTTGTTTGGATCCAGGATTATTGGGGGTTAAGGGATGGGAACAGCTAACATGGACATTATTGGGATAATTAGGAAAAATTAGGATGTCAATTGTGTATTAAATGATATTAAATCAATAAATGTCAAGTTTATTAGGTGTAGTAATGGTATTGTAGTTATTCAGGAGAATGCTCTCATCGCTAGGAGATGCATGCTAAGGAGTGAAACCTGATCTGTAACTTCCTCTGAAGCAATTCAGCAAAAAATTACACAGATAAGTGATAAAGAGAGAAAAAGCAAAGTGTGGGAAAATATAAACAATTGATTAATCTAGTCTTTCAGTTTTCCTTCATGTTTAAAATTTTTCAAAACAAAAAATTGTAGAGGAAAAACAAGAGAGCAAGCAGCCAGTCACCACTTCTAAACTGTAGTCTTTCAGTTTTCCTTCATGTTTAAAATTTTTCAAAACAAAAAATTGTAGAGGAAAACAAGAGAGCAAGCAGCCAGTCACCACTTCTAAACTGTTCTTCCCATAGATATCTTCCATGTTACAAAAACAACTTGAAGTTCTTGGAGAGTAAAAAATAAATGGTAGAGAGGTCACCAAGGTTGAATTACTAAAGCCATTTACTCCCATCTCTAACAACTTCGGCAGGTTTAATTTGTAAGTGAGCACAATAACACAAGTTAACCCAAGACTGTAGCTAGATATTTCAACAAATTAATTCAAACCACCCATTTTTTTTTGCACATACAAGAATATAAAAACAATTACATGCAAACTCTCATTAAATATTAATAATAACCAGATAAGATACTTAGCTTACTTTTAGAGATGAGAAAACCAAAGGAAATGAAATTTAATTATGTCCTAGGGTCTTTATAACTACCAAATAAATAAGGTGCATTATTATGTGATACTAGAGATTTTGAAGAATAAACATATTAGCTTTTCGAACACAAGATGTTTGAATCTTTGTTTCTATTAGCCTTATTAATTTTGTTTGTCCTCTATGATTTTCTTTTTCCTTACAATAAAACAATTTTTAAAAAATAAACAACCCTATGTTAAGTCCTGATAAAATCCTTGTTGCGTTGAAGAGAGCAAACTGGAGGTTCTTTATGAAGGAATCCTTGTTTCCTGCCGTTCCTCTTCCCTTGTCACACCTTCTTTCTCCCTGTGCTATAGCCACTTTTAAGTACTTGCACTTACTTGAATGCATAGCTTCTCTCATTCCACCAGGATTTCTTGGTGATAGTTTAAATGAAGGGAAATATGATGTGGCCCTTCATAGCACAGGTATGCTTAATGCAAGCATATTAGACACAACCCCAGCCAAGACCATATCTATACATAGAAGGAGTAAGGAGACCAGGATTCTGCTTGTTGTGATTTCTTTCGAATTTGGTCTTGAGGTTTCTCTCTTGAGAGTGGCCATAATCCAAAATAGTTACTCTCTAGGAGAGCCCTGACTAGGAGGAGGCTCTCCTAGTTGTGTTTAGGTGTTTTGGTCAGGTGAGACAAAGAGGAGGCAGCACAACAAAACACATGAAATTACAGAAGCATTTTATTAATATTACAAATGCTAGCAGAAGAGGGTTGCCCATGAGGGCCAATGAGAAATATAGAGACTGCAGAGTGTCCAGAGACAGAAAGAAAAGATGAGAGAGAGAGATTGAGAGAGAGAGAGAGAGAGATTGAGAGATTGAGAGAGAGAGAGAGAGAGAGAGAGAGAGAGAGAGAGAGAGAGAGAGAGAGAGAGAGAGAGAGAGAGAGAGAGAAAGGGACCTGTGGGAGAAAACCTTTATTGGGATTCAGGCTGTTACTCAAGTAGGTTTTCCTCAGGAAGTTCTAATTGGTGGTGGGTTTACAGCAAGCATGCACAAGTTCTGTGGGGTCATACTGTGACTGAGAAGTGGTCCCTGGGGCTTATGTATGCAGTCCATGTGTAGTGTAAGGGGGGCAAGTTAAGTAGTTGGTATCTAGCTATCCCATAGAGAGGTAGTCACCAGGAGGTAGTTATATAAGTAAATAGTAGATCAACCACATTGAGGAACTGGGAGGAGGTAAAGAACTGGAAACTGTGTCAAGGGTGATTGAGTTCTGCTTCTGGTATGAGAAAGTTAAATTTATATTCAATATAGATAATAAGACAACATAAAATTATAAGAATTCACTACACTGCTTCCATACTGGCTACTTGGGCAAATCCTTTGTCCTCGCTGAGCCTCACTTAGCTTATCTATAAAGGAGATGGTAAAATTAGATGATCTCCAATGTTCATCCATTCTCTGCTCTCAATTTCCATGAATCTATGAAGTTGTTATAGATAAATCACAAGGGAGATTAAATTCTGGTAGAGAAGAGGTTTTCTCCTTTTAGTAGAAATCATCTTAAAGAAGTTGTGAAGATCAACTGAAGGATAAAGTTCTAAATCACACTCAGGTTTAACAGACTTCACTTATGATGTAACAGAAATCCAAGATGTATCATTTTTGAGATTTATATCAACTTATAAATGAAAATCTAAATAACATGGTGAAACAGATGTTAAGTGAGAGATTAATTTTAAGCTGTAGTATGAGATTCAGCTCCTATTTTGGTTACTGGGCATAACACAGGGTCAAGAGCAGGATTCTATGTACATGTACTGATGTGAATGTAGTTCATGAGAAGGAAAAATCTGTTTCTCAGTGTCTCATTTTCTGTCATCTGTTAGATGCAGAGATAAGCCATTAAAACCTCTGGGGAAGACTAGAGGCTAAAATCACTAATAAAGGAATACCTTGAATTCATTTAGTCTTTCCCTCTCTCTTCCAAAAGACTCAGAGCTCCTTTCAGACACTGAAACTGACACTTGGGTAGGGTGGAATCAATTATCATAAAGCTAAAGAAAGAAGACCTCTTATATTATTCAACTCACTCAATGTGAGCAATTAGAGCACAAGTAAGCGGAGGTACCACTTTTCACCATTCCACCCCTTTATTCGGAAAGAGCTCAGACAAGTAGTAATACCAGAAAAAGCTAATGTATTTACGCACACCATGGGCTCTGCTCTACCCACTTAAGCCCTATTAGTTTATTATCTTCAGAATTAGAAAATGAATATGTATTGTTCAAAAACTTTTATTTTAAAATGTGCTTTTAGATGTTCAGAAGCAAAACGAGTAAGGATCTTTTAAGACGATCTTGTATTCATTCATCTATTAATTCAACATTTATTGAATATCTAGTCACAGCATGCAATGAGTGAGGTAAAGGGAATATTAAATAAATAAGACACAGTTCCTAATCTCAAAAAACCTCACAAACTAGAAACCAGTCCTAATATTGGCTTTTAGTGGTGTATATCTTCAAGTCCAAACCACTGGAGTTAACTTATGTTTTTAACAAGAGGCTGACAGCTGACATCAAAGGGTAGGGAATTGTCTGATCTGGAAGAGACTTTCTAGAGAGCCACACTAGTTACAAGCATAAGGGTCACTCATAATATATTTTTTTCTTCATCAAGCTGTAATTTCCTGAGAAAAATTTTTTAAATAACATAGACTTGACATTGTTTTCTCTATAAGAATGAAAGGGTGAAAGTGAGGGAGAAAGAAAGGGGGATAAAGAGTGTATGTGGGAAGGCAGAACAAGAAGGGTGGTTTTGAGGTCTAGGTATGTACAAAGTGCTCAGAAAGCAAGCGATGTCTTCTTTCTGATCTATTATGGGCACATAGTTTAACAGCTGATGGCAATTTGCAAAACGCTGGTATAAAAATGAAGCTATTATCAAGCACAAAAGGTAGAAAATCTCTAATTCTTGGAGAAAATTTAGTTTACCAATTAGTGTTGGCAATGATTAATAAATAGCTAAATTTTTATTAGGAAAGTTTTTCATTTGTACCTAAGTGTTTATATTTTTTCAGTCTTGCTCTTTGTTATAACTTTTATACACGTAAATAATAGTAGTTAATGGGAGAGTCACAGATGCATGGTTAGAATTGGTTTTATTATATCAATAACAAATTGTTAAGGAAAATTATAAATCAACAGGATTTTTGCTTTAGAACTTTCACTCTAATATGACAGGGAAGATGGACTTGGGACTGGAGAGTAGAAAAGGGCTTGAGATAGAAGAGGAGATTCTTGTAATACTGTAGACAAGAGATAGGCTTTTGACTGGTTAGCTAGAGAAGATGAAAGAAGAAAGCAAGATAACTTCAAGTTTTCAATAGGAAAGGGGTTTGTGAGTGATGATATACTTCAAATAAACAAGAGCAAAATTTCTGGGAAAATTTCTCAGGTCTTTATTCAAATACCTCTTTTTCAGCAAAGACTTCTTTGGCAGGAAACAAAAATGGTATGATCAATGTACCATTTCCTCTTCCTGGAAAGACAGGAGGACATTTTCTGGCTTTCCTTATAGGTAGGGTGGGAGCAGGTGATTTAAGTTTTGGCAAATAGGAATGTGCACAGGAGTGATGCATCACTTCCAGGCCAAGGTACTTGTTGGATACAAATCCACCTTCCTATCTCTCTGCCCCTGGATACAATATGTCTATGTGGCAGCATCACAATATGGAGGAAGCCTGGAATTCTGAGTTGCTGCATGAGGTAATGAGTTGCCTATATTAGACTTCCTACAAATAAAAACTAAACTTTTGTTGAGCTAAACCACCAATATCTAGATTTAGTGCTACAGCACTAAATCGTAACTGATTTTGATTAATATCCTTTGCTTGGCTACCATTTCTAAAATTTCCATGAGCCTTTGCCCCCTCCCTTCAGAAAATAAACACTCACATATAGATAGAAGGAGGTAGTTTTCAAAATAATAAGATGATTGACAGAATTTCCTACTTTTTAAAGGCTGTATAGTATTCCATTGTGTATATATACCACATTTTCTTCACCCATTTATCTGTTGATGAACACCAAGTTTGCTTCCATATTTTTGGATACTGTGAATAATGCTGAAATAAACATGGGAATGCAGATATTTCTTAAACATATGAATTTCAATTCCTTTGGATATATACCCACAAGATGGAGCTGGATTACATTATGTTAAGTGAAATAAGTCAGGCACAAAGCGACAAATATTATATGATCTCACTTATACTAGAAACTAAAGAAATCAGTCTCATAGAGACAGAGTAGAAAGGTGGTTATTGAGGAATAGAAGGAGGGATGGAGAAAGGGAATATCTTTATCAAAGGGTATAAAGTCTTAGTTAGACTGGAGGAATAAGTTTCAGTCATCTATTGCACTGTATGGTGACCACAGTTCATCATAATGTAATATATATTTCAAAATCGCTAAAAGAATAGATTTTTAATGTTCTCACCACAAAAAAATGATAAGTTGGTGAGGTATGGACCCATGTTAATTAGCTTGATTGAAAATTTCTACAATGTATACATAGATCAAAATATCACATTATATACCATAAATATACATAATTTTGTCAATTAAAATAAATATATTAAAATAATATGGTATAGAATTTTAAAAAATGAAGAAGATAGATAAAGGAAGATAAAGACTAAAAGTTATTTCAGTCAATCAGAGACTCTACCCAAAGGAAGAGAAGTCATTTTATCAAAAAGACACCTGCACTTGAATGTTTACTACAGCACAATTCACAACTACAAAAATGTAGAATCAACCCAAGTGCCCATCAATTCATAAGTGGATTAACAAAATGTGATAAATGTATACCATAGAGTATTACTCAGCCATAAAAAATGATGAATTAATGCCTTTTGCAACAATTTGGATGCAACTGGAGACCATTATCCTAAATGGAGTATCTCAAGAACAAAAAGTCAAACACCACATGTGCTCTCTAAAAAATTGGAACTAACCAATGGGCACACATGTGCACAGTGGGAAGTAAAAGTCATTGGAAATCAAGCAGGGGGGAGGGGCAAAAACCTACCTAATGAGTATAAGGAACACTATTCAGGTGATGGGTACACTTATAACACTGACACAATACAAAAGCTATCCTTGTAACAAAAACATTTGTACCCCCTTAATATTTTGAAATAAAATTTAAAAAACAAAAGCTTCAAAAAACAGTGGCTTGGCTAGACGTGGTGGCTCACACCTGTAATCACAGCACTTCTGGAGGCTGAGGCAGGAGGATCACTTGAGCCCAGGAATTTGAGACCAGCCTGGGCAACATAGCAAAAGCTTGTGCCTACAAAAACTTTAAAAATTAGCCAGGCATGGTGGCATGTGCCTGTACTCCTAAGCTACTTGGGAGGCTGAGACAGGAGGATTGCCTGAGCCCAGGAGTTCCAGGCTGCAGTGAGCTGTGATCACACCACTGCACTATAGCCTGGGCCACACAGTGAGACCCTGTCTTTACAAAAACACAAAGATAGCCTTTAGTGTCAAATGATATAGAGAATGGCAGAACACGGGTAAAATACTGGGGGGGGGGCTGGTATGACAAATTAGATGTGGTAGGGCATGCTTTGCCACAAGATGGCACTCACAGTTCCTTTCTTTCTGAGTTTCCATCAATAAACATTCTGCAATTTTTTTATTGTCATAGAACAAAGAGACTATTTTATGCTTCACAACTTACCTATAGCATTGTGTTTCATGTGTTCTCACTTTCCTACAATTTATCATTGTTTTCCCCTTTAGAACATGAAGATATATAATAAATGCTGGAATTGACCGAGGTGGAGGGAGGGGGCATTAGAACTCAGAAAAGTGAATAAATGTAACGCTATTGCAGATACTCAGTACAAAGCCTTAGCAAAACGCTGTTGGATTAGACAATCAGTTTATGACTAATGAGCTTCAAGAAAACTAGGAATAGTGATGGAAATGGAAGCCACACTACCTGGTGTTAAGGACTGAGAATGAGATGAGAAAGTATAAGCAGTGAATATATAGAGACTTTATGTTTAGCACATCTGCTGTGAAAGAAAGGAAGGGAAATAGATGGACTTTTTCCTTCTAAGAAATTCTTTTACAAATAAGGGCTTGTTTGCCTTATACACAGGTTTCAAATATTTGACCAAAATTCCTATAAAGTGGCAGTCACCTCACAGAAAAAATATCTCTATAAAACAAATGCAGCTGTGTTGCACAGATATTTCTACTTAACTAAATGACCCCTTTAGTTCCTCAACATTATAGCACTTATTTCTTTTCAAAATAATTTCATAACTATTTCTCATATTATTTTTCACATTAAGTGAATGTTTGAATCACTCAAGGTCTATAAAGATCACAAGATTTGCCTAACATTGTATAGCTAAACAGAAACAGAGCTATAGGTCAAAGTTTTCTGACATCTAAACCCATACTCCTTCTACTGAATTATTCTTTCTGCCACTTGATTTCTGGTTTAGGATTTCTGCTTATCATTAACTTTATTTTTCTGGCATGCATGAAATGACAATGGCTTTCTGAAATTACCCGTTTTGAATAGTTTCCATGTTATCTCAGATATGTAACAGTTAAAAGTTACCTGTCTCCAAGACAGCATGGGAAAATATGCTCATTATCATCTCTGCTTTGTGTAAAGCTGAGTGTAACCTTGAGCTGAATTGAAAAGAACTTATAAATTACCTTGCTGTTGCAGAGATAAGATCTGGTACTTATTGTTTCAGGTGGATAGGTACTTTCACTAGAATACAGTCTTATCACACAAACCAAAAGTTTTCTTTTCTGCTAATAAAGCTAACCTTTACCCATTCCTTTTTCTTTTTTTTATCATCAAGGTGAAAATAGTATCAAATGTCTATATTTGTGTAAATCTAAGCAAAATATGATACCTTTCAACATAAGGAAGAATGAAACTAAGATAACTTTAGCTTCTTCTTCCCATTCACTTCTCCTACCCCAAATATTTACTAAAAAAAAAAATGGAGGGGCTTTCTATAGCTAGTTCTCCAATAACTCCATATAACCAAAACAAAAGAAAACTTCAAACTTGCTTTGTGGCTAGGCCTCCATGGGGAACAGTGTTCTTACTGAGTTGGAAAGAATAAAGGGTATTTTGAACTTACAAGTGCCTGAAAACATCATGTCTGCAAAGTGTGGTTGGCATTTTTATGCATTAAAAAGAGTCTAATGAACCCCAGCTCCATACAAATTCCTACTAAAAATGAAGAATGGGAAATGGTTCCTGCCACCCAGGGGTCAGAGTGGTGGTTATTGCCCCAACCAACTGTACAAAGGAGACCTGTCATTTATAGATAGTTCCAAAGTCTTGCATTAGCAAGAACACCATGAGGACTGGCCCTTACCCAAAGAATTTACTCAGAGAGACATTTAATATGGAGTAAATAGAACCTCAAAGAGAATAGCTTTGAAGGAAGGCTTTGAAAAGGTCAGAAGATGAAACGTGGAATGTTGTTACTTAGTGCCTATATTAAACAAATGCTTGCCTTAGCTCTTCTTCAGCATGTCTCAAAGTGTGGCAAAGTAATAATGACTTGCCCACTTTACAGGCAAAAAATAAGTTGGAATGTGAAATTTTTCATTAGAATGGGCCCTCAGGCCAACAGGTTTTTTTCAAAGTGTGTAAATGCCCTATTTCCACCAGCCTGGAGATCCCTTCCTATCTCAGAGACATATCTACTGCTCCATGAACAGTCCAAATCATTTAGATTTCAGATGTTTTCCCTTAACTGTCATCCCAGTTAAGTTTGGAAACTCTGTTCTCCCTAATGCTTATATCATGTACTATCACTGCATGCCCTTGCTTTAAGAAGAAAGTAACCAGTCACTGCTACCATTACAGCAGACAGCACTTTAGGTGTTAACTTTTCTGGGTTCATGGGCATTTTCTATTGTAAAATCTACTAGCTAATGAAATTAAATAAATGTTTTAGTTATATATAACATCACTCCCTACAGCTGATTTATTTTCTGCTGCTATTCATCTCTAGTCTTTATACATATAAATGTATTCATCCATTCAACAAATGTGACTTAGCACCTGCCATGTAACAGGTATTCTAGACAATGGGTTTATAGACGTGATCACGACAGACAAGGTCCTCCTGTCATGGACCTACATTTAAATAGGTAGGAATGGAAGAGTGGAGGGTGAGGGAGATGATAGGCAATAAATAAACAAGATAAATTTAGATAGTGATAAGTCCCATGAACACATGAAAACAGGTTAATATAATTGAGACCGGTGAAGAACTGCTTTTGTTTGAGTAGTCA
The DNA here is from genome assembly GCF_040939455.1 of Microcebus murinus. NCBI lineage: Eukaryota > Metazoa > Chordata > Mammalia > Primates > Cheirogaleidae > Microcebus > Microcebus murinus. The sequence goes on along the minus strand of NC_134117.1, from coordinate 27,223,959 downwards.
GAAACTACTGCCCTGAGGTGAGGTGTTGAAGCATCACATTTGAGCCAGGCCCTGAAGATCACAAGCCAACCATGCATAGATTTGGGAGGAGAATGTTGTAGGCAGGGAAAATAGCAAGTACAAAGATTTTGAAGCAGAACAAGCTTGGGGTGTTTGAGAAAGGAAAAGAAGGCCAAGATTGGTGAATCCTAATGAAAGGAAGTGGGTAGGACATGAGTTCTGAGAAATCCGAGAAGCAGGCTGGGGCTGCTAGATTATGAAGAAGTTGTACCTGGGGGATCTCAAGAACTATAAAGTTTTTGTTTTTTTTAACTCCTAAATATTTTAGTGTATATTTTATAAGATTAAGGACAATTATGAATGTATAATTACCTTAGTGACGAAATTTGTACTAGTAGAGCCATAGTATAATTATTGAAATCAGAAAATAATGTTGATATATTATCTAATTTATAAACCTTTCTTAAATTTTGCTAATGGCCCCCAAAATGTCCTTTATATGAATTTTATTGATCCAACCGAGGATCACACATTGCATTTAATTTTCATGCCCCTTTAGTCTCCTTTAATCTGTTCCTCATCCTTTGTCTTTCATGAACTTGACATTTTTTAAAAGTACTAGCCATTTATTTTGTAGAATGTTCTTCAATTTGGGTTTGTCTGATGTTTCCTTGAGACTGGATTCAAGTTATACAAGTTATGAAAAAGTTATCCTTTTCAACATAGCATATCAGGAGGCACACAATGTCAGTTTGTTCCATTACTAATATGCTAGCGGGTGGGATTTAAAAAATTGTATATTTTGCTAGGAAAAGATTGATGAATATGCTTTAAAAGATCGCAAAAATATAGTGTTAATTCTAAAACTGAAAGTATAATGTAGGCAAATATCTATGAATCAAAAGAAAATACAAGAAGGCTTCCTTACTTGTTCAAAACTCTGAATATAGCCTTGTAAAAAATCTCAAGAGTCATTAAACATTAAGAAAGAAAAAGATAAAGAACAGAATGTGTTATTAATTGTAAGGAAAAATACATGTTTACAAACTTCTAATAATTAAAAATACTGTGATTTTGAATATAAATCTACATGGTTAAATGAAAGAGACTAGATATTTAGGTAAATAAGTTGCTTTTACATAGGCAATGTGAAAAGGAATTGTTGAGTATTTATGAAATTGAAATTAGTTTAGACACCCAGTGACAATCAAAAGGGTCTCCAAAATATTATTTTCCTCCAAATGTAGTACATAGTTTATTTTGCCACGAATAATAGCTAAAAGCAAACAAACAAGAAAAGTGTGGTTGGATATTTTATCACTAGGAATAATAGGAAAGGAAAGAACCAAAAATCCAAAGTCTATATAGCAAATATTAATATAAGAAATGAGAGAAGATGGGGATTGAGCAAGAAGTTCTGTAACATGAGTTAACTTGTCCACTTTATGATTCAGTCCATACCCTTGAGGGCATGGACTATAGTTGTTCTCTGGTATAATTTTCTTTATCAATCTCTCTTTTAAAATACAGTATCCAGAAATAAAAGCAAAACTCTGTATGAGACCTGACACATACAATAGGACTACTGCTTCCATTTTGATCACTATACCTCTATTAGTGCCTGAGTTACTTTCAAAACTAATCTGAAGAATTTTAGAGATGAAGAACCAAGACTCTCATCAGGTCTGGTTACCTCAGTTTTCAAATGAGGAAAATGAAGTGCATTAAAATGAACTGATTTTACCCAAAGTCACCCCAACAGTGACACTACTGATGAGCAACCAGTTTAGGATTAGAGCTCAAGAACACTGATAGAGACATTGTAAAAACATCATTATCAAAATAACACCACCAAGGGAGTTTATGGGACAGAGTAAAGGACTTAGAGTTAGGAAACTTGTATTTGAACCCCAGCTTTGCCTCTTATTTCCTGTAAGACCATAGGCAAGGTTTTATAGCTGTATATAAAATGGGCATAATAAGATTTACTTCATAAAAATGTTTATATATACTCTATGTAAAAGTGCTTTATAAAATATTAAATATTAAAACTACTAGAATGTATTATGATGATGATGATTGCATAGTCACTACTTGGTTAAATGGTTACAATATCTTTCAAGTAACTAGATTTCAAGTAACTAGTTATGTGGATCTTGTGTAACAGATATTTATGTCCATAATTCTCATGCTTCTGAAAAGATGCTACATATGTTTAAATGTGCCTTTAGATAGTATTTTTTAACTTTTAATCATGAAAAATTTCAAACATATACAAAGCAAATTGAGTATAATGAATCTCAAATATCTACCATCTAGCTTCAATATTTTCAAAATTCTGCCATTCTTTTTTTGTATTTGGTAAATTATACAAAAAGTTTACCATTTTAATAATTTTAAGGGCATGGTTCTGTGGCATTAAGTACATTCACATTTGTTGTGTCTGCTATTCTTACATCATCTAAACCTCCACCCACTCCCCACCTATCCAATAAATAATTATGAGAATCTTACTTTTTAAAGCAAATATCTAACACTTGAATTTTTATCCAAATTTATATGTAACCTTTTTGCTGTAAGCCTGTTCCCTCTTCAACAAAATGAGTATCATAGAACCTCTTTCTCAAAGTTGTTGTAAAATCTAAAGTTTGCTCTGTAATATCATATAGTAGTTACTCACTAAATGTGAGCTCACTTTCTCCCACCATTCATACGGTATGACTATTCTCAGAGAAGTTGTATTGAGAACATGATGGATTCCACTTCACTGATGTGATGGCTCTCAAGTTTTCTTTGGAGTATTCTCTTGACATTTCTTCATTGTTCCTTTGCACCTTATCAAGGGGGGACATACAAGTCTAAGTTCCTTATATAATAGTGGTCTTTGTAGAAAAGTAATAAAGAGTTCTTCATATCTTGGTGATAGTATTTAATAAAATAAGCTCCAGTAGCGTAAGGGAGAAGTTCCTCAAGTCATTGCAGCCAATTTTCAAGTGTATTGGTGGGCAATTAGAAAACACCTTTGACTTCCCTTTATTCATAGAGTCACTGTGGAGGACACAGGAAAATGCTGACTTTCCTCTTCTGGATCACTGCTCTATCTAGGTTTTGTCATCTATGTCAGGTTCTTCTCAGCCTCATTTCATCCTTTCGCACAGTAAATGGAGAAATATTCTGATACCTACTCCTCTGCTTTGAGTTCTTTAATAAGCACCAAGAATTTCAAAAAGCATTTGAATGGCTTCAGCCTACATCTCTATATTATATACTCTAAAATCAACATCTCCAGCCAACAATTCTCTGATTCAAAGAATCTTCTGAACTCCGAAAGGAACATATTCAAAACTAAACTCAACGTCATCTCGTTAAACTCTTTTGCCCACCCAGAAAGCCTCTGTTTCTATTGATGACCATCACCCTCTTGGTCATACTATTTTAAACCAGAGCCTCATCCTTCATTTTTTAAACCCCTTACTTCCTAAATCCAACTCAACTCCATGAAGAGTAATTCTTCCTTAGAAATGTCTGTTTTATTTGCTCTGCTCTTTTCTCACCTCCACTAATGGGAGCATTACAACTTCACAACCTAATTAATGCAATAGTTAATGTAGTCAATAAAATATACTTTCTAGCATATAATGTTCAATCAAGAAACCAGAATTCTGGACTCTTTTAGGAATTAAGTGAGAGTCATGCCTCAGCAGCCCTTCAACTAACACTTAGGAGAGTTTAAAAAGACATAAATCCTTTTTCTGAGCCAGAAAAAACAAAGTTCTCTTTATTGGTAAAGCATGTTATTTTATAACTAGGTCTGAATAATGCAAACATCTGATAATCTTTAGAAAAATCACACCACCAAAATCTGAGTGCAATCTGGGCCTTCTCAAATACAGCTCACATTTCCCTAATTTTTACGGTCTCTGTATAAAAACTTATATTCCCATTATTACATTTAGAGAGCCCTTCAAAGGTGTTATAAAGTTCTAGTCTTGATAGTCTCCAATTAGTGTCCTAGCTACATAGCTCTGAAGTTCCAGTTTACTAGCTTAACATGCAAGCTAGCACTTATCTTAACTCAGAACACTTATCTCTAATGACTGGTTTTTATTAAAACCAAGCCCCCAGCTACACAACACAGCTAACTTACAGATTTTAGTTTTCTCCTTAGTTTTTCTCTTACAATCTAGTATAGTCCAGATATCTACCTTTCCAGGTGACTCCTCCTTCAGAGAATATTCCAAATGACATTCACTCACTCCAGTGCTCTGGGGCTCAACATTTTGATCAGAAGCATGTAAAGACATCTTTACAATTATATTCACTATAGTTGCATTTGATTAGCAAAATCTTAGTGATAACTTTGATGTCAATTGATAAGTGGATAGAAGAATGGGTGAGTGTATACATGAAAGAAAATTTCCACAAGTTGAAAATTGTTAACATTTAGTGATGGGTTCATTTTATAATTCTCTCTGCATTTTTGCATACATTTAAAAGGTTTTCCATAATCAAATGTTTTAAAAATTAAGCTACTATTAATATAATGCAACCACTAGAAATAATTAAAATTGATCAATCTGCACTCAAAGATATAGGATTTTTATGATATATTGTTAAGTGAGAAAGCAAATTGATAAACAATAAGGGTAGTATGGCTCCATTTTGGGATTTTGAAAGCTTTCTCTGTATATATGTGTTTATGGGTATATATATTTATATATCCACAGGTAAAAGTCTGGACAGAGACCCACCAAACTAACAGCTAACTCTGGCAATTAGGAGGGGTAAGAATGGATGATCATGTCTTACTCTATATATTGCAATAATTTTTACAACCAACATCTACAAATTTAAAAAATAAAGAAAATAATAATATTAACAACTAAAATATTTAGTGCTAGATGGACCTGGAGGATTTTATTCTTGGGAGCATTAAATACTAAGGAATATTATAGGTATATGTCTGTACTTCAAAGCTTGCTACATATTGAAGGTGAAATCCGTTTATCTGACCTATTCTCTCAAGGCATTGACTTTAATTAAGTGCTTTTCCTAACAATCTTATCTGGGACTGCCTTCTGTTACTTTCTGGCAAGGTTTTACTTAATTCTTTGATCTTTCCTGTTAGAGGCAGAGCAGATGGAGGAAAACCATAAAAGATTTTCTTGCCCTTTAGTTTAGTCCAAATTCACAATTTTTTTGTAAAATCATGATCGAAGTCAATTTGTGTTTCCATAGCAACCAATAGCTACTAATTGTCTGCTTGGTCCAAAGACACTACTACTCCCCTAAAGAGAATTTGCAATTCTCCTTGTTTTTGCACCGCTGATTCTTATCATCTTAGGGTCCAAATTTCCCTGCCTTTAACTCTCTCCCCACCCATATCTGGGTAAGGTGTCTTCCTCTGTCATAGCAGTTGTCATACTATAGTGAAATTGTTTACTTATCTGACTCCCCTGTAAGACTATATGTGGGCTGCAACCAGGGGTGCATACAGTTTTTGTGGGGCCTCAAACTAATATAATTTGGGGAGCCTTTGTTAAGAAAAGAATATAAAATCACAAATACCTAAAACATATATATTTATTTGGAATGAGAAAAGAAATCACAATAGCCTCTGGAAGCTTTAGAGATTATGATCTTTCTCTTCTGAGGCTTCTTGAGAAAACTGACAGAAATGCTTAAATAGAAATGTATCCTGATTGTAACCTGGCTTTCCCTTTCTGTTACTAGCACTCACAAAAGTTGTGCAAGTGAGGGATCTTGAAATATAAGCTTTATTAACTTCGTCATAAATCTATGTCTGACTTCTTCATTGGTGTATTCTTAGAGCTCAGCACAGTGCCTTATGTATGTTAGGCCCTCAAAATATAGCCATGATACAGGAAGGCAGGGATGAATAGATTAGTCCTCCTCTTACAAAATCCTTGCTACAAACCCTTCAATGGCTTCCCATCGCTCTTAAAACAATACTACATAACCCAGCTCTTGGCTTCTTCTCCAACTGCATCTTGGTCTCCTCTGTCCTTTACTATCTATACTCCAAACTGCATTGGCCTTCTCTCACTTCCTTAGGACCTGTTCCGAGGTGGTTTCCTTTGCCTAGACCCTTCTTACCATCCCAAACCTCAGTTCTTATGCTACCTTGTCAAGAAAGACTTCTAGTTTAGGCTAAATTTCCCACTCATCTGTATTACAGCATTCTCTACTTCTTCAAAACACTTTTCACAATTGTAATTACAGAGTTCTGTAAAAAGTAGTTTAATACCTATTTTGCTACTGTAATGAAAATTTCATAAATGTTGAGGTCCCACTGTGTTTGTTTATTCATTGTTTCCCCAGTTTACCACAATGCTGTGTACAGAATAGGTGCTCAGTAAATATTTGTAGAATGAATGAATGAATGAGGACAAATGCCCAAGAGGACGGAACTCTCAGTATGTATCAAAGGAAATGTATCTAGGATCAAAGATATCCACTGGCCAAAGGGAACAACAAAAGATTTCATAATAGCTAATATTTATTACTTATGAATGCTAGGCTTTGTAGTAAACTCTTTATATGCAATTATTTCATCTGATCCTCAGAACCGTAAAAGTAGATGTTAGAATAGCTTATTGATTTCTATAAAAATTCCTACTGGATTTGCATTGGGATTGAATTCACTCTACACATCACTCTAAGATCAGACTGACATCTTAATGAGTATTGCAAACCATAAATACAGCAAATATCTCCATTTATTCAGGTATTCTTTGATTTACTTTATCAGTGTTTTATAGTTTTCAGTATACAGATCTTATAATTTTTTTTAGAGTTATACCTAATCATTCTATGGTTTTGTGTGGTATTGTAAATGATACTATATTTTTATATTTTAATTTCCAATTGTTTATTGTTATGATATAGAAATACAATTTATATTGACCTTGTATCCTGCAATCTTACTAAACTGACTTGATTCCATCGATATTTTTATAAATTCTTTGAAATTTCCTATACAGTCACATTATCTGTGAATAGAGACAGTTTTATTCCTTTCTAATCTATTTTCTGTTCATTTCTTTTTCATGCCTATTGCCCTGTTGATAAGGAGTAGTAAAATTAGATGTCCTTGCTTTGTTCTTTATTATAGGGAAAAAAATTCAGTCTTCCTCCTTTAAGCATAATGGAAGTTTCTGCAGTTGCTCCTTATCAAGTAGAGAAAATTCCCCTGTATTCTTAGTTTGCTGAGAGTTTTTGTCATTAATTGATTTTGAATTTTGTCAACTGCTTTTCCTGTATCTATTGAGATGATCTTATGATTTTGTTCTTAAGTCTGAGAAATATTGATTTTTTTAAATGTAGAACCAGTCTTACATTCTCTGAATAAATGCCACTTGATCATGATAAATTATTCTTTTTGTGTATTTTAAAATATTTGTATTCAATTTGCTAATATTTTGTTGAGGATTTCTGATTCCATGTTCATGAGGGATATTGATATTTAGTTTTCTTATAATTTTTTGTATAATTTTGGTATCAGAGTGACACTAGCCTCATAAAATGAGTTAGGAAGCCCCTTCTGGTTTTTTTTGACAATTGGTGCAGAATCAGTATTACTTTTACCTTATATGTTTGGTAGAATTTGCCAATGAAACAATATGGTTCTGAAGGTTTTGTTGAAAGATGTTTATTAATTCAACTTATTTCTTTAATAAATATAGTACTAGTCAGGTTATATATTTCTTACGTAAACTTTAGTAGTTTATATCTTTAAGGGAATTTGTCCATTTTACCTAAGTTCTCAAATTTGGGGGCATATAATTTGTGTCTTCTCTATTTTTTTTCCTGGTAATTTTGGCTAAAAGTTTGTCAATTTTTATTGATCTTTTAAAAGAATAAGCATTTGCTTCATTGATATTACTCTATTTTTATTTTGTTCTCAATTTCACCAATATCTATTCTCACCTTCATTATTTCCTTCCTTCTGCTTGCTTTGGGTTTAAATTTTTCTTCTTTTTATAGTTCCTTAATGTTAAAGCTTAGCCCTTTGATGCCTACATAAGTATTTAATGCTATAAATTTCCCTCTAAGCACTGCTTTAGCTGTATCCCACGAATTTTAATATACTGTATTTTCATATTTATTCAATTTAAAATATATTTAAAGTTCCTTTGTGACTTCCTCTTTGACATGTGGGTTATTTAGATATGTGTGGTTTTAATTTACAATTATTTGGAGAATTTTCCAAATATCATTCTATTATTGGTTTCTGGGTTAATTCCATTATAGTCAGGGAACATACTCTGTTTGATTTCAGTCCTTTTAAATGTATTAAAATTTTGGCCTGTATTTATGACTCAGAATATGGTCTGTCTTGGTGAATGTTCCCTGTGTACTTGAAGTGTACACATTTTGCTATTGTTGGATGGAATGTTCTATAAATGTCAACTAAGTAAAGTTGGGTGATAATGTTTTCAAGTCTTATGTATCCTCATTGATATTCTATCCATTTAGCCCATAAAATACTGGAGAAGAATACGGAAGTCACCAAGTAGAAATATAAATTTGCCTATTTCTCCTTTCAATTTTATCAGTTTTTGCTTCATATACTTTGAATCTCTGTTGTTAGGTGCTTAAACATTTAGCATTGCTTTTTTGTGTGTGTGTGTGTGTGTGTGTGTGTGTGTGTGTGTGTGTGAATCAACCCCTTTATCACTATGTGTGTGTGTGTGTGTGAATCAACCCCTTTATCACTATATAGTATATCTCTTAACCCATGGTAATATCTCCTGTTATGAAGTCTACTTTGTCTGCTATTAATAAAGTCACTCCAGCTTTCATTTGATTAATGTAGTTCTTTCTCACAAATCTACTCAACAATAGCAAGAGAAAATGTTATATTGATATCAGACAGGTTTCAACCACAGAACAAGTTTCTTATGGGCTACACTTGCTCCTCCTCAATCCATAAGAAGTATTGTTCAGGGAGAATGATAAATGAATCAGGAGTTACTCATAGGAGATTATCTGGGAGTGATTCTGACTTAACCTAAATTTTTCTGACTCCTATGATTTGGAAATGGGAAAAAACAGGAATAAAGAATTCCTGGAATTCTCCAGGAATTCTCAAACTTTACTGTATAGAGGAATCACCTGTGAACACCTGTCAAAAAGACAGATTTCTGAGACACACTCTCAGAGATTCCTGGGCTGGTAACCAGGAATCTACCAAGCCACCTCCAGTGAGTCTGATGCAAGTGGTCCATGAACCATATATGAGGAGTACTAGCCTGCTCTGTACTCTCTAAAGCAAAAATGCCCAGAAAAGCAAATATCATACAAGGTAAATGCATAATTTAAAAATTCTTTGATAGTCCTATTTTAAAAAGTAAAAAAGAAGAAAACATAAAATTAATTTCAACAATACATTTTCTTTAGCTCAGTATATCTAAAATATCATTTTGACATGTGGCACTGGCTACATTTCAAGCACTTGGTAGCCACTTGTGGCTAGTGGCTACTGTAGGGAACAGCAAAGATTTTAAGTGATATTGTTCAACTTCTTTGATAATGACAATCACCTTAAATTTTTCCCTTTTTTTTTTGTTTAAATGCTTATTAAATATGTAGATTAATAAGCTTCTCCCCTAAAAATTCTCATTCAATAGGTTTGGGTGGGAAACCCCAAGAGTTTGTGCCACTGCAGGTGATTCCTATTTTCAGGGAAGTTTGGGAATCACAGCAACAGGGCATGAAACAAAGCTCATTTGGGCTCTCAGGCAGATATTCTCTATAGGATCCATGGGACCAAACTCATGATAAAGAAATCCCAGAACATGAAAGAATTGTCAGTCTTGGATTTCTCTAGCTCCACAATTCTGTTTACTTCCCCTTACCACAAGGATATTTCTATTAACTCCAATGACCTTGCTTGCTTTCTCCCCGAAAAACTGTTTTCTGATCTATCATTCTTACCAACAGGTAAACAACTAAAATACGTATCATTCATGGCAAGACTTGGGCCATCTCACCTCAAACTTGGACCAAAGACTCATGATCAGAACTTCAAATTTTTCTTCCTATAAATTAGAAGTTACATATCATTTTGGGTCCTTAAACTAAATCCTATAGGTACAAGAAGGATGTCTCTTTTTTAGGTAGTGTCTCAGTCATTAGCTTGACCATGCTCACCTTAATGAGAAACTTCAATTCATAGGCTTGAAAATATTGTGAAGTTGAGTAGGAATTGCTGATCTTAGGATCCCTAAAATCACTGCCTTCTCCATCTAAGTAAAAAAGTGGCCCTACCACCAAAGGTTGGATAGAACGAGATCAATTATGGCAATGTTATGCAAGAGTAGAATATAATGTTTAAGGACATAGGTTCTGGAATCAATTAGTCTGGGACTAGGTCCCAACTCTACTGCTAACCAGCTACAGCTTAGGCTAATTTTCTCTGCTTCTCTATGCCTCATTTTTATCAACTTGAAAATGCTTTGCAGAATTGTTGAGAGGTAAATTACACACACACACACACACACACACACACACACACACACACACACACACACACACAGAGTTTCTCCTAGTAAGGACTCAATATGTGATAGCTATAGTTCTAAGAATGGTTGCTTTCCCCTCACAGCCACAGGTCCTCTCATAATCATCAGAAGAAGCCAGATGATTTACTGATGATGCAATGACCTATTGTGAGCTCTATTGTATCTGGTCCTGTGCTCATGATGCATTTTTCAGTCACCTTTCCTGTAATCAATGGACAACTAAAAATAAGTTAGGTACTTTGAAACAATGCTACAATAATGCATTTTTGTGTTGAGCTGATTCTCTATGGATCTGACAAAGTTAAAGGATATAAAAAAGTTATCATTTCTCCTAAGGAATAATAAATGCCCTAAAATAATTAAATCCATTTTATTAGCTATTTTTATTTTAATGGAAAATCCTTTATTTTATCCCATGGGTTCCAAATTACTATCTCTTCATAAATAATCTTATTTGTTACTAATAGCATTTATAAGACAGCATTTTCAGTATGGCAGTTCCCTGCCCTTTGTATTTTGAATTAACAAATGGTTATGTTCATTATATTTTTTGAATGGTATTCTTTCTTTCAATATGTTTTTGCTTCAATCAACTAGTATCTTGAGAATGTTAAGATAACTAATTTGGCCAGATTTTCAGTCAAACATTTAACTCAGAAGTAGAGCATGGTCCTTATATTGTTATGCAAAGAGAAGAGAGACTACTGACATTTGTTATGCAACTGCTAAGTGTCAAATAATCTTAACTAATTTCAACCTCTTCAGGTAATTTCTACTATTCTCATTTCAAAAAAGGTGAAACTTAAGTCTAGAGAGGCTAAACACCTTATCTGAGGGTTACCCTGCTAGTAAATGGTGGAGCCCAGCATTTGAATTTATTTTACCCAAAAAGCCTTTCCCTTTTCACTACTCCCTTATAAATGTTAACAAAATTAGTAAATTTTCACAGATTCAATTTATCAAATTTATTACTAAGTTTTTGTTGTTGACGCTATTGAAAAAATTTTTGCTAAAATTTTATCTTCCAGTTATTTGTGGCTAGCAAATAGAAATATAATATTTTTGCATATTGACTTTATAGCCTACAATCTAACTAAAGTCACTAGTTCTACCAATATTTTTGTAGATTATACAGCTCCAATTATATAAATATAATTGTTTATTTCTCTGTTCTACATCAAGTAAAAATGATCATATGAATTTTCATCAAATATAGAAGATATGAATTATGATCAGGCTAATAAGTCTATCAAAGAATGACTTTGGGACCCCTTACAGAGACAATCATCAACACAAGCAGGTGAAGTGAAGCGCAAACCCACCTGACTGCCTTTCCAAAGGGAAAGGCAACACTTACTAAGGAGACAGAGAAAACAGCCAATTAAGGAACGCTTTAAGGGCAGACATACCAAACTGCAATTTATGACCTGCTTGTCTTTTGGACAACTCCATGTATTATGATGCTCCATGGTGAGAGGCCACAGAGATTTATTTAACTATGACAGACAATTCTCTTCAGCAATAGGCAAGTCATCCAATAAAATAAGCATTATTTACTTTTTCTTAATGTTATCTCTGCCTTTTCCTCTTCATCACCCAATATAATTTGTTATTATGTTATACATTGTGGCTGACTAATTTTAAAAAACTTGGAGATTTCCATTCTTAGTTATGAAGAGTCATGCTGTGTCAGACCAATCTTTCTGCTGAGAATAACTAGAAAGATTGGATTTAAAATAAATAAATGAATAAAATAAAAATTAAAAATCAGTTTGAATTCATCATAGAGTTGCCAAGACAGTCAAGATGTAAGAGGTAGATCTATGAAAGAGTCCCTAATTGAGGTCAGCTGAAGATTCTTTCATGGCTTTCCTTCAAAGTATTTGCTGATTCACACGCAGTGTGGAGCCAAGAGACTGAATAGTCAAGGAGAAAGCAATAGCTAAAAGGCTAAAACACTGAGCACAGTTTTCAGCAATCTGACAGTGCTGAGATATAAATACAGTACTTGTAGTTTAGGAGAAAGTGTGCTGGTAAATTTCCTGAGTTTCCTTTTGGGACCACGAAAGGATGCAATTTAGGAATAAGAATGAACCAGAGATAAAATAGTCCTCACAAAGACAGAAACAAACTTCAAGTTAGCTTGGTTATAACCTGGATTAATGCACTTGGCCTTTACTACTCTGAATGCTAGAAGCAAAGTAAGTATTTATGGAGGAAAGTGACATTCAGAGTGTGATGGTTTGTGTTGTGCTAACTTGGTTAGGCTGGAAACTACAGTTCTCCAAACCCTCTGCCCCATATAGTTCTGGGTTACAGTTGGCCAAAAAAGAATGTATTTAAGATTTGAAAGGCAGATGGTAAGCAGCAGCCGTTATAATTTAAAAGTTTATTTTATGGTTGAAAGTGGTTCTTGACAGATGCAAAGGTGCCCATGGGTTCCAGCTTATGCTCGCTCCCTTCTGGGAGTATGGGCTTCAAAATTTGCAAAGTAGTAAAGCAAACAACAAGAGCAGCACAAAAGATGGGAAGTGGATAAATAGGTTTAAAGTATTTTATGCCCAGTAAATTTCATTGCACAGTAAATTCTAAAAGTACAATTTATGTTGTAAAAGAAAATGAAATGATAAGGCTCAAGCTTTCTAAAGTAGAGTTGGGAGATTGTGAGAGGATTGCACTCATATCTGCTAACGGTCAAACCAAGAAATGTTCCAAAAAAGACTCGGATAAACAAATGAAGTCAGTATCTGCTGGTTTTCAACATCTTTCAGCTGGGAGTACCCTAACTATCTAACCAATCAGAATGTGTTTGCAATTTTGGATTTCTGCCCAGCCAATGAATTGCCTGAGAACACAACTTTTTGTGGAAATCCCCCCATAAAACATTTCTCCTGTGCTTGCTTTGTGTGACTCTATTCAGAGCTGCCCTGACTCGGTGTACCTGAATTGCAATTATTTGTTTACCAAGTAATTGCTATTTCCTGACCTTCATGTCAATCTTTTATTGGTTAACAGTATCATATACTAATAAGAATACATGCTATAATTTCAGGGATAATCACTAAAACACATTAAATAATGTTTACAAAAACAGCTAATAGAGGGAAGATGAAATACACATTATGAATTTTAAAATTTAAGGAAAAGAAATGAACAAAAAAGAGGATAATTAGAAAATAAATAAGGTGTAGATGTAAACCCAAATATAACAGTAACAACATTTAATGGAAATAGACTAGTAACTCGAATTAAAAGACAAAGACTGTCAACCAGGCAGAAAAATAAAACCCTGTATATATTAATGAAAAAGAGACAAAATTTATATGGATAGGGAAAGAATAAAAGTAATGGGATGGGGAAAAATGCTATGCAAACACTAACCAAAGAAAGTGTGTATACCTATATATTAAATATTTATGTCAGATAATGAAAACTTAAAGATCGTGTGGTAGGCTGAATAATGGCTCCCCTCTCCCAGCCAAAATGTTCACATTCTAATTCCCTGGATCTTATGAATGGTAAAAGGGATTTTGAGATGTGATCAAGTTGAGAATCTTGAGATGGGGAGATTACCCTGGATTATCCACGTGGGCTTGAGATATAATTATAAGTCTCTTTGTAAAAGGGATACAAGAGAAGTCAAAGTTAGGAGGCAATGTGACAAAAGTAGCAGAGAGAAAGAGATTTGAATATTTAATGGTACTGCATTTGAGGATGGAAGAAGAGAACCAACCATAAGCCAAAGGGTTTAGGCAGCCTCTGGAACCTAAAACATCAAGGAAACACTTTCTCCTGGATCCTCTGGAAGGAACAGAACCCTGGTAGACCTATTTTAGACTTCTGATTTCCAGAACTATAAGATAATAAATTTGTGCTGTTTAAAGCCATTAAATTTATGGTGATTTGTTACAGTAGCAATAGAAACAAATATAAATTACTATAGAGAAAGATAAATAATTATTAAAAGGGTAAATCCACCAAGAAGATATAATAAATCTAAATTTTCATGTTCATAAAAACATAGCCTTAAAATGTATATTTAAAAAAACTACCAGCATATATAATCAAGTCCATGAATCACAGTGGGATGTTTTAACACACCTCTAACGGTAACCTTCAGAAGCAGATGGAAACTATCAACAAGAATATATTAGATTTAAAGAATATAATCAGCAAAATTCACCTAATCAATATTTATAGAATTCCAAGTAGAAAAAAGCATGCTTTTCAATCAACATTTACCAAAATAGAGCACATGCTGGGTTACAAGGCAAATCTTAACAAATTGGAAAGGATTGAAGAGTATGTTCTCAACAATGAAATTAAATGAAAAAGATTTTAAAAGATAACTAGGAATAATGCAACAGTCTTTTAAATAATCCACAGGTAAAGGAATAGCTCAAAAGGGAAATTAGAAAATATCTTGAATTGAACAATAAAAAAATAAAATATAAGCAGAGGACATAAACAGGTGGAAAACTATACCATGCTTGTGGGTCAGCAGAATCAACATTGTTGAAATGTTTATACTACCCAAAGTGATCCACAGAGTCAATGCAATCCCTATTAAAATACCAACATCTTTTTTCACAGATATAGAAAAAATAATTCTACACTTTGTGTGGAACCAGAGAAGACCCCATATAGCAAAAGCAATCTTAAGCAAAAAGAACAAATTGGGAGGTATCAATTTACCAGACTTCAAACTATGCTACAAGGCTATAGTAACTAAAACAGCATGTTATTGGCACAAGATCAGAGACATAGACCAAGGTCTTGGAACCCAGATATAAAACCATTAGATAGCCATCTAATCTTTGACAAAGCAGACAAAATCATACACTGGGGAAAAGAATCCTTATTCAATAAATGGTGCTGGGAAAATTGGATAGACACATGTAGAAGACTGAAACAGGATCCACCTAAGTAAGCATTTCATAAAGGAAATACAATAAGATACCACTATGTATGCATCCACCAGGACAGCTACAATAAAAAATAACATCAATACCAAGTGTTGGTAAGGATATAGAAAAACTGGAAGAATTATTGGGTATGTAAATTAGAAAATTACTTTGGAAAACTCTTGGATAATAACTAAAACCCTACCTATCCTATGACATGACAATTTCATTCCTAGGCATATATCTAACAGATATGTGAACATGGGTTCACCAAAAAACAAAATGTCTCTAGACATTCTTGTTTGAAAATCCTCTTTTTAATAGGCCCAAACTGGAAATAACCCAAATGCTCATCAACAATAGACAGAATAAATAAACTTGATATACTCAGAATACAATATAACAATTATAATGAAAAAAACTATAGCTATATGGAACCATGTGCATGAATCTCACAAAAATGTGAAAGAAGCCAAACTTAAAAGTACATACTCTATGATTCCATATATATAAAGTGCAAGCAGGCCAAATTTGTGGTTTTTAAAGTTAGAACAGTGCTTATCTTCAAAGAGGAGATTAAGGTTAGTGAGTGAGAGTGGTCATGGAGGGACCCTTTTAGTGCTAGTAATGATCTATTTCCTGAGCTGGGTGGTGGTTACACAGCTGTGTTCACCATAAAAAGGCATCCAGCTATTCACTAGTGCTGTGTACACTTTTCTGCATCTATGTTTTTAATTCATTAAAATGTTATTAAAATAACTAAAAAATTTTTATCTTTTACTTCCTGTGGTACTTGAAGATTTTGTGTGTGTATTGTCTCTTACCATCATAAAGAGCTATCTTAAGGTTAAGAAAGGTCACTTCATTTACCTTATCTTTAAAATGAAGGAATTAATCTTTAGATGACTTCAGAAATCTATCTTATCTCTAATATTTTATGATTCTATAAAATAGATAAAGGTTTAGTCACATTCTGCTTCTCAAACTAAAATTATTTTATTCCTTTAAACTTGTACTTTCTCCACTTGAGGAAAGAATTAAATTACTGAGTTGTCTAGAATATCAAAACGACTTTATGAGTCTACTTTGTTTTCAAGAAAAGCCCCAACTCAGAGGTAGTTGTTGTTGCTTCTACTCTTTTCTTAAATAAATAAATAGATATTAATTCATGAAACAAATATTTGTTTAATATAATATCCTCATGTGCCTCTTTAAATGAAGGAAGGAATACAGATAAGAGGAAAGCACTGGGGATTTTGTGACTGAGAAAGGCTTTGATAGTGTGGCTAACCCCAAATGGTTAAGATAAACAAAACAAAGCAAAGCGAAAAACAAAAACTCAAAAACAAACAAAGAGCCTGAATAGGCAAAACAATCTGAAGCCAAAGAACCCCCCAAAAACCATGCTGTGCTACTAATAACTACAACAAAAGAAAGATCCATGGTTCTTTAGAATTCACCAATCCAAAAAGGTTTCATTTGGTTTTTGGATGTGTATGAAGTGGGGAGAGAGAAAAAACGTGAGTTTTCTGAGGGAAAAAAGGCAATACTATGATGAAAGAAAGGAGAGAAGAGCACAAAGCCAGAGGGAATGTCATAAACAAAGGCTGGGGTGGAAATCTGGATAATTATTTGAGAGAAGTCTGGAGAACTAGGTAAGATGCCAATTATAAAGGTCCTTAAGGGTTTCCTTTTCCTTGAGCAAAGCTGGCTCCTTTCTGTCATTCAGATTTCAGCTTAAGGAACACTTATATAAGAGAGGCCTTCTCTGACCTCTGAATTTAGTCACTGAAGTTGAAGCCAGTTTCTTCTCCTTCTTTGCTGACAAAACCCCAATTTCTTTTACTCTTCTCTGAGTAGACTGGTGCTTGCAGGGAGACAGGCTCCGTCTCCCAGGGGGTGAATCCTAATTGATCTAAGTGGTTATAGTGGTCCACTGGCTAGAATTGGTTTAAGCATGGACATGTGACACAATTCTAGCCAATAAGACATGAGAGAAAACTACTTCTGAGAAAATTTCTCTCATTTATGCAAAAGGAAAAGAGAAGATTTACACACACTCCTCCTTTTGCCTCTTCATTGTTGAACATAGTCATGAATGTGTGCAGTGCCAGACAGCTGCAGCCATTTTATGACTATGAGAGAGGAACAATGGAAAGCACCTGGGTTCTTGATGATGTCTCTGACCACTAAATTAACCAGCCAGAACCACCCTACTTCCAGACTCCTCATTATTTAAATTGCTCTTAATTAAATTCAGCTGTTACTTGCAGCTGAAAGCATTCATTTTCAGTCATTTAACACATCATTGTAGTTTAATTCTCTGCATAGCATCTATCATCATTTTATTTTCATGTATTTATTTACTCACTAATATGTATGCTCCACATAATACAAAGACCTTGTCTATTTTGTTCACCATGCATTCCAAGTCTTTAGAATAGTGCCAAGTACCTAGCAAATGCTCAATAAATATTTGGTGAATGAATACACGTGAAAACTCTGAAAGATTTTAAGTGTCTGTATTATTTAGGGACAACAAAAACTCACTCTATTTCTAATGTTTTTTTTACATTAATTTTAAAACACTGTCTAAAATTTTGATTTAAAATGGCAACACTGAAAAGAGGGTAGAGAAAAGACTCAATAATGGGGTTTGTGGAAGTACCTTTGTGGCAGGTTTAAAACATGGTATCAAATTCTTTGACACTCCTTCCATTGAAAGGTGGGGGTCTGTATCTCCTCCATTTAATCTGGACCCTGTGGCTACTTGACCAATAGTGTATTCCAGGAATGACAATGCGCTAGTTTCTAGGACCAGGCTTCTTAATAAACTGGCGGTTTCCACTTCTTGTCTCTTGTAATGCTTGCTCTTAGTATCTAGCCATCATGTCGTGAGAAAGATAAATATCCCAAAAAGAGACCCAGGTGGAGAGGAAATGAGGCTCCTCACCTTCAGCCCCAGCAGGCGTTCTGCTAGCACCAATTTACCAGCCATGGGAGTCAACCATGCTGGAAGTGGATCGACCAGCTCCCAGGTTCAGCTTCATAGCTGGATGATACCACATGGAACAGAGATGAGCCTTCCTTGCCAAGCACTGTACAAATTGAAAACTTATGGGCTAAATAATTATTTTATACCACTAGGTTTGGGAGAGTGGCTTGTGATGCAGTAGTAGAAAACCGTAACAGCTTTCAACAGAAAAGGGCAGAAAAATACTTAGAGAAAGGCAGCTTAAATTTGGTTACAAAGGAGAACAGTAATGGTAGTTATTAAGTAAGATAAAGGACTGGGGAAATGAAAGGGTAAATAAGTTCCATATTTTATGTGGTAAAAGTTTATAGTTAAAACCTATTTTAAGATTGTTGGGGCAGTGGTACCACCAAGGAAATATCTGCCCACTATTATCACCACATGATAGTTAATTTTATGTGTTAACTTGGTTAGCTAGTTATGAACCTAGCTATTCAATCAAACATTATTCTAGATGTTTCTGTGAAGGTATTTTTTAGATGAGATTAACATTTAAATCAGTAAAGCAGATTATCGTCTATAATGTGGGTGAGTCTCATCTAATCAGTTGAAGGCCTCAACAGGAAAAAAAGACTGGCCTCCCCAGGTAAAGAGAGAATTCTGCCAGCAGACTGCCTTTGAACTCAAACTCAACTCTTCCCTTGGTAATCCTGCCTGCCAACCTACTCTGTAAATTTGGAGTTGCCAGCCTTATAATCACATGAATGAATTCCTTAAAATAAATCTCTGTCTCTCTATTTCTGTCACTCTCTCTCCCTTTCTCTCTCTCTCCACACACACACACACACACACACACACACACACACACACACACACACACACACAAACCCTATTGGTTCTGTTTCTCTGTAGAACCCTAACTAATACACACTGCTTCCTCTTTACATAGGTTTTCTAGTTTTCAAATAATGTTCATTTATATTGTCTTATTATATGCCCACAACCATGAAAAGTAAGCAGAGTGATAATTTCAAGGTTGCTGAATTTTGGAAAGAATAAAGAATTTTTCCAAAAGCACAAGGCTAAGCGTAGAGCCTGGCTAGAATTCATAATCATCTGATTACTGGCATAGATTATTTGTGCTATATCATCCTGCTTTCTATATTAACTTTGATACATTCTCATGAATAAAGCCTCACGCATTCCTAAAACTCAACAGCAACAACAACAAAAAACCCAATTCAAAAATGAGCAAAGGATTTGAATAGATTTTCTACAAAGATATACAAATGGTCAATAAGAATATGAAAAGATGCTCAACATTACTAGTCATTAAAAAAGTGCAAATCAAAATCACAATGAGACACCACTTCATATCCCTTAGGATGGCTATTATAAAAAACAAACAAACAAACATCCCAGAAGATAAGTGTTGGCTGGTGAAAGTATGGAGAAATTTGAAGCCTTATGCACTGCTGGTGGGAATATAAAATAGTATACCAACTATGGAAAACAGTATGGTGGTTCCTCAAGAAGTTAAAATTAGAATTACAATATGATCCAGCAATTTCATTTTTTAGTATATACCCAAAGAACTGAGAGCAGGGACATTTAATAGATATTTGTACACTCATTTACAGCAGCATTTTTCACAACAGATAAAATGTAGAAGTAACACAAATGCCATTTTCAGATGGATGAATAAATAAAATGTGGTATACACTGACTGCCTGGTTAGCTCAGTCATATTGTTTGGTCTTAAAAAGGAAGACAATTCTGACACATGCTACAACATAGATAAACCTTAAAGACATTATGCTAAGTGAAATAAGCCAGTCACAAAAGGACAAATACTGTATGATTTCACTCTTATGAGCTACTTAGAGTAGTCAAAGTCATAGAAGTAGAAAGAAGAATGGTGGTTGATAGGGGATAAGGGGAGGAGAGAATGAAGCATTATTGTTTAATGGGTAAAGAGTCTCAGCTTTGCAAAGATGAAAGAGTTAAGGAGATGGATGATGGTAACAGTTGCACAACAATGTGAACGTGAATGTACTTAACACCCATGTACTGTACACTTAAAGTGATTAAAATAGTATGTATATTTTACCACAATTAAAAATAAAGTTTTTTAAAAAGTGAAACAATGCCAGGTGCAGTAGCTCACACATGTAATCCCAGCACTTTGGGAGGCTGATGTGGAAGGATCTAAGGCCAGGAGTTAGAGACCAGCTTGAGCAAAATAGTGAGACAACATCCTCGTGACTCCCCACCACAACTGCCATATCTAAAATTACTTATAAAACAATAAAGTAAATTGTTTACTTATAAAACAATTAGCCCAGTGTGGTAGTGCATGCCTATAGTCCTATCTACTTAGGAGAGTGAGACAGCAGGATCACTTGAGCTTAGGAGTTTGGGGTTACAGTGAGTTATAATTGGGCCACTGCACTCTAGTCTGGGGAACATAGTGAGGGAACATAGCCTGTCTCTAAAAAAATGTTTTTGAAGTGAATTTTTAAAAATCCCAAAACAAAAACAATCAAAAGCTTCATCCAGCCTTTAATATAAGAACTATATTGTATTTTCAAAATGATTTTTTAACAACAGCTTAACTTATGAAATTTTTACCTTTCACTTTTCTCCAATACCACTGGGAATTTTTAAGGTTACTTGTTTGTTTTCTGGCTGTTCTCATTTGTTCATTTATTTATTCAGTCAGGTAGTTAGTCCCTAAACATTATTGTCTACTATGCACCAGGCACAAGGAAATTGCAGTGAAGGAGGCAGATGCAGTCCCTGTCCTAATGGAGATTACATTCTAGTGGGGAAGACAGAAAATGATAATAATAAGTGTAATGAAAAGGAGGGGGAGGAGGAAAAGGAGGGCAAGATGAAGAAAAAGAACAAAGCAAGATAAAGAACAGGATCTAATGGGAAGGAGGAGGATATTTTAGATAGGCATCATGACTTCTTCAACCTAATGGGCAAAGACACCTATGATTCAGAAATATTATAAAAGGCTTCAGTTTGAAAGTGGCAGGTTAAATGACAGAACACTGAGCCTCAGGGTTACACCCTCTTGGCAAGAGGGTGAAGAATTTACAAGAATTATGTTCGACACCTACTAAATCTAATCTTACAGGTAAAGTGCTCACGTACACATAAGCAAGGCTTATTAACAAAACTCCCAACATTATGAGAATTTTAGTTCCATTTTAACCAAGAGTTTTAAAAAATAAACAGCCACCTTGTGTGTGGGATAAGGACTATAGGTTTAAAATATTTTTTAACTTAGCATCCCCTGATCAAAAGCAAAGGCATACATTTCAGCCCTAGAGAGTATGATTCTCTCCTCAAAATCAATGGGAAAGAAAGGCCATGCATTTCAATAGTGGAGATGAAATTTAATTTGATTCACAATAGTCCATGCAGATTTTTCCCAAGTTATTTTTATATTAAGGCATGCTTGAAAAATTTCAACCCAGATTTAGTTTTAAGTTTCCCAGACTTAGTAAGTAATTGTTGCCGTAATGAGTTCTTATGTCTTAATTTGGTCTGCTCCAGATGTTAACATCTACATCGTTTGTTTTTCATTCTCTACTCCTCTGCATTTCCTTATAAAAAATATGTTTGTAAACGTTCTGATTTTTTTTTTTTGTATGAGGGGTGGTGCAAGAGAACAGGAAGAAATAGGGTGAGCAAGAAATTTAGTGTCTCACCTGCTATTCCAATTTGACCAACTTGTCTGCTGGAATAAAGCTGGGGAAGAACCAGTTTTCACCTCACAGAAGCCATACTAACCTTTCCATATTTGCAGGGCAGTGCAGTCCTGAAGAACATACCTTCGAGGCTGCTAGTGTGTTTCCCCCAAGGCAATGCACTGTATTGGTGGTCCTCTTTGAGTGGGAAATAAAAACCCTGTGGCAGTGTTGGCTGTACTGTACCACAAATGAATTTACTCCCCTCCCCCCATATTTATTGAACCAGGGGAATGAGCCCCATCCTATAAACTAGCACAACTGAATAACAGGAAAAACTTGGCTTACACATCCAAGCTAATAAAGTAATGCACTGATAGAGTATATTAATAAGAACCTGCATTTTAGACCCAGCTGGTGAGCAGCTGCATGGCAGCTGGGAAATTTGGGATTGTTCTCTAACAGATAAGGGAGACCTTGCTCAAGGGTAGTGGCTCTCAAATTTTAGTATGCATAGGAATCAGCTAGAATGCTTGCTAAAAATGCAGATGCCATGGTCACAGTCCTAACAATTATGAGGCAGAAGATCTGGAATAGGGACCAGAAATCTTTTTAATAAGCAGCTTCAGGTGATTCTGATGCAGGTAGTAGAAAGCCACATTTTGAGAAATACTGCTCCTCAGAGCTACTAATATCATCATTCCAGATCTTTAGCAGCTGAAAAAGATAAATAGGCTTTCAACCAATCTTTCCACTTGCTTTTTGACAGGTGAGTCCAATCCACAGCTGGTAAAGAGGTTGGATAATGACCACAGATAGGTTTGATCCCTTGGAATAGAATACTTAAAGTGGCTTGGGGACCTCTGTTTCTCCCCCATCAATAAGAAGATTGGAAGGCAGCCACAGACTGGGCTCAAAATCCAGCTGGCACAAAACTTGGAAGACAATCCTAAGTAAGGTCTGGGTTCAATATCTAACTGTTAAAGAGTTTGGCTGTCCGCCTTGTGGTGTGCAGTCAATCTCGAGTTGATATAATGCTTTGATAACATATGAGCAGCATGGGTTAAGTCCAGAAACTGTAAAGAACTTAGATAAAAGTCCTAAGACCTAAAGTTTGGTCCCCAAATGGCATGGAGTTTGGACGATGTTTGGGAATAAGTTTAATCCTCAAATGGTAAGAGGTTTGGATGTCAGGAATGAGGTCTGGGTTCAATCTCTTGTCATTAAAAAGCTTGGAAGACCAGCTTGGGGTCTGGTTTCAATCGTCAGATGGTAAAGAGTTCAAATGACAACAATGGTTTCTAGGTTCAAGTGAAAGCTGACAAACAGCTTGAAATAAACTGCAAGATCTGGGTTCAATCTTGAAATGTTAAGAGTTTAGATAATTGTCATGAGGAATGAGTTCAGCTTGGAGGATTCTAAAAATTTAGGTGAAGTAGCTAAGAATCTGCACCAGATGATTAGAGACAACTTGTGGTCATGATCCACGTGGGAAAGGATTTAGATAGTGGCTACTCTTCTCAGATTAGGAGATGGAGAGGGTGACCAGATACCATTGATCTACTACAACATATTAAGCTAATGTAGAAAGAAGCTTGAATTCCAGCCATGGGGTAAGAAAACGTATATACAAGTACTAGGTCATAAGCTAATTTGGCAAGAGACTATTATGTGACTTCTCCATATCCACAGCTATGGAGAGGGATACAGGCAGCAAGCCTGGGAATGTGATTCCTGAAATAATGGAGCTCTTTTGCCAGGACTTTGCTGACAGAATGACTGTTTTATATGGCTAAGCTAGCAGATGTCTGAAAAGCACTGAAATCTATGATGTGTGTTCCTAAGTGAGATGACAGCTGGCACCACTGCATAAAATCTTGTTCTTACTTTTACAGTTTCACTAATACTCTTTTTTCTGATTATTCTGATTTCTCAACAAACAGCAGTTTCTGGAAACTTTTTAAAGCATTCTCAAATAGTCAAGAAGCAGACAGCTCTCCAAACACCTAACAATCCATGAGGATCTTGGAGAGACAAAAATGGAACTAGATTCCTTGAGGAAGAAACAAAAACCAAGCCATGAATACCAACTAGTTTTCTTCCTAAGATCTTTATTCTTTGACCTGACAACCCAAGGTGAATTTTAAAAAGATGGCCTCATTAAGGGACTGGTTTAGAGCACAGATACATCTTCCAAAGCCTTCTGTGCTTCTTGAATCTGAGCATGTTCTGAGGAATACCTTTTAAGGAATAACCATGCTTCAGATTTCTGGAACAAATTAAGGATATGTTTTAAGACACTGATATTGAAGTGATATTGTTATTAATATGTAAAATTTATTTAGCACTTCTAATATGTCAGGTACTGTACAAAACATTTTACATGTACTAGCTTGTTCAATCCTATAATAACCCAATAAAGATCTATAAAGTAGGTCTTGTTATTATCCTCATTTTATTGATGAGTAAGCTGAGACACAGATGTTAAACAAATTACTTAATGTGGCAGAGGCACTGCTGGTCTTATCACACCACTTTTTCCTAGGCATAAAATAAGACTACATTTCCCAGCATCCTTTGCACTTAAGTTGTAATCATGCGATTAAATTCATCTAATGGGAAATGAGGTAGAAGTGATATAAACCAATTTTGGACCTACACCTTTAAAACACCTGGTACAATTCTCAGGTTTTTTATAACACTGCCAACAGTAAGCTTAGAGACCAATGTTTCAGGTGATATGACAAGATGGAGAAGGCATGCCTAACATGCCAGATTTTAAGCAAGAAATAAATCTTAATTGTGTTAAGATATTTCACCAAATCTAAGATGCTACTGATGATATACACTACTATTTTTATATGTCACTATAAAGAAAACAATGTTTCCAAGTAAACAATCACACCCTACTAATTGTAAAACATACCCTTATTTCAGAGATGCTGAATTGTAGAGAAACGATAAGGCTTCGCTTCCTCACTGTAAGGACACAGGAGACAATTTCAAGCAGGAGATAATTTGAAGAGGCTCTAATTAAAGATGATGCAATATAAAATTCAAAAAGGATAGTAGCAATTTATTAGGACACATTAAATATGTATAATTTCATTAATCCAGAGTGGTACTTTCAAAACAAATTGGTCACCTCTGGATGATGATAGAGAATCAATTCATTATCTTTAAAAATGGTAAAGGAAAAGAATCAATCATTTATCCTATCTTTCCTATATTAACTGTTCCAGTGAGTAACCATTAAATGAGTAGGTGCAGATTTTATAAAAGTATTATAACAATTTAAAAGAAATGATAGAATATCACCATTTCACAACCTCCAATGAGTTAATCATCTGTACACTGAGCACCAATAGCTGCTATCACCATAAAAAAAGAGGGGCCATGAGACATCAGGTCCCTCTTGATAAAAAAACTAAAAACTACCTTCAGATTTGCCCAGAGGTTCTCAAAGAGTAATCGAAAGACCCAGAACCCTTTTAGGAGATCTGTGAGGTCCTTATATTTCCAGCTACATATCTGTACAAGGCCATATTTTCTTCATATACTTCAAATAAAACAACATGATGCAACAGATTGAATGTAAAAGTAGATATGATAATCCAGCTGTCTTCTATTAGGCCAGACTTTAAAGAGATTTGCAAAACATGTAAAATAATGTCATTCTTCTTACCAGATATTTTTTCATTTTGTACAATATAGTTATTTATGATTTTAAAATATTATTTATATTATCCTATAATGGGTTTATTATTGTTATTTTAGAAATAATCATTACATAAATATCTTTAAATTTCTTAGTTTTAATTTCTAATTATGAAATATAGTGACAAATATGACCCACATAAAAGTTTTGGGGCGGATCTTCAAAGAAATAAAAGAGTATTCTTTCTCAACTAAAATGTTTGAGAACTGTTGGTCTTGCCAAAGAGATCGAACTTGTCTGATCAAGCTTCTGAATCCAGCTGTCAATTTTCAGGAAATACAGAGGACACAGGAACACGTGATGCCTGCAACTAAGTATGTAATCATAAAATTCAGACTGTGGGAAACTCTACAGGTCAAATGCCCTGGATTCTTCCACAAACTGTAAAGAACAGAAAATGATAGAAATCTTACATTAAAAAACACTTCAAAAACATGAAATTTATAAAAAAAATAGATAAGACCAAGCTATAGTGTCTAGGGATGCACACATGGATTACAAAAATATTAAAAAATACAAGAAAGTGATTACTGCAGTAATTATTTTGAAGGCAGGTTAATTGGGGTGGTGCATGTTGAGGGGATTAAGGGTGATTAAAAAAGTTCTTCTTGACCTACGTGGTAGTTATAAAGGTGTTTACCTTATAATAACTCACTAAGCCATGAGTAGTCCTTTCTAGAGTCAATAAAATATGGCATGTTACAATGTCATTCAATCCTGCCAATTTAAATGAGTTTAAAGCCTGTATGCTTAACCATTATATTATGCTGATGGACATGTTACAATTCGAAGAGACTACTCTCCAATCACATATTTAAAAGAAGATGAGATACTAGCTGTATACCTCTCAAGTTCTTGCTTCTGTAACTCTGTAATCGTGGGTTTTCACACTTTTTCTTTGGAATTGTTAAATAAAATTTATGAGAGGCCATTGTTTTAGACCAAGCTTCTGCATTAGAACCCAACAAAGCAAACCAAACCAGAATGGAGTCACCAACGCTAGGTGCCACATAATCAAACTGAACTTAAAAACAGGCCAATTTTCCCCAAAAGCAGGAGATTCACAGCAACTAATCAAAAGGGGCCCAGTCAACCTGAGCCAGCATGATAAAAAATTCCTGGATAAAGCTGGAACCCATTCTACTAAGTGAAGTATCTCAAGAATGGAAAAACCAGCACCACATGTACTCACCATCAAATTGGTATTAATGGATCAACACCTAAGTGGACATATAGGAGTAACATTTATCGGGTTCTTGGGAGGGTGGGAGGGGAGAGGAGGGAATGGGTGTATACAACCACGAGTAAGATGTACAACATTTGGGGGATGGACATACTTGAAGCTCTTACTTGAGGGGGGAAGGGGGCATGGGCAATATAAGTAACCTTAACATTTGTACTCCCATAATACGCTAAAATAAAAAAAAAATTTAAAAATCCTCTCTCTGCTTTTTTTCCCATATAAGGAAAGTAACTTTGAAATGGCCATATGCTTTTTGTTCTGTTTCTGCTTTCTTCAGCTCTTTCTACTGATAAAGTCCACCCCTCTGTTCAACTCAACACAGCACCTTTCCATTTCATAGATGGGATGCTGTCTTGCTCTTGAATCGCTACTAAAAGCCAATTAGATCTTTAAACTCGATTTGTTGAAGTTTTATTATTTTATCGAATCTAAAAGCATTTTTGAAAATGAAGTGTTTCACATGTTTTATCAGTAACTTGAGTTATAGAGTGATCTCCTGCGTCCTTCAGTCCCTTGAAGTACCCCAGGCATAACTCTAGCACAGATCCTGGAATTCTTTGTTGTCTTTACTCATTTACACATCTGCCTCCTTGCAGCAGATTGGCACAAAGCAGGTTCTCAGGAAACCAATTACACTGCACTTTTACGTAAGGTAGAAAAATGACAATTGCCTGTTTCAAAAACTGGGCAGGTACCAGAAAATTGTTGGGGGAGGGGTACTAAAATTGCCATCAATGCCACCCTTGGCACTACTACTGTTTTCTATTTTTATGCATAGGAATCAAAAAGATCAAATTCAGAACAAATACTAAAATCAGGAGAATGATTACCTCAGGGGAGAGAAAAAAAACGGATCTAGAAGGAGTACAAAATAAACCTTCAAGTATGTCTACAAGGTTTTATTATGAAAAAAAGATTTGAAGGAAATTTGATAAAATACTAATATATGGCAAACCTGGAGAGTAGATACATGAATATTCATTATATTATTTTCTACATTATTCTGTATGCATGAAATATTTAATAATTTTTAAAAAGACATCAGGAAAGTATATGACATATTTACCTTTTGGACAAATTTCTATCAAAATCATTTGAAATTATTCCTAAAACTGCAAGTTGGGATCATCTTCTCTCTCTTACCTTCCATAGCAGTTTATACCTTCTACCTATAGCTCAAAGTCTGTAATTGTCTTTTGAGTCAAACAGACCTGAGTTTAAATGCCAGCTCCATATTGGTTGTGTAACCATAGACAAATTACTTTATCTCTTTGAACCTCAATTTTCTAATCCATAAAATGGAGATAATAGTGTGTATCTCACCATCTTATTGTAAATATTGACTATGCTAAAATATAACAATAATGTACATAGTGTCTGGCACATGACAGCTGAATGTACTATATTATTTCTATGTCGTATAGTAATTACCTTTTTACATTTTCATCACTCTTTTAGAAAAGAATCCATCCTGATTCATTTTTATATTCCTCCCAGCACCTAGCACAGTGATAGGGTTTCGAATGATTATAAAGGAATGTGAGAAGATATCTATTTCCTTATTTTATCCATGCTACTGGCCTCCTAAGCCCTCAGTTGACCTCTAGGAGGCAGAGCTCTCCTGACAATGCACATATGGGCACATGTGCGGATCCTATACACCATCTTCACTGGGCTATAGGAGGTTGGGAATTTATGATCTGGTCTATATTTAAAATTCATAAACCATCTAGAGGAGTTAATATAAAACTGTAATAGATCAGTTCTAGAAATAGGCCAGTGAAAAATAGTGATTCACATTTTACTAAAATATGTCTTTACTAATGTAGGTAATGAGCCATATAAAGAATATGCACGTCATTCATCTAGACATAATTAAAATATAGAAACTTTATAAATTAAAGCTAAAACCTACATCCATGCAACATTAAGGCCGAAAATTTAAATGAGGAAGTTAAGAGAGACAATTTTCTCATATTATTGATAACTGGGAGCCCAACTCACATAGCATTGCTGTTACATTTGATATTTGTTATAAGACTCTAAACTCCTATCAGATTCAAACCTTTCCAGAAACTTCACTAGTATTCTGTTCTTAAAAGATAAGATTGAGATTACACAAAGACATGGAATATAAAAGGGTGAATAAAACTTTCTAATCATGAATTTGAGTGTATCATTCATTCCTCAAGTATAATAGAACACCAATGATGTTCGAGACATCATACTAAATTGAAGAAGGGAGATACAAAGATGGAATGATCAGGAACCCAGTCCTCTAAATCCTTAAAGTTTAGTAGAAAAAACAGGATATACACATAAGTGGTCATAATAAAACATATACTAGTTAAATGACCAAACCTGATTCATTTCTATATTTCTCATGGAACAAAGTACTAGGTGTTCAAATGATTATAAAGGAAGGTGGAAAGATGTGCAGTTTCCCATCTTATCCATGCTACTGGCCTCCTGAGCACTCAACTGACTTCTATGAGGCAGAGCTCTTCTGACAATGCACATATGGATATATGTGTGTATCTCATATACAATAAAGCATAGTGGAAGTGCTATTGAGATTCCAAAAAGAGAAGACAGATTCAGATGTAGGAAGGGGTGATGACGGTCAATGAAAATTTATGAGTGGCATTTAAGATAATCTCTGAGAAGCAGAAATGGGAGGAACTAATCACATGTAACAGTTTTTTACAAAGCATTTTAAAAACACATATTTTTACAAGAGCGAGACCTTTTCTCTACTAAAAATAGAAAGAAATTAATTGACCAACTAAAAATATATAGAAAAAATTAGCTGGGCATGGTGGCACATGCCTGTAGTCCCAGCTACTTGGGAGGCTGAGTCAGGAGGATTGCTTGAGGCCAGGAGTTGGAGGTTGCTGTGAGGTAGGCTGATGCCACGGCACTCTAGCCAAGGCAACAGAGTAAGACTCAAAAAGAAAAAAAAAAACAAAAACATATATTTTTATTCAAATCTAACGATAATCTTTTAGTTGGATTTTTCTTTTTGCATATAAGGACAGTGATGGTTGAAATTCAGTGAAATTCACAGAAATTCAGTGACTTGTCTGCAATCCTACAGCTGGTGATCTTAAACTCAAATTGTCTTATTTCATGTCCATTTTTCATTTCAGTGAATGAACTATCCTTTAAGAAAATCTCCTATCAGGATGGGGCAGATAGTCACAGGATCTTTACAAAGAAAAGTAAATTAATAGTTCTGCTGATTATATGATGGGTAAAGGAGAACAGTAGAAAATATACTTGGGCGGGCTGGGCATGGTGGCTCATGCCTGTAATCCCAGTACTTTAAGAGACTGAGGTGGGAGATCGATTGAGACCAGGAGTTCCAGAACAGCCTAGGGTAACATAGCAAGACCCCTCTCTACAAAAAAATTAAAAATTAGCCAGACATGGTGGCTTGAGCTTGTAATCCCAGGTATTGAGGAGGCCGAGGCAGGAGGATCAATTGAGCCCAGGAATTTGAGGTTGTAGTGTGCTATGATGATTATGATGATACCACTGTACTCTAGCCTGGCTAACAGAGTAAGACTCTGTCTCTTAAAAAAAAGACAGAAAGAAAAGAAAATATAGTTGGAAATTGGAAATAGATGGGGGCAGCTGGTCTAGACGAGCAAGCTATTGAGTTTGGACTTTATCTGTAGATATTAAAAAGTTTTGAGGAGAGGAATGCCTTGAAATATGAAAGTATGAAGGAAGAATAATTCCGACAGCACTGTTGAAAATGGATGGGAGAGGTGATAGGCTAGAAGCAGAGACAGTAGTTGGGAGCTATTTCAATATTGTAGGAGAGAGATAATAAGGGCCTGAACTAGAGTGATGGCAGTGGGAACAGTGAAGACAGGGTGGAGATGGGGAAGATGGTCTGCACAGGGCTTGAAAACTGAATGGATTTGGAGGAGACAAAAGAAGGAGGGTTTAGAGATAAACTCCAAATTCTCAAGCCTGAGTGGCTCAGAGGAGGATGGTGTCCTCAACTAAAACATGAAATGCAGAAGAAAAGAATGTTTGGGAAGAAATAAGTTGAGTTTTAGTTACACAAAGATATGTAAAAACCGAAAGAAATTAGCATGATTAGCCTGGAACTAAGAAAATGATAGAAAGTCATGTTAGCCATGTTTAACTGTTTAAAAACTGTCACTTTTAAGAAGAAAAAAATTTTTAATCTACTATAGACAGCATTGGATTATTCACAATTCTTGGTTCATCACACACTCTAATTGCTTGGTTAATTAACTAAGATTTATGAACTCAATACCGAATATAAGAACTGAAATACTGATAATAGCACACATTTACCTATGTGCTCTTTCCCTATCCCTTTGTTCTACTTCTCTGATAGTGGTTATTCTGAGGTAACTACCATCCAAATCTTTTGTTTATAATTCCCTTGGCATTTTTTAAAAACAGAGGTTGATTATATCTGAAAGGTATGTTTTAGGATCATATCTTAAAAGGCATATTTCTTAGTATTACTTGTATTTATCTTTATAAAAAAGATATTCTGACTTTTTCTATTCATGCTATCAGTAAACTTCTAGAACACACCTTATTCACTCAATAGTATTGCTAAGATTCATCCTTATTTCTATGCAGGTATAATGCACCTATTAGTCTCAGCTCCCAGAACTATAGCTGTGAGTGAAATATGGGTAGCAATCACTTCCCCTTAGTATATTCTCCATAAAGATGCTTTTTCAACAATTTTAATGTAATATGCTAACATGAGAGTTGTTAAGGATATGACAAAAAGTATACTGTCTTCCCCCAGTAGAAGTAAATTCTGTGACTCTGGCAGGGATTAATTTTTGTTCATTGCTGTATCTCCTTGTCTGGCTTATAACAGATACTCAAGAAATATTTATTTGTATATTTTGAAGCAATGGAAACTACACAGAAATAATTAGTGATCTAAAGACAGAGTAGGTCATCAGAAGATGCTATCTTGTTATATGCATATCTTGGTATGGATTTGGATTCAGTTGTCTTGAATCTATAATTACTGATATTCCATGGTGCTGACTTTTTTGTTCATTAATATTTCTCTATTCTTGTCTCTGAAACTACCTAGGAGCAAAAACATACTGCAGCCTCCAAGCTTGTCATGGCTACGATCTTTGCCTCCACAAGTCTACTCTTACAAAAGGAAGTGTCCAATTGGTTGAACTGGTTTTGGTAGAGTTTGCCAAACAATCTCCCTCATTATTTTATAAACATATCAGTGATGTAAAGTTGGATTCATTGACCCTTTATATCCCTTCTAACTTAATATTCTATATTGAGGTATATAGAAAACGGTTGGTATGAGAATGGAGAATCCAATAAAGAACACAATACATTCTCAGTTATTCCAAAATTGGAATGAAACAATGATATATCTAATTCAAAAGGCATCTGTATTTGGCTTTAGGAGTTGGGCAGTTATGTTTGAAAACAGAGATGTTTGGAAACTATATAAAATGTTAATAATCAAATTAAACCATAATATAAAGACTAACAAAGAAATGAAAAGTTCTTCCAATTCCCTAATCTACTTCCTGCTAAAAGTTATTCCCATCCCTACACTCATTGCTGAAAGTAGACATAACATCACCCCTCATGAAAAACTAGCATTCCACAACAAATCTATAAACAATAAATCTCTCTTTATACTCTAAATGGCTATATTTGTACATTACTCCTTCCCCAGGTTGGGGAAAGGGTATCAGAATGTTTTTTTTAGTTCCAAAGCTTCCAAGTGATGAGATTACTACTTGGTAAACAAAAGCAAGTAAAATCCTGAGTCTTCTGACTTAATTTGAGATACATATATATCTTCCATTTTTAGACAATATTGCTATTACTTTAATTCTAATTCTAGCTAAAGACAGATTCTCTTTCATTCCTATGATGGTAGTTTCATTGGAAGACAGGTATTCCTTGGTGCTTCTGAAGAGTTGCCAGTGGCAGGGGCTCATTTAACTTAGGCATTAATTGACCTAGTTCTATGAGGCCTGAGGCAAGTCACTTGTCCTCTGTTGGGCCTAAATTTCCTTATCTGTAAACTGAGGAACGAGATTAAGATGATCTCTGAGGGCTCTCCCAGATTTGATATTCTCTGGGTTGATAAGTATAAAATAGGGGGAGAGGATCTTTCTCAGAAGGGATCTGCTTCCTCAGAAGGTATCTGTAAGGGTAAAGCTTCCAGAAAGAACAAGTAAGTGTGTATGATCAGTCTCCAGACTGCAAGAATCTTCACTTAGAGCTGCTTACATTTTGGGGTTGTGGGCTATGCTTGAGTTTATGATATTAAAGTATTCATAGCTTGTGTGATTTTGATAATTATTTAAATGATACCAGTATGTCCAACAATAATTTTCCTAGAACTAGACAGTAGACTAAAACTCTGACCTTTGTCAATATTTGACCTGTACACAGGAAAGTTTCAGAGACAAGAATAGAGAAATATTAATGAACAAAAAAGTCAACACCATGGAATAGCAATAATTCAACACAACTCAATCCAAATCCATACCAAAATATCAATTAGCCATATGGATATTAGCCATATCAATACGAAAGTCTCTTAGCCTCTCTGAACTTCAGCATTTACTTTTAATAAAAGGTACCACATATTAAATATATACTATGGTTCAGGCATTATGTTTGTTTATATTACATACATATTTCTAATATTTAATCATTACTACGATTCATGGGAAGTAGGTGTTACCATTCCCATCTTAAAGATTAGAAATCTGAAGCTCAGAGTGGTGACATTAATTGAAAGCACCAAAATTTTAACTCTGGTCTTCTGACTGAAAACCCCAACCTCCTTGAAGTATGCTCTTCCATTAGCAAATCATATCTAATCAAGAGTATTTATTTCTATTATGGGCAAGGTAAGGCAACTGTTAAATTCTATTAAGATGTCAATTTCCTGCTTAAAGGCATTGCTAAATGTGGCACAAATGTAATGGGGGGAACTCCTAAAATTGTTACTGGCAGAAGAAAGGTGGTAAGGGATGGCTAAGAACAAGGGAGGGTGGATAATTCTGGGCAATTTGCCTCTGCCTCAGAACTAGGAAGGGATGAGAAAGACCTGGTGAAAGGGAAATAAAAAGCTATTTGCTGAACTAATTTAGGAGCATGGGATCAGGGCAGGAGAGCTCAGTTCTTTACTCCTCTCTCCTCACTCAAATCAAAGCTATGGTGCTGAAGGATGGGTGAGCAGCCTAAAGATGTCTTTTCAACATTAATTGCTCAACTATTTTTACTGTTTGTTATACGTGGTTGATGGCAGTGGTTATATCTTTTATGGTGTCTCTCTCTCTTGTATAGACCTCTCTTCTAAGTACCAGATCTAAATAGCAAATCACAAAGTTTTTTTGGTTAAGAGACTGACATGTGAGTATTAAAAAATGTGCAAATTTTCATGAGACAATCATAATCACTAAAGGTCATTTTCAAGGAGGCATTCTAAAGTGTTACAAGCAATGGCAGCATTTTATATTTTCTATGGTGACCACTTTGTGGAACAATCCTCAATTGGATGCATAAATCCTATTCTTGGTTCAGTTGTCTTGTTTTGTTTGTACGAGAGCCTCATTACTTTCCAATCACACCTGGTGTGTGTCTCTGATGTGGCTGGGAGCAAGCTGGACAGGGGACTTCCCGTCTACTCTCCAGTGTGTCCTGACCAGTGCACAGGTGTGTCATGGACTAAAATAAGGTTGGGAATTGGGTCATTTGCAGGCTGAAGGCAGCTGGAGTCTTTAGAGCACAAGCTCCTACTGATTGTCTTGGGACCGCTCAGTAAAGGAATGAGAGCCTTTAATTACCAGTAGTTGTGTTCCCAACCAATAGAAATTCTTTTCCATTCCAAGTATTTCCCCCTTTAACAGATGCAGAATAAGGGGCCTTGGGCCTGGCATGTGGTGTGGGATTTCTGTTTCCTATCAAGCAAGATAACTTTACAGATTCTCTTTACAGCTAGAGCTTGTTCACCATCAGATGGTTTTTTGTCATGGCTGATTCTGCAGGGGAATATGATATTATTATAAACTTAGTGATTTTGTCTTTATACAACTTAACAAGAAAATCATCTGGGCCAAAAGCTTATACCAGCTTTAGAGAATTTTTAAAAAGATGACAGTTTAAAGTTTAAATTTTTGATAACTATGTCATGCCCTGCCTGCTACCTTCTGGGATCATTATACAGATCTATTTATCTGAAAGTGGTGTGAAAAGCAAAATGTTTTGTTTAGATCAAAGATACAATTACTTAACTATGGAGAAAATTAAACCTGGGTATTGAAGTTTGTGATTAGGTGAAACGGAACTTTGAAAATACAGCACAAGGCTATATATATGTGAGTATGCTAAGTATGGAGACATCCTTTGCTACATATCTCCTGCACACATTTTTTCCTTGTTGTCAAGGAAACCTAGGAGTAGGGTAGCATCTGCTGGAACTCCCTCTGGAATAATTAATGTACATTCAAACAACATTATTATTAAAAAAAAAACTTTCAGTAAAACCTAAAATATCAAAAAGTTACAGAAACTCAAGCTAACAAAGAAACATATTAAATAGGCAAATAAATAAACAGATGCTTCTTTTAAATGAGCTTCACTAAGGCAGCTGCCAAACTGCTATAGTGGCACATTTTTTTCATGACAAAGCTCACACTGATGAACTTGGGAGATGAATTCCATAATATTATTTTGTGCAAGTCAAAGAGTGTACATATGCAGAGGCAAAATGGCTTCATGACCTCAGAGAAGTTTCAAGCAAGTATAAACTACAGAGGAAAAGTACTGAGGGGTGAAGTTAGCCCAAGTATCCTTGCATAGTCTGGCATAGCCATCTCTTCAGTTCACCATTCATCTTTAGATTCAATAACAACATTTGACAGGAGACACAAATTCAGAATTATTAAGAGGTTTTCCCTAGGCAGGGGTCCTCAAACTATGGCCCGTGGGCCAAATGCGGCCTGCAGAGGACATTTATCTGGCCTTCTGGGTGTTTTTGCTGCCACTGCCTGTCCTGCTTAGCAGATGACTCCTCCCAGGCCCACAGTGTGCATGTGTGCAATGTGTACCGCACTCTCCAACGGCCCTCCAACTGTCTGAGGGACAGTGAACTGGCCCCCTGTTTAAAAAGTTTTAGGACCCCTGCCTAGAGCTAAGTGAATGCTATATAAAGAGAATCTATGTCCCCCTGTCTTTCCATGACAGATGGGTCATACTGCCTCTCAAAAATGCATTTGGTAACTCTTTTAATTGTAATCAAAATAGTAGCTACCATTTATTGAACACTTGTTATGTGTCAAGAATTTGCTGAGTGCTTCATTTACTGCTTATTACAACTCCAGGAGGTATTTTATTATCATTCTTATTTTATAGAGAAGGGAATTAAGGCTAATAGAGGTTACACAGCTATAAGTGGTTGAACTGGGATTGAACTCAAATTTGCCTAACACTAAAGACTGTGGTTTTTACCACTATGCCAGGCATGACTATTGGATTTCACTTCAAATGCCAATTTACCTGGATTAGAAATATATTTCTGAATTCTTAAACAAAGTGTAAGCTCAGTGGAAAAAAGAATTGTTATGACTTATCGATGTCTGCTATGACAAGGGATGAAAAATGGTAGTGGTGATATACACTTCTTTGCCAACTCTGCCTTAGTTAATGTTTACTTTCTGTATGTATGATTTGTGATCTACTCTGCAGTTAAGCCATGGCATGTCTTATCCATATTTTATTAGACTACTATCAGAATACATGGTCTGTCAATTTAACAAAATTTCCTTAATTGGTTCTTGATAGACTATTCAGAAATTATGGTCCCTATACTATTTTGAGGAAATATTATAGGAACCAGCTTTGAGTTTCTCATAAAACACTGATGGTTCAACTAAGGTGGGAGAACAATAAGAACCAGCATATCGATTAAAAAGTGTATGCACTAGCTAGATGTTCTCTGTGCATATAATTCATAAAAAATGTAAGGTAAAAAATAGTCTTTAAAGGATTAAGACTAAGATGAAGCAGACTTACCCACTGTCAAGGGAGTTAATTCAGGGTTTGAGGGTAGCTGAACAAAGGGATTCAAAACTAATAAAGGTCAAAGAGCAGCAAGGTAGAAAAAAGGGGATTAAATCAATGCAGGAAACCCATAAAAGCCATCTCTTACTCTTAAGAAAGAATTATTTACTTACTGTTTATGTTCTGGCAATTTTATTTGCTACACCAAGACAGATTAATCAGAGTTAGTCTTGTGGACACAATGAATAGAACATACATTTCAGAGGCCATGAAAATGTGTGAAAGTGCTCAAGAACTGAGATAGTGGCGGGAAAGTCGGGCTGCTAGCTTTCCCTTAGCTGCGAAGCATTCCTTTAGCTCCAACAGTCTCACCTGTAATCTCAACTATGATGAAAATGTACCAAATGCACTGAAGATTCTTCTGGCATTTTCTGTCTTTCCTCTTAACTTCTGTGCTCCTTTATTTCCTTCCGCTTACTCCCTTTCCTTCCTTACTTTACTCTTTCTTTTCTTTCCTCTCATAAGACATTGTTGAGGGCCTGCTATCTTACAAGTACTTTAGGTTTTTCATAAGTGAATTAGATTTACACTTAGCCATTCCAAGGCCCATGGGCAAGTGGGGAAGAAAAAAATAAACCATTATAATTTCATAACACTTTACAAAGCACTTTCTTACACAGGACAGGGAATTACTATCTTCCATTTGAAAATGAAATTGAAGCCCAAAGAGGCTAAGTGAATTGTCCAAGATTAACCATCTAACATATTCATAGAATATGAGTAACGGAGAAGAAATCAAACAAGGAAACAATGAGTGAAAAGGAAGTTGATGATACCCTTCTTTCCTCATAATTAAGTTTTACCATAGGCTGCATAGTTAATAAATATATACTTTGACATAATGTGTATGCACACACATACATATATACACATATAGGCATGTGATAACACTAAAGGATAACACTAAGTATATATAAAAGTACTCTGCACCTTTAAAAAAGTTAATCAAATATAAGTTAACACCATTATTACACAGAATCAGAGTAAATAAGAAAAAGAATAAGTTAAGATTTCAAATATCTGACAACCATCCTTCTGTTTGCAAAAGGCAATACATTTTAAGGTTTAGGATAAACTATACAAGAAATCTAGCTGGACTGAAGAGATTTAAAAATATTTTTTAAAATGTCTATCAAAGTAGGTAGGTACTGGATTTATCACTAGACATTAAGGAATAGATTCACCAAAGGCTTGGAAGTAAAAATCAAGGCTTTAATATAGCCATAATGTCTTCTAAAGATTGTTGAAAGATGAGAAATGGAGAATTAGAAAGACTCATTCTTCCATTTCAATAAGTTAATAAATATAAAGAAGTTGTAATTAGCTATAAAGTATTTTATATTTTTTAGGTAGCCCTCTTTAAGGTCATCAATTTTTTTAAAAAGTAAAAATAATAAAATCAAATTCAAAAATATTTGTTCATATCTGGTTTATGAACAATGGATATTCAAATATACTAATGGCATCATGTTGGTAATAAGTGCTAGTTTTTTACAAGCAAATGGTAGAGAAACTTCCTGACAGAAAAGGATTCTCTGCACCACACAAATTATCTCATATGGAGTGGACTGCACATTCCATATTTCTATTTGACATTAGTCAACACATATTCCAAGCTTTTACATGAGAAGTACACCTAGAAATGATAAGGAAAGAATTAACAGAAAGAGTTCTAGAAACTTTAGAAAAAGTAACT
The DNA here is from genome assembly GCF_040939455.1 of Microcebus murinus. Lineage (NCBI taxonomy): Eukaryota > Metazoa > Chordata > Mammalia > Primates > Cheirogaleidae > Microcebus > Microcebus murinus. The sequence continues at coordinate 27,185,045 of NC_134117.1, read as the reverse complement.
TGGAACCAACTGGTAGACTCCAGTGCTTACTGGGATCCAGTTATTATGATATGAGTTAGATTATTACTTTAATCTTCCCAACACCCCTGCAAAGTGGATATTATTATTGTCATCTTATAAGTGAAAAATCTCAGAGATGTTGAATAACTTGCCTAGGCAAAACCAGGTAGATAAAGCTTCTCCCTTCCCTTAGTCTTTTAAGAGAGCTGGAAGAAATATAATGGGTAAAATTGGCAGAAGAACAAGAAAATAAGACTGAAAATGACTCTCAAACTTAGGCTTTATTGTGAATCCATGTCAAATTGAGTTGGCAATATGACTGAAACTAAATATCTGAAACTAGCCATTTGTATTTTTGAGATTATTCCATGTACTAATAACATGGCTTAAACAGCTAACCATGTATGTTGGGTAGAGATGAATTTTGAAGGAAAGAAGTACCTCAGGAGATATATCCATGTGTTCTGGTCCTTATAAACTCTTTTAAGTGAGTCCCCAAAAGGTTTTGATGACAAAGGAAGGAAGTTACCTAAGACTTAGACAGGCTAGTTGAGCAGAGAGGCCTTCAATTTTTAGTTATGCTGTGAATACTGCCATTTCTCTCTGGAACGCCTCAATATTCCCCCTTCACGTTTCTCCTTAACCTCTTGCTTCAGAGGTTTTCAAAAAGTGAAAAGGTTTTATATTTTTGTTTAGCACAAAGCCAGGAAGGTATTCTTCAAGAAAATATGGCCTATAACTAACTCATGCTTCTCCTATAGACACTTCCTGGATTTTTCTGCTCTTCCCCTTTCTAAAAAGAGCAAATGTCTCTCATATAGAACAATCCCTTCTCTATAGTTCCTACCTGGCTTTTTATCACTGCATCTTCTTCTCAGATTCCTTTGCATTTTGAGTGAGTTTTCCTTAAAAAATTCGCTAACACACACCTCTCTTAAAACCTAGCTAGAATACTGACTTCTTGAGTCATTAAGACAAAGAGTAAGTCAGTATTTACTTTAGCTGTGCTACAGACAAGTTCACTTCTACCTTCAAGAAAGTTTCTATATGAGGGTCAGACCAATTATATATGGGGTTCTTTTCACTAAAAACAAATGTCTTAAGTAATAAGAATCACTTATCACTGTCCTAGACAAAGCCAGGTTGGTAGTGCTTCTTGCTTACTTTGTCTTCAAGAAAGCTGGGAGAAATAAATAGTGTATTAATAATTAGGAGGTAAACCAAAAGGGAGACTAAAAATGACTCTAAAATTTAGGATTTTTCATGAATCCATATCCAACTGAGTTTACAGACAGTAATGCTGGTGTCCAATTGTAGTGGCTCCCACTTTCATTTACATTCAAAGAACCAAACCTCTTTAAATGAAGATTTTTCAAGCCTGTGTGATATTATGAGATATATATTAATCTTTGCCCATGATTCCTGGCTCATAAATTCTATAGCCTTTCTTATAATGTTGGAGCACTTTAGGCTTCAGAAAACAGAACTGTCTCTCTGACCTTCTCCTGCCCTCCTTTCACCTGCACCTTTTTCTCCCCAGTGCAGGAATCTTCCCCCACCTTTCTGTATTGGAACTGGCCGTAAAGAAATTCTCTGATTATAAGACCCCCATTTCAAAAAGGGTCCTGCCTCATACACTAGAGGAAGCAATGGTGTACAGAGAGGCCAAGAAGAATCCGAATAGACAGGTCTTGCTCGGTTTCCTCACTCAGTATATTAGTATTAGATCACACCCTTTTTGCCCAATCACATTTCTACATGGTTATTCATGTTTCAACCATACCTATCCAGTTAAGTCTCCAAAAAGGCCCAAGAAGACTAGTTCAGAGAGCTTCCAGATAGCTGAACATGTGGTGGTTCCTAAAGTGTGGTGCACCTGGGGAAGCCACAGAAGCTCTACAACCCTTCTGATACCTTACCCCTGTGGTCCCCACTCCTTGATCCACAAACTGATACTGGTCTGCTGCCTGTTAGGGACCAGGCTGCAGAGCTTGACCATACACATCCTGTGCCAGCCTGTTCATGGAAAAATTGTCTTCCATGAATGTTAGGAACCGGGCAAGGGGTGGGTGCACACAGAAAGAGGTGAGCTGTGGGCTGGCAAGCAAGTGAAGCTTGATTTGTATTTACAGCCACTCCCCATAGCTCACACCACCACCTGAGCTCTGCCTCCTCCCCACTTGCCTCCCCCCTCCCCCCGAAAAATTGTCTTCCATGAAACTGGTCCTTCATGCCAAAAAGATTGGGGACCTCTGCTTCACCCTATGTACACTCCATCTGTATATTTTGTAATATCCTTTATAATAAACCAGTAAACATAAGTAAGTGTTTACCTGAGTTCTGTGCAAATTAATCAAACCCAAGGAGGTGGTCGTGGGATCCCTGATTTATAGCCAGTTGGTCAGAAACGCTGATAAAACAACCTGGGGTTTGCGATTGGCAACAGAAGTGGGAGGCCATCTTGAGGGACTGAGCCCTCAACCTCTGGGATCTGATGCTATCTCCAAGTGATGATGTCAGAATTGAATTGGAGGATACCCAATAGTGTCTGCTGCAGAACAGATTGCTTGCTTGTTGGTGGGGAGAAATCCCCACACTTTGATCACAGATGTCTTCTGTGTTGATTGTTGTGGTGTTGATAACAGAAGAAAAACAGTTTGCTTTATTCTACACTCCTTGTAACCCTGATTTTTTTCTAACAACTTACAAACTAAAGAAACCGAAAAAAGAAATTGGGAAAAACAAGATGAGTTCTTATACTCATTTGCCACTAAAGGCCTGCTGACCTCCTTGGACCAGAGCTAAGAAGTCTCCTATATGCACATAATATTCACTGAATCATTTATTTGTTTACACAGTTTTGAGGCCCTCTGCTGGGCTGTATGTTGTCTGGCTGAATGCCAAAAGTTTTAAAATGTAAATTAAATACAAATGGCAAAAGCCACATATCTGAATAGTTAAAAATGTAAGTCACAGAGACATTTTCATAAATATCCTTGTCATTAATCTTTTGAAAAATTCTTATGCAACAGACAATTTATGGAAGGCCAAGCCATTTTATTCTCATAGTTAAATGAGGAAGAACAGCTAAACTTCTAAAAGTTCTGAGCATTTGTGGATGACTTTTAAAGAAAACACAAAGAGGAGATGTTTCCCCCTTATGTTTGCCATAGAATTAAATGATCAACACTTAAGTGCACATATAGTAATAACATTCATCAGGTGTTGGGCAAATGGGAGGGGGGAGGAAGGGATGGGTATATATATACCTAATGGGTGCAGTGTGCACTGTCTGGGGGATGGATGTACTTGAAGCTCTGACTTGGGTGGGGCAAAGGCAAGATATATAACCTGAACATTTGTACCCTCATAATATGCTGAAATAAAAAAAAAATTAAAAATAAGGCATTGAGGCAATGCCTCTTCAGAGAAGCAAGGTGCTTCAGCAAACAAAACTCCCTGAGGTTTGAATTCTAATTCCAGATCTCCTGCTTGACATTATTACCTTTGATATTGACAGTGGTCAAAAAGAAAAATAGAGTTTCCTATCTTCCTTTTTCTTATTCTCTATTTTCTTTCCTTTTCTTCTGATCTCCTTATTAACTCCCTTTTCTTTTCATCTCCTCCCTTTCTCACATATATCATTAGGAAATGATTTGGCATTGTGAGGTGGCATAGTTTAGAATAAAATGGCAAAGAAAAAGTAAAAGTTTTACCTCACTCATGAATCCCACCTGCCCACAGTAATCTCTTCCTCAGTACCAACTATTCTATATATTTGAAACATATATATGAATTCATACACACATATGTGAATCCTAACCAAAGTAGGGCAGTTAGAAAGAGGCAATTTATGATGTTAAGCCAGAAGAGATACTTCTTACTAACTGTATGACTTTGGGCCAGTCAATGTATACACTCTGAGCTTTAGCAACTTTATCTGTTAAATGGGACTAAATGTCCCAACTACCTCACACATGAGGTATGTGAAATTGTGTTATAAACTATAATGTGCAAGACAAGTGAAAGGGAATATTATTATCTTCTTCATCTTCCCTATGGTCCTTTCTCTAAGTAGGCTGATCGGAAATGTCAAGACAATAAGCAAGACTTGTGTATTTCAATAATTTAAAAAATTATATTATAAATTGATCTGGAATAATATAATAAGAAAAAGTTGCTCCTTTTCCTTTACTCTGGGATTTGAAGATCTTAAAGGTAAGAATGAAAGTTTAAAAGTGAAGATTTCTTGAATGTCCTCTGCTCTTTCTCTTAATTTCCTCTAGGATGCTTTCCTTATATCACATGTTTCATGCATACTTTGCATCATAATGACTGTTTTATGAGTTGATGATTCTTTTATGAGAAATGTTTACTGCATAATCAAGCAGAGAGAATTATCTCAAGGCTCAATTACAAGAAATTCAATTATGAATTGCTAGAAGTGCTGCTCATGCAGAAAAGATTGAAACCTGTTTGTTTTTTTTTAATATATCATCAGCCATAACAGGTCAGCATTTCCTTGCTTGTCAAGGCCAACTCATGACTTTTCAGCTGTTCATTCAGTAAATCAAATGTCACTTTAAAGACTCAATAGTGTAGTGATCTATAATTGAGGGTAAATTTCTTTAATTGGAATTCAGCAGACATGTATGAACCTACAGTTACATATAAGGCACTATGCTAGGGAGAGTTGAGGAAGGACAAATATGAATAAGATATAACTGCTGCCCTCAAGGAGGTGAAATTCTGGTAAACAGAAAAGTAAAGGACATATAACATGTAAGTAACAAACTGAGAAACATGAAATCCAGGATCCATGGGCACTAAGAGAGAGGGACACTCACTACAAGCCAAGGGGCAGGAACAATCAAGCTTTCTATACTTGTAGATTTAGTTTTATAGGAAGTTATTCTATACCAGTAGGGATCCTTAAACATCATATTTACCTATAGTAACCAATAAAGCTAACAAGGGGAAAGAAATTAATCTTTCAACATCTTTAAAAGTTCAGGTGTTAACTCATTAGACTTGTGATGTCTGCTTAGGATACAGGAAGCTGAAAAGAATTTCACTCCCACCCTAATGACAAGAAAAATCCCGATAGTCTACAAAATTGCTTCTTGAACTCATCAGAGACAGTTCACAAATCTCAGGGCAACCAACTAGCATGAATTCTATAGAAAGACAGGCACATACAAGGAGAATGGAATGCATGAGAGTAGGAAAAATGTGGAGACTGAAATTTTATTTGAGAAAAATCTAGTTTTATAAAGGAAAAACACTTAGAGGCAAATAATGGTAATGGCTATCAAATAATATTCACAGCTATCAATAGCTATCAAGTTTCCTACATCATCTCATTCAATTCTTAACAATCTTTCAAAGTAGATATTCTTTCTATTTTACAGACAAGCTAACCGAGGCTTAGAAAATTTAAGTAGTTTGTTCAATGCTACAGTGATGCTTATTGAATGCCTATATGAATGAATCTGTCTTAATCATTCAAATCCCTAACTCTGGGGAATGAAATTTGTGTTTTCAGATATCAAGACAAAGGTTGATCCAGGAACTGTAAATTCTGCCACTTTTGACCTTAAAAGACTAGAATAGAGTAAGTGCTGGCAATTAGCAGCCTGTGAAAGAAAACACTGAGGCTTTAGTTCCTTGGAAACTTTATAGATTTGTGATATGTTTAAGGAAACTAATACAAAACCAAATTTGGCAATAGGAAATTCATACCTGTACTTGGTAGATTGACTTCCATGCTTTTAAAGCATAACCTTCATTAGTAAATCAGCAGGAAATTAGAGTACAGTAGATTTGGAGAAGGAACAGTGGGTTGTACAAAAGGCTGAAAACTAGAGATTGAAAATTGCTGGAAATGTCTCTTTGGAATTGTGTGGAAGTATACCAGACTCAATGTTATTAGCAAATGTGGGTTGGTATTATAAATTATTTGTAAGGGGAATGATTTCTGAGAAATCTATGTTCATGACAATGTGGTTATGAATAAGATCAACCAGCAGAGAGGACTGCTACTATTAAAAGTACATAGGGGTTACATAGTCCCTTACTTTACAAACAGTAGTATTCTTTAAAGTTGTATTTTAAAAGTCTATTTCAAAATCAATTACTTTAAATGCAGAATTCATTTCACCATGGGAACAATGTTATAAAGCAGGGATCAGCACTATGGCCCACGGACCAAACTGAGCCTAATATCTGTTTTTATATGACCCATGAGCTAAGAATGTAAACATTTTTTAAAATGTTTTGAAAAATTCAAATGATTGAAAATGATTCAAATGATTGAAAAAAATAAAAATGACTAATATTCTATGATATGAAAATAACACAAAATTCAATTTTCTGTGTCCATTGATAAACTTTTATTGGAATGCAACCATGCCCATTTGTTTACATATTGCCTATATGTAAACTACTCAACTCAAACTCTGAGTAGTTTTGACAGAGATCACATGGCTCACAAAGCGTAAGACACACACACACACATATACACTATTTAGTGCTTTACATTAAAAGTTTGCTGATTGTGATGGTTAATCTTAAGTGTCAACTTGACTGGGTTAAAGGATGCTCAGATAGTTGATAAAACTATTTCTGGGGGTGTCTGTGAGGGTGTTTCCAGAAGAGATTAGCATTTGAATAAGTAGACTGAATAAAGAAAATCCACATTCACCAGTGTAGGCAGGCATCATCCAATCCTTTGTGGGCCCACATAGAATGAAAAGGTGGAGGAAGGGTGAATTCTCTCTCTCCCTGAGGTAAGACAACCATCTTCTCCTGTCTTTGGATATTGGAACTCCTGATTCTTGGGTTTTCAGACTCCAGGACTGAGATCATTCCTCCTCCTTCCCAGGTTCTCAGGCCTTCAGCATCAGACTGGGAGTTAACCAAAGGCTCCCCTGGTTTTGAAGCCTTTGGACTCAGACTGAATTGCAACCCTGGCTTCTAGATGATGTACCGTGGGACTTCTCAGTCTCCACAATCATATGAGCCAGTTCCCATAATAAACTTCCTATTATATATACAGTAGTCCCCTCTTATCTGAGATTTCCCTTTCCATGGTTTCAGTTATCCTCAGTCAACTGTGATTCAAAAATATTACATACAATAAGATATTTTGAGAGAAAGAGACCACATTCACATAAATTTTAGTACAGTATATTGTTATAATTGTTCTATTTTATTATTATTCTTGTCTCTCTCTTACTGTGCCTAATTTGTAAATTAAACCTTATCATATGTATGTACATAAAGAAAAAAATGTATACATAGGGCTTGTTACTATCTGTGGTTTCAGGCATCCCCTGGAGGTACTGGAATGCATTCCCCATGGATAAGGGGAAACTATTATATATATCTGTGTCCTATTGGTTCTGTTTCCCTGGAGAACTCTGACTAATACAAGGTTCCTCATTATAAAAGATGATTACATTCCTAGGTTGGCTGCCAAAAACCAATATCTTTTAAAATGTGGTTGCTCTGTGGTGTTAATAGAATTCCAAAGTCTATGCCTTCAATTCTTTTGAGAACTCTGGTGTCATCTGCAGCTGTGGAAGCTTTGGATATCAGAACAAATCTTTCAAAGTCATACTTTCCTACATTTGCTTATGTTGTTCAGTCAACTTGGAATGCCTTTGCCTCACAATAAAAACAATAGCTCACATTTACGAGTTAACAAAATTGGGCATTTTCTACATGTTTTATGCATTTTACATGCATTACTTTATTTAATCCTCACAACAACTCAATGATATCATTACTAACATGCTCCTTTACAGATAGGGAAACTGAGACCCAAGCTTGCTCCAAGTCACTTCTAGGAAGTACTAGAGCCAGGATATAAACCTTGTCAATCTAGCACAATCTCAGATACTATGGTATTATCTACTAACCACAAGGCTATAACCCCTTTTACAACTTTTGAAAGTCCTTTCAAATTTTAGGATTTCATTCAAATGCCAACTTTTTCAAGAAGCCTTTCTCTCAGATTCCTTATGCCCACAAGTTTAAAATAATTGTATCAATGGTTTTATTAGCATGTCTATAAACTCAGTTCATTTTACTCTGTGTTCTAATTTACATGTCACACACCTCGCAGGCACATACACAAAGTTAAGATTTCAAAAAGAAACATACATTTCACTATATCATACATTGTAGGTGCTTCATAAGTGCACCTATTCCAAATGATAGAGTGGATGAATGCAGAGGCAGCTGGCTCCTGATATTAAACAAACATTCTAATGGAGACAATTCCTCAGCGAGTAAATATACTAACATGTTCTTATTATGAAAGATAGGAAACTTAGTTTCCTTTACTGTTTTTCAAAGTGAGTCATAATTAAGACATCCTTTTCTGACCCACATAACCATCTGAAAAAAGCCTTAAGTATAGCCAAATAGGGAGCTCTCTTATTCATACAAGATTTAGCCAGAGAAACAGAAGCCCTAACATTGATCTCTCTTCAGGGTCAAGGCAGTGCTCTTCCAATCTTTTTTATTCACTGACTATTTTATTTAATAAAATCCTACATGGAAATGTAAATTATAAAATAGATGAAATGAAATCTCTTGTGATTGATGCAGTCAAGGGTAGAGAGGCAAGGATGGAGGGCTCTAGAATCCCTCCAAGGAATCCCTTGGGTACCTCCATAGAACTTCTAGGACACAGAGCACAATATGGTTTTTAAAACCACATTGAAATGAATGCTCACTCATTAAGACATTTTCATTCATTATTACTTTATTACTTACTATATCATTGGTAATCCCTAGAGCAAGATAACGCCTTCACAGCATACAATATCTGCCTGTTGACATAAGGTGAAGGTAAATTTTGATAGATATGAGGACAGACATGAGGGTAGCCTTACCAGAGAGTCATTGGACAATCAAAGATAATAGCCCTGGGCGCTATCCAGAGGGAGTCAAAGAAAAGGTCTCAGAGTACCACATTTCAACATGCAGTAAGTAGGCTGACCTCGTATCACCAATGGTCAGAAATGTGGCGATTATTATTTATTACTCCAAGGCATCCCATGATTTAAATATCACTTGAAGGGAGTTATCTTTAAAATATAAGTGTTCTAGTATTTTCAGGAATAGTAAACTGTTTAGTATAATATCAAGGTGAAAGAGATTCAAACATAACAACCCTAGATGTTTTCAGAAAGTCCTCCTTTGAGGACTGTTTTCAGCAGAATACAGAGATTGGCACATGGATGTAAAGAAACTATCTGAAGCTGGGGAAGAAACCATCCAAAAGAGTTATAAGAAACATTGCCTGGTGTTCACCAAGACTGAGAATAGTGCTTATTACCACCAGCCAGACTGAAAAATTAATAATTCATAGGGCATTAGACAGAGTACTTAGAAAGTTTTTGCCTCAGTTATGAAAAATATTAGCTCTAGAGATGGAACATTGCTCCAGATCCACCTAAAAAGTCATAAAAGCAAGACATGAAAGAATAAAACAGTTTCCAAGTAACTTAATCCTATCCTTAAACAAAGCTTGAAATAGTATTTGAGAATGCAAAAATAAACACTTCCTGACAAGGTAAAATTTATAATCTCTGTCATTCAAAGATTACACAATATACAAAGATGCAGAAAAACATAACCCATAATAAAGAAAATAATCAATTAATCCAAAAACATTGAGAACTGACAAATGTTAAAATTATCAAAGAATGCAAAGAATGACATTAAAACTAATCCTAATTATATTCCATATATTCAAAAGTAAAAACAATAAAGATATATAAAAGATCCAGATTGAATTCTTAGAGATTAAATCTATAATGTGTAAGATGAAAAATACACTGGATGGGATTAACAGCTAATTAGACAATGCTGGAGAAAATATTAGTGAACTTGGAGGAATAATATTAGAAACAATCCCAAATGAAACACATAGAGAAAAAAGAATCCAAAAAAATGAAGAAAGCATCAGTGAGGTCTGGGACAACTTTAAGTGGGCTAATATACCAATAATTAGAGTGTTAGAAGAAACAGAGAGAATAAGGGACAGAAAAAATATTTGAAGAAATTATGGCTGACAACTTTGTAAATTTCATAAAAACCATAAAATACAAACACAAAGAGTTCAAAGAACTCCAAACATAAGAAAGAAAACTACACCAAAGCATATCATAATCACAACCAATGATAAACAGAAAATATTAAATGCAGCCAGAGGAGAAAATTATATTACATACATAGGAGCAAAGATTAAGTAAGACTTCGGGGCTGGGAGCAGTGGTTAATGCCTGTAATCCTAGCACTCTGGGAGCCCAAGATGGGAGGACTGCTTGAGCTCAGGAGTTTGAGACTAGCCTAAGCAAAAGTGAGATGCCATCTCTACTAAAAATAGAAAAAATTTCTGGGCATTATGGTGTGCACGTGTAGTCCTAGCTACTCGGGAGGCTGAGGCAGGAGGATCCTTTGAGCCCAGGGGTTTGAGGTTGCAGCAAGTTCCAATGACATCTCTGCACTCTACCCAGGGCAACAGAGTGAGACTCTGCCTCAAAAAAAAAAAAAAAGAAAGAAAGAAAAGAAAAGAAAAGAAAAGAAAGAAAGAAAGAAAGAAAGAAAGAAAGAAAGAAAGAAAGAAAGAAAGAAAGAAAGAAAGAAAGAAAGAAAGAAAATAAAAAGTAAGACTTCAGATTTTTCACTGGAAACAATGCAAGTGAGAGGATTGGACCAATATCTTTAAAGTATTTAAAAAATAAAACAAGCAACAAAAATAACTGTCAGCCTAGAATTCTATAACTAGTAAAAATATCTTTCAAAAAAGGAAGATGAAATAAAAAATTTTCCAAATGTCTTTTTCCAAAATGACAAAAAGTAAAATAATCCATCACTAGAAGACTTGAACTACAACAAATGTTGAAGAATGCCCTTAAGACAGAATGTAAATAATAACAAATAGAAATCTGTATCTACACAAAATAGTAAACAGTACCAGAAATGGTAAATATGGTAGTTAGTAGTCCGATGGTCCCTGACTTAGAGTGGTTTGATTTAGGATTTTTTGACTTTACAATGAAGTGAAAGCAATACACCTTCATTATGTTCCTCAATTGACAATGATGCTACATTTGGATAAACCCACTGTAAGTTGAAAATATTGGAAGTCGACTTAGTATATTTTCAGCTTTAATGGGTTTATTGGGATATAACCCCATCATAAGTCAAGGAGCATCTGTATATGGATAACTGTATAATATTTTTTCTAGTGACTTAAATATTTTTAAAGATTACTAACTATACAAAAATAATAACATATTGTGGAGTTTATAGCATATATAAAACTAAAATGCATGATAACAATGGCACAAAGGGCTGAGAGGGTACAAATGGATATATATTATTGCAAGCATCTTATACTACACATGAAGTGGTATAATGTTACTTGAGCATGATTTTATATGATAAATTAAAAATGTACTCTTTAAACCCAAAAGCAATCACTAAAATAACAAAACAGAGTTGTAGTTAATGAGTCAACAAAAACTACAAAATAAAATCATTAAAAATATTGATTAATCCAAAAGAAGACAGAAAAAGAAAGGAAACAAAGGTGGAACAAATAACATAAGATGACAGACTCAAATTTAAACATATCAATAATCAATATAATTTTTACCCTAATTAAAAGGCAGAGATTGTCAGCCTAAATAGAAAAGCAAGACCAACTATTAATATATGCTGCCTGTCAGAAACATAAAGAAACAAATAGGTTAAATGCAAAAGAATGGACAAATTTCATCAGTATTAACACTAGTCAAAGAAAGTAGAAGTGGTTATATTAATATCACAGAAACAGACTCCAGAACAAAGAATACTACCAGGGATAAAGAGAATTTATTTCATAATGATAAAGAGGTCAACACATTAAGAAGAAATAATGATCCTAATCATTTATGCATCTAATATCAAAGCCTTAATACAGGAAGCAAAACTGACAAAATGACAAGGAGAAATAAACAAATCCACAATCACAGTTGGAGAGTTCAATACACTCTCAATCATTTATAGAATAAGTAGGCAAAAAATTAGCAAATATAGAATACACTGAACAACACTATCAAATAAGTGTCCTGGTTGACATTTATAGAACATTCTACCAAACAGCAGAATGTCATTCTTCTCAAGTACACACAAAACATTTACCAAGATAGACCATATTCTACACCATAAAGCAAGTATCAATAAATTTTAAAACATCAAGTTATGAATTTATGTTCAAATATGTTTTCTGAGCAAAACGGAACTATATTAGGAATCAATAACAGAAAGACCCTTATAAACATACCAAACACTTGGAAACAAAACTAAACATTTCTAAATAGCATACGATCCAGCCATTACACTTGTTGGTATTTATCAAAATGAACCGGAAACTTAAAACCACACAAAAATATACACATGGATCTTTATATCAGCTTTATTTATAACTTCCAAACTTTGAGACACCTAAGAGGAGCTAGGATATAAACCAAGGCATGTTTTGTTAATGTTAAAAAATATATACTTTTAGTGCTGCTAATTAAGAAGACATATAATGAAAAGCTTCTCAGAATTCAGTATACTCACAGCAATATATATATTCAAAACTCAACAGTACATCTAGGTGAGAAGAACATTGTTTATTTAGTGTATAGACAATACTTACAGGCCATATGGATTTGAGGACTCCTTGTAATAGAGGGGCTGAAGTATTGAATATGTAATCATCTTTATAAAATTATTTATTTCATCTATGTTAATATTGATAGTTGTGTTCACTGGAGTAGCACTTTTAATTTCCTTCAAGAACTTTACCTTTACATTCACAACTTGGCTATTTGGCACAAGAGGCCTACCTTTTGGTCCATCTCAACTTTCAATATTCCTTCCTCACTAAGCTTCATCATTTCAAGTTTTCAATTAAATTGAGTGACCTGGCACTCTTCCTTCACTTGAACCCATATAGGCCACTGTAGGTTTATTAGTCAGCCTAATTTTAATATTGTTGTGTCTCAGGGAATAGAGAGGCCTAGGAGATGGAGAGACATGGAGGTATGGCTGGTGGGTGGAGCAGTCAGAAAATATACAACATTTATCGATTAAGTGCGGTTCATGGCACTCCAAAACAATTACAATAGTATCAATAACATCAAAGACCACTGATTACAGATCACCATAACAGCTATAATAATAATAATAAAGTATGAAATATTGTGAGAATTACTAAAATGTGATACAGAGACTCAAAGAGCCAAAATGGAGCCAAAAGACTTACATGACATGTTTGCCACCAATTTTCAAGTTGTAAAAAGTGCACTATCTGTGAAGCATGATAATATGAAGTGTAATAAAACAAATATGTCTGTACTTTGTTTCACACATTTGCTATTCTCCTACAAGGCTGTGTATAGATAGGGCTATTTTTAAAAAAGAGTGACAGTATGAATTTTGAAGGCACTAAAGTTACCTTTATTCTAAAAATAAGCAAACAAAAAATCCCTTAAATTCTTTATGTTTAATATGTAGAAACATAGACTGTCAGAGACAAATTGAAAATTGTTAGGAAATATGTAGTCCAACACCACTCATTTTACATGAGAGGAAACTGAGCTCCAGAGTGGGACAAGGAGGTAGACAGTGGCTTCCAATTCAATGAATTGTCTTTATGCTTCATTGTCATAAATAATCTATGTCTAAGTTATCCATTCCATACATCTGGAATATTACAGAATGGGCCATAACTGACTCAAAGTATGATATAAGATTCTTAATTATTAGCTAGCTCTAAAAAATTTCTAACCATTTTGAACACTGGAAAACTCTGCTTTATTGTTATTGTAATAAAAGCTTTTATTAATTAAGAGTGAATACCTACTTTTAGAACAATTTACATTTTCACAGAATTGAAAGGACTGGAAGGACTTTTAAAGGACTTTCACAGGCTGAAAGGACTTTTAAAGTTTTAATCCTCTCTCAAACTAACCTGAATCTCCACATGATGTTGGAATCTTCTTTATAACATCCATGACTAGTTGTCACCTAGGTATTTTCTTGGATACATGCCATCTAGCAGAAGTTTTGATTGTTAAAAGAATTTTTTTAATTGTGTCAACATTTATATCCCTTTGATCTCTTTATCCACTACTCCTATCAAGGGTACTACATTTTTACAACACATAAAACAAATATTATCTCCCTCTTCCATATGATAGTCCTTTGGGAGGATGGTCAACACATGGCTTCTCCTCTCCAAGCAAAACAGCGATGACATTTTTAGACATTGTTCGTGAGGGATGTTTGGGAGGAGGTGAAATAGAATGATAAAGCATACAGTCTTTGACATCATACTCTGAAGGTTCAAATCCTATAGCCACAACCTGCTGTGTGATATCTGTATACTTATTATCCTCTCTCGGTCTCAGTTTCTCCCATCTGTAAAAGGGAAATGCTGTTGACTCCATAGTAGTATTGTAAAGAGTCAAATGAATAATCTGTGTAGAGCACTAGGCTAGATTGGATAATCATTATTCCAAACTTTTTTATACCTTCCCTGTGTTGAAATTATACATCCACACTCTTTACCATCTATGCAGGGCTTGCCACTGTGGGTAGAACATATTTTCCTGTCTTGATGATACTGAGTTTGTCAAATGACTTGCTCTAGCCAATGGAAGGTTAGCAGAAATGACATCATAAAAAAATTTACACATAATCGCATGGTTTGCTTGCTCTCTTATACTCTAATGATCTTCTATGAGAGTATGCCACAGAGTCAGTAGTACAAGGAAAATAGTAAAACACACAAAGCTTATTTGAACCCAACCTGCAGTCTGAAGCCAAGCCTAGCCTATCACAGCCAAATTCAGCAAAGCCACAACTGACTCACAGACTTTTGAGAAAGAAAAGTTTTTTATTGTATGCCATTGAGACTTTGAGATTATCTGTTCTATATTGATCAATTATTGTCAAATAATGCTGTATAACAAACTACCGCAAAACTCAATAGTATACAAAAATAAGCATTCATTTCTAACTCCCTTGTCTACAGGTTGGCTGAGAATCAACTGCTCAAGGCTAGTCTTTGCTGGAATTTACTCCAAAAGCTACAGATTGGGTTTGGCCTGCTCCAAATATGCCCCTTCTTCTTCAGACCTGCAGCTACCCAAGGCAAGCTCATCTCATGGTGAAAGGCGGGAACGAAACGGGGCAAACTAAACTAGGAACACAGAAAAAAAAAGCTGGGATTTTGCATATCACATTTGCTAGCTTACCATTGGTCAGAGAAAAGTCATGTGCTCAAGTCCAAAGTCAAGAGGAGGGGACATAAACTCTGCTAACTATGAGTCCAAAGGAAGTCACATAGTCACATTCAATAACAATGGGGTGGAGAAATACACTCTTCCAATGGGTTCCAGAGGAGAGAGGAGTGAATATTAACTCAGCAATAATCTATCACTGTTATGCAGCAAAAACTAACACAAGAACTCAACAGAATGTTTGGAACACAGAAAGTGATAAACAAATACTAGCTATCAAAATTAAACATCATCACAGTGATTTAGGTTCTTCTCCATTTTGACTTGCTTCTATAAATGCAGTTTGTTACTATCTCCCTCAAAAATAATATGTTGATATAGAAAGCAACAGTTCATGTATTGTCTGATTGGATGGAATTATCACAGTCCTCATACTATATTCTTATTTTAACACACCCAAAGTGTTAATGTTTTTATTAGTCCCATCAGTGTCAGCTAAAACCCTAGTTCTCTTTCATACAGACTGTTACTCAAACATTTCCTATCAAGTAACAGATCATTTGGCTATACATGTATTCTCATCTTGCTACATTTAATTTAATTGCAGCCTGTTCAGATAGTTTCAGATCCTGATTTTATAAATTAGCACATTCCTCAACTTCCTTTCACATATGCATTCTCTACCTTTATCTATGTCGTTGACAGAAATGTTACACTGCCAGTATAGGAGAGAATGACTTCATTAGACCAAGGGAAGCTGTGGAATCCCTACCCATAGAAACAGAACTGACAGCTTCCGAAAAGAGTAGACCTCCTAACAATTCTGTGAGTTCATCATTCTTTCTGTGTTCTTCCTGAGCAGCTGCCTGCAGCCTGTGCCGAGGCCAGAGACTATGAGATGAGGGTAGAGGCCCAAATCTGGAAGTAAACAAAGCTATGCTTCTGAGCAGGAACTAGTGTGTCCTAAGAGGGTCCTTGAATAATGGAGCAACACTATGGGATAGAGGGAGCAGCAACAGCAGTGGGGCACAAATCCTTTGCTGACATGGCCGAATTCTGGTTGATAGTAAAGAGGATTGACCAATTAGGACTAGGAAGACAAATTTAGAAATATCTGAAAAGACAAACTCTAAGAAAAAAGATATTTCTCACAATTCACAAGATAGGGGCTTGTATTCATATCGCTCTTGCTTTGCTGTTTTATAAAAAGTAATATTTAAACATGAAATAGACATCCGGTGGTACAAAAGGATATATAATGAAAAATAAGTCTCCCTCTTATCTCCAGTCAATCTCCAGAGGAAACATTTATTACTCAAGTTCTGTAATAGCTCTGTAGAGTCATTTCCATGTGAAAAAAGGCATACTAATATATATATAAATTATATATTATATAAATATATTTAATATATAAATATTAATATATAATAAATATATATTTATATAATGTATATTTTATACATATAATATATAAATATATTTATATAATATATAAATATTAACAAAATATATAAATTATATATATAATTGTATAAAATAATTAAAAGGAAGCAAAGCATATGGAATCACTTAATTATGAATATTCATTTTGCACCTGGTAAGAACAGGACATCTGAGTTACACATATGAAATTCCTAAGGTTCACAGATACTGACAAGGTCACAAGCAAAAAAGAGAAAAAGCTAGTATCTGATCTGAAAAGCCAGGCCTGGAGTAAGATTTATCCCTAATAGGCATGAGTTTACATAAAGGAAAAATACCCATCATACCATTTAGGAAAGGTTTTCCAAATCTTCACATACGTTATAGATACTTAAAGGAGGCAAAAAAGAGCTAAAGAATACTTATTTGTGACTATGACTCAAATCCATGCCCTACAACCTTAGCCACACCATGGTAGCTTAAAGGAGTGACTGATGATTTTTTTTTTTTTTTTACACTTTGTGAGTTGGGGATCTGGTATTTCTCAAAACTCTAAAATATTCTAACTGAAAACTGTCCTAAGAAAAAGGAAATGTTTCAATTTGAAATCCTTAATTAAAACCACATTCATAATTCTAAGTATTTAAAGAGAAAGTTAAAGAAGAAATTTACTTTTGCACATCACAGAGATTATAATAAACACAGAACCTTGCCAAAAGACATGCCTCCAGCTGCACTGAAGAAACATCAGAGTAGACCAGCACTGCAGCTTCAGCAGAGAAAGACTGAAGGCAAAGTCATGTACAGAAAGGCAAACAACCATAATGTAAAACTCATGTTCCCTGTTGGGGAGTAGAATTCTGCAGAATCGCATCTCAATCACATGCCCATGCACACACACACATAGAGCTACAGTTGTTCACCAGTATTAACTCAAAAACTGTTAGCTACAAGTCTATTTTCTTGAAGTTCACCAACAGTACAAATACTCCACAGTACCACTGCCAATTTAGGGACAAGCTCAATCAATTTGTGCCTGAAAATGATTCACATGGGTCTTTACACTGCAGAGATCATTACTTTAGGGATTTCTTAGAGCTCTACATTCCTGGCTGCCAGCTCCAACAAGAGAATGCATATTTATTTTGCCAGAATACACATCATGGTAGGGGAAAAAATGCCCTTCAAAATTCTTATAATGTCTAAGAAATCCATTGCCTCAAATGGATTGATATACCAATGATAAACCTGTTGGAGAGAAAAAGTGGGTCCTTACCAGTCACCAGTGAGAACATGAATAATGTTTTCTGGTTTCTCTATTAAAAATGTTTATGGAGTATGCTCTATGTATGTATAGAAGCTTACACCAGAAGCTAAGAAGTAGCAAAAATAGTTTAAAGGAAACCAAACACTGGGGGTATCTTTTACAGAATACAGATGTGTGGAAAACACCTTAAAATAACTACTGAGCATACAGAGAAAAAAGAGAAAAAAAGTATACCTAGACAAATCATGACAAGCCAGCATTATATCCATGACTTATATTACCATTTACATGCTGAAGCCTTCCATATCTTGCTAACACTCCCCTTTAGCTCTAGACCTTTGTATTAATCACCTTGACATTGCCATTGGATATTTCATAGGCATCTCAAATGCAATATGTCCAAAGTTGGATTTATTTTGTCCTTCCCCAAATATGCTCCTTCTTCAGAGCAGGAGCATATGCTCCTCCTTCCCTCTTTGATAAAGGATATCATTCTTCTTTCAGTTGGTTAAGAGAGAAACAGGGAATTCTCAACTTCTCTCTTTCCTTTCCCTCTGTCCCCAAATATTTAATCTATCCCTCAATCTAATCTCTCTCACTCATCTACTTTTTATCCACTGTCAATATTATAATCCAGTCTCTATAATCTCTCACTGAGGTATCTGCATTAGCTTCCTAACTAATTTCTCTTGCCTTCTAATTAATTCTTGAATTGGAGCCAGAGGTATCTTTTAATAATATGAAATTGATCCAATCTCTTCTTTGTTTAAAAAACATCAGTGGCTTCCTATTACCAATATCATAAAGCATCATATTCTTAGAATGGCCTACAACTCTCTGTGTGCTTCAATCCCTGCATTACTCTCTAGCTTTGTCATAACTCCTCAACCACCAACTGCTCCTATTTTCATTCTAATAAAACGAACTGGATACACTAAGATCTCTTTAACTTCTGGATCATTGAACCTTCTCCTTCAGTCTGAAACATTCCTTCACTTCTGTTTTGTCCTGCTTATCTTTTATTCATCCACCAGAAAATAAACTCCATGAGAGCAAGTGCCTACAGTGTCTGTCCTGTCCAACTCTGCCACCCTTAGCACCTAGAACAATGCATGCACATGACAGATACTCAACAAATACTTGTTGAATGAATAAATAAATCTTTCAGTCTCAACATAACTATCACTTCCTCAGTCATAGAAGGAGGCCTTCTATGACTCGCCTCAAAAATATTAGATCTCTTTATTACACATAATTTTAGCATCCTGTACATTGGCTGTGACCTAGAAACGCCTTCCAGGAAGTAAGTTGGAGAAGTCTGTTTCTCTTTTCTCAATTATCACAGTACTGTGCTGGCTGATGTCAAAGATCTGAAACCTATTTCATATATTTTATTTAACTTTCAGTTATTTAAGTCAGGAGGATAATTCTGTTTCTTGTTATGCCACCTTGGCTGGGGAAAGTAGAAATTCCAGGTCAGTTTTAAATATTATAATTGACTTACTTTCCCTTGGAATTATTCTATATTAGTGTAGTCTATGGTTTGGATTCTATTTCCCCCTGAAGTTAACCTTCTTCCCTTAGACCTTCTTAGACTTAGAAAGTAATTTTCACTGGGCTAAGACTTTGTTTTATTTCTTTCTGTATCCCTAGATCCCAGAGTAACATGTGGAGAACAAGATAGACACTGAATAAATTAAAAGTTGAATGAAACCTGCCCCCCAAATATTCTTGCTCTTTGCATATCTGCTACTAGAACATAGGCATTGGCAAATCACAATCCTACAAAAAATTGGTACATTGGTTTTGGAAGAAACCAAATGGAGAAAACTACATATTTAATTTTTAACTATTACATTATTTTATCAGTTTACTCTTCATAATGATTATATCTCACTTATTTCATATTTCCTACTTTTGAAAAACAGCTAATATTTGATTTCTGTTTTGATTTGTCAGGCATTATACTAAACATTGACTGATTTAGCCCTCTCAATAAACTTATGAGATAGGGTCTATTATTATCCCCATTTTATTGATGAGAAAATGAGGCACAGAAAAATTAAGCAAAATGTCAAGATAACTGCTGAAAAGCACGGGAGCCAGGATTTCAACACAATGTGAGATGTGCACTTTGTCTAAGCTACCAAAACTGCCTCCTAGTACTTCCTGCTTCCAAATAAGATTACAAATGGCTTATAATAAAAGACATCAACAAAATATTTTATTAAAATACAAATTTAAATAAAATTCATAGTGATAAGAAGCATGTATTTCCTTAAAAACTTAGGCTAATATGTGTTACTCTAAAAGGACATTAATTTCAGTTCCAAGTTTTCCATCACTTAGAAGTATAAAGGAAATTCAGTTGGTCAAATAAACTTGGAAAGATGCTAATTCACCTTCTAAAAGTAATTTATACAGTAGATTCTTATATAAGAGATATTTCACAATAAAATAAATAATGTTTTTGAGCATGGTTTTAACAGAATATTCAATAGCACTCTCTATAATAAGGTCATGTCCAGTACTATTAGTAAACTCCAGAGGTATAACAAGAAAACTCAATGAAGGCATATATTCAGGAGAATTAGTAATGAGATTCAAGTAACCAGTCAGTTATTGGTTTTATCTGGTCTAGGAATAGAACTTAAAATTCAAAGAAAGTAAAAAGAGAAAGCATATCTTCAACTTCTTCAACTATTAATAGTTTCAACTAAGATAGTGGCAACAATTCTGTAAGTGACATTTTAGGACAGAGCTCTCTAGTGAGAGACTGCAGGGAAGATATTCTATTGCTGCTGTTGCTTATAAAAAATCCATATGCTTTGAATATTAATGTACAGTTTGCAAAGTTGCCATTTATTATGATTATAACTGGAAAAATCCATCCTACATCTGCATAGAGGTGGGCTATGAGGTGGCTGGAAATAGGCTCAGCATTTTCCTCAAAAGTAAAATAATAAAGATGAGTTTTAGCTAAGAAAATTCTATTGCTCTGTGTATCAGTTAAATGCATTCATTCATTATTCAACAGATATTTACAGAGTGCTTGCTATGTGCCAAGCGATGTGCTAAGTTCACTGGTCACAAAGAAATTTTGGAGTATTTCCATGAAACATTTGATTTTGAAGGTATTGCCTCTTGGTGGTCCTACCAAAACTGGTTAACTCACTTATAACTAATACCCTAACGTAGCACTTTCCAAAGTTTAGTCACCACATTCAGGATTTTAGCTGTAGCCTTGTACTAACTATACTATTATTTACTTAATATTTTTCTCTATATTGACTTTTCTTCTCAAATTTAACTTTTTAATCCCATAACAGATTCTCAAGTTTTATTTTAACATAAATTTAACTCCTTACTGTAATGGAAAACTGTTGTCATTTGCCAAAAATAAATACAACAGCTGACATTCATTGAATACTTCCTAGTGCTTTGTATTATACTAATTGCTTTTCATGCATTTGCTATTTTGATCTTCACATGAACCCCAGGAAGTAGGTACCATCATTAGACCCATATCCAGATGGCAGCAAAAAGACACAGAGAAGTAACCTACCTAAGACATGATAGCCAATAGGTAGCAGACCTGGTATTTTTTCATTCAAGCTGAGTAACTCCAAAGCTTGTTGTCTGCTTAACCATTGTAATATATTGCTCTGTGAACATTGATACAAATTAAAAACAAAATAAACCTAGATCACATAAGACTATAAAGCCTATACTTTACCGTGTTTCTGAAAGGGTTCCCAGAGAAACTGTGGCTTCAGCCTTGAATGCTGCTTAACAGGAATTCTGAAAGTCAGTTCAGACCTCTGTAGTCATACACCTTCCTGGCTACAAGGGCATCTCAACCGCCTTAGTTGCCAATTAAATTATACATTCAACTTTGGGTTCTGATTATTGAAAGGCAATGTAATTAAAAAAAATAATAACAATACTGAATTTCTGAGTTCTACTTCAATTTCACTGAAGTTCACAATTATTTATTCACTGGATAGTTCATTCTTTCCTCAAAGCTTTTTACATTATATAGTATTATTTTTAGATATATATTAATATTGATACTTTAGACCTGCCTCCCCTAATAAAATGGCAGTTGCAAGAGTTATTTCTTTTTCCAAATCTGAAGAGTTAAAACTTAAATTATAGCATTAAAAACCAAACAAGAGTACATGATGAAATCATACTCCAGATAAACATTCATCTTCTTTCTTGCCTTTCCTGAAGTTCTGACTCAAGCTTTTGCAAGTTGTTGCTTTTATACATACTATTGATTACCTACTGTAATAATTGAATGATAAGAGTTTGAAAGTACACCCCTCAATACACAAAAGCCGAGGCCCAGAGGTAAAGAGAAATTACTTACCCAAGATCATACAATTAATTAATGTCCAAGTTGGGACTAAAATCCTTATTTCTTAAAGAAATGGCATATTTATTCCAAATTTGCTACCATTGGGTCTCCTTGGGCACTACCTTCTAAGCTTGTGGCAAATTATTTTAAATACTCTTACAGGTGGGAAATCAAAAATCAATTTGGAGCCAAATTACAGAAGAAAGTTTGTGACTACACTACATAACTGCATTTGGAGAGGAAAAATTAATTCTTAATTACAATATAATGAAATCAATTTTATTCTCATGAGATGATAACATAACTGTCTGAAAGCTAACTCTCAAAAACCAAAGAGCAAAAATGTTTAGAGTGATAACAACATTGTTGTAAGAAGTGTCTGACTCTCATAAGAACTACTTTAAAGGGATTAAAACTCATTTGGACATTAGGGTTCTGAGGTGCTTGTTTTTGAAAAATGCTTTAACTTGAAAATTAAAAGAGTTTCAGGTCACTAAAAATATTATAATTTGTATTTAATTAAAAACATAGCTTCAAACTATATAAAGGAAAATGTGAAAAAGTACAAAGAGAAACAGACAAACCCACAATCATAGTAGAATACTTTAACATACTTTCTTAAAAACTGATCAAACAAGCAGACAAAAATATCAGTAAGGATATAGAAAATTGACCCCAAAATGGCAAAAACAGTCTTTTCAAAATTAGAGAATTTGAAAAAAATATCACACATTGGGCCATAAAAAGCAAGTCTAAACAAATTCTAGAGGACTGAAATAATATAGAATACATTCTCTAACCACAAAATAATTTTAAAAAATGATAACTAGAGAAATCCACACACTTGGAAATTAAGTAACTCCTCTAATAACAATTAAGTATTAATCATGAAAATCAGAACAGTTTTGAACTTAATAATAAAAAGTATCACAATTAAAATTTGCATGATACTACTAAAGCAATATTTAGAGAGAGATTTATCATCTTATATGTACATATTAGAAAACCAAGAAGACTAGAAGTTAATGCACATAGAAGTTAAAGTACCAGTAACCCAAAGGAAGAAGAAAGGAAATAATAAAGATAAGAGCAGAAGTCAAGTAACTAGAAACAAACATATAATAGAGAGTGCCAACAAAGCCAAAAGACGCTTTTCTGAAAGAAATGTCTGTAAGACTGATTAAGAAACAAACAGAGAAAGCACAATAACTAATATTAGAAATGAAATTAGAGAAATGCAAATCAAAACCACACTGAGATATCACAGAAGTCCAGTGAGACTGGCCTTTATCAAAAAAATCCCAAAGCAACAAATTCTGGCGAGGATGTGGAGAGATAGGAACACTCTTAACGCTGCTGGTGGAACTGCAAATTAGTGAAACTACTGTGGAAAAGAATTTGGAGATACCTCAAGAGCTACAAGTAGAACTAACTACCATTTGACCTAGCAGTAGCACTATTAGGCCTCTACCCAAAGGAACAAAAGTCATTCTATAATAAAGACATCTGCACTTGAATGTTTATGGCAGCACAATTCACTGTAGTAAGGATGTGGAAACAACCCAAGTGCCCATCAATCCATGAGTAGATTAATAAAATATGGTATATGTATACAATGGAATACTATTCAATTATAAAAAAGGATGGTGATCTAGCACTGCTTATATTTTCCTGGATAGAAAAATATTTTTTATCTTTTTTTATCTTTTATAAACTCCTTCATAGAATCCAGAAAGTGAAAAAATGCTTGACTCTTAATATATGGCCAGCAAAAGTTTTGATAGCCAAATTGGACAAAGACAGTATGAAAAAGAAAAATTGTGGTCCGGTTTCACTGATGACCACAGATGCACATCTCCTATACAAAATATTAGCCAACTGATATCAGTCTGTTTGTAAAAAGGGAAATTAAGACCATAAGAAAATATGTTTATCCAGAGTTTATCCAATTAGTAAACTTTAGAAAATCTGACAATACCAAGGCTTGGTGAAGACATGGAACATCACTGATTGGAACGATCTACTAAATTTAAAGGTATGCACCCGCTATGACAGTCCTACACATATGCTGTAGAAAGACATATATGCATTGGGAAGATATACATATAATAAAATTCATGGCAGTATTTTTGAGGATAGCCAAACATTGAAACCAACACAAAGGTCTGATCACAGTAAAAAGGCTATCTAGGGAGTTGGAATCAAGATGGCAGACAAGAAACACCACCAGAGAGAGTGCCTCTGAAGAAAAGACAGATTCTAGCAGATTAAAAGAAAGAAGCAAGAAGACTAGCATACAGCGGACGAGGGTTGGAAGGAGGGGTACCTGAGACCACAGGAGATTCCACGGGAGGAGGACCACCGGAGCAGCCTGGAGACCAGCGGGAAGGGTAGGTTGCGTGGTCAACTTTCCCCTCCCCTGCATCTGGGACTGCTGGTGGGCGCCCCAGCGGGTGGAGAGACATGCGGACACCAGCCCAGAGACGGCCACCGCCAGTGAGCGGTAAGCCAGTAGCGGACGCAGCACCAAGCTCCCAAATCCCGCAGGGCACCTCCGTGAGCAGAGACCCGAGCCATGTGGCAGGCGCCATATTGCCTCATTCTCCACTCTGCTGACCCTACCCACGGCTGCCCAGAGAGACAATATAGCCAACAGCCAGAGGCAATCCAGGAACAAACTTCCCTTTTGGGGCCCTACAGCTGACCGAGCGGAACTCAGACCGTGACTCCCTACCCACCAGCCCTCCCAGGTGCTGCTGGCACGGTGATCCCAGGAGAACCGGGCAGACCCTGAGGCTAAGAGACATAGACCCAGCTTGGGCTCCCATGGGTGAACTGGGACTGGCACTCCTCTCCCTGGTGGGGATATAGTTTGAACTCTGGGGTCCAGAGGTCAAACCTGCAGACCAGATCCCATGCACCGAGGTCTCACATTGCCCGGGGCACAGAAAGGATATACATGAACAGCCTACTGAGTTCAGTGTGCCTTTGGGGGCAGATCAGCATCCTAGAGGGAAACCCTCCTCCCAAAGGGAGGCCGTAAACCCACCCCAAGTGGCGTTCCTGCGCAGGAAACCTCCCCGCTGGCATCACAATCAGGGAAGGCCTGGTTGCATGTGGTCTGGCCTGCTGGCAGAGGCCCAGGAGAAGCTGCAGAATTGGGGAGGGTGGAAAGAAGCAAGGCCTGCTCCAGACTGCGGGTCTCAGACAGCCCCACCCGACACATAGACTTTCTGACTGAGCAGGGCCATTCTGGCCCCTCCCTGACAGCTTTTCCTGGAAGCACAGAATAGAACTTTGACCCCTGCTAACAACATTGGTGGTACCTGAGGGAAGGCTTACCCAACCAGCTAAGCCCAGACTCTCTCCTAGGCCAACCCTAAACGAGAAGGGGAGAAAGGGACACACCTGGAAGTCCCAGGGCCCCACTGACCACCTGAGGCACTGGAGTGCCTCTCTACAGGAACAAAAGCTCATAACAGGACACAAAAACAACAGCGTAGCCTGTTCCTCCAAGCAAGCGCCACCTACTGACAAGACATCCTGCACACCCTTTTCACGGCACTTACTGACTCATTATACAGGGAGTGGTCAAATCTCACCCACAGATACCACCTACTGGCTCAGAAATTAAACAAGGCGTGTGATTACCCAAACGAAAACCTAAAGGAAAGAAACAACAAATGATCGACATGGGAAGAAATCAGCGAAGGAACTGAGGAAATATAAAGAACCAAATGGAAAACACTCCCCCAAAGAGAACCACCAGCCCCCTAGAAACAGACACCAACCAAAATCAGGAAACCAAAATGACAGAAGAGGAATTTTGTATGTGGATCATAAGAAAATTCAACGACCTACAAGAACAACTCAATAACCAACACAAAGAAACCACAAAAAGCCTCCAGCACCTGGAACAAAAGTTCACTAAAGAGATCGACACAATGAAGAAAAGTTTAACCGAACTTCTGGAAATGAAGAATCAATTCAGGGAGTTATAAAATACAGTGGAAAGTCTCAAGAACAGGGTAGATCAAACAGAAGAAACCATCTCAGAGATTGAAGATAACAACCTCCAATTAAATAAACCAGTCACAGAGATAAATCAGAGAAACAAGAGAAAAGAGCAAAGCCTACAAAGGATGTGGGATTATGTGAAGAAACCTAATGTGAGGGTCATAGGGTTACCAGAAGGGGAAGAAGACAACACTCAAGGGTTGGACAAGCTATTTGAAGATATAATAGAGGAAAAGTTCCCAGGCATTGCTCAAAATCTCGATATACAAGTTCAAGAAGCTCAGAGGACCCCTGGGAGATTCAATGCAAACAGGAAGATGTCACGACATGCAGTCATCAGATTGACCAAAATATCAACTAAAGAGGCCCTTCTAAGAGCTGTAAGATGAAAGAAGCAAGTAACATACAAGGGAAAGCCAATTTGAATAACATCAGACTTCTCTACTGGACTGTACAAGCAAGGAGAGACTAGGGCCTCATTCTCACTCTTCTGAAACAAAACAATGCCCAGCCTAGAATCTTATTCCCTGCAAAACTAAGCTTCATATATGAAGGAGAGATAAAGATATTCTCAGATAAGCAAAGTCTCAGATAATTCACCAAGACCAGCCCTACAAGAAGTACTCAAAACAGTGTTATGCATGGAACACCATAATAAAAACTCACGAATATAAAAACAACCAAAACCCAAAGATTAAAGGCCAGATATTACAAAGCTCAAGAGAGAAATGAAAGCAATAAAATCCAACCCAACAGAATGAACAGTAATGTACCTTACATATCAGTTCTCTCAATAAATTTGAATGGCTTAAACTCTCTACTCTAGAGACATAGGCTGGCTGAATGGATAAGAAAATATAGGCCAAGTATATGCTGTCTTAGGGAAACACATCTAACCTGCAAGGATGCATATAGACTAAAAGTAAAAGGGTGGAGATCAGTATTCCAAGCAAGTAGAAGCCAAAAGAAGGGTAGGGTGGCAGTTCTAATTTCAGACGATTAAGTTTTTAAACCAACAAAAGTAGTGAAAGACAAAGAGGGTCATTATATAATGGTGAAGGGCACATTTCAACAAGAAGAGGTAACAAGTTTAAATATATATGCACCCAACTTAGGTGCACCCAGATTCATAAAGGAAACCTTACCAGATCTAAGCAAATTGATTAATAGCAACTCCATAATCACCGGAGATTTCAACATCCCACTGACAGCACAAGACACATCCTCCAAACAGAAAATTAATGAAGAAATAATGGACTTAAACAACTCTAGAACAATTGGATCTGACTGACATTTACAGGACATTCTACCCCAAATCCACTGAATATATGTTCTTCTCATCAGCTCACGGGACATTCTCTAAGATTGACCATATCCTAGGACACAAAGTAAACCTCAAGATATTTAAAAAAATAGAAATCATACCATGTATCTTCTCAGATAACAGTGGGATAAAAAAGAAATCAACTCTAATAGAAACTCACATTTCTACACAAAAACGTGGAAATTAAACAACCTCCTACTAAATGATTACTTCATAAGTGAAGAAATCAAGATGGAAATAAAAAAATTCTATGAAAAAAATGACAATGGAGTGATAAGTTATCAAATCCTCCGGGACACAGCTAAAGCAGTTCTGAGAGGAAAGTTTACCTCCATAAATGCCTATAACCAAAAGTAAAAAAGATCACATATAGACAATCTAATGAAACAACTCAAAGATCTGGAAAAAGAAGAACAGACCAACCCCAAACCCAGCAGAAAAAGTAAAATCAACAAGATCAAATCAGAACTAAATGAAACTGAAAACAGGGAATCTATTCAGGAGAGTAATAAAACAAAAAGTTGGTTCTGTGAAAAAATAAAAAAATTGACACGCCATTGGCTAAGCTAACGAAAAGCAGAAAAGAGAAATCTCTAATAAGCTCCATCAGGAACAAAAAAGGAGACATCACAACTGATCCCAAAGAGATACAAGATATAATTTATGAATACTACAAAAATCTTTATACATACAAACTGGAAAATGTGGAGGAAATGGACAAACTTCTAGAAACACACAGCCTCCCTAGGCTCAACCAGGAAGAAATAGATTTCTTGAGCAGACCAATCTCAAGAGCTGAAATAGAAACAGCGATTAAAAATCTCCCTAAAAAGAAAAGTCCCGGTCCAGTTGGTTTCACACCTGAATTTTACTACACTTACAAAGAAGAACTAGTACCTATCTTGCAGAAACCATTCCACAACATCGAGAAGAACCGAAACCTCCCTGACACCTTTTATGAAGCGAATATTACTCTGATACCAAAACCAGGAAAGGATGCAACAAAAAAAGAAAACTACAAACCAATATGCCTAATGAATATAGATGCAAAAATTTTCAACAAAATCTTAGCTAACCAGACGCTTATCAAAAAAGTAATCCATCACGACCAAGTGGGCTTCATCCCAGGGATGCAGGGATGGTTCAACATACATAAATCTATAAATGCAATTCACCACATAAACAGAAGCAAAAACAAAGACCACATGATTCCTTCAATAGATGCAGAAAAAGCTTTTGACAAAATTCAACACCCTTTCATGATACGAACACTTAATAAAATAGGCATAAAAGGGATATACCAAAAAATGATACAAGCCATATATGACAGACCCATAGCCAACATCATACTGAATGGGTAAATATTGAAAGCATTCCCACTTCTAAGTGGGACCAGACAAGGCTGCCCACTATCTCCACTTCTATTCAACATAGTGCTGGAAGTTCTGGCTAGAGCAATCAGACAGGAAAGTATAATTAAAGGTATCCAAATAGGGGCAGAAGAGATCAAACTTTCATTGTTTGCTGATGATATGATATTATATTTAGAAAACCCCAAAGATTCAACCAAGAAACTCCTGGAGCTGATAAATAAATTTAGTAATGTCTCAGGATACAAAATCAATACACAGAAATCAGAGGCATTCATATACACCAACAACAATCAAATTGAGAACCAAATCAAAGACTCAATTCCCTTCACAATAGCAACAAAGAAACTAAAGTACCTAGGAATATACTTAACCAAAGAGGTAAAAGGCCTCTACAGGGAAAACTATGAAACACTGAGAAAGGAAATAGCAGAGGATGTAAATAGAAGGAAATCCATACCATGCTCATGGATTGGCAGACTCAACATCATTAAAATGTTTATACTACCCAAACTGATCTACAGATTCAATGAAATATCTATTAAAATCCCATCAGCATTCTTCACAGATATAGAAAAAATAATTTTATGCTTCCATGGAACCAAAGAAGACCCCGAATATCAAAAGCAATTCTAGGCAATAAAAACAAAATGGGAGGCATTAATATGCCAGATATCAAACTATACTACAAAGTTATAGTAATTAAATCAATATGATATTGGCACAAAAATAGGAATATTGACCAGTGGAACAGTTCTGAGAATCCTGATATAAAACCATCCTCATATAGCCATCTAATCTTTGACAAAGCAGACAAAAACATACGCTGGGGAAAAGAATCCCTTTTCAATAAATGGTGCTGGGAAAACTGGATAGCCACTTGTAGAATGCTAAAGCAGGACCCACACCTTTCACCTCTGACAAAAATCAACTCATGTTGCATAACATACTTAAACGTTTACTAAGGCATGAAACTATTGGAATTCTAGAGGAAAATGTTGGAAATACTCTCCTAGACATCAGCCTAGGCAAAGAGTTTATGAAGAAGTCCCCAAAGGCAATCATAGCAGCAACAAAAATAAATAAATGGGACATGATCAAACTAAAAAGCTTCTGCACAGCCAAAGAAACAGTCATGAAAATAAACAGCCTACAGAATGGGAGATAATTTTTGCATTCTACCCATCTGATAAGGGCCTGATAACTAGAATATACTTAGAACTCATGAAAATCAGCAAGAAAAAATCAAATAACCCTATTAAAAAGTGGGCAAAGGACTTGAACAGAAACTTTTCTAAAGAAGACAGAAGAATGGCCAACAAACATATGAAAAAATGCTCAACATCTCTAATCATCAGGGAAATGCAAATCAAAATCACAATGAGGTATCACTTAACTCCAGTGAGAATGGCCTTTATCAAAAAGTCTCCAAACAATAGATGCTGGTGTGATGCGGAGAGAGGGGAGCAGTCCTACACTGCTGGTGGGACTGCAAACTAGTTCAACCTCTGTGGAAAGCAATATGGAGATACCTTAAAGTGATACAAGTGAATCTACAATTTGTTCCAGCAATCCCATTGCTGGGCATCTACCCAAATGATCCAATGACACTCTACAAAAAAGACACCTGCACTCGAATGTTTATAGCAGCACAATTCATAATTGCAAGGCTGTGGAAATAGCCCAAGTGCCCATCAATCCAAGAATGGATTAATAAAATGTGGTATATGTATACCATGGAGTACTATTCAGCTCTAAGAAACAATGGTGATATAGCACATCTTATATTTTCCTGGTTAGAGCTGGAGCCCATACTACTAAGTGAAGTATCCCAATAATGGAAAAACAAGCACCACATATACTCACCAGAAAAACTGGTATTAACTGAGTAGCACCTAAGTAGACACATAGGTACTACAGTAATAGGGTATGGGCAGGTGGGAGGGGGCAGGGGGACAGGTATATACATACATAATGAGTGAGTTGTGCACCATCTGGGGGATGGTCATGCCGAAGACTCAGACTTGTGGGGGGAGGGGGGAAAGGGCATTTATTGAAACCTTAAAATCTGTACCCCCATAATATGCTGAAATAAAAAAAAATCTCAAATTTAAAAAAAGGCTATCTAAATTGTATTATAGCTACAAGGAGATATTCTATGGCAGTAGAGATGAATGAAGCTCACTCAGCTGCATACAACAACATGGGTAGTTGTCACAATCACAATATTGATGAAAAGAAAGAAGACATTAAAAGATGTACGTGAATTCTTTTACATAAAATTCAAAATAGCCAAATCTAAATTACATTGCTTAAAAGCAAAAAATGATTATCAAAAGATAAGGACAGTGGTAACTTTTAGGAGTGAGAGAATGCGGACATTGTGATGGGAAGAGGCACATGGTTCAAGGTTTCTGCAACTGGTGGCAATTTTATATTTCTTGGCCTGGCTATTGGATGCACTTGTATTTCTTTCTTATTTATTTAAAATATAACATGTTTTAATACTTTATATGAATATATATGTATATATTTTATATGCTTTTCTCTATAAATTGTATAGTTCATGATGAAAAATATAAAAATAAAATAAAGCACATAGAGTCTCTCAAAAATGCCTGAATACTTAGAAATATTTTAGTGTGATAATAAAATTTATAACAATAATATAATAAACAAGGATTATTAGGAAAAATAATAGTTAGACCCTGTACTTTATACATGTAGTCATATTTAATCATCCACCATAATGGGAATTCCACCATAACTAGTACTTGAACCAAAATTCTAAAATAGGCACATTTTTATCTGTGTATCTTTTCTTTTCCAATGGAATATATTTCAAAATATATTACTATAAAACCACTCCTATAAGGGATATTAGATGTAACAAAAATACAGAGAACAGTTTGTTCTCTTAGCAAATAGTTTCTCTTGGGGAGAGCACAGAACATAATTGAAGTAAATATTTTATATGCTTAGAGTTTGGTGTTAGATCCTTGGGTAGTAAAAGAAGATTGTTAAACTGCCTCCTAAGTAGCATAGATCCTCCTACTAAAAGCCTTTTGGCTTTTTTTTTCTTTAGTTCTGTAATGGATTTAGACATGTAACTTTCCATGTAGGAGCTGGAACTGACCTGAATCACTTTGTATAATAAAATAATGAGAAACTGAGATTCCCATGGAAAAGCTAGAATAGAAATGAGCCAAGAAATCTGAGCATGGAGAAAAAAGTAAGAGAAGGAAATCCTTGAAGATAGTAAGGCTGAAGAGAGATTTGAAAGAACAGAAAGATCCAATAAGGATTTTGATGCTGTTGGCTGTGTAATGAGTAATATAAACATTCTACTCTGCACTTTCAGGAAATCTTCAACAAAGTCTACCTCATTTGCTGGGGCTTTAGACCAAGGATCCCCAACATATGGTGAGTTGTATAATTATTTCATTATATATTACAATGTAATAATAATAGAAATAAAGTGCACAATAAATGTAATGCACTTGAATCATCCTAAAACCATCCTCTCCGTCCCCGGTCTGCGAAAAACTGTCTTCCATGAAAACAGTCCCTGGTGCCAACAAGGTTGGGAACCACTGCCAGAGCAAATGAACTTTGAGGTAGTGAGGAGGTTCAAATAGGTGCTAAAGTCTACAAACAGGTTACCATAGGACATACATAAACTATTCAAAGGAATGCAAACAATGAACATCTCACATTATGGTACTCCAGAAAAAGAAGGATGGTGCTAGGATTTACAATGGTGAACTAGCACCTTTTGTGTTATACTGGACAGAGCTTGAGCCCATCCTTTGAAGTGAGGTATCACGAGATTAGAAAAACAAGCACCACATCTACTCTCCATCAAATGGGTACTAACTGATCAACACTAATGTGCTCACATGGTAGTAATATTCATTGGGTGCCAGTCAGATGGGAGGGGGGTTATGGGGGTGTATAAACTTATAACTAATGGATGTAGAGCACACTGCATGGGAGAAGCGCATGCTTGTAGCCCTGGCTTGGGCTAGGCAAAGACATTACATGTAACCAAAATGCTTGTAACTCCATAATATTTTGAGATTAAAAAAAAGAAAAAAGTAAATGTTGGCAAAGCAAGGGTAGAAATGTGTGCCATGCTGCCTTAAACTACAGAAAGAAAACTATAGCAAGTTAAAACCAGGGCCTTAGAACCAACTCTTTTTTTTTATTTCAGCATATTATGGGGGTACAAATGTTAGGGTTACATATATTCCCCATGCCCCCCTCTCCCCTCCCCAAAATTAAGCTGTTCCCTGAGTCAGCTATGGCCCATTCTATAATATTCCAAATGTGTGGAACAGATAATTTAGACATGGATTATTTATGACAGTGAGGTATATAAACAATTCATTGAACTAGAAGCCACTAACTTGCCTTATTGTCCCATTCTGGAGCTCAGTTTCCTCCCAGGTAAAATTAGTGGTGTTGGACTACATATTTTCTAACAATTTTTAATTTGTCTCTGACAGTCTGTGGTTCTACATATTAAATATAGAGAATTTAAGGATTTGTTTGCTTATTTTTAAAATTAAAGCAACTTTGTGCATTCAAAATTCACACTATTGCTCCTTTTAAAAAATAGTCCTAGCTATACATAGCCATATAGGAGAATAGCAAACATGTAAAACAAAGTACAGGCATAGCTCATTTTATTGCACTTCACATATCATACTTCACAAATGCTGCAATTTTTTACAAATGGAAGGTTTGTGGCCAAGTAAGTTTTCAGCCCCATTTTTCCAAAGCACATGCTCATTTTGTGTCTTTGTGTCATATTTTGGAATTTCTCACAATATTTCAAAATTTTCTATTATTATTATATCTCTTACAGTGATATGCAGTCAGTGATATTTGATGTTATTATACCATTGTAATTGTTTTGGAGTGCCATGAACTGCACTTAATCAATAAATGTTGTATATGTTCTGACTGTTCTACCCCCCAGCCACACCCCTATCTCTCTCCCTCTCCTAGGCCTCCCTATTCCCTAAGACGCAACAATAGTAAAGTTAGGCCACTTAATAAACCTGCAATGTCTTGTAAGTGTTCAAATGAAAACAAGAGTCCCAGGTCTTTCACTTTAATCAAAAGCTTGAAATGGGCCAGGCACGGTGGCCCACACCTGTAATTCTCTGGGAAGCCGGGGTGGGAGGATTGTTTATTGACTTGCATATGTTAAACCATCCTTGCAATCCCTAGGATGAAACCCACTTGATCATGATTTACCTTTTTGATGTGCTATTGGATTCAGTTTGCTAGCATTTTGTTGAGGAGTTTTGCATCTATGTTCATAAGGAATACTGGGCTGTAATTTCCTTTTTTTGTTGTGTCCTTTCCTGGCTTTGATATCAGGGTGATACTAGCTTTATAGAATATATTAGGGAGGATTCCACCATTATCAATGTTATGGAACAGTTTCAATAGGATTGGTGCCAGTTCTTTTTTGTAGGTCTGGTAAAGTTCAGATGTAAATCTGTCTCTCTGTGCTTTTATTTGTTGGAAAATTTTTTATTACATTTTAAATATCACTACTAGTTATTGGTCTGTTCAAGATTTATATTTCTTCCTGATTTCAGATTGGGAGTTTGTGTGTTGCCAAAATTTTTCCATTTACTGTAGATTTTCTAGTATGTATTCATAGACAGATTCATAGTGGTCTTTCAATACAAAAGTAGATCTTTTTGTATTTCTGTGATATTAGTTGTAATGTGTCCTTTTTCACTTCTAATTGAGATTATTTGAATCCTTTTTCTCCTATTTTAATCTAGCTAGTGGTCCTCTTTATTTATCTTTTCAAATAATAATGTTTTTGTTTATTGATTCTTTGTGTTTTTTGTTTTGTTTTGGCTTGGTTTGGTTTACATTTCAATTAGTTCTACTCTGATCTTTTTAATTTCTTTTCTTCTGGTAGCTTTGGGTTTGGTTTTTTCTTTTTCTAGTTCTTTGAGGTGCTAACTTAAAGTTGTTAATTTGTGATCTTTCTTTTTGTTGTACACATTTAACACTAATAACCTCCCTTCTAGCACTGCTTTCACTGTATCCCAAGATTTTTGGAAGTTTGTGTCACCTTTGTCATTCAATTTGAAAATTTTTTTTATTTCTATCTTGATTTCATCATTGACCCAAGGATCACTCAGCAGTAGGGTGTTTAATTTCCATGTATTTGTGTAGTTTAGAGAGTTCCTATTAGAATTGATTTCTAGTTTTATTCCACTGTGGTCTGAGAAGATACATGGTATGATTTCAATTTTTCTAAAATTGATGAGACTTTTTTGTGACCTAAAATGTAATTTATCTTGGAAAATGTGTCATATGTTGATGAGAATAATGTATATTCTGCAGTTATTGGGTAGAATGTTCTGTAAGTGTCCATTAGGTCCATTTTTTCTGGAGTCCCATTTAAATCCAATGTTTCTTTTTTACTTTCTGCCTTGATTAGATCCATCAGTGGAGTGTTAAGAGTTTCCCATTACTATCATGTTGCTGTTTATTTCATTTCTTAGGTCTAGCAGTATTTATTTATGAATCTGGGTGCCCCAGTGTTAGGTGCATATAATTAGGATGGTTATATATTCTTGTTTAATTGACCCCTTATATAATGACCATCTTTGTCTTTTTTTTTCCTCTTATTGATTTAAAGTCTGTTTTATCTAAGAATAGGTATTCCTGCTCACTTTTGGTTTCCATTATGTGGAATATTTTTTTCCACTCCTTTACTTTCAGCCTGTGAGAATCTTTGTGAGTTAAATGGGTTTCTTGGGTACAGAAGATATTTGTTTTGGGTGTGTGTGAGTGTGTGTGTGTGTGTGTATCCATTCATCCAATCTGTATCTTTTACATTCAATGTTAGTACTTATATGTGAGATACTGTTCTAGTTATCATGTTGGTTGTTACCTAGTTGCTTTGTTTTCTCATTTATGTTCCTGTTTATAAGAGCTATAAGTTTTAAATTTCAGGTTTTTATGCTGGTGAATATAGATTGTCTGTTTCACGTATAAGCATTTCTTGTGAGGCAGGTCTAGTGGTGGCAAATTCCACTAGTATTTGCTTGTCTGGGAAAGACTTTATTTCTCCTTTATTTATGAAACATAGTTTTGCAGTATACAAAATTCTTATCTGGCAGTTATTCTCTTTTAAAAGACTAAAATTGGAATCCCAATCCCATCTGGGTTATAAGGTTTCTGCTGAGAAGTCTGTCTTAGTCTAAAGAGTTTTCCTTTGTAAGTTACTTGATGTTTTTGTCTCACAGCTTATAGGATTTTTTCTTTCATTTTGACTTTGGCCAGACTGATGACTATGTGTCTTGGCGATGTTCTATTTGTCTTCAATATTCCAGATGTTCACTGACTTTCTCATATCTGGATGTCTAAATCTCTAGCACTACCAGGGAAGTTTTCCTCCAATATTCCTTCAAATAGCTTTTTCCGTGCTTTTTGCTTTTTCTTTTTCTCCTTCAGTGATACCTATTATTCTTATATTGGTTTGTTTTACATAATCCCATATTTCTCAAAGATTTTGTTCATTTCTTTTCATTCTTTTCTTTCCTATTTTTGACCAACTGGATTTATTTAAAAGCCTTGTCTTCAAGCTCTGAAATTCTTTCTTCTGTTTGGTCTAGTCTGTTGTTAAAACTTTCCACTGTATTTTGATATTCCTTAAATGATTCTTTCTTTCATGTCCAGGAGTTCTGTGATGTTTTTTCTTAGGTTATCTATCCCTTACTGAATTTTTCACTCATGTCCTGAATTATTTGTTTGGTTTCTTGGTGTTGGTTCACTTTTTCATCAATCCCATTGATCTTATTAGTGATCAATATTACAAATTCCATAACTGATATTTCAACAATTTCCTTTTGTTTGGAATCCATTGCTAGCATCTAGTTTGATTCTTTGGTGGTGTCAAAACAACTTGTTTTTTCATGTTGCCAGAGTTCTTATGCTGATTCTTTCTCATCTGGAACCTCTTCTCTCAGCTCAAAACAGGTAGCTTTGTGGCATACCTGTTTTCCTCTGCTGGGTACTGTGTTGTTTAGTGAAGGGAGAAAGAGGTCCCCAGTACTGTGCTTAAGTCCTACCCTGGAAAATTGACAATGCAGGAGAGGAGTAGATGCACTGTGAGCTTTTAACACTTCTGTCATGCATCTCCCCAGTCCTCTGTGGTTGTCACCAGTGGGTTGGGTGTGGCAGGTGTATGGTGGGTACATAGCAGTCTATCAGTGCATGGTGGCCTGGACATTCACTTTGCCCAGGTCCAGTGGCAGCAGCAGCACCAGCAGCATGAACGTTCACCCTGCCTAGGTCCAATGGTGGTGGTGCTATCCCAGGTGTCAGTAGTGGGTGCTGGGGGACATGGTCCTGCAGCAGCTGTGGCTGAGTGGAGCCACCCAGGCAACAGCAGTAGGCACTGGGTCTGTGGGTGCTTGTGCATACTGCCTAGGTCTCCTGGTAGCAGTGGGGACAACACCCACTAACAGGGCACACAAGATTGCCCAGCTCCCACACTCCCTCCCTGGCCCAGCAGATGTGATGGGGAGGTGGTAACAATGAATCCAGGCCCTGATTTTAGATCCTTTGTAAACTTACATAAATAGCAAAAAGGAATGCCTAGAGCTGACTGTCGAAAAAGTCACACATTGCAAATAATTAAGATACCAAAAATGAGTTTTCCTATATCAAAAACTCTGCATCAGCACCTCTAATTAATGGTCTATAGAACACAAACATATCATATAATTTTCTAAGGTCAAGGCTAGGAATCATTATATCAGCTTTAATACTGTGTGAATTTCAGACTTGGATCTCAGTTTATCTCAGTTTCCTCAAGTCATTGAACCCCTCTGTTTCTGTAGTGGGAAAAATATATTATCTACCAGCTTTGTGAAAGAACTTACTAAATAACATTGATAAAGAGGTCTGAGACACAGAAAATGCTAAATTTAATTATTTATTATTATTCACATCTCCTCCCCATGCATATGTTTCTGGTTTTTAAAAAGTGATCCATTTAGACAATACATGATCAGTGAATCTAATAAATGGGGAAGCAAGAAGGGTAGACAGAGAAGCAATACAAAAGCTCAGAGTCAGGAAATAAAGAGTATCCAAGATGTAGGGGGAGTTCAAAAGTAAACTAGAATTAATCTAAGAAATATTCATAGGGATGTGCTTTCAAGAAAAATAATTCAGCAGAAAAGACACTAACGTAAAAAGCAAAAATGGAAGAGGGGCAGAAATGATGCAATATTGAAGACATAAAGGGACAACCTCTCAAGGAAAAAGTAAGAGAAGTTACATGGTCAAGAGATGAAAAAAACAAGCATCTGCCAAATATGGTTCAAATGTATTCTTTAGAAAATAGCAAATGTAAGCCTTGGTGAAAACAATATGACATGGGAAAATATAATTAAAGCAATTTAAAATGAATGTGTGAACATATGCTAAAGTTAAAAAAAAAACACAGTTGCAGAAATTAATTAATACACATAGGCCTTTAAATACACACACACACACACACACACACACACACACACGCGCGCGCACGCGCCAGGATAAAGTCTAAAGAAAGCCCATCAGTGCATGTGAAACAGACCAGAAGAAAACATAGTAAACAGTTTCTTCTGTTATCACTTACATCCTCATACTTTAAAATTGCTTCAGAATAACTCTTAGGGTCATTGTTGAGGAATCACTTTTTCTGAAGACAGTAAAGGATAAACATTTTTGCATACTTATTAAAATAATTATAATTGACTATTCCAATTTTTGTACTAGGAAATTAAGAAAAAAAAATCAGTGAGAGAACAAACCATAGTGGCATCAGATATCATTTCACTTCCTCATTATCTATTGTGACCTTGAACAAGTCAGTTAACTTCTCTTGGCTTCAGTCTTGTCGCCTGTAAAACAAGGATTATAATATTCTCTGTTTGGGGATTATAAAAGTGAAGGTATGTTAAGCACTAATCTGGTATATATCCAGTGCTCGGTTACCCTCTCCTTTTCTCCTCTTCAAATTGGCTGGCATAAACATGCTGAAACACACATGACTCAGATATCAAAATGTGTTTCTCTACATTCCATGAGGCCTTACTATGTAAATCTCTTGCTAAGTATGAAATTTTGAGTAAGTCTAAGCCTGCCATATATCCTTATTACTCACATATATTTTCTTTTAAA
This sequence comes from Microcebus murinus, assembly GCF_040939455.1. Taxonomy (NCBI): domain Eukaryota; kingdom Metazoa; phylum Chordata; class Mammalia; order Primates; family Cheirogaleidae; genus Microcebus; species Microcebus murinus. The sequence continues at coordinate 27,145,771 of NC_134117.1, read as the reverse complement.
AGGTGAAAGTGAAGGTAATTCAGTGAGGAAAATATCTTCTCCCAGAATAATTTAAACACAAAGTTCTACTATAGTTCAAGTTTCCCACAAATTAGGACCTAAGCAGCTACATACACAGGGATAAGAACAGTGTGTTTCTGATTGATTTAATATTTGCTTGTCTGTACAATGGCAGCTCCTGATAAAAATTGTGGATTCTCTGTATATTTCCTATGCATCTCCTATCCTTTAAAAAACCCTGAGGGCCAGGCATGGTAACTCACACATGTAGTCCCAGGACTTTGGGAGGCCAAGGGAGGAAGATTTCGTGAGGACAGGAGATCAAGACCAGCCTGAACAACATAGTGAGACCCCATCTCTACAAAAAATTTAAAAATTAGTTGGGGCTGGTAGCACATGCCTGTAGCCCTAGCTACTCAAGAGGCTCAGGAGACAGGATTGCTTGAGCCCAGGAGTTCAAGGTTGCAGTGAGCTATATCATGCCACTGCACTCAAGCCTGGGCAACAGAGTGAGAACCCATCTCTTAAAAAAGTAAAATAAAATAAAATTTATAAAATAAAAAAAAATTGAGGAAATTATACACTAAAGAACAAGTTAATCAATAAATCCATACAAAGTCAAGAAATTTAAAAATTAATGATGAAAGTAAATTTTCTCTATAAAACACAGTATCTATATTAAAAATAGATAAGTAATTTAAAATATAATCTCAAGTAAAATATTCAGATTAATATAGCAGAGTGAATAGTACTATTTGACACTTAATATTTCAATGTCCTGACTCTTATGTATACATATTTCAATCTTAATGACATAATAATAAAAGGTATTTTCAAAAAGTCTTTAACATTTAAAACATTATTGTCAATTCTTATCTGGGCAAAATAAGAGAGAGGAGGTAAATAGAGACCACAAATAACATTTATCACATACATAAGCTAAATGTTTATATTTGTCCCTGTATAATACCTATCATGGTTATTAACAAGTACTTCTGATTTGAGCACAACAACTGATATTAGATAAAAACAAAGCTAAACTTAGGAAAAGGGAGACATTTCATTTAATAACCCAGAGGAATACATATATATCCAGGCTCCAATGATTCCTATCTCTTCAGCCTACGGGTATGGAGGTGATGACCAGTAACAAGGTATTCTGGTGACCCTCCTTCCCAGATCAGCACTAAAAACAACTGGTTATAAAGATTTTCTCAATGAATCTCTATAAATAGCACCAACATGGTACTAATTCAATAAAGGCAAAAAAGGAATAGGTTGAGAGTTAACTGGCCCTAGATTGAAAATTCCTTTACTGTGTTCCAATGCACTCTCTATCATTTTAGAGGCTAGACCACAAGGACACAAATTGAAGAAAGAATTAGAAACTAAAAGAATGATATTCACAAGAGACAATGGAACACAATAAGGTCAGGGCCAATGACTGCACAAAACAAGCTGTAGTGGATGCTTGTAGTTGCACCCACCATATCTCCCTTTAGGACTGAAAAACTTAGTTCCCCCAGATGCTGGGAGTATTTCGCATTGACAGCCCTCAGTAGACAGCCCTCTCCATGAGTTATCTTGGCTGAAAAGAGCTACCCTTCCAAGGTCAAGCAGCATACATCCAGTGATTGGTTGACATGAAGTCTGAAAGTCCGGTCCCCTCACCTCCACTTTGAAAGGCCATCCCACCTCCAGAGCTTTTGGTGGAGTTAACTGGGTCCTTTTTTGGAAGGTATCACAGACTAAGGTCTCCCTCTGCCCAATTCTGCCTCCTTCCCTTTCCCCAAAAGTGTCGATCCGGAGAGCACTCCCCAAAAAACTCCCTCCATTCCAATCTCCACCTTAAAATCCGCTTTCTGAGAAACCCAACCAACAAGCCAAAGAGCTACTGAACCACGTCCATGGAGTTTCATAGTGAAGAAACTATGATACAAGAAACACTATACACCTTTAGGTAATCCAGAAAACTAAGAAGTAGATCAGGTTCTTGTGTGGTTATGGTGATCAACTCAGTACTTGACAACTAAATTGGCCACAGAAATTCTGGACAGGAGACAGAAGTGCCAGAGGAACATTAGTGCAGTGGTTCCCAGCCTTTTTGGTACCAGGGACTGTTTCATGGAAGACAATTTTTCCACAGACCACAGGGGGAAGGGATAGTTTTTAGATGATTCAAGTGCATTACATTTATTGTGCAGTCAAACCTCTCTGCTAATGATAATCTGTATTTGCAGCCACTCCCCAACACTAGCATCACCATCTCAGCTCCACCTCAGATCATCAGGCATTAGATTCTCATAAGGAGTATGCAGCCTAGATAATTCACATGAACACAGTTTACTATAGGGCTTGCACTCCTATGAAAATCTAATGCCACCATTAATATGATAGGAGGCAGACATTATGTGGTGATGTAAGCGACAGGGAACAGCTGTAAATATAGATGAAGCTTTGCTTGCTAGCCCACTGCTCACCTCCTGCTGTGTGGCCCAGTTTGTAACAGTCTGGTATCAGTCTGTGGCCAGGGGGTTGGGGACCACAGCATTAGAGGAAAGGTTAAAGGAATTGGAATTATTTATTTCAGATACAAGTGATAGGAAGAAAATCAATAGTATAAGAATAGAGAGTAAAATTTAGTATAAAGGATAAAGGTTAAATATAAGGAAAATTTTTCCAATAATTAAAAATGCTAGAATACTGGACCAACTTGGTAATGGAGGACATTTATTCATTTAATATTATGCTACTAAGAATGATGAGTTTACTGTATGTTGGGAACTATGCTAAGTATGACAATAGGGAAACCATGTGGAAGATTAATAAAACAAAAAGTTGGTTCTTTGAAAAATAAACAAAATTGACACACCTTTGGCTAGACTAGCAAAAAACAGAAAAGAAAAATCTCTAATAAGCTCCATCAGGAACAATAAAGGAGAAAGTGAAACTAATGCCACAGAGATACAAGATATAATTTATGAATACTACAAAAACCTCTATGGACACAAACTGGAAAATGTGCAGGAAATGGACAATATCTTAGAAGCACACAGCCTCCCTAGAAATAGAATTCCTGAACAGACCAATCTCAAGTACTGAAATTGAAACAGCAATAAAATACCTTCCTAAAAAGAAAAGTCCTGGACCAGATGGTTTCACACATGAATTTTACCATACCTACAAAGAAGAACTGGTGCCTATCCTGCAGAAATTATTCCACAACATCGAGAAGGATGGAATCTTCCTCAACACATTTTATGAAGTGAACATAACCCTGATAACAAAACCAGGAAAGGATGTAACAAAAAAAGAAAACTATAGACCAATATCCCTTATGAATAGATGCAAAAATTCTCAACAAAATCCTAACTAATCGAATCCAGGTGCTTGCCAAAAACATAATCCATCACAACCAAGTGGGCTTCATCTCAGAGATGCAGGGATGGTTTAACATATGCACAGCTATAAATGTAATTTACCATATAAACAGAAGCAAAAACAAAGACCATATGATCCTCTCAATAGATGCAGAAAAAGCATTTGACAAAATTCAACACCTGTTTATGATAAGAACACTCAACAAAATAGGCATAGACGGGGCTTACCTAAAAATGATACAAGCCATATATGACAAACCCACAGCCAATATCATACTGAATGGGGAAAAATTGAAAGCATTCCCACTTAGAACTGGAACTAGACAAGGTTGCCCACTATCTCCACTTCTATTCAACATAGTGCTGGAAGTCCTTGCTACAGCAGTCAGACAAGAGAGCGGAATCAAGGGCATCCAAATGCGAGCAGAAGAGATCAAACTCCCACTCTTTGCTGATGACATGATATTATACCTAGAAAACCCCAAAGATTCAACCAAGAGACTCCTTGAACTGATAAATGAATTTGGTAAAGTCTCAGGATACAAAATCAATACACGGAAATCAGAGGCATTCATATACGCCAACAACAGTATAAGTGAGAACCAAATCGAAGACTCAATTCCCTTCAAAATAGCAACAAAGAAAATAAAGTACCTAGGAATATATTGAACCAAGGAGGTAAAAGACCTCTACAGGGAGAACTATGAAACACTGAAGAAGGAAACAGCAGAGGGTGTAAACAGGTGGAAGAATATACCATGCTAAGTATGTCATTTTATTTAATCCTCACAAAATTCTATTAGGAAATACAATTATTGATTATGTTCATTTTACTTTAAAGAAATTAAGAAGGCTGAGTGCAGTGACTCATGCCTGTAATCCTAGCACTTTGGGAGGCAAACACAGGTGGATTGCTTGAGGCTATCAGTTTGAAACCAGCCTGAGCAAGAGCAAGACTCTGTCTCTACCAAAAATAAAAATTAGCTGGGTGTGGTGGCACACCCCTGTAGTCCCAGCTATTCAAGAGGCTGAGGCAGGAGGCTCACTTGAGAGGAGTGTGATGTTGCAGTGAACTATGATGACACCACTGAACTCTAGCCCAGGCAACAGAGTAAGACCCTATCTCAAGAAAAAAAAAATTAAGGCTTACAAAGATAAAGTAACTTGTCTGGAGTTACCATGTTTCCCCGAAAAAAAGACAGGGTCTTATATTTATTTTTTCCTCAAGAAGATACCCTAGGGCTTATTTTCCCCTCAAAGCCTCAGCTTGCAGCATGCACAGGATGGCCGGGACCTGACAGGGGCAGCCAACCTTATTGGTGGGGCTGCCTGCACCTTTCTGGTCACCTCTGGGATAGTAGCTGTCAGGATGGGGCAGATGAGAAGGGCTGCTCATCTTCTTTACTGCTCCCGGCCAAATGCATGGGTTGTGCAGATATGCTGTGTAGCCACGCCCATCTCTAGGTCTTATTTTGGGGGCAAGGCTTATATTGCATAAATGCTTAGAAATCCTGCTAGGGCTTATTTTATAGGTAGGTCTTATTTTAGGGGAAACACAGTATAAAGCTAGGAAGCGATTAAGTCAAGACTCAAACCTAGGTCTTTCTGACTCTTAAAACTTGTTAGAGCTGGAACCCATACTACTAAGTGAAGTATCCCAAGAATGGAAAAACAAACACCACATATACTCACCAGCAAACTGGTATTAACTGAGCAGCACCTAAATGGACACATCGGTACTACAGTAATAGGGTATTGGGCAGGTGGGAGGGGGGCGGGGGCGGGTATATACATACATAATGAGTGAGATGTGCACCATCTGGGGGATGGTCATGCTGGAAACTCAGACTTGGGGGGGTGGGGAAAGGGCATTTTTTGAAACCTTAAAATTTGTACCCCCATAATGTGCCGGAAAAAAAAAAACTTACACTCCAAATTACTGCCTCTCCATGTATATACCTTGAATATTATGTGAAATTCTGAGAAGATAAAAGGATTTGCTTCATTTTCCTAAATCCAGAGGGAAACTGACTAGTTGACACTGACAAATCAGAGAATCTTTTGGGACCTCTGTTGCTCTCTGTAGTGCACAACTGTAGTTTCAGCTACTAGGAAGGATGAGGCACGAGGATCACTTGAGCCCAGGAGTTTGAGGCCAGCCTGGACAACATGAGACCCTGTATCTAGTAATACACACTCACACTCACTCACTCACTCTCTCACACTCACTCTCTCTCTCTCATAACATTCATAGCTGCGGCCTAAGGGCAATGTGACCAATATACCTACACTAAGGAGGTATAGTGCTCTACTTTGTTTTTAATGCTAGTACATTGTTTGGATGTTTGTAAACCAAAATTAAGAGCTATATCTGGTTTCCAAAAAAAAAATAAAAAAATCTAAAGGCAAAAAGAAAAGGTAGTGAAGCAAAGAAGCAGCTCACAACCTTAAACTATTCTCAAATATGCTTCAGGTTTCTTTTTTTGGTGCTTAACAAGTTACTGTAATTGCTCTGACAACGTGTGGCCTAAAATCTGCACATTATTCCACATGAACATATCACAAGTGCAATAGGAAAACAGGATAAGTATGAGGCATGATAGAACAGTAGACTTTGATGACAGACAGATCTGGGTGTAAATCCTGACCTTGCTGCTTACTAGCATTTGTGGTCTTGGATTAATTATCTGAATCTCATTTCCCTGATGTAGTAAATCCAGATAATAATATTGTAACTGTTTTCTAGGGTTGCTGGGAGAAGTACACGAGATATGGTATAAAAGTACAAAACAGGGTCTGACATATGGTAGGTATTCAACAAACAATAATTTCCTTTTCCTTCATGTATCCCCCCAAACCATTTAGTATCTATTGAAAATATTTCACCACTGTAGTTATGCTTATTGAATAAAAATCACTCTATTTCATGAATAAAAAGCTTACCAAAAATGTGCTCAGAACACTCAATATCAAGCACACAGGGATGCAAAATGTTTCCAAGACACCAATGTAAAAGCATAAGACTGATAATTGACTTGGGGAGTTCAAGTCTCTTGATACAAAATAATAATAGATCATATTTACTGAGTTCTTACTCTGCGAGGTACTACTCTAAACTCTTTTCTGCACTAAGTTGTTAACCAGTCATATAAGATATTAATCATATAAGATAGGTCGACGAGGAAAACAAGACCCAAAGAAGTTAAGCAAGATGTGAAACAATAAAGAACCACTCAAATCACTCTCATACAGTGCTGGTGCCACATTTTTGAAAAACAATTTGTTATTATATAACAAGAGCCTCAAAAACATTCAAAGTTAGACCATTTAATAACATAAAAATGTTCCTAAAATATTAAGCAATACACATTGTATATAAGATAGTATATGGAAAGTAATTACCACTTTGTTTAATGTTCTCTATATTTATATAAAGAGATTAAAAATAAATATACCATCATACTAACAGGCATTACTTCTGGGAGACAGACTTGTGGATGATATGCTAAAACAAAAAATGCTGTATGTTCTCCAAGTTATTTTATTCTTAACACAGAAAGACAAATTTCCTGGCCGGACATAGTGGCTCACAGCTATAATCCCGGCACTTTGGGAGGCTGAGAAAGGAGAATCACTTGAGGCCAGGAGTTCAAGTCCAGCCTGGGCAACATTGTGAGACACTGTCTCTACAAAAAAATGTTTAAATTAGCCAGGTGTGGTGATGCACACCTGTAATCCTAGCTACTTGAGAGGCTGAGGCAGGAGGGGCACTTGAGCCCAGGAGTTCAAGATTGCAGTGAGCTATGATTGTGCCACTACACTCTAGCCTGGGTGACAGAGTAAGACTCTGACTCTAAAAATTAAATTAAATTAAATTAAGATTGGACACGCTTGAATCTCTGGCACATCGGGGGGAGGGAGAGGGAGGGGCAATATTTGTAAGCCTGACAATATTTGTACCCCCATAATATGATGAAATAAAAAGAAGAAAAAAAGAAAATACCCTTTCCCTTGTAGCTTTATAGCTCCCTTAGCTATGTAACTGAGTTCAGGTGATAGAATGTGGGTTGGAGTGATATATGTCAATTCCAGGCCTAGATCTCTGTGTGACTTTCCATGCTTTCCTTTCCCCTCGTCAGTCAGCTGTGAGTCACTAACATTTTAGGGTTTATTTGTTATCTCAGTAACTGATAAGGTAACTTTTATAATCTTCTTTATTATTTTTCTATATTTTCTAAAATGTCAATAAGAAACATAATACTTCTGTGATTGGTTAAAAAATGTTATTTTTTGAAATACAAGACTTTTAACTCAGATTGATTATTTAGTCACAAATTTCAGTTTGAGGAATTTAGCCTAAGCAAATAAATTGAAATGAAGACAAAAATTTATGCACCAAGGTGTTTATTACAAGCTTACTTATAAAATTTTAAAAAATGAAAAACAATTTAAACACCATTCATATAAAAGTTTAGTAAACTATATCCATTTGACAGAATATTAAGCAATGATTAAAATGATTTTAATGAAGCATTTTAATGACATGAGCAAATGTCTATAATATCACATAACATGAAAAAAGCAAGATTAAAAGTTGTTCAAATATGGAAAAACAGTTAACAGAAATGTATGCTATCTCTGCATGATTATTTAATACTTATCTATACTTTATACTATTTTCCAAGTTTTCTAAAAGGAGACCATTAATGCTATTATAAGAATGAAAAAAGTGTTCAGAAAAATAATCTCTAACTATGCTGTGAAAGAGAAAGACATCAGCAATATTACTGATGCAATGGGGCTGCCTGGAGGGGCACATAGGGACCATCTGCTTACATTCCCCCCTAGAGGAAAGAATCTGACAATAGTGAGGGAGAAGAATAGTAGTTCTGGTGCTTGAAGAGATGGAGAACTGAGATGGAGCTTTGCTTTGTTAGATACAAGTTTCCCTGGTCACACACCCTCACTGTCCTCAGTATAGCATCAGACTCAAGAAGGATTCTGAGTCACCGGGACAGAGAAGTTTCAACCCAAGAAAATAAAGAGGCCAATGCTAAAAGTTTGAAAAATCAGCGAAAGGACATATGGCAGGCTTCAGGGAATGCCAGCAATATTCTATTTCTTGCTAGTTACATGGTTTAATTTGCTAAACTGTACATATATGTTTTATGCACTTTTCAGTTCATATGCTATATTTAATAACAAAATATAAAAAATATTTCATCAGCAGCATCTTCTTAGATAATACATAAAAAAGCTTTAGAGGCAGAGCAGGAAGGGACAATCCTCAATCCAGGTCTGAGAACAGGCCCACACAAATATTAAACGATCTCTCAATGTCAGTGTCCTGCTTTGTAGCTTGCAAAGTGCTTCTACATCACACACTGCATTTAAAGCTCAGAATTACCTAGAACAGAGACCTTGTACTCAGGTCAGCTTATCATATCCAGTTACTTTTCCACTATACTAAATTCAACACAAAATACATTTGAGGAGTAAATAAATAAATAAATAAAGGTATTAAGGTAAGAGTATTCTCTTTCTCTAAGGTAAGGTATTAAGGTAAGAGTATTCTCTTTCTCTAAGACTTTGCTTGACTAAAAGGAATTAAGTTTTTCCCTGCTTAGCTTTAGCTGACCCCTCCATCTGAAGAAATTTCTATCTCCACCAGAAATTGTTCTTTGAGTCTTTGTGATTCAGAATATGAAGAATTTGAATAAGAAGACAGAATTAAGCCAGAAGGCAAGCAAGAAGAGAGCTTACCCAAGAAAGGGGAAAACAAAGAAGGAGAAAGCATCAGATAGCGATGAGAAACAAGTCTGTTGGGCACAGAAGTGGTTTAGAGGGGAAAAAGGACCTCAACAAATGTGGCTTTGGTCTTTGGATCAAGACATGATGTGGTTCCAAGTTTTCTATGCGTACCACACTGATTGGTTCCCATTGTCAGAATTTTTGTTGGGAGCTGCAGGAAGTACAAAGCTGTAGTACAAAGAATAAGACTTGATTCCTGCTTGTAAGGGGTTCACAGGCTTGTGAGGGGGAACAGATATATAAATAATTAAGGTTATTTGCATATGTAATGGAAATGCAGAGATTAGAGCTACTAATTCTGCCTAGGAAAGCTAGGAAAGGCCTCACAAAGGAAGGAGCACTGGGGCTGGGTCTAGGAAGATGAATAAGAGTCCACAGGTCAAAAAGGGCAGATGGAGTATGTTCTAGGCAACTGAAATAGCATCTAAACACTCATAAAATGCCAACCAGTTTTGGTGTAGCTGCAACATAAAGGAGTTGGGAGGTAGAAAGATAGGGAATGAGTGGGAGACTCATTAGAGATGAGGTAGGGGTCCAGCTGGAATCAGGTTTGAACAAAAACAAAATTTACAGAACAAATTCTTTTAATAAAGCACTTTATTCTATGAAGTTTGGATTCAGTCGAGGAGCTGCACTTGGGAATCTGGAGGGCCACATGTGACCTTAAGACTGCAGATTCCCCACCCATGGTAGGCAATGGGGGACACACTGATGTTTATATATTTCAATATTAACATAGCAGTACTTCAACAAAGGATGATTAGAAAGAGATAGAAATGGGATGGAAGTGAGAATGAAAATTAGGAGGCTATTGCAAATATAATGGACAATGAATAAAGTAATTTTGGAGCCAGATGGATATGGGTTTAACACCTGGCTTTGTCGCTTATAAGTTTTCTGACCTTGAGAAATTAAATAATATCTCCAAACCTATGTCTGCTCTACTGTAAAATAAAGATAATACTACTACCTTTGCAGAATTGTTGTTATGAGAATTAAATATGACAACATGTGTTGTTGTATCTGGCTACATAGTAAGTAATAAATGTTAGTAACAAATGCATTGGTAGTAGAGTGGCATGAAGGATAAGGAGACTCAAGGGGCATTTATGGGATAATTACCATGAACAGGATTTGGGGACTAATTGGATATATATTTTAAGGAAGATGCAAAGAGAGGGAAAATCCTTTATTTAACAACTGCTTTGTTCTCTGCAATAAACATCTCTAATTCCAACCCCACTGAACTGATAACATCTATCTCTGCTAGGCACCATGCCTATTAAAACAGAACCAATGCCATTTGGTGTGTGTTTAAGTCTCTTCTTCTTCTTACATCCTGTTAAAACTTTTAAGTGACAAGTTAGCTAAAATTCATTGGCTAAAGTTAAGATTCTGCAAAGATTTCAGATCTTCAAAAGAAATGTATTCAAGAATTGTACTAATTAATTTAGATCCAGGGTAGAATTGTAATATAATTAGCAATATCAGTTGCAAAATGCTAAAAGAACTCTGTATCTTTATAGTGAAACCTTGAGCCCATGGAGAAGTCCTATAACCATAAAGAGATGATTAAAGTCACTGTCCCTGCAACTTGAGTATTGTATATATCGGAAGTCAATTACCATTTTAAATTATTTATTTGCCCTAATGGGAGAATTATTAATATGAATTGTAGGATAGAAATAATTTATAAAGTATCTTCATGTAGTGAAGTAAATTGTGATACTGTATAACCTCTTATGGCCATCTTCAGTTAGTGCATAATGGAGGTAAAGCAGGAACCAACCACACTTAAAAAGAATTGGCCTCAGAGAAAACTGACATATTCCTAGCTTTTGGGCTCCTTCTGAAAGCCCAGAAGACATCACCCTAAAAGCACTTCATCTTTGGGGAAAAAATGGTCTAAGAGCTACCCAATGAATAGTGCAACCACCACTGAAAACAACCAGGCATATAGACCACTGACTACACATCATGAGTTGAAGAAAGCTAAATCAGAGTAAATAAAATGAATTTAAAGCTCTCACTGGGGCATGTGACATGGAGCTTCAAAAATTTTTAAACAGATTTCTTGAAAGGAAAGGATTTATTTAAGAACTTAAAAGGGAGGGGAAGACTCCTTAATAAAAGTAAAATATCATACTAAATGACTGGTAGAGCTCAAATCGACAAATAATTGAGGAGAATAAAGAAGACAGCTAACATTTTTTTCTCTTTCCCATGAGATCATTTAGGGAAATGAAATTTTAGAAGGTGAAAATGGAGAATTCAAGCATTGTGAGTTCTAGTACTATTTCTTCAACAAAAATAAGAGGCAAAACCAAACCAAACAAAAAAACACTATGAATTTCTCAAACCCACACAATTTAGAATCAGTTGGGGCATTTTCTTGCTGGGAGGAACTATAAAATAAAAATTAAGATTGCTCCAATATGTTGTCAAAAGGCCAAATAGCAAACACTTCTTAATTCAGGGCAGCCTGGTCTAGTATCTTCTTACATACAGAATGAATATTTAATAAGAAAAGTTGCCCAGGTCCCCATAAATATGTATAATTATTATATATCATTTAAAAATAAAATTATTTTAAAAAGATAAGTTGCTAGGTCCCATGAAAAAGCATCCTAGTGTAACCTGAGAAATCTGAACCATGAAGCTTAAGATGCCTGCCCTCTATACTCAAGGGCAAAAGGAAAATAGAAGATGAACATCCATCTGCTGCCCAAATGAAGCCAATTTTATCACACTATGGATGCTCTACATTCAGTCAGAGAATCATGGCAGGAAGGAATGTGGTGGCCTTCACCCCAATGCCAGGTCCCTACATCAAAGATCAATTGAAGAAAAATTCATTATAAAAATTTCCAAGATAAAGCAATATACAAAAGTGTAAACACAGTATAATATCAACAATTTAGAAAGTAATGTGCACTGACTAAAAACACTAGAAGGAAATATGACAAATCATTAATTGCTTTTGTCTTTGATGATTAAGAAAAATGCATTATAAAACTTTCCAAAGATAAAGCAATATACAAAAGTGTAAACACAGTATAATATCAACAATTTAGAAACTAATATGCACTGACCAAAAATACTGGAAAGAAATATGACAAATCATTAATTGCTGTTGTCTTTGATGATTAGATTATTTTTCTTCTATATACCTCAATAAACTTTGATACAATTTTTGTATTGTTCTATTTATTTTTCTAAAATTTCCATATTTTCTACAATGAGTAAGCATTAGTTTTCAGTAAGAAGATAAATGTTAAAAGAAAAAACAATGAGAGGGAGGAAAAACTTTGTTCTAAAGGAATGATTCTAGAATCTTCTTTAGAATGTGCTCACATATTCTGAAAGCATCAAAAGACTGTGATTGAGCTTTAAAACAACAAAATCAAAAACCTAACACTTCACATGTCCCAGTCTCTAGTTTATTCTGTATTTGCTTTTCCTCTGTGCAAATTTGATAGAATGCTCCCAATAATCTTGTTCCATGAAAAGTGTATGAATGAGAAGGGAAAGAAAGGGGGCAATCTGCACTTGGGGAAAGGAAGAGTATTTGAAAAGAGTGACTAAAAGGAGTGACTGAAGTTTGAGAGAATGAATATAAATAAATATGAAACTTCAAATGAGATATAATTGAGGCTGGCCTTACCAATAGGGAGGAGAGTATAGAAATAGTGGAATGGACAAAGGAGAGCAGATTACAAAGAAAGGATAGCAGAAAATATACGAACTTTGTATGTTTTTTTTCTAGATAGGATTCACAACATTCCTCAGAAAATTCAATTTAGTTGCCCTGTTCTAGCTTGCTAACCATAACCAATTTAATTTTAAATCTGCACACAGAGCCAAGGGGGACGAAATATTTTGCAATTACTTTTAGCTCCCTGTTGGAAGGCAGAATAAGATTTAACCAGTTCTGCTCTGGCTGTGATAACCATTCAGGTTTTTTAGAGATCTTTGCATCCTTTGGTTGAGGAATAAAAAATAGAAATCTCTGTACAAAAATTACTTGCTATGTTTAACAACTTAATGGGAATGGATTTTTGAGAATGTGACAAATTGCTTTTGATTTATCTGCACAGGGCATGAAATATTGGTGCAGGAGAACAATTTGTTACACAGACAATGTCTACCCCTTGCTATAAATCTACCCACTGCCACATTCTATTTGACATCCAGTTAGGTGATTTTCAAAGAACTAGTTTATTACTGTATTTAACAAAGAGCAAAAAACTGGTATATGACTCTCTTGTTTCTTCTCAGCTACCAGGAACACATTTCTCAGATATCGGTCTATGCAAGTGTTTCTTGGTTGAATGCTTTATTGTGACAGATAGGTAAACAAGCTGATAAAATCAAGTGCTTTCAAAAAGGAAAAGTTATCATATTCACATATGCCCCTGGCTTGTCACAAAACTTCAAACAGTTTCTGGTTCTGTTTACCATCTGCACAGATTTATTCCAAATAACATAAAATTTGTTTCTTGATTTCTTTCAACATAAATAGAACCGTTAAGTTTGAGAGGGGGGTGTTTATATTCTGGGAGATAGGCAGATCATCTACTATGATTAACCTTAATACAGAAGACTGGCCCGTGCCTCTACACATAGCTCAGTTCCAGTTCCCTCCTCTGAATTTTGTCTCAGTCAGCCCTTTCCATATTGTTAGTATTGCTATGAGTATATCCAGAGCATCTATCCTCAGAACTATTCTTTCTTCCCCATGCCTCCTACTGGGAGGAAAGGAGGCTGCTATAGGTCTGACTGAAGTTTCCCTTGGGCTATATTGTGGTCTGTCTTTATTAAAAGCAAAATAAAGGGCTCACATAGGGACTTGGCAACTATTCCAGATTATGCCAGGTTTTAGATTCTTGCTTTTTTGGTGGAGGAAGTAGGAAAGGAGGAAGCCATTATAAATGTTTCACAAATAGATCCATTCAAGACTATTTCATCATTGCCAACTTAAATGTAGACACCCTCTCCACCCCCATTCACTATTATAGTCTGTTCAAAATTGGAAGAATTTGAGGAAGAACCACTAAAATTTTTGATAGAAACAATTTTTATGGGCAAAATAAGAAGAACCAACTACAAAGATTCTAATTATTGATATATATTAGGTTTTTGGTAAATATGATGGTGATTCCAGAATTTTATTTTGTATGCCATCGTCTAATTTAGACATTGGTATCATCAGATTTCTAGATTAAGTGAGAAAAACTCAGCAATATAAATTACATAAGCAATCTTCAGGTGAGTGGGTGAAAATGATTCTGAAATCAGTCCTGAAATAGGACTATTTCAAAGCAGTAACTCCTGCCTTCAAATCCTAGCTCTACAACCTAATTTCTCTCAGTATGCAATTCTTTACCTTTAAAGGGAAAATAATATTTTCTCCCTCACAGAGTTATTCTAAAGATTAATTCATCTAGTTTGGTGCCTGAATAAGGATTCAACAAATGGCACCTACTCTTATTATTGCTATTATTATTTTTCTCATGGATTGTTTTTACTTACCACTGTAAGTTGAACAATGAATGGTTAAATGAGTGAAGGAAGAAACAAATAAACATCTAGCAACACTTGTAAAGGACAGCTTGGTAGGAATCTAGGAAGGAAGTTTCATTTATTTATTTGTCTTTCTGATGGCAATGCCCACAGGGAATTTTAATGAAGAGCAGTCACACATCACTAGAGACATTTTTCTATGGATACAACTGAAGTTCAGGTATAGATTATATAGAAATGAAAAATGATACCATTTCAGGGCCATGCTTGTAAGATAACTCAGGTTCTCAATTCTTGCCTTTTGCATCATCACATTTATGTATACATAGATGATGCACATTTGAATGGTGATCACATTTGACCCAAGAGTAAAGGAAGTAAGGCAACTTTTCTCAAGTAATGAAAATGGTAAGATTAAGAGGTAAACATCAACAACTACAAATCTTCTTACTGAATATAGAAATTCAGGTTTCTTATGGGTCCTTAAATATATTTTCATTTTATTCATTTACATCCTGTTACACAAATATTTGTTCATCAAGACTGAGGTAGACATTGTGGGGCAATATAAAGAATGTAACTTAATTTTGGTTGAGTTCAACCAATATTATTGAGCACCTCTCATGGATCAAGCACTGTGCTAAGTGCAAGTATTGTAAAGAAAAATAAGACACAGTCTGGATCCATGAGGAAAAGGTTCAAATAATTACAGCATAAAACATGGAGCTTGCAATTACAGACTAGTGGGAGATTCCATAGAAACACAAAAGATGAAGTGATCAATTCTGACTAGAAACCAAGAAAAACTTCAAAGAGTATATGATACCTCACCAGATTTTTAGTAGCATTATGTCAAGTGGACAAGAAAGAACAGATGTTACAGAAAGAAAAGAGTGTGTACACAAGCAGGCAGTGTGCAGATGTACAACTGGTTCCATAGCACTGGAATAGAAAGCACAAGGGGGAGAATAGAAGGAGATAAAGTTAGCAAGGGGGAGGGCAACAGATAAGTTCATGAAATCCTTCACATGCCATGCTAGGGAGCTAGGATTTTTTTTCCATTCTAAATGCTAGTAAGACATTGAAGGTCTCTAAAACATGTCAGATTTGTATGTGGTAATTATACAGAAGGCAAACTAAACCATGACAAGACTAGAAACAAGAAGAACAGATGGAAAGCTACTAAAATAATCCAAAGAAGTGAGAAGGAGGGAACTAAGTTAATCTAACAGCACAAGGAACAGAAAGAAAGCATAAGTTTTAAACATATTCAAGAGAGAAAACTAACAATTATTTTAGATTAATCAATATGAATGGGATAATGAAAGTGAAAAGTATGTACAAGAGTGTTCTTTCAGCTCACATCAGAATAGAAATTTTAAGCATTTATAAAAATTATTAGATATCAAAATGGCAACTTTAACAGGTTCCAGAAAAAATAAAAATAAAATTCTAGATAATTGGATATAATATCTAGAATAGAATGGATAAAGAGATTTTTATAGGTGATGCACTTTGATATATGGCATTTACTTTAGGGGAAAATACCATTGAAACAGAAAGTCTGCTTCATGGTTCACTTGACACTAGCAGCAAATTTTAAGAAAATATAGTATTTTGGCAAGGCAATATGTAACTGTGGCAGACATGGAGGTGCCCTGCTCAGATCTCCCTTCAAGAGAGCCTGCTGCTAGAAGCATAGCTGTGTGACAGCCTCCAGCTTCTGTACCTTTAGATCCACTTCAGCACTCACTCTGTGGCCATGTTCTCCACCCAACCCCTCACCCTCTGACCCCTGTGCTGTTCCCAGGCAATGACTAAGGACAGAAGGCCCAGTAGAGTTAAGCCATGCCCACCCTAACATGGTATTACTCTAATGAGCAACTTTTGCTTAAAGACTTCCCATCAACCTGGCTAAGACTTCCTCAGAACTGCACTGTTGTCTGAGGATCTTCCTGCCCATTTCTCTGTCCTTTCCCTGCTTTCTTCACAGATGTCGGTCCTGCATCACCAGCTGAAGGCTCTCCCTGTCTACTTCTGCTCCTTCCCCCTTTGTTCCGCATGGATGTTTCTCCAGATAAAACACATCCATGTCTAACCCCCTCTTGGTGTCTGCTTCTTGGAGGACCTAAACTGACACAATAGTTTAAGTAAGTTTATTAAGAATAAGAAACAAGGAAACATGAGTCCTGTCTTGGAGAATCTGACACCTGAAAGGTGGCCTTACTAATAACCTAACAGAGGGAAATATCCTATCTAACAGAAAGTAAAGAAAATAAACTCACAATACAACTATCCTTTTTTTAAAATTAAAACACCTGTGATCTAACTTGTTATCTCTAAGACTTCATTTTCTCAACCTTGAAGAACCCTAAGTGGACAGCAGGGGTGCCATCTCCCCACTTTAGTTCTTGCTGGCACCAGATTTCAAGGACTCAGATAACCCAGCCTTACAGAGAAAAGAAAAATAAAAAACACCTACAACTTTGCCACCACTTCTGTTATCAGTCTGCTGAAGGGGACGGGGGAAGCTATCTTTACATTTTAAAACATCAGCTGGTTTTTCTCAGTTGCCATGCATTTTCATTCCTTTGTCTGTTTGCTGTGACTACTTCCTCCTTTCTCTCTCTCTCTCTCTCTTTCTCTCTCTCTCTCCTCTCTTTCTTTCTCCTTCCTTCCTTCCTTCCTTCCTTCCTTCCTTCCTTCCTTCCTTCCTTCCTTCCTTCCTTCCTTCCTTCCTTCCTTCCTTCCTTTCTCTCTTTCTCAGAGAAATAAACTTTTACTTCTGTATATCCTAATTACTGTCTGAGAATTCTTTCTTACCCGTGTATGTATTTCCACCCTTTCAACACCTAAATCACCCCTGGAAGACAGATATCTAGCTGATCCTCAGGGTTTTCCCAAGATTACACAACCCAGCCCAGTGTTTAACAGCCCTCACAGTCAGACATTTTATTCTTAATGACTTACCCACCTCCCTTGGGCCATATGTTCCATTCTAACTTCCAGAACATCTTTTACTAACATTTCATATAATTAAATTAAATTAGATTAAACTTCCCATAAAAACTGGATTGAACTAAAAATAGTGAAAACTCTATCCATAAGAATTTTATTTTGGACTGAGTAAATTCTCAGCTTAAATAATCATAGTCCCTTCTTTGAGCTCCAGGGATGCAAGCAATTCAGGCAGACAACATAGCCTCCTCTGGAGTACAACATTCATCTACCTTCTCAGGAGAATTTGCCTTTCCTGCTGCAAGCAGCTTCATCCAGCTGCCAGTAGAATATTTGGATGACACTGCCTCAAAGTCAACACACAAGAATTCTAGTCAAACGAGGCATATGGCATAATAGTTAAGTGTACAGGCTCTGTACTCCTACACATTTGGGTTTAAATCCTAGCTCTACTACATGCTCAAACACAGTGACTTTAGGCATGCTTTTTTCCCACTCTGATCCTCAGTTCCCTCATTTCTAAACTGAGTATAATAACAATACCTATTGTATGCTTGCTGTGAGGATTAAATGGGCCAAGGCAGATAAAGCATTTAACATAGTTCCTGGCACACACTGAGCACTCAGAAATTGGAAATTATTTATGTATGTCATTGTTGTTAGTGGGAGCATCTGCTCTGGGAATGAACAGAGTTGCTTATCCATACTGGGGAAGCCAGTGGCCATATAAAATGATCTGGCTTCTTTTTTGACTAGAAAGCTGAGAAGCTATGTATGTGGCCACACATTAAGGCTCAGCCCCCACTCACAGCAGCAAAGGGGAAGCTGGCCTCTCTCTCTCTGAATAAGAGGCAGACAGCTGGTGAAGGCCAAAAGGGGGATTACCAAAAGATTATGATGGTCAGGGGAAAGCTGAAATAACTATTTTAACAGACAATTTGTGCTCCAATTACCATCTAAATGTTCATGGTAAATAAAGATCCATAAAAACACATCTGTAAACCCCCAACTTTAGTGACTGGAGCTTTGCATGGTTCATTAGCACATACTCCTTTGCCCAACTATGACATCACTTATCAGCATAGGCCTTCTCTTTTCAAAATCTCTTCCCCAGAAGTTGTGGCCAGTGCCCTGTGATGAAATGTTCTGAAATTAGTGCAGTCACAGACTTCCTCCCATTGGTACAGGAGAAGCTTATTAAGTGAATATCATTCAGGGAGTTCTGTCACCTACCCTCATGTTCCTCTTTTAAGGTAAGGGTTGGTAACTATAAATTAGTAGGTGACAATTCATGGGGAAAGACCGATGTGCTAGATGCAAGTGATCAGCTATAAGGAAAAAGCTAAATCTCAGATCTGTACTCCAGACCTACACTTTCCAATAGAAATGTGTGAGTCACAAATGCAAATAACATTTGTAATTTTAAAATTTCTACTAACCACAAGAAAAAATAAACAGGTGGAATCAATTTTACTTAATATAAAGTATTCAATTAATTACCAATATAGCTAAAACTTTTTATTTCAACATGTAATCAATATAAAAATTATTACTGAGATGTTTAGTATTCTATTTTTTATACTAAGTTTTTAAAGTTTGATGTATATTTTATACTTGCTGCACATCTCAATTTAAACTAGCCACATCTCAAGTGCTCAATATGTCCATGTGGCTAGTGGCTAGCAAATTGAATAATGCACTCCAGGAGGGGTTGAACTGGGAAATGATAACGTCATGTAAAAGACCAGGTCATTGTTATGCATGTTTGTTCATTCTTTGGCTGCCTAGCATGTTTTGAATACTTTTTCTATGTTAGGGGAACTTTCACATTATGAATCTTATTTCATAAAGATAGAAAAGAGAACTCACTTTTCCAGATTCCATTTTAGCTAATGCATTGGGAGGTAACCCAGGCTTGGCCAATCAGAAACAACCATATGAAATGTGAATTATGAAGATAAAAGCATGAAGAAGGTGGCACTGTGTATGTGGAATCAATTTTCTGGCAAGCGTGATGGTGAAGGTATCCAGCTTTCTTGGGTACCAGTTAGAGTGATCTGATGTCTAGTGCCCAGAATCCATGGATGCATAGTACAATTTGCTCTAGCTATGGCCAGCAGCAGAGATAGTGGGGGCCTTGCTGGAGCCATTCCATTTTGGGGCATTGTTTCTATGCAGTCCCCAAACCTGGCTCCCTGACATTTCCAGAGATTCTGTGAGCTACCAACTACCTTTTAATAAATTCCTTTTATACTTAAACTAGTTAGAGTGCGTTCTGTAGTTTCAACTAGAAAACCGGACTGACAAAAAATTCTAGATAGTGTTCTATCCACATTTTTATATTATGAGACAAGGGTTAAAGTCCCAGCTCTTCCATTTATTAGCCTGGTTACTCTGAATAAGCCACTCAGTCTCTCTGCATTTCCATTTCTTCATCTGTATATGTGGGAACAATAATAATTGTGTCTTCCTTGTAGGATAGTTAACAATTAAAAGAGATAATGTATGCCATGAGCACTTGGTATATAGTAAGTGCTCAACTATTGCAATTATCAAGAATGACAGGATAGGATACTCTATATACTTCTTTATATCCCATTCCCATCCTAACCCCTTAGTGGAGGGCAGGGTGTCTGACAACCTCACACATTGAAGTTAGACTATAAAGGGGCATTGGTCTAACCAAAAGAGGTATGTTTGCCTTGGAAGTGTTCTACTCTGAAACATAGGGTAAATGGCAAAAAAAAAAAAAAAAAAAAGAGAGAGAGAAATAGAGAGGATACTCATAATTCTTGAGCACAAATATGGTTGCAACATAAAGTGAACACTCTACAAGAAGGAGATAGGGGAAGAAAAAAACAAAAAGAAGAACAAATGAAAAACTACTGAGCACCTATCTAAATCATATTCTATGAAAAGGAATGAAAACTAAAGGGAACGGAAATGGTTTGCTTTCTCCTCATGGCTCTTAGCGTACCCATGATTGAAAAAGAGTAAGAATATTTGTTTCTGGTGATGGAATATGCCTGCATAATGACAAAAGTTGCATTGCAATCCTACATGTTATACTATAAATGAAATTCTAGGAAGAAGAGTAGGAAAGTTGAACCTATATAATAACAAGGTTGAATTTAAGAGCAGAATTAAGGAACTTACTTGATGTCTATGTGCTCAGCTAGGCCTTGGAAATACAAATACAAATATAATATAGAGCTAGTCTTCAAGATACTCAGATCTTAGGTGGGCATCATGCCCAGCTAATTTGTTCTATATATTTTTAGCTGTCCAAGTAATTTCTTTCTATTTTTAATAGAGACGGGGTCTCGCTCTTGCTCAGGCTGGTCTTGAACTCCTGAGCTCAAACGATCTGCCCACCTTGGCCTCCCAGAATGCTAGGATTATAGGCATGAGCCACTGCGCCAGGCCAGAAAATTCTTTTTAAAAATTCAAATTTCAGTATCCATAAATGAAATTTTATTGGCACACATCCATGATCTCTTGCTTATTTTCATTTATGAGTGTTTTCATGGTACAAGAACAGAGTTGAGTAGTTGTGACTGAGATTGTATGTCCCATAAAGCCTAAAATATTAATATTTACTAACTGTCCCTTTATTTTAAAAGTTTTACAACCTCTGCTGTAATACATACAAAATAGTAAAATGGTTACCTGTGAGAAGAGGGAAGGATGAGGCCAATATTGGGAAACTTGTATTAAATATCATTTTATATTATTTTGATTTTTAGATTATATAAATATATTCCCTATTAAAATAGCTTTTAAAATATTTTTTTCAGACATGGTCTCACTCTGTCAGCCAGTCTGGAATACAGTGGTATGATCATAGCTCATGGTAGCCTCAAACTCCTGGGCTCAAATGATGCTCCAGCCTCAGCCTCCCAAGTAGCTGGGACTACAAATTTGTACCATCATTCCTGGTTAATTTTTTAATTTTTTTTTTTTGTAGAGATCAGGTATTGCTATGTTTCCTAGGCTAGTCTCAAGCTCCTGGGCTCCTGGGCTCAAATGATCTTCCCACCTCACTCTCCCAAAGTGCTGAGATTATAGACATGAGCCACCATGCTCAGCCTTTTTAAAATAAATTTTAATTGTTTCTGCAAAGAGCACTCCTGGACCCTTGTAGTAGACAGTCTCCAAGATGGGCCCCAATGATCCTCAACTCTTGGTATTCATGCACTTGTGTAGTTCCTGCCATACTGTACCAGGAAGGTCGGTGTGACAAATAACATATGGCAGATGGTATGTCACTTCCAAGATTGGGTGATAAAAGACAGTGGCTTCCATCTTATTCTCTAATTCTCTCTCTCTCTCTCTTTCTCACCTCTGTAGATCTGCATTAAACTGGCTGTCATGTCATGAATATAGTCAGGAAATCTATAGAAGGACCCATATGGTAAGGAATTGAAACCTTTGACCAACAGCTAGTTAGAAACTGAGGCCTGCCAACAACCATGTGAATGATTTTGTAAATGTATCCTCCCCAGTTGAGCCATCAGACAAGACTGCAGCCCCAGTCAATATTTTCACTGAAATCTCATGAGAGACCTTAAACCAGATCTGTCCAGCTAAGCATCTCCCAAGTCCTTTCTCATAGAAACCAAGATAATAAATGTTCATAGTTTAAGCCACACCATTTAGTTTTAGAATGGTCTGTTAGATAACCAATAAAACCATCATCTTTGCTTTATAAGAAAAATATTTTAAAAATATAATAGGGTTGAGGACCAAAATCCCAGACAGGGAACAGTGAAGAGTACAGGGAAGATGCCAATATGCCAAACAAGTATAAGAACAAGAATGCAGATCAATTTGGAAGGCAAAGGGTATTGGCAGGGAATAAGCTCAGTAGTGATTGACATGAGTTCATTTACATCAAGTACCCACATGGAAACTGTATTAAGGGATGGTCTCTAAAGTAGCTGATGCAGAGAATAAGAGAGCAAGAATGAGACAGGAAAAGAGTTCTGTTAAACTGGAATCCAAAACACCACGATTTCCAAAAGTAACTGTGTTTCCAGTATGCTATGGGATCCTGGACAAACCTCTTGGTCTCTCTGGGCCTTTAGTTTTCTTATCCAAAAAGGAAAGTTGGATAGGATGGTTATAAGCTGTACCATTGGAGTATTCTCTTTGCACAGGGGTAGAGGCAGTAGTACTGCCTTGGTTAAATTATAGTTTATACTGTCACTGGTCTTGAGTGACAAAGGGCATCTTCTCAACCTGGAAGGCAACCCAATTCATGCGTATCCATTTATTCAGTAATTGTTTACTGAGTATTTCCTCTATTCTATGTATAATACACTAGGCTTTAGAGGTAAGATGGGATTAGAAAGATCAATGAGATACAATACCATTTCTCAGGGAACCCACAACACACTAATTCTCCTTGATCTAACACAATTGCAATGCCTGCCTATTAGATTAAGTAGAAATTGTTTTCTTTCCTTCATCCATGGCTGAAATCCTTATTTAGCTTCAAGTTTCTTCATCCTAGACCTTCTTAAGTTTGTACTTATATTCTTTTATCTTCTCCACAGTGCTGACTTTGGAAAGAAAAGGTATCAGAGAGATCTTCCTGAGCATTATTAATCTTAATAATCAGTGGGACCATTATGTCCATTTTTACAAGTGTTACATATCTATTAATGGAGCCTAAGATTGCTTAGATTGTTTTGCTTTCAAACTGCAATAGTTGCTCAATCAACTGCAAACTCACTTAGGTACAAATTCATCATCTCAGCTACAAGATGTATGACTTGGAAGCCTTTGTAAACTGCTTTGCTGAAATTAATATCCCCTTTTTATATGGAATTCCCCAATATATCAAGCCACTAACCCAACCCAAAAAGGAAGAAAATTTACTTTGGTAAGATTCCTTCATGGTGAACACAAGTTGGCTCTTACTGATTAACATTTTCTCTTCTAAATGGTCACAAAGCACAAGTTTTACAATTCTCTAAATTGTTTTTAATGATATTATAACATAAAAATTACTCTATTATTTCCAGAGTTCACCCTTTTGCCTTTAAAAAATGACCTTTTGCTCACATTTGATCTGTTGATAGCCTTCTCTACTTACGACCACATCTATAGATGATGCAGAAAGATTCTCTCATTGCTCTCTTTACCTTCTTAATCCAACCAATAAAGGGGAAATATAGTATGACTTATGATCCATTAACATGATGGAATAAAATGTAGCCATTAGATTATCATTCTAATTGCTATCTAGAAAAACAGAAAATACTTACTATATAATATTAAATGCAGAACAGAAAGTGATGGGTAAATACAATTGTAACTCTGTAAATGTTTGAGGGTGTGGAAGAGGCCTAGAAGGAAATGTGCAAAAATGCATTAAGCAAATAGGATTATAGGTAATTATTTTCTCTTTTCAAAGTGTTTCTTTAATCTTATGTCTTCTATTTTCCATGTCAAAATCCTTTTTAGAGAAAATTCTGAGAGGTAATTAGCTAATACTAATGTCTCATTTTGCATTTACCATTCACATCACAATATTTCATTGTTACCTAATCCTAAAAATTAGCTAACGATGAAGATAGAGCACAGATTATATAGTTGACCCTTGAACAACACAGGTTTGAACCGTGTAGATCCACTTTTATGCATATTTTAAAAAATAAACATATTGGAAAATTTTTTGGAGTTTTGTTACAATTTTTAAAAAGTCTCAAACCATATAGCCTAAAAATATCAAAAGAATTAAGAAAAAGACATGTCATGGATGCATAAAATTTATGTATATACTAGACTATTTTATCATTTACTACCATTGAAAATACACAAATCTATTACAGAAGGTTAAAATTTCTTAAAATTTATGCACAAAACACAGACCATATATGGTATCATTCACAGTTGAGAGAAATATAAACAAGTATAAAAATGCAATATTAAATCATAACTGCATAAAATTCACCATAGTACATACTGTACTACTATAATAATTTTGTAGCCACCTCCTATTGCTATTGCAGTGAGCACAAGTGTTGTGAGTATTCACTTAAAATGCATGTGATGCTAATGATCTTCAAAAAGATCTGTGAGCAAAAAACTGTGAGCAGTTTTTCTCTTCAGTAAATTGCATATTGCAGTAAAAGGTGATCGCTTGCAGTTGTTGTATATCTTTATTGTATTTAGTGCAATATCATAAACCTTAAATAACACCATGGGATCCATATAAAGCAATGCTCCCAAGAAGAAGAGAAAAGTCAGGACATTACAAGAAAAAGTTGAATTACTTGATATTACATATACCACGGATTGATGTCTGCAGCAGCACTGCCCTCTATTTCAAGATAAATGAATCCAGTATAAGTACCATTGTAAAAAAAGAAAAGAAAATTTGTGAAGCCCATGCAAAAACCTTGCACCTTTTTTTTTTTTTTTGCAAGCTATCTCATATTGAAAATTCAGCTTTTATGTGGGTGTGGTAGTGCTGTAAGAAAGACATACCTATAGATTCTAACATGATTCAAGAAAAAGCAAAGTCATATGTGGCAATTTAAAACAAAAGGAAGGTGAAGGATCTAAAACTAAAGAATTTAATGCCAGCAAAGGATGGTTTGATAATTTTAGAAAGAGGTTTGGCTTAAAAAATGTCAAGATAACAGGAGAAGCAGCTTCTACTGAACAAGAGGCAGCAGACAAGTTCCCAGACACATGAAGAAAATCAGTGAGGAGAAAGGATGTCTGTCTGAACTTGTTTTTAATTCAGACAAAAGTGTTCTATTCTGGGGGAAAAAATAATGCCATAAAGGACATTTAGTAGTAAGGAAAAGAAGTAAGCACTTGGATTTAAGGCTAACTATACTGTTTCGTGCAAATATAAGACTGCTTGTTTATTATCAGGACTATCCTTATCTATAAAGTTCTTTTGATATTGGGGAATGTCCGTGGCCATCCAGAACCCTATTGAATTCAGCACTGAAGACAGAAAATTGGTCTACTTGCTCCCAAACACAATTCAGCCTCTAGATCACAGGCTAATTAGGATCATTAAGGCTCATTATACACAGTACTCCATGGAAAGGATTGTCAATGCTATAGAAGAAGACTCTAATAGAACATCATGAAATTCTGGAAGGATGATACCACTGAAAACACTATCGTTGTTATAAAAAAAAAAATGTGAAACCTATAAAGTCTAAAACAAATTCCTGCTGGAGAAAACTGTGGTCCAGATATTGTACATGACTTCACAGGATTTATGACAGAGTCAATAGAGGAAATCATCAAAGAGATCGTAAATATGGCCTAAAAAAAAGATGGGCAGGGAGTGAAGGGTTTCAAGACATGGATCTTGGAGAAACTCAAGAGCCAAGCAACACCACACCAGAAGAATTAACAAAAGAAGAACTGATGGAGATGAGTTCATCCTAACCAGTGCCAGACAATGAAGATGAAGACAAAAAAAGCAGTGCCAGAAAAGAAATTGACATTAGATAATCTGGCAGAAGGGTTCTGATTATTCAAGACTCCTTTTTACTTTTTTTACCTGGAACCATCTATGATACAGGCACTGAAACTAAGGCAAATAAGAATGGAAGAAGGATTGGTACCATACAGACACACTTAAAAAAATAAAAAGGAAAAAGGTCAGACAGAAATTACAATATATTTCCATAAAGTTACACTAAGTATGCCTGTCTCTCCTGCCTCCCCTACTATCTCCTCTACCTCTTCCACCTCTGCCACCCCTGTGACAGGAAGACCAACCTCTCCTCTTCCTCCTCCTTCTCACCCTACTCAACATGAAGATAATGAGGATGAAGACCTTCATGATGATCCATTTCCACTTAATTACTAGTAAATATATTTTCTCTTCCGTATGATTTTCTTAATAACATTTTATTTTCTCTAGCTTATTTTATTATAAGAATATAGTATATAATACATATACAAAATGTGTTAATCAACTGTTTATGTTATCAGTAAGGTTTCTGGTCAACACTGGACTATTAGTAATTACTTTTTGGGGCAGTCAAAAGTTATACATGGATTTTCTACTGCATGGTGGGGCTGGTTCCCACAACTCCCACATTGTTCAAGGGTCAACTGTACCTTTTATTTTAGACATATGCAGATAAGACTATTCTTTTCACACCCATAGAAAAGAATAATAATAATGATAATATAACCAAGTTGTTAAGAAGAATTTTTGCATATAACTCTAATAATAATCCTTGAAAAAAAATGTCTACTGCCCCACCCCCATATATACATACATATTCTAACCAGGTAGTTTTCTTGAGGATTTTCAAATATAGATCCCTGTCCCTTCCCACAACTGATGTAACCCAAGGTGGGCCAGTCTTTTCTTGTCATTGATTAAACTGGAGCTAGGAAAAAAATTCAGTCCATCTCTGATGACAAAGCTGTGTCACAGATGTAAAAAAATGGGAGTTACTAGTAACCAAGGTTCCAGCCATGTGATAGAAGCCAATCTGAGAAAATGAAGCTGACCGGAGAGAAGCAGAGTTTATAAATAGAAAGGGATAGTTCGTATAACATTGCAGTCCCTGGTGTCAGTAATCCCTGAGCCTCACCTCTGACCTTTTCTGAAGTTACTTGAATAAATACATTTTCAAATTTATTGTTTGTCAAAGTTAGCCTGATCTGGTTAGTCATTTGAAATAAAAAGGTCTGGCTAAGATAACCAGATATTATTATTACTGTTTTATACATAGAAAACCTAAAGTTCAGAAAAATTAGGAAGATTACAAAGTCAGTAAATTTGGGCCTGGAAGCATATGTATTTTCTTTTATTTTTTAATATGTGTATATATTCAAAAATTTTTAAATTCAAAATAATACAAGGATACAAATGGTTTTGGTTACATGTATCAATTTTGTTATGCTTCATTCTGGGTTATAAGTTTGTCCATCACCCAGATAGTGCTCATTGTAGCCATTAGGTAGGTGTTTACCCATGGGGGATGCCCCTGGCCCCTGTTTGATGCCCCCTGTTTACCCATGCCCCCTGCCCTCTGCTTGATTTACACTGAGTTTTACTTCCTTCTGTGCATATGTGTGGCCATCAGTTAGTTCCAGTCTAATAGCAAGTACATGTGGCATTTGTTTTTCCATTCTTTAGATGCTTCACTTAGGATAATGGTCTTAAGTTCCATCCAATCCAAATTGCTGCAAAAGGCCGTAATTCATCCTTCTTTGTGGCTGAGTCATATTCCATAGTATACATATACCACATTTTGTTAATCCACTCATCAATTAGTAGGCACTTGGGTTGATTCTACACCTCTGCAATTGTGAATTGTGCTTCAATAAACATTCCAGTGCAGGTGTCTTTTTGATAGAATAATTTCTTTTCCTGTGGGTAAATACCCAGTAGTGGGATTGCTGGATCAAATCATAGGTCTACTTTTTAGTTCTTTGAGGAATCTCCATACCATTTTCAATAGAGGTTGTACTAATTTGCAGTCCCACTAACAGTGTATAAGTAAGCATTGCTTTCTCTCTGCATTCACAGCAGCATCTGTGGACTTCTTAATAAAAGCCATTCTAACTGGTGTAAAGTAATATTTCCCTGTGGTTTTAATTTGCATTTCCCTCATAATTAGTGGAGTTGAGCATTTTTTTCATATGTTTATTCTCCACTCATCTATCTTCTTTTTAAAAACTTCTGTTCATGTCTTTTGCCCACTTTCTAATGGAGTGATGTGTTTTTCCTTGCTGATTTGCTTGAGTTCTTTGCAGGTTCTGGTTATTATTCCTTTATCAGATGTATAGCTTATGAATATGTTCTCCCATTCTGTAGATTGTTTATTTGCTCTGTTCATTATTTCCTTAGCTGTGCAGAAGCTTTTAATTTAATCGTCCTATTTATTTATTTTTGTTGTTGCTGTGACTGCCATCGGGGTCTTCATAATTTCCTTGTGTAGGCCAGTATCTAGAAGAGTTTTCCCAACATTCTCTTCTAGAATTCTTATGGTTTCATGCCTTACATTTAAGTCGTTTATCCATATTGGATTAATTTTTGTCAGTGGTGAGAGATACGGATCCTGTTTCATTCTTTTGTATGTGACTATCCAATTTTCCAGCACCATTTATTGAATAGAGCTTCTTTTCTCCAGTGTATATTGGTGTCTTCTTTCTCAAAGATCAGTTGGCTCTATGTGGATGGTTTGATATCTGGGTTCCTGTTCTGTTCCCTTGGTCTATGTCTCTATTTTTGTTCTAACACCATGCTGTTTTGGTTACTATAGCCTTATAGTACACTTATTTATATTGTGTCCATGTGCAGTTTAACTGGGTCTTCTGAGTCAGGGTCTCCCACATGGGCTTCTCATGGCATGTCACACAGCACGGCAGCTTGCTACATCAGAAGAAGCAAGCAAGAAGGCAAAGAGTGTCAGCAAGAGAGAGAGAGAGAGAGAGTCCTAGCAAGACTAAAGTTATAGTCTTTTTGTAGCCTACATGAAGTGACATCCATAAGTTTTGCCATATTCTGTTCTTTAAAAGGAAGTCACTAGGTCCTGCCCACACTCAAGGATTACCCAAAGGCATAAATACTAGTAGGCAGGGATCAGTGGGAACCATATCATAAGCTGTGTAACCACTAGTGGTACCTGAAATAATGATACATCTTAAAATCAAAGTCTTAGATTCACCGAAATACATTAGAAGATAGTCAATATTTGTTGAATGATTAAAATGAATGCAAAAAAAATCAAATGATGCTATCTTTTGGGACAAAATCAATTATAATTTTCCTGCTATGTTATCCTATTGTTTTTGACCATTTCTGTCGCTTTACCAACTTCCCTCACACTGATTTTGTGAATGTACCCCATGGTAGAAACAATATAATTAACCTGACATTTAATTGTGATATTATGTGTTGGTAGAACATACAAGCACCTTTTTTTCAGTGAAATACTGTTATGTGCCCACTCAATAGAAAAATCAACATTCTCATCTCAAATAATTCATTAAAGAGGATGAATAACTCAAATGTTAAGCCATAAGCTGATAATGTGCTACCTCTTCCTAAAACCATATATTGTTGTTGTGATGTTTAGCCCATTAAGAAGTAGTGAGAATTCCCCATCTTCCCTTTTTCTAACTATTGGCACCACTGTTTACACATGCACTGACCTCTGTCTAGCTTCTGTGCCACCTTAAACCATAATGAAGGAATATTCATGCTATAGCAATCCAAGCCAGGCATGTAAGTACAAGTGACAAGATGTGGTGCTTAATTCTTTTCTCATACTGCTTTTTTAACTAGAGAAATAAGAAGGGTGCAAGATGAGGGAGAAGATGAAGGAATCATTTTAGCAGCACAGAGAGACAAACATTGGCCTCTTTTCTTTCTTAAACCAAAAGCGCACTGCAATAATCCTGTGTGCATGACAACAGTGTGACTACAGAAATACTGCAGATCTGGCTCTAACAGAGAATAAGAGCAAAAGTATTTTATCCTAATTAGTACCATTAAGAGACCCTGGTCATTCTTACAGAGCTCTTTTATTTTGTTTTTATAAGAAAATATACTGCCTTTGTGAAGAAATGACAAAGTCGGCATATGTGATATGTGGAGCCCCTGAACTAGATGTTCTTCCAAGGAAGTCTCCCTCCTTTACATGCAAGAAAAAAGTCTGCTTTGGAGAAGCACCAGGGAAGTGACAACAAAAATAATACATGAGGTATAATATTTGGCCACATTGTACACAGGGCCAGAAGAAAAGTTGCAAAAAGCCTAGTGTAGCTGACTTCAAAAGATTTAAGAATGCAGATAAACTGCGTGTATGGGAACATGTGACAGTAGCTTTACTAGAAAACAGAAATTTTGAAGATGCTTAAAAGCCTAGGTGTCTGTGAAGGTCTCTTAATCTCGTAGGAATCCTGGATGTTGTTTTTCACTTGCAAGCTCCCCGAGGGCAGGAGCAGAGCATTATTTCTCTTTGTATTTCCAAGTATAGTGGCTTTTATAGGAGGTGCTTAGTAAATAATAATAAAGCTAACATTTATTTACTTAGATTTTCTTCTATAACATTGATATAAATTATCCAACTAAATCCCATAGCCCTTTGACTAGGTATTATCATAAACTCCATCTTATACATGAGGAAATGAAAGCTTGGAGAAGTAAAGTGATTTGCCCAAGTTCATAAAGCTGTACTGTAGAGTCAAGATTCAAGCCCAGGTAGCTGATTCCAAAGCTTTAACTGCTCTTAATCCTTCACCAAATGATTGCTGATTTGAATTTCTGTTATTAGGTATAGAGAAGTTTGATGAGTGACCTCTTTATAATTCCATTTTACAGGATTTTGATTTTTACTTGTCATGGTCAGAAAAGAATAATTTACTGTCAGAGGTAAATTCCCTTTCACAGGTGAGTTGCTAAGCAGATCACCTCTTTTTCCAGTGTCCCACCACTCCAATGTATGTGAAAAGAGGGTGTTTAAGAAAGTCAAGGGTATTGAGGAAAGATTCTCTATGCAAAACAATGTGTGCATGCATGTGTGTAGTGGGGCAAAATGGGCCAAGGTTGGGAAGGTGGGGAATAAGAAGGAGATGGGCTACAATAAACCTCATTTTAAAATGGCATATCCTTCCTTCCCCAAGTTAAACTTACCAGTCATTCGCAATTAAATGTAAATTACTTTGATCAGTTTGCTTTCCTTTTAGGGACTGAGAGAATTCCTTCAGTTCTGGCCAAAGAAAATGACCAGTCATTGAGGACAAAAGCTCTGATGATGAAGATGTGTTAGTCAGCTTGGGCTGCCATAACAAAATACTAAAGAATGGATGCTTGGTTTAAACAACAGAAATTTATTTTCTCACAATCCTGGGGGCTGGAAGTCCAAGATCAGAGTGCTAGTATGGTAGGGTTCTAGTGAAGGCTTTCTCTTCCTAGCTTGCAGATGGATGTCTTCTTGCTGTTTCCTCACATGGCCTTTCCTTGGTGCATATGCATGAAGAGATCTCTCTCTCTCCCTCTCTCTCTCCCTCCCTCCCCCTCCTTCCACTCCTTATAAGGTCACCAATCCTACTGGGTTAGGATCCCACCCTTATGAACTCATTGAACCCTTTTTACCTCTTAAAAGCCCCATCTCCAAATACAGTCACATTGGGAGTTAAGGATTCAATCATATGAATTTCGGGGAAGGGAACACAATTTAGTCCACAGCAGTAGTGTTAGTAAGCTCTCACAAAAATAATAACTTATGACACCAAACCCAAACTTTCTCTTCCCTTTACTTCTTCCAGAGCCTCAGATAAGTCCAAGAGACTGTGGCGTAATTGAAAAATGATGCTGAAGGCTCCTGGTGAAACAAGGAGGATATTTCTTACACAGGAGAGCTGAGCTTCTTTCTGGAAGCACAGTTGACCTGGAGGTTCTGCGATGCTCAATAAAAGGCTTCAGTTGTAAGATTTGTGTAGGAACTATCATTCATTTAGTGCTCTCCTTGGTGTAGAGGCCTTGGGCTAAGTCCTCTCACATGACTAGAACCTTGCTAACTTGGCCTTATCCCACACTAGACATATCTAATCCAGTTATACCACTGTGACTGTGACCCTTTGGCCTTATCAATTCCAGCTTACCTTGCCATGATTCTGTCCAGTAGAGCAAGGACCTGGGCAGACTCTGCCATCTCACTGCACCAAACTCTGCTCACATTGCCAACATCTGGTCCCTTCTAGTGCCAACCTAGGTCTGTGTACTGTGGTATCCTGTATTATCTACATAGCCCTATTTGAGGCCTGTAGGCCTGCTTAGTTTAGAGCAAAAGGACACAGCTCCACACTAAGGGAGGGGAAGGAATGGACTATTGGATTTTGAGGAATTAGGGAGATAGTAAAGACATACCTGAATGATACATGGCAACTAGGGAATGAAACAACAGGCATGATGGAGGCAGTATAACACAGCTCTATGATAGGGCAACTGGTTAAGAACACAGGCTTTGGAGCACAATAGACCTAGATCTTCATCTCTGCTCTGCCTATTGGTGATTATGCAATATTAAACACTTTACTCAAATCCTCCAAGACTCAGCTTCTTCACCCGTAGACTGGAAATAATGCTTCCAAATTCACATGTTTTTGCCAAGATTAAAAAGATAACATAAGCAAAGTGCTGAGGATAGTGCAAAATCTATAATAAGCACTCAGTATATAGCAGTTATTATTATTTACAGGGAATATGGAGTGGGGGAGGGAAAGAGCACTAAGAGTTTGGAGAGTACTATGGGTAGGAAAGTGAGAATGCCTAAAAATCTTCATTCCCTTTTCCATTCTGTAGGGAGCCCTAGGGGCACTGAATGTGTCATGAAAAATTTTCTTGATTAAACAGTGTGGCAGAAAAATAGTAAAGTTCTCTCAAAAATGACAGTACTAAACAGCATTATGGAGAACATAATGAGCCTCAAAATTTTAAAGTCAACACTTGTTTGAAATTATTTTCTGACATTTCTTAAGGTTCAGTATTTCCTATGCTTTTTCTTTTCTGTAAACAAAGGAATTCTTCAGATTGTTTTTGTTGTTGCTGCTTTTGATTTTTATTTTCTCCTCTCTGGCTTTTTTAAAATTTAAAATATTATGGGGATACAAATGTTTTAGGTTTCTTGTATCGGTTTTGTTATGCTTCAGTCAGGGTTATAAGTGTGCCCATCACCCAGATAGTGCTCACTATAGCCATTAGGTAGGTGTTTACCCATGTCCCCATGCCCTCTGACCCCTGCCTGATTTCCACTGAATTTTACTTCCCTCTGTGCATATGTGTGCCCATCAGTTAGTTCCAGTCTAATAGCAAATACATGTGGCATTTGTTTTTCCATTATCCTAAGATGCTTCACTTAGGATAATGGTCTTAAGTTCTATCCAATCCAAATTGCTGCAAAAGGCCGTAATTCATCCTTCTTTGTGGCTGAGTAGTATTCCATAGTATACATATACCACATTTTGTTAATCCACTCATCAATTAATAGGCACTTGGGTTGATTCCACACCTCTGCAATTGTGAATTGTGCTTCAATAAACATTCCACTGCAGGTGTCTTTTTGATAGAATAACTTCTTTTCCTGTGGGTAAATTACAATAGCCTTGTAGTACACTTTGAAGTCTGGTAATGTGATGCCACCAGATTTGTTCTTTTTTCTTAAGATTGCTTTGGCTATTGGGGCTCTTTTCTGGTTCCAAATGAAGCGTAGAATTTCTTTTCTAGATCTGTGAAATATTACATTGGTATTTTGATGAAGATGGCATTGAATCTGTGAATCACTTTGGGTAGTGTGGGTATTTTAACAATGTTGATTCTACTGATCCATGAGCATGATATGTTTTTCCACTTGTCTGTGTCATCTATCGTTTCCTTCCTCATTGTTTTGTAGTTCTCTTTGTAGAGATCTTTCACCTTCTTAGTTAAATATATTCCTCTGTATTTTATTTTCCTTGTGGCTATTGTAAATGGTATTGAGTCTTTGATTTGACTCTCAGCTTGACGGTTACTGGTATATAGGAATGCTACATTGATTTTGTAACCTGAGACTTTGCTGAATTTATTTATCAATTCCAGGGGACTCCTCATGGTGTTTGGGAGGTTTTCTATTAACAGATATGATTTGATGTCATCGGCAAAATACTGTGACCACCTCTTTCCCAATTTGGATAGCCTTTATTTCATTCTCTTCCCTGATTGCTCTAAGTTGGACTTCCAGAATTACATTGAATAAAAGTGGTGAAAGTGGGCACCCTTATCTTGTTCCAGTTCTTAGTGGGAATGCTTTCAACCTTTCCTGATTTAGTATGATGTTGACTGTGGATTTGGCATATATATTTTTTATGTTTGGGGATGTGTGCCTCTATGCCTAATTAGTTGAGGGTTTTTATCATGAAAGGGTGCTGAATTTTGTCAAATTCTTTTTCTACATCTATGGAGATGATCATATGGTGTCAGATGATCATATGGTGTTTGTTTTTGCTTCTGTTTATGCAGTGAATCACATTTATTGATTTATGTATGTTTAAATATCCATGGAATGAAGCCCCGTTAGTCATGGTGGATTATCTTTTTGATGTGCTATTGAATTTGGTTTGCTAGTAATTTATTGAGAATTTTTGCATCTATATTCATAAGGAATACTGGTCTGTAGTTTTCTTTTTCTGTAGTTTCCTTTCCTGGATTTGGTATCAAGATAATTCTGACTTCATAGAATGAGTTGGAAAGGATTCCCTCCATCTTGATGTTATGGAATAATTTTTGCTGTATGGGTACCACCTCTTCTTTGAAAGTC
Source organism: Microcebus murinus (assembly GCF_040939455.1). Taxonomy (NCBI): domain Eukaryota; kingdom Metazoa; phylum Chordata; class Mammalia; order Primates; family Cheirogaleidae; genus Microcebus; species Microcebus murinus. The sequence goes on along the minus strand of NC_134117.1, from coordinate 27,110,796 downwards.
TTGTAAAATTTGGCTGTAAATCCATCTGATCTGGAGCTGAGGCTTTTTTATTACTGCTTCAATCTTATCACTCATTATTGATCTCTTTAGGAGTTCTATTTCTTCCTGAATGAGTCCTGGGAGGTTGTACATTTCCAAGATGTTGTCCATTTTCTCTATGTTTTCAAGAATAGAGATTTTCATAGTATTCACAGATGATATTTTTTATTTCTGTGATATTAGTTGTAATGTTACCTTTTTCATTTCTGATTGAGCTTTATTTGGGTCCTTTCTCTTCTATTCCTGGTAAATTTAGTAAGAGGTCTATTTATTTTGTTTATGTTTTCAAAGAACAAACTTTTTGTTTCATTCATGCTTTATATTGTTTTTCTGCTTTCCAATTCATTTTGTTCCACTCTGACCTTAGTTATTTCTTTTATTCTGCTGACTTTGTGTTTGGTTTGCTCTTCCTTTTCTAATTCATTTAGATATGTCATTAGGTTATTGATTTGTGTTTTTTCTATCTTTTTGATGTAGGCATTTGAGGCTATGAATTTTCCTCTAAGGACTACTTTTGCTGAGTCCCATAGATTTTAAAAGCTTGTGTCCTCTTTATTGTACAGCTTGAAGAATCTTTTGATTTCCATCTTAATTTCATTATTGACCCAATAATCATTCAGCAGCAGGTTGTTTAATGTTCATGACTTTGTGTAGAATTGACTGTTTCTCTTGGACTTGATTTCTATTTTCATTACACTGTGGTCTGAAAAGATGCATGGTATGATTTCTATTTTTTTTATTTGTTGACACATGTTTTGTGTCCTAAGATATGGTCAATCTTGAAGAATGTTCCATGTTCTGGTGAGAAGAATGTATATTTAGCAGTTTTGGGGTAAAATGTTCTGTAAATGTCTCTTAGGACTATTTAGTCTAACGTCCCATTTAAGTACAGTAATTTTTTATTTATTTTCTGCTTGGATGACTTGGCCAGTTCTGTCAATTAGGTGTTGAAGGCCCCAGTAATTACCATGCTGCTCTTTATTTCTTTGCTTAGATCTAGTAGAGTTTACTTTATGAATCTGGGTGCTCCTGTGTTAAATATTTAGATAATGTATCCTTGTACAATTGCTCTCTTTACCATTATATAATGACCATCTTTGTCCTTCTTTATCATTGTTGATTTAAAGTCAATTTGTTTGATATGAGAATGGATACACCTATTTTCTTTTGGTTTCTGTTTGCATGGAATATTTTTTTCATCCCTTCCCCTTGAATCTGTATGAGTCCTGTGGGTTAGATCTGATTCTTGGAGACAGCAGATATTTGGGTTTTATTGTTTCAACCATTCAGCTAGCCTATGTCTCTTCATCAGGGAGTTCAAGCCATTCACAGTAATTGAAAGAATTGATATGTGGGATGCTGCTCTGTTCATCTTGTTTGATAGTACCTTACTGTGTTGTATTACCTTTTGTGATATTGTTTTATATGAGCTCTGAGCTTTAGCTTTTGAGTGGTTTTACAGTGTTGGGTTTCTATTGTGTTGATCCATGTATAATGAGGTTCTGAGTATTTCCCACAGGACAGGTCTGGTCTTGACAAATCCTCTTAGTATTTGCTTATTTGTAAAAGTCTTTATTTTTCCTTCATATATGCAATTAAGTTCTGCAAATATAAAATTTTAGGCTGGCAGATATTCTATTTAGGAAGACTGAAGTTGGGGCCCTAATCACTTCTGGCTTGTAAGGTCTCTGTTGAGAAGTCTGCAGTTACCCTGATGGGTTTTCCTGTATAAGTTACTTGCTGTTTTTACCTCACAGCTTGCAGGAGTTCCTCCTTCATGTTGACTTTGGCAAGTCTGATGACAATGTGTGTCTTGGTGATTGCCTCTTTGCAATGAATCTCCCAGTTTTTCATTGAGCTTCTTATACCTGGATGTCTAAATATTTAACAAGACCAAGGAAGTGAAGTTTTCCTCAGTTGTTCTCTCAAATAGGTTTCCCAGCCCTTGTGTATTTTCTTCTTCACTCTCAGGGATGTCTATGTTTCTTATATTTGGCCACTTTACATATTCCCATATTTCTTGTAGGCTTTGTTCATTTCTCTTAATTTTCTGTTCTTTTTTTTTTTTTTTTTTTTTTTTTGACTGAATGAATTAATTCAAAAGATTTGTCTTCAAGTACTGAGATTCTTCTGCCTGGTCTAGTCTATTCTTAAAATGTTTCCACTGATTTTTGTATTTCTATAAATGAATTTTTTATTTCCAGAAGTTCTGTTTGGTTTTATCTTCAATATGTCAATCTCTTTAGTTGAATTTTTAATTCATTTCCTGTATTGTTTTTGTGGTTTGTTTGAGTTGGTTTTCCATTTTCTGTTGGATTTCATTGAGCTTCTCTACAATCCATATTGAAAATTCTCTATCTGTCATTTCAATATTTTCATTTTGGTTGGCATCCATTGCTAGAGAGCTGGTGCTCCCTTTTGTAGTTCTCCTTTTGCTCTGATTTTTCATACTTCTGGGGTTCTGTCACTGATTCCTTCTCATCTAGGACAACTGTCACGTCTTATTTTTGGATTTTCTTTTGTTTGGGTGTGGTTTTTCCACCCTCCTCACTTATAAAAGAGTGTCTATATCATACATTGGAGTGTCTATAGGATAAGAACCTTTGGCTCTGCTTGTGGGTGCTTTGATGGCAATCTAGGCTCTGGGTGGATGCCATGGTTATAGATATCCTTAGTGTGGTTTTGTCGGTTGCTAGTTTGTTTTTAGGCTGTAGCAGAGGTGAACTATGTATGTGGCCAAATTCCCTGTCTCTCTTTGATGAGGGAGGACAGAGGTCTTTGAAATCCTTTCTCTTTCACCAGCCCTGTAGTCTTCCTGAAAGTGTAAATTGTATTGGCACACCCGGTTTAATCTCTGAAACTGTAGGTGGTGCTTGTGTGTAAGAATCAATCAAACCCTGTAAGATTGAGTCAGTAAATGCTGTAAAGGGCTATGCAAATTGACCTCCCTGCCAGTAGATGGCACTTGCTAGAAGCAACAAATTTCAGTGTTATTTTGGGGACCTGTTACCACCTCTAGCCCCTCAGAAGAAGCATTCAAATGCCCCAGGTGGTGGATGGGGCCCTGCAACTTCCAGGTGAACTCTTATTCTCTGCCATAGCACAGATGGGAGGCAGAGTGAGGCTGGGCAGGGCTGGGTTGGATTAGCTTGTCATCGGGCTCTACAAAAGCTGAACACCAGTCAGAATCATGTAGCCATTGGGATCCTGGAAGCATAGCTCTATACAAAGGACCAACCTTGTCCCATTTAGCACATCAGGGAGACATAAATTAATTTTAAAACTTTCATTCCATTTGAGGCAACAATTATAAACACGAGTTCAGCACAACATATACCAAGCATTTTCCACCTTGTTTCTTTCCATTAATATTATATGTATAATTTAGGTTATATGGTAGTGAAACTAAGAATAACCCAAATTTGATTTGGTGTAAGTGCTTAGAGAAGACCATGGATGCCCCCCAAAAAACTCGGAAATGTAGGTTAAATTGAGTATAAATACTCAGTGAATCAAAGCATCAATGATACATAAAACTCTAAGGCTAGAAAGACTTATTCATATACATTATTCTATCCAAAGAAAGATGTGATTCAACAGTCAGCCATGGAAACATAATCACAGAGACAAATGCTGATATGAGTATAAGGAATTTTAGTGTATGATTTCATTCACTCCATAATTTTTTATTGAGTAGCTACTAGACATTGTTTACTCTCTGAAGAAACCACAGTAAACAAAGAATATGAGGTCCCTCCCCACATAGTTTATATTCTAGACAGAAGAGACAAACAATAAAGAAAGAAATTACAATTCCCAGCCATTAAAAGTGCCATGAAGTAGATAAACCAGAGAATAATGGTATAGTAGAGCATGGTGTGCTCAAGCAAGACAGGGATACCTTAATTGGTTTAGAGTAGATTTAGCTGAACACACAAAATAGCTCAAAATAACAGTGGCTTAAATTAGATAAAGTTTATTTCACTCTTATTTAAAAGAAGCCTAGAGGTAGACAACCCAGGGCTATTTTAGAGTCTCACAACTTCATCAGGGACTCAGCCTTTCCAGATCTCTTCTCTGCCATCCTAGTGAAAGCCTTTTCCCCATGATCCAAGATGGCTGCGAGAGCCCGGTCATCACACTGGGTGTTTAAGGCAACAGGATAAACAGAGAAGGGGAGAAAGAAGAATGCACCTCTTTATTTTTAGTTCTTTTCGAAGTACCACATTACACTTTGGTTTGCATTTCATTGGCTAGAACTTAGTCTCAGGGTAACACCCAGCTCCAAGGGAGACTGGAAAACATATTAATAGTTTTCAGCTCCATGGCAGCTAGCCTTTGTGCCAAAAGAGGTCAGGGGAGTCCTCTCTGAAGAGTTATAAAACCTGAAGCCTCAAGGATGAGGAGGCAGCCATGAAAAGATCTAAAGGTGGAAGACTTCAATCAGAGGGAAGAAAAAGTACAAAACCCTGAAGTGGGAAAGAACTTTGATTATCTCTGGAATCAAAAGGAAGCTAGGGTATTGGCACAAATTGAATGAGGGGAAAGAGTGCTACAGCTGAAGTCAGGAAATTGGCATATGAGATCTTATAATAAGCCATGGTGATACATTTAGATTGGAGTATTTCCCCTCAGAAGGGCCATCCCCATCATGGTAAGGATGGATAAGACCATCTTCGTGCAATCTAGCAAACATCTGATTTATCCAAGTGCCCTTGCTGTAAATGCATGCCCGCATAGAGTCTTGTGATTCCACCTGCTCCATCAATAAAGTGACTCTTGTCCTTGAATCTCACTGCCCCAACTTCTTTAGCAGATTTTCACAATTGTTACATAGAAGTGCTTGGGTTTTAAAAAGATCATGTAGGTATGCCATGAACAGAGATACAATTCAAGGTAGTTAAATCTTAAATTCTCTCAAAATAAATATATCAGTCAAGTAATATAAGATTTCATTCTTGGCTTCCAAGAAAAATATTCAGAAAAGTCTCTCTTAACCTTTGCTTGCAATAAAATAAACAGCTCAACAGTTTTCCTTCTGATTCTCCCAGATTTCATACGAGAGTTTGTGGGGAGTGTTCACATCTGCAGAGAGAAGAAAGGGAACAGCTGGTGTGGTTGTCTCTTCTTCCAGCATTTGCTCTCTGTAAGCTTTGACAATATAAGTCACTGAGCTTCCAGTAAGTTTAGCTGTTTAAAGATGGGTCTGAATTCTCAATAGGAGATTAGTAGGGCTGTTAACAAAATGATGCCCTATAAGGTGTCCCAACGGGCTTTCACTGTTTCTATATGTCACTCACACACTAAAACACACACACATACATATTTACACACACACACACACACACACATATATATACAATAGCTAAAATAGGTCAAGTAACTTATATATGACACATTTTTAATACATCTGTACTACCTGGCAGAGCATTATAAAGATCAAGTTAAAGTCAAGAATTAGCCATAATAGGATTCTTAAAAATGATTCAAGGAAAAAGAGATCACACAGAGAACTATGCAACAAAGGAGAATCTAATGCAATAGGAAAAGTTGAACTTTGATTAAATGAATGGTGATAATGATTATTATTTGTGTTATTATTGAGTATTTACTACAAGCTAGGTAATGTGTTCAGTAACACTTATTTAAACCTTAAGAGACGGGCACTATTATTATACCTGATTTATAGTTAAAGAAACTGAGTACTAGAGATTATACTTCTTGCCAAGGTCTGAGAATTGGTAAGTGATGGAGCTGGACTCAACCCAGACCTGCCTGACTCTAAAGTCTGTGCCCTAATAGCATCTTATGCTTATGAGGTACTAATATGCCGGAGGGCTTAGGAAAGAGGAGAGAGGAAAATGTAAACTTAATCTACATTATATAGTCCAAGCTACTTGGGAGACTGAGGAGGAAGGATTGTTTGAGCCTAGAAGTTTGAGGCCAGCCTGTAAAACAGAGTGAAAGCCTATCTCTAAAGAAAACAAGTTTATAATATTTCTACTCGATTATATTCTGTCATACTTCACCTACAGCATCATGTCAAATTAAGAACCAAATTTAAAAACACAGACTTTCAGAGTTAAAAAGTACTGGCTCCCACCACTGCTAGCTAAGTGACCTTGGCCAGTTCCATAAAAGCCTCAATTTCTCCATCTGAAGTAGGAAAAATATCTACAGAATTGATGTGAAGATTAGCAATAATGTGTATGGAGTGAGGCAGTAGCTGGCATATAGTAAGCATAGAAGACATTAAAAATATGACAGTCGGGGGCTTGGAGCTGGAGAGCGGCGCGGGGTTGGAGCCGCCATGGCGGCCGAGTGGAAGAACAAGTTGTCCAAGAACCTGCTGCGCATGAAGTTCATGCAAAGGGGACTGGACTCAGAAACGAAGAAACAACTAGAAGAGCAAGAAAAGAAAATCAATGGTGAAGAGCGCTGTTACTTGGATTTGCCAGCACTGACAGAGAAAGAGAGTTTCATAATAGAAGAGCAGAGTTTCTTGTTATGTGAAGATCTTCTCTATGGAAGAATGTCATTCAGAAGATTTAATCCTGAGGTTGAGAAATTAATGCTTCAGATGAATGCTAAGAACAAAGCAGAAGTTATTGAAGATAAAACAGAGGAGGTCGATGTGTCAGATGAAGAAATGGCTAGAAGATATGAGACCTTAGTGGGGACAATTGGGAAAAAGTTTGCCAAGAAGAGAGACCATGCCAATTATGAAGAAGATGAAAATGGAGATGTAAAACTGATTAAAGCAAAGAAGATGTTCTTAAAGCCCCAAGATTAAAATGGATGCCTTAAGAGATGGCTCAGGGGTGCCTTGTGAAAGTCAGCAGCATATTTTAGAACTCATCCTGATGGTGTCTCTATAGCTATTAATACTATAATGTCTATTTGTAAAGAGATGTATGATTTTGGAAACATGCTGTTTTTGAACAGATGTGTGATGGATGTTATACATCCTTTGCTTAAGGGTATTCATTGAGAGTGGAAGTTTAGCCCTTGATCTTCAAATGTACATCAGTACAGGGTTGCTTCCTAAAGATTATTTGACCTCAAGTTTTTTTTAATATAGGTCTCCAGTCACTAACCTTGAATTGACTCATTTAATACCGATGTTTAAATTGCCCTTATGTTTATGTTTTACTTTAAATTATTAATCATGTCAGGCCAAATCATATATACATTTTGGAATCAAATGTCATAAATATTTATTATATGTAAATTTACTGAGAACAAACACACCTCTCCAGCCTGAAGTATTTGCATGCTACCGGGTCATTGTCAGTTCATGGTATTATAGTTTTTTGTTTAAAGCATTTAATTAATAGAAAAAAGGTGTTCTATAATAAACATCTACTTTTTAAAAAAAATATGACAGTCAATATATTTATTATTTTCCAAGAAGTGACTAGGATCATGTTTTGTGAACATTAGCACGAGATGTAAATTCATACTTTCTAAGGGAGTGCTTTCGTTATTGCTTTGCTTTCTGCTATAAATTACAATTCTTAACAAGCTTAAAGTTGGGCTCTTCTGAGGCAAACAAAATACATCTTACAAATCTAATAATTCCATATTCCCCACATAACTGAGAAGGATTTTCTCCAGTCTCTTGTCAAAACTATCTCTGAAAAAAAAAAAAAATGGCCAGTGGGAAATAAGTCCCAGTGGCTGCTGATGTCCTGCAAAATCCAAACATCCATATCTCTTCAAAGGTCTAGCCTATAAAGAAATAACACTTTCTGTCTTGACTGACAGCATTTATCTTGGATTTCAAAGGATTAAAAGCACTGTTTGTGTTGGAGATGTTTTTTGAAATGATAATAAGGTGTTCAATGATCTACATTTGAGAGGTTGCATTTCTGAAGCTGATAAACTCCAGTAAACCTCACTAGTGTAGTCCATTTTCAGTACATAAACATCATCTGCTTTCAAAAAGGCACCCATTATTGACATCTGTGGAGGCATTTAGACTTTAAAACAGGCACACAGATGGCTTAGGTGTGGTGGCCTTCATCTAGAAAACTAGCAGGAAGGCATTAGAAATACAGGAAAGCTGGCACTTTCCTCATTCTTACTTTTAGACCCAAATGAATTCTAGAGGCAGAAAAATAAAACTATGAAATAGGAGCAAGTCTCTCTCCTTCTCTTCTTTATCCTCTTTCTACTGCCACCCTGGAAACCAGTATACCTTTGCACACAGTTTTTCCACTGGGTTATTCTTGTCTCAGATTCTGCCAACCAAAGGCCTCAGACACCACTTCTTCCATAAATTCTGCCTCTTTTCTGAAGAGACTATATCCATCAAATCTAAAATTGGAACTGTTGATTCACCAAAGTACTTCCAAAGAAGCGAGACTGGTACCACAAGTGGTAGAAGAAGGCGTTAAATAACGTTGAATCACATAGGGAGAAAGACATTTTATTTTCAATTCTTTTTTCTGAATTTCTCATTTGTTAAGAAGTGTGTCTCAGTGTCATGCTAGGATGTCATTAGCACTTCTCCAACACTCACTAAGCTTAGTCTCTGAGCCAAGGAACAGGCAACACTACCTAGATAGAATTTAATAACACTATTTTGTTTATATTCTATTTTTAGTTACTATTTATGGCAAGTGAACTGTTTTTCCATTTATAGTAGTAAAATAAAGTTTACTTTCTGAATTCATTTACTTGAATTATTAAAGTTAAAAAGATGGATCAAGTACAAAAATGATATGCAGATAAGAAAAAATTATGAAAGTGGGTTGAGAATATTAAATTTGGGAGATACTGATTAATATATAACCTGAAAAGAGAAAATTAAAAAATTTATTTTTCTACTACCCCAAGGCAGAGCTAGTCTCCCCCTCCTCTATAGTCCCACAACCCTATCTATATCTCTAATATAGCATGAATTTGTTCTTTCATTATAGTTAGCTATATATATTTCTAATTTTCCCTAAAAAGAAATCAGGGAATTTATCTCATTCATTTTTGAGGATCTCATTTATGTTCTACAGAGTACATTCTCTGGGAATGTTTGTTGAATTGGGAACCTGATTCACTTCAATCTTACCTGTGTAATACTGGCAATCACTTCAAGGACCCTCAGGATACCACACAGCATAGATTTCTCTATAGCAAGAGATTTTTATTACTTACTACTTAAATATCAGTCAATAAACAATCAATATGTACTTTCTGACATCCTATCAGGTCCAAGCCCTTTGGAGTATGCAAAAAAAAAAAGACATTTTTATAACTTTCTTTTATTCTGATTGTAAAAGTTAAAATATAATTGCAGAAAATTTAGACGATAGAGAAAGCAAAGGCAAAAAAGGTATAAAAACAAATAAACCATAATTCCCACACTTGCAGATAATTAATATTAACATTTTAGAGTGTTTTCTTACAATCTCTTTTGTTTATTTTCAAAATTGAGAATGCATTTGTGTATTAAATAGTGTTTCTGGCTTTCATCTTCTCACTCATTCACACATTCACTCTTGTGCCACCTTGTTTTACATTTAATGCTTGGTTTCTTTGTACCAACCACATAAGTGACTACTAATTGGGAAACATTAAGAAACACAGATGTATGAATATAAATGTGCCCTTCCAGACTTTTGTCAAGTAAATGCATTCCATAACTTAAAAGAAAACATAATGAGTTTTTTAAAAGATATATCAGAATGTTTCTTTAAGTGAAGAATATCAATGGTGGCCATTAAGGATTAGTCACAGCACCATAGACTGTGTGGGCTCAAAAAGGCTTTAGAGATGCCTTTATAGACTAGCCAGAGGTCAAGATAAAGTTAATGACTTAGCAAAGAATAGCCATTAGGAACAGCAGGGCCTACTATCTATACTTAATGTGAGATAAAGATAAAATATTTCACATTATAAGTTAATGGGAAACATAGGTGAATGTTCATACAATTTCAGAAAATCACATCTATTATTAAATGAGGAATATTTGCATAGCTCAATGAATCTACACAAAAATTTTTCTCCACTGCAGTGCCTGTCCAGGAATCTATGACCATTACCTTCCTGAATTTGGATTTTGCTCTTCTCTCAGCTGCCTAACCTTTCCTAAATTTGTTTGTTTTATTTTATTTCCAGTTATTTCCTACTTTCCTTCTCATGAATGTGTAAGCTAAGCAATCCTTATTTCAAGTTTTCTGTTCAGACATCTAAGCTCTTTGAAGGAAAATAGCCATTACACATTATAAAGAAGTTTATTGAAAGTGAAATTAGGTTGATCTACTTGGTATTCACTGGCATTACTTTCATTTTATCCCTTTTCCTAGAAAATACCTTGATTATTGTTTTAATGACCCCTTGGAAACGATATAATCTGCAAGTATCAAACATCTGATACTGCACTACTGATTACATTTGATATCTTGTAAAGCACCTTTCTTTCCACAGTATTCCTCTAGTGTAATTCTCCTACCTTCTAATCACTCTACTATCTATATTTCGAGTACCTCTTTCCCTTCTTTACCCAAAGATCTATTCTCAATCCTCTGCTCTTGTCTCTATCAAAATCCTCTACTCCTTAGAGATTTCATCTGCATTCATTATATTTGCTACCTCTTTTATTAGTTAATTATTAAATAAATAAATCTCTTAAGACCTTACTTTTATCTCACATTATAGTCATATCTTCTTCTTCCTTTTTTTTTTTTTTTTTGAGACAGAGTCTCACTTTGTTGCCCAGGCTGGAGTGCCATGGTGCCAGCCTAGCTCACAGCAACCTCAAACTCCTGGGCTCAAGCAATCCTTCTGCTTCAGCCTCCCGAGTAGCTGGGACTACAAGCATGCACCATCATGCCCATCTAATTTTTTCTGTATATTTTTAGCTGTCCAATTAACTCCTTTCTATTTTTGGTAGAGACAGGGTCTCGCTCTTGCGAGGCTGGTCTCAAACTCCTGAGCTCAAACAATCCACTCGCCTCAGCCTTCCAGAGTGCTAGGATTACAGGTATGAGCCACCACGCCCAGCCTATAGTCATATCTTCTTTTTTTTTTTCTTCCTTTTATTTCATCATATTATGGGGGTACAAATATTGTTAGGGTTACAAATATTGCCCCTGCTCCCCCCTCCTGCCAATGTGCCAGAGATTCAAGTGTGTCATATTTTCTTAACATGCCTGCAGAACATCTCTAATTATATGTCTTGCTATTATATTTTCCCCCAAATCAATGCCAATCCCTGGTTTCTCTTTCTCTCTTAATGGAGGTAAACCATTCCCTTAGATGACCCCAAACTTAATCACCTTTGGCTTCTCTTTCTTGCCCATTATATTTAATCCTCACCAAGTACTGTTGATTCTTCCTTGATCTTCCTAATCATAACTTGCTTCCCAGGTTTCCAATTTCCAGATAGGGCCACTTATTACCTTATGCAAAGACTAATGCAATACCTTTCTTACTAGTCTCTCTGTCAACAGACTCTCCCATTTCTAACCTATCCTTACATGCCTACCCAAACAATCTTCCTAAAATATTATTTTCATCACATAATTTCCTGATCAAAATAATCTTTAATAGGTACTGTCATCTAAAGAAGAAACTTCCAATTTCACATCAATTTCACATCAAGTTCTCCATAATCTATTTCCAACCCAAGATTCATATTTTGGAACTAATTGTGAGAAGTAGCATAGGGAAGTATAAAGAGTACTAAACTCCAGGTATAAAGATAAGAAATTTAAATACCAGTTTCCACAACTTGGTAATTGTGTGATCTTGGGCAAGTTACTTAACCTCTATGAATGTCAATTTCTTTGTCTAGAATATAAAGATAAATAATAATATTTTCATATAGTTGAGGTAAATATAAGTTAAGTAAAAATATTAACATGCATAACATACAGTAGGCATTTTATCAAGGTCATTTGAATCTGAATATAAGGTCACCTCTACCTCTAAAGTTCAATGATTTTCTTCTCTAATCCGTCACTCCAACTCTAGTCCAACTTCCATATTCACTTCTTACAAACAGGAATTCTTCCATTTGCTTGTGCCCCTCCTTGATACCTATAAAATTACCATTTTTGAGTTATCTTCAAAATCTACCTACTCTGTGATGTCTGTAAGAAAAATCCCAGCTAAAAGTAGCCTCTGCCTCTTCAAAGCACTCAGTTCCTTTAACTTATTAGTTGTCTTGTATCACAAACTTTTCGTGTATTTAGAACATACCATCCTAGCAATATTACATGTTCCTTGAGGGCTACTAATCTGCATTGTTCCTCTTTGTATGCCCCATTCATTCATTCATTCATTCACTCAATCATTTATAGGAAGTCCACTTTGATGAGAACTGAGTTATACTGACTTCTAAAGGATGAGTAGAAGTTGTCCAGGCAAAGAGAGGGAAGAGAAGCTTCCAGGCAGAAGGAGCAGCTTGCATGAAGGTCCTGAGGCAAGAAATAGCTTGGTCAATTAAAGGAACTGAAAAAAGGAGATGAGGTACAGACAGAAGGGAACCAGATAGAAATAAAGTAAGGTGGCAGAAAAAGGGAAGCAGTTCCTTCCTCTGATCATATTCTACCAAAGTGCCACATTTTTAAAAAGGTACCAGTAATACATTGAATGGGAGCTGTTAATATTATAATAAAAATACTTCAGAGGTAGCACCTTGGAAGCTGCCAGGGTGACAAAAAGAGAAGATAGTTAAATGGTGGTGCTTTGTTGTGATTGTTGCTTATCTACCAACCAATGGCCAGGCCCTCTACTCCTTTCCTGACCTGCCCCTCAACTCAGCTGACATTAAAATCTTCCTAGGCTGGGTTCAGATCATGTAGGGCTCTCCCTGGCTGTGGTAAAAAGTTAGGTTTTCATGCAATGAAGCTTATTATGTGATTCACATTCTAAGAAGAACACCCTCTGCTATGTGAACCATGGTTTGAGGAGATAATAGGAAAAAGTGGTAAATTCCAAACAGTTTTCTTCTGAGCATTTAGCTGGAAGTTTCCATGTAGGCTTAAGCTCAAAAGCTGACATGGATACTGGAGCTAGGTATAAGTTCAGAGGAAACAGAATTACCCAGAAATAGTTTAGTACATACTACCATATTACCCTCACCCCAGTCATGCCTCAAATGTGGCTCCCTATTGCAGTTTATGATACTGTAGAGTGCTATAACACAGATACAAAGGAGTAATGTTTTGTTTTCCACACTTAAATCAGTAGAAATTTTGCACAGGATTACTCTTATCGAACCTCTGAGCTATTACAATGTGAACTCTCTCCAAACCATCTGAGGTTGCAACTTCCCTGTGCTTTGTTTCAACACAAATAAAACTTTTTCTGGGAAACTCTGAGGAAAGTGCATGAGATATTTGTATGTTTTATTTAGTTTTTCAAGTGGAAAAAGCAATAGACATTTCCCTGTTTAAAAAGAAAAAAAAATCTGTTGACTCTTACATACAAATAACTCAAACCAGCTGACCTTTAAAAACATCAAACTTCACATGTGGTCAAGCCTCAGACAGACTCTAAGCTAAGTTTGGGGGGAAAATAATTTAAATAATGAACTGGCAAAGCAAATAAAGTATTTGGATGATGATTCAGTTGAGTAACCACTAGTGACCCCAAACTGCCATTTGTTACGGGTAGATACCTCGTAAGATTTTAACTTGGGAGAGTTCAGAAACAACCCAATTATGGTGTGTGTCTTTCCAAATTGACCAGGGCTTAGAAGTAAGAAGAGAGGGAATATCTGACCACTCAAGATTGAAATTCTGAGGCCTTGGGGAATACTGGGAAAAAGTCTATTGCACACATGACTTAGTTACTCCTGGTTTAAAAAATGAATTTTTCAGATTAAGGACTAAGACCTTTATAGGACTGAAAAATATGGACTTTCCCCTCCCTACATATTCCCCACCATGTAATTCAAAATAATAAAAACAATCCTAACCTGTAAAGGAAAAAATAAATTGTAAAGAAGCCTGACAGAGTTCTGATTTTCCCACAGTGGCTACATTTATGCCTTTTTAAAAGAATTAAATTCTTCTTAAAATACTTGGTGCTCCTGTTTTTACTGGCACCCTAAGCATAAGCCATAGCCTTTTGGGTAATTAGTACTGAATTTCCATAGCTACATTATTCAGGTTTCTTACCATTAATATTTCCTAAATTCCATAAAGTTACCATTGTGGAAATTCTTAGTTAAGTACTTCTTTACATAAATCAAAGTCACTATATATTACTAGATAGTTAAATGTTTATGTATAATTTAAAAACAAATGAGAGTGAGTATGACATCCCAATGAGACTTCTGTCTGGTCTTTTCATTTCTCACACAACAAACTACTACTCAAAGCTGAGCATGATGTATATGTTTATGTACCAAAAATTTATCTTGGCTTATGGAAAACTATGTAAAGCCAAGTTTTAGTAACCCAAAGACTTTCTATACTAACCTTTCCTTTTTCTACCTGCTTTTCAGTATCAGAAATGAAATGTCCACAGTTCATTCCTACACCAGATAGTTAATGGTTGCATTGATCTGAAGCCTAATGTCAACTATTTTTGCCAAGACTTCCTCTATTTGGTAAGAAAGAAAAAAAATCCCATAAGCTTCAGTGTAACAAATGAGCAAGTCTTTTCTTTAACCCTCTCTTCTTCATGTTTTTTGTTTTATCTTCCTATGTAAGCGTTCATATTGGATCCTTACTGGAGGTTAATTAAGAAGCAGCATGATGTAATTTCTAGAAAGTACCTTTGATTGAAGACAGAATGCACTCTGATGTTAAGCCAGTCATTTCCCTATTGACTTTAGTCTCTAACCAGTGTCCTGAGGGTTTGCACTAGAGTGAACTCAAAGGTCCCTTGAAACTCTGACATTTTATAATTATGCGAGCTCCTTTGGCTCAATGAATGCAAGGTTAGGATTATATTAGTGGAAAATTAATAATTCGGTAACACTATTCAAAGTGGGCTGATACTAAAAATGCACATTGACTTAAGTAATGTACCCTTTTCTCTTATCATTGCATCCCTTGAATCCAGAACAAGCCTGAACACAAGTAACTAGCCTAAAATAGATATTTTTGTGTGTATCAAGTAACTGAAACCACCCTATAATTCCATCAGTTGAAAGAGCATTATTGCAAGATCAGAATGTGTGCATGCAAAAGGTCATCAAAGAACATGTCACATTTGTGAAATGAAAGAAGTTTCCTATGGCATGGAGTTCAGCGTGCTTGAGGGAAAAGATGAGGCAAAAAAGATTAAGTCAGAAGCCAAATCATGAGCATGTTAAGTTTTAAGAAGTCATTTTCCCCCTAAAAGCTTAAATGAAACCAATAGAACATTTAATCACGGAAGTAATCAAATCTGTATTTGAGAAAGAAGCCTCTGATTTTATTTAAATAGTTTGTGATATGGGGCACAAAGCCATCAAAATAGAAAAGCTATAGTTTATTTCCTGATTCAGAGTGATGATAACAACTGTAAGGTGATGACAACAACTGTAACAAAATTACTAAAAAACAATTAGTTCTATTCATTCATCCATTCATTTACTCATTAAATTAACAAAATTTTATTTAGCACTTATTATTATGTGTGAGGCACTAGAGTTACAATGACTAACAATGACAATCAATTCATTCTTTCAAACAACTTAGAATTTGAAGAGGAATTGTGGATTTAAAAATTTTTTTCTGTGATTGCTATAACATTGTTTTTGTTATTGTTTTGTTTTGCTTGTGATCTCAAATACAGAAGATACCATTAATTCTACTCAGTTCATGACACTTTATCATCAATGATTCTTGCAAAGCCCCTCTCTTCTTGCATTTATTTTTTATTTCTCTTTGTACCCATACCACATTCATGTGCCCCGCCCTCAAAATAATCATTTAAATGTGTTTAATATATTTTTCCTTGCATATGCTTTTATAAATCTGTATTATTGTGTGAGCATGTATTTTTAATTCATGTAAATGGTATCATACTGTATATTGCTATCTTTTTTTTCACAATGTTTTTATGATCCATCCATCCATATTGCTGCATATAATATCAAATTAGTTGCTTTTAATTTTTACAAAATACTCTTTGCTGTGCAATCACCACATTTTATCCAGGCATTCTCCCACTAATGGATACTCAGATTGCTTCAACTCCCCCCACCGCAAACAAAACTGCAACAAATAACCTTGTACATGTCCCTTTATAGACCCACATGAGAATTTCCATGGGGGTATAAACATATAAGTGGAATTTCAAAGTCAGAAAGTAAGGATATTCTTCATTTGTTCTCCGGAAAGGCTGTACCAGTGTACAATACCACCAGGAGTGCATGAGGGTTCCTATATCCCCTAGCTTTTATTCCTCTGACTCCCACACTTTATGTTTTTAAGTCACAATTTACATTCTTTTATATTATACTATGTGTCCCTTAACAAATCTTTGTAGCTATAGTTATTAGTTAAAAAATAATATCCCCTCATGTCTTCCAAAATTTAGCATTATCAAACGTTCTAATTTTTCCAGTGTCGTAGGTAGAAAGTAATATCTCATTGTTTTAATAATTTGCATCTTTAAAATTATTAATTATTTTGAATAAATGCTTGTTAGTTTTTAGGGTTTTCTAATAAATAAATTTTCTGTTCCTATCCTTCACCTATTTTTCTCTTCTTGTTGCTATATCCTTGTTGACTACAGGAATACTATATATTAATCTCTTGTTGATTACAGATATTGCCAGTATATTCTCTTCTTCCATGTGCATTTTAATATTGTCCCTGAAACCTTCAATGAAAGCCTTAATTTATCGGTGTTTCTTTTATGGGTTGTGCTTTTGAAATTTTATTGAGAAGTCATTTCTTGGACCCTTCGTTCACACAGATATTTGCTCACTTTTTCTTCTATTAACTTTATAGACTTATATTTCACATACAGGTTCATTAATTTGTGATACTACATTATCATATATAAGTAATACACATGCATGGATCTTTCTTTGAGCTCTCCATTCTGCTCTACTGGGCTGTTTATCTGACACTTCATCATTAAGTTATTTACGCAGTTAATAAAAACAACTTTGCTACTGTCTTTCTTTCTTTCTTCTTCTCTTCTCTTACTTAGCTCAAACTACCCTTCTCAACCATTCTCCCAAAAAGCTTAAGATTACAAATGTAAGGAAGAAAGACAACCATCCTAGTTCTATTTTCTTTATATTAAGTCCTACCGCTAATCAGCAATGCAGAAAGTATTTTAGTTCCAATAAATGTAGTCTCATGTTGATGTATTTTGGGGGACAACTCCACAAGAGCATGTTCCTTGTTTAGAGATCTAAAACACTGTGGATATGGATGATTAGTTTCTCTTTAAGATTATACATTTTATACATTGATTCCTGAGACATGTAATAGTAACACTGTCATGTTGAAACATTTATATATTCTTCTAGATTGCACTAATAAGCAAACAAAAAAGTGAATTTTTTTCTTACAAGTACTGCAGTGGCTTCTACTATACAACATAATTTTGCAATGATTTGTACAGAACAAGTAGGAATGCTAATAAACTATATTACTGAACTATATATTTAAGGCTTATCATTCCTTCCAGTAAATGGCTGTAGTAATCCTTGTCATGAAAGCCCTCAACAAAGTAGTAACACAAAATTGACAATGTTTAGGATTTTCTTTGTTTGAGCTATAAGTATGTAAAAATTACCTGAATAAATATGCAATCTTATGTCTAGGTAAACTGCAAGTCACAACTTTGACAGAAAGAAACACCTAAGCTATTACCCAAGTAAAAGCAACAAGCTAATTCACTAATTTCAGAATATCCCACCAGTGTGTCACCATCCAAGAATGTTCAAAGAACTACTTGCTCACAAATGCCTTTGTCTCTGAAGGTAAATTCTCATATATAGTAAAGATGTTGCCTACAAAGTAAAATATCCAGGCCTATAAAAATTTAAAAAGCATTTGTCATGTAAACAGTACTTCTGAACTAGATGGCCTTGATGATCACCTCTTACTTATAGCAAAAGGTAAATTATAAGCTTACGTTACCAAATGCGGACAACTTCTAAGAACAAGTACGTAGCATTTTTGTCACACAGCATTTTTGTCAAGGGAAAAACATAAAGGGCCTATATTTTTCATTGGAGTTGTCCAAAAGTATATTTGGATGATGTTTTTTAACCTCCCTTTCTACTTGTCTATATTTTCCAAATTGCTTATAAGGAACAAAATGTTAAAAAATAAAATAATTTATTTAAAAACATTATATTCATCTCTTCATTCCCCATACTCCTACTACCAATATCATCACATACATACACAGTGACAAAAGAAAGGTTCAAAATACAGGGGAGAATAAATAATTAAAAATAATGATTTGTAATGCCAAATAGTTCTATCTTTAATTATCTTTAATGTGGGATTTTAAAAGGCTGCAGCAACTTTATAGACAAAAGGAGTATCTGGTAATCATATAAAAAGATTATGGAAAATTCTGAGTTGTATGTTAGGCATGGCAATTCAATTTTAGGCCAATATATTCATTATAAAGTATCCATTATAATGATGGAAGGTATAGTATATTCATTGTAAATTTATATTGCCTTATTCCCTTTTGCTGTTAATAAATATCTTTCCATTTGTTACCGCTAATTACGGATTCACTGCAGATGTACTAATATTATTTTGGAAGCAGGGAACTTATGTTGAATGATGATAACATCAAACCTTCCCTAGAGGAAAAACTTAATGGAATTAGTTTTGTTATTCTGATCTTCAACATAGCTGTTTCGTTATTCTGGTGTACAATACAGCACCATAAAATGTTAAATTTATCTTTTTTGAATGAATAACAGCTATATGAAGGCTGAACTATGAAAATAAATTGAGAATGTTCTTCTAATTTACTTTTAATTTTATCTTCTTCAACATTATTTCCTAAGTGGATTCCTGTCTCACTTTTGTTTGGGTGACTGCTTTTTTATGAAATTTTATTAGATTTAACAGAGAAACTGCAATACTTGCTGAGATTATGATGTTGATACATCTGGCTGAATCAGTGTAAACTCTGCTGCATACCTACAAAGTAGAAAAACTATTGTAAGAGTATTCTAACTGTTCGAAGAAACAACAGCCACCTCTTTTCACAAGACCTTTGTTCTTTCTTTTTTGATATTTCTCTATATTGTTATTAGAGGAAGAGGGTGGAAAGAGAATAATATTTATAGAAAAATATAAGCATATGTAATTTATTCAGGAAGGCTTCTTTCATGTCAGAGGTGTTTGAGACCCAGCTCATAGATTTCAAGAGCAATAAGAGAAGAAGCGACCGAATATAAGGGTAGATTATTCACCAGAGAATAATTCAAACAATAGAGGTTGGAACTATGTTAGACTTTGGACACTCAGTTCATCTGAATAAACTGTTGGACCTGGAGGATTTCTTCAAAAATCAGAAGAAAGTTCAGATTCATAAAACTTTATATCTGGAAGGAATCTTATAATTAATTCATCTTAGAGAAAAAGGTTAATCAATGCAAGTTTCGTTAATTGAATGGAACTAAGAAAAAGAGTGCCCCCGCCCCATAACAAGGTGGAATAAAGGTGCCAAGTTTTGTCCATTTTTCCTTTAAAACTCTTCATTCATCTTATCCTTCTATTCCATTTCCTCACCAAAGCTCCAGTTCAGGCCTCCTTATCCTGTACAAGATTTACCACAATCACTTCTGAGACAGTCTTTGGTCTATCATCCTATAACTAGAACTCAGCTATGTCAGTCCTGTCTTATAAATAGGATATTAGAGAACTCAAGGAAAGAGATGATGTCCTATATTTCTCCTATATCCCCCAAATAAAAGCAAGTACAAAAACAGCTAATAATAGTTAATGTATATTAAGTGCTTACTATATGCCAGGCACTGTTCTAAATGCTTTGTATGTATTTGCTCATTTAATCCCTATAACAACAGAATGAGGTAAGTACTATTATAATTCCTATTTTCCCAGCAAGACTTATCCAAGGCCACATGGCTAGTAAATGATGGGGGAAAGGGATTTATAGCCAAGCAATCTTGTTCCACTATCTTTCCAGAGGTAGGGTGGAATGCATATTAAATTTCTCAGTAATAACTTATCATGGATGATTGAGAATATGCACAGAATTTAATATACTCTAAAAAGACAGTTTTTAAGCATGGCTGAGCTATATTTTGTATATACTGCCATCTTCCTTATTTATACTTGATAACATAATTATTCCTCACATCTGAATTAACGAACTGTTTGTACCTTCATAAAAATGGACTTGACAGTTGCCGCTATCTGTGGTAGGTTAGAAAATGGCTGCTCAAAATATCTCTGGAAACTATGAATGTTATTTTATTTGAAGAAAAATAGGTTCTTTGTAGATGTAATTAAGAATTTGAGATGAGATTATCCTGGATTATATGAGTGGGTCCTCAATCCAATGACAAGTGTACTTATATGAGACACACAGAGGATAACAGAAGAGGAGGTGGCAATATGACCACAGATGTGGAGATTGGAGTGATGTAGCCACAAGCCAAGGAATGCCTGGAGTAACCAATAGTTATAATAGGCAAGGGAAAGTATTTATTACCCTAGAGCCTTCTAAGGAAGCCTGGCTCTGATGACACCTTGGATTCCAGACTTCTGGCCTCTAGAACTATGAAAGAATATATTTCCATTATTTTATGCCACCATGTTTGTGGTAATTTGTTATAGCACCCATGGGAAACTAATACACTATTTACCTGCTATTTGTAATAGACTACAGGCTCCTTGAACAGGAACTGTGTTTGATTTATCTTTGTAGCCTTCCAACTATCAATCTGGTGTAATGCCTAAAATATGTGGATATAATGGCAATGACATTGGAAAATAAAAGTGGAAATGGAAAACGGGAAGGCTGATTTACAACATAAAAATGGTGTGACCTTAGCCATTTAACCTCTTAAGTCAGTAATCATACATTGGGGACTTACTAGGTACCAAGCAATAAGCTGGGCAACCAAGAACCACAAAGACAACAAACATGACCTCTGCCCACATGTCATTTCAAGTGACTTATTACATTATCTTGTAATTAATACTCTAACAGTGGAAAAACAGAATTTATTGTAAATTCATAGGAGGGATAGCTAAGCCAGGCTTAATGGTGGTGGAGTCTGGGAAGCAACTCACTTAACTTCTCTATGGTACTTCATTATAAAACAAATAATAAATAGCAGGGGTGATACAAACACTATATATCATAGAGAATTATTTTATTCTCATTTGATACAATTTCATTATAATAGTAATATATACTTTTTTTTTAAGCCGGGCGCGGTGGCTCACGCCTGTAATCCTAGCACTCTGGGAGGCTGAGGCGGGCGGATTGCTCGAGGTCAGGAGTTCGAAACCAGCCTGAGCAAGAGCGAGACCCCGTCTCTACTATAAACAGAAAGAAATTAATTGGCCAACTAATATATATAGAAAAAAATCAGCCGGGCATGGTGGCGCATGCCTGTAGTCCCAGCTACTCGGGAGGCTGAGGCAGCAGGATTGCTTGAGCCCAGGAGTTTGAGGTTGCTGTGAGCTAGGCTGACGCCACGGCACTCACTCTAGCCTGGGCAACAAGCGAGACTCTGTCTCAAAAAAAATAAAAATAAAAAAAAATATATACTTTTTATAAAATGCTTATATTCACCTGGCAGTGTGCTATGCATTTTATACACATTTTCTCATTTAACTCTGACAACCTAAAAATTATTTATGTATATGAATTGTATACTAATTATTTATACTGTGCATGAAATATAGATTTAGTATATTTTATACTTTCCATATATATTTGTATATTTCATATATTTATAGGATATGTAAAATAATATCCTATTATTTCACCAGTTTTACAAATGGAGAAACAGATTCAAGGGCAATAAATACCAGCACCAAATCCACATAGCAAGGAAAACGTAGAGCCAGGATTTGAATGAGGCTTAATTCCACAGCATGAGGTTTTAAACATCACATCAGATTTGTTACATAAATTTTTTAAAAAAATTGATTTTAGAGACAGGGTCTCATTCTGTTGCCCAGGCTGGAGTGCAGTGGCATGATCATAGTTCACTGATACCTCAAACTCCTGAGCTCAAGCAATCATCCCACCTCAGTCTCCCAAGTAGCTAGGACGACAAGCATGTGCCACCATGCCCAGCTAAGTTTTTTATATTTTTGTAGAGATGGGATTTCACTATGTTGCCCAGGCTGCTCTCAAATTCCTGGCTTCAAGCAAACCTCCTGCCTCAGCCTCCAAAATGCTATGATTACAGGTGTGAGCCACCATGCCTGGCCAATTATTCAAATGTTAAGATTCAAAATAGTGTTAGATAAAGCCTTCAGTAAATATTTTTTTAGTTTTTATTTTTTATTTCAGCATATTATGAGGGTACAACAGATATTTTTTAAGGAAACATGTACCTTTGAGTGGGCAGAAGAGATAAAGAAATAAAGACTGTATTCTCAAAGGAATCCCTTTCATCAGCAGGCCTTCCAAAAAAAAAAAAAAAGGTATAGAGTAGTACCAATAGAAGTGGCAAAATGGCAGGGTTAAATTTCCTGACTTCTCATTCAATATTGTTTCTACTTCACCCTTAACCCCTCTACTTAAAAATTAGAGGATGGTATAAAAGCAGTAAATTACTTTTTTTTAATTGAAAATCCCCACAATTTTTCAAAGGGTAAGTGTTGTCAAAAGGAGAAAGAATTAATATTTATTGAACATCTACCTATTACATGCTACCTATTTATGACATTCATGAAAGGACATATATGAAATTAGCATTTATGAAATTTCCTCTTGTTCTGCCTCCAACAGAAGATCCAAACAATCTTTAGATAAAATAACACTAGACTACTCGAAAGTTCAAAACTCAATTTCCAAAACTTCTAGCATCTTGTCCAATTCATCACCTGCCTAGTGGCTATTTCTACCTTTTTGCCCTTCTCCCATCTTCACCCTCAATACATCTAAATCTACTTTGCAGAGGACCAAGGGCCAAGATTGTGAACAAGAAGCAGCTGGCACGGTGCCACTCTCATGAAGAGGACAGAGGGTGGCAAGTAGATATCCATTTTTGGATGGATTATCTGAGTGAGAGCACTGGCAATCCATGGAGGGGAGATGGGAGTTAAGTGAAGAAGATAGACATGGGATGAGTGTTAAGCAGGACAGGAGGTAATTAGGGAAGGCACCCACATGTGGGAAAGGGACAAAGGAGAAAATCCCGGGCTCTATGCTTTCCCTGCAGATACTGCAACCAGAGCAGCAGGAGGACACCTCCACTGCAACGGGCCTCTAGACTGATACAAAGACCTGACTAGAGGCTATGCACCAGAACTGCTTTGGAGAGAAGAGATGGCTGCCTTGTGAGCCCTGGACTCTAACTGCTGGTACCTTGTAACATCCCAACCCCAGAATGCTACTTTTGCCCAGGGGTCAGATCTGTGACTGCAACCTCCTCCTTGCCCCTCCCAGGCAGAGAGGGAGTGGAGAATCCCAGCACTTGTGGGCAGGTAATGCACACCCCCACTGCTGCTGCCACTGGGAGCCCTGGACAGAGCAGGAGACCACAGCCTGGCACCCACTGCTGTGGCCTGGGTGATCTTGTTCAATTGCACTTCCCACAAGACCTGGGTGGGGCACAGGCCATAGACCTCAGCCCTACCAACTACTGTTGGAACAGCTAGACCAATGCCACTGCTGCTGCCTGAAAGGCCCCAAGCAGAACAAAAGCCAGGACAGCCTCTGCCTTTGGATCTGGGTAGCCTGCATACCATGGAACCTGTCCTGGCATGTCCTGCATAGACACCCTGGGTGCTATACCCTACACATGTATCCTACTTGTGCCCTGTCCCACCTGTACACACTGCCCTGCTCACCACATGTACATAAGCATCATGCCCTGTGGACATGCTTCATCCTTTGTAGATACATTGCCCTGTGGGTCTGCTGTGTTCCAGAGTCCAGCTTTGCCCTGTGCATGAGCCCTGACCCTCTACACTGGGGATCCACTCTGCCCTAATGCCCCATGGGCCTGTGGGGATACTATGCTGTGTACACAAGTTATGCTCTGAGCTGTATCCTTCCTGGACCTTGCCCCACCTACACACCAGCCATCTTGGCTACTCAGGTCAGCACCTATACATGCCATGCTCAGCAGACTTCTTCCACCCCACACATAATGCCCATCCTGCCAGCCAACCCCACCATGCATGTGTACTCGGCAACAGGGGCCAACCCTACCAGAGCAGCCTGGTTATAACTACAGGAGAACAGGGGAAATGCAGCATTAAAGGCTCATAGTGCACCTACCTCTCTCCTGCCTAGTCAAGCTTCTGTAGTAGGACCCAACCACACCATCCAGGGACACAACCCTATCTTAACCAAACAACAGAGGTGCAATCAGAGGAGAACAGGTACACCATATCTGCTATCTGTCTTGAGCTGATAGACAAGGTCCCAGGTGAGAAGGAAACAGCATAAAACCTCTGTTAACTGGAAAAACAGGATGTTTCAACACACCCAAAGGATCATTGCTTTCCAGCAATGAACTCCAACCAAAATAAAATTGTTGAAATGACAGATATGGATTTCAGATTATGGACAGCAAATTATATGAATGGAATTGAGGAGAAGATAAAAAACCATCTCAAAGAAACAAACAAAAAAATTCAGGACATGATAAAAAAATGCACTAAAGAGATAGATAACTTTAGAAAAGAGATAACAGAACTTAAATCAACTCTGAGTTTATTTCTAGTTTTACTTTACTGTGATATGAGAAGATCTATGGAATAATTTTGATTTTAAAATGAAAGAGTCATTTAGGGAATTTCAAAATGCAGCAGAAAGCTTTAATAACAAGCTATATCAAGAAGAAGAAAGAATCTCAGAGCTTGAAGACAAAGATTTTGAAGCTACCCAGTCAGTAAAAAGTGTAGAAAAAACAAACAAAGAAGAATGAGCAATCCCTGTGAGAAATATGGGATTATGCAAAATAAACAAATATAAGAATTATAGATATCCCTGATGGAGAAAAAATAAAAATCAATAAGCCTGGAAAATGTATTTGAGAGAATAAAAAAGGAAAATCTCCCTGGTATCCCTAAAGGTTTAGCTATCCAAATACCAGATGATCATCAAACACCTAGAAGATACAAAGCAAACAGGACATCACCAAGACATATAGTCATCACCCTGACCAAAGTCAAAGTAAAGGAGAAAATCTTACAAGCTGTGAGACAAAGCAATAAGTTACTTAAAAACAAAACCCATCAGATTAACAGCAGACCTGTCAGCAGAGCCTTGCAAGCCAGAAGGTATTAAGGTCCCATTTATAGTCCTCTTAAACAGAATAACTGCTAGCCAAGAATTTTATATCCTGCAAAACTACATTTCATAAGTGAAGGAGAATAAAGTAATTCCCAGACAAACACTAAGGGAATTTGTCACCACTAGACATGCCCTACAGGAAATGCTAAAAAGTGCTCTATACATGGAAAAGAAAAGTCAACCCACAACTGTAAAAAGACCTAAAGGTTAAAATTCACAACTCTTATAAAACACTAACACAACGGACAAAACAAAGCAACTAGGTACCATTCAATATGATGAACAGAACAGGATCTCACATGTCAATATTAACATTGAATGTAAACAGTCTTAACGCTCCATTTAAAAGATATAGACTGGCTGAATGGATTTAAAAAATCCACCCCAAATATTTGCTATCTCCAAGAAACCCATCTAACTTGCAAGGATACTCAGACACTCTAGGTAGAAGGAAGGAAAACATATTCCACACGAATACAAACCAAAAGCAAGCAGGAGAAGCTATTCTCATTTCAGATAAAATAGTCTTTAAACCAACAATGGTAAAAAAAAAAAAAAAAAAAGGCAAAGATGGTCATTATATAATGGTAAAGGGAGCAATTCAGCAAGAAGATATAACAATTATAAATCCAAATTCAACTAAAACAGGAGCTCCTAGATTCATAAATCAAATTCTGCTAGAGCTAAGCAATAAGAAATAAAAGCAATATCATAATTGTTGGGGACTTAAATACTCCACTGGCAGAACTGGACAGATCACTGAGGCAGATCAACAAAGAAACATTGGACTTAAACAGAACTCTAGAACAAATGGACCTAAAAGACATTTACAGAACATTCTATCCAACAACTGCAGAATATACATTCTTCTCGTCAGCACATGTGACATTTTCCAAGATAGATCATATATTAGGCAATAAAACAAGTCTCAGCAAATTCAGAAAAATCAAAATTATTTCATGTATCTTCTCAGATAACAGTGGAGTAAAACTAGAAATCAACTCAAAGAGGAACTCTCAAATCTACACTAAGTCATGGAAATTAAACAACCTGCTGCTGAACAATCCTTGGTTCAATGACAAAATTAAGAGGGAAATAAAAAAATTTTTCAAACCAAATGACAATCAGAACAGAAGGATCCAAAATCTATAGGATACAGAGAAAGCAGTGCTGAGAAAGCAATTCATAGTCTTAAATGCATATATCAAAAAGACGGAAAAATCACAAAAATTAACAACCTAATGTCACAATCCAAGGAACTAGAAAAAGCATAACAAACCACACGTAAGCTAGCAGAAGAAATAAGTAAATGTGAATCACCACAGAAACTGAATTAAAAACAATGACCACATGATCATCTCAATAGATGCAGAAAAAACATTTGATAAAATCCAGCACCACTTCATGATAAAAAAAACCTCAACAAACTACACATAGAAGAAACATCCTTCAAAATAATAAAAGCCGTATATGACAAACTCATAACCAATATCATACTGAATGGAAAAAACTGAAAGCATATCCCCTAAGAACCAGAACAAGACAATGACAACCACTGTCACCACTTCTATTCAACATAATACTAAACATCCTAGCCAGAGCAATCATGCAAGAGAAAGAAATAAAGGTAATCCACATCAGGAAAGAGGTCAAATTATCCCTGTGTGCTGATGATATGATTTTATATCCTAAAATCTCCACCAAAAGACTCCTAGAATTAATAAATAAATTCAGTAAGGTTCAGGTTACAAAATTAATGTACACAAATCAATAGCATTTCCACATACTAATAATAGTCAAGCTGACAGTCAAATGAAGAACTCAGTACCATTTCCAGCAGCCACAATAAAATAAAATACCTAGGAATATACTAGTGAAACAGGTGAAAGATCTCTATAAGGAGAACTACAAAACACTGATGAAAGAAATTATAGATGATGCAAACAAATGGAAAACATTCCAGGCTCATGGATTGGAAGAATCGACATTGTTAAAATGTTCATACTGCCCAAAGTGATTTACATATTCAACATAATTCCCATCAAACTTCCAGTATCATTTCTCACAGGTCCAGAAAAAAGCATCCTGAACTTCATATGGAACCACAAAGACCCCAAATAGCCAAAGCAATTACATGTAAAATTAATAGAGCAGGAGGCTTCACATTATCTGACTTCAAGTTATATTACAGGCTATAATAACCAAAACAGCATGGTATTTGTACAAACACAGACATATAGATCAATGGAACACAATAAAGAACCCAGAAATAAAACAACATACCAATAAAAACTGATTTTTGACAAAACAGACAAAAATATACACTGGAGGAAAGATCCCCTATTCAATAATTGGTGCTGGGAAAATTGGATAGCCCATATGCAAAAGGAAGAAACTGGATCCCTATCTCTCATCATATACAAAAACTAACTCAGAATGGATTACAAACTTAAATGCAAGACCTGAAACCATAAAAATTCTAGAAGAAAATGTAGGGCCCAGGTGTGGTGGCTCACACTATAATCTTAGCACTTTGAGAGGCAGAGGCAGGAGGATAGCTTGAGGCCAGGAATTCGACACCAGCCAGGGCAGTAGTGAGTCCCTGTCTCTACAAAAAGAAAAAAAGAAAAGAAAATGTGGGACAAACTCTTCCAGACATTGGCCTAGGCAAAGAATTTATGAGTAACACCCCAAAGGCAAATACAGCAACAATAAAAATAAATAAATGGGACTTAATTAAACTAAAAAGTTTCTGAACAGTGAAAGAAATAATCAACAGAGTAAATAGGCAATGTAAAGAATGGGAAAAAATATTCAAAAACTATGTATCTGTCAAAAGGCTAATATCTAGAATCTATAAACAACTCAAACAAATCAGCAAGAGAAAAACAAATAACCCCATCAAAAAGTGTGCAAAAGACATGAACAGACTTTTCTCAAAAGAAGATAGACAAATGGCCAACAACATAAAAAAAATGCTCAACATCACTAATTATCAGGGAAATGCAAAGTAAAACCTCAATGAGATACCATCTTACCCCTGTGAGAATGGCCATTATTAAAAAGTCAAAAAACAATAGATGTTAGCATGGTTGCAGTGAAAAGGGAACACTTACACACTGTCGGTGGGAATGTAAACTTGTACAACTGCTATGGAAAGCAGTATAGAAATTCCTCAAAGAACTAAAAGTAGACCTACCATTCCATCCAGCAATCCCACTACTGGGTATCTTCCCAAAGGAAAAGAAGTCATTTTATAAAAAAGTCATCTCCACTCAATGGTTTATTGTATTATAATTCATAAAGATATAGAATCAACCTAAGTGCCCATCAACTGATGAGTATATAAATAAAATGTGGTATATATACACCATGGAGTATGACTCAGCCATAAAAAGGAATGAAATAATATCTTTTGTAGCAACTTGGATGGAACTGGAGACCGTTATCCTAAGTGAATGGATAAGAACATTCCATTATCTCAGGAATGAAAATACAGATACCATATGTTCTCACTTATAAGTGGGAACTAAAAGAAGGATATATATAGTCATAAAGAGCGGTAATGGACATTGGAAACTAAGAAGGGAGGAGAGTGGGAGGGAGATGAGAGATAAAAATCTACCTATCAAGTATAATGTACACTATTCTGGTGACAGGTACACTGAAAGCCCTGACTTCAGCAGGATATAATTTTATCAAGAAAACAAAAAACACTCGTACCCTTAAATTTCTTTAATTAAAAAAAATAAATAAAACTAGTTTGCCTTCCTGAATGCCTCATGTCTACAGTTGTTTGTTTCTCCCTTACTATTCTTTTTTAAAAAAATCAATCCTATCCTTGTATTCATAAATTCTTTCCTGTTTCCCTAATACCACATTAACCCTAATACTTGAGTCTTGGGTTAAAGTAGCACCCTCCTAACTGGCTTCTTTCCATCAAAAAGTTCACTTGATATTGAAACCTTAAAATCTTTACCCCCATAATATGCCAAAATAAAAAAAAAAAATTTAAAAAAAAAAAAAAAGTTCACTTGACTACTCACTAACTTCATACTAATCTTAAATCACTGTTTTCAAATTATCACTGTGAGAAAATAGTTCATACATTTTTTTCCAAAAATTAAACTTTGTTTAACATATATTTTTAAATATTTTTAGAGGAAAAGGCTGGGCCTTCATCAGAAATTTAAGTAAAGATATAAAGGATCTCCTTCAGAAAAAAAGAAAATGCCCACTTATCTGAATAGTGTCATTAAAAGCTCTCTTTCAACTGCTATGGAATTTACCCACAGATTCTCATAGTTGCAAATTAATATTTGGCTGAGTTTTTGGGTAAATTCACCAAACATTTGATATATAAAGGTAAAGGAAATAAATTTCTATTTCTTCTTGATAAGAAAGAATAAAGGAAAGTCAAGAATCAGGAGAAAAAATGTTTTTCAGCAGGAAAAACTGTGCTCACAGTTCCATTCCATTTTAATCCAAAGTACATCTCATTTAGTTATTTATCTCTAATATAACAAATATTGTTGTATTTTAAGAGCTAATCATTCAAGGGAAAAAAATCCAAGTCTAAAGTCTAGACTATGTGGCTTATTGCTTGAATTACTTTCTTTCAAGAAATCATGAAGAGCAATTGCCAAAAGACTAGAGTTTGAGAACCACTCCACTGGGTAATCTTAAGGTAAGTCATTCAAATTCTTTGGGATGGGTTTCCACTCAACACAACCAATTTACTAGCTACCACTAATTGCCAGACAATGTGCTAAACAATGGTCCTTGTCATAAAAGTGCTTACAACATCATGGTAGCAGCTTGAACAACTATGATGTCAAATATATCTTCTGGCTCTAAAATGAAAATTAATTAAAATCCATTCATTGTATTCCAAAATAAGCAAGGTTATTTTGTGTAGCTCTAGCAACAGGGACATTAGAAAGATTGTTAGTGTCCATGGTAAGAGTGGGAACTAGTATTTTATATAAGTGGCCAGGAAAAGCCTCTCTGACATTTATACAGAAACCTGAAAGAAATGAAGGACAAGCCACACAAGCATCTGATAGAAGATTATTTCCATGCAGAAGAATAGCTAATGCAAAGGCCCCTACATAAGAGCTTGCTCTATATTTTTAAGGAAGAGCAAAGAGGCCAGTGAGGATAATAAATGGGAGAGTAGTAAAGGGTCAGAGAGTAAGCAGGCAGTGAGGAGTGAAATGGATAGTGGATAGCTGACCACATGGCCTTGTAGGCTACTGTAAGGACTATGGCTTTAATTTGAGAGACACAGAAGCCACTTGGAGGTTTTAGGCAGAAGAGTCACATGGTTTGACTTACATTTAAAAGGATTCATGCTTGTATGTCAATGAAAGTAAAGGATAAAGGGGGGCAGGTAGGAATTGTAGATTTTGAGGAGAGAAGAGAAAGTAGAGAATAGGAGAGTAAATGGATAAGAAAAACAGTAAGATTGGTGGACATCATCAAGACCTATTTCAGATTAATTACCAAGGAAGTAAAGTGAGACCAGTTAACAAAGTAGTGTGTTTTTCTCCAGCAACATAAAATTGCATGGGAGCAGTTCTAATGCAGGTTGCACCCAATGACTCCACTATCTCCAAAACCCTCCCTGACCATTCCAGGTTTCAACCACCTCTTTCATTTTGTCCAGGTTTCAACCACCTCTTTCATTTTGTCAGTGCCATATACATTTCCCTAAAACTACATAGCACTGGTGGCTTTCCACTCATGTATAAATGAATCAATTTTATCTTTATTTTGTCTTCCCAATCAGATTTTAATTTCCTTAAAGATAGAGACAAATGCCACTGCATATTCCTAAATACAAGATAAACTCATATGTAGGGTAAGGTTACTTTTTAAAAATAAATGTTTAAAGTCACAAAAATATATTTTGCTGGATAAAATATTTTACTATTCCCTTGGGCTTTAGGAAACTAGAATAGTCCCTTTCCCCTTTAGCTTTCTGCCTTCCTTAGGACTGATTCTATAATTTAAATAGTTGTTTTTTTCAGAGTAACCAGTTTAAGGTTTTTTTTATAGAACTTCTTAGTAATAACTCTCTAAAAGGGCTAAAATATGACATTTTAAAATAGAAAATATTAATGTGTTCCAGAACACAGGCATGAGATTGTGTTGCTGCCAATCATTTACTGGACAGATCTACAGGGAAGCGGAGGCAATGAGGACTTTATTTCCAAGTCACAGCTCAGCCTTTGGGTTGAATCACTGGAGCACAATAGGATTCAATTGTATAGATTTTCATTGAGCACTTACTACGTACAAGGCATTGTGCTAGATCTATGGAGGAAAAATAAAGAATAAGAAAAGGCTTGAATCAAGGATCTTACTGTGCAAGTATACATGAGGAAAAGTAGAATGATACCTATAAAAGAGGCAAAAAGTACTTAAGGAAAGTAGTAACATCTTTCCTCCCTACAGGTATTTTCAATGGTAGCCATGTAAATTAAAATGTGATATGGGAATCGAAACATCTTCATTTTGTAGTGTCTGGAAGCATGGGGTTTGAAGTTAAACAGCACTGGGTTCCAATTCTACCTATATTTCTTTCCAGATCTTCAACCTTAGATAAATTATTTAACTTCTCTGAGTTTCAGTTCATAATAGGGATAATAGTTGTGCTGGAAATCACTAAAATAACCAATATCTAGTTCTAGGTATATAGAAGAATTGTACTTTCTAGTGCCTTCTTTGATCTCTAAAGATTTGTCATATTGAATTAGAGCCATGGTCTCTTCATTCAGTCATTCATCAGTGAAAATTTAGACTGTAAAATTGCCTAAATACTGTGATTGGTGCTAAAATAGAGAAAATTACAAGAAGCATAGGGTAGGAAGTAACTAACAGGCTGGAAATGTTGAATAAGGCTTCACAAAAGAGGTGCCTTTTGAGCTAGGTCTTAAAGGATAAAGAGGGCTAGGGCATCTGAGCAAGAAAGAACTACATATACAAAAACATAAACATAAAGTTTCTGGAAAAGATAAGCTGCTCAGAAATATAGAATGTCCTAAAAATTTACAATGGAATTTGTAAAATTAAACAGTGCTATCCTCTCAGATATCAATTTCAAATCTTAGGAATGTCCCTGTCGTCTCAATGTCATAGCCTACTTCCCCTAATTAACTCATAGAACTGCCATTCATTAAACTTTTCAAACTTTCCCCTATGAATATATTTTTATTTTTATCCTTCACTACCTCTTTAGTTAATACGTTCCAGAAGTTATATAAAAGGTTCTTATTTCCTTTTACTTAAGCTTCCATCTAGCTTCAGTGATAGTCCTCTTATGCTATAGTATAGAGATCCAGCAACTAAGACTATATTCATTTTGTCCATACCCTGGATACTTTTATACATTGGTTACATTCCCTCTTAGCTTCATGTATCACTTCCAATCTGTATAATTTGTTCCTGAACATCTCTATCGCCATCATTCCTCCTCTTCACTCTATATTATTTTAGTTAACCTTTCTAAATCCATCACTTTTAAGCAGTGACCAAAATATTACACATGGTGACCTAGATAGAAGGTCATTAGTATTATACAAAGATAAAATAGTTTTCCAGAGAATTATCAATATACTCCCTTTGCCACAGCAATGACATCAGAAACAGTATTTTAAGGCTCTTGGTTTCCATGTTTGTAGTGCACTGAATTTCATTGATTATATTTCTTTCTGCCAGAATAGTGCAGAAATTAAGCAAGCAGGCTCTGGAATTCACCATTTTCTAGCCATAATTTGCACAAATTATTTACCTTCTTTACATTTGGTTTCCTTACCTTTAAATGTATAAAATAATAATCTCACTTCCACAGGATTGATAAGACCCATGAAGCAATAAACAAAGGGCCTGCTACATAGTAAGCACCCAACAAGTATTAGCAATTACTATTGCTATCATTATTATTATTATCACTGTATTATTAGGCCCATTCCTGATATATCCTCCTCCAGGTTTATATTTCAATGCTCAGACAAACTTAGTTCAACCTACCTCTTTGAAGAAGTCATTATATATTCTTTCCTCAAGATTAATTTTTAAAATGTTAAATCTGAGTTTTCTTTCTGATCCATATGACCTCCAGTATTATATTTCCCCCAAGATAAGTATTTGGTTATGTTTATTGAAAGACACCATTAAGAAGATAAATAGATAAGCCATAGCCTGAGAAAAAATATTCATAACACATATATCTGACAAGGGGCCTATATGCAGAATAAATAATAAACTCCTAAAAATCAGTAAATTAAAAGCAAATAATCTCTCTCAAACCAAACCAAACCAGGAAAAAGAGATGAATAAACACTTTACAAAAGAAAATCTACAAATGGCCAGTGAGAACATAAAAAGATGATCATCATTAGTCACCAGGAAAGTACATATTAAAAGCATAATGAAGTGCCCATCAATCCAAGAATGGATTAATAAAATGTGGTATATGTATACCATGGAGTACTATTCAGCTCTAAGAAACAACGGTGATATAGCACATCTTATATTTTCCTGGTTAGAGCTTGAACCCATACTACTAAGTGAAGTATCCCAAGAATGGAAAAACAAGCAGCAGATATATTCTCCAGCAAACTGGTATTAACTGAGTAGCACCTAAGTGGACACATAGGTACTACAGTAATAGGGTATTGGGCAGGTGGGAGGGGGGAGGGGGGAGGGGGGAGGGGGGTGGGTATATACATACATAATGAGTGAGATGTGCACCATCTGGGGGATGGTCATGATGGAGACTCAGACTTTTGGGGGGAGGGGAGGAAATGGGCATTTATTGAAACCTTAAAATCTGTACCCCCATAATATGCCAAAATAAAAAAAAAAAATTAAAAAAAAAAAAAGGCACTTTAACATAAAAAAAAAAAAAAGCATAATGAAAGTAAATGCAATGTGGTGTCCTAAATTGGATCCTGGAACAATAACAACAACAAAAGACATTAGTGGGAAAACTGAGGAAATTAAAACAAAATCTGTAGATTGGTTAACAATATTATAACAATGTCAATTTCTTAGTTTTGATCAATGTGTCAATATATTAGTTTTGACTACTGTAAGATGTTAACATTAGGGGAGGCTGGGTGAAGGGTTTATAGGAACTTGCAACTTTTTTGTAAATTCATAATTATTTCAAAATAAAAAACAAACATAATGAAATACCACTACACATGCATTAGAATTGATAAAACAAACAAACAAAAAATTAATGTTTACGGGGATGTGGAGCAACCAGAACTCTCATACATTCTTGGTAAGGGCGTAAAATCGTAGAAGCATGTTGCAAAATAGTTTGGCAGTTTCTTAAACATTAAACATATCTCTATCTACCTTTGTGACTCAGTAATTCTAATCCTAGATATTTATATGAGAAAAATGAAGCCGTATGTCTATAAAAAGCATGAGGAATGTTCACAGACACTTTACTCATAATAGACAAAGACTGTAAACAATTCAGATATCCATCAACAGGATAATAGATTAATGGTGGTATATTCATATAATGGAAGAGTACTCAGCAACAAAAAAAGATAAATTACTTATACAAACAATAGCATGGGTGAATTTCAAAAACATTATGCTGAGTGAAAGAAGCCAGACACAAAAAAGTACATGCTACATTATTCTATTTATATGAAGTTCTAAAATAGTCAATATATGGTGATAGAAATTAGACCAGTGATTGCTTGGAGGTCAGATTGGGTGACTGCTAATTGGGAAGGAGCATAAGGGAACTTTCTGTGGGTGATGGAAATGTACTGGGTGCTGATAGGGTTGCGTAACATAAGGGTATGCATTGATGAAAATTAATCAAACTGCTCACTTAAGATCTTTGTACTTCATTGTATGTAAATTGTATCTCACTAAAAAATTTTAATAATGTAAACATGAATTCATTCCTTCTTTTTGTTTCCTGCTCCTAAAGTTCTTACTTCAGTAAAAACTGACCATTCCCACTCCAAACTCAATGCAATGACTACCTTTTGAAGGCCTTTGATTAGAACATTTGTTATAGATTTTGAAAGCTTAATTGGATTATATCCACTTGTTCCCCTTAAAATATCTGGCAGCTTATATTTATAAACAAGAGACTGAAGAGACTACAGTATTTCCACCATTTGTACTTTATACTTTGGCACGTTTTTCACACACAATTTAAGAATATACAAATAGCCCTCTTATCTGAAGGAATCCTAAGTGTTTTACAAACCTTCAAAACAGATTTTTAAACTATCTAATATTTTATAGGAGGAACATTTCATGCACACTAAAGTGCAGTCACATCTGGCCTGCAACATGGCAGCTGTTTAACAGCCATGACACCTCACAAAAGTTTAGGACAGGAAGTGAAGAATTCTACAGCCAACCAAGGCGAAGACCAGGAAGGCTGCAGAAGCAGAAGGCTACAATGGTTTAGGCTGGAGCATAGCCAGCACGATGTGGTTAACATGTCTGTTGTAATGAAAAGCACAAGTGTCATTAGTGGTCAGAGCCTCATCTCACAGAAGGCACATCCCACAGCACAGTGACCTTTTCCTTCCATCAGGGGCACTAGTTTACTTCTAATACAACAGGAAAAATGCTCCGACTAGCTGTGCCCAACCATTCGTTCCTGAAATTTCCATTCCAGGCACTACACCACACTTAATCTGTGTTGAAATATGACAAGGTCTTTCTGATGTCAGAAGTTCAAGACAACACAATTAAATATATTTCAATATCTGAATAGAGAAAACTAAGATCTGGGTTAAGAGACTACAGACAAATATATCATCTAAACACTCTTCTTTTAGATAGTTTTTGAAAATTTTATTTTGTTTTGCTTTGCCAAATTATAATAGAAAAATTTGAGTATCTTTTTTTCTTATTGTGATAGCCTTAAAGTATCTTCTTGATGAAGGCTCAGTTAGGTTTTATTGACCCTAAAGGAGAACTCTAGACATAGAAGACATGAAGGAAGACCGCAGATCTCTTCATGTGATTTTGGCTGGCACTATCTGCCCTATGAAGGCTTCTCGTAAGAAGGGCATGAACATGCCTGTAAATAATCATCACACCTTGGCTTCAGCTTCCTGGAAACATAGATTTTCCTTCATTTAATTTCCAAATGTTCTGGTTGCTAGACCTCAAATCATTTTTTCCAAACACAGCAAGAGAACTAGATCACTCAGCCTTCAAGCAACTCCCCCATCACTCTCAGGATTACATAAAGATTTGTGCCTTGAACATCAATGTCTCCTCCTTGATAGTCATGCATTTACTGTTTGAAAGGCCAGGTAGAGATAACCCAGTACCCAAAGTTCTGTACTACAGGAAGAATCCACCTATGCAAAAGTTACAGTCTACCTTTTCATAAGGCATATAAGGCTGAAGTGACATGTAGATACCAAAGGATACTAATGAGACTCCAACCTTGTAAACTCATTTAGCATTATCAAAGGACAAGTTCTTGTTCCCCTTCAATTCTGCCCAAAACACAAAGCAGGTTAAAAATAGAATTCCAACTAAGACTGGAATTAGATTTATGTATTATTGCTTGGATCCAAGTATATAGGTTTTGCACACCAGGGGGAGGGGTGCTTGGGAATGACTGAGGTTGGGGGGGAAAGGAGAGAAATAGTTACATTTAAACCCTGTGCTATCAGGTGAAATAATATATCAGTCACTGGCTACATTTATGCCCAAAGTACTCTGCTAAGTGGTACTCTGTGTGTGTGTGTGTGTGTTTGTGTGTGTGTGTGTGTGTGTGTGTGTGTGTTGAGAGAAAAAGAGAGAGAGATCATAAAGAGATAATCCACTGTAACAGGCAATAAATACACAGAGGAAAAATGAGTTTTGCAAACAATGTTGTTGCAATTTGGCTTTGGAGACTTAGATGCAACAAACATCTGTGACATCTCTAGGCAATTGCCAGGTGCCAGATACTATGCCTGGAAAGTGTACATATGTCTATTTATTTAATCTTCCCAACACCCTTGTGAAAGTAATTGTATACTCTAATATTTACAGATGAGGAAACAAAGGTTGGACGGGCAAAGTGGTTTCTCCAAAGTCATATGGGGACAACAGAAGTAAGGTCATAAGGTCATAAGGTCTTCTAAGGTCATATCTCTTGTTTTTCCTTCTATGTACCATGCTGACGTTTTATGTTTGTGCCATTTTGTACTGTGTGAGATGTGAGCTGGGACTTGAAGGATGTGCTGTGGAATGGAATTAGGAAGGCATTTTAGGTAAGCAAACTAGACTCTATCATGATATTCAAGCAGAAAAGCCCAAACAAAAAATTAGTTCAGTGGGCTATGAGGAAGCTTGCTTTAAAGGAAAGAGGATGATACAGAAAAGAAGAGGGAGCTAGGGGGGGCGGAGCAAGATAGCGGACGAATAACACTGCCAGACAGAGGGTCTCTGCAGAAAAGACAGATTCTAGCAGAAACTAGAGGAAAGAAGCAAGAAGACGAGCATACACTGGACAAGGGCCGGAAGGAGGGGTACCTGAGACCCCAGGAGACTCCACGGGAGGAGGCTGCGGAGGAGAACTGGAGGCTGAGACCACCGGAGCAGCCCGGAGACCAGCGACAAGGGTAGGTGGATTCGCTGTTTCCCCTCCCCTGCATTCGGGACTGCTGGTGGGCTCCCCAGCAGGTGGAGAGACCTGCGGACACCAGCCCAGAGATCGCCGCCGCCTGCCAACGGTGAGCCTGTAGCAGACGTGGCACCAGGTTCCCAACTTCCTCCGGGCACCTCCGTGTGCACGGACCCGAGCCGCGCGGCAGGCGCCATATTGCCTCCTCCTCCCCTCCACCGACCCTACCCACGGCTGCCAAGAGAGACAATACAGCCACCAGCCGGAGGCACCTCCAGGGAACGGGACCTTCCCGTTTGGGACCCCGCCCGCCCTCCCAGGTGCTGCTGGCACCGTGTTCCCAGGAGAACGGTGCCGACTCAGAGGCTGAGAGACATAGACCCAGCTTGGGCTCCCTGTGGGTGAATTAGGACCGGAAATCCTCTCCCTGGTGGGAATACAGTTTGAACTCTGGGACCCAGAGGTCGGACCTGCAGACCAGATCCCCTGCACCGAGGGCTAGCATTGCCCGGGGCACAGAAGGGTTATACGTGAACAGCCTACTGAGGTCTGTGTGCCTCCAGGGGCGGATCAGAGTCCTAGAGGGCAACCCTCCTCCCAGGAGGAGGCCGTGCCCCCAACCCAGGTGGCGTTCCTGTGCAGGGAACCTCCCCGCCGGCATCACAGTCCGGGGAGACCTGGTGGCTTGTGGTCTGGCCTGCTGGCAGAGGCCCAGGAGTAGCTGCGGAGTTGGGGAGGGTGGAAAGAAGCGAGGCCTGCTGCAGACTGCCGGTCTCAGACAGCCCCACCCCCACACCCAGACTTTCTGGCTGAGCGGGACAATTCCAGCCCCGCCCAGACAGCTTTCACTAGAAGCAGAGTACAGAACTTTGACCCCTGCTAACGGCCTGAGGGCAGGCTTACCCAACCCAGCTCCGCCCAGAACGAGAGCTGATAACAGGACTCAAAATCAACACCATAGCCTGTTCCTCCAAGCAAACGCCACCTACTGACAGGGACGGAATCTTGCACAGCCTCTCCAC
Organism: Microcebus murinus; assembly: GCF_040939455.1. NCBI lineage: Eukaryota > Metazoa > Chordata > Mammalia > Primates > Cheirogaleidae > Microcebus > Microcebus murinus. Next base: position 27,071,718 of record NC_134117.1, on the reverse strand, counting down.
GGCACCCACTGACTCAATATACAGGGAGTGGTCCAATTTCACCCACAGGCACCACCTAACGCCTCAGAAACTAAACAAGGTGTGTGAATACCCAAACAATAACCTAAGGAAAGAAACAACAACTGATCGACATGGGAAGAAATCAGCGAAAGAACTCAGGAAATATGAAGAACCAAATGGAAAACACACCCCCAAAGAGGAGCACCAGCCCCCTAGAAACAGACACCGACCAAAATCAGGCAACCAATATGACAGAAGAGGAATTTCGTATGTGGAACATAAGAATACTCACACAGCTGCAACAACAACTCAATAACCAACACCAAGAAACCACAAAAAGTCTCCAGGATATGAGAAAAGAAATAGACACATTGAAGAAAAGTGTAACCGAACTCCTGGAAATGAAGAATCAATTCAAGGAACTACAAAATACAGTGGAAAGTCTCAAGAACAGGGTAGATGAAACAGAAGAAAGAATCTCAGAGCTTGAAGATAACACCCTCCAATTAAATAAATCAGTCACAGAAATAGAGCAGAGAAACAAGAGAAAAGAGCAAAGCCTACAAGAGCTGTGGGATTATGTGAAGAAACCTAATGTGAGGGTCATAGGGTTGCAGGAAGGGGAAGAAGACAACACTCAAGGGTTGGACAAGCTGTTTGAAGATATAATAGAGGAAAATTTCCCAGGCCTTGCTCAAAATCTTGATATACAAGTTCAAGAAGCTCAGAGGACCTCTGGGAGATTCAACGCAAACAGGAAGACGTCACGACATGCAGTCATCAGACTGACCAAAGTATCAACTAAAGAGGCCCTTCTAAGAGCTGTAAGACAAAAGAAGCAAGTAACATACAAGGGAAAGCCAATTCAAATAACATCAGACTTCTCTAATGAGACTTTACAAGCAAGGAGAGACTGGGGCCCCATTCTCACTCTTTTGATAAAAACAATGCCCAGCCTAGAATATTATTCCCTGCAAAACTAAGCTTCATATATGAAGGAGAAATAAAAACATTCTCAGACAAGCAAAGTCTCAGAGAATTCACCAAGACAAGACCAGCCCTACAAGAAGTACTTAAAACAGCGTTATGCACGGAACATCATAATAATAACCCACGAATATAAAAACAACCAAAACCCAAAGATATTAAAGGCCAGATACTACAATGGCTCAAGACAGAAATCATAGCAACAACATCCAACCCAACAGAATGATCAGTAATCTACCTTACCTATCAGTTCTCTCAATAAATGTGAATGGCTTAAACTCTCCACTCAAGAGACATAGGCTGGCTGAATGGATAAGAAAATACAGGCCAAGTATATGCTGTCTTCAGGAAACACATCTAACCTGCAAGGATGCATATAGACTAAAAATAAAAGGGTGGAGATCAATATTCCAAGCAAATAGAAGCCAAAAGAAGGCTGGTGTGGCAGTTCTAATTTCAGACGATTTAGTTTTTAAACCAACAAAAGTAGTAAAAGACAAAGAGGGTCATTATATAATGGTGAAGGGCACAGTCCAACAAGAAGAGATAACAATTTTAATTATATATGCACCCAACTTAGGTGCACCCAGATTCATAAAGCAAACCTTACTGGAGCTAAGCAAATGGATTAATAGCAACTCCATAATCGCCGGAGATTTCAACACCCCACTGACGGCACGAGACAGATCCTCCAAACAGAAAATTAATAAAGAAATAATGGACTTAAACAAAACTCTAGAACAATCGGGTCTGACAGACATCTACAGAACATTCTACCCTAAATCCACTGAATATACGTTCTTCTCATCAGCTCACGGGACATTCTCTAAGATTGACCATATCCTAGGACACAAAGAAAATCTCAAGAAATTTAAAAAAATAGAAATCATACCATGTACCTTCTCAGATCACAGTGGAATAAAACTAGAAATCAACCCTCACAGAAACTCACATTTCTACACAAAAACGTGGAAATTTAACAACCTCCTACTAAATGATTACTTCGTAAATGAAGATATCAAGACGGAAATAAAAAAGTTCTATGAAGAAAACGACAATGGAGATACAAGTTATCAACTCCTCTGGGACACAGCTAAAGCAGTTCTGAGAGGAAAGTTTATCTCCATAAATGCCTATAACCAAAAGACAAGAAGATCACAAATAGACAATCTAATGAAACGACTCAAAGAGCTGGAAAAAGAAGAACAGACCAACCCCAAACCCAGCAGAAGAAGTGAAATCAACAAGATCAAATCAGAACTAAACGAAATTGAAAACAGGAAAGCTATTCAGGAGATTAATAAAACAAAAAGTTGGTTCTTTGAAAAAATAAACAAAATTGACACACCATTGGCTAAGCTAATGAAAAGCAGAAAAGAGAAATCTCTAATAAGCTCCATCAGGAATAAAAAAGGAGATACCACAACTGATCCCAAAGAGATACAAGATACAATTTATAAATACTACAAAAATCTTTATGCACACAAACTGGAAAATGTGGAGGAAATGGACAAATTTCTAGAAACACACAGCCTCCCTAGGCTCAACCAGGAAGAAATAGATTCCCTGAACATACCAATCTCAACAGCTGAAATAGAAACAGCAATTAAAAATCTCCCTAAAAAGAAAAGTCCCGGTCCAGATGGCTTCACACCTGAATTTTACCATACTTACAAAGAAGAACTAGTACCTATCTTGTAGAAACTATTCCACAACATCGAGAAGAACGGAAACCTCCCCGACACCTTTTATGAAGCGAATGTTACTCTGATACCAAAACCAGGAAAGGATGCAACAAAAAAAGAAAACTACAGACCAACATCCCTAATGAATATAGATGCAAAAATTTTCAACAAAATCTTAGCTAACCGAATACAGACACTTATCAAAAAAATAATCCACCACGACCAAGTGGGCTTCATCCCAGGGATGCAGGGATGGTTCAACATACGTAAATCTATAAATGCAATTCACCACATAAACAGAAGCAAAAACAAAGACCACATGATTCTTTCAATAGATGCAGAAAAAGCTTTTGACAAAATTCAACACCCTTTCATGATACGAACACTTAAGAAAATAGGCATAGAAGGGACATACCTAAAAATGATACAAGCCATATATGACAGACCCATAGCCAACATCATACTGAATGGGGAAAGATTGAAATCATTCCCACTTAGAACTGGAACCAGACAAGGCTGCCCACTAGCTCCACTTCTGTTCAACAAAGTGCTGGAAGTCTTGGCTACAGCAATCAGACAGGAAAATGGAATCAAAGGTATCCAAATAGGGGCAGAAGAGATCAAACTTTCACTGTTTGCTGATGATATGATATTGTATCTAGAAAACCCCAAGGATTCAACCAAGAAACTCCTGGAACTGATCAATGAATTTAGTAAAGTCTCAGGATACAAAATCAATACACAGAAATCAGAGGCATTCATATATGCCAACAACAATCTAATTGAGAACCAAATCAAAGACTCAATTCCCTTCACAATAGCAACAAAGAAATTAAAGTACCTAAGAATATATTTAACCAAAGAGGTAAAAGACCTCTACAGGGAGAACTATGAAACACTGAGGAAGGAAATAGCAGAGGATGTAAACAGATGGAAATCCATACCATGCTCGTGGATCGGCAGACTCAATATCATCAAAATGTCTATACTACCCAAACTGATCTACAGATTCAATGCAATACCTATTAAAATCCCATCAGCATTCTTCACAGATATAAAAAAAATAATTTTACGCTTCGTATGGAACCATAGAAGACCCGGAATATCAAGAGCAATTCTAGGCAACAAAAACAAAATGGGAGGCATTAATATGCCAGATATCAAACTATACTACAAAGCTGTAGTAATTAAAACAATATGGTATTTGCACAAAAACAGGAATATTGACCAGTGGAACAGATGTGAGAATCCTGATATAAAACCATCCTCATATAGCCATCTCATCTTTGACAAAGCAGACAGAAACATACGCTGGGGAAAAGAATCTCTCTTCAATAAATGGTGCTGGGAAAACTGGATAGCCACCTGCAGAAGGCTAAAACAGGACCCACACCTTTCACCTCTCACAAAAACCAACTCACGCTGGATAACAGACTTAAACTTAAGATATGAAACTATTAGAACTCTAGAGGAAAAAGTTGGAAACACTCTCCTAGACATCGGCCTGGGCAAAGAGTTTATGAAGAAGTCCCCAAAGGCAATCACAGCAGCAACAAAAATAAATAAATGGGACATGATCAAACTACAAAGCTTCTGCACAGCCAAAGAAATAGTCATGAAAGTAAACAGACAACCTACAGAATGGGAGAAAATTTTTGCATCCTATTCATCCGATAAGGGACTGATAACTAGAATATACTTAGAACTCACGAAAATTAGGAAGAAAAAATCAAATAACCCCATTAAAAAGTGGGCAAAGGACTTGAACAGAAATTTTTCTAAAGAAGACAGAAGAATGGCCAACAAACATATGAAAAAATGCTCAACATCTCTAATCATCAGGGAAATGCAAATCAAAACCACAATGAGATATCACTTAACCCCAGTGAGAATGGCCTTTATCAAAAAATCTCCAAACAATAAATGCTGGCGTGGGTGCGGAGAGAGAGGAACACTCCTACACTGCTGGTGGGACTGCAAACTAGTTCAACCTCTGTGGAAAGCAATATGGAGATACCTTAAAGCGATACAAGTGAATCTACCGTTTGATCTAGCAATCCCATTGCTGGGCATCTACCCAAATGATCCAGTGACACTCTACAAAAAAGACACCTGCACTCGAATGTTTATAGCAGTACAATTCATAATTGCAAGGCTGTGGAAACAGCCCAAGTGCCCATCAATCCAAGAATGGATTAATAAAATGTGGTATATGTATACCATGGAATACTATTCAGCTCTAAGAAACAATGGTGATATAGCACATCTTATATTTTCCTGGTTAGAGCTGGAACCCATACTACTAAGTGAAGTATCCCAAGAATGGAAAAACAAGCAGCAGATATATTCTCCAGCAAACTGGTATTAACTGAGTAGCACCTAAGTGGACACATAGGTGCTACAGTAATAGGGTATTGGGGAGGTGGGAGGGGGGAGGGGGGCGGGTATATACAAACATAATGAGTGAGATGTGCACCATCTGGGGGATGGTCATGATGGAGACTCAGACTTTTGGGGGGAGGGGGGAAATGGGCATTTATTGAAACCTTAAAATCTGTACCCCCATAATATGCCAAAGTAAAAAAAAAATAAAAAAAATAAAAAAAAAAGAAGAGGGAGCTAGCACTACAAAGGCCAAGTTAAGAAAAGATTTTACCATTAAGTTTAAGAGTTTTATCTTATTCTCCTAATAGTGGGTAGCAACAATAGTTCTTTAAGTGACATAATGGAATTCACTTTTAAGAAATGTCATCTAGGCCAGGCACGGTGGCCCACGCCTATAATCCTAGCACTCTGGGAGGCCAAAGTGGGTGGATCGCTCAAGTTCAGGAGTTCAAAACCAGCCTGAGAAAGGTCAAGACCCCATCTCTATTAAAAATAGAAAAAAATTAATTGACCAACTAAAAATATATATACAAAAAAATTTAGCCAGGCATGGTGGTACATGCCTATAGTCCCAGCTATTGGGAGGCTGAGGCAGGAGGATCTCTTGAGCCCCGAAGTTTGAGGTTGTTGTGAGCTAGGTTGATGCCACAACACTCTAGTCCAGGCAACAGAGTGAGACTCTGACTCAAAAAAAAAAAAAAAAATAGAAATGTCATATAGCCGGGGTATGATAGATAGGTTCATGGAGAAAGACTAGAGTGGAGAAACCAATCTGAGATGGTTGTTCAGCCTTGCAGATGTGAAATGGTAAACCAGGAAAGAGTGGAGAGAAAGAGAAAAGTAAAAACAATCCTTGCACATGATAGATACTACTCCATAAATATTTACAAAAAGGCAAGGCAAAAAATTAAAAAGCAGTGCAAAGAGAGAGTCATTAGAACTTGTTAATGTACTGGCTATGGAAAACAAAAGAAAATGTGTATCAAATATCACTCTAATGTCAGATCCAGACAACCCTAATTATAGTGGGATGATTAATAGAAACAAGAAATTTAGAAGAAAAGAACCAAATGTAAGAAAGAAAAATAACAGGTTAAGTTGAGATATACCAAATTTGAGATGCCTCAAGACACCTCATGGAAATGTTTAGTGGAGATAATCACTCAGGAGAAAGATCAGGTTGGAAATTTAGATTTGCCCATCATCTGCATAGAGGTGGAGCCAAAGGAGGAAATAAAATCACCAAGAAAAATTGCATAGACTGACAAGAGGTAAGGGCTAAAAAGTATATGTATAAACAAAACAAAGCACATACTAAAGGTTAAAAAAAAACAGTGTCAAAGATTACATGCAAATCAATGAAACTTAGGCTGAGAAAAGAATTGTGTTTGGCACTTAGAAGGTGATGGTGACCTTCAAGAGTTCAGATTCAGGCAAGTAATTGGAGAAAAGGGAAGATTTCAGAGAGCTAATAAGAGTATAAATTGAAAGTGGAGGCTGTAGGACAGACTAGGTTATTTGAAAAGATTGGCAGTGCAAGAAGCAAAAATAGGACTTTATATTATGTGCTAAATTTGATGAACTTAGGAAACTATTTTTCAATCTATTATTTTAGCTTTTACTTTTATAGCAAAATTCTATTATAAAGCACCAGTATGCTATAATCTGAATTAGGCCAATTGTGGGTCAAATACTGTCCCCTGTGTTCATGGTGTTCTATAATAGGATATTGATTTCAATACACCAAAGAAAGCATATGAGTATTATTAGCCTCGTCAATACCACTCTTATCTGTGTTATTACATGATTGAACAGTATTTCGAATTTATAAAACTAATGTTGCTTCATTGGGACTTTAATACATTTATTATTTGAAGTAAACCTCTCCTTTTCTCTTATCACTCTCTAGTGACAACTTTACTAATTGAGTGAGATGATGATGATAATGGAGTGTGAAAACCATATTAAAATAAGATTTACATTTACATCAAATGTTTAAACAAACTAAACCACTATGGAGCCCAATGATTTCTTTTCTCTTACTATAGGTCAACAGCATATGGCTTAGAGAACTCCTAAGTGAAGTGGGCTGATTCACTCATAGTTCACTACTAAAACCTTGGGCTCTATTTTGACTAAATTTACCAATAAAATAAGCTTCATGGACTTGTACAAAACTCTAGTCAACAACTCTTCTTCACTTCACATCAAATTCTCTACCTATCTCTTTCCAAGGGGCAGACCCAGAGCTACCAACAAGAAATTTCCCAAATACACAGCCATTTTTTTCTTTTCTTTTCTTTTTCTTTTTTTTTTTTTTTTTTGAGTAGAAGGAAAAAGGAGTTTATTAATTTGCCAGTAAAAGAGAAGGCTAGCAGCAGACTCCCATCTCTAAGTGCCAACATCCTCCCTCTGAGCAGAAGTACGGATCTTTTAAAGGTTTTGATTAATCCAATAATCCCCCCTTTGGCTAAAATAATCTCATGGCCCCTGCCCAGACTAATCCCATCTTTGGCTAAGACAATCTCGTGATCTCGACTCTACCAATTCCCTTGGGCCATATCCTATTGGCACAAAGAACTAAGGACACTCTCCTGCCCCTCCTGACCAGAGGCCTAAGGAAGGGATTTAGTTCTCAAAAAAGGTGAGGTGGTTTTGAAGAGATAGAAAACATTTTTATCATTTTTCAGGCCATTTTCTCTGTTATATATTCCCCACTCAATTTTCCCCTTCCATATCTATGGGAGAAGGGGCAAAGTAGTCATCAAGCTACTTCATGTGGAATTGGGGCCATGTTTTAGATGGAGTGTACAGAGTACCTTTGGACTCATGTTCAATACAGGGATAGGTTAGAAAAGAAACATGGGACCTCTGAGTGCAGAGCTATTAGTTGTATCCTTTAGGTGATCTTTAGTCGTATCTTTTAGATATCAGAGATTGGCTTCCACAAATTCAGAAATCATGTACAGAAATACTTGTACCAAATGAGGTTTAGGATAACACACCCAGCAGCAAGACAGATCAACAGAAGGGTGATAGCCTCTGGAAATCCTCACTAAGAGCTTGACTCTCTATCTTTGGTGTGATGGACCCAAGGTTTAATTTCTGACAATTTTAACAAAGCGTGAGTTGTCAGAGGTACTTCATAGGATCCCTCCCACCTCTCTGCTTCTAACTGGGGCAGATACCTGAAAGAGGCAAACTTATGTATAGTGGTTAGAACCTGACCCACTCATTTGACATATTGTTTTATTCTATTTTCTTTTATTCATGGTTATATTATAATACTTACCTCAGGGTGTTAAGGAAGGGTCACTCATAAACTATGTTTTTTAGGGACTTAACTTAAGCCTGCTACTAAAGGACTACCCTTATCCAGAGGAGGACAAGTAGCAATACCCTATCTCACTTTAGATAGGTTTCATGTAATTTCTATTCTAGATACAGGGCTTTATTTAGTTTCTGGGTTACCTCTGCTATAAAGGATGGTCCATTATCACCCTGTATGGAGGAAACAAGCCTATGAACATTTTGATGACCTGTGGGATCATTGAGTCCACCATGTCCAGCTTTTTGGAGAAACTATTCACCAGATTCCCACTGAGGGTCCATTCGAAGAAGTTTATGGGTGACCACAGGGCAATGTGAAGTAGATCCAGGTGGAGATTGTGGGAAGTACAGATTTCCCCAATGGGTATTACCATGGAGTAGACAAACACAATGATATCTTGAGCTGTTGAGCTGTCTCTGTAGCTGTCTTTCCACAGCCTTCATCACCAGAATGTTATTCTCCATTGTTTGGCCCCTCTCCATGGACTGTCATCTCGTTGTCCTCCAAGGCCTGTTCCTGTTCTGTGCTGGCATTCATGTGCGGGAACTCAGTGAAGGCCCTGTCTCAGGCCAGCAGCTCCTGATAGGAGTCAATCTTGGAACCTCAGATATTCTCTCTGTTCAGGTAGGACAGACCTCTACACAGCCTAAAAAGGCATCTACCAATACAAGCCTAGACATCCAAGTGAAACTGTCAATCATTAGAAGGGCAGACCCCCACATGTTGGGCTTCCTGTGTAGCAAGTCACCTTTCTGTCTTCAGACTGCCCCAAGCACATAAACAGTTAGTTGCAAACAGGGTCCTCTCTAATGAGATCCCACCAAATCCATCAAGGCATCCCCAATGTGTGTATTCGTGGTAAATGCCTCATAAGAGGCCAAACCAAAGCTTTGGGTAGGAGACAAGTCTGTGAGAATTCTTTCTCCATTTAGCTGTGCCATCCCAAATGTCAGAGCCCCAGTCTTCTTTCCAGTGCTGTAACAATGTGCAGGCTTACTAAGGCCCAAACTTGAAAGTGTAATGGCAGTCTACTGTACCACTTCACCAGGGCCTGGTATTCATCCAGCAGAAGCTGGGCAGCACCCCCCAGAGGTAGGCGTCTGTCACTTCTGAAACATCCCCTGGTGTTCCTGCTGCTCACTCAGGTCCATCTTCTGGGTCCACTGTGACAAGTTTCTCAGCTGCCACTTGTCTATGATTTTAAAGGGGATCTAAATCTAGCCGGGGTATCAAGGCCCAGAGGAACAGACCACCTCCAGTAGCCTCCTTAATGGCTCTGCCAGTGGCCTGATTTCTTTTTGTCCTGCTGGCCACCCATTTGGGCTCAGCTATGGCCTGTATTAGGGCCATTATTTTGGTGGCATACTTAATATCCTTATTTCCTGCTGTCAAGAGACCCCTTTCCTTCCAAATGGCACCGTGAATGTGTGCAATTATAAGAAAATACTTAGTAATCCTTTTTCCTCTGCATAACTGAAGAGTTCTGGTTAAAACAATCAGAATCTGTTGTTTGCAAATCTGCCCAATTGTAGGTTTTACAAGGCCCTCACTACGTTCCCATCAGACAGGGTAGGAGAGCCCTTTTAAAGCTCTTAACACAGTCCAATAGCAACACATAGCTACCTCAGTCCAAGGAAACTGTCAGTCAAATGTAAATGCTTATCATTCATAGTGATTTATACAATATCATTAGTGGCACTGCAATCCTGCACATATCCATATTCATTGGCATGGGGAATTTAAATTTTCTCTGTTTCTCCTGAGGTCCCATCAGCCTATATGGCCTTACTCACTTTTGGTAGCTTTCTTCTTTCCAGTGCTGTAACAATGTGCAGGCTTACTAAGGCCCAAACTTGAAAGTGTAATGGCAGTCTGCTGTACCACTTCACCAGGGCCTGGTATTCATCCAGCAGAAGCTGGGCAGCACCCCCAGAGGTAGGCGTCTGTCACTTCTGAAACATCCCCTGGTGTTCCTGCTGCTCACTCAGGTCCATCTTCTGGGTCCACTGTGACAAGTTTCTCAGCTGCCACTTGTCTATGATTGCCACATTACCCCTTCCCTGCTCCCCCTTCCCCCTTTCCCAGCCATGTCTGGTGCCAGAGATCGGTGTGGTGGCCAGGGGAAGGGGTCCCCCAGACTGCTTCTGTTCATGCAGCTAGTGCCAATCAAATCCCCACTGTCAATTTTGCCCAGGGCTCCACTGGGGATATTTGGAGGCAGGGGCTCTGGGTCCTCTCCTTCACCATTAGAGTCCTGAACTTAAAAAAACTATTTGCTCTCCTGGAGGCTTCCTGCTACCCGGAGTCCTTATAATTTTGGGCAATATTCCTTTCAAAGTCTTTCTTCTTTACAAAAAGTCAGTCTGGGGAGGCTTTTTTGCCCATTCCTTTGACTGTCTCAAAGGACCCTTTGGCTGTTCTTGTGCATTCAAGCCCCTCCTATCTGATATTGCCACAAATTGCCCACTCTATCTGTGGGTTCCCTCTGGCCTAAATTGAGTTTGCTGTCAGGAGAGAACATTCCAAACCCAAAGTCATAATTTACTGGTTGTGGGACTGAAGAATTATTTCAGGTGGCGTCCTCCCTGGGCATTCCCATGGTGCCAAGATGGTGAAGGCAGCAGGTGTTCCTTGTCCCTTGCTATGCCCTACTCGGTGACGGGCTACCTGTGCCAGTCCTCCCCTCCTGCCAGGTCCAACACCAGCCTGGTGCTTTGCCCTGGCCAACTTCAGGGGTTCCAGTGGGGACAAGGGACCTCACTTATCAAAAGTCTTACAAACGCAGATCATTTTGTATACTATAAACAATGAGTTTATCTCAAGCAGAGAGCTTGAGACTCAACATTTAACTCTATAGTGACAGGTTGGCCATTTGATCTCTGAATTTTCCCTGATACAATTTGCCCTTCAGTAAAAACCTATGCACAATAATTGGCCATCCTATAAAAACTGGCATGCCTTTGAACCTTCCCATTTATACAAACACTTGCAAGTAGAGGCACCATAAACTAACTGGGATTTGTTGTTCTCCTTGTTTTTCCTATTTTTAAAAGGAGTTATTTCCCATTTTTCTTTGAAAGCTCATTAATCTATAAATGAGACAGTTCAGTTTCCTCTTTCACAAAAGTACAGAAGGATCAACTGATATGAATTTAGGAAAGAAGAGGCAACAGAGAAGACCCTTTAGAATGCACCTCCAAATCAAAATTAGGATCCAAACAACAAATTCCTGGGAACCAACAGCTCAGGCATAGGTTCATAGTTGGTCATTCAGAAATTTTCCCAAGGAGCTTTCAGATGGAACAGAAATGGAGCCTTCCATGTTAGGACAAAACTCACAAACAATCAAACACAAACAATATAGGGAATCCCGACACAAGCAATCTAAAATCCCAAGGCCTATCAGTCAAATGGAAATTTTCATTTAACAGCCACTTCTCACACTCCAGCACATACATTGGATTACAATAAAACCATTCTTTTTAGACATAGGTTTGCAGCTATAAATTGAGCATTCAGCCAAAAATTTTCCCAAGGGACTTTTAGATAGAACTTCCTTATGTTGCAACAAAACTTGATAAACAAACACAGAAAATACAGGGAATCCCCAACACAAAATACCATGGCCAACCAGATGGGAACTACGAAACAAGAACCAGATTTTCAATTGAGAATCAGCATCTCCTAATCCAAAAGGGGACAAACCAAGAACCAAATTCTCTCAGACGAAAGAACTAATATCTCCCAGTCCCCCATGGTTCCCTGGGAATCACAAATGAGCTCAATCCAAACCAGGTTCCCTAGTTCCACTCAACCTCTTGACTTCTAACCTCAAATCAGCACCTCAAAACAAATCCAATAGGTCTGACTTCCCCCACCAAACTGGTGGAAACAGGATCTTGGCATCCCAGGGAACTTTACTTAAAATGCCGTGGCTGTCATGACACTTTCCAAAATCTGTTTCCTTCTCCTCAGTTCAGGTTGTGGGGAGATGCTCTAATTTGGGGAGAAAGAGATGGGAGTTCCCCAGAGCTAAAACATGCCTCAGCAGCTGCTGGGACTATCCCATACTCTCTCACCTCGAAAAGAAGCCACTCCTTTCAGTGAAGACCCACAACTTGTCCCAGGGCTGTTCACTGCTTCCTCTAGCAGTTGTAGGGTACCATTCTACTGAGTCCACCGGGGTGCCAGTGAGCCCACCCAGGGACATCAATTCTGTTACTGGATGTTCAGTACTTGTAGTGACTTAACTCTGTCATTGTAGTGCAAAGGCAGCCATAAAGAATACGTAAAACAATAAGCATGGCTGTGTTCTAATAAAACTTTATTTACAAACACACATGGCAAGAACAATTGTTCAACAACGACAACACCCACAGTGATGAGGTGTGTTAAGGGACATGGGCACCAACTGAAAGAGCTGCATATGGCCAAAGCTGGAACAAATTATACAACAATACAGTAATGAAATGAAATGAAATGGTAATATTGATAACCCAAAAAGTAAATTAAATATCCATAGTCCATACTGATATTAATATTAGTTTATAAATAAATGGGCAGAAGAGACAAATCTCTCATGCAGAAGAATACAAATAATTTATATAGATATTTTGCCCTCCAGGAGGTGGAGCATAACTCTCCACTCATTACATGTGGGCTGTACATAGTGACTTCTTTCCCAAAACTACAATATGTCAGGGGAGAAAAACTGGAAAAACCTGAGAGACACTACCTTAGCCAGGTGATCAAGGTGAACATCAACAATGACAAGTCATGTTAATAATATGTTTTCTTAATATGATGTGATAAGAATGGCACTTTATCTCAGTGGCTTTCTTCCCAAAATCTATAACCTCAGTTTAATCATGAGAAAAATATCAAACAAATCCCAATAAAGACACTCTATAAAATAAATGCCTGACCATTATTCTACAAAACTGTCAAGATCATCAAAAACAAAAGAAGTCTAAGAAACTGTCACAGTAAAAAGGAGCCTAAAGAGACACGATGACTAAATATGATATGTCGTGCTGGATGAGATCCTGAACAAAATAAGAATATATGTGAAAATTAAGGAAATATAAATAAAATGTGGACTTTAGTTAATATTTTAGGCAAGAAAGTATTTTATTTTATAGAAAAAATTGTGCATAATTATCATATACTAAATGATGTTTTAAAATATATACATTGTGGATCGCTTGAGCTAATTAACAAATGCATTACCTCACATATTTATCATATCAAATGACAAGACTTAAAATCTACTCTCTCAGCAGTTTTCAAAATACAATACATTGTAATTAACTACTCTCGCCATGTTGTACAAGAGATCTTTTGAACTTATGCTCTCATATAACTAAAATATTGTATAATTTGACCAACATTTCTCCATACTCCCTAGCCCTTGGTAACCATCATTATACTCTCTACTTCTATGAGTTCAACTTTTTAAGATTCCATATAATATGATATCGTATGATTTTTATATTTGTGTGCCTGGTTTATTTCACTTAATATAATGTCCCCCACGTTCATCTATGTTGTCACAAATGACAGAATTATCTTCTTTTTAAGGCTGAGTAGTCTTCCAGTATATTTACTACATTTTCTTCATCCATTCTTCCACTCACTGATGGACACTTGGATTGATTCCATATCTTGGATATTGTGAATAATGCTGCAGTAACCATAAAAGAGCAACTGAATTCACTTCCTTTGAATATATATCTAGTAATGTTATTGCTGTATTACATGGCTCTTTTATCTTCAGTTTTTTTGAGGAAGCTCCATACTGTTTTCTATAATAACTGCACTAATTTCCAACAACAGTGGTTCCCTTGTCTCCACATCCTCACAAATACTTGTTATCTTTTGTATTTATGATAATAGCCATTCTAACAGGTGTGAAATATCCCTTTGTGGCTTGAATTTGCATTTCTCTGATAGTGATGCTAAATGTCTTTTGGTATACCTGTTAGTCACTTTTTGGCCTTCTTTTGAGAAATGTCTATCCACGTCCTATTAATCACGGTATTTATTCTCTTGCTATTGAGTTGAGTTCCCTATATATTTTGGATGTTAACCTCTTACCAGATGAATGCTCTACAAATATTTTTTCCCATTCTGTAGGTTATTACTTTGCTCTGTTGATTGTTTCCTTGGCTATGCAGACGCTTTTTAGTCTGATATAATCCTATTTGTCTATTTTTGCTCTTATTGCCTATGCTTTTGGGGCCATATCCAAAAAAAAATTGTCCACACCAATATCAGGAAAGTTTTTCTGTATGTTTTTGTCCTAGTAGTTTCAGATCTTAAATTTAAGCCTTTAATGCATTTTGAGTTGATGTTTGTACATGGTGTGAGATAGAGTCTAATTTCATTCTTCTGCATTTGAAAATCCAGTTTTCCCAATATCATTTATTGACAAGATTCTCCTTTCCCCATTGTATATTGCTGGCATCTCTGTTAATAATCAGTTAACCGTAAATGCATAGATTTACTTCTGAACTGTATATTTTATTTTATTGCTCTAGATGTCTGTTTTTATTGCCAATTCCATGCTGTTTTGATTACTATAGCTGTCTATTCTTTTAAGTCAGGTAGTGTGATGCCTGAAGCTTTGTTCTTTATGCTCAAGATTGCTTTGGCTATTCAGGTTCTTCTGTAATTCCATATGAATTTTAGGATTTTTTTCTATGTCTGTGAAAACTGCCATTGGCATTTCACTAGGGATTGCATTGAGTCTATACATTGCTGTGGGCAGTATGGACACTTTAACAATATAATTCTTCTAATATGTCAACATGTAATATCTTTCCATTTATTTGTGTCTTCTTCAATTTCTTCCATCAATGTTTTATAGTTTTAAGTGTACAAGTCTTGCATCTCATTGTTTAATTTATTACTAAGTATTTTTTAGGAGCTATTGTGAATAGTATTTTCTCGATTTCTTTTTCAGATAGTTTGTTGGTACTGTATAGAAACAATCTGATTTTTAGTTTTAATTTTTTTTTTAGAGACAGAGTCTTGCTCTGTCACCCAGGCTGGAGTATAGTGGCACACTCAGAGCTCACTGTAACCTCAAACTCCTGGGTGATCCTTATGCTATCTCAGCTTCTCAAGTAGCTGGGACTATAGGCATGTGCCACCATGCCCAGCTGCTAATTTTTAAAAAAAAATTTGTAGAAACAGGGACTCACTATGTTTCCCAGGCTGGTCTCAAACTCCAGGCCTCAAGTGACCCTCCCACTTCAGCCTCCCAAAGTGCTAATATTATAAGCATAAGCTATTGCACCTGGATTCCTGATTTTTAGATGTTAATTTTGTATCCTGAAACTTTAGTAAATTTATCAGTTTTTTTGTGGCACCCTAAGGGTCTTCTATATATAAGATCATATCACCTGCAAACAGAGACAATTTCACTTCTTCCTTTCTGAGTTGGATGACTTTTATTTATTTCTCTTGCCTAATTGTTCTGGCTAGGATTTCTAAAACTATGTTGAGTATAGAAGTAGTGAGACTGGCATCCTTGTCTTATTCCTTATCCTAGAGAAACAGCTTTCAACTTTTCACCATTGAGTATGATATCAGCTGTGGGTTTGACATATATAGCCTTTATTATGTTGTGATACATTCCATCTGTACCTAATTTGTTGAGAGTTTTTATCATAAAAGGATGTTGAATTATGCCAAATGCTGCTTCTGCACCTATTAAGATGATCATATGGTTTTTATCCTTTAGTCTATTAATGCGGTGTATCACATTTACAGATTTATGTATGCTGAACCATCCTTGTATCCCTGTGATAAATTCTACTTGATAATGGTAAATAATCTTTTCAATGTGCTGTTAAATTCAGTTTTCTAGTATTTTGTTGAGGACTTTTCCAGCTATGTTCATCAGGGATACTGGCTTGTAATTTTCTTTTCTTGTGATGTCCTTGCCTAGCTTTGGTATCAGGGTAAAGCTGGCCTCATAAAATGAATTTGGAAGTATTCCGTTTTCTTCAATTTTTGGAAGAGTTTGAAAAGAATTGGCATTAGTTTTTCATTAAATGTTTGGAATTCAGCTGACATCAAGTCCTGGGCTTTTCTTTGATGGGAGCTGTGTCCTTACTGATTCAATCTCCTTACTCATTATTGGCCCATTCAGATTTTCTATTTCTTGGTGGGTTCCATGTGTTAAGACATTTATCCATTTCTTCTAGGTTATCCAATTCATTGGCACATAATTGTTCATAGTAGTTTCTTATTTTCATTTCTGTGGTACTAGTTGTAATGTCTCCTCTTTCATTTCTGATTTTATTTGAGTCTTCTCTCTTTTCTCTTAGTCTAGCTATCGGTTTGTTTATTTTGTTTATCTTTTCAAAAAACTAACTCCTAGTTTTGTTGATATTTTCTACTGTTTTTCTTAGTCTCTATTTCATTTGTTTCTGCTCTAGTCTCTTTTATTTCCTTCCATTTACTGGGTTTGGGGTTAGGTTGGTAAATGAAAATAAATTCT
Source organism: Microcebus murinus (assembly GCF_040939455.1). NCBI lineage: Eukaryota > Metazoa > Chordata > Mammalia > Primates > Cheirogaleidae > Microcebus > Microcebus murinus. The sequence goes on along the minus strand of NC_134117.1, from coordinate 27,054,821 downwards.
TAAGCCCCTCACCAGAACAGACCCACTCTTAGCCAAGGTTGACCCCAGAAAAACCTTAACTGAGTTCCTGTCCATGAAGGGAAGGAGGTTGGGCATGCCTCGTTATACCTTCTCACTTTTGGAGTGTAGACAACAATTGACCAGCATCAATGTCAAAACAGAGATCATAAAACAGACAAAACAGATTCTTTGTAACAATATGATACTAAATTATTAACATTAACAGAACCTAAGGCCATGCAGGGCAAAGGTTAAATCATACCTGTAGGCCATCAATTTGCTTAACAGATCACTTGAGTCTGTATATTGTGACTTGTCTCTGATTAGCAGACTTCCTTATTTTAACTTAAAACACTCCAAGTATTTAGATAAAGCTTTATTTATTTAACCAATTCCAAATAAAAGTATCTTTAAGCCCACCTACTACCTGTAAGCCCCCACTTTGCAATATCTCCCCTTTTGGAGCCAAATTGATGTCTACCTTCCATGTATTGACTGATTTATGATTTTACCTACAATTCCTGTCTTCCTAAGATGTATAAAACCAAACTACAAACCAACTGCCTTGGGACCACTTACTTGAGACTTCTTTGATATGGCTCTTTGGGCTACAGTCACACACTTTGGCTCAGAATAAACTTTTTAAAATTATTTCACAGAGTTTGGGATTTTTTCCATTATCAATTTATGCTTCTTTCCTAATTCCTTGAAGTATAACATCAGGTTGTTCATTTAACATATTTCTTCTTTTCTGATATATATATATATATATATATATATATATATACATACATACATATAAACTTTCCTCTTAGAATTGGTTTTGTTGCATCCCTTTAGTTTTGGTACGTTGTGTGTCCATTCTTGTTAGACTCAAGAAACATTTCAAACTTGTCTTTTAATTTCTTCTTTGATCCATTGGTTGTTCAAGCACATGGTTCAATTTCCGTATTTGTGAATTTTCCAAAATTTCTCCTATTACTGATTTTTATTTTCACACCATTATGGCTGGAAATGATATGATTGTAGCTTCTTAAATTTTTTCAGACTTGTTTTGTGGTCTAACATATAATCTATCTTAGAGAATGTTCTGGGTATGATTGAGAAGAATGTGTATTCTGCTTCTGTTGGATGGAATGTTCTGTATAGGTCTATTAGGTCTATTTGGTCTATAGTGTTGCACATATTCAATGTTTCCTTATTGATTTTCTGTCTGAATGATATGTTCATTGATGCAAGTGGGTGATTAAAGTCCCTATTATTATTGTACTGAAGTTTATCTCTCTTCCTTCAAATATTTTAATATTTCCTTTATATATTTAGATGTGCCTATGTAAGATGCATATATATTTACAATTGTTATATCCTCTTGATGAACTGGCCTCTTTATCATGTAAAATCCTTCTTTGTTTTATTTTAAAGTTTTTGACTTAAAGTCTATTTTATCTGAGATAAGAACAGTCACTTTTGCCCTCTTTTGATTTCCATTTGCATGGAATATCTTTGTCCATCCCTTCACTTTCAATTTGTGCTTTCTTAAAGGTGAAGTGAGTCTCTTGTAGGCAGCATATAGTTGGGTCTTGTCTCTTCTTTAAAGCCATTCAGCCACTCTATGTCTTTTGATTGGAGAATTTAATTAATTTATAATCAAGATAATTACTAATAGGTAAGAAGTTACTATTGTCATTTTGTTAATTATTTTTTTTATTGTTTTGTAGAACCTGGGTTCTTTTCTTCCACCCTTGGTATCTTCCTTTGTGGTTAACTGATTTTCTCTAGTAGTATGCTTTAACTCCTTATATTTTATCAAACATCTTATAGTTATAACAAGCTATATTAAGCTGATTACTTTGATCATATAAAAAAACTCAAAACTTTTATTACCCCCCCATTTTACGTTTTAGATGTCACAATTTATATCTTTTTATATTGTGTAACCATTAACAAAGTATTATAGCTATTATTCTTTGTAAGTTTTTTCTTTTAACCTTAATACTAAAGATATACATAATTTATACAACACTTTTACAATGTTAGAGTATTCTGAATTTGACTGTGTACTTACTTTTTATTAGTGAATTTTATAATTTCATAAGTTTTTGTGTCACAACTTAGTTTCCTTTCCTTTTAGCTTGAAGAACTCTCTTTATCATTTTTTATAAGACAAGTAGGGTGGTGATGGACTCCCTCAGCTTTTGTTTGTCTGAGAAAGCCTTTATCTCACCTTTATTTCTAAAGGGCAGCTTTGCCACATACAGTATTCTTGGTTGGCAGTTTTTTCCCTTAACATCTTGAATATATCATCCTACTCTCGTAGCCTATAAGGTTTCTGCTGAGAAGTTCACTGCTAACCTTATTAGGACTCTCTTGCATGTGACCTGCTATAATTTCCTTTCTGTTTTCAGGATCCTCTCTTCTGTCCATGACTTTAAACAGTTCAATTATAATATATCTTGGTGTAGCTTTTGTGGATTGAATCTGATCGCAGACCTTCCTGTACTTGGATAATTATATCTTTCCCCAAATTTGTAAATGTTCTGCTATTTCTTTAAATCAGCTTTTTACTCCCTTATCTCTCTCTTTTCTTTTTTAAGCTCCTATAACTCAAACATTTGCTTTTTTGATACTAACTCATAAATTATGAAAGTTTTCTTCATTCCTTTTCATTCTCTTCCCTTTATTCTCCTTTGACTATATATTTTCAAATAACCTGTCTTCAAGTTTGCAGATTCTTTCTTCTACTTGATTAATTCTGCTGTTGATGTTCTCTACTGAATTTTTCATTTTCTTCATTGTATTATTCAGCTCTGGCATTTGATTTTTAAAAACAATTTCAATATCTATGTTAAATTTCTCATTTGGATCATTTATTGCTTTCCTAATTGCACTTAATTGTTTCTCTGCATTGTCTTATTCCTTAAAACAATTGTCTTGAATCCTTCTTCTGGCAGTTCATTATTTCTATTTCTTTGTGGTCAGCTACTAGGAGATTATCATATTATTTTGGTGGTGTATATCTCTTTGGTTTTTCTTGTTTCTTTTACCTCATATTGAGATCTGAGCATTTGAAGAAGAAGAAACTTATTAAAGTCTTTGCAGACTGGCTTTTTATGGGTAATCCCTTCACCTGTCAGTCCATCCAGAGATTCTAGGCAAGCTGTCTGGCATGGTCTGCAGGAAGCTTACTGCTGGAGTCTTTAGATAGGCTAGCCTAGATTAGCATGTGGGTGGGCCTGACACCTGGTTTCATAGGGTTAGGCCTAGATCCTGGACCCATCAGGGTGGACCTATTGATTGGATCTTCTGGGATGGACCTGGAAGATGGGTCCTTGAGGGGGAGCCTGAAGCCTGCATCCACACAAGCTGATCTGACATTGGGTGGGCCTTGAGCCTCAGTCTGCAGGGATCAGACAGGTGCCAGGATAGTCCTGGTACCTGGGTCCACTGGGACAGTCCTGGAGCCTGAGTCCATGGTGGCTAGCACTGAGGTAGGGCTGGGGCCTGGGGCAACAAGGGTGGGCCAAGGTTCTATGTCTATAAGGATGGTCCTGGAGCCTCAATCCATGGGGCTCAGCATAGTACAAAGGTCTGGACGCTTGGTCTTCTGGAGCTGAGGCCACAAGGGCTGGCTTGGAGGGTAGGCCTGCAGAGACCATTATGGTACTGGGAAGGCCTAGAGCCTGTGTACACAGGAGCTGGCCTTCTGTCTGAGACCAGGGTCTCTGTCCTGGTTCTAGAATGCAATTGTAACCTGGAGAGGGCCTGGATCCATCCTGGCTCTGATGAGTGTGAACCATCCTGGTTCTGGCTCTGAAACCTATAAGAGAATTGGGTTCTAGGGTTCCAAAAGTTGGCTTGGGTGGGCCTCGAGCCAGTATTTGTGGGAGCCAGCTTGGAGTTTTGATCCTTGAGTGCTGTCTTGATGACTAGGGCTTCAGGGACTTGGCTAGTGCTGGGGTGGCCCTGAAGCCTAGGGTGAACCTAGAACCTTAGTCTATGAGGGCTGGTCTGGTGCTAGGTCATTCCCAAAACCCAGGGCCACTGAGGTCAACCAGGTGCTATTGCCAGTCAAAAGCCTGAGGTTTCTTGAGTCAGCCTGGCATTGGGGCAGCCCAGAGTCCTAGTCTGCCTGGCAAGCCTGGAGCCTAGTTTTGTGGGAGCCTAGTATTGTAGAATCCTTTCTGGCACAAGACTGAGCTTGGAGGATCACTCTATGAGTAATAGCCTGTAGCCTGGGGCCACAGGGGCTGGCCTACTGTTAGGCAGGTCTGGAGCCTGTATTTACAGGGATTGGCCTGAAGATTGTATCCATGAGTGCTAGTCTCATGATTAGGGCTGCAGGGGCCAGTCTGGTGCTAGGGTAAGCCTAAAGCCTGGGATTATGGGTACCAGCCCACTGTTGGGGATGGTCTGAAGTCTAGGGCTACTGGGGCTAGCCTGGTGGTAGGGTAGCCCAGAGACTAAGTCCACCAGACAGAGCTAGAGTCTGGGGCTTTGGAGTCCAGTCTGGCACGAAGGTAGACCTGGATACTCAATCCATACATACCAGTCTGGAGTCTGAGGCCATGGGGCCTTATGTGGCACAGGGTTTTACTGAGGTAGATCTGGTATTGGGGTCCAAGGCAATATCAGATGCTCACTTCCCTTTCCTTCCCCCTAAAAAAGGATATCTCTCCACATTTTGCTGCCTTGAGTTGGGGAAGGGGTAATGCAAAACTGTCTTTCCTATCCTCCTCAGTGTGTTTTGTTTTTGTTTTGTTTTTTAATTTCTTTGCTATAGCCAGGTGCTTTAATCTCTCACTTGGTACCCTTAGGTCTTGTGAAGAAATTTTCATGTATGAATAAATGTTCAAATTCTTGTTTCTGCAGGGGATAAATGCTGGAAAGTCCTATTCTGCCATCTTGCTGACATCAGTTTGGACTTTAGTTAATTTTTTAACCAATTAATAATAGATGGCAGGCCAGATTTTGTCCAGGGGCCATAGTTTTCTGACTCCAGTCTGGGCTAATTTCCATATTCACAATAGGTCATGATGGTCTCCCACGGGCACAAAACAAAACATTTAAATAGATGACAAAATGAGAGCAAGTCAAAAGCCTGGGGTTTCTGGGGTCAGCCTGGCATTGGGGCAGGTTTAGAAACCACCTAGTCTAGCTTCTTACTTTACAACTGAGAAAGCAGGAGCAGTGAGGTTCAGTTTCTTACCCAAGGCCAACTAACTTGTAAGTGGTAGACCTAAAGCTGGGATTCAGGGTTCAAATTCCTAGCTAATGTACTTATGCTATACTATACTGCTGCCCTGTGCTCTTTCCCTATATACATACTTCCAAAGCACTCCAAAAACAAAGAAGCACTTTGGTAACTTAATTGACTTATACCCTCTAAAAAAGAAACTCTTAGTATACCTTCCTATTTTCTTCCCAGATATGATTTTTCTCCCTAAGTTCCTGCAACTGAAAGCTAGAACCTGCATTGCACCAGAGCCTAGGACTGACTCCTCACTGCTTTCCATCTCTTGATCTTGTTTACATGTGTTTTTCTACAAAAGTTTTAATGGAATAAGAGAAAACGAGTGCTTTAATTTCCCAATAAAATCTGTGCCCCAGTATGAGTCATTGTTTTCTTTTTTTACACTCAGAAGGGTAAAGCCTTCTGGTTTTAATAACTAATACTGCTGAGTTCAATAAAAAGCACTTAATTTAATTTAATCCAAACCTTGATCAATGCCAGCTTCCCCTGGAATTTTATCTTTGTTTTAATTTGAGTCTCTATGTTCAGAAAAATGAGAGGCCAAGAGGAAAGGAACAGAAGTCAATTAGCTTGTAGGCTTGTTTCTAGACAAAGGACATGAAAATACAAGATTGACAGGTAAACTCCAAGATTCTAATGTTTCTACCCCTCTGGACAATCTTTTCCTGGCTGAATTAATGTTTTCTTTAGTGCTGAATAAAGAAACTGAATAATTCACAGCACAATTTGGAAAATGTTTTGTAAATAAAGTATTCCAAAGACAATTAGCATCAGCTTTCTACACTAGAAATATATTGCCTTTAATGTGTTAATAATTAAGAGATATGCTACTGTAAAATTAGATACAGAAAGCCTCTTGAGTCAGTCTGTGTGAATACTAAAGCAGCCAACTTCAGTGTTCAGAGAAGTGGAATAGATATAGGGATTGAAATGGAAATATAATGGAGCACTCCTGAGGACAGTTTTAATAAACATTTCTTAAATGATCCATTTATTGTTGCAATAGTGTTCAGTCCTATATCTGAAAACATGCATCACTGCAGAAGATTTGCCATATACCATTAACTGACACTACTTTCTAATTTATACCTTAAAGTTCTACTCTCCTATCTAGTATGAACCAAAAACTTTGTACAGGTTTGAAATAATTATGAAAAAAATCTCCATTTTGGTTCAATTATGTAGTTTTTCAGTACAAAACCTTTTAGAACTACTCTGAAGGATCTTGAAAGAGGAATAAGCACCAGGGCCAGCTTTTAATCTCTCTTCAGAGCAAGGTTACTGGCAGCCACATGTCCTTGACACCATCCATAAGTACTGATTCAACCAAGGCCCAGAGAGACAAGGCAGCAGTCTCTTGTAGAATTCCAAACCTCAGTTCCTGTAGCACCTGGTTTTCCACAGGGATTTCACATCCAAGCTTGATAAAACTAAAATTCATAGACTATAGACTCTCAACCTGGGAGGAAACTTGGAGGGCATCTAAGCCAATGATTCACACACTTATGGATTTCATGGATCAGTGATATTTCAAAAAGAAAAATATTGGAGGCACCAAAATACTGTTGCTCAATTTTTTATAGTCATTTGATTTTGTGAAACAAAGATATTTAAAATGGCAACTACCATCAATTATAAACACCATTTCATAATGTTATAGACATTTTAATAACTAAATAACAAAAATGTAGCAAGGACATAAACTTGGAACTTAGAAATTAAATAAATTTAGCTTTGGAAAAACTCATCGTTTTGTTCTTATTTTCTTATTTCATCCTAAGCTTCTGAAAACTTCATCATAGACTGGCATTCATCTATAAACTGTTTTTTAGAACAATTAGCTAGTTCAACTTTTTTATCTATTGATGAAAACACTGGCTTCCTATGACATGAAGAGACTTGCCCAAAGAAATCAAACTGACTGATAGCAGATCTTAGATCAGAACCCAGACCTCTAAATTCTGAGTATGCTGCTTTTCCATTAATAGCAGATTATTTTACTTATTCAAGAAACATTTCTTGATACTAATAGAAAGGATAAGAAAAAGACCTCCTTAAGAATGGTATAGTCAGGGTAAAATAGGAAAGTAGGAAGAAGTTTGGAGAAAAGATAAGTAGCAACTCTAATTTAGATATGAATGTAATGTGCAGGCAGATGCAAATTGCTATGACAGTTTTAGAAAATGGAGGAACTTCATGATATCTTTATAGAAGAGCCCACATTTGAACTAGTTCTTAGGAAAAATGCAGTAAGGTCACTCATAGTAGAGTGAATGGTGTGAGCAAAAAGTTACTAGGAAAATAAGTTAAGGATCTCTGATGGAATATCAAGTATTTGAATTTAGACAAAGCTCAAAAGTAAATAATAAGGAAAGAGCCAGAAAAGTTGTTTAGGCATTTTAGTGAATGTTGAATGGCAGTTTTAAAAGTTTACACCAATGCATCTGGGGTAGGGCCTGAGAATTAATTTCTAATAAGTTCCTAGGTGATGTTGATGCTATTCATTTATTTATGAACCATAATTTGAGTAGCACTGTAACATTTAGATATGAATAGAAGACAGTCATGACCACTGAAATTTTTTGAGCAGGGGGGTGGTACACTACATTATTGTGTATTTATTCATTTATTTCAGACAGAAAAATGGAATTATCCAAAGACCAATTATTAATAGTAGACCCTTAGAACCGTCTCTGTTGTGATCATAGCTGTTCTCCAATAAAGAAATAATCCAAAAACTCAGTGATACTCTTTGGGGAATGAGATATGTTACTCTGCTTTAAGAGGACATCAAATGAAACATCCATAGTTCAAAGTAACAAAAAATAACATATACAAACCACTTTTTTAGAAAGCCAAAAGACAAGGTAGAAAATTAAATGTGTTTACTTGCTACCTCTTCGAAAATAGTTTAGTATGAAACCTTATAAAAGGTAAACAAAACATACTTGGCAAGAAAAATGCCCATGGAATCAGCCTGTTTAGTAATCTTCATCTTCTTTTATAAGTGGTGATAATGTTAACAATATGCCCTCCTGAGTTCAGGGGTATAAAAATAGGCTCATGAATTGCAGTGTTGTGGAAGAATTAGACTTGACTCCTATGATTCCAGAGATCAAACCTACTATAAATGGGTAGAAATTTTAAGGGAGGCAGTATATAGCTAAAGGTAAGAACTTGTTTTCAAATGCATAACTTTCTATTATGAATTTTCTATTAGTCTGTTCACAGATGACTGGGCATGTTCATGGTATGGGAGATCAACCTATCCTAGAAGCACTTCAGCAAAACTGATTAACAATTCGGCAGGTTTACTGCAAAGGGAAATAAAGGTAGTAGATTGGCCTAGACAACCTGTAAGAAGCCATCTAATGCCAAAGATCTAGGATTTCTTTCCCATCCCCCATCCCAACCCTCACCAGCCAAGAGTCAGTAAAAGATTAGTCAAATACTTCAGAATAGACATAAAACCCTTATGAGAATGAATATTAATTCCATAATTTCAGAATATTGACAACTCAACGATCATCAGTCATGCTTAACTGGGCTACCATTAGGAGTTGGGAATATGGACTCCTAAATATAATGTCCTTCCTTCAATAGAATGTTACTTTTCATTAAATTGATCTTTAAAGCCACTTTGGTGTATGTTTTCAATTTTTTTTGAGCACCTACTTCATGCCAGGCACTGTGCTTAGGTGTGGTCCTGAACTAAACATAACCTGGCATGAATGTGGAATGAAGCCTCTTTAACTTTAAAGACTCTTACTACCCTAGCAGAGGAAGACAGTAATAGTAAGGAGGAAATGTAGGAGTAGGCACCTACTTAATAGCTTCCCTGCCTAAGAAGAGCTCCTCACCACCTAACAGTTCATAAAACCCCATAAATAAGAATCCTTTCCCTTCATTCTTGAAAGTCTTGTGTCGACTTGTATTAAAAGCAAATATCCACTGGGAAGAGAAATAACTTAAAACTCCAGCAGCTCAATCACTTCCCCTCTTTGGATTTCAGTTTCCCCACCTGTAAATTAAGGGGTTTTGACCAGATGATCTCTGTCATCCGCTCTAGCTATGAAAATCTAGGACTTATTAGGCCTACAGCCCAGGGATTGGGAGCAGCTTGTGGCTGGGTTTTCAAGGCTGCCTAGAAACAGAGGTTGGAGTCATAAGCAACCTAAAGTACTTATAGAGATCAGCCCTCTCCTAACTCTGAAGTTATAGAGAAAGATTTAAATATGCCTCCAAGCCTCATGGGCAAATCACTCCCTTAGAGCTGTTGGACAACCTTTGGCTAATAAAGATTAAACAAATAAATATAAAAAATGGTTCTATCCAGCATCCTAAGAGGCCAATTTGCTGTTAATGGCGGTGTTTAGGCCCTAAAAGGGTATTAACTTACAGAGTAGTAAAGTCGCCAAACACAGCCCAGAGCTTTAAAAGATGTACAGGTGCCAAAATTAAGGGCCAAATTACCAATCTGTTTTAAATGATGGTCTGGGAATGCTCAATATGACAAGGAAAATGTATGACAAATAATATCTTCAATACAAATAAAAAGTTGCTTGAATTTATTAGAGGAAATGGGCTGCCTCTTGGGATGTCTTTTTTGCCCACTTCCCAAAGAGGTGATTTTTCAAAATCTATGTGAAGACATAGCTAATGCAAAATGACCCTTTAAGCATAAAATAAGCTCATTTTTAACTAAAACAGATTCCATGTCAGCATTTGCCAAAACCTTTGGGAACTTAGAAATTTCAAGGAAATGAACATTCTATCAGTATCAATACTAGGTGCTTTCATGATATGCTAAATGCTGCATTATTCAACATGTGCAAAAGCTTTAGACCAGAGTAAAGCCGGCTGCCTCTCTATTTACTGACAAGTTTAAAGAATTGCACTGGCAGCCCTGCTGGATGACAATAGAATGACTTCCTGTCAAGTAACCTCTATCCTCCAAGGTGACAGGAAATGGGTTTAAACACTGGTAATATCACTAATCAATTTGAGGGAGCACATGTTCCCAGCCTGCAATTGTGAAGTTTGGTTGCAATGTGTTAGCTGCTTGCTGGGCCATGTGATTCAGCATAATGACAGATGAAAGGAAAGGTCAGATTTACTAAGTGTTGAAGAGGTGTCATCAGAGTTGCATATTATTTCAAGATGTCCTCCACATCAGAGGTATCTCACATATAGGAGTCAATTTCTCCTGCAGATTCCTTCAGTTTCCCAATAACCCTTTATTGAAGCCCCCAAATTTATTTCAACACATGAAGAATTAGACTTTCTCTTATTCCTGATTGAGACCAAATAATATAAAGGTAATAGTCTTATCTTTATACGATCCTACTTTGGTCTTTAAGATAAGTGCTTATGTGCATATACTTTCTAGCTTTGCCACTCCACTCTTTTCAAGTTAAAATAGCCATATTTTCCTCAGAAGTTCATTCTAGTGCTTCCAGTACCTTGAGGTAGTTTTCCCCCTCTCAAATACAATGGCGTTTGTATACCTTTCAAAGAAGCACCATTAATTTTAATGCTAAGGAGGGTGTGAGAAAATATAACTTTCCCTTTATTTATAGAACAGGAAGGAACCTTCAGGATCTTCTCCCAGAGCCCATTCATATTATAGATTCATTTCTTCAGTCATAATTTTTTTCATAACTATTTTTGAGCACTTACTCTACGTAAGGCATTGTACTAGAAGTTACGATAATGAGTAGAACCAGACATGGTCCCTGATCTCTTGGAGATATTTAATTAAATAATCAAACTTTAAGTAATTATTCAAATAAATGTATGATTCATAAATTAAATACTCACACTTGTTAAGTAAATTAATTAACTATTCAATGAATGTATAGTCATTAACTGGGGATGAGTAAATAAATACTGAAAGGCAAAGTGACTTTCTAAGGTCCTACAGTAAGTCTGTTATAGAAAACTAATCTTTTGGCTCCCAGTTCAGTCTTCTTTTACTTTGTACCCCAGTGCATTTCAGGGTGCTTTCCCTGGACTGAAAGATGATTTGACATCTGCTTTCCAAGATAATTTCACAGTCGCTTCTCCAGAGCAGGGCTTTCCAAGTCTTTTTTTTTTTTTTACCTCCTACTGCAAGTTTACAATTCTTTACTCTTTGTTGAGGTACACTTACCTGGAGGAACGGCAGGGTATGCGTATGCTCATGTGTTTGTGTGTTGAGGGGGAGGGGAGGTTACCTAGAGGTGAACATCATAATGGAGGTCTCCTAAGCTTTGGTGAAGAACATACAAAACTATGCTAATGAAAAAAGAAAATAGCAGTGCTCACTTGGCTTTTCATGATCCCTGCCCCCAAAGAAAAAAAGATGTGCCTGGGGACAGGTAAGAGCAGGTATTCTAAGTCATTTTCTAGAATCACCACCAGATTTTGTCTTAAATATTGCCTGATAATATTAAGTTGGCCCAGCTTATAGGGCCAAAGAACAAAGAGGCCATGGATATGACCTGGCAAACTAGAACAGCTAATGATGGCAGAGGAGGATGCTTCTCGGCTATAAGAATAGAACAAGGGCCTTCTGAGGCATTCTCAAAAGTCAAAGTAGCAAGACTAGATAGTCCATTTCTTTCTTTCCAGATCTTAGAGGACACAGAAGTAAAGAACTTTCAACTATCTGATCTTTCCATTGAAAGCTTTACAGTTTCCTGTAAACTATAAAACTTTCTCCCATAAATACAACACATCTCACAGCTTAGATTTCTGTCTCCACAGGACAGAAGGAAGCTATTCTTAACACTCAACCTACAAATCATGTGCCTAATTAATATTTGTTGAATGCATAAATGGTGTGGACAGTGGCATCAATCTGCATTTGTGAACATTAATAATAAGAATTTATTGAGCATTTAATATGTAAGAGATAATATGTTAAGACTATGAATGCATCATCATACTTAATCCCAATAACACTATAAAATAGCTAATATTATTAGTCCCATTTCATAGATGACAAAAAGGAAACTTAGAGATGGTTACTCATATATCAAAAGACAAGAGCCAGGATTTAAACATAGATATGATTCACTTCAAAGCTCATGCTCCTGATCACCATATTTATTGCCTCCTTGAAGGTCTAGATAGGACAAGATTTAGAGCTTCTTACTAAAGGGTCCTACTCTGAATTAATTAGAACATTTTCAGCAGCAAATAACATGAAAAAAGTAATAATAATATAATAACACATAAATGTAATATCTTACATAAGAAGAGAAGGCTTGAAGTAAGGTGTTTTTAGAGTTGAATAATTCAGTGGCTTGGTGATATCTTTAATGATACAAGTCCTTTCCAATTTCTGCTCTGCTGAACTTAGAGTGTTGGCTTTTATCCTAAGGCTTATCCCTTAAGAGTAGCAAGATGGCTACAATGGCTGCAGGCATCATCTCCTCACAAAGTCTAGAGGCAGAAAAGGGGCTTTTTTCCCCTGTGCATTTCTTTTAAAAATGAAGAAATCTTTCCCAGAAGCCCTACAGTTGACTTCCATTTTTCACTTCTTTGGCCATTCCCAAACCAATCATTGGTAAACAGATTAAAATCATCATGATTAACTTAAAGTAATCGCGATCTGCCTACCTAAAGTTGGGAAAGAATCAAACTCCCCTAAAACACATATATGTCTATTCCTGAAGAAAACTGAGGCCCTTTTATAAAGGAAGAGGGGTGAAAATGGCTGTTAGGTAAGAAACTAATAGTAACAGCCACATACCCAAACCAAATCATAAGTGAAACTAGAAGCTATATCAACTGAGGCATTTTTCTAACCACTGCCAAATACTAGTTGACAAATGCTTTCAAATCTAGTTATGTTCAAAGGCAAATCAGTAATCAATTCCAATCTTCTAAGCTTTGGGAATAAGTGGAAATTGTAGAAGCAAACAAAATAATCAGTTTTCCACCCATCTGATGTTAAAGGAAGAAATCCACGGTTTCTTTCTGAGTCTAAAGTCCAGAATTTACAATGTTCTAGAAGCAGCTCTTATTTATGAAGCCCTTCTTCAGTCATTTAATGAACACAAAGACAAGCACATATTACATCAATGAAAACAAACCACAGATCACATCCCAGAAATATTACATCATGAATTCAGACTATAAGCATACAATTTACTAGCATTGTATGCAATTTACTAGCATACAATGTACTAGGATTCCAATTTCTCTCATCAATACTTGTTATTTCCACTTTTAAATTATTGTTATTATGGTCATCCTAGTGGATGTGAAGTGATATTTCATTGGTTTTAACGTGTGTTTCCCTAATGACTAATGATATAAAGTATATTTTCATGTGCTTGTTATTTTTCGTTTTGTTTTGTTTTTTACAGATGGTCGTTTTTTTGTTTTCTTCCAGTAAACCAACCTTATAAATAACTGGTAGTTTTGTGACTTCAAGATTCAAGAGCTTAAAAAAATAAATTTTTTAAAAATTTGTTCTTCACATACCCTCTCCCTATAGATTAAGTTGTTTTTCTCTCAGTCAAAATGGTAAGAGCACACATTCCAGCACTTCCCAGTCTTTTGACTTTCTTTGATGTATGTCCAGCACGGGGCTAACCAAATACAAAGAAAGAGGTGCAAGAAACCAGAGACCTAAAAAACCAAAGAGCAGATTTGGTTGGGAAGAAGAGTAGGAATGGGGAAAAATAGGAATCTATGAACTAAGATGAATATGGAAGAACACTCCAGTTCCAGTCTATGTCTCTATTTTACATCTCTGTAGAGTTTCATTGATGTATAATATAACCAATATATAATAAACAGCATATATTTAAAATATACAATTTGATAAATTTTAAAACATATATGTGCCCCAGAAACCATGACCACAGTCTAGGTAATGAACATATCCATGACTGCTGAAAGTTTGCTTCTGATCCTTTGTAATGCTTCTTTCTTATCTCCAAGAAACCAGTGATCTCATTTCTATTGCTGCATTCATTTGTAATTTGTACAATTTTACATAAATTGCCTAATTTTCAGTATAACTTATTTAAATAATTAATTTATCTTAGTAAGTTTTTGCTGAATATATTTTGAAGCTCTGTTGTTACACGCACCCAAATTTAGGACCATTGTGTTTTCTTGGTGAATTGATCCTTTTATCATTATATAAAACCCCTCTTTATCTCTGGTTATTTTCTTTGCTGAAGTCTCCTTTGGCTGATATTAGTGTAATCTCTCCAGCTTTCTTTTGATGATTGTTTCTAGAGTATAACTTTTTCCTTCCTTTTATTTATTTATTTTTTGTTGTGGTGGTGGTAAAAAACACATGACGTAAAATTTACCATACCTATGCTCCTCCTTCATTTCTGATCTTCCAAGTTTCCTTCTGGTGCCATTTCTCTTCTGTCTGAAGAACTTCCTTTAGCAATTCTTTTAGAAGTGGTCTCCTGGAAATAAACTGTTGTCATCAATCTGAGAATGTCTATTTCACCTTTATTCTGAAGGATATTTTGACCTGATATAAAATTTGCAATTTATAGTTCTTTTCTTTCAGCACTTAAAAAATGGTGTTCTATCACCACAGTTGCTGATGAGAAATCTGCAGTTATTTGAATTGTAGTTATCTTATAAATCATTTTCCTCTGGCTGCTCTCAAGATTTTTTCATTGCTTTACATTTTCAGCAGATTAGTTATGATATGTCTGATGCAGATTTCTTTTGCATTTATACTATTTGGGGTTCTGTGAGCCTCTTGAATTTACAGCTTTATGTCTTTCAAAAAATTTGGTAAGTTTCAGGTACTAGTTTTTTAAATATATGCCTATACTGTGCTTTTTCTCCTCTCTCTCTCTAAGACACTGATAACACAAGTATTATACCTTTTGATAATGATGCCCAGCCCCTGGAGATCTATTAAATTATTTTTCAATCTTTTTTCTCTCTGTTGCTCTCTCTGTTGCTCAGATTGGATAGTTTATCTTGATCTATCTTCATATTCACTGACACTTTCATTTGTCATCTCCACTCGTCTACTAAACCTCTGACATTATTTTTTTTAGTTATTGTACTTTTCAGTTTTAAATTTTCCATTGCTTCTGCTTTATATTTCCCATTTCTTTACTGAGACAGCTTTAAATTTCCCATTTCTTTACTGCTTCTGCTTTATATTTCCCATTTCTTTACTTCCTTTTGTTTTAAGAGTGTTCATGTTTACTTGTTGGGGCATTATTATAGTAACTACCTTAGAGTTTTTGTCAGATAATTCCAACATCTGCATCACCTTATTTTTTGAATGTTATATGTTTTATCCAACCCAATTGAGCTTTTCCTCACTCTTTGTATGCCATAAATTCAGATCAGCCTTCTTTGGGTTATAGTCTCAATGACAGTTCTATTTTCAAAGTTTTTGTAGTGCCATTTAAATATGTTGTGTGTTTGTGTCCCCCACCCCCAGCACTGGATCAGTGGTCTATCTCTTGGTGAAATTTTCAAAGTTTTTTATATGGTGTTTAGGATGAGAGCCATGCTTGCCCAGCTCAGAATGAGCCCTGGAGTGCATAAACAACTCAGCTACTTTCACAGGCTCCTTCCACTGGGAACCAGTCTGATTTTTTTGATGCTTACTTTTTAGTTTTGTTAAAAGGTCGCAAAACAATAAATGTTGGCATGGATGTGGACAGATAGGAAGACTCATAAACTGCTGGTGGGGCTACAAACTAGTACAACCTCTGTGGAAAGCAATATGGAGATACCTCAAAGAGCTACAAGTAGAACTACCATTTGATCCAGCAATCCCATTACTGGGCATCTACCCAAAGGAAAAAAAAGACATTCTATAAAAAAGACACCTTCACTAGAATGTTTATAGCAGCACAATTCACAATTGCAAAGATGTAGAAACAACCCAAGTGTCCATCAATACATGAGTGGATTAATAAAATGCGGTATATATGTATACCATGGAGGTTTACTCAGCCACAAAAACATGGTGATATAGCACCTCTTGTATTATCCTGGATAGAACTGGAACACATTCTACTAAGTGAAGTATTCCAAGAATGGAAAAACAAGCACCACATGTATTCACCATCAAATTGGTTTTAACTGATCAACACTTAAGTGCATATATAGTAATAACATTCATTGGGTGTCAGGCAGATGGGGGGAGAAGGAGAGGGGTATATACACACCTACTGGGTGTGATTTGCACTGTCTGGAGGATGGACACGCTTGAAGCTCTGACTCAGGTGGGGCAAGGGCAATATATGCAACCTAAACATTTGTACTCCCATAAAATGCTGAAATTTAAAAAAATAAAATAAAAAGGACCAGAGCAACATTTGGCCTAATACTGACTTTGTCATACCAACAAGGGAATATCCTTTTTAGTAATTTGTCCAATGTCCCATTAATTATTAATATGAAGTTTTTCGCTCTAGCTGGTGACAATATAAACTATTCCCAGACCTGTACAAATCCTCCAGATTGTTCCCTCTGCTTCTTTTGGATGGACATTCTCTGGCCTCAGACAGTTTCATTACATACAATACAGGTCAGTAATCATCTGAAGACTCAATGGGGACCCTCTGAAGATCTCTGAAGCTCTTTCTGTGTACAGCTGTGAACTCTCTAGCCGCCTTGGTTTTCCTGGACTTCTAGTTCCATCTCCTCATTTCCGGAAAACCACTGGGCTCAGCCTTGGTTCTTGCTCCCTACATGGAAATCTGCCCATTCTCTCTAAGCAGTAAGATGGTACAACTGTAAAGTTTATTTTGTTTGTTTCCTCTCTCTCAGAGATCACTGTCCTGTAGTGCCTAATGTGCTTTCTTCAAACCCATTATTTCATATATTTTCTCCAGTATTGTAGATGTTTCAAATGGGAAGGTAAATCCAGTCTCTATTACAGTACTGTGGTCAGAAGAAGTCCTAAGTATCTTTTAATAGCAAGCTCTATGTTCTGACCATGAAAAATGGTAATATGTAGATGAAGGTCGAGAATGACAGTGAACTGAAGTCAGAATGTTAGGCATCCAGATAACGTATTCTAAAGTGCAATATAACAGCAAAAATCAGGTAAAGTCACAAAAGAAGCTACAGTAAGTACAAAATACCAGCTGAGGTCAGCAAAGATTCAGAAAGAAAATGAAGATAAGAAGGTATGGACTTTCAATGAGAAAATGACAGATTAATGATCTGGAAAATGTCCCCACTACAATGATTGTTCTATGAGAACAAGGATTTTATCTTAGTCACTGATGTACAAGCTAGACACTGTTTCTAGGTGCTCAATAAACATTTGTGTTGAATGAATATTTGTTGAATGAAAATAGGTAAGGCTAACACCACATTCCCTATGAAAAAAATGGAAATGAAGGAATGAAAGTTACATAGAGAAGAGCTATCTATTTTATATTAAAGCTAGTTTTTGGTTAATTTGAGCAGCTGAAGGGGAAAATAAGAATGTTTCCAATAAGGAGGAATTTACCCATAATAGGACAAGACAACTTGAAAGAATCTCATTTCTTCCTTAACTTCCCAAAGCTTAAGAGGGAATAATAATTTCTAGGATGTTTTTCAATTATACGATGAATTCAGAACTAACATATGGTAGCTGAATTTTCTCATTCTTTGTTCTAAGGTGACCAAGGAGATTAATGTACTGTTTTGTTTTAAATAGTCTAGTTCTTTGAACCTTCAATATTAAGTACAAACAACCAGTATGTTAGGGATAAACATACATTAATACAAAATAAAAGGCAGAATACAAATACTGAAAACAAATCATCAAAAGCTGATTTTCAAGTATGAATAATTGTCTGTGTGTGGACACATGTCCATAGTCCTAATTTTTCTACTCCAATATTAATCTCTTGTAGTATCTCCTGAGAACCTAAATTTTATACTAGGTCTTAAAGGAATGAAAAAAAATCAGAAATTCTCTATCCCAATGAGTTAATAAATACTTAAATCTCCATAATATGTGCCACAGTCTTCTCTATGAGATAGACAAATCCCTTCCTATTAAGAGAATAAGAGGATGTTGCATGTAAGAAGATAGAATTTTACCTGGGATTTGAAAAATACTTGAACTCTCAGTAGGCTAAAATGGACTTGTGTCATTACTTCTTGAGGTAGATGGGAAAGAATTCTAAGTAGAGGGAGGAATTCAAGTAAACAAAAAGATACTAGTTGTAAGGACCAGAAAACAACCAGTTTTGATAATATTTAGATTATTATAGGGTAATATAAGGAAACAAAGCAGAAAAGGTTGAGAAAGTCCTCAAATACAATTATAAACAGTTTGTACTTAAGTCAGTAGGTTCATCTCTAAAATAAATGTGGTATATCGGCAATGAAAAAAGAAACTGGCTCAGCACTTTTTAGGCTTATGTCAAAAATGCCAGAAGTTCAAAGTTGGCAAGCTATTAGTGATTTTTATTCCTGGAATTTCCACTACCTTAAGCTTGAGAACAACCACAATATTCACAAAATATGCATGAATCAACCCAAGCTTTTAGTTTTAGTTTGCATGTCTACATCAATCACACCACATATATCTCGCCCAAGTATAAGCACAATAATCTTAATCTCCACTTGTCACATCATAAATATGCCATTTTAAAGGTGTTTTTCACAGATACTGCTGAATGTTTGGAGCACATCAGTAAGAAAGTGAGAAACAGCTGTTGTATCTAGATTTAGCAGACACAAATTTGCACATAGGGCAATGTTTAGCAGCCTGTGCCATTACTTCTTGAGGTCATGAGGTCCCCTTCTGTTCACTCCCTACTTAAGGAAAGAGGTGAAAAAAAAATCACCAAATAAGAAATCACAGGTCCATGAAAGCAAAAAATCACACCCTTATTCAATAATTAAAACTTAACAATGTTCAAAATGAATTCCATGAAACTCTAAGGATTCCACTGAAGTACCTCAGGATCCCCACATACTCCCTCCCCCATCACTTTCAAATTCATGTTTACATATTAGTTTTAAAAAACCTATAGTAGCAAGGCATGGTGGCTCACACCTGCAACTCTAGCACTCTAGGAAGATGAGGTGGGAGGATTGCTTGAGCTAAGGAGTTTAAGATAAGCCTGAGCAAGAGTGAAACCCCCATCTCTATTAAAAGTAGAAAAATTAGCCTAGTATTGTGGTACATGCCTATAGTCCCAGCTACTTGGGACTTGAGGCAGGAGGATCACCTGAGCCCAGGAGTCTGAAGTTGTACTAAGCTACAATGATGCCATTGCACTCTACCTGGGAAAACAGAGCGAGACTCCGTCTCAAAAAAAAAAAAAGAATAAAGAAAAACCTATAGTGGATGAACACAGAAAACAGAAGAATTATTTTGATACATGTATTAGTTTTTATTGCTGCTATAACAAATTGCCACAAACTTAGTAGCTTAAAAAATACAAAGTTTTTATCTGACATAAATGGAAGTAAGAAGTTTGAAATCAATCACACTGGGGTAAAATCAAGGTGTTGGAAGGGCTGCATTTCTTTCTGGAAGCTCTAGGGGAGAGTCCATTTCCTTGCCTCTTCCACCGTCTAGAATCTGTCCACATTTCTTGGCTCATAATGCCCTTCCTCCATCTTCAAAGCCAGCAACAAGTCAAGTCCTGCTCAAATCACAACTAATCTCTCTAACTTACTCTTCTGCCTTGGTCTTCCACTTTTAAGGATCCTTGTGATTACACTAGGTCTATCTGAACAATCCAAAATAATATCCCTATTTTAGGGTCAATTGATTTGCAATTTTAACTCCATCCAGCCTAAGTTCCCCTTTTCCATATAAGGTAACATATTTACAGGTTCCCAGGAATAAGAGCGTGGATATCTTGGTGGAGAGGGGTTATATTATTCTATCTACTACAACACTTAAGTTTCAAAAAAGGCATGTAAGAAAACAACAAAGAGCATAAATTTGATTGAAAATACATATTTCATATACATGAATAGGAAAAGGTCTAGAAAGATATGTAAAAATATGGTTATCACTAGGTGATAGAATGGTGTTTTCTATTTCCTTTCTTGCAATGAAAAATCTGTTCATGTCTTTTGACCACTTTTTAATGGGCTCATTTGTTTTTTCTTGCTGATTTGGTTGAGTTCCTTGTAAATTCTGGATATCAGTCTTTTGTTGGATGTATAGTTTGCAAATATTTTCTCCCAGTCTGTGTAGGTTGTCTATTTACTCTGTTGATTATTTTCTTTGCTGTGCAGAAACTTTTTAGTTAACTAATTAGGAAATAAAAGGCATTCAAATCAGAAAAAATAGGAGGCTGAACTATTTCTGTTTGCCAATGATATGATCTTTTGTCCAGAAAACCCTAAAGACTCCTCTAAAAGACTCCTATAATTGATAAATTATTAGGTTACAAAATTAATATACACAAATCAGTAGCATTTCTAAATACTATGACAGTCAAGCTGAGAATCAAATCAAGAACTCAATACCATTTACAATAGCTGCAAAAAAAATAAATAAAATACCTAGGAATATACTTAACCAAGGAGGTAAAAGATCTCTACAAGGAGAACTACAAAATACTGATAAAATAAATCACAAATGACACAATGGAAAAACATCATAGGCTCATGGATTGGAAGAATCAATATTATTAAAGTGCCCATTCTGCCCTAAGTGATTTACAGATTCAGTGCAATTCCTATCAACATACCAATGTTATTTCTCATAGAATTAGAAAAAAACAATCCTAAATTTCATATGGAATTTTAAAAAGAGCCTGAATACCTAAAGAAATCCTAAGCAAAAAGAACAAAACTGGAAGCATCACATTATCGGACTTCAAATTACACTATAAGACTATAGTAATCAAAACAGTGTTATATTGGTATCAAAGTAGACACGTAGATCAATGGAACTGAATAGAGAATCCAAAAATAAAACCATATACCTATAATGAACTGATTTTTTGACAAAGTAGACAAAAATCTACACTGGGGAAAGGACACCCTATTCAATAAATGGTGTTGGGAAAATTGGAGGGCCACATGCAGAAGAATGAAACTGAATCACTATCTCTCCCCATGTAAAAATGAATTTACTCAAGATGATTAATGACTTAAATATAAGACCTGAAAACCATAAAAATTCTAGAAAAAATCATAGAAAAACTATTCTGGACATTGACTCAAGGAAAGAATTTGTGACTAAGACCCCAAAAGCAAATACAGCAACAAGAAAAATAATTAACTGAAAGTATATAATCTTCTATCATTAGTCATCTGGTCAAGATTTAATAGTAATAAATTTTTTTCAAATCTTTGAAACAGTTAGTTAGAAAATGTTTAGCATTAGTTCATAAAGTTTAGAATTTCATGGAAATGATTCTCCTTAACATGCCAACTGCCTATGTATTTTTTAAAAGGTAACACCATACATTTCTTATTTGATGACATTCACATTTCTACGAGTAATTAAGCAAACATGCAGCAGCATGTTAAGTGAAAAATGGGAACGGGCTGATTCCAAATAGGTGCAGCCAATTATCATAATCTAGCCTTTTCATTTAAAAACAAATAAACAAATAAAACTTTCATTTTCTCCACAGATTTTAAGATCTTAACAACATATAGGTAATGGGAAGTCCCAGAAATCCTTGGGAAGTATTTTCTTATCCTCTGTACTTGCTAAGACAGCTGCTTCTTTCTAGCTATAGAGAGTTGTGAGTTTCCACTGTAAAACTTCAAGTGAAATCAGTAATTTTTGAAGAGAATGTGAGAACAAGTCCTAGGCTTCTCAAATGTATTTACAGGCTTTACCGGTTGAATATTTGGAGAAGTCAAAACTTTAATCAGTGTTAAAATATAGGTAACTATTTAAATTTCTACCAAACAGTATATATCATAAGCTGTTTCTCAGCTTGAGGATTATCTCAGTTTTGTATAATTCAGTTGTTGCCAAACACTTCTGGGATCACCCAAAAAGCACATTTTCAGAACTTAATACCATTTTTTAAGAATTGAGATTTGAAGTTTCATGAAAAGCACTAGCAAAGTCCTATTTGAAAAATGGATATCAAATTGACCCCAACGCAATCTGTAAAGTAGGATTTAAAGTAAGATAGAAAAACAAGAAGGTAATGAGACCTCTGTACTGTGCTGAGAGGCTGCCAAGCCATTTTCAAGACAGAGGGCTTGGAGTCCTATCCAGATTCAATGGATTTTGAGTTATATATTCCTAGAATCACTAAAATGTTGAAGTTAGGCGAATAGGCTTATTAAGTCATCTATTGTTCTTCTGGTGTTTGTTAAAAGTTTTGCTTTAGGTGTCTCCTGAATGGGCAGCTTTTACATTATTACTCATCTTTTGACTATTGAGATTTTTTTGGTTAGACTTGAGTGTATTTCAAAATTAGATGACCCAGAAGGAAAGTGTATGTGGACTAAAAATAACTTAAGAATAATTAGTTAGGAAAGGGGAATTCACAATTCTGAACTACCAAAAAAAAGGCACGTATTCTAAGTCATTGGTAGTTCACATTAAAGTATCATCTAGGTATCTGTTTCCCAGGTTAATAATGTTTCTCCATTGAGACTATCTCTCTGAGGGTAGGATCTATATCTCCCTCTTCAGATATCAAATGAGCATTTTAAATGCTAAAGATCTTATTATTGTCTCCTATTAAGAAATGATACAATGTTTTTAATTCTGTTTGTCAAATTCCTCTCTATGCAATGAGGATGAATAATACTCCTCCACACACACGAGTTTTTTTATGATTATGCAAAATAACATATTTGAAAGCTCCTATCATAGTGCTACTTTATATAGGCACTCAAACATTTGTGGAATCTAAATTTGTTTACAATGAACCACTCCAACTTATAAACAAGTTGTTTTATACATGTCCATATATAAGTTGGTTGTTTCACAATGGGTAAATAGAACTAGAGGCAGACATTCAGCTTCTTTGGCATTCCAAGATGCTTCCCAGAAAACCCACTCTGGTCCCACATCATGGGAAACACAGCAGGTCAGGTAGAAACAAAGCAAGGAGGCAGAGATCACAGTGACCAGCATGCAGATCCTGGTGGTAGCTCTGTGTACCTGCCAGCAGTGGCACCTGATCAGAGATAACAGCCAATAGCACAGCCCACTAATAAAGCTGAGCTGGTTACTCCCAGAACTGATGGGAAGTTCTACCTCGCTTGAATCCCTAGATGGTTAACCTCCAGGCCCAGTCTCAGACCCCACCTCAAGGACCCACCTAGGGAGAGAGATGCCTGCTATATAGAGGAATTCAAACATCACTCCATGTAACCTTAAAGCCCCTCTCCATTCAGGGAGAGGAAATGGCCACCACAGCACTTTTCCACAAAAAGCAAGGCTAGTTCTGCTACATTTGGGAGTTAAACAACTCTTTGTATGCATCAAAGCCCACCCCAAGGTCCCACCTACATATGGAGGCAAACCACAATTGTGTATTTCTACAAAGCATAGCACCTGGTTCTGTCCATTCCAAGCATCAACTCTGCTTAACTTTGGAGCCCAGCCTACAACTTCATTCCAACTGCAGACCTCAAATACTGATATCACCTGGCCAGGGAATATACCCTGTGGTCCAGCCTGATAAAAGGTGAACTGTAATAACTAGACAGCAATTCTGTCTGAAATTTCAGAGTTCAGCTAGAAAGGAGAGCCCAGCCAGAAGCTCCACCCAAATTCATAGCCAAGGTAGTGGCCCAGCTGCCTGAAGTTCTGCCTGCCTGGGGTTGTTACAAGCTGGTCCATCCAGAATCACAGGCTAGACCAAATACTAACAGTCTATACCTACCAGAGAACACCTGTCATAGATAAAAGAGGTGGCTGTCTCCTCAATTATGCAGACACCAATGCAAGGTTATAAGAATTACAAAGAATTGAGGATTCATGACACCTCCACAAGAAACAAATGAAGCTCTAACAATGGACCCTAAAGAAATGGAAATCTATAAAATGACTGACAAAAAATTCAAAATAATCCTCTTGAAGAAATTCAGTGAACTACAAGAATATACAGATAAAAATTAATATTAGGTAACAATAATTTAGATAACAATAAATGAACAAAATGAGAAGTTTGACAAATAGAAACAATTAAAAAAACAGAAATCCTAAAGATGAAAAATACAATGACTAAGTGAAAAATATAATAGAAATCTTTAACAACAGGATCAATCAAGCACAAAAAGAAACAGTGAGGTCAAAGACAGAACATTTGAAATTATACAGAGGAATAAAAAGAAAAAAGAAGGAAAAAGAATAAAGAAAGCCCATAGGAATTATGGGACACCAGAAAGAGACCTAAATTTTGCATAATGGAAATATTAAAAGGAGAAAAGATAGAAGGGGCCACAAGCATACTTAAAGAAATAATGGCTGAAATTTTCTAAATCTAAAGAAAGATGACAACATCTAGGTACAGGAAGCTCAAAGGTCACCAATCAAATTCAGCCCATAGAGGAATTCACCAAGGCACAAAACAATTATACTATCAAAAATAAAAGACAAAGAAAAACTTCTGAAAGCAGCAAAAGATAAATAAACAATCACATACAAGGAAATCCAAATACAACTATAAGTCTGTAAGTGGATTTCTTAGCAAAAAACCTGCAGGCCAGGAAAGAGTGGGATGATATATTCAAAGCATTGTAGGAAAAAAGCTGTGAGTCAAGAATACTGTATATAGCAAAACTATCCTTCAGAAATGAGGGAGAAATAAAAACTTTCCCAGAAAAAAAAAAAAAAAGGCAAGGAAGTTCATTACCACTAGATATTACTAAAGAAAGTTCTTTACCAAAAGGTCACTACTTAATAATATAAAACATGTAAAAGGCCAAAACTTAGTGGTATAAGTAATACAGAGTCATATTCAGATTGCTCTGGACTGCAATGGTGGTGTGTAAAGCAATTTTATCTCTGGTATGATGGTTAAAAGACAAACCTACTAAAAAAAACTATAGTGAAAATAAATTTTCAGTGAGTACAAATTACAAAATGATGCAAATTTTGACATCAAAAACATAAAACATGTGCATGGGGGGTAAGTAAAAGTAAAAAGTTGTATGCTATCAAAGTTAAGTTATTATCAGCTTGAAATAGTCTGTTATAAGATGTTTTATGTAAACTTTATGGTAAGCACAAGGCAAAAATCTATAGTAGTTGCACAAAAAGTAAATAGAAAAGATTCAAAGCACACTATTACAAAAAAAAAACCAAACCAAAACAAAAAAAACCCACCAACCACAAAGGATGACAGCAAGAAAGAAAGAAAGAAAAAAAATTATCTATAAAACAACAATAAAACAAATTTTAAAATGCAGTAGCATGTCCTTACATATCAATAAATATATTGAATGTAAATGGATTAAATTCTTCAATAAAATACTCCAATCAAAAGACAGAGTGGCTGAATGGATAAAGGATAAAACAAGACCCAACTGTATTCTTCCAGTAAGAGACTCACTTTACCTTTAAGAACAAATAGACTGAAAATGAAGGAATGCACAAAGCTTTTCTGTGCAAATGGAAACCAAAAGAAAAACAGGGGTAGCTATATTCATATGAGACAAAAAAAACTTTAATTCAAAAACTGTAAAAAGAGACAAGGTCACTACATAATGGTAATGGTGTCAATTCATCAAGTGGACATAACAATTACAAATATATA
Source organism: Microcebus murinus (assembly GCF_040939455.1). Taxonomy (NCBI): domain Eukaryota; kingdom Metazoa; phylum Chordata; class Mammalia; order Primates; family Cheirogaleidae; genus Microcebus; species Microcebus murinus. The sequence goes on along the minus strand of NC_134117.1, from coordinate 27,028,913 downwards.
TGCAACCAACATTGGAACACCTAAATATATAAAGAAAATATTAAAGGATCTGAAGGGAAGGACAAATTGAAATATAATAGTAAGAGGGAACTTCAATACCCAACTTTCAACAATGGTCAGATCATTCAGACAGAAAATTAATAAGGAAAAATTGAACTTGAAATCACTTTAGACTAAATAGACCTAACAGACATATTAGAACATTCCATCTGAGAGCAACAGAACACATATTCTTCTCAAGTACAGATGGAACATTCTCCAGGATAGATCATTTGTTAGGCCACAAAACAAGTCAAAACAAATTCAAGAAGATTGAAAGCATATCAATTATCTTTTCTAACCAAAATGGTCTGAAACTAGAAATCAATAACAGTGGAAATCTTAAAAAAGGCACAAATATATGGAAATTAAAAACATGCTCCTGAACAACTGTATTAGTCAAATTTCTCCAGAGAGACAGAACCAATAGGATGGATGGATGGATGGATGGATGGATGGATGGATGGATGGATGGATGGATACAGAATATATTCTCTTACCACAAAATGAAATTGAAAATCAATAATAATGAGGTATCTAGAAAATATCCTAGTATCTGGGCAATAAATAACATTTCTAAATAATCCATTGATCAATAAAAAACATCATAAAAGAAACTAGAAAATATTTTAAATTGTATAATAATAATATAACATATCAAAACTTGTGTAAAGTAGCCATAATAGTGTTTGAAGGTGGAATTTATAGCTTTAAATGCCTATATTAGAGGAAAATAGATAGATTTAAAATCAATGATCTAAGTTTCCACCTTAAGAAGCTAGAGAAGGAAAAGAAATTAAATTCAAAGTAGGCAATAAGAAAGGAATAATAAAGATTATAGCACAAATAAGCAAACAGTAAAACAAATTAACAAAATTCAATGTTTTTCTCTTAAAGGATTAATAAAACTTATAAACACCTAGCAAGAATACTTAAGAAAAAAGATAACACAAATTAACAATACCAGGAATAATAGAGGAATGCCACTACAGATCCTACAGACATAAAGAGGATGATACAGGAATATTATGAGCAACTTTATGTCAATAAATTTGGCAACAAATAAAATGGGCAAATTCATTTAAAAAAATACTACAACTAATAAAATTGACTCATGAAGAAATAAAAGATCTGAGTAGCCCTATATGTATTAAAGAAACTAAATTTAATTTTTAAGATTCCCACAAAGAAACTTTAGGCCTAGTTGGATTCACTGGTGAATTATATCAACCTTAAAGGAAAACTTAACATCAATAGCATATAAACTCCTTCAGAAAATAGAAGATAAAAGAATGCTTCCACCTCATATTATGAGACAGTTTAACCCTGATACAAAAATCTGATGAAGAAATCAATCTGATAAAAAAGGAAGTTATGGACAAATAGCCCAAATCCTCAACTATATAATTAAGTGAGAGAAAGGATAACCTTTTCAACAAATGCTACAAGAACAGCTTAAAACACATGAGAAAAAAATGAACATTAATCTCACCCTAAAAGAATTAATTAATATGAAATGAATCATAAACCTCAGTGTAAAAGCTAAAGCTATAAAATGTATAGAAGAAAATCAGGAATACATTTTTTATAGCCTTGGGAGTAGAGAAAGATTTCTTAAATGGGACACAGAAAATAATAGCCATGAAAGAAAATATTGATAAATTAGACTTTATCATAATTAAAACCTTTTATGCCACAAAACTGAAAACAAGTTAGAAGTAAACATGAGAAAGCATGTACAAATTGTGGGATATTTGTACAGTGGAAAACAACTCAGAAAAATTTTTTAAATGAACTACTGATACATGCATCATATGAATAAGTGTTGGGAACATTATGTTAAGCTTAAAAAGCCAGACACAAAAGAATACATAAGAAGTACAAGAACAATCAAAATAATCTATGGTGACAGAAATCAGAAAAGTGACATGAGACATTGCTGAATTTATTTATCAATTCTAGGAATCTCTTGGCAGAACCCTTGGGATTTTCTAGATACAAGATCATATAGTCAGCAAAGAGTGATAGTGAAACCTCTTCTGCCCCCGTTTGGATGGCCTTGATTTCCTTCTCTTGTCTAATTGTTCTGGCTACAACTTCCAGCAGTATGTTGAAGAGAAGTGGTGGTAGAGGGCAACCTTCTCTGGTTCCAGTTCTAAGGGGAAATGCTTTCAATTTTCCCCCATTCAGTATGATGTTGCCTGTGGGTTTGTCATATATGACTTTGATCATTCTCAGGTAATTTCCAACTATTCCTATTTTGTTAAACATTCTTATCATACAAGGGTGCTGAATTTTGTCAAATGCTTTCTCTGTATCTATTGAGAGGATCATATGATCTTTCTTTTTGCTATTATTTATGTGGTGAATTACATTTACAGATTTGTGTATGTTGAACCATCCCTGCATCTCTGGGATGAAGCCCACTTGGTTATAATGAATTATTTTTTTTGATGAGCAGCTGAAATCGATTTGTTAGGATTTTATTGAGAATTTTTGTGTCTATATTCATGAGATGCAAAATTTCTATTTTTATTGAGTTCTTTCCTGGTTTTGGAATCAGGGTGATGTTGGCTTCCTAAAACATGTTGGGGAGGACTCCTTCCTTCTTGATGTTGTGGAATAATTTCTGCAGGGTAGGCACCGGTTCTTCTTTGTAGGGCTGGTAGAATTCAGATGTGAAACCATCTGGTCTGGAACATTTATTTAGGAAGGTCATTGCTGCTTCAATTTCAGTACTTGATATTGGTCTGTTCAGGAGTTGTATTTCTTCCTGATTAAGACTAAGGAGGCTGTGTGTTTCTAAGAATTTGCCCATTTCCTCCATGTTTTCAAATTTATGTGTATAAATATTTTTATAGTATTCACAAATAATATTTTTTATTTCTGTGGTAACAGTTGTAATTTCTTCTTTTTCATTCCTGATTGAGTTTATTAAAGTCCTTTCTTTTCTCCTTCTGGTTAATCTAGCAAGAGGCATGTCAATTTTGTTTATCTTTTCAGCAAAGTCTCAGGTTACAAAATCAGTGTACATAAATCAGCAGCATTCATATATGCCAACACCGGTCAAATTAAGAACCACATCAAAGACTCAATACCTTTCACAATAACAACAAAGAAAATCAAATACCTACAAATATATTTAACTAAGAAGGTGAAAGACCTCTACAGAGATAACTACAAAATACTAAGAAAGGAAATAGCAGAGGACATAAACAGATGGAAAACCATACCATGCTCATAGATCAGCAGAATCAACATTGCTAAAATTTCTATACTACGCAAAGTGATCTACGGATTCAATGAAATCTCTATTAAAACACCAACATCATTCTTCTCAGATTTAGAAAAAAATAATTCTACACTTCATGTGGAACCACAGAAGAGCCACATATAGCTAAAGCAACCTTAAGCAAAATGAACAAATAGGAAGGCATCAATGGACTGGCATCAAGCTATACTATAAGGCATAAAGTAACCAAAACAGCATATTACTGGCTCAAGAACAGAGAGAGAGACCAATGGAACAGAACTGAGAACCCAGATATAAAACCATCCTCATATGGCCATCTGATCTTTGACAAAGCAGACAAAAACATACACTGGGAAAAAGAATCCCTATTCAATAAATAGTGCTGGGAAAATTAGATAGAAGAAGACTGAAACATGTATAAGACTGAAACAGGATTCGCACCTCTCACCTCTCACAAAAATCAACTCATGATAGATAAAAGTCTTAAACTTAAGGCATGAAACCATAAGAATTCTAGAAGAAAATGTTGGAAAAACTCTTACAGATATTAGCTTAGGCAAAGAATCTATGAAGAAAACCCCAAAAGCAATCACAGCATCAACAAAAATAAATAAACGGGACCTGATCAAATTAAAAAGCTTCTGCACAACAAAAGAAACTATCACTAGAGCAAACAGACAACCTACAGAATTGGAGAAAATATTTGCATGCCATATGTCCAATAAGGGGCTGATAACTAGAATGTATATAGAACTTAGGAAAATCAGCAAGAAAAACATCAAACATCCCCATTAAAAAGTAGGCAAAGGACATGAACAGAAACTTTTCAAAAGAAGATAGACTAATGACTAAGAAACATGAAAAAATGCTCAACATCTCTAATCATCAGGGAAATGCAAATCAAAACCACAGTGAGATATCACCTACCTCCAATGAGAATGGCTTTTATTAAAAAGTCCTAGAACAAATGTTGGCATGGATGTGCAGAAATAAGAACATTCATACATTGCTGGTGGGACTGCAAAGTAGTATAACCTCTATGGAAAGTAGTATAAAGATACCTCAAAGAAATAAAAGTAGAACTACCATTTGATCTAGCAATCCCACTACTGGGTATCTATTAATACCCAAAGGAAAAAAAGACATTCCATAAAGAAGACATCTGTACTCAAATATTTATAGCAGCACAATTAACAATTGCAAAGATGTGGAAACAATCCAAGTGCCCATCAATGTATAAGTGGATTAATAAAATGTGGTATATCTATACCATGGAGTACTACTCAGCCACAAAAAAATGGTGAACTACCTCTTGTATTATCCTAGATGAAGCTGGAGCCCATTCTTCTAAGTGAAGTATCAGAAGAATGGAAAAATAAACACCACATGTACTCACCATTAAACTGGTACTAATTGATCAACACTAATGTACACATATGGGAAGTAACATTCATAGGGTGTTGGGCAGGTGGGAGGGAGGAGGAGAGGATTGGCAAATCTACACCTAATGGATGCAGTCCTGCTGCCTGGGGGATGGGCATGCTTGTTGGGCACTACAAAGGCAGTTTATGTAACCAAAGCATTAGTACCCCTGGAATACTCTGAAATAAAACAAAAAGAAAAAAGTAACTCTGTAAAGTAAAAAAGTAAATAAATAAATAGCAGGCATACTGTTAAAAAAAAAGAAATCAAAAAAGTGGTTACCTTTGGGAGGTGAGTATTGACTGGAAAGGAATAATAAGCAGACTTTCTGGAAGATATTCTGATGGAAATGTTCTAGATCTTGATTGAGGTGATGGATACATAGATATATTCCTTTATCAAAACGAATCAAACTGTACACTTAATATGTTTATATTTTGTCATATATAAATTTTATTATGATTTTTTTAAATTGCCAATATGGAAAATTTTTCAATTTCTACAAATTTATGTAATTTTCCATTTATATTTCAAAAGATACCAAGTACCAACTAAAATAAAATCCAAGTGACCCATGTCCCATATTACCTGAAGCCAATTATAGACTATAATATTGCTAAAATGGAAAGTTCCAAAATTCACCCATTTAATATTCTACAGATTAGGAAAGGTATATCCACAATGGAAAGACACAACAAGCAGCCAACAGCAGGGGGTTTCATCTGCCATCTGCCTCTTCCCTTAACCTCCCCTACAGTGCTCAAACTTCCAAGGAAGATCCACCTAAACCCTCTGGAGACCAAAAAAAGGTCGATAAGCTTTCAGGTTGCCACTACAGGCTGGGAATAACTCCAGACAAAGCCAGTACCAATCCAAAAGCAATCACTTCTTCAGTAGCCCCATCAAGGTCATTTAAGACAGGAAGGCTGACCTTTCCCAACATTAACCAAGGATTCTAATCAAGCTGACATGGAGATGAAGTTATTTTGCCCAGCTGGCTGCAAAAACACATGCATGAATTCTTTCTTGCTCACTCTCATGCTAGCCTTTCCCTCCCCTCTTCCTGTTTCTTTCCTTTTTCACACATGCACAAACAGTCACATCATCATATGAGACAAGTGAACACTGAATCTTATGGGTAAAAAACAGATGTTTTCGAATTTTCCTTCACAAAACCATATTTTATATCAGGTTCTTGTATGGATTTATAGCCAATGAAGAGAAGTTACTACATTAGCTCATGGATTGGGATGATAAAAACTGGAAAGGAAGAGTCAGACAAGGCAAAGAGAAGCTATCCAGAAGGCTGCAATTGGAGAAGCATGACAAATGGGCAGCACAGTTTTAGAGGGTTCCGGCAGAAAGGCAGATTGCCTGACTGGGAGAGATTCTCCACAGCTGGAGCATCACACACACCATCTGGAATTTTTTAAATCTGCTTTCCCCAGGTGATCTGATTCTTAGAGTGCCAGTGGAGATGAGAAAAGGGGGGACTGTATAGCTCAGAGCAGCTTAAAGTGCTCCCCAAATTAGTTAATGAAATTTTGTTTGAATCAGTGTCAGCTTCTCCTTCAAACTAAGCCTCTAGTTTTGTGTTGTTATCTCCTCATAAAGAATTGAATGTTTGCAGTTTAACCCCTAAAGGTTTTCTGTACTGTGGAATAAAACTGAATTCCCAGCATGGTGGTCAAAAATGGCACTCAAAGTGTTAGATTTGGTCCAAATTTCCCAATACAGGCCAACAAAGCTTCATTGTCAGTCTCACTGCTCTTGACTAGTCTTAGCACTATTTTTAGCTGTTGCCAAATGGAAAGCCTACGTACTGCAATCCTCAGTTCTTTCCCAGATGGTTCAAACTCCAGATTTAAAGCAATAAAGGAAAATATAATTTAAAAAATTAGGAGCAACCACAAACCCTGAAAGACTTTGGTGTTCTTTCTTTCATAAAAATATAATATGTTTGTGAATATGGAGGTAAAGTCAGGTGGGGATGTGTGAAAGAGAAAGAGAGAGCTTACTTGGAAATAGGAGAGCAAAGGAAGAAATAAAAGGTAACAGGAAAGGGATTCTGCCTTAGTTTTCCCCCAATGTTTTGTTGGGGGAGGAGCCTCCTCCCTTTTTCTATAAAGACCAGATAGTAATTATTTTAGGCTTTGTGGGCCATATGGGCTCTGTTGCAACTACTAAACTTCATCATTGTAGCAAAAAAGCAACCATAGACAATATGTAAACAAATGAATGTGGCTGTGTTCCAATTTATGAATACAGAAATTTGGATTTCATATTCTTTTCACATGTCATGAAATATTATCCTTTCTTTGATATTTTTTCAACCATTTAAAAATGTTAAAACCATTCTTAGCTTGCAGACTACACAAAAAAAGACAGAGGGCCATAATTGGCCCATGGGCCATAGTTTACCAATCCCTCTTTTATACCCATAAAGACCATTATCTAAGTTTCAGCTCCAGAATTGCTGTAGCAAGAGTCTCATGTGGTGCATCTATATGAGTAGATTTTTTAAAAACTGAAGTGTTCCATTGTACTGTGAGGAACTGTGGTGAACTTTTCATTCTTGGGATAATCAGATGCCTGAAGTCTAAAGAAATATATATCTGAAATAAATTCCCTCCCTACTTTTAAACTGTTAAGAATTTTCTATTTGCCTATTCTTTTTATATATCTTCTTTCATTCTCATGGGCATAAAGAAAGTGTAGTTTCTTGGTGATCACAAATATTTTCAAGTATCTACTAGTGCTTTATTTTGGTCATGATAAAGGCTAATATAGGTACCAGTACCTTTCTTTTCTTTCTCTCTTTCTAAATAAAAACAATAACACGTCCATCCAAATAAATTGGCATCTCTATATTAGTAGACTTATTTATTGGTAAAAACAAATTCATATGTCATTTTGAAAGAGTAAAAAGTTGTATTTAAAAAAATACACAAGAAGAGCAGTTTAAAATTTATAAGTGTGTTTTGGCAAATACTTTTCACAGAGTTTTCACTGAAGGGACCATACCTAGATAAAGGTACCAGACCAGGAGTTGCTACTACAGCTATGGTCCAGACCTTAAAAAACCATAGTCTAGTTGTAGACACATAAGAGACACATAAAAGAGTAATATAATAACCATAAACACTTCATATAATTCAACATATCTGAAAATTTATGGCAATATGGAATGTCATACAGATATAATGAAAATAAAAGCTTAGAGAAGTTGTATGAGGAAAATCTCAACTCTCAACAATATATTGAAGAAAATGCTTCCTGCCTAATAAGAACAAAATTTAAAAAGTGCCAGAAAAAGCAATAATATCATGTCACCCCCTCTCATTCCCTCCCCCCAAAACAACCTATGGATAAAAAAGAAGAATCAGTCTAAAAGAAAAAGAGAACAATTATTACAAACATAGTAAAATATGGTTAATAAACCACAAAAGACATAATAAAAAGATAATGTGGGTATAAAAGAATGTCCTTGAGGTATATATTGGGGGACATAATTCTATGTTTAAAGTCAACTGTGTATTAAGAAGTTTAAGCTTACAGTGTTTAAAATTTTACAGAAAATGAAAAAAAAACGGGCAACAATAAAGAACTCAAGGTTACTGAGTATCTGGTGACAGGTACAGAGGGCTGGCATGGCGGTTTACAGAAGAGCATGGTTCTATGCAGAAACCCCTGCAGAGAAGAAATCCAGACGTTGAGAGGAAGGGGTGACACACCAGAGAAAGAGTGATGATGACAGGGAGAACTTGGGGAGGAAGGAAATATGCCTGCCATGGCAAAGGGAATCCATCAAATTGGAAAAGAATCCAAAAAAGGCCCAGACAGCATGAAGTCAAACTGAGCAGCCAGGCAAAACCAAACTCCAAGAGACAGTCCAATATCTCCTTTATAAAATCTATCTGCAGCAGTAGAATATTAGAATCAGAAAGTTCCAATGAGATAAACTAATCCTATGCTTTTATAGATAAAGCTTCAATCCAGAGAGGAGAACTAACTTGCACAAGGTCACATAATGAGTTGGTGGCAGTTCTAACTCTAATGCCCTGTTTCTCAGATGGCTCAGTATGCTGTCCATTACCATACAATGCTCCCATACCAAGTCCTCAAGCAATGTTACTCTCTCAGAGATTTCTGAAAGTTGCCTTTCAATGTCTGATTTTATAATTGTAGATTTATTTAGAAGATTAAAAGTAGCTGGGGTTTGTTGTTTGTTTTTGATAAGTATAGCAGGTTAGTTAATATAGTTTCTGGCATTAGACAGATATATACATAAATTCCAGCACTGCCATTACTAATTATATGGCATTTATCTCTCCAAACTTCAATTTTGATATCTATAAAGATATTAATAGTATCTTACACAAAGGACTTTCATGAAGATTAAGTAACAGTTTACATGTAAAGTGTATAGTACATGTCCTAGAATACAATAAAACAATAAATGTTAGCTATTTTTAAAGAAAACATTTACCCTCTGCCATATTTCACCTAAGAAGGGCAGCACAGCACAGTGGTTAAGATACTTACAAGGACAGACTATGGAACCTCCTGCTCTGCCACTTATTGGCTATGTGAGCTGGGGCAAATTACTTAAGCTCTCCACATCTCACATTCCCTATCTGCAAATAGAATTTTTATAAGGATTAAATGAGATATTATAAATAAAGCACTCTAAAATAAAAATGTGTGTTAATAAAAAATTCATAAGGTAGAAGTTTCCATCTGCTCAGAAGTATTAGGGAGAAAATTTTGGCTTTTCCCCATGGGACAGTGACTATATATGACTATAGTAAGCTCATGATAGTGGTGGGGAGGATGGAGGGAGCACAAAGGAGGGAGGAACGAGTAGGGAAAGCAAATTCTCCAAGATTTCTATAAATTTGCCTCCAAAATCCCTATTAAGAGGTTTTCTGTTCAATTAGCCAGAGTTTATTTTACTGCTTATGAGTTAGAATCATAACCAATACAACATTCTAGGGTAGTGCTTTATTTTACAACAATAGAATTAAACTATGCACAATGTTTTGTACTTTGCTTTTCTTGTTTCATGGTAACTCCCTCATATAGGTCTTACTTTGCTTTCTAGATTTTAGATTGGCTAGGAGGTACATGACAGTTTCTTCTAGTCTCCCTGCTATTCTCCAACCCCAAGTGACAGAATGATTAAGAAAAATTTATAACTTTAATTCATGCTGAGAGAGTAAACTGCCCATAACTAGTTCTTTACAGTCAGACAAATGAATGAAATGTACCACTCTTCCAACTTTCTTCTTCTTGTTTACAGATATTTAGTATCCAGTAGATAAATCTTCTCATTAAACATTTTGAGGACATTTTAAAAGTGTTTTTCTGTTGCATTTTTCCCAACTCTCCATCTCTCTGTTATCCACTGATACAAGGCCTAAGAAGCCAGTATCAGCACTATGGCCTTCAACCATGGCCAAAACTGGAACCAGGGGATCCACTGAGATTAGAGCCAGTACTCTATCCATAGGCACAGCCAATGATCAGAGCCAGAAATCATGAAGTAAGCAAAGTTAATATCCAAGATCTGAGCCAAGAACCATAAAACAAAGTTGGCAGGGAGAGGCAAGGAAGGGAAATGGGTGTCAAACCCAAGCCAAAGAAGTTACAAACACCTCATATCACCAGAACCACCTAGAGGCCATTGTAAAACTATTACTGCTGCTTTAGGCACAGCTTCATTAAAGACTCTTGAATAATGGCAGGGCCCTAAGCAACAATCAGTCTGGAAGGGAAAAGGGTGGTACTAAAGCATTCTTTGATCTGTGGCTCCTTAGCCTATTCACCTATTCTGTACAGTTTCTCTTGTCATGCTATGCATTTCTAGCACTGTAGGCCTATATGTGCCTTTCCTCCTTGGACAAGTCACTGAAGCTCTATGCACCTCAGTTAGCTCATCTCTATGATTATGATAGGAATTCTTACTTTCATATATTCGTTTTAAGAATTTTATGAGAACACGTGAAAATCTTGAAGATTTGACAAAATAAAAATGAATTTTTTGGAAGACATACTATTAACAAAGTTAAAAGATAAATGTTGGAGTGAGAGAAAATATTTATAACAAATATTTAACAAAATGTTAATATCTCTAATAATATAAAACTTTCACAAATTAATATGAAAAATAGAGCCAGGCAGAGTGGCTCACACCTGTAATTCGAGCTACTCAGGAGGCTGAGGTGGGTAGATGGCTTGAGGCCAGGAGTTGGAGACCAGCCTGGAAAACATAGCAAGACCCTGTGTCTAAAAAAATGACAAAAAATTATCTACACACAGTGGCACATGCCTGTACCCCCAGCTACTCAGGAGGCTGAGACAGGAGGATCCTTTGAGCTCAAGAGTTGGAGGCTGCAACAAGCTATGATCTTGCCACTACACTCCAACCTGGGCAACAGAGCGAGACTGCATCTCTAAAAAAAAAAAAAAAAAAGTAAAGAAAAAAATGGCAATGGCATACATAGGCAATTTGCAGAAGAAGAAATATAAGATGCTTTACCTCATTAGAGATCAGGATAAAAGAGACTAATAAAATCCATATTGGGGGCCGGGCGCAGTGGCTCAAGCCTGTAATCCTAGCACTCTGGGAGGCCGAGGCAGGCGGATTGCTCGAGGTCAGGAGTTCGAAACCAGCCTGAGCAAGAGCGAGACCCCGTCTCTACTATAAATAGAAAGAAATTAATTGGCCAACTAATATATATATATATAATTAGCCGGGCGTGGTGTCGCATGCCTGTAGTCCCAGCTACTCGGGAGGCTGAGGCAGGAGGATTGCTTGAGCCCAGGAGTTTGAGGTTGCTGTGAGCTAGGCTGATGCCACGGCACTCACTCTAGCCTGTGCAACAAATAAGACTCTGTCTCAAAAAAAAAAAAAAATCCATATTGGCAAGGGTGTGGGGAAAAGGATACTAACATTACAGTTGGAGAGAGTATAAACTAGTTAGGTAGGCAACTTACCTGTAACATTTAAAATGTGAATAAATTTTATCAATTCTACTTCTAGTAAACAATCAGAAATATTATCATAATTTCATAAAAATACATGTGCAGACCGGAGCAGCCTGGAGACCAGCGCCAAGGGTAGGTGGATTTGGTGTTTCCGCTCCTCTCCATTTGGGACTGCTGGTGGGCTCCCCAGCGGGTGGAGAGACCTGCGGATACCAGCCCAGAGACAGCTGCCGCCAGCCAGCGGTGAGCCTGTAGTGGACGTGGCACCAGGCTCCCAACTCCCTCCCAGCACCTCCGTGTGCACAGACTCGAGCCCAGCGACAGGCGCCATATTGCCTCCTCCTCCCCTCCGCTGACCCTACCCGTGGCTGCCCAGAGAAATAATACAGCCACCAGCCAGAGGCACCTCCAGGGAACAGGACCTTCCCTTTAGGGACCCTACAGCTGACTCAATGGGAACTCAGACTGTGAGCTCCCTACCTGCCAGCCCTCCCAGGTGCTGCTGGCACAGGGCTCCCAGGAGAATAGTGCCCACTCAGAGGTTGAGAGACATAGACCCAGCTTGGGCTCCCTGTGGGTGAATTGGAACCAGAACTCCTCTCCCTGGTGGGGATACAGTTTGAACTCTGGGACCCAGAGGTCGGACCTGAAGACCAGATCCCGTGCACCGAGGTCTAGAATTGCCCGGGGCACAGAAGGGTTATACGTGAACAGCCTACTGAGGTGTGTGTGCCTTCAGGGGCAGATCAGCATCCTAAAGGGCAACCCTACTCCCAAAAGGAGGCCATACGCCCAGCCCAAGTGGCGTTCCTGCGAAGGAACCTCCCCGCCGGCATCACAGTCCGGGAAGGCCTGGTGGCTTGTGGTCTGGCCTGCTGGCAGAGACCCAAGAGTAGCTGCGGAGTTGGGGAGGGTGGAAAGAAGCGAGGCCCGCTTCAGACTGCCGGTATCAGACAGCCCCACTCCCACACCCAGACTTTCTGGCTAAGTGGGACCATTCCAGCCCCGCCCTGACAGCTTTTCCTGGAAGCAGAGCACAGAACTTTGACCCCTGCTAACGACATTGGTGGTGCCTGAGGGCAGGCTTACCCAACCCAGTTCCGCCCAAAACAAGAGCTGATAATAGGACACAAAATCAACAGCATAGCCTGTTCCTCCAAGCAAGCGCCACCTACTAACAGGGACGGCATCCTGAACAGCCTTTTCACGGCACCCACTGATTCAATATACAGGGAGTGGTCGAATCTCACCCACAGACACCACTTAACAGCTCAGAAACTAAACAAGGTATGTGAATACCCAAACAAAAACCTAAAGGAAAGAAACAACAACGGATCGACATGGGAAGAAATCAGCGAAAGAACTCAAGATATATGAAGAACCAAATGGAAAACACACCCCCAAAGACGAGCACCAGCCCCCTAGAAATGGACACCAACCCAAATCACCCAACCAATATGACAGAAGAGGAATTTCGTATGTGGATCATAAGAAAACTCACCAACCTGCAACAACAACTCACTAATCAACACAAAGAAACCACAAAAAGCCTCCAGGATATGGAACAAAGGTTCACTAAAGAGATCGACACAGTGAAGAAAACTTTAACCGAAGTCCTGGAGATGAAGAATAAACTCAGGGAATTACAAAATACTGTGGAAAGTCTCAAGAACAGGGTAGATCACACAGAAGAAAGAATCTCAGAGATTAAAGATAACACCCTCCAATTAAATAAATCAGTCACAGAAATAGAGCAGAGAAACAAGAGAAAAGAGCAAAGCCTACAAGAGCTGTGGGATTATGTGAAGAAACCTAATGTGAGGGTCATAGGGTTACCAGAAGGAGAAGAAGATAACACTCAAGGGTTGGACAAGCTGTTTGAAGATATAATAGAGGAAAATTTCCCAGGCCTTGCTAAAAAACCTCGATATACAAGTTCAAGAAGCTCAGAGGACCCCTGGGAGATTCAATGAAAACAGGAATACATCACGTCATGCAGTCATCAGACTGACCAAAATATCAACTAAAGAGGCCCTTCTAAGAGCTGTAAGAAGAAAGAAGCAAGTAACCTACAAGGGAAAGCCAATACGAATAACACCAGACTTCTCTAATGAGACTTTACAAGCAAGGAGAGACAGGGCCCCATTCTCACTCTTCTAACAATTCCCAGCCTAGAATCTTATTCCCTGTAAAACTAAGCTTCATATATGAACGAGAAATAAAGACATTCTCAGACAAGCAAAGTCTAGAGAATTCACCAAGACAAGACCAGCCCTACAAGAACTACTCAAAACAGTGTTATGAACGGAAAACCATAATAAAAACTCACGAATATAAAAACAATCAAAACCCAAAGATTAAAGGCCAGATAATACAATGGCTCAAGACAGAAATCAAAGCAACAACATCCAACCCAACAGAATGAACAGTAATCTACCTTACCTATCAGTTCTCTCAATAAATGTGAATGGCTTAAACTCTCCACTCAAGAGACATAGGCTGGCTGAATGGAAAAGAAAATACAGGCCAAGCATATGCTGTCTTCAGGAAACACATCTAACCTGCAAGGATGCATATAGACTAAAAGTAAAAGGGTGGAGATCAGTATTCCAGGCAAGTGGAAGCCAAAAGAAGGCGGGCATGGAAGTTCTAATTTCAGACGATTTAGTTTTTTAACCAACAAAAGTAGTGAAAGACAAAGAGGGTCATTATATAATGGTGAAGGGCACAGTTCAACAAGAAAAGATAACAATTTTAAATATATATGCACCCAACATAGGTGCACCCAGTTTCATAAAGCAAACCTTACTGGATCTAAGCAAATGGATTAATAGCAACTCCATAATCACCGGAGATTTCAACACCCCACTGACGGCACAAGACAGATCCTCCAAACAGAAAATTAATAAAGAAATAATGAACTTAAACAAAACCCTTGAACAATTGGGTCTGACTGACATTTACAGGACATTCCAACCAAAATCCACTGAATATACCTTCTTCTCATCAGCTCACGGGACATTCTCTAAGATTGACCATATCCTAGGACACAAAGTAAATCTCAAGAAATTTAAAAAAATAGAAATCATACCATGTACCTTCTCAGATCACAGTGGAATAAAAGTAGAAATCAACCCTCACAGAAACTCACATTTCTACACAAAAACGTGGAAATTAAACAACCTCCTACTAAATGATTACTTCATAAATGAAGAAATCAAGATGGAAATAAAAAAATTCTATGAAGAAAATGACAATGGAGAGACAAGTTATCAAATCCTCTGGGACACAGCTAAAGCAGTTCTGAGAGGAAAGTTTATCTCCATAAATGCCTATACCAAAAGACAAAACGATCACAAATAGACATTCTAATGAAACGACTCAAAGAGCTGGAAAAAGAAGAACAAACCAACCCCAAACCCAGCCGAAGAAGTGAAATCAACAAGATCAAATCAGAACTAAACTAAATTGAAAACAGGGAAGCTATTCAGGAGATTAATAAAACAAAAAGTTGGTTCTTTGAAAAAATAAACAAAGTTGACACAAAATAAACAAAATAAACAAAAATAAACAAAATTGGCTAAGCTAACGAAAAGCAGAAAAGAGAAATCTCTAATAAGCTCCATCAGGAATAAAAAAGGAGATATCACAACTGATCCCAAAGAGATACAAGATATAATTTATGAATACTACAAAAATCATTATGCACACAAACTGGAAAATGTGGAGGAAATGGACCAATTTCTAGAAACACACAGCCTCCCTAGGGTCAACCAGGAAGAAATAGAGTCCCTGAACAGACCAATCTCGACAGCTGAAATAGAAACAGCAATTAAAAATCTCCATAAAAAGAAAAGTCGTGGTCCAGATGGTTTCACATCCGAATTTTACCACACAAAGAAGAACTAGTACCTATCTTGCAGAAACTATTCCACAACATGGAGAAGAACAGAAACCTCCCCACCACCTTTTATGAAGCGAATATTACTCTGATACCAAAACCAGGAAAGGATGCAACAAAAAAAGAAAACTACAGACCAATATCCCTAATGAATATAGATGCAAAAATTTGCAACAAATACTTATGAACCGAATCCAGACACTTATCAAAAAAATAATCCATCACGACCAAGTGGGCTTCATCCCAAGGATGCAGGGATGGTTCAACATATGTAAATCTATAAATGCAATTCACCACATAAACAGAAGCAAAAACAAAGTCCACATGATTCTTTCAATAGATGCAGAAAAAGCTTTTGACAAAATTCAACACCCTTTCATGATACGAACACTTAATAAAATAGGCATAGAAGGGACATACCTAAAAATGATACAAGCCATATATGACAGAGCCATAGCCAACATCATACTGAATGGGGAAAAATTGAAATCATTCCCACTTAGAACTGGAACCAGACAAGGCTGCCCACTAGCTCCACTTCTGTTCAACATAGTGCTGGAAGTCTTGGTTACAGCAATCAGACAGGAAAATGGAATTAAGGTATCCAAATAGGGGCAGAAGAGATAAAACTTTCACTGTTTGCTGATGATATGATATTATATCTAGAAAACCCCAAAGATTCAACCAAGAAACTCCTGGAACTGATCAATGAATTTAGTAAAGTCTCACAATACAAAATCAATACACAGAAATCAGAGGCATTCATATACACCAACAACAATCTAATTGAGAACCAAATCAAAGACTCAATTCCCTTCACAATAGCAACAAAGAAAACAAAGTACCTAGGAATATACTTAACCAAGGAGGTAAAAGACCTCTACAGGGAGAACTATGAAACACTGAGGAAGGAAATAGCAGAGGATGTAAACAGATGGAAATCCATACCATGCTCGTGGATTGGCAGACTCAACATCATCAAAATGTCTATACTACCCAAACTGATCTACAGATTCAATGGAATACCTATTAAAATCCCATCAGCATTCTTCACAGATATAGAAAAAATAATTTTACGCTTCGTATGGAACCAAAGAAGACTCCGAATATCAAAAGCAATTCTAGGCAACAAAAACAAAATGGGATGGATTAATATGCCAGATATCAAACTATACTACAAAGCTGTAGTAATTAAAACAATATGGTATTTGCACAAAAACAGGAATATTGACCAGTGGAACAGATGTGAGAATCCTGATATAAAACCATCCTCATCTAATCTTTGACAAAGCAGACAAAAACATACGCTGGGGAAAAGAATCCCTTTTCAATAAATGGTGCTGGGAAAACTGGATAGCCACCTGTAGAAGGCTAAATCAGGACCCACACCTTTCACCTCTCACAAAAATCAACTCACGCTGGATAACAGACTTAAACCTAAGGTATGAAACTATTAGAACTCTAGAGGAAAAAGTTAGAAACACCCTCCTAGACATCGGCCTAGGCAAAGAGTTTATGAAGAAGTCCCCAAAGGCAATCACAGCAGCAACAAAAATAAATAAATAGGACACGATCAAACCACAAAGCTTCTGCACAGCCAAAGAAATAGTCATGAAAGTAAACAGACAACCTACAGAATGGGAGAAAATTTTTGCATCCTATGCATCCGATAAGGGACTGATAACTAGAATATACTTAGAACTCACGAAAATCAGCAGGAAAAAATCAAATAACCCCATTAAAAAGTGAGCAAAGGACTTGAACAGAAACTTTTCTAAAGAAGACAGAAGAATGGCCAACAAACATATGAAAAAATGCTCAACATCTCTAATCATCAGGGAAATGCAAATCAAAACCACAATGAGATATCACTTAACTCCAGTGAGAATGGCCTTTATCAAAAAGTCTCCAAACAATAAATGCTGGCGTGGGTGCGGAGAGAGAGGAACACTCCTACACTGCTGGTGGGACTGCAAACTAGTTCAACCTCTGTGGAAAGCAATATGGAGATACCTTAAAGCGATACAAGTGAATCTACCGTTTGATCCAGCAATCCCATTGCTGGGCATCTACCCAAAAGATCCAATGACACTCTACAAAAAAGACACCTGCACTCGAATGTTTATAGCAGCACAATTCATAATTGCAAGGCTGTGGAAACAGCCCAAGTGCCCATCAATCCAAGAATGGATTAATAAAAGGTGGTATATGTATACCATGGAGTACTATTCAGCTCTAAGAAACAATGGTGATATAGCACATCTTATATTTTCCTGGTTAGAGCTGGAACCCATACTATTAAGTGAAGTTTCCCAAGAATGGAAAAACAAGCACCATATATACTCACCAGCAAGCTGGTATTAAGTGAGCAGCACCTAAGTGGACACATAGGTACTACAGTAATAGGGTATTGGGCAGGTGGGAGGGGGGAGGGGGGCGAGTATATACATATATAATGAGTGAGATGTGCACCATCAGGGGGATGGTCATGATGGAGACTCAGACTTGTGGCGGACGGGGGGAAATGGGGATTTATTGAAACCTTAAAATCTGTACCCCCATAATATGCCGAAATAAATAAATTTTAATTAGCAAAAAAAAAATACATGTGCAATGATGTAGATTAAAATAACTCAATTAATGGTGAATAAATATTTTATATTTACATAATTGTTACATATGTTATATATACACACATAAATAAATTTATATGTGAATAGAAAAGGGTCTGGAAGTTTACACAGCTGTTAATAGTATTTATTCCAGGAAAGTAGGATTGGAGAACATGGGTGGATGGTGTGGGGGACCTTACACTTTATGTGTTTTTTTACATGTATACAGTATATCTTGTCATTTTCTCCAACCAACATGAACTTCTTTCATAGTTGTAAAGAAAAAATGTCATACAGATTATAAAACAAAGTACAAATGCTATTATTCTAAAGTTTTATTTCATCAACCAAAAGGAATTTAAGGTGATACATAAATGTGAAATGTTATTGTTATGAGAATTTCTTATTTAAAATATTTTGGAGTGAAGAAAACCAAAAGAAAATGTTGTCTCGAGCATTTCTTATGAATAATAATGTGGTAATTCTAGGTTAAAATATAGAATTAGAGTCCGACGTGGAAGTTGCTGGCAGAGCAGGCTTGCTGGGAAGCAACCTGGGAACCGCAGCCCCAGGCCAAGGCGAACGGAGGTGGCGGCGCAGGGGCTTGAACAGGAATCGCTGCCGAGGCCGGGGCCTGTCTCTGAGGATCAGCGAGGGCGGACAGGCGGTTCATCATGGGTGGCTTTTTCTCAAGTATTTTTTCCAGTCTGTTTGGAACTCGGGAAATGAGGATTTTAATTCTGGGATTAGATGGAGCAGGAAAAACCACAATTTTGTACAGATTACAAGTTGGAGAAGTCGTTACTACTATTCCTACCATCGGATTTAATGTAGAGACGGTGACATACAAAAACCTTAAATTCCAAGTGTGGGACTTAGGAGGACAGACAAGTATCAGGCCATACTGGAGATGTTATTATTCAAACACAGATGCAGTTATTTATGTAGTAGACAGTTGTGACCGAGACCGAATTGGCATTTCCAAATCAGAGTTAGTTGCCATGTTGGAGGAAGAAGAGCTGAGAAAAGCCATTTTAGTGGTGTTTGCAAATAAGCAGGACATGGAACAGGCCATGACCCCCTCAGAGATGGCAAATTCACTTGGGTTACCTGCCTTGAAAGACCGAAAATGGCAAATATTCAAAACATCAGCAACCAAAGGCATTGGCCTTGATGAGGCAATGGAATGGTTGGTTGAAACATTAAAAAGCAGACAGTAATTCAGTCCCTTCAGCTCCTCTGAAACTAAGGGTATGTCACGTATCGCTTTGGAAACAGTCAAGTGTTTTTTACACTACTAAATGTTAAAACTATATGATTGTTGTCATATACTGAACTGACTGCAATGTTTGTAATAAATATGAAAAATAAGCATTTGGTTGGAGGGGTAACTCAATTGAATCACCTGAATGTTCTGTGCAATGTAAAATATTCCTTCCTTGCTTTCTTGTGTTAAGGTATATATTCTATTTGTATGGAATTCTATTCAAATATAGTTCTATTAAAGAATGCGCTCTTGTTGGGGAAAAAACCCTGCTATTTTTGAATTAGTAGTTGTAGCTTGTTTGTACAAACACTAACAAATAACTCAGATTTTTCTTCTCTTGAAATGAACTCTTTCCAAAGATTAGACTCAGTAGAGTAGGCTAGGAACATAGTGTGCATAATATAGTCTTAATCTGCTTAACTGACCACTTCTTATTAAACTATTTCATTTAAAAGCTTTTGGTTATAGGCATGACTATTATTTTGGTGGTTGAACTTCAATGACTTACCTGTAATTGTCATTTTATAGTACTTTATAGTTGTCAGAAAACTTTTATGTATATTGACCTCGTGTCCTATAGTTGATCTACACGGGCACCCGGTGAGGTAGGTAGGACAGGTTACAGTATCTTCACTTTATGGACATGGACCCAGGGTTTTGATAGGTTGGCTTGACCAAGGTCACCTGCTAGTTAAATGGGTATAGGGCTCAAAGTAAGACTTTTGGGTCAGAAGCTTGACTGATAATCTACACTGTATATTCCTGAAAATAGCAACATCAACACAGATAACCTAACTCTCAAATAAAATTATGCTAATAAAAGTAGTCACAGTACATTCAAAATAATGTCTATAAACTTATTTGTCTATACTAGAAGTGATCAATGACATAGTGAAAACAACCCTAAATGGTTATGTTTGATGGAATTCATAACACATTAAAGAGAAAAATTGACATTAAAGGAAATAAAAAAATCTATTTTAAGAAGTAAAAAATATATATATATATAGAATTATACCTCTCTTTAAAGAATATAATTAGATAAAGTTTTCTTATAATTTTTTTCATTTTTTGCTATTATTCTCAGGCTTAAAAGCTTATTACCAAAAAAAAGGCTTATTACAGACATTAATACTATTCCTAGAACATGAAGCCATCCCCGATCTACTTATCTTCTAAGGTAATTACACCAAACTTAAATTTCCTTCTTTTTATATATTTCCATTTCCTCAGTTTGTCAGATCATTTTAAATTTGAACATATTTCTCCCAGGTAAAAGATCACCAGCTCTTGCACAATAAGTTCTGCGTAACCCTCTCATTCATGAAAAGGTGCTCCTGGCTAGACAGAAACTTGCTGATTTCCAGGATTGTTATTTTTGTCTAAAGTTCTGTAAATATATGCTTTAATGTTACCTTTGAGAAATCTATGTAAATAATATAGTCTACAACATAGAGACTGTACAATTCTGTGTTATATATGTGCCTAGTGCTCTGTTGGCACTCAATTAATTTTAAGTAACAACAAAAAAAAGATCACCAGCTCAATTTTGTGAGATCACAAAATTAAACATATATTCTTTTCATTTCATCATTGAAAATAATATAAAAATGTTACAGTGTTATCAAAAAATAAGAATTATGGGAAACCATGTTAAGCTCAGAGGTAAATGGAACAGCACTGTCCAAAACTATTATATTAGTGCAGTTTGCCTTCAGTGTGCCCATTTTCCCTTTCTGCACCCAATTCACCTTTGGTGCTGCCTCCCAAGATACCCCTTTCTCTCTCCTAACAAAACCTGCTTTTCAGAAAGGATGTGAAAAACAAATTTATGTTGACAAATAAAAACCATACAAAGGAAAAAAGCTATAACTGCTAAATTTTAGAAATCAATTCTTTTTAGTCAACATCAACACCAAATATTGCCAGGTATTGGATACAATACAAACCAAATTGATGGGCCCTGTCTTCAGAGAATATGAACAACAGATAAATAAGCAAGCAGTACACTAAAGTATGGTAATTGCTATGATAGAGTTAAGACAGGAGTTATGAGAGAGAAGGTCTAACCAAGTATAAAGGCTCAGAGAATTCTAAAAGAAAAAATATCTAAGCCAAGCCTTGAAGAGTGAGTGGGCATTAACCAGACAAGGTAGGTAGGAAGGAGGAAGTATGAAAAATGACTTCCTGACACCTCTGAAATCACATCATCCTCCTCATCCATAATACATGTCTGATCCTGACGAGTAGTGACACTGGAACAAATTTCAAGCATTCTAACTTCCAGTGCCTTTCATCATTTGGAATACTATTTCCCTCCCTTCCTCACCTCTCTTCAGCTTCAAGGAATCATGGAAAACAATTGACCTAGTAAAACAAGAAGTCAAAAAACCACAAATGTGGGGCATAAAATGATCAAGTATAGGCAGACAGGGGAGGAAATGGCTTTGTAAGACTTTCTCTAGAGGAAAAATGTTTGGGACAAAACAGAATTCTCAGCAACAGTGTATGTGCCCCTAAAGATTGTAACTTTGGCAGGGCAGTAAATATTCAACCCTAACGTCCAAACAGAACAAATATCTGGATAGTCTCTGCCTAACCAAGATTACAAATTACTACTATATCTTCTGAAGTAAAAATAATCAGCAATAAATTTATCCATTTTCAGCTAAGCAATATTTGGAGGGGAATTTATAGTTTTAAATACCTCTATAGAAAAGTAAAAAGATCTGAAATCAATCAGTAACCTAACTTTCCACTTTAGGAACCTAGAAAATGAAGAGTAAATTCGAACCAAAGCAAAGAAAAGAAGGGAAAAAATAAAGGTTAAAGTGTAAGTCAATTAAATAGAAAATAGAAAAGCAATAGCGATAAGTAAAATCAAAAAATTCCTCTCTGAAATGATCAAACATTGTCAAACTTTAACAACATGCACTAAAAAAGAGAGAGAGAGAAGACAGATCACCAAAATCAGGAATGAAAGAGGACACATCGCCACTGGTCCTATAGAAATTTTAAAAATTATAAGGGAGTATTATAAACAATTTTATGCCAAAAACAATTAGACAACTTGAATGCAATAAACAAATTCCTAGAAACACAAATTACCAAAATTGACTGAAGAAGATACAGAAAATTTAAATAGACCTATAATGAGTAAAGACTAAATTAGTAATTAAAAATCTTCACTCAAAAGAAAAGCCCTGACACAGCTGGCTTTACTGATGAATTCTGTTAAATACTTATAATGAAATAAAAATGGCAATCTTTCACAAACTCCTCCAGGAAATAGAGAAGGAGGGAATAGCTTCCAACTTATTCTATGAAACCTCTGTTTTCCTAAGAGTACTCTCTACACCAGGTCGGAGCAAAACACAGGACCATTGAATTCAATTGGTTCTGATACTTCTGGTTTCCAGATAGTTTTTTTTTTTTTTTACTTAGGCATATTATGGGGGTACAGATTTTAAGGTTTCAATAAATGCCCATTCTCTACCTCCCCCCACAAGTCTGAGTCTCCAGATGGTGCACATCTCATTCATTATATATGTATATACTCGCCCCCCTCCCCCCTCCCACCTGCCCAATACCCTATTACTGTAGTACCTATGTGTCCACTTAGGTGCTGCTCACTTAATACCAGCTTGCTGGTGAGTATATATGGTGCTTGTTTTTCCATTCTTGGGAAACTTCACTTAATAGTATGGGTTCCAGCTCTAACCAGGAAAATATAAGATGTGCTATATCACCATTGTTTCTTAGAGCTGAATAGTACTCCATGGTATACATATATCACCTTTTATTAATCCATTCTTGGATTGATGGGCACTTGGGCTGTTTCCACAGCCTTGCAATTATGAATTGTGCTGCTATAAACATTCGAGTGCAGGTGTCTTTTTTGTAGAGTGTCATTGGATCTTTTGGGTAGATGCCCAGCAATGGGATTGCTGGATCAAACGGTAGATTCACTTGTATCGCTTTAAGGTATCTCCATATTGCTTTCCACAGAGGTTGAACTAGTTTGCAGTCCCACCAGCAGTGTAGGAGTGTTCCTCTCTCTCCGCACCCACGCCAGCATTTATTGTTTGGAGACTTTTTGATAAAGGCCATTCTCACTGGAGTTAAGTGATATCTCATTGTGGTTTTGATTTGCATTTCCCTGATGATTAGAGATGTTGAGCATTTTTTCATATGTTTGTTGGCCATTCTTCTGTCTTCTTTAGAAAAGTTTCTGTTCAAGTCCTTTGCTCACTTTTTAATGGGGTTATTTGATTTTTTCCTGCTGATTTTCGTGAGTTCTAAGTATATTCTAGTTATCAGTCCCTTATCGGATGCATAGGATGCAAAAATTTTCTCCCATTCTGTAGGTTGTCTGTTTACTTTCATGACTATTTCTTTGGCTGTGCAGAAGCTTTGTAGTTTGATCATGTCCCATTTATTTATTTTTGTTGCTGCTGTGATTGCCTTTGGGGACTTCTTCATAAACTCTTTGCCTAGGCTGATGTCTAGGAGAGTATTTCCAACTTTTTCCTCTAGAATTCTAATAGTTTCATACCTTAGATTTAAGTCTGTTATCCAGCGTGAGTTGATTTTTGTGAGAGGTGAAAGGTGTGGGTCCTGTTTTAGCCTTCTACAGGTGGCTATCCAGTTTTCCCAGCACCATTTATTGAAAAGGGATTCTTTTCCCCAGCGTATGTTTTTGTCTGCTTTGTCAAAGATTAGATGGCTATATGAGGATGGTTTTATATCAGGATTCTCACATCTGTTCCACTGGTCAATATTCCTATTTTTGTGCCAATACCATATTGATTTAATTACTACAGCTTTGTAGTATAGTTTGATATCTGGCATATTAATGCCTCCCATTTTGTTTTAGTTGCCTAGAATTGCTTTTGATATTCGGAGTCTTCTTTGGTTCCATACGAAGCGTAAAATTATTTTTTCTATATCTGTGAAGAATGCTGATGGGATTTTAATAGGTATTCCATTGAATCTGTAGATCAGTTTGGGTAGTATAGATATTTTGATGATGTTGAGTCTGCCAATCCATGAGCATGGTATGGATTTCCATCTGTTTACATCCTCTGCTATTTCCTTCCTCAGTGTTTCATAGTTCTCCCTGTAGAGGTCTTTTACCTCCTTGGTTAAGTATATTCCTAGGTACTTTGCTTTCTTTGTTGCTATTGTGAAGGGAATTGAGTCTTTGATTTGGTTCTCAATTAGATTGTTGTTGGCATATATGAATGACTCTGATTTCTGTGTATTGATTTTGTATCCTGAGACTTTACTAAATTCATTGATCAGTTCCAGGAGTTTCTTGGTTGAATCTTTGGGGTTTTCTAGATATAATATCATATCATCAGCAAACAGTGAAAGTTTGATCTCTTCTGCCCCTATTTGGATACCCTTAATTCCATTTTCCTGTCTGATTGCTATAGCCAGGACTTCCAGCACTATGTTGAACAGAAGTGGAGATACTGGGCAGCCTTGTCTGGTTCCAGTTCTAAGTGGGAATGCTTTCAATTTTTCCCCATTCAGTATGATGTTGGCTATGGCTCTGTCATATATGGCTTGTATCATTTTTAGGTATGTCCCTTCTATGCCTATTTTATTAAGTGTTCGTATCATGAAAGGGTGTTGAATTTTGTCAAAAGCTTTTTCTGCATCTATTGAAAGAATCATGTGGTCTTTGTTTTTGCTTCTGTGTATGTGGTGAATTGCATTTATAGATTTACATATGTTGAACCATCCCTGCATCCCTGGGATGAAGCCCACATGGTCGTGATGGATTATTTTTTGATAAGCGTCTGGATTCAGTTAGCTAAGATTTTGTTGAAAATTTTTGCATCTGTATTCATTAGGGATATTGGTCTGTAGTTTTCTTTTTTTGTTGCATCCTTTCCTGGTTTTGCTATCAGAGTAATATTCGCTTCATAAAAGGTGTCGGGGAGCTTTCCGTTCGTCTCGATGTTGTGTAATAGTTTCTGCAAGATAGGTACTAGTTCTTCTTTGTGTGGTAAAATTCGGGTGTGAAACCATCTGGATTGCGACTTTTCTTTTTAGGGAGATTTTTAATTGCTGTTTCTATTTCAGCTCTTGAGATTGGTTTGTTCAGGGAATCTATTTCTTCCTGGTTGAGCCTAGGAAGGCTGTGTGTTTCTAGAAATTTGTCCATTTCCTGCACATTTTCCAGTTTGTGTGCATAAAGATTTTTGTAGTATTCATAAATTATATCTTGTATCTCTTTGGGATCAGTTGTGATATCTCCTTTTTTATTCCTGATGGAGCTTATTAGAGATTTGTCTTTTCTGCTTTTTGTTAGCGTAGCCAATGGCGTGTCAATTTTGTTTATTTTTTCAAAGAACCAACTTTTTGAAGCCAGCTGGGAAGCTAGAAATGTTATCCAACTACATGTTAAGAAATCTCTAGAGCCAACTTGGATCTCAGTAGTCCTTTAAATATTTAGGTCATCTCATGTGGAAATTGAGAGTAGCCACCCAAAAAAGGCAATAAGGTAACAGAGCAGGATGTTTTGGCTTACAGAGCAATACTAGGCTCAAGTCGTGAGAGCTAGCTAAACCTCTCAGTTATCAAATCACCTCTATAGATTTTGGGCATTCTTATTGGTTTAGGTGATATCTCATATTCGAGGTTACTACACTTATGGAAAAGAAGTGATTTTTTCAATTTTAAAGAATATTTTAGAGTATGATACAAATAAAACCTTTTTCTTCCCTCTCTCCTTCCGTCTTATGTGCCTTACATTTATTGTATGCCCACTACAGTTATATCTTTATAGTACCAACACCTGATCTTCACAGTTGTGAGTGTTTAGCTAAATCAGCATAAATGGTAATAATAATGATAGTAATACCTAGCATTTACTTAGTACTCAGTGTTTTCACGTATCATCTCATCTAATGTTCATATTGTCCATGTTTGTTCTCATCTATAGAGGGTTATATAGATACTATAACCAGTATAATTATAGCAGCTTCTCATTTGGTTACCTACGGAAGAAACTATGCTTACTTGGACAACTAAGATTGAGATAATTTGTCCATAATAAAGACAGGAAAAGTGGGATAGAGGCAGTGAAACAAAAGTCTGCATATGTAGGTATTGAGGAGATTTGGGGAGAGTGTAGAACAAGGCTTTTCAGGACTGTTGTTCAGAGCAATTTAGAAAGTGATATCTAAAAACTTTTTTTAAAAGTGTTTCTGTGCATGAAGCATGTAACAACAGCAAAAGCATTACCCATAAAAGAAAAAAATTTCATAAACTAGATCTCATCAAAATTAAGAACTGCTCCTTGAAAAACCATGCTCATGAATGAAAAGACAGGCCAGACTCAGAGAAAATATTTGCAAATCACATATATGATAAAAGTCTTAGATCAAGAATATATGAAGAATTCTCAAAATTCAAAAAGTAAGCAAGTAAATTTTTAAATGGAAAAAATACTTGAACATATATTTCTTCAAAGAAGATATACTGATAGCAAATAACACATGATATGATACTCAACACCACTATTCATTAAGAAAATGCAAATTCAAATTCAAACCACAATGAGATACTACCATTAGAATGGCTAAAATTACAAAGACTGATCATACCAAGTGTTGTTGAGGATGTGGAAAATTAGAAGTCCCATAAAATGCTAGTAGAATGTACAATGATTATAAGCACTTTAAAAACAGTCTTGAAGTTTCTTAAAAAGTTAAACATTTGCCATATGACCTAGCCATTCTACTCCTAGGTATTTCCCAACAAAAATAAAAGCATAGATCCATACAAAGACTTGTATAAAAATATTTATAGCAATTTCATTTGTGATAGTCAAAAACTGGAAATAACCCAGATGTTCATCAATAAATAAGTAGATAATCAAATTGTATTAATAGCATTTTGATATAATAGACTTATTCAGCAATAAAAGGGAATAGTATATACGACAACATAGATGGATCTCAAAATAATTATGCTCAATAAAAGAATACACCAAAAAATAGCACATACTATATGACTCCTTTATGTAAATTTATTATTTATTTTTTTTTTTTTTTGAGACAGAGTCTCGCTTTGTTGTCCAGGCTAGAGTGAGTGCCGTGGCGTCAGCCTAGCTCACAGCAACCTCAGACTCCTGGGCTTGAGTGATCCTTCTGCCTCAGCCTCCCGAGTAGCTGGGACTACAGGCATGCGCCACCATGCCCGGCTAATTTTTTATATATATATCAGTTGGCCAATTAATTTCTTTCTATTTATAGTAGAGACGGGGTCTCGCTCTTGCTCAGGCTGGTTTTGAACTCCTGACCTTGAGCAATCCGCCCGCCTCGGCCTCCCAAGAGCTAGGATTACAGGCGTGAGCCACAGCGCCCGGCCTTGTAAATTTATTTTTAATGTAAACTGATTTATAAGACAGAAAACAGGTCAGTGGTTGCCTACGGGTAGGGAAATGGGAAGGAATGAAAGTAAGATATTACAAGAGGGCATGAGGAAACTTTTGGTTACCATAGATGTGTTATCTTGATTGTTATGATGATTTCATGCATACATATACATGTTAAAACTTATCAAATGTTATGCTTTAAATATGTGCAGTTTGTGTGTAAATTATACATCAATAAAGCTATTAAATTGTTCATTTTGTTTAAAGATTAAGTATCTTAATTACTTTGTCACATTTTTCTGCTAAACTGCTGTTTCTTTGAATATGATAGCACCCAGATAGGAGTTATATGGAACCTAAGTTATAATCAGGTGTTAGCTGTCATTTCCATTTTACAGATAAACAAATTGAAGACCATGCTATATAAACAATTGGACCAAATACATAAATATTTTAGGTGATAGAGCCAATATTTGAATCTGTTTCCAAAGTCCATGTATTCACATTATGTAATAAT
The DNA here is from genome assembly GCF_040939455.1 of Microcebus murinus. Lineage (NCBI taxonomy): Eukaryota > Metazoa > Chordata > Mammalia > Primates > Cheirogaleidae > Microcebus > Microcebus murinus. The sequence continues at coordinate 27,000,520 of NC_134117.1, read as the reverse complement.
CCATGGGAAAAGAAGACAAATGGTATGGACATGATATGGTAATTACCTAAAATGAGTAAAAATAAAAATATTTATCTTCAGTTATCGAGATAAAAGATAATTCTCTGATTCTAGGAGTTTGGCTATTTTAGATACTTTACATAAGTGGAATATTTTACCTTCTGTGTGTGGTTTATTCACTTAACATAATATCTTCTAGGTTTATCCATGTTGCTACATATTTTAGGATTTCCTCCTTTTCTAAGGCTAATATTCCATTGTACTTATTTACCTTCATTATCCATTCATCCATCAATGGACCTTCAGGGTTCATTATGCTAGATCTGCTATTGTGCATAATGCTGCAACAAACCTGAGAGTGAAAATATCTCTTCAATATCCTGACCTCACTTCTTTTGGATACATACCCAGAAGTAGGATTGTTGGATAATATAGTATTTCTATCTTTAAATTTTTGAGGACATGTGTCTTCTATAGCAGCTGCAACAATTTTACATTCCCACCAACTAAGTACACAGGTTCCAATTTTTACACATTCTTGCCCAAATTCTTTAACCTTTAGTTTGTTCGTTTTTTTATAGTGGTTATCCTAACAAGTATAAGGTGATTTCTCATTGTGGTTTGATTTGTATTTCCCTGATAATTAATTATGTTGAGTATCTTTTCATATACCTGTTGACTATTTGTATGTCTTCTTTTAATAAATGTCTAATCAAGTCCTTAACCCAGGTTGGATGCTAGGTAGCTCGCGCCTATAATCCTAGCACTCTGGGAGGCTGAGGCGGGAGGATCATTTGATCTCAGGAGTTCAAGACCAGCCTAAGCAAGAGTGAGACCCCATCTCTACTAAAAATAGAAACAAATTAGCTGGACAACTAAAAATATATAGAAAAAATTAGCCAGGCATGGTGGTGCATGACTGTAGCCTGAGCTACTCCAGAGGCTGAGGCAGAAGGATTGCTTGAAACCAGAAGTTTGATGTTGCTATGAGTTAGGCTGATGCTACAGCACTCTAGCCGGAGCAACAGAGTGAGACTCTGTCTCAAAAAAAAGTCCTTAACCCATTTTTTATTAGGTTATTTGGTTTTTTGCCATTGAGTTATATGAGTTCCTTATATATTTTAGATTACTAACCTCTTATTAGATATATTGTTTGCAAATATTTTCTCCAATTTCATATATTGCCTTTTTACTCTGTTGTTTCCTTTGCTGTGCAGATGCCTTTTAGTTTGATGTAGTCCTACTTTATTTATGCTTTTATTGCCCATGCTTTCGGTGTCATATCCAAATCATTGCCAAGACCAACATTATGAAGCTTTCCTCCTGTTTTCTTCTCACAGTTATATAGTTTTAGGTCTTATGTTTAAATGTTTAATCCACTTTGAGTTGATTTTTGTACATGGTCTAAGAAAAAGGTCCAATTTCATCATTTTCCATGTACATATCCAGTTTTCCCAACACCATTTGTTGAAGAGACTATCCTTTCCCTATTGTGCATTCCTGACACACTTGTTAAAGATCAGTTGATTATACATGGGTCAATTGGGTTTATTTCTGAGCTCTCAATTCTATACCATTGGTATATTCATCTATCTTTATACAGTATTACAATGTTTTAATTAAAGTAGCTTTTTAATAATATAATTTGAACTCAGGAAGTGTGTTACTTTCAGCTTTGTTCTTTGTTCTAAAGATTGCTTTGGCTATTTAGGGTCCTTTGTGGTTCCATATGGATTTTGGAATAGTTTTTTCTATTTTTGTTAAAAAATACTATTGATATTTTGATAGAGACACAATTGAATCTATAGATCTCTTTGTATAGACATTTTAATAATTTTAAGTCTTCCAATCCATGAACATGGAATTTCTCTCCATTTATTTGTGTCTAATTTATTTCAACAATGTTTTATAGTTCTCAATGTACATGTTTTTTACTTCCTTAGTTAAGTTTATAACTATTTCATTGTTTTTGATGCTATGATAAATGGGATTGTTTTCTTAATACCCTCTTGGATAGTTGTTAATGTATAGAAACAAAAATGACTTTTGTATGTTGAATTGGCATCCTGCAACTTTACTGAATTTGTTTCTTAGTTCTAAAAGTTTTTCATGGAGTCCTGATGGTTTTCTACATATAACACCATGTCATCTGCCAAGAGGGATAATTTGTACTTCTTCCTTTCTGATTTGCATAACTTTTCTTTTCCTTGCCTGTTTCCTCTGGCAAGGAAATTTATACATTCTAGAAATTTATCCATTTCTTCTAGAGTACCTAATTTTTGGCATATAATTGTTCACAGTGGTCTCTTATGTTCCTTTGTATTTCTGTGGGATCAACTACAATGTCTCCTCCACCATTCATAATTTTATTTGCTCTCTTTTCTTGGTTAGTCTAGACAAAAGTTTGTCAATTTTGTTCATCTTTTCCAAAAACTCACTGTTAGCTTTGTTTATCTTTTCTATTGTTTTCTATTCTCTATTTTATTTTTTTCTGCTCTAATCTTTATTATTTCCTCTCTTTCTAACTTTGGGATTAGTTTGCTCTTCTTTTTCATGTTCCTTGAGGTATAAAATTCTGTTTATTTAAGACCTTTCTTTTTTAATGTAGATATTTATCACTATAAACTTTCCTGTTAGTACTGCTCTTGATGCATCATCTAGGTTTTGGTATGTTGGGTTTTATTTATTTATTTATTTAGTTAGTTGAGACAGGGTCTTGTTCTGTTGTACAGTGTCATGATCATAGCTCACTGCAACCTCAAACTCCTAGGCTCAAGCAATCCTCCTGCCTCAGCCTCCCAAGTAGCTGGGACTACAGGCACATGCCATCATGCCCAGCTAATATTTTTTTCTATTTTTTTTAGTAGAGACGGTGTCTTGATCTTACTTAGGTTGGTCTGAAACTCCTGACCTCAAGTGATCCTCCTGCGTTGGCCTCCCAGAGTGCTTCCAGATACCTTTTTCATTTTCATTTGTCTCAAGATACTTTCAAATTTCCTTTCTGATTTCTTTTTTGACCCATTATTTATTCAGGGGTATGCTGTTTAATATCCACATTTTTGTGAATGTGCCAATTTTCCTTCTCCTATTAATTTCTAGTTTCATTCCACTGTGGCCAAAAAAGATAGCAGGTATGATTCTAATCTTCATAAATATGTTAAGACTTTCTTGTGACCTAACATGTGATCTATTCTGGAGAATGTTCCATACATTTGAGAAGAATATATATTTCTCTGTTGTTGAGTTCAATAGTTGATATATGTGTGTTAGGTCCATTTGATCTATAATTTTTTGTTTTGTTTTGTTTTTGGAATTTTCTCTTTTGTCTTTGTTTTTGTTTTAGAAACAAGGTCTCACTCTGTTGCCCAGGCTGGAGTGCAGTGGTGTGATCATAGCTCACTGTAACCTTGAACTCCTGGGCTCAATCAATCCTCCCACCTCAGTCTCCTAAGTAGCTAGGACTAAAGGTGGACACTGCCATGACTGGCTAATGTTTTTAATTGTAGTGTTTTTCAAGTTGGTTTTTCTTATTTATTTCTGCCTGGATGTTCTATCAATTATTGAGAGTGGAATATTTAAGTCTCCTACCATTATAATATTGCCATCTCTTTCTCCCTTCAGTTCAGTCAATGTTTGCATTAAATATTTACGTGCTTTCATGTCAGGTGCACATATATTTATAATTCTTATATCTTCCTGGTGAGTTGATAATTTTATTATTAAATAATGTCCTTTGTCTTTTATGACAATTTGTGACTAAAAGTTTATTTTATCTGATATAAGTATAACCACCTCTGCTCTCTCTTTTGGTTACCATTTGCATGGAATATATTTTTCCATCCATTTACTTTTTTGCCTATGTGTGTCCTTAAATCTAAAGTAGGGTTCTTGTACACAATACATAGTTATATCTTTTTTTCATCCATTTTGCCACTCTATCTTCTGACTGGGCTATTTAACCCATTTACATGTACAGTAGTTGATAGGGAAGGACATACTCTTGCCAACGTTTTCATAGTTTTCTATCTGTCTTATAGTTCTTTTGCCCTTCTCTTCCTCTCTTGATGTCTTCTTTTGTGTTTCCTTGTGGTTTGTTTGTTTTTTGTATTGATATACTTTGGTTCCTTTTCCTTTTATTTTGTGTCTCTTCCATAGGATTTTCTTTGTGATAACCATGAGATTTACATAAAATATACTTATAACAGTCTGCTTTAAGCTGATGATTTAACTTCAATCATAGATTAATACAAAATCTGTACACTTTTACTTCACCCTCATATTTTAAGTTAATGATGTCACAATTTACATCTTTTTATCTTGTGTATCCGCTAACATATTTTTGTATTTATAGTTACTTTTCATACTTTTCTTTTAATTCTTATACTAGAATTAAAAATGACTTACCCATCACTGTTATAGTATTATATTATTCTACCTTTGTCTACATTTTTACCTTTACCAGTTAGTTTTATATTTTGTATGCTTTTGTACTACTGTTTAACATCCTTTTGTTTTAACCTAAAGAACACACTTCAACATGTCTTTTAAGGAAGGTTTGGTGGTAATGAACTCTCTGTATTTGTTTATCTGGTAAAGTCTTTATCTCCTTCATTTTTAAAAGACAATTTTTCCAGGTATACTATACTTGGTTGGCCATTTCTTTCTTCCAGCACTTTGGATATATCATTCCATGCCCTTCTTGCCCTTTTAAGGTTTCTGCTGAGAAATACACTGACAGTATTGTGAGAGCTCCCTTGTAAGTGAAAAGTAATTTTTCTCTTGGAGCTTTAAAAATGTTACCTTTGTCTTTGACTTTCAACAATTTGACTAAATTGTGTTTTGGTGTGGATTTCTTTGGGTTCATTTTACTTGAGGTCTGTTGGGCCTCCTGCATCTGGATGTCCATTTTCTTCACCAGATTTGGGAAATGTTCAGCCCGTATTTCTTTGAATAATCTTTCTTCCTCTTTCTCTCTCATCTCCTTATGGGACACACCCATAATGTTTATTTTTGTCATAATGCCCCATAAGTCTCTTATACTTTCTTCACTTTTTTTCATTCATTTTGTTATTTTTGTTGTTCCTCTAATTCCTAATGATCTTTGAGTTTATTGATCCTTTCTTCTGTTTGACCTAGTCTGTTGTTCAACCTCCTTTAGTGAATTTTCAGTTCAGTTACTATATTCCTCAGTTCCAAGATTTCTGTTTGGGATGTGTGGATGTGGATGTGTGTATATATATATAACTTATTTCTTTGTTGAAATTTTCACTTTGTTCATGCATTGTTCTCCTGACCTCAATGACCATCTTTATGATGATTACTTCGATTTCTCTGTGAAGTAAATCATATACAGTCATCCCTCAGTATTCTTCAAAGATTGATTCCAGGAACTCCCCATGGATATCAAAATCTGTGGCTCCTCAACTCCCTGATATAATATGGTGTAGTATCTGCATGTACTTTAAATCATGTCTAGATCACTTATAACACCTCTCATGCACTTTAGATCTGCGGTCCCCAAGCCCCAGGCTGTGGACCACTACTGGTCCATGGTCTGTTAGGAACCAAGCCACACAGCAGAAGCAGAAGCTTCATCTGTATTTACAACTGCTCACCATACCTCACATCACTGTATAATCTCTGCCCCCTGTCAGATCAGCAGAGGCATTAGATTCTCATATGAGTGCAAACCCTACTGTAAACTATGCATGCAAGGGATCTAGATTGTGCTCTCCTTATGAAAATCTAATGCCTAATGATCTGAGATGCAGCTGAGGCTAGCACTGTGGAGCAGCTGCAAATACAGATTATCATTAGCAAAGAGGTTTGACTGCACAATAAATGTAATGCACTTCAATCATCCTTAAACCATCCACCTCCATGCAATCCATGGAAAAATTGTCTTCCATCAAACTGGTCACTGGTGTGAAAAGATTGGGGACCACTGTTTTAAATAGCCTCTAGATTACTTATAACACCTAATACAACATAAGTGCTATGTTAATAGTTGTTATATTGTATTATTTAGGGAGCAATGACAAGGAAAAAAACTCTGTACCTGTTCAGTAATTTTACAAATTATATCTGCACATGTTCAGATATAATTGTTTTAAAAATATTTTCAATCTGCGGTTGAGTAAATCCATGGATGTGGACAGATACAGATGGTCAATTGTATCTCCATTTCATTAGGATCAGTTTCAGGAGATTGGTTTTGTTCTTTGTTTGGGACATATATCCCTGTTTCTTTATTTTTCTTGATGTTTTGTGCTGGCATCTGTGCATCAGAGAAAACAGTTTCCCAGACTGGCCTCATAAAGGAGAAGGCACTCATCAATCAGCCTGGCCAAAAATTCTGGGGATCTTTCAAGCCTTTGTACTAGTCCAATTTGCTATGTTTTTAGCTGCCCTCAGCATCAAGAATATGATAAGATCACTCAGCAGTCTAAGACAAGTGAGACTGAAGCCAGTCTCTTATACAGCCTCTGGAAAAGTTGGATCATTGGATGCTCTATCCAACTCTGTCCCTTCCCAGGGAAAATCTGGGATCTGGGGTTGTTTATTTTTTGGGGGGGAGAAGGGAATTCATCCATTTTCTCTGTGCTGAGTTATGTAAAGTGGTTATGGTGGCTGCTAGTTCAAATCATAGTCTTTTTTGCACTGGATCCCAGTCAGTAACAGTGTGCTGGTCCCATTAGTGCTCCAAAATAAGCATGAAAGAAACCATTCCTGGCCAGGTACAGAGGCTCATGCTTATAATCCCAGCACTCTGGAAGGCCAAGGTGGGAGGATCACTTGAGGCCAGGAGTTCAAAATCAGCCTGGCATAGCAAGGCTCTGTCTCTATAAAAAACAAAAAATACTTAGCTTGGCATAGTCGCACACACCTGTAGTCCCAACTACTCAGGAGGCTAAGGCAGGAGTATCCACTGAGCCCACGAGTTGGAGGTTGTAGTGAGCTATGATGATACCACTGCACTGTATCCTGGGCAACAGAGCACAACCCTGTTAAGGAAAAGAAGAGAAGAGAAAAGGAGAGGAAAGGGAGGGAAATGAAGGGAAGAGGAGGGAAGGGGAGAGGAGGAGAAGGGAGGAGGATGGAGAGGAGAGAAAAAAAGGACAGAAGGAAGGATGGAAGGACAGACAGAAGGATGAATGGAGAGAGAGAGAGGAAGGAAGGAAGGAAAGAAGGAAGGAAGGAAGGAAGGAAGGAAGGAAGGAAGGAAGGAAGGAAGGAAGGAAGGAAGGAAGGAAGGAAGGAAGGAAGGAAGGAAGGAAGGAAGGAATAGGGGGAGGGGAAGGAAGGGGAAGAGAGGGGAAGGGAGGAGAAGGGAGGAGAAGGGAGGGGAAGGGAGGGGAAGGGAGGGGAGGGATCATTCCTTTGGGTAGCCCCCAGAAAAACTGGAGCATTAGATGTGTGATCTAACTCTTTCCTTCCTCAGGGAGAAACTGGGAGCTGGGGTATTTTCATCCACTTATTCTATGTTGAACCAGGGTAAGAGACTATGGCAACTGCCTGCCCAAACTACCATCTCTGTTTTCACTGGCCCCCAACTACCATCTCTGTTTTCACTGGCCCCCAAGTGGCCAGAGTATGCCAGGTTCCATTAGTGCTCTGAGACAGGAAAGACAAGCTAGTCTTTTAGGCAGGCCTTAGACAAACTGGGGTGTTGGACACTTGATCCAACTCTGTTCCTCCCCAGGGAGAAGCAGGGATACGTGTTTTTTTTACCCATTCACTGTGTGCTGAGCCAGGGGGAGTGGCTATAGTAACATCCAGCCTAAACTACTATCTCTGATCTCCCTGGACCCAAGGCTGCTAAAGTATGCCAGGCCCTGTCAGCATCCCATGAGAGACAAGACAGAAGCCAGTCCTTTGTGAAGCCCCAGAAAAGGTGGAGCAAGTACAACTCTTTCCCTTCCCAGGGAGAAACTGAGATTTGGGAGGTTCCCTTCCAACTGTATGGTGCTGTGCCAGGATAGGGATTATGGTGACAAGGTATCTTAAATTTCCATACCTGTTTAAATGTGGCTGGTTTCACACTCATCTGGAGCACAGGAGCCTCTCAACTAGTTCCTGGATGTCTTACAAAAGGAATTTGCCATATTTTGTTGTTGAATTGTATATTTAAGGGAGAAAGGAGAGTCCAAAGTTTCCTAACCTCCATCTTTGCTCAATAATTTCTTATTTTACAAAGATTTTGTTTGGGTTTTAAGTTGTTAGCCTAATATTTTCTTGTGGGACACCACTTTAATGTATCTAGTTTGAAATGTCTTAGCCAAAAAAACAAAGAATATCAACATAAAATGATTTTGTTGCTTCTTAACTAGCTAATAAACAATATAACCAAGCTTATGGCATGTGGAGAAAAATGGCTTTAAGGACAAATACCAAAGGCGCCTTCTTCAAGCCATAGGTCTTTTCATGGTAAGGCACTTACACTGGAAGGCCTGGAACTTTCTAGTCTTAGGTATGTAAGAAAATAATATTTAGAGTTTATCACATTATTTTACTTGGCATTACCCTGACACTGCTCAATCATTTTGCAAATCTGAGTGATGCCAAGTCTACATGTTTCTGATTTAGTTCCACTTAGCAAATCAAAGTGGTGTATTACAAGTGCTGTTTGAGATTTAAGGCAATACTCAAGTGGAATCCTTTTTTTTTTATTTTGGCATATTATGGGGGTACAGATTTTAAGGTTTCAATAAATGCCCTTTCCCCTCCTCCCCCAACAAGTCTGAGTTTCCAGCATGACCATCCCCCAGATGGTGCACATCTCACTCATTATATATGTATATACCCACCTCCTCCCCCCTGCCCAATACCCTATTTTTTTTTTTTTTTTTTTTTGAGACAGAGTCTCGTTTTCTTGCCTAGGCTAGAGTGAGTGCCGTGGCATCAGCCTAGCTCACAGCAACCTCAAACTCCTGGGCTCAAGCGATCCTCCTGCCTCAGCCTCCCGAGTAGCTGGGACTACAGGCATGAGCCACCATGTCCAGCTGATATATATATATATATATATATATTAGTTGGCCAATTAATTTCTTTCTATTTTTATGTTAGAGACGGGGTCTCGCTCAGGCTGGTTTTGAACTCCTGACCTTGAGCAATCCGCCTGCCTCAGCCTCCCAGAGTGCTAGGATTACAGGCATGAGCCACCATGCCCGGCCTCCAATACCCTATTACTGTAGTACCTATGTGTCCACTTAGGTGCTGCTCAGTTAATACCAGTTTGCTCGTGAGTATATGTGATGCTTGTTTTTCCATTCTTGGGATACTTCACTTAGTAGTATGGAATCCTTATTTAGGAGAGTCAGAAGCCATCATTCAAGTGGCAGATGGGTTAAAGATGCTTTATACAATCCAGCTCTGGCCAAATGCATTCTCTTAGCATATACAAATGAGGGTTTTTTTCACATTTATAGGCCAAAATGCCTCTTACAGACACATCTTGGTTTAGTTTATTTGGAATAAGTTTCTATTTCTTATATAATGCTGATCATTTGAAGCCATGTTGGTTAAATTCTAGAAGACTCAAAAAGTGTGGTAGGGCTGGTAGAGAAGCGAAAAGCACAGACCATGAGACCAGGGTTAGTAGAAGTGCTTATGTTCAAAGGCAAATAGATGAAAAATAATCAGAAAGAAATGAAAGTGTGTATAATCTCAGATCTCTCTTGATATGGAGGTAGGGCTGGGACATGGGGTGGTTGAAGATAACCTAGATGTCTGGAATTTTAAAATACTGTATACAATGGAATATTACTCAATTTCTTATAATCACAATGGTGATCTAACACCTCTCATATTTTCCTGGATAGAGCTTGAGCCCATCCAATGAAGTGAGGTATCACAAGAACGGAAGAAAAGGCTCCACATGTACTCGTCATCAAATTGGCACTAACTGATCAACCTTATGGTGCTCACACGGTAGTAATATTCTCCAGGGATTAGGGGGTTGGGGGTGGGTAAACTCACATCTAATGGACACAGTGAGCACTGTAGGGAGGAAAAGGCACACCCCAAATCATGGTTTGGGTGAGGCAAAGTCATAACATGTAACCAAAATGTTTGTACCCCCATAATATCCTGTAATAAATAAAATAAAATAGAATAGGCTGGGTGCAGTGGCTCAGGCCTATAATGCTAGCACTCTGGGAGGCCTAGGCAGGCAGATCATTTGAGCTCAGAAGTTTGAGACAAGCCTGAGCAAGAGCGAAACCCCGTCTCTACTAAAAAATAGAAAGGAATTAGCCAGACAACTAAAAATATATACAAAAAATTAGCCAGGCATGGTGGTGCATGCCTGTAGTCCCAGCTACTCGGGAGGCTGAGGCAGAAGGATTGCTTGAGCCCAGGAGTTTGAGTTGCTGTGAGCTAGGCTGATGCCATGGCACTCTAGCCTGGGCAACAGAGTGAGATTCTGTCTCAAAAAATAAAATAAAATAAAACAAAATACTGCCATAAATTCACATAGCTAAATGAGGTGGGTTATGTGCTAATCCCACTCTTTCCCTTTTCCCCTCTTAGTCTTTCACCTGCTTTCATGTTTGTCTCTAATTCTCTAAATATTTTCTCCTATTCAACAATGTGAAAAAGTATGGTGCAATGAGAGAAGGAGAAGGAGAAGGGGGTGGGTAAGGGAGAGAAGAAGGAACTAGATGATATGGGAACTGAGTGAAGAGAAAAGAAGTTTAAGAACTGAAGCAGTTTTCAAACATGGTCCCAAATTCTTTGGCACTCTTCCCATCAAGAATTGAGCTCTGTGTCCCTTCCCCTTGAATCTGAATAGGCTTTTGGCCACTTTTACCAGTAGAGTATGTCAAGAGCGATGTTATGTGATATCCAAGATTTGGTCATTAAAGGCCAAAAGTCTCCCATCGGGTTCTTGTAATATTTGCTCTCTGAAAGGTCCATCTAAGGGTTCTACCACTTGGAGCCCAGGCACCACATTGAGAGAAGCCCCAAGTCACATTGAGAGGCTACATGTAGGTGCTCCAGTCAACAGGCCCAGGTGAGTTCAATCTCATCCCATCCCAAGCACTAGAAATGTTGAGTATAGAAGCTAGGACAATCTTTATAGATATGCAACCTATGCAATCACACAAGGGTCCTTACTCAGAAAGGCCTCATGCTTAGTTTATTGCTCTATCATTGCCACCTTAAAATTCTTAATTCTTTTACCTTGTAACTTGTGTTTTGTAAGTGAAATCCAATGGGACGTGGATATAAACATGCATGTAAACAGAGACACCCAATATGTGTGTCTGCCTCAACTCTTTGCTGTTCCATTAGCATATAGCATTCATGATGCCCACGGCAGTTTCTATAATATTTCTTATCTTATACTCAAGGCTCTGTGCTCAAAAGGACTTTATGCTTGGTTTAATGCTCTGCTGTTGCTGTCTTGAAAATTTCAATAATTGTATCTTTGAACTTGTGTTTTGTAAATGTAGTCCAATGGGACAATGGAGCATGAATAAAGGACAGATGTGCAACATGCATATCCTCTGCCATTCATTGCCACTCTTTTCACATGCAGCCTTCACGAGGCTCTGTGAGCACAGAATTCTAATGAATCCATGATATGAGGAAGTTCAGCAAGACTCAAAGTGAGTTCAAGGTAAGCAAATGATATCTACAACTGAGGTACCAGAGGCACTAACAGCCCTGAGAGGTCACTTTCCATTCACATCTGAACTTGCTTCCAACATCAGAAGAAGACAATGGCATTCTAAGAAACCTGTCGTATCCTTTCTTATTCATGTTCCTTTCTTATATTAGCCAACTACTTACAATGAAAATGATGACATTAAAATAAAGGGAAAGACAGAATAACTCACAGTTCCTTTTCCTTTCAGGCCTTCCTTATTTATCAGAAAGCCAAAAGTAGAGAATGTTGGTAAAATGTGCATACATCAAAAGGTAAAGTAAAAAACTGTTGAGCTAAACTTGTGCAGCATTTCCACTGTTCTGGTAAGAACAAAATACAAGCATGTACAAGCTATAAAATATAAATTATGTAATTCTTGTGGTTCTGTGTACATGTTAAATGCTCTTATATTTATATTTAAAATTCATATTGTACAATATAAGAATAGATAGTGATCCATCTTCTCCCATGTAATGTTTCAATCTATGTGCAACATTGCCACCTATCATTTAGCCTAGATGCTGAATTGGGAACTCACAAACTCTCTAAGTCTCAGGTTTCTCATCTGCAAAATAGGGATAACAGTATTTCACAGGATAGTACTAAAGATTAAAAATAATGTCTTTAAAGCCCTTAGGATAGTAAGAACTTAACAAGTACCTACTAGAATACTATTCTACTACTAAAGGTGATGATGATGATGGGATGATGATACAATATCCTGAAGCTATCAATTCACTTTTAGACAGCTTTATTGCAAAGCCCTTCCACATAGTGAACTAAAATGTATTTCCTTTTAAATTGTGTCATGGTTAATTCTTCATACATAGCTCTTTAGATGACTAGAGGCAATAACAGAGTATGTTATTTGCAATCTATATAAATTGCTGTACACAAATTTTTTAAAAAAGGTCAGAGATAGTAAGAGTAGGTGCCTGCTACATGTGGTCACCATATCAGTGAGAAGAGAAGTTCATCCTAATCCTAAACCTAACCCTAAATGGCATGGAAAACCTAGAAAATTCTAATGTATACCCACATCAGAAAAAGTTGAGGAATAATAAATTCTTGACTAGAATGTTGCCCCTAGGAGAGCAGATATTTTACCATCTTTGTTAATTGCTAAATTTCTAGTGCCTGGCACATACTAGATACACATTATTTGTTGAATGAAGGAAAAAATTAATTCATAGGGAGTGCAAACAGCATTAATTGTGCCATTATTCCCACCCTATTTTCTAGGAACCTTGAAATTTATATTTACCTAGAACGTAAATTAAGGCTTAAAGCCTTAACATGTAATATAGAAAAATATCTAAATGTCAAAAACTAAATTATATCATTTAGTAGCAAAATAACACATAAATATATGATTGCTATATGTAGAAACACATAAAAGAAGAGAATAGCAAAGAGATACAAATTCATCTTACAGCACCCAGTAAGCCTTTATTTAGAGATATCTATTAATACTTTGGGGTTCTAAAACTAAAACAAGATTTGGGGAATTGAGAAGGTGTTCAGAGGAATAAAGTTTCAGGAAATAGACACCACATAGAAACTCTTAAAAACCCAGACAGATTTCCATGAGAGAAGGTGAGCCTTCAAGATATAATGAAATATTATTAGTGGCTAACAGCTTTCCTGTTTCCACTGAGAATGAGACAAAAGGAACAGCCTTCATTTATAGCAGGGGGTCCTTAGATCAAAAATCAGAATTCACATCTCAAGGGATGTGAAACACTAGCAATGGCTGTCAAAAGAGATATAGATTCTTCTGCTCTAAAACTTTCATGAAAAGAGTATCCATTTTTCTAAGATGATTTAAGTGGATTTCTGCCCAAAGGGAAGTATGTACTAGATAACCTTAAGGTCATGTCTACAAATGTTTTAATCAAAAGTATCAGTGAAAAATAGGGCATTTCCAAGTACCTAAAGTAAATCACATAATAGGTCTACAAGATACTTTTTAAATCCTCCCTTCATTTTTTATAAGATCTTACATTCAGATAGCATTTCATAATTTACAGTAGATTTTCATGTACTTAATCTCTTTAATTTATTTTTATATAACATAGCACCCTGATTTACCACCTAAACCTGAAAGATAAAAATACAGAGGGGGGAGCAGATCAGAAGTCTTTGTTTTAAATAAAACAAGTTCTCTATCCCTTCTCAATGATCTTTTCATTTCTGTTGGGAAGAGAGATATTTGTTGAGAGGGACTCTGAGTTTCTTTTCCTCCAACAAATATGATTTTGGAGCCAATAATAGAAAAGAAAATATCTTGAAGGAAAAAGAGCAAAAGTCAAAGAAGATAATGTGAATTTGGCAAAAAGTTGAAAATACCCATGAATCAGAAAAGGCATTGTTCATCTTCAAGCCATATTGGGATGTGTGAAAGTCTTTTTTTCTTTTTAAGTAACTGCTCGAGGTCTTCTCCCAAGAATAATTTCAGGCCCTGTTACCCCATTTTCAATCTGAAATAGAAGACATAGCTATTGGAAAAAGGTTGCATTCACAGCCAGATCAGAAGTCCAAGATTTGTTTGCCTTGTGCTCTTTGCAACAAGGACCATAAACCTCAATTCCTTCCCATCCTGAAATAAATGCTAGGCAGAGTAATGTTTCAGAATGTCAACAGAATGCCACAGAGAAGCATTTGCTTTTCTTGGTAACCAGTGCATTTAAGGGCACTAAAGTCCATACTTTCAATTTCAGAGAACTACAGATAAAACGTTTTCAGGCTCTTTTTTTCCCCTAAGAAAAGTGCTGGGGAGAAATTAAGATATAAAGTAGCCTTTTTTTCTATGCAAATATGTATTTGCCCCTTTCACTAACAACCACACAGTGTACATTAGTTCCTAGGTAGCTCAAAGATCCTCACAGAGGAAGGATCCAAATGTTCTCAGGGTATGTGTGGGTTTTCCCTTATACTCCGAGGGTTATTTTTAAAGTTGGATACTCTGCAAACAAAGCCAATGCTGTGCTTCCCTGGGGAACCACTTTTGCTAGACAGGTTAGCTCCACTGGTTAGAAATTGATTTGCATGAGGCCAACAGTTTGAACTTTACCTCTTCAAAGAATAAAATTCTAAAAAGCAGAAACAAACAAACAAACAAAAAAAAAACCTCACAAAAACAAAATCCTAGTAAGACCAAAGACAGCACCTCTTATAAATGGATGCCTTTGGTTGCCAGCAAACAGAGTAATTGTATCCAAAGAAGTTAAAACCAACCTGCTCCAGTTAACCCTACTTGACACACAGAAAGTACATTTAAAAATAACAAACTCAGCAGTGAGAAAGATCAGCTTTGCCTATTTTGTAATTCTCCCTCTCCTGGCTTACATACTTCACAGCTCTAGCTCAAAGTACCTCTTTGCTACTAACTCTCCCCTACTTCTAGCACTTCTTATTCCCTTCACTTCTACCACCTTTCTCTTTTACTGCCTTCACTTGGCCTGTAGGTGTCAGGCAAGGGGAGGGAGGAGGGCAAGCCAGGTACAGGAATCTGTGAGTGCATCCAGAGTGAGAGGTTAGTATGCTTTAGTACTGCCTGGCAACAGCAAAGAAAAATCCAAGAGGGGTCTCTCTTACTAGGTTCAGGCATGACTGCTCAATATTGAATCATAAAAGAGTAAGGGAACATAGAACTTATTTAGACTAACCTCATTTCCAAACAAAGAAAATGAGGTCCAGAAAAGTCTAGTAATTTTTCCAAGCCTATGCATTTGGAGCTAACACCAAGCCCCAAGCTTGGCCCAAGCTTATTTCCCAGCATCACCATTTGCCAGGCTGAGGCTAGCTGCATGCCTATGCTATAAACCTACATCATCTCAAAGCAAAAGAAAACTCCAATGAGAAGATATGAGCTGAAAGCTATTTCTACTTCATGTGTCTCTTTTTCTCACCAAAAGATTTTCATAATATTCCTTTTCACCTTGAAACCATTCTATGATATCCATCACTCTGCTCCATAAACCTGTTTACTCAATATTAAAACCTTCCTGAACAGGTAAGGAATCATATTTATCAAAAATATTGAGAGAAAGTAAAAAAATAAAAACTAAGCGTGCATATGAGATACTCATAGATAATATCCATGAAACAATTTTTAAGAGAATTGACTGAAATTTTATCCTGATATAGACTGAAATTAGACAAAAACAGTAAGAAATGAGAAGTGCTCTTAGAGCAAAACCCAAATTCCTCAGTTTGGCATTTAAAGGCCAAAGGTTGGTCCCAATTATTTTATCTTGACTATTACTATTAATGTCCCCTATGTTCTAACCATATCAGATATCTCATTGCTCCCTAATATACATATCAAGCACTCACTTAATTCTTTGTTCAGGGTTATCACTCCACCTGGAATACTATTCTTATTGTATTGATGATCAGGGCCATTTAAGGTCTTTGCAAAACATCAGGCAAATTTGAGTTCTTACTCCTCCACTTCATTCTCTCCCAGAATTTTGTTTTATGGCTATTAGAGAACTTACCACATTCTGTTTTCTTTGTAAACTGTAGTATGTCTGGCCCCTCAACAAATGTTGAGTACTTGGATAGCCAGGACTGAGTTTTTAGCCCAGAATGCCAGCACTCAAACTAGTCTAAAAGAGTCACACAATAAACATTTCTTTAACTGAGTTGAAGGTTTTGGAAAAATCGAGTATTATTAATCAGCATTAAACAGTCTAAATATGATAATACAAAAGAGTACTTTCATCTGAAGGGTTTAAATGATAACCTCTGTAAATATTTGAATTTGATTTCTTAAAGAAAACAAATTACCCCAATCTCTTCTTTTTTTCAAAGAGCAAATATGTTTTCCACATTTTGTGACAATCATAAAATGAAGATTCCCTGCCATTTACTATTATGCAAAAAAAGACCATTTCTCTCCTTCTGAGGATTGACAAGAGTTTGACCTCCACTCAACCCCCAAATTAAAAGATCATGTAGACTGTTATTAATATTTTCCTATTTGTTCAGTTCAAAAGATGCCTAGCAATTCTTAAACTCCAGACACCTTCATTATGGACAATGCATCCACCAACAGATGAACTATAGCACTAATATGGAGAATGTTTGGGCTTCTTTATATTATTCCAAGTCTAAAATTATAGACTTTCATAGAATGAAAGTGATTTTAAAATCTTAGGTGTTTGAATCTTAATTTCACTACATTTAAATGCATACAACAGGCAAAAGATGAAAACTTCACTGGAGCTATCTCCTGTATTTTTGAAAAATCATTTGTACTCTTGAAAACACATTTGCAGATCATAACTTTTGTAAACTTAAACAGTAATGGGCAGGGCCCATATTTTGCATCTCTGGGCCATTTTAATTCATCAGTGTTGACATTACCACAGAAAAACTTCCATTTCATGGTTAGAGCTTGTCCCTCTCAGCAGATTTGTGATACTTTCTGGCATCCTACACAGGGAATTATTTAATTTAATTTCTAAGGGCCAGATTCTGCCCTTGGATACATGTGAGCAATAAGTATTGACGTCAATGGAAATTCTGGGTATGCATCTGAGGGCAGACTATGGTCCTCTGCATATTCCTAATGTGACTGCTGAAATTCTCTTTGTTAAGACTGGTTTGATTTTGGCTCCCTTTCTCTTAAATGTGCACACAGTACTAGAATTGATGCATGACGGCTGTGATCAAATGAAGCACTAGGCAGCTGGTGGGATCTTGTATAGCCTTTTGACCTAAGGAAAGAATGAGATTTTACGTCCTTTAAGTTACAGGGTCTATTATTGTCCTGATAACCAGCCCAGAGAAAAAAATTCATTTCTGGATTCATCTTCTGGTTAAAGACAAAATAAAACAGATTCCAAATAATGGTGATAATTTTAAAAAGAGTTAAGAGTATTAGAATGAAAGTTATACTCAATACCAGAACAACTCAACTGTTAGTCTTTAGCCACTAAATTGTATTTTTTTTCTCATTTTTTATTTTTTACTGAGTTTTACTTCAAACTCTATAAATTCCAAGACATTTATACAATTGCATACAAAAGGACATCAATTGGTAAAGTGGCAATCTGGAACTACCCAAAAACCTGATACTCATTCTAGGCTCGATCTAGCCTGATCTCCACCTCGCCTTGACCACATATACACAAACACACATATGCATTCAGTCCCCAAGTCCTCTCAGTTCTAGCTCCTTAATAGGTCTTAGGTCTCTTTCTTTCTCTTCAGCTCTACTATCTTTAGCTCTGCACATTTTTTTCCTTGTCAATTGCAATAGTGTTACTGCTCTTATCTTCTGTCCCCTCTATATTGAATACTATCCATTCTCCACACAGATATCAGAGTGATCTTTTAATACTCCAAATCTGAGAATGATATTCACATTTAATATAATCCAATGGCTTTCCATTTTCTTCAGGCAATATCTAACTGTCTATTATCTGACTGTTCCAAAATTGCAAATTTAGTAAAGTTATATAGGTCCTTCTACCAACCCATCCATCAAGTTCAATAAGATTTAGAAATGCTAAATTAAGTTCTGACTTCTTTGTAATTCTTTCATTCTCAGGAGTAAAAAACCCTTAATGATAATAAAAAATTATTGCAGAGAATGAGTTTACTACTTAATAAAAAACTAAAACATGCACAATATATTCCAGTTTTAAAAATTACTAAGAGTTATCAGCCCTTTAATCAATGTGTAACATGCAAATATTTTCTTCCATTCTGTAGGTTGTATATTTGCTCTAGTGATACTTTCCTTGGCTGTGCAGAAGCTTTTTAATTTTATCAGGTCCCATTTATTTATTTTTGTTCTTGCTGTGATTGTTTTAGGGGTCTTCTTCATAAATTCTTTGCTTAGGTCAATGTCTATAAGAGTTTTTCTAGCATTTTCTTCTAGAATTCTTACAGTTTCATGCCTTAGGTTTAAGTCTGTTATCTACCGTGAGTTGATTTTTGTGAGATATGCACAGTATGGATCCTGTTTCAGTCTTCTACATGTGGTTATCCAATTTACCCAGCACCATTTATTGAATAAGGATTCTTTTCCCAACTGCATGTTTTTTGTATGCTTTGTCAAAGATTAGAGAATCTATACAGAACTCAGGAAAATCTATATACATTAGAGAATCTATATAGAACTCAGGAAAATCAGCAAGAAAAAAATGAAACAACTTTATCAAAAAGTGAGCAAAGGACATGAACAGAAACTTTTCAAAAGAAGATAGACTAATGGCCAACAAACATATGAAAAAATTCTCAACATCTCTAATCATCACGTAAATGCAAATCAAAACCACAATCACTTATCTCCAGTGAGAATGACCTTTATCAAAAAGTCCCAAAACATTAAATGCTGAGATGGATGCAGAGAGATGGGAATACTCATACACTGCTAGTGGGACTGCAAACTAGTACAACCTCTGTGGAAAGTAATATGGAGATACCTCAAAGAGCTACAAGTAGAACTACCATTTGATCCAGCAATCCCATTACTGGGCATTTACCCAAAGGATAAAAGAAATTCTATAAACAGGACATCTGCAGTAGCATGTTTATAGCAGCACAATTCACAATTGCAAAGATGTGGAAACAACTCAAGTGCCCATGAATACGTGAGTGGATTAACCACTTCGGTACGGCACTCACCGGGTGCGAAACAATGCCCACAGCCAGCATTCATAGTCCACACTATAGTTTGTGCTGTGCATTGACAACGAATCCGTTTTGCTCTTGTGTGATTAAGAAAGCGTTAAAGCACTGAAAGCTTGTTTTACTTTACAAACAGCTTTACTTGTAATGTAAATCAGAACAGGTAACATATACATATATGGTTTTTTTTTTGTTTTTTTTTTATTTCAGCATATTATGGGGGTACAGATTTTAAGGTTTCAATAAATGCCCATTTCCCCCCTCTCCCCAAAAGTCTGAGTCTCCATCATGACCATCCCCCAAATGGTGCACATCTCACTCATTATGTTTGTATATACCCGCCCCTTCCCCCCTCCCACCTGTCCAATACCCTATTACTGTAGTACCTATGTGTCCACTTAGGTGCTACTCAGTTAATACCAGTTTGCTGGAGAATATATCTGGTGCTTGTTTTTCCATTCTTGGGGTACTTCACTTAGTAGTATGGGTTCCAGCTCTAACCAGGAAAATATAAGATGTGCTATATCACCATTGTTTCTTAGAGCTGAATAGTACTCCATGGTATACATATACCACATTTTATTAATCCATTCTTGGATTGATGGGCACTTGGGCTGTTTCCACAGCCTTGCAATTATGAATTGTGCTGCTATAAACATTCGAGTGCAGGTGTCTTTTTTGTAGAGTGTCATTGGATCATTTGGGTAGATGCCCAGCAATGGGATTGCTAGATCAAATGGTAGATTCACTTGTATCACTTTAAGGTATCTCCATATTGCTTTCCACAGAGGTTGAACTAGTTTGCAGTCCCACCAGCAGTGTAGGAGTGTTCCTCTCTCTCCGCAACCACGCCAGCATTTATTGTTTGGAGATTTTTTGATAAAGGCCATTCTCACTGGGATTAAGTGATATCTCGTTGTGGTTTTGATTTGCATTTCCCTGATGATTAGAGATGTTGAGCATTTTTTCATATGTTTGTTGGCCATTCTTCTGTCTTCTTTAGAAAAGTTTCTGTTCAAGTCCTTTGCCCACTTTTTAATGGGGTTATTTAATTTTTTCTTCCTGATTTTTGTGAGTTCTAAGTATATTCTAGTTATCAGTCCCTTATCGGAAGTATAGGATGCAAAATTTTTCTCCCATTCTGTAGGTTGTCTGTTTACTTTCATGACTATTTCTTTGGCTGTGCAGAAGCTTTGTAGTTTGTAGTTTGTAGTTTGATCATGTCCCATTTATTTATTTTTGTTGCTGCTGTGATTGCCTTTGGGGACTTCTTCATAAACTCTTTGCCCAGACCAATGTCTAGGAGAGCGTTTTAAACATTTTCCTCTAGAGTTCTAATAGTTTCATACCTTAGGTATAAGTCTCTCATCCAGCGTGAGTTGGTGTTTGTGAGAGGTGAAAGGTGTGGGTCCTGTTTTAGCATTCTGCAGGTGGCTATCCAGTTTTCCCAGCACCATTTATTGAAAAGGGATTCTTTTCCCCAGCGTATGTTTTTGTCTGCTTTGTCAAAGATTAGATGGCTATATGAGGATGGTTTTATATCAGGATTCTCACATCTGTTCCACTGGTCAATATTCCTATTTTTGTGCCAATACCATATTGTTTAATTACTACAACTTTGTAGTATAGTTTGATATCTGGCATATTAATGCCTCCCATTTTGTTTTTGTTGCCTAGAATTGCTTTTGATATTCGGGGTCTTCTTTGGTTCCATACGAAACGTAAAATTATTTTTTCTATATCTGTGAAGAATGCTGATGGGATTTTAATAGGTATTGCATTGAATCTGTAGATCAGT
This sequence comes from Microcebus murinus, assembly GCF_040939455.1. Classification (NCBI taxonomy): domain Eukaryota; kingdom Metazoa; phylum Chordata; class Mammalia; order Primates; family Cheirogaleidae; genus Microcebus; species Microcebus murinus. The sequence continues at coordinate 26,979,422 of NC_134117.1, read as the reverse complement.
TTGGGTAGTATAGACATTTTGATGATATTGAGTCTGCCGATCCACGAGCATGGTATGGATTTCCATCTGTTTACATCCTCTGCTATTTCCTTCCTCAGTGTTTCATAGTTCTCCCTGTAGAGGTCTTTTACCTCCTTGGTTAGGTATATTCCTAGATACTTTAATTTCTTTGTTGCTATTGTGAAGGGAATTGAGTCTTTGATTTGGTTCTCAATTAGATTGTTGTTGGCGTATATGAATGCCTCTGATTTCTGTGTATTGATTTTGTATCCTGAGATTTTACTAAATTCATTGATCAGTTCCAGGAGTTTCCTGGCTGAATCTTTGGGGTTTTCTAGATACAATATCATATCATCAGCAAATAGTGAAAGTTTGATCTCTTCTGCCCCTATTTGGATACCTTAATTCCATTTTCCTGTCTGATTGCTGTAGCCAAGACTTCCAGCACTATGTTGAACAGAAGTGGAGATAGTGGGCACCCTTGTCTGGTTCCAGTTCTAAGTGGGAATGATTTCAATTTTTCCCCATTCCGTATGATGTTGGCTATGGCTCTGTCATATATGGCTTGTATCATTTTTAGGTATGTCCCTTCTATGCCTATTTTCTTAAGTGTTCGTATCATGAAAGGGTGTTGAATTTTGTCAAAAGCTTTTTATACATCTATTGAAAGAATCATGTGGTCTTTGTTTTTGCTTCTGTGTATGTGGTGAATTGCATTTATAGATTTACATATGTAGAACCTTCCCTGCATCCCTGGGATGAAGCCCACTTGGTCATGGTGGATTATTTTTTTATAAGTGTCTGGATTCGGTGAGCTAAGATTTTGTTGAAAATTTTTGCATCTATATTCATTAGGGATGTTGGTTTTCTTTTTTTGTTGCATCCTTTCCTGGTTTTGCTATCAGAGTAATATTCGCTTCATAAAAGGTGGCGGGGAGGTTTCCGTTCTTCTCGATGTTGTGGAATAGTTTCTGCAAGATAGGTACTAGTTCTCCTTTGTAAATGTGGTAAAATTCAGGTGTGAAGCCATCTGGATCAGCACTTTTCTTTTCAGGGAGATTTTAAATTGCTGTTTCTATTTCAATTGTTGAGATTGGTCTGTTCAGGGAAGCTATTTCTTCCTCTTTGAGCCTAGGGAGGCTGTGTGTTTCTAGAAATTTGTCCATTTCCTCCACATTTTCTAGTTTGTGTGCATAAAGATTTTTGTAGTATTCATAAATTGTATCTTGTATCTCTTTGGGATCAGTTGTGATATCTCCTTTTTTATTCCTGATGGAGCTTATTAGAGATTTCTCTTTTCTGCTTTTCGTTAGCTTAGCCAATGGTGTGTCAATTTTGTTTATTTTTTCAAAGAACCAACTTTTTGTTTTATTAATCTCCTGAATAGCTTCCCTGTTTTCAATTTCGTTTAGTTCTGATTTGACCTTGTTGATTTCACTTCTTCTGCTGGGTTTGGGGTTGGTCTGTTCTTCTTTTTCCAGCTCTTTGAGTCGTTTCATTAGATTGTCTATTTGTGATCTTCTTGTCTTTTGGTTATAGGCATTTATGGAGATAAACTTTCCTCTCAGAACTGCTTTAGCTGTTTCCCAGAGGAGTGATAACTTGTCTCTCCATTGTCGTTTTCTTCATAGAATTTTTTTATTTCCATCTTGATTTCTTCATTTATGAAGTAATCATTTAGTAGGAGGTTGTTAAATTTCCATGTTTTTGTGTAGAAATGTGAGTTTCTGTTAGGGTTGATTGCTACTTTTATTCCACTGTGATCTGAGAAGGTACATGGTATGATTTCTATTTTTTTAAATTTCTTGAGATTTTCTTTGTGTCCTAGGATATGGTCAATCCTAGAGAATGTCCCATGAGCTGATGATAAGAACGTATATTCAGTGGATTTTGGGGCAGAATGTCCTGTAAATGTCAGTCAGACCCAGTTGTTCTAGAGTTTTATTTAAGTCTATTATTTCTTTATTAATTTTCTGTTTGGAGGATCTGTCTCGTGCTATCAGTGGGGTGTTGAAATCTCTGGCGATTATGGAGTTGCTATTAATCCATTTGCTTAGCTCCAGTAAGGTTTGCTTTATGAATCTGGGTGCACCTAAGTTGGGTGCATATATAATTAAAATTGTTATCTCTTCTTGTTGGACTGTGCCCTTCACCATTATATAATGACCCTCTTTGTCTTTCACTACTTTTGTTGGTTTAAAAACTAAATCGTCTGAAATTAGAACTGCCACACCAGCCTTCTTTTGGCTTCTATTTGCTTGGAATATTGATCTCCACCCTTTTATTTTTAGTGTATATGCATCCTTGCACGTCAGATACTTTTCCTGAAGACAGCATATACTTGGCCTGTAATTTCTTATCCATTCAGCCAGCCTATGTCTCTTGAGTGGAGAGTTTAAGCCATTCACATTTATTGAGAGAACTGATAGGTAAGGTAGATTACTGATCATTCTGTTGGGTTGGATGTTGTTGCTATGATTTCTGTCTTGAGCCATTGTAATATCTGGCCTTTAATATCTTTAGGTTTTGGTTGTTTTTATATTCGTGGGTTATTACTATGATGTTCCGTGCGTAACGCTGTTTTAAGTACTTCTTGTAGGGCTGGTCTTGTCTTGGTGAATTCTCTGAGCCTTTGTTTGTCTGAGAATGTTTTTATTTCTCCTTCATATATGAAGCTTAGTTTTGCAGGGAATAATATTCTAGGCTGGGCATTGTTTTGTGTCAGAAGAGTGAGAATGGGGCCCCAGTCTCTCCTTGCTTGTAAAGTCTCATTAGAGAAGTCTGATGTTATTCGAATTGGCTTTCCCAGTATGTTACTTGCTTCTTTTGTCTTACAGCTCTTAGAAGGGCCTCTTTAGTTGATATTTCGGTCAGTCTGATGACTGCATATTGTGACGTCTTCCTGTTTGCATTGAATCTCCCAGGGGTCCTCTGAGCTTCTTGAACTTGTATATCCAGATTTTGAGCAAGGCCTGGGAAATTTTCCTCTATTATATCTTCAAACAGCTTGTCCAACCCTTGAGTGTTGTCTTCTTCCCCTTCTGGTAACCCTATGACCCTCACATTAGGTTTCTTCACATAATCCCACAGCTCTTGTAGACTTTGCTCTTTTCGCTTGTTTCTCTGCTCTATTTCTGTGACTGATTTATTTAATTGGAGGGTGTTATCTTCAAGCTCTGAGATTCTTTCTTCTGTTTGATCTACCCTGTTCTTGAGACTTTCCACTGTATTTTGTAGTTCCTTGAATTGATTCTTCATTTCCAGGAGTTCGGTTAAACTTTTCTTCATTCTGTCTATTTCTTTTTCCATATCCTGGAGGCTTTTTGTGGTTTCTTTGTGTTGGTTATTGAGTTGTTGTTGCAGCTGGGTGAGTGTTCTTATGATCCACATACGAAATTCCTCTTCTGTCATATTGGTTGCCTGATTTTGGTTGGTGTCCGTTTCTAGGGGGCTGGTGCTCCTCTTTGGGGGGGTGTTTTCCGTTTGGTTCTTCATATTTCCTGAGTTCTTTCGCTGATTTCTTCCCATGTCGATCTGTTGTTGTTTCTTTCCTTAAGTTATTGTTTGGGTATTGACACACCTTGTTTAGTTTCTGAGGCATTAGGTGGTGTCTGTGGGTGAAATTGGACCACTCCCTGTATATTGAGTCAGTGGGTGCCATGGAAAGGCTGTGCAAGATGCTGTCCCTGTCAGTAGGTGGCGTTTGCTTGGAGGAACAGGCTATGCTGTTGATTTTGTGTCCTGTTATCTGCTATTGTTCTGGGTGGAGCTGGGTTGGATAAGCCTGCCCTCAGGCCATTAGCAGGGGTCAAAGTTCTGTACTCTGCTTCCAGGGAAAGCTGTCAGGGCGAGGCTAGAATGGTCCCGCTCAGCCAGAAAGTCTGTGTGTGGGGGTGGGGCTGTCTGAGACCCGCAGTGTGGAGCGGGCCTCGCTTCTTTCCATCTTCCCCAACTCCGCAGCTACTCCTGGGCCTCTGCCAGCAGGGCAGACCACAAGCCACCAGGCCTCCCCGGACTATGATGTCGGCCGGGAGGCTCCCTGCACAGGAATGCCACCTGGGTTGGGCGCACAGCCTCCTCCTGGGAGTAGGGTTCCCTCTAGGACGCCAATCCGCCCCTGGAGGCACACACGCCTCAGTAGGCTGTTCACATATAACCCTTCTGTGCCCCGGGCAATGCTAGCCCTCGGTGCAGGGGATCTGGTCTGCAGGTCCGACCTCTGGGTCCCAGAGTTCAAACTGTATCCCCACGAGGGAGAGGATTTCTGGTCCCAATTCACCCACAGGGAGCCCAAGCTGGGTCTATGTCTCTCAGCCTCTGAGTCGGCACCGTTCTCCTGGGAACACCGTGTCAGCAGCACCTGGGAGGGCGGGCGGGTAGGGAGCTCACAGTCTGAGTTCCCCTGAGTCAGCTGTAGGGTCCCAAAAGGGAAGGTCCCGTTCCCTGGAGGTGCCTCCGGCTGGTGGCTGTATTGTCTCTCTGGGCAGCCGCAGGTAGGGTCGGGGGAGGGGAGGAGGAGGCAATATGGCGCCTGCCGCGCGGCTCGGGTCTGTGCACGCGGAGGTGCCTGGAGGAAGTTGGAAACCTGGTGCCACGTCTGCTACAGGCTCACCGCTGGCTGGTGGCGGCGGTCTCTGGGCTAGTGTCCGCGGGTCTCTCCACCCGCTGGGGAGCCCACTAGCAGTCCCAAATGCAGGGGAGGGGAAACAGCAAATCCACCTACCCTCGCCGCTGGTCTCCAGGCTGCTCCGGCGGTCTCAGCCTCCAGTTTTCCTCTGCAGCCTCCTCCCGTGGCGTCTCCCGGGGTCTCAGGTACCCCTCCTTCCGGCCCTCATCCGCTGTATGCTCGTCTTCTTGCTTCTTTCCTCTAATTTCTGCTAGAATCTGTCTTTTCTGCAGAGACACTCTGTATGGCGGTGTTATTCGTCCGCCATCTTGCTCCACCCCGCTACATATATGTTTTTATTATGTTATTTTTAAATGTTCACAATTTTATTTTGATAAATGAAAAATTAGAAAAGTCATATCACAGCTGTCGACCAAAGTTGCTGTGTACCTTCATCTGTGGCTATTGACTGTAGTCAACACTAAGCTGTGCGCATTCGTCTGTGGCTATTGACTATAGTCAACGCTCTTACCGAAGTGGTTAATAAAATGTAGTATATGTATACCATGGAGTTCTATTCAGCCACAAAAAAACAATGGTGATATAGCACCTCTCGTATTATCCTGGATAGAGCTGGAACCCATTCTACTAAGTGAAGTATCACAAGAATGGAAAAACAAACACCACATGTACTCACAATCAAACTGGTATTAACTGATCAACACTTAAGTGCATATATAGTAATAACATTCATCGGGTGTCAGGCAGATGGGAGGAAGGAGGAGGGGATGGGTATATACACACCTAATGGGTGTGGTGCGCACCATCTGGGGGATGGACATGCTTGAAGCTCTGACTTAGGTGTTGCAAAGGCAACATATGTAACCTAAACATTTGTACCTCCATAATATGCTGAAATAAAAAAATTAAAGTTACTAAGAGAAAAAACATATCTTTTATCCAAAAGGAATGTTTTTGTGATTGTGTATTTCTTGAATTAACCTAATCTAAGGATCAGGAGTTTACATGAAGAACTTATTATCAAAACTTGATTGAGCATTGGCATTTATCATCAAAATCAATCTCTAAATAATTTCTTCTAAACTTTTTTTAACAACGAGGTCTCAATCCCAAATCCCATTTCTGACCATCCTCTTTAGAAATGCAGCTCAAGAAAATATGTAATAAATGCTTACTCTGCAGACATTGGATTTTCAAAGAGGAATAAAGGACATGATCCCTGCCCTTGAAAATGATTTGATTATGTCAATGGCCTTGTGTGGCAATTCTTAACCAAATTATTAATACCCAAATCAGAACGCTGTGATGCTTTCTGAAGATTTTAAGATCATTATTCCAATTTGAAAAACTCCCAAGACCATAAATCATCTGTTCTCTTCCATCCTTTAATTCCTAAATTCCCCTTCTCATTAACTTTCTGGACACATCCCCCTACCACAATCCCCTTGCTCATACCTCTCCAGCCACGCTGGGCTCCTCGATGTCCTTGGAACATAGCTTACATGTATATGGCTCAGAGCCTGTGGCCATGACACTCCACCAGCCTGGAACACTCTTTTCCTATTACCTGTATGACCTGCTCCCCAACTACTTTAGTTGTTCCTCAAATGTCACTTTATCAGTATCTCTCCCCTCTATGCCCTATTTAAAATTGAATACTTTCCCAGCACTCTCTAGCCCCCTTTCTTGCTTTAACTTTTTTTAAATTTTCTATTTTTTTCCTCTTTTTTTTTAAGAGATGGTGTCTCACTATGTTGCCTAGGCTGGTCCTGAACTTCTGGCCTCAAGCTATCCTCCCACCACAGCCTCCTGAGTAGCTGGAATTAGGGTATATATTTTGTTTAATTTACTTTCACTTCCCTTCTAAAATGTTATTATATTTTACAGAAATTAAACAGTATCTGGTACATAGTAGATCCTCAATAAGTAAGTTCTGAATGAATGAGGGAACTTGCCCAAGAAGAACCTAGAACATTTGGGAAGTTCTACTGCAACAAGGCTTTACCAAAGCAGTAAATCATTATCAGAATACTCTCCTTTCACAAATATAAGTATCTAAAAATGCTAAATAAAATTTAAGTATATACGCTTAATTAGAGATACATGAACCAATAAATAAGCAGAATAAGAAAAAATACTTTGAGGAATTTATTTTAACATAGTAATCAACTAAGTAAAATATTAATAAATTTTCTAAATACCATTCTTTCATCTTACCATTTTATCATTAATTTTATCATATCTTTCATATCATCTTTCATTTGATGATTATATCATATCCTATTATTTTATGATCATTTCATATGTATTATAGTTCAATTTTTTGAAAATGTGATTAAAGATCTATCTGTATCAAAAATATCTGAGGTGTTTATCAGTAAAAATGGAATTTCCTATCTCCACTCAAGAGCCCTAAGACTATGGCCAACTAATCTTCATTTTTCTAACAAGTTCCTCAATGCTTGCTTACAAATGAAAACTATTCCTTTAGTCCATGAGTCCTCAAAATCTACTGCAGGCAGTACCCTTTCTGTCCCAATCTCCCTTCCGCAGGGCTCTCCTTGAGTCCAGATAATCTTTTAATTCAAACACCTGGATTTCATCTTAACTAAGAATTAAAAAATCACAAACAAAAAAAATTTCATCTTTTATGCCAGTAAGCTTTCAGAGATGTTATTGACAGACAAAAAATTCTACCACTGACAAAAATATTCCCTTTATACCATTAGTCCTTAGCAGCTTCTTATAACAGTATCCCACAAACTTAGGAAATGAAATAGAAGTTCTAAAATATCCCAGCCTTCTTTTATGTACTCAAAGAGACATAGAGCTACAACTAAACTTATTAAACTATGTAACACAGAAAAGCACATCCACTACCTTATTCAACCTGAATCTTATGAAATGCAGGTAAATACCACTATCTTATTTGCCCAAAGCCACTTAGCTGATACCTGCAGAGCAAAAGCTGAACCCAGATCTCTGCTAAAGATAAAATGATTTGCTTGCTTTGTGATACTGCAATATCAACATTAAAGAAATTCAGTGCTCATCTGCATTATAGCACTCATAAGGACCACAAATATTTTAAATTAGAGGGAGAGACATGAAAGGTTGTACTGCAGAAATTAAACGATGAAAAGCAAAAGCAAAGACAATTCTTAAAAGCAGCAGTAAGACCTGGAAATAATGCCACTGAAGCAACTTATACACTTGTTAAAAAAGAAAAGTAGACTATATACTCAGGAAAAAAGGGGAGCCATTCAATAATGTACAAATTGTGAAAGAATGTATTGTCAAAGTTTTAGGATGCTTAGACCCCAGGATAATGATTCAAAGTACAAACAACTGCCTTTTGCAAGGAGAACCATAACTAATCAGCAGCATGAATTAGGCTTCAACTTAACAGAACAACTTCAGGCAATACTTCAAAAGGAAAATATATATTATTCAATCACTTTGGATTAATCAACTGATACTACTGACTTGGCATCATTCAGGTCATAATAGAAGATTTTCTTTGCTTATGAGAGTTACTCACTTTGGTCACTCTTGCAAACAGAACATAACGAATAGATATCTTCAATAACTTTCAAGATAAATGTCGTGAAGTTGGACTGAATTTGGTACATTTAGTGAGTATATGTACAGACAATTCACCTTCTATGACAAGAAAACATGAAGGGTTTATTGCACAGATTTTAAAAAGTATTAACAGATCCAGATGGTCTCATTTCTTTTCATTGCATCTTGCATCAGCAAAATCTCTGTGCTAAAACTACTATTCTAAATGACCCTTTGCAACAAGTTATAAATATTGTTAACCATATTCATGCAAATGCAACATAGCATTATCAGTTTCCTAACATGCTAAAGTTGAATGATGAGGTATTCAGTGTGGATTTGCTGTATCATTCTAAAATGCATTGGCTATTAAAGGTACAGGTGTTGGCCAAAATTTTATCTTTGTGAGAATACACAGTTCAATTTTATGGAGAACAGAATCAGTAATGTGAATTATTGAATGAAGATTTCTATAGGAATTCAGCATTTTTGTGTGATATCATGTCAAATCAAAACAACTATTTCTTTGCAAGGTAAGACTAAGTCTATATATGATATGTGGAAAAAAAATCCAAGCATTTCGAACAAAGCTATCGTTTTTCAAAACACTTCTTCTTCAAAGGGAAATTTCAGATGAACATTTTCCCCAGTTAGCAAAGATCAATGATGTGCAGAATGATATATGTGAATTATTGGAAGAATGTTATAGACCTTTGCAGCTATTATATACCTATTAATTGGAAAATACAATGAAAGTTTCACTGACTCTGAGAATCATCACATCACACTCAAATTAGCATTTCAGCATCACCTAATTGATATTACTAAGACACCTTAGTAAGGTATTATTACTAAGGAATTATCAATAGAGTTGATTGAGCTCTCAGTAGATAACATTTTAAAGTCATTATTTGATGCTAACAAAAATCCAACTGAAATAGGGGGAAATGCAGTAGAATAGCCATGGCTTCAGCAACATGCCCCCCAAAATTCTTTCTTGCTTTTAAACCACTTATTGCTGTGAATGTAGATCCTCCTACCTAACCCAAATCAAGACATCCTTAAGATCACAAATTACTGACATCAATCTAGAGGATCAACTGAAACTCAGACCTCCATACTGCAACCATATAGTCAAATGCTTTCCAACAAAAAGCAGACACTACGAAGTCACTGAAAGGTTAGTGAACTTCAAAATTGACAAACAGTTTTCATTTTTTGAAATTACTGAGTACCTACTGGTTAGATTTTTTATAAAATAATGTACTTTTTTAAGGATATCTAATTGAAGTTTCTTGAATGAGGACTTATTTCATTACAGCTAAATTAATGCAGCCTTTCAACTTGAAAAGATTCCCCACCCAGGCCAAGGAAATAAACAATTCATCCAAGTTCTTTGCCACTTTATAACAAGGATGTCCTTTTCTCCAGTTTCTAATACCTTGTTCCTTATTTCCACCAGAGGCCTCATCAAAATTCCCTTTACCTTCAATTTTTGATGAACATTATAATCACAACTACTTAAGTAACCTCTAAGACCTTTCATACTTTCCCCATAGCTCTCATCTTCTTCTGAGCTCTCACCAGAATTGCCCTTAACTCTCTGTTCATGGCAATCTAGGCTTTTTCTAGCCTGCTCCTCCAGATTCTTCCAGCCTTTACCCATCACTCAGTTTCAAAGCCAATTTCACATTTTTAGATATTTGTTACAGTAAATCAATATCTGTCTTAGTCCATTTTGCACTGCTATAACAGAATACTGCAAACATGGTAACTTTATAAGTTTATAAGAGAAATTTCTTGGCTCACAGTTCTGGAGGCTGAGAAGTCTAATGTCAAAATGCTGGCAGATTTGGTAACTAGTTAGGCCATTTTCTTCTTCAAAGATGGCACCTTGCATGCTGTGTCCCACATGGCAGAAGGCAGAAGGGCAAGAGTGAGAGTTCACTCCTGAAAGCCCTTTTTGTAGCATTAATACATTCGTAAGGGTGGAGCCCTTGTCACCTAAACACCTTCCATTAGTCCCCACTTCTCAATACCATAGCACTGGGATTAGGTTCCTAATATATGAATTTTGGGAGACACATTCGAACCACAGCAGGCATATAAACAAAAAACTCCCTCTTAACCTACTTTTATTCATCCCATAATTCTGCCTGTGTCCATCCCTAATCATTTTTATTTATTTTTTATGTTTCCCTTTCTAATTTCTTTCTGCAAATACATAGCAATATCTATGTGTATAGATACATTTTTTAATTTTTTTGATTGTTTGAGTTAAGTGCTTAGTATATTGTTTTCTTTCTTTATTGAGATAACCATTTAAGGATCTAAATTTTCCTATGAGCACTGCTTTAGCTACATTTCATAGTTTATAATATCTAGTATTTTCATTACCACTGTTTTCTAGAAATTTTATAATTTTAGATTATTTATATTTTCTGTTTTACCCAGCAATTGAGAGGGTGTTTTTGTTTATTTGTTTGTTTGTTTTAATTTCCAGATTGGGGCAGGGTTTTGTTGCTGTTGTTCTTATTATTAATGTCTAATTTGACTGGATTACATACTGTTTAATCTTTAGGAACTGTATTGAGACTTTGTGAGCTGTGAACTTTTTACAATCAATTTCAGAAAATACTCCATGAGGCATTTCTTTATTTCAAAGTAAAAGTGAATATATACCTTCTTCATTTCAAAGCAAAATTGTGTGTATGTGTGTGTATACATATATATACATACTATATATATTTTTAAGTCTATACATATTTTTGGTGTCTACTTGGTCTATGTTAAACTGAGAGATGAAGTCATAAATATTAACATTTCTGATTATTTTTTCTTTTCTCTCTTAAATCTTTTGTCCTTTGTCCTTTTATCTCTTAAATATCTGCTATAGAAAAGTTGTTTTGGATTATTTGGTACATAAATATTCACAAATGTCATTACATATTGTATGTATTAGCATGAAAAAGTTTGTTTTGTCTCATTTAATGCTTTTTAGTGTAACACTCACTTTTACTGATATTTCCATTGTGACTCACACTTTTTTGTATTTACTAGTATACATTTTTTTTTATTTCAGCATATTATGGGGGTACAAATGTTAAGGTTACTATATTGCCCTTCCCTCCCCCTTGAGACAGAGCTTCAAGCATGTCCATCCCCCAGATGGTGTGCATCGCACTCATTATGTATGTATATATCCATCCCCTCCTCCCCCTCACCTGCCCGACACCCGATAAATGTTATTCCTATATGTCCACTTAGTAGTAGTATACATTTTTAAATAGCTTTAGTGAGATGTAATTCATAAACAATATAATTCATCCATTTAAATTGTATAATTCAATAGTATATTCATAGAGTTATGTAACCATTACCACACTCAATTTAAGAATATTTTCATCACCCCCAAAAAGAAACCCTATACCCATTAGCAGTCACTCCCCATTTCCTTCCAAGCCTCCAGCCCTAGTTAACTACTGTTCTACTTTCTGTGTCTATAAATTTGACTATGCTAGACATTTCATACAAGTGGAATCACATAATAATGTGGCCATTTGTGACTGGCTTAGCACAGTGTTTTCCAAGTTCATCCATGTTATAGCATGTATCAGTAGTTCATCTATTTTTATTGCCAAGTTAATATTCTGTTGTATGAGTATACATTTTGTTTATCCATTAATCAGATGATTGACATTTGTATTGTTTCAACTTTGAGGGCTTTATGACTAATACTCTTATAAATATTTGTATACAAGCTTTTGTGTGGGCATCCTGGTGTACTTTTCACACCTTTTTGTTTTCAATCTTTCTGAATTGCATTTTAAAGTACTTTTCTTGTGTACAACATAGTGTGGTTTTGCCTTATGGTGCAATCTGAAATTATTTTTTTTACTTCATGCATAAAATCCATACTTACAAACATAAAGAAGAAAATTAAAATCACCCATAATGTATTACTCAGATATAAATAATTTGTTATATATATTCTTTAAATCTTTATAAAGTTCATATATTCCTTTTTGAAACAAAAATTGAGATCATTCAGCAGATGGTTTGTATATGGTGTTTTTCTCTTAATATTATGCCACAAGTATTTTTCCTTTCAATAAAAAATAAACCCATGAATTTAATAGCTGCATAACATTCCACTGAATAATTATACAATAGCACATTATTTTAAAATTTAGTTTTTTAAAATCTGGCATTCTACTAGATTTTGTGAATAATGAAAATAATAATATAACTCAAATGTATTGAGTACCATATGTGAGGCACTCTTCTAAGTGCTTTATTTATTTAATCCTTACAATGATCCTAAAATAAATCCCCCCAAAAATAATATTCTGTTGCCTATTTTATTTTGTTTATTTATTTAATTTTTTTGAGGCAGAGTCTCACTCTCTTGCCTGGGCTAGAGTGCTGTGGCATCAGCCTAGCTCACAGCAACTTCAAACTCCTGGGCTCAAGCGATCCTCCTGCCTCAGCCTCCCGGGTAGCTGGGACTACAGGTACATGCCACCATGCCCGGCTAACTTTTTCTATTTTTAGTTGTTTGGTTAATTTCATTCTATTTTTAATAGAGACAGGGTCTCGCTCTTGCTCAGGCTGGTCTCAAACTCCTGAGCTCAAATGATCCTCCCACCTCAGCCTCCCAGAATGCTAGGATTACAAGCATGAGTCACTGCACCCGGCCTGTTGACTATTTTAGAGATGAGAAAACTGAGGTCCAGATATGCTAAATAATGTTTCCAGAGTTAAAACAAAGAATGTCCTTAATATGTAGCTCCCTTCTACTTTATTAAAATATTCTTCTATATTGTCTACATTTCATATGTTTCTCAGTGTTTCTCTTCTGGGTTGACTGATTGAACTTTTGCATTTAGGGACAATCCACATCATGGGACATTAAATTGTTTTCTCTAAATTGTGGAAATTGGGCTAAAATATTTGTTTTTCCTTTTTTCCTACAGAAAAAAAAGGAGCATCCTTGAGTAAATCCAAAGGTTTCTACATGCCCCTGAGGAAAGAATGAAACAGTAACTGTTCTTACAGCAGTCACGACATGGGGTTTCCTAGGGTAAAGAATAAGGAGAATTCAAAGACTATAGGAAGCAGTCAATAGGCCCAGAGCTATCTGCAGTGCATGGCAGAGACTTGAGACAAATGCTGCATCAGTGGGAGCCAAAGTAAAGCCATGCCAGACAAGGGTTTAGGTCTTAATAAAACTGAGTCTAAAGTTACATCAGGAGTTATATCATTTGTAGACTTCAGGAGCAGATGCCAATACATTGCCTAGGAATAAAGTCCACTAAATCCAGCTCATGAGTTATCAGCCAGTATATACCCAAGGACCAGCACAAGTCCAGGGTATAAGTCTCCCTCCCCAATACACTTGAATACTCATTTGAAAGGGATAAACATTACTGTTTGCATTTGTCCTTCAAACAGGGAACAGAGATAGTTTAATGCCTTTATATCTACTATAAGATAACATGTAAAAGCATAACTTCAAAAAAAGGCATCTTTCTTTTGATTAAAGAACTTATATTTCTCAAGTCCCTAAAAAGCTAAAAATTAAAGACTGTGTTACATTTTAAGAAAGTTGGCATTTTGATTAATATTAGAAAATGTCATATCTTTAATGCGTTTTTAGGTTTCTCCAAAATTCTGGAAAATAACTGCTCCATTCCAATTAGTTCTATAGCTTTCTTTTTGCAGTAAACTCTAGCATTCTCTTTTTACAATCTAAGTATCTCCACTAATTAAATCAATAAAGAGTCAGTAAAATTCTATTTGATGATACAAGGTTACAAACTTTTTTCAATAATAATTATTGTAAATTATTTTTTAAACACAATCTACTTAACACCTAGGAATATCCCTTTATAGCAATATTGCCTCATGATTAGGTAGAGTTTTATATTAATAATTTGTAAAGTACTTCTATGTACATTATTTCACTTAATCTTGAAAACAATCCTATGAGCTAGATAGAAATCATTATCCTCATTTTACAGATAAGAAAAGGGGTTCACAGAAATTAAGTGACATGTCCAAAATGAAAATGCTAGTAAGTGGAAGAACAAGGACTGAACCCCAGATTTTATGCTTTCAAAAAATGTGGATAGGAAAAGTTACTGTCTCCTCGTGAAGTTGTCAAGACTCTGGCATGGCTGGGGCTTCTGTGGCTGCAACTTGTTTGAGGTTCTATTGCTCTCACTGATCCTCTTTTTCTTGAAGGTCCACCTTTCCCATTACCAAATTTAATACAATCTCAGCCCTTTGTCATTAAATTCTGACACAAGATACTAGTAACACTTCATATTTTAAGAGAGCCTATACAGTGGGCCCTGCATATCTGCAAGTTCCATGGGTTCCAATACATGGATTCAACCAACTATGGGTTGAAAATAAATAAATAAAAATTAACAACATGACAACAAAAAATAGTAAAAATTTTAAAAACTAATACAGTATAACAACTATTTACATAGCATTTATATTGTGTTAGGTACTCTAAGTAATCTAGAGACGATTTAAAGTTACAGGAGGATGTGTGTAGGTTATATGCAGGCACTACACCATTTTATATAAGAGACTTGAACATCCTTGGATTTTGGTATCCGTGGGGGTCCTGGAACCAATTCCCCATGGACACCAAAGGATAGTTCTATATTTGCAAATACCCTGTAGTTCAATCCTAATGCCTTTTATGCTTCCTAAAATTTATAGGATAAAATCTAATTACCTTAATACAATATAATAAACACAGATGAGTACTTCTAATGTCCCTCTTTTATTCTTAACTCTATCTTACTGAGTCATTAAAAATGAAAAAAATTATCTGTTGCATTTAGGTATGTAGAAAACTTTAATTCTTAAAAATTTCTTAAAATAGTCTATCTCTACTTATGATAATTATTTTATTGATATAGATCATGTTAGCAATATTTTATCAATAATATTTCAGCAAAAAATTCTTTAAACCTACAAAAGTTAACTAAATTGTTAGGGTTCTCGTGAACTTTTCTATAAGAAAAGCAATTGTGATTTTAATATAAAAGAAAAACAATGTTAAAATTAAATATATATTATCATATTTTAAACTCCTACTCTTTTTCCAAGCTTTGGTTATATAATATTAATAAGGGTTGCTACTTAAGGGCTTACTTTAAGCTGAGCATGTGCTAAGCCCTAAACACTACTTAATCTTCACAACAGCCTTATGAAGTTGATATTATTATTATCCCCACTGTACAGCTAAGAAAGCTGAGGCTTAAAGAGATTAAGTTATTTTCCAAAGCCCCACTGTTGATGTGGGACTTGATGTTGAAGTCAGCATTCTAGTCCTGCTGGCCTTTCTGACTTCTTAAGAATTTACTACTTTTTGCTAATTTTTCTAGAAAATGTTCCATATCCTTTTGTCTGGTGTTAATCTGATAAAAGTCTAGGCATCTTTTGAAACCAAATATTTAAATTTTCCCTCAAATAGATCCTTTAGTTCTGAAAGATTAACCCTATCTTTCAATACTAATCAGTTTCTATTTTGATACTGTAACTTTTAAAAAATGTTTGCCATTGGTTTTTCTAGCCCTTTATCATTTCTTAGCAATTTATCTCCATATTTCCCATCTAATTTGGAAAATGGGTTGGTGCTCTCTCCATAGAACCACACCTTCCTCTACCTCAACCAATACTAAGCATGAATTATAACAATTTAATTTCAAAATTTTCCATTAACTTTGTAATTCTAAATGCTATTTTTATATTGGCATTTATTTTTAGATCAATATTTAACACTCTGTTTATGTGAGCTACCCTAGAAATCAAGAACATATATTCAACTTCTTTTTCTCCAAGGCACCTAGCATTGTACCTTATATACATTTGATTTCAGTTAATAAATGATTTATAAAAACTACTCAAATTACCATTATTGGGATTTTTTTCTTTTTATTTCATCATATTATGGGGGTACAAATATTGTTAAGGTTACATATATTGCCCTTGCCATCCCTCCCCCCGCCGCCATGTCAGAGCTTCAAGCCTGTCCATCCTCCAGGTGGTATGCATCACACTCATTATGTAAGTATACACCCATCCCCTCCTCCCCCCTCCCACCCAATAAACTTTTTTTGTTTTGTTTTGTTTCGTGTTTTTTTGACATTTTGGTTGCATTTTATATCTTTGCCTGTCACTTAGAAGGGTTAGAGGTAAGCCCTTCCCCCCCACAGTGCTTGCCATATCCCCTAAGATGTGGGTCCCCCCCACCCCAAATCCCTGGTAAGCACTACCATCATTTGAGCACCATAATTTTAATCAGTCAGTACCAATTTGATGGCAAGTACATGTGGAGCCCATTTTCCTGATCTTGTGTCACCTCACTTTGAATAACGGGCTTAAGCTTAATACAGGATAGCATAAACTGTACTAATCATCAGAGAAATGCAAATAAAAACCACAATGAGATACCATTATTGGGATTTTAATGGAAGCTCATGAATTTATAGATGAACAGTCAATGTAGACCTCATTTAGCATATTTGGTTTTCTTGGAATGAGGAAGGGGAACAAAGTGAACACTAGGTATCTCTTAGACTCATTATTCTAAGAGAGCATTCCAATAGCCTTCTATAAATATTAATATTCCACTGACAAGCAAGACAGGACTATCTTTAAGAAGATATTTTAACAGCTTAAATCTGTTTTGCTTTTTCAAACAGGATATAAAAATATTACTTTTAACTCTAATAAAATAGGCTATATTCCTTTCTACATAAAAGAATTAAAAATATCTGAAGTAGACAATGACAGTGCATGCCTTCTCTTCAAAAGATAGTTCAAAGATATTGGAGAGTTAAAAGATGATACTGTTACTTTGAGCTACTAGATAGGAAAAAGCTAAGAATCAAGAAATACAGAGACGGGTAACTAGGCAGTTGGAAAACTGACTTTTGCTGTAGGATTTGAGTCTACTGAAAGCTTATTGTGTTCTGAGAGATTAACAGAAAAGTACTACCCATGTATTTCAAAACTTCAGACTAACAGGTATAAACTAAAAAGAGAAGGCCTACTGAAAGTGACCTGTGACAACCTGTGGTATGACCAAGAGAAGACACTATTTAGGAAAAAAACCACAGTTTATTTTAGTAACACAGGATACCCTTCACGTTTGTAATAGAAATCTGTTTCTTCCACTTTCTTTCCATATAATATTTCATGGCTAATTTATATCATCACATAATTGTAATATAATTATAATGATATAATGTAATTATATCACATGATTGTAAACAATCATAATTGTATTAAAAAAACAAACACATGACAGAGAGTCTATTTTTCTCCATCATCTATACCTAAAATCTAATCATTACCCTAAAAAGAGACCATATTAACAACTACCACCAGCCACCAAAAATACAAATAAAAGACTTAAAGAGAATTAAAAAGTCCCTCCTAGATTTATGCCATAGACTTTATCCTCTTAGCATGAATTATTTTCTTAAATTAGATTCTCTTGTGTCACCTCTACTACAGGGACTTGAAAGTCTCAGGAAGCCAAAAAAAAGGCTAAATATATGTCACATTTTCAATAAAAGTAAAGTATTTCCTCTCATGCATGTTACAATTCATATGCTTCCTTCAAGACTTTGGTAAGACATCCACTTAGTGAAGCTCTTCTCTAACCCCTGAGCAGAGTTACTTTGGGTCCCACAATACTTTATTCCCCTCTCTGAGAGTAGAGCACTTATTCTCCATGTGTTGTCATGAATCTGCGTATAGGTCATGTAGGCTCATCCAGAGCCATATTGCGAGTGCCTACCTCTGCATTCAACAGAGCAGCCCTTCAATAAAAATTTTGGAGTACACATACAAATTGTCTTTAATTGGAAATGGCCTTTCAATTGGAAAAAATGTTATTTCATTTCCAGGAAAGAAAGAAAACATTTTGCAGCGTAGTGGGAAGAACAATGAACTCAAGTATCCAAAGTTTGGATTTTAGTCTCACCTAGGCAAACTGTGTGACCTTGAACGAGTAGCCTCAGTTTATTCATCTATAACGTAGCAGTGTTAAACTTAACTTCTAATGACATTTCAGCTATAAATTCTATTTAATTTAGAAAATTTCTTATCTGGTTAGCTTTTTATGAGTTTCTTGGAATCCTTGCCTAGAGTACTAAATGCTGAAATGACAACTTTGGCCAAGCAAACGAGTCATTCTCAACAGGGTGGAATGGATTAATTCCCAGCTGAAAGTGGGCAACTCCAAGAATGGAATGATAATGCTAAACAGGAAGCTCTTGTGCTAGATGGGGTTGTCTCTTTACTGCCTTTTCTTCTCAAGAGAAGTGTTTTTCTCAAGAACAAAAGTGGCAGCATTCAATACCCAACAAATACTCCAGAGTGTATTTTGGCTGCAAAATCAGTGTGAGCCCCTTTCTCCTCTTCTATTCTCCTCTTTTACAAAGAAAGTAAAGATGACATGAAGAAAAATTTTCCATATACTGGGTTGGGTATTGCTAGTTCATAAAAAAAATTATGAAGTTACCACAGATACAATTAAGTTAAAAGAAATAAAGTAGTAAACATCACCATTGAATATGAGGCTGTTTGGTTGTGTGAGGTCTCATGAAAATCAGGTTTTGTGAATCTATTCATATGGAAGATCAAAAAATATTGGCCTGGAGTCAGCGATGTGAAGGGGAAGGCGATTATAAACAAAAGTTCTTTAAAGAAGGTGGGCCTATTTGTTCTCTAGAAATCATATGCTAGCAAATAAGTTTGTATCATAAGCAAACATCTCTTAACCATTATGAAAAAAAAATTATCTGACTCAAAGACACAAGAATGTTAGTTTGGGGCTTTTTCCTTCTAAGAGAATATAAACTTAAAGCTATTTTAAAAGAAAAAGCCCTGTTCATTAGCATTAGTTTACTGTATAGTTTCCTGCTTAGTATATACTCTTCTTTTGGCTAGGCCCACTTGAAAACCATTATGCTGTGCCTATGCCTTTTAGTTTTTCAAAAAGTCCTTGATTTCTAAAACAGCTGCTAATAAGAATTTTAATGTAAGAGTAGGAAATTTTGAGCACCACTTCCTTCATGATAACCCCTCTGATTCCCCTAGGCCAATGTAGACAAATTCATCCAATATAGCCATAATCCTAGTGAACTATAATAATTTGGCATTATTTGAACTATAATTATTTGGTAGATATATCTACTTATTGGACTATAACTTTAGTGAGGGCTGGGATTGGATCAAGTCTTATCATTTACGTATCCCTAGGAACACAGTGCTACAGACAATAGGGGCTCAAATATGGGTTGAATAAATATTAGCAAAAGACACATACTAGAATTTCAAGTTTATGAATGAGGAAGCTAAGGCTAGCCTCAGGATACATGTGAAGCAAAAGGCAAAGTTAAAATCTAGGTTTCTCAACTCTGAAATTTCTCCCTAAAACAATGACCATCAATGACCATTATAAAATATACAATTACCATCAATTACTGTTATAAAATATACAATTATTGTATACAAAATATACAATAAAATATACAATATACATAAGCCACAGGAGAATAAAATGGCTATTTCAAATGAAGAAAAAGGTATTTTTCCCTGCTGCATAGTACAATTTATCACTTCCTACTCCTACCACACTTACACCCTCACCAGATTATGTATGAAGCAGATTTGTAAATTTTCTTCATACTAAGAGAATAAGCAGGTAACATATAACAACTGAAGCCATTACATTAGAAGGAAACAGGCAAAAAACAAAGAAATTGTAGGACAGTTGTATTTCTCCTCTTTAGAACTCTTAACAAAAGACTGGAACTGCTGGAAAAGAGGTGTAGCAAGTATGTTCATGTGCCATTGCCCACATAATCTCTATAATAAACTCTATTTCCTCCAAAGCTCAGACCTTTACACCAATAAACAAACACACATCCACACACATCCACACACACACACACACACACACACACACAGGAAAGAGTCAGGATGCTTGGAAATTTTTAGTTTTAAGAACTGTGAAACTTGGCCTGGAGCAGTGGCTCATGCCTGTAATCCTAGCACTCTGGGAGGCCAAGGCGGGAGGTATTGTTCGAGGTCAGGAGTTTGAAACCAGCCTGAGCAAGAGTGAGACCCCATCTCTATTATAAATAGAAAGAAATTAATTGGCCAACTAATATATAGAGAACAAATTAGCTGGGCATGGTGGTGCATGCCTGTAGTCCCAGCTACTCAGGAGGCTGAGGCAGTAGGATCGCTTGAGCCCAGGAGTTTGAGGTTGCTGTGAGCTAGGCTGACGCCACGGCACTCACTCTAGCCTGTGCAACAAAGCGAGACTCTGTCTCAAAAAAAATAAATAAATAAGAACCGTGAAACTTAAGGACTTATTTCTTTTGGACTACATTTAGCTCTTTTTCCCTTTACATTATATTATATCTTGAGATTATATCTGAGACATGAGCTTACTTATGGAAGATTCCCTTAAGGATGGGCAACCTCTCTATTAATAATGATATAATAATAATAACAATAGCTACCATTCATTGAGATGCATGGCTTTGTACTAAGCACTTAATAATATTAGCTAACCTAATCCTCACAAACCCTATATTACTTTCCCAATTTTACAAATGGGAGTGAGACTGAGTAGTTTGCCCAAGCTCCACACAACTAGTATGTTGTAAATCCAAACCAAGGTCTGTTTAACCCCAAAGTTCCTGCTCATATCTATTCTTCCATTCTGCTTTGAAGAACAAAGGACTTGGTAAGTTGTTGATCTCCAAATTTTTTTAATTGTATATACTCAGTAAAACATTTTTGAGTATATATCATTTTTATATATACACATACATATTACACATGTACCTACTGTGGTAATATTTAATTTAGTTACATCATAAACAAGTTAAAATAGAATTTTAAATTAATCAACTAAAAATTAAATAAATAATATTTAAAATTTCATTTTATTTTGATAACTGTTCAAAAATCTTGTTTGCTCCTATTTTTTAAATAATAGTAATCATTATGTTCTGGACATTAAATAAACTTTCAGTAAGGTTCACTAAAAATGATAAATCTAAATTTCAAATGGTCTTTTTGATAATTTAGGCATTTTTTGGTCACTTCTTCTCAGATTATTTTTACCTCATTATGTGGCTGACAAAGAGTTCATATTAAAAGATAACCCATCAACTTTGCAACTTTCTTGCTGTTCCTTTGTGCTGACATTATTAGTACTATATTTAATCCAGTTTCTTTTCAAAAATCGCCTTAAATACACTTAGCTAGGGACATGTAAACTGCAATATGTTGAAATACAATGGAAACAAACCAATGGATTAGGAAAATTCCCACTCTAGTCTCAGAATAAATCAGAAATGTACAAAACAAAGTAATCTGCTGACAAGTTGACTGCATAATTATTAGCAAACTCCCTCACACAGTGGATTTCTTTATACATTTTCTAAAGTGCCTCTATACTTTCTCCAACCCCTATCCAATCTTGGAAGGCACTGATCTAAATACTCTAAAATCCGCCCGTGGATTCAACCAAACCTACAAAGAACTGTCTTCACGTAATTCACTGTCCAAAAACATTGACTTTATTCCATTATATTTTGATATGATACCATCAGCCTAAATGAAGGAACCTATAACAAATTGCTTCTGACACTGGGAAAACAGGAGAGCTAAAGTTAAAATGAATTGAAAGAACTTCCTCCTACATCATCTTTAACAAAGTAAGGGTAAAAAGTAAGAAGTAATCATCATCTCTCAGATCTAACACAAAGACTCCTACAAACAAGGGGGAACTTTATTCCATGATTCATAAAGACAAATCTTCCATCAACTTGAGAGACAAATCAATCAATCCTCCCAAGTCTAATTTTGGGAAAAGCAGAACATAAGCACCTTTTTAAAAAACATCCTTTGGTGATTTTCTATATTAATTGTCAATACAATGCTTTTACTGTACAACATGTACAGCTTTTATAATTATATTCTTTACTCCCATATTATGTTTTTGATCATATGTATTAAATGTATTTTATGAAGGTTGATTCTAATAAAAAATTCAGCTAGTAAAAAAATTCTTCATTTATATGATGGTTATGAGAGGACTTGTACTTAAAGCTTAGTTAAAAGTTTGTATTAATATTTAAAACTGTACTCAAAGCAGTTAGAGAAAAGGGAAACTTCTAGTCATGTGCTTTTTTTAACCTCATGATTGCGTTTGTGCATGGCCACTGACTTTTATGCAGACATTTTATTGTGCTGATAATAGCATTAGGCTCACTCTAAATATGTAAAATATCATCCAATTTCTGTTCAGCTCAGCTTCATTTTAGGGTAATCAGGAAGAATTCTAAAACCAACTAATATTCCTCTTGTTAGTATCATGCCTTTAAAGAACTCAAATTTCTTGGCCAAAAGATTATGAACAATGCTTTCCAAGATACATTTTCAGACCTTTATTTTCTAGGGAACTGAGTAATTCTGTGTGTTTTATTTCACTAATCCTAACACACATCCTAGATAACTGAGAAATCCAAGGTTCAGACCTGTGGGAGATTTGTCATGAAGTTATCACAACTTAACAGGAGAGCTCAAAATGTTTCTAATTGGTTCTACTTTAATATACTGTGTCAACTGAGGTTTTAAAAACAGAAAAATTTTAGTACCAGAAGAGAAACTGAGCTACCAAAGGGTAATATTCACATTTGGAGGCATAAAAGATTTACCATAATAATAAACTCTAACATTTATTGAATACTTACTATATGCCAGGTAATGTGCCAAATGCATTATGTCTATAACATCACTTAATCCTCAAACAATTCTCTCCGTAGGTAATGATGCAAGTAGTATTTTAGAAAATTAAAGCTAAACAGAGGATAAGCTTGTCTTGCCCAAGACAACAGGGCTAGTAAGTGGCTGATCTAGATTCAAACTCAGATAGTCTAATTCCAAAACTCACAAAGTGAATCAATATGCTATATGGAATTAAAGCTGTCCATCCACTTGCACATGTCTGTCCCAAGGGACCACTATGATTCATTTATGGTTAAAGAGATGAAGCAGATTTACCATCATGAAGTATGTTTACACTCATTCTTATTATTCAAATACAAAAATAGAACATTATTCCTCCAGTTCTGACATCCTCTAAGATAATGATTCCCCAAAATAACCCAAGACAAAAATAATGCAAATATTACTACCCACCTATTAATTATGGGGATGCTAAGGCTTGTAACACTAATGATTACACAGCTGGAAAGTCTCAGCTAAGAGAGTCCTCCTCTGACTGCTGTATCTAAAGTAAGGCCTGCTCCAAACCTGCCAACCTCATCACTGCCATAGTGACATCCAGTAGTTGGACCAATAAGAAATAATGCAATAAAAAGTGCCCCATGAGAGATGAAGGACCAAAGCCAGACTCACTGACTAGAAAAAATATTTTTTTCAATTGGGTATAGTTTATTTTTTTTTTATTTTAGCATATTATAGGGGTACAAGTGTTAAGGTTACATATATTGCCCATGACCCTTCTCCCCGTCAAGTAAGAGTTTCAAGCGTGTCCATCCCCCAAACATTGCACATCTTACTCATTGTGGTTGTATATACCCATCCCCTCCTCCCCCCTCCCAGCTGCCTGACACCCAATAAATGTTATTCCTGTATGTCCACTTAGGTGTTGATCTGTTAATACCAATTTGCTGGTGAGTACATGTGGTGCTGGTTTTGCCATTCTTGAGATACTTCGCTTAGTAGAATGGGTTCCAGCTGTATCCAGGAATATACAAGAGGTGCTATATCACCATTGTTTCTTAAAGCTGAGTAGTACTCCATGGTATACATATACCACATTTTATTAATCCACTCATGAATTGATGGGCACTTGGGTTGTTTCCACAGCTTTGCAATTGTGAATTGTGCTGCTATAAACATTAGAGTGCAGGTGTCTTTTTCATAAAGTGACTTTTGATCTTTTGGGTAGATGCCCAGTAGTGGAATTTCTGGATCAAATGTTAGAACTACTTGTATCACTTTGATGTATCTCCATATTACTTTTCACAGAGGTTGAACTAGTTTGAGTCCCATCAGCAGTGTAGGAGGGTTCCTCTGTCTCCGCATCCACACCAGCATTTATTGTTTGGGGACTTTTTGATAAAGGCCATTCTCACTGGAGTTAAGTGATATCTCATTGTGGTTTTGATTTGCATTTCCCTGATGATTAGAGATGTTGAGCATTTTTTCATATGTTTGTTGGCCATTATTCTGTCTTCTTTTAAAAAGTTTCTGTTCATGTCCTTTACCCATTTTTTGATGGGGTTGTTTGATTTTTTTTTGGCTGATTTTCTTGAGTTTTAAATAGATTTTAGATATTAGCCCTTTATCGAATGTGTAGCTTGTGAAAATTTTCTCCCATTCTGTAGGTTGTCTGTTTGCTCTCTTAACAGTTTCTTTGACTGTATAGAAGCTTTTTAATTTGATCAGGTCCCTTTTGTTTATTTTTGTTGCTGTTGTGATTGCATTTGGGGTCTTCTTCATAAATTCTTTGCCTAGGCCAATGTCTAGAAGAGTGTTTCCAACATTTTCCTCTAGAATTCTAATAGATTCACACCTAAGGTTCAAGTCTGTTACCCAGCGTGAGTTGATTTTTGTGAGAGGTGAAAGGTGTGGTCTTGTTTCAGTCTTCTACATGTGGCTATCCAGTTTTCCCAGCACCATTTATTGAATAATGATTCTTTTCCCCAGTGTATGTTTTTGTCTGCTTTGTCAAAGATTAGTTGGCTATATGAGGATGGTTTTATGTCTGGGTTCTCTGAACTGTTCCACTTGTCAATGTCCCTGTTCTTGTGCCAGTCCCAAGCTGTTTTAATTACAATAGCTTTGTAGTATAGTTTGAAGTCTGGTAAATTGATACCTTCTATTTTGTTTTTATCGCCTAGGATTGATTTTGCTATACGGGGTCTTCTCTGGTTCCATACAAAGCATAAAATTATTTTTTCTATATCTGTGAAAAATGATGACGGCATTTTGATAGGGATTGTATTGACTGTGTAGGTCACTTTGGGTACTATAGACATTTTAACAATGATTCTGCCTACCCATGAGCATGGTATATTCTTCCACCTATTTATCTCCTCTGCTATTTCCTTCTTCAGTGTTTCATAGTTCTCCCTGTAGTGGTCTTTTACCTCCTTAAATATATTCCAAGGTACTTTATTTTCTTTGTTGCTATTTTGAAGGGAATTGTGTCTTTAATTTGGTTCTCACTTTTACCATTGTTGGCATATATGAATGCCTCTGATTTCTGTGTATTGATTTTGTATCCTGAGACTTTACCAAAATTGACATACCTTTGGCTAGACTAACGAAAAGCAGAAAAGAAAAATCTCTAATAAGCTCCATCAGGAACAATAAGGGAGAAATTACAATGGATCCCATGGAGATACAAGATATAATTCATGAATACTACAAAAACCTCTATGCACACAAACTGGAAAATGTGGAGGAAATGGACAATTTCTTAGAAACACACAGCCTCCCTAGGCTCAACCAGGAAGAAATAGAATTCTTGAACAGACCAATATCAAGAACTGAAATTGAAACAGCAATAAAAAAACCTTCCTAAAAAGAAAAGTCCTGGATCAGATGGTTTCAAATACAAATTTTACCACACCTACAAGGAAGAACTGGTGCCTATCCTGCAGAAATTATTCCACAACATCGAGAAAGATGGAATCCTCCCCAAGCGAACATAACCCTGATACTGAAACCAGGAAAGGATGCCACAAAAAAAAGAAAACCATTTACCAATATCCCTTATGAATATAGATGCCAAAATTCTCAACGAAATCCTAGCCAATAGAATCCAGGTGCTTGCCAAGAAAATAATCCATCACAACCAAGTGAGCTTCATCCCAGGGATGCAGGGATGGTTCAACATACGCAAATCAATAAATGTAATTCACCATATAAATAGAAGCAAAAACAAAGACCATATGATCCTCTCAATAGATGCAGAAAAAGAATTTGACAAAATTCAACACCCGTTTATGATAAAAACGCTCAACAAAATAGGCATAGACGGGGCTTACCAAAAAATAATACAAGCCATATATGACAAACCCACAGCCAATATCATACTGAATGGGGAAAAACTGAAAGCACTCCCACTTAGAACTGGAACAAGACAAGGTTACCCACTATCTCCACTTGTATTCAACATAGTGCTGGAAGTCCTTGCTATAGCAATCAGACAAAAGAGTGGAATTAAGGGCGTCCAAATGGGAGCAGGAGAGATCAAACTCTCACTCTTTGCTGATGGCATGATATTATACCTAGAAAACCTCAAGGATTCAACCAAGAGACTCCTTGAATTGATAAATGAATTAGAAAAATTTGAAAAGTACTGTTGGCCTCCTGCCAGAAGCAGCAGTTGCTGGGAATTGGCAGGGAGAAGAGGAGAAAAAAGATGCAGGAAAAGAAGATAAATGGTTAGCCCTGCCACCTAGAATACAGGCAGGTCATGTGGCTCAAGGACTGAATGTA
The DNA here is from genome assembly GCF_040939455.1 of Microcebus murinus. Classification (NCBI taxonomy): domain Eukaryota; kingdom Metazoa; phylum Chordata; class Mammalia; order Primates; family Cheirogaleidae; genus Microcebus; species Microcebus murinus. Next base: position 26,952,634 of record NC_134117.1, on the reverse strand, counting down.
TAACACCCCCAAATATCACCACAGAGCAAGAGCCCCCAAACACCACTGTAAAACCTGATTCTGGACTGAGAACACCAAGGACAGGATAGAGATAATCCTCAAACTGCTAACCTGTCAGGGGTGAGCACAGGAGGAGAAAGAGAGACAAAAGAAAAACAAAATAGAAAGACTATTAAGCAATACATATGACAAAAACAAATTTTAAAAGCCTGAGAATACATTTTTGCAACATATTGCAAAAAAATTACTACCTTTAACATATAAAGAGATCTTATAATTCAATAAGACTAGCCAATATCCCAATAAAAAGTGGGCTAAAGAAACAGATAATTCACAGAAGAAATAAAAATAACAATGAATGTAAAAAGACAGTTAATCTCACTAGTAAATGATGAAATATAATTAAAAACAACAATGCTATATCAATTATTGTCTATTACACTGACATAGATAAAAAATACATAATAATCATCTTTAACAAGTGATAAGATAAATGAGCTCTCTAATGCATTGTTGGTATAAGTATTAAATATAAACTGGTATGACATTTATGAAAGTGTATTTGTTAAATTTATTAAAATTTTAAATATGCATTCCTTTGACACAGCAATCATATTTCTAGGAATTGTGCAAAGATACACTTGTAATGACGTTCACAACATTGTTTATAATTATGAAAAATTAGAGACAACCATGGTATCTATCAACAGAAGATAAATTAATTACGATATATTCATATAATGTAATTCTAACGTAGTCATCAAAAATAATATGAACCTATATTCATTCATACAGAAAGATGTCAACAAAATTTTAACAGATAGTAACAAAATAATAGACATTTACTTGAATTATATAAAATTATATCCATGTATGTATTTCTATGTTTATGATTCAAGTTTGTGAGTATGGATCAAGACATGTATGGAAGATCATTAGTCAAAATGTTTTTATCTCTATTATCATCAGAAATAACAACAGAAGTCATCCTATTTTTAAATATATCAACTTATTTTAACTTAAATATATTGGTTTTAGTGGGAAAATATTCAGATGTTTATGCACATAAAATAGTGAAGTCATTTGCATTAAAATCATGTGAAAAGCAGCTCTCACCGCTATTTTTCAGTGAGAAAAAAACCCCCAAAGCAATATTTGGGGTTTTGAGAAATTAAAAGGAAAATAATTGGTAAAAATTTAGAAAAGAGAAAATCTACATTTATCTTTGATAGGACTTTGCGCCTATAAAACACAATAGCTACTGATAAGCTATTAGAATTAATAAGAAAATTTGGTAAAGGGAATGAATATAAGCTAAAAATAATTAAAATGATCAAATAATTTAAAATAATTAAAATCAATATCTTCTCTCTCTTCTTTTTCCATACTAGGAAAAAGTTATAAGGAGAAAGAAATCTACTCTCAACATCAATGAAACTATAAAATATTTAAAAATCAGTTTAATAAGAAAGGTATAGGAAGAAAATTATAAAATATTACACAGTAATATAAAACAAGAACTGAACAAACGGAGAGATATGCTATGTTCTTAAGTGGAAGACAAATCAAAAAATATCAATCCTTCCCAAATTAGGCTATAAACTGAATGTAATTCTAAGCAGAATCCAGTGATAAATTTTCTTGAACTGGAGAAAGTGAAAAGTTCATTTTAAAAAGTTTACGAGAATAGCCAAGAAAACCTTTAAAAAGAAAAATGAGGGAGTACATAGCATTGGCAAAGAAAGAAAGAACAGAAAAATTATAAAAAACAGTTCAGTAATAGGTACAAATGTATGCGGGAGTATAATATATGGTATTTCAATTCAGTGGCAAAAGAATGTTTTTAAAACGGTGTAGGCAAAACCAGCTAGTCATTTGGGGGTTTTTTTTGTTTGTTGTTTGCTTGGGTTTTTTTGTAGCTCTGAGGTATTTTATTATAAAAAGTTGGTATTCATATACATAAACTAATATAAACTTAAAATTCATCATACATTTACTTCATTTTTTAGCTTGACCTTCTAGTAAATCTTTAGCTTCATTGATTTTGGCTGCTATATAAGGAGATCCTCCTTTGGGTGATTTAAGAGCATAATTCGTCGATGAGCATCTCTTATTTTTCCTTTATTGGCAGTAGGGCTTACACCTAGTATTAACGCTGCTTCCGGTTTTGTCATTTTGGGTTCAAACCCACGTCTGTAATAGCCACCACTGAAGGCAGATTATGGTAGACTTTGAAAAACTGGTTTTACTTGAGGCTCCACATGCTTCATGACTTGCAAAACACAACGGCCCACAAATCCTGCAGCAGCAATCGTCCGTCCAACTGCTACCACTGTACTGGCCAGGGTTCGGGCTCGGCTCCCCTGCTTCCACCCGGAGCTTGTATCATCCCAGCCTATGCGCCTTTATCAGAGAGCGACGCATTCGCAAGCTACGGGCACAAGCCTCCCAAACACAGGCACCGCCGAAACACGACCGCCAGCTAGTCATTTGTAAGAAAACAATGTTATATACTTACATCATACTATATATAAACATAAATTCCAATCACAGTAAAAGATTAAAGTTCTACGTTAAAAACTGAGCCAAAATATAAATGATATCCAGAGAGAAAAATTGTTTGCGATACATATGACAAAGGATTAATATTCTTAATTCACAAAGAGCAATTACAAACTGGTAAAAAGATCAACACTCAATAAAAAGGGCAAATAATTTGAATAGGTAATTTGCCAAAAAGGAAATACAAATCACTAATAAACTTGTGAAAATATATGCATCCTGGCTATAGTCAGAAAACTGCAAGAATGAGATGTTTTTCATCTGCTGGACTGAAAATGGTTAAAAAGAACACCAATATCCAGTGCTAGTGAGAATGTGGGAAATAACTGCTCTAATACACCACTAGTGAGAATGGGAACTGCTATCATCTTTTCTGAAAACTGTCTGGCAAGATGCATTAAAATTTAAAATGCAAACTATAAAAGAAAAAATTCATAAATTGGACTTTATCAAAATTAAAAGTGTCTGCTCTTTTGAAAGAAATTATTAAGAAAATAATAAAACAAGTTACATACTGGGAAAAAATATTTGCAATTCATATATCTGACAAAGAACTTGTATCCCAGAGCATATATAGAACTCTCAAAACTCAATAATAAGAAAGCAAAACTCATTCTTTGAAATGGGCAAAAGTCTTGAACAAACATTTCACTAAAGAAGATATACAGATGGCAAATAAGCACATGAAGAGATGCTCGATGTCATTAGTCATAGAAAAATGCAAATTAAAAACACAAGACATACCACTATACACACTCAAAAATAGCTAAAATTTAAAAGACACAATACCGAGTGCTAGGAAGGATGTAGAGGAACTGAAAACCTCACATTTTGCATTTGGGAATGCAAAATGGTACAGCCACTTTGGAAAACAGTATGAGAGTTTTTTATAAAGTTAAATAGACAGCATAAAACCAAGCAATCCCACTCATAGAATCTACCCAAGGGAAATGAAAATATATGGCAATATAAGGATCTGCGAACAAATGTTTTAGCAGCTTTATTCATAATTACTAAAAACTAGAAACAACCCCAATATCCATAAACTGAGGAAGGAATAAACAAATTGTAGAATATCCATATAGTTAAATATTATTCAGCAATAAAAGGGATGAAACAGTGATATATGCAACAAGATGAATGAATCTCTAAAAACATTACAGTAAGTGAAAGAAACCAGATACACACAATCACTTTATTATTCTAGTTACAGATGCTCCTAGACTTGCAATGGGGTTATATCCCAATAAACCCATCGTAAGTTGAAAATACTATAAGTCAAAATTGCATTTAATACACCTAACTTATTGAACATCGTAGCTTAGCCTAGCCTACTTTAAATGTGCTCAGAACACTTAGCCTATAGTTGGGCAGTATCATTGAACACAAAGCCTATTATTTACTACTATATTAATAATAAAGTGCTGAATATCTCAAGTAATTTATCGAACACTGTACTGGAAGCAAAACACGGAATGGTTGTATAGGTATTTAAAGTATGGTTTCTACTAAATGTAACCGTTGCAAAGTTGAAAAATCATAAGTCAAACCATTATTAAGTTGGAGACAGTCTATATATGACATTTAAGGACAGATAACAGTTCAGAGGCAGCTAAGGAATAAGACTGGGAAGAGGAAATTGCAAAGAGAGACAAGAGAACTTTTTAGGATAACAAATCTTCTATATCTTGACAGTGGTGGTGGTTACATGACTATATAGTATATACATTTATCAAAATATACAGTTTTTCTGCATGTAAATTATACCTCAATAAATCTGATTTTATAAAATTGAAAAATATATATATACCTTTCGACTCAGACATCCCACTTTGAGAAATCTACTCTACAATAATGAATGTGTGAATATAGTTTGAATGTATATTAATGTATGTGTAACATAGTAGTATATATTCATAGGGAAAGTTAAATAAATTATGATATATTTAATATTATAGACTATAATGCAAATAATTAAAAAGAATGAGTTAGATCACATGCATTGACCTAGAGATGTCTACGACATATATGTGGGGAGAAAAACAGATTACAGAATACTGATTATATTTGAATCTCTTTTTTCACTAAGAACTATTTTTTAAATCTTTATATGTAAGTATAATGTATAAGGCACTTAAAATAGTATGGAAGTATAAACTTCAAATACTGGTTAGTTTTTAGGGATAGAAACTGAGGAGGCCAAGAAAAGAAATGATTATCTTTTCCTTATTTACCTCTGATTATTTAACTAATTAAGTTAAACATTTATTACTTTTATAAATTTAAAACACCTAAGAAAGTAAAAAAACTCTTTAAGATTCAATATATGCAATTTTTTTTTATTTCAGCATATTATGGGGGTACAGATTTTAAAGTTTCAATAAATCCCCATTTCCCCCTCTCCCCCCAAAAGTCTGAGTCTCCATAATGACCATCCCCCAAATGGTGCACATCTCACTCATTATGTATGTATATACCCGCCCCCCTACCCCCTCCCACCTGCCCAATACCCTATTACTGTAGTACCTATGTGTCCACTTAGGTGCTACTCAGTTAATACCAGTTTGCTGGAGAATATATCTGGTGCTTGTTTTTCCATTCTTGGGATACTTCACTTAGTAGTATGGGTTCCAGCTCTAACTAGGAAAATATAAGATGTGCTATATCACCATTGTTTCTTAGAGCTGAATAGTACTCCATGGTATACATATACCACATTTTATTAATCCATTCTTGGATTGATGGGCACTTGGGCTGTTTCCACAGCCTTGCAATTATGAATTGTGCTGCTATAAACATTCGAGTGCAGGTGTCTTTTTTGTAGAGTGTCATTGGATCTTTTGGGTAGATGCCCAGCAATGGGATTGCTGGATCAAACGGTAGATTCACTTGTATCGCTTTAAGGTATCTCCATATTGCTTTCCACAGAGGTTGAACTAGTTTGCAGTCCCACCAGCAGTGTAAGAGTGTTCCTCTCTCTCCGTAACCATGCCAGCATTTATTGTTTGGAGATTTTTTGATAAAGGCCATTCTCACTGGGGTTAAGTGATATCTCATTGTGGTTTTGATTTGCATTTCCCTGATGATTAGAGATGTTGAGCATTTTTTCATATGTTTGTTGGCCATTCTTCTGTCTTCTTTAGAAAAGTTTCTATTCAAGTCCTTTGCCCACTTTTTAATGGCGTTATTTGATTTTTTTCTTCCTGATTTTCGTGAGTTCTAAGTATATTCTAGTTATCAGTCCCTTATTGGATGCATAGGATGCAAAAATTTTCTCCCATTCTGTAGGTGGTCTGTTTACTTTCATGACTATTTCTTTGGCTGTGCAGAAGCTTTGTAGTTTGATCACGTCCCATTTATTTATTTTTTTTGCTGCTGTGATTGCCTTTGGGGACTTCTTCATAAACTCTTTGCCTAGGCCGATGTCTAGGAGAGTATTTCCAACATTTTCCTCTAGAGTTCTAATAGTTTCATAACTTAGGTTTAAGACTCTCATCCACCGTGAGTTGGTTTTTGTGAGAGGTGAAAGGTGTGGGTCCTGTTTTAGCATTCTGCAGGTGGCTATCCAGTTTTCCCAGCACCATTTATTGAAAAGGGATTCTTTTCCCCAGCGTATGTTTTTGTCTGCTTTGTCAAAGATTAGATGGCTATATGAGGATGGTTTTATATCAGGATTCTCAGATCTGTTCCACTGGTCAATATTCCTATTCTTGTGCCAATACCATATTGATTTAATTACTACAGCTTTGTAGTATAGTTTGATATCTGGCATATTAATGCCTCCCATTTTGTTTTTGTTGCCTAGAATTGCTCTTGATATTCAGGGTCTTCTTTGGTTCCATACGAGGCGTAAAATTATTTTTTCTATATCTGTGAAGAATGCTGATGGGATTTTAATAGGTACTGCATTAAATCTGTAGATCAGTTTGGGTAGTATAGACATTTTGATGATACTGAGTGTACCGATCCACGAGCATGGTGTGCATTTCCATCTGTTTACATCCTCTGCTATTTCCTTCCTCAGTGTTTCATAGTTCTCCCTGTAGAGGTCTTTTACCTCCTTGGTTAAGTATATTCCTAGGTACTTTAATTTCTTTGTTGCTATTGTGAAGGGAATTGAGTCTTTGATTTGGTTCTCAATTAGATTGTTGTTGGCGTATATGAATGCCTCTGATTTCTGTGTATTGATTTTGTATCCTGAGACTTTACTAAATTCATTGATCAGTTCCAGGAGTTTCCTGGTTGAATCTTTGGGGTTTTCTAGATACAATATCATATCATCAGTAAACAGTGAAAGTTTGATCTCTTCTGCCCCTATTTGGATACCTTTGATTCCATTTTCCTGTCTGATTGCTGTAGCCAAGACTTCCAGCACTATGTTGAACAGAAGTGGAGATAGTGGGCACCCTTGTCTGGTTCCAGTTCTAAGTGGGAATGCTTTCAATTTTTCCCCATTCCGTATGATGTTGGCTATGGCTCTGTCATATATGGCTTGTATCATTTTTAGGTATGTCCCTTCTATGCCTATTTTATTAAGTGTTCTTATCATGAAAGGGTGTTGAATTTTGTCAAAAGCTTTTTCTGCATCTATTGAAAGAATCATATGGTCTTTGTTTTTGCTTCTGTTTATGTGGTGAATTGCATTTATAGATTAACGTATGTTGAACCATCCCTGCATCCCTGGGATGAAGCCCACTTGGTCGTGGTGGATTATTTTTTTGATAAGTGTCTGGATTCGGTTAGCTAAGATTTTGTTGAAAATTTTTGCATCTATATTCATTAGGGATATTGGTCTGTAGTTTTCTTTTTTTGTTGCATCCTTTCCTGGATTTGGTATCAGAGTAATATTCGCTTCATAAAAGGTGTCAGGGAGGTTTCCGTTCTTCTCGATGTTGTGGAATAGTTTCTGCAGGATAGGTACTAGTTCTTCTTTGTAAGTATGGTAAAATTCAGGCGTGAAGCCATCTGGACCGGGACTTTTCTTTTTAGGGAGATTTTTAATTGCTGTTTCTATTTAAGCTGTTGAGACTGGTCTGCTCAGGGAATCTATTTCTTCCTGGTTGAGCCTAAGGAGGCTGTGTGTTTCTAGAAATTGGTCCATTTCCTCCACATTTTCTAGTTGTGTGCATAAAGATTTTTGTAGTATTCATAAATTGTATCTTGTATCTCTTTGGGATCAGTTGTGATATCTCCTTTTTTATTCCTGATGGAGCTTATTAGAGATTTGTCTTTTCTGCTTTACATTAGCTTAGCCAATGGTGTGTCAATTTTGTTTATTTTTTCAAAGAACCAACTTTTTGTTTTATTAATCTCCCGAATAGCTTCCCTGTTTTCAATTTCGTTTAGTTCTGATTTGATCTTGTTGATTTCATTTCTTCTGCTGAGTTTGGGGTTGGTCTGTTCTTCTTTTTCCAGCTCTTTGAGTCATTTCATTAGATTGTCTATTTGTGATCTTCTTGTCTTTTGGTTATAGGCATTTATGGAGATAAACTTTCCTCTCAGAACTGCTTTAGCTGTTTCCCAGAGGAGTGATAACTTGTCTCTCCATTGTCGTTTTCTTCATAGAATTTTTTTATTTCCATCTTGATTTCTTCACTTATGAAGTAATCATTTAGTAGGAGGTTTTTTAATTTCCACGTTTTAGTGTAGAAATGTGAGTTTCTGTGAGGGTTGATTTCTAGTTTTATTCCACTGTGATCTGAGTAGGTACATGGTATGATTTCTATTTTTTTAAATTTCTTGAGATTTACTTTGTGTCCTAGGATATGGTCAATCTTAGAGAATGTCCCGTGAGCTGATGAGAAGAACGTATATTCAGTGGATTTTGGGTAAAATATCCTATAGATGTCTGTCAGACCCAATTGTTCTAGAGTTTTGTTTAAGTCCATTATTTCTTTATTAATTTTCTGTTTAGAAGATCTGTCTCGTGCCGTCAGTGAGGTGTTGTAATCTCTGGTGATTATGGAGTTGCTATTAATCCATTTGCTTAGCTCCAGTAAGGTTTGCTTTATGAATCTGGGTGCACCTAAGTTGGGTGCATATATAATTAAAATTGTTATCTCTTCTTGTTGGACTGTGCCCTTCACCATTATATAATGACCCTCTTTGTCTTTCACTACTTTTGTTGGTTTAAAAACTAAATTGTCTGAAATTAGAACTGCCACACCAGCCTTCTTTTGGCTTCTATTTGCTTGGAATATTGATCTCCACCCTTTTATTTTTAGTGTATATGCATCCTTGCAGGTTAGATGTCTTTCATGAAGACAGCATATACTTGGCCTGTATTTTCTTATCCATTCAGCCAGCCTATGTCTCTTGAGTAGAGAGTTTAAGCCATTCACATTTATTGAGAGAACTGATAGGTAAGGTAGATTACTGATCATTCTGTTGGGTTGGATGTTGTTGCTATGATTTCTGTCTTGAGCCATTGTAATATCTGGCCTTTAATATCTTTGGGTTTTGGTTGTTTTTATATTCGTGGGTTATTATTATGATGTTCCGTGCGTAACGCTGTTTTAAGTACTTCTTGTAGGGCTGGTCTTGTCTTGGTGAATTCTCTGAGCCTTTGTTTGTCCGAGAATGTTTTTATTTCTCCTTCATATACGAAGCTTAGTTTTGCAGGGGATAATATTCTAGGCTGGGCATTGTTTTGTTTCAGAAGAGTGAGAATGGGGCCCCAGTCTCTCCATGCTTGTAAAGTCTCATTAAAGAAGTCTGATGTTATTCGAATTGGCTTTCCCAGTATGTTACTTGCTTCTTTTGTCTTACAGCTCTTAGAAGGGCCTCTTTAGTTGATACTTCGGTCAGTCTGATGACTGCATGTCGTGACGTCTTCCTGTTTGCATTGAATCTCCCAGGGGTCCTCTGAGCTTCTTGAACTTGTATATCCAGATTTTGAGCAAGGCCTGGGAAATTTTCCTCTATTATATCTTCAAACAGCTTGTCCAACCCTTGTGTGTTGTCTTCTTCCCCTTCTGGTAACCCTATGACCCTCACATTAGGTTTCTTCACATAATCCCACAGCTCTTGTAGACTTTGCTCTTTTCGCTTGTTTCTCTGCTCTATTTCTGTGACTGATTTATTTAATTGGAGGGTGTTATCTTCAAGCTCTGAGATTCTTTCTTCTGTTTGATCTACCCTGTTCTTGAGACTTTCCACTGTATTTTGTAGTTCCTTGAATTGATTCTTCATTTCCAGGAGTTCGGTTAAACTTTTCTTCATTCTGTCTATTTCTTTTTCCATATCCTGGAGGCTTTTTGTGGTTTCTTTGTGTTGGTTATTGAGTTGTTGTTGCAGCTGGGTGAGTGGTCTTATGATCCACATACGAAATTCCTCTTCTGTCATATTGGTTACCTGATTTTGGTTGGTGTCCGTTTCTAGGGGGCTGGTGCTCCTCTTTGTAAGACTGTTTTCCATTTGGTTCTTCATATTTCCTGAGTTCTTTCGCTGATTTCTTCCCATGTCGATCCATTGTTGTTTCTTTCCTTAAGTTATTGTTTGGGTATTCACACACCTTGTTTAGTTTCTGAGGCGTTAGGTGGTGTCTGTGGGTGAAATTGGACCACTCCCTGTATATTGAGTCAGTGGGTGCCGTGGAAAGGCTGTGCTAGATTCCGTCCCTGTCAGTAGGTGGCGTTTGCTTGGAGGAACAGGCTATGCTGTTGATTTTTTTTTTTTTTTTTTTTTTTTTTTGTTGAGACAGAGTCTCACTCTGTTGCCCAGGCTAGAGTGAGTGCCATGGCATCAGCCTGGCTCACAGCAACCTCTATCTCCGGGGCTCAGCGATCCTACTGCCTCAGCCTCCCGAGTAGCTGGGACTACAGGCATGCACCACCATGCCCAGCTAATTTTTTGTATATATATTTTTAGTTGGTCAATAATTTCTTTCTATTTTTGGTAGAGACGGGGTCTCACTCTGGCTGGTTTCGAACTCCTGACCTTGAGCAATCCGCCCGCCTCGGCCTCCCAAAGTGCTAGGATTACAGGCGTGAGCCACCACGCCCGGCCTATGCTGTTGATTTTGTATCCTGTTATCAGCTCTTGTTCTGGGTGGAGCTGGGTTGGGTAAGCCTGCCCTCAGGCCGTTAGCAGGGGTCAAAGTTCTGTTCTCTGCTTCCAGGGAAAACTGTCAGGGCGGGGCTGGAATGGTCTCGCTCAGCCAGAAAGTCTGTGTGTGGGGGTGGGGCTGTCTGAGACCTGCAGTGTAGCGGGCCTCGCTTCTTTCCACCCTCCCCAATTCCGCAGCTACTCCTGGGCCTCTGCCAGCAGGCCAGACCACAAGCCACCAGGCCTCCCCAGACTGTGATGTCAGCCGGGAGGTTCCCTGCACAGGAACGCCACCTGGGTTGGGCGCACGGCCTCCTCCTGGGAGTAGGGTTCCCTCTAGGATGCCGATCCGCCCCTGGAGGCACACACACCTCAGTAGGCTGTTCACGTATAACTCTTCTGTGCCCCCGGCAATGCTAGCCCTCGGTGCAGGGAATCTGGTCTGCAGGTCCGACCTCTGGGTCCCAGAGTTCAAACTGTATCCCCACCAGGGAGAGGATTTCTGGTCTCAATTCACCCACAGGGAGCCCAAGCTGGGTCTATGTCTCTCAGCCTCTGAGTCGGCACCGTTTTCCTGGGAACACGGTGCCAGCAGCACCTGGGAGGGCGGGCGGGTAGAGAGCTCACAGTCTGAGTTCCCATTGAGTCAGCTGTAGGGTCCCAAAAGGGAAGGTCCCGTTCCCTGGAGGTGCCTCCAGCTGGTGGCTGTATTGTCTCTCTGGGCAGCCGCGGGTAGGGTTGGCGGAGGGGAGGAGGAGGCAATATGGCGCCTGCCGCGCGGCTCGGGTCTGTGCACACAGAGGTGCCTGGAGGAAGTTGGGAACCTGGTGCCACGTCTGCTACAGGCTCACCGCTGGCTGGCGGTGGCAGTCTCTGGGCTGGTGTCCGCAGGTCTCTCCACCCGCTGGGGAGCCCACCAGCAGTCCCAAATGCAGGGGAGGGGAAACAGCAAATCCACCTACCCTTGCCGCTGGTCTCTGGGCTGCTCCGGTGGTCTCAGCCTCCAGTTCTCCTCCGCAGCCTCCTCCCATGGAGTCTCCTGGGGTCTCAGGTACCCCTCCTTCTGGCTCTTGTCCGCTGTATGCTCGTCTTCTTGCTTCTTTCCTCTAATTTCTGCTAGAATCTGTCTTTTCTGCAGAGACACTCTGTCTGACGGTGTTATTCGTCCGCCATCTTGCTCCACCCCCCCATATATGCAATTTTTAATGTTAACAATTTAAATATCAAAAGCTTTATTAATATAAATAATAATAATAATTCTAATTTTGAAATCATATTTATAGTTTAAATATATACCATTTAGATATAATTTAATATACAGGTTAACTTATCATATTATATATAGATATAAATATATAACATACCAAAATTGTAATAGTCATCATCTCTAAGTAATGGAATTTTGGATAATTTTTTCCTCTTTTTATACTTTCCAAATTTAAATTGAATTTACATAATTTTTAAGTGTTGAAAAAGTATACATTAAATACCAATACTAAAAAAAGACATTTAGTATAACCATAAGAAAGAATGGCTTTCAGAAGCATTTTCCAAGAATTTTAACAAGATGAGGGGTATTCAACATAGCATTTTAACTGGAAAAGTAGACCTTTAACTATATCTATAACATAATATTTCAATTATGTTTTAAATATATATAAAATACATATATTAGTTATCTCTAGGTTAAGAGAATTTTCAAGTTTTCATCAATGGGCATGCATTACTTTTACAAATTGGGAGAAAAGTTCCTAAGAGGAAGGTACTTCCTCAGATTAATTCAGTGACATATGCACTTTGGGTGAATTTTTCCCTATAACAAAGAGAAAAGAAGCAGGAAGATCATCTGCCTTGTGAAACCAGCCATATGCACACAACTTTCCTTATTAAATTAAATATTTAACAGAGAATAGTTTGAACTACAGAACTTCTTCCAGTTTTCCTTTCTCTTACAACTCCTAGTTATGAGAGAAGGTGAGGAAATAAACTATCAAGATAAAGAAGAAACCAGGATCCCAGGGTCAATGGCATTCAGATCATGACCCATTGGCCTGGAACAGGTGAGCCAGGAAGCACAAGGGTGGACCTTCTGGAGCCTTGCCTGATAGCAGGGGACAACTGGCCTGGAAATGTCAGCATTAGTAAAGTCTGATAATGGTATGCCCCAAAAGATGATATAGCATAGAATTTTGAGTAGCAACAGAAAACAGTGATATACAGTAAGCATTCAGTAAATGCTGTTGTAAGTTGAATCAAAGTATTTTTATTACCCATTTCCTCAACCAGGCAGAAACTGGGCAGCTAAAAACCTGTTCATTATACAAATAAGCCCCTTCTCCTGATCCCTAAGAAAGAAAGCTTTACCCTCCCAAATCTAGAAATCACTGTTTTGGATAAACTTATCTTAGTTAAAACAGACTTCAAAGTGAACTCTTTAATTTTGATTCAGGAATACTGAAATCCAAAACTACAAAATCATTTCAAAGAGGTTGAACATATGTACAAATTACTTCAAAAGCGCACTCAAAATCCTCGAATGTGTTTATAAAAGCACAATTCACAATTGCAAAGCTGTGGAAACAACTCAAGTGCCCATCAATTCATGAGTGGATTAATAAAATGTGGTATATGTATACCATGGAATACTACTCAGCTTTAAGAAACAATGGTGATATAGCACCTCTTGTATATTCCTGGATACAGCTGGAACCCATTCTACTAAGTGAAGTATCTCAAGAATGGAAAAACCAGCACCACATGTACTCACCAGCAAATTTGTATTAACAGATCAACACCTAAGTGGACATATAGGAGTAACATTTATCGGGTGTCGGGAGGGTGGGAGGGGGAAGGAGGGGATGGGTATATACAACCACAATGAGTAAGATGTGCAACGTTTGGGGGATGGACACACTTGAAGCTCCTACTAGAGGGGAGAGGGGGGCATGGGCAATATATGTAACCTAAACACTTGTACCCCCATAATGCACTAAAATAAAATTTAAAAAAATCCTATCAATGTATGTTTGAATAGCAATGATGCTTACTATTTTGAGTATTAATATTTATAAAGAATAAGTTAATACAGAGATTTCATTTATCAACTACTTCCAAAACACATGTTTCACTATTGGACAGTCTAGTCCATAAATTTTTTATATTGAAAAACTTCCCCAGGAAACTTGTAACCACAGTTTAGAATATGTATTCATACATATGACTCAATCTTTAGCCCTCTAGAAGTCTTCTATGGTTATATAATCCACATCACTCTATAATACATTAATAAACAAACATACAAATAAATAGCATACAATGCTGCATACTAATCACTTTTCAAGGTCATTTCTAAACGTTATTTTACTTTGATAAGGTTTGAAGTAAATGTCAGAGGGAAAAACCTGATATTAAATATTCTGCTATCCAGGGGTTTTGGCTGTACATCCAATCATACCCACTTAGATTCATATTGATAGACAAATATACATTCCACCCCCCTGAAAGCAGAAAGTTAACAAAGCAGATGTTCCCTTGTCCCCTGACACTAATGTAAAATATGCTGCTACTATATAAAGGGGTTTTAAAGATGCTTTAGAATGAGCTAAGAGAGAAATTGGCAAATGTGTGAAATGAGGTTGATCCAAGCATCTAGGGTAGAGTGGAAGAAAATATGGAGTATTTAATGATAAACTTTGTGCAGAGAAGTTTATAGCAGATTCACTTAAGTACAGGAAATAAGGAAAGGGGAACAAGTAAAATAGGATAACAGGGAGATCTCCCAAAATCTCAAAAACAACAATAAGTGGACTCACTCTACTGAGAAGCTATAGGAGCCATTTTGAGAATGGAAATGATTATTCAAACCACTGATAAAATTAATTTGGGCCAGGCACAGTGGCTCATGCCAGTAGTCCTAGAACTCTGGGAGCCCAAGGCAGGAGGATCACTGGAAGCCAAGAGTTTGAAAACAGCCTGGGCAATATAGCAATACCCCATTTTACAAAATTTTTTTTTAACTAGCCAGATGTGGTGATGTGTACCTATTGTACAAGGCACTCAGAAGGCTGCAGCAAGAGGATCACTTGAGCCCAGGAGTTGGAGGCTGCAGTGCACTATGACTAGACTACTGCATTCCAGCCTCAGCAACAGAGTAAGACCCCATCTCTAAAAAATAAGAAAACAACCCCAAAAAACTTAACAATAATAATAATTTTAAGCATAATTAAAATCCACAGGTGTTGGCAGAAATTATTTTAAACTTCCACCAAAATCTCAAATTAATGGTACAGACAACTATTAAGTAACAGTGATCGAGAAAGGTGCTACAGGGAAAGAATTTGAATCTAAAATGATGTTTTATGCTTGTTGGTTACCATAGCCTTATGCTTGCCTAGAAATAGTCCCCTCAGCATTATGGTTTGTGATACTGAAAGAACAGTTCTTGAGTCATTGATGTGGGCACTTTTGCTCAATTTAAGTTAGCAGAATGGGCTATAACAGGGAAGAACAAATCTCTTTTGCTCGATTTGTTTGCCACAGTAACACAGTAAAGTTGAGCACAGGAATCCCAGTCCAATTCAGAGTCTAATGGCTGAAGGAAAAGGTACAAAACCAAAAGTGGCAGCAAATAACAAGACATGAGTCTTCAGAAAGGAATATTGGAAAGTGTTTTGAAAAATGCCGTCAATTTATAATGGTTACTGTTTCAAGCTGCCTGAATATAGACCCGACAAGATGACTTTCACAGAACAAATAAATTTTTAGAAATCTGACCTCATTTCAGGATCATTCACTGTGCTCTACATACTATCCAGAATGCCACACAAGTAAAATATTCCTTGACCTCCAGGAGTTTATGTTCTAAATAAAATCCTAGAAAATTTACTTCCCCATAAGGCTACCTTAACTTTTATATTTTTCATTTTATTAAAACACAGGAATCCCCCACAAAAGTTCAATAAATACCTCAAAGAGGGGGAGGAGGTGAGGTGAAGGGAGACAAATAACTGAATCTGAACCCATAAAAGTTAGTTAATAGATGTCAGTATTATTTCTAAAAAGTCGTCTTCAAGTGAATTCATTCTTTATGTACATAGCAGAACATTTTCAACAAATTTATAGACACTTTTATATAAGAATAATGAGAAGAAGAGCTTCAAGATGGTGGACCAAAGACACCACGAGCCAGAGTGTCTCTGCAAGGAAAAATTTCAGATGAAAGAGAAAAAACAAATAGACAAACATAGATTGGATGAGGGTCTGAAAGAATGGTGCCTGAAACTACAGGAGACTCCACAGGAAGAAGATGCAGAGCAGAACTAAAAGGAGAAAGTCATCAGCAGGGATTAAGCCCAGAGAGGCTCAGAGACCAGTGAGAGGGATAGGTAGACTGGCTAACATCCCCCTCCCTTGCATATCAGATTGTTGGTGGTCTCCCAAGCTGCTGTAGAGACTTTCTGCTGAAGCTAGCCCAAGACTGCTGCTGCCAGTGAGCAGAGAGCTTCTTGTGAACAAGGAATCAGGCTCTTACCCCCTCCTCCAGGTCCCTCCAGCCCCACAGATCTGAACTAGATGGCAGGTGTCATATTGCTTCTGTACCCACCAGGTGCTTTGCCCTCTCCATGTGGCCTCAACCCCTCAGGTTCTGTCTTGCTCATCCCCACATAAACATTTCCCAACTCCAGCCCAGGCTATAGGAGCCACAGGGGCCCAGTGAATCCCGCATGATCTGCGTGATTCCAGAGCCCTATCATTCTGAGTGAACTGCCTCCCAAACAAAGGGTTGGAAATGACCAGAGGGTGGACTTTCCTCTACCTAAACTCTTCTTCACCCCTTTGCCCTCCCCCACCTTCAGCTGCTGAGAAAAACATTTGAGCCACCCCACAGAGGCTTCCAAAGGAAACGGGTCTAAGAACTTTTCTTTTGGGATCCTGCAGCAGACTGAAGGGTGCTAGGACTGTGAGTTCCCTACCTGCTGGCCCTCCCTGGTGCTGCTTTTCTGGCAACTACAGCAGAGTGGGACACACCCCAAGGTGGAGGGACACTGAATCACCCATAGCACCCCATGAGAGAGACTTGGGACCAGTATCTCTCTCCCTGGCATGGTCAGGGTTTAATCTCTGCGGCCCAGATCTTGGACCTGCAGGCCAGATCCTGTATGCCAAGGTCTCAATTGCATCTCCTGGGGGCACAGAGGGGATATTTGTGAATTAGTCTCAAACGGTGTGGGGTCCCAGCAGGAGCAGATCAGGACTGAGAGTGCAGAGTGGGTCCTAGCTGCAGTATGCTCAAAGGGTATCCCTCAAACCATTGGAGGACAGCACTACCAGCTCAGGCTGAGATCCTGGGAAGGGAACCTCTCAGCCTGTATCAGAGTCCTGGAGGAGCTCAGCTGGCTTGAAGTCCTGCCTGCTGGCAGAGGCCAACCCAAAAAACAATGAGAAATAGGGAAGGGTACAAAGGAGTGAGCTCTGCTCCAGACTATGGGTTTTAGACAGCCCCACATCCACATGCAGACTGTCTATGGGGCCACTTCATCCCCTCCCTAGAAGCTTTGCCTAGAGGCACAGAACAGAACTTTGACCCTTGCTAAAAGCATTTGTGGAGTTTGAGGGCAGGCTCACCCAACCCAGCCATGTCCACCATCACTCCCCTTTCCATCACTGCTAAGGTAGAGAATAAGAACACACCTGGAAATTCCAGGGCTCCACCCACCACCTGGGGCACTTGAGTGTTCTCCCAAGGAACTAGAGCTGGTCACAGGACCCAAAAACAACACTGCAGCTTGTTCCTCCTGGCAAGGGCTACCTACTGAAAAGGAGGTCAATATGCACCCACTTTTACCACATTTACTGACCCACCATACAGGGTGTAGTCAATTCTCACCCACAAGCACCACCTACCAGATCAGAGATTAAACTGGGTACATCAGTATCTAAACAAAAGAAAATCCAAAACTAGGAAGAAACAACTACTCTAGATAAGAAGGAATCAGCAAAAGAGCTCCATAAATATGAAGAATCAAAGCCAAAGGACACCCCCAAAAGGGAACACCAACTCTCTAACAATGGATACCAACCAAAACCAGAACAATGAAATGACAGATGAAGAATTCTAAACATGGATGGAAATCAAAGATTCTTTGAACTAAATGATAAAGAGGACACAAGTTATCAAGAAGAATTCTAAACATGGATTGGATTGGAAGGAAGCTCAAAGAAGTGCAAGAGGAGATGGAAACCCCACAGAAAGATACCACAAAAAGAATGAAGGAAATGAATGAAAAATTCATTAAAGTAATTGAGAATATTAAAGAAAAATCAAACAGAACATCTGGAAATGAAAAATTCATTCAAGGAATTTTACATTTTACAAGGAATTACAAAACACAGAGTAAAGCTTTAAGAATAAGTTACATCAAGCAAAAGAAAGAATCTCAGAGCTTGAAGAAAACGCCTTTCAATCCAACAAGTCAGTTACAGAGATAGAGCTGAGAAAAAAAAGAAAAGAGCAAAGCCTATAAGAAATATGGGATTATATAAAGAGACCCAAGATCAGAATCACAGACATCTCTGAGGGGGAAGAAGAAAATACACAAGGGTTGGATAATCTATTTGAGGTAACAATTGAGGAAAATATCCTTGGCCTTGCTAGAAATATAGATATTGAGGTACAAGAAGCTGAAAGGACTCCTGGGAGATTCTTCACAAAGAAGCAAACACCATGACACATGGTCATCAGACTGGCCAAGAGAAACATGACAGAGGCACTCCTACTAGCTGTAAGGTAAAAGCAGCAGGTAACTTACACAGGAAAACCCATCAGACTAACTTCGGACTTCTCAACTGAGACCTTACAAGCTAGAAGGGACTGGGGCTCTATTCTCAATCTTCTAAAACAGAATAATGGTCAGCCTAGAATTTTGCATTCCGCAAAACTAAGTTTCATATATGGGGGAAATAAAGTTTTTCTCAGAAGAGCAAATACTTAAGGAATTTGTCAAAACAAGACCTGCCCTACAGGAAGTACTCACAACTGTCTTTCACAGAGATCAGTACAATAGACACTCACTAGTGTAAAATCATCCAAAACCTAAAGGTCAAAGGCCAGATACTACATTGCCTCAAGACATGAAACAAAGCAACAAAGTTCTTACTCAACAGGAAGAACAGAAATCTACCCCTCTTATCAATTCTTTCAATAAATGTGAATGGCTTGAACTGCCCACTGAAGAGACATGGGCTGGCCAAATAGATAAATATACACAAGCCAGGATCTGCTGTCTTCAGAAAACACATCTAAACTACAAGGACTCATTCAGACTCAAAGTGAAAGGATGGAAAACAATATGCCATGCAAATAGAAATCAAAAGAAAGCTGGTATAGCAGTTCTCATATCAGATAACTGAGTCTTCAAATCAACAAAAGTAATGTCAGACAAAGATGGTCATTATATAATGGCGAAGGGAACAATTCAACAAGAAGACATAACAATTCTAAATATTTACACACCTAAAACAGGTGTGCCCAGATTAATAAATCAAATCCTACTTGACCTAAACAAAATAATAAACAACAGCACTGTAATAGCTGGGGAATTCAACATCCCTCTAACAGAACTGGACAGATCCTCCAAACCAAAAATAAACAAATAGACAATGGACTTAAACAGAACTCTAAAAGAAATGGGCCTAATAGACATTTACAGAATTTTCTACCCAAAAACCATTGAATATACATTCTTCTCATCAGCTCATGGGACATTGTCTAAAATTGACCACATCCTAGCCCACAAAACATGTCTCAGCAAATTTAAAAAAACAGAAATTATACCATGCATCTTCTCAGACCACAGTGGAATAAAATTAGAAATCAAATCAAACAACAATACTTATCTCTACACAAAGTCATGGAAACTAAACAACCTACTGCTGAACGATTATTGAGTCAAGGAGGAAATTAAGATGGAAATCAACTAACAGCTTTGTGCTCCTATTCTCTGAAAAAGAAAAACAAAAAAATAGTAATAAATATATAAAAAAATTTTAAAAATATGGAAATCAAAGATTCTTTGAACTAAATGATAAAGAGGACACAAGTTATCAAAATCTGTGGGACAAAGCTACAGCAGTCCTGAGAGGAAAGCTCATAGCCTTAAATGCCTACATCCAAAAGGCAGAAAGATTACAACTCAATGATCTAATGAATCAACTTGAAGAACTGGAAAAAGAAGAGAAAACCAATCCCACACCCAGCAAAAAGAAAAGAAATAACCAAGATTATACCAGAACTAAATGAAATTGATAATAAAAGAACTATATGAAAGATTAGTGAAACAAAAAGCTGGTCATTTGAAAAGATAAACAAAATTGACACATCTCTCGCTAGATTAATCAGAAGCAGAAAAGAAAGCACTCTTATAAACTCAATCAGGAATGAAAACAGAGACATTACAACACATACCACAGAAATACAAAATATCATTTCGGAATACTATAAAAATATCTATGCACATAAACTTGAAAATGTGGAGGGAATAGACAAATTCTTAGAAACACACTGCCTCCCTAGGCTCAGTCAGGAAGAAATAGAACTCCTGAACAAACCAATATCAAGTACCAAAATTGAAGCAGCAATAAAAATCCTTCCTTAAAAAAGACCCAGACCAGATGGTTTCACATTCGAATTCTACTAGACCTACAAAGAAGAATGGGAGCCTATCCTGCAGAAATTATTCCACATCATCCAATAGGAAGGAATCCTCCCAACACATTTTATGAAGCCAACATCACCCTGATTCCAAACCAGGAAAGGATACAACAAAAAAAGAAAACTACAGGCCAATATCCCTTATAAATACAGATGAAAAAATTCTCAATAATCCTAACAAATCAAATTCAGCTGTTTATCAAAAAATAATCCATCATGACCAAGTAGGCTTTATCCCAAAGATGCAGGGATGGTTCAACATATGCAAATCTATAAATGTAATTCACCACCTAAACAGAAGTAAAAATAAAGACCATATGATCCTTTCAATAGATGCAGAAAAGGCATTCAACAAAATTCAGCACCCTTTTATGATAAGAATACTTAACAAAATAGGCATAGATGGGACTTACCTCTAAATGATAAAAGCTATATACAACAAACCCACAGCCAATGTCATACGGAATGGGGAAAAATTTTAAACATTTCCATTTAGAACTGGAATCAGGGAAGGTTGCCCTCTATCGCCACTTCTATTCAACATAATGCTGGAAGTCCTAGCCAAAGGAATCAGACAAGAGAAGAAAAATCAAGGGCATCCAAACAGGGGCAGAAGATGTCAAACTATACTCTTTGCTGACGATATAATCCTGTATCTAGAAAACCCCACAGATTCTGTCAAGAGACTACTGAAATTGAAAAATAAGTTCAGCAAGTCTCAGGTTACAAAATCAGTGTGTGCAAATCAGTAGCATTCATATACACCAACAACAGTCAAACTGAGAATCAAATCAAAGACTGAATACCCTTCACAATAGTGACAAAGAAAATAAAATATCCAGGAATACATTTAACTAAGGAGGTAAAAGATCTCTACAGGGAGAACTATGAAACACTAAGGAAGGAAATAGCAGGGAACGTAAACAGATGGAAAACCATACCACACTCATGGATCAGCAGAATCAACATTGTTAAAATGTCTATACTAGTCAACATGATCTACAGATTCAATGCAATCCCTGTTAAAATACCAACGTCATCCTTCACAGATTTAGAAAAAATAATTCTACACTTTGTATGGAACCAGAGAAAACCCCATATAGCTAAAGCAACCTTAAGCAAAAAGAACAAATTGGGAGGCATCAATTTACCAGAGTTCAAGCTATACTATAAGGGTATAGTAACCAAAACACCATGGACTGCCACAAGAACAGACACAGACACCAATGGAACAGAACTGAGAATCCAGATATAAAACCATCCTCATATAGGCATCTGATCTTTGACAAAGCAGGCAAAAACATACACTGGGGAAAAGAATTCTTATTCAATAAATGGTACTGGGTAAATTGGATAGGCACATGTAGAAGACTAAAACAGGATCCACACCATTCACCTCACAAAAATCAACTCATGATGGATAACAGACAAACTTAAGGCATGAAGCCATAAGAATTCTAGAAGAAAACATTGGGAAAACTCTTACAGACATCAGCCTATGCAAAGAATTTATGAAGAAGACCTTAAAAGCAATCACAACATCGACAAAAATAAATAAATGGGACATGATCAAATTAAAAGGCTTCTGCACAGCCAAAGAAACTATCACTAGAGCAAACTGACAACTTACAGAATGGGAGAAAATATTTGCATACTATACATCTGATAAATGGCTGACAACTAAAATCTATATAGAACTCAGGAAAATCAGCAAGAAAAAATCAAACAACCCTATTTTTTAATGAGGTTTTGACTTTTCAGTTCACAATGGACACGAACAGAAACTTTTCAAAAGTAGACAGACTAATGGATAAGAAACATATGAAAAAATATTCAACATCTCTAATCATCAGGGAAATGCAAATTAGAACCACAATGAGATATCACTTAACTCCAGTGAAAATGGCTTTTATAAAAAGTCTGAAAACCACAAATGTTGGCATGGATGCTGAGAGATAAGAACACTCATACATTGCTCTTGGGTCTGAAAACTAGTACACCCTCTATGGAGATACCTCAAAGAACTAAAAGTAGAACTACCATTTGATCCAGCAGTCCCACTACTGGGTATCTGCCCAAAGGAGAAAAGACATTCTATAATAACAACATCCACACTTGAATATTTATAGCAGCACTACTCACAATTGCAAACATGTGGAAACAATCCATGTACCCATCAATACATGAGAGGATTAATAAAATGTGGTATATGTATTATACCATGGAGTACTACTCAGCCACAAAAAAAATGATGAACTAATACCTGTTGTATCATCCTGGATGGAGCTGGAATTCATTCTCCTAAGTGAAGTATCACAAGAATGGAAAAACAAATACTATATATACTCACCATCAAATTGGTACTAATTGATCAACACTTATCTGCATGTATGGAAGTAACATTCATCAGGTGTCAGGCACATGGGAAGGGGTAGGAAGGAATGGGTATATTCACACCTAATGGGTGTGATGTACATAGTCTAGGAGATGGGCATGCTTGTAGCTCTGACTTGGGCAGTACAAGGCAATATATGTAACCTAAACATTTGAACCCCCATAATATTCTGAAATATAAAAAAGTAGAAAAAAATTAAAAATGATGAGAGCACAAAGAAGTCTATATCTGATCCCTGTTCTTTCTTAAAGGCTCTTACCTAATTCTCCCTCTCATTTGGTACTTCTTGAGTGACATGCACAGTGACAACACTCTCAGATTCAAGAAACTGCAAAACAAATATACTATACCTGCCTTGTGTCAGCAAGTCAGTATGAAAAGTGCAGCATGAAACTCCTCACCATTTAAAACAGTTCCATCACTGATGCTGTACTGGAATTACTCCAATACCTTCCTGTAACCTTAGAGTTTACTTCAAAACCCTCTAGGTTAGAGGGGGCAAACATTTTTTCCAATATCATGTAAATCATTCACATGAAAACATTAAGACAACTTTAAAACCATGTAAAAACATATGAAAACAATCTACTTGTCTAAAACTTCAATGTAATGAGAAATACTTCAACAAGATATATGCATTAAAGTTTATTAGTTTGTATTAGTTTCCATTAACAGGGCTATCACTATGGATTGTAGAGTTGTTTCCTTTTATTTAATGCTTAAAAGACCTTCAAAGCTAGAATATCATTTGCCCTTGTTTGAGGAGTGGCTGTTAAGAGGGATCATTAGCTGGAATGTAGAATCTGAAGGCAGGCCTCTCACTTTAACAGCTAACAGTCACATCAGCTAAAGGTAGAACATCTAAGAATGAGGATTTGTTTATGAGGTGGAGCTCAAAACTACCATTTAAACATGCTTTTAATCACCTCACATTTCAATCTCTTAATTTTTTTACTATCCTGAGATCTTGGTTGTCCCATTTTTAAAATAAAGAACATACCACTAACTGACCAGAAAACAATTATTATACACTGTTACCTATATACATGAAATTCTGTAAATAATTAGGAGGAAAAGTGGGGTGTAAAAAAGTGATCTCTTTCTGAGATTTTAGAGGCCCAGTTTCCTCATTTTGTTCCCAAATAAATACTTTCATTGCAGATATTGCAAATGTTATGCCAGAGTTATTCAAACTAAGTTCAGTATCACCAAGCAGAAATCCTAGAGTAGGTGTTCTGAATGTGTTGGTAAAGAAAGTCAGTTCATTTGAGAGGTCTCTGCCCCTTCAACTTCACCCTCCTTACCAATATACATTCATCACTGAAAAGGGAAATATTTACAAAAGTTAGTTTAGTTATGTTTAAATATTATGTTTAGCTGTCTGGAGACCATGTTCTCAAGATTTATACAAGAAATCAAGGATTAAACTTCATAACAATTAGAAAACCACACTGTGTAAAATCAAAGACTTAGTTAAAGGAAATTAAAATAGTTTTACCATTGGTGCTAAACTGAAATGATTCCATTTCTTCCCAACACCTGGAACCAAAACCTATTGAACTTTCGTGTAAACAAACTAGGGCACACACAAAATACTCTGTCTGCAGCAAGGTACCACCTCTGCACAGGCATTTGGGTAAAAAATGTGGAAAATGCCTGAGGACTCTTTGAAGCAGCTTGGGAGAAGTGAGAGCAGGAAAGAGGCTCTTCTCTAGGGTAAGTTTGTTTAGTGGAAAGTAAGCAAGTTGTCAGGGAAAAAGTTGACAATGTGGATTCCAACAGTTTGAACTGCGAATAAACATGCAAAGGGATTATGTTACTGAGAATTAGAAAAGATTCCATTGAACTCAATAGAACCTTGTATTTTCAAAGATAATATGCCTTCAAGCCACACTCTGGATCCACAGTTTAGGGTTAGAATTACCCTAAGCTTTTTCTACGCCACATTAAAGTACACAAGGTCTGACCCCTATGATATGTGCCTAAAAATATTAGAATAAGGATGCAATAAAAAAATTTCATTTCTCTCTCTCTCTCTACATACATACAGACACACACACACACACACACACACACACACTGTGTACATTTGAGGTAGACTGAAGAAACTTGGAGAAAAATCTATGTTCTTCCCAAATGTCTAAACTCAAACCCAGTTTCATTAACCAATTTAGGAAAATACATGCATTGGCCATAAATTACTTTTAAGTTTTCTTTCCTTAATGACCTATCAAAGAGCAAAAAGCAGAGCCTATACTTATGGAATCCATAATCCTCTTCTCTGTTCACCAAAGCCACATTTAAGTCTGGCTTTCATCTCATGCTGTTGGGTTTTCCACCAGGTACAAGATGAAAAGTTGGAAGAATCTGGTGCTTTTTTAAAAGCAAAACAATTTGGTTGCCACTCAGCAATTCCTGGTGAAATGCCAGGAAGCCTGTAAAAAACGTTAAAATTTTCCTAACTTAGAGTTTACAAAAATAAGTGTGAAATGTTCATAGCCTGTCAAACATTCCATCTTTTTATTTTTTAAAATATTCATAAACAAGGGAAAACACATACTTTTGATTTGTTAAAGTTTATTTGAATCATTTTAATACAGGTCTGTCTTGTATAAACCCACAAAAATGGAGGTAACTTGGACTACTCTTCTTAGTTCATCTCAAGCCCTTAATGATTCTCGCATAAGAATCTGCTATTACAATCTTTTCCAAAACCTGACAAAAGACATGCAACTCACATACTCTTTACCAGCAAAGTTTGCAGGCAGCCCTACAAAAAGTTGTTTCTCCTTGCAATTCTGACACATATTCACTTTCCTCCTAGAACCAAGGATGTAAGGGAATATGCCTCGGTTTCATAGTCTCTTTGCTCTTAAAAAGAAAATCAAATTCCCCGGATATTTTCAAAGTCCACTAAGAATAGAAAATTCTCAGCTCTGCTTGATGATCATTTCTCTTACATTTCATCTTTATATTCACTGAGTTCATAGAATGGACATACACAGAAAGAGGGAAATAGTTGCTTCTTAAAAGACACCAAATTTAGTAATTCTCTCAAATCTATTGGCACACATCTAAAAATTCATATGTTTACAAGGCTTCATTGGGTTTCACTGGTTCTGCCTTTTGAGAAAACACATGCTGAATTGCCCATAACTTCAAACCAAAATACATCTGCAAACTACAAGAAATATTTGTTATAGAAAAACAAGTCATTGCAATTTAAAAGGTGATATAGTAGGTGGAGAAAGACAGACGTGGGCTCATCTGGATCCGACTCTAGTGTCCCCCAAGCATCAAGTTAGTAACTAAATGCTCTAAGACTTCAGCTGACTCCGATAGCCTTACCTGTTAATATAAGATTACTGTAAGTATTAGAGAATTGCTCCTTGAGAAGAACCAGATGCATCTGAGCTGCCTTCTCTCTCTGGAGCTCCAGCATAACATCAGGGTGCTGGGCAATCTTGCAGCCTTTCTGTTTATCTAAGGCAACATCACTTCGAACAATATCTACAAAAAGAAAGAAAGAAATCAGGCAGTAAAAACAAAAACTAAAATAAAACAAAAACCATACACACATCAAAGTCTTGTTTCACAAAAAATGACAGAATTTTTAAGCAACTAGAATTTTTATCAGACGGAAGAGATACAGAAATAATAAACCAGAAGGGTCTCCAACTCCATGACACATCCTGCAATTTCATCTGGTCATTTCCAAATTCTTCATAGATTTTTCTGTTTCTTAGCTCTCTTTGACATCATTTGAGATTCTCACTCCTCCATTCTCCTTCCCAGCTCACCTCCAGGACTTATTTATCTCCTGGAGCCTTTTGTTAACATCTTTTATTATTTTCCATAGGAAAAATAATACAACTTTGAATATTAGTGAGTATGAAGGTCATTTCCTCTACCTCATGTCACAGGGCCACGTGATAGCTCCAGCATGTGTACTCAGAATACTTGGCCTATTTTTAAATTAACTTGCCAGCTAGCCCACTCAGCTCATGTTAGGACTGTTATTCTATAGGTCACCTAATCAGGGTTTCTCCTGCTATTTTTCATGCACCTCTAAGAATGTAGCTTCATTCTGACTCAGTAATCACTCTTTAAATCCAGAAATATTTTGTGAGTCACTGAGGAGAGCAAGAGGGGTCACTCTGCAGATCTACATCTTCCCCAATTATTTTCCCATTATTGATAAGCCACTTTTCATATTTCAGTATGATTTTCACTCAAAGGAGATGTACTCTTCAGAAAACAGCCTTCCTCAAAAAGAAACATTGATACACAATGCTTCCCAACTGGTAGGCAGCTCTCATGCCCTGAAGTTATTTTTTTAACTCTCATGCCCTGAAGTTAATTTTTAAAAATTAAAATATAATTCAACTGATTCTCACAGGAACAAATGATGTCACCAGCAGCAATCTACATGGCAATTCTAGAAACTCTAGAAAGGTTTGCATAGCAAACTGAAGGATTTTAGAAGATGGAGCTAAAAATAACTGCTCTGCCACTGTTGACAATAGTTTTAAAAGGGGAAAAAAACTAATGATCATGTTAATGGCACCAATAGGAAAGAGCTGGCTCTTTAAGCAATACTCAATAGCACCTAAGAGAAAACAGGGCATGTGACATGAAGGGTGAAACATTGTTCTGGACAAGTAGTATTTATTTTAAGGTCTCTAAAAGAAAAGCCCAGACATAAATACAAACCCATGACTATGAGGGTAAGAATGTATGGCACATAAAGATTAGCCAGATGTGAAAACAGCCCTCACTAATTCTTAGATGAAAACAGGAAAGATGATTTAAAATAATGCAGTATTATGCCTTCACATATTTATACCAATTTCTAGAATATGAGCAATAAAGTGAACTCATTTAACATAAATAACTAATCAAATACATTTTCTGGAACTTAAATACAAAATTAGGATAAATTAGTTGAAGAATGCACTCTAGTTTTTACGACCATCAAATAGAAGGCGAGAGGAATAACAGTTTATATTTATTTAAATTACATGCTACAAAACTTTTTAATTACATTGTCCTATTGAATCCTAACAATCCTATCAAAGTATGTGGCAAACATTGTTGACTGGCTGATCCAAAACGTTAAAACACAATCACTTCTCACTTGCCTTCATCTATTATAGAGACTGAACACCTACACATGTAATTTCCCAGCATTCCTTGCAGCAAAGGGTGGTCATGTAACATAGTTCTGGCCAATGAGCTGCAGGCAGACATCCCAAAAGGGGACTTCCTTTGCCCAGTTAAAAGACAGAGCCTCACCGAGACAAAAAAATAAAAAAGTTTTTCCCTTCAGCCTTTTAGTCCTTTCTATTTCTTAATATAGAACAGAAACATAGACATGAGACCCAGAGTTACAGTAATTACTTCGTGGCCATAAGTCAAGAAGCAAGACAGCAAAGGATTACATACTAAGAATATTGAACAGAAAAATGTAGAGCCTATGTCTTTATTGACCTACCATATTTATGGATACTGCCCATCTTTTGTTTTCTTGTTATATGAGACAAATGCGCTATTTTTATATAAGCTACTAATAGTTACCTGTTTTTTAAATCCTAACTGTTTTTGTAATCCTAAATGATAAACAATAATATTATTACCCCTATCTTATATATAAGGAAACTGAGGTTAACAAAGTGTAAGTGACTTGCACAAGTTCATATAGCCTGGTCAGTCCTCAAGTCCAGGTAGTTTCAAAACCAAGTCCGGCACTCTTGCCAGAAGTTAGTCCTATATGGAAACTCAGAAGCTTAATAGTAGAATTACATTAAACAATGAAAGGGAGTAACTAAAAATAAAAACAATTATACTGTTACAGTGGTATACCATACTGAATATATGGAAAAGAAATATGGATGATGTTTTCACAGAAAAGATTATAAAACTTGTACCAAAGCATGCCATAAAGAGTGAAGGAGAATTTCAATTATTATGATATCTTCTGATAGGAGTCAATGTAGATGAGTAGAACATCTACTAAACTCTCTATTTCCTGTCTAATAAATGTTAGAGCATTTGCTCTGAATGCTCAGAATGCAGCGGAAACAACAATTATAACTGATATCCTTGACATCATTCCAACCAGAACCTTGAAATAAAGTGACCATATTATCTTTATATTAATAACAGTAAGAAAAGAAAACTGTGAACATGGCCAAACATATGTCCTAAACTTTAGAAAAGTACATTTCAAAATATTTGGGGAAAAAATAGATATGCTCTATTGATTCTTTATTCTCCACCTCTAATCTGTTTGAAATTGTATCAATGACTAGATAAACACAAAGCAAGGACGTTTATCAAAGATACATATGGTCATATATCTATCTGGAGGAAGAGTTAATATCATAGATGACAGACTAAAAAATCAAAATTATCTTGGCAATCTACAAAGTTAGGCTGAAATCCCCAAAATGGAAAGTGAAAACGTGAACATGAAGTCCTACATTTATACTGAAAATTGATTACATAAAATGGGAAGGCCTAACCAACAGAAACTCGTATATTTAAGATCTTATTAAGGTTTGTTGGTTTTAGTTGAATACAAGCTTAATATAAGTCAGTGCTATGATACTGCTGCCAAAAAGATTAATGCAATCTTAGTCTAAATTAATAGAACCAGAACATCCAGAGTACAGGAAGTGACATAGCCGCACTGCATTCCAAGCCAGTCAAGTGCAGCATAGGGAAGAGTTTGGAGTCAAGCAGACCCCAGTTCAAATTCTATCTGAGTGGTCACTTATTAGTTGTAGAAGTGACAGATGAAACACCACTCTAAGTCTAAATTTCTTCAACTACTGTTGTTGTAAAGATACATAAAGGACTTTGCACTATGCATATAATATAATAAGAGTTTAATAAGCAGTAATTATAATTATTTTTACTAGTATCCTACTTATGATACTATATTTTCAGCTGTAATAGTCTTAAAAGGATACTAATAATCTGGCGTGCATGCAAAGAAAAGTACAAAGATGGAAAGTAATTTTGATCTTTTAAACTAGCTGGGAAAAAAAATTGAGAGCCTGGCCAAGGAAAAGCCAAAGATACCTTGCTTTCATACAGTAGAGATAGCTGACTTATTCTGTGTAAATCCAGAAAGCCAAACATTATGGAAGTGCCCAAAGCAGAAACATGCTGCTCAGTTCCACATGAGAAAACTTTGTTAACACCAGAAGCTGTCAGATGAGGAAAAGGGCTACTTGATGAAGGAGTGATTTTCCCATGCCTAGAGATATTTAAGTAGAGAATGAGTGACACAGGCACAATAAAATGATTCCAATATGGTATTAAAACCTGACAGGCACAGAGTTAGGTACTTTCACTCACATTATGTGAGGCATTATAACGGGATAATTAAAGGCACAGGTTTTGAATTCAAACAGATAAAAGTTTGGATCCCAGCTCTATTATTATAAATATTATACTATCAGGGAGCTCTTGGACAAATCACTAAATCTTTCAATGTCTTTCCTAATTTTTTTTTAAATAGGGTCTCACTTTGTCACCCGGATAGGGTACAGTGGTATGATCATAGTTCACTACTACCTCAAATTCCTGGGCTCCAATAATCCTCCTGCCTCAGCCTCCCAAGAGGCTGGGACTACAGGCTGCTCACCACCACATCCAGCTAATTTTTTTTATTATTTTTTGTACAGATGGTGAGGTGGGGAGTGTCTTGCCTGTTGCTCAGACGGGTCTCAAACTCCTGACCTCCAGTGATCCTCCCACCTCCGCCTCCCAAAATGCTAGGATTACATGTATGAGCCACCATGCCCAGCCCCTAATTTTTTAAAATGAAAATACTAATAACTTATTTGTAATGAACTTATCACAGTGATATAAACATATCAGGCATACA
The DNA here is from genome assembly GCF_040939455.1 of Microcebus murinus. Taxonomy (NCBI): domain Eukaryota; kingdom Metazoa; phylum Chordata; class Mammalia; order Primates; family Cheirogaleidae; genus Microcebus; species Microcebus murinus. The sequence continues at coordinate 26,922,025 of NC_134117.1, read as the reverse complement.
GGTGCTGGCTGATTTAGGGGTTGCTAATAATGACATCAGATTATACTTATATCAGAAATTCATTATTGAAGGATATCATTATTCTTTGAGGTCATTTTTGGCTGAACAATTTTATGGCTCTACAAAAACGTGTGCTTTTCTTGTGTCTTTACCAGGCATAATAGAAAGAATAAAAACTCAAAACCAAAAGACTTAGGTATGAATTTAACTAATTTACCAAATAATCACAAAACTATAGAATAAAATTTAATTTCCTATGCCTTGTTTTCTTTTCCTGGTCTACCAAACTCAGAAGTTGATGGCCTGGATGATCATTAAACCTCTACTCTCCTCCTGCTAGCTCTTCCCCTATTGCTGATATTCTTTATTGTTGTGTAATCAAAGCTCCAAACCAAAGTTCCAAACTTGAGTCCAAATATCAAGCTACTCATACTTCTCTGCCATCTCCCCTCGGATCTTTGCCCTGGTATATGGTTCATGGATGCCAAAGACCCAATGTTATACCCTATGGAAGCCAACTAGGAAGAGAGCATCTTGCATCAGAGTTGATACCCTAGAATCAAGTTATTGAATATAATTACTTCTGGACATGTAAGTATGGAAGTATTTGCATTTTTTTCTTTATTCTTTCTTCCACATCTTTTCCATAAATTTACCAGTTAGTAAACTTCTTCCACATCTTTTCCATGAATTTACCAGTTAATAAACCACAGTTGTGCTAGCCTAAGGTTGCAGCTCTCACTAGGACAATCAACAGACTGGCAGATCAGCCAAATATTTCAATAAGGAGATTCTGGCACTTAGAGAGAGATAAAATGAGTTATATAAGCTTCCCACACAGCCCTGGCTGACTAGCAGGCTATGTACACATGCAAGGGAGACCCAATATAGGTTGAGTTCTTTACATATAACTGGCTAACTAGGAGGCTACAAACAAACACAGGACCTAAGAGGCCAGGAGGAAAGGAAAAAGTGAAGAAGACTTAAATATTGCCACAAAACCAAATATGTTTATCAATCCACACAGAAATCCATGAGCAGAAAGGGAAGACTTACACATTCAAAATATAACCTCTGAACAATTATTGGCTGATCACTAAGCTATGCAGACTCAGAGGCAAACCCTAGGAAGTCAAGATAAAAAATAAAAACAAAAATTTTTAAAAAACTGTAAAGAAATATCAGTTGCAGCACAGAAAAAAAGGATTACGTCCAAATAATTTACCAAAAAATTTTCTCATGGGGGAAAAAAGATTGCAGATTGGCTATGATATAACTAAAATGTCCAGTTTACAACAAAACATTACAAGCCATGCATAAAATAGGAAAGTGTAACCCACACTTTAGAAATAAAGCAGTCAACAGAACTAACTCTGTGCGGATCCAGCAGGAAAAGACTTCAAAGAAGATATTATACATATTGTTTTGAAAATTAAAAGAAGCCATGTTTGGATAATTAAAGAAAAATTGGCAATCAATAAATATGGGACTGAAATAAATACATAGAAACTTCTATTTTAAAAAGAACCAAATGGATAATCTATAGTTGAAAAGTAGAGGAACTAAAATGAAAAATGCACTAGATGGGCTTAATAGAAGATTTGAGAGAGCGGGAAAAAGAATCAGAGAACTCAAAGATAGAGAAATAGAAATGACCTAACCTGAAAAAACAGAGAGAAAAAAGATCAAGGAAAAATGAGCAGAGCCTCTGAAAGTTATGGGGCAATATGAAGCAATCTGAAATGCATAACAGGAGTCCTGTCACCCTCTCCCCATATGAGGAGAAAAGAAAGAGAGAAAGGGCAGAATTTATTTGAAGAAATAATGACCAAAAGTATCCCAAATTTTATGAAAATCATTACTTTACAGATTCAAGAAGTACAATAAACCACAAGTAGTGACACTCTACAAAAAAGACACCTGCACTCGAATGTTTATAGCAGCACAATTCATAATTGCAAGGCTGTGGAAACAGCCCAAGTGCCCATCAATCAAAGAATGGATTAATAAAATGTGGTATATGTACACCATGGAGTACTATTCAGCTCTAAGAAGCAATGGTGATATAGCACACCTTATATTTTCCTGGTTAGAGCTGGAACCCATACTACTAAGTGAAGTATCCCAAGAATGGAAAAACAAGCACCAGATATATTCTCCAGCAAACTGGTATTAACTGAGTAGCACCTAAGTGGACACATAGGTGCTACAGTAATAGGGTATTGGGCAGGTGGGAGGGGGGAGGGGGGCGGGTATATACATACATAGTGAGTGAGATGTGCACCATCTGGGGGATGGTCATGATGGAGACTCAGACTTTTGGGGGGGGGGGAAATGGGCATTTATTGAAACCTTAAAATCTGTACCCCCATAATATGCCAAAATAAAAAAAAATAATTAAAAAAAAAAAAAATAAAATAAACCACAAGTAGGATCATTACAAAAAGATCCACAGCTAGACACATTATAGTAAAACTGCTGAAAGTTCAAGACAAAAAGAAAATCTTAAAAGCAGAGAGAAAAAAAACTCATAAGGAGGACCAGCAATACAATTAATGGCTGACTTCCAATTTGAAACAATGGAGACCGGAAAACAGAAGAATGGCATATTCAAAGTGCTAAAAGGAAAAAATTCTGACAACCAAGAATTCTATATCCAGCAAAACTGTCATTCAAAGATGAAGGCAAAATAAAGTCACTGCCATTTAAACAAACAAATAAAAAAAAGACTGAGAGAATTTGTTGCTAGTAGATCTGCAGTGCAAGAAAGATGAAAGGAAGTTCCTTCAGGCTGAAAGGAAATGATACCAGGTAACAACTCAAATACACAGTAAAAAATGAAATACATTAGAAATGGTAAATATGTAGGTAAATATCAAAAAACCACTTTTGTTTTATACTCCTAATTTCTTTAAAACACATAAGATTATATAAGAAAGAAAATATGCCATATATAAATGTAACATATAGAACAGAGTTAGCACAATAGAACAGATTTTTAAAAGGAGTTATATTTGAGTAAAGTTGCTATAAATTATAAATATTAAGTTAGTAGTAACCTGAATTCAACTGCAATAATTCAGATGCATAGTGTATTCCCTGAAGCAACCACTAAGAAAATAACTCAAAATAATATAGTATGAAAATCAATAGAGTAATTAACTGAGTAAACAAAAAAATCTAACTAATTTGTTCAACGGAAAGAAAGCAGTGAACAAATTACAGAAAATAACAAAACAACAGATATAAATTCAACCATATTAATAATCACATTAAATGTGAATAGACTAAACACTCTAATCAAAAGACAGAAATTGTCAAATTGAGTTTAAAGAAATTCATGGTGCCATGCACCGTGGCTCAGGCATGTAATCCTAGCACTTTGGGAGGCCAAGGCAGGAAGATAGTTTGAGGCCAGGAGGTAGGGACCAACCTGAGAAACATAGTGAGACTCTGTCTCTACAAAAAATAAAAAAATTAGCCAAGCATGCTGGCACATGCCTGTAGTCCCAGCTACTTGATAGACTGAAGCAAAAGGATTGCTTAAGCCCAGAAGTTCAGGGTTATAGTGAGCTATGATCATACCACTCCATTTTGGGTGACAAAGTCAGATCCTGTCTCAAAAAGAATAAAAAATCATGGGACACAGCTTAAACAGTGCTTAGAGAGAAATTTATAGCTTTATATACCTATGTCAAAAAAGAAGAAAGTTCTGAAAGCAATAACCAATTTAATCAATCAAAAATCTACGGCTGGGCGCGGTGGCTCGCGCTTGCTTGTAATCCTAGCACTCTGGGAGGCCAAGGCGGGCGGATTGCTCAAGGTCAGGAGTTCGAAACCAGCCTGAGCGAGATCCCGTCTCTACTATAAAAATAGGAAGAAATTAATTGGCCAACTAATATATATATATATATATATATATATATATATAAATTAGCCAGGCATGGTGGCGCGTGCCTGTAGTCCCAGCTATTCGGGAGGCTGAGGCAGGAGGATCGCTTGAGCCCAGGAGTTTGAGGTTGCTGTGAGCTAGGCTGATGCCACGGCACTCACTCTAGCCTAGGAAAGCGAGACTCTGTCTCAAAAAAAAAAAAAAAAATCTAAGTTCCCACTTATAAACTAAAAAAATGAAAAAAAATTAAAATTAAACACAAAGCAAGCAATGGAAGAAACTAATAAAGATCATAATGTAAATAAATGAACAAGAAAACAGAAACAATACAAAAATCAATGAAACAAAATAGTGATTCTTTAAAAGATTAACAAAATCTAAAAAACTTGTACTATATTGACAAAGAAAGAAGACACAGATTAGCAAAGTCAGGGCTGGGGTAGAGGAAGGAAATTTCATATATTATATGATTCCACTTATATAACATTTTTAAAATGACAAAATTATGGTGATAGAGAATAGATTATACAGGGGTAGTGTGAGGGAGGTGCCATTGTGCCGTGTAACAGTTCTGCGTTCTGATTGTTCTATTGGTTGTACAAATTCATATATGTAATAAAATTTCATAGAACTATATACATTTACAAACATAGAAGAAAAGAGTGCTTGTAAAAATTAATGACATACAAATAAGGCCTATAGTATAGTGAACTTACTGTACTATTTTTGCAAATTTTTATAAGTCTAAAATTATTGCAAAATATTTTTGAAAGATTTTAGACCTTTACCTTATACCCTATTCTAAAAATCAACTCAAAAATGGATCACAGAGCTAAATATAAGATCCAAAGCCATAAATGTTCTAGAAGAAAATATAGGAGATAAATATTTGTATCCGTATGCTAAGCAAAAATTTCTTAATTATGGAAACAAAAGTACATTTCATAATAGAAAAAAATAATAAACTAAACTTCATCAAAGTAAAAGTGTTTGCTCTTTAAAAGATATCACTAAGAAAATCAAAAGACAAGCCACCAACTGAGGAAAAAAACTGTTTTATACAGGCAGAATCTTGTTCTGCCACCCAGCTGGAGTGCAATGGCTTGATCATAGCTCACTGTGACCTTAAACTTCTGAGCTCAAGTGACCTTCCCATGAGAAAATATTTTAAAATAGTATATATAATAAAATATATAAAAGTTTTACAATTTAATAAAAAGACAAGCAACCCAATTTAAAAATGGACAATATAACTAGATATTTCACCAAAGAAGATATACAATGGCTAATAAGCACGTGGATAGATGCACAATATCATTAGTCATTAGAAAAATACAAACTAAAACCACAATGAGGTACTACTACATACCCACTAGAATGGCTATAATCCATAAAACTGACAATACCAAGTGCCACCGAGGATGTAGAAAATCAAAAGCCCTCATACACTGCTGGTGGGAATGTAAAATGGTACAGTCACTTTGAAAACACTTTAGCAGCTGAGTAATAAAATAAACATAAATTTACTCTACAACCCAATATATCCAGTCCTAAGAACCTACCCAAAAGAAATGAAAGCATATGTCCACATAAAAATTTGTACATGAATGTTTATAGAGGCATTATGTATAATAGCCTAAACTGGAAATGTCTTTCAGTTAATAAATGGATAAACAAAATGTGGTAGATCCATACAATGGAATACTATTCAGCAATCAAAAGAAACAAATTACTGATAAATTCCAGATGTCAATAACCTCAACAACATTGGACCTAGTGAAAGAAACCAAAGACAAAAAGACCATGTATTGTATGGCTCCATTTTTGTAAAATTTCTGGAAAAGGCAAATTGATAGACATAGAAAGCATATCAGTGGTCTTCTAAGGCTGGGATAGGAGCAGCATTGATTGTAAACAGGCATGAGAATATTCTAAAATTGGATTGTAATGATGATTGCAAAATTCTACACATTTTGTAGAAATAATTGAACTATATTCTTATAATGGGCACATTTTATGATACTTAAATTATATATATTTAAAATTAAGATATGAATCACACAGTCTTTCCATTTTTTCTGTAGATTATATGAGAGTAGACATTACAACTCTGGTATAATTTTGTGTGCTGCTATTGCAGTGCTAGATCAAGAAGAATGAGGTGCAGACCTGAAAGAATGCTTTGGCTCCCCTCACACAAACTGACAGAGGATAAGACTTCCCTCCTGGCTTCAATACAGCCACTATAACAATAGTGGGAAAAGAAAGATGCTGATTATTACTTAAAGTAGACCCTTAAAAGAGGTTCACAGACTCTAGAAGAGCCTCTGTGCCAAAATCCTAATAGGCCCAAGCCAAAGTTCTCATTACCTACGTTTTCCCCCTCCAAACAACTTGTCCTTTAATTTCCCTAGTCTTCTAATCTCTGACCCCCCAGTCATCTTTTATTTCTCTTTCTTTCCCTATCCCTTCAGGTCACTAAGTTTATCCACTTTGACTTCAAAATGTCTCTTAGTGTTGTCCTCTTCAAATTCCACTTAATACTATTTACCTCATATCTGAATAAATAAAATGGTCCAATACAACTTCCATGAATCCAGATCATGGAAATCCAAGGCATTCAGCATACCATCTTCTGAAAAATCCTTCATTTTTATGTTTTCATTATAAAATGTTTCAAACAAAGAAATGTATTATATAAAGAATACCCACCCACACCCATGCATCCTCATACTCAACTCTATTCTTTCCTAACATTTTGCCATATTTGTTTCAGATTTATTTAAAGAAATAAAGTAGCTCAGAAATACTTAAAGTCCTCTGCTTACCTCTCTGCAATAAATTCTCCTACCACCCTCTCAGAAAGATAACCACCATCCTAAATCCTGAAAGTAATATGCTTATATATCTGTATGTATGTATATGTGTATATATGTATATGTATGTGCTTTCATCATATGCATAAAAATCATATAATATTAGTTTACATTTTTAATTATATTTTATACAACCAAGGCACAATTATCAAAACCAAGAAAAAAACATTGATATACATACTATTAATTACAGACTTTATTTAGAGTTCACCTGTTTTTCTACTAGTACCCTACCTAGTACTCCAGAACCTAATCCAGGATCCCACATTGCATTCGTTTCCTTGTCTCCTTAGTCTTCTCTGAACTGTGACAGTCTTTCAGTCTTTCCTTGTCTTCATGACCTTGGCGCTTTTAAAGAGTACTGGTCAGATATTCATCAATTTCAGGTAGAATGTCCCTCAATTTCAATTGACTCAAGTTTTTTTCATAGTTGGAATAAATTATGGATTTTGCAGAAGGATATCACAGAGGTATTCTGTGATAATCAATAATGTTATTGATCCCTCGGTTAAGATGAGTTCTGATAGATTTCTCCACTGTGAAGTTACTATTTTGCCTTTGTAATTAATGAATATTTTGTAGGAGATACATTGAAGCTATAAAATACTGCATTTTTCTATGAACTTTTACCCACTAATTTTAGCATTCATCAGTGGATCTTGCCCATGACTATTATTACTCTTGTGTTCTAACAGTGATTTTCTATTTTTCTCATTCCTCCTACATTTATTAATTGGAATTCTTCTATAAGGAAGAGTTGTTTCTTTCCCATTTATCTATTCAATCACTGTATATTTAAATGCATTTATGAATATTATTTTACTCTTTAAGTAATATTTATTTATTTGCACAAATTATTCCAGCGTTAGCTATTGAGAGCTCTTTCAGTCAGCTTCTGTGACCTTTTAATATGTCCTTATCTTTTGTTTTTTAAACACTTCCTTACTTTCTGGCACCACAAATATCCCAGAATCATCTTGTTTTTTTCTTGCCCCATCCTGGAATCATTCACTTCTCTAAGGAGCCCTGGTTTTTGTTGGAAAATGGTATTTAGAAATTAAGATCGGGGTACGATATGTACTCATTGCTACTGAGGTATCACCACTTCTAGGCCCTCTCAAGTAGACAGAGCTAGGAATGGCATATCTTTACTAACTGATGTATACACACATATCTGTATTTATCTCTGTATCTATTTATCTGTATATCTATTAAAAGGAAAATAATACATTAGTTCATACCAATACTTCCAACTCCAATATAGCCCTAAAGGGGAAAATTCTAGCATTCCCATTTGTTTATTTGTAATTTCTTTCTCTGACAGTAAGAAGCCTGGTTCTCATCAACTACCATATATTTGCTTATTTGTTCAACAGTAGTATAATGCAAAGTAGTTTCAGAATCGCTAACCCACCCTCCTTTGAGAAACATATTTACCAACTACAGTATAGTGTTTTTGTACAGTTCTTTTTTCTATAGGCTTACAGTGTCCATTCAAAATAAATTTACTCAGTTCCTTTCTTCTCCAAGACATCAGTGTGGTTGTGCTATTCACTGCAATACATTTAGATTCATTTGTCAAATCTGCTGGCAACCTTTGGTTCCCCCAACATCTTGATTGATTTTTCTTTTATTTAAAGACAGTAAAATTCACTCTGTGGTATACAATTCTATGGGTTTTGACGATTGCACAGGACCAAGTATCCACTAGACCATACAAAACAGTATGGTCACCAAAAAAATTTCCCTCATGCTACCCCTTCATTTTCAATCCCTCCCTCCACTCTCATCCTAGCAAACACTGATCTGTTGTTTTTCATTTTTGTTTATTTTTTTCTATAGCTTTGTCTTTTCCAGAATGTCTTAACAGTGGGATCATGCAGTATGTAGACTTTGAGGTATAGCTTCTTTCACTTAGCAAAATGCATTTAGGAATCACCAATGGTATTGTGAATCAATAATTAATTCTTTTGTATTGCTGAATAATATTCCATTGAATGGTTATACCACAATTTGTTTACCCATTCACCCACTTTAGGAAATCTAGGTTAGTTCCAGTTTTTGACAATGAATAAAGCTTCTTTAAACATGCACATACATGTTTTCCTGTGAATCTTAGTTTTCAATTAACTTGGGTAAGTTCCTAGGAGTAAGACTACAGGATCATATGGTAAGTATATGTTTAGCTTATAGAAAACTGCCAGACTCTTTTACAGAGTAGCTATTTTACATTCATACTAGCATTGTATAAGAGTGCCAGTTGCTCCACATCCTCAAAAGCACTTAGTATTGTCAGTGTTGTTTGTTTGTGAGACTTCTGGTCGATTTTTAGTGGTATTTCATTTGTGGTTTTAATTTCCATTTCTCTAATGATAGTGATGTTGAACATATTTTCATATACTTATTTTTCATCCATATATCCTTTTTGCTAAAGTATCTGTTCATATCTCTTTCTTATTTTTACATGGTTATTTTCTAATTTTTTCTAACTTTAAGACTTTTTTATATGTTCTGGACACAAATACTTTATCAGATTTGTGATTTTAAAATATTCACTCCCAGTCTGTGACTTCACTTTTTCATTCTCTTTACAGGGTCATTCACAGAGAAAATGTTTTAAAATTTTGATAAAGTAGAATTTATCAATTTTCCTTTTATAATCATACTTTTGATATTATATCTGAAAACTTTTTGCCAATTCCAAGGTCATACAGATTTATCCTACCTTTTCTTTTAGAAATGTTATACTTTTTTTTTTTTTTGAGACAGAGTCTCAAATGCTAGAGTGCCATGGCGTCAGCCTAGCATGGCGTCAGCCTAGCTCACAGCAACCTCAAACTCCTGAGCTCAAGCAATCCTTCTGCCTCAGCCTCTCGAGTAGCTGGGACTACAGGCATGCGCCACCATGCCCAGCTAATTTTTTTCTATATATTTTTAGTTGAGACAGGGTCTCACTCTTGCTCAGGCTCAGGCTGGTTTCAAACTCCTGACCTTGAGTGATCCTCCTGCCTCAGCCTCTCAGAGTGCCAGGAGAAATGTTATAAGTTTTATGTTCCACATATAGGTACATGATCTTTAAGTTAATTTTTATATACAATTTGAGGAATGTATCAAAGATTATCTTTTCACATAAGAACTTCCCAATTTTTCCATTGTCATTTGTTGAAAAATCTTTCCTTTCTCCATTGAGTTGTCTTTGTGTCTGTGTCAAAAATCAGTTGACATTATTTTGTGGGTCTGTTTCTAAGCTCTCTGTTCTGTTTCACTGATGTGCATGTTATCATTTTAGCAATATCATATTCCCTTGATTATTATAGCTTTATATTGTTTTGTCTTAAAATCAGGTAATGTGAGTCTTCCACCTTTGTTCTGCTTTTTCATAGCTGTTTTACATATTCTAGTTCCTCTGTGTGTGTGTGTGTGTGTGTGTGTATTTAAGTTCATGTACATATACATATACAAACATATTTACAGAAAAATTTTGTGTGGTACTTTTGGGATTGAGTTGAATCTGCAAATCACATTAGGGAGAAGTGAAGTCTTAATAATATTGAGTCTTCCAATCCATGAACACATTTTGCAATCTCTTTCCATTTATTTGATTTCTTTCACCACTGTTTTATTGTTTTCAGCATAAATATTCTCTACACATTTTGTTAGGTTGGTTAGGAAAAGTACCTTACTCTTCCAGTTTGCTGAGCGTTTTTAATCATGAATAGATATTAAATTTGATCAAATGCTTTCTCTGCATCTATTGAGATGATTAGTCTATTAAATAAGTTCAACACACACACATAGCTTGTAGGAGTTTGAACTGCATCAAATTTATAAATTAATTTAGAGACAATTTCTAGAGATTTAGTCTCCCTATCCATGACATGATCTATCTCAATATATCATGTAGGCCTTCTTTTATGTTTTTCAATGAAGTTTTACAATTTCCTCTATTAAAATCTGATATGGGCCGGGCGCTGTGGCTCACGCCTGTAATCCTAGCTCTTGGGAGGCCGAGGCGGGCGGATTGCTCAAGGTCAGGAGTTCAAAACCAGCCTGAGCAAGAGCGAGACCCCGTCTCTACTATAAATAGAAAGAAATTAATTGGCCAACTGATATATATATAAAAAAAAAATTAGCCGGGCATGGTGGCGCATGCCTGTAGTCCCAGCTACCCGGGAGGCTGAGGCAGAAGGATCACTCGAGCCCAGGAGTTTGAGGTTGCTGTGAGCTAGGCTGACACCACGGCACTCACTCTAGCCTGGGCAACAAAGCGAGACTTTGTCTCAAAAAAAAAAAAAAAAAAAAAAAAAATCTGATATGATACTTGTTAGGTTTATTCATAGGTACTTCTGGTTTTGCTGTTTTTATAAATGGTATGTCATTTTTATAACATGTTCTAAAGTTTTGGCCCTAGTTTATAAAAATGAACTGGTTAGACATTGGCCTGGGCAAAGAGTTTATGAAGAAGTCCCCAAAGGCAATCACAGCAGCAACAAAAATAAATAAATGGGACATGATCAAACTACAAATCTTCTGCACAGCCAAAGAAATAGTCATGAAAGTAAACAGACCTCCTACAGAATGGGAGAAAATTTTTGCATCCTACGCATCCGATAAGGGGCTGATAACTAGAATATACTTAGAACTCACGAAAATCAGCAAGAAAAAATCAAATAACCCTATTAAAAAGTGGGCAAAGGACTTGAACAGAAACTTTTCTAAAGAAGACAGAAGAATGGCCAACAAACATATGAAAAAATGCTCATCATCTCTAATCATCAGGGAAATGCAAATCAAAACCACAATGAGATATCACTTAACTCCAGTGAGAATGGCCTTTATCAAAAAGTCTCCAAACAATAAATGCTGGCGTGGGTGCGGAGAGAGAGGAACACTCCTACACTGCTGGTGGGACTGCAAACTAGTTCAAACTCTGTGGAAAGCAATATGGAGATACCTAAAGTGATACAAGTGAATCTACTGTTTGATCCAGCAATCCCATTGCTGGGCATCTACCCAAATGATCCAATGACACTCTACAAAAAAGACACCTGCACTCGAATGTTTATAGCAGCACAATTCATAATTGCAAAGCTGTGGAAACAGCCCAAGTGCCCATCAATCCGAGAATGGATTAATAAAATGTGGTATATGTATACCATGGAGTACTATTCAGCTCTAAGAAACAACGGTGATATAGCACATCTTATATTTTCCTGGTTAGAGCTTGAACCCATACTACTAAGTGAAGTATCCCAAGAATGGAAAAACAAGCAGCAGATATATTCTCCAGCAAACTGGTATTAACTGAGTAGCACCTAAGTGGACACATAGGTACTACAGTAATAGGGTATTGGGCAGGTGGGAGGGGGGAGGGGGGCGGGTATATACATACATAATGAGTGAGATGTGCACCATCTAGGGGATGGTCATGATGGAGACTCAGACTTTTGGGGGAGGGGGGGAAATGGGCATTTATTGAAACCTTAAAATCTGTACCCCCATAATATGCCGAAATAAAAAAAAAATAAAATAAAAAAAATTTTAAAAAATGAACTGGTTGTAGTTTATACAGCTGGAATCCAGAAGTCTTGGGGAGCTCTCCTATTATTTCTAATTATTTGTGTCTAAATGTTCATGAATTCTCTTGGAAATAATCATATCATCTGCTAATAACAATTTTGTTTCTTCTTTCTCAACTGTTATATTTTTTAATCAACTCCTCTTATTTGTTGGAAGACATAGAACTCCTGTGTTTCTGCTTTTCTTACAATCAGAGACACTGATTGCCTTAATTCCAAATTATGTTTTCAAGGATGTTTGTATGGTGAACAGCACTGAAAGACAGAGATAGTATCGCTCTCCAGAGCAAAGAGCAAGCATGCTTATTATCCAATATAATAAAGATAATATTTCCCTCCAGAATAAAAAGCAGGACTAATTACTGCATGGTATGAAAGATTCAGTCTCCCTAAACGCAGAATTCCCCTCCTATAATACAACCCATTGTAACTGGGACCACCTATCCCTTTTCCTGTTGCCATATGGGAATTGGGACTAAGGAAAACAGTATGAAACAATTGCTGATACTCTGGCCAGTGCTAGTGCTGTGAAAATAAAGTCCTTTGTCTCTGACATAGAAGTCTCATATCTTTTGCCAGCATCCATGAAACAGTAGTAGGCTGTTGGCTTGCTCTTCACAGTTCTTGGGATTATCATGACAGCTAGAACCTCCAGTATAAAGGCAACCTGCAGCCATCATTGGCTTCTTTCTGATTTTAAGGAGAATGCTTATAATCTAGTTCATCATTAAGCATAATTAATGATTTTGTTTCTAAGTGGATATCCTTTTCCATGTTAAGAAGGGTGCTTAAAAAATTCCACAATTCATTTAACTTGTGAAACTGTTGCCCTGCTGGCCTAAAAGAGTGGATGTAACTTTCAAAAGTAGTTCTTCTTAGAATCACAAAGAAGAAGGAATCCTAAGGAGGAAACTACTGGAATTTCAAGCAAGGCAGCTCTTCATTATGTCCTGCTCTCTAAAACATTTGACATTATTAGCCCTCACCAACCAGATACCAGTAGCATCCCCAGTCTCAATGGTTGAAAATCCCCCAATTTTTTCAAATATTCTTTACCGGAGGGGTTGGCAGACTTTTTCGATAAAGAGCCAGACAATATTTTACGTTTTGTGGGCCATATAGTCTCTGTTGCAACTACTCAACTCTGGTATTGTAACGCAAAAGTGCCCACAGACAATACATAAATGAATGGGCATGGCTGTGTTCTAATAAAAGTTTACAAAAACAGGTGGTGGCAGAATTTGGTCTGCATGCTATATGCATTGCTGACTCCTGCTCTAGAGGAACAGGTAGCAAATAGAATATTCTTAAATTTCACAGATACGAAAACTGGGGCCAGAGATGAAGTGATCTGTCTTATGTTTGGCAGGCATTTTGTACTAAGCAAAGATTAGATCCCAGGCCTCCTGAATGTTCTTCCCACTATATCACCCCATAGAACAAAACACATGGTGGCAGAATCTGCCTCAGTAAGTATTTTTATCCACTTCTACTCAATATTTGCATACAATGTTTGTATGCAAATATATATAGATACTTGGCAGATGTCCATGAATATTCTCGTCTCTGTTCCAACTCCCTCCTCTGTGGTCTGCATTATTTCTCTAGTTTTGCATCATTCCCAGATGAAGACATCATATAGTTCCATTTCAAGAATGTTTATGAAAACATGTAATACAACTGGGCTGTAGGCTGAAACAAGCAGCAGAGCTTTCACACAATAAATCAGCATAAATCACCTGCTAAATATTTCTAAGGCCCTCCTCACAGTATTGACCACAGCCCTGATTTTTTCATCAGTATACCAGGACTCACTCACATCCAATCAATCCGAAGTCTATTTTCAAGTGAAAGTCCCTGAAGATCTGAATCTAATACTAATCTTTACAAAGTATCAGAAAGTATCACATCTACTTCATTTCTTTCACCTGCAATTGCTAAGATTCCATCCACAGACACATTTTGTTGGGCTTGACTAATTCTTCAAAAAAGTGTTAAATAAAAGTTCTGAATATAGTCAGCACTCTGTATCCATGGGTTATGCATCCATGGATTCAATCAACCCTGAGTTGAAAATATTTTTTTAATTGCATCTATACTGAACACATACAAACTTTTTTCTTGTTCTCTAAACAATAGTGTAACAACTGTTGACATAACAGTTACATTGTAGTAAGTATCATAAGTGACCTAGAGATGATTTAAAGTACGTAGGAGAATGTGCCTAGATTATATGTAAATATTATGCCATTTTATATCAGGTACTTAAGCATCTGCAGATTTTAGTATCTGTGGGAGGTCCTGGACCAATGCCCCACAGATATAGAAAGACTAATATAATCATTAAAAAATGTCAGCATATGTTTTTTGGCCATTAGTCTACTTGTTTAGATAAGTTTCTGTTCATGTCCTTTGCCTACTTTTTGATAGGGTTGATTTTTTCTTGCTAATTTTCCTGAGTTCTATATACATTCTAATTATCAGCCTTTTATCAAATGTGTAGCAGGAGAATATTTTCTCCCATTCTATAGGTTGTCTGTTTGCTCTTGGGATAGTTTCTTTGGCTGTGTAGAAGCTGTTTAGTTTGATCAGATCCCATTTATTTATTTTTGTTGTTCCTGTGATTGCCTTTGGGGTCTTCTTCATAAATTATTTGCCTAAGCCAATGTCTGTAAGAGTTTTTCCAACATTTTCTTCTAGAATTCTTATAGTGATCAACACTTAATTGCATGTATAGCAATAACATCCATCAAGTGTTGGGCATATGGGAGGGTGGATATATACACACATAATGAACGCAATGCATATACCATCTAGGGGATAGACATGCTTGAAGCTCAGACTTGGGTGGGGCAAGGGCAATATACGTAACCTAAACATTTGTACTCCCATAATATGCTGAAATAAAAAAGAAAAATAATGTCAGCAGTGGAAGTCCCAGCCAGAGCAATCAGGGAAGAGAAAGAAATACAAGGCATCCAAACTGAAAAAGAGGAAGTCAAATTATCCCTTTTTGCTGATGACATGATGTTATATCTAGAAAAACCTAACAACTCCACCAAAAAACTCTTAGAACTGATAAATGAATTCAGTAAAGTTGCTGGATACAAAATCAACATACAAAAATCAGTAGTGTTTCTATACATCAATAAGTAAGACCTCAATCAAGAAGGTAATTCCATTTACAATGTCTGTTGAAATATATATAAAATATCTATGAATAAATTTAACCAAGGAGGTGAAAGATCTCTACAAGAAAAATTACAAAACAATGGTAAAGAAATTATTGATGGCACCAACAAATGTAAAAACATCCCATGCTTATGAATTAAAAGAATTAATATTAAAATGGCCATACTACCCAAAGCAATCTACAGATTCAATACAATCCCTATCAAAATACCAATGTCATTTTTAACAAAATTAGAAAAAAACAACCCTAAAATTCATGTGGAGCCAAAGTAAAACCCAAATAGTCAAAGCAATTCTGAGCAAAAAGAATCAAGCTGGAGGCACCACAATACCTGACATCAAATTATATTACAAGATTATAGTAAACAAAACAGCATGGTACTGGTATAAAAATAGACACACAGAACAATGGAATAGAATACAGAACTCAGAAATAAAACCACATATTTACAGCCACCGATCTTTGGCAAAGCCAACAAGAACATACATTAGGGAAAAGATATCCTTTCAATAAATGGTGCTGAGAAAATTGGATTGCCATATGCAGAAGAATGAAATTGGACCCCTATCTCTCACTGTATACAAAAATCAATTCAAGGTGAATTAAAGATTTAAATGTAAGACTCAAACCTATAAAAGTCCTAGAAGAAAACCTAGGGAAAACGCTTCTAAACATCTGTCTAAGCAAAAAATTTATGAGTAAGACCTGAAAAGCACAGGCAAAAACAACAACAACAACAAATAGACAAATGGGACTTTAATTAAAGGAAAAAGCGTCTGCTATGATTGCACCACTGCACTCCAGCCTGAGTGACACAGTGACAGTAAGACCCTGACTCTTAAAAAAAAAAAAAAAAAAAAAAGACAGAAAGTAACAGATGGTGAGGATGCACAGAAAAAGGAACTCTTATACACTCTTGGTGGGAATGTAAATAGTACAACTTCAGTGCAAAAACAGTATGGAAATTTCTCAAAGAATTAAAAGTAGAACTACCATTCAATCCAGCAATCCCATTACTGGGAATCTACCCAAAGGAAAACAAATAAATACATCAAAAATATATCTGCACTTGCATGTTTACTGCAGCACTATTCACAATAGCAAAGATACAGAATCAACCTCAGTGTCCATCAACCATTATTGGATAAAGAAAATGTGGTATATATTAATATATACAATGGAATGCTATTCAGTCATAAAAAAGAATGAAAGCATGTCTTTTGCAGCAACATGGATAGAACTGGAGGTCATATCTTAAGGGAAACAAAACAGACACAGAAAGTCAAACATTGCATGCTCTCACTCATAAGTGGGTGCTAAAAAGTGTGTACACATTGACGGAGAGAATGGATAGACAATTGAGACTTTGAAGGGCGAGGGAGTGGGAGTGGAGTGGATGATGATAAATTACTTAATGAGTAAAATGTACATTACTTAGGTGATGGATACCCAAAATCCCTGACTTGACTACTACACATAGGCAATCTATGCATGTAACAACACTGTACTTGCGCCAAATAAGTTTATACAAATAAAAAAAATTTAATTGCTACATGGAAGAGGCTACAGTGATACATCACTCCTGTCTATGTAAGTGAAATGCTATAGAACTTCTTCCATGGATATAAGTTACAGGGTTAAAATATATCCACAGAAGAGCAAAGAGATTATAGGTAAGAAAGAAACTGACTTGGAATGGTGAAACAACAGAAAATTAAAATAAAATGGCTTGCTGATTTAAGTTTGTGTGGAAAAAATCTTTGGCTGTAGCTAGTTGCACTAAATGTATAATAAAATAACTTGTTTTCCAAAAAAAAAAACAAAAAAAAAAACCAAAACAACCTCAGCAGTGATACACACAGCTTGAAGCAAAGCATTAGTTCTTAGAAGAGGATTGGGCTCAGCCAAGAACAGCCACATAACCAGCCTAGGCCAAAACCAAACCATTTGCTGGCTCACTCAGTGTATCTGGAGCCATTTTAAACCATGTTGGTAGAATCCATACACTGCATAGAAAATTGGATTACAATAACTGAAGCTCTTATAACTCTAAGATTTAGTTATTCTGAATTTAGAAAACAGAGACTATTATAGTCTGGAGAAACCCTCATAGAAGATGAATTCAGCCATGAAAGCAAATAGAATTTAGATGTGGAAAGATTTCTCTTTCACAGGGGTGAATGAAGAGATCTTTGTAGCTCTGTAGGTTCCTCTCTTACTTCCCACCTCCAAGCAGGAAAAGCCACTCAGAAGCTCTAGAATTATAGCAATATCAAGAGTACCCTAAAAAGACAACCTTCTAAGAAATGGTTTTAAAATTGACTACACCAAAGTAGCAGTCATGAATGCCAATTAGAGCCAATAGTTTGGCATATTTGGCCATTGAACAGCAGCAATCTTAGATGGCAATTTCTGTTGGAATCTTGTATATTAAAATCCTTTGGAAGTTGAATGACAAAGACAGGAGCCGATAATCACACTTAATACATCCTTCTTGATAAAGAAGAGAAGAATTAGGCCCTAAATTATGGAGTTAGTAGCCCTTGCCTTGACTCTGTGCCTGAGAAAACTCATTTAGCCTTTTTGAGAGTTGACGTTCCCTACTATCCCCCCATCCCCCACTCCATGGTATGTATGAGTAGACTGGCTAGGAGGAGAATGTTCATATTTCTGACTTATCATCATTTATGTATAAAGTTCTCCAAAGAGCAATGTGTAATCCACAGCTGCTAAATGTCAAAGTCAACCAGAAAACAAAACAGAATTCTGAAAAAAGCAAAGGTTTAGACATCTCTGAATTACTGATAAGAATTTGTCAAGCATCATCAGTTCCTTGTCTAACCTGGAGGTAAACCAAAGTTCCTCATGTGGATGGCTTTGGAGCCTCCTAGTGGCAGCCTCTGGGGACCTACAGAGCTAGGAGCCTTGGAAAGGACCTGGCTTTCAAGAAAGAGTATAGGTTATATATGGTGGTGATCAATTCAAACAAATGCATCAGCTCCTACAATGTACTCAACACACTATACTGGACACCAGGAATACAAAGATGAACTGTGACCCTCATGGAGCTCACAGTCTACTATGGAAACATGCAAGAAAAGAAATAACTCTGAAACAATGTAGTAAGTACTTATAATCTGCATAAATGGAGAAAGGAGATGATGCCAAGGAATGTGTAATGAAGGGGATGACATCTTCACCAAGCCTTAAAGGGTAAATAGAAGTCCATCTAATGGAGAATCCAAGTACATTATATATTTTTAGGCCTTTGCTAATTCTGCTTCCTATTTAGAATACTCCTTTTTCCACTGGCTACCATACTCAGAATACTAAGACTAGAATAAGAAGGCAGGAAAAAATGGCTGGGAGCAAATTTATGATTTGAGCCTTATCCTCCAGTCTCTGAAGAGATATCAGAAGCTCTGAATCATGAAAGTGGTCTACCAAAGGCTATTCACTAGAATTACTCTAATAGCAATATAATGAACATATTAGGAGATCTGGAGCACAGAGATCCTTTATTCCAGGAAAAAGGTAAGAAAGGCTAGTAGCACAGCAGTGGCAGGAAAGAGGATTCCAGAGGTAAGAACTATGCCTAGTGGCCAAATAAATATAGAAGATTAGACTCAGGAAAGAGTCAAAAATAGTTCAAAGTTTTCCTTAAGCCACAAAGTAGACAGCAATGGCCTTATCCAAGGTAGGGAACACAGAGGAGAAGCTGAGAGGATAAGTGGTAAATTAAGAACTTTAGTAAATGTTATTTATAATACAAATTAGATCTGGGATTTGTTTAATAAACACTTGAAAGGGTCTGCAAAACTCATAACTCTGAAAAGATTATATTATAACCTTATCAAAATAATTACAAGAGTTATAACCACAATTAAAATATTCTTGTCATCCTTTAGTGTTCAGGAAAATGAACAATTACTTCCACCTTCACAAATGACACCCTAAAATTGATCCTGTCTCAAAAGATTAAACTCTCATTAAACAATGAAATTTTTCTAACAAAGGTAAACATTTTATTTCCCCTTACTTTTATCCTCTTTGGCTTATCCAAAAATATCCATCCTTCAAGGAACACCTGAAGTTCCATTTTTGCCACAAAGCCTTACCTTATTTCTTCAGACCTTACTAGCTCTGACATCTGAATTCTCATAGCGCTTAGCAGAGATAATATTCTACTACATTGTCCTTTATGATTTGCTGGAGTTTTAAGGAAATTTGTTGTGTTCTCCAACTATATTTAAGTTCCTTAAGGACTAAGGCATGGGCCTACTTTTGTAGCTTCTATAGCTCCTATCATAGAGCTAAACATACAGGAAATGTGTAGTCAATATTGGTTACACTATGGGACCAAGCCTCCGTGTTATAGCAATGACCATTATGCTGTGTCCTATCCTGCAAATTTAAGGTATCAGTACCTAAAATCATTCACTTCCAATCCTAGATTGGTAACATCCCTAAGACAAATCACAGAAATTCAGTGTTTGTACTCAATAATTAGGTACCTGTCAATATTGTGCTTATGGAAATACTAGCTATTATAGGATGAATTGTATCTCCCCAAAATTCATATGTTGAAATCTTAATCCCCAGTACCTCAGAATGTGACTGTATTTGGAGATAGGGCCTTTAAAGAGTTAATTAAGGCCAGGCATGGTGGCTCACGCCTGTAATCCTAGCACTCTGGGAGGTCGAGGTGGGAGGATGCCCTGAGCTCAGAAGTTCGAGACCAGCCTGAGCAATAGCGAGACACCACACACACACACATCTCTACTAAAAATAGACAAATTAGCTGGACATCATGCCATGTGTCTGTAGTCCCAGCTACTCCAGAGGCTGAGGCAGGAGGATCTCTGGAGCCCAGCAGTTTGAGGTTGCTGTGAGCTAGGCTGACTCCACAGCACTCCACTAAGGGTAACAGAGTGAGATGCTGTCTCGAAAACAAAGAAAAATAAAGAGTTAATAAAGTTAAAATGAGAACATTAAGGTGTGTCCTAATCCAATCTGACTGGTTTCCTCATAAGAAGAGAGAGATTAGGATACACAAGGAGACAGACACCAGGGACATACCCACACAGAGAAAAGACCACCTGAGGACACAATGAAAAGGCAGAGCCATCTGCAAGCCAAGAAGAGAGGTCTCAGAAGAAACCAAAGCCACTGGTATCCTAATCTTGGCCTTCTAGCTTCCAGAACTGTGAGAAATATTAATAAATTTCTCTTGTCATATATATATCTCTGATATTTAAGACACCTAGTCTGTGGTATTTTGTTATGGCATCCCTAGAAAATTAATATACTAGCTTTAAGGATAATTTTGAATGAGGCCTCCTTATTCCTGTCCTTTTAGTGATCTTCCCCAGCTCCCCCACTGCCTCTAATTTCAGACTTCTACACTGTGCCTGATTTACACAAGGCTTTGCTCTCAGCCAGAGGTCAACTAATCACCTATTTCACACACCCTCAACCTATTTTATAAATGATAAACCTGCATCCAGATAAGTCAAATAACATGGCCAGGTTACAGCTAGTGTGTGGTAGATACAAGACTGGAGCCAGGTGCCCAGACTTCTAGTTCTGTAACACTTTTATGCTTCCAGATACCCTAGAAATATTTAGTGAGCTGCTTGTGCTGTTATGCTTCCTTTCCCATGGGACACTTTTGCATCTTAACAGGGTACCAAAATAATCCAAGTTAATAATTATTTAATGATGAAATTATAAGCACCAAGAAAGGAAGTAAGGAGATATTTGGGGACAGGGAGATATTCTGGGAAACTTAAAATCATAACATAAATTTTGGTATCCAGTAATGATAGTATAACAGGAACAAGATTAACCATCTTATCTTAAATAACTTTAAAAAATCAAGGCCGGGCGCGGTGGCTCACGCCTGTAATCCTAGCTCTTGGGAGGCCGAGGCGGGCGGATTGCTCAAGGTCAGGAGTTCAAAACCAGTCTGAGCAAGAGCAAGACCCCGTCTCTACTATAAATAGAAAGAAATTAATTGGCCAACTGATATATATATAAAAAATTAGCCGGGCATGGTGGCGCATGCCTGTAGTCCCAGCTACTCGGGAGGCTGAGGCAAAAGGATCGCTCGAGCCCAGGAGATTGAGGTTGCTGTGAGCTAGGCTGACGCCACGGCACTCACTCTAGCCTGGGCAACAAAGCGAGACTCTGTCTCAAAAAAAAAAAAAAAAATCAAAATACATGAAACAATAGTTTCAAACATAGAAAAACAGAAAGTGCCAGACAATGATACCTGAGTAAGGAAAAACAAAATGAGCCCTCTAAATGTCCTATCTCACTGCCTAGAGACAGTTTTCAGGTTGTACTACAAGAAGGGGAAACCCAAACAGAATTCCATATTCTTACTAAGTCGAGGATACAGAGTTCAGAGTTAGAAGAGGCCAAAGCAACTAGAATTTATATAACAGAGTACAGGAGAAGATGGAGCTACATAAAAAACAAGAGTTCCAGGGATCTACAGAGGAGTCCCTGCCATCTTTAGATAATGATCTGTGCATGTATGTGAGAAAACTACCAAGGCAAGGAAAAGAACCACCAGGAAGGCGTGAGTGAAACAATCACTACAGTTCAACCAGGACCAGAAATAGTTCATCTTCTGGGTAACCAGACTGAAAAGACTTCATAACACACAAGGTATTGAGTAAGAAGAATATAAATGGAGAAAGGTATTGCCTTCAAAAGGTATTACTTAAATAGAGAACCCAACTTACCCATAGACTAAAAACTATTTTTGACCACCCTAATAAATTTTGAAAAAAAGCCATGAATAAAAAAATCAAACTGACTCCAGGAACATAACTTCATTCCAGAAAAAAAAAAATATTTAAAAGAATATTAAATAATCTAACACTCCCAAACATAAAATTCAATATGTCTAACATCCAATTAAAAATTACAGACTACAAAGAAGAAAATATGTCCCAGAAAGAAGAGAATAATCAATAAATATAAACACACACAGAAATCATGCAGATGGCAGAATCAGTAGACAAAGATATGAAAAACTATTAAAAATATGTTCCATATGATCAAGTAGATAGAGGAAAGCACAAGAATTAAGATGAGAAATATAATACATATAAAAGAAACAAACTTAATTTCTATCAACTGAAATGAAAAATCACTGGATTGAATTAACAGTAACTTAGATACTGCAGAAGAAAATATCCACGGAGTTGAAGACACAGCAATAGAAACTATCTAAAATGACACATATAAAAGAGGAAAAGAGAAAACATTAACAGAGCATCACTGAGCTACCAGACAATATTAGCTGGCCTCACATACAAGTAATTGGTACTCAAAAAGAGTAATGGAAGAAACAGAAAAAAATTTTTTGAAAAGAATAATAGCCAAAAAACTTCTAATTAGATGAAAACTATAAACCCAGAGAACCTTAAGAGGAAGAAACAGGAAGAAAAGAACACAAAAGTATATCATAATGAAATTGGTAAAAACTGGAGATGAAGAGAAAATCTTAATAGTAGCCAAAGGAAAGAGACACATTAGGTATAGAAAAATAGGATTAGGGGAGGAGGGAAGAATGACAGAAAACATTTTTTCAGAAACAATGCAAGCAAGAGAGATAAGTCAATAGATATTACCTAAATGAAATGAAAAGATGACAAAAAGAATAAAAAGAAAACTGAACAGAGAGTCCAAAGTAGAAGGCCAATATTAAATGGTGCATTATATGCATAATTGTCATCCTAAGAGGCAAAGAAAGAAAGAACAGGGCAAAAGAAATAATGGCTGAGAATTTTCCAAAATTAGTGACAAACAAACCATGGCCATATCCAATAAGCTCAGATAACACTAACCAGGATAAATAACAATAAACAGCAACACACAAACACACTTGCACACACACATACCCCTCCTAGGCATATCATAGTCAACCCACTAAACACCAAAGACAAAATCTTGAACATAGCCAGAAGAAAAAAAGACATATTGCCTACAAAGGAACAATAATAAGAATTATAGCAGACTTATCATAAGAAACCATGGCAGAAAATAATGACAACTTTAAAGTGTTGAAAGAAAAAATGTTAACTCAGAACTCTAGACTATGCAAAAATATTCTTCAAAAATGAAGGAGAAATATTAATACTTTCTCAAACACAAAACTTATAGCATTCAAGAAATATTTTAAAAAGGCCTTTAGGCAGAAGAAATATGATATATGTCATAAACTTGAATGTAAAAAAATTGAAGCATGTCAGAAAAGGAATAATTGAGGCAAAACAAAATCTATTTTTTCTTATTTTTAATTATTCTAAAAGATAACTGAATATTTCAAGCAAAAAGTAGAACAATGAATTTTGTTCATAGAATATGTTAAAGTAAAATTATGATATCAACAGCCTAAGGTATACAGAGAAATGTATTTACACTATGCATAAAGCAATATAATATTTTTAAGTAGAGTCTGGTTATTTTAAAATGTATTTTGTAAACTCTAGGACACAAAAAGCACAAATCATGTTTTTAATGATCAATTGGACTGCATCAAAATTAAAAACGTTTACTCTTCCAAGGATACTTTAAAAAAATAAAAAGGCAAACCAGATACAGAAAAAAAGTATTTACAAAACAAATATCTGACAAAGAACTTATATTCAGAATATATAAAAACTCTTACAACTCAATAATAAGACAAACAAACCAATTTACAGATAAAGAAAGGATTTATCTAGGGATTTCACCAAAGAAAACATAGAGAGGCCAATTAAGCACACAAAACAATGTTCAGTATTGAAAACACAATGGGATACCACCACACACCCTCTAGAATAGCTAAAATCAGAAAGACTGGCTATAACAAGCTTTGATGATATGGAACAACCTTAACTCTCATACATTGCCGGTGGGAATGGAAAGGGTCCAACTACTTTGAGAAAAAGTTTGGCAATTTCTTAAAAAGTTAAACATACACTTACCACACAATCCAGCAAAACCACTCCTAGGTATTTGCCCCAAAGAAACAGAAACATATACCCATGAAAAGACATGGCAGTTTCATTCATAATGGCTAAAAACTGGAAAGAATCCAAATTTCCATCAGGTGGCAAACAGATTAGCAAATTGTACAGTAAGCTAATGAATATCCAGGGGTTCTGCAGGGCCCACTTCAGGACTTGAGCATCCATGGATTTTGCTTTCTGCAGCAGGTCCTGAAACCAATCCCCTGTAGATAATGAGGCATGACTGTATTTACATTCAATGGAATACTACTTTATAAAAAGGAACCAACAACTAATACATGCAACATTGATTAATCACCAAGCATTACACTAAGAGAAAGCAGCCCAACTATAGTGACAGAAAGCAGAACAATAGTTTCTAGGGGCAATGAGGTGGAGCGTTTAATATAAAGGGGCAAGAAGAAACTTTTTGAGGAATAGAAATGTTCTATAACATGATTATGGTAGTGGTTAACAAAGGAACATATTTGTCAAAACTCACCAAATTGTGCAGTTAAAAACTGACAAATTTTACCTTAATAATGCTGACTAATAAAAAGCGGATGAGGAAAAAGAGGAAGAAGAATTTTTTAAATAATCATTTGCAAGGGTTGTCACTTGTTTTACCCACTCACAGGGTAATTCCTCACCTAAATCTAATTGAGATACCTGCTAAACTTGAAACACCAGCAAACAGTACAATACTTTGGAAAAGAGCATGGTTATTATCTCCTAGTCATCAAACAAAAGGAGGCTTGATCTTAAAGCCATTACAATAAGAGAACATTTGGGAGTAAAGGTAGGGCTCAAACAGGACTTGGAGAGCAGGGTAAAACTAGGATAGAAATCCTTTGGACAAATGAAATAATTTGTTTAAATATTTTTAGAATATCTAAATGGCAATTCACTTGCAGAGATGAGAAGCTATCCTTGGAAAAAGTCTCTTGAGTTCCTCAGGGATCCATGCGGACTAGGCTGTATGACTTCTCAGTACTGAGGAAAACTGGAAATTCCATACTCTCTTCTCTTTGCAAGAGTCCTGTTCCCCCACATGACTTTTCCCCTTTTAACACAAGACATCTAATTAACTTTTCTGCCACATGCAGCTGGCACCAAAGCAAACCAAGCTGTGGGGTGGCTGACCCAGAATTACTGATGAATGTTCAAAGTAAACATGCTTTCAGCCAATCTGGAATGGTATATTTCTAAGAAGAGAACTCTTAAAATTAATTAACTCCTCTGGACAAACTGTCCATCCAGTGGAAGTTTTTCGGTAATGAATATCAGACCACAGATCTTCCTGCAGCTGAGATTGTTTATCATTCAAGGAGGCTGCTTCTGCACGTCTCATGGATAACTTCATGATTTTTATTTTCACTGGCTTCTGGCTTCTTATATTTATATAAACAGGCCAAGAAAGCAAAACACACATGAGAGCAAGTTTAAATGAAAGATCCCACATTTCCCCAAAAGGCAAAAACACCTATCTTTCTCTTCTTTTCCACGTGTCAGAGTAGACAATAGAGGAGAAAAAGACCCCAAGTTTGGGAGGAGAAGGCCTCAATAAAAAGCATGAACTTACTTAAGTGGTTTTATCATTGGGTTGAAATTCTAATAAAGTGATCTCTGCTACAAAGTTTGATGATTTCCTAGCAGGAGCTATACACAAAATGACATCAGACCCACATGAAGACTGCAGCTTAACCCTAAATTAGTAAGTGCCAAAGTTAGTGCCCTGAAAGAACTCACTTGACTGCATGGTACCAATGCCATGTCAAGCATAGGTTTTTCTATTGTTTTGGTTGCCTGTTTGTTTGTTTTTGTTTTTATAGAATATAATCTTCTGAATGGGTTCTGACTGTGGCTCTAAAGAAAACAGTGAGTCCTTTTTGAGACAGAGGTAAACTCTTGAAAGATCCCAGAATGTCTTACTTTCCTCTGAATTAATTGAACACACTGCCTGATAGGAAGTTCCTGCTCTTCCCTTAGCCAGCAGGGGCCTAAGGGCTACTCTGGCCAGCTTCAGCTGCAGAGAAAGGGCCTCTAACCCTCTGAGAACTAGCCTAGATAGATGCTTTTTTTACCCCACATTAATCTCCCCCTCTGCCTACCTCTCTGTGGAGTTTTTCTAAATTCTTTCGGTACAGAGTCCTCCATGTCACAGATCACGTTATGGGGCAACCATGTAGTGACTCATCTAAAGGAACAGAATAACTACCATTTATTAAGTACCTACTATGTATTGGGCATTGTGTTAATACTTTACATATAAAATATACTATCATTCTACAACAACAGAATGTGGAATACAGAGTAATTAATTAAGAGCACAGGTTCTAGAATCAGACTATTTAAGTTGGGTTTTTTTCACTTCACTTACAAGATGAGTGATCTCGGAGAAGTCACATAACCTCTTTGTTTCTTAGTTTCCACACTGATCTATAAAACAGACATAATAATAAAATCTATTTCACAGAATTTCTGTGAAGATTAAATAAGGTGCTCAATAAATGTTAGCCATTTATTATCTCTATTTTTTACATATTTAAAAAACAAACTGAGGCCTAGAATGATTAAATGATTTGTCCAAGAAAACACAGAGTTCAAATATAGGTCTGTCTGACACTAAATCCAATATCCTTAACTGCCAATACCACTTTGACTACCAAAAAATTCTCAAACCCAGAGTTTCTCAAAGCATGTTTTATGGGACACTGATCTCATAAAATAACATACTTTACCCCCTCTTGGATATTTACACTGCATATTGGTATATTAAAATTTAAAAGCTCCTTGAAGAAACCTGTTTAACTTGCCTTAACCTGATGTTTCACAAACACATTTGACAATTTAAAGATATTCAAGATCATAGAAACATCTTTTGCTAAAAAAATCCAAGGAGCTAATCCATCACAAATAAAATATGGATAATGTTGGCAAGAATCATGTTAAAATATCCTAACTCTTACAATTAATATTTACACCTACAACCCTAAACTAACTGTAAGAAAGAGGAGCATTTATTCATAAGTTGTTTACCAAAAAAAAGTAAAAACAGCATATGAAATTCAAGTTTTAAGAATAAATAGAGGCCTAGAAATAATAAATTATTTGGCTAAGGCAATGGAGCCAGAAATAGAACCCAGACTTCTGACTTAATCTAACAATATCTTCTATACCAGTCATCTCCAAAATGTGTTATGTATGTACCAGGGAATATGAAGAGAAACAAATGTAATATCTATCATACATTTAATCAGCTATAATTTCGATTTTTGTCTATATGTTATATTAGTATAGCAAATAATCAATATACTAATGCAAATATATAATTTACAAATAAATACAGAAATGAAATTTGTGAATGTGCTCAAAAAGGTTTTACTAACAGAAGGACACTATCAAAAAAGTCAAGAGTCCACTTTTTAAATTCCTAGACCTAGAGAGTAGAATGCTGTTGTGACTGAGGACAACAGAGGGTAGAACAGAATATCTATGGCATTCCCTGGCAGTGTCTTCCAAATCTAAGATTTAGATCCCCCTTTAAAGACAAAGAAAGGAAAAGAAATTCTCATGAACTCTTCCAAAACTTGAAATAAATTATTTTCATCACATTACATTAATATTTAAAAACCATAAAAACCGGAAAAGCGACGGCGCAGCACGGCGCAGCGCAGCTCCGGCTCCCCTTTCCCCCTGACTGGGTGAGAGGTGTCTATGGGGCACCCGCTGCCACCGCCGCCACCGCCACCACCACCTCCGCTGAGTGCTGTCTCTATGGCGAGGAGGAGGAGGAGCGCGAGCTCAGCGACACAAGTACATAAATAAAGGATAAAGTATTTTATGAA
Organism: Microcebus murinus; assembly: GCF_040939455.1. Lineage (NCBI taxonomy): Eukaryota > Metazoa > Chordata > Mammalia > Primates > Cheirogaleidae > Microcebus > Microcebus murinus. The sequence continues at coordinate 26,893,629 of NC_134117.1, read as the reverse complement.
AAAAAATCTTCAATCAAGTATAACATTTTGATGCTTGGCATCTAGACCCCCTTGTGCCCTCACTATGCCAGCAGCAACTGTAGATCATAGCCAAAGAATTTGTGAAGTTTGGGCTTGCAACCTGGATGAAGAGATGAAGAAAATTCGTCAAGTTATTCGAAAATACAATTACGTTGCTATGGACACCGAGTTTCCAGGTGTGGTTGCAAGACCCATTGGAGAATTCAGGAGCAATGCTGACTATCAGTACCAACTATTGCGATGTAATGTAGACTTGTTAAAGATAATTCAGCTAGGACTGACATTTATGAATGAGCAAGGAGTATACCCTCCAGGAACTTCAACTTGGCAGTTTAATTTTAAGTTTAATTTGACGGAGGACATGTATGCCCAGGACTCTATAGAGCTACTAACAACATCTGGTATCCAGTTTAAAAAACATGAAGAGGAAGGAATTGAGACCCAGTACTTTGCAGAACTTCTTATGACTTCAGGAGTAGTCCTCTGTGAAGGGGTCAAATGGTTGTCATTTCATAGTGGTTATGACTTTGGCTATTTAATCAAAATCCTGACCAACTCTAACTTGCCTGAAGAAGAACTTGACTTCTTTGAGATCCTTCGATTATTTTTTCCTGTCATTTATGATGTGAAGTACCTCATGAAGAGCTGAAAAAATCTCAAAGGTGGATTATAAGAAGTGGCTGAACAATTGGAGCTGGAAGGAATGGGACCACAGCATCAGGCAGGATCTGATTCATAGCTCACAGGAATGGCCTTTTTCAAAATGAGAGAAATGTTCTTTGAAGATCATATTGATGATGCCAAATATTGTGGTCATTTGTATGGCCTTGGTTCTGGTTCATCCTATGTACAGAATGGCACAGGGAATGCATATGAAGAGGAAGCCAACAAGCAGTCATGACATGAAATAGTCCTTTTATTTTTATTTTATTTTAGCTACACACATGCTTGTATATAGGTTTTATCTCTGGTTGAATCCTTGACAATAGACAGTACCTTTCTTTTTTCCCTTTCATAGCCCATTTTATTATCTGCCTTTCAGTACTAAGTATGACTGTTCCTATCCTAGATCAGATCTTAATAAACAGAAACGCATTCAGGTTAAATTTGGCCTTAATTTAATATACTTGTTAGCAAGCATGTGTAACAGTGGGGAAAGCTATATCATATTGAATATTTTGATAAACTTTACCTACTTGAGCTTGGTTTATTTTTCCCTTTTCCTAAATTAACTAGCACTGACTGTAATTTATATCCCTGTTTCATGTCTCTCCCTTCCATTCTGCAGGAGTTTTAGCTATTTGAGATTTGTGGACCATCAATTTTGCACTTTAGAGAGTGATTCTGACTCAAATCCTCTGTTTTATCAGAAATTTTGGTTTTCCTTGCTCTTAGAAGAGCGAGATGGAAAAATGACCATCTGCCAACTTTATACAGTATTTGCTTATTTTTTACCCACAGAATATAGCACATTCATTGTGCAAACTCAGCAAGACTAACAACAATTAAAAAAAGACAAGAAACTACTGAGGAGCTTAGTAACCTGCTGTTTCTGTACGTAGTGTTAATCTTCCAAGCACATCTAGTGTCTGTCAGTTTCTAATTGGCATGTGTAGGCTGCTCTGTGACTGAAGAATTTTCAAACCGGCTTTACACCCTTCAGGGAAAATCCCTTGTAATTGGATGTTTAATATCCACCAGGAAACTGGTGTTCAAGATGTTGAAGCTACAGTTATTTTATGATAGCACACTTCCCTTGATCTGCTTCTTTTTATTCCATCACTGTTTACCCATGCTTTTTTATTTTATAGCCATACTTATGATGCTCTTGATTTGTTGAGAACACAAATCAATTTTATTAAAATCCAAAGATAAAAAGACTAGGTATATTTTGTACCAAATTAAATTAGAAGACAAAAATTGTGCTTTCATAGTTGCTACAAAGATAAATAATGGAAAGATTTGGTGCAAAACAACAAAATATATATATACATATTCATATATATATATAGCTAATAAAATTACCTGAGGAGTGTAAAAAAAAAAAAAAAATAAAAACCAGCCTTCACCTATAATTCTTAAGTAAACTAAACAAATTTATAAGTTAAATAGAAACAAGCTGAAAAAAACCATACAATTTAAATTATCATAAATTTAATATGATAGATGATATCATTTCAAAGATATCAGTGCAAGACCAGCCTGAGCAAGAGTAAGACACCATCTCTACAAAAAATAGAAAACGTTAGCCAGGGATGGTGGCATACACCTGTACTCCCAGATACTACGGAGGCTAAGGCAGGAGGATTGCTTGAGCCCAGGAGTCTAAGGTTGCAGTGAGCTATGATTACACCACTGCACTCTCCCCAGGGTAACAGAGGGAGACTCTGTCTCAAAAAAAAAAAAAAAAAAAAAAAAAAAAAAAAGCCATCCTAAGAGGTATAAGGTGACATTTCACTATGGTTTAATTTGCATTTCTCTGATGATTAGTGATATTGAGTATCTTTTTCTCATATATTTGTTGACCATTTGCATGTCTTCTTTGAAGAAATGTCTATTCAAGTCCTGTGTCCTTTTTAAAATCAGGTTATTTGGATTTTTTGCTATTGATCTGAAGGAGTTCCTTTTATATTTTAAATATTAACCCCTTCTCAGGCATGTGGTTTGCAACTATTTTCTCTCATTCCATAAGTTGCTTTTTCATTATGTTAATTATTTCCTTTGCTGTGCAGAAACTTTTTAGTTTGAGGTAGTCACACTTGTTGATTTTTGCTTTTGTTGCTTGGGCTTCAAGTGTCATAATCAAGAAATCATTGCTAGAACTGACATCATAAAGCTCTTCTCCTATATTTTCTTTCTCCTAGGAGTTATAAAGTTTCAGGTCTTATATTTTAAGTCCATCTTGACTTGAATTTTGTGTATGGTATAAAATAAGGGCCCAATTTCATTCTTTTGCATGTTGGTATGCAGTTTTCCAACATTATTTATTGAAGAGACTATCGTTTCCCCATTGTGCATTTTTTGGCATCCTTTTCAAAATCAACTGGAAATAAGCATGGGCTTATTTCTGGGCTCTCCATTCTGTTCCTCTGGTATATATGTCTGTCTTTATGCCAACATCACACTATTTTAATTACTAGTGTTTATATATGATATTTTGAAATCAGGATGTATGACACCTCCAATTTTATTCTTCATTTTTAAGATCAAATTGCTATTCAAGGTCTATTGTGATTCCAAATTAATTTATTTGGAATGGATTGTTTTTTCTATTTCTGTTAAAAATGCCATTGGGATTTTGATAAGGATTGCATTGAATCTGTATATCTCTTTGGGCAGTATGGACATTTTTAACAATATTAATTCATCTAATCCATGAACATGGGATATCTTTCCATTTATTTCTGTCTTCTTCAATTTCTTTCATCAATATTTTGTAGTTTTCAATATACAAGTCTTCTACCTTCTTAAGTTTATTCCTAAATTTTTTATTCTCTTTGATGCTATTATAAATGGGATTGTTTTCTTAATTACCTTATCAGAGAGTTCATTGTTAGTGTATAGAAATGCAACTTATTTTTGTATCCTTCAACTTTACTGAATTCATTTATAAGTTCAAAGATGGTAAATGTTACATGTTTTTACCACAATAAAGAAAAAAATAACTTGGCCAAATAGTGCCTCATTACTATTAGTCACTAACTTACTGAAATGTGTTCAGAATGTAGCAAATTGACAGGCACCTAGAAACATGACATCAAACATTTTATAAATAACTTCTTGTCCTTATAACCACATTTTCTTTAGTAGGTACAAAACTGATTCTCCTCCCATGTCTGCTGAAGATGTACTTGGAAGTGTTTCACCAGACATAATAGAGCTTTGAGGTCAAAATGATCTAAGTTTCTATCCTGGCTCTTCCACAACCTTGAACAAGTTATTTAACATCTCTGAGCCTAAGTTTCTTCATTTGTGCATTAATAAAAAGGGTACCCACCTCATAAGATAGTTATGACAATTAAATAAAATAGTAGGTATAACATGGGTATAATGTGTGGTTCATATCGAATGTTTATTAAAGTTATTAATAATAAAAACAACCAGATAATGATGACAGCAATGATGATGACAACTGGGCCATTCACTCACTTACCTAGTCCATATTTATAAGCAAGAACATATTAATATGTTGTAAGATAACAGAGCAGGTTAGGAGTACAGTATTTGCTACTGAAAAGATTTCTCCTATATATTAACTAGATTCACACATATCTATCACACCAATATGTTATATATGTCTCTATAAGGGGGAACCTCAAATACAAAAGTGTTTTCTGTCCATGTACCAATATTTGGAAACATTGTTTTAACTCCATTCTCAACTATCAAATAGTCTGACTATGTTTTATTTTGCCTGGAGAGGGTTCAGACAAAAAAAAAAAAAAAAGTAGAAAAGGAAATTGTTTTCCATTGAATTGACAGAGCTAAAAATCTTCTCTGCACTTACTGAATTTTTTAAAATTAGGTTTTATTAATGGCTGTGCTATTAATCCCTTGGTTTATAAGCATTGTTTAATCTCAATAAATTCTCCAAAAATACCAAATAAATGTCTCCCTTTCATGTTGCAACTCAAACATAAATTATTTGCAAAGGATATTATCCATATCAAATGAATAACTATATCCTGTCAATTATTTCCTTTGTAACAACTCCCTAACTATCCTTTTCTTTCCCACTACTGCCTCACTAATGGAATCATCCTCATGTTGTTCAAGGGTCAACTGCATGAAGAAAAAATTGGATGAAAAAAGAAAAAAAAAAAAAAGAAAAAATTGGATGAAATCAGGAAACCAATAAATAGTCAAAAGTAAAAATGGAACAGAGAGATTTAAATTATTTTTTAAAAATCAAACAAATTCCAGACCTAAAAACTACAATAAGTAAAATTAAAAATGCAATAGAAAGAATCAACAGCAGAATTGATCAAACAGAAGAATCAGTGAACTCTAAAGAAAGGTTATTTAAAAATATATAGTCAGAGAAGAAAAGAATGAAAGGAATGAAGAAAGCTTACAGGATTCATGAGATAACATCAAAAGAGCCAATCTTTGAAATATAAGAGATCAAGAACGAGAAGAGAGAGACAAAGGGATGGAAAGCTTATTTAAAGAAATAACAGCAGAAAATGTCCCAAATCTGAAGAAAGATATAAACATTCAGTAACAGGAAAGTCAAAGAGTTCTGGTCAATTGCAATCCAAAAAAGACTACACCAAGACATAATCAAACTATTAAAAATCAAAGAGAAAGAGTACCCTGAAAGCAGCAAGAGAAGAGAAGCAAATCACATAGAAGGCAGTTCCAATTAGGTTATCAGCAGATTTCTCAGCAACAGGCCAGGAGAGAGTGGGATGATATATCCAAAGTGTTGAAGGATAAAAAGTATCAACCAAGAATACTGTGCCCAGCAAATCTGTCCTTCAGAAATAAAGGAGACATAGACATTCGCAGATAAAAAAAAACTGAGGGAGTCATCACCACCAGACATGTCTTATAAGAAATGCTAAAGTGTCTTACTCGAGGGGGAAGGGGTGGCATGGGCAATATATGGAACCTTAACACTTGTACCCCCATAATATGCTAAAAGAAAAAAAGAAAAAAGAAATGCTAAAGTGTGTTCTGAAAGAAAAACATGCTAATTAGCAACACAAAATCATATAAAAATATAAAACTCATTGGCAAAAGTATAAAGACAGTCAAATGCAGAATAATTAATAATGTAGAATATAAATGAGTTAAATCTTTAATATGAAATTTAAAAGACAAAATTATTAAAAATAATAACAGCTACAATTAGGGAACTTTAACAATGAAAGTTTTTAAAGAATATACAATATAAAAGATGCAAATTTTTGTACCAAAAGCATAAAATGTGAAAGGGTTGGAGTAAAAGCGTTGCATCTTTCTATGAGATCAAAGCTAAGTTATTATCAGTTTAAAATAGCCTGTAATAACTATGTTTTATGTAAGCCTCATTGTAAACACAAACCAAAAAACTTGTAGTAGGTACAATAGTCCCTCCTTATCCATAAGGGTTGTTCCAAGACCCACAGTGAATGCCTAAAACCACAGATAGAACCAAATCTTATATATACCATATACATTATATTTCACATAAAATATACACAATTTTTCCTATACCTACATACCAAGATAAAGTTTAACTTATAATTTAGGCACAGTGAGAAATTAACAAGTAATAATAAAATAGAATAATTATAACAATATATTATGTTAAAATTTATGTGAATGTTCTCTCTCTCTCTCTCTCTCTCTCTCTCTCTCTCTCTCTCTCTCTCTCTCTCTCTCTCTCTCTCTCTGTTTTAAAATATCTTACTGGATTGTATCATGGCTAACTGATAATGCAGAAAGCAAAAGAGTAGATAAAGGAGGACTACCGTACACAGAAGATAAAAAATGTAAGGAATCAAAGCATACCACCAAAGAAAACACCTAATCACAAATGAAGACAACAAGAAGGGAAGAAAGAAGCAAATAATCTATAAAAGAACCAGAAAATAATTTACAAAACAGCAGTAGTAAATCCATACCTACCAATAATTACCCTGAATATAAATGAATTAAATTCTCCAATCAAAAGATGAAGTGGCTGGATGGATTAAAAAAATAAAATAAAATCTAACTCTATGCTCCCTGCCAGGAAATTCACTTCTCCTTTTAGGACACGTATAACTGAAAGTGAAGAGATGGGAAAACATCTTCCATGCAAATGGAAACCAAAGGAGAACAGAGGTAGCTATCAGATAAAATAGACTTTAAGTCAAAAACTGTCAACTAAGACAAAAAAAGGTCATTATATAATGATAAAGGGGTTGATTAATCTAGAAGATATAACAATTGTAAATATAGGCACCAAACAGCAAAGTGCCTAAATACATAAAGCAAATACTCGCAGATCTGAAGGCAGTGATAGAGTAATAATAATAGTAGAGGACTTCAATACCCTACTTTCAACAAAGGACAGATCATGCAGATGGCAAATAAATAAGAAAACATTGGACTTAAACAACACTGTAAACCAAATGGACATAGCAGACATATATAAAACATTCCATCTAACAGCAGCACAATACACATTCTTCTCAAGTGCAAATGGAATATGGAAGAGTGAATTAAGAAGAGTGAAATTATGTTAAATATCTTTTCCAATCACAATGGTATAAAACTAGAAATCAATAACAGGAGGAATTTCAGAAAATTCACTAATACATGAAATTAAAAAACATGGTGCTGAACAACCAATGCTTCAATGAAAAACTTAAATGAGAAATTTTAAAATATTGTAAGACAAATGAAAATGGAAACAAGACATATCAAAACTTATGTGATACAGCAAAAGTCATTCTAAGAAGGAAGTTTATAGCAATAAGCACATCAAAAAAAAAGAGAGAGAGAGAGAGAGAGAGAAAGATCTCAAATATCCTAAAGTTAGAGGTCAAGGAACTAGAAAAAGAAAAACAAACTAAGCCCAAAGTTAATAGAAGAGGGAAAACAATAAAGATCATAGCAAAAATAATAAAATAGTTACCAGAAAAACATAGAAAAGATTAACAAAAACTAAGAGTTGGTTCTTTGAAAAGATAAACAAAATCAGCAAACCTTTAGCTAGACTAAAAAAAAGAGAAGACTAAGTAAAATTATAAATGACACAAGAGGCATTACAACTTATACCATAGATATATAAAAGATCATAAGAAACTTCTATAAGCAACTAAGGCAAACAAATTAAATAACCTAGATAAATGGACAAATTCCTAGATACATACAACCTATCATGACTGAATCAGGAAGAAACAGACCCATAATGAACAAGATGATTGAATCAATAATAAAAGGTCTCTCACCAAAGACCAAGGATCTGATGGCTTCACTGTTGGATTCTAGCAAACAGTTAAAAATAATAACAATAATAACAATCCTCAAACTCTTCAAAAATTTAAAGAAGAGGGAATAATTCCAAACTCATTTTAAAAGACCAGTATTATCCTGACACCAAAGCCAGACAAGGACACTACAATAAAAAAAAAAAAATTATAGGCCAATGTCCCTGATGAACATAATTGTAAAAATTTTCAACAAAATACCAACAAACTAAATTCAACAGTACATTAAAGGGATCATTCACTATGATCAAGTGGGATTTATTCTAGAGATATAAAGATGGTTCAACATACACCATATGATCATTTTAATAGATGCAGAAAAAATATTTAACAAATTTCAGCATTTTTTTTTAGCAACAAGGTCTCAGTCTGTTGCCCAGGCTGGGTTGCAGTGGCACAATCACAGCTAACTGCAGCCTTGAACTCCTGGGCTCAAGGAATCCTCCTGTCTCAACCTCTTTAGTAGCTGGGACTACAGGTACACACCACCACGCCCATCTAATTTTTTAAAAATTTTTTGTAGCCTCCTGAGTAGCTAGGACTATAGACATGCACCATCACACCCATACAATATATTTTTTTGTAGAGGCAGAGGGTATGAGGGGGCAGTCTCACAGTGTTGCCCAGGCTGGTCTCGAACTTCTATCCTCAAGCAATCCTCCTGCCTTGTCCTCCCAAAGTGCTGGGATTACAGGCATGAGCCACCATGCCCAGCCATGAATTTCTAATAATTTTTCATAGATCTGAATTCTGCTTTAAGAATATGAGAAAAGGGTTTTGACAACTGACCAATTTGGCAATTACAACCATATCTTTACCTGACAGATAAAAATTCCTCAGCAAGTGAAGTTTTACTAGTTTCACCATAGTCTTAAAGTTCCAAGGTTCTCAAGAACAGGGAAATAACCTGCAACAGGCTATTTAAGCCCTAGGAAAGTCTAGGATACTCCTAGGAAAACACTGAGAAGGTTATATAATTAGGCTGTGATCCTGCCATCATCACTAAAGCAAAATGATGAGCAGTTCCCCATCTTACTGCTGTCTTTCAGTCAACATTTTCTCCTTTTGGCTACAATAAGTACTACTACTACTATCCAGTAGCAAAGCTTTGCTGCTCCAAGTGACCTTCACAGACCAGCAAGAGGGCATCACCTGTGAGTTTATCAGAAATGCAGCAACTCATTTTTAACTAGATCCCCAGGTGATTCATATGCATATTAAAAGTTTAGGCATCTCTGCAGTAGAGTTGGCTATGCATGGGCTTGAGATTCAGACTGGCTATACTTGGATTCTGGATTTGAACTCCACTATAGACCAGCAAGAGTCCTTTTGCGTGCCTTTGGCAAATCACTTCACGCAGAGATTCTTACCCTTGTGTGCACTTTAGAACTAACTGGGGAAATTTTTTTAAATCACAATGCCTCAGCTCCACCCTAGAGATTCCTAGGACCCAATATTTTTAAAGCTCCCCTAGCTAATACTAACAGGCAGCTAGTTTGGGGAACCACTGATAACTTCTATTAGCTTCTATCAAATGAGACAATTAATAGTACTTGCCTCATGGGGTTGTGAAGACTAAATCTGATCACCTTTGAAAAGTTCTTGGCCTAGTATTTGGGACTTTTAAGTTCTCAATAAATCGTAGTTGTTATTATTATTATACTTGGAAACATAGAAATGAATTATTGCTACAGCAGGGATAAAAAGAACAGGCTCAGATGTACTAGTCTGGCCCCAAGCAACAGGTAGCAACTGACATAATCAAATAACACATTATCCCCAAAGATGTTTTTTTTTTTTTTTCTAGCTGCAAACTGTGGACTGCAGCTTCAAGAAAACTCAGGAGTATCAGGTAAGGGGCAAACCACCTCTGCAAGGTGTCAGAAAGGTCAGCACCTTCATTTGAAATTTACTTATGGAGGTGGGGTAGTATTATTTCAGCAGGTCTGTAACATAGGAAATCCCGGTTACCACACCTTCCTGATTTACAATGATTCTTGATACACACCACATGTGTCCTCAATGCTCTTTTCCCCTCCTCTCAAGTTTTCAATTGTTCTGTTCCACATTTAGGTGATGAAAACTTAAAACCTGTGGTTATAACTTCTATGAGAAATTTCATTTTGAAAGCTTGCTAAATTTCAACTTTATTGCCATGAGGAAAACAAATGAAACAAAAGACCTCAGTCATCCACTAACACAAAAACCCCCTAGTGAAGACATTCAATAAGTGTAAGTTTTCGGCTTCAAGATGTTGAAAATCCTGACCTTTCAACTGGGGTGCCATTCATTTGTTTCTACAAATGTTCTAGGAAACAATAGCATTTATTTTCTAATAGTTTTAGGTTACATGTTTAGTTTCACCTGTGGATTTTAACTTGGCTAAACCTGGCCTGTAGTACTTTCTGAATCTACATCTCACAGAATTTACCCTGAGTCTACTCTTCCAAGAAAATCCATAATGGCCAGACAAATAAGTCCATGACCTGATTTTCCAACAATTCCAAGGAAATACACACCCAGAGAAGAATAGCATGCCTATCAGGTCACTGAGAGATACACAAAGATTTATCTCAATGGTGATTATATGCATTTAAAGTGTGCATGGTTTAATGACTATTTAACCAGAAAACTCAAGTTCTATTTCCAGCTCCTCTGCTTACTCACTAGGGGTCTTCTCTATAGTAAATGAAACAGACTTTTCCTCCCTCTCACTGGGTACACTGTAATATATCATGAATATCAACATTTAAAAGGCTTTTTAAATCTTTGTTGGAAGTCTCTGAAGTGATTCTGGCATCCCACAGAGCATTCTCAAAGTCTCTTCTGTCCCATTCTCCAGACTGGCTCTAACTACACCATGGGTTTGGGGCCTATGCTAAAGGGTGGTTGGGATTCAAGTTCTAGGTATTCAAGTTCTAGAATGGCATTCTGCAGCCTGTTCAAGACTTTGTCAATAAAGAACAGTTCAAAAACATGGAAGAATCCAGGACTGATCCCAGCACACCTAAAACAGACATGTCCTCTCCCAGAAACCACAGCCCCATTCTAGCTTCCCAGAAAACCTGTTTCAGATTGGCCCAGCCACCACAGAATACAAATACCTACCCTAGTTCATTTCATTGGATTGAAGGAATTACTTTTAACTACGATACTTCATTTAAGAGTGCCAAGCCTGAAGATAGAAGTATTGAGTTTTAATCCCAGCCCTGCCACATAAAAGCCATCTTACTTGGAGGAACTTCCTTGGAGTCTGTTTTCTCATTTATAAAATGAAGCTGCCAATTTAAAATAAGATTACTGCACTGTGAGGATCAGAGTGGTTTTATAATCTTTAAAGAACATTACAAATAAGAAGTATAATTATTTTTTCTCCTGCAAACAACTGATTAGGAAGAGATTCAAAAATGGCTACCTTCTGCCTTCTTTAGTTTGCTTCTAACTAAACATCATGCCAGGACTTTATCAATCTCTCTTTGTGGGCTACCTAGTGTTCAAATCCACAGAGCAGCTTTAATAAGATAAGTGACATCCAAAGAGCATCAAAAAATCCTCAGTCAGGGTCTCTTGAAAATTACATAGTGATACTCTATTTGAACCAAAAGTCAAAATAATTTTAGTGTCACTTTCCATCTGTATCCAAAACTTTACAACACACTTGCTTTACTAAAGGAAACCATACTTTGATGCATAGGGTTAGTTTTGCTGTGGCCGTTTTCATGACATTTACCAAAGAATGTATTATGGTTAAAAGGATTACAATGGATATGGATGTTTAAAAAGATGTTAGAGGAAAAGAAATAATTTAGATCAGAGAAATGTGATACTATAGCGCTGCTTTGTTAGAAATTATAGACAAATAGCAAATAGATAGGTTCTTACAAAAAAAGAGAAAAGAACTAATGAAAGACAATAACTAAATAACAGTAACTCCACACACAGATTATTCGTTAGCCACCAAAAAACAGAGAATAATTATCAACTAAAAGGTTATTTAGATAAGCAAGTTGCACAAAAATATGATTCCACTTATATGTGCAAAAATGTAAATGTTTAACATAATTAATCATCAAGGAAATGCAAATAAAAACCACAATGAGATACCACCTTACCCCCGTCAGAATGACCATTACTAAAAAATCAAAAAACAACAGATATTGGCACAGATGTGGTGAAAAGGGAATGCTATTCACTGTAGGAATGTAAATTAGAACAACCTCTATGAAAAACAGTATGAAGATTCTCAAAGACCTAAAAGTAAATCTACCCTTCAATCCAGCAATCCCACTACTAGGTATCTACCCAAAGGAAAAGAACTCATTATATCAAAAAGACACGTTTATCTCAGCACAATTCATAATTGCAAAGATATGAAACTAACCTAAGTGCCCATCAACTTATGAGTAGATAAAGAAGATGTGCACTCTGTCTGTTGCTCGCTCTCTCTCTCTCTATATATATATATGTACATACACACACACCATGGAATACTATGTAATAAGAAAAAGAATAAAATAATGTCTTTTGCAGCAATTCGGATGGAACCATTGAAGCCATTATCCTAAATAGGGTATCCTAAATGACATATCACAAAAATGGAAAAACAAACACCACATGTACTCAATTATAAGTGGGAATTGAATGATGGGTATACATGGCTGCCCAGAGAGACAATACAGCCACCAGCCGGAGGCACCTCCAGGGAACAGTACCTTCCCTTTTGGGACCCTACAGCTGACTAAGGGGAACTCAGACTGTGACCTCCATACCCGCCAGCCCTCCCAGGTGCTGCTGGCACAGTGATCCCAGGAGACCGGTGGAGACCCTGAGGCTCAGAGACATAGACCCAGCTTGGGCTCCCTGTGGGTGAATTGGGACTGGCATTCCTCTCCCTGGTGGGGATATAGTTCAAACTCAGGGACCCAGAGGTAAGACCTGCAGACCAAATCCCATGTACAAAGGTCTCGCATTGCCCAGGGCACAGAAGGGAGATACGTGAACAGCCTACTGAGGTGTCTGTGCCCTCAGGGGCAGATCAGCATCCTAGAGGGCAACCTTCCCACCAAAGCAAGGCCGTGCGCCCAGCCCAGGTGGCGCTCCTGCACAGAGAACCTCCCCGCCAGCGTCACAGTCCAGGAAGGCCTGGTGGCGTGTGGTCTGGCCTGCTGGCAGAGGCACAGGAGTAGCTGTGGAGTTGGGGAGGGTGGAAAGAAACGGAGCCCGCTACAGACTGCGGGTCTCAGACAGCCCCACCCCCACACACAGATTTTCAGATTGAGGTGGGCCATTCCAGCCCCTCCCTGACAGTGGTTCCTGGAAGCAGAGAACAGATATTTGACCCCTGCTAACTGCATTGGTGGTGCCTGCCGGCAGGCTTTCCCAACCCAGCTCCGGCCAGACTCTCTCCTAGACCAGTCCTCACTGAGGGGGAGAAAAGGACACACCTGAAGTCTCAGGGCCCCACTAACCACCTGAGGCACTAGAGTGCCTCCCTACAGGAACAAGAGCTAATAACAGGACACAAAAACAACAGCGTAGCCTGTTCCTCCAAGCAAGCGCCACCTACCGAAAGGGAGGACATCCTACACAGCCTTTTCACAGCACCTACTGACTAATTATACAGGGAGTGGTCGAATCTCACCCACAGACACCACATACTGGCTCAGAAACTAAACAAGGCATGTGAATACCCAAAGAAAAATGTAAAGAAAAGAAACAACAATTGATCGATATCGGAAGAAATCAGTGAAGGAACTCCGGAAATATGAAGATCCAAATGGAAAACACACCCCCAAAGAGGAGGACCAACCCCCTACAGACGGACACCAACCAAAATCAGGCAACCAAAATGACAGAAGACGAATTTTGTATATGGATCATAAAAACACTCACCGACCTGCAAGAACAACTCAATAACCAACACAAAGAAACCACAAAAAGCCTCCAGAATCTAGAACAAAAGTTCGCTAAAGAAATAGAAACAATGAAGAAACGTTTAACCGAACTCCTTGAAATGAAGAATTAATTCAGGGAACTACAAAATACAGTGGAAAGTCTCAAGAACAGAGTAGATCAACCAGAAGAAAGAATCTCAGAGATTGAAGATAACACTCTCCAACTAAATAAAACCATCACAGAAATAGAACAGAGAAACAAGAGAAAAGAGAAAAGCCTACAAGAGATGTGGGATTATGTGAAGAAAGCTAATGTGAGGGTCATAGGGTTACCAGAAGGGGAAGAAGACAACACTCAAGGGTTGGACAGGCTATTTGCAGATATAATAAAGGAAAAGTTCCCAGGCATTGCTCAAAATCTCGATATACAAGTTCAAGAAGCTCAGAGGACCCCTGGAAGATTCAATGCAAACAGGAAGACATCACAACATGCAGTCATCAGACTGACCAAAATATCAACTAAAGAGGCCCTTCTAAGAGCTGTAAGATGAAAGAAGCAAGTAACATACAAGGGAAAGCCAATTCAAATAACACCAGACTTCTCTAATGAAACGTTACAAGCAAGGAGAGACTGGGGCCCCATTCTCACTCTTCTGAAACAAAACAATGCCCACCCTAGAATCTTATTTCCTGCAAAACTAAGCTTCATATATGAAGGAGAAATAAAGACATTCTCAGACAAGCAAAGTCTCAGAGAATTCACCAAGACAAGACCAGCCCTACAAGAACTACTCAAAAGAATGTTATGCACGGAACACCATAATAAAAACTCAGGAATATAAAAACAACCAAAACCCAAAGATTAAAGGCCAGATAATACAATGGCTCAAGAGAGAAATCAAAGCAACAACATCCAACCCAACAGAACGAACAATAACCTACCTTACCTATCAGTTCTCTCAATAAATGTGAATGGCTTAAACTCTCCACTCAAGAGACATAGGCTGGCTGAATGGATAAGAAAATACAGGCCAAGTACATACTGCCTTCAGGAAACATATCCAACCTGCAGGGATGCATATAGACTAAAAGTAAAAGGGTGGAGATCAGTAATCCAGGCAAGTGGAAGGCAAAAAAAGAAGGCTGGCGTGGCAGTTCTAATTTCAGACGATTTACTTTTTACACCAACAAAAGTAGTGAAAGACAAGGAGAGTTATTATATAATGGTGAAGGGCACACTTCAACGAGAAGAGATAACAATTTTAAATATATATGCACCCAACTTAGGTGCACCCAGATTCATAAAGCAAACCTTACTGGAGCTAAGCAAATGGATTAATAGCAACTCCATAATCACTAGAGATTTAAATACCCCACTGACGGCACAAGACAGATCCTCCAAACAGAAAATTAAAAAAGAAATAATGGACTTAAACAAAACTCTGGCACAATTGGGTCTGACTGACATTTACAGGACATTCTACCCCAAATCCACTGAATATACGTTCTTCTGATCAGCTCACGGGACATTCTCTAAGATTGACCATATCCTAGAACACAAAGTAAATCTCAAGAAATTTAAAAAAATAGAAATCATACCATGTACTTTCTCGGATCACAGTGGAATAAAAGTAGAAATCAACCCCCACAGAAACTCCCATTTCTACACACAAACGTGGAAATTAAACAACCTCCTACTAAATGATTATTTCATAAATGAAGAAATCAAGATGGAAATAAAAAAATTCTATGAAGAAAATGACAATGGAGAGACAAGTTATCAAATCCTCTGGGACACAGCTAAAGCAGTTCTGAGAGGAAAGTTTATCTCCATAAATGCCTATAACCAAAAGACAAAGAGATCACAAATAGACAATCTAATGAAATGACTCAAAGAGCTGGAAAAAGAAGAACAGACCAACCCAAACCCAGCATAAGAAATGAAATCAACAAGATCAAATCAGAACTAAATGAAATTAAAAACAGGGAAGCTATTCAGGAGATTAATAAAACAAAAAGTTGGTTCTTTGAAAAAATAAACAAAATTGACACACCATTGGCTAAGCTAACAAAAAGCAGAAAACAGAAATCTCTAATAAGCTCCATCAGGAACAAAAAAGGAGATATCACAACTAACCCCAAAGAGATACAAGATATAATTTATGAATACTACAAAAATCTTTATGCACACAAACTGGGAAATGTGGAGGAAATGGACAAATTTCTAGAAACACACAGCCTCCCTAGGTTCAACCAAGAAGAAATTGATTCCCTGAACACACCAATCTCAACAGCTGAAATAGAAACAGCAATTAAAAATCTCCCTAAAAAGAAAAGTCCCGGTCCAGATGGTTTCACACCTGAATTTTACCACACTTACAAAGAAGAACTAGTACCTATCTTGCAGAAACTATTCCACAACATCGAGAAGAACGGAAACCTCCCTGACACCTTTTATAAAGTGAATATTACTCTGATAGCAAAACCAGGAAAGGATGCAACAAAAAAAGAAAACTACAGACCAATATCCCTAATGAATATACATGCAAAAATTTTCAACAATTACTTAGCTAACCAAATCCAGATGCTTATCAAAAAAATAATCCATCACGACCAAGCAGGCTTCATCCCAGGGATGCAGGGATGGTTCAACATATGTAAATCTATAAATGCAATTCACCACATAAACAGAAGCAAAAACAAAGACCACATGATTCTTTCAATACATGCAGAAAAAGCTTTTGACAAAATTCAACACCCTTTCATGACACGAACACTTAATAAAATAGGCATAGAAGGGACATACCTAAAAATGATAGAAGCCATATGTGACAGAGCCATAGCCAACATCATACTGAATGGGGAAAAATTGAAAGCATTCCCACTTAGAACTGGAACCAGACAAAGCTGCCCACTAGCTCCACTTCTGTTCCACATAGTGCTGGAAGTCCTGGCTACAGTAATCAGACAGGAAAATGGAATGAAAGGTATCCAAATAGGGGCAGAAGAGATCAAACTTTCACGGTTTGCTGATGATATGATATCATATCTAGAAAACCCCAAAGATTCAACCAAGAAACTCCTGGAACTGATCAATGAATTTAGTAAAGTCTCACGATACAAAATCAATACACAGAAATCAGAGGCATTCATATACGCCAACAACAATCTAATTGAGAACCAAATCAAAGACTCAATTCCCTTCACAATAGCAACAAAGAAAACAAAGTACCTAGGAATATACTTAACCAAGGAGGTAAAAGACCTCTATAGGGAGAACTATGAAACACTGAGGAAGGAAATAGCAGAGGATGTAAACAGATAGAAATCCATACCATGCTCGTGGATCGGCAGACTCAACATCATTAAAATATCTATACTACCCAAACTGATCTACAGATTCCATGCAATACCTATTAAAATCCCATCAGCATTCTTCACAGATATAGAAAAAATAACTTTACACTTCGTATGGAACCAAAGAAGACCCCGAATATCAAAAGCAATTCTAGGCAACAAAAACAAAATGGGAGGCATTAATATGCTAGATATCAAACTATACTACAAAGTTGTAGTAATTAAATCAATCTGGTATTGGCACAAAAATAGGAATATTGACCAGTGGAACAGATCTGAGAATCCTGATATAAAACCATCCTCATATAGCCATCTAATCTTTGACAAAGCAGACAAAAACATATGCTGGGGAAAAGAATCCCTTTTCAATAAATGGTGCTGGGAAAACTGGATAGCCACTTGTAGAATGCTAAAACAGGACCCACACCTTTCACCTCTCACAAAAACCAACTCATGCTGGATAACAGACTTAAACCTAAGGTATGAAACTATTAGAATTCTAGAGGAAAATGTTGGAAACACTTTCCTAGACATCGGCCTAGGCAAAGAGTTTATGAACAAGTCCCCAAAGGCAATCACAGCAGCAACAAAAATAAATAAATGGAACATGATCAAACTACAAAGCTTCTGCACAGCCAAAGAAATAGTCATGAAAGTAAACAGACCTCCTACAGAATGGGAGAAAATTTTTGCATCCTACGTATCTGATAAGGGGCTGATAACTAGAATATACTTAGAACTCACGAAAATCAGCAAGAAAAAATCAAATAACCCTATTAAAAAGTGGGCAAAGGACTTGAACAGAAACTTTTCTAAAGAAGACAGAAGAATGGCCAACAAACATATGAAAAAATGCTCAACATCTCTAATCATCAGGGAAATGCAAATCAAAACCACAATGAGATATCACTTAACTCCAGTGAGAATGGCCTTTATCAAAAAGTCTCCAAACAATAAATGCTGGCGTGGGTGCGGAGAGAGAGGAACACTCCTACACTGCTGGTGGGACTGCAAACTAGTTCAAACTCTGTGGAAAGCAATATGGAGATACCTTAAAGTGATACAAGTGAATCTACCGTTTGATCCAGCAATCCCATTGCTGGGCATCTACCCAAAAGATCCAATGACACTCTACAAAAAAGACACCTGCACTCGAATGTTTATAGCAGCACAATTCATAATTGCAAGGCTGTGGAAACAGCCCAAGTACCCATCAATCCAAGAATGGATTAATAAAATGTGGTATATGTATACCATGGAGTACTATTGAGCTCTAAGAAACAACGGTGATATAGCACATCTTATATTTTCCTGGTTAGAGCTGGAACCCATACTACTAAGTGAAGTACCCCAAGAATGGAAAAACAAGCACCACATATACTCACCAGCAAATTGGTATTAACTGAGCAGCACCTAAGTGGACACATAGACACTACAGTAATAGGGTATTGGGCAGGTGGGAGGGGGGAGGGGCACGGGTATATACATATATAATGAGTGAGATGTGCACCATCTGGGGGATGGACATGTTGGAGACTCAGACTTGTGGGGGGAGGGTGGGAATGGGCATTTATTGAAACCTTAAAATCTGTACCCCCACAATATGCCGAAATAAAAAAAATTAAAATTAAAATTAAAAAAAAAAGAGACTTTGGAGACTTGGAAGAGGGAGAGTGGGAGCAGGGTGAGGGATCAAAACTACTTATCAGTACAATGTAAACTATTTGAGTAACAGGTACAATAAAACCCTATATAATTCATCCATGTAACAAGAAACCACTTATACCTCCTAAATCTATTGAAATAAAAAATAAATAAATAAAATTTAATGAAATAAAATTTTTATAATGTTTTAAATGTATATAATTCTGTATGCATAGCACAAGCTCTGAAAAGATACATGCCAGGCTATTAAAAGTGCTTATATCTATGGGAAGGGATTGGAGATAGAACATGAAAGAAAGTTTTCACTTTTTATTTTATATACGTATTATTAAATGTGTATTAATGTGCACATTAATTACATTGGTAATTAATGAAATGAATAAAAAGCATAAATCTGTTAAAGTATGAATAAAGACATTAAGTACCAACTAGAAATATCCTATAATTTTTTTAAAAAGCAGGAACAATAAATGGAAAAGAGATTATTCCCTTTAACATGTTAGGCTACCAAATAAGTGGGAAACAACCAGTCAACAAATATTTACCAAAGAATATGAAAATAGCCAAAGAAGTGATTTTTAGACAATAAGTGCTTTAGGTTTAATGACTGATATCCTTGGGTTCCAGCTCCACAACTCATTAGCTAGATGAGTTACTTAACCTCTCTGTGTCTTGGTTTCCCCATTTGTCAAATGGGGTAAACAGTACTTTCCTCATATGGTTCATGAGAGGATTAAATGTGTTAATGCATGTAAATTACTTAAAACGGTACCTGGCACAAAATAAGTACTCAATATTATTAGGTAATATTATTATTATATTATTACTATTATTAGGCTGCAGAGAAACATCTATTCTTCCATAGTATTTCAGAGATAATGCCCCACATCTGGGCTTTTACCTTTTCCAATTTTCTAACCTCACTTTCCATCCTTCAAGCCATTTTTGCCTTTCCAAAGCAAGTGAAAATACGGTACTGTTTAGCCCACGACTCCCTTAGCACACACATATAGACACATACATGTATCCCATGTTTTCTAAATATGTAACTTATATTTTTCACTCATTACTTGCCACACAAAAACCAAGACACATGCACTTAGCTTTTTAAATAACATAATACTTTGACTTAATGTGTCTGTCCCATGCAATGTGATGATTGTTATGTCTATATGGTTTTGTGTGTGTGTATATTGCCAGGATGTTTTGATCATAAATTCCTAGGGACAAAATGATTTGATTAAGTAAATAAAACATAAATTCTGGGCACTTGCACTGAATTAGATTGTATATTCAAAGAAGAATTTCAGAACAATTCAGAGAAAGAGGGAGAGATTAATGGGGACTGACTTAGCAAAAAAATGAAAGAGGGAACTTAGGCAAAGTTTTAAAGGAACGAACAGATAAAATTTTGAATTTAGGTAGGGGAGATGTGTATTCAAGGTGGAGGCTAAGTATATGTGAAGAGGTAGAGTGGCTAAACAAAGATTAGTCTGATAAAGCAGAGAGATGATACCGGAGACCATTATGAAATTACATTCAATATATAAGACCACAAAACTTTAAGAGTTCATGTCTTATACCTTTTGGTAGCCCCAATATCTAGCACTCAGCCTGGTATATAACTGATAATCAGAAATGTTTATTGAAGTGAACAAAATTACACTGTTTTTCACCATACTAAAATGAAGAAAGAATGGGATTGAACCCAATTCAACGAGAACATGAAAGCCAAAGGATAAACAAGTTCAACAAACTTGTACAAGGTATCTATACCTTGAATAGCACTAACCACTGGTCTGGAAATGTGTATTCACTTAGCCTAAATCACCATCAATGGACAAATGCATAGAATAAAACCCCAAATTCTCTCATTCTCATATTTCATTCTCTCTTTCCCTTCCTTCCCCCCCACACCATCACACACACACACACACGCACACACACACGGTGCTCACAGTTTGAATCTATTGCCTCATAGACTGAAACAACTGAAAGCTTAATTAAAGCACTAAGAAGCACTGAAGTTAGGATTCTTAACATCAAATCCATTTTGATGAAGGATTCTCAGAAAAGGCTCCTGACTCCAGAAGCCCAGACTATGTGACTGGCCAGCTAAACAGGCCCATGGAATTTTGAAAGAAACTGCTTGTCTTCCATGAGGTCCCCATCCCATCAGTAGGGCTTAAGAGAACAGGAGACAGAATTAAATGAATTTGTCGGGAGAAATAATATTTGTTATTGTCGACAGTAGCACAGTTTGTGTTGTACGGAAAATTTGATGGATTATCTTTGTCCCTGATGACCAGGCAATAAGTTATATAAATGTAGTCAACATTGAAAGGTTTATTTACTGACTTTTCTGATTCACTGAAATTAATTAAGCCACCTCCACAAGCAATAGACCAGTGTTTCTCGATCTCTGCCACTTCCAGCATTATGTACATGGCCACAATGACTAAATTGTGACTAAATGACATGATAACTAAATCTTTGTATGACACTAAATTCAAATTCACAGAGGTATAATGAACTTCAGTGCACACTCAGAACCTAGGTACCAAATTTCAATGATGATACAGAAATGCATCCATTTTTATTCCAAAAGGTAGAATAAGACATTTATAAAACTTCAGGTGATTACTGATACCCTTTAATACAATATTAAATTATATGAAATCCTTCTAAAGTTACTGACAGACAAATCATGAAATACCAAATGAAGCTGGAATGGAGGCTTTTTGGGGGCCTAAAAGTCTCTGGAAACTGCTTTTGGCTCGTGCTACTAAAGTGACTCAAGGTCAATAGTAAGTAATTTGACAATGATACCTGGGCCTCATTCATCTTCCCAGCCTCAGTGTCAAACAGGGGTCTGGAACTGGATGCCCACTAAATAAGTAAATGAATGAATAAATGAATATTATAAAATATTATTTTTATTCTAGAAAGGAAGAATAACATATAATTATTAAGCAAATTTTAAGATCTTTTCTTTATTTTATAGTCCTATAATATAGGAATCAAATTAATAATTCAATTTTAAATTATCTGTCTTTCAAGCATGCTTTATAACTTAAACCTTGCCAAGGGCAGTTAATATAACACAGTGATTTAGAAAGAGATGATGAGACAATGCAAGTGTCATGGAAAGCCTATGTTGAAAATATGTTCAATGGAGTAAAAGAAGTTATAATAGCCTCTTTTTTCTTTCAGGGCCAATTCCATTTTACTCTGCCTAAAATACAAGATTCTTATAATCTTAACAGTATTTACCCAA
This sequence comes from Microcebus murinus, assembly GCF_040939455.1. Taxonomy (NCBI): domain Eukaryota; kingdom Metazoa; phylum Chordata; class Mammalia; order Primates; family Cheirogaleidae; genus Microcebus; species Microcebus murinus. The sequence continues at coordinate 26,871,451 of NC_134117.1, read as the reverse complement.
CCAACCTCTTCTCTCATACATGTACTTCTTCCTCCTTCTTTTCAAATTACATATTTTAGAGCTAACAAAAATACATTAGGTCTTAAAACCAAATTTAGAAATAATTCTAGCAATAGGAGTTTTGCTTAGAATAATTTCTAACATGTACTTTATTTTGTATATATTTTTCTTTAATTACAAACATTTCTGAATGAACAAAATGTACATATAGGCTTTTGTAAAAAAAAAAAGAATTCAACACTGTTCTAGCACATGAACTTAGATAATTTGTAACATTTCTAGGCATCCAAGGTGGTCTCCTTCCTGCCCAAATACACACAAGGCTTTGCCTCATGTTCCTTCCCTTGAGCTACAATATCCTCTTCTTGTCTCTATCTCTCCAAAATCTACCTATCTGTCCTACTCCCACCTAAGTCTGGCTAGCATTCATCTCCACTTTTCCTGTCATACTCTGGCAAACTATTAAATTCCACTTAGTACTTAATTCTATATTGTCTTTCTGTTACTTTTCAGTTTCATCAGTGTAAATATTATCTCACCAACTATTCTATTGGTTCATTAACAGCAGGGACATCATCTTTTAAGGAGCACAGTTCAGTTATCTTGTAGAGTATCCTTCTTTGGGGGTTTGACTGATGCTTTCTCAAGTGTACTGATGCTTTCTCAAGTGTACTGAGAGTTATGGATTTGGGAAGAGAATATCACAGGATGAAGTGCCCTTTCCATCATATTATATCAGAAAATACATAGTATCAATATGATTTATCTGCTGATACTAACTTTAATCACTGTTAAAATGATATCTGTCAGTTTCTCCACTATAAAGTTACTATTTTCCCCTTTCCAGACTCTCTTCTCTAGAATCAAATCATTAAATCTAACCCATAATCTAGGGGAGAAGAATTAGGTTCCACTTCCTAGAGGTGGAAAATTTGTGGACATACACTAAAACCACCACAAATATCCTCGTTTACTTTAAAGCTTCACCTACTAATTTCAACACTGATGAGCTAAAGCAATCATTACTGTTATGCTCTAATGGTGATTTGGGATAGTATCTTTTATTTATAATATTTTATATTCTGTCATTCTTTGCCCAAAATGAAACTAAATACAGAGTAGGTAATCAGTAAATAGTTGTTAAATGTAACTGAATTTCAAGAAACATTATGTGAAATATTAATAAAATGAGATAATGAAAGATAGATACATTCAAGACAAATATGTATTTTGGCAGTTGTACTGTTCTTATGTCATGTGTCTTGATTGATAGAATGAGAATAGAAATAAAAAGCATTCACTACCTCACCTCTCTGACAACCAGGAAAACTTCCTGGAGAAAAGAGGACAATAATAATTGTATAATGCCCTAAAGTTTCCAAAGTGTACTTGTATTCATCATTTAGAATTTAAAAAGTCTAAAGAGAAAAATCTTCAGGAGATAGAGATAAAAGATATTTGAAAGTTGTGAAAAGGTATTATTATCAGGAATTGGAAAATCAGGTATAGAAATTACAAAGGGCTAGCCAGGAAAAGCAAAAGTAAAAGCAAGGAAGAAACAGACACAATTAAAAAAAAAAAATAGTGTGGTTCCAAGTGCAAGGCTTTAAACTGGTTGATAAAATTAATTTAATACACAGCATGAAACCAAAACAACTTAGATAACAAAAAATAAGGAGTACATGATTAAAATAGTGAAGAATGGCATTGAAAATAAGCATCAAGAATGGGCTTCATGGGAATATGCGTTGCACGTTAAAACGAATAGAATCTTCATGTAATCCTTCGCCCATTTCTCCATTGGTCACCTCCAATTGCCCAGGGCCTTTCACAGTACTCTCAACCCATCATGTGCCTAGAATATTTGCTGAAGACCTACCATGTTTCATATATGCCTAGACATCGTGGGATATATAATAATTAGATATAGTCCCTTCCTATAAGAATTTGCATTCTAGTTGGAAAGATAAACAAATATCTAGATATATGTAAAGTTAAACAGCAAAACAAGGCAGAGAAGGGGCCAAAGGAACAGCATAAAGAATAAAAGCTACAACAGCCTAGAGAAAGAAGAAATCACTGTGGAATGACCTGTTCAATAAAGGGTTTGTACAAATAAGAAACATTTGCAATGGGCCTTCAGAAATTGAGTGGGATGGGGTAAGATCTGAACAGAACCAAGAGAAAGACATTCAAGGCAGTGATAGGCTAGCTGAACAAAGGTAGGGGTTGAGATAATGAAGGTGCTTTAAGGAGACAGTAAATAATCAAATAGGGCTGTATTAAAAGGTATATGGAAACATAGGGTAGTAAAAGTAAGCTTAGACTGAAATGTAAAAGGTTTTGAATGTCAAGGAGTTTGAATATTTTTTATAAGCAATTCAAAATAACCAAGATTTTTTTAGCAAAAGAGTGACATGATGAATGTAACATTTTAGCAACAGTAAGCTGGCTTTTGATGTGCCTAATATATGATGTATGTCTTCATTAAAGATACTGTTATGGCCATAAAGAAACAGAAACACAAATAAAGCACACTGAATACATAACAAAGAAGGACAGACTGAAACAAAATAAAATTAAGAACAGAAGATTAACCCAAGATTTCTTTGTCAGGAGCAAGTAAAGCATAATATCACACAGCACAGAAAGGAAGTTAGACAAAGGTAAGATTCCTAGTATATGAGTAAAACTCTATTTTTACTTCCTCCATCATCACTATGTTTATATGGAATTCAAGGTACCTAAGCACAGAGTAGAATAGTTAACTGTATTAAAGGAGTAACCAGAGATATTCCCAAAGTGTTATATAAACAGTGGTTTTACAAAGTTAGAAATGCAGTTGCATTACTATGCTCAAAAAATATTTGAAAAATGGAAGCTTGTTAATTGCATTATTAATTCAAGGAGCTGGGCACAGTGAACCACACCTATAATCCCAACACTTTGGGATAGCTTGAGCCCAGGAGTTTGAGACCAGCTGGGGCAGCAAGCAAGACCCTGTCTCTACAAAAAATAAAATTAAAAAATTAGCTGGCAAGTGAAGTATCCCAAGAATGGAAAAACAAGCACCAGATATATTCTCCAGCAAACTGGTATTAACTGAGTAGCACCTAAGTGGACACATAGGTACTACAGTAATAGGGTATTGGGCAGGTGGGAGGGGGGAGGGGGGCGGGTATATACATACATAATGAGTGAGATGTGCACCATCTGGGGGATGGTCATGATGGAGACTCAGACTTTTGGGGGGAGGGGGAGAAATGGGCATTTATTGAAACCTTAAAATCTGTACCCCCATAATATGCCGAAATAAAAAAAAAAAAAGAAAAGAAAAAAATTAGCTGGCCATGGTGGTGCATGCCTGTAGCCCTAGCTAATTGCAACACTGAGACACTGAGGCAAGAGGATCATTTAAGCCCAAGAATTTGAGGCTGCAGTGAGCTGTGATCGCACCACTGCACCCCAGCCTGGGCAGCAGAATAAGACTCTGTCTCTAAAAATAAATAAATAAAAATAATTCAGAGGGAAACAACAACAAAAAACATCACATCAAGTTACAAATGTATGAATTAACCAGAAAATCATGTTTTTGACGGAAGTTCATTTTAACATTATCATATAACAAAACTAAAGATTAACCTTTTCTCTCATTACCAGACACATACACACATAAAAAACAAACAAACAACAACAACAAAAATACCTTAGGTTCTCATCCCTGTTCCTTAAAGATAATTCTCCCTACATACTCTTAATCCTCTCAAATGATTCCCTAAATTTACCTCTTTCCTTCTGTATACATTTGTCTCACCTAATCTTACTTCTTAATCCCACTTTAATACATTAAATATAATGTTATAAATTTCCTGAAATTGCCTTTCATAAAAGTAGCTTACTTACAGTGTTTTTCAGTCAATAAAATATTTTACAAATATTACCTCTTAGAACCTCAGAGAAGAAATGTACAACAGGTAGTATCATTATCCACACGTCATAGAGAAACAGTAAACCCAGGGCCACATATTCGTAAGTGATGGAGCCTAGCCTTGCAATGTAGGCTTTATAAATCCAAATTCCATTTTCTCCTCACCATAGCATTCAGTTTCATAATGTGCCAGTAGGTGTATCTTATTACTCAAAATGTATGTAGTTATTATGTTTAAGGAAATACATTTTTATTTATCATAAAGTATCTTTATGCTCAAGTGCTTATTATAGGGCCATTTTCTAAGAGTATCTAATTATTTTAAGATGTTCTTGATGATAACAGTTATCACTGGATGAAAAGTGACAACTGAAGTATAATGTTTGCAAAATTGCTGAGACTATACCAAAAACATTTTTGCCTTGAATTCTGCAATGCAACATGCGACAACAAAGATAGTATGGGTGATTTAAGGATATGTGAGCATCAAAGGGCAGAAATAGGACATTCCTATTCTCTTTAACTCTACTAAGGCCTCAAATACTGATATAGTTCAGAGCATCTTATTACCAGAGACGCATAAATCAAAAGGAGTTCAGCTAGGAGCAATAAAACAGATTAGTGTCTGGAAGAACTGACTTTAAAGAAAGTTTTAAAAGAATTAGGTCCAGGTAGTCTCGATAAAAAACAGCTATGAGAAACCTTTTTTCGAAGCTAACCACAGATAACCTACACCGCAGACAAAATTATTTTGAAGGCAGTTTTCTAAAAAATGCAAATATGGATAATTGTAAATTATTATAAATAATTATAAATATTTATAAAGGGAAAATTCACGAGTAATCTTCTGGCAAAAACCTATGGGACAGAAGAACTCTCTCTCCCAGGAGTGGTGAAAACCACATTCCTAGAGATATTTAATACCAAGTTGGACAAAACAAGAAAAGGATTCCATATGAAAGGATCCTATACTGGCCCCTGGAGTGGTAGAAGGACAAAAGATGATCTCTTAGATCTTTTCCATTTCTGAGTTTTCTAATTCTGTAAAGTTTTATGGGGCACGGCCTTCTGCCAATTTCTTTTCTCCCCTTGATGCCTACTTTCTCCTTTTACAAAGGGAAACAAATTGTAGCCTTCCTTTTAAGTAGATCTCACTGTTTTAAATGAATCAGTAATATAACCCCAGATATAAGGTTAGGAAAATTGACCAATGTCTAAATTTATAATAGTCCCTTTTCCCCAGCAATTCCTGGGTATCTTACAAGTTTTTCCACAAACTAAAGAGGAAGTAGTTCAAATGAATTGGAAGAAAAACAGTCTCATCAGGAAAACCATTAATATTCTCCCTTCTTGTGTCTGATCACAGTGACCCTGGTAGCTATAAGGTGCTAAATCAAATTACCATCAGAGTTGCTATCAAAGATTATTTTTTACCTTTCAGCATTTACACTGATAGCAAAAATCTACTTGCAATCCACATTTTTATGGCAATGACTTTTTCCTTTGAAAAGATAAAGCCTTAAACACCTACATGCTTTGGCATATGTTATAAAATAGTAAGTCCTAGACATGCTGCTTCAAACTCAAGAAGCCTCAGCCTTGCCCTCTTTCTTTATTCTGGCACGTAAAAAAAATCTTCCAGTCACCCTTAAAATAGATCCCAATACCTCTCTAGAAGTACCATTCATGAACGTCCCAGAAAATACAATGGCATTTCCTCATTTAACTGATTTATAAGGACATGATGTAACAAAATCCAGGGAGTTCTGAAAACGTATCCCTAAGCCCTTTAAAAATAAAACTGTAGTTTACTTATGTGAAGGAACAGCAGGGGAGAGATAGCCCTTGAAGAACTAATACTAATGACTCTCTGTTCAATCAGCATCAGTGGGCTAAAGATATACCAATTCCCACCGTGCCTCTTGAAAGTATGTCCTCTACTCAGACAGAAAGTTCATAGATATTAACACCAAACCTTCTAAACAAACTTTTTTAAGTGACATTTTCATTTTTTCCACAGTAAAACTGAGACTGTTAAAACCAAAAAAAGATCAGCCTCACACATTGTAATAGGATTTCGAGTTTTAAAGCCCTTCCAACACTTAATTCATCTAATCCTGGCAGGAAAGAAGGCTGGCATTTGTAATCCCATTTTAAAACAGAAAAATTGCAACTCTGAGATTAAGCAGTTTGAAAAAGAACTCACTGTGGAGATTTTCAAACATTTTTCAACAAAGGATCAATCTAAAAGGGATTATTCCAGAAAACTTTAGAATGAGTTTCAAAAAAAAAAAGGATGAATCCCTCCGTATCCTCATCCCAGGAAGGCAAGAAATAAGAAAAACAAAAAGACACTTTTGCCTAGAGTTTTAGGACTAAAACGCGACCTTAACCCTTTAGTAATCTATGAACTGGCTAAATTTTCTTAAGAAACTCGCTGCATCTTCTCCCCCCAGTGATAGCCTGCCAACTTTGGCTTCCAATTTGCAGCCTCGGAGACTTAGATGCCCAGGGAAGGCCGGCCGCTGGGATGAAGACAACCTATCCAGCCCTTCGGTTAATCACGTCCCACAATGCGGTGTCCCACTGCCCGCAGCTTGCAGCTTTTTAGGGGAGTTTCAACCAGGCCCTCCTCCAAATTTGCCTCCTGCGTGCACACAGACCACACACACACACACACACACACACACAGAGCGGGTGTTCCCTTTGGCTCCCCAGATTTCCCTCCACCCTGCAAGAATGGTAATCAAGTTTCTCACCATCCTCATAGTTTTTGAGATAGTAATCCGGGCCCGGGCCCCCGCGGCTTTTCGCCGGGTTTCTCAGATTCTGGAACTGCAGGAAGTCTGTTCTTTTGCCCCCGAAGCGCAGAAAGGCGGGAGAAAGTCCCCGGGCTAGGGTCACCAGACGCTTGGAGCTGCAGAGGTAGAGAAAGAGAGAGGAAAGGATCCAGGGAGAAGGCGGGAGTGCGCGGGCACGGAGTAGGGCCCCCTTCCCATTCCCTGCAGGCTACCTGACGGGGGCTAGGGATTCTGTGCCCGCCCAGCCAAGGATCCACGCTAGCCCCTGGCCGCTCTGCAGCGTCTCTCGTATACCCTGCACCCCAGCCCGCCCAGCCCTTAGCCGCCCAGCTCCCGGGGGCTACGCCTCCTGCGCCCAGCCGACCACGGCAGCCCCCTCCTGCAGACATCCAGACCATTTCCAAAGGGTTAGAGACGGTATTTGTTCTCAGGATGTGTTTGGGATTGGGGAATACGTGCTGCTAACTCGGCGCCAAGGCGCAGTTGCCGGGCTTCTGCCACTGCCAGGAAAGCGCTCCTGGAGGGGACGCGCAAGGCGCACCCACCACCGGCCTCTGGCCGTTGCCAAACTTCTGCGAGGAGAACTGGCATTGCCTCCTTGGCCCCAGGAGCCCCGCAACCTCAGTGTAGGAGGTGAAACTTGCCTTCTTTCTCTCAGAAAAGGAATGGCGCCTGATGTCAGGTGGATTCTGACTTTTTTTTCTTTGAATGCCTGATTTTCCTTTTTCGTTACATTCTAACAGCCTCATTGTTTCCCAAATTCCATTCCCAAGGTAAATCCCTGCCTTTCCGAGAATTCTTCCTCTACTCACCCACCAACAGCAAAAGCAATGCCCCTTTGGCCCCTGAAATATTCAGCCTGATCTCAAGAAAAGTAACATCCTCCTCCCTACCCCAACACCATTGAGCTCCATCTTTTTTCCTTCCCACTTGGGGCCGTCTGGAAGCGCTGGGTAAAAAGTGAGGTTTGCCGAAATGCGGAACCAGCGCGCCTGGGCAAACTCAAGGAGCACCCGAATTTACATGTATTTAAGTTCAGGATTTGCATCAATAGTTTTTTTTTTTTTAAGCCAAACGCTGCTAAGTTTGGGAAGCAGGGAAGGAGCAATGTAGATCCTGATAATACTCAGGGGATCAGCTATTGAGCTCCAGATCTGTAAATTATTTTCAATGCTTTGCTGGTTCAGTTCTGAAAATCCAAATCCAAATGAAGTAAGTAAAGAGCATCATAAAGGATGTGGATTCGAGAAAGGAAAAAACCGTAGACTCCGCTTTTGGAGAGTTTTAGAGAAGAGCCGTGACAACCTCAGAGGTCCTGTAGCCAAAAGGGTCGTTTGGCTGAGGTCTCCAAGGCGGGCGCAGTCAAGGCGTCGCGTGGGCTGGCTGTGGGCAGAACAGACGTCTGCGCGAATCTGGTCCCGCGGAAAGGGCATTTCCAACAACCTTTCATCCGGAAGCCCGCACAGCCAATGCAAATGCGCCCCGCCACGGCTTCTTCCCCGAAAAGCTGCCTTCCAGAATCTTTTCTGAGGCAGGCAAGCATTTAGTGCGAACAGGCTGCTTTTAAAAAGAAAGAAACCCAAGGAGTTCATGAAGCTGGAGAAATGCAATGGAAGTGGGGTGTGCATTTCGGAAAACCCCTGTCGCACTCCACATTCAGGCGACCCTAGAAACAAGCTCTGCCGCACAGAAGAATTTTCCAGGAGAAGCCAGCCAAACAGGACTAGCTCTTCCGCCCTTGCAGCGGCTGCACTCGCAGGGAACCGAAACGGCCTCCGCAGTGGCGGTGACGACCACTCAGATCTCCAGCTACTTTCCCTCCACGTGAAAGAAGCGCTCCACGTGGCGCCTCCTGCTACCTGCCTCGTCCCCAGACCCCGCCGAGGTCAGAAGGACACCCCGAGAGCTGAGGGGCGGGCGCATCCCAAAAACCAAAACTCTTTCTCTAGGAGTGAAAAATACTCACGAAAGATGCACGGCGGGCGGACGCGGCCTCAGGGCAGAATAGGATTGAGAGCTTTCAGGCCTGGGGGGAACCTACAGCTGAGGCTCCAACTTGCGGGGGATTTTTAAAACTCAACACTTGGATTCGACATTGCAGACAATGTTTTATTTATTTCTTTTTTTACACTGCAACTCTGTCCTGATGGGAAAGGATCGCGGTTGCCTAACTGCTAAACTGTAACAACCCAGGGAGAGAGTGAGCTCAATTAGATTCCAAGCTCTACAGAAAGGAGATCACAAACCTCCTGGTTTGCTAATCCACCGGTGCTGGGCTCAGACCTCCGAAACATCCCTGGAGTAATTTCTAAGACCCTTACCGCTCCCCTTATAAACGCTGTGACCCCAGCGAGGATTTTTTTTCTTTAAAGCAAAACTAAAGTACGCAGTTACCGCAGGAGATTTAAGGAGGAGGAAGGGGGGGGGGGGTCCGTCTATAAAAAGTGCCTTAGGAAGTTCTGAAGTCTGGAGATGACAGCGAAGGATATAAAATAAAATTTTAAAACTCTGATCCAACTTGCCCACCTCTCAAGCCTCTCCTTAAATTCGTTTTCTGTCTGGGAGTGGGAGAGAACTGACAAAACGATCTTTACGTGGAAAAGTCCACTTTCATGCAATACTCGCTTGAACACTCACAGACACACATGAACTCTCTCCTCTCTCTCTCTCTCTCTCTCTCTCTCACACACACACACACACACACACACACACATACACACACAGCCATTCTTTTCGGGTCTTTGTTGCTCAAGACCTTTTCTTAGCTTTTGTAACTGACCTGAACCTCTTGTTTCTTTTTCAGAAGGAGACGGGGAGGCTAATTGTGGATATATGTAAGCACAACATTTTTTCAGTCATAACTGATAAGTTTCTGAAATGCCTTCTGCATTGCAAACATGTGCATCTTAATAGAAAACATTGCTTTTCTCAATCACTAGTTACAGCCTCAGCAAATATTCCAGGAAAAGGAAAACCTTTCTTCTCTTTGAGAGATACTCTTGGCTTATTTTTTTTCCTTTCTTCTTCTTCTTCCTCCTCCTTCTCCTCCTCTTCTTCTTTCTTCTTCCTCCTTCTTCTTCTTCTTTTTCTTCTTCTTCTTCTCTTTCCCTTTTTGACTGGGGCATAGGAAGGGGTTGTGGGGGTGTTTACTGAAAAAATTTAAAATGATCCATCGAAGCCCCTGCCTTACCTTAAGAAATCGAGCCAGCCATCATGAATGATGGACGGATCCAGCTGCAGAGAGAGGAAGTTCTCATTGACTGTCCTGACTGGGTTCTTGGTGCTCACATCAAGTAGAATCAGGGTCTTTTCCTTCAAACCTGGAACTCTTTCTACAGGCAAGAGTCTCCTGTCTCCAGCTTGGGAGGAAAGAGAGAGATGGAGCAATAGAGCCAAGTAGAGAGTCCCCGGGGCTAGGCACGCAGAGGGGCGGGAGTTGCTAGAGGGCATGGCTTCAGGGAAGGCACAGAGCACCCTCATTCAATCCCTCTGATTCAAACCTCTCTTCCTACTGGGTTTTGCTAGTGACTAATTGTCCTTATCTAAAGTGTGTGTCTGCCTCCCCCCCCCCCTCTGATCTCTCTTTCTCTCTCTCTCTCTTTTTCAGTGTTTTGGTGCTGGTGGAGCGAACTCACGCCCCTAGCCAGCCTTCTCAGCGACTCGTGCCAAGAGAGCTCGTACACCAGCACCGCCCCTTTAACAGATTTCAACTGCAGACATTTTTTAACTTTTTAAAGGTAAGTGGGGGGTGGGAGGCGAGGAGGAGGAAAGGATAGCGTTGTACCCTCCTGATTTAACCCTCTAGTGTCAGAAAGCGGAGGGAGGGGTCCAAACAGAACTATTGTAACTTCTCGGGTGCAGGGCGGGACGTCTTGTTTTCACTTCCCTCCTCGCAAGGCTCTAGGGAGGGCGGTTTGAGCTCCGACCCAGACGCGCGAAAGCCCCAGTGCCAGCGGGGGGTAACGTGTTCGCACTGACCCCACGCTTGTTTGTCCTGATAGCATCAGGCATATCCTCCGCTCAGGGGCCTTCTCTTTGGGTTGAAGCAGCAATGGGAAGGGTTGCTAAGTTGCAAAGGGGTCTGGCGGCGGTGATTTTTGCCTAAGTATAGAATGCAGAAGCAGATTCTGTGAACAGGAGCCTAGACCTCTGCAATGCGCTGGGGAGCTGCACAGAAGTGTGCTATCACCTTGAAAGAGCAAGGAGTGGCCAGAAGGAAAACACAGAGTGACCAGGTCAAAGGGCTTCTCCGAGGGGTAAAAGGGACCAATCTGTGCCGTGGCTCTTCTGTGCTCTCCCTGCAGCCAAGGCATAAGGTCTTGGGGGCTTTGATACACAGCTGCTGGCTTTGGACAAGCCAAAGCCACTTCCATTGTGCTTAGCTTAGTCAGGGCAGCTCTGCACCCATTTGTGCCACTGCATGGCCACTCTATTTCAATGCACAGTTAGAGCTGCTCCTCCAGCTCCTCCTCAAGGCCAACACCTGGGCTTAGCCCTTCTGCAGGGAAGTGCTCTGTATGGAGGCAGAGGGGAAAAGAGTTGACACTATAAGGGTTTCAGATCTGGCCCCAGCCAAAACCAGTCTGCTGGCAGTAGCTGCTGGATGCCCAGGAACTTGCCAGAGCAGCATGACCCGACCTCTGTTCCTCAAGCCTGAACCCACAACAGCTTGGAGATTGAGCTCTGGGTTCCATTCTAGAAGAGCACAGGAAAGAGGGCAGACATATGCTAAAGTCACACTGCTGAGCCCCAGTTTTGGTTTCCTTCTGGAACAAAACTGACCTTATACTTGGCAGATGAAGAGAAGTACTTTACATAGTGTGAGTACCCAGGAGAGGCTGGGGCCTCCTTGGTGTCAAACAAACAAAACTCTAAAATGCAGAGCAAGGTTTTCCCTAAAGGTGGATACACAAGGGGCAGTCTCAGAGCCCAGCAAATGCTGTAACAGCAACCTGTCTCCCCCTTTTCTCCACATAGATAGGATTAACAAATCTGAAAAGGGCTGTAGTGGATGACCTTCAGTTGAGATTCCCTGAAGAGTCTCTACCAACTTAAGCATCCAGGAAATCCAAAAATTATAATATGTTGCATTAGACAAGAAAGTGCCCTGAAGACCTTATGGAAATAGGACTGCGTAAAATGAGGCTAAAGGAGAAAGAAAATCCAAGTGATATTGTGTAAAGACCATTTTTAAAATCAATCTGTTACATAATGAAGTAGTAGGTGTTGGCGCCAGCCCTAAGGCCTGTTTCCTTCAGTTTCTGAGCATTTGTAAAATACCTAGATCCTTTAAAATATGTGTATGTGTGTGGGTGTGTGGTGTGGTATAAGTTCCAGCAGAAATTATTTTAATTTTAATTTTTAAATGTGTACTGAGCACCTCTTAGAGATGGTGACAGCCTAATAAGCAAAGCATTTTATCTTTGTATTCCCAGATCTAGGCACTTAGTAGGCACTCAATAAATATCTGTGAAATAATTTAATGGTATATGAACTCAGGCTCAACACATTAAAATCATATGTTACTCTCTAGAAGAATTTTAAAAATAAATACTTTTATTTGTCACAGTAAATTGTGTTTTAGGTCTCTGTTCTCTGTAATTTGTTTTCCCAATTATTAAGTTTCCTGGCCATTTCCTTCAAGAAATACTTATCTTGCAAAGCTATTAGTTCATTTGCTAAATTCAGAATTTAAACAAATTATATATTTTAAACAATAAGCCAGATTTTTTTCAAGGCCCTAAACACTCCTTTGCTTACAAGTAAATGTACCTTCTAGGAGCCACATTAAGTGGGATGTGGAAGATTATTTAAATGAAATAAATCATTTACCAAATAGATATCTATAATTAATGTACCTTTCAAAATACCTACTCCTTTAATTAAGGTTGAATTGGGTATAGAATGAAAATCTGCTTAATTACAAATTTTCACAATTTTTGCTTACCAACTGAACTACTTTATAATAGTTTGTTGGCCTAGTTACTTTAAACAGTATTTAATGTTTTTATCAGAACCTGCATGTGGTATTAAAATCAAAGCCAACAAAACAAAGCAGTTGTTTTCTTAATTCATGATGAAAACCATTTCTCTAGTCTGGCCATTGCAATGCTATACTCATGTCCAGTCACAGGACATCAGGTGAAAGAAATCAATTCAATAACATTGAATAGCCCTGGTTGACTCCAAGATGATATGACTGTGTCGTCCTTTGGTCTAGTTTTTGGGTATAGATCTCTCTAGAACTATTCTTTATAAATAGCCCCCCAACACACACACATGCACACACAAACACACACACACAAACACACACACACACACACCATATCATGGCTTTTGTCTTGCCTCTCATGCAACCCCAAATTATATGCTGTAAGTAGCTCATTATTAATCTATATCCTAGATTGATGTTTCTATCCTATCTTCTGTGTTCTGGGTGACAACAATCTGCATTTCTGTTCTGTCTTAGACTGTAATTTCCTTAGGAGACAAGAATTGGGCCTCTGTATAAAATATGAACTGTTAAGAACTAGATGTGTTGATGTCTCCTTTGTAACACTGCTTGGTGTCTACTGAATGGTCTTCATAGATAAATTCCTTTGATATCTAGAAGCCTAGGTTTCCGGAACTGTAAGAAAACTAGAAGAGTAACTGATTCAGTGATTTCTAGACTTTGGGATTTCAAAATAAATATTAGTTAATGGGAAGGAATGGACACATGTTTACCAACTTTTTATTTTGTCTAGTAAGGACCTTAAAAAAAACTATCAACTACTTATCACTATTACTTTCCAAAAGAAAAGAACATTTTAATATCTAAAAAAAAGCTGAGATGATATGTCAAAATAAAGAGCAAGAGTTTAAACTGAATAAATGTAGCTTTATGAAAAATCACTATATTATCATTTTTACCATTTCATCTCAGATAAGTGGAAATATATACCAGTGACCAACATGGGTACTAGGACTAGTTACTGGACTACTGATATATACTGTGTTTATGGCCAGATTCTACTTTGTCACATACAAATTTAATACAAGATGTAAATGCTTTTTATTCATGGACATTTTTTTTTTTTTTTTTTTTTTTTTTTTTTGAGACAGAGTCTCGCTTTGTTGCCCAGGCTAGAGTGAGTGCCGTGGCGTCAGCCTAGCTCACAGCAACCTCAAACTCCTGGGCTCGAGTGATCCTTCTGCCTCAGCCTCCCGGGTAGCTGGGACTACAGGCATGCGCCACCATGCCCGGCTAATTTTTTATATATATATCAGTTGGCCAATTAATTTCTTTCTATTTATAGTAGAGACGGGGTCTCGCTCTTGCTCAGGCTGGTTTCGAACTCCTGACCTTGAGCAATCCGCCCGCCTCGGCCTCCCAAGAGCTAGGATTACAGGCGTGAGCCACAGCGCCCGGCCTATTCATGGACATTTTAACTACAATGATTTCTTTTGACTTTTCCTATACCTTTTTCTTACTTTCAGCCTGTTACAAACTCATGGACTCTATATACCTCCTCCTTTTCCTTCTATTAAACATTTGAAGCCTAGTTATCACTATTCCCATTATCCCCTTCTTAAATAATTATACTTAGCTGTCTAACAGCAAGAAAAAAAAAATACCTCCCACCACAACCAGGATTGATAAGCATGAAGAAATAATAGCCAGTCCACTGTTTCATCACTCACTACTTGTGTACTTGTTCATGCTGACTGCTAATTATTGAGATCTAATGATTCAGGCATGGTGCTCAGGACTATCTTACTAATCTTCTCACATAACTGTGAGAGGTATCCATAATTCCTTATTACACCTAGTTTACATATAAGAAATTTAGACTCAGATGGTAAGCAACTTTCTCATGATACACAGCTAATAAGTAACAACACAAGATTAAACCCAGGGCGACCTGACTCAAAAGCTTATGTTTATGTTCTTAAGCCACCACATTCAACTGTAAGTGGCTAAAATATTGCATAACCCTCTATAACTTATTAATGTATAGTGGAAAAAAAACTTGGACTAGGAGTTGGAGGACTTAGATTTAAGTCCTGATTTGCCAGATCTAGCTTTGTGACCTTGGGTAAAATGTTTAACTGTTCTAAGCCTCGGCTGCCTATTCTATACAATTAATACAATGTCCAAGAATAGAGTAAGAATTGAGTAAGGTTATGTATGGAGAAAACACTTTATAAATTCTCAAATATTATACAATTATGCTATTGTTTCTTTATTCATTCTTATTCCCTGTCTTCTACACTTGCCATAATACACCCCCTTACTTGATGACTAGGGTAAGAATTAAGTTATATAAATGACTTAGTGGTAAACTTGGGGAAAAAAGTCAACGCTATCTAATATGGTGTCAATAAATGCAGTAATCAAACAAATCCATAACATATTTTAACCATGTAGGTTCTTCTGCCTGTGACTAGCTTCTAAAAAATAAAAAAAAATGAGTAGGTTTTACATGTCCTCAATTTTTCACTAGCAGAGGGGAGACAAGAGTAGGCAAAAGACAGTGCTAGAGGAACTCTGGTTACAAAGTATGTTATTTTACCATCAAAGATCGTGTCAAAGACTGTATCTGTGTCCTGCCTTGAGGAGCAAGGGATGATAACATTTTCTTCATGTATAAAGTTGAAGGAGAAAGAAATTTATAACTCCCTGATTGTTCCACCTCATCATATAGGAAAATTCTGGCTGGATAGTCTTTGTCCTCATTACTGCCATCAAAAAGTAAACTTATTATGTGGGGAAGATCATAACCATAATAAATGTCGTTAACTCTAATGAGTTCAGTTTGAAACCCCTTAGCATGTTTGAGGGTAGGGATGACACTTATTTGAGAAATTGCTATAGATAAAAAACAAACGGAAAAATAGATTAAAATTATTCAAGTCTTAAATTATTCAAGTCTTAGTCACACCCATTGAAGAGCCTATCTTTTACCATCATAGCCTATTTTGCGTTTTGTACATGCAGATAAGTCCTGAAAATCATCTGGACTTTGGAGTCTGGAAAAAGGCTGATTAAAATCTAATTCACAATTTACTAGACGCTCATGTGATTTCGGTTGAACATCTCATTTATTCTTGCTGAGTCCCATTTCTCTATCTATAAGATAGCCATAGGTATACTTCCCTCCACATGTGTTGTGAGAATTAAATGAATATCTTTAGTACCTAGCATATAGCTGATACTCAGTAAAAGTCATTTTCCTTCTCCTGATTTGATTTCATTGTGTAAACAAATGTAATTTGCATAGATAGTATAGAAGGAAATTATAAGCTAAGGCTTTGAACTATTATAATAATAACTTACATGTATACAATTTCATTTTATGCTCATAGCATAGATAATACAGGCTTTATACTAATAATTTAGGGAAGAAAACAGTCAAAAATTTCAAGATGTTTCTTGAAGAACTTGAAACTAAAGCCAGCTCTATTGACTGATAACTAGACTACACTTTTGGTATGTTTGTTATTGAAAATACCTGACAACTTTTATATGTAATATCCCAGAGAAAAAAATTCAGATTGTTTTTCTCATGTTCTATAGTTTCATTAACTATATATGTATGTACAAGTTGTTTATACATACCATTTTCCTAGTCAGATAATTCTTAAGCATTAATTAATGCTAAAGATCATGTCTAAGAAAGTAAATTACATAAATCACATTTATTTATCTCAATATATACACTATATTAACTTTAACATTGAGAAACTGGACCTGTAATAATACATTTTCCTGGAACATAATTTTGTTTGTTGACTCCAAAAAAGTGACTAGCTGTGATTGTATTTTCTATTGTTCCCTAGACTAATGGAACACTTTGACCTTTTTAAATACCCTAATGTGCTTAGTTCATAATAATGAAAGTTAAGCGAATGTTGATGATAGAAGGCTTGCCACTGGTTCAATCCACTCTTCAATAATAAAAAACAGGTGATAGACTTTACTGGTACATATTAATACTTATTCAATTGAATATTTTACCTTTGTCTGAATTAACATTTAGACCCCTAATTCTTTGGAGTAGTTGTGTCTCCACATAAGCAGATCCAAGTCCTTTTTTATTTCAATGCAGTTATGTTAAAACTTATCACCCTTCACTCTCACCAAAATTTTTCAATTCTTCTAGTCCTTTTGATTACCTACAGATGCTGACATACTGATGATTCTTAGGAAATATATTTAATTTCCATGACACACTTAAATTTTAAATTCTTCTTTTGATTTTCTGAACTGGCCAACACAATAAAATAGTATTTCCTATGTTTAAATACTTAAAAATAATTTTTTTCCCTTTCAGGTAGAAATGATAATGTGAGAGTCTAGATCAGTGATTCTCAGCCCTGGCTTCACAATTAAATCATCTAAGGAGCTTTTTAATAACTGGTATGGAGTGGAGCCTGAGTATATCCTGGATCTTTTACTATACAAATGCATTTCGTTTCTAGTTTCAGAGAGCAAATTTAGATGACAAAGGATACAATGTTATTTGAATCTATTTGATCTTAGGTTCCAGATAATGAGGAGCAAGAGTTCAGAATATAAAGGATATATATATATATATATATATATATATATATATATATATATACACACACACATACATACACATACACATACATATCTCTATTCTGTTCCATAAGGTTAGACATGAAAGTTCAAATACTGATGGACCATCCTCTAAAGGGGAAAATTATGCAAACAAATAGCATAAAATCCTATTAGCTTTAATGGATTTTCAAGTGATGATTCTTACACTTAAGAAATATTTTCACTTTATACCACCTGATTGGCAAAACTTGAAATATTGCATAACACTAACTGTGGGTGTAGGAAAGTCAAAACCTTCTTGCATGCTATGAGAGTGTAAACTAATTGTGCCATTCTGGAAAGTGATCTGGTAATATTTAGTGAAATTAAGTATGTACATTCACTAAGAGCCAGAAATCCCACTACTGGGCATAAACCCCAGTAATAAAATTCGCAAAAAGTCTTATAAAAGGATGTGAATGAGGATAGTCAGTACAGTACTGAGTTTAATAGTGAGGAATCAGAGGCACTTAGATGTCCATCACAAGGGAAATGGATAGGTAAAATGAGAAGGGCAATTGTTAGAAGCAATGAACTAAATGTACATGAAACAACATACATAGGTTTTAAATACAATGATAGGTGAGAAACACACAAAAAACAGAATGATATCTATGGCACAATAATGTTACTGGAAATTAAATACATACATGAAACAATATATTTTACAAGGATATAAAAATATCCAAGATAATTCATGAAACACATTAGAGTTGATGCCTATAAGGTAACTGTTGAAAGGAAAATAATATAAAACAAAAGGCTTTGCATGGACCAATGTTCCTAAATATTCTCCTGCATTCAAGGTAATACTTAACCAATTTTCTGGGGAATGAAAGGAAGAAATATTTATTAAGTGCTGATTATAGGCCAGGTATTGTGTATTCTTCCATAAACCTGGAATCCAAAGATGAATAAGAACATCCTGCCCTTGGAAATCTCACAATCTAGCTGGAAAAATTAACAAGTTAACAAATCTATTTGGTAAGTGCTACAGCAGTGTTGGTGAATAGTGCTGTGGATCACAGTACAGGATTATGACTGACTATCAATTTGCGTGTATATATAGGAGACTATAAGTTGATACATTTGCAATTTTGCATCACAATAATGACTGAAATATTTCATACTTTTTTTCTGTTTTCTTTTTCACGTGTCCAGTTTTGCCTCGTTTCTACTTTGGGGCTAGCTAAAGATTGCCAGCTGTAGAAATGTTGCAGTGCCATCTGCTGGTGGAAATGTTTTACATCTCTCCCCCAGCCCCTATATACCACACAATCTGTTTTCTAAAACAAAAATATCATATCCATGGTAGGATATTTGGACTTGAAGGAATCTTAGAAATCATCTAGTTCAGGCCCCTGGATATAGAGAGGATCAAATATCTCCTTACAATATTTCATCTCGTTTAAGGAAAGCAAGCTCATGTGCACACACACACATACCCTTTTATCCCTACTGTAAGGACCACAGAACTCTATAAAGACTCACAAAGCTAAACTATCAAAATTTTCTCATATAGACAAACATATAAGCTCCTTTAAAGGGTTCCTTCCATAAGGCATTTTTAAACCTTTATATAAAGACCATTTCCCAGGAAAACAATCTTAGGAAAGCAGCTGACCGCAATGCAAAAATAACTAGTTTCAATGTCAGACCTAAGTTGATCCCAGCTTTACTATGTACTAAAAAGCTTTAAGGAAGTTGTTTAAATTTCCTGAATCTCAATTTCTTTATATATAAAATAGGAATAGTAATCTAATTTATAGGGTTCTTGTAATAATTTGTAGGAGTACATGTAAAAATAAAATACCTGGCAATGTCAGAAAAAAATTTAATAGGTAAGCTAAATTCTTAAATATGCTTCCTAATCCAACCCCAATGAAGATAAAAACTGGAAATAAGGGAAGTGGATGGGTAAAAGATCTTGCTCTTATTTACCTTGATATTTATATTTAATATAAATAATTTTCCAGCTCCAAGATATTTCATAAAATTAATTCCCATAAAAATATAAATGGAAGGCAAAATGTGTTTTAATAGTTCACTGGATATTTGATAAAATCATATTTTTGCTCTAAGGCCTTGATATTCAAAGTGTGGTCCACAGATCCAGCAGTCTCAGCATCACCTAAATGCTAAATAGAACCTAGCTCCATTATTCTAGAAGACCTTTCTGAACTACCTCTGCTCTGCTGTGCTTTGCTAAATTTATCTAAGTTTTAAGCAATTAAACTTTTTCAGTTCCTTAAAATTGTAGTGAAACTCCTCTTTGCATTCCACATAGCCCTTACACACAGCCCATAGAAAGAGAAGAAATAAATATGCAAAACCAATATGTCATTAATAAAGTGATGTTCCAGAGTCAATGACAACAGAAATTGACCACGTAAATACTCCAAAGAATACATAATTTCAGGGTTTCTGCCACTGATGGTGAATAAGCAATTGTAAATATGGAATAGATCAGTCAGAAATCTGAAAATATCCACAGTTGTGCCTATACATCTTTGTGAGAGTAATGACAGATGAAGCAGCAATCTCAAATCTAGCAACAGCCATCAGTTCCTAGACAACCCCAGTAAGCTGGGAAGACTGAAAGTACAAGTGATGAAAAAGAATGAACATGAAGATAAAATTGGGTGAGGCCCACCAGAACCTTAACTAGATTATCTAAGAACAGATAATGTGCTACTCATATTCTGTGAAGACAAAAACAGTTATCAAATATTTATTTAGCATTTACTATGTGTAAGGCATGATGGAATCAAAAAAAATCATAAAGAAAGAATACATACATAAGACTGTGCAAGCAGGCAAAAACTATTATTACCAGAGGAAGACTCAGTATGAAAACAAAGTTAATGTCACTGTGCTTCCTTCATCATTTCAGGTAGGAAATATATCTAACCATGTACACAGACCAAGAATAATACTTAAAATAACCAACTTTCTTGGGTACTTATTGAGTACCAGGCACTGTACAAAGCATTTCATGCATTGCCTCATTAATCTTTACAATAACTCCAATAAATAGGTTCTAATTGCCTCATTTTAAAGAAGAAAATAATTGAGATTTGAGCAATTAAGTAACTTACCAGAAGTCAATAACTACTAAGTAGTAGTTTGGAAATTCAAATCTAGGTCTGTAATTCCAGAGGCTAAACTTTCAATCACTGGGATATCTGAATCAGTCTACATAACAAGTAAGTGGGCTTATATATTTAATTGGAGTTAATGAACATTTAAATTAATGTAACATGTCTTTTAATATTTTAATCAGCTTTCCCTCCTTGATCTAAATTGACACTGGCTTCTGTATGACACAGCATATATATTTTGTAAAAACCAAATTTCATTTCCCTTTTCAAAGGCTAAGTTGATAATTTGATTTTCTCTGTAAATTTTTAATTTTATATGCAACATTTACTAATACATAAAGACTAAGTATATACCTGTGATTATGTTCATTTTCACTGAACATACTAAGGTTAGAGAGTAAGGTATAGAGAATCTGGCCCCTAGAAGCCTTCCTAGAAATTCCCTAACTGGTGTGCACATTGTCATTCATGTTCATTCTCTTTCTTGCTCTCAAACACATACTAACAGAACAGAGCAGCAGGCATATTTGAAAATAACAACAGAAAGCAGGCAGGTGACATATACCCCAATTTGTGGGAGGGTTCACATATCCATGGGAAGTCTGAAGGGCCGAAAGCACTCTGTGCCTTGTGAACTCACAAAACCAACAAGCCAAAACTTCCACAAATAAAACCCCATACTAACAAAGATTTGGGAAAAAACTTCATATTGAACAGAACATAAATAACTGGGGCAAAGGAAATAGAAAGCTCAAATAAAACTGGAGGAAGGAAATAAAAGCAGAATATCCCAGAAAGCAATAGGCCATACTTTTTAATCACACACACAAACACACACACACACGTATACACAAACACAAGGGAGCTCTACAGCTGTACAGTTGTGGAAACTAGAAAAGCTCTACTAACCCACCACACTCTGCTAAAAGTTTAGAAACACTAATTCTGCATAAAAATGAGCAACAAAAATGAATCATAATCAGCCTCATGAAAAGTATTGTAAGAAAAAGAAAATAAAAGTTGACAACCTCCCTACAAATAATAAAATCATGCCAGAAAAAACATACCCATGAAGACTATAACCTAATATTTCAAAATACAATAAAGGAAATTAAGAAAATGATAAAATAAAAAGCATAAATCACAATTAGAAAAACTCTGAAGTGGGGTGATAAAATTTGGACGAGAATTAGAAATAAAAGAAAAATGCCATTTCAAAAATAAATATCAAAAGAACCAAAAGAATACATAAATATAAAAACACTGCCTTAAAACGAACAGATTTAAAAAAGAAAACAGAGATAAAAAGAAAAAATAGAAACAAAAAGATAAAGAATTTCAGAGAAAGTGACAAATACAGAAAATAGGTTTCAGAAAAAAATCTGCCAGGTGCAGCAGCTCACTCCTGTAATCCTAGCACTTTGGGAAGCAGAAGCGGGAGAATCACTTGAAGCCAGGAGTTCAAGACCAGCCTGAGCAAGAATGAAAACCCCTCCTACAAAAAGTACAAAAATTAGCCGGACATAGTGGCACGCACCTGTAGTCCCAGCTACTTGAGAGGCTGAGGCAGGAGGATCACTTTAAGCCCAGGAGTTCAAGGCTGCAGTGTGCTATGATGAGGCCACTGCACTCCAACCTGGATGACAGAGTAAAACCCTATCTCAAAAACAAAACAAAACAAAAAAAAACTAGCATATATATAATAGAAGTTCCTGAAGAGGAAAACCAAAGTAGTGAAACAGAATAAATATGAAAAACTGTAACTAAATAAAAGCTCTCCAGAAAAAAAAAATTAAGCTACATATTGAAAGGACAGATTATACCACAGAATGACAAATACCTGGATATATTCTAGTAAAATACTGGATAAAAAGAGAAATAAAATACCCTTTGGGCATAGGCAAAGGGAAAGGAAATCATATTTATCATCAGTTTTCAACAGCAACACTTTATTCTAGGAGACAATAAAATAACATAATTAAGATCCTCGAGGATAGAAAATGTGGGCCAAGGATTTTATTAATATTATCAACCCAAACTGACTTTCAAGTATAAAGGCCATAGAAAAACTATTAGGAACATATAAGGACTCAAAGAATACTACTGTTCCCATGAGCCCTTCCAGAAATATCTATCAGAGAATAAACTTGACAACTCAAATGACTGGAGACATATCTATGTAAGAAATGATGATAAGCATTAATGATATACAGTCATGTGCCACATAATGAAGTTTCAGTCAACAATGGAACACATACACAATGATGGTCCCATAAGATTATAATATCATATTTTTACTGTAGCTTTTCTATTTTTTTTAATATTAGAACATGATTTTTATTTCATCATATTATGGAGGTACAAATATTGTTAGGGTTACAAATATTGCTCCTGCTCCCTCCCTCCCCTTGAAATGTCCAATCCCCTGGTGATGTGCATCGTACACATTATGGAAACATACATCCCTTTCCTCCTCCCCACTCCTGCCTGCCCACCACCTGCTAGAGCTTTTCTATTTTTAAAAACACAAATACTTACCATTGTGTTACAGTTTCTATACTTCCATTTGGGTTATAACAGAAGATTTTCTTTGCTATGAAGAGTTACTCGATTTGGGCACTCTTGCAAATAGAACATGGGGAACAAATAGCTTCAATAACTTTCAAGACAAATGTAGTGAGGTTGGATTGAATTTGGTAAATTTAGTGAGTGTATGTACAGACAGTGCACCTTCCATGACAGGAAAACATGAAGGGATTATTGCATAGATTAAAATAAAAAGAAGTATTAACAGATCCAGATGCTCTCATTTCTTTTCATTGTATTAGCAAAATCTCTGTGCTAAAGCTACTATTTTAAGTGACACTTTGTAACAAGTTATAAGTATTGATAACTACAATCATGCAAATGCAAGACAGCATCCTCAGTTTTGCAACATGCTAAAGTTGAAGTTCAGTGTGGATTTATTATTTCATTCTAAAGTGTGTTGGTTATCGCAGGGACAGGTGTCAGCCAACATATTATTTCTGTGAGAACAGACAGTTAAATTTCATGAAGAACAGAATCAGCAAAATGAATTATTGAAAGAAAATTTCTATAGGAATGTAACATTTCTGTGTGATGTCATGTCAAATCAAAACGACTTGACTTTTTCCAAGATAAAACTAAGTCTATATATATGTGGCAAAAAATCCAAGCACTTCGAAAAAAAAAAAAAAAAAACTATCTTTTCTCAAAACACTTCTTCAAAAAGAAATTTCAGGTGAACATTTTCCCCAGTTAACAAAGGTCACTGATGAGCAGGATGACATATGTGAATCATTTGAAGAATACACAGCTATTTGAGACCTATTCATTAGAGAATACAATGAAAGGTTCACTGACTTTGAGAATCATGACATCACACCAAATTAGCATTTCAGCCTCACCTAGTTGATATTACCAAGGCACCTAAGAACTATAGATGGAATTGATTAAGCTCTTAGTAGATGATATTTTAAAGTCTTTGTTTGATGCTAAGAAAGATCCAATTGAAATATGAAAAAATGCAGAATATCCATGCCTTTGGCAATGTGCCCAAAAAATGCTTTCTTGCTTTTCAACCACTTATTGCTGTGAATCTACATTCTCCTACATAACCCATCTTGATTTGGGTTGACATAACCCAAATCGAGATGCACTTAAGGTCACAAGTGACTGATACCCACCTAGAGGATCAACTGAAACTCAGACCTCCATGCTGCAATCAAATATTCAAATGCCTTCCAACAAAAAGCATACACAACAAAGTCAGTAAAAGATTAATTAACTTTAAAATTAACAAATAGTTTTCATTTTTTGAAATTATTAAGCACATAGTAGTTAGATTTTTACAAAATAATGAACATTTTAAGTATATCTAATCGAAGTTTCTTGAATGCAGCACACATATAAAATGGGCAGATGAACAGACAAATGGATGATGGATGGAAGGTTAGATAGATAGACAGATGAAGGGAGAAACAGATAAGTGATCCAGTAACTGACAGAATCCTCTAAAAAACTGAGTACTACAGGAGGGAGGGAGTGCCCTTTAACCATGGTGGAGACAAAAAAGGAAGACATGATGCTCTGGCCAGTGAAAATATGTACACTACCTCTGCTGCCAGGGACATGATTTCTAAGATCCAATCTGAAGCAAATTCATATAGAAGATAAAGGCAAAAAGATCATTAATCAATCTGTAGTCATATAACTTCGCTGGTGACATAGACATATGTATAAATAAAGAATAGCTAAATGCCTATTAACAGTGTAAGGCAAGAAGTCTAGAGAGACAAGAACAAAAACTAAGGACTAAGTTTGGAGCTCCTGAGCTGTAATCTATCAATCAATGGACACAAAAACAGAAAGGTGGCTTTTAGCTCTTGCATCAGAACTGCCTTGGCAAGAGATAACATCTCTAGAGGCAGCTGGATGCTTTCAGAATTTCCCATTCTGACTGAGATCACTTCTTAGGAGGCTAAATGCAGATAATGAAATTCTCTAACAAGGATGGCACTGCAGCTGTCTGAAAAAAAAAAAAAACACTTCAATTTGCACAGAGAAAACTGGAGCAAATTTTCATCTAGTATAAAGTCAAACCACACAACACTCAGTTGGGAAATATAACAAAGCCTTCACCAACAGCAGGCTTAGTTATCTCATACTGGTATAACTTTTAAATTAGAACAAAATTCTGCAAGGGTGTTCTTTTCCAGCCCACTTCTCATGAAAAAAATAACTATTTAATATCAGAACTGCAAGGGATGTAAGAAACAATTTAATCTAGTCCTTCATTTTACAGATGTGGAAATTTGGGCTCTTGCAGGGCCAGAAAGAAAAAGTTATATACTGTGTAACAAGTTAGTGACTCAGATCTAGAGTACAGTTCCTCTAAAACCCCTTATTAGTTCTGTCAAAAAAATATTTGAAGAGTAAGAAGGTAATAGGTAATAGCTCTTAGAGAACTGGAATACTCTGCATTTAGCTTCTAATTTTTCCTATCAAGATAAAGACAAGCTGAGAGAAATCTTTAAAGTTTATCTTATTGTCTGCAGTTAACACTTTTTGTTATCATTTCCCCTTAGTATATCCTTGTTCTCTCTGTCAGTGGTCATATAGATGGCATAAGCCAGGGGATCTTTTTTAATCCCTACATCCTAGTACCCTAAGGATAGGGTGACCATATAATTTATTATCCAGTCTAGGACACTTCTGAGAGCTAAAGGGAATATTACTACTAAGTACATGAGAACCAAGGCATAAACTAGACTATTCTAGACAAAGTGGAATATGTTATAGTCACCCTACTTGACCTGCTTCAGTTTTGTGGGCTAAAAAGGATCCCAGCAACAGCCCTCTCTCCCTTCCTTCTAAATTTAATCCTGTCTCATTTTCCTGCATCCCCCTAATCCTAGCCTTCGTCCTAGGGATACGTAAAGCCAACTCTCTTTCAATCCTCTCTCTTTCCAGCTGTAGCATCCTTCCTGTGTCTTCTCTGTCCCATCTTTCCCCAACAAAATGATTACAATGTTTCCCATAGAGCAGCCAACATCATTCCAGCTACCAGCTCAGACCAGTCTCCTTCAGACCAGAATATCTACAACATGGGACTGTAAGAGAACCCTTCTACTGGGAATGAAGGGAATAGATTGTTACATGAAGGGGTGGTATATGTGTGTGTGTGTGTCTGTTTGTATGTGCGTATGATGTGAAGTCCTGGTAATGTTAATGATTGATACAAGTACGTGATATCATGTACATAGATATGAAAAAAACAGCAAAATGGAGATACTAAAAATTTACTTTTATTAGTAATCTTTAATAATGATAATTTATTTGCCCAAAACAGTAGTATCTTATTCATTTTATCACACAAAGTACTTTACCTATAGTAAGTGCTCAATAAATGTTTGTTGAAAATGAATGAAACTAATTTTTGAACTATTTTATTACATATAAATAGCAGTATTATTAGTTAGAACAATAATCAAAATAGTTCCATTTAATAACTACAATGAGCCAGACTCTATGCTCAGTGCTTCACATACATTTTCCCTACCAATGCTTATTAACCCTACAGCCCAAGAACCATTCTTTGTATCGCCAAATGTCTTTATTTCATTAGCATATAAAACCCTACAAAAAAGTGTTAAAATTCTATAGTTGTATATTTGTGTAGCATGGTTGTCTAGCCATCATTTTTTTTTAAGGAATTGTGCTTCCAGCCCAGGGTTTTGCACTATATACTAATCTCTTCCAAGTATATGTCTTGAATAACCTATTAGCCCCCTCTTTTCCCCAGCACTCATCTGAGCATTCATTCCCTCATCCAAGTTATATTCATAATGTTCTTTTACGCATCCCAGAGTTTTTAAAAATCTTTGTGTTTTTTTTTAAGCTGTGCTTACAGTCTTAAAAATCCCATAACTGGTAAATGGGATAAGCTGCTATTAGCTAACAGCAGACAAGAAACAATACTAGTTCTACTCTCTGCAAAGTTTATTAAATCAGTGATAGTGACATAAATACAAAGAGATGCAAATTCAATTTTTTCAAGCCATGGGGGTGCTATTTACTTCTATAGCAGTATCCTAGTATGCCAAATTAGATACCAGAAATTGACTTAGGTACTGGAAAGAATACTGTAATATAAAAATATTATCCAACTATAATATTTAGATGTATTTGTAAATGTAAAATAAAGCAAAAACTGCTGATTGCAATTATTTACACTTCTACCACCTGGTGAGAGCAGAAATATTAAATTATGGTGTTATATTACCAAGTCATAATTTTATAAATTACAAGCTCAATTCTGAAAGAATGTGACAGAGGAGAAAATGGAGAGTGACTGCCATCTTGTGGGGTTTTATCTAATTACAGGAAAAATATTTAAAGAAAATATGTTGGAAAATTGCTGAGAGTTAACTTATTCCCCATTCAGTCGCAATTGCAAAGATGTGGAAATAACCCAAGTGCCCATCAACACATGAGTGGATTAATAAAATGTGGTATATGTATACCATGGAGCTGTGCTCAGCCTCAAAAAATATTGGTGATATCGCACCTCTTATATTATCCTGGATGGAGCTGGAGCCCATTCTCCTAAGTGAAGTATCCCAAGAATGGAAAAACAAGCACATGTACTCACCACCAAATTGGTATTAAATGATCAACACTTAAGTGCACATATAATAATAACATTCATCAGGTGTTGGGCAGATGGGAATGGGGAAGTGGGGATAGGTATATACACACCTAATGGGTGTGGTGCGCACCATCTGGGGGATGGACATGCTTGAAGCTCTGGCTCTGGTGGAGCAAGGGCAATATACATAACCTAAACATTTGTATCCCCATAATATGCTGAGATTAAAAGAAATTTTAAAAAAATAAAAAATGATAATTTACTCCCCATTCAAATCAAGATATCCCCTAGGGTAGAAATAGATACAAACAATTATCTCTATCATCTTATGTTTTTAAAAGTCCAAATACACACACGCACACACACACACACATACACGACTTACAAGGCAACCTGAATAATTATAATAATAAAAAAGAACATATTGTAACAGAGGAAAAAGCAATTTTGCTTGGATCCTGGAAGAAACTAAATCCTGTCTTTAAGCCAATAAAATGTTTTTGTACTTCTCTGCAGAAAATCTGCTGATCTGCATTCTAAAAGTAGGGGTGCACTAACCCAAATCTGCAAATATTAGGCTTTTTTTTCCTTATTCCTACAGAGATAAAATGTAACTCTATGAGATGTATTACTTAATATTTTTCCATTTATCTGTTGTTGGCCCAAAAATTAAATTAAAAAAAGGTATTTATCAGTGTGTTAAATGTCCACAACAAAGAATATGTGAAGTAGATAACATTCAGTGTGATATAAATTAATTACAGAAAACAATTAGAACATTAACAAATTGAAGAAAATAAAAATTATTCTTTCAAAAACGGAACAATTTTAATTTTGTATATCTAATTAGAAAATAATAAAATATTAACACCCAATAATATAACACATCTTTGCCAAGGACATAATAATATAAATATTCTCAACTATTTCTAGTAGAAAAATAAAGTGATACAATCTTTCTAGGAGGCAATTTGGCAATATATATAAAAGATCTTAAAAATATTCATATTTATTAACAGAATACTTCTACTTAGGAAGTTATTATAAGGAAATAAGCATGATAATACACAAGAATTCACATATATGTGAGCACAGAGTGTTATTTATAATTTGGAAGAACCTAAATGTCTAACAATAAAAGTTTGGTTAAATAATTCATAATATGTCCATACAGTGTAGTATTAGAGGCTATCCTCACAAAATTTTGCTCAGCCTGGGTAGCCCACATCTGGAGGGATGCTGATAAGCTAGAGACCTTCTGGGGAGAAAAACCAGGTTAAAGTTTAAAAACATTTTATGAAGGTCAATTAAAGAAAGGCTCAGGAGACTTCTTGGCTGGAAAAGGGACTACATAAAAGAGATTCTTCAGATAATTAAAAGGATTATCACAAAGAAGAGTAGTTCCAACCTTTTTTGATCATTAATTTAACAGATCAGATATACATATTAATTTGTGAATTATACGCATTTACTACTACACTAAATAATGTGCATTAAAAATATACAAAAATGGCCGGGCGCGGTGGCTCACGCTTGTAATCCTAGCACTCTGGGAGGCCGAGGCGGGCGGATTGCTCAAGGTCAGGAGTTCAAAACCAGCCTGAGCGAGACCCCGTCTCTACTATAAAAATAGAAAGAAATCAATTGGCCAACTAATATATATATATAAAAAATTAGCCGGGCATGGTGGCTCGTGCCTGTAGTCCCAGCAACTCGGGAGGCTGAGGCAGTAGGATTGCTTGAGCCCAGGAGTTTGAGGTTGCTGTGAGCTAGGCTGACGCCACGGCACTCACACTAGCCTAGGCAAGAAAGCGAGACTCTGTCTCAAAAAAAAAAAAAAAAAAAAAAAAAAAAAAAATGTCTTCCCTGTTATGTTAGTTCCAAAAAAATACACAAAAATAAAAGTCAAAAAGATAAATAATCTTATTCATTTTCCTGGGATGCTTGCACCCCTCTTTCTGAAAATCAGAAAAACTGAAGTATTTTGTTCTGTTTTGTTGTGGAGAGCAGAGCTAGGACTAACAGGTAAAAAGTAAGGTTTGGGGCTCAATTTAAGCAATACTCCATCAAGCAAAGCTGTTCAACAAAGATTAAATGGATCCCTTATGAGATAGTGAGCTCAGTCCCACTGGATAAAGACAGGAAAAGATCCAAAAAGTGAAAAAGGGTTGTTCTTCACCAAGCGAGAGCTCTATGAACCCTTCTACCTGTGAGGGTACTTCAGATTCCCTCCCCATGGTGCATGTTACAAAGCATTTAATAATAGAAATATTTAGAATTTGTGTATCCTGGTGGTTTCCCTGATAGTGTAAGTACCATATGCATAATATAATGAAATATAAATTCACAAATTCCTAAAGAGAGGATGGAAACTTCAAGGAGTCTATCATATAATACAGTTTCACATGTGTGCACTCCACTTTAAGAAAAATTGATATGCAAAACTCCTAACTTAATAAATTAGGAACAGAATACTCTTCACAATACTTTGACAATGAATATTTGTAAAGTGATATGGATGTCAGAAAGAAAGTTTGAAAGATAAGACATGATTACAAGATTAAAGTAATTTTTATGTTATTCTTTATACTATTCTATATTTCCAAAATGTTTTATAATAAACATATATTACTTATATAACCATAAAAAATAAAAATAGTTTTAAGAAATAATATTTAAACCATACAGTCAAAGAAAAGCAATTAGGAACTTCCAAAATGCACTTCCAAATGCATTTTATTCTGTGTATTATCATTAGTATTTTATGTCTGTTCGATTAAAGAATTCTGGCAGCAATAATGCTGTTAATACATAGCTTAGCATTATTCTTATTACATAGAATGTCAAAATTTTGTAGGGAAAAATATCAGAGGGCACTTTATCAAAAAGAAGAAAGATGTTACCAAAGACTACACCATGAGTAATAGACTTTGCAGTGACTACACCATTACTTTAAATACTTAAGAATGCAGGTTCTAGAGTCTGATAGATTTGAATTGAAGTCCCAGTTCTGCTGTATACCAGTTGTTTGATAGTGTGCAAGTTACTTAAACTCTCTGATCTCTCATTCCTTCATGTATAAAACGGCAATTGTTATTATTATTACATCTATATCCATAAGATTGTTTTAAGAAATGATGTAAATAAAGTGCTTAACTCAGTGACTGATCCATAGTAGGTGTCAGCCAAAAAAAAAAAAAAATTACCCCTCTATCCTGCTGTATTTAATATGATTTAATTTATAAAATTTTGATTGATCTACTATTCATCATAAATACAATTGTTGCATAAAGCAAGGTGTACCTAGAAGTATACTTTGTGGAACTCATCTTCAGTCAAGAACTTCTTGTGACCATAAGCAACCAGTGCTTCTCAAAATCTAATAGACATAAAATCACCTGGGGATCTTATTAAAATGTGAATTCTGATTCAATAGATTCATTATAGTACATGAGATATTGCAGTTCTTACAAACTCCCAGGTGATGCTGATGCTGCTAGTCCATCCACCACACTTTAAATAGTAAAACACTCAACTGCACAGAACTTAAAATTAGTCATTCAGCTATTTAAAAAATGGCAGGCAGACCAGCACTACTGGTCTAGTGTAGAAATGCAGAATGGTTTGTTAAGTCTGTTTTAATTAGGAAATATATTCAGCTGCTTGTTACAGAGATTTGACAAATGGGTATTTCACCACACCCCTTCCACCCCCATCTCCTGCTCTCATTAATATTAAATCTGAAGGTAGGTAGGTAGTCCAGGGCTGTTATGGTGGTGCCACACTGTCATCTCAAACTCCTATTTTTCTACTCCACTATCCTTATTGGCATGTAGCTTCCATCTTCAAGGTTCCCTCACATTCACAATACAGCTGCTGGAACTCCAGCAACCACATATAATTTCTAGACAGTAACAAGGAAGATGAGAAAAGAAACAAAATCTGGCCAAGTCATTCCTGGATGTCCCATCCAACAATTTCTACTTACTACTCATGGCCACTCCTAGCTGAAAAGAAGGCTGATAAATACTGTCTTTTGCTGCCTCAAATAAAACTTGAGTTCTGTTTATAAGAAAGAAAAGAGGATGAATATTCAGTAGGCAAGTGTATTCACAGCCACAGAAGTCAACAAATCTGGGTTTAAATTCGAGCTCCACTAAACTAACTGTGTGACCTTAGGTAAATTACTTGGACTTTCTGACCTTCTATTTCTTCACCAGTAAAGGTTAGTATTAAAATAGCTACTTCATAAGATTATTGAGGGGATTAAATGAATTAGGGTATGTAAAAGTAGCTGTCACACAGTAGGTATCAATAAATGAAAGGTTCAGGGTATTGAAAGAACCAAGAGAGTATTCTGCAAAGGAAAATGAGAATAATAGTGAACTGTTTTAAAGAGATTATGTTCTAGGAAAATATTTCCCTTTCAAAAAATACCTGTTTAGAGCCTAGATTTCAAACTACCAAAGACAACTGATTAAGTCTTCAAAGTCATAGTTTACAAAAATATATTTCTCTCCTAGTCATTGAGCACATATGAATTCCCTGGATCTTCATTTATCATCACAAAAACAAGAAATATAATTTCAGAACAACAAGGTTGCAATTGTTATTCTTTTTGATAAATGACAGAACCAATCAGGAAGGATGAAGAAAATGGCTTCTACTCATGAAAGAGTTTCATTGTTCTTTACTGATACCAGGGAAAGCAATAACATATAAATGAGCTATCTCAGAGAAATGTTACAAGCAAATTACATGCAGAAAGGCAGGCTGATGCTGGATTTTTGAACCAAGAACATCCATGCTGATAAAGAACATGTTGGCACAAGAAAAACAGAGGTGAAAGAGTTTATAGTTCTCAATTAGAATCAAGGCTTTTTATTCTTTACCTAAGGGAGTATACTGAGATAAGAGAGATTCCTAAATTGTAAATTAAAATTCAAGTTCCAACTTCTTACACTGCAACTAAAAGACTAGCTTTCCTTTGTCAAATATTACAGTTCATCAGAATACCCAAGTAACCAATTTTTGAGTGGTAGGTTTTAGCAAGTTCTAAATTTAATGCATGGAGGAACTTCATAAGTAAATATGAATGCCCAATGTATATAAGACAGAAGCATTTAATAATCTCCAGCTTTGTCCCATATGGGGCTACCCAGGGCTCTTTTCATTATGAGAAATCAAGCTATGACAAACAAAACCCATGGGAAACATAAAATGTTTTCCTCCCCCTTCAGAGACTGGCAAGTCACCAGGGGAGGCAGACTAAATAAATTCTATATTTGCATACTGCTGTCAGGGACTACACTGAGTAAATAAAACAGACGTGACTATTTTGAAAAATCCCATACTCTGTATATGAAAATTCACACTGGTACATATTTTAAAGTTGATGTCAGAGCAGACCAGAGGCCCTTTCGGCATACCCTTTAGAGACTGCTTCTAGCAACCCAAAAGTAAGATGGAGTAGGGCTGTACACAGAGCCTGTGACTGCAATCCAGGAGAGCTGGATTCTTACTGGCTTTGTCATTAACTGTTGTATTTCCTTAGACAAGTCTCTTCAGCTCTCTGGATTATAAATTATTCCAAATCCCTTCCAACTCCAAAATTATTAATTTGTGAATATCACAGATTTATCACAAAATAGGTTATAAGCCTCAAGGAAAACAGAGTGAAAGGTCTATTAGGGGGGCAATGAATGGACCAGATTGTCTAAAGAAGGATTCAGTATGAGTAATAATGGGAGAAAATGTTAAGGAGGCAGGTTTGACCAGACTATGAAGAGCTTTGAATGCCTTTGCACCTTTCTTTTTTTTTTAAATAGGGCATGCTCTGTCACCCAGATTAGAGTGCAGAGGCACAATCATAGCTTACTGTAATCTGAAACTCCTGAACTCAAGCAATCCTCCCAAGTCAGCCTCCTGAGTAGATGGGACTCCAGGTGTGTGCTACTGCACTAGGCTAATTTTTTTTTTTATTTTTTTGTATAGATGGGCTCTTGCTATGTTGCCCAGGCTAGTCTCAAACTCCTGGCTTCAAGCAATCCTGCCACCTTGCCCTCCCCAAGTGCTAGGATTACAGGTGTGAGCCACCACATCCAACTGCTATTGCATCTTTTAAAACACACCTATATTTATCTAATATCTACAGTATAGTAAAGCCTCAGATGTCCCCAGTAATACAGAAAAGGAACAAAATGAACATTTGAGATTCATATGCATTCCCAAGTCTAAATTACCTAATGATTACTTCGACTTCTCTTTAACACCTTTTATCAGAGTAGTTAAACAATGACAAAATTTCCCCTTCCCTTTCCCAGACTCCGGGGGAGAATGAAGCAGGCACAATTTGAGGCATAAAAGCATCTCTGACCAAATTCAGTAACTCTTCACTATCATCACTACCTAACCTGTATTGGAACTCAGGTCTCATTTCCTGCCACCCTGTGTTGTGGCTAATTTTGAGTATGTCCATCTCATCTTGCAAGCTAGGCAGTAAAACTCAGTTGTTAAAATTTTAGCTCTGGATTCAAATCCAAACTCCTGCACTTAATAGCTCTGTAACCTTGAACAAGACACTTAAATTCCCTGAGGTTCAGTTTCTTTCTTTCTTAAGTGGAATTTTATTTACTTACCTCAATAAATATTAGTTAAATGTGTGATGTACAGTTCTAGATGATGAAGGTAAAACAGGGAAAAAGACAAGGTCCTGCCCTCACGGAGCTTATATTATAATGGGGAAAGAGGCAATGAAAAAGTAAACAAATAAATAATTCAGTGCTATAAAGAAAACAAAAAGCCAGACATGGTGGCTCACATCTGTAATCCCAGCACTTTGGGATTTGAGGTTGAGGTGGGAGGATCACTTAAGAACAGGAGTTCAAGACCAGCCTGGGTAACATAGCAAGTCCCTGTCTCTACAAAAAATTTAAAAATTAGCCGGGCCTGGTAACACGCACCTATAGTCCCAGCTATTTGGGAAGCTGCAGCCGGAGGATCACTGAGCCCCGAAGTTTCAGGCTACAGTGAGCCATGATCAAACCACTGCACTCCAGCCTGAGCAACAGAGCGAGATCTTGTCTCTTAAAAAAGAAAAAGAAGCCGGGCGCAGTGGCTCACGCCTGTAATCCTAGCTCTCTGGGAGGCCAAGGCGGGCGGATTGTTCAAGGTCAGGATTTCAAAACCAGCCTGAGCAAGAGCGAGACCCCATCTCTACTATAAATAGAAAGAAATTAATAGGCCAACTGATATATATATATAAAAAAAAAAATTAGCCGGGCATGGTGGCACATGCCTGTAGTCCCAGCTACTCGGGAGGCTGAGGCAGAAGGATCGCTTGAGCCCAGGAGTTTGAGGTTGCTGTGAGCTAGGCTGACGCCACAGCACTCACTCTAGCCCTGGACAACAAAGAGAGACTGTCTCAAAAAAAAAAAAAGAAAAAGAAAAAGAAAAAAGAAATTAAAAAAAGTAAAAAGAAGACAAAACAGGGCAAAGTGATATAAAATAAGAGAGAGAGAGAAGGCAACATTAGATGGGATGGTTGAGACAAGGCATTTTTTGATGAAGTAACATTTGAATGAAAACTGAAATGTCAAGAAGTCAGCAATTAAAAGAACTAGGAGAAATGCATGCCAGGCAGAAATTAGAGCACATGCAAAGATCCTGAGGCAGTCACAGCTTGGTGTGTTGGGACAAACCAAAAGGACACTGTGCTAGGAGCTTAGTAAATCAGGGGAGGGGAGATAGTAAAAGATTAGATTGGAGAATATTAATGCAAAACAATGTGTGCCTCATATTCCATTGTTTACAATTCTGTTCTAACCCTTTCTGTATCAAATGTTCTAAGATTCTCAGGTCTGCTCTTTTCTCTCAATTCTAATGAAATTCTAGTGCTTAGCCTTGAAGCTATACTCCCTAAAGAACTACTTGAGCAGCCAGGTATGGTGGCTCATGTTTGTAATCCCAGCACTTTGGGAGGTCAAGGTGAGAGGATCCCTTGAAAAAAAGGGCATGATGGCACTCGCCTTTAGTCCCAGTCTTGGGAGGCTGAGGTAGGAAGATCGCTTGAGCCTAGGAGTTTGAGGTTGCAGTAAGCTATGATCATGTCACTGCACTCCAGTGTGGGTGACAGAGCAAAACCCTGTCTCAAAAACAAACAAACAAAAAAACCTACTTGAGCAAGAAGTCTTAGAAAGAGAGTAAAGAAAAAGATGGTGTCTTACCATACAGCTGCAAGAAAAGAAGGCTCTATTGTATAACAAAAAGCTATATAGTATACTATATTTGAGGAGCAATACAGTATACAGTGAAAAGTGTAGTCTCTGGAGTCAGACTGCCTAGGTTCAAATCCTGATACTGGTACTTACTAAATGTGAGATTTGGGGACAGATTACTTAAACCTTGTATCTCAAATCTCATTGTAAAATAATGATAATAACAGCATCTATATCGTGAGTTGTCAGAAGATTAAGAGTTAATAAATATAAAGAAATTGGAATAGTGCCTGGCACATTGTATAGATAATGTATATTACTTATTGTTATTTTTATTTTTATCATATTTTAAAAAGTATTATATAGAGAAAATTCACAAAATATCCAACTTATTCTGCTACCTACTATGAGGACACTTGAAAACATATAATATTGTTCTGTTTTCTGTTACAATAAAAGTTTCATTTGTAAAAACACAGAAGTCAGTAATTGTTGCTTTGTCCTATGAAAGTACTCGATGACTTCTAAAATTCTCCATTCCTGATTGTTTCACTTAATAACTTATTATTCCTGTAACAATATTTGAATTGTTATCTATTTTCTAAAAAGTATGATGCTTGAGAAGTTTCTTGAAGTAAGAGAAAAAGCTTTGAAATTTCCTTTTTCTTCCCTTTATCATTAAAGGTTGTGATAAATCCTGTGACTAAACTGATTCCTTATTAGAAGACCTTGTCTCATTTAAATTAAAATTGATAAGCAAGGAACCGATTGTGTAAGACCCTTCAGAACATGGTAAAGAGTTTAGAATTTATTCTAAATGTACCAGAAAAATCATTTAAGGGTTTTAAGAAGAAGAATACAATAATCTTATTGACATTTTTTAAGCAGTTTATGCTCCCTGTAGAGTAGATCACAGGGAGAGAAGACTGCAAGTAGGGAGATCAGATAAGAAACATGAGAAATTATTGGGCTTGGACTAGAGTAGTAACAGTAAAGATATCAAGAAGTGGACTGAAATGAGATACATTTTGGAAGTAGAGTCAAGAAAACTAACTGGTTGATGGAATAAAAGAACAAAAAAATAATAACACTACTTAACTTCACAGGGTTTTGTAACAATTAAATAAACTGGCATTCAAAATGGCTTAAAATTATACTTGTCTTTGCCCAACAAATGGTGACTGCCATTATTATTATTTCATTTTATATCTCTACAGACCTCAGCACTGTACTTTGTAAATATTAAGTGCCTAATAAGTAGTTGTTTAAAAATGAACCCCTTAAATAACTTTATCTTTTTCAAGAATATTCTACTTCTTTTAAAAACTAACATTTGATAACTTACCTTTCTCATCTTGGTACTGAATCATATAATATATATGCATTCAAAATTACCTTTAAGTGTTAAGTATTAAACCCATAATTCTTTCTTTTCCTCCAAAATTTGAGACCTGTGGAGGAACTGAAGAATGAAAAAAACATATATGTAAAAATCAAATCACTAGGTTACAGAAGTAAGCTCTTACTTATCAGTAATTACTTTAAATATAAATAGATTAGACTATCCAATTAAAAAACAGAGATTAGCAGAATGCATTTTTTAAAATTGTGATCCATCTATATACTGTATATAAAAGACTAACTTTAAATACAAAGTTACAAAGAGGTTGAAAGTAAAAGGATGGGAAATTATATTCCAAACAAACAGTCATCAAAAGAGAGCTGAGGTGGCTATATTATTATCAGACAAAATAGATTCCAAGTCAAAAAAGGTTACAAGAGGCAAATAAAAACATTATATATTGAAAAAGGGTTTAAGTTATCAAGATATAACAATTATTAATATATACACAGCTAACAAAAGAGCCCCAAAATAAATGAAGAAAAAAAATTGATAGAATTTAAGGGCAAAATGAACATTCTACAACAATAGTTAAAGACTTCAATGCCTCACTTTCAATAATAGAACAACCAGATAGAAGATCAATAAGGAAATAGAGAACTTCAACAACGCTATCAACTAATAAGACCTAGACCACGCATGTTAGCTCACACCTGTAATCCTAGCACTCTGGGAGGCCGAAGTTGGAGGATCACTTGAGGCCAGGAGTTCAAGACCAGCCTGAGCAAGAGCAAGACCCCATCTCTACAAAAAATAGGCAACTTAACCAGGCATGGTGGCATATACCTGTAATCCCACCAGCCCAGGAGGCTGAGGCAGGAGGATAGCTTGAGCCCAGGAGTTTGAAGTTGAAGTGAGCTACAATGATACCACTGCATTCGAACTAGGGTGACAGAGCAAGACTCTGTCTCAATAAAAAAGACCTAACAGACATACAGAACATTCTATCCAATAATAACAGAACACATTTTTCTCAAGTGTCCAAAGAACATTATCCATGAAATACCATAAATAATCCACAGAACAAATTTTAAAAGACAAAAATTTTACAAAGCATGTTTTCCAATCACAATATAAAGAAACCAAGAAACCAACAACAGAAGGAAAACTGGAAAATTCACAAATATGTGGAAAATAAATAGCACATGGTTAAACAACAATCAGATCAAAGAATAAATCACAACAGAAATTAGAAACTATACTGAAACACTTG
The DNA here is from genome assembly GCF_040939455.1 of Microcebus murinus. Classification (NCBI taxonomy): domain Eukaryota; kingdom Metazoa; phylum Chordata; class Mammalia; order Primates; family Cheirogaleidae; genus Microcebus; species Microcebus murinus. The sequence goes on along the minus strand of NC_134117.1, from coordinate 26,833,013 downwards.
AAAATGAAAATATAACATAACAAAACTTATGAAATGCAGCAAAAGCACTGCTCAGAGGGAAATTTATAGCTGTAAATGCCTATATTACAAAGAAGAAATATCTCAAATCAATACTCTAACTGTATACCTTAAGGAACTACAAAAAAAAAAAAAAACAAGCAAAACAAACCCAAAGGTATCAGAAGGGAGAAAATAATAAAGATAAGAATGGAGAAGAGAAAATGAAGAAGAGAAAAGAAAAAAAATAAGAGGAGAAAAATCAACAAATTCAAAGTGGTTCTTTGAAAAGATTGAAAACACTGAAAAATTTTTAGGAATATTGACTATGAAAAAAGGGAAAACTCAAATTACTCAAATCAGAAACAAAAGAGGGGATATTACCACCCTATTTTATAGAAATGAAAAGGATTATAAAAGAATATACCACAGCAGGTACTCACCTGCATATGCCAAAAGGCAATACACCTTTCCTTCTCTACACAGAGCAGCAATGCTCCCCGCAGAGGAGAAAAGGCAAGGCAAGCTACAAAGCTTGCTAAAGCTACAAAGCATCTGTTTGGGGCTAAGGGAAGAGGTTCTACTCCAAAACCATTTAGGCAGAGAGCTATGGGAAAGGCATTATCTACAGCTCTCAGTGACATTGTGGCCTAGAGATAGATGACAGGGTTTGACTGAATTGAGAATCCCGAGCCTCAAGACAGGGGCAAGATAGGCAAGCAGATTGCTTTACTAGTCCATCACCTGAGACAGTGATGTATCAGGTGTTGAACAACGGTGTCTGAGCTTTGTTTCAAATAACTACTCACCACCTTCTGCTACAGCTGGTTCATACCCAAAAGTGCCATCTACTGGCCCTAGAGGTTGAAAAGCACAACCCAATTTAACACACCTGTTTTCAGAAGGGCATACTGCTAGAGAACAAGATAAACTTCCTAAAACCTCTACAATTCCAGTACTGCAGAAAGTAGTGTGCCTACCCTTATACCCAGTATATCTCTACTACAATCAGCATCTGAGAAAGTCACCACATAAAGGCTATCTATAACTAAAGAACTCTATATAGAGTTCGCTCCTGTAAGCACCCAAAACTGAAGCCAAATAACCAAATACAAAATACATTCATACCCTCCAAGCGGAAAAACAAAATCAAAAAACAAAAAAATTAAAAAGTACCATCCAAATGAGAGTACATTTAAAAATAAGAAGTGACAGCTTCTCCAGAAGAGAAGGAACCAGCATAGGAACTTTGGAAGTATGAAAAACAGACTGTTTTAACACCCAAAAAGGATCATGCTAGTTCTCCAGCAATGGATCCCAACCAAAAGGAAAATTTTGAAATGACAGATAAAGAATTCAAAATGCAGATTATAAAGAAGCTCAATGAGATTCAAGGGAAAGTTGAAAACCAACACAAAGAAATAAAAAGTAACTCAGGACACGAATGAGAACTTCAATAAAGGGATACTGAGAAATAAAACAGAATTTCTGTAAATGAAAGACTCATTTAGAGAAATATAAAACACAGTGGAAAATTTTTTTGTTTTGTTTTGCTTTTGTTTTGTTTTTTAGAGATAGAGTCTTGCTCTGTTGCCCAGGCTGAAGTTCAGTGGTGCCATAATAACTCACTGCAGCCTCAAACTCCTGGGCTCAAGCAAAGTGATCCTGCTGCCTCAGCCTCCCAAGTGACTTGGACTGCAGGTGCATGCCACCATGCCCAGCTAAATTTTTTTATTTTTTGTAGAGACAAGGTCTCACTATGTTGCCCAGGCTGGTCTCAAATTCCTGGGATCAAGTGATCCACCCACCTCAACCTCCCAAACTCCTGTGATTACAGATGACAGCCACCATGCCTGGCCCAGTTGAAAACTTTAACAATAGACCATACTAAACAAAAGAAAGAATTTCAGAGCTTGAAGACAAGGCTTTTGAATTAACCCAATGAGGCAGAAAAATTTTTTTAAAAAGAATTTAAAGAAAGAAATAAAATCTCTAAGAAATATGGGATTATGTAAAACATACAAATCTAAGAATCATAAGTATTCCTTAGGGAGAAGAAGAAAAAGCAAAGTTTGGAAAATCTATTTTATGGAATAATTGAGGAAAACTAGAGATTTAGACATACAGATACAAGAAGCTCCATGAATTCCAGGGAGATTCACTGTATGAAGGATTTCACCAAGGCACAGTCATCATATTAGCTAAAGTCAACATGAAAGAAAAACTCCTAAGAGGAGTGAGACAAAAGCATCAGATAACTTATAAAGAAAATCCCATCAGCAGACTTCTGAGCAGAAACCCTACAAGCCAGAAAGGATTGGGCTCCTATTTTTAGTTTTCTTAAACAGAACAACTATCAGCCAAGAATTTTGTATCCTGCAGAACTAAGTTTCAAAATGAAGGAAAAATAAAATCTTTCTCAGACAAGCAAATGCTAAGAAAATTTCTCACCACTAAATCTGCCCCACAAGAAATACTCAAAGGAGTTCTAAACATTGAAATGAAATGTCAAGATATGCCAATATAAAAACACTTTAAAGTATAAAACTCACAGGGCTTATAAAACAGTAACGAAATTGAGAACGCAAAGTGATTAGGTAAAAATCAACATAATGAGTGGAACAGTATGACACATAACAATATTAACTTTAAATGCATTAATAAATGGTCTAAATGCTCCACTTAAAGAGATAGATTGGCAGAATCAATAAAAATAAAACCACAATCTCAATATTTTCTGTCTTCAAGAGACCTAGAAACCTAGAAAGATTTTTATAGACTCAAAGTAAAGGGATAAAGAAAAATATTCCAGGCAAATGAAAACCAAAAGCGAGCAGGAGTAGCTATTCTTATATCAGACAAAACAGACTTTAAATTAACAACAGTAAAAAAAAAAAAGACAAAGAAGGTCACTATATAATGAAAATGGGATCAATTCAATTAGAAGATATAACAATCCTAAACATAGAAGCACTTAACACCAGACCTCCCAGATTCATAAAACAAATACTAGACCTAAGAAAAGAGATAGACAACAACACAATAATACTGGGGGAATTCAACACTCCACTGCCAGCACTAGACATATCATGAAGGCAAAAAGTCAACACAGAAACACTGGACTTAAAATGAACTCTAGAACAAATGGACCTACCAGACATTTATGAAACATTCTATCAGCACATGAAACATTTTTCCAAGAAAGACCATATGTGAGGTCACAAAACAAATCTCAATAAATTTTAAAATCTATACATCAGGCCAGGTGCAGTGTTTCATGTATGTAATCTGAGCACTTTGGGAGGCCAGAGCAGGAGGATTGCTTGAGGCCAGGAGTTTGAGAATAGCCTGAGCAAGAGCAAGACCCCATCTCTACAGAAAACTAGAAAAATTAGCCAGGCCTGGTGGCACACGCCTGTAGTCTCAACTACTTAGGACACTGAGGCAGGAGGAATGCTTGAGCCCATGAGTTTGAGGTTGCAGTGAGCTATGATGATGCCACTGCACTCGAGCCCAAGCAACAGAGTGAGACCCTGGCTCAATATATATATGATAAATCATATCAAGTACCTTCTCAGACTACAGTAAAATAAAACTAGAAATCAACTCCAAGAACTCTCAAAACTATGTAAATACATGAAAATTGAGCAACTTGCTTCTCAATGACCATTGAGTCAACAAAGAAATAAAAATGGAAAGTATAAAATTTTTCAAAATGAGTAATATTGACATAACTTACCAAAAATCTCTGAGAAACAGAAAAAGCAGTACTAAGGGGGAAGTATATAGCAGGAAATGCCTACATGAAAAAGAGAAAGATAAAGAATGAACAACTTAACATCATACCTCAAGGAATTAGTAAAACAAGCAAGCAAAAAAAAAAAAAAAACCCAAAGCTAGCAGAAGAAAAGAAATAACAAAGGTCAGAGCATAAATAAATGAAAGTTAAAATAAAACAAAACAATACAAACAATCAATGAAAAGTTGGTTCTTTGAAAAGATTTAAAAAAAAATTGATAGACCATTAGCTAAATTAATCAAGAAGGGGGAGAATTCAAATAAGCTCAATCAAAAATGAAAAAGGAGACATTTCCACTGATGCCACAGAAATACAAATGATCATCCAAGAATACTATGAACATCTCTACAAACTAGAAAACTTAGAGGAAATGGACAAATTCCTAGAAACATACAACCTCCCAAGCCCACCAGGAAAAAATAGAAATCCAGAACAGACCAAAACCAAGTTCAGAGATTGAATCAGTAATAATAAGAAAAAAAACTCTCCCCTAAAAAAAAAATCCCAGGACCAGATGGATTCACAGTTAAATTCTACCCAATGTATAAAGAACAACTGGTGCCAACCCTACTGCAACTGTTCCAAAAGATCAATTAATTCTTTCTATGTAGCCAGTGTCACCCTGATACCAAAAGCAGGAAAGGATGCAACAAAAAAAGAAAACTACAGACCAATATCTCTGATAAGCATAGATATAAATATCCTAGATATTTATATCTATAGATATAAATACTAGATATATCTAGTATTTATATCTATGTTCATCTCTGATGAACATAGATATAAATACTAGAAAACTGAATCCAACAGCACAACAGAAGGATAATTCACCATAATCAAATGGGCTTTATCCCAGGAATGCAAGGATGGTTCAGCATACACAAGTCTATAAATGTGATTCACCACATAAAAAGAACTAAAAACAAAAACCTTATGATCACCTCAATAGATGTGGAAAAGCATCTGATAAAATCTAGCATCCCTTCATGATAAAAGAAAAAAACTCAAAAAACTTGGCATAGAAGGAACATATCTCAAAATAATAAAAGCCACATATGACAAACCCACAGCCAACATCATACTCAATGGGGAAACACTGAAAGCATTCCCTGGAAGAACTAGAACAAGACAAGGATGCCCACTCTCACCACTTCAATTCAACATAGTACTAGAATTCCTAGCTAGAGCAATCAGGCAAGAGAAAGAAATAAAGGGCATTCAAATTAGAAAAGAAATCAAATTATCTCTGTTTTATGATGATAAGATCTTATACTTAGAAAACCCAAAGGACTCCTCCAAAAGACCCTAAATCTGATAAATGATTTCAGCAAAGTTTCAGATCATAAAATTAACATACAAAAAAATCAATAGCATTTCTATACACTAATAATGACCAAGCTGAGAATCAAATTGAGTATTCAATCCCATTTACAATAGCTGCAAAAAAAATATAAAATACCTAGGAATATATTCAACCAAGGACATGAAAGATCTCTACAAGAAGAACTACAAATCACTAATGACAGAAATCACAGATGACACAAATGGAAAAACATCCCATGCTCATAAACTGGAAGAATCAATATTGTTAAATGACCATACTACCCAAAGCAATCTACAGATTCAGTGCAATTCCTATGAAAACACAAACATCATTTTTCACAGAGTTAGGAAAAACAATCCTAAAATTCATTTGAAACCAAAAAAGAGCCTGAACAATCAAAGCATTCCTAAGCAAACAGAACAAAACTGGAGGCACCACATTATGTAATTTCAAATTATACTACAAGGCTATAGTAACTAAAACAGCATTTTATTGGCATAAAAGTATACATAGATTAACAGAAAAGTAGACATAGATTAACAGATTATACAAAACCCAGAAATAAAACCGTATACCTACAACCATCTTATCTTCAACAAAATAGACAAAAATATACACTGGGAAAGGACATACTAGTCAATTAATGGTGCTGGGAAAATTGGATACCCACATGCAGAAGAATGAAACTGATTCCCTATTTCTCACCATATGGGAAACTCAAGATGGATTAAAGATTTAAATGTATGCCCTAAAACCATAAACATTCTAGGAAAAACTCTTCTGGACACTGGCCTAGGCAAATAATTTATGACTATGACCCCAAAATAAAATCCAACAAATAAACAAATAGGACTTAATTAAACTAAAAAGCTTCTGCACATCAAAAGATATAATCAAAGAGTAAAGAGTAAATAGACAACCCATAGAATGGTAGAAAATATTTGAAAGGTATATGTCTGACAAAGAATTAATATCCACAATTTACAAGAACTCAAACAACTCAGAAAGAAAAAAACAGCTCCATTAAAAAAATGTGAGCAGGGGAGGATCAAGATGACGGACGAGAAACACCGCCAGACAAAGTGTCTCTGTAGAAAAGACAGATTCTAGCAGAAATTAGAAAAAAGAAGCAAGAAGATGAGCATACAGTGGACGAGGGCAAGAAGGAGGGGTACCTGAGACCCCGGGAGACTCCACGGGAGGAGGTTGCAGAGGATAACTGGAAGCTGAGACCGCCAGAGCAGCCCGGAGACCAGCGGGAAGGGTAGGTGGATATGCTGTTTCCTCTCCCCTGCATCTGGGACTGCTGGTGGGCTCCCCAGCGAGTGGAGACAACTGTGGACACCAGCCCAGAGACAGCCGCTGCCAGTGAGCGGTGAGCCTGTAGTGGACGAGGCACCAGGCTCCCAAATCCCACGGGGCACCTCCGTGTGCACAGACCCAAACCGCCCGGCAGGCACCATATTACCTCCTTCTCCCCTCCGCCAACCCTACCCCCGGCTGCCCAAAGAGACAATATAGCCACCATCCAGAGGCACCTTTAGGGAACAGGACCTTCCCTTTTGGGACCCTACAGCTGACTAAGGAGAACTCAGACTGTGAGCTCAATACCCGCCAGCCCTCCCAGGTGCTGCTGGCACAGTGATCCCAGGAGAACGGTGCAGACCCTAAGGCTCAGAGACATAGACCCAGCTTGGGCTCCCTGTGGGAGAATTGGGACAGGCACTCCTCTCCCTGGTGGGGATATAGTTTGAACTCTAGGACCCAGATGTCAGACCTGCAGACCAGATCCCATGCACTGAGGTCTCGCATTGCCCGGGGCACAGAAGGGATATACGTGAACAGCCTACTGAGGTATGTGTGACTTCAGGGGCAGATCAGCGTCCTAGAGGGCAACCCTCCTCCAAAAAGGAGGCCTTACACCCAGCCCAGGTGGCGTTCCTGCGCAGGAAACCTCCCCGCCGGCATCACAGTCCAGGGAGGCCTGGTGACGAGTGGTCTGGCCTGCTGGCAGAAGCCCAGGAGTAACTACAGAGTTGGGGAGGGTGGAAAGAAGCGAGGCCCGCTCCAGACTGCGGGTGTCAGACAGCCCCACCCCCACACGCAGACTTTCTGGCTGGGCTGGGCCAATCCAGCACCTCCCTGACAGCTTTTCCTGGAAGCAGAGAACATAACTTTGACCCCTGCTAACTGCATTGGTGGTGCCTGCCGGCAGGCTTACCCAACCCAGCTCCGGCCAGACTCTCTCCTAGACCAGTCCTCACTGAGGGGGAGAAAAGGACACACCTGAAGTCCCAGGGCCCCACCGACCACCTGAGGCACTAGAGTGACTCCCTACAGGAACAAGAGCTAATAACAGGACACAAAACCAACAGCGTAGCCTGTTCCTCCAAGCAAGCACCACCTACTGAAAGGGAGGGCATCCTGCAGAGCCGTTTCACGGCACCTACTGACTCATTATAAAGGGAGTGGTTGAATCTCACCCACAGACACAACCTACTGGCTCAGAAACTAAACAAGGCATGTGAATACCCAAACAAAAACCTAAGAGAAAGAAACAACAACTGATCAACTTGGGACGAAATCAGCAAAGGAACTCAGGAAATATGAAGAACCAAATGGAAAACACACCACCAAAGAGGAGCACCAGCCCCCCAGAAACGGACACCAACCAAAATCAGGCAACCAAAATGACAGAAGAGGAATTTCGTATGTGGATCATAAGACCACTCACCGACCTGCAAGAACAACTCAATAACCAACACAAAGAAACCACAAAAAGCCTCCAGGACCTAGAACAAAAGTTCACTAAAGAAATAGAAACAATGAAGAAACGTTTAACCGAACTCCTGGAAATGAAGAATTAATTCAGGGAACTACAAAATACAGTGGAAAGTCTCAAGAACAGGGTAGATCAAACAGAAGAAAGAATCTCAGAGATTGAAGATGACACCCTCCAACTAAATAAAACTGTCACAGAGATAGAGCAGAGAAACAAGAGAAAAGATCAAAGCCTACAAGAGATGTGGGATTATGTGAAGAAAGCTAATGTGAGGGTCATAGGGTTACCAGAAGGGGAAGAAGACAACACTCAAGGGTTGGACAAGCTATCTGAAGATATAATAGAGGAAAGTTCCCAGGCATTGCTCAAAATCTCGATATACAAGTTCAAGAAGCTCAGAGGACCCCTGGGAGATTCAATGCAAACAGGAAGACGTCACAACATACAGTCATCAGACTGACCAAAATATCAACTAAAGAGGCCCTTCTAATAGCTGTAAGATGAAAGAAGCAAGTAACATACAAGGGAAAGCCAATACGAATAACACCAGACTTCTCTAATGAGACTTTACAAGCAAGGAGAGACTGGGGCCCCATTCTCACTCTTCTGAAACAAAACAATGCCCACCCTAGAATCTTATTCCCTGCAAAACTAAGCTTCCTATATGAAGGAGAAATAAAGACATTCTCAGACAAGCAAAGTCTCAGAGAATTCACCAAGACGAGACCAGCCCTATAAGAAGTACTCAAAACAGTGTTACACATGGAACACCATAATAAAAACTCACAAATATAAAAACAACCAAAACCCAAAGATTAAAGGCTAGATAATACAATGGTTCAAGAGAGAAATCAAAGCAACAACATCCAACCCAACAGAACGAACAATAATCTACCTTACCAATCAGTTCTCTCAATAAATGTGAATGGCTTAAACTCTCCACTCAAGAGACACAGGCAGGCTGAATGGATAAGAAAATACAGGCCAAGTATATGCTGCCTTCAGGAAACACATCTAACCTGCAGGGATGCATATAGACTAAAAGTAAAAGGGTGGAGATCAGTATTCCAGGCAAGTGGAAGCCCCAGTGAGAATGGCCTTTATCAAAAAATCTCCAGACAATAAATGCTGGCGTGGGTGTGGAGAGAGAGGAACACTCCTACACTGCTGGTGGGACTGCAAACTAGTTCAAACTCTGTGGAAAGCAATATGGAGATACCTAAAGTGATACAAGTGAATCTACCGTTTGATCCAGCAATCCCATTGTTGGGCATCTACCCAAATGATCCAATGACACTCTACAAAAAAGACACCTGCAGTTGAATGTTTATAGCAGCACAATTCATAATTGCAAGGCTATGGAAACAGCCCAAGTGCCCATCAATCCAAGAATGGATTAATAAAATGTGGTATATGTATACCATGGAGTACTATTCAGCTCTAAGAAACAACAGTGATATAGCACATCTTATATTTTCCTGGTTAGAGCTGGAACCCATACTATTAAGTGAAGTTTCCTAAGAATGGAAAAACAAGCACCACATATACTCACCAGCAAATTGGCATTAACTGAGCAGCACCTAAGTGGACACATAGGTACTACAGTAATAGGGTATTGGGCAGGTGGGAGGGGGAAGGGGGGTGGGTATATACACATATAATGAGTGAGATGTGCACCATCTGGGGGATGGTCATGCTGGAGACTCAGACTTGTGGGGGGAGGGGAGGAATGGGCATTTATTGAAACCTTGAAATCTGTACCCCCATAATATGCTGAAATAAAAAAAAAAGTGAGCAAAAGACATGACATTTTTCAAAAGAAGATATACAAATGGCCTACAAACCCAAGAAAATATGCTCAATATTAGTAATCTTCATGGAAAACTAATTAAAACCACAATGAGATATAACATTATGCCTGTCAGATAGCCATTATTAAAAAGCAAAAAAAAAAAGAAAAAAGAAAAAGAAAAATAGATGTTGGTGCAGATGAGATGAAAAGAGAATGCATATACACTGCTGGTGTGAATGTAAATTAGTGCAGCCTCTGTGGAAATCAGTATGGAGATTTCTCAGAGAACAAAAAGTGAGATTTACCCTTTGATCCTGCAATCCCACTACTGAGTATCCACTCAAAGGAAATGAAATCATTATATCAAAAATAACTGCACTCATATGTTTATGGCAGCACAACTCACAATCACAAAGATATGGAATCAACCTAAGTGCCCATCAACTGACCAGTGGATAAAGAAAATGTGATGTGTGTGTGTATATATGTGTGTGTGTGTGTGTGGTACTACTCAGCCATAAGAAAGAATGAAATAATGACTTTTGTAGCAACGTGGATGGAAATGGAGGCCCTTAACCTAAGTAACTCGGGAACAGAAAAATAAATGCTACATGTTCCTGCTTATAAGTGGGAGCTAAGCTATGACTATGAAAGGACACACAGAGGCGTGTAAAGGACACTGGAGACTTAAAAGGAGGTAGGATTGGAAGGAGTAAGGGGAAAAAGTTACCTATTGTGTACAATGTTCACTATTTAGATGATGGGTACACTGAAAGCCCAGACTTCACCACTATATTATACATACATGTAAGTGAATTAAACTTGTACTCCCTACATCTATTGAAATTAAAAAAAAAAAAAGCAAGAAATAAAAAACCTCTCAACAAAGAAAAGTCCACAACTGCATGACTTCACTGGTGAGTTCTACCAATTCTGCCATTTAAGGAAGAATTAACACCAATCCTGCACAAACTATTCCAACAAATTGAAGAAAACTACAGACCAACAGCCCTTATGAACATAAATGTAAAAATTCTCAACAACTGCTAGCAAGAGTATTAAATTTTCATATTAAAGGCTTCATATTAAAAGGAAAGCATTAAAAGCATTATTCACCATAATGAAGTGGAATTCCCCCCCAGGAATGCAAGGATTATTCAACATACAAAAGTCAATTAATGCAATATACCACATGGACAGAATGAAGGAAAAAGCCATATAATTACCTAAATTAATGCAGAAAAAGTATTTGAAAGTATCTAACACACTTTCATGATAAAAACTTTCAATGAACTACAAATGGAAATTCTTTACAATGATAAAGTCCATATATGAAAAACACACAGCTAACAACATACACAATGGTGAAAAACTGAATTATTTTTCCCTTAAATCATGAAGACCAAGATGCTCATTTTTACCTTTTATTAAATACAGTATTAGAAATTTTAAACACAGCAATTAGGTAATGAAAAAACATGAAGGACAATCAAATTGGAAAGAAAGAACTAAAACTATCTCTATTCACAAATGGCACGATCTTGTATATGGAATATCCTAAAGAATACATACACACGGGGGTGGGGTGGGGGGGAGTTAGGGCCAATAAATGAATTCAACAAAGCTGCAGGATACAAAATGTGTGTTGTATGTGTGTGTATTTCTGTGTGTTGACACAGAAATAAGTTGTATTTCTATAAACTAGCAATAAACAATATGAAAAGAAAATTAACCATACCATCATTAACCAACCATTTACCATACCATCAAAAAGAATAAAATACTTAGGAATACATTTAACCAAGGAGACCTATATGCTGAAAGCTATAAAACATTACTGAAAAAAACTAAAGAAGACCTAAATAAATTTTTAAAATTCATGTTTATGGATTGGAAAACAATATTATTAAGATAACAATATTATCCAAAGCAATACACAAATTGAATGCAATTCCTATTAAAATCCCAATGACATTTTTGGTAGAAATGAGGAAAAGAAATCAAAAAATACATATAGAATTTGAAGGGACCCTGAACAGCCAAAACAATCTTGAAAAAAGAACAAATTTGGAGGACTTACATTTCCTGATTTCAAAACTTACTAAAAATCTACAGGATTCAAAACTATGGTACAGTACTGGCACAAGGATAGACATACAGACCAAAGGAATTGAATCAAGATCCCAGAAATAAATCCTTACATCTATGGCTGATTTTCAACAAGGGTGCCAAGACCATTCAATGGGAAAAGAATAGTCTCTTCAATAAATGGTGCTGGGAAAACTGGATGTCCATATGCAAAAGAACAAAGCTGGAGTTTATCTAATTCCATATATAAAAATTAACTCCAAATTGATTAAAGACTTAAATTGCATAAACTATCAAACTGTTATAAGAAAACACATGGGTAAATCCTCACGACCTTGGATTTGGCAATAGTTTCTCTTTTTTTGGCAACAGTTTCTTAAGTATGATTCCAAAAATAAGGTATGTAAACTAGTCTTCAATAAAATTCAAAACATTTGTGTATTAAAGCACACTATCAAACAGGTGTAAAGAAAACCCACAGAATGGGAGAAAATATTTGCAAATCATACATCTAATAAGGGTTTGTTATCCAGACTATATAAAGAACTCCTACAAGGCAGGGCGCAGTGCCTCACACCTGTAATCTTAGCACTCTGGGAGGCCGAGGCAGGAGGATCGCTCGAGGTCAGCAGTTTGAGACTAGCCTGAGCAAGAGCGAGTCCCCATCTCTACTAAAAAATAGAAAGAAATCAGCTGGACAACTAAAAATATATAGAAAAAATTAGCTGGGCATGGTGGTGCATGCCTGTAGTCCCAGTTACTCAGGAGGCTGAGGCAGAAGGATTGCTTAAGCCCAGGACTTTGAGGTTGCTGTGAGCTAGGATGACGACACGGCATTCTAGCCCAGGAAACACAGCAAGACTCTGTCTCAAAAAAACAAACAAAAAAGAACTCCTACAACTCAACAACAAAAAGACAACCCAATTATTAAAGTCGGCAATGGACTTGAATAGACATTTCTCCAGAGAAAATATATAAATGCTCAACAAAAACATGAAAAGATAACTCCAGTCATTAGTCATTAGGAAATGCAAATCACAACGAAGATGAAATACTCTTTCACATCCACTGGGACAACTATAATAACAAAACCAAAAAAAAAAGAGAAAAGAAGTATCAGCAGGGCCGGGCGTGGTGGCTCACGCCTGTAATCCTAGCACTTTGGGAGGCCGAGGCGGACGGATTGCTCAAGGTCAAGAGTTCGAAACCAGCCTGAGCGAGACCCCATCTCTACCACAAACAGAAATAAATTAATTGACCAACTAAAAATATATATACAAAAAATTAGCTGGGCATGGTGGCACATGCCTGTAGTCCCAGCTACTCGGGAGGCTGAGGCAGTAGGATCGCTGAGCCCCGGAGATTGAGGTTGCTGTGAGCCAGGCTGACACCACGGTACTCACTCTAGCCTGGGCAACAAAGTGAGACTCTGTCTCAAAAAAAAAAAAAAAAAAAAAGAAGTATCAGCAAAGATGTGGAGAAATTAGAACCCTTACACATTTCTGACAGGAATGCAAAATGAAGCAGGCGCTGTGGAAAACAGCTTGGCAGTTTCTCAAAACATTAAACATAGCATTACCAACAATATGGACCCAACAATTCCACTTGTTACATACCCAAATAATTGAAAGGAAGCACTCAAAGAGATACTTCCATATGAATGTTCATAGCAGCTTTATTCACAATGGCCAAAAAGCTGAAAACAACCCACATGTCTATCAACAGATAAATGGATAAAGAAAATGTGGATTTCTTTACAAATTATTAAACCAATATTATTCAACCAAAAAAAAAAAAAAGAAGAAGAAGAAGAATGACATCCTGATACATGCAACAACATGAACAAACTTTGAAACATACTAAGCGGAAAAAGCCAGACACAAAACAACAAATGTTATATGATTCCACTTACGTGAAATATCTACAATAGGCAAATTCATTGAGACAGAAAATAGAATAGAAGTTACCAGGGGCCAGGGAAAGGGGGAAATAAGGGTTACTGCTTAATGGGTGCACAGTTTCAGTATGGGGTGATGAAAAAGTTTTGGAAATAATAGTGATAAATGCACAACATTGTGAATGTAATTAATGCCACTGAATTGTACACAAAATAACAAATGGTTAAAATAACAAATTTTATGTTATATATATTTCATCACAATAAAAAAGCTCTATAGGTGAAAAAAATCAATGTGTTAAAAAAACAAAATATTTAAGATATCCCATTGCATTAATGTTAACACCAACCAGCATTCCCTGAGGATGCTTAAATGCTTAGAACTGTGCAAACTGGTTAATGGAATAATCTCTTATTTAATTCTCACTATAATACTATAAAACAGGTACTTTTATAATCCCATTTTTTTTTGGATGGGAAGAATGGCATTTAGAAAGTTTGAAGTAAGAAATGGTGTATAGATTTTCACTTGAAATTCAGTCACTTAATCACTATCCTACACTTGGAGATCTCTGACTACCTCTCGCAAACAACATAACAGCAGAGATTTGTTTCATTTATCTTTGCATCTCCAACATCTAGTACAGAGCCTTGCTCAGAGCAGAAATCCATTAAATGTTTGTTGAATTATCTTAGAGTTAATCCTGTAAATGCCAAATGTGCTGGTTCTGGTCCTCTGAAAAGCAGGTACCAAGATAAAATCAGACATCTGAGAGATTTATTGGGGGAAATTCCTGTGAAGGATTAAGGGGAGAAGAAACAAGAATAAGTGAAAAGAACCTTCAAATTATGATGTAGGTATGACACCTGTGAAAGAATAGAAGGAAGGAGAATTAGGTAAGAACCTCAGACTAGAGCATATCTCTGAGAAAGTCTTGGCCAAGCCAACACTGAGTGTACAAGCAAAGATGGCCCATCAGAGGAGTCCCACAATGGACGGAAATGGCCCAACTCCAGTAACAGCTATAGCTCAACACAGCTGAGCTCAGTCACTGTCTGGGAGCAGCAATGGGTATGATGGTGAGAAGGAGTGTGGGCAGATGCAGACAAAAAGAAAAATAATAAAAAAGAATGAAGAAAGCTTACAGGATTTATGTGACACCATTAAGCAAACAAATATTCATATTTCAGGCAGTTTAGAAAGAGAAAAGAAGGGAAAAGGCAAGAAAACATAATTAATGAAATAATAGCAGAAAAATTCCAAGAAAGAGATGGACATCCAGGTCCAGGGAACTCAAAGAACCCCAAGTAGGCTGGGTGTAGTGGCTCACACCTGTAATCCTAGCACTCTGGGAGAGGCCAAGGCGGGCGGATTTCTCAAGGTCAGGAGTTCGAAACCAGCCTGAGCAAGAGCAAGACCCCATCTCTACTATAAATAGAAAGAAATTAATTGGCCAACTAGTATATATAGAAAAAATTAGCCAGGCATGGTGGTGCATGCCTGTAGTCCCAGCTACTCAGGAGGCTGAGGCAGAAGCATTGCTTGAGCCCAAGAGTTTGAGGTTGCTGTGAGCTAGGCTAACGCCACGGCACTACTCTAGCCTGGGCAACAAAGCAAGACTCTGTCTCAAAAAAAAAAAAAGAACCCCAAGTAGATTCAACCCAAACAGGTCCTCTCCAAGGCATGTTATAGTCAAATTGCGAAAAGCCAAACACAAAGAAAGAATTTTAAAAGTAGCAAGAGAAAAGCATCAAGTCTCATATAAAGGGAATCCCCATTCAAATAACAGCATATTTATCACCAGAAACTTTATAGGCTGGGAGAGAATGGGATGATATATTCAAAACATAGCACAGTGGATGCCTCAACCCTACTGCCAGGATTATATCCAAAAGACACACACACACACATACAAATTACTGCAGTGAGAAGAAACAAAAAACTGAAAGAAAGTTTCACAATTTGATCCAACCTGTTTTAGAAAACGCTTTGGCAAGTTGCTCAAAATGTTAAATATTTAGTCACTAGATGTCCCAGCAATTCTACTACAACATCTATACACAAGAGAATTAAAAATATATGTCCACACAAAAACCTGTACATGAATGTTTAAAGCAGCATTATTCAAAATAGCCAAAAAGTGGAAGTAATTCAAATCCTCATCAACCAATGAATAGATTAAAAAACTGTGGTATAACTACACGATGGAATATTATCTGGCCATAAAAAGAAAGGAAGCACAAATACATGCCATAACATGGATGAACTTTAAAAACATTATGTGAAATTCATTGAATGAAGGAAGCCAGACACAAAAGACCACACATTGTATGATTCCATTCATACGAAATGTCCAAAATTAGCAAATCCATAAAAACAGAAAGATTTGTGGTTAGCAGGGGTTAGGGATAGCAAGAGTGGAGAGTAAATGTCAATGGGCATGGGAGGTTTAAAAAGGGGGATAGGTAATCATGATAGTTGTACACCACTATAAATAAACTAATAACCAGTGAATTGTATACTTTAAGAGGATGAATTTTATAGTATGTAGATTATATCTCAACAAAATTATTATATGTAAAAATGAGCAAAACATTTGAATGGGTACTTCACAAAAGAGTACAACTAAATGATTAACACATGAAAAGACATTCAACTTCATTAGTCATCAGCGTTATGTGATTTAAAACCATAATGAGATATTACTACACATCAACCAGGTGGCTAAAATAAAAAGGACAAAAAATACTAAGTGTTAGTGAAGATACAGAACAGGGGTCAGCAAACTAGGATGCATGATCTGTTTTTCTAAATAAAGTTTTACTGAAACACAACCATGCTCACTCATTCTATTGTCTGCAGTTTTCATTCTACAATGGCAGAGCTGAGAATCTGCCACAAGTCCACATGGCCTGTAAATCCTAAAATATCTACTCTTTAGCTCTTTAATATCTGACCCCCATGCTTGATGTAGAGCAACCAAAACTCTTATACACTACTACTGGGGTTATAAATTAGTACAACCACTATGGAAAACTATTTGGCAGTATCTACTATAACTGCATGTTTACATACACTATATACCTTGTGCATTAGTCTCCTGTGGCTGATGTAACAAATTACCACAGTCTCAGTGACTTAAAACAACAAAAATTTATTCTCTTGCAGTTCTGGAGGCCAGAAGTCTGAAACCAAGGTATCGCCTGGACCACACCTACTCCAAAGGCTCTAGAAGAGAATCCATTCCTGGTCTTGTCCAGCTTCTGATGGCTATCAACATTCCTCAGTTTGTGGCTGTATCACTTCATCTTTACATTGCCTTCTTCCCCTCTATGTGTTTCTATTCTCCTCCTGACCTTTTTTTATAAGAACACTCATGATGGCATTTAGGGCCCACCCGAATAATCCAGGATAATCTGCTTATCTCAAAATTCTTAATTCAATTACATCTGCAAGGACCTTTTTGCCAAGTAAGGTACATTCACAGGCTCCTGACATGAGAAAATGGGCATGTTTTGGGGAGCCATTATTGACCTACCAATAATTCCACTCCTCAGTATGTAGGGTCACCAAAACATAAAACGCATTGAGTTGTAAACTTGTGACTGATTACTTTTTCCTGTGTGTATTTATAGTTCAATGAAAAGAAAAGGAAAACCCTATGGTCCTTTTTGTATATTATTAGTTAATATCTAAAAGTTTTCACTGTAAGTGTAAATAGTTAGGAAGGATGTAAGGTAATTTTCAGCATAATTTTTAAAGATATTTTTAAGAAAAATTATTATTCACACCTTCAAATCTACCCAATGGAATGTAAATATTGTAATAATTTGATACCCACCCACCATTGTTTCTTTTCAGAAAATAACAAGATCTTCAGAAATGCATATTATTTTTATTTCTCCTATGATGTGATTTTTCATTTCACTTCTCCCACTGCATTAAATCTGAGTGCATTATACTTTTATGTTTGATCATATCATTAATCATCCTATCATAATTCTTTTAAACAAAAGTATGATAAATTTAATATATTAACTTACTGTGGCCATAAGGCTCAGAGTATTAAAAAAAGTTCTTCTGAGTCAAGTTGTCATTACAATTATTACTATCCAATTGAGCAAATAGCATAAATATAATAAAACTTACATAGATATTGAACATAAGAAAAATTTTATCAGCAATGTACAGGCATACCTTGTTTTATTGTGCTAAAGCTTTACTATGCTTTACAGATATTGTGTTTTTGCAAATTGAATGTCTGTAGCAACTCTGCATCAGTGCCATTTTTCCAACAGCATGTGCTCACTTCACATCTATGTGTTACATTTTGGTAATTCTTGCAATATTTCAAACTTTTTCATTATTATTATTATGTCTGTTATGGTGATCTGTGATCAGTGATCTTTGATGTTACTACTGTTAACCAAGCCCATAGAAACTGACGAACTTAATAAATGTTGTGTATGTTCTGAATGCTCCACCAATCCACCATTCCCACATCTCTCTCCCTTACCTCAGACTTGTAGCATGGTTTGCTGAATATTTTAAGCCCACTGTAGATATCTACTACTCAGGAAAAAAGATTCCTTTCAAAGTATCACTACTCACTGACCATGCCTCTGGTCATCAAACAGCTCTAATGGAGATATACAAGGAGATTAATGTTGTTTTCATGCCTGCTAACACAACATCCATTCTGCAGCCTATTAATCAAAGAGTAATTTCAACTTATAAATTATTAAAAAAATACATTTTATTTCTGCCACAAATGGTGACTCTTCTGTTGGATCTGGGCAAAGTCAATTAATTGAAAAAATTCTGGAAAGGATTCACCATTCTAGATGCCATCAAGAACATTCATGATTCATGGGAGGTAGTAAAAATATCAACATTAACAGTAATTTGCAAGAAGTTGTTTCCAGACTTCAGTAAAGGAAGTCACTCAGGATGTGTGGAAACAGCAAGAGAACTAGCATTAGAAGTGGAGCCTGAAGGTGTGACTGAATTGTTGTAATCTCATGATAAAACTTGAATTGATGAGGACTTGCTTTTTATGGATGAACAAAGAAGCAGTTTCTTAAGATGGAATCTATTCCTGGTGAAAATACTGTGAACATTGTTGATATGACAACAAAGGATCTAGAATATTACACAAATTTAGCTGATAAAGCAGAGGCAAGTTTTGAGACAACAGACTCCAATCTTGAAAGAAGTCCTACTAGGAGTAAAATGCTATCAAAGAGCATCACATGCTACAGAAAAGTCTTTCTTGGAAGGAAGAGTCAATCAAGGCAAACGGCATTGTGTTGTCTTATTTTAAGAAATTCAGCCTGGGGTGGTGGCTCAGGCCTATAATCCTAGCACTCCAGGAGGCTAAGGCAGGAGGATCGCTTGAAGTCAGGAGTTGGAGACCAACCTGAGCAACCTGAGACCCCATCTCTACTGAAAATAGAAAAAATTATCCGGGCATGGTGGCACATGCCTGTAGTCGCAGCTACTTGGAAGGCTGGGCTTAAGCCCAGAACTTCGAGGTTGCTGTGAGCTAGACTGATGCCACAGTGCTCTAGCCTGGGCAACACAGTGAGACTCTGTCTCAAAAGAAAAAAGAAAAGAAAAGAAATTGCCACAGCCACCCTAACTTTTAGCAACCACTGCCCTGATCAGTCAACAGCTATCAACATCAAGGCAAGACCCTCCACCAGCAAAAAGCTTACAACTTGACGAAGGCTCAGATGATCATTTGCATTTTTTTAGGAATAAAGTGTTTTTAAATTAAGGTATGTACACTATTTTTTAGACACAATGCTATTGTGCACTTAGACTATAATATAGTTTGAACATAACTTTTATATGTACTGGGAAATGAAAAAAAATTTGTGACTTGCTTTATTGCAGTGTTCTGGGACTGAACTCACAATATCTCTGAGGTATGCCTGTTATCTCCTAATGAGGCAAATGTGGCTTTTATTTAACAAATCTATCTATGCACTTACAGATAGTATTAGTCATTGTACAAAATCAATCCTTTTTTATATTTTTAAACATAAGCTCTGAGAAAGCCTATTTACATAAATAAGTAGACAGGAAAAGTAACCATTTTGTTATGGCAACCTCACATAATTCTTTGCTCTCCAGAGTTATAAGCCAAATATCTCAGTGATTTATCATTAAAAATTACTTCTAATTATCTATTAGATACATTAGGTCCTTCTTCAATTTTGTTTAAAGAAACCACCTAAATTGAGAAAAGATTTGTGGCCAATGATTTGAATCATTCACTTTCTCAACACCAGCACCAATTTTCCTTCCATGCATCATAGTAAGATTAGGAATGAATGCAAAGAAAACCAATTCTATTTAACTATGGTTATCAATATAGTTTTAACAATTAATGGCATAGTATTAAATATGTTTCAGTGTAAATGCATGAAATAAAAGATCAGACAGCAGGTCAAATAACTCATAATTTCACATAGTGAGCAAAAAATATCTCTAAATGCCACAATGTGAATGACAGTATCTGTGATTTCTATGGTGACAAAGGTACAGGTAGTGTTACCAGTACTGTGATTTCTATTGGTCACATAGTCACAGGTGCTGATAATATTACTGAGGTTTGTGA
Source organism: Microcebus murinus (assembly GCF_040939455.1). Lineage (NCBI taxonomy): Eukaryota > Metazoa > Chordata > Mammalia > Primates > Cheirogaleidae > Microcebus > Microcebus murinus. The sequence goes on along the minus strand of NC_134117.1, from coordinate 26,812,708 downwards.
TTGCTCTCATAATTGAAGAAGATGCTAAAATTTATTTATATGTTAGACAATCCAAAGATAGGATTTTCTTTCCACCTTCATTCAGGGACCATCAGAATTCTAGGGTAAAGAACTCCTGGCTTAATGGAAGGATGAAGGGAATGATGGAGAAGAGAATGACAGAGAAGAGATGCAGCTAGGGGAGGGGTGCAAAGAGAGGAGAGGAAGAAGGGAAATAGGACAGGTAGAAGGAACGGAATGAGGGCAAGCAAGCAAGAAATAGATCTCTGGGCTCAGGCTGAGCAAATAAAGCTTGGAGATTCATAGCCAGTACTGTAGTTGTCCTATGGTGATTTTATATTAATATTTTATAACAACTAGGTTCTTCAGTTGAGTCCTAACCACTAATCTCTTCCTCTGTTCCACAGATAGGGTCACCGGGTTACAGCAACTGCAAGTTCAAACACAACCTGTATTTTCCGCCGACTTTCCTAACGGTGAGTGTAAATCTATAACAACATCTTCACAGCCATATCCCACTCTTGTGTTCTCAGTCCCCACCCCCTTAATTAGCAGGGAGTCCACATTTTCTCAGGATACCACCTCCCCATTAATTCCTCTAGGAGTCCTCAAAGAGAGGGCTGCTCACCTATCTTCTCAGGCATCACCTGCTGCTCTCCAACACTCAGCCCCGTGTCTCTCAGCCCGGCGTCGGGCGTCGCTACCATCAGCCTCTGTCCAACCAACACCAGGACGTTTCACCATTGCTGGTCGTGGAAAATAATCTCCTCTGGCTCCCTCTTGTTTGTAGGTAGAGCTTTCTCGCCCCTCTGTCATCAGTCATCGGTTTTCTCTTTTCTCCTCCACCCTCTGCCCCTCGGAGGGCACAGGCCCGCGACCGCCCGGGGTCGCTGCTCCCAACGCCAGCCCGCCGAGGTCAGGCCGGCTCTTGGGCCCGGGGCCCTTTCCTCTCAGGGACTCCCGTCAGGAGACCACCGTTCTTCCGCAGGCTCTGTCTGCTCAGGTCCGGAGTTCTGAGGTGTTCCAGTCACGGAAAGGCAGGACAGAAGCGGAACACGTGCTGGAGGGTCGCCGCTCTGACAATGACCTGTGAGGGAGTTCCCGAACTTTCCAGGAGCCTTTGGAAGCTCCCGAAGGATCACGGCTGTGAGGAGGCTCCGCCGGCGGTCCCGGCTGAGGGGTAGCACCCTACGCGGGGTTCGCGGACGCCCCCTAGGGACGGTGTGGCCGCCGCAGCCTCCCACCTGGCGGCCAAAATACTAGCACTCCAGCGAAGAACCGCAGCTGAGGGGAAAACCCTCCCAGCGAAACAGCCCCGGATCCCACCTGTCCCGCATCTTTGTCTCCCTTTCTCCTCAGTATTTCCACTGCCATTGAGTTCTTTCTCGGTTGTGCTTGGAATCGCTCCCTGAAGAGATACAAACAGAAAAAATAACTGCAGTATTCCCTTCCCAACCGCCAGTGTTAAAGAACTCCAGAGTAGACTACCCAAGTACTAAAGTTTTAAATTTTCTGTTCATTTCTACAAAAAATATATTTCCAATGCTTACCCTGTGGCAGACGCCGGAGATAAAGTAACACATAAAATGATCATAGTTCTTGAAATCATAGAATGCAAATTCTTGCCAAGAAGGTAGATAAAGAAACTGGCAGTTATAATATAATGGATAAATTATATGTCGGAAGAAGAACAAGAATCTATGGGAACATAGAGCAGGGGCTTCTGACCCGGACTTGGAGAACCATGAAACGCTTCTTGAGAAACTTCAAAGCTGAAACCTGAAGGATAAATAGGGAGGGGTTTTCTAAGCCAAGGAGAGTGGACAGAGAAAGTTTGAGGCAGAGGCCACAGCATGTAGCAAAGACTGATGACAAGAGAAAGCATGGCTCGTGGGAGACACTGAAAGAAATTCAATGTGGCTGAATGTGGGGTCATTGCAGGGAAGTAGTCAAGAATATTGGCCCTGGGCTGGGGCGGTGGTTAACGCCTATAATCCCAGACTTTTGGGAGGCTGAGATGGAAGGATCACTTGAAGCCAGGAGTTCCAAACCAGCCTGGGCAACATAGCAAGACCTTGTCTCTTAAAAAAAAAATTAAATTAGCTGGGGGTGATGGCACACACCTGTGTTCCCAGCTAGTCTCACCTACTCGGAAGGCTGAGGCAGGAGGATCACTTGAGCCCAGGAGTTTGGTGTTGGGGGAGAGCTATGGTGACACCAATAGACTCTAGCCCATGTCTCAAAAAGAAATGTTGCCAATGGAAGTAGTCTAGCTGGGTTCAAATCCCACTTACTACTATTGAGAAGCAACATGATGAAGCCAAAGGCTGGAGAAGGCAGCTGGTGAAAAACTTTGATTAGCCATGTTAAGGGGTTTGTACTGTATGCTAAGAATAAAGAGAGCCACTGGAAGGCCTTAAGCAGGGGATTAATGTAATCAGATTTATGTTTTATAAATATTTCTCTCTGCATTGTGAAGAATGAAGGAGAGAAACAAAGCAAAACTGGAGTCAGGGAAAACAGGCTTGAAGAAGCCAAGGCCACCATGAGTGAACCATGAGTGAACCAATGAAACCCCTCAAATATATATATTCATTCCTGCTGAAAAAACAGTGAAGGCAGTTAATATTAGTATTCACTTATGTGAATAATAACAATATGTCTAAATAATTTCAATTTACATCCTTGTTTGCTGAAAACTTTTGGATGCTTGGAAATTTGTTTTTCTTAGTTACAGATAATCTGCAAACTAAGATGCTGTCCCTATTGGCTCCTCCATCTAAGTATGTCTTTCTGATTTTATAACACAAGGTTGTCATTGACTCTCATATCCATAGCATATCCACAGGTTCCACAGAGACAACGTCACTTGGATATGCAATACAGGAAGGCCTTCAGCACACTTTAGTCAGTTTGTTTTGCCTAGCTAAATAGGTATTTCTTAATCCTCTCACCAAAACACAGGATTATAGGTCTTGTTTTATCCCATGATAAACAAGTTTGTGCCAAGGGACATGCCCTCAACTCCTCTTACACCAGCCCAGTTCCCCGCCTCCTAACAGACCAGAAAACAAGTCCTTGTTTTACTTCCTTCTAGCTTCCTATGCCTCTCCCAAGGCTGTATCACAAAAAGCTCAAATCTTGTTCTGCCATGTTTTACCTCCTGTTTTTGTTCTCGTTCCCTTTCCTCATTATACCCAAAAGGAATGACTCAAGATCACACATTCTTAAATATGGAGGCAAATTTTTATTCACTAGAATGTCTCATAGGATAATATCAGGTAACTATCCAAGTAATTAATCCATTGCCTGCTCTCCAGACCCTGAGCAAGTCATACTGATGAGATGCAAATCCTGACTCTACCACTTACCTGATGTGTAACCTTGGTCAGGTTATATTTAGCCTCACTGCACCTCAGTTTCTCCATCTGTAAAGTGGAAATAATAGTACCCCATCTCATAGGGTTACTGTGAGAGTTGAATGAGTTGATACATGTAAAACCCTAAATAAAGTCAGGAATATTGCAGTAACTCAATGTTACTATTACTACATGTTAGGAACTGGGAGCATAGAAATGAGTGAGATAGAAAAGGTCCTTGCTTTCTTGGACTTTACATCCTAACGGGGGGTGGGGGGTGGGGGGTGGGGGAGGGGCGGAATAATAAGCAAGCCATTAAAGATAATTACAAACTGTGATAATGTTATAAACAGAATGAAGGAGTGAGGATGGAGACCTTAGATAAGCTAAAAATGAGAAGGAAACAACAATGCAAGAAGCTAGAGGAATAAACACCAAATGCAAAGACCATGAGGTTGGAAAGAGTTTAGAGAGTTCCATAAACAGTAGGGAGGCAATGTGACTGAAATTTGGTGAGCTCAGAGGAGAGTGGTAGCAGCTAAAGCCAAGGTTTAAGCAAAGGCCAGATTCAGCAGGACTGTGTGCACCCTGTTAAGAGGCTGGATTTATTCTAAATGCCATGGGAAGCCAATGAAGGGTTTTAAGCAGGTAAATAATATTATCAGGCCTATGTTTGAATAAGACCCTTTCTAGATCTCTGTGGAAGAGCAACCTCCCCAGCTAACAAAATTTAAGCACTGCCCAGGAACTTAAAGTTCATGAAAATTCATCTCCAGAGTCCCTCCCAGCTCCAACAATCAGTGGTTCTGTGCTGAAATTGAAATGAAGAGACCTTTGATTTTGTTAATTTCTCAGCAACACATTTTAAGTTCAGAGTTTCATTATTTCTTTTTCCCTTTGTGCCAGTGGTTTTGAATAGTTAAGTCATATCAAATAAACACTTTTAATTGTTCTTGTTTCTTCCCTCCAAATTCCCAAATACTAATCAACAATTTTCTGTTAATGAAGTGTCCAAAACTAAAAATAGCATCCCAGGTGCTATCTCACTAGAGCCAAACAGAAAGAGCCATTATCTCCCTGCTTTATGACAAGAGGCCAGTGTCATATTTTTCTCACAATATTATACATCTGACATGTATCTAATTTGCCGTTTAGCATCACCCTTGGGCTTCTTACAGCTATTACTATTTTCCAGGTGTTGCCCTCTCCACGAAAAATTTTCTTTCCAATTACTTTTCCCCAGATGCCTCTATTTGGAATTTTTCCAAGTTGAGTGTCATTCTCTTTGCCATATTGTTAATGTTTTATATAATTTCTTTGGCTTTCCTGGTGTTTGCAACATGTCTTCTTTTAGGGTCATCTGAAAATTTCATTAACATGGTTGTGGACAGGATGTAGCTAAAAGAGAATTCCTGAGGGACTCATCTTCTGCTCCCTTATTAGCTAGGTACTCATTCTAGAAATGGAGAAAGAACCCCTTCATCAAAAGGAGAATTCACCTCTGCCTTTTTCTTACACACATTCTTTCTCTCTTAAAACTGTTCTCATTTCCCTGAACCTCTCTCTCTCAAAAAACAAACAAACAAAAAAAACCCCCCACAAAACTCCTTGCCATGAATAAAACTTCTATCTCAGGGGTCCCAAACTGGGACCCCTGATAACAAACATGATACCCTGGGGTTCACACAAACCCCTTGCAATTGTATTCGCATTGTTACCTCCTTGAGTAGATATGCAGTTTTCTAATGAAAATGCCCATAGATTTTATTAGAATCTCATGGGAGTGTGGAAACCCAAAAAAGGTTAAGACCCATGGTTTTATGCCATTGTTTCTCAAAGAGTGAGCCAACATCAGCTGTACTGAAATCACATGAGATGCTTATTAAAATGCAGATTCTTGGGTCTTATTCCAGAAACACGAATGGACATGGAGACAGGAATGTGCATTTTATTTATTTATTTATTTTACTGATGCATAATAGGTGTACATAGCTTCAGCATATATGTTACAAATTTAATATATTAATATAATTTGTAAAGATCAAATCAGTGTACTTAGAATATCCATAACCTTATTTATTTTTTTCTCTGTGCTAGAAACATTCAAATTATTCTTTCCTAGCTATTTTCAAATGTAAGAATGTGCATTTAAAAATTAAATGTTAATTATTTTTGAGTGAGGAATGTATGTTAATTGTACAAAATTTAGAAGGTCAAAAAGCTAAAATCTCTCTCCTATCCCTATTCTCTAGGTACCAGTTTCTTTTCAGAGGGGCAACCACTGTTACCAGTTTTCTGGGGGTTTTTTTGTTTTTGTTTTTTTTTTTGAGACAGAGTCTTGCTCTGTTGCCCCAGCTAGAGTGCCGTGGCATCAGCCTGGCTCACAGCCACCTCAAACTCCTGGGCTCAAGTGATCCTTGTGCCTCAGCCTCCTGAGTAGCTGGGACTACAGGCATGTGCCATCATGGCTAGCTAATTTTTTCTATTTTTGATAGAGACAGGATCTCGGTCTTGCTCAGACTGGTCTCCTGAGCTCAAACGATCTGCCTGCCTCAGCCTCCCAGAGTGCTAGGATTACAGGCGTGAGCCACCGTGCTCAGCCTATTTTTTTTTATTTTTATTTTTTTTTTTTTTTAGAGATGAGGTCTTGCTATGTTGCCCAGGCTAGTCTCGAATTCCTGACCTCAAGCAGTCCTCCCACCTCAACCTCCCCAAGTAGCTGGGATTACAGGCACCAGTCACTTCACCTGGCTTCCGTATATTCTTTTAGAATCTGCAAAAAAAAAAAAAAAAAACAAAGCTAAACAAACAAAATAAAAACCTCCCCAGGTGATTTATATAAATTTTTTACACAGTCAAATTTGAGAATCATAATCATTGCTCTATAAAGGAAAAGAATAAATGTTTAACTGCATTAAAGATTATCTCAATCAGACTGACTTTTCTCCTCTACCCATCTGAGAACTCAATTATCCTGAAAACAACAGTCAGACCAATCACATATGAACAACTTTCAACCTTTTCATCCCCTCTCAGTAAAGAAAACATCTTCATTATTTTTTTCTGTTTGGCTAGAGGTTATCACCTCTGCTTCCAGCTCTCTGGTACCCCACACTGGATTGCTTGTTTCAGGTGCTGAATAAAGTGATTAGCTAGTGGCCCAAGTGGGATTGACTTTATGACTGCCTAGATGCTGGGGATTAATCATTCTCTCAGTAAACAACCCATACCTCCCTACCCTAAGCAGGAGCTTCTCTTGTTAACTGATAATATAAACACCTGTATCTCAAAAATGCTGTGCACACAATTAATTGTTGTGAGCTTTAACAAGTCCAGGCTACCTTACATCTGCTCTGCTGGTAGGTTTAGAAGCAGCCAACTCTAGACCATGGAATGGAAGCTATATGTCCATGCTTCTTTCTGAGTTGAGACCAGAGATTCAAGCAGAATAAAGCATGGGTTCATATTTTCAGATATGAAGCACTGTTGAACGTGGAATGTCCTACGAAAGAGAGCAGATGTATCTTAAATGCCATCCCAAAACTTTAGCCCCCAATTTCACACCTGAAAGTTTAACATGGATGAAGAGAGACACAAAGTTGCTAGGAATCAAAGACATTCAAATTTAAACAATGAGATAGCACTTTACACCCACCACATTAGCCAAATTGGAAAATGAATATACTAAGTGTGGGCTAGGATATAGGAAAACAGGAAACCTTAGGCAGTACTGGTGGAGAGTAATCTGGCAGTTCTGAGTGAGTATATGCACTATGACCCAATAGTCCCACAGCAGCTACATCAGGAATTGCCTCACAGGTCCAATGCAGTCCTGGTCAAGGATTTCACTGTGGCTCTACTTGTAGTAGAGGGAAGTTGATGGTAATCTACATGTTCATTTCTGAGGGAATGGGTAAAAATAATATTCAGGCTATTCAACATGAAATATCATGCAGCATTTTATGTATTTTTATTTTTATTTTTTTTGAAATAGAGTCTCACTTTGTTGCCCAGGCTAGAGTGAGTGGCGTGGCGTCAGCCTAGCTCACAGCAACCTCAAACTCTTGGGCACAAGCGGTACTACTGCCTCAGCCTCCTAAGTAGCTGGGACTACAAGCATGCGCCACCATGCCCGGCTAACTTTTTCTATATATATTCTTGGCCAATTAATTTCTTTCTATTTATAGTAGAGACAGGGTCTCGCCCTTGCTCAGGCTGGTTTCCAACTCCTGACTTTGAGTGATCCGCCCACCTTGGCCTCCCAGAGTGCTAGGATTACAGGCGTGAGCCACCGTGCCCGGCCCATGCAGCATTTTAGAAATGCCAAACCTGGCAACATGAACAGATCTTACAAACATAGAGTTGTGTGAAAATGTAAGAAACATGACAAGTTCTGTAGCACATTTTGTGAAAAATTAAAAACACACTCAATAGTAGATTACAGATTAGTGGTTGCTGGAGGTTTAGGGCAAGAAATAGAAAGTGAATGTTAATGGTTTCAGAGTTTCTTTTAGGGGTGATGAAAATGTTCTGGAATTAGATATTGTTGCACAACTTTGTGAATATACTGAAAATCACTGAATTGTATACTTTATTTTTATTTATTTATTATTTTTTTATTTTTTTGAGACAGAGTCTCGCTTTGTTGCCCAGGCTAGAGTGAGTGCCGTGGCATCAGCCTAGCTCACAGCAACCTCAAACTCTTGGGCTCAAGCGATCCTCCTGCCTCAGCCTCCTGAGTAGCTGGGACTACAGGCATGCGCCACCATGCTCGGCTAATTTTTTCTATATATATTAGTTGGCCAATTAACTTCTTTCTATTTATAGTAGAGATGGGGTCTTGCTCTTGCTCAGGCTGGTTTCTAACTCCTGACCTCGAGTAATCCGCCCGCCTTGGCCTCTCAGAGTGTTAGGATTACAGGCGTGAGCCACCATGCCCAGCCTGAATTGTATATTTTAAAAGGGTAAATTTTATGGTATGTGAATTATATCTCAATAAAAGAAAAACATGCATAAACCAATACTAAGTGTTTTATAATGCATACATATTTAAGGACATAGCAATATTAGAGTGGCTGTCTGAAGGGAGAGGGGATGGGAATGGGGAATAGGATGGGGTGGGGGAGGCCTTTCACAGTCCATGATGATAATGTACCATCAACTATCGACTGATGAAGATGATTAACTCAATCCTCTATGCCTGTAGTAAAACCAACAAATAAACACTATTGACGCCAACAACTGAGGGTGGGGGGAGGGAAGGAAAAAGAAAAAGATGTTTATAGCTCTAATGAGGGAAAATACTTTTGCTATAATGATAGATAAAACAAAACAGAATACCTCAATTATAGGAACATTGTTAAGTGCAGCTATGTAAAATGATGTATATAAATGAGCAAAAGTACAACAAATAGCTTTAATGTAGTATAATATAAAATAGTGAGGTGTATTAGCAGTGTCTCAGCCATCAATTGTATAATCTTGGCCACCAATGTACTTAATCTCTCTGTAGCTCAGCTTCCTCATATAAAATGGAAATGATAATACCTACTTCCAAAAGTTCTTACCAGAATTAAATGAGTTAACTTATGCCTAATACATAATAAGCCTTCTGTAAGGGTTACCTGGTATTATTATTTTCCTAACTTTTTAAATTGTAGGCTCTGTACTCAGACTGTATATCCAACTGGGCTCCACTACCCATTAATCAGGTGACTTTCACAAAGTCACTCAATCAGAGCCTCAATTTTCTCCTCTATTGTGAGGATTGAAAGGAATAATGTACTTGACACATAATAAACACTCAGTAAATGTTAACAGATTATATTACTAGGAATATTAGTAATACATTGTCATGGTTTTAAAAGTAGTATAAAAAGGAATAGAAAACAAAATATAGAATTTTTCATGTTCTTCCTAGTATATAAATTCTTCCATTTTCATAAGATTTCCATTTTTAGAGACAATATTCCTGGGCCCTCCTCTCTAGATGAGTCCCTAAGTGTAACCACCTTCCTGACATTTTGAACATCTATCTCCTTCATAGGAATAATTAATTAATTAATTGCATAGATAAGCACTTTCTGGTTCATGTCTGTCTTCCTCAGTAGAACCTAGGCTCCGAGACAGCAAGGATAGTGTCAGATATGCCCAATATCCAGCACAGAGCCTGGTACTTCATTGATTAACATATATTTATGGAATAGATGAATATGAAATAAAATAAAAACATTTAACATGTACATTCTGAAATATTATAGTTATGATATTAGAGGAAAGCAATGTTAATAATTCCTCCATCTCTCTGAAAAGTGAGGAAGTGCCCATCTTATAAGCTAGGAAGACAGTGAACATTCAGATTCTGGGGAGCTATTTTTGGCAGCTCTTTCTTATGACAATCACACTGTCTGAACCTGTCCCCAGGAATCCTTTCAGTTACAGCAGAGCTCTGGAAACCCAGTACTTTTCCAGAACCTCCTGCCAGTAAAAGGAAAAGTACTCAGTCTCTCTAGATTATCTTCATCCAGTGTACATTAGCCCCTACTCACTGACTCATCAAAGGGTAGGGACCTTAAAACTGTCTTGCATTTCACAAATGAGGAAATGGGCCTAGAAAAGTGAATTGATTTCCCAAGCCTATCACTTGTTAATAATAGAGCTGATGCAATTGGAAATAGGATTATTCTTATAGTTCTCTTTCTCAAAAAATATATAATACATATATAATATATATGATTAAATCATGTTTATTAAAGAATTGTTATTACATTGGAGAAAAAGCTCTTGGTATATTAAGTGACAGAAGACTAGAATTATATATAATATCTATTCAATTATAAAATATATAAATATATGCAGCATACTGTATGTGTGTGTATATTTCTCAATTATTTATCCATGTAGAAAATAAAAAAGGAGTATGCCAAAATATTAGCAGTGTTTATCTCTAGTTGGTGGGATTATAGTTTATTTTTATTTTGTTTTTCAACATTAAAATCTATTTTTAATAAGTATGTAATACTTCATAATAAGAAATTTAGGTTTTTTAATTCCTGCTCTAATATTTTTGAAAGGGTTATTTTGGTCAATTCTACCAGATAGAGGGAGCATCAACCTAGAATACAAAGAAGTTGTATTGTAATGTCATGTAACCTGATCTCTAAAATGGGTATAATTATATCTAGTTCACAGAGCTCTTGTGTATATGAAGTAATAAATACAAAATTCCTTTGTAAGTCTAAAGCTTGATAAAGGCATTAGTTGGTATTGTAATGATGATAAAGTTCTGTAGCCTACAAGAGGTAGGAGAATCCTGAGGATAACAGGTATCTTTGTGCTGAGGAGTTTAGGTAGGAAGGGAGAAAAGTCGAAGTGTCACGAAAGAATAAGAACTTTTTTGCCAACACTTAAGAAAAATTATCATATGGTTAACCCCAGTTCTCTCTTTCCCCTACACTTCCAATAAATGCTTTAATGTTCCCTCTTCAGATTGAACCTCCCTTCTGTTTCTTAAGCAGCCCATGCAAGAAGCAGCTTGCAATGGACAAGGTCTAGCATATTCTAAGGCAATGGCAGGTTGTTTCACATACCCTGCAGAAAGGAAAAAGCAACCCATGTAAGAATGTGACCAGCAGCCTACCTTACTAAGACCTATCCAGTCCCAAACCAGGAAGAAGCTATTTCCACTCCAGGTCATAAGAGTTTGTTATGAAAAAAGGTAACTTTTAGCTGGGATCATTTGTATTAGGCTTTATCCTTTGCAAGACTTTCTGGGCCAGAGTCTTTGGAGTCTCACAAATGCCATAGAAAATAAGATGTCACACATAGCAATGATTTTTTTTTACATTAGTCACTGGTGCCAAAGGTAATATGTGAAATTATTGTTACTTTTATATTTTATCCCAGAAATAAAAACTTATGTTCTCACAAAGACCTTTTTATTTATAGCTACTTTGTTATTTTTTTTTTTTTTTTTTTTTTTTGAGACAGAGTCTCGCTTTGTTGTCCAGGCTAGAGTGAGTGCCGTGGCGTCAGCCTCGCTCACAGCAACCTCAAACTCCTGGGCTCGAGCGATCCTTCTGCCTCAGCCTCCCAAGTAGCTGGGACTACAGGCATGCACCACCATGCCCGGCTAATTTTTTTTATATACATATCAGTTGGCCAATTAATTTCTTTCTATTTATAGTAGAGACGGGGTCTCGCTCTTGCTCAGGCTGGTTTTGAACTCCTGACCTTGAGCAATCCGCCCTCCTCGGCCTCCCAGAGAGCTAGGATTACAGGCGTGAGCCACCGCGCCCGGCCTACGTTGTTATATTGATAAAAGCTGGAAATAACTCAAATGTTCTTTACCTGATAAATGGACAAATTGTGATACATCCGTATAATAGAATGCTACTCAGATGGCTGAACCCAAAGGGATAAACTACTGATAAACACAAAACACAGATAAATCTTAAATACATTATGCTAACTTAGTAAGGGAAGTGAGACCCAAAACAGGCTACTTACTTTATTATTCCATTTATATGACATTCAGGAAAAGAAAACTATAGGGAAGAACAGGTCAGTAATTTGCAGAGGATGGGATGGAGGGAGGGGTTGGCTATAGCAGGATAGTAAGAGAATCTGGGGGGAAGGATGATGAAACTATTTTTAATTGTGGTGGTTACAAGTATATGCATTTGTCAAAACTCATAGAACAGTATACCAAAAAGTGAATTTTACTATATAATTTTGAAAAATAGATGCATAAAATAAAAATAATGTAATATAGGCCCATGGTAAATTCAAATAATAAATGGAATTCAGTAAAACAAAATCTTCCAGATCTTTCTGGTGATAGAATAGATCTGTATTTTGATTGTAGTGATGGTTATATAAATTCACATGTGATAAAATGACGTAACATTATGCACCAATCTCAATTTCCTGCTTTTCATATTGTACTATAGTTAGGATGTAACCATTGCGGGAAACTAAATGAAGGGTATGGGGATCTCTCTGTTTTATCTTTGCAGCTTCCTGTTAATCTAAAATTTTTTAAAAGTCTCAACCAAACTTCCAGACTCTAATCCTACTTCCCAGAGGTAAACACGGCCACAAGTTTCTTGTGTATCTTCTGCGTTTTAAAATGCATATGTATGTGTGTGTATATATACAAATTTATACAAAAGTACTTTTAATAAAAATGGTAGACTATTATACATGCTACTCTGCACCTTGCTATTTTTCTACAATTACTTAGATTTTTCCATATCACACATATAGATCAACCTCATTCTTTTTTATTGCTGCATAATATCCCATTGCATAGTCATGTCATGATTTATTTCAACCGTTTCTTATTGATAGACATTTGGATCTTAAGAAACTGAACTTAAATAATTTGGAAATTTTTATAATATGAAAAGGTCAGCTGGAGTTGACACCAAACACTACAAGTTTTCAGATTCAAGACTTGCCTCCATACTATCTCTTGGCCAGAAGGGGGAATGCAAGTGGCAGGAGTAGAAGCATAAAACTGGGAAATTTTCCGGACCAATGGGGAAGCAGTGGGGAAGTAGTGGGGCCGGCAGGGAATTACTGCCGGGTAGGAGCTCGCAGAGGCGCCTTATTGCTGAAGTAGGAGGCCATCTCCAAGCCAAGCCTTCCCCAGGCTGCAGCTCAGACACACCGAACTGTGTACCGGCTGCACACTGTGCCATGATGCGTGGCCATCTCCAACACTCAGCAGGGGCCCCCAGCCCAGACAAGATCTGAATCCCCACCGCCTCCAGCTGGGGGCATACACGTGGTGACCTGCCTGGGGCTGGGTTCCCGGCTCCGGCTCCTCCTCCCTCCAGCTCTTGCTCTGCTTTCTGCAGTATCACGTGCAGCCGTGCCGGGTGCAGGATGGCGGCGGCGGCGGCGGCAGCGGCAGCGGTGGGTGTCAGGCTCCGGGACTGCTGCAGCCGGGGCGCTGTGCTCCTGCTCTTCTTTTCTCTTTCTCCCCGGCCCCCGGCTGCTGCTGCTTGGCTTCTGGGCCTGAGGCCCGAAGACACCGCTGGAGGCCGCGTGTCTCTGGAGGGGGGCACCCTGCGTGCGGCCGAAGGCACCAGCTTCCTCCTGCGAGTCTATTTCCAGCCGGGATCCGAGGCGCCAGCCGCGCGGGTGCCCGCACCCACCGTCTCCCCGGGGGAGAACGGCACAGGCGACTGGGCTCCGCGGCTAGTATTTATTGAGGAGCCCCCGGGGGGCAGCGGCGTGGCGCCCAGTGCGGTACCCACGCGGCCTCCGGGACCGCAGCGCTGCCGTGAGCAGAGTGACTGGGCATCGGACGTGGAGGTCCTGGGGCCTCTGCGCCCCGGGGGTGTGGCGGGCTCAGCCCTGGTCCAGGTGCGGGTGCGGGAGCTGCGCAAGGGCGAAGCAGAGCGGAGCGGCGCGGGAGGTGGCGGGAAGCTCTTCTCGCTGTGCGCCTGGGATGGGCGCGCTTGGCACCACCACGGCGCGGCTGGCGGCTTCCTGCTGCGCGTCCGCCCGCGGCTCTACGGCCCGGGCGGGGACTTGCTGGCCCCCGCTTGGCTGCGGGCACTCGGGGCGCTCCTCTTGCTCGCCCTGTCCGCCCTGTTCAGCGGCCTGCGCCTGAGCCTGCTCTCGCTGGACCCGGTGGAGTTACGGGTGCTGCGGAACAGCGGCTCGGCAGCCGAACAGGAGCAGGCGCGCCGCGTGCAGGCCGTGCGCGGCAGGGGGACCCATCTGCTCTGCACCCTGCTCCTGGGCCAAGCCGGAGCCAACGCGGCTCTGGCGGGTTGGCTGTATGCCTCGCTGCCGCCGGGCGTCGGGGGCACAGAGGAAGACTACAGCGAGGTGGGGATTCACTTCCCATGGCTGCCGGCGCTCGTGTGCACTGGCGCCGTGTTCCTGGGCGCTGAAATCTGCCCCTACTCTGTGTGTTCTCGGCACGGGCTGGCCATCGCCTCGCACAGCGTGTGTCTGACCCGGCTTCTGATGGTGGCCGCCTTCCCCGTGTGCTACCCGCTGGGCCGCCTGCTGGATTGGGCGCTGCGCCAGGAGATCAGCACCTTCTACACGAGGGAGAAGCTGCTGGAGACGTTGCGGGCCGCAGACCCCTACAACGACCTCGTGAAGGAAGAGCTCAACATTATACAGGGCGCCCTGGAGCTGCGCACAAAAGTGGTGGAGGAGGTGCTGACCCCCCTTGGAGACTGCTTCATGCTGCGCTCAGACGCGGTGCTCGACTTCGCCACTGTCTCTGAGATCCTGCGCAGCGGCTACACTCGCATCCCAGTGTACGAGGGTGACCAGCGGCACAACATTGTAGACATTTTGTTTGTCAAGGACTTGGCTTTCGTGGACCCCGACGACTGCACCCCACTCCTCACCGTCACCCGCTTCTACAATCGGCCCCTGCACTGTGTCTTCAATGATACCCGGCTGGACACGGTGCTGGAAGAGTTTAAGAAGGGTGAGCAGTGGTCTGTCTCCTCCCCCAACTCTTATCCCTTTCGAAGCTATCATCCTTTCATATAACCATGTGAGGCTTTAGGTACCCAAAGCAATTTCTCTCCTGAGGTACCAAAAATTCAACGAAGACCCTACCTCTTGGATTCCTGGATATTTTCACCTCACTTCTCTCCCCTTTCCTTGCAGCTGACTGAGCCCCAGCGCTCTTCCCCTTTGCTTGGTTCACAAGATGCACCATATTCCTCACTCATTCCATTCCCTGAGTGTTTTCCAGGGCATGCCAAGTGCCAGGTATTGTGTAGATTGGACTGTGGGATAACTCTTAGAGGTCAGTGCATAGATCCTCACCCATTATAGAAGGCACCTCTAGAGATTCCCATAACAAGCAACCTTTGCTTTGAACTCCCAGCGCTGGAAGCTCACTATTTCCAGAGCAAACTAACTCCATTGCTGGACAGCTCCAGCTGCTGACAATGTCTTCCTCACATGGAGCAGAAATTTATGTCTCCAGAGCCTCCAACTTCTGTCCTTCAAGTCATGTAGAGTGAGCCTGTTAGACATCCTCCCCCATATTTAACTTCCCATCAGTTCTTCATTCAACATACATTAAATACCCTAGCTGGAGATTAAAAGTTGACTCAAGCAGTGGAGTCCTTGTACTCCTGGGAACTTGTCCTATGACATAGGGTAGATCTGGACCTGAGGAAATATTCTGGGGAGACAAGACCTTAGAAAACTTGCAATATCCAAATGAGTGGGGTTTCCTTCAGTGCAGTCACCATCCCCCCTCCCACCCTCAAATGTGATATCATGCCTATAACATGTTTACTTCATGTTTGGGGTTTGTTTTTTTGAAACTGCCTTCTGGGGTTGAGTGCAAATTCACTCAAGAATAGCCAGCCTAGATACTTTAGAGTCAGTCCTCTTGGCATTACACAGTTTAACTGCTCTCCTTCACCAGATTCTTGTTGAAAATCAAATCTATTTTCAAGAGTCAACAGTGAGAGCACTCAAAAGACTATCTCACAAACCCTAAAAGGAACTCAACATAATTAGATAATAATGACGTGATGGGATAAAGATAGGACTTTCCAGAATGATTATTTTAGAAGAGGCACCCATCTGTGCATGTCAGTTGGCATGTTATTAAAAACAAAATTTAAAAAACCAATTCCTTTACTTTAGAATTAGGCTTCAAATGTAGTTTCCCTGTCACTAGTAGAACTCTAACTTGTGCACGTGATTTCCCTGTGGCTAGCAGGACTCTAATTTGTGCATTTTATTGATGTTTTCTTATTTGTCAAAAATTCAATCTCATGACCAATCATCACGTGCAGTCTTTAGGATGTTGAATACAGAGACAAATCTGGGGTCTTCCTCCTGCCACAATATTTTGAAATCATGTTAAATATTAAAATGTAGCCTGAGAAAGAGGAAAACGTGTAAAAAAGCTACTTTCAGTCTCAGATTTGGGAAGAGAACAGCTCCAGATTTTGTGTTGGGATTATGAGGAGAGAAATGTGTATATGGCAGCTATTTTAACCCAATCTGGGCTGCTGTTTTACCCTCTTCTATCTCCCCTTAATCCTTGCATTAATAGTTCTCACCGCACTTTGAGGTTCATTCATCCTGTCTTAGAATTATGCTTATACTTTGTGTATCTTACAGAAGTAGGGTCTTGGATCTGGGCATAAAATGTGTGAAAAATCTGTATTAGTTTGCAAGGGCTGCCATAACGAAATACCACCAAGTGACTGAAACAGCAAAATTTTACTTTGTCACAGTTCTGGAGGCTAGTAAGTAGTCCAAGAGCAAGGTGTCTGTAGGTTTGGTTTCTTCTAAGGCCCCTACCCTTGGCTTGCAGACATGGTGTTTCCTCGGTGTATATGCATCCCTGGTGCCTCCTCATGTGTCCAAATTTTCTCTTCTTACAAGGACATCAGTCAGATTGTATTAGGGCCCACTCTAATAGCCTCATTTTAACTCATTCACCTCTTACAGGTAATAGTTAAGATAGAGAGCAGTTAAGACCGTGTCTCCACTGGGCATAGTGGCTCATGCATCTAATCCCAGCACTTTGGGAGGCTGAGGTGGGAGGATGCTTAAGGCCATCAAGATCAGCCTGGGCAACATAGTGAGACCTCATCTACAAAATATTTAAAAAGTTAGCCAGGTGTGGTGGTGTGTGCCTATAGTCCCAGCTACTCAGGAGGCTGAAGTGAGAGGATCCCTTCAGCCGAGGAGTTTGAGGCTGCAGTGAGCTATGATCATGCCACACTGCACTCCAGCCTGGGCAACAGAGCGAAACCCTATCCAAAAAAAAATAGTGTCTCATTGACCTGTGTTACCAGAAGACATTTTTAATGGAACTCCTGTGAGCCCATTCATTCATTCATTTAATATTTATTATCTATACGGCTTTGGGCAATAGTGGAGGCAAGGCTGTCCTGAGGAGGTTAACAGTCTAGAGACCACACAGTGTTAAAATAAGAACAGTCTTTAGAAGTAAAATTGTGTCATTAACCTTTTTTATCCCTAGCACCTTGCACAGTGCCTTGTACATAGTAGGCTGCTCAGAAAAGTTGATATTGATCTGAAGCAAGTCCCTGTACAAAATTTCTAAATCTGGTCCAGAAAAAAGCTTGTTAAGTGTCCTTTTAATAGTTTGTAGTTAGGTAGATCACTAAGGAGAGGCAGGCCATTACAGTGAACACCATGCCAAGGAAGATATTGCAGAGCTTTGCTACTTCCTCAAAGTGTGGTCCATGAACCAGCAGCATGAGTTTCACCTGGGAGCTTATTAGAAATGCCTCCCTCTAAATCCACTAAATGGAAATCTGCATTTTAACAAGCCCCCAGATGGCTCATGTGTATATTAAAGTTTGAGAAGCATTTCTTTTAGAGAACCCTTATTAGCAATGCTTAGTAGATCTACTTAGAATACAAGGAATAATTAACAAGGTGGCTGTTCTCAGGCTCCAACTTTCATAATGCAGTGATCAGTTTTTATACGAGTTATTTTTGTACTATAGGTTAGGAGAGGAAAGCTGAGTTGAGCTGTTTTTCTTTACCTTTAAAAATAACTTTTTTTTTTTTTTTTTTTTTTTGCGACAGAGTCTCACTTTGTTGTCCAGGCTAGAGTGAGTGCCGTGGCGTCAGCCTAGCTCACAGCAACCTCAAACTCCTGGGCTTGAGTGATCCTTCTGCCTCAGCCTCCCGAGTAGCTGGGACTACAGGCATGCGCCACCATGCCCGGCTAATTTTTTATATATATATCAGTTGGCCAATTAATTTCTTTCTATTTATAGTAGAGACGGGGTCTCGCTCTTGCTCAGGCTGGTTTTGAACTCCTGACCTTGAGCAATCCGCCCGCCTCGGCCTCCCAAGAGCTAGGATTACAGGCGTGAGCCACAGCGCCCGGCCTTAAAAATAACTTTTTAAGCAAGTCTTTAATAGCTCTTCCATTTCCCTCACATCCTTGTATCTCAAGTAAATTAATCACCTAAACAAATCCCTTAGGAGGCAGAAAAGGAAAATGATAATATTAATAAGAGCAGTCACCACTAATTGAGCAACAACTCTGCTAGGCACCACGCCAAACTCTTTACATATTCAAAACAACCCTCCTGGGTAGATATTATTAACTCCATTTTACAGATGAAGAAACTAAAGCTCAGATCGATAACATCACTTGCTCAACTTTCCATAGCTAATAACTGACTGAATTGTGATTTGAACTAGGTCTGTAGAACCTTTGGGGTCTGTAGGACCCCAAAGCCTGTTCTTTTTTTCTCTGTTACACCAGTCTTGTTTTTTCCTTCATCCTGGAATTCTTGCCACCAACAGAATTCAAAGGTGCCTTTTCACCTTTGACTGATTCATGTCTGGCTGATTCACCTCTGGTTTCTGCAGGTTAGAAATGGAGCTTTTATAATTACAATAATTGCTAATATGTATATTGCACTTTACAGAACATTTCTACATACCTTCTCTTTTCCAACAACTTTAAAACAACTCTGTAGTTATAGGTGACAGCCCTAAGACCCAGAAGGGTTATTTGGTCTAAGATCATCATTCAACTATTAATAGTATATTGCAAGGCCCAAATTCAGGACCCAGGTCATGTAACTCCGAAGCGCTTTGTCCATATGGGATTTAATCTCTATATTTCTTATGAGTTGCAGGTCTTTAGAAGTAGGGAAAAGGAAAATGATCTTTCCAGCTAGTGTGCTAGCTTTACAAGAGGAAACAGTATTTCTCCCCACTGGACTGTGAGTTCCTTGAGGGCAGAGAATGAATGTTATTTACTTTGTATTCTCAGGACAAGCACAGTGGCCAACATGGCTAGGGGATGTGTAAACATTTCTTGGATAAATGGTGTTAAACAGCTAATTCTGTACTTCTATGTTTGAGTAAGGTTAACCCGAAGTACAGAATTAGTATTATTCCACTGACCACAGCAAATCTCTCCTCTTCCTCTTTGTGGGTCTCTGTCCTAATTAATGGCACCACTGTCCCTCCAGTCTCCCTCCCTTACTGCTAAGACAGTGATTAACAGGATAAGATATTTTACCAGGAAGAATAAGCATTCCATTGATTAATTCTATAAAAGCCTACCAAAACACTGGTGCTATATTCTTTGTCTTCCTTAAAAAAAAAAGTTGTTTTCATTCAAAGTTATATTTCACTGGTATAATTAGATGTAATGTTTAAAATGTTTAAAATTCTTTAAAATGTTTTAAGTAATAATTAGCAAAAATTAGAATGAGATGTTTACCTTCTAAATAGTAGAGCACATAGTAAACAAAGCATAGTTCTTCATGTACAGGGAGAAAGAGTAAAAGGAAACAAGGAAAAGTGAAATAATTATGTAAAAATGGTAAAATTGTGGGTTTATTTTTTTTCTTTAAACATTTTCATTATGATTGTTAAATGTTGTTATGTAATATTCCTTTTTTTTTTTCAGCCTGGCAAAAGAAATGCCAGGTAACAATAGAATCTGAGCTGGAATGGGCACTAAAAAACCTGAGAAAGAACCTAATTTGTCATTACTCTTTTGGATTTAGTTATCTTTTCCAGGCCATACCAGCCTTCATAGTCAGACTATCTTTTTATCTAATCTAAATCCCACTGGCTGCAGTTAAATTCCATTTCTTTTTATTATCCTTCATAATGTCTTTTTTATTTGAAGAATGTCATAGCTCATATGTTCTGTTTTTAACCATCAAATACATTTGGTTGTGTTTCTGGCTCCCTTAAAGCTTTCAGGTGTCTCAGAAGAGGGTCTGTGGGTTTTCCTAGTATTCTTCTAAACTGGTTTACCTCTAGGCCCACATTTGAGGATCACTGGACCTTCAATAACAACTCTCAGTTCTCTTATTTTCTGCTATATGTTCCTTTCCAAGTAGAGATTCTTCCCTCCTTCCTTCTCTCTCTTCCTCCATATGTTAAACGGGAATTATTCCATGTCAGGCCTGTGCTTGGCACTGGGGATGCAGCATGGACAAGACAGACACCATTCCTGCCCTCCTGGGGCTTGCAGTTGAGTAGGGAGAGAGACGTTAACTAAGAAATAATTATAAACTGTGATTAGTGAGTTGGGAAAGAACGTATGGGGAGCTATGAGAGCACATAATAGGGAACCCTGATGTGGTCTTATGGGAAAAGATAGACTCCCCCCTTCCCCAAGTGGTATTTTAGCTGATTCCTTAAAGGTGGTGAGAAGTTTGTCAGGAGGAGGAAGAGCTCCAGAAGAAGGGGGCAGACATGCAAAGGCCCTGAGGAAGGCAGGCCAGAGCGGGTGCCACGGGGCCCCCTGGGCTGTGTAACATCCACTAGGGAAAGTGCCACTCCCCCAGCCATCCTTCCCTCTGCCCCCAGTGACTGTCGAGTGTCAGGACAATTCAGTTCAGTAACATGCACTGAGTACCAGGGCTCTGGCAGGTAGACGTGAATATAAATGTGGTTTGACCCTTCTGTCCAGGAACATGAAGGGAGGAAGGGCCCTGACAAAAATGACAGTACAAGGCAGCCTGAGATATAGGCAGAGGCCACCAGAAAGCATCTGTGGATGATAAGGGAAGGGAGAAATAAGTCCCTGAATGATCTGGGAAAACTCTGAGAAAGCAGAATTTCAGTTTGGCCTTGAAAGAAGGAGAGGAACTCTGATAAGCAATTATGAAGGGAAAGAGCATTCCAGCTGAGGCAGGAGTTTAAACTAGAAACATAAAGGCGGAGGAGGAGCCGACACTGCATTTCAAGTGCTGGTAAAGCCATTATCATAATGATGCTTTTCTTCCAGCAAAATAGGGAACTAGGCAGACAGATTTGCCAAACATAATTTTTGTTCCCTTCAAATGCCAAAGCTGTATGTTTTAACCATTTTTGATGATATTTATAAAATGTTTTATACCCATTCCTGTTTTCCTCAACAAAGGATCCTAAATTAACTTAATCTTTTTTGATGACGCAAGATTATGGTCATGAGAATGTAGTTATTTTATGCTGTATTATAAAGCTGTTCTCTGTCTACTTTTAATTTTTTTACTCTGTCTTCTGGCTGACAGCTGTTAGTTCTGTTTGAGTCTACCTTCAGCAAATCCCTGCTCCACAGTTCCTTTCACAAAACCACTATTCCTGTGTTCATCTCACTCACAGCTTCTATGTAACTGAGAAACCAAGTAAATACCCATGTTGAGAATCGCATGCCTGGTATACAATAAGCTTCAATAAATACTTGCTGGATAAATGATTAATTAATTAGGCTTTGGCTGAGAGGCTAGGGTATGGAGTTGGTATAGGGACCTGGGACAGTTCCTTCTGGGACCAGATTTAAAGCCGTGCAGAATCAAACCTCCAGATAATGGGTTGTTACTCTGCTATTTTTGCAGTGTTGCTTAGCAAGCCAAACTGCCAACCAGCTTCGATTCTAGTGACTAACAGCTATTTTTTCTTGCCCTGGTGATGTTTGTTACCATGGTGCTCTGGATGACATGGTTGATTTTTTTATAATTGCCTTTTAGTGGCTCAAGAAATTCTTTTGTGATAAAGGTGTTGATTATTTCCTATAAAGTAGAGCAGGACAATTACCACAAAGTGCAGCCCTTTAAAAAAAATGAGAAAGGCGCAGTTTTGTTTTTCCGAATCAAGGTGGTTGCTGCAGGATTGGTAGGATAACATTTTAGCCTTTCTCTTCCTGATTTTGTAGAGAATGATTTTATTTGATTGTATAGATAAAAACCACTTAGCATGCGGAAAGGTAGCTTTTTCTCACCTCATACCAAAGAAGTTTTTCCATATTAAGATATAAACATTAGGAGCTCACAGCCCTTTGTAAACACAAGAGGCTCTAACTGTTGGCACTATTAAAATTCTGCTATATATTATCACAAAGAAGCATCCTGTAAAACCAAGCTGTTTTTGTAGCCCAGGGCTGTTTAGACTTAAAGTACAGACTTTTGGAGCCAGAAAAGGAACCTTGGCAATCACATGGTCCCATCCTTTAATTTCAAGGTTGAGAAAACAGACCCAGAAAGGACAAATAATAAAATAGCAATGATAATCCCTTAGCGTTGCAAAGCCTTTACATTGTATTTATTGGCAAATAAAAAATATGACCATATAAACAAATGTCACAGCCACATAAACAAAATTTCCCATTTAGCAATTCATTTTGTGCTCACCGCAAATATGAGGTCAGCATTTTTTATCCCCGTTTTGTATATGAGGCACCTAGGTTCCAAAGACTCAAGTGTCTTGCTCAATGTTAGTGACAGAGGTGGAACTACAACCCACATCTGTGACTTGCTGTCTAAGACCGGGGAGACTAGGACACACAGGGTCCCAGAGGCCTGGACCTGGATCCCAGCTCCTTTGTTTACCAGCTGTGACAGGCAGATCATGCTACCACTCTAAGACTTATCTTTCTACTTCTTAAAAGGGAAATGATACTACTTTGTAAGTCTACTATGAACAGTAAAGATGAATCCCCTATAGCACTTAAGACACTCCACCTTTCGCTTCTTACCTCCCTAATCTAGGCAAATGAATTGTATCTAGTTAGTCATCTTATATAACCAGTCTTTTCTGTGATTCAGCCCATGTAAAACTCACTGTATATAATAAGAAAACAAAATTGAGAGCTGTTTACTTTGGATAGGGCCCAAGAGACCAAAATTGAGCTGTGGTAGGTTCCTTGTATTTCTTTTATCCTGTCATCAGTTAGAATGAAGTTTCCTTCCCTATCACTCTGCCCTTCCTCAGACATCTCAGGCAAATAAAAAAACAAGACCATATAAACAAACATCACAGCCATATAAACAAATCCCTCAAAGCTCCAAGCAGTCTACTGGAGTAAAATATCAGGCTAAACATAGGAAGGATTGGACCTGAAGGCAGACTTAGAGTGGGGAGGTGGGATTGCGACTCCCTTCCCCTTCCCAGTTCAATGCCCTTCTCCTTCTTTGCTAACACACCGGTGAGGTGCTGGGCATTAGCTCTGCATGTTCCTGCAGCCTCTGGGCATTGACAAAATATGTTCCCATTGCTCTTAATACATCAGAGACAGTAAACCTGAGATCTGGCCTGAAATGTGGAGTATGCCTTGTGTTGGAAGGGGCACAGGCTGGAGAGGCAGACAAACCTGGGCTTGTTCCTGGCTCCATCACATACTAAAAGTTGGCCTTTTTTTTTTGTTGTTGTTTTTTGTTTTTGTTTTTTTTTTTACAGAGCCTGTATTCCAGTATTTTTTTTTTTTGAAATTTTTTTTTTTTTTTTTTTCTGAGACAGAGTCTCGCTTTGTTGCCCAGGCTAGAGTGAGTGCCGTGGCGTCAGCCTAGCTCACAGCAACCTCAAACTCCTGGGCTCAAGCAATCCTCCTGCCTCAGCCTCCCAAGTAGCTGGGACTACAGGCATTCGCCACCATGCCCGGCTAATTTTTTGTATATATATTAGTTGGCCAATTAATTTCTTTCTATTTATAGTAGAGACAGGGTCTCGCTCTTGCTCAGGCTGGTTTCGAACTCCTGACCTCGAGCAATCCGCCCGCCTCGGCCTCCCAGAGAGCTAGGATTACAGGCGTGAGCCACCGCGCCCGGCCTTAAAAGTTGGCCTTTGACGAGTCACTTATTTTTCCAACTCTTGGTTTCCTCATCTCTATATTAGTAATAATAGTCCGCATTTTGCAGAGATATTACGAACACTAGAATTAAAGTACGTACCTAGTATACAATAAGTATTACAGTCACCACTATGGCAAAACTGGAAATTGGAGTGAATGTTGACCCATGCTCTTGGAAGTCAGCTTGGTTTAGATTTGAAAAAAAGAAAAAAAAGTGTGGAAAACATTGGAGTCGCTGTAGCTGTCTTTACCCGCAATGAGAAGTTTCAAAAGAGTAGGTTTTAAAGTCATTTCAAGCATCTAATTTGCTTCAAATAGAGCACCTGAGAGCCCACATATCTCACTTCTTCCAGAGACTAGCCTAGTTTGACCACAGCCCGGAACTAATCAATCTGCTGGATGACTAAGGGCAGCCCTGTTTGCCTTTTAGTGTGTCTACCTTGTATCTGAGGTTAGTTTGTGGCCTGAGAATGACACTGTCTGCCAAAGCTTAGCCAAATCACTCTGGGTCACCGTGGCGATTTAAAAAAAATTTTTTTTGTTTAAAATAACCTAAGGAATAGGAGAAACCATGGTGATTTTTAAGCAGGGGATCCTGGTTATATTTAGTCTGAACCTGGAGAGAGTCAAACTGTCCCTCTAGGCAGCCTCCAAAACCAACTCCATGTTTGAGAGGCCTGGAGTTAAAGTATCCAGTCTTGTCTGGTTGAGTCTTGAAGCTTTCCACAAACCCTAGCCAGGGTGGGCCCTATTCAGTTCTATGAGTTCAAATTTTGTCTCTGCCGTTCATTAGCTAAATATCCTTGGACCAATTATTTTATGAATGGGGAATAAGCACAATACATTTTGATAGAGTAGCAAGAAAGAAAGCAAAGTATATGCCAAAAATCCATGGTGGCTTTTAGTGCCAGGAACAAGAGTTCAGAAACTATCCCCTTTGGCAACTGGTACATGTTATTGAGATGGGAAGTACACTAACATCTCACAAATGCAGAGTTTGGGGGACAGTGAATCTGGTTTTAGGGTATAGAATGGATTAGAGTTAGAAAAAAAAGCAAGAGGTGGATTGGTTAGGATTTAATGCAGTTGTCCAAGATGGAATGAGGGCATGGAAATTAAGAACACTTAGAATTGGAAGGGAGACAAAAATCTGAGAATTCATTACCTTTTGGCCATGCCTTCCCAGTCCCCTTTACTGGTTCTGCCTACATCATATCTGTTGATGTGTCCTCAGCACCTGGAACAGTGCCTACTCTTATCAGATGCTCAAATATTTGTTGCAGGAATGTTGCATTTCTGTGACCTCTAAATGTTGGAGTGCCTCAGGGCTCAGAAATGGATTTCTTCTCTGTCTACTCTCACTCCTTTGTTGATCTCATTCATTCTTCCAAAGATATCAAAGATAACTGAACTCCAGACTTATATTTCTTTCTTTTTTTTCTTTTTCTTTTCTTTTTTTTTTGAGACAGAGTCTCGCTTTGTTGCCCAGGCTAGAGTGAGTGCCGTGGCGTAAGCCTAGCTCACAGCAACCTCAAACTCCTGGGCTCAAGCAATCCTCCTGCCTCAGCCTCCCAAGTAGCTGACACTACAGGCATGCACCACCATGCCCGGCTAATTTTTTTGTATATATTTTTAGTTGGGCAATTAATTTCTTTCCATTTATAGTAGAGACGGGGTCTCACTCTTGCTCAGGCTGGTTTCGAACTCCTGACCTCAAGCAATCTGTCCGCCTCAGCCTCCCAGAGTGCTAGGATTACAGGCGTGAGCCACCGCGCCCGGCCCAGACTTATATTTCTAACTGCCACTTGACATCTCTACTTGGAGGTTGAAAAGGCATCTCAAACTTAAACTTGTCCAAAACTGAGCTCCTGCTCTTTTTGCCATACCTACTTGTTATACAACATTCCCAAACTCTGTAAACTGCAGTTCCACTCTTCTAGTTGTTCAGACCAAAACTTCTTTTATATTTCACCCCACTTCCAGTCCTCCTGTAGGCTCTGCTTTTAAATATATCTAGAGAATCTGACAGCATCTCTCCACCTGCACTACTGCAATCCAGTCCAAGCCACCAGTCATCTCTCATTTGGATTATTGCCAGAGCTTCCTATCAGCTCTCCCTGCTTTCACCTCTGCCTGCTTTGTGTCTATTCTTAACACAGCAGCTAGAGAATTCCTTTTTAAACACAAGTCAAATCATGTTACTTTTTTGCAAAAAAAAAAAAAAAAAAAAACCCACACAAACACAAAATTCTACAATGGTTTCTTTATGTCACTTAGTGTAAGACCCAAAGTCCTTACAAAGGCCTTCCAGGCTCTATCACACCTTCACCTCCCAACTCCTCACCTCCCTGACCTTGGCTCCCATTAATTTCCTCTTCCACAATCTACAACCACCACACTGGCCTCCTTGCCATTTCTCAAGCACATGAGTCACACTGTCAACTCAGGACCCTAGCATCTTGTTCTACTGCAGAGGTATCCCCAGATACCAATGAACCTCCCTACCTCACCGCCTCTGGAGGCTTATTCAAACATCACCTTCTCAGCGAGTTCATCCCTGGTAACCCCTACCTAAAATTGTCACATCTGCTCACTTACTCCCATATACTTCCTCCTTGTTCTTCTCCTTATTATTGCGCTATATATTTTGTATATTTATCTGGCCTATTATCTCTCATGTCCACTTACAAGAGTGTAATCTTTAGGAGGAAAATGATTTTGTGCACTATGTTCATTGCTGTGTTTTGGGGGCCTAGAAGAGTGCTTGGTATGTGGTAGGCATTCAATAAGTGCTTGTTGAAGAATAAAGGAAGAAGAATTGGAATAATGTGGGGATTTTTTCTAAATAGAAGTAAAGGAAAAGGTAAAAGATGACTCTTGGGTTTGCCTCTGAGTAACTAGAAGGCTGATGGTGCCATTTATTGTAGTGAAGAGTGGGGAAGAGCAGGGATGGTGAATCTTGAAAATCAGGAGTTTCTATTTGAATAAGTGATTTTGACAAGACAGGAGGACAGCTCAGGCAAAATGTCTAAAACAGGATGAGAGTTCAAAATAGACACTGATGTTAATATATAAATCTAGTTCCCAATAAAGGTGATGGTGATATTTAAAGTGATGGACCCTTTTGGAATCTTTAACTGAGGGAGAAGAGCAGAGGATCAAAGACCAGAGCAGAGATTCTTATTATAAATACAATTGCCAATTAGAATCACCTAAAGAAGTTTTAAACATCCCAGTGTCCTGACCACATCCCAAATCAATTAGATCGGAATTCCTATGGGTGGGACATAGGCAATGATAGGTTCAAAAGCTTCTCGGATAATTCCAACATGCAACCAGGGTTGAGAATCACTGAGCTAGAGTCTTTATGAGATATGTAACTGTAGGTGAGGATAAAAGGATAAAACAAAAAAATTTGTTTCCATTCCAAAATGGAAACAAATATCAGTCATAAGAGTGGGAAGAAAACCAAGGTAATATTAACCAGTGCTTATACTCAAATGTGCATAAGAATCACCTGGAGATCTTGACAAAATGCAGATTCTGATTCAGAGAGCTAAGAGAGGGGCCTGAACTTCTGCATCTCTCACAAGCTCCCAGGTGGTACCAGTGCTTCTGATCTAAGGACCACCCTTTGAGTAGCCAGTGTCAAGAACAGTGCTTCTCAACCTTTAGTATGCATAAGAATCACCTGGAGAGCTCATTAAAACAACTGTCCAGGCCCCACTTCACCACCCCCCAATCCTGATTTTATAGGGAAAGGGTGGGGCCCCAGAACTTGCATTTTCAACAGTGCACAGGTAGTGTTCATGCCACTGCTCTGAGAAACACTGTTCCAGTGATAGTGAGGCACCAAGACCACAGTAAGAAAGAGTCATTCAATATTGCCTACCAAATGAATAAAAGATGCTGCAGGGACACCAGGGAGTTGAAGAATGTAGCAAAAGCCACTGTATTTTACAAGGAGAAGGTCATGAGTGAGGCAGAAACCATAAGACCATAAAATGATTTCTGCTTTCCTTAGTTCTCTGTTTCCAAGCAATGTGCTTTCCTCCTGGCTTCTATTATTAATAATATATTCTATCTTGGGAACAGTTACCTTACCAAAGTGCTGTAGCTATTTTTGAAAGAGAGGAAAGCAAATCAATTATTTGCTTTTTTGCCCCCAAGGCATAAGCAGTGTGCTAACAGGGTCCTTGAGAGCTCTTCTGTCTGGATGTGCTTAAACCATATCAAGCAGATGAGGCTGTACTTATTAAAGACCTTTGGAGGATATTTCAGCTTCTTCAAATACCAAAATGTAGTTGTAATGTTGCTGCCGCTGCCTAATTTTCTGTCTTTTTAAAGCAGAGCTTTCAACCTCAGCAGTATTGATGTTTAGGGTTAGATAATTCTTTGTTATGGGGGGCTATCCTGTGCATTGTAGCATGTTTAGCGCCATCCCTGGCCTCTAGCCACTAAATGCCAGTATCATCCCCTGCTCCAAGTTGTGACAACCAAAATTGTCTCCAAATATTGCCAAATGTCCCCGGGGCAGGGGCGAAAATAAAGCACCCCAACTGAGAACTACTACTTTAAAAGCAACATCTGAAAACCTCATCACCCTGCTAAGAAATCCAACTTATAGTTTGGGTATGTTGATATCAGGTAGTGATGTGATAATGTAACAGAGCCTTAGGCAGAGCACTAGCAGTAACCAGTACTAGGACTGCCCTTTGGATTCTTGGGGCAGCAGAAAAGGACTTTAAATAATGGGAAATTTTATTGACCTCAGACTTGCTAAGAGCCTAATAGGTAGTGAAATATTTCAAGCCTGTCTCAGAGATGCTTGGTACAAAAGCCTCAAGAGTCCACTTCCTAAGACCAGTGATGAAGTCAACAACCACTTTATTCCCCATGTCAACAAAATACCATACCCACCCACATCATATGAGAGAAAGCATTAAACAACTTGCCACTACAACCACACTTTGTTCCAGAAGGTTCATTTCTGTCTTTTCATGAGTAGTTAGCATCTTGTAACCATTAAACCAGGTGCACTGAAGGGACCAGAATTTACTAGACATCTCAGTACTTGTTTCCCTTCCTCATACTCAAAGTGACATAAAGCCTACCACCCATAAACCAGTGGTTTTCATTTTCAAACTTTAGCCTGCATCAAGACCACAGATTACTGGCCTGTACTTTCAGAGATTCTTATTCACTAGGTATGGGACGAGACCTGTGAATTTGCATTTCTAATTCTCAAATGATGTTGATGCTGGTGTCCAGAGACTGACCACACTTTGAAAACCATTGCTGTTAACCAAGACATTACCTGGGGAGCATTTTAAGCTATTTATGCAATAGCTTGGTATTGTGGCCCTGTCCCAAACCAAAGCAATCAGAATCTCTGGATGTGAGATCCAGTTTGTAGAATGTATTTAAAACTTTTCAGGCCGGGCGCTGTGGCTCACGCCTGTAATCCTAGCTCTTGGGAGGCCGAGGCGGGCGGATTGCTCAAGGTCAGGAGTTCGAAACCAGCCTGAGCAAGAGCGAGACCCCGTCTCTACTATAAATAGAAAGAAATTAATTGGCCAACTGATATATATATAAAAAAAAATTAGCCGGGCATGGTGGCACATGCCTGTAGTCCCAGCTACCCGGGAGGCTGAGGCAGAAGGATCGCTTGAGCCCAGGAGTCTGAGGTTGCTGTGAGCTAGGCTGACGCCACGGCACTCACACTAGCCTGGGCAACAAAGCGAGACTCTGTCTCAAAAAAAAAAAAAAAAAGCAAATAAAACTTTTCAGGTGATTCTAATGTACAGTCAGCATTGAGAACCATTGAGCTAGATGAAATTCATTCCAAAGAATTGGGTGTGGAGGGTCTTACCAAGTGACCCTGTTTGATAGAGGAAAGATAGGTCACTATAAATATCACTTAAACCTAGAGAGGCATGACTCCAACCCTTGATGCTTTGTTGAGGATTACTTCTCCAGTTCCACTAAAACTATCCTAACACTGTAGTCCAAACAAGGCTCAAGCCATAGGTGCATGTTCTCTACTTTGTGTCTCATCAGGGAGTGAGCAGGATTGGAGATAGAGGTTGTAAATCAGAGACTACGAGAAAGTAGTCAAAGCTTCAGGGAAGCAAACCAAGGTTTAAGGAGCCCATGGCTGCTAGAAATTAGGAAAGGCAACTGTCAGCAAGCCAAGCCGTTGGGAGAGTGCTGGACTTCTGGTGAGACTGATCACCAAGAACATGGCATGAATTCAAGCCAGAGGCCAGAGATCTGTAGTTGCCAATTCAGAAGTAAGACACCAGTGATCCCAGAGTAAAATATGCTCCTTACAACTCAGAGACAGATGTAGCCTTCATTTTTTTGAAAGTGTATTCCCGTAAAATCCACTGTTTCTTTACCTTTCAACTCAGCTCAGAGATTTCCCATCTATTGATGTTCAGTGCCACAGTGGAATGCTCAAGAGACATGTAAAATTGCCTCATAAAGTAGTAACACTCCAGAGTTTTCTATCTAAAGAAGTATCTTTTGCCTCTGCTGTATCTTAATATGCCCTTGGACTTAACAGGCTTAAAGTTTATCGTTTTATTTTTAGCAACTAGAAGGGTGATTTTTCCAGGTCCCCGATTGTTTTGGACTTGTCTCACGCTGAGAGTATGCAGAGCAAATCACTTAGCTCAGTCTAGTCTTCAACATCTGGAGCTCAGCATGGCTTTGCTGTTCTCCATGTGTGATCTTGTTTGCAGTGATGATCTTAAGGTAATACGGTCATCCCCCCTACCAGGAAAATAGTCACCAAATGGGATAGAACCCTTTAATGGAAGTTGAAAAAGAGGTTAACTTGTTTGAGAATATGAATAAGACACATGTCTTTCAATAGATTCTGGAGAAAGCTGGGAGCTTATCCAATCATTTCTGATGCACACCATGAGGGTTACAGGAAGTTCTCAAGAACATCTCACAAACTCCAACGCTCTTCTGTACTCTGTATAAAGTCCTGACAAACTATGAAGTTCAGTAGAAATGGTAATGATATCCTTATTAGCCTAAATTATTTCACAGGCATCCCACTTTTCTAGAAAGTTGGAGGGAAACTGAAACTGTTGTACTAACAATTGTAAGAAGACATTTGAGAATTTCTGCTAGTCTGTAGAGGGATGGCTCAACAGAAAAGGCCACAGATCCTATTCACCGAATCTCATAGGAGGGCAGAGAGGAGAATGGATGAAATCTAAGCCACTCCCCCAAGTATGCCATTAGGAAGTAAACACAACACTCATGCATGGGAGGGGAAATAATGCATGTCAGAAACCAGCATTGCCCAGAGAAAGATGGAAATACTTGGGAAATTTGAGCTCCACTGCCCCAGTTTGACCCAGTTTAGGAGTTTCAAATTCTCACAAGTCATACCTCAAAGTTGATGAGGTCTCTGATAAAAGATGTGAACCTACTATGTCCAAGGCCCACAACTCTCTGTTCTCAAATTCTCCCCTTTCCATCTGTGATGAAGCCCTCATGCCTGTTCACCATTTCTACCTGCACAGAAAATAAGGTGGTGCCTTCTCCCTCATTTCTGGTCTGATGGCCTCAACTGTGTCCACTTTTGGTTTCTATATCCTAGATCACAAACTGACAATGAGTGCTCTATATTGACATTTTACCAGCATTACTACCCATATCCAAATCAGTGTTGCTCTTTCATTTCAAGCTAATCTCCTTTTATAAAGCAGTCTCTACTTTTACTACCTGTGTATAGGTTATAACTTTCAGCTCTACCAATTTCCTGCTCATTCAGGCATGTTTTTTTAATTGGCTTTAAAAAAAAATAACAGCTTCATTGAGACAAAATTCACATACCATAAAATTCAACCTTTTAAAGTGCACAAATTAATGGGTTTTAATATATTCGGAGATGTGAAAGCATCCCTACTATCTAATTCCAGAACATTTCATCACTCACAAAGGAACCCTGGCCTACAACAGTCAGTCCCACATCCTCCTTTCCCAGCTGCTAGCAACCATGAATCTACTTTCTTCCTCTGTAGGTTAGTTTATTCTGGAAATCTCACATAAGTGGAATCATACATGTGGCCTTTTGTGTCTGGCTTCTTTCACTAATGCTTTCAAAGGTCATCCATGTTGTAGCATATGCGTCATTCTTTTTTATGGCAGGGTAATATTCCATTGTATTGATATGCTACATTTTGTTTATTTGTTTGTAAACATTTAGATTATTTCTACTTTTTGCCTATTAGGAATATTGCTGCTCTGAACATTTGTGCACAAATTTTTGTATGGGCATATGTTTTCATTTTTCTGGGAGTTAAATTGATGGGTCATATGATCATTTAACGTTTAACATTTTGAAAAACTGCCAGACTGTTTTCCCAAGTAGGTGAATCATTTTACAATCCCACTAGCAATGTCTGAGGATTTTAATTTTTCACATCCTTACCAACATTTGTTATTACCTGTCTTTCGTTATAGCCATCGTAGTGGTTATAAAGTGGTATCTCATTGGCATCTTGATTTGAATTTCCCTGATGATGACGATATTAAGCATCTTTTTTTTTTTTTTGAGACAGTCTCGCTTTGTTGCCCAGGCTAGAGTGAGTGTCGTGGTGTCAGCCTAGCTCATAGCAACCTCAAACTCCTGGTTAAGCATCTTTTGATATGTTTATTGACTACTTGTATATTTTCCTTGGAGAAATATCTATTTGAATCCTTTGCTCACTTTTTAATTGAGTTGTATTTTTATGAGTTGCAATATTTCTTTACATATTCTGGATGCGAGCCCTTTATCTGATGATTTGCAAATGTCTTCTCCTATTCTGTGAGTTGTCTGTTTTCGTTCTCAATGACGTCCTTTGACGCATAAACATTTCTAATTTTGGTAAAGTCCAATCTATTTTTTTTTCTTTGATTGTGCTTTTGGTGTCCTAAGAAACCATTGCCTACTCTAAGGTCATAAAGATTTATTCTTGTGTTTTCTTCCAAGAGTTTTATAGATTTCACTCTTACATAAAAAATTATCTTTTTATGGGTTTTAAGATTTTAAGTTGTATTTCCTTAATGATGATGTTGTACCAGGTGCTATTCTAGATTCTGGGGAAACAGAGGTAAGTAGGACAGAGCTGTTGCCCTCAGGGAACTTACCTCATAGTGAGGGGGTCACATATAAATAGAAAACAAGAACAGGGTGAAATAATGTGTGTACAGCGCCTGACACTGTCTGTGCCTGGCCCCTAGAGTGTGTGTAGCAAATGGTAGCTTTAATAATAATAATGTCTACTATTTTTGGTATTACAAAATGCTACAGCAGGGGCGGGGGAGGGAGGAGAGAGGAGGAGTGACTAACTAATGTTTCCGTGTCTAAAGATTAGCTTCACTTGGGGCCACCCTCAATACCTTTGGAACCCAGGAAGAGGATGGGTGCAGCCATAGGGCTCTTAAAGTCCAACCTTTTTTTTTTTTTTTATTTCGGCATATTGTGGGGGTACAGATTTTAAGGAAAGTCCAACCTTTTTGATAAAGGAAGAAACTCAGCTGTGTGTGTCATGGGAACAGCTGGTTCTCTCATCCCTTTGAATGTTGCTTAGAACAGGGTTGGATTATATGATGATCCCTGTCCCAGTCTGTACCTAAGAAAGGATAGCTGCCTTCATTTGTTTATAGAAGATCTCTACAGGTTTTAGAGGGAATCTTAGAGGCTTAATAAATTATAAAATGTTTGTAAATAGATTACATAAGTACATTGTCTTGAATATTGTATAATTAGGTCTTTAAATTTCTATAACATTGTCTTGAATATTGTATAATTAGGTCTTTAAATTTCTATTCCCTGTTGATAACACAGTGCATCCTCAAATCGAACTTTTAAAGTACAGAACAATGGTGGCTTTTAAAGTTTTTGATATTTTACAATATTAATGTTAACTTACTTAATTCCATCATCTGAACTAATTATTTCAGTGGTAGGAAGTATAGCTGTATTATACATATTTTAGGCTCCATGTTATAAAAAAATTACCAATTATAGAAAACAACTTTAAGAAATCACTTTTCCAAGTTTTTCCATTATACTAGTCATTTGTTTTGTCATCTGCTAGCACATGTTAGCAGAAAAGTGAGAACAGGTGTCATAAGTTAAGAAAAATGTGTTGGAAATGAAAAACTTGAAATTGAGCACATTTTAACAATTAACATAACCTAATTTAAGCTTCAAAGTACTTCAGTCCAGTTGGGTAGGAGGCAGTGGTTTCAAAGAGGGTAATTTTAGAATGACTGACATAGAGTTTAAATTTTAATTTAAACACATAGTATTTTATCAAAAAAACCCCAAGCATTTTAGTATCTGGTTTTGATATCATCTATTGTACAAACTATGAGTTTTAATTTAGTCTTCTGTTCAAACAGCATTGATTAGCTATCTGATATATTAATGGGAACCCTGTTTAAATTTATGATCTTTTGTCTTGAAAGAGCTCATGATCTGAGGAAGAAACACTGTCTATAGAGTGTAGGACACATACATTACTAGTTATAAGAAGCAGCAAACTGATAAATGCTCTAATGGAGTTATCAAAGATTTAGGAGCACAAAGCAAGGAAAGGTTGGTTTAGAATGGGGCGGATCTGGGAGAGCTTTCTTGAAGAGCTAGCACCTGATCTGGAACTCGAAGGGCCAGCAGAGATGGGGTGGGGGAAGGAAATAGTGTGAGCAAAGATTTAGAAACTATACATGGAGGGAACTGAGGAAGTAACAGTAACCTGGTGCACCTGGAGTATAGACTGGTTAGGATGGAGCAGAGCATACAGTTAGGAAGATCAGGAAGAACCACGCTGTACATTCTTGATACCAAAAGAGTGAGACTGGACTTGATTCTGTAAGCACTTAGGAGACATGGAGGGTTTTTCAGGAGGGCTCTGACATGATCAGACCAGTTTAGAAATAGGTTGACAGTCGGGGGGAGGGGGAATTGGAGACCATTCTTGGGTGATACAAATACCATCTTTCCAATTTCATTTCAGTTCAAAAAAATCCCAATCTTGTGATTTGAGATATTTAATACAGAAATTCATGTTTAAATTTTAATGGTTAATTATGACTCTGGCAAACTGCTCCTCTTGTCTGATATTTTTGGCAATGACCAAGCCAGAGCTTATAAAGGGTAACACTGATAAAGCATGAACTTTTTTCTTTTTTTTGTTAAAAATAACATCTGAGTCAGTACCCCAGATTTTCTCCTTAAATGTCTCTTAGCCAAGGAAACGAACCACCCAGATTTTCATTTTAGAAAAAGGACCAGGAAATGCATCTATACAGGAGAAGAAAACAAACTGACATGAAGCAGGACTATTAGATAAGACTTCAGTCCCTAGGTTAGGACTGAAACTAGTTAGCTGGGTTTGTGGTCCAGCTCTGCATCT
Source organism: Microcebus murinus (assembly GCF_040939455.1). Classification (NCBI taxonomy): domain Eukaryota; kingdom Metazoa; phylum Chordata; class Mammalia; order Primates; family Cheirogaleidae; genus Microcebus; species Microcebus murinus. The sequence continues at coordinate 26,777,339 of NC_134117.1, read as the reverse complement.
TACAGGCTGTATCCCTTTAAGCATGTTGTTTAACTACTCTGTGCCTCAGTTCTTCCACCTACAAAACATGGATACTAGTATTCACATCGTGGTTGTTATGAGGATTAAATAAATTGATGCACATAAAGTGCTCTGAATGGTGCCTGGCACGTAGTAAGAGCTCAATAAATGTGAACTATTATTAATCAGTTGTTGGGCAATAAAAATGAAGTATCTGCCTGTGACACATTATAGTTGACAAAGCCTTTTCACATAGCCACTAGGTCTTTTGAGCTCTACAATCACCTTATGAGTGCTGGTTGCTCTAGTTACCATTGCTGCTAACAAACCACCCCAAAACATAGAGGCATAAAACAAAAAGTGTTTTATTATGCTCACAGATTCTGTGAGTTGGGAATTCTGAAAAGGCACAGCGCAATGGCTTATGTCTGCTTCACAGTGTCTGGGGCTGCAATTGGAGACACCTTGAAAGGCTGGGGAGGGAAAGGACAGGGCTGGATCGGCTGAGACTGGCAGATCCACTTCCAAGATAGTTTCTTTGCTAATCTGTCTGGCACTTTGGTGGGATGGCTAGAAGGCTGGGCTCAGCCTGGACTGTCACTTAAGCACCTATAGATGGCCTTTCCGCCATGGTGACTTCAGGGTAGTGGTCAGACTTCCTACAGTGTTCTTGCAGCAGAGCTGTCTGCCTTTTATGGCCTAGCCTCAAAAGTCCCATCACAGACACTTTCCATTGTCTTTTGGTTGAAGCAGTCACAAGTGTGCCAGATTCAAGGAAAGGGATGTAGACCACACCTCTCCTTTGGGAGGTAGAGCAAAGAATTTGGGGGCCATGTTTTAAAATCACTACACTGGGATTATTCCCTACTTCTAGATGAGAGATTGCAATTCAGTAGATATTAAATGATTTGCCCAGAGATAGTAACGGGGATAGTTAGGGGGGAAGTGGTGTTTAGGGGAGGAGAATGACTTCTAACAATTCTTCTAACTCTAAATTCTTGTTCTTTCAATTAGATTATTCAACCTCCTTCAGCTAATATATACTTGCTAATATGTGAAAGATCAAAGAAAAAAATTTTAACTGGCTTTGGGTATATTAGTAACTTCCCTAGAAAGAAACAGAGATCTAAAGTATAAGGTGTGCATTTGTAAGAGCTTGCATAAGAATTTCATATTTTAAGGAGGTTTTGATATGAGTTCAGTCCTCAGATTGGTCAGACATCATTTTGTGAGGAAAGATCTCGGAAAATGTCCCAGATACTTAAGTGATTCTGTTTGTTCTCCAGGAAAATCTCACCTGGCCATTGTCCAGCGGGTGAATAATGAGGGTGAAGGGGACCCTTTCTATGAGGTGATGGGCATCGTCACTCTGGAGGATATCATAGAGGAGATCATCAAGTCGGAGATTCTGGACGAGACTGATCTCTACAGTAAGTGCGTGGCCTTGGCCATTCTCCAAGGTCATTCTCCAGGGTCATCTTATTTGCCTCCAAGAACCAGGTACAGCTTAGTTTGACATATAGAACGAGTGTCAGGGCAATCCCTGGGCACTCATGTGTGTCAGCCACCTCTGTCAGGTACTAGCATGGCAAAGTACCCTGGCTAGAATCACCCAAGTCACTGGGAATATGCTACCTAAGTGTTTATCCCAGGAACTGAGCCAAGACTGAAAAGGAGACCTCCTGGCCTAAAAGGGACTTAAGGAAAAAAAGCATACCCAGGATGGTGCCCAGAGGCCTCTCTTCCCTTGGTTCTGTCTCCTGTGTTGTTCCTGTTCTGTCTCTTTGTCCACCTAGATGCAGACCCTGGCAGCCCCTTGAATTCCATTCACAGTCTACTGACCCCAGAACGTCAGTGAGCAATGGGTACTGTCATGAGATTGCCCACCCTCAACCTAAGCTTAAATAACTCTTCTTAGACATGCTCTGCCCTCTTGTGCCTTTCAGCCACACCACCTTGCGTTTCTCATTCTCCCCCTCTCCCTAGACCTGCCACCAGGGTCCCTGCTCCTGTTCCTGCCCCCCCCTTCCCTTTGTCTCACCCTCCTACTCAAAGCCCCGCAGGAACAACATGGGCTTTTTTATGCAGATAGTGACTTTGTGTTACTAAACCTTATCAAAGCTTTGCTTGCACACATTACAAAGGTATGCTTTGTCTCTTTGATGGGAATGTTATCTAAGTCCATGGGAGTCCCTAGGCCAGGAAGTTTTTCCTCCCCAGAATTTCATCTCATGGGGCAGTCATCCCTTTTCCTCCCCTCAGATAACACATTTTAGGCCTCTGTCCTTAGTTTGCTAGAAGCAGCCTTTCAGAAACTGACTCCTAGACAATGGCCAGGTAAAAAGAGCTTTGATACCATAAGGCAGTGAGTGGCGCAGAATGAGTGTTCTCACTTTGGACTAAGAAGAGATCAAGCCTAAAAGGTGGGCCAGGCTGTGACCAAAACTAGCAGGATTGTCATAGTGCCCCCGCTCCAGGAACCTGGTGTTGCTGTGCTGCAGGCCTGAGTGATGGAGCTCAGAAACACCCTCTCCCTCCCCTGCTTCTGTCCACCACTCTTGCTTTAAATTTCTCATGCATTTCAGTGGATAACCAGTGAAGACATTCTGAGGAAGGTGGGGCAGGAAAAAAAAAAAAAAGACATTCACACTAAGGGGTTCGTGGCTGACAGTAGTCTAAATGAGTGAGCTCCTCCCAGAGCACTTGTTTGTACAACCTTCATGCTCCAAACACCTACCATTAAAATCAAAGGAATGAAGGGGAGATCAGAGGAATGATTACCTAATGATGAAATGTTAAGTGTCATTCTGATGGGAGAGAGGGGGGATATTTAGGCAAACATATCACACAGATTAGAGAGTTGCTCACTAGTGAGAACAAAAGATCTGGGTCCTATCCCCATATTTGCTACTCTCTTGCTGAGTGGTCCTCTTTCTGCAGGAGGGATTTTCTACCCCTTCAATAAGCTGCTGGCGGGATTCTCTAAGATCTGTGAAAAGGGCAAGGAGCCAGGAGTACTGTGTTTCCTTCTTGCCTAACCCTGGCTTCTTACATGATCCGTTCGCCTGGGTTGGATCTCCCCACTGTTGCAACTTGAGCAAAAGGGGTGTCCAAGCAAGGGTGACTGTGGAGGCTGAGTCAGAGGCAGGCCACAAAAGAGCTGCGTGGGTGGAAGAGTGTTCTTCCCTTTGTAGAAGGAAACCTAAAGGGTCTGGCAGACATGAGCTCCAAAAGGAGAGGGAGCTTACCAGGGAGCCGGATCCTGGGGTCTGATTTCCCTGCTCCAGGGGTTTCGTTCCCTATCATTCCTGCCTGCACTAGAAGTCCCATCTGCCCTGTTTTTCTCCAGACCAAGTTTGGAGAAAACTTAAATCCCTTTCCCTGTTTCCCTTAGTGCAGATGAGCTAGGCTAGCAGTTTCAAAATTTTACTCAAAACTCAGAGATAACAAAAGAGAAATGACCAAAGAAAACGTTACCCCCACCAAAAAAGAAAAAATTATATCTATATATAATATAGATATATATAATAGATAGATAGATAGATAGATAGATAGATAGATAGATAGATAGATATAATGAAAAAGCAAATTTTCTCAACCAATAATCACATGTCCAATACATAGGCTCTTGGGGGGTTCCAGGCCCTCTCTGTCTGAGGCCCCCACCAAGAGAACCCACTTTTATAGATTATAGGTCCATTCCTATTTCTTCTCCTTTCCTCTTCCCTGTATTTCCCCTGATTCCCAGTGGAGGGGCTGGGGTTGAAGCAGGAGAATTGTGAGTGGTATGAGGTGGTAACCACCCTCCAGCCTTGGCTGGCATGCCCCGGGAACCACTCAGAGCCTGGTTTAAAGCAGCAGGAGGAGACCAGGTGAGCCCAGTTCTAGGGAATGGAGGGGGACAGAGGCAGAAATCCCTGGGCCCCACCAACATTCTTAATGCTAAGAATGCAAGTCCCTCAAGTTTGTATGACTTTATAAAACCACTTTCACAGGTAGTTTCTGGTTAGAGTGTCATAATAACTGCACAAGATGAGTAGAATTATTAAATATTATTAACTTCCTTGTATAGGCTAAAGCAAACAAAAGCTCTGATCCTTAGAGAGCTTGTACAGCCACTAAGTAGGAGAGCCAGCCCCAGAATCCTGGATTTGGGTGTCCTGAGCTATCTTTCCCCCTTTTCCTCTATACTCCAGTTAAGTGTCAATAACACATAGATGATGATGGCGATCTCCCACTGCCTGTCCCTTACCAACATTCTTCCACTCCATGGGAAAGAGGTGTTGTAATGTCATCTAGAGTTGACACTGCAGAAATGTGTAGGCTCCCAAAGGATTTATCTGTCAATGTTGCTCTGGGAAAGCCTCCAAAGACCAACAGTGATTCTGAGAGAGCTGCTATCTGTCCCTTGTGACCCTGCAGCCGACAATCGGAAAAAGCAGAGGGTCCCACACCGGGAAAGGAAGCGGCATGACTTCTCCTTGTTTAAGCTTTCCGACACGGAGATGCGGGTAAAGATCTCACCACAGCTTCTGCTGGCCACGCACCGCTTCATGGCTACAGGTAGGGCTCTGCCCATCCGAGTCTCCACCCCAGAGTAGCTAAAGCAGAATCTCTAGAGTGGGACCCAGGTAGCAATGATTGTTCATACCTTTCAACCTAATTCCAATATGCAACAGGGACTGAGAACCACTCTTCTAGGAAGGAGGTTGCCTTAGATAGAGTAACAGATGCCACCTACTGTCACATTGAGAAGTTCATGCCTGATCTTCCAAGGGAGGAAGTGAGTACAATCCAACTCTCCCTTCTACAGATAAAAGAGCTAAAGAAACTACTGCTGCACTTTTCTCTTTGTTCGCATGCTTCTTGACTAGAGCCTGAGGCCATCCCCTGTCCTGTTAGAGTTGGGGTACCCCAGAGTAATTGTGGGGGAAGGAAAGGCTTTGTCCAACCCAGCAGCAAGACTCTGGGGCCCAGCACCCTCCAGAGATCATACAGGCCTGTGAGCTATGAATTCTTAAAATACAGAAGTGGATTATGAATCTTGGGGTCTTTAGAAAGCAGAAACGGGGAGAGAATCTGAAGATAAATTCCTTCTTATGAAGAAGATAAGGTTTGTCTTTGAACCCACTGACCTCCATGCCTAGTTAATGTGCTGACCTAGAGTGATCATATCCATCATTAACATCAATAATTAATCTGTCATATATTTATTAAGTATATAATGAGAACTAGCACTGTTCTAGGTGCTAAAAAGTAGAAAATTTTAAGTTGGAGCTTCTTTAAAGTAGAATTTTCAACATGTTATCTAGGTTCTGAATACAGATTTCTTTTAACTACTGGCTGTCTGAGTTCCCAGAGCAAAGCAGCTGTATCTGTTTGGTATAACATTTAATGTATGTGATAATATCTGTTAATATGTAAATATGATGCTTCACATTATTAACAACTTACTTAAATAATTACCTGTCTCTATTAACTTGGGATTTCATTTCATTGAGTAGATATACATCATACAAATAAGCCAGATTAAATTCTCTGTGTTTCATTGGATTATAGCCTTTAAGCCTTTGTTGTTGACATGGATTAGTATCCATGCCCAATTTTAAATAAATCAAAATAAATCAAAGAGAAAATTAATAACAAAACTGACATTTCTAAAATGGTGACCTGTTTCTCCTGAGATGCCATTGCAGAGACACATCCCCCCAGAGGGCACGAGGAAGGCCCTGAGATGCACACTTATGTTTAGGATCCCCCATCTGAAGGACCACAGAAGCCCTGCCAGCCAGGTGCCCAGGAGCGTGAATGGGCTAGCTGTGCCAGCTCTGACTCCCTCCAGCTGCCGCTGCTGGCACGGGTGGGACCTGGGGGGTGTTGATTCCTCCCTGCCTCCCACCCTCCCCTAGAAGTGGAGCCCTTTAAGTCTCTGTACCTTTCGGAGAAGATCCTGCTCCGGCTCCTGAAACATCCCAACGTGATCCAGGAACTGAAGTTCGATGAGAAGAATAAGAAGGCCCCAGAACACTACCTCTACCAGCGCAACCGCCCTGTGGACTATTTTATGCTGCTTCTGCAGGTGAGTAGGAAAGCCAGGGAACTTGCAGGAGTGAGACAAGGGCATGTCCAGGTGAAGAGGAACGCCATGCCTCCCTCAGCGCCAGGTTCCAAAACTTGGCTGCTTTGGGAACAAGGCCAGTTGGGGTGGGCATTTGTGCATAACCCATAGGAGGGGCCTAGACGTGGAAGACTGGGGAATCTTTGATGGCATTTAGTCAGACTGCTCAGCTATGTTTGGGGTGGGGTGAATCCCTCTCCAGTAGAGGGGTTCTGCTTGTGAACTTCCAAAACTACTGCCCTACAGAATCCTTATAGGGCAAGGATTGTAGGTAATAAATTGTAGGGCAATCCTTGTAGGTAATAACTTCCTTGTCTCTACTTGAACATCCCCCTGAAATGAAGCTACCCACTCCCTCCTAAACTGTGGACAATTCTTGTTTAAACGCCTGGCTGTGCTTTCTGGAGGCATGTGGGACACATTCATTCTCTCTGCTGCATTTCAGCCTTTGCAGTCCCTGGAATCGTCTTCCCCTTAAGAGGACCAGGAAGGGGAAAAGATGACTGAGTGAAAGAAGTGCAGCATCTTCCCAGTACTCACATAAGTACGATAACCTTCTGCCCCGGGTGCCTGGATAGGCCTGTCTTAAATCAGTGTCAGGTGTGGTTCCAGCTTGTAACACTGCTGGTATCCTGTCCTGGCTCCACCATTGGCTCCATCACTGCTTCCCTATATCTTCCCAACAGAATCTAACGCCCCTGAATGCAGTGATTATTTTAAAATCTTGATTAAGCTCACATTAATCTAGAAATGGTCTTTGTCACAGTCCACCTCCAGCCTCTCTGCTTTTACATTACAATTTGCCTCACATATATTCTTGCAAAGGACCTCAATAAAATGACCTTTCTTCTCCAGAAACCGAGTCACATTCTTCGCTGTTGGAAATTGAGAAGTTTCCTGTTACATTGTTTCTATAGCATAATGAACACATACAGTCTACTTTCTTGTGCTTAATACAAATTTAACAGTTTTCAAGTAAGATGAGAGAATAAAATGTAGCAGCAAGGTTCAGAAATTAGAAAGATCTAGCTTTAAAATTCCAGTGTTGCCCTTTCCTAAATAACCTAGACCAAGTTATTTAACCTCTCAGAGCCTCAAAATTGATTTCTCTGTAAACCAGGGATAAGAATGGTGTGGACCTCATGGGGTTGTGGGGCTGATTACATGAGAATCCATGCAGTACACATAACATAGTGTCAGGTCCATAGACATACATGATACACCACCCATTAGCTGTCATTGTTATTGGTGATGAATTAAGCAAGCTTCACCCAGAATTAGATTTTAACTCAACCCAACCTAGAAATGGTCTAACCTTAGACTAAACCAGTGGGAAGGTTTACCAGGCCCTGGGTGAGCTGGTACTTGGACTTGCATCAGGGAAGGCCATTGTGGTAGCAAGGAGAGCTTGGTTATCCATGACTAGATGCTGCTTTATGAACAATGAAGCAATGAGTTTACTGCAAAGATCTACCAAAGTTAGAGGTGCTATTTCTAAAACATAAACCTGGACAGAATTAATAGCCTTCTGTGATAAGAACATGAGTCCACTTGTTATCCAAGCAGAAGTGCTGAGGGTTGTAGTCAGTAACATAACTGGAATGTTCATATACAGTTAGTACACTTCCTTCTTTCTCCAGGGTAAAGTGGAAGTGGAGGTCGGTAAGGAAGGCCTTCGCTTCGAGAATGGAGCCTTCACCTACTATGGGGTCCCAGCCATCATGACCTCTGCGTGCTCAGGTATTCCAGTTTTCGTTTGTTTATTGGGGAATCAGTGGGATATTATAGAAAAAAACATCTAGGCTCAAGTCTTTTTTTTTTTTTTTTTTTTTTTTTTATTTTCTATTTCCATCATTTGTGGTCTTCATAGGCTCAAGTCTTGACTCCATTTTTTTTTTTTTTTGAGACAGAGTCTCGCTTTGTTGTCCAGGCTAGAGTGAGTGCTGTGGCGTCAGCCTAGCTCACAGCAACCTCAAACTCCTGGGCTCAAGCGATCCTCCAGCCTCAGCCTCCCGAGTAGCTGGGACTACAGGCATGCGCCACCATGCCCGGCTAATTTTTTTATATATATATCAGTTGTCCAATTAATTTCTTTCTATTTATAGTAGAGACGGGGTCTCGCTCAGGCTGGTTTTGAACTCCTGACCTTGAGCAATCCGCCCGCCTCGGCCTCCCAAGAGCTAGGATTACAGGCGTGAGCCACAGCGCCCGGCCTTGACTCCATTTTTGACTTTTCTTTTGACTCCTGTTACCCTGGACAAGCAATTTAACTTCCTTGGCATTAGTTTCTTCTGCAAAATAGGCACAAACATCACTTTTCATTGAGTTAGTTTGTGCTTTAAAAAATAAGTGAGAGAAAATTAAATTGGAAAAAGCAATCACATTATAAAGTGTTAAGGATGGAGAGTGGTATATTTCAGTATGAAAAGACAAGTTTGTTTGTTTGTTGCTTTTTACACTTGTTGCCTCCCCTTCCATTTGATCGCCTGGTTTTTACAGAGTTAATTGATCTTGGGGGTGGAATGGAAGAGGGAAGATTCCTATAAGAAGCTGTGTTTTCCGAATTGCCTCTGAAACCCGTTGCATCCTTCTGTCCTTAGATAATGACGTGCGGAAGGTTGGAAGCCTGGCTGGATCCTCTGTCTTTCGTATGTATCTCTCAAATCCCTTCCTCGTCCTCCCCATGGTAGTTTTGCCTCAGCCCACTCTGGGGACCTGGACCAAGCACTTTGAGCCTGGGCTGGGGCTAAGACAAATGCTGGCAGCCTCTGTGTAATGCTCTGCCAGGAACACTGCTTCCTGCCAGGTACCCACAGACCAGGGGGGCTTAGGTTCTGTGTGTCTGGAATGTTTTCTGCAGCTTCTCTGCTCACATGTGAGTGATGAACAGTGATGGGGGCTGGGGGCTGGAGTGGGGGGAGGGGCTTGTGAGTGAAGGCACCATTTATTGCCATCTGCCAGAGAATGCAGGCAGGTGGTTCCTGTGCTTTCGTGAAGGTTCAGCCTTTCCTTCTCTGCAGTGATAATTCGCCCACTGGCCTTTACTTGAAAACTTGCATATGCTACTATTGTGTCTGTCCTCAGTAAGAAGTTACTGCAAGATTTAGGGATCTAACTCCCAAGCTGGCGCAATATGTTGCTTATCTGCTTCTCTCTCCTTGTTCACCAGCGCTCAGCTGGTGGAGAGATGTCTGCCAGCTGGCCGTGCATGCTGTTGGTGGGGTGCTGGCACAGGGCTGATGGCTGGTTTGCTCTGCCCCTTCTGTGCTGTGCCTTCTTGCTGTTTCCTATGTAGAGCTATTGCACTTGTGTTTAAGAGCATGTCATTTATTGTGATAAAAGTGTGATCCAGAAAGAATTATTTCTCTAGATTTCTTTTTGATTCACTGATCTGAATTTTACATTGCTTTTAGTGTTTACAGTGGCCACTTTAAGGCCAAATGGGATGTTACCTCTCATAAAAAAATACTTGCATAGTGCTTTATATTGGGATTTATCAGAGGGTCCCAGAACTTGATATCATAGTCCCTAGAACATGGCAGGGTAGAGACTGTTTTAACATGAATGAAACTAAGGAAATGACTTGATCCAAATCACCCAGCAACTTGTAACTTACTAGATGCATCCTGGTGTCCTGGTTCAGTGCATTTCAGTACACACAGTGCATTGAAATACAGATTTTTAGATCCATCATGTTTCAGAATGCAATTTCTATGTGGAAATAGTGGAACAGTTTACAATGTTATTTCACATCCTAGCCCAGCAGCTGACTGAAATGAACTCTAAGTACCTGCAGAACTTGAGTTGAAGGAGATCTGTAAAATTTTTTAAAGCCCTGGTATATTATTATATGTTATTTTATACTTATATAAGCCAACAAATTTCAAGCAAGGTTTGATGAAGAAATCATCAGTACTCAGTAGAAGAACTCTGGGTGGGCCAGGGACAGGCAGCAGGATTGGGTAAACCTTAGTTCTCTAAAGGAGATGTCCACCGTCCATCACATTAGGGATGACTCCTGGGATTCTCATGTTATCTAGAAATGCTGTCCATGTTCTGGCTCTTCTAATACACCAAAAGAGGTGGGAATTCTGAGGAAAAAAAGACCTATATGAGGCTCCCCAGACTACCCAATTTAAATGACTTTCCTTCTTAAAAAAAAAAAAACACAGCCTTAAGTAGACGGAACCACACCCAGCCTTAAGTAGGCAGAAGATGTTGTCTGATTTCCTCCTTTTCTTCCTTCCTGTCTCTAGTTCTTTATCAGTGAGACAGGACTAAATTTGCAACACTGATCTCTCCTTTAAAACCAGTTAACTAAAAGGAAGCATTAAACTCTTTTTACCTCCCCATGCTTTATAAATTTTCAGGAGGAAAAAGAAATATTATTAGCTAGTGGGGGTAAAGAAACAGTTTTTATCCTCCTCCAAGCCCTCCCTGCTTCGTGAAGTGTGAAATAACTGCAAAGGCAGGCCACACCCCATGGTTGTTCTGGGTGGGTGCTCAGCCAAGTGTCCAGCCACCCAGCATCTTTCACTGGCCAAGATCCTTAGACTATAGGTAGAGGGAGAGCTTAAGCGTAAGCCACAAAGCAATAAACTCTTGTAAGATCTTTGTTGAGCCAACTCTTCCTGTTCTTGAAGCCAACAACTTAATCAGCCTTTCTTTTTCTTTCTTTTTTTTTTTTTTCTTGAGACAGAGTCTTGCTCTGTTGCCCCAGCTAGAGTGCAATAGTAGTGTCAGCCTAGCTCACTGCAACCTCAAACTCCTGGCTCAAGTGATCCTCCTGCCTCAGTCTCCCAAGTAGCTAGGACTACAGGTGCATGCCACTACAGCCCACTAATTTTTTCTATTTTTAGTAGAGATAGAGTCTCACTCTTGCTCAGGCTGGTCTCCAACCCCTGAACTCAAGCAATTCTCCCTCCTTGGCCTCCCAGAGTGCTAGGATTACAGGTGTGAGCCACTACACCCAGCCTTAATGAGCCTTTAAGGGCAAAAAGAGAGATGATGAGTTTCCCATAACACTGGCCCTGTGACTTAAGCTGCAAAATTGAACTTGAGGGTATAAGGAAGTCTCTGGTTTTCCTGTGTGGGTCGAAGGGAACACAATCCACGCTGTCTTCTTTATCTTGATTCTGATTGCCAGGGAACCCAGGATGACCATGATGAGCCTGTTACTCTGGAGAAACCCTGCCCAAACTCAGGGTAGCTGGGACAGGTGCACACAGAGGTGTGCAGACATAGAGAGAACAAGTGTCCTGTCTGCTTGACTGTGTATACATTTAATTTAAGAAAAACTATGATCCTTCTTGAGAATATAGGCTTTCTCCAGTGTGTCTCACAATATTAGGGGCCTCTTCAAATATTCACTAATATCTCATGTCAGAGTAAATAATTATCGGGTAGCTATATAGTTCCCCACTTCCGCTCCCCTACATTTGTAGGGAATTTTCATTTAGTGCAGCAAATAAGACTGCAGAAGCTGTCTATTTCAGTGTCTGTCACCTGAAGACTGGCTTCATTTAGCTCCATAAAAGGGACTCTGGGAATGATCAGATAAGAGACATGAAGACAGATTCCCATGCCGAAACACCACCTGATCAGGATCAAGATGGGAAAAGGACTGGACTATTGCTACACACTCCACCCCACACAGGCCCCAAGTAATAGCCAGCACCATTTCAGACTCTGAAGAAAGAGAAGGAAAATTGGAAGAAAGAGAAGTGCTTTGGGGAACTTGTACTTGCTACAGAGTGACTATGATTCAATTAATCAATTTGATTCACATGAAAACTGCTAGAAATATTGTCCTTCCTTTGTCCTGATCCTCTAGCAAGCCACAGTTCCTCACCAGCACTGTGACCACAGAGGGAGGTCCTAGGAGTCCAAGGCAGGATCCAGCTCCTTCAAGGAGCACACACTAGCAAGAGCACACACTTTTCTTTCAGGCGCCCTCCTGCAGTTGAGCAGGGTGCGGGGCAGCTGGGAGAGCCTGGTGGGGATGCAGCTCTGGGCTCCCGGCATGTTTGCTGGCTCAAAACAGGTGCCCAGAGAATGCTGCCCAGGCGCTCCCCACTGGGGCACTGCTTGTGCTTGTCACTGGCATCTCCGATTCCAAGATTGTTGCACATCTTTTCAGAAGACGTTCAGCAAAGTCCATTTTATTTTCTTGTCTTTCTGGAGAGTGACTTTGTAAGAGGGTGTGAATTCCCACATATTCAGAGGCAAGATTCCTTTTTACAGAGAAATGTGATATTGTGAAAATCCAGGAACAGACTCTCACCCACTTTGCTCTTTGTCTCTCTCCTTTTGTGTTTATCTTCCCCTTCGCAACTCTGAAATCCTTGGCCCCTGACTCTTTAGTGCCCGTCTCTGTGTCTCGTACCTTCGCCTTCAGCAGAGGGGACTCTCTGGCAGGCTCCCCAGGTAAACATGTTATGGGTGTTTTGGGTCTCCACGGATTCAGTGGGGTTTGCAAGAAGCCTTTGGTCTCTGTCACTGTCCTGCATGAGAACTAGTATCTCCTACAGGCACTCCCATGACTAACATGTAACACACTGCACAAATAACACTCATTTGTGTACACAGCCCAGGCATTGCTGATTCAATGGCATCGTTTGTGAATTTGCGTCCCAGGGATATATCTGTGTATCTATACAGGAAAACGGTGGGGGTGAGGGGTAGTATTTTTCATCAGCATTTGTCTGACTGCAGAGAGATGGAATGAGGAATATAGCACGAGATAAATGGGAAGAAATAATGGAATACTCTTCTTTCTTCCCACCTATTTCCCTTCCATATTTCCTTCTATGTCCTCATCTTCCTACTAACATTACTATGTAATGATCATACTCTCTCTGGCTCTGTTCATACAAAGGACGCTATATCTAAAAATTTCAAAATAACTTTTCATTAAGTTTAACCTCTCTTGTTAATTAAATAAAGGTTACTGGGTTTCTTTTTAATAAAATAAAGGAGCTCATAGAGCTACACAATTACCTAATGACTGAGTAGAATGCAGTAAATCTGAACAATCACTTAAACTATTTATATTGTTTTCATCTCTAGAGGTTGTGCTCTTAGGCTCATAGAGCAAAGAATGACAAAACCCGGGATTTATTTGCTAAATTTCCCTGCAGTTAGAACATGGTCCATTTCCTATACCCTCTACATCTGTATTCCTTATCCCAGTGCTGGGGTGCTAATTCAGAAGCCCCACCATATCCTCAGCCATCAAGAATCCAGTTATATTTCTTGTCTGGATAGCAGACCCTCAACATTTAAAAAGGCTATCACTTGAGACCTAAAACCCCCTTGTTTGCAACTTCAGAAGTATTTATGTTGACTTCTATGTTTTCCCAAATCACATTTTTCCATCAAAAACTATCTGGTTCCCATGTTTATCTGTACAAGGAAAGTTAATCCCCTTCTCAAATTTCACCAAAGTTTACTCCCTCTCTTTCTCTCTCGATGGTAATGGTGATTTTCCACTAAGAAATTAAGTTTTTATTGCTTTGTGAGAAGCTATGAGGCCTTCCTGATGACTACAGGATAGGACAGTTGATGTGAGATGCCAATGTGGCATCCTCTCACCAACTAAATGATCTGTTCCTGCATGCCGGCAGATTTAGAAATGACCACATCATGGACCTTCACGATCCTTCACATACAGTGAATCTTGGTGAATGCCAAGGGCGTGCTGTGAAGGTTCTGCAGGAAAGGAAGATGCAGTTTTTAAAAGTTTTTCTGCCAAAACGATCAAAACAGGGTGTATTTTCCTTCTTAATTAACATTCAGTTAACCAAATGACCTAGTTAATTGTAACTTCCCAATTAAAGGAAGGTTAATTCTAGTTCATCAGTATTTATTATGAAAAAGTTCATGGTAACCCAGTGTCAGACAGAGACTGAAGTGACTCATTCCTGCTGTGCACACCCCCCAGTAAGTACTGAGACTTCTGATCCAATTCTGGCTGGTGTGGTCCCATGTGCCCTGAGAGCTCTTTCAACCTCCTCCTCACTTTCCATGATTGTGGGTGTTCAGCCCAACCAGAAACCCACTGATAAAGAGATGAGAGCAAGGCCAGCTTATTTCCACCTTGGTTTAACTATGCTGAGCAGAGCAATAAAGGGTACAGGGGAAGCACCGAGAGGTGGAGGGTGCCTTGCTTCTCCTTCAGCTCTTTCCTCTCAACCTTCTAATGTCTGGTTTCCGTAGCTAATCACCAAGCCTTCCTAGTGACTTGGTGACATCCCCAGGACCTATGCTATGGTGTCATCTCTGTCACTTTTGCTTTTGTTCCGTATCACCAAAAGAGGCCTCAAGAGGCCTGGGCTTTTTTAGAAAGAAGTTCTGGACACCTTCTGGCCTTATGCTTGATTTCCGATCTGGATACATTAAGAGAACTCTGTCATTGTTTTATTTGACCCCACAACCACTTTGGGAGATAGATAGACAGGAATTATTATTGGACAATAAGGGATAAGGAAACAGGCTCTGAGAAAGGAAGCCACTGGGTCAGTGTCCTGTGTGTAGTAAGTAGGTAGAGGGAATGGAATCTCTGAGATCCTGCTGGGAGCTGGCTGCACCTCTGAACACAGGCACGTCACGCCCCCTAGAGGGCTAGAGTTTATTTGCATTTTGAAAGCAGCCATGCTAATGAATCTGGTACTCACCCTGGTTGAGGCCAGGTGTCCCTCCACCAAATATTGCCATCATAATCCATAGGGAGTTGCTTTCAATTTGAGCCTTAGTTTGAAATCAGGAGAGCACAGTGGTTTGTGGGTTACCTCCAGAGTGTGGTGTAATTGGCCAACTTTGCAGGTGCTTCTATTTAAAAATGACATTTCTGATAAGCCCCTGAAAGTACACTTTCCTCCTGCTGTTATCATTCCCTCTGCCCAGATTTATTCCTTCTTTTTTCTCCTGGAAGTGGAGATCATTTTGAGTTCCCAGCAACTGTCCTTTCAAATCCACAAAAGCACGAAGACAGGAGAGACATTGGAACCAAGGGTTCTTTTTCAGTGTTCAATTGTCCCTTCATAATGTGATTTGAGATCAGTGATGATAGAGTTTTCTCCTAGAATATATAGGGAGTCCCTAAAAATAATCTTTTTACTTTGCAAAATGTGGGAAGTGGAAATATGCCCTTGGGTTGGCTCTTGTGCAGTGAACATTTGGGAACCATTAAAGCTCCATGTGACGTGAGCGAGTTCATCTGGGATCCTAACTTGGGCTGACTTGCAGAGTTCACATCGTAGCTTTGACAGAGGGCGGCTTTTGGCATTTGGCTGTCTGATGTTGACTGTTACCCCAGAATGATGAATTTTAATAATTCTAGTTTTATACTCTTATAAGCCTATGCACTTAAACTCCCCCATCTATTTTGGAGAACACAGAAGGCCCATGGCACAGTGACCATGACCAAAGTAGGCTGTTCCCGTTTGCCCCTCACTGATGCCACAGAAGACCTAGGCAGGCAGCAACTGAACCCTCCTTTTCCCTCAAATCCCCGTATGGAAAAGGGGAGTAGGGCATTCTACTGCTGTATTTTAGGTCCTGCTTCCAGGATAGGGTTGCAAAGGCTCCCTGGATACAGGTGTCACAAGTGAAGCAAGAGTCCCAGAGCTATGTATAGGTTTTCAGGGACCCTGCCTATTAGTGCAGAGTGAGAGAAGATTCCATCCAACCCCAATTACACTGTGAAATCCTTCTCCATGCTCTCTGCCACGCCATTCCCAATTTACTGCAGTGTCTTTTCTACCCAACCTCAGTAACGCCGAGTAGCCAACTTGCACAGCTATCCCTTGCAGAGTGACCACTCAGAGGTGGCAGGGATAAGGTCTGCTATGCTTCTCCACAGCTGCTGGGGGTCTAGAGCAGAACATCCTGCTCCCAACCACCCAGTCACACAAGGGTCAACTTGAGGGTATGATATAAAAACAAGAATGGGCAAGGGATGTGTTGGCAGCTTGACACACCTCCTGTTAACAGGTTCTGTGGTCGGTTTTATGCATCACTGTTTGATCTGTCTTCTTTCAGACCTCCTTGCACTATACTTTGGATTTTCCTCCTCACTTCACTCCCCCAAGCTGTGCCTCTGTGCTCTTAGGAAATGCCAGTGGGGATATACAACTTGAACTAGTTTGCCATGCTGCTGGGACACTCGTCTGTTACTGATTTCTTCTGCTTTTTTTTATTAAAAGCATTTCCATTTCCCTTGCTTTGAAACCTCTGAGTATATGTGCACAATTACCAAAATGCCGAGTCATCAGCATCCTACCTACTGAGGAATGTTAGACTCTGGGACACAAAAACATGGATCTTGCATAATACTAAGATGAGCTGAGACTTTCTTTGTGATGGAATGACAGTTCTTTTTTCTTTTAAAAATTGCTTTTATAGACCCTGCCTTTGTAAGACAGTTGTATTTGTTGGCACTGGGGATCCTTTAGGATTTTAGGAATAAACTTTCAATAGCATTGTCTTTACTTAAAAGAAAAGACATGTCTCTCCCCCCAGTGTAACAGTGATGCAGCTTGTGTTCGAAGTGCAAGGCCCTGTGGGTGACATCTGCGCTGGGTACCAGTAAGACAGTGAGAGCTTCGGAGGGAACTGGGATGTCATTGTTACCTCTGTTTCCAACAGGGAATAGATGTGATTCAGGAGAAGTTTCTGTGGATGAAAGTTCAGTAGATAAGATAGGGCTGTTGCCCTGTCATCCTCCCTGAACGTTTCTTGAATTGTGACATCAGAGATAAGGATGCAGAACAGCAGGTGTGGGGTGTATGAAGCCATGTCTGGCCAGGAAAAGTGGAGGCTTATTAAGGACAGATGGCATCTTCTTGGAGTGACTGAAGCTTCAGGCTCTGCTCTCACTCTCTCCCCTTGGTCATGCCCAAACTGAGCTGAGGTCACGACCTACCAGGTAAAGGTGTGGTTTGCCAGACTCTGCTCTCATGCCAAAGAAGCCACCCTCCTGCAGGACTACCTGCCTCCCTTCCCACAACTAGCCGGGAGGGAAGAACGCTGACCTTTGCAGCCAGCCACCACACTATGACAACCACAAATGGATGAACTTGTCAGTTTATTTTCAAGGGACCAGGACCAGGACCAGCAATGAGAGGCACCTTTTTCTGTCTAACACCACTGCCATTGACCCTGGTGCTTTGCTATATTCTCCATGGCACTGGCACTGTCCCTCTCAGTCCTTGGTCACTCTGGAAGAGGATCTGGGCCCAATCACCCAGTGGATAAGTAAAGCCCTTGTCACCTGACTCCAGGACCCCTGTTTCACATTCCCTTATTAAACAAACAAAGAGAAAGTCCTGATATTCCCTATGGCCTCTTCCATCGTGGTGCCCTTTGATTCTAGTTGCACACTATTTAACTTTACCTGGCTGCATTTCCTGAGTGTCCTGCCCCCCACCCCTAAATTCTTGGAGAAGTCAGCTTCCCCAAAGTGACTTCAGGTTGCAAAGGAAAGGCTTTCTGATTCCAGGATGATTTGAACAAAATTGAGATTCTAAATTGTAAGACTCCTCTTAAAGAAGCCTTAGGTGCTGATTCATTCATTCTATTAATATACATTTTTATTGAGTACCTTCTCTAAGCCGGGCACTGTGCTAGAGACTGGGCATACAGTGGTGACCACCAGGAAAGAAAAGGTCTCTGCCTTCATGGAATTTAAAGTTGAATTAAGTAGATATAACAAATAAATACAAATGTGTAATTAATTAATACTTATGAAAGGTGCATTGAAGGAACGAATGGGGGGCCAGTCATAGGGGAAAATGGGGAATCTTCTTAGGGTAGCCATACAAGGTCTTGAGAGCAGGTGGAACCACAGGTGAGAGTTAATGCCTGAGAAGCAAATGGCCATGAGCTGGGGGTAGAGGTTGGGGTGGGGCATCAGGGAATGTGGCATTTGTCAGTGGGGAGGGAAGCTTATATGATTGAAGGTGCCCATGGAGGCCAGTGGGCTAGAGCAAAGCAGGAGAGGAGAAGGGAGGCCCCAAGATGAGTTCAGACAGGAAAACAGGGACCAGGTCATAGGGCTTTAAGGGCCACAGCAAGGAGTTTTGTGTATTCAGATACAATAGAAAGCTGATATGTTTTTTGTTTTTTTTTTTTTTTTTTTTTTGAGACAGAGTCTCGCTTTCTTGCCCAGGCTAGAGTGAGTGCCGTGGCGTCAGCCTCGCTCACAGCAACCTCAGACTCCTGGGCTCAAGCGATCCTCCTGCCTCAGCCTCCCGAGTAGCTGGGACTACAGGCACGAGCCACCATGCCCGGCTGATTTTTATATTATATATATTAGTTGGCCAATTAATTTCTTTCTATTTTTATGGTAGAGACGGGGTCTCGCTCAGGCTGGTTTTGAACTCCTGACCTTGAGCAATCCGCCCGCCTCGGCCTCCCAGAGTGCTAGGATTACAGGCGTGAGCCACCGCGCCCGGCCAAAAGCTGATATGTTTTTAAAATGTGATTCTAGCAGCTGAGGCAAAAACAGATTATAAATTATAAGTGGGGATACTGGCCCAGGTGAAGCTGATGGTCACAGGAACTTGAGTAGAGACAGAGATAGGATAGATGGGTTCATTGTGTCAGAGGCAGATAGCAGCACTCAATGTGGGGCGAGGACTAGAGTCAAGAGTGACCCTCCAGGTTTCTGGTTTCGGCGACTTCATAGGTGTGGATGATATTTTCTGAGAAGGGGGAAGACTGGAAGTGGAATCTGTAATTCTATAATCATATCAAGGCAGTGGTTATTATGGTTCTAATGAGAAAATATTCAACCTGTTGTTATTTTAATCTTTCTGCTACATGATTTGCCAGACAACAGCAGCTTGACAGCAAAACAGATCATCAGCCATCAATGGCTCCCTCCAAATAGATGCTAATCAAGTATTTTGATCAATGGCAGCATTATCTCAAGAGACAGAATTAGATTCCCAAGGTTCTACCCTCAAAGAGCAAGGACCAGAATCTTTGAAGAACCTGATTCTTCATTTGAGTCCCTGGAAGTAAATCTGTGTTCTGAGAGGCTGACAGCCTCCTGTTCTCCATTTTTTTGGAAGAAATGCAGGGTGGTATCAGTTGGGAAGGAGAGGGATTGAGGGGCTTTGCAGTCTTTTGCTCAGGTTTATTCCAGGGTTGAGATAATGTTAGGGTCACCTTCAGTACCCTCTCTTGTGTTGTCCATTTTGAAACCAATTAACATGGTCTTAAATGAGCTTTCCTAAGAGGTGTTTCTTCAAAATGTAAAAAGAACCTGACTGAACATTTAGGAGATCTTTTACAGAAGGCCTGTGTATTACTCCAGTCCCCTGGCTTAGGCATGTGCAAAAGAGAGTCCAGCCCAGGGTCCACACTTTAGAGAGCTCCATGTTGGCCATTATCAGTCCTGGCCTTCTGTGTAGGGCACGGAGTCTACAGGGCCAAAGGGATTTGCCCAGCCAGAGCCTGTGTCCTTCCTTCTAGACCACAGTTGAGATATCCAGGAACCCAGAATTCCCCACTGAGACAGCCCTGGGGGAGGAGGGGTCCCGAAGCCCTAGGGTCAGGGCTGGCTCTCCCCACGCAGCCCTGTTTTCTGGCACAAAATTCTAAGGAGTCAAACCTGGCCTTCTGGGTTGTTAGGAGCATTTGTCAAAGGCAAGGATAGAACATATTTTGACAGTTTATTGATGTGATTTATAGCTTGTAAGTTTTATCCATATGGTTTGTGGGCCTATGTGTACCCCTGTGCCAGGCCTTGCCAGTGCTGTGGCAGACCTGAGTTATCCCCACCAAAATGCATCACCGCAGTGGGGACTGTCTGTCTGTGCTGTGACAGATGGTTTTGAGGGCACACCTGCGGCCTTGGCCTTTCTCAAACAAGGTGTGTGAGTGGAGGTTGTGTAAAATACCTTGCCATGGAAGTGGGTCTCGTGATCTGCGGTAGCAAACCACGCTCGCAGCACCGACCGCATCTCATTCGGGGTCCTCCTGCACCTAACCTGAAGGCAGGGACAAGAATCTGTCTGGGGAAACAAACACACCAGCTCCTAACTAGGAGAGGTTGCGGGGAGCAGCCCCAGCCACATGGAGCCGTGAGTTCTGTTGGGTATTTGCTCCTCGTAGGAATAAACATCAGCAAAGCAGCTCAACTCCTTCCTGGGCTCCACCACCCACTGTTGCCGTTGCCTGAAAGTCCTATGGGACCTCGGTAAACAACACCTCTCTCTCTCCCTCTTTCCACTCCCTCTCCCTCCTGCCCACCCACCCCTTGTCTTTTCTCCCTCTCCCTCACCATCTGCAGTAAACCGGTCCCCTTCGCGCTGCAGCGGATTGAATCGCTCTGAGTCTCCAAACCGTGAGCGCAGCGACTTTGGGGGCAGCAACACCCAGCTGTTCGGCAGCAACAACAACCTCTACACGCCAGACTACTCAGTCCACATCCTGAGCGACGTGCAGTTTGTAAAGGTAACTGCCCCGGGAAGGCAGTCCTCTCTCCTAGTGGGGGAGTGGGGACCAGGAGACTCTGCCAGATGCATGGTGTGCATCCCACTCCCCCCGTTCCAATATGGTGATGTGGGTGGCAATTGCTCCCAGCTTTATAAAGGCCCTGTTTCCAGTAAGCTTTATTACTGATCATTATTTGTCAATTTTTAAAGAACTCCTGACCCCTACTTTGCATGTGGGGAAACTGAGGCACAAAGCCCCCTAAGATGAGCTTGCATGAGACAGTGAGATAAGTTGCTGCCAGAACTGTTTCCTTTGGATCCTCCACCATTGGCACCCATTTGGTTTTGTTCTTTTTTTTTCAAGATAAATTTACAAGTGATTAATAAACCATGTATATAGAAGAAACCATGCTATGATTTTTACATATGATAATATACTTTTACACCTTAATATTGAAAGTCTAAAACACAATTGAGCCTATATGTTAACTGAAAAAATTTTGTAGTAACTAATTAAAATTTTTCTAGTAACTAAAGTAACACCCCCCTTAAGAGCACTGAGCTATTTGAAGAGAACCATTCTCAAATGCCATGGAGAGAGGCAGCAAGGCTCGTTGCCTTGTAATTAAAGAGGAGGGGAGCTATTTCTTCATGTCCTTCACTGGGATTGTCATTGCACAGGAGCCTTCTAAAAATTCCCCTTTTCTCTTGTTTCCTTAAGTTTAGTTTTATTTTCTAGCATTCTGGAAACCATTATAAAATTAGACCTGAGCACTGGCTAGAGTCCCATTTATCCCAGTCCAACAAAATACCCAGTGAGCTCACTCGGTAACTGTTGTCCCAGTTGTAGGCTGGGAGGTATACTGAAATCACAAAGGTGGGAGAATTTCCTTCCCTTCTATCCAGAACACACGCCCTGATTATTTGGATAACAGTGAGTGGCTGGCTTTCTGTGTTCCAGAACTATGTGGATACCCTGAGCTAAAACTGACTTCAGCCAATTAAAGTTCCCATGAAAGTAACCATTGAATGCTACCAGAGTTGGGGACAGAACCTGGAGGCTAGGGAGGGTAATAACTACTGTTTGTGGGTTGCTCTGTGCAAGGCACTTTGCTGAGCCCTGTGTCTGAATTATCCATTTAATCTCACAGCCACCAATGAGGTAAGTTCTACTTCATTCCCATTTTATAGATGAAGAGTTTGGGGCTTACGGAGCATAAGGTCACATAGTTTATATTTTGAAGTGGCAGAGCCATGCTTCCAAGTTGAGTCTTTCTGCCTCCAGAGTCCAAACCCTGAAATCACTTTGCTTTAGGGAGAGTTGTAGGAAATCAGAACTGAAGGAGCCAGGGAGAAGTGACTTTAGGAACTAACCATCAACACTTACAGGTGTGCATGACTGTGGACATTCACCAAGTCTAATGTGCCAAGGAGGTTAAATAACCCTTAGAAAACCGCAGCCCCCCGATGGCATCCAGTCTTGAAACCCTTTCTTTGCTAATGCAGACCTTGGTTTGTGGGAAAAGAAAAGGAACATCATAATATGAATGTGGGTCAACAAATATTTCATGAATGCCTGCTCTGTGCGAGGCATTGATGGGGTACTGTGGAGAAGACAGCGAGCTGCTGCCTTTCAGGAGCTTGCATGCTAATGGAGAGGAAGATGATTAACAAGTAACCACATCAATGACCTAGGTAATTTCAGGCAATGATAAGGGCCCTGAAGGAAATAAACAGAGCTGTGGGATAGACAGTGACTGGGCAGACAAGGCAGGAAGGCTGCTCTTAAAATGAGTGTTACAACAGGCTGAGAAAAGGATATTTTTACAGAAAGGAGAAGTGGGGAGAATGTTCAAGATAGGAACAGCAGAGGCAGGAAGGAGCTAGGCAGAGGGTCTGAGTGCTGGCCCATGGTGCAAAGGCAGAGGCTGGAGCAAGATGAGAATGGAGTTTCAGAGGCAGTGTCGCCTGGTATCTTTAGGCCTTAGTAAGGAATGTGGATTCTATTTTAAGTGCATTTGGGATTATTTTATTTATTTCAGCATGTTACGGGGGTAGAAATGTTTATGTTACATACATTGCCTTTGCCCTACCCAAGTGAGAGCTTCAAGCATGTCCATCCCCCAGACTGTGCACACTGCACTCATTAGGTGTGTATATACCTATCCCCTCCTTCCCCCCTACCTGCCCAACACCTGATGAATGTTACTACTATATGTGCAGGTAAGTGTTGATCAGTTAATACCAATTTGATGGTGAGTACATGTGGTGCTTGTTTTTCCATTCTTATGATACTTCATTTAGTAGAATGGGCTCCAGCTCTATCCAGGATAATATAAGAGGTGTTAGATCGCCATTGTTTTTTGTGGCTGAGTAGAACTTCATGGTATACATAATATCACATTTTATCAATCCACTCATGTATTGTTGGGCACTTGGATTGTTTCCATATCTTTGCAATTGTGAATTGTGCCACTAAAAACATTCGAGTGCAGATGTCTTTTTATAGAATGTCTTTTTTTTCCTTTGGGTAGATGCCCAGTAATGGGATTGCTGGATCAAATGGTAGTTCTACTTGTAGCTCTTTGAGGTATCTCCATATTGCTTTCCACAGAGGTTGTACTAGTTTGCAGCCCCACCAGCAGTGTATGAGTGTTCCTATCTCCCTGCATCCATGCCAACATTTATTGTTTTGGGACTTTTTGATAATGGCCATTCTCACTGGAGTTAAGTGATATCTGATTATGGTTTTGATTTGCATTTCCCTGATGATTAGAGATATTGAGCATTTTTTCATATGTTTGTTAGCCATTAGTCTATCTTCTTTTGAAAAGTTTCTGTTCATGTCCTTTGCCCACTTTTTGATAGGGTTGTTTGATTTTTTTCTTGCTTGTTTTCCTGAGTTCTATATAGAGTCTAGTTATCAGCCCTTTATCGGATGTGTAGCATGTGAGTATTTTCTCCCATTCTATAGCTTATCTGTTTGCTCTCATGATAGTTTCCTTGGCTGTACAGAAGCTTTTTAATTTGATCAGGCCCCATTTATTTATTTTTGTTGTTGCTATGATTGCATTTGGAGTCTTCTTCATAAATTCTTTACCTATGCCAATGTCCATAAGGGTTTTTACAACATTTTCTTCTGGAATTCTTATAGTTTCATGTGTTAGGCTTAAGTCTGTTATCCACAATGAGTTGATTTTTGTGAGAGGTGAAAGGTGCAGATCCTGTTTCAGTCTTATACATGTGGAAGAAAAATTCACTAAAGAAGTTGAAATATTAAAGAAAAATCAAACAGAACTTCTTGACCAAGATGCCCATCACCATCTGGTGGCTGTATCCCTAAACTGCAGCCTGTGTTTTAAGGGATGAATAAACTGCCTGAAAGTTGAAAATATAAGCAGAACATCATAAAATGTCAGGAGATATCATATTAGCCTAAAGGTTAACTTCTGGACACCTTGGCTGCTAAGGCAAAATGTCCAAAAGGGCATCCTTGCTTTTTGCTAGCTTAAAGATAAATACACTTCCATTTCCTTTGTAAGTTTGAGGTACTTGAATTCTTAACTGGTTAATATATAAGAGAAGACAATTTGAATTCAAGCTATTTCTAATAAATGCTTTACCTACAACAGTGAAAACAAAAACATGTTATCTTTTGAAAAGTGGTTTGATTCCCTCAATCAACTAAATCAGTATTTGTTGAGCATTAACGATGGTTCTGGGTACCATGAGATGTAATAAAGAAATATAAATCCAATAAAAATATTAAAATATATCCTGTGCCTTATAAGTAGATTCAGATCTGGTTAGAGAGAGGAAACTTAAGTTAAATAGCAGTGACCCATGCAGGGTAGTATCTAATTGATGACAAAATTATGCAGCATTTTTTAAGCACTATATTGGCTGGACAATGTACTGGACCTTTAGGAACTGGGAAAGAATAACAGAGGAGTACAGGCAATGCCATGCAGGGGGGACACCCTAAACAGGAGTGTAGAAGGCAGGTAGACACTGTGCATTCAAGGGTCTGGGAAGAGAGAGGAGCAAGGCTGGACCCGTGGCCCTGCACTGGGGGGCAGTGAGAACGCTGCTGGCCGGGCAAGGCCAGGTCACCAAACCTGGGCACAGCAGTTCAGGTTGGGCTGTGAGACCTCCGCTGTCCAGTGCAGCAGCCACAGGTGGTGGTTGAATGCATGAAATGTGGCTTATTCAGATCAATGTGCTATAAGTATGAAATACACATCGGACTTCAAAGAAAATTCCTCATTAATAATTTTAAATTATTTATATGTGGAAGTGAAATTATTTTGGATATATTGGGATATACATGAAATATTAAAATTAACTTCACCTATTTCTTTTTACTGTTTTTTTTTTTTGCAACTGCTAGAAAATTTTAAATTACCCATGTGAATCATGTTATATTTCTATTTGACAGTGCCATGACTAGCTTCTTTCTAGCTAAAAAGAAGTTGTCATAGGTTTTTAACAAAGGGAGGGAACAGATGAGAAGTGGTGCTTGAATCTAGAAATGCAGCTGGGAGAAGCCGAGCAGAGGTTGCTTCCCTGAATACATTTTCCAGAGTGGTGCCTTGTCAACAATTTCTTTTAAGGCAACGTGTTGACATGGCAGTAGTTCGTGGGGTTTTTTTTAATTTAAAAAGAGGAAACAGTGTGAAAGCGAGGCTGTGAGATACTTAGAGGAGGTAACCAATAGGTGGTACCTTTCCTTTTATATAACCACCCACCAACTGTGCAGACCCTCACCCAACCCCTGCTCCTCACAGTGTGCCCGGCCAACCACCCACTATGCTCATCTTCATACGCCCTGTGGTGCTTCTTCCCACTAATATTAGATCCTGGCGGTGGTTGGCTCAGTCTTCTCTGTGGCATCCCTGACAAGTGGTAGTTTAACCTCTGTGTGAGTGCCTCCAATGACAGGGACTCAGCACCTGACAAGGAACCCTATTTCATTTACTCAGTATTATTACCAAGAATGATACTTTATTCCCATCCTTTCCTCCAAAACAATCCTTAAAGAGAGGGTTAGAGTTCCTGAATCCTTGATTCCAGGTAACTGGAGGGGCATGTCACTGTTTCATAAGAGCAGAGAGAGAGTGAGTGGTACAGCTCACCGCTGGCACAACCTGAGCAGGACCTTTCCAAGAATTAATAAATTCGTTAAATAAGAGAGAGAATTCGCAGCAGTGGTCACTCCCACGAGGCTGTTCTAGCTAGGGGGACGCAGCCAATCTACCAAGCAAATCCATTTCAAAATCAAACCAAAACGCACTCCTTCCTTCTCTCTTCCTCCTCTCTTTTCTTCACTCACTGTCTCTTTTCTTCCTTTTCCCATCGTCCCTACTTGGAATCTCCCTCCATCCCCTACTTTCTCTTTTATTTTTTTTGGTTGTGGATTTACTTTCCCAAAACCTAGTCTTGCCTTCACAGCACTTCTAGTCACACTGGCTCTGGGGGCAGAGGGGACGCTGCTCCTTCCCCCGTGCCCACCTCATGGTGTGCCCTGGACAGTTAGACATAGTGAAATGGTAAGTTTCACTCGGTCTTTGAAATGTGTGCTCATTATAAAGTCAGACTGTGAGACATATATGTGGACATCTTTTAAACAATCATTCCTAACAGTCGTATAACACACTCACTTACATAATCTCATTATCTCCGGGCCTCTTTTACAAGCTCAGAGAAGTTAACGATTTGGTCAAAGTCCTCAGCTTGAAAGTGGCAAAACTGGAACTTGAACCTTAGCCTTGAGCAGGCATTGTGCTTCTTGCCATATTTTCTAGGTGCAGGGTCATTTGGCCTTCTTTGACTAAACTAGAAGCCAAATCTATACTAACTACTTTAAAGAGCCCAAATAGAGTAAGATCACCTGCTTTGGGGGCTTATCAAGTGTCATTTAGGAAATTTTCTTGCCCTTTGGTGTTAGGGCCAAATTTCCCCAGCTTTGGGGTAAATTTTGGAACCCAACTTTTTACTTCCCAGCAGAGGGAGCTGCAAAAGTCAGGTGTTCTCAATAAGGACATTGAGTCTGTTGAAGACTTTGTGTAAGTGCTAAGTGGAGACACATGGCTCTATGTCATAATAACCTGAAAAATATCAAAGCCAATTGTTAACACTTTGCTGCTCTTTATCCTTTAAAATCTTTTAGAGGGGAAAAAAAACAAAACCTGAGTAGGGCCTGTGTCTGATTCTAACTAGGTCTTAAGTCAGTGGTCTCAAAGGGTGATTGATCTCCAGACCAGCGGCATCAGCATCAGCATCACCAGGAACTTTCTAGAAATGCAAATTCTCAGTCTCTACCCCAGACCTAGTGAATTAGAAACTTTGGGAGTTGGGCCAGCAATCTTGTTTTAATAAGCCTTTCAGGTAATTCCAATGATGAGGTTTGAGATTTGAACCATCAAGAGAACTATATTTGCCCACTCAAATGGGTGGCAGTATGATTAGAAGCCTGGAATCTCTGCATATATGTGTGCCATAAATGTTGCAAAAAGACATACACTCTTAATATGTGTTTTGTAATTGGATTATATGTGCTTCGAATTTGCTTGCTTCTCATATAAAATATCCTGAAGTTTGTTAAAGAAGAAAGGATTGATAATGTGCAGGAAAGTAATGGGTCCTGTCAGCAGCAGACAAGAGTCCACTGTGGAAAGAGACCTTACCTGATAGCAAGCCAACTTTAGGCCCACTCTCCATCCCAGTGTGTAAACCTGAGTCATCTCCTCTCTTATGTCCAGCCAGAAATCTTTACTCTTCCGACATGTAATGCCAGTCCTGCCACTAAAGGCATAGGGAGCAGAATTTGTAGCTTTGCCAGTTCTCTAGCTTTAATGCAGTGAAGAAGGGACGAAAACACTAGGAAATAGTAGGACTTGGGAAGGTTATTGTGCCATGTGCCATTTTCATTTTTCCCCCAAGGGCAGACAGTGATTAGCAGTATCACATTCCTATACAGGGTGGTACAAAAATTTAGCTGTTTTCACTGGAAACAAGGATTCACAGTGCTGGTTGATGTAAATATGTTTTAAACTTCTCCATGGGCAAACACCGCCCCCCCCCCCACGCTAACTGCAGATGCCATGTGTCCCCTCCACAGTCTCAGGAGAAGGTTTGGCTCTTCCAGGAGCCAGTAAAACATGAACAGTGGGAACTGGTAGCAAATAAGCAAAGGGCCCCTCATCGTCCCTCAACTGCTGGGCCGGTCCGGCGTGGGTAAGGCCCCCTGTTCATGCATCTCAGGCCTCAGAGGCCAGGGGTCCCACAGCATCCCAGTGGGGCTGCTTCTGAGCTCAGGAAGGCTGGCTGCAGCAGGGAAGGCTCTGCCCAGCTACCCCAGAGCCTCTGCCCGCTCCTTCCAGATCACACGGCAGCAGTATCAGAATGCACTCACCGCCTGCCACATGGACAGCTCACCCCAGTCCCCTGACATGGAGGCCTTCACTGACGGAGACTCCACCAAGGCCCCCACAACTCGGGGCACACCCCTGACCCCCAAGGATGACCCTGTCGCCACACTCCTGAGCAACAGGAACAGTCTGCCGTGTAAGTCTGTTGAGCAGATGGGCCGGGCTGGTGTGGGGTGAGGACATCCCTGCCTTCCTCCACCAGCCTTGCCCAGAGCTGATCTCTTGTGCCTCCTGGAGCCTCAGGTCTTCTCCAAGGCAGAGAGGCAATGCGCTGACTGTCCTCCCTAGGCAGCCGTTCAGATGGGCTGCGAAGCCCCAGCGAGGTCGTGTACTTGAGGATGGAGGAGATGGCCTTCACCCAAGAGGAAATGACTGACTTCGAGGAGCACAGTACACAGCAGCTCTCGCTGTCACCTGCAGCTGTGCCCACAACAGGTCAGGGAGAGTGGCCTGGGCCCAGAGGGGCAAGGGGGATCATCGTCCTTGGGAACTGGGATGGCTCAGGGTAAGCTGGGTAATGGGGAGCCCTGGGGCGCCAGCCCTGTGTTAAACCTCCCATCTCCTTACACAGCCAGGGAAAGGAAACTAACATTTGCTGAGCATCTACCATGCACCAGGCCTTGTCTAATTCATTCTCCCAGGAAAACTGTTTGGGCAGGCTTGGGAGCTATATTTCTGCCTGGATTCAGACCTTGGCTCCTTCGTTTAGGAGCTGTGCAATTTTAGGCAAGTACTTAACCTATGACTCAGATTCTTTTTCTTAATAGATAAGTTTCTTTATTTTAGTAGATATAAATCATGGTAGCTATCTCATGAAGTAGCTTTGGTTGTATGTGAGATAACACATTAAAGGCACTTGACAGTGTTTGGTACCATGCTTTATAAATATTAGGTCGTTACTATTAGACCTACCTCACAGATTAGGAAAATGAAGTCAGCCATCATTCTTACTGGCAGGACTCTTCCCTTCCTTTGGACCCAAGAAATCAAAGGTAGTCTGTAAGACCTTTCCTGGGGTCTCTGATCATATCATCTCCCTCAGAGAGATTGAATGCATCCTCGTCAGCGGTGTTGCTCTAAGCCTCCAGGGTCCCAGCAGTCCAGAGGTCCTCCTGTGTTTGCTTCACTGAGGTACACTTGCCCAAGCTGTCAGCAGCCTCCTGTGCTCACCCCCAGGCCAGCAATTCCCCTACCTGAACTTTCAGGCTAAATCCATAGTATGAGACCCCTCAAGTCCAGAGCAACAACCTGAAAAAATACTCATAGATATTTAAGGTCAATGAGACAGTATGTTTGAACTTGTGGCTAACCCAGAAAATCTGGGACACACATAGTCACCATTCCAGGACCTGAATTTAGAACTGATGTTCTTTTTCTCCCACACACACCAAATTTAGTAGCTGAAGCATGTAGCAAGAGAATGTAGCAAAGGAATAAGAACAGAAGTGATGGGGTAGTCGTTGGAGAGCATCTAGTCCACACTCCTCATGTGATACCTGAGGAACCCTGAGGCCCAGAGAAGGGAAATGGCTTGCCCAAGTCCAAATGCTGCATTAGAAGTGAACTTAGCCTCGTGGCTTTTGGTGCAGTGCATTATCCAACAGAACACTTTGCCTCCCTGGCTGGGTTCTTACTGTATTGGCAGTAGGGCTTGGCCTTCTTCTGGGTCCTGAGACTCTGTGGTTATCTGAATCCTCAGAGTCCTGTGGGAGAAGACCTGAGCATGCACTTAATTGTTATTGAACTCTGTGGCTTTCCAGGGTTTGTGCAAGTAGAAGAAAGAGACATCCCCACCTGTCCTCAAATGTGCTTTTTGTCTGGCAAAGATATTGGGTGGAGAATATATTGTTCTCTTCCACTCTTTCTTGTCAAAAGTGTTTGAGGAGAGGGAATCATTTCCCACTTCACGTGGATTTTTGGATTCCTGCTCCATCTCTTTGTTTCTTTTGTAGCACTAAAATGCCTCTTGCTAAATAATTAGAGCCAACACCTTCCTGGGCATCCTCCCTTGTTATGCCCACCCCTGCCTTGCGTCTTATCTGAAACTTTGACCTTCTGAGGGACCTCACCTAGAATCACCCTGCCTTGATCCCTGAGCTTGTAGGTTGAAACAACTTGAGTTCTCTCTTCTTTTCTTTCTGTCATCATCAGATAGTGAATGTTGTAACATCAACCTGGATACAGAAACCAGTCCTCTCAGTAGCGACTTTGAGGAAACCATGGGCAGGAGGCTGCTGAGAACCCTGAGTGAGTAGCTAGTTCTTCACCGCCATGAAAGCCACGCTGCTGTCCGTTAGTAGGCAAAGCATGTTAGGATCTTCCTCCTGGAAGAGGAACCGCTGACTCCTTTTGGAACCCTAATGAGGTCCAGTCATGGAAATCCACAGTTAGGCTTGGGCCGATACTGCAACCGTGATAGTTTGGGGATCTAGCCCATTGCAGTTGTTGGTCCTCCTGAACAAGAGTCTGCAAACCATGCCCACAGTCAATTCTGACCTTCCTATTTTTGTGAAAATTTATTGTATCATAGACCCATTTGTTAACCATGGCCACAATGGCAGAGTTGAGTACTTGTAACGGAGACCATATAGCCCACAAACCCATAACATGTACTATCTAGTCCTTTTAAGAAAGAATTAGTGTCCAGGAGACTCAATAAGAAAGAGAGCAACATCCTCCATAGATAGAAGTCAATGGTGGAGACAAGGTGCAAATATTCCTTCCTAAGAACAACATACCTGGGTACAGATTGCTCCTCCATTCTTGAGGACAATTATGTGATTATCCCCACCTGCCCCAATGTAAAAGGGAGGTTGCTTCAGCACTAGAGAATGCAGGTCCCTGGGAATGGCTCCCAGCTATTAGGTTCAGTCATGGAAATCCAGTCAGGCTTGGACCAGTACTGCACCCCTGATGCTTTGGGGATCTATCCTATTCAGTTGTTGGTCCTGTAGGACAGGAGTCTGCAAACCATGCCCACGGGTCAATTCTGACCTTCCTGTTTTTGCAAATAAAGATTTATTGAATTAGAGAATGTAGGTCCCTGGAAATGGCTCATGGGACATCAAAGACTGTGAGACCAATCCTTTGCCAAAATGTTTCTGGCAGTCAATGGGCCTGGGGCCCTCAGGGGTGGGGAAGGCATGGTCCTGAGGTATCATATGGGCTTTACTCAGTCCCCTCCAGAAAATCTCAATTCCAGGCACTAGCCTGGGTTTGTGGCTTTTCAGAGATGTCGTCTTATGTGGAAGGTGTATTCTAATCCTTCAAGATGTAAACATGCCAACATCAGCACCAGGATACAATGCAGATTAGTTTCAGCCAAGCTGTCAAGGGCTTTGTGTCTCTTTCTGCTTCCATTTGTAAGAGAGCTCAGACCACTGAGAGAGTGTGGATGTTCCCCCAGTCTTACAGGCTGATACTTACAAACCGTGTTTTTCAGGTGGTCAAAGAAGGAAGAAGTCACCAGATGGAGAGAGAACCTCTGAGGAGAACTCCAATTTAACGCCTCTGATCACATGACAGCAAAGCCAGCATTTGCTGGGTATGTGAGATTCCAGAGCTTTGGGGGAGAACCCACCTTCCCATCATCTGCTTCCCCTCAAGGCCTCCCACAGGTGACAGAACATTCTGCCTTCCTTTCCACCTCTTCACCCCTAGCTGTCGATTTGGCAGATTTTCCCTTGTTGCCTCCAGTTTGACTCAGAGCCTTGCCGTGGCCATAACGGAAGGAAGTGCCTCTAATGGAACATGCTAGAAATGGTTTTGTCTACAGCACAGTGTGGGACTGGAGATGACCCCAAGCTGACAATGCCACTTTGGGACCCTGATGCCATAGGACACCCATGTGCTGCAACTCACCATTCTTTCCTCCAGAACAAAATGATAACTTTCTACCATATTTCATGCTTAGCTTAACTCAGAACGTGCCACTAGTAGACAGGCACATGGGAGGACAGAGTAGCAGGTATGGAATTTAGCTCAGGGGACAGACCAAGAATTCCTCCAGAATTCAGGGCAGCAGGACTCAGCCATGTTGGTGCGTGACTGATGTTTCAGCACAGAAAACTGTCAGTGACTGGTTCCCTGTTGGATAAGGGTTCCAGCATTCTGAGGAAGTGAGTCTCAGCTAGAATGGAAAGAATGTGAGGTGGAACTTCAAGTCACTGTTTTTCCCAGGGATACATCTGTTTTGGCTCCCAGACAACAGTTATTAATCAGTCAATCAATCTGCTCTGGAAGAGGAGGAGCGGAGAGCAGAGAGACCCAGTTGGGAGCCAGAGATGGAACTTCAGGTGTTAAGTGCAAATCAAAGCAAGAGAAAAACAGAAGAAGAAAAAAAAACCTTACATGGAAAAATTCTAAGCCGTTAGTTAAAAGCAAGTTTAGCCATGATGAACCAAAGAGTGCCCAGGTCAGCCAGGAAAGATGCACGCTCTCGTGGGACTGCAATGTGTATGTATTACACAGGAACGTTGAAAAATCATTCTTTTTCATTCATCTGCACCTCCCACCCCTTACTATACCCTAGCAGGTCGGTTGAGTATACTTTATTCCAAACACTTACTAGATCTCTGGTTTTTCTCCTGGCTGCTGAGGCAGGTGCAATTCCAAGTATAACCACGAGATGGCAGAAAGACTGCACATACCTACTTCCAAGAATAAAATAGTCCTAATGAGGATCACAGCAAGCCTTAGGGAAAACTTGGAAGTGAAGTTTGTCTTTGATCTGTCTCCCTTTCTGATCTATCTCCCACTACTTGGATGCCCTCAGTCAGGTACCCAGCGATCAACTGCTGTTTGTGGAATCTTTAACTGTTCCCAAACTTTTCCCTGTGGCATACCTTCCCTCCCCTTCTTCCAAAACCATCACTTCCACCTCCCCACACCTATTCAATCAATAATCAGATGGGGAGGTTGCAGACTGGTAATTCCTCTGGGTTATTTGCATCTCAAAACAAAATGCTTACCCACAGGAACATTTAACTCAGGGGTCCTTAACTTGGGGTCCATCACCCCAGGGGGTCCATAGTTGGACTTCAGAGGGTCTATGAAACCCCTAAAACTGTCCGAATTTAGTGTATGTATTCTTGTATGTTTTCCAGAGCATTAAAGCTTTCATAATATTCTCAAAGGTCTTAGACCTACAAAGGATTTAAAAAAAAAAAAACAAAAAAAAAACACTATTTTAAATAGTGGAGCTTTCAGCCCAGAGTTTCTGCAATGCAGAGTGAAGTGAATACTGGGCACTTTGAGAGACAGAGTTTTAATTATGAGTGGTCTTCTCAAGTGGCCATCAACCAATGGGGGAGGCTGGCACCCACCAAGAGGTTTGAATCCTCAGAAATTCTTGGCACATTCTAGAATATCGTACATCCCACATAACTTTGTCCCCACTTCCCCAACAAACCAGAGCAGGTGTTGCAGACAGGAGGGCCACAGCATGTGGGAGCAGACTTTGGAGCTAGGGATGCCTTCTCCAGCAATGTATTGTTGACTTCAATGCACTCTTGCCTGGCCAGGCCTGGTGCGAGGCTCAGCAGTGCATGACTTCTCCTAGATAACTTCACAGCAATCCCCTCCCAACACCTGCTCTTGCCTGGTAGGAATAGACAATGTCAGCCCTCAGTGTTGGGTGCCTCAGTCCCAACCAGTATATGGTGAGTCTTGAGCAAGAACTGCCATCATGCAGTCTTCTTGCTCAGCTAGCCACTGGCCGGGGGGGCCTGCCTGGCTAGCCTTCCTTTCATTACCCCTTATGCCACGGAGTTCAGGCCACTGCTGTTGCATTACATCCATCCCTTTGCAGAATCCCTAAGGAGCCTGTCACCACTCCTCTCCCTATAGCCCCCAACCCCAACAAAGATTTTCTTCAGGTAAAAAAAAAAAAAAAAGAATTTTAAAATAGAGCATTTATGAAGGCTCAATAATTGTAAATAATTTTTAAATAAAGTGAAAATGCCTTTCCTGGAATGTGGCTGTTTTCCTTGCCCTGGAATGTTGGAGATTGAAGTGGCTTCTTTTGAGATGCAGGTTGGGTGCTGCACATGTGCAATTTTCTCACCGGTGGCCCACCTGTCTGAAAGGCACGCCTCTCAAGGCCAGGTGTGAGGCTGCAGTAAGGTTACAGTAAAGCCCTGGCATTCTACTTTGGGAGGTCAGATGGGTAAGATTTTGCAGGAGCAAATGCCAGCAATGGGAAGTAAAACCCAAACAAGAAGCTGGAGTGTGCATGAAGACAAAGTAGGAGGCCTGAGAAAACACTGAGAAGGGCTGGCATGTGTTGAACTCATGTGATGGGTAAAAAAAAAAAAAAAACGGTACTGGGTGCCATCTGAGTTGAGGGTCTTAAGAGGCTAGACCCAGACAAGCCCCCGAGACAATGTGCTGGTCACAATGGCTCACTTTTGCAGACCCTTCAGAAAGGAGTCAAAGTGGCAGAACTCCAGCAGCTTCCAACCAAAGGCTGGGGAAAGAAACACAGGAGCGGGTCAGGCTTATTGGTCAGTTTTAAACTAATGCAGGAGGGCGGGAACAACCAGACAGGTGGGAAGCTGTGTTTGGGCATTTAATATCTGTGTAGGAGGAAGTCTGCAATCTGACACCTACTACCAATTTCTCAAACCGGCAAACTGGACAATTAGTGACCTATGCCAGATGGCTTAAGATTCTTCTCAGGAATCTCAATAGAGGCTATTCATTTCATTAACAATAATAAATGATCATAACTATTTTGCTTAGGGCTTTATGTGCCAAGTATTGTGTTAAGTATCCATTAGCTCCTTTCTTTCTCAAAACCACACTGGGAAGGGGGTGTTACTGAGAGGTTGGATGACTTGCTGAAGGTTACACAACTGGCAGGGCCTGGAGGTCTGAGTGCCCTCCTGGTTAGCAGGCAAAATCTGTGAAACAATCCTACCTCTGAAATTCACAGTGAACATCTGCATGTCAGGGGCCCTAAAGAGTCCTATAGCTTTTCCCAAACTTACACAGAGCCTTTTCACATAAATACTCTGAACAGTCAGAGGAAACTAGAACACAGTGGGGGCCACACTAACCAAAGGATCTGTAAGAATAGAATTAAGAAGGCCAAATCCCAATCAAAACTGGAGCTTTTTTCTTTTCTTTTCTTTTCTTTTTTTAAGCTACAGCTGCTGGAACAAGAGAGACTGGGGCTTTTTTTAAGTGCCAAAAACATTTTAGCACTTTGGTACTGGCACTTAGGTTTAAAGAAGTGTTTAATGGCTTTAGCACCCCACTAAAGAGAAAAATTTAATTTAAATTATCCCTAATAAGAGAAATTAAATAAGATTTTGTCAGGTAGGATTGCTCTTTGGAGAGCCACAATCCATTTTAATATATCAGACTATTTTTGCCCCAAAGAACCAACTCTTGCCCTCGTGGAAGTACTATCACCCCCTTGGTGAATGCATACTTTAAAGTTATGTTTGCAGAGAACGACAGGGGATAGACACAAGGTAGAATCATTCAACTTCTACTTTGGCTGCTTTCCCTTACAAGCATCTTTAAATTGGAAGAAAAAATACTGATTTGTTCAGAAGGCAGGAGGAGAGCATCTAATCATGCTCAGTCAGTTCACATCCACCAGTCCAATCACACATGTGCAGAGCAAGTGCCCTCTGAAGGACTGCAGGGGCTCCAGCCAAATGAGGAAGGATCTGGAAACCATATCCTGCGCAGAAACACTGAAGAATGGGAGGAGAGGGGGTTCACAAGGAAAAGCATAATCAAGGAATAACAACTACTTTCAAATATTTGAAAGGTCATCAGAATTGCCAGAAGACTTACTGTCTATGGTTCAAAGGAAGGAGGAAGGGGTTTCACAAAGGGGATCAAATTCTGGTTCAAGGTAAGAGATCTTTATTATTA
Organism: Microcebus murinus; assembly: GCF_040939455.1. Classification (NCBI taxonomy): domain Eukaryota; kingdom Metazoa; phylum Chordata; class Mammalia; order Primates; family Cheirogaleidae; genus Microcebus; species Microcebus murinus. The sequence continues at coordinate 26,741,457 of NC_134117.1, read as the reverse complement.
AAGGGCTCCATCAACAGAATGGGATGGATGCCTCACCAAGCACCAAAAGAACCCACCAACAACCCCTGGTTGAAGATGATGCATCAGGGGCAACATGGAAGAGACTATTTCACTGAGGGAGAGAGGACGGACTTGACTTCTAAGACCCCAATCATCCTTTAAGACTGTAGGATTTTACAACTCAAAGGTCTCCTAGAAAGGGCCAGATCCTGTTAAAATAACAAGAATTAACTAAATATTTTTAAACTCCAAGTAGTAGCCCTCTTGTTTTAATAAGATTCAACCCCACCAGATTCTACAAAACTGCCCTTTGGAGTCCCTTGGACTCTCTGGAAATTGTGGTCTACATTTAAGTGGCTCTAATTATTTCAATAGACTAAGAGGAACTCCAACTATGAGAGCGGCCGGTGTTCTAGAATCACCCTGAGTGATATCATCCCTCCTATGAGTCCATGAAGTCCAGTTTCTAAAGTAATATTAGAAGACAGCTGGCCTCTGAATGACAAGCCCACAAAACCAACAAAGTTATATATGGTGAGTTCACTAAAGGGAGCTATACTGTGAATGCATTTTAGTTTTTCCTTAGCCACTAGTTAATCCCGCTAAAGCATTCATTTTAAACCATGGGTCACAACACATTAGTGGATCACAAAAGCAATTCCATAAGTCTTGATCAGCATTTTTATTTTATTTTTTTAGTGAAGTAGAACACAAGAGAATAGAATGGACTAGAAAATATCAGAATGCACTACACATAACAAGAATAAACACTGTTTTGTGAAACTTTCGTTTCAATTAAATATATGTGTGTACCTTTGTGTATGTCATGATTAAATATATTTCTTATCACAGTTGCCCTAAAGAACTAGAGTTTAGGACTAGGGACACAACCATGCAGAAAGAGCAGGGAGATAAGACACTCTGGGTTGAGCTGAAGAGTTTTAATGCCACAGCCAATTCCCACACTCACACTTTGCTCCTTCAAACGACTTGACTTGATCTTTGGGACTAGACTTTGTACAGAGTCGAGCAACATGTAGAAGCACAGGAGCAACATTCTTGCTTCTAGCAAGGTGGAAAGATATCTACAACTCATGATCAAAGTATTTTTTATTCTTAAATAAAAATCTTAATTTGCTCTAGCCTTCAAAATGCTCTAATCCCAGGCCTCCGATTTATTTCAAGGTATGTCCTCTTCACATGGGCCAATTTAAGCAGAGGCCATCTCACCAGAGCAACCCTTTTCGTCCTATAGTCTCTAATCCATGATATGTACATCAAGGTTTGTGCAGGCAGGGAACACACGTGACAGAGAACTGCTTTGGTGGTGCTGGACGGGATGGTGTTTCTTCAATGGATTTTGGTGACTGCTTCATGGATGGAAGTGGCCACATAATCCAGATTTTTGGTGGTTAAGCCACACATGTTGATCCGACCGCTTGGCAGCAGATAGATGTGCTTTTCATTGATCAGATATTCGACCTGCTTGGCTGTTGAAACCAAAAGATGATATAATCAGAGGAGCAGGCAACCTTAAAGCAATGGAAGCTCAGCAATTATATAACAACTACAATTTTTCTTCCTTCCCCTTAACAGAGAAGCAAATCAAAAGGAGCTATTTTGTCCAGCTGACAGATAGGAAAGTATACTCACTAGATTCTGGAAAGTACTCTTACTAGTTAACTTCCTAATCCCCAAAAAATTCAATATGGCTACTTCTGATGGGAATTTTAATCTGGGATTACCTTCCAATCAAGCCTTGTACAGAACATTCACCAGGACGCTCCTATCAACCAAAACAACCATCAGACTTAAGAATTTTCCATCGAGATGAAAAACTGGTTATGAAATGCTTCTTTTAGCCCTTCTCTGACCTGTGTTTTCTTGCCCATGGGCACCCAACAGCCACCTCCCTTTGACATTTTTATATCAGACAAAGCCCCACGTACTTGATAAGCGCTGTGTGAATGAACCAACTGGAAAACTACACAGACCTCTCTGACCTGGCAGCATGAGACTCTGGCCTATTTCTCAGCTCACTCGCTCTCAGATGCAGGAGGGTTTTTCCATGTTTGCAGAAATGCATCATGTTGTGGTTACAGGGCTCCTACCCTGTTTTTTTGTTTTTATTTTAAATAAAAATGAGACTTTTCTACTTGTTGGGAGGAAGGAAGTATCACAGTTAGAGAAGTAAGTAAAGTTATAGACTCTTTGCCTAGAAAAAGGCTAATATACACATACACAATTTTTTAAATATAACTTCAGGGGCTTCACAAATCTAAAGTACATCCATGGACTCCAGGTTAAAAGCCCCTGTTCTGACAGATAAAATGTAGTAATATTTTTAACATGAAAACTGTAGAAACTAGGTTGTGGGTATATAGGAGTTCACTGCATAATTCCTCAAAGTTTTCTTTATATTTAAAACTTTTCTTAATAAAATGTTGGGAAAAACCAAACAAACCCTGTTTTTAAAAAGGGTAAACGATGTCAAGCACTAAAAATATAACTTTTGTGTTATAAGCACACTTCTATTCTCATCTATTCTCTTTCGATACATAATAAAACTAAATTCCCACTCTGGATAGTAGAAAGATATGGATGTTTTATCTTGTGAGCTTTAAGAATATTACTACTAAAGACTATTTCCGTTACACTTAATATTTTTACATTAAATATTGTATTGATGTAATGTAAAATACATCCTATAAGGATGATTTTATTTACACAAGTGAAGTAATTCTCTGCCCCACCTACATGAGGACACCTACAGCTAACTGAGCTATTCCTTCACTTTCTCAGGGAGCCTCATTTTACTCCAAAGTATTTTGAGGGGTCAGCAATACAATCTCTATCACCTCTCATTGATATTTATTTCCTTATTTTCTAAGCCCATTTCACACTGGCACTGTGGTGGTCCCAGCTGTAGTACCTCTGTGGGCCTCTGATGTTCTACCTACAACCCACACCAGCTGAACATCCCTCCCTAGAGCCACTAGGACATGCAGGTGAGGGGCCACATCCACACCATGTGACTGGTGGCTTGGCCAGTAGTGCTCTGGAATTATCTATTAAATAGATGAATCCTCTATTATCAAAAGGGACTGCTGATGGCAGATATACCCCACTGATGGCTGACCAAGGTTGCGCATGGCTGCCCACTAACTTCAGCTTTTAGTTTCAACTAGTTTTTATGTATGAAATGGAAAGATAACTTTGTAACCTCTTTGTAAGGGCAATAGTTGGTGATAGGAAAAACCTGTTAAGAAAATATGTCCCTGAATAATCACATATATTTATTCTTAGGATTAAGGTAAAGCTAAAAGGTACCTGAACATTTATGAGAGATCTTTCATAAATCAAGGCTCCAAGATACAAATCCTGTTACTTCCCAGCTGGCTCTGAGCTACTTCCCAGCCTACAAAAATGAAAATGTCTTGGCTATGGGTCAGCAGGGCAGACCACAACAATGCTTTTCTGAGACCCAAGGGGTTCAGGAGATGGTGAGACACCTTAAGAAAACCTAACTTGGTCCAAAGTAATGGCTGCCCAAGTAGGCAATGGCTAACGGAGGTGAGGTCAAGACCAGTGACTGCAACTGAGAAGTACTGTGTGTCTACAGCAGGAATGTGTTAGAGGTGGTGGCGGCCACTTACGGTTCAATCCAGTGAAGCTAAACATGCCAATTTGCTCAGTGATGTGATTCCAGGTTCCAGGGGTCTTGAGGGATTCTAATCGTGCCCTGAGTTCGGATCTCATGGTCAGAATCCGGTCAGCCATTGTCTTTACGTTTCCTGTCCTGAAGCATGGACAGCAACATAAATATCAATCCAGACAGGACAGATGGTACATGAAAACATGAAAGTTTAAAAACTGTAATTTAAACTATAAGCTGAAAATGGGGTCACAACCTGCTCATTATGGTATGTAGATGACTAGATGGGAGGATGAACAGACCAGATAGACAGACTTAGCAGGCAAAAGGAAAGGACTGCATTTAAGGAAAGGGCTGTATTTACTGATGGAGTCTAGTGGTGTCTTGGGTACATTGGCCATAAAACACCAATGTTTCAACTCAGGCGTCACTGAGGTGCTGATATAGATAGGATAATATATTTTATCATGCCTAATTAAACAGAGATTACAGATTTAGCTACTATGTAAAAATAACTCTGTTCCAAAATAAGATAAAATGTATGTATGTAAATCAGAGATAAAATGAAGAGCCCAAAAATTCCCATACTGCCTTGAAGGTGGATATTCTGTTCTATTAGGAATTCCTTCCTGTGTTTTCCCACTTTATGGGGAGAAAGCCTGGGAGGTGGGGAGCAGAGAAACCACCACTCATTGAGTCCTCCTCCTGGGCTCCAGGTGTCGTGTTACACACGTCAGGTAGGCATTGCCCTATTTTACAAAAATATTTGATATTCAAAGGGGTTAAAGTAATTTTGTCCTGCCTCTGCCTAAATAAAAGGAAAAGACTCAGTTCAATGTAATGGGACAAAGACTGCTCTGCCTCCCACCCCTCGCCCAGCAGGCCGTGAGCCCCTTACCATTCCTTAAAGAGCTCAGGGTTAGACAGGGTCTGAGACACGATTCGTGCTCCCTGGGCGGGGGGATTGGACCAAGTAACTCGCACAATCTTCTCCATCTGGGAAAGGACCCGCAGGACGCTGTCAGCTTCTTTTCCAACCACGGTCAGATTCCCCACGCGCTCGTCTAAAGAGAGAGATGAGAATCAGCTGTGGCTGCGGATGGGGTGTGATGCAGGGAGGCTGCTGTGACTCGGGAGAGCACTCACTGTAGAGCCCGAAGTTCTTGGAGAAGGACTGGGCACAGAAGAGCTCGAAGCCTTCAGACACAAAATAGCGAACGGCCCAGGCATCTTTCTCTAGGTCTCCAGATGCAAAGCCCTGGTAGGCTGAGTCAAAGAAGGGGAACAGAAACCGGCGCTGCGAGGAAGGAAAGTGAGTCAGGGCAGGAAATCCTTCTGGAACCAACTTTAGACACGGACAACCTTCCTTTCCCAACTGGTGCCTGGGAGGAACTGACTGATTGTCCATTTCTCCTACTTCTCGTCTATGTGCACCCAACCACCACTTTATGTCTCTTTCTCTGTTCAGCTAAATACCAACCAACAAATGTAATGATTTCAGTAAACTTTGCTTTTTTAAAGTATGTTGTGGGCCATGCATGGTGGTTCACACCTATAATTCTAGCACTTTGGGAGGCCAAGGTGGGAGGACTGCTTGAGGCCAGGAATTTGAGACCAGCCTGAGCAAGAGTGAGATCCTGTCTACAAAAAATAGAAAAATTAGCTAGGCATGGTGGCACATGCCTGTAGTCCTAGCTCCTCAGGAGGCTGAGATAGGAGGATCGCTTGAGCCCAGGAGTTTAAGGGTACAGTGACCTATGATCACACCACTGCACTCTCTAGCCCAGGCAACAGAGTGAGACCCTGTCTCACAAAAAGAAAGTACATCATCCTAGGGTGTCATGATGCAGTTTTGCTAAAAGGGCTTAGTTTTGAGGCACAGTGGTAATGTTCTATGTTGGTGGATTCTTCTCCCTGAGTTCCTTGTGTGATAAGCTTGGTCAAATGTAGACTTGGTATCCCCCAGGGCCTTCTCACAACTTCACAGCTGTTCTACTGGGTACTCAAGATGAAGTGGACATTGGTTTCTAGTCTTATCACTCTTATCTCCTCAAAGAATTGCCCACACTGAACCTGTTCCTGCGAGTGGGTTCTCTGAGGGATACCACTTCCCTCCCTGGAAACATCAAAGCCTTGGCTGTATCTGGGTGAGACTGGGGTGTACCATGACTCCTCCTCTGCAGCTCTTCCCCCACATCCTATCGCACCCCAAGTCCTGTCAGTCCTGTCTCCTGAGAGCTCTGGAATCTGTCTGCATCTCACTTTCCCCTTCTCCATTCAGGGCACCATCAACACCAACCTGGATTATGGCAGCAGCCTCCTGACTGCTCCCTCAGCTGCCTAATCTGGCCTCCCTCCAAGCCAGTCCCTGCTATGCAGTCAGGGTCACCTTAAGACAATGCACATCCAAGTGTGTCACTCCCTGACATCAAAGCCTTCAGTGGCTCTCCACTGCCCTGAGAACAAAGTCCAACTCCTCAGCACAAGACCTGGCTCTATTTACTCTCTACCCTTGTAACTCACACTCCCCAGCTCCCTTGAACTCCAGGCCATGGTAAGAATTACTTTCACTTGCTTAACTGAACTATGATCTCTACCTGAGGCTTTTGACCATGCTCTTCCCTCTGCAGGGAAGGAAAGTTCCCTGCCTACTCCTGGCTGCCAATGCCTTCTTAACTCCTCCCCATCCTACAAGTCTCAACATGGAAACCCCTTCTTCCAGAGAGGTTCCTGCCACCCTGCCCCCTCCACATATACACTGCCCAAAATCTGGGCTACAAACTCCATTATAAGCCCCATCAACACAGATATCTCACAGTATCATAACTGCCTAGTACTCATCTGTCTCCCCAAACAGGCTGTCTGCTCTTTGAGGCTAGGGACCATGTCTGCTGTGTTCATTACTGTAGCCCCACAGCACCCATATACAACTCTTCCTCAATGAATATTCCATAAACACATTAGTGAAGAATATACACACTTTGAGCTAGAAATTCTAATCTAGAAAGCTCTATCAAAGAAACAATAAAAAGTTGTATTACATAATTGTTCATAAGATCAAGAAATCTGAAATAAACTTAAATGTCCAACAACTGATTTACCCAATCCCTAATGTGACATATCCAAGAAAGGGATATAATATAGCTATGAAAAATGATGCTGTAAAACATTTAATGACATGTATAGAAAGAAGTTCAAATGAAAAACAAAGTGTTACAGAACAGTACAAAATGATCTCATCTTTGTAAAACATATATATTAATATATTTAAAACTGTACCCACACACAGAGCCTGATTTTTTTTATTTATTTTTTTATTTTTTGAGACAAGAGTCTTGCTCTATTGCCCTGGGTAGAGTGCAGTGGTGTCATCGTAGCTCGCTGCAAGCTCAAACTCCTAGGCTCAAGCCATTGTCCTACCTCATCCTCCCAAGGAGCTGGGACTACAGGCGCACACCACAATGCCCAGCTAATTTTTCTAATTTTAGCAGAGACAGGGTCTCACTCTTGCTCAGGCTGATCTTGAACTCCTTAGCTCAAGCAATCCTCCCACCTCGGCTTCCTGGAGTGCTAGGATTACAGGTGTGAGCTAGCGCACCAGGCCAAAACCTGATAGTCTATATACCAAAACATTAACAGTGTTTTTCTTTGGGTGATAGGATTTATAGTTAATATTTTTTTCTTTCGACTTTTCTCCATTTTTCCAAATTCTTCAGTAAGCAAGTATTGTTTTTGAATACATTAAATAATAATACACAGTATTTTTTTAAGAGATGCTCTAAAACGGCAGTTACCTTCATGACAGAAGCAATCTGTTGCCACTGCTCCGGAGTTGGGTCAGTCCCAGTTGGGTTGTGTGCACAGGCATGGAGGACAAAGATGGAGAACTCAGGGGCATTCTGTGGATAAGGAAGCTGTGTCAGCTCTGATGCTAGCAGTAGTATCAGGAGACAAAGTCAGCAGCATACTGGCCAGCAATGGGGGCAAAGGGCAACCATGTTCTTATCACTCCCTCATGTCTCTCTTTTGTGCTATTTTTGTGCTCTCTCTCTTACTTGCTATTTCAAAAACCACCACCTGGTTTAGGGAAGATACCTCAGACTCTCACCTATCAATTTATCCAAAGACTTTCCCTGCTGTTCCTGACACCTTGGGATTCTCTTTACTTTTTCTTCTAAATCACCCACCTCCAGATCATTCAGGAAACCCTGGAGGTCAAGTCCTCTCTTCTCTGCATCCCAGTAGTGATAGGTCCGAATATGTTTAAAACCAGCGGTGGAAAATACACCGTTATGATTTTCTGCAAGCAAAGGGTTGTAAAATGTTAACCACTTTTACAAACACAAGGAGGTATAACTGGAAAAGATACCAGTCAGCTTCCAGGGCCCTCACAAGCTCAATGTCCACTGTGCGTCACCGAAGCTAGAGGTCAAGATACAGAAGAATGATTGTAAACAAGAACAAGTTCAACCAGTCACATTAATGCCAAACTTATATCCCACTACAACGGTACTTCCTGCATCTACATTTTATGCCTCCTCTGGGGAAGTTTCAACAAAGGCTAAAATATAAGTCTACCAAGAGCCTTGAGAAAGAGTATTCCTATTTTGCATTTGAGCACCAGGTTTCTCACGCACTGCTATAATCCACTGCTCAGGCCATTCCCAAAGGTGGGTTGCTCCAGGCTACACTACAATTTCTGTGTAAACAGACAGAGTCATGCGGATAATTCTAACTTCTGTTTCTCCTCTTGCTGCAGCTAAAAGACTCACCCCAGGTTGGTGCAGATACGTAGACGGGTGTGTCCGTGTTGTTCGTTCCATTGTACCATCGTGCTAAGAAGTCGGCTCCAATTCGAAGTGCACCTGTTCCTCCCAAAGACTGCACACCTCCTACCTGAAAAAGAAGAAGCAGGGTCTCAGCCTGATAATGGTGAGGTCACATAATATTAGAAAAATCAAGTAATAATGAGCACTTAATTTGTGCCTACTCTGTGCTAAGCCCTTTAATTGCATTATCTCATCAAAATCCCACAGCAGCTATGTGAAGAAGCTTCCATCATTTGCCCGTGTTTACAAATGAGGAAACTGAAGCTGAGAGAGGGGAAGCACCTTGCTCAAAGTTACCAGCTACCAAGCAAGAGGGACAGGTCTTCAACCCACGAGGTCCGGGTCTGGGGGAACTTCCCTTCTGAACACAGAGGCAGAGGCCACATGGAGGCCACATTGGTGCATATGTGTGCCTTGGAAAGAAAATCCATCTCTTCAGCACCCATGTCAAAATCAAAATTTCCCTCCGGCAGAAGCCTATAAAATAGTGTTTCCAGCTTGCCACTGACATCCATCTGTGGTACTCCTCATCTCTAGAAGTGTGTTCTAACAAAACAAAGGTAATAAGCAAATATTTAATATTGCTTTCCTCTCTCAGCTTTCTCTCATCTTAAAGTGAGCAAATATGATCAGTAATAAAACTCTTGGGTATTACCATTTACAACGTGCCCTGGCATATATTCTTACTTGATCCCCAATTGACACGAGGAAACCGATTCAGAGAAGTCATTTGCAAAAAGATACACAGCTAGTGAGTGGCAAGGCTGGGCACAAATCTAGGTCTTCCCATTCTAGATCGAGTCACTATGTCCTGTTGATGTAGTTCTGCCTATAGACCTTTGATTTTGTTCCTTCAAAGTTCGAACTAGGTTTCAGCATAACTCTTTCAGTATAGAAATGTCATAGACCATGTTGCCTAATTTGTCTAAAGGATTAAGGAGAAAGGAAGAAAAGGATCGCATGAAAACGTCTACCTAAATAAAAGGAAGGGCACACACCTCCTAAAGGCAGCAACCTCTGGGGAGGGAGTGTCCAGGTTGTAGGAATAGTGGTCAAAATGGACTTTGGCCTAATCTGTAAATTGTTATTTTTTTAAATAAGAAGAATGTATTCATGTATTATTTGTACAATTTTATAATAATTTTTAAAACCTACTTAGAAGTCTAGGATTTGCTGTAAAATAATCCAGCTTTGGCAGTGGAGGAGGGGTGAGAAGGTGAAAAGAGGGAAACATACAACATCGACCACATACAGATAATTACTGAAGCTATGTGAGAGACACATGGGATTGAGTCATTATACTGTTTTCTCTTCTTTCATATAGATTTGAAAATTTCCCTGATAAAAAGATTAAAAAGTCTTCCTAGACAGAGGAGAAAAGCTTCGTAAATCTTTTTAATAACCTAATGTAACACTGATGCTAAAAGATGATAAAGGAAAAAAATGGTCTATTCTATGAACTGATTTTTGGCACGTTGTCCTAAACCCCAAGAAAGTCCTCTATTTGGAATAAAGGATATCACATATCAAAGGAAGTAAGTACAGACTTCTCAAGGAGCCAGGTAACCGGACCTGGATGGCTAGCCAGGAATATCCAGAACAAGGGAAATCCTGTAGACTCGTGTGTGAAGCTGGACAAAGTAGGCCTCTATATCTACTAGAAACGTCAGTATATAATTGCTAGACTCTAGGACGCCTTATCTGAGATCACAATTTGCTGATGTTATGACTTCATTGTGAGTAGGAGAACTGACCAGGAGCTGCCTGTGGCCAGAGCCACTTTGCATTCATCTAGGCACCCCCAGCAACTCTCAGGGTGTCTGGCCCACAGTCCTATATAAACACGTGCTTAACTAGATGAAGAAAGAAGACAGTGGTGAGAAGATCTGAGCCACAGCCAAAGCCCCAAGTCTGCTAGAAACAATGGTCAAAGCAAGAGAGTGGGATGTCATTACATGGCAAGGAGTTACAGTACCCGAACCCTCCTATCTACAGTGGCTCAGTCATTTCAGAAGCTGAAACAGTACTATGCAGGAGGTGAAGAATGGACATTTGCCTGAATCCTAAGGTGCGAAAGTGGGAAAGTTAATACAAGGTAGTGAGGAGTCTAGAAAATAGGTCTTTTCAAAATGGGTGAAAGATCTGGTAATGTTAAATCTGGAGAAGAAAAATCTAAGGGAAGATAAGATTAGTGTTTCTTATTCATTCATTCATGCCTTATCTCCTTTAAGTTTTGGATCAAATGTCATTCTATTTCTACCATGAACACCTAGTTAAAACCCCCAGAACTCCCAACATGGTTCCCCCTGCTCTATTTTTAGAGCATTTATTATTTTTAACATACTATGTCATTTTCTTATTGATTATGTTTTTAGTATATTTCTCTCTACAAAACTGAAAGCAAAGCCAGGTGATTCTGTGTGTTTGAATCACTGCTATGCTCTAACATCTAGAACAGTGCCCAGCTCTAGTGGTGAGCATCGGCTGACTAAATGAATGAATGAACTGAAATACCTGGAAATCTCTGAGGTACCAGAACCTAAATGCTGAAGATCTGCAAAGTAAGTAATGATCCTTACCCCAGGGAAAGTTATGGTCTTGTGGGAGACACAGACTTATAAAATTACAGAACATAGTAGGCACAGTAAATGCTGTTATTACCAAGCTGTGAACAAAGTCCTGTGATAACTCAGAGGACTCAAACAACTAGCTCTGCCTAGGAAAGCTAAAAATTCAGTGTGAAGTGAACCTTGACCAAGTCTTGCAGAACTCAGAGGTGGGGCCTGAGGAGTTACAGAAGTGAAGAAGGGCATTCCAAGTGGAAGGAAGAGCCAGGCAAAGGCTCTTAGTCAAGACAGGGCCTGGTGGGTCTAAAAAACAGCAAGGCTCATAGAAAGGCAGGACCCCCGGCGATGAAGGAAATTAAGCAACTGGAAGAACAGAATGAGGGATGTTACTAAATCTGCTGCATGCCAAGCTCAAGGTCTGGATTTCACCCTGTAGGCAATGGGGGAGCTACTCTGTGTGGTGTGCAGAGGTAACAGGTGACATGATTAGCTTTTTTTGCTAAGGAAGGTCATTCTAGCTGCAGTGTGCAGAATGTACTAGAATGGGAAAGAGACCAGAGGCAGGAAGGTCAATTGGGAGGCTGTTACTGAACTAAGACAGTAGCCTGGGGGTGGTTAGGACTTCCAGATAGAGGAAAGGCTCAGGGCTCAGTAGCAACTGGTACCTAGGGTGATGTAGACACTAAGAGAGTATCTCAAGCCAGTCCAAAAAAGTATCTTCAACTATTTGCTGCCATGAAGACTGCCATTTAAAACTGTGCTATGATCAAAAACACAACAGGGTGAACTAGACTAAGAGGGAGAGCTATGTTCCCAGGTCAAGACCACAAGCAATGGCCCCAAGCCTTACAGTTAAGTGACCTTACAGTTAAGTGTTAAGTGACCAAACAAGGATCAATGAGCAGAAGAACAAGCATGTGCCCAACATAGTTATCAATAATAACTGTATAAGAAATGCATAGTCTGGCTGGGAACAGTGGCTCACGCCTATAACTCTAGCACTCTGGGAGGCTGAGGCAGGAGGATTGCTCGAGGTCAGGAGTTGAAAACCAGCCTGAGCTAGAGCGAGACCCCGTTTCTACTAAAAATAGAAAGAAATTAATTGGCCAACTAGCTGGGCATGGTGGTGCCCTGTAGTCCCAGCTACTTGGGAGGCTGAGGCAGGAGGATTGCTCGAGCGCAGGGGTTTGAGGTTGCTGTGAGTTAGGCTGACACCATGGCACTCTAGCCCGGGAAACAGAGTGAGACTCTGTCTCAAAAAAAAAGAAATGCACAGTCTTAGAGGAAGAAGCTCCCAACACAGAATCTGTTTTCATTTATCAGCAACAGAATTCCAGCTAATTTATTTACAGCATTTCAGAAGATAGGCCCCCAGCTGTCTCAGTTCTCGACTTTCAAACTTCATCAGGACTCTCCACTACCTCTGTGGAAACACTGGATTTTCAGAGCAACTTCCCAATGTGACCTATAATCTTTATACTCTCAACATTTCTACTCAAATGCCTTCAGTTCCTTGAGGCAAGTCACAGTCTCTCAAAACAATCCAGACAAAATCCTAATCAAGTTAATTACTGGCCTAATCATGGACCTGAGTTCCAAGACCTTCACCAGAGCCACCCTGCTTCCTAATACATATTAATGTTACATGTGTGCAACCTTCATTTACCCTGCTGTTCTGCTTATAGGACACCTGGATAACATGATATACAAAAGGAAAAACATGCTGTTAACACCCTGTGGGGAATAAATCAGATGACTCCAAGATGTGGCCCCTTCAACGCATGACCCACAGGCCGTACTACAACACAATGGCCCAGGCAGCAATTGCACAATAGCTAACTGGACTATTGCAAAACCCTGACCTCTCCCCTTTTCCACCCATCCAATCAGGTTTATCTTCTTCAAATAACACCTTTATTGGGTAACTTCACTGTTCAAACCTTCAGCTGGCTTCTCCTGCCTTAGCTGCCAAAATCAGCCTACCTGATTCGTCCAAAACATGTTCCCAGCTCTAATCACGAAGGTCTCTTTACAACCTAGATCTGCTTACCCCTTAACTCTGTCCCTGAACTCCTGCCACTCAAGGTGAATACTTCTCCTTTTGTCCCTCTTTCTTGCTTTGTGGTTGGTCCTCAAACCTGGCTGTACTTTGTAATCACCTGGGGAGCTTTTAAATTAATATGCCCATAGTGGGCAAGAATGACCAGGGGGTGGGGGTGGGGGTGAAAAGGAGAGGGGAAAGGTGGTGCCCTCCGAGATTCTGATTTAACTGGCCTGGCATGGGGTCCATGGAGTCCAGCCACTAGAATGTTTGCACAAACTCCCTAAGCGATACTAATGTACAGCCAGAGTTGAGAACCATTATCCTGGCCTCGTTCACACATTCTCCAAGGTTCAGCTCAAGTCCCATCTCCAGTCCTCAGGGATCTCCCCTCCTCTGAATTCCTGCAACACTGAAAATCAGTCGCACACCACTTCCTGCTGTGTCCAGGCTATCTCACTTCCAAATGTGTTTTTCCTCCATGTGTCTCCAGTTATACATAGAATACACACTAGGAAGCACTTAAATGAGAGATGCTGAGATCAAGGCTAGAAATATTAAAGAATATTAGAACTGGCAGGGACTTCAGACAGCATGTAGACTAGTGGCTCTTAAACTTTTGGGGACCACAGACACCTTTTGAAAATCTGATAAAAGATATGAACCTTCTCCCCAGTAGTTAAGTATATATAAAATTCTATATATAATTTCAGGGGGCTCAGAGGCCCCTTAAAAGAGCCCCTATGCAAGTGCTCCTTATGAGGTCATGAACCCAAACTACGTAGTCTTTTTCTGACATGTAGATATACGGGCCAGAGAGGTAAATGAATTGCTTGTGGTCAAAAACAGTGGCAAATTTGGGTCTAGAACCCTGGTCTCTTATATCATTCCATTAAATCTCCTTTACTTGGCATCCCACTGATGGCTTCAAACCCAGCAGCTGAAATCTGGTGATCTACTAGACAAAACTGAACAATCAAAGAGCCCATGCTTTGCATATGGCCACAATATGTGCACTATCAGGTTCTTGAACTTACTCTACTAAATGCTTATTCACTGGTAGTTCAATAATACCTAATACTTTAAAAAAAATTGAATTTTCAACCTGTTTTTACTTTCACAATTTCTAAAGAAAAAATATATTCTCACTCGCTTGTCCTTGAGAGCTGGGCTGTCGTCCCCAAGGAGTAGGCGAGAAGCACAGGTCCGGAACTCTGCCAGGCCCAGGATCGGCAGATACTCGTGGTTTAGGCTGTGGTCATTAGCAATCTTCTGCTCCACCTTCCTCACTACTGGCAAAACCCAGGGCTGGCAGTCATCTGTGCGATACGCTAGAGAATGGAAAAGAGTTATATACAGAGGAGTCAGTATTAGGCTGTGTCCAAGTAACACTTTGTAACTGTGAACAGGGAACATTCCACCACCTTCTAGTCAAAGAGAACGGTGAAGGGAACTGAAGTTAAAGTTCATTCACTTACTGAGCACCTAATTTGGGCCACACACTGGGCTAGCTGCTGGGCAAACAAACAGGACAGACATGATTCCTATCCTCCGGAAACTTACAGCTCTTAACTACGTGACCTCCAAAAATAGAATGCTGAAATAAAACTGGGACATCACAGAGCCTGGTCAAGTGAGAGAATGCATGGGAAAGCACTCTGCAAACTAAAAAGCGTCGTACAAATGCCATGTCAATATTGCTAAGAGGTCCATCCCTCCTCTTGTCCTAGAAGAGCAGAATTAGGGTGAAGAGAGAGCACATGCCTGTGACTGAAGATTCCAACAACTGGTTAGGTTACACAATCATTCAAGGATCCACTAAAACACCTCTTTATCCTCTCTCTGTATTTTGACATCAGCCAATGTTTACCACCTTGAATGTTCATCCCATTTCAACTGCCTCACCCTTTCATTGATCCAAATTGATCTCTTTCACAATATTTAATCTTGCTCTATAGTAAGCATTTTGTCTACCCTAAAAGTATTTTTAGGCCCTCAGAGTTATCCTAGCACTTTTTCCCTGTACTCTATGATTATGTTAGGATTACAGCTTTGGAGGACAGCTGCTTTGGCCTTGCACCCAAGCCAATAATCTCTCTGAGTAGGATTGCTAATAGGGGTCATTTGCCTCTATGCTCAAATGTTTAGGTCTCTAACAATCCTATACTTATGCAAGAGACTTTGAAACTGAAACACAATTTTAGAGTAATTCTGATTAAGTTGTATCTTATTGATTCCTGCCCAATGTTAATCCCTGACTTGGAAAAAAAATCACTTTTTAGGGTAGTCTTTATTATTTAAGGAACAATACATGTTGATTGTAGAAAATTTAGAAAATCCCAGAAAGTAAATAATAAACATTATAATTAACATGTAATCCCAATACTCAGAGATAAAGAAAACAAAAATTTTGGTGTATAACCTTCTAAGTTTTATTTTCTATAAGCACATTCATTTATAAAATATGGATCATACTGTATATAGAATTTTCAATATGCTTTTGTCCATTTAAATACATATTAATCTTTCATCATCATTAACTAGTCTTCTAATGGTGATATGTTTGCATGTCCCCTTCCTATCTTTATCCTCTATCTACCTAGTTCCCAAATCCCTTCCTCCATAAATAACTGTTCTTAGTTTCTTATGTATCTTTCCAGAACTCCTGTATGTGTACACAAATACAGCTTCTTACCTATGCCCTCTGACACAAAAGGTAGCATATAACGTACCCTATACTGTTTTGTTCCTTGCTTTTTCCACTTGAAGATCTTTCTATATTTGTGCACAGAGAGTGTCCTTGTTTTTTTTTTCCAGCTGCTTAACTGATGAATGTACCGTATTTATTTTGCCAATCTCTTGCTGACGGACATTTGAGTTGTTTACAATCTTAAAACAATACTTCAGTGAACAACTTTGTACATACATCATCTCACATGTACACAAATATATCTGTAAGATGCAGGGTAGAAAATGGAAGAGGTGGCTAAGAAGTATGTGTATGTGTAATTTTGACAGATATTTCCAAATTGCCCTCCATAGGAATTATATCAATTTACATTCCCACCAACACTATTTAAGAGTATCTGCTTTCACACAGCCTCACCCACTGAGTGAATTTTTATCAATATGAGGGTACAAATGGTATCCCAGGGTAGTTTTAATATGCATTTCTCTTATTATGAATACAACTGAGCATTTTTCATATATATGAGACATTTACAACATCAGTTTAGTAACTAGATATAATATTCCTACACATAATTTACTAACTTTTGCTTTCAATTATTTGCTATTATAAACATTCTGATGAATGCTCTTATATCTTTATGCATATTCACAAGTGTTTTCTTAGGAAAAAATTCTAAATGTAAATTTACTAGGTCAAAAGGTATACAACAAATAAAAGATTTTATAAGGTCATTTTGAATTTTGTGTCTGTCTTCTGTTCTGTCTGCTAACTCTACCCTCCAGGAATGTGTCCTCTGCAAATCAGAGAAACATCAAATCAGTAATAAAAACGTGGACAGAGTTATAGGCTGACACAGCCACTAACTAACCATCTCAGGGTAGGTGAATCTAACTCGCAATACTCTCATACCACTCACATTATACCTCCATGCCCACCAAACTAATTCCTTCTCAACAAGTTCAAAAAGCCTCCTTTACCAGGTGGGATTTGGTCTGGTTTCCTTACAGGCACACCAAAATAACTACTTCCAAGTAAGAGTTGTCCCTGAAGCAGATTACCCTATCTATGATCACAATGTTACCATGTTCAAAGTACTCTTGAAACTTCTTTTGGAATTGTTTACAGAGGAAACATTCATTATTTAGAATATCCTCAATAGTGCCAAATTTTCTTCCTTTGAAAGTCAATTTAATTTTTGGAAATAGTACCTGCATCATCTCCAGTGAAGAAGGGTGGGTAAATAAAGTGGATAATATTCATGGAGAACAATTATAAAGAGAAGGTTTGTTGTTTGGGTCCTACCTGCACAAAGGATTCCAAAAGAGGATTTACAGGAATCTTTGAACAAAAAAGCATGTTTTAACTACCTAGAAAGGAGACTACTTGGATGTACAAAAGTTTGGATGTTCATTAAAAAACCATTTGATTATGTTTCAGATCTCTGTTTGGATATTATATATATTATATAATTATGCTATGTATTTATATTTATGATAATATGTCATTCATAAATGTACTAAAACTAAAATATGACAGAGAAAGGAAAGACTGTTAGTACTGCTGTTCTAACCACTACTACATACTCTGCGAAGCTCTAAAAAGTACCATAATACCACTTGGGAGTAGGGATGAGAGAAGAGGCATTGTCTGTACTGTGACTAAAGAGAAACTGGCCAATTTATACCTCCCCTTCCTTCTCCATCGCCTGTTTGGTCCCAGGTTTAGTTCTAGATTTGTTCCCAATGCCTTGCCTAACCATCCTAAGAAAGCAGATGGTATATTACTCTTGGGTGATTGGAGCAGCAAGGTCAAGCATTACCAACAACCACTAGTCCTGCTCTCCCAGGGAATTTGTATTACTTTTTGTTAGACCGTCATTCATTCAACAAGGACTTACTAAGTCTAGCATGGGCCAGGCACTAGCTAGAAGTTACAGAGATGGATAAGATAAAAATAAGAACCTATCTGCCTTCCAGAAAATAGAGAGTAGAGCCTTTAATTCTACTTTGAGGGGTCAGCGAAGATTTTACAGAGAATGAAGTATGAAAGATAATTAAGAGTTTAAAAGGTAGGGAAGGGAAGAAGGGCATTCCAGACAGAGGGAACACCTGTGCAAGGTCCAGGGGGCTTGGGCAGCATGAGGTTTTTGAAGATCCATATTTTCATGCCTTAGATGTGGGATCCGTGGAGGAATCACAGGGAGTAGATCGAAGACTTCTGGAGCCTCTTCTAAGGAACTTTGGTTTCAATGGGTAACCTCTGAAGCATTTAATCAACAGAGTAACATGGAACAGCTGCACATTTTAACAGGATCATTTGAGTGACACCACAGAAAATAAACTGGAAAGGACAGAGGTAGTAGCTAAAGTCAGAAGGCTACTGCCATAATCCAGAAGGGAAATAATGAGGCCTTGAATTCAGGCTGTGGTAGCAGGAATAAAGAAAAGGGGAACTATTCAAAATAGATCTATGAGGTAGAAGAGACCGAACTTATTGACCAAATAAATAGACATGGATTGGGAAACACTTGCTGATGACTCCAAGGTCTCCCTTTAGTCTGGATAACTGGTGGATAGTGGTGGTAGAGTTGACCAAAATCTAGAATACAAGGGGAAGAAAAATGAAAAGATCAAGGGGAAAGTGGAAATGATGAGTAGTGCTTTGAACATGTTGAATTTGAGGTGATTGTAAGATGTGTCCAGATGGACCTTGCACTCAGAGAAGTCCAGGATGGAGAGAAAAGTTTCATAATTCTGGACTTTGAAGATAGCTGAAGCCATCGTAATAACAATAAAGATTTACTAAATACTTTGTACGTATAAGGCACTATGCTAAATACATTTCTTTACTCATTTAATTCTCATAACAACCCACAAAATAGATATTGTGATGCTTATTTTAGGGATCTGGAAACAGAGGATAGAAAAGTCAAATAGGCCAGGTACAGTCACTCATGCCCATAATTCTAGCACTTTGGGAGGGTAAGGCACGAAGATCACTTGAGGCCAAGAGTTGGGGACCAGCCTGAGCAACAAGCAAGACTCCATCTTTACCACAAATAAAATTTAAAAATTAGCTGGGTTTGGTGGTGTGTGCCTGTAGTCCCAGCTACTTGGGCGGCTGAGGCAGGAAGATCACTTGAGCCCTGGAGTTGGAGGTTGCAGTGAACTATGATGACACTACTGCATTCTAGCTCAGGCAACAAAACAAGACCCCATCTCAGAAAAAAAAAAAAGAAAAGTAAAGTCAAATAATTTGTCCAAGATCACAAGGATATTAAGAGCAAGGCCATCATACTATTAAGTTCATGGATCCATGTTCTTTTTTTTAAGAAGAGATATCTAGAGAAAGCCTAAAGCAAGCAGCCCCCAGGGGACTGTGTCAGAGGCCTTTTTTATCAACATCAATATGTTCCCCAGTTCCACGCACCACTGCCCTTCTTCCTGGGTACAATCCCTTTTAGAGGAGTCACACAGGTTATAGGTGGGCCCAGCAGTCTTGTTTTGCAGAAGGAAAAGAAGGATATAAAAAATTAAATGACCAAACCATCACTCTCATCTTCCCCCTAAGATCTCTACTTCCCTGACCCATCCTCACATAAGAGCCCATGAGGATGTGCCTCTAAGATCCTTCCCCAACTGAGACACTGGGGAGAGAGTCAGGGGTACTCAGAAACACCTGATGTAGCATATCTTTCTGACAATTTTATCTGAAGATGCTGGGACACTACATTGAAAACAACAAATATTAAAGCAAGTGCAGTTTG
This sequence comes from Microcebus murinus, assembly GCF_040939455.1. Taxonomy (NCBI): domain Eukaryota; kingdom Metazoa; phylum Chordata; class Mammalia; order Primates; family Cheirogaleidae; genus Microcebus; species Microcebus murinus. Next base: position 26,721,907 of record NC_134117.1, on the reverse strand, counting down.
TCTAGGCCAAAAGAAAGCTAAGTTCACATGAACAGACTGGAGTCAATAAAGAAACTTCCTGTTACAGGCCACATCAGGTTGTGCCCACGTCTTCCACACCCATAAAGCCACTTCAGTCTGAAGCTTTGAGAAACACTAAAGCGATCAATTCGGAAAGCATCGTGCTCAGCAGAAAAGTGATACTCTACTGTTTAAAGAAATTACTGAAGTCACAGCAAGAAGAAAATTTCTGAGGAAACTATCTGCAAGTAGGAACTGTCTGAGATTATAGTTGCAGTTTATTCTAAACGTGTCCAACATTGCTAGAACACGAGCTAGACAGTCTCCATTAGGGTTTATCTTAACTTGGGGGGGAAAAAGTATCTTCCCCAAAGTGTGGTTAATTATTACATTTCCTTCACAATGGGTATATTTTGGGATGTGTATAAATAAGGCTAGTACATACAAAAGCTGGAAGGAGACCTTTTATTCTACTCTAGTTAGACCCTTATCTAAATGCCTGCCATCCACAAAAAGATGGTCACAGTGATGATTTAAAGTAACATTTATGTATAACACTTGCATTTACATATATTTCACACATAATTATTTATTTAATCCTTAGTCAACTGATGAAACCAGTAAAATTATCCTACACTACAGTCATACAATGTGCCCGTGAATCTTGGAGTAGACTTTTAGTAGAGTTGAATCTTAGAGTAGAATTTTAGAGGGAGGTTATTCAGTTTGGCTCCTATGTTAAATAACCCTTCCAAGGTCACATCACTGGACCACAGTGCCAGGTCGGTACCTAGGTCTCCTGGCTATTCCCACTACAGTGCACTGGCTGCCCGACCTCCCCACCCCTGCCAGACCACCTGAAAGTAGCCAAAATAGAGGAGTGGGCAGAAAACCTGAGGCCTGAGACAGCTAGCCTGGAATCCCAGTTCTACCACCTAGGACCTATAGCCTGGGGCAAATTGCTTCATCTCTCTCAAGGCTTTGGCTTCCTTACCTCTAAACTTAAGTAATAGTAATAAACAACCCTCCATAGTTGTGAGAATGAAATGAGATTACATGCACAAATCATTTGCTCACAGAAAGGAGGTGAAGTTCCTGAGTTCCTGGAAAATATGACAAAGGCACCATCACAGCTGAGGTGGCCATCTGCATGAATGACTACGATTATGAGTCAATCACTTCTGGCCTGGGCTATCAAGGTGCTTTTTCTTTGCATGAGCAGTTTATTTCTGAACCAATGTCAAATTATTTCATTTTGCAGTTCTTAAGCTGAAAATTTTTACTCAACATCTTTTATGAGGCTCACCCAAAGAAATGTCAAAACAACAATAATAGTAATAGCTAACACTTAGATAAATCCTACTTATGTGCCAGATACAGTTCTAAACACTTTAAATGTACTTAATCTTCACAAAAACCCTGTAAGATAGTTCAAAGATAAATGAGCCAATAAAATCTGATGTTTTAAAAAGATATATTTAGATTGGCATGAATATTAGTTCTTCATATATCTGGCTATAAAGCAATACTTGGAGGTTTTCGATTAGATTTATGTTAAGAGCTTGAATGGTGCCCATTCCAGTTCAATTCAAGGCAATCTTTCAATATTTCTCCCACTCTGCTGCCTGCTAAAAATATCACTTTTCCTCCATCAGTGAAACTATGCACTACTGACTTATTTTTTTAAGTGCTTTATTATGAAAAACTTCAAACCTACACAAAAGCTGAGAGAATAATATAATGCATGTCCACATATCTATCACCCAGCTTCAACAAACCATCACTTTTTAATGGTTTTTTTCCTTACCTAACCCTCTCCCATACTCCTTTGGTGATGATTTTTAGCAGACGCTACATACAGAAACAAACATTCTCTATGGGAAGCCTGTTTCTGAATCTCCTTCATGTCACCCTCTGCAACAAAATAATTCCATTTGCTCTTTCAAAATTTCTAATCCTTTTATTCTAAGTCTGTTCCCTAGCATAGGACTTCACCCTACTCATTTTTATCTCTCAGGCTGGTCTTTGTATGTGGCAAAATCCAAATGGAGAAAGTGTCTATGGAGTTTCAAACATCCAAATCATGGTGAGAGGAGTAACAAATTCAGCAGAGATTAGAGTGAAAAGGAATTTCAGAAGCACTCCAATACATATCTTCTTGACAGATGGGTAAACTCAGGCCCATGCTCTGAGCTATCCAAGGCCCAAGAAATACAATCAAGAAATGAAGGATCTGTGGAAAGTGAGCTTCTACTGCCCATACTTCTTCCTGCTCCTTTCCACCATCTTTACCCATTCTTACCACACCTGTGAGGGCCAGGCCATCTTCCCAGATCCCTCTAGGAAGTATTAATCCATCTCAAAGCATAGTATAACATCTGCAGATTTAAAAATCCTTAAGGGCAAAACCAAGCCTCAGTCTTTCTCCAGGCTTAATAAGGTATCTGATTGATACCTGGTGATCATTCAAATATATTTACGTACCCAGACCAGAGGTCCGTAGGGGTAACAGTTCTCCTTCACGCATTTCCCAGTAACCAACACCCTAAGCCTATCAGGCTTCCTATTTTCCTCCCTCTTATTACAAGCCCTGGCTGCCCCATTTCTTTGAAGGATGTAGTATAAAGAACTCAGGATGGGATATCAGAAAGACTGAGCTTGTGTTCTGGCTGTTACACCTGTTCTGTGTGTCCTTGGACACATCTCCCCTTTCCAGGGACTCCATGTCCTCATCTGTAAAATGGGCAGGTTGAACGAAGCTCTCCTGGACCCTGCCTTCTGTCCGACGACCCTCTATCCAGGCAGCGCCAAACTGGGTCTCGGCCTCATCCACACTACCCACGGCCCAGGTTGGGTCCGCTTCACTCTCCAAGCTGCTTACACTGCAGTGCGCTGCATCCTTACCTCCCACTCCCAGGTTGACCTTGCGGGGATCCGGATCCTCCCGGAAGTCAGCCGTGAGCTTAAAGACGAGGACCGGCTGGGCCTGTGGAACCTCGGCAAAGACTGACGGAGGCGCCATAGCGAGAGCGCGGGAATCTGCCCAGAGGTTTCACACCGCTCCTGGAGCTCCTCCGTCCGGTCCAGCTGGGGCCACTGGAGGAGACTCTCACCTTCACCTAGCTGGCAGGGGCGGGCCTGCGGCCTCCAATGGTCGAGCAGCATCCGGAGCTTGGCAACGCGGCTAGCCAATTGTGAGCCTCTGACAAAGAAAGGGCCGAAGGGAGGAGATGTTATTAGCCAATCCAAAAAGAGAATCTTCTTGAAGGCTGATAATGATGCAACCAATGCCATTTACGCCGGCAGGGGTGGGGGCGGAAACTAGGGTTGATTGGCAGGGCGTGCTCCTATCGCGGAGGCGGTTATTCCTGGGGGGCTCCTGGGCTGAGGGGAGGAGCTGAGCAAGCGACCGGTGTTCTCCCCTCGACCTTCGCTAGGCGGGAGACAAGGGGGAGGTGGCCGGCGGGAGTTCCAGAGGCCAGGTCTTCGTGTACCCGCTGAGCAGGTGTTTTTGCTGCCAGGCCCGCAGCGCGCACGTTCGTGACCCAGTTTGGCCGGCTCGGGCTGGCAGCCAAATCCTTGGCGTCTGTCCTCGGGACGCCAGTCCTCAGCCAGGACGTGCAGCTCCAGAGCCCGCGCGGGCGACCTTGACCATCTCGGCCGGGTCGCCGGAGGGAAATGTGGGTGTACTGCCTGCCTTGGTCTCTGGCCGGGGCGGGGTATCCTCCACAGGAAAGGGTGACTAGGAATTCCTTTCTGCTGCTCTTGTTTGAGATTTTCGCTCCCCATTCGTTGCAGAGAGGGCCTAGTTCTCAAGAACCTCCAGGATATAGGCGGGGCCTCCCTTTCCAGCTTTCCTCTGCACAGACACTCTACTTACTATCGTTAGCTCTCTGGTACCCAAACTGCCTCTTCTAGGCTGTTCCTTCCCCTGAGAGTCCTTCTTCCCCACACCCCTGTACACCTGTTGACCTTCAAGACATAAAGCAAATGCCAACTCCTCCATAAAGCCTTCCCTTAACCCTCACTCTGGTGAAAATCTGTCTCTCTTTCATGTGCTTCTGTACCTGTTGGCAATATTACAATTTTATTAAATGCCTTTGTGGTTAAGAACCTAGCTCTGGAGCCAGACTGCCTAGGTTTAGATTCGGGCTGCCACTTACTAACTTGAGCAGGTTTGGGTAAGTTATTTAACCTTTCTGTTCCTGCTCTGTAAAGTGAAGATAATATTATTTCCCTCAGGGTTGTCATGGTATAAAGTATAAAGTGTTTAGTTGCATGTAATAAGCATTCCCTGAATGGTAACTGTTGTTATTGCCCATCTGCCACACCCCCTGTAGCTAGTAAGCTGCTTTGGGCTAGGGATCTGACCCTGTGTAAGTCTCCCTCAGTTTTTTGCACTTACTAAGTATTCAACAGATGGCTGAATAAGGAGTCAATTCTCTTGGTGTTTCAGAAGAAAACAGTATCACAGCCTCTATTCAATGGATAATACTACAGATCTCAAAATGAATTGTCCATTCAAAGTAATAAATACAAGCCAAAGAACTTCATGCAACACCTATCAACCTTTTGTAACATCTGCTTCTTTTCAGAAATGTCACCTCTTGTTTTGAAGGTAACTGCCCACAGTGTTTCACTAACATTTTCCTCTAAGCATTGTAAGTTCAACGTTGAAGGTCAAATGACAATGAACTTCAGTTCTTCTGAAAGCAGAGGCTGCAGAGGGCAACTGCTGAGAAGGGTGTTCTATAGCCTACCCCTCCCAGAATTTGATTTAAAAATGTGAACTTCACAGCATTGGCCAACAGCATCATGGTCACTCTGTACGTCATTCCCGGGGGAAAAACAACCCTAGGTTACCTAAACACTATCAACTTGGCTAAGACCAAATAAATATTTATTGACAACCTAAGCAGCTCCATAATCAAGCCAATGCTGTTAGAGACAAAGAAAGTGCCATATCCAGTTTTTCTTCATGTCCCCACAATATTGGTTCTGAATTTTGTTACTAGAAAGGGCAGTTACTAGGGGTGGGGAGGGAAGACTATATGTTACGTGGGATCCAAGTCTCAAACTTTTTCTTGGGAAATAATGAGATTCTTGGAGATTATTTTAAGTTCAATACCCTTCTGTCTTGAGCCCTGTGGGCTGCCCTTGTAAGTATGGGCTGCCAATCTTGAAGTAAACAAGATGCTTTCCAGGTCATTGCTAATTTTAACACTTTGACTTAGAATCAACTCAACGCTGCCTCTTTGCTAAATGGATAATTCAAGCAAAAGACTCAAGAGCTAAATACTGTCCAGACAAAGTGAGTACCCAGGGAAAGGCCAGTAAGGGTCAGAAGAGAAAGGGGCTGGTATTCTCGCCTCCCCCTTACTTCCTCATGACTTTCTATTCAAGTGTCCTCCCTAGTATCTTCCTTCTGCCTTCTTTTCAAGAAAATTGAAAAAGACAACTGGGAACCCACACAGCAACAGTGTCATCTGGAATGAATTCCTTTAGAATATGATTTCTTGAAGTCTGAAGCCATCAGGACTGAGCAGGCAAGAACAACCAGGGGCACTGCATGGTCGTCTAAGCAAAGCCACACCTGCTTATTTTACTCAATCATGTCCCTGAATACCCAGGTCTAAACTTAGGAACAAGTCAGGAAAGTGAGTTTATTAACCCTTTGCACTCAAGCACCAAGTGTTTTGGAATGGTTATATTTGGGGATGTGCTGTCACTAAAGATAGCATATTACTAATATTTAGAAACTGAGTTGTGTGCTGAACAACTGTTTCTTTAAAAACCAAAGCTGTATGTGGAGATCTGTGAGTCACAGTGTGGCTAAATAGTGGGCAGTAAGCATAGAGCCCCTAAGGTGGTGCTGTTCTCCCACTGTAATGAGTTTACTCTTGCTAAGGAAAGTGATCCTTTATCAACTTCTTCCCTCAAATGAACTGGCTTGTTTTCTGGGTATGCCTTAGTGGCATCATACCTTCTTGCTTCAACTCCCTCGATTTTCTCCCTCCCTCCCTTCTGTATGACTCTCCCCCAAGCCACTAAGCAAGGATATCTTTTTGCTTCCTGCCTCCTAGAAGAGCATGTCCACTGAGGCTGAGTGTGGACAGAGTCTGATGTTAGTTCTTGAGCTGGGCACCCACACATACAGGAACGTTATTTGAAGCTGATGAGACCTTTGTATAGCAGATATACCAATAGCACTGAGAACTACTAATGATTTGTCTACCTGTTGAATATAAATAGGTTCCATGGCACCATTTAGAAATTGTTGGGCTATATAGTTTTTGTACTTTACTTAAGAAGCAGTGTAGCATAATGATTAAAAGTATGGCCTGTAGAACTAGATTTCCTCTGTATGCCTCATCTGTAACATGGGGATAATAATAGTTTTACCTCATGGGGTTGCTGTGAGGATTAAATGATTTAATGTAATTAAATGATTTTATGTAAAACTCTTTGAATTGTACCTGACACTAAGTACTTAATAAATATTAACTTGGATCATCATCATAATCATCATCACAGATGTTGTAATTAAAATCTCAAAGCAATTTAAAGGTAACAAGATAACATCTAATATTAATTAAATTTTAAATATGTTAATAATAGCCCTTTGTATGTCTATATTATCCTTTTCTGAAGAATAAAAGCTGTTTCAGAAACACTATTCTACTACTACTACTCTGTCAACATCCTGGGGCAACTGTCTTCTCCAGTCAAGGAAACATAAAGGAAATGGATTGCCTTAGCAAAAAGCAAACGAGGACACTCCACATGACAGAAGAATGGGAAGGCTACAGACCTTGAAGTCAGAAGAAATTTCCTCTCCTTTCCCCTTTTCTCCCTAAATGCAGCACAAATACAGTCTGTTACCTCTACACTCATGTCATACGCTTTTTTCCCCCCAAGTCATCATGTCCCTTTTTTGGTTGGGTCATATCCTAAAATCCTATGCTTTGGTACAAGATGAAACTAGATGAAGTGATAATGAAGGAAACAAATTCAATGTGTTAGCCAAGAACATAGTGTCTTTTAAACATCTCCTACAGGGATAGTTTAAAACAATGCTATCTAGTACACATGGCTAGCAGGTATATGGAAGTGGGAGGTTTTTTGTTTTTTTGAAACAGGGCCTTGCTCCATACCAGGGGTAGAGCGCAGTGGCATCATCGTAGCTTACTGCAACCTCAAACTCCTGGGCTGAAGCAGTCCTACTGCTTCAGCCTCCCAAATAGCTGGGACTACAGGCACACACCAACACGCCCAGCTAATTTTCCTATTTTTTGTAGAGTTAGGGAATCTTGCTCTTGCTCAGACTAGTTTCAAACTTCTGGCCTTAAGGGGTCCAACTGCCTCAGTCTAGCAAAGTGCTGCGATTACAGGCAGCGAGCCACTGCTCCTGGCCCGGGAAGTGCATTAATAACATTTCAACATTGAGCAGTAGAGGGCAGCACCGCCCTTCTTTTGCAAAATGAGCACTCCTGAAAAGGAAAATAAAAGCAAAGCTTCTGACCACTGTGTCTGTGTATTTACTTTTACCATACACTTAAAAAAAAATAGTGTTTTTCTTGTTGTTTAGGTGATTATATAAAAAGAACGTCAGAGATTATTGCCTTGAAGTGGCAGTCCAGGTAATTGGTGAAAAACACAGAAGGTTTTAAGTTCCCCACTCAGGATATGGGTTCTGTCTGGCAAAGATAAACAGTAGCTTGACCCTGGGTAATCAGATAGGGTTATTGTATGAACAGACTTAATGCTCCTGCACTTTCTGGATAGAAGTCAATCTACTGAAATAGCAGGATGTGGTTTTTAAAAATGTGTGTAACTCATATAGTCTTAGCCCTGATAACTGCTTCTAAATTCTTATTCACTGCCTTTGGTCTGCTGTGTTAGTGTTTTTCTCTGTCATGCCGGAGTCAGATCAGCACTATCTCAAATATAGGATACATATTATGACTTGAAAGAATGATGGCGGACATGGTAGGTAAGGAATGTTTTTCATGGGACTGCAGTAGGCTAAATGGCTGTGTGTAAATAGCAGTGAAATAAAAGACTTGGATGCTACTCTTCATTCTATCACAGTATGAGTAGAGTTTACCTATTCAATGAATACCAAGAAAAAAACCTTATTTTCTATTAAGAGTTACTAGATGCTGGCAGGATGACAGAGAGGACAGAATAATTCCAATTTTAGCAAATACATAATCACAGTATTCCTAGCACATTTGAATTCTGCTCTAGCCATCAAAACTTTTTGCAGTGAATCTTCAATGCCAATTTAAGTATAATAAATCTAATTAGGAATAACAGCTGGAAGCCATTGAGTCTAGATCCCAGCTCTGCCATGTGAATTTGGGCAAATTACAACCTCTGAGCCTTTGTTTCCTCATCTGTTAAATGGAGATAATATCTACTAAATTTATAAAAAGGTCAATTTTAAAAATACATATTAAAATGTTTTGAAAGCCATTTAAGCAGCAAATAAATATTTCTATCACTGTAGCCCCAAAAGATTCTTGCCTGTAAGACTTTGTATTCCTCACTTAGTATCATTATATTGCCTGAGATTGTTAATTTTCATGTGTACTTAGCTTTTTCTCTCAACTTGTTGCTAGTTAGTCCCTTGAGGCCTGAAACCATCAGTAACACATCTTGGTATCCCTCACAGCAACAAGGTATTTAGGTATTTGTTGGTTGATTATAAACAGAAACTATGATGCAGAATTAACTCTTAAAATTATTGTAAAACCATAATTTTTACCATCTTAGCCATTTTTCAGTATACAGTATAGTAGTGTTAACTATATATACATTGTTGTGCCACCCATCTCTAGGACTTTTTCATCCAGAATTAATTCTTAGTAACCATTTTCCACATCTCTGGTACCTGGTTTCCAAAGAGCTTCTTTATTGATTGGACAAAACAAGAAAAGAATATAGGACTTTCACTGTGCGTTGACAGATATGTGAAATACAGTAATCAAAAGACTTCCAGTCTGTTTTAAATTCATCCTCCCCTCTTGGAGATTCTGCCCTATTTTCTTTCTAATCTGTAGATTAGTCATTTTTTATAAACCTGGAAATAGATGCCAGAAAAGAAGGTGCCTCTATAAAGTGCTTTCACAAGTCGTTCATATCTAGCATATAATTAAACATTTATGAGAAGGAAACTATCATGTCAAAAAAAAAATAAACTTCTTTGCTAAGTATTTGATTTTCAGGATATCTGACTTTTGTTAATTATTGAAAATAAAGTACTATTTTTAATCACTATTGCTATCACAGTAGGATTTTTATTTAGCTGGTACGTGTGAGGACTGGAGTGTAGAGAGATACTGTCCCAGAAAAGGACCTTGCTTTGGCTGTAGAGAGTTCTGGAACACTCTCAGTGACATCACTGTATTTAATTCTCAATATGTATTTTTAAACCATTGCTCCTTCTCAAGCACAGATCTTATGTTGTGACTGTCAATTATCTGACTGTGACTGTTGTGAATGTCAATGTGACTGTTGTGAATGTCAAATTCATTTGGGATCAAAAAAATTTGGTTTTCTCCTTTGCACAAAATAAACTCTAGATAGATATAAGATTTAAATATTTTAAGTTACAAACAAAACAGAGAAAATAATAAGGATTCTTGAAACATAATATTAGGGTGGAACCGACTTTCTTAATCATGATACAATCTCAGAAGCCATAAAGAAAATAAATATGACTTTGTATGGGGATGGACACCATAAATAAAAATATGATAACTCAGAAGATATTTGCAACATGCTTATCAGTCACATCTATTATATACTCAGAGCTTCATTGTATTGGTAGAAAAATGAGTGTAGAACATAAAGAAACCAATCAGAAAAGAATAAATACAAATGGCCAAGAAACATGCCAAAAATTATCCTCATTATTAAGTTGAAACCACACCAATTTCATCAATTTTTACCCATCAGATTGACAAAAATAGTATTGAAGAGAAAGAGCACTGACATGCACTACTGGAGAGAGTATCAATCAATAAAGCCTTCTCTTAGAGTGCATTTTGGCAATATCAGTCAAAATTAAAATGCATACACTATTTGACCAAGCAATTTCTCCTCTAGGAATCTGTCCTAAAGAAATTAATACAAGCTTGCAAAGGTAGATAGGCACAGAGGTATATGCCTTGTAGCACTGCCTTAATAGAAAAATAGCAAACAAATGTATTTTTATAACCTAAAAAATAAAGTTTTACTGAAAAAATAACAGGTTTAAAAGGCACTTCACAAGAGTACAAAATTAAGATAGCTTTTAACAGTGATAATTAAGTAGAATAGACAGAGGAAAAAGTAAAATAGTTTTCCAAAGCACTATACATGTAGTAACTTAAAATTTCAGACATTATGAGAAACTCCTTTTTAATAAAGAATAATGTGCTATGCTATAGTTTAGAGCTAATCTGGAAATCTAGGAAGCTACTGAAAATCACTTATTAATAAAATTGTGATTTTGAAAATGTAAATCCTAAGATGAGATGCTATATCCGAGGACCCAACAGCTCCTGATATCTAGCAGACAATAAATGTTGGCTGAAGAAATGAATGAGGATGATGCCTCCATCAGAGTTGTTACAAGAATTGATGCAAAACTGCCTAATGATTAGTGTTTAATATAATATATGGTAAGTGTTCAGTAGACACTAGTTCACTATTTTCCTGGGAATATGTGGGTTCCTGATAGTTACCTAGCACATCATAGGGTTTATTTATTTAAAAGCATTTACATAGAACTTACTATATGCCAGGTACTGTTCTTAGTGATTTACAAACACTAAAATTCAAGTTGTATAACAACTGAATAGGTGGCCTTACTATCCCATTTAACAGATGAGGCAATTGAGGCTAAAATGATAAAACAATTTGCCCAAGATGGCACAGCTAGACAGTGGTGGCGATATGAACACAGTCTGGTTCCAGGGTCCCTGCTCCACTGTGCCATGTTTTGTCCCATGTGGTAAAAATGTATTGAATGAAAGAATGAATGAGGTATTACTGTTTTTTTTTTTTTGTTGTTTGTTTGTTTTTTTTTTGAGACAGAGTCTCGCTTTGTTGCCCAGGCTAGAGTGAGTGCCGTGGCATCAGCCTAGCTCACAGCAACCTCAAACTCCTGGGCTCGAGTGATCCTTCTGCCTCAGCCTCCCGGGTAGCTGGGACTACAGGCATGCGCCACCATGCCCGGCTAATTTTTTTATATATATATCAGTTGGCCAATTAATTTCTTTCTATTTATAGTAGAGACGGGGTCTCGCTCTTGCTCAGGCTGGTTTTGAACTCCTGACCTTGAGCAATCCGCCCGCCTCGGCCTCCCAAGAGCTAGGATTACAGGCGTGAGCCACAGCGCCCGGCTGTTTTTGAAATTGTATTGTGCTTTTGTCCCAGGGAGATCAGAATATTTTATATTAAATCACGCCATGATATTAAATCATTCCCACAACTTCTCTTTAAGGTATAGCATATTTTTAAAACCATTTTTTAGTGTATGACTGGTTCACTATTGTGTTTTAAAAAGAACGTGGGAGGTTATTTCTCTGATGAAGTCACTGTATTTGCTTTCTGACATCATATTAATTTCCATGACAATAGTTCCAAGGTCCCAACAGAGAAACATCTTGCTCTAGAAATGGAAGAGGCATAAGCACTTACAGAGAAGAATTGCAAAAGACTGTCAAAATTATTTAAAGGAATAAGGTTGTGTGTGTGTGTTTTAATCTTTCACATAGCTAAAGCAATGGGTCTCCACCTTTTCCAATCAGGAATCTTGGCTGGGCACGGTGGCTCACGCCTGTAATCCTAACACTCTGGGAGGCCAAGGCGGGCGGATCACTCAAGGTCAGGAGTTCGAAACCAGCCTGAGTGAGACCCTGTCTCTACCAAAAATAGAAAGAAATTAATCAACCAACTAAAAATATATATACAAAAAATTAGCTGGGCATGGTGGCACATGCCTGTAGTCCCAGCTACTTGGGAGGCTGAGGCAGGAGGATCGCTTGAGCCCAGGAGTTCGAGGTTGCTGTGAGCTAGGCTGATGCCACGGCACTCTAGCTGGGCAACAGAGTGAGACTCTGTCTCAAAAAAAAAAAAAAAAGAAAGAAAAGAAAAAAAAAGGAATCTTTCCTCTATACTTAAGCTTTGTAGACTTCTTGAGAGTTTGCTTTTTTTTTTTTAGCTTCAGTTTTAGTTGAGTTTTAGTTTTAACCTTAGTTTAACTTCATTCCATAACTTAATACCAGTGTTTCTTTTTCTTTATGATTTATTCATTCATTCCATAAATATTAATTGACCATCTACTATGTTCCAGCATTGCACTAGGTGCTAAGAATAACATGGTGAACAAAAAGACAAAATACTTGTCCCCATGGATTCTATAATCTAATGGAGAAGACAGATAATAAGATCATGGCATAACTGAAGTTACTAAGATACAGCCGTGGTAAGTGCTACATTCTTCACGGAAATGTACATGAGAGCATATAATAGGGAGGAATTAATCTAGTTGAGGCCAGTTCTTTCCCCCTCAGAACATTCCCTCCAGTAGGCATAGCATCCACTTCTAATTCCTACTCTAGCAGCACCTTGTAGACCCTACAGCTTGCACATATTAATCTTAAATTTCTGGACTCCACTTTGGCAGCCAATGTTTTCAAGAGAAAATGGCCCATTAAAAATACTGTTTATTAAAAATATGTTTAATTTTTTGTTTTGTTATTTTATTATTTTCTAGCTCTTTTTTCCAAAAGACAAAAACATTACTTTAAAAAATTAATTTGTATTCATAAGACACTAGCACTTTTATCTTTGTGATTCAGTTTAGAAATGTGAAGCAAATAAGAAATTGACTCTATGAATAACATAGATCTTTTTTAAGTTAAAGAAACAAATATCAAGAGAAGGGAGAATTAGAAACATTTATTTGTGTGTTTTATTCTTATTCTATTAATACATAGGATTAGAAGCCTTAAAGGTTGAAAAGAAAACTAATACTGGCACTTCCCAAAGAGGACAGCCCTGTCATTGGCTGTATGTGGACATCACCAAAAGACTTGCCGTGTCTCCTTCCTGTGTGATGGGCATGGTGTCCAGAGCTGGGTTGCAAAATCTTCTCTGGAAGACATTGAACCAGAAAAGGAGGTGATGGAAAGAGACACGTCAAGTTCAGAGTTGGGGCCTCTGGTTCCCTAGGGGAGCATTGGGCTGTAACTGAGGCACAGAAGGCAGTGGGATGAGCACTAAAGGGTGTACAGGCTCTGATCAGGATCCCCCAGAAGAGAAGGTTATATATAGTCAGAGACAAGAAACTATATTGGGAAGGCTCCAGAATTATGGATGGCATGACAGGCAACAGCCGTGAGATGTCTTTAATGTCACATTCAGGATGTGCCCCAGTTAAGAGCATGGGATGCTAGGGTGAAGGGCATCCTTGCTTAGCCGATGTAGAGGGAGTGCCTCTTTGCCCTCCATCCTTCCCCACCCTGTATTCCCTTCGCCTTTCACTCCTTGGTTTTACCAAGTGTTTATCCTTTCAGTGACATCTAGTTTCTTCTATAGAATTTGGTTCTCTATTGTCTTGTGCTCGCTCCTTTTATCTAGGTGCTCAGGAATCAGTGTGGTCCTCAGAGCGGCATAGTGCCACCTAGGTGCGTGTTAGGAATGCAAAATCTCAGGCCCCACCCTAGGCCTAGTAAATCAGAATCTGCGTTTTAAGAAGACTCTCAGATTTTTGTTAAACACAATAAATTAAGAAGCATCATTTTACCTCCAGAAGTTTCCTGGTCTGTAAAATGGATAAGATCATTCCTGGCTCACCTTACTCACAGCTTTGAATTGAAGATGCTCGGAGAAGTGAAAAAAAAAAAAAGGAAAGCATTTTCAAAAGATAAAAGTGCTACACAATTATTAAACATTCAGTTTATTTTCACCTAGATAATTTGATTTACTCAGGATGTTTTTAGAATAAACAATTAAAGATTAATCACTGTCTATTTGACTGTTTCCATAATAACTGGTTATACTACCTTAAAATGCTCCAGAGTTTTGTTTTATTTTATGTCTAGATCAATGATTCTCAATCCTTGCTGCATATTAGAATTTTAAGAATTTTTCTGAAAATCCAAAGCCTGGACATACATAATTTTTAAGTTTCTCAGTTGCATCTAACATACTCCCAGGGTTGAGAACCACTTACAGAGATGAATCAGAAGATAAGCCGAATTAGACACATTGTGTAATAAACAAATGTAGAAATGGTAATGGAACTAAAAAATGGCTGGAAAAAATGGCTTGAGATTTGCCATTGGCCCTGCGATTCTCCCTCCAGGAATCTATCCTACCAAAATACATGTACAAAGATGTATGTGCCTGAAGGCTCATTGCAGCATTGTTTGTAATAGCATACATATTGGAAACAACTTCAATGTCACCAATTAGTGAGTGATTTTATAAGTAGGGCACATCCATATCATGGCAATACTGTGCTAACATTAAGATGAATAAGGCAGACTTAGATGTACTACCATGGAAATATCTCTAAGATATGTACTATTAGAACAAAACAAAATACAGTGACATTACAATATGTGACTATGATCTCATTTATGTAAAAAGTACATACATATATGCATATGTTTGTAAATGTTTGGAAATATCACTGAAGTATACTCACCAAACTGTTCACAATGATTACCCCTGGGAATAGGAATGGGAGTGAAAGGGACATTTTGCTATCCCATTGTGTAAATTTCTAAATATTTTATGACAAGAATGTAATCATACATTACTTGTATAACTATTCAAAACACATTCCAGGGCTGTTGGCTGTCATACCATCTGTAATCCTGGATAACAGACTATTTAAACTAATTATTATTTTAATATTATAATCTCAAATGAATAATTTTATAATAAATAGTATAGTGACTGACAAAAATAAAACAAATCTATATACTTACTCAAAACAAAAGCCACTAGGAGACCTAGGACTTTTGTTAATAAACCTGTCACTTCTTGACAATTTGATTACCAGAATCATGCTGTTCTGACTTCTCTAGATGCCCTCCCTAACCAACATTGTACTAGGCATTGACACTGACAACCTCTCTGGTTCCTCAGATACACACCCAGGTGAGCGGACTCCACTGTTAGAAGGATATCTACATTAGTTCTTTGTAAAGTCTCCCTCAGCCCAGCCCTAAAAATCACTGGGGACGCAAGGCCACCGAGGACAGCCTCGCTGAGAGTCAGGTCTCCCCATTGCAGGCAAGTGAGAAAAGCACGCTGATTGAGCTGTAGGACATGTTCTGCATCCTGTCTAGGGCAAAATTCTCCAAGTATGCTGTGATAGCTCTTCCTCTTTGAAATGGTGATTAAGCACTGGAAGTGTATAACGAGAGAAATTACTTACAACTCCGTGTCTCCTCAGCCCCAGGCCACTTCTTTTTCTCTGAGAGAAACGCAAGGATTTTGCCCTAATAGCGTTGGAACAAAGGGCTGAGGCAGGCCGACAGGGAGGGAGGCTTCCAGCCCACGGAGGGGCCCTGCTGACAGCTCGTTAGGAACTGTCCCTCTCCAGCTCCCCTTTCATTTCTTCAAGCTGCAGAGCCTGACAGAGCTTGATGGGAAAACCAAGGTGGTAGCGTCCCCCGAGGCAGCTGAGTCCCTGCTCATCCATCTTTGTTTGACAGTTAAAGAGAGTAGATGTCACCTACAAGACACTTCACTCACCTGAACCAAGTGTGCCAGGATGGCCCTGTCACCCTCAAAGGACCCAACAAGAAGAATCCAGACCAAGGTTCACCCACTACAGTTCAGATTTCTCTCAAAAGAAAATCAGCCAGGCTGAGGATGCAGCAGTTGGGAAGGCCCAGAGTTAGGAGAGCATTTAACACGGTTAGGCAAAGAACTGGAAAATGGTGTGGTACGACTGGAGCAGACAGGAGAGAGGGGGAGGTGTGAGCGATGGCATTGAGAAGGCACACTGGAACTAGGGTTTTTGAAGGACCCTGTGAATCACGTGGAAGGGTTTTAGTGTGTGAGCAGTGGGGATCCCATTAAGGCAGCAGGCAAAGCACGCCGCTGAGATTTGGCCTGAGCCACACTTTTGCATGTCGTGGGCACACTGTGGGAACAGAAGGCAAAGGGAGGTAACCACAGGCAGGGAAGGGGGAAGAGGGACTCGGCCGACAGCCTGCAGACCTCCAGCATTTCAGGGATGGAAAGAGAAGGAAGAGCCCCCAAAAGAGACTCAGAAGAGTTAGGAGGAAAACAGTGAGAGGTGACATAATTTGCTCAAGATCATAAAGCTAGTAAGTGGCAAACCTAGAATTCAAAATGTTTCTAACATTCCAAAGCCACACTCTTGACCTCAACATCTCTTCAATATTGTTTTCCAGGCCAGGCACAGTGGCTCACACCTGTAATTCCGGCATTCGGGGAGGCTGAGGCAGGAGGATCGCTTGAGGCCAGGAGTTCAAGACCAGCCTGGGTAACATAGCAAGATCCTGTCTCTACAAAAATTTTTTAAAAAATTAGCCAGGTATGGTGGCATGTGACTGTAGTCCTAGCTACTTAGGAGGCTGAGGTGGGGGGGATTGTTTGAGCCCAGGAGTTCCAAGCTACAATGAACTATGATGGTGTCACTGCACTTCAGCCTAGGCAACAGGGCAAGACCCCATCTCTTAAAAAAATTATATGTATATAAAAATGTATTTATATATTTTTTCTAGGAATTCAATCATACAACAAAAAAAATTGTCAAGGAATTTGTTCAGTGCATCCTCGAGTTGTATTAAGGAAATGAACTTGTAAAACATGCCTCTAGCTGCCTCCTCATCTCTCTCCTTGTGTGCCCTGCCATGTCTTTAGTTTGGATATGCTTCTACCTAGGAGTGCCTCCTAGGGCAGCGGTCCCCAACATTTTTGGCACCAGGGACCAGTTTCACGGAAGACAATTTTTCCATGGATGGGGGAGGGCAGGAGGGATGCTTTCAGGGTGATTCAAGTGCATTACATTTATTGTGCAGTCAGACTTCTCTGCTAATGATGATCTGTATTTGCAGCTGCTCCCCTGTGCTAGGATCACCACCTCAGCTCCACCTCAGATCATCAGGCATTAGATCCTCATAAGGAGCCATGACCTAGATCCATCACGTGTGCAATTTGCAGTAGGATTCACACTGCTATGAATATCTGACGTACCTGCTGACCTGACAAGAGATGGAGCTTACACACTTACCCGACACCCACCTCCTGCTGTACAGCCGGGTTCTTAACAGGCAGCAGACTGGTCCGGGTCCACCGCCGGAGGGCTGGGGACCGCAGCCCTAGGGGATAGCCATGTGCAGTCCATTGACAAATGCTTAGCATTTCTCTTCAGAAATCCCCACACAGGTGCACAAGGGCACCTATGCAAATCCAGGATCCACCCTGGGTATCCACAATTCTCCAAGGAGTAGACCGGCATTAATAATGACCTTGTTCCCTACGACAACATGTGTGTCTTCTCCAAAAGACAGATTAATGAACACTCTGGCCGCTTCTGTTGCTTATTATTTTACTAAAATAATAAATGCTCATTCTATAAAGTATATATAATTAAATGCAGAATATATAACATTTCACAAATGTATAAAGTAAAAATAAGTTATCAAACTCCCCCACCTATCAATCTCCCCCAATCCAGTACCTCTAACCCCATTCCCAGAAATACCCATCATTAACAATTTGGTATATATCCTTACATGCATTTTCTACACATATATAAACATAGTTTTTAAATGAAAAAGATTATGTTATCTGTATTGCTCTGAGACTTACTTCTTAAACTATGTAGTGGCCAATCTTTTCATGTCAGTGGGTATAGCTTTATCTACTTTGTTCTTTTCCCAGACCAGTCCATGCTATGAAGGTGCCATTATTCCTTTAACCAGTCCTTTATTGATGGCCATTTGCATTGTTTATGCTTTTATCCTACAGAATGTGAGGGGACCCAAACGAATGCTGTTTGGGCTAAATTTTGGACTAAGCATTTTCCTGAATTCACCATTGTTTGTCCTCCGATTCCTCCCTCTTTGAGCTTGTTGGATGTTTCCCTCCTGGTGTTCCCTCTAATCTTGCTATTACTCAGTTTAAAGCATGTTTGTTGTTTTAAAGATTTCCTTACGCATCTAGGACTCTTTGGAGGATGTAAGTTCAGCAAATAAAAAAACACTATTGTTCCCACTTTACATTCTTATTTTAGAGGATTTCAGGAGCACTGGAAGAAGTTCTCTTGTTATCTGGCAATCAGCTTAAAAACCTAAAGTCGTGTTTGAACTGTGCTCTTCATTTCCCTTTAAAGAGCACTCTTGCTAGAGACTGACTGAATACATTGAAATTGAAGGTATATCCTATAACCTTACAGAGCTAACAGTCTCCTGCGGTCTGTTGGGGAAGCAGAATTAGTATTAGGGAAGCAATTATGAGCAGTTGAGTGCTAAATTACATGCTACAAGCCTCTGGGCAACAGTTCAGGAAAGACAGGGCTCAGAGGAGTTCTCTGCCTCCGAGGGGAAAGTGGAACTTGAGCTGGGTTAGGAAGCGGGAGGTGACACTCTGACAAGTCTAGGTAGAAGGCAGAAGGCCTTTCAAGCACCTGGTAACTTTTTATATCTTCTTATTATCTGACATTGTAAAGTTTTTGTTTAGGGTCTACCTACCTCTATGAGAATGTAACCTCGATGCGGGCAAGGTCTCTGTCCTTTCTCACCACTAAATCTCTAGTTCCTGGAACAGTGCCTGGCACATAGCGGATGTTCAATGCATGAATGAACAAGTGACCATTGTGTGTTAGAGGCACAGTGAGAAGACTGTTCCACTGGGAAAGAGGTGTTTCTCTCTGGAAGTGGGGGGGCTCTTCCACAGAACAGCAGAGGGGCAGCCAAGTGAGATTCAAAACCCAGGAGCAAGTGGAACAGGACATATTAGCCCCTCACACTTGCCAAGGTGGACCCCGCATAGATTGCAGTAGGAGATTTGAACCTGAAATTAAATTAAAACACAACATATAAAAACAAAATAAAACTGCACAGCCTACTGGACTCTGTGTCATTGGTCAGCCAACAGTTAAACATTGAAAAAAAAAAAAAAAGATTTGTTTGGTCCCATCCTACCCTTCCCTTGTTAAGAACATAGTGAAGTATTAATGTGATCACAATATCTTTATTAATGCCTACTGTGATTGTATTCACTATTTAAGCAGATAGATTTATTACCATCTCATATTGAACCAATTGCCAACCAAAAACCATTTTGCTTTTTCATAAACTATTGTTTTGTAGGTCTTCCATTCTATTTTTGCACAATTGATTACTGACCCTAAATGCAATGCTTTGCATTTACTGGCACATTCTGTGTTATTGATTTGAGACCATCTTCCAGCTTATGGCATTTATTTTAAATCTTGAGCCCATCATCAATCACAGCACTTATGCCTCTTAGCTTGGTGCCATCCACACATACTATCCGCAGCACGCGCCCGCAACTAGGATTCAGATACCTAGAGGAAATTTGGAGAGCGCTAGGGGCAAAGAGTGTTTACCAGCTGCCACACCACCGGCCACGTGTAAAAGCGACATATTGTTTGGCACTAGGACAGGGATACGTGGGGAACAACGTGAGGGTGGGATTGTGAGAGGAGTAACTGTTGGAATTCCAGGTTGAGGCAGGCTTAAGTCAGAATCTCCGGTTTAAGCAACCCAGGGAAGTTGCTTCTAGGAAGTTGCATTTTAGAAGTAAAAGGAGGGAAAACAGCTTGACAAATTTTGAGGCAGGCGTGGAGGCGGAAAGGGCATGTTGTTCAGTTTAGAAGCAAAACTGGGGGCGAGAAAAGGATGACCAGACGATATAGCCTGTTCGAATTCGCTGAGAGCAGATATTATTAATAAATTCTCTTAGAATCATGGACCACTTGGAATATCCTTCCCCTCCAGCTCTCAGGAATAAATCTTACTTTGGTGTTTTAAGCTGTTTCTCCTCCTTTAGCCGTTCCCCAGGTTTTCACTCGAATCCTGCATCAGTCTCCTTTGTACCTTTCCTCTCAAATCTGTCTCTGTCGTAAAATCAATTCCAATTCGCTTACATCTCCAGTTATGGGTACATTTTCCATCTGCTCCAAACACGCACGCCCTTGGACTGCACCGTGCCCCTCTCCTCCTGCCTCCCCCGCTGCCTTCGCGTTATCTTCCTAAGCTGCGCGGGACACAGATGTTTTCACCCTGTTGCTCCAGCACAAGGGTATTTTCCCAGTGTCTCTCTGTGTGTACGCTCCAGGCACCGTCTCTCTGGGGAGGGAGAGAGTAAATGTTTTCATTCCAAACCCTCAGGGTCAGGTCTTGTTTGTCTAAACTGTGTTTGTTGCCGTAATTATCAGATTAGCTGATCTCTGACAGCAATTTGGGGGGCAAAGGAGGGGGGAATATTAACCCTCTGTAGGATGGTTGCTGTGCTTTGTCATCGGAATATCTCTGGGAGGAGCTGTCATTTGTCTTCTAACCTGGAAGATTTGGCCAGAATTCTTTTCGCCAACCCTAACAGGCCTCCATCATAGTCTGTTCTAAATAAATCCAATCATCTAATGGTCTCTGCTGCTGGGATCCGACAGGCATTTAGCAGAGATGAGGGTTGAAAGGGCATCTCTCCAGGGATCTGCTGGGAAAAGAAAGAAATGGAGCTTAAGGAGGATCTGGATAAGTAACTTTACAAAGCATATCGGTGTCTCTGAAAACGAGTAAGGAAGTCAGGAGGATGCACTGGATGTCTTCAGCTCATCCACCTATCCCCTCCCCCTTGGCATAAGCCCAGTGATGCTACCAGGCCCCATTTAGCTTTGTTTGGGGATTTTCTGTTGTTTCAGAGAATGTTAAGATAATTTTTCACTCCTGCTGTTTTAACAAAACCAAATGTCTCTCCTTGTGTAGACATTCACAAGTCTTTGCCATCAGACTCAAAGTGGCTGGTCCTTTCAAAATGTTCTCTTCTGCTCTTTCCTCCTACCCACAACACCTTTGAACTTCAGTCTGGTCTCCAAAGATACAATAAAGACAGCGATTGCTCTCACCTCTCCACTGTTATAGTAACAATTCCTTTGCATTTCAGTTATCTTTTTTACAAATGAGTAAGTCATGTCTCCTCAAATGGACTATAGGCTCATTGAGGACAAGAATTACCCTTAGGTCCCATGATTGGTTACCTGGCAGAGGACCCTAAATGCATAAATAGGAGGTGCTTAATAAATATTTGTTGTTGATAACATTTTCCCAAACTTCTTTTTCTATTTCTCACTTCTGTGCCTTTCTGGTTTTGTACTTGGTTTTCAGTTAGTTAATATGATTGTTTACAGATACTTTACTTCTGGAACAGTCCTCAATTCCTACTCATCGACTCAATTCCTCCTCTTCTCTCCAAACACACACACAGAGCATCTACGAAGTGTCTATAGACCTAGAACTTTGCAAACTTACTCTGCATGCAGCATCTTATTTGAAACCCACCATGGCTTATGAGATAAGTGCTGCCGCATGTAAGGAAGCAGAGACTCAAAGAGTTAAATAATATAAACAAGCTCCCCTAATTGTAAGTGGTAGAATGAAGATTGAGCTCCAGGTGTGTGTGTCTCTAAAACCCATGCAAATCCTACCTTTCTAGTTACTAAAGTAAAATTCAGACAATTAGGAAAAGTACACTTTTTGCCCAAAACCTAATAAAACTCAACTAATCTATCTTCAGTACTTTTTCCCAACCAATACAGCTATCATAATTTCTTTGTAAAATTAAAAGAAGATCAAACCCAATATACAAAGTCTGGACAATATACAGCAAGATGATTTTTATGCTGTTTTAGCATTAGTTTTAAATTGATTTGACTCATTTGCCCATGTCCTTGCTGTTTCTTTTTTAATTTTAATTTTTTAGCTATTTATTTATTTTTATTTCAGAATATTACGGGGGTACAAACATTTAGGTTACCTATATCGCCTTTGCCCCGCCCAAGTCAGAGTTACAAGTGTCTCCATCCCCATGCTGTTTCTAAAGCTGTCTCTGCTTGCAGGCAAATATGGTTTTTAAAATATTCCATGTAGCCCACACACTGACTCACCAAACCCCTATTGAAAAGCTGCTGTTGATTTAGAATATTCCCATGTTCTAAGAAGACAAAAGTCTTTCCTCTGTACTGATGTTGCCAGACCCGGTTCCAAATGTGAGCAGGGCACAGGCTCCTGGGAAGAAATGTTCAGAACCAGAACTGGGCAGGGAGTTTCCATATGGTGCTCCTGGACTGCCCCAGGAGCAGAACTCAGATGGATGTCCGTGGAAGCAAACAGCCAGGGAGCCAGCGCTCCTCTCCTCCCAGAGAGGTGTCCTGCTCAGCATGCGGCCAGCTAAAACACTACCCTTGTCCCAGTTCCACTTAGGGTTCCCCTTTCCCCAAGCCACACAGAAAGACCCAACAGGTCTTGAATATGTCAACTGAGTCACGTTAGTCAGTCCTGATAAGAAAGTCATTGGTTAAGGAGTTCAACAGTCCCCAATCCAGAAACCCCACCCCAGTGAATTTTTCTTGAAGTTAGGGTTTCTGAGGGGTAAGAACACTTGAAGCCAGGAGTTCAGGAACAGCCTGGACAGCACAGCACAGAGATGACATAAGTGCCTAAAAGGAAATTTAAAGAAAGGCTTATTTTTAAAGATTAAAAAAAAATAGGAAAAAATAGAAAGGTGATTTTTGGTACCTTGTGGCATAGTATTACCCACATGTAGAGCAAAATGAGACAGATTCTTACAAAAAAATAATTTCAGGTTTCTAAATACCTTTCTTGATCCTGGCTGTCAGCTTGTTCTTGTTCAGATGTTTGAAGTGCTCCGTACGTTTCCTGCCCAGAGGCCGGAGGATCTGACTACTACTAATAGCTGTGTGACTTTCAGTAAGGCACATATACTCTCTGAGACTTATCGGGAAAGTTGGGGATTGGACTAGTGACATCTAGATTCCTTCTTTTGTTGATGTTTCATCATATTCTGGGCCTTGATAGGGAAGCAAATAAGGAAAGTTGTTTCAAAAAATAACATTTTCTAGATATCATATATATGCAAAATGCTTAGAATAATGCCTAGCACATAGTAATGTTAGAAATGTTAGCTTCTATAGTAGTGTTGGTTATTATCGTCATTGGAATGGTGATGAGGCTGGATCCATGCACTACAAACACATTTTTACCACCACATCTATAACTTTAAAAAAGAAACAATCCAGTATTAATCCTGTATTCAGATAACTTTAAAGCTCTTTCTCTTGCAACGACCTAGATACAAAGGAAATGAGCTGTGGCTACTGAAAATTACGAATAAATATCATTCATGGAAGGAGAGCTTGCTAAGCAAATACCACCATGACTAAACATAGGAATGTTTACTCTGAAAATTCGACTTTATTATTTGGCCATGGAAAGGAATAGGCTGCCTTGGGAAGTACTGAGTGTCCCTTCCCTGGATTCAGGGATTCAGATGTCAGATGGCTGGATGGACTGCATGACTTTGAAGAACGTTTCTCCCAAAGTCTCTGACTCTAAAGCAAAGGCCACCCAGAATTATAAAGTGTCCCGATGCCTGTGGCAATCGAACAGCAGAGAATGGGCTGCAGCCAAAACATCTGGTCCTTTAAGAGGATAATATTAGCCCAGAACATCTTACACCTTAAATGGCAACCCTGTGTCCTCTAAACCTTTAGCTAAAAGGTGATTCATGGAGCACATTACTGAGCAATGCTCTGGTGCATTGCCTCTTTCCAATTCTGAGACCTAAGAATTGAAAGCACTGAAGGAAGGACAGAGCCATAAGGCAACAGCCAGAATTCCGGTTTCCAGTCCAAGGCTGAATCTCCAGTTTTTCCTCCCTATGAAAAGATGACATTATCTTGGGCTGAGAATAAAGAACTGAATATGAGTTGAAATTCATATGCCATCTTAAAGCAAGATGAATGACATGTAAGATGGAAAAGAAAATAAATAATAAAAAAAGAGTAGAAGGGCAAAACGGCAGATGATAGAGAGTTGGAGAAGCAGAGGGAGACAAAATAAGAAAATGAAGGGACTTTTCAAAAAAAGTTTATACTCCAAATGCAAGAGAGATGTAGAGAGGGACTTAACATGTAAAAATTGCAAAGAAAGAAAGCTGGGGCAAGTTCTCTTACATCAACCACCTAAGAGTCATGGCATAAGAAGCAACCACCTCTCCTCTTCGTCTCTGCCACCTGCTCAGCGGCTGTGAAGCAGCAACAATGTGTGAGCGTCTCTCCATCCACGTTGGCCGGGCTGGTGTCCAGACTGGTAATGCCTGCTGGGACCACAACTGCCTGGAACTTGGCATCCAACCCAATGGCCAGATGCCAAGTGATAAGACCACTGGGGGAAGAGATGACTCTTTCAACACCTTCTTTAGTGAGACAAGCACTGGCAAGCGTGTGCCCAGGGCAGTATTTGTAGACCTAGAGCCCACAGTCATTAATGAAATTCACATTGGCACCTACTGTCAGCTCTTCTCCCCTGAGCAGCTCATTATAGGCAAGTAAGATGCTGCCAATAACTATACCTGAGGGCACTATAACATTGGCAAGGAAATCACTGACCTAGTCTTGGACCAAATTCATAAACTGGCCAATCAGTGCACAGCTCTTCAGGGCTTCTTGATTTTCCACAGGGCTTTGGTTGGGGAACTGGTTCTGGGTTGACCTCTTGCTGATGGAGCTCCAATCTGTTGACTATGGTGAGCAGTACAAGCTGGAGTGGTCCATTTACCCAGCCCCCTAGGTTTCCACAGCGGTATTTGAGCCCTACAACTCCATCCTCACCACCCACACCACCATGGAGCACTCTGATTGTGCCTTCATGGTAGACAATGAGGCCATCTGTGAGAGCTGTCATAGAACCCTCGATACTGAGCGCCCAACCTATACTAACCTGAATAGGTTGATAGGTCAACTTGTGTCCTCTGTCATTGCTTCCCTCAGATTGATGGACCTAAATGTTGATCTGACAGAATTCTAGACCAACCTGGTGACCTATCCCTGCTTCTGCCTCCTTCTAGCCACATATGCCCCTGTGATCTCTGCTGAGAAAAGCCTACCGTGAACAGTTTTCTGTAGCAGAGATCGTCCATGCTTGCTTTGAGCCAGCCAACCAGATGGTGAAATGTGACCCTCGCCACGGTAAATACATGGCTTGCTGCCTGTTGTGCCACAGTGATGTGGTTCCCAAAGATGTCAATGCTGCCATTGCCACCGTCAAGACCAAGCATACCATCCAGTTTGTGCATTGGTGTCCCACTGGCTTCAAGGTTGACCTTAATTACCAGCCTCCCATTGTGGTACCTGGTGGAAACCTGGCCAAGGCACTGTGTGCACTGAGAGCTGTGTGCATGCTGAGCAACACCACAGCCATTGCTGAGGCCTGGGCTCGCCTGGACCACAAGTTTGACCTGACGTGTGCCAAGCGTGCCTTTCTTCACTAGTATATAGGTGAGGGAATGGAGGAAGGAGAGTAGTCTGAGGCCCGTGAGGACCTGGCTGCCCTTGAGAAGGATTATGAGGAGGTTGGTGTGGATTCTGTTGAAGGAGAGGGTGAGGAAGAAGGAGAATACTAGAGTTAAAATGTCACAAAGGCGCTGCTTTTCCTGGGAAGCGAATTATGTTTTAAAGATTGAAAAGTTGTGATCTGATCAGTTAATTTGTTTGTAGCAGTGTACGCTCTCATATGCAGTTACTGACCTATTCTTTAAAACATGCATGCTCTGTTACAGACCCACGCTGTCCATTTCTCTGATGGGTTTTGAATAAAGTATTCCCTGTCTTAAGAAAAAAAGCAAGATAGTGACATGCATCAAGTACTAAGAAAGGTATACAAAAGAGAGTATTTAGGATTAAAAAAAACAGAGGTCTATTATAATTTAAACAAGGTTATCTGATGAGAATATCCACAGGAGATGAAAGCTGTCCCTTTGCAAGAGATTCTCTGCCAGATAACTCAGTAGCCTATCTATTCCCCAGAGGTCTTGGCCCATCTGCATGAAAAGAAAGCAGTTAATAACCTTGTAATTAAAAGCAAGCTTCTGTTGAACCACCTTAAACCCTTTACACCTGCCTTTCCTTGGATGGTTCCTTCCTTCCTCCCTTCATGTCTCTCTGTTTCCTTCTTGACATCACTGTTATTTCTCTTATTGTTGCTATGGGCAGTTGGTCTGGAGAACCTTCAAGGTCCCTTCCAACTCTCTGAGTCAACAATTCTCTACTTCTGCTGTCATATTTCTTTCTTCTTTCTTTCTCTGCTGTCTCCTTCCCTGGGATCTGAGATTTAGGGAATAAAATAATGATATGTGACAGGCACAGGGATGACTCACATGACAGCTTAATTATATTGCTACAGCTCAGCTATCTCTTCGCTATTGGAGAAAACCTAGAAGAGTTGGTTCTGGGTCCACAGAGAGGTTGCTTGACATCAGGTGTTAGTCCCCATTGGAAGCGGAAGTGATATTTCAAAATAGCTGAGAGTTATTTTATTGACAACAACAGCGATGATGAACTAAGTAATTTAATGAGTACTTAAAGACAAAAGTCATAGAATCTACTCTTGAGGAGACCACAAACCAAATGTGGCAGCGCTAGGTTCTGTGTGTTCACAGTAACCATTGCTGCCCAGTGCTGAGCACCTGCTAGGTGTTGAGTACAATGCTAAGCATTGACACTCACCAAGTTATTTAATCCTCATAACAACTAAATGAGGCAGGTACTATTGTCATCCCCATTTTACAGACAGGGTAGTGGAAACCCAAAGATTAAATACTTCACCAAGATCACTCAGCCTGTAACAGATTGGGATTCAAATACTGTGTGCTTGGAGGGATGTTACTAGGATGCCTTGGCAAGTTCCCTTTCTGCATCACCCCAAATCTCTTAATATTTAATGACTCAAGATTGATTGCAAGAGAATTGAGGTCCCAAGATTCATCCCACTCCTATTTTAACACTACTTTTGAAGACTTGTGCTCAGGAGCTGCTCCTATAAGCCCTTTTTCACTGTGTCATCTGTGATCCAACCTGCTTTAACCTGTCTGTTTTCTTACCTGTTGGAACCTGCAGATGCCCACGCTGAGGGATTCTTGGCCCTGGGATCCTCCCTCTCTGTCCCGGTCTTCACCAATCTATCTACAACCCTGACTGCATCAAGCCTTCTCAGTAATTGTGATGTTAGCCCCAACCAACTGTAGATGTCCTTGACCTTCAGGATTCCTACCTGTGCTCTTGTCCCCTTCTTAAATAAAACGAACTGAGTCAAGGACAATAAATCATCTTCAAAGCCAAGAAGTCCTTTTCTCTGGAATCTTGTCCTCCGATCCTAGGCATGGTGTCTTCTTTTCAACTATCTCTGCCCATAGCATAGTCTGATAAAAAACCTTTACTTGGACTCTACACTTAGAATTTAAAATCATTAGTTTTGTGAGATTATGCAACGTATTCATGTAATCAGGATTTGAGGATTGAAGAGGAAAAAAACGTTTTCATGTCACAACGATACCGCTATTACAAATCATATTGTATTATCATTTTTTACTTAATCTAACAATAATTTTTAGCCCAGTTTAAAGATGACAATGATCTAAAAATAATAAAATATTAAAAATAATAATTCAGGCCGGGCGCTGTGGCTCACGCCTGTAATCCTAGCTCTTGGGAGGCCGAGGCGGGCGGATTGCTCAAGGTCAGGAGTTCAAAACCAGCCTGAGCAAGAGCGAGACCCTGTCTCTACTATAAATAGAAAGAAATCAATTGGCCAACTGATATATATATAAAAAATTAGCCGGGCATGGTGGCGCATGCCTGTAGTCCCAGCTACCCGGGAGGCTGAGGCAGGAGGATCACTCAAGCCCAGGAGTTTGAGGTTGCTGTGAGCTAGGCTGATGCCACGGCACTCACTCTAGCCTGGGCAACAAAGCGAGACTCTGTCTCAAAAAAAAAAAAAAAAAAAAATAATAATTCAGATTTTGTGATTTAGACCAACTTCCCCATTCCTTCAGTGGGCCCCACTTGCCTTCCCTACTCCCTCCAGGCACCTAAAATAATGGAATCTGTATGAATAGGGCCAGGTACCCAGTGATACTCAGTAAATATTAACTAATTGATTGTCTCAATTAATTAATCTATTAGCCTCTGGTATGAGTGCTTTTGCTGTCTCTCAAATTAAAATCATTTCCTCTCCTTTTACTAACATGGGAACTCATGCATTCAATTCAAATAGTTATTTCCTTAGGGCTGTGATGGCCTCCACAAACGCACAGTCTGGTAACAGTGCAAGACAGTATGAGAACAAGCACTCAGAGGAGGGCCACGGCAATGGGGAAATAGAAAGAACGTGGGCCTTGACCTAAGCAAACCTGGGTTCAAAGCCTGCCTCATCCGTAAAATTGGAGTATTGGCACTTGACTCACAGGGTCACTAATAACAGTGAACATTTTAGGGGGTGGTTGAGTGCCGTACATGCTAACCTCTTCAATCCCCTGATCCTCTACATGCAGGGGTGTGGGACTTGGAGGGACTGAACAGTTTGCCCAGCCGGAGGACTCCCAGTGGGTGGTGGGCAGTGGTGGAACTTGAGCACACTCTTAATTCCTCTTTACAATACCTTGTTTGTGGGAGTGGCCTTGAGGTTTAAACTCCTGTCAAGTGCTTCCCTCACTAAGTGTTCAATATGTCACTTTCCCCAAATCCTCAATAGGAGAGAAGGATGCCAAGTTCCAGGTACGGGAAATGGCCATAGACCTTTAACCCTGGAGAAATGTGGAGGCAACCTTCCGAGGGGCAGTGGTCCATCTGGTGACTGAGACCTACTGCTGGCCCAGGAAGGATGAAGGAATCGGGATCCTGCTTCCCCATGAGGGGATTTGGGGGTGCAGATGAGGAGCAGAACTGCAGCTAAGTCAAGCCCTAGGCACTCTGGAAGGACTGTAGTTAAATTGCGAAGAGGATCTCCCTCCATCAGTCCAGCCGGCTCTGGTGCTTCTGTCTTTTCTGGTTGCGGTTTGGTTTGGTTTCATCTTACTTTCCTAATAAATGCTCCTTGACTTGTGAAAAGCGCTATCCTTGTTTCTGCTGAACAAAGGGAAGAAGGGGGGTTGTCTCCACCCAGCTTGTCTCAAAGGGAAGATCAAAGTGTCCTTTGGGTTAGGTGTGGTGGTGGCAGCTGGAGACCTGGGGGAAGCGGGAGGAACTGGGCAGACGGAGAGGGGAGAAGGTGGGGGGCTGTCAGCCGTGATGACTCATCTCTCACTGCAGGCTGCCACCACCAGCTCTTCCCAGCAGGCTGCCTGCAGAAGGCAGTCAGCTCCAGGAGGTCAGATATGGGGATATCATAATGCCTTGGAATAGGAGGAAAAGACCGGGTGAAGGCAGTGTAGTATAGAAAGAAAGATGTTATCAAGCTTTGGAGCCAAGGATACAAGCTGTGAGCTTTGAACAAGTTATTTAAGCTCTCTGGTATCCCAGTGTATAGTGGTGATGATATACAGACCTCACAAGGAAGCTGTGACAATCACAAGAAATCATGTTCATAAAGGGCCTGGCAGAGTAGGTGACTGTTGAGCACCTGGCAAAGGATGTGACATTTGGGCTATAACCCCAGTGAGTGGTAGAATTTGGCTTTTGCTGTATTCCACCCAAAACTTGGCCAGGCTATTCTGACCCTCCCAAGAAGATATGTGATGATGGAACTCTAATAGGCACTAAAGATAGTCATTCTGGGAAAGAAAAAGGAACTGCAAAAGAATTCCATTATCAGGATGGGTAAAAACAGAAAGGAAGATTTTAAAAGAAAAATAACACAATAAATCTAGAAAATAATCTAGAGTCTCTCAATAAGAAGCCTAACCTTTAAAAAAATCTTGGTGCCTGGGATGGAAAAAAAATCATCTTGTTTGCTTACTGTCCAAATAAGATATTCAAAATAGCAATAGAAGAGAGCTTTAAGCCAGCATGGTGGGGCATGCCTGAAGTCCCAGCTACTCTGGAGGCTGAGGCAGGAGGATCTCTTAAGGCGGGGAGTTCTGGGCTACTGTAGTGTGATATGCCAATCAGTGTCCACACTAAGTTCTACATCAATATGGTGACCTCCCAAGGACAAGGGACCACCAGGTTGCCTAAGGAAGGGTGAACTGCCCCAGGTTGGAAATGGAGCAGGTCAAAACTCCCATGCTAGGCCGGGCGCAGTGGTTCAAGCCTTTAATCCTAGCACTCTGGGAGTCCGAGGTGGGCAGATCACTCAAGGTTAGGAGTTCGAAACCAGCGTGAGCAAGAGTGAGACCCCATCTCTACTATAAATAGAAAGAAATTAATTGGCCAACTAATATATATAGAAAAAATGAGCCGGACATGGTGGCGCATGCCTGTAGTCCCAGCTACTCGGGAGGCTGAGGCAGAAGGATTGCTTGAGCCCGGGAGTTTGAGGTTGCCATGAGCTAGGCTGATGCCATGGCACTCACTCTAGCCTGGGCAACAAAGAGAGATTCTGTCTCAAAAAAAAAAAAAACAAAAACAAAAAACCTCCCAGGCTGATCAGTAGTGGGATTACACCTGTGAATAGCCACCGCACTCCAGCCTGGATAACATAGCAAGACTCCATGTAAAAAATAATTTTTTTTTTAGATATGATGATAAAAGGCAAAAAAAGAAATCCCACACATGATTCCTAGTTTTTTTATTATGGTAAAATACACATAACATATTTGCCATTTTAACCATTTTTAAGAGTACAGTTCAGTGGCATTACGTATATTCACATTGCTATGCAACTGTCACCACCATCCACCTCCAGAACTCTTTTCATCTTGCAAAACTGAAACTCTGTACCCATTAAACAACTCCCCATTCACTCCTCCCCGGCCCCTGGCAACCACCATTCTACTTTCTGTGTCTATGAATTTGACTACTCTGGGCACCTCATACAAGTGGACTCCTACAGTATTTGTCTTTTTGTGACTATTTCACTTAGCATAATAGACTCCCAACTTTTAAACTAGGTATATTCCAAAGTCATTTATAAAGTGATTTATGGATATAAGCCACAGTAAATGTTTTAAGTAAGGTAAACATTCAGATCCTACCTGGCTGGTATGACCCAATGCCAATCTCCATATGAAAGAAGAACGGAAATGGCTCTTCCCAGATCTGGAAGAGAGTGGATGCAGATGCAATGTGATCCCAATGAAACCCTAAATGAAGCTTTTGGTGCCAGGAACTTCTGCCCCCTTTCTTGGATTCCTTTGTGTTGCCACAACATAAGAGTTCAGAGGGGTGTTGCCTTTAGGATTGACAGCATTTCTTTCTCTTTATGCTTCCTGTAGGGCCCATCCAATTATGACCCCTTCCCAGGATGTTCATAATAGCGCATAACACACAGGCAGGCGGTCAAACAACTCATATTTACCAAGAACTTGCCATGTGCCAGACACAGTCAGCAGTTTAAAGTGGACAGTTTTAAAGAGAAAATTGAGGCAGGAGAATTGCTTGAGCCTAGGAGTTTGAGACTGCAGTGAGCTATGATGACCCCGATGCACTCTAGCCTGAACAACAGAGTGAGACCCTGTCTCAAAAAAAAAGAAAAGAAAAGAAAAGAAAGAGTGGGGATGGGTTAGAGACATCCCAGAGGCAGAGGAGTGGGAACAGCAGCACTTGTGCCATCACTGGCCATCCCTGGGCTAGAGGCTCAAGATGGATCAGCTCTAAAACATGTCACAATTATTGAAAGCTAGAAGGTTTTCCTCAAGGTCTTGGATTTCTGGACCATTTACAAAGTCAATAACAATGGCTTACGTCTTATTTCTGATAATATGAAGGCCCAACTCCTTATCTGTGGTGGGGTTGACTGGGTTAACCAAACATCTAGTTTCTTTCCTTTTGAATAGAATAATATCAACTCCGTTTGCTAACCCTGGGTGTATCATGCTAGTCACTATGATTTACCTTTGTTGAAATCACAGAAATTGCTGGAATGCTATGGGTCCACCTGACGGTCTAGCATGCCAATTGAACCCATGAGCAATTGTGGACATGACTACACAGGGATGACCTAACAGAAGTGACCGCTTGCAGAGAACAATGCTAAAAAAAGAATCTTGGTGATTAAGAGTCTGGGAATCACTGTTCTAATGAAATACGATGTCAATCCTCATGTAACTGCTTCAAATCCTACCCCAGATGTCTGAGAATTCTAAGGGTTTCAGATTTGGATGAGTGCACCAGGAGTTTATTTCAAAATGCCTGCTTCTATTTCAGCATGCATTACTTAAGACTTTCTAAAAAATAACAAATAGCTTCTATTAAATAATTAACAGTCTTTTTGTTGTGGAATTCTAAAAGGTTTATGTGCTGTGTGCATGCACTGCATTTATGCTTTTAGGGGTTTATTTTACCACTTCGGTGATTTCAGTTTGCTGGAAAGCAGGCCCGAGTGAGCGAGGCCCAGCTGGCATTTAAAAGCTGTCAATTTGTGGAGTCTGCTCTTCAGGCACCTCGGGCTCCTGGCTGGGTGGAGCAAGTTTGTTTTGATTTGGGCATGTCCTATTGTGCTTCAACATAAAGCTACACAACAACAATAAAAGACATTATGATTAAATATTTTTGGAATTTCTTACTCTGTTTAATTTTTCCTGGCTTCCTTTAGGTCCTACCACTTATTTCTATGTTCTGAGCTTCCCTTGAAAATGAATTCTTGCATTTTCAGTAACAACCATTGAGGAAGGGGCTGTGAAATGGGAACATTTCCAATAGAACCTCCTGGGAGTGTGACAGGCAGAGGTTGGGGTGGACTGTAGGGACAACGGGCCTGGAAGAGATGACAGGCACCCAGGTCTCTCCCGAAAGCAATGGGAGGTGGTTAGTAACCAGGGGACTCTATTGGTACTTTTCCTACTACCCACTTTCTTTTCCTTTTTCTCTTAAATGTTTTGCTCCCTCCCTTTGCATCTCTTTCTCCTTTTCTTTCCGTTTTGTGTCTCTCTCCTGTTTCTTTTTTCTAATGTCCCTTCTCTTCCCCTGCTTCTTCTCCTCTCCTATTTTCTTCTCTCCTTCATCCCTCAATTTTCTGTCCCATCTCCCATGCTCTGCTCTTTCTGTGAAAATCATTTTCCCCTTATGACATCAGATGGTGTTTCCAAAAGTGTGTTCCACCAAGCACTCGATCCATGAGATGCTTTGTGGAAAATAATGACAATAGGGCAGGGCTGGATCTGTGGCTGAATAAGCAAGCCACGTTGGTCTCCTGGAGTGTCAGCCTGCCCGCAGCGTTCCACGAGTTACGAGTTCTGACAAATCCTGCCGTGAAGAAAGAACCTAGTCTAACTTGGCTTATCCCTGTGTTACTCAAACCATATATATATATATATATTTTATTTTTTTTTTTTTTTGAGACAAGGTCTCACTCTGTCACCCAGGCTGGAGTGCAGTGGCACAATCATAGCTCACTGTAACCTCCAACTCCCAGGCTCAATAGGTCTTCCCAGCTCAGCCTCCCAAGTAGCTGGGACTACAGGTACAAACCACCACCTCTGGCTAATTCTCTAATTTTTGTAGAGATGGGGAGGAGAGTCTTGCTATGTTGCCCAGGCTGGTCTCAAACTCCTGGACTCAAGTGATCCTCCTGCCCCGGCCTCCCAAAGAGCTAGGATTACAGGCATGAGCCACCACACCAGGTCTCTCAAACATTCTTGATCTCAGTGTCTCTTCCCTCCAAATAAATGAATCTCATTGAGAATCTCCATGGTAGAGCCTCTTGTCTTGGCTCACTTTGGGGCTTCTGAGCACGCATTTCATCCAGCCAAGCCTGATGTCAAAGCATCTTCTCACTTGCCAGAGCCCTTTGAAGGCCGTCACAGCCGGGATCTCCCTTTTGGTTTGCTCCCTTCACCACCCAATGCTGCAGCCACCTACCACTCGGATTTGCTAAAGTTCTATAAGCTATTGCTCACCTCCCCTGTTAAATGTTTAAGATTGGTTACTTCCCCCCACCAAAAAAAATTGTCAAAGATGGGATTTGAGGAATAATATGCAGCGTGGCAGAGGTACAAGCAGGGGAACATTTTGATTCCTTGCTGGTGGTGATGTGCACTGGTATAATCATTCCAGAGGGCAATTTGACAGTATGTAGCCAAAGCCTTAAAATTCAGTTTTGGGGACTTTAGCCTAAGAAAATAATTAAGAATGTAAGCAAAGATTTAGTTACAAGGATTTTTTTTTTTTTTTTTTTTTTACTGGAGTGTTGTTTATAATGGCAAAAACTTGGAAACAACCTTAATATCCAACAATGGGAGACCGATTGAGTGCCCTGTGGCATATTCATATTATAGGGTATTATGAAGCCCTGAAGAGTAGAGTTTTAGGAGAGTATTTATTGGCATAAAATAGATGTCCAAAATTAATTGTCTCCAACAAATATACATATCAACAGTGTGAGCCCAATTTTTTGTCAAATCAACATACACTGAGTATAATATATTCATATAAATATATAAAATCTGGGAAGAGTATTCACCAAAATTCAGCAGTAATTATTATTTACTGGGTAGTTCATTTCAGTTTCCTCTTGTTTATCTGTGCTTTCTTATTTTTATATAAAGAGCATGTGTTTTTTGTATATTGAAAGGAAACAATAAGTTAGAAAAATTAACAAAAATGGTTGATTATCCTTCCCAAGCCTCGTTACCATCTGAAGTCCTTACTTGCTCCAAGTAGAATCCTGTCAACACCAACTGGGACTTTTCTGTCTCTTGGGGGGTAAGTGTTCCATGAGGAAGGTCAAAGAGAATGTCAACCTTCGTTCTGCTGTCTGAAGAAATCTGGATACAAGAGCTGTCTTCTAGGTTGGGATGCTGCAATTTACTGAGGAAAAAAATGATCAACACACCCTGCCATCTATTTATTTAATATTAAAAATAATATTTCACTGAATTTGGCTGGCGTCAGCTTGAGCAGTTATTCATGCAGGAATTCAAACAAAAGCAGCATTGGTCCTGTGCCAGTGCTGGGTGGTCCATGTCTGTCCTTAGCTCAGAGTAGCTCATTTGAGACCTGCTTTGGGTTAGGAAGATGATGTATTCATTTATTTATTAGAAATGTTTTAACAGGAAATGCTAATAGTTTGCACTGAGGGAGAACTGCCCTGGAGACAGCTGGAGAAACCCAGCAGACATGGCTGGGGAGGAGACTGCTGCTCTTGGCCTTGGGGTAGATTCAGGGTCTGTTGTGAGAGTCTACACTGAAACCCAGCACACCAAGTTAGCACGCAAGACCCTGATTGCTTTGCTTCAGGACAGAAGAGGAAGGAGCAGGCCCATTCTTTCAGCTGCCCTGGTTCTCTTTTCTGTTGCCATTTGTTTCTTAGGAACCTAAAGGTATGTTTTTGATGCGGCCATGAACACAGATGCTAGCTCTGCTAGGAATGAACAGGCCCTGTGTACACAAGCATCCAGGCGGGATTGTGTGAGCGCAGGTGTAATCAGCATATATGTAACTCGAACCCTCTTTTAGTGTGACTGTGGGCCGGTGGAGTCACGTGGGAGTTCGGGGGTTATAGGTGCATATCTTTTCTGTGCATGAGGATGAGTGAAAGACCGGTGTTTGCAGGGGATTCCAGGCGTGTCCCCACGCTCCAGGGTGAATTCCGACGTTAGATCACATTCGTGGGTAATTCTGTGGAGCCAGAGAGAAAATGAAGCACAAAGGGGAGTATAAATCAAGCACAAATGTATGCGTATGAGAAGAACACGAGCTGGTTTGTGTATTTTTTTAATACACAAACTGTTTTGGAAGTGTGTGGAACTTTGCTCATGGGGGAAGGGCGTGATTACGGTGCCGGGGAGAGTGGGGTTGTCTAACCCAGTCTGGCACGACAAAAGGGCTGTTCCTGTGTTTCCAGATAACAATGGAGGTGAAGCCTGACCCTGGAAACCAGTCAAGATTCCTAGAGATAAACCCCTGGGCAGCAAGAACACTGTCAATGAAAAGAAACTGACCCTTCGCCTCTTGAGTCACAGAATTCCCACAAATGCTGTGTCCTCTGGCAGGACTCGCTGCCACAGCCCCAGACTCCGACGCCATTTTAAAAACAGCTTGGAGGCCACTGCTGGAGTCTTTGAGGAAAGGGCTGTGCTAGAAGTCTGAGCGTCTTCACCTCTAGCGCCTCAAAATACAGGGTGCCCCCTCCCACTTTCTTCTGGAGGGTAACCTTCCCTTCCAGGCTCAGAAGGTTATGAGAGGACCCCTGGAACAGTTCCTCTGCCAGCATGGTCTGTTGCTCCTGAAGGTACCTCAAGTGAGCCTGTAACCTGACAGAAATACTGTGTTCTAAAATCTGAACCAACAAGCTTTGGAAGGACTGCCACAGCCTTGGAATAAGGGGTCAAGAAGTCCCAAGCTAAGGGTAGTAGAGGACTTGGGCTGGGGTGAGGAAGAGTGGAGTGAGAGAAGAGGGAAGAGAGGGGTTTGCATCAGTGACGGTAAGTGACAGATAAGTAGTAGGTTGGAAATTCATTAAATGTCTTGTTTAAGGTCCAAAATTAATTAGTCTCTTTGAGCCTCAAGTTTCTCAGCAAAATGAGAATGTTGGAGTTTGAGGGTTTTAAATCCAACAAACTTTATTCCTTAACGACTATTATACTTTCCTATAAAACCCTAAAAACCATTAAGCATCTTATAAGCTACTAGAACATGGTTTTCAACCTTAGCTGTACATGCAATCACTTGGTAGCTTTAAATAATGTTAATGCGTGCATCCCACCTCCGGAGATTCTGATGGAATTGGTCTGCATGAGGCCTGGACAAGAGGATTTCACTCTTCTTTCATAAATCCTCTCAACTCCTCTGAAATGTGGGCATTTTCTAAAGCTCTGTCTGTACTTTCATATTTCTCTGCATTTTTTCTATATTTCTTTTCTTATTCATTCCTACATCATCAACCATCAGCTCTTTGGGGATGATGCTCAAATCTTTCTAAATCCCTGACTTGTTTATCCAGTTTCTTTTGCCCATCCATGCTGGAATGATGATGCTCCAGCTCCTTCTCACGTTCAGTCCCAAACTCAACATCCTGCCCCCCAGCTCTTCCGGCTGTCAGCTTCCCTATTTCTTTAATGGTAGCCCTCCCATCATCCTGTTACCAAGGCTCAAAACCTTTGTGTTATCTTTGTGTGGTAAATTTAAAAATGTAGTAACATGAGAGTGTTCCCAACCTCTCTACCACCCACCCATAAAGAGAATGTTGTTTTTAACAGCTGCGCTAAGCCTGCCCTCTTGGGAGAGTTCTGCCTTTTTCAGGATAGTTCCTAGGCTTCATCATTCAAAAACTAAAAGAATGGATAACAAGACTGAAGAGACAGGTGGAAAGGACAAGACAAGGGCCTCATGATCTGAGGCTTTTGAGCGAGTTTCAGGGAAGAAGAAATGGAAAGTGAGAGGTTAAGAGAGTAAGAAGGTCCAGAGCTCATGAGATCCACAGAATGACCATACTTGAGTGAGGCAAGGATTTAGTGCTGCTGCTGTGGTTCAAGTGGCTATGCCTAGAACTACAGTTATGTTTTACCAGGAAAAGGAAGTTTAAGAATTGTTCCTAAAGCTTATGAATGTGTATGCTTTTTAATGTTATTGGAGAATGGCAAGTAAAATTTTGAATTAGTTTTAAGATACTTTTGGTTGTTAGACTTGTTTTTTTAGTTCATTTCTGCTTTGAGACTGGGCCATGTGGATGTCCAGCTTATGTCTAGGTTATACAAAACACCTCCTTCTTTATTTGCCACATCAAAACATTGCTAAATCATGTAATTTTCTTCCCTTCCAGCCTTATCATGCTCTACTGCCCAGCGACACCATTCACTCCAGCTGAACTATTTTTTCTCTAAGCATATCTCAAACACTTTTTTTTTCCCTTGGGCTTTGGCCCATTCTGTTTTCTATACCCAGACTCACTGCCATTTCCATCACTGGAAATTCTTTCTGCATATCAAAGCCCAGCTCAGATTCCACCTTCTTGAGGAGGCCATCCTGTTGATGCTCCATACATTCTACATCCGTTCCTGCCCTTACACATGAAATTTTCCATAACAACAAGAATGACGATGATACCAATAGCCTACATTTATATTGAGCCCACTGCATCCAGGCACTATTCTAAGTGCTTTGCACTAATTATTTTTTTTATTTCAGCATATTACAGGGATACAAATGTTTAGTTTACATATATTGCCTTTTCCTGAGTCAGAGCTTCAAGCATGTCCGTCCCCCAGCATCCATTCTTTTATTTCAAATTCTTGCAACAACCCTGCAAGATAGTACTCTGGGAACTAAGACAGGAAGTTTAAATGACTTCCCCAAGGTCACACAGCTATAATTGTCACAGATAGGATTTGAATCCAGGCTCCTGAGTCCTCATTCTTTCTCTAGGGCACTTACACTTTAACACTTCAGTACGTGCCTGAACTATCCTTGTCATCCCTCAGTGTCTACAGGAAGTTTCTATTTGTTACCACTTCACATTTTGCACCTCCCCCTTACACACACACACACTCAACAGCATCAAATAAATGCTTCTGCTCCACCATCATCAGATTTATGGAGTCACTTAATGGTTCCCACTGGTATCCAAATAGAAGACATCAGCATGTGTGTGATCAGGATTTTGACTTAGAGAGATCCACTTTACTTTGAATTCTTCAGGGACACATAATCTAAGAGCAGGGAGCATGTTTATAAATCTTACCTTTGAGTTTGAGTTTCATCTTCTTCCTTATAATGTCTTTGACATGTCAGCAGTAAAGCAACCACAGAATGGCCATACTTGAGTGAGGCAAAGATTTAACGCTGCTGCTTTAGTTCAAGTGGCTATACCTAGAACTACAGTGTGTGTTGCCAGTCACTGTGAAATACACACACAGCGATTTCATGAGTTTGGTTCATACTCAGATGCAGTTCTGTTCTTGGAGTGAGCAGTGGGGTTGCTATTAAAGCAAAGAGCAATTAACTTGATCAGGATTAATTTTCAGGTGAACAAAACTATGATTTTATTTGAGAAATACATGAATCAATTCTTTTTAATTCTATAAAATGTGTAAATAACTTTCAGGATAAAAGCATTTAAAGTTTAAATGCAGGCTTCTACTTCTGGCCAAGATGGATTAGTTTACTCTCCCAGCTGAAACAACCAAATAAACAAAATAAATGTATATTCACAGGTTGAAAAACAATGTCTATCAGGCAAAGAGAGACAGTGATCCCTGGAATATGGCAAACATGTAAGTAAGCAAGCACCGCGATTGCCCCAGTTTACTGCTGGAGAGAGTTTCCAAGCCACAGCACAAAGAAGGGAGAACCCAGGCAGAGCCAGGCTAACTCCATATGTTGAGGATACAGAGCTGAGATTCTGGGGAGACCAAGGCTGCTAGAGTTCTCAGGACAGAGTATAAGAAAATAAAGAACTGCACACAGAGAAGTTCTGAAGGTTTGCTAAGGGCTCCCACTTGAGTGTTCAACTGAGGACCAATCAGCACATACATATAAGGAAATTATTTGAGGCCAGAGAAAAAGAACCATCCAAAAAAATTAGAGGTAACAGTGACTGGCACTCCCACAAGGCTGGGAATAGCATCTGTTACCACCAGGCAGACTTGAAAACCTCAAGATTCCTTGTGGGGGTGGGAGACGGGGGATAGAGTATATATAAGGGCATTGCCTCAAAAGTAAGGCCTCATTAGTCCTAGACTGAACACTGCTCCAGTCCCACCTAACAAATCTTAAAAACAAGACCCAAAAGGATCGAACTATTTCCAAGTGGTTTAACGAAATCCTGGAACAAGGCTCCAGAATATATATAAGAATACAGAAATACCTAGTATCGAAAACAAAATAAAACTCAAATGTCTGCACTCCAGTAAAAAAATTACCAGGCATCAAAAAAGCAGGAAAGTATAATCCATAGCAAGGAGATAAAACAATTGAAACTGACACAGAACAAACACAGATGTTAGATTTAGCAGACAAGGGTGTTAAAAATAGTTATTATAACTATTACATATGTTCCAAAAGTTAAGTAGAGACATGGAAGATATATATTTTTAAAAAACAAATATCATTTGTTTTATTTATAATTATATGGTTAGAAAGAACATGTTTTAAAAATGGACTTTCTAGAGAGACAAACAATATGCTACTTTTTCCAAAAATATTTTGGCATTAATAGACTTCCTATTTATTTTCTTTTTACTTTATGATCTATTTTGTGTTTTGTTATAGATATTTTTTATTCTAGTTAAAAATGTATAACAACATTTACCACTTTAACCATTTCTAAGTGTACAATTCAGTAGCATTAAGTATATTCACATTGTTGCACAACCAATCTCCAGAATTTTTTCATCTTACATAACTGAAACTCTCCAAAACAATTCCCCACTTCCCCTCCTCCTGGTCCCTGGAAACCACCATTCTACTTTAGATACCTCAGATAAGTGGAATCATGTAGTATTTGTCTTTTTGTGACTGGCTTATTCTATTTAGCATAATGGCCTCAAGGTTCACACATATTGCAGAATTTCCTTCCTTTTTAAGGCTGAAAAATATTCCATTGCATGTATACAACACATTTTGCCTATCTATTCATCCATCAATAGACAGTGGGTTGCTTCCAACCCTTGGCTGAATAGTGCTGTTATTTACAGCATTATGCAAATATCTCTTTGAGACCCTGCTTTTGGATCTATACCCAGAATGGGAATTGCTGTATCAGATAGTAATCCTATTTTTATTTTTTTAGGAACCACCATACTATTTTCCATAGTGGCTGTACAATTTTACATTCCCACCAACAAGAACAAGTGTTTCAGTTTCTCCACATCCTCACCAACAGTTGTTATTTTTTGTTTGTTTGGGGTCTTTTTGTATACCCATCCTAATGAGTATGAGGTGATATCTCATTGTAGTTTTGATTTGTATCTCCTTAATGATTAGACTCACATGCTTGTTAGTTATTTGCATAGCATCTTTGGAGAAATGTCTATTCAAACACTTTGTCCATTTTTAGATTATTTTATTATTGTTGCTGAGTTGTAAGAAGAAAATATATTTTTTAAAAATCCAAATCACATTGGTAGATATGAAAACAATGTGGACTCTACCAAACAAATCTCCTAGAACTAATAAGTGAGTTTAGCAAGGTTGCATGATAAAAGGTCAATATACAAAAAAAAATGACATTTCTTTACACTAGCAATGAACAATTGAAATTTTAAATTAAATAAATAATACCATTTATAAGAGTATCAAAATATAATGCTTATGTACAAATCTGACAAAAAGTGTGAAAGAATTATACATTGCAAACTTCAAAACAACAATGAGAGAAATTTAAGTCCCCAATAAATAGAGACATATATTATCTTCATGACTTGGAAAACACAATATTGTTGTCCACTCTCCCCAAACTGACATACAGATTAAATGCAATCCCAATAAAAAATCCCAGCAAGCTTTTTTGGAGAATTTGAAAAGCTACTTCTAAATTTCATATGGAAATGCAAGGGACCTAGCATTGTCCAACAACTGAAAAAGAAGAATAAAGGAGGACGAGTAACACTATCTGGTTATAAAGCTACAGTAATGGAGACAAGTATCAGAGTAAAGACAGACAGTTAGATTAACAGAATAGAAAGTTCAGAAATAGACACACACATATAGGAACAGCTGATTTTCAATGAAGGCAGAAAGCAATTCAGTAAATTGTCTTTTCAACAAACAATATTGAAAAAATTAGATATCCATATGCAAAAAATGGATCACAGATTTAAATGTAGAAACTAAAACCATAACATTTCTAGGAGAAAACCTTTACGACCCTGAGTTAGGTAAAGATTTCTTAAACACAACCCCAAACGCACATTTCACAAAAAAAGCAAATTGATAAATTGGATCTCATCAAAATTTAAAACTTCTGCTCTTTGAAAGATACTGCTAAGAGAATGAAAAGAAAAGCCACAAGTTAGAACAAAAAAATTTACAAATCATATATATATCCAGAATGTATAAAGAATGCTCAAAACTTAATAAGAAAAACTCAATAAGCAATTAACCCATCCAATAAGAAAATGGCAAAAGATTTGAACAGACACCTCACCAAAGATTTGAACAGACACCTCACCAAAGAAGTTACAGAGATGGCAAATAAACACATGAAAAGATGCTCAACTTCATTAGTCATTAAGGAAATGCAAATTAAAACTACAGTGAAATACCACCACATACCTATTAGAATGAGTTAAATTAAAAGCAGGCCATTCCAAGGGTTGGTGAAGATGTAGGGGAACTAGAACTCTCATAAGCTGATGGTAGAAAGTTAAATGGTTTGACCAGTTTGGAAAATATTTGACGGTTTCTTTAAAAATTAAATATATAACTCTCCTATGATCTAGCAATTTCACTCCTAGGTATTTATCCAAAGGATATGAAAGCATGTGTTTATACAAAGAATTTTACATGAATGGTCATAACAGCCTTATTTGTAATAGCCCAAAAATGTGATCCCTGAACCAGCAGCAACATCACCTGGGAAGTTGTTAGAAATGCAAATTTTTGGTTATTTCCACAGACCTACTGAATGAGATGGTTTATAGATTTGCCAGTTACCCGTTGGATTGAGAATTGTCCCAGTAATTGGTGATTAACAAATCCTTCAGATAATTTCTGATGCTAGCTAAAATGTGAGAACCATAACCCAACACCCATCCCCACCCCAGATGATGCTGGTGTCCCAATTATACTTTGAGAACAACTACTTCAGGACACTGCTTCTCAAACTTCACTGTGCAAATGAATCACATGGGGATCTTCTGATTCAATAAGTTTAGGAGGGGCTTAAGAGTCTGCATTTCTAATAAGCTCCCACATAGTGCTGATTGTGTTGGTCCTGGGAATTATGGCCAAAGACCGTTGTTCTTGGAAATGCTCTAATTTCTGAAAAACAGTACATTTGGATACCTCAGTCTTCTCAAATAGAGAATCCATTGAGTGTAAGGATGGAACTCAGCCTTCCTTATTCTCTTTGTTCTAATACCTACATGGATTTGGAAAGAACTAAAGCCCTTCCCTCTCCAGCAGACAGGAATTCAGTTCTGGAATGTCCTCTTGGTGTCCTCGGTTCTGACATTCCTTTAGAGCCTCGACCAGAGGTTTTCAACATCAAAATCCCCTTTCAAGCTTTTAAAAATACAGATGTGTAGGACCCACCCCAGAGAATTTGTTTTGATGTGTCTGGTGTGAGGCCTAGGCATCAGTATTTTCAAAGCTGCTCTGGTGATCCTATTGTGAGCCAGAGCTTAGAATCACTGGTTAACCTTAGGGGTATCCCCAGACTGCCTGCCCCTCCCTTTCTAATATTCATTCAACAAATATTGATAACTCACTTTGTATTCCCCAGACTCTGAACTAATGTGCTAGGGATACCAAGATGAATAAGCCATGGTCCCCACCCTCAGGAAGCTCATAGTCTAGTGAAAGAGACAGACAAGTCTACTCACAATTTGAGGCCAGATGTGGTGACTCATGCCTGTAATCCTGGCACTGTAAGGCCAAGTTGAGAGGAAAACTTGAGGCCAGGAGTTCAAGACCAGCCTGAGCAACATAGCAAGACCGTCTCTACAAAAAAATAAATAAATAATGAATAGAAAAATTAGCTGGGTGTGGTGGTAGACACTTATAGTCCCAGCTACATGGGAAGTTGAGGCAGGAGGATTGCTTGAGTCCAGGAATTTGAGGTTGTAGTGAGCTGTGATGGTACCACTGCACTCTAGCCCAGGGAACAGAGTGGGACCCAGTCTCAAAAAAAAAAAAAAAAAAAATTAATGCCTACAATAACTGCTACAACAGAGATACTTCATTAAGTATTTATTGAGAATTTACAAGTCTTAGGCAGTAGGGATGTTATGATGAGCAAGACAGACACAGTCCCTACCTTCACAGAGCTTGAGTCTCATGGGATCCAAGTCACATAGGACACAGAAGAAGGGCCCCTAATCCAAACTGGGAATGATCGGAAAAGGTCCCTCTACAGTCCTTATGCTTCAGTTGAATCTTACAACCTCGTGTCATCCAGGCCCAAGACGAGAGGAGAGTACTCCAGGCAGAGAGAACGGCATGGGCAAAGGCACGGAGGTGGGCAGGAACATTGACAGAACCCACAATGCCACAGCTGATACGGCCCTCAAGCCCAGCCCTGTGTTTGGCTAACAGCCTCTCCCTGACCACAGGGCAGCCTTTCCCCCTTCCACTTAACAACACTCTCCAGGGTTCAGACAGGCACAGCCCTCTTCCCACACATTCCATCATCCTAGAGCTCCACAATCTGACACCGTTTATGAAGGAGTCTCAGGCTAAGAACCTTCCTCCTCACTTCTTCAGACCCCAAAACCGTTGCCCCAACACACCTGGCTCCCACTTTTCCGCTACCACCGCCAAAAAAGGCCTCCAGGTGGAGCCCTTTCATTCAATTCTTTTGCTATTGTTACATACGGCCATTGACGTTTCCTACCTAATTTCCTTTCCACTGAATTTCCTCCCCCACAAACCCCTGGACTGGAACTGTAATCGTCCTTAATCTGAGGATCACAAAAAGTATGTTCAACACCA
Organism: Microcebus murinus; assembly: GCF_040939455.1. Lineage (NCBI taxonomy): Eukaryota > Metazoa > Chordata > Mammalia > Primates > Cheirogaleidae > Microcebus > Microcebus murinus. The sequence goes on along the minus strand of NC_134117.1, from coordinate 26,677,137 downwards.
GCCCAGTTGGGTTGTTCAGTTTGCGACTTCTTCTTAATTCAGGAAGCCCATGATTCGTTCCTCACTCCCCTCGCCTCTCCGGCTCCCACTGAAGCTCTCTGTGCTCCTGCCTGAAGACTGCCCCAACCCCACCCATTGTAAGATGGATGTTCCCCACCCCTCAGGGAAGACTTCTTTCCACGCAGACAATATGTGCTCAAAGAATTGTTCCAAGGACAATTGGACTTCTGGGCAAAGAAGAGTTTAAATTTTTTAGGAAAAGTCAAGATCCAGCATGCCAATCTCCACCCCCTGCTTTCCACCTAAGAGAGAGCCAGAAAGGATGGTTCCCTGCAGAAGAGTCACACAAAGCCTGCTGTGAAGAAGCAAGCTGCTGATTCCTTCGTAGAATGACCATGGGAACCTGTTCAAACCCCAACAACAGTTGTGGCAGTTGCTTCCCCTCACCATTGCCCTTCACCAGCTAGGCGCTCCCCATTTTCCCAGTCTTGCTTAATACACAGGCTGGTAAATAAAATTCAGCAGAAGGTGGGAGAGAATTGTTATCAATGTTCCTGAGAGCAGGAGCCATACTTAAGTCACCTTGGCATATGGCAGAGCTGTGGTCCCCAACCCCCAGGCTAAGGACTGGTACCTGTCCCTGGCCTGTTAGGAACCAGGGTGCACAGCAGGAAGTGAGCAGCAGGTGAGCCAGGGAAGCTTCATCTGTATTCCCAGCCACTCCCCATCCCTGGCGTCACTGCCTGAGCTCTGCCTCCCATCAGATCAGCAGCCGCATTAGATTCTCATAAAAGCGCAAACCCTACTCTAACCTGGGCAAGCCAGGGATCTAGGTTGAGGGCTCCTTATGATAATCTAATGCCCCTCCCCCCCAACCCCGTGGAAAAAATGTCTTCCACGAAACTGGTCCCTGGAGTGCTGCTACAGAGCACCTAGCATGGTGCTTCAGCTATTCCAGGCAGATTTAGTTTGTAACAGACACAAATATAGCAAAAAATATTTGATGGATTCCAGCCTATTTGGAGAACAGAAGCTATAGCAGTGCAAGGCCAATTCCAGGATTTGCCCTAAAGTCCACAGAGATATTCACTACTTTCCTACTTATTTTCACTTGAGAAGGTAATTCAACTGCTTGGTCAGACAACATTTATTGAACATTTACTGCCTATTGGTGCTGTGACACTGTGACTGGATGAAAATTCTCCTAGGGCCAATAAGACATAAGGACTTGCCCTATTAGTGACCATCACAACAGCTCTAATGATCTCTTCCTTAGCACACTTGTCTGCTCATTTGCAGACCACCAGACTACAGGGTCCTGATGGGTTGAAGATAGCTTTCAATTTTTTGCTACTTCTGTTGTGATGTCGAGTCTAATTTATTTTCCCTTGAATCTGGCCAGCCTTAGTGACTTGCTTGACCAATAAAATGTAATGGAAGTGACGTTCTGGAACTTTCAAGACTAGGTCATACGAATCCTTGCAGCATTCACCCACACATCTTGGAGCAACCACTCTGAGTAAGCCAGCCAACATATGAGCAATCTGATCACCCGGTGACCACCTCCTGTTAGAAAGCCTGAGCTACCTGCTTGAAGAGGCCACATGGAGAAACAGACACCAGCTTCACAAGAGTGAAGAAACTGTCAGATGACTCTAGCCTCAGCTGTCAGCTGACAGCAACTGAAGCATTTGATAGACCCCACCTGAGATCCAACTGAGCTCATCAGCACCCAGAACTATAAGAGATGATAATTTATTTGTTCTTAAATACCACATAAAAACAAGTAAACAACTATGGTTCAGTAAGATATTATCACTGGGAGAAGCTGGGCAATGATTACGCAGGAATTCTTTGTACTATCTTGCAACTTTTTGTGAATCCTAAATTACTTTTTAAGTTATTTTTAAAAGAGCTGGGCATGGTTGCTCATGCCTGTAATCCTAGCACTGGGAAGCTGAGGCAAAAGGATCACTTGAGGCCAGGAGTTTGAGACCAGCCTGAACAACATAGCAAGATTCCATCCCTACAAAAAAAAAAAAGAAAAATTAGCGGAGTGTGGTATACACCTGTAGTCCCGGCTAATCAGGAGGCTAAGGCAGGAGGATCACTTGAGCCCAGGAGTTGGAGGCTGCAATGAGCTATGATGATGCCACCGCACCCCAACCAGGGCAACAGAATGAGATCCTGATGAAAGAAAGAAGAAAAGAAGGGAGCGAGGGAAGGAAGGAAGGAAGGAAGGAAGGAAGGAAGGAAGGAAGGAAGGAAGGAAGGAAGGAAGGAAGGAAGGAAGGAAGGAAGGAAGGAAGGAAGGAAGGAAGGAAGGAAGGGAGGGAGGGAGGGAGGGGAGGGGAAAGAGAGATGGAGAGGGAAAGACAGAGAGAAAGAAAGAAACATTAGCTCACCTGATCTGCAGAAGATCCATTTCTGAAAGAACTAAAGACAGCTGGAGATTCTCCCTGAGCCATGTCCCAAATGCTGACAATACAGCACTGACTACTGCCAACAGGTGTGTGTAACTATGGCCCTCAGCACATTTGCTGGTTTTGAAAGCTTAGGAGAAAGCTCTGACCCCACCCCCACCCCCAATGCCAGTGACTCAGCTTCAATCCTAATGCTTCACTCATCACATTGGGTCTCCTCCTGGGGGAACACCCAGTTCTTCCTTTTGTCTAGTAAAAAAAGTAGACTGCTTTTAGCTCTTCATTTTTCAAAGACTGACATAATGATATGAATAGGCACGAAATGTCACTCAGCCAAAGGAGAGAGATTTTCTCTGCTAGTGTTTTTTTAAATACTCTTTTTCTTTGGTTCCAAAAAAAAAGCCCTCATAACAAGTGAAATCATGTCCTCATTCCACCATGCTTTAGAGGTATTCCCCTTCTCCAGCCTTCCGGGGAGACCGTGCCTCTCACAAACAGCATCTCTGGAGAATAGAGCCGAGCCCTATGCCCCAACTACAGCTTCCATCACGGATGCTGCCTGGAAGGAGCAGACCTTCCACCTCTGGTGCTTTGCAGACTCTCACTCATGCATACTCATGGTTCATACCAAGTAGAAGCAGTCACTTTGAGTTGGGAGCAGGTAGCGTATAGCAGGAAAGAAGATCTGACGAGGTCAATAGAACAATCCACAAATAGTTATTGGGGCATCTAATCTTTCCCAACACTGATCTAGGCACTGTTGAGGTATAAAGGTGTGAGATAACAGAAGACTATAATGGAAAACTTTGTACTTCAAGGGCCTGGACTGACATCCCAGTTTTGCCATTTACTTGCAATATGGCCTTGGGCTGGTTTTTCATTCTCTGTGAGGGGACAAGAAAATTCTCCTTACCAATGTCAGGGGCTTATGAAAATCAAAAGTGAGTGCAGTGCTTTGTCAACAACCACTGGGCCAATGAAGGCTATTATTATCACATACCATTGTGTGCTAGGAGGTCAGAGAAGGAAGAGGGAACTCGGCAGGAGCTGTCAGGGAGGACTTGATGGAGGACGTTGGTCTAAAGTGGACCTTGGAGGAAGGAAAGGATCGGGAAAGGCAGAAAAAGGCATTCCTCCCAAGGGGAACTGAGGAAAGGATTGTATCCTGTGGGGGAGGGAGAAAGCAAGGAAACTTGACCTAACCTGTGAGAGGGGTTTTGATTGAGGAACCATATGGAAAATAAGTTTGGGGAGATAAGGGAGCCCCTGATAATAAAGGACCTAGAAAAATATAAAGATGTAGAACAGGGTAAAGATACTGGGTGAAGGATGTGCACCAACTTCTTACCAACTCTGAACCACAGAGCATATCCAATACCCCCATTTTTCTAAAATGTCTATTACTCTGTTCTATGCCATAAAGCCACCATAGTGTACTACAGTAGGCAATGGAAATTGCAACAACAATAATGATATAATCAACTATATTGACAGATTTGAGAGGGCACTTTGGAATTTATTCTTTGTGCTCTCAGAAATAAAATGTTTATCCAGATTGCTATCTTCTAAAAGATGCAATAGTATCTTTCTAATTAGAAGGTTCTAGGAAAAGGAACCCTGTACCCCTCTTTTCTTTCACACACAGATCTACCCAGTTCTAAATCATCACACTGAGAAGAAAGGGCAGCATGCATCTCTACCAGTCCTTCACTAAGATTCAATCTAGTTAGAGCTCCACAACTCCAGCCTGTCGTATTCAGGGGGCAAGATGCCCCCTGACCATGGGCATCTTGCAACTATTGGTGGCTGGGGTATTCCAACATAGTAAATAAATCTCCTTATAGGATAAAGATCATGAATCATGAAAGTTTCTCCTTTTTTCTTTCTTTCTGTACAGTTGTTCCCACTCTTATTTTGGCATCTTACTACTTTTGGGGGCCCCCTCTTATGTAACCTAAGCTTCCTCCTCATAAAAAGGAAATAGAGGAGTCCAGCTGAATGCCAGAAAAAATGCAAAACATGCCAAATATAAGAGCAAATTCAGCCACATTGTGGTTAAAGGACCACTGGAAAAAAATCACACAAGACCTCAAAAGCTGCTGTCTCTCCTTGTCCTTGCAAGAAGAATCCATCAGTTTTTCACAAAATTATGGCTATTCTTTCAAGTCATATTATTTTATAGATGTTTTGCTAACAAAATGTGTACAAAACCAAAATAAGTAAAATGCATTTAAAAATGAGGAAAACTTAGTTGATACCATTAGACTCGAAGTGTGAGGTTGTGCCTTGTTCTTTTTGTATTCCAGTTATCATGATAAATGTTTCTTGAATGAAGAAATGAATGCATTGAGTAAAATCTAATGGTAATAGTAAATAATGTATCATGAAAATAAAAAAAGGTAATACACTTCTGGATCCAACACAAAAGCAAATGAAAATGATCAGTGAAGAAATCCTGTGTATCTAATGTAAGTATAATCAAGTCATCACCAGGAATGAACATATATTAACTTCTCACAATGCAAAAATAACCGTGTTAGCTTCTTAGCCTAGAGAGTAAAGTATAGCCATTGTTCCCATCCCAGAGGAGCTCACAAATTAATGGGGAAAGCAACACACAAGCTTATTCAACAGAAATATTTTAGAAAACAATTATCTACAGACTGGTGTGAGAAAGATGATGTGCCAGAAATTATGCTGGTGAGTTGGAGAGTAGGTGGTGTTACTCAAGAAACATGAAATTTTTCATCATCAAGTACAATTTAGATGATATTTAGATGAAACTGATTCTTTCTGATCATGTGGAGAAGACAAAGACTGAGGGTGAAGTTGAGATTGAGTAAAGCTGAAGATAAAGTAAAAAGGAAGATCATTTATGAGTGTGGAGACTGAGGAGAAGGAAGTAGAGGCTGAAGCTAAGGTTAAAGAATGACTGGGGCTTAGTCACCTTTGCTTTCTGGGATATCCAAATAAAAGGGGTGGTAATCAACAGAGTAACAAGAAAAGCTATGGAATAGGAGAAATATTTGCAAACCATACATCTGATGAGGCGTTAATACCCAAAATATATAAGGAACTCAAACAATAGCAAGAAAACAAGTTACCCAATTTAAAAATGGACGAAGGACCTCCTGCATAGACATTTCTCAAAGGAAGAGGTACAAATGGCAACAGGAATATGAAAAAATGCTCAACATCACTAATCTTCAGGGCAATGCAAATTAAAAACACAATGAGATATCCCCTGACACCTGTTAGAATAGCTATTATCAAAAAAATAAAAGATAAGTGTTGGTGAGGATGTGGAGAGAAAGGAACCCTTGTAGGCTTTTTTTTTTTTTTTTTTTTTTTTTTTTTTGAGACAGAGTCTCACTTTGTTGCCCAGGCTAGAGTGAGTGCCGTGGCCTCAGCCTAGCTCACAGCAACCTCAAACTCCTGGGCTCGAGTGATCCTTCTGCCTCAGCCTCCCGGGTAGCTGGGACTACAGGCATGCGCCACCATGCCCGGCTAATTTTTTTTTTTTATATATATATATCAGTTGGCCAATTAATTTCTTTCTATTTATAGTAGAGACGGGGTCTCGCTCAGGCTGGTTTTGAACTCCTGACCTCGAGCAATCCGCCCGCCTCGGCCTCCCAAGAGCTAGGATTACAGGCGTGAGCCACAGCGCCTGGCCTCCTTGTAGGCTTTTTTTTTTTTTTTTTTTTTTTTTTTTTGAGACAGAGTCTCGCTTTTGTTGCCCAGGCTAGAGTGAGTGCCGTGGCGTCAGCCTAGCTCACAGCAACCTCAAACTCCTGGGCTCAAGCAATCCTCCTGCCTCAGCCTCCTGAGTAGCTGGGACTACAGGCACGCGCCACCATGCCCGGCTAATTTTATATATATATATTAGTTGGCCAATTAATTTCTTTCTATTTTTATAGTAGAGACAGGGTCTCGCTCAGGCTGGTTTTGAACTCCTAACCTTGAGCAATCCGCCTGCCTCGGCCTCCCAGAGTGCTAGGATTACAAGCGTGAGCCACCACGCCCGGCCTTGATGGGAATGTAAATTAGTACAAACATCATGGAAAGAAGTAGTTTTTGAGATTCCTCAAAAATTAAAAATAGAACTACCATATAATCCAGCATATATTGAAAGGAAATTAAATCAGTGTGCCAAAGAGATGTCTGCACTCTCATGTCCTATTGCAGCACTGTTGCCAAGATAGGGAATTAACCTAAGAGTGCATCATTGGATGAATGGATTTAGAAAATATGTTATATACGCACAGTAGAATACTATTTAGCCTTTAAAAAGAATGAAATCCTCTCATTTGCAACAACATGGATGAACCCAGCTGTCATTATGTTAAGTGAAATAAACCAGGCACAGAAAGGCAAATACCACGTGATCTCACTTATATGTGAAATCTAAAACAATGGAACTCACAGAAGAAGGGAGGAGAATGGTGGCTACTAGTAGCTGCAGATTGGAGTAGGCTGGGTTAGGACTGATCAAAGGATACAAAATTTTAGATAGGAGGAATAAGAGATCTATTGTACATCATGTGACTATAATTAACAACAATCTGTTATATGCTTGAACATTGCTTAGAGAGTAGATTTTAAGTGCTCTCACCACAAAAAAATGATAAGTATATGAGGAAATGGATATATTACTTAGCTTGATTTAGCTATTGCACAATGTATACATATTTCAAATGTTACGTTTATCATAAATATATATAATTTTCAATTTCCAATTAAAAGATAATTAAAAATAGGGCCAGGCGTGGTGGCTCACGCCTGTAATCCTAGCACTTTGGGAGGCCGAGGCGGGCGGATTGCTCAAGGTCAGGAGTTCGAAACCAGCCTGAGCGAGACCCCGTCTCTACCAAAAATAGAAAGAAATTAATTGACCAACTAAAACTATATATACAAAAAATTAGCTGGGCATGGTGGTGCGTGCCTGTAGTCCCAGCTACTCGGGAGGCTGAGGCAGTAGGATCGCTGAGCCCAGGAGATTGAGGTTGCTGTGAGCCAGGCTGACGCCACGGCACTCACTCTAGCCTGGGTAACAAAGTGAGACTCTGTCTCAAAAAAAAAAAAAAAAAAAGATAATTAAAAATAAAATAAAAGGGATAGTGAATGGATTTTCTTCCAGTACTTTGAAGGAATTACTCATCCTTTTGGACCCCTAAGTTCCTCTTCTGTAACATGGAATAATAAAAAGCTAAATACCTCCCCTCTACACACGTAATCACAACTCTGCACATTTTCTGTGAACCTTGAATGTGGTAATATACATAAAGCACCTCTCATAATGCCTGGTACATAGTATGTACTCAATCAACTGTGGCTTCCTTCCTCATATATTTGTCTGATGAATCCTTTTCTGATAATTCTAAGGGTTTTCTATTCTGTCCTTATCTGGTTAACTGCCCATGTGGTTGGTACTTGTTCCAACTCTGCTGCTGATTCACCACAAGATCTTGGGCAAATCTCATGGCCTCTCTGAGCCTGGGTTTTTTCATTAATGAAATGGGGATATTATCTGTTCAATATACTCCCCACATTGGTTATGAGGATAATGCATGTGAAAGTACTATGAAATGCTTGAAGTGCCCAGCAAATCTAAGGTATTATCAGGATTAAGGCCTATATGAATCATTCCCTCAATGGAATGTCCATCACCCGGAGGCTAGGGTGGGGCTGGAAAAAGACTGGATAACTTCAGTGAACTCATTATTGCATGGACCTCCGGGGATAGTTTCACAAGTCCTATGGTGCTTCGATGGGAAGACTTGGTTTTGCACACCAAAGGTGTGTAATTGAGTCCCTTAAACATTAAATTGCAATTATAATTTGATATTAGAAAGGCAGATGAGTTTATAGCCATACCACCCTGAACACATCTAATCTCATCTGATCTCAGAAGCTAAGCAGGGTTAGAGCCTGGTTAGTACTTGGATGGGAAAATCAGATGAAATCAAATGATTCACAAGTTTTTATCAGGTAACCACAGAGACCATTGTACATACTGATAGTTGCAAAAATTAGCATAATCTCTTACTTTCAGGAGTTTGAAGATGCTTTTAAGTTGATAGAAGAAACAAAGCCACAAACCATAAGCACACACTCACACATGCACATAGACATCAGTATTCAGAGATATGGAGAGGGCCACATTTATTTACAGGTTGATAAACTGAGTCAAGGATATTTGAAAATATCCTGTCAACTACCCCAGAAAGAAATTAGACTGTGATGGGCCTAGAATTCAGGTTCTGTTCTTTAGCCCCCAATTATGCTGACAACAAACAATGGAGTTGATGTTTACATGGGGGATAGTTAAGTTTTAAAGTCAGCTCATAGGGTGAAAATTATGTATAATAAAAACTATAGGCAGGTCACGCCGTAATCCTAGCACTCTGGGATGCCGAGGCGGGTGGATTGCTCAAGGTCAGGAGTTCGAAACCAGCCTGAGCAAGAGCGAGACCCTATGAATTAATTTATTAAAAATAAATTAATTGGCCAACTAATATATATATATATAATTAGCCAGGCATGGTGGCACATGCCTGTAGTCCCAGCCACTCAGGAGGCTGAGGCCATAGGATTGCTTGAGCCCAGGAGTTTGAGGTTGCTGTGAGCTAGGCTGATGCCACGGCACTCACTCTAGCCTGTGCAACAAAACAAGACTCTGTCTCAAAAATAACACTATACTTGAAAAAATTCTTAAATCCATAAATTCAGCAAAGTCTCAGGTTACAAAAACGTCTCAGGCACACAAATTAGTATCATTCCTATGCACCAACACAGTCAAGCTGAGAATCAAATCAAAGACTCAGTACCCTTCACAATAGCAACAAAGAAAATAAAATACCTAGGAATATATTTAACCAAGGAGGTGAAAGACCTCTATAGGGAGAACTTCAAAACACTGAGGAAGGAAATAGCAGATGTAAACAAATGGAAAAACATACCATACTCATGGATCGGCAGAATCAACATTGCTAAAATGTCTGTACTACCCAAAGTGATTTACAGATTGAATGCAATCCCCATCAAAATATCAACATCATTTTTCACAGATCTAGAAAAACTAATTCTATGCTTTTCATGGAACCAGAAAAGACCCCAAATAGCCAAAGCACCTTTAAACAAAAGGAACAAATCAGGAGGCATCACTTTACCAGACTCCAAGCTATTCTACAAGACTATAGTAACCAAAGCAGCATTGTATGGGCACAAGAACAGAGACATAGACCAACGGATCCGAACTGAGAACCCAGATAAAAAACCATCCTCATTTTGCCACCAGATCTTTGACAAAGCAGGCAAAACTATTCAATGGGGTAAAGAATCCCTATTCAATAAATGGTGCTGGTAAAATTGGATAGCCACATATAGAAGACTGAAATGGGATCCACACTTCTCACCACTCACAAAAATTAATTCAAGATGGATAATAGACTTAAACCTAAGACATGAAACTATAATAATTCTAGAAGAAAATGTTGGAAAAATTCTTATAGATATCAGCATAGACAAGGAATTTATGAAGAAAATCCCAAAGGCAATCATAGCAACAACAAAAATAAATAAATGGAACTGGTTAAATTAAAAAGCTTCTGCATGGCCAAGGAAACAATCAACAGAGCAAATGGACAACCTACAGAATGGGAGAAAATATTTGCATGCAATACTTTTGACAAAGGGCTAATAATCAGATTCTATAAAGAACTCAAGCAAATCAGCAAGAAAAAAAATCAAATGACCCCATTAAAAAGTGGGCAAAAGACATGAACAGGAACTTTTCCAAAGTAGATAGACTAATGGCCAATAAACATATGAAAAAATGCTCAACGTCTCTAATCATCAGAGAAATGCAAATCAAAACCACTATGACATATCATCTAACTCCAGTGAGAATGGCTTTCATCAAAAAGTCCCAAAACAATAGATGCTGGTGTGGATGCAGAGAGAAAGGAACATTTATACACTGTTGGTGGGACTGCAAACTAGTACAGCCTCTATAGAAAGTAGCATGAAGATACCTCAAAGAACTGAAAGTACCATTTGATCCAGCAATCCCATTATTGTATATTTATCCAAAGGAAAAAAAGTCATTTTATTAAAAAGACACTTGCACTCAAATGTTTATTGCAGCACAATTCACAATCACAAAGACATGGAATCAACCCAAGTGCCCATCAATACATGAGTGGATTAATAAAATGTGGTATATGTATACCATGGAGTGCTACTCAGCCATAAAAAAATGGTGAATTAATACCTTTTGTAACAACCTGGGTGCAACTGGAGACCATTCTTCTAAGTGAAGTATCACAAGAATGGAAAATCAAACACCACTTGTACTCACTATTAAATTGGAGCTAATCAATTGACACCCATGTGCACATATGTTAGTAAAACTCAACGGAAATCAAGCAGGTGCAAGTGGGGAGGAGAGGATGGGTAAATTCACACCTAACGGGTATAATGCACACCATCTGGGTGATGGGCACAGTTATAACTTTGACTAAAACTGTACAAAAGCAATTCATGTAACCAAAACATTTGTATCCCCACAATATTCTGAAATTTTTAAAAAAAATCCTTAATAAACCATAAAATAGAATAGATGTGCCCATACTTACATGCCTGTCTAAAGACATCTCCATAAGTCAACCTAGCTAGTTTTTCCTCCTGGATAAGAGCAGTGCTCTATAAATTGAGTACTAGATGGAGTATTTTCCACCTCCCACCCCTATCCTCTCCCTCTGCAAGATATATATATATGTATATATATATATATATATGTATAAAATGTATATATATTGAAGTCCCACCAACAGTGTGCATATGTGTGTGAGTGTATATATATATATATATATATATATATATATATATATATCTTTAAATACCAGAATCACACTCATTGCAGCAAAATGCTACATCATGACAGGCACATGGCAAATGAGACCAAATAAGCAAAGAGCAGATACACCTCTCTAATCCCACATCGTCTCTGAATAGAATCACCTGCACTAAGTCTTTGCATTTTAAGTCCCAACTCTAAAGTCCGCAGATCCTAATTGCCTCTGCGCAAAGAAGCAAACCTGTTTCTAAAGGTTCATTTTTCAAAAAATTGACTTTATTGATGTATAATCTATAAACATAAAACTCACATATTTTAAGGTATAGTTTGACAAGTTTGGCAAATGTATATATCCATGTAACTACCACCACACTGAAGAAATAGAATATTTCCATCCCCCAAAAGCAGTTCAATTATGGAAATTATTCAATTTCCACCCCTGCCACTAGGCAACTATTGATACATTTCCCTTTTCTAGAATGTTCTAGAATCTCATATAATTATAATTTCCATTTTCTAGAATTTCATATAAATAGAATCATATAGCATGTACTCTTTTGTAAAAATCACCCATTTAAACAAGGGTTTAATCCATTTGTAGAAAGGTAATAATTGCAGAAAGTGGTGAAGCCTTTGAATGTAACTCCTTGAAAGGAGTGCCCAGGTCAATTCTTGAAGACAGGAGAATCAAATAATCAAACTCAAGAGACCTCAATAAGGTCAACTTCAGTAGAAGAATACTTTGGGATAGATCATTATGGAAGATGAAAGCAGATAAAAACCATTTTTAAATGTGGCAGTAAGAAGGAAGTAGGAAGTAGAAAATGCCGGGAAATCAGTATCAAACCTAATTTTCAGTCCTAGTTTTGTCACTTTCAAGCTGTATGACTTTTGGAGATTCATGTGCCCAATCTGATCCTGGTTCCTTTGTCTATATACTAAAGGCATTGGTGCTGAGCACAGTGGCTCATGCCTATAATCCCAGCACTTTGGGAGGCTGAGGTGGGAGGATCATTTGCAGTCAAGAGTTTGAGACCAGCCTGGACAACATAGTGAGACCCCATTCTACAAAAAAAAAAAATTTTCAATTAACTGGGAGTGGAGGTACATGCCTGTAGTCCCAGTTACTCAGGAGACTGAGCCAGGAGAATTACCTGAGCCCAGGAGTTGGAGGTCTTAAAAAAAGGCATTAGACCCATATATGATTTTTGAGCAGTTGTACTGCTCAAAACATAAACTTCATGAGAACAGCAACTTTGTCCTTTGCTGCTGTGACCTCAGCACCTAGCAAAATCCTACCATTCAATAAATACTCGTCGAATGAATGAATGAGTCTATGCTCTCTTCTAGCTCTGACGTCCAATCAGTTTTGGTGGAATCATCTGATGTAATGTTGGCTCCTCAGCCCCTGCCAGCTGCCCATGAGGCTCGACCCAAACTACCCTTTTGACCAAACAACCCATGTACACATAAAAACTAAAAGTTAATCCTGCCCACCCATTAAAAGTCATTGAGACAAACACTTCCCGTTTACTCAAAAGGAGAAACAGCCTCCAGCCTCCCAGGAGAGCCAAGGGTGGAGAACAAAATGGCAAATAATCTGACCCTATAATTTGTGGCAGTAAAATTCATGACATATAGGTCTTCTAATGGGGTACACTTAGTGGACAAATGAGGCTGAAAGGTCAGGTGTGTGACCTTCTAGAATTACTAAGATGATTGTAAGCGTAGTTTTCCCTAGCTTAGCAGCTTTCATTCTGAAAGTTTGGCAACCTCTATCACATGGCAAAGGACCTTACTCCAAAGGTTGCAAACTCAAATGCCAAACGGGCTGAATAAGCAATGAATGAAGTGGGCTGGGAATATGCCAGTATAGAATATGAGAAGTGTAGCCAGCTGAAAGAACATGATGAAACTCAAAAAAAAAAAAAAAAAAAAAAAAACTAATTCAGTTTTAAAAATGCTTTGCTGGCAAAAGTATCGCTTCCAGAATTAGGTCCCTGAGCTGCCAGTTTGGGATTACATCGTGATTGTATTCGTGATAGTGGGAGCCTTTCCAGCTGCAGCTCAATACTCCTTGGATGATAATAATAGATTATGGTAATGGACTAGGGTTTTATTGGGCAAAAAAAAAAAATCTGATGAAATGAGTTCCTTTTATCATCTTTTCTCTCCACCTTCTACCCAGTAAAGTACCCACTCCAGTGTCTGGGTTTTTTACTCATTTCCCAATTTCACCTTGGCTACTTTGAAGCAAACTTAACTTCAGTGTGTTCAAAACTCCAAAAACTCCAATTCTCATTTGTCAAGGCTGATTTTTTTTCTCTCTCTCTCTCTTTCTCCCTCTCTCTCCAGCCCCCTCCCCAACCCTGTCCCCATGACTTCTTCCCACGGCAGAAGTTGGTCTGTTTTATTCCTCAACCCTCCATCCCCTTCATGATTTTTGACCCTGGCAACCAAGCTTTCTCTTTTGTAACCTTCAAGTTGATGCTTCTCTTTCTATTATAAAAACTACCTGGTAGGTAAACCTATTCACACAATAGTATTAATGACAACATATTATTCCTCCAAGAATGTTTCGTTTCAGAGAGGATATATGGCAATACTGAATGCAAAGGAACACACCCAGGCAATGAAACAAAACTAATCCATGGCCAATTGACCTTTTAGGTGACCTGAGATCACATGACCCTTTCACCTTGTCAGTGGAATAAGGACGACTGAGAGCCAGGTAAAATCCCCTGCTATGAAGTAGGAAGAACAAAGCTGACTGGAAGGAAGGCTAGTAGTTAGGGGGTTGGGTTCATATTTCAATTCTTCTTCTTACTGGAAGATCTTAGGCAAGTTACTTGTCTATGCCTCAGTTTTCCCATCTCTAAGTTGGAGCAAATGACACCACCTACCTTATAGGTTGCTGTGAGTATTAAAAGAGTTAATATATCTAAAGTTCAAAAAGAGAGGTTGGCACATACTAAGAATTAAATGAGTGCTAGTTGTTATTGTCTGCAAATTACAGGTAGTACCTACTTCACAGGGTTGGAGAATTAAAATGATACCCGCATCAAGGCACTTAGCACAGTGGTTAGTGCACAGTAAATGCTCAATAAATTTCTATGGTTATTTGAGGGCATGGTAGGCTAAATAATGGTCATATTATGGTAAGCTGACTATTAGTCAAGGTTCACCAGAGAAACAGAACCAATATGATATATTGGTTCTTATATATATTATATAAAGGAAGATTTATTATAGGAATTGGGTTATGTGATTATGGAGGCTAAGTCCCCCGATCTGCTATCTGCAAGTTGGAGAACCAGAAAAGCTAGTAATGTGATTGAGTCCAATTCTGAAGGCCTGAGAATTGAGTGGCTGGTGGTCTAAGTGCTAGTCTGAGTCCTAAAGCTGCGGAACCAGGAGCACTGATGTCCAACGTCTCAGGGCAGGCGAGGATGGCTGTCTCGGCTCGAGCAAAGCGAGCAAAGTCACCCTTCCTCCACGTTTGTGTTCTACTCCAGTAGTCAGCAAGTTGGACGATGTGGGTAGGTCTTCTTTCCTCACTGCGTGACTCAGTTGCTGATCTCTTGTAGAAACACCCTCACAGACACACCCAAAAATAATGTGGGGTTGGTTTGTTGTTTTTTTTTAAAACTTTGCATGTCATCCTTGCCCAGAGGCCATGCTAATCTTTTCTGTACGTTTCCAATTATCGTATATGCGCTGCCAAAATAAGCACTAGAAATAATGTTTTATCATCTGTTTGAGCATCCTTTGCCCCAGTCAAGCTGACACATAAAATTAAACATCACAATCTCCAAAGATTCCTAGGTCCTAACACCTGGAACCTCTGAATGTTACCTTATATGGCAAAGGGGGCTTGGTAGGATTTTGAGATGGGGAGATTATTCTGGATTATCTGGGTGGACCCTAAATTAACCACAAGTGTCCTGTAAGAGAGAGGCAGAGGGAGATTAGACTACAAAAGAGAAGAAGGCCACAGGGCAGAAGCAGAGGGAAGCAGATTCAAAGATAGAAGATGGCAGGCCACTGGCTTTGAAGATGAAGGAGCCACAAGCCAAGAAATATAGGGCAGCCACCACAAGCTAAAAGAGGTAGGAAACAGATTCTCCCCAGGAGGCTCCAGAAGGAACCAGTCCTACTGGCACATGGATTTTAACCTTAAAGACTCACTCAGACTTCTTATTTTTAGAACTGTAAGGGAATAAATTTCTCTTGCGTAAAGCCACTAAGAGTGGGGTCGTATGTTATAGCCGTGGTAGGAAACTAATACAGAGTCCTCATTTTATCCTGAGTATCCCATAAAGCACAGTACGATCTTCAAGGAAGTCAGAGGAATAAGAATCCTTAAGGATAAACAGAAACAATAACCCCCTTTGGGGAAAACATGTTGATACCTCTCTTGACCGTTGAGAGAATCCAGTTAAACCTTCTTTTGCCCTGGGTGTAGAGAGAAGGAAAAGAGATGATGGTCCTAATCTATTTGCAGCAGTGCAAGAGTCAACAGCCAAAACTGTCATTTTTGCAGGTTTTTTTTAAACAATAGAGTTTGTTATTTCTTTTCTAAATGCATGAGCAGGGCCAGTGGAGAAGCTGGAAGGGGACAGCTAAGATTAGCTTCCAAGCTCCCACCGAGACCTTGAGTGGCTGTCAGCTCTGCAGGGAACAGCAGCAAACCGTCACGCAAATGGCCTATAAAAAAAGGCCTTGTCGGAGGCACCTTGACCTGCCCGGGCTTCTCTGGTACTCGGATTCCCAGCGGCCGTCCCAGGGTTACGCTCCCTCGCATGATGTATTTCCCCTGCCTTTTTTAGAGCTGCATTATGCTTGCTCCAGGAAACAGCCTCTTCCTTCTCATAAACACAGCCTTGGGTTTCTGACCAAGCACCCTGCCACTCCGTGGCACCTTGTCCATCCATCACACCTTGCTGTCACCCTGGCTGCGATTATGGAGAACTGGTCCAACTCCAGAGGTGAAGTTAGGGTGTGGAGAAGGAAGGGGCAAGCCCTGGGAGCAGCTGAGGGTCACACACACCCCGATTCCAGCCACTGATGAATTCCTTGGAAGCTGGCTAGCCTGTACAGTGAGCAAGCCTTTCCGATGACCCAGCAAGTGTTGTGGAAAGGTCTTGACAAGGTCACCACCAGAGCCAGGCTCGATTTTTCCACTCCCTCAGCTTCGTGTGCACAGCTCGGGGACAGGATAGAACACAGATGCCACAGAGAGGCAAAATTCTGCAAGGAGTGTGTACCCATGCAAGAGAAGGCAAGATATAGTGAAAACCCCAGCTCCTTGTAAGCAAGGTGGATGCAGCTGAAGATATGATTTGAAGGGTCAACATGAACCCCCCCCCCCCAAATATATGCTCCATTGGCTCTGGCAGTGCACCTAGAGTTCCCACTAATGGCTTAAAAAGAGATGACGTTTATTGAGTGCTACTATGTGCTAGGCACTATTCTCAGTGTCTCACTCAATCTTCTCCACCATCCTATCAAGTGGGTATCATTATTACCCTGTTTTACAGATAAGAAAATTGAGGTACAGAAATGTTAATAAGCTACAAAAGATCATGGAGTTGGTAAGTAGTAGAGCCGAGATTCAAACCCAGGTCATAGCCCAGCGCCCACACTGCCCACCATCATGCTGTCCTGCTTCTCAAGGGCAGCCAAAACATTGAAGGTAGGACTGTCGATGCAGTGATTATCCAGGAGGGTGAATGTATCAAAAGATTATTCCCTCTGCTGCACCTAAGTCTCGCCCCTTCCTTCTCTCCACTATGGGTTCTCTCTGAAGTTGGATCAGTTCTCCACCATCACAGACAGGGACATTGAGGGAGCCTTCTAGAGTCCTGGAAATGTTCAATGTCAGGGTCTGGCTTGTGGCTACACAGCATAGACTGTGTAGCCACAAAAATTCAGCAAGGAGTGCACTTAAGATTTGTGCACTTTCCTGTTTGTTCATAGTATATCTTAATTAAACACACACACAATCTGTCTTATTTTCCTTTCTCCTCCCCACTGCCCTCTCATTATTACCAGGACCTTTCCTGTGAATATTTTGAGTCACGTAGAAAGAAAGGAAAGCCATTCAGTGCACAGAAACTGTGAAAGAATGCATTGTGGAAGTTGTAGGATGCTTAGACCCCTATAATGTTTCAAAATACAAACAACTGCCTCTTTCAAGGAGAACATAACCGATCAGCACCACGAATTAGCCTTCAACTTAATAGAACAACTTCATGCAATACTTCAAAAGGAAAATATATATTATTAAATCACTTTGGATGAATCAACTGATACTACTGATTTGGCACAGGTTTTATACTTCATTTGAGTGATAACAGAAGATTTTCTTTGCTGCAAAGAGTTACTTGGGCACTCTTACGAGTAGAACACAGGGAATAGATATCTTCAACAACTTTCAAGATAAATGTGGTGAAGTTGGACTGAATTTGGTAAATTTAGTGAGTGTATGTACAGACAATGCACCTTCTATTACAGGAAAATATGAAGGGTTTATTGTACAGATAAAAAAAAAGTGTTCACAGATCCATATGCTCTCATTTGTTTTCATTGTATCTTGCATCAGCAAAATCTCTGTGCTAAAGCTACTACTCTAAGTGACCCTTTGCAACAATTTATAAGTATTATTAATTATATTCCTGCAAATACAACACAGCATCATCAGTTTCATAACATGCTAAAGTTGAAGGATGAGATATTCGGTGTGGATTTGCCATATCATTCTAAAGTGCATTGGCTATCACAGGGTCAGGTGATAGCCAAAATTTTTTCTCTCTGAGAACAGATAGTTAAATTTTATGAAGAACAGAATCAGCAATATGAATTATTGAAAGAAAATGTCTATAGGATGCAGCATTTCTGCGTGATATCATGTCAAATCAAAACGGCTTGAACATTTCTTTGCAAGGTAAAACTAAGTCTATATGTGATGTGTGGCAAAAAGTCCAAGCATTTCAAAAAAAGCTATCTTTTCCCAAAACAATTCTTCTTCAAAAGGACATTTCAGGTGAATTTTCCCCAGTTAGCAATCAATGAGCAGGATGATGTATGTAAGTCATTTGAAGAATGCACAGCTGTTATAGTTTTTTTTAGGGAAGCACACAAAGGTTGAAAACTTCTAAGTAAATAGGTAACAGTAATATATGTGGGTAAAGGAAAGTATACAATGAAAGAAGGGAACTTCTGATTCCCAGCAATGTTTTATTTCTTTACCTGGTGGTGAGTTTATAAGTGTTTGTATTGTTGTTGTTGTTATTATTAAAACTGAAGATATGTTTTATATACTGCTTTTTGAGTTTTTACTACACACACACACAATAACTATATAGAAGAAAAAAATCCATAATCCTAATACCTAGTCACAAGTATTAACATTTTCAAGTATTTCCTTTCATCTTTTTTTTCTGTGCCCTTTATATAATTGAGATTATACTGTACATACATTTTTCCCATTTTATTTATTTATTTATTTATTTTATTTCGGCATATTATGGGGGTACAGATTTTAAGGTTTCAATAAATGCCCATTGGCCGGGCGCGGTGGCTCACGCCTGTAATCCTAGCACTCTGGGAGGCCGAGGTGGGCGGATTGCTCAAGTTCAGGAGTTCGAAACTAGCCTGAGCAAGAGTGAGACCTAGCCTCTACTATAAATAGAAAGAAATTAATTGGCCAACTAATATATATAGAAAAAATTAGCCGGGCATGGTGGCGCATGCCTGTAATCCCAGCTACTCGGGAGGCCGAGGCAGGAGGATTGCTTGAGCCCAGGAGTTTGAGGTTGCTGTGAGCTAGGCTGACGCCATGGCACTCACTCTAGCCTGGGCAACAAAGCGAGACTCTGTCTCAAAAAAAATAAATAAATAAATAAAAATAAAAATAAAATAAATGCCCATTCTTCCCTCCCCCTACAAGTCTGAGTCTCCAGCATGACCATCCCCCAGATGGTGCACATCTCACTCATTATATATATACATACATTTTTAATATATTTGTTTTTGAGGGACTGTCCAACATAAGTTTATATTATTAAATTCTTTGCATATTTATCATTTTAGGAGCCATGTAATATTATATAATATTGCATTGAAACTTCCCTATTCCAAAGAATATAACTCTTGGGAATAACATGGACTGAATCTTTGTGCTGGTAGAAGCTTCTATGTGAAAATGCTTGCAGGGTAATTCAGAATGTTCCCCCACTTCCTCATCACCCTCTCAAAACCACCCCCTTCCTTCAAAGTCTAGCTTAAATACCCTACATCCTCCAGTATTCCTTCCCTGACCACCCTCCAGAGAGACCCCCTCCTCTAACCTTCCAGCCTTCTTGTTATCTATTCTGCCTCTTTTTTTTATAGCTATCTGTGTTCATTTCTTTCTCCCCGGGTACACTCTAAGTTTTTGGGAACAGAAACCTGTCTCTAGAGGGTCTGGAAAATACTAAGGGCTCCAAAAGTAATAACCAAATACATTTGAAAAGCTAATTTTTTATTCTTTGCCTTAATGTTCTACATTACAAATAGTTTATATAAATCACTTATGGGTGTTCACTCAAATTGAAGGTTCACAAATGGAAACACATTCTGTTTGTCCATAATTGCCACATTCAGAAATTAAGAACATGACCACCCCCACTGTCCCTGACAATAGATTCAATATTTGCTTTGAAGTCTGGATTGAGTAATATTTGAGTTCTAAAAATAACATTTATGTTTATTATCTGCCAGAAGTTTGCATGAATCTATAATTTAATTCTCACAGTAACACTATGAGGTAAATCTATTTAGATTCCTCATTTTACAGTTGAGGAAACTGAGTCATTTGCTCAAGGTCAACCAGCTTGTATTTGGAGGAATTAGAAGCCCAACCCAGATGTACCTGATTGTTATATTCCTCAGAAATAAAAGCATAAAATCTAAATTTTTATCTCCAACTCTCAGTTCCATATTGAAAATTAATTCTCCATCAAATGGCTAACACTTGTGAATATACATTTTTATTGAGAAATACAAAAGACTATTAAATAAGGCTTAGAAGAAAAACAAGAAAGAAATCCACAATTTCACCACCTAACAAATACTGCCATTTTAGAGTTTTCTCTTCCAATCTTTCCATATATATATATATATATCTTTATTTTTTATTTATTTATTTTTTTGAGACAGAGTCTTACTTTGTTGTCCAGGCTAGAATGAGTGCCATGGTGTCAGCCTAGCTCACAGCAACCTCAAATTCCTGGGCTCAAGCAATCCTGCTGCCTCAACCTCCCGAGTAGCTGGGACTACAGCCATGTGCCACCATGCCCAGCTTATTTTTTCTATATATATTAGTTGGCCAATTAATTTGTTTCTATTTATAGTAGAGACGGGTCTCGCTCTTGCTCAGGCTGGTTTTGAACTCCTGACCTCGAGCAATCCTCCTGCCTCAGCCTCCCAGAGTGCTAGGATTATAGGCGTGAGCCACCACGCCCGGCATATATATATATCTTTAAAAAGAAAAAAATCCTCAGACAATTGTGCATGTTCTTTTTAAGCAGAGGAGTCTGTTTAGGGGTAGGTAAAGACAAAGGTAGCACTGAAGACAAACTTCAGCTATTCCACAGGTTGGCTCAGGGCTCATCTTGCATCAGATGGAAACCTGAAAATATAACATAAGGAAGATTAAGGTGCAATTACTAAGGAGCTGGTTTTCTGCACACTCAAAGACAGCTTGCGTGTAGCAGGGCACTCCTGGGTACGATGAGGGCAGAAGTTAATAGCACTGGCTTGTGTCTTAAGTGTCATATGTTATGTCTTCAGCTGCTGAATGTGTAGCAAACAGTAAAATATAATTTACTGGAAAATGTTCGGCTGCATTCTTAATTCTTAATTGTCCAGTTATTGGAAGTCCATTTTCCTGAGAAAGACATCAGGCGTATATTCTCTTCTCTCTTCTCTCTCTCTCTCTGGTAGGCAGAATAATGATCTCCAAAGATGCCCATACCCTAATCTCTGGAAGCTGTGAATATTTTACCTTTCATGGCAAAGAGGATTTTGCACTGTGATTAAGCATACAGACCTTGATGTGAGCAGCTTGTCTTGGATTATCCAGGCGAGCCCAACCTAATCACATCAATTCCTAAAAGCAGAGAACTTTTCTGAGCTGTGGTCAGGGAGAGAGGTGACTGCAGAAGGGTCAGCGAGAGAGGGCGACTCAGCCTGGCATGGCTGGCTTTGAAGATGGACACAGGAGGCCACCAGCCAAAGCATGCAGGCCGCCTCTAGAAACTGGAAAATGCAAGGAAGTGAATTCTTCCCTAGAGCTTCCAGAAAGGCAGATACCTTGATTTCAGCCCCGTGAGACCTGTGTAAGACTTCTGACCTTTATAAGATAAAAAATTTTCATTTTCAACAGATAAATGGATAAAGGAAGCATGGTTTATATATACAATGAAATATTATTCAGCCATAAAAAGGAAGGAAATCCAGCCATTTGCAACAACATGAATGTAACTTGAAGGCACTATGCTAAGTGAAATAAATCAGACAGAGAAAGACAAACAGTGTGTGATCTCACGTATATGTGGAATAGAATCCAAGAAAAAAGCTGAACTCATAGAAAAAGAGAGTAGAATGGCAGTTGCCAGGGGTTGCCAGGAGGTGGGGGAAATAGGGAGATGTTGGTCAAAGGGTACAAACTTTCAGTTATAAGATGAAGGCGTGAGCCACTGTGGGAGGCTTCTGAAGCAGGAGGATTGCTCGAGGCCAGGAGTTCAAGGCTAGCCTGGGCAACATAGCAAGACCCTCTACAAACAAAACAAAAACCTCATGGTCTAAATCAGTTACCCATTACAACAGGAAAGACAGGTCCTCAATTAATCAATATGCTAAAAGCTCTTCCTCCCTTCCAATAAGACTTCTTTGGCCTTGGCAATTGCACACACATCAAATCAAGCCTGGATCAAAAGAACCGCTGGTTGTCAGGGTTACTTAAGATTGATAGTGATTAGAAAGGGTATTGGTGAAAATCCCTTAAAAATAGTGATCACTTTGTCACTCATTTCTGTATCCTCCACAGCTTGTAGGTCAAGGCCTGGTCCATGGCAAGTTGTTATGAGTGAATGCAAGAATGACAGCCCCAAAGGTGCCAGCTCAGAAGACTCTGTAAGGGAGCTCAGAACTCACCAGCACCTGAAAGCAGAACAGAAGCTGGTGCTTAGAGCAGTCGGAGAAATTATACAGGGCTTGCCACTGACCATGTGGTTATGCCCTGAACTCACCACCAGCAAGTATGGGAGTTAAAATTGGCATTTACTTATAGTGGACTACCTCTACCACAAACAATGTGGTCTTTGACAAATTTCCCTCCCCATGTGTAAAATATAGAATCAAAGTGAGGATGGGGGCTAGTTAATTTCTGAAGTCTTTTCAGAGCCTCTGCCAGCACTTTGGGACCCTTCCCCAAGATGCCCCAACTCAGCTTCCTCCCTGGATATTCTTCCATGCCTCAGCCTGCTGTGCCCACCAAGTTTATGTACACCACCTCCAAGGATCTCCACACAAGAGCTTATGCCTGGAATCCTGCTTTCCCACCCCACTTCTCAGCTCTCCAAGGAGATCTTCCTTTCATTATCCAAATGGCCAACCAAAGTGCTATTGCTAACCAGTAAAGTCCAGATGCAGTGATTCTCATACCTTTTTGTGAAAATGGTCCTCTGAGGATTAAGTTGAAAATGCAGTTTTCTGGGTCTGCTCACAGAGTAGGTCTTAGAAGGGACCCTAGAATCTTCTAACAAACACCCATCAAAGATTCTGATGCAGATGATCCAAAGACCACTCTTTCAGATGACATGATCTAGGTTTTGGCCCTAGAACAGAGTTGCTTAACCTGGCAGTTGTGAATTCCCAAGAGATGTGAGGATCAAATACAGGGACTCCATGAACTAAAAGAGGAAAAAATACAGGCATACTTTGGAGATACTCTAGGGTCAGTTCCAGACCACCTAAATGAAGCAAGTCACACAAATTTTTTGGCTTCCCACTATACGTGGAAATTATGTTTATACTATAGTCTATTAAATGTGCAATACCATTATGTCTAAAAATGCACACACCTTAATTTTAAAATACTTTATTGCTAAAAAATGCTAACAATCATCTGAGCCTTCATCAAGTCATGATCTTTTTGCTGGTGGAGGGTCTTGCCTCAATGTTGATGGCTGCCAACTGATCAAGGTGGGGGCTGAGAATTGGGGTTACCATGCGGATTTCTTAAAAGAAGATAATGAAGTTTGCCGCATCAATTGACTCTTCATGAAAGATTTTTCTGTAGTATGCGATGGTATTTCATAGCACTTTACTCACAGTAGAACTTCTTTCAAAATTGGAGTCAATCCTCTAAAATCCTGCTGCTGCTTTATCAGCTAAGTTTGTGTAATATTCTAAATCCTTTGTTGTTATTTCAACAATGTTCACAGCATCTTCACCAGGAGTAGATTCCATCTCAAGAAACCACTTTCTTTGTTCACCCATAAAAAGCAAGTCCTCATCCATTAAAGTTTTATCATGAGACTGTAGCAATTCAGTCACATCTTAAGGCTCCATTTCTAATGCCAGTTCTCCAGCTATTTCTACCAAATCTGCAGTTAGTTTCTCCTCTGAAGTCTTGAACCCCTCAAAGTCATCCATAAGGGTTGGAATAAACTTCTTCTAAACTCTGTTAATATTGATGTTTGACCTCCTCCCATGAATTACAAATGTTCTCAATGGCATCTAGAATGGTGAAAACCTTCCTTTCTATACATTTATTTTTATTAATTCTAACTGGAATTTAGCATTTCTTTCTTTTGAATGTATTTTGATGTAGGCAACAAACCCAGTAATATTAGTAGTACCTGTGACTTTGTCACCAATAGAAATCATTGATATTGTTATAGCATATTACTGTTGCCGTAGGTATCTTGAAATTCCATTTGAACTCATCACTGCTTTGAAATTACAGTTGTTAGACCTGCCACTAGATTTTGTTATCCAGTCAATAAAGAAGTATGTATATTACTATAACTTTATTTTTTTAAAAGATTTTGATAATTGCATTTCAAGATCATTGGTTTCCTCTGTGATCTATGTATTTTATTTTACACATTTATAAATAGTAGTCAGGGTGGTGGTGTCTACAGGCTTCACCAGATGCCAAAGGGTCCTTAGCACAAAAATGAGTTTAAAAGTCCTGTTTTAGACAGAGCCAGGTATGCCAAAGAATCAAAAACAATTTATAGCATCCTCTGCTCTCTGTTTTCTTTCTCTTGCCTCTCCCAAAAAGCCAACCCTTAAGCCAGGTAGTGGACTCCACAGGAATCAGAGTTCTCTGAGCTAAAGAAGGAACAGTTCTTAGCACAGACTATGTCCTCAAAATGACCTTGGCAAGGGTTAGGAAAGGCTGGGTTCTCTTGCAGCTGCCCTTGGCCTGGACAACCTGTCCCTTTGTTTTCCCAATCAAACTGAGCCACCCTTCCTAGTTCAAAAATCCACTGTTTGATATAAATATTGACTTGAGGGGTTAAGAAAACCACTCTCTAGATGAGCAGAAACTTCCTGGAATATTTCACAAAATAGTCATCAGAAATAGAAACTCAGACGGCATGGTGGCTCATGCCTGTAGTCTCAGAACTTTGGGAGGCTGAGGTAGGAGGATTATTTGGGGCGAGGAATTTGAGACTAGCCTAGGCAACACAGTGACCCTGTCTCTACGAAAAAGAAAAAAGGAAAGAAGGAAGGAAGGAAGGAAGGAAGGAAGGAAGGAAGGAAGGAAGGAAGGAAGGTAGGTAAACTCAGGGAGGTGGAGAACTAGGACTGCCCACCTGGTTGTGTGCTAGCCCTATCACCCCTATTTGATTTCATATGTAGAGGCTGGCCCAAGAATAAATAGGGTGGGCATATCATTTTGGAAAGAGAAGTTAAAGAAGCAAGGCCATACAAGCTGGCCAAATGCCTGTCCCAGCTTATGGGGTGTTTGGGCAGTGCCCACTAATTACAGTTTCCTCCTGCTTTATAGACTCCTAAGTAGCTGCTGAAAGCACTATCCAGTTTACAAATGAGAAAGGAGCCTGGAACACAGCACCCTGGCCCCTGGGTAGCGGTGAGGGTGAGGGGAGCCATCTACACTGGCTGCTCCCTGCTAAGAGTTTATCTTCGCATGCACAGCCGGAAAAGAATCAGCATTCTTGGGCTTGTGACTTGAAGAAAATTAATGACTAAGCAGGACGCGTCCTAAGGACTCTCCACCCTGGCAGTCCTAACACCATGGCAGATTTCTCAGTTAGGAGGAATGCCCCACCACCTTCTGGCTTTAGCCAAAACTGGGATTTCTTAGAAGGGGGTGGCAATCAGAGGCCATAAATCTTAGAGAACCTTCACGGTTTTACAAGGGAGTTCTCCCTCTAGAGGTCTATTTACAACGCAGCCGAAATCTCCGTGTTAATGGACCTGGGATAATGGTGTTTACTTTACCGCGATAAAGCGCTCAGCTTCCTGGGGGAGCGGCTGTAAAATGTCCTGGAAGAAGGGGTGGAAGGGGGCGCCGTAAAGCGGGCGCTGGAAGGGCGGGGGGGCGGGGGGCACCAGGTTCTCTTCCAGGCCGGCCCCTGCCCTCCACCCCCTAGGCCAGGCTGTGAAGCCCAGGCCTCACGGGCGAGCACGGTTCCCACATAAATCACCAGCGCCAGAGTCTCGGGAAAAGGCGCATTTTTCATTGCTGGCTGCAAGGCAACTCCAGACAGCCAACGAGAAACAGAAGTTGTCTTTAGATAAACCGTTTACCGGAGCGCGCGTTCTGGCAGTGCGGGCCGCAGAGCACAGGGCAACCCTGGCCTGGCGCTGCGCCCCCGCCCCCGCCAGCCGATCACCTCCCAGAGGGCCCCCGGAAACACCCAGACCTTCCCAAGGGCCGGTCCCACGAGCTCCCGCGGGAGAGGAGAGAGGGAGCCAAGAGGGAAGGAAAGGGAGAACTTCAGGGTCTGGGAAACGAGAAGTGGTGCGCAGGAAGACACACCACATTTACCAGCGGTGTGATCTCAGCAGGTGACTTTACCTCTCTGAACTTCAGGAGTACTTCAGTTGTAAAACAAAAAGTACTACCCTCAGTCCGTGTTCAAAGTGAACAGATTAAATGAAATGAGATTTGTATAACCTGTAGAGCCAAAGTTATGAATCAGAGGTCCGTGGATGGACCTAGGGGATTCTCAAGGGTTGCATGTACCCCGGGCGTCCTTCAGGGGAGAGGGTCCAGCGCTTATATCAGCATCCCAAACCAGGGCTCGAACCCCAAAACGTGGGGAATCATGGCCCTAGTTCTGTGGACAGACTGGATGGGTAGAGTTCTGGCTCTGCCACTTCCTCTAGCTGCCAGCGAGATCTTGCTCAAGTTAGGGAAGCCTCCTGTCTCCCCTTCTATTAAAAGGGAAAATAATAGTTCCTAGGATTGTTGGGAAAATAAAAGCACTTAGCATGGTGGCTAGCACATAGTAAATGCTAACTTACTGTTAACTATATTTACACATCGCCCCTAGCCCGTAACGAAGACGCCTGGCTTCAAAACCAAGAATTCTAGGCCTAGCCTTTTCAAGCTGAAGACTGCCAAGATCCAAGAAACCTTCTACGTTGGCCCTGGGCACCAGTGGGGAACCCGCCCGCTGCCAGATGGTGGCCTTTCTATGGCTTTTGGGAAGGCACTGCATCGGGTCGGTGCGAAGCCGCATCTTTCTCCTGAGCGTGCAGCAGGAGTGCTCATGCACGCCCAGGGCTGGTGCTGCAGGGCCTCTCCAATCTGGGGAGGTGCGGGTTAGCTGGGCGGCCGCCCTTTGAAGGCGGCTCTAACCCCGCCAGGCGCCTGGGGCTTGGCCCTAATCCGGATTTGGAGGACGAAACTCTAAGCCAGCGGCCACCGACTGGGGGGCAATCAAAGCGGCGGCCATCCGAGTAGCTCCTGGTCTTGTTTACTTGTTGACATGTGCGCACCCAAGCGAGACGACCCGGAGTTTGGAATCGGCCTTTGGAGAAGCGGGTAGGGGCTCCAGGAGCAGTCGTATCCAGCCTCCACCCGGCTGGAGGCTGAGGCTTCCGATTGCGGCAGACAAGTTTCCTTCCCTTCTAAGGTCAGAGGTCGAGCCTGAGAGAGGCTTGCTCCCCCATCCCTCCAGGCCCACCCCACGAGGCGTCCTGGAGCCCCGCTTCCAGCCGCGCCTCCTTCTCCCCTCCCGGCTCGCCATCCATTAGTATAATCCCCTGTCCAAACACTGCGGCCGGGAAGGCCAGACGTTTGGTGTAAACAGACCGGGGGGACTGGTCTAACGATATAAATAAAATAACCATTAATAGCACAAATCGTTCGATGATCCGGAGGCCGAGCACCCCGGGACTCCAGCCTCGCCCGGGTTTGTGTACACAGCGTGGACACCACGCATCCGTCAGGTGAACCAGGGGTCCTTGTCCCCGCCGAAATCTAAATCCAGCGCAGGTGAGGTCCCCTCAAGCGCGTCAACGGTGACCCGGCTCCTAACATTCACAGGCTGTGACACGCGCGCGGCTCGGGACAGACGCACACACTGAGGTCGCTGTGCCGCAGCGGCCTGCGTCAACGTAACCGCCTGGGCCCACCCCAAACAGCAGAACTGCGGTGAATCCAGCTCCTCACAGATTTCTGCACGTGTGCGGCCAGCCACCGCCCAAGGACGCCCCATCGGCAGCTTGGGATCCAGCGCGCACAGGGATCCAGACCTCACACCCAGAAGCGGAAAGCCTCAGCCTCCACTTGTCCCAGGGTTACTGATAGTAAACTAACGTTTATTGAGCGCTCATTGTGCCAGGCACCGAACTGAGTGGTCCACAGAGGTAATCTCCTTTAATCTTTAGGCAACCTATGACGTAGGTACTTTTATTAATAGTATTCCCAATTCCACAAATCAGAAAAGCAGAAACCTCAGAGAAGTTAAAGAATCTGCCCGAAGATCTAGTGAAGGCAGGATTTGAATCGCCGACTCTGCGTCGGGAAGCGCACAGCGCATGCGCAAGACGCAGGCACTTGCCCAGACCCCGAAGCAGGTTTCCAAGTTCTGAAGCCTCGTTCCAGCTCATCCCCGGGGCAGAGTGGTCTGAGAGGTCTGGACAGAGGCCGGAGGGGAGCCGCCTGGAAAAACCCTGTGACCTGTTCCCAGAGACTCAGCAGTGGGGTCTCACGGTGCTCCCAGAAGCCTTGCGGCCCTGCCCCGGCGTTGGGGCTGAAGACGCTGCTCCCAGGGCGGGGGCGCCAGAGCCCGGGAGGAGGCTGGGGGGGGGGGGGCTCCCGGACAGCAGGTCAGCCCAGGGGCCCCACACACTCGGGGAAAGGTCTCCCTAGGCCCATGGCGGTGGAGTCCTGGTTCCTGGAGTTTGGCTGGGGCAGCATGTTCTCTCCAGTCCACCATGGTGGCGCCTAACTCACGGGCCTGGAAGTCTTGCACCCACCCCTTACTTGCCTGAAATTACTTGGACAAGTAATTTCATTTCTTGGGGTCTCAATTTCCAGGGCTGTAAAATGAGGGGAGCAGGCCATGACACTTGTCTTATAGGAGTGTAGTAGCCATAGGAAGAGATCGTGTATGTGGAAGGCTTTGCTCACGGTGGGAAGTTTATCATCATGCCTAGTGTTAACTTAAGGTAGGCAGGGCGCAGAGCTGGCTGGTAGCCCCACACGGAAAGGGAAGTGAAGGACTGAGGTAGTAGAAAGGAAGCAGCTTTGAGGGGGGTGCCAGGCGGGTGGGAAGGGGAGGGGAGGGGTCTCGGTTGCACCATCCAGCCGTGTTTATTGTCAAGGCAGCTTCAAGTCAATCCTGTCACCGGGGCACATTCTTCTCAGGGCTGTGAACCACTGCCTGGGCCCTGCAGGAAGATTTGAGGAGGGGGAGGGCTGTGGAGTACAGAGCAGGAATTCGCAGAAGCAGAGAGAAGGTGCCTGGGCAGGCAGTGCCTGTGTGCACACAGCCTGGTAGCTGGCTGGGGCTGCCCAGGGGAGGCAGAGGAGCGAAGAAAGGAAGCTGAGTGTCAAGGCCAAGAACTTTAATGACTTTGGGCAACTTACCTCACCTCTCTGAGCCTCAGTTTCCTACTCTGTGAAATGGTTATATTAATAGGGCCAAAGACAAGAGCTGTTGCAAGAAGCAGAAGCAATAACAATGGTGGACACTTAGCAAGAGTTTGCAGCAGCCTGGTGCTGTTCTGGAATCACCTAATTCTCCCAGCCCTTTGGAGGTCACTTGCCCATGGCCTGCCAGTTTATGTGTGAGGTTTGGGGGTGAGGGAGGCTCTTAACTACTGAACCCATAGGTGCTTGTAGGAAAGCCAAAAACAGTACCTGGTATTATCCATATGGTCATTGGTGATGGGATTACTATTGTCATTATTGTCAGCTGTATTATTTCTACCATTATGCTGCTCACTACTAACTCAAAGAGGTAATCATCATTAACTCCTTTACAGAGAAGGAAATAGGCTCAGAGAGGGTGACTTGCCTAAGGTCACACAGCAGGTCTGGAGCCTGAGAAGAGAGATTAGAAACCAAGTGAATCTGAAGGTCAGATATTCTCACTCACAACAGAGGGAAAAGGAGAGGAGTGGTCCAGTGCAGGGTGAGGTACGGAGGCCTGGGTGGGAGAGGGACGCCTACCTCTGGGGTTCATCCTGGGCAGCTGATTTATTTGCATTCCATCAGGGACACTAATTGGCCAGATCTTTATCTAAACACCATAACAATGACATGAGACTTTGGGGATTTGTTTACAGCAGCTAAAAATGATGCATTTGTGGGAGTGGGAAGCTGGGTCGGAGCAAGAGATTTGTTTGCTGTTACAGAGAGTGGGGAGCGGCTGTTGAGGGGGAGAAGAGGCTGAGAGGAGGCTGTTGGTCATTCTCTATTTCCCAAAATTCTCAAAATTTCTCAAAAAGAAAGCACAAAATTTGATAATTAAATGCTTTTTTCCTACGTAGAAAAATGGAGTGCCTGGGAATTCTGCTCCCTGATCTCTGCTCAGCTGGAGAAGTTCAGTGTTTCCTGCCTGTGCCTGGGCTAGATCTTACACCCTGCCCTAGCCACCATCACAAGAACGTTTTCTACTCCTCTATCCAAAATGCTCTGTAAGCACTTTTCTTTGATCACTTCTTTTACTGTTTCTTTTACTGTAGGGCCTGTAAAGTCTACATCATTATTATCTTCTTTTGAAGGTGAGAAAATTTCAAAGGCAGCAGGGCCCATCTTCAAACCTAGGTCTGGTAGACTCCGGGCCAGTGCTCCACCCCAAGACAGAGACATGAAGTATGATTATAACTTAGAAAAAGCCTCATCTCCCTGGGCCCCACTGAAACACCCAGCCTTCTCACTCTGTATGCAGAGAAGGGTGACATAGGTGCCAGCCTTTACACATGAATGCTCATGAGGTCTGTGTATATCCATTCACATACATGCTTACTGGCTTACTGGTTGTAGGAGATGTAAGACGTTCACATGTGCCCGCATAGGTGCTGACTCAGTGTGGGGACACAGTATGTACACATACAGGCCACAGAGGCCATCCTCGCTGCTATACTAATTTGGGGATATGGCATGTGGAGTTTTAAAAAGTCTAAATTGCAGAATATTTTAATATGGTTTTATTACTTTCAAGAACACACAGCCATTACAATGCTGGTAATAAAATTTACTTCCTCTACAGCTTAGACAAGTCCTTATGGGACTGCTTTGTAGAAGACTAATCATAATGACCCCATAAATTACCTGTATGGAAATAGTGCATCTGATAGTCATGGAAGCTAATTTTAATCTTGGATCATTTAAATATTTATCTCCAAATTTCATGTCACTACCAGTAATTCACATTATTGTGAGGGAAAAAAAGAGGGGTAGGAAGGAGAGGGACTCAGAATGAGTGCTGGCCAGCCCTCCTGTAATGGCCACACACTCTGAAAGAACAGAGATGCTGACATGGCATCTACACTTATGGGGAGTCCTGAGTGCCTTCTTCCCCATGCCTATCCACATGTGCACATGCTGTGTTCACATAGGAAAGCTCCTACCTCTTCAAGGAGAAAGACAAATCTGTAGAAACATATGTATCAGGTCTTCATCCATCTATTGCAAACCCATATTTCTCAGGGTGATGCAACTGCTGCCAATCTCAGAAACATGGTTGCAGATGGACGATAAAAGGATGGAGGGTAGTTTGCTGCCTACCATGCAGCTAGGGAGCCCAACTCTCAGGGGAGAAGTTCTAAGGCCCAGTCTCCTCTCAAGAGGCTGGTAACTCAGTGGCCCCACGGGCCCCCATTAGGGAGAAGGTAAGGGATTATGGGTGGACCCAGAAGAGCTACAGAATACTCAGTCCTTGCCTCCACCAGTGAGAAGCCAGGGCCCCCATTTTCCTCTCTCAGATTTGGCCCCTGCATTTTAAGGCAGTCCCTGAAGTGCCTCCCAGTTGGGGTAATCTCAAGACTAAACAACCCCCAATCTAATGTGGGACTGGCAGAAAAAAATGGAAGGCCAGTCTGCTCTCATCTGTGTGTAGTGGGGTGGGTGCCTGGTCTGGGAGCCCCCATCTGCTCTCAAGGGATGCCTGGGACCAGGCCTCATGGTCACCTCCAGCTCTGCTCCTGTTCTCTGCAGACTGCCACAATAGAAGGAAGCAGAGGCTCCTCAGGATCTGCCTGGAGTGGGGATTTCCATGGGGAGGGCAGCCAAGCCTCCCACCTGGAGCCCCACAGACCAGCTAGAGCCCCTTGCTGCTAGGGGGTGGGGGGCTGGGAGTTGGCAGAGGTCTTACCAGCTGGAGCACAGCACAGAGTAGGTTGCAATTCATAAGCCCAAGGGTGCATGAGCATTTTCATGAGCAGGCCCAGAAAACAGTAAGCACTGGGGTAGGATGTGGGGAAGAGGTCTGGGGCTACTGAGTGTGGGGTCTTGCTCACTTAGTCTGACCCCGCCCTGTGCCGCCCTCCTGTGCAAACCGGATTCCCTTCACATAGAGAACTCCAGTGGAGTCCAGGATCACAAAGCCCTAGAGAGCATCAGAGTAGAAGGGGGTAGGAAGGGAGGAGAAAAGGGGAATGAAATAAGTTGGGGGAGGAGGGAGTGAGAAAAGGAGTGGGAGCGAAACAGGTGGGGAGGAGTGGAGACCAAAGGAAGCTGGGGAGATGGGGGAGGAGGTGAAGGAGAAAGGAAGTGGGGGAAGGGGAGTGAGGAAAAGGGGGAGTGAGGAAGGGAAGGGGTGGAAGGGTAAGAGGTGGGCTGCGTGTAAGAGGAAGGGGCCAAGAAGGGGAATAGACTGGCCGCAGGAGTTGTGGGGGGCTGGACTCAGAGGCGCTGCCGGGTCTCTGGATGCGCGAACCTCCAGAGGTAAGAAGACCCTTTCCTCCTGTGGGAAGGCGTGTAGGGAGATCGACGGGAGTTTGAGAACCTAGAGGCAGGTTTGAGGACAAAGGCCGGGCCAGCTCGGACGGGCCAGGTCTCCACACCGCGCCCTCCCACCCCGCCCTTCTCTGGGGCCCCAGGCCCTTGGCTGGCGGATGGAGAGAGGCGCCAGGGCAGAAAGCCCAGCGCAAACGGTCCTGAGCAGCGCCGACCAAGTGCACGGGCTTGGAGACGCGGCGGCCGGTGGCGAGTAGGGCCGAGTGAGGCTTGGCGGCCTCACAGCCCGGCAGCCCGCAGCTGCGGAACCCCTG
The DNA here is from genome assembly GCF_040939455.1 of Microcebus murinus. Classification (NCBI taxonomy): domain Eukaryota; kingdom Metazoa; phylum Chordata; class Mammalia; order Primates; family Cheirogaleidae; genus Microcebus; species Microcebus murinus. The sequence goes on along the minus strand of NC_134117.1, from coordinate 26,644,098 downwards.
ACCTCCGACCTGACACACCAGCGTTCCTGCAGGGCGAGGCTGCGAAGTGCAGAGGCCTGGACAGAGCTCCCAGGGCGCGTCACGCCTTTTGACCCCTGTGGCCGTGCGTCCTGGGGCGCCGCACCCTCCTGGGGCCTCGGTCCTCTCCAGGTCGGATCCCAGGCGAATCCGAGCAGGGCCAGCAGCCACGGCCCCACCTCACCTCCACACCCCCGCAGGGTCAGGTGAGTCCGGACTGTGGGGATAATTCGGTGGCCCGGAGCTTCAAGAGCCAAGGGCAAGTGGGCTGCCAGAGCGGCAGACCGGCGTCCGCGGACAGAGCAAAGGTCCCGCCAACCCAGGGAACCGCTCTCCCAGTGCCGAGCAAAGCCGGAACCTCCAGGCTGGACGCGGCGGGGGCTAGATAAGGCGTTTCGTAACTACGAGACTGCGGCAAACGTTGCTTCCCAGGTGAGAAGGGTCTTTTTCCGTTCTCAAACTGTTTAAAGGTATTCACTCCAATGTGGCCCCCTGGGAGATTTGGGGAAAACTTTCTACGTCCTGGGAGGCCGAGATCCCACGGAGCCGGCCTGAGGTTGAGAGCGGAAAGCGCCAAGAAGATAGCGCTAGGAAGAGACACGAAGAATCTCTGCCTCTTGGAACTGATAACCACATTTCTCTCTTTTCCCCTCTACTGCTCCGTGATGCGCATAGAGCAACCAGGTTCTCTGATTTATGAGAAAATTAATTCACCAAAGACTGTAGCAGCTCTTCTGAAGTCAGATTATATTTTAAAAGGTCTATAGACGTTGAAATATCACTACAGAAAGTTAAACTCATAATAACAACAAAAAGAGTTAAGGAACGCATTCAGAATTCCAATTTAATCCCCACGTTAAAACTGCTCACTGCACTCCCAAATAGCACACATAGTACAAATAAATGTCTGTATACAGACGTCCTTTATTCAGGCAGTTTTGTTCGAAAAAAAATATTTTCATTTGACAAAGGTTCAGTCTTTTCGATATGAATGTTTTATTGACAACTGGTTTGGGTGAGAAAAGCTTAACTTACATTTTTATCTTTAAAATTTTTGGACGGGGGCAGATACACATAGACATTAAAAGTCCTCTCTCTGAGAAATCGAAACTCATTCTCAGCAAGGGCTTGTAATTTACAAGGAACTACAGGAATTACTGGATTTGGACTGATTTTCTCCCAGGGAAGAAAAATGCTAGAAAACTCAATTCCAAACAAAATCTAGGAAAATTTGGCATTTATGCAAACACAAACAAAACAAGCTAAATGCTCAAAACAGCATTTTAAAATCTCTTACAAAATTACTTCAACAAGAAAAAAATACTCTTAAGAAATTAGATTAATGTTTTCTAGGACTGACCAACCCAGTTGACATTTCTTTAAAAGCAGAAAATATATTCACCCTTCTCACAGTTAAAATGCTATTGCCTCTAGACTGTTCAAAATTTAGCATAGCTTTCTAACATCTCACAACAGAAAACTAAACCAAAACACACACACTACCCCCACCACCAACAGCAACAAATTAAAAATCCATTTAGTGTTGCTGATAAAGAGGAAACTTTTTTCTCTTGTTTCTTTCTCTCTCTTTTTCTTTTTTGGTAAGATGTCACTGAAAATGAAATTTTTAGGAGAGCAGTAAAAAAGATAAAAAGTTCACCTGAAATGTTATATAGTTTTGGCTACCTTGAGTTCACCACGGGATGATTTTTCATATTTTAATAGAAAATCACTTCTGATAGTGGTACTATATTTATATTAGAAAGCCACCATAACAACTTTCAACATTTTTGTGGCCATGTTTACATAATTAAGTGGCTATTTGAATAGCTGGGGGGCAAAAAGATAAGCAGTGGCATATATAAAATTAACAGTTATCTGCATATGTTTATATGTATATTAAGCAATGTTTGTGTAGAAAACAGTATGGGAACACTTTACATGTTTCAAAAAATTATCACATTTTTATTTGATAATGTAATACATTAGCGCGGGGTTTTTCAAAAATAAGTAAAAAGGAACAATTATGCATCTATGTAGCACTTTCCCATTCACGGGTTTGCTACCATTTAACGGTGATCTTTAACCATACAAGGGAGGGGCAGGGAGTCTGTATAAAAATGTATGATGTGATGAGAGCGCACCACGACAGATAACACTCCATTAAAATAAAATCAAACGCTTCCATGGATGCAACCATATTTACTTTATCTGACAGTAATTAGCTAAACTGTCTGGAACGAAAACCTATTATTAGTCGAACACAGCTCAAGGATTTCAAAGATCCTCTTTCCAGACAAGAGAATGCAAATGCCCCAGAAGGCGATCGTAACTGGATACGTGTTGGAACCAGATCCCACACTCTGATAAGGGACTCCTGCGAAGAGTCCGCCGCTGTGGAACTACCGCTCTTTCGTTTTCCTCTCCGATAGTGGCGTGCAGCTGGCGGCGCACAGGCCCACGGGTCGTCGGGGATACAGGCTGCAGGCCTGAGAAAGGGAGGCGACCTAGATGCGATTGGTCTGGCGGGGATCCCTGCTGGGAAGCCCCGCTACTGGGGAACCAGACCAACTAAAAGGAGCCTGCACGACTGGGAGAGGGCAGCTGGAGACGATTCAATCCCCTGCTCTGGGCATAGACTAAGATCAATCCTAGGAACGCCATAGCGGACGGAAGTCTTCGGTGGCGGTGGCACGTTGGGTCAGCCCTGCTGCAGGGCTGGGGAGAGAAAAGAGGGACAGGGAGTAGATGCCGCCCACTAGGCCCCTTCGCCCCCCCCCCCCAGCTCGAGCCTGAACTGCAGGTGAATAAAGGAGGCGAGTGGGCCACACTGCGCGGCAGCCTGCTGAGCAACCTGGTCAGGGTTCTCAAGAGAGAACCTCTTAGGCCTGCGCGCGGGCACCTGGCCGGGTAGAGAGGGCAGAGGGATCTGGGGGACAGAGGGCCTACATGGGCCTGCTAGTGGGGCGGAGACAGTCTGCTGCGCGGGCAGAGAGGGCGACCAGGTGGGCTCTCGCGGCTGCAGCGGGTGTGTGGGCGTGTCTCGGGAGTCCAGGCGCCTAAGGGGCGCTTTGTCCAGGTTGAGGTTCTAAGACCCGGGTTCTAGGGGCTAGGTTTAGGTAAGGCCTAGGATCGAAGCGCGGCTGGGAAGCAAGAGAATGTAGCAAGGAGAAATGCATGCTTCAGTTGGAAACTGGGGAGAGAAAGAAAGTTGCGGTAGCTTTTGTCTTTTTCTTTTTCTATGAATCTTGAAATCACCTAAGAGGAAAACAATTGGGGACCAGAAGAAAGAAGAAGCAGTTTTGCCCTGGGGGTGTGGATGGGAGAGTAGGGCTGGAGCTCAGTTTCCTTTTTGTGTGCGCTGACCACCTTGATGCGCACACACGCAAGGTCTCCCACCCAACCGTGCAGCCCACTCACCCCATCTCTGGATCTCTGCGCGCCCGAGAGCTTGGGACCCACAGCAAAACCAGGCACATTCTTCCCTCCGCAGAGTCAGCTTGGTTTGGAGACACCGGCTTCCGCCGGTGGCGTCAATAGTTTCAGAATTTAAAACAGAAAGGCACCGGCGCCCCTACGACTGAAAAATAGTAGTCCAGGCACAAGGCCCTGCCCATAGAAAGTCTCTTCCCACCGCCCGCGGGCCGCCGCAACCTAAGTACTCCCCGGAGCACGTGGCCTCGAGGCATCCTAGCTCCCCCGGCGGTCCCAGGGGCTGCCTCCACGCAACATTTCCGCTCCCTCCTGAAGAGCCCCGCCTCTCCCACTCCAGACAGGTTGTCCTTTCTCTCCTCTGCTTTCTTTGGTCACCTTCTCCTCTCGCGGTTGAGGGATCCCGCAGACAGCTCTCTCCACTCCGGAACCTCTCCCAGCGGGTGTCCGGCGCCGCCCGGGGCGTTCTCCACAGTTCCTGCTCCTTCCACCAGCCCCTTCTAGCTAAGGCTGGTCTCTTCCAGCTCCGCCATCCTAGCCGCCAAAAAATAGCTGGGGCAGCTGTAGCCAGGTGAGGAGCGCCACGGTTGAGCCAAAACTGGTCCCTATTTTACAAGGCCAGCTGGCCCCAGGTGTTTCCGCGGGCCTCAAAGCAGCACCCGCTGCTCCTCACTGAGCTAGGCATGGTGACCAGCAAAAGCCTATTGTAGGTGTGTGTGTGTGGGGGGGGGGGGAGATGGTCCCTACCAGTGCGAAGTTTTCAGAATTTCTGTGGACCCCATAGATTCCCCGGGGAAACAACCAGAGCCTCCCAAGGGTGCCAGAAGGCTTGTGGGTAGAGGAAGTAGAAAGGCATGTCGGAGAGTCAAGGCCTAGACTCAAGCTCAGTATTTCAATAGGCGGAAAAGACAGCCGCCATAGCTGCCTCACCTCCCTGGGAAGACAGGCCCTGCTCTCAAAACCCTGGGAAGCCACCCAGTGTGTGTTGAATGCCAGCCACGTCACCACCAATGCAGTCAATAAACACTGCTTGACCTCTGATGCAGAATAGTCGTGGTTGACACCTACTGAGCACTTAACGTGCATGGGGCCCTGCACTAAGAGCTTTGCCTCATTTAACCCTAGCAAAACCCTGAAGAAAGTATTACTGCCTCCTTTTTATAGAGAAGGAAACTGAGGCTTAGGAATGCCCAAGGCCACACACTAACTAGGCTGTAGATTTGAACCAAGAGCAGTCGAACAACCAAAGTTTAGTAATAACTCCTTGATTCTCTTCCACATACCTGCTCTGCCACCGCTGCAAGAGTTACCAGGGCAAATGGAACAGGTACCCTGCCCTCAAAGGGCCCACTGTCTATCCAGGGCGACCAGGCAGGCACATAGCGCTATAGAACTAAGTGGGAAGTAAGGGACTCGAGTGTCCTCTGCTAACAGGGGCTACAACTTCAGAGGCGGGAGAGAGAGGACTTCCGGCTGGGCGATCAGGGAGCGCTTCCTTGGAGCAGGTAGTATTTGAGCACAGCCTTGGAGAACAGCTTTCGGCTGGTGGAGACAAGGGCGGGAAAGATGTTCCAGGTGGAGAAAACAGCTTGAGCAAAGGCAAGAAGGCGGAAAGTGACATCCATAGATAGATAAAACACTCCGTCTCCTTGCGGATCCAGCGCCCGGTATTTACCGACCAGGAAGCTTTCTTGCCCCAGCAGCAGCTGGAAAATCCACACTCCTGGGGCATCCTTCCCAGGCATTGGTTCGTGGACGGCGAGCCTCCCAGAACTGGCCCAGGTCGGCAAAGTGCAGTCAGGCGGGGCGGGAATCGGTGGCTCAGACACCCGGGTCAGTGCAGCCTCCCCAGGAAGGACTTGGACTCCGGGACTCCATACTAGTCCGTGTCTATTTCTGGTCGCTCCGCAAGGTCCTACTTGGAGAAGGCGGGGGGCGTGGCCCACGTGAGCCAGAACCAATGGGGAGGGAGGCCGGGGCGCGGGCCCCTCCCCCAGACGTGACGCAAAACCCCCGGACAGAGGCTTCGCAGCCCGGGCCCCAGTCCCTGCAGTGGCTGTAACAAAACCCAGACCCCCAGGTCCCGGCCAATGGAGGCGATTTAGACTGGAGTGGGACCGCGTCTGTCAAAAGCCCGACTCGGCAGCAGAGGCAGAGTCCAGAAGGAGAACTGGAGCCGCCGCGCTGCCTCCCCGCCCCCGCCGGGATTTATTGAGTATTTGGACTGGACAATTAAGTGGCCCTGATGATGTTACCAAGCCCGGTCACCTCCACCCCTTTCTCAGTCAAAGACATTTTGAATCTGGAGCAGCAGCAGCAGCACTTCCACGGTGCGCACTTGCAGGCGGACTTGGAGCACCACTTCCACTCGGCGCCCTGCATGCTGGCCGCAGCTGAGGGGACTCAATTTTCTGACGGTGGGGAGGAGGACGAGGAAGAAGAGGGCGAGAAATTGTCCTATTTGAACTCACTAACCGCAACCGACGGCCACGGGGATTCGGGGCTCTGTCCCCAGAGCTATGTTCACACAGTCCTACGAGACTCGTGCAGCAGGCCGAAGGAACATGAAGAGGAGCCCGAGGTCGTGAGGGACCGGAGCCAAAGTGAGTAGAGGGGTAAAGGAAACGCACCCGCACACCTGGAGCAATAGTGGAGCGCCCGAAACCTTGCCAGCATGGCTGTATGCCTGTTTAACCTTTGGCTGGGGTCGTGCCTCCTCCCTGGTCAACGACAGTTCCACAGAGTGCAGGTACCTGCAAGGGAGCTGGGGTGGAGAGAGACGGAGGTGACCCTGACAACTACTCCCGCAGAAGGGCGAGACGACGCAGCCCCCAAGGGAAGGGAAAGTGCGCATTGCTGCCTTGATGCAGATGGGCGACATGGGCTCAGAGGCTGGGTCTTAATTTACAATATTTTTGCTCTTACCTCCAAAAAAACCGGGTATTCCCCAAGCAGTAGAAACCTGAATCTTATTCGCTTTCTCTTAGGCCAGGGTAGCCACCCCTTTTCCCAAAAGACAACCCAAGCAAGTTGTGTCTCTAGCGTCCGTCCCAGGACGTAGAACTTCGGTAGAGACCAGCTGGGTGGTTTCCTCGCTTTCGTGCTTGAAGCTCAGCGTCCTTGAACCCAGGGCACCTGGCAGCTAAGGGGAGGGGATGGTAGGAGAGTGCGTGTGAACGCAGTCTATTCCACGCGACCATGGCTCTCACACCCCTGAGGCGCTGGCCTTTTTTGAAAATTCGTGACGTTTTGCTTTGTGTCCCAGTCTGTGGGGCCGAATAGGAAACGCGCCGAACTAGTGTCTGAGATCCTGGCTGCTCACATCAGAGGGGAGGTGAATTGGATAGGGAGACGGGATAGCTGAATAAAGCTCCCAAGGAAGTGTACCTTAGGGGACAGAGTCAAAGAATCTCTTTTTTCCCCAAAAGGAGGTTTGATGCGGCAGAGTTCAAGGCCTATCTATGCTCTGACAGCTCCCGGGGCTTAAAATTGACACGAAACTGTCTAAAATCAAACTTCTTTTTCTCTCTAAAGTCAAAATTAGTGTCATACACATTTGCATGTAGACGTTTATAAGCAAAAAAAAAAAAAAGTCTCTGGGCAATATACAAGCGTCACACTTCAAACAAAGATTTTCTCACAACCCATGCACATCAGGCCCCCTAATACCAACACGCCTCACACCTTCAGATATCCGTGGTGGAGTGGAAGGCAAATGAGTTTGCAAATACGGTAGTTAATATGTAGTTGCAAGCCTACATCCAGAAAATAGTCATTAGCACGTCGAGCCGCACATTTAATACAGGGTAATCTCTTCTCTCGCAGATGCTCAAGACCTAAATAAATGCGCACTAACTACCCCTCCCCACGGAACGTGCCTCCGCCGGCTGAGGGCGTTCTTTGGGTACTCAGTCTGTCGCAGGGTCCCAAAGCGCCAGGAGCCACAAACCTTCCAAAAAGTCCAGGCATTTACTACCTCACGCTCCGCGCCGCCACCAAAAGGGGCCACAGTGCTCCAGGACAGGAGCCGCGGTGAGGCCGGGAGCAGCTAAGGGACGCTGTTGTTTTGCTTCTTCCGCAGAAAGCTGCCAGCTGAAGAAGCCTCTAGAGGCGGCCGGAGACTGTAAGGCGGCGGAGGAGAGCGAAAGGCCGAAGCCGCGCAGCCGCCGGAAGCCCCGGGTCCTCTTCTCGCAAGCCCAGGTCTTCGAGCTGGAACGCAGGTTCAAGCAGCAGCGGTACCTATCGGCGCCCGAGCGCGAGCATCTCGCCAGCAGCCTGAAGCTCACGTCCACGCAGGTGAAAATCTGGTTCCAGAATCGCAGGTACAAGTGCAAGAGACAGCGGCAGGACAAGTCTCTGGAGCTGGGCGCACACGCTGCCCCGCCGCCGCCGCGCCGCGTGGCAGTACCGGTGCTGGTGCGGGACGGCAAACCGTGCGTCACGCCCAGCGCGCAGGCCTACGGCGCGCCCTACAGCGTGGGCGCCAGCGCCTACTCCTACAACAGCTTTCCTGCCTACGGCTATGGGAACTCGGCTGCGGCCGCAGCAGCCGCCGCAGCCGCTGCAGCGGCCTATAGCGGCAGCTACGGCTGTGCGTACCCGGCAGGCGGCGGCAGCGGCGGCACCGGCGCCTCCGCGGCGACCACCACCATGCAGCCCGCCTGCAGCGCGGCCGGAGGCGGCCCCTTTGTGAACGTGAGCAACCTGGGAGGCTTTGGCGGCGGCGGCGGGGCACAGCCCTTGCACCAGGGTGCTGCAGTCGGGGCCGCGTGCGCACAGGGCACCTTGCAGGGCATCCGAGCCTGGTAGGAACGGTGCAGGTCACGCGGCGGGCGCCCCACCTCAGCCTGGCGCCACGGGACTGAAGCGCGAGAAAGGCCGGACCCAAGGGCCAGGTCTCCACGTTAAAAAAAATACACGTCTTGCTCCCCAGGCTTCCGGATCGCAGCTCACTAGAGACCCGGAGAAGGGGGCTCAGGGCGAGGAGGATGCCTGGGTCCGGTCTCCAGGACTGTCTCTGAGGCAGAAACGCGGGCTGGGCTCTGGGGAGGACGATGGCTCCCAGGGGAGTGCAGGAGGCTGGCCAGTTCTTCCAGAGCGAGAAGGGCTTCTCTCCCTCGGCCTTCCCTCGGCCTCCGCGAAGCCTTGGTGGGGAACCCAAAGACAAAAGTTTAAAAAGCATGAAGGAGAGAAAAATGAGGGTCGTGGCTTGAGAAATACCAGGCCCTGCCGATCCTCTCCCCTCTTTGCGCACCCGGAGCGCCACGCCACAGTCGATTTTCGCTCCTCAACCGCCTCCCCTCCGCGGCGGATACCTCGGGCGGGACTCCAGATTGCCAGAGGACACAGGACTCTGCGAGGAAAACCAGCCCAGCGAAATCATAATGGGGGGGACCTGAACAAATCTGGGACCTGGTGGGCCACCGGAGGTGTTACCGGGTTTCCTTTCCCCCGTATTCTGTATCCAGCACACATTATCTCTATATATAGCTATATCCACACACCGTGTACACACCCGCTGCCATACACTACAGGAGTCAATAAACAAGGTGCAATATTTCCAAACCGCTGGCCGACTACAGGCTCTGTTTAGACCCAAAGATTGGGGAAGGATCTTTTAAATAGGGCGGGAAGGGAAGGAAAAGGTGCGAGGGGGAAGTCAGTCCTCCTTGGGCGGTCACAGGCCTTGTCTCCCCTGAGCCAGGCCTCAGGCTGCAAGTCTGGTCTCTTCGTGGCTTTGTTCATTCATTTCTCTTTACTTTTGTGGGGCTTTGCAATCCCCCCAGATTTTACGAAGATGTTTGGACTCGCTGTCTGGACCCGCGTACAATCTAGGCTTAGACTCTGTCCCACCTTGAGGGTCTCCAGGAAAGGGAAACCTCGCCCCCAGGACCAACCATAGGCGGCGCGAAGGCGGTTCCTTCTTCAGCTACCGCCCTGCCTTCCAGCGCGCCCGGAGGCGCTGCTCCGAGCCCCGCCGTGGCCTGCTCTCCCCCTCGGCCGCCCTCCCTTCTCCCCCGGCGGCCGCGGCTTTATGCGGCTCCTTGTCACTTGCGGAGAATGGCTGTGCGAGGCCTGTGCTGCCACACGGCCGATTGTGAGCGTGCCAAGGCGGGTGAATGGGGAGGCCTCAGAGCGCCGCGCCATTGTGGGGCCGGGCCTCGCTGAAAGGCGGCTCCGGGCCGGGAAGGTGCGGAAAGAATGGCTTTTTATTGGAGTCCCGAACAAAAGGTGTGGTAGGAAGGCGAGGTCCCCTGCGCGAACAAAAACCCCAGCGCGTCGGATTGACGTCCCCCCCGAGCTCCCCATTGCTTCTCAGAGCGGGGGCTTTGTGCTGCAGTCTGTTCAACAGAGGGACGGAGAAATGCGCGGGGGTTTTATTCCACACTTTTTGTGCACTGGGGGAGGGGGCGGCAAGGGGGACGGGGACTGGGCGGGCAGCAAGGAGGGGCGCGTTGATTAGGCCCGGCCGGCTGGGGCGCCCAGACGTTCAGCGGGAGTCGGCGGCCTGAATGCAGGGTCATTATTGCTACAAGTTTAGCAATTTCGCCCTTACAGGAGGGGGTGGGGCTGCTAGGTTGCCGCGGGGCCGCCCGGCTGGGGAGCTAGAAAGACGCGAGAAGGAAGAAGAAAAAGGAGGAGGGGAGGGAAGCAGGCCGGCAGGCAAGGGAGCCCCCCCACCCCAAGCCCTCTGACCGCCCAGGATGCGACTTGGACTCATCCAAAAGGCGGGAGGCTGGAGAAGCGGCGCTCGGGGGGCAAAGACCCTCCCTCCACTCGCCTCTCAATGCAGCAGAAAGACCTGGGAGCCGAGCGCGAATTAGTGCACCAGACTGCTGGTTCCTGAGCTCCTCACCGCCAGGTCCTTTCTCTTCCACGTGGCCCTCGAGCTGGGACACAGCCTACCAACACCGCCACCATGCACCCCAAGCCCCCTTCCTAGCAAGCTCCTCTCCTGGTGCCATTATCTTCCCAAGGGTTGCTTAGCCGAAGGACTAGAGAGGGAATTCTTGGTTGCATACCGCTCCTCACTGTCTACAGCTGCGAAAGACTCATCCATTCATTCATCCATTCAACTATGTATACTGAGCGCCTACTTTATATAAGCCTGAGACAGCAAAGCGCTGTTTGGACGGGCTTCCTTTTTGTCATTCAGGAATCCACTTAAATGGAATCTCAACAGGCTTTCCCTGACCACCTACTCTAAAGGATCCCCACTCCCAGCTGGGGATGTTCAGATGCTGAGGATGGTGAGGAACAAAACCAGTGTCCACAGACTGATGGAGTTTATTTTCAGATGTGTGTAGGGAGAGAGAACAGTCAAAATAAATGTAAAAATAGATGAATTCTAAAAAGGAAATAGAACACAATGCTGGGAGTGGGTATCCTTTGGAGTAGGTGGTCAGGGAAAGCCTGTTGAGATTCCATTCAAGTGGATTCCTGAATGACAAAAAGGAAGCCCGTCCAAACAGCGCTTTGCTGTCTCCAGCTTCATGGAAGCCCTTCCGAACATGCCCCCCTCTGCCTGGAATGCCTTTCCACCCTCATCCTTCTGGCGAACTCTTGTTCCTCCTTCAAGGCCAAGCTTCTTTCCTGAACCACCCAAGTAGAGGTAATCATTCCCTCATTTGTGCCACCAGAGTGTTAGGTACTTTCCAATATTATAACATGGTGTCATGCAAAGATTTATTTGTCTCTCTCCCTTCACATGAGGTCATGGAAGGCCAGGGTGGCATCTTTTCCCTCTGGAACAGATACCATAGTAGGAGCTCATGGGACCAGGAGGGCTGGGGGATACCTTCCAGGCCCCTTCCCAGTCCCTTCCCTGGTGCTGTTGAGCTGCAGCCTTGGGTGCTGGCTGCAAGGGAAATGCTAAGCCAGATCCTTGGCTCCCTTAGGCCTAGCCAGGACATTTGGTAACCCATCTGATCCCAGTAGAAGGTCTTGCCTTCTCCACCCCATGATGTCACTTAGGGACATGGCTTCCCCACCTCCCTGGGATGTTGTACCTTACCCTACAGCTCAAAACCTAGGATAGGAGGCTGAGTGAGAACTTAGTGAAGACTTTGACAGCAGGACACAATGTTTGGGAGTTGCAGAGGACTTGGAGATAAGGAAAAGATAAGGTACTCAGGCTGGTGGGGATGGAAAACTGGGACGTATGAGATAAATCCAGGTTTTGCATCTCGGACCCAATTCGACTTCTGCATTCACCAGGTGCAGAGAATAGTAGCTGAGCAAGATCCTGGTCGGGGCTCTGCCAGTGCTCACTCCCCAGGCAGGATTTCAGCACCTGCACTCTAGCAGCTGAAGTCTCTGAGAACTGCAGCTCTCACTCCCCAGAGGGTTTCCTAAGTAAGCAACTACTTTTTCTCCAATCTAGTTCCTTATCCTGCTGGGCCTTGGCCTCTCAATGCTCCCAGCACCAGATCCTCACTTTACTTGCCTGCTTCCTCCCGGCCCACGTTGGTCTTCCTTCATTCTGCATCCTCTCCTGTTCTGGAAGAGAGATGTGTGAGCCTCATAGAGGAAACAGAGCTGGTTCTGAGGTTTGGCTTCCGGGAGGTTTGCGTGTCTCGAGATACTTAAAGCCAGTCTGGAGCAGCCCACTCCCTACCCTTCTCCAGAGCCTGCAGTCTCCAGGTATAAACAGCTCCCATCACTTCATGGAAGGATTTCTGTATTGCTCATTGCTGGGGTTCCAGGGCCACTGGAGAGTGAAAAGTCTTGACCAACATAGCTATTTCTTCCTTGGGCTCCCTCCCCAGGGGAAAAGACCCCCCTCCCAGGACTGCTGCTTCATTAGAATGTCCTGTGAGTCAGGAGGAATTATAAAATTCAGGTAGGCCTTTTAGTCACCCTTGGGACTTTGAGCAGGCCAAGTAAGTTGTTCCTCTGGTTTTTGAGCTCTAGGGTGGAGAGAAGAGTGAATTGTATGATTTCAGGAGTCACTTTTGACCCAAACTCTCCTTGCTTGCTCCCCTGGATGAATGTATAACCCCTTCAGACGAGTGACTTGTGCTACACTAGGCTGTGGAGTAGGTTCTAGAGGGTACTTTTTTCTGCAAAGTCTAATTTTGAGGAGTTAAGAGGATGGAATCTGGAATCAGACTGCCTCATTTTAATCTCAGAGCCACCACAACCAGCAGTAAAGAACTTAAGTTAGAAATACTCTGAACCTGTTTCCTCCTCTATTAAATGGGTATGCTTCTAGTGCCTCTTAGGCTTTTTTTAAAAAACCTACAGTGAAATTCACAAATATTAACTGTACAACTCAATTAATATTTGTATATGTAAACGCTTGTGTACCAGTATGCCAGTGCCTTGACAATGAAAATGAAATGAGATGATTCATATAAAAGTAGCTTAGCACACAGCCTGGTACTCATCAAGTACTGCATCAATGGCATAGCCAGGCCGGTGCTAGGCGGTGCGTATGCTGAGAGCCCTGGACTCTATCCTGTCCTTGAGACACTCCCAGGCCCACTGGGTGAAGGTCGGGAGAGCGGGGGTCTCCTGAGGATTCGGAACCACTATGCTGCAGGTGCACGTCCTGACAGAGACCCGGAGAGCCACTGCGGGTTAGCCTCAGGCAGGTGGTGCCTGGGCGAGGCCTGCCGGGCCCTGGGGAACTCGACTGAAGGGGAAGGTGAAAAGAACAGTCCAGGCGAAGCCGCGAGTCCCCTCTAGCCCATCACTGCGAGGAAGAAAAGGTTGAGAGGGGAAATCCAGTCCCCCCATGAAGGGCTTCTCCGGGTGCCTGCGGGAGCCGCCACGCTGTCCCGGGCGGCGCATCTCTGCCTGGGTGGGGCTGGGTGGGCGGGCGCTTCCCGGGAGAATTGCGCGTGCGGGAGGCGGGGTGGCTCGAGGCCTCCGCGGCAGCGGCCTCCGCCTTCGCTTCACGGTTCAGGCCGCCAGAGGGGACTTCCCGGGAGCCTTCTGCCGACTGGAAAGCCCGAGGCGCGGAAGGACTGCGATTGTCCCTGACTGGACAGAGTTCAGTGCTCCGGCGGGGCGGGCGCAGCCTGGCGCCTCCGCCCAGGGGAAGGGTCCTCTGAACCGCCGGGCGCAGCGCAGGTGCGGCGGGGCGGGACGCGCAGGGGCCGAGGGCGGCCTCCCAGGCCCGCCTGGGCGTCGGAGCCCGCTGGGCAGGGAGTGCACTGGAGAGCCCCGAGCCCGGGACAGCCTAGCCAACTCTTGGGCTGAGAGCCCAGACTGGAAGAGCCAGCCATCCTGACCGTCGCACCGGGGCCTGGAGCCAGGTAGGACATCCCGGGTGGGGTTAGGGGAGTCCATAGGCCTCTGTAGGAAGTCCTGGGGGGCGGCAGGGGAAGGGGGTACGGCTCTCAAAACTACATTTGCTTTGTTGAAAGGACGCTGTCTCCCCAGCCTAGACTGTGAGACTGTTGATAGATTAATAACAGCAAAGTTTTCTAAAGGGGAGTTTAGTAAACTTCTTATTGAAGCGTGAGATACAGAAAAGCGTAAGTGCACAGCGCTCAATCTTTATAAACTGGACACACCCATGCTACTAACAGCCAGGTGAAGAAACAGAGCATTGCCAGTCCCCAGAAAGTCCCCTCAAGCCCCCTTCTTGTCACCACCACAGCCAGCTGCCAAGGGCAACAATCACTATCCTGACTTCTAACAGTATAGGTTAGTTTTGTCCGTTTTGGGAACACTGTATAATGGAACCATGTAGCATATACTCTTACGTGCCTGGCTTCTTTCATTTGTGAGATTTCTCCATATTGCTGTGTGTAATTATAGGTCGTTCATTTTAACTAGTGTATTCCATTGTGAGACTATACCACAATTAATTTATCCATTCAGCTCTTCACAGGCACTTGGATAGTTTCTTGTTTTCAGCTATTGTGACTACTGCTACTACGAATATTCTAGAACAGTGGGCAGTAGAATACCTGTGCTGTCCAATATAGTAGCCACTAGTCACATGTGGTTTTTGAGCACTTGAAATGTGACAAGTGTAACTCAGGAACTGAATTTTTAATTTTCTAAAATTATAATTAAATATAAATAACCACATGTGGCTAGAGCTACTGTGTTGGACAGCACAGTTCTAGTTCACCTTTTGGTGACTATAATACACATTTCTATTTGGTATATACCTAGGAGTACAACCCCTATCTCATAGATATGAATATCCACTTTAACAGATCTTACAAAGCAGTTTTCCACAATTGGTTACACCAGTTTACATTCCCACCAGCAGTAGTACCACATGGGCCCCAGTACTTAGTATTTTTATTTCATTTCTCCTTTCATTTTAGCCATTCTGGTAAGCATGTAGTTAAGAGGCTTTTGTTCACTTTTGTGTAAAGTTGTGAAATTGCCATTTAATCATCATAAAGATGATGATGATGATGATGATGATACTTGGGGGTTTTCTCGGAGACCCAGAGATGCTACATGAATGTAAAAAGCCCACCCTTTTCATCAGCCCATCCCTGCAGTCAAACCTCCCACCCAAGCAGCTTCCTCCCTAAGGAGCTGGGCCTAGGGCATCAGCGGGACTGGAGGGAAGAGGCCGTGTGCTTGGAGGTTATCCATCCCCCACCACTCTTGTTACTTTATGCCTTCTTAAAACCAGTGTTGCTTTTCCTTTACTGTTACTTATGGGAATGTCTCACCAGAGGAGATGATGAGCTTGCTTGGCAGGCTGCAACCAGGGCAGAGAAACCAGGTTTTGTTCTGGCTGCAGTTTTAGTTTGTGGCTTGGGCCTGCCGTGTACAAGACAGCATTAACAATCTGTGGGTGTGCTACCTCCCTGGCTTGCTGAGAAGCAGACTCAACCCTGCTGAGGCAGCTGAGGACTTCCTACTGTGTGTCTCAGTGTATGTTGCTTTGTAGACATTCTCTGCACTCCTCAGAATAACCACGTGAGTTAAGTGTTCCTTGTTTACACATGAAGAAACTGAGGCTCAGAGAGGTTAAGTCACACCCCCCAAGGCCCACAGCTAATAAACAGTAGCAATAACCCAGTAGGACTTTTCACCCAATGCCACTGAGAACATTTCTGATGTTTTCTACCTCTCTTCCCTGGGTAAACAGAGCCCTGACTGGTGCAGGGCTCTTGAAATTCTGGATCAAATTGATGCCCTCTGCTTTGTCTCCCTTTGGACAGACCTAGACTGATCACTGACCACTTGTATGTTGTCAGTCAAGCAAAGGAAGTGTTGGTTACATTGTAATACCGGTGGAATTCACTTTGTGTGACACAGAAGTTCTTGAAAAGTTATGTGCAAAGAGCTTTTTGCCTGGGGATAGGGAGAAAAACTGAGCACATTTTAAACTCTTCACTGGAATTTGTTGCTTAAAAGTATCCCAAAGTAAGTTATTTTGTAAAGTGAAGGATCTCTTTGAAATATGAATAATAACCTCCTATTTGTCTTTTAAGTTTATGATTTCAAGTCATAAAAAAGAGTGAGAACAACTCAAAATTATATTTCATACATGTTTCTTGGTTCATTGAGAAGGGTTTCATGAAAGTTTCACCTGGACCACATTGAAAGTGAGGTCTCTGGGAGAGACACAGGTTGTTCTCAATCCAGATGACAAGTAACTAAAAACCCATCACCCCCCCCCCCACCCCTGTGGCTACTGGTGGATTCAGGCTTAGCTTATGTGTGTTTTGCAGTCCTTGATCACATGGTGAGCCTCTCATAAAGGGGCCTCAAGAGTCAAATGGATTATTAGATTAGATGACCTTTTAAGTCCCTTCCAGCCCTGAGATCCTTTAAATTAAATTTGCTACATGCCTATATATTCAGCTATAGATTTCAGAGTGGTATCACCAAAGTGCAACCCTTTCTGATGCTGACTTCTGTCTGCAGTGTCCTAGGCACTGCCGGATACCTCCTGGACACCACCCATGGGAGAACCACTCCCCTCTCCACTCCATCCATAAGTGTTAGAAAGTGTCTCATGTTCATGTGGAGTTCTGCCTTCCTGCAGCTTCCATCAGTGGCTCCCCCTGTTCCCGCGGATGTCTGCTCCTGCATACCAACTTTTCACATATTTAAAGCCAGCCATTGAATTCTGTGTACGCCTTCTCTTCAGGTGAGCTAACCTCAGTTTCTTTGACTGTCCTCAGTCTCTTGGCCATTTTTCAGTAGGCATTCTCCTGCCACCCTGTTTCTTCTGTGCCTGGGCTGTCTACTGCACTCCTCACAGGAGGCCCCTCCTTCCTACGCCTTTGAACACGTCCATCTATCCTCCCCCACTCTTCTGAGAAGACTGAGGCCAATATGGAGGCTCACCCCTGTGCGCCCTGCTCTCCTCAATTTAGGTTTATATTCCTTAATCTTCAGAGGAATAAGTACCATTCTTCTCTCTAAAGGTAAACTTGTCTTTAAAGTCTAGATAAAATTTCTTTCCTACTTCTAGAAATAATGCTTCTAAATTTTAAGTTTTGAGGTCCCCCTACCCTGCAATTTAATATTCTCTACCATTTACTTCTTTTTACCCTCAACCATGGAGTGAGCTCCCCATATTATCTCTTGGCACTTGTGCCCCTTCCTCAAATACCTTTCTCCCTTTTCCAGTCAGATTTCTGGGTATTTCACCAGCTCTTTGCCTTTCCCCAGCTTAAGTGATGCTTATTTCCTAAGTGGTGAATATGGGTGTCCAGATGGAAGTTACCTTTTTTGGCCATCTGGTTCAACTCTGCCCCATGCCAGAGTCCCCTCTCCAGCTCTCCTGAGGGGTCATTGTCCTGCTCCTCCCTCTAGTTATCTAAGGCTCATTCTTTAAGGTCAGCATTGGTCAAATGACTTCTCCTCAGGGTTGTCCTTTTATTAGTTCTCTTCAACGTTTGTCATAAAGACTTTTCTGCAAAGCCTTACTGTGGTTTTGACATCCCATACTTCCCTGGTCATTTCCTTTCACAAAGAGTAGCTGCTCAGTCTTCCTTCTCCATCCCTGCTTTAATGGAACCCTCCAAGTCTCAGTGACTTTTCTACACTCTTGCTGTCCTAAAGCTACTCATTGTACAGTGTCAACTATCACTTTTATACAAAGGGCCGCTGAATCTACAGCTTTAGCCTTGGTTTCCTTCTAATGTCATTCTATCTATATGTCCATTGTCATCTCAAGGTCATCACCATTCCCTGAAACTACTCACATTCAACTTCTGCCTATGGCACTGCCTTGCCTTGCTTTCTTCCCTTTGTTTGGAACTAATCAGTCAAGAAATTATTTCCATGAGTGTCTCTCTTCACTTAGAGCAGAAGAAATGGGAGAACTAACACTGACTGGGCATTGCAGGCTCTGGGCTCTGCATATCCTGACACATGTCATGCTAGAACCATCCCGAAAAGTAAGTGCCATTATCACCATATTACAGATTGAGAAATCAAATTTTGAGAATATAAACACCTTGTTCAATGACACACGGCTCTGGAACCACAAATCAAGGTCTATCTGATTCTAAAGCTTAAGCACTTTATTGCAACAGTCTTCTAACTTGTCCCCTTGGCTCACATGTATCGCTGATAAACACCATCCTTATACAGGCACCAGATTCATTTTCTCCAAATACCTCTTGCTCAAAAGTATGTGCAGTTTTTCAACCATAGTATGGCTCTTCAACTGTGCATGGGATCAAATATACACTCCAGACCACTAGTGAACCCCTGTTACTTTGCCTAGTCAACCAAGTTTCTCGTTATTTTTTTGATGATCTACCTGCTCTCCTTACCATCCCTCTCCCCCCACTCCTTTATCTACCATGGTCATTCCTGGAGAAACCTCTCAGTTCTTCCCAGTCTAACTCCTACCTTCAAGTCCTTCCTAATCATGAAGTCTTTTCCAGCCAGCATAGCCCACAGCAATCACACATTTTCTGAATGCAGATGGAATAGCCTCACCTGCAAAATTTAGACCTTGATCCAAATAGTCTTGTTTATTGACTCATTATTTCCAGTCACAATTAGAAAGTAGGCTTCTTGAGGGTAAGAATCTCTCCCCTCCCCTTTTTTTTAAGAAACAGGGTCTTCCTTCATCACGCAGGCTGGGATGCAGTGATATGATCATAGCTCATTGTAATCTCCAACTCCTGGGCCCAAGTGATTCTCCTGCCTCAGCCTCATCCTCCTGCCTCAACCTCCTGAGTAGCTGGGACTATAGGAGGGTGTCACCATGCTTCGTTAATTTTTTAATTTTTTTGGTAGAGACAGGATCTTGCTATATTGTCCAGGCTGGTCTGGAACGCCTGACCTCAAGCAATGCCCGCACCTTGCCCTCCCAAAATGCTGGGATTAGGGCATGAGCCACTTCACCAACTCAAGGATCATGTTTTTTGCTTCCTTTGTATTACTCTCAGAGATGGATATAAATGAAATGATTTAGGAGAAAACAGTTAGAAAAGTATTAAGTGCAATATAAAGTATATTCTTCTTAATATTACTAATGTTATAAACACGGCAGAACTTATTGTCTGATTGGAATTGCGTACGGGTTCAGCAAATGAAAAACACTTGAGGGATTCAATAAAGAAGACAGACCAGGGTTCCTTGTCTGTCCCTTGAACCCTTGTCTTACTCCTCCAGCTTTCTTTCAGCACTGTAGTACTGTGCCCAGCATGGGCTGGATGTTCAACAAAAGAATGAACAACATGAGATGTGACTTGGAGTGAATGTTGGTGTCGTCCCATGTTTCTGATTCCTTTGGGATTCCTTTCCTGCTTCCCTGGGTGGAATCAGAGAGTGTCAGAGCTAGAAGGGATCCATCCAACCTCCCCATTTTAAAGATGAGAAAATGATCCCAGAGAGAACATCTGTCCCCAGCTCACCTGGCCTCACAGTGGTCTGCATCTTCTGAAGTCCAACCCAGTTTTTTCCTCCACTACCTTTCACTACCTCCCTCTTTCCAAGTTTCTGTCCCTGTACCGATCCCCAGCCCTTCTTCCTCTCTGGCAAGTTTCCTTTCCCACATCCCCTCTCAGCTCTGCACTCTGCATGCCCCCAACTGTGTTTAATGTTGCACACAGTGCTCCTGGGAATGTAAACCAAAAGTACCTCTGAGGTTGTGAACATACACACTTTTATTAAACATGTGACTCTTTGGGAGGAACACAGCCTCCACCAGGAAATTGCAATTCAGAATCTCTTCAGGGGCTTTCTCTAGGACTCAAATGCCCTCTCAGGGTCTCCTCAGGCCCAGAAACATAGTGGGGTTTTATGATAACAAACCATAGTCTAACTGCTTAAAATATAAGGCAGTATACTAGACATTCTAGAAGGCTCAGAGCAATTCTAGAACTTCAGATCATAGTAGCTCCATTTTACAGACGAGAAAACTGAGACTCAGAGATGAAGCAACTTGCTCAAGGTCACACAGCTAATATCAGAACAGATTAAACTGATGTATTTGGCTCCTACAGAAGACTCTTTGAGACACACTGACCAACTGTCAGCCGCTTCAATTGAATGCCCATTTCCTGCTCAATAGCTGCTCTTGGTGATGTCTCTTAGCCCCCATACCTTGACTCAATGATCCCATCTGTTTAGCATGCCCTGAGTGCTGAGAAGCAGTCAGATGCCCACCCTGCGCCCTCTAGTGGCCATGAGGAGATGCACAACTCTTTCTGGCACTGTCTCCGGACCTCTGTCAGCACCCTCTGGTGTTGGCCAAGGACCCAAGGACATACAGACTCAGGCTTCAAAAGGGCACAAGTCTCCCAGGCTTCTTTGGATAGTTCCTTGAGGAAATTCGTGGGTTTTCTGGGTCCTCCACTCCTGCGAGTCCTTAAAGGAAGACCCACTCATGCCTGACAGTGACCAAGATCAGATAAGAGAGGAACTTGGCAATAGCCCCAAATTCCTTTTCAGGGAGTCAGCAAGAACATCTGACTCAGAGTCTTTATAGCTGATGTCTATTCTTAGCTTCCATAGTCCTTTGTTCCTTGACACACATCTATACCTTGTATTGTACTAAGTTCCAAATTTTACTTATTTATGTGACCTTGAGTAGGTCTCTTAATCTCTCTGAGCAATAGTGTCCTCATCTGAAAACAGAGTGAAAATCTGTCTCACTTACACTATAGGGATGTGATGAGGATGAAGCCAGAGAACAGATGTAAAATGGGGTGTAGTTCATCCTCCTCGTCCATTGCCATCTGGGGGCAACAGAGCCCATGTGCAGACCAAGCCTCCAGAGCCGCCCAAGTATCACACTGTTCCTTTAGATGAATAAGCAAACTGCTCTGATCGGGTGCTGGGTCATGTAGAACCACTGGCACCTTTGAAAGAATTAGAAAAATTCTAATTTATCAAAGTGGACGTGGCTTTTGCCAGGTTCTTGGCTTGGTGGGTGGATATGGGTTTCTGTTGGGCTGGGCATTCTTGTTCAGTGAACAACTCACACAACCACACATGGCAGTTTTGGTGCCACATGCATCTATTAATCGTTCTCACTACCTCTTGAATAAGATGACACTAAATGGGTATTCTGGCTACATTTAAAGGACACCAAACAATCACTGTTTTAGGAAAAATTTTTCAGTAACTGGTGGCTTGGTCTCTACCTGGGGAGGAAAACCCAACCCTTGGAAAGCTTGATTTTCTTAGGCATGTGGCAAATATTGATTTTGTCACTGGCCCGACAGCCTAAAGAAGAATTTCTCCCTTAACCTTTAATGGACCATAATTCCTACAGCGGATTTAATCCTAAATCACTGAAAGAAGTGACTTACAGATGAAGACATAGGTTGTGGACAGTGAGGGATTTGAGACTTGCACTTTGAGAGCAAGTAAGAACCAAGTGCACTGGTGAAAGATGGCAGAGCTGGTGAGAGCAGGGCTGGAAGAGGCATGTTAGACTCTCTTTCCTTCTCTCTCCCTGATGTCAATCTCACTCGCCTTCCACGTCTCTCTCCTCTCATCTTCTCTCCCCATCTCTCTTCCCTCTCACCTCTGTCACTCTCCCTCTCCCTCTGTGTGTATCCATATTCCTTTTAAAATCTCTATTTGTCATTCATCTCTCTCTCCTTTTCCCTTCCCTCTTTCTTTTCTCTCTTCTCCTTTTATCCACTGACTTATAATATATTTAAAAATTAAAGAATATTCAATAGCTTTATGTATTTTGTTATTTATATTTAAAAATCAGACAACTTGAACCAGCCATAATTCTCTCATAAAATAGCAACTATATTAAATTGCTTTTTTATTTGTATATAAACCATTAGGATTTTTTTCTGTGCATTGGTGATCTTTGGTAGAGAAAAGTTCCCCCACCGTGGTTTGTACGATACTAGGGAAGAGGGAGGCCCCAAGAAGACACTCATCTGATTATTAGCATCGATCCCACTCGGCACACCAACAGCAAGGGAAGTTTAGGATTGTAGCACGTTCAAAGTGGATTCTCTAACCCAGGCGCCTTGCTCTGTTTCCAAGCTATGCCCCCTCCCCGCCCCACCCCCCAGAGAGAAAATGGAGTCCAGAGAAGTTGCATGATTTCTCCAAAGTCACACAAGCCAGTTCATGGCAAAACCTTGAGTAGAACCAATTTGTCAAACACAACACATATATAGCTCAGGATATATCATGTCCTCTTCCATAGAAGCTACAGGAATTCAAACAGCTTAGTAAGACTCAGTCACCCTTAAATGGAATTTACAACCTCCAGAGAGAAGATAGATCATTTAACCAACACTCATTTACCAAGTGGAGAAAATCGGATTCAACCCAAACCTCTATAGATTTCATGTCAAATTACACTCACGCACAATAGGTCACTCTAATGGAGGGTCAGGGATATGGGCCATCCACACAGAAGATGATCTGTTTTCCCTTCAGCACTTGGCACACACCCAGGCCTCGCTCACTGACATGTTAGACAACAGCTTGCCACAAACAGCTGCTCCTGTTACTGGGCGCCTTTCTGCCCCCTCTAAGTACCTTCTCCTGCAATAAGCCATGTGAGTCCTCTTCCCGGGTAGGCTGGCTCTGCAATTAGCAGGCAGTCTTGCTGACTGGCTCTTAGTTTAAGTCCTAAAATCCCAGAGCACTTCGTTTGTTCTTTTCCTTTTCTCTTCTTCTTCTTCCTTCTTCTTCCTCCTTCTTCTTTCTTCTTCTTTCTTCTTCTTTCTTATTTCTTCTTCTTTCTTCTTCTTTCTTCTTCACCTGTCACTTTCTGTACAGTTGAAAAAATATTTATGGGTCATTTACTATAGCCAAGCACTGGGCTGGCACTAGGAATAGACACAATTAGCCAGGGTCCCCATCCTCCAGTGGGGTATAGCGTCATTTCCCTCCCTCTGCAATGGGAAGTGATAACCTGGTGGTGCTATTGGTCCAACAGGAAGGGTTAGGACAGACTTCTGAGAGGAGGTGACAGTTGAGCCATGTCTTGAGGCATGAAGAGGAAGGAGTTGGCTGGGCTGAGTGAAGAAAAGGAAAACTAGGCTTGTAAAAGGCAAGTGGGAAGTTAGTGGGGGGGTTGAGGAGGGAGGAAGGGGGCAAGTCGTGCTTACTCGCTGCATCTCTGTGCAGTGTCCCCATGTGGACACCATCTCTCTGTGTTGAGGTAGAAATGCAGGTAGAAATACAGAAGTTTTGTTTGGACTCTACAACAGTTCGCTTTGGCTTTAAGACTTATGTTGGACAGAAAGACAAATACCACGTGATTTCACCTATATATGGAATCTAAAAAAGTTGAACTCATAGAAGCAGAGAATGGAATCGTGGTTACCAGGGGCTGGGGGAGAGGGGTGTGGAGGTGTTGGTCAAAGGATACAGAATTTCAGTTAAACAAGAGGAATAAGTTCAAGAGATCTAGTGTACAACATGGTGACTATAGTTGATAACAATGTGTTGTATACTCAAAATTTACTAAGAGGGTAGGTTTTAAGTGTTCTTGTAACAGATAAGTATGTGAGGTAATGGATATGTTAAAATTAGCTTGACTTAGCCATTGCACAAGATATATATATCAAAACATGTCATACATTATAAATATATATATACTTTTTATTTTCCAATTAAAAATAATTTTAAAAACTTATGTTGGAATAATAAGGGAAACTGTGCAAAGGAAGATATGAGAACTCTACCATCTGCTCAATTTTTCTGTGAATCTAAAAGTGTTCTAAAACGTAAAGTCTGATAATTTGTTAAAAGCCTTATGTTGGGTTGTTTAATGTGATTTGTTATCGTAGTTGTCGTGGAGAACACGGAAGTCCTTGGTGGTTGCGGCTGGAGCTGCCTTCCCTTGCCAGCCCTGCTTCTCCCTGCTCCTTCCCCACCTCAGTAAAAGATGCCAGCATCACCTGGTCGCACAGGGCAGACCTGGGCATCCTCCTGGTCCCTTCATCTCCCTCACCCCACATCTGGTCCACCACCTGGTGCTGTAATTGTATTTTCAGCTCTCTCTAGAACCCATCACCTTTTCCTCCCCTCTGTAAAGAGCCACATCATCTTTCTCCCAGCCCAGCTTCTTTAATGGCCTCTTTACTGGACATCCCACTTGTATGTGTTTGCTAAGGGTGTCATAACAAAGTGCCGCAGACTGGGTGGCTTCAACAACAGATATAACAAAGTGCCACAGACTGGGTGGCTTCAACAACAGATATTTATTTTCTGTTGCCCTGGCTAGAGTGCAGTGGTACAATTATAGCTCACTGCAATCTCAAACTCCTGGGCTCAAGCAATCCTCCCACCTTGGCCTCCCAAAGTGTTGAGATTTGGGCATGAGCCTCCCCATGTCTTAACATGGTCTTCCCTCTGTATGTATCTCTGTCCTGATCCCCTCTTCTTTTAAGGACACTAGTCATATTGGGACAGGGCCCATCCTAATGACCTCGCTTTGACTTACCCCTTTAAGACTCTATCTCCAAATACAGTCCCATTCTGAGGTACTGGGAATTCAGACTTCAACATGTGAATTTTAGGAGATGCAACTTAGCATATAACATGACTTCTGGTATGGCAGCCCTCTGAGCCATTCTTCACGCAGTCACCGAAGTGATGTTCTAAAAATTTAAGTCAGACTGAGTTATTTACCTGTTTAAAAGCCTTCAGTGACTGTCCTGTTTACTTAGGATGAAACCCAAGCTCTTCCCATGGCCTACAAGACACGGGCCACCCCACCTATGTCCCCGCACTCTCCGTGCCTGTCCCCTGCCTTCCACAGTGCAGCAGCAGGACCCTCCTCCTGTTGCTTAGATACCGCATGCTCTTCTCCGCTGTGCCCATTCTTCATCTGCCACCTCCTGCTTGCCCTTCAGTTCTCAGACGTGCCTTCCCTGAGCGTCTGGTCGTAGGTACCGTTACTCTCTGTGCCAGCTCCCAGTTCTTCCGCTTGACAGCTCGTATCACAATGTGATATTATGTTTTCTTGTTTACTTGTTTTGTGTGTCTCACCCACTAGACTGAAAACTTCCTGAGGACAAAGACCGTGTTTTGTTGACTCCTGTGTACTGAATGCTGGCATGGTGCCTGAGACAGAGAAAGCTCCCATCAAATATTCATTGAAAGAGTGAAAGAGTGACAGAATGAATGGGTAGCTTCAGCTTTGTGCCGCAGGTGATAGGAAGCTGAAGGTGGGTTTCTAGCGTGGTCAGGGTGCATCGTAGAGAGATCATTCTATCGGGTGGACGTGGGGCAGGGTAAGGGGCTGGTCCTGGATCAGAGAAACTAGTAGGGAAGCTATTGCAACAGTCCAAACAAGAGACAATGAAATACTGAATCAGGGTCCCAGAAGTGGGAAAGCAAAGGAGCTAGCATGTGTAGGATGTGATAGCTGGTCTGATGTCAGAGGTGCAGGAGAGGGGAGACTCCAGGATAACTCCCAAGGTTCTTGAACATGTGAGAAGGTGAATGGGGCTGTCTTTCATGGAGACTGGAAATACATGAAGATGTGTAGGAGAAGGGGAGGAACAGGTTGATGGGGGTAAACTTGTGGAACACCTCCTTTATCTCCCCACTACAAGCTTCCCCTTAAAGACAGAGACTGTGTTGAAGTTCCAGTTAACAAATGCCTTGCACATGTTAGGCCCACAGTAATCCCAGTTGAGGACAGTCCATGCAGGTCCTTGGTCACAAGCATGATACCAGTTGTGGAGACCCTCATGAGTGTCCTCGAGCCGGACACCCTGGGAATGTCAACGCTCCAAATTCCCCTGTCACTCACATCTCCCAGCCCTGCTCAACCGGTTCCATTCCTGATGGCCCCTTACCCTTTGCTTGTTTTCAACCCTGGCAGAAGCAAAGCAAGTTCCAAAGACACCGGCCAACTGGCGAGTGATGAGTGATTAGCCTTCAGCTTTAAAAGGCTGGGATGAGGGGCCTTCCAGTGCTGAGTGCAGTAACCCTAGCCCTTGGCTTGCTGTAATTCTAGACGGAGGTGCTCTAGGACTGGGCATGGCCAGGCAGTGTGGACAGACCTAGAGGTCCTCAGCTGGCCTGTGGGGAGAGAGTGCACCTCTCTGCAGTCAATTGAAAGCCTGAAATTAATGCTCAAATGGAGGTTAAATTAGATGCACCGGAATGACATGGGAGGATAAATGAACCTCATTACTAGGGCAGGCTCTCTGGAGGAGATGGGAGGCAGGCTCCGTGGCCACCCTTAGTCCCATTTTTGCTCCTCACCTAAAGTGAGATGCCGCATTGACAGATTCTCATTTCTTTTTTCTTCACTGTCTTTCTGCCAAATATACTACAGCTTTAGGCAAATAACTTAGTCTCTCTGAACCTCAGTTTCCTCATCAATAAAGTAGGTCAGAGTCTGTACCTCAAAGGGCTGTGGTGAGACTTAAATGAGCGGAAGGACTGAAAGGAATGACTGGCTCATAGCAGGACTTCCACATGTCAGTGGGCTCTGAGTCTAGGTGTTTAGCTCCTGCTAAAAGCCAGTTTCTGTTTCAGAAGTGCCAGAGCACTGGAGAAATGCAGTGAGCTCTGGGAAGTCTGTGGTTTACAGAGGGATCGTGCCTATGCGTTCATTTAAACTGTGCTCCAGGGGGTCAGCCTTTGAATCAAAGATTGTGTATAGCACAGGCATGATCAGCTACCGTTTAATCAAACATTCACTGCTAATACAGGGGCTTTTATTGTTTCTCATTAGCACCAGAGCATTGTAATGAGCGTAATAAATCATTAGATAGGCTTTCATTGGGGGAAAGATGTGGCTTCTTAATAAGCCCACTAGAAATGAGTTCTCAGCAGGAAGATGGCCTTGGAATTTGGAATCCTCTAAGGAGCATGTAGTAGTAGTTACTCACCTGTCAAATCAACTAGGGGGAAAAAATAATGAGTTCTTATCATTAAGATCAGTGGTATCCGAGATATGCGTGTTGGCTAGAAGAGTCTCCAGCCGTTCCCTGCCCTTGCATGGTAAGGTAAAAGAATCTGCTGGGCCCCATACATTCCACCTTTCTGATGGAATCTGAAGCTAGATTCTGAAATGGTCTTGTGTCCAGTCATGACGTCAAAAAAATCTGAGTTACACAAAGCCTGAAGGTTAATCTAATCCTTCCTCTAGATTAGGGGGTCCCCCTCAAGCAAACTTTTCATGCAAGGCATGCTTAGAGCACCTGGATGGACAGAGCTATAATTAGCTTTCAAAACAGATCGTTTTTGCATCTACTGGCTAATAAAAGTGTGTCTAAACATGTCTAAAATGTGGCAGATATTAACCTGAAACTTGTGTGAAGTTGTAGGGGGAGTAGGTAGCCCTCAACCACCCATAATGTTTGGCAGCTACCTATATCTACCAAAAAATAACCTAAAGGTTTGTACATAATTAAATTTGTTTAGGTCAGTTGGCAACAGCTACCATTAATATTAATATACAATAGGGCTAAGTGCTTTATTTGTATTATTTCATATAATCCTCAGAACAAATTTGTGAGGTAGGTTCCATTATTATTCCATTTTTTTTAACCAGGGAAAATGGGGCCCAGAGATCTTAATGCATTGCCCAGAGTCTCATAGCTATTAAGTAGTAGGTCAGGGTTTGAACCCAGGACTGGCTGGACCTAGAGACCTTGTGCTTTATCACTGCCCAATACTTCCTGAGAGCCTTTGAGGCTTTGCATTAGAATAACTTCCCCTCAAACAGGGTTAGTCTATAGTCTGGCTCTGCGGACAGCTACACCTTCTTCACCTCAGTGCCCACCTGCCTTCAGCCTGAGAGGGACCACCCCACAGTGATGCCCTCATCACAGATTCTGCCAGGAACCCCCTCCAGACTCTCCCTTCTCAGCAGTTTCTTTTTCCCTTGTTTTCTTCTCTCATCCTTCACGTTGACGCCTAGGGTCTCAGTGCTGGAACATCCAGTCCCCTGCCAGGGACACATAAATACACAAGGTCCCAGAGGTGCTTCTCCGGCCTGGCCCACATGCAGCCCAGATTGGACACTCACGCATGGGGTGACCCACTCAGTATCTAGACAGCTCTAGCCCCTCGGGACTCTTTCTTCTTATTGACCAGACAGTGCTATATTGTCACTTCATCCACTGGTCCTATTTCTGCCCCCTGGAGTCCACTCAGAAGCCCAATCCTGCTGTCACATGACAGCCCTTCAGGTGTGTTAGGATGGATTCATGTGTCCCTAAGGATGCTCCCTTTTGACCTGGGGATGTCAGATGCCTTGAGATAGAGCGTGGGATGTCCCCAGTCCCTGCAGTTCTCCCGATTGGAAGCTTTGGAACCTGAAATATCCTGGCCTCATAGGAATTTGTCCCATCCTTTGGGCAAACAGGTGTTTCCTGACTAGCTTTCCAGAGTCAAAGAGGAAGTTTCCCAGTTCTGCTACTGACTTTAAGTGACAATAAAATATGTCTGAGGGGAAAAAAAGAGGAAGCTACTAAAGCCCTCTTCCCTTTTATTATTATTTTTATTGAGGTATAACTTATATACAATTATTTATATAGTTCTTTTTTTTTGTCTTCTAAACTTTTAAGTACAGATACTCTTTTAAATTGTACAGTTTAGTGATTTTTAGTATATTCACAGAGTTGCACGATCACTACTACTACACTAATTATTTCTGGATAGAAACAATCCAGAATATTTCTATCACTCCATAAAGAAACCCCATATCCATTATCAGCTACTCCCTTTTATCCTTTCCCCAGCCCCTGACAACCACGAATCTACTTTCTGTCTCTAGGATTTGCTGACTGGGGACATTCCACGTAAATAGAATCATTCAGTGTCTGATATTTGTGACTGGCTTCTTTCACTGAGCATGTATTCAAGGCTCATTCATTTTGTAGCATGTGTCAGTTCTTCATTCCTTTTTATAGCTAAATAATATTCCATTGTATGGATATGCCACATTCTGTTTATCCGTCAGTTGGCAGGCATTTCAGCTATTTCTGCTTTATGACTATTTTGAATGATGGTCCTATGAACATTCGTGTGAACAAGCTTTTGTGTGAAAATATGTTTCCAGTTCTCTTGAGATATATTATAGTGAGAACTGGAATTGCTGTTGCACAGCTGTTAAGTGTGCATTTTGATGCATTCATGGCGAGTCCTTTTCATACTGAAAGGCTTCAGCCTGGGCTCAGGACTTGGATGAACAGTCAAGAGGGTTATGGGATCCAAGTCAGTTGGAAACCCAGCCCAATCCCTCCCAGACATTCTTTTTTCCCCTCTCCTTGGCTTTGAGGGATTTGATCGTCAAAAATGCCATCAATTTAATACCAATTCACAGGGCTGGGGCAGAGGAAGTAGTGGCAGGAAAGTTTCTTTTGACATTGATTGTAAGATACTTCCTGACTGTAAAGTGTTGAATTGTTTGTGTGTTGCAGGGAGGCAGTATTGCCTTTTAGACTCGGAGAGATTACATTCCGCCATAGATTTAAAGGTCACTCTCAGAGTCCAATCCAGTATTTTTATAAAGGAAGAAGGATTCCCTATAGATTAGACATCAGTAGGCAAGTTCTCACCGCCGGGCCAGCAGGGTTGAAGGCCCCAGAGAGACATGTTGTAGACACAGAGGTGGCAGCCAGGGCCGGGCTGTGGTCCATCTACTGAGCATCTCTCTCATTGGCCTCACCAGGGACATTGGTAGAGAGAGAAGGTACTCTGTGCTACATCAAACTCTAAAGATTAGAGATCTGCTGCTTAATTCTTCATACTGTGGTAAGCCTTTTTGTATAGCACAAAAAAATACACTAAGTTATTTTCCAGTGTATATCTCTGCTTTCCTCTTGCCATGGCAGAAAACTCAAAGAGGCATGGATTTTCCTTCCAATAATCTTATTGCTTCTTTTCCATTATGTTGTTATCTGCTTACATGTTGAGAGGAGCTATGGTTCGAGAGTGGAGCTCGTGGCCTTGGAAAAGTCACTTAATCCCTCTGAGCCTCCATTCTTTCACCCATTAAATGGGAATAGTAACAACAATAGCATCAGTAATGAAACCTAGCTGTCAGTGGGTGCGGGGGGAATGTGGTGTGATAAGTAAGCACTCAAGAAATGAGGATGTCGCTCTTCATTGCAGAAAGCACTGCCAGCATCCAGATCACCATAGGAAATAGGGTTGAGGGGAGTATTTTCAAAATTCTCCCCATTCCAGACAACTGTAATGAGTAAAATAAAGGCTGAGTCACTGACGCCTCCACCAGTTCATTCCTTGCCTCACCTGGGAATCTTTAATGACTTGAATGTTGTAGAGAACAACCACTAGGGGGCACACTTTCACCACCTGAAAGCCAGGGTCCTGTTTCCCCTTCTTACCAGCACAACTTCCCCTCCTAAAACTAGGTGAATATAAACCTAAGTATTACAGAAGCTTTCAGGTGAAGGGAAACCCAAGGTCACAGGCTCACAGATCCACCCTTTTATGCAGCTCCTGTCACTTGCCTCCTTTCCTCTTCTCTGCCTTGACTGGTTCACCAGTCAAGGAGGCAGTTCACCCCTTCTGCGGCAGCAGAGCTTCTATACTTACTCAGCCAGACATTCCCAGAAAGGAACTCCTTTCTTCCTTTGTGCTGCTAAATGTTATTTGTTGTTTCAAAGTATTGACTGAGGCTACTGTGGGGAGCTCTTTGGTTTGAAGTACGTTTTTCCTTGCTTTGACCCAATTCAGGGTGGCTGCCAAGATGAGAAACGGTATCCCTGTTTCTCTTAATCTACCAACTTTTTCATTGGTAGATTTAAGACCATTGACTTAAACTTAAGACCATGTAAATTGGTAGTTTAAGACCACTCCTTTTTAAAAAACTTTTTATTTGGGGGCATAGGGGGAATAAGTCAAACATTCTCAATCTACTATTGATGATACTTGTAGCTAAATCCTTGCTATGCTTCTCAGACTTAGAAGGCTCACCTGCTGATAAGTTTTCTAAGGAGTAGCAATTCTCAAACTTTAGTTTAAATAAAAACCATGCGGGGGCTCATGTTAAAAGACCAGATTCCATCACTTCATACCCATCAGCATGGCTATTATAAAAAAATAATAAAAGTGTTAGCAAGGATGTGGAAAAATTAGAACCCTTATATGTTGCTGGTGAGAATGTAAAATGATGTAGACACTGAGCAAAACAATGTGGTGGTTCCTCAAAAAACCAAACATATAGCTGGACATCTATATCATGTTGATTAAAGAAAAAAAATTAAACATAGAATTACCACACGATCTAGCAATTCCACTTGTAGATATATACCCAAAGGAATTGAAAGCAGGGAGTTAAATAGATATTTGTACATAGTGTTCATAGCAACATTATTCACAATAGCCAAAAGGTGGAAGCAACCCAATATCTATCAACAGATGAGTAGATAAACAGAATGTAGTATATGCATACAATGGAATATTATTTAGCCTTAAAAAGGATGGACTTCTGATACATGCTATGTCATAGATGAACCTTGAAAACATTATACAAGGTGAAATAAGCCAGGCACAAAAAGAACAAATATTGTATGACTCCACTTTTGGAGGTTCTTAGAATAGGCATAATCTTAGAGAAGGAAAGTAGCATAGTGATTACCAAGAACTTGGGGGAGAGGGCAATGGGAAGTTATTGTTTAGTGGGTACAGTTTCAGTTTGGGGAGATGAAAAAGTTCTGCAGATGGATGGTTATTATGGTTGCATAGCAATGTATATGTACTTAATGTCATTGAACTGTACACTTGAAAATAATTAAAAAGGTAAATTTTTATGTTATATATATTTTATATATAAAAAAATTTAAGTGTTGATTCCTGGATTTCACATTACTGATTCCACAGGTCTAGGATAAAGCCCAGAAACCTGCATTTTTAAGCCTCTGGGAGTTTTGATATAGGCAGACTTGGAGAAACAGTGAACTTCTGTGAGGGTAGCTGTTCGTGCTTTCCACAAGCCTGCATGGGGACCACCCACCACCAGGGGCCTTACAGTACAGACTGCTACCTCCAGCATGTAACAAGCCACTGAACCGCTCTGTGCCTCAGATCCTTCATCTATAAAATGGGCCTAATGATGCTGCCTACCTAATAGGGTCTTTGTGAAAATCAAAGACAGGTAAAGTGATTTTCAAAATTGTTATTTTTATAACAGGTGACTCAAGATTACTACTTCCCTTAAATGATTAGGGTTACCCACTGTCTGGTCCCTGAGACCTTATGCCCTAAGGGGATATCCAATAATCTGTCCAAGGATTACTCTAATGGCAGAGTCTACTTTTTTAAATGATCAACTTGTAAAGATTCTTAATGGCCAGTAAGCGAATGGCATTGAACAACTCATTCAGTGAAACAGGATTAGGAGTTTGAGGCATCTCCGCTTCTGCAAAGGCTTCAGTGGTGAGGGTCTTCTCCCATGAGAAACAATGATGTTCCCTAAAGGTGGGGGGGGTGTGTGATCTATCTCACAGTGTTCTAATGGATTTATTTTAAATTATTCAGATTTTTTTTAAACTTCCTGGAAGAATTCAAATTATGCTAACAAAGGAGTAGGATTTGTGGCAGAAGGTGAAGGAGGACTTTCATTTTTCACCCTATTTCCTTCTGAGCTATTTGTTTATTTTACATTGTGAGGCCCCGTTTTACTTTTGTAACTTAAAAAAGTTTTGTTTTTTTTTTTTAGTTAGTGTTGTAGGCATTATCTGTGGCAGTCCCCTCTCATTCAAGACAGCACTGGCAGTAAAAACACAAGTACCCACTCAAAATAATATCCTCATGTAATAAAATGTATGATGCTAACTTTGTAATTAGTAGTATTCAAAGCATGCACACAGCCATTCTCTCATTTAATCCAGGGCATGGCTTTGTGAAGTAGGAAGTATTTCACACATTTTACAGCTAAGAGACTAATGCACAAGAAATGCACGTCACTGTTGCCTAAGCAGCATCTTTCTTGCCTCCTTATCTTTGATAAGTCTTTGGTTCACTTTCCTGTAGTGTTTCTGGCATTTATATTAGCCTTATAATAAAATATGTTTACAATCCATTCATTCACAGATAAGCATCTCTAGCCTAAACTGCCCAAATTGAAAGGACTATTTGGACTTGAGATGGGCAGACCCAAGCAACCCTGGCCAGGTAGGAATGAGTGCCTAGTGCTGTTGATTGTTTATTGCCTCCCAAAGTTATCATAATAAAATTCCTAAAAGCAAAATATCTCATGCATATATATTTTAACAGAACCATGATTTTTTTTTTTTTCAGTCTGCTTGGCAGGGAGAAACCACATGAGATTTTTATTGTGCAAAGCTTCCTTTCACAGAAAGCTGAAATGTAAGGTAGTTTTTGAAGAGTTGTAAATGGCTGTTCCAATTTAGGCAGGGGACACCTCATCATCTGAGGCATTTGAGAGGAGATATTCCTGCCAGCAAGTCTGTGGCTTTTACTGATCAGGCAAGTATTTTTGATTTTGCTTGTTTGCACTGAATTGCAAATATTCATTTAGATATTTAGTTTTTAAATGTAGTCATCAGTGGCCAGAAGAAAATAAAAATGTATTTGAAGTTAATGCATTTTAAATCAGGACTAAGTCTCAGACAGCACTTATAAACCAAGGGTCTCACCATAACTGGCTAAATAATCTACAGGACCCAGTGCAAGATGAAAATGAAAGTCCCCTTGTTAAATAATTACTAGGAGTTTCAAGATTGCAACATCAGAGCATGAAGCCCGGGGCAGGGCCCTTTGCAAGTACATAGGTTGAATGTACATATGAATACATTCATATTCGTGATGCCAGCCCTGGGTCTCTCTTATATTTAATATTTAAAATTTCTATTTATTTGTTGGTTTGATTCATTGATTGATTGTAGTAAGGCATTAACATATTACAAATATTAAAAGGTACAAAAATAAGTCTCTAGCTCCCTTCCATATAGGAACCACTGTTACCAGTTTCTTCTAGAGATTTTTATTCCTTTATAAACATACATACGTGCGTACAATATATTATCTACCTTTCTTCAGGACACACACATACAAATAGTGCATACTTTACACATGGTCCTACATTTTGTTTTCTTAACAATATATCTTGGAGATAATTTCTTATCCCTACAGATAGTGTCTCCTTATTCTTTTCCATGGCTGCATAGTATTCCACTCTACCATGTGGACATAATGCAATGTATTTAACCAGTTCCCTTTGATGGATGTGCAGGTTGCTTCCAATTACCAAAAATACTGCAACAAAAATTCTTGCCTATCATTTTCCTACTTGAGTGACTGTTTCTGTGGAATTGTCAAGTCAAAAATTATTGTTTGTATTAAATTATGATAGACATTGCCAATTACCCTCTGAAGAGATTGTACTAATTTATAGCCCCACCAGTACAGAGTTATCAAACTTTTTGATCTTTGCCAATCCAGTGGTTGGGACACTGATTTATTGTAGTCCTAATTTCCATTTCTTTTATTATCAGTGAAGCTGAAAATCTTTTCAAGTGTTTAGGAATCAGTCTCTTCTGTTAACTGACTGTTTAGATTCTCATTATTTCTTTATTGTGTGTTTATTGATCTTTTTCTTATAATTTATATAAATGCTTTACCTATTAAGGAAATTAGTTCTTGGTTTGTGAGCATTGAAAATATTTCTCCCAGTTTGTTTTATCATTTTAACTTTGTTTTGCCATGCTAGTCTTTTTTAAATGTAGCTGAATTTATCAATTTTTCTTTTAGGGCTTCTGAATTTTGTACCATACTTAGATCTTCTCCATTCGCATGCTTTCTTCTAGTATTTCTTTGATTTTATTCTTACACATAAACCTTTGCTCCATTTGGAATTTATTTTAGTATAAAGTATGAAATAGGGATCTAGCTTTATTTTTTTCCAGATGGCTACATAATTGTCCTAGCAACATTTATTGAATAATTTACCTTTCCCCCACTGAAGTCCCATCTTTAGCAAATAGTAAGTTCCTATTTGTATTTATGTCTATTTTGGAACATTCTATTTCATTTACAGAAATGATTGAGCATAATGTATCAAAAAATTTTTTCTCTAAACCTCATTCCAGTTTGGGAAGTTGTCTTAGATATGATATGTGTCCAGAGCCACCCAATTCAACACAATAATCCTTGAGAGCCTAAAATTATCCTGATATTTAAGAACATGGATTTAGAAGTCAGACAGACCTGGGTTTCAATCCCAACTCCACTCTCCAGGACTATGTAACCTTGGGTGAGTTACTTATCTGATGCTTGGTTTCTTCATTTATAAAACAGAAATAAATCACTCTAGCCTGGGCAACAAAGCGAGACTCTTTCTCAAAAAAAAACCGAAATAAATGTAGAACGTCTCTCATTGAGTTGGTTGAGAAGTAAATGAATATAAAGTGCTGAGAACAGTGCCTGACACACAGTAAATTATTATTATTGTTGTTGTTGTTATGATTTACCACTAGGGTGACCAGCTCATGCCCGTTGCCCAGAAGTTTCCCTATTTTATCACCAAAAATCCCAAATCCTGGGAAATCCCTCAGTCCTGAGCAAACTGAGATGTTTGGTCACCCTAAGCCCTATTGTCATATGCAATGATTACAAATCTGTTTGGTTTTCCTCTATCAAAATCATACTACTCAGTCCCTATATTGATTAACTCAACATTTACAGAAATATCACAAAATGCAGGCTTCTCCATAAACATAAAATCCATGCTCTTATCTCATTCCAGCTGAGTGCTCCTTCCCAGGAATGGGAGACATTCTTTGGCCATCAGGGCCTAATCTAGGATTTCCTTTAGTTTCTACCTGAGCTAAGATCAAAGAGTCCCGCCCCCAAGAAGGGGAGGTGTTGGGAGAAGAGTGGGGTTGGGGGTCAAAACAGAGCTAGACAAAAACACAAGGCAGAGTGACTCCAGGACATTGGAGACGGGGAATACTTCGCTTCTAGAATTAAAAAAACAAAAACAAAACACCACAGAGCAATCGTCCCAGGACTCACTTGCGATCATAGCTCACTTCAGCCTTGAACTCCTCCTGAGCTCCGGTGATCCTCCTGCCTCAGCCTCCCAAGTAGCTGGGACTACAGGCACATGCACCTAGCCAATTTTTTAAATTTTTTGTAGAGACAGGTCTCACTGTGTTGCCCAAGCTGATCTTGAACTCCTGGCCTTGAGCTGTCCTCCCACCTCCGCCTTATAAAATGCTGGGATTACAGGTATGAGCCACCACACCTGGCCTCAATTCATATTTTTAACTTTAAAAGTCATTTAGAGAAATAAGCATGTGATTTTGTTATTATGTCTGGCAAATGTGACCTTTTAATGTAGCATTAACTGGAGAGGAACCAAACCCTCGTGCAGCAGCACAGGTGAAGTTTTAAAACTGGGACAGTCCCAGGCAAACTGGGACGACTCGATCACTGTAGAGTACTGCACGATTGAAGTTAAATAGATATCATTATTAAGAATCAAACAAAGAGTATTTCTTTAAATTCCCATTGATTTGATTTGTTTTTAGCCCAATATTTTAAGTATTTTAAATGTTCAAACAATATTAAAGGAGAGTGTGAGAGTTTCATGTTTGCCTAAGGGGGACACACGTTTACTGCACTTAAGGAATCCTGTGTTATAATTGAATCACGGCATCATGGAACACACATTGAATTAGGAAATGGGAGCTCTGGGTCCACATCCTGGCTCTGCGATAACAGTATTTCTGTATATGAATGAACATTAGTTCTGAGAAGCACAAGGTGGCCACACAAATGCAATATGCATATAATTATTGGTGGAAGGAAAAGAGCACAATCTCAGATAATTTCTGAAACCTGGGCCAAGAACCAGAGCCTGGTTGGTGCCAGTGATTTCAGAAATGAATCCAGTGCCGATGCTTGTGTGAAGGAAGGAGACTGATCCTCTGGATTTGCAGAGTCCTAGAAAATACCTTCAGTGATGAAAAACATCTATTTGGATTAGGCTGCCTCCAATAAGTAGGCAGATTATCCAGCTTCCTTCGTTCAGAACTGACTGGACTTGTTCAACAACCTTGTAACTGTCAGGAAGGAAGAAAGGGAGGAGTGCGTGTTAAATCTAGTGCAAATATGAAACGTGCTCAGTTGGAAGATGGCAAGATGGGCTTCTTTGTATGTACATGCAGAAAATATTGAGAGAGTGGAAGTGGTTGGGGGCTGGGCTGATGGCTACAGATGGGAGAAACCCCAAATTAATTCTGAATGATCCTACTAGTCATGAGAGCTGAAGGACAAGCCAGTGGTTTGGGTAGAAGAGATAGAACAAAATGAAAGGGGGAAAGAGATTTAGAAATAATTTTCTTCCTTCACCTTTCCCAGGCTGATGCATGTCGAAATTCTCTGGAGCAGGGTTCTGTTGACCTAGAACCCACTGACCCTGGTAGAATTCAGGAGGTCCGTGAACTACTTGGGTAGGAACAAAAATGACATCTTCACTAACTTCAAATGAAATGTAGCATTTCCTTCAATTACCAGTGTATGCAATGTACCACAGTTGCATTAGTGAAACTAGACTTGTCACTAATAGAAATCATAGATGTTTTCAAATAATATTATTGTGTTGTAGATGTCATGACATGTCACTACTTTGAAATTATGATAGAAATTAGATCCACTGTTACACTTTGTTACTTAATGCACAAGAAGCACATACATTACTATATTTCATATTTTTATTTTGATAACTGTATTTCAGTGTAATTCATTTCTTTTATAACCCTACAGACTTTATTTTATGCATTTGAAAGTATTATTCTGAGAAGGGGCCTAGGGCCTCTGCCAGACTGTTAAGGGGTCTGTCCCTGGAACTCTGCCCTAGAAACTGCCCAACGGACTAGCCCAGCTCTCTTCCCCCTCACCATGTCCTCTACCCCTTTATACAAACCTTTAAGAGAAGTCTGTAGTAACATGGGCAAATGTTTCAGATACAATATGATAAAGGATTATTTCAGCATAGTTATAACCAGGAACAAGAACCAGAAAGTAATTAACAACAGTGAAACTAGCTGTGTTTACATTGACAGTGTTGTTACATTACCTTTCAATACTAGTTTTTAGAAAATCATTTGTGATCTCTTTTTTACATAGGTAATATTTCTTCACTGTTGGAGAATTACAAAATACAAATGAGTAAAATGGAAAAATAATCTTCCTTAGCCAGTTAAAAAAAATCATGATGCGTTTTATGTAGCCTTTAAAAAAAATGATCTAGAGAGCCATGTATTCTGACATGGAAAGATTTATATCATTTGTTAAGTGATAAAGGAAAAACAGTACATAAAATAGAATCCCATTTTTGTTTAAAAAAGAATGTACAGGCCGAGCACTGAGTTTGGAGGATCGCTTGAGCTCAGGAGGTTGAGGCTGCAGTGAGTTATGACGACACCACTGCACTCTAGCCCAGGTGACAGAGTGAGGCTCTGTCTCAAAAAAAAAAAGAAAAAAGAATGTACATATACAAATGAAAATGCCTGTTAAGGCCACACATCAAACAGGCATTGATGTTTATAGTTTGCGATTATGTATTACTATTATTCCATACTAATTTGTTAAAGGAAAGGAAATCCTTCAAGGAAAAGCACAGTGTTGATGTTGGATCAGCAGCTTCAGGGTGTCCCAGATATATCCTGTGGCAGCCGATAGAGGTGGTTTCATGTGTGAGATAGCTGGTGTCTGGGGGTCTAGCAGGGCACTCGCATGGAGCCCTCAGGGAGCTGAGCCTCAGCTTTGCAGGCTTGGAGGAGCTATTTGATTTCTATATCCTGAAAAGGTTTGTGTCTGGGGAAATGGTTAAAGTCACAAGAAGCACATGCATAAACCATAATCCAAATGATTTGAATTAGGATGATAAAAACCTGCCTGCCTTGCAAATGATGGGGTGTACTCAAAGCTCTTAGCAGAATACATGGCCCTTGGGAAGCCCCCAGGAAATAGGAGCCATTCCCAACACTTACCCATAGGGGAGACTAAGCTGGCCAGTAACCATGAGTGACCACTTCCCACATGCCATGCACTCTGCTATGCACTTGGAGTATATCCCCTCATTTCATGTTCATACATCAGGCAAGGCGGGAGTTATTATCCCCATTTTACGATGAGGAACTGGGACATAAAGCATTTCAGAAACTTAACTGAGACAGAGCCAAGATTTGAACCCCACTCAGCTGACTCTTAACCAGCATTGCCTTTGGAGGTGGCTTGGTGAGCATGAGCTTCATATGGGCATCATTTGCATCTTCTTAATGGCAGTATCACACAGCTGTGAATCCCGGATATATTCATGTCCACTGTCCAGATGTGGTTTGGGGTAAGTCAGGTAACCTCTCCATACCTCAGTTTCCTCATCTGTAGAATGAGGGTAATATTAGTGCCTACCTCCTGGGGTTGTAAGGATTAAATGCTTTTAAAATGGTGCCTGGCACTTAGTAAGTACTCAGTTAATGTTAGTCATTGATGTTGTGATTGTGGTTGTTACCTGTCTCCTGAGTTCACCTCCAAGTTGTGGGTTTGGGCACTTTGTCCCCTACATCATGCTGAAGACACAATGCCCAGCTGCCTCTCTGAACATACCTTCATGGATGCCTTGTACACACGATCCCAGTTCTGAGCACTTTCTTTTGCTAGTGCCCCATAAAATCTAATCAATTTAAGCTTCCTCAGTTACACCCACAATCAAGTCAGGTCTCCCTGAAGTTAACTGCCTAAAAGGACACACCTGTATCTATGGGGCAAACCCTTCCCTTCCTACTGGAGCCCTCAGATTACTTTGATTGGATTTTGGGGTGTTCACAGATTCTCTTGGGACACTAAAGATGGCAACTCTCATTTGTAACAACTGGACCCAACCCCATTCATTCTCAGAGTGTGACTGCCAGCCCATGATACTGTCCACACATCCTTTTCCCCATCTTAGGGTCTCAGATCATCCATTCCCCAGGGAGTTCTGAGTCCCAATTATACAAACAAAGGTGTGAATTGGGTGTGCCTGGGGTTTGCTCCATACATACAGGTGTGTCCTTTTAGGCAGCAACCACTGGCGCTAAATCCACCCATGCTCTTGCTCCGGGCAGGAGGAGGGGTTGGTGAGATTGAGAAAATCCTGTTCCTGGACAGCTGGAACCAGGGTCTCTGGCCTCCACGAGGAACTTCCCTCAGACGTGGGGCTCAGATGGGTCGCTTCTCTCAGCATGTCTGCAGCAGTAGCCGAGGTGTTGGGCTGAGCGAGGTCTCACTCTGGTCTCTTGGGCTTGAAAGACCCACAGAAGCTGCTAGTCTGGTCCCTCAGATGGACCTCACTGCAGGCCTGAGTGGCTTGAGGCTGTACTGTTTTCATTCCTGGCCATATT
Organism: Microcebus murinus; assembly: GCF_040939455.1. Classification (NCBI taxonomy): domain Eukaryota; kingdom Metazoa; phylum Chordata; class Mammalia; order Primates; family Cheirogaleidae; genus Microcebus; species Microcebus murinus. Next base: position 26,603,911 of record NC_134117.1, on the reverse strand, counting down.
CTAAGACGTTGGACTTCTCGTCAGCAGCAGTCTCGATTTAAAGAGATGCTATGGGTAAGAATGAATGTTCTCTGCCTGTCACCTCCGGCCTTCCTGCATCCAGGGGTGCACCTGGGCCATCGTCACCGTGTTTGCCATATCAAAGCCCCACTTGTACTATTATTTCTGTAGTATTTTGCTTTAAATAGGCTTCCTTTTTCCCTTTTTTTTTTAATCAATCAATTAGACAGGAACTTTATATCAGCAGTATCTGTGAAATTACAGAGTTAAAGAACTACATGTTTCTTAATAAACATTGAATACACACGTATTAAACCTTTAAAAATGTCCCCTTGGATCCCCTAAAATCAGCTGTGTGGCACCCACTAGTGGCACCCAGGCCACACCACAGGAGGCCCTGGCAAGGCCTGTGGACTCTTTTTTTTTTTTTTTTTTTGAGACAGAGTCTCGCTTTGTTGCCCAGGCTAGAGTGAGTGCCGTGGCGTTAGCCTAGCTCACAGCAACCTCAAACTCCTGGGCTCGAGTGATCCTTCTGCCTCAGCCTCCCGGGTAGCTGGGACTACAGGCATGCGCCACCATGCCCGGCTAATTTTTTATATATATATCAGTTGGCCAATTAATTTCTTTCTATTTATAGTAGAGACGGGGTCTCGCTCTTGCTCAGGCTGGTTTTGAACTCCTGACCTTGAGCAATCCGCCTGCCTCGGCCTCCCAAGAGCTAGGATTACAGGCATGAGCCACAGCGCCCGGCCAGGCCTGTGGACTCTTGTGGAGACTCTCCCAGTCGCCGTCTTGTCTGCACCCTCTGGGCAAGTGTGGCAGGAAACTGCAGGCCTGTCCCACTGGGAGGCCCCGCCCTGGGAGTGGTATGCTCCTGTCCAGCAACCCTCTTCCACTCAACTTGGTTTCCTTCCTGTCTGCTAGAGAGGCCCGTCCTCTTATTGATCAATGGTGAAAACAGGGTGAGGAGTCTAGTGAGCTGTCCTCCCTGGGGAATCATGGGGCCAGACGAGGGCCTGGGTAAGGGGGTACCAAAGGCAGCTAGGGAGAGAGGATGGACTTGCCTGACTGAGTGAAGGACAGACATTTGCTTCTTTCTGCAGAGGATTTGAGGCCGAGCACAGATGGGGAAATGTGCATCCAAGGTTAAGAACCACTGCTCTAGAGCGGTACTGCCCAATATGATAGCCACTAGCCACCTGTGGCTATTTAAACTTAATTAAAATTAAATAAAACTTAAAATTCAATTCCTCGGTCACACTAGCCACATTTCAGGTGCTCAGTGGGTGTGTGCAACTAGCCCCTGCTGGACTGGACAGTGCACATACAGAACATTTCTATCATTGCAGAGAAGTCTGTTGCCTCTTAAAGGCAGCATCACCAGGATCTTATTAGAAATGCACAATCTCCAGCCCACGCCTAACCTACTGAATCCAAACCTGGATTTTAACAAAATTGAACAAAATCTCTAGGGTTTTCATTTTTTTTTTTTTTTTTTTGAGACAGAGTCTCGCTTTGTTGTCCAGGCTAGAGTGAGTGCCGTGGTGTCAGCCTAGCTCACAGCAACCTCAAACTCCTGGGCTCGAGTGATCCTTCTGCCTCAGCCTCCCGAGTAGCTGGGACTACAGGCATGCGCCACCATGCCCGGCTAATTTTTTTTTTTTTATATATATATCAGTTGGCCAATTAATTTCTTTCTATTTATAGTAGAGACGGGGTCTTGCTCTTGCTCAGGCTGGTTTTGAACTCCTGACCTTGAGCAATCCGCCCGTCTCGGCCTCCCAAGAGCTAGGATTACAGGCGTGAGCCACTGCGCCCGGCTAGGGTTTTCATTAAAGCTTGTGCAGCACCATTCTAAGGCATACATACCATTCATTCATTCGACCAATATTTATTAGATTTTGGTGTGTACCAGGTATACACAGGTGATGGAGAGTGATCAGGGAAAAACACGGCAAGGTCAGTCATTCTGGCTGCATGAAACAGTAAGCAAGAAAACAAGCTCATTTCACAGTGAGAAAGTCGAACACAGAACCATGCTAGAGAGGCACTGTGGGATGGGATGGCTACTTTAAGTTGGAAAGGGAAGGTCAGGGAGCTCCTCTCTACAAAGCAATGTCTGAGTGGAGCCTGAATGACAAGGAGACCACCAAGGGAAAATGCGGGTGGCATGTTCTGGGCAGAAATAGCTGCAAATGAAAATACCTTGAAAGGAGGTTGCTGGAATTAGCAAATAAAAATGCATAATGCCCAGTTATATTTAAAGTTCAGTTAAACCATGAGTTTTTTAGTATATCTCAAACATTGTATGGAATGAATATACTAAAAAGAAAATGTGGTTTAGCTGACATTCACATTTAACTGGTTGTCCTATATTTTATTGGCACCCTACCTTAAAAAGTACCCAGGGGAAGGGTGCGGCACTGGAGGGGCACAGGAGGAGCAATGTCACTGCGGTAGTCAGGGAGCTGGGGCCCTGAGGAGGGCCAGGACAGAGAGAAGGGCCAGAACCTTGGGCTACACAAAAAGCAAGTTTTAGAAAACAAGACGGTCGCCAAAGGGCTGGACTGGCCGCTGCTGTTTCTTCCCCTCGGTGAAGTCATCGGCTTTACCTTCCTGCAACCCTATGGTTTCTGGGAAGGGCTTCTTGGAAGATGAACAATTGTCCAGGCTGTTATGCCTGGGTGGTGCTTGGGGAGACCACGGACCACTGGTTGACCTGCCTGAACATAGCGTGCGGTATATATTGTTTGGTCTGAGCTTTTAAGTGCTCTTTCCCTGTTTGTTTGTTTAATTCCTGCGCTTTTGTATGTGATCCCCTATAAATCTTCCTCTCTTTAAGGACTATGTTTGACAACTTCATTTCCCCCTAACTGGAGACATTTCCCCTGCTAAGGGTCAAAGAGACTAATTACCCTAAACTGAGTATTGGAGACACCCTCAGGCTCACACAGGACTAAGAAGTACATGATCCCAGCCATAATAATAGAATGCCACGAGCGCATATCTGAGCACAGAACAGTGACGTCCTCAACAGTGACTGTATTCCTGTTGGAAAATAAACTCCTGACCCCTTCGGCAATGACTGTGTGGGACCTCACAGCATAAGAAGCCACAGAAGATATTCTATCCAAACACTTTAGTTTCCATGTGAGGAAACTGAGGCTCTAGGAGGACCCAGAATTGATGATGGGGCTGGGACCTTCACTCAGAGCTCCTAGCCCTCCCCCACCCAGTGCTCTTTCCTCCCAAGCTGGGTTGGGGGAGCTCTGAGTGAGGGTCCTAGCCCCATCATCAATTCTGGCAGAGTGAGGAGTCAAACCCAGATCTTTGGCCGGGCGCGGTGGCTCACGCCTGTAATCCTAGCTCTCTGGGAGGCCGAGGCGGGCGGATTGCTCGAGGTCGGGAGTTTGAAACCAGCCTGAGCAAGAGCGAGACCCCGTCTCTACTATAAATAGAAAGAAACTAATTGGCCAACTAATATATATAGAAAAAATTAGCCGGGCATGGTGGCTCATGCCTGTAGTCCCAGCTACTTGGGAGGCTGAGACAGAAGGATCGCTTGAGCCCAGGAGTTTGAGGTTGCTGTGAGTGAGGCTGATGCCACGGCACTCACTCTAGCCTAGGCAACAAAGCGAGACTCTGTCTCAAAAAAAAAAAAAAAACCCAGATCTTTGGGCTCCTTGGTCTGTTGCTGTTGCAACCACAACCTGGAAACATGGACAGGGAGAAAGCGGCATATGGCGGGCACTTCAGCACTTCACACGCGTGGCCTGCTTTCATCATCACATCAGACTCATGAAAGAGATGAGGAACTGAGGCCAGAAGACCTTAAGTGGCCACCCAGCTGGTTAGTAGCAGAGTTAGGTCCTGAATCCAGATCTCTCCAACTTGAGAGCCTTGGCAGGTCTCCACTGCAGTTTTTCAGGTCAGTGACAGTCTATAGGATGAAACTGGGGATGAGGGAGACATAGAGAATATTGCAAGGAAGAGGGACCTGGAAGGCTTATAGGTACAATGCATGATCCTGGGAGGGCAGAGCCTCTTCCTGACTCTCCATCAGCCCCCTCTTCTGCTGAGTATGCAAATATTGTCCTCAGAGCTTTAGCCAAATCCTCCCTCCTTCTCTGCACAGTCTGTTCTTTTGCTTGGGGGCTGAAGTGGGGCTCTACCTGTGTTGCAGGTTGGGTTCTGCCCTTGGCACCGCAGCATTCTGGCCCCTTGTTTTTCTGGCCACACCTAACAGGGCCTCCTTCCTCCCAAACCCCTCCCCGCCGCCCTTTCCAGAGACCACCAGCACTAAGCAGGAAACGGAGCGGGACTGCCTCGTTTTCATGTGAGAACTTGTCCCGTCTTCTCCTGCCTTCCTCCCTCTCTCTCTCTCCCCTAATTTTTGTTTCCAAAATACTTGTGAGATGTTTTCCCCTAATAAGGGTCCCCGATTGACTACTAGTGGGGAAATTCCCACCAACACTGTCTTATCTTTTCTAGTGAACCATCTCGTTTTTCTCATGGAGGCAGTATCGTTGATAGTGTTATCACTTGCCCCAGCATTTAATTTGGCACCCTACACATAGTAGGTGCACAGTAAGACTTTCTGCCCTGAACTGATGGCACAAGGGAGGAAGAGGTGGAATTATTCTGAGGGGCTGTCACTGCTGACATTTCCCTTGTTTAGACATCTTCTGTAGCTAACGAATCTTGCAAGGCCTGGCGTCTGGAACACTCTGCAGAAGCCACCCTGTCAGGTAAGTCACCGGATGGCCCTCTTGTCCTCTGGGGAGTGCTGGAGTCAGCACATCTGTTTCAGTCGCTCAGGGCTCCTCTGTGGGACGTGCATGCAGCCTGCTGCCCACAGCCAGCTGCCACGTCACTTCTCCTTGCCCTCAGAAAGGGTCTGTGGTCGCCGAAAACAAATGAAAATTTAAGTCCACGGGAGTAATAACAATGTAGTCTGAAAATATAATCAATATGCACTCCTGGCAGTAAAATGCCAACATTTGGGGAATGTGAATGAAGAGTATACAGGGATTTAGGGGTATTATTTTTTAAATTTTCTGTTTATCTGAAAATATTTCAAAATAAAATGTTAAGTAGATAGAAAAACAAAATACGTTTTGCAACCAGGTGCGTGAGTGAGTAACATGAGGAACAGCTTGGAGCAGAGAGAGGCAGGGAGTGGAGTGTTTAGAAGAGGGCTTTACGGTCAGGGACAGCTGGGCAGGCATCATGTTTTCCCATTGAAGAACTGTCATAGCTTGGACAGGTTATTTAACCTTGCTCAGTTCCAGTTTCTTCATCTGGAAAATGGGAATGATAATGGACTATTGGGAGGTTCAGTGAGAGAATGCTCGGGCAGTACCTTAGGACCATGCCTGGTACATAGGGAAGACTCAAAAAATGGCAGGAAGAGGGCAAAAAAAGACACAGAAAGGACAAAGTCCTCCCCTTACCCAATCCCTATGTCTTCTCCATCTCTGCCATTTAGGAGTCCAGACCCCACACCAGAGACTTAGCACATTGGCGTAGCCAGTTACAGGCTCTGACCCTCAGTTACCATATGATGAAATAGGCGGGGGCTGCTGCCCATAGAATGTTTCCTGACTTTCCCAACCCGTTACCTTGGAAGGCCAGCAGGAAAGTGCTTATGGAGTCCTTTTAGCTCATGACCTTGAGGCCACAGTCTTTCATTCATTCATCAACAGGTCTTCCCTGGGTGTGGGTGCAAGGAACCCTTGGCCAGGAACTGTGCTTGGCATGGGGAAACAGCATGGAGCAAAACTGACCTGGCCTGCCTTCTGGGTGCTTACATTCTGGCAACTAGGCTTTCCCTGGGGTTTTCTTTGGCTTCCCGCCCTCCACAACACTCAGCCTCGGTCATCTCTCCAGAGTACAAAATCCGCTTCCCTGCAGCATGCAGATGACGCAGGCTCACACAGGCACAGAAGGCAGGGCACATGGCAGGATGTTGGCAGTTACTCCGTCTGATGGTTCTTTAGCTGCAGTCCTTGGGTAAAATTTGGCCTTGGAAGGTGCTAAGTGTACCATGTGGTACAATGCTGAAACTGCCTTATCTGGAAACACTTCGACTCCAATTGGAGACCCCACCTCCCAATTCCAAGCCCACTGTATTTTTGTAAATTAGTCTCTGCCCTAGACTGTCCTCCTTTGCCATCTGCAATCCCTGTCAGTCTGAAACCCCTTTTCTAAACAGCTTTCCTTTTCTAACCAGACATGCCCTCCCCACGCCCACCCCTTCACCCTCCTTCTCCAGCTGGGACTGTAATACTCATCCAGTGCCTCCAAGAGTTCATACTTCCAAGTGTCAGATCATATAAAGAGCATTACCAAACTTGCCCAACCTCTCTACCTGGCAATTTTTTGTTCATTTGTTTCTATAGGAAAAATGGAATAACAATCCAAACACAACAGAAAGCAAGGGATGAAAAACTTCATCTTTCTTACCCAATTTTGTGTTGACAGCTATTTTAATAAACCTCTCACTTGTAAAAACTATTTATTTTACCTTAGCTATTCTCAATAAAAATAAATGACTATTTTTCCCTTTAGGACATCATTTCAATATTTATTGAGAACTGCTTGTGTTTACAATCTATAAAGAAAGTCTAATATATTCCTCAAAAGTTAGACCTACAATATATCAAGAAATATAATTATAAACATACTAAAAGAGGGACCTGAGTTCTGCATGGTGAGATATCCAAGCGTAAGACTTAATCTCTGAAAGGTGAACTATGTGTGTGTGTGTGGCCAAGGGGGGAAAAATGTTTATAAATTATTTTGTGTCTTTATATCATGACAAATAATTTTTCATGAAGCCGTAAATGAAAAAACAAAAGAGTCCAGTCTCTGGACTTGAGTCCAGGTCTTCCTCCCCTCTGCTGTATGTACTAGCTCGTAGAGTTAGTATAAAAACTAAAAGATCATAGATACAAATTGATTACCATAGACTCTCAACAAATGCTAGCAGAGACTGCTAGCTGCATACCCCCAAATCTAGTCTCCTTTTTCTTTTAGTAACAGAACCTTGATTTTTGTCTGGACATAGAAACTTCCTTGCAGTTAGGTGCAGCCATGTGATGAAGCCTTTGAGTTCTGAGCAGAGGCATTGCATAGGACTCCCTGGGAAGTCTCCCTAAACGGAGGTGACACTCTTCATCATCCTTCTGCATGTTATTGGTCTGGATTGTAGATGTGATGGCTCATACCCCAACTTCTCTTTTGGAGCATGAGGAGGAGGGCCACACCCTAGGGATGGCATTGCAGAAAACTAAAGAGCTTGAGTCCTTAATGAGCAGGGAGTTGTCATTCCAGCTATGGGACTTCCTGAAGATTTCTTTTCATAAAATATAATTTTTCTCATATATAAGCCATTATTTTTCAGATTTTAGTTTCTTAAAGTGAAGCTAATCATAATTGATACACTATAATTATTATTGTCATCATTATTTCATTACCCTCAGCCCACAATCCTACTCTTTCACAGATCCCCTCCTTAGGCCATTAGAAACAGGATCTTTGCCTTGGCTCTGATCTGTGCTGCCGATCCACCCATGCCTTTGATGTGGGGGCTGCCATGTCTTCCCAGCCCCAGTGATGTGTATGGTGTCCCCTCTGCTTTCCATTCTTTGTTTTCTCCTCTCTCTGCGTTCCTGATTCCAGGCATTTCTCCCATTTCCATGGCTCCTGTTTGCAGAATTCTCACACTGACTGGAAGGGACTGAACCACCCTGAAAGCAGAGAATTTGGACCAGGAAGGAAAGGGAAGGCTCCTAGGTGGGTGAAAACATAAGCAAAAGGGAATGCAAACAGAGTGTAATGTAGGGGCTAGGAAGGAAGTAGCTGAAGGTTTCTGCTGAGAGTGTTGGGAGATCAGATTGAATTGGGAAGGGAGTGGGAGCGTACTATGGAGGGTCTTAAAGGCCTAGTATAGGAGTTTGGACTTGATAGTGGAGGAAACAGAGCCACTACAAGTTTCTGAGCAGGGCAGTGACATGAGGCAAGTGATGTTTCCAAAAGAATGAATCTGGCTGCAGTGTGCAAAACAGATTGAAGGCAGGAAGAGCTGGAGACAGGGAGACCAATATAAATCTTCCACCCAGTAATCAGATGGTCAAACACTGTCAACAAACTTTGAAAGAGGCTGTACGAAACAGCAAAATTAAAGTATGATGACTTCAGCTAAGAAGCAGCAGAAGAAGCCTTAAACAAAGTCTTTCCCCAGAACTTTTCACACAGAGAAAATAGCAAGCTTCCAAATAGTGAGAACTGGTTCGATCTTTTTGGAAAACAGTCTGGCACCATGGATCAAGAGCCTTAACAATGTTCACACCCTTTGACCCAGTAATTCCACTTCTGGGAATGCTAGGAAAATAATCCAAAGTAGGGAAAGAAAGAAAAAATAAAACACATGCAGAATTTAATCACAACACACTTTATAATAGCAAATAATTAGAAACAATCTAAATGTTCAGCAATAGGGCGATGGTTAAGCAAACTCTGGCTCTCAATTAAATATTACCCAGACATTGACTCCAAGTAGGATAAGATCATCAGGTAGATGATGTGGAAAATGTTCGTGACATAATTGGAGGAAAGCAGGGTGCAAATGCATCTGGTGTAATATCACACGACAAACACCTGGGTGTAGAAACAAGAAGACTAAAAAGTGATATTCTAAATTACTTCCTATTGTTTGATTAGATTTTGTTTCTTTTTAAAAATTTTCCTCCAATATGCGTTTATTATTATTATTATTATTTGTAGAGACAGGGTCTCTCACTATGTTGCCCAGGCTGGTCTCAAACTCCTGACCTCAAGGGATTCTCCCACCTCAGCCTCCCAAAGTGCTGGTATTGCAGGCACCAGCCACTGAGCCCAGGCCCCAGTATACTATTATTGCATATATACTTTGAATGATAGTGAATGTTGATGCTCATTTTCTGTTTTCTGCCTCTTGTGAGTAAGTAGCTGGGAGCCTACAGGGCTGACTGAGGAGAGCGGACCCTGAGCAGTTTCCTCAGCCGCAGCTCCTCAGGCCTTCAACCCATGTGCTGCAGCCGCGCCGACTGTCCCCCACTCTGACCCACCCAGCAATGCCTGCCTCTCGATCTGCCTCACTGGTGCAGTTCCCTCGGCCCAGACCATGTTCTTGCTATGGTGTACAAATAAACTGATCGTAGAAGACAAAGTTTATTTTCAAAAGGAAGTTTTATTCTCCGTTTACTCAGCTGGCGTGTATTTAAGAATGCTCTTTTGTGTTTTAGACATTTAAGTTGGAACATAAAGTGGCCTTTGTTTGCTTAACTCATTCTGTTATACCTCCCTGCACCCCAGTTTTTACACAAGTCCCAGTTTACAACCCTGCTTGAAGCTGCACAAGTTCCTCTGAAGGAACGTGTATGATTTTAAAGCCTTGTTGAGATGAGAAAAGAGGCAAAGGGGAGTAAGACTAGGGTGGCTAGGAGACCACCTGGGGCAAAGGAAATTAATGCCAAGAATGATGTTGGGGGTGCTAAATGGCACCACCAATTTCCCCAACATCCTGCTTAATAAAACTTTCCCACGCAGCCAGATTTTCCGAGTTTCTCAAGGACTACTTAAGTAGGAACCCATTGAAAACCGTATTAAAGACCAGGGAGATGACATTTATTGGCTCCGCGTGGTCTACTAAGCCTGCCAGTCTGCCAAGGGATACCTCGCGCTGACTCCCCCGTGTCCCCAGCACGCTGGTGAATGATGCGCTGGAAGGGAGGAAAAGTCTTCTTCCTTCCTTACCCTGGATTCTGTTCTTAAAGCAAGGATGTGGCCAGTCTGCAAATAGAAACACTCTGTGTCATTTGGAGCACAGATCCTGTCCCCCCAGAAGAAGGAGGCCAAGGGTGATGGATAGTCAGATGAGAGGCTGGCTGGTGCTGTTTCCCTTGGGGCTGCTGGCTGTGGCCCCAGCTCTTTCTCACTAACTCCTCAGTTTCATTCTCTCAGCCAGAGTGATGCTGTGGTATGAGCTGACTTTCACCAAAGGCAGGGACCCTATCTTAGGTGCTGTTGTCTTCCCAGCACCAGTCACCCATGAGATGTTTGGTGATGGTTTGATGAATGGACGAATGCCTGTGTGCATGAACAAATGAATAAACTGCTCTCAGTTTCCCCCGCTCTGACCTGTTTCCCTCTTCATGTGTCTTAGCTTCAGCTGGTGGATGAAAGATTATGGCTGTTCATTACCATGTTTCAAACCATATATCCTCGATACTGATTTTTAAAAGAGTTATTACTTTAAAAGAAAAAAACCTAAAACATATTTAAATACAAAGAAAAAAATGTAAATTATAACCATGTGGAGCAGAACTGCCCAACAAACTGGAACCCCCTGTGCTGAACTGTGTGTGGTAAGGAAAAACAGAGTCTATGTTCTTAAAATAGAGAAAGAAAGGAAGAAAGGGAGGGAGAGGGAAGAAGAAAAGGAGAAAGAGGAGAAAGACGGATGGGGAAAGAAAGAATGATGGGAAAGAAATAAGAAATTGAGAAAGAAATCAGAGTTCTGGTCCTGTGGTTCTGACTTGGCCACTCATGGCTTTGTAAACTTGAGCCTCAGTTTCCCTATCTGTAAAACAAGAGGGTGGACTGGATCTGAAGTTCTCAGACTTTATGAGTGCCTTAGGATCACCCGGGTGGGGCGCTGTTAAACATGCAGATTCCTGAGTCCCACCCCTTTCGGGACTTGAACTCCGGGCTGGGCTCCTGGAAATCTTCATGCTTAACACGCCTCTTCCTGATCCAGTTGCAGAAGATAAAAGAGTTCACTTTGAGAAAACAGGACTGGGTGGCCTCAGAACGTGGGTCTGACTCTCAAACTGGGAGCTGTATCCTCATCTCTTGGGGTGACAGCAAACCACTTTGAGGGCTACTTTAGCTCTGGTTTAGATGGGAATGACTCGTTAGTAAGTGCTGGAGGCGAGGAGAATGACACATTAGCTTCTTAGAGAGTAGCAGACTCTCTCAAGGTAGCCTTTGCCTTAGGTTGTTTAGAACTTGCTAAATGGGATCAGGTTTAATGCCTGAGTTATGTGTCTGGGAACCTGTGGCTTTGAGGCCACATGTGGCCTTCCGGATCCTTGAGTACGACTTTTTGACCAAATCCAAATTTTACAGAACAAATCCTTTTATTAGGGGTGCAGCAGAGAAAGATGAAGCTTTTCTTGCCTCCTTTGGTGCTTAAAAAAGAACAATCTTGAGATCAGAAGGCCGCAGGTTCCCCATCCCTGGATGGGGAAACTGAGGTGCAGAGGCTTCTTGCCAGGGTATACACTGCTCTTTATGAGCAAATAGGAAAAGAGCTCAGATCTGCTTTTTCTCAGTGTACCCTGCTGCAGATAACTACATATTCAACTAAGGGATGGAGGAGTTATTAAGAGTAAGTTTCTAAAACTTCTTACTTATCTAGAACAATGACAAAGTTCCGGTGTAGACTACTACTCTGATGAAATTAATGATAAAAATTCTAAGAAGCCCTGGGGGTACGGTCTGTGTAATCCAGTTGTGTGGCAGGTGGGCACATGCAATCTGCATGTATGTGCTTTGGGTGAAAGATAGAAGGGGATCTACAAAATGATAGCAGTGATTATAAGCAGTGGAATTATAGATTTTTATTTTCCTCTTTATATTTTTTATGTATTGGTTCTATTCATTATATTTTATATAACATGTCATTATTCCTTTTTTAATCAGAAAAGATATACATGTAACATAGCCCTGTGTTTATAGACACTTTAGAGTTTCTAAGACACTTTCAAGTATTTGTTATTGAGTCGATCTTAAACTGTAAGGAGTACTCTGAGCGGGTGTTATTTTATTATCACCACTTAACAAAGGAAATAACTTTCTTAATGTCACAGTTTATAAGAGGTGTAGTTCAACACAAGTCCAGATCTCCCAAGTGCTTTAATATTTCGTGAATCATTAAGAAATATCAATAAAGCTCTGAGACCCCGTGCTTGCTTGCTTGACCAAGTGGGCTCTGGGCCTTTGCCACCCCCTCAGGCACACGTTTGCAGTGCTGTCCTCACTTCCCCCCCTTGCTGCTCCCTATCTGTGGCCTCTGCAGAGCATGACGCTGGACACATACACGTGACGGAACCCGGGAGTGAGTCTTTACCCAGTTCTCAGGCTTCGCAGTGCTGGGAGCCACCTGTTGCCCTCGCCGGGCTGTGCACCCGCACTGGGTGAGATGGGCCCCCTCCCTCTATGCTGAGCCCACGGAGACAGGGTGCCCGGCGGGTGCTGCTCCAGGGCTCCCCATGAAAGGCCAGGAGGGACAGGGGCAGGTGTTCCTTGCAAAGTGGGTGAGGTTGAGCTGCTCTTGCTATCTGTAGGGTGATCCGGGCACGGCCGGCCCTCTGCACTGTAGCTGCGTGCTGGGCGGCAAGTGGAAGGGAGGTCCTTTAAGAGCTGGTGACACCAACGCTGTGTTGTGCTCCTCAGAGGACACGACCCTACCCTGCCCTGCCCAGGGATTATAAACGGCTCTCCCGGGTATTGTTGGGTTTCTTTCCTTTCTACAATGAGCTAACAGCCTCTGAACCACAGAACTGCAGAGTAGGGGAGTCATGGGAGGAGAGGAGTGTGGTGTTGGGCGAAGAGGGTGGGGTGGGAAAGAGGGGGCCTGGGCAGGCGCACAGACTGCTGGGCACACGCTGTGGCCCTGGCCTTGCTATGACTTCTCTGAGCTTCCTGACTTATGAAATGCTGATGAAGCTAATGATTTTAATGATACCTACCTTGCAGGATTGTTTTAGGCTTAAATGGATTTATTTACACAAAAATTGACTTACTGAGTACCTACTGTGTTCTAGATCTTGTTCTGGCTGCTGAGGACAGAGCAGTAACCAAAACAGAAAAAGCCCGTGTCATCATTTAGGGGAGACAGATGCTCAACAATGAGTAGATCATAAAACTTCAGACAGCCATAAGCAAAGGAAGAGAAATAAAGCTGAGTAAAAGGGATAGAGTATAGGGGGTATTTGAGATAAGGGATTCAGGGAAGACCTCTCTGGGGAGGTGAGGCCAAAGAGTAAGCGAGGTGGCATCTGGAGAAAAGCGTCCCACGCAGAGGGGACAGCAAGTGCAGCAGGATGGGTTTAAGTGAGACAATGGACATGGCCACCCTGGCCTGTCATGTAAACAAAAGGACTCTCCAAGGTGACCACTCCTCACTGGCCTCTTGACCCTCCAACAGCTAGCAAAGAAGTGACCAACCACAGGAACGTAAGTGTTACACTGGACATCACTGAAGGCCCTGGGGTCCCTCCCGCGAGCACCGCTCCAGGAGCAAGCAGAAGGAGAAAGAAAACACTTCTTCATGCCTCTATCAGAGCACTTACAGTTCACGATCTGTTTACACTCAGTCTGCCCCCCCCCCACGTGAGCTCTAGGAGGTCTGCTTCTCACTTCTCAGTGGCGCGTAGAGCAGTGGTGAGCCACACAGCCTTTGAATCCTGGGTTGGAATCCTCGTTCTGTCATGTCCTTGCTGTGTGAGTTCAGGCATGTTTTTTAACTTTTCTGAGCCTTGGTTTCCTTGTCTGCAAAATGAGGGCATTTTTATAGCTAACTCCCAGGGCTGTCATGAGAATGGACAGGGCCCAGCATATAATAAGTGCAAAATTATAAGTTGCTTGTCACTACCCACATTGCAGATGCCTGGCACATAGTAAGTACTCAGTAAATTTTGTGGAAGAAAAGCTCTAGAGTAAGAAAATGCTCCATGAAAAAGTTCTTATTTAGAGCTGCTGCCATTTCGAGGGGATATGCTTACCCTGAAAGTGCCCCGGGGAGGGATAAAGGCGCCACCTGTCCTGGAATACCTGTGAGACAGGCAGCTGAGCTGTCCCTAATCTGACTCCTTGCTCCAGGGCCTGTTTTAATGTCCTGTTCTCAGATGGGAACCACGTCAAGCTGTTAACAGGATATGAACAGATACAGTGCCTGAATTTTGCTGGAAGCCGAGGCAGTGTTCGCTTCCTGCCCAGCCTTGGCTGCCTTCCAGCTTGCGAGAACAGGGGTCTCCCGCCAGCCCTCTGTGGAGCCGTGTGTGGGCCTTGCATTCGCCACCCACCACACACCCAGCACTCTGTTGTAGCCATCTCTGCAATTTGTGGAAAGTGCTCTTAGAACAAGGTGAGTAGGGTGGAAGATAAAGGAGGAATCTCAGGAATTAACCAGATGCAAAGCACACCTTAAGTTCACATGTTCCAGAGTGAGACTAGCAAGAACCATCGTGGCCATGCTATTGTGTGGCTTAGAAAAATGGAAAGAAACAGCTCATAGTCCTGGAGAAGGGAGAATTTGAGGAAAAAGGAGGATGAACTTGGTGCCTGGATTCTGACAATGGCTGGAGGCAGTTGGTCAGTGGAAGTGAATCCCAAGCTGGCAGGAGTGCGTGGTGGACAGGGCTTGGAACGTGGCTCCCAGGGATCTCCTTGCCTGCTCAGATTCCAAGCGACTGCCAGCATTTCGTTTGCTTTCCTGAGACCCAACCCTGGCATGAAGAAATAATAGTGATCTTGAGACCCTGAATAAGTGGAACTACTAACCTTTGGTAAATCAGTGCCAGTAATTTAGAGTGTTTAGCTCAAGTGGGCGGATCTAGGCCAAAATGGTGTTGTGCCAAAACCTGGCAGTCTAACACCGTGCGCGTGCAATCAGAGTGAAAGCAAGGCACGAGATCCCAGTGTAAGGGCCGAAGGGCTCACTGACAGCCCATGGCTGTGGGACTGTGGGCAAGTGCCTCAGTGTTTTCTCATCTATAAAACAAGGATAAGAATTCCTGCCACACCTAACTTACAGGGCTCTCGTGAGACTCATGTTTGACTGAGCAAATTTAGAGTATGTGACATCAAGTGATAGCACTTGGCTTCCTACATACCTCCCTCAAGAGTGGTTATGAGGCTCACCTGAGCAGTTACACACAATGATCAGCACACAATAGATGATCAATGTATAATTAGAAATTATTGTTTCTTATCAAAATGCTATATGTGAAAATGTAATATATGTGCACAGAGTAAAATAAAATATAATTTCTTATTTCCATATTTTATTCATCTGCTAGCAGATAGTGGGAACCACACGTTCCCACTGCCACCTGTCCAGCCCAGGCAATTTCTCCCATCCAGAGGACTTTAATCACCCTTTGCTGTCCTTGCGTTTGGCAACGCCCCAATTCAGCCCTACCCACAGTTGCTCATTCAAACACCATTTTCACCACATTGTTCCTCTTGAAGAACAATGCTTCTTGTGGTCATAGGACCTCAGCCCCCTCCAGTTTGCTCTTTGAGGCAACATCCCTTCTCTGCTGTCAGGGTCAAGCTGTCTTGTATCCATACCTGTGCATATTCCCTGGGTCATCACCAAGGACTGCCCTTGTCTCTTGTCTCTCCTTTCTCCAGTCTCAGCCCTTCTTCAAAATTCATATCACTCCTTGCTTTAGGGAGCTTCCTTTACCACCCCACAGATCTCCCAGCTCGTATGGGCTCGGTTTGTGTTAGACGATTTTGCTTTTGCTTACACATGACTTTCTTTTTCTTTTTTTGAGACAGTCTTGCTCTGTTGCCCAGGCTAGAGTGCCATGGCGTCATCATAGCTCACAGCAACCTCAAACTCCTAGGCTCAAGTAATCCTTCTGACTCAGCCTCCTGAGTAGCTGGGACTACAGGCATGTGCCACCACACCTGGCTAATTTTTCTATTTTTAGTAGAGATGCGGTCTCACCCTTGCTAGGGTGGTCCGGAACTCCTGACCTCAAGCAGTACTCCTGTCTTCGCTTCCCAGAGTGCTAGGATTACAGGCATGAGCCACCATGCCTGGCCTACACATAACTTTCTAAACATTCTTTTAGCCACGTGGCAGGGAGTGGATTGTCTACTTCTTTGGGATTCTTCAGCTGCACTTAGTGGAATGTGCTGTATGAAGGAGGTATTCAGGTGAGACTGTCCGTGAGCCAAAGTCCCTGACCCCATTGTCTATTATACAATCCCAGCCCCCTCAGCAGCAGATGCTCCCCGAGGAGCAGTGTTGTCCTTCCGTGAAACATCTGATCTTAGATGCCAGGGTGGGTCACTACCTCCCACCACACCTGAAGAACGCTTTTACTTTGCAGAGGGCAAACCCTTCATGACTCACAGCTTCCCTATTCAGGTATAGTTGTTCTTGTTCTGCAATTTGGCAGGCCTTGCAGCCAATAGAAACCTAGGCGGGGGAAAGTCAGCCTTGTGTCAGTATCTCTGCAATGAACTGAGATTTTTCTTCCAGTTTATTTTTCTGGGTAGACCTATAGACAGATGCCCAGGCTGTGGCCCCTGACCCTCAACCCTGGTGTGGTTCTAGGTGTGACCTGGAGGCCCAGAATCTAAGACATTGGACCTGATGTCATGTTGTCACTGGTGGGGAAATGCTTAGAAAGAAACAGCAGTCTTAAGTTTGCTTCACAGTACAGATTCGTTCCCAAGTTTCTCTTCTCTCCTTTGGTTTCTGTTCCCTCTGCTTGTATGTGTGTGCCCAGCACTGGAGACATAACATAAGGAAGATCCTCTCTGTCCTGAGAGTCTCACGGTCTGACAGAACTTCCTACCCCAATAGTGGGAGGCCTCTAAGAGAGTCTTTGGATTCCTGCTCTTCTTTCTCGCTCCCCTAAACTTTTTGGATTAAAAGACCACTTTGAGAATCTTATGAAAGTTATGGATTCTCTCTCCTCACCCCAAATGCAGACATAGCCAATCTTTTACATTAAACTCCAGGGGGTTTACAGACCCACATGAAGCCCATCCACAAAACCTACAGGCTCCAGGTGAGGAATATTTCTTGCTATTAAAAAGAAAAAAATGTCAGCTGGGTGCAGTGGCTCACACCTGTAATCCTAGCATTTTAGGAGGCTGAGGTAGGGAATCACTCAAGGCCAGAGTTCAAGACCAGCCTGGGCAAAATAGCAAGACCCTCATCTCTACAGAATTTTTTAAAAAAAATTAGCCAGATATATTGGTGCATGCCTATAGTCCTGGCTACTTGGGAGACTGATGCAGGAGGATCACTTGAGCCCAGGAATTTGAGGTTGCAGTGAGCTATGATGATGCCACTGCACTCCAGCCTAGGCAACAGAGTGAGACTGTGTCTCAAAAAAAAAAAAAAGTATAAAAGGAATGATGGAGTTAGAATATCATCATTGTGTAATCATTATAGGAAGAATTGATTTAAACAGGAATTATCAATTGTGCTAAAACTAGTGGGTGACGTTTGATGAAGAACAGGACATATACATAGATTCAAGCACCTCCCTGCAAATAACTTACTAATATTAACTACAAAAGGAAAATTAGTAATTTCACACTGGGTTAACTTGGTGAACACAGCCATAACCATTTAGCTGAAGTTAGCAGTACCAGAATGTCCCAGAGCAGAGAGAGCAGGGGGGCTGCCTCCGGCTCCCGCCCTCACAGCCACAGCAGTACGTAGAGCTCTGCAGAGACAGCGCCGGGGCAGGTGAGAGCAGGACGGGCACTGGGCGCCTCTGTGCCTTGCTGAGGAAAGACAACTAAACATGGGCAAAGGAGACTCTAGGAAGCCGAGAGGCAAAATGTCATCAATACGCATTCTTTGTGCAAACTTGTTGGGAGGAGCCTGAGAAGCAGCACCCAGAGGCTTCAGTCAGCTTCTCAGAGTTTTCTAAGAAGTGCTCAGAGAGGTGGAAGTCCATGTCTGCTGAAGAGAAAGGAAAGTATGAAGACAGGGCAAAGGCGGACAAGAAAGAGAAGTGAACCTACATCCCTCCTAAAGGGGAAACAAAAGAGAAAGAGAAATGAAAACCTATATCCCTCCTAAAGGGGAAACAAAAAAGAAGTTCAAGGATCCCAGTGCACCTAAGAGGCCTCCTTTGGCCTTTTTCTTGTTCTGTTCTGAGTATTGCCTTCAAATCAAAGGAGAACATCCCGGCCTCTCCATTGGTGACGTCGCAAAGAAACTGGAGAGATGTGGAGTGACACTGCTGCAGGTGACAAGCATCCTGACAAAAAGAAGGCTGCAGGGCTGAAGGAAAAGTACAAAAAGGACATTGCTGCATCCGAGCTAACGGAAACCCTGATGCAGCAAAAAGGGAAGTCAAGGCTGAAAAAAGCAAGAAAAAGAAGGAAGAGGAGGAAGATGAAGAAGATGATGCTGATGAATAAGTTGGTTCTAGCGCAGTATGTTTCTTGTCTATAAAGCATTTAACCCCTTGTGCACAACTTACTCCTTTTAAAGAAAAAAAATGAAATGTAAGGCTGTGTAAGATCTGACTCGGGTGGGGCAAGGGCAATATATGTAACCCCAACATTTGTACCCCCATAATATGCTGAAATAAAAAAGAAAGAAAAAGATTTGTTTTTAAATGTATAGTGTCTTTTTTTTGTGTAGTTAACACACTATCAGATGTGCCTGTAGCTAGCCCTGTCCTGGTGGTATTTTCAGTAGCCACTAACCTTGCCTAGCACAGTAAGGGGGTTGTAAATTGGCGTGGAAATTTAAAGCAGGTTCTTGTTGGTGTACAGCACAAATTGGTTACACATGGGGATGGTAGATTTTTTTCATCTTCAGTTGTCTCTGATGCAGCTTATGCGAAATAATTGTTGTTCTGTTAACTGACTGCCACTCTGTAATTGCAAAAAACAAAAGGTTGCAGATGTTTTGTTGACATTTTGAATGCTTTTAAGTAAATATAGTTTTTTTATTAGTATTGTTGTCTTTTTCATAGGTCTGAAATTTTTCTTCTTGAGGGGAAGCTAGTCTTTTGCTTTTGCCCATTATTGGTCATATGAATAATTATAAAGTCTTTCTCTTTTCATAAAGTTAGCTAATAAAAAGCTTTTGTCTATACACCCTGCATATCATGATGGGGGTAAATTGAGACAGTTTTCATCTATAACTGAAACTCCAAAGTTGATAACAAATTTCACATGGACCACTTACATTTACAAAGTGAAGAATAACCAATCTACTCCCGATATGGCATTATTATTAATAGAATGAAAACATTTTGAAAGTCTGTCCTTGAAGGACTAATAGAAAAGTATGTTCTAATCTTTACATGAGGACTCTATTCTTTAACTCCTGTTACCATGTAATGGCAGTTATATTTTGCAATTCCCCATTAAGGAAGACCTGAGAATGTCTCCCCAAAAGCATGACCTTAAAACACAAGACTGCCATATTTTGGCAACATGTTTTGTTGATGTTAGTACCAGCAAAGACTAGGAAAGTGCTGGCTATGAATGTCTTTTCCCATTTATCTAAATATGCACAGCTCAGGCAACTTGAGATTCTCCACTAAGAGTATCTTTAATTAATTGGGTGAGCCTTTAAAATGATACCACATTTAAAGAAGGTTATATTTTCCTGTATGGTGGTTTGCCCCTTTATGAATCAAATTGATGTGAGGAAAGAAGAAACCTCCACTTTGTATCTCAATACAAATTATTCAATTTATTTGAATTTAATTTTTCTTTACAAAACCCAAACTCATTTATGAGAGCTCTGTTTGTCTGCTTAGCAGTTTAAGGAACAATTTTGCAATTTTGTGGTTTTTGAGATTATTGTTCTTTTAAAAGTGCCAATATTTTAAAATAGCATTCTTGTAATTTTACACGCTTTTGTGATGGAGTGCTGTTTTGTTATATAATTTTGTCTTGGATTCTTGCCATTTGCATTTGTTTATGTAATTTCAGAAGGAATACTGAACATCTGAGTTCTGGATGATACTAATAAACTATTAACTGCAAGGCTTAAAAAAAAAACAACAAAGTCGGACATGTTCCCACATGAATGTCTAAGCTATCATCAGATGTTTTCTTTGTCTTATAACAATTTTCTCAGGTTCATCCTTGTCCAGATGATGACAACAGCCCCTTAGCTGTCTCCAGCTCTGCCCTCCCTACATCATCCTGTATGTGCGCTGCTGACGTTACTTTAGTCATGTCCCTCCCCGCTCAAGAACCACAAGAGCTCCTCCGTAGCTGCCGAGCCAAGGCCAAAGTCCTCTGCCTAGTTTTCAGGCTCTCTATACTCTGACCACCTCCCTGGGTGACATGACAGCTGTCTTAATATTTTCGAAGGGCTGTCAGAGAGAAGGGTTAGTCTGATTCTGTGCTGCCCCAGCAGGCAGAGGTGCCATCACAGGTGGAAATTACATGGAGACTTAAGTGCCTCAAAGTAGAAATCTTTCTTTCAGTGTGTGAATGTGGGTGGCAGAAGCGGTAGTGATGGTGTCAAGGTTGTATTCATGGAGCTCTGACAATGCATGGATTACTGTGTGCAGTTCCCACAGAACCTGTTCTCCACTCACCAGTCTAAGGTAGCAGGAACTAACAAAATATTGCATATGCAGTCTAAACACCAATGGCATGATATTTCTGATAGTTTAGCCAGAATATTGCCTATCAAGCCTCCTAAATTAATGAATGAAGACAGCAGAGGGAATAGTTTAGATTTTGAAGAAAATAAGCATTCGTGTTTAATGCCTCATCTCCACATGGCAGGTTTGGGTTGGAGAGAGAAGCAGGGGCCAAATTAGGTAAAACCCTGTTGGTCATGATGAAGAACTTGGCCTTTGTTCCAAGGCAGCAGAAGTAGGGGGTGACGTGATCCCAGAGGGGAAGCCAGAGACAGGAACTTTCTAACAGATGGAGCTTTGCAGCAGTGACACAGACAGCCTTGCACAGCAGTGAGCCCCCGAACACAGGAGCAGGGGCTGGGGAGCCCCAGAGATGCTGTGCAGTGAGGTCAAGCTCCAGGAGGGAATGCTGAGCAAGATGACTTCTTAGAAGCCCCCACCCCCACCCCCATGCTGACAGTCTCACGGCCAGCCTCACCCCCTCTTCCCCTACACTGCTCCCTGGTCTCCAGGCTGGATCTTCTGCGTTTGCCAGGGGGTGGCACCAGACCATCTCCCCACTCTGAACTCTCTACTCTCCTTTTGGTCGTTCAGATTCTACCTACCCACAGCAATGTTTCTGATAATACATTATTATAAAGGAAACACGGGACCAATTGAATAAGCCATTAATGTACATTCACATAATGAAATGAGTGGCCATTTACATTGAAGTGATGGAAGAACATTTAATGATATGGAAAGATGGACACCATATTGTTATGTGAAATAAGCTGGTTACAGTGAGTTCTCATTGTTGAAAATTAACAAAAAATATTTATGTGTAGACAAAACACTAAATGATGTATAGATCAAAGCATCATTCTCTGGTTAATGGGATTGGAGGTATTTTCTTTTTATCTATGTTTTCTAAGTTTTATATTTTATTTTACTTTATATATTTTTATTTTTGAGGTGGTGTCTCACTCTGTCACCCAGTTGGAGTGCAATGGCGTGATGCGCAGCTAATTTTTAAATTTTTTGTTGAGACAGGGCCTCATTATGTTGCCCAGGCTGGTCTCAAACTCCTGGCCTCAAGTGATCCTTCCACCTTGGGCTCCCAAAGTGTTGGGATTACAGGAGTGAGCCACCACACTCTATGTTTTCTAAATTTTATAAAATTATCATGGTTCAACTTTTATTGGCTTCTATAAAAATATTGTTTTATTCTATTCATCAAAGCCACCCTCTTCTCTGTAAATGCTGACCTACACTTATCTTTTCTGTCTCTAAACCTTTTTGTTGGTTCTGTATAGTCCAGTACATGGCTATATATGTCTTGTGTTATTGCAAGGTTGTTTCATTCATATTAGTCTTGTCTCTCCAAGTAAGAAAAGTTTTTTCTGGACAGATTATGGCTTATTTTCTTATTTTCACTGACACATAGCACTGTGCAGGAATTGGCCACTTGATGGTGGCTTGGTACTGGATCCTTGGGGTGTCAGTCACATAAATTACCTGGCTTTCCAGAGAAACTCTGGACCTGGGGAAGCCCTCAAACGTCCACAGGTTTCCTGGGCATGGTGAGCCCCATGGAAGTGACCCAGGTATCCAGGCACTGGCATTCCTGACTGCTCAGCCCTATCACATTATTCTGCCTCTGTCTCCTCTAGTGACTGGCCCAAGAGACCTGCAGAATCTAATGTCCTGTCCAAATTCCAAAATAAATGTCCTTTAGTAGCTAGAGCACAACTGAAGGATAGAAGATCACCATTATATTCTTTTCTCATAATTTGTGAACAGCATTAGAGCTGAGGTGGTCTTAGTGTCTGCCATTCTTTCAGAAATTACCCTATATCCTATTCTTGAAAACTGAGCCTTACAGCCATCGTGCCTACTGTGTGCCAGGTACCATGCCAGACAGTAGCTCTGTAAAGCCAACTGCAGGGACCAGGTCCGGAGGACCAGCCCTTTGTTCTCTTGCTTAGTCCATACAGGGAGGCAGCTACTTGCTTACATTTCTACTAGCAAACCCTCTGATATTAACTCTGCAATGATATCATCATGCTTATTTTACTCCATAGGCGATTCAAACCCACTGATCTACTGCTTGACATTATTAGCATCTCTCCTTTCCATACTAAATCAAAGGGGCAGCATAGCCTGTTTAAATGAGGCTTAGAACAGGAGACCCTTCTGGTTTCTTGACAGTTTTTTTCAAGTGCATTCAGACATGATTCTCCATAGGTACTTGGGGGCTGTCAGGTGGAAGGAGGACAGGATCTATTGTGTGACCCAATCCTATTGCTTTTACCACCTTAACATGGCTGCAGACCACCACTGTGCTTGCCTGTATTACCGCAGCAGCCTGCTAACCAGACCGCCTACCTGTCCAGTCTTGCTTCTCTAATCCTTTCTCCAGAGAGGCTAAGTGAAGTGTTTAAATTCAGTGAATCTGATCACACCACACCTATGCTTAAAGCCCTATAGTTTCTGCATTGCCCTAAACTCCTTAACATTGCTTTTAAGAGCCAGCCCCTGCTTGGCAGCGGCAACGCCTCATCCACGTTGTTTCAGTCCTACCCAGCTACCTGCACCCCGAACCCCAAATGCTTATTCTCTCACCTCCAGGTCTTTGCATAGAACATTTCCCCTCCCTTCTTCACCTAGTTGGTTTATTTGCCTTCCAGGTGTCACCTCAGATGTCATTTCCTCCAGAAGTCCACCCTGGTCACCCAAGGCTAGACCTGGTATCCTCTGTCCTCCAGGAGTATGCTAGGCTTACCCTATCATCTCTCTTCTTTTGTCTTGTACTTGCCTATTTACATGTATCTTCTGCTCCAGGCAATAAATTCCTTATGGGCTAAAATTGTTTTATTCATCATTGTATCTCCAACACAACACCAGTGCATGACAGAGACACTCAATTTACTGAATGAATGACAGATGACATAAGGAGAATGAGAGGTGGAACTTTCAGGGGGGCACTTCTGCGTACTGAAGAACTAATAACTGGTGATATCCAAAAAAGGGAAACTGACCAATAAGGCATGGTGGAAGTCTCCACGCAGAGCCCTCCACAGTAGGGAGCTCCTTCGCTGGCAGCAGGTTGGAGACTATGCCTGCCCTCCCTTCCTGGCTGGAGGAAGCCACAGTTAGACTCACTTCTGTGGTCAAAAGATCTGGGTTGGGGCCCCAGTAGTGCATTTATTGTGAGGCCGTGGACAAGTCATGGCCCCTCTGAGCTCCTTGCTTATGAAATAGGATGATACCTGTGCTGCCTACTTCAGTTTTTCTGAGAACCAAATGAGATCACATACACTGAAGTAGTTTATAAAAACCTCAAAATCAAATTAAATGTATTACTGTTTATTACATAATCTCCAGAACTTGCAGCTTCACTAATTTTAGTTTCACAACTATATTAAAGAACAAAGTGCCATGTGCAAACTCTTGCTGCTGCAGGCAGTGCTGAGAATTAGAGAGATCTACCTCTCTGTGCCAGATACAGGCCTAGGGAAGAGATTGGGAACCAAGAGCCCTGTTTAGTTAGTGTCTGTCAAAGGCCCATTGTTCCAGCCATCAAGGAGATTCTTTGGGGCATACTCCTAAAACAAGAGAAATAAGCCCCTGAAGTCTTAAATCATCATGAAAATCAGCAGAAACAAAAACTACAGATATACTCAATAAACCTTCCCTTTGGGTCCCTTGATTTCTACTTAAAGGAAAACCAAGAATGGTTGACAGCATTTCACTTCCCCTTCAACAAGATAAATCCAGTGAAACCATTTAATTTAAAGGCTTTTTATTAGGAACCAGGGGAATGAGCTGCTTATCCCTCTATAACAGTCTAGAGCAGGTCCTCAGGCCCAGGATGGAGAGAGGTTGTCAAACGTGCTGTGTGTGGTGCGCTTTGCTGCACTTGCTTAGGGCCTGGAAGGAAAGGTGGCTGCAACAGAGGTTGGCAGGAACCGGTGTTAGCCAAAACACCAGCAGCCTGAGGCGAGCCCTCCTTCCAACTTCACTTCCAACCTTTCTTCCAACTCCACTCAAAGCTGGAGCAGGCCAGGAGACAGAACGTGGCTGGAGTGGGCAGGACGCAGCAGTGTTATCCGAGCCCCTGGCTTCTTCATTCAGTGCTTCTTCACTTGCCTGCCCTCCACTCTTCTTGCCGTTTAGTGATTAGGTATTTGAAGAACTCATACACAGACCACGCGATGGCTGTGGAGGGGATCTGGTAAATTACTCTAGCCTGCACCCCTCGGAAGTAGGCGGTCACCCCACCTACTTGATATACCGTCCTGAAAGCACTAGCCATGCCTGTGATGTGTCCTGTAATGTTTGAGTTCAAAGCCAAGGATTCCTGGGTGTTGAGCAGTGTTTTGCAAACGTCCAGTGGGGTTGTGGCAGCGGCAGCTACAGCTCCTGCACAGGCTCCGGAGAGGACGTGGGAGCTGGGGTTGTACCGTCTCTGGGGGTTAAAGTGCTCCTGCAGGAATTCATAGGTCATGAAGTGAATGGCTTGGAAAGGAACGTTCATGGTTAGCTGGGTGGTGTAGCTGCGGTAAAAGGCCCCGGCCCCTTCATTTTGCCACACTGCCCGTACACAGTCTGTCACCCGGTGGTATGGTGAGTTATACATCTGCATCCTCTGCTTGACCACTGGTAGTGCCATCAGTGAGGAGGAAGTAAATGGTGACAGCAACCAACCGGTGACAGCAACCAACCAGTGATGGAGAGTGTCCAGATTCAGAGTTACAAGTCAGCGGATCAGCCAATGGAATGGAGAGAAAAAAGTATGAGTGAGCTGCCAGTTAACCTGATAAGTTAATGTTTCCCTTTTACAGGTAAGGAGTAGGCAGAGGGTTGGAAAGAGTCAAAAAATAACAGACTTGCTTCCAGTAGGATTTCTTTAAAACCAGCCAGTTAATATATACCTATGGTTTAGTAACTCCTTGAAATAAGTACCTATTTATTATTATCATCCTTTCACAACTCCCAAGAAATGACTCAGTGACAGTGCACATAATAATGAACATGTAGCCCTAACAATCACAATCCTCAGTTACTAAGAACACCTACCTACTAAGATATGAGATGGTTACCTCCCAGAGGGGAGGAAAGAGAAATGTTGCCAAAATGAAAACAACATTCTTAGCCAGAAAGAGTCTGGCTTTAGTTCCTGAACATAACCTACTCCCTCAAGTAGATAGCATGGTGTGAGCTCTGTGTTCCAGTAAGAAAGGCAATATATTTAAATGTCAAAATCTATCTTTACCTCTTCAAAGAAAAATGAAAATCTGCTAAACTTTCAGGACTGATAAAACCCACTACAAAGGGAATTTCCAAGAAGGCCCAGGAATAGGCCAGGCAGAGCCATGTCTTATTCCAGGGAAGCCTCAAGGATGAACTAAATCTCAATTAATAGGTTTCCTGTCCAAGGGGTTCCCCCAAGTACTGAAAAGATGGAGGGAGCGCCCTCTAGTGGTAAAACAAGGTAACAAGATTTCCCACCAAAACTGATGTGCTACCTTTCTTCTGCAAACCAGAAATAAAGGAAAAGCCCAGAGATGCAGGTGCAGTGCCACAGAGGGATAGTCTGAGGAATCATTACCTTCCGCTGGATTCATGGCTGCATCGTGAAGTAATGTTGCCACACACCCAGCTGCACCTGCAAATGAGAAAACAACTGCCACATGTAAAGCCAAGAGAGGGTGACCAATTCACTAAAACCCCCCGAGTGAAGGGAAGTGACTGCGCTAAACCACAGGGAAAAGGAATGTTAAGAGCCAGGCCAAAAGATGGGGACCCACTGCTACTAAACCCCTGTTCAAGAAATGAAGATATTTGTTCCCACCAACTTAGTAAAGTCACCAAAGTACATTCCACATATTTGTTAGGAAGGCTGGGAGGAGTCAAAAAAACCCAGATTTTATCAATAAAGATGGTTCTTGGATAAACGTAGCTCATGCCCCAGACAGGAAGCAGATACGCTGCTGCCAAGGGACCCCAGCACATCAGCCGCCGCCAGTGGAAGGAGAGCACGAGGGCCAGGTGGTCAGATCTCCACCACAGAATCCTGCCTTCCTCCTGCTGCCCAACTCCAGTCTCCAAATCTAACATTTGTCCATCTAGATCTTTCCTTCAGGTTCTGAACTACTCTATCCCTCACCCTCTCCACACCCAACTTGGTTTCCACACAATCCTGAACCCCTCAGCTGCCATCCTTCCCCTTACTTCCACACAGCCTCCAACCTTCTGGTTTCTCCACACAGCTCCTTGGCCCCACCC
Organism: Microcebus murinus; assembly: GCF_040939455.1. Lineage (NCBI taxonomy): Eukaryota > Metazoa > Chordata > Mammalia > Primates > Cheirogaleidae > Microcebus > Microcebus murinus. Next base: position 26,577,209 of record NC_134117.1, on the reverse strand, counting down.
CCATTCACTTGTCAAGGCTCTGTCATGTTCTCAACCACACAAACTGCCTCTGGTCAGTTGGGATCCTGCAAAGGTAAGGCGAAGAGCTGGAGCTTCATTAGTGTCTTCCTTGGGCAGCTGGGTCACCTCCACTCCTGCCCTGGGGGCAGGACACCACCCGACTATCAAGATATATACAAGGGGGTAGTTCGTGTGTGTCTCCGCATTACCAGGGCATTAGAAGTTGATGCCAGGGAGAAGATGAGAGGATAAAGTCAAGCTGGTAGGTAAGGGAGGACACCGTAACCCTTTGTTGAGGTGCCCCAAAGGAGAGGTGGGGTTGAAGCGGCTCGTTGTCTGAGAACATCAGGTTTGGAAGTCCCTCCCTTACAATCTGGCCTACCCCAGCCCAGAGCTTCAGCTCCAAACCATGCTGAAACTGGAAAGCACTGACAGCAGCAAAGCCCAGAGTCGGGAAAGTGGGGGAACCAGCACAGGAAGGCTCAATACCATTGGCAATATGGCTATTGCCCCCAGGGTGGATTACATCACTCAGTGTCTTTTTTAACTTTTCGTAGCAGGCAAAATAAAGGGCGTGGGCAGGGCCTGCGCCCGTTGCTGTGACGTTCAGCCCCCGCATGGGCCTCCATAGGCCCTCCGTTCTTATAATCCTCCAGAGGGCCTCCAACACGTTGCGATAGCGGGCCGCTGGGTCAGGCTGTAGACTCTGCATCCGGGTCTGAAATTACAGCAAGGAGAAGCACAATGTCAGCGATGCCAACTTCTCACCCCACTTCTACACTCAGGCTTTGGGCACAGGGCAGACCTTCTACATGGATCCGTGCCAATCTCTGAGAGGGACACATGCAGGCCAACTTCACTTCTTTCCAAATCTAAAGCCACTCTTTCTAAGGCCTGGACCTTTCCTTTTCTAGTCATCAATGACTCTAAGAGTGCAACACCATTATTTTCCCTGAGAATATCAATACTTGGTAAGTGTCCTGGAACTCCAAAAAAATTCATAGCCACAGCAACAAATATTAAGCCCGTGTTTCAGGAGAAGTTGCTTTCATGCGTTAACACACTCAAGCTAAGAGTTCTTTACAAATGGATTCTAAATTCAACGGTAAATTCAAGGATTTACTGTCTATAATGTACTTTATGCTTTACTTCTAAGATTGATCCTGGCCCTGCTTCCTAACCACACTCTACGCTGACTAATGAGATGATGGCTCATCTTTTGGTACTTTTTCAGATAATTTGGCACTGGCAACTGGGTCTACACCAAGAATCTTGGCAGAAGAAGCATTCCTAATAGATGCTGCTTTTATTTCCTGGGAAAGAAAGTTTACCCTGAAACTGTGAAGGTAGGGAGTGTCTAGTTGGAAACCAACCTAGTCTCTAAAACTGAAGGGCCTTCCAGATTTCTAATCTAAATTCACCAAATCCCAAAATTGGCATCAGCAAATAAAATCAGTCTCAGTGAAACATAAACCTTGGAATCTCTGTAGGAGTGAATAATTGCATGAAAGTGTACGGTAGACACATTGTATGATGTTCCTGAACAAAGCCTTATTAAAAGTTGGGACATTAATCTTTTTGAAATACCACGTCTTTTCTGAAGAGTGTGTCTCCCCAGAAAAATCTCTCTTCTACTGACCCATTTTAAGGTTAAAGTAGCATGGAGACTGATGGTTAAAACAAAATAAATGTCTAAAAAAAAAATTATACAATCAAATGTGTGGAGAAAGAATAAAAAAAAAAAAAAAAAATTAATGTCTAGTGCCCAGCACACAATTGGTACCTAAGATGGTTGTTGAATGAAAGAATGAATGAATCTTTTATCACATAACTATGACAAGTACAGTCACTGGTGAGCCAATAGGGGACAACTGATGCCCAGTTTAAATTCCTGCTTCATTCCAATCACTAGATTCAGTTTGGATTTAAAAGCTTGAACCTTCCTGCTGGCCAAATGGAATCCAAGAATAGTACCTTTTCTCAAGAGCATGGGAGAAAAGAAACCAACCAGATTAATAGGTCCAAGTTTGCTACAAGCAATCCACATTCTTCTAAAGGTATTTTCTTCTGCCTGCTACTAACAAAAAACTGGAAGCCTAACAGGTTAATTATTGGAAGTTCAATCAGAAATACTGCACACAGTATCACTTATCACAATTTGACACATTCTTTTCCACTTCTCCCCCCTCAAAAAACAAATCCCATGTATTTCCAATAAAGAGTGTGCTTATTGATCTTTCACATCACCCCAGGGTTATAAAATCCATCAGAGGAGTTGTTTATAGAGACTATGAGTCTATGCTAGCTATAGCTAGTAATAAACAAAGATAAACTGGGCCTGGTGGCTTAACAATTGTGTTTCCTACATTTGTCCAAAACTGACCTTGTATAGGGGGAATGTTTTGAAACTGCATTGCTCTGCAGGAGTCAATGGTATATTTTCAACCAGTCTTGAAAGGTCTGGCCTCAGAAGCTTGGAACTCTTCATCCGTAAAAGAAAACTGGTAAGCTACTTTGCACATTTTACACACACATCTAAATCTAACTGAACAATTCTAACTTAATGAAAATATACCGTTATAGAGAAGACCTGGGTATAACCTATGTCAAACAAATGAATATGGCTCCCCAAACGTGTGGGCCAATAAATCTACCTTTTGTGGAAAGATGAAATCTCTAAGAATTTATGAATAGCCTTAAGTATGAAAAATCTCTGCCTGGCTTTGAAGAAAAGCCAAACAAACTTGTAGGGAAGTAGGTGGTTTGGTGTAAGACAAGCCACATTTGAGTCAAAAAGTCTGAGTTTGAGCCCCAGCTCTCTGAGCTTCGAAGTTGTCATCTATAACATGAGGACAAGAATGGCTGGCTCAGAGGGTTGTTGTGGGGATTTAAAGAGATAGAGACAAGGCATGTAAAAGCTGTTGGTAATTTATAAAGTGCTATAAATATAAAGCTTTTTATTGTATTCAAATGATTCTAAGATATATTTGTTCATACCTAAGAATTTACAGATGATGGCAGCATTGTCTCTTGTATAAGTCATTTCACAAATATGCACGGGCAACTGACTGGTCCTTAGCCACTACTAACTCAGGGTTAATTTTGTATTTTTTATTTTCATTTTAAAGTTTCTCTGTGGTTATAACAATTTATATGTTTAGCTATTGTTCTGAAGGTCATCTGTTAAGGGACAAGCTCTATTGTGAAATTCTGTGCCTCGCCTGGTTCTTGGTATCTGCTTTTGGGAGAGTATGTGGAAGGCCTAGGAGTCAGACAAAATGGGTTCAAATCATGACTCTGCCACTTAAATTCTGTGACCTTGGATAAGTTACTTAACTGCTCTTTAAGTCTCCTTTCTTCATCTGTAAAATAATGAAAATCGTGTCTACTTTATGAAGTTGTTTCAAGGAGTAAATGAATAAATGTATATAAGGCACTTCAGATAGTGCTTGGCACACAATAACAATTAGCATTTATTGAATAACTGTAATCATTACTAGATGCAAGAAAATCAAATCAGCTAGCGTTTCTATTTCCTAACCTTTCATAGGTGAATGTGTATAGATAACCATTTACATGTGGAGTTTGAAAAAGATTTACTTCCTGTGCCAACTGGAAATTAAAAAGGAAAGATCTATTTTAATTCATTATGTAAGTAGATATTTGTCTCACCACTAAAGAGCCAAAAACAGCACCTTGGTGACAGGTGGGTATTTAGCCACATGATTTTGAGAAGGGTTCTTACTGCTTTGGTTTGCAGAACCTGTCCCTATAAAGACTGGTGCTTGCCTCTGAAGCCCAGAAAATAAAACTGGGATTTATCTGGGCTCCCAAGACTCCCTATTTTGACCATGGAAATAGCTGACTAAATAACCATGGCCTAGCAAGGCTATGCTGACTTCCCATGGTCCCTCCCAAGGATATTTTAAGTCAACTTGACCCGATAAGTGGCTGGGGATGGATAGACTTGCGTGCCAAGAGGCAATGTCAGCTTCCATTTGCAAACATTGTGGTTGCCCTTTAGGATCCAACTGGGATACCTCTCCCTCCAATCTTAGAATAAGGTTGGGCTGCTTTTCCCCTACACCATCCATTTATTAAAGAAGGATAGCTGTCAGGGGACAAATAAACTGGAAAGCCCTTTTTAAAGGAAGGGATTTGAATTTTACTTTCATGCCTGCACAAAAACATTTAACATACTTTTTGACACTAAGTCATACCGAGTGCCTCCCTCTAAAATCCCAGCATTAATGGCAAATGAAAATTATTCTTTTAAAATAAGCTTTTATATTTTTGAAAACTCCTGAGCATTTATTTTTCCTTCAGATCAAATAATTATTTCCTTAATGTAAGGCTTTTTGGCATGACCGTAATGTTGTATGACTAATTTTTTAAAAACAAAACTTCCAAAGCTCATATGTAAATGAATAAAAACTGTTCTTTAAAATAGTTACCTTGGAAGGCTAGAAGTGATTTATTCTAGCAATGCTGTGCTTGTGCAAAACATTTCTGGAACTTTTCTCTTTGAGAATTGTTTCCTCAATGAGTTTATAATCCTTAGGAGTAAATCAGTCTCCTTGCTTTCTAGTCCTACTGTTATCTCTGACCCCAAGCATTATTACCCAATTGATCTCTCACTTTATTCGCCTTATTTGATTCGCAGTGATCTGTTACTACAAAATCAATTCCATTTTGTCACAGGACAAAGATTTTTCCCAATTAAGGATATGCACCCAAATATTCTAGAAGCATCTCTACAGGAACTTATAAAATATTAACAGCAACAATAGCATTATGTAAATATACAGAGTAGGGAGACGGCCTCCCATTATGTTGTAATGAGACCAGTGGTTAAACTGAAAAGTTGTAGTAATATTTCTAAATCAGTCACATTATTACATTGTATTAGTCAAGCAATTAAATAGTTTTCACTGCTTTCCCTGATCTGCTTCATTTGATACTCATCCTGAAACACAGCACCCTAGACCCTGTACTATACTCACAGTCTTAGTGAGGTTACTTTGCAGCTAGATCATATTAACTTTTGGATTTACAGCATTAACTCCCAAGTCATTCAACTTAGAGTCTATACATAACATTGCATCTTTTTTATTTGTACTAATTCATTTTACATTTCAATATCGTTACTTTTCTCTCATGGATTTTACTGTTTATTTCTATTTTCCCAATAGATAAGGGCAACTAAAATTCTAATGTCCACTTCAGTCAAGTGCATTTACCACATTTTCAGTGGATATGGCCCTTGTTAGTAGTTACCTTGTAATATGCTAAAATATTCCTGCCAACTCAATGCCATTCACAAAGCTTAATGAGCACTTTCCTCATTTCCTCATCCACATTACTAATGAAAACATGAAATGCTACTGGAGTCAAGGGGAAGCAGAAGAGAACTACTTTGCACTTCCCAAGCTGATTCTCTCTTTTGAATCCATAACATGTTCCAGATTTGAAGAGGAAGTATACATCAAGCAGCTGCCAGAATACTGTGACTATTACCCTTAACATGTAACAGAGGCACCAGTCTGTCACTATATTTATTTCAACAGTCCCCTCTAGTTTACTTCTCCCTCAATTTAGGCTTCACCTTTAGTGATTGGCACCTTTACTAATGTACAAAAATAACAAATCTAAAGAACAATAATCTGCTCCCCTCTTCACCCAGCTTTCTTTAGAAGGTCCTGACTTCTGTATTCGTTAATCATCCTGCTTGGTTGTGAAATGAAATTAGTTTTGCTTTCACACAAATCATGTCCTCATGTAGATCTAACTGCATTTTCTTCATACATCTACTTTCTAATACCAGCACACTTCCCTTTTAGGAAACTTCTTCCTTTTTGCCAACTTCAGGTAGCCAAAGAAATACACCATCAATTTCATCTTTCTTGTTTGGGGGCTGATGTTCTCCCCGCACTTACACAATCCTAATCCCAGCTCAATTTTCATGTTCAGGAAATAGGTGGGGAATCATGCTTGCCTCCGAGAGAAACCGAAACCTTCTCCTGAACATGCACTTTCTCCATATTATTTCCAGTCTGGAACTCTGAATTCTGACAGCACAATGATTTCCAGTTACTCATGGGTTCAGATTTACTAATAATACGGAAGTTCTTTATCTAACTGAGAGATCCCAGATTCAGGTTCGTGCCCCATCACTTATAAGACACAGGAGCTTGTAAAAGCACTCACCCAGAGAACATATCAAGCAGTAAGATCCCATTCAGAGTCTGATTCATGCCTGTTGGCTTCACCTTCATCGACTTAGTAGTACTTACCTGCGCTTTGGGACACCCCATCCCACCCTATTCCTGTTTAGTCCCAGGTGGGATCCAGGGCTTTGGCTGACAGATTTTCGATCCTGAGTCCCGATTCAGATATCACTGACAGTTAGAAATAGATCCTGGTTCCTAACTGAGATCAACTCCCAGCCGGGACCTTGCTTGCATGGAGTGTCGGTTCGAATCGTGTGGTAGTGGCAGAAGCTAGGAAAGAACCCGTGTCGGCTCCGACTCAACCGGGATCCTGGCTCCGGACAGGACCCAGGGGTCGGGTCAGCCCCAGGTCGGGTTCGGAGCCCGGTCCAGCTCTCACCTTGACGCAGTCGATGGGATACATCACGCAATGCTCCAAGATCCCTGCCACGGCGCCCGCCACCATGTACGTGGTAACAGTGGCTCCAGCCGGCAACGCCTCGTAGTCCGGGCCGGAGTCCGGATCCTGTCGCACCGGGGGCCTGCAGGCCCCGGCCTCCCCGCCGCCGGCCCCCCGGCCCACGCCCCGCTGCAGCCACCCGTCCAGCAGCGCTGACTCCCCGGGGCTCCGCCCGGGCCCAGCCGCCGGCCCCCCCGCCACACCGCCAGCACCCCGCCCCTCCAACTCCATCCACCCGGGCCAGCTGCGGCGCCCACCCCCGCCGCCGCCGCCACTGCTGCCGCCGCCCCCCGGCCCCGTGGTGTCCGCCTCAGGCGCGGCCCAGAGAGCCCGGGGCCTCCGGCTCCCGCTTGGCTCCTCGGGCACGCCCCTCGACCAACCATTGGTCCAGAAGCCAAGTTGGCTCCACCCCTTTCCCTACGTAGGAAAAATTTGCTTGTGGTATTAGCGAAGTTGTCTGTCATTCCTCCGCCCTGAGGCGTTGCTATCGCCTAAATCCCACCCCTTCCTCTTTGATCTTGGAAGCTTCTTGTTTATTGGCCACTGATTGGCCGGCATGTAAGATCAACCCGCCTCCGACTTTTTAGGAGGGCGGGAGAAACTTAAGGCTGAACTTTGATAGGCTCAACGACTCTTGATACCTTGACCGCGGCCATTGGCCCGCACCACGTCGGTCTCTGATTGGCCACAGAAAGAGAGCGAGGCGCCGGGTTACGATAGGGGCCGATTTGGGGCCCCTGACTAGCGCTTGCAGAGCTGTGGGCGCTGCGGGCAGGATGGCATGGGGGTGGGGTGGTGCCAGGCCTTCAAGGTCAAACCGCTGACTGACGCCGTTAGGACCCGCGCTCGAGTGTGCGCCCCAGATGTTGAGATGCGCGGCTCGAGGACTGGCAGCCTTGGCCCCGAGACCTCTGTTCCCGCGGGATCTCGTAGCGGGCGTGAGGCGGAACCGGCCTGGGCCGGTCTTCCCTTGGCACCACCCGAGTGCCTGTCCGGGAAGCTGTTACGACAGGCGGGCCAGGGTCGCCTCTCCGCCCGCCAGGGAGAACCGGGGCGGCCCGTTAGACTGGGGTGGAGCAGACTCCGGAGGACCTGGTGCTCCTGAGGCCCCAGCGCCCGGCACTGGGCGGTGCACCCGAAGTCACTCAGTCGACCCCGCAGTGGTTGAATGAATGAATTCTCCAGCCCCGCCTGTGGCTGGGCTCAGCGCCAGGCCGAGAGCTGGGAGCGGGGAAGGGAGATGTCGAAATACAGTGAGATGATTCAGAGCTGACGACCGGTGGAGAGGTCAGACTGGAGGCAGCGTCCCGAAGGCAGCAGGGAAAGTACAGCAGCTATCGGGAAGCTCGGACGTACAGCTTGTCCTGACTCTGAAACATCAGCATCCTGACCCTGAGCTGACTTGCTGATGTTCCCCACTGCCTGGTGATGATTGCCCTTTGTGATAAGACCGCTCTCCTTCCCAGTCGGGTCAACAGTAGTCTTTAGAGGTGTGCTCCTTGTTGTAGAGCAGTGACCGTGATTCCCAGCCTTCAGGCACCTCCAGGGCCGAGACGTCGCCCAGGAGACGGCACTGCGCGGGGATGCCCGGAAGCACTGCTAGAGCTCAGCCTCTGCTGAGGAACGCGAGCTCCTTTTCCACTCCGACTTCCTGGCTTCTTGAGGATCTTTTCTCTGGAGTGTGTTTGCACAAGCCTCCCTGCTGTTTCCAGCTCTGTCTTTACTACCTGGTTTACTGAGATGATGATGCAATTATGGACTTTTTTAAATCTGTGTATAGCTTTTCCTTAGATGGGGAAGAGGTTTTCCTTTTTCTCTGTAAAGCTTAGCCCTTCTCTCTGGGCCTTTTTTTTTTTCTTTCTTTAATTCATCTATTCTCTTCTTCTTCAGCAATGGTTATTTACCTTTGGGCCACGACCTTTTGGAAAATGATAAAGCCACAAATTTTTTTCTCTTCCCACCTTCTGTCCCCCATGCACACACAAAATTTTGCATATCATTTCTGAGTTTCAGAGTCCCTGCACATGACTTGTGGACTCTCTAGGGGTCCATTAACCTCAGGTTAAGAACCCCTCCCCTACAGCATGTTCAGTATTCACTCTTTGTTAGCTTGTTTCCCTTGAGAAATGAATAGGTCTCACAAAAAGAAACCCATTCAATCCTGCTAGAGTACTATTAACAATTCCCTTTACTGCCAAATTACTCCAGTAATGACTATACCTCTATGTCCTTTCTCTCCTTAAACCCTACATTTTACACCCCAAGGTGTAAAACGCATTTACACCTTTATTTAGTTATCACAAATGACCTTTCCAAATCCAATGGTCTTTTTCTTATTCTTTTTCTTAACTGAAATAATACATGCCTCTCATTGACCCATCCCTCACTGAAACTTTTTCCTAGCTTTAGGAACCACACTGTTCGACCTTTTAGAATCCTCAGTCTCTTACATTTCTCTAGTCTTGAGGTGGACCACTCCTAAAGGGCTGATGTTTCTGGGTCGTCCTTAAGTTTGGAAACTTTGCCATTCCGAACCTGTTGTCCTCATTGGAGCCCTTCACTGTTTCCTTTGTTGCATACTTTCAACTGAAATTTCCATAGGAACATTCATTTAGTAAATACTTACTGAGTAATAATTGTATACTTTCACCTGGGGTTACAGGACAGAGTCCATGCTTTGATGAAGCTTGCTTTTTAATGTAAGGGACCCAGGCTGACAGAGCCTCAGTCCAAATATTCGCTAGTCATGTGGCAGGAGGCAGGGTTGGGGGACAAAAAACAAGAAAAATACCAGATAGCTTTAGGTGCCATGCTGATAATTGATAGCAGGCAGTGAGATACAGTGTAACTAAGTAGTTAACATTTGTATGACTAGGGAAGGCCTTTCTGAGAGGACACTTACGCTAAGTTCTGAATGACAGGCAAGAGCCAGTCATGATAGACATGGAAAAGAGCATTCCAACAGAAGAACCCAAACAGTAGGTAGGATAATCCTAAAGTGAGAACATCTACCTAAATTTCTGACTTTCTACCTTAATTTCATGTCCATTCCAAACTCAGCCTCTCCATTTCCCACCCCAGCCAATTCCTCCAAAATTTTCCTTTTCTACAAAAGTATTTACTATTTGCCCAGTCAATGAGACTCTAAAGCAGGCGTTCTCAAACTATGGCGCTTGGGTCACATGCGGCCTGCTGAGGACATTTATCCGGCCCACCGGGTGTTTTTGCCCCTGCTGCCTGTCCTGCCTAGCAGCCGACTGGTCCTGGGCCCACAGTGTGCATGTGTCGAATGTGCGCTGCACTATCCAACGGCCCTCCAACCATCTGAGGGACAGTGAACTGGCCCCCTGTTTAAAAAGTTTGAGGACCCCTGTTCTAAAGTCTTCCTTGGTTTCCTTTTTTTTTTTTTTAGAGACAGGATCTCACTTGGTCTCAGGCTGGAGTACAGTGGTACAATCATAGCTCAGTGCAGCCTTGAACTCGTAGGCTCAAGCAATCCTCCCTTCTCAGCCTCCCCAGTAGGATCACAGGGTACCACAGGCACATGCCACCATGCCTGGCTAACATTTTTTTTATTTTTTGTAGATATGGGCGCCTCACTGTGTTGCCCAGGCTGGTCTCAAACTCCTGGCCTCAAGTGATCTTCCCACCTCAGCCTCTGAAAGTGCCAGGATTACTGGTGTGAGCCACCATAGCTGGCCAGTTTCCTTTCTTGAGTCTTCCTTGACTACCCATTCAGAATCATTATTATTCTGAAATGTTTCTTTTGTTCATGCTCTCCTTTTCCTTCCCATTGATATACTTTCCCTGATTTTGATCACTTTATGTCTGTATTGTAATAACCTCTTGAAAGGCCTCCCTGACTCAGGATCCCCTACCTTCACCGGTATTTTGGTTCCCCTCTTTCCAGATACATGGTAGGATGTTCTTTCCATCTCCTTGTATGGCCATAGGATTTGCTTTGGCCATGAAACATGAGGGGAGGACAAGAGGCACGCATTCTTACCCTGCCACATGACTAGTGAATGTTCAGATGGAGGCATTGTCAGCTTGGGGCCCTGGTGAGGATGACATTAAGCAGAGTCCCCACCTTGCTCCCAGATGGACTTTCAGTATCCATGAGAAATAAATCTTTGTTAAGATACAGAATTTTGAGGATTATTCCTTACCACAGTAGAATCTAGCCAGTGTTTCTCAGACTTTAATGTGATATTAAATATTACCTGAATAATTTGCTAAAATGCAGATTATAATTCTACAGGTCTGAGCAGGACCTGAGATTTTGCATTTCTGTGAAGCTCCCAGGTGATGCAGGTGCTGCTAGACCATGGACTACACTTTGAATAGCCAGGACCTAACCTATCCTGAATATGTGATACACCCCCTTCAACACATCTATACACATATCCATACACACTGTCCTACATCTTACCAGCCCTAAACCTTCCTGAAAAACAAATTAGTAAGCAAAGTAACAAATTTCTTGGTGATATTCTTTCTAAACCCTCAATAGCTTCCTGCCCCTTGCAACTCCTCAGTCAGATGCTGTAGTCTTATTTTCTTATATTCCCACACAATTGTTTTTCACGTTCTCCTATCTCGTGTCATTTTTTCTACATCTCTGTGAGACCATTAGTTGTCTTAATATCAAGTCTTATTTATTTTCTTTAGTAATAGAAACCCCAAGTTTTTGCTTGGACACATGGCTTCCCAGCCAAAGCCCGTATTTTCCCCGGCTTCTCCTGCAGCTAACATTGGCTGTGTAACTAAGCTCTAGCCAGTGGAATGTGAGTGAAAGTGACATGTAAAACACATGGATTGTGCCTTTAAAAGAAAAAGATGTGTTCTCTTGTTCATTTTCTCCCTTCTCACCAGCTAGAATACAGACCCAGAAGATGTCAACCACTTTTGGCCATGAGGACAAGGCCTATACCTTTAGCAGGTGACAGAGCAAAAGAGAAGAAACCTGTGTTCTTAATACCACGGAGCTGCCTCTCACCTCTGGACTACGCATGCTCAGAAATGAGAGAGCTTGTTTAAGCAGTTGCTGTGAATCTGAATCTTGGTTACAGCAGCTGAATTTCTATGCTAATAGACACATGCTCTTCCCCAGAATGCATTTCTCCCTTTGTTCTTATCAAAATTCTCATTATTGAAGGTCCAAAACAGGTCCCATTACTGCCTCCAGTTCACGTTACCCGCTTTCCCTGAACTGCCATCATTCCTGGCATGAGGTATGAGTGTAATATAAAATGAGATTGATTCCAGCAACTACACATGAAAATTACACTGATTTCTTTACAGTCACTTAAAGAGAAATTGATTCCTAAATGTTGAAGAATAGACCGTAAGAGCTGTAGGAATTCAGTGACGGGGCAATCAATGAGGACTGAAGGGATGAGGAGATACTATAATACATTTCAGCAGTTTTCAAAGTGGAGAATGTATACATTTTCTAAGGAGTATGGGGGAAGCAGTGTTTCAAGGGAATCAATTTGCTATTCCTCATCTGATGTATTCTCTCCTAAAACTCACCTTCTTGAAAAAGCAGTTTCAGTCTGTCCTCCCACCTTACAAAAGAAAGGTGTGACCCAAGCCATCCTTCATCTTACTATGGTTCATTCCCTGGGTGCATAAAAACATCCAGGTTGACAGTCCAGTGTTGGCAAGGCCTCCTTCAATCAAGGCACAACTGTAGACTTCATGTCTTTCTCTGATTTATGTATATTTCTGTCAAGGGCAGATCATGGCTTTAAGAATAGATATTTTGGCCCATGTGGGATATTCTGTTTACATACATATTGTACAGTGGAGCAGTGAGTTTTTAAATTACATCACCTATTCCAACTCTATTATTGAAGAATACACTGCTTCTGAGGAAGATTCCCCTGAGAGCAAAGCAAAGAGCATAATTAAACAAGGGTGGTAGAGCCTTATTTCATTCAAGTGGCACATTCATGGCAAGGTCTATGTCTTATCTATCTTGGGACTAGGATATTCAAGATTTAATTTTTACTTTTATGCTGGGAAGTAATAAGGTTCTACAAATGGCCGTGCTCTCTCTCTGGTCAGAAACAAGAGCAGAGTGATACTCTTCATTTACACATACCTCAGCTTTGCTCTTGGTTTTATATTTTGCATTATTTCTAGGAGAAATCTAAGGAAAGTACATGTTTTCACAGATTATGCTGTCAAATAAAAGGTAAATATATCAAAAGTAAACTTGTATTTTATATTTTCTTGAATATTCAGGCTTACAGTAAAAACATTTTCATTTTCCTTTGTCAAAAGATTATTGGCTATACCAACCACTTCCTCCCCACTAGGATGGCTATAATAAAAAACACAACCATTTTTAAAAATAATAACCATTGGTGAGGATGTGGAGAAATTGAAATATTGCTGATGAGAATATAAAATTGTTCAGCCACTGTGGAAAATAGTTTGGCAGTTCCTCAAAAATTTAAACATAGAATTACCATATGTTTAATACAGCAATTCCACTCCTACGTATATATCTGCTATAGTTTGGATGTTTGCTCCAAATCTCACGTTGACATTTGATGGACAATGTTGGAGATGAGGCCTAATGGGAGGTGCTGGGGTGGATCCCTCATGAATAGATTAATGGCCTCCCTGGGGAGAGGCAGTTGAGTGAGTTCTCTATTAGTTCCCACTGGAGCTGGTTGTTAGAAAGCCCCCAGCGGCCAGCGGCTATACCCCTTGCACTGTAATCCTAGCACTCTGGGAAGGCTGAGACAGGAGAATTCCTTGAGCTCAGTAGTTCCAGACCACCCTGAGCAAGAGCAAGACCCGGTCTCTACTAAAAATAGAAAAATTAGCCAGACCTAGTGCTGCATACCTGTAGTCCCAACTACTTGGGAGGCTGAGGCAGGAGATTGCTTAAGCCTAGGATTTTGAGGTTGCAGTGAGCTATGATGACATCACTGCACTCTACCCCGGGGTGACAGAGAGAGTCTATCTCAAAAAAAAAAATCTTTACATCTGGCTGGTCCAAAGGTATTGAGTTATCTCACTTGATTGTTCACAGTCAGTTACAGATTAAACTCCTTGTTCTACTCTTTCCCTTCTCACTACTACATTTGACTAGTGTTAAAAAAAAATGGCCAGGCTTGGTAGCTCATGTCTGTAATCCTAGCACTCTAGGAGGCCAAGGTGGGAGGATCACTCAAGGTCAGGAGTTTGAAACCAGCCTGAGCAAGAGCAAGACCCTATCTCTACTAAAAATAGAATTTAATTGGCCAACTAAAAATACATAGAAAAAATTAGCTGGGCATGGTGGTGCATGCCTGAGGCAGAAGAATCACTTGAGTCCGGGGGGTTGGAGGTTGCTGTGAGCTAGGATGACACCACAGCACTCTAGTCCAAGGAACAGAGTGAGACTCTGACTCAAAACAAAAAAAAAGACCCTGGCACACACCCTGTTCCCTCCTTTGTTCCCTCCTTTCTTACCACATGATCTCTGCACACTGGTTCCCCTTCACCTTGTGCCATGAGTGAAGGCAGCCTGAGGCCCTCACCAGAAGCCTACAAATGCTGGTGCCATGTTTCTTATACAGTCTGCATGACCATGAACCAAATAAACCCCTTTTCTTTATAAATCACCCAACATCAGCTATCCCTTTATAGCAACACAGAACAGACTAAGACAGTATCCAAAAGAATTGAAAATAGGTAAGTCAAACAAGTACAGTACGTACATGTTTATAACAGCACTTTTTTTTTTGAGACAGAGTCTCACTCTGTTGCCTGGGCTAGAGTGCTGTGGTGTCATCCTAGCTCACAGCAACCTCAAACTCCTGGGCTTAAGCAGTCCTCCTGCCTCAGCTTCCCGAGTAGCTGGGACTACAGGCATGTGCCACCATGCCTGGCTAATTTTTTTCTATATATTTTTAGTTGGCCAATTGATTTCTTTCTATTTTTAGTAGAGACGGGGTCTCACTCTTGCTCAGGCTGGTTTCAAACTCCTAACCTTGAGTGATCCTCCCGCCTCGGCCTCCCAGAGTGCTAGGATTACAGGCGTGAGCCACCGTACCCAGCCAGTAACAGCACTTTTCAACATAGGCAAAAGCTGGAAATAGTCCAAATGTTTCTACCTTTTGCCTATTGCCAATCAACAGAAGAATGAATAAATGGGGCATATATGCAATGAATATAATTCAGAAATAAAAAGGAACAAAGTACAGGTACAGCTACAATGTGAATGAACCTTGGAAACCTTATGTTAAGTGAAAGAAGCCAGATGCAAAAGGTCACATATGATTCCACGTGTATGCAATATCCAGAATAGCCAGCTCTACGGAGACAGCTGCAGATTGGTGGTTACCAGGGACAGCAGGGAGGGGGAAACGGGAGTAACTGCTTAATGAGTAAGAGATTTCCTTTCCTGGTGATGAAATGTGTTAGAACTGAGTAGAGGTAGTAGTTGCACAACATTGTGAATGTATTAAATGCCACAAAAGTGTCCAATTTAAAATGGTTAGTTTTATATTATGTGAATTTCACCTCAATTAAAGAAAAGATTGGGTAGCACCCAACAGATGAGCTGAATAAGCTAGTATCTTATCCTCTCAAATTTCTATACCTCTGTAACTCCAAAGCACAGCTCTAAATCGTCATTATACAATTTCTTGGTTGCTTCATATCAACTTGAAGAAAATCGACTTTGGACAAAAGTGAAAGATCTGGGAAATGACTGCTAAAGGATGCTTTTTGGTTGAAAAACGTTTGGATGAAAATGCTTTAAAATTATGTTGTGATGGTTGCACAATCTTGTGGATATACTAAAAACCATCGAAACAGGTGAATTTTATGGTACTTAAATTATCTCTCGATAAAGCTGTTTTTAAAAAGTGGAGATCTAATTAGGATACATCTTCTTTTGGAACTTCAGTTTTATCATCCTTTAAACAATAAACTGTTTCTTTTTGCACATCTTATTTTCTTTCTTTCATTCTTTCTTTTTTTTTTTTTGAAGGGATGGTTACTGCAATCATACCATTCCCCACCCTCCCCCTTTTTAAAGTCTCTCCTAAACACTCTTATTTCTAAAAGACAAGGCAAAACAATTCTACCTTGAAGGGTTATGGAAACAAAATGGCAAAATTAGGAAAATCATCAATTTTGATCTAAGAAACAAACCTAATGTCATATTAGCTCACAGACAAAATTCCAGGAAAATTACTTTAGCATCACTAGTTATTGTCCAATGGGAAGTTTCTATTATTTCATAACCATACTCAAATTAAGTTGAAACATACAGTTTGAGAAAAATAAATAGTTGATACAGTAAATCCATGTTCATTCTTATTTAGCAAAAATATCACTGCTACTCTCTCTTTTTTTTACCTTGATAGAAACATGTTGTAAATTCTATAAATAATACCCCCAGACAATTATTTTTACCTTTTTGTAAGCCTGCTACTCATATAATACCTCTTCTTTTTGCTGTTTATTTCTACAAAGTAGATGAAACTGGTCTCTTAAAAGTATCTATTTATGTACCTGGCAAGACAAAGCATTCCCAAGGTGTAATCTAGGATATAATGCCCTGAACTTTAGGAAATCATTTTATTTAAAAAGAATTAAGTTCCCCTTCTCAGATGTTCACATGCTCTGTGAATTCTATCAAATATGTGTGTGTGTGTGTGTGTGTGTGTCTTTGAGACAGTGTCTTGTGCTGTTGCCCAGGCTAGAGTACAGTGGTGTCATCATAGCTCACTATAGCCTCAAATTCCTGGGCTCAAGTGATCCTCCTGCCTCAGCTTCCCAAGTAGCTGGGACTACAAGCGAACACCACTTAGACCTGGCTAACTTTTGTGGCTTCTGAAGAGATGACGTCTCACTATGTTTCTCAGGCTTGTCTCAAACTCCTGGCCTCAAGTGATCCACCCTCCTCGGCCTCCCAAAGTGCTGGGATTACAGGCATGAGTCACCATGCCAGGCCTCAAATATATAATTTTAAACTTATTGTTTAAATCTTGAAATGAAATTACAAACCCGAGTGTAATATTTCAACAATACCAATTTCTATCAATCTGTAATGCCTTGTTAAGGCACTTTAAAATGATCTAACTGAAATAAGATTTTGTTTACAATCAACCAGAAAAATCATGAAATGTACAGATTCTAATTTTATGGAGGTGTTTACCTCATTTTCATCTAATTTTAGCTCCAAAATCAAGCTGAAAGAGTAACAAGAACAATTAATTGTCACTTGATAAGTTTTGGTAAAATCATTTTGGTGCTATTTCCAGAGATTGAAAAAGTAATTACTCCAATGAGTAACACATTCATTTTGCAAATGAGATGGTTTCTAATCCTTTAACAATATTTAAGGACATGGAAGAATTAAGTGACAAAGATTTGACAAAACTCCATCCATTTATTTGTATAAAAAGGCTTCTTGACACTTATATCTATAAAAACAAAAACTAGGAGCAGAATAGGTAATGAATTGTATTTCACTTAAGCAAAATATAGTCATGTAATGATCCATGATGTAATTAAAAATGCCTATATATCTATTAAGAGTGAAGTCCATTAAAATTTTACTTTTTATAAAGGTAATTATTCATCAAAATCTTATTTACAGTTATATTGTCTTTATCCCAATTCAATTATTATTTCCTTCATGTCCCTGACTTGATCAATTTCCCCATCATATACCTCAGGTCCTCTCTTTTGTAGAGCTTAGTTGTAATTTTGCATATGTTTATAAAATTATTTCATTCATATCTATATTGCCAATAGGTCATAAGCCACATCAGGGCAAGGAACATCTTTTTAAATTTTTTCCCACTGCACCATTGTATCTTCAGGATAGCATAGTACTCAAAACATTGTAAGTTCTTTGTAAAAAGATTTGAATTAATAAATAATGAATGAGGGCTGGGTGTGGTGGCTCATGCCTGTAATCCCAGCACTTTGGGAGGCCGAGACAGGAGGATCATTTGAAATCAGGAGTTCAAGACCAACCTGGGCAATATAGTGAGACCCGCCCCCCACATCTCTATT
This sequence comes from Microcebus murinus, assembly GCF_040939455.1. Taxonomy (NCBI): domain Eukaryota; kingdom Metazoa; phylum Chordata; class Mammalia; order Primates; family Cheirogaleidae; genus Microcebus; species Microcebus murinus. Next base: position 26,559,503 of record NC_134117.1, on the reverse strand, counting down.
TAAAAAAACTAAAAAATAAAAATTATCTGGGTATGGTGACATGCCTGTAGTCCTAGCTACTCAGAAGGCTGAGGCAGGGGGATTGCTTGAGTCCAGGAGTTTGAGCCTGCAGTGAGATATGCAACCTGGGCAGAAGACTGAGACCCTGTCTCATAAACAAACAAACAGACACTCCTGGATCCTGGGCCTGAGCTGCCGTATCTCCCCTTAGGTGGTGGTAATGACTTGTCCAGTGAGTTCCAATTTCATCCCACCTTCCCCCCAACCCAAGGTCTAACCCTTCTAGGTGTCCTGGAGTTGTAACCAGGAACAGCACCCAGCAAGGTATTAGAAGCAAGATTCATCCCTTTCCCAATCTTGGCCTTCATTCTAGGAACTTCTCTTGGAAGCAACAGGCCCTACAGTGATTCAGGAGCCAGGATTGGAAATAGAGCCCCTGCCATTACTTTGCGAGAGTTTATTAAAAGGTAGTAAGACTGTGAATCAATTTCTTCCTCTTGTTTCCTTTCTTTTCCTTCCTTCCTTTCATACCAATAGTTCTCAAATCACCCAGGGGAGCTTGCTAGACACACAAACTTTTGGACCCTGTCCTAAGTCTGATAAATCATCTCTCTGGGAGTGAGGCATGGGGATTTGCCTTTTACAAGCAGGTTATTCTGACACAGGTGGCAGCAAAGCTTAATAGTGCTAGCCAATTCATTTATTCTTTCAAACAATGTATGTCAGGACCTGAACTAGGTGCTGGGGATACAATGATGAGAAAATCTGGACATAGTCCTTTCTCTAGAGGGAGGAGCTTAGGGTCTGCTGGGGAAGACAGGCTTTAACAAGAGACTCACAAATGAAAAATTACAACTAGGATGTGTGCAATGAAGGGAAGGCACACGATATACAAAAAGCATATGTTAAGGGGACTTGACTTAGTCTAGGACGTTATGTCACACAGGGACAATGGCATTTGAAGTAAGATCTTAAAGATAAGAGTTAATTAGGTTATGTCAGATGGAGGGGTAGTGGAAGGGGTAAGAGAGGCAGAACTTTCTAGATTTTGCAGAAGTTCTGTGGTGTGAGGATAAGGACAGTGCTTGGGGGGCCAGGGGAAGCATAGTTTAAGATGAGTCCTGGCAAATAAGAAGGGGCCAGATCATGAGAGGCTTTAAAATTCATGTTAATGGGATCAGTTTGTGGAATCTGTAGAATTAAGTTTTTTTTTAGAAATAAGGTCTCGCTGTGTCACTCAGGTTGGAGCGCAGTGGCACAAGCATAGCTCACTGCGGCCTGATGGGCTGAAGCAATCCTCCAGCCTCAACTCCAAGTTGCTGGGACTACAGGCATGAGCCACCATGCTGAGCAATTTAAAGTTGAAGTTGGATCACATGGTTAATTTTGCATTTTGAAAAGGTCTTTTTGGTTGCTGTGAAAAAAGGTGGAGGGCAGTAACACTAGAAGTTGGGCCATTATTCTTACTTTACAGATAAGGAAGTGAGCTGTGAGGAACATAGCTTCCTCAAGGTCACACAGCCAGTAAGCGGTAAAGCCAGGTTTCCAACACGGGTCTGCCTGACTTCAGAGTGTAAACTCTTAAATACACAGTCTGCGACCTCTCTAGATCAAGGTAGCAAACCTCCAAAATAGATTTAGTCAAAATGGTAAGAAAAGAAATAAACCAAAAGCCTCATCTCCAACTCGTCCCATCCTTGCTCTGGTCATGACTCCTTATCAGAAAATGAGAATGAGCAGGGTAGCACAGGGCAGCTGAAGTTCTCTTGCTTGACCTAAGCTTTGGTTTCCTCTTCTGTAAAGTGATAATAATACTGTAATAGCCTATGGACTCAGCGCTCTGTATCCATGGGTTCTGCGTCTGTAGATTCAACCATTGGATTGAAAATATTGGGAGAAAAATGCACCTGTACTAACATGTACAGATTTTATTGTCATTATTCCATAAGCAATACAGTATAATGAGTATTTACACAGCATGTATATTGTATTAGGTATTATAAGTAATCTAGAGATGATTTAAAGTATACAAGAGGATATGCATAGGTTTTGCAAATACTACACCATTTTATACCTGGCATTTGGGCATCTATGCATTTTGGTATACACAGAGGCCCTGGAACTAATCCCCCATGGATACTAATGGTCAACTATATTTCACTGGATTGTTTGAGGATTAAATTAGAAAAAAGTTGGTAAGCGCTTAGTATACTATCAGGCATATAGTTAGAATTCAACAAATATCATTATTATTAATATTAAGACTTATGTTTCCTTTATATATGTCCATCCACCATCACAGAAATGAGTGGCATCATATTACCTAACTCTTAAGCAAGAAGCCAAAATTATCATGACTAATCGCTACCATTCGCTTGTTTACACAATCCACTTGTTGCCAGACTGCAGCACCAAATTTGGGACATCTCTCAAATAAGCCTCCTTTTCTCCCCAAAATAACATCCTTACTCCAGGCCCATGTCATATGTGACCTTAGTCATTTTGTGTCATAAAGAGTAGTCTAAATCCTTAAGAAAAATGGCTAAAATGACAAAGCTTTTCTTCCATGTTATCAAAAAATGTAATGCTCTGTCGTCCTTGACATAAAAAGAGATAAGCTATCGGCAGGGGGTGACTTTTGGATTGTTTAGGTAAGTAGATGTGATGTATTTTTTAATGCTCTGTGGTACTGAATCCTTTATAAATATGGGACACATTATCAAAGCAACTAGCCAGGGTTATGGAGGAAGCAAACATTAACAATAACAACAACATTAACAAAGAACTAACTATGGCAGCACATGTGGGCTTCAAACCCATAAACCTTGAATCTCTGAGTCATCTGTGTGTGTGATTTTCCTGGCCTATTCCCATTTTTTATTACATTTTTATTACAGGCACGCCCCTGGTCCTCTTATTTGATCTCCTGCCTTATCCAATGCTCATTTCTTCATTCCTCTTTCAATCAAACAGCTCTTTCCTCTTCATTCCTGTCTTGCCTTTACAGCTTACTCATTACAAACCAGCACATAAAAGCCCAGGCATTTACATCAACTGCACCAAAAGACATAATCTAATATTTTAGGAAGTGGAAAGTTATACTCACTCTGTGACAAAGATAAATTGCTTCACCTTTGGATTTAATTCACCCCCTCCTGAGTTATTTATAAGGCTTCAGTTCTATTCGTTTGTGCCCGGCTCTATGCTAAGGGGCTAAGAAGGATGGGTAGGGACATAGGGTGAAAAAAAAAACCAAAAAGACAAGAAAGAATGACCTGCAGACCTCCTTTTGGAGAAACTTGAAATCTCTGGTGAAGAGAAGACATGCATACATTATACAACAATAATGATAACTAACAGCTAACTTCTATAAAGGGCTTAGTATGTGCCAGCCAGTGTATAATGTATATATTATTTCTTTTAATCCTATGTTGTTGCATATTAGTTATCTATTGCTCCATGACAAATTGCCACAAAACTTAGTGGCTTAAAACAACAGTAAATGTTATTATAGTTATCAGGTGCTGTGGGTAAGGAATTTGATACAATTAGTTGGCTAGAGCTACAGATACCTGAATGCTTGGGGCTGGAGGATGCACTTCCACAATGGCTCACTCAGGTGACTGGCAAGTTGACACTGGCTGGTGGCAGGCAGCCTCAGTTCCTCTCTGTGCGAGCATCTCCAGAGGGCTGCTTATGTGTCTTTGTGACATGGTAGCACATGGTACCATATTCTTGGCAAATTATTACATGTCTTTTTTATTATGTCCATTCTAGTGGATATATAGTAATATGCCATGGTAGTTTAATTTGCATTTCCCTAACAGCTAACAATGTTGAACATCTCATGTGCTTATTTGCCGTCTGTATATCGTTTTTGTGAGGTGCCGAAATCTTTTGTCCATATATACTTACTTGGACTGTCGGTTTTCTCATTATTTAGTTTTAAGGATTCTTTTTATATTCTGGATACAAGCCCTTTACTGGTATGTGATTTGCAAATATTTTCTCCCCCAGTGTGTGGCTTATCTCTTCATTTTCTTAGTAGAGTCTTTTGAAGAGTAGATCTTAGTTTTCATGAAGACCAATTTAGTAAGTTTGTGTGTGTGTGTGTGTGTGTGTGTGTATGTGTATCTTGCTTTTGCTGTTGAATTGAAGACATCTGGGCTAAATTCAAAGCCACTAAGATTTTCTCCTAATTTTTATTATATAAGTTTTAGCCCTTAAGACTAGACTATGATCTATTTCAATTTAGTTTTTACATGTGATGTTAGGTTTCTTGTTACTGTCAGTTTTTTATTTAATAATATTTCTTTGATATCTTCTCATATGTGTTCACGCAGAGCTTCCTTATTCATTTTTAAAGCCAAATTCCTGCTGTGATGGAGCCATTCTTCTCGTTGCAGGGAGGCAAACAGTAAGGCAGTAAGTAAAACACATTAAATGGTGATTAAAGGAAGGGGGATAGGAAGAGTGTGTGGGAAGGACAGTTTTCATTTTAAGTAGGATGGTTAGGTTAGGTAGAGTCTCACTGAAAAGTTGATATTTTAATGAAGGAAGGGCTGGTCTGAAGGTGGTGAGTTATCTCACTTGATTGTTCACAGTGAGTTACAGATTGATCTCCTCATTCTACTACTTTCCCTCCTTCTCACTACTGCACTTGACTAGTCTAAAAAAAAAAAAAAAAAGACGGAAGGAGGTAAGGGAGCATGAATGACACCAGGTAGGGAGAACAGATGCATTAAGTCTCTTGTGAAGGCAACAGTAAGTACAGAGCACCCAATGCCAGAGAGGGCCTGTCATGTTCTGGAAATAGTAAGGAAGCCTATATGGCCGGAGTGGAGTGAGGGAAGGAGTAACAGTGGAAAACAACTCAGGGAGTTAAGAGGGGTGTGTGGGGGCAGATTCCACAGAACCTTGTGGGTTATAGGCTGTGAGGACTAGCACTTTTCCTGGGAGTGAGATGAGAAGCTACTGGGGGTTTGGAGGAGCGTCAAGATCTGGCTTAGATCTGAAAGAGTCACATGGATGGCAGTGTCCACAACAGACTGCAGGTGCAAGGGAAGGAGAGGCAGAAAGACCAGCTAGGAGGCTACTACAATAGTCCACTAAGAAATGGCAGTAGTTTGGCCCAGCATGTAGCGAGGGGGTTAGTGAGAAATGGCTGGATTCTGAATATGTTTTTAAGGTAGTGCCAACAGGCTCTGCAGATGGATGGGCTAGATGTGGGGTGTGAGAGCAAGAGGGGAATTGGGGATGATTCCAAGATTTGGGGCCTCAGCATCTGGAAGCATGAGGTGCTTCTACCCAGTCACCAACATAGTGTATTATCAAACACTTTAGTCTTTGCCAGTCTCTGCCAGTGGAAGATGGTATCTAACGTAGTTTTTTCCCCTCCATTTTAATTGTGAAAATTGTCAAACAAACAAAAAATTGAAAGAATAGAACCCATTTTATATTGAGTTAAATAATAAAATATGTATTAGCTTCAATAATTGGATGTTTAGAGATAGAGTAGAATTCAGGTTTGGTTTGACTCAACTGGTTTAACTATGTCATTAAGAATATGGAGCCGGGCGTGTGACTGATGCCTGGAATCCCAGCTACTCTGGAGGCTGAGGCAGGAGGATGAGAGGAGAGGATCATTTGAGCCCAGAGTTCAAGGCTATAGTGAGCTATAATCATACTACAGTACTCCGGCCTGGGTGACAGAGCACCCCTCATCTCTAAAAAAAATGTGGGGGTAGGGGTGTAGAGAAGGAGAGAGAGAGAGAGAGAGAGAGAAATTGTCCCTTTACATGCTTTCTAAGAAAAGCAAATACACTTTTTATTTGCCCAGCAAACATGTCTCTTTATCTGGAATTGGGCCATTTGCCCACTCCTGAAACAACAGCTGTGAGCAAGGGGTGGGATTTTGCTCATTATCTTAGGCCTGGTTTGCCAGGGGTGGAGTCATAACTCTCAATGACTTGGGCTACATGCGAGGAAGGTGTCCACACCCAAATAAATTTCAGATGCATACCATGGCAGGGGGATAAATGTCCTTCTCATTATGCCTCTGTCCAAGTACTATGGATATCTAGAATTTGCCATACTGCACCCTCACTCCAAGCTCTCCTGCCTTAGTCTTTCTGAGAAGAGGCCTTTCACTTCTTTGAATGACCTGTGGCACTGATTTCCAGCACTTTTCAAGTTTTCAATCATCCTACTTATTAATTTACTTCTTGCAGTTGCTGCCATCTTTCTGCACTGCTGTGCCTTCATTCCTCAACAGCCTTGTACCCTAACACAAGGGTTATAAGACTTTATAACCCTTGTGGTGTTAAGACTTTTACTGAGGGTTTGAGGTCAGGAGTAGGATTATACCGTAGTACAGAACTCAAAATCAAACACTAGATGTTAATGCCACTATCCAAAATTTCCCTGACCAACCACACTTTAGAGATTACAGTCATTTTAAAATGTGTCTGCAAATTGTTTGGCAAATTTCCTTTCAAAAGGTGAGAATATGGAGCCTAATTCTCCTCCCCTTGAATGTGGGCTGAGAGTTAATGACTCACTTTTTAATAAATAGTATGTGGCAGAAGTGAAGATATTTGAGTTCAGAGGCTAAGGTCATTAAAAGAGTGGTGCTTCAGCCGGCCCGGTGGCTCACGCCTGTAATCTTAGCATTCTGGAAGGCTGAGGCGGGCGGATTGCTCAAGATCAGGAGTTCGAAACCAGCCTGAGCAAGAGCAAGACCCCGTCTCTACTATAAATAGAAAAAAATTAATTGGCCAACTAAAAATACATGGAAAAAATTAGCCGGGTATGGTGGGACATGTCTGTAGTCCCAGCTACTCGGGAGGCTGAGGCAGGAGGATCGCTCGAGCCTAGGAGATTGAGGTTGCTGTGAGCTAGGCTGACGCCACGGCACTCTAGCCAGAGCAACAGAGTGAGACTCTGCCTCAAAAAACAAAAAACAAAAAAGGCATGGAGCTTCCACCTTGGCTCTCTCTTTAGGCCCTCTGAGGGAAGCCAGCTGCCATGACATGGAGACCCTCAAGCAGCCCTGGGAGAGGCTGATGTGAAAAGGAACTGAGGCCTCCCACCAATAAACAGCATCAGCTTGCCAGCGTGCAGGTATGCCATCCCGGAGGTACATCCTCTAGTCCCAGCTAAGACTGCAGTGGACTATAACCTCAGCTGACATCTTGACGGCAACCTTGTGAGAGACCCTGAGTGAAGCTGCTCCCAGATTCCTGTCCCACAGAAACAGGGAGAGATAATAATGCTTACTATTATTTTGAGTCACGAAGTTTGGGGGTAATTTGTTATGCAGTGGTAGATAAATAACACAAGGACTCTCTCAAGCACTGCTCTCTTCAGGCTTGTCTGCACCATCTTGCCTGGACCTCTCCTCTTTTCTTTTATGTCTTTTCTTCTTTCCTTGACAGAGCTCCACAAACCCAGTCTCTAGAGGGAATGCTTAAATTTCCTGTATTTTATTTTGCAGAGTAATTTAAATCTTCTTGGTCTAAATCTCTTCCATCTAGGTTAAGCCCAAGGGATCCCACCTTCTCTGACCAAACATACCCATTAGGGTCCAAAATAGAGAGATTTTTTTTTTTTTCTACCAGGGGCACTGGTACCAGGTCCACTCAAACAGCTGCCAGCTTGTCCTAATGGAAGTATATATAAGCAAAGTGTTGCCAGAGCAGAGAATAAGAAGCATCTAAGCTGACTGTGGGGGCTCATGGAGGAGGTGATATTTGAGGTGAGTTTTTTGTTTTTTTTTTTGAGACAGAGTCTCACTTTGTTGCCTAGGCTAGAGTGAGTGCCGTGGCATCAGCCTGGCTCACAGCAACCTCAATCTCCGGGGGTCAGCGATCCTACTGCCTCAGCCTCCCAAGTAGCTGGGACTACAGGCATGCACCACCATGCCCGGCTAATTTTTTGTATATATATTTTTAGTTCATCAATTAATTTATTTCTATTTTTGGTAGAGACAGGGTCTCGCTCAGGCTGGTTTCGAACTCCAGACCTTGAGCAATCCGCCTGCCTCGGCCTCCCAAAGTGCTAGGATTACAGGCGTGAGCCACCACGCCCGGCCTTTAAGGTGAGTTTTTAAGGTTAAGTAGGAGTTCATTTGGTAGAGAAGTGAATAAAAGTTAGTTATGCAGAGGTAACAGCAAATACAAAGGCTCAGAGATGAGAGAAGGTATAATCAATTCTGAGAACTTTAAATACATCAGGATTCTGGGTGACAGTACCAAGTAGGGAGTTTGGAAGCTGTTGAGGGATAGATCATATAGGGCATTGTCAGCCATACATATTAGTTAGGAAACTACAGGTAACAGAAATTCTAATTCAACTTACTTAAAAATAAAAATAATAAGCAGAGACCAGGCATGGTGGCTCATGACTGTAATCCTAGCACTCTGGGAGGCTGAGGTGGGAAGATTGTTTGAGGTCAGCAGTTGGAGACCAGACTGAGCAAAAGCATGGCCCCATCTCTACAAAAAATAGAAAAATCAGCTGGGCATGGTGGTGTATGCCTGTAGTCCCAGCTACTTGGGAGGCTGAGGCAGAAGGATCGCCTGAGCCCAGAAGTTTGAGGTTGCAGTGAGCTATGATGATGCCACTGCACTCTAGCCAGGGGTGACAGAGTGAGAGCCCTGTCTCAAAAAAAAAAATATTAAGGGATTTAGTATCTCAAATAATAAATCCATTGTCTACCAGTGAGATATTTAAGAAAGAAAAATCCACAGATAGGACTGCTGCAATGTCTGTTAACTTAGCAGCTTAATGTTGTTATCAAGGATCCAGTTTTTTCTGTATTTCTATTCTTTGATTCCCAGGCTTGTCTCCTCATGATTATAAGATGGCTGCAGCAGCTCCAGTCATCACATGCTTAAGATTACTTCTGGAGGTAGAAGAAGAGCCTTCTCTTCTTTCTCTTTCATTATGTAAACTCTTTATTGGCTTATACTTGTATCTCTTTTTAAGGTGGGAAAAACTTTTCTCAGAAATGTCTTACCCCCATCCCCTACCCCCCCACCCCCCCAGTCCTCCCACAGCTGACTTTCCTTCAGCCTCATTAGCTAAAATGTCATCATGTGCCCATGTTTAAACCAACATTTTGTGAGGGTATGGGCCCATCATGACTGATTAAGACCAATTACACGTTATTCCCTGGGATTAGGGTTGGAGCCTAGCACCCTTCAAGCACATGGCCAAACACATTGAGTGTGGTTACTCAATGAGTTAACAAGGTAGAAGAGAAAGTATTGGCTTTGGGGGTAGGCAGTCAGCAGAATCTGCCACAGCATGCTACGGAATTTGGATTGTATCTCATTGGGATAAGGAACTACTGAAGGGTTTTACACCAAGAAATATGTGATTAGATTCCCTGATGATAACAGAATGGAGGTGCTCTCAGGAGGGGCGTGGGTCTGGAGGCTTCCTTAGAAGATATTGGAAAGGATTTTAGGCACTTGAATGAAGAACACCTAGTGACCAATTAGATGGAAATAGGGAAGGCAGAAGGAAGAGATTCTAGAATGACTCCTGCACAGGTCCTGCATGGGTGGATTCCTGGATATTTCATTCAAGTGGGGAATATGGATGGGGGAGGTTTAGGTGAATAAAGGAAGAGTGGAGACTCAAACATATAAATAAGTTTGGTTTTGGACAATGAGGTACCTAAAAGGCAGATGAAGATAGATGAATAAACTTGAAAGGGAAAGTGAAGAGCACATTACCTAAATTCCTTTAGAGGTTAGAGAAGGAGAATCGATAAGGAGAAATGAAGCAAAGCAGATAACTGACACCTAATATAGGACTGGTTTGGCTGATTTTGCTCAGGGCTCATCATCAAGGACATCTTGAGAAAATTGCAAATGTAATTGTAGACAAGCCTTTAAAGAGCAGTTAAAAACCTGTTTTGAAATATGGGTTTCTACAATTTGTTTCAACATGTTGAGTCACAGCAAATGAGATAGAGAAATGGTTTCAACCCTTTTTTTGTTGGCCTGCTGACTAGAAACCTCAGAACTCGGCTTTGTGAGCCGTTAATCAGATAAACATTGCAGCTTTTTGTAAAGAATCATGCTTAACAAATGCCTGAGGGCATATGGACTTATTGAAGGAAGTATTGTCCAAACTAGACTGACAAAGAAAGTTTTATAAAGAAAGTATAATGCAAAACTGTTAGGATTAAAATGTAGGTTTCTTTTCTGCTTTATGACAGTATTTATAAAGTGTAAATTAGATAATGTTTCAATGTACCATTGAATGATAAATCAATAAATTTCAAAAACTATATGAATTAAGTATTATTTTAAAAATAGATAGGAATTCTATTTCCACTCAAAAACAACTATTTTGTGAAACACGGGTCTTTGAAATATATATATATACATATATATATATATTAGACTTAGAACTCACAGAAGGCAACTTCAAGGAATTTTTAAAAAATGATTTCAAAACATTTGTTGGGTCCTTTCCATTTCTAACTTGTTCTAGACATTGAATTGGGTTCTGGCATAATAAAAATGCCTGATTTTCTATAATTTTGTGGTTAATCCCAACTTTAAGCAACTATTCTACTCAATGTGGCTTCTGTGAGCCCACATAAAGTATGAGACTTGAAGCAGAGAGGGACTGAAGGACGGAGAAGAAAACTGAGAATTGAAGGAGAAAGGTAAGTCAGGAAGCCCAACCAGGTTGGGAGAGTAGCAGAAGGAAAAAACAAATAGTCACAAGAGACTGAATATACAAACAGGACAATGACCAAATGACATATGACAATTAGAACTCTGACCCACAACCTCTGCAGCGGCCAGCCCAGAATGATTGGGACTTGGTCAATGACTGTCAGCTTCTCTATTTTTTATCCCCTCCTCCCTACTCGGGACCAATTAGAGACAGCCAAATATGCTATCCCAAACCAATCAAGTAAGATGCTTTGCTTCTATTAATAGTTAGCCCACCTCCAGCTTCCCCACACTAATACACACAAGTCAGAACATACATGACATTTCCTCCCTTTCCCCCTATTAAGCTTTCCCATTCCCCTGACAGCCTTTGAGTCTGCCAAACACCATGGTGACTGACTCCATTGATATAACAAGCTGAATAAAGGGCCTCTCTGTTCTCATTTGGGTGGTCTTTGTTTTTTCCCCACAGTTATTCATTCCCTTATTTATTATACATTAGTTGTTTTATGTGCCAGACAGTGGCTAGCATTGGAAACATGTGAAAGCAGACAGTCCCTGACTTCAAGGATATTCTGTCTACTAGGACAGACAGATATATAAATATAATTGTAATTCAATGTGCTAAGTGAAACAATAGGCATATATAATATAAAGGAGGTATAGTAGGTCAAGTAAGGCTTTTATGGAACGAACGGTAACCCTGAAGCCAAGCGATAAGGGATGCGTGGGAGTTGGTCTGGCTAAGAGACTGGGGAATGTTATTCAAGGCAGGTGGAGGGGCCGAATGAACAAAGCCTTAGCGGCCAGAAACCACAGGAGTGCCTCGCTGGAGCGTGATAAGGCAGGCAAGGAGCCGCAGAAGATGTGGTAGGGCGGGTCGTGGACCGTGATGGATGTGCCACGTTGGAAAGAGCTTGGACTTCATGCTGTCCAATCGGCTCCCTCCTGGAAATGAGAAATATGGCTGGTGTAAGCAAGGAAGAATTAAAATAGTACTACTACTGCTACTAAGAAGCCGTTGCCTTTGCATCACTGCAAGTTCCAGGACGGCAGCGACACAGAAGTTCATGTTGTGCACACAGTAAACATTCAATGAATGTTGAATGAATGGACATAGGCTCCTTGGTGTGGACTTATGTTTCCAATTTATGCTTTTCTCGCAGGACAAGCAACAAGGCCAGGGCATCCGGTCAACAGCACCAGGGAGGTGCTAGGGAAGGTTTGAGGCAGGAGAACGGCCATTCTGCCGGAGAGCTGGTGGGCACGAAGCACCCACTAGGCTGTGGGCAAGGCATACACTTGTGTTGCGAACACCTCGAGACGCACCGCCGGCGCTCTCTGTCCTAGGAGCAGCGGCGGGGAGGCAGCCGGTCCGGAGCTCGCGCCCGGGCGAGGGCAGCGGGGCGCAGCGCGTCCGGGTACCCCTCACCGGTGCGCTCCCCGCCGGCCCCTGTAGGCGGGGCCTCGGCGCGGCGCCTTTCCGATTGGATGCGGCTCGAAATCCTGGGGCGGGCGTCAGGGGCCGAGCGCTCTTGGGGATTGGCCACCCTGGCGGACGGACGTGGTGCCGACTGAGCTGGTTCGCCCTCGGCTCCGGCCCGCGGAGGGCGGGCCCCTCTCGGCGGGGGCCCTGTCAGTCATTGGCTCCCCGCGGTTTCCTTGGGGACGTGGCGCCGCCGCCGGTGCTGGCCCTCCTTCCGGCTAGGCGAGAGGCCGCGGGGAGCTGCTCAGGACGCAGCGGAGCGGTGCCCAGGGAGCCGGCGGGCCGCTAGACCCCGTGAGTGTGAGCGGAAGGGGGCTGCGGAACCCGGAGGGACAGGGAGAGGAAGCGGGAATCCCCACTCCTGCCACCTGGGGACGGCCAGGTCCTAGGCGACAGAGCTGGCCCACGAAAACGCCCCGCTCCCCATGCCTGGGTAGGGTCGCTGGGCCCGAGGAACGAGCGGACGCCTCCGGAGTGGGAGCCCGGGGAGCCAGTGGGAGCTGTGGAATTCTCGTGGAGGTCTGGCCTCGTGGGCACTGCCGGAGGGCAGCCTGAAACCCAGCCACCTCTTTACAGGCTGCAGACTTAGGAGATGCCTGGGACAAGGAGGCCACCTTCTCAGGGCAAAAGGAAAAGGAGGTGACAGGCGTTGAGACCGCTGAAGGGAACCCATGGCTAGGTAAGGCTGCGCGATTTCTCCCTGGCTGGGGGCTCTGTGGTGGCTCGGGAGGCCCTAGGAGGCTGTTACAAATGAGGTTTGCCCTGGCGCTGCACCTGAACTTTGCATCCTGGTCAGGTGGGTGCAAGGCCATCAAAGTTGTTTCCTTTTGAAGGCAGATAAATAATAGTTTTCAGCCATAACTCCCGGAAGGTGAAGTGAGTCTGCTTTCTTAGCTCTGAAAAGTGCTAGATTGTAACACTCTTTGGAATTTACATCTGAGTGAGGCTAGATGTCCCTTGAGGGGATTAAACAAAGATTTCTTTTTGCAATGAATTTTAAAAGCAGGCAGAATAAGGTCCTTCTGAATCAATATATAAAGTGAGCTTCACAGTTGAATGCACTTCTGCATACATTTTAATACTCTGAAGCTTTTAAAAAAGATTAATGTAGATCTACATATACCAGTATGGGACAATTGTCAAATAAAGTAAGTGGGGGATAGATGCAGAACAGTTGGTATGGAGTACTACTATTTGTGTAAAACCAGGGAAATGGTGATACACACACATATATTACTATTATACACACACACACACACACACTACTGTATATTTATGCTTGTGTATCCCCTGGAAAAATACATAGAAACTGGGTGGCACTGGTTGCCTCTGAGAAGGATAGTGGGGTCAGGGCAAAAGATTCACTTTTCACTATACAGTATATCCTTTTAAACTGTTTGATTTATTTTTTACCACATGCATATATAATCTTTTAAAACATTTTAAAAAATCAGCTGAATAAATTTTCTGACCATCCAGTTTCTTGACAACATTCTTAGTGGGACTTGTAGTACTTTGATTCACCAGTGTTATTAGGTTGCCCATGGAAATAGGATCTTTTCATAAACATGAGATTATGTTTTTGACTTGCACATAAAAGTGCAGAGTTCGGGAAAAGAGCAGAAGTAGTATATGGTGTAGAAGCACCACGAACCAGATGGGTCCTTTTCTAAAATTTGAAACTTAAGGGGGGGAGTGGTGGCTCACACCTGTAATCCCATCACTTTGGGAGGCTGAGCGGGAGGATTGCTTGAGACCAGGAGTTCACGACCAGCCTGAGCAACACAGCAAGACCCCATCTATGCAAAAACAAAAATAAAAATATTAAATAATATGTGCGTGGTGGCACATGCCTTTATTCTTAGCTACTGGGGAGGCTAAGGCAGAAGGATTCCTTGAGCCCAGGAATTTGAGGCTACAGTGAGCTATGATCATGCCATTGCACTCCAGCCTGGGCAACAGAGTAAGATGCTGTCTCTGGAAAAATAAATAAATAAAAAAAAATTGAGACTAAAAGAACATTTAGACTTCTGTTGGCATGACTTTTTGCGTTTATTAGGAGGTCTTTTATCCAATTTAAAAACCCATTTTTAAGCACTCAATTGTAGAGACTTTTCAGGCTTACTAATGTTTGTTTCATTTCAGGATCAGTTTTTCCTACCTCTGCCCAGCCTCCTGGTACTTCACTGTCCCCACAGTGAGCCCATTTCTCCGTCAGCGAGTGGCATTCCTGGGACTCTTCTTCATATCCTGTCTCCTTTTGCTTATGTTAATCATGGACTTTCGACATTGGGGTGCTTCATTACCACGAGATAGGCAATATGAAAGGTGAGTCATCTTTAGATAATTTGATCAGCACCAAAGTCATAAATATTTTAATTAGCTGTTTAACATACTACTACTTTTGACTCTTTTGGGAGGATACTGTATTTTTATTAGTAAAATTGCATGCCATTTATTACATAAGGAAGATCTTAAGCCCCATTTTGGTAATTTTCAATTTTGATTCAGGAATGCTAGTACATCATTTTAGCCATGAAAGACATCTTTCTGGTTGCATGCTTTGGCAGGCGGAGACTTATTGGGTCCATAAGTCTTTATAATTATTATGCACCCTTGATGAATTGACCCCTTTATCATTGTTAAGTGATTCTCTTTATCCTGGATTATATTCTTTGCTATGAAATCAGCTAGTCTGGTACTAATATAGCTACTTCAGCTTTCTTTTGATTAATGTTAGCATGACAGATCTTTTCTATGCTTTTAGTTTTAGCTAATTTGTGTCTTTATATTTAAAGTGGGATTCTTGTAGGCAATGTTTAGTTGAGTCTTGCTCTTTATCCACTCTGACAATCTCTTGCCTTTTCATTGGGTGTTCAGGCCATTTTCATTTAATCTGATTATTGATTATGTTTAATCTACTATCTTGTTATTTTCTGTTTGTCACATATGTTCTTTTTTTTTTCTACCTCTTTTACTCTTCTTTTGAATCGAGTACAGTTTTTATGATTCTATTTTGTCTGTCATGATGGCTTATTAGATATAAGTATGTTTTTATTTTTTTTTAGTGGTTGCTTTAGGGTGTATAGAATGCATCTTTGGCTTATCATAATCTACTCTCGAGTAATATTACACCTCTTCATATACAGTATAAGAACCTGGCCAGGTGCAGTGGCTCACAGCTGTAATCCTAACACTTTGGGAGGCTGAGACAGGAGGGTTGCTTGAAACCAGGAGTTCAAGACCGCCGTGGGCAATAGCGAGACTGTCTCTACAAAAAATAAAAAAATTAGCAGGGCATGTGGTGCATGCCTGTAGTTCCAGCTACTGGGGAGGCTGAGGCAGGAGGATTGCTTGAGCCCGGGAGTTGGAGGCTGCAGTGAGCTATGATGATACCACTGCACTCCAGCCTGGCAACAGAGTGAGATTCTTTCTCAAAAAAAAAAAAGAACCTTAACAATAGGATACTTTCATTACATTCCTCTCTTCCCCTTGGTCTTTGTGCTGTTGTCATACATTTTATTTCTACATATGTTATAAAGTCCATAATATATTGTTATTATTTTTGCTTTAGTCAGTTATCTTTTAAAGAGATTTAAAAAATAAGAAAAAAGGCTTGTATATTTACCCATATATTTACCATTTCTGGGCTTTTTCATTCCTTTGTGTAGATCCATATTTCTATCTGGTATTATTTTTCTTTTACCTAAAGAACATTCTTTAACATGTCTAGTAGTGCAAGTTCATGGGTAATAAATTCTTTCATTCAACTTTCAGGGGGTTTTTTGTGTGTGTGTGAGATGGAGTCTCATTCTGTTGCTCAGGCTAGAGTGCAATGGCATGATCAGAGCTCATAGCTGCCTGGAACTCCTGTGCTCAAGTGATCCTCCTGCTTCATCCCCCTGAATGGCTGGGATTATTGGTGCAAGACACTGTGCCTGGTAGATTTATAGTTTTTAATCCAATTTATTAAAATTTTGACCACTATTTCTTCAAATATTTTTCTGTCCTCCCTCACATGCCCTTTGGGGATTCTAATTACAAAATGTATGTTGAACCATGTGATATTTTCCCATAGCTCACTGGTACGCTATTTATTTACTTTTTTAGTCCTCTTTCTCTTTGTCTTTCATTCTGGCTGTTTTATTACTGTGCTTTCAAGTTCATTAGTATTTTTTTCTGTAGTATCGAATCTGTTAATTCCATCCAGTGAAAGCTGAATACCTTTTTTCACAGAAAGTACATCTGAATTATTTAATATACTTTTAATGCTGTACCAGTTGCACAGATCTGTGTTCTTTTATAGCAGGATTCATTTTGCAATTTTTTTGAGATTAGTTTCTTTTTTTAAAGTTTTCTTATATTTAATTATTATGGTTATGTAATAGTTGTATATGAGATTAGTTTCTGATGAGACAACAAAATTAAATGATGGCATGTTGTGCTCATCTTCAACATGATTTTCTGATTTTTTTTTTAAATTTTTACTTTATTGCTGCTCAGATATATATCAGTTAGGAGGCTTTGGGCTGCAAGTAACAGCCAAAGTGACTTAAATGTAATAGTAAGAAAGTTTATTGACTCACATACCTAGAAGTCCACGGATAGAGGAACCACAAGTTCAACATCAACTGACAGGATAGGAGTCTCTGTGGCTCCTTTCTGTTGTCAGCAGCATCAGCTTAGTTAGTGTTGCAAAATAGTAGCCAGTGGCAACCAGGGTGACATGCAGCCTCACCCATGTCCAGCAGGATTGAAAATCAAGCTTTCTGTGGCTCTTTTCTAATAGTGGAGAAAAATCTTCCAAGAAGCCTCCAACAACCCTTTCCTTGAATCTTTTTTGGTCAGAGTTGGGATACATACCTACTCTCTTTTTTATTTCTTGGTCCGTCCCGAGAATTTCCTGCTTCCCGTTCACTTTGGTCATTAATTATTTAATTCAACAGAAATATTTTTGAACAGCTACTATGTGTGGGTAATAATAGACCCCAGACACAGAGACTTTGGTATCTTTTCTCAAGAAGCTTGTATTTTCAGCCTTGCCTTCTTTTTTTTCCTCCCAGAAGTCCTAGAGACAGATGTTTTCACCCTTTCCTTCTTTTTTTTCCTCCCAGAAGTCCTAGAGACAGATGTTTTCAGCCTTGCCTTCTCTAGCATCCCTATTCATTTGTATTTTTGCCTCTTCCTTTCTAGAAGAGGAAACACTGTTTGGGTGACCACGCTAGTCAACTATTGGCCTTAAGAAACTTGTTAACTTTGGAGACCTAAATCCATTATTTGAATTTCTTTAATGCTTATTGGTATTTCCTTGGCAGCTCTGAGCAGTTTCCTACTGGAAGACAGCATGGTCTAATTATGGAATTGCATGCAGGTTAGTTAATATGGCTAAAGACTATTAGAGAGTGAGCGGTAAGCTACATGGCTGGACAGCTGGATGAGGCTGGATCTGTTAAGCCATTTTAGGGGGTTTAGACATTATCCTAAGGACAGAATGAAGGCTTTGAAAGGTTTTGAAGTGATATGATCTGAATTGCTTCTTAAAGAAAGCTCATCTTGGCCAGGTGCGGTGGCTCACGCCTGCAATCCTAGCACTCTGGGAGGCCAAGGCGGGTAGATTGCTTGAGGTCAGGAGTTCGAAACCAGCCTGAGCGGGACCCTGTCTCTACTAAAAATAGAAAGAAATTAATTGACCAACTAAAAATATATATATACAAAAAATTAGCCGGGCATGGTGGCTGGCGCATACCTGTAGTCCCAGCTACTTGGGAGGCTGAGGCAGCAGGATTGCTTGAGCCCAGGAGTTTGAGGTTGCTGTGAGCTAGGCAGATGCCATGGCACTCACTCTAGCTTGGGCAACAAAGCGAGACTCTGTCTCAAAAAAAAAAAAAAGCTCATCTTGTTGGCACTATGGAAATGAATTACAAGGGAATAAAAAATCAGGGAGACTGATTGGAAAACAGATACTCCTTAACTTACAACAGGGTTATGTAGGATGGAAATATAAGTCGAAAATGCATTTAATATACCTAACATACCAGGCATCATAGCTTAGCATAGGCTACCTTAAATGTGCTCAGAACACTTACATTAGTCTACTGTTGGGCAAAATCATCTAACACAAAGCCTATTTTATAATAAAGTATTGACTGTCTCATGTAATTTACTGAATATTGTACTGAAAGTGAAAAACAGGATGGTCACGTGGGTACTCAAAGTAAAGTTTCTACTGAATGTACATCACTTTCATGTCATCGTAAAGTTTTAAAAAAAATTGTAAGTTGGACCATTGTAAGGTGGGAACTGTCTGTACTTTAGTAGAAAAATGGCCTGAACGTAGGTGACATCAATGAGAACATAGAGAAGTAAAACATTTGAGTGTTATATGGGAGGCTTAGTGATCCAATAGTTCTTGACTACCACTGTACCTCAAGTGGCCAGATCCAATAAATACTTCGAGGGTTGAATTAATTGAAACAAGTTAGCCACAGAGCTGAGGAACACAGAAATTAATTGTACCATTGTGGTGACCTTACCAAAGTCCTAACACTCTGTAATGCTCTGGCTGAGCCGCCAACAGCCATGTTGCCCATAGTTCATTGTTATTTAGTGAAAAGTTTTGTACATATTGCCACAAATTGCTATATATCATTAAACTTCACTCATGGCAGCCTCCGTGAGTCATTTAGGAAGCAAGCATTAGTTTATAGCTCTCTGTGTGATAGGCACTGGGTACAAAGATGACTAAAATGTGACCCCTGAACTCATGGAATTCATAATCTAGCTAGGGAGGCAAACATAAAGGAATAATTATTTCCCAGTGAGATAATAGTTTATGTACAGTTGTGTAGAATCAGGAACAAAGAATCAGAAGCTGTACAAAGTTAAGAATTAAGAGCAAAGTTAAGAATCAGAAATTAATCAGAAGAGGCTTATGAGTCACCAAATTTGATTGCCACTCAGTTTGTGTAATAAAGGCTTGTGTACTTTAGTGATAAGATAGGCCCTCACATAAAACCTTTTTGCTTTTATATTATATTTGCTGTCCAAAATTAGCATGGTTCTCCTTGTCTCAAAACATAGCAGATAACAGCAAATTACAATGGTGGATGAGGTAGGGTGTGCCATATATACAAGCTCATTGAAGACAATAATCAATGATCTGACATCTTGACAGTGAGGCAGGAGAGAGGAAATTTATTAAGAACAGAGTCAGTAACTTAAAATTTTTACAGACAATTTCTATAGTGGTAAACAGTTGTACATATTTTGTTGAAACTGTTTTAGCATACAGCCTAATAATTTTTGTTAATGATGACCTTAAATCAGAGGTTTTCAGTCATCATGTACCTGAATCACTTGGGGACCTTTAAAAAATGTAAATAATTTGGCCTCTTCTTCAGGTGATTCTAATATGCAGCCTGGGTTGAGAACCATTGCTCCAAGTTTTGGTTACATTCACTTGGAGAGGTATTGTGGTATAGGGGAGAGAGTGTTGATTTTAGAGCAAAGTGGCCCACCTGGCTTGTTGGGTGATCATGGGCAAGTTCCTTAATGTCTTGGAATTTCATTTTCTTTATGTATAAAGTGGGAATAAAAATGGTTGCCTGGTAGCCTTGTCGTTTGCATGAAAAGACTAAAGCTTGTAGGACTGACTGGTGCGTGGATTGACTGACAAATCAAATGTTAGTTTTAGTATTATTATTTGAAATAATCTTGATTTTTTTCTGTTTCCTAATTCCATTCTGTACCCTGAAAATATACACTGAAAATAATGGGCAGCATTTTCTCCATTTAAAATTTTGCTTCCATAATTTCTTTTTTGTGGCAGCTGCTATTACTTAAGCCCTGGTAGCACTAGCTGATGATAAAATGATTAAGCAAATAACTAGGAACTTATGGAAGCATCTCTCACTTTAGTCAATAGCTTTAAAAAAATATTAAGAAAAGTGCTTGTAGTTGTGATTTTATATAATATAGTCATTTTTTTCTACTTAAATTATTCCTAATTCATACAGTGAAATTATCAGAATTTTGAGGTGTCCGGCAAAGAGTGTGCTGTGCTTCCAGGAACAGACTTTCAGGTGTCTTCGTGGGAACAAGTTTGGAAACCTTTGATTAGAAAATTGTGCCCATTGGTCTGAGTGCAGCGGTGTTTACAACTAATTGATCACAACCAGTTACAGATTCCTTTGTTCCTTCTCCACTCCCACTGCTTCACTTGACCAGCCTTTAAAAAAATAAAAAATGAAAAGAAAAGGGAAGAAAAAGAAAAAAGAAAAATATGCCTAGAGGAACAATGCATTCATTCTTTTATGGTCTTGATAAATGAGCCATTGCTTTAGTTAGAAATGATAATCTCTCTTCCATGTTGCATCTTTGTGTTTTAATATGTATGAAAGTAGTGAATGTTTAAAAATATTTTAAATAATTTTGCAGTAAAAATATTTTAATTTGAATTTTTTTCAGCCATTGGTGGAATTCTGAAGTGATATGACCCGTATGTTAGAAGCCTGTATGTGGGTTTTCCCTCAGTAGTTTCAGAACTAAAGACTTGTATTTTTTTTTTCTTTATTATGAACATGTACCCATATTGTATCTGGAAGGAGAAAGGAAGAGATTTGCTTTAGAACTAGAATTTAGGAAGGTAAATTTAAAGAGTGTGGGGTGCCAGTAAGGGTAGAATCCAAAGCTGTTTTTTTATTAGACTTTATTTTTTAGAGCAGTTTTAGGTTTATAGTTCATTTGAGCTGAAGATATGAAGATTTCCCATATATGCTCTGCCCCAACACACATACACAGCAGAGCTGTTTTTAAGAATAATACCTGTGTTAGGTATGTATTTTAATCAACTGTTTATCTGGTATGTGCCATGTATTATAAGACATGTTCCAACAGTTTCTCAGGCTTAATACATATTTGACATTTGTTTATTAATTCATCTATTCACTTATTCAACAAATATTATTTGGTGTCTTCACTGCAGTATCTAATAGGGTAGCCATTACCCACCAGTGGTTATTTAAATTTAATTAAAATTAAATAAAACAAAAAAAATTCACTTCCTCACTTGGCACTGGACACATTTTGAGTGCTTAATGGCCACATATGGATATATTGGGCAGTGCAGATAGAGAATACATCTATCATATCAGAATGTTCTGTTGGACAGTGCTAAGTGAACCATGTTTCAGGCCCTGTCCTGGATGCTGGGTAAATTATTAAAATTTGTTAATTTTTAGCATAGTTGTGTCACATAATGATGGGAATATGTCCTGTTAAATGCATCATTAGGCAATCTTGTCATTGTGTGAACATCATAGAGTGTACTTACACAAACCTAGATGGTATAGCCTACTGCATACCTAGGCTGTATGGTATAGCCTGTTGCTTCTAAGATACAAACCTGTACAGCATGTTACTGTACTGAATACTGTAGGCAACTGTAACACAATGGTTTAAGTATTTGTGTATCTAAATATATCGAAATATAGAAAAGGTACAGTAAAAATATGGTATAAAAGATAAATGGTATACCTGTATAGGAACTTATGGGAATGGGGCTTGCAGGACAGGAAGTTTCTCTGGATGAGTCAGTGTGAATGAATCTGAGTCAGTGGTGAGTGAATGTGAAGGCCTGGGACATTACTCAACACTACTGTAGATTTTATGAACACTGTACAGTTAGGATACATTAAATTTATAAAAACATTTTTCTTTCTTCAAGAATAAATTACCTTAGCTTGCTGTTACTTTTTTGTCTTGTAAACTTCTTAGTTTAGTTTTTTTTTTTTGAGACAGGATCTTGCTCTGTCACCTGGGCTAGAGTGCAGTGGTGCGTCATCATAGCTCACAGCACCCTCAAGCTCCTAGGCTCAAGTGATCCTCCTGCCTCAGCCTTCTGAGTAGCTGGGATTATAGGTGTGAGCCACAATGCCTTGCTGGCAATAGGAATTTTTCAGCTTCATTATAATTTTATGGGACCACTGTTATATGTATGGTCCATCACTGACCAAAATGTAATACAGAAACATTACTGTAAAGGGTCACTTTTAACATGTATGCATACATAATGTACAAGACCAATGGTAAACAGTTCTTAAGTGTTCTGTATATTTAGTACATTTCTTTAACCTTAATGTTTAATATTGTTCACTTCTTGGTAGCCCTACTATTGTCTCCATTAGAAGGAAAAATTTTGTCTAGATGAGCTATTGTTCTGAAGAATGTCTTTTGTAGCTGATGAAAGGTGTTGCCTTCATGTTTCTTTGTCATCTGGGAATAACTGAGTGAGAGGTTCTATGTTAGCAATTGGCTCAGTACTGGCCTTCCATAGGAGTTTCAATTCTGTTTAAAGCAAGTCTCAAAAAGAGGCATTGCTCTTGGTTTGGATAAAAATGGTAAACTCTACCTTTGCAGCTTGACTTAAAAAAAGAAAAAAAAAAATGGTAAACTGTAAGACATGCAGATGAAGTTGGGGGCTCTTATGTATACTAGAACAATTCAGAGATTTTTGCTGGTAAAACTGAAAGTATTTATTCATTTACTTCATCTTAATGGTGTTCATAGTGTTTATAAGCAGAGCTTTAAATTATAAATGCTCTGACTGCTCTGATTATCTTGTTAAGTGGTAAGCAATAACCTGACAAATGCTTCTGTGGACATGTATTACTATAATCAGTCATGCACAACTTCTTTATAATGTCATTATGTTTTCTGTGCCTGGAACAGGGTTGAAGAGTATGATGACATTCAGCTAAGGGCTGGTAGCCCTATACTGATGGGGGGCTACTGTAATTGGCTTTTGACACATCACTGAGTTCTGTGTGAACTCTAAAAGTGGTATAATTAGTGTTGATTTTGTAAGATAGGTAATGGTTTGGTCAGTTACAGCTCTAATGCTATTAATGTTTTTAGGATAATGGCAGTGAAAAGCCATTGTCTTCCAGTTCTACCTTGGGTGATGTATTTGTGGGTTACTTTCTTTTCACTGACTCAGCAGTGACTAGGGGGAAATCATTTTTCTCAAATAGAGGGTGTGTGTGTGTGTGTGTGTAAGGTATGGGAGTGAGTATGTGTGATGGAGAATCAGAGCTCTCTTGGGAAGGTGGATGTGAGGAATTCCCAAGCTTTCAGAACTTTTCTCTTGGGCTTTCAGAACTTCTCTTTAGAGAATGGCTCAGTGCAGCATCAGCAAAGTGGTAGAGTCCAGCAATGCAAGTAATTGACCATGATGGCTAAGGCGAGTACTACAAATTAAAAAGAAAAAATGCAGGAAAGGACTGGTGATCCATTCATGTTAGGAGTTTAGACAGGAAGACTTTCAGGTGTTTGAAAGTGTAAGAAGCCTGATTAGGTCATAAGAGGCCAGTGTTGCAGAAAGAGGTAATACTGTTACTTCCCAGGGGGGAAAACTGTTCTTCAGTTACTCATTTGTTTGCAAAATAAGAAAAATGGAGACTTTCTGCTGCCTGCAATGAGTGATCAAAGACTCTGCTGGAAAATAACATAAATACCCTCTGGTCCTGTCTTTCTCCCTTATGATCCAATGTCAGCTGACTTTTTGCCACTGCACACATGGAGACTTCTAAGAGAAGAGAAAGACGCATTGAGTTGCACCAAAATTGGCTGTAAACATGATTATTTTGGCAGGAATCAGAGGGGTAACAGGATACTTTGTTTGGAAAGCCATTGAAAATTTCTAAGAAAGAAACCAATTGATTTTGAATCTAGCTATACAAAGGTACAGAGGAGTTATTATAATAACAAACCAACAGCTCCACTTTGTGAGCTTTAGGAGCAAACCAGTCAGTATTGACTGATTGACGTCTTGGACAGAGAAGTGTGAGGAACACTGTGACAGTATTGAGGTACTGCAGATAAGGTACCTGTTCTTGAGAAACTTATCAATGGAGAGGTAGAGGAAACAAATATGCAAGAAATATTGGGGCTCTTGCTGAAATACAAACAAACTGCTTAAAGAGAATATTGACTCTCCATATTTTAGAACAGAAGGAAGAGGCCTTTTCGAATCGTTGTGGTTATTACAAGAGTCAGCATTGTTGAGTAGAGGCTTCTGAAGACCTGAGAAGCCATGTCAGAGGAGGTGGGAGGGGGAAGGAATGAGTAGGGGAGCTGATGGACGTTACAGAGAAAAGGAAGATTTTGTGAGAGTGTTGTTCCGAGTGCTTGCCGGCCCTTGGGTGATCCCGAAGAGCCTTTTAGGGAGTCTATAAGGGCAAAACTATTTTTATAATAATACTGAGATGTTATTTGTATTTTAAAATTGTAGTTCAAAACATATAACATAAAATTTACCATTTTAACCGTTTGTAAGTGTACAGTGAGTAGTATTTATTTACACTGTTATGAACCAGATCTCCAAAACTTTTTTATCTCGCAAATCTGTAACTATACTCATTGAACAAGTCCCCTTTTCTCTCTCTCTCCAGCCAGTGCTGATAACTACTATTCTTTCTGTTTCTATGAATTTGACTACCTTAAATACCTCATATAAGTGGAGTCATACAGTATTTGTCTTCTTATGTTTATTTAATTATTTTTGAGACAGAGTCTCATTCTGTCATCCTGGCTAGAGTACAGTGGCATCATCATAGGTCACCATAACCTCAAACTCCTGGGCTCAAGCCATCCTCCTGCCTCAGCCTTCCAAGTAGCTGGGACTACAGGCACATACCACCATGCCTAGCTAATTTTTTCTATTTTTTTGTAGAGACGGGTCTCGCTCTTGCTTAGGCTGGTCTCAAACTCCTGACCTCAAGTGGTCCTCCCACCTCAGCCTCCCAGAGTGCTAGGATTATAGGTATGAGCCACCATGCCAGGCTTGTCTTTTTATGACTGGCTAATTTTACTTAATATAATGTCCTCAAGGTTCATCCATGTTGTAGCATCTGACAAGATTTCCTTCCTTTTTAATATTTAGTAATATTACATTGTATGTATATACCAGATTTTGTTCATCCATTCATCTATTAATGGACATGTGGGTTGCTTTCACCTCTTGACTGCTGTGATATTTGCTTTGATGGTACAAAAACAATGGTGGGTAAAATTGGTACCTCAGCACAAATCAAGATAGAGACACCAAATTGGTATCTACTATAGTAACTAGTAGTTACTATATTCTTCGTTGCTACACAATTGCAATGGGAAAAAAAATTGACTTCCACTTAAGAATATCTTTTTAATGTTCTGTGTGATGAAATAGGAAATAGGCCTTAAGTAATGAGGTAAACCTAGCTGCTTTTTATTAGGGAGCTCTATTTTTATTACCAGAAAGAATGACTGCCAGAAAAACTGTGGTTTTTAGATTTGAGTATTTTATAGACATTTTCTTGAAGATGAATGAAGTAAATCTGTTACTTCTAGGAAAACAATTTTCAGTATTTATTGCCAATGACAAAATTTGAACTTCCAACTGAGAATTAGAATTTTGGAAATCTACAACTGTGAATTGGATAGCTTCCCAATACTTAAAAAGTATTGAGTAAGATTGGTGGTGATGTTAATGGATATGGGTTTTTTTTGATATTGTATAATGAAATGTGTCAACATTTAGAGCATTTGCATAACTCAGTGAGCCAGTATTTTCTAGTATATGATGTTATGATATCGTGCCTGGGTAAAAGTCATTCAAAGTGCAAGATAATGGATTTTAATGTAACTGAATATAAAAAGTTTTTAGATAGGGTTTTAGATTCCAATTGCAACTCATCTTTAAGTAACATTACTTGTCAAGAAATAGTATAGTATCAAAGAAGATTATTCACAATGATCTGAAAGTATTATTAAAATACCACTCCCTTTTCCAATAATATGTCTCTGTGAGGCAAGATTTTCACACAAATACTTCAACTGAAACAACATACTGTATCAAATGTAATACAGAAGTAAATATGAGAATCTAGCTGTCTTCTGTTAATTCAGACACTAAAGAGATTTGCGAGGCGGGCGGATTGCTCAAGGTCAGGAGTTCAAAACCAGCCTGAGCAAGAGCGAGACCCCGTCTCTACTATAAATAGAAAGAAATTAATTGGCCAACTGATATATATATAAAAAAATTAGCCGGGCATGGTGGCGCATGCCTGTAGTCCCAGCTACCCGGGAGGCTGAGGCAGAAGGATCACTCGAGCCCAGGAGTTTGAGGTTGCTGTGAGCGAGGCTGACGCCACGGCACTCACTCTAGCCTGGGCAACAAAGCGAGACTCTGTCTCAAAAAAAAAAAAAAAAAAAAGAGATTTGCAAAATTATGAAACAATGCCATTCACCTATTTTTTTTTGTTTTAGAAAATACAGTTATTTTCATAATATATCAATATATAATGAATTTATTGTTTTATCTAAATGAATTAATGAATATTTAAAAAAATTTTTGTTTTATTTTCTATTGTAGTAAATATGGATAGATGTAACCCATGTACACAAAAGCTCTTTGGGGTTCATTAATTTTTAAAATTATAAAGGGGTCCTGAGGCCCAAAATTTGAGAACCAATGTGCTAGAGAAAAGTTGTTCATTATGCAAGGGTTGGGGAGGTGGGCTCCAGGATCTTGTCAGAGACAAGTAGAGGGAGTGGTTTTCAGAGAAGAAAAGCAGAGAAAATTCTGTGAAGCATGTGAAGTAGAAAGATTGCTATGATGGGAAATGAAATGTCACTTTGGGCTGGGGATAGATTATCTATCTTGCTTATTTCTTTTTTATCTTTGGCCTCTCATGAGGTCAGTATTTGCGAGAGTTCTGTAATTTGAACCTAGACTTCTGCCCAGCTTTCATGTAAAAAGAAGTGAGCTGTTAGGAGTTGATTGGTGGATTCTGAGCCCAGTTCAGCCCAGTAATTTGATTAGAATAGGAAAGTATGTGGTGAAACAGAATCTTTAGGACTATAAACTTTCTGTTGTGTGACAGATTTTTACCATCTGTTTCATTTCCCTCAGCTCACTCCCATTTCAGATCCAGAAAGAAGTTCTACCTGCCCCTACCTTATATAATAATTTACAGCATTATATTGAAGCTCAATACATGTTTTACTCTTTTTTAAAAAAAATGCATTTTGCATTATATAATACAGTAGGAAAGGTATTCAGCTATACTTTTTTTATTTCAGAACCATTTCTACATGCTCTTCTTTTCATCAAGTTTGCTTTTTTGCCCAAAGTAAGGAACTCTGTGATCTGTGTAACAATGTGAAGTCACCAGTAAGCACTGGCTAGATTGGCCCAAGGAGTGTGACACGTGGCTTATCGTTCTGACAAGAAGTGGATTTACTGTGCAGCTAATCATGCCCACACCTCAGCGCCCCTCACTTGCACGGGTCCCTTTTATATTTCTAATGTGGACTCTTGTTTTTAAAAGAAGTCTCCCCAAATTGTATTCACTTCAGACTTCACAAAACCTGGTTCTGAGGGGTTCTATGTAAGGGCCTTGGGGATTTAGGAGTTAGCTGTTAAGACAATGTTGGATGAGTGGGGCAGATATAAGGAAGAGAGTTTAGCTATAGTACTTGAAAAAAATTACAGCTTTACTCTCAGGGGATTTATTTAGGAAATTATTAGCTCAATCTATAGTAACACTTATTCAAATTTAAAAGAATTTAGAAGACAAAATTTTAATATCTACCATGGAGTATGTACTTTTAGCACCAATAAAGTGTTCTCCTTTTCTGGATAATAAACAAGCCATTCTTGCTGGGCTCCTCTTCAAGTGAAGCCTTTGAAGAGAAGTCAATGATATTTGTACTTTTCAGGCCCTCAGGTTCTGAGGAAATATTAATATTAATTAAAGCCTCAGTGGTCAGAAGCATTTTACTCTTAGCCTTCTTTTTTTATGGACTTTTCAGCCCTATTCTCCAGAGAGTCTTCTGTTTGCTCTCCCAGTAATTATTCTGTGAACAAGAGCAGCAGCACAGTGCTACTGACTGCTTGATATGCATTCTCTAAGGATAGACACTCTTACACTCTCATTTTACAGAGTCTGAGAGAAGTTAAGTCACTTGCTGAAGGTCACACAGCATAGAAAGTGATAGAACTAAGACTCAAACCTTGGTGTGTTTGATGGTAACACCTGTACTTGTTTCATTTTCCTGCTGTCAGCCAGATATCTTTGAATGAAAATCTGAAAAAAATTCCAACATGAAATACTAAATGTCCTAGGGCCAAGAAGCATTCTTTTTTTTTTTAATAGTACAGTATTTTATTTTTTTAAACTTCATAGTAGTATACAGGCATTTGATATTTTTATACCCTATATACATTCTATAAACATTCTTTTTATATTTACAAAATATTTTTAAAAATTATAGAAAATAATATTGTTTTTATGAAATTGCATTTTTAATTAATGTCATTCTAGCAACATAACTACAAAGCAAAAAGCCTGACAAAAAACACACATTAAGTGATAAACCATTCCACAATGAAAGAGGTGAAATTTGTACTGGGGTCAGGGGAAGAAAGATTTCTTACACAGTGATTAGGATATACAGAAGTAAAAGTTTATTCATTTTTGAGAGAGAGAGAGGGAGGAAGAGAGTGAGAGGAAGGGAGGGAGAGAGGGGGAGGGAGAAGGAGAGAGAGAGAGGGAGGGAGGGAATGGCTGTGGCACACAGAGGAAGGAAGGAAGTGCCAGGCAGTTGAGGAAAAGCTGTTTGGAGTTTTAAAGGGTAAAAATGGCTTTTTTTCCTCTGCTTTAGCAGACTGATAACAGAAATGGTGGCAAAGTTGTTGCAGGTGTTCTTTATTTTCTTTTTCTTTGTGGCCAGGTTATCTGAGTCCTTGACATTTGTTTCTGACAGAAACTGAGGCAGAGAGTTGGAGCAGGGAGTTCATCCCCCTACTGTCCTCTTAGGGCTCTTCAAGGCTATGAAAATAAAACTCTTGGAGAGAACAAGTTAGGCCACAGGTGTTTTAATTAAAACAATGGGCAGTTGTACCGTGAGTTTTTTCTTCAAAGGGGCAATTATGCATTGTGAATTTATTTCCCTTACTTTCTGTTTGATAGTTTATTTTCCTCTGTTAGGTAGATTATTAGTAAGGCCACCTTTCACACAGTATTCTGTGTACATCTATACAGAAAGGATAGATAGAACATAAATGATGAAGATTATTTTAGTTATCTAGTGTGCATAACAAACCACCCCAAAACTTATTGGCTTCTAACAACAAAAACCAGTTACTTATTCAGGCCAAAAAAGCTCTTTAATGCTTGATAAAAGATTTGCTACTCCAACCAGTTTTAGAACTACCCCCACACATTTCACAGGCCTCTAGGCAAGCAAACCTGCTGCTGCCTCATATACATAAGCAAATATGGTCAATATTGTTTCATTCCTTTGTTAGGACTTGTAGTCCCATGTGCTTGGCTCATGTAGGCACTTAATGAAGACTCATGAATGAATGAAGTAAGTGAGGGGGCTTTTCATGGACCTGGCTGCTTAGCACTGATTTTTCTTTTTGCCTGGCTTAGGTATTTGGCTCGAGTAGGGGAGCTTGAAGCTACTGACACTGAAGACCCCAATCTGAATTATGGACTTGTTGTGGACTGTGGCAGCAGTGGCTCCCGGATTTTTGTTTATTTCTGGCCAAGACATAATGGGAACCCCCATGACTTGCTGGACATCAAACAGATGAGAGACCGCAACAGCCAACCAGTGGTTAAAAAAATCAAGCCAGGTACCAGTCAGAGTATATTTTGTTGTTGATCTCTTTTATCTGCTACAGGGATAAGGGAGAAGGAAAGCTACTGTTTTCTTCTTGAGAGCCTGCATGATGGGAAGAATATCTCATTCATTATCACCTCACCTTCTGTCAGATAAATAAATGTTTAGGACCTTAAGCAGAACCTTATGGGGTATCAGTTTCCTGAGTCTTATATGATCTGCTTTTTTTTTTTTTTTTTTTTTTTTGAGACAGAGTCTCGCTTTGTTGCCCAGGCTAGAGTGAGTGCCATGGCGTCAGCCTAGCTCACAGCAACCTCAAACTCCTGGGCTCGAGTGATCCTTCTGCCTCAGCCTCCCGGGTAGCTGGGACTACAGGCATACGCCACCATGCCCGGCTAATTTTTTATATATATATCAGTTGGCCAATTAATTTCTTTCTATTTATAGTAGAGACGGGGTCTCGCTCTTGCTCAGGCTGGTTTCGAACTCCTGACCTTGAGCAATCCGCCCGCCTCGGCCTCCCAAGAGCTAGGATTACAGGCGTGAGCCACCGCGCCCGGCCCCATATGATCTGCTTTTTAAAGAAGGTGTTGTGTTTTATTTTACTTAAGGAATCTCTGCAATGGCAGACACTCCAGAACATGCCAGTGATTACCTTCGTCCTCTGCTGAGCTTTGCTGCTGCTCATGTGCCTGTGAAGAAGCACAAGGAGACCCCCCTTTACATCCTGTGCACAGCAGGCATGAGGCTTCTCCCGGAGAGGTGAGTCGCAGGGTCTAAGAGACAGGCAAACGGGCAGCACAAACGTTGAAAGACGATTCCGTGCATTGTCCTCTCTGGTTCCCTGGTCTGGAGGAGGGGTATGGGTACAGGACATAGAGTTGCCAGGTGGCACTGAAAGATTCTTTGTCCAGAAACAGAGCAGAGCCACCCCTTTACCCTATTATTGCACAATCAGTTGTTCATACTTTCATGTCATTTGCTTCTTTGGGATTAATATTTACCTGAAATGACCTTAATCATTCTTAGTTTGGATTGAGGGTTGGGAGTGGTGGTGATGGTGATAAATGAGGCATGTAGAGAGAGAACATAATTACAGAACGGTAGTAGGAGGGTCACCTGAGGACTCAGATACCTAGGGGCTACTGGGAGAGCTCTGGTAGGAACACTGCCTTCTCTGTAACTCTCTCTGGGTCCCTGGTGGTAATTGGGGAGTCCTCCACTTGCTGCTGCTGCTGCTGCAAAGCTTAGTCTCCATTGCCTTAGACCAGTTTT
Organism: Microcebus murinus; assembly: GCF_040939455.1. Lineage (NCBI taxonomy): Eukaryota > Metazoa > Chordata > Mammalia > Primates > Cheirogaleidae > Microcebus > Microcebus murinus. The sequence goes on along the minus strand of NC_134117.1, from coordinate 26,528,372 downwards.
CTGAGCCTTAGCCAGGCAAGTCTTTTCCACTTGACCTCAGCAGTTCAGTCCAACATCTTGCCACCTAATCCCTCTTCCTATATTAGAAGAGGAGGAGGAGGAGGAAGTGGGGGAGAAGGTGGTGAAGGAGGCCATATTTAGGTCAGACCCCTCCTTGTTTGTGATCTCCCCCATTTGACATTTCTTTGATCTCTCTACATTTATTTTGGACATAAGGTAGGAGTGAGCTCCCTGAACTTCCTTTTTTATGATTTTATTGTGGTAAGAACACTTAATATGAGATCTGCCTCCTTAACAAGTTTTTAAGTGTACAATATGTTATTGTTGACTCTGTGTACAACGTTGTATAGCAGATCTTCGGAGCTTATTCATCTTGCTTAACTGAAATTTTACAAAAAGCCCATTTATTTCTCTTAGCATAATGTCCTCCTCAGTGTTCATCCATGTTATCACATATTGCAGAATTTCCTTATTTTTTAAACCTGAATAGTATTTCATTGTATGCAGTACCTTCATTTTCTTTACTCCTTCAAATTTGAATGGACATTTAGGTTGTTTCCACGTATTGGCTATTGTAAATAATGCTGCAGTGGGCATGGGAGTGCTATTGACTTTTTGAGATCCTGATTTCAATTCTTTTGGATAATTAGCCAGAAGTGAGATTGCTGCACCATATGATAGTTCTATTTTTTAATTTTTTGAGGAACCTCCATGCTGCTTTTTATAGCTGGTGTACCATTTCACATTTCTACCAACAATGTGCAGGGATTTCAATTTCTCCATATCCTTGCCAACATTTGTTTTTTTGTTTTTTGGATAACGGGTGTGAAGTTATAACTCATGTGGTTTTGATTTGCATTTCCCTGATGACTAGTGATGTTGAACATTTTTCATATACCTGTTGGCCATTTGTATGTCTTTGGAGAAATGTCTATTCAAGTCCATAGCCTATTTATTTTTACTTTATTTTTTTATTTTTATTTTTTAGAGACAAGGTCTTAGTCTGTTGCCCAGGCTAGAATGTGGTGCTATAATCATAGTTCACTGTAGCCTTGAACTCCTGAGCTCAAGTCATCCTCCGCCCTTAGCCTCCCAAAGCGTTGGGATTACACATATGGGCCACTACGCCCAGGCCTTAGTCCATTTTTAAATCAGGTTATTAATTTTTTTTGCAGTTGAGTTGTAGTTGTTTCTTATATGTTTTGAAGACTAACTCCTTATCAAATACGTGGTTTGTAAATATTTTATCCCATTCTGTGGCTTGCCTTTTCACTCTATTGTTTCCTTTGTTGTACAGAAGCTTTTAATTTTATATCTTCCCACTTGTTTATTTTTTGTTTTTGTTACCTGTGCTTTTGCTGTCTTATTAGTGAGATCATTGCCCATCTTAACTTTGGAATTCATCCTCCTGGAATGTTCAATCTCATAGTCATCTGGTATTTCTTGTTTTTTCTTTTCTTTTTTGATATTTCTTATTAGCTTAAATGTTTTCCTTTGGTAAATAGTTTTTTTTTTTTCCTACAAAGTTTAAGTTTTATACTTGGCTTTTCTTTCCTTAAAACAACAACAACAGAAACCTCATCCATACACATAAGGCTCCACTCCTTACGGCAGACACGTCATACAGTATAACATATCAATGCTTGTTTCAGTGGACTTCTTTCCTTCTGTTTAGACCCACAGTTACTGGTTTACTGTCTGATTTACTGTCCAGAGCAGATTATTTATATAGCCATTTGTCAACTGAGATGTCTTCTAGTTCCTTCTTTATTTCCCCATACATTTTGTTTTTTAGAAAATTTTCTTTTGTTTTTACTTATTTTTAAAACCAAACTTTAAATTGTTGCAGCTGCAACCTTACCTTATTAAAGAAAATCTTAAACAAAACAATAAAACTTATAATCCTACTATCCTATCAAAACTGTGTCATTTTGTTGCATTCCCTTCTCTCTATCCATCTGTACATAATTTCTGCAAAGTTATAGTGATACCGTGCATGCGATTAAGAAGTTTTGCTTTTGACATAGGCAATATTCACATCATTTTTAGGAATCCTGGGAAGAGCGTAGATGATACAAGAGGGGGTGCCATATCACAAAGTCTGAATGGCCTGCGATCTCACAACCAAAGAACAGGGAGGAAGGCCAGAGAAAAAAGGCAGAGCCAACCAGCAGGGCCGGGCAGAGGAACTTGGTTGGTGGTTTGGCTACCTTTTGTGTGTCGGGAGGAAAGGAGACTATTGCCTCACCTCCTGGCACTGTTCAGCATTACCTCTGACCTCTGTTGTCAAAGAAGTTTCCATCCAAATGAAGCCCACTGTGTAGCTCCACCCCATTTGTGTAAGATGCTAGTTGTCAGTGTGAAGCTCTGAATATTAATATTTATTTTATCTTAAGAATTTTCGAAGAAACTTGCATTTTCTTCTTTTAACCTGTTTTTTGATCACCTTTCTCAATAATGCATACATCCGTTCTTGGCTTAGGAAATCATTGCTGCCTCTAAGGCCAAGTTAGTTGTTAGCATAAGTGTGACTGTTGCCACAAGAATGTGTTTTATATGATTAATGCTTTGCTAACGTATTAGCATTTATGAGTAATATTCAAAGTAGAGTTGAATCACCTGGACTGTATTTTGAATTTATTATCACTTGGTTTTATTTCTTTGCCAAACGCCTGATAGAATTTTTCTCCATCTCCCTTTTATTTTGTAAGTGAGAAATACCCTTATAAAAATCACAAAGGTAATACAAGGTGGTATTTAATAAAAGAAGAATCTTTGTTTAGGAAGTTTCACACATATGTAAAAGTAAAGAAATCAGTGCCATGAAATCCCCATTTATCTATCACCCAGCTTCAACAGTTACCAACATTTTGCCACTAGTGATATTGAAAACATACTTAAAATGTTAGAGGAAAGACAACCCTATAAATACTAAGTTTCAAATGTTATCTACAAATTAAAAATGTTGTTATGTCCTTTGGATTTTGATCCCGATCTGCAGCTTGATATTTATAACGAAAAAAGTCAACCCTTAAAAGGGTTGATTAAAAAGTTAATTGTTAGCTATGTAATGGATTATATAAAAAAACTTGTGGAATAACAGTACTTCTTGTGTGGTAATGTCAGGCATTGTTTCTGTATTGTTAAGATCTGAAGATGAGACTATGTTCCTTAATTTAACATCTTTTTTCACTATTAGGAATAATGTAATTACATCTGTTTTATAGATTATGAAACTGTGCTGCAATTTCCGTGGCTTATTTGTACTCGGCTTGTGAGAGGCATAGAACCATAGTCTCGTTTTTTAGCACTATTCGAAGTATAATAATATGTAAGGGAAAAGTATTACTATTACCATATTGTCTTTTACGTAGGAGGCTATACAAAGGCATTTTAAACCTTTGAAATCAAAGGAGTCACCAAAAAGAAACGGGGCTTGACAAATGGATGAGATGGGTGAACAGTGAGGTCACAAAAGGACAAGTTGAGGCAGTTTGTGAGAAGATAGCTTAATGATTAACTTTGGGATTTTTTGTTCTTTCTTACAGGAAGCAGTTGGCTATTTTGGCTGACCTAGTGAAAGATTTACCACTGGAGTTTGATTTCCTCTTCTCACAGTCTCAGGCAGAAGTGATCTCTGGGAAGCAGGAAGGTAATGGGCCTTGAGGGGTGCACCTGGTTCACCTCTAAGCCAGCCATGGCCCAGCGTCTCTAACAGGCATTTAGGATTACTTTATATATCTGATTTTTGTTTTCCTGCCAGTAATTTTTTTTATTCTGCTATATCGTTTATTTGATTATTTGCATAGTCTGCATTGGTATCTGTTTTAGAATGCTGCTTCTAGAAGTTATAAATGTAGATCTGTTTTTAAATGAGTGTTAAGCTCTGTGTTTGTAAGAGTGTGTAAGTATTTAATGATGATTCCAGTTGGATATTTGGTTAGCTAACTGTACTTTCGAAAACATACAGTTCTAGGAGTTGTATTGAGTTTGTCAAATACAAATGTAAAGCAAATTATTAAAGTAATGGTAAACTTTAATTTCAGAGAATGATCAAAATGAGTTACTTTTGTTTTGTTATGGGCTCCCCCTTTACTGCAATTATTATCCGGCATTGATACTTCCCCTAGAAGCTCATACTATTTGGTTTATGCTTTTGGGGTGGAGTTGAATATGTGTTCTCATGCAGCAAAATATGGCCAGTTTGATGACTTATATTTCTATTTCTTGAAAAAGGGAAGGAGATCTTATATGTCTCCTAGTTGTAGTCCACACAAGAGGAAAGATTTACCTTTTTAAATTTCAGTATCAAAATTTTTCAGTCTTAAAATTTCCATTTTTTTCTTCTTAATATTCTATTTTCTTTCTTTTCTATATCTTTGCTGAGACCTGTGTTTTCATTCATTGTAAGACTGCTTGTATATCTTGGTTATATGGCTATTTTAATATCTTTGTCTGATAATTCCAATATATGTCATCTCAGGGTTGTTATTTTTTGATCATTCTTTTCACTTATCTATTACGAGTTGAGATTTTCCTCATTCTTTATATGCCAGGCAATTTTATATTGTATCTTGGAATATTGCATTATGAGATCCTTGGGCCTGTTTAATTCATAAAGAAACATAGTTTTTTTATTGTTGTTGTTTAAGCAGGCAGTTGATCTGTTTATGTTCAGGCCTCAAGTTCTGACCTGCCTTCTGTGGGCTATGATTCTATTAGCTTATTCTTCAAAGCCTTGGCACTGCTTATGTGTGTGTCAGCTAATCTGGAACCTAGGCACTGGCTTAACCCATAGTTCAGTTCCCAAAGTTGTTGGTATATTATTTAGGGGCAGATCCATGTATGTGTAGCTTGGAGGTGAGCCCAGAGGTTCATACACAACTTTGCTCCCTGTTGCCCATGATCTGAGACTTTTTGGTTTCTTGGAGCTCACTCTCATGGTCCTCCTGTCAGAAAACCAGGGCTTGAATTTGTCCCCTGTGCCTTGCACTTCCCATGATTGCTTCTGAATCCAGGGCCAAATGGTGGGAGGACAGAGGGAGAAAAATAAGCAATAGAGATTTGCCCCACACTCTTGAAGCTACAGCTTCTCTGGTCAGAGAGAATAATTCACATCCCTCAGTTTTAGGTATCTGCTCAACTTCCACCTCTGTTGCTGCAGGATTGGGGTTAGAGAGAACAAACTAAAGGAAAAAAAGCGGATTTCCCCTATTCTCTCTGAACCTTTGGCATCCCCTTTTCTGCTCCTTGGACCAGAAAGCAAGGACTTGAAGTTCTTTCTGTTTGTATCTGGTGTATACTTTCATATTTCAAGCTGTTCTTGAGTCCAGACCAGGCAGTATCTGAGGGGAAAAATATGGGACACTGACTACTGGTTTGGTGGTACTTTAAATTCTGGTCTCGTTCCCAGAAAACTGCTCCATGCATTCTATCTAGAGTTTATATTTACATTCAGTGGGGAGGCAGGGTGGAGTGTACTTACTCCATCTTGCCCAGAACCAGAAGTCCAAGATTTATATTTTTAAACATTTGTTTTTACAATTAATTCCTATTGATTGTAGGAAATTTGGAAGACACAAATACTTTTAAAAGGAAAAAAAATCACAAGATAATAGATTTGAAGTCCGTTCATTGAGAGTATGGAATAAAATACTATGGTTACTGTTTTCCAAGAAAAGGAGAAAAAGAGAAACTGTAGGGAGAGTTGTATACATGGTATAGCAGTAGAGAATTAAGTGAAGGCTTTTGTATTTCTTACTTAGGAGTTTATGCATGGATTGGAATCAACTTTGTTTTGGGAAGATTTGACCATGAGGATGGTGAGTAAAATTGTCTTCTTATGACAATTCATTACCTAAGGGCTGAAGGTTTAAGTCATACTTATCAGTAGCAGGTAAGTGCTAATTTTGAGTTGTTTTTCTTTCCTTTTTCTTTTTTAAAACTTAAGATGCTTCATTTTTCCAGTCCTAATTTGCTTTCTTTTATTTCTTTTAACTTTTTAATATGGAAAGTTTCAAACATTCACCAAAGTAGAGTAAAAAATAACACAAACCTCCATGGACCCAGACTCGATACTTATTGACGTTTTGACATTTTTTGTCCCCATACTCCCTCCACATATCATAGGTAGTTTTCTCATCAGATTCTTTTTTTTTTTTTTTTTTTTTTTGAGACAGAGTCTCGCTTTGTTGCCCAGGCTAGAGTGAGTGCCATGGCGTCAGCCTAGCTCACAGCAACCTCAAACTCCTGGGCTCAAGTGATCCTTCTGCCTCAGCCTCCCGAGTAGCTGGGACTACAGGCATGTGCCACCATGCCCGGCTAATTTTTTTATATATATATCAGTTGGCCAATTAATTTCTTTCTATTTATAGTAGAGACGGGGTCTCGCTCTTGCTCAGGCTGGTTTTGAACTCCTGACCTTGAGCAATCCGCCCGCCTCGGCCTCCCAAGAGCTAGGATTACAGGCGTGAGCCACAGCGCCCGGCCTCTCATCAGATTCTTTAAAGCAACCCTAGGCATGTCATTTTTATCTTCACGTATGTCATCATGTATCTCTAATAGATAAGGAGTTACAAAACAAAATGAAAATCCACAATGCTATTTTTAAACTTAATAGAATTAACAATATATGGTATCATGCAATACCCATATTTACTTATTTACTTATTTTACAGCCCAGCAAGATAACAACCTTTAGTTTCTTTTAATCTATAATAGTTAACCTTACTATCCCACTCCCCTGCCTTTAAAAACAAGAAAAAAATTGGGTCACTTGATAGAATGACTTTGCCACATTCTGGATTTGCTCAACTACATCTTTGTGAGGTTAACATGTTCTCTTTAACATGTTTCTTATTTCTTCTTATGTCCTTCAAACTGGAGGTCACATATAGATGCTTGGTTAGACTCATATGCAAGACTAAATCATATATGGTGCTATGTGTTTCCTACTTTTAGTCCCTGATCAGGTATTTAGGGTTCAAGTATTGTGAACCTGATCTAATTTATTATAAAAATTCCTCATTAGCCTTTCACCTAATGGTTGTAGTAGCCAATTATGATCATTACTTAAATATGTTTTTTCATTAGAGGTTGGAAAATGGTGATTTTTCCAATTCTGTCATTCCTTTCGCATTTAATAGCTAGGATTTTTATATAATGAACTTTTGTTCATCAACTCTTTGGTTATCCTAAAATATAGTTTTTATGGGAAAGACAGAATAAATCTTTGACTCTTTTCCTTTATGTATCAAGTTTTTGAATATTGAGTTGGTGTCTTAGCAACTTCCAAAGGTAACCTGGTAAAGTTTTTTATTTTAAACTATTGTTATAAACTCGTGTATTTTAATAAATTTGCTGCATTGGAGCCCATCACATTGTTATTCTTTTTAGGAGCACCTTTAGTTTGGCTCCTGTATCCTCTTAACACGATCCCAATACTCTTTTATATTTTCCTTGCTATCTGACGCACCAGGGTATCCCAAGCTCATCTTGTGTACTTTCTACCCTAGACCTGGCATTGGCCACTTTTTTAAAAGGAGCCCTGGTTTCTTTTAGTAAAAAATTATATTTAGAGATCATGGTCTAGATATAGATACTTATGTTCATTGCTCCTGGGATATCATTGCTTCCAGGCCTTTTAGGGAACAGAGCTAGAAAATATGTAATTTTTAGAAAAAGAAAAATAAATCGTTGAGTTCATAGTGATATTTCCAATTCACATTTAAGATTATAAGGTGGTTAATTTCTTTGACTTTATACCTGTATCTTTTTGCTCTTATGCTCCATCTTTGTTCCTGAAGATATTAACATAAAATAGTTATTTGCTTTATTCTACAGTATATATTTAATAGTTTTAAAATAATAATACTGATAATGTTATTAACAAATAAGACTACTAGAAAGCAGTTTAAGGTATTTGTTCCTTTTGTCCTTGGGATATATCTCATTGGGGATGTATGGTTAAAATGTCATGTTTAAGTCATTTGAAATAATTCTTCTCTGTATAATATACAGTTGATACAGTTAGATTAATTTCAATATTTTATAGAATTTCTGTTTTTGAATTAATTTGGGTTTTTAATTACTACAGCCGTTCTATTCATTATTTATTTCAGAATCAGATGCTGAGGCTCCCCAGGAATTGGTGACAGGACGCAGAAGGACAGTAGGGATACTGGATATGGGAGGAGCCTCTCTCCAAATTGCATATGAAGTTCCTACCTCAACTTCTGTCCTTCCTGCAAAACAGGTATTTTACCTTTTAGGGAAATTTAGCTGCTAGGAATACTGGTATTTGAGAAGGAAGTATAGTCTTTGGACTTAGACCAACATGCCTGGGTACAAATATTTGTTCAGATACTTGATAACTTTTGTTATTTTGAGTAAGTTACCTCTCTGAGCCTCAATTTCCCCATGTGTAAAAAGGGATAATAATAGTATCTACCTCATAAAGTTGTGAGGATGAAATAATACCATGCATATTAAGCAGTTAGCAAACTGCCCAGCCTATGATACTTAAAATTATACTATGTATCTCCTAGGGTTGCCTGAGGACTGACATGATAATACGTTTAAATCCTGTAGCACAGTATTTGATACATATCTATTGCTCGATAAATGCTATTCCATTTCCCCTCACTGATAATTCCATTCCTGTGCTTCTAGCATTTCTTACCTTACTAGAACATAAAGAATCTATTTTGAGGGAGAAGTTTCATCAGAGAGAGGAAGAGATATACAATTAACTTTTTGACCAGCTATTATGTGCAAGGAATAGACATATTAGTTATACTACCCTCAAAAGTTTATAATTTATCTGTCAGCGGAGACAGTCTGTGACATCAGGCAGACCATACCAGTACTATAATTTAATCTAAATCAGGGTTTCTCATCCTTGGCACTATTGACATTTTGGGCTGGATAATTCTTTATTGTTCAGGGTTGTCCTATGCATCATGTGATATTAGCAGCATCTCTGGCCTCTACCAGATGCCAATAACAACCCTCCCCATCCAGTTGTGACAATCGAAAGTGTCTCCAGAATTGCCAGATGTCCACTTGCAGGGCAGGGTGGAAATCACCCCTGGTTGTTGAGACCTTTTGGTTTAAACAGAGAGCTGTGGCAATGTGGTGACTGGCAGCTTCAACTCCATTTGCAAAGGCTTGAGTGGGAGCCATGCTGACTTCATGGATGGTAAAGTATTTATTTACTTGGGCCTTGGATGATAATAGCCTTTTGCTATTGTCATATATGTCAGTGGAGGTTGAGGGAAGGTGTTCTCCACCAAGGGAACACTGTATGCAAACGCACAGAGAAAGCAGCAAAGAGCCCGGAATGTTCAGGACAGGATTTTCAGGTGTAATAGTTAAGGGAAGAGAAGAGGGAGATAGATCATGAGCAGTTTTGGGTGCTGTCCTAGGAGGTTTGGCTTTTATTTCTGTAGATAGTGGGGAACCAGCAAAGTTTTTTGAGTAAGGCAGTCATATGGGCCTCAGTTTCATTATCTATAAAATAATTAAACTCTGAAAGTCCTTCCCAGCTCTGAATTTGGTGGCTGTGTTAATTTTATGACTGTGATCTGATCTATTTTTTAGGAAAATAATTTTGGTGTCAGTAGGAGAAATACAGGGCAGGGAGGCTTGAGTGAGAAGTGTTAAGGAGCTGACCTAGACAATGTAAGTGGATATGAAAGGGAGGGGACAGATTTCAAGGGATATCTTAGAGTAAAAACCCAATGGTAATGAGTGATTGTGGTGGTGTTGGAAAGGGCAGGAGGGATGGCCAGTGATGCTGAGGGTCTAACCTAGATAACCAGAGGGTGAGGAACCCAATCACTGAGAGAAGGACCACAAGGGAAAGGGCAGGGTTGATGTTAAGCAAACAGTATGGTCCTGAGAGGTTCAGATGAGAGCATCTATCTGGTTGTCTAGCTCTGAAATCCTAAGACAAATGAGCTCAATTTTGGGTATGTTGAATTTGAGATATCCAAAAACCATATATATGTGTCAAAATATCCACAGGACTGTTAGAAATGTGAATTTGGCAGTCAGCAGAGAATTTCATGCTACGGTTGGAGATTTGTGGAACTAATGGTTGTGAGACTTTTTTTTTTTTTTTTTTTTTTTTTTTTTTTAAATTTTTTTTTTTTGAGACAGAGTCTCGCTTTCTTGCCTAGGCTAGAGTGAGTGCCGTGGCGTCAGCCTAGCTCACAGCAACCTCAATCTCCTGGGCTCAAGCAATCCTGCTGTCTCAGCCTCCCGAGTTGCTGGGACTACAGGCACGAGCCACCATACCCGGCTAATTTTTTATATATATATATTAGTTGGCCAATTAATTTCTTTCTATTTTTATAGTAGAGACGGGGTCTCGCTCAGGCTGGTTTTGAACTCCTGACCTTGAGCAATCCGCCCGCCTCGGCCTCCCAGAGTGCTAGGATTACAAGCGTGAGCCACCGCGCCCGGCCGGTTGTGAGACTTTTTAGTTTATATTTGTTAGATGTATTCCACAGGCAAAATGAAGGCATGGTTCTGATACTAAGAAATGAATTTTTTGTGTGTGCAGATTTAGAAAACAACACTGGAATAGAAAATATATTTGCAAACAACAAATTAGATTTACACATAGCAATATAATAGCACTTAAAGGTGAATTTTAATGCGTGGTGGAAAAGGAAAGATACAATGAGACAACACAGTAGCATTTAAAATTTTTTAAATAGGCTTAAATGCCTATTTTTTTTGCACAATTTATAGAGTTATGCACATTCACAAAGTTGTGCAACCACCTTTATTGAATTCCAGAATATTTTCATCACCTCCAAAATCACCTATATTTACTTCTCATTCACTTACCATTACCAGTCACTTCCTATTCTTCCCTCTCCCCAGCCCTGACAACCACTAATCAACTTTCTGTCTCCTGTGAATTTGCCTATGTCTGGGCATTTCATATAAATGGAATCATAAAATATGTGGCATTTTGGAGAATTGGAAAATTCAGAAAAGTAGATGCAAGAAAATGACACCTGTAATAATTCTACTCCTATATATTTATATACAGTGTTTTAGTCTCTAATTTGGTACTTATGTTTTATTTAGTTTTTTATTTGTACTTTTCAGTGCAGTCTTGTAATTTCATGTCTTTGTTTCAAATAATGTCATGAGGATGAAAGAATGCTGTAAGATATTTTAAAGAGTAGTCATAGAAAATGAAGCCTGATGTATTAGTAATGTCATAGCTTTCTATAAATCAACAAAAACTAAAATTCCCTTTTTTTCTCTTGATACTGTATTACAGGAAGAAGCTGCCAAGATCCTGCTGGCTGAGTTCAACCTGGGCTGTGATGTGCAACACACTGAACATGTGTACAGGGTTTATGTCACGACCTTTCTGGGTTTTGGAGGCAACTTTGCCCGGCAGCGCTATGAAGACCTTGTGCTGAATGAAACTCTTAATAAAAACAGGTACATTTGGCCGGGCTTGGTGGTTCACGCCTGTAATGCTAGCACTGTGGGAGGCCGAGGCAGGAGGATTGCTTGAGGTCAGGAGTTCAAAACCCGAGCGAGACCCCATCTCTACTATAAATAGAAAGAAATTAATTGGCCAACTAATATATATAGAAAAAAATCAGCCGGGCATGGTGGCACATGCCTGTAGTCCCAGCTACTTGGGAGGCTGAGGAAGGAGAATTGCTTGAGCCCAGGAGTTTGAGGTTGCTGTGAGCTAGGCTGACGCCACGCCACTCACTCTAGCCTGGGCAACAAAGGGAGACTCTGTCTTAAAAAAAAAAAAAAAAAAAGGTACATTTGACATGAGATCTGGCTTTCTTTCTAAAATAGAATGTTGTCAGGCTGCAGATATTAGGAAGAAACATTTACATCCTCCTAAAATAGATAAGTCTTTGCTGCTTTTTTTTTCTGACCATCTATGCTGACAGGGAAGTATCTCTTAGAGACCCTCTATTAGCTGTTGCACCTGGTCTGGGTGAGGGTGCATTCCAGTTTTTGTCATTAGGGCTCATAAAAAAGTAGAGTAGCATTTTGTGATCTCTTGCTGTGGCCCCCATCAGACATGGCATCTTGGGATAAATGAGATTAATTAAATTGCTAATTTAAAATGTGCAGTGTAATGTAGCTGCTTGCAGTTCCTCCTTCTTGGAAGTCTCAAGACATGTTTATTGAATTACAGTGCAGTTGCATCTTATATGGGAGTTAGGTTCTATAGTGTGCTTAAAAGATAAAAAGCATGTATAGTTAAAATTAACTTTTAAAATGGTCTCTCATTAAGTCCAGAATAGCCAGTTTTTCCTCCAGCACTGAGCAGATCTTGGATTCTTCATTCGAGTACCAGATGAAGTAGTAAGACCATAATGTACAAACAGCCGTAGGTTTTTTTCTTAGTTACTTAAAATGATTTATTTTATCATTATGCACATTGAAGGAAAGCATAACAAAGAGTTCTTTTCTACTATAAAACTATTTATATTCATCTATTTAGCTAGAAACACTAGCTTGAAGAGGTACTGATATATTCCATCTGTAATAATTTCTCCACAGCAATCTATTGTTTTATATTTAGAGCATACTGAAGAAAATACTTTCTCATAAGTCTTTTTTGTTTTTCTAAGTCTCAACATTCACTGAGAGTTCAAGGTGCTTTGGGAGTATCCCAGTGTCCTGGAAGATTGATGAGTGCATTAAAACCAAGCTGCATACTTGTATTCTGAAAGTATTCCTGAACCCATGCAAATGTGGCTTGGGCTGAGGTGCTCAGATTGCTCCTGCAGGCACTATGGTGTTAGAACATTTGTTGTGAAGGTTTACCACCAGTTTTGTTTTTTTCCTTCTTCTTTAGCTGCTGTGCTTCCTATTCTGTTTTTTTCCTTTGTTGTTCTGTTGCCCTCCTGCCAAGTATCTAAGTTCCCTACTTCAGGTGATTGATGAGTAAAAGGCCTATCTTGTGTAGCTGCCTATCTATTAGAAAATCCTGTGCTTCCTAGGATGACAAAACAATGGTTCTCTCTTCTTAATAATGATTTTCTGAGTTTTCCTTATGGTTAGTGTCATATCCTTAAAATAGTCAGGTTCCAGTTGTTCCAAAACCTCCTGTGCTATTGCCACATTCCCATTCTGTCTTCAGTCTTTACACTTTTGGGTGCATCTTCATCCTAGGAAGTCCACTCTTCAATATCCGTCTGTTTAGGAACTGATGAATAATTAATTACAGTTGGCAAAGTTATTTGGTTTCCATTTAATTTCTGTCCTTGGCCAGATCTGCATATTAATCTCTTCTAGGAATGAGAATGTGGTTGCTAGGGAAGACTTGAGATAACAGGAACTGTGCCATAGCCATGATGGAAATCAAAACCTGCCCCTTCACTCCCAACTCAGAGGCTCCAGGCTCTGCAGATGGCTTCCAGGAGCTGGTGCTCCACCTGTTCTTTCCAAGCACCGTTCATGCAAAGCCAGGCATGTCCTCCGTCACCATCGCCAGCCATTGCTGTTGTGCCATTGCCATGGTCCTCTCTTGAGGAAGCCACAGCCTTTCCCACTTCGCCTCCTGCCAGTTGTATTTCTAAACATTAGAAACACACTCAGCATGGGAAGATCTTTGCATTTTTAAAAGGCATGTGGGAATGAAGACCAGATGGAGAAGAGCAGATTCACATCTCCAATTTCACTACACACTAGGAAATATACATATTTACTAAAAGGTTGAGCAGAATTGCTCACTGCTGTATTTGTCTCACTCTTTTTTTTCTAAATTTAATTTGCTTAAGTTGAATGTGCATGTGATACAACACATAATAATATTCCACCCCATCCTTGTTTCTAGGGTTGTCATGAAATCAATAAGGAGATATCCATGAAGTACATTGTATTTCTTAGACTGAGTACAGGGGTGGCATGTTTTGCTTGTTCTTGTCATCATGACAGACTGCTGGGCCAGAAGACAGGTCTGAGTCCTGACAATCCATTTCTGGATCCCTGCCTGCCTGTGGGACTCACAGACGTGGTGGAGAGGAACAGCCAGGTCCTGCATGTCCGAGGAAGAGGAGACTGGGCGACTTGCGGGGCGATGCTGAGCCCCCTGCTGGCTCGCTCCAACACCAGCCAGGCCTCACTGAACGGCATCTACCAGTCACCGATTGACTTCAACAACAGCGAGTTCTATGGCTTCTCTGAGTTTTTTTACTGTACAGAGGATGTGTTGCGCATAGGAGGCCGGTACCATGGGCCAACATTTGCCAAGGCTGCTCAGGTAAGTTATTAATAATGAAGATGACTCATGCTGGCAGCAGCCATTTATTGGATGCCTAACTTTGTGCCAGGTGCTGTGCAGAGTAGAACAAAGCTCTCTCTTTGGCTTTCGTTGTTACTATTCCTAGTCCTAACCTTATAACCTGGGAAGCCTGGGGGGCTCAGGAGCCATATTCGGCTGGTTTGGTACTAAACTTGGAGGCGATGGGAATAAAAAGGATACAGCACAGCATTAGTGGTTGAATATGCCATTTCTGTTTCATTTGTCTGCTAGTAGCCCACAAGTAATGGAAATGGAACAGTGGCAACTGTGGGGACGTTAGAGAGTCTGCCTCCAATTTCATGTTGCACTGACTCTCTGTGGTTGTTCCAGGATTACTGCAGCATGGCTTGGTCGGTACTAACCCAGAGATTCAAGAATGGGCTCTTTTCATCACATGCAGATGAGCATCGACTCAAGTAAGTCACTTCTTTTTCTTCCTTAGATGTGGCTTTAAAATGTAGACGGCAGATTATAATGAGAGAGAGAGAGAGTGAGCAATAATACAGATGGGATTTTATGTTGAAGGAGCATTTGATTATTTCAGATTTTGATTTTCTGAGGGATAGGGTCAAAATAGTGAGCCTAGTTTAGCAAAGCCAAGGGAAATCAGTGGTTACTAAAGAGAGTTCTCTCTAAGTGGTTTGACATCCAAAGTGATGATCTTTTTTAAAAAACTTTTTAGGCCGGGCGCGGTGGCTCACGCCTGTAATCCTAGCACTCTGGGAGGCCGAGGCGGGCGGATTGCTCAAGGTCGGGAGTTCGAAACCAGCCTGAGCGAGACCCCGTCTCTACTAAAAAAATAGAAAGAAATTAATTGACCAACTAAAAGTATATATACAAAAAATTAGCCGGGCATGGTGGCGCATGCCTGTAGTCCCAGCTACTCGGGAGGCTGAGGCAGGAGGATCGCTTGAGCCCAGGAGTTTGAGGTTGCTGTGAGCTAGGCTGACGCCACGGCACTCACTCTAGCCTGGGCAACAAAAAGTGAGACTCTGTCTCAAAAAAATAAAAATAAAAAAAAATAAAAAATAAAAATAAAAAACTTTTTAGCATAGAGAATATCAAACGTACAGAAAAGTAGAAAGAATAGTAACATAAACCCTCATGTAACTGTCACACAGCTTCAAACAAATACCAACATTTTGCCAGTTGGGTTCATTGGTTCTCCCATTTTATAAACAATTTAGTTAAAAATTTTTTAAACAAACAAAACTAGAATAGTATAATGAACTCCTGTGTACCTGTGACCCAGCTTGTCTACTAACAGTTATCAGCTCCAGGCCGTTCTTGTTTTTATCTATTTTCCAACCCACTATCCCCCTCTTACCACAGCTGCGTTATTTTAAAGCAGATCCCAGACATCATATAATAACATCAGTAGATATTTCGGCATGCTCTCTGAAGATAGGGACTTTAAAAAAAAAGAAGAAAAAAAAAACATAGCCACAATCTCATTATTGCCTAAAGATACTCTTCATTTTTGTGGTAAACACAAGATAAAGTGGGCTCAAATTGGGCTCCATCTAGAGGTGAGGAAGGTGAAGTGAGGAGAGGCGGGTCCTTTGACATTTAATGTGAATACAGTGTGACTTATTGAGAAGGAAGGCATTAGAATTCTTTCCTCTTTTTTTAAAACATAATTTTTTTGGTCACACAGATATCAGTGTTTTAAATCAGCTTGGATGTACCAAGTCCTACATGAAGGATTCCACTTTCCCTATGACTATCCAAACCTGCGGACAGCCCAGCTGGTATATGACCGAGAAGTTCAGTGGACGCTGGGAGCCATTTTATATAAAACACGTTTCTTACCGCTCAGGTAAAGTGAGACTGACCAAGCTGGTATCTTGAGCTCAGAGGATATTAGTCAATGCCTCAGAACGGTTTTGTTTTTTTAAGTGACTTCCCTTCCCTCCCCACTCCACCCTCTCCCATTACTTCTACCCAAACTCCAAACTCCAAATTACTCCACACCAAACTCCCATTACTTCCTCATGAGCCGCTATTACGAATCAGGTTGAGCATTATTGGTCTGGAATCTGTTTACTCAGCTTTGCCATTTCAGAAATTCAGCTTTTTGTGTTCACCCACAGCAAATCAGTCTTTAGGATTGAGCTCTTACTAATCATTTCAAAGATACTAAGTGATAAAGTGATAAAGTCATTCTTAAGATACCCTGGAAAACATATCTGATGAATTGGGGATCGTGGGGACCTGGAAAGTGTGCTCCAAATAAAGGGTTGGTTATTGTCACGCAGAAGTGATGTCCCAGCATTTGCCAGTTCTCATTTGTCTGGAGAATCCAGAAATCCATATGAAGTCTTTCACTTTCACAGTCTAATTTGTCTGGAGAATCCAGAAATCCATATGAAGTCTTTCATTTTAAACAATACTGTAGGTTAAACAAGACAACACTAGATCTGGGATTAGGATCACCAAAGAGTAGCTTCTGTTCTAGCCAGGCAGATCATTGTATTCTGGTTTACATATATCTCTTTATTTTTTTTCCAGATTATAATACAAATGATCAAGCAACAGCTTTCTTTAGATATATCCTATATCCTAAGGAAATGAAGCAACTTTAAAAAAAATTTTAGACACACTCTGATTTCTTGGATTCAAGAGGATACCCTATTTTCATTAGTATTATATGTAAAAACTGTATTTTAAGATTTGTGTTACAGATGACTGGTCTTGTCTTCTGTTCATCTTTTTGGCTTTAGTTTTAAAGGCCTTCTGATTTTGTCCCCAGATGTGTAAGCCTGTGAGGCTCCTTCCCTAGGTCAGGGAAAGGAAGGTGCAGGGGGAATCATGCAGCAGCCCTGGGGCTGGGGACATTCTTTGTCTTTGCTTACTCTGTGGAGCCTGTATCATAGACTGTTCATGTAGATGAAATAAATAGGATAACACCACTGAACCTTTCACATCAGAGTAAATGTTTCCCTCTGAAAATAATGGGTTTTTTCTACCTTCAAACTCCTCCAGGGATCTTCGGCAGGAAGGTGTCCGGCAAGTCCATGGTAGCTGGTTACGTCTCTCCTTTGTGTACAACCACTATCTCTTTTTTGCCTGTATCCTGGTGGTGCTACTGGCCATCATCCTGTATCTTCTGCGTCTACGCCGAATTCACCACCGACAAACTCGAGCCTCAGCACCGCTGGACTTGCTGTGGCTTGAAGAGGTGGTGCCCATGATCGGAGTACAGGTGGGACCGTGAGGCCAGACCAGGACTAGAGAAGCTCGAGCCACCCCAGAGTCGCTGCTCATTGAATTCCTCACTTTCTTGTATTGGCCTCAGTTGCTGCATTGCTTGGCCTTGTGGATATTTTCCTTTGAAATTCCTACTTTAATTTCTTCATTAATTCCTTCTCAGTTCCCAGGTCTCTTCTCCGAGAGAAGCTGTAATTTAGTCTGTGATGAGAGATTGGTGCTAACACAGGGGACCAAGCTTTGTCTGATTGAAGCGTGATTCTACTCCTTTATCCTGAGAGGTCTAGTGTGTTCCTGGGATCTCGCCTTTTCTTCCCTTGCTAAAGCATGAGGTTTGGCAATGGGCATGCTAGAAGCCTGGTTGAAACCACACTTGGAGCATCTGATTCAAAGCCGGAGACATTTTAGCAAGTGCAGCAGCCTCTTCTTTCTCTGTAACAGAGATATCATTTATGTGGAGATCCACAGCCTTTAATAAGGATCCAAGATCTTTGGAGTTCAAAGGACCAGATATGAATTTCCAGACAACCAAAATAACATAACTTCCTTGGTTACTTGACAAAGAAGCCATTGTGGGTGTGATCCAAGATCCCTGATGTGGTGTTGCTGATGTTAGTGCGTGATTTTAAAGGTTAGAACCCCTTCTAAATGAATGGTCCGTGGAAGATTTTATAGTATCTTAATCTGATGCCTGGTATGACCAGGGTAGAAAATTTTTCCATGTCTATGTGCCTCACAGGCTGTTTGGGCATTAATTTTGCTTTTGAGCCTTAAGTGTGCTTGTAGGATGGAGAAACTGTGATGGGGATGGGGGACCTGGATTTGTCTGGTTTCAGGTCACTGTCCCCTAGGGTTATTTTTATGAACTCCTGGATAGGAAGATACAAAGAGAGTTCTTTCATTTCACTGCTAAGATCAATACATAGTTTGGGAAGGGATGTATTTGGATTGTTTTTAAAGGAAAGAAGAACAATATCAGGAGAGTGGGCAAAGGGAATAACATCAAAGCTCTTAATTTATTAATTATTTTTGAGAAATAGAAGTTTTCTCGGTTTCTGACTCTTGGAATGACTGAAAGTGAGCAAATTCTAAACTTTGGAATAGATAAATCTGTTAATAAGTCATCTGGCAACTTGAGATTGCCCAGTCACAAACAGCACTTCCATTAATGGGGAGAGAGGAAAAGCCATAATAGTTACATTTTCATCCACTACCCTTTAGGAGCTTTGCTTCTCCTCTACATTTAGCCTTTAAATTGCATAAAGATTTCTTTTTCATCAACTCCCCCCCTTTCTTATATGTAGCCCTGCATGCCCTGTCTGTGAATATGCTCCCAACGTTGAAGTAGCTTTCTTTTCTGTTGCCTTTTGATTTCTAGGATTAGATGAATAGAGGGAAAGATCCCTGACTTTAAAGAAAAACACATGGAATTCTTCAAAAATAAATTTCATACTAGCAGCTGAATCAAATACTTCATAGAACAAAGAAAAAGAAATCAAGATCCTCCTAGAAATAAACTGAGACTGAGTACACTGACACTTGGTTGACAGGTGAAAGGTGACAAGCCTTAATTGTTTTCAAATTAGATAAACATGGATCTAGCAAACACTCTTACGGTTTCCTTTGGAAATATCTTTTATCTTTCATTAGGGCTTTTGTCATAGCAATTTCCTTTATTTTTATTTATTTTTTTGAGACATGGTCTCACTCTGTTGTCTGGGCTAGCATGCCGTGGCGTCCTTATAGCTCACAGCAACCTCAAACTCCTGGGCTCAAGCATTCCTCCTGCCTCAGTCTCCCCAGTAGCTGGGACTACAGGCATGTACCACCATGTCCAGCTAATTTTTTCTATTTTGGGTAGAGACGGGGGTCTCGCTCTTGCTCAGGTTGGTATCAAACTCCTGACCTCAAATGATCCTCCCATCTCAGCCTCCTAGAGTGCTAGGATTACAGATGTGAGTCACTGCACCTGGCCAATTTCCTTTAATTTTTAAGACTTTCAAATTGCCTTGATTTTCTTTTATTTCTTAGTATCTTTGTATCCTACAAGTAAGCCCTTGCCTTATGAATGCTGCTTAAAAATAATGTCAGAATGTTTTTGCTAGCCATTACCTCTTCAGGTAACTTTTTCTTTTCCCCTCACGTAGCTTCCAAATACTATTTTTGGTTTTTCTGTGATATCTAGTCAAAGATCTAGTCAAAAAGTACCTGACTGGCTAACAGTGATCATATTCATGTGCTCAAAATGAAGTTGAAGCAGGGAGAGAGTGATTAGCCCAAATTGAAAGCTCTTATTAGTAAAGTTATCCTTCATCCTGGTTGTAATAATGATAGCCACCATTTGTTAAATACTTACTATATACCACAGCAATTTAATTTTATGTGTATTATTTAATCATTACAACCTTTCAGATATTATGTTCTTTTTATAGTTGAGAATCTCAGGATACCTACATTTATCATTTTTTCAATATAAATGTATTTCTTATTCTTAATTTATTTTAATTAGTCTTTGCATTTTTGTTTAGTGTGCTATATATTATAATTTTAATATTATGGGATCTAAGCTTGCCTTTATTACCATGAGTAAGACTTCCCAGAGTTCTATAGTATAAAAATAAGAAGGAAAAATTTTTATTATATCCCTCAGAGGAACAGAATATTTGCTCTTGGTATTATTGGCTCTTGTGCTGCTTCTATTCTTCCAGTTAATAGATTTTAAATGAAATCTCATTAGCTAGAAACAGAAGCCATTTATTCCTTGCTGAGGGCCAATTACTTACATATATTGCTTCCTCATAATGAAATCTATCTTGCCATGCCCTTGACCCTCTTTTAGCCTTCAGTTTTTAAATATTTATTTTCTATTTGCATTTCTGCACTTTGAGTGGTCCCTCTACAAAGGTAATTATGGTGTCATAAAATGCACAGTCCACTAATTCCTTTGAAGCTTACCAACCACTCTTGTTAACCTGAACTGTTATAGTACTTTTGTTATTACTGAGGACAGGTCACAGATGTCAAAATTGGAGTCAGTGGCTTATAGTGATGATGCTTTATTAATCTTGTGATGGCATAATCGATCACTTTTCCCTGAATTCTTGTCACTAGAACATAATGAAAATAATCTATAACATCCACTAATGTAGCATTACATTCACTTAAGTTGCAGTTAACTCTAAGCCAAATTATACCACCTTTCTTTCTGTACCTTAGCACCTTGAATTGAATTTCCCAGGTCTGAGAAATCTTAATCACTTTCCACCAACCTTGTATTTATTTTCCAACTGTTATCCAAAGCATTCTGCCCCTCCCACTCCTCAGCCTAAGACCTTCCTTTTACTTCAAGGCCTTGGGTAGTGATTATTGAAAGGTGGCTGACTGAAGGTCTGCCATGCACTTGTTAAGCTAGTCTTTTCGGGCATTAACACTTATCACATCCTTTTTTTTTTTTTTTTTTTTTGAGACAGAGTCTCGCTTGTTGCCCAGGCTAGAGTGAGTGCCGTGGCGTCAGCCTAGCTCACAGCAACCTCAAACTCCTGGGCTCAAGCAATCCTGCTGCCTCAGCCTCCCGAGTAGCTGGGACTACAGGCATGCGCCACCATGCTCGGCTAATTTTTTTATATATATATTAGTTGGCCAATTAATTTCTTTCTGTTTATAGTAGAGACGGGGTCTCGCTCTTGCTCAGGCTGGTTTTGAACTCCTGACCTCGAGCAATCCGCCCGCCTCAGCCTCCCAGAGTGCTAGGATTACAGGCGTGAGCCACCGCGCCCAGCTCCTTATTAAATTTTTGAAATAGCTTATACTTCTCACTGGGATTATCTGAACAGATGCCTTCCCCCTTACCCTGTCTCAGTTTTGTGTTTTGCTTTTTGTCAGGGGAGAAAGACAAGTGGGCGGTATCATTTAACATTTGACTGCCACCCTAGAAAAATTTTTTTTTCCTTGGGGCCACAATGTTTTATTATGAAAATAGAATAAAAACTTCAAAAACAAAATGATCCTTTCTAATTTAATGAAAAATGAAATTTATTGACTTCTATTCATTTAATCCATGTTTTTAGAATTCATGTGTCAATACTAATTGTAAAAATAAGATCATCAACAAGATTTTCACAAACCAACTGCAAGGTTTTGCTTCAGGAGGCACTGGGCTCAAAACTAGCGTGAGTCAAATAAAACTCACATGGCAGTTAATGTGTTAAAGAGCACTGGACTTAATAGTAGTAGACTTGGATTCTAGACCTGGCTTTGTCACTTAGTAGCTCAGGTACCCCAGGTAAGTCACTTGCCCTCTTTGATTCAGTTCTCATCTATAAAACAGGGTGGCTAGAAAAGATAAGGAACTAAAGGCAACCAACAAGGTAGGAAACTCTTACTGTTTTAGGAAGAGGATTTTGCCCCTTTGGTTTATAATAGAAGACCAGGCTGCCCCAAAGAGCCTCCTATTTTATCCATAGCCCCTGATGTTAAAGGTTAATGGGAATGGAGTTTCCAACAGCAATCATTCATTATAAATAAATTTCAGGAGACAAGAGTTTCAAAACTGGAATTTTAGAGGTCTTCTGACCACCCCCCCACCCCACCCCCGTTTTATGGGTAATGAAATAGAGGCCCAGAGCAGTTGTAATATGTACAGTCACAGTGAGTAGAATCTTGGACCCCATGTTTCTCTGTTCTCTGTTAACACCCTTCACCCCCAACCACTTTGACACCTACAATGAAATGCTTATTAACAGAATCTTTGTGCAAGTGTATTTCAACAGTATCTATTCTTTATGATACAGCTGGCTGCAATTAACCATGCTAAGTCTTTATAACTGCTTCTGATATTCATTTGTAATTGCTTTGTTCACAGTTAGTAATAAACTTTGAAAGAAATACTAAACTTTGTTAGAATTAGTGCCAAGTTTCCACTACATCCATTCTAGTTTATTTCTTCTAAAACCTTTAAATTTTAGATGTCTCTTTTAAATAATTTGCTTAATTTTGTACAATTTTCTTAACCACAGTATCCAAGCAATTCATAAGGTGATTACAATCTAAATGAGGGTATAAATGCCTATTAGATCTACCTCACTAAAGAATGTGGTTGTATTCTTGTGAAGTTTCCAGACTCACTTACAAAAACAGAATGCTATTTTCTTTTTGCTGTCTTTAAGCTTCTTTTTAGACTAATTCAGAACTAGTATGTAATTTTCCTTTTTTGCTGTAGTATGTGGTATAACATCATTTCAATTGGAATTAAGAATTAAGGTAGAAATAGCAGATGTTTCAAATTCTCCTAAATTAGTCTGTTAGGTATGCTGGCTTCAGCGTCCTGCCACTGGGTCAATAATCTTGTTGAACTTGTGAGGATTTTGCTGGTGTTATATATATATATATATGTGTGTATATATATATAAATTACTGTTAAATGAGGACCCAAAATCAAAAGTTTTGGTTCTTTTGATTAAAAATCTAGAATAGTAAACATTTTTGCAAACAGTGAATATACCTGACATCAGCACTTTCAAGTTATATTCTATATTCCTTATGGTTCTGTCTCATAACCTGGATCTGATTTGAAAAGTTGTAGCGCCGTTTGGGTGTCCTGTCCACCTTCTGGTTTGTTTCTGCAGATCACTTGTTAAAGCTTAATTTTAAGCCTATTTTGCCTACTTTCTTTTTTATATCCTAATAGACTTCCCTTATATTATTACATGTTTCCCTTTTGCTCTAATATTTCATTATTTCCCAGTTTGTTGGTACCATTAGAGGGACAGTGAAAGAACACACCAGTTGACCATTGTGTTTCTCAGGAAATCTGAGCAATACGATCCTTTTATTTGTAAAACTGAATCATTACTTGTAAGAGCTTTCACTTTTAAAATAATCAATCATTGCTTGCCATTCCTATAAAAACCAAAGCTGAAACCTTTTCTGAAACACAGGATGTCTATAGCCATGCATTTCAGGCAAGCCTGAAGACATGTCTGCTCTTAAGCCTCTCCTTTTAAGTAGGGCAGCCACTTGTATACCCTCCGGTGGCCTACCATTTATCCACTCTAAGGTAGCCCTGGTACTTTCCTAAGTGGCCCATCCTACAGAGCACCTATCAGAGTTTGGCCTGCTGTTGGTGAAGGCCCTCTCTCTTATTAGCTTCATAAAACTCATTTCCACAAGCAGGGATCCTAGACAAATACTATGGTTTCTAGTATTTGTTACTATGTTGTGTTTGAAATTCTCATTCTACAATTCCTCTTTAGTGGAAGCCCTGAGGTGTATGCCATGTCTATTATTTCTACCTTGAACAATGGCCTCTGCAGTGTGTTGAAAGGTATCTTTTTATTATTATCGACAACTGGACACTCCACCAGTTGCTGCCACCAAAGGCTGCCTGTATTGAATTGCTTTTGAGGGCTGTTAAGACTGTATGTTTTTCTAATGCCTCACATTAAATAATTATTTTGTTGAACAGTCCTTAAAATTTAACATTGTAAGTCAGTATTGAGGAAAATGTGCAATGCATGTTAGAGAAGTGACACATTTTCCCTTATGCAGGGACGTGCGTATATGTGTTATAATACATATGCCGATATATAACCCACCACCTGAGGACCAGAAAGATAGCTGTAGATAAATAAACTGGTTATCCTAAAATCACGATCAGTGTTGGTCTTTGCAACCAACATTGCTTTAGGCAGACCAACACTGATCGTGATTAGCAGTTGCTAATTGTTACCTGTACTACAAGGAGAGCATGTGTCAATGTAAATTAAAGACAATATCTGGGTTGACTGATTAAGAAAGCCATATGTTTTAATTTCCTTCATGTTATAAAAACAACTGACAGAACTTTTGAGCGATCTTTGAGAATACTAAGGAAAATTCATTTAATCCTATACGTATGTAATGACTTTTTTGGGAAAGAGGTGTTTGGGACATCAATCTGTAACCATCCATTTTCTATTTATGCATTCATTCATTCCATGTTTAGTATATGGAATGGTGGTGCTGGGAATAACACAAATAAAAAATTAAGATAATCACCATCAAGAGCTCATAGTTGCCAAAATACAGTTACAGAGCTAAATGCAACCACATGTTTTTCAAATTCATCATCTGTAATTAAAGAAACGTGAACTAAAACATCTGAAACATGAACTTATCTGAGTTGCTACTTTCTTGGAGGGAACTGTAGAAGCATTAACATATGGTTCCTTAGGTCATACTGCCCTCTGCTGACTTAGTTATTAATCAAGGACAACCTGGGTTTGGGGGGATCAGGAGATGATCGTTGGGAACCTGTTGTAGTGACTGCAGTTCCTTTAAAGAATTCTATATAGAAGATATGATATCCTATTAACATACAACAGGATCAATAGATTAAATGATGGGGTGGGGCAGAAATTTGGAGGGAATGGGAATAAGCTGGTCAGAACTTTCTAAGGTAACTAGGCTATTAGGACTTAAGTCAGTGGTCCCCAAACTTGTCTATGTGCGGTAATCACCTGCAAAACTTGAAAAATATGCCTATTACTGCTCCCACATAACGTGATTTAATTGGTCTTAGATGAGGCTTGGGCTTTGGGATTTTTAGGAGTCTAATGTGAGAAGCTGGGAAACAGTTATAGCAATAGTATAAGCCCACCAGGGTACAGGATTTTTGAAAAACCTAAGTCAAACCATCCTGTTTATCTTTGTTTTGCTAAGAACCACCTACGAATGGTACACTGTAGGTCACACTGAAACTCACAGCATACTGGAACTGAGATCATCTAGTTTAGAGATTGCAAATGGACAAACATTAGGGCATTTATGGCTCTCACACATGTTAAGCCTGCATAACATTTTTAAAAACTTGAAATTAGTTGCCAATACTTAGAGTGTTCATATAAAAATCAAGCTATTTGGCTTCTTTAAAAAAACCAGAAGATCTGATAACTTTGGACCTGCAGAGCAGTACAGGACAGAGCTTAGTAGTAGTTTAGTAGTAGTATCCTCTGGATACTCACTTAGTGGTCAAAGTCCTGCTTAAATTTGGTACCCAGAGTGAAATGTAACACCTTAGGGGTATTGATACAACTAGTAGTACACTAATTTTTCTGTGTGGTCATGTGATAATATAAACAGGTGGTTCATGTTGAGCCTAAGGCCAACTGAAATCCCCTAGTCTTTTTTTATACGAAATAATACAAGGCCAGGTTTCTTCACCCAAATGTATATAGCTTATTTAATTTAAATGAATATGTTAAATTTATAATCTGTTTAATTTCATCTTGATGGGGTCACTTTGGCACTCTGTTGATTTGTTGCTGTCATCTGTTAGCAATGTTGGGTTGCCCGACCTCAAATCAGATGTTTCTGATGCCTTCATCCAAATCACTGATTTAAAAAATTAAGTTAAATAAGACAGAGCTCTGTGACATATCAATAGAGACCAAAATCACACCATTTTAGTAGTCAACAATTTGTTTAAATGTCTGAATAGATGTCCATATATTACACCATCAAGGCCATATTTTTCTTACTGACAAGGCTTTAGGAAACCCTTTCAGGAACCAATTTATACTGTCTATTCCACTCCTAGCAATATAACAACACAATCAAAAGAAAAACTAGGTTAAGTGCTTGATGAATCCAAGTGGGTTACTAATGATTACTTCCTTTTACAAGTACTTATAAACCATTTTGCTGCATAGACACATTAAGCTTGTCAAAATCTATGATTTCCCCATTTTTAAAAATCAGGATACTAGAAGTCATTAGCTATTTTTTGCTGTAGGCTAGCTGGCTACTTTAGTATGTGCCAATCCCCCCCTTTGAATCTTCACCCGATGGAAATGAAATTAAGATCATAAAGAAATTCTACTTCAGCAGAATTCAGGACTGAGGAGAACAAAGAGACGTAAATCATGCATGTAGAACCACGACCCTGCCAATACTGAGAAACCTGAGATAGAGCCTATTAAGCCACAAATGGCAGACATTTCTTTTTCAATGTGAAAAGTAACAGATTTAAACAGGAACTTTTAGTGTTACCATACTTAATGCCATTCTTGATCCAGTGATTATCTCAAAACAGGCAAAGAGTTTTAAATAACTTGACCAATTGGAAATCTCTTGGTATGCCAAGGCCATCCTGGTAGAAAAGCCCAGGTTCTTGTGCTCTCTGATAAACTATCAAAAGCACAGTTTCAGTCCTAGGAAGCTGATCCTCTGAGAATTATTTTGGGATTCTTCGGAGTTCATTCATGAGCCAAAGGGCACTACTAAGCAGAGCCAAGGAGCCTGACTGGTGAGTGGCAGCCAAAGGAGTTGGAACATACATCAGGAGAGTACTAATGCCCAGGCCCACCTGTTAAAAAGGAAAGAAAGCAATAAGAAAAGCAATAACCACACATTCGGACTGAAAATGACCAGACGTGGATAACCAGATACACAAACCTCTATACTCTCCCATCATTATATATTTAAAATATATATCTTTTTAATTTCACAAGCAAATATGCTTATAATGATGGAAATCTCAACAGAATAGATAAACCTAAAATTCCCCTTAATTATCTTTCATCCCATCCCAGTTCCCTGTTACCAGTTTCTACACACTTGTACTTTTTTGTGTTTTTTTAAAGAAACCGTTTTGCTCTATCACCCAGACTGGAGTATGGTGGTATAATCATAGCTCAGTACAACCTCCAAATCCTGGGCTCAAGCGATCCTCCCAGCTCAGCCTCCTGAGTCTCAAGGACAGGAGCACACCAGCATGTCCTGCCACTTTTTAGATTTTCTGTAGAGATGGGGTCTGACTAGGTTGCCCACATTGGTCTTGAACACCTGGCCTGAAGTGATCATGCCACCTTGGCCTCCCAAAGTAATAGGATTACAGACATGAGCCACCAGGCCTGGCTCCCCACTTATATTTTTGTATAAATGTTTATAGAGAAACATAACAGTTTTGACCTTTTAAAAAATATATTCTTCTGTCAGTTACTTTTTTTTTTCACTTAACAGTATATCTTGAGATCTTATTATTTTAAACTGCTGCACAGTATTCCACAGCATGGACATACGATAGTTGTTATTTAACTATTTGGGTTGTTTCCAATTTTTCACTATCGCAATAATTCTATGATGAGTTTCCCTATACAAAATTCTTTGTGCATTAGACTACTTTTAGGGCAGACACTAGTAAGTTAATTTGCTGGACCAAAGGATTATATATTTAACATTCTAAAAGATATTGCCAGATTGCCCTCTGGGATAAGCTACACCAACTCATGCTGTCACTAAGAATATGTGAAGGTATCCATTTTCCCATATCCAGGCCAATACCTGATTATTTTTTCTTTTCCTTTTTTCATTTCTTTCCAATGTGAAAGGCACAAAATGGTACTCATTATTTTAATTTGCTCCTCTCTGATCATGAGTGAAGCTAAACAGCTTTTCCTGTTTATTGGCCCTTCATCAATAATAATTCTCTTGTGAGAATTGTGTGTTGATATCCTTTACTCAGTTTCTGGTTATTAATCTTTTAAACTACTATAAATTATTGAGAATATTTCCTCCTAGTCTGTCACCTTTCCTTTTTAACTTTGCTTTGGGGATACTGTCAGACCAAAAAGAAGTGGTTTATACCTGTGTGTACGCCACAGCCAGCAGAGTCACTGCTGCCACCCTGGTCCTTCTAGGAAGGGGAATTCTCCGGGAGAGGAAGTAGAGAGCTGTAATGGCAGTGACTGAAGTGATTCCCTGCAGGGAAGAAAGAGTCATCACAAGTGCCAGGTTTACATGCATCTCCTCTGGAACCACTGAGCCATCACCAAGTACTTCCCTGCACATGACTGCTCTTCAGTTCCACCCTCATTACTTCTCAGCCTCCTGTACAATCCTCTTCTACTTGCCACTTAAATGCCGGTGTCACCAGGGCTCCACCTAAGGTTCTGCATGTATCACTTTATACACACTTATACACTCCCAGTGACTTTACACCTACCTTCCAATGTGGGTGTCCCCCAGATGTGGCCCTTCCTCCTTAAATAATTATTTGCATACATATCCCTAATTTTACCTCTACTCTAATCTTATGTTCTTAAAGCAGGGCTGACCCCAGCACATAAAGGTTACTATTTTCCTGGGCTGTAAGTGGAGAGGTGGTGCCACTGCTGCTAAGGGCTGAAAAAGACCTGAAGTCTCATTTTCATCCCCACCCCATCTGAACAAGGGTCCAGGACTGGCAATAAGGTTGCCTTTCCCCTTTCCTGATGTCAGGGAGAATGTTTCTCTACCAAATTTCTACATCTACTTCACTTCTTTTCCTTTTCAGAGCTGTACACAATGACAACTTCAACCAGACTTTACTTATGCCAAAATACTGTTTGGAGATGGGGACTGAGCCCACCCAAGGGAACCTGCCCATCCTTAGGCCAGCGCCCCTTGGATACCTGAGTCCTCTGCCCCTGTCTCTCTGGACATACTATTATCACACCCACACTCAATATGCCTCCATTTGATGACATCCTCCCATCTCTAGCTCAACACTCATTCTGATGGTCCCACTTCTGTTGGTCATGTTTTAAGCATGCCACAGAAGAAACTTTAAGATCTCTTTTGATCTTTCTTCACCATTATTCCTAACAGCCAGTCTTTACTAACTCTGTTCCTTTAAATCCTCTCATTCACCATTCTCAATTCCCACTCCCAGCACATAGCCTCAATGCCATCTCTCTCCCTGGCATTGCATATGGCCATTTCCTTGCCACTGATCTTTCCCTGCTCCTATTCATCATGCCCAGGCTGCCACGCCGATCTTACATGGCCCATAGCAGACCCTAAAAACATATTAGCTTAAATACACTGAAAAGCATTGCTAAAGCTCCTGACCCTTGGATTTTGGTTCAGCTCTGATAGCTATGTGCTTGGCAATCATGGTCTCTGCAATGTCCTCTCTACTCAGCTTCATTTCTGCTGAAATGACTCTCGGTATGTGCAGGATTGAGGGATGTTATCATCTGCCAGGTGGTGAAAGGCATATTCACAATTTAAGAAGCTGACAATAACCTGAAAGCTAGAATTTGGCTGGAGAGGGTATAAGTAATGAGGACAAAGATATCAGATCAGAGAAGTAGTCTTAGAATTGCTTCCAAAAAGAAGAGGAAATAGAATTCCTGCTCTACCCTCTCACAACTGCCATCAGTGCTTCCCTGATACCCCGAAGCCTGCGAGAGGCTCCAAGTGCTCTCTCTGGCAGGTAACCACTGGTCATACTTACCAGAATCCGGTGATCAAACTGCACCATAGTAGGATTCTCAAAAACATTCCTCAAGATGGGGGAAAAGGTAAAGAGATCCTCTGGGATCCAGGATTCTCCCATTTTGGGGAAGGAGTTGTAAACAAGCCCGGCATCCAGCCCTGCCACAAAAGCCCCTGTATTCCAAAGTAAACAGTATTTATTAAAATGAGAGAAAGAATAGACCATATACTAGTTCTGTCACAGAAAAGGCCTATTATCCCACAGTTAGACAAAGGGAATAGTCAGAGAATAACTAGTAAGAACTACAATAGAGGTACTCAAATAGGGAATATATATCACAATCACCACAAAAACTTAAACCCCCTCTATCCTTACCTACTCCTACTCCAAGATTCTGCCTCTCCTAGAGAAGTGGACAAGAAGCTCTGAGGGGAGAGGCATAGAGGTTTGGAAAAATTCCCTTAGTGATACTGATGCCCTCCCCACCCACCGCAGAGTATTATTGATCTATTTTGCAAATGCCCTTTCCCCAGATATCTGCACAGCTGATACCCTCACTCCTTAGGTCTCCACTCAAATATCACCTACAAAGAGCTCTGCCTTAACGATCCTAGATAAAATGGCACTCCCCTACCGCACCTCTCTCTATCTCCGTATCCTGGCTTTATTTTTCTTCACAGCAGTGACTATCATCTGACACATTATGTTTTTGTTTTTGTTTTGGAGACAGGGTCTCAATCTGTTTCCTGGGCTAGACTGCAGAGGCATCATCATAGCTCACTGCAACCTCAAACTCCTGGGCTCAAGCAATCCTCTTGCCTCAGTCTCCCAAAGTGCTAGGATTACAGGTATGGGCCACCGTGCCCAGTCCACTAATGTTTTTGTTTTTATTGGGCATTATCTGTCTTCTCTAAGTATTCAATAAATGTCTGTTCAATGAACACAAAAATGAGGAAAACCCCCAAATTTATAAAAACTAAATCCTAGATAAATACATAAAGAGGGTACCCATGAATTAATGGATAACTGATCTGTTATCTATTATCAAAGAAAATTCAGAGAAGTTTGGACTACATTCCTTATTTTTGTGAATGCCACTTATTAAGTCAAAATTCACACTCTCATACCAAAAAAACAAAAAGAAAAATTAAAGAGTTGAGTGGATCACTAGTTTGAATCATTTTTATTCCAGGGAATGCTGTCCAATAGAACTTTCTATAAGAATGGAAGTGTTCTATATCTGTGCTGGGGAATATAATAGCCACTAGTCACATGTGCCTATTTAGCTTTTGAAATGTGGCTGGTATGACTACAGAACTAAGTTTTAAATTTTATTTAATCTTAATTAATTTAGGTTTAAATAACCACATGAGGCTATGGATTCCTCTAATGGCTAGTGCAGTTCTAGAGTGAAAGAGATAGAGGTGGAGGTGTGGTTTAAAGAAAGAAAAGCCTGTGTTGGTCTCTGCACCAATGAACTTCCCACCTTTAACCATCTCTGAGGGCAAAGACTTTGGTCTGACCCATTTTGGTATAATATGATAAATTACATATAATATTTGCATAATAATGTAATAGCTAACACGTAGCCTTTGCTACATGCCAGCTACTGTTCTAAGCACTTCACATATATTATTTATACCACTGTCATAACCTCTATTTTATAGATAAGGTCTCTGAGGACTAGAGAGGTTATATAGCTTGCCAAGGCTATATAGTGGTGAAGCTAAGATTTGAACCTAGGCAGTCTGGATCTAGATACATGTTCAATATTTTGTTCAATTGACAGGAAAGTAGGATTTTTGGAAGGGAGAAGGAAAAGAAAACAGAGGGTGAAGATGGTAGGTATGAGAGATGGGTGTCAAAAGGGAATATGAAGATGCAGGAGGAAGGGGCAAAACATTAGGCAAGAGATCCCACCTCAGCATGGAACGCACACAGGCCACATTTGATGAGAAGAATCCTACCTGAGAGAGCTGTGAGAAACACTAGACCTGCTGTTCCATGAGCAAATCGTCTCAGCCGTAGGAGTTGACGGGTTTCAGGCAACTAAATAGGAAAGAAAATCATCCAGATAAACTATATCGTAGGAACCATGAGAGAAAAACAAAGATCTTTAAGGCCAAACCCTAGTGATAACTTAAGATCAGACTTCTCTGACCCCTAGACTAAGTTAAGTACTCCCAGCAGATATTCTGTTCCAACATGCATTATATTTTACCACATTTACTATCTGTCTTCCCTGCTATCCTGTAAGTTTTGTGAAGGCAGAAACTGCCACCTGTCTATCTCACTATAGTAATCCTAGCCTAGTGATTGGCACATAGGTACTCATTATGTATCTGTTCAATAACCAAATGACTTACATTATTCAGGGAAAAAATGCTTCATCATAGTTGAAGTGATGTGGCTTAATATATATAGGACTGAATTTTCAAGTTGTGTGTGATACCAGTGCTCAGCAAATACAGTTAGAATCAAAAAATGCATAAAAAGCTTAGAGTGGAAATTCTTACATTTAGTGTTTTTGGTAAAGTCAAAATTTTTTTTTGTTTTTACTATAGCCAACTTCTGATACTAATAAGTGAATCATCAAATATTTGTTAAAAACTTTATAAATAGTTGACTACAAAGATATGAAGGCGTTAAGTCAGAACGCTACTCTCAAGTGGTTTACAATCTAGCATATGAAATTTAGGTAACATTACCAAGATATCATAGGACAGTAAATTATTGCTGTCCAATAGAACTTTCTGTGATGATGGAAATGTTTCTATCATCTGTGCCTAATGAGAACTTGAAACATGGCTAGTGTGACTGAAAAATAAACAGTTAATTTTTTTCAAATATAAAGTTTAAGTAAATACAAAGTTTATTTAAATAAAGTTAATTTTATTTAATTAAAATTTAAATAGCCATATGTAGCTAGTAGCTACTGTGTTAGACAGCATAGCACCATATGGCTAATTGACTATCATCTCAAATCCTTTCCATAATTAAGTGGAATATAAGTAAATAAAAAGAGAAAAAGAATAGATAGAAAGTCATCAGTAACCTTTAAGAGTACAATTTCAGTAGAAAACAACTGTGTATATATGTGTAAGTGTATATGGATAGGGTTTGGTGGGGAAGACAATAATAGGGATTGAAAAGAAGGAATGGACTATCAGGAAGTAGAGCTATAAATATCAGCAATTCATTTTGGAAGTCTGGCTTTGAAACTGAGAAGAACAGGAATTATTCAGATATGGATTGTCTACAACATCAATGTTTCAACTCTGTCTGTCTTCTTTATGGGAATGACTCCCAAGTCAACACCGCCAGTCCTTTATGGGATCTAAGCCACTAGCTCCAACTACCTAATGGATGATTCCACTCAAGAGTCCTACCGTCATCTCAAACTTCTCTCCATGAACAGTTTACACAGGTTAACCCACGATTTCAATACC
Organism: Microcebus murinus; assembly: GCF_040939455.1. Taxonomy (NCBI): domain Eukaryota; kingdom Metazoa; phylum Chordata; class Mammalia; order Primates; family Cheirogaleidae; genus Microcebus; species Microcebus murinus. The sequence goes on along the minus strand of NC_134117.1, from coordinate 26,495,167 downwards.
TAATATCATACTCATTTTTTTTAAATACTAGGAAAAAAATGCCCTACAAGGGTGTGGTGGTATTATTAATTAAGGCCTCAAAAGTCTTGCCTTGCTTCTAAATCAAAGCATAAAATGTAAAAACTAGTATTTTCCTTTCATCAGCATATAGAAAAATACTTTTAGACAAAATCACTAAGATTTACTATATTGTTAGCCTTGAATGGCAGATCCTCATTTAACAAACAATACAATATGCCTCTTGTACACCACCAGAAGTTCAGAAATAGGTCTGTCCTAACCTTCCCTGCCTCACCATCCACTGTCCCTTCTGGAGTCAAAGTTAAAGGGGCTGGGATATCTCTTGTTGGGACTCTTTCCCATATATTTTTTTTAATTCGTGTTTCACCTTCCCTCAATAGAAAATATTGACAAAATACTCAGCTCTTATATGATCCAATGGTTCTATTTCTAGATATATATCCAAAAGAACTGAAAGCAGGGTCTCGAAGAGTTATTTGTATACAATTCTACCTTGTGCTGAGGGAGCAGTAGTGAGAGCGAGGTCCACAAGCTGGCACAATAAAGAACAAGGGCTGATCCCAGGTGGGCAGCAAGGCGATACTGGCTGACCCGAGGGATGTCGTGAGAGTCTGGTTTTTCTTCTAATCCACTTTTCACCATATACCATCCCAACAGACCCTAGAACCCCAAAGAAAAGAGGCAAATAAAACAAGGTTGAAACTGTCTGTTCAACTTTACTGAGGAAGTGAGTTTTATCATGAGTATCCCTACCTAACCCCTCCTCTTTCCATACCCTCCCATATACCTAGTGTCCCAAAAGTCAAGACCTATCCACAATTCTACATATATTGCCATTAATATTTAACCACTCTTTAGAATAACATTTTACTGAAGTATAATTCAAATATATAAAATGGCCCAAAATTGTATTTGCATGCAAAATCTTACAAATACTTGATATAATTTGACATTCTACAAACCAGTAAAATATGAAAATAAAAAGGTAACTGATTTTATGAAAACTAGATTGAAGCTTTAGAAAAGCTTAACAAAGGTAACTGCTTAAAAAATAATTACCATTAAGTTAGGTGGGAATAAGACAATTATAAAAGTTTTAGGGAGAAATCATAAAAATCTGTAAGGTTTTGCATGCAGATTGCTTTACAAATATCTAAGTTCTTAGTCTTAAGGAAAATTAAACTCGAAATCACAGTTTATGTTTAGGGAGATACAAGAGATATGGGGACTCACAGTCAAAGAAAAGGCCTTGGCCCTGGATTTACAAAGTTGTTAATGAAAAAAGTACAATTTCAAGTTTAAAAGTTGACAGTGTTTATCATATTCTACAATTCTCGGCTTTAATTGGCTTTTTCAATCAACCAAATATCTGTTAGTTCCAATCACATCAGATAAGATACAATCCTTTCACCCCTACTCTCCCAAACCAGTAGAATCATGTCAAAGAGCTGAGATTCTGCCACTTCTACTACACATATACTTTTCAGGAAATATTTTTGGGCATTTCTTTCCCCTTTCAAGATTACCCTGGATACTGTAATTACCTTGATTTCACCTGCATGAGACACTGAAAGATGAAGGCATATACAGTGTGATTCACTGGCACTGACTTTTTTCTTCTCATAACCCTGACACCTTCAATTTCTGCCTGCCTAGTTATCTGTTTTTGGTCTTGGGTTTTGTTCTTTTTTTTTTAATTCTAAAATATAACTCTCATTTTGTTCCACCTACCTTTCCCTAGTTACTTTTATTGGTGTCGAACTCTGTTTCTATTGCCTCTATTTCTTCTCTCTCACCTCCCTCCTTAACCACTTTGGTATGAGCGTCGACTATAGTCGATAGCCACTGATGAATGTGCACAGCCGAGTGTGGACTTTAGCCAACAGCCGTGATAGGAAGGTGCACAGCTGAGCGTCGACTTTGGTCTATAATTTTTTTTTTTTTTGAGACAGAGTCTCGCTTTGTTGCCCAGGCTAGAGCGAGTGCCTTGGCGTCCTAGCTCACAGCAACCTCAAACTCCTGGGCTCGAGTGATCCTTCTGCCTCAGCCTCCCGGGTAGCTGGGACTACAGGCATGCGCCACCATGCCCGGCTAATTTTTTCTATATATATCAGTTGGCCAATTAATTTCTTTCTATTTATAGTAGAGACGGGGTCTCGCTCTTGCTCAGGCTGGTTTTGAACTCCTGACCTTGAGCAATCCGCCCGCCTCGGCCTCCCAAGAGCTAGGATTACAGGCGTGAGCCACAGCGCCCGGCCTTGGTCTATAATTTTGAATTGACTTTTCTAATTTCTCATTTACCAAAATAAAATTGTGAACATTTAAAAACAACGTAATAAAAACATATATGTATATGTTACCTATTCTGATTTACATTACAAGCTGCCTGTAAAGTAAAACAAGCTTTCAGTGCTTTAAAGCTTTCCTCATCACACAAGAGCAAAACGGATTCGTCAATGCACAGCACAAACTATCGTGCAGACTATGAGTGCTGGCTGTGGGCAAGGTTTCGTGACTGGTGAGCGCCGTACCAAAGTGGTTTTAATCTCTCATAATTGGCTCATCTTACCACTTCTGAGTTAAATTAACTAATTAGCTTCCTCCTGATCAAATTATGATGTTTCATTGATGCACTGATACTCTCCCTTAGGATCTCTACACCTTGGCCCAAATACTCCTACGTGTCCTCTCCTAATTCCTTTTCTTGGCTCTAGATTTCACCCAACTGCTTAACGGTGGAAATCTTTCAAAGCTCTTTTCTTTAAGAGTTCAACTTATGTGATTTTAGTCATCATTTATACTAGAGTATCTCTGAGCTGTATCTATATTGTAAGATACTTCATCCCACATAATGTTTCTCTCTTTTGGAACTTTCCGACTTGCTTCTGTAGCCATTCTAGCATAGGGATCCCACTTTCCCACAGCAGGCAAGTTAAAAAGAGGGAAGAGACAAGAACCCAAGAGGAGAGCCATGATGGGAAAGTAACTCTACTTCTTATGGCACATGAAAATATACTACTGAGTGCTTACTGATTCCAGACACTAAACCAAGTACTTTATATGCATGATCCCATTGAATAGTCACACAACTCTAAACGATAGGCACTGTTATGATACCCACTTACAGAGGTTACATGATTTGCCCTAAGTGGCAGAGCGGGGGCTTAAAGCCAGGCCTACGACACATGCTCTTACTCACTCTGTTATAGTACCTCAAATATTACTTCCTTAAAAACAATGCCAACTAGGAAGCTCCTGGGAGCATCTCTGGTTTCCCAATCTTGAATAAATCTTACCTGGAAGCAGACTAAGCCACAGAGGGCAAGAACACGTCCTTTCATGCTACGACTGAGCCAGCCCTTTCTCCAAAAGTAGGCAGCAGGCAGGATGTATGCGAGGCCTACAAGGCGACCCCACATTCGGTGTGAGTACTCCATGTACCAGATGAACTTGAATTCTGCCAATGTCATATCATGATTCAAGCTGGTGAAATGGGAAGTCAAAAAAAAGAATGAGGAAATATCCATCTGATTTTTATTTTTCTACAAAATGCAGAAACATTCTCAATCTTGCAGCTTGGTATGTCTGCCCTCTTCCTCATCAGTGACCTCAGAATGACTTTGGAATTGGAGGCTTAGAAGAGGCAGCTCACTAAACATAAATGAGCTAAAGATCAAGAAATAAAGCAATCTAACCATTCTGGAGGGTTTAAATAAGCAAAATATTGAATGGGCCTAGTGAGATATTTACCTGATTATTAGTATCTCTAATACTTACATTTTAAATTCTGGAAATTGCTGGTATCTTTGGAATTCTGCTTCCCATTCCTCTTGGCTTGTAGGTGGCTTCATCTCCTTTATTAAATGCCAATCTACCATTGAGAGGCCAGACTCTGTTAACCTTAGGATAAGAAAGAAATTTTGGGATGTGTGTATGATGCTGGATTACTCATGAAGAGTTTAGAGCAACAAGTGTAGCTGAACTTAACTCCTCTAAAAGTAAACACATAGTTTCATTGTTTCCTCTTTTCATACCTTTCTCTCTTTCTGCTTAGAATTTTGTCAGAAACAGCTGTCATCTGGTACAAATTTCTTTATCCTCATATTTTCTCAATCCTTTCCTCCAATTTTCCCCGCTTCTTTCTTTCACTAGCATTCCTTAACAGGCAAAATCAACCCCTAGACCAAAGAAATATGTCCTAAATGCATAACCAACATTATATATACAGGGAAATGAGATTTGATAGAGGTATTCAAGTTTAGGTTCTTGAGTGAATCTGAAGACAATAAAACTCAAATTTGTTGCAGTTTCCCATAAAAGTCTATATGACACATATGGTATTTTGAAATAAGGGCACAGGGAATGTGGAAAGAATTTGAGGAAGACCCCTTTTATTAAAACCAGAAAGTATTTTCATCAAAAGGAGTTAGGGGTCCTACCATAAAAGGCTGATTTTAGGCCTAGGCAAGAAATCTAGAAGATGAGCCTGGAACATATTATTATATCAGAAAGCAAGGAAGCTATCAAAGGTGACTAGGGTCCTGTTAAAGATGCCAGAGCCAATTTCAAGGGATTCCCCCAACTAAAGATGTGATAATTTGGGCAAATCATCAACACCATCATTGCAATGGACTGAAACATATTAACTGTGTTTAAACCTATGAACTCATAATACCGTGTTTCCCGAATGTGTTTAAACCTATGAATTCATAATAATACCGTTTCCCTAAAAATAAGACCTACCCTTAAAATAAGCCCTAGCAGGATTTCTAAGCATTTGCACAATATAAGCCCTATACTGAAAATAAGACCTAGTGATGGGCGTGGCTACGCAGCATATCTGCACAACCCACACATTTCATCACAGAGCAGTAAAGACTATAAGCAGCCCTTCTCATCTGCCCCATCGTGACAGCTAGTATCCCAGAGGTGACCGGAAAGGTACAGGCAGCCCCACCCAACAAGGTTGGCTCCCCCTGTCAAGTCCCGGCCATCCTGTGCCTGCTGCAAGCTGAGGCTTCGAGGGGAAAGTCTCCTCAGTGAAGTGAGGAGCGGGATGCTCCGCTTTAGGTATTGTGTATCCCCAGGGGGAAGAAGAAAAGCTGTGGCTGCCATTTTACTCAGCACTGTGGGCCTCTCTCACCCCCCACAAACACCAGGGGATAGGAGAAAAGCATCAGCAAGCAGTCTCCTACTGAGCCCAGAGAGATCATTTCTGCTCCACTGTGCAGACTGGACCTAGTGCTCCCGGGATCGCTGATAAATAAGCCAGCCCTTACATATCAGCTTTGGTGGCCTATCTCTGCTTTTCCTGAGTATCTGTGCCCCAGGACAAGATAAGTGCAAAAAGAAAGAGCTATTCTGTTGAGTATAAGAAAAAAATTATGGAGGACTCCAAGGGCAAGAATCTTACGGCTTTCTGCAAAAAGAAGTTGGACATCCGAATAGTCCGAAAATGGCGGGCAGAATACGATAGCCTCAGTCTACATGTGGATAGAGGAAATGCTAAGAAGCACAAGTGTGGTTCAGGTCAGCAACCTTTATTTCCTGAGCTGGAAGACACGATCAGTGAATGGATTGCTGACAGGAAAACAAAGGCTTTGGTTGTGCACAGGGCTGATATTCAATGATTTGCCCTTGCAATGGCACCACAATTAGAAATATCCCCAGAAGATTTCAAAGCATCACAACACTGGCTGGATGGCTTCCTTCAGTGATATGAACTGTCTCTAAGAAAATCAACAACACTGTTTAAGTTAGAAGATGCTAAAGTTATTAAGTGAGCACTTGCATTCAAGTCCTTTGTTGATGGCATCGACTTTTCTAAATACCAACTTTGCAACATGATTGCTATGGATCAAACTGCAGTGTTTATGGATCAAGGAGCCCAAATGACAATTGAACAGAGGGGTGCCTCCTCAATCTACGTTCCCTCCACTGGTCATGAAAGCTCACGCGTTGCCTGTATTTTGGTAATTCATCTGGGTGGAAAGAAAGTCACACCTCTTATCATCACTAAGGGCAAGAAAGATAAGATTGAACGGTGTTTCCAACATTTATGTTCTTGAAACCGAAAAAGCCTGGTGCACACAAGCAGTTAAAAGGAAGTGGCTTGATTTAATGCTGCCACTTGTTTTCCAAAGTGGCCAAAGAGGTCTGCCAATATGGGATTCAGCCAGCACTCACCATGCTAAAGACATGAAGAACTTCCTTGCAGAGAGAAGAATAGATCAAATAATGATTCCTGCAGGAATGACTGCCTATCTGCAGACTCTTGATATTGCAATAAACAAGCCATTCAAAGACCATTTGTGCATGGAAATTAACGACTACATTGAAAATAGAATGACAAGAAATCAGCGTGGAAACTTTGTGAAGCCTAGCCTGCAAGAGGTCGTGATTTGGGTGAAGAATTCATGGGATAAAATCACTGACAGTATTGTTATCAATGCACTCCAAGCAGGTTACATGGATAAGAGCTGCTCATTTAATGAGAGCTCTGTTGCTTGACATGAGAGATCGAGGCCAATGGTTCTAAAGGAAATAGAGTCGCAAGAAATTCAGGATGATATTAGTGTCACTAAAGTTGGTATTCAACCCCCCACTGCTAAATTTGACTGGCTTTAAAAAAAAAAAAAAAAAAAAAAAAAAAAAAAGAAATTCAGGATGGAATTCGGGGTTTGGAGAGTTATGATGATGTTCCAGAAGAAGACGACTTAAATATATTTGAATAAATGTAGATTGTTGTAGCGTACTTAAAAAAAAATAACATATCCCCTGAAAATAAGCCCTAGGGTGTCTTCTTGAGGAAAAATAAATATAAGATCATCTTATTTTCGGGGAAACACGGTACTTTAAAAACTCAAAACACTTTGTCTTTGGAGAATCTTGGGAAGCAATTTATTTTGAAAGCTGGTGAATAAAGGGAAAGAATCAAGTATTTATCCTGCCTTTCCTATAAAAACCGTTCTTTGGGATAACCAAACTGTTGATGAGAGAAATTTTTTCTTTAGAGTTCAGCGAATAAAATATTACAGTTTTTTAAACCTAATGAAGTAATGGACCTAGGCAATGGTAATTAATGGCTGTTGACATCTCTAATAGACACCAGTTATTCATGAATGTTTAATCACCTATGAAGTATTTTGCCCCCTTGTCCTCAATCTGAATCTGATCAAGCAACAACCTATATACAGAAAATATAGTGGACAAAGGGTCATGTTAAACATCACCCTCATAGATCTGCAATCAACACAATCTAGACTGTGGGTAACTACAGGACAAGCTTCTTGAACAACAAGGAGGGAGAGAAGAGTCTAAATCTATAAAGGCTCTTTAGAGATTTACAGAAACCTAAGAGACATATGAACCAATTGTAATGTATGAAACTTAATGGGGTTTAATTCAAACAAACAAACTGTAAAAAAAGTTTTGAGACAAACTTGAACTCTGATTGGAGAGAAAAAAATCTACACAACCATGCACAAATACCAGTTAAGACCTAAACCAGTCCTTACGAAAATCTACTACTAATAAAACACTGAAGTGTTCTAGGACAGGGCAAGCTATCAGATATGTTCCCTCTTTACGGCCCCAGTTTCTCAATGTATAAAATGAGGGAGCTAGACGAGATGCTCCCTAAGATCCCTTTCTCCTCAGTTACTCTGTGCTTCTACTGATGACCAAAATACCTGACTCACTATGAGCAAATTACTCACCTAGTTACTCCACCAAGAATAACTGCTCCAGCCACTGTTCCACTGCAGACCAGGAGCCATCGGCCCACCACCCGCTCAGCAGCCTTTGAAGGAAGGGTCACTGTACCCTTTCCAGATTGCAAAGCTACTTCAGAGATGGTGCTGTACTGCCCTGGCCTCAAAGGGCGCCTGATGCCACAGCTGCAACCACACTAAAGATCAAGACAGACAAATTACAACGAGAAACAGAGAAAGGCTGTTACCCACACTCAATCCCACTCTGACGAGGGTGAGGTACTCTCCGTATGGCTGCATCTCCACAGCTTCTGCCCTGGTAAATCATCATCTCTTATCTGGACTACTGCATCTACCTTCCAGCTCTTTTTCCTGTCTCAAGTCTTGCCTCACTCCAATCCATCCCAACACTACATGAATCTTTCTAGTCTCTGCATACCTCCCCCAGACTTCTACACCTAGACACGGATTATTTTCTTTCTCCTCTGGGTATTTTTTTTTTAGAGACAGGTGTCAATCTGTCACCCATGCTGGAGTGGAGTGGTGTGACCATAGTTCACTACAACCTACCTGCTGGGCTCAAGTGATACTTCTGCCTCAGCCTCCCAAGTAGCTGGGACTACAGGTACATACCACTGTGCCTAGATAATTTCTCTTATTTCTTCGTAGATACAGGGTTTTACTATGTTGCCCAGGCTGGTCTTGAACTCCTGGCCTCAAGAGATCCTCACCTCTCAGCCTCCCACAGTGCTGAGTATTACAGGCGTGAGCCACCATGCCTGGCCTCCTCTGGGTCTTTGAACATGATTTCTCTCTGGCTGGGACACTCCCTATCCCCTGACCGATGATACCTACTGCAGATCTCAGCTTAGAAGTCACCTGCTCTAGGAAGTGTTCTCAGACTCTGCAAGGTCTGCAACAGGTCACTCCTATAGCACATTGTACCTTCCCTATCACATCCCTTAATACACTCTTACTACACCGTAATGTGCAGTCATATAACACTTAATGACAGGGACATGTGTTCTGAGAAATGCATCCTTAGGTGATCTCATCGTTGTGTGAAATTCATGGAGTATACTTACACAAACTGAGATGGTATAGCCTACTACACACGTAGGCTATGTGATAATGGCCTACTGCTCTTATTTCAAACTCCTGACCTCAAGTGATCCTCCTACCTCAGCCTCCTAAAGTACTACGATTAGAGGCATGAGCCACAGTGCCCAGCCCAGCCTACTGCTCTTAGACTACAAACCTGTACAGTATGTTACTATACTGAATAATGTAGGCAACTATAACATGATGGTAAGTATTTGTATATCTAAACATAAAAAAAGGTAAATTAAAAAATGTGGTCTAAAAGATAAAAAGTGGTACGCCTGTATGAAGCAGCTGCATTATAATCTTATGGAACCACTATAGTATATGCAGTCATTGACCAAAATGTTGTTATAAAGCACATGACTGTACCTTCAGGATCATTTGTATCTCCTACTAAACTCTGAGCTCTGGAACAGCAGGGTCTGGTCAGTCTTGCTCTTTCCCTCCCGATAACTTTCTTTCTAACACCATTCCTTTACTTAATAAGACTTCAATAAAAATTTGACAAATGAATGAACTGTGACTTCCTCCAGGGCAGGAACCTTGTGGTATTTATCTTTTTCTTCCTGGTTCCTAATACATAATAATCATTTGATAATTTTTAATTAAGCAAATACAAGCCCCCTTCTGACTCTAATTTGAAGAGTAAAAAGATGCACGTTAGTTTCCTACTTCTGATTAACTGAATAACTTTAGACAAGTAACCCTAAGCCTCAATTGCCTTCTGTGTAGCATGAGGTTATAGTTCTCAAACCTAACTACTTGAGGCCTTTTAGCAAAAATCAACAATACGGGTAACAATTACTGAGTTTTTACCATGTACTAAAGGCTCGATGTATACTAAAGTATTTCCTCACAACAACCTTACAAAGTATTGTTATCCCCATTTTACAGATAAGGAAATTGAGGCACAGAGAGTTTAAGTAACTTGGCCAATATCACACAGCAAGTAACTGAAAGGTACTGAACCCAGGGACTCTGAACACAAGGAAACGCATTGTGGATGAACTGTAAGGAGCTACGGAAACGTGATGCGTGGCTCTGTTACCTTTATCCTGGCCCTTTCACCCCATCCCCGCTTCCGAGACTCGGGGTTCGCTGCAGTGCGGTACCTGTGCTCTAGGCGCCGCCCTGGGAACCAGGAGCCGGAGACACTGGCTCCCCATCAAGGCCTTCAAGGGCGGAAAAAGCAACCGCTGCATCCTGACGACTGTGCACGACCGCTACTTCCACACTCAAGCGCTCTACGATCTCTTTTCTCTGCCACCTAAAGGAAGAGCACTTCCGGGTCAGGCAGAACGCGCCCCTCCTCAGGAAACCGGAGCGAGCAGAGACTGCGCCTGCGCTGGTGACTCCGCTTTCGCTGAGGCTGCTGGGGCGTGGCTGTCAGGGACGCGCAGGGCGCGCTCAGCTGTTGAGGACGCGCTTCTCTGGGCGCGCGCGCCGGAGCCCAGTGTAGGAGTGGAAACCGCAGGCGCACGAGGGAGGAACGCGTGGACCATGAAGAGGCAGGGAGCCCCCTCTGAGCGGAAACGGGCGCGGAAACCGTCCGGGAAGGCCGGTGCGGAAGGTGGCGGGGAAGGGGCGGTCGGCCGACTCGGCTCGCTGGGGCGGGCCCCCGGGAGTCCTGGCCAGTCGTGATTCCCGCGGAGTAGTTTCCTCCAAACCCCTGGCTCTGTACGTTCTGTCATTGAGGCTTACCATGTGTGGAAATGGAGGCCTGACGAGGGGCAGGTAGCGAGAGTGGCCTGGCTCTGGAGCCACAAATGTGGGTTCGAATCCCGGCGCCACCACATACGGTGATACGACCTTGTGCCAGTTGGTTAACTTCATCTTCGCCTTTCCCATCACCTCACGAGGATAACACCCACCCACCCACCGCACCATCGCTATGATAGTTAAATGTCGAGGGCGGAGCTCAGCCTAACCTGCAGTAACCTGGAGCTGCTTAAGCGGGGTGGGGGTTGTCCCAAAGCCACACAGCTACCACGTGGTGGAACTTGTGGCTGCTCCAAGTCCCGAGTTCTTCCTGCCGTGCCAAGGCGGGATGCCATGGCAGGTGCCAGAGAGTTTGCTAAATCCCTTCTCTTCCTCCTCCCTGAACTCTTGGTTCTTCCAAACCAGCAGTTCTCAAACTTTCATCCCAGGACTCCTTTTTTCCTCCTAAAAGTTATTGAGGTCCTCAAAGATCTTTTCTTTATATATCTATCAAGTTAAACCATGTTAGAAGTTAAAACAAGTTTCTAAAATATTGATTGGTTGATCGATTAGAAAATAACCATAGTAAATCCATTGCACATTAACATAAATCACATAATTTTTATGAAAAATAAATATTCCTAAACCAAAAGTGGCAATATTTTATATTTTTGTAAACTTCTTTAATATCTGACTTAATGAAAGACATTTGGATTCTCAGACCTGCTTCTGCATTCAATCTGACATGTCAAATAGCCCCCGGAAAACGCCACTCCCATTCGTGAGAGAATGAGTGAGAAAGGCAAATAAAGTTTTAGTAGTAGTATGAAATTCGTTTTCATTCCATAGACTCTGAAAGAGTCTCCAGAGGCCCCCAAAGCTACCTGGACTAACTACGCTTTGAGAAATGCTGCTTCAAACAAATGTCTACTCTTTTGATCCCTGCAAATAACTTTGTTGCTTAGGACAACTGACTCCTTCCTGCCTTTTGTCAAGGCCTTTTGTGCACATCTCCAGTTCCTCCCTGCCAGGCTCCTTCCTTGTAAGAGGCAAATGGTACCTCTTCAGCATTGTTCAGTGCCATCAATCTGACAACTGGTCTGGTACCTATCAGGAAACTCATGGAGTTAATGTAGTGCTGTTGGTTAAGAGCATAGATTGACATTTAACTCTTTCACAGTTTGGGACTGATGGTCTTTTAAATAAGGCAGTTACAGTTTGATATTAGCAGATGATAGATTTTTGTTTTTCTGAATAAAAATTGCTTTTTTGATTATAAAAGCAATAATTTCAAATCCTATCCCCTAGTAATAGCCATTACCAGTATGTGGTGAACATTCTATTCTATCAGGTATCATTACATGAAGTATGTATTCAGTATTTTTAATTTTTAAAAAATTGTGTGCTTAACTTACAGAAAAAACTAAAAACTCTGTTTACATCACATCTTTAATATAGATACATAAATTTTTATGAATTTGTAATTAGCCTTTAGTAAATATTTGAGTCACTATTACGTACCATGGTAGACGCTGTGTTTGCTGTGGATGATGGTAAAGATTTCTCACTTTAGGACAAGTAAAAGTGGTCAGACACTTATCTGCATAAATAATAGGTAGAAGGTAAATAGTGTTTTCTTTTTTTTATTTTATTTTTTTTTATTTTTTTTTTCAACACAGGTGTAGTTGAAAAATAGTGTTTTCAAAAGGAACAATTAGTGTTTTAAAGAAGAACGTATAACTCATGAAGAGTATGTGAGTTCAGAAGAGGGAGATATAATGTCCTACTTTGGGAGAGAGAAAAAAATTATAGAAATGTGGTTTGACATGAGCTTTGGAATATTTTAACATTGAAAGATGAAGCTGGAAGGACTGGGTTAAGGAGAAGGCATTTGGGAGCCAGAGATGGGGATTGGAGAAATCTGGAGGCACACGGAGGAAATAATAAGTAGTTTATTAATAATAACTAATACTTTTTTAATTCTTGGTGGGTACTGTACACTTTAAATGAATTATTTATTCCTCACTGCTCTAAGGTAGGTACTAAAACCTACCTCGTTTTATAGAAAACTTAAGTAACTTGTCTAGGATCACACAGATTTGTGTGGGGGACACAGATTTGAAGTTTGTCCCTGCTTTTAAACATATATTCCTTATAAAGAAGTTTAAACATATTCTACAGGCATTGAGAAGCATTGTCAGAATCTAAGCTGGAATGTGATGGTGAAGTCTGTAGGAAGATTGACTTGGCATTTTTGCATATTTTCCTCAGTATAATTTCTTATACATATATCTGTGTACCTATTTTATAGTCCAGAGGTATCCATTTAATGATATGATATTTTATTGCATTCATGGGCCCTACTATATTTCTATTTCCCTATTATTGGACATTTAGATTTTGGCAACAAAATGTAAAATATTTGTGCTAAATTGGTCTAGATGGATAGTACTTTCACGAATTTGCTTTGATTTCCATGTATCTTAGGAGCAGCAAATGGATTTCTCATGGAAGTGTGTGTTGATTCAGTGGAGTCAGCTGTGAATGCAGAAAGAGGAGGTAAGAGAAATTAGAGAATGAGTAGCAGTTGGCTACCCTTTGAAGAATCTTAAAATGAATCCTGTGAACTGACCTTGGAAGCCCTTGTGATCTCTAAAGACTTAGTAATGTTTTCAACAATAACCAACTAGAAAACCTACTAGAAAATTATAATTTAGTATCTCCTGTCCCCTCCCCAGGTAGCTCACATTTTGAGTCAAGTATCCACAGTAGTTCTCACTCACTAATTTCATTTTTTATTGAACTTAGCAAAAAATTGAATTTTTTTCAAACCATTGATTTAAAGATGATTTCAGAGACTTTCATCATTAGGGCTTTTATCATTATCTTTTTTTTTTTTTTAAACATTAACTATTTTTGCCTCAGAGTTTCATTTGTACTCTGAACTTGTTTTAATAAGAAGCACAGACATTTCCATCATCTCAGGATCAGAAAAGTTTTAAATTTCTTATGGAAAAATATCAAACATACATAAAAGTATAGAGAATAGTATAATGAACTTCCATGTACCTATCACCCAGCTTCAACCATTTTCAACATATGGCCAATCTTTCAGTATCAGGGGTGAGCATACTTTTTCTGTTAAGAACCACATATTTTCATTTTTGCTGGATACATTTGGTCTTTGTCACTTTTCTTTTTTTTTTTAACAATCCTTTGAAAATGTAAAAATTTGTCAATAGAAATGAATGAAGTTCTGATATATGCTACAATATAGATGAATCTTGAAACATTCTAAGTGAAAGAAACCAGTCACAAAGTACCACATACTGTATGATTCCATTTATAGAAATGTCCAAAATAGGCAAATATATGGAGACACAGTAGATTAGTTGTTGCCAAGGGTTTAGAGGCATGAGGAGAAGGGGAGGCAGCTGTGAAAGGTCATAGGGTTGTTTTGAGGGGTGATGAAAATGTTCTAAAATTAATTGTGATGGTTGCAAAACTGTGAATGTACCGGAGAGCACTGGATTGTGTACCTTAAATGGGTGAGTTGTATGGTATGTGAATTATATGTCAATAAAGCTGTTTTCATTGTTGGGTTGGCTTTAATACAAAAACATTCTTAGCTTTCGGGCTATAACAAAAACAAGCTATGGCCATGGCCTGCAGGCCATAGTTTGCTGACCTCTGGCCTATATTTCTACCTTCCTCTCCCAACCCCAGATTATTTGAAGCAAATCCCAGACATCATGTCATTTCATTCTTAAATATTTCAGTGTGTATCTCTTAAAGATAAATACTCTTATTTTGTTGTTTCAATTCTTTGTTTTCAAAGGGCATATGTGTGTACACATACATAAGAAATCCATAAATGTGGAAATTATTAATGTATATTGTGAAGATAAGGTCCTTTAAAAACCTGCAATATCATTAACCTTTAAAAAAATAATTTCTTAATATCAAATACCCAGTTTTCAGATTTCTCCCATCGATTCATACAAGGGGCGTGTGTATGTTTTAACAGTTCTTTGAATTAGGAGCCAAACATTTCATTCGTTTGATATGTTTGTATATCTCTTTAAAATTTTCCCCTTTTTATTTTCTTACTTTAATTTTCTTTCTTGTAATTTATTTGTGAAAGAAATTCATCTCTTAGAGTATCCCATATTCTCAATTTTGCTGATTGTGTATGTGGCATCATTTAATATGTTCCTCTGATTACTGTATTTCCTGTAAAGTTGTAGCTATCTCAGAGGCTTAATCTGATTCAGATTTGAGTTTTGAGAAGATTACTTTATAGGTAACATTGTGTATTTCCTGTTCCATCACATCAGAAGAACATACATCTTGGTTTTTTCTGTTTTTGTGATATTAATATTGATCAATGGATTCAGTTACTGCTAGCCTAATCCATCCTTTATAAGGTTTCCTATCAGCTTTGCACCTAATAATTTTAGTGATCCATATTTTAGTAGAGGTTGCAAAATGGTGATATAAGTCTAACAATTATATTTCACTTATGAGCTAGAATACTTCTGTAAAGAAGAACTAGTAGAGCATGGTGGCTCACGTCTGTAATCCTAGCAGTTCAGAAGGCCAGGGTGGGAGGATCACTTGAGGCCAGGAGATCAAGACCTTGGCAATAGCGAGACCCTGTTTTTACAAAAAAAATTTAAAAATTAGCCACATGTGGTGGTATGTGCGTGTAGTCCCAGTTGCTCGGGAGGCTTAGGCAGGAGAACTTCAGCCCAGGAGTTTGAGGTTGTAGTGAACTGTCATGAGACCATGAACTCCCTGGGCAACAGAGCAAGACCCTGTCTCAAAGGGGAAAAAAAAAACTTTCCCTCATCAACTGGTCATGCTGAGGTTCTGTTTTGCATGAGAAACACAGAATACATGGTTGCTTCTTTTCCCTTATTTACTAATGTTTAGAATAATGAGCTTGCTGTCTATCTTCTAGTGAATTGTTTTATCATTATGAACCTAGATTTAGACGTATTGTAGGTTTTTTAATCCATTGTAGTTATTCTGCGTGTTGATGCTTAAAATGTCCTGTCTTTGGCCAGTGGGAACCTCTTTAATCTGGCTCCTGAGATCTTTTGACATGACCCTAGTAGTCTGATAGTTCTTTTGCTTTTACCATTCTCTTGGTCTTGAAATTATCTTGATTTAGCTACTCAAAAGTAACTTTGAGTTTTCTAAAGTTAGAATAATAAGGATTTTTTTGGAGAAAATTATGTTATTTTTGACAAAGTCAGTATTCTACTATGATCAATCCATAGTGGAATTGCATTTATTCTGTGTTACTTCTTTGTACAGGGAGAGGCAACCCTACGATACAAAATTTTAAGAGAACTAGCTTAACTTGAATGAACTCTTAAATTGACTATTAGTAACACAATGTAGGTTGCAGAATATAGTTGATATTAAAAATAAAGTTTTGTATTATAATTTGGTTTCTCTTAGACAATTTCTAAGACTCTTTGTTCTGTATTTGGGAAAAATGGGAACAGTTTGCTGTTTAATAAGAGTATATTTTAAAAGGCTTATTATGTTGAGCAATGCTTTTTAATCACAGGTGCTGGTCGGATTGAATTATGTTCTGGTTTACTGGAGGGAGGAACCACACCCAGCATGGGTAAGTGTCCATTTTTCACTGATTTTCTCATAGAAGTTTATATAGAGAGCCTAGAGGCAACTGATAATATTTCACTGGGGTCATTTACTCATGTCATGTTATATATGTTATGATATTGTATCAGTTAGGAATGCTTATGGTTGTAGATAAATCTATCAAAGATTTAATCAAACATGTTTTTTTCCTCACACATCAAAAAGTTGAAAGGTAGGTAGTTGCTGTTAATACTGGTTCAGCTGTACTGCAGTAACATGAAGGATCAGGCTTTGTTTAATCTGTCCATGCTGGCATCCTTGGTATATTGGAATCCTCTCCTGGTCTTCATGCTATTTTTGTCATACAATTTATTTTTACCTATGTCAAAACCCCTGTGCTATATTGTGATTTTTGTTTGGAGAGTCAATTACTTTTTAAAGAGATTTAAATAATAAGAAAACAATCATGTATTTACCCATGTGCAATTACCATTTCTGGTGTTTTTCATTCCTTTTTTTTTTTTTTTTTTTTTTTTTTGAGACAGAGTCTCACTTTTGTTGCCCTGGCTAGAGTGAGTGCCATGGCGTCAGTCTAGCTCAATCTCCTGGGCTCAAGCGATCCTTCTGCCTCAGCCTCCCAAGTAGCTGGGACTACAGGCATGCACCACCATGCCCGGCTAACTTTTTGTATATATATTTTTAGTTGGTCAATTAATTTCTTTCTATTTTTTTTAGTAGAGACGGGACCTCGCTCAGGCTGGTTTCGAACTCCTGACCTCGAGCAATCCGCCCGCCTCAGCCTCCCAGAGTGCTAGGATTACAGGCTTGAGCCACTGCGCCCGGCCTTCATTCCTTTTTATAGATCCATATTTCTCTCTGGTTTCATTTTCATCCTGCTTAAAGTACTTCCTTTAACATTTTTTGTTAAAAAAGTGTGCTGATGATACATTCTTTCAACTTTTGTATGTCTCAAAGTATCTCACTTATTTTTGAAAGATATTTTTGCTGAGTATAGAATTCTTTTTCTTTTTTTTTTTGAGATAGGGTCTTGCTCTGTAATCTGGTCTAGAGTGCAGTGGCATCATCATAGCTCACTGTGCAACCTCAAACTCCCAGGCTCAAACAATCCTCCTGCCTCAGCCTCCTCAGAAGCTGAGATGACAGCCATGCACTACTACACCTGGCTGATTTTTCTATTTTTTTTTTTTTTGGAGAGATGGAATCTTGTCATGTTGCTCAGGTTGGTCTTGAACTTCTGGCCTCAATTGATCCTGCCACCTTGGCCTCCCAAAGTGCTAGGATTACAGGCATGAACTACTGTGCCTGGGCTCTACTGTCATGTTGTGTTGTTTCTTACAAGAAATCTGCTATAATCAGTATCTTTGTTTTTCTCTATGTAATGTGTCTCTTTTCTCTGGCTGCTTTTAAGTTTTTTTCTTTTTTTCTAGTTATGATTTACCTTTATGTATCTTCTTCATGTTTCTTGGATGTACAAATTTATATTTTTCATCATGTTTGAAGATTTTTCAGCATTTTATGTGTTCTCCACTCCCTCCTTCAGAGAGTTCAGTCTTACTTATACTAGACTGCTTGAAATTGTCCCAGAACTCAACTAATGAGCTACTCTTTTTATCTCTCATCTCTCTTCTTTGAACATATGGAATAAAATAATAATAGCTCTATTGATGACCTTGTCTGCTAATTCTAACACCTGTATCTGTTCTGGGGTTGTTTCACTTGATTGATTTATCACCTCATGATGTGTCTTACTTTCCTGCCTGGTAATGTTTTTATTGGACACAAGACATTATGAATTTTAGTTTATTAGTTACCAGGTATTTTTGTATTCCTATAAATATTCATAAACAGTTAGGTTACTTGGAAACAGTTTGGTCCTTTTGGGTCTTGTTTTTTAAGATTTGTTAGACAAGTCTGGAGCAGTGGTCAATCTAGAGCTAATTATTCCCCACTGCTAGTCAAGACCTTTCTGTGTACTCTACCCAGTGCCCATGAATCTTGAAGTTTTCCTATTTGGCTGGTGGGAACAGGCATTATTCCTGGCATGGTGTGAATGACAGGCATGTTATTTCTAATCCTCTTCGGTGGTTCTTTCTCAGGCCTTATGTAATTTCTTTGCTTTCATGCATCAGTCAGTACTCAGCTGAATATCACAGGATGTTCTCTACAGATTTCCAGAGTTTTCTTTCTTTCTTCTCCGAACTCTCTCCTGCAAACTCTAGCTACCTTGGTTTCCCTGGACTCTAAACTTTTCTCCTCAACTCAGGGAATTTTCTGGGCTCCACCTGGAGTCCCCCTCCCTGTGCTATGGCCTGGAAACTCTCAAGGCAGTAAACTGGGTAAGTCGTAGGGCTCACCTCATTTGTTTCCCATCTTTCAAGGATCATTTGTCCTTCATTGCTTGACATCCAGTATCTTACAAACCATTGTTTATGTAGTTTGTTATTTGGTTATTATAGGTAGAAGGGTAAATTCAGTCACTGTTACCCTGTCTTGGCCAAAAGCAGAAGTCCCTAATAAATTTTTGACTCCTAAGTTATGCTACTCTGAGGTTGATGATAGCATTATTTAGTATAAAGTGTTCATATATGCAACAACCCTTTGGAATCTTCACAATGAAAGAAGGCATTTCTGACCATTGTAAAATCCCTAGGCATATCTGTCAGTTTGAGTGCAGTCTGATTTTTATAGCACCAATCATGATTTATTACTTGGTATTGGACATATTGCCATGGAAAATTGGGGTTCTTTCAGCAAGGAAATAGAAGGAAATTCATATTGAGTAAACAACTAATCATGCTTGTTACAGCTCTTATCCTATTGACAGTTTCTGAGTTAGTCATGTATATGTCATATTTGCATACTTTTATTCCTAGGTCTCTGCCTAACAAAACAGATAAGTAGAACTTTGCTCCATTTTACATATCTCTGTTAAAAAAAGTTTTGCTAAATTTCTTTGTCCATTAAAAGTATATAAACTTTGAGACTACTTAATCATCCCTATAATAGGCTTTAAATAGAGCTGTAATCAATTAGAAAGAAGAAACTGGATCTTATAGAATACTACACTGGCAGAGCATTGAACTTGGTAGTTATTACACTTTCAAACTTCACATACCAGTAAAAGGGTTCTGAGTCATAAGGAATTTTGTTGAGTCAACTGACAAGTGCTTTTAAATAGCAGTATCTTTTATTTTCTAAATTGTTCTTTTTGGCTGATTTCAGTGGTTTGTGCCTGTAATCCCAGTACTTTGGGAAACTGAAGTGTGAGGATTGCTTGAGGCTGGAAGTTTGAAACTAGCCTGGACAACATAGCAAGATCTTGTCTCTATCAAAAAAAATTATTTTTTAATTAGCTGGGCATAGTGGCTTGCACCTGTAGTCCTAGCTACTCAGGAGGCTAAGGCAGGAGGAGGATTGCTTGAGCCAAGGAGTTCGAGGCTGCACTGAGCTATGATTGGTCACTGTACTGTAGCCTGGGCAACAACACAAGACCCTGTCTTAAATAAATGTAAATACATATGTGCATACATACTTGCTCTTTTTAATGACCAGTGATATTTTATTGACTTCCTTGAGCTTTTAACTCACATTTGAATTTTAATCTGCTTTCTGTTCTTATAGGTATCCTTCAAGTAGTGAAGCAGAGTGTCCAGATCCCAGTTTTTGTGATGATTAGGCCACGTGGAGGTGACTTTTTATATTCAGATCGTGAAATTGAGGTGATGAAGGCTGACATTCGTCTTGCCAAGCTTTATGGTGCTGATGGTTTGGTATTTGGGGCATTGACTGAAGATGGACACATTGACAAAGAGCTGTGCATGTCTCTTGTGGGTAAGAATTTGTATCCAAGACCTAAAAGCTTCTAGTAATATATGCTCCAAATATAGAAAAACATCATCACAAAACCGACTCTTCAGTCATTCCTGCAGCCACTTACACTAACTTATTTTAAATAGTAGTTATTTAGATATTTCAGGTGGAGGGTATGTGTGGCAAAGCCCTCCTAATTCGTCTCAGTTGCTTTGGTCAGATTTTGCTACTGTTCCTATAGAATTTAAAGGAAGTTTATCTTGGTTCCTTTAATCACTGCACCAAAAACTTTAAAAGCTATTGTAGTTGGTGAGGATGGACCACCAAGTTGGGAATTATGATGAGGACAAAAGCAAACTACCTTTATTACTAGGCCAAAGTATTTCTTGAATCTTCTCAGAGGAACAAGAAATAGATGTAATGCTGCCCTTATAGTTGCCAGATTATATCATTTTTATTTGGTGCCTCTAAGGCACAGATGACCATTTCTTATATAAAAATCAGAGATTTTTGGAAAGATAGGAGTTTTGAATTTGTAAGGTTGCCATTTTATTATTATTTTAGTTTACTGTCTTTACATGTTAGAGGAAGAAAGTATAAAAAAGTTTCACCTCTCATGGAAAATTCCATATATAGTAAAGAGTGATGACATCTTCATTCATGTTGTTATATGACTTTCTTTTTATAGCTATTTGCCGTCCTCTGCCAGTCACTTTCCACCGAGGTGAGTCATTTCCATTTTAGAAGTTCTGTTGAGTGGTGTTAGTTTTCTAATTTCACCAACTGCCACAGGCTTTTTTTATGGAATACAATTCTTTTTATTTTATTTATTTTTTTTATGGAATGTTAACACAGGAAACAGTGTTGCCAGTTGTTTTCTTAGATCTTGGAACTAAAAGTTTAAAGATGTGTAATTTCTGAAAAATTTGAAGCCTCAAGAAAAGTTGTTAATAGTAGTAGGTGCTGGTGTTGGTGAGATTTGATTGAGAGAGGGAGAGCGTAAGCATTGCCTGCAAGTGCATGTACATGTGACAGCATTCCAAGCAAGAATCCTGGGATTCATTTTAATTAAGGTTGTGTTAGGTCATGTGCTGCAACCCCAAAAAGAATAAGTCGCTATGGCTGGTGAAATGAAATGTACTACCTGTCTTAAGCCAGATAAAACCATTCCTGGGGCTAGAGGTAAGGTCAGGTTTCTCAGATATAGACTCCCTAAGGGAAGAGAGGGTGGATATCTGAAGAAGACTTGGCTCTTACTAGGAAGGGGGAAAATAAAAATAGATGCTAGATAGTCAATGAACAGATGTCCACTATAGTGTATAAAATTGCTTTTCATTATTGATAGCCTGTCTGCGTCAGAATAATTTTTTAAAGTATCTGATAGTTTCATATAAGGAAGTACTTCCTATCAAAAATTCCTATGAATAATTAGTTATAGTTTCCATATACTTTGGCTAAAGCTTGGTGAAGTGGAAGAAGGAGAAATGTGTATTTTGCCTTCAGAAGGCATGCCATTACACATGAAAAGAAAGATGTCTTCAGTCAAATTGTTTTTTTTACTTGATATGCTTGAGAAATTATTTGATGTTTTTCTTCCTTATGAGTAAGCATTCAAAGATTAGTGTGAGATGGGGTTTTTTTTGGTGTTTTTTTTTTTTTTGCTATCAAAAATAGTTTATTTCCTTCAGGCTTTTTCTATAGAAATACAAAAATAACTGTTTACTTTTTAAATGTAACTTGACAATTATTTAATTATTTATTCATTAAAAAAAACAATGAGCAGCTGCATACATAGTGTGAGAGTTGATACCAATATCTGTGTCCATCTATAGAAATTAGAAATAAAGTATTTCTTTTTGAAATTATGACTCTATCAGAAATCTGTTTTCTTTGACTTGCTATTAGTAATACTTCTTTTTTTTTTTTTTTTTTTTTTTGAGACAGACTCTCACTTTGTTGCCCAGGCTACAGTGAGTGCCATGGCATCAGCCTAGCTCACAGCAACCTCAAACTCCTGGGCTCAAGCAATCCTACTGCCTCAGCTTCCCGAGTAGCTGGGACTACAGGCATGCACCACCATGCCCGGCTAAGTTTTTCTATATACATTAGTTGGCCAATTAATTTCTTTCTATTTATAGTAGAGACGGGGTCTCGCTCTTGCTCAGGTGGGTTTCGAACTCCTGACCTCGAGCAATCCGCCTGCCTCGGCCTCCCAGAGTGCTAGGATTACAGGCGTGAGCCACCACGGCCGGCCCAGTAATACTTCTTAAAAACTAGCAGTAACTAAAAGACGTTAGGCTGCTTAAAAGTCACCATCTTGAGGCTAGCCCCCCAAAAATATTTTAAACATGAAAAGTAATTTAATAAAACATTTGTCTGAAAAATATATAGTTTAAATAATTTGACATACTAAATAATTCAAAAAGGAAATCAGCCATATACAATATATTTTTCTGTTTTTAAACTAAGAAAATGACTTCAAATTTTCTGGTGTTTTCCTTTTCTTTAATAAGTTTAACAAAAATATTTTCATGTTTTCAAAATTTGTACAAATTTTAGGTAGTATGATAGTATAATACTGGTGAGAAGGTGCTGCCACCAAAAATGGAAAATCCTCTGTGGTAGATTTAGTTGCCTACATACGCTAAAGCTGTGGTCCCCAACCTCCAGGCGGTGGCCCATACTAGTCAGTAGCCTGTTAGGAACAGAGCCACGTATCACCTCCTGAACTCTGCCAACCCACCCTGCCCACCCTGTCTGTGGAAAAACTGTCTTCCATAAAACTGCTTAGGAACCTGGCTGCACAGTAGGTGAGCGGCAGGAGAGCCAGCAAAGCTTCATCTGTATTTACAGCTGCTCCCCATCACTCACATTGCTACCTGAGCTCCCCACTCCCTGCACTGACCATGGAGAAATTGTCTTCCATGAAACCAGTTCCTGGTGCCAAAAAGGTTGGGGACCAGTGCACTAAAAAATAAAATGAAGGGGCCTTTCCCAGAGTACCATTAGCACCTAATCCACCATAGATTAGAACTTCTCTATCATGCAGCAGTGCTGAGAACCAAAGCAGAAGCGTTTTTCTGTTTTGAGGTTCCTAGTGCCACTTTCCTCTAGAGGGTTCTGAGGAGGAGAGAAGTCTCTTACAAAGTAGGATGAAATTAAAACTTCATTTGGGGCCGGGCGCGGTGGCTCACGCCTGTAATCCTAGCTCTTGGGAGGCCGAGGCGGGCGGATTGCTCAAGGTCAGGAGTTCAAAACCAGCCTGAGCAAGAGCGAGACCCCGTCTCTACTATAAATAGAAAGAAATTAATTGGCCAACTGATATATATATAAAAAAAAAAAATTAGCCGGGCATGGTGGCTCATGCCTGTAGTCCCAGCTACTCGGGAGGCTGAGGCAGAAGGATCGCTCGAGCCCAGGAGTTTGAGGTTGCTGTGAGCTAGGCTGACGCCACGGCACTCACTCTAGCCTGGGCAACAAAGTGAGACTCTGTCTCAAAAAAAAAAAAAAAAAAAAAAAAAAACTTCATTTGGTCTGTTGAAAACAACTACCCTCATGCTATGAATCTAGAATATGTGGGGTAAATGGATTAGTACAAAATACTAGTCAATAATGAGAGCCAAAGCTTTTTCTAGAACTAGTGAGTATGGTTTTCATTCTACATAGTCCAATTTGTTTGAAGCCTTAGAGCAGTTTTCCAAATTTGACTCACTTGCCTATCACATTTATAATTTTATAATATCTGGGTATTACCTGTGTAAATTTAATGATTTTCTTTAAATGAAATCTTAGATAAATTTATTTTAAAGAGAAACTTTTATAACTACTCAAAATTGGAAACTTTTGACTTACCTGCATTTAAGTAAATATACCTATTAAAATGTATACTGTGAAAATGATTATGCATACCAGTGGTATGCAGACTGTGGTGTGCTGAAAAACTGGCTCTTGGGGAAAAAGAGCCCTGATTTTTAGTATTTTCTGATTTCTGTGGTTTAAATACTTTACCTTCACTAATTTCAAGCTGCCAATGGATTAACAATCTGACTTGCAAATTCCTGAATATTTAATAATTGGCTTTTGCATGCCAGCACAAGCTCAGTCCATCATATCACTATATATTTACTATAATACATTTTAGAAAACACTGAATTAGAGGATATCTGTTCAAAATTCAAATTAGTTTTATTTATTTCAGCCTTTGACATGGTTCATGATCCAATGGCAGCTCTAGAGACTCTCTTAACCTTGGGATTTGAACGAGTATTGACCAGTGGATGTGACAGTTCAGCACTAGAAGGGCTACCCCTAATAAAGCGACTCATAGATCAGGTACCCGCAATTTCTTTTCTTTCTTCCTAAGACTGTTGTGGTTACCCTTGACATTTTGTTGTTCAGCTAGGTCGTGAAACTAAATATTACCAACTGTGGTTCCTTTGTAGGAAATAGCAAGCAGGCAGTAGTGTATTTATGTAATTATTTCTTTCACATGAGCATTTTTTTTAAGTCTCCCTCTTTTTTATTTAGGGCTGCCATAACAAAGTAAACATGAGCATTTTTAATAACCAAGGCTTTTAAAGTTAAATTATATGTAGACAGTACCTAAGGATGTGATCTAACTTGGATAACCACAGTAAATTTTACCTTTTTTATGCCATCAGCATCGCAGTTTTAAGTCACATCTTTTCACTGTTGGCCCATATTAGATTCGGGAGATCCCATATAAAATTTATGAGATAATTATCATCTCAAGGTAAATTCCAAACTAAAATTATATTCTTATTTCACCGTTCGCCATCTGCCAATGCATCTAATATTTTTCTCCTTTATGAGTTCTCCTGGTGAGCTAGCATCAGGGCAGATAGAGGGTGGCTTTGTAATTGCACTATGTCTGTGTTTTTCTGATGCCAGTCCAAAGGAATTATAAATTAGTGAGTACAGATTTTGAGATGAGAGAGTTCTATGTTTGAGACTCAGGTTTGACATTTACTTGCTGTGTTGAGTAGTTTACTAACCTTAAGCCTCTTTTTTCTCATGTGTGAAATTGAGATGAGTTTAACACTTCCTTTATAGAATTTCTCAGAGGATTAGTAGAAATAAGACTGTAAGAGCCATAGGACAGTGCTTGGTGTATATGCTAGGCCTTAATACATGTTCATTTCTATTATTATTACTGCTATTATTAATATTATTTAGTGTTCCTGTGTTGCTATCTGCTTACTTTCACTCTCTATAGCCATAAAAATAATTGTCAGAAATTTCTCTTGAGGATCTTATGTGACTTTGCTACTCTGGGACTTACTGATTTGATAAATATTTATTAAATATATATTAGGTGCAGGGCATTTTTACTGTGGTGGTGACCAAGGAGTGGGAACACATACATGTGTGTGTATAGTCACTGCCCTTACATGGCAGACAGGTACTTTCTTCTTTTTTTTTTTTTTTTTTGAGATAGATTTCATTCTGTCTCCTGGAATAGAGTGCAGTGGTGTCAGCATAGCTCACCTGCAACCTCAAAGTCCTGGCCTCAAGCGATCCTCCTGCCTCAGGCTCCCAAGTAGCTGGGACTACAGGCACACACCACCATGCCCAGCTAATTTTTCTATTTTTTGTAGAGCCCACCCTTGCTCTTGCACAGGCTGGTCTCCAGCTCCTGACCTCAAGAAGTCCTCCTGCCTCAGCCTCACAGAGTGGTAGGATTACAGGCATGAGTCACCATGCCCAGCCTTAGAGTACTATTTTTAAAAGGTACTGTGGGAGTATATTGGATTGGAATTAACCCCAAATTTGGGGGATGGAGGTTGGCAGTACTGTTACGGAAAGCTTCCCAGACGAAAACATGTCCAAACTACAATGTCCTACTTATTTCAAGGATTGTTCAGAAATTACCATGTAAAAGTGGAGGTTGATGGAATGGAGGAATTATCCCATGCAGAAGAAATAGTATATGCAAAGGCCTGGAAACAAAAGCGAGCATGACTAAGATACTGAAGAATGAGCAGAATGTTGAATGTGGAGAGAAGAATGATATCCAGAGCTTTGAAAATCTTATTAAAGTTTTTGTATTTTATCCTTAGTGCAGTGGGGAGGCCTGAAACATTTTAAAACAGAAAAGTTGATGAGTCAGGTTTCCAGTTTAAAAAGGTTACTCACTAAGGAGTAGAGAATAAGTTATAATTGTTGTCATCATGTACTGCAGTTCAAAATGTGTGTCAGTGTGTGCTTTTTGTATGTTAATTATCAGATGGCAGGAAAAGCTGGGTTAAATATTCTCATACACTAATTTTACTTGCAGTAACTACCGAGCAGTATAGTATACTGATTAAAGCATAGGCTTTGGGATTAGATGGATATGTTTAAATCCTGGCTTTGCCATTCACTAACAGTGACCTTGGGCAAATTAACCATCCTAAACCTCAGTTTTCTTATCTACAAAATTAAGCTAATAATAGTGCTTCCCTCCTAGAATACTTGTGAGGGATTACTTCAGGCAATGCTATAATGTCTGACACCTATTAAGTGCTTTATATTGTTAAATCACTTCGATAGCCTTAAGTAAGCGTATACTTCTAAATAACCTTTTATGGAAGGCCAGAAAAAGTGATAGAATTCATTTCTTTTTTATCTTTTATTTTCTTTTTGAGACAGAGTCTCACTTTGTTGCCCAGGCTTAGAGTGAGTGCCGTGGCATCAGCCTAGCTCACAGCAACCTCAAACTCCTGGGCTCAAGCGATCCTTCTGCCTCAGCCTCCTGAGTAGCTGGGACTACAGGCATGCGCCACCATGTCCGGCTAATTTTTTCTATATATATTAGTTGGCAAATTAACTTTTTTCTATTTATAGTAGAGACAAGGTCTCGCTCTTGCTCAGGCTGGTTTTGAACTCCTGACCTCGAGCAATCTGCCCGCCTTGGCCTCCCAGAGTGTTAGGATTACAGGCGTAAGCCATCACGCCTGGCCTAGAATTTATTTCTTTAAAAGTATTATTTGGGGGGGAAATGGGCATTTATTGAAACCTTAAAATCTGTACCCCCATAATATGCTGAAATAAAAAAAAAAAACTACCAAAAAAAAAAAAAAGTATTATTTGTCCATGTTTTTGTTGAAAGCCTGTGCTTAGAAGAAGGAGTTAAATGTGACTTTTTCCCCTCCTAAAATAGTTGCAGCTTTCTAGATGGTAAATGTTTTCTTTTACAGATGCTTTGCTTTAGCTCATTTGAGAACATGAAACATCCTTGTTCCACTTATTTCTCTAACAATTATTACATTCTATGAAGTAGCCCTTTCCCTCTTTCACTCTCTATTTTATTACCTTGCTTTATTTTCTTCATTGTACTTATTGCTACCTGAAATTTTACTGTATAAATACACCTGTCTGTTGTCTTCCTTGAATGTGTAAACTTTATGAGAGTGAGAACTTTCTCTTATTCACCATGTTGGAGAGGAAAAGCTTTTCTGGTATCTTCTTAGGCATTGTTTTTGTGGGCTTGCAAATTATACTAACTAAAGACAGATTAGCAGGAGAAAAAACAGATTTTGATCACGTATATAAGTACATGTATGCTTCAGAAATGTGACTTGGGCTGGTTAGAATTTGGGGCTTATGTACCATGGTAATTGTTCCATGGAGAAGGGAAGGGAGAGAAGGCCACTTATGGGGAAAAATGATTTTTGGAAAGATAATTGGACCCTTAGGAAAATTGGTAGGTGATATGCTAGTTTCCTGACAATTTTAATGCCTATCTTCCAGAATTATCAGAAGTTAAATCAATATAGTCACAGTTAAATGGACTGGTGGTTTGTTTAGTTTGTATGGTAAATTAGG
Organism: Microcebus murinus; assembly: GCF_040939455.1. NCBI lineage: Eukaryota > Metazoa > Chordata > Mammalia > Primates > Cheirogaleidae > Microcebus > Microcebus murinus. Next base: position 26,467,358 of record NC_134117.1, on the reverse strand, counting down.
GAATTTTGTTGAGGATACAGAATTTGAGTGGACTTTTGTTTTTTTGATAATTTATAGTTACACTGTGGTCTTTCTTTTCTGCTGAAATCTGGTTTAAATTCAACTATTTCCATCCCATTGCATACCAAGAACTCAGAATTAGTGTTATTTTTCAATAATTGCTTTTCTTAAGGTGGTATGATTATTCAGTGTTTATATCATACCCTTCTGTTCTTTGTGTTCATAATAGTATGAGCTAAAGCAATATAATAAAATAATATTTCTGGGTAGAAAGTTACTATGCTGAACATCTTATTTGTTCAAGATCCCAAAGAAATAGAGAAGATCTATTGAAAATTAGACATTAATAATAATTTTAAAAATTTAATATAGTTTGACTCATGTTTCTGTAGTCACTGCCTTATTATCCCATTCAAAAGAAAAATATTAAAATTTACATGCTTATTTTTTTTCTTTTTTCAGGCAAAAGGCAGGATTGTGGTAATGCCAGGTATTTATTTATCTATCTGTTTGCTAGCATCAACACTGAACTATAGTGGAGGAAGAGCAAAGGAAGCAGGAAAATGTAGGAGAAAGTATTAGTACACAACACATTAGTACATGGTATTCACAAAGAAGAATATATAGTTTTATTAAAATGTTTAAGATTGGGACATCCATACTGAAATTTAAACCTTTAGATAAGGAGAAAGACATTCTAACAGGAATTAGCTCAGAGAGGAGCAAATAAGGAAGTAGATTGAAATCAAGGTTTTCTCATGTTTGCTCTCCCATGTTATAGAATGTTATGAATTTGGATGTTTATCTCTGGTGAGGCATACCAAGTTTGATGCTGTTATACTATGTTAAGGCCAAATGTCCTAGTTACACCCAACAGGGTGTAAGCAAATGTTTAGGCAACATCCCTGAATAAATATAAATACTCTCTCAGTTCATGGAAATCTCTGATCCCCAAATTCTTTCTTGTAGCCAGAATAATTTGATCATGTGCTCCTGATAGTAACCATAAGATCAGTTAAGTACATAATGGCTTATTAAAAATGAAAAGATGGTACAGTTTTTAAAGAATCAGATAACACAACCTAGAATCAGAGTGAGACAAATATAAAGGCAATCTTAATTTTTTCTTTTTAAGTTTCTCAAACATACATAAAAAGTAGAAAATAGCATAATGAATACTCACATGCTCATTCCCTAGATTTAATGTTTTGCCATGTTTGTCTCTTTTTTAAATCCTGAAGTATTTTTTTTATTATTTTTTTAGAGACAAGGTCTTGCTCTGTTGCCCAGAGTTGAGTGCAGTAGTGCAATCATAGCTTACTGTAGCCTCAAACTCCTAGGCTCAAGTGATCCTCCTGTCTCAGGCTCCTGAGTAGCTGGGACTACAGGTGCACACCACCACACCCAGCTAATTAAAAAAAACTTTTTTTTTTTTTTTTTGTAGAGATGGGGTTCTTGCTATGTTGCCCAGGTTGGTCTTGAACTCCTAGCCTTGAGCAATCTTCTCACCTCGGCCTTCCAAAGTGCAGGCATGAGCCACCATACCTAGCCATTTTTCTTGCTTTTTTTTTTTAATGACATTTAAAGTCATTAAAAGGTTGGACCATTTACCCTGTAAAATGTCCTACTTTCTGGATTTATCAAGAGTGTTTCCTTTTAATTGTTTAGCTTGTTCCTCTAGCCTCTGTTTTTCATATAAACTGGTAGTTAGAGCATAAGGTGTGAATAGATTCTGGTTGAACATATCTGATAATACTTTGTGGGTGATTCTGTATACTTCATGTGACATCACATCAAAAGGCCTCAGTCTCTGATAATCTCACTACCAGTGATGTTAAGAGTGACCAGAGTTCCAAATGATCACAACCAAATAAAGGATAACTTTTAAAAAGAGGCTATATAAAGAGTATTGTCAGATATTTAAGAAAGTTTTAACCTGTAGCAAGTCCCTGAAACATGAGCTTTAGGAAGTGTATATTATCTATCAAATTGGGACCCTTTATAGATTTATCAAGGAATATTAAAGACACTTACTGAATCTAGTGCCTTTCCATTTAAGACTAAATGTATATAGTCTTGACAACTAATACCCAGACTTAGGCAGTTGTTAACATTAAGAATACCTTTGCTTAATATGCAATTACTAAGTTATCTACTATGTGTAGCACATTACTTGGTATGCAGAGTTATATAAGAAACTACTTTCTCAAGAAGCTGACAGTCTTGTGACTCATGAGGATGTTATATACAAAAATATTTGTAATTTATGTAACAAATCTTATCATGCAAATGTTAATTATATGCCAATTATAATTATATATATTATATGCTAATTGTATGGTAGATGTGAAAACAGAAATGAATCCTTGAGGAACTACTTGAGGAACTCTCAGAATAGACTTATAAAACAAATCATTATAATTTCATGTAAATAAGTACCAGCATGTAAAAATTCCTGGGTAAGTCAATCTGAATGCCTAATGAGTATTCATCATTGGGAAATATAAAGATAAATAGAACATAGTCGCCCCCTAAGAACTTTCATAATGAAACTTACAACATTTAGGCTCTGGTTTCTTCATCTATAAAGAGAGCAATATTGAACTAGTTGTTCTCTGGGGTCCCTTTTAATCATAAAACTGTTTTAGTCTGTGTTTGGAAAATGTATTACCCATGTACTAAAGTTGCTATCAATAACTGAGCAACATGTGTGTCAGTGGCCAGATGTTCTGTTATTTGTTAGAAGGAAATAATATATTTATCTCTTAATACTTACAACAAGCTTGTGAGGTATACAGTATTATTCCTTTTATTAATGAAAAAGTTGAGGATCACTGGATTTAAATCATTTATCTAAGATCACACAGCTGTGAAGAGCTACAGTGATGAAGCCAGGATTCCAAACTAAATCTAGCTTCTTAGTCTGTATTTTTCTATTTCTTAGGGCTTAGCGATACTATTGTACCACTAAGAAAAAAAGAAAAAGCCAAGTTAATGAGTCTGAAAGAATTTGTAAATACAGATTATTTCAGCAACTTGAATAGCTTGAGATTAATGTCACTAAAAGATATTGAATACATTGTATATATTAGGAGACAAAGATACAAAGATGAATAAACTAATTTCATATTTATAATCTGATACCAATTCAGAATATGATTCTTTATAAATATTTATAAGATTGTTTATCAAAACAAATGTCATCATAAAGTACTTGGTTATACAGTTTAAAGTAGAATCAGATTCTTCTGCAAAAAGAAACAAAAAGTTGATAATTGTGACTAATAAACTGTCTGACACTGTGCCTTATTCCTATTTCCAGTGAAGTCAGTGTACTCTTCAAATCCTGGACTGGAGACAGAACCTTAAAGCTTCTCTCTTTAAGACACATCTTTGAAGTTGTGCTTTTGTAGATTCTTCTCTCCCTGTCCTTACCTTTCATTTTAGTTTGTATTTGCTTTAATTGAGGGAAGAGCAGGGATAGAGCACTCAATGATTTTCCTTGAACCAGAGTAATTTTTTTAGATTTAAAGTCACTAGGTTATAGAATTGTTATATAAACCAGTGGACATATAAGATTCTATCACATAGGTTCTATGACCTTAGTAGTTCTCCAGAGTCTGTAATCTGTATCTTTTATCACTTTCATAATCTCATTCTAGCTTAGTAGGGAGAGAGTAATTCTTAAATCAATGAGAATTTTCAGAATGGGGATTCCAGGTAAAGCAAGCAGTCATTATTCATTAAATTTTATGCAAAATTCTATTACTTAATTCAAATACTTAATGTATTACTTATCTTTCCAATAGGGGGTGGCATAACAGACAAAAATCTACAAAGAATCCTTGAGGGTTCAGGTGCTACAGAATTCCACTGTTCTGCTCGGTCTGCCAGAGACTCAGGAATGAAGTTTCGGTAAAAATGTGTTCTTTGGTTCAAACAAGAAGGAATGAGATAGATTAATCTTTATTTCCCCATATAGGAAAACCTTAGTTGATGCCATGATTAAAGAATGGAATGTTGTGATTACTATGTAAGTATTGTTGTTTTTGCAGTTGAAGAACATTTCTAAAATGGTTCTCTTCCTGCCTTAAATAATCAGGCTCTTCTGAACTTGGGTGAACCTTTGTATCTCTAAGACATTGAGGGGAGATCCCTGCTCTCCTCTCTAAAAAATACGGAGAACTTGGACCAGGTAATAATAAACTAATTCAGTGGCTAAGCTTCAAATGAATCAGATTATGCGTGTGTACCCATTTGCCTAAGATTTCCTTTAGCAAAGTTAATAACAACACCATGGGAGAGTTATAGCCATTTTTCTCTCTCCTACCTTTATTTATTTTATTTTATTTTATTTATTTATTTTTTCAGACAGAATCTCACTTTGTTGCCTGGGCAAGTGTCATGGCATCAGCCTAGCTCACAGCAACTTCAAACTCCTGGGCTCAAGCGATCCTGCTGCCTCAGCCTCCTGAGTAGCTGGAACTACAGGCACACACCACCATACTCAGCTAATTTTTTCTATATATTTTTAGTTGGCCAATTAATTTCTTTCTATTTATAGTAGAGACGGGGTCTCACTCTTGCTCAGGGTGGTTTCAAACTCCTGTCTTTGAGCCATCTGCCCACCTCAGCCTCCCAGAGTGCTAGGATTACAGGCGTGAGCCACCACGCCTGGCCTCTCTCCTACCTTTAATACTTAGTCTGTCCTTACCTTTGCTCTCTATTTTCAGTTATTTTGAAATTTTATCACTATGAAGGAATTGTAGCTACTATGTGGGGTTTTTTTTAATACTTGAAGACTCCTGTAATTTTATAGTAGTTGAATGTTTCCATTTATAAGTTGGGAAAAATATGATGTAAAAGAAGCAAGATCTTTAAAACTTAAATTTCCAGATATAAAGTCAAGTATACTGTCTGGTGGATTCAGCTACTAAATGTTTCAATTAATTAAATTTCATTCATTAATTACAATTAATTAATGAAAATTATGGAATATGGTAGTCCAGGGTCTTTGACTTACCCTTGTTCCTAAGCTATGAAATAGCCTATAAAATGAAGTTCTAATAGGAGGGCTTATTTAATAACTTACATAATTATCTGTTCCTTTATTTCTATTGCAGAAATGTATCTGTTGCCATGGGCGCCTCACTTTCTAACTCCGAATATTCTCTAAAAGTAACAGATGTGACCAAAGTAAGGACTTTGAATGCTATTGCAAAGAATATCCTGGTTTAGCCAGACCTCTCTGAGAGACATGGATGTCACAGGATGAAGGTAGAAGTATAATCTACAATTCTCTAGGACACAGCTTTAACTTTCTCTGGCCAAGATAATCTTTTAAGTTTCAAGTGGCTGTGGAGAATGTTTCCAAGAAGAAAAAGAACTTGCAACAGAGATAGTTACTTCCTTTGCATAATCATATCAACAATTGCCATGGTAATGGTTAAATCTGGTCTGTGATTCTTCCACAGACAAAAGCTTAGTCTGTTTTCATTGGAATTAATTGATAAACTGGGAAAGTTCATCTCCAAGGTATGAATTCAGTATTTTGCTTTTTCATTTGTAAAATAAAAATTTCCATTCTATTATGGTATAGTCTCTTATTCATTTACTGAATGCAGCCTGTAGCCAAGTATGAAAGGGAAGATGTATTGTTTTTCCTTCATTTTCGTTTTCTCTTTTCATTATGTACTCAGTGGGTACAGAGTAAAATGGTACAGCATGAAAACTGCCAGACTTGGGAAGCAGGACATAAAAGTTCCTAGACAGATAAAGGCAGAAGTGATCTCTGGTGTTCACCAGGTTTCTTCTACTTCTGTAAGCTCAGAGAAATGGCTTAACTGTAAGATCCATCTGACAGTGTACAAAGACCTATAGTAAAAACTGAGTAGGTTAGAGAAGTTATAAAAGTAGCTGTTTATTTTAACTAAGGCCACAGACAGGGAAGATGGATTCTAGTGATGAAAGATGTTTGTCCCATGAGCAGGTCCTAAATGACAAAGTTCATCCCTAGCCATGTCTGTCACTTTCATATTTATAATCTCATTTTATACAAATAACACACTAGTAATAGAACTGTTGTTCTTATTTTAAGAGAGTAACAAGCATAAAGAGCTTGCTCTTGGTCAGGAAACTAATTAATGGAGTCTCTGAATTACATGCACAAATTTGGGTACTAATGAATGCATATACCAAGAACTTTGCCTTTATTTAAATATATCCCTTCTTTCACCTTTAAATCTTAATTTCAAAAAAAAAAATCTTAATTTCTTTCTTCACTTTTTCAGGCTTAATTTCAACATAGAATATTTGCTAAGTAAATTATGAAAATATATGGGAGTCGAACTTAAAACTAACAGTAACCTCAATGGGGGTTTTTTTTTCTTGCTTATCTAGATTATTACTAAAGGCAATAAATATCCCAAAAATAGTTTTCCTGTTGGCTTTGGAATATAGATGTACAGTATGTAACTATCATGTACATATGCAAACATAATCATATTTAGCCTAACCCTCTCTCACTCTTGGACTTCACTCTGGATTCTCCTGAGACAGGAGAATTCAATGTTATCATCTGGATTTTATTTAAACAGATTAGCTAGGTATTGAGAGGTAATGGGAATTGCTCAAGGTCTAACAATAAATTAGTGTTGTCTATGAGACTTGAACACTAGGCTTCTAATCTCTCAAGTTTTCTGTTTTAAAATGCTTCTGGTTTGCAGATATGATACAGAGAGCAGTACTCCCAGGCAAATCAGACACACTTGGGATCATATCCTGGCTCCCAGTTTAACCATGAAAAGGTCAATTTATTGAACTTTAATGCCCTCATTTGTAAAATTAAACATTTGTAAAATTAGTATAGCTAAATGATATATTAAAGCACCAGATACATAGTAAGTACTCAATAGATATTCTTTTCTCTTGGGTTAGCTTTCTAGTATCAGTCTTCCATAGTATAAATGCCTTTCCTGGGAAGCCAGGCATTGAGTAATGAAGCCAGCACTTACTTTGTGCCCTCCACTGTGTGAATATAAAAGAAGTATAAGGTAATCCATCCCTACCTCAATTTTTCTATACTTTAGTCCTGTTTTTAGTATTTACTGATTATTTCATGTGTGTAAGTTTCTTCTCAACAATATTGTAAGTCTTCATACATTATACCCACCACATTGTATACTGTACTCTTTTTTTTTTTTTTTTTTTTTTTTTTTTGAGACAGAGTCTCGCTTTGTTGCCCAGGCTAGAGTGAGTGCCATGGCATCAGCCTGGCTCACAGCAACCTCAATCTCTGGGGCTCAGCGATCCTACTGCCTCAGCCTCCCGAGTAGCTGGGACTACAGGCATGCGCCACCATGCCCGGCTAATTTTTTGTATATATATTTTTAGTTGGTCAATTAATTTATTTCTATTTTTGGTAGAGACGGGGTCTCACTCAGGCTGGTTTTGAACTCCTGACCTTGAGCAATCCGCCCGCCTCAGCCTCCCAAAGTGTTAGGATTACAGGCGTGAGCCACCACGCCTGGCTGTATACTGTACTCTTAGTATAAATTACTTCGCTAGTAGAAAAGACAGTAAATTGGGAGTCAGGACATAGGTTCTGATCCTGACTCTATCACTGACTTTGGTAACTGTGCTGGATATCTTCCGTTTGCCCCTCAGATCCATTTTCCACTTTGCTCTGCTCTGTGTCCTGAGAGGCTAACTGTATGGACTACATCAGTAGCTGGGGCTTGGTCCGTGGAAAGTGTCAGCAGGAGCTGGGAGGGTGGGAGGTTCCCTCCCTACCAAATTATTGTGAGTTGGCTGTGTCCCTTTAGGGATCATTAGCTCTGTCGTTTGTTCCTCTTCATACCTTTTCTGGGTTCTGATAACTAGCCCCCCCCTTGCCTTTTGGGCCTTATGGGGTGGTAACATCTGGACTGTTACTAGTCCTGACTTACTACACTGTTTTTTCCTTGTTGGTTTTCTTAAACTATACCCATACTTTTGTATATAGTTCCTTTTATTAAACTCTCCTCAAATTGTTCTGTTAAAGTATACCATCTGTTTCCTACCAGGACCCTGACTGATCAGTAAGTTACAGCCTTTCTAGAGTTCAATTTCCCCATTTGTAAATTCTTTCCAGCTTTAATACTTTGTGTTTCAATCATCGTACACTTTCTTAATAAAGACAAATTAATAATAGCAATTATGTTTCATCTTTATCTTTTCTGGATCCTTTATGCACTACCTCAAGGAAAAGCAGGCAGGCGTTAATTATTTTTTTTTCTCTAAAAAGATGGGGTCTCCCTATGTTGCCCAGGCTGGAGCACAGGCATGATTGATTATAGCACACTGCAGCCTTGAACTATCCTAAAGCAGTCTTCTCCCTTCAGCCTCCTGAGTAGCTGGGAGCATGCCATGGTGCCTGGCTAGTAATTGTTTTTTAATTAATTTTAGTTACTACTTGAATGTTACACAATGTTATGCATCCTAGCAAAATAATTCTATTAAATAATTATCTTAAAGTAACTGTATCTTTGGGACATTTGTATCATTTGTGTAATTCTTTGTATTTATCTTAAATTCTATTCCCAAAGCAACAACATGATGTTACTTTCTGGTACAGGTTTATTTCGTGAACTTTTATGATTCCCCATCCCCACACGGAGTACATCAAGTGCCTTTCTTTATCACTAAGCCAACGCTTACAACTTAGTCATCTCACACTCACCTTCCAACTCACCCTAACAGTTATTTCTACCTAATATTGAATCAGTCCAGCATTTTTGACAAGCACATAGACTAAGAAATTATATGACTTTAAAGAAATTTTCACTTAAAGTTATATTGACTGATTGTAGCAAACATCATATTTAATGGTGAAATAGTAGACACTTTTCTCCTGAGATTGTAAGCCAGACAAGGATACCCTCTATCAGCATTTCTATGCATCATTTTGCTGGCTGTCTTAGCTAGTACAGTAAGAAAAAAGAAAAATTTAAGGATTGGAAGGGAAGACATAAAACTAATTCTTTGCAGACATCATGATTATATAAAGAAAATCTTAAAAAATCTATTAGAATAAATAAGTGAATTCAATAAGGTTACTGGATACAAAGTCAATATATAAAAATTACATTCCTGGCCGGGCGCTGTGGCTCACGCCTGTAATCCTAGCTCTTGGGAGGCCGAGGCGGGCGGATTGCTCAAGGTCAGGAGTTCAAAACCAGCCTGAGCAAGAGTGAGACCCCGTCTCTACTATAAATAGAAAGAAATTAATTGGCCAACTGATATATATATGTAAAAAATTAGCCGGGCATGGTGGCGCATGCCTGTAGTCCCAGCTACTCGGGAGGCTGAGGCAGAAGGATCACTCAAGCCCAGGAGTTTGAGGTTGCTGTGAGCTAGGCTGACGCCACGGCACTCACTCTAGCCTGGACAACAAAGTGAGACTCTGTCTCAAAAAAAAAAAAAAAAATTACATTCCTGTGTTCCAGCAAAAATTATAAAATGAAAACTTTTATTTATACAAATATAAAAACAAATTATACATTTTAAATAGGTACAGTTTATCATATGTCAGGCTGCTTTTAAAAACATGATACCATGTATAACCATGCATAATAAAATCAATACAGTATCAAATGCCTGGGAATAAATCTAATGAAAGAAAAATTCTTTAAAATTAAAAATATATATATTTGTATTTTTATTATGAAAATTTTGAACATGCCTGGATCCCACAATTGTTAATAATTTGCCATATTTGCTTCTCTTTCTCTCCTTTCTCTCTGAGTAAATCTCACCTTCTGCAGAACACAGTACTTCTATCAGTGTTAGCAGTTAAGAAAGGCTAGTACACCATGGAACTATTAAATACCTGTGTTGCATTTCAGTCACTATATTATACTTTAACTTGAGGTAGTCTTCTCCATGAGACCACCTAACCAGTATTACATAGCCAGCCCACTCATCTGAATTTTCCACCAAATGCATTGGGCTGAATAGAAAAAATAAATTATTGGTAGCACCTGGAAATAAACCTTTAGAAACTTTGATCTGATCGCACCTAATTCCAAATCTGTCTTTATGTTTTGGAGATTCAATTGAAATCCATTTTCTTCTGCATAACAACAACAACTAGGTAATAGTTCTGTCTAACATCCTGTGATTGTGATTTCTAGGATTTTAGACATTAGGGATTTTTAGACTTTAGGGATATAGATCTTTTGGGATTTCAACATTCAGGATTATGGCATTTGAGGTTATGTCTTTCAGTTTTATGTTCCAAATGCTTCTTTATGTATAAAACACAGATATACATATAGACCATAAATAAATATATAGCATATACATGGTATTAAAATTTCAGGAGGTGGGGAGCAATTAGAAAAAAGGGGCCAAAAAGTCTGATAGAGGGGAAAAATCATAACTATAAATCATAGTTAAAGCTAAATAAGTTAAAATGTGGTATATTATAAAATGGATTAATGTGAACTCATTTTGGTTAAAATATATAGTATTTGGCAATATGTCATAGTATAAGCATCACCCAGAAGTGCAAAAATAATGCAGGTGTTTCAGGAAATCCAAATCTTAAAATAGGATGGTATCCATAGCTTTTCCTGCCTGCTGAAGAGAATTCTTTACATTTCTTGATCTTCGGACATTTTTTTGGTATGATGAGGACAATGACTGGAGAGAGAAAAACTGGAAGAAACCTAGAGAGGCTACATGATTTATTTTAAAAGGGCAGAAAGAGAAGAGATCTAGGAGAAAGGGATGGGAAAGTGAACCCAAATAGGCTGGGACCTTTTAGGAAAGAGAAATAAGAGATTTAGTGATATGAGAACTTTGGGGAGAATGGTGAAGAAGTTTGAAGGAAGGTTTGTTCTTGGTTTAGACATTAAGTATCAAATGTTATAATTGCTTATTTGCCAGATCTTCAAGATACTTCAATGTTGTAGTATTTGCAAAAATTTTGGAGTGTGACACTGTTGAAAAGTAAGCATGATGTCTATATTTCATTGTATAAGAGCCATAGTTTAGAAATTAAAAGAACATCGCAGAGATCTCTGTAAATATGGCTGAAGAATTTTTTTTCTAAATGTTTGTTTTCTGTTTCTTAGATGAGTTATTTTTCCCCCAAATAAGAAAAGCCTCTGCAACATGAGATTTTTACTTAGCAAGCTATTCTTTCTGAATACCCCTGCCAATGGATTAAGCAGACCACTATACTCGATCATATATTTTACTAGCGAGCTGTTCTCTATCACTATTTGTCATTCTTTTCTCTACCAGGAAACCACAAAATGTCTTCACTGATCAGTCTTAAATCCTAATTTACATGTATTCACCATCCTTTTTGCTTAACCTTGATAAATCAAAAAACCAATTACTCTGTCCCTGGATAATTGTGTCTGTTAAAACAGCTAACAGGAGAAATATCCTTCTGTCCTTAAAGAAATACCAGTTAAGATTACATTATTTTATAATCTGGCAAGTACAGTTGCCAACCCAGCAGGATAGACATTAAACCTTAAAGCTCCAAAATCTCCTTTGACTTCATGTCCTGCATCCTGGGCACATAGGTGCAAGGCGTGGGCTCCCAAGGCCTTGGGCATCCCTGTCCCCATGGCTTTGCTGAGCAAAGCCTACATGGCTGCTGTCACAGGTTAGAGTCAGAAAGCCTGTGGCTTTTCCAGGCTGAGGGTGCATGCTGCTGGTGACTATCATTCTGGGGTCTGGAGGGCAGTCGCCTGTTCCCAAGGCTCCACTAGGCAGTGCTCTGGGGCAGATTCTGTGCTGGGGCTCCAACCCTGCATTCTGCTTGGCATTGCCTTAGTAAAAACTCTCTCTGCAGGGGCTCCATCCATGTGGCGGTCTTCTGCTGGGGCACTCAGGCTTTCTGATACATCCTCTAAAACCTGGATGGAAGCTGCCAAGCCTCAATAGCTCCTGCATTCTGTGTGCCAGCAGACTTAACATCATGTGGCAGCTGCCAAAACTTAACAGAAAGGCAGCATCCCTGGGGGCCTCCAAAACCACTCTGTCTTAGGCCTCAGGGCTATGTTGGGAGCGACAGCCTGGAAGATTTCTCAAATGCTTTTCAGGCTTTTTCTGCATTGTTCTGACTATTAAGCACCTGGCTTCCTTTTATCTGTGCTAATCTTTTTAGCAAATTCTTGGATTCCTCTCCTGAAAATGCTCTTTCCTTCTCTGCCACTGGCCAGGCTTCAAATTTTTCAAGTTTTTATGCTCTGCTTCCCTTTTAATTTTAAGTTCTGCCTTCCCACAAAGCCTTAAGGCATGGACAGTCTTTGCTATGTTGTAACAAGGTTGACCTTTGCTCTAGTTTTCAGTAAGTTCCTCATTTCCATCTGAGACTTCATCAACAGGGCCTTTTCTGTCTGTATTTCTATCAGCACTTAGATGACAACCACTTAATCAGTCTCTAATAAGTTCCAAACTTTCCCTATCTTTCTGTCTTCTTCTGAGCCCTCCAAACTCTTTAAACCTCTGCCCGTTACCCAGTTCCAAAGCCATTTTCACACTTTCAGGTATCTTTATGTCAACAACCCACTCCTCAGTACCAATTTTCTGTCTTAGTCCCTTTGTGGTGTTATAAAGGAATACCTAAGGCTGGGTAATTTATAAAGAAAAGAGGTTTCATTGGCTGTGATTTCTCCAGGCTATACAAGAAGCATGGTGCTAGCATCTCCAAACCATAGTATCAATGGCACCAATCCAGAAAAATGGTTCATGTTGTCCAGGCCTTCTGTTGTAAAGCTTGTGGCAGCTGGTGTTTATCTTTTCCCTTCAAGACTTAGGGGTTAGCAGCTTTATAGATAGGAGCGGTCCTGATCATAAACCTGACTGCATTTGCACAAAACAGTAGAGTTAGCCTATCCCTTCCTGCCTTAAATCCTGATGCTAGCTTCTCTTGGTAATAAATGTCCTTTGTGGCATATTTTTCTCCAGAGTAGGGCACTTTCAATTACAATAAAAACCAGTTCAAGCAGGTATCTCTTCTGCCCAGTGATTTTCTTTTTGTCCCATCCAGACCTTCTTTTTATTTACAATAATATCAAACCATCCACTTCTAAATTTTCTGGTCTCCCATCAGCTAGAATTAACTAGTTACTGTATATCTTTGGGATCATGTACTTGTGTCCACTTTGTTGGTTATAAGAAAAGAACAAACCAACCATTGAACAGAAGGGTATCACACTGCTGCAGCTGGAATCCAGCAGGAACATTTGAGTATCCTATACCTGAACACTTAAAGGAAGAAAGAAGGAAAGCTGCTCTTCATTTGTTTTCAAAACATTCATTTGAAAGAAAATGAATAAACGGCCATCAGATGTATAAGCACTTATATCTTCAGCCTAGGAAAGTTTTCCTAATACATTACCTTGAAACAAATTTATCAATAAATCCCAAAGATTTAGTATAAACAGTACAATACATATTTGCTTTTCTCTTTCCTTTCTTCAAACACCAAATAAAATGCAGGTGAAAGAGATGAAACACAACTGGAGGCTGACTTAGGAAGTTATTCTAACAATAAAGAATCTAAAAATTAAGTTGGTTAATGTGATCTATTTAAAATAAAGCATTTGGATACTGCTTTTCAAGTAAGGTCAAGTAACAATTATACTGCTAGAAAGTCTCTGGGGCAAAAAAAAAAAAAAAAGACTGTTAAGCAATAATAACCTTAAAAAACCCGCAAGGCAGGCCACTGCCTTGGAGAGTGAAAGGGGCAGGTGAAAGAAGGGCAGGAGAAAGTCAAGGAGAGAATTTTCTGAGGCCTGTTTTTAAGGCCTAATGCATCCCAACATTATGACAAAATACTGTAACAAGGGCTATGGGAGTTATAAGCCAGGAATGGTGGACAAAAACATATTTAACCTGTATATATAATATCACAATCTTATATCCTGCAACCTTGCTGAACTTATATATTAGTCTTAATGAGGTATGTATTTCTTAGGATTTTCTGTATACAAGATTAGGTCTGCAAATAGCATTTTAATTTCAATCTGGATGACTTTTATTAACACTTTTCTTGCCTAATTGCCCTGGCTAGTACCTCCAGTACAATGTTGAGTACTGAGAGTGAACATCTTGTTCTTGTTCCTGATCTTAGGGATAAAGTATTATTAAGTTATTAAGTATGGAATGTCTGATTTCCTTAAGTACTAAGTTTGACAGTTGGTATCTCTGACATTCACTTTGACACTTCTTGTTTTTTGTTTTGTGAAGGTATATCCTCATTCTTTGGCTTGTGATTATCTTTCAAATTTTTTAAGAGCAATTTTTGTGAACCTGTGGATAACTAACAAATTCTTTACCTTGCTGATTTGTTTCAAATGGTCCAATATTGTTGGAATAGTAATGTTAAACCTTGCTGCTAATTCACATGTAGGTTGAGATGGATTCACTTCCACTACAGCTTTCAGCTCATCATTATCCACCTTGGTCTCAGGTCACCCACATGAGTGATCATCAATGCTAAAGCCATTGGGTAAAAGGTAGAATGGGAGCTGAATATCCACATAGTGTCAAGATATCACCCTATAGATTATTCACTAGTCAAAAAGTAGAAACTTTACAGTCAACTATCTGGTTGTTGCCACCTTTACTCAGTAATCAAACTTAACATTCCTAGCAGTGGAAGAGTATACTGCTGAAGGATAGATCAAGGAGTTGGACCACCTTGTTTCAGATCAAAGCATCTGAAACAAAATGTGTGGTGTGTAGATACTAAATTTTATCCTTGGATAAAATCACAAATGCGTGCTTATTTGGATTGCATTGCTCTGGTCCTCAGAATTTTTTAAAAAATCAAACCACATTGGCATTATGCCACTGGTCTAAATTGAAAGTGTATTAGAAAACAGCTGGTATGTTATTGGGGCCCTAGAGGAGATACTTTTTTTCTAAAATGTTAGTCTGAAGAATAGGTGGGCTTCTGAACAAGATTTGTTTATATTTTGTGTATATGGAATTATGTCATAATAAAGACATATTTTTTTCCTGCCTAGCTCTTTTCCTTTCTGAAGCTGCTTCTGAATAATGGTGCTTTCCTGGTGAGATTATCAATCATATAGTTTCTCTGCCTCTGCCCAAGTGAGAGGACACATGACCCAGGCTAGTCCATCAGAATGCGTCATTCCTTTGTCCACATTCGTTGTTCCAGGGATGAGAACACAACACAAACAGGACCATCAAAGTCCTAACAAGGATGTTTTTCTGGAGCTGTCAGGAAGGATACGCTGTTTTCACTAAGATTACTGGTCATAGGACCACATAAGGCTAGAGCTTTTGTGGCCATCTTTACCACCAAGTAGGAAGAGAATGAAATCAACAGAGGCAAATGTCCTGAGGACATTTGAGTCTCTGGACCCATCTGTGCCTAAAGCTAGATCCATTCATGAATTTTTCTATTAAATGAGCCATTAGTTTTTTTGTTAGGTTTTTTTGTTTGTGCCAGTTTGAATGGGATCTCTGTCTCCTGCAACCAAAAGAGGCTTGGCTGGTATAATTACTGATCATTTGCCTCTTTTCAATGATAGGAAGGAAGCTCAGAGTCATATTTTCAGCCCATGTTTGGCAAGTGGACAGGATCATAATGAATGAATTATATAATGGGCTTGTCCCTTATTGTATCTTCCTTTTTCTATTCTTTTTTTTTCTTCACTCATATTTTATCTTGTGATATTGTATATATTTTTGTAAGCCACTTCAACTCCTTTTTACAGTAGGACAGTAAATAGTAGAAATTGCTTTCCATATTATCCTGAGTCTGTACTAGAACAAAATTAAGGGTTTATTCCTAGTGGACATCATTGGTTTCCTATCCAAACTTTATCTCTCTGTTTTTTGTTTTTTTTTTCCCCAGCCCTCATTTCATTGTAGAAATCACTCTTCCATGTAACCCATGTGCTTTAGGGAAGGCTGACCTCACCCATAGCTTCAGGGATGGGCCTGATTAAATCTAAGAGTAACCTTATCCTCATAAGGAATTGATTCAGGAATTTGCATCGTGGAGACGACCAGATATGTCATAAAGTTTGCTGACGACTTCTACTTCTGGAGACCTTCTGAAAATGACTCTTTCCCTCTTTTACCATGTGTTATGGTGCGTGGATGTGATTTCTTCAACAGTTTCAGTCATCTCACCCAGCTATTTGACAATTAAGCTGATGCCAAAAGAGAACAAAACAGAGAATGAAAGGGAGTTGGAGCAAAGCCACTGGAATAAATCGATCCTGAGAACTGCACTGTCTTTGGGTTTTGGTTATTTGAACCAATAAAATATTCATTCAAGCCATTTTAGGTTGGGTATACCCTTTATAAGAATCCTAACATAATTGGAGAATGAGTTCATTTTCCTTCTAGCAGTTGCTATGAAGGTTTCATAGCAATCTTTGTTAGTAGGGTTAAGAACCTTCCAAAGCTCTGTACAGTATGACAGTTGCAAGAGATAGCCTCTTTAGAAAAAATATCTTACTAGTTAAGTCACTTGGTTTGACTGAGTCAATGGCTTGTAAACCACCTTCCAGCTTACTTAAGCCACTCAGAGTTCAATCGACTGAATGCCCTTTATATCTTGAAATTGTTCAGAAGTCAATTATAGTTTCTGTGAAGATAGGGCCCCTATAAATAAGTCATCCTATTTGGGGATCTTGCAACTCATTCACAAGAGTCCACTCACAAGATCAGTACTGAAGTGATGGTCCTTCTTTTCTTTATAGGTCAAAAAGGAACAGAATCTCCTTCTCTTAGATAAATGATACAATGTAGTTGAATCTCATGTCAAAAGTCGTGATTATGAGAATAGCACATTTTTTTAATTTAGCCCATATCCTTATGCCCAGCACTGTACTTGATGCTCTATAGATGCCATCTCTAGAGTAAAAGAACTGGAGATTGAAATTATAGATTTTAAGATATCCTTAAATAAAAGATGAGCCTCTTTTATTGCAAACTCCTTTTGCAAATTACCACTGATAATCCCTCTCAAATATGTGCCCAAACAAGTAAAACAGCTAAACAAATTTAAAAGCTAGCTAAAAAAGCTGAGTGCTGAAAAAAAGCAGTCTCCCCAAATTTATACATATATGTCTGAACCTATGTAAACACACAGAGAAATACATATTTTACAGTCTTGGCAGTAAGTTTAAAGATAGTTGTTCAGCAAATTTTCTTGGCACCATTAATTTGGCCATTTTCATGGTCTCAATACACAAAACTATAATAACAATCCAACCACAAATTACAAGACTGACTTTGGTATTATGAATTTAAACAAGTTCATAGTAAAATGGTCAACGTATGTCAAGGTAGTACTCTTTGTACCATGATAAACTCAGCTTCGTCTTATCAACAGATTGTTTTGGTCAACAGGTTGTTTTGGTCATACTTCCAGGGGACTATTAATAATATTCTACAGCATTCAACATCTTATATGTATTTCTTTAATTTGTTTTCTTCAGTCCTCTAGTTCCCCTGAAAGCAACCAGTATTAACAGTTTCTTATTTCCTTCCAGAAATGTTTTATAATTTACTTGTATTTATTGCTAGTGAAGCTATATGTTTTTCCCTGTGATAATTTACTCTTTATATTGCCCCTCATGTTATTTATGTCATATTTATGTTATATTTTCTGTTTGCCTGCTTTCATAATAATATTTGTTTTATAAAATTCTCTTGGAGGCCGCGGTGGCTCATGCCTGTAATCCTAGCACTCTGGGAGGCCGAGGAGGGTGGATCGCTCAAGGTCAGGAGTTCAAAACCAGCCTGAGCAAGAGCAAGACCCCATTTCTACTATAAATAGAAAGAAATTAATTGGCCAACTAATATATATAGAAAAAATCAGCCGGGCATGGTGGCGCATGCCTATAGTCCCAGCTACTCGGGAGGCTGAGGCAGTAGGATCGTGTGAGCTCAGGAGTTTGAGGTTACTGTGAGGTAGGCTGATGCCACGGCACTCACTCTAGCCTGGGCAACAAAGCGAGACTCTGTCTCAGAAAAAAAATAATAATAATTAAAGGGAGGATAGTTTTATAATAAAAGAAAATATTTTAAAAATTAGTCTTAATTTAATTATCTGTACATCTTTTTTGGTTCCTGAATATTCTAAAAAGTTTTTTTTGTTGTTTTAGAAATACAAAAATGTTCAGGTTATCTTTGATAGGAGAATTTGGGAGTATTTTATTAGTTCATATGTGTAGTTTTTAATTTTTTCTATAGGAACATGAATTACTAGGCCCAAATAAAAAATATGCAGGGAAAAACAGTCTTTATTATTACCACTTAAATCTGGATATCTATTCTAAGATATTACACAAGAATGAAAACCTTCATTGTTTATCTCTAATCATTAATCAAAAGTATACAACTTTATGGGTTATCTTAAACATTGAACTTTTGTAAATGTTCAAAAGTCATTTAAGTGCAACCACTTACTAATTAATATTTGCTTGCGGCCAGGCATGGTGGCTCACGCCTATAATCCTAGCACTCAGGGAGGCTGAGGCCGGTGGATCGTTTGAGCTCAGGAATTTGAGACCAGTCTGAGCAAGAGCAAGACCCCGTCTCTACTAAAAAAATAGAAAGAAATTAGCTGGACAACTAAAAAAATAAAATAAAATAATATATAATTAAATATATATTAAATATAAATATACATATATATAAAATTAGCTGGGCATGGTGGCGCATGCCTGTAGTCTGAGCTACTCGGGAGGCTGAGGCAGGAGGATCTCTTGAGCCCAGGAATTTGAGGTTGCTGTGAGCTAGGCTGACGCCACGCCACTCACTCTAGCCTGGGCAACAAAGGGAGACTCTGTTTCAAAAAAAAAAAAAAAATATTTGCTTGCTAAGTAGATATGATTCAGCATGTTTTTTGCAAGTCATTCTGATGAAACATTCCCTTCTACTGAGTTATCTCTAAGTAGTCAATTATTAATATTTATAGCATTTACACATATAGAGTCCATTAAGAGGAGATTAGGGAGAAATCATCTTAAGTAATACCAGCAGAGATAAGGCTAGAATTCAGGTTTGCCGACTCCTTCATTTATGTCTTGCAGTGTTTCACTGAACAGCCTTCCTGTCCTTATTCAAAATATCAAGGCATTTACCCCACCCAGTCTTTTGAAACTTTTATTATTTTCAGTGATTCAAGAAGATTACAGATAATGGTTCTGCAATGCCTTCTGTAAGTTCTTTTAGCACCTATTTTGGGCTTCAGGAATTTTTATATTCGTTCCCTGTATAATGTAAAAAGTGAAAGCCTCAGAAGCTCCTGCTTTTCCATGCCCCAGGAGTAACCACTATTAACAGTTCATTTGAATCAACATTTATATTGTTTGGATCTCTAAGTGTAAATGTATTTATCAAAATGGAATCACACATACCGTCTTGCCACTTTTTAAAAATAGACATTATTTTTTAGAACAGTTTAAGGTTCACAGCAAAACTGAACAGAAGGTACAGAGATTTCCCATAACTCCCTGCCCCCCATACATGTATATTCATCCTCATTATCAATTTATTAATATCCTGCTATATCAGTTTATTAACATCCTGCCATAGTGGTAACCTTTGTTTCAATTGATGTACCTACACTGACATAACATTATCATCTGATAGTTTACATTAGGGTTCACTCTTGGTTTTTTATATTCCAAGGGTTTGGACAAATTTATAATGGCATGTATCCACATGTATTAGTATCATAACAAATAGTTTCACTGCCCTAAACATCCTCTGTGCTCTGCTTATTCATCCCACCCTCCCTGCTAACCCCTGGCAACCACTGATCTTTCTACTGTCTCCATAGTTTTGCTTTTTTCAGAATGTCATATAGTTGGAATCACCTAGCACGTAACCTTTTCAGATTGACTTCTTTCACTTAGTAATATGCATTTCAGTTTTCTACATACATTTTCATGGCTCAGTAGTTCATTTCTTTTCAGCACTGAATAATATTCCATTGTGTGGTGTATTTAGACCATTGATGTTTAATACGATTATGGATTAGTATCTACCATGTCTGTGACTTTTTCTATTTCTTGCCCTTGTTCTTTGCTTTCGTATTTTTTCTTCCACTTCCACTCTTTTTCTACCTACAAAATTAAAACCACAAAGGTTTTAACTGAGTGTTTCATATGATTATATTCTCTCTTCTTTCTTAGCATATCAATTATGCTCTTTTTAAAAACTTTTTTTAGTGGTTGCCCTAGAGTTTTTAATATACATTTACAACTAATCCAAGTCAAATACTACTATACTGTTTACCGGTAGTTAAGAGTACCTTGTAATAACAAAATAATCCCAATCCTCCCATCCCTTTGCTGTCGTTCATTTCACTCATATATAAGCATATACAATTGAATACATTGTTGCTATTATTTTGAAATAACTGCTATTTTTAGGTCAATTAAGAATTTTAAAAATTCATTTTACTTTCACTTATTCCTTCTCCAATGCTCTTCCTTTCTTTATGTAGATACAAGTTTCTGAGCTACATCCAGTCTCTAAAGGACTTCTTTTAACATTTCTTGCAAGGCAGGTCTGCTGGCAACAAATTCCCTCAATTTTTGTTTGAGAAAGTCTTTATTTCTCCTTTACTTTTTTTTTTTTCCTTAGAAACAGGGTCTCACTGTGCTACCCAGGCAGGATTCAAACTCCTGGGTTCAAGTGATCATCCCACCACAGCCTCCTGAGTAGCTGGGACTACAGACATGTACCTCCTTTACTCTTGAAGGATAATTTCACAGAGTACAGAATTCTATATTTGGGTTTTTCCTCTCAACATTTTAAATATTTTACTCCATTCTCTTCTTGCTTGCATGCTTTTTGAGGAAAAGTTGGATATAATTCTTATTTTTTCTCCTCTGTAGGCAAGGGTTTCTTTTTTTCCTCTGGCAGCTTTTAGAAACTCTTCTTCATCTTGATTTTCTGCAATTTAAATAGATGTGCCTAGTTGTAGGGTTGCTTTTTCTTTTGGTATTTATCCTGCCTGGTCTTTTTTTTTTCTTTTTTGAGACAGAGTCTCACTCTGTTGCCCAGGCTAGAGTGAGTGCCATGGCGTCAGCCTCACTCACAGCAACCTCAAACTCCTGGGCTCAAGCAATCCTCCTGCCTCAGCCTCCCGAGTAGCTGGGACTACAGGCATGCACTACCATGCCTGGCTAATTTTTTCTATATATATATTACTTAGCCAATTAATTTCTTTCTATTTATAGTAGAGACGGGGTCTCACTCTTGCTCAGGGTGGTTTCGAACTCCTGAGTTTGAGCAATCCGCCCACCTCGGCCTTGCAGAGTGCTAGGATTATAGGCGTGAGCCACCCCGCCCAGCCTGCTTGGTGGGTGTTCTTTGAGCTTCCTGGATCTGCTGTTTGGTATCTGACATTAATATGGGGAAATATTCTTCAAATATTTATTCTGTTCCTTTCTCTCTTTATTCTCCTTCTGCTATTCCCATTATGTGTGTGTTACACCCATCTCTCTGCATTGCCCCGTCTGTTCTTACAGCTGTCTACCTTATTCATTGGAGCCCTTGGCGTATTGATCACAGTAGTTTCAAACTTCTGGTCTGATAATTCCGACATCCCGGCCATATCTGAGTCTGGTTCTGATGCTTGCTCTGTCTCTTCGAAGCATTTTTTTTTTTTTTTTTTTTTTTGCCTTTTAGTATGCCTTGTAATGTTTTCCTGCTAGCTGGACATGATGTGCTGAGTCAGGTGTCCTCAAACTATGGCCCGAGGGCCACATGCTGCCCGCCAAGGACATTTATCCCACCCACTGGGTGTTTTTGCCACTGCTGCCTGTCCTGCTTAGCAGCCTACTGGTCCCGGGGTGGGGGGTTGGGGCGCCAGTGCGCATGTGTGGAATGTGCGCCACACTCTCTTACGCCGGAGGGACAGTGAACTGGCCCCGTGTTTAAAAAGTTTGAGGAGGCCGGGCGTGGTGGCTCACGCCTGTAATCCTAGCACTCTGGGAGGCCGAGGTGGGCGGATTGCTCGA
Organism: Microcebus murinus; assembly: GCF_040939455.1. Taxonomy (NCBI): domain Eukaryota; kingdom Metazoa; phylum Chordata; class Mammalia; order Primates; family Cheirogaleidae; genus Microcebus; species Microcebus murinus. Next base: position 26,445,327 of record NC_134117.1, on the reverse strand, counting down.
GGTCAGGAGTTCAAAACCAGCCTCAGCAAGAGCGAGACCCCATCTCTACTACAAATAGAAAGAAAATTAATTGGCCAACTAATATATAGAAAAAATTAGCCGGGCATGGTGGCGCATGCCTGTAGTCCCAGCTACTCGGGAGGCTGAGGCAGAAGGATTGCTTGAGCCCAGGAGATTGAGGTTGCTGTGAGCTAGGCTGATGCCACGGCACTCACTCTAGCCTGGACAACAAACCGAGACACTGTCTCAAAAAAAAAAAAAAAAAGTTTGAGGACCCCTGTGCTGAGTAAAAGGAACTGCTACAAATAGGCCTTCACTAACGTGGCGTAAAAGGTGGGGGGAGGGGAGGAATTGTTCTATAGTCCTGTGATTACCTCTCAGTCTTTTGGTAAACCTTTGTCTCTAGAATGAATTGCAAATCCCTCCCATCCCCCTTAGGTGGGACAGGATGGCTAGAGTGGGCTGGGGTTAGTTATTTCCCTTCCCACATGGAAGGCTGCGAGACACTGGGGTTGGTTACTTCTTTTCTCCTGCTGTCAATTAGGCTCTCATAAAACCCCAACAGGTTATACTCTTTAAATAGTTTCTCCTGAGGGCAGACTTTGTTTAGAACTGCAGTCCCCAAAAGCCCAGGCACAGCCGGGTACCAGTCTGCGACCTGTTAGGAACTGGCAGGGCATCGCCGCCTGAGCTCTGCTGCCCTCCTTTCACCCTCCGCTGTCTGTGGAAAAATTGTCTTCCATGAAAATCAGGAACGGCAGGAGGCGAGCAGCAGGCAAGCCAGCAACGCTTCACCTGCATTTACAGCAGCTCTACGTGGCTCACATCCCCGCCTGCGCTCTGCCTCCAGACCCAACCCCACCCGTGGAAAAATTGTCTTCCATGAAACTGGTCCCTGGTGCCAAAAAGGTAGGGGACTGCTGGTTTAGAAGAACAGAATGCTCTGGTGTATTTCAAATGGTTACTTTCCCCATGGCCCTGCTAGAAGCATAGAAGCAAGGGGAGATTTTTCTCTAATATTCACTGTGAGAATTTCTTTGAGCACCTGGAGGTAAAACTCACAAAAGTGACTGAGTCACTCTGGAGTTCTTATCTCTCAGACTTATCTACGCGGAATATCTAGCAATTCATCAATTACTGCTCAGACTTTCCTGCCCCAGCACTGGCTCCTGCTGAGGTTTCTGCTCCAGTAAGTTGTGATTCTCAGTATTTCCCTGTCTCCTCAGTTTGGGAGCAGCAATTTGTCCTGTGTCCTTGCTAAAGATCTAAGAAGAGTTGTTGATTTTTAAATTTGTCCAGCTTTTCGTTTATTGTTAGGACACAGTAGTGAATTGCAGACTCCTTACATGGATCAGCACACTTGCTTCTTTCAATAATGTATCATACATATATGTTCCCTGTCGGTACATATTTTATAATTTATACAATTCGTTTTGATGAATATTTAGATCCTCCATGATTTCCTTTTTTGATTACTTAGAATGTTTTAAACACAAGAAAGAAAATCCTACTTGTTCTAAAACATGGTTATAATTTCTATTTTGTTCTTTCTTTTCGAGACAGAGTCTCACTCTGTCTCCCAGGCTGGAGTTTAGTGGCGTGATCATAGCTCACGATGCTCTTAAAATCCTGGGCTCAAGTGATCCTCCTGCCTCAGCTTCCTAAGCAGCTGGGACTACAAGCACGTGCCACCACGCTAGGCTGATTTTTATTTTTATTTTTTTTTTGTAGGGGGAACAAGTTCTCACTTTTGTTCAGGCTAGTCAGATTATAATTTCTAATACAGATTATAATCTTGTTAATTTCTTCCTGAGGTAGATGCTCAGAAAACATTTCATATTCACAAAATGAAAAAAAAACTTAACCTCTCCAGCAAACTAGAAGAATTAATTGTGTGATGAAACAGCCAGATTAAAGGTGGAAACAGGTACATTTACCTATTAAGAATTGTGATTAGTTAAAGCAGTGATTCTCAAAGTGTGGCCCAGAGATCCCTAGGGGTGATGAGACACTTTTAGGGAATCTGTAAGAGCAAAAGTGTTTTCATAATAACACTGGGATGCTATTTGCCTTTTTAAACTCTCATTCTTTCACAAGTGTACAATGGAGTTTTCCAGAGACTACATGATGTGTGATATCACTCTGTTACCCTAGCTAGAATGCAGTGGCATCATCAGAGCTCACTGTAACCTCAAACTCCTGGGCTCAAGCGATCCTCCTGCCTCAGCCTCCTGAGTAGCTGGGACTATGGGTGCATGCTACCACACCTGGCTAATTTTTGTATTATTTTGTAGAAACGGGGTCTCACTCTTGCTCCGGCTGGTCTCGAACTCCTGAGCTCAAGCAATCCTCCCACCTTGACCTCCCAGCGTACTAGGATTACAGGCATGAACCACCATACCTGGCCTGTAATTATTTTTTAATTTCAAAATTTTAAGGGGGTACAAATGTTTTTATTACATACCATATTTCCCCAAAAATAAGACCTACCCATAAAATAAGCCCTAGCAGGATTTCTAAGCATTTGCACAATATAAGCCCTACCCTGAAAATAAGACCTAGTGATGGGCGTGGCTACGCAGTGTATCTGCACAACCCATGCATTTCATGCGGAGCGGTAAAGAAGACGAGCAGCCCTTCTCATCTGCCTCATCATGACAGCTACTATCCCAGAGGTGACCGGAAAGGTGTGGGCAGCCCCACCAATAAGGTCGGCTCCCCCTGTCAGGTCCCAGCCATCCTGTGCATGCTGCAAGCTTAGGCTTTGAGGGGAAAATAACACATCCCCTGAAAATAAGCCCTAGGGTGTCTTCTTGTTTTTGTTTGTTTGTTTGTTTTTGAGACTGAGTCTCACTGTGTTGCCTGGGCTAGAGTGCTGTGGCCTCGGCCTAGCTCACAGCAACCTCAAACTCCTGGGCTCAAGTGATCCTACTGCCTCAGCCTCCCGCGTAGCTGGGACTACAGGCATGTGCCACCATGCCCGGCTAATTTTTTCTATATAGTTTTAGTTGGCCAATTAATTTATTTCTATTTTTTTTAGTAGAGACGGGGTCTCGCTCAGGCTGGTTACGAACTCATGACCTTGAGCGATCTGCCCACCTTGGCTTCCCAGAGTGCTAGGATTATAGACTTGAGCCACTGCGCCCGGCCCTAGGGTGTCTTCTTGAGGAAAAATAAATATAAGACCCTGTCTTATTTTCAGGGAAACATGGTAGATACATTGTATAATGCTGAAGTCAGGGCTTTTATTAATAGTGTGCCCATCAACAGAATACTGTTCATTATACCTGATAGGTAGACTTTTATCTCTCCCCTCCCACTCTCCCCCCTTCTTCATTTCCAGTGTTCTTTGTGCCTTTGTGTACCCATCGTTTAGCTCCCACTTACTGGTGAAAACATGTGGTGGTGTTTGTTTTTCCATTCCTGAGAAAATTGTTTATTTTTGATATGGGGGTCTTGCTATGTTGCCCAGGCTGGTCTCAAACTCCTGGGCTCAAGTGATCCTCCTGCCTCAGCTTCCTGAGTAGCTGGGACCACAAGCATATGCCACTGTGCACAGCCCTCATAAAATTTTTTAGACTAATAATTGTCCCCAGAAATCTTCATTACATGGGTAATAGGTCTTTTCATACTCTCCTGGTGTGTGTATATCACCAGTCTTGACATCTGAACCAAATTTTGGGTTGCAGGAACCATGCTGCCTGTGCAGGGTGATCACAACAGATAGTAAGAATGTAATGTGTAATGGAATAATCTTTTCAACTACAAATGTAAAAACCATTGTGGGGCCAGGCATGGTGGCTCACGCCTGTAATCCTAGCACTATGGGAGGCCGAGGCAGGAGGTTGTTCGAGGTCAGGAGTTTGAAACCAGCCTGAACAAGAGCGAGACCCTGTCTCTACTATAAATAGAAAGAAATTAATTGGCCAACTAATATATATAGAAAAAATTAGCCGGGCATGGTGGCACATGCCTGTAGTCCCAGCTACTTGGGAGGCTGAGGCAGCAGGATTGCTTGAGCCCAGGAGTTTGAGGTTGCTGTGAGCTAGGCTTATGCCTCGGCACTCACTCTAGCCTGGGCAACAAAGTGAGACTCTGTCTCAAAAAAAAAAAGAAAACAGAAAAACCATTATAACCTTATATTATCCTTGTTGAAAGACAAAACAAAACTTAAGATTATGGATCCCCAATAGTCTTGCAGGCAGGCTTTCATAAGAATCTAAATGTGAAGAATCTACCCCTTAAAATGGAAACCGAGGCGTGCAGCTCTCCTATTTTCAATGGGAGCCTCATGGAACTACTTCTTTAGAAAGGTAACCCCGGATTGGAACTTTCCCTGCATCAGTGTCTGGTGATCTAAGTACGGCAAGATTCTAGAGATCTGCCTTTGTTTCACAGTCAAATGAGCTACTTTCCAAACTGTGGGAAGTGTCTTCCTATTTAAAGGTCCCTCTGTCAGCTCTTTGGGTTGTTGTGGGGGTTCCTTTGCCCTCAGTGCTGCCCCCTTGCCTTCTATGTCCTGCGAGATCTCATTCAGCCCTGCTGCCTGCTGCCTCCCAGACCACTGCCAGGGTGATTGGGAATACCTGAAATCCTGCGGCGGTGGAACTGCTTTGGAGTTTTCTCTCAGCTCTTTGCCCCTTGTTTAGCCTGCTGTAAGTGGAAGCATAGAGTGCCCAGGGGTTTATTCTCAGCTCTCCTAACTCCCTAATTCCCTTTTCATGGTACTGTTCTCAGCACTTGGTAAACACCAGTGGCAAAGAGTTCAGGGTAATGCAGTCTGTTTCTGGAGCTCCTCTAGATTCTAATCTGTTTTGCTGGCCCCACACATGGCCTTGAAAAGTGTGTTAGAAGTTGGCCTGGTTTCTCCTGAATCCCACCTGTAGTGGATTTCTACCACTGCTCCTCCACCACCACCACCCTGGTTCCAGGTAGAGATGAGAGCTGCTATGGCTTCTTCTGTATTATAAAGGGCTTGTTATTTCCCAAGTTTAGTTCAGGGTTGGCAAACTTTTTCTATAAAGTGCCACATAGTAAATATTTGGGAAGGGATGAAAGATTACCTGTTGGGTACAACGTGCACTCCTCGGGGGATGGGTACACTAAAAGCCCAGACTCTACCACTATACAACAAATACCTGTAACAGCAATTCCACTCATACCCCCTAAATCTATTAACATTTTAAAAATTAAAAAATATTTTGGGCTTTGTGGACCATAGGCAAAATCGAGCAACTGTTTTCACTGACTAGTCCTTTTCACATTTTATATTTTGAAATGTAAAAACCATTCTTAGCTCCAGGGCCAGACAAAACTGACTCAGCTTGGTTTGACTCCAGAGCCAGACAAAAATGACTCAGCTGGGTTTGAATCCCAGGCCATCTTTTGATGGCTCCCTGTTTAGTCCATTCAGGTTTCTTTGTGTCTTCACTAATGAATTTTTTAAAATCTAGGATTATGCCATCTTTCCAGTTTTGTTTCGTTTGGTACGATGAGAGCATCGGTATCTTGTGATTTTCTTTTTCTGTATGTGTGTGTTTTTCTATGTGCAAACCAGAGGTCTGAGTCTGAGTAAGCCAAACTCAGTCGTGCTTTCTTCTACCTAGATTTTATCAACCCTTTATCACTACATTCAATATTCTTATGAGAAAGAAGTTTCTTGGGTAAATACCAAGGAGCTTCTGCATTTGTGTGTTAGTATTCTAGATCCCCAGCTGAGGGCTCCCTTGGTGTTCCTTTGGAATGATTCTGTGTCTTTAAAAAAGAAAAAAAAAAGTGTCCTCTAGTTGATTGAAGCAGAGCAAGAAAAATACTGAACTTCTGGTTCCTATTAATATTTCCCAGCATAACCCGAGTTTCTCCAGGTCTCAGTGGCCTGTGGCTACACACTAGTCTCCATTAACTGTGCTAATCTAATTTCCACTGGCTCTCGATTTCAGCAGTTCATGCGGGACTTCAACCCAGCATTAAAATCCCCCATCTACTCTGTCTTAGTTATCTATTGTTGTGTAAAAAAAGCAGCCTGACACTGAATGGCTTAAAACAGCAATATACTGTTTCTCATAATTCTGTGTGTTGATTGGGTGTCTCCCCTGCTGCTCTTGCCTGAGTTTACCTGGGTGTCTGCATCCAGCTGGGAGGTCAGCTGGGGGGTAGATGGTCCTGGATGGCCTCAGCTGGAACAGCTGGGGTGACTGACCCACTCTCTCTCTCTCTCCACGTGATCCACTTTCCACACAATGCCTCATCTTCTTATAGGTAGACAGGGCTTCTTTACATGATGGTGGAAGCATTCCAGGAGAGTGAAGGTGACAACTGCAAAACCTTTGGAGTTTTAGGCTCCATAATTTACCAGGTATCACTTCTGTCACTTTCTACTAATCAAAGCAAATTCCAAGACCAGTCCAGATTCAAAGGGTCAAGAAATAGACAGCTCTTCTTGTTGGGATGAGGTATGAAACATTTGTGGCCATTATTTGCCGCATACAGTAGGTCTTTGAATAATATTATTTTGTTCAATGTCATTTCATTATAATGAAAAAAAATTGATTGCTGGCTGGGGCTATGGTCTGTATGGAGTTTGCACTTTCTCCCCGCTTGTGTGTGGGTTTTCTCTGCGTACTCCAATTTTCTCCCACATCCCAAACATGTGCATGTTGCTGTATCTACATCAATGTCCTATAAGACATTGTTATTACTTTTGCTTTCAATGATATTTAAAAGAAATAGGTTGAATCAAATTGTGAACAGTGCTGCCATAAATATGGAAGTACAGATATCTTTTCAATATACTGAATTCCCCTCCTTTGGATATTTACCCAGAAGTGGGATTGTTGGGTCTTTTGGGAGTTCTATTTTCAGTTTTTTGAGGAACCCACATATTGTTTTCCATAGTGGTTGCATTAATTTACATTCCCATCAACAATGTAACAGGATTCCCCTTTCTCTGTTTCCTCACCAGCATTCATTATTGCCTGGCTTTTTGATAAAAGCCATTTTAACTGGGATGAGATGGTATCTGATGGCAGTTTTGATTTGCATTCTCTGATGACTAATGATGTTGAGCATTTTTTCATATACCTGTTGGCCATTTATATGTCTTCTTTTGAGAAATGTCTATTCAGATCCTTTGCCCATTTCTTAAATTGGATTTGATTTTTTCCTATCAAGTTATTGGAGCTCCTTATGTTTTCTAGTTATTAATCCTTTGTCTGATAGGTAGTTTTCAAATATTTTCTCCTGTTCTGTGGGTTGTTTCTTCACTCTGTTGATTGTTTCCTTTGCTGTGCAGAAATTTTTTAGCTTGATGTGATCCCATTGGTCCAATTTAGTTTGGTTGCCTGTGCTTTGGGGAGGTATCACTCAAGAAGATCTTGCCCAGAACAATGTTCTGAAGTGTTTCTGCAATGCTTTCTTTTAGTATTTCATAGTTTCAGGTCTTAGATTTAAGTCTTTCATCCATTTTGATTTGATTTACCAAAGGTCTAGTTTCATTCTTCTGCATATGGATATCCAGTTTCCCAGCACCATTTCCCCACTGTATGTTCTTGGCAATTTTGTTGTAGACAAGTTCACTATAGATGTGTGTATTTATTTCTGGGTTCTGTATTCTGTTCCATTGGTCTATGTGTCTGTTTTTATACCTGTACTGTGCTGTGTTACTGCAGCTCTGTAGTATAATTTGAAGTCAGGTAATGTGATTTCTCCAGATTTGTTCTTTTTGTTCAGGATGCTTTAGCTATTCTGGGTCTTTGGTGGTTCCATATAAATTTTAGGATTAGTTTTTCTATTTCTGTGAAGAATGTAATTGGTATTTTGATGGGTATTGCACTGAATCTATAGCTTGCTTTGGGTAGTATGGACATTTTAACAATATTTATTCTTCTAATCCATGAGCCTGGAATAGCTTTCAATTTTTTTGTGTCCTCTTCAACTTCTTAATAAATGTTTTATAGTTTTCATTATAGAGATATTTCACTTCTTTTGTTAAGTGTATTCCTGGGTTTTTTGTTGTTGTTGTTGTTGTTTGTAGCTGTTATAAATGGGATTGGGTTCTTGTTCAGATTGTTTACTATTGGCATGTAGATATACTAGTGATTTTTGTATGTTGTTTTTGTATCCTGCAACGTTACTGAATTTATTTATCTGTTCTAATAGTTTTTGGGTAGAGTCTTCAGGTTTCTCTAGATATAAGATCATTTCATCTGCAAACAAGGATAATTTGACTTATTTTCAAATTTGGATGCCCTTTATTTCTTTCTCTTGTCTGATTGCTGTAGCTAGAACTTCCAGTACTATATTGAAAAACAGTGGTGAATGTGGGCATCCTTGTCTTTTTCTAGATCTTGGAGGAAAGGCTTTCAGTTTTTCCTCTTTGGTATGATACTAGCTGTGGGTCTGTCATACATGGCTTTTATTGTGTTGACGTTTCTTCTATATCTAGTTTTTTGAGAGTTTTTACCATGAAGAGATGTTGAATTTTGTCTAATACTTTTCAGCATTAATTGAAATGACTATATGTTTTTTGTCCTTCATTCTGTTGATTCCATGCATCTCATTGATTGATTTGCATATCTTAAATTATCCTTGTATCCCTGGGATAAATCCCACTTGATCATGATGAATAATCTTTTTAATGTGTTGTTGAATTCATGTTCATTTTTTTTAATTTTTAAATTTTTTATGAAAGGGGGAGTGAGTATGGGGCTTTGATTTCCTTTTTCTTTTTTTTTGAGACAGAGTCTCACTCCATTGCTCTGGGTAAAGTGCAATGGTGTCATCGTAGCTCACTGCAACCTCAAACTCCTGGGCTCAAGTGATCCTCCTGCCTCAACCTCCCAAGTGGTTGGGACTACAGGCATGCGCCACCACACCCAGCCAAGAAATGTTTTAATTTCCTTCTTGATCTCTTCATTGACTCACTGGTCATTCAGGAACATACTGTTTAATTTCCATATGTTTGTATATTTTCCAATGTTCCTCTTGTTATTGATGTCAAGTTTTATTCCATTGTGGTAAGAGAAACTATTAATACTTGATATTATTTCAATTTGGGGTTTTGCTTTGAGACTTGTTTTGTGGCCTAACATATAGTCTATCCTTGAGAATGATCCATGAGCTAAGGAGAATGATGTGAAATCTGCAGCTGTTGGATGAAATGTTCTGCAAATATCTATGAAGTCCATTTGGTCCATGGTGAAAACTAAGTCCAATATTTCATTGTTGATTTTCTGTCTGGATGGTCTGTCCAGTGCTTAAAGTGGAACATTGGGGTCTCAAACAATTATTTATTGGGGTCTATCTCTCTCTTTAGCTCTGATAATACTTGCTTTATATATCTGGGTGCTCCAGTGTTGGGTGAATATATATTTAGAATTGTTATATCCTCTTGCTGAACTCACCCCTTTATCATTATATCATGACCTTCTTTGTCTCTTTTTATAGTTTTTGTCTTGAAATCTATTTTATCTGATAGAAGTATAGCTATTCCTGTTGTCTTGAAGTTCATTGAACTTCTTTAGGACAGCTACTTTGAATTCTTTGTCTGAAATGTCACTTATCTCCGTCACTCTGGGATTGGTCACTGGTACCCTATTTAATTCATTTAGAGAGGTCACATCTTCCTGGATGTTCTTGATGCTTGTGGATGTTCGGCAATGTCTGGACATTGAAGAGTTATGCATTTATTTTAATCTTCACAGTCCAACTTTGTTTGAACCCATCCTTGAGAAGGCTTAACAGATACTTAAAGGGAATTGAGTGTTGTGGTCTAAGTTTCTGGTCGCTATAGCCATATCAGCACTGGGGGTGCCCCAAGTTCAGTAATGCTGTGACTCTTGCAGACTCCTAGTGGTACCACCTTGGTGAGCTTGAGTAAGATACAAGGGAATTCCCTGGATTACCAGGCAAAGTCTCTCTTCCCTCACTCTCTGTGCTGGGCTGCTGGAATTGGGGGAGGAGTGACGTGGGTACTCCCTTATGGCCACCAGCGCCAGGTCACACCTGAAACCAGCCCATTCTCACTCAAAATCAGTGGTGACTGTTGCCTGCCTACCTCTGATGTTTTTTCAAAGCCCAAGGGCTCTTTAGTCAGTAGTTGGTGAATCCTGCCAGGACTAGATCCTTTCCTTTAGGGAAGTGTGTTTCTTTCTGGCCCAGGGTGTGTCCAGAAATGCCAGGACAGAGAGCACCCTAAAGCTTTTATTGAGAGGTTTATACAAATTTTTCAGAGGCTTACTGCATTAGATCCTGAGGCATCAGAGCACAAAAATCTTTTAACTTTTGCCCTAGTTGGAAATCTACTTCTAAATATTAAAACAAACAAAAAAACAAATTCAAAAAAATATAGTTGTCTGGGCTAGTTAGCCGCTAAGTGTTATAATGGAAGCAGCTACACAATTTTTTGAAAATGATTTGTAGGAGGAAAGAAAAAGAAAGAAAGAGTGGCTCACGCCTGTGATCCTAGCACTCTGGGAGGCCGAGGCGGGTAGACCGCTCGAGGTCCGGAGTTTGAAACCAGCCTGAGTGAGACCCTGTCTCTACTAAAAAAATCGAAAGAAACTAATTGACCAACTAAAAAAAAACATATGGGCCGGGTGCGGTGGCTCACACCTGTAATCCTAGCACTCTGGGAGGCCGAGGCGGGCGGATTGCTCGAGGTCAGGAGTTTGAAACCAGCCTGAGCAAGAGTGAGACCCCGTCTCTACTATAAATAGAAAGAAATTAATTGGCCAACTAATATATATACAAAAAATTAGCCGGGCATGGTGGCGCATGCCTGTAGTCCCAGCTACTCGGGAGGCTGAGGCAGAAGGATCACTTGAGCCCAGGAGTTTGAGGTTGCTGTGAGCTAGGCTGATGCCACGGCACTCACTCTAGCCTGGGCAACAAAGCGAGACTCTGTCTCAAAAAAAAAAAAAAAAGAAAGAAAGAAAGACTTGAAATTTTCAGTCTTTTGCAGGTTGAATCCCTGCAGAAGCAAAAACAGTTCTCTGAAAATATATTAAAATCCTCTTGTTTTTCTGATGAGTCACAGTCTATTCCTCTGAGATGTCTGTAGATCCTGCAAAAAACCTGGATATTGGAAAAATGCTTGTCTGGCCCTTAAAGGAAAAGGAAACTAAAAAAAAAAAAAAAAAATCCCTCCCCCAAATGCAGCAGGTTTATTTTTCTCCTCTTGTGGGACAATATGCCATTAATTGATGGGGTCAGCTGATCCTCACTTGCACCTCAGACTCCACCATTCAACTTAACATAGAGGATCAGGACTAGATTTTCTAACTGATATTGATTCTACTGATACGTCCATCAGAGGAATTCCCTCTACCTCTCACCCTCTAATTCTGTTCAACCTACTGGAGTCTCTGGGCAACGTTTTTCATTATCTATCTCTCAGGTCACCCCATATCCCAAGGCCCCCTGGACACCCACCTTGCCTTTCTAATGTCTCACTTCTCACCTGTAATCCTTTTAGGTAGAGACCTGTTATGTAAATTTAATGCCTCTATACAATGTAATGAAAAAAGTGTTTTTTCGTTTCTCTGCCCTTAGACCCAACTCCAAACTTCTTGCTCTCCTTAGTGGAGACCTAGTCTGATTTAAATGCCTCTAAAATTATACAGACAGATAGCTTCTGGGCAAATCATGCAAATGAGGTCAGACTGCTGCTGAGTGCAGAACACATAGGCCTTTCCTGGAAAAAAAAGAAACCCTTCCTTTCAGTAGCCCAATACTCATGAGATGCAGAACGGGGAATTGAACCTGTAATTGACTCCCTCTTACAACAAGGGGTACTTGTCTTCATCACCTCACCCTATAATATCCCAATTCTACCAGTCGAAAAAAAAAAGAAGGAAAATTTGATTCAGATGGGAATCAAATCTATCCATTTATACAGGATCTGATAGCCATAAACTCTTTTGTAATCCCTTAATACCCTGTTGTGCCCAGTCCTGCTACTATCCTCACCTCAATTTCTGCTGATTCAGGCTGGTACACAGCTACTTATCTCTGCTCAGCTTTCTTTTCGTTCCCTTGCACTCTTTCTCACATTTCTCTTTGCATTTACCTTCAGAGGGAGACAATTAACATGGACCTGAATACAAGGATCCTGTGGCATTCTTTGATATTCTCTCACATCCTCAAAGATGATTTAGACTCTATAACCTTTACCCAGGGATTCAGTCTTGCTCGGTATGTTGATGATCTTTTGCTCTGTAACGAGACTAAGCAGGGTGCCCTCTCGGACTCTTTGATTCTTTTAAAGGCTATAGCTGAGACAGGCCATAAGGCCACCAAGTCTAAACTCCAGTAGGCACGGACAACTGTTACTTACTTAGGAAATGAAATATCTCAGGACACTCAAAAGCTCACCCCAAAATTCTTTTGAGTCAATCCTGTCCATTTATCTTCCCCAAACTAAGAAGCAACTATGTAAATTTCTAGGAGCAGCTGGCTCCTGCTGCCAATGGATGCCTAATTCTGCTGCTCTCACAAATTCATTATATTCCCTCCTCCAGACAGTATTCAGGAACCTATTCTCTGGCTTTCACAGGCATTAAACTTCTTTAGAGCCCTAAAATTAGCATCCACACTCACATTCCTTTAGACAACCCAGACTTACTCCTGTTTTGTGACAGCTCTTGTAAACAAGGTTTCAGAGGAAGTATAATAACTGGCTATGCTGTAGTTTCCCCACGTGAAATCCTGGAGGCATGTTCTCTGCCTACTATAAAGTCAGCACAAGCTGCTGAAGTTAATAGTTCTCACTAGAACTTGCCCACTGGCAAAAGGAAAAACTGCCAGAATTTATACAGACTCCAAATGTGCTTTTGGAGTTGGGCAGGCAGTTGGCACAATTTGGAAATCTCGTGATTTCTTAACTTCTGTAGCACTTCTATTGCCAGTGCGCCTATAACTGCTGCCCTATTACAAGCTATTCACCTTCCTTCTAAGATTGCTATTGCTCATTGCCCAGCCCACACTAGGGAAATGGATACTGTATTCCTAGAAGATGCTAGAACCAACGAGGCTGCTAAATATGCAGCCAAACATGGCCCTCGCTATCTTTTTCTACTTAATTTCTTACTCTGCCCTTATCCCTATCTAATATTATTGATTATTAGGCTAATGCCCTCCAATCTGAAAAGGATAGGTGGATCCAAAATGGTGCTAAACAATTATCAAATGGATAATTCGATACGTATGTTGGCTAAATGGGATTGCCTGTGGCCCCTTTTCTTTTAACTTTTCGGTTTGTACTTATCTCCCATCAGATGGGGCATATGTGCAAGGAATTAAAGAATAGTTGGTACAGCCCTGGGGTCTACAAAATCTCTGACCAATTTATTTCCCAGTACACTATTTGTAAATCTCACCCGATCTCTAGAGGAAACCGGCACTCTCCAGGAAACCCTCAAAGGCCCAGACTGCCCCTTGTGGAATTCCAAGTTGATATTATAGATTTACCTCCAGCTTTAGGCTTTTCTCACTGTTTGGTTATTGTTTGCATGTTTAGTAGATGGACTGAATGCTGTCCAGCTAGGTGTGCTGACACTACCACAGGGGCAATGAAATTAGTAGCTGAGATTATTCCTCATTTTGGTATTCCTTTATGGATTGCTCCCCTGGTTTGTCAGCCAGCTCTGGTGACATCTTTCATGCTTCCTTATAGGTACAGTCTTACAGAGGCTTGTGATATTTGGCAATTGGTGAGTCTACCTGGCCTTGGGGCTCTTTAGTCACATGTATATCCACTCGGATGATATCAGATGCATCTAGGCAAAGTTAACTATTAAATTGTTGAGATGAAAGGTCAGGCGATCTGCCTTTAGTTGGAACATGAGAACGTCAGAATGGGAGATAACACATTGCTACTAACCTTCTACCTTCTTCAGGGAAAAGGGTAGAGAAGAAGCAGCACAGTCATAGACGAGTCTTCATTCCAGAAGTGCTCCAGGAATCATGCTGGAGAAGTTCTGCAACTCTACTTTTTGGGTGAGAAATTTATTTATCTTAACTGTTGACTCTTCTCAGACTTAGAACAAGTGGCAGATTAGCAGAGTGGCCACCAACAAGAACCAGAAAAGTTAGATGTGCAGTTGGTCTAAGGCTTGGGCTTTTTCAGAAAGGGTAATTCATTGTATCTCCAAGGGATATATTATCTAGGAAAGGTAATATAATTTATTCTCTAATATATATTTATTGTAACCCAAATGCTTTTCTTAGATTAGCTAGCTGCAAAATTGCCTTCTCTAAAGAGAAATAGTGGGAAATCTTCTAATTTCATCAGTGTTAGGAAGGGTAATTGTTGTTGTATAGTTTATGGGGTAGGGTGAAGAGAAGGTCCATGATTGAGTCTTGTGGGGATATGTTGATGTTGAAATGATAATGATGTGTTCTAGAAGAACTGTCAGCTAATGACATGGGCTAGAAGTTGAGGCCAGGGATGCAAATTTGGGCATCATGAGCATTGAGATAATTTTTGAAGCAATAGAATTAGATAATACTGTTTTTAGAGGAAAACGAAAGGGAGAAGCACTACTTAGAGGGTAAACACGAATAGTATAGCATCACGGAGTCATAGATAGCAGAGAATTTCAAGAAAGAGGCCAATGAACAGTATCTAATGGTTGAGTGGAATAGAAAATGAGAAAGAACTTTGGATTTAGTGATTTTTAGTGAGATTTTAGTGTAAAAGTGTCCTCTGCAAATTCCTAGCATCAGCATCAGAATCACGTGGGATAATTAACATAGTTAAAATATCTTAGATAATTCTTCTGAATTCTAAAGTTTGATCATTTTATGTAGAGATAAAAGGAGCAGGAATGAGATAGCATAGCACATGGGTAGCATTTCATATGTGAGAAAGAACCTGGGCCCCACGGCCCATAGGGCAGTGCATGTATTCCACAGGAAGATGAGGCTTACTAGTCCCCAGTATCTTGAAAGGCCATCTCTTGAGAATTCTTTCCAGGAATTATCTGACAGATTATCTCAGACAGGTCATTGCAACCATTTCTTTAAAGAGTCTGTACAAATAGCCATACAAAACAATCTCTAGGAAGAGAAAAATCTACTCTATGTGAAACGAAGATATAAGAACTGGTACCCCACCTCCCAACAAGAGGTTCCATTTATTGCAGAACACAATGACTGGTACAAAACTTGCTGGGAGTAAGCCTTCTGTCCAACAGTGCCAGGACTGGCCAGGCCTCTGGTTCTGATGGAAGCCCTCAGGGCCATAGGAAGCTGAAAGTCTTAGCATGACTAGGCGTTTCTACCTGTCTGGTGCCTGCATATTTAAATATCCACGATGGAATTCAATTAAGGCTAGAAACTAGAACAAAAACAAATTTTTATATCCCAGGAAACTATTCTCCTCTTTGGATTAAGGAATAGCTCCTCTTCTTCCTACAATTTGGCAAATGCAGTGGTGAGGTTTACTCAGAACAGCTGGCATAGAAATTCACTTAGAACACAGGAAGACAGGTTTTCAGAGGTTGAGTTGGCCAGAAAAGTCACTAAATGTCATCAAACAATGAATCGGTATCAATGGGGATATATAGGAAAATACAGATAGTTAAAAGAGTAAGGCTGGGTATGGGCATGCAGTTGAATTAAAATTGTTTGGAAGCAATGGGGTGTGCTAGGGGATGGTTTTCTGTCTTCAAAAATGCATGTATCCAACAATCTTCCCTTTTGGTCCCCAGAATTCCTCATTCCTGGACAGCCCAGAGGCAGACCTGCCGCTTTGTTTTGAGCAAACTGTTCTTGTGTGGATCCCTTTGGGCTTCCTTTGGGTCCTGGCCCCATGGCAGCTCCTCCATGTGTACAGATCCAGGACAAAGAGATCGGCTGTAACCAAACTTGATGTTGCCAAACAGGTATTCCTTGGTGCACAATGGAGATGTTTTCTTGGTGGTTAAGTGTCCTAGTAGTTCCTGTCTTTAACCGGCTTTCCCAGGGCTACTGCCTCAGGCAGAGCCAAACGCTAGGTGTCGCTGTCTCCACCTACCCCAAGCTCACTGGCTCTTTGCTGTATTTCTTAATCAAAGTAGCTTTTATTTTTGCATAAGAATAGTGACTCTTAATTCTTAAGACTACTGGGCTCCCTGAACACATGAAAAGTAATTGATCAGTCAAACTGTTATCTTTTCAGTGTCTGAGAATTGAACACTGGATCGCCTGTCTTTAAGCTGTTCTAATAAGTCGTGTGACTAATTCAGTTGGCACCTACTCTGGGGGGAAGATGAACTATGTAATGTTATCTTCTGTACCCCTGAGGCAATCCAGCCATCACTTATCTTCTAAAACTTGGATGGGAAATAGGATTGCCCAGAGAATTCCGTGAGTCAGGATGATGGCCCACAGGGGAGGGAGGGAGGATGAGTGTACAGTGACAGGCCTGAGTAGGGAGATAATGAAAAGGACACTGGGGAGTGCGGGAGCAGCCCAGGAAGGGAGGGTGGGGGGAGGAGCCCTCTGGATAGGAAAAAGAACAGTCTCTGAGAGCTCGGGGCAGGGTCACTGTCTCCCTTGTTGACCTGAGTCCCCACCACAGGACCTGGCGTGGATCAGGTGCTCAGGTTGAATCCAACATTTGTTGAATGTTGGTGTTAAATGCCTTCTAGGACTAGGGGCTGAATCAAGAGTGTGTTAGAGAGTTCAAGGGAGTTCAAGACCAGCCTGGGCAACAAAGCAGACAATCACATTGTCTCTCTGTATAAAAAACAAAGTTGGGCCGGCGCTGTGGCTCACGCCTGTAATCCTAGCTCTTGGGAGGCCGAGGCAGGCGGAGCAAGACCCCGTCTCTACTATAAATAGAAAGAAATTAATTGGCCAACTGATATATATATATAAAATTAGCCGGGCATGGTGGCGCATGCCTGTAGTCCCAGCTACTCGGGAGGCTGAGGCAGAAGGATCACTCAAGCCCAGGAGTTTGAGGTTGCTGTGAGCTAGGCTGACGCCACGGCACTCACTCTAGCCTGGACAACAAAGCGAGACTCTGTCTCAAAAAAAACAAAAAAAACAAAAAAAAAAACAACAAAGTTGGACTCTGAACATTGAACAGCAGGCTCAGTGCCCTTGGAAATGAGTCAGAGCTTGAGGTTAAAGTCAATCAAGGTGGGGCAGGAGCATCTCAGAAGAGGCTGGGTAATAAGCAAACCAATATCCCATCCTAATACAAGCTACTGGGTAATTTTTAAAAAATACTTTATTGAGATATAATTCACATGCCATACAATTCTCCCATTTAAATACATTTCAGGGTTGTTGTTGTTTTTTTTTTTTTTTAGTGTATTCATAGATAGGTACAACCATCACCACAACCAATTATAGAACATTTTCATTCTCTCTAAAAGAAACTCTTTAACCCGTATCTCCTCAACTCCTCTCGCCCTAAGCAACCACTAATCCTTGTCCTGTCTCTATTCTACACATTTCATGTGAATGGAATCACACAATATGTGGTCTTTTTTGATTGGTTTCTTTCTCTTAGCATATTTTCAAAGTTCATCCATGTATATCATGTATCAGTACTTCATTCCTTTTTATGGCTAAATATTATTAATATTATTCCATTGTGGCCGAATATGCCACATTCCATTTAACTTATAAACACTAATCTCATTGAGAAAAATAAAAGCAACGTATTAGCTGCTTCTTTTTTTTTCCTGTAGTTAATAATCTACTCACCTTTACTCACATTCTCAGGAGTTCCATGCATATATTTTATTTTTTTGCCCAGGGCCAATAAGACCCTGTGACCTTTATTATTATTATTATTATTATCATTATCATAAGTAGTAGCAGTAGCAGAATACAGGGAGAAGAAGCCTGGTGACTCATACAGAAATGTTAGCAACTTATGGAAAAGGTAGTTGGAAGCTGAAGTCTGAATACTTTTCATTTATTCAGCAGTACTTTGACACTTAGTATAAAGAATTGCTCCAGTAAATTTTTTATATTTATTGAAGAGATAGAAAAAGACAGGACGCTGGACACAGTGGTATATGCCTAAAGTCTCAGCTGCTTTGGAGGCTGAGGCAGGACGATTGCTTGAACCCAGGAGTTTGAGGTTGCTGTGAGCTAGGCTGATGCCGCAGCACTCTAGCCTGGGCAACAGAGTGAGACTTTGTCTCAAACAAAAAAAAAAAAAAAAAAGAAAGAAAAATTAGCTGGGCATTAAGGTGCATTCCTGTAGTCCCAGATACTTGGGAGGCTGAGGCAGGAGGATCGCTTGAGCCCAGGAGTTTGAGGTTACAGTTAGCTATGAGGACACCACTGCACTCCTGGGGAGACGACTCTGTCTCAAATAAAACAAAAAACCAAGGTCTGTCTGACCTTCTCCTGCACATTTTCCTTCCTTCCTGAAGTACCCCATTTACCATTTTTTTTTTCCATTTACCATTTTTAATTTATATTTTACTTGTTTTGCCTTATTCTCTGAGGGTGACAGGCATGGATTAATAATTTCTTAGAAATTTCAAAATAATTGGTTTCTCTCTGCACTATTCAAAAGCATTCAGGACATTTCATATGCATAGAATTGTACAGTATGTGGCTTTTATATTGTCTGACTTATTTCACTTAGCATAATGTTTTCAAGTTTTATCTATCTTGCAGCATGAATCAGCACTTATTTGTTTTTTTAAAAATTGTGGTAAAATACACATAACATGAAGTCCACCATTTTAACCATTTTATAGGGTACAATTCAGTGGCATTAAGTACATTCATAATATTATACAATCATCACCACGACCTAGTACCAGTATTTTTTGCTACCCTATGAGGTTGTATTTACAAAAGATAAAGGGAACTGAGGCTTAGTAGCAGTAAGCGTTACTACTCTAGGCTTGAAGGAACAAGGGTGGAGAGTGAATCTAGTGGGACAGAGAGAAGATACCCACACAATGACCAGTGATGGCTACTGCAGGCTTCCCTTTCTCTGCTGCTCTTCTTTCTTTCTTTCTTTCTTTCTTTCTTTCTTTCTTTCTTTCTTTCCTTCTTTCCTTCTTTCCTTCTTTCCTTCTTTCCTTCTTTCCTTCTTTCCTTCTTTCCTTCTTTCCTTCTTTCCTTCTTTCCTTCTTTCCTTCTTTCCTTCTTTCCTTCTTTCCTTCTTTCCTTCTTTCCTTCTTTCCTTCTTTCCTTCTTTCCTTCTTTCCTTCTTTCCTTCCTTCCTTCCTTCCTTCCTTCCTTCCTTCCTTCCTTCCTTCCTTCCTTCCTTCCTTCCTTCCTTCCTTCCTTCCTTCCTTCCTTCCTTCCTTCCTTCCTTCCTCCCTCCCTCCCTCCCTCCCTCCCTCCCTCCCTCCCTTCCTTTTTCCTCCTTCTCTGTCTTTCTTTTCTCCCTCCCTCTCTCTCACTGTCTTTCTCTCTTTCTTTTTTCTTTTCTTTTCTTTTCTTTTTTTTTCTGAGACAGCGTCTCACTCTGTCACCCAGGCTGGAGTACAGTGGCATGATCATAGCTCCCTGAAACCTCAAACTCTTGGGCTCAAGGGACTCTCCTGCCTCAGCCTCCTTCGTAGTTGAAGCTACAGGTGATGGTGAAGTACACCATCACTGCCTGCAAATTTTAAATTTTTCTATAGAGACAAGGCCTTGCTGTGTTGCCCAGTATGGTCTCAAACTCCTGGGCTCCAGCAATCCTCCTGCCTCAGCCTCCCAAAGTGCTGGGATTACTGGTATGAGCCACTGCACCCAGTGGACCACTGTATTTTGTTGTGTGTGTTTTGAGCCATGGTTTTCTCTGTTTTATCTGATAAATTTGCTTTTTGTCACCTAAATTTTATTTTTCTGGTCTACTGAGCTCATCTTTCTTCATGCATATTCTCAAGTACCATTATGGATTTCTTTCTTTTTTTTTTCCAGAATATTACATGGGTACAAATGTTTTGGTTACATGGATTGCTTTTGTACTGCTTGAGTCAGAGTTATAAGTGTGTCCATTACCCAGATAGTGTACATTGTACCCGTTAGGTTTGATTTCACCCATCCCGTCCTCCCTGCCCCCTGCTTGATTTCCATTGAGTTTTACTTCCATTTGTGTACATGAGTGCTGATCCATTAGTTCTAATTTAATAGTGAGTACATGTGGTGTTTGTTTTTCCATTCCTGTGATACTTCACTTCAAAGAATGGACTCCAGTTCCATACAGATTGTTACAAAAGGTATTGGTTCATTTTTTCTTATGGCTGGGTAGTATTCTGTGATACACATATACCACATTTTATTAATCCACTCATGAACTGATGAGCACTTGGGTTGATTCCACATCTTTGTGATTGTGAATTTTGCTGCAATAAACATTCGAGTGCACAGTGTCTTTTTGATAAAATGACTTATTTTCCTTTGGGTAAATAGTAGTGGGATTGCTGGATCAAATGGTAGGTCTACTTTTAGTTTTTTGAGGAATCTCCATATTGTTTTCCATAGAGTTTGTATTAATTTGCAGTCCCATAAACAGTATATAAGCATTTCTTTTTCTCTGCATCCGTGCTAACATCTATTGTTTTCAGACTTTTTAATAAAGGCCATTCTGACTGGGGTAAGGTGCTTTCTCATTGTGGTTGTAATTTGCATTTCCCTGGTGATTAGTGACATTGAGCATTTTTTCATATGTTTATTGGCCATTAGTCTATCTTCTTTTGAAAAGCTTCTGTTCATGTCTTTTGCCCACTTTTTAATGGGGTTGTTTGATTTTTGCTTGAGTTCTTTGTAGATTCCAGTTATTAGCCCTTTATCAGATGTATAGCATGCAAATATTTTCTCCCATTCTGTAGGTTGTCCATTTGCTCTGTTGATTATTTCCTTGGCTGTGCAGAAGCCTTTTAATTTAATCAAGTCCCATTTATTTATTTTTGTTGTTACTGTGATTGCCATTGGGGTCTTCTTTTTAAATTCTTTACCTAGGCTGATATCTAGAAGAGCTTTTCCAACATTTTCTTCTAGAATTCTTATGGTTCCATGTCTTAGATTTAAGTGTGTGATCCATCTTGAATTATTTTTTGTAAGTGGTGAGAGATATAGATCCTGTTTCAATCTTCGACATGTGGCTATCCAATTTTCTCAGCAACATTTAATAAATAGGGATTCTTTTCCTCAGTGTATATTGCTGTCTGCTTTATCAAAGATCAGATGGCAATGTGTGGATGGTTTGTTTTATATCTGGGTTCTCTGTTCTGTTCCAATGGTCTATGTCTCTGTTTTTGTGCTAACATCATGCTATTTTGGTTACTATAGCCTTGTAGTATAGCTTGAAGTCTGGGAATGTGATGCCTCCAGATTTGTTCCTTTTGCTTAAGGCTGCTTTGGCTATTCGGGCTCCTTTCTGGTCCCAAATGACGCATAAAATTATTTTTTCTAAATCTGCCAAATATGACATTGGTATTTTGATGGGGATTGCATTGAATCTGTAAATCACTTTGAGTAGTGTGGACATTTTAACATGGATTTCTTTCTTTTTTTTTTTTTTTCAGAATATTACGAGGGTACAAATGTTTTGGTTACATGGATTGCTTTTGTACTGCTTGAGTCAGAGTTATAAGTGCACCCATCACCCACATAGTATACATTGTACATTGTACCCATTATGTTGATAATGATTCTGTTGATCCATGAGTATGACATGTTTTCCCATTTGTTTACATTGTCTGCAATTTCCTTCTTCATTTATACATAGTTCTCTTTGTAGAGATATTTCACCTCCTTGATTAAGTATATTCCTATGTATTTTCTTTTCCTTGTAGCTATTGTGAAAGATGTTGTGTCTTTGATTTGATTCTCAGCTTGACTGTTGTTGCTGTATAGGAATGCTACTGATTTGTGTCTATTAATTTTGTAACCTGAGACTTTGCTGAATTTATTTATTCATTACAGGAGTCTTTTGGCAGACTCTTAGGGGTTTTCTAGATATAAGATCATATCATCAGGAAAGAGTGATGGTTTGACCTGCTCATTCCCCACTTGGATATCCTTAATTTCCTTCCTTGCCTGATTGCTCTGGCTAGGACTCCCATCACTATGTTGAATAGAAGTGGTGACAGTGGACATCCTTGTCTTGTTCAAATTCTGAGTGGGAATGCTTTCAACTTTTCCCCATTCAGTAAGATGTGGGTTTGTTATATATGGCTTTTATAATTTTGAGATATGGTCCATCTATGTCTATTTTGTTAAAGAGGTTTTTTTTGTTATCATAAAAGGGTACTGAATTTTGTAGAATGCATTTTCTGCATTTATTAAGATGATCATATGATCTTTGTTTTTACTTCTATTTATGTGAATCCATTTATGGGATTTTAAAATTGACAAGGAGGGGAAAAAAATGAAAGAGTTAAACTATAAAAAAGGCTAAGGCTTTAAGACTTAAGTATCTAGGTGGAAGATCTTAGAGAAAAATGATTTCCAGATGTAAAAGTATCAAAAGAGTGGGGATGAAGTGAGTCCCCTCCACAGTAACAGGAGGCAACCAGCTCAATCCAGCAAAAGGTCTGCTTCTTTTTTTAAAATGATACCATTATTTGGATGTACCATAATTTATGTGCCTTATATGATAGGAATTTAGGTAGTTTCTAATCTTCTGCCATCATAAGCAATGATACAATAAGTAGCTTTGTACATATGTGTGTGTCTGTAGGATAAATTCCCAGAAATGAAATTACTGAGTTAAGGGTAAGTGAACTAAAAAAAAAAATTTTTTTTTTTTTTTTTTGGAGATGGAGTCTCATTCTTTTGCCCTGGCTACTAGAGTGCTGTGGCATCATCATAGATCACGGCAACCTCAAACTCCTGGGCTCAAGCTATCCTCCTGCCTCAGCCTTCCACTGAGGCTATGGATATGAGCCACTGTACCCAGCCAGAGGTTTTTAAAAAAATTGCTTTGTAGAAGTTCTTTATAAACTTAACTGGCCCTTTTTGATATGAAATGCTCAGTATCTTTTTAACCAATTATATGAGTTTAATATATGTAAGCCTATGGCAAGACTCCCTCCTTTTCCTTGGCCTAAAGAGTGCTCTGCTGGTTAATATTCCATAGTCATCCTCCAGGGTGGTGCTTTAGCTCCCACTTGCTCTATTTTACCTCCTAATTTGCCTAAAGGGAAACATACCTTACCACTTCTAAAGCTATTCTGTTTTTTTCCAAAGCCTTACAGTCTCTTGTGAGGAAAGCACCATATAGTATATTATATACTTGAGAAAACTGCATTCCGGCCTTTGACTCTACTCCTTTCTAAATAATAGCACTGGTCCTATAGTTAAAGGTGTATTCATCTCCTTCCTTGGCTGGTTTTCATTACAAAGGGCTCAGTATCTCTTCATGAACCATTCTGGATCAATGAGACTTAAGAGAATGAGTAGAGGTAGATGGATGGGAGTAAAAATGGATGAGGGGATAGAAGATGGTACTAGATAAAGATCTTCATTTCTGGGGCTAAGACACTGGTGTACTGCCTTCGCCTCCTCAGTGAAGGTTCACCTCCTCAGTGAAGGCAGTAATTTTCCCTCCTGCTGGGTGGAGGAGTGGGTCTTTAGAAGACTACAGCATGTATCATGTCTTACAAGCTCATAGGACAAATATTGATTGGTGTTATATGGGATCAAGACTGGGACCAATGGCCAAAGAAAGGGATATTTAGGGATATATTAACTTTCTATTGCTGTGTAACAAATTACCCCCAAAATTAGCAGCTTAAAAAAGAAACATTTTTTTTTTAATCTTATAGTTTCTGTGGGTCAGGCATTTGGGAACAGTTTCTTTACCTGGGTTTTGCTTCAAGGTCTCTCATGAGGTTGCAGTTAATACTTGCTGACCGAGGCTACATCTGAGGGTTTGGTTGGGGCTAAAGGATCTGCTTCTGAGATGACTCTCTCACAGGCTGTTGCAGAAGGTCTCAGTGCCTTAGCAAGTGGACCTCTCCCTAAAGCTGGTAGCTTTCCCCAGAGTGAGTGACCTGAGAGAGAAAACAAAGAGAATAACCTAGCCTTGGAAGTCACACACTGTCACTTCCACCATTTTCTATTCATTAGAAACAAGTCACTAAGTCCAGTCCATATTCAAGGGATGGGAAACTAAGCTCTACTTTTTTGAAGGGAGAATTATCAAAAAATTTGGGAATCTATCTTAAAATATCACACTCAGCAGTCCTCAAAAACCATTATTATGGCATACTTTTAACATTATTCCATTACTTGAACTATATGTATCCATTCATTCCAGAAATATTTATTAAGTGTGTTATCTGAATCATCAGATACCAGTTTTCTTATCCATTATTGGAAATCATTTTGTTCTAAGAACCTCATAAAGAAAAATATCCTCCTAACAGTGGTTTTTTTCCCTTCTCAGGTGTTTGTTGGGTTTCTTCTTATTCTAGCTGCCATTGAGCTAGCCCTCGTACTCATAGAAGACTCTGGACAAGGCACAGTCCCTGCTATTAGATATACCAACCCAAGCCTCTACCTAGGCACATGGGTAAGGCCTTCCATCACCTCCGCGCTATTTATCTTCTCTCTACCCATAGACATCTAGCTGAAATTTACTCTTGGGGATGAAATTAAGAACAATTTCACCTATCTTTTTTTCACAGGACCTACAGTAAGGCAAAGCTTGGTTGTAATGGGGTGAACCAAAGTTTAGCTTTTCATTTTCTTTTTAATACTAATTTATAGAGCCTTTTCCCTAGGTTAAGTATTAGCTTTAATAACTAAGATATATATCTTATGCTCTCATATCTTATCATCTAAGCATCACAGATGAGATATAGATTTCTTGATGTAAAAGACTTTAAAATGCTGTAAATCGTATTTTTAAATTGATTGACTGCTGATTCTAATCAATGGATCACTGAGTCTAGAGTTGTTTGTTTAAACTTGATATCAAAAACTGATACGTCTCCGCAGGCATGTTTTTTATTCTGGGGGGAGCTTTAGAGTGTTTAAAGAACAATTGAATTAGTTGCCATTGTTTTAAAAGAGGAATGTGACACATAATTATTTGGATTTCCAAACTTTATTGAAAAATTAAAATGTCTGGCAACCATGCTACAATCCCATGGGGCAATGGCAGCTGGGCCTGAGTAGAAGTTGTCCCCTTTAGACCAAGTACTCAGAATGGTCCCCCTGCCCCCTTGCCCTGCCTTCACTCAATAACATGATCTCCTTGGCCTCAGTAGGCATTTTTATTTGCTGCCACTGTTACAGAACAAAGAAAGGTCTAGAGCCTAGACTCTAGGCAATGCCGAGCTGGATCTGGCTCACACAGAGCTGATTGTGTATATCTCTTCCCAACCCTGCATTCCATGACATCATGTTGCTGTTTGAAACCCTTAGTAGTGGTAGTGTTTATACCATAAAAATTGGCAAATGCTACAGATCATGGGTTTTTCCCCCAAAATTGCTTGTTTACTAGCACAGTACTAGGTCTAGGAAATCAACATTTAATTTATTATATCTAAGTGAGATGATACAAGGTAAGGTTTATTTGTATTTTAATTAATTGCTTGGTCTGATATTAGAAAATCAAGATACAGACACCTTTCACCTAATTTATCAGAACCTGCCTTCCCAACCTTACTACTGTCATGCCTGAAATTAAGTTCCTTAGATCTTGAAAAGGTTTTTCTAGTTCCCAAAGTAATTCCACTAAAATGCAGTTAGTGGCATTCTGCTTTCTTGGCTAACTTCCCACTGAAGTGTGGTGAACAAAGATAAGGCACTGAAAGAGGAAATTCGATGGCACAGGGAGGAACTGTACAGTTAGGCATTTGTGTGCTCCCTGCCTGGCCAGATCACTTACCATCTCCTCCTTCAGCACTCCTTTCTTCCCATGTTCCCTGATATCCTTCTCCCCTCTGTCCTAAATTAGTGACAATGTTCTTCAGGACTTCATGTGAATTTCTCTTTAGCTCCTGGTTTTGCTGATCCAACATAGCAGGCAATGGTGTGTGCAGAAAAACTCTTGGTTCCTGTCCATATTCTGGATTCTCTCAATTCTCTGCAGCACTTTCCAATTTCAGACTCTGATCCGGACACTCTTAAAGGTAAGGAGTAAAGAGTGGTGACATGAGGAGTTACCGCTGGGCAACTCTGAGTCAGAGTAAATGGCATCAAGTATGTTAAGCTCCAGGATAGAATTTGATCAGGGGGATTTGATAATAGGCTTTAATCATAAGCATTGATATATATAAGCCATTTAAACTTAATTTGGGCCGGGCGCGGTGGCTCACACCTGTAATCCTAGCTCTCTGGGAGGCTGAGGCGAGCTGATTGCTCAAGGTCAGGAGTTCAAAACCAGCCTGAGCAAGAGCGAGACCCCGTCTCTATTATAAATAGAAAGAGATTAATTGGCCAACTAATATATAGAGAAAAATTAGCCGGGCATGCTGGCACATGCCTGTACTTCTAGCTACTCGGGAGGCTGAGGCAGGACGATTGCTTGAGCCCAGGAGTTTGAGGTTGCTGTGAGCGAGGCTGATGCCACAGCACTCACTCTAGCCCGGGCAACAAAGTGAGACTCGGTCTCAAAAAAAAAAAATAATAAAAAAAATAAAAATAAACTTAATTGGACAAAAGTCTCATTTTCTCTGTTTTTTCCCCCATAGGGCGACAATTCTAATCTGGCCTACTCCTGCCTGTTCTTTATCTCCTATGGATTCCAGATCCTGATCCTGATCTTTTCAGCATTTTCAGAAAAAAATGACTCATCAAATGTGAGATTCTAAATATGCCTATCTCATACGTTACTTGGATGATATCTTAACAAATATAACTTTAAGACGTCTAGATTTCCTGGGAGGTCCCACAAGCCCGGAATAAGATAGTAGAGGCCGTTTTATGACATAAGGAAACAATGAGGGATTATTAAATATTGACTTTTACTTTCACCTGCCAATCTTCAGCATAGGCAATTAATTCATACATCTATGCCAGAAAATCTAATTATCATTCTACCAGTGACCTTAGGGTCTCCAAATAACTGCACATTGACCAATGGACTTAAGCCTCAAATCTAGTTTCTAGATATGAACACTCATATCTTTAAGACTCAGTTTCTGATTTTAGAGTCCTGTAGAGTTCCTGTCTCCAACTGATGTACTTTTAAATTTTTGTGTTTTTCAGAATCCATTGAGCACGGCTTCATTTCTGAGTAGCATTACCTTTAGTTGGTATGACAGGTAGGAAATGCCTAGGGTATGGGTTGTCGTGTCCCTATGCCTTCGTTCTTTAGAAAGTGACAGAAATCTTAATTTTTAAAAATGCCTCCCATGGCCTCCCTTTTTCTTCTACTTAGAGTCAGAGAGTATTAAAACTTACAGGTGAATTTAATTTGGCCCCTCCATGGGCAGATTGGGATGCTGAGGAGAGGATGGAGGGGGATTTGTTTCTGGTAGCCTAGGGGTTCCCAGGGGAAGAGCAAGGAGGCGGCAGGACAGGAAAGGGGGCATTTGGAGGCAAGCAGTCAGGCACAGATTCAGAGGGCAAAGGATGAATAACTGGCTTGGGACACCAGAGGATCTGAAGCAGGCATCCTTGGCCTTCCTGGTAAAGGCCATGAACCCATTTAGCAGGCTGGGGAATCCCATAAATCCCTTCTCAGAGGGATTAATTAAACACATGAAATAAAAGACATAGGATTATAAAGAAAACCAAATACATGAAAATATAGTTATCAAAATATTTTAAAAACATTAGTCAGGCATGGTGGTGACAGGTACCTGTGGTCCCAGCCACTTGGAAGGCTGAGGCTGGAGGATCACCTGAGCCCAGTTTGAGGCTGCTGTGAGCTGTGATGACACCACTGCACTCTAGCCTGGGCAATAGAATGATACCCTATCTCAAAAAAAATTTTTTTAAGAACAAATTTGTGATATAGTAATAATACATGTACTTTACTAATGCATTAAATAACAAAATATAGTGATGACTCCAATTATGACCATAATTTCAAAGTAGTGATGAGCATAAGTGAGCCATGAAAACCTCTGGGATTTCTAAAGGCTAGATTAGAATAGAATAGAAGCTATTACAAATAAAGATATAATTTATTTTCCATTCACATTCTCACCCTCAGCTTGAGGAGCCCTGATGGAGACAGTTTGGATGCAGCCATGAGGTCTGCTCATTTCCTAAGGGTATCAAGGAGGACCCACGAGGAAAAGCCAGAGTGGCAGAGGCAGCCAGTATTTTAGGAGGAGGGAGCAAGGCAGGGAGATGCTCTTTTGGCTCTTAATTCAGCAGTGCCTCTCCACTTCCCCTTCTCTTGTCTTTGAACACATTCTGTGACCCCCACCTGTTCCTTTTTCTTCTCTCCCCAGTCCTCTGATAATTTCAAAGGGCCAGGGGATGGGGATAGTGGGGCAAGAGAGAAGTCCCATCCCACTGTCCCTCCATCCCAGAACCAGGAGGCAGGTGCTGCCAGAGGCGGCCTGGAGGGTCTCAGCCCGTGGCTCTCTCTTGTTCCAGCATCGTTCTGAAGGGTTACAGGCAACCTCTGACACTCAATGATGTCTGGGAAGTTAACGAAGAGATTAAAACCAAGTCATTATTGAGCAAGTTTGAGCCGCACATGGCGAGAGAGCTGCAGAAAGCCAGGCGGGCGTTCCAGAGACGGCAGCGGAAGAACTCCCAGCGGACCTCGGGAGCCAGGCTGCGTGGCTTGAACAAGGACCAGAGTCAAAGCCAAGATGTCCTTGTCCTGGTAACTATTCCCTGCGCGTCTGCGTGGGCGTGCTGTCTATCTCAGGCAAGAGGACATCAGTGTCATGGCGATTCTGTTCTTACATTTTTATAGCACTTCATATTTTGGGGTACATTTTATACTATTAGTGGTACTCAAAATACTAAGAATACTCAGTGATGAATACATAGGGTGTAATGTACTGTTCTTTCTCCTTTGAGGTATATTTGAAAATTTCCATAATAAAATAGTTTTTTAGAAAATAATTACCTTAGCATTATTAGAACTTGCAACTTGGTGGGGGTTAGCATAGCAGCCAATTTCTTAATTTGTTCGCTTGAAAATATTTACTGAGCACAAGTGTGTGTTAGTGACTGTTCTGGGCACTGAAAGCGAGCCCATCTTTAGAGCACTGGGAAATATGCAATGAGCCCATACCTACGGCGTTCTCTGAGAGCGATAAGCGCCATTGAGAAAATAAGACACGTCAGTGTATTTGGAGTGAAGCGCTACTCTAGACAGGGTAATGGGAGGCTCCTCAGAGGACGTGGCGTTTGAACAGATACCAACTGATGAGAACCGTCCATCTGCGGGACAGTCACAGGGAAGCATACTCCAGCCAGAGGGGGCAGGAGCATGAGACTGAGGCAGGAGCACGTTTGGCTCATTCCGGGAACAGGAAGAAGATCCAGGAGTGTCCAGAGAGTGGCTGAGCATGGGGTCAGATGAGCCCAGAGAGGGGGACAGTGACTGAGCTGTGTAGGCCCTCGTGGGCCATAATAAGGAGTCTGGACTTTGAAGTCTGATGGAAAGCTGGTGGAAGGTTTCGAACGGAAGAGTAATGTGATTGGATTTGTGTTTTTAAAGCTTGCTTGGGCCACTGAGTGGAAAATGGATCTCTGCGGGCAAGGGCAGGAGCGGGAAGGAAGGCTGGGTAATCATCCAGGCAAGAGAAGCTGAGTGGATGGGACCTCAGTGAAAGAAACTGTGAGCGGTTATCCCTGGTAGAAAACCCTGGAAACCAAGGCTGAGGAGCTGGAATTTGGGGCGTGGTGAGACGTGGAGGGCATAACAAGGAGGCCCAAACAGAAAAACAGGCTGGTGACTGAGTCGTGATGCCCTGTATATGAGTTTCCTAGGGTGCCATAAGAAAGTGCCACAGACTGGATCACTTAAAAAAACAGAACTTTATTGTCTCACAGCCCAGGAGGCCAGGAGTGTGAGATCAAGATGTCAGCAGGGCCTCGCTCCCTGAGAAACCTTCAGGGGAGACGCCTTCCTGGCCTCTCTTCCACCTTTGGGTTTTGCCAGCCGTCCTTGGTGGCCCTTAACTTGTAGCTGCATCACTCCAGTCTCTGCCCCTGTCATCACATGGCCATCTTCTCCCTGTGTCTGCCTCTCCTCTTCTTAGAAGGACACCAATCATATTAGATTAGGGTCCACCCTGAGGGCCTCATCCTAACTTGATTACATCTGCAAAGACCCTATTTCCAAATAAGGGCTCACTTTAAGGTACTGGGAGTTTGGACTTCAGCGTATCTTTTGGGGGGACACAATTCAACCCATGAAATGTCACAGCAACCACAGGCAGGAAAAGAAGAGAAAGAGCCTCTCGCCCTCAGGATCGCCCACAGGCCCCCACTCGGAGTTCCTTCTCTGTTTTCATGTGGGATTTTTACCAGGGCAGTTGCCTGGTTTTCTAAACCAAAATAGATTAAAGCATCCAATTAGGAGGGGGAGAGAGGAACCGTGAAGCCTGCTAAAAAGGGAGGAAACAACTGGCCTGCGAGGGGAAGACAGAAACCTGTATAAGGAAGGCCACAAAGCTCACAGGCTGAACACTCTGGAGCTGTTGGGGCCAGAACAAAGACTCACACTACAAAACTCTTTGGATAACTGTTGTTTGGTTTTGTACCTAGGAAGAAGCTAAAAAGAAAAAGAAAAAGAAGTCTGAGACCACAACAGATGGTCCGAAGTCCTGGCTGATCAAGGCCCTCTTCAAAACTTTCTACATTGTGCTCCTGAAGTCATTCCTACTGAAGCTAGTTCATGACATCTTCCTGTTTCTGAATCCTCAGCTGCTGAAGTGAGTCCCCAAGCCTTGGGTTGTCCTTTCGGGGATACCTCTGCCACCTTCCTTTTTGCCCCTTATGTATGCAAGGCAGGAGCTTTTATTAAATTCCCGTTTTAAAAAATGCTCATCATTTTCTTCCACCTTATGGCATTGAGTTCATGAAGAGCACAGGCAGTTTTCAAGATCTAAGATAATATATCCTTTAGCTTCTCTCTTTCCCACATCCCTTTCTTCGGGGGGCCAGGCACTGGTTAAACAGAATTGCTCTGAATTGAGCCGTGTCCAAGAAGTGAGCAGCATACCCCGGAGAGTAACTAATGTCCCCTCCCCACAGTCGCAGCCTTCCATGGGAGGGTCAAGTTAATCATGACAGGATCTGCTGTGGTCTATGAAATGATCCACCTGCTCACTTTTGCTTTTCAGGCTTGTTTTGTCCAGAAATGAATCCGTTTGTCCCACACAGCCTCTTTTACCAGGGAGTAGGGGAAGACAGGGCCAAAGCATTGCAGTGGCAGCCAAGTGGAGCATTTGTTTCATGATCCATTCTCACAGCCATCGGTCATCAACCCTAAGCTGTTGCTGCAAGTCTCCAAGTAAAAGCAAGACTGTGGAGCTTAGGTCTTCCGACGGTGTTGGACAATTCTGGCCACTTTTGTTCACCTTCATTGTAAGGGCAGAGTAGCCAGCTGTGTACTAGGAGAGGGGGGAGTCATTGGAGGCTTCCTGTGTATAACTTACTTGGTTTTGCTCTGGCAGATTGGTGATCTCCTTTGCAAATGACCGTGACGCGTTTGTGTGGACTGGATATCTCTATGCAATCCTTTTCTTTTTTGTGGCTCTCATTCAGTCTATCTGCCTTCAGAATTATTTTCAGTTCTGCTTCAAGCTGGGTGTTAACATACGGACAACCATCATGGCGTCTGTGTATAAGAAGGTAAGCAGAATATGTCCGGTATCACTAACAAAAATCCCCTTAGTCAACATGAGCATTCATTTGAGGAAAATTTGATGAAAATTTTAACTAGTCTCAACACTTAATTTTGACTAGCCTTACAGCCTCCTTTAAGTATTTCTTTGGAAATTAAAATATGAAAAGTGTGTTTACAGACACAGGGTATGGGGGGGAGGAGGGAGAAGGCACACCCCAGGGAGAGGCTGGCAAGCTCCTCTGCTGCCCAAGGTCTGCCTTTCCACCTTGGCGGCTTGGATACTTGTTCATCTCTTCCTGTCTCTCTTGACCAGGTGAAAATGCCTTTTGGAAGAATGTAAAGTCATAAAAAAAAAAAAACCCACCAAAATTTAACCCAAATACTTTATGAAACCGAGCTCAGATTGCTGCTATATCCATCTCAAATTACAATTTTGCCAGGGCTCCATCTCCCCAGACCAGCTTTGTCCTAGCAACTTATTTTTCTAATCTTTAACAGCTATCCAAACCCTCCTCTGCCTGACTTCTTTTTTTTGATTTATAAATACATTCATTCTGATTACTGAGTTCTGCTGATTTGGGAGCTTTTGCATTTCCTTAAGATGATTTTTCTCAACTTCCCTCATATTGTGTTTTTGTTTGAGACAGGCTCTGTCCCCCCAACTAGAGTGCAGTGGCATCATCATAGCTATTGCAACCTCAAATCCCTGGGTTCAAGCTATACTCCTGCCTCCTAAGTAGCTGGAACCATAGGCATGCATCACCATGCCTAGCTAAGTTTCCCCTTTTATTGCTCCTCAGTGTTCTTGGCCTTGTCCATGGGTCCTAATTCCAATCTTTATCTTTAGGCACTGACCTTATCCAACTTGGCCAGGAAGCAGTATACCGTTGGAGAGACAGTGAACCTGATGTCTGTGGATGCCCAGAAGCTCATGGACGTGACCAATTTCATCCACATGCTGTGGTCAAGTTTTCTACAGATTCTCTTATCCATCTACTTCCTATGGAGAGAGTTGGGACCCTCAGTCTTAGCAGGTGTTGGGGTGATGGTGCTCCTCATCCCAGTTAATGCGATACTGACTACCAAGAACAGGAATATTCAGGTAAAGAAATAGAGTCACCTGGGGAATATATGCCCTCTTTAAAATCTAAACTCTATTGCTTACTCTGCTATAATTCTTGGTGGGAGTTTGGGCAAGGCAAAGCTGGTGGAAGACTTCTCACCATCCCAAATGTACTTGCCTTTCTCTACCCCTTTTCATCTTCTGACTGCTCTTAGAGTTTATATACTCTCCTCTGCATTCATGTTAGAGGAGAGACTGGAGAGGGAAGGGCTGCCCTGGAGACCCTGCACATTCTTCCATCCTGCTCTGCTGGGCTGCCCAGAGAACAGTGAATTTTGACCCTGCTTCTCCATCATAGCAATACAAATCATCCACACACAGCAGTCACATGAGCGACCCAGACGTTAAGCCCAAGTCCTGGCAATCACCCTGCCACCACCAGCTGGGAGAGCTCCGTGTAGACTCCTGCCAGAGTCATAGGTTGGGTGGGTGAAGTTGATGGTGTGTGTGACCGAGTCATTCATTTGTATTCATTTAGTTACAAATAATTGTTTTGAAAATATCCATTGCACATCTTACTTATATGAGAACACAGCAGGTCAATGTTGGTCAATGGTCAATGTTCCTGTTCTCATGGATCTTACATTCTACTTGCGGGAGGGGTGGAGGGACAGGCAATAAACAAAGAAGAAAAATAGAGCATAATAAGTATTACTCTGAGAATTAAACGGGG
Source organism: Microcebus murinus (assembly GCF_040939455.1). Lineage (NCBI taxonomy): Eukaryota > Metazoa > Chordata > Mammalia > Primates > Cheirogaleidae > Microcebus > Microcebus murinus. The sequence goes on along the minus strand of NC_134117.1, from coordinate 26,411,850 downwards.
CGATGTGATAGCAAGTGAGTGGGTGGTTATTGTCGATGTGGAGGCCAAGGAAGGCCCCTGTGTGGAGTGGATGTCTAAGCTGAGCACAGGATGACTCAAGCCTGACTGGGAAGGAGAAATCTTTGGGAGGAGCAGGGGAAGGGCAGCCTGGGAAGAGAGTACAGTCAGGCAAAGGCTGCGGGACAGAAGCAAGGTAGGCGAATTCGAGGATCAGAGAGGAGACAGGTGTAGCAGGAGCAGAGTGGGCAAAGAGGAGGGTGGAGAGCGATGAACGCCAGTACTGGGCACCTCAAGTTCTTACTAAGTAAGTATTCACAAGTATCACCGAGGCCTGGCGTCTGCAGCAAACGGGGACACTCTCTCGTGGAAGTGTGTTTTGATTTTGTTTTGCTTTTTTCCTGGCAGGTAAAAAATATGAAGAATAAAGACAAACGTTTAAAGATCATGAATGAGATTCTCAGTGGAATCAAGGTGAGAAGCTGAGCGTAGGTGGCCCTCAGTGTGCAATGACGGAAGTGGCGGATTTCTCAGCCTTAGTGAGAGGTCATGAATTCCTGCTTCTGGGCCTCTTGTGTCTCACAGGACGCCTGCTTCATCTTCTGCTCCCCCTCTCAGGTCCCCCTCTTTGAACCTTCATTTCTATTTATTTACCCTAAGTGCAAGGTTTTTCTTTGTTTGTTTTTTTGGGTTTTTTACATTTTACTGTAGAAATTTTTAAACATGCACAAAAGTAGAATGATATAACAAACCCTGTGGGCTTACCACCCAGCTCCAGCAATGATCAGCATGACCTAACTAGTTTCATCTGTAAACCTACTTCCCACTTCACACCTGGTAGATGATTTTAAAGCAAATTGCAGGTATCCTGTCATTTCATTCGTAAATACTTTGTATGTATCTCTAAAAGAGGAACTTCCTTTGTTAATATAATCACAATATCATTATCACACCTAAAAAAAAATTAACAATCATTCTTTGATACCATCAAATTTCTCCAGTTGCCTTATACATGCCTTTTTTGTTTTTACTGATAGTTAGTTTAAATAAGGAACACCCAAAATATCCATGCATGGCATTTAGTTGATAATGTTTTTAATCTACCCCCATGTCTCTCTCTCTCAGTCATATTGAAGCAACCAGGTTATTTGTCTTGTTTCCCGTATTTCTTGGAAGTTGGTAGTTAGATCTAAAGGCTTGATTATATATATTTACATTTGGGGTTTTTAGCTGGGGGAGGGGCACAAGGTAACTTTCAAACGGTGCTGTGTGCTTCCAATCAGCAGCGATGATGACTATTCAGTGGGTCTGGGTGTTCTCAGCCTGATTTTCCCTTATAAAGTTTGCTGCCGTTCTTTCTCCTATGCCTTACATGTAGACATGAGACTGGCAACAAAGAGGTGATCAAGGGAGGGTGGTAAGCTAGTGAGCGAGGCTTCATCTGTGTTTACAGCCGCTCCACATGTCTTGCGTCACCAGCTGAGCTCTGCCTCCTCCCCATCCCCACCCTCCCATCCCCCGCCATCCGTGGAAAAATTGTCTTCCATGAAACCAGTCCCTGGTGCCAAAAAGGTTGGGGACCGCTGACCTAGAGCAGTGGTTTGTGACCCTAGCACATCAGGATCACCTGAGAAGCTTGTACAGGCCATTGTGGCTGAGGCCCTACTTTTAGACCATTTAAACTGGACTCTCTGGAGGCAAGGCCCAGACATCTGTATTTTTTAAAAATCTTCCTAGGTGATCCTAAGGTGTGCTAAGGTTGAAAACCACTGTCATATAAAGTTTATGATCATTGCCTAGATTTATTGTTTCATTAGGAATTTCAAAAGGCTGATATTTAGTCCTATTATTCCATTGGCATTGATTAGCTGGAATTCTATAATTGATCAGTCAGTTGGTTACCCTAAAATGAAGTTTGTACTTCTTTGCCTTTACTTACCGGTTTCCAAAATAATGCATTTCATCCTCCAGAGGTGACCAATAAATTTTTCTAAAAAGAAATATTGTTTTGAATTAATGGATTTTATCCTAAGCTTCTTGAAAATGAAACAGGGGGCCCTTTTAACTCCCTGTTATTTCTGCACACAGAGCTCTGATATGTCTTTCTGTTAATGAGGCAAAATTAAAAGATAAGTCTGGTTTTGAATTTCAGTTTGCTATTTTGATGACTTTGGGCAAGTTACCTAGCCTCTTTCAGCTTATTTTCTTATATTTAAATGGAGACAATAATTCTTCAAAAGTAGAGTGACTAACTCATCTTGATTTGCCCAGAACCTTTCAGGTTTTAGCAGTTAAAGGCCTATGTCCTGGGCAACCCCCAATGCCAGGAAAATTGGGATAGTTGCTCACACTAAGATTGTTATAAAGATTAAGTGAGGCCTGGCACAGAGGCTCACACCTGTAATCCTAGCACTTTCAGAGGCCGAGGAGGGAGGGTAGCTTGAGCTTAGGAATTCGAAACCAGCCTGGGCAGTATAGTGGGATCCCATCTCTACAAAAAAATAAATATTAGCTGAGTGTGGTGGTGCACACCTGCACTCCCAGCTACTCAGGAGCCTGAGACAGGAGATCTCTTGAGCTCAGGAGTTCAAGGCTGCAGTGAACTATGATCATGCCACTGCACTCTAGCCTGAGCAACAAGAGGAAAATCCTGTTTATAAAAAAAAAGTAAAGAAGTGAGATAATGTATCTACAATATTTTGTACTTTATGCATAATAAGTTGTCAACAAATGCAAGTTACCATTCTGTAATCATGCTTTATAATCTGGATTTCCAACCCCCAAAGTGTGAAACATATCCACCTGAAACATAGGTGGATCAGATATACCTGGGACCCTTTGGGGGCACCAATGTGAGCTTTGTTCTTTTCTAACTTATTAGATTCTGAAATATTTTGCCTGGGAACCTTCATTCAAAGACCAAGTCCACAACCTTCGGAAGAAGGAGCTCAAGAACTTGCTGATCTTTGGTCGGATACAGGCTGTGATAACATTCCTCTTATACTTAGCTCCGGTCCTGGTGAGTAGCTGAGGAGTCAGCAGGCTTGGTATCTTTTTGGATGGGAGTCAGCTTCCTGAAGAGGAAGTTCTATTTTTGATAGACTACATAGCACCTCTAGGCCTGACCCCCAAATCCAGGGAACTTAGTCTCCTTCCTTGACTTCCCTGTGCTGCTATTCCTACTTAGTACCTGCTAACTCTAGTTTTACCCTTGTGTACTGGTTGGTGCTTCTGGCAGCCTGGAGCAAGTTTTAGGATGGACAGCATGAATGTGATATCCAAGAATGATTTGCACAGGGGGGCTTCTTGTCTTATTGGGGGAGATGGTATAGGTCTATAGGAGAAGGAACACTGATGTAGGAGCCAGAAGACCCCAGCTCTGGTCCTAATAATTCATTAATTGACTTCATGACCTTGGGTAAGGTATTTCTTCCTCTTCTGGGCTCAGTTTTCTCACCTGTAACATGAGGAAATTAGGATAATCCTCAAGCTCCCACAACTCTGATATACTGTGTTCCTAAAACTTAGTGCAGGCTGCTTAGTCCCTTTTAGGCATGCATTGCTCATGACCTTGCTCTTTCCAGGTGTCTGTGGTCACGTTTTCTGTTTATGTCCTGGTGGATAGCAACAATGTGTTGGATGCACAGAAAGCTTTCACCTCCATCACCCTCTTCAACATCCTGCGCTTTCCCCTGACTGTCCTTCCCATGGTGATCTCCTCTATGCTCCAGGTAGGTTAGAACTCTTACTGCCAACTGTCTTTCTCTGGTCAAACGCCTTAGAGTCCAGAATGACTGGCCTATCACATTCCATGTCTAGCTTCTGCTGGTGAACTTTCAATTAGAGAGCTCTGTCTGGTTTCTGGAGACCAGTGGTTTGATTTTAGTAAAATCATGAGCTCTCTGAGTCCCAGCTTATCTGACTATAAAATGAGGATAATCATACCAGTCTCATCTACTTCACAGGGAGACAATCTTGTGAATGCATTTAATGAGATTATTATGCTTAGCCTTGGTGCTGGGAACATTTCTAAGCCTGTTTCCCAGCTCAGTTTCTCCCATATTTTTCCAAAGTTCTTGAGGTGTTGATATAGCATTAGGCAAATATGGCACAAAGGGAAAGAAAGACCTTTTGTTTGCATGAACACATGTGGTGGTCAAACCAAATAAAAATTGGGAGGCTTAAGCTGTCAGAAAATGAGTTTGGCATTTAGGAGGGCTTGGATGGGCCAGAGGGAATGTCTGGGTTCTGAACATGAGCACTGTTACTGAGATGGGCCAAGTACCAGATCTCAGGAGGGAGTTCACAGGGCAGGTGGCAGACTGATGACAGGGCCAGAATGATAGAGGTGGAGTGTAGTGACCTGCATTCATCCCAGAGATGTCTGGCTTTAGACAGCTCAGGCCGTAGGAAGGACTAGGGTTGAGGAGAAGGCAGCCTCCCTGTCCTGGAGGGTGTGAAGAAAAGCTGACAGATTTGGCAGATAAGGAAAAAAACACGCTCATTTTAGGCACAGCTTATTATATAGATAGCAAAAACAAGATTGGCAAAGGTGTCAGCTCCCAGCATTCCTTGCCACCCAGGATGACACTGAACCAAAAGGGGTCAGACAATAATGCAAAATGGGGTTGGGTATGGTGGCTCACACCTGTAATCCTAGCACTCTGGGAGGCCGAGGTGGGAGGATCGCTCAAGGTCAGGAGTTCGAGACCAGCCTGAGCAAGAGCAAGATCCCATCTCTACTAAAAAATAGAAAGAAATTAGCTGGACAACTAAAAATATATAGAAAAAATTAGCCAGGCATGGTGGTGCATGCCTGTAGTCCCAGCTACTTGGGAGGCTGAGGCAGAAGGATTGCTTGAGCCCCAGAGTTTGAGGTTGCTGTGAGCTAGGCTGACGCCACAGCACTCTAACGCAGGCAACAGAGCCAGTCTCTGTCTCAAAAATAATAATAATAATAATAATGATAATGCCAAATTATTAGGCAGTGGGGCCCTCTGTTTCTGAGGAGCTCATGCATGTAGCAAGTAAGCAGTGTTATAGCTTGCAGTTGTACCCTAAGGAGGGAACAGGCAGAAACCCTAACACTTTGTCAGAGCATGGGTGGCAATGAGAAATCGTCTCATGACAGCCTTCCTAGCATATAGAGAGGCAGGTGAGAAACACCCCTTGTAGAAGCTCCTCAAAATCCTCCCAAGTTCTCATGTTCCAGGGGCACCATGGAACATTTAGGCCAGCTGCAATTTAAGCTATGTAGCCTTTGTGGAAATGTGCAAGGTCACCATGAAGCCATGGTTAATTCCTGTACATGGTTAATTCCTAGTTGAGATATTGGATGGGTTATCAAGGCATAGACGCTGTTAAATAAGAGCAAGCCAGGGGCCCACTTACCAGAACCAAACAGAAGTTATGAGTTTTTTTTTTTTTTTTTTTTGTCTAGGAAGGCAAGAGACAGTTTCTGGAACTGGAGTCAAAGCTTGGAGAGAGATAGACATAAAATAGAATTGAAGTCCATGAGTCTTCTGAAGGGCTGAAATGGAGTATCTATTTCCATCTATTCATGGTGGATGGCTCCCAGGCCCGAGTCTGTGGTGGGGGTTAGGAGGTTGCAACTGTGGCAAATGGCAAATCGCGGGCTGATGACAAAGACAAACTCTTCTCCTTGCTTGTGCTTGTCTCTAAGTTTTTTAAACTTGAGATCTTTTGTGTCCTTCTCTAGGCCAGTGTTTCCACAGATCGGCTAGAGAAGTACTTGGGAGGGGATGACTTGGACACATCTGCCATTCGACATGACTGCAATTTCGGTAAATCAATTTGGATGTTGCTTCCCAAACTCATTCACAGTGCCAGCACCAGAATTTTGACATATAAGGGCTTAGCCGGAGCAAACTGACTGAAAGGGAGAGCTAGGGGATTTGTCTCCGGCCTGTGCTTGCATAATAAGCATACTGTTTGTACTTATGTTTACTCTTAGAGCAGATTGCTTAACTAGATTGCTAAGCAAAGCTGGGCCGGCTGTTCTGAGGATAAGCAGGAAATCCCGCAAAGGATCCAGAAAAAAGAAGGCAGGAGGGAGCCAAGTGTGTGGGATTGGGAAGGCAGCCTGGAGTGAAAGAATACATAGGTTCTGAAGGTTCAAGGATTGGGGGCCATCCATGGCCAAAGTGAGCAGTGGGTCTGGAATCCATGATGGGGAGGATTTATAAGGATATGTAAGGAGGTGGAATTCATACAAGGGACTAGGTAACAGAGGTCCTAAGAATGTACCCAGAGCTTCTGTGGGTCAAGAAGCTGGGCCACCAACAGGCTTGGGACTCCTGAATCAAAAAGGACTTCGTAGGAAGGCCACTTCTGGTCTCATCTGGGGAGCTTCCATTTGCCTCCGGGTAGTGCAGGAGCCAGCACTGACAGAGGCAGTGCCAGGAGCTGATGGAGGAAGCAGAGAAGGGCACGCGAGGGCTGAGAAAGGGCAGACAGACACTCGGAGACCTTCGCCTGATTAAAAGAGGGGGCCTTTTTCTCAACAGACAAAGCTATACAGTTTTCTGAGGCCACCTTTACCTGGGAACATGATTTGGAAGCTGCAGTCCGAGAGTGAGTTGCCTTCCTTTCACCCTGTTATTCTTTATCCTCCTTGTCCTGTTCTCAGAAAATTCCACATAATGGAATACGTGGGGAAACAAGCTATGTACACGTGTTCAGTTAGATATAAGTACAAGCTGAACCTCTGGAGAGATGGGCTGAGAACCAAGATATCAAACCTCTTTCCGCATAACTGCACTTGTCACCCTGCTTTCCTACTGTGGAACTATGAATGTCCAGCTGGGAACTCATCAAGACATTTGTTCTCCAGAGTGTGGCTGGAGGCAGTGCAAGGTTGGCAGGTGGCCCAGGTCTCTGGGTATGGTACAGGATACACACAAGAACCTGAACTCAATATAAGCTCATTGATTCATTTAAGAATAGTAAGCAGGGACATTCCACTCTGACTTCTTTCCCCAGACTGGACAATGGGAGCTGCCTTTATAAGATTCAGCTTCAGATCTGGAGTTTCACATCAAAATACCCATCCCCACACCCCAACCTGAAGGCCCACACACCTCTGTCATGCAGGTGTGCTGCCCTAAGCCAGCCCCTCTTGCCACGCAGCTACATGTAGTGTGTCTCTTAAGCCCTGTGTGTAACACTACACCCACCTCATCCACTGAGCACAGCACAGAGGGCACCCTGAGCAGGCCATTATCTTTCTTTCTTCACAACTGAGCACCCCTCATTGTCTCCCTGATACACCCATGACTTCTCACCCTTCTCTCCTGTTTTCACAGCCTTTAACATGGCCTCTGGAGCTAGCCTTAGGAGGAGTCAGGGCAGGAACCCTGCTCTGAACACCCCTAAGCCAAAAGCTTCCCTTTCCAAAGAAGGAACTGGATAGAGCTTCCACTTTACTTCTATAAGTCTGTAAGAGATTCAGCTGAATGGGCATGGTCAAAAGGCTATGACCAGGTTCCTGATGTTCCTAATGTTCTGTGGACTCAAATATTAGGGCTGGCACACAGAGCTCCCAGGAATCTAGCCCACTGTGGGCCCCTCCCCAGCCAGACACAGTCAGATCTTCAGGAGAGGGGCCAAAGAACCTGCTTTCAGTGTTCCAGTTGACTCATTAGGTAGTTAAATTTGGAAATCATTGATCTATTCTAACCTCACTAGTTTAGAAACAAGGGTCCTTAATCCAAATGACATGACCTTCTAAGATCACACGGCCCAGCAGTGGCAGAGTTGGGACTTGAACCAAGTCAAGTCTCCAGGCTCCCACTAGGGTCTTGTTCAATGTACCACATTGATTCTAGGAGAATTTTACCATTGGAAACCCACATTTGGCACAACAGCCTATAGATGAGTTGGATAAATTAGGGCTCTTTCTCTAGCCTTTTTTCAAAAAATCATAAGGGAAGCACATTTGGGGCTTGTATATCTGAGGCAACTTTTCTAATCTTGAAGGAAAATCTAATACCAGACTTCATGGAGAGTCAAAGAAGAGCCTTGAACTACTCCTGAATACCCGCCTGCTGCCATTGCCTTCAGTACACTTCTCTCTTTCAGTGTGAGCCTGGACATTCTGCCAGGCCAGCTGGTGGCTGTGGTGGGCACTGTGGGCTCTGGAAAATCCTCCTTGATGTCAGCGATGCTGGGAGAAATGGAAAACGTCCACGGGCACATTACCATCAAGGTGAGGGGAAATGCCAGTGGGGAAGACTTCTGACCTTCCAAAGTGGGCCACTTAGCGCCTTTTCCTCACTTGGGAGTAGGCACTGAGGACAAGTAGGTGAGGCCTTGGAAACATCTGGTAGATTTGTGAACTGTAGATTCTCTACTCCTCCCCACACTTACATAGTGAGACCCTGGGGTTAGGGTCTAGGAATCTGCATTTTTCATGAACTCTCCAGGTGGTTCTCATATGCATACTAAAGTGTAAAAACTGTTTACTGCAGAGACCTTCCTGTAAAGTATAAGCATTTCTGCTCTATCTATGCATATGTTTCTGAAAACCTCACATTCTACAAAACTGTGCAATAAAAATAACAGGGCCTAGGGAAAAAGAGTTGTAACAGATCACTAAAAACTTATATAACTTGTAACCAAAGTACCAACAAAAGCAATACCAACAGTAACAACAACATCAAGAACAATAAAAACAGTAGTGATGTAAAATCAACCCTGGCATTTGCACCCAACCATCACAATTAGTCTTGGTCCTCTTACTTCTTCCTTTCAGAGCTAGATCTTTGATAGCATTTGCTTCCAATATAAAAATCTGATGTAGTGTTGATTTGATCAATTATGATTTTTTTTAACACGGAGGAAAATATTTTCATGGACATCTTCATCAGCACTTCAAACTTTTCCTGAGAGCCAAATTTAGGGAAAATTATAATTATTTTTGAATCATTAAACCAGCCACTACTTATATCAAAAAGAAGCATGTCTATAGATCTTCAGCTTTTTTCTTAAGATCTGCATATATTACTAAAACTTTCTTTTTAATTATGAGGAAGCTTCCCGTGATTGCTTTATATTGACCCACTTGGAAAATTTTAAGAACTATCTTCTCTTCCACAATATATTGATTTCATTCCCTGATTTACCAATCACTAAAGGGCTAAGTTGCATTTAAAAATATATGCATATAGCAAAACAGATCTACAAATTTATCTCTGTCTCTTAATTCCTTTGAGGAAGGTTTTTCTTGCTACTTAATAACTGAGTTCTGCAAGCACAGGCATTTGTCAGTCTCCATCTCTCTTTGGATATGATCTGTTTCATGTATTACCCTGACATTCTAATTTTAACCTCTTAATTCTTCCTAATATGTCATCTACACCATTTCTCTTATCAGTGTTAGCACTCTGTTGGTCCTAGTAAACTAGGACAGTCAAACTTGGGTTTGACTAAAACCTTGTTCTAGAAGCAGCACGTGCATTCATCTTCTGATTTTTAGGATTGTGGCTAGAAAGTGATAGTCACACACACAAAAAAGAGAACTTTAAACGGTGAATAGGACATTGGCTCTTTATCCTTGGTCAGTGCAACATTGTAATGTGCTTATAAAGTGCTTGTAAAGTACAAATACAAGCACATTAATAAATATCAGATCCTCAGTTATCCTGACATACAGTTCTTCAAATCTAAGATCCATTTGTTCCTCCTCCCTCCAGCCACCCCATCCTTCAATCCTGCATTTCTGGAGACACAACTGTAATGTGGTCTGATCCTTTTCCTTCCAGGGTACTATTGCCTATGTCCCACAGCAGTCTTGGATTCAGAATGGCACCATAAAGGACAACATCCTTTTTGGATCAGAGTTGAATGAAAAGAGGTACCAGCAAGTTCTGGAGGCCTGTGCTCTCCTCCCAGACTTGGAAATGTTGCCTGGAGGAGATCTGGCTGAAATTGGAGAGAAGGTACTGGGGATAACAAGAGATCTTGAAGGGTAAAGAAATATTGAAAGAGAAAAAGTGAGGACAATGGTACAGAAGTACATGGGAGTGAAATAGAAGACCAATTTAGGTAGTCATGTTTGGAACAGACATGTGTTTGCACTAACTGGCCACAGTTTTCTGTGGAAATAATTCAGAAGTTTTAAGCTTTGTACCTGGAAAGAAATATAGGAATTATGCAATTTAAATCAAAGATGATGAAGCAAAGGACCCGAGAGGCTAAGTTAATAGCACCTGGCCCAAGGTTGATCTCACAGTGGGCAGGGCAGAAGTGGGGCCAAAGCCTAGGCATCCTGATACAACTTCTGTAGACCAGTGAGGCCAGAGGAGGATTCTACTAATCTGCTTCAAACACTCATACATTTATTGTGAATTATTTTCTCATGTTTTTAAATGCCTTTCTTAAAAAAGACTTCTAATGACTATATTGTATTTATTGCATAGATATAACATAATTTATTTGGAAATCTCTAAATAAAGATCCTACGTATTTAGACTGTTTTCATCCTTCCTCCCCATTGCTAAAAATGAATATAGCAATCTTTTGGGGACAAGAATCTTGACATGGTAGAAGATTAGTGTAGATACAGCCCCTGAGTGATTTTGTTCATTAATTCAGCATGTATCTATTGAGTACCTGTTATGTGACAGACACTATTTTAAGTGCTGGAGTTATATCCTTGAGAAAAAGAGAGAAAACGTCTGCCCTGGTACAGCTTTACATTCTTACGGAGTGAGAAACAACAAAGATATTAAATAAGTAAATTATATGATAGGAAATTGTAAGTTGGGCGTATCTTTAATTATGGAGCCTTAAGTTATTTATTCGAATGTAAGTTATTTATTTGTAAGAGTTTTAAGCCTTTGACAATTTATTGAGGCAAATTTCTTCCTTTTACTTCCTCTTTATTAGAGTCTGCAAAGGTGAGACTAGGTAATCGTGCTTAATAGAAATTATTTTCCTCTTTAGGGTATAAATCTCAGCGGGGGCCAGAAGCAGCGGATCAGCCTGGCCAGAGCTACCTATCAAAATTCAGATATCTATCTTCTGGATGATCCTCTGTCTGCTGTGGATGCTCATGTGGGAAAACATATTTTTAATAAGGTCTTGGGCCCTAATGGCCTATTGAAAGGCAAGGTGAGAAATCCTTTAAAATGATGAAGACATGAGCATGGGGGTGGGAGGGCGAGGTGGGGACCACACACATCCCTCAGGACAGCTGTGGAAGCAAAGTCCCTTATTCACATGCTACCTGGGCTCCTTAGGAGACACCAGGTCAGACTAGTCTCCTAGGAGACGACCTCATGGAGACTCCTGTCGTGAGGTCATGGCTCGTGCAGGAACTGGCCAATTTGACACCTATTCTGTAGCTCTGACATTGAGATTTTTAGGATGATCACTTATGATAAAAAGCACTTTGGGACCTGTGGTTATAATAAGAAATATACTTGGTTTTTGTCTCCAGTTCCTGCACAGGCTCCTAAAACTCTTGGAATTTCCTGAGTGATGGGAGTGTCTTTTGTTATTTATAATGAGACCCTTTGGATCACAACTGAGTTTATGCTAATGAGATGACTAGACAGTCTCAGTGTGGGGCTGAAAGACCAAGTGATTAGAGGGTTGGAACCTTCAGCCCTATCTAGCCTATCTCTAGGTAGGGAAGGGGACTGGAGGCTGAGTTATAAAAACCCTTGAACAATGAGATTTGGCAAGCTTCCAGGATGGTGAACACAGCAAGGTGCTGGGAGGTGGTGCAGGTGGAGAGGGCGTGGTAGCTCCCTACCTCCCCTTGCCTTACCTACCCTGTGCATCTGTCTCTTCCTTGGCTGTTCCTGAGCTGTGTCCTTTACAGTAACCTGTAGACACAAGGGAAGTGTTTCCCTGAGATCTGTGAGCCATTCTAGCAAATTATGGAACCTGACAGGGGGGTCGTGGAAACCCCCACATTTATAGCCAGCTGGTCAGAAGTATGGGCAACCCTAGACTTGCTGCTGGCATCTGAAGTGGGGGCAGTCTGATGGGACTGAGCCCTTAAGGTCTGGGGTCTGCAGTAATTCCAGGTAGTTAGTTTCAGAATTGAATTGAATTGTTGGACACCTAACGGGTGTCACAGAATTGACTGGTGTCAGAAAACACTCCAGAGGACCCAACAATTCACCTTGCTGGTGGGACACAGGTCATCTTGCAGATATTAGAGCTATGTTCTAAGAAGACACTTTCCTTGGAACCCTTGCAGGATATGAGAAAACTAGGCCTGGACAGGGTGATTCAATCTGAACATAGAGATAATACCTAATGCTTACTTAGTATTCAGTATGTCCCAGGCCTGTGCTAAGCATTTTAGCTGCATAATCCCATTTGATTCTCGCAATGCCTCTGTCAGATGGTATAGGTAAAGTGGCCAGAGCAAGTCACTAGAGCTGGTTGTAGGTGGAGAATAAGCTTCCCTTACCATGGGCAAATTGTTGTGCTTGTCCTGATACAGCAGGCTGAGTCAGAGAGGGGCTGATAGAGCCCCTGTCAATAACAGCATTTCTCTTGGCACTGAGCAGTGAGACCCCAACTGAATTTGGCCTGTTCCTTCAAGATATCTTGAGCACTGGTAATCAGAGGATGGCAGAGTTGATGAGACCTGGGATGCTGTCCCCTGTCCCCTGAAGCTGTCCCCTGAAGTCCTTTGCCTGATCAGCAGGAACTCACTCTCCATCCTGTTCCTGGTCCTGGCTTTGGTCCTCAAGGCCTTTTCGGTTTCACTCATTCATGAACTTGAATACCCACCCTGTTCTGGGTTCGTTGCAAAGAATGGGCATGCATAGGTGGAAAAGTCTAGTCCTTGCTCTCAAGTAACTTAAAGTCTAATAGGAAGACATACAGAAAAGCAAATAATAATATTAGAATACAGGAGCTATTTTAATAGTAGTCTATACACACTATGGTAGAAACTTTGGAGGAATGCCTAAGTCTTGCATGGTGCTGAGGAAATGTACCAGAAGAGTTGGCTTTGAACTGATACTTTTTTTTTTGTTTTGAACTGATACTTAAGAGATGAACATTTCCTAGATATTCCAGATAAGAGGGGCCTAGTGTCTCTGGCACTGTGAGCAAAGGCAGTGGGCTTAGGTTCTGTCTCCAGAAGCCCATCTCAAGCCCACAGTCCCCAACTGAACCTCATTACTGACCCGTAAGTGTTTGTCTTTGAGTGGAGCTCCTGTCTCAGGAGTAGGTAGACAGGAATACAGGGGATGCCAAGTTTCTGACACCAGGGAGAAACATTCTCATCCCAAGATGTTTCTAACACGCGGAAAGAATCTGGGCAGGTCATGTTCATTCAATCAAGTGAAAGGGGCAGTTAGCTCGCTATTTAGTGAGTTTTGTATACATTTGTCATATTTATGGGCTTTGATCTCAGATGATATTCCTAAGCTCAGCCATTGGCTACCCAGGAATGTGGAGGAGAATGTGTGCAGGGCAAACCTCATCGTCACTACAGGAAAATAACTGAGTGGATCTGCGGTGATGAGGGCCTCATCTCACACATAGAGTGGGGTTTTGAGATGAGGTTCTGGGAAGGAAAAGAAGTAAAATAGGCCAAGTGCTCAGGGTCACATTTTGAAGCAAAGCCCCAGAGTGAACTAACATGCCTGTTTTCCTCTTTTGAGTGAGCCAAGGAAGAGGGTGGACATAGGGTAGTTAACACAACTTACTGTTATTTTTACAGACTCGAGTCTTGGTTACACATAGCATTCACTTTCTTCCTCAAGTGGATGAGATTGTGGTTCTGGGGAATGGCACCATGTTGGAGAAAGGATCCTACAGTGCTCTGTTGGCAAAGAAAGGAGTGTTTGCTAAGAATCTAAAGACATTCCTAAAACATGCGAATCCTGAAGGAGAAGCCACAGGTATGTAAGGAGGGTTGGAACAGGATAGAACTTGGGGCATGGGTGGAAATGGTAAACCCACGTCTGCCTCCTTGAATTGTTCAGTATCCAGTGAACTAGACTTGGAAATGAATAATTCAGAGATTCAAACTCTGCCTTCCGTGTTCTGTGTCTCTATAAAGAAACACAGAAATTGAAACTCTCTGCCTGAGCCACACTGGTGGCTCCTCTTGTTCATCTGGTGTCTGACATGCAATCAAAGAACACCTTTTAGAAGGGTGCGCCTGAAGGTTTGGGTTAGGAACCCTGTGGGAGGAGCACCAGAGTCACAGGTCCCTCTTTCAGGAACGCCATGCTTCTGTTGACTCTAGTCACACGTGACCCCTCAACTACTTCAAATCCATTAAAACTAGTTCCTGGAAAGTTGGCATCAATAGTGTACTCTAAATTCTTGGTAAGTCCTAAGAAAGGAATCTTGATAAATATACTGAAAACCACTGGGTGTTTGAACCAAAAAAAAAAAATCATGACAGTTGCACAGTCTCACAGTATACCATAGGAATAGACCTTAATGTCACCACCTTGGATTCACCAGTTAGCTCCAGTCAACATGGAGCCCTGTTTACTGTGGCCCTTTCTAAGGACCTGCCAGCAAGAGTCTTGTGCATAGACACACGGTTAGCAGCTTCAGGTGGTGGTCACCAGCAGGAGGTCAGGACATTCAGGAGGGTGCAGGGACATTCCAGAAACAGAGTGGAAGCATATTTAAAACCACACTGGGAGCACAAAAGTGTGAAAGAAAAGTCTATACTGGAAGTCTGCAAGCTTTGGCAGGACAGGGCAGGAAGGAAAAACAGGACAATATGGGTGATACAGACTGGGAGCCAGGCCCGGAGGGTGGGGCAGGGGGATCAGGGATCGGCAGAAGGAAAGGAATCAAAGCTTTTTACCAGCCTTTATTTGCTCTAGGTACTGGCCTGGAAAAACCAAAAAGCACCTTCCTGGAATGGGATGTGAAGTTCCCAAGCAAAGGACAATGTCTAATCCTAGATCTTCTGAGTCATTGCTCAGCCAAGCACATCACAAAACCTGGCAGTTTTCTTATGCTAATTCTTCTTTTTTTTTTTTTTTTTTTTCATTTGAGACAGAGTCTCAGTCTGTTGCCTGGACTACAGTGCCATGGCGTCAGCCTAGCTCACAGCAACCTGAAAGTCCTAGGCTCAAGCAATCCTGCCTCAGCCTCCCGAGTAGCTGGGACTACAGGCATGCGCCACCATGCCCGGCTAATTTTTTATATATATACTTTTAGTTGTCCAGCTAATTTCTTTCTATTTATAGTAGAGACGGGATCTCGCTCTTGCTGAGGCTGGTCTCAAATTTCTGACTTCAAGTGATCCTCCCACCTCAGCCTCCCAGAATGCTAGGATTACAGGTGTGAGCCACCACGCCCAGCCCTTCTTATGCTAATTCTAAACACTTTTTTTCTGATTTGCTTGGATCTGAGTTTCAGGATTCTGTTATAAACCTCCACAGGTGGATGGCCCCTTTCGAAGAATCCTATCTTTTGTGTACAAAGGATAGTTTGCAACCCAGCCCAGTAAGCCTTTGTTCTGGTGAACATTGAGAGGACATTTCTGAGAAGTTTTGTAAGCCCCAGAGCTGAGCTCTGTGTTGTGTTGTGGAATTTGGTGGGATCAAGAGAAGGGCAGGAGGGCGAGGTGAGCTGCCTTGACATTGGTTCCGTGTATTAGCTGCTGTAACAAAGCACCCAAACTGGACGGCTTCAACAGGAGAAATTTATTGTCTCACACTTCTGGAGGCCAGAAGGGCAAGATGAAGGTGTCAGAAGGATTGGTTCCGTCCTAAGGTGCTAGGCCAGGATCTGTTCGAGGCCTCTCTGCTAGTTTCTGGTGTTTTCTGGCAGTCTTTGTTGCTACTATTTGTGGTGGTTGTTCCTCACGTTTGTTTAGTTTTCTGAATGAATTCTGTGAAGTCTCTGTTCTTTGTCATGCATGGCCACTGAAGTCTCTGCTTGGTTGCCTTAGCGGTCAGCTAATGATCGGATAGACGTGTCCGTAAGTGCTTGGAACAGTAAGTCTCAGTCTTTGCCAAGAGGCTCTGTGGCAGGGGTGAGGGGGTGAGGGGGTGAGAGGGCAGAGAGTATGCCTTCAACAATCCAGAAATTTACATCCCTGCCTTCGCCTTTGCTTCCGGCTTATACAGAGCCACATGGTCAGCCGGAAGTGAGAGATTAGGGCCTTCTCCAGTCTTTTCTGGGCTCATGCCTAGCCCTCCACATGCGTGTGGCATTCTAGATTTCCAGGAATTTATCAGAGTTATCAAAGCCTCCTGTGGCCATCTTATTTTCCAGCTTTTCCTTTGAAGTTTTTGGTTGGCTTATGACTTGCCTCAACTGTTATCACCACCTCAGGCAGCTGTGATATTGCACGACCGCTGCTGATGGTTTGCGCTAGCTCCAGGTTAGGCCAAACAGAACAGGCCCTGTGGATGGGCTTTTCCAGGGACTTCCAGACTGCTGAGGTTATGGCAATTCTCTAGGAATGGGGCTTGGGGAAAATTGCAAACCCACTCTCCCTGCTCCAGTGGCTTCTAGGCTGCTGGTTTTCCTGGCTACAGCTGGTTTACATGGCTACTGGCACAAAATTATCAAATTATCAAATTTGATAATTTTTTGCCAGTATTCTCATTTCTTTTATGGAGAAGTGGATCTCTGGAGGTCCCTATTCTGCCATTCCCACTGATGTCCCATCTCATTTTGCATTTTATTATTTTATTTTCAAGAGATGTCTCATAAATGCTTTTAATTATAAATTCATTAAATTATTTGAACTTCATGATGAGCATTTTTGATTTACAATCACCTCTTTAGTCAGTTCTGGGAATGGTGACTCTTCTGTCTCCCGTAATCCTTAAAAGTTCTTTCATGCTCCAAAGGAACTTAGAAGTTTCTGGGACTGCTCTTCTCCTTTTTGACCATTTTATCTTCCTGTGGAATAGGAACCCATCTCTTCTTTATCCTGGTATTTCTCAATAAGAAGATGTACTCACAACTAATATTTATGGAGTAAAATAGCCCAGCCTGTGTGTGCACCCGGCGTCCCTTGCTGAAGCTAGCGAGATGAGAGAAGGCTTCTCTGTTTGTTGGGCCGTTCGCGCTCTATGCAGCTATTTCCCTGACCTCTCCTGTGCCTCCCTAGTTAATGATGGCAGTGAAGGAGAAGAAGATGATGACTATGGGCTAATATCCAGTGTGGAAGAAATCCCTGAAGATGCGGCCTCCTTGACCATGAAAAGAGAGAACAGCTTTCGTCGAACACTTAGCCTCAGGTTGGTCGCCTGTTCAGCTGGCATTCCCCATCACTTCCACGTTTCTACTTGATCTTGATCTTTTTCCCCATAGGCTTTTCCTGAGAGAGTGGGCATCTTGGACACGCCCAGCTCCTCCTTTGGTTCCTTGTATGGATAAGGGGAAGGGTTGGGGTTGTGTCAGTTTCCCGTGGCCATCTGCCCCGAAATGTGCTTCGATGCCAGCTGAGTGGTTGTGACATTCACTTGTAAGACAACCCTCCACCAATATCTGCATGCTCAGGGAAGCGTCCCTCTCTCGATCTCTCAGGTCTAGGTCCAGTGGCAGGCATCCGAAGTCCCTGAGAAACTCCTTGAAAACTCGGAATGGTAACGTCCCAAAGGAAGAAGAAGAACTAGTGAAAGGACAAAAACTGATTAAGAAGGAATTCATAGAAACTGGAAAGGTGAGCACTACCAAAAAAAGTAGCATTTGAGGTAACATAAGGCTTGGAATCCAGAAATTTTAAAATTAGATGAAACTTGAATACATATCTATAGGAGCAATATGTCCTATGACCTTTGCAAATCTTCAAATTCATTATTAAAATGTTAGCAGAAGCTGTGGGCTTTCTATCAAATCATATTTCCATGAAGTATGACATGTTTCCTGTGAATATCCTCATCCCACACTCCATGAGTGTGTGATTCCATTCCACTGTGTGGAGAACAACAAAACTGCTTTGAGATGCCATTCTGGGCACCAGGGAGCACTAATATATCAGACCCAGAGCACATGATTCAAATTAACTAAACTTAAAACCACCAATTCTAAGGTCTGCAGTATAACCTCATCATTTGTCCCATGCTGGTTTGTTTTTTTGTTTTGTTTTGTTTTGTTTTGTTTTGTTTTGTTTTGTTTTTACAGACTCACTAGGGGTCTCACTATGTTGCCCAGGCTGCTCTTGAACTCCTGCCCTCAAACGATCCTCTCACCTCAGTCTCCCAAGTAGCTAATTATAGGCACCCACCACTGCACCTTGCTTGCCCCACCCTGTTTCTATATCTTCCCTTCTTAATTGTCTCTAGAAGCTCATTAATAACCTCATTAATTACCCTGCACTGTATTTCAGCGTTAATCTATTATCCATCCTGGCCTAGTGCAGACTATCACAGACTATCAGATTTTGCTACCTGAAACTCACATCTCCAGGGCACTCTGCTTCTCCCTGTGATTGGCATTTTAGGTAATTCCTCATCAAAAGCCGTTAGGGAGTTCTAACATTGAGGTGGGGGCTTTGCAGGTGAAGTTGTCTGTCTACCTGAAGTACCTACAAGCAATGGGATTGTGTTCAATATTCTTCGTCATCTTTGGCTTCATGATGAATTCTGTGGCTTTTATTGGATCCAACCTCTGGCTCAGTGCTTGGACCAGTGACTCTAAAATCTTCAACAGTACTAACTACCCAGCCTCTCAGAGAGACATGAGAATTGGAGTCTATGGAGTTCTAGGAGCAACGCAAGGTATGCCTGATGGCCACCGCAGCCATCTCATAGAAACTGTCTAGACCTGTACTTCTGCAGGACTCAGGAAAACATTTGCCATAATGTCCTGGGCACAAGCCCTCAGGGATCTCTGTGCGTGGTGCTGACAAAACTGGTTTTATTTCTAGGGATATGTGTGTTAGTAGCAACTCTCTGGAGTGTCCATGGTTCCACCCATGCATCAAACATCTTGCACAAGCAACTGCTAAACAATATCCTTCGAGCACCCATGAGTTTTTTTGACACAACACCCATAGGCCGGATCGTGAACAGGTTTGCTGGTGTAAGTATCTCAAGGGCTGTAAGGTGGTGTGTTCATACGCTGAGGGTATTTCTATTTCTGATGCGGGAGGGATTCTCATGTCCCCCTGGACAACACCGTTCAGTTCTAGTTCTTGTCCAGTTAGCATGCAAATGTTTCTTGAGTACCTCCTGTAGGCTCCCAAAGATTCTGGGGATACAGGGATGAACAGCGCTGGCCCTTCAAGTAGCTCGCCATCTAGTGAAGAAGACAGCCAAGCAAATGAAGGATTATAATAGAATATGGTAAAATCAGTAACAACAGTGTGTTCAGAGGTGTTCTGGGAGTCCAAAGGAATGACAGAAAAGAGGTACTAGCTCAGCCTGAGTGCCTTATGGTAGGAAATGTCAGAAAAGGTGGGACTTGAGGTAAGTCATAGAAGTAAGCCAGGTTGATGGTAAAGGGTGGGGATGGGGGGCAGTAGAGCAGTGTGGGAAGGATTATTCTGCAGAGGGAAGAACATAAATAAAAGTACTGTCACTGTCCGCGACAGAGAATACAAACAATAGTAGGATAACCCTTTGCTTGGTCTCTGCCTTCATTCCTGAAACTTCCATCTTTAATGCTTTAAGAATCAGTGAATTAGGTCTGGATTATAGAAGAGAGCCACCTGTGATTTTAACCAGGTTCTCAAACATTGTTTCCATCCTGGAACCCTTGGCATTCATTCAGACTTTCAACAACATTTATTGAGCACTTTCTGTGAGCCAAGAACTATACTGGGCACTGGAGCACTTGATGAATGCAAAAATCATAGATGGTTCTTTTCCATGGGCCAGACCGAGGTTTCAGGCACAGAGGCAGAGAACAGGCAATTCTGAATGATATTCAGCTATTATCAGCACAGTGTATAGTCCTCTGCTTGTGGTCAGCACATTAAAAAAAAAGTTTGAGCAGCTGTGGACCCTTATGTGTTTGGTCTGGGGCAAACACAGAAAGTGTAGCTTACAGCCCACAGCCAGATCCTGGGGTCAGTAACTGCTTCAAAAGTAGGCAGGTCCTATTTGTCACCTTTCTCTGGGGCAGAAATGGTGGGCATGATGTCACTGGGGACGACTTCACTGGGTTCTTGGCACAATTTTGGATGGGGAAATTTCTCACAGGAATTTTGCAAAGATTGCACAGTCTTTCCCCATGTTATAATATATATATAATCTTCTGGAAAAGAGAACACAGAGGTTCTCCTGTGAGTTACTTAGGCAATAGTCATACTTTGATGACTACTTTTGCATGAAAAAAGAAACTGCCATTAATTATATATAGTAAGTTTCATGCGAGAGGTGGCTCAGACCTATCAGGGGGATCTAAGGGATCAATGGATGAGTCCTTAAGAGGAGACGGAGCAGAGGAAAGGAAGATGGAGAATCCATGCCAGGTAAGGGTTACAAGTAACCTGTAGGGAACTGATAACTGGTAAGGATTTCTCTGCCAATTCTGGACATAATTATTTGCATTCTGATGTGACTTTGGGAAACGTAGATAAGAGTCAGGAATCCTTCATGATTTGGAGCTCTCTCTTGGAAGACTATTATCCCTGACCCAGTTTGGGAAACTCCAGAGATAATTTGGACTCACATATTGCTAACCCTAGAATAGGCAAAGGCAACCCAAAATATAAGCCAGACTTCCTGAGTGTGCCCCAAACCATCCATCCATTCATTAATTTTCTCATTTGTTCCACATTACATGAAGGCAATATGACAGAAAGACCTGTCTGGCACCTCTGTATTCCTTGGTTGGAACACTGCCCAGACAGGGCTCACGTCCATTACCACCTGCCTTCCCCTTGAAGCTATCTGCTTGGCAGAGGAAACAACTTCCTGGGTATAGGATGGTGCTTCAGTCAAGGGTGGGTGACAGGGCTTGTTGACTAGAGCCTTTGAACAAATGTTTCTTGAATGCGTGTTGTATGCCAGTTTCCGTCCAGATATTCAATGGAATTTAGGACCTGTGTTAAAATGACTGAACTGGCTTGGTTATGGGAGAAGGATTTACCTGTAAGGCTCTATTAGCTTACAATGATTATGAATGGTTTAATAAATTTGACAAATGGGAATTTCGCAGAAAGGAATGACAACCTTTACCAAATCTATTGAAAATGGTGAAAGATGACTGCCATATCTATTTGGAGGTATTTTAAAAAATGAAGAAATTACAGAAATGTGATTGGTTATTGGAGTGAGCAGTCCAGTCTATTGCAAAGGAATATCATGAAATTATGAAATGCAGGAGTTACTGGGAACACACAGAATAGAACAGCTTCCCTGCTGGAATCAGGAAGAGGTAAAGTACCTTAGGAAGACCTTGGCTCATCATCTCTCCTGCTTGTATTCCTAGGATATTTCCACAGTGGATGACAACCTCCCTATGTCCTTTCGCAGCTGGATGTTATGCTTCCTGGGGATAATTAGCACCCTCGTCATGATCTGCTTGGCCACCCCTGTCTTCACTGTTGTCATCATTCCTCTTGGCATTATTTATGTGGCTGTTCAGGTAGGTTTGGAAATGGCTAGGTCTTCCTTCCTCTCTGCTTATAAAAGCCCAGACTCCTTCCTGAGAATCTTCCCTGTTGTTTACTGCTCGTCACTCACTCCTCCCCAGCGTTTTTGCCATGTAATCATGTGTTGATGTTCCAAGGAGCCAACAGGCCACTGTTGGAAGCTGAAGTGTCAGCACTAATTGGTGTAGTGTTCACAGCAAACCTCACCTTAACTAATGCCCACCCAGAAGCTCAAGTGGGACAGATTTATGTTTGGATCTAAGACTGCTTTGAGATTGGCTCTGGACAAAGTCTGGCAGCTCCATGAGAACCCCTCACAATGGTTAGGTCCATTCCAGAAGGTCATGCTATGGCTTCTTCTTCAGTTGACCTTCAGTCACCATATCTACCTGGGGAGGTCTCTTAGCGGGAGAGACACTTCACTTTCTTTTCATGTCAGGGCAATTCCAGTTTCACTGGAGTGTCTGTGGATGGTTTAGGCTCAATTCCAGTGTATTCTCTGAGGGAACATGTAGCTTGAGAGCCATGCCTCACAGAGAAACTGAACCAGTGGAAGGAACCCCATGCTCATAATAAAAATCATGAGGGAGGGGAAGCTGTGGGGAGAACCTTTGTCCAACAAGTTGCTTTCATGAGGACCTATTCATGTAGGGGGAACAATCACAAAGATTGTCAGGGCTTGTGGTCTTGACAGTCATGGTCGGGGCTTCGTGGCCTTGTGGCCTGTGGTAAAGTGGCTCCCCTGGTGTTTGTGTGGAGTTCCTCAGGTACCATGGCCTCTCCATAACAGCCTTTGGCTGTTACTAACAAACCGACAAATAAGCAGGATTATTTGAGGAAACTTCTGTGTATAACATTTTATTTCTGACTCTCAAGTGCGCAGCCTGCCCATGGTTTTGGCAAGTCCCTACAGAATCTAGTAGCACCCCTAACCTGTTCCTAAGCCTTGCCCTAGACCGCAGGGGTTCTGCCTGCCCTCCACTCCAGCCAGTTCCCATTCTCACACCCTCCAGAACCATCTTTACCTTCACACACCACAGCGGCACAGTTTTGGTCACTTAACTGACTTCTCTGTTCTCCAGTTTTTACTCACCCCTCAGCATGCTGGTTCTCACCATTTCCTGCCCGCTCTACTTCACACCTCACCCCTGCAGTCCCAGCTGTCTTTACGAGATTCCTTTGGAGACCATTTCTCTAGCCAGTACAGAAACTATCCTGGGGGGAACATGCAGATTTGGGGGGGCGGATATGGGTTAGGCTGGCAAAACTCCTCACGTGGTTTGGAAATTTGAGCCTCTAAGGCTGTGCTATAGTCTCCTCACTTTCATCCTCCTCTGCTCCCCACCAAACCCTCTTCTTCCCATTGTTCTCTTCCTTCTGGTCTCGCCCATCATTCTTCCAGCCAGATGTGATGCCGCAGGCTTTTGTCCTGTTCAGACTTGGGCTGTGCCCATCAAGGTGAAGAACATTGGGTCACGGCCAGGAAGGAGGAGGTATGGCGTATGCAGGGTGATTGTGGGACTAACTGGCTTGTTACTTTTGTGTCCAGATGTTTTATGTGGCCACTTCCCGCCAGCTGAGACGTCTGGACTCTGTCACCAAGTCCCCAATCTACTCTCACTTCAGTGAGACTGTGTCAGGTTTGCCCGTTATCCGCGCCTTTGAGCACCAGCAGCGATTTCTGAATCACAGTCAGGCAGGGATTGACACCAACCAGAAATGTGTCTTTTCCTGGATTGTCTCCAACAGGTGAGACTTCTGCATGTTTGACATTAGCCGTGGAGGGCAGGCATGGCCAGTGGTATGGAATTCACTCTGGCCACACATGTTCGTCATGCTATGCAGAGAGAAGAGAGCATGAGCCGTGAAGTCAGAGGCTGGGTCCCTGGGCAGCTCTGCCGTTGACCAGACTGGGTGACTTGCCCTGACCTCTGTTTCTTTGTTTCTACAATGGCCAGAACACAACCTGTCTCACAGGGCTGTGGTGGAAGTCAGATGACACTTAGGAGCATTTTGTGACCCAGGCACCATGCAAATGCACGGTGAAATGCACACTCTAAGAGCTTCCCTGGGAACGGATGTGAGATTCTCCACAGGCACGATCCTCCTTGTAGGGTGGCGAAGGAAGTGGAGGCTGGGGAGAGAGGAGAGTTGGGGATTTTTAGGTAAAACCACTGATGTCAGAAGTAGAAGCTCACATCTTGTGAGGTGAATCCCTGAATAGGCTGAGCATTATTATTCTCCAGCATCATGAGACCCTGGCAAGCAGCGCCATGTCCTGGAGAAGGACGCTCTTTTCTAGGAAAGGAAAATTCTTTTTTTTTTTTTTTTTTTTGAGACAGAGTCTCACTTTGTTGCCCAGGCTAGAGTGAGTGCCATGGCGTCAGCCTAGCTCACAGCAACCTCAAACTCCTGGGCTCAAGCAATCCTCCTGCCTCAGCCTCCCGAGTAGCTGGGACTACAGGCATGTGCCACCATGCCCAGCTAATTTTATATATATATATATCAGTTGGCCAATTAATTTCTTTCTATTTATAGTAGAGACGAGGTCTCGCTCTTGCTCAGGCTGGTTTTGAATTCCTGACCTTGAGCAATCCGCCCGCCTCGGCCTCCCAGAGAGCTAGGATTACAGGCGTGAGCCACAGCGCCCGGCCCTAGGAAAGGAAAATTCTTGACTGGTCTCCAAAGTGTCTTGAGGTGTTAAGGGCAGGTTAATGATTCTCAGAGTTACTTAGAATGTGGAGAGATCGGGAATTTGACTGTAAAGGTATTTTGTTTCTTAGAGACTTTCTAAGAAGGAAAATGCATATAAGTAAATCTTATTAGACCCCCATTATAAAGTATGTACCATATTTATTTGTACACATGCTAGACTTGTTGATAGAAATTTATGTAAATACATATTCTTTGGAAACGTCCATTTTTATAAATTATATCTACGTACATGTATTCTTCAGTTCTCTACAAAACCCCAGTATAACTCCCTGTGATCAATATGTACCTAACTTCACTCCACGCCCAGCTGCTTCTCCACCTTTTAAAAATACTGAAGTCACACAGGGACGTCACCTTCCTGTAGTGTTTACTTTTTAACTTTACATGTGGATTCACTACAACATTTCTTCCCCAGCCTGATCAAAAGAATCACTTGGAGAATTCATTAAAAATGCAGATTCTTGGCCTGGCACTGTGGCTCACAGCTGTAATCTCAGCACTTTGGGAGGCCAAGGCAGGAGGATCACTTGAGGCCAGGAGTTTGAGACCAGCCAGGGCAATATAGGAAGAAGTCATCTATAAAAAAAAAAAAAAAAAACAAAAAAAACAAAAATTAGCTGGGTATTTTGGGGCACACCTGTAGTCCCAGCTATTTGGGAGGCTGAGGCAGGAGAATTGCTTGAGCCCAGGAGTTTAAGGCTGCAGTGAGCTATGATCACATCACTGCATTCCAACCTGGGTAACAGAATGCCTATCTTTAAAAAATAAATAAATATGCAGATTCTTGAACCCCATCCTTGGCCCCCTGAGTCAGAATCTCCTAGGGAAGGGTCCAGGAATTTTTCACATGAATTCATAACATTATATTTTTAACAATTGTCCTCAGTGATTTTTATGATGTGGCAATTTTGGAGACATGGCACCATAAAATTCCCTTAGTTTAGTAAACTCCTTTAGGATCTTTTTTTTTTTTTTTTTTTTTTTTTGAGACAGAGTCTCGCTTGTTGCCCAGGCTAGAGTGAGTGCCGTGGCGTCAGCCTAGCTCACAGCAACCTCAAACTCCTGGGCTCAAGCAATCCTTCTGCCTCA
Source organism: Microcebus murinus (assembly GCF_040939455.1). NCBI lineage: Eukaryota > Metazoa > Chordata > Mammalia > Primates > Cheirogaleidae > Microcebus > Microcebus murinus. Next base: position 26,386,523 of record NC_134117.1, on the reverse strand, counting down.
GCCTCCCGAGTAGCTGGGACTACGGGCATGCGCCACCATGCCCAGCTAATTTTATATATATATATATACATTAGTTGGCCAATTAATTTCTTTCTATTTATAGTAGAGACGGGGTCTTGCTCTTGCTCAGGCTGGTTTCGAACTCCTGACCTCGAGCAATCCGCCCGCCTCAGCCTCCCAGAGTGCTAGGATTACAGGCGTGAGCCACCGCGCCCGGCTAGGATCTTTAAAATACAGTTTATTTTCAACAAAAACCAATTCAACAGACTTTTAGGAGAATATATGGTATTCCTAAATCAAATTGAGCTTCCTCCTAAGAGCACAGTTCTACCAACTCAAACCCTCTGAGATATTGTAGGAGTGCCAAGGTTGCTGGTTAAGGTGAAGAAGTGATCAGTGACCCCTCTCTCCCTCTCTGCTTCTGTTGCCCCACAGGTGGCTTGCAGTTCGCCTAGAGCTGGTGGGGAACCTGATTGTCTTCTGTTCAGCCTTGATGATGGTTATTTACAGAGATACCCTAAGTGGGGACACTGTGGGCTTTGTTCTGTCCAATGCACTCAATGTGAGTCTGAAGGTTGGGGGTTTGGCTATGTTAATGCATTTGTTTTTAAATTGAGTCTGGACTATACTGTGCAGTTCATGTTCTTGATTTCTTTTTAAATCCAGAGGGACTATGGGAGACAGAGATTCAAACCTTGGGTCCATCTTTCATTCATGACACCCTTACTCTAAGTGGGCACCAGGAATAAAAGAAAAAAAAAAAAAAGAAGAAAAAAGAAGTGAGCACCAGTGCCATCTAGAAAAATGGACATAAATGTTGACCTTAGAGCTTAAGACGACAATTTCATATATTTCAATCGAATAGTTCCCTGTCTCTTTGCTTGGTTCTAGTCAAAAGAGAGAATAAGCAAGTTTCTTCTCCAGCATATAGCCCTAATCAGAAAGCCTTTTGAATAAATAACTCCTCCTGTTTGTTTTTCTTAGGTCACAGAATAATTAGAGCTAATTCTAATAAAGAAGATGTAGTCTGGTAAGACTATAGAATGTATCTCACTGCGGCACTGCAGCATGACTAGGGGATGAATGCTGGGCATGATTATTTCCTAGCACCTAAGACAGCAGTGGGCACTATAGTAACTGTTCAATAAATATTTTTTCAGTAAATGAGTCATTTGACCATCTTTCATGGTATCTTTTTGAACTAGTTTTTTAGAGGTTTGCATAGCCACAAGTGGGCTTTATATAGTGCAGTCTTCATTAGAAGTTAATAAGGTCCAATAAGACCCTGCCAGAGCACATAAAAGGACTCTGTTAGTCACCAGAGTCACAGAGTCACATGGTCTCTTGTGTTATTGTCCCTTAGTCCCCACCATTTTTAGGCTTTTTAACCTGGCAGGAGTTAAGGGCAGGAGACAAGCAATCACGAAACTGTTAGATGGAACCAAAACAAAACCACTCAAACATCAGCGATTACATCTGGTTCAACCTACATACAGTGGTTACTCTTAATCCCCAAGATCCTGTCCTCTGCATTCTGTGGCTCCCTTTCTCTAGCCACCGTTTGCTCAGCAAAAACTCCCTCTGCATAATATGTGCAACCTTTCAAGTCTTTGCCTGAAAGAAGCTTGCATCTGAGTAATCCACAGATTCCCTATCCTCTAGACTGGCCTAGACCATGACAGTCCTTTCACTGGTGGTTGGATGTATCTTGTAATGGCAGGGAGGCACCTGAAGTATATTGGTCTATAGGAGGACAAGGGTCCATGTGATGCCCCCACCTTGTGGGGGGGACTGATGTTGAGTGAGAGCAGAGAGGAGGCAGCTTTTTGGAAGACCTTTTCCCATCCTTTGTCATTTCTCATGCTTTTCCCTGTTTGCAGAATGCCATTCACAACTCCCTCCCCAAAAGGCTCTAGGCTTTCAGGCAAGAGACCTGAATTTTGGTCCCACTCCACCAATTGCCAGCCTCTAAAACCCTAGTTTTAGCCCCAAACCACTCCAAGGTCACATGGCCCTTCATGTGAGCACCATGCTGCCAAGCACCTAATTGCTTTCCAGCCATTCAGTGCACAGCTCTTATTTCCCTCCCCAAAGAGGCAAAGATTGTCTTTCTTCCCCTTTTCCTTACTCTCCCATACAGCCCAGCACCGTGCTGGGTACAAGGTAGGCACTGGATTGCCCTTGCAGTTTGGCTAATTGAGTTGGTTTCTGAGCCTGAGGTGATTTTCAGTCTTCTGGTTTTGCTGCAGATCACACAAACCCTGAACTGGCTGGTGAGGATGACGTCAGAAATAGAGACCAACATCGTGGCTGTTGAGCGAATAAATGAGTACATAAAAGTGGAAAATGAGGTAAGGAGGAATTAGAGAAACTCGGGGATAAGGCAAAAAAAAAATATAACTCCTTCAAGAATTCATCTGCATTATTTCTGAATGTTTCACATGGGTTTGCAATGGTTCTCCTAAAGTTTTCTTTGCTCTAACTCAAAGGACCTAGTTTCTTCAAACTTAGAATAGGAACTGGTTTGGAGGAAGTCAGGTGTTGGAACACACCAAGTTAAATGGTGGCTTCATTCTGGAGATCCACAGAGCAACCTCCTGGGATAGGGTTCCTTTAACTGAATGAGATAGGAACTTTCCAGAAGTATAGGTCCAGCTCAGTCTATTAAATGCAGATGCCATTAGGTAGCTGGACACTTGTTCTGTGACATGAGTCCTATGAGGACTGTTTGGCTGAGTTGCCACTGTATAAAGGACTTCTCATCCTATGTCCTTGCCAGGCACCCTGGGTGACCGAGAGGAGGCCTCCGCCAGATTGGCCCAGCAAAGGCCAGATCCAGTTTAACAACTACCAAGTGCGGTACCGGCCTGAGCTGGATCTGGTGCTGAAAGGGATCACTTGTGACATCAGGAGCACGGAGAAGGTAGGTGAAGTGAAGGATCAGAGAAGAGCTGGACACAGTGGAGAGCAGCTGGACCCTCAGCTCTGCCCTGGGGAGGTGTAGTGACACAGCACCACCACCAGGGGGCAGGATCTCCACCAGGGATCAAACAGACTGCAGCTGTCAGGGCTTCCAGCTCTGCTCCTGGGATGCCTCCCTGCCAGTTGACCACAACTCATTTCCTGTAAGGTCCACAGCATGTAGAGAGGAAGTCAGGAAGGAAATGAGGGAGCGCCAGGCCTGGGGAAGGAATTGTTGGGAATAGCGGTGTACAGCGTTGTCCCTGAAGAAAGAACAGCCAGTTCTCCTGGTCTGCAAAGTCAGGCACCCTCCTATGGTGCTCTTGTTCTCCGAAGACTTGGGGTCTGATGCAGGTTCTAGAAATCAGGGACATGAGGTCCAGCTCAGGGTCTGGCTCTCGCCTGGAAGCAGGCCAGATCCTTCCCTTCTCCTCATTTCTAAACAAGGATTAACAATAAGACAAAACAAGACACTGTAACTCCCAATAATATTTGTAACAACAGCTGTTGAGAGGGTCCATGTAGTTCTCAGCAAGCAACAATTTAGGAGGTAGGATGAGAAAGCCATCTTTTTCTGATATCTGGACACTTTCCCCTGGCCCCTAAACCCAAAATCAGTTTAATATATTAGAGATGGAGCAGCCAATCACTGCCTCTTACCACCTGTGATTATCAATGCCCAAGCTAAATAATTTTTTCCCTAGAATTATATGTTGAATTAATGTGCAACCTATATTCACAGATTGGCGTGGTGGGCAGGACAGGAGCTGGAAAGTCATCCCTCACAAACTGCCTCTTCAGAATCTTGGAGGCTGCAGGTGGCCAGATCATCATCGATGGAGTAGATATCGCCTCCATTGGGCTCCACGACCTTCGAGGGAAGCTGACCATCATCCCCCAGGTGAACTCCAGAACCTGCTTGGGCACCTGCCATGGAGGCCAGCTTGTTCTGCAGGAAACATGCATCTTCTTCTTGATGTCTGTTCAATTAGCACTGCCGTTTCTGCAGTCTACTTGGGATACCTGAGCGAGTTCCCTAAGACACACTGTTTCCAGAAATTAAGTTTTGAAATTTTTTGTAATATGCACTTGTGACTGCCAGCATCTGACCAGTAGGTGGCAGCAACACAACAGAAGTCAAAGAGAGCAGATGATTATTTAGCATTTCTATAGGCCATCATGGTTTGCAATACTTTTGCAATCAGCATTAGCTGTTTTGCCACTGAAGCTTGAAGCCATTAAGCTTTATACTCCCCATTTGATATGGCTAAAAGATAGAGGAGGGAATTTGCTGCAGGTTTCTGCCAGCATGTGGAACGCTTAGTGCATCAGCAAGAAAGACTTCCCTTCGGCTTCCTCCCTGGCCCCTTCCAAATAAGGACTGCCATGGGCTCCTCGCCGCTCCCTGGCAGCACTGGGTCCTCGCTGGAACCATTCCTCCTCCACTCACTGCAGCCACGTCCCTCTCGGGGGAGTTTTGGTTTGTCTGATGTTTGCTCAGTTTGATACACTCTTTTCTCCAGCCTCTTCAAAAGCATAATAAATTATTCTCTTGTGGCTATACTGTCCCTTTCTCTACTCTCCTCTGAACCCTTGACCTCTAACCCATGAGTTTTCATTTGGGAGTGTGGGACATTCTGCTCACCTTCTTTTTTTTTTTTTTTTTTTTTGAGACAGAGTCTCACTTTGTTGCCCAGGCTAGAGTGAGTGCCGTGGCGTCAGCCTAGCTCACAGCAACCTCAAACTCCTGGGCTCGAGTGATCCTTCTGCCTCAGCCTCTCGGGTAGCTGGGACTACAGGCATGTGCCACTATGCCCGGCTAATTTTTTTTTATATATATATTAGTTGGCCAATTAATTTCTTTCTGTTTATAGTAGAGACGGGGTCTCGCTCTTGCTCAGGCTGGTTTTGAACTCCTGACCTCGAGCAATCCGCCCGCCTCGGCCTCCCAAGAGCTAGGATTACAGGCGTGAGCCACAGCGCCCGGCCTCTGCTCACCTTCTTAACAGATGCTGTGGCAATTTGGAAATCCATAAATGAATCTCAGAATGAAAAAAAAAAAAAAAAAAAAAGACAAACCAAGGACTCCTGTTGCTCTTATGCTTGGCCCCTGGCTGGAGGCCACTCTGAGCCTGCAGAGGACAAGCCTTGTAGCCGAGCGACCACCAACCAGCTTCCTGCCTAAGGAGCCCATCTCAGGCCGGTCCTATCCACTTTCTCCTGGCCACAAGGAACTACTAGGTCCTTTTCTGACATTTATCCTGACGGTCCCCTCACCTCTTGACTTGCAGGACCCCATCCTGTTTTCTGGAAGCCTGAGGATGAACCTAGACCCTTTCAACAACTACTCAGATGAGGAGATTTGGAAGGCCTTGGAGCTGGCTCACCTCAAATCGTTTGTGGCCGGCCTGCAACTTGGATTGTCCCATGAAGTAACAGAGGCTGGTGGCAATCTCAGGTAATGTTTCACAACCTACTTCCCCCATAGGCAGTGAGAAGTTGTGAGGGGACCACTCCTCGTATTCTGTATGTTAAGTGAAGCCTGACACTGTGGAATTGTCACTACCCAGGTCTAATCGCTAATGTGTGAAATGAACCTGTTGTGAAGTTCTCGTGATAAAACAGATGCAGAAGTGCTTTGACACTCTTGAGAACCTTTGTTATTAAATGCACCCCTCATGTGACATTACACAATGTGAGCTTACAGAGCCCACTGTTATGGATAAGCTCAGAAAGCAGAGGCTCTCAGCCGTGCACAATCAGGATTAAAACAGTCCCAGTGCCTAGTCCAATCCTAGAGTCTGATTTAATTGGTATGAGGCTCCATTGGACATGGGAGGTTTAAAGGATCCCCACGGGGCTGGTCAGGCATCCTGATCTGAGAACCACCGATCTAAAGGGCATGCACAGGAGTGGGGTGTGGTGTCTGCAAAGTCCTTGGGCACTGTCGAAACACCTTAAATCAATATAAAGACTCCCTGGGCTTTCACAGTTCTTTTTACCTCTTCAACTTGCTTTTACATATGTTGACACTTCACTTCTGGTCTTCACTGTGTGTTTACCTGTCCATTAAGGTGTTTTTCCTGTAACAATTTGGTTTTCTGCTCTATACGCTGAAGTTCAGTCTTCAGCCAAAGCCTGCTGCTCGTGGGCAGGTCTTGCTCCTGCCTCCGGTGCCTCAGTGATGGCAGGGAAGGGACTATTAGCAAATTGAAGCTCGGGAAGGAAGGGAGCGTTCAGTAGCTAATGAATGGACCAGAAGCTCTGGCTTCACCTGCGAGCTTGTTATAAATGCAGAAATCTCAGGCCCTAGACCTATTAGAATCTGTATTTTAGCAAGGTTCCCAGGTGATTTTTGTGCAGATTACACTTGAAAAACACTACCTAGAGCACCATGATTCGTAACTAGGCTGCAAGCGAAAATCACCCAGAAAGCTTTAAAGCTCCCAATGCCCAGACTACAGTCCAGACCCACTGAATCAGGGACCCAGGGGACGCTTGCTAGCCCTGGTAGAGAACTCCACCAGCTTTGCTTTCCCTCCGCAACAAACATAGGCACTAGCAGGGCTTCAACATCTTTAGGCCAATGTAGAACATTCCAACATCAAGGCAACAAATATGTAGTTGCACCTACTGTGTGCCAGGCACTGGAGACACAGAGGCAAATGACACGGACACAGCCCCTGACTTCGTGGCTCTTACAGCGTAATGAGAAGGCAGACCTGTGGGAGTAAGTGCCAGGACAGTCCCTGCTGTATGCGACGTATGGAACACTATGGTGGGATGTGATGGCGGCCTTGACAATTCTGGTTTGTAAGAACAAAAATCATCCTTCTCTGGTCCATGCTGGAGACACTTAATGGTATTACCGATGCCTTGATTTCAGACCTGAGTTTCAGACCTGGGGTGGGGGATTAAAACATAAATTTCTCTGGTGAACAACGGATAAATCAGCTTGGAGAAAGCAGCTAAAAGCCTGTTACTATAAAGTCCACCTGAACCAGGTAGGAGTTTGATACACGCTAAGTTGTTTTGCAGAGTCTCTGGTCTTACATTACAGAGAAAAACTGGAAGTGCATCTTGGGTGACTTCTCATCTCCTGCAGAAATTTTCTTACAGAGAATCACAGAACTTTAGTCTAGCCACCCCCTGTTTAATATGTTCCCTAATGGCCACAGCAGGAAAGAGCAATTAGCAAATTCCTGAATATTTCCTTCACATCATTTCCCAAAGCTTCTTTATGTAAGTAAGAGGTCCAGCCTTCATTATAGGCTTTTAGCAAATTAAAGCTATTTGCATTTTACAAGCATATTCGAATGCCACATACATTGCATCTCACACCAAGACATCATGTTCATTAGATAGCTTCCCCTCTAATCAGAGCAGAAGGCCTTGAACAAATAATTAGCCTTGAGACTAGAATTACACATTAAAATAATGAATGGATTCGCTAAGGCCACAACGAAATGCCACTGGGGTGTTCTAGTGCAGTGTCACCCAATATTAATGGTGTCAGGTCAAATACGGCTGAAGTGAACTTAGTGGCATTCATGTTGGTTTGAAATTGTAGATGTCACTGTGGCCAAATGCAAAGCACTGTTCCTGTGCCAGTGTTTCCCAAACTTTTTTAAATATGACAGTTGTCTATGGTGCTTATTAAACATGCACATTCCCAGGCTCCTCCTTATTCAGATTGAGTAGAGTGGGGCCCAGAAATATATACTATTTATTAAGTACCTGGGGTGAGTCTTCCAATTGGGAAAGTTTGAAAAGCATCACCCACAACAATAATGAACTCCTGGTTGAAGAGGCAGAAGCCTTTTAGGGGAATTTTGGAGTGAGAGCTTTGAAAGTCTGGTCTGGAGCATGAAAACTGCCCGCCCCCGCCCCCCCCCAAGTTTTCCTGGGTCCTTAGGAGGTAATGCGTGGTCTCTTCTAACGCCTACAGCATAGGGCAGAGGCAGCTGCTGTGCCTGGGCAGGGCTCTGCTTCGGAAATCCAAGATCCTGGTCCTGGACGAGGCCACTGCTGCGGTGGACCTGGAGACAGACCAGCTCATTCAGACGACCATCCAGAACGCGTTCGCCCACTGCACGGTCATCACCATCGCCCACCGGCTGCACACCATCATGGACAGCGACAAGTGAGTGGGGCGGGACGGAGCTTGGTAGCCATGGCTTAGTCCTGGGGCAGCAGTGACAGCGGCAGGGGTGAGGTGCCACCTTCATTTCACTGATCAAGAAGCCGAGACTTAGAGGTTTCAAGTGATTTGGCCAAATTTTTATATCAAGCTAATGAAAGCTAACAGGGTTAAGGCAACTATCTTTTTTTTTTTTTTTTTTGAGACAGAGTCTCACTCTCTCACCCGGGCTAGAGTGCCGTGGCATCAGCCGTGCTCACAGCCACCTCAGACTCCTGGGCTCAAGCGATCCTCCTGCCTCAGCCTCCCGAGTAGCTGGGACTACAGGCATGCGCCACTGTTCCCGGCTAATTTTTATACATATATATTTAGTTAGCCAATTAATTTCTTTCTATTTTTAGTAGAGACTGGGGGGGGGGTGGTCTCTCTCTTGCTCAGGCTGGTTTCAAACTCCTGACCTTGAGCAATCCACCCGCCTCGGCCTCTCTGAGTGCTAGGATTACAGGTGAAGGCAACTATCTTAAGGGTAAAATGTGTTGTAACTATTAACACTGGGTGGGAGATGGTGGCTCAAGCCACGAGTGGCAGCTGTTAGCTGTAGACCTTCCCAGCTATGCTGGGCCTCAGCTGCTGCCCCTGTGGCGTGAGGAGAAGCTTTCTGTTCCTTCCAGCTCTGGCATGTCGCATCCAAAGGTCAGTCATCTTACAAAGCTGTTTGGAGAGAATAGGCCTCCTTTTTTGACCAAAGGGAAGGCTCCCATTTTAAACCAGTCTATCCTTAAACAATGTGTACTTTAACAAGCTTACATAAATGGACTTGTACTGCGTGCATTCTATTACTTGATTTTCTCTGTACAATACTACATGTGGAATTCATCCATATTAGTGCACATGGCTGTGGTTCATTCATTTTCACTGCTTTGCAGCCTTGTATGACTATACGCCCACCTAGTCCTGGTTCTTCTTATAAGTGCCCAGATTTGAGATGTTACTTTCTACGATTTTGATCTCTCTATTCCTTGTTTCAGGATAATGGTTCTAGACAACGGGAAGATTGTAGAGTATGGCAGCCCTGAAGAACTGCTGGGAAAACCTGGACCCTTTTATTCTATGGCCAAGGAAGCTGGCATTGAGAATGTGAACGACACGACATTCTAGCAGCAGGACACACGGGTTAGAGAAGGACTATGAATCATTCCTTATTTAATTTTATTTCTTGTGAAATATACAATCAAAAATGTATATAAAATGTACACTTTAAGGAAGGCTAAGTGAACACTCACTACCCAGATTAAGAAAATGTATGTCACCAGGCACCTTAGAAACCCCTTGATCATGCCTGCTTGATCACGCCTCCCTGCTGCCTACCCCTCCCCAAGGCAGCCACTATCCTGAATTTCATAATCATTCCTTTGCCTTCCATTTTAGTTTTACCACCTTTGTACGTATCATTAAACGAAGTGTACATTTTTAACTTGTATAAATAGACTGACTCATACTTTATATATTCTTCTATGGCTCGATTCTTTTGTTGAATATTTGAGATTCATCCATGTTGATGCAAATGGTTCATTAATTTTCACTGCTATGTAGTCTGGCATTGTATAAATACAATTTATCCATTTTAATATTGGTGAGCATTAGGGTTATTTCCAGGCTTTCTTTTTTCATCATGAACAATACTGCTATGAACGTTCTGGTATACATCTGGTGAGATACGTGTGTCAGAGCTGTGCTAGAGTATAATCTAGGAAGGGAGGGTGTGCACATGTTACATGCACATACCAGCTAGTGCCCAACTGCTAATCCCAACTTAAAACACTTTCATCAGTCTGATGAGTATGAATTGGTATCTTATTGAGGGTTTAATTTGCATTTCTCTGGTTACTACTGAGGTAGAATATCCTTTCATATGTTTCTGGGACTTTGAATTTTTAATAGATTTAAAGAATATTGTGTCTGATAATTCCAACACCTGGATTCTTTGCCACTGTTATTTCTGTTGGTTTTTATCCATGGTGTCTTATTTCCTTGTATGTCTTGTAAATTTTTACTATAAACTCATTCTGCTCAGAATTTTATCTGTGGACAACTTTGTTGCTCGGTATCCACCTGTAAAGAGATTGGTGAGCTGTCCACTGGTTTTACGATTAGCTCTGGTCACAGGTATCTCTCCTGATACCTGGTGCTAAATAACATCCATACCTGGCCGGCTTCTTTGTTCTCATCTGCAGGTGAACTGTGGTCTGGTTTGTTAGGGCTTGCATTTCAGTATCATAAAGACACCTCCTGGCCCCTTAAATACCTTGGCACGTTTATTAATCCAAATCTGTAAGCTAATATCTCTCTGGGTAGCTTTTTATTTTCCTTCATCAGACAATCTAATTTTTCTGCATACTTGACTCCAATGTTAATGGTTGAATGGAATCCTTTTTTTTTTAGCGGGACCTCGAGTAGGGGTATGGCTCAAGGGCCAAATTTGGCCTGCTACCTGTTTTTATAAATAAAGTTTTATTGGAACATAGCTGTGCTCCTTTGTGTCTGTGTTATCTATGCCTGCTTTCATGTTGCAATACAGAGTTGAGGAGTTATAACAGATTGCGTGGCCCACAAAACCTAAAATATTTACTATCTGACCCTTTACAGAAAAGGTTTGCGGACTACTGCTCTAGAGTCACCAGTGTAGCCTGGACTAGGTCACATTCCATTCTCCAAAAGATCCTTTGCCTCAAAAGTGTCATGTGGCTTCACACCTGTGATAGAGAGAACAATGGTCCTCAAAGATGTCCTAATCCATGTCCTAATCCTCAGAACCTGTGAATGTGTTAACCTTCCTTGGCAAAAGGGACTTTGCAGGTATAATTGATCTTGAGGTGGAGAGAGCAGCGTGGATTATCCAGGTGGGCCCAATGTCATCAGAATTTCTATAAGAGAGAGGCAAGAGTCAGCACTAGAGAGAGAGTGATGTGATGGTCGATGTAGGGAGACAGATGAAGATACTTGGCTGCTAGCTGGGAAGATGGAGGGAGTGGACGGGAGCCAGGCACACAGGCAGCTCCTGGGAGTTGGGAAGAGGTAAGGAAACAGATTCTCCCCTGGAACTTCCACAAGGAGCCAGCACTGCCAGCACCTTGACTTTAGCCCAGTGAGGTTGCTTTAGAACTTCTGAGCTCCATAACTGTAAGATAATAATTTTTTTTTTTCTTGAGACAGAGTCTCACTCTGTTGCTCAGACTAGAGTGCCGTGCCATCAGCCTAGCTTACAGCAACCTTGAACTCCTGGGCTCAAGCGATCCTCCTGCCTCAACCTCCCAGGTGGCTAGCTGGGACTACAGGCACGCGCCACCATGTCTGGCTAATTTTTTATATTTTTAGTTGTTTGGCTAATTTCTGGCTATTTATAGTAGAGATGGGGTCTCGCTCTTGCTCAGGCTGGTCTCGAACTCCTGAGCTCAAGCAATCCTCCCGCCTCAGCCTCCCAGAGTGCTAGGATTACAGGCATGAGCCACCACTCCTGGCCTGTAAAATAATAAATTTTAAGCCACTGAATTTGTGGTAATTTGTTATATCAGCAATAAGAAACTAATAATGGTTATTATTTATTATTTCCAAGTAGCTCTGATAAAATTAACAATGTTGTTCAACTAAAGTTAGTTTAATAACAATGCACTGACCTTCTTTAAATCCCCCTGTAGTTCGAATTTGTAGAAAATCATGCCTTTTAAGCCCAGCTTTTTAGTTGGTTGCAATACTCAAGCCTGGCACCCTTTGTATGAAACTGCAAAGATCTTACTCAGTTTGATCACAGTTGGAGGTAATCTTCTCTTGGTCTCAGCTGAAAGGCTATAGTAAGGGCTCTTGTCAAACTGAGCTGGGTTGATTTCAATGGCAGCAGAGTGAGAGTCTCTCACCCTCTGCTTCCCTAATCCTTGGCCTTTGGGCTGGGTGCCATGGGACATGATTGGAGTGTGACTCCTCTTGCGTGTCCCAGAGATGCCTAGGCATAGTGGTGCCCAGGCATTGCTTTGTGACATGGTCCTGCTTAGTCTGCAGGCATGCCTGGGCTCGGCCTGCTCCCAGTGAATGTTTCCTGAACGAACATGTTGCTGCTACTCTAACCGGAGGCTCTGCTCCCTCCCACCAGCACCCCACAACTGACCTCTGGGAAAACACTAAATCTACTCTTCTTCTTGAGGGCCATCTCTTGAATGGTATTAAGGCACACACACCTAATGTAGCATGCAAAATTTACAATTCACTGCGGACAACCCCCTTTTGAAATATGTAAAACACTTGATCTTCACTAACAATTGCAGAAACTTCCAGTGGGTGGTGTGAAATAAGCCAGGGGCTCAGACAGATTGGAGACTGCTAGCCCCGCTCTGCGGCACACCTAGCAAAAGCAAGACAGTAAAAACTTCATCATGTGATGTATCAGTAGGTGAGAGAGTTTAAAATCCTGTGCGTTCTATGGTGACTAGAGAGGATTTAGGATGAAGTATTTAAAGCTTGAGGTTTCTTGGTCCACAGGCATAAGATTCTGCAAGGGAAACACAATTCAGAGCACAACTGTTTTCTACTAGGGCCTGTTCATGTCCCTGACTGTGAAATAAAACCCTTATAAACAGAATCCCAGCTTCGCAATTATTTAAAACAGAATGAAACAAAATCCAATCGTTATTGAAACTGTGCTCCTAGAGCTCACATTTCACAAATTTGCAGACCATCTCATCTGATTCTCACAATCTTGAGAGGAAGGGAGGCCAGGTGCCTGCATTTTGCACACGAAAGATTTCCACTGTCAGTCGCGGTTCTAGGACGTGTGGATGACAGCACAAATGAAGAGCCACTTCCAGACGGAAGGGGAGAAAAGTCGTGAGAGCAAGTAGGTGGGCAAAGTGGATTTGGACATTTTTTTCAATGTTTCCTTCTATTGTATCTGAAACATTTGACACCTCTCCTTCCTTGGATTTTGTAAATCCTATTTTTCTCCCAGTAAAAAATTCCACTTAAAAAAATTGCCTAGGCTGGGAGCAGTGGCTCAAGCCTGTAATCCTAACACTCTGGGAGGCTGAGGATTGCTCAATCTCAAGAGTTTGAGACAAGTTTGAGCAAAAGTGAGACCCTGTCTCTACAAAAAAAAAAAATATATATATCAAAAAATCATCTAGGCATGGTGGCACATGCCTACAGTCCCAGCTACTAGGAAGACCGAGGCAGGAGGATCACTTGAACCCAGGTGTACAAAGCTGCAGTGAGCTATGATCATGACACTGCACTCTAGCCTGGGTGACAGAGGGAGACTTTGTCTCTTAAGAAAAAAGGCAAGGGCCTAGAAGGCATCTAGTATTTAAAACAAAAAACCAAAACTCATCTTTTCAGAAACTTGCTCCCATCCCAACTATCTCGTTTGCCATCATTCCATTATTTCTTTAATGTCATATTCTTTTTTTTTTTTTTTTTTTTTTTTTTTTTTTTTTTTTTTTGAGACATAGTCTAGCTCTGTTGCCTGGGCTAGAGTGCCGTGGCGTCAGCCTAGCTCACAGCAACCTCAAACTCCTGGGCTCAAGCAATCCTCGGCCTCCTACTTTGTAAGATGCTTTTTTCCATTCTCAAGCAATCTTAGGCCCAAATCAGCTGATCTTATTTTTCCCAGGAATTGGCTTTTCTTGCCCTTGTCTGTTCTGCCTCCAAACCACCCTGTTGCCATTTAGCTTTCCTAACTCAGGCGGTCCCATTAAGAGCCCACAGATGGTTCTCATAAACTACTCTTCAAACCTAAATCCCTTGATTTGGATTTCATGCCTCTCCAATTTGTTTGTGTCAGGCAATGCTCTAGCATTCTATTTTTTAATTGACCAAAAAGTGTATGTTGTGCACATGTTTTAAAATATATAAATTGTGGAGTGGCTAAATTGAGCTAATTAACATGCATTACTTCATATGCTTGGATTATTGAGTCCTTTTATATTCAGTGTTGATAAGTAAGGACTTACTATTGCCTTTTTGTGGCTTGTTGTCTAGTTGTTCTGTAACTCTTTTCTACTTTGTGGTGAAATGATTTTCTCTGGTAGTATGTTTTAATTCATTCTTATTTTTAGTGAATCTATCACAGGTTTCTACATTGTGGCTACCATGAGGCTTATAAAAAAAAAAGCCATATAGATATAACAAGTTACTTTAAAGAAATGACAACTTACCTTAAATCATAAAGAATAGAAACAAAGAGGCCGGGCGAGGTGGCTCAAGCTTGTAATCCTAGCACTCTGGGAGGCCAAGGCTGGCGGATCCCTCGAGGTCAGGAGTTCGAAACCAGCCTGAGCAAGAGTGAGACCCCCGTCTCTACTATAAATAGAAAGAAATTAATTGGCCAACTAATACATATAGAAAAAAGTAGCCGGGCATGGTGGCGCATGCCTGTAGTCCCAGCTACTTGGGAGGCTGAGGCAGCAGGATTGCTTGAGCTCAGGAGTTTGAGGTTGCTGTGAGCTAGGTTGATGCCACAGCACTCACTCTAGCCTGGGAGACAAAGCGAGACTCTGTCTCAAAGAAAAAAAAAAAAAAGAATAGAAACAAAGAAAAAATGAGACCGTATGCTTTAACTCCACCCCCTTCAATTTTCACTTTGTCTCAATTTACATAGTTTTATATGACCTCTTAACAGGTTGCTGTAGCTAATACTGTTTTTGATTTTTCCTTTGGCCTTTGTACTATAGTTATGAGTTAATTATACATCACAATTACAGAATTAGAATATTCTGGGTTTGTGTATTTAATGTCACCAGTGGGTTTTATACCTTCAAATGTTTTCTTTTTGCATGTATTTTCTTTGAGATTAAAGAACTCCCTTTAGCATATCTTGTAAAATGAATCTGGTGATGAATTCTCTCATCTTTTGCTTGTCTGAGAAAGACTTTCTCTCTCCTTTATATTTGAAGGATAGCTTTGCTGGATAAAGTTTCTTGGATGGCAGTATGTTTACATTAGCACTTTGAAAATGTCCCACTCCCTCTTGACCTGTATGGTTTCCATTGAGAAGTCTGTTGCCAGATGAATTGAAGCCCCTTTATATGTTGTTCACTTCTTTTCTCTTGCTGCTTTAGAATCTTCTTTGTCCTTGACCTTTGAGGATTTTATTATATGCCTTGGGGCAGTCTTATTTGGATCAACTCTGTTTGGCATTTTTGGACCTTGCTGTAGCTAGATATTTATCTCTTTTTCAAGTTTTAGAAACTTTTCTGTTATTTCTCTGAATAAGTTTTCTACCCCTTGCTCTTGTTTCAACTCCCTCTTAAACACCAATAATTCTTAAATTTGGTCCTTTGAGGTAATACTATTTATTCTTTCCCCTTCTTGTCTTTTTTCACCTCTGTGTGTTTTCCAAGGGCCTGTATTCGAGCTCATTGATTCTTTCCTCTGCTTGACCCATTTTGTTATTGAGACCCTCTAATGGCCTTTTCAAATTCATCAAATGTTTTTTTTCAGTTTTGAGACTTCTGTGTTTTTTTATTATTTTAATATCTTTGTTTAACTTTGTTAAACTTCTGAATTGTTTTTTGGTGTTTTCGTGGAGATGACTGAGTTTCCTTAAAACTACTATTTTGAGCCGGGCGCGGTGGCTCACGCCTGTAATCCTAGCTCTTGGGAGGCCGAGGCGGGCGGATTGCTCAAGGTCAGGAGTTCAAAACCAGCCTGAGCAAGAGCGAGACCCCGTCTCTACTATAAATAGAAAGAAATTAATTGGCCAACTGATATATATATAAAAAATTAGCCGGGCATGGTGGCTCATGCCTGTAGTCCCAGCTACTCGGGAGGCTGAGGCAGAAGGATCGCTCGAGCCCAGGAGTTTGAGGTTGCTGTGAGCTAGGCTGATGCCACGGCACTCACTCTAGCCTGGACAACAAAGCGAGACTCTGTCTCAAAAAAAAAACAAAAAAAAACCAAAAACTACTATTTTGAATTCTTGCCATCTTGTTAGTCAGCAACTGGTTCCTTGCTGTGTCTTTTTGGGGAGGTCATGGTTCCCTGTTTGCTGCTGTTTCTTGTGGATGTACATATGTCTGTGTCTTTTCATTGAAGGGTTAGTTAGTTGTTCCAGTCTTCTCTATCTGGCTTGATTTTGCTTCCATTGGAAATGTTTGCTATGAGACTCTATAACTTACCTGTTTTCTTTATCTGCTTGGTCACTGGCTACTTTTTAGCACTAGATGGCACCTTACGCCCAGATTTGCTTTGGCTCTAGTAAACAAGCGTGCCACCCATTCCAAATGGGGGAGGTCTCAAAAAGGATATCCCAGTACTGTGGGAAGGCTGGCTAGGGGTTTGTGCCCAGGGAACCTGTGGAATCGGACCTCTCACAGTGTGGTGCTGTTGAACAGCCACTCTGATTTGGTGTCTCCTTTGGTTGAGTTATATTTTTATTTATTTAATTTAATTAATTAATTTATTTTGAGACAGAGTCTCACTCTGTTGCCCAGGCTAAAGTGCCATGGTGTTAGTCTAGCTCACAGCAACCTCAAATTCCTGGGTTCAAGAGATCCTTCTGCCTCAGCCTCCTGAGTAGCTGGGACTACAGGCATGTGCCACCATGTGTGGTTAATTTATATATATATATACATATATATTATTTTTTTTTAGTTGTCCAGCTAATTTCTATTTTTCTTTTTAGTAGAGATAGGGTCTCACTCTTGTTCAGGCTGGTCTCAAACAATCTGCCCACCTTGGCCTCCCAGAGTGCTAGGATTATAGGCGTGAACCACCACGCCCAGCTTGGTCTAGTTATATATCAGTTTTTAGGGCTGAGGATGGTAGTGCCACCTCCCCTCTTTGGCTCTGGCTGTCCTCGGTGTTATTTCTCCTTTTGGGCACTCCTGATGCTTCATGTGGGTTGTGGCAGGGACAGGTTTCCTGCCAGGGAAACCATGATGGTGGCGAAGCTGATTTTCCACTTTGATATTACTTTTTTCCAGTTTATAGACCATGAGTTGAGGGGCATTTTCTGCATACTTGGTGCCAGGCAGATGGGGAGGAGGAGTATTGTAGTTGTGGAAGTCATATTCTCTTACCATCTGCTCAGAGTTGTTTCATTTTAGAAAGCTTTCTGCTATTTCTTTTAACAAGCTTTCTATCCCTTTGTTTTTTTTTTTGAACGATGTCTCAAATATTTGATCTTTGTATGATATCCCATAAATCTCATGAGCTTTCTTCATCCCTTTTATTCTTTTTTTTTCCTCTGTATATTTCCAATCAACCTGTTTTCAACTTCAGATTCTTTCTTCTGCCTGATCAAGTCTGCTATTAATGTTCTTTGTTGCATTTTTATCTCAGCCATTGTATTTTTTAGTTCCAGAATTAAAAAATATATATATATATAATTTTAATCTGTTAAATTTATCATTTTGGTCACTTATTGTTTTCCTCATTTCATTGAATTCTCTATATTCTTGAAGTTCACTGAACTTTCCTAAAGGTCCATCAGAACAGGCCTGGAAGATGACACTAGTGCTTGCCTAGAGCCTGTGAGGGGCAGTGCTGTGCATACAGATGTGGGCCCTGGATGTGTGGTGGTGGGCTTGGGCCCCACTGGGTCTAGCTCACAGCAACCTCAAACTCCTGGGCTCAAGCAATCCTGCTGCCTCAGCTTCTCAAGTAGCTGGGACTACAGGCATACGCCACCATACCTGGCTAATTTTTTCTCTATATATTAGTTGGCCAATTAATTTCTTTCTATTTATAGTAGAGATGGGATCTCACTCTTGCTCAGGCTGGTTTTGAACTCCTGACCTTGAGCAATCCACCCGCGTCAGGCTCCCAGAGAGCTAGTATTATAGGCATGAGCCACCTCTCCCGACCAAGATCGTACTAATTTGCAGTCCCACCAATGGTATGTAAGCATTCCTTTCTCTGCATCCATGCCAGCATCTGTTTTCGACTTTTTAATAGTGGCCTTCTGACAGGTGTAAGGTGGTGGTATCTCATTGTGGTTTTAATTTGCATTTCCCTGACGATTAATGACAGTTGAGCATTTCTTAATTTTTTGGCCATTTGTCATGTTTTGATAAACTTCTGTTCATGTCTTTGTCCACTTTTCAGTGTTGTTTTTTTTTTCTTGATGCTTTGTTTTGAGTATCTTGTAGATTCCGGATATTAGTCCTTTATCAGATGCATAGTTTGTGACTATTTACTCCTATTCTGTAGGTTGTCTATTCTGTTGATTCTTCTGCTGTACAGAAGCTTTTTAAAATAATCAGGTCCCATTTATTTTTGTTGCTGTATTTGCCTTTGGGTTCTTAGCCATAAATTCTTTGCTTAGGCCCATGCCTAAAAGAGTTTTTCATACATTTTCTTCTAGAAATTTTATGGTTTCATGCCTTACATTTAAAAGTCTAGGCCGGGCGCTGTGGCTCACGCCTGTAATCCTAGCTCTTGGGAGGCCGAGGCGGGCGGATTGCTCAAGGTCAGGAGTTCAAAACCAGCCTGAGCAAGAGCGAGACCCCGTCTCTACTATAAATCGAAAGAAATTAATTGGCCAACTGATATATATATATAAAAAATTAGCCGGGCATGGTGGCGCATGCCTGTAGTCCCAGCTACTCGGGAGGCTGAGGCAGAAGGATCACTCAAACCCAGGAGTTTGAGGTTGCTGTGAGTTAGGCTGACGCCACGGCACTCACTCTAGCCTGGACAACAAAGTGAGACTCTGTCTCAAAAAAAAAAAAAAAAAAGTCTTTTATTCATCTTGAATTAATTTTTGTAAGTGGTGACAGATAGGAGTCTTCTATTCTGCATGTAGCTATCCATTTAGTGAATAGGGCTTCCCTTCCCCAGTGTATGTTGTTGTCTGCCTTGTTGAATACAAGGCTATAGTAACCAAAACAACATAATACTGATATAAAAGTAGAGACATAGACCAAGGGAGCAGAATAGGGAACCCAGATATAAAACCATATATTTACAATACCAATATCTACAATATTCAACTTAAAATTTTTATCTTAACCATACTAGTAGATATGAATTCATATCTCATATCTCATTGTGGTTTTATTTGCATTTCCCTGATGACTAATGATCTTGAGTCTTTTCATGTGTTTATTGACGGTTTGTATATCTTTGCAAAATTTCAAATCCTTTGCCCATTTTAAAATTTGCTTTTTGTCTTTTTATTGCTGAGTTATAAGTTTTCTTTATATGTTCTGGATACAAGTCCCTTATTAGATTTATGACTTGCAATTTTTTTTTTTTTTTTTTTTGAGACAGGGTCTCACTCTGTCACCTAGGCTAGAGTACAGTGGTGTTGTCATAGCTTACTACAACCTCAAACTCCTGGGCTCAAGCAATCCTCCTGCCTTGCCTGCCCAAGTACCTGTGACTACAAGCTCATACCACCATGCCCCGCTAATTTTTCTATTTTTTTGTAGAGATGAGGTCTCACTATGTTGCTCAGACTGGTCTCAAACTCTTGGCCTAAGTGATCCTCTCGCCTTGGCCTCCTAAAGTGCTGGGATTATAGGCTTGAGACACTGTGCCTGGCTGTCTTTTTACTTTGGTGTTCATTTAAGCACAAAAGTTTTCAATTTTGATCAAGCCCAATTTATCCAGTTTGTTTTTTTCCCCCCAATTACTGTAGTTTTATAGTTCTTTTAAGATTGTTTTGGCTATTCTGGGTATCTTGCATTTCCATAGGAAGTTTAGGATCAGTGTGTGTATCTTCTTAGCTTGGAGTAGATGCCACAGAAGGCTCCCAGGAGTGAACTGAGGACCAACATTATCTAGAATCCTCTACATGGTTGAGAGATGGATTAAGGAACTAGGCAGGTTATTTATTGGTAGTAGGCGCATTTTGGAAATTTCCTAAAAAAGTTACTACCTCCTTTGGGGCTGGGTGGGAGGGAACTCTCTACTGGCATGCAGGCCCCAGTCAGTCAAAAGATTGGATTTAGGGGATTAAAGTTCCAAGAAAACCAAAGGTTCAGGAACAGAGCCAGTAGGGTCAGGTCTCCACACAGCTCTACGCAGACCAGGGTTTGAAGGAGAGCTGGAGGTTACATAGCGCTTCCACGTGACCTAAGGCAATGGAGACTGGCTTAGTCTCTTATTTCTATTCAATTCTTCAAGATTTAAAGGACCAGTGTCTTCTGCTTTATTTTTTTTCATTTTTTATTTCCTTTGTTGTTTAGTGTCTTCTGCTTTAGACGAGGGATCCCATGGAACCAAGCTAGGGAGGATCAATCAGTGGTTTAGGCCAGAGTCATTTTGGTTGTGTATACACGAACTGGTGTGTTCAAGTGGGTTGTACAGCAGACGGGTTAAATAGGTGAGTTTGCTGTCAGAGACTAGGATTTGGATCTGAACTTTCCTATTTCTATCTGGGCAAACTTGGTCACGTTTTTAACCTCTGTATTGTTTGGGGGATAGAAATAAGATAATACAACACTTGGCACAGTACCTAGTTAAGTGAGTGGAAGATGATATTTTTGACAGACCCAGAGCTTCCCTGGCATAGAAAACTTTCTGAATCTCTTGAAGACTTAACATTGTGTACCATGGCATAGTCCTTGGAACCAAGGCACTCATATTAGCATCATAAAATACACAAAACTCAGTATATATAAATGACTGTCCCTCTCATATCCTAAGGGTTTTCCGTGTGCACTGCTTGGCCATTAGGCCTCTGTTCTGGTGCACTGATGTTACTGTGTAATTGGGGTGGATGCCAATGCAAGAAATGAAATTGTTTGACCTAATAAAAAAGTGAGGGGGGGGGAACAAGGGAGGAGGAGAAGGAAAGCTTGGCAGTTAGGGAAGTGGTGAGAGGGAATTTGAATCAGGGAAAGAGAGTAGGGCTTGACCCAAAACTTCAACTTCCTCCAGCATCAGTTCAAGAAAGGAATTTTTAAAGGAAGTTTTGCTTTGTGATATGTAGAGTTATCTTCTTCTTCCATATACTTAAGGAATCTTCAGTAAAGGTCTCTACTACTCCTGAATGCTTCGAAGTAGGTTTTGCCCTGTTTTGGATGCATGGAGGTATTGAAATAGGACAGAAGGCAAGAAAAGGAGGGTGGCTTGCTAAGGCCTTGATCTCGTTTGCTTCCTTGCATCTAATTTGATTCATTTACTCTAATCTCCTGCCAGATCTGCAGAGGTGGACAAGGAGTCTGATGGTGGCTGCTTTGGGTGGGGAGGCCGCTGTGGGAGCGGCAGCGACTGGCTAGACATAACCAGCTGTCCTGGGTGGTGCGTTCTCCATCCAGGACTGCGTTTCTGGGTTTCTCTTCCCCATGGTTTGAATTAAGAGTAGAACATAAGAAGGATCACAGAGTTGACTCTTGTAACACAGTACTAAGCACAAGGCCATATGTTTAAACCCTTTTCATACTTTAATTTCTTTCTACTTTCCAATAAGATGGCCTGTTGGCACTCACTTTCCTGTTCTCTTCTTTGCTTTTCCCAAGCTAGAAACCTGGGAACTATATATGCCAGAACTTCTGGCCGGTGGGACCAAAAGGGATGCAGAAGCTGTTATATTCACCTTGCAAGGGTGGGCAGGTGTGTGGTCTTGAGCAAGACATGAGTGTTTGTGGTGGTCTCTAGACATTACTCCATGTACTACACTACAGATAGGCCTGGAGCCTGGGGCTCACTTCTCTCCCCACACTGTGCTGCTTAGGGTTGGGGCAGGGGTGATGCATGTAATGCCAAACTGTCTTTCCTGTCCTTTTCAATGTGTCGTTTCTGACTTGTGCTGTAATCTCTCACCTGGTTTCCTTGGCTCTTATGAAGGTATTTGCACATGTGCATAGTTGTTCAAAATGTTTCTGTGGGAGGATGAGGGCTAGAAAGTCCTATTCCACGATCTTGCTGACACGCTGTTCTTGCACCCTGCATGTACTAACTCACTGAATCCTAACGACTCTGCGGTGGACGGTATCACCATTTCTGCTGCAGATGAGGAAAACTGCAGTGTAGTTTAGGCAAGTTGCCACACTCAGAATGTTAGGTGTTGGAAACCAGTCAGGCTTCAGAGCAAGGGGTACTGGCTGAGACAGCCTGCAGGCCCAAGTTTAAATTCACAATCCATCAGAAACTTGATGTACGACTTGGGCAAGTCAGAGTGTCTTTGGATCCCACTTTCCTAGTCCATAAAATTAAAGAGTTGGCCTGGATGGACCTACAAGCTGCTTCTTCACAGGCCATCTACTCAACTGTTTTCCATTCCTTAATAATGCTGGGTAATGGCTTCACTGTCACCCAGGTGTGGTCCTCAGTCCCACCTCTGCCACTTGTCCTGCCATTCCCTTCCCTGCCCTCAACCTGCCTGAACTGCTACTGAGTTGACCTTGTTTAATCTCTAGTGTTTCCACGTCTGTAATACTGGGAAAATTCTTGTCCCTTAGAGATTCCAGCTCTTCTATTATTAGAATTTTATAGTGCAAGATGGCTTAAAATAGTGTGGTTTTTACCATACAACAGGCAACCACCTGCAGCATGGACATGGTCTGAGAATATGGAAATTCTATCAAAATATTTGACAAAATGAATTCTGACCTGTTTCTTCAGTTGGCTTCTCCCATTTCCCCAGAATCGGGGGGTCACAATGGTCTGGGTAGACATGGAGGGAAATCAAGACACTTGTGGCCATTAGAAATGCTTTTATTTATAAAATAACTACTTAAATGTAAACATCTCTAAATATAAACACTCTCACAAGACTCTTGCACTGCTGCCTTCTGACCACGCTCAGCAGACACTGTGGATGGAGGAGCTCATGGGTGTCTCCCCAACTAGCCAGGAATTTAAGGCCAAATGTGCACCTGGAGGAGCAGGGCCTGGATCTTAAAGACAACATTCACAGTTCCCAGGTAGCCTTTGTATTTGGTGAAGATCTTAAAAATAGCAACCCTGCTAAAACAGAACTTCCAGGGGGAGATTCTCAGTGTAAGGGGTTACCTCGTATCTTCCCCAGACTGGCAGGAGGTGTGACAAGGCACTTTAGACTCTATTTGACCTTGAATGTTGTATCCGAAGTGTAGAGGTTGTGGTGAAATAGACAATCTTTTTTCCAAGTCTAGGATAAACTATAACACTTCTAGAATGGCTTATCCTAATCCAGATAAGTCACGTGTTATGTTTTCTGCATCTGTGGATGTGACTAAATGGATGATGGAGAAAGGCATCCATTTGCTCGTTGCAGCGCTGGTACTTTCAATGGACTGGCTAGAGCACTCATCAGTTACTGAGTCCAGGGCTAGGGGGCTACACAACGTCACCCACAGACTATAGAAAGGAAAGTTAATTGTCAGAAAAGTGTTGGTGACTGTGCCTAACAAAGACAGCTGAGCCTTTCAGATGAAGGGTCAAAGGAAAATCAAGACCCTAACCACTTCTGAAAAGCAGCGAGCAGCTGAATATTGTATAACCAATCTGGGAATGCAGTGAAAGAATATAGACAGTAGTATTTTAGGGACCTTAGAAATTGGGTAGTGTGACTGTGCTGGACACTGGAGGTGGCCCAGAAGCTCTGATCCACCAGGTTTGGCACAGTCCTGACAAACTCCTTCCCACATGCAGAAGCACAGCCCAGAAGGGCTCCCAGAGCCACAATTCCTCTCTTCATCCAAGTCAGCTGATCATGGAGCACCGGCCACCCCAAACTCAGTATGGTATAACCAATACCAACATGTTCTAATGCTATAGCACGAGGTCTTCCGATTGGAAATTTCTCACTTCCAAAGGCTGACTGCAGGGCTCACCTCTCTTCTCATGGTCACTAAATCATGTGCAAAGCCCCAGGGTCCATTTCAGCTTCTAGGAATTCTAGTGAGCATCAAGGTTGACAACCCAATCAGGGAGAGCAAGGCTCGTCCCGTGCCCCACTGTGCCGTGGTTAAGCGGATGTGGACAGGGCCTGTGTCTCAGGAGCAGGTACCCTCTCGGGAACCATTGGACCCCTGCAGACTGAAAGCAAAGGCAGCGAGGTAGGGTGGAAGGCAAAACAGGCTCAGGTGTATTCAGTTTTGCAGATATAACTGGATGGGACGTAGCCCTTCTTCCCATTAACTTCGGCCAGCCACCACTCTGTATTTCCTGTAATGTCTTTAAACTCGAGGATCTTGAGTTTCTGATTGGCTGACACACTCAGCTCATTTGGGTTTCGTGCCTTGAAGGTATAGACAGCAAAATAGACCTGTGCAAGGGAGAGAAAGTGAGTTAGGAAACAGAAAACCATTGAGAGCAACACTGTCCAAGAGAACTGTGGTGATGGGACAGAACGTTCTGCATTTGCCCTGACCACTGAGCCCTTGAAATCCAGCTAACTAGACAGAGGAACTGAGTTTTTAATTTTAACTAACTTAAATAGCTACCTATGGCTGGTGGCTACCACAATGGACAGGGCAGAAAGACAAAATTCACAACTTTTCAGTCTTTCAGATTTGCCTAAAGGGTGGAAGAAAGAATCTTCAGTTAACACAGAAGTTATGAATTAAAAAAACAAAAAACCCCAAACTATCTTCAAAGCAAGAAAGGATGTGCTGTTGGTGCCACAAAGATATGCCAAGTGCTCAGTGACAAAGGGAAGGGCAGGGACAGGAGGTGATGAGGCTAAACTGCATTCTCTGCTCAAAGTCAGGATCTAAGAAAGGTCCATTTTTCTCCCCCAACATGTCTATAACCTTTCTGGTTGGCAGGTGCAGAACTAGGAAGCCTGGGCTGTGAGCATAAGGGTCACCAGGGAAGCAAGTGTGCGCCAAGCTCCGCTGAGGATCTAGGGGAAAACTGGCTTCTGGAATCCAGATCTCAGCTAAGGCAACACTTTGACAACCCAAGATGTGACCAAGTCTTTCTCCAGGTAACTCCTCTGGAGATGAACTTAGACAAATCTTGTAACAAAACACACAAGGAAACTCACTGCTGTAAGAACAACAAATGGGTGAAGCAGAGGCGCCTCAGCTGTGAATCTGAAAGTGGCTTTAAAACATGTAGGTTTCAAATATTCAAGATAGAAAGGCTATACTCAAATCCACAAGACGGGAATAGGCCATTACAAAAAGAATGGGAAAATCAGGCAGAATTTCATTTCTAAATTCTAGAAACAAAAATAGTTATTTGAATAAAATACTAGGTTAAATAGTAGACTGAAGAATTAGCGAGTCAGAAGAATGGGAAAAGTTTTCATCAGAAATGTCCAATGACAAACCAGAAGGGGTCCAGGAATCGATGTGCAGGGTCAGCCATAGAAGGTGCCAAGGTGCTCACTCGTACAGCAGGAGTTTCCCTGTGTTCGATGACACCTGTCTGCACTCATCTCCAGGTCACCCCCCCGCCACCTGTGGCAGGCCCGGGATACACTCACCTGGTTGCCTTCTGCCTCACTGCTTTCTGGCTCATTTTTGTCTTCCAAGGCCTGGGGTGCTCTTGTACATCCTTTTATGAGGTCTTTGCCTTGCCCGTTTCGCCCTGGTATGGGGTAACCACCCATTTCTAGATGCCTAGAGTTTCGGTAGCTCCTCAGGGCGGCAGCGGGTTGGTTTGTGTCTCTGGCTGGATCTGCAGCGTCCCCTGGCATGGGCTGAGAGGCGGAGTCCAGCTCTGAAGGGCCACCCTCTGAATTACCCAGGTTCAAGGATGTGCTGAGAGTTCCTGGGTCGCATTCCCTCAGTGAGGATGCATCCTGAGGCTGCTGCTGGCAAGGCCCCGAGCTAAAGGACACGGCCATGCTGCCGGGGTTGAAGGTCAAGGTGCTGTTGCTGTTCTGCCGCAGGAACCTGGGCGAGGAGCTGCTGTGCTCTGACTCGGTGGAGGAGTGGCTGCCCACGGAGGCGTCGGAGCGGCGAGGGTTGTAGGGCTTTAGGAAGGAGCTGTACACGAAGCCTTTGGTGACTACGGGAAGGAAAAACCAACATCAAGAACTCTTAGAAGGATGGAGCGAGTGGGGAAGCAAAGCTAGGTCCTGAAAGGGCTTTAAACGTCCAATCCCAGGATTCGATGTGTGGGCAGATGAAAAGCTGAAGCTACCTGCCAGGTCCTTCTTGTTACAGCCTCGGAACACGCGTGACAAAGGGGCCTTGTGGGCAACTGAGAGGACGGTAGTAAAATCAACTGCATGCCTGGGAATGGGCATGTGAAGCAAACTTCCTACAAACTTCCTAGGATGTCACGTCACAGCTAAGGGGAAGATGTGACCAAAGTTTATGTTCAAGTACACCAAGGGTGGCCAGAGGGACTTACTGTGAGAACTCTACAGCAGGAAGCTGTCTATACTGGTAAGAATATACACATAGCGTGTGTATAGCATATGTTCACTTTATTAAATTGCCCAAGAGGATGGAGAAGGCCCTCCAGCTAAAACTGTTAAGTCACGTTGGGGACTGAGACAGTAGCCACAGGACAATTTTTTATAATTGTAACAGGCACATCTCTGTTTCCCTTGATCTCCAACGTATCTCCTGTACTCCCTGCGGCACACAGTAGCCCCTGCATAAATATCTGCCCAATGACTGGGAACCTCCTGGGCACATGGGGAGGCGAGAGGGTCTTATTACTTTACCTCTCAGGATTGAGCAGATAAAAACCCCAAGGACGGAGCAGCTTCTCAAACAGCTTGGAACTTTAAGAAGGATGTGTCTGACCCCGTCAGTGGCCGTCACCTACTATCACCCTGGGAAGCTCTATCCTCGCCCTTCCTTTCCCACTTCCAACCTCTACTATTCCAGGTAAGCAGAAGTGGGGAGAGGACAAAAAAATCCACAAGAAGCTTTTAAAGAAACCAAGAAATGCTAAAATCTTCAGTAATAAGTGGTGTGTCTGTAGATGTACAGACCCCTGTTATTTAAATTGTTTGGATTTGGGGGAGGCAGTCAAGTACATATATACCTCCCAATAGGGTTAGCACCCTATAAATAAACCCATAAATGTTTCTATAAGAAAATAGATGAGGCCGGGCGCTGTGGCTCACGCCTGTAATCCTAGCTCTTGGGAGGCCGAGGCGGGCGGATTGCTCAAGGTCAGGAGTTCAAAACCAGCCTGAGCAAGAGCGAGACCCCGTCTCTACTATAAATAGAAAGAAATTAATTGGCCAACTGATATATATATAAAAAATTAGCCGGGCATGGTGGCGCATGCCTGTAGTCCCAGCTACTCGGGAGGCTGAGGCAGAAGGATCACTGGAGCCCAGGAGTTTGAGGTTGCTGTGAGCTAGGCTGACGCCATGGCACTCACTCTAGCCTGGACAACAAAGGGAGACTCTGTCTCAAAAAAAAAAAAAAAAAAAAAAAAAAAAAAAAGAAAATAGATGAGTATGCAGAAAGAAATCCTATGATCTGCCCCAACATGGATGACCTTGGAGGACATTAAGTTAAGTGAAATAAGCCAGGCACAGAGAAACAAATACTGCATGAGCTCATTTATGTGGAATCTAAAAAAGTTGATCTCATACAAGCAGAGTAGAATAGTGGTTATCAGAAGCTGAGGAGGGGAGAGGTTAGTCAATGGGTACAAAGTTAGCTAGGAAGAATAAGTTCTAGTGTTCTATTACACAAACGGGCGACTAATAAAGTATATATTTCAAGACAGCTAGAGGAGATGATTCTGATATTACCACCATGAAGAAATGATAAATATTTGATGGATGTGGTAATTACCTTGATCATCATACAACATATATGTGTATCTGGCCATCCTATATACCCCACAGATATGTATAAATATTTCACATCATTGACAAACAAGGAACGTTCTAATGTCTTTGTATCATTCCTCCTAAAATTGACTCATCAACTTCTTTGACTCAGATAATCAAGCACTTAAAAATACACACGGCTAGTCACACCAGAAAGGATAAGCTATAATCATAAATAGTCTCAAAGCACTTTTGTCCAGGTTTTAGCAAACAAGTTCTAAAAAAATAACCTTGTTTTTCAGAGGTTTCTGGATTTTGGAACAAGGATCAATACTGAATTCTTTAAAACACATCTTTTTAAAATTGATTCCCTAAATTAGTCCTGAGATATACTGTTGTGGGGAGAAAACTAAAAAAGCAAACAAAAACCTATAGGTTTTTAATTCACACACGAAAATTTATAGAAGCTGGGAGAGGGCAGATTATTCTACGGTTTACTCAGAACAGGCTGAGAAGGACCAGGATCCCAGCAGGCAGGATTTACTGCCTGTAAGAGCTATAAAACACAGCAAGATACGTAATGAAAGCTCCTCTGGAATTTTTCAAAACAAAATACAACCCAAAACAGGTTTTGTTTCAGTAATGACCTGGGCATTACACTCACCAGAGACAGATAAAACTTTTAAGGTTACTTTTCCCTTTAATCAAAGACTCTCATGTTTTTTTCTGGCCTGGACAGGATTCAGGTATAGCCAAAACCATTCGTTCTTCATTTAGTTACATTCACCTGACAATTAAAATTCTTACCTCCATTGTCAATCAGCCAGCGGTTCTGACTGCCCATGGGGTCCTTCTTTTTGATGACACCCACCAGGTCACCTTCCAAAAGTGACACGTCCAGGTCTTGAGCAGCATTGAAGTTCCGTTCCGCCTGGAAGAGCTTCTCAGGGGGATACCTTGCCAGAAGGGAAGCCCGGAGTTCTTCTGACTGTAGCATGTAACTCGGCTGAAAGGAGATGAGAGAGGTGCCACCAACAAAAAGCCTGCCCTGGCCATTACCCCAGTGGCCGTATCTAATCCCAACATGTAGTCAGAGCCTCGGAAACAAGGCGATGACAATTAGTCATGAAACATCTAATGTGGGTAGAAGGTGGCTGAGTCAGCCCATGGGGCTAGGTAAAAATCATGGTCTCTTAGGCAATGTTTTGGTGCCTTTGGAGCTACAAGAAAACTGAACAGTCTTGCATCTGTTATCTCGTGACAAAAAATGATTAAAATGCTCCCTAAATAATCAAAACATCTAAGTAATATTACTAGGTTGGTCTTGTTTTGTTAGATGAACCTAAACAATTATCTTGACCCATCTATAAAGGTGGTAACATAAATGTCTATGTGATTATATGGAGCAAACAGCAGCAGTCTTATAGATTATGAGCCCATATAATCTGGTGCATCTTACTCTAACTTTTAAAATATAAAAGAATTGAGCTCAAAAAGAATATAAATTCAGGTAAAAAAGCAGCCAGCCATTAACTGTTTGGCTGTATTACTTTTTTCAATACATGAACAAAATTAGAGAGGCCTGACAAAACCAATATACCCTTAAATACTAACTAATCAATGTATTAATATATATTTTTTTGAGAGAGTCTCACTCTGGTACCATGGTGTCAGCCAAGATCACAGCAGCCTCAAACTCCTGGGTTCAAGCAATCCTACTGCCTCAGCCTCCCGGCATGTGCCAGCATGCCCGGCTAATTTTTGCTATATATTTTTAGTTGGCCAATTTTTTTTTTTATTATTTTTAGTAGAGATGGGGTCTGGCTCAGGCTGGTTTCAAACTCCTGACCTTGAGCGATCCTGTCTCCCAGAGTGCTAGGATTACAGGTGTGAGCCACCATGCCTGGCCAATGTATTAACCCTTTGCACTCTCTTGCTTTTTTCTCATTATCCACTCGACACTAACCACACTCAACATCCGTGTGCAAAGGGTTAATATTTTTTTTTTTTTTTTGAGACAGAGTCTCACTTTGTTGCACAGGCTAGAGTGAGTGCTGTGGCGTCAGCCTAGCTCACAGCAACCTCAAACTCCTGGGCTCAAGCGATCCTTCTGCCTCAGCCTCCCGAGTAGCTGGGACTACAGGCATGCGCCACCATGCCCGGCTAATTTTATATATATATATTAGTTGGCCAATGTATTTCTTTCTATTTATAGTAGAGACGGGGTCTTGCTCTTGCTCAGGCTGGTTTCGAACTCCTGACCTCGAGCAATCCGCCCGCCTCGGCCTCCCAGAGTGCTAGGATTACAGGCTTGAGCCACCGCGCCCGGCCCAAAGGGTTAATATT
Source organism: Microcebus murinus (assembly GCF_040939455.1). NCBI lineage: Eukaryota > Metazoa > Chordata > Mammalia > Primates > Cheirogaleidae > Microcebus > Microcebus murinus. The sequence goes on along the minus strand of NC_134117.1, from coordinate 26,356,458 downwards.
AACACTTCACTAACTCCTTTAACTGTGTGGGACTAAGATCCAAGAATACTTTTCAGAGGGCAGCTTGAAGGACATATCAAGTGTGAGAACACTACAGGTGGTCGCCATCACAGGTCAGTGGGCACGTCAGTGATGCCCAGTAAATGAGCATCTCTATTTATTATTCCCCATTTATTATGAAACACTTATATGGAGAGACAGAGCCAGGTCCTTCAATGTTGATGATGACACATTACTTGTACAGTGCTTCCTATGTGCCAGGTCATTTCTAAGTGCCTTTTATATATTAACTCATTTAAACCTCATAATAACTCTATGATGTAGGTATAATTAGCATCTGCATCTTAGAGATGGAGGAACCAAGGCACAAATGTCAGCGAGTTGTTCAAGGATACACAATAAGTGTCAGATGCCGGATGTGGTGGCACATGCCTATAGTCCCAGCTACTTGGGAGGCTGAGACAGGAGGATCCCTTGAGCCCAGGAGTTTGAGGTTGCTGTGAGCTAGGCTGACACTACAGCATTCTAGGCCCAAGCAACAGAGCAAGACTCTGTCTCAAAAACAAAAAAAAAAACCCAAAACCAGTAAATGTCAGTACCAGATTCAACCCAGGGTTCTGGCTCCAGCGTGCCCACTCGTAGCCACTAGGCCGTACTGCCCATCTCTAATTCCCTACTCACCAGGCCCAGGAGCGGCTTTCGAGCAGACTGGCGGTCAATGGCTTTCCTCTCAAATGGCTTTTTGGTAGCTGGAAGGGACTCTGGGAAGAAGGTGAAGACCTGGAGCTGCTGCAGCACTCTGCTGTGCTCCTCGTGGAAGATGGCAATAAGGTTCCCCTCCTTGCCGGCCTCTTTAAGTAACTGGAGTCCATGGGAAGAGCCGAGATAGAGGAAAGAAGAGAACACAGGTGAGAGATGCCCAGGACTGACAAAGTCTCTTAGAACCACCTGGAAGTTCCAGTTCAGCTGCAGTTTGCGGTGTGAGCTGCCAGCACGGCAGCAAGAGACAAAGCTCCCTGGGGCACTGCCAGGGCCGAGTTGGCTGGCTCTTCTAGGACTTGCTCCAGAGGGAAAGAGATGTTTAAAAAGCCACAGATTTCATGGCACCATCAAGGGATCAAGAATTCCTGACAGGCTTGTCCTAATGACACATTTAATCTATCTAGTTTGGATAATTTCTCAAACAGTGTTACTATGCATTCCCAGAAAGATACCAGGAGAGCTTCAGAGATGGCTTTCCTGAGGCGGAGTAAGGGACTCACTGAAAGCAGGGGCTTCAGCTGCTCCAGAGCCTGGTGCACGAAGTCGCAGTGGGCCTCGGCGTAGCCGTGGACGCAGCTGGTGAAGAGGCCCTGGGCGTACTGGTGGAACTTGGGCAGCTCGTCCAGCAGCTGCGCGTTCAGGGCCTCGTAGTTGTTCCGGGCAGACTGCAGCTCCTCCAGGGTCTTCTTGTCCTTCAACTTCTCTGCCCGCTCTGTGCAGTTGTAGAAGTCCAGGAGCTTGTCGAAGCGTTTCTGGACCAGCTTGTGGGGCCCTGTAAACATGCTCAGTAACTGATTTAAGGGAGAGATGACAAGCCGCTCTGTCCTCTCCTTCTGTAGGGATGAGAAAGGCACGTTGCTCAGTATCCTGTACTTGTGATTCTCCAAAACACTCCTAAGGCTGATTTTATTGTGCCAGTACCAGCTGCTTTGCTCCCAGCGTACATGCTAAGCCCATGCGTTTCCACGATGGTGTTCTACTGACCCAGCACTAGACTCGATGCTACTTACGTATTCCACAGAACTTTCCAATTGATACTTTCCACCAATTCCCACACACCAAAGAGTCTGCAAAATATGCTAATCCCAGTTTAACTCCTTAATTGTTAAATGCTAAACTGCACATTGATATGATGTGTGCATTACAAACCAGATGTAAGTTTATCTGGTAACATCTGTTACATGTAATAGGCATCTATACAGGTTGAATTTAACATAAATCTGCGGTATAGTAACTTTCACACACCCATAAAACCATTTTTAATCATAACTACTTGGTAATACTTTTCACTTTTCAAAAAAAAATTTTTTTTTTAAGACTGTCACCCAGGCTGGAGTGCAGTGGCACAATCATAGCTCACCGCAACCTCAAACTCCTGGGCTCAAGCAATCCTCCTGCCTCAGCCTCCCAAATAGCTTGAGACCACAGGTGTGTGCCACCATGCCCAGCTAATTTTTCTGTACTTGCAGAGATAGGGTCTTGTTATATTGCTCAGGCTGGTCTCAAACTCCTGGCCTCAAGTGATCCCCTTGCCTCAGCCTCCCAACGTGCTGGGATTACAGGTGTGAGCTACCATGGCTGGCTGAATTTTTCTTTCTATAGGGACAGATATTGAGGGTAGGGTATTGAACATGTAAAGAACATAAACAAGTACTTAGTAGCAACTCATTAAAAATAATTTCCTGTTAGAACACCTGTGAGCTCCCCAAGTATGCATGTCTCTAGCCTCAAGCCATCCAGAGAACTCTAAGAAACTGTCAAACCCTACCCATTTCTTTCAACTAGCAATTAAACAATCCCATATACATCTATCTACAATTTCCCAAGCAATTTGGCCCTAAAACACAACTAGTACTCCTGGTGCACAGGGCGTGTTTCTGTGGAACTGACTTTCACACGAGCTGATGTGTGAGATGACCTCGGGAAGGAGGCCAACCTTTGAAGAAAAAGTCACTTACAAAGTTTGTGAAGAGCTGGTCGCTGATGTAGCGATGCACCTTCTCAAACTGCTCCAGGTCTCGGTGTCCCCTCTCCATGCACACGTCCCACATACTCACGGCAGCCACCACTTTCACACACGCCGACTCCTGAAGCCAGTTAGAACAGACATGAGTGAGAACAAACAGAACATTCCAGCCTTTGTCATTTATCCTGTCTAGTAGGCTGGGACAAAAGGGTTGCATAATTCAAAATTTCCTCCCCAGTATAGTATTTTTGCTTTGAAACAAGCATACTCTCACAAACCATGATTTATGGGGGCACAGAAAAGTCCAAGACTTTAAATTACAGAAAAACTGGTGAGGGCTTTTGCCATCTCTTTAGCATTTCCCTATGTCCCTAAGGTGAGGGTTTCTTCATTCACCCCAAAATAAATAATCGCATTAGAACCAAGATGATTCCTACAGGATTATGACTGATGACCTCTCCTTGCTCAAGTCTTGGCTCACGCCATCACGTTCTCAGAGACGATGGCCCCAGCACCCCTGATTGGTCACCCGACTCTGGCACTCCCGAGGGTTCTTTCCTCTCTGCTGCTGCTGAATATGTGAGTGGCTACACAGTCAGCCCCTCCTGATTCATCACGACAGCTTTTTGCCTTTTTTAGTTTAAGTTTAGGGAATGTCCGTTATTTTGATATTAACACAAATAAAACCTAGAGACTAAATATTGAATTAGTATAAAGGGTAAACAAAGTCCCTAAGCTAAAACCATCAGTGCCTCATATATTGGTGTGATTTTCATTTTTATAACATTTTTAGACCTTTGTCCTTAAGTCTTGTATCTGTACATTTAAAGCCTGTGCTTTGTCAGAAAGATAAACTGGGGAATGTTCCTAATTTCTCTCCAGGGGGTGACCTAACGTGAAACATGATGTCCTCTTAATAAATTTAAAGGAATGTTGTAAAGTCCCAAAATACTCCATGCCAATGTAGATACCAGATTATTCAGTTGATGTCCCTCACTTATGTTCTTGCTGGTACTCTATTACTCAATCTATCTAACTGTATTATTTGGCAGGGCTTTTCATTTTATGTCAGTGACAAAACTGTACAACATATTCTCTTAATTTTTAATGTCAGCAGTCAGAACCAAACTGACCCATCCATAAGATGGCTGTCAATGTTACTTACATATGTCCCACCTTGAAATGCTATCCACTGTTGTTACAGAGATGAGCCTTTTAAGGGTTGGTAGCTCAGGTATTTGCTATGCATTGAGAAACACAGGGAGAAAATAGCCAACAGAGGTTATCGGAATTAGAGGGATTGTGGGAGAAAGTCTTAACAAGTGGCAAGGGAATATACTTGATAGTTGTCCCAATATTCGATTTTTTGTTTTTAGAGATGGGGTCTTGCTATGTTGCCCAGGCTGACCTCCTGGGCTCAGGTGATCCTCCTGCCTCTGCCTCCTGAGTAGCTGGGACTATAAGTGCATGTCACCACACCTGGCTCATGCCCCAATTTTTTTTTTAAATATTTAAGACCTTTATTCACAGGTGCTTTATAGTTAGTAGACTTTTTTTTTTTTTTTTTAGAAAAATCAAGTTGTAAACATATCAATTAAAAATGAAGTTCTTAAAAATCTCAACTTGAGGGAGGGGCTTGCCCGCCGCAAATGGGAATATGAACAGCAAGCAGGTTGGTTTGAGTCTTGGTTTAACAGTTCCCCCTGGTTAACAATGCTACTATCTACCTTACTAGGCCCACTCATTATGCTAATCTTAGTCCTTACTTTCGGGCCTTGTGTAATTAATAGACTAGTAGCTTTTGTGAAAGAACAGATAAACACTGTCCAGCTACTAGTATTGCAACAACAACATCAGCAGCTATGGTAAGTGCTATAGAACTAGAGCACCTAAGAGACCTTGAGGACAAGCAGGAGTGCTCGTCTGCTACCTAGAGAAAGGGGGGAATGTAGGGCAGAGGAATTTTTCCAATTGTCGGGAATGTGCTTAGGTGGGGCAATGAGAGCTAACTGCAAACTTTTGCTTCTGGTCATTGCTTGCTTGCTACACCGCTGTATGGGGAATTATGGGATGAGGTCATTGAAGCACGGGCGACTGGCCCATCAGGCAATAGAGGGCAACCAATCATTTTAAAGCTCAACGCATGATCCATGCGTGATCAGCTTGTGCGCAGCTTGTGCACCATGGGGATAAAAGGCATGCCGTTGTTCTGGTCGGGGTCCTTGCCTGTGAGAGTGGCCACTGCGTTGGTGCTCTGGGGCTTGGACCCTGGCTAGCCAGAAAATAAACCTCCTCTTGTGTGATAGCAAAAAAATAAATAAATAAATAAAATCTCAACTTGACTAGATGGGAAACAATTTAAAAACCCTTAAAGGCATATTGAGAAAAACCAGGCTTTTAAAAAAAAACATGTTAATTATTACCAAAAAAAGATGTACGTAGGTAAAAATAATAAAACCCCCATGCTGCACAGATTATGCAGATAGTTCTAGTTATCTGGTCAACGGGCAAACAGCAAGCACTTAAGGTCTTCAGCTCCAATCTTCAGTTCATTTCTCATTGCTGGAATTTCATACTCATTTCTTGTTATTGGATGACTAAATTAGATGACGTCGGGATGGTAAGCCAGCATTTGCTCAGCCTTGCCTGCTCAGCCTCGGGAGCAGATGAATTCTCAACTCTCGGGTCGGCTACTTTTGTCTTTTTCGCATCTTATGGTTTCGAGTTTTCTGGGCGTCTGCGCTGGTAACTGGTTATGGCGGTACCACACTGAGCCCTTGAAATCCAGCTAGGCAGCTGCTGACCTTGGGTCTCGTCTCCTTGATTCTCTTTATCCTCTTCACTGCTGTCCTCTCTGGGCTGTCTCTGGCGAGGAGGGCCCATGCAGAATCGTGGTCTGATACATGTTCTATCTTACTGATCTACCTTGTTCTCCTGCACCCTGGTTGTAAGGACTCTATACCACTTCTCCCTGCGCAGGATGGTTGGAAGACTGTGGTCAATGCCCACAGGGTCTCTGCACTTAGTAAGGTGGGAACCTTCGCCTGCAGTAGGGCCGGCGTTGTTGGGTCTGGCCTTGAGCATTCTCTGATTCCTCGTTCTTTTCCTCACTCTCACTATTCTGGTAAATCTGCTGGTAATTGCATGGAGGACCCCTGGCAACATGGATGGCATCCAAAATGGTCATGGTCTGCCACATATTTACTGCCCTGAACTGGAACTCCACCAGCACCTGTAATATTTGCTGCCTCTACACCTTTTCTCCTTCAACAACAGCAAACTCCACAGTCTGTCCATGTGTTACCCTGAGAAGGTACTTCCTGGGGTTATTCTTATGTGACATGTGGTTGAATGTTGCCTTGCAAGAGGACTGGCCTATCTCTAGTGACCAATCTCAGCTGCTTAATCACAAGCATCCTCATCATTTTATCCAATTGCTTGCAGCAGACACCCGCTGTAATCCACTGACCAGGTTTCATGAAGCTGTAGGGGCTAACACTAGTGCTGGACCACCACACAGACACCACTAGCTTTTTTTGATGAATATTTGGTTTTGGACTCCGTTTCAGCACTTCATCTTTATCCAACTCTTGTGCCAAATGCTTGTGATTGCAAAAAGAATCCATTTTTTTATCACATGACAATACGCTGTAGAAATGGTTTGCCTTTATGTCGTGACAGCAAAGAAATGCAAGCTTCAAGACAATTTCTCTTCTGGTGCTTATTTAACTCATGTGGTACCCCACCTGTCCAGCTTTTGGGTTTTTTTTTGGAGACAGAGTCTTGCTGTTCTGCTGCCCAGGCTAGAGTGAGTGTCGTGGCACTAGCCTAGCTCACAGCAACCTCAAACTCCTGGGCTCAAGCAATCCTTCTGCCTTACCTTCCTGAGTGGCTGGGACTACTGGTGTTCACCACCATGCCTGGCTAATTTTTTCTATATAGTTTTAGTTGTCCAGCTAATTTCTTTCTATTTTTAGTAGAGATGGGTCTCACTCTTGCTCCAGCTGTTCTCGAACTCCTGACCTAGAATGATCCTCCTGCCTCGACCTCACAGAGTGCTAGGATTACAGGCATGAGCCACAGCGCCCAGCCCAAAAGATCTCTTTTAAAGAAAGTTATTTTGTAAGATCAGATTTTCATGTGTAAGGGACGGGAGAATAGCATAGGCTTATATCATTCTATTAAATTAACAGACAAATCAGAGATAAGAATAGAAAGGATTCTAATCCTAGTTCTGACTTCATGAAGACAGCACCACCTGAAGCCAGGAAAGACCCAGGCCTACCTTATCTTCTTGGCTTCTCCAGTTCTCCAAAGCTACTTATAGTTCTAATACCTTTAGAAACCTTATATATAGCAACTTAATAAAATTGGGAGCTAAAACAATCAGAAAGCACTTCCACTAGAATATTCTCTTACTCTTACCATCTTACCCACTGCTTATTACTCTTTTTCTCTTTCCTGCTATATTCAACACTCAATCTTCAAACTGGTTTGGACAAAACAAGTGCTTCTTATATAACTAGATAGAGGAGACTTCAAGGTGTGTGTGGGAAAGGTGATGAAGACTGAAAGGAGGGTGGAAAGAGCTGGGCCACTGTAAAATTAATACAACAGGGCTGATCTTCTAAATGTTAACACACTGACCACCACGTGACTTAGGTTGGTTTTGAGCCCAGGGCGTCATGAAGCAAAACTCTGCAGTTCTTATTGTTACAGTTAATATTGACAATTTAATTCTAAAAATGTGGACTGTGCTGCATATAACTCATGCACAGAAAACAATAAAAAATAACAAATTAGAAATGATTGTTCTGTTTTAATAAAACACCATGGCCCAGGGAAAAACTTTTTGTCTAGTGTGGCAGTTAATGTGTTAACTTTAAAATAACCTCTAGGAATCCTAAAAAGGAGTGTGTGGTGGAATGACGAATCTGAGTTCAGATTACTCAGCACTAATTAAACAACACAACAGATGAACAGGACAAGGGGCAGAATTACACCCTACGTGATTCTAAGGAGGGTGACGTAGACTCTCACCCGGATATGCTGGAGGTAGAGAGACAGGTCTCGGATAAAAGACTTGATCAATCTTTCTTGCATTCGGAAGTTCTTTTCTGTTTCTTCGAATGCTTCATCTTTTATCTGTTTCAAAGTAAACAAACGCTGTTAGCAAATTTGGACTCTCCCTCAATCTATCTTATTGGCAAAAGTAGCTTTCTTAAAAGCATCTTCAATTCCAATTTTAAATCTCTGATGTTTCCCTGGATTGTACTGAATTGAGTTTAAACACCTCTAGGTGGCTTTGAAACATCTCCAAAATACATACAGGCCCTCCCACCTTCAAACTTTCTTTCCCTCTGCTCCTGAAGCAGACCCTCTGCTCTGGCCCTGCACCCTCTTTGCCATTCCCGGCACAGCTAAGTCTGCTGACCTCAGGAACCTTGAGAGGTTCCCCTGCCTGGCCCTCCCCTCTCCCTGTGCCAAACCTGTCCTCTTCCTGAAAGGCTCAGATTAAATCTCAGGCCAACATGAGCTCACTCTCATGGAGCTCTTGGTTTTCTAAATGTAACAGCATTTAGAGAAAAAAGTGCAAAACTTAGCAACTGACTATTTTCTGGCTCATATTTTCCATTAATCGTATCGTGTATGCATGGTATAGAATGACGTCTGGAGGCTTCAGGTCAACTCTCAGCATTGCTGATAAACTATCTGTTTTTCAAATCAATCTTACATTTATTTGTAACAGAAGGTATCCAATTAGGTGATCTCTTAAATCCCTTCTAGCTTAATATGTCTACAATTTTAGTTTTGTCTTCCCAAATAAATTTTAAGCTTCTTAAGTGTGTTGGAAACCACAATAATTATTTATGTCAACTAATGTGGCCTCCTAATTTGCCTTTGTACATGTTGCAAGCAGCTCACCGAGGCCCAAAGGGAGGGCTGGGGATGGACTCGCACTGTCAGTGGCTGCAGGCCCCACGTCCACCAGCTGAACAAAACCAGAGGCCCACGAGGGAACCACACCCACGGACACCAGGCGGGCTGCCCAGTGGAGCCCTGAAAAGCTGTCATACACACGCGGGGCCTTACAGTGCAGGGGTCTCACCTGCGGCGCAAAGCCAGTGAGGTGCTTCAGGTGACTGCTAACTCGGTTGGATTTCTTGATGATGGAGTGGATGTTCAGTTTGGAAATCTTCTCCATGAGGCTATCTTCATCACCCTTCCGGTACTTGAGGACTAGGGTGAGAATGGAAAAAGCACTGTCTTGAGAGTGAATCCACTAAAAAGTGAACACGAAAAGAGACTATCAACCCACACTGGGGCTGGCGCTTGTCTTCAATGAGCTTACGACTGAGCAGACAAAACATTAACCCAAATAATAATCTGCGGACAGACAGGACACCTGAGGCACAGTGGAGAGACACCGTGAGCAGCTGGGAGGAGGGCTAGGGCCAAGGAGGGAAGGTGGCAGAGCTGCGAGGGAAAGAACCTAAGATTCAGAGTCAAGGACTTCTGAGTCCAGAGCCTGGTGGGTCTGCCGCTTCATCAAGGCATGGCCTTAGATAAGCCATGTTACTTCTTTGAGCCTCATTTTCCTCTTCAGTAAAAAATAGAAAGATACTTGCCTCATAAGACCATCTTAAAAAGTTTCATATAGAAATAAGATACTCATACCCAATGGTCTCTCTCACACAGTAAAATGCTGTACAGCAGTGTTTGATTAACTTCCATGCTACCCATTAGACACCCTCTGCAGAACAGTCCAGAGATAAAGGTATAAGGGCACCAAGGGGCAGACTGGGTCGCAGCAAAAAGGCACATTCTGCTGTAGAAGAACCAACAGAAAGGGCTGGATGGCCAGAGAGCTTTAGGAGCCACAGGCAACATCTCATACTGATGTGGGTACAGGGCTGAAGTAAAGACAAAGGTAATGGTAACTTTAGATGGAAGTGGAAAGGAGCAGAAAGACAAAGAGGCTATACTATATTACAGATTCTTGAGGCCATGAATAAGTCAGGTTAGCACAGTCTCCACGCATAACTCACTGAGTGCTCAAATAGGGCCTTGAAAAGAGATTTGATGAAAGAGGAAAAAAGGCTCAGTTCATTCTGTGTTGTAAAGAAGGAGGGGTGGACAGGCAACAGATTGTACAGCATTGGGAGGGCATGTGAGGAAGGGCTCGTGCCAGGGAGGCAGGTCACGGGGGTAGGCAGGAATGGTAGGAGCCAGACAGATGGGCAAACTAGGGTTTTCTAAAAAAACACAGAAAGTGCTAACTCTAGTGGAGGCAGTAAGACATGGAGAAAACAAATCTGAGCGTGGACTGGAAAGCAGAGCCCTAAAGGATCTGACAAGGAAATCCCCCAAGCTGGAACTCTTCTGATTCATCAAGCATTTTCAAACCTGCCTTCCTCTCTCTCCAGCAAGACTCTGACTGCTACAAGCTTTATTACAGACGCCTATTTCCAATAGTCCACAGTTGTGCTTTTGTTATCATTTCTCCCCTTTTTTTCATATCACATTCCCCCAAATTCTACCACCATTTCTTCATTTCAGCCCTACTCTACCTAACATCTTGTCCAACTCTAGAGAAGTAATTCCTTTATTTATTAATTTATTTTTATTTTTTTGAGACAGGGTCTCGACTCTATCACCCTGGGTAGAGTGCAGTGGTGTGATCACAGCTCACTGCAACCTTGAATTGCTGGGCCCAAGTGACCCTTCTGCCTGGGCCTCCCAAGTAGCTAGGACTATAGGTGAGTACCACCACACTCAGCTCATTCTTTAATTATTTTTTTGTAGAAATGTGGTCTTACTGTGTTGCCCGGGATAGTCTTGAACTCCTGGACTCAAGTGACCCTCCTGCCTTGGCCTCCCAAAGTGCTGGGATTACAGGCGTGAGCCACCACGCCCAGCCTAATTATTAAGAATTCTTTTGAGAAGGAAAGCATTCTCAAAGGGCATACCTCCTTTTCAGCAATTATACTTTTCTTACCCAGATCCTTTCGACGTTTATATTCATTAATGTTAACGTTGATTTCCTTGACTGCAAGGACTGCATTGGTTAAAGGCACTTTATCTGGGTGGGATTCTGGGGTGGAATTCAGCAGCTCCATCAGCAACAGTGGGTAACGCATTACCCTCTGTACTGGTTTGATGAGGAAGGAGCCCAGGTTAATATAATTTGTGCATCCCCTATAAAAGAAGGAAAAAAAGACTCCAGTAGCTATCAATAATACAGTGCCTGTGGGTAGTATTGTTATTCTTAAGTATAGTTCTGTTCTTTTACCCTACTTTCTAATTTCATTCATTCAATAAATATTCATTCAACAAATATGTACTGGGCATCTAGTAAACAGCAGGTGCTGTCCTAGGTGCTGGGGATCTAACTGTGACTGTAAAAAGTCCCTGCTGTGGTGGAAGAGACAGGCAACAAACAAACACAGTGGTAAGTGCTATGAAAAAAATACAGCAAGGTGAGCCTACATCTAGGTTTATCTACAAAGAAAGAAAATACAGTCTTTTAAGGGTTAGGAAAAATCCTCTGAAGAAACAAGTTCCTACATCAAGTAGCAATGGAACTTACCATTCGTTGTACAGGCTCCTACAGGGCAGCGGGCAGGAAAAGAAAAGAGACAGCTTATTAGAGACATGTTGATTTTCACATTCTTCTCAGAACATACCTATTAGTTAGGGAAACAAAAATCACATGGGATAAAAAGGAAATTATGTTGATGGTGACATATCTAAAAAAACTTAGTAAGCCTCAAACTTTACTTTGATCTGCTTATCCGCACATTATACCTTTAGAGCTTGCCTCCCTAAGACCAGAAGAATCACACCCGGTGTCAAGAATGATTGTACTTTGTCTTCTCATCTGTGCTCTTATTCATTTGGCCCAGACTATCTTCCTGGCTGCTGCTTACCTGAAAATGCTAACTTAATATTTTGTATACACAGATAAAAGTGATTTAAAGAGACAAAAATAAAAGCAGGAAGCACTTAAGATGGCCATGATACATAATGGGAAAAGGATAAGTTACATAACAGGACATATATCATTTATGTTCAAAATAAGGCAGATAGATGTCATAGAAAATCAAAACGTATGCACAGGGTGACTTCTAAAAGGCAGAACTAAAGAGCTACTTCGATGGAAATGAAGTGTAGGAAACGCATACTTAAGATCTGCCAAGGAGTCCTGAAGATGCTTCTGGATCTTCTCATCCTTCTCATAGATCTCCAGCAGTGAAATGGCCTCATCGTGATTCTGGCAATAAACCTTGTACGTGCCCTCAAGCTCATCCCGGTGATCAAGAAACACAGGTCCTTTGGAATGTGCACAAACATACAGTGTTCTTAGTAACTGTCTTCTCAGTAGCCTAAATGCAAGGTACGTAGCCAAACTTTAGTAGCAATTAAATCCTATTTATTATAAGAAATAAGGGTATCCATCAAATTAATAAGAAATTTCCATGCAATAGCTTAAAGTTATAATCACATAAAAGCAAAATTTAGGGAACCATGTTATCCATGTGTTTATTTTTTAGAACACAAACACACACACACAGCCGGTGCCTGAAACAGTCTCCAGTCCCTTCCTAGTTAGGCAGAGCAAGGCATCTGCAAGCGCTGGCCCTGTAGGCATGTGGTCAGGAATCCATAGGGATCACCTTACTTTCTCATCTCCAGGGAAAATTAAAGAAGGCTCCTTCTACATACAACAGCAGTTTCTAAGTTTTTCTTTATGCATAAATTTAATACATATGACTATAAATAAAATTTATTATACTGAAATATCCATAACATAAAAAAATCCCCAATCTGTGATTTAATAACATGTACTTCCTTATAAGTCACTAAGTAACCAAATGCAACAATGAATCCAATAATCCCAATGTGTGAAAGCACACTTTCACAGTATGATGAGTGACATACACTGGTAACATTGTTTGCTTCTGGTTGAGTATTATTGAAATTACTGAACTTTCAAGATATCTGCAACAACTTAAGGTGATAGGAACATGTGACTTCAGTCGGTGACAGTCACAGGTACTGCTAATACTATGTGATTTATTCCCTATAATAAGTGTTAAGTTGTAGTTAGAAATTAGTAAAATGGGCCAGGTACGGTAGCTCATTCCTGTAATCCCAGCACTTTGGGAGGTTGAGGTAGGAGAATTGCTTAAGGCCAGGAGTTTGAGACCAGCCTGAGCAACATAGCAAGACTCCATCTCTACAAAAAATAAATCAGGTATTAACTGAGCAGCACCTAAGTGGACACATAGGTACTACAGTAATAGGGTATTGGGCAGGGGGGAGGGGGACCAGGTATGTACATACAGAATGAGTGAGATGTGTACCATCTGGGGGATGGTCATGCTGGAAACTTAGACTTGTGTGGGGAGGGGGGAAAGGGCATTTATTGAAACCTTAAAATCTGTACCCCTATAATATGCCAAAATAAATAAAAAGAAAGAAAATAAATAAATAAATAAATAAACCAGCCAGGCATGGTGGCATGTGCCTGCAGTCCCAGCTACTGGGGAGGGTGAGGCGGAAGGATTGCTTGAGCCCAGCCTGGGCAACAGAGTGAGGCCCTATCTCAAACAAACAAATAAATGGTTCTTCCTCTTGCCCTTCCTTCCTTCCCTCAGTAGACTGCATCCTTTCTCCTTCACCTCGTGGGCTCCCAGAAAAGTCCTCTCATCCTGGTTCCCCCTCAAATACGAGTTTGCTCACAGCTTGCTCTGCAACTACTCTCACCAGCTGTGCTGCACACGGCCCTCACGGAACCCCATCCCTTCCTGCCTCTGTGGTGTCGCCTGTTCTCTCTGCTGTGTCCTACAGAGGTCCCTATTCTTGCGAAGATAAGTTTCCATTTAATTTCCTTAATTACAGTTTCTTTCTGTAAGAAAGACTTGATTTTTTCCATAAACATCACCTCACGCCACCTCGTCTGCTCCTGCAGCCTGACAGACACAGCAGCGGGAGTGGGCTGGCTCCTTTTTGATCTTCACAGCCACTGCGGAGTCACTGAGCCACCAATGTCTTTGTTTTTTTGGAGACAAGAGTCTCACTCTGTTGCCTGGGCTACAGTGCCGTGGTGTCAGCCTAGCCCACAGCAACCTCAAACTTCTGGGCTCAAGCAATCCTTCTGCCTCAGCCTCCCGAGTAGCTGGGACTACAGGCATATGACATCACAGCCAGCCAATTTTTTTCTATTTTTAGTAGAGACAAGGTCCCGCTCTTGATCAGGTTGGTCTCGAACTCCTAAGCTCAAGCTACCCTCCTGCCTCAGCCTCCCAGAGTGCTAGGGTTACAAGCATGAGCCACTGCACCACCCGGCCTCATCATCTTCTTTACCTTGTTTCACCATCCTACATTGGTCTGCCTTGTTTTCTTTCATTTTCCTGTTCCTTACCTGCATTCTCAGAATGTTCTCTATCAGACAGACGATCTTTCATACCCCTCAATTCGCTGCTCTTAACCCACCCCGATGGTGACTATTCTACATCAACTATAAACTAGCCAAGCTACACCTTAATCTCCAGTGTTTTCCAAACTGTGGGCCATGAAATTTACTTGATGGGCCATGATCAGAACTTTTTTTATGAAACAAAATGGAATAGAAAACACGGGACATAGTAAAACTAAGCACAGGCATACATACAAACACATATCCTGAGTCACTGTGTAGAACATCTCTTTCTGTGGGACGTGCTCACAATAACGTAAAAGCCAGCCCTTTCCACCTCGTTACTGCATACCCAGAGCCCCCGGTGCTTCCTGCTCATCCTCTAACTCAGTGGTTCCACAAAGCTTTAACTTGCCTTTCTTTAACTTCTCAGAACCTTATCAGATGTCCAAAATCTCGTCCTTTATTAATTCCCCACTGAATGCACTGCCCGGCCTTTTGCTGGAGACGGGAGCCACCCCGCACAGAGTGCTCGAGTGGCCTCAGCTTCCCCCAACACTCACCGCACCGCCTGCCTCCCTCCTCTGTGGCGCTCGCTAGTCCCTGCCTCGGTTCTGGGCCTTTCCATTCCTAGAACTCGCCACCACTTTTCTGTAAGTGTTTTCGACACACCTAAGTCTGCTACCCAATTCCTTGTTTCACATAGGACAGGAAGAGAAGAAGAAAACATAAACACAGATCTTACGGGGATGGGATTATGGATATAAGATCAACGGTAGGAGGCGGCCCACTGCAACGCCTTGCAAGGCCAAGGCTATGTCACTTAGCAGTGTGATGTGACGTGGCGGGCTTCTGTTTCCAGGAGACAAGACCACCTCAGCGCTGAGCAACTCTCACAAACCTTGAAACAAAGCTGACTTTTATAAGGACAGCTCAAACTCCCTTTGTGAAACAGATACTTGATGACTGACCCAGACTGGATGCTGGTATGAAAAAGGGGGAAGGATCTCCCCAAACTCTGAGAATGGTCTCTGGACGGACACCCTCCCAGTGAGGTGGTCACCTGACCCCTGACGGTATCCGGCCCATGCCACCAGCCGGTTCCCACTATCCGCCTTCTACGAGTGCTACGAGAATAAACCTGCTTGAATGTCAGATGGCGTCTAAGACTCATCCCTGACAGGAACTGGGCTGAAGAGAAGTCACCCCTGGGGAAACTGAGAGCCCCGAACATGACAACACATAATAAGCTGGAAGAAAAATGAGTAATTGCTTGATTAATAATTAACTCCTTTTAGATACCAGTCAAATTTCTCCCATTTCTTTCATATTTCAAATAACAGATCTACACATACTCATCTCAAATGACTTATAAAATCTTATAAATTGGCTTTTATGCTTTATCATTATATTAAAACTGGGTCACCATGACTTCCTTCAGCTCAACTCAATGTCTGCTTCTCCTTCTTCGACCTGCCTGACCTCTCCAGCTAGGCCGAGAGCAAGGACCCCAGGCTTCGCTTTCTCTAGCCATTCCGGAAAGTGTGAGACACACAGCTCCACTCTGTACGTAGGCTCATGATGCAAGACTAGACGGCAGAAAGATCCAAATTTGAACATAGTCCCATCGATTATTAGCCACGAGACCTCGGGCAAATTACCTTCTAAGTCTCAGCTGCCTCATCTGAGAAATAAGATTAAGAGCAGCTAGACCTCAGAGGGCAGTTGTAGGGAACACCTGAGATCCAGCTTGGCATATCCCGGGAGAGTGTGCAGAAACACTGACCGTGCTGTACTGCCCCTTCCTGCAGGAGGGCAGCGCTCTGTTTTGTTGCTCTGTCTATTCTTCTCCCAGGTGAGTCGGGTAAACACTGCCTATTCTAAACCAACGTCTCCCCCATTCCCTCTTCTAGCTATCAATGTAGGCTATGTGACCTCAGTATCTATGTGACCAGTTCTGGCCAATGAGACATAAAAGGAAAAATCTGATGGAGGAATTCTGGAAAAGGTTTGCAAAGCCTTAAAATGACACTGGGGTCACTTTTTCCTTCAGCTGGATGTGTAGTGTGGTGGCTGGAACTGTGGCAGCGTCTTGTAACTATGATTCCAATAAAATAGCAAAATAATAGGCCACCGCCTCCCATGCTGTACCAGGGCTGGCATCATGACAGTAGAATATGGCAGACCTGATGCTCTGTCACTTCTGACACCAGGTTGTAGAAGACGCTGCAGCTCCTGCCTCAGGCTTGCTCTCTCTCTGGCCGCTCACTCTGGGTGGCTCGTGACTCATGCCATGTTCTGAGGAGCGTCCGCAGAGAGGCTCGCATGAGAAGGCACTGAGGCCTGAAGAGCTGAGTGAGCTTTCTTGGAGGTGGATCCCTGAGCCCAGGCCAACAGCCTCACTCCAGCCTCATGAGAGCCCCGGAGCCAGAACCACCCAGCTAAGGCGCTTCCAGATTCCTGACCAAAAGAATCTGTGAAGTAATGTGTGTTTAACCTTTTAAGCTTCTAAGTTTCAGTGTAATTGTTACTCAGCAAGAGAGAGCTAGTAAGTTTCCTTGTGCATAAGAACTAGATGAATGTTTTAAAAATATTCTTGACAATGATCCACATAAATACATTTTAAATCATGACTTGGTGTGTGTGTGTGTGTATGGAATGGAAATAAAAGTTTCAAAAAACAGTAAACTTATTGCTTACGATACATTCTGACATTTTCTATTTTATTGAAAAATATGTATGGGGTGCAAACCACTAAATTGATCTCATGACCCAGGAACAGGCTGCAACCATCAGTCTGAAAAACGTACTACTGCCAACGTCCTATACCATCTCAAAGCAATGTGAGATACAAGAAGCAGGGGCTCAAATAACCTCTGAACTAAGTAACTAAAACTGCATTTTCCTAGCATAACTACTCAGTATCAGGAAGGCCCCTTCCCCCCACCCCTCTGAAACAACGGCAGGGGCTCATACCTACAGCATCGCTGACTTCCAGAGCAGCCAATAATTGCTTTGAGACTTTAATCACCATCTGCATATTTCCAAAAAGTCCTTCAAAGTCAATGTTTGGTAGCTGAGAAAGGGAAATAAAACACAAAAATGCATGGAAATGAAACCAATGGCATATCATTCATGCTAGGAATATCTCAAGGATTGTATAAAAAATGCTCAAGATCATTTTCTTCACTCACTTTCTCAAAGTTTCTAGAATACAAACATCCAACATTAGTGTCACCCTTTGTCCTTGATCCAAGTACTCTCTGCTCTCCCGACCAGCATGTTAGTAAAGTAGTGACTATGGAACCAATTTGGTTTATAAATACACTGGGAGACAAACTGCCCCCAGCACCCATCTGATGGCACTGCCCACTGGCTACAGAAGTACTTGGGTGTGAAGGCTCCAAGAGTATAACCCAAGCCAAGCCCAGGTGGTCAAGTAACAAGCAATAAAGGCTGTAAATTCCTGAGATACTGTTACCCTTTCCTTACCATCTAGCACCTAGAAAAGCCCAAGCACATGTCGGTAAGGGTTTCCCAAACAAACTCTGTATGATCAGATACTAGAGCCAGGGAACCCTTACCCTGACACTTTGTTATATTATCACACGACCTTCCCAGTAGAGCCACGATTTGGACTCCCTGGAACCATTTTCAGGAGCCATAGAAATAGGAAATGTCCTGGGAGTTACTGCAGTAAGGCTGGTAGGTTAACAGCAGACTTGACAAGTGACAGGATGCTTAGCTGATGACGGCACGTATTTTGGGGCCTTTGATTAAGAGCAGCAGCAGCCACAATCACAGCCTTCATTTCAAACTCAATAAATCTCTGTAGTGAAAGCTCCCACATCCTAGTGCTCCCGGCTTGGAGGGCCACATTCCAAGTCAAGCTAACTGTCCCCCACAGCTCCCACCTGTGCCTGCTGCAGGGGTACCATGATCCGCTCAATACACATGTCCAGATCCCGAATGTAGTCTCTTTCCGTCTGAAGAAGTTCTTCCACCACCTTGGCTCTCTTCTCCAGCATCCTCTGCTCTGGGTTTTCAGTGGACACTGACCCGGGAGGGGCCACCAGTGATGAAGACTGGGAGGAGAGGAGCGTCATTTCTAGAAAGGAAAAGAGAACCGGTCAGCAGTTCTGGGTGTGCAAGTAGGAGTTTCCAACAGTTTGAGTCACAAGAACACATTCCTTGAGAACGAAAGATCTCACTATTGCCGACCACCAGGAAATCTGATCGCATGGGGCAGTTCTAAACAGGAACAGCTGAAGCACTTAGGAAGCCATTCCTACAGAGAGTACTTTCCCGACATGTACAATACCATTTTGAGAGTTTGTCCTAAAAAGGAGTAGCTGGCCCATTTTAGGAGGACAAATCAGTGTTTACAAGCTCCTTACAAGAGAGGTTGAAAGGGGTCTGGCTTTACCAAGACTTGCTTTCCCATCAAGCAGATATAAAACCTGTTCTGTGATATCAAGTAGCAGAAATAACAAGCTAAAAACTAGAAATATAGATATAGCATTTAAACGAAATATTATGGAGAACATAAAATAATGCCAACTAAGCATAAACCAAGAATTAGGGATTATCTGAGAACTAGGTAACTGTAGGGTCTATCATTTTCCAGTCACTCCAATGGTGGATTAACATTAGTATATAAAGAAATAGGTAAAAATTGTTTAGATTCTCCCTATGAAAACCTTAATCAAGGCCAGGCATGGTGGCTCATGCCTGTAACCCTAGCGGAGCTCAGGAGTTCAAGACCGGCCTGAGCAAGAACAAGACCTCGTCTCTACTAAAAATAGTAAAATTAGCTGGGCAGTCCCAGCTACTTCGGAGACTGAGGCAGGAGGATTATTTGAGCCCAGGAATTTGAGGTTACAATGAGCTATGATGATGCCACTGCACTCTACCCAGAGTGACAGAGCAAGACACTGTCTCAAAAAAAAAAAAAATCCTTAAAGACTCACAAAGCAGGTTTTGCTACTTAAAATGTCCTAGAAGACAGATACAAACCTACTATACACATGAAGTTCTTTAATGGTATTTTCAATTAAAAGAACCTCTAAGAACTAGACTACATGATTCTAAAAATGAAAACAAATATGTATCTTGTCACTAACTTTTACAGTTACTTAGATATATGAGAGAGTTATTTATAAACATGGGACAGCATTTGTTCATTTAAAATGAACATTAAACACCAAAGTAAGAAATCAGAAAAAAAAATTAACACTGAAGCAATCTCTGCTTAGTTTCTATCAAATTCCTTAAGATCCTGGCCGGGCACAGTGGCTCATGCCTGTAATCCTAGCACTCTGAAAAGCCAAGGCGGGTGGGTCACTCAAGGTCAGGAGTTCGAGACCAGCCTGAGCAAGAGCGAGACCCTGTCTCTACTAAAAATAGAAAGAAATTAATTGGCCAACTAACAATATATAGAAAAAATTAGCCGAGCATGGTGGTGCATGCCTATAGTCCCAGCTACTTAGGAGGCTGAGGCAGTAGAACCACTTGAGCCCAGGAATCTGAGGTTGTTGTGAGCTAGGCTGATGCCACAGCACTCTAGCCCAGGCAACAGAGAGAGACTCTAAAAAAAAAAAAAAAAATTCCTTAAGATGCACATAAGCAATTACAAATTTGGTAAGTAAATACACTAGTAAGTCTGAATACAATCAAAAGAACATATTTTCCCCAGATTTAAGCAAAAATACAAATGTTCAAACTACTTATGGAAAGTTATACTTTCACAGATTTTATTCTCCAAAAATTTTTCCACTGCCCCTTCCCTCAAAATTTGGGAATTCCAGTGCAACCCAGATTCTGTTTTCTAAAAATCATTCTCCACTAAAAGGAAGCAGGGTTCTTTGCAGAAATGGCTAATTCCAGGGCTGGGGCAAAGAAAGTATAGATGAGCCTGAAGGGGCAGAAAGGAAAGAAGTGCTCAATAACATGATGGGGACATGTCAAAAGGACATGGGAGGCAGCCTGAAGGCTCCCACTGGCCAAATCTGAGTATCAAATTAAACATTCTTTTTTTTTTTTTCTGAGACAGTCTCACTCTGTTGCCTAGGCTAGAGTGCTGTGGCATCAACCAAGCTCACAGCAACCTCAAACTCCTGGGCTCAAGTGATCCTCCTGCCTCAGCCTCCCCAGTAGCTAGGACCACAGGCATGCACCACCATGCCCAACTAATTTTTTCTATATATTTTTAGTTGTCTGACTAATTTCTTTCTATTTTTAGTAGAGACGGGGTCTCGTTCTTGCTCAGGCTGGTCTTGAACTCCTGACCTTGAGCAATTCTCCTGTCTTAGCCTCCTAGAATGCTAGGATTACAGGCATGAGCCACTGTGCCCAGCCTAAACATTCTTATTTTATTCAGTGGAAATATTCAATTCTACTGAATAAAATAAGAATCTGTAAGTACATAAATAATTAGAGTGAAGAGAAACCTCTTTCTTATGGAAGAATGTCAACTCCTAAAGAATAGAAGAAATGAGAGTTAGAAAATCACTATTTTGCAACCATCAGAATAAAATTTGGTTCAGGCAGGAATCATCAATGGATGATTCTGGTGCTGGGGTCTGATAATGATCAGAATATCTGCATAGTTTTGAAATACATATTACAAATTACTTATTAATTACAAAAATAAAAAAAATAGTCATTATGTATTAGAAGTGGATAACATTATAACTGAGTAATAGAAATTAACCACACCAATAAGGGGCAAACAGACATCATGTGTTTCCAAACGTCATGTCTGGAAACAACATGATATCCCTTATGTAGTATCCTAGTCAAAAATGTATAATCTGAGACGAATCCTGAGGCAACATCAGACAAACTGAGGATTTGTGTACTTCAAAATGTCAATGTTGGCCGGGTGTGGTGGCTCACGCCTGTAATCCTAGCACTCTGGAAGGCCAAGGCAGACGGACTGCTCGAGGTCAGTAGTTTGAAACCAGCTTAGATGAGACCCTGTCTCTACTAAAAATAGAAAGAAATTAATTGACCAACTAAAAATATATATACAAAAAATTAGCCGGGCATGGTGGTGCATGCCTATAGTCCCAGCTACTCAGGAGTCTGAGGTAGTAGGATTGCTTGAGCCCAGGAGTTTAAGGTTGTTGTGAGCTAGGCTGACGCCATGGCACTCACTCTAGCCTGGGCAACAAAGTGAGATTCTGCCTCAAAAAAAAAAAAAAGTCCGTGTCACAACAGACAAAGGTGGCCTGAGAAACCATTCCCAATTAAAGATAACTAAACAGATGACAACTAAATGCAATGTGTGATTCTGAACTGGATCCTGATTTTGGGGGGAGGGGGGATGACACAAAGGACTTAACTAGGACAACTGATAAAACTGGAATATAGATTGTTAGATAAATGAGTAAATCAATTTTAAATTTCCCAAAATGGCAAATCTATCATGGTCATGTAGAGAATACCCATGGTCATACAAAATACACACCAAAGTTTACTAAGGGGCATGATATATACAACATATTCTTAGATAGTTCAGGAAAAAAAAGAAAAACTATACAGGGGGAAGTTTGGGGGAGAAAAAAGGGAATGAAATTAAATACTGGTGAATATGAGTAAAATGTATACAGGAAGTTCTTTGTCCTATTGCAATTTTCTGTATATTTGACATTATTCAAAATAAAGGTTTTTTGTTTTTTTAAGACAAGGTCTCACCCTGTTGCCCAGGCTGAAGTGCAGTGGCATCATCATAGCTCACTGCAGACTCCAACTCCTGGACTCAAGCAATCTTCCCGCCTCAGCCTACCAAAGTGCTAGGAATATAGGCGTGAGCCACTGCACCCAGCCCAAAATAAAGTTTAAAAAGACATAATGGAAATATATTTTGAGTTTTTTGGTAGAATGGCAAAATTTCAAGCATTACTCTCATTTTACCACAGTGTTAAATTATAAGTTAATTATAATATATGTAAATTTTATTTTTAATGGCCTTGTTTTAAATTTTCTTTGTGAGTTCAAAACAATAGACTTCCAGTCCTAAATATGGTCCCATTTTGGCAAGTTGAGAAAAGAAACAAATTTTAAGTATAAGATTAAAAAGCTCTGGAAAGGGAGAACATTTATTGAATTCCAATAACATGCCAGATGCTTTAATAGATCACATCCCTGAACTTATTTAATACACCAAAATTTTAAAGCAGGTATTACTGTCATTTAATAGATAAGAAAACCAAGGCCTTGAGGTTGACCAACTTGTCTGAAGTTAGGTAGGAGTAAATGGCAATTCTGGAATTAGAACCTAAATATATTTAAATCCAAATCCTATATACTTAATCCTGCACCATTTTGTTACCCTAGCCTGGAATCTCAACCAGAAAAGGTCAGGGGCTTGTTTGCTTCAAATCTGAAAAACTCCCTGGAAATGACTGCATTCTCTCCTGTGAGTTCTATTAATTATAGCAGCTGAAAGCATAAAGCACCAGCAAGCACTTACTCATCAATTGGAAGCCAGATTGAGAGACTGAAAAATAAATGGTAATGATTCTTATAAACTATCAGCATGCCTTTTTTTTTTCCCAGACGGGGCTTAGAAGCTCTTGAACAGCCTTCAAAAAACAAAATCCAGAACACTTTAGTGGGATTAAAAACCCCTGTGGGATGTTTTCACTAAATTCCAGTTTCCAGGGCACCAATCCTGAGATTCTGATTCAGCAAATCTGGGTGGGACCTGGGTATCTGCAATTTTAACAAAACCTGAGATGTTTCTGAAGATAACAGGCGAACTTCGGGTTCTACAAACATATTAATACTCAAAAGAGTTTTCAAAGATTAATAAAGAATATCTGGTTCGAAATGACTCCAAGTGTAAAACTGTTTTTCCCTTATTCCATATATTTTCTAAGAAAAAAGTCTGCTCTAAAATTTTAGGCGGCCTTCAGCCTCAGCCAGCGGCAGTGGAACCAGGTTTTGAATCTTGCACTTCCCCACCACGTAGCTGAGGAGCCCTGGAAAAGTCCATTTTTACCTCTGGGCCTCAATTTCCTCATCTGTAAAATAAGGATAATAATATATGCTTTGCAGAGTAGTTGAGTAAATTAAACAAGGTTAATGACCCAACAAAAGTTAGTTCTTTTCCCACCATGGGCCAGAAAATGCCGGCTGCACCAGATTAAGGTAAAATGCACTAAGTAGAAAATGCCCTGTGGAGATTCTAAAATTCTACTTTTCTATAAGAACAATAACATCTGGGGATGAGCAAGCTCATGGAGGAAACTGAGGCCCGGTATCGACCAATCAATAAAGCGTGTAGACGAGCTCTCACTTTCAGCCTAGGAAGGCCCTGCAGGTGTTCAGCAGCTGGGGCTACTGCACAAATTGACTTTCCGTGCTAAAACAATTAGCTGTGGACATTTTTTTTTCCAGTGGTTGCTCCTCTCCCCCCAGTCCCGATTCCATCCGTCCTTCTCAAGACGCCCCCACCCCTTTCTGGTTCGTGCATTGTCGCCGGGCTCACTTCCCCAGTCTATCACACACTTCAAAGCAGAGTTAAAGAGCAAAGCCACGCACGCTTCCCTCGCCCCGGAGAGCTGCGGGCTCTGCCGCTGGCGGGGAGAATCCCGAGGTCCCAGCCGGCCGCAAGTGCCCCGGCGCGGGCACCGGAGGCCGCGAGTCCCGCCCCACGCCCGGGACGTACCTGCAGCGCCCGAGCCGGCGGCCAGCGGACGTGTGGGTCCCGGCGTGAGCAGGGGGCGCAGACCCTTCCCAGGGCCCTGGAATGCTCCTCAACCCCTCAATCCTTTGTATAGGACAGGCATTTCCCCCAGGCTTCCCATATTTACATATGAATCGCCCGAGTCAGCCGGGCTATCTCCGCGGGGCTCGCGCTAAAGGACGGAGCTGGAACCCGCCGCTCGCGGGAGCGACTTGCGGGCCGGCCCACTCTGCTCTTGGCTCCTCTCCTCGGCCTGCACCCTCGAAATCAGATTACTGTCTTTTACCCTTTCGACCCTCTGCTAAAGTGTGTGTGGGGTTTTGTTTGGGGATGGGGAAAGAAGCCCTTTTCAGGGATGAATTCCAAAGGCCGATTGGTCTCTACTGATGAGAGGCCAAACTGAAAAGTGGCAGCACTTGCCCACCTTGTCCGCCCCAAGGCCCCCCTTTCCGGGGTCTCTCCCCCAGGGCTTTGCCGAGGGACCCCGGACCTCCTCCTTTGGGCACCGAAGCGGATCTGAGCCGGGCGGGTCCTCGTAGGTCAGCTGGCAGAAAGATGGCAAGAGTGAGGATTAAGAGAAGGAAAGAAAAAAGAGAAGGAAAAAGGAAAGGAAAACCTGCAAAACCCCATACACACTTCTATATAAACGTATAATAGGTAAGTGCACAGAAAGGTCTGGAAGCAGAACACACCAAATTTGTCACAGAGTGTGCCTCAGGGGAGGACCTGGAATTTGGGGTAGAAGTGGCCATCAATGGGGCCTTGAGCCCAACCATCTCCCAAGAGCATAGTAATTAAAAAAAAAAAAAAAACCTGTCGTGCTAACTCAGATACCTTTCTACTGGTGGAATTTTAAGCGACCTGAGAGAAGACAAATTTTGGTAATAAGCCCTTCCCACTGCTTCTAAAATCCCACCACTAACTGGTGAGGCTTTATTGGATGGCAGGCTCCAGGGTTGTAGCCTCCCTCCATGACCTAATGGGGATACTTTTAAATTTATTTTAACAAGTATTTATATGGCACTTATTATGTATGTCATACACTGTTCTAAGCACCTTATGAATCCTCAAAATATCCCCATTTTGCTGATGAGGAAGAGTAACTGGCCCAGTTAGGCAGAAGAGCTGGATTTGAGCCTCTCCCAGCTCCAGAGTCTATGCTCTTGACCAATAGCTATTCTGCCTCCAGTTCTTTTCCCAAGCACCAAATCATGTGAGTTATTACCTAGAATTCCACTTCTGGGTTTTTGCAGCTATCTGGTTGCTAATGACGGATTGGTGCAATTTTAAAACACAATTTAAGCTAATCTTCAGAGCCACAGTTCACACACAGTAAGACTGTGAACAATAACGTATATGAGCACATGTGCACATGTATTCACATGATTTATCTATAAAACCCCTCTCAATATAACATAAATTATAAATCCCCAGACAGAATCGAATCTAGTCATGTCATACATAGTAAATACTCAGCAGTATTCCAGAAAATTTATGGAAGAAATTGTGTGAAATTAAAGGAAAGGCCTATTTTATCATGTCATTTGATTTTAAAAATTAAAATAGAGGGACAAAGAGGCATAAGGGAGTAGATAAAAACTTTAATACTTCCTTTACTTTTTAAAAAAATCAAATCTTTTAACCTAGAAGCCCACTTTTGGGAATTTATTCTAGGTAAATAATAGGACAACTGCACAAATATGTTCTTACAGGGAGGTTCACTGAGATTTTTAAAACTTTAGAAACAACCTAAACAGAAACCACCAAATTTCCTCAAAAGGGCCTGGGTAAATAAATGATGGCATATCCACAGAATAAAATACTATTATAACCATTAAGATAGAGATTTATGTTTATTAATAGAAAGAGATCTAATAGTGTGTTGCTGAAAAAAAGCAAGTTACCAAACAATTTATCAAAGAATTGTAGTTTTGTTAGCAGGGGAAAAATATTTTAAACGTACATTTTTGAAAAGGAAAAAGTGTTGAGGGGATAGAAACTCTGATTTTTCTCCCTTTCTTTTCACTTATTCCCTTTTCTAGTATTTCTATGGTGAACATGTAATATTGATATGACAAAATAGTAAAGTGGGAAAAAAAACATTTGCTATAAAATGATGTTCTAATACGCGGTCAGTTCCCAATGACCCTGTTAATCCATTTCAAACTCTTTCTTCACTTTTTAATAACCTGAGGTTTCTTTCCTGACCTATCAATCCCTTTAAATAGGTGAAGAAAATAGGTAATAAAACACTGTTGAAATACAAATTTGTGAAAGACAGACAGACAGACCACAATTGCATGCTAGCAGTCTCTAGAAGCAGCTCTTTTGTAGCAAAGCCTGAGAGGAAGCAATCTTCCTGTAAATTGCTCATCCTCCCTCTCCCCCAGCCCTGCCTGCAGAAATCCTAAGCCCTGGTTTTCTGTGTCACCACATCAGCCAGCCCACCCAGCCCCCTTTGCTTTTCCTTTATCACCTACTTTCGGTCTATTTGGAGAAATTTTATCAGCTCTATGTAAAGCATCCAGTGCTGTGGCCACTCTCTTTTCTGCAGGCTCACAGCAGACTCTTCCTGGACCCCCAAACTTCAGGGGTGAATGTATTTAGGTCCTAAATCTCAACAGCAACCAAAAAAACTTTCCCGGTGGCTTTTGCTCAGTAACGCCTGCCGCTTTTGGCAAGCAGCCTCTACTAAATCCCTGCTAGAAGGGACGCCACCTCTGGAGACCTAGCTCAAAGCTTCCCATTTCCCCTCTCTTTTCCAGGTCCCCATCTAGGCAGTCAGAACACGAACGGGAGCCAAGGGCCCACATTCCAAGAGCCCACAACTTCTTATCCTCCAGTACAGTGAGTTTAACACCAGGAGCACCTGAAATACCATTTTTGAACACTCACCTAATACATATAACTTCTGGAGAGGCGTGATGTGGGTGTGCTTAAAACTGTGAGATTATTATTTTTTCATCTTTAGGTTGCACAAGTAAAATAATCAAGGGGCAAAGATAGTTTTTGTAAAACAATAAGAAATGGATTATCACAGTTTAACCAGCAATTTTGAGTATGATGTCAGCCAACAAAACTTTACATGAAAAGTGTTCTTTTTTATTTACTTATTTTTCTGTTTTGATTGATTGATCGAGACAGGCTCTCACTCTGTCACCCAGGCTGGAGTGCAGTGCAAGTGGCATGATCATAGCTCACTACAGCCTCCAACTCCTGTGCTCAAGCAATCCTCCTGCCTCAGCCTCCTGAGTAGCTAGGACTACAGGCACAGGCCAACAGTGCCCAGCTAATTTTTAAATTTTTTTGTAGAGATGGGGGTCTCACTATCTTGCGCAGGCTGGTCTTGTATGTCTTCTCTAGATGAGTGTGGCCGTTTCCATTCTTAATATGACAGTGATGTTTCAAAATTCACTCGTCTACACAACACTGGCTATTTTTCTATCCTACTCTATAAAATCAGACTTTCTTCAGTTTCTTTCTATAAGGTGGTTTACTTTTTATTCCATCGACTTGCTCTCATAACATTTTATGTATCCTTTATAACTGTTCACCCTCTACCCCAAAAAACTGGTTGATCTAAATTATATACTTAAGTTTTAATTGTAAAAAAATGTAAGAATATTTAATAGAAAGCTACCAAGCAAAGTGCTGGGAGATGAGGCAAAGGTACAGAAAGTTGAAATGCCTGCAAAGCTTTCTTTAGTTTCAGGCAAGTCACTTTATGTGTCTAAACTTGAGCAGCAGGACAAGTGGGGTTAAACTAGATGGTCTTTAAAGTTATTTCCATTGGAGTGAATGACTCTAGTTGAACAGGCAGGACATAAATTCATGAAACAGAATAATATGAAATGGAATAAACTTAAGTGTTTAGGTTATATTTATTTAAAAGGGTGAATTCAATCTCTCAACATAAAGATTACTGTTATTTCTAATATTTTGATGGTAAAATCTAATTAAACCTAAGATATGGGTGCAATCACTTCATTTCCCCCTCCTCCCCCACTGGTTTTGACTTCTGGGAAATAACTGCAGTTGCTACCAGATCTGGAAAGGGCAGCAGGTGCAGTGGATACAGCACTCAGTAAGTCAAAAGACTCAGCTCTGGTCCTGCCTTCCCCTCCCAGCTGTGTTGATCTCGGATGTGTTACACAACTTCGCTGGGCTGCTGTTTTCACGTGTGTATATAACAAAAGAATTGGGCCTCTTTTGGTCACTTCCAGCTCTAAATTCTTATATGACTTCCCACTCTTTTACATCATTTACCCCTTTCAGCTTGGTATCAGCACAGTAGCCTCTAAATGGTTCCACAAGGAACATGCTTACTATGTGAGGCCTCTTTTTGGAGGCCAGTTAGTCATTTCCTCTCAGAGAGCCAAGAAATGGCCACTTGCTGCTATTATGAAACCTGTAACAACAAGGTTTATTTGTTTCCTTATCATTCCTTGAACATGACAAGCCCAGCTTGCCTCTGAGCCTTTTCCATCCTTGCTGCTCAGCCACTGTCTTCTAAGGCTCAACTGCCAGCTTCTCCATGAGGGCTTCTCTACTGCTCGGATTATTCTGTGCTCTAAATGTCACCTCTCAAGTGGCAATAGAAAATAACCCTTGCTAGTTATCTTTTTTTTTTTTTTCCAGACAGAGTCTCACTCTGTTTCCCCGGGCTAGAGTGCCATGGTGTCAGCCTAGCTCACAGCAACCTCAAACTCCTGGGCTCAAGCAATCCTTCTGCCTCAGCCTCCCGAGAAGCTGGGACCACAGGCATGTGCCACCATGCCGGCTAATTTTTTCTATATATTTTTAGTTGGAAAATTAATTTGTTTCTATTTTTAGTAGAGACAGGGTCTCGCTCTTGCTCAGGCTGGTTTCGAACTCCTGACCTCGTGCGATTCGCCTACCTCGGCCTCCCAGAGTGCTAGGATTACAGGCGTGAGCCACCGCGCCCAGCCTACCTTTTTTTTTTTTTTTTTGAGACAGAGTCTCATTCTGTTTCCCCGGGCTAGAGTGCCATGGCATCAGCCTCGATCACAGCAACCTCAAACTCCTGGGCTCAAGAGATCCTCCTGCCTCAACCTCCCAAGTAGCTGGGACTACAGGCATGCACCACCATGCCCGGCTAATTTTTTCTATATATATTAGTTGGCCAATTAATTTCTTTCTATTTTTAGTAGAGATGGGGTCTTGCTCTTGCGCAGGCTGGTTTTGAACTCCTGACCTTGAGCAATCCACCTGCCTTGGCCTCCCAGAGTGCTAGGATTACAGGTGTGAGCCACTGCGCCTGGCCGCTAGTTGTCTTTTGATATATGAGTTCTGGTACCCCAAATAGAATACCTCACTTGACAACAAATATTTACTAAGCACTTATTAGATGCCAAGTACTATGTTAGATTCTGTAAACACCATTTTCATTCACTGTCATAATAGAGCTTAGACTCTACTGGACTGTCCCACATACCTGAGATATACCTAATCTACAGCGTGTAGCACAGTGACTGGCACTTAATAAATGGCAGCAATTAGTGTTACTTAGCAGAATGCCCCAGACATTGCTTTGCTATGATTATGATGTTTCAGATTCAATGAAATGCAATATATTTCATCTATTTGTCTCAGCTTATGATCACAAGAAAAGAGTTTCTTTTTTTTTTTTTTTTTTTTTTTTGAGATAGAGTCTTGCTTTGTTGTCCAGGCTAGAGTGAGTGCCGTGGTGTCAGCCTGGCTCACAGCAACCTCAAACTCCTGGGCTCAAGCGATCCTTCTGCCTCAGCCTCCCGAGTAGCTGGGACTACAGGCATGCGCCACCATGCCCTGCTAATCTTTTATATATATATATTAGTTGGCCAATTAATTTATTTCTATTTATAGTAGAGACGGGTCTTGCTCTTGCTCAGGTTGGTTTCGAACTCCTGAGCTCAAAGGATCCACCCGCCTCGGCCTCCCAGAGAGCTAGGATTACAGGCGTGAGCCACCGCGCCCGGCCGGGTTTCTTGATACTGTGGAACGGAGTCTGCTGTCCAGCCATGCCACAAACATGTATCTCCTGCTAGAGATGACTACAGCACTGTCACACCCCTGTGGCTTGGCAGCCTGGTGTTTATGCACAGCTGTGGGCACTTCCTGGTGTCCCAAGAAATATCAAATTGGAAAACAATGTCTGAGGTATGAGGACGGGGGTGTCAGGGTTCTGAGCTCCCCCCTGGACATGCCATGATATTGCAAGTTGGCTGCTCTGATTCACCTCCTCTCCCACTGCGCCTCTTAAACTCCTGCGGTCCATATGAAAGAAGATAAATTACATCTTCCTATCCTACCTCAATTTGTTGCCTTTCCTTGACATCTCTTGGTTTTACAGAGACCTGGGATCTCCCCAGACCAATACTCCTTCATTGTTGATGGAACATTATACAAAAATAATATAGGTAATGGCTTCGGAAGAAAATAGCCTAGCTTCTTGAGAATACAACTCATGCTCCAAAGAAGCAAGGTCTTTGAGTTGGATGGGAGTTGGCAAGACTGGAGCATTCTAATCTCAGAAGAAGAGTAACTTATTTTCTCTAAAGCTTTAACTATCTCTCAAGTTTTGAAGAAATATGGCCCTCCATTTACTTCCTCTTGGCTCCAGATATTTGCTCTTTCCCTCTCTTTTGCCTCTTATCTTCAAACGAATGATCATACCCCGATTTTTAAAAAGTAAACCAACACATGGGAATTAACTTTGTTCAACTCTGTGCCCCTGCAGTTACAATCACATATCTTTCATGCCTTCTGCAAAAGGTCTTGAAAAAGTGGTCTATATGCCCTCCCTCTACGACCTCACTCGCCAGGTTTCCTCCTCAATCCTTTGAATTAATTCTGTATTCTCACTCTTCTAGTGAAATTGTCTCCTCGGTCAACCAATAACCTCCTCAACAAATCCAATGGCATTCTCCTTGATTTCCCAGGGGCAATTGAAAGTGTTGGCCACTGTCTCTTTAAGTTCTCTGATTTTCTCCAGATCTCCTCAAATGCTTTTGCCTCATCCTTCTTACTGGCCTCCCTCCTGCTCCCGCCCCACAACTGTGGGCATCTGCTAGGCTCAGTTCTCAGCTGCCTACTCCTTTCCCCAGGTGGTCCTTTCCTCCGAGAACACATCACTCAGTTTCAGGGTTACACCTACAGAGGTGACTCACGATGTACAGGTCCAGCTCTGACTTCTGCCTCAAGCTCCCGTCCAAACTCTCATCTGGCTTTTAAGATTTCAATACTCTAGTTCTTTTCCCCACTGTATTCCTCACCACCTTCCACACACATCTTTGTCACCACAACTCCGTATCCTTTATTTTTTGAGACAGACTCTTGCTCTGTCACCCAGACTGGAGTGAAGTGGTATGATCATAGCTCACTACAGCCTCAAACTTCTGGCTTTAAGCCATCCTCCCACCTTGGCCTCCCAATTAGCTGGGACTACAAATGCACACTACCACACCCAGCTAATTTTTTACATTTTTTGTAGATATGGGGTCTCACTATGTTACTCAAACTGGTCTCAAACTCCTAGCCTCAAGCAATCCTTCTGCCTCAGACTCCCAAAGTGCTAGGATTAAGGCATGAGCCACTGTGCCCAGCCCATAACTGTATCTTTGCTCATAAAGTTTTCCCAACCAGGAAAGTTCTCCCTACTTCTCTCTGCCTATCTCAGTTCTGTTATTTAAGTTTTAGCCAAGTTCAGACATCTCCCAAAAGTCTTTCCTAATAACTCAAGCAAAAACTGGTCTTTCTCCCTTTTGATTGTCCATAGTATTACTGTATATACTATAAACTTCTGTATTAAGTTGTTCATATTTTTATCTTTTGTCTCTTAAACTGATCTGCATGGAGGAGGTGCCTTCTCTGGATATCCCCGAAGTGTGGTACACTGCCAAGTACAGACACTAATTAATAAATACCTGTTGAATTGCATTCAAAGGGGCTGTGGGATCTATGTGCTGGCATATTAATAATAGGCCTGAATATAGACTGTTGCTGCAGAGACATCATGTTCACATATTTGTAAAGAAAAGAAACCTTGAATATCAGAGTCCCCCCCAACTGACCTGTTTGTATAAACACTAGCAAAAGTGCCTTTAAATCTATGCAGGTTTTCCTTATCTTGAGAGAAAAACAAAACAGAAGATTTTCCTGCTCCACTCTAATTACAATCCAAACTTTTAAGGAATTGCTTCTATTTCCTTATCATTTCCCTCCTAACCTCCCAGTGATAGCTCTGCCTCTGCCTCTATTCCCCACCCACCTGCCACAGGCGAAGGTCTTTCCCCACCCATGTCCTCTCCCGTAAGGCTGCGGTGTATACCGTGGTTGCACCCTCCTTTCGCAGCTCCGCCTCTCCACTGCCCTGACGCCCAAACACAACACTTCTGCTCTTCTAAGTTCATTTATGCAGAATGAATCTGTGGCTGCACTTTTAGCTTCAACTGTGGCGATGTAGGAAAAGCCCTGGCCTGGGCTTCAAGAGACCCAGATTCTGTCCCTGATCTAACGCTTGGCTGAGTTACCTTGGACACACATTTCAAGTCTCTGAGCTCTGTCTCCTCATTTCAAACATTGTTTACTGTGACTCACACTTTACATTGTGACTTGGTATATACACACATACATTTACATAATGCATGTATATATGTCTATACACATGTATAAGTAAGTATTAAGGCATTACATGCTTACCTTTACTACATATGATGTACTATGAAAGCTTTTTTTTGAGACGGTCTCACTCTGTTGCCAGGGCTACAGTGCATCATAATAGTTCCCTGTAACCTCAAACTCCTGGGGTCAAGTGATCCTTCTGCCTCAGCCTCCTGAGTAGCTGGGATTAAGGCATGAACCAGCATGCCCAGCTAATTTTTCTATTTTTTTGTAGAAACGGGATCTTGCTATATTGCCCAGGCTGGTTTCAAACTCCTGGCCTCAAGTGATCTTCCTACCTTGGCTTCCGAAAGTGCTGGGAGTATAGGTGTGAGCTACCACACCTGCCCTGAATGTTTTTTTAATTCACTCTTATTTTTTAAAAAATGCCAGTTATAACCTAACTTGATATACTTCAAGACCCAATCATGAGTAGTTACACATTATTTATAAAAACACTGGATTTGTTGATATGTAAGATTCCTTCTAGTAATAATGTAAGAGGATCCCTACATCATGGCCTTCCAACCCTGAACCTTAAACCTTAATTCTTATCTGAATCTCATATTTTTCTCTATAAGAGCTCTTCATTTAGATGTCCTAATATCACTTAAGTTCAACACAGATAACATGGAATTTGAAACACCAGGTCCCCTTCCCATCATAACTATTTATATTATTAGCAAGTGCAAAACCTTAGTGCCAACCCTAGGTCAAGTAAGGGTGGGGCAGCTCACATTGTAATATCCTTCCCACTGATAACTACTAACAACTCTTTATAAGATATTTGAAAGCCTATATGTAAGCACTGAAAAGCCATCACAAGCAGGCAGAAACTAGAAAGCATCTGACTCAAAACAAGGAAAGGAAACTTATGTAGGATCCATATTTATCCAGCTCCCCCCAGGGCGCTCCCTAGTCTTTCACTGCAGGAGAATGAAGCAAGAGAGGAGAACCAACAAGTGGCCTCTTGCTGGGCTGAGGAGCCAGAGCTTCAAGTCTGGGGCTCTGAAGAATCTTAATGGGGAAATCCCAGAAAACAGGAAGCCACAGAGAAGAGAGCCCCAGAATCTGTGCAGAAATTCCCCTCAAATCCTCAAGCTATGCATGCAGGTGATGCAGCTCTAAGGAACCTGACAGAAAGCACCACTGGAGGCTGAAAGAGCCCAGCAAATGTGCAGCCACTGTCTGGTGCTGGAAGACAGACTTTGAAATGTGAGTTCTTCCAAGTTAGGAGGTTTAAGAAACACTTCCAGTTTTCCACTGAAACCTCAGAGGAGTTGCACCTTAGGCGTAGGGACCACCTCTCAGGAGGACTAGGGGCCACAGCCTAGGACTAAGGGCAAAACCACAGCAGACCTGCCTAACAAACCTCACATGGGGCCTCCCCAGAAGGAACTATAGGGCAGGTGAGGAAAGAGGCCTGGTAGACAGTCTGGGGAGCAGCCACTAAACAGGGCTGTGTCTCTCCACTGAGCAGCGGTGGGGTGGGGAGGAGTGGACAAGGAGGAGGGGAGGAAGGGATGGGGCACTCCACTAGGACAACTAAACTTGAGGTGCTCACAGGTCTCAAGGCGGATGTCCATGACTGTCAATCTGGATCTCAGAGACGGGGGACCATGGAGTTACAGTCTGGTGGGGCAACTTGTAAAGGGGAAGGGAGGTGTGTAGATTAACAAAGAAATGTTAATTTACGAGCACCTACTATGTTCCAGACATGCGATTTATTTGGGAATCTGAACAAGGGAACCCAAAGCTCCAAGAGATTAAGTAATTTGTCTAAAGCTACATTATTGGCAAATGGTGGAGCTGAGATTTTCTTTTTCTTTCTTTCTTTTTTTTTAAAGAGACAGGGTCTCATTCTGTTGCCCAGGCTGGACCCCCATTGCACAATCAAAGCTCATAGGTCACTGCAGCCTCTAACTCACAGGCTCAAGGGATCCTCCTGCCTTAGCCTCCTGAGCAGCTGGGACTATAGGTGCATGTCACGAAGTCTGGCTAGTTTTCAAAAATTTTTTAGACATGGGGGTTCTCAGTGTGTTGCCCAGGCTGATCTAGAACTCCTGGCCTCAAGTGATCCTCCTGTCCTGGCCTCCTGAGTAGCTGGGATTACAGGTGTGTGCCACTGTGCCTGGCTCTGGAGCTGAGATTTGAACTCAAGGCAGACCCCATGCCTGTTTCCTTTCTGTAATTTCTATTGTTACTGTGTAACATTACTGTGTAATGTTCAGGAAGGGTGAGGGTGTGTGCTGTGAGACAGCCAACAAAGAATGTTAGAAAGCAGAAAGAGTTTTAACAAAGACTAAGATTTTGTTACAAGTTGAGGATGATACCAGGGCTATAAAACGGGGTGCCAATTAAGCTAAATATGAATATACTTTCAGAAGTTAAGTCCTCAAATAAAGAGCTGTAAAAATGGAGGATGATAAGAGGTGGAACTGAGCGGGTTTCAGAGAGATCATAGGGCACATTACAACACTGCAGAGAGAAGGGTTTGACTCTGTTAAGTGAAACAGAATAAGCTACTGTGATTACACTTCCAAGGCTTGCTACAATAAGGAACTAAAGACAGGAAACAAAGTTCACGAAAGGAATAGATATGGGGGAAGGGAATAGGAGCAATACAAAAAGCGACATAAGGAACTTATTTATTTTTCAGTTGGAAGGAATTTAGAAGTCATCCAATCCCTATCATTTCAGAGAGAAAAAGCACCTAGAAAAAAAATGACTAGCTGCTAAATACCACAGCAACTAAAGCTGGGTTTGGTTTCATTTTTATCTTTATAAACCCAGGTTGAGAGCCTGCTTTGTCCCTGGAAATTCAAGTTAAATCATGCCCATGTTGGAAGACTACAAGATGAACCACTGGCAGTTCCAGGATCACAGCAGGGCTTATCTTTTTGGTCTTTAATAGACCCCAGTACAAACCCAACCAGCTAGTCCATTCTGAAGGAGACCTAGGCGAGAAACCTTCCACTTAGGTGGAGGGTATGAGGTGGAATTTCCTGATTGTTCACATTCTCTGACTCTAACCCTTATCTTCCCGTCAAACCTGGACTCCCCCAAATTGGGCAGAACCAGAAAGGCTGCTTGGCATGAGGACAACATACAACATGAAAAAAAGAAAAGGTTTACCAGGGAGTCCAGTAATTATAAAAACAACACAGCAAAAATAAAGTTCATTTCAGAGAAATAAAGAAGAAAAGATACAGTGGCAAGAAAGAAATAATCTCTATGTGATAAAAGACTTCTACTTTTCCCATTTGACAGATAACTTAGTTAAGGTTTGGTGAGATGAAGTGATCTGAATTCCTAACATGTACAAAGCACCTCATTGTGCTTTGAATCATTTTCCGAATTCCAGTAGAGCTTTAGTGCTCATCATTCACCTACGATTCCTGGAAGTCAAGGAATGAATAATCTATAAAACGAGACAAGTCTTCTTTCCCACTAATGTCTAAAGAAGTTTAGGGACTAAGAGAAAAAAAAATGCTAGGAAAATAGATTTTAGCTTGGTGCCCCGACAAAAGGAACACAAATATTAAAGAATGGAGAGATATGAGAGATTAAGGCACATTTTGAAACCAAGAATAAATGCAAGTTCCATGGGAATGACATATGACATGTTACATACTCACAACACTATTTAATCTTGCTCTGTACAAGGCCTTCCAAAGGAACTGAATCTCTAAGGTTGTTCTCACTCAAGATACATGTGATAAGAACTCCTGGGCACAAGTTCTCCTGGTACCTGCTCTGACCACCCTTTTAATCTATTTTCATGCTTTATCGTTCTAGGAAGGCTGGGTTCATACCTTGGGTTTTCTTCCTGTTCTGCACAAACTCTGAGCGTCTCAGGGTGCTGGGTGCTGTGCGGCGGAAACAACTATTCCTTCTCCAAGTCTCTGGGCCATTTAATTTTCTCTCTTCTTCTAGATGCCAGGTGTTCATCTCCAATGAAGGGCTCTGAGAATTCCTAAAATAACATCTTACTTGCCCTCCCCTAGAGTACTGATTCTGCAGACCATCTGGGATGAAGCCACCCCCCACCAGTGTCATCCGTCCTGGTTTGTCAATGTCATTATACTCCACATTCTCCATGTGATGGAAAAAATCTGTTCCTCTGTAATTATGGGATTCATACCCATTGTCTGCAAATAAAGTATTATAGCCTTTATTTTCTGTATCAAAATCACCCTGATCCATGCTATGAGTCTTTGCTTTGGGATAGATTTTATCATTCTGATAAACATTCCTGTCCCATTTATAGTATTTGACAATTTTTTTACCTCCATTGATACCATTCAGATCTAAAAACTCCACAGACTGACCATCATAACTCTCAGGAACATCATATAAATTGTCGAGGTCTCTATAATAAAAATTAGTTTCTGGACAATCCTCAAGATTATAATTAAAATTCCTGTAGTCCATATCCCACATTTGAGGTTGACTTAAATTCCCCAAGGAATCATCCAAACTCCTAGAGCTTGTCCATCGTTCTGCTTTTGTAGAGTCCTTAGAATTCTTATGATCTACAAAGCCATTTGTCCCTCTGTATCCTCCAGCTCTCCGAGTCACATCTGGGCTTCTCATAAGCCAATTATCCTTCGTCCCACGGCTGGGAGTCCCATAATCTGAATTTTCTGATCTCCTGTAACCATCACAGCCTATGTGGTACACACGGTCCTTTCCACTTCCATTTGCTTTCCTGTAGTTCACGTAGCTTGGTTCACTCTGCTCAAAATCCCAGTATCCACAATCCCTTTTTCTGTAGGGCCGATTCTGCCCCTTGGCCCAGTACCTGGGACCCAAGTCATTTTCTCTCTGAAGTTCATCCAGCTCCAGGGTACACTTCCTTTCCCGTAGACGGCTGCAGTCTTTGTACTCCCAGCCAGAGCCCCAGTGCCTTTTCTTCTCCACTTCTCTTTCTTTGCTAGTCTCGTGGGTTTCACACATATTCATTGTGCTTAAAGACACAGGTTTTCCATCTCCTTTCCATGGGCTGGGTTGGGCTGTGGACAGGTGCAGTCGAGCCTAAGGCTGGATCTATCCTGCTTAAAATGTCTCCCACAGCACTGAGAGACTCTTCCTGTTGGCTGGAGCACTGGAGAGATGTGGCGTTATTTCGACCTCAGGATCCAATCAGTGAGCTACTCTATCTTTTCCCTGGGAGGCCAGAAGATAATTATTAACTAGTTCATGTGATTGGAGTTGGCAGCTCTGTTTGGCGGTTCCCTCAAGCTGGCCAAACTGGCTTGACTGCTTTACTTGCTGTAGACAGAAACATTCTGCTACTCTAAATGCTTTGCAGAAAAAGCAGTGTGAGGGAGAAACAGCCCCCTTTCAAAGCCCCAGGGTAGGTCACATATCTGTCTCATCTGTCTCTTTGATCCTTTAGGAAGCCACCAGGGGGATAAATAAATGCTCTCATGTACAGCTTGAACCAGACTTCCATTGCCCGTCCTTTAAGTCCACCCTCCTAATCTGTGGACATCTGAAACCCTTCAGGCCTCCCTTCCCTTCACCTAGAGGCAGAACTCTTCCTTCTTTGAGTGCTTTGCTACTATAGGGTTCAAGTTACCAGTGAGTGTACACTCAAATCACAAGCCATTTAAGATCTCGTCTGCAGACACGTTCCCACAGAAGGAAGAAAAAGTACTTCCTTTTACTCCAGTCTGGTATATGGGTAATTTTACAGTGTAAAAACGCTTCTCCAGAGAATAGAGTTGTGTATACTTTTGTATTTCTCCAGATACATGTCATGCCAGAGAAGCATCAAAAACATTCATTTCCTAAATCTCTTTTCCAGCTATTAATTCATACAACATATTTAGGAAGTAGAGAATGAGGCCAGAAATCAGAAAGGCAGGTATAAAATGCCGGTTTGCATGCAACAAACATTAGACAAGGCCAGGAGCAGTGGCTCACGTCTGTAATGCTAGCACTCTGGGAGGCCAAGGCAGGTGGATCGCTCAAGGTCAGGAGTTCGAAAACAGCCTGAGCAAGAGTGAGACCCCGTCTCTACTAAAAATAGAAAGAAATTAATTGGCCAACTAAAAATACATAGAAAAAATTAGCTGGGCATAGTGGCGCATGCCTGTAGTCTCAGCTACTCGGGAGGCTGAGGCAGGAGGATTGCTTGAGCCCAGGAATTTGAGGTTGCTGTGAGCTAGGCTGATGCCAGGGCACTCTAGCCAGGGCAACAGAGTGAAACTCTGCCTCAAAAAAAAAAACCAAAAACATTAGACAGATACCTATTATATATGCAGCATTGCGGAAGACAAAAAGAAGAACACATTCTTCCCTGCCTTATAATGCAGGAGCAATGCACTATAAGGGAAGATCAAGTGTGATAAGTGCTGTATAAAAACACAAACAGCTATGGCAACAAAGCAAAGTCCCTGGTGTGGTGGCTTTGTGGACAAAACAAAGTCCCTGGCCACTGGTGGCTTTATGGACATGGCAGCATTTGAACAGCCCTTTTGAGGATGAGCAGGATCTCTGCAGACTTTCCACACAGAGGACTAAGAAATGGGGAATAGTTGGAAGGCTGTAACATGTGGGAAAAGTAGTAAGAGAAAAAGCGTGAAGGGGTGGGTTGGCACCATCCCAAAGGACATAAGTGCTGTTTAATTTATTAAGTGGACAGTGAAGGGTTTTGAGTAGGGGAGGAACATGCTAAGAGACAGGTCTTAATGAGATTACTCTTTTAGCTGTCTGGGCATTTATTAGACGTCTGGGAATGATTCCTTGAACTTTTATCTAATCCCTATTTATAAAATAATATAAAGGACCCTCAGGAGACCAGGGTTATATGCTTTGTTAATAATTAGATGTTTACTCTTGGGTAAACTAGTTATTCTCTCTGGGACTCAATCTACCCACCTACAAAATGAGGCAGTCGGGCTCAGTGACTGCTCTGATCCCTCTGGCTTTAACAATCTACCTACGGTTCTATTTCACCTTTCCTCAAATACCTGATATGCTATTAGGTGCCTTTTGGATTCTGTACTGATAGTTACCGGAGGACTCTCTACATTGTCCAGTCTTCTGATGCTCATGGGAGGTTTCTGTTCCTTTGCTCTGTTCCCTGGTACCTTCCCGACCAACAGCCCTGGCAGTCCCGTGTTTTCAGCATGTACTGTGTGCTGTGCTCAGCCGAGGGAGTTAATTTAAGTTTTCATTTCCATTTTCACTACCCTGCAAGGATGGTGCATATTACCCTTATTTCACCACAGATAAAGAAATCGTTTGAGAGTTTGAATAACCTGTCCAAGATCACATAAGCTAGTATATGAAAGGGCCGTGGTTTGAACCCAGATCTGTTTGACTTCATGGCACTAGACTAGGAAGATGATCTTAAAATGTAGTAAAACCTTTCCTTCTTGCCTCCCTTCAAGAAAAAAAAAAAGATGAAAATTAAAAATTTAATAAAAAATAAATAAATAAAATGTAGTAAAACCTTAACTTCCCTCAAGCCAAGTGAATAAACAAGTAAACGCTGTCCTGGTCTAACTCAGAAGCTGACCACTACTGATGGAAGTCATGCACCCTTTCCCATCCCCTGACTCCCGTTCTCTCTTTGCCTTAGGTCCTGGCTGACCTACCCCGCCCAGAGCTGGACCCCCCACCTGACCACAGGATGCACATACACTGGTACAGTAACACACAAGGCGGCCCCCACTGACTCGCTCAGTGACTATAACCTATTGCCTAGACCCAATAGGGACTGTGATCTGATTCAGCAGACCAATAGGAAAACAGCATTATTTGGGACAACAGCCTTCACCGTGAGTTACAACAGAGTGACAGTACAATATGGAGAGAACACAGAGAGAAAGAAGAAACAAGACACCTAGAAGTTCAATTTCTGCTAATAAACAGTTTGTAGCTATGCTTAATCTCTGTGGCTGTCAGTTTTCTTATGTGGGAAATGAGGCAGCTAATGGTTTCTTTGCCACTTTATATCTAAAATTCTGTGATCCTGCTTATTTCCAACCCAATTAAAAGTAAAGAGTAATCTTCCCCTAACTGTTATGGAAAACAAAGTTCTCTGTAGCAACTTGTTATCTTTGATAAAGAGGGTATAAGAAAAACACACCTAGCAAATCAACCAAGAGAAGAGATAAAAGAAAGGACTAAACCATAGGGAAGACGGATACTAGTTATTATCGCTGAGTAAGTGGAGAGTGAATAGTTGGTTTTAATAGGGGGCCTCCGCCCCTCCTTTTCTAAGTCCTATGGGCTTTCGAGTATGAAAGACAATTTGCAAAAAGGTGTCAACTTCCCCAGCTCTAAGTCCCCATTACTATGGCCCAGATCTAATCAAAGGCTGTGTGTGAATGGGTTGCTATTTTTGAGTGATAAATCTGTGTACAAAGAAATGAGGCTGAGGGAAAGGGGAGAATAACTTCCTACTTTTCTCAATGCGAGAGGACTGCTGTTGAAATATTAATACAACCCTGTAGACAGTCACCCTTCCCTTGGCGCGCCCCTTGACTTTACACGACAGCAACACTCCACTGGCCCTTTTCTGCAGCC
The DNA here is from genome assembly GCF_040939455.1 of Microcebus murinus. Taxonomy (NCBI): domain Eukaryota; kingdom Metazoa; phylum Chordata; class Mammalia; order Primates; family Cheirogaleidae; genus Microcebus; species Microcebus murinus. The sequence continues at coordinate 26,315,409 of NC_134117.1, read as the reverse complement.
CTAAGCAGAGGGCAGGTGCATCTGTCCTACACCCAGGATGGACAGAGACGCTGCCACATATTCCAGAAGTGACGCTGGGCCAGCAGGATTTGGGAGGAGAGAGAAAAGAGGGAGAAAGCAGAGGAAAGGTCAAGGAAGGAAAGGGAGAAAATTATAAAACAAACAAACAAAAAAACCAAACAAGAACATACAATTCCCTAAATGCCTCTGTAATTGTCCATGCCATTCTGGCAGTCTAATGGTCAACCCCTCCTCACTTTCTAGGATTCTGCCCCAGGGACACTTGGATTCCTACAGTCCTTGCTATTTTCCAGAGCCTTACAAACCTCTCTCTCATCTAACCTATGTTACTTCAGAGTACTTGCTTATTTCCTTTTATTATACTGAAAGTTCCTTGCGGGCAAGGACCATGTCTACCTTTTCTTCCATTCTCCAGCACAGCTCTGTAGATGGGGGGTATACAGTAGGTACCTAAATGTTTAATGATGATGCGTGCAGCATTTATTTAGCACACACTAGATGCCAGTAGAGGGCAGTCTAGCTTAGAAGTTAAGAGCACAAGGTTTGATAGCCCTGGCTTGGAATCCCAACTGCCAGTTACTAGCTGTATAATCTTGGGGAAGTTATTTAATCTCTCTAAGCCTATTTCCTTATCTTTTCACTACCAAACCTGCCATGCTACTGCCTCTGAACCCATATGCTCTGGATCTCCTGGTAAGGTGGAGGAACTGTCCCTGTTCTGATCTCAGGCCACTCTCTCTGTTGGTCACTGGATCCCTGGGTCCCACCCCTCCTGACGGCTCACTCAGTTCTGGCAGTCAAGCCCTGTCTCCTGTTTATCCAACATGCCCACTCGAGCGGATCAGTCCCGTGAGCATGTGAACCGTGCTGATGTTTCCCATGTTCCAAACAACTCCCTCTGACCCCATCCATGTCCGCTCTGTCTACTGTCCCGTTTCTTTGTTTTCTCTTACAGCAAAACTCTTTGACAGACTTCTGAGCATGCCAAATGCTCCCCACCTCTCCTTCCTTACCTCCCATTCTCTCTTTAACCCACTGCAATAGGGCTTTTCTAAAAGAAACAGGATTTTGCTTTATTGCCCAGGCTGGTGCACAGAGAGACGACCATAGCTCACTGTAACCTCAAACTCCCAGGCTCAAGCGATCCTCTTGCCTTAGCTACCAGAGTAGCTGGGACTACAGGTGTGTACCACCACACCCAGCTAAATTTTTTTACTTTTTTGTAGAGACAGGGTCTTGTTATGTTGCCAAGGCTGGTCTTGAACTCCTGGGCTCAAGCGATCCTCCCCTCTCAACCTCCCAAATTGCTGAGAATACAGGCGTGAGCCACCGTGCCTGGCCTCCAGTAGGGCTTTTGTTTCATCACCATCACTTCAGTGAAACTGCTCTTGACAAGGGCACCAAATCCAACGGTCATTTCTGAGACTGCACCATACCTGGCCTCTCAGCAGCTTTTGCAACCCGGTCACTTTCCCTTTCTTGCAAGTGCTTCCACTTGACTGGCTGCTCTTCTTTGCTGGCTCATCTCCCATGTCCCCCATGCTCCTAAACATTGCAGTGCCCCAGGGCTAAGTTCTGGATCATCATCTCCTATATTCTCTATCGCCTTGCACCCAGTAGGAATTCAGGACTACTGACATGACCAGGAATGTGGTTTTGACTCCTATGTTGCGGCTGCTCCTCAGGCTGAGGGCTAATTGGGAGGAGCTGTAAAGCAGACTCCATTGCTATGGCTACAGAGGCTGCTTGGAGAAGGGTCTGGAAATGAGAGAAGGAGGCACCTGTGACAGAAAGGTAAGTTCCCCAACTGAGGAAGAAATAAGCATGGGTGAGAAGAGATGACTGACTGGGAGAAGTGGGGCAAAAACAGGAAAAAGAATCTGGGGGCTCTGTAAAAGTAAATAAAAAGACTAGGATATACCAACATAAGATATGCTCTGGGTGATTCTGATATACTCTGAAGGGTGTGAATGTTCCAAATGGAACAGGTTCAGTCTGAGCCTCTTCTCTTTCCACGTACCTCTGCTCTCTCTTTGGAAGTCTCACTAAATGCCATGGCTTTAAATAATGTTTACGTGCTCTCAATTCCCAGATTTAGGTCTCCAGCCCTGAACTTCCCCCTGAACTCTCGGCCTGTGTATCAAGCTGCCTGATCAATACTTCTACCTGGATGTCTTGCGGGCAACTCAACTTGACATAAGCAAAGCTGGGCTCCTGAGCTCTGCCCTGTCCCCCTTCCCCACCAACCTGCTCCCCCAGCAGCCTTCAATTAATGGCAACTCTGATCCTTCCAGGTGCTCACTTCAGCGTCATCCTTGGCTCTTCTCGTTCTCTTACACCTCACATCCAATCCACCAGCAAGTCCCACTGGCTCCAACTCAAAATACGCCTAGAGCTGAGCACGCATCACCATCTCCACAGCTGCCGCCCTGGTCCAGGCTCAGCGTCCCTTGCCTGGGCCACTGCAGCAGCCTCCTAAGTGGTCTCTCTGCCTCTTCCTGTGTCTATTCACAAGTCTACAGCCAGAGTGCCTCTGTTAAGTTTTAAGTCAGGAAATATTACTTCCATGCTCAAAACCTTCTGGTGGCTTCTCTTCTTACTCTGAATGATGAACTACAAGGCCTGTGCCGTTGCTCTGGCTGAACTGGCCTCCTTGCTATTCCTCAAACAGCAGGCAGAGTCTTATACTTGCTGTCCTATCCATCTGGAACAATTCCCCATACCCTCAAAAATGGCTTGGCTGGCTCCTACAATCTCACTCTTCAGGAGGTCATCTCTGATTTCTTTCTCCATAGATTCTTTTGCCTTCTAACATATTATCTATTTATAGTTTTACTTACTTATTGTCTCTCCCCATAAGGGCAGAGATCACTGCTGTAATTCCAGAACACTGCCTGGAGTCTAGCAGGTGCTCAATAATATTGGCTGAATAACTGTCCTGTCTTTTGAGTCTCTTTTGCTACATCTGGTAAATGGTAAAAGAAGGCAGCACACTCAGATAGGGGTGTGATGACAGGAATGCTCATGACTGAAGGTCTCAGGCTAGCTGAGAGTTCTTCTACAGTGCAGTACTGCAGTGCCTCAGTGAAACCTGAAACCTACACTTACAGTACTTGCATCTATTCCAGCTTCTCCACCCTTCTGCCTGGAGCTGAGAGTGAGGAAATGTTTGCAGAGCTACAGTACAAACTGCTACACATAGTGACTCACGGGTCAGTTATAATGTGGCTAACCATTTTAAGCTATATTTCTTAACATACGTTAAACCATCTATCCTAAAAGGAAAAACTAATTTCTGTCCTGAATTGACATAGACTATTAATGGGTTCCGGCGATGGTTGCTGTTTAATATCAGGATGAAATCCTTTAGAAATAACTGAGCCATTTTTCACTGAGCCAACACCCTGCACCAAATGCTATGCAAGTTGGAGATATTTGCTTTTTTCTTATGTGGTGAGAAACTAGAAAGATTGTTATTTCCTTTACATAAACTTTCATCATCTTAGAAGACTACAAACTGATTTGGCTAGTTCACTCTATTATCTTTCCCTAGTTTGAGAAATAATTTTTTTTAGTTTTTTTCCTCCAGGCACAAGACCAGTGCAAGAGAAAGAATTCTTACATCTGAAGTATTCCAATGAGTCTTCAGAATGACAAATTGCTTTTGTATATAGAAAAACTATACTTTCAAATTTTAAAAATCTGTCTAGAATATTATGTATCACTTTAGTATAAAAATTATTCCATATCAGTAATTCTCTAACTTGTTAATCTATTGTCTCTCTTTAGTGGAGCTTAGATCCCACCCAATATCTTGCTGAAAATATTACTTTCCTGAAAAACATATTCTAATTTAATTTGCAACAATCATCATTAAAAATTACTCTTAGAGTCTCTGGTCAACCTTCCCCTTGGCGTTACCTTAAAGGCTGGGAAGAGGGAGGTTTAGGAGCAAGGTTCCTGATGTGGAGGAGGGAGGCTGACTCACTCTGCACTTAATCATCCACTCTACTCATTTAGCACAACCGGGTCCTGGCCATGACCAACATCGACACTAACTCTATGGTCACGATTCCAAGGCAGCTAGTCAGACAGGATGGTTAACTATAGAAGTCAATATCAGTATGCTCACTAGGGTTTCAAAGATATACAAATATGAATGATACTATGACTATGTCTTTTTTATTAATCAATACGGAGCCAGTACCTGGCTCATAGTACGTGCTTAAGAAATATTTGCTGAATAAAGAAATGAATGCACACCTTACTCATCAAATTCAGGCATGTGAACCTCACCTAGAGATAGAAAAAGACAGTAATATGCTAAAATGAGACTCTCTCAGAGTGACACTATGTAGTTCTATTTAGGGACTCTAAAAGTCTGAGGACGATAGGGTATTGGGCAGATGGGAGGGGGGAGGGGGCGGGTATATACATACATAATGAGTGAGATGTGCACCATCTGGGGATGGTCATGATGGAGACTCAGACTTTTGGGGGGGGGGAAATGGGCATTTATTGAAACCTTAAAATCTGTACCCCCACAATATGCCGAAATTAAAAAAAAAATGTATAAAAAAAAAAAAAAAAAAAAAAAAAAAAAAAGGCCGGGCGCGGTGGCTCACACCTGTAATCCTAGCACTCTGGGAGGCCGAGGCGGGCAGATTGCTCAAGGTCAGGAGTTCAAAACCAGCCTGAGCGAGACCCCGTCTCTACCATAAAAATAGAAAGAAATTAATTGGCCAACTAATATATATAATATAAAAATCAGCCGGGCATGGTGGCTCGTGCCTGTAGTCCCAGCTACTCGGGAGGCTGAGGCAGCAGGATCGCTTGAGCCCAGGAGTTTGAGGTTGCTGTGAGCTAGGCTGACGCCACGGCACTCACTCTAGCCTAGGCAAGAAAGCGAGACTCTGTCTCAAAAAAAAAAAAAAAAAAAAAGTCTGAGGACGAACCCTTAACGTTTCTACTACTTCAGGAGTCAGACAATCTAGTCATCAGATTTTAAGGTACAGTGTTTTAGATATGAACCTTAACCTGTTAGTAAGCAACTCATTTGACTGGAAGCTCCTTGAGGGCAGAGAGCACATCTGTAATGTTCATCACCATATACACTGCCCTTAGCACAATGTCTGCCATACAGTAAAAAATAAACATGTCCGTATTTCCTGGATGAATGGGTGACCGGCCTGAATACCATTCTAAAGCCCATAAAACGACACTTTCACTTCCCAAAACACAATAATCACAAATACCATCTAGTGTTCTACCCTGACTCCACATGGCAATTCCAAATTTATTTTATTTTTATTTTTATTTTTTTTGAGACAGAGTCTCACTCTGTTGCCCAGGCTAGAGTGAGTGCTGTGGCGTCAGCCTAGCTCACAGCAACCTCAATCTCCTGGGCTCAAGCGATCCTTCTGCCTCAACCTCCCAAGTAGCTGGGACTATAGGCATGTGCCACCATGCCCAGCTAATTTTTCTATATATATCAGTTGGCCAATTAACTTCTATTTTTATAGTAGAGACGGGGTCTCGCTCTTGCTCAGGCTGGTTTCAAACTCCTGACCTTGAGCAATCAGCCCACCTCAGCCTCCCAGAGTGCTAGGATTACACGTGTGAGCCACCACGCCCAGCTGGAAATTCCAAATTTAAAACTCCCAACAGTCAGAGCCAAACACTGGCTTACCCAGAACTATTCATACTAATAACTGGGCTTTTTATTTTCAATAATTGAAGTCTAGGTTATTTGGACCAGCCCTCTCATAGGAAAAAAGCTTTAAAAGTTAGCAGAAATATAAAAATATCTTCTTAAAACCATCAATATTCTGACAAGATGGTTAAAAAAAAAAAAGCATAGGCCAAAACCAAAGGGAAAGCTAGAACCCAGAGAGGTAACTGACTACAGGAATGTCCTGCCTACAGCACTTGCCAGTCCCAGGAAACCTAACTTTTTGTTTGACTAGCCCACTGAGAGAAGAGTCAAAAACTCAAAGCCAACTGTTCTGTTGCTTGCCCTTGTAATCCTAGCACTCTGGGAGGCTGAGGTGGGAGGATCACTTGAGGTCAGGAGTTTGAGACCAGCCTCAGTATGAGCGAGATCCCATCTCTACTAAAAATGGAAAGAAATTAGCTGGGCAACTAAAAATAAAAAAAATTAGCTGGGCATGGTGGTGCATGCCTGTAGTCCCAGCTACTCGGGAGCCTGAGGCAGGAGGATCACTTGAGCCCAGGAGTTTGAGGTTGCTGTGAGCTAGGCATTCTAGCCTGGGCAATAAAGGAGACTCTGTCTCAAAACAAACAAATGAAAAACTCTCAAAGCCCAGGCTTTTGCAAGGTGAGGAATCTAAAAGGAGACCTTTTCTATAATATGTTAGAATTCCAAAGAACTCTTAAGGGTGAACTGGAACTGGACCAGCCCTCTTGTGAAATTACAGCTGGGGTTCCAACACCTTGGTCATCGAAGGTATAGGGTATATCAAGCCTTGAAATTGGTTTAAGTTGAACCTGGGCTAAGAACAACTAGTGTTTCCATGTAGAAATTCCTTCTTGGCATTTCTTGGAAAATGTACATGTCTTTCTAAATCCTAAGAAGAATCAGTTGAAAAATCTGGAAAACAAGAGGAAGTACTAGAATTCTCCTGTGAGAATAAAGCCTAATAATAAATGTAGAGATGTTATGGGGTTTGAAGGAACCCACCAATGTCAAATTGAAAGCAAGACCATGGAATACTCTAAAGTTGACATTTCCATGAATGAGGAAATGGTTCCCAGGTCAGGGGCAGGATCTGAACAGTTAGTTTTGCTAGTAGTTGCTGTGTTATCTATGTGTTTATAAGCGTGTGTGCTCATAGCCCTGTGTGTGCTGTAAAACATTCTTGCAAATAACATAAATATTAATAAGCTTATTTGCATAGTATGCTTTACAAAAATCTTGTGATGATCCTAGAAATATCAAGTTTTGGAAGCAAAGTCAGTCTTTAAATTGGCAATTCTGACACCTGATTCTGTGCAGTGTTAAATCTTGCGCAGAGAGGCAAATGTTCCATTATTTGGATACTACCCAACAATGTTTGCCCAGTGTTTTCCAGTGCTTAATGTTTTCTATAGGTCATAGTCCTCTGTAAATATTTTAACAGAAGAAATGCAAAGATAAGATGAGAATAATGTTGTGAAATACTCCTATACAAAATCAGAAACTCATCCAAAATCTGAATTGGCAAAAGCAATGTCAGCAAAGTGAAAATCAGAACAAGCAGACAAAATATTTTCATAGTTAAAAAGAAAATGAGCTTACATGAGCCCTGCCTAGTGATGCTCTTGGATACATCCTTAACAATTCAACCAATGTCAATGTAAAATAAAAAACTTTTTTTCTAAGTCTGGAATAATAGTCACAAAACAAAGATCAGTACTATTCCATAGGGCAACTCATGCTTTGTGTATTTAAAATTCTATTTTAAGAATAACTTTTAAATACTAAATATTTGTGGTTTAATTTTTCAATGTTTAAATGATTTTTATTTGATATTTATTTTGTGCTAATGTTCCCTTCTTTTAATGTTTTATATTAGTAAATGTCTTTTATCATGTTACTTTTCTGATTCTATAAATGGTCTAGAGTTATGTAAGATGTTAGGTTGGAGGAGCTGACTTAAGAGTATATGAGAGCTCTGTATTATTTTTACAACTTTTCTATAAATCTAAAATTATTTTAATAAAAGTTAAAGATGCTTTTAAAATGTTCATAATGGGAAGGCTGTGTATGTGTGGGGGCAAGGAGTATATGGGAACTCTCTGTACCTTCCCCCCAATTTTGCTGTAAATCTAAAACTGCTTTAGAAAAGTCAAGTCTTGGCTGGGCGCAGTGGCTCATGCTTGTAATCCTAGCACTCTGGGAAGCCCAGGTGGGCGGATTGCTCAAGGTCAGGAGTTCAAAACCAGCCTGAGCAAGACCTCGTCTCTACTATAAAAATAGAAAGAAATTAATTGGCCAACTAATATATATATAAATTAGCCGGGCATGGTGGCACGTGCCTGTAGTCCCAGCTACTTGGGAGGCTGAGGCAGTAGGATTGCTTGAGCCCAGGAGTTTGAGGTTGCTGTGAGCTAGGCTGACGCCACAGCACTCACTCACTCTAGCCTGGGCAACAAAGCAAGACTCTGTCTCAAAAAAAAAAAAAAAAAAAAAAAGAAAGAAAGAAAAGTCGAGTCTTTAAAAAAAAAATGTAGACGCCACAAACCTCTGCAAGAAAAAGAAGAGAAAAAAAATAAAAGTAAAATAATTTAAATAAATAAAAGGTCGAGAACACTTTTACATGTTATGAAAATATGTAATCATATCACAACATTTTTGTTCATAATAACAACACACCATGCATTTTCGTGCAATCCTATCACAAGAAATGTATTTGCTATTGATTATGGTCACTACTATTATTTAAGAACATGTAAACAAAGAGTTTTAATAAACCACAGAGTAAGTTATAATTTAAGAATCATCAGGAATTTCAATTTCTTTTCTCTAAATTCCAAAGATTACTAACTTTCTGGAATTTGGAAACATCAGCTGACCACAACAAATGAGTGACAGAAACAAATGCAAATCCCCTCTGGACTCAGGTGCCTTTATCTCATCACCTCAGGTCTTAAAATTTTCCAAATACTACGCCCAGGACACAGTAAAAGATACCCAGACACACAAAGAGTTTAGACTGCATGAACCAGACCCATGTGACATTAAAAAGAGTCCCCCTAAGACTATCTTAGAATCATACACAGACTGTAAAATAACTATGCTCACCATGTGTGAAGAAAATAGAAAACAAGTTGAAAGATAGCTGCAAGACACAAGAACTACAAAACATTAACATACCACATTATGAAAAAAAAATAGAGCTTCTAGAAAATGAGTGCTCATGACTTCATAATTTTAGGATCTTAAAAAAGGAGCAATAGCTACAATAAAGAACCTCACAGTGGGTCTGGCCCAGCACTGGACTATTTTGCTACATTAACTATGACTGAGAAGGGGGGTGCATCTCTGTGCTGGCAGGTGCCAGGTCCCCAGTAGGCCAACTCAAAGTAACAACAGAAGGAGGAGATCTTGGAAAACTCTGGGAGATGGAGCAGGTAATTTAATCCAATTTCATCTAGTTAAACAAAATTCCATTGATCAGGTATTTCACGAATCTCTGTCAATTTCTCACATACCACACCAGGTATGTGGGAAATTACACACTGACTAACAGGTAGTTATCTGTCTTCTCAGTAAGCAAATAAACAACCAAATATAATACTGGTCAGATTAGGAAAATGCTGTATTGAAAGTTCTTTAAATCTCAGGCCTTAAATTTCAAGATTAGGTTTTGTACAGAACTAGATTACAGGAATAAAGTCTAGTTAATCAAACTGATTAACTTTCACTCTTTTGAGAGACTGCTTATATTATCAGATACACCTTTTATGAAGACACAAAAGGATAACTTTAAGAGGAATTGTCCATGATTGCAAGGAATAAATACTTTCATCACATTAGCAATAGATATAAACAATACATCTATTGAAAAATCAATCAAGTCATCATTAACATACCCAGAGCTGTATTTGGTGGATTCAGATTTTACAAAGTTTACCTTATTGAGACTCTACCCACCTACTGTAGGTTTTTTTATCTAGGCTTAATTATTAAACTAGTCCTGAAAAAGTCAGATGAATAAAAAAGACACACCAGTCCCATCACACAGTACCAGTCCATTAATCCATTTATCCATTTTAAGCACAGAAGACGTAACATTTCTGTGGAACACTATTAATTCTCAAAAGTGCCATTATTGGAAATATTGGAAAATTCCTGCCACCTGGAATTTGGGAGACTTTTGTTCTTCCAAAAGTCTAACATGTATCTAATGCAAGAATAGTTTACAGGTATATCTTGAAACTTGTAGGTAAGGGAAGTGATGGAGAATGCTGGAGTTTGTTGTGGCTCTGGGGATGTAACACCCAGCCAGCCAAACGGCCCTCAGTATTCCTTTCCAGGCGCTCTGAAATCAAGGTATCTGGAATTTCCCCAAGGTCTCCAATACTCATACTAAATGAACACCTTTCTGGGGATATGTTTAAGCATCTACCTTTGTGCTGCAGCTTGAGGGTAAATGTTGCTACTGCCCTTTTCAGCGTAGTGACCAGCGGCCCAGCTGTCCCCTAATCAATCACTCAGAGTTTGCTCTGTCTAGGACCCTCCTGCTGCCACATCTCCAAGTCTGCAGTAGTTCCCTTAGAACTGTGCCCCTGTGCACAACAGCCCTTTCCTGAGCATATTTTGGACAGAGGTTTCCTCTCTTTCTGCAATACCATCTGCTTTCCATCTTTCAGAAAATCACTAAAAATTTTATTATTATATACATAATTATATATTATAATATACAAAATTATCTATATTATATACAAAATTATGTTATTCCAATAATGCTCTTTCTTGCTGGAATTTTTTATTAAACATCTTTCACTGGTGGATAGTTGAGATCAGTAAAGGATCGCAGGATGGCTAGGCGAAAACTTGTTCTAAAAGCCATAGACAGGGTAGCTTTTGGAAAGATCATAGCCTGAAACCAAAAGACATTGCTAATTCCCTGAAATCTTGGAATGAGACCCTCACCCCCAGGTTGGCTACTCTACCTGAGAATCCACCAGCTACTGACTGGGCTTACTACAGGGCCAATGTGGCCAAGGCAGGCTTGGTGGATGACTTTGAGAAGTTGTTTAATGCCCTGAAGGTTCCTGAACCAGAGGATAAATATACTCTCAAGTGGATACTGAAGAAAGAGATGTGAAAACATGTGCTGAGTTGGTGTCTCTTTCAAAGGCCAGGATTGAGGAATATGAGAAACAGCTGGAGAAGATGAGGAACATAATTCCCTTTGATCAGATGACCACCGAGGACTTGAATGAAGCCTTCCTAGAAACCAAGTTAGACATGGAGAAGTAGCCCTAGTGGCCTCACCAGCCAATGAAGAATTGAGTCTGGGAGGAAGTTCTGGCCCTTATATTACACACTCTGGACATTAAAAATAAAAATAATTATGTAGTTAAAAAAATTATTTTTCATTCACTTTTAGAGACCTAAGGTAGGAGAGGCAGCTGTGTGTGCCCAGTCTGCCGTCCTGTTCCAGGCTCTCTATACCACTATCCTTCTGCTCTTATTTCTTATTCGTGTCCTGCTAGTCCTAGATCCCCAGGTTACTCTTTATTATTTACATTCCCGATGACATCTCAGCTCAGAGGTCTCTGGTACTCAGGCTAAAAGTGATGTGCAGTCCCGTTCTCCCTGGGCCCTAGACCACTTGCTGTTTGTTGCCTCTCTCTCTTACTCTTTCTACCATATAAATTATTTCTCTTATGAGTCTGGTGAACGTGAGCGAAGTCTTCTCCAGAGGCTGATCATCCCCAAATTAAGGGACAGAATTTGAATTTCTGAATGTGCAGGTAGGAAGCTAGGAAGCAAAACTGTAGTAGTTAAAAATATAAGCTTAAATCCCAGTTCCCTTGGCAAATTACTTAATCTCTGTAAGCCTCAGTTTCCTCATCTATAAAGTTGCCATATGAATAATCCCTGTACCTTTAAGGCTGGCGATGAAGATTCTTTGTGTAAGCAAAAGGAGCTGGACTAATATGCTAATAAATATTAGCTATTATTATTGTTGATGAAATCTAGTCCCTGGATCACAAAGATACATGACACAGTTTTCTCATGAGTCTTAGCCTGGAAGTCTAGTCCTTAATACAACCTGGTTAAAGAAAGTTATATTTAGGGATGACTAAACCAGATGATGGTAGAGAAAAAAAAAAAAGAGAGAGAAAAAAATTTAAAAAAAAAAAATGTAAAAAAAAAAAAAAAGAAGGAAAGTTTATTTAGGGACCTCCCATCTGCACAACTGTGGATGCTGTCGCAGTACAGGAGGTGTAAATGTCAACAGGGGTATAACGTCTCTGAGGGTTGAGATTCTTTATCTGAGCAGCAAATGAAGTCGGGAAGCTACCATGATCATAGGATATACCAAGACAGAGCAATCTATTAATAACTGTGGTGACAGAATACACAATCAGGGAATAAAAATGTAAATCATTCTTTCTTGATCAAAGATGGTAACATACCCCTAAAACACATGGGTAGGCCGTTACCTGGACTTGAGTATCAAGAAACCAGTATCTATTATCCCCAGATCACTTACCTCTAAGTTCCTGGAGTTCCATATTCAAACTTTCAATGTTACTCTCACAGAACTCGAGATTCTCAAGAGTCTCTGCCCTTAATGATTCATCTTGCTTTTCCTCCAGCAGTAAGTTTAGCTCCTCTTGAGCCCTGTTGTACATGTCCAAGTCCTGCTCCATCTCCTGAATCTTCACCAACACTAGGGGACAGGGGGAAGTTTGGTCCAGATTCTTTCCCGTGTGCGCAGGGCCCTCCTTTTCGAGGGTCTCACAGCCAGGACAGTGACGGATCAGGAGCCTGGGGGACGCAGTGTTCATTCTCCGCTGTGCCGAGGGAGGCAGGGGAGCTGGGCGAGAGGGTCGCACGGCCAAGGGTGGTGCAGGTTTCGGGCTCTGGTCAACCAGCAGGTGGGGAGAAGTGGACGCTGGGGTACAGGGACGGGGTGGCGGTGGCCTTAGGGCCTTTCTCCTCTCGGGCAGCTCCTGCTGGGTGATTGACTTTGAGGAACCTCGGACAATATCCTTCTCAGAGTTAAAGTCCATGATGGAAAAGTGGCGTAAAATTTTATCTGGCTCTGTGCCAGGCCCTGCCAGGCTCTTCTCAAACTCTATCAGTTGTTGTGTCAACTTAGAATCCAGGTCAACACCGCCATCTTCCTGTGAAAGCGTCACTGCCTCCACAGCGAGCCCCTTGCCTTGCGGACCAAGCTTCGTCTCCGATCTCCCTGATGTGGAGTAAAAGCTGGACACGTTTTCTTTGGGTATAAGGTGCTTTTTAGCACACCTTGCTATGCCCTGGAGCTGAGAGCTCAGCTGGCTGGGTTTGGCCACCTTTGAGGCCGAAAGCGAGGAGCCCCTGTGAAGAGGGGGCACCGGCCTCTGAAGAGCGTTCGGCTGGGAATACGCTCTTTCGGGAGGTAGGCTGCTGTAGTCTCTAGTCCTTGCTTCCAGAGGAAGAAAGTCAGAGTACTGTTCTGAGCGTGGGTGGCTCCCTCCAGCTGTAGAGTAATACTGGCTTTTCTGCAGTCTGGGATGAGAAGGTCCCTGAGGTTGGGAGGAAATACCATTGGCCACCTCCAAAGGGTCAGTCGTGAAAGGGTCTTTGGCAAGAGGCATTTCGTGCTCCACGTCTGGGCTTCTTGGGGGCTCTCCTGAGGTGCCTTCATCCTGGTAAGAGTTTATGTTTGCTTCATACTCAGAAGTCAGATGACCTAGGGGAGAGGTGGATGTTTCAGAAATAACATAGTTGGACTTCTCTGTCTCATACTTGCAAGATTCATGTCTTTGTTCCTCTACTACTAAGGAGTCTTCCAAACAATCCAGAGAAGTATCAGGGACCTTGGCAAGGTTGCCTTCCTGAGGCAGGACCATGTTTTCCTCCACCCGTGCATCAGGACATAACTTCACAAACCGGTAAGGAAATATGCCTGTCCTGCCCTTCAGCAAGCCTTCCAGCCAGCCATCTTCCAAGGTTGCCAGAATTCGGATTTTATCTCCAACGTCAAAATCCAGCTCGTTCGGCTCCAGGGCTTGGAATCTGTAGAGGGCGATCCCATAGGTTCCCGGCTGCCCATCATCCTCATCTGGCCCTCTTTCTTCTTCTTCTTCTATGGGGGTATCCACTTCACCGTTAACAAAGCCATCATCTTGATTTCCAGAACCTACCAACTCATCCACAGTCCGCAGGGGCCCCAAAAGCTCTACAAAACCTTCCGGAAAAATGCCTCTTCGGCCGTCTAACTCCCCTTCAAACCAGCCTGGTTCAGGAACTCCAATAATGGTAATCACATCCCCTTCCCTGAAGTCCAACTCCTCATCCAGCTGGGCAGAAAGCCCCATCAGGGCCCGGGCTTGTCCCATGGAATATTCAGGAATCTCAAGCAGGGCACTCTGGGAGTGCCATCGCTGGCTTTGTGAGGAGAGGCAGAGCTCGCGGACACACGACGATGGGAAGAAGCCCCGTGCACCCCAGCAGCTTCGGCCCTGCAGCCAGCCTGCAGTGGGAGTGCCATCGAGAATCACAAGGTCACCTGCAGAAAGAGAAACAGAGAACAACCTCAGTCATCACCCCAGCAGGATGTTATTATAACTAATAGTGCAACTCATCATTTTAAACAACTACCAAATTCAAGGAAATATACACCTACGGTTTAAAGAGCATGAATGCTTGTGACAATTTAAATTAATGGAACATTTCCTATAAACCTGTGGTTCTCAAAGAGTGACCCATGAGGAACCCAAGGGGTAGGTCCCCGAAATCCTTTCAGAGGATCTGTGAGCTCAAAACCATTTTCACAATAAGACTTTATCTACATTTTTCACTGTGTTGACATCTGCAATGATTGTGCAAATGCAATGGTGGGTAAAAATGCTGTATAAACCAAGGCAGTGGCACCAAATTACAGGAATTGTCACTGTATAGTCACTGTATTCTTTACCACCCTGCACTCATGGTTTTTAAAAAAGACAGGATCAGTTAAAAACATCTTTGATAAACCAATACAAATAATTCATTGTGACAATATGGGAATTACACATAAAACACTTTTACTGGCTGTCTCAAGGAGAAGTGCTTGAGCTGAGTTACAAGCTTGACCAACTGCTTGTTTTCAGAGAACACCATTTTATGTGAAAGAATGACTGACAGACAACTATGGTTATTCAGGCTTAACTATCTGGCAGACGTTTCCTAAAAATGAAAGAAGTGGTCTGTAACATCAAGGAAAACAAGTGACAATACTTGCTGCCAATGATAAAATTCCAACCTCCAAGCAAAAATTAGAATTTTGGAAAACTTGTACCTCCTACTGTGAGTGTGACAGCTTTCCCATACTTAAAGGTGTTTCTGATGTATCACTATAAATATTGACAGACATAATCTTTGATATTGTATAATGAAATGGTCAACATTTGGAAAAACTGAATAACTCACTGAATGAATATTTTCCAATGTATGACATTATAAAATCATTCAGGGCTAAAAGATTCATTCTAAAATCAAGATAAATTAATGGATTTTAGTATAATAGTAGAAAAAGTTCACTGATATAGTGACATAGATCCCACATTGCAATTATCCCTTAAGAAACTACCATTTGTTGCATTTTGGTACAGTATCAAAGATGAATATTCATAATTATCTGACAAAACTTATTAAAATAACCCCTTTTGCCTCCCATTACATATGTGTATGAGACTGGATTTTCTTTATATACTTCAACCAAAACATATTGCAACATACAGAATATAGATGCAAATATGAGAATCCAGTTTTCTTCTATTAAGTCAAACATTAAAAAGATTTATAATCAGGTGCAGTGGCACATGCCTGTAGTCCCAGCTACTTGGGAAACTGAGACGGAGGATCACTTGAGCCCAGTTCAAGTCCAACCTGGGCAACATTAGCAGATACCTTGTTTCTAAAAAAACAATAAACTGTTTTAAAAAAATGTAAAAAGATTTACAAAAATGTAAACCAATATCACTCCTCAGTAAATTTTTGTTTGGAAACCTACAGTTATTTTTCATAAAAATATGTTATTTAAATTAATATGTAATGGGTTTTTTAATGAATTGGTAAGTTTCCAGTTCTAATAACTAATATGATAAATATCATTACATATAGGCCAAATAAGCAAAAGCTCTTTGGGGGGCTCTCAATAACTTTTAAGAGTGTGTAGGGATCCTAAAACTTAAAAGTTTTCTAGTCAATGGTGTCCAGCTTAAAAAAAAATTTTAAAAATAAAAACACAAAAACCAAAAGTTTGAAAAACGCTGCTATTAACAATGTTACTGTAACCCACACCACTGGATCAGTTTATAAGTGACAAAAGAATAATATATAGCCCTTTGGAAAGGGTTCATCATTAATTTAATTTCTCACACTAAATTTTATTATCAAATATGTAACAGTTAAAGAAGTTTTCAGGAATGGGTTCTTTGTTTCAGGTAAAGGTCATGAGCAGTCAGCTCTTCATTCATTTTCTCCGTAGTTCTTGAGCTGTCCCTATCCTGAAAATACATTATGAGATCTTAAAAGAAGGTTCCAGTAATCAGCGCTTTTGTTTTTGAAAATAACCACTCTTCAGGCTATCTTCACAAAATATAGGCTCAACGGTTAACATCTGTCTTATTGAAAAACTTGAGGTAAAGAAAGGATAACAGCACAGTATCTGTCTCTGGAAAAACTATAAAATTCTAGTCATATGATTTACCTCAGTTTTTTAAAAAAATGACTCTATAATTTCGTAATCAATTGTTTTATAACAAACTCTTAATTATCTGATTATAAACCATTCATTTGTGGATTATCAATTTTAATCTTATAGTTATGATTAAAGTTAATCTTAACCATAATCTTATAGTTGAAACCTTCCTCTCACCGGCACCTAATTCGACTTTCCTTCTGTGAGCAGAGGTGCTCAAGAAACGCAACTGGCCCAGGTAAAATAAAACTGGTGTAGCAAAGCATCTAGCAAAACTATATAGGTCATTTTAAAGTCAAGCAGGTTGGAAAACGAGGTTATCTTTTAGGCTCTTGATTTTCATACGCTCTTGATTTTTTTAAACAAGAAAAGAAATTATCACTTGTACCACTAATTCTGACATTTGTATTTCTGTATACTACACAGCACTTAACATAAGGTTTTAGACTCAGTGGGAGATGCCCAATGTATTTTCATGGATTTAATATTATTTTGCTTAGATGTTCCCAAGAAATAGGGTCCTATATTTCTATGTTCCTTTAAATTATGATCCCATATCCAGTGGTCAGAGCTTGGGGTCCTGAGAATTACAAGCGATTTTTCCCCCAGTGGCCCTAAGGCCATCCACTGGGGCCACGGAGGGAACTCACTGGTGACCGACAGCTGTTCAGACACAATGGGCCTCTTGGTGAACAGGAAGAATAAAAGCGTGCCATAACTCCCACTCTTCTGGCTTTGAAATGAACTGGCTTTCTTAAAGCTGTAGAATTATAATATTCTCGTAGTTTTGCTAGATCTCCATGAACCCATCTAATAGGGCTTGTTCTCCTGTCCATTTTCAGCAGGGTAACTTTTGATAATGTTTATTACCTAGCAGACCGTCATTCTGTTGGTTATTTCTCCATAATAAAGGTGAAGTTTCAAACAAATCACAACTTACACCCTGGAAAGCACTTTAGAGATCATTTAGTTCAAGGACCTTTTTTATAGCCCTGTTATTGAGTTTGTCTGCAAGAGTCTCATTTTCATCAGAAAGAGTCACGCAAGGGATTCCCCTGGGGTCCTAGGTGCTTCCTTAGGCATGAAGGCTGCCTGGTGGTCATTTCCAGACTTCTGAAATGTTAACATGAGCAGCTCCTGCAATAGCATGCCCAGATTTTGAGAACAGAAAAATAGGATGTGTGGTGTGACCCTTAGGGTCAGCCTGAGCCTTTGGTTTACGCACAATTAATCCAGTCACACTGCTTGTTTCCTCTGGTTGGATTTTTTATTTGAACAGGAAATGTATGAGTCACAAAATGATAAGAACAAATGCACGTCTTCTTAGAATGCAACATAAGCAGTCTGACTGCAGTAGTAGGACCCTCCCCGACTCCTCCCATGGCTCTCTCTGAATGCTCAGGGAGCTAGGGACATCAGGCAGACTGACCACAGAAGTATCTTATTTAGATTTCCAATCAAGCCATGTCAGAACTTTAATCCTGATGTCGCGAACTCATGGCATCCTAAATTTATAATACATATGCTTTGACTGATAAATATCATTTATTGTTTTTTTTTTTTATTGGCATTTTTGTTTTGGGGGAGGAGATGGCCTAGAACCATGAGATTATAGGCAAGGGCTAAGCATTCTTATCCCTTGTGAGGCAATTATTAGTGATATTCTATCACTCCCGATAATACTTACTAATTTTTTTTCTCTCCTCTTTCTCTGGTTTCTTTGTCTTTTCCTTGATATGCTCTCTTGTTTCCGTTTTGTTTCTGTTTTTGCTTTTTTTTTTTTTAACTTTTACTTTTTTTCTCTTTCTCTTTTCCCCCTCTCTTTACTACTGGCCACCTGTGTTGACCCTTCCTCTAAGAAACAGTCTTGTTTTTCAGTGTAACTGTAACTCAAAATACAAGGCACAGTCCAAACCGACCGGATGGCTTATGGAAGAGGAGGAAGAGTGACACCTGCTGGAGGAACCACTGGTGGTTCTGATTCCAGACAGACTCTCCCGGGAAGAATGGACATCCCCACGAACCTTCACGGAACTATCTGTGCAACCCAGGAACTCAGGTTAAGGCTAATGAGAATGGCTACTATTTATCCAGTGCTTACCTATTGCCAGATGCTTTATATGTATAACCTCATTTAATCCCCACAATTACCCTGAGGTGAGTATTATCATCTTCATTTTATAGACAAGAAAACTGAGGCTTAAGTAACTAGCCCAAGTTTATAGCTATTAAGGACCCTCAGAATTCTTACCTCCTAAGCTATATTGCCTGCTCTAAATACATACATACATAAATTATATATATATTCATATATATAATTTTCTTTCATTAATCCTAATGATACTTCTTAATAGTAAATAAATAACAATTAACTAAAAAGGCACATGGTAGAACACAATGGTACTCTCACATATTCTTCTAAGTCCCCTCCTGACACACTCCATCGCCAATGTTTTGTTTACACAGAAGAGGAGAAGCTACACTACACTGAAGGTTACTAAGGAGAGATAAAGCTACAACAGCGATCAGGATTAACAGTACCAGAGCACAGAGCAAAAGGAATGTATACTACTCATGAACTGAAACACTGAGCTAATGGCAAAAACAGTTTTCAGTCTAGGGAGTAGAAGGGTCATCCCATTAGATCTGAAAATCGGGAAACCTAGACTCAAGTCTGATAAACTATATGTGGTATGAAACAATACATGCATTTTTCAGTCATTGTGTTTCCAACTAGCAAAATTAATACCTGTTGACATGACCTGTCATGTATAGAAAACAAGAGGAATTAAAATTGCTCTGTCTTAAGCTAAGTTTCCCAGAAAAATACAAATGGCATAGGTCCACCTAACTCCCCCAACCTCAAAGGCTGGCGTTTTCCAATAGGGAGACATACGAGCTGAAACAGACGTGAAAGGCATAGAAGGAAAGCTGTCTGGCCCATGATTATTGGCAATAGAGTATCACAGAGGAGAGAACAAGATAGAACCACTGATAATTAGTACATCTCTTTCTCTTCCCTCCTTCCCTACCTGCCCCCCCCTGCTCCGCATCCTCCTCCTTTGGAGTTCACTTACAACTTTAAGCTTATTAGGCTTAATTGGTTAAAAGGTAGTCAAGATAAGATCTACAGAGTCCAGGGCCTGATCTGACCTTGAATTAATCTTAGTACAGGTAACTCACAGGTCTTCCTGAGAACCTTTCAGATGGCCATGCTATCTGATTAAAATCCAAGCTACCCACTCCCTCTGCACAGCTCTGGCGGGAGCCTCTGTGTTCTTGCCCTCTCTCTGTTCTATCTGAGGCTTCTCTGATGTGGACTACAGACCTCCACTGGGAGAGCTATGAGTAAGGGCAGATCAGGTCCTTGCTATAATCTCTTGATCTATTTCTTCCCAACGTTCATTAAGCAAGGAAGTATACAGAACAGAGGCAGAGAATGAGTATAAAGTAAAGCACAAGAAACTCTCAAAATAGATCTTGAGGATTAAGGCCAAAATCCAATATTCCTTTCTTCTCGCTAAGTGTTAGAGAAGTTTGTTAGGTTTTTCTGATTATGTGTGAGTGTGTGGGGGGCGGAAGGGGGGATAAGAAATTAAGCCCACCCCTTTTGCGCCATACTCAAAAGAGCAAGTAACAATATTAGTAACAAACCTACCATTTTGGTGACTGAGTCATCACAAAATTGGATTGATCACAACCCTCAGTCTACAGAACACTACTGGTTTCTCTGTTTACACAGAAATGTATAGACTTAATCAAGTACACTTTTTGAAATGTATATATAGTTCATGTATCTTTCTGAATGCAAGAAGTGAGAAATACTTGGAATACCACCGAGAGATGACTATGACTGTTTTAACACATTAACTGACATGTGAGTTGTGTTTAACTCATGCTAGTTTTGAGCCTGCGGCCTCGTGAAGCATATGAAGACTCAATTCTCTGAAACAAACTGAATAAGTAAGTTGAGAGTCACATACAACTCAACTGGCATGCAGCGAAAAAAACTGATTCTGGCACTGCATGAGTTGCATAGAAACTGAGAAACTCACGTGCAGAAAACAATAAAATATAACAAATTTTTCATTAAATTAGAATCATTTTGTTTTCAAAGTTTTTACTTTATTTTTGTAATAAAACACTGTGGCCCCAGGAAAAAAATTTTTTTCTAGTGTGGCAATCAATGTGTTAAATCACTTTCTTTTAAACTGGCTCTGAGGAGCACTTTTATAACATTATCTAATGGTGGAAGGTAATATGGGGCTGGTTTGCATCTGTCTCTTAATTTCTATATCGAAATCTTGCTTTACCATATGCATTAATAAATAGTAATATTGTTAGCAAAGTAGCAAAGCCATACTAATTTTTATGGGGAAAAAGATAAATACGTAGTCTGAAGTGTAGCACGGAGGCAGAGGGAAGATCATGCTGGACTTAGAGTGTAAGTTCACATTCTGAGGCCACAACTTCTCACCTGCAGCTAGCAGTCTTTGAGTCCCACTCTCATTATTTATAAAACACAGTTACTAATGCCCATTTTGCAACCTCCCAGCTCTGTGTTGAGGATCAAATGAGAATGCACTTGTGAGAGAATACTGTGAAAACTGTAAAATGTGACTAAAATATAAGGCATTATTATTGTCCATACTATTTTAGTACTGCTGAGGACTCTCTAGAGGTTAGCCACTTATAAAAATTAAAAAATTTTTATAGTTGATCTAGTTGTCAAAATGGGCAGACTCCACCAATCTAATTCTCCAACAGGTTACTCTTTGATGAGCAGCTTACCTCGATGGAGGGGAAGACTGTTCAACTCCTGAGATGTAAACTCACAGATGCAGACAAACAGTCTCTCTCCCTCTTTTAGACTGGGAATGGTCACAATTTCCACAAAACTGCTGGGGAACTGTCCTGAAAATAGAAGAAAACATACTGAATATTGAAATTCAATATTGAATACTGAATTTCCTTTTAATATTGAAATTTCTTTTTCTCTCTGTGTACAAGAACATTTTTTTTCTGAGTCCATTTATAGACCCTGATTTGAAAAATCACTGAATACTCATAATTGGAGATCTACTGTAGAAAAAGGACAGCACACAATATTAGATGGATGCAGAACACAGAGAACACAATGCAATTCCATGAGCATTTACTGGGAACAGTGGTATATGCAAATCATACCGCAGAGGTCTAATCTAGACATAAGGTCTAATTCACACATAAATAATAATAAATAATAATTAAACCCTGAAAATCCCTGAAATCCAGTGTCACAATATAGGTACAAATTCCAATGGAAGTTCAGAGAGGGTAGAGAATGGGTCAGGAAGAACATGAAAAATTTTAAGAAAAAGATAGCATTTGAGTCTGAAGATGGGTAGGGTTTTAATAGGTGGTGGCAGAAAGACAGGGAAAGAATAAGAAAGTTTGATGGATTCTACATTCTAAACATGTCCTGTGTGTCCTCTATCTCCAGACCCACCCCCTTGGTACGAAATGTCACCATCTCTCACCTGGATTACTCCCACAACCTCCCGACTGCCCTCCCTGCCTCCAGTTCTGCCCCTTCCTATCCCTCCTCAATCTATAGCAGTGAGTTTTCCAAAGTTCAAATCTGACTGTGCTCACAGCACTTCTCATAGCTTCCCATTTCCTTCAGTCCTTACCATGGCGTATACTACCTTACCATACTACCGTGGCAACTGCCCTCCACCATCCAGCTTCTGCTCCTCTCTCCTGTCCACCCTCCCCCAATTCAGCCACTCAGACCCTGTCCTGAACTTCCCTCTGTCCCTCCGTGTTCTCTCTCTCACTCCAGGGACTTTCAACAAACCCTACCCTCTGCCTATCCTCTTTGCCCTGCTAACTCCTACTCATCATTTTTGTCTCAGCTGAGATATCATTTCTGTGGGGAAATAATCTATTCATCTGCCGAATGTGAGTTAAATGTCAAGAGAGTCCACTCTAAGGACAGTTTAACATACTCTGACACAGACTTACATAAATACAAGGAGTCTTCTAAAAGTCCATGTAAAATGGGTATTATGCAAAAATTATGTACAGATTTCAATTTTTTTGGCACCAAAATAAACTCAATACTAACTTGTTATAACATGTTTAAACAGGATCTAGTGTGTGGCACTAAAAAGGATAAGATATCAGTTTGAAAAGAACCCCCGTCAGAGCAACATGATTTCTGCTAAAACTGAAGCCAGAACAAACATCAAATTTATGGTGAAGCTTGGGTGGAAGAATGGTCAAACCACTGATGCTTTACAAAAAGTTCATGAGGACAATGCCCCAAAGAAATCAGCATTTACAAATGGATAACTCATCTTAAGAAGGGACAAGAGGACGCTGAAGATGAAGCCCAAAGCAGCAAACTATCCACATCAATTTTCAAGGAAAAAAATCAACCTTGTTTGTGCTCTAATTGAAGAGGACCAATGATTAACAACAGCCAAACTTAGACATCTCAATTGGCTCAGCTTATACAGTTCTGACTAAAAACTGAAGTTAAGCAAACTTTCCACTTGATAGGTGCCAAAACCATTACGCCCAGCTCAGCTGCAGACCAGAGCAGAGCTTTCAATGGAAGTTTTACACAAGCAAGATCAAGATCCTGAAGGGTTTCTTCAATGAATTGTAAAAGGAGACAAAACATGGCTTTACCAGTAGGATTCTGAAGACAAAGCACAATCAAAACAGTGGCTACCAAGAGGTGGAAGTGGTCCCGTCAAAGCAAAAGTGAACCAGTAAAGAGCAAAGGTCATGGCAGCAGTTTTTGAGATGCTCAAGGCATTTTGCTTGTTGACTTTCTGGAGGGCCAAAGAATGACAGCATCTGCTCATAATAATGAGTGTTTTGAGAAAATCAGCCAAAGCTTTAGCAGAAAAACACCCGGTAAAGCTTCACCAGAGAGCCCTTCTCCACCAAGACAATTCTCCTGCTCATTCCTCTTATCAGACAAGGGTGATTTTGTGAAAGGTTCAATGGAAAATCATCAGGTCCACCTTACAGTCCTGATTTGGCTCCTTCTGACTTCTTTTTATTTCCTAATCTTAAGAAATCTTTAAAGTGCACCCATTTTTCTTCAGTTAATAATCTAAAGAAGACTGCATTGACATAGTTATTTAATAAATTTCCAGGACCCTCAGTTCTTTTTTTTTTTTTTTTTTTTTTTTTTGAGACAGAGTCTCGCTTTCTTGCCCAGGCTAGAGTGAGTGCTGTGGCGTCAGCCTCGCTCACAGCAACCTCAGACTCCTGGGCTCAAGCAATCCTCCTGCCTCAGCCTCCTGAGTAGCTGGGACTACAGGCACGAGCCACCATGCCCGGCTGATTTTATATTATATATATTAGTTGGCCAATTAATTTCTTTCTATTTTTATGGTAGAGACGGGGTCTCGCTCAGGCTGGTTTTGAACTCCTGACCTTGAGCAATCCGCCCGCCTCGGCCTCCCAGAGTGCTAGGATTACAGGCGTGAGCCACCGCGCCCGGCCGGACCCTCAGTTCTTTAGGGTTGGATTAAATGTCTGCTACCATCACTTACAAAAGTGTCTTAAACTTCATGGAGCTTATGTTGAGAAATAAACTTATATTTTCTATTTTTACCTTTTAATTCCATTTTTCCATGAAGTTTTTTTTTTTTTTTTTTTTTTTTTTTTGAGACAGAGTCTCACTTTGTTGCCCAGGCTAGAGTGAGTGCCGTGGCGTCAGCCTGGCTCACAGCAACCTCAATCTCCGGGGCTCAGCGATCCTACTGCCTCAGCCTCCCGAGTAGCTGGGACTACAGGCATGTGCCACCATGCCTGGCTAATTTTTTGCATATATATTTTTAGTTGGTCAATTAATTTATTTCTATTTTTGGTAGAGACGGGGTCTCGCTCAGGCTGGTTTCGAACTCCTAACCTTGAGCAATCCGCCCGCCTCAGCCTCCCAAAGTGCTAGGATTACAGGCGTGAGCCACCACACCTGGCCCCATGAAGTTTTTAAAGTCCCCTCATACATGCAAGTTAAGGATTGGATGAACAT
Source organism: Microcebus murinus (assembly GCF_040939455.1). NCBI lineage: Eukaryota > Metazoa > Chordata > Mammalia > Primates > Cheirogaleidae > Microcebus > Microcebus murinus. The sequence goes on along the minus strand of NC_134117.1, from coordinate 26,290,935 downwards.
AGGTGTGTGTCATGCAGGGAAAGCTTCCACCCTTCCTTAGGCTAATTAATGAAAAAGAAATTGATGTTAACATACATTTTAAAGAATAGAAAAAGCTAACCAGGTGCATGGAATATGGAAATTCTTTTTTTTTTTTTTTAAATAAATTTGGGCCAACCATGGATCTAAGAAGCAGTGAACAAGACGAATCGTGCTCCCTTGAAAAGAATGAGAGAAACATTGCTTCTTGGCCTTTTGGCTAAGATCAAGTGAAAAATGAAAGAAAGGGTGGAAAATGGTAAAAGAAGACAGCTACAGAAAACAAGGTGGAGAGAGCCTTACGTTCCATTATCTGAGGTAAAGTTGGTTGTGAAAAGCAATGGTAGGCCAGGTGCAGTGGCTCACGCCTGTAATCCTAGCACTCTGGGAGGCCGAGGCGGGTGGATTGCTCAAGGTCAGGAGTTCAAAACCAGCCTGAGCAAGAGCGAGACCCCGTCTCTACTATAAATAGAAAGAAATTAATTGGCCAAATATACATAGAAAAAATTAGCCGAGCATGGTGGCGCATGCCTGTAGTCCCAGCTACTCGGGAGGCTGAGGCAGGAGGATCCCTTAAGCCCAGGAGTTTGAGGTTGCTGTGAGCTAGGCTGACACCACGGCACTCACTCTAGCCTGGGCAACAAAGTGAGACTCTTGTCTCAAAAAAAGAAAAGAAAAGAAAAGCAATGGTAAATAATAGGGTTCTAGGCCAGGCACGGTGGATCACGCCTATAATCCTTGCTCTCTGGGAAGCCAAGGTGAGTGGATCGCTCAAGGTCAGGAGTCCGAAACCAGCCTGAGCAAGAGTCAGACCCTGTCTCTACTAAAAATAGAAAGAAATTAATTGGCCAACTAAAAATATATAGAAAAAATTAGCTGGGCATGGTGGCGTGTGCCTGTAGTCCCAGCTACTCGGGAGGCTGAGGCAGAAGGATCGCTTGAGCCCAGGAGTTTGAGGTTGCTGTGAGCTAGGCTGATGCCACGGCACTCTAGCCAGGGCAACAGAGTGAGACTGTGTCTCAAAAAAAAATGGGGTTCTATAGAAGGTACTAATGCATATTTTGAGAAGAGAAATAATAACACTGAACAAAAGAATAAAGACTTAGGAAGGGAGAAGGAAGGAAAGGAAAGAATTGGATAGGAAAATGCCGTGGCAGCTGGTGTCGGACCATTCAGCCTCTTGAAGGAATCACTAAGGAGTGATGGAAAGACAGAAATGTCCCCCTCCCAGGTGGAGACCACAGTAGGAAACAGAAGGCAAACACAAAAGCCCAAGTTTATAAACTTGGGCTTCCCATTTAGTCTTTAATTTTAATACGGTCAGAAGGCAAGGACTAGGGTGCATTGTGTACATGAGGAATGGGGGTCTCTTACCTGTAACATCCTCCTTCTTTCCTAGAAGCCAAAACTCATCCACAACTGCCAACACCTCAACAATATCTCCCACAAAAAGTGGCAGCTCTTCTGATACACTAGGGCAGAAGTCAAAAATGGCTCGAACAACCGAGCCAGCCTCCATGTTTTATAACCTGGAGAGAAAGACCAAAAAGAAACAGAAAGCGTCAATATTAAGACATTGTAATATAGATCTGTTTCGTGAGAATGATAAAGCTTAAGATAGAAAGAGACACTTATAATGAAGTCAAAGCTAAGCAAATAAGTTTATACTTTATATATTTTTTTAAAAACCAAAGTACTTTTTCATTTATTTCTCTAAAAATATTAATTTCTTCATATATTTTTCATTTGAATCCCAAAGGAATTCTAGAATTTAAAAAAACATAACCTGTACCTCTGAGTGACATAATAGATTCAAGTCAGCAAATGTAGGCTTTTCAGAATGCCGGGAGAGGGCAGTAAGGAAATTAACATTCTTAAAGCACCAGACAACATGATACTTTTAAAATATAGTATCTAAAAAGTAGGGATTTTAGATATGACATTTCATTTATTTCCCATAACCATCTTAAAGATTAAGATACTATAAGGCTCAGCAAGGTCAGAAAACATAATTTATCCAAGAGCACAGCGCTCAGGGCCATGACAAAACAGGGGTCCTCAAACTTTTTAAACAGGGGGCCAGTTCACTGTCTCTCAGACCGTTGGAGAGTGCGCACTGTGGGCCTGGGACGAGTTGGCTGTAAGCAGGACAGGCAGCAGTGGCAAAAACACCCGGAGGGCCGGATAAATGTGCTAGGCGGCCCACATGTGGCCTGTGGGCCATAGTTTGAGGATTCCTGACATAAACTGAGGGACTAAGGGCATTTCTGGCTCCTACCTACTGGGACTGTGTCTGCAGAAAAATATAACAAGGCCTAAAGAACTGCAGCAAAGCCACGCCTCAAAGGCTGAGATTTAAAACATAATGAAAAGTAAAACTTCATAAAAAAAAAAAGGAAGTGCTATGTAGATGGTGCCTCCAGGCACGATTTAGTACACTATCCCAGATCCAGTGTGATTTTAGTTCACAGAAGTCTATGGTCCAAACTGGGAGCATGTCCTTGCACTGTCACAGTGTCTGTGCTGTAATAACATACTGTGCCTATTACCTTGACACGTGTGGCTGCGGAACCCATGTATGGGCTGCAGCAGTGGAAAGAGAGGACATAAGTAGAAGACATAGTCCACCCCTAGACAGTCAGCCACGATTAGTCCTACATTTCTCCCCAGGTCTTTTACAAGGAACAGCTAAAGATCTCCGGAGTGTCCATGTCTATTTCTCTTGATTCACCTTAAGAACTCACTTGGTGTTAGTAGAGATAAGGATTCTAACTTTCATTTCACATTCAACTATAATCACATCAAAAAGCATTAAGTGCCTAATTACAAAAAAAGATGGTTGTAGCTCTGTTAATTTATAACCTAAGAAAACACTGATGTGGTCAGACATATTAGGCATAGGATAAATGGTTCGGCATATTAATGAGAAGTACATATAAGATTTTAATGAACCATGCAACACAATTAAACATTACCTATTTAATTTGTACTGTTGAGTAAAAGTAGCTTATCTTTGTGTTATTGGAACTGTTTTCTCTTTATTTTTATTATCTTTAAATTTCAGAATATTATGGGGGTACAAATGTTTTGGTTACATAAATTGCTTTTGTACCATTTGAGTCAAAGTTATCAGTATGCCCATCACCCAGATAGTGTGCATTGTACCTGTTAGGTGTGAATTTACCCACCCCCTCTTCCTCCTTCCCACCTGGAACTTTTTTCTAAAATGAGATGACTTGAGTTCACAGTGGAAAAGAGAAGTGGTTAGTAGTATTTCTCACATCCTCTGTCTTCTCCTACCACAGATTTTCTTTAAGCATCACAAAAAAATCTAATTATAATTATATGCTAAGGAGGCAGCATGTGTGACTGTAAAACACTAGGCTTCTGTAGTCAGAGACCCAAGCCCAAATCCCAGCTCCATGATTTTTTTTTTTTTGAGACAGAGTCTCGCTTTGTTGCCCAGGCTAGAGTGAGTGCCGTGGCGTCAGCCTAGCTCACAGCAACCTCAAACTCCTGGGCTCAAGCAATCCTCCTGCCTCAGCCTCCTGAGTAGCTGGGACTACAGGCATGCGCCACCATGCCCGGCTAATTTTTTGTATATATTTTTAGTTGGCCAATTAATTTCTTTCCATTTATAGTAGAGACGGGGTCTCGCTCTTGCTCAGGCTGGTTTCGAAGGAATCCGCCTGCCTCGGCCTCCCAGAGAGCGAGGACTACAGGTGTGAGCCACCGCGCCCGGCAACCAGCTCCATTATTTATTAGTTATTTCACCTTGGACATACTACTTAAACTCTCTTAGCTTCAGTTTCCATGTCTCAAAAAATGGAGATAATGATACTTTCATAATAATTAAGAGGATGATTACGATGATAAAGTACTTATAACAGTGCCTAATATCTACTGAGCACTTACTAGGTACCATGCATTGTACTGTGTACTCATGGAGTCCTCAGAACAATCCTTTGTATAGTATTGGTTCGCATTTGGCAGGCAAGGACACAGGCTCAGAGAGGGGATGTGATCTGCCCAAGGTCACACAGTAAGTCAGAGGTGGAATGAGAGCTCACATGTGTCTGTCTCCAAAGCTTACCCGGTTTGCTAATAGTGTGAAAGCACCTAGGACAGGGCTGGTAAAGTCGCTGCTCAGTGTTAGCGGGTTATTACAAAACATCATTTCCATAATCAACTACAAGCTCAAATCTGTGTCACTGACATAGCATCACCAGAGAACTTGCTATTTCAAGTACATAATCTGTGTAAACAGTATAGCACTTGCCATTTCAACATATCGAAACTTGGTTAATTTTGAACATGTTTAACAACAGACGTATACTTCTCTGACTTCTTCAATATACTTCTTCAAGATACTGAACATGATTTGCTCTTTGGCTGATGGATGCAAGTTCATTATTAAGATTATGCATTACGGTATTGTGTTGTGATATATAATACCCGGATTGTGCAACTTTTAGGCCTTTCTCTGTTCATGTCAGCCTACACTTTGCTCTCAATTTAGTTCCTCTGTCCATTTTCCCACCCTCTTTCTATATTGCTGTTTATAATTTGCTGGGGACGGGGGACCACACATATACCATCAAAATTGTTAAAGTTCTCAGATAAATAAAAGTAAACAAGCTCTAAACGGGAGGCTAACAAACTCTTCGGTGGTAAAAAGGACATGTGTTAACGCCAGAGTTTTTCAACAGTGACTTTTTATGTGCTCTGAGGCCCCTTTCTTATTTTCTGGCTGTCTTCCAGAGGACTGAAGTTGCCAGATGTCAGATTTCCGCATAAGGGTGGTGTCCCAAGTGTTGTTTTTTTTTTTTTTTTTTTAAACCAAACAGTATTTTGCAAACCTCTTAGCCATCTATATGTTATTAAAACAATTCCTCTAGTTTGGGACAAGGTAGATATTATTTTCCTTCTTATACTGTATTTTCTCAAATTTCATCTCATTGTCAGACTATATAGATACCTCATTATCTAAAATATCAAGTAAAGAATTAGCATAAACCCCACAGGATTACTTAAGAGCTACTCTGTTCCATTAAGGAGTAATCCTTGTGACCTGAAAGAGTTAAAGCTTCTCCCTGAGAACCTTTTCACTCCACCAGAAAATGACTCAGAAGCAGAGGAGAATCTGGCTCAATAAATACTTTTGCCGACTGACCTCCTACTCGATTGGAATGAGTGCGTAATTCCCGAGAAACACACACCCTAGAAGGGTACTGAAGTCAGAGCCTCGCTAAATTACATGATTCATGTGTGAGACCAGAAAGTAGGTCTTGATGTCCTCTATTTCACGTATTATATGATGAATTTCATCTGTCTTCTCTGCCCTGTACACACTATGAAAAGCAACTATTATTATCCATGCCAGGGCCATTTGAGAGGCTTGCGCATGTATTTTGAAACTTAATCATAAATTGCTTCTATAAGCTGTTCCACCAACTCCAGATGGAAGTAAAAAGAACTTCAGAGGAAATCAGAACACAGATGGGCTTGAGAGAAAGCAGAGGAAATTGATGCCTGTATGGCACGATTTCAGGGACAACAGAAAACTTTGCTGTGAAAATACCACCTCCTTCCCTCGCTGCTGAATGCCTGCATTTCTGCCTCTGGAGGGTCATTCTGCATTTGAAACGTAAATATCCTTGGAAAGAAAAATCCTTCAAACCCTTTTAGAATGTAAACTCTGTGAGGGAAGAGAGTGTCTGTTTTGTCCAGTGGTCTACAGCAGTGCCCAGCACATTAAAACATTTACACATTTTTGGTAAACAAATAATTTATTGAACTTTCAGAAAATACATGAAACTATATCAAAATCTCAAGTTCTACTTATCTAAAACTAAAATAACCATCCCTTCCCCACAAACAGTTTTAGTTTTCAGCTTGCCTGTCTATGTATGACACTGGCGTATAAATCTTCCCAATTGAGCATTAAAACCTCAGACTTCTTCATCGTCTACAGCTGACAGTACACTAATAACAGCAGCTCCCATGTGAGTAGCTACCAGGTGCGAGGAGTTTGAATCATCACAATACTGCAGTGTGGACAGCCAGGCTCTGGAGGCAGGGTGCCTGGGTTCAATTCCAGCACCGCCACTGAGTAATCTACTCAATCTTAACCGTTAACAAATAGCTAAGCCAGACCAGGATTCAGGGCTTTTTTTGCGTTGTTTGTGTTCTTTTTACCACAAACATCGCTTCTTTTAAATCTCATTGGTTCTTCCTTCCAAACGTTCTAGACTTCCATTTTTCTGTTTCTCCAACATTGTATTATGAAATTTTTCAAACAGCAAAGTTGAAAGAATTGTATACCCACCACTTAGATTCTACCATTAACATTACTCCAGTTACTTTATCACGTATCATCCATCACTTTATTCCTTTATCAATTCATGTTATTTTTAATGCATTTCAAATATACACATATTTTGATGCATTTCAAAATAAACCACATTTCCCCCCAAACTTCAGCATACATATCTTAACTAGAGTTCAATATCTGCCTAGAATTTTTTTAAGTATCTTTCTCCTCTCCTCTTAGTCAACGTTAAAATTCTTTTCTCCCCACTAAAATGTCAGTTCATCTGATTAATCTTAACAAAATGTCAATTTTTACATATTACTCAGTTGCTTAAAAATTTACAAGGTCAGCCAGGCACAGTGGCTGACACCTGTAATCCCAGCACTCTGGGCAGCCAAGGTGGGAGGATGGCTTGAGCTCAGGAGTTCAAGACCAGCCTGAGCAACAGCGAGACGTGACGGTACTGAGTGGTCAAATTTATGGAGACAGAAAGTAGAATGGTGGCTGCCAGGGGCCAGGGGGAAGAGGAGATGAGGAGTTAGTGTTTAATGGGTATAGCATTTCACTGTGGGAAAATGAAAAAGTTCTGGAGATGGATGGTGGTGATAGGTGCAAAGTAATGTGAATACTAACACTACAGAACTATATACTTAAAAACAGTTAAAATGGTAAACTTTAGGGTTATATATATTTACCACAATAAAAATATTTTTTAAAAATATATTTCATAGGCTGGGTGCAGTGGCTCACGCCTTTAATCCTAGCACTCTGGGAGGCTGAGGTGGGCGGATCATTTGAGCTCAGGAGTTCACGACCAGTCTGAGCAAGAGCAAGAACAAGACCCCATCTCTACTAAAAATAGAAAGAAATAATTGGCCAACTAAAAATATATAGAAAAAATCAGCCAGGCACAGTGGTGCATGCCTGTAGTCCCAGCTACTCAGGAGGCTGAGCCAGGAGGATCTCTTGACCACAGGAGCGTGAGGTTGCTGTGAGCTAGGCTGATGCCACAGGACTCTAGCCCGGGCAACAGAGTGAGACTCTGTCTCAAAAAAAAAAAATGTATTTCATAAAATGTGAGAGAATGTGAAAGAAGGCCTGAGAGACTTTGGCAAGTTTTTATAAGCAATATATCTGCAAGTCTGGACATGTTTTATTAAAAATCTCCTGAGATCACAAACTATAAACTTTTACCCTGATAGATACTGATAGCAAATGGCTTAATAAGTAATTTCCAACAAGGCCTTTGCAGTCAAGGTCTGCTTTTGGTACAGACTGAGGATACTGAATATCTGCCTTCTAGTCTGTCCTCCCACCTGCCCTGTGCTGGTAGATCCAGGCTGACCCTCAGGAACTTCCTCAAGGCCTCCCTGGCCTATGGCTTCCAGCTGGGTTCAGCCAAGGGGTAGCACCTGCAGGAGCTCTGAAGGCAGATTGGTGTTTATTCCCCTGACGCCTCCCTGCTGAGCTGTGAGGTGGCTGCATAGCTCTATTAAAGGCCACAGCTACCATTAGAAGGCCCCCTCAAAAGAGCTCTTTCTCTTATGTCAGATAATCATCTATCTCTTCCCCTGCCCCGTCATCAGGAGTGGGGTAGCCCTCCTGCTAGCCTTGGTATACACTACAATCCTTTGTTATTTTCCCTAAACTTGTCCATTCTGTTTTAAATGGGTCCCCCTCAAATTACCCAATTTCACAGTGCCTTTTGTTTTCTGCTGGTCCCCTGAGTGATAGATACATGCCCAAAAGGATTTATTAGGATTTGTAAGAACTATGCATGAAAGGAATGGGGACGGAGTATAAAAAACTATAAAAATAGTTTCCTAAATCCACCATTCTAAATTCAGGTGAGAGATAAGCACTAAAGATATAAATTTTGAAGCCTTTAAAAAAAATATTTAGAAAATGTAATGCCTGAGTTTACTGCACCCCCCCACCCCAGAATTAGCCAGTATACTCTTTCAAAAAGCACTGGTGTTACCTTCTACATTCTTCCTAATATTGCCCAATCTATAATATAAAGTCTTAGCCAGGTACAGTGGCTCACACCCAATACCAGCAATTTGGGAGGCTGAGGTGGGAGGATTGCTTGAGGCCAGGAGTTCGAGACCAGCCTGAGCAACATAGTGAGACTCTGTCTCTACAAGAAAATAATTAGCCGGGTGTGGTGGCATGCACCTGCAATCCTGGGGACTTGGGAAGCTGAGGCAGGAGGATTGCTTGGGCCCAGGAGATCGAGGCTGCAGTGAGCTATGATCTTGTGCTACTGCACTCACTCCAGCCTGGGCAACAGAGCAAGAAACATTTCTGAAGGGGCTTCCTTAACTAAAAGATAACAGGTGCCATTCTCCTTTCTTGTTTGCTCCTACGAAGGAGAGTGCTGGAGCTGCGCAGGCGCGTCTCTGCCTACCCGGGACGAGCTGGGACAGAGTTCCTCTTCGCAGGGGCCCTCCAGTACAGGTTCCTTCAAAAGAATATGCTTTCGTGAGCACCTGGAAATTTCCTTATGTCTTGAAGCTTAACTCTCCAGAAAACATTACCATTTGGGAATGAGAATCCATTTAAAAAATGTCAAGTCCCAGCAATGAGAAAGAAGGAACATTTAACCTCAAAAGCAACTGCACATTTCTCTTGTACGTGACGACATAGGGCTAAATGAAGAGTTTCTTTCCTTTGCGCAAAAGGATAAGAGGTGTCAGAAAATGAAACCTAAATCTGCTTCAGGAAGGAAGGAAATGAGAGAAGCTAGGAAAGCAGCATTTCCTCCTCTGGTTTATGTCACTGGAGTTCGTGCTGGACAAAAGGTGGCAGTGACAGCCAGGTGATTCCTTAGAGAACTAGGAACAGACGAACAGGAAAAGTGGAGCCCATCTTGACCACAGCGTCCTCACACGGCCGAGTGGCACGGCCTGGGCCACCTGCTGCCCTTCAGCTGCAAGGCCACCCCACCTAGCATGCTTCTGAGGACTGCAGCGCGCACTAAGCGAACTCTGGTTCAACAGGTTGTGCCATGTTGGGCTGTGAGAACAAACCTACTCTGGCTTAGGTGAGATGATCAGAGAAACCAGGGCAGAAAGGTAAAGAAATCTGTTGTCTTGCAACCTGTACTGCAACACTTTGCTTATTTCAAACTGGTCCCAAGTTGGAAGACAACAACCCCAGATGGGACAAGATACATGTCAGCGTTTCCACCAGTCATGGGAGGGCCTCTCAGTCCTTCTCAGGATTTAAACTGAACCACCCTTGTCTACAACAACCGAACACTTCCACCAAATTTTTTTTGACAAAAGACATAATTTAAATTAAGAAAGCTTCAGGATAGGCTGGGCACAGTGGCTCACGCCTGTAATCCTAGCAGTCTGGGAGGCCGAGGCAGGCGGATCGCTCAAGATCAGGAGTTTGAAACCAGCTTGAGCAACAGTGAGACCCCCGTCTCTACTAAAAATAGAAAGAAATTAATTGGCCAACTAAAAATATATTTTAAAAATTAGCCAGGCACAGTGGCACATGCTTACAGTCCCAGCTACTTGGGAGGCTGAGGCAGAAGGATCCCCTGAGCCCAGGAGTTTGATGTTGCTGTGAGCTAGGCTGATGCCACGGCACTCACTCTAGCCTGGGCAACAAAGTGAGACTCTGACTCAAAAAAAAAAAAGCTTCAGGATCGACTCTCATGGTACAACAGTTTTAATTAACTTACAGTTTCCATGCCATTCCCAATAAACTGATGTTTTTCCTCCCTTTTTAGTTTTTGAAAAAACTGCATATATCTCTATATCAAATGTGTCTTCTTGACAAAATTACACTGGTGGAGGGAGGTCCCATGATTACTATCTGAGGATCTATGAAGTTTGAGGAAATTTACATTAAAGAAATATTTTCAAATGGGTTAACCTAGGAGGCACTTAAGGAACATTTCTTCAATCATGCATGAATCTCAATTATGGGTGGAAATTTAAGAACCACTGACTCATAACTAAATAAATTGGACATGTCTGAGCTAAGTAGCTTAGTGACACATTAAAATTAACAGCTCCACCGTGGTGTATATATGTAATAAATGCCCAGATAATATGTATGCGAGCAGTTGCAAAAGTGCAGATTAAGGAGAAACTATAAAGTGAAACTTTAGGGTGTGGCTGCAGATAACAAGGCACACAATACACATGTAAAAACATGCAGTTTTTAAAGCAGTTTCCAGGAGAGGCTGAGAAAATTTATTAGCCCAGTGTTCCAAGTTATGAGGAACAAATGTTACACAGATCTGCAAAGTAGGCATCTTGTTCCTTTTCCTTATCTGTTCCAAGTACAAGCTATTGTTTCTGCTACAGAAGATTAAAAAAGACATGAGGAATTTCTCTACCCTTCAAGCTATTTTAACATGTAAAATATTGTTGATATTTTGGAAAGAATTAGCAAAAGAATTCAGAAAACTCTCTAAGGAAGAAAAATCGAGAGGAAACAAACTCCAATTGGAGCTAAAAATATCTGAGACCAGTCTCAGGATGGGAGATTTTAGATCATTTTAAGGAGTACCAATGTCCAAGCACCACAGAAAGCAGGGACTAGCAGGTTTATACAAACAACAAAACTACAATGTCACTTGCCTTATATAGAAACCAGAGCCACTAAACTTGAAAGGAAAATGTATACATGGAATCTGCTAGTAGTTTCTATTCAAGATGAACCAGATAATATGCCAAGACACAGCAAACCCAATGAATAGCAGATTCCTTAGATGGTGTCGGTGACAACAATTTAATGTCCTAAAACAGGAGTTCAAACCTTTCCCTCTCCCCATAGGGGACACATACCTTTCTTAATTTATTCAAGAAAGCACATTGGAATGCCAGTGAGTAAAGCTGATACTATTTCCAGAAAAATCTTAACCCACATGAATTATTAAAGTTCTGATTTCAAATTTTAGTTATCAATTATTAGTAATAATCGAACACAACACACCAGGCACTAAAAATATCCCAATGATATGCTCTGGTAAAGGATGGCTGGCTTCTCACAAAAGCTAGGAAGAATATATCTGGTGGGAAATGCACTAAAATGATTACAATTACTTTAAGCTGAATTTTGGGAAGGAGAGAAGAAAAAGTACATAGCTCCAGATACAAAACTGCAAGATAGGATAATATTCAGGATAACATTTGATGAAAATAAAGAAAAGAAACTGCAAGTGAATCTGAAACAATACTCAGAGGTTAGGATATCCATACAGTATATCAAGGCCCGGAGTATAAGCAACAAAGTGTGTTTGAAATTGTAATACGAGAAAGTGAAAACAGTCTGTCACTCTTGTGGCATGTTGGACCTCATCCCTAAAATTCAACAATGGGAAGGTTCACGAAGGTTCACCTCCTATAAAAGAAATCTCTGGCAGGAGAAGAGGAGCAATAATATATGTAAAGAAAATAATATATCCACATGGAAACCTGTGACTCTGGGGGTGAGACACTGCAAATAGTAGCCAGTTTAAGATAAAGGGAGAAACAAACAGGTGGGAGATTTATATCAGACTGCCATGATAGAGAACAAAGATGTTTTAATAGTATAAAATTGATACAGAAACTAACAATAACATCTGGTAGTGGACATAGCTGGAATACCAATTTCCTAACAAACAGCAAATGCCTACACTCACAGGTCAACTATGTCCCAGAGACTCCACAGAGTCTTTTGCTGGGCTGTCTAGGCAGCTAGCTTGTCTGATCATTGCAATTCCTGCCTGGAGGGGTGCGGGACATAGTTCATGACTTTGCTCCAGTTCTGCATATTGTTTTGTTTAGCGTTTTTTGTTGTTGTTGTTAAATCATGCATAGAATTTTGTCAAATGCGTTTTCTGCATCCACTGAGATGATCGCTTTTTCCCCTTTTGGGTAATGTGGTAAATTACATTGATTTTCAAATGTTAAACCAACCTTCCATTCCTACTTGCTTATGATGTAGTATCTTTCCTATATATTGCAAATTTTGACTTGCTACTATTTTGTTAAAGATTTTTACACCTAGGCTACCAACGGATATTAGTCTATAACTCTCTTTTCTTTAAATGTCCTTGTCAGATTTGCAAATAAAGATTAGGCTAGTCTTATAAAATGAATTAGGAAGTGTTCCTTCCTCTTTTATTTTCTCCAAAAGTCTGAATATTTGATAGAATTCAACAGTGAAATAATCTGGGCCTGAAGAACTTCAAGTGAAGTTTTTAAATTAAAAATTGAATACCTTTATCAAACATAGGATTATCCAAAATTCCCCTTTCTTCTTGTCTCAGTTTGGTATGATGTGTTTTTCGAAAAATTTGTCCAGTTAATCGAAACTGCCAATTTACTGGCATAAAATTGTTTAAAATATTCCTTTATTAGCCCTTTAATATCTGTATGATCTATGATAATATTGGAAATTTGTGTTTCTTTTTTTCTGAGACAGAGTCTCGCTTTGTTGCCCAGGCTAGAGTGAGTGCCGTGGTGTCAGCCTAGCTCACAGCAACCTCAAACTCCTGGGCTCAAGCAATCTTGCTGCCTCAGCCTCCCAAATAGCTGGCACTACAGGCATGCGCCACCATGCCCGGCTAACTTTTTCTATATATATTAGTTGGCCAATTAATTTCTTTCTATTTATAGTAGAGATGGGATCTCGCTCTTGCTCAAGCAGGGTTTGAACTCCTGACCTCGAGCAATGTGCCTGCCTCAGACTCCCAGAGAGCTAGGATTACAGGCGTGAGCCACCGCCCCCCGGCCTTCTCTTTTTTTCTTAGTCTTGCTAGGGGGTTATCAATTTTGTTAATCTTTTTGAAGAACTAACTTTTGGCTTTGTTAGATTTCTCTACTGTCTGTTTTCTATTTCATTGATTTCTTCTATTATCTTTATTTCCTTCCTTTGACTTTAGGCTTAATTTGTTCTTCTCTTTCTAGTTCCTTAATGTGGAAGCTTAGATAACAGATTTTAAACCCTTCTTTTTTTCTAACATAAGCAGCTAAAGCCATGAATTTCCCTATAAACACTACTTTAGCTGCATCCCACAAATTCTGATATGGTGCTTTCACTTTCATTTACTAAATATTTTCAAATTTCCCATATGATTTCTTCTATGAACTATTGGTCATTTAGAAGTGTGTTGTTTAATTTCCAAATATCCCCAAATCTTTCTGTTATTGGTTTCCAGTTTATTTCTGTTGTGGTCAGAAAACATACTTTGTATTATTTTAATTATTTTAAATTTATTGAGATTTTTATGGCACAGCATATGACCTATCTTGGTGAGTTCTCTATGTGCACTTGAAAAGAATAAATATTGTGCAGTTGTTGAGAATAGTGTAAATGTCAGGGTAAGGTGACTGATAGCATCATTCAGATCATATATATCCTTCCTGATTCTCTTTCTTTTTTTTTAAAGACAAGGTCTCACTCTATGATCCAGACTGGAGTGCAGTGGCACAAAAATAGCTCACTATAGCCTTGAACTCCTGGACTCAACCAATCTTCCTGCCTCATCCTCCCAAGTAGCTAGGACTACAGGCACACACCTCCATAACAGACTAATTTTTAAAATTTTTTGTAGAGACACTACGTTGCCCAAGCTGGTCTTGAACTCCTAGGCTCAAGCAATTCTCCCTCCTTGGCCTCCCAAAGGGCTGGGATTACAGGCATGAGGCAGTGTGCCCAGCATTCTTGCTGATTTTTTATCTACTTTCTCAGTCAATTCTGAGAAAGGGGTGTTAAATCTCTAGCTCTTATTATGGATTTGTTTCTTTGTCAGTTTTTGCTTCATGTATTTTGAAGCCTTGTTATTAAATAACTACATATTTAGAATTTTTGTATCATTCTGATGAGTTGACCCTTATATCATTATAAAACGTTCCTCTTTATCTCTGATAATATTCCTGACCTTGAAGTCTACTTTGTCTAACATTAATATAACCATCTCAGCTTTTTATGCTTACTGATTGTATGGTGTATCTTTTTCTATTTTTTTTTAACTTTCAACATATCTATGCCTTTACATTTGAAGTGTATCTCTTTTTTTTTTTTTTTTTTTTTTTTTGAGACAGAGTCTCGCTTTGTTGCCCAGGCTAGAGTGAGTGCCGTGGCGTCAGCCTAGCTCACAGCAACCTCAAACTCCTGGGCTCGAGTGATCCTTCTGCCTCAGCCTCCCGGGTAGCTGGGACTACAGGCATGCGCCACCATGCCCGGCTAATTTTTTATATATATATCAGTTGGCCAATTAATTTCTTTCTATTTATAGTAGAGACGGGGTCTCGCTCTTGCTCAGGCTGGTTTTGAACTCCTGACCTTGAGCAATCCGCCCGCCTCGGCCTCCCAAGAGCTAGGATTACAGGCGTGAGCCACAGCGCCCGGCCTGAAGTGTATCTCTTTTAGATAGCTTATTGTTAAGTCTGGCAATTGATGCCTTGAAATTGAAATATTTAAACCATTTACATTTAATGTAATTACTAATATGGTATTTGTTTTCTATTTGTTCCATTTGTTTATTCTCTCTTTCTTGCCTTCTGCTGGGCTAATCAAATATTTGTAGTGTTTCATTTCATTCCCTCTTTTGGCTTTTTAGCTAAGCCTCTGGATTTTCCAAGTGGTTGTTCTAGGGATTACAATATGCATCCTTAATTTATCACATTCTTCTTAGAATATATACCACTTTACATACAAGGTATGAACTATATAACAGTAAAACTCCATCTACTACCCCATCTGTCCTTTCTGTTACTGTTGTCATCTATGTTACTTCTACATATTTGCAATGGTTTTAAAGTATCTCCACATTTTTTTGTTGATACTTTTCTCTTCAAAAGGGGTAGCCTAATTCCTCTCCTGAGTGTGGGCTTTAGTTAGTGACTCATTTCTAACCTACAGAATGTGGTAGGAGAGACAGCCTGTGATTTCCAAGACCATATCATGAGAACACTTGGGCAGCTTTACAGAAAGGTTCACGGGTGGAGGAACTGAGGCCTCCTGCCGACGGCCAGCTGAGTAAGCATCTTGGAAGGAGATCCTGTAGCCCCAACAAAGACTTCAGATGACGGCCTACACCTTGATGGCAACCTTGTACAGACTCTGAGCCTGAACCATCCAACTAAGCCACTCCTGAATTTCCAACCCACAGAAACTGTGATAAACACTGTTTTAAGCCACTAAGTTTTGGGGTAATTTGTTACATAGCAGTAAATAATCAATACAATTGATTTAAGTTTCCTGTATGTTAAATCCATCATCTGGGTCATCACATGGTCTGCTGTATCTTTTTCTCTATAGTATAGATAACATTTTTGCTTGTCATATTTTCACTTCTTTGTTTGCTAGTAATTTTTATTGTATGCTAAATTTGTAGGTAGTATGTTGTAGATCAGGCGTCCTCAAACTACAGCCCGCGGGCCACATGTGGGTGTTTTTGCCTGTTTGTTTTTTTATTTCAAAATAAGATATGGTGGCTGGGTGCGGTGGCTCACGCCTGTAATCCTAGCTCTCTGGGAGGCCGAGGTGGGTGGATTGCTCGAGGTCAGGAGTTCGAAACCAGCCTGAGCAAGAGTGAGACCTCATCTCTACTAAAAATAGAAAGAAATTAATTGGCCAACTAATATATATAGAAAAACTTAGCCGGGCATGGTGGCACATGCCTGTAGTCCCAGCTACTCGGGAGGCTGAGGCAGTAGGATCACTTGGCCCAGGAGTCTGAGGTTGCTGTGAGCTAGGCTGACGCCACGGCACTCACTCTAGCCTGGACAACAAAGTGAGACTCTGTCTCAAAATAAATAAATAAATAAATATGTGCAGTGTACATAGGAATTTGTTCATAGTTTTTTTTAAACTATAGTCCGGCCCTCCAATGGTCTGAAGGACAGTGAACTGGCCCCCTGTTTAAAAAGTTTGAGGACCCCTGTTGTAGATGATTGAGATTTGTCTTCCTTTAATGAGTACTGACTTTTGGATTGACAAGTAGTTACAATTACTGGATGATCCCCTTGATCCTGGTAGGTTTGCTTTCATGCCATGTAGGGTGGGTCTACCTTGATTTTGTCCTTAGTCTCAAAGCAAGGCCTTTACTACAGGGTGTTGTTATCACTTCGAAAGTTGTCCTCTCTGAGGTCTAAAAAGAATGCCTCAGGCGCTCATCAAGGTCTCTCTGTTCTGGCTTTTTGTTACTCTACTCTGCACTGTGCTCAGGAATTCCAACATTTCTGAACATTGTGCATCTTTGAGCATCTTTGTTCAACTCACAACCCCAGAGCGGCCACTCTCTGTCAGGTCCCACCGAGTCTTGCCCTGTGCATGCCCGGCCTACCGGGTATGGGAAGGAAGAAGAGCTCTAGTGATGTCTAAAATTCAGTCTTCCAACATCCAGGTGGAGGAGAGCTTAGACTAGGTAAAATAGAGTTTAGGTAAACAAAGAAATAATGTCTTTACAATGCAGTGTGGTGAATTAAAATTTGTACTAGCAACTCTGAACTAAAACAAGTCAAGGATCACTGAATCATTTGAGTGCCATAATTCACAATTGGTCCCCACTCCTCTAATAGTATCTTGACATGCCTGACGTTTAGCCATTTCTATACCCACATGCATTCACCTCTGTATTCAAGCTTTATTCAGCTATTTCTTGTGCTTATAATATATACTCTAGTAAATGGAATGGCTATTCAGAAATCGTCATTCTCTTGTAAGAACTACACATCCTTACAAGATGTGTAATTATGCGTGTATAACGTATATTATTATATAGGATTATATGTCCCTCCCCTTTACTGTGTACTTGTGCAGTGCCTCCCTCTGTGGCAGAGCATATTCCCCTGTCACATTTCAGTTAGACGTGGCCAAGTGACTTGCTTTGATCAATGGGGTGTCAGTGGAGATGACATAAGCAGAGGCTTTCAACCATGCTATGGTGTGGCCTGTCCTCTGGAGCTCCTGTAATATGCCATGAGAAGAGCAGGCCCCAGAATGAAGGCAAGGAAAACAGACCTGAACCCAAATGGAAGCCTATAGGGTTCAGCCTGGCTCAGCCAAACTGCTGTGTGCCCCACTCTTCTATCAAACAGACACAGAACTCTTTTTTGTTTTTTTTTTTTGTTTTTTTGAGAGAGAGAGAGAAAGAGAGAGTCTACTTTGTTGCCCAGGCTACAGTGCCATGGCGTCAGCCTAGGTCACAGCAACCTCAACCTCCTGGGCTTAAGCAATCCTGCTGCCTCAGCCTCCCGAGTAGCTGGGACTACACAAACGTGTCACCATGCCTGGCTAATTTTTTTAATATATATTTTCAATTGGCCAATTAATTTCTTTCTATTTTTAGTAGAGATGGGGTCTCACTCTTGCTCAGGCTGGTTTTGAACTCCTGATCTTGAGCAATCCTCCCACCTTGACCTCCCAGAGAGCTAGGATTACAGGCATGAGTCACCATACCCAGCCCGTAACTCTTATTATCTGTGTTAACTGTTATCTTTTGGATCCAACCTAAATGATACCTCCTCTATGAAGCCTACAGGATAGTCCCCATCTCCTGCATGCTCAGGAGGGCAGGGATTCTTTTTATCTGTTATATTCGCTGGTGTCTACAAAGCACGTAGAGTACTGCACAATACATGGTACTCCCTCCATAAATATCTGCAGAATGACTGATTTAACACACTGAACTACTTTAACTTATACATCAAAATACATATTCACATTCCCAATGATCAGACTACTCTTTCCCATAGAGCTACATGGGGTCTCACAGGCCTCACTTCCAGGTTCGGAAGTTTTTTAGGCATTTTTGTTTGTTTTTTAGGCGATTGGAAGCACCTAAAGATTTTGGAGTAGGCAAATTATAATGGTTAGAATTAGGATTAGTTGCAAATGAACAAACATGCCAAATAAAAGAAAAAGGAAAAAAGTGTGTTTGTATGTGTATATATGTAAATAAAGGTTTTTTTTCCAGATGAAGACAAAGATATTCTAAGGAACATCATTATTCTGGTTGTTTCTCTTCATATCATTTGTTAAAGAAAGGTTTATTGGGACATAATTCACATACCATACAATTCACCCATTTAAAGTGTACAATGGGTTTTTAGCATATCCACAGAGTTGTGTGACCATTACTACTATCAATTTTAGAATATTTCAACACCTCATAAAGAAATTCCATACCCATTAGCAGTCTCGTCCCATTTCTCCCCAACAAACTCGCTTCTCTCCAGCTATAGGCAAACACTAATCTATTCTCTATATAGATTTGCCAATTCTAAACATGTCATATAAATGGAATCATATAATGTGTAGTCTTTTGTGTAGTCTTTCACTTAGCATGTTTTTAAGGTCTTCATATCATTTTCAAATAGAAATAGGATCAGCTTAAAACATACATAATAGTTAAGAGCATGGACTACAGGGCCAGACTTGGATCTTCACCCTGGCCCATCCTTTATTATAATTACAGGACTTGGAACAAGTTACTTAACTTCTCTGTGCTCTAATTTCCTCATCTGTAACACAGGTTTCATAATGGAAACCTCATAGGGTTACAGTGAAATTTAAATGAGTTACTAATGTATGTAAGCACTAAGAATAGTACCTCACATATAATAAGCATTACACAGCTGTTAGCTATAATTATTATTATCTTCATTAAAGAGAGGAGAGTTGTGAATAGACATACTCAAAATATTTTTCATAGTACTGGGAAGTGTTTTGGTATTTAATAGGTTTTGGGGTTTTTTTTTTTTGAGACAGAGTCTCACTCTGTTGCCCAGGCTAGAGTGCTGTGGCGTCAGCCTAGCTCACAGCAACCTCAAACGCCTGGGCTCAA
This sequence comes from Microcebus murinus, assembly GCF_040939455.1. Lineage (NCBI taxonomy): Eukaryota > Metazoa > Chordata > Mammalia > Primates > Cheirogaleidae > Microcebus > Microcebus murinus. Next base: position 26,271,799 of record NC_134117.1, on the reverse strand, counting down.
GTGATCCTCATGCCTCTGCCTCCCAAGTAGCTGAGTAAGACTACAGGCATGCACCACCATGTCCAGCTACTTTTTTCTATATATTTTTAGCTGGCCAACTAATTTCTTTCTATTTTTAGTTTAGCCTTGCTCTTGCTCAGGCTGGTTTCAAACTCCTGATCTTGAGCAATCCTCCCGCCTTGGCCTCCCAGAGAGCTAGGATTACAGGCATGAGCCATCATGCCTGGCCATGGTTTTGAAAAGAAGTATCTTAGAAGGGAAAAATGAGGAATGACTGCTAATAACTACAGGTTTCTTTTTTCTTTTTATTTGCTTTTGTTTGGTTTGGTTTGGTTTTTGAGACAAGGTCTCACTTTATTGCCCAGGCTAGAGTGTAGTGGCATCATCATAGCTCACAGCAACCTCAAACTCCTTGGGCTCAAGCAATCCTCTTGACTTAACCTCCTGAGTAGCTGGGACTACAAGTACTAGCCACCACTCCTGGCTAATATTTTTTTCTTTTAATTTTTCGTAGAGACAGGGGTCTCACTATGTTGCTTAGGCTGGTCTTGAGCTCCTGGCCTCAAGCAATCATCCCACCTCAACCTCCCAAAGTGCTAGTATTAGAGGCCTCCCAAAGTGCTAGGATTAGAGGCGTAAGCCACTGTGCCTGGCCAATATAAGGTTTCTTTTGGGGATGATGAAAATGTTCTGGAATTAGTGATGGTTACACAACTTTGTGAATATACTAAAAACCACCAAATGGTAAACTTTAAAAGGATGGATTTTATTGTATTTCAAACATCTCAATTTTTAAAAATTTATTTCAGAAATCTCTATACTTCAAGCAAAATAGTGAGGGCACATGAATACTCTGCCTTGAAAAAAGCTGGAAACTTAAATAGCTTCCCTATTCTGCCACCCACACCCACTCCTGCCCTTGACATTTTTCCTGCACTCATGTGTTTTCTGTAATTGTGTTTTATGCCTGCTCTAGGGTAGGCAAGGAGGGCAGGTAATATAGTGTTTGATTAAATGAACATTCACTGGGTCACTGATGCTACATAAAAGAGCAAATTTTAAAAAAAGAAATCATATTTGCTACTTAATTATTAAGTAATAACTACACACATTAACAGTTAAGAGCTCAGACTCTAAAGACAGAGAATTAGTTTCAATTTCTGGCACTGCCATGTGTCAAGCTTTGTGACTTTCCAAGTTCCTTAAACCTCTCTGAACCTCAGTCTGTAAGCTCATCTGTAAACTAAAGATAATAATAGGAATTTAATTCATAGAGTGTCATGAGGGTTAAATTTGATAATGTAGATAAAATATTTAATACATTTCCTGGCAAACAGTAAGTACTCAGTAAACGTCAGCTACGAGAACAGCGATGGAGGAGGAGGAGCGAGACTGTCATCATCACCCAGACTGAAGCATAAATAATGCAAATGAGGCAGCAGGCTCCGGGTGCAGCTGACTTCTCAAAACTGCTGCGTCTTCTTGAGAGGAAGGGGGAATTATGTGACTCTTTGTGGTTTCTGGGCAGCAGGACAAAGCAACTGACATCCCCCTCTACTCCAAGCTCTAAATGAGCTGTACATTCGCAGCAGACCCACAAAGACTTGGCAGCAGTTTACAAATGAGATCCCTGCATATGGATCCAAGGAAGCCTTTGCCAAATGCCTTCCAGTAATAGAAGAGGGATGTGAAATTAATTTATTTACTATTCTACAAAAGATCCTGTGCTTCTAGGAAAAATATCAACACTATCGTTAAATCTTTTAAACACATCAAGCTATGACTCTCACCATCTTTTCTTTGGGACTACTGCAATAGCTTCCTAAATGGCTACCTATCAGTCTTATCTCCCTTTTTCCTATTTTCCATATTACAACTAGGATTATCTTTTTTAAAAACTCTTTTTTTAAAAAAAGAGATAGGGTCTTGCTATGTTGCCCAGGCTGACCTCGAACTCCTGGGCTCAAGCGATCCTCCTGCCTCTGCCTCCCAAGTAGCTGGAACTACAGGCATGTGCCATGGCACCCAGCCTGAAAAACCAAATTTCATACTTCTCTACTGCTTGAAGTTCCTCAAAGATTCTCCATCCATCACGTGTAGGAAGTGTCTGAAACTCCTTTATAATCAGTAACAAAGCTCGTCATGATCTGATCCCTGCCCACAAGTTTGGCCTCATTTCCTGATTCTCTCCACCTACCAAATACCCTAAGCTCTCACCTGAAGAATACTGGCAGTTCTTTGCAAGGCCATGTGTACCTTTGCAACTATTCTTTCTTCTGTCCACAAGAAAAACACCATATTCAAATACAGAGTTGAAAAATACCAGAGTATTTGTTCTCATTAAATATAAAGTATAATACAGCATTAAAACACACATTATTACAATACAATTACATCTACAGACTGCTTTTCCAATACTTTCTCTCTTATATGTAGTGTTGCTACCTGTGATCAGGTGTGAACATGAAGTGCTTGTTATTGTTCTCTGACCACTGCAAGGAAGAATAATCAGTTAACTAGCAAATGACCTCTGATTAACACTTTTACTATGAATAATAATTATAATTTTTAAGCATTTGAAGTCCCAAGAAGAAAATATTAACCAAGCATGAATCCCACCTACGGAATAAAGTTTGAACATACTGGTAAAATTCAACCCAAAGATTTTCATTAATTTACTGATTGATATCAGCAAATCTCTTAGAAGAAATTTATTGAATGCCTTCTTTTTCTATGTTTTTAGTCTTGGTTTATTAACCATGTGACTATAAAACTAAATAAAATATTGACATTGAGATACTTTATCCTTACAACCTTCAAATCATTAAATAAATAAATCCAAACATAGTTTCATTCTGCAGCAATTTTCATTCTTTTTACTTTTAATATTGGTTCATGACCCTGCAAAACTATCACAGTTGACTAGCAGGTTAAGGCAGCAAAACTAAAAGAAAAATAAAACTGAATTTCTTCATGTCTACAGTGGTCTAGATATTATAATTACTGAACAACATCTAGACAGGCAGCAGAAAGAACAAGTGATGAAAACTATGGTTCTGGAAAAACATACATATTAGTATTTTGCTCATAGCCCAGCTAGCTGCTCACAAATAAAGGACTCCAACAGGCACTAAGTCTAGTTTTAATGTAAACTCATTCTCCTCTTACCTGACCCTAGGGATTCTCAGACGTTTCCTGATAAGCAGATCTAAACTGTAAGACAATAATATCCCAAGGAGGTTCTGGCACTGAGCCCCAGAAATCCTTAAAGCAACAAGCACTGTCTAAAGGAAGAAAAGCAGAGTACTTATTTTCTTCACAATTCTCTCCCTGAAGTCTAGGGAACATGAAAACGCCTTGTCAAAGAGAAGTTATAAAATTCCTTCGGAGAGAGAATGTTTTTAAACAGAGATGGTCTGCTGTTGATAATGTCATTCCCTGACACCTTGAACATTTTGGAAGACTCTTCAGAAATGACCTTAGTGCTGGACCAAACTATAATACGTGGGCCAGTGAATCCTTTCTATTTCTGGATGCCTGAATAACTTGGAAACTCTTACAGTGAGTGACAGATTCAAGGGTGAGGTAACTCACTACAGAGACAACAAGCCTTTAAAAAAATTCAGAATGTGAAAAACTCTAATAAAACAAACCAGTTTCTTCAACAAATAAATTGCAAGCAAATAAATTGCAAGATTTTAAATTTAAAAAGGGAAACTTACAAATTAAGAGCCACTTAAACACATTAAGCAAGCCAGGCATGGTGGTGTGTGCCTGTTGTCCCAGCTACTCCGGAGGCTGAGGCAGGAGGATCGCTCGAGCCCAGGAGTTCAAGGCTGTAGTGAGCTATGATCTCGCCACTACACTCCAGCCTGGGCAACATAGCGAGACCTTGTCTCTAAAAAAAAAAAAAAACAAAAACAAAAAGAGAGAGAGAGAGAAGAACATTAACTAAATGCAATAAGCGTACCTTTCTTGGATCCTGATTCAAACAAATCAATTGTTTAAAAAAATGAGACCATGGGAAATTTTGAACATTGACTAGAATTTTCATTATATTAAGGAATTACTGCAATTTTTTAGGTGACAATAATGGTATTGTTGTCATATGTAAATAAAAGGGAACACTAGGCCGGGCGCAGTGGCTCACGCCTGTAATCCTAACACTCTGGGAGGCCGAGGCAGGCGGATTGCTCAAGATCAGGAGTTCGAAACCACCCTGAGCAAGAGCAAGACCCCGTCTCTACTATAAATAGAAAGAAATTAATTGGCCAACTAATATATATAGAAAAAAAAAATTAGCCGGGCATGGTGGCGCATGCCTGTAGTCCCAGCTACTCGGGAGGCTGAGGCAGGAGGATTGCTTGAGCCCAGGAGTTTGAGGTTGCTGTGAGCTAGGCTGACGCCATGGCACTCACTCTAGCCTGGGCAACAAAGCGAGACTCTGTCTCAAAAAAAAAAAAAAAAAAAAGGGAACACTAGTTTTTTTTTGTCATTAGAACCAGAAGGTCTACAAAACGGCAAAAGGAGGTGGAATATAGAAACCAACTCAGCTTTTTATATATATATATATATTTTTTTTTTTTTTGAGACAGAGTCTCACTCTGTTGCCCAAGCTAGAGTGCCATGGCATCAGCCTAGCTCACAGCAACCTCACACTCCTGGGCTCAAGTGATCCTCCTGCCTCAGCCTCCCGAGTAGCTGGAACTACAGGCATGCGCCACCACACCCAGCTAATTTTTTCTATTTTTAGTAGAGACAGGGTTGGTCAGGTTGGTCTCAAACTCCTGACCTCAAGCTATCCTCACACCTTGGCCTCCCAGAGTGCTATGTCTATCCCTTTTATCTTGCTGTTATTACATTATTGTTGTATTACATACAGTAGTCTCCCCTTATCCACGGTTTTGCTTTCCATGGTTTCAGTTACCCATGGTCAACTGTAGTGTGAAAATAGGTCAGTAAAGATATTTTAGAGTAACAGAGAAAAAGATCATATTCACATAACTTTTATTATAGTATACTGTTATAATTATTCTAGTTTATTAGTTCTTGTTAATCTCTTACTGCACCTAATCTAAACTGTAACTTAAACTTTATCATGGGTTGTACGTATAGGGAGAAACACAGCACGTATAAGGTTTAGTACTATCCTTGGTTTCAGGTACCCAATGGGGTCTTGACAGGGGATACTGTATATTAGCAGATTTGGCCCAGTCTTGAAGGCTAGGCAGCTAAGTTTAAGGGTTGTTGGGGGAGTTTGTGGGTACCAATAGTAAGTGCCCAGTAGTAGAGCAATAAACTGAAGCAAGCCTTTCAGGAATATGAGCCAAGCGATGATCTCTACAGGAGAGACCTGGTCTGTGGCACTGGCCTTAAGGACAGCATTACGGTGTATTTTTTATTTTTCTGTACAGTGCTATTACTATGACTTCAGACCTTGCTTTAGAATAAACTGACCAGGTACACGAGCCATGACTGCTCATCATGAGACTCTGAACTAGATCCAGAACACTTATTGTTCAGAAATGACAAAAGCCAAAAAGTTTCTGCGTTGCTGGGAATGGGAGGAGAGAATGAACTAGAAAGGGGTGTGAGGTTGGGGAGTTAAGCACAATTCGGCACATCCATTGCAACTTTTTCTGCTGATGGGGCAGGCTCATTTATCCTAAGAGAATCACCTCGTGAAAACAATGCAGTGTGTGTGCTGGGCCCAGACCCAGGCTAGAATGTCAGCACTGATTATTCTACCCCCGTCCCTCCTCCCACCGTGTGTTCGTCAGCAACACAGATGCTCATATTCTACTTTCAGGAAAATGTAGAGTCCCCAGGAGGGGCTAGAACAGACCTAGAGAAATGAGCTCTGTGTCTGGGTTGTTGGTGGCGCTTACAGTGTCAAAGAGGAACTGGGGATTCTACAGGCTTCCTGAACCCAGGCATCGAAACGAGGCTAAGAGAACTCTGTTTCCTCACCCATACCTTAGGCTTCCCTCCTGTGGATCACAGTGCTTTTTTATGGGTTGACTCACTTATAGACTCATTTCTCAGGGGAACAAAACAAGGATAAAGAACTTTCAGGGGAACAAAACAAAGATAAAGAACTTTCTAGATGAGGGATGGGGAAGGCAGACTGCAGCATTTTAGAAAGTGACAAGTGTTGCTACAAAATAAAAAGGCAGAGCAGGGTAAAGGGATGAGAGTGAGGAGGGAAGGCAGCTGCACATTGAAGCCACCTGCTGATAGGAAGGTTAACCCAGGATTCTGCCACTTTCTGCTATTTGTTAGCACACGCCTGTACCACACGGCACGCTAGCGAAATGTGACTGGGGAACCAAAATAATTGCTTTGGGTTTTATTTCAGAGTCAAAAGAAAATAAATTACTATTTTCCCCATTCTATTTATTTTCTGAAAGTGTGGTCTGAAGGAGGGCAAAACTGGGGGATGGAACTGAAGCAAAGTGACACCAAATGTCCTTCTCCTCCCCTCAGGCCCCCAGGCTAGTCTTTGGTCTGCTGGGATCTGGGCTGTGACTGCTCCACATTCTGACAATGACTCTGGGCTGTTTGTGCACAGAAGCTCCCACGGGCAGAGCCTGTTCCAAATTGCAAGCAAGCTGTCACCCACAGCTATAAATTAATTATGTCTTTCTTATTGGGGTTTCCCCCCAGAGGACCAATCAAAGCAAAAAGAACAAGAGTTGATGGCCTAACCCCAAAAAAGGAAGGATGATACAAAATCACACAGTGCAGTTTTGTCTCTTTGCCCCCAAAAAAGACCAGAGAGAGAGAAAGAGAGAAATAGCCAATATTTTAACAGGGGTTGGTGTTAAAAGGCAGGATTACGGATTTGCTTCTCTATATTTTACAATTTTTCTACAATGAAGAACAGCAATTTTTATAATTTGGAAAAAACAGCTAGCCTTAAAAAAAACAACAACAAACAAAAAGAGGAAGAGATGGCCACGAGAATTACCTGCCCAACACCCTCATGTTTACCTTGCTGCAAGACTACCTATGGCTCTACCTGCAGAACTCTCTCGGTGTTTCTTGAAATTTACTTAAGATTTATACCTGGAATAAAGACTGATCCAGAGTAAGGAAACTGTAATTTTACACATCTTATATTTATAATCATGCTGACGGCTAAAGTTGTGATCGTGAGTATGGCTCTGTCTCTCATTCTTCATGCCAGCTATTTAAATTCTGTCTCTCAATGGTAGGAGGAAAAAGCTGACCTAATCATGAAATAAGCTTACCCTGGGTTGTTTACCATAAATCCATATAGGCAGCATTCAGAAATATTGGGGTCTCTTATTTATCTGTTTGAAACAACCTCAGCTAGGCTTAGGATTTGGTATGCAGCCTGCCTGATGACGTCGTTTCCCAGAGGACAGATCCTAAAAAATATGTGATAAGGCGTATCACCTATTTATGATGAAGACTTTCAGTGAACTAGGGATAGAGGAAAATACCTCAACTTGATAAAGGTTACATACAAAACCTAAAACAAACACATGAAATGTGAAATCTTTTTTTTTTTTTTTTTTTCTTTTTTTTTTTTTAGTTGCTTATTTGCTGTTGCAGAAATGTGAAATCTTTAAGACTGAAAATGAGACAAGGATGCCCAGTAGAACAGCAACTGTTATGACACAGTCCTGGAAGTCCTGGCCAGGTATAAGGAAAGAAAAAGAAATAAGAAGTATAAGGAGAAGGCTCTGTATAATCCAGTTTTTTGTTAAAACAGAAATACAAAGTTTTGAATTAATTAATATGCCATGCTTGCATTTTTATTTCCTGCTGTGGAAAAAAACAGTAAAAAGAGGCAGACATAATTTAACCCCAAATAATCACAAAACAATGTAATTTATCAAATTAATTAATTTAATAAATGTATTAATTTATTTAATTAATGGTTTACTTTGATTAGGAGTATAAATAAAATTGTATTAAAATTTTTTTAAAAAAGTAGAAGGATGGGAAAGAAGCAATGAAACTATCACTGTTTTCAAAGGATATGATTAACCATCAGAAAAAAAAAAAACAGAAATCAACAGACTGAATAAGACAGTGGTACAAGACTGTTAGATACAAGATCTGCTTACAATAATCAATATATTCTTTCTCTTAAACTACCAATAACCAACTAGAAAATAATAATAAAAAGAAACATGATTCACAACAGCAACAAAACTAGGAAGCATTTAGAAATTAATTTAGCCAAGAATATTCTCCTAGACCTTTATGGAGAAAATGTTTATGTTCTAGTACAGGATTTAAAAATGAGCTGGTAAAGTACATATTTAGGAATAAAAGGGCACGATATCTACAATTAACTCAAAAGGATCAGGGAAAAAAGTACATAGAAATCTAGGGAGGGAGTAATAAAGCAAATATGGCAAAATCCTAACATTTGGTGATTCTGGGTAAGGAATATGTAAGAGTCCTTTGTACTATTCTTAGAACTCTTCTGTTAGTTTTAAATTATTTCCAAATTTTAAAAAATGCTAAGAAAAACAATCTGAATACATGGAAAGACACATTACAAGCTCCTGGATGGAATGAGTTACCACTAAAAAGATGTCAAGCCTCCTCAAAATAATTTATAAATTCAATATAATCCCAATAAAAATCTCTCAAAAATATAACTTTTGAGTAACATGATAAACTTATTCCAAATCATATAGGGAAAAATAAATTTTGGCCTGGGAAGAGCTAAGTAAACTTTAAAATGAATGACTTGCTGTGCCAGTCATCAGGACATACTACAAAAGTCACTGTATATGTTGTCAAACTCTATGGAAAAAAAAGACACTGTTATAAAATCAGAGCAATAAAGTATGAAGCAAGAACTGACAAACTAATGGAACAAAATAGGGGCTTAGAGATAGACAAGTATATCCATGCAAACCATATATGAAAAGGGGGTACCACAATTCAAGGGAGTAAAGCATGAATTTTTTTTTTTGAGATGTTAGTAGAAAAACTCATTAAATAGGAAAAAAAATAGGGCTAGATCCTTAACAATACATGCAAATGTAGGCTCTAGAAATACCAAAGTCACAGCTATTACCTAGGGATTGGGAAGGGCTTCTTCATCAAAACTCCAAAAATATAAACCATAAGTCAAAGAGTTCATCTATTTGATTACATCAAAATTAACAATTTTTCTTGATCAAAGAACAGCAAAGACAGAATTAACAGATGGCCAAATAAGAAGATATCTGCAAAGTCTAAACATAATAAGGTGTAAATATCTATACTGTAAAATTACTTCTGCAAGTAAACAGCAGCAACAAGAAAACAGATATCAACTTCAAGAGAATGTGGCAAAGACAGGAATAAGCAATTTACAGAAGAAGCTATATGTATAAGAGATACTCAAAATCATTAGTAATCAAGGAAATACAAGTTAAAACAGTAAGATATCACTTTGCACTTAGTAGGCTAGAAAACATGGAAGAGCTGGTGGACTGTGAGGATATTGGACCCTTCACACGCTTATGGCAGGACAGAGACTGGTGCAGCCACTGTGGAGGGGAATCTGGCACCATGTAATCAAATTCAGCCCTTGCATGCCTATAATCCAGCAATTCCCTTCTGAGTACACAGCCCGCAGAAAGAGTATACAGCTTCATAAGTGCACATGTATGAAGATGCTCACTGCAGCAATATCTGAGGTGTCAGGGAGTAGGGACAGCCTGAGTATCCATCCGGTACACAGAGAGCAGGTAGGTAAAGACTGTGGTGGATGCACACGCCACGGAGCAGAATGCAGTCTTCAGAAGCAGAGAACTAGACATACACATAGCAACATGGATGGATCTTAAACAACAGTACTTAGAGGAAATAGAAGGAAAATGAATTAAAGCATTATAAATTAAAATGCATGCATATAAAACAAACACTCCCAGTTTGTGTGATCCTAGATGGACAAAAAGAAACACATTCAGTGCATTGGAATGAGTACCTATGAGGCATGAGGTGACTGGGAATGGGATAAGAGAATTAAAAACAAAAGCAATCTTTCAGATTCCTCGCGTGTTACAAAAGAAAAATTCAAATGACCTAGAATAAACACAAAATTAGAATTGTTTCCTTCCCAAAAGTTCCCAATTTTCCTAACAACAAAAGCTGCTCTGGTTGCCAGCTCTGTTGATGAGTAACAGCTTTTCATCCTTTTTTCAATCAGGAAGGGAAAATTCAGGGATCAGCAGAGTCCGGAAAGGATCAGCAGAGAATATTTACGAAACTGTGTTTTTTGTTCTCATGACCTGACAACCTGACTGAAAAGACCTGATTACCTCTTGATTTGGGATGATTCAGCTAAAGGCAGGCTGGTGTCAAGTTTTCAGGTCATTTGAACTTATTTACTTTTAGAACCTCTTCCTACATCTCTTGCCTCCCTGTAGAAATATCTTGCACCACTTGGAATCTTAAAATTCTTGAGCTAGAGGGGGGCCCAGTTATTTTATAGAGGAGGAAACAAACGCCCAGAGAAGAATTATGGTTTGGGGTCACACAGCTAGTATAAAAAGGAAGGTGTCCCTGATTCAGCCCTTGTCCCATTTCTGTCTATTCTCAACCCAGCAGCTGGGATGATCCTTTTAACACATAAGTCATCAAGAGCTTCACTGTTCAAAACCCTCCCTTCAAAAGCCTTCCCTTCACTCACAGCAAAGGCCAAAATCCTTACAATGGCCTGCACTGATGTGCCCTCCCCACTCCCACCGCCTCTCATCTGTGGTCACTTCCCCCTCACCCACGCCACACCGCCCTGCCACCGTGACCTTGCTGTCCCTCACACATGCCACACATGCTTCTGCACCAGGGCTTAGAACCTGCACATCGTCTGCCACCTGCTCACTCTCTCCATTCCTTCAAGTCTCAGATCAAAAGTTATCTCAGTAGAGGCCTTCTCTGACCCCTCTGTATAGAAAATAAACCCACCAATATACACACACGCTTACCATCTCCTGCTGACGCTGCTTTAAAGTTCTCCATAGCATTATGATCCTCTGACCTTCTATCCATTCACATATTTATCATCTGCCTCCACCCCACCAGAATGTCTGTTCCACAAGGGCTGAGTCTGTTTTGCTCACCACTGCATCTCCTGCACCTACGACAGTGCCCCGCACATACAGTGAATATTTGTTGAATGAATGAATGAGTCAGGACCAAAATCCATGCCTTCGGACCCCTAGCACAACGCCCTGCCTGCCCTGCTGTGCTGGTTCAGTTCTTGGTGGTCACATCCTTCAGTCAGAAGAAAACACCTACAAATCTAAAACTGAAATAATACACGTTCGCTACTCTATGTCTATTTTGCCTCCCATGGCTGCCTTTTATATAGCACTGAGGATAAAGTACCTACCCAAAAGTTAACACCTGGTTTGTGTAACAGCTGTTTCATTACAGAGCTTCCAAGTGATCTCATTTTATGGCTGCTATTCATACTTTAGACCCTCTGCCTTTCTAGGCAAGAGACTGATAGATATGTCACGATTAACTCCTGAACAACAAGACTAAGTTAACCAATCTTGAAAATTAGCTTATTCAGATGTTTTCCTGAGCTGGGTATAATAAGGAAATACTACTTCATATTAATTGAACTGATGTTGTAAAACTTGCCAGAAGTATGCTGAATGAATTTAAGGATACTTTGGCAAAAGACCAAGCGCACTTGAGAATTTCACAGGAGATAATCTTGTAATAATGCCATGTTGTACATTACTGACTTCATACATTGACTTCAGAAATGACAGAATAATAAACCTGGACAATAAGTCAAGCTTTATACCTGGCAATAGGTATGCAAGATTCATTTGTATTCACTCCATTGTAATTGCTTTTATCATTTAAAAACATTCTCCTAAACACATTTAACACTGAAGTAGCCATAGTTTGAAATATCACTTTTTTAGCCCAACACTGATAAAAGTGATTTGGAGGGTTGGGAACAAGAATGAATCTGAAGCTTTACCATGCATCATGCAGAAAGGATTTCCTTCTGAGATGGAGGCTTCCTATACTACAGTCTCCAAACATAGATAAGATAAAAATCTAAACCTGGTCCACTTAACTAACCCTTTTTCAGAACCAGAGTCTCATGGAGTCTTTTCTCTAAAAATGAGTATCTACCCTTTGTTTTTAGGAGATCTTAAATGCTGATTCAAGAATCATGATTTACCTTGTTCTCTAAGAGAAAAAGTAACGTAAGTTCAGTCAGTGCTTGAAGGAGGGTCTGCAGTGCAATGTGGATGAAAGAGAAATGTGAAGAGGGTCTCTGCAGGTAAGGGGGACCTTCAGAGAAGAAAGGAGTCGGGAAAGAGGCGAAGATCAAAGGAAACTAGAAGGAAAGGCTCTGCCTGGGACTGCAAGGAGAATAATAACTGGGACATATTTGGACAGAGTGTCCATAAAAATTATCACTAATCTCAGCCCCAAATGCACACAATATGAACACTGTATAAAAGTCATCTTATCGCATTTTCTGAGTCAGAACATTCTTGTTTATTGCAAAAGTTATCTGTGGCACTACAGGGACCCCATTCCCAGGCCATACTTGAGCTGTTCTCCACCATGCACAAAAAAACCACTCCATTCCAGTCTCTGAATGTAAGTAAATGTAACACTGAAGTATCTGTAATTTGAAAAATCTCTTTTCATTTATTTTAGCCCAACACTGACAAAGTGACTGAGAGAGTTGAGAATAATGAATTTGAAGATTTGCTATGCATCATGCAGGATCTTTTAAAAACTTTTTTTCTTAAATGTTTCTGTTGCCACAATGAGCACCATGTGTTTCAAGTTAACGTCCAAAATCAGAGAACTCTAGAGATGGAAAGGGGTCTCACAGGATTCTTTAATTCAGAGAAAAATGGGTGCTGAACCCAACTAACTTGTTCATCATCTTGATTCTATTCATGCTGTGAGAGTAATAAAGACAGCACTGAGAAATGATGCCTACATGCTGTCAGGTACTTTGGTCTTAGAAAATACTACCGGTACTACAAAGTAATCAGTCCTACTCACCCTCTGTAACTCAGCTATGCATACAAGCAGACGTAAACTATGCTCAAACCCTAAATATTAGCATGTATTACCGCTAGCTTGCCACATACCACAGCATCACTAATTATGAAAAGTGTTTGAATGCAAGATACTCTTATCTTATACAGTAAAAGAATTACTGTAAAACAGACCTAAAGGCAAGTTACCAATGTTATGAATAACGTGAGTGCCAAAAATACCCTTCATTACTGTATAAATGAGACAGTAAAGAATGAGACTGCACTTAAAGTTTTGTTTGTGCACTTACGATGTAACTCTATACCCCACGCATTCTTCACGGCTCCTTATTTGCATCAGACCCTGGCCTGTTTGGTAACCCCAATACTGCTTTATTCAAGTGACAGCATCATTAGCCTTGGAGACACTGATACTTGGTGGACATCAGTACCTGCAACAGGAATGCAGGTGTCCGTGGGTATCTGCAAAACCCCACCATAACCAAAGTTTCATCTCCAGCTCAACAGTCTAACTCTTGCTCAGGAAACCCTGCCTGCCTTACTCGGAATCACGGGCTCCTATATCGACTGGACGTGTGGCTCTGAGCATCAGTAAGATAAGGGGGCAGGGCTAACGCCGAATTCCTTCGCCAGCTCTCAATCCCGCCTCGCTGCCCGAGTGGCAGGGCGGTGCGGTGAAAAGAGCCCAGGGCTTGACACCATCTTAGAAGCCCACGTCCGCATCCCTCCGCTCCCCCTCCAACTCCCGAGACCCGCCGGGCCGTTGCGAGGCGGGCGCGAGGCGGGCCCACGGCGCCCACCGCCCTCGCGGGCTCCCGGCTCACCGAGCGCAGCGCCGCCGCAGGCCCAGCCGAGCGGCGCGTCCCCCGGGGCTCGGGTACCCTCCGCCCGGCCCCCGACGGCGACCCCGCTCCCCGCCCGGCCCCGGCCTCTGACCTGCTCTCCTCCGCCCGGCGGTCCCTTGGCGCGGCGGCCAGCTGCGGCCGTCCGTCCCGGGCCGCTGTCACCTCTGTCCCTGGAAGCGGCGGGCGGGTCGATCCCGTGTGACTCAGCGCGCCGCCCCGCCTCCCGCCCAGGCTTCCGCCCCGGCCGCCCGCACGGCCCCGGGGGCGCCGCGCTCCGCTCCCAGCGCGCCCACCCCCGCCGCCCCGCGCGCCCCCTGGCGGCCGGCCCGGGCCCGCCCGCCTGGCGACGTCAGAGGGCGGCGCTCGGAGCACCTCCGCCCGGGAAACTGAGGCACGACGGCCCGCCTCCGCCGCACCCCCAGACCCGGCCAGTCCAGCTCTGCCTCAGTCCTACGTGCAGCCCCGGCTGGGGGCGAGTTCCTTTCCCCCTTGCTGTTCCCTCACCGCCCACACCACCCTGCGACCCAGAAAGAAGTCAAAATTCCGCTTAGAGAAGTCCAATTCAATTCCTGTGTGTCTGTGAAGCTGTCTTTGCTGCCCTGAGGCAGTTTCCTTTATCGTGTCACACAGTTCTGTCTGTCCTATGCCCCCCACCGTCCCCGTCCCGAGGAAAGTCTCTTGGGACATCTTTGAGATTTTAAAAGCAAGAAATGGGCCGGGCGCGGTGGCTCACGCCTGTAATCCTAGCACTCTGGGAGGCCGAGGCGGGCGGATTGCTCAAGGTCAGGAGTTCAAAACCAGCCTGAGCAAGAGCGAGACCCCCTCTCTACTATAAATAGAGAGAAATTAATTGGCCAACTGATATATATATATAGAAAATTAGCCGGGCATGGTGGCGCATGCCTGTAGTCCCAGCTACTCTGGAGGCTGAGGCAGAAGGATCACTCGAGCCCAGGAGTTTGAGGTTGCTGTGAGCTAGGCTGACGCCACGGCACTCACTCTAGCCTGGACAATAAAGCGAGACTCGTGCCCATCAATCAAAGAATGGATTAATAAAATGTGGTATATGTACACCATGGAGTACTATTCAGCTCTAAGAAACAATGGTGATATAGCACACCTTATATTTTCCTGGTTAGAGCTGGAACCCATACTACTAAGTGAAGTATCCCAAGAATGGAAAAACAAGCACCAGATATATTCTCCAGCAAACTGGTATTAACTGAGTAGCACCTAAGTAGACACATAGGTGCTACAGTAATAGGGTATTGGGCAGGTGGGAGGGGGGAGGGGGGCGGGTATATACATACATAGTGAGTGAGATGTGCACCATCTGGGGGATGGTCATGATGGAGACTCAGACTTTTGGGGGGAGGGGGGGAAATGGGCATTTATTGAAACCTTAAAATCTGTATCCCCATAATATACCAAAAAAAATAAAAATAAAAAAATAAAATGCTATTATGCTAAGAAAAAAAAATAAAAAAAATAAAACTGGGCAAAAAAAAAATAAAGCGAGACTCTGTCTCAAAAAAAAAAATAAAAAAAAATAATAATAATAAAAGCAAGAAATGGTAGAAAGCAAGAACTGGGTAGGGCGGAGAGAACACTTCTGTCTCGTTGGTGCATCCTGCCCCCCACACCCCCGGAGGACTCCCTTTGTGTACTAAAGATCACGAAGCTACACTGCTTGGCTGAGTCGCTTGAATCGCTGTGCAAGTTTCTGGGATCTGCCTAGAAGATGCTGAAGAGGAAATGCAGCGAGTCTGCCACTGCATGCACAACAGAGATGCTCCTTTATTGCAAAAATTTCATTGGGATACAGTATATCGTTTCTTCTTTCTTTTGCCTTTTAAAAATTGTGGTTAAATACACACAACATAAAAATTACCATTTTAACCATTTTCAACTGCAGTTTCAGTGGCGTTAAGTACATCCACATTGCTGTGCAATGCAACATCACCACCATCCATCACCAGAGCTTTTTCAGCTTCTCAAACCGCAACTCTGTACCCATTAAACCACTAACTCCTCATTCCCCAGCCCCTGGCAACCACCATTCTACTTTCTGTCTCTCTGAATTTGACTGCTCTGGGTACCTCGTATAAGTGAGATCATACAATATTTGTCCTTTTGTGACTGGCTTATTCCACCTAGCATAATGTCCTCAAGGTTGATCCATGGTGTAATATGTGTCAGAATTTCTTTCTTTCCTTTTTAGAGCGGAATAATATTCAATTATATGTATATACCACATGTGTTTTACTTTTGATGGATATTTGGATTGTACCTTTTAGCTATTCTGTATAATGCTGCTATGCACAAGGGTGTTGTGAAAGTTGATCAATGAGAATCAGGTCGTTCATGCCATAAGTGAAACACAGTCAAGAAGCCAGGGGAGAAAAGCACTCAGGGTACAAAACATCATTCCAAGAATGTAATTTTCTACAAGCCTGACTGCTGAAACTGCTTGTTGTAACCTAAAGCCAGTTTTATCTATAGCTTCTGAGATAACATGCTACAACTTTAGGACTAATTATGCCCACCACCTTCTCTCACCAGTCACAGCTTGTCAACTTCCCAAACCCTTACTAGTGCCAATGAACTTTCTCAAAGAGCAATAGTAACATTTCTTCTTTTTTTATAAAACCTCTAACCTCCTCCTTTGCTCTTTGGACATAAGGAAGACCACTAGATCTGCATGTATGCATGTATGCCCTGAATTGCAACTCTCTCTTCCCCAATAAACCATTAGAGATTCGTCTCTACATTTTTTTTTTTTTTACTTAGTGTACAAATGTCTACTTGAATCTCTGCTTGCAGTTCTTTTAGGTGTATATCTGGAAGCGGAATTGCTGGATCATATGAGTATTCTATGTTTAATTTTTTAAGGAACCACCATACTGTTTTCCTCCTTTGCTTTTTTTTTTTTTTTTTTTTTTTTGAGACAGAATCTCACTCTGTTGCCCTGGCTAGATAGCTGTGGCATCAACCTAGCTCACAGCAACCTCAAATGCCTGGGCTCAAGCAATCCTTTTGCCTTAGCCTCCTGAGTAGCTGGGACTACAGGCATGTGCCACCATGCCCAGCTAATTTTTTTCTATATGTTTTTAGTTGGCCAATTAGTTTCTTTCTATTTTGAGTAGAGACGGGAGTCTCGCTCTTGCTCAGGCTGGTTTAGAACTCCTGACCTTGAGCAATCCTCCCGCCTTGGCCTCCCAGAATGCTAGGATTACAGGCATGAGACACCTGATCTTGGAATGTTTTAAGTTAAGAACTCAAATGATCTATTAAGTAAATTGATGACTTGCAGGTGTGGTTTAAGCTTTGTCTTGCATAAGCTTAGGCCTGTTAATGAGTTACAAAGGATACATCCAAGAAGGGAGGGGAACAGACAAAGCAGGTCTGACCTCCTTTCTCTTGGCCAGCAACTCAGCTTTAGGGTATTTCTGGAGTCCCCTTGGCTAAGAGGGGGGCTCCCTTCAGTCATCTGGGGGGCTCAAAATTTTATTTTAGTTCACAAATCCAACCTAAACTCATTTCCTTTCACCTAAAAGTGAATTTCAGAATGATCTGATTACTGAATCTCAGTCTTTGGAGGTGGGTTCTTTAGCATGTACACTAAAGTTTAAGAATTACTGTCCTAGGGTATTGCAAAGATTCTAAATCATCAAAGGCAAAATCACATTTTTTCACTCATCAGCAAAGATGTACCGAACTTCTGTGATACAACAGGTATTGCGCTGTGATTGGAATTCAGCCTAACCAAGGCTGACAAGCTCCCTGACCTCTTAGAGCTCACATTCTAGAATGTAGTTCCAGACAACAACTAAATCAACAAATGATAAACCAGATACTCACGGGGTGTGGTGAGTGCTATGAAGGAAATAATCCAGATGATACGATAGATTAGATCATAGAGAATTAAACCCTAATGCCCTTTGCATCCATTGTTTGTAATGAATTAACATCTCCTCTGCAACAAGAATGGTAAAAGTTATATACAGGCCTTCAGAAAACTGAGAAAATAATCCATGTTCTGTGGTTTACCTGAGGAATCTAGGCTGATAAGGGCCAAAGCAAGGGTGGAAACTTCTCTGAATATTGAGGTGGTTAGAGAAGTCACCTCTGGGGATGTAACATTTACCTGAAACCTGAGTAAGAAAGAATTGGCCAAGTAAAGATGTAGGCTTTTCAAGTAGGAGAAACTGCAGGTGCAAGGAATGAAGTGGAAAGCAAGTTGGTAAGTTGAAGGGACTTGCAGGGACTAAAATGAAAAGGATCAAAAGTGGTAAGTGTGTGTGGAACTACCTTGTTAGCAGTAAGGACAATATCTGCATTCTAATATTAAAACTAATTAACATAATGGGCTTTCCCCCCTAGATAATCCTCAATAACCTAAAACACAGATTGGCTCAATTCTCATGCATTTTGATTACTCTAATTGATTAAAACTGTTTGGGTGTGTCATCCTTTGATCTCATGTCTGAACAGAAATCCAACCCGTCAGGATGTACTGCATCTGAAGTTCCATCATTGATACAATGACCTGCATCACCAACAGCATGGCTTGGCCCCAGATCAAAGCCAACTCCCTCTGGCTTCCCCTGCAATGTACCACGTTACAGCTGTGAACTGTTGTTAGCAATGGCAAGCTGATGAGGGTAGCAAGCTGCTGAAACTAATCAAAGCTGACCTTGCTCGTGGTGCGTCAGCCAGCTGTTAATCCTGGACTAGCCAGGGGCCTGGCTCCAGACGGGAAAGCAGTGCAGATAAAATACAGTTAATATATTCTTATTTCATTATTAAAGAAGATGTCCAACAACTTAGTGGTAGAATGTAGAAGACACCGGTTTGCATCCTAAAATGTTATGTATCACATGGAAATACTATTAACTATTCACCAAAATGGTACCAGAATGCACCGGGAAGTCTCATGGCCGAGATCCAGAAAGGTGATAATAATCCAGTTGGACAGAGGTGGGCAGAGGAAGTCCAGTGCCCTCACAGGGAAGGGAGGAGCCCAGGATGGTTTTAACAGAGGGCATCTCTCTGGTGGACTTGTGGTAGGGCAGGGTCAACTCCTAGAAGACAACAGAGGCCATTTGGTTCCATTTAGGAATAGATCCTGGTTAGCAAGAGGAAAGCCAATTCCTGTTCTGTTCTTCCTAGAAGAGGAAGGACCCTGTGGGAAGCTTCTGAGTTCTTAAAAATGAGAAAAGACTATTATGCATATCTTCAGGTCTGTTCTTATATATATTTTTTATTTCATCATATTATGGGGGTACAAATGTTAAGGTTACATATATTGCCCTTGCCTCCCCTCCCCCCTTGAGTCAGAGCTTCACGTGTCCATCCCCCAGGTGGTGCACATCACACTCAATATGTAAGTATATACCCATCCCCTCCTCTCCCCTCCCACCTGTTCAACACCTGATAAATGTGTTCTTTTTTTTTTTTTTTGAGGCAGAGTCTCGCTTTGTTGCCCAGGCTAGAGTGAGTGCCATGGCATCAGCCTAGCTCACAGCAACCTCAAACTCCTGGGCTTAGGCAATCCTCCTGCCTCAGCCTCCTGAGTAGCTGAGACTATAGGCATGCACCACCATGCCCGGCTAATTTTTTCTATATATATTAGTTGGCCAATTAATTTCTTTCTATTTATACAGTATAGACGGGGGGTCTCGCTCTTGCTCAGGCTGGTTTTGAACTCCTGACCTCGAGCAATCCGCCCGTCTCGACCTCCCAGAGTGCTAGGATTACAGGCGTGAGCCACCGCGCCCGGTCAAATGTTTTCTTTTTCTTTTTTTGACATTTTGGTTACATTTTTTGTCTTTGCTTCTCCCTAGGAAGGGCTAGAGGTAGGCCCTTCCCCTCCACAATGCTCACCACATCCCTAAGATGTGGGTCTACTCCCCTACCCCCCAAATCCCTGGTAAACACTACCACCATTTGAGCACCATAGTTTTAATCAGTCAGTACCAATTTGATGGCGAGTACATGTGGAGCCCATTTTCCTGATCTTGTGTCACCTCACTTTGGATAATGGGCTTAAGCTTAGTTCAGGATAGTATAAGCTGTGCTAGCTCACTGTCATTTCTTAGAATTGAGTAATATTCCATTGTGAACATATACCAAATTTTAATTATCCACTTATGAATTGACTGGCGCTTGGGTTGTTTCCATGTCCTTGCAATAGTGAATTGTGCTGCCATAAACATTCGGGTGCAGATGTCTTTATAATAGAGTGTCTTATGCTTTTTTCGGTAGATGCCTAATAGTGCTATTGCTGGACTAGAATGGTATTTCTATTTTTAGCTCTTTAAGGTATCTCCAAATTCTTTTCCACAAAGGTGGCACTAATTTGCAGTCCCACAGTAAGAGTGTTCCTGTCTCTCCACATCCTCGCCAGCATTTGTTGTTTTGGGATTTCTTGATACAGGCCATTCTCACTAGGGTTAGGTGGTATCTCATTGTGGTTTTGATTTGCATTTCTCTAATGATTAGAGATGTTGAGAATTTTTTTTATGTGGTTGCAGCCCATTATTTTGTCTTCTTTGGAGAAGTTTCTGTTCATTTCCATTGCCCATTTCTTGATGGGGTTGTTTGATTTTTTCTTGTTAATTCTTTTGAGTTTTAGATAAATTCTTGTTATTAGACCTTTATTAGAAGTGTAGAGAGCAAATATTTTCTCCCATTCTCTGGGTTGTCTATTTGCTGTAATGATAGTTTCCTTGGATGTGCAGATGTTCTTATGTATTGATGTACTGCTGCCTTCTCCTTCTATCCACTTGCAGAAGTCTGAATTGGTTTAATGGAGAACAAGGAATTCTTTCACACTCAGAAGGAAAAACCAAACAGGCAAACAAATAAACAAATCTACCTTAAATGCAAATGCCTATTTGAGGCAACACTTTGGGAAAAACTCATTATCTTTGTATGTCCATCAAGATATATCTAATATATCAGATCTTTTTCTATTTCCATACAGAGACAAAAGAGAGAGAAAGGATTTAGGGATCTGGAAGGAGATGGGGAAGGAAGGACTGGAAAAACTGAAATACTAAAGACAATTTTACAGTAAATGTTTGTTAGGACCTGGCCTTATGCAAAGATCTTAGCATATACTACCTTTTTTCTTTTTCTTTATTTTTTGTTAGAAAAAATATTTATTACTCAAACAGAAGGATTCCCCATTTGAATAGAGTCAACACTTTTTAAAGAAAAATAATTTATAAGTTATTTTTCTTTTCTTTTCTTTTCTTTTCTTAGTTGTCCATATTAATGAAACAAGATAATCAAGTTCATCTTTTCCTTTTCCAAATGACATTGGTTGTTTTTTCTTAGCACATCTTTTTTACTTTATTTTTTTTTAAAGACAGGGTCTTGCAATGTTGCCCAAACTGGTCTCAAACTCCTGGGCTCAAGGGATTCTTTCACCTCAGCCTCCCAAGCACCTGGGTCCTTAGCATGTATCATGACAACAACCCAACAAGGTAGTTATTGTTATCCTTTGCTTATAAAGGAGGAAACTGAGGCTCCATGAGGTTAAGTTGCTTCCATAGTCCTTCCCACACTTTAGTTGTTCCTATACCACTTCTTGTCATAATCTTTTACTCTTCAGAAAACCATCATAATAATTCTTTTGGTTTATTTGTGTGTTTTTGAGACAGGGTCTCACTATATTGCCCAGGCTGGCCTCAAACTCCCATGCTCAAGCAATCCTCCCACCTCAGCCTTCTGAGTATCTGGGATTACAGGCATGTGTCACTGCAGCCAGCTCTATTGTAATAATTCTTGACTAAAGGGCATACCACCTGTCCATTTTTTAAATATTTCTACTTACATTTACTCACTTTTGGGGTGGGTAGGAAGGGGCAGACGATGTGTGTTGCTGCAGTGACAGATGCACTGAAGGCCCTGGCTTCACCGCAGTGCAGTATATCAATGTAGCAAAACTGCTCTGGTATCCCCCATGAATATATACAAATAAACAAAAACCAAATTTACTCACCTTGTGTTTTAAGGGAAATTCTGTACCACATCTATAAATGAAAAAACAAGTAGAGACTGCAATTCGTATGAGGTCATCTTTAAAATAAATACAAGGGAGGCCGGGCGCTGTGGCTCACGCCTGTAATCCTAGCTCTTGGGAGGCCGAGGCGGGCGGATTGCTCAAGGTCAGGAGTTCAAAACCAGCCTGAGCAAGAGCGAGACCCCGTCTCTACTATAAATAGAAAGAAATTAATTGGCCAACTGATATATATATATAAAAAAAATTAGCCGGGCATGGTGGCGCATGCCTGTAGTCCCAGCTACCCGGGAGGCTGAGGCAGAAGGATCACTCGAGCCCAGGAGTTTGAGGTTGCTGTGAGCTAGGCTGACGCCACGGCACTCACTCTAGCCTGGGCAACAAAGCGAGACTCTGTCTCCAAAATAAATAAATAAATAAATAAATAAATACAAGGGAAACAAAACTGTTAGTAAATTCTAGCTCTGAGCCTGAGGCTTACTCTCTAGTTGTTAGAAAGTAAAACTAGCCAGTGTTAGAAAGTTAGGACCAAAAGAAACTTTCTCCTTGATGTAATCAGAAAGATCTAAAGAAATTGATATAAGAATAATTTTTTCACCAAGAACTATATTGCCCAGGCTGTGCATCACGCAAAATTGGCTCTGTTTGACCTGAATTGTCCCTAGAAACATCTTGAGTACAGCTTATGATTCTGCACCCGTATTTTGGGAAATACCTCATTTGTCCACGATGTCACAGTGTGTAAAGGGCAAGGATAGGATTCGAACCACCACCTGCCAGGTTCCAAAGTCTTTCCATTGTGCTCTTTGCATTGTGCAATGTGGGCTCCCCACTCAGCTAGTTGTGAAACTTTGCTCCAAATTGGCCTTGTTTGCCTTTCCTCTGCATTATTTTATCCTGGTGCATCTATGAGGCTTAGTAATGTGACCTTTAATGTCCCTGCTGAAAATGTGTCAACAATTTATCCCACACTCCTGAGGAAGCCAGACTCCCGTGGGCCTGTGCTGCTTGGATGCTGTGCTTCTCTCGGTCCCGGGCTGCATGACCTGTGTGAGCAGCTGGGCCACGTTGCTGTCTCTTGTCCACCTTGTGGCCAAGTTCATGCTCTCATCCCCACCCTCCATATGACAACGATCTGTTTGAAATTAATGTGCCACGTTTCACAGAAGTGAGTCATCCAACTTCACACTGTACACCGTACACATCAGTTCCTTAGCTGAGCAAAGGAGAGCACTGAACGCTATGTGGATTAGGATTCTCTGGCCTCCAGCAGGGCTGGTCTCCATCGCCTCACACACTGTGGTGAAGAGTCGTCCCCCTCTCACTCTCCTCACAGATGGTGAGTTCACTGAAGGCAGACTATTGGATTTATCTTTTATCCCTAGTGTCTAGCAAAGGGCCTGGGACATAGGTGTGCCTAATAAATGTTTATTGAATGGTCGCGTTCACTCAAGAGTCACGGTACAGGATATGAAATCAGTATGTCCAAGAGCTATCTGAACCCCCAGATTTATTGCAGCATTAGTCACAGTAGCCAAGATATGGGATCTACCTATGTGTCCATCAGTGGATGAATGGATGAAAGAAATGTGGTAAATACAATACAATATTATTCAACCATAAAAAAGTCATTGTCATTTGTGACAATATGGATGTACCTGGAGGACATAATTAAGTGAAATAAGCCAGACACTGAAAGACAAATACTGTTTGATCTCACTCATATGTGAAATCTAAAAAAGTTGAACTCACAGGAGTAGAGAGAAGAAAAGTAGTTACCAGAGTCTGGGAGGGGAAGGAGGTGGGGGAGATGGGGAGAAGTTGGTCAATGGGTATTAATTTGCAGTTAGAAGAAATAAGTTCTGGTGTTCTATTGCACAGTAGGGTGACTGCAGTTAACAATATGGTATTGTATTGTATATTTCAAAGTAGCTAGAAGAGAGGATTTTGAATGTTATCACCAGAAAAATATAACGTTTGAGGTGACAGATTTGCTAATTACCCTGATTTGCTAATTACAAAATGTATATATATATCAAAATATCTCATTATACCCTGTAAATATGTACAATTATTATATGTCAATTAAAAATAAAATGAAACAGGTGGGGCACCATGGCTCATGCTTACAATCTTAGCACTTTGGGAGGCCAAGGTGGGAGGATTGCTTGAGGCCAGGAGTTCAAGACCAGCCTGAGCAAGAGCGAGACGCCCATCTCTACAAAAAAATAGAAAAATTAGCTGGATGCAGTGGCACATCCTTGTAGTCCCAGCTACTTCAGAGGCTGAGGGAGGAGGATCGCCTGAGCCCACGAGTGTGAGGTTGCTGTGAGCTATGATGACACCACTGCACTCTATCCCAAAGTGAGACCCTGTCTCCAAAAAAAATAAATGAAACAGAAAAGACTCACAGTAAAATTAAAATGGTACTTAAATTTAATAAAACTGTAACATCCTTTTGTTGTTTTGTCTCCAACCATCATTTCTCTTTATTTGGTAACAATATTTTGATTTTCTTTTTTAACAGGAACCACCAAAACTATCAGTCCACTCTCTTCCCCTTCCATGTTCCAGGAGTGGGTGTATGACCCCAGAAGGACCAATCAGAGTAACTGTGATACTTTCAGGGACAGGCACATAATCCAATTTGTGCTATTGAGAATGAGACTCAAGAATCAATATGGAGTGGGTATGGTGGTTCACACCTGTAATCCCAGCACTTTGGGAAGCTGAGGTAGGAAGATCACTTGAGGCCAGGAGTTTGAGACCTGCCTGAGCAATATAGTGAGACCTGTTTCTACAAAAATTAAAATAAATTTTCTGGGCACTGTGGTACACACCTATAGTCCAGGCCACTTGGGAGGCTAAGTGGAGAGGATCATTTGAGCCCAGGAGTTGGAGGCTTCAGTGAGCTATGATCCAGCCATCACACTCCAGCCTGGGCAATGGAGTGGGACTCCATCTCTTAAAAACAAACAAACAAACAAAAAAAAAAAAGACTCAACAGCTTGTTTTTTGTTTTTTTTTTTCCGGCATATTATGGGGGTACAGATTTTAAGGTTTCAATAAATGCCCTTTCCCCCACTCCCCCCACAAGTCTGAGTTTCCAGCATGACAAAAGTCTCCAAATAACAAATGCTGGCGTGGACGTAGAGAGAGAGGAACACTCCTACACTGCTGGTGGGACTGCAAACTAGTTCAGCCTCTGTGGAAAGCAATATGGAGATACCTTAAAGCGATACAAGTGAATCTACCATTTGATCCAGCAATCCCATTGCTGGGCATCTACCCAAAAGATCCAATGACACTCTACAAAAAAGACTCAACAGCTTGTTGCTAGGCTGTGTTAAATAAAGGTTACAGGAGGCCATTGGTGGGAACTGAGCTCTGCACTAGGCCCATCAGGTCAAACCAAAATGCAGTTACTCCTGCTGAAGCTCCACCAAGCTGAAACAATTGTTTATCTGACCTTCCAAAAAAGCAGGAGAGAGATAGTAGCCCAATCCCCAAGCAGGCCAGTTTTGAGTGGTGTGATAAGGAAGTCTTCTCTGCTTTAACCTTTACAAGGGAGTAAGTTTGAAACGACCAATCTGCTTTTTGTTCTCTGTTTCTGCTTTTTTCAGCCCTTATCTACCTATAAAGCCAACTTCTACTCACCCATGTTACAGAATGAGGTGTTGTCCAATTCTAGAATTGCCAATAAAAGCCAATTAAGATCTTTATATTTGTTGTAATTTTGTCTTTTGACAGCTGGGAGAATTTAAGCTTAAAGGAACTGTTGGTCATCTTGCCTTATAGGGAGAGACTGTGTGAGAATGAAGTTGATGAATTCAAGAAATGGAGAGAGATTCCAGACCACATAACTGGGGCACCTGGACCCAGCTGTCTGGAATCTCCACTTATAAATTTTAACTCGTATGCGGCTAAAGTTCTCATCTTTAAGCTACTGGCTAGACTGGTCAGAAGCCAGTCTGAGATGAAACAGTTACCATTCCTTAGCAAAATAAGAATATTAATTTAATTTACAAGACTTATTCTGAGATTATAACTTTCCTAATTTTTGGCATTAAAGTATGAATTGATGGTGAGAGTAGATAGCAATTTTTAAAAAATTGTTCTTAACAGAAAATTAGAAAGTTAGTCCAAAATAGGAAGTTAGTGGGACCTTTGTCATCCCTCCATTTACAAAAAATTATTTTTTAAAATTCTATAAACTATGTGAAATAAAAGTCTACTATAAACTATATGTGTAAAATACTATATTTGGATACACCAAAAAAAAAAGGAATAAAATTATTTCTTAGTTTATTTATACTTCAGCTGATTCCAGAAAGGATTTAAGGAAACTTACTTGACTTCTTTGATCTGGTGCCCAGGATGGACTTTTTTCATTCCTAAGGCCTCGCATGGGACAATCTAAAAGGAAGTCAAAGAGGCTTCTTTTCCCTCCTCCCGTGGGGTGAACTGGGATGGCTTTATCTGCCTCATCCCTGAGCGGTGCTGCAGGACTCCCGCAGGTCAGCAGAAACAAGCACCGCCCCTGAGGGCTTTTTCTGGGCTGCTGCCACCTACCCCTCGCTGGCTCCAGGCTCCTGCTTCTCAGGTGAAGCAGCTACATCCCACCTGCAGCGGGGCCTGATGGGGTGGGGTGAAGGGTGCAGGGAGCGTGTGGGAAGGGAAGAGAATGAAGGGAGGGGAAAGAAAGACCCACGAAAGGAAGGGTCATGGGGCAGATCATTGAGTGGTGAGGGGAGGAATGAGAGAAAGTGGAAAAATAAAGTCTGTATAAATAGTGGAATTTAACTTCTGGGAGGAGGGAGAGGATTGAAGTTTGTTTAGGCATCTGCCCAGGGGGGATGTTTCCTCATCATTTAATAGCCAGAAGGAGTTAGTGTTGAAGTAGACGGGCTATTCCAGGCAGAGGTGGGCGTGATGGATGCAGGGCGTGCGTAGGGACGGCGTGAGTGAGACAGAGGGTTCTCGAATGCGAAGATGATGCTCACGACGCAGGAACTGTGGCTTCTCCAGTTCTGATGGCAGACTCGTCCCAAGCTGCGCTGTCCCACTTTTTAGATCCTTGCTTTCGAGATGGCTGCTTGGGTTTAGGGGTGTTTTCTGTGGCCATGGAAAAAATGAATCTCATAGGCTTACTCATGACTAGACTCAATGTGGTTTGGATGCTATGCTGCCTTGGGTCTATGCTGAGTTACACTTCTAGCATGTTTAGATCATAAAATTGGGAAACTAAGTGCACACACACACACACACCCTTATGTCCAAAACATGCAGCCACTAGAACCAGCCAGGCTCTTCCCTGCTGCACAGCTCTTGGGCTTGCTTTTCCTGGAACTTTCACTCCTATTCGTTGTAAGCCTTCCTTCTTCTTACCCTTCACATCTCAGCCCAAATATCACCTCTCAGATAAATCTTCCCTAATTGTACGACCCCAAAATTCTCCTAGCATTTCCTATCTCAGCACCTCTTCCCAGATACTAATTTTCAAAAATGTATTTGTGCATTATATTAACTTGTTTATTCTTCGACTCTCCCTCCAAATCCCTCCAACTACAAAAAGGTGGGAACCATGTCTCTCTGGTTCCCCCACTTTCTCCCCGAATCTTAACACAGGGTCTGATTCACAAATGGGACTCAACTATTGGTCAGAAATAAAGAAAGAAGAAAATTCACTGCTCTGTGCTACTGCTGTGATCCCTTTCTACCCACAGAGCACTCCTGACACCAAATGTGCGTGTTTTTTCCACACCAACAACCAATTCTCCAACTTTCCAGACACTGAGTGTCTAGCAATTCAATTTAACTGACACTACGGACGACAGTCACAAGTCTAGGCCTCTCATACTTCTGACAAACTAGCAATAATGTGAGGGGTCGAGTCATTGCACACCTACAAGGCCCCGCACCCCCCGTGAAGCCGGAAGCAACATCCGGCTTCTAGAAACTGTTGCTTGCTTGCCTGTGCCATGGAAACTGTTGCTTGCTTGTGCCAACTTTGCATTGTTCGAACCCCTGTATAGTGGGGCTACCAGCCAACCAATCATATTAAAGGTCAATGCATGATCCATGCGTGATCACCCACTGCATAGCGTATGCACCATAGGGATAAAAGGCACGCTGCAATCCCGGTCGGGGTCCTTGCCTACCAGAATGGCCACTGCGTTGGTGCTCAAGGCTTGGACCCTGGCTAGCCAGAAAATAAACTCCTCTTGTGTGTTTGCATCCTCGGTGTCTCTGTCTCTCTGTTGGGTAGGGTGGTGAGAAGTAGTCGACTCCCAACAATAAATTGGGGCTTTTAGGCCTCCTTGGGTTTGATAATTTGCTACAATGGCTCACAAAACTCAGGGAAGTGCTTCACTGTTACCAACCTGTTAATTATAGTGAAAATAAGCAATTCAAAATCTAAGCTATTGGAACTCTAAATTATTTTGAACTTTAAAGGAATGTGATTATGGGGCCTGAGTCATGTGACAGGCAGCACTAACCTGTGTTTCTCTAATTATAGATTGGCCTTCTTTCTTATCTGCATTGTTTTGTAAAATGTTGTAAACACCGGGGAAGACCCCTTCCCTATCCAGTGTTGATCTTTAGAGATTAACCTTCCTTTTAACTTTCTCACACAGACTTCATGGTGATAGATCACATTGTCTTAAAATGGAATGTTAAATACACTCTTTTAAATTGGAAAGAAAATGAAAACCAGCTATGAAGAAAAGAAAACTAATTCGTTGTAACTCTTAAACCAGCGTTGTATTGAAGATGTTGTAATCTTGTTAAATTTCTTTGTTAAAGTCTTTTCCCCCTATAAGCTAGAATTTAATCCATTTCTCTGGAGTCTGTATGCCCTAGAATGGCCATTCCCAGCTTTTTGCCTAAATAAATTTTTTAAAACAGGATTCTGATCCTTTCGATTATTTCAGGTTGACGTTATCAAGGATGCAAATGAACAGCCAGAGGAAAAGGCACGTAGGGTGGGGTCCAGAAGGGTTCAGAGCACAGGGGCGTCTGGCCCTGCAGAGTCGGGGGGTGCCACTCTGCAGGCATGTGGCCAAAGTCACCAACCTGGAGGCTCTCCCAACCCTTTCTTTTAGGATTTTTTATGTAGGCTTCATTATGTAGGCGTGATTGAATAAATCATTGGCCATTGGTGATTAAGTCGATCTCCAGCCCTTCTCCCCTTCCTAGAGGTAGAGGGAAAAGTGAAGTATCCAACCGTCTAATCATAGGATTGGATCCTCAGGCAACCAGCCCCATCCTGAGGCTGTTTAGGGGCATGTGTAATTGAAAGTCAGGAGCTTGCTATGAACAACAAAAGATGATCCTATTGTCCCATCACTCAAGGATTTAGGAGGGTTTTAGAAGCTTTATGCCAGAAGACAACCAAATACATATTTCTTATTAGGTCACAATATCACACTCTGAATTCATTTCCTGGATCTTTAACAGAAACAAGCTTGACACCATTCTATTGGGATCTTATTGTTTTAAAATAAATGTTCAAATTGTGGGTGACTGTGTTTGGCTATTTGAGAAGGCTCCTGCTCTACTTTTTCTTCAAAGTGTTCTAAAGGTGGACAGCAGAGGTTAGGATGTTACACATTGCTTGTTGATTTTGATCCTTTGGGAAAGGGATTCGATCCCCCATTGGAAGAAGAGCCCTCCTGTCTAAAGAGTGTCTGGGCACCCTACTGTTCCTCTTGCTTTAGGGTGTGTGCCAATGCTGCACGTCCGCTGAAGGAGCACAGGGAACCTCACCCCAGGGTGCGGCTCCCTGGTACACTGAGTATTTTAAGTTAAAGCCCCTTAGAGATCAACAGATGCTAGAAGAGTCATCTACTGGGTAAAGTTGACTGCACCTGCCCTCTCATTTAAAAAGTGTTGTACGTTGTGTCGTTTTCTCATGTTTTGTTTTATGTGTATTCACTTGAGATGGGAGCATGGCAGCTATGCCACTCTTTGATATTCTACCTAATTTACCAAAAGAAAATTGAAATAGTTTATAAACGGTTTTCTATTGCAGTGTAATAAATTAGCGCACATTTATAGGCTTGAAACCACACAAATGTATCATCTCATCATCTCCGTTGCTCAGGACTCCGGATCCTCCGCTTAGGTCTCACACGGCTCCCCTCAAGGTGTTGACCCAAACTCACTCAGATTGTTGGCAGAGTTCATTTCCGTGTGGCCGTATGACTGTGGTCCTTGTGTTCTTGCCAGCTGTTGATCGGGGACCTCCCTCAGCTCCTAGAGGCTGCTCCTCTTCATAGGCAGTTCATACCCCAGCTATCCGCTTTCCTCCCCCGGGGGCCAGCCAGAGAAAAAGCTCTGCTTCTAAAGGGCTCACCTGATTAGGCCAGGCCCACCTGAGATCATGTGTCTGTAGATTTACTCAAAATCAACTGGGTTGAGGCCTTAATTACACCTACAAAATCCTTTTGTCTTATAACAGATGATAAGAGTGATATCTCATCATATTTACAGATTTCATCCACATGCAAGGGAAAAGGATTATACAAGGTTATTGGGAGTCATGTGAGAATTCTATCATGGTTTCTAATAAAAAATAGATGTGAAAAACTATTAATACTATGTAAAAGAAGAAAAATAATGAAAGAGGCAAGAAGGAGAAAAAATGTGAAAGTGATCTTGGAGATGACTCACTCAGCAAACACACGTGATGTGTTTATATGTGCCGGCCACTATTGTGAGGGCCGGGCACACAAAGGTGCGAAGACAGGGTGGTCACAACTGCCAGAGCAGAAACCTCTGTGGGAACCAGTACCAGGGCCAGAAGTCAGTAGGTGTCATCCTGTCTGAAAACTGGAAATTCTCCTCTTTCAAGTGAGGAGGGGAGTTACTGGGTCACAAAATCTTCAACTTGGAAGGAAAAATACCAGGAAGAACAAGGAACTAATAAAGCTCTTCCAGTATATGAGGTTAGAAAAAAAAAGAAAAGAAATGGAAAAGACAGGGAGGGTGGGCTTGGTCCAGCCTCTCAGGAGAGTGCTTCACTTCCAAACGCCTCTTCGCATGCCTAACTCAGACTCCCTGGCTTACCGCGGGCCAGCCTGAGGGATGATCCTCTGGGAGAGTGTGGGGCAGGAGCTGCCTTCCCTTCCCTAATGATTTATAAAGTTACCACCTTCAATCTCCACAAACTCCAAGTAAGGTATATATTGTTTCTATTTTTTCCCAGGTGAGTACCTATGACTCAGAGAAGCTAATGTATTTGCTCAAGGTCACACAGCAAATGAGGAACAGAGTCAGAGTCTAAAACCTGTGCCCTTAATGATGGTGTTCTACCCCTTCAGCATGGCATTCTCTGCAGAAGATTTCCTCCTTAAAATAAAATTCTAGATATAAAATAGAAAGGGCACCAGCCAGGAAAATGCTGAGCCCACAGTCGGAGGACCTTCTTTCTTGCCTTGTTGTCCCTGCCCACCCTCCCACCGCCACCCTGCTGGTTCTGATTCCACAGCCCTGCTTGGTTGGCAGTGAGGAATTTTCATATGGTCACAACCAGACCATGTATATTCTGTCTAATATTCTGTCTGTATAATGGATCGCCTCCAGCTTGAGTGAACTGTACTCAGGATAGTCTTTGGGGTTTGGTTTGAAAACCTGCATCTCCTTTAATGCTTAAAACCCTCAGAGGGCGGGCAGGAGGGATCTGACCGAGAACACTGAAGGCTCAAAGAAGGCAGAGGAGCGGCCGGAGCTGACGGGACTTACTCTGGAGTTGCCTGGTGTCTCCCCACCGCCGTCGCCATGCCTGGGCTCAGGCCCCCTTCTCGCCTGGCTGTCAGCAGTCTCCTCACTGACCCTCCAGCCTCAGTCTCCCCCTGCCCCAGCCAGCTCTTCAGGCAGCAGCTGGAGCCATCATTCCAAATCCGATTCTGCACTCCCCTCAGAAGAACCCTTCAATGGCTTTGTTTTCCTCAGGATAAAGTCCAAACTCTGCGATATAGTTCAAAGGTCTTTCATGATTTGGTCCCTCCCCACCCACTGGCCTTGGCTTCTGGCTCCTCACTTGGCTACCGCCACACTGAATTTCTTGCAGCTCCCTCAGCAAGCCACAAAGCTTCCAAGAGCCCCGATACTTGCAGTGTCCTCAGCCTAACTATTGTCTCCCCGTTTCTTTCCACCTGGCCAATTCCTCTACTGACCTCACTATGTCTCACCTTAGACTCCACTAGTTCTGGGATCCCTTTCCTGACCTTGCCAAGACAGCCCTTCCCACTGGCTCTGGCCCCCTACCCCAGAGTGCTGGGATGACAGGTGTCAGCCACCCCACCGTGCCTGGCCTTCACCTCTTATTTTTCGACGAGTATAAGAATACAGTTAGCCCTCCGTATCTGCGGGTTCTCATTCAACCAACCACAGACCAAAAATATTCAGAAAAAATACAATTAAAAAAATACACATTTTAAAATATTGTATAACAGCATAGTTATTACATAGCTTTTATGCTGAATTAGGTGTGATAAGTAATTTGGAGATGATTTAAAGCATATGGCAGGATATGTATAGGTTATATGCAAATACTATCCCATTCTATAAAAGGAACTTGAGCAAGCTCAGATTTTGGTGTCCACGTGGTACGCGAGGTGGGTCCTGGACCCAGTGTCCCGTGGATACCGAGGGATGGCTATACAGTCATGAGGCACTTAACAGCGGGGATGCGTTCTGAGAAATGTGTCGTTAGGCGGCTTTGCTGTGCGAGCATCTGAGAGTGCACTTACACGCACCTAGATGGCGTAGCCTACTACACACCTAGGCTCTGTGGTGTCGCCTACTGCTCCTGGGCTACAAACCTGTACTGTACATTACTGTTCTGAATACTGTAGGCGATCGTAACACCATGGTAAGTTTGTGTGTATCTAAACATAGAAAAGGCACAGTAAAAACACAGTATTGTAATCTTATGGGACCACCATCATACACGCAGTCTGCCGTTGACTGAAGTGTCATTATGCCGTGCACCGCTGTATTATTAGAGGAGCTAAACTGCTCAGTGGCAAGAAAGGGCTGTGCTAATTAGAGGTCCTGGTGGCAGGGGAGCAGGCGGGGGAGACTGGAGCCTGCCCTGTCTAACGGAGGCTGAGCCCTGAAATGGGGTGCATGGTAAAGAACCCCCACCATGCCCTGGGGAGAGGGGACTCAGGAACCCCCATGTGCCCAATGAGGATTTATGAACTTGTGTGCTGCGAAGGGTGTGATGAAAGACTACACATCCCTTTAAAATCTTTAGTAACATCTACTTTGCTCAATAACGCACTTTTCATACAAATGGGTTCTTTCTGGGCAGCTCAGCGAGGTGGAGAGTGCCATTCCACACAGGCGTCTGCATCATACTTACACATCCAGAAAATGCCTTGAAAGACGCATATTGTTTAAAATGCCCATGTGCAGAGACGGGTAGCCATGGACTAGGTATTTGCGGGTCAAGTCTTTCTCTTCCCGAGACGCCGTTGGCTACTGCTGAAGTGATCCTGGATGGTGGGTCTCCTCAGCATTTCAGTCGTCGTTCAGAAATCTGCCCTGAGCACTTACCATGTCGCAAGCTCTGTGCTCTCCCGGAGAAGGAGGGGCCGACCAGCCAGAGCCCGTCCCTGGATGCGGTGCGGCCTGGCACGGAGCCTCCACCGCTCCCAGAATGGGAGAACCTGCCAGAACACTGCTGGACGCGGGCACCCCTGCATCGGTTTTCATAGACTCTGATTCCCTAACGATGGCCTAGAGAGGGCTCACCCCTGGGACAGACGGACACCATTCTGAATTGTTCTGAATATGTTTATATTTAAATATGTCCCAGATAATAAAATAGATAGAATGCTCCACCGGACCTGAGAGCAGGAGCGAGGGCTGCCCGGCACAGCGGGGTTCAGGCAGGGCCTCTGCGGGGCTGCTTCACCTCCATTTCTTTCTTTCTGGCACCCCTGGGCTGCACCTTCACTCTGACCCTACGTCCCCCGCTGGGTGCTCTCTTCACAGGGCTTGCTTGAGCCATGCTCCTCTTGAGGTGGAAGTTAACCTGGGAGGGAAAAAGCAGAAGCTAGGAGACCAGTTTGGCCCCTCTTTCACCACAGTTCTGGGATCCAACGGCAGGAAACTAGGGAGAATTATTACAGCAATGACCCAGAGCAGTGCCAGTGGTGTCATATAGACTGGCTAATACTCCCCCCCAAATTAGTACTCGACTGACTACCGGTGATACAAGGGGTGCAGCTGGATGAACTTAATCTACGTTAATTTTATATGTATTTGAAAAAAGTTATATATGTACACATCAAGATTTCACCAATATTACTGCTTAGGACAAGAGCTGTGATTGATGGTGCTGTAATGACCCCTTTATGCTGCCAGGGTGACTCCCAGGTGCCGTGTTCAGGCATGTCAATGGGTGTCTCAGCCCTTCAGAACCAAACCTTCTGCCATAATTGTTTGGCAATATAGATAGCAGAGATGATATAGTATGGATTCAAACTCAAACTCTAAATTTCCACGTGCATTAATGCTTTCTCTCTGTGTCTGTCTGTCTGTCTCTCTCTCTGACTGGCCTCTCCCTAATGAATCCTTTCCATTCTGCATTGCAACTTCCTCCCTTCGGGCCATGGCATGCAGATGGAAGGATGCTTGACTGGGATATTCTGGGCGTGGAGGAGCTGCAGGGCCGTCCTGGCAGAGAAAGGAGAGGGAGCAGCAGAGGCCTAACCTCACTCCCCTGGGGCAGCCCTGGCTCTCCCCGCCCTTGGAGCAGCTGGAGTAGCTGGGAGTTAGAAATCATGCCGCTGCCTGAGAGGCCTCTCTGTGGGGTTGTTTCCTGCCCCTTCCACAAAAAGCCAACAGCTAGTTTTTCTGCTAGTTCCCCAAAGCAGGCAGGGGAGAATCAGAGGCAACTGCACCGTGTCGTTTCCTATTTCCTATTTAGTAATGTAGGAACCTAGGAAAGGAAAAAAAGACAGAGAGAAAGAAGACAGACAACAAAATGAGACAAGGACAGAGGAAAATGGAAGGAGCAGCAGCATCTAGAAGGCCATGGGGAAAGCAAAGAGAACACTGGGCCCTGGGAGATATTGTAAAGCACCTTAATTGTAACATGAAAACCCTATAGTAAACAATCCTGTTTTCTTTTTTCCTTCCCAAGCCAGATGGATACCTGCTTTAGAATGGGAAGGACCTAGACTCCTCTGTGATCCATAAACAGATTCTTAGTTGTTACTGTATCTGGGAATTGTATCCAAATAACAGATATTTCCCCTCTGAGTTATATTTGACATAATGATGGGTTACGTTAATTTATTTAAAGGATATATGAAAAAGGAGATAAAATTCTTTGAAACAGAGTGTCTTTGTTACTCAGGAGGATGTGCAGTTGATTGAATTTGGCATGGACTAGACATGCTTGTAATGCAAGACTTATGTATACAGCTTCTTACCGGTCATTTGATTTTAGGATATAACAAGCAAATAGGGGAACAGGATACCTCAATTGGAAAATTGGGATCAGCTAACAGGCTACAATGGAAGATTTATTTTTTGCTTTCTGCATCTGCAAGTAGAAGTAATTTATAACATTCAGGAGTTGGGTGTAGAGGAACTGGGGGAGGGGGAGCAGGAACCATCTAGAAATTTCAAAGGAATTTTCAAAGGACTTAAAAAATAACTCTTTACCCTGATCCTTGTGTTAAAATAAGGAATTATGAACATGGGCTGTAAGCTGAGCATGAGGCCCTGCAACACCCTGGCTAAGGAGGCAGCCCGAGAGCCTGACACAGGTTCAAATCCTGGCTGCCACCACTCACTGAGTGACACTGTACAAGTTTCTCATCTCTAAATTTCAGTTTCTGCAGCCACAAATGGGGATACTTACAGGGCTGTTGTGAAGGTTAAATGATATAATTCTAGAAAGCTCTCATATAGTGTCTGATACATAATGGTTATTCAATAAGTAGTACCTATTACCATATTTAAAAAGACAAGCCATATGACTTGACTGCATTGTACATTAGCTTTAAGGATTGTGTAGAGAAGGAAGTAGACAGAGTGGAGAGGCCCTAGGAAAGAGCTTACTTGTGGGAAATAAGGTCTGCAGATGCTCATTAAATAGACTGCCTCATTATTTTGTTCTCCTTTGAGAAATCTGAGGATTATGTCCATAGTATCTGAGCCCCTTTATCTTTGGGTTCCCAACCTAATATGACCCAAACTGAAAAGGTCCAGGCTGTAAATTAAAGTTCTTTGCTTCTCATTCCATCTTTAAAAGAAAACCCCGGAGAGGAGCAGACAGCAAGGCTGTCCAGGCACACTGGGCGCCAGAAGGGGTGGCAAAGCGCCCCCTGGTGGCTGCTCTTGCTGATGGCACAGAAGAGTGCAAGCCGTGGGAACTGAGCCCATGTATCTGGGCAAGGTCTCTGGGATTTATAAACTAACATTTGTTGAATGCTTTCTATGTGGCAGTCATTGTACTAAATGCTTCATGTACACCTTATGATTTCAACCTCTTGTGAAGGAGGCACAGTTATCACCAATTTACAGCGGAAGAAACCAAGGATGAGAGAGATTAGGTAATTTGTCCAATGTCTGTGGGCAAACGAGCTGGATTTAGAACTAGACAGTGCTTTAAATCACTACACTATGTTAAACAGGAGAAAGAGAAAAAGCCAAAAGGCAGTGGGGAAGGATATAATAGGAGAGTGACAGAAGAAAAATTAGGATATGAAAGCAATGATTTTTTTTAAATAAAATAGTCGAAGGGTAAGCCAGGCAAAGATTAGAAGTATGCAAGCAGTTGTTTAAGACGTCATATAAGAGATCGTCACAGTGCTCTGCAATGCTCAGCCTCACTCACCAGTATTGGTTCCCCAGGACCCACGGTCACACTCACTGTCTCTGGGTCAAACCCAGGTGCTGTGGCAGTGACAATGTAGGTACCTGGAAGCAGCAGCCGGAAGTAATCACCGTGGTCACCTAAAAGTCACAGGGATTTTTAACTCAGCTTTGTAACTTAAAACTTGCCCCAAATGGAAACTTGATTTTAAAAATGATCTGGGAGTTTTAGCTGACCACAACCTTGGTTTTTCTTAATAGTGTAATGAAACTGGAAAATATCTAAGTCATTTGTAGGCCATTTTAATAGAATTATAGGCCTCAGTTCCTAGG
Source organism: Microcebus murinus (assembly GCF_040939455.1). NCBI lineage: Eukaryota > Metazoa > Chordata > Mammalia > Primates > Cheirogaleidae > Microcebus > Microcebus murinus. The sequence continues at coordinate 26,234,720 of NC_134117.1, read as the reverse complement.
AAGTAAGGGTTTTACTGGGCAGTGCACTGAAAGTATTGGGTTTAATTCTAGACCCTGTATTTTAATGCAAACTCACATCCAGTAAAGGATCACTAGGAGAGAAGAAAGGTTGAAAGATCTGTGAGTGTTCTGCCTGATATACTACATGAGATCTCTGTTTTGATGTTTGAAAGGCCACTATGAAGAAATAATGTCTATCTAAAGAAATAAGAATGAGAGCTATGGGTTTAAGTTGCAGGGAAGCATATTTTGCTAGACAGAAGTAAAAACTATTGTGATAAACATTGCTGTAAAAAAAAAAGAAACGGACTGCTTTATGAAATTATGAGCACTCAAGCAGAGACCGACTGAGTCAGGGGCTCTGGAAAAGCTACACAGTTGTGCAGTGCACAATCCGCACTAAGGGACATAGAGGCCTTGCGTTGGGTAAACAGCTGTTAGTGGTGCTGTGTGTGTGTACTCCTATATCCAGTGGGAAGGCTGGACTAGATGATCTGGTCCTGAGAATCCTATTTTTAGTTTTTTGAGACAGAGTCTTGCTCTGTTGCCCAGGCTAGAGTGCAGTGGTGTCATCATAGCTCACTGCAGCCTCAAACTCCTGGGCTCAAGTGATCCTATTGCCTCAGTCCCTCAGTAGCTGGGACTACAGGCACGTGCCACCATGCCCAGCTAATTTTTTAATTTTTTTGTAGAGATGGAGTCTGGCTATTGCCTGGGCTTGTCTTGAACTCCAGACCCCAAGCAATCCTTCTACCTTGGCCTCCCAAAGTGCTAGGATTACAGGCATGAGCCACTGTGCCTGGCCTGAGAATCCTATTTTTAATATTTCTTCTACCACCTTCAAAAATATGCCAAGGGAAAATAAAATTCAAAAGAAACTTGTTTTTCCATGACAGGGGTTTAGTATTTTGGCTAATGACTTTCCATCCCTGTAGAATCAGTCATGACAGTGCCTTTAGAATTTAAGTATATAGCAATGAATAATTGAAATAATAAATTCAATAAAGAACCAGACAGGCAATAATGTGGAAGTCTTTTTTCTGTCCCCTAATAAATGTCTGTAATTGTTTTAAAGCACTTCAGCAAAGGTGGGGTGTTACTATGCATATTTTGGATGATTTAAGCTATATACCAGGAGATGTCATTTTCTTAACTAGGAGTGCACACCAAGGAATGGGTAGCCAGTGTTGTATCAAAAAGGCCCCACTCCAGATGCAGCTATGAGGGGTTCATCCATCTTTATCTCTATGCTTTGCTAAATAACATAATGAATATTAGCAATGGGTTTTTTCACTGATGAAATGAGCAGTTTGTTGATTTAGCATAATGGGCTGTGGAAGTGGGCACTTATTGGTGAAATGAATAGTGGTGTTCAATATATGTTGCCTGGCTAGGATGTTTTGGAGACATTCCTCACCTTTCCTTGAACAGCGTACAATCTAGCAAGTTCAGAAGCCTGTGCTCTCTAGGGATGGTGCCTAAGGTTTGATCCTATACAGTCCTGGGTCTAGCCGTTGGGCTGGAGAATTCTGTCTGATGGCTGTGAGGTTACAGAACTCAGCCTTTAGAATGTTGCCTTTGCCTTGAAGGAATCTTTCACGTAAGATGCATTCAGATCTCTTCAAAGAACAGAAAGCTGAGAGTTCTTCCAGCTTAAACACATTGCATGAACTGTAAGATGCCTGCTTGGTAATAAACGCTTGTGTAGTCAAATTTGGTTGAGCCTTGCTGGTACTGAGGTTGTGGGGAGTTAGGCAAATCTCACCTCCCCCTAACCATTGGTAGCTACTGTTAGACATTAAAAACAAAACAAACAAAAACTCCTAAGAGTTGTGGATGATTAAATTGAGCTTGGTCAGTTTGCAACACCGTTCTGCCATGAGATAATTCTGTACCCTTCTAGGCAGTTCCAGGTAGCTCCAAGAAGATCTGCCTCCACCATCAATCTTGCACTGCAGTAAGATGATATTAATAGAAAGAATCTTGCTAACTTTTCCCCAGTGGGGGTGTAGCAAAATGCCTGAGTCAGGGACAAGGCTAAACATCAATTTTACAGTCCTCTTTCTACCCCATTTCATAGCAATATGTGAACTATTAATAGCCTCAAGCTGAGAAAATACCCCTAGAAAAGTTGTATGCAATAGTGACTCCTTAAGGCTGATGAGAAGCTACATTTACATTGGTTTTTTTCCTGGTTCTTGCCTCTCAGGATTGCTTGCTTCAGAAGAGAAAGATTTTCCATTTAAATAACTTGGTTGTTTGATCTAGCCTCCTAATTTACTCTCCCCTTCTATTACCCTTCTTGCCTCCAATCCCCCATCCCCAGTGTCCCTGATATCCTGCTAGTCTTACTGGCCTAAAAATTGCCCCCCTGATTATGCTGAAGAAGGAAGTAGTGAAAGATTTCTTCCCACCCCCTAAGTAGCAGCCACTGACCTGAAGTGACATCATGGTTAATCCCACTGACAGAAATGACAGCCCCTGCAAGATTATTATAATTTTCATCAAGCACCATTCCCTTGATGCCATGGTGAACCTGTAGGAAAAAGTTTATAGCATACAGTTATGATCATAGCACATTCATACACTGGTTTTGAGTCTCGAAGCCCTGTCTCCTATGTTCTTGCATTTGGTCTTCACAAGATCATGGATTGACCCCTTAACTGGTCTCTTTGCCCCTCCTCCCACTCCAATAATCTTTTCTCAGTAGAGCAGCCAGAGTGATCCTGCTAACGCCTGAGTCAAATATGGCACCATTCTACTCAATACCCAATTCACTCAGAGCAAAAGCTAAAGTTCCTGTGATGATCTGTCTGTAAAGCTACATATTGGCTCGCTGATGTCCTCTCCTACTACTCTCTCTCTCCCTTACTTCTGAGATTATTCCAGCCACAGTGGTGTCTTGGCTTTGTATTTTTTAAAATTAAAATACACACAACATAAAATTTACCATTTTAAGTGTATGGTACAGTGTTATTAAATACATTTGTAATGTGCAACCATTACCACCATCCATCTCCATCACTGTTTTCATCTTGAAAACCTGAAACCCTATAAACATTAAACAATAACTCTCCATTTCCTCCTCTCCCCTGCCCCTGGCAACCACCATTCTACTTTCTGTCTCTATGAATTTGATTACTCTACTAGCCTCATATAAGTGGAATCATATAGTATTTGTCTTTTTGTAAGTGGCTTATTTCACTCAGCACATGTCCTTAAGGTTTATGCATCGTATAGCATGTGTCAGAATTTCCTTCTTTGTTAAGGATGAATAATATTCCCTTGTGTGTATATACCACATTTTGTTTATACATTCATCTGCCAATGGACACTGGTTGCTTCCACTTTTTGGCTATTGTAAATAATGCTGCTATGAACATGGAATATCTCTTTGAGACCCTACTTTTGGTTCTCTTGGATATATACCCAAAGTGGTATTGCTGGATCCTATGGTAACTATATTTTTAATTTTTTGAGAAACTGCCATACTGTTTTCCATAGCAGCTTCTCCATTTTACATTCCTACCAACAGTGCACAAGGGTTCTAATTTCTCCATCTTCACTAACACTTACTAATTCCTGGGGTTTTTGATAGCAGCCATCCAGATGGATGTGAGGTGGATTTCATTGTGGTTTTGACTTGCATTTCCCTAATGATTAGTGATGCTGAGCATCTTTTCATGTGCTTATTGCTGGCTTTACATTTGCTGTGTGTCTCTTTCAGGGAATGCTCTCTCCCCCCACCCCCCCCAGATAGCTGCATAGTTCTCTCCCTCTCCTCCTTGAAATCTTTGTTTAAATGTCACCTTCTCTGTAAGAGTTTCTTCATAGCATTTGTCCTTTAACATGTTATAAATTGTACTTTATTATTTTGTGTATTGTCTGTCTCTCCTTACTCAAATGTAAGTTCCACATGGATGGATATTTGTTTGTTTACTCATAACTCCCAGCATTGTAGTACAGTTTCTGACAGATAGTTGTGCTCAATAATGTTGAATGAATAAATCTCATTGGTAGAAGAAGCCCAGATCTATTGCACTGAGTCAGAGTCAAAGTCAGGTCTGAGCCACATAAAACACTTTCTCTGCCATTAGAAAACACTTCTCTTTTTGTAAAAGGTTAAAAAATACGATTAAGTTAAAAAATATGATTTTACCTGTTCCAAGAATTGGATTAGGGCTTCCCGGTTACCCAGCCACTCCCGCTGTAATTCCTCTTGGCCGGGAAACTTGTTGCAACTCAGTTCCAGTGTGATCTCAAAGCAGTTGGTATGGAGATAATTAAAGTCTTGCATTCCTAGGGGAAAGGGGGTAGTGGCAGATTGTATCACCAGGCTCTTGCCCAAATGCCCCATCTCATCTCTCTTTAATCACAAATTCTCCACCCCCTATCACCTTCTCTTATATCACTTGACCTCATTTAATTCTCTCCTCCAGTAAACCTTTCCCCAAGTTCCCAGTTCACATGCCTTTCTCTCTTTCCAGTTTTCTCTCTTCATAAATGCCCATTTTCCCATCTCCATCTTCTACGTTTTTTTCCATTTCATGATTTAATTTCACTCCTTGTTCCTTTTATCATTTCCAAAGTCTGCTTATCAGCTATGCCTTAATAGTAGACTACGTACATGTACTGCTTTCAAGAGAATAGATTTTCCCTTTGAACTACAATGCTCTTCAGACCTGGGAGGTTAGAGAGGAGATGAATACCTTGCTTTCACATCCCTCCTCCTACCTGAGAACACAACATTAATCTGAAAATAGTTATCCCAGAAAAATAAATTCTTGACAAAGCAGAAGGCAGCCAGCCATATTTTATTTTTTTCTCCACCAAACCTCGCCTGCTCTGATCTTCTATATCATTCAATTATTCAGTTGAATCAATTACTTTTTTTTTTTTTTGACACAATCTCACTCTGTTGCCTGGGCTAGAGTGCAGAGGTATCATCACATCTCACTGCAACCTCAAGCTCCTGGGCTCAAGCTATCCTCTTGCCTCAGCCTCCTGAGTAGCTGGGATTACAGGAGCATGCCACCATGCCTGGCTAATTTTTTCTACTTTTTGTAGAGATGGCGTCTCGTTCTTGCTCAGGCTGGTCTCGAACTCCTGCCCTCAAGCAACCCTTAAGCCTCAGCCTCCCAGAGTGCTAGGTTTATAGGCATGAGCCATTGTACCCAGCCTGAATCAATTACTTTCTAATATGTTTCTGATTATTAGGATCATGTTTACATTATAAATTCATTTGGGTTAAAAATTATCCATTTATATATGTCTACACTACCCAAGGTGATACACAGATTCAATGCAATCGCTATTAAAATACCAAGGTTCGGTGCTCACGCCTATAATTCCAGCAATTTGGGAGCCTGAGGTGCAAGAATCACTTGAGGCCAAGAGTTTGAGACAAGCCTAGGCAACATAGTGAGACCCTTTCTCTATAAAAAATTTAAAAATTAGCTGGTTGTAGTGACATGCATCTGTAGTCACAGCTACTTGGGAGACTGAAGCAGGAGGATCACTTGAGCCCATCGAGGTTACAGTGAGCTATGATTGGGCCACTGCGCTCCAGCCTGAGTGACAGTCACTCTATCTCTTAAAAAAAAAACAATGACTTTTTGTAGAAACAGAAAACTCATGTGGAATTTCAAGGGACCCCAAATATCCAAAATAGTCTTGAAAAAGAACAAAGCTAGAGGACTCACACGTCCCGATTTCAAAACTTACTACAAAACTATAGTCATGAAAACACTGTGGTACTGAATAAAGACAGACATATGGATTGGTGGAACAGAAAAGAGCCCAGAAACTCTTATGGTGATATATGGTCATATATGATCAAATGACTTTTGACAAAGGTGCCAAGACCAATCAATGGGGAAAAGACAGTGTTTTCAACAAATAGTGCTGGGAAAACTGGCTATCCAAATGGGAATTGAATCAAATTGGATCGTTATCTAACACCATATACAAAACTTAACTCAAGATGGATCAGAGACCTAAAGACCCAAAACTATAAAAATCTTAGAAGAAAAAAAAGCTCATTGCATCAGATTTGGCAATTACTTCTTGAATATGATACCAAAGGCACAGGCAACAAAAGAAAATATAGCGGATTGGACTTCATGTAAATTGAAAAATTCTGTGCATCAAGAGGCCACATCAGCCAGGCATGGTCACTCACCCCTATAATCCTAGCACTCTGGGAAGGCAAGGCAGGAACATTGATTGAGTTCAGGAGTTTGAGACCCCATCTCTACTAAAAATAGAAAAATTAGCAGGGCATCGTGGCGTGTGCCTATAGTCCCGCCTACTTAGAAGGCTAAGGCAGGAGAAATGCTTGAGCCCAGGAGTTGGAGGTTGCAGTGAGCTACGATGATGCCACTGTACTCTACCTAGGGTGACACAGTGAGAATCTGTCTAAAAAAAAAAAAAAAAAGCCACATCAACAGAATAAAAAGGTGAGAAATGGGAAAAATGGCAAAATGGGAGAAAATAGTTGTGAATCATGTCTGATAAGGGGTTAATATCCAGAATATATAGAGAGAACTTCTAAAACTCAACAACAATGAGAAAACAACTTTATTTAAAAACAGGGCAAAGGATCTGAATAGACATTTCTCCAAGAAGATATACAAATGGCCAGCAAGCACATGAAAAGATGCTCAGCATCACTAGCAAAATGCAAATCAAAACCACAATGTGATAGCACCTCACATCCATCAGGATAGCTCCTATCAAAAAACCCCAGAAATTAGCAAGTATTTGTGAGGATGGAGAAATTGGAGCTCTTGTGCTCTGTTGGTGGGAATGTAAAATAGTGCAGCTGCTATGGAAAATTGCATGGCAGTTTCTCAAAAAGTTAAAAACAGAATTACCACAGGATCTAGCAATACCACTTTTGGGTATATATCCAAAAAACTGAAAGCAGGGTCTCAAAGAGATATTTGCATAGCCATGTTCATAGCAGCATTATTTACAATAGCCAAAAAGTGGAAACAACCTGTGCCCATTGGCAGGCGAATGTATAAACAAATGTGGTATATACACACAAGGGAATATTATTCATCCTTAACAAAGAAGGAAATTCTGACACATGCTACAACACGGATAAACCTTGAAGACCTTATCCTAAATGAAATAAGCCATTCACGAAAAGACAAATACTGTGTTATTCCACTTTTATGAGATACTTACAGCAGTCAATATCATAAAGACAGAAGATAGAATGGTGGTTGCCAGGGGATGGGGGGAGAAAGGAATGGAGAGTTATTATTTAGTCGGTATATAGTTTCAGGTTTTCAAGATGAAAAGAGTTATGGAGATGGATGGTGGTGATGGTTGCACAACATTACAAATGTATTAAAAATAACACTGAACCACACACTTAAAATGGTTAAGATGGCTATCTTTTATGTGTATTTTTACCACAATAAAAATTGAAAACAATTATCCATTTCATTAACTTTCAGTTGTCTTTAAGCTGATGAGTCAAGCAGCTGATACAGAAAGAAAAGGGGAAGGTGGAGAACTATAACTACAGCCTGTTATAGTGGTTCTCTCCCTGCATTAGAATTATCTGGAAGGCTGAGCCTTCCATTAAAATACAGATTTCTGGGTCTTATCCCCAGAGTTTCTGATTTAGTAGGTATCAGGTAGGGCCCCAAATGTACGTTCTAATAAGTTCCCAGGTGATGCTGATGATGCTGGTCAAGAGACCGCATTGTTGGAACAATCATTTTGCTTGGTTCAATGGCCTTGGGACTGTACCAGTTTAATTTAGGGCAATGATTCTCGGTGGAGGCATCGGCCAGGCTGCCTCAGGGGATGGGAGGGAAAGGAAGGAGAGAGGAAAAAAGAATTATAACTTGAAAAAGTATATTTGATATTTTCAATTTGGTGGACAAAAAAATCTATTGCTTTCCTAACATTATACAAACTAAAAAAGGGAAAGTTCAACAAAATCTTCTTGCCTTGTGTTCAAATGATTTTTGGCCACAACAAACCTACATTTCCAACACCTGGTGACTCCTTAGCTTGTTCCTGTCCACTCTCCACAGGCCAACCACCAACTCAGCTCTCACCAATCTGCTACCTGGGCCATGGCCAGGTCAGATTTGAGAGGATGGGGAAAGACAGATGCTAGACGGCGATTCCTAAGAGAACCTGGCTTCCTGCTTCAGTCTCTTCTCTCACCTTAGGTTCCCTGTCCATTGAAGGTTCACAAACAAAGGTCCTGCCTTGACCCGTGGTCATGGTGAAGGCCCAGGGACTAGAGGGAGAAGCCTCTTGCTGGAGGTTTCTGCTCTTTGAGGCTACATTCTTAATGCCACAAGACTCAACATCCACGGCAAACTCTTGCTTACTACGAGGGATGGGCAGTCAGGCTACAGACAGCACATCTCTGGGGAGCCTGTTGTGCCCAGCCCAGCCCCTCTGCTCATCTGTTCCTATGTGGAGCATACTTCTGTACTACTTTTAAAAAACCTAACATTTATAACCCAAGGATTTCTATATACTTTATGTATAGTATTTTATGTAATACTTACATCAAAATTATGAGGTAAGTACTACTATTCTTTTTCCCCTTTTTTAGTGACTTGAAAAGGTACTTTATTCTGACCTACAGACGAAGAAATCAAAGCACAGAGAGGTTAAGTAATTTCCCTGAAGCCACATGACTGGCAAGTGGGCAAGTCAGGTTTCAACCCAATTTACTCTCAGATCTCACACCCTGAACTGCTTGGCTACATTGTTTTCCTCCTGTGCCCTGATCTATTGTGTAAACCACCAGTTTCACAGGACCACAAGGCGTCTCTATCTTAGTTTCAAACAATCACAAAAAGACATTAAATGCCAACCTGAATCTCTACTCTACTTCAGTACAGAATTCTATAGTGTTCCACCATTTCTCTGAGAAAATTGGGGATTTAGGAGAAATGAGCACTATTCTACGTCAGCTTGAGCAGCCCCAGGACTGTCCTTACCCTTGCTGAGAGAATACCAGGAAGCCCCATTGGTGATGCCATCTGGGAAGTAATCCCCACAGTTCCAGCCCTGGTGCATCCATCCGTGTGCATAGGAGTAGACCTTGGCCAGCTAAAGGAAGAGCAGGCAGAAAATGACCTCGAGTCTTTCCATCTTCTAGGCAAAGCTCCCACTCAGAACTTGGGTAAAGTCAAGAAGCCCTGCTACGTACAAACAGCTGGTTATTTGTATTAGTGAAAGAAAATATGACCAGGGATAGAGAGATTGTGTGTGTGTGTGTGTGTTAGACTGGAGTCAGGAGATCTGTACTCTGATTTTTTCACTATCTTGGGGCTAAGTTTTTTCCTGTGCAATGTGAGGGATGGCAGTAGATGATATAGAAGGTCCTTCTAGTTGCACCATTTTCTACCCAAATTTTGTAAAAAAAAAATCAAGGAGCAAGTAAGACAGGACTTCTCCAGCAAAAGTACTGTGTGTTGGGAGGTGTCAGGTGTATGCTAGAGGACCACCCTATAAACCTCCTTCATTACTATTTTATAATAGTGGACAAAATGAGATTAATGGAGGATAAAATATAATATACTTGCTTTGCAAAGCAACAACTACTGTTAGTCTCTATGTAGTTCATTAATTGATGAATCAATAATAATTGTTTATATCAATATATTATTAATATATCACTATATATATTAATATGTTAGTATATAATGAAATAACATTTATAATTTAGCTTGTATATTTTATAATATAATAATTATAATTTATTATATTATAAAATATACAATATCTATTTTTACATTATTAATATAAAATTAATAATATATTAATTTTATTCTATTATTTTGAACTATTATTTAAACCTTTTTCATATGCCTAGCCTATTTTCATTAATATGAACATATTCTCATAAAATTGTAAATTAGACACCACCAAAATTCACATTTAATGCCATTAGTCTTTTGGTATTTTTCTTTCTTTTTTTTTTTATTGGATGGAGGCAGCTTATGGTTTTGGTATATTTCTTGCTTGTCATTAGCTTAAGTATTTTCTACACTGTGGTAATTATACTATAAAGCTTTCCTTTTTATTTACTTTTTCATGAATTTATGGCTTATCACTCAAAACAAAATGTAATTTACTAGCCTGTAAGCTCCTCGCTCGCAGCAGGCTGTGTTTTCAATTTTTGTGGACTTGTCCTCACGGGGTCCCGTGCTACTGACATGAAGCTCATCTCCTGAGCCCCCGGGTCCCCTGCCAGTCTGCATACCTTCTGGAAAAGCTTGTCATCGGGCGTGGGGGAGTTGGCAGCGCTGCGGAAGCCGCGGACCCGATGCTCCAGGGACTTGTCGTAGGGGTAATTGGCCACCACCGCCCCTCCGTGGAGATTGGCTGAAAGGACAAAGTTGAAGGAGCGCATCCACTGGATCACCGCCTGCGTCTCGGGCTCCACCTGCGAGGAGGAGAGGAGGAGAGGCTGGTGGCGAAGGTGCGGCTGGAGGTGCCAAAAGGCCGTTGGAATGAGTCTTTGAGGAAGTGGCCTGCGGGGACAGCATGTCTGACTAAAACGGAGTCCTACCAGATATGACGAGTGTAGGTGGGGAAATTTTGACCTTTGAAATGATAGTTTCAACAGTTGAGTGTATAGAACCTTTGATTACTTCTTTGTGTGGAATTCCAGTATACAAAATGGGTCAAAACAGAGCATTTAGGGCAGTGAAACTCCTCTTATGATAGTGGATACACATCACCACATTTGCCCAAACCCAAAGAACTTACAACACTGAGAAAGCACCAACGTAAACTACCGACATTGAGTGTTAACGATGAGCCCAGGTAGGTTCACTGACGGTAACAAATGTACCATCGGGTGCGGGACCTTGATGGTGGTGTGGGCAAAGGAGGGCAGGGAATATAGAGGAACTCTCTGCACTTTTTGTGCAGTTTTGAGGTGAACCTAAAACTACTCTAAAAAAATAAAGTCTATTGAGAGAGAGAGAAAGAGAAGTTCTCTAGGGAGAGGGGTGCCGTGATTGGAGAGCTCAGAGCCCCAGCTTGGCCTCTCTCTGGTCCCTCGGAAAGGATTTCCCAATTGGCTCACTGCTCCAGTGCCTTATAAGGCATCTCTGCAGAAATTTAGGGCTGCAGTAAATAACTCTGGAAAATGCTGGTTTACAGTAATGGTTTTCAACCTCCCTTTTCCCCAACACATCTGCTGCAATGTTGACATGTGGAACACACTCCTGTGGTCATAGCCAAATGTCGTAGGTTCGACATACCGTCAAATGGGCCAGTCTCGGCTAAGTAGTGAAATTCCTCCCTCTGCCTTGCATGTGAGTGAAAGTATTCTAAAGAAAGCCTTGAATCCACATGGACTTGCAGAATAAGTAAATAATTTAAAGTCTCATGGTTGGGGGATGGGTGAAAAAAAGAAAAAAAGAGTAAATAATTTACAGACTTCAGTATTTTTCCTCCTCTCAGGATGAACATGCAGGCCGGGCGCGGTGGCTCACGCCTGTAATCCTAGCACTCTGGGAGGCCGAGGCAGGCGGATTACTCGAGGTCAGGAGTTTGAAACCAGCCTGAGCAAGAGCAAGACCCACCTCTACTAAAAATAGAAAGAAATTAATTGGCCAACTAATATATATAGAAAAAAGTTAGCCGGGTATGGTGGCACATGCCTGTAGTCCCAGCTACTCAGGAGGCTGAGGCACCAGGATCGCTTGAGCCCAGGAGTTTGAGGTTGCTGTGAGCTAGGCTGACGCCACGGCACTCACTCTAGCCTGGACAACAAAGCGAGACTCTGTCTCAAAAAAAAAAAAAAAAATGGATGGACATGCTTAGAGATTATGTGGGGTTAACGTGTCAATGGCTCCTCCTGGACCAAAGGTCAGCTCTGAAGGCCCCATCTTTTCCATCCCAGGGGGACTGGATGAACAGGGTTGAGTCTCACTCAATTGGAATGGATGGAATAGCAAGGGCACCAGTCCTGGTCTGTGGCCAGGGCTCAGATGCTTTGAAGCAGCCCTTTCTTCATGTCCTAAGCCTCTATCAGATCAACGGCAGCTTCTCACTGTTCCTCTTCCTTGAGGCTGTTCCATAAAGGGCAAGAGAGACTTCTCCTTGTCTTTTTTCTTCTATGATTTAGAGATAGGACTGAATGGGAGCCTAATTGTTATTGACTCGATTACCTTATTTTACTTAGAGAAATAAGTTGAATAAATCAGAACATTCTTTGGGCTGGATATGCTGATTAGTACCAAGTTATTTTCTTTCTTTTTTTTTTTTTTTTTTCTGCTCATTAGCTTGCTTGGAACCAAGTTATTTTCGATTTATTATTTACTTGAGGCAAAAGGACAGTTGCTATCAGAAATATAACATGTCAGCATGACTTTTGCATCATTTTCAAGGGGAAAAAAGCAGAATATTTTGTCTAGGAAACTCCCAATTAAAAGGCTTACACTGCTTTACATTTTTTGTCCCCAGTCGCTAAGTTTAGATATTCACAAATGGAACTTTTAGAATCGTCCTACACAGCGTAGAAACCAGCAGTAGCAGTGATGCTCCGAGGATGACAGCAGCTGTGCCCAGGAGCAGGCCCACCCGCAGGATGAAGCCATTCCCGTTCCCTAGGGTGGCCTTACGGGCCTCCGGGAGAGTGAGGCTGGGGTCCTGTGAGAGAGTAGGGGAGCCAAGGGAGGGTATGGCAAAGTGGTCAAGGGTCATATAGGAAGGGAAGAGGAACAACTGTATGGGCTGGACGCCCTGAACCTCTTTCTGCAGTCACGTGCCCCACCCTGAGTTACACCCCTGGCTGAATCTCCTTCTATAGCTGACTGTTGATGAGCACACAGTTCATCACCTGTAAGAGAGACTTCTCTATAGAATGCTAGAGTTCTCTGTCCATGGCCTACTGTAGTAGAAAGAAACGCTGCAATGAGAATCAGAAGGCCTGAGTTTTAATTCTGATTCCATCAACTACTAGCTCTGTGAACTTAAATTATTTTATCTTTAAGTGTAATAGCTATAAAACAGAGATGGGTAACACTGCTTGATGCCTTCATGTCTTCACCACAGAGTACTATGAGGAACTGGCTATGAAAGAATTTTGTTGGGCTGGCACAGTGGCTCACACCTAGAATTCCAGCACTTTGGCTTAGGTGAGAGGATTGCTTGAGGCCAGGAGTTCGAGACCAGCCTGGACAACATAGTTAGACTTATTCTCTAAAAAAAGTTGAAAAATTAGTCGGGCATGGTGGCATGAGTCTGGAGTCCTAGCTACTTAGGAAGCTAAAGTGTAGGGATTGCTTGCGCCCAGGAGTTCAAGGTTACAGTGAGCTACGATCGTGCCACTGCACTCCAGCCTGAGCGACAGAGTGAGACCCTGCCTCCAAAAAAAACAATTGTTAAATATCATGCAACTGAATGATACTGTTTTCACCTCCTTTGCCACCATCACCACTAACAATAAACCTTTAGTGAGCATGTGCCCCATGGAGGGCTGTACCCTGGGAAAAGAAAAAATACAAAGAAGCTTAAGATACAGTTACCATTGCTCTAGACAGATTAACATGGAAAAGAGTTAATGCTTAATTCTTGCTTATTTAGTTGATGTGAAGATTCCTTAGCAATCTTTCTGCAAGAAATTCCAGATGCTGATTTACCTGTTTCTGTTTGCAAATTTTGTCTCCTACCTGACTCTTCCAGTTGTCTGGAAGGGGCAAGTGGTGGTTGGGACCGCCGTACTTCTCATTGTAGTAGATGTAGGTATTGAGGTCAGGGAAGTTTCGGTTCAGGTCCACTCCATTTGCATTGTTCCTGCCAACCAGATACCCAGATGAGTTTGGGCCCTAGGGGGGAAATGAAAAGATGAAAGATGAAGGTTTCAGACTAAATTCTATATTTGAAGAGCATTATATAGTTATTTTTAGTTATTAGCTTAATCTATCAAATGATTTAGCATTTTCTTACTTAACTTATCCAAAGTCCCAGTGGTGCAGCTTAAGTTTCCCTGCAGACCATGTGCTGGAGGTGGAGATCCCCAGAGAAGCCCTAACAAGAGTGGGTTGTTTCAGGTTAATGGGATCCCCAATTTTCCAATGAACAGCTTCACTGAGGTATAACTTATATACCATAAAATTCACTCATTTTAAGTTTATACTTTAAAGAATTTTAGTGTGCTTATAGAGTTGTATAACTATCATCACAATCTAATTTTAGAACTTTTTTTTTTTTGAGACAGAGTCTCACTCTCTTGCCTAGGCTAGAGTGCCATGGCATCAGCCTAGCTCACAGCAACCTCAAACTCCTGGGCTCAAGCAATCCTTCTGCCTCAGCCTCCTGAGGAGCTGGGGCTACAGGCATGTGCCACCATGCCCAGCTAATTTTTTCTATACATTTTTAGTTGGCCAATTCATTTCTTTCTATTTTTAGTAGAGACAGGGTCTCGCTCTTGCTCAGGCTGGTCTTGAACTCCTGACCTTGAGCAATCTGTCCACCTCGGCCTCCCGGAGTGCTAGGATTACAGGTGTGAACCACCACGCCTGGCCTAGAACATTTTTATCACCCTAAATAGAAACCTCATTTCCATTTGCAGTCACTCCTCCTTTTCACTCCAGCCCCAGGCAGTCATTTCTGTCTCCATTGCTTTGCCCTTTCTGGACATGTCATGTAAGTGGGATCACACATTATGTGTTCTTTTGTGTTTTTTCTTTTCACTGGGCATGTTTTTGAGGTTCATCCATGTTGTAGCATGTATCAGTACTTTATTCCTTTTGATTGCTGAAGAGTTCCATTATATGATTTACCACCTTTTGTTTATCCATTTACCAGTTGATGGACTGTGTTAGTTTCCTAGGGCTGCCGTAACATTTACCACAAACCAGCTGGCTTATAATAACAGAAATTTATTCTCACACAGTTCTAGATGCTAGAAGTCTGAAATCAAGGTGTCAGCAGGGCCATGCTCTCTGAAGTCCCCCTCTTTGTCTCTTTCAGCTTCTGGTGGCTGAAGGCAATCCATGGTGCTCCTTGGCTTGTAGATGCATCACTCTAATTTCTGCTCTTTCACATGGCTTTCTCCCCAGTATAAGCATCTCCATTTATAAATGTCTTTTTTTTAATAAGACACCAGTCATAATGGATTTAGAGCCCACCCTAATCCAGTTTGACATCATCTTAATCAAATCTGCAAAATCCCTCAGTTGGCCCTTTGTATCCATGGGTTCCACACCCATGGATTCAACTAACTGCAGAGCAAAAAATGTAGTTAGGCTTACAATGGTTGGATCTGTATTGAACATATATATTTTTTTCTTGTCCTTCTTCCCTAAACAATACAGCATAACAACTGTTTACATAGCATTTACATTGTATTAGGTATATTAAGTAATCCAGAGATGTTTTAAAGTACAGGAGAGGATGTGTATAGGCTATATACAAATACTATGCCATTTTATATAAAGCACTTGAGCATCCACAGATGTTGGTATCAATGGAGGGTCCTGGAACCAATCCCCAAAACATACTGAGGGATGACTGCATATTTTCAAATAAGGTCACATGCACAGGTTTCAGGAAAATATGAATCTGGGGGAGGATACTATTCAACCCACTGTTCAATGTGGACATTTGGGTTGTTTCCATGTTTTGGCTATTGTGAAGAATGTTGCTCTAAACGTTCACATACAAGTCTTTGTGTGGGCGTATGTCTCATTTCCTTTGGGTAGACCCTTATACATAGGGCTGCTGGATCATAAATTAAGTCTATGTTTAACTTTTTTAGAAACTGCTAACCTGTTTTCCAAAGTGGTTGTACCATGGAAACCCACCCCTCCCATTTTTAAAAAACATTTAGGATCCTTACTTATCTTTCTTCTGAGCAGTATCAACTTTCTGGATCCCTTAATTTCTCTGCTTATACTTCAAATTTTATCATTTATTTGCTCATGTATTCTTTCACTCATTCGGTCATCCATTTAGTCAACCAGCATTTACTTAAGTCCTTCTCTATTCAAAGCTCTCTGATAGACACTGTGGAAAGAGATAAATGAGACATTATTCTAGCCTTCTAGGAATTCATAGTATACATGGGGCGAGAGACAGATAAATACATGAAAATTAAATACATAAAGTGATAGAGATATGTTAAGGGGCTCATGAAAAATCGAAATCCCATTTAATGTTTTGTGTGGCATTGGAGAAGGGAAATAGTGTCCACTGGAGCCCTGAGCGGGTAGAGCCCAAATTGTTGCCTTCTCCTGGAAGTGAATGAATTGATGCTGGGAAGCTAAAACTCACAGATGTACTACTGCTCTCATATTTTTCCTTTTCTTTTTTTTTTTTTCTAACCAATAAGACATGGCAGATCATGTTTTTTTCTGACAAATTCATTATTGTTCTAAGATTTCTTCTTTTCTATGGCATCCCATTTGTATCTTATTTTTAGATTGTGTTGAAAACATTTTTTTAAGTTCTTTGAAGTTGTCTATATCAATTCTGTTCCAGTGGAAAACATTCATATGATTTCTCAGTTCGGTATACACTTCTGTGACATAATGACTTTCTTTATGCTTCCAGGTTTTTTTCACTGCCTGTTCATTCATATCAAGGTAGCTCTTGAACATTAACTGCTACGGGCTTCATCAGTTGATTTACCAGGCGTGCTGGGCAATGGTTAGGCTGGCAGGAAGGGGCTTCCCCTAACAGAAGGTTCCCATAAATAGGGTTGGTGATGTATTGGTTTCCTATTACTGCTTTAACAAATTATCACAAACTTAGTGGCTTAAAACAGCACGAGTTTATTATCCTATAGTTTTGGAGGTCAGAAGACTGAAACAGGTCTCAGGGACTAAAAGCAAGGTGTCCATGGGGTTGTATTCCTTCCAAGGGCTCTAGGGGAATATGTTTCCTGATTTTTCCAGCTTCTAGAGGCCATCCACATTCCTTGGCTTGTGGTCCTTTCTTCCATTTTCAAAGCCAGCAGTGTAACATCTTCAAATCTCACTAACTCTGACCTTTGGCCTCCCTCTTCCACATTTAAAGAACCCTTGTGATTGATCACACTGGACCCACCCAAATAATACAGGATATTTTAAGGTCAACTGATTAGCAACATTGACTCCATCTGCAACTTTAATTTCCTCTGGACAAACAACATATCATATTCATAAGTTCTGGAGATTAGTACATGGTCATACTTGAGTGGCCATTATTCTGCCTACCTACAAGTGGCTTTAAAGTCTGGTGGTCAGGCAGGTGTCCCCTGCACAGCCATGCAGACATGTTTCTTCTGGGCATGGCAAGTAGCTTTGGGAGTCTGAGAACTTTTTTTTTTTTTTTTTTTTGAGACAGAGTCTCACTTTGTTGCCCAGGCTAGAGTGAGTGCCGTGGCATCAGCCTAGCTCACAGCAACCTCAAACTCCTGGGCTTAAGCAATCCTACTGCCTCAGCCTCCCGAGTAGCTGAGACTACAGGCATGCGCCACCATGCCCGGCTAATTTTTTCTCTATATATTAGCTGGCCAATTAATTTCTTTCTATTTATAATAGAGACGGGGTCTTGCTCAGGCTGGTTTCAAACTCCTGACCTCGAGCGATCCGCCCACCTCGGCCTCCCAGAGTGCTAGGATTATAGGCGTGAGCCACCGTGCCCGGCCGGGAGTCTGAGAACTTGATGGGTCCTCTATTGGGTTCAGTTCAAGATCTGCTCCCTCTGAGTAAGAGCACAGCAGGTGAGTAGAGGTGACCAGCTTCCCAGAGATGGTCCTAAGGTTGGGTGGGTGGGCTGGGCTTTCTCCACTCCCCCAAACTCCATATATTGCCAAGGATGTGGGCAAGAGTGAGCTGGTTCTCAGCTGCCCCACTGCAATACGGGAAAGGGCTAACAGAAGCAAGGAAGACAGGCTGGGATTCAGCCCTGCACCTCTTTCTAATTTTCCTGCTCTTTGAAAACCTGTGATTCTGATACACAGTCACAAAGAAGAACCATTGGTTTAAAGTTAGGTACATTTAATTTTTTTTTTTTTGAGAGAGGGTCTCGCTTTGTTGCCCAGGCTAGAGTGCCGTGGCGCCAGCCTAGCTCACAGCAACCTCAAACTCCTGGGCTCAAGCGATCCTTCTGCTTCAGCCTCCTGAGGAGCTGGGACTACAGGCATGTGCCACCATGCCTGTCTAATTTTTTCTATATATTTTTGGTTGGCCAATTAATTAATTATTATTTTTTTTTAAGTAGAGATGGGGGTCTCGCTTTTGCTCAAGCTGGTTTCAAACTCCTGACCTTGAGCAATCCGCCCGCCTCAGCCTCCCAGAGTGCTAGGATTACATGCATGAGCCACCGCACCTGGCTGAAATTTTGAATTTATGTTAAGAAATAAAGTAAAAAGCCCACAGACATTTTTTCTTATCTGTCCCATTGCAATATAACTCTGGAATAAAGAATGGAAAGACTGAATACTATGCTAGTGGAGGAAAAACCCTACGGAAATAAGACAAAGTATGAAGAATCTGGAATTAGCCCCTTGTGCCTTCATTCCATGGAAAGCTGTTCTCCCACAAATGCAAATGAAAACGTGGTCTGGAGGGGAGGAGGGTGTTTAGGGTATGAAGCTGAAAGCTCAAGAAAGGAGGCATATTTTGCAATATCCTTTGCAATATCCCATCTGTTTAGTATTTTCCAGTTTACACAGTGTGTCACAGACAGCGCCACATTGATCCTCACGATAAAACCCTGAGGTCAGCTGGAAAGTGGTTGCGGGAACAGTGGCTCAGAGACAGCCCACATTTATTGCCTAAGGTGCCACAGAACCGAACCCCAATCTTCATCCTTTTTTATGTTTCTGTTGGCATTCTTCCCCCTCTCTCGGCCATTTTATCTTTTATTTTTGATACATTTTTGACTTACATTTACAGTAGGACAGAGAGAGCATCTTGTCTACTGGCTTTTACTTTATTTCCTGAGATGGCCCTGTTCCCTCCACGGCATATGTCCCCAGGACGACAGTACCTTGGCGGCCGCCACCTCGTAGCCGTCGGGGTTCATGGACGGCAGGACGTGGATGCGCGTGTCCTGCACCAGCCGCGCGACGCGCCGGTTCCCGTTGCGGAACTCCTCGCACAGGAACTCGCACAGCTGCAGCAGCAGCTCGCGGCCCAGCACCTCGTTGCCGTGCATGTTCCCCACGTACTTGACTTCCGGTTCCACTGCAAGCGAGAGATGCACGTGCAGCAAGAGAAAAGATGGGGAAGCTTGGAAGTGCCACTGACACCTAACCTTGCAAAGGGACCTTTCTCCTCCTTTTTGAAGACTATAAGAAAATTTCACTGGGTCTTCGAAAGATCCCTGAGCCCCTTCCTAACCAATTGCAATTACAAAAGTTACAAAAATTCATGCCAGGCACAATAGTGAGTACTATTTATTGGACCCCCACGGTGTACTAGGCATTTATGTTCATTACTGTTAATCGTCACGGAAACCTGTAAAGTGGGCATGACTAGCCTCGAGGTGAGGGTTCGAGGAACAGAGGAGGCTAAGTAACTTACCTGAGGTTGCCTCGCTAATGACTGATGCGCACCACGCCCAGGCGGCACGTTCCATCCGTTTACAGCGCAGGCTGCTTCTCAGAGACAAACCTTCCAGGATAAGGATGGTTCCTCCCAAAAACCTGCTATCATCATGTGCTCTAGGTTATAGCTCAACAGTTGCTAATCATCCCAGTGGAAAACTTAACTTTCTTGGCCCTTAGGAAACTAAAATCTGCCCTTCACATCTGAGGAGGACAAGTCTCAAAGCACAGAACAGGGAAGCCACTGTGTCTGACACCTTGGACTTCTCTCCTGCCACCTCAACTGGCTACTGGAGGTGAGATCTGAGGATCTTAAAAGAGCCTCTGGAATCACTTAAAGAAAATCATTCTTGTCCCCCTTTTAAAAGGAAGGAGATAACCTGGAATTTGTCATGCTAAAAAATAAAAAAATAATGAAAATAAATAAATAAAAGGAAGGAGAAAAGCTCTTGCCAAGTGTTTTCTTTTCCACCTAACTCTGACTCTCCACCCTTCATCCCACCTCCCCACTTCTAGGCCCAGTTCAAATGTCATTTACTCTGTGAAGCCATCTTGGGTTCTCCTTGCCAGCAGTGAGCTTGCTTCCGGCTTCCTAGCTTTCACCTATCTTTGCACATGTTCTATTTCCTTGACTGGCCCTGGCGTTAGCAATGCATATACTTTTTAATCTTATTTAGGACACACTCTATTGTTACATATTTTAATCTACCTACAGCAATCTTTTCCAAAGGAATGCTTGTAACCCACAATGATCATGTGGTCAATTTTCCATAATGCGTATTCTTTCATCTTAGTGTACTTCTTTAATCTTAGAGTATGTCTTTCTTACTTTACTTGGATTTAAAATTTCCTTTCTTTTAGGAAAGGATGGGGACGGTAGATGGAAGATAGTTATACTGCCATATACTGGCATATACTTTTCAGTAAAACAAAATTTGGAAAATATGTTTGTTTTCTCTAATCTTTCTTATTAAATTAAAAAAAAAAACCTTCTCTATGAAATCCAAAAGTCTGGGAACCTCTGCCCTATAGAACCTAGCACAGTGTCACACACTTAGTAGGTGTTCGGTATCAAATTCTTTGGCACTACTTTCAATATATCCAGAATACAACCACTTCTCATAATAACCACTGCTATCATTTGGTTCAAGCCCCTGCACCCTCATGCCTGGATTATTGCAGTAAATCTTCCACTTTCTGTCTCTGCATCTGCCCAGCCCCATTAAAGTCTGTTCTCCTGAGTCAGGGATTGGCAAAAATTTTTCTGTAAAGGTCTAGATAGTAAATCCCTTATGCTTTGTGGGCTATATTGTCTCTGTCACAGATACTCAACTCTTCCATCGAAAGCAACTACAGGCAAAACAAAGTGAATGGGCACGACTACATTCCAATAAAACTTCATCTACCAAAACAGGTGGCTGGCCTGTGGGCTATAGTCTGCTAACCCCTGTTCTAAATGATCTTTTAAAAATTTAAGTCAGGCCGGGCGCGGTGGCTCACGCCTGTAATCCTAGCACTCTGGGAGGCCGAGGCGGGCGGATTGCTCAAGGTCAGGAGTTCAAAACCAGCCTGAGCGAGACCCCGTCTCTACCATAAAAATAGAAAGAAATTAATTGGCCAACTAATATATATAATATAAAAAAAAATCAGCCGGGCATGGTGGCTCGTGCCTGTAGTCCCAGCTACTCGGGAGGCTGAGGCAGGAGGATCGCTTGAGCCCAGGAGTTTGAGGTTGCTGTGAGCTAGGCTGACGCCACGGCACTCACTCTAGCCTAGGCAAGAAAGTGAGACTCTGTCTCAAAAAAAAAAAAAAAAAAAAAAATTTAAGTCAGATCATCCCTCTTCTGCTTAAAACTCTCCAATGGCTTCTCACTTTACTCAAAAGTAAAAGCCCAGGTCTTTACCAAGGCCTATAGGGCCCTGCAGGATCTACTGTTCCCAGGGTCCCCAGTCACATGGCTCTGACCTTGTCTCTGGCTCTCCCATTGTTCACTCTGCTGGAGCCACCGTGGCCCCTTGCTGCTCCTCACATGTGCCAAGCACGTTTCGGCTCCTGGAGCTCTGTGTTTGCCCTTTCCTCTGCTTGCCATCTTTCCCTCCCCTACACCAGCACAGCATGCTGATCCTTCAGATCTCTGCTCCGAAACCATCTCAGTGGAGAGCCTTTCATCAGTGACCTGCCTGCCCCTGGCCTCCACGTTTTCCCTATGGCATCTCTATTTTGTTGTCCTAATTTAGTTTTCTCTATGGTATTTATTCCATCTGACATAATATGCATTCACTTAGTTGTCCATTTATTGGCAGTCTTACCCCACTAGAATCCAGGCCCATGAGGGCAGGGTCTTTGTTTTATTCTCTGCTGTACTTCCAGAGTCTACAAAAGTGCTTGCATATTGCGTAGGTGATGAGTATTTGTGGAATGAATGAATGAAAGGAATGAATGGGTGAACAGCTAAAGTTATAGGGCTTCAGAGAAAAGAGGGGTCAGTGAGGCCTACAGTTAAATGAAAAAGCTTTAAGGATGACCTTGAATGCTAGAAAGTACAGGAGCACCAAGAAGGGAGATATGGAGTTGGGGGCTAACCCCATAATCTGCATTAACATCTGCAAGCTTCCACAATGGATGTACGATGTGATTAGAAGCAGGCTTTTTGCTGTGCAAGGGCAGCTTCAATGCAAGGCAATTATTCCCGTTAACCACATAACTTTCTTTGAGCCTCCTCTTTGTAATTTTCTGAAGTTGCCATGGCCAGTCCGTTGGGTGCGAAGTTTTTAAAGCAGGAGAGTGAGATTATATCAGTATTTAGGAAAATTATTCAGGCATCTGTGTGCCAAATGGAAGGTTCAAAGAGTGGCAGTTAGGAGTCAGGAGACCAGTTAGGAATTCAGTGCAATAATCTGGGTGGGCTGTGAAAGAGTCTAGGCTAGGGTTGGGGGTGTGAAAGTGGAGAGGTAAAGAGAGATTGAAGTTGACAATTTGAGGGTTAAACTGACTTAACTTGGAACTCTTGACCTTGAGCAATCCGCCCACCTCAGCCTCCCAGAGTGTTAGGATTACAGGCGTGAGCCACTGCGCTCGGCCAAAACTGACTTAACTTGAATATCAGTTCAGTTGTTATAAGTAAAGCAGTGAAAAAGTAGGGACAACTTAGAGGTCCATCAATACACGAACAGTGACCAGGTGTGATGGTTCACGCCTGTAATCCTAGCACTCTAGGAGGCCAAGGCAGGCAGATCGCTCAAGGTCAGGAGTTTGAAACCAGCCTGAGCAAGAGCAAAAGACCCCGTCTCTACTAAAAATAGAAATAAATTAATTGGCCAACTAAAAATATATAGAAAAAATTAGCTGGGCATGGTGGCGCATGCCTGTAGTCCCAGCTATTCAGGAGACTGAGGCAGGAGGATCACTTGACTCCAGGAGTTTGAGGTTGCTGTGAGCTAGGCTGACACCACGGCACTCTAGCCTGGGTAACAGAGTGAGACTCTGTCTCAAAAATAAATGAATAAATAAAAATATAGGAACAGTTAAATACAATCATGCAGTGAGATATTATGTAGCCAAAAAATGAAGATGTAAATCTACATTTACAGACAGATGCTATTGAAAACAGACTATGAAATGAAAAGAGCAGCTATAGTATGATCCCATATTTATAAAAGCAATTATATGTGTTTATGTGAGGGGGTTTAAATATGCATAGAAAAAAGTCTGGAAGGTTATACATCAATATGCTAACAACGGTTGTCTGTGAGTGGTGGGATTATGTGAGTTTTATTATTATTTATTATCTAATTTCTAACTTTTAATCCAAACATGGATTGCATTTATAATAGAAACAAATTAACCAAAAAGAATCCAGTAAATAAAACTAATACAACAGCCTCCACCTTTCTCTAGGATATCACACCGTCATTCCCCGAAGAGATATCTCTAAATACTTCTAAGTTTCCTGGCACAACGAGAAGAGCTCATTGTTTCTGCTTATGTCTCCAGAGCCATCAGATCATGAAAGAACTAATATTAAGGTGAAAAAAAGAGAAATGGAGAGAAGGAAGGGGGATGGGACCTGAGCAGGGAGGAACACTCACCTTTTACCATGAAGGTTTGAGCAAACAGAACCTGGCGCCTGAATTGGGCCTGCAGCTGCTCTGAAGGGCAGTCTGAGAGCTAAGAGAGAAACACTTAGCCCAGGCCGAGAAAGAGGTAAACTATAGAGGTGGAGGGTTGCTCAGACCTCCCAAGAAACGACCCCAATAACTGGATTTGTCGGAGGAACGAGTCCTGCCCCACACACCCCAGCAGCTGCTCAGGACTTACAGGGCTCGTGGAATCCAGGGTAGTCACTGATCTCCAGCACGTAGAGGTGTCTCCCCTGCACGCTGCGCCCGATGCTGTAGACCCGCGTGATTTGGGGGCATTCGTTGTGCACCTTGTATAGCGTGCGCACAAGGTCATCATAGCGGTGGTGGCGAAAGGTTACCGGGGCAACCAACTTGAAGAGAAGGAGGTGGAGGAAGACTGAGAGCAGCTCTGACATCTTGCTGGGCTTGTTGAAAGAGAGCCACTGAAGGGCACTCCACCTCTCCAGACAGCCTGGCCTCTTCACCAGCCAGGAAATCCCAGGGGGCGAGAACCTGCTCTGCCTGGTCTCCCGCCAGTAAACACCAGTGTGACAGAGCCTGGAAGGAAGTTCACAACTGTCTGTCCCACGCTGGAAATTATTTATGTAGCTCTGGAATAGTCATTCGTGTCTCCTCTCTCATTTCTCTTCCTCTCCCAACCAAGGAAAACCTTTGGAAAGGTTTTTGCATTTCACGAATTCTGGTTTACTGGTTAACTGAACTGTAAACAAGCTTGAATAAGTAGCTTATTTTAACCCTTCGATTACCGGAGAGTTTTAAGCAAATTGGCCTGCATCTGTTCCTTTTATTACAACTTATGAAAAGAGGTCCCTGGCTCTTTTGATCCATTCCACGTGCTGGGGCCAGACTGTCTTTTGGAAACATGGCTCTATCTTGATCTTCTTTCCCTCAAAAATCTTTCAACAGATATTATTAAGAAAATGAAAAAAATAAGCCTCAGACTGGGCGGAAATAATTAGAAATCACATATCAGATAATATATCCATAATACCTAAAGAACCTTTACAACATGATAAGACAACCCAATTAAAAAAGTGGGCAAAAGATTTGAATAGACATTTAAAAATGGGTAAAAGATATGAATAGACATTTCACCAAAGTAGATATAGGAATGGCTAGTAAAGCACATTTAAAGATGTTCAACATCATTAGTCATGAAGGAAAGGCAGATTAAAACCATGAGATATCACTTTACCTCTACTAGCATGGCTATAATAAAAAAGATCAACAATACAAGTCTTGGTGAGAATAGGGAGAAACTGGAACACTCATATATTGTTTATGGGAATGTAAAATGGTACAACAACTTTGGAAAAAAGTTTGGCAGTTTTTTAAAAGGTTAAATATATACCTACTATATAACAGAGCAATTTCACTCCTAGGTATCTACCCAAGAGAAATGGAACATACATCCACACACAAAACGTGTACATGAATGTCCATAGCAAGTATCGTTTACAATAGACAAAAAGTGGAAACAACCCACATGTCCATTAACTGCTAAATGGATAAATAAAATATGGTATATCCATATAATGGAATATTATTTGACAATAAAAAGGAGCTAAGTACTGATACATTGTACATGGGTACTATGTCCAGTGAAAGAAGCCAGACCCAAAAGACGACATATTGTGTAACTTACTTCATATGAACTGTTTAGAAAAGGCAAATATATAGAGACAGAAAGTAGATTAGAGGTTGCCTAGGACTGGGAGTGGAAATGTGGAGTATAACTATAAATGGACACAAAATTTCTTTTTAGGGTGATATAGAAATGTTCTAAAATTAGAAGTGGTGATGGTGATGGTTATACAACTCTGTAAATATACTAAAATTCTTTGAATTCCATGCTTAAAACAGGTGAATTTTATGGTATGCAAATTATATCTCAATACAGCCATTTCAAAAAGGAAATAAAAGCAATTAAGTAGAGCCCCCAAAGAATTACACATAAATTTACCATACAACCCAACTATTTCATTCCTGGGTACCTATCCAGTAGAACAAAGACTTGCACACAAACATGTTCATAGCACATTATTCATAATAGCCAAAAAGTGGAAACTACCCAAATGTCTATTGACTGGTGAAGAGATAAATGAAACGTGGCATATTCATACCACTGATGCTATCCAGCAATAAAGAGGAATAAATACTAGCACATGCTACAATGTGGATGGACTTCAAACACACTATGCTAAGTGAAAGCAGCCAGACATGAAAAAAAATCACGTATTGTATATGATTCCATTTATATGAAATGAACTACAAAGTAAATCTACAGAGACAGAAACTAAAACAGTGTTTGCCTGGGTTTGGGGATAGGACTTAACTGTAAACGGGCATGAGGGATCTTACTGGAGTCATGGATGTTCTGACACTAGATGATAGTGATGGCTGCACAACTTGGGAAATTTACTATTAATAAAAATAATTTAATTGTAAACTTTAAAGGGGTGAATTTTGTGGCATGTAAATTACACCTCAATAATGCTGTTTTTAAAAGAACCAAAGCTTCAATGGATCTTTAATGCACTATAGTATAGAATTAAAATGACTCAGATGCCCTTCACGTCCTTCCTACGAGGCCCATTTGTGCCTTGTCATCCTGCCCCTCACTCCAGTGCAGCCCTGTCGCTCTGTCTACTGTCTTCAGAACATGCTCTCAGTGCTGCCCTCCTGCTTTTGTCCATGCTGTTTCCCTAGGCAGCTCAACCCAGCTCTGAATCTTGGGTCTTCTTCACCACCCCTTGCAGTTGCTGCGACAGTCAGTCTTTGCATCTCCAGTTCTTCTCCCTGTGCCTCTTGTGCTGGGCATCAGGTGTCGGATGGAGTGCAGCCCTGCTGGCACCTATTCCTGCCTCCAGGATGATCTTCAGCCTCTAGCACAGAGCTGGGCACAGGTGCTCAATGTTTGTTGAATGAATGAATGAATGAATGAATGGAGTAGATGAACCCATTATTGACTTCCTCCTTGCATCCTACTGCTCTGTCTTTAGCAAATGTTCCCTAGAAAATCCTATGCTTTTTATAACCAGTCAGTTATTCCCTCTTGGATATATTGGGTGAGCACTATAAGCCAGGCCAGTCTGGCTCACAGACAGTCCAGGGGGTTGGCCCAAGATAAGTACTAAATTGGCAGTACTGATAGAACCGTCACCTATACCCACTACTAAAATCTCATGATTTCTTGAGGTAATCCTGTCTCCCCAGGTGGTGAAGGCAGGAATCGAGAGAGACAGCTGAGAGGGCATCATTAAGGCTGTCACACATTAAGCCCTTGATCTAGGACAATATCTATGGTCACTACTGAGGGCTTGGCTTGTGACTCCAGATAACCCCCAACTGTTTCTCTGTAGGAAGAATGCCCATTTTTCTGGCAAATGTGTCTATGGTTCTTTATGGAGACCTTGCTCATGCTAAACAGATGGATCCCATTCTCTAAGAGAGGGATGCCCCTCCCTACCTGTTTGCACTGTGGGGTCTTGTAATCAGAGAAAACCCTCCGTAAACAGGAAATATCAGGGCTGAGGTTGGGATGCCTGCCCTGGAATTCCACATAGAGTACCAGAGTGAACGCCCTGAAGCCAGAGGGCATACAAAGCCCCTCAAAGCAACTAGGAGTAAAAGGTGCATGGGCTTGAGTGTCTGAGGGATATTATTTTTAATCCAAGTACACAACCTTTCTTAGGCCACTTGACCTTGGGCAAGTGACTTAACTTTTCTAAACTTCAGTTAGGAGGAAATACATCTCCTCCCTCATGGGTTGTTGGGTGGATCAAATAAGATGATGTATGTACAGCCTTTGCACAGTGCCTGGCACATAGTAAGGGCTCAGTAAATATTACTCATAGTAGCAATTGTAGCAGCAACATCATTAAGCATCTACTCTGTACTAGAGACCATGCTAGGTTATGGGAATTCAATTCATTCATTTAACAACTACATATAAAACCTTTACTCCTAAAGGCCAAAGGCTTTGCATATAATATCCTTTTTGATCTAGAACAAAACCAACAAAGATCCTGTGCATGTATGTGGTGCTTATATTCTAGCAAAGACACAAGCACCAAAGGGCAGTCTCTCTCCTCAAAGACACAGACAAGCAAACACAATGCTGAGGGAGGAGTGATGGGTGTAACCATGTGGGATTATCACACAGGTTCACCTAACCTAGTTTTGGGGGGTCAGGGAGGGCTTGCTGGAGGATAGTGGGAGTTGAACCGGATGATTTCTAGTGTCCTTTCTCCCCCTGTGGTAGGCATAGTAATGGCCCTCCCAGAGGTGTCCACGTTCTAATCCCTGGAACCTGTGAAATGTTACATTACCTGGCAAGGGGGAATGAAGTTTGCTGATAAAATTAAAGTTGCTAATAAGCTGGTCTTGACATGAAGAGATCATTCTGGATTACCCAGACGGGCCCTATGCAATCACAAGTGTCCTTGTGCGTGGAGAAGGAGGCAGGAGAGTCAGAGTCAGAGCAATGATATACAAGAAAGACTCGACCAGCCACTGCTGCCGTGAAGATGCAGGAAGAGGGGTCACTGGTGGAGGACCGTGAGCACCCTCTAACTGCTGTGAAAGGCCTCAGAAAGGAATGCAGTTCTGCCAGCACCTTGATTTCAGTCCAGTGACACCCATGTCAGACTTCTGATCTCTAAAACTTTAAGATAACAAATTTATGTAGTTTTAAGCCACCAGCTTTGTACTCATTTTTTACCATAGCAATCAGAAAGGAAGACACTCACAAATACCTTAAGTCTGGGGCTCTCTGGGGAGGCTTGAGCTGAAAGCTTAATTGCCTGACTTCCTCCCAGGGTCTGGACTGCAGTCTTGGGAAGCCAGCCCTGCAGATGGCTGTGTAGGCCTAGATCAAAGGGCACTCCCAGAGTTCTCCTGGTTTCTTTTCTTCACCCTAATTTTATTTTTTTTAATTTAATTTTATTTTTGAGACAGAGTCTCACTCCGTTGCCCAGGCTAGAGTGCCGTGGCATCAGCCTAGCTCACAGCAACCTCAAACTCCTGGGCTCAAGCAATCCTCCTGCCTCAGCCTCCCAAGTAGCTGGGACTACAGGCATGTGCCACCATGCCCAGCCAATTAATTTCTTTCTATTTTTAGTAGAGGCAGGGGGAGGAGGGGTGTCTCTCTCTTGCTTAGGCTGGTTTTGAACTCCCGACCTTGAGCAATCGGCCCATCTTGGCCTCCCAGAGTGCTGGGATTATAGGCGTGAGCCACCTCGCCTGGCCTCTTCACCCTAATTTTAGGCAGTTCCTTCTTTCTAGGTTCTCAGTGTCCTCACAGCTGTCCCTGCCTAGACCAACACTTCTCTACTCTACCTTAGGCAAATATCAATCATGCTTTACAATTCTATGTTGCCTTATAAAGTATCAGCTACTTCCTTATTTATACCTCAGCAGCCCAGGGAGGAAGGCACTGTCATTCCATTTTAGAGGAGACATTTCGCAGACTCACATAACTAGTTAAGTAGTGGAGGAGGGCCTGGACTCTATGCCCTCTGGCACAGTTAGCTCGATACCCTACTCGACTCGTTCCAGTGGGTACACATATGGAACAAACCAGAGAAATGTGAGCAAAGAGAGTACAGTAAAAATTGAACAGTGTTGGGAGGAGGAGGAAGGATACTCAATCTCAAGTGGAGAGGTGGGGGCAATCGTCCTTTTTCCTTCTATCACTGTTCCCTAGACCCTAGACAGAGGAGAGAGGAGGATGGGAAAGGTAGAGAGTGAGAGTGAGCGCAGCCCAGGTTAGGCAAATGAACCAACTTGCCCAACCCAGACCTCCGGTTACCCTAGTTTTACAATTTCTTTCTGTGTATCCTACAGCAGTAATTTTGCAGAGCAGCCTTGCTGTAATTTAATCCTGCTCAAGAATGCCAGTTGACTGGACCTATAACCAAACCAAGAGTTCAGCTCAATTCAAATCACCAGTCATTCTTTGAGTGTGACGAAAGTGTAGAGCAGAGGGAACCTGGCCAAGCCTAGGGAGTCAGTCCTCGAGCAGACCAAGCCCTTTTCAGTTCTCTTTCCCGTGCATCTCACACTTCCTAGCCCAGCGCAGTGATCAATGGCACTGAGAGATCTTCCCGAATCATCCCGTCTAAAGAGACCTCCCCTGGTTCTGCCCAGTCTCCTCATCCCGCTTGTTTCCAACAGGATGTTAGACAGTCTGTAAGTACTTGTTTATTTGTCTCCTTGTTTCCTCATTTATAGGCTGTCTGTCCCAATAGAAGAGAAGCTCAAGGAAGGCCAAGACTAAATTATCTGCTCACCACTTAATCCGAGTACAGTGTACTGAATAAATTAAAATACAAATGATGTTACGTATGAACTGAGATCTGAGATCTGAGTGAGGAGATGTTAACCAGATGCAGGTGCAGGGAGGAGTGGGGGTGGAGCGGGGGCAGTTTGTGAGAGGGAAGAGTGTGTTGGTCCCTCCTGATTTCACCCTGACCTGCTAGAGTTGGCCCAGGTCTGTCCTTGAATTTCTTCTCTTTTCATGCACCTCCTCCCTGATGATCACCTACAAATCCCACTATAGCTGATAACTCTCGAAAGCCTCTATCTTGCTTCTACTTCTCTGAGTTACAGAACTTACGTCCCACCACCTACCTCCCATCGCTGCTAGATCTCCAGCAGGCACCCAGGCCCAACGCCACACACCCGCCTCCTGTCCCCGGGGTCGGGGTCGCAGAGTCCGACAGGGACAAACTGCATCCTATTTACATATGTGAGAACCGCTAAAATTTAAATGATTTACCCAGATCACATAGTTTTCAATTGGCAAATGTGGAGGCTAAACTGGCTTTCCGACTCCAAAGTCTGAGACCTTTCTACGTCACGGTAATGCCTCCTTCATCTCTGCCTGTATATGTTGTGAAAACTGCCTCCCATCTGGTCTCATTCTTCCTGCTATCTGAAAAATAGTTCTTAAAAAATGAATTCATAGGCTTGTGTCAAAATGAAATACCTTCGTTGTAAAAATGCAGATAACATAGACAAGTACAAAGAGAAACATAAAATATTATCCCTTACTCTGTCATCTGGGAATAACCACTGATATCAATTGGTGAATATTAATCTTATAAGGATACTGTTAATATTTGCTGCTTCTCTCCTTTGCTTCCCCAAATTAGCAAATATTACCACAATTAATGCAATTTCTTAGGCCAAAACTTAGGACCCATCCACAATCCTTTTCTCTCTCTCTCTCTCTCTCTCTCTCTTTTTTTTAGAGAGAGTCTCATCTCCACCCTGGCTACAGTGTAGTGGCGTCATCACAGCTGACTGCAACCTCAAACTCCTGGGCCCAAGCAATCCTCCTGCTTCAACCTCTTGAGTAGCTGGGACTACAGGCATGCATTACCAAGCTCAGTTAATTTTTCTATTTTTTGTACAGATAGGATTTAGCTATATTGCCCAGGGTGGCCTCAAGTGACACTCCCATCTCAGCCTTCCAAAGTGCTAGGATTACAGGTGTGAGTGATGGGGCCTGGCCCACAATCCTTCTCTGTATCTCAAGCCCCATATCTGCAAGTTATACTGACTCTGCTTGGAAATACATTGGAATCTGACAACTTCTCCCAGCTTGACCCCTGTCTTCATAGTCTATGCCACTGTATATTTCTTGTTTGGATAATGACCATAGCCTTCTGAATATTCCCTATTTCCATTTTTGCCCCATCAGTTTTATTCTCTACAAAGTGTCTAAAAACACATAAATCAGCCTGGGTGCAGTGGCTTACACCTGTAATCCTAGCACTCTGGGAGGCTGAGGCCGGAGGATCGCTTGAGGTCAGGAGTTCGAGACCAGCCTGAACAAGAGGGAGACCCCGTCCCTACTAAAAATAGATAAAATTAGCTGGGCCTGGTAGTGTGTGCCTGTAGTCCCAGCTACTCAGGAGGCTGAAGCAGGAGAATTGCTTGAGCCCAGGAGTTTGAGGTTTCAGGGAGCTGTGATGATGCCACTGCACTCTAGCCAGGGTGACAAAGTGATAGTCTGTCTCAAAAAAAAAAGATGAAAAAGGAAAAAAAACAAAAAACAAATTCTTTTCCTACTCAAAGTATTTCAGTGAGTTCTCACCATACTTAGAATAAAAAATTCTTACAATGACATAAAAGTCTAGTAAATACCAGTCACAATGTCCTTCTTTCTATTCCTTGAACATATCAAACTCATTTCTGCCCCAGGGTCTTTACACTTGCCATTTTCTCTGCCAGAAATGCTCTTCTCAATGTTTTCATGGCTTTTCCATTTCCATCACTTAAGTCCATGCTCAAATACCACCACCTTCAAGTGGCTGGCCCTGACCGCCCTCTCAAAACCAGTCCCCAAATGCTACCCCTTATTATTCTCTTCCCATTAACTTCTTTTTCATAACACTTACCATTACCAGAATGCATACTATATAATTATTTGTTTCTCTTTTCTCTGTCTGTGTCCCTCACTAAAATAAATGTAAGTTGCATGGAAGCAAGGATTACTGTTTGTTTTATCCACCCCTCTGACCCAGTGCTTAGAACAATACCTTGCCCATACTAGATCCTCGATAAATGCTTTAAAAGGATTAATGACACATGTTACAACATGGATGAACCTTGAAAACATTACACTAAGTGAAAGAAGCAAGACACAAAAGACCACTTAGTGTATGATGTTACTTATGTGAAATGCTCAGCATAGGCAAATCTATAGAGACAGAAAGTAGATTAGTGGTTGCCTAGGGCTAGGGCATTGGGAGGTTTGGGGAATGATGGGTTAGGGGCACAGAGTTCCTTTTTTGGGGTGATAAAATTATTTAAAATAGTGGTGATATTGCATAACTGTGAATATACTACAAGCCATCAAGTGGTACACTTTAAATGGGTGAATTTTGTGGCATGTGAATTACACATTTCAATAAAGCTGTTTAAAAAAGGGCAAACTTTCCAGTTTCACATACCACTTCCACTTACATCCCATAGACTAGAACTTACAGCCTTGCCTATGTGCAAGGAAAGCAGACAATATAGTTCTTTATCCAAGACAACCATGTGCCCAGCTAAAAATCAGAGGTTTATTATGATAGAATGACATTGCAGAACACTGGCATCTCTGCCCACCCTTAGTGAGACCGTAGAGCATGTGAGTTCACCCACAAGGATCACTGGACGGACTTCTCAAGAACATGACACTTAATTTTAGGGAAACTGATCTCTTTCCCAGGGATGTGTTGGTTCTATGTCCTTACATATTTTGGATCAAAAATCACTTCATTTGGCAGTCATTCTTCACAGTTTTGTTTTTACAACTTTTTTCCTTGTTCAATTGAAAGTGGAAGTTTCTTTTATATTTTTCACTTATTTTGCTTTCAGTTGGTTTCAAGAGTTGGAAGTGGATTCAAAATGCCCTTTCCCACTATCTGTAACTTGAATTTGCCAGAATAAGTATTCTTGAACATATTTTCTTCTAAACTTAGCCCTGTACAATCCTTTGGGAGTTTCCTCTACTTTTTGCATCTAACCCAACCTCCAGGGCTGGATGTTCAATGCTGTCTACAAACTGCTCACTCCTCCTCTCGAGACAAACTCCCCTCACCATCCCCCTCCCCCACCCCACCCTATCTGCTCCAGTCACGCATCACATTTCTTTTTTTTTTTTGGAGACAGAGTCTCACTCTCTTGCCTGGGCTACTGTGCCGTGGCGTGGTGTCAGCCTTGCTCACAGCAACCTCAAACTCCTGGGCTCAAGCGATCTTCCTGCCTCAGCCTCCCAAGTAGCTGGGACTACAGGCATGCGCCACCATGCCTGGTTAATTTTTTCTATATATTTTTAGTTGGCCAATTAATTTCTATTTTTAGTAGAGACGGGGGTCTCGCTCTTGCTCAGGCTGGTCTCGAACTCCTGAGCTCAAGCAATCCGCCCGCCTCGGCTTCCTAGAGTGCTAGGATTACAGGTGTGAGCCACCACACCCGGCCACATCTCACATTTTGATAAAAGTTTCATATAAACTGTAGAGTCCTGTGCATCTGGTAGTTGTATTTCTTATCTTCTTATTGCTTTGGCTTTACCCCTTTGCCTGTCCCTTAGGGACAGCAAATGCAACCTGACTGAGTCTAAATGCAGTGTCTCTCCTCACCCCCCAGCCCCATAGCTGCTCCTCTTGGGAAATGGCACCACCTGTTGCCCAAGTCAAAAAACTGTGGGAGCCATTCTAACTAAGTGCTTCCTTCTCACTCCTGTCAAACCAAACCTTTACTTATTCAGTGTTCTGCTTGATCCTCACAGCTGGCCCTCGCTTGTCCCCTCTGCTGCTGCCACCTCAGTCTGCTCTGTCCGTCCTGCCTGGATCACTGCAACAGCCTCCCATCGGTCTTCCTGCCCGGGATTCCGCCCCCTGCCACTGCACATGCCACACTGCCACCACTGGGATCTTTCTTCAATGCAAACCACATCTTGTCTCCTCTTGCCTCTCCCTTCACTGTTTAGCTCATTTAATTGGTTCTCCCTTCTCCTCGGTTAAGTCCAAACTTCTTTACACGGCAAAGGCCCTCCAGGCCCTTAAGTCTCCGGCCTCCCCAGCATCAGATCTCCTCCTCACCGGCGCACTCCCTCCTCCTAGCCACACCCAGCCACCTGCAATTTTTCAAAAGCCTCTGAGTGTTTGAACATCTTCTCTCCCTCTGTTTGGAAAAGTTAGTTGATTCATAGTTGTGTTTCAAACATAAGTTCAAGCATCATTGTCTCTAAACCTTTCCGATCTCTTTCCCCTGGTCTGATTTCAGTGTCCTTCCTTTGTGTTTCTGTAAAATTCTGTGCATTCTGTGCAACTTCTCCACAAATGTTACATTGTGCTATAATTGTTGGCTTATTTGTGTGTCTTCCCTGATTAAAATATAAGTTACTGAAGGACAGGGATCCTATCTTATTTGTTTCTGGATTCCCCCAGCCCCTAGCGTATACATGGCATGTAACAGGTATTCTTGTTGAAAAGCAATAATAAATAATACACTATCTCCTCTGCATTTACATTTTGTTGACTTTAAAAAAGGGCAGGAAATGACTACGTGGAATTTCAGAAAACTAGGCTCTACCATATGCCCACTAACCTTACTCCAACAGGACAATCATTGGTTCAGTGGCATGTTGACTCAGGTTGCCCTCTGGCCAATGGAAAATGTGATGGCATGGACTCTGAATCTAGTCTGTGTACCAGCGTTGCCTAATCTGTAAATAGCCTGTACCAGTGTAATCCTCCTTGTCGGGAATAAACTGGTTATTTCTGAGTTTGGAAAAACTAATGTGATGTGTGTTTACTGACATGATATCAATGAGGATATCAGGGTGTCAGGCAGAAGGTTAACTGGGAAAAGGAGCCTGCCTCTAAATGATCTGGTCATTTAGCATGAAGAGACTACTACATATCAGACTTTGAGTAGCCCATTAACTGGGCCAGTAATGGGCTATGGGTCTAAATGTAGTAGGAGAACTATATTTTATTGATTCCAAGGTGCTCTTTATTTTACATTTTAATGTCTCTGAAACTGGAATGTACCTTAAAACAGATGGCATCTTAAATTTAAAGAAGTATAGCATTATAAGAAAATATAAGAGAAATCCGGCTGGCCACGGTAGCTCATGCCTGTAATCCTAGCACTTTGGAAGGCCAAGGTGGGAGGATTGCTCTAGCCCAGCAGTTCAGGACCAGCCTGAGTAAGAATGAGACCCCATCTTTACAAAAAATAGAAAAATTAGCCAGGCATGGTGGCACATGCCTGTAGTCCCAGCAATAGGTATAGCTGCAGTCTTGAACTCCTGGGCTCAAGCAATCCTCCTGCCTCAGTCTCCCTAATAGCTGGGACTATAGGTGCACTCCACCACCCCAGCTACTTTTCCTAAATTTTGTAGAGATATCCCTGGTAAAGGCCTTTTGTGAGCCTGGTCTTGGTGCTGCTGGAACACAGTTTACAAAGAACTATAAAGTCTGTAAAAATATTGTTTGTAACTTAGAGTTTTCAAGGCCTAGCTCCTTTTTGTGAAGGGATTTGTAGATTTAAAAAAATGTCCTTCCACTTTTTAGTGAGTAGTATTTCTGTTCTAGGCAGTATCTAAAATGAAGAAGTAGACTATTTCTGGGAGGGGGGAGAGGGTGGCAGGAAAACAATTACTTTGATTTGAATGGTTAAAAGAGAAAAGTTCTTCTTTTATCTGGGAATAAGGCGCAGCTTGTAGGGTGGTGGGATATTGATAAACCCAGTAGCGATGGGCTTGATATCTAGTTCCTTTGGATCCACCAGGGGCTTCAGGGAAAAGTTTTGCAGAATGGTGGTGAAGAACAGGAACAGCTCCATGAGGGCCAGGCTCTCTCCAACACAGGCCCGTTTTCCTAGGAGGAGGAAACACTTCTGTTAGTTTTCTTCATGTTCAGATTCAATATGCCTCTAAAAGCCATTGAAAACACTGATCAGAAAGGGACTCTCACAAACTACTAGAGGTCCATCTGTATAGTTTTTCTAGTGGAATATTTGTCGATACATAATCAAAACACTCCAAAGAAATTTTCACTCATCAATAATTCTCCTTCTGGGGATCTATTTACAGGAAATAGACATTCACCTATGATAATGTCACTTTGCATCATAATTTATGCATTGATGAATTAGATGAAACCTAGACATCCATCTACAATAGATTGGTTGAATAAATCACTGTGCCTCTATCATATAATGCAAAACCTAAATATGTTTATATGAAAGACTAATACCACAGACTTTTATCATAGTATACTAAGAGCAGCTTATCAAATGGATTGTACAGAATAAACCAAATTTTATTTTTAAAAATACATTATATATATTTAGACCTTTTAAAAAGTATATACATCACAGCTTAACTACCTTCCAAAAAAAATAAATAAATAAAAAAAAATAAAAAGTATATACAGTAAAATAATAACAGTGATTATCTCTGTATGGTGAAATTACAGATAATTTTTATTTTCTACTCTTTTTTGCTTTTCTGTATTTTCCATTTTTATATTGAACGTTTATTATCATTGTAATTAGAAAACATAATGAATATTAGTTTTGAAAATACTAATAAAATGAACGCATAAGACAACAAGGAAAAAGAACACATGCTGGCCAATCCTAAATCACATCTGCGTCCTTCTGGGACACTGTGACTAGGAGCCAAGCAGCTCTTGTACCGAGAAGAGATGTGTGTGGGGCTTCAAATCTCAGAGAGGAAGAAGGAAGATGCTGTAGCCCAGGCTTTGATGGCCTCTGGCTCTAAGAACCAGCAACTTAGCAACAGTTAAGAAAGAAACCTGAACACTTTGTTTTAGAAAAGTCAATATTAAAACAAGGAGATCAACAGAGAAGTTTGCAAAAGCAAATCCCTTTGTCATCTGGTAACATGTGACATATGAATTGGATCGACTGGCGTTGGTTTCTTTAAAAACTGGCATTATACTCAATTACCAAACAATCAAACAATCCCTGGATAGGACTTACCTATTGGTGAACAGACTTAAAGGGATCCACCCAGAATTGGGAGGTTGTAAGTTTGATCGATTGACTTTGCTGTTATCAGTGGATTACTTACGTGTACCATACATTCAGTGACGCTAAAAAGTTTGTCAAAATATGCATGTGTGTGGTCTGGATGGATTTATTTGTATTTACCAAGGGAAAAAGGCACGAAGTACTCTGTTTTCTTGAAGCAGCCATTTTTATCCAGAAAGTGTCCTGGGTCAAACCTCTCTGGGTTGGGAAACTCCTTGCAATCCAACAAGATCGAAGATAATGATGGCAATACAGTAGTGCCCTGGAATCGAGAAATGGAGAGTGCAGTGGCACTTTATTATGCTTAGTTTGGGTTCATAAACAAGTCGAACATGCTTGAGGACTGAGCACTTTTAAGCTTGCCTTATGAGTGATTTTCTCAAGTTATGGCTATTTTATACACACTATCATATAATACTTTTATCTAGTAGTAAGATGGTTCTCTGTGGGAAGATGTGCAATAACTTATTAATGTTGAAAACTTGGGTCTTGTAACCCATAGTGTCTAGATATGAGCTTTACTGGAATTGCTGCCTCAAATCAGAAGAGCCTGCTTTTGCACTATTTTTTTCTTTCTGGATTCAGGTGTGAATGAAAGAAAATGAGATCCAGAAACTTGGATTTATTGACTCAAACCCTCCCTTATAAAATGGGGCAGGGTAGCAATGAGAACAACAACAAACTTTCCTCCTTGCCTCATAAGATTTTTGTGAGGTGAGACTTAAATGACAAAATAATAATGATAACTACCACTTATATTGGACATTTCACATTTGTCTGACACTGAGCTTAGTTGTTTACAAATATCATTTAATTTTCATATTAAATATAGTAAATAGGTGCATTTTTTGTTCACATTATATAAATGAGAAAATTGAGGTTCAGAAAGAATAAATAGGCCAGGCACGGTGGCTCACACCTGTAACCCTAGCTTTTGAAAGGTTGAGGAGGATCCCTTGAGGCCAGGAGTTCAAGACCAACCTGGGCAAGAATGAGACTCCATCTCTACAAACAATAGAAAAATTAGCTGGGCATGGTGGCACGCACCTATAGTCCCAGCTATTTGGGAGGCTGAGGCAGGAGGATCACTTGAACCCAGGAGTTTGTGGTTGCAGTGAGCTATGATGACACCACTGCACTCTACCCTGGGCAACAGAGCAAGAATCTGTTTCCCAAAAAAAAGAAAGAAGGAAGAAGAAGAAGAAATTACTTGCCTAAGGTTATACTTTTGGGAAATGGCATAGTTAGAATTTGAACCAAATTCTATCTGATCATAAAGCACCCCTGTTTAAGTGAAAGTTTCCTTTTTCCATTTTTACTTTATTTTCTATTTCCTTAAACATTATTTGTACCATTATTGGAGCTGGTAATACATGCACATGGTATACAATACCAAAAAGTGTATACAAGGGTAAAAAGTGAAAATAAGCCTCCTTATACAGTGTACTCATCACCTTGTTATCTTCTTGATGTAATCATGTTACCAATTTATGATATATCATCTGGGAGATATCTTATGGATTAAAACACACACACACACACACACACACACACACACACAGCCCCCACTGTTTTCACAGAAATGGTATCATTCTATAGTGTTCTATAACTTAGTATTCTACTTTATATAAATATCAACTTTAACAGTCCTTTATTAATGGACATTCAGGGATTTTCTAGTCTTTAAATATCAAAAATATTGCTGCAATAAATATTCATATTTTGGGGAAAACACACACAAAGGATAAATTCCTAGTAGTGAAACTACTCTTCAAGTCTTATGTGTGTTTTGAATTTTGATAGATACTGCTACATTGCCTTCCATTGAGGTTTTACCAATTTGCACTATTAGAAAGAATATGGTTTTTTTTAAACATCCTGCCAACATATTAAAAGACAAATAAAAACATGTTCTTTTATAATTTTTATTTTCAATATATTTTATTTTGTGAGTATATTTTTACATGTTTAAAGAAATTTGCAATTACTTATAATTTGCAATTATTCAAATTTTAATTTTGTTTTCCTTGTGCTATATCTATTGGTTTGGGGGTTTGTTACTGACTGTAGGACTTCATTTTATTTTTCAGGAATTAATCTTTTGCTCTTATATGCTATGCAAAATTTTCTCTCAGTTTGCCATTTGTCTTTTTCATTTGTTTCCTTTTCTAGGCAGATTTTTATTATTTGCTTGTAACCAAATTCATCCATTTTTGAATTTATGGCCCTCTTGTTCCTCTTTTCTTTGGTCTATGTTAGAAAATCTTTTGTCACTCCGAAATTTAAAAAAAAAAATTGCTTTTATCCCTAGTGCTATTACAATTTAATATTCTATGTGCCCATATTTAAGCCACAAAGAATAAATTTTCTTGTAAGGTGTGAGGCAGGAATCTGTTATTTTTTTCCCTGGGAGTTTTCCAACCTCTATTAAATAATCCATATTTTCTCTCAAGGTTAAAGGCAAAAGGTCACCTTTATCATGTAGCAAGTTTCCATATATAATAAGGTTTATTTCTAGATTTTATTTGATCTGTCTGCTTATTCAAAAAGCTACAATATATTGCTTTAATAACCATGGCTTTCTATTATGTTTTAATATTTGGAAGGATTTGTCCTTGATTATTCTTTATTTTTAAATTTTCTTTTTTTTTTCTTTTAATTTCATTTTCTTTTTCTTTTTTTTATTTTTCA
Organism: Microcebus murinus; assembly: GCF_040939455.1. Classification (NCBI taxonomy): domain Eukaryota; kingdom Metazoa; phylum Chordata; class Mammalia; order Primates; family Cheirogaleidae; genus Microcebus; species Microcebus murinus. The sequence continues at coordinate 26,194,777 of NC_134117.1, read as the reverse complement.
AAGTAGAGACCTGAAAATGAGTTTCTATTTTTAAATTTTCCATATTGAATTTGGGATCTGTTTAGTCCAGAAAAATATCTGATTGATATTTTCATTTAGATCTTATAAATGTATAGGTTGATTTTGGGATAACTTCTATCTTCCTACCCAAGGAAAGAATAAATCTTTTAATTTATTCAAAATTTTATATCTCTCATTAACATCTTAAAATTTTCTTTCTTTAAATATTTCAAGTCTTTAAAATTCTAAAATCTTACAAATTTCTCTTGGCATTGTCTTCTGAAAATGAAAAAAAAACAACAAAATAAAATCTTGCAAATTTGTTATGTTTATTCCCAAATATTTTATCCTTGCCATTTTTATTAATGAAAACTTTTCTTTATATTTTTAAAAATAGTTTTTATTTTTATATAGTTTTTATTTTATATAGCACCTGACTGATTTTTTTTTACTAATAAATTTGTACTCAACCACCGTATATTTCTTATTTTGCAATGGTGCTGCAGTTAATTTTCTTGTGTTTTCCAGGTACAATTATATCATCTACAAATTTTGCTTTCATCTTTTAAATTCTTTATCTCTTCCTACTTTTTTCTAATTCTAGTTGAATAATATCGGTAATGGTGGATAGCCTTATCTTATTACTGACATTAATGGAAATGCTTCCAGTCTTTCATCAATAAACATTATCTAGGAGATATATTTTTTTTGGCCAAATGAGGTATTCATCTATTCCTATTTTACTAAAGGTTAAAAAAAAATCAAGAATGGATGTTGAATATTATCAAAAGCATTTTCTGTACATGAGGTTATCGTGTGATTTCTTCTCCCCCCAAATTCGATTTATACTGTGAATTTTCTTAAGGTGGATTTCCAAGTGTTGAATCATTCCCATGTCCCTGATTATCTTCCTGTGTTAGTGGTGTAGTATTTTTAATATAATGCTGGACCGATGTGTTAATAAACTTTTGTGTTGATATTTTTAAGTAAGATAGGGAGTTGTTTCATTTTGCAGTAATTTGGTCAGGTTTGGCCCCTTTTCATCCTCCTCTCTGCTCTGGAGCTGTTTAAATGTAAAGCCCAAACCCTTAATCCCTGTGTAAGACTGACTGCATCCTAGTGTACATCTGTCAGGGATAGCAATGTCCCAAATGTCCTAGTAAAACTGATCCTGGGAGGAGAAGATTAAGATTAAAGGAGGTTACTGGGAATAGCAAGGGCCATAAACAAACAAACATACAAAAACCAGGAGGCGAGACTTTGCTTGATTACCCTAGAGCTGTAGGTATATTTTCCATCTCTTCCCCTCCCCCTCCTTTTTAAAATCCATCATGAAAAATTGGATTTTCATTCCCATGAGATTCTTTTTTTTTTTTTTTTTTTGAGACAGAGTCTCACTTTGTTGCCCAGGCTAGAGTGAGTGCCATGGCGTCAGCCTAGCTCACAGCAACCTCAAACTCCTGGGCTCAAGCGATCCTTCTGCCTCAGCCTCCCGAGTAGCTGGGACTATAGGCATGCACCACCATGCCCGGCTAATTTTTTCTCTATATATTTGTTGGTCAATTAATTTCTTTCTATTTATAGTAGAGACAGGGTCTCACTCTTGCCCAGGCTGGTTTTTGAACTCCTGACCTCGAGCAATCCGCCCGCCTCGGCCTCCCAGAGTGTTAGGATTACAGGCATGAGCCACTGCGCCCGGCCCCCATGAGATTCTTATTAATGGAAATCACTGCCCTCCCAAAACATTTGATATGAAATTGGGAAGGGGCCTTGGAAGCCCCAGGTCAGCCTCTCCCATTCTAGGAAGGCCGAGACAGGGTCCCAGAGGTGACAGTATGATCTGAAGGTGCACTGCAAGGCTGTGACAGATTTCAAACTCTGGGCGTGTGACCCTAGCCTCATGCTTTCTTTGACTCTCAATGTCCCTCTTGCACCACAGAACTGAGAAGCCCCTCATGGTCCCCACGCCAAGGTACCATGATGCCCCTTCTATCCCAGTCAGCGTTCTCAGACACATTTTACCTTGGGGATGATGTACTGTCTGAATTTTGTGTCCTGGGTCACAGCATGGGGCATATTAGAAGGAAGGAGGGTGATGTATCTTTGTATCTCATGCAACATGGCCTCTGTATAGGGCAGCTTCACCCTGTCCTTCATAGAGGGGATCAGGTTGCGTCCAATCACACGATCAATTTCTTCATGAACTTTGGCTGCAGAGACATGAATCATGAATGAGACCTGGAAATGCTCTAGAAATGCTTGTAATGTGCAACAGAAAGTGACCTAGAAAAGGCTCCCAAGGTCAAAGGCATGTTGTTAAGCAGGCCATTGCTCTGCTCCTGATGGGATTTCTATTCTCTGTTTTGCTGTAAACACCAAGGACTTTGCTGCAGGAAACACAAAGGCTGGGTCAGGTGTGTCCTCAGCCTCTTCCCTTAATTGGTTTGTTCTCCTATACGGGTGAGGAGACGATCTATGCGGCAGGGCTTATGGCCTATTCCCTGATTCCTGGCAATGCAGCTGTAGAAAGAAAATGCTTAATGTTCACTCTAGTGGGAGCATCTTCCTCGTCCACTTCACCTTCTCTCCTATGAGTTTTGTGGGAATGGTAAACACCATTTTTCTGAGCAATGTAAACACTGACTTCTTACAGCCCATGCTCGGAGAATATGCTTGAGATTATCCAGCTACTACAATTTCGTTTTTGAATTTCAATTCAAAACCATATCAGAGCTAAAAATCTGGGAAAATAGAAATCTGCAAGATGAGATAGCTTGTTTGAGGTCATGCGATCAGGCTCAGGATGAGAACCCTACGTGGAATCCATGTGCCCCTCATCCAATCAGGTCTTAGTCCTGGGTATCGCATCTCACATATAAGATTTGGCATTTAGAAGCTTCTCTCTGTTTTTAAACTTAAATGAAAGCTTTTGAGTTCTTAAAGGTCTCTTTTCCTCATCAGTACTATCAGACATAATTCTGATCTACAAAAGCAAAGCCACAACGAGTGGTCCTTTGCATGGTGTTTATGAAGCAGCTCAGAGAAAGTGAAGCATCATGGATGGCAGCATCATGAACCACACCCTCCTCCAGGCCAAGATCTCATCTTTTATTTGGTAGCTAGCAAATGTGCTGTACCTTCCACCTCTGGGTGCTTCAGTAGGAGCAGGAGCCCAAATCTCAGGGTGATACTGGTTGTCTCTGTCCCTGCTGTAAACAAACCACTTCCACAGACTGCCAAGTTCTCCAAGTTGAACTCAGACTCGGGGTTGAGTTTCTCCTGAGTAGGGTAAAGTTAATGGCTAAATAAGTTAGAGAGAAGGCAATGGCTTATCAAAACTCCACAGTCACACCCCTTCACTATAAATAAGACTCATTTTGCACACTGTAGAATGGGGAATAAAAAAATCAGCCATTGAGTTGAATGGGTTCAAATCCTAGGTTAACCAATGCACAGGTGTGTGCACTTGGCAAGTTACTTGATCTCCTTTCTCAGTTTCATCACTTGTAAAACTGGGACCAAACCCAGAACATATCCATAGGGTTATTACAAATATTAAAAAAGTTAATGGAGGGGAAGCTCTTAGAACAAGGCCTCACATATACAACTACTTGATGAATGTTCTCTTATTCTAGTTAATGAAACAAACTAGATGGTAAGCTCTATGTGACACAATGCAGAGAAGCTCACTGGTTCATGACTGGTCTGTTTCTATCACGTACACAGATATTGACACTCCCAGCCCCACCCACTTTCATATAACACTCACCATTATTAATAGCATTTCTGATATGAAGACTGTACTTGTAGAGTTGGACATTTTGACTCACAATTTTTTTACATGGGATCTACCACACGTGTAGAAAATAAATTGATCCAGGACTTAAAAATGGTGAGTTAGCTTTCTATTTTAAAACGACTTTATCAAAGAATAGGGATTGTCTTCTTTTGTTGTCATCAAAACAGTAAATGCGCTTAGAATTTGTTGAATAAATGAATGTTTAATGATATAAAATGAATCAAGTTAATAACAGCTCCCATATTTCACTATATTTAAATACTTTCTATTGCTGATTGCTTTTTGGTAGGCTTTTAATACCACTGTTTTTTTTGTTTTTTTTTTTTTTTTTTTGAGACAGAGTCTCGCTTTGTTGTCCAGGCTAGAGTGAGTGCCGTGGCGTCAGCCTAGCTCACAGCAACCTCAAACTCCTGGGCTCGAGCGATCCTTCTGCCTCAGCCTCCCGAGTAGCTGGGACTACAGGCATGCGCCACCATGCCCGGCTAATTTTTTTATATACATATCAGTTGGCCAATTAATTTCTTTTCTATTTTATAGTAGAGACGGGGTCTTGCTCTTGCTCAGGCTGGTTTTGAACTCCTGACCTTGAGCAATCCGCCCGCCTCGGCCTCCCAGAGAGCTAGGATTACAGGCATGAGCCACCGCGCCGGGCCAATACCACTGTTTTTTAAATTTGAGGATAGTATGAGGCTACTTGTATTAAAAATTTATAAAGAAATATTTTTGAAGCTCTGAATTAAGTTTTTCTTCACTCAATTTCTTTATGCCAGGTTCCTCCTGCTCATTTCAAAATGGGATGATTTCTGCACATGAAAGTCCAAATTCTTAAGCACATTATCAATTCCTACCTATAGTCCTTCCTGCCTTTATCTAGAGTGAAGAATACTGAGCATTTAAAATAACTGCCTCATGGCCAGGCACATGCCTATAATCCTGTAAGCACTCTGGGAGGCTGAGGCCGGAGGATTGCTTGAGGTTGGGAGTTTGAGACAAGCCTGAGCAAGAGCGAGATCCCCATCTCTACTAAAAATAGAAAAAATTAGTCAGGCATGGTGGCGCACACCTGTAGTCCCAGCTACTCAGGAGGCTGAGGCAGGAGGATCGCCTGAGCCCAGGAGTCTGAGGTTACTGTGAGGTAGGCTGATGCCAAAGCACTCTAGCCCAGGCAACAGAATGAAACTCTGTCTCATTCATAAATAAATAAATAAAATAAAATAACTCCCTCACAACAAAAAGTCCAACTGGATATTATAAAAATCTTTGATGGTGAAGAGAGTTGAGGAGAAAATAGAAGTATCAATATATATTTTATTTATGTTCTGTGTAATCTAAGTAGGTTGGTCTCTACCATTCTATTTAACTCTTAAATTAAATAGAATTTAATTGTTAATACAACCCAGATCTCTTATGTAGTAAGGTTATAGAGATTTAATATTAAAATAGGATAGAATAAAACTTGCAGGAAAGTAGGGACACTTCAGAAGTTTCTACCCACATTCTATTGATAGTTATCTTACAGGAAACTAGAAGTGGAGAGGAAGAGAAGTAGGAATGGTTTGAAATTCAGACATTGTGTATCAGCTTTCTATTTGTTCTTTCCGCCAGCCTAGTCCAGTGGATCTCAAGGCTTTGTTATGCATGATAACAACCATCCAGGGTCCTCTCTCAGTGTCCCCTGAACTGATGAATGGCACTGACTTCTGTCCAGTTAGGCAAGCAAGGGATGTAGCACCTCATCTCTTGCATTTCCCAACTTACCACCAACACTGTTAATTTTGCCTCCTGTATCTCTCTCTCATATCTATTCCCTTCTTTACTTCCGCCACCAGAGCTGATGGCCAGCATCTCTTCCTTGGACACTCAATAGCCTCATGTGGAAGATGCTGGGTGTCCTGCCCAGGTCCTTTTACTGGCTCAGGTCAACCATCTCCCAGTTGCTGTGGCTCACACCTACAAGTTGCTCCGGAAGAGTTCCTTGGGGCATGGTGCCACGTTGCCAGGAGATGCCTGAGAGTTGTTGGCTCTCAACACCTCCACCACTGGGGTGCCTGTTGCTAGTGGCTTATGGGTGCAGGGGACAAAAGCCCAGCTCCCTTGCCTCAGGACATGGCAAACTGCGGTGTAATTTATACTCTAGAGCCTCCTGTAGGATCAGGTGGAGACTAGATTACACGAACCCACATTTGTGTTTATCTTTTCCCCCTTCCCTGTCCTGTTTCTCTCATTCACATACGTACAAGTTTCTCCTGATGTGCTATCTTCATAAATCACCTTCATGTGAATGCCTGTTTTACGCTTTGCAACTAGGAAACCTGATCTAAGATAACTCCTAGCTGCTCTCTATGAATCCATAATTGATCTCTCCAATCTGTCTTCCACATCACAAATATCATCATTCCTTATACAATGCTGAGACCCTGCAGAAAATTTCCATTGATTTTAGGATAGAAAGGAAGCTGAGTGCCGTGGCCTCCCAGGCCCTGCTGCCCTGGCTTTCCTCCCATGCTCACCCCTCAAGCACGCTGCCTTCCTTTCTCTCCCTCCTATTCCCAAGTCTCCTTCTGCCTCAGGGCCTTTGCACATCTCGTTCTCCTGCTTGGTTTATTTTTCTCTACCATCTTCACATTGATAATCCCTATTCATCCTTCAGTTCTTAGCACCATTTATTGCTTATGCAGGGATGGACCCCATGGGCCTTGGGTTAGAAGCCCCTCCCTGGCTCACATTAGTTCCTGCCACATTCTCCCAGAGCGGCTTGTACTTCTCCTCTTAGCATGTCATTGTTACCACTTGTTTTAATGATCTTTGTGCTAGACTATAAGCTCCATTAAGACAAGGTTTATATTGCTATAAATTAGTAAATTTATTCAAAACCTTTTTATGTGCACCCTTAATAGTCTAGACCTCATGCTAGTTGCTGGTAATATAAGGTATGGAAAATGCACAGTGCCCCAGCCCTCTGGGAGTATATAGTACAGTAGAAAATATAGAAATAAATTAAATAAATACTTCACTAAGCAGTGACAAGTGCTATGAAAGAAAATTACAGGGTATTATCTGACTCATCATTTTATCCCCAAGCAAGTCTGATACACAGTGGGTACTAAATAAAAATTTTGAATGATTGAATTAATAACCTGGCTATGTTTTTTATTTCTCTTTTCCAGAGAAACATCTAGTCCTCTAAGAGTCCATCAGAATGAATAGGATATTTTGATGTATCTCCTTGGTAAGTAGTATGATTTTTAAATGCCTCTACTGATTCCAGGGAAATCTGTGAGAAGTAAAAGGAACATCAACATGGCCTTATACATGCTTTCTAAGGGAACCAGGCCTCAGAGAGCTTAAGAAGACTAAACAGGTTACTATTAATTGCTTGATATAATTGGCATATTTATGATGAAATTGAATGGTATTTTTCTTTAATTTATATATATTTGGGGGACCTTTACATAAACAGTGTGAATTTTAAAGGCCTCAAAAAAGTATTTTCAGATTTTGAGTTGTTACCTGTGTTTAAACATTAAATATTTCTTTCCTGTCTTGTTGGAGTTCTTTGTTCAGCAGCATTCTGAGGACTGGTGGCTGTGCTATAGTTGTTATTCAGTATGTTCAATACCACTCATGGTTAATGCTTTAGAATCCTTTATCCAGTGCCAATTTCAAAAGCCAAAATTGTTTCTATGTGAAGACACAATCAGTTTTTTATAGTGTATTGGTCTAAGACACATTATCTGGGAAGGCACTGTAGCAAAAATGGCTGGCTATGTAAGTGTAAATGGTCTGCACAGAACATGCATGTGTTTTATCCACCCCCAGATAAATATATATTCAGAAACATACCACCTGTGTATATATGTGTATGTATATGTGTATATATATAATATACATATATCACATAGCTCATCTTAAATATGTACTGAGAAATTTAAATGCTAATTAATGTTCAAGGGTAGGAAGTAATAGAAATACAAAGAAAAAAAGCCTTTGGGCTATTTTTGAATTTCCATTATTAATAACAGCAATGTACTCCATTGCCATAAACTGCCAAAGCACCAAGAATTACCTATGTGGCGTGATTCTGCTTTCACACACTTTTGTGGAGTGATAAAATACTGTATCAGGGAAGACTCTGTACCTGCTCCATCTTGCTGAGGAAGCAATCGATGAAGTCCCGAGGGTTATTAGGGTCCCAGGACTCTTGATGTTCCTTCACTTTTTCCAGAATAAAATATTTAAGATCATTAAGTCTTTTTGAGAATACTCTGTGCTTTCCAGGGAGATACTTTATGAGTGTTGGCCACAAATTGTAAGTCTAAAAATGAAAACAAGACAAAACAAAAATACATCAGAAATTCAGTTTGTGAGGAGACCAAGTTTCTGAGTGGAGAGCCTAAGGTCTGTGCTGTGTGGCCAGGCAGAATCCCTCCCTCCAGTCCGCAAGTGGAGAAGGGAGAATGATTGTCACATGCAGAAGAGCAGCCCCTTCCATCTCCTTGATGTCCCCCCTTGGCCATCCCCAGCATCGCAGAGGGGACACTGTGCTCAGGGCCTTCAAAGAAACATAAGCAACTGGGAATGCTCTGGCTTCTTCCTCTGTGAGTAAATCCATAGGGGCAAACCGAGGGCAAACTTTCACGGATGCTGGGCAAAGTGACAGTGCACTCATTCACTCAACATGCAGGGAGGGAAGGGGACAGTGCTCGTGTTGGCACTTGGTTTGTAGGGTAGGTCAGGGCAGCTCAGGGCAGCTCACAGCCCTTTGCTCTGCCTGCAGACGACCAGTGGGCCATGAGATCAACCACGAATGCAGATACCGCTGTGGCCTCACCTGGATCCAACGAGAGTTTACTTCCTTAAAATTTTCATTTAACAAATCCATCAGAAAGAGGAATGTCTCATTCTTGTACTGGAAATGCTCATTGAAGAGGATGGAGCAGATCACGTTGCAGGTTGCGCAGGCAAGGACGAACGTGGGGTCAACGGGCTGCGCTGATGTGAGAAAAGAACAGCTCTACTGTTGCATTAGGATTTCAAGACCTGGGCCTCCCCCCCAATCAGATTTGTACATACAGTTCGTTTTCCTCTAAACTTCCCCAAATTAGGACATAAGCATCTTGTAATAACACTATTAATAATCATATGTATATATATTATATAATGATACTATTATAATTAGTAATATGTATAAGTATTATGTTATAGCATATGATATTATATGCTATATAGTATTGTACTATACTATTAATAATGTATATTATTACATGAATGCTATTAATATAGCAGTATTAATAGCAACAAGTAATATTATGGAGCATTTACGATATGTTGGATACTATGTAAATGTGCATACTATGTCATCTTCATTCTGAGGTTTGATTTTTAGCCCCACTTTTCAGATGAGGAAAATGCGTCTTAGAAAAGTTAAGTAATTTGTCCAAATTTACACATCTAGTAAGGACTGAAGTTGGGAAATGAAAGCAGACAGAGGATTTCAGTGTCCTGACTTAGAGCTTTGGAGACTGTTTTCTTCTCATCCCCTTCCTCCTAGCCCCCTCCCTGATGAAGAGTGCAGATGATGGGCCACAGTGACTCCCCAGGGAGGGGCAGGGATTGGGCACTGTGTGCAGGAAGTCCACTCGCCCCAGGGCACAGTCAAGGGAATTCACACTCTGTCTTCCTGAACTCCTCCACCAGACACCGGGCTTCTTCTTGCACCCTCTCCTCCATGCTTCTCTTCCCCATTCCAAAGTTCCTCAGGATCATGAGGGAGAAGCGTCGCATCTGCTTCCACCTCTCTCCATTACTGAAAAGGAGCCCTAGAAAAGAAGCAAAGAACAGGAAAGTATTTGTATCATACAGTCCAGCTTTCCCTAAAGCTGCCCGCCTATGTCCATCCTGAATGGTTTCCAGTGCCCCTTATCAGTGATTAACAGCTTGCAATACGAAAGCACATGTTCTGTAGTTTGGATCAAAATTTTTGTCATTAAAAAATAAAATCCAAGCTCTCTGGTCAACAGGAGGCAGAAATGGTATAATTGGACAAGGAATTGTTGGCAGGTGCAGAATATTCTCAAGTACAGAGGGTCCTCTGCCTGGTTTTGTTAAAGATAGTCAAAACAGGCCAGTCACAGTGGCTCACACCTGTAATCCTAGCACTCTGGGAGGCCAGGGTGGGAGGACCGCTTGAGCTCAGGAGTTCAAAGTTGCAGTGAGATATGACTGTATCGCTGCACTCCAGCCTGGGCAATAGAGCGAGACCCTGTCTCTAAAAAAATAAATAAATAAAAATAATATTTTAATTTTCATTTAGTTAAAAATATGTTTTAATTTCCATGCACCTTCCTCTTTAACCCAGGGTTATTTAGAAGTATCTTGTTTAACTTCTAAATACTTGGGGATTTTCCTGATAGCTTTCTGTTATTGATTTCTACTTTTAGTCAATTATGATTTGATAACATAGTTTATATGAAATCTATTCTTTCAAATTTGTTAAGGTTTTTTGTGACTCAGAGTATGATCTGTCCTTGTGAATTTTCCATTTACACTTGAGAAGAATGAGTATTCTGCCTTTGCTTCTGCTGGGCCTTTAGCATGGAGGTTTAGCTAATCTAGCCTGCAGTTTGCCTGGATTTGAAGTTTGTTACCTCTGGTTACTCTCAGTGCATCTCAGACTTGGATTTCCTATAGTGAGACCTTGCTTTTGTGTCCCCACTTGGCTTTGGGTATTCCCTTTGCACTGTTTACTGAAGAGAGACTGTCCTTTGCATCTCTTCCAGCTGTATTCCATTGTTGTTTTATTTTTTTATCTCTTATTTTTCTAAATATAAGCAGGAATACAAAATCTATTGTTATTTTTAATCGAGGCTTTTTAGTGTAATGGAGCGGTAGTAAGAAGAAGAGGGGTGCTCTCTTTCTCATTAACCCTCAAACTCACGCAGGTAATGTGAACCAAGGCCTCAGGGGTTGTGGCCTCCCCAAGTGTCCCTGCCCCTTCTCCAGAGGTAACGCTGGACACAAGGCCTGTCACTGCCTCTCCCCTAGTGCAGCAGATTTCTATCCAAACCCTCAGGCTAGAGTTTTTCTGTCCTTTGTCCTGCAGATTAAGCCTTTTGCCTCTTAAGGCAGGTGGGGGAGATGTCTCTGCATGGACTTAGAGGAGTCCCTGCCATGGCCAATGTTCCCCCCAACAAGCAGCACCATAAGCTTCCTCAGGACTGTGCCTGAGGGTCCCTGTGGGTATCTGGTAGTGTACTGGAAGAAAAGCCTGCAGGAGGGGGCAAACCTCCTCATGTTCCCTCACGTTTGTGGCTCTCCCCAGAGCTTCACTGTACTTGCTAGCCCCCACTTGGCTGTTCATTAAACATTTCCCGTCTAATCACCTTCTAAGGTGCTGGGGTGGCATTTGTCCCAGCCGAGCAAATGTTCCAGCCCTCTATCTCATTGTAGGCTCTTGTCATTCCTAGTTTCTAGGTTACATGCTTGCTCTGAAACCTCAGGTCTCTGATGAGTTTAGGAAAATTTGTTAATTTACTGTTTTATATATATATATTTTGTATAAGCGGACAATGCTCTTCTAGCTTTTTACTTCTCCAAACTCAAACTGGAAGTCCTCAAATTGTACTTATCATAACACTCATAAATATTAAATATTTTCTGCCAGTGGAAAGAATATTTTATCCAAATGTAATAGCAATTGGGTACAGAGACAGACATACACACAGAGAGGATGTCATATGAACATGAAGGCAGAGTTCATGGTGATGCACCTACAAGCCAAAGAACCCCAAAGATTGCCAGAAAACCACCAGAATCCAGGGCAGAAGCATGGAACAGATTCTCCCTCACAGCTGCATAAGGAACCAACCCTGCAGACACCTTGATCTGAGACTTCTAGCCTCCCCAACTGTGAGACAATAAAGTTCTGCTGTGCTAAGCCACCAAATGGCAGCCCTAACATAGAAGGAAAACCAAACTAGCAATGAATAGTTCTCTTTTGTTATCTTCCAGAATGGAAAGTTTAGGGGAAGGAAGAGCTGAATTATCTGTTCCCATTACATGCAAGTAAGGAACACTAACAAGAATTTTATAGAAAGTTTAGAAACCAATTTTCTCAGAGTTACAAAATTGCAAGTTTTAGACCAATAATATTTTCCCTTTTCAGCTCAATCCAGCCCAGCAGACTCTCAGGGTTAAAAATTAATTTAAAAGGTCACACAGAGACAATGTAATCAAACTGTTTAGCAAAAGGGGAGGTAGCAGAGGGAAGGCTTAGTTAGTTGCTGCTTCTTTTTGAATTCATTTTTATTTTTCTTAAACTCAGTGGTGAGAATTGGTTGCTTCTTTAGTTGAACAAATGTACCTTGATCTTATAAGACAGACCAAAAATCACTTCTCTTGTAGCACTCAGCACACTGCATTATATTTAATTAATGATTCATAAATATGCTTTGAAAGAATTTAGTTTCTATTTTCCTGCAATATGCACTTATTTTAATTGGTTTGGAGGAGACTTTCAGGCTAACCTAACTTTTGATTTTGTGATATTTAATACATATAAAGCAATAAATATAATACATAAGTTTTGAAACATAATAAAATGAATTATCTGTAAACCTGTTATCCAACAAAAGAGCTAGAACATGACTAGTACCATTGTAGCTCCCTGTGCATCACCTCCCAGATCCAACTCTCTCTTCTCCATTCCCTAATAAACAGGCTGTCATTGAAAACAGTCTTTTTTTTTTTTTTGAGACAGGGTCTTGCTCCATCGTCACCCAGGCTAGAGTGCAGTGGTGTGGTCATAGTGTGGAGAAAAATCTAACCTGCCATTCTGCTTATGTAAACTCCGCTAGCTCAGCCCTACTCCCTTCCCCCGCCGGCGCCACTCTGTAACTTCTCGAAAACTGCTTGCCGTTAGTCCTTGGAACCTATTGACCAAGATTAGAAGTTCCTGATATTAGCCCATCTGGTACATGTTTGTGCAAGGTCAAAGCCCATGGAATTTCCCCCCACCCTGTGATCCCTAGCCACCTGCGTGTGGTTTCTGCCTATAAAAATCCTAAGGAAAAAAAGGCCAGCGCGGCAGCTTCCCTAGCTCGCTTGCCCCTGCGCTGCGCTGGAAAATAAATCCTCCTCTTGCTTTTGCATCAAGTCTCTGGACTCTGAGTCTTTTTTTAGGCGGTCTTTTTTTAGGCAGTCGTCTCTCCCCCACATGGGCTGTACATTTCTGCGGCCTAACAATAGCTCACTGCAACCTTGAATTCCTAGGCTCAAGCGATCCTCTTACCTCAGCCTCCCGAGTCGCTGAGACTACAGGTGTATGCCATTGTGCCTGGCTGAAAACACAGTCATTTCTTTGGCTGCCATTATGCCACTGTCTCCTGTGTACACTGGGAAACTACACCCCAACCATGGTTTTTCCAGCTCTCTACACCCTAAGATCTCTAGGTAACAATTCTCACTTCAAAAGCTTCTCAGATTGTTTTTAGCTCAGTTATATTCACAGAATTGACTTACAGGGAACTTTGAGTCTGTTTTTGATGTTCATATCTCAGTGGAGCTATCAGAGCATCTGTCATATAGTAAAAAAATTGTCTGATCTTTGTCCATAGTTCATGGGAGCTTTAAAACCCTTGGAATTTCCTGAGTGTTACAAGTGTCTTTGGATCATAGAGGACCACAAGGCTAACAAGGTGACTTGCGGTGAGTCCCTAGATAGTTTTACAATAGGGGGTAGCCATGCCGGAAAATCCAACTGTGTGTTTAGAGGGTTGGGGCTTTGAGCCAGGTGATATCAGCCTAAACTCTTGGTCTTCAGGGAGTAGAGGGGGCTGAAGATTGAGTTCATTCACACGGCCAATGAATTAATCAATCAAAAACTGGGCACTGAGGCTCAGGCAAGCTCATTGATGGGCCAAGAGGGTAACACGTTCCAATTCCTAGGCAAAGTATATAGAACTCTGCTTTGGGGAGTCTCCCAGACCTCACCCTATATGTTTTTTCATTTGTATCCCTTATATAATAAAACTCTATTTATAAGTTTACCACTTTTTTGAGTTCTGTGAGTTGTTCTAACAAATTATGGGACCTGAGGGAGTAATGGGAAACCCTGATTTTTAGTCAGTTGGTCAGAAATGTGGGTGATCTGGGGATAGTCTCGCTGGGTACCATGTCTTTAACCTAGGGAGTCTGTGCTAACTCTGGGCAGTTAGTGTCAGAATTACATTGCAGTACTGTAGTTGCTTCGTGCAGAACAGACACTCATTAAGTTAGTTAACCAGAATTTTTTGCTAAATATTCAGGTGCCAAAGAAAATTAACCTGTATTTTGAGTCAAACCATACCATATCCTTTCTGGGTATCATCAATAATTGGAAAACTTCCTCTGCCAAGGAATTCATCACCCTTATCCATCAGAGCTTCCTTCACCGCTTCATATCCATGTAAGACCACAGTAGGCCAGGGTCCAAAGTACAGGGTATAAACAGGGCCGTACTCTTTGGCCAACTGGAAGAGATGCAAGCACCTGCGTAAGAGCTATTGTGAAATCTGTTGGAGGCTTCGGGAGAGAATAAGTCATAATTTTACACTTGGCTTAGCCTTTGCTCCATCAATTCCGTTTTAAGAATTCAACCTGAGGTATCATCATGGACCATTCTTTCCTTCATTTACATATGCAATCATTCAAATACTTACCGAGCATCTTTGCAGTGTCTTTGCATCAGACCCTGTGCACAGCCCAGGATCCCTCAAGGGACATAAAGTCTAGTGAAAGTGGCGGGAATAAACAGCCAAACTATGATTGCAATACAAATTGAACATAATTCTACAAAGTGATAGAGTATATTGTGTTGGATGACAAAGGCAGAACTTAATAAAAGAGAGAAGTCAGAAAAGGAGTCTGTGCAGAGGTGATATCACAACTTACCTGAACAGAAACCTGCACAGGAACCAGTACCGGGGTAGGAAAACCTGGACTGTAATTGAAAAATTGCTGGAGGCTCAGGGTGAATAAGTCTAAGAGTTAAAAACTCCAGAAGGGCCCAGTCTTGGGAGGAGGAGCACATTTTTGTGAGTTTTACCTCCAGGAGCTCTATCAGGTTCTCACAGTATACTGGAGAAAAATCCCCTCAGGCTTCTGGCAGGGAGAGGGAGAAAGTAACCATTGTGAAATAGACTAGAGCATTCCCTTCTTCTTAACAATGTCTGCCCTCAAGAGAATATATTTTACCAGAGCCTAACCAATTAGGGTTTTATCAGCGCCTGACCAACCCCAAGGAAGGGAAATACCCAACTTCAGCCCTCTCTAGCCTTCCACGTGAAGGAAGGAAAATACTCCATTTCAGCTCTCTCCAGCCATTCTGTCCTTCTAATGGGTGGGGGGACTGAGAAGCACTTGTGAAGTTCACTGCCTATGGCTATAGGCACACTCAAAGACTGAGACACAGCCAGCACAGTGGCTCATGCCTATAATCCCAGCGTTTTAGGAAGCCAAGGTGGGAGGATCACTTGAGCCCAGGAGTTTGAGGCCAGCCTGGGCAACACAGTAAGACCCTGTATCGAAAAAAATAGAAAAATTAGCTGAGCATGGTGGCATATGCCTTTAATCCCAGCACTTTGGGAGGCCCAGATGGGAGGATTGCTTGAGGCCAGGAGTTTGAGCCCAGCCTAGACAACATAGTGAAACCCAATTTATACAAAAAATAAAAATAAAAATAATTAGCCAGGCATGGTGGTGCACACCTGTAATCCCAGCTACTCAGGAGGCTGAGGCAGGAGGATCGCTTGCACCCGGGAATTCAAGGTTACAGTGAGCTATTACTGTACCACTGTACTCTAGCCTGAGTGACAGAGAGAGACCCTGTCTCCAAAAATACAAAAGATTGAGCCATAATCATAGAATTGCAGAACGCTTACTCCATGTCCCCCACCCACCTCACCACACGTCCCTAATGGCTTATTTACCAGAGTTCCTTTTACCCAGTAAATCATGTCTAGCTTTCAACAAAAAATTATAAGGCAATAAAAAGCAAAAAATATGGTTTGAAGAGTTTGAGAAAGCACCAGAACCACACTCAGATATGGCAGAAATATTGGAATTATCAGACCATAAATTTAAAACAACTATAATTACTGTGTGAAGGGATCTAATGGAAAAAACAGATGACATGTAAGAACAGATGGGTAATGAAAGCAGAGAGAGAGAGAAATACTAATAAAGAATCAAAAAGAAATGTTAGAGCTCAAAAACACAGTAACAGAAACAAAGAATGTCTTTGATGGGCTCAAGAGTAGACTGGGCATGGCTGAGGAAAGAATCTCTGAGCTTGAGGATGTTATCAATAGAAACATCCAAAACTGAAAAGCAAAGAGAAAAATTCTGGGGAAAAAAGGGACATTACATTAACAAGAAAGAAAAATCACATAATCATATCAGTAGATACAAAAAAAGCACTTGAAAAAAATCCAACATCCATTCATGATAAAAACTTTCAGCAAATTAGGAATATAGGGGAACTTCTTCAAGTTGAAAAGAACATCTACAAAACCCCTCCACCTAACATCACACCTATTGGCGAGAAACTAGAAGTTTTCCTGCTAAGAATAGGAACAGGGCAGAGATATGCTCTCTCACCATTCCTTTTAACTGGAAGTCTTAGCTAATGCAATGAGACAAGAGGAAGAAATTAAAGGTATAGAGACTGAGAAGAAAGAAATAAAACTGTCTTTGCTCACAGATCATGATTGCCTATATAGAACATTTGAAAGAATCAAGCCATCCATAGTGGCCACACCTGTAATCTCAGCACTTTGGGAAGCTGAGGTGGGAGGATCACTTGAGGCCAGGAGTTTGAGACCAGCCTGGGCAACATAGCGAGATCCTGTTTCCACAAAAAGTTTAAAAAATTAGCTGGGCATGGTGGCACATGCATGTAGTTCCAGCTGCTTGGGAGGCAGAGGCAGGAGGATCACTAGAGCCCAGAAGTTTGAGGTAAGCTACAATGAAGCCTCTGCATTCTAGACTGGGCAACAGAGCAAGACCCTGTTTCAAAAACAAACAAAAAAACCACTCTTGGTTGCAGGATACAAGGTTAATTTACAAAAGTAATCACTTTCCTATATGCCAGCAATGAAAAAGTAGAATTTGAAATTAAAAACACAATACTATTTACATTAGCACCTCCAAAATGAAATACTTAGGTACAAATATAACAAAATATGTACAACATCTATGTGAAGAAAACTACAAAACTGACAAAGGAATTCAAAGAAGAACAAAATAAATGGAGAGATATTTCATGCTCATGGGTAGAAAGACTCAATATTGTCAAGATGTTAGTTCTTTCCAATTTCATCTATAGACTTAATGAATTCCAATCAAAATCATAGCAAGTTATTTTACAGATATCAACAAACTGATTGTAAAGTTTATGTAAAGAAGGAAAAGACACAGAATAGCCAACACAATATTGAAGGAGAACAAAGTTGGAAGACTAACACTATCCAGCTTCAAGACTTACTATAAAGCAAGGGTAATCAATAGATCAATGAAAAGAATAGAGAGCTCAGAAATAGACTCACATAAATATATTCAACTAATCTTTGACAAAGGAGCAAAAGCAATACAATGGATGAAAGAGTTTTTTAACAAATAGTGGTGGAAAAACTGGACATACACATGTAATAAAATGAATATAGACACAGACCTTACACCTTTCATAAATATTAACTCAAACAGGATCATAGACCTAATTGTAAACTATATTGCAAAACTATAAAAAGTCCTAGAAAACAGGAAAACATCCAGGTGACCTTGCATATGACAATTACTTTTTTTTTATTTTAGCATATTATGGGGGTACAAGTGTTAAGGTTACTTATATTGCCCATGTCCCCCTCCCCCCGACAATGACTTCTTAGATGCAATACAATAGAAGGGCATGATCCATGAAAGCAATAATTGATAAACTTCATTAAAATTAAAAACTTCTGCTCTGTGAAAAGCACTGTCAAGAAGATAAGAAGACAAGCCACAGATTAGGAGAAAAATCTTTGCAAATGACATATCTGATAAAGAATCAGATATGTTATCCAAAATATACAAAGAACCCTTAAAATTCAACAATGAGAAAATGCACAGCCCAGTTTAAAAAAGGGCAAAAGACCTGAAGAGATACTTTACCAAAAAAGATATATGGATGGTGCTATAATTTGAATGTTCCCTCCAAAAATCATGCTGAAATTTAATTGCCATTGTAGCAGTGTCAAGAGGTGGGACCTTTAAGAGATGAGGAAGAGGGCTAGTTATCATGGGGTGAGTTCATGATAAAAAGATGAAGCACAGTTCTTGCTTGCTATGTCTTGCATGCGTGTTTCCTGGCCACAGGATGTCTTCCACCACAGTATGATGCAGTAAGAAGGCCTTCACTAGATGTGATGCCCCTCCCAACCTTGAACTTCCCAGCCTCCAGAGCTGTGAGGCAAATAAACTTCTTTTCTTTATGAATTACCCAGTCTGTGGTATTCTGTAATAGTAGCAGAAAATGGTTTAAGACAGTGGCAAATATGCATATGAAAAGATACTCCACATCATATATTGTTAGGAAATTGCAAATTAAAACAACAATGAGCTACCATGTCTATTAGAGTGTCCAAAATCTAAAACACAGACACGACCTAATGCTGGCAAGGACGTGGAGCAGCAGAAACTCTCATTCATTGCTGGTGGGAACACAAAAAATGATACACTTTGGAAGCATATCACTTCCAAATGAAGCATTTTGGAAGACAGTTGGGCAGTTTCTTATAAAACTAAGCATACTTCCACCATATGATCCAGCAATTGCACTTCTATGTGTGTGTGCCCAAAGGAGTTACAACTTATGTTCACACAAAAACCTGCACATGGATATTTATAGCAGATTTATAATTTCCCAAATTTGGAAGCAACCAAGATGTTCTTTGGTAGGTAAATGAATAAACTATGGTATATCCAAATAATAGCATATTATTCAGTGCTAAAAAGAAATGGGCTACTAAATCATGAAAAGAAAATGAAAGAAGTCAATGTGAAAGGGCCACATACTGTATGAGTCCAACATATAAAATTCTGGAATAGATAAAACTATGAAGACAGCAAAAAGATCAGGGGTTGCCAGGGACCAGGGGGCAGGGAGAAATGAATAAACAGAGTACAGGGGATTTTCAGGGCAGTGAAACCATTCTGTTTGATAATATAGTGGTAGATACAACAGTGGTAGATACATTTTTCCAAAGCCACAGAATGTACAACACCATGAGTGAACCCCAGTGTAAACTATGGGCTCTGGGTGATGTTGACGTGTCAGTGTAGGTTCATCAATTTTAACAAATGTACCACTGTGGTGTGGGACGTCAATAGTGGGGTAGGTTGTACATATGTAGGGGCAAGAGGTTTATGAGAACTCTGTATTTTCTGATTTTTGCTGTGTGCCTAATGCTGCTCTAAATAATAGTCTATTTTTAAAAAGTTACTTCTAATTTTTTTTCCCCACAGCATTTATAATAGTTAAATGCTATATATATCTTACAGGTTGAGCACCTTTACTCCCCAAATCTGAAATCTGAATTGCTACAAAATTCAAAACTTTCTGAGTGCTGACATGATGCTACAAGTGGAAAATTTCACACCTGACCTCATATGAGTCACACTCACACTCAAAATGCAGTCAAAACTTCATTTCAAGCACAAAATTGTTAAAAATATTGTATAAAATTACCTTCAGGATATATGTGTAAGGTGCATATGAAACATAAATAAATTTTGTGATCATACTTGGGACCCATTCCTAACATGTCATTACATATATGCAAATATTCCAAAATACGAAAAAAATCCAAAATTAGAAATACTTCTGGTCTCAAACAATTTGGAGAAGGGATAGTCAACCTGCACTGACTTGTTTTGGTTTTGTCTGACTCTCATTACAAGAATTCTATAAGTTATGCAAGGGCAGGGTTCTTTTTTTTTTTTTTCCTCTTCTGCTCACTGCAGTATTTCCAGAGTCTAAAAGACATCTTGTCAAAAAGTATGGGCTCATTGAATGTTTATCTAATAAATTAGTGCTAAGGCTTATCATCAGAGAAATGTCCTGTATGGTTTCTTATGTCCTGGAGAATATGTTTTTGTACAGTGAATTTATGGAGACAATATCTTTTCCCGAAAGAGTATTTCCAAAGGTGT
This sequence comes from Microcebus murinus, assembly GCF_040939455.1. Taxonomy (NCBI): domain Eukaryota; kingdom Metazoa; phylum Chordata; class Mammalia; order Primates; family Cheirogaleidae; genus Microcebus; species Microcebus murinus. The sequence continues at coordinate 26,174,754 of NC_134117.1, read as the reverse complement.
GAACGTCAGCCAGGGCCGCTGAGCTGGGCTGCATAAGAGCTGGTGGTTGGGAGGGGAGTGGGGACCCCTCTCTACGAGAGTCACAAAGCTTCCCATGGGGAAAAAAAAAAGCTTCCCATGGGGGAAAAAAAAAGCTTCCCATGGATTATTTAGTGTAAAATAATAGTAATAATATAAAAGGACATTTATTACATTTTCAGATTTCCTGGGCTTGCCTTTTGGTGTTATATGCTGGGGGAATTGGAAACCTTTCAATTAAAACATGTTCTGATCCTAGAATTTTCTCATTCACTAGAATATAACCAATATCTCAAGGCAGGTCAACACCCCTCACTACCTGCCCTAAAATGCTCCCATCCAGAAAGGAAGAGGATATCTGTCTTGTAATAGAAGAAATAAACACCCACAAGTATCTCCAAGATGAGTAGAACCAAGAAAGATTGAGGTGAGACTGCCGGCCCACAGTGGTCTGAGATGCAGAGCCTGGAGATGATCAGCCCCAGAACCAAAGCCCCTTACCTTGGAGAGAGATGCAGGGATGTCCTTGGGGTTTAGCTGCAGCATATTCCCAATGATGGGAAGGGGAGTTGGGCCAGGAGGGAGCCTTCCCCCTATTTGACTTTTCTTCCACACCAAAAGGAAAATCAGGCAAGTGACACAAATCACAAGAGCAAGAGTAGCGATTTTTAGCAACTCCATTTCAGTCCTTGATGTAAGCAACTGTCTGGATTGCTTGCTAGAAAGCAAAGGCTTGTGCAGGGTGTGTACCTTGCTGGGCAAAGGCTGGTCTGAGTTCTTCAACTTGAAAAAAAAAAATTGGAAGAGGTTTTGAGTTTGTTTACTTTGCTGAAGCTTGATATTAAGAAGGGTTTATATTTTTCCTCCCTCTTCTTCAGATAATCTGCAAATTTCTCTCTTTGATTTTCTAAGCATCTCCATTACATATACTTTTTTGTCTCAGCACATATAAATCTTCCTTTTTTTTTTTTAGCTTTCTGAAACTGTTCACATAATTAACTTCACAAATCAGAAAAATAGAACATACATTCTGAAATCTGATTTGGAAAAACACCACTGTCAGAGTTATCCTCCTCAAACATTATTTTTATCATGTCTTTCCATCAGTTGAAAGTCTACATCAAAAGACAAATGGATAAACAAAATGTAATGTATACATACAATGGAATATTATTCACCCCTAAGAAGAGATGAAATCCTAGTACATGGTAAAGCATGGATGAACCTTGAAAACACTGTGCTATGTGGAATAAGCCAGATCAAAAAAAGGACAAATATTCTATGATTCCACTTATATGAGGAATAGGCAATTCATAGACACAGAAAGTAGAATTTTAGAGGTAGGTTACTAGGGGTTGGGAGGGGGAGGGGATGGGAAGTTACTGTTTAATAGGTACAGAGTTTCTGTTTGGGATGTTGAAAAAATTCTGGAAATGGTTAATGGTGATGGTTACACAACACTGTGAATATACTTTTTGCCAATGAATTGTACACATTAAATAAGGTTACAATGGTAAATTGCATTTTGTATGTATTTTACCACAATAAAGAAAAAGAAACATTTACTAACTTGGTGGTTGAAAACTGTTATTTCATTTTTATTTGCATTTAAAATAATTAATGCTATGATTTATTCTTTGAGACAAATCTTACTATTAATATCTCACAGTCTATCCACTATTTTATGGGGAATTTAATTGGCATAATTAAAAATCAATCTTTTAAAAAATATAAAGTCCACTGTGGTTTTCCTATTACTTATTGCAGCAAACACTAAAAATCTATGTAGCACTAAAACTGTTGGTTTCAACTGTGTTACTGTTCTCTCATTTCAGAGTAATTTCTCACAGCAGCCTGCTTACTTCCACTAAACAAACTTGCTTACTAGCCTGCATTCACGTATCTATTAGCACGATGACCAGGACGGTTTTTACATAAAGGTTTTTAGGGTCCGTGAGCTGGGATGGGGCCCCAGCTGATGATGGATTTGTGTGTCAAGAAGAACTATAGTAGAGGGGATCAGCTTAGGGAATTCATATATATTTCTGTCATCCTTCTAGTACCTTCTGTGAAACCAGTGTCCACTGGCATTTTTGTTGAGTTTCTGCAAGTGAGACATCTCAGTGAGGTAAATTATTGACTTTGAAGTACTGTGAAAAGTTAGAACTTTAATGTTGATTTGGATGTTGAAAGTAGGTGAGCAGAGGTAGACTGGTAAACATGTGGCAAAGGGCACTATTCAGATCCATCCCCTGCTTAAAACTCTAACCTTTGGAAAAAGTCACTGGTGTGTAACAAGACTTAGAAGGCCCACCACCATTTACCTCACCCATTCCCTCTGATACCTGCCTCTCCAGTCTCAGCTTTTGGTGCGCCCACATTCACTAGTAATGTTATGCCTATGTTGAATTTATTCCCATTTCTGGAAGCTTCCTGAACTGAGGTCTTCACACTATCACCTAATCCTTTATATACTTTTAATAGCAGCTTGAGATATAACTCACATACAATTTATCCTTTTGAAGTATACAGTTTGATAGTTTTTAGTATATCCAGAGTTGTACAGCCACCATCAAAAGCAAATTTTGGAATCTTCATTACCCCAGAAAGACATCCCATACCCATGAACAGCCACTCATTTCTCTCTCCTCCCAGCCTCTAGCAATCACCAATCTACTTTTAGCCTATTTTCAACATTTCATATAAATATAATCATATAATATATAGCCATTTGTGACTGACTTCTTTCACTTAGCATAATGTTTTGAAAGTTCATCCATGTTGTTGCACACATCAGAACTTCATTCCCTTTTTTTGTTTTTTTGAGAGACAGGGTCTCACTCTGTTGTCCAGGCTACAGTACAGTGGTGTCAGTCCAGCTCACAGCAATCTCAAACTCCTGGGTTCAAGCGATCCTCCGGCCTTGGCCTCCCAGTGTGCTATGATTATAGGTGTGAGCCACCACGTCCAGCCTTCATTCCTTTTTTATGGAATAATATTCCATTATATGGATATACCACATTTTATTTATCCATTCATCAGATGATGAACATTTGGGTTGTTTCCACTTTCTGGCTACTATGAATAATATTGCTATGAGCATCCATATACAAGTCTTTGCGTGGACATGTTTCAGTTCTGGGTAGATACCTAGAAGAGGAATCATTGGATCATGTGGTAACTGATAAAGTTTGGACATTTGGCCTCTCCAAATCTCATGTTGGAATTTGATCCCCAGTGTTGGAGTAGGGCCCGTGGGAGGTGTTTGGGTCATGGGGGGCAGATCCCATATGAATGGCTTGGTGCCTTCCCCACAATGATGAGTCAGTTCTTGTTTCATTAATTTACATGACAGCTGGTTGTTTAAAAGAACATGGGCTCTCTCTCACTCCTTTTTTTTCCTTTTGTTTCCAAAGTCCATGAAATTGCTCCTTCTCTTGTCATGTGATGTGCTCCTCCTCCTTTGCTTTCCACCTTGGTTGGACATTCCCTGAAGCCCTCACCAGAAGATGCTGGCATCATGCTTTTTATACAGCCTGCAGAACTGTGGGCCGAATAAACCTCTTTTCTTTATAAATTGCCCAGTATTTATTTGTATTTATTTCCTTTATATTTAACACCAACACAGAATAGACTACCATAGTAAATATTTAACATTTTGAGAAACTGTCAAAATGTATTCCAAAGTGACTGCATCATTTTACATTCCTATCAGCCAAGTATAAAGATTCCAGTTTCTTCCCATCATTGTCAACACTTGTTATTGTCTTTTTAAATTTAGCAATCCTAGTGGGTGTGAAGTAGTACTTTGCTGCATTTCTCCAATGACTAAAAATGTTAAACATCTTTCATATTCTTACTGGCCATTTGTATATCTTCTCTAAATTATCACCTATTAAGATCTTTGCCCATTTTAAAATTAGGTTGTCTTTTTATTATCACCTTATCTTTAACTGTCTAGCACTCTTTCTCATTTTTTTTTTTTTGAGACAGAGTCTCGCTTTGTTGCCCAGGCTAGAGTGAGTGCCGTGGCGTCAGCCTAGCTCACAGCAACCTCAAACTCCTGGGCTCCAGTGATCCTTCTGCCTCAGCCTCCCGGGTAGCTGGGACTACAGGCATGCGCCACCATGCCCGGCTAATTTTTTATATATATATCAGTTGGCCAATTAATTTCTTTCTATTTATAGTAGAGACGGGGTCTCGCTCTTGCTCAGGCTGGTTTTGAACTCCTGACCTTGAGCAATCCGCCCGCCTCGGCCTCCCAAGAGCTAGTCTTTCTCATTTTTTATCTTCTCCCTCTCTTTTCTTACACTCTCCTGGCACTGCATTTCTCCCAATTACATAGTCTTATCATACTCGGAATTCTCTGATTAAGGGTCTACTTTTCCTGAGACTGTTGATTCTAAGAGAGCAGAGACTCTGTCCCACTCATTGTTGTTCACCGTTGGTCCATTACTTTGTACATTTTAGGTTTCCTGGCACATACCAGGTACTCAACAAACATTGGTTGAATTGTATTTAATTTTATAGTCACCTTGTTTTCTCTTGTTCTATCAGGAGGGTTGCTGTCTTCATTGAAAAAGTGTTTGGAGTCAACTCCTCCCTACCCCATTTATGCTCTTGTCTCCTGCTAGTTGAGGGTTGTCACAGGGTTATTAATGCTTGTGCCTATCTAGGTTAAGCATATGTATGGACTGACTATAGCTTTCATAGTGTTGGAAGATTCCTAGGGCAAAAACAACATGAGAAGTGCATGCGTGAAGGTAAGATGCAGTCGGGCCAACTATGTGGAACTGTCCAGTGCAGCTACAGTTGGAATTAGGAGTGAGGTTGAGTAGAATTGTGATAGGGTGCCAGAGGAATCAGATATACCATTTGTCAGAACTCTCCTTATGTGCTTGAATTCCAATTATGGTTACAGTACCTATTTAAGATGCAAATCTTGACATACCTGCAAATGGAGAAAAGTAATGCAAATATCGGGGGACAAATGGCCTCGTTCAAATAACTCTACCAGCCTGCATCAACCACTTACTCCTGCATCAACCACTTACTAAATGTGCTGTCCCCAGAGAGGGGGTGTGACCTTCGGCACGAGGGCTTTCCTGGGCCAATGGAAATTTTTGCAGGGCAACTAAGCTGAGAGCTGTCAGCATGGACACTCTGAAATTATGCCATAACATACCTTGTGCTAGTCCATCCTTGTGTGAGTCAGCAACACTTGCTTCCTATAGTAAGGGGAGTTGCCCCTCCAGGATGCAAAGGGCTAATCTTTCTGGAATTAGTTGTCATACTGTCCGGCTCACCTAGACCACTTCTTCCAAACCCTGCAGAGAGCAGAGAAAGTCAGCTCCCGGGTCACCACTTCACATCACATATTAGCCACATGCTTATCCCTTTCCTGACCCCAACTGCAGCCCACACATCCTCTTAAAACTCCCCTAAATGTAGAGCTTCCATTGCCCTAAATGTAATTGCTTCAAGGGCAAATGTAAAGGGCTGTGGTAAAGAACTTGGATCTGGAATATGGCTAGTTCAATCTTTACTTTGCCACTCATTATTCATGTGATCTTGGATGAAGTGACCTCTCTAAATCTCAGCTATATGAAGATTACAATAGAGCCTCAAAAGCTTTAACATGGAGAGCCTCCCATTGTTAAGCAAGGGGACTCAGTTAATTGCATTTTAAAAGGCAATGGCATGTGGTTCTCCCACTGCCTGGAAAACATTCCACCATCTCATTCTCCAGCTGGCTGGTTGCCTCCTGTCCATCCTAAAAAATTTAGCTCAGATCAGACACTCCTTTCTAGAAACCACCAGGCTGGGCTGACCTTTACTGGGGCACCCCCTAGAACCCAGTGTTCACCTAGCTGTGTTACTTACCACACTATTAAACCTATTTACTTGCTGCACTGCCCCCACAGAAGGCTATATGCCTTTTTGTTGCCTCAGCAATCAGTATATAGTAGATACTCAATAAACATTTGTAGGAAGAAAAGGAAGGAGACATTTTTGCAGATAAAAAATAGAAAGTAGAAAAATGGATTGAAAAGATATAAGAAAAAAAAATTGAATGATAGGTACTAATTCCAAAGAAACAAGGTAAGAGAAATGAGTCATTCTGAGTTATGGTCTATGTGATAATGGACATTAAGAGTAAGCAATGAATTAACAGTAAATTAGTTCAAAATGTTTATACAAAGAAAAGAGACCAGGAGAAAGCCGAAAAGCTGGCCCAGCTTGCTGAGATGTTCCTGGAGGGCTGTGGCTGAGGTTTAAAATCCTGCTAGCTTAGTTCTTAGCTGCTAAAGACATAAATCAGGTATTTTATTAGGCACTTGTATGTACCAGGCACTGGGCTCACTTTCTCCACTATGGAAACTTGGTCTATTCAGAGACAGAAACATACATTGACTTCTATTGACTAGGTGCACCATTGTATCCTAGCAATTACCATGTGTAAAACACTATGCTAAGTACATCAACATAGCTTGTTGAATCCAGTGAAGAGCTGCCCTGCAAGGATGAGTGAACAGGTTCAGAGATGTCAGGTAACTTCCCAAGGTTACACATTAAGTCCTGACACGGACACTAGCCTAACTTCTATCAGTAAGTCCTTTTTCCCATTAATCACCTGCCTGCACTGACCACATTTCACATTCAACCTTTTATTCTTTCACGCAACAAAACTGACCAACTTCTATGGGCCAGACACAACCCCCGGGAATACCACAGTCACACTCCCTGCCCTCACAGAGCTTGGCAAGTGTGAAAACAGACATTAAGCAGGTAAAGCAAAGTATGAAGTGTTATAGAGGGGGAAATACAGGATGCTAACCCCAGTCAAGCAGTTCAGGGTGAACTCTCTGAAGAAGCGATGAAGACTCATCAGGAGGTGGCAAACGAAAGCTGGCACCAGGGAAGGAAAGTGAGCTAGGCAGATGTAACAACATATGCAAAGAGACAAAGATAAGGTACGTTCAAGGACCTTAGAGAAGAGTAGCTGGAGAAGTCAGCAGGTGCCAAATCATGGAGCTTTGTGTGCACACATTTGGGACTTAATCCTTAAACAATCAGAAGCCACAGCTCTAATTCATAGAATTCCTCTCCTAAAGAAGCAGAAATCACTTCCTTTTTTTTTTTTGAGACAGAGTCTCACTCTGTTGCCTGGGCTAGAGTGCCATGGCATCAGCCTAGCTCACAGAAACCTTAAACTCCTGGGCTCAAGCAATCCTTCTACCTCAGCCTCCCGAGTAGCTGGGACTACAGGCATGCACCACCATGCCCGGTTAATTTTTTTTCTATATATTTTTAGTTGGCCAATTAATTTCTTTCTATTTTTTAGTAGAGACGAGATCTCGCTCTTGCTTAGGCTAGTATGGAACTCTTGAGCTCAAACCATCCTCCCGCTTCAGCCTCCCAGAGTGCTAGGATTACAGGCCTGAGCCACCACGCCTGGCCGTGAAATCACTTCATTTTAATACTTACCAAAAGCCTATAGAGTTTGGTAGTTTGAATTAGGTAAAGTTCCCTGGTCAGCAGCAGCTAGATGTAGGATACTATGGAGCTGGATCCCAGAGGAACCAGAGTAGAGCTGCATGCCCCAAAACTCCTAATTACCACTCCCTGCTGGCCCAACATCACCATGAAATTGTCCCCAGGAGGTAATGCAGAACATCTGGGAAGAGCAGGTCCAACCCCAGCTCTTGAAATAATAACATCTGAGTTAGTGTATACAAATATTCCTTCCTCCACTATAGATGACATTCTTCCTTCTTCAGTGTAAAAGCATTTTAGTTCTCAGGGAAGGCTCCCGGGGCCACAGTGTCCAATCCTCCCTTTCATCCTCTACCACTGGCCCTGTCCCACAGGGAACTAGAATATGCCTTGTTACTCCTTCCAGGAGTCATGAAAGAATGAAAACCCTGTTTTTAAATTCTTATACCAGCTAGGCAGTATTCTGGTAAAAGTATTTTAAAAAGCTTCTATAATTAAGTTAAACCAGCAAATAAATTAGCTACGTAAGGTAATGGGCAAGACAGCCTTAGAAACATGGTAAGACAACCAAAAGAATGGAGACATAAGGGAAAGAACACAAATCATTGATAGTAAAATAATTTTATTTAGTTTCTTATTTTAAAAAAGGTAGCATTTCACATATAAATTTATAGACTTCAAGATTACAGTGTATATCTTGCCAAAGGAAAATCCCTGAAGGACAGCTAGAGCTCACTGAGTGGGCACAGGGAAGCACACTCTGTGGGGAGTGGAAGTGGAAGTGCTTTCTTCAGAACATCACAACAGTATTTCCCTGCTCCTCAGCCTTGCCACCAGGGCTGTGGCTAGTAAGAAAACTCACAGCCATCACTCTGGGGCAACAGCTTTTTGCTCATAAGAACAGAAAACATCTCTAGGAATGAAAGCAGAGATCAATGATCCAGATTTCCCACAAGAATCATTATTTATCTATAGCAACAATAACAGGTTAAGAGTTTATTTTTATAATTCAAAAGTTCTTTTAAAGAGGGCTAAAGAACCCCAAATTCATCCATAATGAGAACTTATAGAATTAAATAAGCAAAAACAAATTTTTTTTCCTCCATATTACAAATGCCTCTACATAAGTATAACAAAAGGCCCAGGGAAAAGACCCATTCAAATCTGGGCTTTCCTTTCCCAATAAACTGTTTGGCACAACCCACGAGCTGTCATGAGACCAATAGGACTGACAGCTGAAAGGTTTCTGGAAGTGGTCCCATGACTTTTTTGTCAAGCTCCAACAGAGTGTACAAAAGAGGTGTTTCAACAAGTCGCACAAACTCAGGCCTAACTACGCAGCACACTGTTCGAGAAAAGTTAATCTGAGGGAAAAAAGGTCCAGATGAACTAGGTCTCCTGTAGTCATAGGTTAACTATGTCATCCTCTTATGAAAAATTAAATTCACTGGCTGCCCAGGTCAGGAGTCATGATCTCCTAGTAATGTGAAAGGTGGAGAAACAACTCTGATTTAAGCATCTCAGGGTTGGGAGAGAAGGAGACAAAGATGGTAAAGGATGCTTTCTAGGTTACTCTTTGTTCCATCCACACCCTATGGGGCTCCTGATGAACAGTATTAAGTAGAATCAGTGTGCTAGTGTTGTGGCTGCCCTATGATTTGGCCTTTAGACAGAAGTGCTGAGGTAAATGAATATACCTCAAATCCAGTTTTAGAAATAAAAACTTCCTGCAATTACGATACAATACTGTGCAGTGAATGGCTAGGAATTGTACGCTGCTCCTATTTCCAGTTAAAGCCCTGTTCCACTCTTAGCCAGCCATAGCTGAAAGGAGTTGGCTGTGGCTTAAAACCAAGCACCTTAGTCACACATGGCCTAGGGCAGTGACGTTGATAGTCATCACCCAATGGAGAGAACCAGGGCCCCAGAGCTTTGGTTCAGAGCAAAGGTTTCATCTTATCCACAACTTAAACCAAGCCCTCTTTATCTCTGAGCATACTAATGCAATAAAGTAGTGATTAGGAATCTCTATGAGGACTCTCTGATTGGGTGGCCAATCACAGGTCCCTGTAGGCCACCAACTTCACTGTAGGAAAACAGAAAGGTGCAACTTGTATCAAGTTAATCGTTGTTCAAGTGGAAGATCATTTGCTGGGGAACTTCAGTGGCCTGGATGTTAATCACATGGATGAATGCTGAGACTGGACCCCAAAGAGAGTGCCTGGGTCCCAGGTGCAATCAGTCTTCATTAACTTACCGTATCGTGGCTGTCTTCTCTCAGGCCTCCCATCTCTTGATTGGCTGAGATTTCCCCGGGGACCAATGTAAACATTATTCAATAGATTTCAGCTTAGAAAAACACAGCTTGTTATATATTTAGTGTTTAACATTCCAGTGCAGGCAGTATCTTAGCATCAGACTTTCCTTTGTTCTTGAGTACCAGTTTAGAAAGGAACACATACAGGATACTTGATAAAACTGTGGCTGACAGGACCATTTGAGTGCCAGACAGCTGGCTCTATCCTGCAATCAGCTGACAAACCAAGACTGTATCACAGGAGAGGCAGAACAGAGGAAGCACAAGTTCTCTGTAAATCTGAAGAGTTCGTACAACCATTGTTCCCACTTAACCCCTTGGGCCACATATCTTGATATGGAGAATATTTCCACCTCTTGCATCAACCTGTGCTCTCCTTGTTTTGGATGAGGCTCTCTCCAGAGGGTTCAAGAGCCTCCTTAGAGGGGAGAGAGCCTTCTCTTCCAGTCCTAACATCTGAATATTTCAAAGCACAAGACGAGTCAACGAACATGCTAGGGATGTTGCTGCCAAAGTAGATCTTACTGTTAGAAGCAATTGCCTGGTACTTTTTGAGCTCCAGATATTCCGGGGTCAATTTGTGCTGTGTGGGAGCAAACAAGAGCAAAGGCATCAGAATACTGTGGTGTAATAATCTTCTCTCTCTTTCCCTACATCTATTTCTCCTACTGGTCTCCTGAGTACCATGACTCAACTCTGAATGATTGCCAATGACTCTCTCATTTTGGGGAGTGGCTATCACATTAACAGGTATGATTCCAACTTTAAATTGCTTCAACAAGCTCCTGCCTTGTATTAATGCAGGAAAAGTTATTTACTTTTTAACAAAAGAATTGGCAAAGGGGGTTTTAGAGAACAATTAATGATAACTAATTATAATAACTAGTATTTCTACAGTGACTTTCTATAAGGCCTATAAAGTACTTTAACATCCACTTTTTCATTTCATCTAGCCAAATTCAACCTGGAATTTCTGCTGATTTCTTTGAGAGAGGTGCATAGGACAATGGATGAGAGTGGCAGAGTTTCAAAGAAGGGCTTGGGCTCATAATCGTATAATCGGCTACCTGTGATTCTGGTTCTCTTGACCAAATTCCAGAAATGGAAAAATATCTCAAGAAGTTACCTGAATCTAGCCACTTGCTTTTCCCAGAAGTTGGATGTTTAAGCTGTTTGTGATAGACAAATGTTTGCTAACCACCAGATCTCTCTCTCTGTCACAGTGTTTTGTTTAAATCAAGATATATCCAACCAAAACTTCTCGGGGGTTTGACTAAAACTCACTTCCACTGTTCCCCTATATGCCTCCCAAAGCCCCTCAAACCATTCCCTGTGATCTTCTCCTCATCTTCAGTCCAGCCAATGCCCCAGGCAAAAGCCAGTGTTGTCCTTCATAGTCCCACAAAATCTGTTTTCTGCACTCCAACATCTTCCACTCTGTGGCTCTCTATCCTCTCCAGTTGATTCATATCCTCTGTCAAAATACTGGAATCAAATCTGATCATAGTACACAATCAAATTACTTCCTAACCCCTTTTTAATATAGGTTGGTATCTGAGTAGCATTTTTCAACATTGTTTAAAACTACTGTCCCTTTCAGAATGAAGGTGACCTCAAAGGCAAGGTCTTGAAACTTGTGCCTGGCCAGCTTCTCCCATTACAGGTTTAGACTGCTAGTTTTCTATACTAAAGTTTCCTATCTTGCCTTCATCTTGACCAAAGTCCATTCTGGTTCTATAGAGTTGTGTCCTCCAATGTTTTCAAGGACTGACAACTCTCATTCTGTCATATCTTGTCATTTCTTCCAAATACAGATTATGTTCTTCCTTTCTAAATTGAAAGTTTAAGCCCTGTCTATAACTTAAATCTTGACTCTAATCCTTCAAACTGCATCACACTCCTTAGCAATCTCTATCTCAACCCTTTATTTGTTCCAATCTACTCCATAATTATAAATCTTGGACATCTACCTTATAAATCTTGGACATATCCTTCCCTTTTCAGATTACTATAGTGGTTCTAGCTGCCTCTTACTGAAATAACTCCTGCTCACTAGGCCTGTACTCTCTGGCCAACTTACTCCAGTCCTTACATAAAATCATTCACCCAATATCACCCAACCACCCCTTCTCAAATTATCTCACATGAAATTCCTTATGACTGAAACCTAAGTTTTTAAAAATTCAATAAACAAGGAGTACTCAACTGGGGGCACTTGGAAACGTGTGTGTGTGGTTGCTAAAACAACTGCTGAGCACTACTGACATTTCATAAGCAAGGGCCAGAAATGCAAAATATCCTACAATGAATGAGATAGTCTTTAATAATGAAAAAGTATTTCACTCTTCAAATGCCAAGAATGTCTTTGATAAGAAATACTGCTCCAAACAAGCTTAGCATCTACACAAAAAAAGCTACCCCAAAAGAGTAAGAATAAAAAAAAAAAAAAAAAAAAAGCTACCTTATTTGTTATTCTAAATAAACTTTATTCTTCTCTTGTCACTCTTGTCATTTCAGGAGAAGACCTTCAACTTTACTGATTATTGAGCCTTTATACAGCAGTATAAATGAATGGATTTCTGGTATTTGACATGTGTTTATGTCTTTGCCTGTGTCCTAACTCCCCATTTTCATAAGGAACTATACAAAGTTCATTACTCAATGAGTGTGTAATATGTCTTGCTAAGTGACTGGTTGATTCTGGAGGATGTCTTGGTCACTACCTTTCCTTGACAATGGATAATATCACCTCTAACACATTAGAGCCCTGAAAAATGGAAAGCAAAACCCCTTAATTATATCACTAGGAAAGTGGCATGGAAAGCCAGTCACCTTGTTTGAGGTGGCATATTTGTGTGCCGCATAATACTCAGCATCTGCTTTTGCCTTTTCTCGTGCCAGGAATGCAGCATCTAGCAAGTAAAACAGAGTCAGGGGATTTAAAACAAAAGAAAATATCCAATCCCTTCCCTCAGCTAGGGAAGAGTCCCTTTCTCCACTGCTTAATACTTACATTGCTTATTTCAGTTTGAAAATTTATAACATTAGCAGTTTTCAAATCCCAGTCCCTAGATAGCTCCTTCTCAAAGGGGAATACTCTTGTTACTGTTGAATAACTTTCAGCTCATCTGAGTCCACTCATTTTCTACCCTAAGTTGCTCCTTTTTCCTCCCCTCCCTCTTCCACCTTATATCACCCAAAGCCTCACCCCATTCAGGATCCAGAATTCAAGTAAAATAACTAAGTTCAGACATGAAAGCTCTGCTCTATTTACTGCATTATCCCACTCCCTCCAAATCCGATTCAGAATTAACAGATAAAAATAGAAGGCAGTAATATATAAGCAAAAGTGTTTTCAAGACTGCAAGTTTAGAACATCAACATCTCATTACATGAACTCAAGAGGTTGAGCCCCTCCATGAAAACTGGAGTTTCTTTTTTTCCCAACTAATTTTTTTTTTGATGGGTGGAAAAGAAACTGGTAGTGATAGGATTTATTATCTTGTACATTCTTTATAATTGATTATGGGTAATATCTGTATTTTATCTGCCTGAGAATAAAGTGGCAGGTGAGAATAAATATGCCCTAATTTAAGGAAGGAAATGAAAGGACGATCTACCCACAGTCACAACCAAACCAAGAGCTAGATATGTAATAGTAATGTTTTTTAAATTTGTCTAGAATATCAGACCAGCTACTTCCTCCAGACCAGATTATTCTGCCTATGGCTTTCCCACCCAACAAATCAAGAGCCCAACCCTGAAGCAGAGAGGCAGTTCAGGAGAGTCAGAGCCTCCTGCTCTCCCCCAATGTACCTTCAATTTCAGAAATGCGCTTTTCAGTTTCTTTCTCCATCACCTTCTGCTGAAACCGAATTTTTGCCACTTGTGCAATCTTCTCTGCCTCTATAATGATACAACAAAAGAAGACACATTCAAAAACCTTTCTATAGTACCTGAGGCACTTAGAATCAGTAGCACACAGTCTAACATTTAATTATAGAAGGCTTTATGGGCTAATTGTTTCATTAAGTTTTCTCTATCAAGACTGTAAACAACTCAAAGGAAAAAAGGAATTTATCTCCTACTTCACTATTCTCCTTTGACAGTGCTAGCTTTGCGGGAGGGAGTAAAAAAAGTTAATAGTTCCAATCCTTCATGGGACTATACAGCAATGGTCCACAAGCTAATGGGAAAGAAAAGATACTTTATGAAAGTACCACAGAACAAAAACAGAGTAATAGAAATGCACGGCAATGTAGGACAATTATATAATGTGGCAGGAGAAAGAATAAAGGAGAGGCCTAGCATGGTGGATCATGCCTATAATCCTAGCACTTTGGGAGGCTGAGGTAGAAGGATCACTTGAGGCCAGGAGTTCAAGCCAGCCTGGGCAACATAGTGAGACCACCATCTCTACAAAAAAAAAAAAAAAGAAAAAAGCCAGGCATGGTAGCACATGCCTGTAGTCCCAGATACTTGGGAAACTCAGGCAGGAGAATCGCTTGGGGCCAGGAGTTTGAGGCTACAGTGAGCTATGATGACATCACTGCACTCCAGCCTGGGGGACAGAGTGAGACCCTGTCTAAAAAAAATAAAAAATAAAAAATAAAATAAAATAAAAGAATAAAAGAGAGAAGTTAAACCAAGGAAGTTCTTCTGGAAGGAATCTTAAAGGAAATAATGAATATGACCTAGAAAGACATGCCAGGAAGCATAAAGAAAAGCAAGAAGAAATGAATGAACAAGTCACAATGAAGAGGTGATACAGAGCCAGTGGACAAGACAACAAAAAATAAAAACAGAAAGAGGGCTAGGAGACCTCTGTCTCAACTAACAGGCTAAGAAGCTTACTTTTATATCCTCAGGATCTACTGATAAGTTAGCATCAGGGAAATGACATGCTGAAAACACTATCAGACGAGGAGTATTCTAATTGCTGTGTAAGATAATGTAGAAAGCAGGATAATTCATCTGAGAATGGGAAAACAAGTGCTGGAGGTGAACATGTAGAAGGCAGGAGGCAAGTACATGCAGAGGAAACTAAACACCCATAGCAAACCTCTGGCCAACCAAAGCACCAGGAAAGAAAGACTCTAATTACACTTTAAATTCAATCACTGCAACTCTTAAAGAACATTCTTAATTCTCCTCTTCAGTCAAATAAGGTGGGTATTTTAACACATCTTATCTCTGGCCCCTGGGGAAAGTACATAACAGAAAGAAAATTTCCAATTGGTTTCTTCTTATCAGGAAAGAGTACCCTTTACCAACTACTCCAGAGGATACCTTCTCTATTTCCCCATCAGAGTAAAATCAATCTATATTATACCATCCTAAAACCAAACTACTGTGTTCAACTGGGCTAGAAATTTAAGTACAAGCAAAAAGTTGAGATAAAACTTTCTATTTCCCCATCAGAGTAAAATCAATCTATATTATACCATCCTAAAATCAAACTACTATGTTCAACTAAGCTAGAAATTTAAGTATAAGCAAAAAGTTGAGATAAAAAAATAAAAGGTAAGGGATCTGGAGCCTGCACTTAGAACCCAGAAAATGTCATCTCAACACAGGGGGACTGTTGTGGTAATCCCATTCAACAAAGCTCTCTGTCATGAGGGAATAAACCAATAAAGAGTATAACCAGACTTCTAGTTCTAGAAAAATGGTGGCATAGACTAGTGAGAAAACCCTTCCCCCTTCAGCCACCACCACCTTAACATGCTAGATAAAATATAACAAATTTGTTTTTTAATGCATGCCTGAGTTCATAAGAATGAATGGAAGATCCTCAAGTGATTAAGGAAAGGGAGAACCAAAAGTCTATATGGTGGCAGCCCTGAGGGTGGTTATGAGACAAAGAAGGAAGAGGGACTTGGGTTTTTGCCCATGCAGGGCCAGGAGATAAGGACTTGTGATGTTAGAACTAAGACTCCTGCATATAAATCTAGACTTCTAGAGGGCTGCCACTCTACTGAAAGAGAGACTAAAATCCTCTACCCACTAGCCCAGTGAGAATTAAGCTTTTCTCTACCTGGACACACCAGGAGAACACCCAAATATGGAAACAAAAATCTTAAAAGCTAAAAGAGAAGACTGATTACTTCAAAGGAACAATTAGACTGACAGCATTCTTGTAAATGGGTAAAAGAGGCCAAACAAAATTGAAATGATGTTGCTAAATGACAAGGAAAAGTTAGTTTGGTTTAGAATTGTAGGCTAAATTACCATTCAAGAATGATAATAAAAGCATTTTCAGACCAAGGACAACTGAAGAAGTTTTTCATTTCTTAGCCTTCACAGAAAAAAATGTAGCAGGAAAAAAAGAATACAGGGGGGTTGATGATGGGAGGTTCTTTGGTGGGTACAATGTGTGCTGCTAAAGTGATGTGTGCACTGAAGGCCCTGACTTCACCACAATGCAATATATCAACATAACAAGAATTAGAAAAAATAAACAAATTGCCAGAAACAATGGAGAGGAAAAATATTACCCAACACATGTAAATCAAAATAACGTTTACTGTAAGAATTAATAATGATGATGATAATAATCAATGGGAGAATAAAGACAACATGAAACTACAATACTAGGCAATAATAATATGTAAGATTGGAAGACAGTGATTAAAGTTAAAGCATTCTAAGGTATTGTTCAAGAAGAGGACAAAGAGAATGATTAACTTTAGACTTTGTCAAGTTAGGCATACTTGTTAATATTTTATAGGTAATGAATAGTTATCCATTTCAGAAACAGAATATAAAACTTCCAATCGAGTAAAAGGAAGAAAATAAAGAACATACAATCAATTCAATACCAACCAGAAAAGAGGGGAAAAAGAAGCAGAGAAAAAATACATGGTATATAGCACATAATTAAATGATACAAACAAATTCAAATATAGCAGTAACCACAATAAGTATAAAAAGACTAACTCACCAGTTAAAAGACAGATTCTCACATTGGATAAGATAACAAAATCCAGCTATATGCTGTTTACAAGAGACACACCTAAAACATAATGACATAGAAAAGTTGAAAGTAAAAGGATGGGAAAAGATACACCAAGAAATAACTAACCAAGAGAAATCTGGCATAGCTGTATTATCATCAGGCAAAATAGATCTTAAGGCAAAAAACATGTGTAAGGATAACAAAGTATTACCGAACAGGAGCAATTCTCTAGGGAGATGTAACAATCCTGAACCTGAATGTTCTTAACAATACAGCCCCAAAATATAAAAAAAAAAAATTACAAGTCAACAAATCCATGGTCATAGTGGGAGATTTTAACACATCTTTCTCAGTAACTGGTAGCTCAAATAGGCAAAAATTAGAAGAATACAAAAGATGTGAATAACAATTCATAAGGCTGATGATCAAATGGATATATAAAGAAACCTGTATCCAACAAATAGAGACTATATACTCAATCTTTTCAAGCACACATAAGACATTAAAAAAAATGACCACACATAGGTGGGCCACAAAGCAAATTTCAACAATCGTTTAAGAATTCATATAACAGATCTTATTTTCTGACTACAATGCAGTAACACTGAAAATCAACAATCAAAAGGTAGCCCCTCAAAACCCACTGAACCAGAAATTTTAAAATATGCTTTTAAAATGCATTAGTGAAATAAATTACAATGAAAATATGTTTAAAAGAATTAAAACTGAACAACAATAAATATTTCAAAAGTTGTGAGACATAGCTAAAGCAGTACTTAGAAGAAAGTTTATAATCTTCTATGTTTCCTTTAGAAAAGATTGAAAGTTAGTGAATTAAATATCTAAATCAAGAAGTTAGAAAACAGTCAGTGAGTAAACTTAAAAAGAGTAGCTGGGTGTGGTGGTGCACACCTGTAGTCCCAGCTACTCAGGAGGCTGAGGCAAGAGAATCACTTGAGCTCAGGAGTTCAGGGCTGCAGTGAACTATGATCATGTCACTGCACCCTATCCCTGGCAACAGAGTGAGATCCTGTCTCCAAAAAACAATAACAAAAGTAGAAAGAAGGAAGTAATAAAGTATAAATAAGACAGATCTCTGGCAAAACCTGATCTAGCAAAAGAGAAGGCACAAACAATTTTAGAAATGAGAAGGGGGTATACATATTTGGGTAGAGGTTTCAAAAATCATAAGAGAATTCTATAAAAAAGCTTATGTCCCCAAATTTGAAATATTAGATAAAATGGACAATTTGCTATAAAAATATAATTACCAAAACTGACTTAAAAAGAAACAAATACCTGGCTAGACCTATACTCAATATAGAAATTAAATCAGGTTAAATCTTACCATAAAAACATGCAAATGAAAAAAGCACAAACCCCACTACACCAAGATGGTTTTTACAAGTGAGTTCCACCAGATCTACAATGATGAGATAATACATATCTTATACAAAATGCTCCAGAATACAGGAAATGGAAATGCTCTTCAACTCATTTTGAGGGAAAGAAAGAAAAGAAAGAAAAGAAAGAAAAGAAAGAAAAGAAAGAAAGAAAGAAAGAAAAGAAAGAAAAGAAAGGAAAGAAAGGAAAGAGAAAGAAAAGAAAAGGAAAGAAAAGAAAAGAAAAGAAAAGAAAAAAAAACTGACAGTAAGAATATAAGAAAAGAAAATTATAAACTGAAAATTTCTAAAGAAATTACCAGCAAACTATATTGAGACATGTACTGGGGTGAATCTCCTACATCATGACCAAGTTGATATTTACCCCAGGAATGCAAAGATAATTCAGTAGTAGAAAATGCATTAATATAATTTATTATTATTAATAGCTTTAAAAAGAAAAATCATGTTTATCTCAAGATATGTAGAAAAAAATTCTAAAAGTGTTAAAAGCCATTCACGATGAAAGCTCTTGGCAAACAAAGTATAGAATGAAGCTTCATTAACCAATAAGTGTTAAGTACAGCAAACATAATTGGTACTATTTAAAGTTAGGGACAAGAATGCTTATCATCATCTTTCTTTTCTATACCATACTATAAGTCATAGCCTAAAGTAGTAAGATAAGAAGAAGAAATAAAAGATGTGGGACTATAAAGGAAAAAAATAGAATTGTCCTTATCTGAAGATAATATGATTGCTCCAGTGGGAAATCCAAGAGACTATTAGAAATAAAAGCATTTTCAGCAAGGTTGCTAAATAAAAAACAGCATACCTCTACAAAACCAACTAGAAAATATGCCTTTAAAAAGGAGTCTATTTATAATATTGAAAAACTTAAAGGATATATAGGAATAAATCTCTAACAAATGTCCAAGAACTTTAAGAAGAAAATTATGACACCTTTTGAAAGACATTTCTCATAAATGTAAAAATACAGATTTATAAGACTCAGTATCATAAAATATTACAATTCTCTCCAAATCGATATATACATTCAATGCAATACCAATCAAATCCCCACACAGTATTTTATAAAAAATACTGGTTCTAAAACTTATATGGAAGAATAAAGGGCACAGAATATTCCAGAACAATTTTAGGAATAGGAACAGTTAACAGTTAAGAGGAATAGTTAAGGAGAAACTCACTCTACCACATAGCAAGACTTAACATAAAAGCTACAATAATTAAAACAATGCACTATTGGGGAAGGACAGACCAAAAATTTGGAACAAAATAGAGATCTTAGCATTAGAACAAATGATATATAGTATCTTGTTACATGATAGATTTGGCATTAGAAATAAGTAGAGGAAATAATGAACTATTACAATAAGTAGTTTGTCTAAGACAACTTGCTTGGCATTTGGAAAAAATAAAACTGAATCTCTATGTCACACTAAACACTAAAATTCCAGATGGATTAAAGACCTAAATATGAAAATCAAAACTTTTAGAATAAAATTATTACTTTGAGGTAGGGGGAAAAATTCTTAAACAAGATAGAAAAGGCACAAACCATAAAGGAAATGATTAATGAATTTCACTACATGAAAATTAAATATATACATATGTCAAAGAAATTATAAAGTTCAAAGAAAAGCCACAAATTAAAATAAGATGTTTGAAAAGGATCATTATCCAGGAGAGATATAAAGAACTCTTACAAATCAATTAAAAAAAGCAATCAAATAATGGGCTAAGAACATTAACAGGCAATTCATATACCAAAAAAAGGAAATCTGAACAAATAAGCAATATTCAACTTTACTAATAATCAGCAAAATTTAAATAGAAATTATGTGATACCATGTCTACCATTGAACTGACATACGTTTTTAAGTCTGATAACTCCAAGGGCTGAGGAGGATGTGCAGAAATGGGTACTCAATTATGGCAGCATAGAAACTAGAACTCAAATATTGTTGAAGAGAGTCAAATGGAAGAATCATTTTAAAGAGTAATTTGGCAACATGTTAAATTTGAAGACATGCACACATATGACCCAGCAATTCTACTGTGAGACATGTATTCTAGAGCAATGCTTCTCAAGCTATCTGTGGGAAAACACCGTTTCTTTCTTTCTTCTTCTTCTTTTTTTTTATATTTCAATCTATTAGGAACTAATAAATAGTAAAATGTAATAAAAATGAATTACAGCACTAGAAAAAAAATTAAAAATATTACTGTGTTAAAATCCTATAAGAACTTAAAAACATCCATTCTCAATTTCTGTGCTCATCTCATAGGGGCAAAGAAACAAAAAGTTGGTGACAGGGCACTGATACATTGAGTAATGCTACTCTAGGAAAACTCTTGCACATGTGCACAAGGAGACATGGATAAGAACATTACTGCAGGAGTGTTTGTAATAAGGAAAAACTAGAAACTACCTATAACTCTTCATTTGTTCATCTGAATAAAATGAGGTCCACTCACAGAATAAAATACACAGCAGTTAAAAATAAACTAGATTGGCCAGGAGTGGTAGCTCACACCTGTAATCCCAGCACTCTGGGAGGCCAAGGGGGGAGGATTGCTTGAGGCAAGGAGCACAAGATCAGTCTGGGCAACATAGCGAGACCCCATCCCTACAAAAAAAATTTTTAAATTAGCCAGATGTGGTGGCGTGCCCTTGTAATCCCAGCTAGTTTCTAGGCTGAGGCGGGAGGATCACTTGGACTCAGAAGTTCAAGGTTACAGTGAGCTAAAATCAATCCTGCCACTGCACTCCAGCCTGGATGATAAAGCAACACCCCATCTAAACAAAACAAAACCAAAAACACCTAGATCTACATACATCAATATGAAAAAAACTCAAACAATGTTAGTAAAAAAGGGCAAGTTTTAAAATAAAAGGTAGAGTTTGATAGGATTTTTGTAGTTTCAAATAAGTAAAAGAATACTATAAACTGTTACATATTCACAGTAAAGGTATAAAAATAAGGACAGAAAGGATATACTTCAACTTCAGAATAGAAGCTATACTCTGATAAGATCAAGAAATATGACAGCAAAGGGTACAAAGGAGGCTTCAAACAGAAATTTTTTTTCCTTAAAAGAAAATATGACCTGAAGAAAATATGGCAAAATCCTACGCCTTCATTATACTGTTCTCTGTACTTTCTTGTATCTTTGAATTATTCAATAAAAAAGTCTTAAACTTTCAGCATCAACTGATGGCAGTCTAATATACAGTATTCCAGAGTGGAAGGGAAGCCACTGTAATTCAAAATGAGCTGTAAGCAATCCTGCCATATTTTCACAGATGACAATATCTATCCAGATAAAACTAAGTGCATGTCACTACCAAGGATGCATACTATAATCCTGAGCTTTGGCCAAAAAGTTTTCCTATCCTTAATCTGTATAAATGGAAACCTACTCCACAGAGACTAAAGCTCCCATAAACTCTGTCCATTCTCTCTGTTCTTGAAGAAGACAATAATGGCAGCTGACCACATGATGGAATGCCAAAGCACTTCATTAAGTACCGGTCTCACACCTACTTTTAAAGGTTTTAGGAGTTTCTACAGTTCTCCACCACATATGATACAATCTTACTTGAAACCCATCAATACCCAATATGAGACTGACAAATAAGAGAACAAACTCATTAACACACATCCTTAGAGACATTCATTCATTTCAGAAAGAAATCCAAGTACCTATCACAGCCTTTTTCCTCTCTGTCTCAGCTTCTTTCTCCACAACCTTTTGTTTCTGTGCAGCTATAAGTAATTTTGTCTTCTCAGCCTCCCTGTGAAGCAAAACATTATAAAAAATTAGAAATTATTTTCGTATGTGGAGTCATAGCCAGTAATTCTGACCCTGTAGTGCATTAGAGAATCATTTTTCAGTAAGAATTGTTTGACTTATTAGGGTAGGTAAAAGTGGTGCTATCTTGTTTTACTTATAATGAATCTGAGGTTGAAAGACTAAATGATTTGCCCAAAATCACCCAGAGATAGGAAAAAATTATATACATTTGAATTTTAGTCTAATTTTTTCCTTCTAATTGTTATCACATAAAGCCCTGTGATATGGAAGGGAATATATAAACACTTCCTTTGCTGTTAGGCCTCCTGCTAACCCACACAGCACCACTGTGCCAGTCAGAGAGGGCACCAGGGCCTGGTGTGGTAGCTCACATCTGTAATCCTAGCACTCTGGGAGGCCAACGTGGGGGGATCGCTTGAGGTCAGGAGTTTGAGACTAGCCTCAGCAAGATCAAGACACCATCTCTACTAAAAATAGAAAGAAATTAGCCAGGCAAGTAAAAGTAGAAAAAAAATTAGCTAGGCATGGTGGCACACACCTGTAGTCCCAGCTACTCAGGAGGCTGAGGCAGGATCCCTTGAGCCAAGGAGTTTGAGGCTGTTGTGAGCTAGGCTGATGCCATAGCACTCTAGCCCAGGCAACAGAGCAAGACTCTGTCTCAAAAAAAAAAAAAAAAAAAAATCAGCCTCTGGGCAGATGCAGTCCCTCAGATGCACAGTCTGGCGAGCAGAATGGAGCTGGATTTCAGCCCCTGCCCTCCTCAGGCAAACACTCATGTGCAGTGGCCCTAATTTTTGTATAGACAATATAACTAGGTGGCAGTTATTAGGTAGTGAACTGGGTGGGGAGCTTGAACATAAGGAAAATTTTCTAAGAATGTGAGCTTATAATATAGTTTGAACATCCCTAGTGTAAAGATTCAGAATCTGAGATGCTCCAAAATCTGAAACTTTTTGAGTGTCAACATCATGTTATAATTGGAAAATTCCACATATAAGTACTTAACACAAACTTTGTTTCATGCACAAAATTATTAAAAATACTGCATAAAATTACCTTCAAGCTATATTGTGTTTATGGAACATAAATGAATTATGTGTTTAGACTTAGGTCCCATCCCCAAGATATCTTATTATATTCCAAATATTCCAAAAATCTGAAAAAAATCAAAAATCAAAAAACACTTCTGGTCCCAAGCATTTCAGATAAGGGACATACAACCTGTAACAGAAATGCTGGCTTATACAAGCTTGCATAAGTGGCTACTGGATGACCACATGGCAGAAACGGTATTTAAAAAGATTATTATGTGAGAAGTTAGACTGGATAATCCCAAAGTGGCTCTTAATTCTGAAATTCCAATAGTTTATGAAATGAAGAAAGATCCAGAATTATCTGAAAAGTAACTCCAAATAGCTTCCCCAAAACATTTCTTCTCAAAGTTCCCCTTCTGTCAACATTGATCAAGACACGAAACGATATTCTGAATACTGAGTTATTTGAGGGCAAGAGAACACACAGTATTTATCTTTTCCATCACCAGAAGCAATCATATTTAAAGCCTAAGGCATCCTGAGCCTTTAATAAATACTTTTTTCTATAAGTGGATCACACCTATGATCTACCTGGCACTCTATGCTTTATAGCTTTAAAAGAAGTATTCCTTTTCTACAACAAAAAAAGAAAAAATAAAACTCCGCATGATAGAAGGAAGATACAGACTTGGGAACAAAAAGGACTCAGAAGAGTATCACCCCATGAAGCAATATTACTACTCCTAGGGCCCCCTATGTTTATACATCTATTGTATTCTTGCCTTTTGCAAATTTATTTTCCAGCACCTTGTATTTTTCCCTCTTAATATATCAGATAAATTTCCTAAAGACTTTTGTTTGTTTTTGCCAGTACCTGCCATACAAAAATATTGCCATTTCAAGTGTAGTATTTCCCTAAATGGGACTCTCTAAAACACTTAGAAATTAGTTTTCCATTAAACAACTAACTTCTCATTCACAGCCAGCCCTGGACACATAAAAGAGAAGACGTAGCAGTCAACTCAAGCAAAATTTCCCCAGAGGCAAATTATAAAGATTCAGGTCCAATTGTGGATACACAATCACACACAATGGAAAACCAAACTTTACATCAACAGGGTGTCTATTCTTACCATTACAACATAGTAACAAAATACAGGCACTCTCTTGAACCTTCACAGCTAGGACTTATTCCTCTATATTAATATTTAATTCAAGGTACTATTCATATAAAATTATAGCTCTTTGGCTTCCAGCAATAGTTCTATAGCAACCTACAACTTTAGCCACTGAAACTGCTCCTGAAAAGTCCATACATAAAGAGAAAGCTAATAAAGAGTCTAGTGGGAATTAACACAAGAAAATAGGTAATATTACTAGAATAAGAGTATAGAAGATAAACTATATACTCTCTACCCCAGAGTGTATTATCTCTCATGTTTTCTCTAAACTGGTATATTAATATACAGACAGCCTTAAATAGAAATATTGAGAGCCCATGCATATTACTCACATTAACTCAAAATTTCTTCTTATGGCTTCTGGGATTTTGGGTTTTGTGACACGCACAGCCTAAAAAACAAAAGTGAAAAAGCCAAAGTATATTTGAAAAATAAATCTTCAAAGTAAAGCTTCTATAGAAGAGTGCCTCAAATGATACTAACACATGTGGGGATCCCACTAGACAATTGACTTTTCATGCCATCACACCAAGAATCAAAGATAAGTTGCTTCACATTTCCTTAAAAAAATGCAGGACTACAGGGAAAGCCACTCTACCCGCTGAGGAAATAATTCCCCTAGATAAAAGGTTCTCCCTTAAAAAAGATGTTTTACAAAGCTCTTTAAGTTGGATACTTTTGCTTTCCTTTTCAAACTGGCAAACCAAAAAAACAGACAGAAGGCAAAGGTCCAAGATTGAAATTGAAAAGTCAGAAACAATTAGTCAAAATCAAAACCAAACAGAAAACCCAGGTCGCTATATGCAATTTAATACAGTGCATGGTAAGTAAATTACCTTATCACTTCCTACACCTAAAATCACTTAGCACTCACTGTAAATAACCTGGTGGCTGAAGGAAAACAAGTACCAATTATTGGCTTATATTCTTTCTTCCTGGAATCTTAGTACTATCTACCTGTCTTTGTAGATATTGTTTACTAGACACTTTGTTTCCCACAGTGTACTCTGACATAATTAAGATTATCTAATTAGAAAGTGCTGTTTTTTGAAGGCCAAATTTTCTGCCTAAAGGACTTGATCTCTCAAAAGCTTCTGATTTTACTAGTTAAACATCCGGTACCCCCCACCTACACCACAAACACACACAAAAAATACTTTGCTGATTTGAAGAAAGTTTTAATTTCCCCATGGAAACTGACTAAACTTTTAAGCCTTTAAGGTTTTGGTTTAAGGTTTCTTAAAAAAGCTTGGCTGGGCATGGTAGCTCACCCCTGTAATCCTAGCACTCTGGGAGGCTGAGGTGGGAGGATCACATGAGGTCAGGAGTTTGAGACCAGCCTGAGCAAGAGTGAGACCCCATCTTTACAAAAAATCAAAAAATTAGCCAGGTGTAGTGGTGCATGCCTGCAGTCTCATCTACTCAGGAAACTCAGGCTGGAGGATCACTTGAGCCCAGGAATTTGAGGTTGCAGTGAGTTATGATGATGCCACCACACTCCAGCCCAGGAGACACAGCAAGACTGTCTCTAACTAATGAATGAACGAACAAATGAACTAAGTAACTAAAAGAAAGCATAAAAATTTTTTTTGAGACAGGGTCTCACTCTATTGCCTGAGCTAGAATGCAGTGGCGTCATCAGAGCTCACTGCAACCTCAAACTCCTGGCTTCAAGCAATCCTTCTGACTCAGCCTCCCTCACAAATAGCTGGGACTACTGGCACGTGCTACCATACCTGCCTAATTTTAAAAATATTTTGTACAGACAGGGTCTTGCTATGTTGCTGAGGCTGGTCTCAAACTACTGGGCTCAAGAGAGCATCCCACCTTAGCCTTCCAAAGTGTTAGGATTACAGGGGTGAGCCACCATGCCCAGGCAAGCTTTAAAAACTTTTAAGCAACTTTACATTCCCTACAAGAAAGAGAGGAGTCAAATTTGTAGGTAATTTTGGGGACTATCATAACTAAATATAAAGATTGCAGGGAAATGGAATAAGCAGTTGGGGCCTCTGTGGAAAGAACTTATGACATGCTGAAGGCGAGGCATGTGGGGCCATAAGGAACAACTCAGTGGAGATACCCAGAAGATAAAAATTCAGAAACAGAATCTGTGAGAGATGCCAGATTTTACTACATGACAATCAGACATAAGATGACTTTCAATATGGATTAATAGGATTCAAAGGGAAGTTATTGCCCTACTCCATTTAATTAAGAAACTGCCTACACATCTTTTTAAGTGTAAAATAGGACTGTCTTTTGGAGACTCCCATTTTCCTATATGAGGCTGAAGAACATATCACATGCTTACTAATCTTGAGAAAACTCACAGATTTTCAAATATGTGAAAATATAAACACTTGCTGTAACAGATATCATGAGTAAGTTGCATCATAAGAGACTGAAGAAGTAACAACATATCCAAAAATAATGATACAAATACACACACACACACACACACACAGTGAGTGGAAAAGGTGGGGGAGATGGCTGATGAAATGAATATACTTGTTCAAACTGGCTCCTGGGTTATAAGCATATATTTTAAATCAAAAGCCAGCATATAATATAGTCACTTCCTTAAATAACATAGGAAAAAAAATATCAACGATGACCATTTTCACCATTTTAATTTACCAGAGCAGTTTTTCAAGAAGAAAAGTAGGGTATGAATAAGGGAAAGGAAAAATTTAAATATTGACTGTTATAGAGAATGTTAATTTAACAACAAATATTTATCAGGTGCCTACTCTGTGCCAAACACTGTTCACAGCAGTGAACAAGGCAAGACTGCCCTCACATAATTTAAAATTTGAAGAGAGAAAAGAGACAGTAACAACAAAAAGCAAGTAAATGAATAAGATAATTTCAGATAATTATGAGCGCTATGTAAAGAATTAAAATAGGATGATTTTAGAGACTGGGAAAGTACTAGGTTGTGGAGGGTAAAATCAAGATTTTATTTTTGGTATAACTCCATAACTCAAAAATCTAAGGAAATTAACCCCCAAAAAAATCACTAGAGAGAGTGAATTCAACAAAGTTGCAGACACATGATAAATCTACCAAGAATAAACTGCGTTCCTCAATGCTTAAAAAAAGACTATATACTGAACAGCATTAAAATTCATTAAATGCATGAGCATTAATTTAACTTAGGATTCAAGTTTTTCCCCAAAGTTAGAAATTCTAAAAGAAACAAAAAGTATGATATGATTAAGTAATATCATAAATTGTTATTTTTGAGCTTATATGCATATTTAGGTACTTGATATAGCTTGAAAATACCAATAATGAAAACTCATCTGGAAGAATAAACTTGCAGACATATCAAAGGCCATTATTTTTGAAAAGATAATGTACCTTACCAGGTTCTAAAACTGAATTAAAAGTTGAATTATCACAACCATATGGTAATGTGTTAAAAATAGGAAGGCTGAAAAACAGATCTGCAGTTCTAAAAATACATTCCAACTATTGTAAAAAAACTTTTTTATAACAATACAAAAGCAACTAAAACAACGGAGATCTTGTCTACCACTTTAAGAATGTATTACAACACTACATTTTTTCATTCAATGATTTTTAATAAAAACAACAAATAAATTCAAAAGATACTTCTTGCTGCTGTGCAGAAAATGACGCAGACAAAGGTAAAAGTGAAAAGGAGGAAAGACGATAAGAGGCTACGGGGAAGTACTGGCAAGAGACGATGGTTTGGCTTGAGGAGGTGGCAGTGCAGAGGCATGGATGCTTTTACATGGGTTTTGGTGGTGAAATTAGCAGGATATGGTGATTAGATGTTGAAGGTGAAGGGACTGTCAAAGGTGCCTCCCACACTGCTACACTGGTCTGGGGGGAAGGAGCAGCCACTTACTGACATGAAGGAAAAAACAGGAGAGAAGTAGATTTGATGAGAAAAGCTCAAGGGCTCAATAACTAATGAAAGAGTAGAAACAGAAAGAACAATGGAACAGAACAAAGTTCAAAAAAAGACTGTAGTATATTATAGCATATATTTAATACAACACAAATACCATTTCAAAGAAGGTGGAAGATGGAGAAAGAATTATTCAGTGATTACTGTTACTACCCAATTTGGGGTAGGGGGAAGGAATTGAAGCCTGATCTCACAATTGACATCAAAATTGTTCCAGAGGAATTAATGATTTAAATCTAAGACTACAACTATAAAAGTAGAGAAAAATTTTGTAATTTCTGATTTGATTTAAATTTGTATACTTTTGAAGTAGTGAAAGGATCTTGAAGCATACAGCTCAGCAATATACCATTAAAAAAATACCACTGAAATTACTATGTAGAAGCATAAAACTCCAAAACTGTCAAGGGGAAAACAAAATTAAATGGCAAAGAAAAAACTAAAACAAAATGCTTATTATACATTTTAAAAAGAACTGTAATAACCAATATTTAAAACATAATTTAAATCAATTAGAAAAACCATAAACTAAAAAAATGAATAAATCCAACAAACAAGTCATAAATGAAATACAAATGGCCGATAAAATATTCTAGGGCACTCAACCTCAATAATTAATACAAATACAAGATTAATTTTCTCCAAAAGGATTAAAAGAGGAAGAAAGATCTTGCACCTACTAATTATTTGGGTACAATTACACAATCAAATGTGTAGGAACTACAGCTCGCCAATCCTGTTGATGAGAGAGCGAGATACTACTAAAATTTTTCTGAGAGGCAATTTGGTAGTATGTACCAAAAGCCCCCAAACAGAATATGCACTTTGACTCATCAATTCTACTTTAAAAAATTTATCCTAAGGGAAGGATTTTAAAAGATGTACAGTATATATAAGCATGTTCACTGCAACATGTATATAACAGTAAAAATTTTGAAACCACAGAAATTCACTAAATATAACCATTAAAAGTGATGAAATAAATCTATATTTTTTACTTAGAAAGATATTGATACTATTAGTGATAAAAGCAGGTTTGGTATGATTCCACTTTAGCATGTATTTATTTATATCTATAAACATATGTTCATATATACTAAGAAGAATCTGGAAAGATACAACTGTTATCTCTGCACAGTAAGATTACTGATGAATTTCACTTTGTTTTTCATCCTTTTCCTAATACCTAACTTTTTTCTATAACATGCATGTGTATAAAAATATCCAGAATATATACAGAACTACTACAAATCAGTAAGAAGAAAAAAACAATCCAACAGAAAAATGAGCAAAGGATATATATAGGCAATTGACAGAAGAGAGTCTAACTGCCTGATAAAAACACCAAAAGATGCTCAACCTCATTAATAACCAAGAAACACAAATCAAAGGAGATATAACTTCATATCTACCCATATGGCAAAAATTAGCATGTCTGATTGCTTCCAATGCTGGTGAATTGGTGGGAACACAAGTATTTATATACTGCTGGTAAGAATGTAGATTTGTACAGCCAGTATGAAAGACAATCTGTACATATAAGGACATGTGTCATGAATGTTCATTACACTATTGTTGAATAGCAAAAAACTGTGAATAGAGAAATGGCTAATAATACAAGAAAAGGAATTCTAGGCAACTGTTAAAAAGAATGAGCTATATCTCTGAGTAACAACCTGGGCAGCATCTAAGAATATCTGATCTTCAGGTTCACTATCTTTATTTTTTTCTTTTATTTTTTTTTTTTGAGACAGAGTCTCACTTTGTTGCCCTGACTAGAGTAAGTGCCGTGGCATCAGCCTAGCTCACAGCAACCTCAAACTCCTGGGCTCAAGCAATCCTCCTGCCTCAGCCCCCCGAGTAGCTGGGACTACAGGTATACACCACCACACCTGGCTCATTTTTTCTATATATATTAGTTGGCCAATTAATTTCTTTCTATTTATAGTAGAGACAGGGTCTCGCTCTTGCTCAGGCTGATTTTGAACTCCTGACCTTGAGCAATCTGCCCACCTCAGCCTCCCAGAGTGCTAGGATTACAGGCGTGAGCCACCACGCCCGGCCCAGGTTCACTATCTTTAAAATAAAAAAGCTACTCCAGCTACAAATGACTAGACAACCAATAGGATTTTATAAAGTTACCTCTGATCATTTCAAACAACCCCTTAACTTTGGTGGTTCACCCTCAGGCAGGCACCTGAGATAATGGCAGAATATGAGGCTATGGGAAAAACCTCATCCATCTTTCCGGTCTTGTTTATGAGAAGAACACACACACATGATCACTTGTAGTAAACACACTCTCTGTAGGCAGTGCCACAGAGCAAAAAGAATTCAGACACATGTGACATTTAAGAAAGCTTTATGTTTAGTTGCAGTAACATTCATCAAAACCATCAACTGATCTCCTTCCTATATAGCCTCTGAGAAAGGACACTAGAGAAGCCACATTACCATTTCTTGGGTAATCCAGATCCAGAGAAATTGTTTTCAAATGTTATTAATCACAGACACAGTAAGAAACACATTTTGCATTTAAACCCAATATAAACATCCACCCCCCACACACTTACGTAAAACAAACAAAAGTTTCACTGAATACTTAAACTTACTACCTGCCATTTCTTTTCATATTCGATTCCATCTTATTTAAAATGCTGGTCAAGACCCACTAAAATTGAATTACAACTTCCTGGATTTCAACCCACAACTGAAAACAGTGACCAAGAAAAGCAGGGGTATAACCAACTTCTTACCATTCTATCTCTCAATGCTGCTACCACACTAAATCCATCTGCTACCTTGCTTTTACTCAGGCCATCCTGTGTACTTGAAATACCTTTTTCATTCTTCTCTCCCATAAAAATCCAATTAATTTTTCCAGACCAACCTAAAATCTCAACTCAATCACAGTTCTCCCCAAGGCACACAGGCACACTCATCAAAAGTTCTTCCTCTTAAGGCAATAATCATCTAATGAATTCACGTGTAAATCAGTATTTCGTGATATCTATTTTGTATAGAATTATTATTTAAATCTTACACTTGAATTCCCTTTTCATAATCTTACTGAGGGCAAGGATTACTTTTATATTGATTTATAACCATTACCATATCTTAATAATGCCTTATACATGGCGGAAATACAAATGTTATTTTCTTATAAGAGCATCACTTATCAGTTCCCTTGAAGAGTTCACAAAGCCACTCATGGTAGACTACAAGAGTATTTTATTTTATTTTGTTTTTTTTTTTTTTTCTGAGACAGAGTCTCACTCTGTTGCCCAGGTTAGAGTGCCATGGCGTCGTCAGCCTGGCTCACAGCAACCTCAAACTCCTGGGCTCAAGCAATCCTTCTGCCTCAGCCTCCTGAGTAGCTGGGACTACAGGAATGTGCCACCATGCCCGGCTAATTTTTTCTATATATATTTTTAGTTGGCCAATTAATTTCTTTCTATTTTAGTAGAAACAGGGTCTCACTCTTGCTCAGGCTGGTTTCAAACTCCTGACCTTGATCAATCCTCCTGCCTCAGCCTCCCAGAGTGCTAGGATTAGAGGCGTGAGCCACCATGCCTGGCGGAGTATTTTATTTTAGAAGAGACCTAAGGTCCAGTTGAGAAAGGTGTTCTATAAATCACCACAGCACTTCAATTATGTAATTGCTGAATAAAAAATATGATGAAAGTATTATTATTATTATTTTTTTCTTTTTTTGGTTCCATCGGGCAGTTTCATGATGAAAGTATTAAACTCAAAGCTCTCACAATTCCCAGAGAACTTCCCTAGGAAGAGGACTTACCTGTATAGTGAGACCTGGAGCCATGACGTTTAAATCTTTCTGCAGAGCTTGCTTCAGGTTTTCATCTATTTGATCTGTTTTTTAAGCCAAGAACAACAGATCTCATGATACTTCATTTTTTTTACATTGTATTACTATTGAAACAAAACCAATCATTACTACACCTAAAGTACTATTCTTTTACAGAGCATAACCTGCTTCTCCCCGCCTTTTGTGTGGGTCTTTGTGAGGAATTATCTAACAAATTAAGGAAGGAAGATGATAAGCAGCTAGTCAAAGTTTATCCAATAAAATAATTTCATCCAATAAACTTATTATTTAACTCTGGATGAACTTACTTATTGAGTAAAATAGTTTATCTAATAAATGGATAATCTGGGTCTCTAATATCTTAATTCAGGGATCTTACCTAACTTGTATCCTGATTCTCATAAAAAAGCAAATCCCTATTTTCAGTCAATCTTTACACAAATTCCCAAATTACTAAACTTGATTTACATAGGCCTCAGCCTTATTATATTTTTAGATTTAAGAAGAGAGAGAGAAAAGTTCATCGAAAAGTCTTCAAAGCACACAGAATGCATAATAAAGACATTGTCACTTGCTTTGTAACTCATGGATTTTCTACCTACTAAATTCACAGAATAGTAATGGTACTTTCACCATTAAAAAGATGGGTGATGTGACAAAGCAGAACCTATCAGTTTCCTCATATGCCACTGCAGTGGTTGTCAATTGTCAAATAGGAATCAATTGGTAGATTTTATATTGATTAACCATCCTATGCCTATTCTAAGAAATTCACTACAAATTTCAGAAAGGAGAAGTGAGCAACCAACAGCAACAACCCATTCCCTGGTCAGAACTTTCACTATCACAAATGAAAGTAATTTGTGCAGAAGAGAGTTAACATAGCAGGCCTGAGAATGCGATCCTTAGAAAGGCCTGGTTGCAAATTGGCCCTTGGCTGGCATCTGGTAACTTGGATTTGCAGGGGGTTCTTACCATTCCCAGAACTGATACAAGTGGCTTACTGTGCCTGAACTATTTATACAAACAATATGGTTATGCTGAACACCTCCTTTCCTTCTGGGAGTTGATAATTTTGGTATGTGGTAGGCAGATGGTGCCTACATGACCAGCCCCCAATAAAAACCCTGGGAGCTGAGTCTCTAATGAACCTCCCTGGTAGACAATATTTCACATGTGTTGTCACAACTTGTTCCTGGGGGAATTAAGTACATCCTGGGTGACTCTATTGTAAGAAGACTCTTAGACTCTTTTTTTTTTTAATTTGAGGCCAATCTTAGACTCTTAAAGCTTTGTTTCTGCTGGACTTCACCAATGGGCCTTTTCCTTTTGCTGATTTGCTTTGTATCTTTTGACTATAATAAATCTTATTATAGCTGTGAATACAACTATATACTGAGTACTATCAGTCTTCCTACCAAATCATTAAGCATGAGGCTGAGTCTCAGGGAGCCCCAGGACATAGACTTTTAAATTTCTT
The DNA here is from genome assembly GCF_040939455.1 of Microcebus murinus. NCBI lineage: Eukaryota > Metazoa > Chordata > Mammalia > Primates > Cheirogaleidae > Microcebus > Microcebus murinus. The sequence goes on along the minus strand of NC_134117.1, from coordinate 26,141,275 downwards.
CAAAGTATCTGTTAAAACAGTAACAAAGCTAATTTTCAGTTATGCTATCATAGTAAAAACAGAATACAGTCTGTGAGTAAATAAATTTTTCTAATCTCTACCAAGTTACATAAAAAATTTTAAACTTAAAAAATAAATATATTGAAGACAACTGCTCTATTATAAATTCAGAAGAGTGGACATATAGGAATAACATTTTTCGGGTGTCGGGAGGGTGGGAGGGGGGAGAAAGGGATGAGTATATACAACCACAATGAGTAAGATGTGCAACGTTGGGGGATGGACACGCTTTTGAAGCTCTTACTCGAGGGGGAAGCGGGCATGGGCAATATACGTAACCTTAACACTTGTACCCCCATAATACGCTAAAAATGAATTAATAAATAAAGAAAAAAAAAGAAACAAATTCAGAAGAAATGTTCAAATAGCATAAGGTTTACTAATAAATGAGGTGAATGAGATTTCCAATGGGCTATTTACATAAGTAAGACACTTACCAAACAATTCTATGTAAACTTCTTGAAGTGTGTGGGCACTGCAAAACTGGTTCAGCTCATGGTGGATTTTATTGAAGATTAAGGTCTTGTCATAATCTGCAGTGTAGTTCCTCACAATATCAAACACTAAAGAAAAGGTACAACCCATGTTTGTTTTAACCAACAATGACTCAGGTATATTCAAATTCAGCCAGGGTAAAATTAAGAGTAATATATTACACAGGAGGAAAAGTGCCAACAAAATAGTGAAAATATAAAACATGACTCACAAACCTCAATGTGTTCTTTGTGCTCAATTTTCCAGATATCCTTGCATTTGCAATACTAACAAGCAAACTTTGAAGTCCATACTAAGGAGAGTATACATTATTTTGGAGGTAATAAGTAACTGTCAAAGTTTTCAAGCAAGGGCATAACACAGCCAGATTTGTACTTTGCCAGCAATGTAAAGATGAATTAAGAGCCATAGAGATCAGAAGCAAGAAAAGCATAAGGCAATTACTGTGAAGCAAAAGTTGAGTGGAGATAAAGAGGGACTAACCTAAATGAAGACCAGTGGGAATAAAAGAAGGAAGCAGTTGCAAAAGACCATTTTTAAAAAGGCAATTTTAAGGGCTGTAAAAAAGACACCAGGCTAGAAGGGAAAGGAGCTAACATTCACTGGGCTAGGTTTTATATCAGGCAATTTGCATAGATTAGCAGAGAATCTTCCTAATTTTGCATATTAGGAAACTAAGAACCAGAGAATTTTAGAAATGTCCCCAAAGATATATGTTAGACCATGTCAAAAACCTGTGCTCTACTTATGAAAACATGCTGCTTTCTGCTCTATGTTTAGATTCAAGGACTTGCTCCCCTGGCCCCATGGGGGACATTAGCTGCAACTGTATTCTAGATCAAAGTTAATGGACAAGTCATCAATAAATATTTGCTGACTAACGTACTTGCTTGATCATTTCCCAAATGAATTGGTGATATAATAGTTTCCTATTTATCTCTGGCTAGAGAATCAATCTCGTCTCTTTTCCTACTTTGAATCACAATCCATTCCAATGATTGGTGACCAAGGAAAAAAGAGAGATGGAAAAAATAGACAAGGAAAATATTTAATCTCTGAAAAATATGATCCAAATCCATATGTCAGTAATATACCTGCTCTCTGCTCTGAAATCTTTTCACTATTTGCTCCTGTACCGATGATGTGAAATTTAGCACGATCTTACATTCCGATATACCTTTTTTAGGTCTGTACCATGTCTTCCAAGTAAAATAAAACTCCCTTAAAGGCAAAAGCTATAACTTCTTTTTTAATTGTTCTTGCCAAACACACCATTCTGTACATAGTGGACATGTCAATTTTATTAGCAAGGATAAAGATAAAACTGTATACCTTAAGGGCTGGGCTAAGGTGGCTCACGCCTGTAATCCTAGCACTCTGGGAGGCTGAGGCGGGAGGATCGCTCAAGGTCAGGAGTTTGAAACCAGCCTGAGCAAGAGCAAGACCCCGTCTCTACTAAAAATAGAAAGAAATTAATTGGCCAATTAAAAATATATAGCCGGGCATGGTGGTGCATGCCTATAGTCCCAGATACTTGGGAGGCTGAGGCGGAAGGATTGCTTGAGCCCAGGAGTTTGAGGTTGCTGTGAGCTAGACTGACACCACGACACTCTAGTTTGGGAAACACAGTGAGACTCTGTCTCAAAAAAAACCATATCCCTTTTTTTTTCTTCTACTTTTATCTGGTTTTGAGTTTGTAATACTGTATATCTTTCTTCAGAGGTTCTAATTAAGTTTTTGATTTGAATAGTACCTACTCCATCTCTATGGAGTTTCATGCTTTACCAAGAAAATGCTTTCCCCACACTGAAGACTTTTAGATTGCTCTACAAGTTATAGCAATCTCAACTGGGAAAGATTTCTTTGTGATGGCAAACCAGTGTGGCCCAAGGAATTGATCAGTTATAGACTTTTAGCACACAAGGATATTATTTCTCTCCTTGAGTAGATGAAATGTTGTTTTCCTGTTCTAGAAATAATCAATGACCATTTTGTTCTTAAAAACACTAAGCTCACAATAACTCATATAGTTGCAGAAAGTCAACCCTGCCCAGAACTTCTGACCTATTTCTGCCTCTATTCCCTAAAAATGGAAAATATTTCAGTGATTATTCTCTTATATTTATCAGTAATCAATGAGGCTACAAAACAAAAAGTATTTTTCTACTCAGGGACTCACTCAGTTATAAACACTCTGAATATAACTATAAAAACAGCAGGATAGAGGAATAACATACCTGCATAAGGTGCCAACATGTTAACCACTTCTATCCGGTCAATATAGATCATGACCCCACCACTAAAAACAAAGAAATGGAAAAAGTGTAAACTACTAAAGAGAATCCATAAAAGAGAGTTATAGATAGACCTAAGGAGAACTAGATAATCAAATATATTAACTTAAAACAGAGACCCTTTAAAAAATTACTTCTGGGCCGGGCGCGGTGGCTAACGTCTGTAATCCTAACACTCTGGGAGGCCGAGGAGGGCTCAAGGTCAGGAGTTCGAAACCAGCCTGAGCAAGAGCGAGACCCCCCCCCTCTCTACTATAAATAGAAAGAAATTAATTGGCCAACTAATATATATAGAAAAAATTAGCCGGGCATGGTGGCACATGCCTGTAGTCTCAGCTACTTGGGAGGCTGAGGCAGAAGTATTTCTTGAGCCCAGGAGTTTGAGGTTGCTGTGAGCTAGGCTGACGCCACGGCACTCACTCTAGCCTGGGCAACAGAGTGAGACTCTGTCTCAAAAAAAAAAAAATTACTTCTGGCTGGGTACGGTGGCTCATGCCTATAATCCTAGCACTCTGGGAGGCCGAGGCGGGTGGATTGCTTGAGGTCATGAGTTCAAAACCAGCCCGAGCAAGAGCGAGACCCCCCTCTCTACTATAAATAGAAAGAAATTAATTGACCAACTAATACATAGAAAAAATAAGCCGGGCATGGTGGCGCATGCCTGTAGTCCCAGCTACTTGGGAGGCTGAGGCAGCAGGATTGCTTGAACCCAGGAGTTTGAGGTTGCTGTGAGCTAGGCTGACACCATGGCACTCACTCTAGCCTGGGCAACAAAGCAAGACTCTGTCTTAAAAAAAAAAAAAAGTACTTCTGTCCCTCTATAGATGTCAAAGTCTCTTTTGTATTCTTTTAATAGTAATATTTTAGGTCATTTAAAATAGGTAATTTAAAAAATACCTTGAATTTCACCTTCTTCTTTTGAAACAATTCAATGAAGTGACTGTACTTTAGAAATAATTTGGGCCTTGCCTGCCTTTTTTCCCCTAAACCTCTTTAGGGTAGCAATTCTCAAAGTGAGGTCTTCAGACCAGCAGCATCAGCATCACCCAGGAACTTTTGTTAGAAATGCAAATTCTTGGGCCTCACTCCAGACCTACTGAATCAGAAACTCTAAATTAGATGGCATTTAATGCTACAAATGAGAAGAGATGGAATGACTTAATTTTAAACTATGTTTTACTGAACACCTACTCTGGCCTAAGTGCTAGGTTAGGCACTTCATATACACTAACTCTAACCCTTAAAACAACTCTGCAAGGTAGGTTTTATTACCTGATTTTTTACAAACGAGGAAAGTAAGCTTAGAAAAGTCAAAGTAGGTCGGGCACGGTGGCTCACGCCTGTAATCCTAGCACTCTGGGAGGCCGAGGCGGGCGGATTGCTCAAGGTCAGGAGTTCGAAACCAGCCTGAGCAAGAGTGAGACCCCGTCTCTACTATAAATAGAAAGAAATTAATTGGCATATATATATATATATATAAAATTAGCCGGGCATGGTGGCGCATGCCTGTAGTCCCAGCTACTTGGGAGGCTGAGGCAGAAGGATTACTTGAGCCCAGGAGTTTGAGGTTGCTGTGAGCTAGGCTGACGCCACGGCACTCACTATAGCCTGGGCAACAAGCGAGACTCTGTCTCAAAAAAAAAAGAAAAGTCAAAGTAATGTATGGGGGCAAGAGATATGTGAGAACTCTCTGTGCTTTGTGCTCAGTTTTGCTATGAACCTAAAATGGTGGTAAAAAATAAAGTCTATTAAAAAATTAGTCAATAAAGCAGATGTGGCATGCTGATACACCTAGTTAAGTCTATTGGCTCTAAAACTCTTATTTTTTTCAATATTGCCAAAGGCTCTTAAGATGGAAAACTCCTATTTAGAGACAGACCTTTGCTCAAGTAATGCTCAGATCAGAAATCCCCTTGGGTTATTATCTTATCTACTTGAAAGATGTATAAGTGATCACAGCTTTAGGAACAGAAACTTTGTATGAACTAAAGGGAGGCTGGTAAGCAAGGACAAAGCTTACCTTGTTCCACAAGGCACATTTTTAACTTCATCAGTTTGTAGTGTTGTCTAGAGAAGAAAAAATATCTGATCAATATTCAAGACACATATTGTCAAGGAACTACTAGTCTCAGAGGCAAACCTCTGGAAAGCTGCTGACATTAAGTACAAGAGCACTCCATTACAATTTCAGTCTCCAAAGATTAGCCCTTGGAATAGTCATTTCTTTTTGTATCTTAGTAGAAATGCAAGGCTTGAGACAGAACATATTTTTTCAGAAAGGTTCAATGTTCAATCTTCTAGTAAGTAGAAAACTCTTGCAGAGCCCCTTATTTCCCTGGAGCTCACCTGAGACTGTAAACCACACAGCTTACCCACAAAGATACTGTGGCTAGGACTTGTGCTTTGAACTTTGATCCCACCACCGATATTACTGTTTACATTGAAGATAAAAGATAACTATTATATGCCTTCAAGTACCTTACGACTCAAAGCTGCCCTTCAACTCAACAGCAACCTTTCTTCTCTAAAGCTATTGTCAATAATTTACTTTAGGACCTAGTGATCTCTCACAAGTTTTATTCAGTTTCCTTTTTAATAGAAGGGCCACCACCATACTGCTTCCTCCTAGTGAGCCAACAATCCAGTACTTAATTGCTTTGCCTATGTCTTACCTTTGTTCAGATCCAGAATGACTTCCTATCACATTCTAAGGCCTCAAATAGATCAGCACCTAACGAGTGCATTTTGGACACACTGTACCTTATCAAACACATAGCACATACTATTTTATGGAATATAAAAGAAAAAAGAAGCATGGTTCCTGTTTCCAAAGAGCTCACAATCCAGCAAAGGAGACAAAATCCTTACAAAGTAACCCATGAACAGGTACAAAATAACAGAGTATAAAATAAACTGTAAGGAGCTAAATTACAGAGAATAAAATAATAATTTGAAAAGATCTCTGAGATGAAGTATTTATGAGCCAGGTCTAGAGTGGAAGCAATAAGAACAGATGAGACACAAGAACCATCTTAAGTTCAATAAAGATCCTATTCAAATACACAAAGTTAGCTGGGCGTGGTGGCTCACGCCTGTAATCCTAGCACTCTGGGAGGCCGAGGCGGGTGGACTTCTCGAGGTCAGAATTTCGAAACCAGCCTGAGCAAGAGCAAGACCCTGTCTCTACCATAAATAGAAAGAAATTAATTGGCCAACTAATATATATAGAAAAAATTAGCCGGGCATGGTGGCACATGCCTGTAGTCCCAGCTACTCGGGAGGCTGAGACAGTAGGATTGCTTGAGCCCAGGAGTTTGAGGTTGCTGTGAGCTAGGCTGACGCCACGGCACTCACTCTAGCCTGGGCAACAAAGCGAGACTCTGTCTCAAAAAAAAAAAAAATACACAAAGTTGAAAACAAATAGTGTATAGATGGCAGGAAGTAGACTGGCTTGCCTGGAGCAGAAGGGGCAACTGAGAGTTGAAATTCTGAGAAAAGAACATGGTGATATTAGGTGAGGGCCCTGAATGCTGGCTGGGGAATTTGGGCTCTCTTGTCCGTCTTATACACAGTCACAAAATTAACCTTTCAAAAATATGTTTTTCACTTAATTCCTTTGCTCATAGGCGATGTGTTTCTCATTATCCATCTTATTTGGAGGCAAGACCAGCTAGGGAGCTAAAAAATCAATTGAATTAGGTTAATTCATCAAAGGCCATGAAATTGAAAGCTGTCAATTCAAGAGACATAATAGAGGAAGGATGTGATACTTGCTTGAATATAAAATTCCAGGAGGGAAAAGAATTAAAAATAATTCTTCAGTTAAGGGGTCACAGTGATGGTAAACATTAATGATGGTGAGGAGAACTGATGAAGAGATGAGTTCAATTTATTTTATTTCCTTCAAAACATGAAATTAATTCAATTTACTTAAATCCACGCCAACTTTAAATACATATTCCTATTTAAACCTAAGGGAGAAAAAGAAGAACAGACCAACCCCAAACCCAGCAGAATAAGTGAAATCATTAAGATCAAATCAGAACTAAACAAAATTGACAACAGGGAAACCATATGGAAGATTAATAAAACAAAAAGTTAGTTCTTTGAAAAATAAACAAAATCGACACACCTTTGGCTAGACTAACGAAAAGCAGAAAAGAAATATCTCTAATAAGCTCCATCAGGAACAATAAAGGAGAAATTACAAAGGATGCCATGGAGATACAAGATATAATTTATGAATACTACAAAAACCTCTATGCACACAAACTGGAAAATGTGGAGGAAATGGACAATTTCTTAGAAACACACAGCCTCCCCAGGCTCAACCAGGAAGAAATAGAATTCCTGAACAGACCAATATCAAGTACTGAGATTGAAACACCAATAAAAAAATCTTCCTAAAAAGAAAAGTCCTGGACCAAATGGTTTCATACCCGAATTTTACCACACCTACAAAGAACTGGTGCCTATCCTGCAGAAATTATCCCACAACATCCAGAAGGATGGAAACCTCCCCACCACATTTTATGAAGCAAACATAACCCTGATACCAAAACCAGGAAAGGATGCAACAACAACAAAAAAAACTACAGACCTATATCTCTTATGGATATAGATGTAAAAATTCTCAACAAAATCCTAGCCAATAGAATCCAGGTGCTTGTCAAGAAAATAATCCATCACAACCAAGTGGGCTTCATCCCAGGGATGCAGGGATGGTTCAACATACACAAATCTATAAATGTAATTTACCATATAAACAGAAGCAAAAACAAAGACCATATGATCCTCTCAATAGATGCAGAAAAAGCATTTGACAAAATTCAACACCCTTTTATGATAAGGATGCTCAACAAAATAGGCATAGACAGGGTTTACCTAAAAGTGATATAAGCCACAAATGACAAACCCACAGCCAATATCATACTGAATGGGGAAAAATTGAAAGCATTCCCACTTAGAACTGGAACAAGACAAGGAAGGTTGCCCACTATCTCCAATTCTATTCAACATAGTGCTGGAAGTCCTTGCTACAGCAATCAGATAAGAGAGCGGAATTAAGGGCATCCAAATGGGAGCAGAAGAGATCAAACTCTCACTCTTTGCTAATGACATGATATTATACCTAGAAAACCCCAAGGATTCAACCAAGAGACTCCTTGAATTGATAAAGAAATTTGGTAAAGTCTCAGGATACAAAATCAATACACAGAAATCAGAGGCATTCATATACGCAAACAACAGTAAGTGAGAACCAAATCAAAGACTCAATTCCCTTCAAAATAGCAAGAAAATAAAGTAACTAGGAATATATTTAAGTAAGGTGGTAAAAGACCTCTACAGGAGAACTATGAAACACTGAAGAAGGAAATAACAGAGGACATAAACAGATGGAAGAATATACCATGCTCATGGGGCGGCAGAATCAACACTGTTAAAATGTCTATACTACCCAAAGTGACCTAGAGAGTCAATGCAATCGCTATCAAAATACTGTCGTCATTTTTCACAGACACAGAAAAAATAATTTTACGCTTCGTATGGAACCAGAGAAGACCCTGTATAGCAAAATTGAACCTAGGCAATAAAAACAAAATAGGAGGTATCAATTTACCAGACTTCAAACTATACTACAAGGCTATAGTAATTAAAACAGCCTGGTACTGGCACAAGAACAGGGACATTGACCAGTGGAACAGAATAGAGAACCCAGATATAAAACCAACTTCATATAGTCAACTAATCTTTGACAAAGCAGACAAAAACATACACTGGGATTCTTGAAAAGAATCCTTATTCAATAAATGCTGCTGGGAAAACTGGATAGCCATATGTAGAAGACTGAAACAGGACCCACACCTTTCACCTCTCACAAAAATCAACTCACGCTGGGTGACAGACTTGAACCTTAGGTGTGAAACTATTAGAATTCTAGAGGAAAACATTGGAAATACTCTTCTAGATATTGGCCTAGGCAAAGAATTTATGAAGAAAACCCCATAAGGCAGTAACAGCAGCAACAAAAATAAATAAATGGGACCTGATCAAATTAAAAAGCTCTGCACAGTCACAGAAACTGTCAAGGGAGCAAACAGACAACCCACAGAATGGGAGAAAATTTTCACAAGCTACACATCTGATAAAGGGCTGATAACTAAAATTTATTTAGACCTCAGGAAAATCAGCAAGGAAATATCAAACAACCTTATCAAAAAATGGGCAAAGGACATGAACAGAAATTTTTCAAAAGACGACAAAATAATGGCCAACAAACATATGAAAAAATGCTCAACATCTATAATCATCAGGGAAATGCAAATCAAAACTGCAATGAGATATCACCTATCTCCAGTAAGAATGGTCTTTATCAAAAAGTCCCCAAACAATAAATGTTGGCGTGGATGCAGAGAGATAGGAACACTCCTACATTGCTGGTGGGACTGCAAACTAATTCAACCTCTGTGGAAAACAATATGGAGATACCTTAAAGCAATACAAGTAGATCTACCATTTGATCCAGAATTCTACTAATGGGCATCTACCCAAAAGATCAAAAGTCACTTTATGAAAAAGACACCTGCACTGGCATGTTTATAGCAGCACAATTCACAATTGCAAAGTTGTGGAAACAACCCAAGTGACCATCAATTCATGAGTGGATTAATAAAATGTGGTATATGTATACCATGAAGTACTACTCAGCTTTAAGAAACAATGGTGATATAGCATCTCTTGTATTTTCCTGGATAGAGCTAGAACCCATTCTACTAAGTGAAGTATCTCAAGAATGGAAAAACAAGCACCACATGTACTCACCAGCAAATTGGTATTAACGGATCAACACTTAAGTGGACATATAGGAATAACATTTATCGGGTGTCAGGCAGGTGGGGGGGGAGAAGGGGATGGGTATACATAAACACAATGAGTGAGATGTGCAACGTTTTGGGGATGGTTACACTTGAAGCTCTGACTTGAGGGGGGAGGGGAGGGCACAAGCAATATATGTAACCTTAACATTTGTACCCCCATAATATGCTGAAATAAAAAAAAAAAAAAAACTAAGGGATATTCACCAGCCAATTTTTAAACCAAGAAGAACTAAAAGAGTTCAAATGCTAAACCTTCAATATAACATCCTATTTTTATGTACTTTTATACTTCTTTTATATTCTCTTAAACATTATTTTTTCAGTATGACAGAATATTTATTTTAAAAGTGAGTCTATGGTTACTTCACATATGCTTTAAAAAATAAAGGTTTTTATAATTTCTCTAAGCACTGTTTTTTCTTCTTTTATCATGTATGAGATTTCATGTTCATATATATTGCTTTCAATTGCCAAGTGTGTTAAAACATTTGTTTATACAGGGCTTTGTCTTCTAATGTGTTCCAAAAATTCCTAGAAATAAATTTATGTCTTATTCTTATAAGACTAATTTCTTAAAAGGGTTTTATTAATATAATTCTTTCCTGGAATGTTACTGTTTCACATATAAAGAACATTCCTATTTAGTCACTCTGGCTCCAGCATTTAAGTTTTTTGTAGATGCAAAGTATATTAGTTTACACTGAAATCTTTTTACCTACTTCATTTGCATCTCTTATGATTATTACCAAATATATATACACACATCACATATTTGTTACATATACAATTAAACTCCAAAATCTGTTTAATGTTATTGTCTATATCTCCTTTATATATCTCTGCATAAGAATATCTTAACACACTAAGCTTCAAAAAGGCAGAGACAGATTTATCTGACTTTGAACAAGATCTAAAAAGGAAGCCTTTGATCTCTAAGAATCTGATGATGCCATTACTAACATAATTATAGAGTGAGCTGTTGGTGAGGTCACATAATTAAAATTCCTTCTTTCACAGAAGAATAACTGAAATCTACAACAGTTAAATGATTTCCCTAAAGTCATGCAACCAATCAGTGGCAGAGCCAGGTCCCCATGTTCACTACACCACAACATTGCTTCCTGAGAAATCAGCTCAATTTAGTAACTTCCACCATCAGTAGAGTGTCAGAAATATAACTGTGTTACAACCCCGGCCTTGAAGAAGCCTGGAGACTTTCTGGAAAGAAAATGCACACAAAAACTTAAGAGAACAATACAAAACAACATTAAAGAAAATAAGATGAACAGTCAAAATTTATAATGCAAACTTTAAGAGCTATAGATCGGAATAAAAAGAATCTGGGATGAGCCTTAAAAAGGTTGGCAAGAATTAGGCAGGAGAGCAATTTGGTGAATGAAGAGGTTAACAGCATGAACCAAGGCAAAACTGAATAAAATAAACATGGGAAAATAATATGGAAATCAGTTTGACTAGGGAAAAAACCCCACATTTCACTTTGACAGACACAATTCTTTCCCTAAAACATCTAAAAGGAGACAGGAAAGAAACCTGGGGGATTTAAGTATTCATAATGGAACTCTCACTTAGCAAGAAGACTAGACTTAAAATTATGAGATTAAGGCCGGGCACGGTGGCTCACGCCTGTAATCCTAGCTCTCTGGGAGGCCGAGGCGGGCGGATTGCTCGAGGTCAGGAGTTCGAAACCAGCCTGAGCAAGAGCGAGACCCCGTCTCTACTATAAATAGAAAGAAATTAATTGGCCAACTAATATATATACAAAAAATTAGCCGGGCCTGGTGGCGAATGCCTGTAGTCCCAGCTACTTGGGAGGCTGAGGCAGCAGGATTGCTTGAGCCCAGGAGTTTGAGGTTGCTGTGAGCTAGGCTGACGCCACGGTACTCACTCTAGCCTGGGCAACAAAGCGAGACTCTGTCTCAGAAAAAAAAAAAAAAAAAAATTATGAGATTAAATAACACTGAATTTTCCTGAGTCCTGAAAAATTAGCAGATGGTATGCAAACTTCTGAATCCAAGGATTTATGATCACACTGAGCTTGCAAAAGTGGTCACAGCCTAATTCTGTTTTGTCATCTTGTTATATCAATATATTTATCGTCCCCCATGGCCAAATCATGCTTTATCAAATGGCCACTTATTTCAAATATCCTGGGGATGCTGTCAAAATATAACACTCACTAAGGTTCCACATAAAATTGTGCTTGATGTACCAGGCAAAAAAAATGTGAGCCAGAAAAGCTGTGTATAAAAATTCAGATGCTCCATGTTAACAGTAGCCCAGGAGCCTGCCTCTATGGAAACCAAACACTGTTCTAAACCAAATGATCACTGGTTTGTATTTCCAGTTGTGTTCCTAAGTCTTGCTTTTGACAGCAGCAACAGAAAACCTGCTATATACCACTATACAGATGGTAGAAATCAGTCCTTCCAAGCTGCCTGGCTCATATCTCTAATTCATTTCAAGAGAGTGAGGTGGTTCAAAATAATAACTTGTGCTGTGACAACTGTACTCTGAACTTGTACTCTAACTCCTGCATTTAAGTAAATACCACCATCTGCTTGAGCAATAAGGAAATTCATCTCCACCCACGAGTGTGGTAACTCCTCCTGTCATACCTGTCTATCTGGTGTGGGGGCTTCCCTAGGAATCACTCACCTGCACAGATCTGAACGTAGTAATGAAAGGCAACATGATATGATAGCCTGGTCCACTGGGGCTAGTTAGTAAAGCTCCTCCCCTGCAAAAAGATGTTTCAATTTGACAAAATTATAAAGAGAAAAATTCTCTTTCCAAATCTAAAATGCTATAATAAATACCCATGCTACTGACCTACTAAAGCCTCACTAATATGAGTTATTCATAATGAATGACTGCTGCTTAAAATACCTACCATATCTAAAAAGGTGAAAAGAGCAAATTAAACTGTTGATGTTACACCTTGTTTCATAAGCTAGACTAACTCATACCTCTGGGTCTCCAGCACTTCTCTCAAGTTCAAAGGATTCTCTTTGGTATTTACCCTTCTGAGAAACACTTGTTTAAAAAATTCTAATGGCTCTCAGTTGAGGCACTTTTAATTGTACATAACAAGAGCAAAATATATTTAATCACCAGGTTGGAAAAAAGAAGACAACATAAACTTTCAAGGAAGGAAAATTTCTGGGGCTCATGGTTCTTTTAATCTATCTGCAAGGAAATTAAAATACTGGGAACATAAAGTTTCTGTATAAAAACAAAAAATTAGCATGGAACAATGAAAGGTGAGAGGATTAAGACTATAAATAGATAAGATATGAACTTGTTCACCAAATCCTGGAATGTGAGAATTACGAAAGCAAACCCTAGAAATCACAAAAAGGAGGCATTTGGGGAACACATAAAAGACAGAAGTTCTATTTTACATAGTGAACAGTAAATTCATAGAACTTTCCTGTCCTAAAAATATAAATAGGTGTGCAAAAAAGTCATAAAAACTAAGAAAAGATGAGCTGTTTGGGGTTTATCACTAATTCCTTGAGAGCCATACCTTGAAATGTGCTTTCCCTGGTTTTAATGCCAGAAAGACAATGCTAAACTGGAGGGAAATCTGGAAATTTGTCATTTCTTATGCTAGAGTTCCACGTGCTAAGATACACCACTAAAACTGTACTTTTTCTAAGATTTGGGAAGGATCTAAAAATAGAAATATCAGTTTTGAGGGATGATGGAAACAAGCAAAAAGTTGAGTTCTTTGTGAATACACCACTATCCCAATTACACCACAAATTGGCCTCTCTCTAACCTATATCAAAAAGAATTAGTAGTAATTATGCTGAAGGAAAAGCTATGTGAGCTAAACACCATTCCTCTCCTCAACCTGAAAAGAAAAGGTAAGGAAGGAGGAAGGTGGCCCATCAATACTGTGCTTATGTCCTTTGAGGTTGAGGGATATGACTGTCATGGTCATCATGGTAAGACATAACCAGACACTGGGAGTTTTTCAAATGAACTAATTGAAGGAACAACAATAAACAGGGCCAAATTTTCTAACTAGCATCAGTAGCAGCAAATTATTATAAAAGCCTGTACAGTTGTACATACTATAAATAATTTATCTGTTCAGTTACAGGTACAGCGACTTCTTCCTTTCTCCCTTCTTCGTTTTTCTAGAGTTTGCTGTGTACTAGAAAGCACTGTAAGGAGTCTTAACCTTTGCACAAAAAGAACATAGCACTAAAACTGTCCAGCACCTAGAAAGTGCTCCACAAAAGCCTGCTTCAGCCCCCATGCTCTCCCTAGAGTGGGACCTGCGCCCCCAGACGCTGCCGAGGTAACAACTTCCCAAACTCCACTCTAATGGGAGTACCCTTTCTATCTGCTAGAGAGCCTGAGCTGACTGCACTTGCCGCTCACCTGTAGTACACAGCCAGGTGCCCTTCCTCAATCTTGTGGATGGAGGCGTAGAGCAGGACAACCACCAGCCCCACCACTGCAGCCACCAGAACCCGGGCTTGAGTCATATTCATCCTTGTTCCTCCTGGGTGAGGGAGGAAAGGACCCTCAGTCCCGGGAGTCACAGGCCCACTCCCTCCGGTTTCCACCATCTCCCCTCGGAGACCTGGCGCCCACTCTCCAGGTGAGCCGGGGAGTCCCGCTCCCAATTCCCCTTATTCTTCCCTCCTCGCAGACCCCGCTTTCCCCACGCCAACTCCTCCGCCCCAGGCGGCCCGCGTGCCGCCCCTGCGCAGTAAGCTTCGTGACATCTCCTCCCACTCCAACGGCCGCTCGCCGGCTTGAGGCACTAACTGAGAAGGGGCCCAGCCGCAAGGTCCCGAGGGAAGCCGACCCCTCCGCCGCGCCTCACCGATCAGTGACGCATCGCCCCCGCCCGCACGTGCAGTCGCCTCCCGGCCGAGCCAACCGCCGCCAACGGCCGGCCCCGCCCACTCGCCCAGCACTGCGCCTGCGCGGGGACGCACACCGACGCAGCGGTCCCCTATCCGCGACTGGTGAGACGGGGAGCGGACGGGACAAAATTCTCCCAGCCGCCCGTCCGCGCACTCTTTCAGAAGTATGTGGTTGTTTCTCTGTGCGTAGCTGGTTAGCTGCTCCGGAAAAGAAGGAAAGTCTGTAGTCTGTGGTAAGCAGGGATGCAGAGGAAAGGAGAGGGCCTCTCGGACAAGGGACTGGTCAGTTTGTTCTTGTGCAAAGTACCCACTCCCTCACTCTCAGTGGTAGCGGTTCCGTTTATTTGTCCTTTTGTGGTTTATACCGAGGCCACTTGTGTGGCAAGCACGTACTTCAGGCACAGATCCTGCACTTCAGGAGCAACCAGACTTGCTGCAAGTAAAGTGCTGTGGATGTTCAGAAGAGCAAGATACTCAATATATTATTAATCATAACTGCATCATTCACTCATCAAGTTTTGTTTTTGGTTTTTGGGGGCACTTATTATGTTCCAGAATGCTGATCTAGTGAGGGCTTTATGAAGGCCATCCAGACAATAGGAACAGAATGAGCTAAAGCACATCAGCATGTAAGAGTTTGTGTGTGTGTGTGTGTGTGTGTGTGTGTGTGTGTGTGTAGGGGGGGGCGGTCCTCCAAGGAGACCAAAGGGAATTGTAAACACTTAAGTTTCCTTGAAGGCTTATGTGATGGAAAGGAGTGGTATGTAAGCTAGGGTATTTTGAAAGACTGGAATAACTTTTTCTACTATTAGGGGAACTGTATGGCTAGAGAACTGAAAGAGATAGACCTTTTCACTACGTAGTCTTCTGTTCTTTAATTCTGCACGATGTGCATATATTACCAAAAATAAAAAAGGCAAAGGAAAAAAGTAGAGGTGGGGCCGGGCGCTGTGGCTCACGCCTGTAATCCTAGCTCTTGGGAGGCCGAGGCGGGCGGATTGCTCAAGGTCAGGAGTTCAAAACCAGCCTGAGCAAGAGCGAGACCCCGTCTCTACTATAAATAGAAAGAAATTAATTGGCCAACTGATATATATATAAAAAATTAGCCGGGCATGGTGGTGCATGCCTGTAGTCCCAGCTACCCGGGAGGCTGAGGCAGAAGGATCACTAGAGCCCAGGAGTTTGAGGTTGCTGTGAGCTAGGCTGACGCCACGGCACTCACTCTAGCCTGGGCAACAAAGCGAGACTCTGTCTCAAAAAAAAAAAAAAAAAAAGTAGAGGTGGGAGTGAGATGGATGACTGCAAGGGAAATAAGGGCAGCATATTAGAGTAGGTTGGGCAGTAAGGTAAACCTTGAAAGGCTAGTGTTGAAACCACAACTGAACTAGGTAGACTAGGATGGGAAGATCCTCTAACCTTCTGCAAAACGGCTAACAGTGGACCCAGGCCTAAGGCAAGGGAGGCCAGTGGTTAGGAAACTGGAGGCCCAAGGTTACCTAGTAGTGGAAATGGGAAGAGGTAAATAGAACCATTAAAGCCAGCCTACGCAGACCACTCTACCCACTCCCTTCAATAAATGCATTTACCTGTATCATTCAAGTTTTTATTACCTGGTAATGTCTGGGACTTTGTTCCAGATAAATGATATATGCAGAGCTTAGCTATTTCAACTTAAAGCAAAAGGAAGAACTTAACTCCAGCCCCTATGTTTTCTGGATACATTTTAGTTTAGTTTTTCTTAATATTGTTTAGATTGGAGAATGAAATGTATATAATTCACAACTGCCATTCCACTCTGAAAAGTTGTTACCCAAGAAAAAATAGAGTGGTCCACTTAGGCATCAAAAGTAAGTTTGGGGATCTCACTATGATAGTCTTCTGACTCACACCAGCTGCTCAAATTATGCAGATCAGGCTGCCCTGACTTCACCTCAGCCACACACCATCAATGGCCTCCACCCTATAGCAAAACTTTTGCCAATTATTAGAATGATATTTAGAAAATGCATGATCACTGAACAAAAAATCCTTTAACAAAAATTTCAATGCTTGGACGCCTGCAATGTTCAGACTCCCAGATAAGCACTTTGATTGTACTGCCCTTTGTTAACTTTCTGATCTTGCCATCTAGCTTAATATCTTCCAAGCAACAGGTACCCCCAAAATAAAAATGTTTATTATCACAATCTTCTAGAATTAGGGAAGCAAGAGAGACTGCCTATTATAACAGCTGACAGGGATGAAATTACCATCTTTAGAAAGTGGTACCTGATGACTACAAAAGATAGAAGACAATCCCAAGGTTTTAAACTTAGGTGACTGGGAAAATCACACCACTAGCAAAAATGGGGATGGGGGACTGGCATCAATTTATAGGGCAAGGTATGAGCATGTTTTTTACACATGAATACTGGTGATAGGGCATCTCAGGGGAAAGCACTATATTAAAGAAGTTGCCCAATACTGACTTTACAGTAAGTCCTGTTTAATTCCTGAGAAAAGTACAGGGAGAGCCTATTTGTTATTCTGTGCTCCAGTTCCACTTCATGGAACCATCATATTTTCCCAACCCATATTCAATTGTTCTATTATCTGATTTTTAGAATGAATAGAGATTCAAAAGTTAATTTAAAAATCATTTAATACATAAAATGAAAAACTAGAATATAAAAGCATTTCACATTTTGTAAAACAAGTAATACCTTCTAAATTACAAATGATAGCAATCCACAGTCCTGGGTGCCCGATGTTTCAGACTTATGAAATATTCAGATTTTAGAAAGGCAATTCAGTGCATATACCATACTACATTAACCCTCAGCAGAGTCTGGGTTAGCGACCCTCCCCCCAATCATCAAACATCAATATTTCTGCAACAAAATAAATGAATATTCACACTAAATGGGATAAATAGATTTCAATGTCAGTTCAGATTAGATTTACAAGCAAATGAGTTTTGTCAGTAAGCTTATGAAAACCTTGTTTTCAGAACTTTTTGGATTTTGGAATTACAATTACAGATAAGGGCATGTACATCTTTATAAATTTGTATGACAAGACATGAAAGATTAAACAATTGACTCATTTTTACAAATGAAGAAACATACACACTTTCAAATACATTATAAATTAACAGGCATCTTCTCTTTGATATTATTAAATGTACATCTTAAATACATATACACATAGCACACTTAACATGGTTTATGAATGTGCAGTAAAATTAAATATGGGATTAAGCCAACTCCTTATGATGCCAGGAAGAGAACTTTCTGAGTGTAACACAAGGAGGTAGGGTTTATTCTTCAAGAAATACAACTTTACTTGTGAGCAGTCTCTTCCACAGAAACACAAGTAGACAACTTTTACTTAAAATGTATGTTAATTGAGATTTCTTCTCAACAATACTATAATAGGCCTTATACCCCAAAGTTAAAATTTTAGAAGGTATTTTTTGTTCTTTGAAGATAAATGAGTAACAACAATGATGTTCCAAAGTAGCTGTGGTATTAAAACAATTATTTATACAAGTTCATTGACTTTTTATAAAATCCTATCTGTTCAGAGGCTAAAATTACTCAGAATAAAAATACTGCGCTTGTAAAATCATTTTTATGATCATAGTAGAAATGCAGTTTCTGATCACAGCCAGTTCTTCCACTCACTGGTGTCTGAAGAATGGTTTCAGGGGGAAAAAACAAATTCCAACATGTGCAACAACAACTTCCATCAATTTGGGGACACTGAACAAGTGGCAAGTCATTCTGTTAACCAACTCCAATCAAGACTCTAAAACCAGGTATGAAAAAGTTACAATTAGATGTTGACTTTAAGTAATACATATACAGGTGTTCATTTTTGCAAGTTTCCTGCATGTTTGGACATTTTATAATCAAAAGTTAAAAAATCAAAAATAATAACCATTACAATTAGAGAGTTTAGTTCACCTTATTTTCTGGTAATTTCAAAAAAATATTTCAAAGAGTTTTCATAAATATTTGAAGCAGATTCTTCTTCTTCTTTTTTTAAGAGACAGGGGTCTTGCCATGTTGCCCAGGCTAGAGTGCAGTGGCTAGTCACACTGCAGCCTTAAAATCCTGGGCTCAAGCAATCCTACTGCCCCAGACTCCCACGTAGCTGGGACTACAGGTGTGCTCAACAGTGCCCAGATGCTATTACTCTTATTCAAAGAAGAAATATACAGAATTGACATTGAGACTAAATGCAGTAAAAGTTAATTCAGTAAACATTTTATTGATTTCTCCAAATTTTAACAAATCAATAGTTTATAGTAACCAAATCTTAATATAAGCACTTTATTATTGTTACTATTTATAATGCAGCAAGTACTATATAAGAATTAAAGTATTAAAAGTCCCATCTTATTGGAGATAATTGATTGCTGAAGCATAAAGGTACGGACCATTCAATTTCAGTGGTCATATTGTGAAGAAAGCTTCTACTCATTTAATATGACCAAAAATGTTATTGTTGAAGATTACTGATGACATACCCCTGAGTAACAGAAGATAGGGATTTGAGGTTGAGAATATTCCTCAAATGCTCTTTCCTCTGAGTTCTATTCCCTATCTGTATCCCAGATGCCAGATAAGGCTAGCATGGAAAGTTAAACCCTTTGCACCCAACATATCTAAAATACATACTCATTATCCACACAAAACTCACCATCATACTACTGCTGCAGTCCTCATTTGCTTCACGAATAATAGTGCTTAAATGGCCAAGACAGTTCAAATTTTCTTCTATCATTTGTGCTAAAGTCTCCCTGTGAGAGGAAAGAACAAAGCCTTCTCAAATTCTGCAAAGGGGCATATGAATTTCCTCTACTTTCTGTTCTTCTAAGTCAGGATGATCACTGCCCTTCCTGCAACCAGCACACCAATGCAGCTAATTCCTGTAGTCTTCAGTTTCCTCATTCCTCCCCCCAGAGGCAGAGTCCTATTTCCAAACTGCTGCCTCTGCCTAACTCTAATGATAAGAAGTCCACTGTAACTCCAATCTGATTTTCCTCTCAAATGTAAGTGGCACTTAGGTACAACTTTTTTCCCCTCTGCAAGTGCTAACTGGGAGAAAAATATCCTTGTGGTATAGATAAGATGAAAGACCTATTTTTGTTCCTGGAATATTTCCCTTTCCTTACAAGTAGTAAAAACACCAGCATGCTTACTTCACAGACACAAACATAAAGGGAAAAGATAGAAAAGTAATCTGTTCTGCAGAAATCAGGGAAGGTGAAAAAACTCACTGGAAACTACAGGTGATAGCAATGAAAAGGAAAACAAGCAAGCTGATTCCTGAGGGCAACAAAAGAAAACAGTGTGATGAGGGAGCTGCTCAGAACCAAGAAGTATCCCCAGAAGTTTATATTTGAAGGAGATTCTAATTCTGGTTTCTACCTTCATCCTTTCCTCTTCCACCTGGCCTCTATCTTCACCCTTGACCAACCCTCCGGTCCCCTACTAGAGCCAGTTCTAGGCCAGGGATGCTAGCCAAATATTAGCTTAGAACTAAATTCTGATTCAGCTTATATCCAACAGATGGAAAAATTGAGGCCAACAGTCCCAATCCTTTTAGTTAAGTACCACAGGTACACTGTAATTAAAATCAGTTTTCCTTTATAATGTATTCCTATTAGAAAAGATATTTAAAATACCTGTTAGATATACTTTTGCAAACAACTACAACCTCAAATTGGAAACTACTTGTATAGAGGTGACATTTGCAACCATTAGCATCTCCTAACAAAACTAAATGCTTTTAATAAGAATAAAAAGATAAGTAATGTGTTAAATTTTATTTCCTTCAACTCTTATGAATGGAATGTTTCCTAAAGTCTATGTAATTAATTATAGCTTGTGCGATAGTTGCAGATATATTGCATTGGGCCACGTCTATAATGACCCCAAGATATACCTTGGAACTTGCTTTCTTTAAAAAAATAAAATACCTGATATCAGCTTGCCTTCCTGCCATGTGCTTTTCTCTCATAAAAGCAGAGTATAGAATGTGCAACTGCATGATCTCCTGAGCAGTGATGTAACATGGCTGCACTTCTGCAAAACTAATTATGGGCAGAGCTTCCAGGAAATGCTGGTGCTGTAGAGGTCTCCATGAGTTGTGAGAAAAGTGACAATACACAAGCTAGCAAAGAGCCACTGGCTCTGGAGATGGCACATCTTATGCTGAGAAAATAACAGAAATGGATAGTCATTCAGCTTTTAGCAGAAGAGTAGGAATTAATAAAAGAAAATATAGGGCTTCAAACTTGAGTTTTTTATTTGCAAAACTGATTTAAGGCATTGAAAAAAGTCTGATTTTAGAAATACTGTTATAAAACAGAATAGATCTCAACAATTTATTTGAAGGGTAATCAATGATCCCAAAATGATAAATGCAAAAAGATAGCATAATTCCTCATAGAGATAAAAAGTTGGGGTAAAAGAAAGCAATAAGCCAATAACAGAAAAAGGACTTAGAACTTGGATTGAGCAATAATAATAGCAACATTTGCTGAACATTTACTTCCCAAGTACTTTACATGCATTGTCTAATCAAATTTTCACAGCAGTTCTATGAGACATTCTCATTTTACAGGTGAGAAAATATGTAGATTAAAAAAGTCAAGTAAGTTGCCCAAAATTATTACAAAGGGACAGTCAAGACTCAACCCTTCTTTGAAGGCACTGAAGACTGCCTTAACCACTACTGCCTCATTCCTATCACTGCTCTGAAAACACAACTATCTATTGTTACAAAGTGAACCCACCCATCTTGAGGAGTTACCACGCATGACAGAGAATGTTCACGTTCTGCTGAAGTCGAGGGCAGCCATGCTGATGCTTGGGGGTTTACTGCACCTTCTAAACTGGATCCTACAAGGGACCGGGCAGAACTCTGTGTCTAAAGGAAAAAAAAAATCAAATGCTTATAAGCAAGTACCTCTGGTGATTCATACAATTTGTTACCATATTCCTAAGACTAACGTATCCATCACAGAGTATTTCTGTACAAAATTATTCCCCCCTTTCACACCACTAGTAACTATCCTGTTGTAGCTCCTTTCTTCGTTGACTAAAACCAAATGTATCTACCCTTTTAATACCACTTTAGTTAGAGAAAAAAAACAAAACTCAGTTGAACATTAGGAACTGGAAAGGAGAGATGATCATAAAGTCCTGCATCTCAGTTGCTAGTCTGACTTCAAGGTAGGTACAGGAGCATCAACCCAACATGAAATACATGTCTTCAAAAGGGCCCAGCTCATGCTGATAAATATCCCTTTCGCAAGGAACAATAGCAACATAATGTTAAATTAAATAATTCATTAAAAATTACTTACACAAGCAATTTTAAGGAGATGCCATATTTCTTTCTGCCTCTTTCCCTGCATAAACATGACAGTATTGTCAGCTTCTTTGATGTTACTGAGGGCCACTTCCACCTTGGGGAGTAGATCAATAATCTTCTGCTTACAGCCCAACAACTTGCTAGAGAAATTAAATCAGTGTCAGATACTTACACATCCCCCAAGACTACACCATACTCCCAAACCCAGCTGGAGAAATGAACTACGATCAGCATCAGATGTCATGACTGATCTCCAAAGCAGTGCATACAAACAGGACATACAAATGCATACAGTTGTGGCCAAACTACCCAAGGTATTGCCAGAACTCTTCCTGGGTCTAGTATATTTACCAAAGAGGGGTACTATATTTTGAAAGGAATGTGATAAAGGTATGCTGGCTTTTTGGTAGGAAATAAAGCAATTTTTCTACCTCAGATGACCAAACAGCTCCTTGAGAACACGATCCTGACTCTGTACAGTATGCACAATGATCTTCACCATCTCTGTGCTGTCACTGTAGGAGTGATCTATAAAAGACATTAATCAGGGGGTATAACCTCTCTTCTGTGTGAACATATCTGCCTCCAAACAAAAAATTCCTCAAAATCTGAAACTAGTTTTAATTAATAAACATCTCCATCTAAATTAAAAATTGGACTACGACATTTAAAGATCACTCATAAACAAATTCCAATAACATATCAAAAAATAGTTAATGTGTGCTTGTGTGTGTACAACATTAATACAAATTTATCACTGTGTCTTCAGAGACCTTAGTTTCTGTGCTTGAGAAGGGCAGTCTTGGCTATCTTTAACCCACACAAACCCAAGCCCCAGACAAATATGCAGTCTCTGGCCAAGAGACCAATTTTTCTTGGATAGTTAACTACTTATTTAGAAACAGTGGGACAATTCATCTAACTTTCACTGCCTAAAGGAAGGAGGCCCTTGCTGTAACTAGGTTGCTTAGAATTTCCTGTTTATCCATCAGTTTACAGCCTATAAAAACTTTGAAAAAGCTGACTTAAACCAAATCTGATACACTAATAAAGGGAACTTAGACACCCTGAAAATTCAGTCTGAGGGTAGTATGACATCTTAAAGCCAACTGACAGATGACAGATGTCTTCAGATGGGATGGTTGTTGGTGAGTGAGTTTTACAGTTCAATTGATGAGATGCTACCTTAATTAAAAATTACTGTCATTTTATATTTCAGAAAATGGAAAACTTGTATTTTAGAAAACTTCAGAAAGTTTAAGAGTTGAAAGTTGCTTATTGTATCATCTGGACAATAATTCAGTCTGAATGCAATAATAATAATAATAATAGTATTTGCTACTACCTGCTTATATTTTTTTCATTTAACCCTTACAGCAGTCCTTTGAGATGACTACTTTTGTTACCCCATTTTGCCAAAAAGGAAACTATGAGAGGAGTGTTAAAGTTTTAAAAAGTGTGTCCTCTGTTCTCAAAGACCTCCTCCATTGTCCAACTTTATTCTCCCACACATTTGTCTCCCCCTCACCAACAACCAGACACGAGACTCCAAAAAGGCTTCTTTCCAAATAGCACTCCTTCCCACTGACCAAGCCAACTATCATACTTAATTATATAGCAGAAACACTTTATGAGTACTTCCCACTTTATCACAAAGAATACATGTTTTTAGAGACAGGGTCTTACTCTGTCACTCATGATGCAGTGTAGTGGTACAACAGTCGCTCTCTGCAGCCTTGAATTTCTGGGCTAAAGGGATTCTCCTGCCTCACCCTCCCGAGTAACTATGGCTACAGGCACACGACACCACACTCAGCTAATTTTTTTAAAACTATTTTTAAAGACAGCATCCCACTATGTTTCCCAGGCTGGTCTTAAACTCCTGGGCTCAAGCAATCCTGCCTCAGCCTCCCCAAAGTGTTGAGATTACAGGCAGGAGCCACGGCACCCAGCCAATCACACACAATATTAAAAAGACATGTACTCATGGGTTGAGATTTAAATAAAATTATATTTTTACTGCTTTATCAAGGACATTCTTAAATGAAACTGGCATTTTAAAACAACTGAATGCATGGTGGTAATAACTACAAGCATAGTTTGGTGCTAGTGCCTTGATTCATACTAAGGTGCAGGCCATTTTACCCACCAGTGCTTTTGTACCATCAGTGCAAATGTCAACGTGATGAAAGAAGCAAATGACATCTTAGTATTATGAAAATGGCTTTGACCTCATAGACTTTCTGAAAAAGTTTCCATTATATTAATGGTTCCATGAGCCATACTTTGAGAGCTGTTGGTCTAGACTTAACTTCTCTATTTCCTCCTGTCCCATTCCCTTCTCAGCCCACTACAGTCTGGTTTCTGTTCCCAAAAGGCCATTATATTTTGCAAAGTCGTCAATGATATCCAAACTAAATCCAGTGACCATTGTTTATCATCTTCATTATTCACACCTCTGCAGCATTTCACCTTATAGATCACTTTTGCCTTGAAACTTTAAATTTTTTTTTTTTTTTTTTTTGAGACAGAGTCTCATTTTGTTGTCTAGGCTAGAGTGAGTGCCATGGCATCAGCCTAGCTCACAGCAACCTCAATCTCCTGGGCTCCAGCGATCCTCCTGCCTCAGCCTCCCGAGTAGCTGGAACTACAGGCATGCGCCACCATGCCCGGCTAATTTTTATATACATTTTTTTAGTTGGTTAATTAGTTTCTTTCTATTTTGAGTAGAGACGGGGTCTCACTCAGGCTAGATTCGAACTCCTGCAATCCTCGAGCAATCCGCCTGTCTCGGCCTCCCAGAGTGCTAGGATTATAGGCCTGTGCCACCATGCCTGGCCGAAACTCTAATTTTTAAAACATTTTTAATAGAGATGGGGTCTTGCTGTATTGCCCAGGCTAAACTCCTAGTCTCAAGCAATCCTCCCATCTTGGCTTCCCAAAGGGACAGGATTACAAGCATGAGCCACTGTGCCTGGCCTATTTGCAAATTTTGAAGTGTAAAACGTATCTCTCTCTTTTTTGTTTTTTTACAATTTAACTATATTGTGTATTAGGGCACAGACTTTACTTTTTATTTCTTCTGTAATCCTCAAAACAAATTTTAATTAAATGATTAATATCTTGCAGGTACATAATACTTTATAGTTTTCAAAGTATTTTCACAAATATCCTCTTAACATTGCCATAACATATTTTTCACTGAGTAGGAAAGCTAGGTTTCAACTCCATTTTGCAGAAGAAAGAAATAAAAAACAGGGATATTTGCCTGAGGTAACTTGGTCAGTACTCACAGGACTTCCCTTTAACTACTCCATACCTAAAACCCATTGCATCAAATTCTTTCCAACCTGTCTAATATTAAGCAGCACCCATTTTTTTTTCCATTTTATTGCTCCCTCTTCCTCTTCTTTGAATTCCTTTTTCTCTCTTCCTTTCCTTCTTTTCATTTCCCTTTTTCCCTGTCACTTTCCTCTTCTAATCCCTTAAATTCTAACAAACTTAAAGCTACTGTACCATAAACGTCTCAATGGCAATATGAAAACTGGAATTTATTCTGCAGCTTTTAAAAAATTTTTAATTTAAAATCCCTTGAATTTGTTATGCTAGTGATAGTTTCTTAAAATGCCTTCTAGTACTGTGACAGAAGTGTCTTACCTGAAGGTCTGTGCTTTAACTGTTTATATAGATCAATGGCACGCTGTTCCCTACAAAAGAGAAAACATGCTTCTATATCTGAAAGTAATTTAATGATTTCAATAATCTACAACTTGAAATGAACGATACTGACTATTTGAATAATGATCCCATTTTAAAGCAAGTAAATATTGCCAACGAGTATTTTATAGAGCATTTTATTAATAAGCAAGAACTATACAGGTTCTTAAAATGCAAAGTTTAATTACTTCATATCTGCCCTGAACTACCACAAGCACAACATCCTTGCACCAGGAAACACTTTAAACAGGTAAAAATTATGGCCTGTAATTAGAGAAAAAAATCTGGTTTCTAATCTAAAAACTTGGAAGTTAACCTCATTTAGGGCATTTAAAAAGCAATACCTTGGACCAGAAGTACGCTAAGTAGGGAAATAGTTGTAACTTAGATATACTTGGAAAATTCTTCTTCTTTTTTTTTATTTTTTTATTTATTTTTTATTTATTTATTTTTTTTGAGACAGAGTCTCACTTTGTTGCCCAGGCTAGAGTGAGTGCCGTGGCGTCACCCTGGCTCACAGCAACCTCAATCTCCAGGGCTCAACGATCCTTCTGCCTCAGCCTCCCCTCCCGAGTAGCTGGGACTACAGGCATGCGCCACCATGCCCGGCTAATTTTTTTTTTGTATATATATTTTTAGTTGGTCAATTAATTTCTTTCTATTTTTGGTAGAGACGGGGTCTTGCTCAGGCTGGTTTCGAACTCCTGACCTTGAGCAATCCGCCCGCCTCGGCCTCCCAAAGTGCTAGGATTACAGGCGTGAGCCACCGCGCCCGGCCTTTTTTTATTTTTTATGTTTATTTTTTGAGACAGAACTTCGCTCTGTTGCCCTGGCTAGAGTGCCATGGCGTCAGCCTGGCTCATAGCAACCTCAAACTCCTGGGCTCAAGCAATCCTTCTGCCTCAGCCTCCCAAGTAGCTGGGACTTGGCACATGCCACCATGCCTGGCTAATTTTTTCTATGTATTTTTAGTTGGCCAATTAACTTCTTTTTATTTTTAGTAGAGACAGGGTCTCACTCTTGCTCAGGCTGGTTTCGAACTCCTGACCTTGCGTGATCCACCTGCCTCAGCCTCCCAGTGTGTTAGGATTACAGGCGTGAGCAACCACGCCTGGCCAGAAAATTCTTCTTAACATGCACATGAAAAAGATAGCTTTTTAAAAAACTATAAAAAAGGTCAACACAAAGAGTTATTTCCAAAATTTCCTTTGACTTAGAAAAGGCTTCCATTTTAAATATAACGCCAATATACTTGGGGAAAGGAAAACTATAAAAAAGAACCGCACAGAGCTTTAATCTGCCAGATATAATAAGCAGGAAGAACAATCTGCTACAAAACACTAGAGACGTGAAGATCAACAACACAAGTACAGCCTTACAGAGATTCCATCAAATCTCCCTGACGTCTTCCATAGGGGCTCTTCTGTAGCTCCATGATTTCAGTGTGCAAGGACATAATCTGATCCTCCAGGTATCCAATGACACCAACCTAAAATATGATGAAAACACAAAGGGAACAACAGACTTGCCATAATACAATAGGAAACAAAACTCAGATCTTAAGGATAAAGAATGACTTGCTGCTGCAGTAGGAGAACTAAATAAGATGAAACACTGATTTTGTTAAAGCACTTTTATTCTTCAGATTCTGATATCTGTTCACATTAGAACATACCTATTCCTATGTTTCTCTCTTTTCTGTCCTAACAGTAAACTACTAGCATTTGCTTTTTTCTCTGGAGAAGCAAAAAAGGTACAGATGTCACTAACAAGACAGAAAAAATGGTCACCAAAACCAATGGTATTACTTGCATCTCAGCTCTATGATTTTCATTGCTTTATTTTGGAATGCCTTGAATAAGGACACTGAAAGATAAAGATGCTGAATTTCCCACTACAGGATTCCAGCAGCCCCAACCACATCCTCAAGATAAGTATTGGCATCAAGGAGAGCAACAATCTAGACCCATGGACAAATGCACAGGGTAAGGAAAAAAATCTGCCACCTAGAGAATGAGCTATACCTAGGGAGACCATGTAATTTATTGTCCAAACCAGCATAATTTTGAGAGTGAAATGGAGTATTATTGATAATTATGGAAAGACATCAGATATAAACTGGGAGTGTCCCAGGTAAACCAGGATGTGTAGTCATCTTCTCTTAAACTAATCATAAAAATAATAGCAATAACTGCCATTTATTATTGATTCTCATTTAATTTTCATAACCCTACTAAGAAAGGTACTGTCCCCATAATATGATATGGAAATTGAAGCTCAGTTAGGCTAAGTAATTGCCCAAAGCCCTTGTTTTTATCACTATACCTCCCTATACTTAAACAAAGCATCTACTAGAATTTTGTCTAAAATTCAGGAATGACATGAAAAATACTCTTTATATACCAAAATTAAAGATACTTTCTGAAGAAGACATCAAGAATTAATAAGCAAACAGAATGAGACCAGTGATTTTACCTCAGCATAGTGGATGGCCTTTTCTTCCATTTCTTTCCATGCTTTTAGCATTTTTTCTGAAGCTAAAAAAAAAGTTTAAAGTGGTTATCTCAGAAATACTCACAGCTTTAATTACTGGCTTACATATCACCTTGCTATATCAACATCAAAGATGTGTTATAGATTGAACTGTGTCCTCCATAAAGATATGTTGAAATCCTAACAATACATCAAAATATGACCTTATTTGGAAATAGGATCGTTATAATCAGCTAAATTAATACTTATACTGGAGTAGGGTAAGCCCTCAATCCACTATGACTAGTATGATTAGTGTCATTATAAGAAGAGAAGAGACATAGGATACAGACACACAAGGGGAGCAAGCTAAATGACAATGGAGACAGAGATTAAAGTGCTGCAGCTATAAGCCAAGGAACACCAAGGATTGCTGGCAAACCACAAGAAGCTAGGAAGAAGCAAGAACAGATTCTTCCTCACAGGTGTTGGAGGAAATGTGGCCCTATAACACTCTAGTTTTGGACTTTAGGCCTCCAGAACTGTGACATAATAAATTTCTGCTGTTTTAAGCCACCTAGTTTATGGTATTTTGTTATGGAAGCCCTAGGAAACTACTACAGATCGTTTTCTCTTTTAAAAACATTTAAGTGATACACAGGTATGATTTTTTTTCATAGGTATGATTTTTTTTTTAAAAAAATCAAATATTATAAAAGGATATGAAAAGAAAAGACTTCTCTTTACCCTTCACCTCAAGGAATCTTACTAGGATTACTTGTTAGACACATACCCTGTTCCTTCACAAGTGAGACCATCTATATACTCTTTTATTTTTTTCCACAACTTAAAACATTGCAGCCAATTATAGAACCAAGTGATCTTTTAACATTAGCACATATACATTTACCTCATTCATTTTCAACAATTATATAGTATGCCTTTGACAAGTGAAAGATATTTTAATGAAATAATTATCATGTTTTGTCCTTTACTAAAGTGCCTTTAATACACAAATATAAATAGAAAATCAATCATAGAACCAGTTCTGGAGAGTAAATTTTTTTTCAACTGGACACTATAGATCATTTATTCTGACATACACATATCTTGCTCAGAACAAATGTACCAAATAGTATTTGTTTCTCACAAAGGATTTGTTTTATAAAAGAAAAAAGAAATGCTGGTGGTGACCTCTTCAGTTTATTAAAAAAAATTTTTTTTTGAAACTCTCGCTCTGTTGCCTGGGCTAGAGTGTAGTGGCATCAGCCTAGCTCACAGCAACCTCAAACTCCGCGGCTCAAGTGATCCTCCTGCCTCAGCCTCCTGAGAAGCTGAGACTATAGATATGTGCCATCACGCCTGGGTAATTTTTTCTATTTTTAGTTGTCTGGCTAATTTCTTTCTATTTATAGTAGAGACAGGGTCTCCGCTCTTGCTCAGGCTGGTCTCGAACTCCTGAGCTCAAGCTAGGATTACAAATTATTCAAATTTTAACTCTACTCTTACATTCCTTAGTACCTCTGAAGGAGATAAGCTTGGAGTCAAATACTGAAAATTTGGAGACTGTGTACAAAAAAATAGTAGGACTTCACAGTAGGTAGTCTGGCAAAAATCATAACCTTGGAATTATCTGTGTTACTATTTATAGAAAGATAAGTAGTTGAAGACTCATTTGGGCTGCTATAACAAAATACCATAGACTGGGTAGTATATACACAACAGAAATTTATTTCTTGAACTCCTAGCCTCAAGTGAACCTCCCACCTCGGCCTTCCAAAGTGGTAGGATTGCTGGTGCGAGCCACCATGCCCAGGAAATGTATTTCTTACAGTTCTGGACACTGGGAAGTCCAAAATCAAGGTGCCGGTAGATTCAATGTGTGGTGAGGACCTTTTCTGGTTCATAGATGGCTGTCTTCTTACTGTGTCCTCACATGCAGAAGGGGTGGGGACTCTCACTCAGGCCTCTTTTATAAGGGTACTAATCTCAAACATGGAGGCTCCACCCTCATGACTTAATCACTCCAAAGGCCGCACCTCTTAATATCATCACCTTGGGGGTCAGGATTTTAATATATGAATTTTGGGGGGACAGAAACATTCAGTCCATAGCACTGGCTAAGAAGTCACCCCAATACAGATTTTGCATCTATTAAAAAAATGAGGTTTGAAATTCACAGATTCTTAAATCACTTCTGCATTTTTCTGGAGCTAAATAATTTTAGTTCAATTGTGAAACTAAGTTGCTCAACTAAGGGATTACAAAACACAGTGAACATTGAAAACAAACATGGTTTATAATAATTTAAATTGTCTTGTCTCTTGTTCTAATGTGAAGGTAAGTGAAACAACTCACTATGAGTTGAGAAGGCAAAATAGCAGATGGCTTCAAGAGACTAGACACTTTTTAAAAATACATTACCCAGACACTTACATATCCCGTAAGTCATCTGCTCACTATATCTCTCCAAGTCAAGCTGAATGCTTTTGTGAAAAAACTGCAATTTAGCTTTCAGTTGCTGTGATGCTGAGATCAAAGTGTTCTTCATTTTTGTCAAGTTAGCATTATATCTAAGAAGACTTAACCTAAACCATAGCAAAAAATAAATATATTATCAGCATTCAGAAACACCAGACAATAATTTCAAACTCTAAATTGCCATAAGCCCAAAGCTTCTTATACTAGTATTCAAGAACTACTACATCTCAAGCCATTACAATTGGATAGCTTCAGATCATTAGTAAGAATTCCACAAGTCTAATCAGAATATTACATTTCAAATTAGCCCAATATGTTAGCATTGCATGAAACACTGATTAGTGAAAACTGGGAAGAGTAATTCTTGAGTATATCATGCACATTAGATTGTGCTTATAAACAATGGAATCTGCTTACATTGCTGCTCTTTGTCCCTGAAAGAGCCTGCTGTAGTCTTCTTTTAGCCCAGACACATAGTGCACTGCTTCAGCCCATACTTTACGCAGCTGTATAATTGGAAGCTGTATTTTGCTGTCCTGTACTATATGCAAGAAGATGAGAAGAAGGAGAGGGGAGTTACTTTTGAGGAGTTTTGAGTATATTTATCATTCCTTGTGATCTCCTGTCCACACAAACAGTATTCCCATAGAAGCTAGAAAGTATGCCTGAAAGAACCACTTGTTACCATTTAATTTAGTTTGATATACATTTAGTGAGCACCTGTAATATATAAGCCCTGCTCCAGATACAAAGGGAAAAAAAATGAATGACATAATCACTACCCTCACAGAAGCTGAGACTCTTCCTATACCTATCTTTTCTACTTGAATTTCATCTTATACTTTAAGGTGGCAAGTATATTCTCTGCTATTCTTTTCTCATGAAAAGCTTCAGAGAAAGGTTAGGCAAAATTTGCTGCACTAGTAGCAAACTTAGAAAACACATTATCTGAAGCAAACTTTTCAAAAAATAAAGCTGTATATCTAGAAAAAGTTTTGCCTCCCTTAATAATTATTAGTAGCCACAATTAACCTTTCTTTTATTCTTTTTTTTTTTAAGAGTTGGGGTCATACTATGTGCTGGACTTGAACTCCTGGGCTCAAGTGATCCTCCCTCAGTCTCCCAAGTAGCTAGGACTACAAGTGTATGCCAGCTTTTCTTCTATTCTTACATACCTACACTTTCTCCTGGCTTCCTACAATGACCAAAACCAAAACAAACAAACAAAAAAACATATCAAACTTTTTTTTTTTTTTTTAGTCTTAGGGAGGGGAACCTGACTGCTTTCACCCCATCCCCTAAAATCATATACTTTAAAAAGTAAAGTCTGAAAGGGCCTAAAAGAAATGATAATGCAATAGCAACAAGCACACCTAATCCTCAGATCTTGATTTCTAATACTATTTTCCAACAGAAGGAACCAGGGTTCCTTGGAGAAATGGCTGATGCTAGGACTGAGGCAGGACATACATAAGATAAATCTAGAGCATATCTTGTAGTGCCAGAATGTAAGGAAGTGCTAAAAAAAACAACAAACAAAATAAAACAACTCATTCATGTGGGCTTGTAAAGGGATATAGGAGCCAATTAAAGAGCTCCTAATGGCCAAAGCTGGAACAATTTGCACAACAAAATAAACTAGTATTGGATTATAGTACAAAGTATAAAATAAATATCATGAGTTCATACTGACATAAATAAATGAACAAATTAATAAATGAGAAGAGACAAATCTCCATGCAGAGGAATTACAAATAAATTATGTGGATACTCTATCCTAAAGGAGGGGAACATAACTCCCCACTCCTTAAGTGTGGGTTATACATGATGACTTCTATCCAAAGAGTACAGTATGGAAAGGGTAGAAAAGATTAAACTTAATAGTGCAGAAACCTGACAAATACTATTTCAGCCAAGTGATCAAGGTTTAACACCAACCATCATAATTCATAAGGTATCCTTTATAGGTGATGAAAATATCACTTTACTTCTGTGATCTTTCAAAAACCCATAATCTCAATTATGAAAAAAAAAGAGATTTCAACAGAGGGGCATCCTACAAAATACTTGACCAGTACTCCTGAAAAGTGTCAGAGTCATCAAAAACAAGGAAAGTCTGATAAACTGCCACAGCAGAGCCTAAGAAGACATAACTCCTAAATGTAATGTGGTATCCTGAATGTGATCTTATAACAGAAAAAGGACATTAGGTAAAATCAGAGGAAATATGAATAAAGTATGGACTTTAGTTAGTAATAATATATTGGTTCATTAATTACAACAAATGTACTATACTAATGTAAGATGTTAACAATAGAGGTAACTATATATGTGAGGGACGAGCGGTTATACAGGAACTCTGTACTATCTACTCAATTTTTCTGTAAATCTAAAACTATTCTAAAAAAAGTAAAAAAATTAGTAAAAAAAAATTTAATAAAGGTCTGAGGAAAGGAAGATTGACTGGAAAGAAACATAAGAGAACTTTCTGAGGTGAAGGAAATGTTTTATATGATGACTACAGTATGGATTGTACAAGTATATACATTTGTCAAAAATCATCAAACTATATGATCTGTGCATTTCATTATATGTAAACTACACCTCAATTTAAAAGAAAAATTCAAGAGAAAACTAATAAAAAGGTAAGAGAGGACAGATTTTAGCCCTTATGGTCAATGTTATTCTTGATTTTACAATTTTGTGCTTTATTTTAGTTTGGGTAGAAATAAATTGATCAAACATTTCTTCAAAAGAAAATAATTTTTTTTTTTTTTTTTTTTTTGAGACAGAGTCTCGCTTTGTTGTCCAGGCTAGAGTGAGTGCCGTGGCGTCAGCCTAGCTCACAGCAACCTCAAACTCCTGGGCTCGAGTGATCCTCCTGCCTCAGCCTCCCGAGTAGCTGGGACTACAGGCATGCGCCACCATGCCCAGCTAATTTTATATATATATATCAGTTGGCCAATTAATTTCTTTCTATTTATAGTAGAGACGGGGTCTCGCTCTTGCTCAGGCTGGTTTTGAACTCCTGACCTTGAGCAATCCGCCCGCCTCGGCCTCCCAAGAGCTAGGATTACAGGCGTGAGCCACAGCGCCCGGCCTAAAAGAAAATAATTTTGACAGGATAAATTAAAACATTTGAACATAAAGCAGTATTTATAGGATAAAATGAAATAAATATTTGAACATGTTTAAATAATAAAGGGACAATTAAAAAGGAGGTTTAATTATGAGTGAAGTTTCATTCTCCTGTGAGAGGCCTATCCTTAGGAAATAAATCCTGTCTTAAATGAGGGACCTGGCGATGATTTAAAATCTACCTTTTCACCTTCCAAACTACATAAATCCATTTTTCACCATATATAGAAACTTCAAGTATGAGAGATACAGAACAGAAACACCAAAATACCATTTCTACTAATCATATTGAGAGTCAAAATTATATTATTTCAGGTTTAACACATTGACTGCCACACTAGAAAAAAAAAAATATTTTCCTTGGGGTCACGGTGTTTTACTACAAAAATAGAATAAAAACTTCGAAAACAAAATGATTCTTTCTAATTTAATGAAAAATTTGTTATTTTTTATTGTTTTCTGTGTGTGAGTTATATGCAACTTGAAAAATAGTTCACGCAACTCCCCAGGTAAAAAGACGTGAGTTCCATATGCTTCACAAGGCCCTGGGCTCAAAACTTGCATGAGTTAAACACAACTCACATGGCAGTTAATGTGTTAAAGCTTAGCCTCTAAATGAAATGTACTTACCAATATAATTTACACAATCAGATAAACTTCTGGAAGCAAATGGCCCTTCATATACAGTCTTACTTTTATCAAACAAATAAACCATATAGCTATCACAGCCTCTCTGAAAAAGAAACAAACAATTAACATTCTGCTCAAAGATACTTGAAAATCCTAGGCTCTCTACTTATGTACCAGACTTCCTACTTCAAAACACAAATGAACAAAGTCAATGTATATTAGCACACATCTTACAGATACAGAATACATACTTTTGTTAAGGAAAAAAACCCAAACTTTAGGAAGGGTGAAAGTGAAAAACAATCACCAAAATAAAAAAGGTATATATATATACACACACATACATACACACACACACACACAAAATGAAAATGCTATTTAGTAATCAAATGGAATTAAGTACTTATAAATGCTACAACATGGATGAACCTCAAAAATATGTCTAAGTGAAAGAAGTCAGACACAAGAGACTACTATATTATATAATTCCATTTATATGAAATGTTTAGAAAAGGCAGATCTATGGAGATAGAAAATAGATTCATGGTTGCCTTGGGCAGAATGGAGATTAACAGTTAATGAACATAAGGGATCTTACTGAGATGAAAATGTTTTTAAACTGATTTAGGGTGATAGCTGCACAATTTGGTAAATTTACTAAAGAAATTACTGAATTTTAAGACTTCAATATCCTCAGAAAAAAAAAAAAAAAAAGTGCAGGGCATGCAATTCCTCCACAGAAACAGATTTCTTATACTCTAGGTATATTAGAATTCTCTTACAACTCCATCTAGAACACACTGGGAAGCTGGTTTCCGAGGATCCAGAGAAATGCCTGTTTCTGAAAGCAGCTCTTGAGAAACAGTACTTATCCCAGTTTCACGCTCAATACGAGACTGCAGTGAATGAAGACTTTCATCAGGTGGTAACAAAAAAGAAATTATCTTTGCAGAAGTCATATTTAGGATATGTACTATCTGTATAAATAAGAAAAAAGATAAGTTTATTAATCACTTACTATGTAAAAGATTCAGTACAAGATACTAAAAGGGGATTATGAGCAAAACGCATTATTTCTACACTAAATAAGGTTCACTCATTCTTCAAAGTGAAATCTCCTGCTATAATTGTAAAATGACA
Source organism: Microcebus murinus (assembly GCF_040939455.1). Classification (NCBI taxonomy): domain Eukaryota; kingdom Metazoa; phylum Chordata; class Mammalia; order Primates; family Cheirogaleidae; genus Microcebus; species Microcebus murinus. The sequence goes on along the minus strand of NC_134117.1, from coordinate 26,105,695 downwards.
TTCTGAAAATGGAAGAAGTTTTACTTTTCCACTACAAGAGATGTTAGTTCCAAGAAAATTTCAAAGTTCTAGAGATGCACAAAATCGAGAAATAAAAATCCCAATTTTAAAAAAATAACATTTATTTTGAAAAACATTAACATACACCTAAAAGGAAACATTCCCATTTAAGAAGTGCCTAATAGATGCCAACCATGGAGTAAAGTGCTTTCACATAGCATCCTCATTAATTAGATCTTCTAATGTCCATTTTAACAGAGGGAGAAACCAGAGTTCTTTTTTTGTTTGAGACATTCTTGCTCTGTCACCTGGGCTAGAGTGCCGTGGTGTCAGCCTAGCTCAAAGCAACCTCCAATTCCTGGGCTCAAGTGATCCTCCTGTCTCACCCTCTCGAGCACCTGGGACTACAGGCACACACCACCACAACCGGCTAATAATTTTCTATTTTTAATAGAGATGGGGTCTTGCTCTTGCTCAGGCTGGCCTCAAACTCCTGATCTCAGGTGATCCTCCCCCCTCGGCCTCCCAGATTGCTAGGATTACAGGTATGAGCCACTGCGCCTGGCCCAGAGTTCTAAGTTAAATAATGTGTTAGGGATCACACAGCTGATAACTGTTAGAGCTTGGATCTGAACTTCTTTCTGTCTACTTCATGTTGCCTCAAGAAATAATCATCTGATAGAGAGCTGTCTCTCTTTAAACAGGAAAGAAGCATTGTTGTTCCCATTAAGGCCACCAAATCCCAGAGCAGTGACCTAAGGGCCCAAAGTTAGATAATAACAGTCTTATTACTCTCACCTAACGTCTCAGTAAAAGTAGCCTTATATAGACCACATGAGTGTGAGGCTGAGTCAGGTGGAGCTCTAGCCAGGTAACCAGATAGCCACAGCCACAAAATTGGAGGACAGTCTTTTAAACATACATGATTTCAAATTCTCTTCAGTCCACTGTTCTTAGATATGTCATACAAAATTTTTATTTTTTTTTTATTTTTCCTGAAGCCACGTGCAGAGTCATACAAAATTAATGCCTACGTTTCTCCATGCCTTACATTAGCTAATATATGCAAATGATTAAAATTATCTCTGATGGAAATCCTTACTACAAAGGTAAAGCATTAATCCAGGCCATTATTATTTCTTTTTTCCCCCTTAAAATATAAAGTTTAACGACCATTTTCAAGCACACAAAACTACAGATGACAGCATAAACTCCCTTCCTAACCCTGTGAATGCCTTCCCTAGTTTCAACCATTATTTACACATAGCCAATCTTGTTTCATCTATAGCCCCCCTCGTAACCTGATCCTCTGAAGTATTTCTTTTTGGTCTTTTAAACATTTTATTTTGTGACAATTTTTTTTTACATATAAAAATTGTGTATATTTAAGGTATACAACTTAATGGGGTTTTTTTTGTTGTTTTTTGTTTTGAGACAGAGTCTCATTCTGTTGCCTGGGCTGAAGTGCTGTGGCGTCAGCCTAGCTCACAGCAACTTCAAACTCCTGGGCTTAAAGCAACTTCAAACTCCTGCCTCACCCTCCTGAGTAGCTGGGACTACAGGCATGCGCCACCATGCCCAGCTAATTTTTTCTATATTTTTAGTAGTCCAGATAATTTCTTTCTATTTTTAGTAGAGACGGGGGTCTCACTCTTGCTCAGGCTGGTCTCGAACTCCTGACCTCGAGCGATCCTCCCGCCTTGACTTCCCAGAGTGGTAGGATTACAGGCATGAACCACCACACCCAGCCCAACTTAATGTTTTGATATACACTGTGAAATAATCACATTTCAGCTAATTAACACATCTATCACCTCTTCATAATTACTATTTTTATACCCCTTAAACATCACTATATTCTCCCCTTCTTCCCCAGCCCCTGGCAATCACCATCCCACTGTCTGCTTCTATAAGTTTGACTATTTTAGATTCCACATATAAATAAGATCTTGCGGTATTTCTCTGTCTTGCTTATTTCACTTAGCATAATGTCCTCCAGGTTTATCCTGGCAGGACATTATGCTGGCAAGATTTTCTTCTTTTTTTTTTTTAAGGCGGAATAATATCTCATTGTATATATACCACATTTCCCCCAACCATTCATCTATCAAAGGACATTTAGGTTGTTTCCATATCTTGGCCATTATGAATAACACTGCAGTGAACATGAGACTACAGATACCTCTTGGTAATCTTATTTTCAATTCCTTTGGATATATACCCAAAAATGGGATTGTTGGATCATACGATAGCTCTATTTTTAATTTTTTGAAAAACATCCATACTGTTTCCCATTATGGCTGTACTAATTTACATTCTCACTAATAGTGTATAAGGGATCCCTTTTCTCCATATCCTCACCAACATTTATCTTTTTATGGCAGCTGTTCTAACAGGTATAAGGTGATATCTCACTGTGGTTTTGATTTTCATTTCCCTGATAATTAGAGTTGTTGAGTACCTTTTTATATGTCTGTTGATCATCCAAATTTCTTCTTTTGAGAAGTGTCTATTTAGGTCCATTTTTAATTGAATTATTTATGTTTTTGGTATTAAGTTTTATGAGTTCCTTATAAATTTTGGATATTAACCTCTTATCGAGTATATGGTTTAGAAATATTTTTTTCCCATTTCATAGGTTGCATTTTCATTTTGTTTACTTCCTTTGCTGTGCAGAAACTTTTCAGTTTGAAGGGCCACTATTATTTCTACTTACATATCCTGACACAGATGCTCAAATAAGTGGTGTTACAGAAATACCAAACTGCTTTTTAACCTGAAACTGCTCTTTTTAATGTAAATTCCAAGTGTTTTAAAAAGATTACCAATATTGGCCAGGTGTGGTGGCTCATGCCTGTAATCCTAGCACTCTGGGAGGCCGAGGCAGGAGGATTGCTTGAGCTCAGGAGTTCGAGACCAGCCCGAGCAAGAGTGAGACCCCATCTCTACTAAAAATAGAAAGAAATTATCTGGACAACTAAAAATATATAGAAAAAATTAGCCAGGTATAGTGCCACATGCCTATAGTCCCAGCTACTCAGGAGGCTGAGGCAGGAGGATAGCTTGAGCCCAGGAGTTTGAGGTTGCTGTGAGCTAGGCTGATGCCACAGCACTCTAGCCTGGGCAACAGAGTGAGACTCTGTTCAAAAAAAAATTTAAAAAAAACATTACCAATATTTCTCTTAGCATATCATTAACAGACTATCTTTTAATATATAATAATCTTTTATATTTAAAAGAGGGGGGGGCTGGGCACAGTGGCTCACGCCTATAATCCTAGCGCTCTCGGAAGCTGAGGTGGGCGGATCTCTACTAAAAATAGAAGGAAATTAATTGACCAACTAAAAATATATAGAAAAAAAATTAGCCGGGCATGGTGGTGCATGCCTGTAGTCCCAGCTACTCGGGAGGCTAACGCAGTAGGAGCGCTTGAGCCCAGGAGTTTGAGGTTGCTGTGAGCTAGGCTGACGCCACGGCACTCTAGCCCAGGCAACACAGTGAGACTCTGTCTCAAAAAAAATAAAAATAGGCCGGGCGCGGTGGCTCATGCCTGTAATCCGGTGGCTCATGCCTGTAATCCGAGCACTCTGGGAGGTGGAGGCGGGCAGATTGCTCAAGGTCAGGAGTTCGAAACCAGCCTGAGCAAGAGCGAGATCCCATCTCTACTATAAATAGAAAGAAATTAATTGGCCAACTAATATAGCTAGAAAAAATTAGATGGGCATGGTGGTGCATGCCTGTAGTCCCAGCTACTCGGGAGGCTAAGGCAACAGGATCGCTTAACCCCAGGAGTTTGAGGTTGCTGTAAACTAGGCTGATGCCACAGCACTCACTCTAGCCGGGCAACAAAGGGAGACTCTGTCTCAAAAATAAATAAACTGGCTGGGCGCGGTGGCTCACGCCTGTAATCCTAGCTCTCTGGGAGGCCGAGGCAGGCGGATTGCTCAAGGTCAGGAGTTCGAAACCAGCCTGAGCAAGAGTGAGACCCCGTCTCTACTATAAATAGAAAGAAATTAATTGGCCAACTAATATATATAGAAAAAATTAGCCGGGCATGGTGGCGCATGCCTGTAGTCCCAGCTACTTGGGAGGCTGAGGCAGAAGGATTGCTTGAGCCAGGAGTTTGAGGTTGCTGTGAGCTAGGCTGACGCCATGGCACTCACTCTAGCCTAGGCAACAAAGTGAGACTCTGTCTCAAAAAATTAATTAATTAATTAATTAATTAAAAAAAATAAAAGAGAGGGGGAGGGAAATCTTCAAAACTGACATGGATTTACAAGCATACTACCTGAGATTTTCCATGCCTTCCCAGTCTAGGCAGATTTCACATTATGACATCTGCCACTAATAGCAATAGCAGAAACTTAGGATGTAAATCCTACAGTGGACATTTACTTTTACACCAGGTGTATGTCAAGGTAGAAGTCATCAAGGCATCCCACTACCAAAGCTTCAAACAAGAAGGGAGCAAAAAAGGAGCAGGGCTGGGTGTAGTGGCTCATGTTTATAATCCCAGCACTTTGGGCAGCTGAGATGGAAGCACTGTTTGATGCCAGAAGTTTGAGACCAGCCTGGGCAATATGACGAGACTCCATCTCTATAAAAAATAAGAAATATTAGCCAGGCATGGTGGCACAAGCCTGTAGTCCTAGCTACTTAGAAGGCTTAGGCAGGAGGATTGCTTGAGCCCAGGAGTTCAAGGCTACAGTGAGCTATGATCGCTCCCTTGTACTCCAGCCTGAATGACAGAATAAGACTCTGTCTCTAAAAAGAAGAAGATTCTACACATGTTCCTGGCCAAAAAAAAAAAAAAAAAATAAAAAAAAATAAAAAAAAAATAAAAAGAAGAAGAAAGAAAGGAAATATGACCTAAATTTATCTTTTTGTTTACTGAAATAGAGTATCTACTATGGTACACACTAGTGTGTTGTGGTGGTAGTAATGGTAAGCAAACTGAGTAACTTATGATCCTTGCCCCTCCATATGATTACAGTCAAAAAGAAGATATTAAGATACACTAAGAGAACTAAAATACAAGGCAGAATGTGATAGGTATTATAATCATTATAAAAGACTACAGATGAGAGTTGTTTCTGGGTGTACAGCACTATAGAACTCTCTATACCTCTCCTTCATATCAATGAATAGTTTACTAGGAACTTGATACATGCCGTGCTCTGTACAGAATGCTGGGATAGCAATGGGGTTGGGTGGGTGACTGTTAATAAAAGTAGTAAAACACTTCTGGCCTTGACGAAGATGACAATCTATATGGAGAGGCATGAATAGAAGACGATAAATAATTAGAAAACAAAGGATTTAATAAATATGACTAAATGACAAAACTATATGGCAGATACCATTTTAAAAAAGCTCTTAAAGACATGTCAGCATAGGCGAGGAGATACACAGAGATGGAGAACATATTGGGCAGAAAGACAGCATCTGTCAAAGCACAAAAATAGATAATGGATTTGAGGCATAATGAACAGTGACGAACGAGCATAACGAGTGACGTAAAAGTTAAGAGAAGCAGGTACAAAGCAACACTTGGCTGGGGAAAGTCCCCAAAAGCCACACATATCAGTTTACACTTGATTTGTTAGGCAAAAAAGAACTATGTTAGTTTCTTGGACAGAATCAAAAAGCATTTTCAGAAGATGAAAAAGGCAGTTCATGTTGCATGGACTATAGCATGGGGAGTAAGTATAAAGGCATAAAAGCCAAGTAGGAACTTTTCCTCACCAAACCAAATCCAGTATGATTACACATAAATGAATGAGGTGATAATGGTAACAACATGGGAAGGGAAAAATAGAAAAGATACTTCAAAGAACCACATAGAAGCAAACTGAGAAAGCTTGCTAAAGAAATAAAAAAGAAATAAAGAAATAATAAAGACCACATAGAAGCAAACTGAGAAAGCGTGCTAAAGAAATAAAAAAGCATCAGCTCTAAGAGTATCATTTTCTTTTTCAAATAAACATCAGGAAAAGATTATTAAAATATATTTATGCTCATTTTCCACATAAACTTGTTAACTTCAATGCAAGTCTTATGAAGTAGACCCCATTAAAACTAACCTTCAAATTCAGAATGTGATCCATTAATACAAAACATCTTGGCTGCTTCAAAGTAAGATCAACAGGTCCTCCTCTCTGCTGAGGGTCCCAATTCAACATCAATTGTAGCCAGTTTTCCATGGGTTCTACCATTAAACTAGAAAATGTACAAGAATAGGGTGAAAATCATTATGTCCTAATTTTCCTTCAGTATTGTTAAAAAGTTTTTTTTATAGTTGTCCATTTCCTTTTCTATCACTTGTCTGTACCCTTTTATATCTTTCAAATAATTCATGAAATGACAGGGGATAATCTTTTTTCATAAATACAACATAAAACTCCACATATATAAGTTAGTAACTCCAACAGATTGAGTCCAATTCCATTTTCCAAGGAACCCATTTACTTCATTATCCCAGGAGCATTCTTAGCACCTAAGCCAATTAGTCAAATGGCTGTAGTTCTCATTTCCATTAGACCTGTGCTGTCCAATATGGTAGTCACTATACTGGACAGCCACAAGTAGTTATTTACATTTACTATTTATTTAAAATTCAATTCCTCAGTCACACTAGCCACTTTTCAAGTGCTCTATAGACTCATGTGGCCAACAGAGATATAGAACATTTCCATCATCACAGAAAGTTCTACTGGATAATGCTACTTGAAACAGACAACTACTCTACTGTTCTTTTACAACCCTGGAGAAACTGAGGCAAACTTCCTCAACTAAAATACACTTACCTACAAAGGCTATTTGGCTGAGGTAAATGGGTACTAAACCGAACTTCTCCTGTCATCTCTTCACATGCAAATATACACTTTGGATCCTTCTTCTTAATCTTCTCATGGCTATAAAAATAAAACTACCATAGTTGACAACCTGATTCTCACAAACACTATAAGATTTCTTGCCATTTAGTTTTACTCAATTATGGTTTAAAAGACAGACCATTAAAGAAAGAAAAAGGCAGACAAATGAAAAAATTTCCATTCCTTATTAAGTTCTCATTCATTTCTTACCAGGTAAATGGCTGCAGATGATGCAAAAAAGGCCTGTATCCCGCAATACATTCAAACACCATGGTCCCAAAGCTCCAATAATCAACAGTGGCTGTGTAAGGCTTATTCTCAAAGAGCTCTGGGGCCTTAAAAAGAGAAAATACTTTAAATGCCGACACCATATGGGAAAGGCTACTTTATTTCTGAACTACTGTATTTATGACCTTCAGAAATAAGAATGAGAATCTTGTACACTTAAAATCAAGGAAATAATACAGGTCTCACCAGATACTGCAGTGTCCCCACAAAAGATGTACACAGGCTTCCTTGATCAACATCTTTGGCATAACCTAGATCAATTATTTTATGCGTTATCTGCAAAATAATAAGAATAAGCATTAAATGGTCAAGAAATTTGAAAAGGAAAGGCAACAATGTTCTTATAAACCTGTATAGGGGTTGTCAGTAAAAAGACTGAGCTATGAAACAACACAAATGTGTTGCAAGCCTAACCTCCACCACTTAACTAAGCATGTGCTCTTAAGTTACTTAATGGAATTACTAACAGTCCCTACTTCACAGAATTTTTATTAAGATTCGATGCAACAGTGAAAGTAAAGAACTTGACACAGTGCTTGATACCTGGTAAGCAGTGCTTAATAACTGGAAAGCAAAGGTAAGGTTGACTTCCAAACTTGAAGCATCATACCACCTTAGAGTGGATTAAATGTGAGTAAACACCTATCTAACTTCAAGAATGTCTCGAAGTCTTTGGATACCCCCCCCAAAAAAAAAATAGCAGAAATAATTGGTACTAAGCATACACAAAAGGCTCCTAAGAGAAGAAGCATCACCAAAGTTCCATCCAACTGATCAACCACCATTTTTACTAACTAAAGAGAACACAATCAATGCCAATTTCAGACTGTTGGCTTTTTTTTTTTTTTTTTTTTTTTTTTTTACAGGGAAGATCAGACTCTTGGCTTTAAGTCTTTATTGGAATGGAACCTGGAAGCTAGAAACAAGAAAATTGCTCAAATTACTAATGAAAATGAACATTTTAAGAGTCAACTCACAATTTCTGGTTCTTCTCAAGATGACTCACTTAGGAATTAGAGAAATCAAGGTTTTAAATTTTAACTAAATACAGAACTTAGGATCTGAGGGAAGGAGAATGAGTTTTAAAAAATAAATACTTTTTCTTTTTCTTAAAGTGGACCCATGATGCATATGTATATGTTTTGGATGTGCTTCATAAGATAGTAAAGGTTAACAAATTATTTACTTCCTGCCTGTATGTCTGATAGATACTGTGTTGAAAAAACAGACATGAACAAGATAGGTACAGTTTCTGTATAAGGGAGACACTATTTAGCAGAGGAGACAAAAAACTGAACATAAAAGTACAGTTCAGTGTGGTGAGGACTAAAACAGAACAAGCATAAAGTGTTACAGGTACACAGCAAAGACACCAAAGCTCCATGACTAACTGTACCAGGGAGACTATATTCAATAGGCATGAAATATTTCTCTAGGTTTCACTTACCTTTCCACCAACATCCTGAAGAACTATATTTTCAGGTTTTAGATCTCGATGTATAATTTTGTTTGCATGCAAGTATCGAATCCCAGACCCTAAATAAAGTTTAAAGTGTATTTTGAAGTAACAGAAAACACTGAATTAAAAAAAAAATTCACCTCACATTTTATACAAATCTGCTCTGACACTCAAATTTATATGTATAATCATAACTATATAACTAATAATATTATAGTAGTTCAGATTTTCTTCTCAGAAAATATAGTAATATTAAACAAATACTATAGAATTATATACTCAACTTCTTAGAATAAAAATTAAAAAGAAATGGAACGAGTCATTGAAAAGATCCCTATAACTTTTATAGCCTTTTTCTCCCACCTAAATCACCCTCTTCAACTGGATTTTGGCCCCCATGACTTAAGAAAAGAAACAAAACCAAAATATATAAGGAAACCAATTCTTGATTTTTGAACTTCTTCCAAAGGCCTAGATACTGGTTATATTAGGAATTTTTCACAAGTAATTCTGACTAAACAGAAACTTTCACCCTAAGAATTGACTTGATGATCTATTCCCCAAAGAGATGCAATTCCACTGTAAACAAAATTACAGTGTCAATCACAGGAGTGGCAGTGAAATTGAGTAAGGTCATTTCACGCCATCTTTTGGTCAGGAATTGGGGTATCTATTAGACAGAGAAGGATGCCTAGTCAAAAATAAAACATAAAATATTCTAGTTTTAATTTAGCATCAATAGTAATAGATTTTTAAGATAATTTCTTATAGATACTAAAAATCTCTATGCTTTGTATAGTATAGCAACAATGCCCAAGAAATATACAGAATCTTTTATGGACCAAAGGGACATTAAATTATAATGGTATCTTAATATTGATTACATACCTATATCACTTAGTAAAGAAAGTATCTGGCTTTCTTTAAGTCCACAACAATTTTCTGGTTTGTTGAGTAGCTAAAGAAAAAAAAGAAATCTAAAAATGTATACTGCAAATTGCTGGGCTGCTATTGTGACATACATCAACCACTATACTCTGAGAGAATATTCAAAAGAGAAAATAAGTCATGATAAAGAAAGTGTAAGGGAAAAAAAATTACCAAATCCATACCTAAGGGCATGTAAATTTCATGATAAAGCTCATAAAAGTAACAGTGGCAAAAGTATTTGAAATGGGAAAAGGCTGACAAATCTCACAGACATATATTAATATAAAAATAGCCATATGAGCACATTTAAAATGAGATAGGAAAAAAGATTGCAATAGAGAACACAACTTGTCATAAGCACCTTAAACTCCCTTCCCTCCCAGTAGCTGGGACTACAGGCACACACGACACTCATCTAATTTTTTCTATTTTTAGTAGAGATGGGGTCTCACTCTTGCTCAGGCTGGTTTCGAACTCCTGAGCTCAAGCAATCCTCCTGCCTCGGCCTCCCAGAGTGCTAGGATTACAGGTGTGAGCTACTGCGCCCAGCCTAGCACCTTAAACTCTGATACTTTGATCCAACACCATCAATACAGTCCCATCTTGCAAACAATAACAACAAAAATGCATGTTCTAAATCAGGGGTCAATAAACATTTTCTGTAAAGGACTAGATAATAAATATAATACTTTAGGCTTTGCAAGCCATATGGTCTCTGTCAAAACTACTTAATTCTGCAACTATAAGAAAGCAGCCATAGACAATGTGTAAAGAAAGGAGCATGGCTATGTTCCAATAAAACTTTATTTACAAAACAGGTAGCAGACCACAGTTTTTCAATCCTTATTCTAGATTATCACATTCAATGTGATTCAAACATTGCTAAAGTTTGTGATTTACTATCTCTCATCTCAAAACATCCACACTACCTTCCTGAGATCTCCTCCAGAACAGTATTCCATTGCTAGAAGAGGCACATCATTAATCAAAAAATTCAATTCCTCAGGAACATCACAGGCCTTTACAACATTCGCATGGTTCAACCTAACAAGAAGGGGAAAACATTATAATCAAAAATTTTTTCCAATGAAAAGGGACTGCATTTGAAATGGTAGTTAATTGGGGGGAGGGAATAAAGATTGGTATTATTTATAGAATTCTATTTTCTGATTTGTATAATTAAAAATTATCAATTTTTAAAAGAAAATATACGTAAAAATACTACCACTACCATAGAAATATTACTACTATTTCTATGTGCCAAGCAGTAAACACTTTACATATATTAACTCAATTACTTGTCATAATAATCCTTTTATAGGTAGATTTATTAATACTTTCATCACACAAGAGAAAATTGAAGCACATATTAGTTAGGTAACATAAGATCACACAGAGATCCTAGCTGAGCATGACAAGACAAAAATTTTTAAAAATTTAAAAAAAAAAAAAAGCAAAGATCACATAGCAAGTAGGTAGTCAAGTAGGTAGTAAGGATTAAAATCTCATAGTCTGGCTCCAAAGCCTTTATCATACTGTCTCTTCCATTATTACTTACAATGTTACCCAAAGATGAACATGATTAAAATTTGGGCATATTTCCTTCCAGTTTTTAATCTGTGCACAAATAAATTTTCCAGTACATACTGAATCACACTATATATTGCTTTCTAACAGTTTTTTAAAACTTAATAATATATCATATCCCAGTCATCATCATCATCATGATGGCAATAGCTCCCAAAACTGGAATAGATTTTCAAGTCCTAGGGACCTAAAGAAACTGACTGTACATCTGAGTGTAGGGTGTACAGTGTAGGGCCTGAGAAGTTATAGTGTTAAGCTTTTCTGGTGATTCTGCCACATAGCCAGGTTTGAGAACCACTAAAGTGGATTGACCACAGACACTAGAGTCAAAAAGTGCTTGTTTCAAATCCATACTCTACTATCAGCTGTGTGAATCCATGAGCTTCAACTTCCTCATCTACAAAACAGAGATAATACCCAAATACAAAATCGCTGTGGTAACTAGAAGAATGGTCTATAAAGCACTTAGCACACCACCTATGGAAGTTTTAAAATATGTCTACTTCTCCCCCTCAGAAGCTTAATTCTCCTCCCTTGAATGCAGGCTGTGATTCATTAGTAACAAATATAATGTGGTAAAAGGATGCAGTGTGACTTCTGAGGAAAGATCATAAAAGCTATGTGAGCCTTCATCTTGCTCTGACTCTCTCAGATCACTTACTCTGGGGTAAGTTAGCTGCCATGTCATGAAGACATTCAAGCTTCCTATGGAGAGGCCCACATGGTGAGGAACATCTGGCCAATGGCCATTAAGTGAACTTGGAAGTGGGTAATCCAGCCCCAGTCAAGGCTTCAGATTATAACAGCTCCACTAAACATATAAACATCTTGAGATGTCTCAGGTGAGACCCTGAGCTAGAACCACCCAACTCAACTACTCCCAAATTCCTAAGGCATAGAAACTGTGAGGTACTAAATTTTTGTTGTTTTAGGGGCTAAATTTGGGGGTAATTTTTACAAAGCAATAGATACACTAACAAAAGTGAGTCCCAAAGACATGAGAATAGTGATTGAACACTGCCTGAGATCCAGAAGATATAGATTCTGTCTTCAGAGAGTTAAGGTCTGATAATACCTAGTTGACCTTTTTTTTTTTTTAACTGAAATACTTTTTACATTTTGATTATGGTAAAACGGATGTAACATAAAATTTACCATCTTAATCATTTATTAAGTGTACAGTTAGTTCAGTGACATCAAATACTTTCACACTGTTTTGCTATCATCACTTCCACCCATGCACAAAACTTTACTTTTACAAAACTGAAACTCATAACTATTAAAAATAACTCTCTATTCCTCTTTCCCCTCACCCCTGGAAAACACTATTCTACTTTCTTTTTCTATGAATTTGACTACTCTAAGTACCATATATAAGTGGAATGATATAGTATTTGTCTTTTTGTGACTGGCTTATTTTATTTAGCATAATATCCACAAGGTTCATCTATGTCATGGCATGTATCAGAATTTCCTTCCTTTTTAAGGCTGCATAATATTCCATTGTATATTGTATATACTACATTTTGTTTATATATTTCTCTGTCACTGAATACTGGGTTGCTTCCACCTTTTGGCTATTGAGATTAATACTGCTATGAACATGGTGACTCATCAGAAAAAAATCTCTTCAAGTCCCTGCTTTCAATTAGTTACCCAGAAGTGGAATTGCTGGATCATATGCTAATTCTATTTTTAAATTTTTTTAGAAACTACTGTGTTCCATAACTGGTGTGCAATTTTAGATTCCTGACAACAACGCACAAGTACCCTAGCTGACTTTTTTTTAAAAAAAATCCCTGGGGGTAAAATTTTTTTTGGGTGGGGACAGGGTCTTGCTCTGTTTCCAAAGCATACAGTGGTATCATCATTGCTCACTGCAGCCTTGAACTCCAGGGCTCAAGCAATTCTTCTGCCTCAGCCTCCCATAAACTGGGACTACAGATGTGTGCCACCATGCCCAGCTAATGTTTCTTATTTTCAGTAGAGGTGGAGTCTTGCTGGTCTTGAACTCTGGGCCTCAAGCAGCCCTCCCGCCTCAGCCTCCCAAAGTACTGGGATTATAGGCGTGAGCTACCATGCCCAACCTGACTTTTTAAACTAAACTTTCTTAATCATAATGTGATATTACCTACAATAGAATATATATATATATGTAATGAGAAAGACAGAAACATGTTCCCAAAAAAATCTTCAGAAGAGTGGATTCCTAATCTCTCTCCCTATGATGACATCCGGCTACAGAACTGGGGAAATTTAAGTCATCAAGTACACTTACTTCTTCATGATCTGGATTTCATGGCACCACCGTTCTCTGTTTTTGGTATTTAGCTCTACACGACAAGACTTAATTGCTATTTTGAGATCAAGTTCCTGCCAAAATAGAGAATCAACAGAAAAAAAAAATAAATTAGGCTTTTGTGTAGATTTATTTGCTATCAAAGAAATGTCAACCTAGGAATACAAAACTCATTTTAGTTTTACTAATTAAACATATTTATCTCCAACTCTCTTGAGCTAACACTTTTGTTAGATAAATTATGACACTATTACACCAATTTTTCAAAACTGACCTTTAAACACATAGCAGCACACAAGGAAACAGTGATCGAGACTGATCCTATAACAGGTATTTTCAGAAAACTGGCTCATATATAATGCTAGGGGGAAAAAAAAGCCCTGTCTCCTCAACAAACCCCTTTCAGAGCTTGCTCGAGACAACTTACATGGAACCCAGCTTCTACCATAACTAGAATGAAGAGGATAATCCTGGGCTCCCTGGCCTCAAAACAGTAAGAAGTAGTTTTAATATCACTAAGCCTAAAGCAAAAACTCCAAAATTAGATCCCAATCTTTACATTTAAAAAAAAATCTTTTAAAAATTATCTCTTACTTCATAGTAAACCTGTTTATCACAGAAGAGAGCTCTGGCTCATGATCTTTGTATTTCAAATAACATGAAAAGGCCAGGCACAGTGGCTCACACCTGTAATCCTAGCACTTTGGGAGGCTGAGGCAGGCGGATTGCTCAAGGTCAGGAGTTCAAAACCAGCCTGAGCAAGAGCGAGACCCAGTCTCTAATATAAATAGAAAGAAATTAATTGGCCAACTAATATATATATAGAAAAAATTCATCAGGCATGGCAGCGCATGCCTGTAGTCCCAGTTACTTGGGAGGCTGAGGCAGGATTGCTTGAGCCTAGGAGTTTGAGGTTGCCGTGACTAGGCTGATGCCAAGGCACTCACTCTAGCCTGGGCAACAAAGTGAGACTCTGTCTCAAAAAAAAAAAAGAAACAAAAACAAATAACATGAAAAAAAATCCTATCAGTAATTGTACTTCTGTTTCCTTATCTATAAAATGAACCTAACAGCTCTTGCCTATGACTAGTAATTTAGCCAATTCTGACTGAAATTAAACCTATCCTGATGCACATTACAGGAAATGGCCAGAACCCATCATATTCTGGCAACACTAATAATGCAGCCCAGGAAAAGTAGTCAGGGCCAAACAGGCTACACTATGTTTCTGATATCGTGAGGCAAGTTCAAAAGAACTTCCAAAATATATAATTTCTGACACAAACCAGAGGTGTGGTAAAGGCTATGTATGAATAAAGAGAGTCTTGCCCAGAAGCTGGGAGGGAAAAAAAATTATAGGTGAGGAAGCAAGACATAGCTTGGGTGAGATAGCGTGAATTGGAGAGTAGGAGGGAAAAAGAGGCTAGAGATAACATAGCACATGCACAGAGAGAGAATAAAGAAACTAGGACTAAAAGCTAGTCTAACAATAGTTCTCACTCCCTTGAATCGTTCTTTTGTTATAAGCAGGTACCTGGTTGTAGCTATATGCCCCACGTAAACTTTTACTACCCTGGAGACAATCTGGCACAACCATGAACAATATTAAATCCCAAATTCTCATAGGAATGAGGCAGGAAGTTATCTATTTCAAAGATCCCAGCCTGTAAGATTCTTCAACACCTCAGTATATAATTCATCTACTCCATGAAATACCACTTTTTCCAAAGAACATTCTGTGAGAAGTTTATAGATGTCTAGCAGAAATAAAGTTCACTGTTAAAAAAACTAGAATATTCTAGAGATGGATAGTGGTGATGGTTGTACAACAATGTGACTGTACTCAATGTCATAGAACTTAAAAATGGTTAAAACCATAAATTCTATGTTACGTATAATTTTGCCACAATAAAAAATTAGAAAATACTAAGTTAGCTTTTTTACTTTTCAGGGCTTTTAATGTGCTAATTTAGATTATGAATCTCCTAATAAAGTACCCAATGTATTTGACCAAAGTATCCTTTTATCAAAGATTTCATCGGCTGGGTGCAATGACTCACACCTATAATCCTAGCACTCTGGGAGGCCAATACAGGAGGATCATTTGAGCTCAGGAGTTCGAAACCAGCCTGAGCAAGAGCGAGACCCCGTCTCTACTAAAAATAGAAAGAAATTACTTGGACAGCTAAAAATATATAGAAAATATTAGCCAGACATGGTGGCATATGCCTATAGTCTCAGCTACTCAGGAGAGGTTGAGGCAGAAGGATTGCTTGAGCCCAGGAGTTGGAGGTTGCTGTGAGCTAGGTTGATGCCACAGCACTCTAGCCCAGGCAACAGAGTGAGAGACTGTCTCAAAAAAAAAAAAAAAAAAAAGATTTCATCAGATTAGTTTTTCCAAACACACTTTGAGAACTGCTACTCTATTCCATAGGAAAAGTTCTTTGGCTGTTCTGCCATGCTTCCAAATCATTTTGCAAATACCTTCATTATATAGGTTACTACATTATACTTGGTTTCCACGTCTATCTCTCTCACTAGACTTGAAATCTCCTTTAGGCAGAGAATATCCTTGTCAATTGTTGCTCTTGTTGATTTTGGCATCATTAGCACCCAGAGCACAGTAATTAGCTAAATAAACCATCTCATATCCTCTCCTCTTCTTCATGGTGTTTTAAGAGATGTAGATGAAATATTGGGACATAGCTTCCACCAAAACATGAGGATCTTGAAAGCTGTAAATGCAAACCCAAAGTCAGGCTTGGAAAAGGAATGATGCTGTTTTTTCCAAGTCTTGTTACAGAGCAGGGGTTCCCAACCTATGGTGAGTTGTACAATTATTTCATTATATATTACAATGTAATAATAATGGAAATAAAGGGCACAATAAATGTAATGCATTTGAATCATCCGGAACCACCCCCGCCCCTGCAGTCCATAGAAAAACTGTCTTCCATGAAAATGGTCCCTGGTGCCAAAAAGGTTGGGGACCACTATTATAGAGTATTCCTTCTCTCCTCACTACAGGCCCAGTTGTCAAATGTCCCAGTTTTGGAGAAGGGCACTCTGATCAATGAGAAAGTTCCTGAAAGATTTCTAAGATTGTAAAGGGGCCCAAATCTCTTCTATTTAAAAAGTAATTAATTCCATAGAGACAGAAAGTAGAATGGTGCTGCCAGGGGTTAGGGGAGGGGGAAATGGGGAGTTAACTGTTTAATGAGTACAGAGTTTCAGTCTAGGAAGACGAAAAAGTTCTGGAGATGTTGGTAGTGATGGTTGTACAGTAGTGTAAATGTACTTAATGCTACTAAACTGTACACTTAGAAAATGGTTAAAACTGTGAATTTTATGTTATGTATACTTTATCACAATAAAACAAAAAGTGATGAATTCATCCATCTTCAGCCAGGGACCAAGAGAAGTCACAAAAGCAAGCCAGCATGCATTCTTTTTTCCTTATAACCAGGCCAATGGGCAGGCTTACATAACACAGGCAACATTCTGCTGCAAGTACTTGGCTCCCTCTTTTTTTTTCCCCCTTTGTGTGTATCACATCCCCTCTTATGGTGAGAATTATTAAATTTACTACTTGTCTGGCTATCAGCTTCACCTTCCATTCTCTCCCTCTCTCCAAGATTTTCTCCTATGCTCTGTCTAGAAGCCTGCTTCACAGAATGTCCTCAGTTCTATCAGTTTCATTTGTCATTCTAATTGCCCCACAAACATGCCTATTCTCCAAGGTTTACTATCACCCCTCTCTCCCACCACAAATTATAGGCTCTCTCCCCACACCATGGTCCTTAAGACAGGAAATTATGATTTTTCCTCTTCATTTGTCTATTCACAGGCCAAGTATAGGCATTTTAGTAACATCTTAACTGCTCATATTGTCCATGTTTTCCCAAATTTATCCTTTACAAAATTATTTACCTAGAACACCACTTTTATCTTAACATTTCCTTTTTTAAGGCCAATTAATGATGATGAGGATTATGATAACAGCAACAACACAGCAGCAGGAGGAGCTAACATTTGAGGGTTTTCATGGGTACTTACTTAGCTTTACATACATCATCTTATTTAACTTTCAAACAGATCCATGATGTATATACATCATTATACCTACTTTATGGGTAACAAAACAAAGGCTATACTCAGGGATTATTAGTTAGGGTCTATTCACCTAACATGTCCTTCAGGAAAGCACTGTCCTCAAATAGCCATGCATAAGGTTGTGTGGATGTGCATCTTTCTGGGGAAAGGAAGGGTTCATGGCTGTTACTGACATATCAAATGACACATGACCCAAACATGATCATTAACTGCTGCTATAATGATTAAACAATTTCAACTAAATCAAAGTAAAATACCTGAGTGATGTTGGCTGTCTTTAACCCACTATGGCCCCCTCCTCACTTTTTCTCCTCTTTGAAGCCATGATCTGTACCAGCTTACCCTCATTCTATTCCCTACCTGGAATGCATCCCCAACTCCGAGGCCTTCCTATGCTTCCAAAGGCATAATTCTAGACCCACCATGAAACCTTCCTTGTCTATTCCCGTCCCCACTGATATCACAGTCTCCAAGCACACACAATTTCTAAAAGGCAACTCCCCTCTTCAGTCCTATTTTCTCGCCCATTCGTGCTCACACATACACACTCTGACATGCATCAGCCTCACACACTGACACTCTACATTCACAAAGAGATATATACGCACTATCATACTCACTATGGGCACATCCAGGTGAGTGTCATATTCACCGGGGCACATCTTGACACTCATACCGAAGTTCCCCCAAATAGCTCTATCTCACCACACTGCCCCAGGACCTCAGCTACAATCTCGGACTCAGTCACCAGGCTCACAGGCACAGTATCTCAGTCTCTCCCTCTTTCTCTCTCTCTCTTCCTCTCTCTCTCTCTCACACACACGCACACAAGCTCACTGTCCCACACAAATACTGCTCAAAGCCTCAGCAACAATCTCTCACACACTGACAGCCCTGAGTCCACAGATGCTCTGACAAACCCACCGCCGCTCCCTCTCGCGCCCCGCCTCACCCGATGCTGGTACAGACAGACGTTCCCGAAGCCGCCGGTGCCTAGCCGCTCCCGCATCTCCCAGGGCCCGCCCGCGCCCGGCCGCAGCCCCGGGGGCCGCTCCATGGGGCGGGAGGGGAAGCGGCCTCAAGCCCCGCCGTTGTTCCAAGGCCGGTTCCGGGCCGCCGAGACTCCTGCACCTCCCTTCTCGCGAGATACATGCGTCACTTCCGGTAGCTGGCGCAGGAAAAGCCCCGCCCCACGTTCCCTCTGGGCGCCGCAGGAACCCAGCCGGAGAAAGGGTGGGGAGACTGATAGAAGCGCTCGGGCCGCTCTCTAAGTCCCCCAGGCATTTTCCTGGCTGAGATGATCCACAAGTGTTTTCCTAGTCTTTAAAAGATCTCTCCAAACCCCACATTTCCATCAAATCACTCTCCATACCAGTCTCTCTCGTCTTCTTTTCTAAACTTCACCTTGTCCCCACTCCTGTCTACACTTCACCTTCAGATCCCCTTCAGACCCCTCTAGTCTATCCAATTTCTCCAACTGCTGAGCCGGCATTTGCAAAGACCACCAATGATTTAATACTGCGGAATCCGAAGAACTTGAAAGAATCCTACGTTAACAGGCCCGCTGATGAATTAGCCTTCATAATTCACTGTATCTTTCTATATATCGGTTTGAGGATCTCTTCTGTAATCCCAAACGACTCAGGGATGTGACGCTATTCCGGATTAAAGAATGTTCCTCGAGTCTTAGGGAGCTTTTCCCTAAATGCCTCACGGAGCTTGCTATCAGGCAGTCCTCCAGTTGGGAGTTTGCCAGCGCGGTAGTTCTTCATTGTGACAATTATTTCTTACACGTGTTGTAGGGCTGCAAAGGCAAGCTTTGGGAGTGCTGTTGGTGCAACAAATGCTTCCCGGTTGCCTTAGCATAGGGGAACCAGCACCCAGTTTTCCATTAGAGTCGGCCACACGCTTCGCAGAACCTGGGAATCTCAATTTCTGCAGGTGTAGGAATAAGTGTGGAATCAAATCCTTGAAGTATGTCAGTGCAACCAGAAAGTTGGGTGCTGCATGATACAGACCAAGTTATAGGTCATCAGTAACATATGGTCTGGGAGGTTATGGTTTCCCTATGTGTGTGGTTTCCATGGAGCTGGAGTATCATGAGACTTGGAGATGATGGCAAATAGTGCTTCTAAGGACACATTCCTTAGAACTGGGCAGACTGCACAGAGGATTGTGGTGCAGATTATTGTAACTGTAAGAAGCCCCTCATTTTCTATGTGCACAGCATAGCTAGTGCTAGTGTGTGTCCAATCTCCACAAGGGAGGCTACAATCTTGCAATTCCCACTCAAAAGAACTAGGGAGAGACGCTGAGGACCCAACGATACTGATGATTGGGCTGACCCGAAGTGGCCATTTTTGTGGAAACCAGGTTGGTTTTCTAAGTTCGCTCTTTAAATGTCCTCATTCTCTGGACAATGCATAGTTTTGTTTGTTTGTTTAAATCCTAGGCCAATTGGCCCTGGCTCCACAGTCTTTAATTTTGCTAGTCTGTTTTTTCATGTGTAAAATGGAAGTAATAATACCTATAGATTGTGTTAAGATTAAGTAAAACAGTGTCTGGGCCATAAGTGCCCAACATAAAAGGAGCAATTATTTTTCTTTTGGCTTCCAAGATATGGCATTCTCCTGTGATCTCTCTCTCTGTTCCTTCTCCAGGTACTTGTTGGATCACCCTATTTCCACATACTCCTTTTTTCATCCATCCTCATAATTTCACCTATGGCCTATGATGATCCCCAAAGCCTTATCACCAACCCAGATCTCCATGAGTTTAGAATTTTCCAACAGAAAACCAGATACAAGTTGGATATCTCAAGCATCTAAAACAACATATCCAAAGCAGAATTTGCCTTCTGTTCTTAAATCTAGCCCTTGTCTTTTAAATTATACTGTATGCTCCCCAATTATACTCTGGGACAAGAGGGACTACACATTAGGACATGGCTATACTCCTAGAGCCTAGCAAAATGCCTGGCACATAGGAGTTAAATATCTGAAAGACTGAATGGGCTCTTATCTATGAATAAAATGAGGAATATAAGAGGAAAACAGCAAAGGCCTGGATCCCTTCTCCATGTGGCATTGCTCAGAGAGAAAACTACCATGTGTGATTCTGGTATAACAGCTGAGCCAAAAGCTCTAACCCCTCCTATTACACAAACTAACTCATTTCAATGGTCACAGGCAACATGAATACAAGACGTTTCTCAACCAAGGAAAAGCATTTGGATTTTATTTGATAGTTTAAAGATGTTTGATAATATTGATAAATAGAAGCTGTGCTTGAGCTGGATGACAGACATGCTTTTAACATAGGATTTTCATCCTAGAATGACATTTCTCCCCCCCAAAAAAAATTCAATCTTGGGCCTCTTGCTGCAGGCAGGTTCCATGGGAATGCCCCAAAAAAGAGGCAGGGAAACAGTCCCCATGGGAGACTGTAGTTTCTTTAAAAATAGACTTCCAGTACTTCCTGTGAAGTTCAAAAAGTATCTTTCCCTTTGCTTAGTCATCCAGAGTGAAGTCAAAGGGCTCAAAGTCTTTTCGAAAGCGACGAGCCAGGGTCTCCTCATCTTCCTTGCTCATCTGACATTGCCTCCAGTCAGACCTGTCAGGAATATTAAGGATGGCTTCACTAGCCAGGACCTCCCTGCAGAAAGCACAAAGAAGTCAAAAAGGACAATAACAGGCCCAAACTCCCTCCTCCCTATAGTCCTCTCCAGCCTGAGAGCTCTCCTCAGCATTACCCAAAGAAGGTATGCGAATATGTCTGACTTGCTTTCCTGCCCTGAGTACCATCTCTGCACTCCTTTCTTTCAAAATTGTAACCATTTTAAATGACCAGCTCAGGTCCCACCTCTTTGCTGATCCTTCAAACCCCATTTACTTCTCCCTCTCTTGAACAACTTGGAACTACATTATTTGTACTTAGAGAAGCAACATGGCATAGTAGAAAGAGGGCAGGCCCTAGTGTGAGTAAGATCAGAGGCTGAATTCCATTCCCAGCTTTGCCACGTGCTGTCTATGACCTGGACTGATTACTTCATCTCTGAGTCTTGATTTCCCCCGCTATGAAATGGGAATAAAAGCACCCACCTTACAGGGTTTTTGTCAGGTACACAGATAATACAATCAAAGCACCATACTGGCTGTGATTACATCCTGCCTTACTGTAGTTTTGTTATCTCAACAAGACCAGGAGTTTGCTCAGGGGACATGCATGGTACAGAGTCAGGCACCCAGCGTCATACCCAGCGTCTGATTTAAAATTCCTTTGCCTCTCCTTCTTAGAGAGTAAGATCTTCATAGGCACAGCAGCACAAGCTCAATGTCAACAAACAACTTATCCTGGCTCTCACGACTAAAGGATAACAACATACAGACACACACACACACATAAGTTGCCTTCAAATTGCTACTGCTTTATATTTTTACTTATTTTGATATATTAGACATAATTCCATTACACATTTATATGGTTCATTTTCTACTTCAAAACTAGAGTAAACAGAAAAGTTAGAAACAAATCACATGAGTTCTCTAAAAGTCAAAGAACCTAAGCTCAGGTTCTAGCTCCCTGGGCAAACTTTGAGCCGCCTTCTTCATATGTAAAATGAAGATATGCCCACCTTTCTTGTACAGCTGGAAAAAAAGGTCATCTCAAGTATTTTATTAACTATAAAATGCTATTAATATTTCACTGTAAATTAGTATTTTGAAAAATAGTATTGAACATAAAACTATCATGAGCATAAAACCATTCAGAAAACTCCCTTTTATGTGCTTTATATGCCTGTATGTATCTGCAGTCATGTGCCTATGCCATCAATGTGATCAGTATCTGTTGCTGAGACAACAACAAAAAGATCACATTAGATGTCTGAAGCTCATAACACACTTTTTTTTTTTTTGAGACAGAGTCTCGATTTGTTGCCCAGGCCACAGTGAGTGCTATGGTGTCAGCCTAGCTCACAGCAACCTCCAACTCCTGGGGTCAAGTGATCCTCCTGCCTCAGCCTCCCGAGTAGCTGGGACTACAAGCGCAAGCTACCGCGCCCAGCTAATTTTTTTGTTTGTTTCTATTTTTGGTTGACAGGCTAATTTTTTTCTATTTTTTAGTAGAGATAGGGTCTCTTGCTCTTGCTCAGGCTGGTCTCGAACTCAATACCTCAAGCAATCCTCCCCGCCTCGGTCCCCCAGAGTGCTAGGATTATAGGCGTGAGCCACCTCGCCTGCCTCATGCCACACCTGTTCCCATTTAAAAATTATTGTTTTGAAAATGTAGACAATTACTACTGTTACTGGACTTATCCAATGGAGCAACCTCTTGGAGGCTTTCCAAATTAGTCCACGAAGGGGTCAAGGCTCACTCAAAGCCCAGTTCTAACTAAGGAGGAAAAAATGGAAGCTAATCACAGACACCAGCATCAGACACTCTGTTCCACACATTTTTTACTCCCCTCAATACTGTCTCTTCCTGTTAGCAACTCCCTATTCTCAATCTTTGCCTAACTTATGCTATTCCTTGTATAGCTTTGCAGTCATGTTCTGCCTGATATGAGAAGCAGAAATGAAGCTTCCTCCAGGCCTTTAGAAGACTGCAGAGTAATGAAGTTTGGGGTTCACCAGGCCTGAGTTTGAACCTATCACTGTGTGACCATGGACAAATTACCTAACACCTCTAGAGCCTATTATCCAATATAGTAGCCACTAGCCGGGTGTGGCTATTTAATTTTAAATTAAATAAAATTAAGTAAAATTAAAAATTCAGTTCCTCTGTCACATTAGCCACATTTCAAGTGCTCAGTAGCCACATGTGGCTAGTGTTTACAGTATTGGACAGTATGGATTATTGAGCATTTCCATTGCTGTGAAAAGTTCTACCAGGTAGTATGCTAGAGCCTCATTCTCCACATTGGTAAACTGAGATGACAGAACCTATCTTACAGAGTTGTGAAGATTATTAAGGCAATGTATGTAAAGTCCTGGACACCATGCCTGGCACAGAGCATATGCTCAATTAATGGCAGCACTTTACTTCCTCTAGCTGGAATGCCCTCACCCCAATCTCTGCCCTCTAAATCTGTCTCTCAGGTTTAACTTTAAGGTCATGGGTGCCTTGGACCCATTATTATTTGGCTTTTTATCAATTGTCCACGTAACCTACCACTTTATTCATAGTAGGTCTAGTGAAAATACATTGAAAAGAAGAAAAACATACAAACCTTCCAAACTGCAAAGGAAAATTCTTTTTAATTCTGTGGAAAAGTTTCTCTCCTGTGTCAAGTTCAACATAAAAATACGCTGCTCCTGGCTGTGCAATCTAAAGTAAACAGAGTTGTATGAGGACATACAATAATGCTTTATAAATCTCAAATTCTAGCTCATCTCCTGGCAAAGAATTTAGTCTAGATGCACAAGAAAAAGAATGTGTGAGTAGCTATAAATCCCAACCTGTTTAGTGGAACTAGAGTTTAAACAGCCAAACTAGAAGATATTACCAGTATCTTCCTAGTGGCATCCATCTTTCTAAATTTCTAATTTCTTGCTCTTCCCAGGAAAACACTAAGACTTTACAGTAATGCCATATTCATCTCCAGTCTAATCAATACCCAGTGCTCTAGTTCCAAATTGTCCACTGCCTATTTAACATTTTGGGAATGCCTTGATAGTTCCTCAGATTCGACATGTCAAACACCAGACTTTTACTCCTCCCTGAACATCACCATCCCCTCTGATTTCACCTGTTTGATGTCAGAGTGCTCTGGTATTTCTAACAGCTCTATCTGTTGCTCCTGTGCCTGGGTAATGAAGGCATCTTTAATGTCATCAGTAGCGCAGCAGCTGAGTGGCACAGGAATGACCTAGAGGGGTTGGGGGGAGAAAAGGAGAAGTTCTTTGTGCAGTTCCCAGAGAGGCTGTATCTGCACAATCTCTGAGAAGTAGCAAATCCATCACAGGGGTAGAGAGACACCCCTCAGCATAGACTCTCCTCAAGCCAGACAAGCCTGTGTCAGCTTGTCTGTAAGGACTTAAACTTATGAGATAGCCTGCCACATGTGGGAGCCAATCTCTGATGCAGAAAAGGCTTAAGAGAGATCTCTTTGTCACCAAGCCTTTGCCAGCTCCACTGTAATATATGTGGCAGAGTTAGGCCCATTTGAAAACTTAACAAATGTGCCAGAAAGAAAACCACCACAATTACCAATTATTTATAAACAATCTTAATATTTTTAGCTATTAGCTCCATGCAGGATATTTCCTACCTCTAAGCCTTCACTCATTTTGGGCCTCTATAAACAAAAGACTCCCTTCCTTATAATCCTTTCCTTTCCCCCTTCCTCCCTTCCTCCCTCCCTCCACTCCCCTCCCCTTCCCTTCCCTTCTTTTTTTTTTTTTTTTTTTGAGACAGAGTCTCACTCTGTTGCCCAGTCTAGAGTGCCGTGGTGTCAGCCTAGCTCACAGCAACCTCAAACTCCTAGGCTCAAGCGATCCTACTGCCTCAGCCTCCCGAGTGGCTGGGACTATAGGCATGTGCCACCATGCCCGGCTAATT
Organism: Microcebus murinus; assembly: GCF_040939455.1. Classification (NCBI taxonomy): domain Eukaryota; kingdom Metazoa; phylum Chordata; class Mammalia; order Primates; family Cheirogaleidae; genus Microcebus; species Microcebus murinus. Next base: position 26,080,584 of record NC_134117.1, on the reverse strand, counting down.
TTTTCTATATATATTAGTTGGCCAATTAATTTCTTTCTATTTATAGTAGAGATGGGGTCTCACTCTTGCTCAGGCTAGTTTTGAACTCCTGATCTTGAGCAATCCGCCCACCTCAGCCTCCCAGAGTGCTAGGATTATAGGCGTGAGCCACTGCACCTGGCCTAAACCCATTCTTTTTCTAAACAAGGCACTTACTATCTGTGCTATTCACTTGTACTGACCACACATTTCCCTATGAAATCTCTGGGGTTATCACCTTTTAAATAACCTTTCCAATGAACATTATTTAAATATTAATGTGAAAATCCATATTAAATATTTTAGGTATTAAATTCATATTAAATATTTTAAATATTAAAGTTAAACATTATTTAAATATTTATTTCTCAACATTAAGATCCCCATAGTACCCTTCCAAGTTCCTGTTCCTGTACCTACCTGTAGCTGGAGGTGATGGCTCTTATAATTTCTCTCAAATAGGATACACCGTTTCCCTCGACTCTTAAAGAACCTTCTCAGTGTAGCCTTATACTTTTCCACCTCTTCCACCACCTCTGCTGAAAGCTCCACCACTGACTGGTAGTGTCCAATGGGCAGGATGAGGACATGGTCATCAGATAAGCCTCCTTTGGCCAGGGCAAGGTAGCACTGAAGAAGCAGCACAGAGAATGGGGACATTAGTACCACATCTGTGATTCTCCAGGGCAAAAAGCCTAGATAAGAAGTAAGCCCAAGAATGTAGGAAAAAGTGCTCAAGAGGCTCTCTCTGACTTTTAAAAATCTAATTTTTGAGGCTGTAGCAACAATGTTCTCAAGTATCTGCTGAAGAATAAGATTAGGTGTCATATATTTCCATGCAAGGAGCAAATGAATTGGGAGAGGCACACAGCAGGCTTTGGTTTCAAACAGGCCAAAGGTGAATGAGACCAGAATAACAGACAGTTGGGTTTTCCCTCCCAGGCTCCAAACTTGAAAAGTTGCTCAGTTATTATTGCATTCAACCACAGAAAGATATCACTTCTGATTTTAAAGTGACCACTTTCTGCTTCCCCAATAACATCCACTCCCACCCCATGCCTAAATACACCCCCTGGGCTAACAAAAAAAAAGCTGAGATGACATGATTAACACCTAATGTTTCTATAGCCTTAAGCTGCTGACTAAACTCTATACAATGAAAGCAAACATACAACCTAATGAGGCAGAAGGAAAGAGAAATCTCAAACTCAGATACATCAAAAGAGGCAGGAAACTATAGTTTCCAACAATGGATGTTGGCCTTTAATACCAACTAAAAATATTTCTGTAAAAATCAATACATGCAGGACTGTTCTACCACTCAGATACTCCTTGAAAGGAAGATACTGTGAGTGAGCACAGAAGGGCCCAAGAGTATCAATGTAAGCAAATATAGGTACTTTAGAAAAAAACAATCCAAAGTATACTCTTAGTGTGGAAGGATCAAGGTTAAGGCTAAAGGAAGGAGTCATTTATATTTCATCTACGATGGGAAAGTCCAATAGAATGGCAGGATAAGTATTAGAGACAAACTAACGTATGATCATCCTTGATTTATTTGGCAGAGTGGCCTGAGCACATCGACAAAGTTAACTTCCCAGATGACTAATGTTCATCAAAACCTCATAGGTACTAAAATGTTTTTTAGATTTTTACAATAACCATTTTTTAATTTTACTTGTTTTAAAAGGTTACTCTAGAAGCCTGAGTCTTCTAGTCTTTTCTTCATGTCAGAGTGTCACTGCCATAAACATCAGCTTTTATATTGGGATGTGCATTCTTTGGCTATTGAAGTCTAGACTAAATAGCTCCCCCCACTTCCAATGCAATGCTTAAAGTCTTTGTAAATACTTTCACTACTTACCCAATCTCCTCCCTCCCTTTCAAACTCTCACCCTTTCATCTTTTCTATACTTCAAACCTAACAACGTGTAACAGGACCTGAATGAATTTTTCTCCCGTAAGTAAAATGCATGGATCTTGCAATAGTTATTTTAGACTCTTAGTAGTCCTTCCCCCTTTTTACCAATCTGTGGCTATGGGCCATAAACATAGTTCTATGTACATCCATTGAGGAAGGCACAGCAAAGGCAGAAAAAGTCAGGGAAAAAATATAGTAAAAGGTGATTTTAAAAAATGGTGGCAGAGAGAGGATCCCAAACCGTTCCCCTCAGATACCCAAAGGCCATTACAGGTTCCCAAGAAGTTTCTACCGGACAAAGGATAGTGTAGGCTCTAGGCCAAAATGCTCATGTGGCCTACTTGGGGTGTTGGGCTGGGCCACAAACAACACCCTTTTCCCCTCCAGCTTCAGGTCTAGCTGAGAAGAAAACAGGTTTCCTTGATCATCCCCCAGGCCCATACCCTGAGTTAGATACCATGGACAATAGAAAGGTGAATGGAAAGAAAAGGTCATTACTTGCTGAGGCCTCCAGCAGCACTAAGCTAGTCACCCACTCCAAATCTCTTTTTCTCCTGCATGGGATCTTGTACACATTGAGGCTTCTCAAACAGAAGGCAGTCCAAAGCCTGCCTTACTATACAAATTGTGTAGGAAAGAAAAATGACATCAACTAATCTAAAGAGGAAAACAGGTCCAAAGAGATAATCCAAAAAGGGTATTCCTTTCCAAGTTTGCTCGTCTTCCACTGAAGAGTTTATCCACAGGCTCTATGGCTCAATTGTGTCATAGGCCTTGGCCCCATTAGTGCTCCCTCAACATAGGAATGTGCCAAAACATAAAAAATAAATATAAAAGACTGGGACTCTTCAGCTTGAAACAATACAGGCAGAAGTATAACTCCTCAAAGTGACTTAGAGTGTAGGATGAAATTGAGACTCTAGTCAGTCTATAGGAGGCCACAAAAAATGGTCTTTAGGCCAGGCACAGTGGCTCACACCTGTAATCCCTACACTTTGAGAGGCCAAGGCAGGAGGATCATTTGAGGACTGGAGTTTAAGACAGGAGGATCATTTGAGGACTGGAGTTTAAGACCAGCTTGGACAACATAGTGAGACTCTATCTCTACAAAAAAATTAGCTGGGTATTGAGGTGTACACCCGTAGTCCTAGCTACTCATGAGACTGAGGTGACAGGATCGGTTGAGCCCAGGAATTTGAGGCAGTAGTAAGCTATAATCATGCCACTGTATTCCAGCCAGGATGACAGAGTGAGACCATGTCTCAAAAAAAATAAAAAGGTGCAGGGATTCTCAGATTGTTAGGATAAGTTCAGGAAAAGGTCACTTCAGAGAGCAAAATTAACAGACACCACCTCCCGGCTCAGAAACTAAACAAGGCGAGTGAATACCCAAACGAAAACCTAAAGGAAAAAAACAACAACGATCAACATGGGACGAAATCAGTGAAGGAATTCCAGAAATATGAAGAACCAAATGGAAAACTCACCCCCAAAGAGGAGCACCAGCCCCCTAGAAACAGACACCAACCAAAATCAGGCAACCAAAATGACAGAAGAGGAATTTCGTATGTGGATCATAAGAAAATTCAACGACTTGCAAGAACAACTCAATAACCAACACAAAGAAACCACAAAAAGCCTCCAGGACCTGGAACAAAAGTTCACTAAATAAATTGACACAATGAAGAAAAGTTTACTGAACTCCTGGAAATGAAGAATCAATTCAGGGAACTACAAAATACAGTGGAAAGTCTCAAGAACAGGGTAGATCAAACAGAAGAAAGAATCTCAGAGATTGAAGATAACATCCTCCAACTAAATAAAACCATCACAGAGATAGAGCAGAGAAACGAGAGAAAAGAGCAAAGCCTACAAGAGATGTGGGATTATGTGAAGAAACCTAATGTGAGGGTCATAGGGTTATCAGAGGGGAAGAAGACAACACTCAAGGGTTAGACAAGCTGTTTGAAGATATAATAGAGGAAAATTTCCCAGGCCTTGCTCAAAATCTCAATATACAAGTTGAAGAAGCTCAGAGGACCCCTGGGAGATTCAATGCAAACAGGAAGACGTCACGACATGCAGTCATCAGACTGACCAAAATATCAACTAAAGAGGCCCTTCTAAGAGCTGTAAGATGAAAGAAGCAAGTAACATACAAGGGAAAGCCAATTCGAATAACACCAGACTTTTCTACTGAGACTTTACAAGCAAGGAGAGACTGGGGCCCCATTCTCACTCTTCTGAAACAAAACAATGTCCAGCCTAGAATCTTATTCCCTGCAAAACTAAGCTTCATATATGAAGGAGAAATAAAGACATTCTCAGATAAGCAAAGTCTCAGGGAATTCACCAAGGCAAGGCCAGCCCTACACGAAGTACTCAAAATAGTGTTACGCACGGAACACCATAATAAAAACTCACAAATATAAAAACAACCAAAACCCAAAGATTAAAGGCCAGATATTATAATGGCTAAAGAGAGAAATCAAAGCAATAACATCCAACCCAACAGAATGAACAGTAATCTACCTTACCTATCAGTTCTCTCAATAAATGTGAATGGCTTAAACTCTCCACTCAAGAGACATAGGCTGGCTGAATGGATAAGAAAATGCTGTCTTCAGGAAACACATCTAACCTGCAAGGATGCATATAGACTAAAAGTAAAAGGGTGGATATCAGTATTCCAAGCAAGTGGAAGCCAAAAGAAGGCTGGTGTGGCAGTTCTAATTTCAGACGATTTAGTTTTTAAACCAACAAAAGTAGTGAAAGACAAAGAGGGTCATTATATAATGGTGAAGGGCACAGTTCAACAAGAAGAGATAACAATTTTAAATATATATGCACCCAACTTAGGTACACCCAGATTCATAAAGCAAACCTTACTGGATCTAAGCAAATTGATTAACAGCAACTCCATAATCACCGGAGATTTCAACACCCCACTGACGGCACAAGACAGATCCTCCAAACAGAAAATTAATAAAGAAATAATGGACTTAAACAAAACTCTAGAACAATTGGGTCTGACTGACATTTACAGGACATTCTACCCAAAATCCACTGAATATACGTTCTTCTCATCAGCTCACGGGACATTCTCTAAGATTGACCATATCCTAGGACACAAAGTAAACCTCAAGAAATTTTAAAAAATAGAAATCATACCATGTATCTTCTCAGATCACAGTGGAGTAAAAGTAGAAATCAACCCTAACAGAAACTCACATTTCTACACAAAAACGTGGAAATTAAACAACCTCCTACTAAATGATTACTTCATAAATGAAGAAATCAAGATGGAAATAAAAAAATTCTATGAACAAAATGACAATGGAGAGACAAGTTATCAAATCCTCTGGGACACAGCTAAAACAGTTTTGAGAGGAAAGTTTATCTCCATAAATGCCTATAACCAAAAGTCAAAAAGATCACAAATAGACAATCTAATGAAATGACTCAAAGAGCTGGAAAAAGAAGAACAGACCAACCCCCAAACCCAGCAGAAGAAGTGAAATCAACAAGATCAAATCCGAACTAAACAAAATTGAAAACAGGGAAGCTACTCAGGAGATTAATAAAACAAAAAGTTGGTTCTCTGAAAAAATAAACAAAATTGACATACCATTGGCTAAGCTAATGAAAAGCAGAAAAGATAAATCTCTAATAAGTTCCATCAGGAACAAAAAAGGAGATATCACAACTGATCCCAAAGAGATACAAGATATAATTTATGAGTACTAGAAAAATCTTTATGCACACAAACTGGAAAATGTGGAGGAAATGGACAAATTTCTAGAAACGCACAGCCTCCCTAGGCTCAACCAGGAAGAAATAGATTTCCTGAACAGACCAATCTCACGAGCTGAAATAGAAACAGCAATTAAAAATCTCCCTAAAAAGAAAAATCTCAGTCCAGATGGTTTCACACCCAAATTTTACCACACTTACAAAGAACTAGTACCTGTCTTGCAGAAACTATTCCACAACATCGAGAAGAACGGAAACCTCCCCGACATCTTTTATGAAGCGAATATTACTCTGATACCAAAACCAGGAAAGGATGCAACAAAAAAAGAAAACTACAGACCACTATCCCTAATGAATATACATGCAAAAATTTTCAACAAAATCTTAGCTAACCGAATCCAGATGCTTATCAAAAAAATAATCCATCACGACCAAGTGGGCTTCATCCCAGGGATGCAGGGATGGTTCAATATACGTAAATCTATAAATGCAATTCACCACATAAACAGAAGCAAAAGCAAAGACCACATGATTCTTTCAATAGATGCAGAAAAAGCTTTTGACAAAATTCAACACCTTTTCATGATACGAACACTTAATAAAATAGGCATAGAAGGAACATACCTAAAAATGATACAAGCCATATATGACAGACCCATAGCCAACATCATACTGAATGGGGAAAAACTGAAAGCATTCCCACTTAGAACTGGAACCAGACAAGGCTGCCCACTATCTCCACTTCTATTCAACATAGTGCTGGAGTCGTGGCTACGCAATGAGACAGGAAATTGGAATTAAAGGTATCTAAATGGGGCAGAAGAGATCAAACTCTCACTCTTTGCTGATGATATAATATTATATTTAGAAAACCCCAAAGATTCAACCAAGAAACTCCTGGAACTGATAAATGAATTTAGTAAAGTCTCAGGATACAAAATCAATACACAGAAATCAGAGGCATTCGTATACGCCAACAACAATCAAACTGAGAACCAAATCAAAGACTCAATTCCCTTCACAATAGCAACAAAGAAATTAAAGTACCTAGGAATATACTTAACCAAGGACGTAAAAGACCTCTACAGGGAGAACTATGAAACACTGAGGAAGAAAATAGCAGAGGATGTAAACAGATGGAAATCCATACCATGCTCGTGGATTGGCAGACTCAACATCATTAAAATGTCTATACTACCCAAACTGATCTACAGATTCAATGCAATACCTATTAAAATCCCATCAGCATTCTTCACAGATATAGAAAAAATAATTTTACGCTTTGTATGGAACCAAAGAAGACCCCGAATATCAAAAGCAATTCTAGGCAACAAAAACAAAATGGGAGGCATTAATATGCCAGATATCAAACTATACTACAAAGCTATAGTCATTAATTCAATATGGTATTGGCACAAAAATAGGAATATTGACCAGTGGAACAGATCTGAGAATCCTGATATAAAACCATCCTCATATAGCCATCTAATCTTTGACAAAGCAGACAAAAACATACACTGGGGAAAAGAATCCCTTTTCAATAAATGGTGCTGGGAAAACTGGATAGCCACTTGTAGAAGGCTAAAGCAGGACCCAGACCTTTCACCTCTCACAAAAATCAACTCACCCTGGATAACAGACTTAAACCTAAGGTATGAAACTATTAGAATTCTAGAGGAAAATGTTGGAAACACTCTCCTAGACATCGGCCTAGGCAAAGAGTTTATGAAGAAGTCCCCAAAGGCAATCACAGCAGCAACAAAAATAAATAAATGGGACATGATCAAACTAAAAAGCTTGTGCACAGCCAAAGAAACAGTCATGAAAGTAAACAGACAACCTACAGAATGGGAGAAAATTTTTGCATCCTACATATCTGATAAGGGGCTGATAACTAGAATACACTTAGAACTCACGAAAACCAGCAAGAAAAAATAAATTACCCTATTAAAAAGTGGGCAAAGGACTTGAACAGAAACTTTTCTAAAGAAGACAGAAGAACGGCCAACAAACATATGAAAAAATGCTCAACATCTCTAATCATCAGGGAAATGCAAATCAAAACCACAATGAGATATCACTTAACCCCAGTGAGAATGGCCTTTATCAAAAAATCTCCAAACAATAAATGATGGCATGGTTGCGGAGAGAGAGGAACACTCCTACACTGCTGGTGGGACTGCAAACTAGTTCAATCTCTGTGGAAAGCAATATGGAGATACCTTAAAGCGATACAAGTGAATCTACCATTTGATCCAGCAATCCCATTGCTGGGCATCTACCCAAATGATCCAATGACACTCTACAAAAAAGACACCTGCACTCGAATGTTTATAGCAGCACAATTCATAATTGCAAGGCTGTGGAAACAGCCCAAGTGCCCATCAATCCAAGAATGGATTAATAAAATCTGGTATATGTATACCATGGAGTACTATTCAGCTCTAAGAAACAATGGTGATATAGCACATCTTATATTTTCCTGGTTAGAGCTGGAACCCATACTACTAAGTGAAGTATCCCAAGAATGGAAAAACAAGCACCACATATACTCACCAGCAAACTGGTTAATTAACTGAGCAGCACCTAAGTGGACACATAGGTACTACAGTAATAGGGTATTGGGCAGGTGGGAGGGGGGAGGGGCATGGGTATACATACATAATGAGTGAGATGTGCACCATCTGTGGCATGGTCATGCTGGAAACTCAGACTTGTGGGGGGAGAGGGGGAAAGGGCATTTATTGAAACCTTAAAATCTGTACCCCCATAATATGCTGAAATAAAAAAAATAAAAATAAATAAAAGAAACCAAAATTAGAACAAATTAGTGAAAAATGGATGAAAGCATCTATCTACAGAAGCACACTACACATGAAGAAATTGTCTTAGTTTGTCTTGTGTTGCTGTAAAAGACTACCACAGACTAGGTAATTTATAATGAACATTAATTTATTTGGCTCATGGTTCTAGAATCTGGGAAGTCCAAGAGCATGGCACTGGCATCTGGTGATGGCCTTTGTGCTGCATCATCCCATGGCAAACGGCAAGAGGGGGCCAAAACTTGCTTTTATTACTGAGCCACTCTTGAGATAACTAACCCACACCCGTGATGATAACATTAATCCATTAATGAGGGCAGAGTCCTCATGACCTCATCACCTCTTATTAGGCCCACCTCTCAACGCTATTGCATTGGGGATTAAGTTTCCAACACATGAAATTTTGGGGACACAGTCAAACTACTGCAAAATCTGTTTATAAATATTTCCCTCAGAACCCTTGGGGAACATCTAATTTTAGCTATGGGTGACTACAGTGCTGAAAATTAATTTTTCTTCATTCTAAATGAATGAAAAAGGAGGATAATGGTCTATAGGGAACCCAGAGAAATGAGGGTCAAAGAATGGTACTATTTAATCTCAAATGGAGCACTGCCCAAGCAAAAGTATGAAGGGAAATGGGAAATAGAATGACTTTCCTGTAAGACATACAGTCATCAGGGCTTTCCACAGCCTGAGTAACATCACACTCAATCAAGACCATCCAGTTCTCATAGTCTGACTCAGTGCTTACCAGGCAACCTTATAATCATCATCTTGGGTTCTCAGATACTCATACCAGGAATGTGTATATGGGTATTCCTGTCATTAGGAAGTTACATACTCTGCTACTAGGCAAAACTGAGAACTTATCACTTTAGTCTTTGACATGACTGGTAGTATGAATCAATTCCCAGCATTACATAATTCTAAATAAAAATTAATAAGCTCAACTTTCTGAATCTGAAGCTATAAAAAGAATATCAACATTTTTAACCCAATATGGATGGGTACATAGCAACATAAGACTTCCTTTTTAGGATGAAGAAAATCCCTGTTTTCAATAGCAATTATCAAAAGCAACTCATCATTCTCAAGTAGTATGGACTCCAAATACAGAGAGTTCAAGAATTATATGAAAGCATCACCCCAGGAGAACCACACCTATTTGTGAGACAGGGAGTAAAAGAAGGAGCTATCTTGTCAAACTGGCTATTGGTATAATAAAAAAGACAGACAATAACAAATGTTGATTAGGTTGTAGAAAAGCAGAAACCCTCATACATTGCTGGTGGGAATATAAGATAGTACAGCTATTCTGGAAAATAGTTTGGCAGTTTCCTAAAAAGTTAAACATAAATTTACCACACGACCTAGTAATTCCATTCCTAGGTATCTATCCAAAACAAATGAAAACATATGTCCAGACAAAGACTCACATGCAATTCATAGCAGCATTATTCCTAATAGCCATAAAGTACCACCAAAATATGCATCAACTGATGAATGCATATAGACAAAATGTGGTATATCCATACAATAGAACACGATATGGTAATAAAAATGAAATACTGATATATGCCACAACATGGATGAACCTCAAGAATACTCTAAGTAAAAGAAGCAGACACAAAAGACCACATATTGTATGACTCTATTTATAAGAAATGTCCAGAGAAGGCAAGTCTATGGAGACATTAAGTAGACTCATTGCTGCCTGGGGCTGAGGGTGGGAACAAGGGATTAACCATAAATAAGCATAAGGAATCTTACTGGAGTGACAGATATGTTCTAAAACTACTATGTGATGGTTGTACAACTCAGTAAGCTTACTAAAAGTCATTGAATCACGTATTTAAAATTGGTAAATGTTATATGCAAATTATTCCTCAATAAAGTTAATAAAAAACAAATGGGCATCTCCTCTGTAAAAGGTCCATAGAAGTAACTCACATGTGTGCCAATGTTGACCACCAAATGCTTTTCTACTTCAGGGCTGGCAAGGCAAAACCAGCAGGGTCCTGGAGGCTGAGCTGCATGCAGAAGAAAGCCAAGTGTTACTATGGTCCAAGCACTACAGCATATAATCACCCTGTAGAACTCAGCCTTGTCTGATCTTTATATCCTACAGAGAATCGTACAGCAGTGCCACAGTGGGTTGGGCCTGTTGTGTTCCTAACTATGACCCCCATCACCATTTTCAATGAAATTAACCTCCATTAGAAAAATTCTGAATTTGTAACCAATCCACAAGTAGGTGATCCCCAAGTGGATAATCACATATTAACTAAAGTAGCAAATAACTGGCAATACACTACAATAAAAGAACACTGAACTGAATGTCAGGAGCCCCAGTTCTAGTCCCAGCTATGCCATTAGCTAGGCATATGACCCTGGAAAATACTTTACCTTTCCAAGGTCAGCTTCTTCTTTAAAACAAGGGGGTAGAGAATCTAAATAAAATAGTCTTAAAGACTTTCCTCTCAGTTCAATTTTTCTACTATTTTATGAACCTACATGTTTTGTATGCTCTTTACCTCAGCATGTTTCACAGACACAAAAGAAAGGGGCTTTTTCTTTCCATAGTTCTTACAGAAAGAGCTTCAGACAGTCTCAAAGTCAGGCTATCTTTATATTATTTTATTTTTAGTTACTATTGGTCCTAATGACCAAGATCATTCTCCTCTACCAGAACAGGTTCTCTTAGCAATGCTGCTTTCCAAACAAAACTCAAAATAACAGTTACTGCTCACACAGGAGACCTCTAGAACCAAGATACTTACGAGGTTTGCGAGGCTGCTTTGGGTGTGGAGAAGATTTGCTATCTCTGCCGGTGGATGGACGCTTCCTTCCTTGCTTTTCATTTAAATCAAAGAAAAACTGACAGGCTGATTCTTCCTGGAATGGCCAAAGGCAGAAGGGTAAATATTATTCACCTAACCTTTAGACAAGTAGCCAACCATTCACATACTAGGGAACATTCCCGCCACGTCATTTCTATCTTTCTTCTCAGCCCTTTTGGCCTATTCTAGGAAGGAAAAATATCTTCCCAATCCTGATGTCTAGACTCTCAGTCATACAAATCAACACTCGACCAAGCTAACACCAAATTCATCTCTTTGGAAAAACAAGTTAAAATGCAAGATACAGAGCAATTCTTGCCTAAAACAGAAGATAAACTCACCCAAATTCCTCTTCCTTTTTCTCTCAATAGGGACATAGTGTAGTCCCACAATTTCACAGGTCAAACCAGACTAATTCCACTTTAATTAAAGAGATGAGAAAGCTGCTCATCAAGAAAGAAAAGTCTGACAAAGCAGACCATGAAAAATAGAAGGGAACTTGACATCCTTTGCTTTAGTGTGGAAAAAAATTAATTTCAGAAAAGTCTGCTATCAAGAAAATTTCTTCAGAGTGATTCTTATTTACCTATTAGCAATTGTTACAAAATCACAAATCACATTGCTACCAAGCAGCTAGATCCTTGCCTGAAGAGCCAATAGATAATCAACTTTGGAAAAGGAAAGACTTAACATATGCATCTTAACATCTGCATCAAGTTTAGACAAAAAAAGACTTAACATCTGAAACTGTTAAGTGCCAACTACAATAAAAAACACTGATACTAAGACTTTCTAAACACCACCATGATTTCCCAAGAAAAAAAAGATTTAGATTCTAAGGATTAAATTTGTCTTTTGTACTAAATTAACCAGGAAAAACACACCTATAATGGGCAATCCTGCCCAGAAGATACCACCTCTCAGTCAGAACATACCTCAAAGGCAGGAGTTTGCTTTCCTATGGGTGCTTCTTGCCCAGATTTTCTATAAGGGTTTTCAGTGACATCTGGAGGCTGTTTTACCAGTTCTGCTGCATCCATTAGTTTCATGGGAACAATACTGAAGGCATAAAGATACTTTAGGAAAAAGAACATAACAACATTAGGGGAAATACTGTTTAATCAAGTGTAATCAATTTATTTTACTGTAAAGATTTCACAGGAAGCATCTGAAACTCAGCCAGGGTGGGGAACCTGCGGCCTTGGGGTCACATGTGGCCTTCTGGATCGTTGAGTGTAGCCTTTTGACTACATCCAAATTTTACAGAACAAATCATTTTAATAAAGGGATCTGTTCTTTGTAGTTTGGATTCAGTTGAGGGGCTGCACGTGGGGATCTAGAGGGCCACATGTGGATTTGAGGCCACAGTGTCAATTCAGTGGTCTATGCAAGGGCTAACAAAGGGCTAATGAAGTAATGAGCAACAAATCAAAGCCCCAGCCCTTACATAAATCAGGGGTTCTCACTCAGATAAGGAAATAATAATAATAAGGAAGTCATCACAGGGCCCAGCAGGACTTTCTCTGTAACACTTGAAGACAAAGTACTTCTGACTTTGAGTCTTTTATCTTTGTGTACTTTGTCAACAAAATCATGGCATTACTATACTTTTTTCCTTATGAAAAACACAACTGGACAACTTTGGGTTTCCCTCTCTGATATTATACAAATTCTGCTGTATATGCTGAAAAATTTTCTTAGAGATTAGTAGCAAAGTAAATATTCATGTAAATATCTAGAATCTTGGCACAGACATTGAAAACTTTAGATAAGATAGGAATAGATGGCTAACCTGCATATCCTCAGGGAAATACAATTAAGTAACAATCTTCCATCTATGAGACTGGCAAGACCTTTAATAAAAATGTGATGCTACCCAATGAGAATGAGAGAAAAATACCATACACTGCTGATAAACTGAAAAAAAAACTCTGAGATTAAGTTAATAATGCTTGCCACATTTTAAAATGTGCACACCCTTTGATTGAAGTATGAGTTCCTTAAGGCTGAGGCTAATCTGTTCCTGAGAGTAAAGACACAGACTGAGAGAAGAGAAGAGAAGACCTGAATGTTAAACTGGGCAAAGGAAACACTTATCAAGAAGACAATGAACATTACCACCAAATACTCAAATTTTTACCTTTTTCTTTTCTGGATTTCCAACATTTGCCAGAGCTATGAACCGAGTGGCATGCTGTGCATTTTCCTGTAGGACAATGTGGTTTCTAGAACATATTTGAGAGATAACAAGTTACCAACACTTTTACTTTTGATTTGCAATTATGAAATATGTAGACTCCATGGGGCCATGAAAAGAGCAGGGGTCCTGAGTCCATCACCACAAGTCACATGATTTCAGGTAGTTACCTATCCATCTAGTAAGGTAACAAACCCCTCACTCACAGGACTATTGTTAGGAAGAGATGAGATCATATCTCTGAAAAGCATCAAAACTCCAACTTTCGGTTTTAAAAGAATTGTGAAACTGGCAAAATGTTGATAATTGCTGAAGCTAGGTGATGGGTACATAAGGGTCATTTTATTATTCTCTTTTGTGTAGAATAAAAAGCTAAAATAATGAAAACTAAAAAGAAATGTATTCTAAGTGTAAAAAACATGACTCTATTAGTAATATTTCATTTTTATAAGAAAAATATAAAAATACATGAGTGTCTATATCATAGAAAAAATATGGAAACTATATATACCAAGCCACTTTGAGTGTTTCTGTGTGTTTTTTTGTGGTTTTTTTTTTTTGAGACAGAGTCTCACTCTGTCACCAGGCTAGAGTGCCGTGGCATCAGCCTCGCTCACAGCAACCTCCAACTCCCAGGCTCAAGCAATCCTCCTGCCTCAGCCTCCTGAGTAGCTGGGACTACAGGCATGCGCCACCATGCCCGGCTATTGTTTTTTTTCTTTATATATTAGTTGGCCAATTAATTTCTTTCTATTTTTAGTAGAGACAGGGTCTCACTCTTGCTCAGGCTGGTTTCGAACTCCTGACCTCGAGCAATCCGCCCACCTCAGCCTCCCAGTGCTGGGATGACAGGCGTGAGCCATCACGCCCAGCCTGTTTCTGTGTTTTAAAACCATTCTACACTGAGCGACTATTATTTGAAATTAGTTTTGATATTATACATATATATTTTTATTTTTAGTGAGTTGACCATTAATAAATATAGATGTCAATCCTTAAAGTCCTTTATTTTTCTCATGCTACAGAAATTTCCTGAATCTGTCACAACATATTTTATTTTTTAAAAATCTAGTACAGCCAGGCATGGTGGTGCATGCCTATAGTCCCAGCTATCAGGAGGATGAGGCAGTAGGATTACTTGAGCCCAGGAGTTCTCGGCTGTAATGTGCTATACCAATCGGTTTGTCTGCAGTAAGTTTGACATCAACATGGTGACCTCCTGGGAGCAGGGGACCATCAGTTGCCTAAGGAGAAGTGAACCAGCCCAGGTCGGAAACAAGCAGGTCAAAACTCCTGTGCTGATCAGTAATGGGATCACACCTGTGAATAGCCATTGCACTCTAGCCTGGGCAACACAGCGAGACCCATCTCAAAAAAAAAAAAAAAAAAAACCTAAAAAATCTAGTATAAGACCATTTTATATAAATATATATTTTATAGTCACATGATTGAAAGAAAAACGTGAAAATATAGTCTGTTTTGCTACAATCTGTTTCTTTAAAGAGAACAGGCACATTCATAATTGGCAAATAGGAGACTGATGTCAGTATTGGGTGAAAGTCATGCTGGTTCATATGCAATTTTTGACAATTTTAAAAAATGATTGAAAGAAGTTTTCTCACAAGAAAAACTTTAACAATATATGAAGACATTAAGAAAAGAAACAGGTGAATATCTTGCAGAAGTGTCTTTCTTTAATATAAGTAGCGACTAGTGCAGTGGCCTCAAGAACTACTAACACTCGCTACTATTATGCTACCCAGGTGTGAGGCAAAATAATCCCCCCACCCACGTCCATGTCATAATCCCTCTAATTTGTCAATATGTTATCTTACACAGCAAAAAGGAAATTAAAGTGACAGATGGAATTAATCAGCTAATCAGTTGCTAACTGGCTGACCTTAAGAGGGAGATGATCCTGAATTACCTGGGTAGACCCCACACAATCACAAGAGTCCGTAAAAATGGGAGAGGGAGCAGAAGAGAGTCAGAGGGAAAAGAGAATTGGAAGGTCAGAGTTGTAAGGATTCAAGCCACTTGCTGGCTTTAAGATGGAACAAGGGCACATGAACCAAGGAATGTAGCTGGCCTCTAGGAGCTAATGTTTGTGGTAATTTGTTACACCAGCAATAGAAAATTAATACTGCAGAGAAAACACAAGTATAGATAAAAATGTTGTGAAGACATTTGGCTCATTTTAAAATAAAAATGATTAAATTCATCCATTTTACACATAAAATTCAATAGTTTTTAATATATTCACAGAGTTGTGCAACCACCACCACGGTCTAATTTCAGAACATTTTCATCACTCCAAAAAGAAACCTTATACCTAGTAGCAGTCACCCCCTACTTCCCTCCAACTAGCCCTAGGCTATCACTAATCTACTTTCTATCTCTATGCACTTGCCTATTCTGGACATTTCATATAAATGGAATCATATAATATGTGGTCTTTTTTTTTTTTTTTTTGAGACAGGGTCTCACTTTGTTGCCCAGGCTAGAGTGAGTGCCATGGCATCAGCCTAGCTCACAGCAATCTCAAACTCCTGGGCCCAAGCAATCCTCCTGCCTCAGCCTCTCGAGTAGCTGAGACTACAGGCATGTGCCACCATGCCTGGCTCATTTTTTTCTATATATATTAGTTGGCCAATTAATCTCTTTCTATTTATAGTAGAGACGGGATCTCGCTCTTGCTCAGGCTAGTTTTGAACTCCTGACCTCGAGCAATCCACCTGCCTCAGCCTCCCAGAGTACTAGGATTACAGGCATAAGCCACCATGCCCAACCATATGTGGTCTTTTGTGTTTGGCTTCTTTCACTCAGCATAATGTTTTCAAGGTTCAATCGTGTTGGACCACATGTCAGTACTTTATTCCTTTTTCTTGCCAAATAACATTACATCATATGGATATACCACTTTTCATTTATCTATTCAACAAGTGATAGGTTATTTCCACTTTTAAGCTATTATGAATAATGCTGTTATGATCATTCTTGTACAAATTTTTGTGTGAACTTATGTTTTTATTTCTCTTGGAACAAGAGTGGAACTGCTGGGTCATATGGTAACTCCTATGTTTAACCTTTTCAGAAACTGCAAATAGTCTTCCAAAGTGGCTGCACTATTTCACATTCCTACCAGTAACGTATGAGGGTTCCAATTCCTTCACATCCTTGCCATCATTTGTTATTGCATATTTGCCTTCTTGATTATAACCATCGTAGTGGGTGTGAAGTGGTATCTCATTGTGATTTTGATTTGTATTACCCTAATGGCTAATGATATGAGCATCTTTTCATGTGCCTATTGGTCATTTGTATATGTTCTATGAAGAACTGTGTATTCAGATTCTTAAAAGTTGTACAGGTTTTGAGTGGCTTGCTCCCATAACCTCTGTTTTTAGAGAATAAGAGATTTTTCTGGAATGGAGATTTAACAGAAAAACCTCTATTACCTATGATTATATATCAAGCTGTGGGATTATGGGGGGAGGCCAATTATTTTCTTCTTTTTGCTCACTTATATTTTTTCAGGTGGCAACAAGCACATATATTATTTTTGTTTAAAAAAAATGAAAAAGTTACCCTTTCAGGGTAAATTAGGGATAAAGGGATTATCCATATCCTTTATCACTTAATCAGTCAAGATAGGTAAGAGTTAAGTTGATTATACTGAGAACTGAGTTGTTAAGACATATAGTACTGGCCAGGCGTGGTGGCTCATGCCTATAATCCTAGCACTCTGGGAGGCCGAGGCGGGCAGATTGCTCAAGGTCAGGAGTTCGAAACCAGCCTGAGCAAGAGCGAGACCCCATCTCTACTATAAATAGAAAGAGATTAATTGGCCAACTAATATATATAGAAAAAATGAGCCAGGCATGGTGGCACATGCCTGTAGTCCCAGCTACTCGGGAGGCTGAGGCAGTAGGATTGCTTGAGCCCAGGAGTTTGAGGTTGCTGTGAGCTAGGCTGATGCCATGGCATTCACTCTAGCCTGGACAACAAAGTAAGACTCTGTCTCAAAAAAAATAAAAGTAAAAAAGACATATAGTACTAGTTTGACCTGATCAAAGGGACCTAACAGGACCTAATGTGCTACAAAGAGCTATAATGGTTAAATAGTATTGTTACCTCAGACCCTCAATCCTTTAAGGAAACTTATAGTCCAATCCCTTATATTTCAAATTAGGGAACAAATTCAGAGAAGTTGAATGACTTGAGAGCCACTCATTTCATTGTCTGTGTAACCAAATATTAATAGAACCAAGGTATTATATGGCTAAAAATGAACAAGGAACATTTACATGGAAGACCCAAAGCAAATTCTTCAAAAAGCCAAAAAGAATGAAATACTGCTCACCGATATGGAAGCCTCTCATAATAGGTCTTTTCCAAAGCAGCAAAATGATATCTTGGTTTCAAGCTTGTGGCAAGAGTGGAGATCAAAGCAGAGCCACATTTTTTGGTATCCACTTCTCCCTAATAAATAGAAACTCAGTCATCCATACAGACCCAACAGTAATCAAGAAACACAAAGAAGTAACAACACACTTTGAAATGTCTTTGAAATTTATATGTGGACATAAATGTGGGCAGAATGATTTGCACAGTGAATTTCATACTATGGCAATCACAGATTAATCAAACAAATAAGGGAACTAGACTATTATGAATGCAGAAATAGGTACAATTGTTGATAGCCAGAGGTTAAAAGGTAACTCTCCTCCATATTAATACCCAAAACATGGATTATGAAAACCTTTTTTGGAAAGTAAGCACTCTCTGGAGCCCACAAACTGTGCTTCTAGTTTGCTTTGTAATGTACCTGTAGTTCTGACAATGCAGATAGTCATAGTCAAGGCAGAAAATAAAAACTAAAATATAGCCTTCAGGGCCCTTAGGACCAGTAGAATATTTGGTATAGAATATTCAAAGACCTCATCACATAATCAAGTATTCCTTTATTTTGTTTCAGTCAAGGAAGTGGCAGTTCATGAAAGGGCACAACCACAACCTTTTTTACAGTTTTAAAGTAACATACAGTTTGTCAAAAGTTCTCAGAACAAATGTTCTCAGAACATCCTTAGCTTCCGTTAACAACCTATTATGTGATCTCTCATCCATAACATTATTTATAAACTCTAGTCTGAGAAAGCATTAGCTGGAAATAAAAAAATTACCAAAGTTTATGTTCCACTAAGTAAAGCAGGAACTTCCTTTTGTCTTACACTTGCCTCCTTTAGGTTCTGCTGAAGGGTGGGGAATTACCTTGAGGTTAGTCACAGTATTTTAGGGACTGGTAAACTATACTTTTCTCCCCTATAAATATCTTGCATAATTATTCATAAACTTTGATCCAAATTCTTTTTCATCTCCCCCCAAAATCAAGGGGCCTCATTTTCTCATCCTTTCTCACAGAGCATCACATGTGTCCTTCTCCCTTCCATCATCACTTTAACAGCCCTTCTCTGAGCTTCCCTAGCTTTGCTATATCCGTGAGCTGCAACAAGCACTAGCCCTTGTTTTCCAGGTGAAGAATAACCATGGGTTTGTGAAAGGGAAGAGAATATTGACCCTTTTCCTTTCAACAACCTCCCTGACAATGCCTGATATCTTCTTGGCCTTTTTTAGTCACAGACACATGGTGCTGAAGTGGGCACCTCTACATGGGCATGCTCTACAGGGCCCTCTTGGGGATCATCACTGATAATTCTGAATCCATTCCCATAGATTTGTCCCCAAATGCATTCTTACACTGCCCTTTACTAATGTTCAGCTGATGCTTTCTGTCCTCACACACAACCTTTTCAAGATCTTCCTTAGGCTTATTTACACCAATGTAATATTTCACTCCCCATGATAGCTGCCACTTCTGATGCACATTTTCTTGAAGATTACTTATAAAAATACTAAAATCAAATGCAATGATGAGCTCCAATGCATCCCAACATTAAAGTGTTAGGATGAAATACTAAGAGAAATATCTAGTTTTCAACACCTTGTTTCCCATCTTTAGATCTTGAGATCACTAGCCTCTATCCCATAATGATTCAATTTTAAAAATAGTCTGATAGTCAATAAGTAATAATATAGAATGGAAGAGGGAAAATACAACTGCAGAACTGCCACTAGCTGTCAATCTTTTCACTGAAAATTAGTGAACCCTCAAAACATATCAAAAGGAAGCTTGAGAGGACACTAGAACCAGAGAATATAATTTTAAAAACCTAGCCGGGCATGGTGGCACATGCCTGTAGTCCCAGCTACTCAGGAGGATGAGGCAGTAGGATTGCTTGAGGAATTTGAGGTTGCTGTGAACTAGGCTGACGCCAAGGCACTCTAGCCCGGGCAACAAAGATTCTGTTTCAAAAAAAAAACCATTCACTTATATCTAAGATTTCAACAAGCTCATCTGTGAATCACACTTCTATAAGATCAACTTTTGCTTTGGTCAGTTGATATAGCATTTAGAATCCTAAAAAAAAAATTCACAAAAGATTTCTAGTGAAACATACCAAGAGCTAAAATACTCAATATAAAGAGCAAAACAAAAAACCAAAAAATCCAACTTAAGCTAGTACAATTTGCTTTTAGATATTCCAGCTGAACAAGCACTACTCACAGAAGAATTCCCAAAGTTCCCCACATACTTGGGCCACGGGGATGTGAGCAAAATATCAACACCCTTAAACTGGGAGGTTGAACACAGCATTGTTCTCAGGAAAGACACATCCTTGATATGAAAACTGTAACCTGGGACTGGCTCATGTAAGCACTCTGTCCCACTGAGGTATACAATCTGCAGCCCCGAGCTTCCAGTGAAGATACCTTTACGACCTGGGTTCAAAGAAAATTAAACAAGTTTTAGTCAAAACTGCAGAACAAAATGCCATCAATATGGTGATGAATCACCCCATGCCATGACTCTCCTACATCCCTGCCATTCTGCATGCCTGAAGGACAGTAAACTTTCCTGTACTGCTTATTCTAGGTGCCTTACAAATATTACTCAAAAAAGTTGGGAAGCAAAAGATTAAGAAAAAGGCTTTCTAGAGAAGATTCTACATAGACTAAAAGAAACCCAGACACCCGGACACAGGAAGAGGCAATGAGAAGAAAAAATAACTGCAGTTCTGAAGAAACTACAGTATAGAAAAGATGTACTCTTCAGGCAGGCAACAACTTCTAAGTGAAGGAAAACATTTGGAAAGAGCAACTGCTTGGGAAAAACTAGAGACTCTACTCTCTTCCAGAGTTATTCCTGGCTTGTGGCCTTGATTCCATTCTCTCCTGTTGCCTTCAAGTTCTTGCTCCAACAATTTCACCTCCCTTTCATCTATTGAGTCTCCTCTTCTCAACTGACTTTTTCTGTTCAGAAAAACATGCTCAGTCATCCCCATCCAAAATGAACACATATACTAAGAACTTCCTCTTCTTTAGTTTCAAATTTCTGAAGAGTAGTCCTGGCTCTCTAAATGCTTTTCCTCTTATTCTTATTAGTTCCTTAAGCCACTACAATTTAGTTTACTTCTCCCACCACTCTGTTAAAGGTCACTGATCACCCTGTAATTGCCAATGGCATCCTCTCCTGAAACTATTCTCTCTTCATTTAGATTCTACAAACTTGACAATATTTTAACCTCTCTAGACAGTCCTCTAAGTGCTTTTGCCTCTCTTTGCCCAACCCCTAAAAGAAGATATACCCCTCCCAAGGTATGATCATCTACCTGCTTCCCTTCTCATTATGTTTCTTCCTTAACAATTTGATCCTCTTCTCAGCTTTATTTTTCATCATCATAAGACCAACTCTCCAAAGCCTATACTCTTCAATATTGATACTCTAGAAAGAATTATCACTTCCAATTCCATGTTGAGTGTTCTATAAGCACTTCAAGCTCACTAACACATGTTCTCCATCAAGTTCATTGCTTGCTCCTTCTACTGGATCCAAAAAATCTATTTCACAAAAATAGCCCAAGTACTTCAGCTGCTCTTTCCACTCCTGGCACAAAATTCATATAGTAAAATGGCTGCCAAATATCTATAGTAGTACTCAATCTAAATCTAAAAACTACACCAAGAATTGCCATAAGTCAGCCCCATGTTTAAGATCTACAACAACAGATTTCAAATTGTATATCTCACAACTGTGGTTAAAAACAACAAACAATTAGTGTCATGTTCTCTGGGCAAAACGAAAAAAAAAAAAAAACAACAAACAAGTAAAAATCCTATCCTTAATTTTTTCCTTAAAGGAGCCCCATATGATTGAAGTAAGATGAGATTGCTAACATGAGGGCCACAGCCAGATATAAAGACTAAAGGCCAAAATGGACTATGGTGGGGAGGGAGAAGGAGGGTATTTACAGCAAGGGAATATAGAAGCTTTCTAGGGAAATGAGACCAACAAACAGGAAATGGAAAATGCAATGTAGTCATTTTAGAAAAAAAATGAGTTGAATGATCCAAGAGTCACTAGAATGACAGCAGGTGGAGGGAAAACAAAAAATTTGACAGGGGTTTTGAAAACAGTCAGACATTGAAAGAACCACTAAAAGCAGCACAGTGGGTTGTGGAGGAAACAACTGTAACCTGGACTTGAAGAGTGGTCTTAGAACCATAAAAAGGTCAAAGACAGTAAAAAACCCAAAGGATCAGCACTAAAAATTCGAGTTGCCAAACCTTAGAGTGAAACCTACAGTGATAACTAGTTGGTAGCCGAACTAACAAGTAAGCTTTATAAATCTATCAAGGTTATATATATGTGAAGGTCACATATATGGAATTTCTTTTATTTATTTATTTATTTATTTGAGACAGAGTCTCACTTTGTTGCCCAGGCTAGAGTGAGTGCCATGGCGTCCGCCTAGCTCACAGCAACCTCAAACTCCTGGGCTCAAGCAATCCTACTGCCTCAGCCTCCCGAGTAGCTGGGACTACAGGCATGCACCACCATGCCTGGCTCATTTTTTCTATATATATTAGTTGGCCAATTAATTTCTTTCTATTTATAGTAGAGACGGCGTCTCGCTCTTGCTCAGGCCGGTTTCGAACTCCTGACCTCAAGCAATCTGCCCGCCTTGGCCTCCCAGAGAGCTGGAATTTCTTTTATTTGAACATAATTTATATCTTAAGTACTGCATACACTGTAGACAAAAGAGTTTATCCCTCTAATTGGCTAAAAAAGTATGTGTTGGGTTGTGACAACACAGGAGATTGGGGAGAGGTGAGGGAGACAATAAAGGGAAAATGCCATAGACATTGGCATAGACACAGACTTTGGGAAAGAACCATCCAACCCTCATTCTCTTAGGTATTAATGGCAGAAAATCCCAACCCAAAATTTCTTGGCAGTCTAATTCCTGAGAAGACTATATTATCTTCATTACAAACACAAAAAATATCAACTTACCCAGATAAGTAATGTTTTCAGCTAACTCACATCCATCAGCATCTTGGAAATATTTAACTGTTTCCTGGTTATTGGCACCAAGCACATATGTCTGAATAGGAGCTAGTAAAGAAAACAGACATGACACCATACAGTTACCAGATGTGCCTTAGAACTTGAGAAATGCTTCCCCATAGAAAAAATACTCATAGCAAAAGTAAAGAGTCTATGCATTCACATTCCCCCCATAGCAATCCTAAACGTGGAACCTTCTCACCGCTAAGGATATACTGCTCCAACCTCGTGGCTTGACTAGCAAGTGGTATCACTAGGCCAATGAAGTATAATCTTAAAGAGGATGGTCCATGAATAACGAGAAAACCAGACACCAAAAAGCTTAATAAAATACCCTAAAACTGGAAAAAAGAAAGGATATGTGGTTGTATTTATTCAGTTCCTGCCAACCTAGAAGAGCATTATTTTTCTGGAATTAAACTAAGCCAAATTCAAAATGCAAACACATAGATTACGCATAGACATTCTTTCTAGCTCAATGCAGAGCTCAAAAGGGAAATTCTTAAGAACCAATATGTGAAAAACAACTCAGCAAGAACTGCAGCCCTTGAAATTTTATTAGGAATCACATTAAATAAAAATAATTTCTATACCTTTCTTGACGCCAGTCTTATACTCCTCCCATTCAGCATCTGAAGTGGAGCCAAAGAAATTTCCGACACATAACAGCAGCTAAAATGAGTTTTTTAAACAGATATGAGATTTTTAAATATCAAACAGTACACACTTGATAGCAACATTCAACTAATTATCTTACTTAATGGCCTCAAACCAAATTTTTATTCTTTTTTTCCCTCTAAAATGACAAGAGAAACAGATTTTTATTCTTAATCAATTTGCAGACTTCAATACACAAATTCTTTAGCAGCAATTATAATAGTCACTGATTCTATGAATTATTAAATTTTGGCTCACTAGCTTTCAAATTCAACTTGCAGATGGACAAAAGGGAGTCAGGGAACTGAACTTTCAAAAGAAGTCAGAGTCTGAATGTTCCTCAAGTATTCCTAGACCCACCCTGCTAGTCCATGGCTCTCTCCACCATCCTCTTTCCTTGGAGTATACATTAATAGAGAAATGGACCTTTAAAGAATCCCTCTGTGAAGCTGGGTGTGGTGGCTCATGCCTGTACTCCTAGCACTCTGGGAAGCAGAAGTGGGAGGATCACTTGAGCTCAGGAGTTCGAGACCAGCCTGAGCAAGAGAGAGACCCCATCTCTACTAAAAAGAAAAAAAAAAAAAAGAATCCCTCTGTGAAATATAAATCTTAAAGTATGAAATATCCTGAGATATAGAGGGCATATTTTGTTTTTACTCAATCTTTAATTCAATGAACAAATTATCCTCATACCTAAAATACTCTTCTGTACTCTAAGAGTTTACAGTGTATTTGGCAACTGTACATAACATTTATATAGGGCTCTTCAGATTGTAAAGCATTTGCACATGTTATCTGACTCATAAAATCTGTGCTTATCTGTGTTGTCTGATTCATAAAATCTCATAAGATCTGTGCTTCCCAAACTCATGGGCCAGAATCACCCACAGAAGTTTTGCTAGTCTGTTTTCAGTTTTTGTACAGTAATAAAGTAACAAGATTCAAATTCAAAAAGCATAAAAAGGTCTATAGTAAATAGGTCTCTTTTCCTCCTCCCTCCCCCCACCACTCCACACCTGGGCTCTTATGCTCACAAAAGGAACTCAATCTAACAAAAAATGGAGAGTATGGGTTCAATCAAGAAATTAATAAAGAAGCCCAAATTTTATTTTAGCATGTTTGACTATAATGGTAAAATTAAGTTCAGGAAAAGAAATATCTTACATCAAAGTTTCCACTTTTCTTCTGAATTGCTTGAACTCTATTGAATAAAACATCAAACTTTCCTTCAACATCTCCACAAGCCAAGCTGCAAACAAGAGATAAATGTTATGGCAATTCAGGAAACACAAATGGGCCTACCAGCTTTGGTATATACTAGCCTTTTGGATTAAGCAGATTCCTGATCCAGCCTCTCTGCAGTTATACTTTGAAAGGTTCGGTGCATGTAAACTACTGGGCAGCTCCACCTGAAGGTCTCACTAACACCTCCAATTTGCCATATCTAAAATTTAACTTATCATGTCCTCCACAATTGAGCCAGCTTCTCCTCATTCCTGTTTTGTGGATGTGTCTATCACCAACTTGGTCACCAAGAGTCAAAACTTCCCCATACAGTCACCAAGTTCTGTCAATCTCTTTTTCCAAACATCTTTCACATTTGTCTATCCTCTAATTTCCACTGAGACTATCTTAGTACAGAGTGTCAGTCATTCATTCAATAAACATGTACTGGACACCTACAAAATGCTAAGTGCAATATGCCAAGTATATTATATGCTAAGAACATGTTAGACATATAAAGAGGAGGAAGACTCAGTTCAAGCCTCAAAGAGTTTACAATCAGGGAAGATACTCTAATCATTATAAATTTTAAGAAAAGGACTATAATAAGAGGTATGTATAAGGTGTTATAGGGCAGGAAGAAGAATATGATGAGAGCTGAGGTTGGTAAGGTGGACTGGCCCCAAGATGTGAAAGGACTTGGTGACTTGACTTATTCTATCATCTCATTTCTGAGTTTTTCTAATTCTGATTTACATGGTTTTACCACTGCTCATATAATTTATTTTCTTTCTTTCTTTTGTTTCTTTCCTTCTTTCTTTTTTCCTTTCTTTTTTTCCTTTTTTCTTTCTTCCTTTCTCTGTCTCCCTCTCTGTCTTTCAACAGGGTCTCTTTCACCCAGGCTGGGGTGCAGTGACTCACTCATAGCATCATAACTCACGACAGCCTCAAACTCCTGAGTTCACGTGATCCTCCTGCCTCAGCCTCCTGAGTAGCTGGGACTACAGGTGCAAACCACCATACTTGGCTAATTTTTCTTATTTTTGTAGAGACAGGGTCTCACTATGTTGCTTAGGCTGGTCTTGAACTCCTGGGCTCAAGCAATCCTCTTGCCTCAGGCTCTCAAAGTGCTGTAAAACAGCCTCAGAAGGAGAAGCCTTCAGGAGTTATACCTGAAGAAGGCATCATTATCATAGGAGATGACAGCTCCATGCATGTTATTGCCCTTGAAAACCTTCCCATGGGATAAGATCATTGATACTGATGATCCTGATCCTGTGTAGGCCAAGGCTGATGAATGTGTTTGTATCTTAGTTTGTAACAAAAAAGTTTAAAGATTAAAAAAAATTAATAGAAAAAAGCTTATAGAATAAGGATATAAAGAAAGAAAACATTTTTATACAGCTGTACAAAGTGTGTTATAAACTAAATATTGCAAAACAGTTAAAAATTTAAAAAATTTTAGAGTTATAAAGTAAAAAAGTTACAATAAGCTACGGTTAATTTATTACTGAAGAAAAAGGATGAATTAAGGCCCTTTGCAACAATTTGGATGTAACTGGAGACCATTATCCTAAGTGAAGTATCTAAAGAATGAAAAAACAAACACCACATGTACTCACTATTAAATTGGAACTAACCTATGAGCACACATACGCACAGAGGGAAGTAAAACTCAGTGGAAATAAAGCAGGGGAGAGGGGGAAAGTAAGGATGGGTGAAAACCTACCTAACTGGTACAATGAACACTATCTGGGTGTTTGCTACACTTATAACTCTGATTCAAACATAACAAAAGTGATCCATGTAACCAAAAACATTTGTACTCCCATAATATTTTGAAATAATATAAAAAGAAAAAAAATTATTGAAAAAAAAATTTTATAAATTTAGTGTAGCCCAAGTGTACAGTGTTTATAAAGTGTACAGTAGGTCTCATCAACGTGACCAGATAAATAAAAAAAAAAAAAGTACAGTAGTGTATGGTATAACATCTTAGCCATTCACATTCACTCACCATTCACTGACTCACCTAGAGCAACTTTGAATCCTGCAAGCTCCATTCATGGTAAGTGTTCTATGAGGGTGCACTATTTTTAATCTTTCATACTGTATTTTTACTGTACCTTTTCCATGTGTAGGTACATTTAGATACACAAATACTTACCACTGTGTTATAATTGCCTAAAGTACTCAGTACAGTAACATACTGCATAGGTCTGTAGCCTAGGAGTAATAGGTATACCACAGAGCCTACGTGTTTAGTAGGCTATACCATCTAGCTTTGTGTAAGTATATTCTATGATGTTCACACGATGACGAAATCTAACAACACATTCCTCAGAATGTATTCCTGTCATTAGACAATACATTATCATATTACCTGGTACAATGAACACTATCTGTATTACCTGTACCAGGGCTCAATCTTCACTTTCTTAGGAAGCCTTCCCGATTCCTACCATTAAGCCAAGTACCCATATTTTATACCTTCCCGGACCTGCGAACCTTTTCTTCAATTCATCACTATTGTCATTTTACATTTATCTAGACTCTTTGATTAATACCTGTTCCTCTAGACTATAAGCTCCATTAAGGCAAGAACCCCATCTGTTGCAAAGCCTAGGACAATCTGGCACACTTCAGTACTTTAATAAATACTTGTTGAATGAATAAAGTCCTGTCTTCACCATCCGACCGCTCCCTCCTTCCCCAAAAATGTGCTCCAGGGAAGGGACCCTATGGATAAATCCAGGCCCAATGTCTAGAAGCACTTGGTAAATAAATAGATGGAGTAAAGAGAGAAATGAAGGGAGGTGATGTGTTAGAGATCAAGCCGGCTGAAGATGTAGGAGGCCTAGCTCCCTAACTCCAATCTCTCTCTCCCTCTCTCCCCCCCTCCCCTATACTTCCGATACTTCCGATTCAGAGTCACTCACACGCGCAGCGGCTTCTGTGCCATTCGTCCGAATAGCCGGGATAGGAACGACCACCTGAAATTGGGAATCCAAACGCGTCCAGACGCACGCGCGCGCGCTTCCGGGGAAAATAAGACCGCGCTACAATAAGACGTCAGAGCACTCTAGCCAATGAAGGTTCACTTATCTACGGAGAGCGCCGAGGGAAAGAAGGCTCTCTCAGGTGGTTACGCCTCAAGGAAGAATGAAGGGAGGAGAGTGGCGAAGGGAGGCAGGGGCAATGACCAAAAGGATTCCAAGTACAATTTTTGAATTTCAGAGCAATTGAAGTTACTGAGCTGTTATAAAGTACCCTGCGCAATGTCAGGCCCTAACCGAACCTAACCATTCTACCGATCTAATGGGCAAAGCACACTCCCTCCATCCATGTTTTTTGTGAGTTTTGAACCGATCAAAAAGTTAAAAGAATAAGTCATTACCGCTATTCAATAAGTGTCAGCATATTGCCAAATTTGCTTGCGCTCTCTCTTTCTTTCAAGGTGCCCAAGCACTTTTATTCTCACTGAATCATTTGAAAGTAAATTTCAGACATCAGTAATAACTCAGCATGTATCTTCTATTATGGACATCAGCCTACATAACCATAATACCATTAACACACATAAGAAAATTAACATTAATCACTAATAACACCTAATGTACATCCGTATTTAAAGTTCTTCATTTGTCCCCTCAAATTGATTTTATACCTGGGATTTGTTTTCATTCAAAATCTAATCAAGGCCGGGTGAGGTGGCTCACACCTGTAATCCTAGCACTCTGGGAGGCCGAGGCGGGCGGATTGCTTGAGGTCAGGAGTTCGAAACCAGCCTGAGCAAGAGCAAGACCCCACCTCTACTATAAAATAGAAAGAAATTAATTGGCCAAATAATACATATAGAAAAAATTAGCCGGGCATGGTGGCACATGCCTGTAGTTCCAGCTACTTGGGAGGCTGAGGCAGAAGGATTGCTTGAGCCCAGGAGATTGAGGTTGCTGTGAGCTAGGCTGACACCACGGCACTCACTCTAGCCTGGGCAACAAAGCGAGACTCTGTCTAAAAAAAATAAAAATAAAAATAAAAATAATCAAGTTTCACACTTGCTCTTAATTTCATCTCTAGTCTCTTTTAACCTACAACCCTCCCCCCCACTTTGGTTTTCTTTTTCATAACATTGACCATTTTGAAGAGTTCAGGGCAAAAGGTAGGAGACAACAGTGTATAAGGAAATGGAAACAAAGGAGAGAGTTCTGACAACTAGGGGGAAGGGAAGACTAATCAAGGGCATTTGAGTAACTCAAAATTAACTAAAACATAAAATAAGTTTAAGGAAGAACTATAAAGTTCTGGTTTTCCCCACAAGTTCTGCAATGCCTTTTTGGGGGAATTACCAAGTTCCTTGCCTCATAAATATTGATGCCCCTGCTTTCTGTCACAGTAAACATACATTTTTCTACTCTTTGGGCAATACAGCATTGCCCAGGAGCGTCACTCAAGACGCAAAGCTTGGCCAGGCGCGGTGGCTCACGCCTGTAATCCTAGCTCTCTGGGAGGCTGAGGCGGGTGGATTGCTCAAGGTCAGGAGTTCAAAACCAGCCTGAGCAAGAGTGAGACCCCGTCTCTACTATAAAATAGAAAGAAATTAATTGGCCAACTAATATATATAGAAAAAATTAGCCGGGCATGGTGGTGCATGCCTGTAGTCCCAGCTACTCGAGAGGCTGAGGCAGAAGGATTGCTTGAGACGAGGAGTTTGAGGTTGCTGTAAGCTAGGCTGACGCCACGGCACTCACTCTAGCCTGGGCAACAAAGCGAGACTCTGTCTCAAAAAAAAAATATATATATATATATATAATAAAAAATACATATATATAATAAAAATATATATATATAATAAAAAAAAAAGACGCAAAGCTTGAAACCGAGTAAAAGTTTGCCAAACATGAGCAGATAATAATTCGAAGAAGAGGAAACAACAGTAAGATATTAAAATTCATCTATGGTGAAAAGCCTGAAGACTCCACCAAAAACTGTTAGAACTGAAAAACAATTCAGTAAAGTTGCAGGACACAAAACCAACACACAAAAATCAGTAACAGGCTGGTTGTGGTGGCTCACGCCTGTAATTCTAGCACTCTGGGAGGCCAAGGTGGGCGGATTGCTCAAGGTCAGGAGTTTGAAACCAGCCTGAGCAAGAGCGACCCCGTCTCTACTATAAATAGAAAGAAATTAATTGGCCAACTAATATATATAGAAAAAATGAGCTGGGCATGGTGGCGCATGCCTGTAGTCCCAGCTACTCAGGAGGCTGAGGCAGCAGGATTGCTTGAGCCCAGGAGTTTGAGGTTGCTGTGAGCTAAGCTGATGCCATGGCACTCACTGTAGCCTGGGCAATAAAGTGAGACTCTGTCTCAAAAAAACAAAAACAAAAACAAAAAAAAACAGAAAAAACAATCCTAAAATTTATATAGAACCTTTACAACTAATTGATCACAACCAGTTACAGATTCCTTTGTTCCTTCTCAGCTCCCACTGCTCCAGTTGACCAGCCTTTAAAAAAAGAAAAAAATTATATAGAACCACAAAAGACCCTGAATAACCAAAGCAACTCTGAGCAAAAAAAAAAAAAAAAAAAAACAACAAAGCTGAAGGCATCAAACTACCAGACTTCAAAAAATACTACAAAGCTATAGTAACCAAATCAGCATGGTACTGGCTTAAAAACAGACATATACAATCCATTATGGAATTAGAGTTAAAAACAAAACAAAACAACCCAGACACATAGACCAATGGAACTGAATAGAAGATTCAGATATAAAACCATGCATTTACAGTCAATGCATTTTGACAAAGGTGCTGAAAAACATACAATGGGGAAAGGATATTCTCTTCAATAAATGGTGCTGGGAAAACTGGATAACCAAAAGCAGAAGAATGAAACTAGACACTTATCTTTCACCATATATAAAAATCAAATGAAAATGGATAAAAGACTTAAATCTAAGACCTAAAACTATGAAACTACTAGAAGAAAACATTGGGGAAATACTCCAGGACATTGGCATGTGCAAAGATTTTCTATATATTACTCCAAAAGCACAGGCAACAAAAGCAAAAACAGACTAGTGGAATTACATCAAATTAAAAAGCTCTTGCACAGCAAAGGAAACAACCAACAAAGTAAAGAGATAACTCACAGAATGGGAGAAAATATTTCCAAACTATGCATCTCCAAGGAATTAATAACCAGAAAACATAAGAAGCTCAAACAACTCAATAGCAAAAAAACAATTTGATTTTAAAATGGGTAATGGCTGAGCTCAGTGGCTCACACCTGTAATCCTAGCATTTGGGGAGGCTAAGGCAGGAGGATCACCAGAGGTCAGGAGTTTGAGACCAGCCTGGGCAACATAATGAGACCCCATCTCTACAAAAAGTAAAAAGTAGCTGAGCATGGTGGCACACACCTGTAGTACCAGCTACTCAGAAGGCTGAGGCAGGAGGATTGCTTGAGCCCAGGTGTTCAAGGCTGCAGTGAGCTATGATCGAGACACTGCACTCCTACCTCGGTGATAGAGCAAAACCTTATCTAAAAAAAAAAAAAAATTTCGTTTAATGGGCAATAGACATTTCTCAAAAGAAGACATACAAATGGCCAACAGGTATGTGAAAAATGCTCAACATTACTAATCATCAGGGAAATAAAAATCAAAACCACAAGAGATATCATTTCACCCCAGTTAAAACTGCTTTTATCAAATACGGAATAACAGATGCTGGAGAGGATATGGAGAAAGGGGAACCCTTGTACACAGCAGGTAAGGAATGCAAATTAGTACAGCCCATTATGGAAAACTGTATGGTGGTTCCTCAAAAAAATGAAAATAGAACTACCATATGATCCAGCAGTCCCACTACTGGGGATATATCCAAAAGAAAGGAAATCAATATATGGAAGAGATATCTGCACTCTCATGTTTATTGTAGCACTATTCACAATAGCCAAAATATGGAATTAAGCTCCATGGATGGATAAAGAAAATGTGGTATATATACACAATGGAATGTTATTCAACCATAAAAAAGAATGGAATCTTGTCATTTGCAGCAACATGGATAGAACTGTAAGTCATTACTTTAGGTGAAATAAGCCAAGCATAGAAAGACAAATATTACATGTTCTCACCTGTGGGAGATAAAAAAGTGGGTTTCATGAAAATAGAGTAGATTGGTGGTTACCAGAAGTCAGGAAAGATTGGGGGGAGAGTGGATGAAAGAGATTGATTAATGGGTACAATATAGTTAGATATAATAAGACCTAGTGTTCAATAGACCAGTAGGATGACTAAGTTAACCTTAATCTATTGCACATTTCAGAATAGAAGAGAGTAATTCAAATGTTCCTAGCATAAATATTTAAGGTGATGGATGATAGCCCAATAACCCTGATTTGATCTTTACACATTATATAAATATATCAAATTATCATGTGACTCCAAAATGTGTAGACTATGTATCAATAATGTATTATCAAATATGTATTATATTTGTAATTTTCCTATAAATCTAAATCTATTCTAAAATAAAGTTTATGAAAAGAAAATTCATCCATGGGAATTTAAGGTAGCTGAAGATAGCTAAATACAGTGTAAGTGTAGGAATAAAAAGAAATGAAATTGGAAAAAAAATTTTAAATAGGGGAGTTATGTCCATGCTAAAAAGTCCAGCTTTTTCAAAGAGGCCCTGAGAAGTCACTAAAGTATTCTAAGTAGGAGTAATATGGCTAGTTTACATTTTAGAAGGATTGTTCAGGCAGCAGTGTGAAGGGTGACTTGGAGGGACAGTTAAAATGAGAAGAAACCACAATAATAATCCAGAAGACCAGAGGATAAATGATGGTGGTCTGGAAAAGAAATGGTGGGAAAAGACAGAAACAGAAACAAGAAACTCATTTTAGAGATGTAATTGAGGACCTCAGGTACTTTCGTAGTTGCTAACACTCTATTCTGGATAAAGCTGCCTGTCTTTCAACCTAGACTGGTCAGTCAGTATCTCCCAAATTCTGATATCGTTAGTTAGAGAGGAAAATGCAGGAGCACCCTGATCCTACAGACACAAGTAGGAAAGTATTTTATAAAATGCTTTATGAGTGGCAGCCCTTTCCTCCCCACTCAACACATATACAAATCTTGTCTTTGTCTTTATCACATTTCCAAAAGGGAGCACATGTCAAGATGTCATCCATCCCCAGACAGCTGACTCACCTAAGAAAAGAGACAAGAGGCACCCATCCCATAAAACAAGCTATCAAAACACTCCTTTTACTATTTTTGCTCAGTCTAGAAGACTCGGCCTGGAATTATTTTAAGATTTTCTGTTATTTGCAATGTTACAAAAAGTAAATTACTGGTGTTCACAAAGTGATGAGCTGCAAAGAACAAGTTTGTTTTATTTTCCTTTTATAATTTAGAATCTTGTTAACAATACATTAGTAGCATTAATTAAAAAAAAACATTTACACAGTAACTCAAAAACCAGCCACTTAAGAAAATAATGCAGTAATCAACCACTACCAGAGAAAATAGGCCCTCTCATTTGAGTCTACTGGCAAGCCCAGGTGTACCCTGAACTTCGAGAGCATCTCTGTCCTGAATGGACGATGAAGCATTCAAGTAAAAGGTACGGAGTTACAAGTGTGAGTTTCTGAGGGATACTGCCCCAAAGGAGGTTCAGGAGTAGCCACAATCTTCCAGTTTACTGCAACATTGGGATGTTCCTGGGATGACCAGCACAGTTTCCTTTTGAAGAGTCTGGACAATTCATCAGTCTCAGGATTCAGGTCTTATAAAAGATTTTTCCACATTAAAAAAGACTTCATCCTACAGAAACAAGTTTTTCATCGTTTCTCCAGCTTCTTGTACTTGGCTTCTGCGGTGGAAGGAAGGGGGACATCTTTTAAAACCAGCTCTTACAAAGACAGTTTTTAGTTAGCATTTCCAGGAAAATTCTAAATGCCTATTATATTGTTAAAAATCTATTGGTTTCAATCTCATCATCTGCCCAAATATAAAGATCATTGATCTGTACAGCTTGTAATAAGGAGTCAAACACACATACCCAGAATTGAGAACCCAATGCAAGTTCATTAAATCCTAACCCTGTCAACAGCACCTGCTTACCACATTGACTGCCACACTAGGAAAAAAAAATTTTTTCCCTGGGGCCACAGTGTTTTATTAAAACAAAACAATCCTAATTTGTTATTTTTTATTGTTTTCTGTGTGTGTGAGTTATATGCAATACAATCCACATTTTTAGAATTAAACTGTCAATATTAATTGTAACAATAAGAACATCAACAATTAAGATTTTCAAAAATCAACTGCGGAGCTTTGTTTCGGGAGACCCCAGGGTCAAAACTAGCCTGAGTTACATACAACTCACATGGCGGTCAATGTGTTGAACAGCTCCACCAGGATTAAGCAAATTGACTGACACTTGACCTATGGGGAGCCTTACTAAGCACAGAAAACTGTCTCTCCAGGCACTGTCCCAGGCACCTTTTGGAACCAGACTGGAACCCTCAGGAAGTATAAATGTAGGTTTCCTCTTTTATGTTCTTATCATTACTTCTCACTCCAAGAAAGCAATTTTGAAAGATACAGAGATTTAAAAGGCCATCAAATAAGCCTCTTACTGTGACAGATTCTCTTTTTCTATTAAAAATCTCAAAAGCACCTGGTACAATGCCTTCTACATATAAGGTTCACAATAACCATTTACTAAATGCAATTGTAGACAATGGAATTGATTGTTAATCACCAGCTATGTCAAATCCCAGCCTGTTATAAGCCATTCTTTTGAGGTAGTCAACAATTATTAATGACGAAAATAAAATGATCTGTAAATGTTATCTAGGATAAAAACAAATTTGTTATTTTTAACCCATGGATATAAGAGACAGAACCAGTTAGTAGGCCACCAACACCAACAGTAGTAGTTTCCTCCTAAAAGGAAAAGTAATCCTTCAAGAAAACCCTTCATTGGCTATTCTGTTTTTAAAGAAATTATTTATCTACATTATTAAAGATGCTTCTGCCTGCTGAGCCACAATTAAGAGCCTGAGCTTTATAATCAAACAGACCTGATTTGCAATATCTTCCATGTACTAGCTGTGTGTCCTTAAACAAGTTACTTAACCCCTTAAACCAGTTTCCTCCTCTATAGAATGGGGATAAAAGTCATGTACTTACCTCACAGATTATTGGGAGGATAAAAAACATAATACATGTAAGCACTTAAGAACAGTACCTGACATACCATTAGGTACTCAGGAAATGTTGTTTTCATTAATAATAATAAAATACTCACTAGGTTTTTGTGAAGATTAATAGATCATTGTAGGCATACCATAAATGTTAACTATTATGTTAGTTAATATTAAGAACATACTGGCAAGAGGTACCCTTTATTAAATCAAAACAGAAATAAAAATGGTTACCCAGTTTTTTTGAATATGCATCCAACTTGTAAGCTGCCTGCTCAAGAGCTGCTACCTGCTCTTCAATGACATTGATCTGATCCAGATAAGGCTGCAGTCCAGCATCTTTAAAAACAAAGACAAACCACATGTTTATGTGGTATTGACAAAGAGTATAGAAAAAGAGTGGAAAAATAAGAATGCTAGTGTCTCTCCAGCTATGCCTAAGGCAGACTGGGTGGGATGACACGATTCTGATCACTAGTAGGGCAGATGCTTTCAGTAGCTAGCTGATCAGGCATGACTGTGACCTAGTCACCTATTAATAGCTCTCTCCACTATTAATTTTCCTTTCTTTTTAATTTCTTGCTCCTTGAGTAATCTTTCCATTACTGATTCAGTTTCTTGGGTACTTCCATACCAAGAAAGAGTCCCTAGAAACAAGGAACACAAATATAAGTAAATGGAAAAATGTATTTGACCACTCTAAATTAGCATCTTTCATTACAGATTTTCTGATTTTCTGTTTAATAGAGTAGTCCTTTATGGATTTCATTGTTAAATCAATTTACTAGAATCTGGCCACCCCTCCTCTGCCTCCTCTCTATCCAAGAGTAAACTGATAAAATCAAGATTTAGAAGCAGAAATAACCATACCACCAAGGCATGCTGATCCTCAGAATGAAAGAAATTCACCTTAATTTTATAATTCATTTTTAGAAAATGAGCTCCCCCAAGACAGGGATGCCAGGTTCCCTCACCTTCTCCATAGCCCCATGCACAAAAAAACATTAAATACAAACATGTTTAATTATAAAAATTATTACTTACACTTCTGGTTTAAGTCCTTTAAGTTTCTACTAATGTTTATAGCAATATCTTTCATTTCAAGATACTTCAAGCTGGTTAGTTTATTCATATTTTCCAGGAGCTTATAGTCTTCACTGGTAGCTTTAAAATAAACAGAAGATGGCTTTAAGATTTGTCTTAGATCATTGGAATGTGAAATTATAAACCAACTGGTAATTCAAGGCAAGGCCTAGGGAATGTCAAAGGAATGGGCCACTTTTGATCTATGACATTTATACTTAGCTTGTGTACTCTGAATGTCTAAGTAGAAATTTAGGCAACAATCACCAAACTATTTAAACAAGATCCAGAAGATTCAGGGTCATGGTTACAAAGAGAAATGATAAATTCATGTTCTAAGAAAAGGGAGGCAAAATAGTCTTGGTACTCCCATAGCATCAAAACATGTAATCTGGGGGATTGCATCATAATATATATACTATCAACTAAGACCTCACCACTTCCTAGTAACTCATTTATTACTGTGTATGATTCTGTTCCTAATATATTGCATTTATGCAGTGACTTTTCCAAACGATTTGTCTGCTTCTCATATCCTCAATTCTCTTCCCTATCCCCACTCAAAGCAAATAACCTCTACTCTAATTTTCCCAAAAGCCAAGATCACTAACATAAGCTGCTTCAACCTCTCTGCCTTACTTTTAAACTTCTCTGTACCTTAATATCTTCCCAAGAGGCAAAAGTGTTCCTATTTCTGCCAAGACAGCCCCCTCTTGTGCTCTTGATCCCAAACTCTTCTACCCTTCAGAGCCTCACTTCAATCATCTCCTTTCATTTGCATTTCCAAACTCTCCCACCATAATGGTTCCTTCCTCTCTATATAGCAATACATTCAGGTTTCCTCCAGCTCAAAAGCACTCCCTTTATTCTGCTACACTTAAATCATTTGCTCAGTAAAGCAAAGGGGCTTCACTGCTAAACAATCTGAAATAGTAGCTGACACTCACTACTTCCTCTCCCTCACAATTCACTCACGTAAACCATTGTAGTCTGGTCTTTGCCCCAACCATCCAGAGAAATTACAAGTTCCAAGGTCATCAATGCCCTGCTAACCACCAAATCCGTGGCATTTGCTCAGTTCTTATCCTCCTAAACCTCTCCATTTTCTGACACTACTGATCTCCCTCTCTTTGTGAAAATCTCATTTCCCTTAGCTGCAATGGAATTGTACTAAACTGATTTTCTAATCTCCAACTGCTCTTCTTAGGTTTCTATGCCAGATCCTTTCTGTCCAGACCCCTTAAGAATCAGTTCTCAACTTTATCTCAGCTGTGACACATAACTGATGTTTACATGGGTGGCACATTCTCATGGGTTATGCCAGCTTCCTTTTAAACTCAAAAAAGCACTCATGCAAGTAAGAATAATAGACACAGGGAAATAATGATCACCTTAAAATTAATTTTATAATAAATATTAATAAATAATTTGGAAACCTAGGTACTTTAAACACTTATTACAAGCAAATTAAGGCCGGGTGCGGTGGCTCATGCCTGTAATCCTAGCACTGTGGGAGGCCGAGGCGGGCGGATTACTCGAGGTCAGGGGTTCGAAACCAGCCTGAGCAAGAGTAAGACCCTGTCTCTATTATAAATAGAAAGAAATTAATTGGCCAACTAATATATATAGAAAAAATTAGCCGGGCATGGTGGTGCATGCCTGTAGTCCCAGCTACTCGGGAGGCTGAGGCAGGAGGATTGCTTGAGCCCAGGAGTTTGAGGTTGCTGTGAGCTAGGCTGATGCCACGGCACTCACTCTAGCCTGGGCAACAAAGCAAGACTCTGTCTCAAAAAAAAAAAAGCAAATTAATTTCACCATACAGGCATTCCCTGAGATTTTAGCTTAGGCTCTCTAACTTACCTCTAAGCTCTTCCTTGGCAATCTCATCCTACACAGCCTCCAATCACACCATTATGCAAGTGACTCCTAAATCTATTTCTCCTGCTTTGACCAGTCTCTGAGCTCTCGACTCACATACACTAGTCACCTGAGTGTCCTGATAAAAGTCACCTGAGTGTCCTAGTAATATCAACAAGCAGCCAGCCCAAAACTGAAAACATTTTCACACCAACATGGTTCCTCTTTCCAGCAGCCCCATTTTGGCTGATGGCACCACCCAAGCTTCAAACCTCAGATAGAAAAAAAAAAAAAGAGTCCATCAACTGATGAGTGGATAAAGAAAATGTGGTTTGTGTATATATACCTCTCTCCCTCCCATACATGACCTCCCCAAACTTAGGACAGGCCTGTCTCAGGGCATGTGGGGTGAGGGAGCTGCAGACTGAAGATGCTAAAGCACCCCAGGGCTCCTGAGTCAACCACAGGTCCAGGGAGTGGTGCTCAGCAATATCCGAATCAACCCAACCCCGCCTCACCCGTCAGTTCCCCAGTCAAGTAAGTAGCCATTTTGGAGAACATGTCCCGGCAAAGTTCCGTGATGTCAGCTTCAGCAGGCTCCTTTGCTTCCTCAGCTGTCTCCACCGCGGCATCGTCTGGGCCAAGGGAGAATGAGTAAATGTCCCGCCCTACCCCGGGTCCTAATCCAGCCAAAACAG
This sequence comes from Microcebus murinus, assembly GCF_040939455.1. Taxonomy (NCBI): domain Eukaryota; kingdom Metazoa; phylum Chordata; class Mammalia; order Primates; family Cheirogaleidae; genus Microcebus; species Microcebus murinus. Next base: position 26,041,814 of record NC_134117.1, on the reverse strand, counting down.
CCTGTTCTTACATCCCTCTAACTGTTCTCACTCGATCAAGTCAGCTCCAGACCCCATCTGCCATAATTTCAATCCCTCACTTCGTCCTTGCCAACCTTACACGCCAACTTCGCCCTTCGCTCAAACCTGATCCCCTGGCCAAACCCTCGCAGTCGCTCTGACAGGACAAACACTTGCGCGCAAAGACAGGTGCACCCCTCCGACCTGCCCGCTCCTGCGAGGTGAGCCAACCACACACTCAGCCCTGCCATCCCGAGTCCGCACCCCGAGCCCCAGGCCCCCCGCCCGTCCTCATCCATTCCGGGTACCTCGAGCAGGCTCCTCCCGTCGAGTCGCCGGGACACCCTCGGCCGCAGCCGCCATGCCCGGCTCTGCGCTGCTTCCGGTTCTGGGAAGTTTGCGCATGCGCACCAGGCGTGCCCCGCCCTCCCCACCCGCAGTGGCAGCCCCTGCAGTCGTTAGCCTGTTGCTCGAGTCCTGACTCAGGTAACCACTTGTCGCAAAGGGGAAGCCAAAATTGAAGCCAGGCTATTATGAATCGACCCGCTGCCAAGAGTCGCGAGTTCTGGAACTGAGGGCGCGCTCATTCTTGTAGTTATAACCTGGCGGGGTCGCTTGTACCACCACCACCCGTCTGGACTTAGTGGAGCCCTTAGTGGCCTGCTGACCGAAGTCACCGGAGACACGTTGCCCACTCCCGAGACTCTCCACACCCTGGCTGGTGTTAGTTACCAAAAGATTGTTCAAAGAATCCAAGCTTTTGCAGGTAGTCTCATGCAGACTTTGAGAAACTTTGAGGCGTTTGACCCCAATGCTAAATATTCTCCCTCCCAATGTCCTGGATTAACACCAACTCATTGGCCTTTATTTCTTAAACTCCAGGCAGGCACCCATTTCTCTTCAGTTGATACAGCCTTTCTTGAAGAAAGGTTAGATTGTAACTTTTTTAGGGCCGAGGATCCACTCTGGTTATCTTAATTGCATTTAGCTGTTTCACAAGTCTCCTCGTTGTACAGAGTACTTAATGGGATGGGAGAACAAGGTAAGTGAAAGGAATGGATGAGAAAAAGTGACTGGGGAGCAATGGTGCAAAATGAGGAAGGGATAAAAGTCACCAGAGAAGGGAGAGGAGATATAGTAGCTCTCAGGATGCAGACTCCTGGACACCTGAAATCTTGGTGTAGGAATTTCTTGTCTTATCCCTGTTTATCCTCCATCTGCACCCTCTCACCCCTCCCATGCCAGTATACCATATACATAAACACACTTGTGCGTGTGTGTGCACACACACACCAGCTACCCTCCATTCCCAGCCATCTTAACCTGACTCCGTCCTGAGGACTGGGTCTCCCTGTTTCACCTGTCTCCATTCTTCCTTATGGTGTAACCATAGTACCCATCATTTCAAACCATTCCTATGAGCCAGGGGGTCTTATTTCAGGACTCTTGGAACAGCCCAGTTCCCTTATGTTGTCACTGCCCCCACTCTATACCTCCCAGAGAGTATGAACCTACTCTAGCCGAAACACATGGATGGCCCACAGTTTCAGCCTATCTTTTTCCCTCTAACCCCAGAAGCAAATGCAAAGTCCTGGTTTTCCTAGGAAGTTTTATTGATAGTCACCATGAAAATCCACATGGTCCTATGGAAGAATAGAGTCAGAAACCACCACATATTAGCTCAAAGATTTCTGAAACCTGAAGTCATTTCCTTGTTTCATTCTCTTCAGACACCATTTTTATCTCCTGGTTTACAGCCCCCTCAGTTCCCAGGTTCAGTGGAATGCCAGCAGGCAGGCTCCTCCAGAAGCCTTCCTACTCCTCCTCTAGCCTTCTTAGACTTTGCTCTGGGAGGGTGTCACTCTACTCCTTTGCAACTTTGGAATGTCACCATGTAAGAATCTCCTCCAAGGCTTCCCCTTCTCTTTTACAGGAAACCTCTACAGGGGAAGGCAAGAAACCCATAGACACTAGTAGCAGATCTCTGGATGCACAAAGGATAAAAATAAGATTCACTAGCAAGTAGAAAGACATCTAGACACTGCCTGCTCTTTTGGCTTCTACCTTTTTCACAAATTGTGGCTATCCAGGTGCTTAGGGAGAGTCATTACCCTCCCTTCCTTTGTCTTGTTTGTTATTGACACTTTATATCACCACAGCAGAGCAAAGTGCTCTTTTTACAGGGAGTAAGAAGCCCAGTGGGAAGTGTTATTTCACAGAGCTATGTGGCTTCACACAGAAACACTGAGTCACAAGCCTAAGCATGATGCCCGCTACACACAGAAACATTGGCTCAAAAGGCCAGACACAGGGCTGGGCTCTGTAGTAGCCACAGTGCCACCTGCTCTCCTAGAAGTGGAGGGCGTGTGGAGAGGGGGCCTCTGGGGAGGTAGCGGGAGAGAAGCCTGCTGTCTGATGCTTTAGGCCTCCTCCCCCACAACTGTCCTGCCCACCCTGGACTCCCCAGGGGGCTGGAGTCACAGCTGGGGCTGGCTGCAGGTGCTCCCAAACAGCTTGTTCCTCCTATTGGAAGAAAAAGGGACAGGTCATTTGAAGGAAGAATATGTGTCACATTTTCCTTTTCTCTGGATGTGATTCCAGAGAACCCAGACTGCTATAGACTGAATGTCTGTGCCCCTCCCAAATTCATTTGTTGAAACCTAACTCCCAAGGTGATGGTATTAGAAGGTGGGGCCTTTGGTAGGTGATTAGGTCATGAGTGTGGAGCCCTCATGAAAGGGATTAGTGCCCTTATAAAAGAGAGCTCCCTTTCCCCTTCAACCATGTGAGGACACAGCAAGAAGACAGCTATCTATGAACCAGGAACTGGGCCCTCATTAGACATTGAATCTGCTGACACATTGATCTTACACTTCCCAGCCTCCCAAATCATAAGAAATAAATTTTTGTTGTTTATAAGCCACCTAGTCTATGATAGTTTGTTACTGAAGCCCAAACAGACTGACACAGACCATCTCCTAGAGGCCAAGGCAGCCCTTAGGCCAGGGCAACCAATTTCAAAGCCTTATCTCCACACCCCACCTCCACTGATACACTGACCACTGGGAACATGTTTCCCCAGGAGCCTAAGAACATATGTCTTTCAAAAATGTTCTTCCCCCACCCACTAAGTGGAAAAGATAGTAGAGTTCAGCTGTGGGGAGCTAAGAAGACCCAGGTGAAGGGCCACTCACCATGCCTGGGGAGGGTGCCAGCCACCCCTTCCTCTCCAGCAGGTTTAGCTTTGAGCCCACAGCATCAACCCGGGACACAAGTCCTTCCAGGACAGTCTCCAGCTGCAGAACTCTCCTTGTGAGCCTGTGAAGGATTTGAGAGAGACCAGTGGAGCAAAAATATGTGCCTGGGGACCAGGTATCTGCAGAGGCAGGGGTAACAGAACAGCATGTGTCTGGACTGGAACAAGAAAGATAAGACCCAGCCTTGTAGGGAGAATTAAAGGGGATCAGAGGTTCTCCTTGGACTGGGACAGGGAATTGGAAAGTTGTGGTAAAAAGGTCAAGTTAGGATATTACAAACATAGCCAGCCCTGGGTCCCTGGCTATACATACATGTAGAATTCTTCTCCTGAAATCCAGCCTCCTTCTCTGGCAGCCTCTGGGCCCAGCTCACCTGGTAGGCTACTCGCAAGGGACCAGCCCATGTTCTCAATCTCAGCATTGAGCGCCACCTGATCAGGAAGTCAGAGGTTAGAGGGGAGAAGATGACCCTGGGAAGCCATCAGCTCTTGTTCTATCACCTGCTCTAATGGGCTTTCAGGACCAAGCCTCGGATTCCAGTTCTTGCTATTCCCCTTCCCTCCCAGACTCTGGAGACAATAGGTAGGCCAATGGTGGTGGTGGTGGACCAACCTCAGAAGAGGGAGTCACCTCCCAAAGAAAGAAAACACAAGCTTCTTGAAACCTTGATTGGTGAGGTGTTCACTAGAGGCCAACTCATTTTAGGAGAGGGGTGACAGTACCAGAATTCTTGGTGCTTTCTTTCTGGGCTGCTGTCATTCTGCCCTTGACTTTTTTAGGTCTACCCTGGATAGGTATGGAGCAGGCAGAGTAGAGGCAGCGAGGATCAGAGGTTGAAAATCCCAAGGAGAAGGCAAGTCCTCAGAGGGAATTATCAGGGACTCTTGGGCAAATTAGTCACTTCGCCCAAGACTCTGTCTTAGAGCAATGACTCTCAACCTTGGCTATGCATTGGAATCACCTGGGGAGCTTTAAAAAATACTGATGTCTGAGTCCCACCCCCAGAAATTCTGATTTTATTTGTCTAGGGTATGTGGCCTGAGTATGAGGATTTTTAAAGGCTCCCCAGGATATGCCAATGTGCAGGGGTTTGAGAACTACCATTCTAGAGCATTCTTTCCTGCTCATCTATGGGAAGATTTTTCAGTCTAGGTTTGTGTCCTGGGTGTGTCAGGGGAAGGAGATGGTGAGCAGTTTCCTTACACTGCCTCTCCACCAATCAGCCTGGCTCACCTTCTCCTCCTCCAGGTCCTGTCGCATTTGTTCCTGCTCCTTCTCATCCAGGATGCGATTCCCATCTCGGTCAAACCTGGTGAAGGCAGCTGTGAGCTCAGTGATTTCATGCTCTGCATGTCCCAGTCTGAAGAGAACAGAATGATGAAATGACTTCTGCCCTGTTGTGGCTGTAACCTCTCAATTACCGACTCCCCACTCTTTTGCTAGACTTTGGCAAGAGTCTTGTTTTCTAGGAAATAAATAACTCCAAAGACTAGCAATTTTACCCCCAAGAAATCATGTGAATCTATTTCTTCTTTCCCTCCTGACTCCTGCCGCGTGGTTCAGGGCCCTGTGACCTCCTATAGAGATTACTGCAAAATCTCTTTGCCCCTAAATAACCTGCCACCCCCAGGCTTCCCCTCTACTCCCAGTCCTTAAATACATCCTTCATGATACAACTAGCATCATTAACCTTTCTAACATGCAGGACTAAATATGCCCCTTTCCTGCTTAAAATCCCTTCTGGGCATCCTATTCTTTGGATACAGTGGTAGTGTGTTTAAGGCCTTTCCCAATGTGGCCCTTTCCCATTTCTCTGGCCTCATCTCCTGCTATGATCCACCTTTTATTTGATACCTTAGCAATGCTCAACTCCTTACTACTTCTGTATATGTTGCTTAGTTTCAGACCTCTATGCCTGTGTATATGCTTTCGCCTCTTCTTGAAATGGCTTTCCTCTCCTCTCTGCTGATAAGCTATTAATCCTCCAAAACCCTATTCAGACATCACTTCTTCCGGGAAGCCCTCTTTTGAGCTCAGAAATAGAAATTGATCACTCTCTTTACTCCATGCCCCCTCTCTTGTAGTCACTTCTGTTGTTGAATTGATTCTATGATTCAGTTTTTTCACTTACATGTCTATGAGCTCCTGGAGAACAAAGACTTTATCTCATTATGTTGTCCCTTATTCAATCCCTGGGCTCCAGCTGGTGCTCACAATATATTTGTTCCATGTTTATTAATATGTTTGACTGGGGATTGGGGAGCAAGTGGATAAAGAAATAGAACAGTGTTTGTGGGAAAGCAATGAAGGAAGATCAGAGTTTTTTGAGAGTGGGGGTTATATGAAATGATTAGGGACTTATGTTATTACAGTAGTCCTAAGAGTGGATCAACAAGGTCCAGAATGTTATAGACCATGGTCAGAGACCTTTAAACCAAGGGCACAATTCTAAAGATCAGGATCTGAGACCTATGGGCAAAGGTCAGAAACCTGCAAGTCAAGATCAGAGGCCTATAGACCCCTATAGTTGAGGGTCATGGGCTTATAGACCAATATCAGAGAAGGCTGGCTCTCTGGCTGCTCACTCCCTCAAGGTGTTGGTGAAATCCTCGAACTGGATCTCCTGCTCCCCACTCTGCAGGACCTTCTGTACATCCGAAACCCTCTCCTTCCTCAGACGCAGGCGTAGGAGGGTCTTGTTATATCCCTGAAAGGGAAAGGGATGGGCACCATTTCCCACAGGCTTCTCATCACCCCTGGACCCCACACCCACCCACAGAACGCCACACTTCCATGGAAAAGTCGAAGACATACAGGGCACAGGCCCCTATACCAGTCAGAAAGAGATCAGGACACAGAGCCTAGGACCTGGGCCCTCATGCAAATGTGCAGCTCAAGGAGACTAGGTGGTCACCTGTTTCAGGAGGTCAGAAATTTGCAGCTCATCCTTCTGTCCAGCCAACTCCTCCTTGACCTCTGAGTATGTGTCATTGATGATGGCCAGGAACATGTTCTGGAGGATAACGCAGGGACCTGGGTCCTCACCCCCAGATGCACTGAAAGCATTGAGCCCACTGACCCCATTTTTGTCCCAGACACATGTTCCTAAAAGATCAGATGCACTTAACCCCAGCTCTGCAGCCCACCAATCCCCACCTTTCAGGCTCCGCAACAGGCCAGCCTTTCAGCACAATTCTGTTAGGGATGGAACATGCTCCCTCATCAACCTGGCATCCTGAGTCTCAATTGCTGCAGCAACCTTTCTGACCACAGTGATACCCCCATAGATGCCACAGACCTCCTCCATATTAAGGCCTGTCAATCACTGAAACCAGAAACTTCTCAAGGTAAGAGTACAATTGTGCTCTCTTTACCATCTACCCCCAATCCATGTTTGTATCCCTATTTTTTGATCAAATAAAGAAACCTGTTGGCCTTGATAATAAAAATTAAGTCCAGATCTTTCATGGTTGGCAGAGAGAACTACCAAGTAGTGGCAGTAGAAATCAGCAAGAGGTCCCTGAGGAAAGGGAGTCTTGGAGAACAGGCATAGCAGCTTCTTCTCCTCATGAGGCACTTTTCTCTCCCTTTCCATCCTTAGAGGATGTGGGTTTGATTTTAGTGAAGGTGTCTGCAGGTTCCATTATACTCTGCAAACCTGTAAACTGACTTGCTGGCCACACTGACCACATTAGCCAGCTCTCAGAACATCCAAACGTCCACCCCTCACACACACTCTCCATCCTTGATTTGAGAAACTCATCATAATCCTAATGAGGGACATATGGGGGCCAAAACTCCACCCTGCAGGTTATGTCCCCACCCCTCAGAGAGACTCTCACCAGGAGCACAAAGAAGACGAAGAAGACATAGGTGACAAAGTAGGCAGGGCCCAGGATGCGGTTGGCATCGTCAATAGCATTGTAGTCAAAGTCTCCAAGGATTATCCGGAACTGAGTGAAACTGAGAGACCAGGTTTAGGCTTCACCCAAAACCTAACCAAACCCTGACCCCAATCCATACCCTCATTCCACTTCCCTTACTACAGACAGACCCCCCTCCGCCGCCACCCCACTGCACGTCAGCCCAATCTGATAGAGACAGAGCAGGGTGCATAGATGACTTGAGCACACACTGGGGCTTCCAGAGCCTCTCACACAGATGCTTCAAGCACAGACACACCCACACACATCTGGCCATCTTCCCCAGGGATACACACACCCATGGAGCTGGAGGGTGAGGGGCCAGGGAGGAGTGAAGGGGGAAGGACACACACATGCACTTGACAAAAGTGCTAAAGTTTTCCACTTGGGTCCCGAAAAGCAGGTAGCCGAGTTGGGCATAGGCGAAGAAAACAATGAAGAACATGACTGCGAAGCCCAGGATGTCCTTGGCACAGCGGGCCAGCGTGGAGGAGAGCTGGGTCATGGTTTTGTTGAAGCTGATGTACTTGAATATCTGGAAAGGCCATGTCGAACCAAGTAGTGAAGGAGGGAAAGGGAGAAGCATTGTAAAGTCCACTCCAGGGGCCTGTGGAGGCCACAGGAGTTGCCAAACCAGATGAGGAAAATGAGACACATATTAAGGAAGGGGGAAAGAGTGCCCTGTGGCAGAGCTGGGCATGAGGAACCCCAGGGTACCTTGATCCAGGCAAAGAAGAGGTTGACAGCATTCATGTTGTTGTACTGCGTCTGCCAGAAGGCGAGGAACTCGAAGTCAGCATACGTGTTTGGCTGCTGCAGGAGTTTCCCCATCAGCCGATTCACCTCCAGGGTTCGGAATATGTGGAAGCCGATGGCCATAATGGAGAGCTGTCACATAGGGGTCATGGGGGCATCAGAGGAGTCAAAGGGATCTCGAGGGAAATTCAAAGTTGAGGCCCCAGGAAAGAGCCAGCAAAGGTAAGACAGGTGGGGAAAAAACATCCTTCCCTGTGAGTTGTTCACTATCTCAGGTCCAAATACAATTGGAAAGGATGATTGGGGAGCCCAGCAGAAGGATTTGGGGCCAGAAGTAAACATGCAGGTTGTGAAGGGCCATAGGGAACTGGAACCAAGAAATTTATTTCCTCTACTCCCACCACGTCCCAGCCTTGGTCAGGAAACCAGTGTGTCCTGTTAGTAGGAAGGAATGAAAACGAATGGGCAGGATATTTGAATATAGAAGAAAAAAGCAGGGATTTTAAGGGGACAGGTCATAAAGGCAAAAAGACAGGAGAGGAACAGGATATTAAGTACATAAACAGGTGAGGAGGCTAGGAGACATGAGAGACAGTGTTTTCCAAGGGCAGAGCCAGGGGAACATCAGCCTCTCGCTTAGAGAGTTATTACAGTTACTTGACCAAAAGTTAGAAGGAGGACTTGGGACCCCTGCAAAGGCAGATCCTAGGCCAGGTGCCTGTAATCCTAGCACTTTGGGAGGCCAAATTAGGATTGCTTGAGCTCGAGTTTGAGATCAGCCTGAGAAAGAGCGAGACCGGTCTCTACTAAAGATAGAAAAATTAGCCAGGCCTCGTGGTATGCACCTATTATAGTTCCAGCTACTTGGGAGACTGAGGCAGGAGGATCATTTGAGCCCAGGAGTTTGAGGTTGCAGTGAGCTATGATGACACTACTGCACTCTGGTCAAGGCAACAGAGCGAGTGAGACTCTATCTCAAAAAAAAAAAAAAAAAAAAAAAAAAGTGGATCCCCCTCCTCCTCCCAGTATGTCCCAAGTCCAAGATATCCATCCCTCACCAAGATGACCACCAGGTCCAGTATGTTCCAGATGCTGCTGAGGTAGCGAAGCCGGTGGATGTGGAGCTCCAGGATCTCCTCCACCACATAGTAGAAGATGAAGATGCAGAAGACGATCTCGCAGCCAATGATAAAGAAGTCCCAGTTGCTGACATAGCGGATCAGCTTAACCGTGCGGATTTGCCAGGATGGGATGGCACCTCCTGTAGCTGGAAACTCCACCACCAGTCTGTGGGGGCAGGGGCACAACTAAGGGGACCTGGTCTAGGACAGTTGCTCCCACCTCCTCTCCTCTCCACCCCCACCAACCACCATAGGGTACAAGTTTAGGGAAGGGCCTCAAACACAGAAGAAAGGAGCCAGGATCCATGGATGGGGGGATGCAGTAGGGAAAGGGAGCTCACCTCAGAACACAGAACAGATTGATGTTGGCATTGTAGACTGAGAAGTCGATGAACACCACCCGAGTGCCCCTGTCTAGCCACAGCCCCTGCTGGAGGTCCCGGAGAGCCTCTGCACTGGCCTGTCGGGGTCCTGGAAGGTCCAGGTAGTAGCCGCCTCCACTGTAGCTGGTGAGCCTGCCCCAGTGAGAGGAGCCCCCCAGCTCATCCTGCGAGTGGTATGTCCACCTGCCACAGAAAATGCCAGCCCGAAAGCTCATCTCCCAGGGCAATGGCAACACTTTATAATTGTCTGGACTTTATAGTTTCACATATATTATGTGTGTGTGTGTGTATATATATATATAGGCTGTCGAGAAAGTATCCAGCCATGTAACCATTCTCACTGTATTAACAATGGCTGGAATGGGGAAGCACCTGGACCGTACAGTCCAGAAAACATCCTTTTGGCCCCGCGACTGTACAGTTGGCTGCTGAACCCCATGATTCTCTGTTCTATGCCCCGCACTTCTGCCCTGGGCCCTTGTTTCCTCCCCTTCTTTCCTGTCCTGTTCACCCTTTTCCCTTTCTTCCCTAATCCCTCATCCGTCCTCACCCCCACTTCTTGCTGCTCCCTCTCTCAGGCTGAGGGTCAGACTCTTCCCTTTCACTCAGTCTCCATACCCCGAGGGCACACCCCCATGGGCAAGAAAGTGCTTCCCCCCACCCTGAAGGACCACCTGCAGGGAGGGTAAGAGTGACTGTGACCTGTGTGTGAGAATGACAGAGGCTACAGCTATGTCTGCTAACCCACCTCCTCTGTGCCTGAGTGATAGAACAAGATCCCCAAAGAGTCACAGTTGGGACTGAGGGAGATGCCTCCCAAGTCCTCTGAAGCACCCCCAAGGCTCCTTAAGCCTCAGTGGAGGTGGTTCCCACACCTTGGGATGGTGTCATGCTCAGAGGGCAAGCCCTGCGACACTGGTGGGGGCTCACTCACGCTGTGCCATTGAAGGGCCCAAAGGGGAGTTGCTCTTCTTTGTCTGGAGAGTAGACATCGTAACAGCTCAAAATGTCTTCACGGAAGTCCTCATGCACCACACAGGAGTCATTGCGGACCCTCAGCTGCCGCAGCCGCGGAACCCCCAGCAGCAGGTTCTCGTAGTAGATGAAGGAGTGGGAGCCGTGGCCCAGGCTCTGGTTGTTGTACCATTTGGTCCAGTACAAACTGTCCAGTAATGGGCCCTGGGCAAACTGGACCACAGGCCAGGTTGAACCTTACCCAGCCTCATCCTGACCTTCTACCCAAACAATGACCTTTGCTCTCATTCTTTGACCTCTACCCCTACCCCAACCTGTCTTCAGTCTGCTTTTTTTGGACTCCTCAGCTAACCAATGAACCTTGCCCAGATCCTTACCTGGTATGGCCCTACTCTTCATTTGAAATGTGTTTCGAGGTTCAGCCTTACCTCTGACTCCCAGTGCTAGTCTAACTCCTGGTTTGCCTCCCTGATCAATATCCTGACACTTCACCTACCTCCACCTGAACTCCAGCCTAACCCATTATTTCAACCTGACCCATTGACTCAGCCTGATCCTTAACTGACCTGATCTCTGGGCACGCGGCCTGACTCACTTCCAACTTCCCTGGCTCACAGTCCAACCTTCCTCAGGCCATTGAGAGGGGGAGCAGAGAGGTAGGGAAGATCTCATACTCACATCCCAGAAGTCTGCCATGCTGCTGATGGCCTGGAAGGTGACTCCAGTGTCCGACGGAGTATGTAAGAAGAGCTCAGACATCACTTTCGTGTAGTAATAAGCACTGGAGCTTGTCATTCCATAGGTCACTAAAAAACAACCCAAGAGGCTGCGTCCTTCTCACTGTTTCCATAACCATTTCCCAGAGGAGATGAGAAAACCCACAGCCTTGGAGCTGGAGATGCTACACAGATGACAGCCCTACCCCCCATGGTTGGCTGGGAGGCTGATGGTGGCATTGAGGAAACCAGGGAAGGCATTATGGAAAGGTTGTAGCTGCAAGGTCTCCTCCACTCCTCCAACTCACCTAAGAAAGACTGAATTCTACTTAGTAATTGTCTCATGATATTGTTATGAAATTATGTTGTGATTATGAAATTTTACTTTTCTCTTCCTGAACCAGCTTAACTCCTGTTTCTTATTCCCTAGAGCCAAGATATTTCTGCCTTCTACATTAGGTAATGCTTGCTTTTATTTGTCCTGCATTTATGCCCTTTGGAAAGTACCTCCATATTCTAGAGTACTTCCTCTATAGTTCAAGGCCCTGGCCAAACACCTTACAAGAGAGATGTGGTCTCATGACCCCTGGAGTCAATGACTCTGTAGCCATGAGAGTAGCAGGTAGGCATGGCACTGCTGGCCCAGGTGTGACTAGTGCATCCTGATGGGCACAGTCATCTCCTGAGAGAGGGACTCAGAGTGTTCTCAGATCCAAACAGAACTTACCTTTGCCCTGAAGAACTGAATCTCTATCAACCACCCTAACACACACACCTAGTCCCAAGTGCATGAAGTAGGGCTTTATGCAAGGGGGACTCTAAGTTTTCTGGTTAAAAGGCAGGATTTGAAAACTGGAAGACATTTATTTTATAGATTGTCCCTCAATTTAGGTTAATCTGATGTTTCCTCATTTTAAAATTCATCTTATGCATTTTCGGGAGAAATACCAGGGAAGTGATGCTGTGTCCTTCAATGTATCATATCAGGATGTACATACATAGTCTATTTGTTTCATTATACTGGTGATGTCAACTTGGAACCTTTATTTAGGTGGTGTCTGCCAGATTTCCTCAATGTAAACGTATTATTTTTTCTCTTTGTGATTAATATGTATTTTGTGGGGAGATACTTTGAAACTATGTAAATATCCTCTTACTCATCAATCTTTCATCTAATAGTTTTAGCATCCATTAATGACTTTTGCCTGATTTAATAATCTGGCAACAAAGATAGTTGTCAAATGGTGATTTTTTTTTTTTTTTTTTTTTTGAGACAGAGTCTCGCTTGTTGCCCAGGCTATAGTGAGTGCCGTGGCGTCAGCTTAGCTCACACCAACCTCAAACTCCTGGGCTCAAGTAATCCTTCTGCCTCAGCCTCCCGAGTAGCTGGGACTACAGGCATGCGCCACCATGCCCGGCTAATTTATATATATATATATTAGTTGGCCAATTAATTTCTTTCTATTTTATAGTAGAGACGGGGTCTCGCTCGTGCTCAGGCTGGTTTCGAACTCATGACCTCGAGCAATCTGCCCGCCTAGGCCTCCCAGAGTGCTAGGATTACAGGCGTGAGCCACCACGCCCGGCCCAAATGGTGATTTTTTATTACATAATTCCTTTTACATATATTAGTTGGCATTCTTTCTAGGAAGAGCTTTTTCTCTTTCTCATTTATTGATTTATGTATATCTGTTTGAACTCTCAGATTCTTGTTTATTTTTTGTATGGGTTATAATTTGTTATTACTTATTTCATTACTCAAATTCTTTGGCCAGGTAATGAAAAACAAAGAAAACTAATTGTTTAAAAGAAACTAAAGAAATATGAAAACTAAATATAATCTGTGATCCTGGGACATTATTTTTTCTTCTGTAATAAAGGCTGTAGTGGAATGATTGGTGGAATTATAATAAGGTCTGTTCATTAAATAACAGTACTGGATCTGAGATAATTTTCTGACTTAGATAAGAGAATATCCTTGTTTTTAGAAAATATATATTAAGATATTTAGGAATAACAGGGCATTGTGTCTACAATTTACTCTCACACAGGTGTGTGGGGGGAGTGGAGGGAGAAGAGAGAGAGAGAAGAAAACATGGCAAAAAATGTTTCTATTTGGAAAATCTGGGTAAAATGTATAAAGTATATCAGAATTCTTTGTATTTTTCTTGAAACTGTAGTTACATCAAACATTTTGAAAGTAGGATCTGTCAGCCCCTTGTGAGCACTTTCCTTTAAGAATTTTTCTTTTCAGGCTGGGTGCTGTGGCTCATGCCTGTAATCCTAACATTCTGGGAGGCTGAGGCGGGTGGATTGCTCAAGGTCAGGAGTTCAACACCAGCCTGAGCAAGAGCAAGACACCGTCTCTACCAAAAATAGAAAGAAATTAATTGGCCAACTAAAAATATATAAACAAAATTAGCTGGGCATGGTGGCGCATGCCTGTAGTCCCAGCTACTCAGGAGGCTGAGGCAGGAGGATTGCTTGAGCCCAGGAGTCTGAGATTGCTGTGAGCTAGGCTGACACCATGGCACTCTAGCCCGGGCAACAGAGTGAGACTCTGTCTCAAAAAAAAAAAAAAAAAAATGTTTTCCTTTTCAGATCTTGGGCCATGTTTTCTCCTACCACCTCATCTAGAATGAGTTGGGGTAGACTGGGGATATTGTCTTGGAAGAAAAGAGGGCCAGTAAGCGATCCCAGATTAGGCACTATCATTATACCTTTCCAGGGTGGGAAAATCAACAGAGAAGGAAATATTATTACTTCATATTTCCCCATTCTACTCTACTTAAAGTCCAAGATATGGCTTTACTTCTCTCTAACGCAAATCTGTGATTACTTAATATCTGGAGAAGGACTCAGACTCAACTTTTATAGATCTGGAAAATGAGCTCCCACTAGAAATCAAACTTCTGTCTGCTGAGAGCCCACCACACAGTTATTACATTACAGAAATGATGGTTAGTGAACTGAATTTCTCTTACTGACAGAGACTGACTAAATTGTTACACCTTCTGAATGGCCACTAGATGGCACTCATTGCTATAGCTTTTTCTCTACTTTGATTCTAAGTTACTGCTGGAAATTAACACTGCTCTGACCTGCTTGTCAACCATTTATGGAGGTATAACATCTCTGATTATTAGGCAGCAAAGACTACAGCTTGTGAGAAAAATTGTTTAACCTGGTCAAATGCCTGTTGACACACAGAAATTCAGTATTTATTCTTGTCGGTAACGTTTTAATTGAACTGCATAGGTATAGAAAAGACCAAGAAGCAACCTTAAGAACTTTCTAAACTAGTTTAGTACCTATTCAACACTTTCTCTCCATGCAAACATCCTTTCTTCCTTCTTAATTCTTTTTTTTTTTTTTAAGACAGAGTCTCACTTTGTTGCCCAGGCTAGAGTGAGTGCTGTGGCGTCAGCCTAGCTCACGGCAACCTCAAACTCCTGGGCTCAAGCAATCCTACTGTCTCAGCCTCCCAAGTAGCTGGGACTACAGGCATGCGCCACCATGCCCGGCTCATTTTTTTCTATATATATGTTAGTTGGCCAATTAATTTCTTTCTATTTATAATAGAGACAGGGTCTCACTCTTGCTCAGGCTGGTTTCGAACTCCTGACCTCGAGCAATCTGGCCGCCTCGGCCTCCCAGAGTGCTAGGATTACAGGTGTGAGCTACCACGCTGGGCCCTTTCATTAAGTCTTATTTCTATAAATTTAGTATTCAGTCTCCTGAGATGAGGGGTACTTCCCCACCACTTTATGAAACCCAAATTGAGTATTTCTAATACCCCCAATTTTGATACTTAGTAGCCCATATTATCAGTCTATCTACCTGAATTATTTTAAAGACATATTTTATATTCATTAAACAAACATTATTCAAATTCTACCATGTGCAAAATACCTCGCTAGATGTCATGTATGGTTCCCATCCTTAAAAAGTTCTATTGGAGAAGACATGTCCCAGAATGAACATGGTATATAGTAGAGGGAGCATGAGCTTTAGAGCCAGACAGATCTAGGTTCAAATCCCAGCTCTGCCACTTACAGTATAGACTTGAGTTCCAAGTCTCAGCTTTCTCATCTGTAAAATGGGGAATATAATACCTTTTAGGCTACCCAACAAGTAGTTCCAGTCGCCATATTGTGTGCTCCTCAGGGACAAGGACATTTACCATAGTGCCTGGTATTTAATAGGTTCTCAATAAGTGTTCATTGCCTGCACAGTGGAAAAATAAAAACTAAGTATAGTATAGAGTAGAATGAAATAAGTGACATTTTCAAACTGAGTAAAGTGGTTTTTTTTGTTGTTGTTTTTTTTTGAGACAGAGTCTCACTTTGTTGCCCAGGCTAGAGTGAGTGCCGTGGCGTCAGCCTGGCTCACAGCAACCTCAGTCTCCAGGGCTCAGCGATCCTACTGCCTCAGCCTCCCGAGTAGCTGGGACTACAGGCATGCACCACCATGCCCGGCTAATTTTTTGTATATATATTTTTAGTTGGTCAATTAATTTATTTCTATTTTTGGTAGAGACGAGGGTCTCGCTCAGGCTGGTTTCGAACTCCTGACCTTGAGCAATCCGCCCGCCTCGGCCTCCCAAAGTGCTAGGATTACAGGCGTGAGCCACCACGCCCGGCCGAGTAAAGTGTTTTGACTCTGTATTTGACCCATAACAGCAATATCATTAAAATAGTTAAGGACAACTTCTATTTAGTAGATGTTGGAAAGAGGCTGGAATATTCCTTAGTCCAAAGAAGAGAACAATAAATTCACACAAGGCTTGGGTAAGAGAAATTAAGCCAGTTCTTGGCTGATCTAACAAGCAAGCACAGTTGGCCAGTAACCCCAATACAGTGTGAGGATAGAAATGTTGCTGGCAGAACTCAATCTCCCTAATAAGTCATCCAACCAGAACATCAGATAGGCCTCAGGCATGGGGGCAGTGTGAATCCAAAAGCAAGGCAGGGTAAGCCCAGGGTTGCTAGATGTAATGATAATTCCAGCTCCCATGTCTTTCTCCCCTTTCCTTAACCCACTGACAACTTTAGCATGCATCAGAATCACCTGGAAGGCTTGTTAAAACACAGATTCCAGGCCCGGTGCAGTGGCTCATGCCTGTAATACTAGCACTCTGGGAGGCCAAGGCAGGAGGATTGCTTGAACTCAGGAGTTCAACACCAGCCTGAGCAAGAGTGAGATCCCTGTCTGTACAAAAAATAGAAAAATTAGCTAGTTGTGGTGGCACATGCCTATTATAGTCTGAGCTACTCAGAAGGTTAAGGCAGGCCCAGAAGGTTGAGGTTGCAGTGAGCTATGATGATGCCACTGCACTCTACTTGGGGTGACACAGTGAGACTCTGTCTCCAAAAATAAGTAAATAAATAAAACACAGATTTTTATAGGTTTGAGTGGGGCATAACGATTTGCTTTCTTTCTTTTTTTTTTTTTTTTGACAGGGTCTCATTCTGTCACCCGGGCTAGAATGCAGTGCTGTCATCATAGCTCATTGCAACCTCAAATTTCTGGATTACAGGCATGCACCACAATGCCCAGCTAGTTTTTTTTTTTTTTTTTTTTTTTTTTTTTAGTGTTTGTAGAAATGGAGGTCTCACTGTTGCTGAGGCTGGTCTGAAACTCCTGGCTTCAAGCAATCCTCCTGCCTCAGCCTTCCAAAGTGGTAGGATTACAGGTGTGAACCAATATGCCGTGGCCAACAATTTCATTTCTAATAAGTTCTTAAGTGATCCTGGTCCTGGGACCACACTTTGAGAACCACTGCTTTGATCTATTGCACTTAGATAATCAATCAATCCCATTTCAATAGAGATGTCAAGAAGACAGTGTGCTTCTCAGTATCTATTTCAGTGGTTCTCAACATTGGGAGTGGGAAAGAGGGAAAAAACCTCCCATGGGGCTCTCAGAACCTCCCTGGGATTGGGAGAGCTTTTATAAACTACACAGGCTGCTTAGAACACCCCCTTGCCACCCCCAGGGAAAATGCCTGAGCCCATTGCCCACATGAACCCTTGGTAGTCATGCAAGGAGCTCACATCCCTCAGGGGCATTGTGGTGGAAAAGATTGAAAACAACTTGTTGATCTTTCCTGGTGTCTCCCTTCCCTCCCTCTCTCCCTCTATTCAAGCAGTAAGGATCAATAGTTTGACTTTACCATAAAGAACCAGCTTGTCTAATTGGAACATCTGGTTTAAAGATTTCTGAATCTGCCAGGGACTCAACATAATGCATTTCACCATCATCCTCCTCCATATCAGGAGAAAGACATGACTATAATATTCCCCTATTGCCTCATAACAGCTATTGTGTCCTGTACTAGGTGCGTGATGTGCTTATTTCATTTAATCCTGTAACAACCCTGTGTGGTGTATACTAATGTCATCCCCATATTCTGGTTGCAGACTGTAAGTGACCTGTCCAAAGTAAACAACTAACGGAGCCAGGATTCATATGCAAATCTGTCTGCCTCCATAGTAGCCTGCTTCTGTACTGCCCCAAGGACAGAACTATATCCAAGAAACAGAAGTTACAGAGGGAGACATTTAAGCTACATAAAAAGCAGTGCTTTCTAACTGCCATTACTTCCAATTATGAAGTGGGCCAATTCACAAACATCCTTTTCACCACTGGGAGCATCAGCAAAGGACTGTTTGCGGAAGATCACATGGAGGGATCCCCTGTGCTGGGCTGGACTGGCCTTCCTGGTTCCTTCCTTTAAGATCCAGTGAAGGGGTAGAATTGATCTTTGTGTTTCAAAAAGTGATGCTGGCCTGGCCCGGTGGCTCACGCCTGTAATCCTAGCACTCTGGGAGGCCGAGGCGGGGGGGGGGGGGGGGGGGATTGCTCGAGGTCAGGAGTTTGAAACCAGCCTGAGCAAGAGCGAGACCCCGTCTCTACTATAAATAGAAAGAAATTAATTGGTCAACTAATATATATAGAAAAAATTAGCTGGGCATGGTGGCGCATGCCTGTAGTCCCAGCTACTCGGGAGGCTGAGGCAGCAGGATTGCTTGAGCCCAGGAGTTTGAGGTTGCTGTGAGCTAGGCTGACGCCACGGCACTCACTCTAGCCTGGGCACCAAAGCAAGACTCTGTCTCAAAAAAAAAAAAAAAAGTGATGCTAAACCAGAGAATGGAAGGAGTCAGAATTTGACTTGGCATGTTCAATGCCAGTATGTCAGTACAACACTATCATTTTGAGGCATTGAGGGCCTCAACTCAGAAAATTTCCAGAGATAGGACAATGATGATATGTGAATTCTCTGAAGGGGATTCAGAGAGTGAGGGTTTCACATCAAATTCAGAGTATGTGATTATTTTCCTTGGACAGAAATTAAATTCTCCAACACACACTGTATTATGCCTCTTAATCTTGGCCTCAGAGCAAAGTCACAGTTGCTCAATAATAATAACCACATTGTTGACACTTATTATTCACTTGGCTTTCTGTACATTGTCTCCCACAATCCAGAAAAAAACTGATAAAGTAGGAAAATACCATCTCCACTGCAGATAACTGAGATCCAGAATGTTATTAAATAACATGTCCAAAGATCATATAACAAGCAAGTAGAATGTGGATTCAAACTCAAGTCTGTCTTACTCAAAAAGCCATGAATTTAACTACTATCCTACACTACACAAATATATCACTCCACCACCCTAAATCCTTCTGAGTAGGGACTCTGACTCTCCTCCCAAAATTCAATCCAAACAGTTAGGATTATGCAAGCTTATAAAGTGTCCCTATAAGCAAATGCTATTTAAAGAGTTTAATATCTGAGTCAGAAGGTGAATTGTGAAAGCACTTGGCAAACTCAAAAGATTATCATCTTAAAAGAAGCTTTATTCTGGTGTAAAATGGATAATAGTATGTAAATCTGTATCAGGAACCATACTCTGACACAGATAAATTCCAAAGGAAAAAGTCACATACATAAAAATATCAGCTGGGTCCTTTATAATATCAAAACATTGCATAATACTCTAATGTAAAATAAATAAATAAATAGAATTTACCAACATAAAAAAAATTGCAGACAACTTAAATATCCTACAGAAAGACAATGATTAAGTAAATTATGATATCATTGAGCCACTTAATGGAGTATGATACAGTCATTGATTGAAATGGTAACAAAATGTAAAATTGTATCCATGCTATCATTACAATGAAATATTTTTTAAAATACTAAGCATAAAAACTTGAAGGAAAAACTGATTATTTGAAAAATTAGTGGCATAATAGGTAGATTTTCTTTCTCTTCATTTCCATGAAGTTTAATTAATGCTATAATAATAATAAAATATGAAAATAATAAAATCATTTAAAAAATATTTCCTCATGTATGTTTCCAAGTTACAGGCTGAAATTTGCAGGTGCTGGATGCTGTACTGAACTTTGCTATTGCTTCACTAAGACCCATTCTCTCCTCTCTTGGCTAATATCATGATTTTATTTGAGGTATCATACTTATTCTAATCATCTCACATATGTTGCCAGAAGTTAAATTCAACCCTGGCTCTAGGATTTGGACAAGCAGCTCAGACCAAAGCAAACCTGTACAGACCTCTCCCTTGGCACCATTACAGGTTCAGGGATGAGCCTGTAACCCATTTCAGACCAAGGAGTCAAGAAGAGAGATTTCTGGAACCTTTTGGGATCTTCTCTCTCATACTAGATATGAATGAGAAAACCCAAGAAGAGGCAAACTTAGGATGAAACTCATTGTGCAGCTGGCAGAACTGAGTAATAGAAACAGACAGGTCTTTGATGATGTCATTAAGTCACTAAATTGATCAGCCCTGAACCTTGCCCACTTTTGGACTTTCATTACCTAGACAATCAATCCCACTATGCTTTAAGGCAGTTTTCCTTGGGTTTTACCTCATTGTAACATAGTCCTTACTTATATGGAAACCATGACATTTTCAAAAAGGTTGCAATTATTTCTGAGGAAAATAGAGCTAGAAAAGAGGGCAGTGGATGACTTTAGCATATCTGTGCCAAAGTCTACATTAGTTATTATAAAATACATTCTTACCCTATATTAAAGAGGGCTTGCTGAGCAAGTCAACTGATGATGATATTCTAAAAACATGCCTACCATTAATTCCTCAAGGCTGTCCAAGCTTGATTTCTAGGTAAAGCCATATCTCTAGAACACACACACACATTCATATATATGTGTACATATGTGTATATATATATATACACATTCACACAAACACATACATTATATATGTATACACACACATATATTTCCCACTCCTAAAATTGTCCTTATAAAATGAGTATTTAATATGGATTTTAAGGGAGGCACATATAGGAGCCAGTCAAATGGAAGGTAGCTCCAATTTTTAACATTGCTTTTATTCATTATGATATTCCATGCTCCTTATATAAAGTCCCACAAGGCCAGTTGTTCCCAGAGTTAGCATCTCCTTATTAACTGGTGTGCTTTTTCTTACTCAACAATGAGAATTATGAAACCATGTGTGTTTTCTTCATCACTTTGGCTGCCAGGAACCTCAGACTTCATTCTCATTGGTAGTACTCTTGTTTATCTTAAGTTTTCCGGTGTAAGTTATTTTCCTCTCCTATATTTTCCCACTTCTTTTGCTAAGTCTTTTTATTATAGTTCTAATGGGCTATATTTTATTATATCTGTGCTTTTTAATGGAAGCTGGCTCAGATCCCTTTTAGATGTAGGTGGGGCATAAATATATTATTATTAAAGAAGTATGACTAATAATTATTATTAATCATCATCATCATGAGCTTGGGTAATAACCTGATTTTATCCATTCCTATGTTTGTAGTAGAGACTGAATATTCTTGTCCTCTCTTTTGAACTGCTGGGAGGCCTCTCCAGCTCAGAGCAATAATAAGAAGTCAGCAGTGCTGACTATGGTTGGAAGCTTTGTACATCTCCTTTCCCAGGTGACTGCCATATAGGCCATCTATAGGCTACTGAGGTCCTTCCTGCTCCTAATTACTAATTTAATGGAATGTAGCTGTCCTTTTCTAGCAACACTCTTCTGAGGCAGGAATGGAATCCCTTTCTTCAACTAATTGACAACTAGTTGACCTCGGAGGCATGGGGTGCTTCTGCCAGCAAGTGTATATTTCCTTTATGTGTCTATACTACTCCTGTGTTAGAAAGCATGCCTTCAAATTTTTTAACTCAAAAGCCAGCTACTCCTTCTCAAGCTGGATAGCTCTAAAGACACGCACTGAGGATGCTTCTGTAGAAATTTTGGTGTCTCTTTCACCCCCATTCCTGACAGTCATTGTGTGGATAGAACCTCCACTGTTCCATCAATCCTCCAACTGTTAAAGAGTTAGAAGTATTTGGGCTTTGCCGATTCTCTAAATTTATCCTGCAGCTCCTCTGATGGCCTTTTCTTGAGACCCTTGTCACTTGGCTTGCAAGAAGTTCTCTGAAACACCTCCAACTATTTCTTGGCATACTGGATACAGTTTGGCTTTGGTGATATAAACAATTGGGGTTTGGGGAGGTCTTATCCCTAGTGGGTGATTCTACTTTCTTGTGAAATACAATACAACATCATGAAACTAGCCTTTATTTCACCTCCTCAACAGCCTCTGGTAACAGTTTCACAATGGCTTAGCTAAGCACTTTCATATCCACTCCTGGTAAAAAAGAATCAGCTCCCATCAATATCACTGATGACTTGTCTCAGGGAGATTATTTCAATTAATGTCTTAAAAAATCAATTAATGCCTTGATTTCTCCAGGATTCGTTAACTGTTGCTACCCCAAAGCCAAACAATGGACAAGATTTCTTCTCACCTTATCTGGCACAAGCTGCTAGTTATTCCCCAATACCTCCCCTCCCTTTCCTCTCTATTCTACATAATAAAATAATTTTATCTGGGGGCACACTTCTGTCCAACTAAGTACCACACTGCCCACTTCCCTTGCAGCTAGGTATGGTGACCATTTGATTAAGTTCTGGCCAGTGAAATGTGAGTGGAGTAAAATGCTTCTACTCAAACTTCTAGCTTGTTTACTTGAAGGAACATGCCTTTGCTTTCTACTTTCCTACTTCCTGCTAGTTGGAATATGGAAGAAAGAACAGCAGCTACAGCATGGGATAGAAGCTGTGTGTTGAGGATTACAGAGCAGATAGAAAGAGCTTGGGCCCCATGTGGTTGTGAAGCCCTATGTTCATCTAGGGTTTCTTATACCTCAGACCATTATGTGAGAGCAAAATAGACTTCTATTTTATTTAAACAACTGCTATTTTGGTCTTGTTGTTGTAGGTAAATCAATATCCCAACATATATTCCTATGAATATATCCATGTCAGATAAGTACTTTGCAAAAGGAGCCTTTCTAAGAAAATAAACATTAAAAATATGTTTTTGGCCTATAGAGGGAAAAAATATGGAGCTGAAGTCAACAAACTGATAGCACAGGATTCCTATCCTAATAAAAGTCAAGTCTAATCACAGATATCTTGGTTGAAAGCATTTCCTGGGTATACAGAACCATGTTCCTTTTCTCAGTGGAAAGCCCTTCCTTAAAAAACTGTTGTTACTGTCCTTATTCTCCTCCTTTTTCTTCCTCTCCCTGTTCCTCCTCCTTCAGCAATCCACCTTTCAACATCCTATCTGCTGCTGTCCCACCCACACATTCTGATTAATACTATTGGGTCATTCCAAGTTGAACTCCAAGTACCCCATGTGTCCTAACATGAATAGTAGCCAGAAGAAAGCTGGAATGTGGAAATGAGGGAAGGGTCCTTGGAGTATGCACTGAAGGATTGTAGAAAACCAGGGCATGTCCTTTCATGTCATTGTTTCTACAGAGACTACAACTGAGAGAACTAGATCACTCACACCTTCAGTAACAGCCTATGAGCATTATAAGCCTTTTAGGGCTTAAGTTTGGAAGATTCAAGATCTAGAGAACCTGTGATTATACATGGCTAGGTTCCTCTTAGGAAATCAGATTCAGAGCCAAAAATTTTTATGAGTTGCTGTTGAAAGGAATTCAATCAGGTTGAAGGTCTGGAAAATGGAAAATGAATCCAAGATCTTGTTAGTGATCTTCCTAAAGTTTCTAATATCCCTGAGATCTCAGCATAGCAGGAAGAATAGACCTACAAATACTTATCCATGCTGAATTAATATAACAGATGATCTCAGGGGACAGAATACTGAAATCAGATACCTGGAAGACTAGAGACAGGACTAGGGAACAGGGCACAAGGGTATACTTGTGATTAGCTGCTGGAACTTCCCTGTTCTATTCAATTCTGAATGCAGATGCAAGAGAGAGCAAAAAAAAAAAAAAAAAAAAATTGATTCTTACACAATTGATATAGCCCTTAGCTGGGGGTTTGTAAATTATTATGTGGTTTCAGAACTGCTTGAAGAGTTTTGTTTTTTTTTTAAGACAGCAGCCAAAACAGGAGGTGCTGAGGAAAATGGATAGTCTTTCTCTTCAGAATCATCCCAGAAAAATATTGACCCCAAATAGCATTAATTTTGAAGGATTTTGAAACCTCAAGACATAGCATGAACTTCAGTCAATGTCAGGAGGGAAATATAAGACTTTTGTAGCTATGGTCTCCGAGCAGGGGGGCACACTGGAGAGCGGAAGACATCAACTATAATAAGACATAATAGACCCATCTTAATATCTTAATATGGGGATTTCCCTGGCTGATGAGTCAGAGATGATTGTATACATGTTTCTATAGAAAGTGACAGAGGAAGAGTTGTGCTTGCTCTTACTGTCTTTGTGTCTTTTCTTTTCTTTCTTTTTTTTTTTTTTTTGAGTCAGGATCTTACTCTGTCACCCAGGCTGGAGTGCAGTTTTGTGATCATAGCTCACTGCAGCCTAGAACTCCTGCTGCTCAAGCTATATGCTCCTGCCTCAGCCACCTGAGTAGCTGGGACTACAGACATGCACCACCATGCCCAGATAACTTAAATTTTTCATAGAGATGAGCTCTCCTTATGTTGCCTAGACTGGTACTGGGTTTACTCAGAGATCTCAGAGACTGGTCATCTTGGAAAAACTAAAGCCACAGAGAGTAGTGTAGAGCTGAGACCCAAAGACTTTTTGCTGCCTAAATCCAACTGAATCAAAAATGTATTCAATGCTAGAAACCGAGGATGCATTAGAACAGGATCCTCTGATGATAAAGACTGCCAAGGCTAGAGTCCTTCGAAAATGTGGACCCAGAAGCAATGGGAAAAGCAGGCAGGAAAAATCCAGTGACCACATATATAGGGAGTCAGTCCAGCTAGGATGCCACCATTTCATGCACTCTCTTAACAATGATAAGAGAGAGGTAACTAAGTTAATAGAGTCGGTAGTGAGTGAGTTCATTATATAGAAGCCCTGGACTTTACTTGTAATTGTGCAATCTAAACTACATGGACCAATAAGACATTGTGAAGATTACAGGATAATCAACGCCATGACTTAAACCATATGCTTACCCAATGCCCAGAATTGATTCTCTCTGGAGTTCCTGGGTCTATTAAGGGTAGCCTCATCATTGATTGGTTCATGGAGTATTGCAAAAGAAAGGCCACCCAAGAAGACTGTATGAAGACAGTTCTGGTCACCCCAGATAAATGCATCACTTCCTTTACCATAGGGCTTTCTCACTGAGTACACAACAGGAGCCTCTCAAATAGTTCCATATAGAGGGAAACCATATTTAAGTAATTAATAATTGCTTGATTTTTAAAATAATTTAAACAGAAACTACATCATTACCACTTTGAAGGACATGAACTTCCTGAAACATCTTATCAAACTTTTCCTGGTGTTCAAGAACTAAAAGAGAAAAACTCCCTGGGGTTACCAGCAAGGAGACCCCTGAAAAAAAAGCCTCAAGAAGCCATAGGCTTGTATCAGGACTAGGAGAACAGGGAAAGGCTGGGAGACAGGGGACTAGCAGGAAAGAAGAGGAGTCAAATGTTCTGGGCAGAGGTAGGTAAAAAGAAAGCAAAATGGACCAGTGCCTGGGGAGAGAACAGAGAGTGAAGAAAGCAGGTGCCGGAAGAGCCAGTCCAAGACTCAAGGGTATCTGGCAGGAAGCACTTTTCCTGTCCCGGGTCATCACTGTAAGCTGGCAGTCTCATTGCTACAAAGTGCATCAAGAAATCCTCCTACGCTGACTTTATTGCCATCAGCCATTTTAGCACTTTGGGAGAGCCTCCTACCCTACTTTTATCACCGATCAGTGGACATTTCATCACATAGATAGCATTGCTGTGGACTTCACAAATCTTCCTGCTGTAAGACAACCAAAGCTTCTTATCTAAAATTCATATATTTTATATGTGTCTAGAAAATGGCTGAAATGATGTATACCAAACTATTAACAGTGCTTACAGGGAGGGGATTTAATTTTCTCTACATTATTGGACTTTTATAATAAAAAACAAGGACTATGTATTAGGTAAAAATTTAATAATGATATTCCCAGTTTAACTTTTTTGTGGGGGAAAAGGGTAGAATTATGTTGTAACAAAATGAAGAGAAATACTATTTTATACCTTCTTCCTCTTACTTGCCCTTTAAGACTCTGACTGTGGCAAAGCTTCTGTATACTCATAGCCTGAGGCCTTAGTTGGCCCAAGCTACCTCCACCACCCCTGCTTCCCCCAGGCTGGGAGCCAAACTTAAAACAAACAAGCAAGCCTGCAAATGGCAATGACTTTCAGCCTCCCTGGCCATGACTTAAAAAACAGTTAAGAACATTTTTTTTTTTTAGACAGAGTCTCACTTTGTTGCCCAGGCTAGAGTGAGTGCCGTGGTGTCAGCCTAGCTCACAGCAACCTCAAACTCCTGGGCTCAAGCAATCCTTCTGCCTCAGCCTCCTGAGTAGCTGGGACTACAGGCATGCGCCACCATGCCCAGCTAATTTTTTCTATATATATTAGTTGGCCAATTAATTTTTTTCTATTTATAGTAGAGATGGGGTCTCACTCTTGCTCAGGCTGATTTTGAACTCCTGACCTTGAGCAATCTGCCCGCCTCAGTCTCCCAGAGTGCTAGGATTACAGGCGTGAGCCACCGCGCCCAGCCAAGAACATTTTTAACAATGTTAAACAAGCAAACAAGCGAGCAAATGGCAATGACTTTGGCCCACCCCAGACCTGAATGAGGACCTGCTTCTGGGACTCGCAAGATTTCCCAGATCTCCCTGGACTACTTTATCCCCTACACCTTGCCAAGGTCCCAGACCACCCACCACCGCAGCACTCATCACACTCCATGTCGCTGTTGGTTTACATGTCAGCCTCTCTTACTCCTTGAAGGAATAGGATGTGTCCCAAGTACTTCAAAACTCTTAGCACTTGACCTACAGCCTGGTACATAGGATACATGTTTCAATGAACGAATGCATGAATACCCAGGATCTTATCCTTGGTGTGAGCATTTTGCTAATAAGCTCTATTTGTCTCATCTGTTCTTTTCCACCAGGCTAAGAAACAATCTGATTTGACCAGCTCAAACTCCAAACCAGTGGTTCCCAAATGTTTTATTCTAAGAACCTCTTTGTAACTATTAAAAATTTTGAGGACTCCAAAAGGTTTTTGTCTATTTGGGTTATATTTATCAATCATGACCTTATTAGAAATGAAAACTCAGGGAAAATTTACCTATTTATTAATTCATTCATTAAAAAATGATAACAAATGCAACACATGTAAACACAAATATCATATTTTTATTTAAAAAAGCCTTTTTTTAGACAAAACACTTTTATAATGAAAAAAGTGCAGTGTTTTACATGTCCGCAAGTTTCCTGAATGTTTGGCTTAATAGAAAACAGCTGGATTTTCATATTTGCTTATACCTTTAATCTGTTGCAATATGTTGTTTTGGTTGAAGTGTATGGAAAATATGACCTTATACAAATCTGCTTTGGGGTCTCAGGAAGTCCCAGTGGTCTTTAGAGAACACTTTTGAGAACTGCTGCTCTATGCCTTGTCTCTGTAACTAGAACTGCCCCGTCCTGAAGATCTGCTTGAACTTAAAACCCCAGCCTTACTACCGACACCACCCAATAACAGGGAGATTATTATCAATATCATTATAATCCTTTACCTGTGTAGCTTATTTCATATTTTTCAAATAGCTTTCCCTTATACTGTCTCCCAATTGCTTGTCAGCCATGTCTGATGACTCTTCCACCTTACCCCTGAAGCATGAAGTTCAGAGATTACGTGACTTGTTCAGGGTCATTTGGCTGGCAAGACACAGAGCTAGTACCCAGACTCGTGCCTTGCTCTTTCTCTGGCCACTTACACCAACAGTGCCCTAGCCAGATCTCATCTATAATAATCTAGAGTATTGAGATGTATTTCAATATTTTTCCAATTTATACCTTGATATGGAATGGCAACTGGTATTTATCAAAAGCCTATTATATTCCAGGCACCATGCTAAGTACCTTATTTGTTTTCCACCAGCTTCACAAAGGCAGACATTATCCTCACATCAGAAGGAAATCAAGGCTCAGAGAGATTTAAGTATCTTGTTCTATCTTGCGAAAGACACATGGCTCATCATTGGGATCAGGTCACCTTATTCCAGGCCCTGTGGTCTTGCCATTTTGTGACTGTGCCTTCACTAAAATCATGGCTCTATGCGACCACTTATCTTCTGACATCATTACACCCCCAGTGTGGGCCTCACCCACCCTCACTTCCTGAACCTCCAATATATTTCTATTCCTCTCTTTGTTGATTCTAGAAATGCTCAGTCAAGAAAGTCATCTTCCTGATCCGCAAGCTCACTTCAACCTCTCCTGTTAATGCAATTCCACCAATCCATTAACAGAACCTTGAAATCTACCAGAAGAAAGAAGAGTGGAGATTAACCAGTGCTGGATAAAGAATTTCAATTGACATTAATTGATGTGTAGACATGAATCACCAAAGCCTGAGGGTCTCTGCCCTCCTCACCAGCTCCATGGTGACCAGACTCAGTCTTGTCCTGGCTTAGAGCCTCTCTTAAACAGGGCCAGTCCCAGGTGCACCTTTGAGATAACAATAATGTCTCCTAAAACAAACAGTCATTGTTTCTACACAAAGACCTTCAATGTTTCCTCCAGCAACAAAAGGCTACAGCTATCCCTCCCAGAAGACAAAGGGCTGGAAGCCTTTTCATAAATATGATGGTGGTGTGGGGCCAGCAGGCAGGGAGAGGCAGGACTCCAGCACTTTCTCTGCTGAGGAATACCTAGGACAAGAACTGACTCTACCCATCTGGAACAGTTCTGAATGACTAATCGTTTCTGAAATGTTTATATGCCAATAACAACAATTTCCTAATCTGAAGAAAAGAAATAATAATATCTGTGCCTTACAGGATTGCTGTCAGGATCAAACAATATAATAGGCATGAAATCTCTTTGTAAGGTTTAAAGGGCTACACAATTGATACTGTTATTATGAGAAGATGGATGGGTCACCCACATTGCCTGCATAAAAAAGATAACTCTGTTTTAGCCAGATGAGATTCCAAATAGCCTTGGTTTTTAGGCTTCCCCCCTCCAAGTTTCTAGAATAAAGCATAAAGGAGAGGAAATGTGGTCAATATGGCTAATGGTGATAGTTTACTAGGGCCCATCCCAGGCCACCTGCTGTACTGGTGATGCCTAACTTTGTTATTCTTTCCATTCCCCGGACCCCGGATCCTAGAAATGAGATCCCTGATTCCCCACCAAGGGGAGCCCCATCCCCACCCTGGTCCCTCCTAAAGCATAGCTTACATAATTTACACAAAATTACATACACATCATAAATTAAAACATGAGAAAACTGTCCATCCTCACTACTAATGAAAGGCAAGTAAATGAAGATAAGTTGTACCATTTATACCTATTTAATAAGAAAAATTATAAATGAAAATATACAATTTTGATGAGGTTGTGACAGAACTGGTGTGATCTTATAGCACTGGTGGCATAATAAATTTGTATAAATCCCTTCCAGAGGCAGAATGACAACAAATAGGGAGCAGGAGATATGCCTATCTTGTGGCCTAGTAATCTCTCTCCTTGGACATTCCCAAGGAAATAATATAAGAAAAATAGAAAAAAAGCAGCAGGTATAGATATTAATATATTTACCCATAACTGGTAAATATTATAATAACAAGAGAAATGTTTTAGTTAATTGCGATGACTGTAGTCATGAAAATGAAAATATAAAAGCTACTTAGAAACATAAGGAAATGTTTATGATCTAAATATAAGTGAAAGTGTACAATGTAATACAACTAGGTAAAAATATATATTTATGGATGAGGACTGGTAATGTGAAAAAGTGAAAATCTCTTTGGTGTAGTGGTGGTGAATTTCAAAATGTTCTTTAATGTCTTTATATCATCTTTTAAATACAGCAATAAAGAGAAAAAGAAGTAATCCACTAGAATTTCCCAAGACTCTGCTTCTATAGGCACACTGAAAAACTGTTCAATAAAGGTTTGTTGGCTGGGCACGGTGGCTCACACCTGTAATCCTAGCACTCTGGGAGGCCGAGGCGGGCGGATTGCTAGAGGTCAGGAGTTCGAAACCAGCCTGAGCAAGAGCCAGACCCCGTCTCTACTATAAATAGAAAGAAATTAATTGGCCAACTAATAGAAATAGAAAAAATTAGCCGGGCATGGTGGCGCATGCCTGTAGTCCCAGCTACCCGGGAGGCTGAGGCAGGAGGATTGCTGGAGCCCAGGAGTTTGAGGTTGCTGTGAGCTAGGCTGACGCCATGGCACTCGCTCTAGCCTGGGCAACAAAGTGAGACTCTGCCTCAAAAAAAAAAAAAGCTTGTTGCTTGTGCTGTTAATAATGATGATCAGAGTGGTGGTGGTGAGAAACAGAGGCCTTCTGGAAAAAGTGCTTTAACTTAAAGGTCTAACGTCACTTAAGGATGTTGCTCAAGTGATGCTATCCCTATATGTGGAGCCAACTACAAATTCTGAAAGATATTTTTATTGTATTTATTTATTTATTTTTCATTTTATTTTTAATTATCATATATATTTATGGGGTACCATATGATGCTTTGTTGCATATATATGTTGTGGAATGATCAAATCAGGCTAATTAGCATATTTATCACCTCAAATGTTTATCATTTCTTGTTTATTTTTTAATTAAGTTAATTAATTTGTTAATTTATTTTGTAAAGACAGAGGTCTCACTATATTGCCCAGGCTGGTCTCAAACTCCTGGGCTCAAGTGATCTTCCTGCCTCAGCCTCCCAAAGTGCTAGAATTACAGATGTGAGCCACCATGCCCTGCCTTTTTATCATTTCTTTATGGTAAGAACAATAGAATCCTCTCCTTTGGCTATTTTGGAAGATATAATACATTATTATTAACTATAGTCATGAAAGGTATTTTTAGTACACTTTAAAAATAAACTTTATTTTTTAGAGCAGTTTTAGGTTCATAGCAAATTGAGTGAAAGACAAGACAGATTTCCCATATATCCCCTGCCCTACATGAGCACAGCCTCCCCTACTATCAAAATCTCCCACAAGAGTGCTACATTTATTACATGATGAACCAACATTGACACATCATGATCTCCCAAAGTGTATAGTTTACATTAGGATTCACCCTTGCCATTGTATAGTCTGTGGGTTTGACAAATGTATCCACTGTTATATAGTATCATACAGAGTTGTTTCAATGCCCTAAAAATCTTCTGTGCTTTGCCTATTCGTTCTTCCCTCTACCCAGCCCTAGGAAACCACTGGTGACTTCTACTGTCTTCATAGTTTGACCTTTTCCAGAATTGAAGTCCACACCCTTCATACTGTATGTTGGAATCATACAGTATGTAGCCTTCTCAGATTGGCTTTTTTTTTCCTTTTTTTTTTTTTTTTTTTTGAGACATAGTCTTGCTCTGTCACCCCAGGTATAGTGTAGTGGCATCATCATAGCTCATTGCAACCTCAAACTCCTGGGCTCAAGCAATCCTCCTGCCTCAGCCTCCCGAAGAGCTGGGACTACAGGTGCATACCATGACGCCCAGTTAATTTTTCTATATTTAGTAAAGATGGGGTTTCGCTCTTGCGCAGGCTGGTCTCGAACTCCTGACCTCAAGCAATTCTCCCTCCTTGACCTCCTAGAGTGTTAGAATTACAGGTGCCTGGCTGAGGATCCATCTTTATAGGGGTCTCAAGTCTCCTGAGGTAGGCAATCCTCTCAACTCATTGGCTTCTTCCTTGAATGGTATTTTTTTACAACCAGTCTAGAGGACCAAGTGAATATTTTGAAATTCCACTAGATAATACAATTACTACCAGAAATTGTGTTAGATTCTTTATACATGTTATCTCTGTAAGATAAATAATATTATTCTTTTTCTACCAACAAGGAAGTGTTCAAGGTCACAAAGTCAATAAGTGGCAGAGCATGTATTTGAATCCAGTTTGTCTGACTCCAGTGTTTTCATGTTTCCATTATGCCACAGTATTTATCTAATACGAGGCATAGGTCCTGGAACATTTGAACCCAGTCACAGGAACTGACAGGAGAAAGCACATTGGCAAAGGTGCATAGCCAACCGCATGACTCTCCAGTTCTTAGGAAACAGCATCCTGATAGAACAACACAACAGCCACCCTGCTTTATGCTGGATTCCGAGTTAGCACTTGTCTTCTCTATCCTTAGGCAGGAGAGCTCAGTCAGCATACTGACTAGTGTTTCTTAACCTTTTTTTGCATTATCCATTCCCCCAGGAACCTCTGTGACATTTTCTTCCTAATCACTCCCCAATCCAATTAAGTCATAATACCATAGATACACCCTATATTTGTTTAGGTACTGTGGCTCTTTGGAGGGACAAAAGCCACTGTAATATCTAAAGTGGGTTTTTTCCTTTGCCTTCCCAGAAACTATTTTTACCCCCTTGGAGGCTACATCACCCCCACTGAAAATGCATCATCTAGTTGCAGATGGCCAGGGCTCAGGGAGGCTACAGGGAGGTGAGGCCAGGACCTTGGAGAGCACCAGAGTGGCCCTGCTGAGGCCTGTCCAAGGCTCCATGTTGCCTGATGACCTGCCTGAAAGAAGGAGGCATAGAGAGGATGGGAGCTAGGAAACTAGTATTGGTATTATTTTACTAAAGGTTTGTAGGAAACATCAGAATATGAAGGCCTCCAAATTCTATTTCATAAAACGTTTTTGTTGGGGGCTGGTACTTTGTGGGTTTGGACTTCAATTTTCAAGGTCAAACGTAGTTAAATGGCACATCTTTAGGTAGTTTAATGATTTCAAGATCTTTACTAAGAGCCCATCTCCATAGGAGGTAGAGGTTTTCAGAGGTTTAAAGGTGTCAGATTAATTCTCCCTTTCTCCCTTCCAATGCTGATTAGGTTCATGAAGCTATAGTATAGTTTTACAGTGCCTGTTGTGAGTTGAAGATAATAGACATTATTTACCATATGCCAGACAGATACTGTGCTAAACTATTTTAGTTAACCTTCACAACTATCTTATCAGGTGGGCATGATCATTACCCAAGGCTAAGAGAGATTAGCAGACTTGCTCAGGATCACACAGCTGATCATTGGAAAGGCCAGGCCTTAAACCCAGACAGTCTTCAGAGCCCTAGTGCTTTACCAGCATGCTATACTACCACTAGATTGACTCAGTAGCCCTGATAAGGCTTTCGTGAGGCTTTTTAAGAAAAACCATTAATATGCTTAGCACAGGACTATCATCTTCCCCACTCAGCTTTCCCAGAGATACCTCTCTGACCCAAGGTCAGGCTTTTATTCTCTCAAAATTTATCATGTCACTCCTTTGCTTATAACCCTTCAGTGGCTCCCCTTGTAGCCTTCAGGGTAAAATCCAAATTCCTCATCATGCCTTATAAGGCCCTTTGTGATATGCCCCTGTTTATGTGGCCAGCCTCATCATCTTCTACCACTTTGCTTCTCAGACTCTCTGTTCCAGTTGCATTGATTGATGCACCTTAACTAGACTGTGCCCTCTTTCCTCTCTGAGTCTTGACACATACTGTCCCCTCTTCCCAGAAATTTCCTTTCTCTTCACCTCCCTTTCAAGGGGCTAAATATTCCTTATCTCTCAGGTTTCAGCTCAGATATCACTACTTCTGCATGTCCTCACAGATCCCCCAAATATGGGCACAACAGAAGTAATACCATCACAGTACTCTATGCTGGTCAGATTGCCTGTAATATATTTTGTCCAGTACTAAACATCATATAGGTCAGGTCTAGTAACAGGCAACCAGAATGGTAAGCATTCTGAAATAGATTTTAATATATACTAGGTACTGAGTTAATAACTTCATGGATGTTATCTGACATAATCCTATTGGATTGGGCAGGTACAGATGATGAAACTGAAACCCAAAGAAGTTAAACAAATTGTTCAAGTTCCCTCAGATGGTAAATGGTAGAGCATTGTTTTTTAATCCAAATCTGTGCAAATTCAGAGCCTTCAATCTCTGCATAATACTACCTCTGTAAACCCTATTATAATGACTAATTTAGTGATAAATAGAAATTATTTAACCAGGAGAACAGATGACCAAGAAGCAGCTACCTTCATTCAAACTTCAGAGAATCACAGGAAAGTATATAGTTCAATGGAAGAAAGAAAGTTCTGAAAAGGAGAAGGTGAGCCCTGGAGGGGAAAGGCCCAAGTATCACCTGCCTATGTGTCTTTCATCCCAATGCCTGCCACTGAGTAGGGGGCTGCATAAATGGAAGGAAATAGAGCTGCCCAAGAGTAGAATGAGTTGCCCCATGAAACAGTGAGACTCCCCACAATGGGGCTGGTTGGCCACTGACAGAGCACTATGGGAGGGATCACAGAGAAGGGGCTCTGCATGTTCTGCATCCTTGAACTAGATGACCTGGAAAGCCCCTGGCCACTCAAGGATTCTGCAATTATTGGACTGAGTCTATGACTCAGACTTGGCAAGTCACAGCCCACCTGGCATTCATCAGTGCATTGAGATCTCAGAAAGGGGAGAACACTAGTAGATGAGATTTCTGGGCTTCCAGAACCCAATCTTTTATCCCTTTCAGCCCCATACCGAGGAGTCAGAAATGGTCCACTGTAACTCTGGGTAGAAGCTAGAAACCTCCCAATCCTGCTCCAAAGGCTAATCTGGAAATAGAGACATTTAATCATGCATGGAGAAAGGTTCTGCCTGTGGGTTTCAGCTGCTGTCACAGGATCTGAAAGAGGAGGAGAATACTCCTTGCTAGCAGATGGTCAAGACAAAAAAATCAATATGTCAACAATGAATTTCTGACAGTCATTTGCTGAAAGGAATCGAATGGGCCCCACAAAATGCACATTGGATTGGCTGTTGTTCCTCACACACACTGTCTCCTTTCACTCCATGCTGAGTGACCAGTGGCAATAACTCAGGTCTGCCCCATCTGTTGGCACAGAGTGAGTTCCAACACAGCACAGCCAGAGGCAAGTGCTTTCTGCTCAGCTCTCCTAGAGGGATCACACAAATGGGCGTGGCTCAAAAGATGACCAAACTTTCCATCAAAGCTTATGCTATCAGACTGCTTCCACTTTCGAAAGATTCATGCACCCTAAAAAGAATAGAGCCTTCTGGAATATAGAAGGCCACTAGTAACAAAGGCATCTTAGTTGTATGGTCCAACCTACAGCTTTAATCCACACACAACTACACATACAATTCTATTAAACTAGGCAAACTTCACTTGTGCTACTTTTGAAAGAAGTAATAAACTAAATACAAAATTTGTATCCTCATCTATAGACTAATAGTGTCTTTTAGTTCCAACTTTATTATCTACAGATCTTTGACTCTATCTTCCAATGGTCTTCCCTTCTGTCTTTTCACTAGCTTCTTGTAACTTAGAGACTTCCTGTTTCTGTCTATAACTAGAGCTTCAGATAAGCTTCCCTCAATGGCCCCTGGCGTGGTGGTCTCTCACTTGACACCCATCACCGCATTTCTAGCCTTCTTATCAGGGATCTGAGCTCTAAGCCTCCTGAGTCTTTTTCTTGCTGCCTCTGAAGAAATATGGATCAGATATAGTGTAACAGCTAACTGTGAAACCTACCGGACTATTTTTTCCAAGCTGGAAGGAGTGGCCTTCCACTCTTTACAGAGGGGTTAAAACTTCCACCTGTCCATAGGGAACAATGGCTGCTGAGTCAATGGCAGTAATTTACACTTAAAAACTGGGTTTCCCTTGTAATTCTTGACAAAACAACTTTTATTAACTGCTTTCCAACAATCTACCTTCCTCTACTGACAAGTCCTTTTTAAACAAAATGCCTTATGCTAAAAAGGCAATGCATTGGATTTGCGTGTTGGTATCCAGAGCTCCCAGAACACAGATCCACAGATGCTGCCTGCAGAAATGCATGTACAGATGCCACACACATAGGTGCTTATCGCAGACAGGTGTACACACAGACAGATGGTACTCACATAGACAGATGTCCGCCAGGAACACAACATATACCAAAAGCTCCCGCAGGGTGGTCTTGACATAAAGTTCCCGGTTCTCAGCTGTGTTCTCAGTCAGGGCTGTTCCCCAAAGTCCTAAGGGGCATTGGAGAGATTCCTGGAATCCCTAAGAGCAGTGTTCCTCCTGTTTATCCCCACCCCTCTGTACCTGGCTTTACCCCTATGTCCACCCCAGCCCTTCCTTACCCATCACCTTGTCTCTTGGCTGAATCTGGCTATACCCATGCCTGCCCTCCCAGATCCAGCTCCCTGGGGTAGACAGGGTGAAGGCACTGGGTAGCAGAGAACAAAGGCATGAAAAGGAAGAACTTGTTTTGGGGAGGGGTGCAATCCAGGGTATGCAGTCCAGGGTATCATTATATCCATGTCCTCCCTCAAACTAGCTTCCACACACCCCTCTGGGTCCCCAAGTGATGACTGTGCCAGGCTCCCCATCTGGTAAACCTCTAGACAGGTCTCTGTGTTCTGGGGCATGCAGGTTGAACACAGGCAATTCACAAACCCCAAATAAACACTGAGATGTCACCTCTTCTTCAGATCACATTTTCCTCCTAGAAGCTTTTGGTGACCCTTGCTTCTGACTCCAAAATCCCAGGAGAACCCTCCCTCCACCTGGTACCTCTAATGCCGCGATGGATATGGAGGCAGCAGCTGGACACCAGCGTCCTGGGTGCCTTCTCCTGGGGTTCATCTTCAGATTTCTTGGGTTGGGGCTCGGGGGGCACCACACTGGCGACAGTGCAGATCCTCAATGTCTTATGTGGGGAGGGGGGGCCACTGTAGGCGGGGTTGTCCCAGGCTCCCCTCCCCAGCTTTTGCAGCTCCTGCCCCTCAGAACTCTCCACAGCATTCATGGGGAATGAGGCAAGGGGCCTGGCACCCCAGGTGCCCACTCTCAGCTGGAGAAAGATGGAGCAAAGGCACAGCCCAGCCTGGGCCACAGGGGGCAGGGGAAAGGGAGCCTGAGAGCAGCTGCTCCAAACAGCCTCCGCCTCCTGCCTTTTGTAGGGAAAAATCAGCAGTGCCTAGTGGGGGAGGGAGCAGATGAAGATGGGGTGGGGAGTGACCATCAATCCTGCCAGGGGCTCTCACTGTCCTGTTTGCTGCAAGTCCCAGGGGACAAGAAACAAGGGCACGTGAGGGAACTGGGAGTTAGGGGTTTGAAGAGGAGAGAGAGGGGAATATGATGAAGAAGACGTGGAGCCTGGGGGTGGAAGGAGGGATGGGTGAAAGAGGAGAGCTGGAGATGAAGGTGCTGGTGGAAGGATGGGCCAGAGGTCAGACAGACAAGATGATGAAAGAGCAGTGTGAGGAGCTGAGAAAAGAGGGGGCCTAGGGGCCTCTATTGTGGGTCTAAGTTAATCCCACTAAAAGCTCCTGAAAGGGCCGACATGGATGAGGGGGGCCCAAGGCCAGGCTGGGAGACTGAACCTGGCAGCCTCCCTACCCGCCCCAGCCAGCATGCCTGAGGCTCCTTTAATGTTTCACCTTGAGCTGTCCCCAGTGGAGTGGGGAAGGCAGCTCCCCTCCCTCACTCTACCCTCATGGCTGGAGGGAAAGGACAGTGGCAGGAGGAATCCCCAGCCCAGATACCTGAGGGACGAGGTCTCTGACCCTGAGGAGGAGGGGAGGACTGCAGAGTTCCAGGTTGTCTGTATTCTTTTTTCTGAAGCTTGCCCTCCAGTGGCCTATAAGGCAGGCCACACCAAGAGAAAGGTATTCCCTAAAGGTGTGAGACTCAGTTTAGGAAAAAGGCTAATCCTGATTGGGAGGTGGGATCAGAGAGCAAAGGACATATGACTTGGGATTCCTTAAGGAAGCCAATATCTGGATCCAGCTGAGCTGGCAACCTTTCCCTATGGCTCTGCTTAGTGCTGGGCCTAGAACTGTAAGATGGAGCACAGCATGGAAACAAGAGTGATATCAGGATTGATCTGCTTTCTTTCCAACCTCAGGTCTCTGAAGTAAAATCCTGGTATGGTCCCAAGCACATCCCTGCCTATGCCCTGCTCCAGCCTCTGAGCACCTGCCTGGCTCACCAACAGACATGCTCTGTGCCCACAGTGGGGCTGGTCCCACAAGTGCTAGTGGTCTCCCTGCAGTTTACCATCCCTGAAGGCTGAAGAGGGAGCTGTCCTTTCTCAACTCCTGGATCTCCACCTAGGGCTACTCTCCTGCTGCACTGGCCTTAAGCCCATCTTCATGTATAGTAAAACATTAGCCTTTAATGGGACACCAGTCTCCAGACAATGAAGGGCTGGACTTTGATAAATAAGTGTACTCTGACTCCTAAGACAGTTGATTCTGCTGCACAAATCTCCTGCCCCAGGCCCAGATGCTATTAAGAGAAAGAACTCCCTTCTTGGATGGAGCTGAGGAACTGTCAGTGAGCCTTCTCACATAGAGAAGAGCCCATCTCTCCATTTACCAGCCAGCAAGACACATTCCAAATGTAGCTGTTTTCTTTGGGAAGAAAAAGGATGAGATACATCTATGGCCAATTTATTTTCAACGAAGGTGCCAAGAACACACAATGGGGAAAAAACAATCTCTTCAATAAATGGTGTTGGGAACACTGGATATCCACATACAGAAGAATGAAAATGGACTCATCGCACCCTTTATACAAGAATCAACCTGAAATCGATTAAAGACTTAAATGTAAGATCTCAAACGACGAAAGTACTAGAAGAGGCCGGGCGTGGTGGCTCATGCCTGTAATCCCAGCACTCTGAGATGCCGAGGCGGGTGGATCATTTGAGCTTAGGAGTTCGAGACCAGCCTGAGCAAGAGCGAGACCCCCTCTCTACTAAAAATAGAAAGAAACTAGCTGGACAACTAATAATATATAGAAAAAAAGATTAGCCAGGCATGGTGGCGCATGCCTGTAGTCTCAGTTACTTGGGAGGCTGAGGCAAGAGGATCTCTTGAGCCCAGGAGTTTGAGGTTGCTGTGAGCTAGGCTGATGCCACGGCACTCTGGCACAGGCAACAGAGTGAGACTCTGTCTCAAAAAAAAAAAAAAAAAAAACCTACTAGAAGAAAACTTGGGGGAAAAGCTCCATGACATTGGTCTGGGCAGTGACTTCTTAGATATGACTCCAAAAGTACAGGCAACAAAAACAAAAATAGACAATAGGATTGCATCAGACTAAAAAGCTTCTGTACAGCAAAGGAAACAATTAATAGAGTGAAGAGAGAACCCATCGATTGGGAGAAAATATTTGCAAATCATACATTGGATAAGGGGCTAATATCCAAAATATATGAGGAACTCAAACTACTCAACAATAAGAACACAAATAACCCTATTTTAAAAATGGGCAAAGGACTTGAATAGACATTTCTCAAAAGAAGACATACAAAAGGCCAAGAAATATATGAAAAAGATGGTCAACATCTCCAATCATAAGAGAAATGCAAATTAAAACCACAATTAAATATCACCTTTCACCTGTTGGATTGGCTATTATCAAAAACATGAAAGATAACCAGTGTTGGTGAGGCTGTGGAGAAAAGGAAGCCCTTGTATACACTGTTGGTGGTATTGTAAATTAGTACAGCTATTTTGGAAAATAGTATGAAGGCTCCTCAAAAAACTAAAAATAGAGGCCAGGCGCGGTGGCTCATGCCTGTAATCCTAGCACTCTGGGAGCCTGAGGCGGGAGGATCGCTCAAGGTCAGGAGTTGGAAACCAGCCTGAGCAAGAGCGAGATCCCATCTCTACTAAAAAATAGAAAGAAATTAATTGGCTAACTAAAAATACATAGAAAAAATTAGCCGGGCATGGTGGCGCCTGGAGTCCCAGCTACTCAGGAGGCTGAGGCAGAAGGATGGCTTGAGCCCAGGAGTTTGAGGTTGCAGTGAGCTAGGCTGACACCACAGTACTCTAGCCTGGGCAACAGAGTGAGACTCTGTCTTAAAATAAAATAAAATAAAATAAAATAAAATAAAATAAAATAACTAAAAATAGAATCACCATATGTTCCAGCAGTCCCACTACTGGGTATGTACCCAAAGGAGTTGAAATCAGTATATTGAAGACATGTCTGTGTTCCCATGTTCATTGCAGCATCATTCAACATAGCAAAAATATGGAAACAACCTAAGTTGTCCACCAACAGATATATGGATTAAAAAATGTGAATATTAAGTGAAATAAGCCAGGCACATTAAGACAGATGCTCGCTTATATATAGAACTTTTAAAAGTTAAACTCATAGAGTAGAGAGTAGAATGGTGGTTATTAGAGGAGGGGGACCCAGGGAGGAGTAGATAGGGAAAGGGGAGAGAGAGGTTGATCAACTGGTATAAACTTATATTTAGATAGGAAGAATACATTCTGGTGCTCAATTGCACAGCACGGTGACTATAGTTAATCATAATAAATTGTGTATTTCATAATGGCTATAAGAGGATTTTAAGTGTTTACAGCACAAGGAAATGATAAATATTTGAGGTTAGGAATATGCTAATGAGCCCAATTTAGTCATTCCACAGTGTATACATGTACCAAAACATCACCATAAATATATATTTATTATTTGTCAATTAAAAATAAAATAAAACTTTTTAAAAATGAAGCAAATGGAGGCATGAGTAATGTGAGATAACATATTTTAATGGTATAGACATTAAAAATTAGGAGGTTTAGGCCGGGCGCTGTGGCTCACGCCTGTAATCCTAGCTCTTGGGAGGCCAAGGCGGGTGGATTGCTCAAGGTCAGGAGTTCAAAACCAGCCTGAGCAAGAGCGAGACCCCGTCTCTACTATAAATAGAAAGAAATTAATTGGCCAACTGATATATATATAAAAAAAAAAATTAGCCGGGCATGGTGGCGCATGCCTGTAGTCCCAGCTACTCGGGAGGCTGAGGCAGGAGGATCGCTTGAGCCCAGGAGTTTGAGGTTGCTGTGAGCTAGGCTGACGCCACGGCACTCACTCTAGCCTGGACAACAAAGTGAGACTCTGTCTCAAAAAAAAAAAAAAAAAAAATTAGGAGGTTTAGAGGAAAGGGCAGGTTCCCTAGGAGAAATGGAACTGAAGCTAGATCTTGACGGGTGGGTGAGGTTTGAGGAGGAAGACCCCCACCATGTTTGGATGGCAAAGTGCTTCTGGGCAGAGGAACAATAGTAGGGTTTGGGGGACCTCAAGATGTCTGTGATACTCACAAGGCTGTAGGAGACCGGCCTTTAGTGCAGCTGGGAGAAAACAGTGGCGGGGAGAAGGCCTGAGGTTGTATCATGAGGGTGAGCCCTGTTGCAGTTTAGGATTGTGTCTGTGCGTGTGAGTCCCTAGAGGGAACATGGAAACTA
Source organism: Microcebus murinus (assembly GCF_040939455.1). Classification (NCBI taxonomy): domain Eukaryota; kingdom Metazoa; phylum Chordata; class Mammalia; order Primates; family Cheirogaleidae; genus Microcebus; species Microcebus murinus. The sequence continues at coordinate 26,000,836 of NC_134117.1, read as the reverse complement.
CTAGTTATTCAGACAGTGGTTACAGAACAAAAGGAAGCTTTCTTTTCATGTGGGGCACTCATCTCAGATAGTTTTTCATCGATAAAGAAATGAGTAGTCAATTCTTTCATTCTTCCTTTGCCAAAAGGTGATTTAATCCATGTTTAAGAGAAACATTCTTTTGAAATTTTAACTTACAGTTAATGGGTTTCTCAAAACAAAACAAAACAAAACAAAACAACCCAGTTTCTCAGTGGATTGGAAATTTAAGGTAGTCTCAGATTTCTTTTAGATTTTTTTCTTCCTTCTTATAGTTTATATAAATATTGCTTCACTCTAGATATGAGTTATGTGTAGGAGGGATTTTTTTTTTTTTTACCATAGAACACAGCATTCCAGAAAAATCTCATTTCCATTGATGAATGTCTACTGGCCTACAGAAATCTGGCATGTGGTTGAGGAGAAGGGATATAGCTATCGTGAGAAAAATGTGAGAGAGAAGCCGTAATCTCCCTTCAAATTCACTGGAGGTTCTGATGTATGAGGAAAGAGAAAAGAATGATGTGTGTGTAGGTTGGCTGAACAGCTAAGGAGTGTGGGTGCCTGTGTGTGGGGTGGGGGCCTGACAGCCACGCACAGATAATTGAAGCTGTAAGCCCCAAAGAAGGAGTGGGATTGTGAAGATGCTTTTTAGGGGATTATCTAAGGATAACGAATGAACTGAAGAAAAAAAAAGACACGTTTCATCAGAAAGACTTTCATAATGGCTAAGGTTTAAGCGGCCATAAAATAATCTCCCATGAGAGGTGTTGAAATTCCCATCCCTTGAGTCATGTGGAGGAGGCCTATAATGTTTTGGAAATGTACAACGCTGCCCTGGTGGGAGAATGGATTTGGTAGCCAAGATGATCCTTTGTCCTGATGCTTACGGCTCAATTTCTAAGATGAATCAGTTGATAAAAAATAAATTTGGAAACTCCCCAGAAGAAAAGAAAAAACAAAGAGAAAGGATGAGGAACTGTGCCAGTATCAACTATATTGTGTTAAATAAGCTGATTGGGAAGGAAAAGGGGAGCTGCTGCCTCTCACCCAGGAGCCTTTTGAACAATTGCAAAAGGACCCTTGACTTGCAAAACTGGACCTCAGGATAGGGGTGATGAACAGGAAGCTAACAGTCAGGTCCAGAAAAGCAGGAGATGGTTTCTGATTCCCTTTGGGTAATTTCGAATTCCTGAAGGAGGCTTGTGATCAGCAGGAATTTGAACGGAGGTTCATCATGTGACAAGTGTTACATCTCTGAGAGCTCAAGGCCATGACTGGATGGCTTACTCATGATCACCCACCTGGGCAGAACCCTACTGCTTTTCCCTGCTCAGTGTTAAGCACTCGCGATGCATGTGGCTCAACTCATGTGGCCGCAGCAGCACAGGTTATGCAACACAGCTTGAGAAATTTTCTCCAAAAGTGCTCTGCATGCCAGTGATGTTTAAACTTACTCAAGGAGTTGCAAATGTTGTAATCAAGTGGAATCTCCTAATGATTATCTGTCCAGTACTTCTCCATGTCTTTACGCTTCAACCGGCCACTTGACTTTTCCTGTTAAAAGGGACAACCAGTGTCAGGGGAGCCCTGTGGCTCAGGCTGCCTCTTTACCAGTTCAGCAAAACCTCAGAGCCTTGAATTTAAATGTGAATTAAACTCCTGTGTTTATCTGTTGGCTCAGCAACATACTAGTGGTATTGTTCTCAACCAGTTGCTTTTGAGACTTAGTTTACCTATCTGCAAAATCTTGATAACAATGACTGCCTTGCTGATCTTAAGGACTGTTTTAGAATTTTAAAAAGCGGAATATAGAAGTCTTTACAAACTGTGCACTCTAAAGGACAAAACACATTTAATTATCTTACTGTAGCATCCATTCTTGTGTACTCCACTCATACACAGCAATCAACCTCATGGTTAAGGTAGGTACCTTTAGCCAGGATTTTGTTAATATTGGCTCTGAGGGACATGGGTCCCAGAACTCTCTGTATCCACACTGTTCCATTCCCATCAGCAGATACCAGTAGAATGGAATGATGTCATTTGGTCTGGAAAGAATGATGAAATAATCTTCGAATGAGAGGACCTCTTAGAGGAGTTTTATAACCACATGACAAGCCTTGCGGCCCACCAAAACCATAGCACTTCTTCATCAGGGTGCCTCTTAGCCCAGGTGGTGAATTGGTCTTATGGCTTTACTGGGATACACTTTTTGGTAGCATGCTATCCTACTGCAGACACTGGGAGGAAGATTATCCCATTTCTTCCACCAGTGTATTTCCTTTTCCCGCCATGCCCACCCAACCAGCTTTTTCAGTGCTACCCAGATCTACCAGACCCTGACAAAGAGCCCAGAGGCATCAAAGTCTATAGGAAGGGAATTGGTGGCCCATCTCCTTGTAAGCTCTCCAGAAGGAACCCCTGGGGTAAGTCACCTTCCATATTCCAGACAAAGGAACCCTGGGATGATTCACATTCCAGGGTCCACAAGGAGAGGACAACTTCAAACCACTTTCTGTATTCCACCTGTTGATTTTTAACCTTTTTTACCTCAATAAACATAAAGCATAAGTATAAACATAAGGCATAACTAACCATGGCTCACTATGACAATGATTCTTAATGGAAGACATTGGAAATCACTTATCTATCAGAAAGAACCCTGGGCATAAGACCGTAGGCTTCATCAATATACCACTTGTCATCTTTGTGGAAAAAATTATAAAATTTGAGTAGCCCAGGTTTGCATCAACAAAACTGGTGGACCAAGCAAGCAGACCAGAGTAGACTAAGTCCAGGGAAGTCCACCCAAAACTATTTTCATGCAACAGACACCACAACACTGTATCAAGGGCCTTCAAAAGGCCCTACTGTTCAATACATCACAATGGACAAGCCAGATCCATGGGAAGGTTCAAGTACATGAAGTCCTATTGCAGCTGTCTCCAGATCAGGAGGCCAAGAAAAATAACACTTTGTTCAATTTCATCTGGGACCTCACAGAAAGGCTGGAGGTGATTCACCTCATCATCAAAATGACCCCACTTTATCCTTTCACTTCCTTCCTATCACCTCTGTTATTTCACAAGTCCTGCTGGAATACCTTTGCAATCATCCATGTCTCCAATGAGATCCTTTTTGAATGAAATTTTTAGCTTACATCCCATTTCTAGAGGTCTTTCCTAGACACCTATGTCCTTTTGTCCATGCCTTATACAGAAGATTAGGCAGATGGAGGGAACCAATCAAACCCAGGTGGTGGGAGATAGATGATGCCATCAGCAAACATAAGGAAGTTCAGTTCCCTGAGGCCATGGTCATGCCCCACTGCTGAGTGTAGTATGAACACCACCGTGTGCTCACATGCTTAGAAGCAATCCATCAGCACTATCACTTCAGAGAAGAGTCCCAGCTGTGTCGGACAGAGTTCTGTAGTTGATATCAGTCAAGCCACCTGCAGCAGGGTAGGGGTGGAGGAGAGAGCTCCATGTAACTTTGAGACAGCTGGCTAGATTGAAAGAGAGGGACTCACAGTAAGAGAAGAGGAGGATCAAGAAAGGCCAGAGAGAGAATAGGAATGTCTGACAGAGGGGCTTGGGGAAGAAGACCCAGGAGAACCCAGTTCTTACCCTCAGCACCACTCACCAAATTTCACACGAGGCACAGCTGACTGAATGCCCAAAGCCTGTGAAGAGCAGAGATTGGAGAACAAAGATGATTCTACAGCATCATTTTATAGTCTCAGGGCAGTGACCTCCTTGTCTCTGAGGGTCCCTTTACAGGAGACATATATTCTTCCATCCAGAGTCCTCACTCCTGTCAGTCATTCATTCCACAAATATTTACTCAGTACCGAATATGGGTTGGGCACCGTGCTTAGCTCTAAGGATAAAGCAGTAAATAAGACCATCATAGACTCTGCCTCATGGATCTTATATTTTAGTGGAGAAGACAGGAATTAAACAAACACTTAAATAATTTATGATTTATAATCACACAAAGTACTACAAGCGAGAAATACAGGGTGCTCCTAGAATATACAGAAGGAGACTGGAGTTTCTGAGGTTAATGAGAAATAGAATGGTGATTTCTACTTAAAAAGCTGAAAAAAGGAAGCCTACATATGCAACATAGAAAAAAATATTAAATAAATTATGATACAGTCACATGATGAGCTATTGTGCAGAAATTAACATTTTTGAATAATACTTAATGCCATGAGAAAATGCTCATCACGTGTTATGGGAAAAATTCTGGCATACACACCTATAATGTAACAATTTCTGAATTTTATGTGTGTATTATACCTATATAGTTGCATTAAAAAATGAACTAAAATTAGCAATGGATATCTCTGAATGATGTGATTACAGGCCCTTTTAGTTTATTCATTTTTTTTCACATTGATTCTGAGTACTTTTATATTTGGAAAAATAATTATTTTTTAAAAGCCAAAAATCAGTAGTTAGGAGATTTGAGACTTATTTCCATCTCAGACTCAGAGAAACTCTTGGCTGGTTGGCTTCACCACCCTACCTCTCCGCTTCAGCAGGAAATCATTGCAGTTCATTTCTTGTCATCCATGCAGTAGATTGCTTATCACTTCCTTGCACCAAGTTATTGCATTAATTGCCACTTCCTTGGAAATTACAAGTTGGGGACGAATATGGGTGAAATGTGTAACAAGTCTGAAAATGGCTGCAATGAGAAGTATAGCATCTAACATTGGTTCAGAGAAAGGAGGATGATTGAGTTAGGAAGTGGGAAGGTCAAGAAGGGAATTCTGAAGGGAATGACACTGAGATGGACTTGGAAGGATGGGTAATATTTTAAGAGACAGAAATAAAGTGTAGCTACCATTCATTAACCACACAGAGGCCAGACAATTTACAGTGCATTATTTTAGCTAATTCTCACACAGTCTTTTGGGGTAGGTTTTTATTATCTTCATTTTACAAATGAAGAAACTGAGTATCAGAGAGATAACTTATGGTGGAATTGGGCTTCTGAATCAGGTCAGCGGCTGCAAAGACAATGGCTTTCCCTGTGTCATCCATGCAGGGAAATCAGCAAAGGCAGGCAGAGGTAGGAGCATGGAGTGCTTTTATTTTATTTTATTTTTTTGACATAGAGTCTCACTCTGTCACCCTGACTAGTGCCATCAGCCTAGCTTACAGCAACCTCCAACTCACAGGCTCAAGTGATCCTCCCACCTCAGCCTCCTAAGTAGCTGGGATTATAGGCGTGCACCACCAAGCCTGGCTAATTTTTTTTTATTTTTGGTAGAGATGGGGTCTTGCTCTTGTTCAGGCTGGTCTCAAACTCCTGACCTCAAGCAATCCTCCTGCCTTGACCTCCCAGAGTGCTAGGATTACAGGCATGAGCCACCACACTCCAGCCATGAATGCTTTTTTTGGAAGAACAGTTCCACTTTGGCTGGAGAATACAAAGTAAGCCTGGAAAGAGGGTTGAGAATAAATATGCAAAACCTCCACTGCTAGACATTTAATCCGTTAGATAATAGAAAGACAAGGATATTTTCTGAATAGAGTAAAGAAATCAAAGCTAGACTTCATGAGAAATAATCTAACAATAAGATGGGTTGGTTTTGGGGAAAATTGGAAGCAAGAATATCAGTTGTAAGGTTTCTGTGCTAGTTCAGGGACAGATAATGAAAGCCTGAATTATGGTGGTAAAATAAGAATAGAAAGGAATGGAAAGATAAGTGAGACATCTTATAGGCAGAACCTGATAGGATTAGCATCTAATTAGATGTACAGGGTGCAAGGGATAGAGAAATCAAAAGTGACTCTAGGCTGGCAGTGGTGGCTTTGCCTGTAATTCCAGCACTTTGGGAGGCCAAGGCAGGAGGATCACTTGAGCTCAGTAGTTCGAAACCAGCCTGAGCAAGAGTGAGACCCCCGTCTCTACCAAAAAAAATGAATCTATCTAAGGATACCCTAATCATGTGGCTGAAAAAAAAAAAATTAATCTAAAAAAAAAGTGGCTCCAAGATCTCAAACCTGGACGACTGGATGAATAGTGACCTGATTAATGGGGTACAAGGAAGAGTGAGAAGGAGCAAGTTTGCAGCAGGAAGGTGATGAATTCAGCTTTAGGTATATTTGTGCCTAATGTGTTAACGAGACACTCAGATGATGAAACCTGAGAGGCTGTCAGACAATTGGGTCTAGAGCTTGAGTGAGTAATAAATACTGGGAGAGTAAAATGGAGATCATGTAGCTAGAGGTGGCTATTGGAGTCACAGGAATAGATGAGATTGCTAAATAACTGAGAGAAGAGCTTACTGTGTCAGCAGAAGGAAGAGGAGCCAGGAAGGAAGAGAAAGAGTCATGAGAGATAGGAGGAAAACCAAGGATTCTCGAGACACAACAGTCAGATGAAGAGAGTTGTGGTTGACAGTATGAAATGCTGCTCAAAGTTCAGGAAGGATTCTGATAAATGAAAAGCCTTTGGATGTTTAGACTAGAGTATCTCAGTCGACTTGGAAGGTAAGAAGGATGCCTCTAGATTTAGGGCAATGGTTAAAGGGTGGGTGGTGAAGCAATAAAAAAAGTGGCTTCATTTAACTTCACAAGATATTAAACATTTTGGGGGTACCTACTGTGTGGCCTTCTTGTATATCTGTTTAGGGATGTCCCCAGGAACTGAACCAGCCATCTTCATCTTCATTGACTACAATTCTCAGTTTATTCCAACCCTTCTTATGGTGCTGATTTAAAAAACAGCTTTATTGAGATATAATTCACATGCTATACGATTCACTTACTTAAAAATGTACAATTCAGTGGTTTTATTATGTTCATAGATGTGTGCATCTATGGTGCTGAATAAAAGGAGGAAGGTTTGGGTGTTACGTTTGGAAGTCAGGATTTCTATAATTTATGCTGCAATGGAGGGTGGGAGAGGCCTCCAATTGCCAGAACAAATTCTCACTCCTACCCTCCCCAGCAGAATCAGAGCACACGGTGGGAGGCCACAAAGGTGCTTTGCTTACAATGGCCACCAGGTGGCAGCAGGACCATTGCCCCGTCTATCGATAGGAAGAAACAGCTCTTTTTCAAATGTAAAAGATCAAAAAAAAAGGCTGTGCACTCAGAGGTCCCAATCTAGAGGCTATTTTATTCCTGAGTTCCTCCTATAACTTACCTTTTTCCTCTGGGTAACTCTGAAAGCTCATGCCTCGCCCTGCTAACAGGTCCTAACACACAGGGATTTATCCTTCTAGATGCCTAGTAGCTTCTGTGTGAATCTGGGCCCTCTGACAAACAGACATCAAGGCTGAATAACTGTGCAAGGGCTTTAGTGGGGTTAGATCTGTGAGAAAAAATAAGGAGCGAGCTGAGTTAGGCTGGAAGAGCTGTCAGACCATGATACAAGTCCGCCCCTAAGTGAGGATGGGAAGATGGGGTGGATGACTGTGATGTGGTCTAAGAAAGGTTTGGTAAGATCTTCAGGGAGCCAAAAGAGGCCATCAGGGGAGTTTTGTGTCTCCCAGGATTGGGCTTGCCTTACTATCCCTGCTAAGCTCAGTTGCTGGCTAGACTGCTCCCAGGCAGGGAGAGGCCCAAGGAAGTGTGACTCCAGGTGGACACTCAGGGTCTGGGAGGCCCACTCGCATGGCCTCCATTCCTTCGTGTCAAGAAGGGACAGCCTCAGCCCTCAGGAGTCCCTGCCAAATGCCATGTGTGATAGCCCTTGGGGATCAGGAAGACGTTGGCATTTGTCTGGGGAAAGCAGAAGTTTGGTTAAGTGAATGTCAAAGGGAAAGAATGCTGGGGGCCTCTCACGTCCTGGGGACTGACAGGGTCCACAGCCCGCTGTGGGCCCTCTGAGTGCTGTTGAGGCTGTGGGGACTGAGGTGGGGCCGAGGGACATGCTGTGTACATGCTCTGGACTTGGCTCCTCTCCCTCCCTGGCTGGTCCTCAGCTAAAAGGCAGGCTCAGAAGGGATGGGAGGAATGCAGCTGGCTCTCTGGGCTGCTGCTTGAAAGGAGGACATGGGGAAACCAAGGATTCTGCAAGAGCATATCTGGGCCAGATCACATTGAGAATCCAGTGTCCTTTGGGAAATGAGAAGGAAATAACTCTGGGCTTTAAAAAAAAAAATTCAACCAGGCCAGGCAGCATAGCTCACACTTGTAATCCTAGCATTTTGGGAGGCCGAGGCAAGAGAATCACCTGAGCCCAGGAGTTCAAGGCCAGTCTGGGAAACATAGTGAGACCCCATCTCTACATTTTTTTTTAAAATTACCCAGGCATGGTGGTGCGTCTGTAGTCCCAGCTACTCAGGAGGCTGAGGCAGGAGGATCACTTGAGCCCAGCAGTATGAGGTTACAGTGAGATATGATGATGCCACTGCACTTTATACCAGGGAACAGAGTGAGACCCTGTCTCAAAAAACAAAAGACAAAACAAAACAATTTAAAAAGGAATCTAGGCCGGGCGTGGTGGCTCACGCCTGTAATCCTAGCACTTTGGGAGGCGGAGGCGGGTGGATTGCTCCAGGTCAGGAGTTCGAAACCAGCCTGAGCGAGACCCCGTCTCTACCAAAAATAGAAATAAATTAATTGACCAACTAAAAATATATATACAAAAAATTAGCCGGGCATAGTGGCGCATGCCTGTAGTCCCAGCTACTCAGGAGGCTGAGGCAGAAGGATTGCTTTAAGCCCAGGAGTTTGAGGTTGCTGTGAGCCAGGCTGACGCCACGGCACTCACTCTAGCCTGGGCAACAAAGTGAGATTCTGTCTCAAAAAAAAAAATAAAAATAAAAATAAAAAAATAAAAAAAATAAAAAGGAATCCAGCCAACCTCCGGTGTGGGAGGAGCAGAGAAATAGCCTGGAAATCCACCTGATTACATTGATTTACTTGCAGAGGCCAAGCTGAGCTGGTATGAGGTTTTCCCTTTTCCCTTCTCTGCCCAGGGAAGAAGCAGGGCCCATACCCTGGAGTCAGAAGGAAGTGTCCTTTTGACTCCACTTATTAGAATGTTTGTTGGAAAGAACTACTTAATGGACAAAATACATGAAGTACCTAGCACACACCTAGAAGATGTGAGGTACTGATAGATTCACATCACATCATCCCTGCCCCAGAAACCACAGGCTGCTACAACTTTTCTGAGCTTTGCAAAATGGGTAAATATGTGAGTAAATATGAATACATTGTCAATACACCTAGCACAGTGCACATAAACAGACAATTTTCTCTTTAAAAAACCACTAAATGACTCTATCGCAAGCCCTTTCTCTTCCCCTACCTGATTCTAGTGGCACTTCTTAGGACAGGCACCCTTGCTCCCTTCCCTGATTTAATATGGTATGTTTACACTTGGCCTTCATCAAATGCTTGCCTGCCAGTGTGCTATTGTGCTTTGTCCTGTTTCTCTCAGAAATCTATGAGCTCCCTGGGGGTGGGAGCAGAACTTTGGCTCCGTTCTCTCCCCCACAGAGCAGAGAATTAACATTTCACTGGGTACAGCGGAGGCTCAGTCAACACTCAATTCCCAGGTGGCTACACTGGCTCTGAGGCACCAAATGGAAGAGAAGCTCTTGGCCGAGGAAAAGCTCTGGGGGAGCACCGAGGGAAGCTTGGCTTTGGACACAGCCAGCTGCCCTATGGACCTCACAACCCTGCCGCGGCCAGCTCAGTTGCTGTGTCAGTGCAAAGCAAGGGTGACATCAGCTGTGGGAGAGGTTACTGTCAGACAAAGGGAAGGCCGGGAGAGTGGGCTGGCTGGCTGTGCTCTCCTGATGCAGGAGTTTAGACAGACTCTCGGGGAAAGGTTGCCTTTGGGGAAAGCAGCAGCTTAGGGAGGGGATGTGGGAGGAGAGAAGCAAAAGCCAGGGGGCCGTTCCTGTCACCTGCAGCAGAGAGGGAGACACTGGTTCAGAACTCTGGAAGACAGTCATGACCTCCCTCTGGGCACTCTTAGCAACTGCAAGAAGCAGATGGGGTTATACCTCTCTTGGACCACAAAGACAAAGCTGGGGCAAGCCCCTCTTCTCTCTCCACCTTGGCTCAGGACAAGAAAAACTTTCCTTTTGACTGATTTATTTGTTGCTAGAGACCCTGGGCCTGTATCTGCCTTTCCTATCTGTGTGTCCATCCTAGATCGACTGCACAGGATGGGCTGGCTTTCTAGGCTGGGGAAAGATCCCCTGCAGACTCCAGAAGAGGGAAGAAGAGGTTTGTGGGCTGGGAAGAGCCATCTTTGCAAGGTTAGGCCACTGGAGAAATCTCTGGCCCTGGCCCTGGCCCTGGTCCTATAATGTTTGTTCCCAAGTCTCTCCTGCCCAGACTGTCAGTCCTCAGCTCACACACTTCGCCCAGGAGACATTAACTGGCTGTTCACAGTCACACTCACTACCTGATCCGCAGGCCTACTCCTTGGTCCCAGAGGTAGGTAGTGATAACCTGGCAGAGGTCTTTCCCCTAGAACACAAACCTGTGCATACAACATGCCTGTGTGTGCATGTGTGCACACCCATGTACACACTCTCCAGTTCTGTGCTTGATGGAGGAGAACCTGGAGGAGGAGGCCTGGAGTGAGAGACAGGCTATGGCTCTGTGGATAGTGTGGATGGACACGTCCAGTAACACAGGGAGCTGTGCTGGGCTAGTGCACTGGCCACTCAGCAGACCTGTTGCACAATCTCTCCAGCCCGGGGCCCAGGAGGAGCCATGTTTGAGAGTCTCAGTCAGTGGAATGTCAGTTTACAGTCCTTTCCTCCTCTGGGCCTCTGAGCTTTTCAATTGTCCTTCTCCACACCCACCCCTAATGGCCCCTTGGGATTTAGCACCATCATCTCCTTCAGAGAGTCCTCCCTAATTCTGCCAAGCTGGTCTGGAGTGTGCCTTTCCTCTGGAGCCTATAGCTCAGTCATCCAGAGTCATAAAGAGCTCCTCCACTATGTGAACTGCCCGAGGTCAGGAACTCCTATGACTTCAGCTCTTACTACTGTGCTTGGGACCATGTGGGTCCCATAAACAGTTGCTGAATGAGCAAACTAATATGCTTACAGGAGCGGGGGATCTCCTGTTTCGCCCAATCTTCTCCAGAAGCCAGTGGTGCCCCAGCAGGCTTCTTCTTCTTCTTCAGAAGCAGGAGGTGCCCCAGACCTCCGGGCAGGAGGAGAGGGAGCCCACTCATTATCCTCCCTGGCTGTCTGTTACCTGAGACTCAGCCTGGACCACCAAACAGGGGAAAGCCCACAGCCCAGAAGGGCCCTGCCCCTTTCCCTTGGCCCAGAGAGCTGGTAAGGGCCAACTCTGGGACAGGAACTGGCTTCTAAACCTTCCCCACATTGCCCTCTGTCACAGGAAAGCCTGACAGGTCCAAGGTTGTGATGGAAGTTTCTGCAGCTCTGGCCTCTTGCCCAATGTCACTACGTCACAGGCAGTGTGAATGGACAGATACGTGGGGCTGGCTGGGTAACATGTGCCTCAGTGTGTTTGTTTATTTGAGCAAACTGACGCTTTAATCTCAGGATCTGGAGTTGCCAGAGTGACAGCGGCTGGGAGAAGGCTTGGGTCCAGCACCTGCCAGTCATGGGGGAGGGAATGGGCCTAGTTTCTGTCACACGTGGGCTAGGGCCTTATGTTAAGGGAATGGATTATCTTTACTTACGTACACCCAAAATTTGGCCTATATTTGTGCTAAAAAATTTAACAGGGTGACGAAGGAGACAGTAAAGAAGGACAGACCTGGAGGCAGCTGAAGGAGGGGACAGCCCTAAGGCCTTACCCTCCCAAATTCAGAGCCTCTCCTTGCAGGGAGCTCGGAAGAGTGAAAAGAAGTAATGTCCAGGCTGGGCGTGGTGGCTCACGCCTGTAATCCTAGCACTCTGGGAGGCCGAGGCGGGCGGATTGCTCAAGGTCAGGAGTTCAAAACCAGCCTGAGCAAGAGCAAGACCTCGTCTCTACTATAAATAAAAAAAAAAAAAAGAAATTAATTGGCCAACTAATATACATAGAAAAAATTAGCCGGGCATGGTGGTGCATGCCTGTAGTCCCAGCTACTAGGGAGGCTGAGGCAGGAGGATCACTTGAGCCCAGGAGTTTGAGGTTGCTGTGAGCCAGGCTGACGCCATGGCACTCACTCTAGCCTGGCAACAAAGTGAGACTCTGTCTCAAAAAAAAAAAAAAAAAAAAAAAAAAAGTAATGTCCAAATACATAAAGATCTGTGAACGTATCCCCCTCTCTCTGGTTGACAGCTGGCTGGGGACAGTGACAGATCCTCTAGCCCCCACCCCCGGCTACAACTCTTATCTCCTTATTTCTGCAGAATTATATACCATAATTCTAGGTATGCGTCCCCAAGTTTCCTCTCCCTAAACATGTCAAGAAAAGAGTAAAGGAAAGGCCAAAATATCCTCAGGGTCTGTTCATGTCATAAACAGGCATTCATGGAAGTCACATGGGCTCCTGGGATAAGAGGCCACCCCTGTGTAGAAAGCCTCTCACGGAGGCCCCATCCTTGCCTCAAGCCCCTGGGAGACCAGAGCCAGATGTATCAACTCCCACCTCCCAGGGAAGAGGCTGCTTACCCTCATTTTACAGGAAGGACAAAGCATTGAAAGAGCAAGTCAGAGATGAACTCACAGTAGAGCTGAAAGAAGAAGAAACGAGCTCCAGAATGGTGTTCTTTTGTATCCTCCCAGGTGTCAGTTTATTTCCTGAGCATTGTTGGCTACTGTGTCACCCTGTTGCTCCCTGTGAAATAGGAAAAGAAACTGAAACATACAAAGGGTTTGATTTGGGTCAGTCACAAAGCAGTCCAGAGTCAATATCATAATGCCCAGGACTCTAAAATCTTCAACATCAATTAATGGAACAGAAAGACATTAATAAACTGTCAAAAAGAATACCACAGAGCACGTGCCCATAGATTTCAAAACCCTTGCCCAGGCCATGTCGAAGTTTTTGGTTTTTTTTTCTTTTTTTTTTTTTTTCTTTTTTTTAAAACCTTGGTCACTCTTTGAAATGTCGAAGTTAATAGATGTGGCAACTGATTTTGCAGCTAAGAGTGACTCACAGTCACCAGAGGTAAATTGAGGAGAAACAACAATGCCCTACAAGTCTGCTACTTTCTGAAAGTTCTGGAAAGCTCTGGGGTAGGCCTCTCTCCTCACCTCCACCCACTGGAGGACTTCCCTTCCAGGAAGGTCATGGGTCATGGTGTCCCAAGGAACTGTCTGGCACTATCACTGGAGTGAGGGGACAGGGCACATGCCATTCTGAGAAGGACCTTCACCATTCTAGAGGCACAGCACTCTCATCTCTCTCAACGATGACCTGCATGGGGTCATGTCCTTTCTTCCTGGGTGGAGACAAATTTTGACAGGACAATCATCTTTGCCCTCTTAGCAGTGGGGTGAGGCAGAGAAGTCTTCTGACTACCCTCCTTCTCATCAGGTATCCCTATGGGGCAAAGGTTGGGCAAATGTCACAGCTCAGGTGCTGGGGATAGTTCAGCTGCCAGGACTCTGGTGGGAAGCAAAGTCGAATAAGAGCTTAGCCACTGAACTCCTCAGAAAGATCTCAACTGCAGCAGAGGTCAGGAAGGGATGAAAGCCTAGGTAAAGAGACTGGGGCTCTGCTGGCTAGTTCTGCCCAGGTTACTATGTCTTGGAATTTCCTGTACCCTTGAAATCAGCCTCATTTGACAGAGATTATGCCTACTCTCAGGCCAAGTCTGTAAACATCCATGATGGCAGGTCCTGATTACAGTATTTCTAACACTAAGGGGGAGCCAATGAAGTCACAGCCAACTGTGAACTCAGCTAGGAAAATTATAAGGCTCGAAGAATGAAACACCAGGTGTGTAGGGCATGTGGACAGCAAGTAAAAATAAACAAACAAACAAGAAAGCAAATAAATAAAACAAAAAAGAGCTTTGTCTGGGTTCCTCTTGAGCAAAAATGATGCCCAGAATCTTGAAAGTTCTTGCATTTTGTCAAACAATTTACTCTAACTCCTCTTACCATTTTTTCTTCACCAGACATTATATATCTATTTATTTTTTTAATTATTTGTCTCTTCCACTAGAAGGTAAGCTCCATGAAGGCAGGAGCATGGAACTTGTTCATCAGAACATAGTTGGAATCATACAGTATGTAGACTTTTTAGATTTGCTTCTTTCACTTAGTACCATGCCTTTAAGTCCCCCCCATGTCTTTTCATGGCTTGATAGCTCATTTCTTCTAGCACTGAACAATATTCCATTACATCATGGTTTATTTATGCATTCACCTACTGAAGAACATCTTGGTGGCTTCCCAGTTTTAGCAAATATAAATAAAGCTTCTATAAACATGTGTATGCAGGTTTTTGTATGGACATAGGTAACTCCTTTGGGTAAATAGCAAAGAGCACAATTGCTAGATGATATGGTAAGAATGTTTCATTTTCATTTTCTCTTATTTATTTATTTTTATTGAGACAGGGTCTCACTCTGTCACCCAAGCTGGAGTGTAGTGGTGTGATCACAGCTCACTGCAGCCTTGAACCCCTGGGCTCAAGTGGTCCTCCTGCCTCAGCCTTCTGAGCAGCTGGGACTATGGGCGTGCTCCACCATACATACCCAGCTAATTTTTCTATTTTTTTTGTAGAGATGGGGTCTTGCTATGTTACTCAGGCTGGCCTTGAACTCCTGGCCTCAAGTGATCCTCCCACCTTTGCCTCCCAAAGTGTTAGGATTACAGGTGTGAGCCACTGCACCCACCCTAGATCCTACCTCTATTTAAAAAAAAAAAATTACTAGGTGACTCAAGGTCACCTAGATTTTTCTTCTGTGCACCTTTTGAGAGTTTTATGTATTTACATTTAGATCTATAATCAATTTTGAGTTAATATTTGTGAAGGATGTAAGATCTATGTCTAGATTCATTTTTTTATATGTGGATGTTCAGTTGTTCCACGACAATTTGTTGAAAAGACCATCTTTTTTCCATTGTATTGTCTTGCTCCTTTGTCAAAAATCTGTTGCTTATATTTATATGGGTCTATTTAGGGGCTCTCTATTCTGTTCTATTGATCTATTTGTCTATTCTTTCACCAATACCACACTGTCTTGATTAATGTAGCTTTATAGTAAGTCTTAAAGTTGAGGAGTGACAGTCCTCCAACTTTCTTCTTCTCCTTTATATTGTGTTGATTATTCTGAATCTTCTGCCTCATCATATAAACTTTAGAAACAATTTGCTGACGTTTACAAAGTAACCTGGTGGAATTTATTTTTATTTTTTAATTTTTGGGACAGGGTCTCACTATTTTGCCCAGGCTGGTCTTGAACTCCTGGCCTCAAGTGATCCTCCTGTCTTGGCCTCCCAAAGTTCTGGGATTAGAGGTGTGAGCCAATACGCCTGGCCTTTGCTGGGATTTTGATTGGGACTACATTGAATCTAGAGATCATGTGGGGAAGAACTGACATCTTGGCTATTTTGAGTCTTCCTATCCATGAACATGGAGTATCTTTCAATTTATTTAGTTCTTTGATTTCTTTCACCATAGTTTTGTAGTTTTCCTCATACCATTTTTTTTAATGTACAAGGGGCAAGAAGACCTATTTTCTATACGGTCTAGTATTTATTAGTACTTTGATCAGAGAAATCCAAAGGCTACCATATTGGAGATGATCTGGAATTCCAGGCTGTCTCTTAGACTGTAAGCTTCAAAATCTTGGCTTGTCATGTTGGACCAGGTTTGTCCAGGAGATAAACCTACAGCTGGAATAGCAAAGATGCTGAGAGAGGAACCCTGTCCTCCTATCTGGGTCTGTGAGTGAGAGTTACTGATGTAGACAGTAGAGGGAATAGATGGATATCTCATACTCATCAGGAAAACAGTTCTGTGATTTGGGCTGTGCCATAGTTATCAGAGTACACAGCAGGAACTAAGGACTCTAGCCTCTGCAACTGGGGATCTTGCATTTCACTTGTGGGACTTTCAGTGAAGATACAGGCTGAGGTGGAAGGGAGCTGTGGAAATCTAAAACCACAGGAAGAAAAGAATAAGAATTAGTGGATAATCTGAGTGAGGTGCGCATATTCTTAATGGCTGGAAGAATCTGGTTTGGTTGATTTGGTGATTGTTGTTGCAGCTGCTTCTTCAATTTGACTCACCTGTTCCTGAACCAAACCTGGATGCAGGAAGGGGGCAATTCATAGTCCATTCATAGAGAAGGAATTTGAGGAAACAAAACAAACAGGGAAACAGCTGGAGAGAACCTTTTCCAACATAGATTTGCACTTCTGTGCTGGGCATGGTGGCTCACACCTATAATCCTAGCACTCTGGGAGGCTGGAGTGGGGAGGATCGCTTGAAGTCAGGAGGTTGAGACCAGCCTGAGCCAGAGTGAGACCCCATCTCTACTGAAAATAGAAAAAATTAGCCGAGCGTGGTGGCATGCGCCTGTTGTCCCAGCTCCTTGGGAAGCTGAGGTAGGAGGATTGCTTGAGCCCAGGTGTTTGAGGTTCCTGCAAGCTAGGCTGATGCCACAGCACTCTAGCCCGGGCAACAGAGTGAGACTCTGTCTCAAAAAGAAAAAGAAAAAAAGATTTTCTTCTGGCCCTGTCCTGAATATGAACAATTCTCTGCCTATAAGTTCCAGACCCAGGGATACTTGAGAAGGACTGAATAAATAGGGAGATCATTTCCTGTGACTTCCTGCTATCGAGGCCTTATTTGCTTAAGATAGCTAAAGGTGGCTGTTTTTTCTTGCTCTTCTGTCTTGAAGAATCAAAATGAAATTTAAAAACTGCCATGGTACTTACTTTGTACCTCTTTTCATAGAGGAAAGTTTATATCTCCAATCTCCATTCCCCAAGCATATTTTGTACTTTCCTCTTATTATGCTATAATATCTATCAGCTAAGTCAATATAAATTATATTGTATACATAGAATGATAGATCATATACTTATCTATAATTTCTAATTTGTCACTGACCTAATAATTCTTCATATCAAGTCTTGTGCTTTTCCCATAATATTATTCATACTAGGCAGCCTTCTTTTGTGGGCAGTAGTGAGCTACCGAGAGTTTTAAAGTAGTGTGTGACACAATCATAGCCATGTGTTATATGCAGCACGAACTAGTCACTATTCTATGGTAGTTATCAACAGTGACATGGGCTCTGACCATTTCTCTCTGAAATTCTCTCTCCCTAACCCCGATCTCCTTTGGACTCCCAAAGCTATCCCCATAGTGCAGCACTCTATCTTTAGAGAAATACTATTTCTAGTCTACATTCTTGTCTTAACACAACTCCCCTTTCTTTCTCTGGCAGAAAATGAATGATACCGTACCTGGCCTAAGGCACAACACCAACAGTAAGTAATAATACCAGCGGTAATATACCAGAGTCTAAGTAGGAGGGCAATTTCCAGGGAACCCTGACTTTTTAGATTGGTCCCTATGAAGTCCAGGGTGTGGAGGAAACAAGGATCAGACATACCTAGATGTTAAAAAGAAAGAAAGTTGTCTCCCCCCACAACCACGCTTGACTAGCTTAAAAAAAAAAAAAAAAAAAAAAAAGAAAGAAAGCTAGTCTCAATGTAGAGCCATCTTTAGCCACGATTAACGGTACACTCCAAATGAAATCCCCTATTTTCTTCCTTAAAGAGTGCAATAGACTGAATATTTATGTCCCCCCCATTCATGTTAAATCCTGATCCCTAAAGTGATGATTTTTGGAAGTGGGGCTTTTGGGAGGTGATTAGGTCCTGAAGACTCAATGAGATTAGTGCCCTTATAAAAGAGACCCCAGAGAGATCCCTCACCCCAACCCCTATGTGAAGACAGTGAAAACATGGCTGCCTATGAACCAGGAAGTGGACCCTCACCAGACACCAAAGCTGACAGTGCTTTGATCTAGGACTTTCCAATCTCCAAAACTGTGAGAAATAAATTTCTGTTGTAAAAGCCACCCAATCTATGGTAGATTGTTATAGCAGCCAAATGGACTAAGCAAAGAGTAACCCCTGCAGTTGGTAAAGAAATAGACATTGCAGAGCGAAGCTGAAGGGGAACAGCATGTGCCCAGGCTTCTAGTCCACGCACCAAGCACTTCTGAGCCATGCCTAGATAAGCTGTCCATATCTGAAAACATCTAGTCCCATTCAGAACTTTCACACTGGACAGGCAGCCAGGACAGGAATGGAGACATCTGGTCACTGGCCAAGAAATTGTCCTGACCCCAAGACCAGCGGCCAACAAGGGAGCTGCTTAGTCCTCCTGCCAGGCAATCACAAGTGTCTTTCTTGTGATCCTGGGGCAGGACTTGGGGAGACAGGCATGGAAGGATTGACTGGGTGAATACAGAGGCCGCCTGGTTCTGGGCTGTCATGGTGAGGCTCTGGGCTGTCATGGTGAGGCTCCCACAGGCCCAGAAAAGATAGGGGCATGAGAGACAGGTCAGAGAGGTCAGAACATCTCCGAGACTAGGGCTGTGTGGGTCTGAGCAGGGAGTAAGAGCACACTGGCTCTTGTATTACATTTCTGGGCAATTCCTAGCTCCACCACTTATCGTCTGCTGTGACCATAGGCAAGTTATTTCACCTCTCCATATCTCATTTTCCTCATCCTTAAAATGGAATAGTGAAATACTCACTTCATAAGGTCACAGTGAGGATTAAATGATTCTTGTGAATTGGCTGGGAGTAACAATTCAATACCTGCTAACTATCCTTTTCCACCAACAGTCCCTTTGCCTGCTCCTGAGTGAAAGCACAAGTCTGTGCTTCCTGCTTTTTTTCCATCAAGAATTCCAAAATAACAACCTGACAAATTTGAAGAATCTCCAAAACGCCCCGCACGAGTTCTAGAGGCGTGGGCATGGGGACAGGATGGCCCACTGGTGCCGGCGGTGGGCGTCCCCTGCCGAGCGTACCCAATGGGGGCACCCGGTGCGCGCGCAGGCACGCTCGTCTGTGTCCCGGTGTCTGCAGATCCGGCCAGAGTTCAGTGCGGGCTGGGGGGAGCGTCGCGTAGCTGGTGGGCGGGGCAGAGCCATTGTTCGCCCGCGGACAGAGCCCCCGGCGCTCGCGGGACAGGGAGGCGGGGCTTCCCCCAGCCCCGGAGCTCACGACCCCCGGGGAGCCACGTCTGCCCTCCCGCGATCCTGGGGGAACGGGAATGCGCACAGGAGTTGTGAGGAGTGGGCGCCACCATGGCTGCCCCACTGTTTCCTGTGAAACTTCCCCAGTGCCCACCCATTCGCCCCGTGCCCCGGGCCATCCTGGGCTTTGAGCCACCCCCAGTCCCAGCCCCGGTCCGTTCCCTCTCACACAGGGAGAGCTCCCGAGCGCAGGCCCGGCGGCCCGGGGAAGAGAAGCAGAGGAGCAAGCGAGGGGAGGGGGAGCGAGGAGCTCGCGGCAGAGGGAACAGCAGATTGCGCCGAGCCAATGGCAACGGCAGGACGAGGTGGCACCAAATTCCCTTCGGCCAATGACGCGCCAGAGTTTACAGAAGCCTCATTAGCATTTCCCCAGGGGCAGGGGCAGGGGCAGGGGCAGCCGCGGCTTGGTTGGTGTCCGCAGCATCCCGGCGCCTGGGCTCCGGTCGCTGCACGCCTGGGCTTTCTGTCTCCTCCCCTCTCCCGCCCTCACCTCCACGCGGGGCTGCCTGGGCCAGTCAAGTCTGCGCACTTTGCCCCTTGCTGGCAGCGGATAAAAGGTGTCTGAGGAAATACGGGACACGGTCACCCACTGCCAGCTCTAGCCTTTAAATCCCCTGCTCGGGGAGATCCACGCACAGCGGGTCCGGCCCGGACATCCAGCCGGCGTGCACTGCGCAGAGCCACCGATCGCTGCGCACTAGCGGGCTCCGGAGCAGAAGTCCATCCCTCTGTTCCCGCGGTGCCGAACTCCGCTCGGCAGCCTCAGTCCTGGGAAAGTGATCCCGGCATCCTAGATCCAAGATGCCGGCCCACTTGCTGCAAGAGGAGGTGAGCTTCCAAGCGATGGCCCCTGCACCGCGGGTTCGCTGGCGCGGGTTGGGCTTCTAGGTGACTGGCTGGGGAGAGAGTTGAGAGCTTCGGGAAGGACTTGGCCATCTTTTTTGAGTTGTACTGCCTTCAGTTGGTGAGAATGTGGATCGCAGTTGGGGGACTTGATTCCCCAACTTTTGTTTCTTAAGCTTTACAGTAAGGAGAAATGTGGCGGTGCCAGAACCTTTCCGAATGTGTGCGGGTTTTCCTTTGTGTCCGTAAGGCTGCGAGTGTTTCACCCTCCTTCCTACCGCCCCTTCTCCTTAGGTTTGCCCCCCCACCCCCAGTCTATCTGCGCAGTCTGGGGACTTCTCCCTCTTCCATCTAGGGGTCCACCCTACCCTCAGTGAATCAGGGCATTGGAGCAGGGTCTGTGCCTGTACTGTCCACCCTTCCCCCGGCTTGATTAGAGAGTGAAGTGGCTCCTGTCGCTTCCACGTGTCTCCTCTCTCCTGACTCTCCACTTCCTCCCCCTCCCAGATCTCTAGCTCCTACACCACCACCACCACCATCACAGCGCCTCCCTCCAGGGTCTTGCAGAATGGAGGAGGCAAGTTGGAGAAGCCCCTCTACTTGGAAGAAGACATCCGCCCTGATATGAAAGATGATATTTTTGACCCAACCTACCAGGATGAGGAGGGTCCAAGACCCAAGCTTGAATATGTCTGGAGAAACATCATCCTTATGTTTCTTTTACACCTGGGAGCCCTGTATGGGATCGTATTGATTCCCACCTGCAAGTTGTACACCTGGCTGTGGGGTAAGCAGACTCCTTGCCCTCCCAACGCCGTACCCCAGGTTTCTCACTGCTCTCTCAATAAGGTAGGATCTTACATGGAGCATCTGCCCCTCCCAGCCATTTCTCTTTGGTAGCCTGAGAGGCTGACAGCAAGGATAGAGTGTAGGGGCACTGGGATGTGCGGGAATGTTGCTCTGGGGTTTGAGGAGGGAGCCCTGGGACTATGTGCTATGGGCTTCAAAGTGTAGATCTGTGCCTGAGACTCAGCTTTCCCCAAAGGAGCTCTTCCATTTGAGTCATTTGCTTGGCTGTCTGTCCCAGCCCTGCCAAAGAATCAAGCCTCCTACCTAGGGGGCATGGGAACATGGCTCTAGACCAGGGGCTTAATAGGGTATATGTTGAGCCCTCACGAGTTAGAGCAAGGGGCAATTGGTCAGGAAGAGTTAATTGAAAAGGGAGGAACACAGGTGGTTATCCACAAAGCTACTTGGCTAGCCCAGGCTTCTTTGCTGCAAAGGAAGATGAAGAAGGCTCCTGTATAACCCAGGTTACACAGATGTGTTGCTCTATTACTCCATGTAGGTCTCCAGGGTATGCTCATGCCAGTCAACAAAATGATCTTAGAATGAAATAAGGTTGAAAAAGGGTTTCATGTTCCATTCCCATCCAGCCTGCTTCAGTCCCCTCTCCTGATAACATAAAGTGCCAAGGACCCAGCACCCTCTAACAGCAGCCCTCTCTGGCTTCTACCCACCCCTCCTTGCCAGAAAAGAGAGCCCTGAGCAGCTCTGGCCTTGAGGCTGCTGTAATGAGGGAGACAGTCCCATTAGTCCCTGACCTTCCCTGAGCTCAGCTCTTTCAGGGATCCATCTGTGTGGGCTGATAGCAGGGCCCTGCCCCCACCCCCATGCACACATGTGCTCTGCAGGCATTTTCACCTCTGCCACTGTAGCCTGCATTGGGAGGGGACAGCAGGGAGCTCTGCAGATCCAGGGGCCCCACATTGCTCCTCTCTGAGGGGTGGAGAGCCAGGACTCTCTCTCCAGAAAACAAACTGAGGATTTACAGAGCAATCTTGTGTGTGGGCTACACCCTTGGCAGGTAGTTATGCGGAGGGGCTGGTAGGCCGAGTTTTAGCTATTTCCCTCAGGCCCTCTTGGATCTTCTAAAGGGGAGACCTGACCTTTCTCTTGGGAAATCCTTCAGGTGTCACAGTGACATGCAACTGAGAAGAGCCCTTCCTAGGAATCCATTTTTCCAAGTACCAGCTAGGAGCAACAGTTTTACTTTCTTAGGATTAGGAAGGTCACATTCCTTAGGCTGCTTGTGTGTCATAGCTGTGGCAGAGGCAGACAGTGAGAGCAGGCCAGTGTGGGAAGTCAGTTCATCTGCAGATAAGGAAGGGCTCCTATATTTGTAAGGAGAGGAGGACATCTAATCTCTAGCCCCTCTGAAAACCCAGCAGAACTTCAGTTGCAGCATGAGAAATTAAGAGCAAGGGTGGGATTCCCCAGAAAACTGCGAACCCCTCTACATTCCCTCCCCCCATGGTCGGGAGTCTTTACAAGTTGTTTTGTCCCCTGCAAGCCCCTTCCAGTGCCAGCACTCCCTGTAGGTTTCCTTAAGTCCAGAGTTGGACCAGACTGCCTCTGCTTGGTAACCCTTGGCTTGGCTACTAGTGCAAGCAGCAGAATGCTATCCCAAAGCTAAGTCTGTGCATGCTACGTTTTGATGCCCTGCCCATGGGTGTGTGCTGTGCCTTTGGACAGAGAAACGTGGCACACAGAGACTGGATGGTGACTTACTTTACTTCTGGCCCTGGGCCTTTTGGTGGATGGCTTGGCTGATGGAATGACTATCTTGATAGAGGGATGTCACAACTCTTCTGTCTTATGGAACAAGGAGGCTGGGGAGAAGGAAGGTCAGAGGTCTCAACTTGGGCATTTTCTCTTGCCACCTTCAAAGTTTAGGGGCTTGACTTCCTTTTCTTGTTTTAATCCCTAAGAACAAAGTTAAATTAACAACTGGATGTGAGTCCAGCATTTCTTGACTCTGAGCAATTTTGAGAGCCTCCTATCTTTCATTGTGGAGTCTCTCAGAAAAGCCCTTGAGGTATGCCTGAACAGAAATCTCTGGCAGCACTGAGGGCCAAAGGGCAAAAACCCTTTGAGTCTCTTAGGGCTAAAGCTAAGAGATGTTAGGTAACCATCAATTTGGGTAATCTTCTCCTGGGGAACAGAGTGAGAATGAATCTCCAATTGACTTAAGCCCTTCTATTTGACTTTGACGTATTTACAGATAAGGCAGGAGAATGCCTGGGTTCTTTTCCTAATTTCCCTGTTAATATGGGCTCTTACATACTTTCTGAGTCAACTTGCCCCAGGGTATTCTATGGCATGAAATAACCCCAGAAGCTTCCTTGGTTCTTACCTGAGTGCTTCTACTTTCGTGCCCAAAGCCATTTTTCTTCCTCCTTGGTGATTGGAGGGCTCTGTCCCAACTGTGTTTTTCCAGGTAAGATACAGGCAGATACTGTATCTGGGAAGATATCAATCACCACCTGGCTTGAGTCCTGCAGGTTACCTGGAGCCTTAATTCCTATTCTGAGTGGATAGAACTTTCATTTCCTTGGGACAGACTCTGGCTCTGTGGCTCCCCTGGAGATCCTGTAGGAGGAACAGATAGGGTGAAGGAGGTAGGGGAGGGGAAAGGAGGAGGCTGTTTAGGAAACTGCTGTCTATGGCTGCAAAAGAACACAGGACAATTTGTACAATGTGTGGTGTCTCCAACTGCAACTAAGTTCTCTGGCCACTGAGGATCCATTGTTTCTAGCTGTTTCCCTAGGAATGAAACATTGTTAACAATTTCTACCAAGGCCTCAGCCCCTGCCTGCTATAGCTACAGGACAGAGGAAGAGATGGGTACACCAAGCTTCCCAGTTAGAGATTATATCTGGCACCTCCTGAGCCTGCAGGGATTCAAGAAAGTGAGGCAGGAAAATGTTGGGGTGCTCCACTGATAGCTTTGAGTATATCCCACCATTGTCTAAAATTAGCATTTCCTAGTGAGATTATGGGCTGAGAGACATAGGAACTGTGCATATATGTTGGGGAGGTGGAAGATATAACTAGGACATTAACTGCTTACTGACAGAAAACCTAACTTCAAACCATGGCTCCATTTCTTACTGGCCATGTGACCTAGCCAAGATAAATGCTTAACCTCTCTTAGCATCTATTTCTTCAACTGCAAAGTTAGGTTATTAATACCACCTGCCCCATTTAAAGTATCCAGTGAATTCAAGAATATTAAAATCATTAGTAAAGCTTAAGACACTGTGCAAATATGACTTATGTGCAGGGCTGATTTTTCCCTTATATGGTTGTACTGCTGCCTAAAATATCAAAATGCTTTTGTACCAGTTAGTAAAGAACCACAACTCTGAGTCCCCTCTACAACTCAGGGCTCCTCGAATTGGTCAGTGCCCAGATGTTATTGGCTGTTATCCTGAGCTCTGGAAGAGTAGTCTGTAGCTCTTAAAACCTTAGGGAAGTTTAGCTAACGGTCAAAGGTAACAGGTCCTGAGAAAACACCCCCGAAGACTGAGAATGACAAGTGGCTGGCTGAATGGTAAGAGCCTTAGTCTCTCTCCTCCTTTTCTGACTCGTTAGTTCATGCGGCTCCTTAACTTATCTCAATTCCTAGGTTAAGAGGCTGGGAGGTAATGGTATTTTTCAAGTGGTAAAATCTAGGAGACCAAGATATCCCTAGAGTTCAGGGTAAAGCAGATCCTCACCTCAAACCTCTAGAAGACACAGCCGCTGGCATCAGGAGACTGCTCGACATGCTTCCCCAGAGGGCGTTCACACTGGTTTGTGACTCCCCTGCTGTCTTCTCCTGGCAGGAATATTCTACTATTTCATCAGTGCTCTGGGCATAACAGCAGGAGCCCATCGCCTGTGGAGCCACCGAACTTACAAAGCCCGCCTGCCCCTGCGTCTCTTCCTGATCATTGCCAACACCATGGCATTCCAGGTAAGAAGCTCTGCTTGGCTCGTTTTTCTCCACCCTGTGGATGATCTGGGGGCAAAAGGAGGGGATCAGTGCTCAGAGAGGAGCCACACCTGCACAGCCACTTCACTGTGCTCTCTCCGTGGTCACCTCAAGTGCAGGCTCAGTCCTTAAGTCCATAAAGCTGAGGAGACTTCTGGAAAAGGGAAATGACGAGTAAATAGGAAATAGTCATGATATGCAGGATTATTTTTGATCCTAAGGTCCCTGTGTTATCACAGCGTCTGGCTGTTGTCCATCATAAGGAGCGATGGCACATAAGTCAGGGACTGACCCTGCTTTTCTGGGCAGACTTTGGACAATAAATTCACTATTTAAGGTGAATATCTCAGGACTCCACCACAATGGGAGTGAAGTTGATGTTTTACAGACTCATGAATTCTGTTGTTTTTAGATAATAAGAACAAACTCTTTCATAGCACTGACTAGTTGCCTGGCACAATACTAAGCACTTGATATAGTTTAATTCATTAAATCCTCACAACAATCTTAGGAGGTTGGTACTATTATTATCCCCATTTTATAGATTAGGAAATTGAGTCACTGAGAGGTTAGATAGACCAGCCCAACATTGTGGTCCTATCTGGGGCTGCCATGCTGGCAAAATCAAGTACTGAGATTTGTTGAGGCAAAAAAGTTATAGTGGAGAAAGAATGAAGGGATTTGGGGAAAGGGAACTCTCACAGCTATTAAACTGTTGCAAGGCAAAGGATAGCATGTGAGGTGAGGCTTAGCTTGGAGCAAGAGGAAGAAAGGAAACCAAATTAGTCATATTAGGCAATATAATATCCCAGGTACTTCCCATATTTGCATAATCTGTGCCATAGTCATTTATGCCTTGAAGCCTCCTGATGTTGTCCCTGTGGGGAAAGAGGAAGAGAAATATTGGTATATTCATTAAGGGATGGAAAGAGTCACAGAGAAGCACAGGGGTCATTTGGAAATATGGCCCTGACCATGAGTTACATGCCTGGCCTTGTGGCATTGTGTGAGCTGTCTCATGCCAAGGCATCAGGATGGAGCTCCCACAGCCTATCCACTGACCAGGACTCTAGGACACAGGGCTGCCTGCCTGATAGTCTCCGTGCCCCAGATCGGGCACCCTGTAAAGACCTTTTCCAACATCCCTTGCTTGAAGAGTTGCAATGTTCTTGGGTAATGACACTATCTGAGCTCCATGTGGTTTACCTGCATTCCACTCACCACATAACAAGCAGCAGCAGTCTGTTCATGTGGCCCTGGAACTTGAAGTTGCTTTTCTACTCAAGCTTTAGTGGCAAGCTAGGAGAAGAGGGGAGGCAACTCCTTTGGATTCCTGGGTATTTCGTGAGGTTGAGCAGAAAGCTATGGGCTCTTGAAGACATTCTAATTCTTTGGGAATTCTCCTGAGAGGGTGTCTCTCCTCAGGCCTTCATTCCTCTTCTCTGTCCCTCCAGAATGATGTTTATGAATGGGCCCGCGATCACCGAGCCCACCACAAGTTTTCAGAAACAGATGCTGATCCTCATAATTCCCGACGTGGCTTTTTCTTCTCTCACGTGGGTTGGCTGCTTGTTCGCAAACATCCAGCCGTCATGAAGAAGGGCGGTACGCTGGACTTGTCTGACCTAAAAGCTGAGAAATTGGTGATGTTCCAGAGGAGGTAAGTGAACCGATGATGGAGTTGGGGATATGGTCCTGGGACCTGGTGTCTGAGAACTCCTTTTTATCTCTTACGACTTATAAAATATAAGCTGAGAAATTTATTGGGTTTGCATGTTTAAAATCATAATTTAAAACCCCAATTTTTAACATCCCACCTGCTCACAGTCATAGACTATTGCCCTGTTTCCTTCTCTCTGAGCTATCCTAGTTAAGCCAATTAAATTCAACAAATATTTATTGACCTGGGACAGTCATGGATACAAAGATGAATGGAGCCTAGTTCTTACCTTCAAGGAGTTTGTAGCCTAGTCAGGGGTGGAGGTTATAAGCCAAGTACCCAAATAACCCTGATACAAGGCAGAATATTTTCTATTCAAGGGGGAGGGAGATTGCTCAGTGGGGAGTGCTCAGTGTTTATGAAAAAGGTGGCACTGGAATTCACCAATGGATAGAGATTTTCACAAGTATGTGTGGGGAGGGACAGTGCAAACAGAAAGAACAGAATGAGCTAAAGCATAAAGCATGTTCCAGGAAAAGAGTCATTTTGCTTGAAGTATAGGGTGGGGGAGGAAGTGAGACTGGAAAGAGAGACTGATGCTGTTCTTGTAGAGTCCTAAAAGCAGATTTAGGATTTAATTCAATAGCCAATAGGAAACCATTATGAGCCGGGTGCGGTGGCTCACGCCTGTAATCCTAGCATTCTGGGAGGACGAAGCAGGAGGATCGCTCAAGGTCAGGAGTTTGAGACCAGCCTAAGCAAGAGGCCCCATCTCTACTAAAAAAAATGAAAGAAAGAAATTAGTTGGACAACTAAAAAATATATATAGATAAAAAAATTAGCCAGGCATGGTGGCACATGCCTGTAGTTCCAGCTACTCGGGAGGCTGAGGCAGAAGGATTGCTTTAAGCCCAGGAGTTTGAGGTTGCTGTGAGCTAGGCTGACACCAGGGCACTCACTCTAGCCCAGGCAACAGAGTGAGACTCTAGCTCCAAAAAAAAAAGGAAACCATTATGTTTTTTGAGCAGCAATGTGGCAAAGATAGAGGTATGCTTTAAAAAGGCTGTTCTCCCTACAGGTGAAAGAAACGATTGAGCCAAAGAGATGAGAAGCAGGGACACAGGTTAGGAGGTAATGAGGATCCATGCTAGGGGAGAAGTTGTAGGAATGGAAAGGAGCAAGATACAGGGAAGGAATATCAGTTACCAAAAAGTCAAGACTTGAGTGCTGAAGGGACGTAGGGAATCACTCCCTTGGAATGTCAATGGCCTGGTCTGCATTGAGATTGAAGATTCAGAAGGGGCCTCTGGAGGGACAGAGACCTACCAGTAATCAAGGACACTCAGTGTGCCTCTCTGCAGGAAAAGAGGAGGAAAGAATTAGAGAGTGGTGAGCAGGAAATGGAGGCATAACACTAAACATAGACTGCACAAGAGTGCTGATGAGAAAGAGAAAGGAGCCCCTAAGCAGAATGGAAAAACAGCCTGGGCTGGAGAACTCTCTTTGTTTGTAATTTGGACCTCATCTATGTTACCAACGGCATTATGCACTCACTAGTAAAAAACAGGGATGGCCTTAGAGGTAGGAGCCAAGCATTCAGTCCTTGTTCCACTGGTGCCCAGTGGTGTGATTCTAGAAAAGTCACTTAATCCTTTCCCATTGCCTCACCTAAAAAGTGAGATAATAACATGACATCATCAAAAGATTTCCCACCCCATTCCCTCCTGCTGTTTTCTGCCATGCTGTACTCAGAACAGAGGGGAATAGAGACAGCCCAACCTAACGTGAGTGGAAGCACAGGTAGGTGTGAGAGCCCTCTGTCCACTGACTCAGTGTCTGGCGCTCCCGTGCAGGTACTACAAGCCGGCCGTTGTATTCATGTGCTTCATCCTGCCCACATGGGTGCCCTGGTATTTCTGGGGTGAAACCTTTCTGCACAGCACTTTTGTTGCCACGTTCCTGCGTTACGCTGCAGTACTCAATGCCACCTGGCTGGTGAACAGCGCCGCGCACCTCTACGGATATCGCCCTTATGACAAGAACATTAATCCCCGGGAAAATATCCTGGTGTCCCTGGGAGCTGTGGGTAAGTCATCTGTCTATGGCAGGACCACATCTAGTGATCTGGTGACTAGGGTACAAGGCTAAGAGCCAGAAAAACCAGAGTAACCTGTTTTTATGATCACTTTGCATCTCAGTTTTTCCACTATAAAACTAGGGGCAATATATTGGAAAACCTTTGTATGAGAGTCAGGCAACAAGTTTTGGGGAAAAAATAACACTGCTTTTAATTCCCACTTCCAAAACAATCTCCAAAGGCTGTATATGACGAGTCGCTCTGACTTTTCCTTTTCCCAGTCACCTGAGCTGCACTGCTGTCTTGCTTGGGGAGTAAAATGAATAAATAGAGCAATAGGATCATCTGAGTGGCCAGCAATCCTAGTGTGCTACATAAAATGTAGAATAAATAATTGTAATTTAATTTAATAAACTTAAGTATGCCACACTAATTTTTATCTCCCCACTATATTCAGGCATGCCATACTCTTAAGTGTGTGCCATGCCTCACCATTTGGGGATGTCAATATGTAGAGCACCAAAGCCACTGGTGTTGGTGGCCATTTGCCACTACCTACCACCTTGCCTCCTCTTGTCCTTTAGTTTTATCTCTTCTACTTCTATTCTGTGCTAGGAACACCCCCTCCCCCAACATAGTTTAGGGAATAGCCTGATAAAGTAATTAGTTTGATCACAAGTTCCTGCTCACTGATCTAATGTTGACTATTCCTGAATTTATTTCTCTCTATAATTCCAGCCCCAATTACCAGAGTCTAAGACAACAGTGTTCTACCATCTGTTCTCTTTTTTTTTCCTGTCCCTCTTTCCAACTGAATATAAACTTTGACAATAGCCTCAAATAGCTTTATTTTAAGTGGACCCAGTGGCCTGTACTCTGCACCCATGTTCAGTGCTAGTGGTCATCCCCTAACACCTGGCAACCACACTATTCCACACGTCTATGCGTATCATTGCCTAACATTCTTTTTTCCTCCTTAAAATCTTCGTTTATATTCTCAACCCTGACAATCTTTACTATCTTTATGAAAAGCATTTTTCCCTCTCTTTTTAACTTTTGTGCATCTCCCCGCTCCTTTCAGGCACCTTCTACCATTGTGCATGTTCTTACTTTGACTCATGATTGAAAGAAATCACATGCACTGTGTAAATCTGAGATTTTCACAGCAATGGAGTTTTCTGGCATGAGATGTGTCCTGGATCTTTAGTGGGCTTCCCAACTCTAGCCTCTTTATGGCCATCCATTCAGAGTGGCTGCCAGTACCTGACTTGTCCTAGTTATCTTCCACTCCTCCGTGCTTGCTGCCTTCCTCCCTTATCGCCTTGCCCTTTGTTCTCCTGCTCTGTTTCCTGCCACTCTAATCATTTCACTTCTTGAATTACCTCCCCCATAGTCACAAGCTCATCTTCTCTCTGCCAAAGCTCACCTTCTCCCTGAGCCTTTCTTGGGCTGTCCCTTGCTGCTCCAGTTGCAAAGTCTTGTCCTCTTTCTACCCATTGACCCTCCTCTTTTTTTTCCCTCCGCATCTATGCATGTATCTGATGCCACTTTAAATCTGGTAAATATAGGTTTGGCTAGTGCTTACACAGAGCCTAGCTGCA
Source organism: Microcebus murinus (assembly GCF_040939455.1). Lineage (NCBI taxonomy): Eukaryota > Metazoa > Chordata > Mammalia > Primates > Cheirogaleidae > Microcebus > Microcebus murinus. The sequence goes on along the minus strand of NC_134117.1, from coordinate 25,970,668 downwards.
AAACCATTTGTGAAATTAATAGTCCTTCATCAGTGCCTTTTGCCTTGGTGTTTTCCCACCCTCCTACTCAGTTCGCACCTAGGATGATGAAGTGTCACAGAGATGGGGGACATAACCTTGAAGTGTCCTGGATGGTGTCATTTACTCTGCAGGACTTCCTTCACTTGCTTGTCATTAATATCATTACTACCCTATCTGGGGTTATTTTTATCTACAAAGGGACCAACAAGCTCTTTTATTAGTATTCTTTATTCCAGCCTGATTTGGGTCAGTATTTTTGTTGGATGTCATTCAGAAAGGCGAGTCCAGCCAAGAGTTGGCAAACTCTCTATCTGTAGAGTTTCCAAAGCTTTACACATTACAGAAATTGTCCTGAATCCAGAATTTCTTTGTTTTCTTCTCTCCAGCAAAGTGAAGTGCTCATCCCCAGAGTCCTCAGAATCTTGGAGGTTAGAGGGAATATCTAAGCATTTTGATCCTTTTCCTTCAGAAAGCTTCTGTTTTATGAGCACTGCCCCCACACCAGGGTCAAAGCTCAAAGAATTAGAAGGCAGAGCAGCCCATTCTGAACTACAGTGGCCGGAGACATTCTGGCCCCTGGGCTAAGCCTCTTTTCTTTTGAATTTTGGCTGCTGCACCCATTCTGTAGAAACCTCCTACCCCTAGAGGTAGAACATTTGGCATTCTGGACTCTCCCCTCCCTGCCCAAACACATGCAAATACATGCAGAGCCTTAAGAGTCTAGGGATAATATTTGGGCATGCTCTAAAACCCATTCCCAACAGTAGCAGCTTCCTGCTAATCATTATATCCTTTGAGAGAAACTGTCAGGTTTCCTTCCACAAGGCTCCCAGAAGCAATGGGTGACCAGGGTCTCTCCTAGTTATTTCTTTTTTTTTTTTTTTTTTGATACAGAGTCTTGCTTTATTGCCCAGGCTAGAATGAGTGCTGTGCCGTCAGCCTAGCTCACAGCAACCTGAAAATCCTGGGCTCAAGCAATCCTGCTGCCTCAGCCTCCCGAGTAGCTGGGTCTGCAGGCATGTACCACCATGCCCGGCTAATTTTTTCTATATATATTAGTTGGCCAATTAATTTCTTTCTATTTTATAGTAGAGACAGGGTCTCGCTCTTGCTCAGGCTGGTTTCCAACTCCTGACCTGGAGCAATCCGCCCGCCTTGGCCTCCCAGAGTGCTAGGATTACAGGCATGAGCCACCGCGCCCGGCCTCCTAGTCATTTCTTAAGATGCCTCTGAGGAGATCTATTTGGTTCAGAGTGAAAGAGATTTGATTCATCCATTCAGTCAATAGCATCAAGTTTCTCCTAGGTTTGACGTGCCCTGCTAAGAAACCAGTGTGCATAGATTAGGAAGACAGCAATCACTGTTGCTCACAACTCTCTCCTTGCTTTTGTTCCAGGCGAGGGCTTCCACAACTACCACCACACCTTCCCCTATGACTACTCTGCAAGCGAGTATCGCTGGCACATCAACATAACCACCTTCTTCATCGACTGCATGGCTGCCCTCGGCCTGGCCTATGACCGCAAGAAAGTATCCAAGGCCGCCGTCTTGGCCAGGATTAAAAGAACTGGAGATGAAAGCAGCAAGAGTGGCTGAGTTTTGGGTCCCTCCGGTTCCTTTTCCAAAAGCCAGCTGGGCAGAGGTTTAATGTTCTGTTTATTAACTACTGAATAATGCTACCAGGATGCTAAAGATGATGATGTTAACCCATTCCAGTACAGTATTCTTTTAAATGCAAAAGTATTGAAAGCCAACAACTCTGCCTTTACGATGCTAAGCTGATATTCTTATTTCTTCTCTTATATTCTCTCTCCTCTAGTCCCATTGTCCTCTTTGCTTTGTTCTTATCATCTTCCTTTCTCTTCTCCCTCATTGGCTCCCAGGCAAGCAGCTGGTCAGTCATTGGTCAGTGTCCAGCTTCCAAAGCTTAGACAACCTTTCCATAGTCTTAAACTAATGGTCTCTGCCCCAGATAATTCTCTTTCCTTGAGCTGTTGTAAGCTTTAAGGTAGGTAGCTCAAGCTAGAGACACAACAAAATCTTCTGGGCAGTTCTCTGTTCGTTATCTTCAGCCCAGGCTTTTGCTAGATGGAATGGAAAAAGAACTTCATTTGGCACAAGGCTTCTAAAGCAGGTGAATTGTCAAGGGAGACAGTTAGCATGCACAGTATGAACGACGGGGTCGAGGTGGGAAAACAAGGCAAGAGGAAGCTTGCCATTAGACGTGCCATTGACCGTCTAGCGAGGTCTCCAAGCCCCACCATGCAGCATGCTTCCTTTCTCTCCTGACTGAGCAGGGAATGGTGTGGAGCTTGGCAATGCTAAAACACAAGAACAAATCTCAATGTCTCGATATAGTTTAGGCTGAGGGTAAAGATGAAGCATTTAGTTTCTCTGTTGGGAAGGATTTTTTTTTCTTTAATCACAAGGAGATTTCTTGGTTGTCATATCAAGAAGTCTTGAGGTTGGGTGTTTCCACAATTGGTGAACACAGCAGCTTGTAGAATTTGAGGATTCCATGAGCTGCTCATCACAATTCTTGCATCTTTCTACTCTGCCAGCTTCAGGATATGGGTTGCTCCCCTCATAGTAATAAGAGATTGTGGCATTTCCAAACATCCAAAAAAGGAAGGATTTTTCAGAGGTGGAGTTGAGCCAAACATAGACATATATGTATCTGAATACTTTGCTTAGAACATTAAAATATTTCACTTAAGAGTATTTCCCTTTGAAAGAGGGATGTTTGAAGGAACTCTGAGGGAGAGGAGGAATTAGCTGGGTTGCTATTAATGCCCCCCCCCGCCCCCCACCCCCACTGCTGGACAGGGGATAGATAGGTTGAGGGCAAGTCTGTAGGCAGTTCCTAAGAGGTAACTTTACAAAGGAAGGGCTCTGAGAACAACATGTCACCGGGGATCCAGGAGGTTACTGAGTAAGTTATTGGGTGTCTTAATAAAACAAGCTAGATGTTAGGTTCATTCATTAGTTCCAATTTCTCCTTGGAATGAATAAAAACTAGAAGGCTTCTCCCCACAACGTTGTGCCCTTCTGTTCCTCTGTTAACATTTAGTCTAAAGCATAGGGCTGCCTGGGGGGGGCGAGGTTAGGAATCTCTTCACTACCCTGATTCTTAATGCCAGTCTATCCCATCTGTCCCTTTTCTCCTACCAGTTCTCTCTCCTGTGACATTTTCTTCTTTCTCTGGACAGGCAGCCTCCTTCATGTGAATTTCAGAGGCAGTGACAACTTGCTGTCCAGACAGCTCCCTCTCCTGCAGACAGAATGCTCAGGGTCACTGAACCACTGCTTCTCTTTAGAAAGTAGAGATAGCTCCCACTTTCATGTGGCCTCCAGAGTGTCTCCACCTAACCCCTGTGCTCCCCTACCACAGTGATGGCTCAAGACAAGGCTGGCAAAAGCCTCTCAGCAACATCCCTGACTCAGAGAGGCCCTCTCATGAGGCATGGCCAAGCCAAATGCTTGTGTTGTGCCAGTTAGCTAGCCGTGGAGCAAAGAGGGTTTGTTTTCAGTTCCCTCTGTCTGGGTCAGAACCAGAGAGCACGCTAAATACTCCCTGCTTGCTCAGTAAGGCTGCCCCCCCTGAGTCAGTGCTCCCAGCAGACAGTATAATGCTTGTGGAAGTAAGAGAAAACCTAGTCCTCCCTGGGAAGCACAAGAAACAAGGGCAAGTACCCAAGTGCCTCACTTCGAAAGGAGGCCCTGTTCCCTGGAGTCAGGGTATGTTGCAAAGCTTTGGCCAAGACTTGGGATCTGAGATGCCATGTACTTTGCTGAATAATCTCTGTTCAGCAAACTAACCAGCATTCCCTACAACACAGCCTAGGGCAGACAATAGTATAGAAGAAGTATGGAAAAAAACAGAACATCCGTGTTTTGAGAAACTTGGACAAGCCTTGTCCTTGTACCTCAGTCTGGCTTTGCTCTAATGAGATTGGAAATGTACAATACCAGATGCTCTGCCCACTGTTGAGCCCCAGTGGTAGAAGGGAGGAGGGCCTTTCTTCCCATGTTGATTGAATAGAGGCTACAGGGGTTAGCCTGGGCTAAAGGCATCCTGTCTTTTGAGCTGTTCATCTCAGTAGGAAAGAATCTAATGGCAGATCACTGTAGTTTAGATCTGCTGACCTGTGCGCCTACCCCTTGGAAATGTCTGTTGGGTACTTTTGATTCCACAGGTCATCAGGTGCCTGCTTGATAATATATGAACAATAAAAACAGCTTTCACTTCCTTCTATTGTAATCGTGTTCCCTGGATCTGATCCATACCATGACCCCACACAAGGCTGGGTGGAGACCTCAGGCAGAGGGCCTCAGTGTGTGGGGGGGTGTGTAGGTGGGGGTGTGTCTGCTGGGTAAGGAACACTATTTCCAACATTCAGAAGCTCATTCAAGTGATGCATTAATGGGAAACTCAGATCTGATCAAGAGTCTGAATTTCTAAGTCCTTCCTTGCTTTGGGTGTGCTGACAACTTATTTGGGTGCCTTACATCTTTTCTAATCAGTGTTGCATATGAGCCGCCCTCACTCCCTCTGTGGAGTCCCTTTGCACCTGAGAGCCAGGTGCAAACCAGAAGTGGCTGGTAGAAAGGGGTCTCGCTAGAGAACTATCAGTAGAGCGATTTGCAGGATTCCCTTCTGGGCTTCATTTTGAAAACTTTACTTAGGGCTGCTTTTATTAAGTGCCCACATTTGATGGAGGGTGGAAGTAATTTGAATGTATTTGGTTTATATATTTCTTTTTAGATTAAAAGATGGTTGTAGCATTTAAATGGAAAATTTTCTCCTTGGTTTGCTAGTATTTTTAGTGTATTCTCTGTAAGTGTAGCTCAAATGGGTCAGCGTGAAAGGTTAAGAAAGCAAGGTGGCAAATGTCACGCTGGTGGTTAAGGCCAGGGCCTCTCCTACCACTGTGCCACTGACTTGCTATGTGACCCTGGGCAAGTCACTTAACTATAATGTGCCTCAGTTTTCCTTCTGTTAAAATGGGAATAATAATACTGACCTACCTCAAAGGGCAGTTTTGAGGCGTGACTAATGCTTTTTATAAAGCATTTTGCGATCTTTCAGCAGACGTGTAATAGCAGTGTCCACCATGAACTTGATGTGTCCATGTGTCCTGGATGCTATCATTAGTCTATGCAGTTCTCTGAGAGACTGAATGAATCTATTGGATAAGTGGTGGATAACTAGCCAGACAATTTGAGAACGCATAAACTCATTGCCATGGAAACATACACAGGATACCTTTTCCTTGATTGAGTGGGATTTTTTCCCTTTTTATGTGGGATAGTAGTTATTTGTGACCTGAGAATAATTTTGGAATAATTTCTATTAATATCAACTCTGAAGCTAGTTGTACTGATCTGAGATTGTATTTGTTCATAATAAAAGTGAAGTGAATCTGACAGCACTGGGTCTGGGAGTTTTTTCACTGACACAGTCTCCCGGGATTTACTTCTATGGTCCACCCTACCTCTGCTCTGTACCTTTAAGAGTATAAACAAAGTAGAAGTTACAATGGTTGACTCATCCCCAGTAACCCGCCCTGCCCTTCCTAAGGGTAACTTTAGGTTAAATGCTGGACAGCAGGAAGCCAAGAGTCTGCCATTAAAGCAAACACATTACCACCAGCCAGCACCTTGGCCTTGGAGAAGTGCCAAGTCTCTCATGTTTCACGTGATCAGTCATATGCACCCAAGACAGACACTGGGAGAGGAAAAGAGCAGCAGGAGAAGCACTCCCTGGGAAGGCAGATCCTTACCTTGCAACCCCGCTGGGCAGTTCAGCTCATTCCTGCTTCTGCAATATAGTTGTCTGCAGGAAATAAAAAGCTTTCTGAGAATGCTGATGCACAACAGTAGGAAGAAAGGCAAACCTTGTTCCTAGAGCAGAGAGGGCTTCAAGATTACGGGGTGATTTTTTTGTTCTGGCTTGTTCTTTACTTTTACTTTTTACTACTTTATCTGAGAATCCTCTTGTGGAAAAGAGAGGGCAGACTTTACATTCCAGCAGGAGCCACTGTGACCAATACCTAGCTTCTAAGAGCTCTCCAGGGCCAGCTCTGCCAGTCCACCTTGCTTTCTAATTTAAAGTTGCCCTCACATTGAACAAAAAGCATGGCTCTCAGAATAATTCTGAGTGTCCAAAATCAATAATAATAGTAATAGTAATTTAAGTTGATGGTGACATTTTCTTCTCAATATGTGGCTTTTTACCACGAGCCCCTTTTCCTCTTAGTTTTGTTTAACTACTTCGGTTACAGCACTCACCGGCCTTGAAACCTTGCCCACAGCCGGCACTCATAGTCCGCTCGATAGTTTGTGCTGTGCCACAAAAAATCCATTTTGCTCTTGTGTGATGAGGAAAGCTTTAAAGCACTGAAAGCTTGTTTTACTTTACAGGCAACTTTACTTGTAATGTAAATCAGAATAGGTGACATATTCATATGTTTTTATTATGTTATTTTTAAATGTTCACAATTTTATATTGATAAATGAAAAATTAGAAAAGTTAATTCAAAATGATAGTTTTATTTCATTCATATAATAAAGAAATAAGGCAAGTTTTTGAATATTACGATAAATTTTATCCTTTGGTATGATAAATTTCAAAGCATGGGGCTACACATAGGCCAACATTACATTGTTTACAATAGTATCTAGTACTACGCCTTTTATTATTTTTTGAGCATACAGTACATCTTCTTAATGGATTTTTCCTTTTTGTTTTATCACTATTGTAAGGTGCTGGAAAATGTCTTTCTCCAAAATGCATGAGATTTTCTGATGCAGTACAAGGGTTGTATTGCCTCGATTCAGAGTACTGTTGTAGAAGTTTTGTTATTAATGCTAAAGTCGACGCTCGGCTGTATGCCTTCATATCACAGCTGTTGGCTAAAGTAGACACTCGGCAGTGTGCGTACATCTGTGGCTATCCACTATAGTCGACGCTTATACTGAAGTGGTTAAAATGTCCAGGCCAGAATACTTGGTTTAGTTGTCCTATAAAGTACTGTTCCTTCCAAGTCTCTGCTTTGTTTTGATTAACTGGCATCCAAGTTAAACAATTTGCCCTTACTATATGCTCTTTGCTAATTTATTTCCTCCTCTTTCACAACTGGCTGTGCTCCCTCTGATTAAATACACTTTCCTCTGCTTCCTCAGGAAAATCTGTATTTTGTATATCTGTTATTTCATCCTGGGGCATTTTCTTATTCCTATCTGCAAAAGTTCCAGAAAGGAAGAGGAAAGGGAGACATGATAGAGCAGGAAAAGAGCTGATAAACATATTTAGTTGAATTCAAGATTGAGAGAGCAAAGAAGTGTTGAGCCTTCCTGAAAGGGTAAATTGTAGAATAAGGGCTCCTAGGAGACAAAGTAATGAACTCTGTTTTTGACATGTTTTATATGGAAAGGTATAAAGAAGTTAAGGTTCTATTTAGGAATCAAGATTTAACCATGGGTGAAAAAAACAAAAATAGTTTAAGATAATAATGGAGAAGATCGCAGAAATAAAATTCCCAATGTCCAATGACCACCTGTTTTCTCCCTCTTCCCTAAAGAACCAAGATAGTTCCTAAAAATGTCTGCCAAGACAGAAAAAGAAATAAGAGCTATCCAAATTGGAAAGGAAGAACTCTCTCTATTTGCAGATGACACAACTTTGTATACAGAAAATCCTAAAGAATACACACACAGACCCCTATTAAAGCTAATAAATGAATTCAGTGAAGTTGCAGGATACAATATCAATATGCAGCAATCAATTGTATTTCTATAAACTAGCGATGAATAATTAGAAAATGAAATTTAAAAAAGAATCTCATTTATAACAGCATTAAAAAGAATAAAATAAATAGGGATATAAGTTTAACAAAAGAAGCATACAAGAAGGGCACATTGAAAATTACAAAATGCTATTGAAAGAAATTACAGAAGACCTAAATAAATGAAAAGAAATTCCATGCTCATGGATCAAAAGACTTAATATTGTTAAAGTGGTAATACTCCCCAAGTTGATCTATATATTCAGGGCAATCCTTATTTTTTTTTTTTTTTTTTTTTTGAGACAGAGTCTCGGTTTGTTGTCCAGGCTAGAGTGAGTGCCGTGGCGTCAGCCTAGCTCACAGCAACCTCAGACTCCTGGGCTCAAGCGATCCTTCTGCCTCAGCCTCCCGAGTAGCTGGGACTACAGGCATGCGCCACCATGCCCGGCTAATTTTTTTTTATATATATATCAGTTGGCCAATTAATTTCTTTCTATTTATAGTAGAGACGGGGTCTCACTCTTGGTCAGGCTGGTTTTGAACTCCTGACCTTGAGCAATCCGCCCGCCTCGGCCTCCCAAGAGCTAGGATTACAGGCGTGAGCCACCGCGCCCGGCCCAGGGCAATCCTTATTAAATTCCAACTCCTCGTATTAGAGAAATTAACAAGATGATCCTAAAATTCATAGGGAAATTCAAGGGACTCAGAATAGTCAAAACAAACTTGAAAAAAATAAGCACAAGGGGGCGAAAAAAAAAATAAGCACAAAATTGGAGGACTCACATTTACTGATTTCAATATTACTTCAAAGGATGTAGACAGTGTAGTACAGGTATAAAGGTAGACATATAGATCAATAAAATAGAATTGGGAGCATAGAAGTAAATCCACATATCTACAGTTAACTGATTTTTTTTTAGTCTGCCCAAGGTAGTACTTCAGGTCAATTGATTTTTGACAAGGGTGCCTAGACAATTCAATGAGGAAAAAACAGTTTGTTTCAATAAATGTTGCTAGTACAACTGGATATCCACATGCAGAAGAATGATCTCATAACATATATAAATATTAACTCAAAATGGATCAGCTAAAGCTATAAAACTCTTAGGAGAAAACATACGTATAAATCTCTATCACCTTGGATTAGGCTACGGTTTCTTAGATATGACACCAAAAGCACAAGCAACAAAATAAAAAATATATATAAATTGAATTTTATCAAAATTAAAAACTTTTGTGCTTCAAAAGATACTATCAAGAGAGTGAAAAGACAACCCACAGAATGGGAGAAACTATTTGCAAATCATATACCTGACAAGGGACTAGTACGTAGAATATAAAAGGACCTCTTACAACTCAACAACAACAAAAAGACAAATAACCCAATTTTAAAATAGACAAAGTATTTGAATAGGCATTTCTCCAAAGAAGATACACAAATGGTCAATATTAGGCATCAATAATCCAAGGCAGGTGGATCCCTCAAGGTCAGGAGTTTGAAACCAGCCTGAGCAAGAGCGAGATCCCGTCTCTACTAAAAAACAGAAATAAATTAATTGGCCAACTAAAAATATATAGAAAAAAAAATTAGCCCGGCATGGTGGCGCATGCCTGTGGTCTCAGCTACTCAGAGACTGAGGCAGTAGAATGGCTTGAGCCCAAGAGTTTGAGGTTGCTGTGACCTAGGCTGATGCCATGGCACTCTAGCCCAGGCAACAGAGTGAGACTCTGTCTCAAAAAAAACAAACAAACAAAAAAATCAGTTAATAACAAGTGTTGGTGAGGCTATGAAGAAATTGGAGCCTTCATATATTGCTGATGGGAATCTAAAATTGTACATCTGCTTTGGAAAACAGTCTGGCAGTTTCTCAAAAGTTTAAAAATATAGTTACCATATGACCCAGCAATTCTACTTCTAGGTACATACTCAAGGGAATTGAAAATATATATCCACACAAAAACTTGTACATGCATGTGCAGAGCTACCTTATATAATAGCTAAAAAGAAGAAACAACTCAAATCACCATCAACAGATGAATAGATAAACACAATGTGATATATTCATACAATGGAATATTATTCAGCCATAAAAAGAATGAAATACTGATACATGATATATAACCTGGATGGACCTTGAAAACATTATTCTAAGGCAAATAAGCCAAACACAAAAGACTATATGTGATGCCATTTATATGAAATGTCTGGAATGGGCAAATCTAGAGGCAGAAAGCAGATCAGTGGTTGCCATGGCCTGGGGGAAAGGAATGAGTAGTGATTGCTAATGGACATGGGTTTTGTGGCAAATGATGAAAATATTCTAAAGTTAGATTGTGGTGAGGGTTGCACAACACTGTGAATATACTAAAACTACTGAATTATACAGTTTAAAAAGGTGATTTTATGGTGTATGAATTATATCTCAATAAAAAATTGTATGAAGAAAAAAATTCCTTCCATTTTAATGGTTTTACTAGTAGTTGTAGCTGATATTCAAACCCAAACTTACTAAGGAAGTACTGATTAAAATAAATTATTTGACTAAAGGAAGCACTCAATATTCTCTTTTTCTTTTTGAAGCTTCTAATGACTTTATTTTGTTTTTTATTTTTTTTTCTGTTTTTTTATTATATTATGGGGGTACAAATGGTAAGGTTATGTATAATACCCATGCCTCCCTGCCCCCAATATTCTCTTAATTATACAGTGATATGTTCGCTAGTCTCAAACTTCAAGGGGATAAAAGACCAGCCACATGAGGAAAGACAGCTGCTATAAACTAGAGAGTATAAGATGACAATTTTGCTATACCAAATTTCTTGGAAAAGTCCAGATACCATGCTCTACATTAGTTAAAGGGGGTTTAGGCCACTTCATGAACATAAATCTAACTTCATTTTGAGTGAGAAATCCAAGTTCTGAGTCCACCAGACTTGTGGTTATAATAGTAATAACAATAGCAACATTTACTACATACAGCCAGGCACCCTACTGAGTGCTCCATGGTACATTATCTCACTGTATCAGAAGCAGGTGCTATTATTACCCAAATTTTGCTGATGAAGTAATTGAGTTTGCTTGGAGAAAATGCTGTGAGAGAGTGAATAATAATGCTATGATCTGGCTCCAGAATTATGGTCTTAACCACTGGCTGTACTGGGTGTGGAGTAGATGACAAATTAGATATGCTTCAGTCTGTCACATATCCAGTATGTGCCTGGTGATATTCAGTTATCCTCAGAGGTGGTGAGTGTTTACCTGGTGGGGCAGCCCTCCTCCCTGGGCGGCAATGGCAGAGAGCTTAACTTATGCATCTTAAACTGCAGATGCATCCGCTGTTGCGGAAAAACCCAACTCACTCCACCTCATGACCCATCTGAACATTCAACCACACCTGAGTTTTAAGCTCTCCTCCCAAACCATAGACATGTACCTGATATTTCCTCTCTACTTTTCCAAACCATACTCCACCCTCCTGTAAGGTTTTGAGCTTCTCAGCAGCATCATCTTCCTTTTCTAGAAATGTCTCCTGGCACCTAAACAGTCAATACTTGATGAAATGATAGAAAGAGCTCACGTCTTATTTTAAATTCTGTCTCTGCTACAAAAATACATGAAATGTCACAGGGAGTAGGAGTCATATTCTGTGATCTGTAGTTAACTTTCTATGCTGCAGGCAAAGAGCTGATTCTTAGTACACTGACTTCGGGGCAAATGCCACAGGCCCTAATTGCAGACTCCAAGGAGCTGAGATTACTGGGGTTGCTGGAGGCAGAAGCCTTCCCACTTCCCGGACCCAGGTCTGCCCTTCCCCCACTGGGTCTGCCCAGCCAACTACACCCCAGCCTCAGAACCCTCACAAAGGCGCAGTGTGTGCTGTGCTGACTCACGGTGCTTCTCCGTCCAGCGAGGACAGTCTCAGAGGGGCAAAAGGGGCCCTTTTCCTCCTGGCCATTTCCTTTGGGGAGCTGTGAGTAGCCAAGCCCATGCTAGGCTTTAAAAAACAGGGAGGAAAGTGAAAGTGAAAGGCAGCAGAGGACCCAGAATTGCTCTTGATTCTATTTCTTATTCCTTTTTTAGAGAATTCTGGACAGCAGGAAGGACACACTTTTCAGTCCATCAGTTTGTCTGTTTCAGGTATACATATGTACATTTCAATTGAGGTGGAAGTCATATGACATAAAGCTAACCATTTTAAAGTGAACAATTCTGTGGCATTTAGTGCATTCACAATATCACGCAAGCACCATCTCTGATTCCAAACCGTTTTTATCACCCCAAGAGAAAACTCCATACTCATTCAATAGTGACTCTCCATTGTCTCCCTGTCCTCAGCCCTCCCCACACCTACTCCCACACCTCTGCTCCCACACACTCCCAACCACCAATCTGCTTTCTATAGCTATGGATTTTTACCCATTGGGTTATTTCATATAAATAGAATACAGTATGTAACCCATGCATAATACTTTTGATGTTCATCCACAAGGTAACACGTATCAGTACTTCATTCCTCTTTATTGCCAATTAATATTCCATTATAGGCCGGGCGTGGTGGCTCACGCCTGTAATCCTAGCACTCTGGGAGGCTGAGGCAGGTGGATTGCTCCAGGTCAGGAGTTCGAAACCAGCCTGAGCAAGAGTGAGACCCCCGTCTCTACTATAAATAGAAAGAAATTAAAAAAAAAAAGAAATTAATTGGCCAACTAATATATATAGAAAAAATTAGCTGGGCATGGTGGCACATGCCTGTAGTCCCAGCTACTTGGGAGGCTGAGGCAGAAGGATTGCTTGAGCCCAGGAGTTTAAGGTTGCTGTGAGCTAGGCTGACGCCATGGCACTCACTCTAGCCTGGGCAACAAAGTGAGACTCTGTCTCAAAAAAAAAAAAATTCCATTATATGTATACACCATGGTTGGCTTATTGATTCATCTATTGATTAACATTTGAGTTGTTTCCACCTTTTTGCTATTGTGAATGGTGCCACCAAGAACATTTGTATACAAATATTTGAGTACCTGGGTTTGTTTTGTTTTGTGAAAAATGGTTTTGCTCTGTCACCCAGCTAGAGTGCAGGGGCAACATCATAGTTCACAGTGACCTCAACTCCTGGGCTCAAGCAATCTTCCTGTCTCAGCCTCTCTAGTAGCTGGGACTACAGGCAACACCATCATGCCTGGCTAATTTTTCTTTTTTGTAAACATGGGGTCTCACTCTTGGTTAGGCTGGTCCTGACCTCAAGTGATCCTCCTGCTTTGGCCTCCCAAAGTGCTAGGATTATAGATATGAGCCACTGGGCCGGGCCCTGAGTACCTGTTCACAATTTATTTGGGTATATGCCTAGAAGTGAAGTTGCTGGGTCACATTCTAATCCTATGTTTAACTTTTTGTAGAACTACCAAACTTTTCCACAGTGGCTGCACCGTTTTACATTCTTACCAGTAAGGTATGAGGGTCACCCTTTATTCTTAACGTGTACCATTACCATTTGTCTCCTTCCTCCTTCCTTCTTCCAAGAAATCCAGTCCCCATAGACTTCCCTCTCTACTAGGGTAAAGCGTAGTAATTGCATCCCTAGAACAAAGATTATTATCGGGCCAGAACTTGCACTCTCACCCTTTCCACAAATAGGGTACTGTGACCAGGGGCAGGCACGGACAGGCTGCCACCTCCCTGTAGTCATTATGGTACACGCACTACAGCCATTAATGTGACCCCATAAAGCCATCCTAGCGACTTCCAACGCCTCTGTGTTCACACAGAACATCCCATTAAATTCAGCACAGAAAGGCAGCAGCTCAGTGTGGAAGTTGTCAGCCGTGGCTCAGCCCTGCGGGTGGGGGTTTAACGCAGCTCAAGCTGAAGATCTCCGAAGACACAGTCCTTTAGTCTCGTCCTCCCAGTTCCCTCCGCTAAAGGGCGGGCCTGTCTGGGCCTGGCTGGTAGCCGATTTGAATGGAGAGGAAGGGCCTCCCTCTCCACCCCTTCTCCACCCACTCTCCCCGGGGTTACTGCCGGTCACAGACCCGGGCCTTCAAGAGCTATTTACATTTACAACAGCCCAACAGCGCCTGACCGAGCGCGAGCCAATCAGGAGCCCCCAGGCTTGTCTGATTCTGTCTGCTCCAATCAGGAGGTGCGATCCTTGCTCCTGTGAATCACAGGTCGGCTGGGGCCCTTTTTCCTTTTTCCCCCAGGGGTCGGACCCAGGGCTCTGCCCTCCTAGCCCAGAGTCGGCAGTACCTGGAAGGGGGGGTAATGTGGACAAGCTAATCAGTTGGGGAACGTTCAGAGAGTTTTGCATAGGAATGGAGAACACATTCCTTCCCAGCCAACGCCAGCCGCTTCTCTGCTGTGAAGAAGTGTAAAGAGCCTTCCCCTCCGCCAGCCCTTCCCTCACTTGGAATGACCAATAATGGGCTTATTATCCCACAGCTGCCTTTGAGGTGGTGCAGACCTTGCTGACCAGGGTAGGCCCGTAGGCAGAGCTCATTTTTGTTCTTGTCTGCATTAGTGCAAAAACACCTATCATAAAATAGGCAAAGGGCCAAGAGTCAGCAAAACAGAGTAAAGATTGGATAGTCACAGGGGAGAACGTGAGTAAAAGCACAGAAACAAAGTGTTCAGGAACGTTCGTGGCTGATGTAACCGGCACAGGAAGGTGGTGTGGAGTGGGCGAGTGAGAGGGGGAGTGGAAAGTTTAGACTCGTTTCTATAAGTGATAAGGAGTCATCAGATACTTTCAAACAGGAGAGGAAAATAATTTCCTGTTTCAGAACGTTAACTGTAGTGACAATATAGCAGAGCAGAGGGGGACCAGACTAGGAGCTAGAAGATCATTTGGGAGGCTATTGTTACAACTCTGGTGAGGAGTCACCTCAAAAACTAGGAGAGTAATGGTGGGAATGGAAAGGAAGGGCACAAACTGAGAGACATTTTGGAGGAGAATTAATAGCACTCTATTGATTAGAAATGTGAGATGAGGGACGAGAGGGGTCCAAGATGACTTTGAGATTTCTGGTGGAAGGATAGTACTTCCAGTAACTGAAATGAGTAGCAAAAATCAAAAAGAAAGGGAAGAGAGAAGCAGATAGATTTTGGAAAGGGAATAAGAGTTCAATTTTTGACATGTGGAGTTTGAGTTGTAAGAAGTACCCAGCAGACACTTGAGAGTAAGGATTTGGTGTTCGGAAGGGAAAAAGATGAAATCCAAAGAGTTTATATAGTAAGACCAGAGAGAAAAAAAAATTTTTTTTGAGACAGAGTCTCACTTTGTTGCCCAGGCTAGAGTGAGTGCCATGGCGTCAGCCTAGTTCACAGCAACCTCAAACTCCTGGGCTCAAGCAGTCCTTCTGCCTCAGCCTCCCCAGTAGCTGTGACTACAGGCATGTGCCACAATGCCCGGCTAATTTTTTCTATATATATTAGTTGGCCAATTAATTTCTTTCTATTTATAGTAGAGACGGGAATCTCACTCTTGCTCAGGCTGGTTTCGAACTCCTGACCTCGAGCAATCCGCCCGCCTCAGCCTCCCAGAGTGCTAGGATTACAGGCGTGAGCCACCGCACCCGGCCCCAGACAGAAGTACCAACACTTGGGTAGAAAGAAGACACAGAGCAAAACAAACAAAGAAATATCAGAAAGATATGGGAAAAAAAACTATAATAGTATAATAGAAATGAAAAAATAATTCCAGGAAGAGAGAACACATTGTTTAAACAAAATACATATCTATACTTACCTGGCAGGGGAGATACTGTGATCACGAAGGTGGTTTTCCCAGGGCGAAGCTTATCCATTGCACTATGGATGTGCTGACCCCAGCAATTTCCCCAAATGTGGGAAACTCAACTGTATAATTTGTGGAAGTGGGGGACTGCGTTTGCGCTTTCCCCTGTAAAAAAAAAAATACATATCTTACAACAGGACATTGGTTAAATAAATTATGAAACATTCATTTGATGGAACAGTATACATCCATTAAAATTACGGTATAAACCTATACTAACTGCCATCTAAAGATGTTCAGTGCTCCCCCCCCAACAGTGCATCTTAAAAGAAACATTCAGCTTAAAAAATAGTAACTATACAATTATCCCATTTTTAAAAATTACATATGTGACTGCAAAATGGCAGGAGGAAACTTTTAGGGGGAGGGAACTGTTTTATATCTTTTTTTTTTTTTTTTTTTTTTTTTTTTTTTTTTTTTTGAGACAGAGTCTCACTTTGTTGCCTAGGCTAGAGTGAGTGCCATGGCGTCAGCCTAGCTCACAGCAACCTCAAACTCCTGGGCTCAAGTGATCCTTCTGTCTCAGCCTCCCAAGTAGCTGGGACTACAGGCATGTGCCACCATGCCCGGCTAATTTTTTCTATATATATTAGTTGGCCAATTAGTTTCTTTCTATTTTTAGTAGAGACGGGGTCTCACTCTTGCTCAGGCTGGTTTCGAACTCCCGACCTCGAGCAATCCACCCGCCTCGGCCTCCCAGAGAGCTAGGATTACAGGTGTGAGCCACTGCGCCCGGCCTGTTTTATATCTTTTTCAACATTTTTTCACTTAAATTTTTATTAGAGGTGGTAGCTTCACTACATTGACTAGACTGGTCTCAAACTCCTGGCCTCAAGTGATCCTCCTGCCTCAGTCTCCCAAAATGCTGGAATTACAGACATGAGCCCCCATGCTTGGCCTGTTTTATGCTTTAATTGAGGTGGTGGTTACACAGCTCTATACAAATGTCTTAAATCTTCAAATTATAATGCCTTAATTAAAAAAGGTGGGAGGCACTGTCGATGGCGCCTATTTCATAGGATTATGCTGGGGTTTAAATGACAGAAGATTCCTTGGGTTCATCTAGAATATAAAAAAGAAGAAGAAAAAAGTAAAATATAATGAAAAGTATATTTAAAAAAAAAACAGAAAAAAATAAATAAATGACAGAAGAGAGCACAATGCCTGGAGGGAACACAAGGAGGGCTCAATCATTAGAAAAGGGAAGGGTGACCCACAACCACTGCATGGAGGAGGCAGGACGGGGAGCAAAGCCTGGAAGAATGGGTAACGACCACATCTGGTCCTCCAAAACAAAACCACAAACAAAGACCTTGGAATGGGTCCAGGCCAAAAAGAAAGTTGAGAAACTGTGTATTTTCAGACTGAAAAAGGGAAAGTTTATGAAAGCATTTGGTAGCTGACTTAAAATATGCCACAGATCTGGTGAGTTTGATCACTTTAAAAAAAAAAACAAAAAAACAAAACAACAAAAAAAAAAATATGCCACAGAAAGCCAGACAGGGTGGCTTGCACCTGTAGTACAAGCTACTTGGGAGACTGAGGTGGGAGGGTTGCTTGAGGCCAGAAGTTTGAAACCAGACTGGGCAACACAGTGAGACCCCATCCTATTTCTTAAAAAAAAAAAAAAGCCACAGAAGAGCACATAGACCAATTCCTTATTGTCCCAGGGGATTGAATAAAGGAGTGAAACTATGTAGGAATGAAAGCATGGCTATGGAGGAAGAGGGGGAAAGGCCAATTTCAGGTCAAAATAACTTAAGCTGTTCCACAACATCTTTGGAGAAGTAAGCTGCTCCTCACCAGATTTGTTTAGCCCGTCCAAGATGAGATAACGGACTAGATCACCTCTTAGGTTCCACCTAGGTTTTTGTTTTGTTTCGTTTTTCACCTAGTTTTAAGATTCTACAATTTCAAGTACATGAAAGCCCTTTAACCAAATGTAAGGTGATAGGAGTTATGTTATTCCAAGTCTATGGAACAGCTATCAACTTTGTCTCTTTTTATTGTCTATTTCCCATCTCGTCATGGTTTTAAGCAAATCTGTTTAAGCTGTCTGTATGACCTGGACTAAATGAGCTTAAAGTGATCATACCTGGCTGATAAATACTAATTGCATTTCTAAATAGGTCTCTGGTAGAAATTTAATTATTTGGTTTTAATATGAGTTCTCATTAGACTTCGTATCTGTATCATTCATTTTGCGTACTGCGATGCAATGGAGAAACCATTACTAGGAGGCAATATGACCTAGCTTCAAGTATTAATTCCACTTACTACTTACTAGATGGCTGACTCTGGGAAAGGTATTTAATGCAGAGGTTTTTAATGTGTGGTCCATGGGCCCTGAGGATACCCCAAGAACCTTTCAGGGGATCTATGAGGCCAAAATGATTTTCATAATAATAACAAGCCTTTATTTGCCTTTTTTCATCATCATGTTGACGTGTACTGATGGTAGGTAAGCTCTTTGCACCTTAACAGAATCAAGGTAGTAGCACCAAAGTGTACCAGTGGGCATTGTATTCCTCACTGCTGTGCACTTGGAGGGGAATTTAGTTTTATTTAAGACATTCTTTTTTTTTTTTTTTTTTTTTTTTTGAGACAGAGTCTTACTCTGTTCCCTGGGCTAGAGTGCCATGGTGTCAGTCTAGCTCATAGCAACCTCTAACTCCTGGGCTCAAACAATCCTCCTGCCTCAGCATCCTAAATAGCTGGGATTACAGGTGTGTGCCATCATACCTGGCTAATATTTTCTATTTTTAGTAGAGATGGGGTCTTGCCCTTGCTCAGGCTGATCTCAAACTCCTAACCTTAAGCAATCCTCCCATCTCGGCCTCCCAGAGTACTAGGATTATAGGCGTGCGCCACTGTACCTGGCCTATTTAAGATGTTCTTAGTAAAGTAAAAATTATTGATGGCATTAAATCTTGATCCTTAAGAATATGTCTTTTTAAAATTCTGCTGTCATAGGCCAGAAGTGGTGGCTCACGTCTGTAATCTTAGCACTCTGGGAGGCTGAGGCGGGCGGATCTCTCAAGGTCAGGAGTTGGAAACCAGCCTGAGCAAGAGCGAGATCCCATCTCTACTAAAAATAGAATGAAATTAATTGGCAAACTAAAAATACATATAGAAAAAAATTAGCCAGGCATGGTGGCACATGCCTGTAGTCCCAGCTACTTGGGAGGCTGAGGCAGAAGGATTGCTTGAGCCCAGGAGTTTGAGGTTGCTGTGAGCTAGGCTGATGCCATGGCACTCTAGCCTGGGCAACAGACTGAGACTCTGTCTCAAAATAAAAAAAAATTTCACTTCAGCCTTGTACTCCTGGACTGAAGCAATCCTCCTATCTCAGCCTCCCAAGTAGCTGGGACTACAAGCATGTGCCACCGTGCCCAGCTAATTTATTATTATTATTATTTTAAAGAGATAAGGTCTCACTGCGCTGCCCAGGCAGGTCTTGAATTCCTGGCCTCAAGTGATCCTACTATCTCGGCCTTACAAAGTGCTGGTGTTACAAGCATAAGCCACTGTGCCAGGCCAAATTTTATATTTCTGCCAGCAGTACATGAGAGTTCCAATTTCTCCACATCCTCACCAATACTTGTTATTATCTATCTTTTTCATTACAGCAATCCTAGTGAATGTGAAGTGGTATCTCATTAATGGGTTTGACTGGCATTTAATGGCAAATGATGTTGAGTATTTTTTCATGTGCTTATTGGCCATCTGTGTATCTTCTTTGGAGAAATGTCTATTCGAATCCTTTGACCACTTAAAAATTGGGTTATTTTGTTTTTTATTGTTGAATTGTAAGAGTTCTTTATATATTCTGGATACTATATACTAGTCTCTTATCAGAAATATGATTTGTAAATATTTTCTATTCTGTGAGTTGTCTTTCCCCTTTCTTGATAGCATCATTTGAAGCCCAAAATTTTTTAATTTTGATGTCATCCAAATTATCTTTTTCTCTTTTGTTGCTTGTGCTTTTATCATATCTAAGAAGACATTGCCTGATTCAAAGTCACAAATATTTACACTTAGTTTTCCTCTAAGAGTTTTTTCTTTTCTTTTCTTTTCTTTTTTTGTTTTTTTGTTTTTTTGAGATAGGGTCTTGCTCTGTTGCTGGACAGAGTGCAGTAGCATCATCATAGCTCACAGCAACCTCAAACTCCTGGGTTCAAGTGATTTCCTACCTCATCTTCCTGAGTACCTGGAATTATAGGTGTGTGCCACCACAATAGCTCAGTTTTTCTTTTTTCTTTTTTTTTTTTTTTTGTAGAGAATGGGCCTCCCTCTTGTTCAGGCTGGTCTTGAACTCCTGAATGCCAGGCCTCAAGTGATCCTACCACTTCAGCCTCCCAAAATGCTAGGATTATAGGTATGAACCACCACGCCTGGCCCTAAGAATTTTATAGTTATAGCTCTTACATTTAGGTCTTTGATCCATTTTGATTTAATTTTTATATATGGTGTCGTTAGGTAGATAGCGAGGGATTGCAGGTCTCCTAGGTACGAAAGCAAGTGCCTTGCCTTGCATTGCCTTGGTGCTGTCTTGAGCCATTCCCCCACCTAGGAAGAAGGACAGGGCGGGCTCTAGGTCCCCCTCTTGGTGCTGCCCCAACTTAATCCTGTCCTGAGGGACTGCCATACCTGGGGGAGGAGGGAACACCCTATCAATCTACCAATCAAAACTTAGCACACAGCCGGGCGCGGTGGCTCACGCCTGTAATCCTAGCACTCTGGGAGGCTGAGGCGGGCGGATTGCTCGAGGTCAGGAGTTCGAAACCAGCCTGAGCAAGAGCGAGACCCCGTCTCTACTATAAATAGAAATAAATTAATTGGCCAACTAATATATATATAAAATTAGCCGGGCATGGTGGCGCATGCCTGTAGTCCCAGCTACTTGGGAGGCTGAGGCAGCAGGATTGCTTGAGCCAGGAGTTTGAGGTTGCTGTGAGCTAGGCTGACGCCACGGCACTCACTCTAGCCTGGGCAACAAGCGAGACTCTGTCTCAAAAAAAAAAAAAAAAAAAAAAAAAAAACAACTTAGCACACCAACTAGAAAAGAATGCAGAAGACTATCTAGCCCAGGGGCCAAGTGACATAGGTACAATAGAGTCTGGAAGGTGACTTAGGACAATCTAAGACTAATTATCATGTCATTAGCTTAAATCTACATTGTGGCTCACTCCCCCCATCCATTGGGCTTTCAGAGAGCTTCATGGGAGATCTGCCTGGGCACTTACACTCAGGTCATATAATTCCCAACTGTCCATCAGAGCGATTGCATGATGACGTCTGAACCGCAGGCAGGTCCCTATCCAGACACTATAAAACAAGCCCCAAGCCATAAGCAAGGTCTCTTTTGCTACTACAAGGAGTCTATGGCCTATGTATAATCTTGCACTGTAAATCTATATCTTGCTCTTGCTCTGTAATCCTATCTTGTTCCCCCTTAATAAATTTCACCTGGTGCTTGCCTTACTTTGGCATGTCTGGTCATTCTTTGGCCAAGAACACACCAAGAACTAAAAACACAGAATGAGATTGCGAAACTAGACAGTGTGAAGTACCTAAATAATTTTATAAGGCATAAAGGGGTCCTGAGAACTAAATGTTTCAGAATCACTGATTTAACATCTCTGAGCCTCAGTTTTCTCATCTTTAAAATGGTGACTGTATTTGACTTACCACCTCATAGAGCAGCTATAAAGTCAAAAGAGGTGGTGTAAGTGATTATACATAACAATTTAAAGCACTATTCAAATGTACGTTATCATTACTGCCCTCGTTTATCATTACTGCTGTCGTTTGCTACGCATACGTTGTATGTTCAACCGGTTCAAGGAACTTTGAATTCTTCCTCTTGTTCTATTGCCATAGCCCTTTCCTCATACTGGACACATAACAGATCCTCAGTGAATGCTTATCGGTGAAATGATTGATATAGTACAAACAATCTCACCTGTATTGTAGTTGGGAAGTAGAAAGCGAAGCATTTACATTTTGGCAGTCATTCCCAAGCCACTTTCTGCTGTTAACTCATTAAGCTTGTAGTTAGCCAAGACTCACAGCCTTTTTCATTGAAATTGCTAAGCTAAATCTTCCTCATCCTATGTTTATGAAATTCATATTTTGAACGTAAGCGTGGGACTTTACAAATATCCCTGTAAATTTCACTTACTTGTTAATTCTAACTTTGGAAGCAATTGAGAGCTTTCTGAATGCCAATTCTTTCTTCCAAGGTATTAAATGTCCCTTCTAGCTTTGTTTAATTGAAAATAGGATAAGCATGCCTTCTCTATCACAGATAAGAGGGTGTCTAAGTCAAAGCCAAGGACAGAGTGAAATGTTTTGTTTTGAATGAATCTAAAATGAGACATTCTTCTCCCTTGAGTACTGTGCAGTGAATGGATGAACACACCTGGTCTACCAGGGTCATTCCAACTTTGTCCTCCAAACAGTTCTCTTATTTATGTCATGAACCAGCCTTAGAATAAGAGCCAGTAGAATATCCAGTGAATAAAAAGGGAAAACATTCTAGAATTTGGTAGGTAAAGGGTAAAATTCAGTACAAAAAATAGTACCTCTGCCTTTTCCCTACAAAGGCCACACAATGAGGTAAGAGGGTAACAAATATAGTCTGTTACTCAAGTGTTAAAGACTTGGAAAGTGTGAGTGCCACCAAAGGCTATGGACCCCAAGGCCATTCCAGCCTCCAAAGGAGGAGAACCTAGAGAAAGAAGGAGTAAAAGGTGCATTTAAAATTAAGGGTTTGGGAATCAAGACATTCAGTGGAATGTAAGGAAGACTAAATACATTAGGATTGAGTCAGCCTGGTTTTGATATTTGTAATTTCAGTAGAAAGCCTTTAAGTTGCCTAGGGAGAAGTCATCTGGTGATAATGGCCTAAAGCTGACCCAGGACTTCTAACAGGATCCTGGCAGAACAGATTGTGGCATCTCTGTTTCCTCTTATCAGTGTTCTTATCTAGGTTGGGTGTTGGTGTGAGTGAATATTGGTGAGATATGAGATAAGATAATGTTGTCAAAATAGATCCTAGGAGAGGGTGGGGCAGGGTGGCTCACACCTGTAATCCTAGCACTTTGGGAGGCTGAAGCAGGAGGATCATCATTTGAGCTCAGGAGTTCAAGACCAGCCTGGGCAAGAGCGAGACCCCATCTCCACTAAAAAAATAGAAAGAAATTAGCTGGACAACTAAAAATATATAGAAAAAATTAGCCAGGCATGGTGGCACATGCCTGTAGTCCCAGCTACTCGGGAGGCTGAGGCAGAAGGATCGCTTGAGCCCAGGAGTTTGAGGTTGCTGTGAGCTAGGCTGACGCCATGGCACTCTAGCCTGGGCAACAGAGTGAGACTCTGTCTCAAAAAAAAAAAAAAAAAAAATCTCTGCTTCTGGAAAAAGCTTTCAGGGAAAAAGAAAAGAAAAAGTTAAATAAATAAATAAATAAATAGATCCTAGGAGGGGGATCGATCTCAAGGGCTCTGTTCACTTGAAAAGTCTCCTACAGTTTCTTTGTATTTTGTTCTTATTTTATATCTAAATTATACTTGTACATAATTTATTCAAAGAGTTAAAAAACTCCATAAGGCTTGTTTTGAAAATAACAGTAACACATCCTCATCTCCTCGCTGTTTTCTGCTCCTCAAAAGTAACCACTTTTAACTCCTTTTAACCGAACTGTCGTTTTTTTTTTGGCAGGGTTTGGGGTGGGGATGGAGTCTTGTTCTGTTGCCCAGGCTACAGTGCAGTGGCATCATCATAGCTCATTGCAGCCTCAAACTCCTGGGCTTAAGCCATCCTCCTTCCTCGGCCTCCCAGAGTACTAGAATCCTAGCTCACAGGTATGAGTCACCGCACCCCACCAGAACCACCTTTTTTTTTTTGTTTTTTACACACAGGGCCTTGCTCTGTCCCCCAGGCTGGAGTGCAGTGGTGAAATCACTGCGGACTCAAGGATCCTCCTACTTCAGTCTCTTAACTGAGCATTTTAACATTTGCCTCTGTGTGTCTAAGTAACATGCTTATATGGCTATTTATTTGATTTAAAAATGTTTTATAGGCAACAGTGGCTGGCTAACTTTTGGCAAAAGAGAAAATAGTAAAATAAAATAAAATAAAATTTTTTTATACATTATTTATTGACTTCCCACATGGAAGATGAGAATTTTATCTTTTTCACCATCACCACTACCACTGCTCATACACATAAGCATTCACATGAGCATTCACTCATTCACATAGCATCTGCATGCTTGACTTTCTCTGTCCTCCCAATAAATCTGTGTTGTAATTTTGGTTATATCAAAAGTTAGTATTTATATTACTATCACTATGTAAATATTGTTCACAAATGAACCATATAATGTGAAAGATTTCTCTCTTGCACAACTTTTTTTTTTTTTCCTGGTCCTAATAATTGTCTTTCTTTTTCTTTTAGTTTTCTATGTACTTATTATTAATTCAACCCAAACTCCCTACCAATTGTCTACATCTCTTCTTAATACATTTGCTCACATCAGGTATTCTATCAATTTCATTTTCTTGAAGAAATCTCTCCTGGAGTCCCCTCACCTGCTCTAACCTGGACTGGTTATTCGCTGAACCTGTGGCATAGTTCTTGTCCTGGGAATTCTCTTCAGTGTTGTTCCTAGACTCTAGAGATTTCATTTCCTTTTCTCCTGTGTTGAATCCCCTGTTCCTGGATCCTTTGTGTTCCTCTTTTTGGTTTACTCCCTTGTTTTAGAGAAGACCATTCTCTATTAGTTTCATGGAAAAAGAGTGTTTTAAAGATACTCTTTTTGTGCTCAGTTTTCCAAAATTTCATGATGAAGTGCCTTGGTATGGATTAATTTCCATCCATTATCAAGGGCATTTGGTGGAACATTTCAATCTGAGAATGCTTATTCTTCAATTCTGAGAATTTTTTTGATTAATTCATTGATGATCTCCTCCTCCTTCCCCTCCTCCTTCATTTTCTTTGTTCTTTCTAGAATCTCCAGAATCTTTATTTTTTAAAAAAATTTCCTCTCTTATTTTCTATGTCTTTTTCTTTTACTTAGGTTTCTAGATTTCCTTTACTTCATCTTACAAACCTTTTTTAAAATAGTAGCCTTATTTATTTATTTGTTTGTTTTTTTAGACAGTCTCACTAAGTCATCCCAGGTGGAGTGTAATGGTTTCATCATTGCTCACTGCAACCTCAAACTCCTAGGCTCAAGTGATCCTCCTGCCTCAGCCTCTTGAATAGCTAGGACTATAGGCACATGCCACCATGCCCAGCTAATTTTTATATTTTTTGTAGAGTTAGGGTCTCGCTCTTGCTCAGGCTGGTCTTGAACTCCTGACCTCAAGCGATCCTCCCATCTCAGCCTCCCAGAGTGGTAGGATTATGGGCACAAGTCACCATGCCTGGCCCTTACAAATCCTCTATTGAGTTATTTTTTCTTTCTTTCTTTCTTTTTTTTCCTCATGCTACCTTGTCTAAGAGCTTCTATTGAGTTTCTAAGTCCTGCTATTATACTTTAATTTCCAAAGTTTCTTTTAGAATGTTTCTTTTTACTGTCTTTCACCTGATTCTATGGGTGCAATATTTTTTCTTATTTTTTAAAGAATATTGATGACAGTTTGGGGGAATGTTTGTCTTCTTCCTATATACCTCTTGTCCTCCAAGAATTTTTCCCCTTACAGTTCCCCTTGCAGACTGTTTTCTGCAGATAACTGATGATTCTTGGTTGTCTGTTTCTGTATAACAGTGGGGCACCAAAAATCCAGCTGGAGGCTTTGAACAAAAGGTAGGACACACTCAATGTGAGCAGATCTCTGCTTACCTAATGGTATTGTTTAATTCCCAATACCAGTATCTCAGGTTTTCCTTTAAGGCTGTCAAAGTCTTCAGAGAAACTTTCTCCAGTCTCCAGCCTGAAGAGTTCAGGCTTGGTTACCAACATTCTAGAAGCTGAAAGAGGATAAGAGACTGAGGACTCCAACATTCAGTATATAAATACTATTCTTAACCTCCCTCCCTTTTTTATAATAGTTTCTAATTTCTGTCTCCTGATTGAACCCAGCCTGATACTATAACTCTGCCCTTAACTCTATTGGGTGTTCTCTAGTCAAGAGGCCCTTGACTTTACTCCTTCCAATGAATCAACCTCCAGTGTTTTGCCTGTAGTCAGGGAGATCTCCGAATAATTTTTTCAACAGGATAGTTATCCTATTCGCAGCCATAACTTTACCTACTTCCACCCCTTCCAAAGGCAGCTGGTGCCACCAAATCTTGTACACTATTTATTGACTGTCCACCATGGAAGCTGAGAATTTTACATTTTCACCATCACCACTACCACTGCTACCACATACTTGCTCATTCCCACAGCACGTTGTTTTTGGCTCTCCGGACTGTCTGCTTAAGTTTCAGCTTTCCAGGATCTGCTAAGACAGTTATTACTTATCCATTTGTTTTTCAGCTTCCAAAATCTTATTGTGATTTCTTCTCCCATTCTTTTTGCCCTTGTGGGATTATATCTCTCAAAAAACTCCTTTACTGTTGTTTTATGTTACTATGGTTTGGGGAAGAAGCAAATGCATGTGTTCAAAGTGACTTCTTTATCCTGAAACCTTCTTATGGTTTCTCAGAACCCATGCATCCTATACCTATTTATTGGGGGCCTCATTGTGTTGGGTACTGTTTAAACACTTGGGATACATCAGTGAACAAAACAAAATATCCTTCCACTTGTGGTGTTTATATTCTAGTGTATGTGTGCAATAGGGAAAGAGATTATAAAAATTAGGCCTACATGTATAGATTACATAATAGGTATTAGATAGGTAAGGTTTGAAAGTACTGTGAAAAAAAGGTATAGCAGGGAATGGGGAATCAGGAGTAATGGGCAGGGGATAGGATGCAGTATTTAATAGAATGGTCAAAGGCTGGGCGTGGTGACTCACACCTGTAATCCTAGCACTCTGGGAGGCTGAGGCAGGAGATCTCTTGAGCTCAGGAGTTCGAGACCAGCCTGAGCAAGAGTGAGAACCCATCTCTACTAAAAGTAGAAAAATTGGCCAGGTGTTATGGTGCATGCCTGTAGTCCCAGCTGCTTGAAAGGCAGAGGATTGCTTGAGCCCAGGAGTTCGAGGTTGCAGTGAGCTGTGATGACACCACTGAACTCTAGCCAAAGCAACAGAGCAGGACTCTGTCTCATAAAAATAAAAAGGAATAAATTACCAATGTACCCATCAGGAGAACCCCGGGGACTTGTGAAGCATACGTAACTCACATCTCTTCACCTTGGAATCTGCAAGAACTATCTGTTAAGTTGCATATAATTCCATGCATAGAAAACAATAAAAAAAATAACAAATTTTTCATTAAATTAGAAAGTAAAATTGTCATTACATTGTTTTTGAAGTTTTTATTCTATTTTCATAATAAATCACCATGGCCCCAAGGAAAATTTTTTTTCCAGTGTGGCAGTCAATGTGTTAAATGAATGATTAAATAAAAGAAAGAGGTACTGGTCAAGCTTTTTGTGATGTCAGTAAAAGGCATACTTTCCAATCTTTTGTATTCATCCAAACAAAAGTAATACATTTTTACAAATTCCATGTTTGTAATCCCTGTGACAAGTGACTTAAGCATAGATGAAGACAAAAGTGTCAAATACTACCTCAGGCAGACTGGGCTGTGCCAGGATTTCCACACTGGCAGATAAAAGTGGGATGTGATTTCTCCTGTTCAGCTGAGCATCCCTGCTCCCAAACTCTCAAAAAATTAAAATTCTAGAATCTTAGAACTGGAAGGGACCTTTGTCCTTGTGACTACCCCTCAGCCTTGCCTCCCTAATTGGCCCTTTTATATGAACCAGGACTCTGCTGCAGCCAGAATTTTTTGTGTTACCTCTTTGTAATCAGCAAGGACACAACTGGCTGAGATTGTTGTCAGGATGTGGGTGTGGCTGGAAAAAAAATACCCTCTGTGACCAATAGTTCTTTCTTCACTGTACATAGCTTTCATACTGTTTCTCATGAATAAAACATATTCACATGACATTTTGTACTTTTCTTTCTTTATTCAGTTTATGCAGATAGCCACTTCCTTTGGGCAGTAAGCAAAGTGTTAGCTCTGTCAGTTGAGATTCAGAAAAAGAGGCATGAAGAAGCTACAGAAATTGCTTAAGAGCACACAGTGGGACCCTCTTAGAAATGAGATGAAAAGCAAAAGACCCAGACTCAGTCCACAAACCAGTCTGCTTTCTTCCTATAAAAAGTTGTTTACTTTCCAGAGCAAAAGAAATTCCCAATAACTGTCTTTTTCTGGAACAAATGTCTATGTACCCTGTCAAGAAGGAAGGAAGGAAGGAAGGAAGGAGAAAGGGAAAGAAGGAAAGGAGAGAGAGAGAGAGAATCAGGTTAGTTTCAAATTCAAACTTTTCGCAAAAATATAAATGTTGACCAGTTTGAATATGCAAAACTTTGGTAAATTGAACATGATAGTTTTGTTCTTGCAGGAGAAGGTGAATTACTCCAAAGATCACATACAAAAGCTGTTAGGTTCAATCTGCATAGAGTTAACATGTCCAAGGGAGTTGCGCCTAGTTTAACCCGGTCACGCCACCTCCAGTCACTGACGTTTGGTTTTCTAAAGTGACTACTTGGCACATGCTGGTTGTTCCCATAACTGTTATTTCTGTGCCAACTTGGCTTATGAAATGTTTGCAAGCAGTTGAAAATACTGTGATGAAAGGCAAAGACAGATCCAGAGGGCTTTTTAAATGACACTTTCCTAATTTCACTTTTTACAATAAGATAGGGAACAAATGTATCAGAGGATATTCAACAGGCCTGCCCCTTCCATTTGCAGGGCCACAGCAAGAGAACAAATGAATGCCCAGATACATGTATTTAGATATTTAAAATGTACAAATGAAGCTAACAAACTGTTAAATAGAAGAAAGATCTATTCTTTTCCCTTCCCTTGACACATATGCCTTCGTAACCTAGAAAGCTAGATTTGAATTTAGAATTCAAAGCTCTTCAGAGTTCCACACCAGAAAGTGGTAGTGTGAGAAGAGCAGACCCCCAGCACCAATGCCAGCCCCCTCCCTTTCCTGCCCTAGCTCTGTCCACACTGGGAGGGTTCTCATGCCCATTCATGTGAATTCTGTAGCTCACATGTTTAAGTCTCAGTCACACACACTTCAAACAGCCACCTCCCTGGGTCTAGCCAAGTGTACATAAGAGGTGCAGTCCAACCTTGGGAGGACAGACCCAGGGAAGAGTTTTGTGCAGGCTGTGGCAGTGAGTGTAGGATTTCCTCTATTCTGGGGTTCCAGGTCCCTAGTCTAGAAGAGGGTGAACACAGATTCAGAGTGGACACATCTTCTTGGTCCCATGGATATCTCCATGTGCCCAAAGAAGGACAAAGGGAGCTCTAAAACCTGGGGCTCAGGGCAGGGACTCC
This sequence comes from Microcebus murinus, assembly GCF_040939455.1. Classification (NCBI taxonomy): domain Eukaryota; kingdom Metazoa; phylum Chordata; class Mammalia; order Primates; family Cheirogaleidae; genus Microcebus; species Microcebus murinus. The sequence continues at coordinate 25,941,580 of NC_134117.1, read as the reverse complement.
TTTTGCTTGGGTCCAGTGTATAGTAACTTGAAAATTTTTTCATTTGATTTTGTTAAAGTAATACATGTACATACAGTAGATCTCTTCTCAGAGGCAATTTCTTTGAACCACCAGCTCTTCCAGCATTTACTTCAATAACTCTAGATTATGTTGTTATTTCCATTTGTTAATTTATCAACTTTAGACATTATATTTTTTTAAGGTCTTTTTTTTTTTTGAGACAGAGTCTCACTTTGTTGCCCAGGCTAGAGTGAGTGCCATGGCGTCAGCCCAGCTCACAGCAACCTCAAATTGCTGAGCTCAAGCAATCCTCCTGCCTCAGCCTCCTGAGTAGCTGGGACTACAGGCATGCGCCACCATGCCCGGCTAGTGTTTTCTATATATATTAGTTGGCCAATTAATTTCTTTCTATTTATAGTAGAGACAGGGTCTCGCTCTTGCTCAGGCTGGTTTCAAACTCCTGACCTTGAGTTATCTGCCCGCCTCGGCCTCCCAGAGTGCTAGGATTACAGGCATGAGCCACCACGCCCGGCTTGCATTAGATTTTTTATATGAACAATCTCAAACCTTAGAAAAGTTGCAAGTATAGTACAAAGAGCTTTTTCTGAACTATTTGAAAGTGAGTTGCTGGTTTGATAACCTATCACCCTTGTACTCTTTAGTGTGTGTTTCCAATAAGTGAGGGCATTCTCCTATATAACCATATTACAACAATTAATCCTTAGACCCCATTCAATTGTCCCAAGAACATTCTTTTGAGCAGAAGAATCCAATCTGGAACCATGCATTGCAAATACTTATCATGTCTCTATAATTTCCTATAATCTAAAACAGTCTTTCCCTGACTTTCATGAGCTTGACATTCTTGGAAAATAAAGGCCACTTACTTTTTGGAATGTCTCTCAATTTGGGCTTATCTAATATTTCCTCATGGTGAGTTTCAGGTCATGTGCCTTTGGCTGGAGTATCACAAATGTGCTGATGCTGTATTCTCATTGCATTCTATAAGGTGGCACAAGATTTAGATATGTCCCATTACTAGGCATATTAATTTTGTTCGCTTGATTAAGCTGGTAGAGGAATGGCATTTAATAACTATTCTGTGGGGAAATGATTTGAGACTACTGACTATCCTAATCTTTAGCAAATGGATGTCTTCTCACAGCACTAGGATCCAGCCCTGCACACAGGGCTGCCCTCCACATGGACATTCTCTTCACTTATCAGGCCCCAGCACCCACTGCCAGGCAGCCCCTGCATGGACGTCCCTGTCCTGCTCAGACCCCAGTGCCCAATTCTAGGCACCACTGCTCCTCCCAACTTCTCCCACCAAGAAGACACCTGCCTTGCTTACTTTCAGGCTTTTGGATAAAAATTGTTCAACAAGTGAAGGAAGGGAAGGAGAGAAGAGGAGAGAGGAGAGGAGGGAAGGGAAGTGAAAAAGGTAGAGGAGGAGGAAGAGAGAGCAATATTGATTTACCTTCATTATGGAGAATATGAGAATAATCTGAATTAATGTTAATTCAATATTAGAAAATACTTCTTTTGCATCTAAAAAAAAATAGGAGTTTACTTGCTATACTACCTTTCAATTATTATTATTTTTTTTCTCTTGGTAAGATAAGCTCATACTGTGATATTCATTTAACATGGAAAAACTGAGAAAGAGATTTATCTAGGTCATATGGCAAATGGTTAGCTAGCTAAGTTAGGATAAAAAAATCTGCAGCCCTCCTTCTCCCTCCTCCCTCCTCCCTATCTAAAAAAAATTTGCAGGATCAAATTATCATCTTGCTTCTATTTCCTTTGTCTAGCTAGCTCCTGATTTGATTTTTTTTTTTTTTTTTAGAAATTATAGGTAGAGTTGGTGTCTATACAGTGTGATTGTATATTTGTTGGAAAAAAAATATTCTCCATTGATCCGTCACATCTCCACTTTCTGCTCCTGTATGCTCTGAAATTCATGACTTAGTTTGGGAAGTAAAACAAACAAAGGAACAAACAAACTAACAAACAAAAGACACCACTGGGGTATAGCTTCCAATTAGTCTTTATTTAAATGCATATTTATTGCCTGAAAGACAGCAGACTTTAAAGAAAGAGTCCTTTAAATGTCCCCTATTTATGATTTATACAACAAGTTCAATGAACAAATACTGATTGAATACCCTCTTTGGACCACATATGGCTAGGGATATGGCAGTGAACTAGATGGACACGGTCCCTATCCTCATGGAACATCACAGTACAAATATGATGAATGTTACAAAAACAGAAACCAAAGGTACTTGAATTAGTTATAATATGGGGAACTAATCTGGTAAACTTTCTGGAGGCTTGAAATAAAATAGGAATTAACTAAGTGACCTAGGACAACTCAGTAGAGAGGGAATAGCAGAGTGCTCTATGCAGAGGGAAAGGAATATACTAAGGCTCTAAAAGTAGAGAATCATAGGAGTAGCGGGAGCTAGGAGTAAAGCTGGCCAGAGATAAGGTAAAGGAGGAGCTGGGGTATAAAGGGCCTTGTAAGCCATGGTAAGAAGTAGAGACTTTATCCCAAGGGCAATAGAAAACCAAGGAAGTGTTTTAAACAGGACAGTGACATGCAGATTTGCATTTTTAAAAGGTCACTATGGATATAGTGTCATAAGTAGACTGCAGGGGCAAGGGTGGACACAGGGAAACCAGTCAGGAAGGTATTTCAGTCTAAGTGGGAGACAGTGATGGTAGTGGGATGGAGAAAAGAGGACAATCCAGAGCGATATTTAGGAGTTAGAATTGATAAGACCTGGTGGTGATTCAATGTAGGAAGGAGCAAGCATCAAAGCTGATACCTTATGTTTTCCTTGATAGTGCTTATAACAATTATGACTACTTATTTGTGCAATTATTTGTTTGTCTGCTTTCCCCATAGGATTGGAAGCACCTCAAGGACAGGGATTCATCTTAAACACTTTATTCCTTATGTACATGCTCTACATGAGTGTGTGGCACATAGTGGTGTTTCAAAACTATTTGTTGGTTAAATTATATTTTTGTTTCTGAGCAACTGGGTTTATGGTGGTGCCATTCACTAGAGTTAGGGACATGGAGGGAGAAGAAGTTTGGGGGATGAGTTTAGTTTTGACCATGCTAAGTTGAGATACCTATGAGACATCAAAATGGAAACGTCCTGGAAGCAATTGAGAATAAAAGTGTAAACCTTGGGGGTGGGCATGGGATGGGGGGGGGGGAGACCAAGCAGATACAGGAGAAGCACAGAGAAGGCAATCGAAGCCAGGAAGTATATGAGATAGTCTAATTAGAGAGAGAATAAGAAAAGAGACCTTAGGAGGGCACTGTAATATTTCTAACAAAAGAGACTGAGAAGGGGTGGCCAGAGTGTTCTGGGTCAGAGGAAAATCAGGGAAAAATGGAGTTGCAAGGTTTAAGGGAAGAATATTTCAGAAAGAAGGAGGTCACAGTGTCCAATGCTTCTGAGAACTCAAACAATGGAGGTAATTGACAACCAGTTTCAAATAGTTGTTGGCAAAAGCCAGAGTGAATTAAGGTGAAAGTGGAAAGGAGAGAAATGGATTTAACAAATATAAGCAGCTAATTAATTATCAAATCACTCAATTGTCTTCTTTAAAGGCTTTATTCAGAGAGAATAAAATGAAGAACTTGAATTTTTTAAAAAGAGAGAGAGACTAGAGTATGACAAAGGCCAAGACTTTGATGAGGCAGTAACATGGAGGTTCAGGAACAAGGAGGAGGTTTTCAGGGTGAGCCTCTAAGAGTAGGAGTAGTGTAGATAACTGTGATTATTTCACCATTTGCCTTAGCTCAGCCTTAATCTTTGCCTTCAAAAAAGGTCAAAGGACTTACTGTCAGGATTTAGTGAACCAGTGAGAAGTGGAACTTCACTTCTCACAGACAGATATTGTTAAGGATCTTAACCCAAATAGCAAGATAAAACTCTGTTGAGAAATTTTAGGACAGTTCTCTAAGCTTCTCAACCTCTCCTCTGCAAAGAAGTTATCCAAAGGAGAAAGCAAAGAATATTAAAACAACAACAACAAAACCTCTCTAAGTTGATAAATTGAGATTAATAGTTAACCTCTTTTTAAAATTTTTAATTTTTTTTTTTATTCAGAGATGTGATTCACTGTGTATCATTATTCTTGCTTCTTAGGTAGTTATAGGGATATTGGGAGAACTAATAAACTTATTTGTGTGAAATTCTTTAAACCTTAAAGTCAATGATAAATATACAAGGTGACACTTCCTTTCCTAAGGGTTCATAAATTAAACATTAACCTGAAGTGCCGTTTACCACCAGAAGTTTATATATTCAGCCCATTGCTAACTAGACCATCTTTGGAAAGTGGAACGACAATGTACAGATTCTGTTCCTGCTCTCAGAATTTCTAAAATTATATGATCAGGAAAAGTTGGCATGAAAAATGCCTTTCTAAGCCTTTAGTACAGAAAGTAAGACCCTCACTACATCCCTGACCTCTGAGGTCTCAAACTGACCTCCAAATGACCTTGGATTCTAATAGCTCTGCAGTTAAGAGCCTGCATACTCCATCCACCTAGCTGGCTAGCCAGTTCTCAGCTCCTTTGCTTCCTGAAGGCCACATCTTCCTAGTCTAAGGGCCTGAGGAAGAGTCTCCTCTTCCCTGCATTCTCCATGTCCAATCATTTTCACCACCACCTACCATATACCTTCTGGTTCAGAAGACGTTAAAGTTGATTTGAATAGCAATCTGAGCTTAAGAATACAGAAAGCCACATTTCTACCCAGAAGTAGTATCTCCATGGCAAACATAAGACTTATTAATAGATGAGTTCATTCAGAAATCAGGCAAAATTAAGAAATAAAGAAATGATAGGTCCTCACAATATTTGAGGGAAAAATAAAAAAAAAAAAAAAAAAAAAAAAAAAAGAAATGATAGGAAAGCTATCCTTTCAGTGTCCTTTGGTAACTGCAAACATGTTTTTGTGTGTATGTTTCTCCCGAAACTCTCCTCCCAGTGGACATTTGTGATAATGAAGATTAAGGGGCTTAGAGGCAAGCTCAAAAATACCCAATACTGGAGCTCCAAAAGATAAGTCTTCGTTTCCCTTAATCTTTACCTGTCTCTTCTCATCCAGTTAAGTTTTTCTGGATACCATAAACTCCTTTCTATTAATATTTCCATCCATCATTACAATCTAGAAGAGGGCTTTTAAGTTTGTTCCCAAAATTAATTCATTCAACAAATACTAAGTTCCTTTTGTTTTCTGAAGTTGTGCCAAACACTGCAGACACAAAGGTGAATTAGACATGATCCTCGACTTCAAAGAACTTATGGTTTGGTAGTGATTCAAGAAAAAAGAAATTAATAAAATTTTGGAGACTTAAAGCATTTTCTGGAATATAAAGGTGATAACACATGGGTTCCCTTTTGTAGATAAGTACCATCTTCTGATTTTGTATTACTGAAACCGTGACTCTATGTCCAAATACACCTGTGTAGGCATATAACCTTAGATGTTTACACTGTTAAATTTTAAACAGGTTCTTAAGTAGAGAGCTTTTGCAATTCATTCATTCTTGGGTTTGTTTCTGAGGTATTTCTTAATATTGAAGGACTTACTGGATGATTAAAGCATACTCACCAATTTTGAGAGTCAAAGGGTATATCTGATAATAAACACAGGATATGGTGTTCAAGAATTTTCTGTTCTCCGTAGTTTTGGTGGTTTTGTTTGCCTTATTTAAAGAGACATATGCTTAATTATTAGGTAGAATTCATATTTAAAATTAGCTTTGCAATGCTGAGTTTTGACATTTTTCTATTTTGAGGATTCATTTGACTATCTGAAAAGTATTTTTACAGTTTAATATCTGGGTTTCTAACTTTAAACACTTGGTGTTTGAAACTGAGGTACACAGCCAAAGTGAGACAAAAGTTCAAGATGTTTTACCACAACAATTATCTAACATTTATTCTTTTTCTTTTATTTTCTAATTATATACTCAGAATTTTGACTATAATAATTCTAACTGTAATCTGTATACATTCAGTCTTAATGAATATTGAGTAGATTAATATAGAGCTATATATAGCCCATATGCTCAAAATCAAGTTACCTGATGTATAATAAATAGTAGATCTTCATTTCATTCTTTCATTCAACAAACATGTATCGAGGGTATTCTAAGGGGTAGGCACTATTCTAGGTGTTGAGAATATATCATTGAACAAAACAGATAAAAGTCCCTGCTCCAGTGCAGGTGACATTTTAGTGAAGTTTACATGCATTTAGCCAAAAATTTCAAATAACCAATTTTGAGAATGAACTCCACTTGTGTGAGGGAAGAGACACAAATGAGAAGAAGCCCAAATAATTTGAAAGTTATAGCGTGGTGTAAAGGGCCATTGGATTTGCAATCAGGAGACATTGATTGGAGTCCTGGCTGTACTAATCCTCCTTGTTATTAATATTTTCTGGTTCTTAGTTTTCTCATCTGTTAAACAATGGCATTGAATTTCATAATCTCAAAAGTCCCTTATGGATTAAGTTATTGAGCAGTCTATTATTCTATGATATGCAACAGGTATTTACTCAATTAAAGTAAATTCATATATAATGAAATGCACAGATTACAGGGATTTATTTTTTTAAAGTAAAGAAATGTCTAAGAGTCATACTAAACTCCTATACCTTCTGTAGCTACGGTACAGTGTCGAATTATATATTATGTTCAGAGTAATGATCCTGAGGCATTGTAGGGTGCTGAATCAGTAAGAAAAGATTTAATTATGTTCATTAAACTACTTATTAAAGCAAGAAAATGGACTGAGGCAATTTAGAGAGATTTCAAACAAAAAGTATCTTCTCATTAACCCATAGTTAATCAGAAACCCAATTAACCAGGATACTCTATTCCAAGATTTCGCTGTTTTTTAGATTTATTTATTTTTCTTTACAACCACATCCAAGTCACTGATCCAGATCCCAGCCATTTCACATTTATACCACTAAAATCAATGCATTATTTCTCCCTCAAACAATGTGGACTGCTTCCACCAAAACAATCACTTCAGAGATAGAAAATAATTTAAATAAGAAATAGACATGAATGAGATGATAAGATTCTGAGTTTTGCTTGAAAACACTTTGATGTATTCTATTGAGTGTATGTGCAATTAAAGAGCAAATAAAAAACAAGAAATAGAATATCTATTTTCCAAGTATACTTGTTATTTCAATAAATCATAACCATTTCTAAATTCTAATATCTATAAGTATTAAAATATGCTAAATAAGGGTCTTGGAAAATGTACCTCAATGATGAGACCGAGACTCAGAAAGTCTGGCCTTTTTTATTCACTGTTTCTAAGAAGGTAAAACTACAGCAGAATTCTTGGAAACGTTAGTGGACACATGAACTGGTTCAACTCCACAGAGCAAGAAAGCAAGATTTAAAAGTGGTTTTGGTATTCAATATTCACTTGTAACAGGGAGAGTTTTAAGCATGGCCTATTTTATTAAATCTGTAGACCCATTCATGAATCTGAACTCATTCTAAAATTACAACTTTCTTTCACATGATACCCTTCATACCATTTATTTTTCCTTAAATTAGAGAGGGAATCTTATTTCTTGGACTACGAGTATCTCCTGAGAAGTTACTATTGTCCACAATAGCATTTTCATTTTGTGAAACAGCTAAAACCCCAGCATTCTGTCTTCATGTTGCCTTAGATTAGATGTTTTCCATTTTCCTTTTATCAAAGGGCTCACAGTCTAGTTAGAGAGAGAGCAAACATATCTCAGAAAACAAGACAACAAGGAAACCATTACATTAAACCATGTGATCCTGGCTACCAGTGTAACTTTAGCAGTCAGAAAAGCAAGCAGCTGGAACAGTCAAAGTTGAGAGAAACAAAACCATGCAATCATTTGCAGGATCTTATGCAAATCTGCAGAGGTGTCTACCTTTCCCATGCTACCCCCCAAATTTGGGGCCAAAATGCAGCTATTAGAAAATAAGAAGGGTTTTCTGCCATTAATTTACAAGAAATAAAAAGAAAAAAAAAAGAAAGAAAGAAAGAAAATAAGAAGGGAAAGCAACCAGGTAGATTGGTGGATTTATGTAAACTTTAATAAATTTTTTTCCTAGGTGTATTAACTTAGTTGGATCACTAAGCATGCCATTGAAGGAGGTGTGTCCAGGTACAAGTATCAGAAAAGTCTCTGTGTGTACGTGTGTGTGTGTGTGTGTGGGGGGATTCACCAGGTGGAAATCAGTCAAAAGATACATAATCGGAACAACACTACAATGACCCAACCCTGCTCCACCAACATAAACCTGTGTGTCATTGGGTAGAAATACCATCAGTCAAGAGGTCTATTATTTAATGACTGATTCATGTGTGCTATATAAAAAAGAACTCTTTCTAAGACAGATCTGACAGTGTGTACTATCCCAGATAGTCATGTGCTTATCAAATCACACAGTAACTTGGGGACCGCCATAGTTTTACCCTGAGTAAGACTGTCGTAGAGATTGGCTTTTAATCTCAGCAGAAGGCTTGCCAACGCCTATGCACTAAATCTCTTCCCCAGTTAATTCTAGTTTCACAACGTGGAGGTTTTTGATTTCTGATCTGGCACAGATGCGTCACCTCGTGCACTCTCCAGGTGATGTTTATTGAGCTCATTCATCCACACAGGTAGGGCGAAGAAACGTGAAACCTAAGGAAGTGGTGCACCCTGCAGGAAAAACTGGTAACTGCAGCCCCAGTGATCTCTTAGGACAGTGTCCTGTGCTTTTTGTAGCACTGTATTGTTTCTGTCCACAATGTGGCGCTGCTGTTCTAAATGTCATTTTACAGCTAGCTTAGGGTAGGAAAGACTTGGTGGCAGCAAGAAATAGAACGTGTAGGGGAGTGCGCCAGGGAAGTAGGAGAAGGGAGAGGCTAAGGAAGAAATCTAACAGGTTCCTTCTGCCAGATAGGGCTACCCTAGTGCCCCAAATCTGATCCATTGCGATTAGGAAAGTTATCCCCTTGTCCAAGTAACTCATTTTGGGATAGTTTAATCCAATAGTTCCCAAATCTGGCTGGCCAACAGAATCATCAGGGAAAACATTTTAAAAGATACAGATTCCCAGAGTTTTTCCTAAGACACTCTGATTCATAAATTTTGGGAGGGGCCTGGTCATCTGTCTTTTTAAAAAGCTCTCCAAAAGATCATTGGTGTATTATTTATATAATATTTAGAGGGAGAACATATTTTAAGGGGAATCAGTCCTCACAGGACTCTGTAAACACAGCTTCTATTTTTCAATTCAGTAACAACAAACTTACTAAGAATCTGTTATGTTTCCATAAATTCTTTGAGGAATGAGAGCACAATTTATTGAGTAAGCCCATCTATATCCTTTAGAAACCTTCCTACTCAATGAACCTCTGTTCCATGTTTTCTCCAGCCCATTTCAGGCAAAGACTTTATGGCCCAACAGATTTATAATTTCCTAGTATCAGACTCTGCTGCCTCCCTTCTGTGTACTGGGTGTCCCAGTTAGGGAACTGGGTGACCTCGCTATCTTTGGCATCATTCATAACTGGGTTTGAATCCTGACTTAATAACTTATTCACTATGGGACATTAAAAAGTTACCTAACCTTTCTCAACCTTTATTTATAATAAGAAATAATCATATCTGCCTCTGAAGGCTGATATAGGACTCAAGTAAGATGATATAAAGTCTTTAGCACCTTGCCTGGCACGTGGTGTTCAATAAAAGTTAGTTATTAATAGCAGTGGTATTAGCCTTATCACTTTTGCTGCTACCTTAATCTCTAGTATTTCTCTCCTGCGCCTTCCTAATCTGATGACTCCCTATGTACATGTTCTTTCTGTGTCCTAGTGCCCTGCTTTGAGGAGAGCTGTTTGGCCTTGCCTCCAATAACCTGGAAAGAAGGGAGTGTAAAGGAAATGTCCTTCCCACTTCAGAATCGTAGCAGGTAAATAAAATGAATATATTTGTCAATCCTTCATTCCCTTTCCCTACCCCCTTCTATCTGTAATATCAGAACGATATTGTTGAAACTTACCTTAGCAGTTTTCAAACCTTGGTGAGCAACAGACTTATCAGGAGCACATATTAAAATGCAGTTTCCTGGGCAATGCTACAAGATAAATAAAACTATGTGTAGCCCAGGAATCTGCAGTTTAACAAACCCCTCAGATCGGCTGTCATCTCATGTGAGGTAAAAGAAAAATTAATTGGATAAAAAGAGAAAAAGAAAAAAAAACCCTCAGAGCACACTTTGAGAAAAATGGCCTTAAAAATCACCTAATTCCAGGGAGTCAAACTCAAAAGCTTTCAGAGGCCAAGCAGATAATGCACACATGTGAAGGAGCAGAGTACAAGAGAAAAAAGGTGGGGAGCTTACCAAATCGAACAGAAAGTTCATGCCCTGTATATCTTCTTTACTTTATTTATTTATTTATTTTGCTATACAGTCATCTTTTCTTTTAATTTCAGAATATTATGGGGGTACAGATACTTCGGTTTCATGTATTGCCTTTGCACCACCTGAGTCAGAGCTACAAGTGTGCCCATCCCCCAGAAAGTACACACTGTATTAGGGGTGAATTTACCTGTCTCCTCCTCCCCTACACTTCTTTATTTTTTGGGGATTAAATTAAAATGCATTTTGAAACTATTTTTCTAGACAGATACAATTCATCTTTGAGCCCAGAGAGGCAATGTGACTTGTTCAATGTTACTCAAGTAGTGTCAGAGCTGTGGATGCCCTGGTTCCCAGACCACGTTATAGCCTCATGAGTGGATGTCTGTGTTTTCCTTCTTCTCTGGTCCAAGACTAAACCTCATACCCAGTTGGGGAAAAGGAAAAATAGCACTGAGAAATTCCACTTCAGAGGGTTACTTTGGCCTTGACAATTCCCCCAAACAGACTTTTCTGAAAGTGAAGCAGCCTAGAGTTCATTGAGGAGATCTTTGCTCAGTGGTCCTGAGTGCGGAGATCTCTCAAACTACAGACAAATATGATCAATTATTTTGTGACAGACTTTTATGCTATTTAAATTTTGCTATTAAATTTGCTATTAAAATTGCTATTTAGCTATTAAATTATGCTATTAAATTTTCTTTTTTTTTTTTTTTTTTTTTCTTTTTTTGATCTGAATGCCTGCCTTGTAGATGCTATTAAATTTTCTAAGCAACTAGAAGCAGTTTGATCCTGAGAGAATTATCCACTTGGTAGTCGTGATCAATAACAAGAATTATCAGACTTATTAGTTCTTAAAGATATCTCCAATATATTGCTAAATGGAAAAACAAAATTGCAGCGAAAATGTAGGCAGTAAAGTGATAGAAAAATACATACATAGTGAAAGGACAGAAAAATATTTGGAAGGATATATACCTAACTCTTAATAGTAAATTTGTCTGGGGAATGAGACTGGGGCAAGGAGAGTGTACCATTTTTATTTTACATACCTCTGAATTTTTAAAAAAGCAATTAGAATTTATCATTTTTGTACTTTTTTCCCCCAAAATCAAATACAAATATTAGATATATGACAATGATGAAGGCACAGGTATGTAATCTCTCCAAATTCCCACATCAACACTGGGAGAGCAACTAGATAGCAAAACACAAATCCATTGCACATTTTGCAAAACCAGGTGATGAGCTGTCCCCATGAGCCCCCTATACAAGCAAGTGATAGAAAATCAATAGCCTCAAGTTCTGCCCCATTTCGGCATCTGTATTGGAGAAAGCAAAGGCAGCAATAGGACAACTAACAGATACCTAACTGGAAAACCCCAAAATAGCCAACAGGAAAGTGAGGTGGGTCAACTGGAGAACGACACATAAAATTGGAGGAGTTTGGCCTAATCCTATTAGTAGGTGAATGCATGGGGCCCATGAATCTATTTAGAATGATCTAACCCCTAGAACCTCATGAAACAGACCAACCAAGGCTCCATTTCAGGACAAGACACATGCTGAAGAGAAACTTTTGGGAGTAGAATCAAAATTAAGCAGGATTGGGATAATAGAGCTAATAAAAAGGAAGATCCAGATAAAGTGGGGGAAGGGAACGATGTCAGGAAATCACAGGAAGCAGATCATTCTATGTTTAAGCACCACACTCATATCCCTAAAATTTCAAGAAAGCCAACATCACAGAGAAATAAGCAACATTGGTCAGAAAGTGATTGCTATAACAACAACAACAACAAAAATAAGCAACAGAAAAATATCATGGTTAAATGTAATCATAGTTATTATGAGGAAAAGGAAAATAAGAAGCATAATAACATTTCTAAAGACAATGAAAGCATATTAGAAACAGAGTAAAACTGCCACAATTTGCTTCAAAACAAATTGGAAAAATTTAAAAATTATGTAAGACATAAAAGAATAGTAGAAATAGAAAAACTCAGAAATAAGGTAATAGAACATAAAAAATAATTAGAAAGAAAAGAACAAATTTATGAAATAAAGACTGAATTATTTCCACTCCCACTGCTTCACTTGACCAGCCTTTAAGAAAACAAAAAAAGACTGAATTATTAATATCAGGAGCAGCAGAATGAAGAAACACAATAGCTAATGCCTTAGGAGAAATAGAAGGTGAAAAAGAGAGAACATTTAAAATAAAAAAGGAATAAAAAAATTAAAGAGAAAGTGACAAGTACTGAAGATAAAAGAACATCCATCATATGGTTAATGAGAAATCTTCACTCTCATTGTTGGGAGAGATCCCAACTATACTGGGAACATAAAAATTTAAGAATTTTAACTTAAACTAAAAAAGTTAAAAATTCATTCAATGGTCTTCAGGTTGTTTCACTGATTAGAACCCAAATCTCCCCTCCCTAGGAAGGCATCCTCTAGTAAGTTACAAAAAAGAACATGTAAAAAGAAGAGAACAATATGTATCAGGATCCCCTGTATCTTGAGTTTTTCCAGATTTTATGGGTCCTGAAGCTGATACAACCTGAGGAGCCCTCTTTAAGAAAAAGAATACAAAAATATCATGTTTTTGTAAAGTTTACAGAAACAGATAGCACTTCAAGGGGCCTAAATATAGCCTTATTTTGTGCATCTCTGCTATCTACTTCTAATAGCAGGATGGACTGTCCTCTAGCTTTTAATCTCTTCCTGAGCTTCACGGGGCTCTTGTCTGTATGAGATACATAATTGTTCATTGGAAGTCATGACCACAGCTGTCAAAACACTTTGAGATACCAAAGTGGGAGGATAGTTTGAGGCCAGGAGTCTGAGACAGGCTGGGGTAACATAGCAAGATCCCATCTCTACAAAAAAATAGAAAAATTAGCTGGACATGGTGGCATGCATCCATAGTCCTAGCTACTCAGGAGTCTGAGGCAAGAGGATCACTTGCGCCCAGGAATTTGAGGTTACAGTGAGCTATAATGCTACTAGCCTGGGCAACAGAGTGAGACCCTATCTCAAAGACAAATAAACAAACAAACTCTCAGGGATATAACAGTGTGTCAAAGTATATATGAGTCTGGAAAAGTCATAGCAGTGATAAACACAATCTCACATTAACAATCAGGAGCAATCAATAAAGAGACCCCAAAGGAAAGTAATGGTTTGCAGTACAAGAAAATGCTCACCATGTCAGTACTCCCAGCTCCATCTTCACAACTCTGCATCTTTCTCACTGCCACAATCTCCATCTTCATACTTTAGCTGCACTCCTCCCTTCCTGTGTGCTCTCACTGCATGGACAGTTGCCTATTTACTTATCTGAATCACCTTAAGGATAAGAACAGTGTCCTATTGCCCATTGTCTCTCCAGAGCCTAACAGTCACGGAGCACGTAGTGGGTGCTCAATAACTGTTCATGGAATTTAATGAAATCTTCTGGTACCTCAGCTCTGCACTCTTACACTTGCTCTGCTTCCATCCTAACTTTTCTGGAGTGAACTATAATTCAGGAAAAGAAAATATCTTTTCTCATCTCTTGCATGTCTCCTGCTTTAGCTGGATGCTCTGAGCTGAATCATTTACTACATATAACCATTTTTTGATGGAGTTTTAAAATGAATCTCATTTTTCTTTTGGTATCAAAAGAAAATCCAGGAAAGGAAGTCAGTTTCCATTCTTGACAAGCTAGAAGATTAAGGGGGCCTGAGAAGAAAATATAAACTTTTATAGGGTTAAAAAGAAAGTCTTGAATTTAGTTTTAAAAAACCAGTTGCATTCAAGGGAAAAAGGGAAGTCTCTTCAACAAATGAGGCTGGAGCAACTGGACATCATAAGCAAATAAATGAACTTCAGTGGCAAGGGCCATATCCAGCTGTGAAGGTGGCTAGAAGCCCCTGAAACAGTCCAGGAAGCAGGCCAAGGAGATGGCCGAGGAAGGTAAGACTTTCAGACAGAAACAAAAAGAACAGAAGACACTGAAGGAGTTAAAAGCAAAGGCTGCTCTGGCCACAGATGGAATTAAGATATCTGGCTGAAAATAAGCTGTTCCTTGTGCCTGAGGCAATGGTGACCTTTGATTGCATTCCTATTCAAACTTCTGGATTCTCTGCCATAAATCTTTTGCCACTTATAGCTAAAATGAAGTGTTGCATTGGAGCCTGTTGTATATTTAAGAACAAACTTTTGGCCGGGCGCGGTGGCTCACACCTATAATCCTAGCACTCGAAGGCCAAAGTGGGCAGATTGTTTGAGCTCAGGAGTTGGAGACCAGCCAGAGCAAGAGTGAGACCCCGGCTCTACCAAAAATAGAAAAAATTAGCTGGGCATGGTGGTGCATGCCTGTAGTCCCAGCTACTCTGGAGGCTGAGGCAGAAGGATTGCTTGAGCTCAGGAGTTTGAGGTTGCTGTGAGCTAGGCTGACGCCACCACACTCTAGCCAGGGCAACAGAGTGAGACTCTATCTCAAAAAAAAAAAAAAAAAAAAAAATATATATATATAGTATGATCCCATTTATATAAAATTGTAAAAAATGCAAAGAAATCTATAGTGACAGAAGACCGGTCAGTAGTTGCTTGGAAGATAGTGTGGGAGATGACTGGGAAGGAGTAGAGGGAAGGGAAGAATTGTAAAGAGGAATGAGGAAACTTTGGGGTTGATGGATATGTTCATTATCTTAATTGTGGTGATGGATTCACAGGTGTATACCTATGTCAAAACTTACCAAATTTTACACTTCAAAGATATACAGTTTACTATATAACCAACTATACCTACAATAAAGCTGTTAAAATTTTATAAAGAACCAAATGAAATTAAGCTGCTAAAAGCTGTTAAAATTTTAAAAATTAAATGTAAAACTCCTAGTTGCATGATGAGTGATATATTGCTTAATAGGCATTCATGTAATCTAATCGTTTAAGATTATTACATAGTAGAAAGGAGCCAACATCATTATCTTTTTTTTTTTTTTAGACAGATTCTCGCTTTGTTGCCCAGGCTAGAGTGAGTGCCGTGGCATCAGTCTAGCTCACAGCAACCTCAAACTCCTGGGCTCAAGCAATCCTACTGCCTCAGCCTCCTGAGTAGCTGGGACTACAGGCATACGCCACCATGCCCAGCTAATTTTTTTGGTATATATTTTTAGTTGGCCAATTAATTTCTTTTTATTTATAGTAGAGATGGGGTCTCACTCTTGCTCAGACTGGTTTCGAACTCCTGACCTTGAGCAATCCACCCGCCTCGGCCTCCCAGAGTGCAAGGATTACAGGCGTGAGCCACCACGCCTGGCCCAACATCATTATCTTTAAAAAACTAATGCATATGAAACAACGGTCATTAACTTTGTAGCCTGTGCACAATAGACTCTCAATACATATATGTTTTTGCATGACAACGTAGATGGGAATAAAACGTGTCACCCAATTCCTAGCTCTCTATATGAATTGCAATTTTCTCTTAGAATGAGAGATTAGGAAATGACTGATAAGGAAGGAATACCTATGCCTGGTGGGAAACATACCAATAAAACACCCTACCAGGGCGCCATCCAGGCTGGTGCTCAGGAGAATCTAGGTTGCTAAACAATGCACACAATGGTCAGGCAAGAAGCCATTTATAGCCATGGATGAGGTGTACTTTCATCCCTCTTCCCCTTGCACAGCAGCAGAGGTACTAGTAATAATTAGGTGGGACAAATTGTGTAACTTGGTGCTTATTTTTTTAAATATATGGTTCAGGCGTGGTGGTTCACATCTGTAATCTCAGCACTTTGTGCTGGGAGGATCTCTTGAGGCTAGGAGTCCAGGACCAGCCCAGTCAATATGTTGAGAGACCCCCTAACTCTACAAACAATCAAAAAAATTAGCTAGGTGTGGTGGTATGTGCCTGTAGTCCCAGGTACTCAGGAGGCTAAGGCAGGAGGATCACTTGAGCCCAGGAGCTGCACTGAGCTGTAATCACCACTGCACTCCAGCCTGGGCAACACAGGAGACCTTGTCTCAAAAAGTAAAAATAATTTTTAAAAATATAAAACATATTTCTTCAGGAATCCAGAGTAAAATAAGCCTGTCCTTGGGCAGATTGCTATTGCAGACACAGAATAGCTTGCCTTTATTATTCTTTCCTTTATCCTAGTTCTTTTTTATTGTGGTAAAAAAACCCACATAACATAAAATTTGCCATCTTAAACAGTTTTAAGTGTACAGTTCAGTAGTGTTAAATATATCCACGCTTTTTGGAAACAGATCTATCCTTTTTTTCTCGCCACAAATCATCTCCTTTTTGTATCTCCCTTTTTCTTAACAGTATCTCAGTTATCCAGATTCAGAATCTCAAGAACCAATTCTTGACTACTTCTACCCTATTCACTTACTCCAATCAGTTGCACCTGTAAGTTCTATGATTGAATCAGCCTCCAAAATGTCTTTCATCTAATCAGTCCCTTCCTTTCCAATCCTTTTATCTCCAGCATAGTCTAAATCATTACTTCCTTCTGCTTCATGTCCTGGAAGAAAAAAATAAAATAAATCGTTACTTCTTGCTTGAGCATTTGCAAGAGTCTCATAAGTCATTTTACTGTCACCAGGCTCTATCCCTGTTGATCCATTCCTTTTTGTTTTTTTAACAGACAGGGTCTCCCCTCTGCAGTGGCATCATCATAGCTCATTGCAGCCTTGAACTCCTGGGCTCAAGTGATCCTTCCATCTCAGCCTCCCAAGTAGCTAGGTCTACCGCACATGCCACCATGCCCAGCTAATTTTTTAATTTTTTGTAGAGATGGGATCTCACTATGTAAAAAAAACCCATATGGGCCGGGTGCGGTGGCTCACGCCTGTAATCCTAGCACTCTGGGAGGCCGAGGCAGGCGGATTGCTCGAGGTCAGGAGTTCAAAACCAGCCTGAGCAAGAGCGAGACCCTGTCTCTACTATAAATAGAAAGAAATTAATTGGCCAACTAATATATATAGAAAAAATTAGCCAGTCATGGTGGCTCATGCCTGTAGTCCCAGCTACTTGGGAGGCTGAGGCAGGAGGATCCCTTGAGCCCAGGAGTTTGAGGTTGCTGTGAGCTAGGCTGACGCCATGGCACTCACTCTAGCCTGGGCAACAAAGTGAGAGTCTGTCTCAAAAAAAACCAAAAAAACCCATATGTACCCCCCTAATATTTTGAAATAAAAAAAATTATATATATATATATATATATATATATATATATATATATTTCCTTTGAAGAATAATGGAACCAAAGTACTAGAAAAATCTTCTGATTTGTTGATTTGTCCTCTTCTGTATATGTTCACTGCTGCCATCCTTGGCCAAACCACCATCATCTGTCACCTGGACTACCACAAAGTCTTCCTAAATGGTCCTCCCTGCTTCTATTCTATCACCCCTCTAATCCACTCTTCACACAGCAACCAGGATATATATTTTTCTAAGACATAAACCATATCATGAAACTCCCTTGCTTAAAACTCTCCTATGGCTTCCAACTGCTGTTATAGGTTGCAGTCAGGAATGTTGGCCAGTATTGCAGTAATCTGAAGGCTTGACTGGGGCTGGAGGATCTTCTTCCAAGGTGGCTTACTCACAGAGCTGGCAAATTGATGCTGGCTGCTGGAAGAAGGCCTCTTTATCACAGTGACCCTTCCATAAGGCTGCTTGAATGCCCTCCCAACAAAGCAGCTGGCTTCTCCCAGAGCAAGCAAACCAAGAGAAAGCAAGGTGGAAAGATCAATATCTTTCATAACCTAGCCTCAGAAATCACACGCCATCATTTCCGTAATAGACTATTATACAGGTCAGCCCTATCATGTATAGAGTGTGAAGATCATTAGGCAAAGATCATTTGGACCCATTTTGTGGACTGGTTATCACAATGTCATATCAAATATCTTATTTCAGCTGGGCGCGGTGGCTCACGCCTGTAATCCTAGCACTCTGGGAGGCTGAGGCAGGCAGATTGCTGGAGGTCAGGAATTTGAAACCAGCCTGAGCAAGAGTGAGACCCCCATCTCTACTATAAATAGAAAGAAATTAATTGGCCAACTAATATATATAGAAAAAATTAGCCATGCATGGTGGCGCATGCCTGTAGTCCCAGCTACTCGGGAGGCTGAGGCAGCAGGATTATTTGAGCCCAGGAGCTTGAGGTTGCTGTGAGCTAGGCTGACGCCATGGCACTCACTCTAGCCTGGGCAACAAAGTGAAACCCTGTCACACACACACAAAAAAAATGGTTAAAAAGAAATCTTATTTTATGCTGAAACATTAAAATTATTCCCTTTAATTTCATAAACAAAAGTTCCCACTATCATCACTTCTATTCAACATTGAATTAGAGGTCTTAGCTGGCACAGTAAAACAAGAACAAGAACCAAAAGGAATAAATAGTCAATATTTTCAGATCGCATATCTCAATAAAGAAATACAAAAGAAGATATGATGAAATATTAGAATTAAGGTAAATAATATTTCTGGATACAAAGCTAATATAAAAAATCAGTTGTTTCAGCAACAATCAGAAAGTACGTTTAAAAAATGACTTCACTTACAATAACAAAAAATATGAAGCACATAGGAATAAACCTAACACAATACATCTAAGATCTTGATGGAGAATATTATAATGTTCTTCAATGAAGTTTTATAATTCTCTATTAAGGTTTTAGATGCTAACGTTTCCTTCTTCTTACAAGAAAATGTCAATGGAATATTTTCAGACAATAACCAGGACTCACAGTCCTTCACTGTATAACCCTGAAATAGTTTGTTGTTTGAAATGTCAAGGGAATGTAGTTGTCCAGTAATGAGATCAGGAGTGACAACTAAGTTCCTATATATGCAAGTAATACAACTACATCAGTGCAAGTAATACAACTACATCAGTGCAAATAATACAAGTACATCACGACTTGTTGCCTGGCTGTCAGAGATTGTAAGAATCATCAATTACAAGACATGTTGTGTTGGTTTCTTATGGCTGCTGTAAAAAATTACTACAAACATGTTGGCTTAAAATAACACATATTTTTTCTCTAACAGTTCTGGAGACCAGAAGTCTAAACTCCATTTCAATGGGCCAAAACTAAAGTGTGGGCAGGGCCATGTTCCCTCCGGAGGCTCTAGGAAAGAATGTTTCCTTGCCTTTGCCCCGGCTAGAGTGCCGTGGCGTCAGCCTAGCTCACAGCAACCTCAAGCTCCTGGGCTCAAGCAATCCTTCTGCCTCAGCCTCCCGAGTAGCTGGGACTACAGGCATGCACCACCATGACCGGCTAATTTTTTCTATATATTTTTAGTTGGCCAATTAATTTCTTTCTATTTTTAGTAGAGACAGGGTCTTGCTCCTGCTCAGGCTGGTCTCGAACTCCTGATCTTGAGTGATCCTCCCGCCTCCGCCTCCTAGAGTGCTAGGATTACAGGCGTGAGCCACTGAACCTTTTCTAGATTCTGGAGCTACATTCCCTGCTTTCCCTAGTTTATAACCCCTTCCTCCATCTTCAAAGCCAGCAGCGTGGCATCTTCAAATTTGTCTCTGCTTCCATCATCATGTCGCCATCTGCCTTCTGTCTTTGCAGTCAAACCTCCCCCTGCTTCTTCCTTGTAGGGACCATTACGTTGTACTCACTAGATTGAAAAAATTAAAAGTGTTGTAATACCAAGTGTCAGTAAAAATATGAAGTAACAAGAACTCTCATACTGCTTGAGGGACTATAAATTGGTATGAACAATCTGGAGAAAAATTTGGCTGAATCTGGTAAAGTTAAAGAGCTTGTTTTTTTGACCAACAATTCCATTTCTAGTTATGTGTGATACCTGAGTTCCAGGAGATAAGAATATCTGCATAAAAGAAAACCCAAGTATCCACCAAAAGAAAATGGATAAATACATTTTATTACATTCATAGAAGAAATGTTATGCAGTAGTTTAAATGAAGAAACTAGGCTACATGTGTCTATGTGAATAAATATTTAAAGAATAAAAGAAGGAAGATGCAGAACTATACATGGCATATAATTACATTTGTATAAATTTTGAAAATATGCAAAACAATGCTATATATTATATATATATATATATATATATATAAAGTATAAAATATGTATGAGAATTTTAAGAACCAAATTCAGTATAGTTATATATGCCAAGGGAGAAAATGACATGAATAGAATTGGGAGGGAGAATGCCAGGAACTTCAAGTATATTTGGAATGTTTTATTTCTTTTAAGAAAATTTAGCAAGTAAAAGAAAATGTTTGATTTGGTAAAGTTGGGTAATGGATACACTGAATGAATGATATAAATATTTAAAAATATTTTACAATGCTTCTTAATGATAAGAATATGTAAGCCAGGTGCAATGGCTCATGCCTGTAATCCTAGCACTTTGGGAGCCCGAGACAGGAGCATCCCTTGAGGCCAGGGGTTTGAGACCAGCTTGGGCAAAAATGAGATCCTGTCTCTACAAAAAATAAAAAATTAGTTGGCATGATGGTGCACACCTGTAGTCCTAGTTACACTTGAGGCTGAGGCAAGAGGATCACTTGAGCTCAGGAGTTCAAGTTTACAGTAAGCTATGATTGTACCACTGCACTCCAACACAGAGTAAGACCCAGTCTTTGAAAAAAAAAAAAAAGGAAAAAACCTGAAAAGACTGATGCTTCCAGAAGAAATGGAAAAAGTAACCAAAGGCCTACCCATCAAGACAATGACACCTGACTCAGATAGTTTTATGTGCGAGCCCTAACAAATCTTGAGGTAATTGATAATTTCAACATTGTATAATCTGTATCAGGGCTTAGACAAAAGATGAAAGAAATAGATGAAAGTCTTCCAGTTCATTCCAAAAATCTAGCATAATCCTGTTACCAACACCAAACAAGGATAACATTTTTGAAAAGGGTAGGCCAATTTTATTTATGCTCATAGATGGATATCCAAGATAACATGTCAGCAAATTAATCCAGGAATGTAGTAAAATAATAACACATCATGGACCAAGAAAATTTCATCCCAGGAATCCATAAATGGTTTTAAATTAGGAACTATATTAATGTAATTCACTACATTAACATTTTATTTATTTGTTTGTTTGTTTATTTATTTATATTTATTGTTTATTTATTTTGAGACAGTCTCACTCTGTACCCCTGGTTAGAATGCAGTGAGTGACATCATCATAGGTCACTGCAAATTCAAAATCCTAGGCTCAGGTGATCCTCTTGCCTCAGCCTCCCCAGTAGCTAGGACTATAGGTGTATGCCACTATGCCTGGCTAATTTTTCTATTTTTTATAGAGATGGGGTATCGCTCTTGCTCAGGTTGGTCTTGAACTCCTGGCCTCAAGCAATCCTCCTACCTTGGCCTCCCAGAATGCTAGGATTACAGAATTACAGGATTACAGGTGCAAGGCACCTCGCCAGGTGCCAAAATAATTTAATAAGATTAAAAACATTACAGATTTTTCAAAAACATCTCAGAAATATTAAGAAAATGTGTCAGCCTCATAAAAGATCCACAACAAAGATATTATTTAATGATGAAATATTAGAAGCATTTCTACTAAAACAGGACAATAATAGGAAGCCCACTACTACTACCAACATTGTATTCAAGTTTCATCAATGCAATGAAAGAATAAAAAGAATCAAGAGATATAAATACCAAAAAGGAAAGGCAATTTGATGATATCTATTAAATCTGAAGTGTATATATCCACAAGTTTTGGATGGCTAATTGAACACATTCCCTCTTTCTACTGGGACCCCACCCTATTAAAATGATGACAAATAACATACAAGTAAATAAAACTATTAATGGTCAATATAATGAAGGGACTCCTCAGCAAATGAAGATTTCAACCAACTTTTTGAAGTTAGAGTAGCGATAAAGAAAGGGTAATTAATGAAGCCAAGAAGCAGTGACTGCCTGAAGCACCTGTGGGGAGGTGATGCGGCCAAGGACATTGGTTAGTTCACAGAATCCAGGAGGAGCTTTTAATTGGGAGGTATGATAGGGGGGATAAGTGAGATGTGGTACTTATTGATTAAAAGTCTATACACAGAACAGTTGATCCATCAATTTCACTCTCCCTTCATCAGTCAAGCACCTACCTCTCCAGCAAATAATTGAAGAGTTCTCCTCAAAATAAATCAAATGGCTCAATGAGAAAGGGCTCAATACCCAAAACACAGGCTCTAGCATCACAGAACTTTCCATCAACTGATAATGTGGGATTTGACCACCCAGGTGAAAGGATCCAAAGTGATAAAATCTGAAATTACACAACATCTAAATACATGTAAAAGCTTTGTTGGAGCTAAATATTTAAAGTTATATATAATTTTTTTATTTTTTACTTTTAATCATTATGGGTACATAATAGGTGTATATCTTTATAGGGTATATGTGGTGTTTTGATACAGGCATACAATGTGAATTAATCAAATGAGGGCAATTGGGGTAACTATCACCTCAGGCATTTATCATTTCATTGTATTAGGAGCATTCCAATTCCACTCTTATTTTAACATATTGACTGCCACACTAGGAAAAAAAACACTTTCCTTGGCATCATAGTGTTTTATTATGAAAACAGAATAAAAACTTCGAAAACAAAACAATCCTTTCTAATTTAATGAAAAATTTGTTACTTTTTGTTGTTTTCTGTGTGTGAGTTATACGCAACTTGAAAAATAGTTCACACAGCTCAAGGTAAAGAGACGTGTGAGTTATTATACATATGCTTTACAAGGCCCCAGGTTCAACACTAGCGTGAGTTAAATACAGCTCACATGGCAGTTAATGTGTTAAAGTATACCCTAACTTATTGTTAATTATAGTCACTTTCTTGTGCTATCAAATATTGTTCATTCTATCTAACTGTTTTTTTGTACCCATTAAAAAGTTATATATATATATATATATATATATATATATTATATGTTATGGGTTGAACTGTGTTCCCCCCAAAAGATATATTGAGACCTTAATCTCTAATACTTCAGCACATGACCTTAGAGTTGTTGTGGATGTAATTAGTCAAGGTAAGATGAGGTCATGCTGGGGTAGACTCTTAATCCAATATGACTGGCATCCTTATAAGAAGAAAAGAGAAACAGAGACACAGACATACAGGGAGAACACCATGTGATGACAGAGCAGAGATTGGAATGATGGTCTACAAGCCAAGGAATGCCAAGGATTGCCAGCAATACCAGAAGCTAAGAGAAAGTCTTGGAACAGATTCTTCCTCTGAGCCCCCAAGGAGGAACCAGTCCTGCTGACACCTTACTTTTGAACTTCTGCCTTCTGAGCTATGAGAGACTGACTACCTTTTGTTTATTTTAAGCCTCCCAGTTTGTGGTACTTTGTTATATAGTAGCAGCTATAAGAAATCAATATATCACAAAAATTAGTTTTCTATATACATTTTTTCTTTCTCAGGCATGGCGTATTGCTTCCAATCTGAGCATCCTTGAAAAGCCAGTAGAAATGAAACGGTAAAGTAAAATGGAATGGGTTAATCAGGACCCTTCAGTCATTGCTTACTTCCTGCCCAGACTGTCCTCACTAAGAGAGGGAATTCTGAGCAGAGGTCAGTGACTGTGAAAGGGGGTGTCATCTCCACAAGTTCTGTTATTTAATATTAAAGTGTCTCAGCCAGGTACACTTACTGAAGTTGATGCAGTCATTTGTTGTTGTGCAAATATTCAACAACATATGAGCTTTGACCCCATCCATCTACTGCTATAGGGCTTCTAGATTCTCTAAATTCTTCTCTCCTTTGTTATCTATTTTAGAAAGAATTTTGCTATCTCATGCTTCTCCTTTCTGCTCTCAGCATTCTTCTCCTTTTGAAAAAAATATGGAATATTCAGGAGACAATGAGAAGCTCAGGTTTACAGAGATACATTTTCCTCTCTTGTCATTCTCTCTTTCATCCAAATTCCCAGGGAAGGAAACCTGCTTGGCTCAGCTGGGGAGAGCACCCAGTTATTTATAATCATTTATGGTGGCGGAAGGCTGGCATGTGGTACAAAATCCCTGCTGCTGGAGGGCCCCCACTGGAGGTAAGATAACTCATAAAAGTGGTCATTATGAGCTGGGTAGACATTCTAAAAGTGCTCTACTAAAGCTATTAGGTGTAATAATTTTGGGGGGGTGGGGTGGAGAGACAGTGTCTTGCTCTGTTGTCCAGGCCAGAGTCCAGTGGCATTATCATAGCTCACTGCAACCTCTTTTCCTGGGCTCGAGCAATCCTCAGCCGAGCCTCCCAAGTGGCTGGGATTACAGGCGTGTGCCAACCATGCCCAGTTAAGTTTTCTATTTTTTGTAAAAGGGTCTCGCTCTTGCCCAGCTGGTCTGGAACTCCTGGCCTCAAGCAATTCTCCCTCATCAGCCTCCCAGTAGCAAGGACTACAGGTGCATGTCACCACACCCAGCTAATTCTTTTTTTTTAATAGAGTGGGGGTCTTGCTCTTGCCCAGGCTGGTCTTGAACCCCTGGCCTCAAGTGATCCTCCCGCACTGATGTCTCAAAGGGCTAGGATTACAGGTGTGAGCTACCACACCCGTCCTCATTGTAATAATTCAATAACCTTGTATATACATCTTGATAAACATATCTGATTACTTCTTTAGGATAAATTCCTAAAGATGATTATTGGGTCAAAGTGTATTAATATCCTTAAAGTTTTAAGTTCATGTTATCAAATTCACTTCAAAAACATTGGAATAATTCACACTTCTGCTAGCAGTATATAAAATGGCCATTTCACAAAACACAATACGTTTGTGAATATTGGATCTCATTTTTTTTAAACCTTTGCCAATTTGATAAGGGTTTTCTCATTGTTTTAATTTGCCTGTTGTAATTAGTAATATATCTAATTACTGAATATATCTGATTTCATCCTCTTTTCTTTGCTACCATAATTCAGCCTTTGTCTTTTCTCACATGGATTTCTGCAACTGGCCCTAAAATTGTCTCTGTCTTCCATATCACCCTCTCTAAGCCATATTTCATCACTGCCAAAAAATAGTCTTCTAATATACAAAGTTTATGTTATACGTCTGCTTAAACCCTTTGATGGCTTCCAGTTGCCTTCATAATGATAAAATCCAAACTTTTTAGCACAGGCCCTTCCCCACCTACATCCTATCTAATTTCTCTGGCCTTTCCTCTATCTCTCTGTTATACAACTCCAGCCACAATGAACTAGTATTAATAGTAGTTTTCCAAAAGTACTCTCTTGTTTCACAGATTTGTAATGTCTTTTGTTATTTCCTCTAGATGGAACCCCTTCCTTTCCATCACTATTGATGAACTCTTCTTCAATTTTTTTCAAGTCTTTGCATCTCCTAGAAAGCCTCTGTCTCTCTCTCCTGTCCTTTAGGTAGACCACCTCCACACTCCTAAAGAGCTCCATGTGTCTCTCTCCCTTGGTACTTTTGAGTGTTTACTTGTCTGTTCTTCCAGTAGTGGCAGCTTCCTTTATCACTACGATTCAACATCTTACACAGGGCCTGACATATCATAGGTCATTAAGTTTTTGCCAATTAAATACATAGACAAATTAACATTTCCATGTTTTTTCAGGAAAAAGTACAACAAAACAAATGTGCTAATATTTAAGTTTTAAATAAAGAATAAACTACAGCAGTATCAGGGTATTAATAACAATAATTTAAAAGAGTAATATCACTAGTAGTATTCAGTATATTGCTTTTCTGCCATCTGCCTTAATTTCCATATTTTAGGTCTAAAATATTAATAATATTATCAAGCAAACACCTTCAGAAAATAAATTAGGATAAAAAATTAAGAAATTTGGTTGCAAAATGCTTCAATGAATCAGTAGCTGGCATAAAACCCAAAAGATCTAAGAACATCTTATTTTTAAATATTTATAATAGTAAAATTTATTGAATAATGTAATATAGCTCAGTTTTAGAGGAATAATGCAGATGTAGCACATTTTTACATGGGACTCCTGATTTGAGGCCACCAAGAGGAAATTCCAGACCTAGGATTTGAAAATTATGAGAGGAGACTAAGAGGGTTATAGAGTTGAAAACAAAGTATGGTGGAATTCATAATTTTCTTTATAATCCATTGCACCTAAGCCATTGATATAGAGACCCTATTCTTCCTTATCAAGATGATTAAAATAGCAATACTTAAATCCAAATGAAAATAAATTTAAAAGTTTTCAACTCCTGCATTAGACTAAAACCTAAATATTCAGCAAAATAAGATTACTTGTACACCTAACAGTTTACAATATCTGACTCTTTAATTTTTTTAATTTTTTTTTTTTTTTTGAGACAGAGTCTTGCTTTGTTGCCCAAGCTAGAGTGAGTGCCATGGCGTCAGCCTACCTCACAGCAACCTCAAACTCCTGGGTTTAAGCGATCCTATTGCCTCAGCCTCCCAAGTAGCTGGGACTACAGGCATGCACCACTATGCCCGGCTAATTTTTTCAATATATATTAGTTGGCCAATTAATTTCTTTCTATTTATAGTAGAGACGGGGTCTTGCTCTTGCTCAGGCTGGTTTTGAACTCCTGACCTCGAGCAATCCTCCCACCTCGGCCTCCCAGAGTGCTAGGATTACAGGCGTGAGCTACCACGCCCAGCCTTGACTCTTTAAAATAAAGGGAGAGAAAGAAGAGAGAGAGAGACAGAGAGAGAAAGAAAGATATCTTTTGGACCTAACATAGAAAACTATAAAATATATTATTTTTTTCTTTTTTTTCTTTTTCTTTTTTTTTTTTTTTGAGACAGAGTCTCGCTTGTTGCCCAGGCTAGAGTGAGTGCCGTGGCATCAGCCTAGCTCACAGCAACCTCAAACTCCTGGGCTCAAGCAATCCTGCTGCCTCAGCCTCCCGAGTAGCTGGGACTACAGGCATGCGCCACCATGCCCGGCTAATTTTTATATATATATATTAGTTGGCCAATTAATTTCTTTCTATTTAGAGTAGAGACGGGGTCTTGCTCTTGCTCAGGCTGGTTTCGAACTCCTGACCTTGAGCAATCCGCCCGCCTCAGCCTCCCAAAGTGCTAGGATTACAGGCATGAGCCACCGCGCCCGGCTTATTTTTTTCTTTTTTTAAGGAAAACTCTCAGAGAACATAAAATATATTATTAAGAAAAGCAATTTGCAAAATATAATTTACATAGTCTCATTTTTGTGAAAAATGTTTATGTACATTTATAACCACATATACATATTTTAAAAACCAGAAAGATCATCCAAAACTTAACATTTGTTACCTTAGAGGGGAGAAGGAGGGTCACCAAAAGGGATTTGCACTTGCTGTATTTCTGTCATTTGTGGGGTTTTTTTGGTTTTTTTTGAGACAGTCTTACTCTGTTGCCCACGCTAGAGTGAGTGCTCTGGTGTCAGCCTAGCTCACAGCAACCTCAAACTCCTGGGCTCAAGCTATCCTTCTGCCTCAGCCTCCCAAGTAGCTGGGACTACAGGCATGTGCCACCATGCCCAGCTAATTTTTTCTCTATATATTAGTTGGCCAATTAATTTCTTTCTATTTATAGTAGAGATGGGGTCTCGCTCTTGCTCAGGCTGGTCTCAAGCTCCTGAGCTCAAACGATCCGCGCACCTCGGTCTCCCAGAGTGCTAGGATTACAGGCATGAGCCACCGCGCCTGGCCTGTCATTTGTTTTTATAATAAGAATATATTAGTTTTGTAAAAATCAATAAAAGTATTAAATTTTTCCTTTTGTGGAAGAAATTCTGAGGGAGTAGGACAGTGTCACAAGGAACTTGTTTTAAATTAACTCTCCCTTTTCACATACAAACGGCCCAAATCTGCTCTATCTCCTAATGACTTATTCCATCCCTGAGGAATTCCCTAGTCAAGTAAATGGCAAGAACCCTGCCTTCTGTGGATACGAAAGAAGTCAAAATTGGAATTCCTTACCTTCCTAGGACTTAACCTCTTGGTCTAAAGTTGACTCTACTGCTCCCTTTCTGAGTGAAGACAGAGAGAGAGAGAGACAGAGAGAAGGATCTACAGTTGTTTGTGTGTGTGTGTGTAGGAGGGGGTCAAAACTGACTCAGCCATCTCACAATAAGGTTTGGAATCCCAAATAATACCTGATCTGGAAGATTCCATGTGGACAACAAAATTACACAGTCAAAATATTGAGGTTGCTGCAGGTATGGGAGCTAATTTTTTCCCCTCATCTTTAGTCTCTTTACAATCGGTCACCATGCGAGATGTTGCAGGAGCTGAGAGCTCTTAGAACAGTCTTTTGAGCTAGCATAGAGGTGAGAGGAGCAAGAGGGAGGTTGGCGGTGAGCAGGTTCCCTTCTTTTAGCTTCGGAAACTCCTCGATCCTGGCTGCTTCTCCAAAGCCACACTCAAAATGGTACAGCGTTTGACATATTGTCATAGGCTTTCCTACAATACAGCTTCTAACAAAACTAGGCTGTCCTGAACCCCTGGTAATAGAATTGTTTACCTTTTTACCGAGAAGGTTGGGAAAGCACCAAAATCTGCATGTGATGTGTGCCCAGGTAGACTTCCAGGGGTTCGTGCTGTGAGACCTAAAGTTCTTATGAGGTTGTCTAAAAAAAAAAAAAACAAAAACCATGTCAACAGGGCCTACGGTGGTTCCATGTGTGCTAAATGTGTTTGTGACGGGATAAAGCGTGCTTTCCTTATTGAGGAGCAGAAAATCGTTGTGAAGGTGTTGAAGGCACAAGCGCAGAGCCAGAAAGCTAAATAAGAAAATGAAGTTTTGAATAATAAAAATTAAAAGGCAAAAAAAATATATATTGAGGTCAAGATACCTAAATCATCTGGCCCAAATAATCTAGATAATTAATTAATTTAATAATTCCTTATTTTCCAGTTCAGTTTGCCAGGGTAGATCTGGCCAGAGAGGGTTTGGAAGCAAGAGGAACAAGGATAAAGGAAGAGAACATGGTCTTTGGGGAGCCCTTAAGAAAGGTGATATGGATTCTGAAACAGAAGACATGGCTAGATGGAAGTAAGTTTGTAGTCCTTGAGGAGCATTTGCACTATGACAGAGGCAACACTTCCTCCGTAGGGGAACAGGTGAGACACAACTCAGAGAAGTGTGAGCAAGGGCTTGAGTGTGTTCGTGGCCCTACCATCTGAGTTGAAGAGGTTAAGGATTTTGAGATCACTTTGAATCTCATCACCTCTTTGAAACTCACATTCTTCCTTCTTCAGAAAACCTCCCGTAAATAAGCCTGCATGATTGTAGTCAGTTTTTAGCAATTTAATACTTTATTAAAACTACATTCTTTTATTTATTATCACTTTACTAAGTTGTAAATGTCTTTAGGGCAGAAATCATGTTTTTGTTTTTAAACATTTCCACAATGCTTAGGTATAGGGCTGGGAACGTAATAGTGTTTGGTAAGTAATCGTGTGATGCAAAAGTTTCTGAAGTTTCATGATCTTCTTCCTAACTTAGAGAGAGAATACACAAGATGGTTGAGTTGTGTCCACACATGCTCAAATCAGAGGGCCTGAGGTTCACCGTACATGGTCTATTTTTTTTTTCTGAAGAAAGCTATTCTGAATGCAAATTCAGTCTCAAAGCGCTACAAAGGACAACTGGGAAAGCACAGACCCTTCTAAATCCCTTTTGGGGACTCGGCTGTGTGTGTGTGTGTGTGTGTGTGTCAGTGTGCGTGGGTGGGGGAAGGTTGTGGTGTGGTGGGAGGGGACAGGCAAGAGGGAGGAAAGAGAGACTCCACGCAGTGATTATGTAGAAGGGATTTGCTATGTCTCTTCCCCCACCCCCCTTCTTTCTTTGTCCTCTTTCTCCTGGTCCCCTTCTTCTGCATTTGTCTGGGAGGATCCTGGAGTGTTCTTTTGATCGACTCAATCTTTTTCTGGCACTTGAGTTCTGATTGGCTGAAGGACTTAGAGAGGAAAAAAAAACTTTAATTAAGTAGATAATCTCTTCTTTGGACGTTTGGCAGCTCCATTTCACCTCCCCTTAACTCTGTTTGGGATCGCTTACACACCAAGGAAGTTGGGCTTTGAGAATTCCATCCCACTACCTCTGAGGAGACTACTTCCAATCTTGCTTCTCTATCACCCTATTTTTTAGAATTTTCTCTGTCACTCCAGAGGATTATGTTTCTTATGAAGCCTTCTGTGTGCATCTTTCTTTTTACCTGTGTCCTCCCACTCAGCCATACCTGGTAAGTAATCTGGACTCCTACCTGGAACTAGGAATAGGTAAGTGTATGTAATATATTAGAGAAAACTCATTTTCATTTCCATAAATGTAGGAAACCTTGAGATCTCTCCTGGGAAAAACTGTCCTATGGAATAGGGCTCTTCCTAAATTTGCGGCTAATTTCAGTAAATCATTAGGATCCCTATCAATAAAGGATTAAAAGATAGGGGGTTCCTATTTTTATAAATTGCTATACCACAAATATCCCAAGTGATTTTGGGGGGAAATGTACAGTAGCCCTTTTTACCAAATCCTGATGTCAGTATTGAGGAGGAGAGGAGGTGTCCCAAAGCAGGTTCTACTATGTGTTGAATCTGATCTTGAGATGAAGGCTAGAGACAAAATGCAATGTGATCTTATTTTGTACTCTCTGACTTTAATTTTTTCAGAATACTCTAACTGCTCATAGTATCACTTCCTAGACATTAAAAATTTATTTGAACTACTGAGTTAGTATTGGGTTAATAAACATGGTTAAAACTAGATATTTTCAAAATCTAAACTTCTCTACAAATTTAATTTGTTCAATTTACAAAAATTTCCAAATTGCTCAGAAAATCAGATAATATATATGAAAATAAACTTGTAAATGATAAAGCATTGCACAAATGATAGAGAATATTATCGCCATTCTCATTTAGTTCTTGGAAACCACATAAAGTATCTATACCTCCAACAGTTAATAAGCAAGCACACAATAACATACAGAATGCAGGTTGCTAGGGTGTTTGGAGTTTCTCTCCAATTCAGATATAAGCTCAGTCTCTCCCTTGATCTGTTCTCATTTTGACTATCTATTTATCCAAAATATAAATCCAATTGCTACATAAACTGTTGAGGAAGCAAGAATAGGACTTTCTTTGCTGAAATAAGCTGCTTGTGCTAATTATGGAGAGTGTATTCTTATCATAAATGAGTAGTATAGCCATCTTTATTGGAGTGTTGATATGCCAACTTAATACAACTATTTGCAAGTTGATGTGATAATTGGCAACATTTCTGATTATAA
Source organism: Microcebus murinus (assembly GCF_040939455.1). Taxonomy (NCBI): domain Eukaryota; kingdom Metazoa; phylum Chordata; class Mammalia; order Primates; family Cheirogaleidae; genus Microcebus; species Microcebus murinus. Next base: position 25,909,843 of record NC_134117.1, on the reverse strand, counting down.
AATGTACCACCAAATAATTGGTCCATTTTTAATTGGCATTTTAATTAAATATTTCAATGTTAAAAAAAATCTCTCTTCTCTCCCTTTCATGAGAACAAAAAGACAAAAGGGAGAGGAGACTATTTCAGAGCATTTCTACTGATGTTCATGGTATTCTTCAGCTGATTCAGTATCAGCAAAAGAGAAACACGAGATTCCTTTCCCTAGTCACCAGGGCGGTGTGAAGAATTGTTCTATAAAAAATACCTTTACTGTGTGTTCCCTTCCCTGCTGGAGGGGGTCATGTTCATTTCATTCCGATACTGACACAGCCACACTGAAAGGTGGCTGGGTTGCTTGTCTGTCCAAATTCAAGTGTCTGGATTCAAAAAGAAAAAGAAAAAAAGAGATGTGAAAGAAAGTTCTAATTTAAAAACAGGGTTTAAGAACCCCTTCTCGCCTTGCCTGACTTTCAGAAGAAAATGTACAAATCTCCTGTGTAATGAATTAGATTTTAATTGCTTTTTCCTATAAGCCCCAATTTGAATTAAACATTTATACTCTGCCAAGAATCTGGTTTTGGTAGCATTTGAAAAGTGATTTTTAACTTTAACATTAAAATTTGATTATTCTTGTAATGAAACTATCAGGGTTTTGTATAAGGTCATCTTCCCCTTTGTGCCATACAGAGAAATTTGACCAAGTGCAGCCTTTGAAATGTTTCTCTTCATACTTCATTATCAATCTTTTATGTAAGGAACTCAAAAGCATTTAACAAATAAAGAACCACAATTTCTGCTTGGCTGTTCAATTGTAGGGCTGTCTGAAATTACTGTCTGAACGAGTCCATCAACAGAAATTCCTAAGCTTGAAAGGGAGAAAATAATGATGACATTCATCTATCATATGCAGTTTTACTAGGTAAATCAGTATAAGACAATTGTTTTAAAAAAAGATTTTTTCACAGTTTCTTATTATTGGGACAATTCTGAAGAGAATTATTCTTCTGTGACTTGAGAAAAATCTTTTCTTTGAATTTGTTTTTCTTAATTCTTATGGCTCCCCCTCAAAAAAGAGAGAGAATAGGAATGCATGATACAGCCAAGCTGAGGGTAATAATTATAATTGTCAGAGATGAGCCAGTTTGAGTTTTCTTCCAATGCACTTACTCATCTAGAATGAACAGGCCTAGAAAATGCCTTCTTAACAGTTGACCCCATTTTACTCCAAATGATGTCTCATAATAATACTGGGTCTTGCCCAGTTCTGTCCATCTCTTACTCTCTCTCTCTCTGCCTCAGTCACCAAATGAGAAAGATGCAATGGGACACAGAGATCAACCATGGCTCTGCTCTCATTCTTTAACAGAGATTACTACCTCCATGTCTTTCTAAAGGTATGTAGTAGGGATTTAAGCAGGGTCAGTTTCTCTTCTGCAATAGGGTAAGCATTTATGTAAAATCTTTGAAATTTAAGACAGCTTTTGAAAAACATCATCCTTTGGTTCTCTTCGTTTATGTTATTAGAGTAACCTTTCTATGGCTCTTGAAATTTCATCTGATAATAACACGTGGGACCCCTGATTACCCAAGAGATCAGTTATTGTAGGAATCCATCTTCTCACCATTGTGTATAGCCAAAATTATTGCTCTCTACATGTATGTGCTACTATTTTCAAATGTATATTATGAACAATAAAATACAAACTCATTTAAAAATTATTGAATTCCTGATAGTTTTTTGTCATGGTAAGTTTTTGTTATGCTGAGTTTTTCCACTAGCAGATATAAAAAGAACAAGTACAATCAAGTGAGTGTCCACTAAACTGTGTCACATTAGGAAGGGAGTCTTATCCTTGAAGAGACTGAGAATCTCTGAAGTTAGAGAAAAAAATGAAAAGTAAGATGTGAGAAACTGCTTTGGAATCTAGAAAATAATATGCCAATAAAAAAAGACTCACATATCCTGGCCAGGTGTGGTATCCTAGCACTTTGGGAAGCCAAAATGGGAGGATCACTTGAGGTCAGGAGTTCTAGACCAGCCTGGGAAACAGTCAGATCTCATCTCTACAAAAAGTAAAAAAATTAGCCAGGCATGGTGGTGTGTGCCTGTAGTACCAGACACTTGGGAAGCTGAGGGGAGAGGAGCACTTGAACCCAGGAGTTGGAGGTTGCAGTGAGCTATGACTGCACCACTGCAGTCTACTGGTCAATATAAGACTGTGTCTCAAAAAAAAAAAAAAAAAAAAAAAAGAAAAGAAAAGAAAAAAGAAAGAAAACAAAAAAGCAAAAAAAAGTCACATATCTAATAGCTTCCCTGGTCCATAAAAAAGTGCATGGAGTAACTCTGAGGGACTAGATAAATGAGCAGCTGCACTGTAGGAAGACCTGAGGGCTTGAAACATGACCAGAGAAGTTTAATTCTCAGTTTTATAACGGGATTTCCTCAACAACTTGAGCCCTATGTTTTTCCTTTCAGAGTTACTATTTCACCTGTTGTGAAAGACAATAATTATTATTATTATAATTATTATTAACAACAAAGGCTATGAGATCCTAGGAAGAGACACTTCATTACAGCTCTTCTCATCAACCCAGTTTGTGCAAGCGATGAGGAGAATGCTCTGAGGTGCATCTTTCTTCTTCTTTCTTCCTTCTTTCTTCTTCCTTCCTTCCTCTTCCTCCTCCTCCTCCTCCTCCTTCTTCTTCTTCTTTGATAATATGACACAAAAAGGACCTCCTTTTTGTGTTATTACATAGAGACAAATGGGGCATAAAAAAGGACCAGAAGAAAAGTAGTTTTAATCCAAACCTTCTCTCATCTATGAAAAGAGATTACTTTTTTCCTTTTTCTCAGCTGGGATAATTGGTTTAATGCTCCTCTATACTGGGCAATGCTATTCTCTCTTAGGACGATTAATAAAGTTCCTTTTTCCTGGAATCCAGTGATTCTATTTCCATCAGAAAGGTAGAGGAGAATTCATATGGCTTAGAGAGTGCAGTCAATACAATTTTTCGTAAGATAAATCCTCATTTTTCAGAAAGCAGATTTTTTTTTTTTTTTAACTAGGTAAAGGATCAGGCAGGGTTAACAGTTAAGGGAAACTCTGAGCTTGGTTCACATAAATAACATTCCCCATTGCCTCCCGTTTGAAATATACCTACACTCCAAGGGCCTCTCAAAAGAAACTACCATCCTCTTCGGACAGACTCTCCAGTCTCATTACATGCCAAACTTTTATGGTTTGTTTTTGTCAATCTTTATTGTAAGCCCTTGTTATTGATCATTTTATTTCTCTGTATGCTTCTTAGGTTAGAGTTTTCTCCAAACCAAGAGAAAATCAGACCACAAGGGGATGATTTAGGTTCACCATTATCTGACCTGTCCAAATTCACTTTTTAATAGGTTGTTTTCTCAACTTCATCATCCTCTGGTACCAGCATAGTATGAGGCTATGTTCCAGTAGTCCCAATAAGACCGTTTAAGAGGGACAATAGTTTGGTCTTTCTATGCAACTCTATAGATGAAATTCTTATATTCTCCAGACCAAACTTAAACCATCCTACATAAGTAGGAATTTCCTCTTCTTTCAAAACTGTAATCACTGTTTGCTGCCATAGATCTCAGTCCTTTTCCTGTTCTCAGGCTCTTCAGGTTTACCATATTAGACTTTGAAGGTTCCATTCCATACCAATACCCAGGATAATAAATAATGAACCAATAAATTATTCACCTTATCTGCTCTGACATTTCTTTGCCTCAATCCTAGGCATTTGGTGGAGCCCAGATTCTATAGATTATGGCTTCAGGAGCATTCTCTTTTTAAAATTTTATAATTTGGAAATTTTTCTTTACGAAGGTAGAGAGAACAGCATATATAATGAACCCCCTATAACTCAGCTTCAACTGTTATCAATCCTTAACCAATCATGTTTTTATACTTTCTGTAGCATTTTCAACTGCATATATTTATCTTAGTCTAAATCTTCCAAATACTACCATGGTTCAAAATAGGCAGAAGAGGGCTAGGAAAAGGAATCTTCTGTGTCTGAGAAATTTAGGTCAATAATAGAATGAATTTTGGGGAACATTGTAAAGATATGATTGCCTTTGGGGGAAAACCAAGAATACAAATTAGCAGAAGGAGATAAGTCATTCAAAGACATCTTTGAGTTTATTTCTATTGGAGCTACAGCTGGTTAGCAAAGGCAACAGAAATGAATAGTTGGATCAGACTGGGGAGAGAACAATTTTACAACCCATTTGGATTTAGTTCCATTAAGTAGTGAAAATATTACTAAAGTGCCAAAGCCTTTCAATTTTCTTACCTTGAACTGTTCACCTAGTTATTTCACAGGATAATTCTTAGAGTTACCACGTACACCTACCTTCTACTATACTGAGATAAAGTAGTATTGTATCCGTCAATGCAATTGAGAACATGAAATATTTTCTAAAGTCTGTACTACAGGGAGCAAGGTAACAAGATGAAAAAACAAAACAAAATTCTCTGCTTCCATAATGATTGTGGTAGAAGGTCCTGTGAGCCCAGGCTTTCTGGGAAAAGTGGCTTGAGCTGTTCCTTAGCAGCTTTCACTTAGAGACCAAGGAAAAGAGAGTGAGTACAGCTTATTTCCCATTAGAATCCTCATTTAGATGCTAAGTGCTGAAGTGTTTTGTAGCTCAGTGTTTCTCAGCAGAGCTTGCTACAATACATAAAGAAGGAAGGGAATGAGAACAAGAAAAGGCAGCCTATCACTCTATAAAATATCCTGGAATACAAATGACATTTCAGTTACAGGAAAAAAGATTATCCCTACAAAATTTGTAATTTGTTTGGGAAGGAATCTGCTTGAGATTGTTTTGCAGAGATCCGTGGTACACAGTTGTCCTGTGGGCTACTATATGGCCTTTGCCAATAATTATCTGCCAAGGGCTGGATTTGAAATAATGTAGGATTTTAATATACATTTTAATATAAGGACTTCTAATGAAACTGACACACCTATTTAAATTTTTTAGCCAATTGGTTTATAAGACTTTTTTTTTCATATTTTAGGACACTGTATTATTATATAGAAAATTCACATTTATAAAAATATTTTTAGAATTATTTACAGGGCTGGACTCCCTTTGAAGAAAGAGATGGAGTTTAAATCAGTGAAATAGATATGGGGGAATATGACACAAAGTACTCATTCCTGAATTTTTCCTTTGATATTCATCTTGAGAAAAATCTTCCCTGAGCTCCAATCTCCACTGCAGTCATTTCTTCTTTGTCTTTTTCCTTTCAGGGCCATACTCCTCCAATGAGTTGACACCAGCTGCTTTCAGTTCATAACTCTTTTCTTTTTTTAGTGTATTATGGGGGTACAAGTGTTAAGGTTACATATATTGCCCATTCCCCCTTTCCCCCCTCTAGTAAGACCTTCAAGGGTGTCCATCACCCACACGTTGCATATCTTACTCGTTGTGGTTGTATATATCCATCATAACTCTTTACACTCTATAATCTGGCTTCTGTTCCATGTCCCTACTGAAATAAATCTCTCCATTGATATCAGCTTTGTTTTCTCTTGACGCATTGTTAAGTAGGAGGAAATTTGTCTCTGAAATTCTTAATACTTCTCTTTCCTTCAAGACTTCAGATATCTTGTACCTTCTACTTCCTTTTTTTTTTTTTTTGAGACAGAGTCTCACTGTGTTGCCCAGGCTAGAGTGCTGTGGTGTCAGTCTAGCTCACGGCAACCTCAAACTCCTGGGCTCAAGCGATCCTCCTGCCTCAGCCTCCTGAGTAGCTGGGACTACAGGCATGTACCACCATGCCCGGCTAATTTTTTCTCTCTATATATATATTTTTAGTTGGCCTATTAATTTCTTTCTATATTTAATATAGATGGGGTCTCACTCTTGCTCAGGCTGGTTTCGAACTCCTGACCTTAAGCAATCTGCCTGCCTCGGCCTCCTAGAGTGCTAGGATTACAGGTGATGTACCGTCTACTTCCTAATCCCTTCCCCTAGCTAAATAGGAAAGCCTGGTTTCAATTGTTTATACTTTAGAATGGATAAAAATTAGTCACGCTGTTCACCCTTGGAAAAAATTTTGCATAAACTTAACTGTAATTGTACAGTGAGTTGTTCCTAGTTTAAATACCCTCAGGTATTGTCAGAGAGGGATAGTGGAAAAAAATTTTTGGAATAATGGGGTATTATTTCACAGTTCTTAGTAGGATCTACCTTCTGTTTAATTATATGTGTGTGTATGTACATATCTCTGCGTGTGCTTGTGCATGTGTGTTCTGTGGGTCAGACATAGTGGAGGATAGAAAGAGCCACAAGGAAACTTACTCAGAAAGAGCTGTCTTTGGGTTCTTCCCAGCCCAAGGCATCTTGAGAGTTCTATGGAGTGAAAAGCTGCTGTCAGAAACTCATTCTAAGAGAAAGTTGTGTCACTGGAGCACCTTCTAGATATAGCTCCAGGCAGCGTCCATACTCTGGACTCTCCCCTTAATCTTTTTTTTCTTTTTAGGAAATCAGACCAGTAACCCCTTAATCTTTTAACCCCTTTTCTATGTACTTCTATGTGCCAAATCTCTAGATGGAGAAGATCTGCAATCTATGTTCATTCACTACCACTTCTTTCCCCTTGGGCCATCACCACAATTATGGTAATCAGATGGTCTCTCCTGAAGTAGGACAGGCAGAGCCTCATGACTCAGAGACGTTTTATGGACCTTAAGAGATGGGATTAAAGGTTAGACAGAAGCCAAAAATGTTACTTAAAGATTTGTGAGGAAAGTTAAGAGAGACGGAAAGAAAACGAGTAAGATATGCAACATTTGGGGGATGGACACGCTTGAAGCTCTTACTCAAGGGGGGAGGGGGGCATGGGCAATATTTGTAACCTTAACACTTGTACCCCCATAATATGCTAAAATAAAAAAAATTAAAAAAAGAAGTGATCAGAGGGCATTAAGATGAAAGTCCTGGGTGTTGAGAAGAAAACATCATATTCTGGAGATTCAAATTCAGAACCTTTGCTTTTTAAAATTATGTGTGGGGGCTGGGCGCGGTGGCTCACGCCTATAATCCTAGCACTCTGGGAGGCCAAGGCAGGTGGATTACTCAAGGTCAGGAGTTCAAAACCAGCCTGAGCAAGAGCAAGACCCCATTTCTACTATAAATAGAAAGAAATTAATTGGCCAACTAATATATAGAGAAAAAATTAGCCAGGCATGGTGGCGCATGCCTGTAGTCCCAGCCACTCGAGAGGCTGAGGCAGCAGGATTGCTTGAGCCCAGAAGTTTGAGGTTGCTGTGAGCTAGGCTGATGCCACGGCACTCACTCTAGCCTGGGCAACAAAGCAAGACCCTGTCTCAAAAAAAATAAAATAAAATAAAATTATGTGTGGGGTGGGGAAAAGAGTAACCCTACCTTAAGTCTAAGCTACATTAACTACTGGAATTCAAACACATCAAGGTACACCTGGCAAACTAGTCAGGCTAGTCTGTAAGACACAAGACTGCATAGCTTCTTGGGAAGGAATGCTCATAGTAAGGGAGAGTGAGTCCAACACATAAAACTGGCTTAGTAACAAGGTCCTAGTTGAGCAAAAGGAAAAGTTAATGTAAATGTAGCATAGTGCTTGGCCCTCTTGATCCAGTGCCCATCTGTGGCATGGGCTATATGTAATCAGGCATGTGTTCTCACCATGGCCACTAAACTGCTACTCATCCAATGTGATGTGGTACACATCACATTGTGTTATGTTTCAACCATCTCATGGGCTATGCTAGTTTGGGGAGATGCCCCAAAATAGGAATAAATGGTTGAAACTAATTGGATAGTGGCTTAAACCCCTTGTCCACAATTAGATAAAATTGATAGAGAATGGGAACTTTCAATTTTCTGTGAACTTGCTAAGGTGGTAAAATAATATAAACTTCTTCAAATGGTATCAGGTGAAGAAAGGCTTTGTCTATTAGTGTGTATGTGTATCTAAGGATAATGAATGTTAGGTTTTAAAAAAAAAGAAATAACAAAAACCACAACCAAAGCACACAAACAAACAAACAAATGAAAGAAAAGAAACTTGGAGACTTTCCAAGAGCTAAAAGAGAAGCTGTGACATTTGTATTTGGGTTGATCCAAAGTCCCTCCCCTCCTGTCCCAGCTCCCTGGGAAAAAATTTTACTGAGGATCTGGCTGATTATGGAATAGGTAATTCAGGAGGCAATATAGCCCATGAGAGAAGCCACATAATGCAGAAAGATGTGGACATTTAAGGAGCTATAGAGCCCTAAATAAAAGAATTTTTAACTGTGGCTGGATTGTGGCTAGATTATAGACACTGAGGTGCTGCAAGGTTAGAAGGCCTCCAGAGCAGAGAAGCAATAGGCAATGATATAAAGTCCACAGGGCTCTGCTTTAGAGGTTACCCACAGCCTCAAAACTGCTAATGCATCTGTATCCATTTGCTATTTAACAACATTTGAAAAGATATTTAGTAATGAAGAGAATAGCGAGGACTTTGACGGGCATTGAAAGGAAGGGGAAAGAACTTCCTTGTAAGTGTTCATAGTAGAGGAGCTGTGGTGGAAGGTGGTGAAGACAAGGACACAGTCTGGCTAACCAGCCTAGATAGGAGCGAGTGTCAGCAGAAGCTACTTATAGTATACATCCATCAATCACCAAAAAAAAAAAAAAGCTACTTACAGTGAGACATTACTGTAAGAGCTCACAATAAATGAGAGAGATCTCAAATTCTGCTGTTGGTAAATTAACTTGTAAGAAGCATGAGGGGGCCTTAGAAGCATATAGAAAAAAGTATAGACCAAAGAGTGAGTTAAAGACTCACTTTGGGATTGGTGACAAGAGTGCAGAGGTGGTCTAAGAATGTAAAATAATAGCTCTGGCATTAAAGGCCTCCATGAGTGGCGGGGCTACAGGACAGATAGCCCCTAGACAAAGACTCAGAATACTTGTGGGCATATTTTATCCCTCAAAATATTTTATTCCTGATATGGGGAAGATGGGCATAAACAAGTCAGTGGTAATTGCTAGGAGAACACTCTATAATACAAAGTAAATCTGCAGGCCGGGCGTGGTGGCTCACACCTGTAATCCTAGCACTCTGGGAGGCCGAGGCAGGCGGATTTCTCGAGGTCAGGAGTTTGAAACCACCCTAAGCAAGACCCCATCTCTACTAAAAATAGAAAGAAATTAATTGACCAACTAAAAATATATATACAAAAAATTAGCCGGGCATAGTGGCGCATGCCTGTAGTCCCAGCTACTCGGGAGGCTGAGGCAGCAGGATCACTTGAGCCCAGGAGTTTGAGGTTGCTGTGAGCTAGGCTGACACCATGGCACTCACTGTAGCCTGGGCAACAAAGTGAGACTCTGTCTCAAAAAAAAAAACAAACAAAAAAAACAAAACACACACACATACACAAAGTAAATCTGCAAAGAAGGAAAGAGATCCATGACTTTAATACTCAGTGCAGTCAGAGACCCATCCTTTCAAGGCAATGACCAATGAGAGATTTGAGAGCTACTAAAACCAGATGTGTTCCATCTAGATACAACAAAGAGAACATCCACCAATTTGTTACTGCTACAGTGGGAACAGCCATTTTTCCCCCAGAAGATTAAAGAAATAACTTGAGTTCTCCTAGGCCCTCAAATTATGACTTGGGTATTAGATGTTTGTAGGCATTTACCTGTTCTCCCTCTGGCCCAGGGTTTCTCAAGTGGGGTGATCTTCAATGCAACCAGCTCAAGGACTTGGACATGCAGGTCCCTTCCACCCATTATTCCTCCTCCCCCATCACCACTACTGAATAAGAGTCTCTGGAGCTGGGGCCCAAGAGTCTTTATGTTTATAAACTCCCTCAGAGGATTCTCCTGTACTTTATATTTTGTTCTCCACTGTCCTAGACTGGTGGAACACCTGTAAAAGAACATGAAAACAAGACAGACTCCATAAGACAGGAACAGGGTAGGGAAAGAATCAAGTCCTGTCTAGGCCAGCACTACGGCCACCTGACAGTTAATGGGAGTTGGTAGAGGATGCTTGTTGCGTATGCCCTTCACCACTGGAAATCATAGTAAGGCCAGGGACAAGTCTGGGGGAGACGCTGTCACCAAAGCCACACTCTTCAGGCTCTTGTGGACCACAGAAGGGCTAGAGTTTCAGTCAGAGTCTTATTAAGGAATGATTCTGCTTATATGGCCAGATCCTAGTCCCTATGTGTTTGCTTTTGAATCAATGGAAACTGCCAGCTCCCAAGGTATTAAAGAGTCTTTCCTAAAATCAGAAAGTGCATTGGTGCTTATTCTCCAGGGAGTCATTATAGGGGTGGAAGAAGTCCAGTGTGGGTGAATCAACAGTGGGCAGTGTGCTAAGGTCAATGCACACTGCTCTTGGGTGAGCAAGGCACTTTTAGCATGAGGTCCCCAAAGGCTGAGCCCAGGAATAGTATCAACACAACACCAGACAGACTCTATTTAATGTATTCTTTTTTTAAATCTCCTATTTCTTTGTAAGAATGGCACTCTTTGAAAGGACCAACCTTTGAAAGGGCTCCAAGTTGGACCTGCCACTTAGATTTAGCATATCTGAGTATATTAGGAGAATTAGTAGGGCTGCAGGTACCAGAAGTTTACATAAATGAGTGATTATGGAATCTTCCCAAGAGTACATTTGCCCTTAAGGAAGAGAACTGAGAAGATCCAGCAGTGAAGCTTGTCACTTGAATTTTTTTAGCAAGCTCCTTGGTTACAAACCAATGGAGGGGTTACTAGAAGGGATACTATAAGTAAAAACTGAGAAAATTATTTTACTAAAACTCTGTAAGTCCCTTGAGCACAAATGATCCTTTTGATACCCAAGTGGAAATATAAAACTCTAAAGGGGGTTAAAAGATATAAAAACAGCATGGTATTGGTATAAAAGTAAGACAAAGACATCTGTCCCTACTTAAAAAATTAATAGACATTTTAAGAGCAGTTTTAGATTTATTTATTTATTTATTTATTTATTTATTTATTTATTTATTTTTGAGCAGAGAACATGCTTTATTGAGAAGTAGATATAGAAGAGCACATTCTACCACATGTTGGGGAGGGTTTAGCTTCTGTAAAAGGCCTTTACCCCTTAAGAAAACCCCCAGTGAAGTTCCTTTTGGATAAATTTCAACAGTGACACTGAAACTGGGGGGGAGTTTTAGATTTATTGAAAAATTGAGCAGAAAATAGAGCTCCTATAAACAGTAATGCACTGCATAATGATGCTTTGGTCAACAATGAACTGCTATGCACAGTGGTCCCATAAAAGTATAATGGAGTTGAAAAATTCCTATCACCTACTGACATGATAGCATCCTAACTTCATAACTCAACACATTACTCACATGTTTGTGATGATCCTGCACTACCAGCCATGTAAAGTATGACACATACAATTATGTAAAGTGTGTAATACTTGACAATTATAATAAATGACTATGTTACTGGTTTAGGTATTTATAATACTACACTATACTTTTAATTATAATTTTAGCATATACTCCTTTTACTTATTAAAAAAAAGCAAACTGTAAAACAGCCTTAGACAGGTCCTCCAGGAAGTATTCCAGAAGAAGGCATTGTTGTCATAGAAGATGACAGCTCCATGCATGTTATTGCTCCTGAAGACCTTCCAGTGAGACAAGATGTGGAGGTAGAAGACAGTGATAATGATGATCCTGACCCTATGTAGGCCTAGTGTGTTTGTGTCCTAGTTTGTAACAAAAAAGTTTAACAAAAAAGTGTGTTTGTTTCCTAGTTTGTAACAAAAAAGTTTAACAAAAAAGTGTTTGTGTCCTAGTTTGTGACAAAAAAGTTTAACAAAAAAGTGTGTTTGTGTCCTAGTTTGTAACAAAAAAGTTTTTTTAAAAAGTGTGTTTGTGTTCTAGTTTGTAACAAAAAAATTTAAAAGGTAAAAAAAAGGAAAAAATGTTAAAATAGAAGAAAGCTTATAGAGTATAAAGAAGAATATATTTATAGAGCTGTATAATGTGCTTGTATTTTAAGCTATTTAAGTGTTATTACAAACGAGTCAAAAAGTTAAAAAAATTTAAATGTATAAAGTAAAAAATTATAGTAAACTAAGGTTAACTTATTGAAGAAAGAAAATTTGTTTTGTTTTGGTTTTTTTTGAGACAGAGCCTCACTCTGTTGTCCAGGCTAGAGTGCCATGGCATCAGCCTAGCTCACAGCAACCTCAAACTCCTAGGCTCAAGTGATCCTACTGCCTCAGTCTCCCAAGTAGCTAGGACTACAGGCATGTGCCACCATGCCTGGCTAATTTTTTCTATATATTTTTAGTTGGTCAATTAATTTCTTTCTATTTTTAGTAGAGACGGGGTCTTGCCCTTGCTCAGGCTGGTTTCAAACTCCTGACCTTGAGCAATCCACCCGCCTCGGCCTCCCAAGTGCTAGGATTATAGGTGTGAGCCACCGCACCTGGCCAGAAGAAAGAAAAAAAAATTTAAATAAATTTAATGTAGCCTAAGTGTACAGTATTCATAAAGTCTACAACAATGTACAGTAATGTCCTAGGCCTTCACATTCACTCACCACTCACTCACTGACTCACCCAGAGAATGTAAGCTCCATTCATGGTAAGCACTCTATACATGTGTGCCATTTAAAAAAATCTTATATACTATATTTTTACTGTACCTTTTTCATGTTTGGATACACAAATACCATTGTGTTACAACTGCCTACAGTATTCAGTACAGTGACATACTGTTCAGGTTTGTAGCCTGGGAGCAATAGGCTACAGCATCTCGGCTTGTGCGAGTACACTCTATGATGTTTGCACGATGATAAAATCACTTAAGGACAAATTTCTCAGAACATATCCCTGTCGTTAAGCAAGCATGACTATCCCCTCAACCACCCCTGCACCCTGGGTCCTCTAGTACTTGTTTGTCCCTACTCTTTCCTACTCTGCTATACATAGAACCCAGTGTGAGTAGCAACAGTCTCCAGAAAGCATTCTCAGGGGATCTGGTGGTTTCCAGATAAAGCAGAGCTTGTGCCTGGCAGTTAGGGTTGTCTTGTGGACATGGAAGCAGAAGGGAGGGCTGGAGCAATGAAGGGATGAAAAAGTAGCAGGTCCAGGTACAGTGGCACATACCTGTAATCTCAGTGACTCCAGAGGCTGAGGTGGGAGGATTGCTTGAGCCCAGGAGTTCAAGGCTTCAGTGAGCTATAATCCAGCCACTGTACTCCACACTCCAGCCTGGGTGACAAAACGAGACCTCATTTCTAAAAAAAAAAAAAAAAGTAGCAGAGACAATGTGATCATTAAGTGGGCTTATTTATGAGTGTGTGCAAAACATCACTTAGATCACCTAGACCTCCCAGAAATACTTATCAAGAATTTTTCAGGAATCAGGAGTCCTGGACTAGCAGGTGGAATAAGAGCAAGGGAAATATGGGTAGGGAAAAGCATAGCAGTTGAGGAGTATGTGCTCTAGAATCAGCCTGCCCAGGTCCCAGTCCTGGCTTTACCACTTAACTAGCCATAAGGTGCTGGCTGACCACTCTATGTTTCAGTTTCTGTGTCTGTAAAATGGAAGATATAATAGTTGCTACCTCATATAATTGTTGTGATAATTATGTGAGCTTAAAATATGTAAAACACTTAAAATAGTACTTGGTGTACACAGAATAAACACTCAATAAAAAAGGATGAAAAAAAAAAAAGGATGATATCTGCCCATAGCAACTGTGGAGTTGCTATGAAAATTTAAAAAGATGATATAGGTAAAGCACTTAGAAGAGTTCCTGACATACCCAATAAGTGTTAGCTATTATTATGTTATATAATTAAGCTTTATATGATATCAGTACACACACACACATACACAGGAAGACTAACAAAAGGAGAAGAAGCAATTATAAAATTTTTACATTGCAGGGTAAAAGCAAAACTAACTATAGTTATTTATGTAAATTGCTTACCACTTAAGCCTAATTACTACGAAGCACGATAACAATTATACATAGCATTAAGTGTGTCAGATTGACTTTGCTAATGGTTTGTACATATGCTCGGTGCTCACTGTCTATTATTCTTATTGTGTGATCATCTGCTAATGTAGCACAGTTGTCTGCTCACTACATTAAAAAAGTGGTAGAAGCACTGGCTTGCCACAGACTTCCTTTTCATGTTCCTCAAAACCTTTTTGCAGTCCCTTTTCTCTTCAAAATTTCTGTTGCATTTGATGATCCTTCCATATATTTTTCAAAACCATTTAATTCGATCCATTTTTATAGAGTATTTACTATGTTCATGGTACTAACTAGATAAGGAGCTGGAGGGTATACAGAGATAATTAAGGCAGCTTGTAAAAGAGAGGAAAGGGAAACCTTAATAAGAAGCAGAAGAAGGCTGGGCGTGGTGGCTCACGCCTGTAATCCTAGCACTTTGGGAGGCCGAGGCGGGCGGATTGCTCAAGGTCAGGAGTTCGAAACCAGCCTGAGCGAGACCCCGTCTCTACCAAAAATAGAAATAAATTAATTGACCAACTAAAAAAAATATATATATACAAAAAATTAGCCGGGCATGGTGGCGCATACCTGTAGTCCCAGCTACTTGGGAGGCTGAGGCAGTAGGATCGCTGAGCCCCAGAGATTGAGGTTGCTGTGAGCTAGGCTGACGCCACGGCACTCACTCTAGCCTGGGCAACAAAGTGAGACTCTGTCTCAAAAAAAAAAAAAAAAAAAGAAGCAGAAGAAAGTTGCTGTGAGACTTCAAGAAGTGCTGGTTGTGGCTTTTGAACTAGTACTTATTCAAGAATAAGTAAGATTTTAAAAATAATAGCTTTATTGAGATATAATCCACATCCTATAAAATTCATCCTTTTAAGGTGTACAAATCAATGGTTTTTAGTAAATTCACAGACTTGTGCAACCCTCACCACAATCAATTTTAGAAAATTTTCATTACCCCCAAAAGAAACCCCTTATCATTAGCAGTCATTCCCCACCATTCTCCATCCCAACCCCCAGCAACTGCTAATCTACTCAATTTCTATGGAATTGCCTATTCTGAATATATCATATAGATAGAATTATATAACTTATGGCCTTTTTATGTTTGGCTTCTTTCATTTAGAATGTTATTTTTAAGGTTCATCCATGTTCTAGCATGTATCAGTACTTCTTTTCTTTTTACAGTTGAAAAATATTCTACTACAGACATACCACATTTTATTTAATCATTCATCAGTTGATAGACATTTAGGTTGTTTTTTCTTTTGGCTATTATGAATAATGCTGCTATAACACTAATGCACAAGTATTTTTTGGACATGTGTTTTCAATTCTGAGTACATATGTAGGAATGGAATTGCTGGGTCATACAGTAACTCCTTTTGAGAAATTGCCAAACTATTTTCCAAAGTGTCTGTACCATTTTACAGTCCCACCAGCAATGTATGAGGGTTCTGATTTCTCTGCATCCTCACCAACATTTGTTTTCTTTTTTTATTTTAACTATTTTAGTGACTGTGAATTTTTGTTGTGTTTTTTATTTGTACTTCCTTGATGACTAATGATGCTGAGCATCTTTTCATGTGCTTATTGGCCATTTGTATATCTTCTTTGGAGAGATATCTATTCTAGTTCTCTGCCCATTTTTAAATCAAATTGTTTATTTTTCTGTTTTTGAGTTTTAGGAGTTTTCTATATATTCTGGATATTAACCCTTTATGAGATATATGTTTTGCAAATATTTTCTCTCATTATGCAA
The DNA here is from genome assembly GCF_040939455.1 of Microcebus murinus. Taxonomy (NCBI): domain Eukaryota; kingdom Metazoa; phylum Chordata; class Mammalia; order Primates; family Cheirogaleidae; genus Microcebus; species Microcebus murinus. The sequence continues at coordinate 25,894,053 of NC_134117.1, read as the reverse complement.
ATTGTCTTTTCACTTTCTTGATGGTGTTTCCTGAAGCACAAAAATTTTTAATTTTGAAGAAGTCCAATTTGTCTATACTTCATTTTGTTGCTTGTGCTTTTAGTATATCAATAAAACCATTGTCTAACCCCATGTCCCCAAAATTCACACCTAACCTATGCTTCATTCTGTGAGTGTTACATTTAGGTCTATGGTCCATTTTAAATTATTTTTTGCAGATAGTATGATGTAAGGATCCAACCTCATTCATTTGTATGTGGATATCCAGTTGTCCTAACACTATTGATTAGAAATACTAAGAATAGGTAAGATTTAACGGAACAGCATGAGGAAAGGCATTGAAGCATGAATGCATGGATGTCCAGGAATAGCAACTGGTTCAGCCTCAGAGGGGATATTTAATGAGAAACAAGGCTGGAAAGGTTATGTAGGGTCAGGTTATAGAGGACCTTCAGTATCAAAAGTTGGAGAACTATGGAAGATAGTCCTCAGAAGGATGACATCAAAATTAGGCTTTCAGAAGAGTGATCTACACTTGTTTGGAACGGGGTTAAGACAAATAAGAGAAGTCAGTTAGCAGAGCTTCTACAGTGGGCTAGGTTGGAGGCCACAACTAAGACTGTGATAGTGAAAGTAGAAAAGAGGGAACTGGTATGTAAAAAATATAAGGGTACAATATACACAATTTGTGGTAACTGATTGGATGGTGAGAGCAGATTGGGAGAAACTTCAGAAAATAGTAGTTCCATTAATAAAACATAGTGAAGGAAGGAAGAGAGAGAGAAGGAAGGAAGGAAGGAAGGAAGGAAGGAAGGAAGGAAGGAAGGAAGGAAGGAAGGAAGGAAGGAAGGAAGGAAGGAAAGGAGGGAGGGAGGGAGGGTGGGCTGGCGGGCGAGCAGGCAGGCGGGCCAGGCGTGGTGGCTCACGTCTGTAATCCTAGCACTCTGAGAGGCCAAGGTGGGAGGATCCCTCATGGTCAGGAGTTCAAGACCAGCCTTAGCAAGAGTGAGACCCTGTCTCTACTAAAAATAGAAAGAAATTAGCTGGACAACTGAAAATATATAGAAAAAATTAGCTGGGCATGGTGGTGCATGCTTTTAGTCCCAGCTACTCAGGAAGCTGAGGCAGAAGGATTGCTTGAGCCCAGGGGTTTGAGGTTGCTATGAACTAAGCTGACACCACAGCACTCTAGCTCGGGCAACAGAGCAAGACTCTTGTCTCAAGAAAAAAAAAAGAAAAGAAAAGAAAAGAAAAGAAAAGAAAAGAAAAGAAAAGGTCTGAGAATAGTTGGGAGGGTCCAGGAAAGCATAAACCCTTTGAATGGCACTGAATTTAGGTAGTATTATCAGCAACTGTACATCCTCATGGGATGTGGGAAACTTGTACCTCCATCTAGGAGGATACTGGTTTTACCATGTTCTGTCTGTAGAGAAGCCTCCACCTGTTAAACATTTATACCTTCCATGTGTAGCATTTTTTCCTTCAGTCATATGACTGTCCCTAGATGGCACCCATATAAACACTTAAATTCTTTGCATCTTCTCACAACACACACTTACTATGCTTTCTGCAATCTATATTTTACCTCCCAAAAGGACATCATGCCATTGTCTCATTAATCAAGCACAGGTCCTCCTTCTTTGGTGCTCACTACAGGACACACAGTCTTTTCGTAATATAGGATATTTTCAATATGAGTAAGCAAGCCAGAAGGTTCAAAATAGGTCTGCAACTCAAAGGTTAATAACTCAAGTCAATTTATGGAAATGTTGTCCAAATAAGGCCTACAGTTTTGTCCCATGACAGGTGCTTAGTTAAATCTGATTCATCAATTGGGCTAGACCAGCACATACAAATCTTTACATATTGTGGGATCATCCTAAATGTACCAGATGTCCTAAAATAAATGAATACTGTAGGATCTTCCAGGAAAGAAGAATTCTCTAGTGTCTCTGCCCATCCCTCCCTGTGGTTCCAACTTAGAATCCTCTCACAGGAAGAATCTTCATGCAGGCAAACCTTTCTCCTATGTCACTTGATTTTTGTTTTGTTGTTTAGTTTTCTTTCCTGAAAATGTCTGTTTTATGGAAAATGGAAATAGCCTCTGTCAGATCCGCTAATTCCAAAGTCTTTGAAAGTTATTCCTAGCGTCAAGATTAGGCTCCTTTCCCTGAGGCCAAGGACCTAGCTGACCTCTCTGACATTAGTCTTTAAGGATCAGAAATATCTGGTTACATTCTTGATCTTAAAAAAAAAAAAAAATAAGGATCAGAAATATATCTCCAAACCCATAATGGCTTTGGCAATTGTGAATTCATTTACATAATTTTGAATTTATTTTTGTGCTTTGCTTGTACTACCACCCCCAATAGAACAGTGCTTTTCTTCAGTTGACTTAAGTTTGCCTGCCAAGCTTTAAAAAGTAGGCCTTAGTTGTGCTAGATTTTGTAATCTGTTATGATTTTCCAAAATTCCATTACATCTCTTTCGGAATCCTTTTCATCTTCTCATATGGCAGCCTCCCAGTTTGCTAATAGTGTTTTTCAAAACCTGCTCACATTTTAGGTGTTGTGTGTGTTTTGTATGAAAAGAATCAGGCAAGCCTTTTTGGCCTCTGACAAAAGACTAAACTTTCTTGGTCTGTTTCATTTCCAATCTCCTCTCTGGTGATGTATAGCATCTTATCAGTCTTCAGAATTGCAGGGGCACACCAACTTTCATGGAATGATACATAATGATTCTTATGTTACTTCCTTACATTATAATTGATAAATAATGATAATAGATAACACATTTTGATTAATTTTCAAATGCCTATACTGAAGCTGTTCTCCAAATCTCTAACACTGCAGATCCTGTATGTACATATGTACTTCACTTTCCATATTTATATAATTATAGATCTGCAAAAGATGCAAAGAAATGTACAGGGAAGTCCCATGTACCCTGGCCCTAACCTCCCTCAGTGTTAACATCTTACAACCACAGTACATTATCATAAAGCTTATTCAGACTTCGCCATTTTTACATACACTTATAGGTACTTGTACTTGAGTGTGCATGCATGTGTGTGTAGCTTGATGTAACTTTGCCACTTGTGTAACCATGACCACAGTCATCAAGACACTTAACTCTACCATCTCTCCACGACTCTCTCATGTTACTTTTTATAGCCCACCCATCCCCTATCCCAAATCCCTGGCAACCACTAATCTGCTCTCCAGCTCTACAGTATTTCACTACTGTTATATAAATATACAGCATGCATCCTTCCTTTTGAGATTGATTTTAATGATTCAATATAATTTCCTGAAGTTCATTCAAGTTGTTGCATTTATCAATAGTTCCTTCCCCCACCCCTTTTTTTCAGCCTCCATAATTGCATGAAGTTCTTTTCTTTCTATTGCTGTGTAATATTTCATGGTGTGGATGTACCACAGTTTTTTTAAACATTCACCCACTGAAGAACATTTGGGTAGTTTCCAATTTGGGGCCATTATGAATAAAGTATCCAAGTATGAGCATCTGAATACAAATTTTTTTTTTTTAATTAAAAAGAATTTATTTTTAGATCTTTTCAGTGACTTGGAACCAAGCACAAAATTCTCTGGGATAAATGCCCAAGAGTGCAATTGCTAAGTCATGTGGCAAATCTATTTTTAGTTTTAAAAGAAACAGCCAAACCATTTTCCAGAATCAAATTATATATTTTTGGAATTTAATGGTGACTTAATCCCTAGAAAGATATTCCACTGTTTGCCTCTTCCTGACTGGAGAACTATCCTTCTAAAATCTCATGGAATAAGATGAACCTGGATTTAAACCTGCTTCCCAGGCTGGGCACGGTGGCTCACACCTGTAATCCTAGCACTCTGGGAGGCCAAGGTGGGCGGATTGCTCGAAGTCAGGAATTCGAAACCAGCCTGAGCAAGAGTGAGACCCCCGTCTCTACTAAAAATAGAAAGAACTTAATTGGCCAACTAAAAATATATATAAAAAATTAGCCAGGAATGGTGGCGCATGCCTGTAGTCCCAGCTGCTTGGGAGGCTGAAGCAGTAGAATCGCTTGAGCCCAGGATTTTCAGGTTGCTGTGAGCTAGGCTGAGGGCACGGCACTCACTCTAGCCTGGGCAACAAAGCAAGACTCTGTCTCTAAATAAATAAATCTGCTTCCCTCATTTATTAGCTGGGTGAGATTGAACATATATTTAACTTTTCTTGAGTCTCATATTCCCTATTTGCAAAAGAGATAATAATACCTGAGAGTAAGGATTTAACAAGATCAATATGTAAAATACTGAGAGAAGAGCATCTGGTACACAATCATGAGTTAATGCTAGCTCTCTCCCCACCCCATGGCAAAATAACAATCAAACATTACTCTTAATTTTTACGGTATGGGAAATTTTAACTAACTTTAAAAATCCAAGGAAATCATACTACTTTTTTTTTCTTTTTTTTTCTCCTTAGTCCATCATACTACTTTTATTCATATTATTTTTTACTAAATAAGTTATTTTAGTAGGTTTTTATGCACAATATTTCCTTGGTGAAATTAGTTTCCCTTTCTTCCCATCAATTATATTTGCTGAAATAACCCTTACAACTCTTGGAAACAGAAACAAGTTAGTGTCTCTCCATTATACTCTGTGGTTTGTGTTTTTTTTCCCCTTGTAGGTCAGTGAACAATTTCCTGATGACTGGTCCAAAGGTAAGAAAAAATTCCTTTGATTAATACGGGTTTCACTAAGCATGTTGACCAAAGACTATACATGTCTATTTCTTTTCGTCATGTGCACATCTTTTATTATGCTATAAACATTATAGATAGGAAAACTGAGGCCCAGAGAGTGTTAGGGACACACCTAAAACCACACAGCAAACTAATGTCAGTGTCAAGAACTCAGGAGCACTGATTCTAAATTTATGGCCAGAATTTCCAGAGCCATAAAAGTCAACAGCCTTTGGGCCAGGTATAGTGGCTCACACCTGTAATCCTAGCACTCTGGGAGGCCAAGGTGGGAGGATTGCTTGAGCTCAGGAGTTCAACACCAGCCTGAGCAAGAGTGAGACCCCCATCTCTACTAAAAATAGAAAAAAATTAGTCGGTCATGGTGGTATGCACCTGTATTCCCAGCTACTTGGGAGGCTAAGGCAGGAAGATCCCCTGAGCCCAGGAGTTTGATGTTGCAGTGAGCTATGATGTGCCACTACTCTCTACCCAGGGTGATAGAGCAAGAGTCTGTCTTGGGGGTGGGGGGGAATCAACAGCCTTTCACAGGTGTTAGGCTGTAAAGTTACATATCCTTCTCAGTGCCATAGTGGGATGCAATGCCCCATCTTTAAACTGCTGGAATTGTATTATATGATCTGTACGTGGAAGGGCATTTCCAGCTCCAAAATATTATTTTCTAAGATAGTAACAGAATGAAAATAGATGAAATTTCATGAATTATGTGATTTGGGCTCCTTTTGTAGAGGCAGTAGAATGAATAAAGGATAGTTGGGACTAGAATCTGATAAAACTATGTTTCATTACTAGCTTTGCCATTTGCTAGCTGTGGGACCTTCTACAAAGGACCTCTCTGAGCCTCACTTTCCTTGTCTATAAAATGGTACCTATTTTACAAGGTTATTTGTGATGTTAAATGAGACAGCATATTTAAAATGCTCACTCCACCATTATTTTAGAGGGATGGGAGAATGGGCAGGAAGAGAGTTGCTTGACCAGGTTAGAGTAAATGCCTCCTAAGTTCAATCTGAATTTTGACCACTGTGTCCCTGCAGGCTTACCTGATCTACTCCAGCAGCGTGGCAGCTGGCGCTCAGAGTGGTATTGAAGAATGCAAATATCAGTTTGCCTGGGACCGCTGGAACTGCCCTGAGAGAGCCCTGCAGCTGTCCAGCCATGGTGGGCTTCGCAGTGGTAAGGAAAGCCTTGGCCACAGTTCCCTGGACCCCCTGGTCACAGATTAGAGCCCCAGCAATGGCTCTCTGACTCCTCTACACCCTTATTCTTCACCTGCTCTCTTCTCTCAGGTCATCTCCCTCCCTGGAAGATTTTCTTTCCTTTTCCACCTCCTCTTTCATACCTATAGAGGTTTTTTTCTTTCTTCCCCAACACTGTCAATGCTCGACAAATGGGCCTTGCCTCACCCTCAATCCCATGCCATCCTTAGCCTTCCATTTGGCTAAAAGTTCCTTCACAATATAAATAACATCAGGAGGTAGGAAGGGGGTCATAATTACTACACCTCTTAGTGCCTTCTTTCAGCAGGCTCAGCAGAGGTACTGGGCAAGTGGAAATTGACCTGGAAACCAGATTCCCATGGAGAAGATAGAGTGGCCATGCCAAAAAAATGAAAGAACTGCCAGTCAGAGGTTCTTTTCAAGATTAACTACACATACCTCTTAGACTCCAATGTTCCAGGAGGAAGTAGGGATGGGTTCTTTATAACCTAGCCTTCAGATTCATCTTCTTCCCCATTTCTTCCTCAGGCTCTTTTCCATCTAAATCCTTTACAATCATGTGTGTCAACAATAACCTAGCCACCTAGACATAAAATGAGTGGCCTTCAAAGGCAGGAAGGGAGAGGAGTAAGGCTAAGGCCAGGGATGGAGCAGACCCTGGAAAAGGGTAAGACACATTTTAAAGATGGGGTAATAGGATGCAGCTGGGAAAAGAAGGTATAATCATGGTATTAAAGGAAAGTGGTATGACTGGCATTTCTTCGGGCTGCAATCCCTACCTCTAACTTCTGGATTTTTGGTTCCTGACAGCTAATCGGGAGACAGCATTTGTACATGCCATCAGTTCTGCTGGAGTCATGTACACCCTAACTAGAAACTGCAGCCTTGGGGATTTTGATAACTGTGGCTGTGATGATTCCCGCAACGGGCAACTGGGTGAGTAGCAATGTGGGGATGGTTAGCACAGGCCAGTTAAGTTCACTTATGAGAATGAAACGTTTGGTGGGTAACTTTGTGAAGAAAAGTTGTATTCTTCTAAATATGAGTAAAATCATGCTGAAGATGGGTGAACCAGTCTGAACCCAAACCCTAGAGTGATAAACCAGACTAAATGTAACTTGGGAACCTCTTTTCCCATTGAGTGGTTTCCTTAATTTAAACACAATAATGATTAATAATAATAATAATCATGGAACAACACTCTGCGGACTCAATCCTCTGTTCCTTCTCTCCTTTCATGTTGCCCAGGTGGGTCTATTTTCCACTCTTTACCTCCACTGCCATCTCCAATCCTCTCTGCCTTCCCAATCAATTTCCACCTTGGTTGTTCCATGTTATTTCAGTTGTGCCGGTATCTCCCTCTTAATGCTCCATGCCATTTTGTCCCGTCCGGACCTCAATCACTGGCAGGGCACATGCACCCTCTGCCCAGTGGGTAGAGCCCTGTATGCGGAGAAGCACGCTCACACCTTGCAGAGAATCCATTCGGCAACTACTTACGTCATGGAGCCTTGAGCAAGGGATTGGCTGAGGCTGGAAGTAGAAGCACAAAAGTGGTAAAAACAAATCTAGATTGAAACTAATCCGGATACAGGGCACTCGCCCAACTTAATCCTCTCCTATACCGAACCCCTCCAACCCAATTAGGAACAGCAGGCCAGGAGGCTCCGCACCCGTCTGCTCAATGACCTTTCCTCTTCCCACCCTTTTCCAGGGGGCCAAGGCTGGCTGTGGGGAGGCTGCAGTGACAACGTGGGCTTCGGAGAGGCAATTTCCAAGCAGTTCGTCGATGCTCTGGAAACAGGACAGGATGCACGGGCAGCCATGAACCTGCACAATAACGAGGCTGGCCGCAAGGTGAGTCCCGCAGCCCCTAGGATTGGGCAGTCAGCTCCATCCAGCACCAGCCCCAGGTGCGGACAACTCTTAAATTCATTTAACAGATGGGGAAAATGAGGTAACCAAGCGGGCTGGCCAAGAAGACTAGCTAGATGCCTCACAAACCCTCAGAGGCAGAGGCGCGCCACACGCTTAATCCCGGTCTCACTCCTAGCTCTTTCCCCAGGCGGTGAAGGGCACCATGAAACGCACATGCAAGTGCCACGGCGTGTCTGGCAGCTGCACCACGCAGACCTGCTGGCTGCAGCTGCCCGAGTTCCGCGAGGTGGGCGCGCACCTGAAGGAAAAATACCATGCAGCACTCAAGGTGGACCTGCTGCAGGGTGCTGGCAATAGTGCGGCGGGCCGCGGCGCCATCGCCGATACCTTCCGCTCCATCTCCACCCGGGAGCTGGTGCACCTGGAGGACTCCCCGGACTACTGCCTGGAGAACAAAACCCTGGGGCTGCTGGGCACAGAAGGCCGAGAGTGCTTGAGGCGCGGACGGGCCCTCGGCCGCTGGGAGCGCCGTAGCTGCCGCCGCCTCTGCGGGGACTGCGGCCTGGCGGTAGAGGAGCGCCGCGCGGAGACAGTGTCCAGCTGCAACTGCAAGTTTCACTGGTGCTGCGCTGTCCGCTGCGAGCAGTGCCGCCGGCGGGTCACCAAGTACTTTTGTAGCCGCGCGGAGCGGCCGCGGGGAGGCGCTGCGCACAAACCCGGGAGAAAACCCTAAGAGACTCCTCTCTTGCCTCCTTTCCCCATTTGTTCTTGGCTTCTTTTAGAGACCCCAGTAATAGAGGAACCTAGGGAATGGGGACCACAGCATTCCCAAGCCCAGGGACCCTGAGAGTGAGAGAGTCTGCAATGTCTCCAGAGCTTGCCACTTCCAACCTGTTTTCCCCAATTTCTCTGCGCTCTGTCTGAATCTTCCTCACAGCCACACTTAGGTCTGAGAACTCTGTTCTAAGATTTTGTGCTATTGACCTTCCTTGGACTGGGATGAAAATAGGCGTTCCTCCTCCCACCTCCTAGATGCCCTAAAGCCTGACCTTAGCCTATCAAGCCTTAGGAACCGGAAGGACACTTCTCAGACACGAGGGCCTAGATAAAGCCACGTTCTTCTCCTTTGCCCATTGTCTGCTACCAGGTCTCACCATAGCTGCCTCTCTCTTTTGCAGAGCTCCTCTTGTGTTTCTTATTCCCTGCTAACTGTTGACATAGACTCCCCAGGAATCTCTAATGCTTTCTCTTTCTTCTCCTTTTCCTTTCTTTCCCAGAAGAGAAACTAAGAAAACCAGCCTGGGAAAAAGCATGTTTTGGGGGTTTGTTCCTAGAAGCAAAGGTTGAAGATAGGAAGAAGGAACCCTAAAGTGCTGATTTGCTGAATACCAAGGGTGCTACTCATCCTTGTGACACCACATCACTAATGGATTTTACCAGTGGGGCAATGACCTTCATAGACAATCACCCAATGGACTCCAGACACATATCCTGAAGGCCTAGTAACTATGTAAAGGCAGATTGCCAGTCATTTCCTACCCTTTAAAGTTTTACCTTCTCCCTGCTCCTAACCTATTTCCTCCTAGCAACCAACTTTACCACTTCTCCTTCCCCAAAGGCTCCTTTGTTTCTCTGAGTCAAGACTAAGGTAAATAAAGCCAATTTCCCATTCAGACCCTGGTCTAGAGACAGGTAATAGGAGGAGAAACTGGGAGCCTTCCTTTTCACTAACTTTGCTCTCAAACAGGCAGGATTCAGGGCATTGGATATCTTCCTTCAATGGATAAACTTCTTGCAATGAAACTGTTGCTAATAGGAAGTTCAGCACCTTGAACTTTAATTTATTGCAGTTATTGTGATATGTTCCCTTTTTTCCCAGGAACTGAACTTATTCTTGAGGATACTGGGAGTTGGGTGGGGTAGAGGATATAACCTCTATGCTCTCTCCTCCCTCCCACCTTGGCAGGATATTGTCCTTCCTAGATCTTTGCTTCTCTGATGGCCTAAGATTGACTGAGGCTAATCTGCCAAGGATTAGTAAATCATCTACATAAATCTTCCACTAATACATTTGTTTAGTAGCCAAGAACTTGCTGCTTGTGGTGCTTGAATCCTCTGGTTTTATTCTCAGAGAGAAGCAGTACAGCAGAGACTTGTTTATAAAATAGGGCAAGCTCTTGGGGAGGGAACAGTCATTTCCTAACAACTCTTTGTAGCCCAAGGAACTTCCCAGCCAGATCCCTTGCTGTAGGCCAGTCCCAGGTCTGGGCACCGGGCAGCTCTCCTGAAGCATAACTGGTCAGATGCTAGACAACCTCAACCTTCCTCTCCCAGAGTAGAAGAAAAGCACCAGAGTTGTGGCTCCAAGTAGATAACAAAAGCCAAGACTCTAGGGGCTGACCTATAAGAGGTCTCCCATATTCCAAACTCAGGTGGTGGCCAGGTCAGATCCCAAGCCCCTGGCCTCACCCCTATATATCTTCTGGTCCTACTAACACTTACTGAGAAGTTCTCCTTCTCGACCAGGGGTACACTTCCCTTCGGGGTCTCTGAGTGCTTCATTTCCAGCTCTACTAGCAAAAGGCCCTTTGCTTCTTCCTTCAGCTTTTATCTGGGCCTCCTGAATCTCCCAACTCACCTTCTTCCTTAATCAAGCAGCAGCATATACTAACCTAGCTGTCCCACTTGGCAGAATTACTTGATAGTGCACAGGAAGAAAGTCTGGCAAGGCAGCTAGAAAATATAAAAGTACAATGCTGTAAAGCTACATTCTCCAGGAGGTCTCTCAGCATAAATGTAGAAGAACCATTGTGCTTCATATTTGATAAACTCCAGGTCAGTATTCTAAACATGTCATGTTGCCAGAAAGTTCTTTCATAGGTTATTGTTTTATATCCCCAAATGGATATGATTGATACTAGATTCATTTGAGTTCTATAAAGAAAACGTTACTGAGCTACCTTAGATCTGTATTGCTTTTTCAGCCTCTTGCATTATCCATTCATACATTTGTTCACTCAGCAAATACCAGAGTGACAAAGTGGTGAACAACACACCAACATCCCCACATTCATGGAGTTTAGGGTCTCATCTTATACTCAATTGCCAGGGCTGTGTTCACCTTTACAAAGTGGACAACTCCAGAACCGTTGCTTGGGAAGACAACTTTGAGATAAGCTAGTCAAATCTTTTGTTTTACAGATTTAAATGGATGCTGAGAAAGATGACTGGCTTGTTCCACCAACTCCTGAGTTACTGTGGACTGAGTGCTGGAGCACAGGTCCCCTCCCTCCTCTTGTGTGCTCTTCTGGAGCCCATCTGTCTCAGCCAGAGGATAGAAGCAGAGGGAGGTCCTGAGAAGTGACAAGGACACTGGTTGGAGTGGGCAAAACACTGATTCCTTCCTGTCCCTGGCCTGTGAGCATACACACAGGCAGGGCTTTCTTTTCTTGAAAAGAATCCCAGCCTCAACTGGCCTTAGCAGCAGGTTAAGGCAAAGACAGAGACAGGGTCATCCTCGGCGCTGGTGGTGCTGGTGGTAGTGGGAGGGGAGGGCAGGCCAGGGCACTTGCCTATTGTGGGTCTGGATTGGATGCTTCCACTCATTCATTTCCTTTTAATTAACCTGCATTCCTCGAGGAGAAATATTTATGTTGGCTCCCATAGAGGCAACCCTCAGACTGGAAAGAAGGGGGAAGAAAGCCTGTCTTAGCAAAACAATATCTCTAAAGAGCTCAAGAAGAGAAAATAGGGGAACAAAATGCCATTAAAATAGCCTTCTACCCCCACTGGAGTCAATGAAAACTTCATTTCACATGCTAATCCGCCACTCCGCCCCCTTCTCTTCTCACAACACCTTTTCCGAAAGTGTTTGGGAAAAGTCTTCGCAGTCAGTACACAGCTCCCTGCAGCTCAGACTTCTCCTTGTGTTAGTTCAGGGCCCCAAGTGGGGCTCTCGCTCCAGCAGCGGCTTTTTTCTCCCCCCCTTTAATTTAAACAAAGACTTCGGAGTTCATCAACCTCCCACTGAAATTCACAGCTGCTGAACAAACTAATCCCCTCTCCCGGCCTTTCTTCCCCTCAATGGGCTCTTGGCTTCAAAGACACTTTGGGAAAGGACTTTGCTGGGGCTCACACTGCTTCATCAATAGAAGTTAGTGCAAGTATTATCTGAAGAGCAAGTGGCTTTACAAACAAATACTGCCTAACAATCCCTCCCTCCCAAACACACACATCTAGCCTGCAGACATGATGGGATCTACAACAGGATTAGGGCTAGTGCCCTCTGGCTTCACACCCAGTCCCTTTGTGCAGCTGAGCTCAGCCCTGAAGTGGTGTGGGGAAAACCCTGGAGCTGAATGTCAGGCACGGATGAAGATACACACACACACACTCAGCAGAGTGGCCACAAATGCTGCAGGGAGAGCCTTGCAGCCTAATTCAGTGGAAGTGGACACCTTCCTTTCTTTAACTCTCTTGACTTCTTATCTCTCCTCAAGCTTCTCCCCTGCCTTACTAGGGTGCAGGAAGCAAGAACAGAGGATTAGAAAGATAGGTAATGGCAAAATAGGCCCCAGAGGAGACAATGATTGAGAGATGACTGAGGAAACCAAATCAAAGTGGCTTTATTGCACCATTAAGTATATCTGTGAATCAAATGAAAATACAACCAGAGAAGGTAGCCCTGAGACATGTGGTGGCTGAGGGGGAGAAGCATCCAAGCTCTTGAGGAGCAGGGCTGGAAAAGAAGCCTTCGTTAATATGGTTCCTATTCCAGAACTGGGCTTATAATCACAGAATGAATAGTCTAGGGCCTTGGGCCAGGGCTCAAACATAAGTGGAGTCAAGGGCCTTTCACCATAGTCTCTGGTCCCTCTGCTCCTCTCTGTTAGCCTAAGACAGCTTCCAGAAAGGCAGTTCACCCCTTTTACCTTCCACCTAACCTAGCTCACCCTTAATAATGCTGGCACATGTTAAGTTTTGTTTAAAAAGGGCCAAAGTTGTCTCTCTTAGTTCTGCTCAGCACCTATCCCTCCCATCTATGACTTGTTCAAAGAGTGAACAGCAGTCAACTCTACCCTAGTCCCTGGGCCACAAAGAAATATGAACCTGAAAATATGAAATCAGAGGCAGGGAGAAGGTAAGGTCAGGCTCATAAACCACAGAAAGTAAAAACAAAAGACCCATAAGGTGGGTTACAGCAGAAGTAGACTTGAAAATAATGATCCTGTTCACTCTGTCACAGGCCACTTAAACAGAATATTTCAGGGAGAGAAGATATTCTGCCCCAGGTCCTGTCAGAGTACAGTGTTAGGGAAAGTAAAGAACTGACTCTGTGTTCTGCGTCTGGGGCTGAGAGAGTCTTGGGTAGATCCTAGAAGGCCAGGCATAAAGGGGAAAAAGCAGGCACTCAACTGGTTTGGAGGTAAGCCTACAGCATCACATACCTGCCAGCAAGGGAAGAGGATTGGGAAAAACAATAGAATCTGTTGTAAAATTTCCCTTTTCTGCAGGGAAGAGTTAAGTAATAGCAGAAATGGCCTCCTGGCAAGAGGGGCTGGTTGGTTTAGATCTGCAGTTTGTGTGCGATGGTGAGGATGGCCTTCAGGATGGGCATGAAGCTGGACACTTCACTGAAGCTGCTGCAGCTTGCCACCTGTGCGTGTACTGCGAGGCCCTGCTCAAAGCTTCTTGCGTCCACACATCGGGCAACCTCATGGAGCCCAGCCAGGACGTGAGGCGAGAGCTGTGGAGAGATTGACCCTTGGGTTTGTAAGCCCATATCAGCCTCTACCCTGGCAGCATAGGGGGATAAGAGAGGGTTCAAGTTCTGGAGCCTAGTCCAGAAAAGATGTATGTATTTTGTGGGGACCCAGGTTGAGGAGACCTTTGGGAAGAAAAGACACTGGGCTTCCTTTGGCCATGGGTGATGGCAGAAGAGTGAGAGGCAGAGGGAACACAGCTAGCTGTACTTACTGTCCCCTCGCAGATCTTCTCATACAGACATTCTAGACGCTGGGCTGCCTCATCCAGCTTCCTTTTTGTCTTCTGCAAGGACAGAAATGGATTTTTTTTTTTTAAACAGAATCTCAAGTCTGTTGCCCATGCTAGAGTGCAGTGGCATCATCATAGCTCACTGCAACCTTAAACTCCTGGGCTCAAGTGATCCTCCTACCTCAGCCTCCTGAGTAGCTAGGATTACAGGCATACACCATTATGCCTGGCTAAGTTTTTATTTTTTGTAGAGATGGGGTCTCACTGTTGCCCAGCTGGTCTCAAACTCCTGGCCTCAATCAATTCTCCTGCCTCAGCCTCCCAAAGTACTAGGATTACAGGTGTGCGCTACCATGCCCAGCCTCAAGAAATGGATTCTGACCCCAGCCCCTAAGTCTAACACTACATAGGGTTATAAAGAATCACAATATATTAGAGCTAGATTGGCTTAATGCTACTTGCTCCATTTCACAGAGGAGGAAATGGAGGCCCAAAGAAGGTAAGTGACTTGCTCAAGATGACACAGCCAGCAAATGAATGGCAGGTTTCCTTACTCCTGGCTTCACTCTCCTTTTAGGACTTCCTGCTGCCTTTAGGTTTTGATGCTGTTGGGTCCTGCTACTGAGGAGCCAGACATCAGAATCCAAGTCCCTCCCCTATTCCTCATGGACATAAATATAAGATATAGACAGGATGTTAAAGGACAGTGAGAAAAGAGTCACACAAAGAACTGGTCTATAGCTAAGGAGTCCTGGAACCAGCGAGGGGTGTGAGGAGGGCATTGTGGGGAAACTTCAGACTCACTAAGTCAGTTGCAGACAAGGAACAGTACTGGAGAAGTGCCTCAAAGCTGGTCTTCAATGACTGATGCTCTGGGGGCAGCTCTTTCCTTTCCATCTTCTCTGGTGGCAATTGCTGAAGTTGCTGATAAAGAGGCAGGAGAAAGACAGGCAAGCTCTCCTTCTCATGGCTTCTCTAAGGACTAGTCCTCAGTGATTCAGAATCACACTGTTCCCCTTAGGGCACAGCAGAGTTGAGGAGAAGAGCAACCTCCCCTCTTCTCTGCAGTAAGAATATCTAGTATCCAATCCAATTTCTCTTAGCTCAGAGACTGCCTCTACCTTGAGGAATGAGGCCTATCTACCATGCTCCCCACTTTTCTACACCCAGGGAGGGCTGGAAGGTTTCCCAGGGGAGGGTAACATATTGTCCTTGTCACCTGCAGGCCGAGTTCTCCTGGGGCTCCTGGGGGAGCATGACTCATACTGGAGACAGGGGGCTGTGAGAGAAGGATCCTTCGTGGTTCAGGGCTGAGGCTCATAACTGGAGCAATAATTGGTGCTGGGAGCATAAACGTTTCTGGCAGCTAAAAAGAGAGAAAGAAAGGCACTGAGTTTAAGCTAAGAGACTCCATCGGCTCTGATTTGGGGGAGTGGTAGAAATTATAGTGAACAAGGAGACAGAAATGTGAGTGGGAAATGGGGAAATGGGAAGACTGGTGTGAGTAAGAGGGAAAGAGGAGAGTGCTGAGGAGAGAAGAGCGAGGACAACCTGAGAATGGGAAGGACTGACTGAATTCTGTAAGGAACTAGAATGTGGGTCACTGGTGAATGTATGAGGGAGTGGGTGGGGAAAGATGCATTGACCTTTTTCCTCTGGAGGTTTCTCCTGGGAGCTGGAGCATCTTTCCAGGAATCTTGAGGTGCTGTAGAGTAAAAATAGATTTTCAGGGACATGGTCAGGAACTTTGAAAAGTTTTGGTCTGAAGGCTGGAAAAATTGTTTTAGTTGGAGTCCACCATACCTCCCTCTGCAGTCACACTCCCAGACACTCTCTACCCCAAGGGGGTCCAGTTCACTGAAGAAAAAGACTCCCAAGGTAATAGTAGGGAGGGGAGAAAAAGGAGGTGATAACCCAGAAGAGGGAAGCCCTGGAAAGGAAACTGACCTGGATGGGAAGTCAAGATGCCAGTGGCTGGGATGGTGCTAGAGCACGGAGCAGCTGGCCCTCCAGGAGGGTATGCGGTAGGGAAGCTGGCAGGAGGGCCTGGGGGCTGGGAGCTCATGGTATTGGGACCTAGTGGTCTCACAGGAAGCAGAGGGAGCAGTCTAGAAGTTTCAGGCAGGGAGGTAGGGCCAGGCTGCATGATGTCTAGGGATGCCATGGGTGGAGAGGGGCCAGGTAGAGGCCATGTTCCAAGGAATCCCACAGGGTTAGGAGCTTGAGCTCTTTGCCCTCCTAATAGTTGAGTCTGAGATAAAGCTGAAGTAGAACAGAAATAGGGTATTTACCACCAAACTTCAGTTCAGGAGAGTCACATAGCACATTAGGCAGGAATAGGACAGCAATTTAAAAAATCTAATAATAATAAATGATTAATACATGTTTATAGAAATCTATAATTTACAAAGTACCTTTAACTATATTCCTTATTTAACCTGCAAAACAATCCTGTAGCATCGAAATAACCAACATAACTACTTTTTAGAATAATGCCAAAAGGAACAAAGCCAGTAAATGATAGAATTAGGAATTCAGACTTCAACTTCCAAGCTCCTCTCACTAGAAAGAAATACTGCCTCCCAAATCCATGGTGGTCATGCCAATTGCTTTCCTGAGACATCTGTGCTCTGCTCAGGCAAATCTTCACTCACTCACCAGGCCTCACCCCAGGGCCCAAAGGCAAAGGCTGGGCTGCCTGGGGCCCAGGTACCCTGTAGTCACTTATATCCTGCATTCTGGAGTCCTGATAAGGGTTAGGGTGGGAAGGTGTCAAGGGCATCACTAGGGATGACTGAGGTGTGAAAACCCCTGGCCTTGGAGTTGGAACCTGTGAAGGAAAAAAAATGGTCAGCACTTGGAAAACTAAGTAATTGAAAACAGAAAAACAATAGAGAAAATTAATGAAAAACTATTTTTTTGAAAAAAATCAATAAAATTGATAAATCTCTATAAATATTGATAAAGATAAAATGAAAGAAGATATAAATAAATCATCAATATCAGAGATGAAATAAGGAATATTACAACAGACACTGAAGCCATTAAAAAGATAATAAAAATACTTGAATAATTTTATATTCATAAATTTGACTCTTAGTAGAAATGGACCAATTCCTCAAGAATCACAAACTATCAAAACTCAGCCAAAATGAAACAAAACTGGGTAGTCCTATAACTATTAAAGAAATTATGAACTCTTTGTTCTACTACTTCCCCCCCTCACTACTGTACTTGACTAGTCTAAGAAATTTTTTTTAATTAAAAAAAATAAAAATTAAAAGAAAAAAAAAGAAATTGAATTTGTAATTGAAAAGCTCCCAAAAAAGAAATCTCCAAGTCTAGATGGTTTCACTGGAGAATTTTATCAAACATTCAAAGAATTAACACTAAAGTTTATACAATCTCTTCCAGAAAATAGAAGGAACACCTCTAACTCATTTTATGAGGCTAGTATTACCCTAATACCAAAACCAGACAAAGACAGCATAAAATAAAACTAAGGGTCAATATTTCTCATGAAATTAGACACAAAAATCTTCAATAAAATTTTAGCAAATCAAATCTAACAAGGTATATAAAAATAATATTCTATAACCAAGTGGAATTTATTCCAAGTCATATAAGGCTGGTCCAATATATTTAAAAACAAATCAGTGTAATATACCAGATCAACAAGCTAAGAAAGGAAAATCATATGATCATAGAAAATGATGCAGAAAAAAAATTGACAAAATTTGATACCCGTTTATGATCCAGTACACAGGTGCAATGGTCTGAATGTGTTTCCCAAAATTCATGTGTTAGAAACTCAATCCCCAGTGCAACAGTGGTGGGAGGTGGGGCCTTTTGGAAGTGTTTAGGCCATGAGGGCTGTGTCCATGAATAGATTAATGTTACTATAAAAAGGGCTTATGGGCCGGGCGCGGTGGCTCAAGCCTGTAATCCTAGCACTCTGGGAGGCCGAGGCGGGCGGATTGCTCGAGGTCAGGAGTTCGAAACCAGCCTGAGCAAGAGCAAGACCCCGTCTCTACTATAAATAGAAAGAAATTAATTGGCCAACTAATATATATATATAAAATTAGCCCTGTCACAAGCTATGGGCCAAAAATAAAAAAAAAATAAATAAATAAATAAAAAATAATAAAAAATAAAAAGGGCTTATGGGAGTGGGTTCAATTTCTCCTCCCCTTCCACCTTCTGCCTGTGAAGACACAGCATTCCTCCTCTCCAAAGGATGCAGCAACAAAGTGCCATCTTGTAACCAGAGACCAAACCTGCTGGTGACTTCAAGTTGGACTTCCAAGACACCAGAACTGTGAGAAGTAAAATTTCTGTTCTTTACAAATTACTCAGTCTGTGGTATTCTGTTATAGCAGCACAAAATGAACTAAGACACATGAATAGAGAGAAACTCCTCAGCCTCATACACAGCATCTACAAAAAACCTATAGTTAACAGCATACTTAATGGTGAAGGATTGAATGTTTTCCCTCTAAGACTGGAAACATTCATGCCCACCATTCTTATTTAATGTTGTACTAGAAGTCCTAGTCACTACAATAGGGCAAGAGAAAGAAATTGAAGGCATACAAATTATGAAAAAAGAAAGAAAACTCTATTTGCAGATAACATGACTATCTACTTAGAAAACCTCATGGATTCCACAAAATGCTCCTAGAACTAATAAGTCAGTTCAGGAAAGTCACAGAATACAAGATCAACACATAAAAATCAATTGTATTTCTATTAATATATACTGACAATGAACAAAATCCAAAACAAAAAATGTAATATCATTTGATTTCAAATTGCTCAGTAGAAAAATACTTAAGTACGAATTGAACAAAATATGTACAGAATTGGTATTATAAAAAGTTGATAGAGAAACCACTGGAGAGACATATCATGTTCATGGATTGGAAGATTCAACAAAGTAAAGATGTCATTTCTCCCTAAATTATAGTTTTAATGCAATTCCTATCAAAATCTCAGCAAGTTTCTTTGAAGACATAGACAAACGTATTCTAAAATTTATGAGGAAAGGGAAAGGTCAAAACAATTTTGAAAAAGAAAAATGAAGTGGGAGAAATTACTCTTTCCATGTCAAGACTTAGTATATAGTGGTAGTAATCCAGACAGAGTAGTATTGGCAAAGGGATAGACATACAGACCAATGGAAAAGAACTGAGAAACAGATCCATACAAATACACCCAATTAATTTTTGACAAAGGAGCAAAATCAAATCATTGAATGGACAGACTTTTCAATAAATTATGCTGGTGCAAGTGGATATCCAATGGCATACCTTATGCAAAACTTCACACTTCATATGAAAATTAACTAAAAAATAGAATGTGAAAAACGTAAAGCATAAAACTATATAACTTCTAGGAAGAACACAGGAGAAAATTTTGAGGAACTAGGACTAGGCAAAGAGTTCTTAGACTTGACACCAAAGGTATGACCCAGCCAGGCATGGTGGCTCACGCCTATAATCCCAGTACTTTGGGAGGCCATGGCTAGAAGATTGCTTGAGGCCAGGAGTTCAAGACCAGCCTGGGCAACATAAGGAGAACCCTATTCTCTACAAAAATTTTTTTTAAAAATCAGCCAGGCATGGTGGCACATACCTGTAGTTCTACCTACTTAGGAGGCTGAGGCAGTAGAATCACTTGAGCTCAGGAGTTGGAGGTTATAGTAGGCTATGATCATGCCACTGTACTCCAGCTTGGGTGACAGAGCAAGACTCTTTCAAAAAAACCTCCAAAAAACAAGCAAAAGCATGATCCATAGGTGGGAAAATTTATAAGTTGAACCTCATAAAATTACAAACTTTTGCTCTGTGAAAGACACTGTTAAAAAGATGAAAAGACAAATTATAGACTGAAATAAAATGTCTGCAAATCACATATTCAACAATGTTATTTATATGTTCATTGGATCTGGAACATATAAAGAACTCTCAAAACTCAACATTAAAAAAATCAAACAATCCATGCTGGATGCAGTGGCTCATGCCTATAATCCCCGTGCTTCGGAAGGCTGAGGCAGGATGATTGCTTGAGGCCAGGAGTTCGAGACCAATCCAGGCAACATAGCAACACCCCCATCTTTACAATAAAAAAAATTAGCCAGGTGTGGTGGTGCGCACCTGTCATCCTAGCTACTCAGAGTCTGAGACAGGAAGATCACTTGAGCCCAGGAGTTTGAGGTTACAGTGAGCTAGATTGTGCCACTGTACTCTAGCCTGGATGACAAAGCAAGACTCTGTCTCTAAAAAAACACCCAAAAAACAAAAACAAAAAACCTAAACAATACAATTAGGAATTAACTGTAATTTCTAATTACAATTAGAAATTAAGCAAAAGACATACACAAACATTTCACTGAAGAAGATACAGGATTGGCAAATACAAAAATGAAAATATGTTCAACACAATTAGCCATTAGAGAAATTCAAATTAAAATCACAATGAGCTATTCCCACACACCTATCAGAATGGTTAAGTTGAAAACAGTGATGACAGCAAATCCTGGTGAAGATGTGGAGAAAGTAGATCATTGTTATATTGCTGGTGGGAATGTAAAATGGTACAACCACTTTGGAAAATAGATTGGCTGTTCTTTTTAAAACTAAAAATGGACTTACCGTACAACTCAGCAATTGTATCCTTACTTTCCTAGGTATTTACCCTAGAAAAATGAAGACTTATTTTCACTTAGAAACTACACTCAAATGCTAATAGCAGCTTTATTCATAATAGCCCCAAACTGGAAGCTACCTAAATGTTCTTCAAATGGTGAATGTCTAAGAAAACTGTGGTATATCCATACCATGGAATACCACTCAGCAATAAGAGTGAATGAACTATTGGTATGCACGATACCTCGGATGAACCTTAAAGAAACAATGCTAAGTGAGAAAAGTCAATTTCAAAAAGGATATGTACTATATGATTCTATTTATGTACCAACTGAGAAATAGCAATTCTAGAGCTGGAAATACATTAGTGTGCCAAGAGTTAAGGATAAGGGATGGATGTGGCTATAAAGGGATAATACAAGAGAGTCTTGTGATGATGGTACAACTGAGAATCTTGATAGTCGTGGTGGTCACACACCACGACGTGACAAAACTGCATAGTTATATACATGCACACAAATGAGTACATGTAAAACTGGTGAAATCTTAATCTATGGATTATATTAATGTCAATTTCTTGGTTTTTATGTTATACTGTGGTTGTATGAGATGCTGGCATGGGGTAAGGTGGGATTGGGATGCAGGAGACTTCTATTTCAAAATAGAAAAGAGATGGAGAAAGAGAGATAGAAGGGAGGGGAAGGGAAGGAAGGAATGGGAGAGAAGTGACAGGGAGGGAAGAAAGAAAAGGAATTAGGGTGGGAATTGAAGGTAGGATAAGATGAATCATCAGAGTTTCTGCCTGATACCTCTTATCTTCAAATCTCCCTGGATTTTGCTCCCCAGCTCATCTAGTTAGCCCCTGGTCTCACATGT
Source organism: Microcebus murinus (assembly GCF_040939455.1). Classification (NCBI taxonomy): domain Eukaryota; kingdom Metazoa; phylum Chordata; class Mammalia; order Primates; family Cheirogaleidae; genus Microcebus; species Microcebus murinus. Next base: position 25,872,688 of record NC_134117.1, on the reverse strand, counting down.
TAACAGTACCTAACCCACCTGGACATTTTGGCCACAACCTTGAGAATATTCTCAATTCTTTTTTTTTTTCCTGAGACAGGGTCTTGCTCTGTTGGTTGCCCAGGCTGGGGTATAGTGGTACAGTGGTGTGATCAAAGTTCATTGCAGCCTCAAACACCTGAGATTAAGTGATCCTCCTGCTTCAGCCTCCTGAGCAGCTAGGACTACAAGTGCGTGCCACCATGCTGGCTAATTTTTTAAAAAAATTTTTTTGTAGAGATGGGGGTCTCACTAAGTTAACCAGGCTGGTCTCAAACTCCTGACTGCCCTCAAGTGATCCTCCCACCTTGGCCTCACAAAATGCTCAGATTACAGGTGTGAGACACCTTGCCCAGCAATTTCTGTCAATTCTATCTACTAAATCTCTCAAATCCAACCTCACTGTCCAGCTTTAGGTTATTTCATGCCCTCACCGTCTCTTGCCATAGCCTCCTAACTGCCTCCCAGCTTGGCTTTCCTAAACATACAACTAATCATGTCATTCCCCTGCATAAAAATATTCAATAGGTCCTCCCTATCTTCAGGGTCAAATCTAAGTTTTTTAGCACAGAATGCCAGGTCCTTAGTGATCTAACTCCTATCTGTTGCTCAAGCTTCGTCTAACCTCACTTCATGGCCACAAACACCTGTGTTGCAGGCCCATTAAAATATTAGTTCCTCAAAAGGCCTCTGTTTACTTTTGCTTCAATGTCTTTGTACATAACTGTTTCTGGTGCCTGAAACAGTCTTCACCTACCCAATTTCTTTGCCTAAATAACTTCTAATTTTCAAGATTCAGATCAAATATCATACTCATTGTGAGACATTCCCTGAACTGCCCCCTTTCTTCCTGCCTCTCTCTCCCCCAGCCCCTACACACATATACACAGCAAACTGCTTTCTTCTAAATGATTTCATAGCACCCTGTCATATCCATCATGGCATTTATGCATTTTACTGTAGTTATTTTTACATATCTATCTTTCCACTGGACTGTGAGCAACTTGAGGGCAAGGATCATGATTTGTGCACCTTTATGTCCTAAGAGTCTGGTAGTTGTTAAATAATTACTAGAAAAACAACAGAATCTATGTGCTATGAAGTCAGGAATTCTCCTCAGTTTTAGTCACTAATATATTCCAAGTGCCTAGAACCATGCCTGGCACATAAGTATTTTGAATGAATGAGCAAATGAACAAATAAAGTCTTACCTGGTGAGAAGGTTGGGATCCCAATCTGTGAGATGATATCTCTTTAGAGTGAGGGGTAGCTCCCACAAAAATTCGAGGGAAGGGGAAAGGGGGAGGCTGCTGGCCCAAGACAGCAGAACCTTGGGCATGAAAAAGCCGATCTCTCAACTGCTGAACTGGTGGCTATAAGAGTTGTAAAAGGAAAGGCTGTGTTAAGTAAATAAAAGCAATCAAACATCCTTTCATACAAGCCTGGCCCCATATAGCAGTCAAACTTCAGCTGACCCTCAGTACACTCTAGTCACCTTAAATGACTCACAAAATTCCCTAATCCCTGCCAAACACTTGTATACCTCCCTCCTTGCTGTTCTTTCTGCCTAGAATGCCCTCCATCTGCTGGTAGGCTACTTTTCTTTGAAGGTCCAGCTCAGCTGTTTTAACCATTGAGAAGACTTTCTTGACTTCTCCAGGCAAAATTAGTCCCTTCCCTGGAGTCCCACAGTGTTTAGTATAAGCTTCTGTTATGGCACTATAAATTAGTGACATCTGATCTTCCCCTAGTAGGTTATGACTTGCTTGAGGGATTATATCTTATCCATCCTAGGAGCTTCAGCATTAGCATAGTTCCCGGAACATGAAAGTGCTCAGTCAGTGTTAGTTGATTGAATAAAGTGGTTTGCTCTCTCCACATGGCCCCACTCACCTGAGCACAGTCACTGGGTAGAAAGCTCATGGCACCAGCTAGGCTGCCCTGGGATGCCAGGAGGTTGACATACTGAGTGACCCTGTAGGTTGTGGCAGGGCCTGGGCTCACCCCATTAGGACCCTGCAGGAGCTCCAAGCTCCTGTTAAGGACCATCACCTTCTCCATCAGGTCCTGTAGGAACAAGGATGAGGGTGGTAAGCCCTCTTCAAAGCACATCCTACTCTCTAAGTCCAGGCAGGTCACCAAGGATTTTCCACCATGGGTAAAGGGTACCTGGCTGCACCTAGGTAAAGGTAGCAGACAATGATATGTAAGAGCTGTGGCAGAGAGGGCTCTGGCCTCACCTCCCAAGGTATTAGGACTGGATTCAACTGGGCCCATCTGGGTCTTAGATTTTTGTACATCTTTGCCTTCTCTTTTGCTTTCTGTGTCCTTTCTGCTAGTATATCATCAATCATAGACTCTGTTATGCTAATTGTTTCAAGTGTGACTTTTGTCTCTCCATGAGTCTGTGACCTGCACCTTCTCTGGTTACCTGCAGAGCACTTGGTAGTTAAGATCCACACAAATTTTCACAGCAGCTAATAAAAAGTCCAAGCTCACAATTATTCAGATATTGAATAAACTTGTGTAACCAAACCTGTAATGGGAAAATATTATGAAGGTTAATACCAAGCAGCTGCTTCTCAGTCTAGCCTGAAGGAAGGAGTTGATATCTCACCCTCGGGTGAAGATCCTAGACATTGGGGCCCTTCACTTTTCCCTAACACCTTGGCTCCAGCCTGTAACCAGAAGACTTTCCTCTGATATCTCTGTACATCTCCACTACTAGCCTCTCTTAAGTGCCTGGTATGGAGTAGCCAGTAAGTACCCTGCAGAGAAGGGGTACCTGCAGAGCCATGGGGGACGAAGCCTGGTGGCATTTTGCCCAGCACTCTACCAGTCGCTCCACACTCCCTGAGCACACATAACAGAGTCTGGCTTCAGAGGTTAGTGCCCTGCTGCCCTCCTGCTCCATGCGAGTTCCCAGTATGTCTGCAGAGAGATAGAAACTTCATTAATGCCACAGCTGTCCAGTAAGCTACCTCCTTCTCCTATTTGGAATAGGTGGAGGACACTGAGCTATGGGACAAGTAACTAAAGAGACTTTAAGACAACACTGAGACTAACCCTGTTCTACATTGAAGGGCAAAGCTCTTGCCTCATGATGTGACAAGACAAAGTAAAACAGAACAATAAATGATCCCCACTAAAAGTAGGGGCATGCATTATAGTCTTTGCGCACTGGCGGAGCCAAACCCTGGCCCTGACCACAAGGCCTGGCCTCCCAGAGCTCAGGCTACTCCTCTGCTTCCTCCCTGCATGTGTCCACTGACTCCATGCTGGAGCCACACCTACCACAGAGCTCAGGGAATTTCTCTGGGCCCGAGTATGTCAGTAGCAAGGCCAGTGCCTCTCTCCAGTTCTTCAGGCTACAGGTACACACCATGTCCTTCCAATTCTTTTGCACAACCCAGGCTAGAAGCTGTAATGGGCAGAGAGGGAAGGTGGCCATCAGCCAGCCATCTGGTATAGGCAGCAGGAGTCATGCATAGGCTTCCTGTTACAACACTAGTAGGGCTAGTGTGAAGTAGGGTTAAAGAAAGAAAGAGACAGGCAGATACGCTAAACACTGGTCCCACCTGACAAGGTCCAAGTATCCCCACCCTTATTCTCCTGTATAACAGGCAGTTACCGAGGAGATCTTTGTTTTTTTCTTGGCCAAGTAGCGTTCCTGTGTTTGCTTCAGCAGATCTGTACCCGCAGCCTGGGCCAGGATGATAGCATCAGCAAAGTGCTCTTTCTGTAGACACAGCTCCACAGCAGGGCCCAGTTCCCCAAGCAGGAGAGCCTGGCTCAGGAGTCCATCAGTGTCTGCAGACAGAGGCATCCCCTCCACATTAGACTGCCCTCAGACCCTAGCTTTCTGTCCCTGGAAGGGTTCACAGCACATCACCTAGATCTCTATATCACCCAGCCTGCCTTGCTCAAAAAAACCCAAAACAAACAAATAAACAAAGAAAACCTTCAAGTATAATCCCTTGGCAATAAAATCCCAGGGGTACCCAGGTACAGTAGTAACTAAAGACAGGACCCAAGACAAGAGAGGTAACCCATGTGGCAGTATTATAGGTGTGACATGTGCTTGATCAGCATGGGCAGGGTCACATGTCTTCTTTGAGCAAGAAGACAAAGATAGAAAAAAAGCTCTTGGTAGAAGGCCTTCCATAGGAAGGACCCATCCGTGAAAATCTAGAACCAGAAAAAGGTCTAACTGGTAAGAGACTCATCCAGCATTTGAGATAGTGGGAAGGGAGAAGGAGGCAGGGGACAAGGAAAGAATGTCTCAAGTCTAAGAACTCTGGGCCCACTTACTCCCAAGCAGAGTTTCTCTCCCTTAGGATCAGGGTACCTTCTGTGATGGGGATCTCCCATGGAGTCATGTTTTGAGGGACCAGCTCATCAAAGAAGGCTGAGGAAGCAGAGGCTTCCTCTGTGGTGTGTCTGGAGGCCTGTATAAGGACGGACAGAGGTGACTACTTAGGAAATAAACCCAGAAGACATGTAGAGAGCTGGCTTAGTGGCTCTCTCTCTGACAGCACTATTATTTGGCCCTTAAAGGGTAAAACTGAAAGAATAACCAGGTAAGGTTTAGGAAGGGCCCTAGTTCATGGTTAAGACACAGCTCCACTCCCAAGCCAAAAGCTCGTGGACCCTGTGTCTCACTCTGGTTCCAAGAGAATGAGGAATTTGAAGACTTCAACAGAAGCTGAGCATTTACTGAGAGCAAGCAAAGGGCCAGGAAGAGGAAGAGGCTCTAAAGGTGGGTCTCCTGTGCTACCCTAGGTAAGCCTGAGTGGGGGCCTACCACACCTGGCTGCAGAAGGCCTGTTGTTTGTTACTGTTGAGATCATTTCCCTTGGGCTGAGGGCTCTCACTTAGCCCCAAGTCACTCTTCAACCATGTGGCCACCTGCAAGGAGGGATTTATGAGTACCACTCTTTCCAGCATAAAGTCAAACAAGCATTACATGCTCTTCCCACTTTCATACTATACCAACTGGACTCCTAAGATTCTTGATCTATTTTCCTGAGAAAAAGCCTAACTCCAGGAGGTAAAATGCTCACATATGCAATAATTAAGCCCAGGAAGAGGTATTCTGAGATGGGTTTCCTCTGGCAGGGTTCTCTTGTTCTCTGCAACAAGTACATGTTTCTGATATAAAAAGCAGCTTACCTTCTTCTGAAGCTCATCTTTACTATATCCTAAAAGCTTTAGGAATTTCATTCTGGAGTCTTGCTCTAAGGTCACCTAAGAAGCCACAGAACACAGAAAAGTCTCCATTAAATTAATGTGAATTATCCTTGTCACGCACCAAGCTGGACGTCTATGCCAGTGCACCCTCAAATATAGTTCTTTGTACTACCAGAAGTGCCCTCAGCAGTACACCTCTCCCTTTTCCTCCCCAGATTTGATTTATTCCTGGATGTGAGCAGTGTTAACATAACCCCTCACCCCTTCTGCATGAGAATTTAACCTTCAGTTGACTTCCTAACTCTGTTACCCTGGTAACCTGGTAAGAGTAAAATGTCAGATGTTTCTAGGCAACATTGTTTGTGATTGGTAAATTGCATCTGGACTGCAACTATGTAAACTATAAATAATTTATGTGGACACCATGCTGTATGTTTCCCTGATTGTAATGACTCTTGGAACTGGACAGACACCTTGCAGGGATTCTGGAAGCTATTCTTTTGTGAGTAAGAATCTCCTAAGTCATGGCAACTTATACACCTGCTGATGTGTATCTCATCTCCTTGCACACAGACTGTCTTGTGAGTTGCTGAAGCAGAGAACTCTAGATTGCTGCATGGACTGCTGAAAGGACTCCCAGAGAAGACCGTCTGATGATGCCCTGCTGTGGTCCCTGGCTCATATCCCTCTGAAGAGACTGATGCCAAGTGTAGTCTATAGTAGCCGTGCAAGTCTGAATGTTTAGTTAAGAAGACGCCTGGTAGAAGATGCATGGATATAGTAAATAAAGTTAGCTTCCCACTCAGTGTCCCAAATGCTGAGGAGCAAGCCTTCCTGAAGCCCTCTAATCTGGGTTAGCTGGCCTAGGCCTTCATTTATTCCACACTGAACCATGAATTCTCACCATGATCTTTCTTTTTTTTTTTTTTTTTTGAGACAGAGTCTCATTCTGTTGCCTGGGCTAGAGAGCCGTGGTATCAGCCTAGCTCACAGCAACCTCAAGCTCCTGGCCTCAAGCGATCTGTCTGCCTCAACCTCCTGGGTAGCTGGGACTACAGGCATGCACCACCATGCCTGGATAATTTTTTCTATTTTTGGTAGAGATGGGGTCTTGCTCTTGCTCAGGCTGGTCTCAAACTTCTGAGCTCAAATGATCTGCCCACCTCAGCCTCCCAGAGTGCTAGGATTACATGCATGAGCCACCGCACCTGGCCACCATGATCTTTCTCACAGTCTCTCTGGGCTCCCTGCTCCTTCATGCTCTTGGAAATGTTCATTCACACTCGACTTCAGGAACCATCACGATGGACAGCTCTTGGATGGCTTTTAAACCAGACTCCTCTCTGTCTCATAGGTACTGCTGTCTCCTTTGCCCAGCAGTGTAAAGGCTGAACTCCTGCCCACTCCCTCTGTTTTCTTTCCCACCTCACCACTCCTAGAGCTTGCAGCCTGCTTATAATAGGAACATATTTCTTACTCTTTTCTTTCCCCCTTTATTTAGTTTCACTCTATAGTCAATAATCTTTCTCAAATCCTTCTCCTCTTTCCCAGTTTCTGATGTCTACTGTCGTAAAGTTCTGCTGTGTCGAAAGCTCAGACTGTGAGTACCTCTCAGGCCCCCAGGACAGGACCTATCCTTCTTTTTGCATTCCTCTCTATAATCCCAGAGGTTTGCATAATCCTCCCACTGCCTGACCAGTCAGCTCCTTCCCTCTCTTCCTTCAGATCTCTCACTTGTTCATTTCCTTTGACAGGAATAGCACTCTTCCTGATGTCAAATGCAATTTGAAATTAAATTAGAACTGGGACTGAATCCATGCCTCCAGAGTACAGTGGCCCACCCACAAGGACTTGCCTTGGGTTACTTGAAACAAACTCAAAGCCTTCTTATGACAAGGTACTCTTCAAATGAATCTTTCCTTCTCTTCTGTTTCTTTTTCCTTCCTTTCTTTTTTCTTCCCATCACCTCACCTGCCCTTTGGCATGATCCCGTGAAAACCTTTACCTTGGCTCTGGTAAAGTATCTAGGACATCAGCAATAATAGCAACAAAGAAACACATCTCTTGTACTCTCCATCTTCCCCAGCCACTTCACGAATGGCCTATAAGCCTCTAGTAGAGGGTGAAGATTCTGTGTCCAGAGGGTGGGTGTAGTGTTGGGGGAGGGAAAGCAAGGAGAGTTCGGGCCTTTGTAATCTGGGTGACGACATGGTTGTGCCTCTCCTGGAGTTGACAGGGGTTGTAGTTCCAGGCTTTGGGAAAACAATTCTAAGCAACCAGCCTTCAGGCCTTCTACCTTTAGGAACTGCCACAGCATCTTTTCACTTTGCAGTGAAGCTTGCTGGCTCTTGTTCTGACAATAATTCAGGAGATTTCCAGATCCCAGGGCCTTCTGCAGCTTAGTTGACCGCATCAGCAATTCAGATTCTGTGGTGACTTGACTGATGAAGACTAGGCGGGGGCAAGGCTGTGGCACATGATGGGCAGGGGAGCTGGGGAGGCCAAAGGTGACCAGCTTCCCTCCAAACTGGTGAGGAAAAGCAAGAAAGGTAAAGGTTATACCTTTAAGCCAAAAACGAACACCAAGTCAGGATCACCAGGAGGCTATCTACTGGTCATCCCTAGGATAGGAAATCAATAAGAGAGCTCTTGGGGGTAGAATAGAATCAAGAATCGAGTATCAAATGTGCCCTCATACCAAAACCACTTCTGCACTCTTAGCACCATCATCTTAAAAACTTCACCATATTGTACTCATCTTCTGTTCACCTGTCCTGTTACCACCATTCTTCCAGTCACCTGGACTAAACACCTAAGCATTTTCAAAGTCTTTGTACCACTATAGCCAGGCAAAAAAATCTTACCTCTTCTGTTTTCTGTCTCTCATGCAGGTCTCCTCCATGCTAGCACACCTAGATTACTAGAATTGTTTGCTAGCATTCTGTTTTTTCCCTCCTCCCATTCAAGTCTTAGACTATCACTCTATTGCTTGTACCACCCTGCTGCTACTAAGGAGCTTATAATGGTGTCACAAAGCCTCAGGAGAGAGCTTAAGCTCTTCTGCTTGCAATGGACAAAACCCCATAAAATCAGGGCCAAACCCATCTTTCCCAGCATTTTTCCTGCTCATTTATGTGATCGCTCCACATCCCCACAATGTCTGGTGCATTCCTGCTCTGTACCTTTGCCCACAACACCACTTCCACCTGGAGCATCCTACTCATCAACTTAGATACTTTATACAAGCACCTGGCACAGAATAGGAGCTTAGAATGGCTCCTTTTACTCCAGCAGTTTGCAACCTTGGCTGCATATTAATACCACCTAGAGAGGTATCTGGAGTCACCAGGCCACACCCCAAACAATAAAATCAGAAACTCTGGGGGTAGGATGAGGCATCATTTTTTTTAATTCTTCAAGTTATTCCAATGTGTAGCCAAGGTTGACAACTACTGCTTTACTTCCTCTTTTTTTTTTATTAAAACAGAAAAATTTTATTAAAATTTTTTCTTTGAATAATAAAAAGGACTCATGAACTTTATAGAGTTGATATGTTTCAGCTAGTATTAATAGTAAGCTTATTTTATGTTTAAACTGACGTATGACAATTAATAACACTCAGTTAAACCTAAATAAATTAGATTTAGCAGTTACAATATAAAAAAGACTTTCAACAACTGATATTTTTACTTTTTGTTTTCAGCTAACAAAAATTAATGTAACATGTCTATTACAGTTAACACCCATTAATAAAGGTTTGAAAAGAACAATGAACTTTCGTGCATTCCATACAATAAAAGTTTCTTTAAATACAAATTATTTTATAATAGAATATTAATGGAATACCTAGCATGTGTAAGTGTGTGTGTATATTCGCTTTTTTCATTTATTTTTATTTGCATATATTCATGTAGCATAAATGCAATTTTGCCACATTAACATATTACATTGTATAATAACTTTTTCTTAATTTTCAGCATATTATATTATGTGGGGGTACAAATGTTTGGGTTATGTATATCGCCCTTGTCCCCACCTCACAACCTAACTCTTGACCATTTCTTTTCCTGATCTCTACCTCCTTAATGAACTTTCCCAGTTAGAATTCTTCTTTATCTTAACTCCTCAGCGCAAAATCTTTACAAAACCATTTTAACTTTTGATTTGTATAGTACTTGATAGTTTTACAATGTGCTTACATATATTCTCATTTGAGGTTCATGTAAATTCACGAACTTAAGCCAGACAGGCATTACTATCCCTGTTTTACAGATAGAACACTGGAGTCCTGCAAGGTTAAGTGATTTGCTCCAGGTTACCCAACTAATAAATGACAGATCTATGATAAGAACTCAGGCCTCTTGACCTCACAATTCTTTACATCCCTACCTCTTTTTTTTCTTAAGCTCACTGCCTCTTTTGAGTGTGTTAATCTTACCTCCTTAATAAAACTGTTTCTTTCGAAAAGAAGAACATATACTTTTATACATGTTTTCAATTCAAATCTAATATTTAAAGCATTGTATGCTTCAGGGCCTGCTATTCAAAGTGCTGGTCTTCAGATCAGCAGTGAAGGTAGCACCCAGGAGCTTGTTGGAAAATCAGAATCTTGGGCCCTATCCCAGGCTAAATGAACCAGAATCTGAATTTTACTAAGATCCTCAGGTTATTTATATGCACATTGAAATTTGAGAAGCACTGTTTTGTGGACATAAAAATGAATAAGACATAGTCCCTAACCTTAAAGAGTCCATTACTTAGTAGGGTCTCCAGACATGTTTATAGATAACTTTATTGCAGTTAGAATGTATCATTACAGGAGGATAAATCTGTGAGATTACAGAGGGAGGTTAATTTTGACTAAGGTTAAAGACAAACATCATGGAGGAGGTGGTATTTAAGTGGGAGGCCGTAAAAGTCTGCAGTAGGATTCAGTAGGCCCAGGAGAGAAGCTGAGGTAGGGCACAGTAGAGGCAGGGGAGTTAAGAAGTTATTCACAAAACCGAAAGGAGTCACCTGTAACTGGAACACAGGGAACACATGAGAATGAGAGGGGACTAGAAAGGGAAGTGATGCCCTGTGCACATTTAGCCTTGGGTCTATAAAACCTTTGGAGACTCAAAGGTTTTGAGCAGAGGAATGACAGGATGAAATCTATTTTTATTTTCCTTCTTTGTATTCCTAACTACCAGCCCAAACATGTAAGAGTCAGAGAAAACTCAGATGAGTCTCACGCTGTTCTCCATAAGCAAGAGGTCTAAGGCAATCAATTCCTTTTCAGAACAGGTACCACAAACAGGGTGTGGAATGGGTGAAGGGGTAGAGAGGGAAGCTATAGTAATTCTCTACTTGAGAGGTAAAGAGGGACCTGATCTGAGACAGAGGCAGTGGGAATAAATCTCCTAGAGAACTTAACTCTGTGCTGGGTACGTGGCAGGCTTCACAACTGCATACCCACACACACAACTATAGCCACACTCTCATTGTACTTACGGCAAATGAAACACCTGTAGGCCTTCTAATCCATTTGGGGGGTTTTTTCAGGGGAGGTATCAATGATGCTTGGGCCACCTGCTCTGGTACCTGCAATGGTGGGAGAGGCTGGCCTTTGCTGAAGGAAGAGGAGATCTAGGGGAAAAAAGACATCTGCATCACCAGCCTCAAGGGGCAGCTTAGATAAGAACTCCACCTACAAACTCCATTTTAGGAAAAATCCTTGAGATACTTGATTTGACCTAGAAAGGCCAGATTCCCATATTCCAGGGGATGGGGATGGGACTAGGACTGGTTGTGAGGGTGGGACTCCCATGCAGTAGGCTCTGGGAAAGCCTACTACATTCAAAGTCTACAATGGGGCTGGGCGCAGTGGCTCACGCCTGTAATCCTAGCACTCTAGGAGGTGGGTGGATCGTTTGAGCTCAGGAGTTCAAGACCAGCCTGAGCAAGAGTAAGACCCTGTCTCTACTAACAAAATAGAAAGAAATTAGCTGGACAACTAAAAATATATAGAAAAAATTAGCCAGGCATGGTAGTGCATGCCTGTAGTCCCAGCTACTTGGGAGGGTGAGTCAGAAGGATTGCTTGAGCCCAGGAGTTTAAGGTTGCTATGAGCTAGGCTGATGCCACAGCCCTCTAGCCAGGGCAACAGAGACTCTGTCTCAAAGAAAAAGAAAAAAAAAGTCTACAATGGAATGTGATACAAAATGGATCTACAGGAGAGAGAGAGAAAAGACAGTTCATACTCTGGAAATAATGGTCCCATCATAGAAGTCCTCTGTTCCTGACATACTACAGGGAACATCCAATAATAAAAGTCAAGGTGAAGACCACCTTTTTACTTTGTACTCCTTCGTACTATGGCAGACACTAACACTCTCCCAGGAAGATGAGCATTGAAGCAAAGGTTCAGCCCTCCCAAACCCAGGGCCTTGGTCTCCCAAGTCTCTGATAGTCCCCATTTCTTCTCAGGACGTATGTCCTTTTCTCTTCCCACAAATAGAGATAGTCCCTTCCCTGTAGCATTCTCCACCAAGCCCTTCAAACCTTGTCAGCCTGTCTCATATGCTGGACTTCCCAGCTCCTACCCATCACAGAGTACAAACTGATCCAGCCATCAAAGGAGGCAGCGGAGAACACTGGAGGGTCCCGAGGGCACCACTGCACATCAAAGCACCAGCTGCTCTGTGTGGGTAGTTTATATACCACCTAATATGAGGGAACACAATTATTACCATACAGTCCACAAAACCCAGAACACATGGCTGCAGCTGAGATTCTTCCGCCATCTCATCTCCCATCCCAGCATGCCCACAGAAAAGCCAGCCTACCTCACTGCTCCCCAGGTTCCAGCACAAGACCTGGTTGTCCTTGGCACTACTGAGCAGCAGTTCAGCATCAGCCTGGCTCCAAGACACTGACAAGATCCCCCTAAAAAGGGAAAGAAAGAAGAACTAACATTTGTTCAATGCCTACTATGAGTAGGGTGCTTACATGTCTTAGATAAATCTCAGCCCTATAAAATGAGTGGTCTGATTTCATTTTACAAAAGAGGAAAATGAGGCTTTGAAAAATTAACTTTCAGACAGTTGCACAGCCAGAACCCAAGTCAAACCCCAGAGCCTATGCACTATGTGTTGCACCACTCTGCCTCCCAAAGGTCACTGCAGGACAGCCTGCTTTTCACTGATTAGAGTAGGAACTATGAATCAGCATGAATCATACAAACACTCATCCCTATGGTGCTTTAGCCAAGGAGGATAGTGAAAACCTTAACCCTCAAAAGTTCCCAAGGAGATATAAAGGCAACACAGGCCTTTGGTTAGGAAGAATAGATTATGGAGTCACTTCCTCTGCTGTGGGCCCAAGAGCTACAGCTTTGGGGGCAGACCTGTTCATAGGACAGAGAGGAGTCAAGCTGTTTTTATTAAGAAGTCTCAGAAGAGGCAAGCTCATCACCTAAAGAAATGAACATTATCTCAGATCAGAGCCTAGGGACTCTCCCCAGTGGACTAAACACTTCAGTGTTTATCATGACCTCATCCCACTCCTATGTCTGGAAGTTAGATGGAATCTCAGGCTCTTTCCATAACCTTAGGGTCCAAAGGAACTCTTCTTGGTTAGGGCTGAAACTAGTAATGGGTTACTGTATGTTCACTGGAATGGCTTTAAAGCCAGGGAGGATGTTTGGTGGCTAAAGTGAGGTATTCACTGCCTCCTACCAGGTCAGTTATGCCCACCATCCCTCCATGATGTGGATGGGGTTGGAGATGCTACCTGCTGTGGCTTTCTAGCACCTTCAGGGGTGAGGAGGCAAAGCGCAAGTCCCACAACTGAATCACCGGGAGACGATCATCTTCAGAGCATAGTACTAACTGGGTGGCTATGTCTGGGTGCCAGGCCAGACCTGAGCAGTGCATCTGTGAACAAAGCAGATCCCAATGGGTGATGTAATCTGACTCTTCCGGTTATGAACCCTTTATGCCCAGCAGGAATGGAATCACTCTAAGGACAGGTTTTGTGTCTCTTCCATGTGACAGGGAACGCCACACCCATCGGGGAGTAAGTGACACCCATGAATAAGTAAGGAATGGTAGAAATCTCCAGATCAGCTCTGTTTAGCTTCTCTAAGTTTTCTCTCTCAGTAGGAAATCTGCTAAGGGGCTGAATCCACATGTCCAACAGCTGAAAACAGAACCCTTGCTTGGGGCAGAGCAGCTCCAACTGCTAGACAGAGAAGCCAGAGTCCTAGCCTGTGTTCTGGTCTCCACTACTCACCCTGCTGCTGTGATCACTGACTTTGATGATAGGCTCATTCTTCCTGAGATCCCACACAACTGCCTTGCCACTGGGGTGAGCAGAAGACAGAATGTGTTGGACTTGCTGGTTCCAAGAGAGTGCTTTGATGTCCTCTGGGGGCTGCTGAGGCAGGATGGGCAGGGGAGAGAATGACAACTTGTCACCCCTTGGAGCTAGTGACATCTGCTCTTCTTCTGCTCCCAGCCACCAGCAGCATGGGGCCCCACACTAAGACAGTTTCAGGTTGCTGGGAGTTGAATTTTTCAGGGAGGATCCTTTAGGGTACAAGTATAGAAGCAGAGGGAAAGGCAGGCACACTTGGGTTTTACCCCTGTCCCAAAGTTCTCCTAAAAGGATAAAGATTTAAAAACAGCCTTCTTGTCTAGGACAAGAGAGAGAGAAGAGGAGGAGAGATAGAAGGGAATCATAGCCACCCAAGAGAAAGTGAGGCAGAAAGAAAAACCACAAGATGCTATCAAATTCATACTTAGCTTACCTCATGGTACTGTAAGCATAAGAGAGAAAAGCCAGGAAGCAAAAGACAGGCTCAGTTACTGACTGACAGATAGGCACATTTAGAGACAGAAGACATGCCAGACCCCAACTGCATAGGAGAGCCATGTACAGACAGAACAAAGCGAACCCTTCCCAGAAAAGGACAATGGTATGTTTGGGGCCCTACTCTTGCTCCCTCTCTTCAGAACCCAGGCCCCTACCCAACCCCGCCAAAGCTATACTGTGATAAATAGCACTCGCATTCCTTCTTTCAGTGTCTTTTGCTCTCCCCAACCTTCATCTCCCTTCCATAAATTCCTAGAATAGGTAATAGCCACAAACCAAGCACCTCACATACACACTCTACCCCACTCTCCATCCCAGCTCTCATCTGGCTGGCAGCATATTAGTCTATGGAGCTTTATTGCCCTCCAGTGGTAAAGCCTGAAATCTCTTGTGCTCTGGCTGGCTCCAGAACCCAAGGCTTCACCTGTTATAACCAGCTGCACACTCTAAGCAGCAGCTGGGTGGGGGCTGGGGGGACTCCTCACCTGTGATTTGGATCCTGGAGTCATTGGCACAGTCAGGTTATTCAAATCCCAAATGAATATTTCAGAGTTACTGGCCCCTGAGGCCAGAAGGTTGCCCTGTATGAATAAAAAGTGTTTGGAGACACACCATCCCAGGAAGAGATGAGAATAGGAAATGGGGAAAGAACCCACATTTGGGGCTGTCAAAAGCCTCCCCTGTAACAGCCTGGAAAGGGTTCAGAGTTACAGATTGGGGACACAAGTGAATGCTTCCACTCAGATCTGTTGCTCCATGGCTTGGCCATGTTTGACCTACTGAAATGTATACCTGGAAAGGATTAAAGTCGAGGGCTCTGACAGCCCCCATGTGCTTCTGTCTCTGGGCAATCACAGGTTCCTTCCCCGAAGACAGGATGTGGGTCACACTGTATAGAGTAAGCATGCCATTGTCCCCGCCGCCTGCAATAACCCCGGAGCCTTCCAGAAGCCCATTGCCAAAGCTCCCCCAGATCAGCTTGTGAAACCTACAAAGAGGAGGAATTGGCATCAGCACCAACTTAAGTCCATGTTAGTAGCAAAAGACAGGCATCTTTATCAACCTCTGCCATTATGCAGGCAGCCCCATCCCTAGCTAAGACCTGTCTCCATTTCCCAGACACTGAAGGGAAGTCTCTTCTGCCAGTCATGCCCTTTCTCTGAAAAATTGTTTCATCTATGTTACAGTAGAAGCAAGGAAGTTACAGCCTCTGAGTTATGTGGAGGTATAGATATAGATATAGCTACAGATAGATAGATTTTTTTCTTTAAGTTAACATTGGGGTTATATAGGCCCTATGATAAATATTTCAAATAGAGACTTCACTTAATTCTCACAACTCAAATAGGTAATAACAACTTACATTTATCAAATACTTGCTATGTACCAGACACTGTTTTAAGTGTTTAACATGTATTAGCTGATTTAATACTTAACAACTCTATGAGGTATAACTATTTCCATTTTAATTTGAGGAAACTGAGACACATGTAGTTATAAAACTTCTGTACAGAGCTAGTAATTTTATCTCCATTTTATAGCTAGGAAGCGGCAGGGTCAAAGGTTCAAAGTCAGGCTCATATTATTGTAGAGCTCATAAAATATTGCCTCTTAGTGAGAGGAAGACCCAAAGTCTTTTGTAACTGATTAAAAGCAGTCTCCCTGGACCAACAATTGCTGTCCTCTCTTCACTCTCAAACTGGAAGTGAGGAAAGACTCAAGGTCCTCCCTACCCCATGCCTCTCCCATGTGAATGGCCCATTGGAGCTGCCACATGGCTGCAATAGGCCAGCCCTGGAGACACAAAAGGATAAATGCTCCATTTGGGAAACTTTTCTGGCTTTCTGAGGATGCTTCTAACAAGATATTGCCATTGTCTTGCACAAAAGAAAAAGATGGACTCTGGATCCCCTGCAGATAAGTCTGGGTCCTCTGCAAAACCCCCAGGGAAGGCATGTGAAATCCTTGAAACTTTACAGGTGTTCTGTCTCCCATTTCATGGCTATTACCCAAGGACATTTTCACAGCCCTTTAGAGAAACCAAATTTCATACCAAATGATGTTACAAGATCAGTTAGCAATGGAACATTCCCATACCCTGTGAACAGTGAGCAAAGAAATTGAGTGGGGTGATAGGGTGGGAAACTGGCCACTCACTGGAGCATAGCCAGCCTGTTAGAAGCAAAGAGCAGAGCACTAGTTCAGACCAGGTCAGCATCTGAAGCAAAACAGCAGAACTGATACACTACTAGCTATGAGGTTACTGTTAGAAAGTCTGTTTTCTAAGGTTGCACTGATCTTAACATGGCAGAAGAATGCTTTCCATTCTGGCTCAGGAGGCTGCTATGTCATCTAGGGACTGGAACTCAGTGGGGGCAGAGGGCATGTCAACAGAATAGCTACAGGAGCCCATAATAGGTCACACAGGAACCAAAGGAGGGTATGGCCAGAAAACTTTCATGGGAATGGAGAGGATGCAGTGACACCAGTAAGCTCAGAGCATACAAATCAGAGCAAAAGATTCCTGAGACCTTAAGGGGAGTCACCAAAGGGTTGAAGAAGAGGGCAGTTACTTTAAAGTGGCTGAAATGCAGCACACAGGGTATGAAAGAGTGATTTTCTATTTGCATGTAGAAAGCACATTTCTGTTGTTAACCACCTCACTAGTGAGGGTGAAGCTCGCATCTGAATAAGTTGTGATATGGAGAATATCTGGGAGAGTGGGAACACCTGGGTCAAGCTAAGCAAGAAAGGAGACTTGATTGTTCAGTCTGAAGTTGGGCTCAAGGAGTGCCAATCATCTCTACTCTGCAAATGGACAGAGAACAAGAGATAGTTGTGTGTGTGTGTGTGTGTAAGGTGGAAGGGGATGGGGGTAGAGGAATGAGGAGAAAGGGGAAGAAATATGACAAAATGTTAACTAATAACTCTAACTGAAGATCATATGATTGTTCATTGTACTATTTTGCAACTTTCCTGTAAGTTTGAATAAAAAATAAAAAGTTAGAAAACAAAAAAGGTGGCCTTTACCCTGAAAATAGGAGCAGAGAAGTTTAAGGAGAAGGTGTATGATGAAGAGTTCTGTAGGAAGCTGGGAACATTTAAAACATGAGAATATAGCTGGAATTCTCTGCTGAAGGGGTTCCCAGGATAATGGCTGGCAATGATGGAGACTATATGGCATCACAGAATGATGAGTGGTACCTAAATATATAGGTCTTCGATTCCCACAGACCTAGTGAAGCAGAATTTCCAGAGACAGGCCCTCAGAATTTACATTTTTTAGGAAGAGCCCCCCAGTGATTCTAACAAGCAGCAAGGGCTTAAAACCACTCTACTAGATGTATCAGATTGCACATCACCTTAGACCAATAGAGGAAGAAGCTAAATTTCATAAAGATAGAACCAGCCTTAACAACCAGCTCATGGCAAAATGAAAGAGACAAGGCTGAAAAGAATAAACCGAGGCCTGTGACATCAGGATGCTGTAGCAGCTAAGTTCATCTGAGACCAAACTTCAGCGCCTTATGATTAGACACATATGCTGTATAAATTCTTCCATGACTTATTCACATCTTTGTTTTGGATTTTGCTTTCATTTGCTTAATACAGTTCCTTTTGAAAAATCCCAACCTTATATTAGTGAACTAAAGTTGAAAAATACTTTGACCACATCCAGGCCAAAATAGCTTGGGAAATCCAAGTCTCCTTAAAAGGCAAACACAGTGGTCAAAGCAGTACCCTAACCTGGAGAATGAATGGAGCAATGGCTGTATGAGAGGCAAGCTATTTTTCTGAATGCCCACTATATACCAAACTACTATGCATCTACTATGAATCCTGAATTTATAGTGGAGAAAAGAGGGTCAGAGAAGTTGAACAAAGTGCCCAAGAGGGCAGTAAGTGGCAGAGTTGGGATTTGAACCTAGGTCTATCCAACAACAAAGCCCATGTTCTCTCTACTCTATGATCTTGATGCCTCTAGAAAAAAAGGCAAATCTTGAGAATAGGAAAAAAATCACAAAATGATTTTTTTCTGATTAGTGTTCTCCCTTACACAGGTCTCCAAAGACAGAACACAGTGCTCTTCAAAGAGCTAAAATCTAGATAAAGGTAGAATGATAGAAGATAGATCCCTGACTTTCTCCAGGTTACTAGAAGATGGGCCTTGCAGAGATTACGGAGGCCACTCAGAGATCTAGAACCTCAGTGTAGACAGAGGGTGAAGTACAGGAGATCACACACTGGCTTTTCACCTCATTCAGCCACATAAACTATGTCCTCAGTCAATGGCATAATGTATTATTCTTCCAGAAACTTTTCTTCTTGAGTGAAATTCATCTAACAAACCAAACATTGTTTGCTTCAGTGCACATGCTAATTCATATTGATTTTGACTGCATACAGAGGCATTTATCCATGCACTCTCTTCTGTCTATTTATAGCTTGAGGCTGTCCCTTATCTATAACCAAACCAGTGTTTCAGAACATTTCTCTTTCAGTCCTATAATCATACCAGTGTTTCACAATGTTCCTCTTTCAGTCCAATATTTCTACATATTTCCCAGATGCATCGTGTATTGAGGATGAAGGTATCTTCAAGATTCAAATTTGGCTGAGACATGGGTTTGGTGAAAAGGGCAGGCAGAGGAAAGGGGAAGATTTTAGAAGTTATATGTTTAGTTGATAATGAAGAGACACAGGAAGAAGTTTAAAAAAAAGAAAAAGGGAAGGAAATAAAAGAAGAGACGGAACATAGGACCTGAATTTGGGTCTCAGCAGGTTCTTCAAAGTCATCTTATATAACCTCTTTATATATAAATGAGGAAACCTAAGATAACTGATTTAACTTGCCCAAAGTCACACAGCTCTATTAGTAGTATAGTCAAGGCTATAGCCCAACACAACTGTGCTTTCCACTACACCATGCAGAAGATGACATAGAAAAGAAAGAGGAAAGCATAAAACAAAGAATGAGTAGCCTTCTAACTATCCTGATCATCTTGGTTAATAGTTTATGATACTGACTTTTGAGTAGGTGACATAACCCAGACTGGAACAGAAAGAAGTGTCTTAGACACTGGGATGTCTGAGATGATTTCTTCAGAAAGGCCCCAACACTACTGTGTCAAAGGTAATCCCTTTGGGATTAAGGTCTTTGGGAATGAGATTCAGCCTTCAAACATAATTATTGAGGTGGGAAAAGAGATAAAATACTATCAATAGAGTTAATTGTACTATTAAATATTTATTTTGATTACTGGCCCCAAATCCCTACAGAGTGGAGCAGGAGTATGAGGTAAAATAACTCCCAAATTCAAACTAACCCTTGAAAAGCTCTTCAGGCACTAAGACTAACTGAAGACTAACTATAACTGAAGTGTTGATATGAATGTTCAGTTTGGTAATCCACAAGTTTCTAATATCACTCATTCATTCAACAATTATTTATTAAACATAATGTTAGGCACTGTTCCAGGTGATGGAGATAGAGCAGTGAATGAAACATAAAATGTCTGCCCATATGGATCTTACAATTCAGTTTTGAGACCTCTTTTTTTATTATTTCAAAATATTAAGGGGGTATAAATGTTTTAGGTTACATGGATCGTTTTTGTAATGCTTGAGTCCTGGCTAAAGGTGTGCTTGTCCATCCAAATAGTGATCATAGTACCCATCAGTGTGGTTCATTCCTCCCCACCTCAAGGTTTCTTAAACAATTATACTGCCTCTTTCTTAAGAATAAACCCTTAGCTCTAAGGAGCCACTACTGTGCTGAAGCTGTAGGTTGGCTCATTGAGGATAAGAGCCCTTGCTCACTGCCCCCTTTCCTATCTTCAGGAATATAAACATTCTTGAATTAGCTCACCCCTTTCAAGGTCCCTTTCTGAAAGGCTTTCTCAGGGGTTAAGAATATCTCATCATTATTGGTAAATCCCCAAGTGCCTCCTCTTTAAAGGATACAGTTATTAGAAATACAAAAAAATGTAAAAAACTGCAAATAAAGGATGCTGTTGTAAAGTGATATAGGGGCTCAAGAAAGGGGAAACAATAACTAACCTTTCATTATTAGGTTAATCTGTGAAAAGAAAGAAGAGTGTACTTCTGCCTAAATATTTTAACTAATCTCTTGAAGGGATGAAGAAATGCACAAGAAGTTCATCAATCATTAGATGGAAAGTTGCCTTCTAAACCAGTAATCTCTAAAGTAGGGTGGGTAAGATAATTCACTGGGCTATAAGAAAAGTATTTATACTTTAATCTGAAAATGATAGAAATAGTCCCTTATTAATAGTATAGTGATATATGTATATTATTTATATTGACTATATAACTTGCATATAAAGAATATTCACATTTTTTTCTGATAGTATAAAAATTTGGAGACTATTGCTTCAGACTGTAAGCCCCACTTTTACAAAACCTTTAAAAGAACAGTAGAATAATGGAAAGAAGAAGGTAGATTTTAGTTAGACTCAGACAGGCCTAGACTTAAATCCTAGCTTCTCAGAGTTTCAATTCCTTCCTATGTAAAATGGAAATAATGATACTTAATGCTTAGGCTTAATTTGAGGAATAAATGAAACATACAGAGCCCATAGCACAATGTCTGGCATGAATATATGTGCTCAATAAATGACAATACATAGCCCTGTAAGACTGCCAGAGCCATGAAATCCATGAGAACCAATCAGTGCCTAATAGCAATGAGGAGAGGATCATTCGTTCTCTTCTTTGTTGACAGAAGAGAGTGATATTGTGTAAGGTTGTTATTTTCACAAAAGCCAAGGGAGGAATGAGCCAACATCTCTGGGTTCAAAAAGAGATCAGGTACACGTGGGTCCAGGCTGGTGTGAGGTATCTCTACCACATGCATTCTGCCTGAACTGCTGCTGCTGCTGACGACCAGAAAGCTGGGCATGGTTGTTTTCAAAATCCTTTTGCAAAATAAGCCCAGAGTTAACTTCTCTCCAACTTGGCAAAGCTCCTTCTCCCCTCACTTGTCTCCTCATGAGCCCTGAGAAGTACACACTACTCCCAGGATTCCTCATCAGGATCTGCCCTGCATACCCATCAATAGTTCAGACATAGTACCTGCTTGAGGCAGAAAGGACTCCCTTGCATTTCAAGTCCAGAGAAGGGTCCCTGAAATCAACCTCAAAGATTTCCAAAGTCCCATTTGTGCTAAAGGAGGCATCTAGCTGCTGGGCAGATGTTCCTAGGCACAAGAAAAGTCAAGAAGAGGCAGCATATGAACAACAATATATGCACAAATTTATGGTATAAAAGGGTTAGGGAGTAGAAAGGAGGAGGAACAGGAGAGGACTGGGTATACCCTTTCTCAAGGGTAACTCCAAAGAAACCAAGAAAGCATGAGGTGCCTAGACTTGAGCCGGAGTCCAAGGCTACCCTTAAGTACCCCAAAACATCTAATATCCCCTTGCTTATGCTGTGAGCCATCC
Source organism: Microcebus murinus (assembly GCF_040939455.1). Classification (NCBI taxonomy): domain Eukaryota; kingdom Metazoa; phylum Chordata; class Mammalia; order Primates; family Cheirogaleidae; genus Microcebus; species Microcebus murinus. The sequence goes on along the minus strand of NC_134117.1, from coordinate 25,851,161 downwards.
CTACCTTTCCATGATCTGAAAGCTTTTTCTGATGCTCAGTAAAGAATTCATGATACTAAATTTCCCTTCAGCCTATATACTTCTAACGAATCCTAATCCACAGTATCACCATACCTGCGGCCAGATACACAGGGTACTGGCTGGCTGGGCTCCATGCTTGGACAGCTGGCCGCTCAAGTTCCTTCAGCTTCATGGTCTGCCCTGTAGGTGGCAGAAAATTGGCATAGCTCTCAGCCCACTTAAAATAGAAACCAGCAAGTATAATAGCCTGATCCAGGGAGCATCTGTGGACACAAGATCTTGTTTCTCTTTCTCCACCACGAGATGGGGCATTTCAGGGCAACATAAGTGTGAAAAATACATGACCATCTGCAGATCTAAGGAGAGGTCATTTACCAAATTACTGAAATCTAATGCTTCCCAAAAGATATTCAACCACACTGGTTGCCATAGGCTCAATGGTGATAACCATCAAGCCAGATAATCTCTTGGTGATTTTTGTCCATTTCTTGGCTTTAAATATCACCCATATGCTGATGACTTTCAAATGTGTATCACCAACACAAATATCTCCTTTGAGCTTCAAGTTCTTATGTGCAATTGCTAATCAGTGTTTCAACTTGGATATATAGCAAAGATACCTAAACAGTCTGTCTAAAATGGAATTCACTATTCAAATATCTCTTCCCTGCAAATCTTATTCTTCCTCTGATTTTCTTCATCTTGGTAAATGGTACCACTATCCACTCACTGCTCAACCCAGAAATATGAATATCCCTCTGATCCCTCCTTCCCCTCTAATCCATCATTTAGTCTTCCTGATTTTATCTCTAAAACATATCTTAATCTCTCTATTTTTCTCCATCTTCACTGCCACCAGTCTTTTTGAAGATAACTGCATCTCTCACCTGAGTTATTATAATAGTGTCCCAACTGGTTGTCCTCTTGGTACTCATGTCATTACCCAATTCATTCTCTACACAGCGGCATGGGTGAACTTCTAAAACAAAAAATAGGATTTGGGTATTCCATGCTTAAAATCTTTCAATGATTTCTATCACACACACAATAAAATTCAAGCTTCTCTGAGCTCTGTTCAAAGGCTCCAACCTACCACTTCAACTTCATCTTTTGCCACTTTTCCTCTTATCCATTGTGCTCCAGCCACACTAGCCTTTATTCATTTCCTGACTTTTTCCTACCTTAGAGCTTTGCAAATTCTGTTCCCTATACTTTGAAATCTCTTCCCTTTACTTTCAGCATGACTGTCTCCTTATTATATCTTTCTGGGCTGTTTCTTACCTCCTCAAAGAGGTATACCACCCAATCAAAAACAGCCTCAATTTTTTTCTTCCTAGCAATTTATAATTATTTATTTACATTTACACTGTTGGTATCTTCCACTAATATGTAAGCTTCATAAGAGCTAGCACTGTGTCTGCTTTGTTCACCATGTTATAACTAGTGCCCAGACCAATATCTAGCACATAGTAAATGCTGGATAAATATTTGTTGAAAGGATGCAGATATCCATTTCAACTCTGTGGTTTCCAATCTAATTCTAATGCATATTCAAGGTCCCATCCCAACGGGCTAGCAGAAATGCAGAAAGTTTTTTTTTTTTAATTACACTGAACCTGAGGGAAGAAACTCGAGACTCACACTGACCTGCCTGAGCAAGCCACAGTCAGATCAGTCTCACCTACAAAATTAGGAGGTAGTATTGTTAGTGACATATGAGCAGATGAAGTATAGAACAGGCCATGTAAACAAATGGGACACTGAGTAAAACACACACTGAAAGATAAGGGTAGCCAGAAGTGTCACAGAATGTTAGTAAGTATAAGAAATGTGGGATGTGAGCAGAGAAAATACAAAAGCAAGCAATGTAAACAAATGGGATACTGAGTAAGAGAATATACTGTAACCATAACAAGATAAGGGTAGCTACAAATATCATAAGAAACATAACAAAAACAACACAGGGCACATTATACATTACAGCCCCCCCTCCCCATGGGCTTTGGACACCACAACACATCTGGTCTAACTATATAAGGTGAAAAACTCCTCCTGCCTGACAGCTGGAAGGAGACAACATCCCCATTGGTCAAGAAAAAAAGAAGAGACATTATGAAAGAGGAAAGGCCAGACAAGAGAAAAAGAGATGACAAAGAGACCCCAGTGTCACTGTCTGCTGGGACGTGTGTCCATTTCCCCTTTTGGAGTATACTATCTCTTGCTGATTAGAAACCCAAAAAGACTCCAGGTGCCACTGTACACTGGGACATGTGCCCACTCCTACCCCTTTCGGAGCATGCTATCGCTTGCTGATTAGAAATCCAAAGAGTAGCGAAGAAATAATTACTGGGGGAAAAAAAGACAAAAAAGAAAGAAAGGAAAGAAATTAAATAAATAAATAAATAAAAAAGAAACCCCAGTGCCACAGTCTGCTCAGATGTGTGCCCACTCTTAACCCCTTTAAGAGTAAACTTTCGCTTTAGTAAACTTTGCTGCTTGCTGTTTCAAAACCGTCTCTTGCTTTCATTCTCCAATTGCAAGAAGATTAAGAATCAAGGAGTTCAGTGGCTCAATGGTGTAATCCTAGCATTCTGGGAGGCTGAGGCAGGAGGATCACTTGAGCTCAGGAGTTCGAGACCAGCCTGAACAAGAGTGAGACCCCGTCTCTACTAAAAATAGAAAAATTAGCTGGGCCTGGGGACATGTGCCTGTAGTTCCAGCTACTCAGGAGGCTGAGGCAGGAGGCTGGCTTGAGCCCAGGACTCTGTCTCAAAAAAAAAAAAAAAAAAAAAAAAAAACCCGAGGAGTTCAACAGCCAGTAACAGTAATTTCTAATGTATTTTCCAGCTTGAGGAAAGTTTTGGGTTGCCAATTAAGCCAAGATTTCCAGGGGACCTCTAAACATTTGTGGCTTTATCAGGTATCCTCTGGCCAGCTACACACTATACAGTCACCAGTGCCACCTGCTGGTCACAGAGATGTTCCTGTTTCTGGGGAAAGATCCCCTAATAGCAAAGGTAGAAGCGGCGATTAGCAACTATGAATTTGATGTGCATATCTCATTTAACCCTCTCAAAGTTTCTAAGGTAAGTACTATTATCATCCCCATTTTACAGAAAAGACAACTGGCTAGGCCGGGATGTGAACTTCCATCACCCTCAAAAGCCCATACTTTTTTTTTTTTTTTGCGACAGAGTCTCACTTTGTTGTCCAGGCTAGAGTGAGTGCCGTGGCGTCAGCCTAGCTCACAGCAACCTCAAACTCCTGGGCTTGAGTGATCCTTCTGCCTCAGCCTCCCGAGTAGCTGGGACTACAGGCATGCGTCACCATGCCCGGCTAATTTTTTATATATATATCAGTTGGCCAATTAATTTCTTTCTATTTATAGTAGAGACGGGGTCTCGCTCTTGCTCAGGCTGGTTTTGAACTCCTGACCTTGAGCAATCCGCCCGCCTCGGCCTCCCAAGAGCTAGGATTACAGGCGTGAGCCACAGCGCCCGGCTAAAAGCCCATACTTTTAACCATTATGCTGGTCTAAACTCCATAAAATGTTTAAATCACTGACAGTCTAGGAATTGGGAAAATGCGTTCTTAATTCACTTTGTTCGGCGACATCTGTTCAGAAAAAGGGACCTCGCTGGGGTCAGATGGGCCTTGGGGGAGGAGGCGTGAGAGGAGTGAGGAGAGCTACGACCATTCAACCAAGAGCAGAACAGACTCTTGCCGTGAAAGAGGGCGCCAGTTCTCCTTAGCAGTCCAGTCCCTAGGGAGGACGGTCAGCACAGGTTCTCTCCCGCCATCGTCAAAGCGCGGCGCGCCAAGGTCGGTCATGTCAGGCCTCCCACTAAGCCAAAATGCAGCGACTCAGTGCGGGCTTCGGGGCCAGGTTAAGGCCCAGGTCGGATGGTAAGCCGTGAGGGCGGCGCTGAAGAGAGACCCTCGTCGGGCAGGAGGGGAGAGTAGAGCTGAGTCCAGTCCAAAGGCGGGCGTACTGAAGGCGCCTCACAGGCGCCCTGGCCGGAGCCGGGAGAACTGACTGGACCTGCGCGGGGCGGGGGCCAGGCGGGCCGGGGTCTCCGGAGCGAGCGAGCTCCCTTCGGCACCCTCCCGAGGAAGGAGCAGTGCTCCGGGTCCCCAGCACAGTCTCTGGTCTCAGGGGCCTCAGACCCGCCAGGGAATACGAACCTGTGCTGAGGCCCCAGGTCAGGGGTCAGGCGTGGCGGCAGGAGCCGGCCTGCCGAAGGTCTTCTGTGCGCAGCCGGGCGCTGTGGACGGCAGCTGCGGAGGGCCAAAAGTAGTCCTGGCCCAGCAGGGCACAGCCACCCACGCGTTCCGGTGAGCGCCGAGTTGGGGCCCGGACTGACCCACAGAGAACGTTTCCAAATAGGATAATTGCTTTTACTTCGGCATCCCTCACCTGCCCTGTGATTGCGCAGTCTTGGCGCAGTGGGTCAGATCCCGACCAGTAGGTTCTAATCTATTCAACTTGAGCAAGGATTGGGGCAGCCTCTGAAAAAGGAAAATACTAATTCAATTCATTATCTATTTATTGAGGCGGGAGAAGACCCGTCCTAGCCCCAGGAGCTCCCAGTGGAATCCATTTAGTTGAAAAGGTAAAAAGCACTCGAGGCGGTAAATAAATGACGGTGAGTGATGCACTGTAGCCCAACAATAACTGGTGCTTCAGAAACCGTTGGTTGAATTAATTAGGAGTTACAGGTGTGTGGAGGGCGAGACTACTGTGGGCCAGGAGCTTCCTGGAAGATTTCAGGAACATGAGACAGGTGATATTCCAGTAAAGAGAAAAGGGCCAAACCGGGCTAATGGGCGCAGTGGTGTTTTTCCATTCTGTGAATGAAACAGGGGGGGAGGGGGGGGTCTGGATGCAGATTGTGGAGTGTCAATTCAATTCTGCAGATAATTGAGAGTTATAAAAATTACGGGGAAGGATGCAATAAGATAAAGATTGTATTTTGAGTCTAGCAATATGGACCTCCTTGGAGTAGAGCTGGAAACAAGGACTCAAATTAGGAGACTAATAGAACAATCCAGGTAGCCAGTGATGAAAGCCTGGACTAATATAGGTTAAGGATTATTATGGTGTTGGAGCCTGAGAGACCAGAAAAATAGTGGTGATATTTTAATAAAGCTAGAGAACTTGAGAAAGGGGCTTGAAGAGTTTATATCACACACATATGAGACAGGGTATCAGTCCGTTGCCCAGGCTACAGTGTGGTGGTGTCATCATAGCTCACTACAACTTCAAACTCCTGAGGCAATCCTCCTGCCTCAGCCTCCAGGTAGCTGGGACTACAGGCCCATGCCACCATGTCTAGCTAACTTTCATAATTTTTGTGGAGCCAGCAGTTTGTTTTCCAGGCTGTTCTCAAACTCCTTTCTCAACTTCCTAACATGCTCAAATTACAGGTGTGAGCCACTGCACCCAGCCAAGATCATATGGATCTCATAATGTTGAAAGAATTGTGGCACTTCCAAATATAAATGGTTTGTAGACAGCTGAAGATCTTGGATCTAAGTTGATTCAAAACTTCCACTTAATGCATGAATTCTGCTGTATTCCTGATATACCTCTAATAATGGGGAGCCAGTTATCATGATGGGGCCCAATTCATTGCATCACAACTCTAGGGTTCCTTTTCATGTGGACTTGGGAGTTTTGAAGTCAGAAGACTACTTAGAGCATTATCTGTGCCACAGTACAATTTTTTTAAACTAACCACTATTACTAAAAAGGTTTTTTTTATGGAAAATAGTAATAAATCTTGTTCCAACTTGGGAAGTTAGGAAAATATCTTCCTTCTTCCTAGACCCAGTAAATGGAAAAAGGAACTACCCGTATCACCTGCTGTGTAACTGGAACCCCCAACTACCTTCACAGGCAGTAAAATTAACATCTACACTTAATCCCCACCCCCACCCCACCCTACCCTCCCATCCTTCCAATTTCAGAAGAGGAAAACAAGAAAGAGGGCAGATAGAAGGCAGGGGGGAAAAAAAGGAAAAGGATGAGGTTCTTCACAGCAGTGACTTTTCCTGGAGAAAGAAGGCAAAGATACCACAGCACTAAGTTTTATTAGGGGATTTCATTAAGGTTAAATTTCTAGGAATGAGGGAGTCCTAGTTAGAAGGCATAAAAGCCCATGAAGCCTCCTCAGATCTCATAGTGAACCACCGGCTCAGGTTCTTTGGTAGGATCGCCGCCTCGTTCCAGGTACAAATCATTGTAAGGGTACTGCTTTGGCCCCTAAGGAAAAAACACAGGTCAGCAAGAACGACATACATGCAGCCAATACCTGGGTACACTCCACTCTGAGTTAACAATCATGCACGGTAAATGGGTACAAAGTAGCCTCTGGTCAGACCCAGCTGGGCTAGAACTGCGGGAACAGCACTCTTCCCTGCTCAGCCTAAGGCAGAGAGAAAGCCTAAATTGTAAGAGAAGTGGTGCCTACACCATGAGTGAGAGAGGGAAAGGGGAAAAGAAAGGAGGGAGGAAAAAGGGGGAAAGGAGGAGGAGGAGAGAGGGGGAGAGAAAGAGGAGAGAGAGGGAGAGAAGGGAGGGGAGGAGGTGGAGAGGTGGAGGTAGAGAAGGAGAGGGGGAGAGGGAGAAAGAGAAAGAGTCAGAGGCAACGCTTTCTAAATGAGACGATGCATCCATCCATCCCACTCTCTCGGGTGGAGACAGACTCAATCTCCTTTAAGTCACTCAGCCTCTAATGGTTCCACTACTAAAGTGGCCTAGCAAATGAGGCGTGCAGGAGCAGTGGTGGGGGAAAGCACAGAGGAGACACGGCTGGGATGTGCATTAGAGGCTGCTGGTTTTACCAACAAACAGCTGTCAGAGAACACAGCTCAAGGGGAGGAGAAAGGGAGATGTGCTTACAGAACTGAAAAATGGAAGAGCCATACTGTGTTTCTTGCTCTCTTAAAGTGAAGTTAGTGCTCACCCCAGCCCCATGTGCACTCTCCAGCATGGAACCCCTGGGGCTTGGTAGGAAGGCTCGTGTCAGTGCACACAGACATACCAGCTACCTTCAGGACATTGATTATCTCTGCAGAGGTAGCACTGGGCAGCCAACAGCAAATGCAGCAACCTCCCTGCTCTCAATCCCTCTCCTTCCAATCCATCCTGTAGACTACTTCCAGATTAATCTTCCTAAAAACCCTCCCTTCATTATCACGCTCTTCTGTTGGCTCCCTTCTACCTAAAGGCAGACCAAGTCATCATTGTATCCCTAATCCCTAGCACAGTCTGCACCTGGTATATAGTAGGGGCTCCATAAATATTTGTTAACTTAGTGCATTATTATACCATCAGATCCAAATCTCTTAGCAATACAATAAAAGCGGCTGACCTAAACTGATCCACTCACCTCACGATACTTTTTAATACAGTGATTTCCAAATCTATATGTACATCAGAATTTACCTGGGAGCTTGTTAAAAATACTGATTCTAAGATGCTACTGAATTAGGATTTCTAAGAAATGGAGCCTGGGAATATGAATGTTTAGCAGCTTACCAGGAAACCAATGCAGCTGGTTATCTAGAAACTGTTTTATATACCTATCCCACTCCAGCTAATTCACAACTCCTTTTCTCTCTTTTATTGTTTTCTCTTGCCCCAAATGTTTTCTCTAACTTCTTCCTACCACCCAAATCCTATTATTTTAGCATCTAGGTAACCCTTTTCCTTGAGAGCAGCTCATACCACTTAGCACATACATTCACTATACATAAACCCATACTGTGCCAAACTTCCATATATGTGTTCAAATTTTGCTCATCATGTCACTTATCTAAATTTTCTTAACTAAACTTCCTTAAGTTAGAGAATATATTTTCTATGTGCTTTACATTCTCCAAAATATAACTGTCTGAACTATTATCAGACCACTTCACCCCAGCCTGGACAACAGAGCTAGATCCTGTCTCTAAATAAATAAATGAATGAATAACTGTCTGTTCTTTTAATGAACACTTAATTGCTTCCAGTATACCACAGGAAGTGCTCTTCATGTGTCCAAGAAAGGATAACATTTCAGCTCAAGATTTCCTGACTCTACCTTGAAAATCACTTGCTGCAATATCATTGGTAAATAAAATCCTCAAATGGCAACTCCGTAGACTAGCTGGCTTCCACATTCTCATTCCTCACCAAGTCCTAAAGTGTACCTTCTCACTCAGATGGGTCCCAGAAGTAAGGGTAGAGCAGTGCTCTGGTACTTGTGCCAGGCCAATGGGTAAGGCCCTCCTATCTTCCTATCTCCTAAGACTCTAGGAAGCCAAGCTTGGTATTGACTGAATCCCTACTCCAGAGACTTCATTCCCTCAGGAAACAGGGCTAAGCAAATATGCCTAAGAGAAGACTTCTCAGATACTCACCACAGGCTGGTAGGAGGGATACTTCTCCCCAACCCAGAACATGAATATCATGAAGGCCACGAAGCCGAAGAGCTGCTTACACATGACATTCCAAGAAACAGGTGTGGGGGACGTGTCCACACGGTTCCTGATATACATGTCTAGGTCCCAGTGTATCTGAGGCAGAAAGACAAATAACTGTCACATACTACTCTTCCTGAAAAAGGCAGGCAGTCCAGAGTGATCAGAGCCTGATACAAGTCTTGACAGAAGCATTCTACTGCCCTGGAGCAATATTCTGAGAGCCAGGTCTGAGACACACCCATACACAGGACTAGATGCTGGCTTCTGTCTAGGTTCTGCTGACCAGGGACAGCTCAATCATGGAAGTGCACAACTCTCACAGTACAGAGCTTTGGTTATTCCCAGAAGTCCCATTCCATGTGTCACAAATGGAACCTCAAATCTCAGATCCCTGGACTTTGTTACCTCTCACAGAAAAGCTTAGTGTTTCTTGGACAGAGATGTCATTTGAGCTAAAGAAAGAATCCCCAGGAAGACATGGGGAGAAGGAAGGAAGGTCAAATGGGATATGATTCTCTCACCGGTTCACCCCAGTTCAACCTCAGGTCTGAGTGGTCCCAGTCATACCATGGATCCCTCTCGTGCTGTGAGCGGTCAGGGAGCTTTGGGTAGTCACCATACCTGAGAGACAGGAAGAACTTCTGGAAGGGGCTGTGAGCAGTCTCAGACAATTCTGAGTCTCCTCATCTCAAAGATGAGAAACAGATGAGAAGCAAAGTGACAGATAACTGTCTCACCTAAGGACAAAGGAACTGACTCTCAAATCAAGATCTTAAGTTCTAGTCACTAAGCACAGAACCATAGAAGTCCCAATTGTTAAGTAATAGTTCATGTCAAACTCTAAAACACTGTAACATATACAAGGTTTCCTTACCTTCTTTCAACAAAAAGAAAGAGAGACACACAATGCTCTAACCTTAGGGTTGAAAGGGAATTTTGCAATCCATTACAAATGTGCACTGCATAACATTTTGGTCAACAATGGACCTGGACAATGGCAGTCCCATAAGATTATAATGGAGCTGCCCTATACAGGTGCCAAAAGTGACAGGGGAAGCCAGTAGTTAAAAGAAAAGTCTTCACCATTTTTTCTTTTATATTGTATTTTTACTGTAGCTTTTCTATGTTTAGAGAGTTTATATACACAAATAATATCATGCTACAATTGTCCACTGTATTCAGAACAGTAACATGCTGTACATATTAATATTTATAGCCTAGGAGTAGGCTACTATGATCTACGTTCATATAAGTACACTTTATGATGTTCACACAATGAAATCCCCTAACGATGCATTTCTCAGACAGTATCCTTGTTGTTAACTGACATATGACTGAACTCTGATTCCCTTAGATAAAAAATGAACTTAAAGTTTAGGGTCTGAAGCCAAAGTCACCCAACTAATTGGACTAAAAACAAGGTACAGATTAGAAAAGCATTCTTTTCATAGCAACTGTGTTCCTTAATCACAGAGTTGGCATTCATCTCCATGTCTTAAACACCTCATGGGACTTCTTGCTAAGCTAGGTTTTCACCCAACAAATCCAGGTTCATCTTACAAGACTGTGACCAAGGCTGCTCTTGTTCACAACACAATAAAAAACATAGGAAAAGATGACAACTAGACATGTTTCACACAAAATGAGTGGAAAACAAGAAGAATAGGAGCTGCTAAAAACAAGACTGCAAGAGTAATGCTAGGACAGGAAATGAAGGTGATGATAATCACATCAGATAATTAACCATAGGGATGTTATGTAGATATGGAGGAGAGTGGAAGGGATAACATCAACTGGAGAAAGGGCTTGGATGTTTAATATACCTAACAGTTGCTACAATTTCCACAGCTCTGACAGCAGAAAGTATTTTTTTAAAAGGAGACACAAAATATAGCATACTACATTTACAAATAAGGTTCTCATGAAGCTGGTTCTCATGACCAGCTCCAGCCTGGTCACATGCCTGGATGGCAGCACCTGAGCCCAGCAGATGCTCAATCTAAATTGAAACCCAACGCTCTGGTGGAACCAAGGAAGGTCCCTGCTTTTGAGGGGGTTGGGGAGGGGGGCGGTCCTCGAGGGACACATTAAAACCTCGGCTTTTCATTTGAGTAAACAGCCTGAGCCAAGGAGAAAATTGAAGTCCTCTCAGCTGCAGCTGCTCACTCACCCCCTCCCACAGAGAAAAGCACCCACACCATTGACTTTGAGGGGTCACAAGAAGGTTTGGGAGAAAGGGTCCAGAGTCCAGCCACCCAGCCCAGCCGACCTCCCGTCACTACTTAGGTGAGAGCACACACTCTCCATCTCACCCCATGCCATCATCTGGATAAGGCTCGTAGTCTTCTACACGCATATTATACTTCTTTGCGGCGGCGGCCCGTTCTTCTGGTGTCCTAGGATAGGGCCCCGGGAGCATGTCCTTGGTCATGTTGGAGGCTGGAGCGCAGAAGAGGGCAGGTCATACCGTTCTCCCGCTGCCCCGAAGGCTTCAAGCTGCAGAGGCTAGAGCCCAGGACTTCGCAGGACCCACGCGACCCTCCACCCGCTTTTGTGGATATAGGGAATCCACCTCTGCCCCCTACCCGGACACAGCCACCGCGGCATCCACGATCCCCGCTCCCGACACACCAAACCTCGGGCATCCCCTTCCCACACTGAGGCCTCGCCCGTTCTTGCGGACCTGTCCGTGTACCCAACGGCACAACATTCCGGCCTGCCCTTTGCAGCCATCGGACTCCCAGGGCCCCAGCCCTTGCCGCCGCCATCTTCACCTTCTTCCCGTTTCACTCTGCACATGCGCAAAGGGCTGTCACGGCGGCTGAGCCGGGCCAAACTCGACAGGGGAATTAGGCAGTGAAGAAAAGTCTTCAGCGTGCAACGGAGACGGGCTTTAAAATTGGTGCTGGGAAGCCAATGGGAAGATGAGCGGTTGGACAGAGTCTGGGAGTGTTAGCGGGAAGGGGAGAAAACCATGCAGGTTGCTTCTTTGACATTTCAGATTGTTGCGTCCCTTTTCTCCCTCAGCTGAATTAGACCCATCCAGGGTTAAGGGGACTTGGAACCTGAGCATCTCAGGTAGACAGCCGACTCACCTCCCCAGGAGCAGTGCTGGTAAAATAAGTCTGTCTTATTTTCTTCTTTTCTGGCTGCTTGTCGTTTCCTCTTCCTTCCATCTCCAAACGTGATCATTCTTCAGTTCAGCCCTTGGTCTTGTTTGTTCTCGTTCTGATCTCCAAACTGGTTGATCTCCTACTCTTAAGATGCTCCGTGCAACACACAATTTGACCGCGAATTGGCTTCTCAGTCTCAGACACCTCAACCCAACAAATGTAAATTAAATCTATCACCTGAGGCAGCTCTCTAGAGACACTCTAAAGCCTCAGATTTGCTAGGACTTGGGTAAATAGATTTCAAACCGGCCCACAAGTAACAAACTTTAACTCAACAGACGAATGGGAGACATTATATTTGCATATGAATATGCTTTCTCTTGGGATTTGAATAATTTACACATTATAAATATGTATATATTTCCAGTGACTTTTCAGGTGATCACTGTTTTGGAGCAGAATCTATTATTATAGGTATTCCCAAATATGTATCACAGCAACAAAAATGGATATATACTATTTAGCATACAAATTTTGGGAAGGACTACACAGCAACTTGCCCTCTTGTAAATGTGCACCACTAGTTGATAGTAAAAATAATTGAACATCATCTACTTTCAACCAACAGCAAGCCCTGATCTAGGTCAAGAAACAGTTGGTTTAATTAATTTATTTATTTTTATTAAGATATTATTCACATACCATAAAATTCACCCTTTTAAAGTGTACAATAAAGTGATTTTTAGTATATTTACAAAGTTGTGCAACTTTTACCACTATTTAATTCTAAAACACTTTCATCACCACCAAAAGAAACCTCATACCCATTAGCACATTCCCTGGCAACCACTAATCTACTTTCTGTCTGTATTTACCTATACCTGAATTTACCTATTCTGAATATTTTATATAAATGGACTGATACAATATGTAACCTTTTGTGTCTGTCTTCTTTCACTTAGCATAAGGTTTTCAAGGTTTGTCTGTGTTATCCCACAGGCTATATTACAAACACATAGTCAAGCATCCAAGTGAGATTTAGTAATGGAATCATAAGAGTTCTGACCCCCAGTCCTCAACTTCTCATATCAGAAATCCAAGCCTACCTATATATCTGATTATCTTAGGTCTGGGTTGTACATTAGATAAATGTATATAACCAGTACTTCATTCCTTTTATAATTGAATAATATTTCATTATATGGATACACAGTACATTTTATTTATCAGTTAATGGACATTTGGGTTGTTTCAACTTTTTGGCTTTTATGAATAATGCTGCTATGAACATTGCATAAGTGTTTGTAGGGATGTATGTTTTCTATTTTCTTAGTTATATACCTAAGAGTAGGATTGCCAGGACATAGGGCAACTCTACGTTTAACTTTTTGAAGAACTGTGGAATTGTTTTTCAAAGCAGCTGCACCATTTTACATCCACTAGCAGTGTATGTGGTTCTGAATTTCTTTACATCCCCATCAACACTTGTTATTGTCTGTCTTTTTTTTTTTTTTTTTGAGACAGAGTCTCACTTTGTTGCCCAGGCTAGAGTGAGTGCCGTGGCGTCAGCCTGGCTCACAGCAACCTCAATCTCCGGGGCTCAGCGATCCTTCTGCCTCAGCCTCCCGAGTAGCTGGGACTACAGGCATGTGCCACCATGCCCGGCTAATTTTTTTTTTGTATATATATTTTTAGTTGGTCAATTACTTTCTTTCTATTTTTGGTAGAGACGGGGTCTCGCTCAGGCTGGTTTCGAACTCCTGACCTTGAGCAATCCGCCCGCCTCGGCCTCCCAAAGTGCTAGGATTACAGGCGTGAGCCACCGCGCCCGGCCTGTCTGTCTTTTTGATTATAGCCATGCTAGTGGGTGTGATAGTATCTTATTATGGTTTTCATTTGCATTACTGTGATGCAAATTTCATTTGCATTACTGTGATGCATTACTAATGATGTTGAGCATCTTTTCATGTGCTTATTTGTCAATGGTATATCTTCTTTTAGGAAATGTCTGGTCACATCTTTGTCCATTTTTAAATGGGGTTATCTTTTTATTGCTGAGTTGTAAGCATTCTTTATGTATTCTAGATATAATTCCCTTGTCAGATATATGATTTGTAGGTATTTTTTCCCATTCAGTGAGTTGTCTTTTTACCTTCTAGATGGAGTCCTTTGGAACCCTGTTTTTATTATGAAAAGGTGTTAGACTTTGTTCAAAGTTTTTTCTGTATCTATTGAGATTATCACTTTTTTTCTTTTACTAATATGGTATATTAGATTGATTGATTTTCAGATGTTGAACTAACCTTGCATTCCTGGAATAAATCCCACTTGGTTGTGATATATAATCCTTTTTATATGGTGCTAGGTTCAGGTTACTGGTATCTTATTGAGAATTTTTGCATATATATTCCTAAGTGAATCTATGGTTTCTTGTAATGTCTTCATCTTGTTTTCATATCAGGGTAATGTTGGCCTCACAGAATGAATGGGGAAGTGTTTCCCCCTCTTCTATTGTTTGGAAGTTTATGGAAGAATTGGTGTTGATTCTTTTTTAAATGTTTGATAGGATTCATCAGTGAATCTATCTGGTATTAGGATTTCCTTTGTGGGATTTTATTTTTAATTTCTAATTCAGTCTCTTATAATAGGTCTATTCAGATTTTCTACTTCTTTTTGAATCAGTTATAATTTGTGCCTTTCTAGGAATTTGTCCATTTCATCTAGGCTTTTAAATATTTTAGCATATAATTGTTCATAATATTCCCTTATATGCCTTCTTAGTAAAATCAGTAGTAATGTCCCTGTGTCATTTCTGATTTTAGTTATTGGAATCTTCTTGATCTAATTTATTTTTAATTCCCAAGGTTATAAATAAATGTTTTTGTAAAAATTCAAAACATTACAGATAAAACTAAAGCTTTAATTTTCACCCCCAGGCTCACACCCTTCTACAGAGGTAACCATCTCCTCAGTTTGGTGTAGCATAGTTACTTTGTAGCGTGAGTACATAGTTAAGCCTGTGTGTTAGTTTCTACTGCTGCATAACAAATTACCATAAATTTGGCAGCCCCAAACAACACCAATTTATTATCACATATATTCTATGAGTCCAGGTACCTGTTAGCTAGGGCCTCAGGTCAGGTCTCAGCAGGCTTAAATCAAGGGGTTGTCTGGGACAGTTATCTCACCTGAGGCTCTGTGTTCTTTTCCAAGCTCAGTGGTTATTGGCAGAATTTATTTATTTGCATTTATAGGACAAAGGTGCCCACTTTCTTGCTGACTGTCAACCAGGAATCTTTCTCATCTCCTAGAGTCCACTTGCCATTCCATACCACATGGCAGTATGCTCCTTCAAAGCAAACAGAATGTGCTGTGTCTTCAAGCTCTCGGACTTCTGTTTCTTATCTCCCTTTTGTTTAACTCAAAGATAATTGATTAGGGATCTTAATTACATATTTGCCCCACAAGGTAACCTAATTACAGGAGTGATACCCTATCATTTTCACAGTCCTGATCTCATTTACGGGGAGAGATTTATACATGGTGTGTGCATCATGGGGGGTAAATCTTGGAATCCATCTTAGAATTCCACCTCCCACAGCCAGTCATAAAAACTCCCTAAGTAAGTTACATAGGTAATTGATATGGCCTTTTACAGTCAATATAGATTGTGTGAAAATGTGGGATATTCATGGTTGGTCACTAATAACGTTCTCATGGCAAGAATATATTCAAATAGGAGAGTTGGTGATATAGGCAGAGAAATCAAACTGACGCTAAACAAAAGAAAACCACCCTTGATTTAAAAAGAATTCCACTTGCTGTCTATCTTTTGCCTGGGACTTCAGGCAGCCTTTGCTCAAAATCTACCAATATGACAGTTGCTTTTCCTTCTGAATTCCTTAGGTGGGTCAAGAGTTTGCTTCTCTCCCCATTCATGAGTGTGAAGTTTAATGTCTAACTAAACTTGTCTCTTACTTTGCCCCTTGTGTAGGCTTGGGCACAATATTTTGAGGCAGCAATATTTTGTGGATTGGTTTACCTGGTGATCCACGCCTCTTCAGTGGGACTAGGTCGGCCCCAGTTCTTCAGCGATGGAGCCTAGGGTGTAGAGCTGTACGACACCATTGGTAGGCGCTCCCCCAAGCCTCGACTCCGCGTTCTTAATGTCTCTTGACCGCTCTCTCTCACAGCTCACCTCTATGGTTTCCGTTGTGGTTTCGTTCGGAATAGGCGGAGCTTCCGGTTCCGGCGGGGGCCGTCCTTAGCGGCGGAGATGGCGGCGACAGCAGCCGAGGCTGTGGCCTCGGGCTCTGGAGGGCCTCGGGAAGAGGCTGAAGCCCCCGGCCCCACCTGGGATGAATCCCAGTTGCGCAGTTACAGTTTCCCCACCAGACCCATCCCGCGTCTGAGTCAGAGCGACCCCCGGGCGGAGGAGCTGATCGAAAATGAGGTGGGGGGGCGGGGCCGTGTCTATAGGGAGAGGAGGAAGGTCTCCTCCCTAGTTGGGAGGAGAGGTCAGAGGCGAATGGTGGAAGAGGTGAGGGACCGGCCGGGCTGTGGGCTGGAGCGTCAGGAGAGATGGTGAGGGAGGCGAAGAAAAACGGAACTTGAGGGGTTCGTGCTGGCTAATGGGAGAAATTAATCTCAATTTGGAAAGTAGTTGGGATCATGGGCGGAGAGCTCCTTGCGATTACTTCTTTTTTTTCCTCCACCTGGTGTTTTCGCTTAGGAGCCCGTGGTGCTGACTGACACAAATCTTGTGTATCCTGCCCTGAAATGGGACCTTGAATACCTGCAAGAGAATATTGGTAATGGAGACTTCTCTGTGTACAGTGCTAGCACCCATAAGTTCTTGTACTATGATGAGAAGAAGATGGCTAATTTCCAGAACTTTAAGCCGAGGTCCAATAGGGAGGAAATGAAATTTCATGAGTTTGTTCAGAAATTGCAGGATATACAGCAGCGAGGAGGGGAAGAGAGGTAAGTTTCTAAATCTTAGTTTTCTAATGGATTTAGGGCATCCATTTTCGTTTCCTGTACTTGTTTGAAGCTGTGATGGAGTTGGGTGATTAGAGATTGGTATCTCTCATCTCTAGATTCTTCTTGAGTGAATAATTTGCTCTTCCAGCCTGTTTGAGTTATTCTTAGGGATTTTGGGGGCTACAGCCAGCTAGTTCTGTAGCTTGAGGGATGAAGGGATAATTAGGTTTGAACTGTGAATCTCTAGTTTCTCATCTTTTTCCTCATAAAATGATAGTCACAGTTGCCTAGAATGGTCAGTTAGGTGAATGAAATGAGTGATGTTGTCTGGGTGGAAGTTATGATGAAGCTGAAGACATATGCCCTGTTCAAAGTAAGAAGTCATTGCTTAACTCTGTTTCCATTTGGGAGTGCAGTCCTAGCATTGCGAGATATTCTGATTTTTAAGAGAAGCTTGAAATTAGGATTTTTTTTTTTTTTTGAGACAGGGTTTTGTTCTGTTGCCCAGGCTAGAGTGCAGTGGTGTCATCATAGGTCACTGTAACCTCAAACTCCTGGGCTCAAGTGATTCTCCTGGCTCAGCCTCCTGGGTAGCTGGGACTCCAGGTGCATGCCACCACATCTGGCTAATTTTTCTGGTTTTTGTAGAGATGTGGTCTTGCTATAATAAGTTGCTCAGGCTGGTCTCAAATTGTTGGACTCAAGTGATCCTCCTGCCTTAGCCTCTCAAAGTGCAAGGATTGTAGGCGTGAGCCACTGCGCCTGGCCTTGAAATCGGAATTTTTATTTAAAATCTTTTGACTTTTAGATGTGACAAACTAATTCAAAAATTTTTTTTAAAAAGTTGCAGGGAGCCAAATGAAAATGTCTGTCATTGAATTTAGTTGTGAGATTGTTAGATTGCCAGTTTGCAGTCTGTGTCCTAAAGTACTATGCTGGCTGGGGACAGTTCAAGCTGAAAGGTTGTATAGTTTGTTGTGATTTTGAAGAAAAGGAGATGGTCTAGGGAAGAATAGATTAGGTTTGTTTTTGTTATCACGATAGCAAACATGAGACACACAGGACAGTGATTCTTCTCTGCTTTTGTTCTTACTTAAGATGACAGCCTCTTATGTAGGTCTCAGACAGCATTCAGTCCCATGCTATAACATTGCCTCCGGGGAACTGCTTTCACTCAGTACTTCAGGCTGTCAGTAGTATGTGGCTAGGTGAATGGATTTGAAATTTCTTTTGAAATTTTGAAATTTCTTCTTGACACTTATCCATTGTCATAATGATGGGAATTTGACTAGAAGAATTTTCAAAGTATGAATTGTGATTTGTCTTATAAATACTGGTTCAGTTTAGTCATTTCATGCATTAATTTATTCAAAATTAGGCCGGGCGCTGTGGCTCACGCCTGTAATCCTAGCTCTTGGGAGGCCGAGGCGGGCGGATTGCTCAAGGTCAGGAGTTCAAAACCAGCCTGAGCAAGAGCGAGACCCCGTCTCTACTATAAAAATAGAAAGAAATTAATTGGCCAACTGATATATATATAAAAAATTAGCCGGGCATGGTGGCACATGCCTGTAGTCCCAGCTACTCGGGAGGCTGAGGCAGGAGGATCGCTTGAGCCCAGGAGTTTGAGGTTGCTGTGAGCTAGGCTGACGCCACGGCACTCACTCTAGCCTGGACAACAAAGTGAGACTCTGTCTCAAAAAAAAAAAAAAAAAAAAAAATTGAACACAGCATTGGTGTGCACACTCTCATACACACTCAGTCAGCATTGAGAGAGAGATTAGTTTAAACTGATGAAGTGTCTAATTCCACTGAATGAATATATGCCCTAGAATGAGCATGAGGTAAGACACATGAATCTTCTGGTTCTTTAGTCACTTGAAGTTTCTTGCCTCCCACAGTGAGAGCATTTTGCTTTACTGAGTATGAGTGTAATCTGTACTTTATGGGTGACTAAAGAGTTTTCAAAAATTGTATTCTGTATACATGTTTTGCCCTATCTATTGACTTTAGTCCCAGCCACCTCCACTGTATGATTGTACAAGTTGTTGTAATTATGGGTTAAAATATATCAGGATTGGCCGGGCGCGGTGGCTGATGCCTGTAATCCTAGCACTCTGGGAGGCCTAGGCGGGATCATTTGAGCTCAGGAGTTTGAGACCAGCCTGAGCAAGAGCGAGACCCCATCTCTACCAAAAATAGAAAGAAGTTAATTGGACAGCTAAAGATATACAGAAAAAATAGCTGGGCATGGTGGCACATGCCTGTAAGTCCCAGCTACTCGGGAGGCTGAGGCAGAAGGATTGCTTGAGCCCAGGAGTTTGAGGTGGCTGTGAGCTAGGCTGATGCCATGGCACTCTAGCCTGGGCAACAGAGTGAGACTCTGTCTCAAAAAACCAAACAAACAAAATAAAATGTATCAGGATCCCCTTTGAGCTATTTTGAGCATTTACTATTCAGGTATAATAGTAATGCTGTTTAGATTCATGTTTGGGGTTTATCACCAGCTCCTTCAAAGTTACTTGCAAAATTTTTGTGTGAATACATATGTTATAATTTCTGTGGAGCTGTATTTGAATCTTGAGGATTCCATGTCTCCAAAATGATAGCTAGTGTTTCCAGCCTATCAAGATTTCTAATTAGGCCGGGTGCGGTGGCTCGCACCTGTAATCCTAGCACTCTGGGAGGTGGAGGCGGGTGGATCATTTGAGCTCAGGAGTTTGAGACCAGCCTGAGCAAGAATGAGACCCCATCTCTACTAAAAAAAAATAGAAAGAAATTAGCTGGACAACTAAAAAATTATATATATATATACATACATATATATATGTGTACATATATATATGTGTGTGTGTGTGTGTATATATATATATATATATATATATATATATATATATATATATATAAAATTAGCTGGGCATGGTGGTGCATGCCTATAGTCCCAGCTACTCGGGAGGCTGAGGCAGAAGGATCACTTGAGCCTAGGAGTTTGAGGTTGCTATGAGCTAGGCTGATGCTACGGCACTCTAACCCAAGCAACAGAGCGAGACTCTGTCTCAAAAAAAAAAAGATTTCTAATTAATGTTGCCTTAAACATATGGTTCTAGGCAGTGAGATGCCTTTGAGCCTTTTGAAGTAATGCACTAAGGACCAGCATAGAGCTACTTCTGTCTCTTTTCTTTAGGTTTGCACACTCAAATTTCTCTTGTGGGTCTTGATCAAGGGTGTCTAGGTTTTCACACTCTGTAAGTAACTTCTGATCTCTCTCAGGTATGTTAGGAGCTTGGGGCCTATACCTGATGAGATATCTTTCTCCAGCTATAGAAGGCTGCAGCAGGATAGGTGGCTGAATCAGTTAAGATAAACGAGGCTTCAAGCCAGAGATCAGGGGCTTGAAACAAGGAAGACTTATTTCCGAGTCATGCTTCATGTCCATCATGGGTCACATCATCTTGTTCTTACATTATCTTGTTCACTCTGGGACCTAGATCGCCCCAGGATTAGTATCTGGAACTTTGCATTTGCCACAGAGGAAAAGAGATGCGGTGGGCCAGTTGTTAAATTTAGAGTTGGTTATGTTCATAGTGTTAGGTTCATTTAAAAAAAATTAAAGTTGGAAGTAATACAGGTCACTTTGTGGACATTTTATTGGCCAGAACAAGTTAAATAAGAAGCCTGGCTTCAAGGGGGTGTGGAAGAATAGTTCTTCCACAGAGAAGGAACCAGCTCTTGGTGAATAGTAGTACAGTCTATCACAGTGGCCATGAAGGGCCAAAGGAGGTGTCTCAGGCAGTGAGAGTCTCTGGAGCAAGGCTGATTCATCATTCTAGGTTCTTTAGATCGGCTTCCAGGAATCTGAAATTGTATCAAAATTATGTGTATATGTGCATTTTTATGGGGAACTTTCCTTAGATTCTTAAAGAAGTCATACTCTGATCCATATAGGGTTAAGAATCACTGCTTTAAAGTAAAAAGTTTGACATTGAACAGAGCTCAAAGAAGGATAGGTAAGAATTCAGTTCTGTGAGAATCTGTGTTGGCTAACATTTGTGTGACTACAGCTGTGCTCTGTGGGAGATGCTGGTGTGGATCTTGGTTTGTATTTCCAGGTGTGGGGAAGCCATACCAGGGACTTGTGTGCGTGCACTAATGGGATTTTCTTCTGGGGGAACATAGGTTGTATCTGCAGCAAACACTCAATGATACCGTGGGCAGGAAGATTGTCATGGACTTCTTGGGTTTTAACTGGAACTGGATTAATAAACAACAAGGAAAGCGTGGCTGGGGGCAGCTGACCTCTAACCTGCTGCTCATTGGCATGGAAGGTAAGAAATCCTTCAGAAAGCAGCATGGCTTGGAGTCATAAGAACCTGATTTCTAATCCTTTCTCCACTATATTAGCTCCATTACAATAACTTAACTTTCTTAAACCTCAGCCTACTTGTCTGTAAAAGAAACATGATAATATCATGAACATTTATGAAGATTAAATGAGATAATATATACATTAGGTCTTTAAGCTAGTTTCATGCACTCTAAGAAATTCCCTTTTCCCTTCCTCAGCTGCTGTGTGAGTGCATATGCTGAGATATTTGGGACCTCTCTGAAATACAGTCATACATTGCTTAATGAACAGGGTTATGTTCTGCAAAATGTGTTGATAGGCGATTTTGTTGTTTTTGAACATCGTAGATTGTACTTACACAAGCCCTAGATGATGTGACCTACTATACACCTAGGCTATATGGTGTAGCATATTGCTCTTAGACTGCAAACCTATACAGCAGGTTCCTGTACTGAATATTGTAGGCAATTATAACTCAGTAGTAAGTATTTGTGTGAAAAATTTTACACCGGAATAGGGCAGCTGTATTATAATCTTATAGGACCACTGTGGTATATATAGTCCATTGTTGACCGAAATGTTACATAGCGCATAACTGTACTGCTTCTCTCTATTGGATCTATATTCAGGAAATTTTTATTCCACTAAAAGAAGGGAAATTTATTTTTCCAATAAAAATTTAACCTTATATTTATTTATTTTTTAAGTTTTGAGACAGAGTCTAACTCTGTTGCCTGGGCTAGAGTGCAGTGACGTCATCTTGGCTCACTGCAACCTTCAACTCCTGGGCTCAAGTGATCTTCCTGCCTCAGCCTCCTGAGTAGCTGGGATTACAGGTGTGTGCCACCACACCCAGCTGATTTTTTTCTAGTTTTAGTAAAGATGGGGTCTCAGTCTTGCTCAGGCTGGTCTCGAACTCTTGACCTTAATTGATCTTCCCGCCCCCGGTGCTAGGATTACAGGCATGAGCCACCACATCTGGCCTATTTATTTTTAGAGACAGGGTCATGCTCTGTTGCCCAGGCTAGAGTGCAATGGTGCGATCATAGCTCACTGCAACCTCAAACTCCTGGGCTTAAATGATCCTCCTGCCTCAGGCTCCTGAGTAATTGGGACTACAGGTGTGTGCCACCATGCCCAGGTAATTTTTAAAATTGTTTGTAGAGATGGGTTCTTTATATGTTGCTGAGGCTGGTCTCAAACTCTCCATTTCAATTGATCCTTGTATCTTGGCCTCCCAAAGGCTGGGATTATAGATGTGAGCCACCTTTCCCTAACTTTATCTTTTAAATAGATAATAACGTTCCTGGGGTTCAGATTCAAAAGGTGTAAATAGGTGTGTAGTGATAAATCTCTCTTCCTTACTATCTCCCAGCCTCACAGTTTTCTCCCTGGAAATATTGCATATTATTAGTTGCTTGTGTTTCTTGCTAGAGAATTTTATGCATACACAAGCAAATATGTGAATGTGTTCTTTTGTTTTTTTCTTTTGAATAAAAAGAGAAGCCTTTAAACTTCAGTCGGGAGGAGAGCTACTTACGGACCAGGGTCATTGTCTCACTTTTATTTCTGGCACTAGCTCAGTGCCAGGCCCATAGTAGGTACTTAGTAAATGATGAATAAACTGGGTTGAACAATTTAGCAGAGTAATTATTTGTCATTCACTATTGAGCTCTTTGGTCTCTTCTTTGATTGTCCTTTCCAGCAGTACAGGTTATATATTGACACTTAACCTGTCCCTTTGAAACCAGCTCTTGATTGACCTGTAAGGAAGGAGCCAGTTCTGGTTTACCTGACTCAGTTTTTCTGTTGCTTTCCTTTCCTGTGCTAGGGTGCAGGGAAGTGGTTCCCTCAGGTAGAGATGAGAACGCAGCTCTCCTTTGAGAATGCACATGGACTGTCAGCACTTAAGATGGCAGCTGTCCTTGATATACCCTGGCAGAGTTGGGGAATGTTTTCTAAATTTCATGCCCTGCAGGGGTGTGTGTTCAACTCAAGAATTATGCAAAGAAGAAACAACAGACATGATCCCAAAGGAGTAGATGGAACAAATATACACTAGGGAAGAACTACTTGAAGGTGGCATTTTAAATAATGTGCCTTATTTAAATTATATAACCTTCTCTTTGGAATCTGGTATGTTTCCCTCTGATGAGAATCATCAGCAATGAGTGAGCCCCAGTGTGCTCTGAGAAGTGTTGCATGTCAACAGTTGTGTTGAAGTGGGAACAAAAGTTGAGAATTGGCCAGGTGCAGTGGCTCACGCCTGTAATCCTAGCACTCTGGGAGACCCAGGCGGGCGGATTGCTCGAGGTCAGGAGTTCGAAACCAGCCTGAGCAAGAGCGAGACCCCGTCTCTACTATAAATAGAAAGGAATTAATTGGCCAACTAATATATATATTATATATATATAAAATTAGCCGGGCATGGTGGCGCATGCCTGCAGTCCCAGCTACTCGGGAGGCTGAGGCAGAAGGATTACTTGAGCCCAGGATTTTGAGGTTGCTGTGAGCTAGGCTGACGCCATGGCACTCACTATAGCCTGGGCAACAAGCAAGACTCTGTCTCAAAAAAAAAAAAAAAGTTGAGAATCTTGAGCTCCAAAAGAACTACACCCAAAGCAAGTACATACCATATGACTTAAGATGACTGGTTAACTCCTGGAAGTAGATCATGCATATGTTGTTGATACCAGTCATTTCTGTCATTTCTAACTGCTTTGCTTCCCTTGAATTCTTGCCATAGTCAAGAGGTGTACAAGTATATGCAGTATATTGCCCTGCCAGACTTGTATCATTTTGATGTGTTCTTGCTTCCAATAAGGGCAGCTGCCATCATATAGGAAAGTTTACTTTGCCAGCTAATCGTGGACCTTTAACTGGTGATGTTTGCTAGACGTATTACCCATAAAAATGTAATGCCTAATTTGCCAAGAGTTGTAATTGTGATTTCCCTGATTCTGTCTAAAATTTTGATTTGGAATGCTTAGCTGGGAGGACAGGCTGGATTTTTCTCCAGCACTTGATCTCATATTCTAGCCTGTGCAATAGAGCCACTACTCTGGGTAAGAACATGTTTTTCTTCTTAACAGGAAATGTGACACCTGCTCACTATGATGAGCAACAAAATTTCTTTGCTCAGATAAAAGGCTACAAACGATGCATCTTATTCCCTCCAGATCAGTTTGAGTGCCTCTACCCATACCCTGTCCATCACCCATGTGACAGACAGAGCCAGGTAAGTTTGTGTGGTCTAAGGAGGGTATAGAACTCTAGATTCTAGGAATGCCTTTTTCTTTCCCTGGTGGTATGCCAGGTTTGAATTCCAGGCTGGTCTTCCCATATAGACAAACCCAGAGGATAATTTCACAGTGCAGCTCACATATTCCAGGCTCCTTTGGTGGTCCCCAGATGTTGGTAAGTATAAACAGCCTTGTAGAGCTAATTCTTGGGGCAGACATCATCCTTGATGCTGGTGGACTCTGGTTACTCTGTGTTTGATTGGCTTAAAAGTTCATGGAGACATAAAATATATGTCTTCATTGGATTCAATCATTGCTTGCTTCTGTCATGTATACTATTTCTTTTTGATGAGGAGAAGGGTGAATAAAATTGGACTATGTTACTTAATATATTTCCTGGATCTAAGTGAGGTATATGGTTGACTTTATGCCCTTTCTTGAAAAAGCTGTCTACCTACTTCATATGGAAGTCTGCTGATTAGAATATGGTTTTGGGAGAAAGTTTCTGAAGGTTTGGGCGAAGGATAAGTCCCAGTTCCTCATATCCTCAGGCAGTGGAGTAGGTCTTCTGACCTCAGGAGCACTGAGGCCTGGGATTCTTTATCACTTAACTTTCAAGCATGGACTGTCTTACATTGTTCTCTAAGAAAGAGTGTAATGTGCATTATATCTTCTGCTAGATATAGATAGAAATTCTGACATTTTTTTTTTTTTAAACTACCAAACTAGCACATAGTAGTTACTGGTAAAGATTTGGTGATTGACTGATTTTTTTTCTTTCTTTCTCTTGAACCTCTTAGGTGGACTTTGACAATCCTGACTATGAGAGATTCCCTAATTTCCAAAACGTGGTTGGTTATGAAACAGTGGTTGGCCCTGGTGATGTTCTTTACATCCCAATGTACTGGTGAGAAGGGGGCTAGGGCTGGGAGCTTTTGGGGGGCTTGCTTTCCCATTCCCTGGAAAGCCATATCTGTGTCCCTTGTGAGTTGTGGCAGGATTAGTCTTAGGTGGTCTAGGAAGATTGGCCTGTCTAGATGTGAGCATACTGAACGTGGGGGAAATGACAGTCGTATCTCTAGGACGGGATGACAGTTTCTCAGGTCCAGAGAGATCCCAGAGGCTTGCGGCTTGAGAAACTGTTCTTGGCTCTTTGGTATATGGATACTGAATACCACTGCCTCTAACAGTGTGTGTGTTTTACAGGATGAGTATACAGATGTTGTCTTCACTGTTTCCCTTAACTGGACTCTACGTAGTTTTTCATCCTTCCCTTTGAAAAGTATCGGTGGTAAACAGGAGCCTGTTTGTTCTCTTGCAGGTGGCATCATATAGAGTCATTACTAAATGGGGGGATTACCATCACTGTGAACTTCTGGTATAAGGTAAATATGGTTAATTTTTTTTCTTCCAGATGGAACTGGGGCTGGGGTGAGGTAGGTGTGACATTTTTTTTTTAGATGGGGCAGGGTAGTTGGCTATCCCTGGAAGTGATTCCCAGGTTTCTGGGGAGATGAAGAGGGATAGGATTGAATTGGGTTTCTTAGAAGGGGGAGGATAGTACTAGGAATAGTGGAGTGACAGTGAAGCTTGCAGCTAAGGGCATTTCCTGAGCGACTGCTTCCTTTGTAGGGGGCTCCCACCCCTAAGAGAATTGAATATCCTCTCAAAGCTCATCAGAAAGTGGCCATAATGAGAAACATTGAGAAGATGCTTGGAGAGGCCTTGGGGAACCCACAAGAGGTATGTGGCTGCCCCACGGTGGCACTCCTATGGCTCAGTGGGTGGGTTGACCAGGGAAAGTCAGGATTGGTATGACATTCTTCATAGTTCCTTTGTTTCAGTATCTGGTATCCTCTCTGCCCTTAGAGGTTATGGTTATGATCAGAAAAACCTTGTTTTCTTGTGAGAGCTGGGCTTGACTGGTAGATCAATTATAATCTGTTCCATGCTGGTAGTAATGTTCCCCATGGGGGTTGTGCACCAGCTGGGGACCCCTAAGGGGATTCTTCTGAAAAAGGAAGCGAGCACTAAAGCATCTCCTTGCACTCTCCCAGCTGTGCCAAGGCTATTCTAGGTAATACTGAGACCTGCTTCCCACGCAGGTACACCAGTGGCTCATTGGGTAAATTTGTATTTGTCATGCTCTTGTCTCCTTCCTGTGGGTAACCTCAGTAGCCACAGATACCTGTGGGTTTGGGAGATGGCACCAGCCCCAACTGAAGGTGACCTTTTGTTGAGGATATAGAGGCATTTAACATTCATAAGGCACATTAGCGAAACATGCAGACACACTCTGAGGTGTTTGGGGATTATTAGCTCCTTTGACCATCTCCTTGTCAGTTTGATGCTACTTTACAGTAAGATACAGGGTTTTGTGAGAGGGAAGGTAGTACAAGATGGATGCCCAAGGAGAGGGCCATGCCCCAGCATACTGGTTGACTTTCAGGCAAAGAGTTGATTAGAGAGTTCACAAGATTGAATAAAAACTTTGTCCCTGTCCTTGGCTGGATATCCAGTGTCTCAAGACACACCCCATCCAACTCCAGGGCCAGGGAACAGGCAGTTCTGATTGGCTCCTCATGTCTCTTTACAGGTGGGGCCCTTGTTGAACACAATGATCAAGGGCCGATACAACTAGCCTGCCAGGAGTCACGGCCTCCTGCCAGGTGACTGCTATCCCGTCCACACCGCTTCATTGATGAGGACAGGAGACTCCAAGCACTAGTATTGCACGCTGCACTTAATGGACTGGACTCTTGCCATGGCCCTGGAGGCAGGTGTTTGGGGCGAGGCAGGGCGGTTGGCACTCCACTCCCATTTGGAGGGGTTTCTTACTCTTGCCTCTTGTGCCCCGGCACCTTCCCTCTGCCCACCTCCCCACCCCCCAAGTCCTGCATTCAGTGTTTGGAGTCCCAGCTTTTGGTTGTCATCATGTCTGTGTGTGAGTCTGTCAACCTTGGGATGGGTGCACGTGTATACACGCACACACATGTATGTATCTATTCCTTGTCCTCACCTTCTGGGTCAGGGTGTCACTTCTGGCTCTCAGCCCTCTCTCCTGCAACCTCAGTGCCTCAGCCTGAGTGAAAGGAGATGGTCTTGGACCCCCACTCCATCTGGGCTGCAGGGCCAGAGCTAGTCTGACCATTAGGTCAGTCTGCCTCCATCCAATTTTTGCATAGTCAAGCTCTAGGCTGGGTGGGAATGGCTCCTGGGACTCTAATGGGGAGAATGAGAGGGAGGCTTGCCTTTGAGAGCCTAAATAGCCTTCCTGTGAAAGAAAGGATTAGATAGGATTCCTGCTGGGACCTACAAGCTCAAGCCATACATAGAAAGGACCTTGGGACATAAGAACCGAGGATTGTGCATGAGTTCTGAGTTAAATACACATACAATTTCTCTTTCAGCACCAACTCTTGCCCTGGTGCTGGGTGCCAAGGGAATTCTAGCTGTGGCTTCTCAAAGTTCTAGGGATGTAAGCCTCTGTGGGGGTGTGTTTGTTTGTTTGTGTGTGTGTGTGTGTGTGTGTGTGTGTGTGTGTGTGTGTTTGTCCACACTGGCCAGCCTCCCTGCTTACTAAGGTTCCCCACTGTTTACCTTGTCCAGTGGGGCAGTACAGTGTGAGCCCCAGGAAGTACTGCCTGACCTAAAGCTGTTTAACTTGGATTTTAGCCATCATATGTTGGTCAGGTCTCACAGCACCCTGCCTGAGGCTGACTGGCTAGAGCCTCTGGGCCCTATGACAATTCCTGCCCAGGCCACATCCTCTACTTCTACTGAGCTTCCTGGCTGAGTAGATGAAATGGGTCGAGCTTAGGCAGCTAACTCACTACCTGTCATCCACCTCAGGGCAAGGGCAAAATTGTAGCCTTGCCATTTAAAGCCAGCGCCTCTGCCAGACCCTATTGTAATAATATTCCACAACACCCTCAATAGTCAGGGCAACCGGTAGAGCATGGAAGTAGAATTTCCTTTTCTGTTAGTAGCTACTCATGGGAACCCCTCTCAGGGCTGCAGCTTATAGCTGGGCAGTTGTGTATTGCACAACTTGAAGGGCCATCATTTACATTTATTCAGTGGGAACCTGGGATTGGGTGGTGTAGTGGCCCTATGTCTACTTATCTCCACTCCAGTCTCCATCCACTTCTCTCTGGAAGGAAAAAGGAGTTAGAAGGTCTTTGGTTTATTTTTCCTACACCTTTTTTTTTTTGCCTAAGGTTTACTTCCAGTGTTCGAGCTATGGCTCTCCTCCCCGAAGCTCAGTTTATAGTGCACTGATGGACTGAGAGGATGTGTGTGTATGCCTGTGCATGCCCATGTGTGTATTTTGGGAAGGGGTGTTTATTTTTAGTACCCCTTTCTGGGGTCCTCTGATGCAGTGTGAGTGTGAAGACATGATTCTCTTCTCAAGTTAGCTCTTTCAATATAGTCAGTGCTGGGAAATGTGGTTGCAGTGGATCTCCATCGCTCCATCTCTTTTGGGAAAGAGGAGTACAGCAAAGAAAACAAGGCAGGCGGAGGATAAACTTGGCCACAATCACACTTGGAAATACAGCAGATTATTATCGTTCTCCTCAGCAGGTCTGCTGTATTCCTGGCTCAGCCTTTAGAGATGTGGGTGATGTGCGGCATGAAAGTGTGTGCTGCTCAGCAGGTCCTTGCTGGGTGCTGTGCTGACACAAGTCTGACCTAAGGTGGCCGAAGGGGAGGGAGGGAGAAGGCTGACCTTGGAACCTTCACAGGATTGGTCCTGATCCTTGGTTAATAGCAATCCCTGATTTTTAGACACCTAATATGTGCCTAGTGCTTTTATCTTTGTTCCTCACTATCCTGCAAGGTAGGTATTCTCACTTTACAGATGAGGAAATGGGCTCAGAGAGATTAAGTAATGAGTGGCAATCAGGATTCTGACCTAGTGCTGTTTGGCTGCAAACTCTCTGCTCCTTTTCTACCAAACTATGTTGAGTCTCCTTCCTTAACTCCCTCCCTTGTACCACAGGCCCTATCCTTAGTTTTTATCCCACTGGACAATGTCTGTAGGCAGGCTCAGCCCAAGAGGGCGCAGAAGATGCAGCTCACAGTGAAAGCTCTTCTGGGTTCCATCTAGAGACGTCTCTGGGAAACTGCCAGGGAAACCACGTCAGTGCTACAAGAAGCTATGGAGGAACTGGGTTCTAGATCCAATTGCATTTACTGTCCCATACCTCCTCCAAGCATGCTTCTGCATCTATAGAATTGAAACTCTTAGGTGATCACTAAGAGCAGGCACCCTCAAACTACGTCCTGCGGGCCACATGCTGCCCGCCTAGGATATTTATCCGGCCTGCCAGGTGTTTTTGCCGCAGCTGCCTGTCCTGCTTAGCAGCCAACTTGTGCACACTCTCCAACGGTCTGAAGGACAGAGAACTGGCCCCCTGTTTAAAAAGTTTGAGGACCCCTGACTAAGAGTCTTGATTCGTGTTCTGCTGCTGCTTCTTTCCCCAAAGAATCAATTGAGGCTCTTCTCTTCGCTTACCTAAGCCAGAGGCTGGTTAAGGCTCAAATTCTGCTTGTAGCAGAGGAAACATTTCTGCTGTAATTGCTTACCCCATTCTGGCTGGCAGCATGGAGGCAGACACACTAAGGAAAGGTAGGGGTTTGGCCTTTGCAGAGGTCAGCCATGTTGCAAGTTCCCATATTTACACCAGCAGGTACAGAGAAAACTACTGTTTTGTGAAGTCAAATATTTGTTGGGGGGTTGGCATTCAGGGGAGGGAGGAGGGGCCGTTCTGGGCATCAGTTGAGCAGATGCCCAGGATGCCTGGGGGAGACCAGCTTCCCCTACAAATCAGAGCTCTAAATTACAAGGTTTTTACCAACGTGAACAGTTGGGGGAAGTCGTCTGCTCTCATTTGCGTAATGGTTTCTGTCACTGGTGATTAGACACAGGATGAAGGAAAAGAAATTTGACAATTAGGAATGAGTGATCATTAATCTGAATCTGTTAGGAGACAGAGGGGAAGGATCCTTATCAGTGGGCCAGCCTAGTGTGGGGAGATACTCCCTCCTTCTCCCCCCAGAGACTCCTGGGCCATATACTCTTTCAGTATTGCCACAAGTGGGTGGAGCTTGTATTTCTTAACAAAGAATTAGGGGCCCAGTCCCTGCCTGAGATGGATACAGGAACAGACATCTTTGGGCATGAGACAACAAAGATAGAGATAGGGTAGGTGTCAGATGCAAGCTATAGGGCAAAGAATAACAATGGAATAGTTTTGACTTGCGTTTGTGGAAAATCGTTTTTGTAAAAGTCAACACTCTGACATCCTACCTGTGACAAGTATTTGACATTCTAGTGCTGTGGGGTATGAAGAAAGCCTGGCCTTTATCAAACCTCAGGAACTTCTGCTAAGTTAGAGAGGAAAACACACGAAACAACCAGAGCTTATGAAGCCATCCATGTACGTTGTGTACTCTGTGTGGACAAGGTCAGGGACTGTTGAGAGATTAGGAAGATCAGTGTGGAGCAAAGCTCTATACCTTCAGAATCTTCCAAGCCCTTGGGCACTCCTGAGAGGGATTTGTCACTCTAGGCCTCCCACAGCATTGATTTTTTCCCCCCACATCAGTTCAGCTGTAGCTGTGTGGTGGGTACTGAGGCCCCTGGCCCAGATGTGTGAGCAGTGGTAAGGTTAAGTAAT
The DNA here is from genome assembly GCF_040939455.1 of Microcebus murinus. Classification (NCBI taxonomy): domain Eukaryota; kingdom Metazoa; phylum Chordata; class Mammalia; order Primates; family Cheirogaleidae; genus Microcebus; species Microcebus murinus. The sequence continues at coordinate 25,820,308 of NC_134117.1, read as the reverse complement.
AGGCTTGAGTCTTTTTTTTTTTTTTTGAGACAGAGTCTCACTCTGTTGCCCAGGCTAGAGTGCCATGGCATCAGCCTAGCTCACAGCAACCTCAAACTCCTGGGCTCAAGCAATCCTTCTGCCTCAGCCTCCCGAGTAGCTGAGACTACAGGCATGCACCACCATGCCTGGCTGATTTTTTCTATATATTTTTAATTGGCCAATTTATTTCTTTCTATTTTTGCTCTTGCTCAGGCTGGTTTCGAACTCCTGATCTTGAGCCATCCTCCCACCTTGGCCTCCAAGAGTGCTAGGATTATAGGTGTGAGCCATCGCGCCCGGCCTAGGCTGAGTCTTAAGGTGTGGAGAATCCCCACTCAAATCTTCCCATGTCTCCAAGTTACCTCTTATCCCTCCTCTGTCCTTTCAAACTTGAAGGACAATATTTACATCAGTTGGTATTCCTCAATTTTATGACTTGACTGCAGTGGGTTCCGTAGGTCAGAGGCTCCCTCAAGGATGAGGGGATGGGGGATATTGATGGTTCTCTGTCTCCTTTCAGAATGTGAACTTCTCAAGAGTGGGGCTGTGTCTCTCCTCTCAGTAAGTTCCCTACCTCTGGGTCTCCACCCTTCAAAATCTGGTGCAGTAAATACTTAGTAAGGGCTGTAAGGAATGACCCTCAGTGACCAGGTTTACCCAGATGGGGTGGATAATGGGATATGCCTGGAAGTAGCTCAGGGACTTCAGAGGCCCTAGCATTTCAGCCCATGTCCTACTCCTCTTTGGGTCTCTAACTGCTTGTCCTCTGGTCTCTGCACACTTCTTTGATATCCTCTCAAACTGCCTGAAGGGATGTTTCCACTTCCATTTCCAGAGGCCTCTTCGATTTCTTTTACTCAGCTTCCCCCTGCCCAGGCTCTCCCATGGCCCTGTCACCAAAGCCCTTTTTCCTAAATAATTGCCTTTCACGCCAAAGCTCTGTGGCTACATGTTTGGATAGACTTGTCTTTAGGATCCCTCTCTGTGGGGTCATCCCTGTTCATCTGAGGGACATCTTTCATTTCTGACTTTTGATGGCTCTGTTATTTTGTCTGTGTCCATTTGTTCTGTGTCTGCTGTGTTCTCTTGCCATTCCTTTGTCAGTTCTGTACATCCTGGTTCAGCTTGTTTCACTCTGGTGGCCCTTCCTGTGCTTGTCTTCAGCCAGTTCTGTTTAATCCTCATAAGTCATGGGATCCTGAATCGAGCCCCACTGAGCACTTCTGGGGCATTTATGAGGGGCAAAGCCTCAAAAACTGGCAGCCTTGAGGCCCAGGGGCTTATGGTTAGTGAGGCCTCCAGAGATGGGGGGAGGATATCTAGAGAGTGGTAGAGAACCAGTTACAGAAAGGGGTTATAGGGATTGGTCTGGAGACTCTGTAAGAATAAAGCTGGGCCTGGTAAACCAGGGTGGAAATACTGTAATTTGTATTTCCATCTAAGTGCATCTGTGTGCCTTAGGGTCCAGCAGTTCAGGAATGATGGGCATTTTGTGAATGTCTCCTAATTTCTCTCAGTTGTCTTTGGCTCCCTGTCACCACGTTTGGCTGACCTCTGCATTCTAGTGGTTGCTGAAAAGGAAACAGGATATTGAATAGTCAGATGTCAGGAGTGGAGATCTTACATGAGAAAGGCCCTGGCAGCTATGGGAACAGGAGAGAGGGACTCAGTGGTCAGCTTATACCCAGACTGTTTCTTTGCTCCAGGAGTTCAAATACCATAGCTGATTAAGGAAGTTTAAAAAAAAAAAAACCCCTCCCCCCAAATCTGGTTTGTGTAATATTTTGGGAAGGAGCATGTATCCTTTAACTTAAAATGAGAAACAATCCAGCGCATGTTATCCTTTAACTTAAAATGGGAAAAAATGTAGCGTAATATTTAAAAGCATGGATTTTGGAGTCAAATATCTTTGGTTCAGATTTCTAGCTTTGCTACTTACCAGCTGGGTTTGACCTTGGTTGATTTACTTAACCTCTCTGAGCCTCAGTTTCCTCAACTATAATGACATGGGGGAGGGGATGTTGAAAATATCTACCTCAGGGTTGTTGGATTAACTGAAACAATGTTTGTAAAGCTTTAGCACAGTGCCTGGCAAGCACTTAATAAATGGCTGTGGTGGTGGTTGTTATATTTATTATGTGACTTATTCAGAAACTTGGTTTCAGTGGTCTCTAAACAGATTTCCAGATTCCTTCCCTCTCAAGAAAAGCATAGGGAAGAACAAAGAGAACTACCCTGGAGAAACACGTCATTGAGTTGGGGAAGACCGAAGAATCCTGGCACCTAAACCTGTCCTAGAGGAGGGGAAAGAGGGAAGTGTCTGATGCCTCTTCTGCGTGGTTGGCCAGACTTTACTGCTCTACATACCATCACATAGTGTGAGAGGCCATGAGCAGCTGAACATATCCTCATTACACCTGAAGAAGTCCTCACACCATGAGATACTATGGCAGTCATCAAAGCAGGCCCCCTTGGTTCAATTTTGGCCATGCCCTTTGATATGTTTAAATTACAAATGTGTAAAATTTAAATGTAAGGGAGTGTGGGCATTCAGTAGAGAATTCAGAAAAATATGAATGGGATATTAATAGCTACCATTTGTCAAGCACTTCTGTTCCAGGCACTATATTAGTTCCTACCCATGTGGTGCTCCCAGTTCAATGGGGGAGACAAACAGGCAATTAGAGTTATGGGTGCATGCACAGAGGACAAGCACCTAACCAAGCTCAGGTGCTCATGGTAGACTTCCTGCAGGAAGTGATAGCTTTCTGGAAGATAAGTAGTTAACCAGAGGTTACAGAGTTTCTCCTTTGGCTTCTCTTTCTTCCTGTTCAAAAACAAACACTGTGCTGCTCAGTGCTTAAAGATTTCATTGTTAATCACTCCAGGGAATGGGCCAGACCAAAGATTCCCCAAATAAGAAGAAAACCCTTTGGTTAGTCCCAGAAGTCTTTGAAAATCATTTTAGTTAGTGGCCCAGATTTTTCCTGGACCACAGATAAATTTGACTTGCTCATTTGTGTCTCTCCACTGTTCTCATCTGCATTCTGGCCACTGGAGCCACCCTGCCAGATCCTACTTGGAAGAGATATTGAATAGAGTTCCTTCAGCCTGTGATAGATTCTGGCTGGTGTTTTCAGTCCCTTCTACAGTATGATCCCATTGATCTTCTCTTAGGTTTTGTCCCCACCCCAGCCACCTCCCTCTCTCACTATAAACCACACCTCTCTGCAGTTCCCCTCTGTGTAGCTGTCATCCTGCCTCAGACCCTTGTCCCCTTCCCCATGGGTGAAGGAGACATGTCTTTAGCTTGTGCCAAGCCATCCCCCTGGGCTTCAGACCATTCTGGAGTCACCTCTTTTCCATCTAGATAACTTGCTCTGGGTCTTGGAAACCTCTTTGGCCCTAGCTAATTTTTGGTGTTCTATTCAGTTTACTTAAAACCTATTCATTTGGTTGTTGAGGTCAATGCTATCTTTTAGGGGAAATTCTGTTTCTTAATCCAAAATGTAAGCTGTATGTATCTTGGCCTGGTTTTTATTGCCTCTTGAATATATAGTGTATAGTGTAGTATAACATAGTGCTTGAGAATGAAGACTTTGCATACTAAGATTTGCCATTCTGCATGACCTTGGGCAAATGGCAAACCACCTGAAACTCAGCTTATTCTTTACCTACTTCATCCAGGTTATGTGAAATAATGTATGTAAAAAGAAAGCAATAGCAGAGTGACTTGTCCATAGCAAGGGTTCAGTTGTTATCATCTAGTGACTCCAGCCTTTCTGTCTCTTTCAGTCTTTATCTCTCTTCCCCATCTGTCTTTCTGACTAAGGTCCCATTTCTCGTCAGGGGATGTCTAGTAGTCAACTTCTAAACATCAACTTCCTGTTAGTGTTACCATTCCATACCCCTCTCAGTGGCCTCTGACTCGCACAAGGACCTACTCCTGTCATTACTGGTGAATGATCTTCCAAAAAATTTTTTTCTACAGTATTAAAAATATGTAAAACACATATGTAAAGCCAGTTCAGTGTAGACATTCAGGAAATGATTTTTTTGGTGTTTTTGTTTTGTTTTTTTTAAGAAAGAGTCTTGCTCTATTGCTTGGGTTAGAGTGCCGTGGCATCAGCCTAGCTCACAGCAACCTCAAACTCCTGGGCTAAAGCGATCCTTGTGCCTCAGCCTCCCAAGTAGCTGGGACTACAGGCATGCGCCACCATGCCCAGCTAATTTTTTATATATATTTTTAGTTACCCAAATTAATTTCTTTCTATTTGTAGTAGAGATAGGGTCTCACTCTTGCTCAGGCTGGTTTTGAACTCCTGACCTTGAGCAGTCCACCAGCCTCAGCCTCCCAGAGTGCTAGGATTACAGGCGTGAGCCACCACACCCAGCCTCAGAAAACGTTTTTATTGTGAAGACTGAATGTCTAAGAACAGTGTTTCACTAGTGCTTGGAAAGAAACTACTGTCAGCAGGGCTTTTCTGATCCTACTCTGATTGTCAAGATACAGTGCTTCTGTGGAATCACAAAAGAGATGACTCAGTGGGGGAAGCAAAATGGAAAAGCTAAGGTTGTGGAAGGGACGAAGGGACTGAAAGTCTGAAAGGCAGGGATGGGGACAAAGAGAGTTATAGTAGGGCAGGGTCTTCAGGTACAGAAACAAATGTAGGTTCTGGGTTGCCATCTCATCCCCAGAAGAACAAAGGAAATAGGGCAGGAAGGTGTCTGTGGAGGACACAGTGTGGCTGAGTGGAGAGAACTCAAGGCTCAGGGGCAGTGAACCTCACTGAAACATGATGTACTTCGCACAGGCTGGGCATGCCAGTCTCTCTCCTTCAGTCCCCTCATCTTTAAAATTGGTTAATACTAATGCTGTCTTCCATATAGGGTTGTTGGGACAATGTAGGTGAAAATACTATGTACTGAGCACAAAATAAATGTTAGTTGTTGGGCTTTTGCCAGAGTGAGAGTTTGGGAGTGCTTTTACAGAGTGGGTAGGGCACAGACTTTCAGGAGTTTCCAGATTTTTTTTTCCTTAGAGACGGAATCTTGCTATGTTGCTTAGGCTGGTCTTGAACTCCTGGCTCAAGTGATCCTCTTGCCTTGGCATCCCAAAGTGCTGGGATTACAGGTGTGAGCCACTGTGGCTGGATGAACTTTCAGATTACAGCCTCTCATTTTTCTAGCCAGAAATCAGTAAAGCAGCATTTTTACACCAAAACACTTTCACTCTTCCAATATTTAACTGGTAAGGATTTTGTTTTGATTTAAGAAGGAAAAGCAGTGTGTTGAGCAAGAGATTAAATTTTGAAATCACATGGACTAGGTTTGAATCTTGGTTTCACCTTTTCCTAATAGAGACACAGTCAGATTACTTACTGTCTCTGAGCTTGGATTTCTTTTTTCTTTTTAGTGGGGGAGGGGACAGGGTCTCACTTTGTTGCAGTAGCTTCATCATAGCTCACTGCAATCACAAACTCCTGGGCTCAAGCAGTCCTCCTGCCTTAGCTTCAATCCTAGTACCTGGGACTACAGGTGTGCATCACAAGCGTGGCTAATTTTTTGTAGAGACAGGGTCTCACTCTTGCTCAGGCTGGTCTCAAACTCCTGACCTTAAGTGATCCTCCTGCCTCTGCCTCCCAAAGTGCTTAGGATTACAGAAGTGAGTCATCACGCTGAGCCCAGATTTCTTAACAGATCCCTTGTATGGCTATTAGGAATGAACAGGACAATTTAAGTAAATGAGTTAACTCCATGGCCAGTGCCTAGTTAGTGTTCAATAAATGTTAATTCTCTTTCTTACTTTTCTTCTTAGGAAGCATTCAGTTTACCCAGTATAGAAGGGAGGACTCAGCTGTCCTTGTCTTAGTGTGAACAAGTAATAGCAGACTTCCTTTGTTTTCTGGGGTGAGATCAGTTGCCCTAAGGGAGTGTGAGTGTAAATGGGAAAGAACCATGGAGAAAGGGGCAGGACCCTAGGGTATTGGAGACAGTAGGTATCCTCTTGTCAATCTAGTTGGCATGGGCTGGGGCATAGAATGAGTGATGCTAAGAGGTGAGAGTTTCAAGAAAGAAGCCATGTGCTGAGTGCTAGAGGGAAAAGCCAAACAAGGAGAGGTGGAGTGGAGTGGAGGACAGGCCTCTGAACTGGGGGAGGAGACCAGAGTTCTGTCAGGAGAACCTTAGGAATTGTGACCACAAGTCAAAGTTTGTGAGAAGAAACTCACAAGAAGGAGTGAAATCCTGCATTCAACTGAGCATTATCTTTAAAAATCTTGAGAGTGGTGGTCCACCTAGAAGGAAGGAAAAAAAGCAGAAATCATCAGGAGGGAAAGCCATTTTGTGTTTTGAGAGCCAAGAAAATGTACCATCCAGTCTAGCTATATGGCAGCCTAAGTGGGGTTCTAGACTTCAGTGAGAAAATGCAGTTAGGTGCTGAAGAGCACTAAACCCAGGGATATGAGCTGCCTCTCTGCGTAAGGGAGGCTCTGTGATAGTGCTTTCTGGATCTCTTCAGAATCTAGTCAGTGGCCCAACCAATGTTTCTGGTTGTTTTGCAGTTTTAGCCATCTGAGCAGATAATGAAGATAACCTCCGAAATAGAGGTGTTGAGGGGGGGGTCAGTTGTTTCCTTGGAAGGGCTGCATCTTTTAATGCAGGAAGCCTCAGAACAAAGGATAGGCATGTTTAAGAACATCAGACCTACATCATTACTGTTTTTTTTTTTTTTTTTTTTTTTGAGACAGAGTCTCACTTTGTTGTCCAGGCTAGAGTGAGTGCCGTGGCGTCAGCCTAGCTCACAGCAACCTCAAACTCCTGGGCTCAAGCGATCCTCCTGCCTCAGCCTCCCGAGTAGCTGGGACTACAGGCATGCGCCACCATGCCCGGCTAATTTTTTATATATATCAGTTGGCCAATTAATTTCTTTCTATTTTATAGTAGAGACGGGGTCTCGCTCTTGCTCAGGCTGGTTTTGAACTCCTGACCTTGAGCAATCCGCCCGCCTCGGCCTCCCAAGAGCTAGGATTACAGGCGTGAGCCACAGCGCCCGGCCCATTACTGTTTTCTTTAAGGAATCTATGCAGTTTGTATTTTAAGTCCTCTACGTGTGGAAGAGAATTTGTGAGAGTAACAGGTTTGCTTTGTAATGCCAACTAAAAAGTGTTGAGTATTTATAGTTGGATTTTAAGTTGAAATCTTGCTAACTTTCTGTGTAGTTTTGGAACATTTAAAATGCCTTGAGATTTGCTGTATTTATAAACTTAATTTATTGGGGATATAGTACTTGGGAAGTTTTGTTTTGTTCAGATAAATTAAGTACTTAAGGAAGTCAAATAACCTTATAAATTCTATTTAAATATTTAAAGAGTTTAATTAGCATACAAACAACAAGCAACTGAGAAAACCACCACACCAAGGTTATCTAAAACCCAAAAAATGAAAGGAAGGAAGGAAGGAAGGAGGGAGGGAAGGAGGGAGGAAGGAAGGAAGGAGTTTAATTAAAGGTAAGTTTGTTCAAACATTATGTCAAACTCCTTTATTTTATAAGCAAAATAATATTTGTAAGCTGAACTTAAAAGCTTAGAAAAGAACTAGGATTGTAAATTTGTAACTCCAAGAAGTTAAGTATATTTTTAAAACTAACTTTGGAACACAAATTGTTTCTATAGAACACAAGAATCATCAAAAAACTCAGAAAGTTCTAAATCTGGTGTTACCACAAACCCAAGTCACCTTAGCCCTTCCAAGTACCAGGCAACTAGCAGCAATTAAAAAGTGACTACCACTGGTCAAATCAGGGCCACTGACATATTTTTCTTGACCAATACATGTTATGAAAGTTTTAAAAAATTAAACATTAAAGATCAAAAACTTATATCTAAAAAGATTTCTGGCTTCTCTGGAAAATCAGATCAGGCAACAATGAAATCACCTTTCCCATATGACAATTGGCTGGAGCTGAGTGGCTCTTGCTCCTGTGGATGTGTTCCTTACAGTTTGCCAGGCTCCACTCATTATTGTTCTACCCTATGCCTGGTTTGTCTTACTCATGTGACCTGTCTGACCCACATAGACGTTTGAGTGGTGACCTGAACTTGAGGCTCACTGGAGTTCCTGACAACTGATGCTGTGTAGCCTAGAATAAGGGCTCAGGAAAAATACAGGCCCTGACCTCCCCGTTCTGCTCACATCCTTCCCATGCCAGCCGGGCTGTCTTCCCATCTCACCTGCCCCAGGACTGATTCTAGCCACCAGAGGAAACGTGTAAGGAGTCCCCAGGCTCAGACTTCTCAATGTTTACTGCTCCTTTCTGTGACCAGGAACTTTGTTTAGGCTTTAACTTAATGTCTCAGTTCCTGTGAACTTCCTGAACACCTGCTTAGTTTGACCCCTGCCTGACTTTAGTCTGTGAGGGGTCCCAGGCTCTCTGCTTTAAGAAGTTCTTATATCTGATCTTTGTGGTCTGGTGAATTTTCTACCTCCATGTCCACTATCACTGTCCACTACCTGGGCACTGTGGTTACTCAGCTGAGGGATGGAAGGCCAGGTTGCCCAAGATTCAGAAGACATGGGAGGTAAATTTATAGAAGTATTTGGATTTTCAAGAGTACAGATACAGAAGCCAACTACAGTTTAAGGAAGCAGCTGGTAGGTGGCTTTTTAGGCAAAGGAGGCCACTGCACATGTAAGCAGAGAAGGCAGCAGGAGAGAGAATTTAAGAGAATAAGGTCTCAGAGGAGGCATGGGGTGATGGAGTAGGAATTAGCAAAGATAAACCCAGGGAGATCCTGAAGCTCAGAAATATTAGCTCAAGTCATGCAGGAGGGGACACCATTGGGAGTCTATAATCCCCTGAAGTTATGGTTGAACAAATGATGCTGGAGATTTGGCAAGAAGAAAGAATGCCTAGGCTTGATGTTGGGGCCACAGCCTGGGGCAAGAGAAATTTCCAGAAAAGCAGCTGACAGAGCCTCTCGATATCTGTAGATGTGGCAGAGACATCTGAACCAAATGGCCATGAAGCTTGGTGAAGAGCCAGACTCAGTGAGGGTTGATTAATGGATCCATGTCAGCCTAGACTAGAGGGAAGTCTCCAGCAGTATGCCTTAGGGCTGTGTCCTGTCTAACATTTTTATTGACAACTGACCGAGGCAGCAGGCTCATCAAGTTTGCAGGTGATAGAGCTAGGAGGGGCAGTTAATACTTTGCATGAAAGAGTCAGGATTCAAAACGATTTCAACAGGCTGGAACACTGGGCTGGAACCAACAAGATTAAATTTAACAGGGATAAATGTAGAGTCCTGCACTTAGGTTAAAACAAAATCAATGACATAAGTACCGGGTGGGGGCAGGGGCCCAGCTTGACAGCAGTTCATGAAGAAAAGACCTGGGGGGTTTAGTTGACTGCAAGCTCAATATGAGTCAACTGTGTGATGTGACTGCTAAAACCCTGATCCAACCATGAATTGCACTAACCAAAACAGAGCAGCCAGATCAAGAGAGGTATTTACCCCACTGCTTTCCGAGGTGGTCAGGCTACCTCTGGACTACTGGGTCCAGTTCTGAGGTCCCTTTTATTTTAAAGGTCAGTGGCAAATGAGAGAATATTTTCAATAGGCAGCCAGCATGGCAATGGGCCTTAAGGTTACCAGAAACTTGCTAGAAATTCTGTGGTGCTGAGATTTCTGAAATGAAGGGTAGGCGTGTATAACCAACCCAGGCAAAGACAGTTGTATCTGGAGCACATTTCAGACATTTGGGGGAAATTACGGGGGTTAGCGTTCCCTCACTTCGTGTGGTGGGAGCCCAGAGGCATTGGCCTGTGAACATCTCTGACTTCCTGATGTCGGGGGATCAGGGATTAGTTAGAGGGGATTTAGGGCAGGGGTGGCTAGGAAAGGAGGCGATGAGGTGGGAGGGAACCTGGAAATTTGGACCTGAAGCATCTCTGCTGCGCTCTCTCCTGGGACATGCCGTCCCCGCTGCGGCCGCAGCGTGGCGCACGCGCTCCACGCAGGGCTCCTGAGCCAAAGGCGCAGCGGAGTGGGCGGCGAGGCGGCCACTGCGTTTCCAGCACTCCCCACTGCGGGGAGCCCGCGGGGCCCGCTCGGCTCAGACGCTGCCGGCCCAGGTCTCCGGAGGGGCAGGAAGACGGCTGTGGTGTGGAAAAAACTAGCCGGCGGCCCAGAGACATGTAGAACCCAGAGGTGGCTCCTGTTGGGGCCACGCATTCCGGTCTGAGCTGCTTCGCAGGTGGCCTCTTGTCTGCCCCAGCGCGGAGCCCTCAGGCAGGGGGCCGCTCTTCTGACAGGAGGGTCTCCGGGATCAAGATCTCCACTAATGTGGGGTTGTGGACGAGCCTGAATCCCCCGCCCCGTCCCTGTCACTGGCCTGTGTCTGTCACCAACTTAAATGTGTATGTCTTGGGTTCTCGGTTCAAAGAGATAACGCCTCCAGGAGTGGTGGGCGAGTCAGGCATCTAGGGCAATGATTCTGACGTGACAGGAGCTTGTTGGAAATGCAGACTTCAGGCCCCACCACCAGAAGTAGTTCTGGGGAGGGCCCAGGAATCTGTATTTTTAACCAGTTCCCCAGGCGATTCTGATGTCCGTGGTCCGCTGACTGCATTTTGAGAAACTGACCTAAGACATACAAAGCTACCTCCTTCGCGTTAGCTAGGGGACAGCATGGTGATCAGGGCTGGGCTGACGCGAGTACACAGGCTTGCTCCTCAGGTAGCTGCAGCCGAGATGGTGGGTCTGGAGCTGGAGACACGATATATAAGCTTTAAATGGATGTTTGAGAAGGGGGGATGAGCTGTGCTGAGGGCCGTTAAGGGGTGTGGGTGCAGGCACCGGGCAGGTGGTGCATAGTGGGGGTGTCAGCCCACTGGACTGCCAGTGTAAGGCGTCATTGAAGGGGGTGTGCTTGGCGTGCGCTGGGGGTTGAGGTGGGGAGAAGACCTGGAGGGACCGGGAATACATTGGTGTTTTCTTGGAGGGGTAGAGATGGAGAATTGTCACATCCTGATGGGGCTAAGAAGGTGGATAATGGAGCCTGCGATGCTCCATGAAGCCCCGTGGGGGCAGCCACGCTTTGTGATTTGTGGTGAGGCATTGAGCCTCCGCATAGGACTATTCTCTTTTTTGGAGTAAGAGGAGAGCAGATGCTCTTAAGAGTTTCTGGGGGAACGTTTCTGTCCCCTGAGGGTATAGGTGAAGTGTGTGTATGAAGGTGAGCTTATGCAAGCAGACTTTAAAAAGTCCCTTCCTGGATCTCCTGACAGACTTCAGGAGACGGAGTGGGTCTCCAGGACATCCCCCTCACCCCTGCCTCCACATACAGAATATCTTTTGACCTTCCTGCTTTCTCTTGGTGCTCAAGTCCTCAAAAGGGGGGCACTCCTGTCTGCAGCTCATAAGCATATGGATGTCTGCTAACTGAAGGCACCTTCAAGAAACTGAAGACTTTTTCAGAGGACCATTCTAGAAAGAATCCTCAAATTCCAAATCCTTGAATACTTGAGCTGGAAGAGAACTTTTACACATCATCTGATGCAGTCTCCCCCAGCCTGGTTGTCGGGAGTAGACACCGTGTGAAGGCCAGCCTTGTAAGCATCTGAGGATCCCAGAGCCTGGTGTGGGAGACAAGACTCACGCATTACCTAAAAGAGAGACAGGAAGAATCAAATAGTGGGCGTTAAGGTTCTGATGGGGAGCACCTCCCAGGTCACAGGGAGGTGGGTATCTATAAAGGAAGGCCCCCTAGAGGAGGGCAGCTAGAGTTGCACCTTCAAGTGGGTAAGATTTATTTTTTAGTTTTTTTCCCCCGATTATGGTTTTATGGAAAAAGAAGAAAACAAAAAATACTGGTACAACATGTTGGCCTACAGGGGAGCAAAGCTGCAGAGGCCTGAATTTACCTGCAGTTTGGAGGACAGTGAAGAGATTGAGAAGACAGCTTGATCAGAGGGCAGGTACTATTCATTGTTGGGGTAGAGTTAGAGAGAAGGGCAGAGGGGTCTGGCTACAACAGGAGATATGAGGGTAGAACCTGGAAGAAAGAAACTCAGGCTTCAGTTCAACTTAGTAGGGACAGTGAGGATTGGGCAGATGAGAGCACCGAAGGAGAAAAGGAAGAAAAAAGAGGGTTCAGGGGCAGGCATGAACATGCTGGAGAAGCGTTTCATTTACCAGGCAAGTAGGAGTGGGACCAACAGAGAGGAATGGGAGGAAGATGACAGGAGGAAGGAGAAAGGAGACAGGAGGGGTGGTCACCAGGGTTGACTCTGAGAGGAGTTTGAGTGCAGGAGATGGGGGTGAGCACCCAGTAAAGGTCATTAGAGTTGGTGATTAAGAGGTCAGCAGAATGGCAGGGGTTAGAGGCAGTTGATGAAGAGGAAATGGGGGCAGAGCAAGTGTAGACAGCTGTAGCTTATCCTTTGAGGATAAGGACTGGAGACAGGTTGGCATTTTGAAAAGGAAGCTGCAGCAAAGCTTAGTTAGCCAGGGGAGAGGAGCAAATTTGCAGACAGGACAGAGAAGAAGGAGCTATTGGTGAGGGCGAGATTGAAGCTACCAGAGAGAAAGCAGACATTTGACAAAGCCAGGTTCTAGAAGGGGAAGAAGAAACAGGAAACCAAGGCCTAGAAGAGAGAGGGAAGAAAGGATTGAAGTTGTGGGGCTCAAATTGGACCCAGGCTTTGATCTCCTAAAAGTAGTATTCAAGATTGAGGTTGGCTCCTTCAAGAAAGGGTGGCCAGGGTGAGGCTGGGCTGAAGGGATGTGGGGGACGGGGGGTGGAATTTAGAATTGCTGTTGTGAAGAATTTGGGAGTCAGAGGAGCAATGTCCGTGTCTGATGTGTTGCCTGGTAGGGCTGGGATGCGGTGGAGCTAGGCTGGCACTCTGCTCCTGGGAGCAGGAAAGAGCAAGCAGGTCGCAGCTGACCCGACAACAAACAGGCTCAGCAAGCACCGGGCTGAGGGGCCCAGGGGCCAGGATGTCATGAGGACAGTGAAGGGCCTCACTGGGGGAGGGGAGGGACAGATGCCAGAGCCCAGCTGGGAGGACCTGACAGGCCAGTGTGTGACCATGTAGTGTGAGGGTCAAGGGCCTGAGTTCAAATGTGGGGTGTTATCATTGGTATGTTAAGTGTCTGAGGTGGGCTCTACGTGGAGAGAACGGGAAGTGTAGAATGGGAGCACCTGCTCTGTGCCAAAGAGTGTTCTATATTCCTTTAATCCTCTCAAAATCCCCATGAACTAGGTGCTCTTTTACTATTTTACAAATGAAGAAATTGAGGTTCAGAGAGGGAAAGTAACTTGGCCAAGGTCACACAGCCAGTTGGTGACAGAGTTGGTATTTGAAAGGTTTTTTTGTGACTCCAAAGTCTGGCTTTCTGCTATGCCTTTTTATTAACTGTTTACTAGTCAGTGACCTTGGGCAAGTTACTTAATTTTCCCCTCAATTTTCTCTTCTTTTTCAGAGAAAATACTATCTCATAGGGTTGTAGGGAGAATTAAATGAATTAATGTATGTAGCGGACTTAAGACAGTGTCTAGGGCATAGCAAATGCTATTATTGTTATTGTAATTACTCCTTACAACCTTCAAACAGAAGCTAAGGATTTAGAAGCAGGTGAAGTCCTGGGGCATATTAATAATTTAGGAAGAGTCACATAAGGGGAGGTGAGAGAACAGCATCCAACCGGTGGTTCTCAACCAGGGACATTTTTGTTGTCACGGTGGCAGGAATCAAGAGTGTTCACAGTGGTCAGCTGTACTCCAGTTGGGAATGTGTAGGAGAAGCTCAGCTGGAAAAGATGCCTGGGATTGAACTCCTCAGCAAAGCAGCATTTCCAGTGATTGGAGGAGCCTGGAGGTCTGTGAGGGGCTGAGAAGAATCAGCCCCTGTTGGGGGCAAGGCTTCCTGGAGGGGAGGACGGGGTAAAACCACGGAGGAGTCTGGAAGGAACAGCAGAAACGGAGAGCCCTGGGGTGTGGATGAGGCCGTGCTGTATTCAGGAAGATCACTCCTGCAGCCAGGGAAGAGGTGGAGTTGGAGGGGAGAATGGGGGACCACAAGGGGTGGGCACAAACCCTGGCAGTAAAGGCACGGGGGCTGGTCTGGGGCTTGGGGTTGGAGTGTGCAGATGAGCAGATAAAAGGCAACACCAGGGGACATTTGAAGAAAAACTCCCAGTGTGGAGATGAATAAGTGGAGAGTGAGCTGGGCCAGCTCTAGCAGATGCATGACCTAGGAGGGAATTCTGGGGAGAGGTGGTTTGCGACTCAAGGTGATCACAGTGAATTTAAGGTGATGATGGGGAGTCTGGGAGGAGATGTCTGCTGAGGGGCTGGAGGTGCCGTTTGGAAGTCAGCACTGAAGTACCAATTTGGGAGTCATTATTCCACATCTATTGAGTACCCCTGACGCTCAATACACGTATAAAATAGGGCCCCTTTGAGGGTCACTCCTATGGGGTTGCTAGTTGAATTTGAAGTCCTGCTTGTAAATGAGTTCGTCCGAGGAGCGTGCGAAGAGGAAGGCGCTGAAAACCTGCAGCCTGAGCCTGGGCCCTTTCTGCACAGGGAGGAGGAGAGGGCAGGGAGCTTCCAGGAGGGTACCAGCGGTGGGTGCCGCAGGGAAGATAGCTGGCTGCTTCCAGAGCAGGTGACTTCAGGAGAGCAGCAAGGGAAGGAGGGTGGAGATGGCTGGGGGGCGGAGGAGTTTGGGGTTGCAGGAGAGCGCTGGAGCTGCGGTTCAGGGGTTGAAGAGGGTGTGTGTGGAAAGTGAGGGGGACACCGGGGGCCTACAGAGGGGAAGGGAGCAGGAGAGGAGGTTCTTCTCTGAACTAGGGGGATTGCAGGGAACCACCCCACCTTAGGTACTAGGATTTCTCTAGTCTCTATTCTTTGACCGCCCCCAACACACACACGCACAACCCCCATTTTGAGGCTACTTCCTCTGCCCCAGCCTCAAGGAATGAGAAGAAAAACAGATAGCCTGTGTCCTGTAGCCATCCTTGTTCATCTGGCTTCCCCATCGTGCCCTCCAGACTCCTCTGCCCTCAGCCTTCCCTTTGCAGAATGCAGTTCTGCCCCATTAAGGTGATTTGACTTAAGAGTTTTCCTGTTTGCCATCCTCAGTGCGTATGGGCTTTCAAGCCGCTGTGGGCCACCCTGCATATCCCCCACCTGTCTCTTCCACCCCATCGTCATCTCTGTCACTCCTATTCAGGCCTGGCTAGACTTTTTCTGGCTGTTGCTTTGATCACAGTCCCTTCTGAGATGTGGCGCCCCGACTCCCACCCCCACCGGTTCCCTGGTCTCTTTGAGTCTGTCACGGAGTTAGGAATCTGTATGGGATGTTGAAAACTCCTCTCTCCTCTAGGAATCCTCCTCCAATTGGGCTCATTCAGTTCTTATTGCTCCTTTCCTCACTTGAGTCTGCAGATGGGGGGTCCACTTAGATAACTTTGCAGATAAAAGGCAGCACATTCTCTGGTATCTGACTGTTTTGGAACCATTCTTGCCTCTATTGCATTATAATATTCTGGAAGGGAACTAGAGATCACCTAGTCCAGGAGTTTCAAAGGATATTTTTAACCTTAGGACCTTCAGTTCTGAATCCATAAACATACACATACACACACACACACACACACACACACGAAAGCAGAAACGCCATGGCTGAAACTTACCCTTGTTACAAACTTTGCCTGCAGCAGCAACAGATGCTCCTGAGAAACCCTAGAGCTCCACAGAGAACATTCTGACAGCCAATTCCTTCATTTATAGGTGAGAAAACAGACCCAGAGAGGGGAAGGGGCTCTCCTAAGGCCATACAACAAGAGCAAAAACTCAGAATTCCCTCACATTCCTCCAAATTCTTGTATTCTAGGACTTACTGACTTCTGGCTGAGCTCTCCCTCTAGTCCTCTAGTGGATTTTGTTTTGTTTTGAGACAGGGTCTCACTTTGTTGCCCAGGCTGGAGTGCAGTGGTGTGATCACGGCTTACTGCAGTTTTGAACTCTTGGGCTCGAGCTATCCTCCCACCTCAGCCTCCCAAGTAGCTGAGACTACAGGTGCATACCAACATGCCCAGATAATTTTTTTTTTTTTTTTTGAGACAGAGTCTCACTCTGTTGCCCAGGCTAGAGTGAGTGCTGTGGCGTGTCAGCCTAGCTCACAGCAACCTCAAACTCCTGAGCTCAAGCAATCCTTCTGCCTCAGCCTCCAGAGTAGCTGGGACTACAGGCATGCGCCACCATGCCCGGCTAATTTTTTCTATATATATTAGTTGGCCAATTAATTTCTTTCTATTTATAGTAGAGACGGGGTCTTGCTCTTGCTCAGGCTGGTTTTGAACTCCTGACCTGGAGCAATCCGCCCGCCTTGGCCCCCCAGAGTGCTAGGATTACAGGCGTGAGCCACTGCGCCTGGGCTAATTTTTTAAATTTTTGTAGAGATAGGGGTCTTGCTGTGTTGCTCAGGCTGGTCTCAAACTCCTGGATTCAAGGGATCCTCCCACCTCAGCCACCCTAAAGTGCTGGGATTATAAGTGTGACTCACCACACCAGCCTCTTGTTGTTTTTTAATGTAATTTGTGTTTGTCATTCATTCACACAGCAGATATTACTGAACACCTACTACATGTACAGTATACAGTAGGCCCTTGGAAGGACCAAGTTCAAGTCCTGGGATCCAATGGGAAGTTAAAGCAGTTACCACCTGTCCTCATAGGGCTTTCAGTCTAGTGGTGGGGACAATAGAACTACATCTGTGAGAAGTGCCATACAGGAGATATCAACAGTGTGGTAAGGAAGGCTTGTAAGTGGGGAATTTAACCTAGTTACAAAGTGACCTGGAGCTAGGAGCTGACAGTAAACTAGAATAGAGGAGACAGAATGTTCCAGCATATGCCAGCAGCAGCGTCTGCAAAACCCCTGTGGCAGAAGGGAGCGAGCTGGGGTGGCTGCAGCTGGGAACCACGGCCAGATGGGCAAGTAAGGGCACACATCAGCGGGGCTGTGCAGGCTGTTAAGGAGTGCTGGGGCTTTATACAAGGATTAGATTTGTATTTCACAAAGATGACTCCAGTTGCAAAGGGTAGCTAAATGCCGTGTCCCCAGCCCTGACAGAGCTGGGTTCCCTCCATTCCATTTCCCTCTTTGGATTCTGCTTGGGGCATTCTTAGCAGGGCTTGTTTCCACTTTTTGTCTCATATATATTTTGGCTGCAAGGGATATATGTGCATGTATCACGGTGTGTGAATGTGTTGCCACTGTATTGTTTATTCAATAAGTATTAAGTTATTAAGTGCCATTAGGAGCCACATACTGTTCCATTATCAGTATGGGCAACTAGCATCAGGGTAATTGTGTGTTCCTGTGTGTGACATTGGTATGTTATATCATTATGTGTGTGAATGTGTTGACCATGAGCTCTAAGTGACTGACCTGGTGGGTAGCTGGGTTTTTTGGTGTTTTTTTTTGTCCTCCTTCTTGGCAAGTAGCTGTGTTCTTGTATGGTTGTTGGTGTAAGTCTATTCTAGGTGTTATTATGTGTGACTGTCATTGTCAGTGTGGCGTGTAACACAATATGACAACATTGCGTGTAGCTGAGGGGTGGGTGGTTGCGTGTGTTGCTGTGCGATGTGCACGTGTGACTGTCGGTGTGTGGCATTTGTGCCCGACTGAGGGAGGCGTGGTTGGTGAGATGTGTCTGTGGGTGGTGTGGGAGAGCCTGTCTCTTGCTGTAAATCCAGAGGAGAAGAGTTTCCCCAAGCCTGTTGGCGGCGCTCTCCACAGCCCCAGGATGACTGATGTGGGGAGCAGAGCCTCAGCCTGGCGGCCCCAGCATGTTGGGGAGCAGGAGCCTCCCACTCTGCACCAGAGGGGAGAGGGGAGACAGGGCAACTGGGCAGGCCAGAGCTGGCCAGACAGGGCCACATTAATAAAGTGGGACCTGGGGGAGGGACGGCCAGGGTGGGCGGCTGTGGCAGGAGGCGGCAGAGATGAAAGTGGTCCGGCTGGCGGGCAGGCAGGTGGCCTCTCCCTGGCCCTGTCAGCACTTTTTAATGTCCCCTTGGTTAGAATGTGTGGGAGGAGTGGGGCGAGGGAAGCTGGAGCTCACCTTTCCCAGGCCCTGGAGGAGGGGGCTGGGTCAGCCACAAGAGGTGGGGTCTTTTTGGTGGGGTGGGAGGAATGCAGCTCATAGGTGTAACTGAGAAGAGCTGGCTCACACCCCTCCCGTCCTCACATTACCTTAGCTCAGTCTGTCCAAGGAGGCGGGGGTAGGGAAGCAATGGGAGAAATGGAAAAACAAAAAGGGAGATTGAAAGGGATGGCTGTGTGTATGCGTGTGTGTGCGTGTGTGCACGGGCATATACACGTGCAGGATACTGTCCAGGGCTGTGGGAATTTGAACCTGCATAAATAAATGCGTGCGAGGCGGAGTGCATAAGAACATGTGAGCAAGACCATGTGTGTTTGTGTTTGGCTCTCTGTGTGTGGGAATTTAAATTTTAGAACAGGGTTGGGTCCTGACTTGGCCTGTTGCTCATGGATGGCTTTGGGCAGGTCATTTAACCTCTCTGAGCTTCGTTGCTTCTATCTGTCTCACAGGATGACAGTGAGGCATAAGTAGTTGGAGTGACCAACTCTAAGTCTGTAATTGTGCAGACAACTGCACGATAATGGCATGTGGTCTGTGTTGGGTGACAGTGTGGGTATGTCCAGGGGCCTGACGGTCTTCGTGGGTCAGTCACAGTGGGTGTCTGGGCAAGAGAACAAGATGTTAGTGTGAGCTCTATCTGGGGTGAGTTGTGAGTGCACAGGTGTGTAGATGTGTATTTGGTAGTTGTATTGAAGTATATGAACATACTGGTTACTGGTATAGCTCTCGGGGTGGTGAGTGTCTTTGTGTGCTTGTGAATGTGCGTGTCCTTATCATTGTGTGTATCTGTTTGCACTAGAGCCCTTTAAGTCTCTCCGAGCACGTCTGAGTTGTTCTGGCGCCTGAGATGGAGTGTGTGTTGGCTGTGCGGGGGATGCGTGGGCACCGGTTGGTGTGTCTTTGTGCCTTGCGTGTGTCTCTCTGGCTGTGTGTCCCAACGCGATTGTGGCTGAACGTGCCTTTGTCTTGGTCGTGTGAGTGTGATGGCGGTGTGTGGTGGCTTGGTGTGGCTGCGTGTGACTGTGTGTGTGTGTGTGCGCGCGAGTGTGTGTTTGGTGAGCGGCTCTGCTGCCTTAAGCACCTTTCGAATACATTGGCCACAGCTCATTGAATCCTTTAACAATCTGACTCTGCTCTTCCTTCCCCGTTTTTTCTAATTCAGTTCCTCTTATTACAAAAATAAAAAATAAAGCGCTGCCCCTTTCCAGTGGCTGGCCCTGCGGAGCCCCCGCCTCGGGACCAGCCTCGTTTCACTCCATTTCGGAGAAAACGGGAAGTCGGTAATTTTAAAAAATATTTTCTACTTTATTTGGGATTTAATGTTCTTACAGAATCCTGCTGCCTCCCTCTGCCCCCCATCCACCCCCAGCCCTGCATGCAAGAGGTGTAATGGCCCGTTCAGCATATTAGGGGAGCCAAACGCGTGCGTGTGCGTGCACACTTGGATAAAAACACACAGAGACCCACAGCAGACACACATGCAAATACTCAGCGGCTTAAACGCAGACTCAGACATGGACTCAAGCACTCTACCCTTGTCCCAAAACACCACACAAAGGCAGAGACCCATTCCCAGGTACACAGCCACACTCTGAAGGGAAACTGAAGTGGGAGCACTGTCAGGGGAGACCTGGAGATGAGAAGGAGGCATCATTCAGAGATAGGAGGAAAGTGAGAGACACATTCACAGCGAGATACACTGGAAGCAACTTGTGTGCCATGACGGAGCGTGAGTAGAGCAGCCCAAGGGAACAAGAGAGTGTTTGATCATCCCTGGGCTAGGTGTCGCCCCTTTTTGTAGAAAGAAACACTTCGTAGTCAAGAAATGATTACTCAAGGTCATGCAGGGAGTTGAGACTGGATGTGGGAACAGAAATCAAGAATCCTGTGTCCTGCTATCAGGACCCCAGGGCAGTAAACCAAGTGTGTGTCTGTGTATATGTGTGTGTGTGTGTGTGTGTGTAAGATGTGCTGTTGACCAACACTAACTTAAGTGTGAGCCACATAATAGTATCAACAAATGTTTGCAGAGGCTGGCAGTGTCTCATATGGCTGTGCATGTCTGCAGGAGTGTTTTTGAGAACCTGCGTGTGCACGCACATGGGGACATCATAGTGTATATGTATAGAGAGAGGGAGAGGGAGTATGTGAGTCTATGCAGATATGTGTGGACATGTCTATGCATTGACTGTAAGGCCCATGGAGGCGGGAACCATGTCTGTCCTGTTCACCTCTGTATCCCCATCATCTAACAAAGGGCTTGGATAGTAGAGACTCAATAAATATATATTCGAGAATAAATGAATGCATGAACGGACTCCCTCTGGGATCTCAGCTATGGGAGGGCCTGGCCACCACTGGGAGAGACCATGAGCAGCCCAGCTTCTGGGCAGGAACTGGGAAGAGGGGAGATGGTGCGCCATGTGCCGGGGTGGTAACTAGCCGTCTTGTCCTGCCGCCATCTCTCTTGCTGTGAGGGGCCCTGTGGTCTGTGTTTTATCTAAGGTAATGAGTTTCATGAGTTATTTCAGACTATTCTGGGGCGGGGGGGGGGGGGGACAAAAGAGCTGTCCCTTTGTTAAACATGAGACAAATAAGGAAGCAAAGGGCAGTAGTGGACAGACACTCAAGACCAATGCACATACTGACTAAACATACAAACTGATGTACAGATTTATTTCCAGACAGACCAAAAGACAAATAGAGACACAGACAAATAGGTATATGGATAGACACACAGACTGACATGAATCAGCAGGCAGGCAGGCAGTCCTGCCGAATGACTGACAGATAGACCAACAGACAGGCAGACCAATCGATAGGCAGATGGATAGCTGATTGCACAGAAAAGATGGATGTGTGGCTCAGTATATGTAATGGAGCAGGCTTTATCAGTGGCTTCCTCAACAGCCATGCCTCACATTCCATCCTTCTTCTTTGCTAATGGAATTCACTTTTTCAAAATTTATTTTTAATTAAAAAAATTTTTTTTAGAGATGGGATCTCACCCTGTCAACCAAGCTGGAGTGCAGTGGCATGTTCATAGCTCACTGGAGCCTCAAACTGGGCTCAAGCAATCCTCTTGCCTCAGCTTCCATAGTAATTGGGACTACAGGTGTGTGCCACTGGCGCCCAGCAGGAACCCACTTTTGTTGGGTGTTTGAAGTCCAGATGCTTTGGGGAAAGTTGAATCTCTCCCTTGCCCAAGAGGTGAATCTTTTTTTTTTTTTTTTTTGAGACAAAGGACAAAGTCCTGCTCTGTTGCCCCAGCTAGAGTGCAGTTGGCATCATTATAGCGCACAGCAACCTCAAACTCCTAGGCTTAAGCGATCCTCTTGCCTCAACCTCCCTAGTAGCTGGGACTACAGGCATGCACCACCATGCCTGGCTATATTTTTTCATTTGGTAGAGATAGGGTCTCACTCTTGCTCAGGCTGGTTTCGAATTCCTGACCTCAAGCAGTCCTCCCACCTCAGCCTCCCAGAGACTCATTACAGGTGTGAGCCACCACACCTGGTGAATCTTAAATGGTCAAATGATAAAATTCTGACTATTGAAATGTGGGAGGTAGCCTGTTAATGAGCCTTTTGGGAAATTTTACCTCAGTGGTGCCCTTTCTCTCCTTCTGGATTTTGGACTTTGCTATGTGAAGATGTAATGTATTGGGTGGCTGCAGCCTTTTTAACACCCTGATATTCAGCCTGAGTTCAAAAGTTGACATGTCAAGGATGACAGAGGAGAGATGTGAGAAGAACCTAGATGCTGCTGATGCTACTTGACCACAGTAATCAGAGAGAAACAGATAAACTGAGGAGCTGACAGTTGGAAAGACGATCAGACTCAGAGACCCTGATGTGTATGTTTTCGCCTATTAAATACTTGCTTCTATTGACGATGTGATTGGTAAAAATATTCTCTATGTCTCTCTGTCTCTCCCTCCCTCCCTTCTCTCTCTTCCCCTTTCTCTTCCTTTCCCCCTCTCTTCCCCTTCTCCCTCTGCCCTGCTTTCTCTTTCTGCCCCCCCATCTCCACCTGCTTCTAAGAGTCCCCATACCCACAGCTCAGCTCTGCCTCCATAATAAGCCATGTCATTTGTGTGCCAGAGGCTGCTTCTAAGAAGGAGCTGGATTGGGATAGCGAGGTGCATGGGAACCCTGAGAAGGCAGAGACCTCCTTCCACCCCAACCCCACTCCTGTCAACCCTAAACAGTCTCTCCCCCAAACCCAGCAACTAACTCCTGACACTGCCCCCCACCCTCCAGCTGCCTTCCTGCCAAGATTCCAAGACCCTGGGAATCTTGAAGTAAGTCATTCCCTGAGACCTGTTTACTATCCAGGCTTGAGGGAAAGGCGCAGATTCAGGACTTGCTTTTTTTGTTGTGGGGCATAGAAACAGTGACAAATGTAAGTAGCAGCAAGGGAAGAGAGGTCCACCAAGCTCCCCCACCCAAAACTTGGTCCTCCCCATTTTTGTGTCGATCTCAGTTTTTGTCCACTTTTTGCACCTCCTCTGAGTTTCTTCAATGCAGCAAATAAATAGGAGCTCCCAGTACATACAAGGTCCTGCCTGGTGCATAGGACACAACTGGGAAATAAGTCCCTCTGTAGACTACCTTGGAGTAAATAAATAAATATTAAAAAATAAAAGAAAGAAACAAGTCCCTCTTTTGGAGTTATTTTTTCTTCTTCCCTTTATATGTACCTCTCTTCAGGTGTCTGTCTTTCTCTTAGTCAAATGATCAAGAACTATTCATCAGGTAGCCACTGTATGTTTGCATTTGGGCTCGCTTTCCTTCTCTAACTCTGCCCTCTCCCCACACCATCGGCACTACCTGCCCACACTTTCAGCGTCCAGCTCCCACTTACACTGCGGCAAGATGATTAGAGTCACGTACAGTAGAAACTTTCCAAGAACAGAGAACCCTGAGGGACTAATAACTCTGGTGGTTCACTTCTTCTCCAGGATAACCAGTTTGTCAGGGGACAGGGGAATGCAGGAGATGACTTCACAAGGATACAGGTAAAGGGTAACCTCCAAAGTGTTCCTCCTGGCTGTTAGAGCCTCCCTTACCCATCTTTGCCCCTCAACTCTAGCTGCTGATTATTCTTTCTGAAGCATTAGTCCAAGCCAGTGTCCCGCTGACAAATATGATTCAGTGTGGCATTCAGAGCTCTGCACAAAATGGCCTCAACTCACCCCTTCCAACTCCCCCACTCCCACCCACCGCAAGCCCTTCAGGCCTGGTTACCTTCCCTAACAGTTTCCTGCTTCTCCACTAACCACGTTTCATGTCTTTTGAGGCCACACTTAGAAGTTACTTGTCCAAGAAGCCTTCCCTGATGCCCCTAAAAGAGCTCAGAACCACAGGCACCAAACATACCCTATATACGTGTACACTGACCTGCCAACCAAGAATGTTGACATCACACCAAGAAGTCCTATGGCCATATCTTGTGCTTTCCACCCTGCTCTGGTCAGACTCCAGGCTCCTCCAGGCTCGTGGACAGCTCACCCCCAATACTCTTTTGTATTCTGGTTTCCACACTCTCTGGGGCCCCAAGCAGGCCCTGGTGTGTCCTTTGGTCCTGGTGTGTCTGCTCTCTCAACCTTCTCATTACCTGCCTACACAGTGACATCTTCCTCCCCTCCTCTGCCCTTCCTCTTCCTCTCCCTTACCTCCTTCTCCTCCCCTTCCTCAATATCAACAAGCTTCCTTGAGAGCCTACTCTGCCCCTACCACACCCAGAGCACAGACTCTGGAGCCAGACTGCCCAGGCTCTAATTCTTGCTCCACCTCTTCCTAGCAGTCGGGAAAAGTACTTAAAGTACTTTCTCATCTGTGAAATGAAGTTAATACTAGTACGTAGCTTGCAGGATTGTTGAGAGTATTGAGTTAGTATAAGTAGGGTGCTTCGAACAATCACTGGCATAAAGTCCATACTGTAAAAGTGAGAGTGACTGTTCTATTCTTCTGGTCTGGGATAAAGGATTCTCAAGTTTAGAGGAAGAGAGCTATCAGGTACTGAGTGGCCCCTATGTCGAGGGTCTTATATATGGTGTCTTAATTAAAAACAACACTTGTGAGAAGAGGTTGTCACCCCATCTCTTCCACAGTCAGGGAAAGGAAGGCTTCAGGTATGAAGTGACTCTCCTATGGTCTCATAGCCATTAAGTGGAAGATCCAGGAATTTAACTCAAATTCATTCGATTCCAAAACTGTACCTTTCCCAAGACACAATGATGTTTCTTTGATTTGAGGATTGGAGGTTAGGATTTGGAGATTGCAATGCAAGGATGTGAGGTCTGAGAGTGCTTGTGCTTTGGGTATCCGTATTATCTCAGCTGAAGGCAGGTTCAGTGTGAGGAACTTGTTTTCAGAGTGGTCACAGAGTGTGGACAGGGTGTTGAAGCCTCACTGCCATACATCCCTACTTTCTGAAATCAATGTTCTATCTAGCCTCACAGTCTGGTTTGGAGGTTACTGGGGGTGGGGGTCAGATGAGTACTGGAGAACAAAAAGAGTCACCAAATTGATGACTCACCTGGGGTTGGGAAGTCCAGGGCCACCTGTAGATGAATTATCTGGTTAGGAAGCCATGACCAGGTGGATCAATGGAGACAGAGGTTTTTTCGTTTATTGCCTCACATTGAAAGAGCTGCACCCCTGGGCTGGGGATCAAGGAGACTGCTGTCTTTTGTCCAGTTGTGCCCCAGCCCTGGATCACTGATTCCTCAGGGAACTCAGAGCCTACTTGGGGATACATCAGCACTGGGGACTTCCCTAGGAAGCAGATTTGGAGATAGAGATGAATGTGCAGGGAGCTCTTGGGATCAAAACTTGTGGAAGGGAGAGGAAGTAATTGGGATTGGGCCAAGGCCTACCCTTTGGGGCACTCTGGAACTGTAATGGCCTGTCAACTTTTTCTCAAGTTGTGGCCAGAGGACTCAGCTTTTATACTCCCACGGTGATGACCTGTGGGATGTGAGTAGCCCCAGGAGAAGCTGATGGCTGAGAGCTGTCTGCTATCACCCCCAGCACCTGGGGATAAGTCCTTCATTGATGGGACTCTGGGTGGCACATTATAGCATCCGCCACAAGTAACTACCCAAACTGGGGAGGACAGAGCAGTCAAAGAAAGGTTCAAGTATGAGACAATGCCTGGGCTGGGTTTAGAAGGATGAATAGGGGTTATACAGGCAAAAAACTGTCAGGGGTGGGGCCACATACAGGGAAAGGGACGTTTCTGGCAGAAGAAACAGGATGTACAAAAACCCAGAGGCAAAGATGACACAGGAGAGGAAGGCAGGGCCTGAAGTTCTGCTCTGCCACACTAAAGAATTTGAGTCTTTGTATTAAGGGGATGGGGAGCCCATAAAGGATTTTAGGACAATGTATTTCATAATTAAGGTTTGCATTTTAGAATAATCCTGACACTGCCACTTATTTGCTAACTGTGTTGCTAACAAATTACTTAACCCCTCTGTACCTTGATTTCCTTATCTGTAAAGTGGGAATAATAACAGTGCCTGCTGCATAGGGCTGTTGTAAGAATGAAATGAGATAGTATAGGTCAGGCTGGCATGCGCGGTAAGCCCTCAGGGAAGATTAGCTACTGTTATTTGCAATTACAGGCTGGATCAGGGTGGGAGGAAGCCAGTGGAAGGGGCAGTTAGGGGGCTTACAGCGGGGAGGAGATGACGAGGGCCGGTTTAAAAGCTTTTATGAGGTAAAACTCATAGGACTTAGTGATTGCTCGGGTGAAAAAGGTGACAAAAAAGATGGCATTCATATGACCCCCAGATTTCTGGTTTGGGTGACTTCTGGTGGGCATACACAGATTCGAGTCAGGGGGAAGTGGTTAATTCTTTGGGAATGAGTTGAAATTGAGATTCTTGAGGAACATGCAGCTGGAGATGCCAGTCTGTTGTTCTGAGCTGAGCTCTGAGAGAGGTCTGAAGGAAAAAAATAGTGCCAAGGTGGCCAGGAGTGCTCTGGGTCTGGCGGAGGTCCTGGGCAAGTGTGTGGGAAGGAAGAGTTATGGGCAGCCAATGGAGCTGTGGCAAACGCTGTCCTTAAAGGGGTGTGTAAGGGAGAGAAAAGAGACCCCAGGGAAGAGGGGAACAAGGAGATGCTGCTGGTGTGAAACTCAAGGGAAGGAGGAGACCCAAAGAGGCACTAGCCAGCCCAGCTCGGTACTACAGAGAGCAAGAAAAATAAAGGTGGCAGAGTCTGCCGAAGAAGGCAAGAGGTTCCTGGTGGTTGACTTTGAATGAGCACCTCATCGAAGTAGTCGGTGGAAAGCAGGCTATGATGATTTGAAGAATGAAGATGGGCTGAAGGTTGCCCATCCCTGAATGAACAGACACGTGGAGAGAGACATTCCCAGGAGACAATGCTGGGACCAGTCTGAGTGCCATCTTCCCAAATCACCTTTGCTTTTACTCCTTCTCCTGTTTCTGGCCATAGACTGCCTTGTGTCTATCATAGTCACTTCTGTGTCTCTGCCCTACCCCCTTTACCAGTCTGTAAGCAACTTCAAGGTAGGATCCTCATCCCCATTTGGGTCCATTTCTATGCCAGGAATGGTGCTGACTGGACCCGCAGGTGACCAGCCATTGCTTGTGGAGTGAATGAATGATCCGAATTGAGACCATGGAGCAAGTTTCCTGGTTTGCAGACTGGTCAGTCAGCAGAGAGGTAATGAAACTATGTTCTGGAGAAAGATGTGTAATAGGAGGAGGGATGGCTGAGAATATGGGAAGTGTGAATCAAGAAACTTAGAGAAAAATAAATACAACTGGCCTCTGAGCAGAATTCTTAACCTTTTTAGATGCTGGATCCCTTGGAGAGGCCAATCTAATGAACACTTGCTCCAGGAAAAAAAAACACGGTCTTACCCGCATGCATGCGATTTCATGGGCTTCTCAGAACCCCCGAGGCCCATCCATGGACCTGCCCAGTGGTTCATGGACTCCAAGAGTGTGCTTCTAACCGTGGAGTATTTACCAGTCCTGTGACCTCAGGTACATCACTTACACCCTCTGGGCCTCAAGTTCTTTATCTGTAAAGTGAGGCATCACGAGGTGAAGGTGGAGAGCATAAAGAAACTAACAACTTTGCCTGTCATCTGTGCAGTATTTTTTTTTTTTTTTTGAGACAGAGTCTCGCTTTGTTGTCCAGGCTAGAGTGAGTGCCGTGGCGTCAGCCTAGCTCACAGCAACCTCAAACTCCTGGGCTCCAGTGATCCTTCTGCCTCAGCCTCCCGAGTAGCTGGGACTACAGGCATGCGCCACTATGCCCGGCTAATTTTTTTATATATATATCAGTTGGCCAATTAATTTCTTTCTATTTATAGTAGAAACGGGGTCTCGCTCTTGCTCAGGCTGGTTTTGAACTCCTGACCTTGAGCAATCCGCCCGCCTCGGCCTCCCAAGAGCTAGGATTACAGGCGTGAGCCACAGCGCCCGGCCTCTGTGCAGTATTTTACATACCATAAAGGTTCTACCCTGTTAGTGGGTAGACTTTATCCCCATTGGAAAGTAGGGAAAGGGAGACTCAGTTCAAGAAACTTGACCAAGTGTACACATGAGTAAGTGAAAGGGCAAGATTCCACCCAGATCTCCCTGAATCCAAATCTTGGGAAGCTTTCCTGTGGACTGTGCCACCTACTGGGTATGACATTTTCCATGTCTGTCTGCCCACCCTGGCATGGCTAATGCACTGGTCGTGGACACGGAAACTATTTGGAGAATGGAAAGCACTTATGCAAATAGAAGGTACCACATTGATACCATCATTATTGATCACTTTATATCTTCAAATCCCTTCCTTGGGATCTGTTACATTCCTTCCCCTAACCTCAGGCTGCTCTTACTTTATTTCTGTCACCTGTTCCTCTTGTTCCTCTCATCTCCTGAGAGTAGGTTTTCTCTAATGCTTTTCTCTAAGTCCCCACCTCTTGCTTTCTGTTTTTTACTCTCTAAATGCCCTATTCCTACAACTTCAACCTTTGATTTCCAAGCAGGTGACTCTCAAATCTGTACTCTGGTGCAGAGCCTAATTTCAACAACCTGCTGGGAGTTTAGCACCTAAGTCAGTGGTTCTCAGGCTTTTTTGTACGTCACAATCACCTGGAGTGTTCATCAAAACCCAGATTGCTGGAGGCCACTCCTAGAGTTTCTGATTCAATAGGCCTGGGATGGGTCCAAAGAATATTTTTATAGTATTATTAAGACATAATTGACATATAATAAGCTGCACATCTATAAAATAAGCAATTTAATAAGTATTGACATAAATGCACCCATGAAACCACCACCACAATAAAGATTATGAACATTTCAACCACACTCCAAAATCTTCTTGTTCCCCTTTATAAGCTCTTCTTTCCTCTACTCAACATCCAACCCCATCCCCAGGCAACCTGTTTCTGTCACTGTAGTTTGCATTTTCTAGAATCTTATGTAAATGGAATCATATAATAAGTACTATTTATTGTTTCTGGCTTATTTCAGTCAGTACAGTTATTTTGAGATTCATCGATGTTGCATGTATCAATAGCTCACTCTTTTTAATTACTGAATAGTAATCTACTGTATGAATATACAACAATTTGTTTCCCTGTTCACCTTTGATGGACATTTAGTTGTTTCTAGTTTGAGGCTATTATAAATAAAGCTGCTAAGAAAATTTGTGTAAAAATCTTTGTACTTTTATTTTTCTCGGGAGGGGAATAGTTGGGTCTATGGTAAATGTGTGCTTAACTTTATGAGGAATTGCCAGAATATTTTCCAAATTGTGCCATTTTACACACCCACGAGCAATGTATGAAATTTTAATTGTTCCACATTCTTGCCATCATTTAGTATGGCCCATCTTCTTAATTTTAGCCATTCTAGTGGGGATGTAGTGGTATATCATTGTGGTTTTACTTTGCATTTTCTTAATGACTGGTGATGTTCAATAGCTTCTCAGGTGCTTATTTGTCATCCATTTATCTTCTTGGGTTAATAGTTCATATTTTTGCGTATTTTAAAAATTGGATTGTCGTTCTTACTATTCCCATGTGTCCATTACATATTCTAGAACACAAATGTTTTGTTTGATACATATTTTGCAAATAATTTCTCCCTGTATGTGACTTACCTTTTTATTTTTTTAAAACAATGTTTTTTGAAGAGCATTTTTAATTTGATTAAGTCCAATATATTGATTTTTTAATAGTTCATGCTTTTTGGGTCATATTTAAGAAATCTTTGCCAAACGTAAGTCGTTAAGATTTTCTTCTATGTTCTCTTACAGAAGTTTTATTGTTTTAGCTCTTATGTTAGGTCTAGGAAACTTTTCAGGTTGATTTTTATTAATGGTGTGAGGTAAGGGTTGAGGTATGTTTGTTTGCATATATCTATCCAATTGTTCCAACATCATTTGTGGAAAAGATTATCATTTCCTCAGTGAATTGCTTTGACACTTTCGCCAAGAATCAATTGACATTTATGTGTGGGTCTATTTCTAGACTCTGTATTCTACTCCATTGATGTGTTTGTCTATCTTTATACCGATACCATATTGCATTGCTGTGTCTTTATAAGTGTTGAAATCAGGCATCATAAGCTTTCTAACTTTGTTACTTTTCAAGGTTGTTTTGGCCATTCAAGAACTTTTCTTTTTTTAGAGACAGGATCTCCCTCTGTTGCTCAGGCTGGAGTACAGCAGCACAATCAAAGTTCACTGCAGCCTCCAACTTTTATACTTGAACAATCCTCCCACCTCACACTCACAAGTAAATGGGACTACAAGTGCATGCCACCATGCCCAGATAGTTTTTAAAATTTTTTTGTAGAGATGAGAGTCTCACTATGTTGCCCAGGCTGGTCTTGAACCCTTGACCTCAAGCAATTGTCCCACTTTAGCCTCCCAAAGTGCTAAGATTACATATGTGAGCCACTGAGCCCTGTTTTTATTTTAGGACTTTTGCATTTCCATATGCTTTTTAGAATTCATTTGTCAATTTATACATGTGAAACCCTGCTGAGATTTTGAGAATGCATTGACTCTCTAGATCAACTTGGAGATTATTGCCATCTTGACAATATTGAGTCTTCTAATGTATGAACATAACATTTATTTATTTGGGCCTTCTTTAATTTCTTTTAACAATGTTTTATGGTTTTTAGGGTATTGGTTTTATACATCTTTGTTCAAATTAATCCCTAATATTTAATATTTTTGATGCTGTTATAAATGGTATGTTTTTTAAATTTCTATTTAAAATTCTATTGTTTATTGCTAATATATAGATATACAATCTGTATTTGTAAAAACACAGATTGCTGGGCCCTAAATCATTTCTGATTCAGTAGGATTGGTATGTAGTCCACGAATTTGCATTTTTAACAAGTTCCTAGGAGACGTTGATGCTGTTTGGGGACCACACTTTAAGAACTATTGCCATAAGCATTCTGCCTGAACCTCTTATTCCAAACCAAGCTCATTGCCTATCTCCAAATAAGTTCTTCTTGTGATTTTCCTCTTTCCATAAATGGCTTCATCATTCAATTCCATGTGCATTGGTCAATTATCTGAAGTTTCCCATTGAAAAATCAACCTGTGATTTACTTTAACACCCTCACATCCTAATAACACACTCCTGAAACATGTCTCCCCTCTGTCCTCTTCACATCCTATTGCCATATCTTTATTTCTTCCCTCCTTGGCCGGTGAAATTGCCCTAACTGGTCTCTTTGCCTCTAATCTCTTTCTACTGCAATCTCTTTTCCACACTCCCAGACTAGTCCTTCTAGTTAACAATTTGGATTGTGTCTGTCTTCTGCTAAATAACCTACCACAGGGCTCTCACTGCCTACTGAGTTAAATCTGCACTCCTTACTCTGACGTTACAGGGACTTCCAGTTGCCTATTTAGTATCCATTCTCCCTTTCATCTTTGGTAATAGAACTCTTATCTTATCCAGGGGAGCAATATGCCCAGGTTTTTAAAAACTATATTTCTCAGTATCCTTTGCAGATAACTGCCCATGATTAAGTTCCAGCCAATAGGATATAAATATGAGTTGTTCGGTGCCTCTTCCTAGAGGATTCCATAAACGTTCCATAGATGGCAGATAGTTGGACAGATTGCCTGTCTTCCCTTCCTTCTTCCTCCGTGCTTGGTATGCTGGAGAACTTCCAGTTGGCATCTTGGACTACAAGACAACCTTAAAGATAGAAGCACTTGTTGAGGATAGAAGCATCCTGAGGTCCCTGGTCACATTAGAGGTGCCATACCAATCCCAGATTATCACACTCTAAATTTATTTTACTTAGAGAAAATTAAACCCTGTGTGTCTCACTACTGTAATTTGATTGCTTGTAGTCAAACCTAATCCTAACTGACATACCTAATATTCAAACAATCTCCTCTCATTCTACCCTCTAAAAATACACTATGTTCAACCAAACTGCACTATTTTTTGTTTTCTAAGGACAACTTGTACTTTTCTGTCTCTATTATTTTGCTCCTCTCCTGTCCTTTCTCCACATCTACCTATTGAAGTGAAACTCAGATGCCGTATCCTCCACGAATCCTTTCCTGATTCTTCTATTCAAATGTGATTTCACCCCTTTCTAAACTTAGAGTATTTTGATTGTACCCTTCTTGACACTTAGAGTCTGCCCAAATTGTCATGACTTAGATACCTATCCTGCTAGGTTACGAGCTCCCTTGTGGTGTCAAGCACAGGGTTAGTGTTCAACAGGATTTTATGAAGTAATGCGTGAATAAATAAAGGAATGAATAAATGAAAATATTGAACATTCTGTTGCCCCTCATCCTGTTCATCCAACCTCCCAATTCCTCAAAGAGGTAGCATGAGGTGGAAACATTTTCCACAATTGACTGGGGAGAAGAGACAGGCAGTAGGTGCAAAGTAAGCCAAAATTAGCCTCTGTCTAGAAAGGACAAAGCTAAGGGAGAATCATTACACTTGTCCCAGCCTCCCTTTTAAGAACAACAACAACAACTGCTACTTTTTACTAAGGACTTGCTATGTGCTGGCATCATGCAAAGTGATTTATATGTACTATTTCATTTTTTTTTATTTTTAATTTTTTATTATATATATTTTTTCTATTTAACTCTCTACAGAGCCTGTATTCCAGTATGCACCATTTCATTTAATTTACAGCCTATGAGATTGGACTAATCTTTTCTCTGTTTTATAAGTGAGTAGAATGAGATTCAGAGGGGTTAACTAACTTATTCAGGGTCACCAAGCTTGGAAGTAGCACAGCTGGAATTGGGACTCATTCCTATCTGATTCTAAGCCATGCTTCTAATCGTATGTCAAGCTATGTGAGACATGGTTGTCTGTCCCACCAAATGGTAAGATCCTGTCATATAGAAGCCATGGTCTGTTTATTTCTGCTTACCCTGCAGAGCCTGCACAGTGCCTGTTAGGTCCTGAAGCCTCAGCAGAACGACTGGCTTCAAAATGAACAAAAAGAGGCTTCCCACCCAAGGAAGATGGAGTAGGCATACTTTTCTCTAGTCTTTCCAATAAGTGCAACTAAAAACCATGGACGTTATATATAAAGCAAACATGAGAAGTCTCTGAAATGTGAAGAGGAAAGAGGAAAGAATCAGTAAATGGGAAGATAGAACAATAGAAATTACCCAATCTGGACTAAAAAGAGAAAAAACACTGAAAATAGACTATGGGACTGTAATAAAAGATCTAACATTTGTGTCACTGGAGTTCCAGAAGGAAAGGAGAAAGACAGCAGGGCTGGAAAAGTACTCAAAGAAAGAATGGCAAAAACTCCCCAAATTTGGTAAAAGATATAAACCTACAAATTCAAGAAGTTAAGTAGACCCAAAACCAGATAAACTCAAATCCACACCAAGAACACAATCAAACTTCTGAACAATGAAGGTAAAGAAAAACTCTTGCAAGCAGTGAGAGAGAAATGACACCTTAACTGTAGGGGAAAAACAGTTTGAATGACAGCGGATTTCTCCTCCGAAACCATAGAGGACAGAAGGAAGTGGTGCACATTTTTCTGAAAGAAAAGAACTGTCAACCCAAAATATTCAGTGAAAATATATTTTAGAAATGAAGGAGTTAGAGCCCGTTTAGAAGATAGTTTGGCAGTTTCTTACAAAACTGAGCACGCTGTTGCCATACGATCCAGCAATCACATTCCTTGCTGTTTACCCAAAAGTGTTGAAAACTTAGTCCACACAAAAACCTGCATCAAATGTTTATAGCAGCTTTATTCATAGTTGCTAAAACTTGGAAGTAAATAAGATATCTTTCAGTAGGTGAATCAATAAACTGCAGTACATCTAGACAATGGAATATTATTCAGCACTAAAAAGAAATAAGCACTTTATCCAATGAAAATATATGAAGAACACTTAAACATATATTACTAAGTGAAAGAAGTCAGTCTGAAAAAGCTATACTATAAAATTTATATGGCATTCTGGAAAAGATAAATCTGTAGAGAGTGTAAAAAGATTATTGGTTACTATAATTGGTCAGGGTATAACACAGGATTTTTAGGACAGTGAAGATACTTTATATGATACTATAATAGTAGATCCCTGTCATTGTACATTTGTTTCAACCTATAGGATACACAACACTGAAAGTGAACCCTAATGTAAATGGAGTGTGGTAATAATGATGTGTCAATGTAAGTTCACCAATTAGAAAGAGGGAAAACTAGGAGAATTTATCACTAGTAGACTTACCCTAAAACAGTGGCTAAAGGAACTTCTCTAAATAGGAAGGAAATGATTTTTTAATAAAAGGAAACTTGGAACATCAGAAAGGAAGAAAGAACACAGCAAACAAAAATATGGCAAATACAATAAATTTTCCTTCTCTTACATTTTCTAAATTGTGTTTGATTGTTAAAACAAAAATTATAACACTGATGTATGTAGAAGCAACATTTAAGATGGTTATATTATAAATGGGTAAAGATAAAGGGATGTCAAGGAAGATAAAGTTTCTTTTTTTATCTTTGAGACAGGGTCTCACTCTGTTGCCCAAGCTAGAGTGTAGTAGTGTCATCATAGCTCACTGCAGCCTTGAATTCCTGGGGTCAAGCAATTCTCCTGTCTCAGCTGCTCCTGAGTAGCTGGGACTACAGGCATATGCATGCCACCATGTGCAGCTAATTTTTTTTTTAAACTTTTTGTAGAGATTCATTCTACTCTATTAATAGACTGAAGAAGAATCACACGATCATATCAGTTGTTGCAAAAAAATTTTGACAAAATTCAACTGGAACTTCTAAGCCAGTTCCATAATGCAAGAAAAGGAAATAAAGAGCATACAGATCAGAAAAGAGGACATTATTTTTCTACTTAGAAAATCCCAAAAAATCTACAAAAAAAGGGCCTAGAACTAGTAAGTGAGTACAGCAAAGTTGAAGGATACAAGATAAATATACAAAAACATCAATTGTATTTCTATATACTAGCAATGGGCACATGGACACTGAAATTAAAGATAAAATACCATTTACAATCACTCAAAAATAACATAAAATACTTAGGTGTAAATCTAACCAAATGTTCAGGACTTGTATGCTGAAAACTACAAAATGCTGATGAAAGAAATCAAAGAAGATCTAATAAATAAATAGACAAACAAAAAGAAGAGACATACCATGTTCACAAATTGGAAGACTCAATTAGTAAAAACGTCAGTTCTCCCCAAGTTGAACAGGCCTAACAAAATTCCTATGGAAAATTCCAGCAAGATGCTTTGCAAATATAGATAAGAATAATCAGGGGTCCTCAAACTATGGTCCGCGGGCCACATGTGGCCTGCCGAGGACATTTATCTGGCCCGCTGGGTGTTTTTGTCGCCGCTGCCTGTCCTGCCTAGCAGCCGATTAGTCCCGGGCCCACAGCGCACATGTGTGGAATGTGTGCCGCACTCTCCAACGGCCCTCCAATGGTCTGAGGGACAGTGAACTGGTCCCTTGTTTAAAAAGTTTGAGGACCCCTGGATAAGATTATTCTAAAATTTATATGTTAAAGGCAAAGGAACTAAAATATTAATAGCTAAAAACAATTTTGAAAAAGAATGATAAAGTGGGAGGAATTAATCTAGCAATCTAGCAATTTCAAGACATACTTGGTTTTTTTGTTGTGTTTGGTTTTTTTGGTTTTTTTTTTTTTTTTTTTTGAGACAAGGACTGGCATATAGTGATCATAACTCACTGCAGCCTTGAACTCCTGGGGGTGAGAGATCCTCCTGGGCCGGGCACGGTAGCTCATGCCTATAATCCTAGCACTCTGGGACACCAAGGCAGGAGGATCGCTTGAGCCCAGGAGTTTGAATTTGCTCTGAGCTAGGCTAACGCCCCGGCACTCTAGCCCAGGTGACAGAGTGAGACTTTGTCTCAAAAAATAAATAAATAAATAAATAAAGAGATCCTCCTGCCTCAGCCTCCCAGATAGCTGGGACTACAGGTGTATGCCACCATGTCCAGCTAAATTTTTTTATTTTTTATAGAGATGGGAGTCTCACTAGGTTGACAAGGCTGGTCTCAAGCTCCTGGCCTCAAGTGATCCTCTTGCTTCAGCCTCCCAAAGTGCTGGGGATTACAAGAGTGATCCACCATGCCTGGACTTGTTATTTTTTCTTTGTTTGTTTTGTTTTATTTGCTTATTATATAGTTATAGTATTGGTAGAGGTATAGACACATAGATTAATGAACCAGAATAAAGAACCCTGAAATAGACCCACACAAATGTGGCCCAACTGATTTTTGGCAAAAGCATAAAAGCAATTCAATGGAGGGAAGATGATCTTTTTAATAAATGGTACTGGAGCAAGTGAATATCTATAGGCAAAAACAGCAACAACAACAACAAAGCAGAAGAAGAAGACAGAGAAGAACCTCAACCTAAGTCTCACAACCTTATACAAAATTTTAACTCAAAATGAATCATGGACTCAAATGCTCAAATGTAAAATACAAAATAGAAAACATTTAGTAAAGAACATAGGAGAAAAGCATAGGAACTAGGGCTAGGCAAAGAGTTCTTAAACTAGACACAAAAAGCATGATCCATATAAGGAAAAATTGGCAAATTGGCTTTATCAAAATTTTAAATTCTAGCTCTGTGAAAGACCCTATTAAAAGGAAGAAAAAATAAACTACAGACCCAGGGTAAACCCCTATGTGGTTTACTAAAATGTTAGTAAACCACATATCCATAAAAGGACTAATATCTATAATATGTAAAGAATGTTTAAAGTTTGGCAGTAGAAAAACAAAAGGCAAACCAATAATCCAATTAGAAAATAAGCAAAAGATGTAAAGAGACATTTCACTGAAGAGGATATATACATATGGCAAATAACCACACAAAAAGGTGTTCACTACCATTAGCCATTAGGATAATGAAAAAAAAAAAAAAAAACAAAACCAATGAGATATCATACACATCTGTCAAAATGGCTAAAATTTTTAAAAAGTAAGAATTCTAGCCTGGCGTGTTGGCACATGCCTGTAGTCCCAGCTACTCAAGAGTCTGAGGTGATAGGGTCGCTTGAGCCCAGGAGTTCTGGGCTATGGTGTGCTATGCTGATCCGATGTCTGCACTAAGTTCAGCTTCAATATGGTGACCTCCAAGGAGTGGGGGACCACCAGGTTGCCTAAAGAGGGGCAAAGCAACCCAGGTAGGGAATGGGGCAGATCAGAACTCCTGTGCCGATCAGTGGTGAGATGGTGCCTGTACCTGGCCACTGCACCCCAGCCTGGGCAACATAGCAAGACCTCATCTCTTTAAAAAAAAATTTTTTTTTAAAGAAACTAACAATTCCAAATCCTGGAAAGCATGCAGAGAAATAATCACTCACACATTGTTAGTTGGAATGTCAAATGGTATAGTCATACTGGAAAACAGTTTGTCAGTTTCTTAAAAAAAAAAACAAACAAAACTGAACACACACTTATCTTACTACCCAGCAAGTGTGCGTCTAGGCATTTATCCTGGAGAAATGATAACTATGTCCTTACAAAACATGTACGTAATTGTTCATAGCAGCTTTAGTTGTAATAACCAAAACCTGGAAACAACGCTGATAGCCCTCAGTGGGTGAATGGTTAAACAAATGTACATCAATGCCAAGGAACTCTACCCAGTAATAAAACGGAATGAACTACTGGTACACACAACAACCTGGATGACTCTCCAGAGAATTATGCTGAGTGAAAAAAGGCCAACCCCCAAAGATTACATATTGTGTATGGTTCTACTTATATAATAGTCTTTTTTTTTTTTTTTTTTTTTTTGAGACAGAGTCTCACTTTATTGTCCAGGCTACAGTGAGTGCCATGGAGTCAGCCTAGCTCACAGCAACCTCAAACTCCTGGGCTCAAGGAAACCTTCTGCCTCAGTCTTCCAAGTAGCCAGGACTACAGATATGTGCCACCATGCTCTGCTAATTTTTTCTATATATTTTTAGTTGGCCAATTCATTTCTTTCTATTTTTAGTAGAGATGGGGTCTCACACTTGCTCAGACTGGTTTTGAACTCCTGACCTTGAGTAATCCACCCACCTTGGCCTCCCAGAGTGCTAGGATTACAGGCGTGAGACACAGTGCCCGGCCTTATATAATATTCTTGAAATGACAAATTTTAAAAATGAAGAAAAGATTAGTGGTTGCCAGGGGTTGAGGAGGGAGTGAGGGCTAGGTGGAAGTGAGTCTGGCTATTAAAGGACACATAAGTGATCCTTGCTAATGGTGATGGAAATGTTCTCTACCGTGGCTGTATCAATGTCAATATCCTGGTTGTGCTATCATGTTATATAGTTTTGTAAGATGTTACTGTTAGGCAAAACTAGGCAAAGGGTATTGTGTTATTTCCCACAACTGCATCTACAATTAGCTCAAATCTACAATTAGCTCAAATTGAATCTACAATTAGCCCAAAAAGTTTAATTTTGAGAAATAGTTGAAGAAAATTAGTACTGTTTTGCAGTGCTAAGGAGCACACCCTGGGACATGGAGCACAGCTGAAATACAGTATATACAGAATCACAAAAGGTCTAAATAAATGCATGTATGTATGAGAAGTCCCTAAAACATTCTGTGATCCTTGGGGCTCCTCCTTAATGCCAGTGAAAACAGCTATTTCCCTTCTAACACTCTGAGATTTTGTCAATATGAGGACTTGAAATGAGAGAGGTGTCATTGGACAAAGCTGGAGGGCAAGTCTTAGATTTTTATGTTGCAGGAAGATTTGAAAGGAGTTGTGGGACAGATGTGAGGTTGCACAGAGCCAGCTTAGGAGCCAGCCTGTCCAGGAATCCTCTACACCATTGCCTGAGTTAGGCATCCCCTCCTCTCTGCTCTGTTAACTTCCATTATAATCCACTAAGATCAATAACTTTCTTGTCTGTTTCCCCTCTCTATGCATTTCTTGAGGGCTAGGATCACTTCTCAGTTTGCCCTTTCATACCATTAATGTTTTTATTTTAGCTTAAAATAAAGGAGTGTCTGCTGTCCACATTATAGATGTAGGGCCAAGGTCTTTCTTTGTGTATGGATGTGCTGATTGGCATTTTACCATCATCTTTCTTTCATAAGCTACACCCAACATAGGTTGATTGCCATTTTCAGCTTTGATTTCTTTAACATGGACTGGGAACTGAAAAGTATTTGAGAAACAATCTGAGTGCAAAGCCTGAGATTTTTTTATTATTTTCCCCCTTCTTTTCCGGTTATCTCACCAATACATAATTTGATAAACTTTTTAAGCAATTTGCTGTTATGGAATCTTTCCAAACAGCAACATTAGTTTTGCACTCATATTTTATTGGTTTATGTAATATTTAGTTAAATTATATATGAATAATATGTGCAGCTGGCATAAACAGGCTGAGTTAAGAACTAATGACTCTTAGTAAGCATGCCATCCAACCAAATGATAGAGCACAAGCACATGGAATCCTAGCCGTGAACACTTGCTGAGCTACGAGTGTAAATCAGTGTGTTTTACAAAAGATCAATGGTGTCACTTAAGCCAGTGAGCCAGGTAAGTGCAGGTTGTTTTAAAAGTTCTATTTTAATAATATCAGTAATAATAATGAAAACTTACTCAGTATTTACTCTGTGCCAGGCACTATGTTAAATGCTTCTAAACATATCTCAATTAATCATTACCTGAAGAAAGTATTATCATCCCCATTTTATAGATAAGGAAACTGAAGCTCAATGAAGTTCCATAACTTTAGAGCCAAGTTTCTGTCCTACTCCAAAATCTGTGCTTTTGTGCACTACACTATATTATTTATAATATTTATTGTATCGGTGAATGAATAAATGTAGGCAAGTATGCAGAGGACAGGGAAAGACTTGGAAGCTGGGAAACATTTTCCTATGGTTGGGAAAGTGTCTCTTGAAGACCAGCTGGCTCATTCTTAGCCATTTCCTGTGGTGAGAGGGGTCCCCAGGGAGAAGGTAGATGTTCTTAGAGGGGCTTGGGGGGTGAGGTGAAGCCAACACGTGGGTTGGGACATGTCTGTTTCATTTCCTATATCTACTTCAGACTTCTGATCACAACCACCAGTGGCCCCCCCTTTAGTTCAGTCCTAGCTTCTTTTATTTCAACTGAACCTGATTGGAATTTAAAAATCTTAATTACAAAATAAAGGGAAAACAACAAAGCCACACTTTCAATGCCTGGCCCAACATACTAATAGCTAAACCACAGACCAGCTTGGCTGCCTAACCTAGTCATGACCTAACCTAGTCATGGAAGGCCACCCAGAGGAAATTAATCTGCCACCCACAGGATGAGAAGTTAGTTAGGCAAAGTGGGAGTGGAGAGTGGGGGTTGTGGTAGAGGTGGGAAATGTTGCAAGCAGAGAAAACAGCATATGCAAAGGCCCTGAGGCAGGAACAGAGTGGTCAATAAAGTTGGAACACAATGAGGAAAGGGCAGTGAACAAAAGATTGCATCATGCAGGCCTCACAGATCAAGCTGATATTTTGAGTTTTATCCTGAGAGCCGTAGGAGCCAATGAAGAGGCTCCCAATCTCACAGGGAAGATGCAGATACTTTCAGCTAATTGATTATATGGCTTTTTATAATAAGTTATTTCATTGGCATAAATTTATGCTTTACAAAATATATTCTCATCTTTGTCTTATGTCTTCCTTGCAGCTGCCCTTTGAGGGAGATATTCCAATTATCAGTACAGATGGGGAATCCAAGGTTCCAAGAGGTAAGTGACTTTCCCAAGGACACCAGTGAGCCAGCTAGGGAGCAGGCATCCACATGGTGATCATTGCACTTTTTAAGCCAGCCATGCAGAGAAAGCACTGGCTCTGCATGAGTTGGTCCTGGGGTCTATGTCCTTACCGGCAGGGAGGCCTCTTAACTAAAGGACTGAAGGATTATGTGCTCAGGCCAAGAGTCTGCCAAACTAGAGTTCAAATCCCAGCCTGGCAACCACTTACTAGCTAGGTAACTTCTAGTGAGTTACTTAACCCCTTTGACCCTCTCACTCCTTATTCGTAAAATAACCTGATAGGGTTGCTATTATGATTGAATAAGATAATGTATGTAAAAGTGTGACACATAGTAGCAACTCCATAAATGTCTGTATATTTGATTTTTTTAAAGACAGTAATAGACTTCCCTTTATTTTGGAGCCATAGGATATACTGAATGTGCGAGTTAAATGAGGCTCAAGTCCCTTCATACCAGGGTTCATTGTATATGAGATGGGCTGAATCTCTGTGTGATTTGCATACCTTCAAGATGGTATAGCATGGGAAGGAGTGCTGAGGCCCTTCTTGATAACAACAGCTGATACGTCTACCTTGTAGACTATGTAGGGAAGTTCTGCATATGGTAATATTTTGGGAGCTAAGTGCAAGGGAGTAATTGCCCAAGTGTCCTCCCAGGTGGATGTTATATGTGGCTTAAGAGCTACATTCAAGGAGCTGTCTAGGGGTCAAGACCCTGAGAAAGCAGCATGTAAGGGTCTCAAAGGTGTGCTAAACAACAGCCGAAAGTTCTGTCCAGAGAGCTGAGGAAGGAGGATTAGAGTGACGTATGGGAGCCCAGAGCACAGGGAATATATGTGAATAACAGGACTCACTGAGTATCCTTGACCACTTGTGAGGCTTCTGATCCAGGGCAGCACGGACCATTGTGGGATCCTCCATCTGCCATGGGGCTTGACGGACTCTAAGAATTTTGCATGAAAAAAATAGATGTTTAGTTTTCTTGGCTTTGGAAGTAATTTTTGCTCTTGGAGGTGGGCCTATTAGAAATGGGTGGTAAGTTAAATGGGAGTCTCAGGGAAAAGTGGACTATTGTCTAATTGATGACTGTCAAACATTTTTAACCGAACCTACATCCCGATATCCATTTTGCATATTTGCATACATATTTGCATACATTTTGCATGTATGCTGGTGACCCAGCATACATGTACGTACACACACACACCTGAAACCAAAGTTTTATTAAGCAGTACCTACATTTATGTATGCGATGTACTCTGGTAGTTTGTTTTCTATTTTATTCTACTTCATTAAATTGATTTCATGACGTGCTAATGGATTGCAACATGTACTTTGAGAAACATTGGTCTAATAGATGATGACTTGTCCTTGAAGGTGATTGAAGAAGATGTTGTTCATGAATAATGGAATTCAGATGAACGATGCCAAAGGCTGGCAGTCTGGCTGTATACTTTAAATACAGCAGATACAGAATCTGGTTGTCTGTCGCCCCTGAACATTAAGGTTAGAAATGGCAAAAACAATAACAATATGACGAATAGCAGCAACATCTACTGAGGACCTACTCGGTGCAGAGAACTGGGCTAAGTACTTGAACTGGATAATAATGTGAATGGAAAATGCTCTGTCCTTAAAATAATTATAACCTAGTGGGAAAGAAGGACTGGATCATAAGCACAAAAATATAAGGAGATTTCAGGTAATGTGGCAGACTGAACTGATGTGAGATAACATCCCCCTCTAGAAAAATAAACTTTATAATAATTATACATATGATAAATTTAAAAATATGTAAAATATAACACCTAAAAACTATATAATCACATTTAAAGCAATAAATGGAAGTCCCTAAGTGCCAGGAATGAACAGAAAACTCAAAGCCAAAATGCTCAAGGAGAACTCAGAAAGGCCTTAGAGCAAATTATACGTCATAAGAGCTAGAGTTTAACAGTAATAAAGACAGAAGAACAAGCCCCAGCTCTCTGCATGTTGTACAACTGGAACTAAGCTCCCTTCATAAAGTTAGGATCCATGAATATTCCCCATTCATGTAAAGGGAATCAGAAAACTTCACTCACCAAAGGGGACTTAGTAGAGTAACTTGTCATCTTTCTGGGCCTGAAGGTTAAAAAAGAGTCATCTCTGAGAAATTAAATCCTGAAGCCTTTGCTAAACATGGGTATGGGGTACAAATATACACTACTTACAAGCTGTGGGAACCTCAATTCAAGAAAATAATAAATAAATAAACTGGTCTAGAAATGGTAGAACCCATAAGGTCTTAGGCAAAAGTACTCAACATAATGCCTCCCGTAATGGCTAAGGGAACACAAGTCTCCCAGAGAAATCAAGTCCTGCTGGAGATAAGTTCATAATCAAAAACTATAAACTACAAGAAGAAATGAGCCACTACAAGGAAAAGTCATCAAAAATAATACATCAAATAATTCAAATAACTGTATTGGTTACAAATATGGAAATGACTTTAAAATAAATATATTTCAAATATTCCAAAAGTAAAGAAAAAATAAAATAAAAAAGGCAAGAATAAGACATAATGGGGGGAAGAGTGGAAACAGAGTTGAAAAAGAACCAAATAGAATTTATAGAAATAAAACAATGTTTAAATAATAACAACTCAATGGAAGGATTAAACAGTTGATAACACTGCTAAAGAGAGAATTAGTGAACTGGAATACACATTGTAAAGTACCCAAAATACAATTCACAGAATTAAAGTCATAGAAAATATGAAAGAGAAGTTAAGAGACATGAAGGATAAAATAAGAAGGGCCAGTAGAGAATATTAGAAATTCCAGAAGAATCCACATGTTTGTAATGGTAAAAAAAAAAAGAAAAAAAAGAAGAAATTCCAGAAGAAGAGAACAGAGAGAGAAGAAATAAATGAAGATATATTTTCTAGTATTGAATGCAGAAATGAATTCTCAGTAAGAAGGAACATGACTGGATATCTGAGCCGAATAAATAAAAATAGGTTAAATCTGGCTGGGCGCGGTGGCTCACGCCTGTAATCCTAGCTCTCTGGGAGGCCGAGGCGGGTGGATTGCTCAAGGTCGGGAGTTCGAAACCAGCCTGAGCAAGAGCGAGACCCCATCTCTACTATAAATAGAAAGAAACTAATTGGCCAACTAATATATATAGAAAAAATTAGCCGGGCATGGTGGCGCATGCCTGTAGTCCCAGCTACTTGGGGGGCTGAGACAGAAGGATCGCTTGAGCCCAGGAGTTTGAGGTTGCTGTGAGCTAGGCTGATGCCACGGCACTCACTCTAGCCTAGGCAACAAAGCGAAACTCTGTCTCAAAAAAAAAAAAAAAAAAAAAAATAGGTTAAATCTAGACACATTGTCGTGAGACTGCAAAATATCAAAAACAAAAGACTTATAAGTAATCAGCATAATGATAATCAGACAGGAGGCTTCTCATTAGGAGCAATAGAAACCAGAAGATATATAATCATAGCCTGAAAATGCTGAAGGAAGATAACTGTCAACTTAAAGTTCTATATCCAGTTCTATATCACAGTGGTTCATATCTGTAATCCTAGCACTTTGGGAGGCTGAGGTGGGGGGATTGCTTGAGACCAGGAGTTCAAGACCAGGCTGGGCAACATGGCACAACCCTGTCTCTACAAAAAATAGAAAAATTAAACGGACATGGTGGTGCATACCTATAGTCACAGCTACTTGGGAGGCTGAAGAAGGAGGATTGCTTGCACCCAGGAGTTTGAAGTTGCAGTGAGCTATGATGATGCCACTGCACTCTAGCCTGAGCAATAGAGTGAGATCCTGTCCAAAACAAAAACAAAATAAAAGTTCTATACCCAAATAATTATCATTCAACAGAAAAGGTGACAAAAGAGAATTTCAGATACAAATGAAAGAGAATTTCTATTCACAGATCCTTGCTAAAAGAATTTCTAAACATTATGCTTTGGCAAAAAAGAAATTGTACTCAAAAGGAAGAATTGGGCTATTAGAAGCAATAGTAAGCAAATAAACTGGTAAATATGTGCATAAATCTAAATAATAATAATGATTGCCATTTTGAAAGAGTAAAAAATATGATGGAACTAAAATAATAATAAGTAACATCAAAAATTGAAAGCTTTGGTTCACATTCTAAGATCCTTCTACTATTTAAAAGAACAAAAATATAGATTGAGTTAAATCTTTGTTAAGTAAAATATGCATGTTAAAGCAAGTTAAAGGTAACTCTTATTTCTCTAGAAATAGAGTGTTTAACTTCCAACCCAGTGGACAAGAAAATAAAAAACAGATTAAAGAAAACTTTATCAATACTATAGAAGGCATGAAAGAGGGAAAAACAAAGAAGGAAAAGAGGAAAGGCAAATGAAAAAGCATGGTAAACAGAAAACACAAAATAAGGTGA
Source organism: Microcebus murinus (assembly GCF_040939455.1). Lineage (NCBI taxonomy): Eukaryota > Metazoa > Chordata > Mammalia > Primates > Cheirogaleidae > Microcebus > Microcebus murinus. The sequence goes on along the minus strand of NC_134117.1, from coordinate 25,775,396 downwards.
CAGGCCGGGCGCGGTGGCTCACGCCTGTAATCCTAGCTCTCTGGGAGGCCGAGGCGGGTGGATTGCTCGAGGTCGGGAGTTCGAAACCAGCCTGAGCAAGAGCGAGACCCCGTCTCTACTATAAATAGAAAGAAACTAATTGGCCAACTAATATATATAGAAAAAATTAGCCGGGCATGGTGGCTCATGCCTGTAGTCCCAGCTACTTGGGAGGCTGAGACAGAAGGATCGCTTGAGCCCAGGAGTTTGAGGTTGCTGTGAGCTAGGCTGACGCCACGGCACTCACTCTAGCCTGGGCAACAAAGCGAGACTCTGTCTCCAAAAAAAAAAATAAATAAAAAAAAATAAAAATAAAAAATAAGGTGACAGAAGTAAGGCCAGATGCATTAATCACAATAAATGTAGACATATCAAACTTGCCCATTAAAGGAGATTTTCAAAAGGTTTTTTTTAAAAAAATTGAGGTCTAGGCTGTTCAAAAAAGACTTGCATAAAACATAGAGTCACAGATAGGTTGAAAATGAAGATATAGAACAAGATATGCTAGGCAGATATTATCCAAAGGGATAATATCTGGCTAGTAATACTGATATCAAACAAGAATTTAGGAGTGGAAGCATTCATAGGGATAAAGTGGGACATTACTTATTGACGAAAGCAACTCAGCCGAGATTTACTAATCAGCATACTGGGGAGATCTTGCCACAGCAGCTTGAATCCAGCCAGGGCAGGCTCTTCTGCCCTGGTTGGGGAGCTGAGGGACAGTTAGCTTCCTGCTCTGACTGAATTTACATTGGTTTGTACCTGCCTGGGCAGGGTGTGCCCAGCCCCTCTTGTGAACACCAAGACAGGGAATTTCTAGAAATAATTAATAGCATCATGAGGAAAAGGCCAGTAGGCTTTGGCTTCTAAGGACACAGGGTTGCCTTGGCTTCTGTCCTTCCCAAGACCAAATGTGTGAGATATTCCTGATATTCTCAGCAAATATCCCTTTGTGCTTAAGGTAGCTCAGGTTACTTTTTAACATTTGCTGCTTTGTTAACATGGCTTAGTTAAAGAATCTCCTCTTCAGTAGGAAAGATCTTCTCCTGGTCTTCGTACATCTGCCAATTCAGAGGCTCTGGTTCACTGTGGCCTAAGGGATCCAATGATGGTGGGAGGTCAGCCCACCCCAGAGCCGGTAGTGAGCCTGCCTGTCATCCATTGAGTAGGACTGCCTTGTCTCATCCCAGGAGTAGTAGCTGGAAGGCTATTTGGGCCGTCCCTGCCTAGCAAGCAGCTTGGACTTCTACTAGACCAGAGGCAGGAAGTACACCAAAGTATCCCATTGTGTCAGCCCAGGCAACTGGTAAACTATTCCAGAATTAGAACTGTGTTGAAAGAACTAACCAAGGAATCAGGGTAAGAGCTCATAATGAGTTTCTATGTATTTCAGAGCTGCATGCAAAGGGAGGGTCTCTCTGAAGATACTGGTTATACTTGATCCTGTGGAGAGGTGTTCCTTGTGGATTTTCAGTATACCTAATCCTGCATTCGATCTGTATTTTCTATGTACCATGGTGGGTGGTATTTCTCAGAGACCATGGGTACCTGATCCTGCAGATAGTTTTCTAGGAAACCACTGCTGTATCTGGTTATAGGGGGTAGGGTCCCTTATTGATCACAGGGGTACCTGGCCCTGTGGGGAGGTATTCCTGGAGCCACAAGTATACCCAGGCTGCTGATTGGTGGCACTGTTTATGTGAACATGGTATCCCCAGGGACCATAGCCATGCCCAATCCTGACCAGTACAGCTTCCCTATTCTTACCAAGATATCCTATATGGGAAGAGTCTTCCTTATTAAAAATAAACATCACGGGCCGGGCGAGGTGGCTCTCGCCTATAATTCTAGCACTCTGGGAGGCCGAGGTGGGCGGATTGCTCAAGGTCAGGAGTTCGAAACCAGCCTGAGCAAGAGTGAGACCCCGTCTCTACTATAAATAGAAAGAAATTAATTGGCCAACTAATATATATAGAAAAAAATTAGCTGGGCATGCTGGCGCATGCCTGTAGTCCCAGCTACTTGGGAGGCTAAGGCAGCAGGATCGCTTGAGCCCAGGAGTTTGAGGTTGCTGTGAGCTAGGCTGACGCCATGGCACTCACTCTAGCCTGGGCAACAAAGTGAGACTCTGTTTCAAAAATAAATAAATAAATAAAATAAACATCACTACAGAAGAGTGACACTAATAAAGGTAGAAGTAATTATAGAATTAGAAAATTCACCATTTGTAACCACCATAGTCATAACTGATCCAGGTAGTATCATCATCAATGGCTGCTAAAACTACTGGATGAAAGCTGCCTGGAGAACAGGATATTCACATAGTGTCAAAGTTTCCCCCACAGATAATGTATTCATTATAAATGGAGGAAAGTGCCTTTACAATGGAGAAATCTGGATGCTACCACCTTAAAAATCAAACTTACTATCACCATTAATGGGAGAAACTGACATCACGTGCCCCGGATGTGACACGCTGAGGACATATCACCGATGTGGTAGTTCTGCCCAAAATGTGTAGCCTGAATTTAATCATGAGGAAACATCAAACAAATCTAAGATGTGGGCATTCTGCCTGGACTTTCCAAAACAACCAAATTTATGAAAGACACACACATACATACAAAAGCTGAGAAACTATTCCAGAATAAATAAGATGAAAGAGACAAAATAACTAAATGCAATGCAAAATCTTGGAATGAGGCTGAGGGTAGCTATCAAGGACATTATGGGGATAACAGAGAGATTTCTGAATATGAACTCTATATTGGACAAACGCTAAATTTCCTGAAAGTGCATGTACTATGCAGTATAGAAGAATGTCTTTGTTCTTAAAAGATAAAGGCTGGCTGGGTCTGGTGGCTCATGCTTGTAATCTTAGCACTTTTGGAGGCTAAGGTGGGAGGATTGCTTGAGGTTAGGAGTTCAAGACCGGCCTGAGCAACAGAGCAAGTCCCCATCTCCACAAAAAATACAAAAAGATTTCTGGGTGTGGTGGCACACACCTGTAGTCCCAGCTAGCTACTCAGGGGACTGAGGCCAGGGGATCGCCCAGGAGTTTGAGGTTGCAGTGAGCTATGATGATGCCACTGCACTCTGCAGAGTGAGACCCTGTCCCAAAATAAATAAATAAACAAACAAAGAAACAAAGTATTTAGGGGTGAAACATCATTATGTCAGCAAGTAACACAAATGTTTCAGAAAGAGAAATGAAGCAAATAGGGGGAAATAGGTACAAGGTAGTGAATCTGTGGCAGAATATATGGGTGTTCATTGAAACAATGAACTATTCTGTAGATTTAAAATTTTTCAACATAAAAAGTTTGGGAAAATAAACAATGTTAAAACAAATCCAACACTCTCTAATGAAATAATGGACCTAGTCGATGATAGTAAATGGCTGTTAAAACCATTAGATGAAAAGCTGATGGGGGGAAAAAGCTAAAGGGAAATTATAATGGATAGATTGGCAGCAACTGAACCCACTGATTAATCTTGATATTATAAAAAGAAAGACAATGAGAAATTATGTGGCCCTGATGTGATACAACAGGAAGTTCACACCACCTGTAAAGTATTCTTGCCAAAAAAATCAAACTTGAAGGCAAGCAACTTTAGAATCTACCAATTTAAAGGAACAGACAAACATGTTAAATGATACCACAGGGATGCAATCAGCAAAAATCTAGAATGAAATATTCCATAGGACAAATAGCCCAGAGTTTCTTCAATAAATTTCCCCCAAAAAAAGTACAATTTGTGGAATTTAAAAAAGTTTTAGAACCACATCAACCACATACAATTCATGGCTGTTGATTAGAACGTGATTTAGGGAGATTTGAACACTGAATGGACATTTGATGAGAGTAAGGAATTATAGCTATTAATAATTTTTATCAAGTAGGACAATGGTATTGTGGTTAAGAGTCCTTAACTTTTAGAAATATATATTGCAATATTTATGAATGAACTGATTTAATATCTGTGATTTGCGTCCAAATAATCCTGGGGCACAGAGCAGGAGATAAAGATGAGATAAGATTGGCCACATGTTGATAATTGTTGAAGCTAGGTGATAGGACTATGAAGGTTTAAAAAAAAAAAATATATATATATATATATTAAATTCTCTAGAATAGAAAGCTTTTAAAAATAAATAAACTGAAGCCACTTCCATATTTTCCCAATGCATCTTCTTGAAGTAGGCCCTTTATTTTTGGAATGAATGGCTGTTCCCTCACAAGTAGGACACATGTAGGTCAGAGAGGAAACTCCAAGGGGAGGGTAAAACACACAGCATCATGGAGGTCCAGATCCTCTTTTAAGTGGAGTTCTTCTTACCCTGGGAGGGCTCTGTCTTATGTTTTTTAAGCCAGACTGTTCTCTGTTAGGTGGGAGAAGCAAAATGTTATATCTCGGCAGCTCCTTGCCCCAACCCAGGTTAAGGAATGGAGTTTGCAAAGGCTAGGGGTTAGGACCCACAGCAGAGAAAGGTGGTCAAACTAGATATCTCCTTTGTGAAGCTTTATTCAGGTTGAGGTCCGAGGCCAGAGGTCAAGGATGGGGTGGAGGGATGGGGGCTTCACTAAGGTGAATGTGCTTTGGACTAAAGGGCTTCAAGAGCAGACTCCCAGCCTTAGTGCCTTCCTCTTTGGTGCTCCAGGTATCTTGTGGCATGGGACAGAGGTGCTGACCCATCTCTCCCCACTCCCATCTTCATACAGCCCCATCCCTAGGCCCATCTTCTTCCCATCCCATTCTTCTTTCCTCTCCCCTCATTCTACCACCCATTTTTATCCTTCTCTCCCCAAGTCCCCTCCTCATCCCCATTCTCCATCCCCTGTCCTCCACCCTACCAGCCACTCTAGTTAAGGGTCCAAGAGAAGGACAGCTTTTATGTGGCTTGTAAAATTCTATTATATCTGTATTCAAAACCTAGCAGTGAGAAACATTGGTAATAAGCATGTTATTAAGCGTGTAAATACACTTCCACTCCAGGGCCTCCAAGGGGCGGGGGCCAGCTTCTCAGCCAGGGTGTCTCGCCTGCATGGAAGTCCTTTCCCACCTGGCCCACACTCCAGACTGGGACCTTCTGCTGAGGCCCAGCCTCCTCCAGTCTCCAACGACCACTGTCCTGCAAAACTCAGACTCTTGGAGAAAGGGGGCGGGGGAGAGGGCTGAAAAAAAAAAAAACATTAGGAAAAAAACTCCCACCCAGAGAGCATTCTTTCTGCAGCACTCAGGAAAAAGGATGTCTCACAGGGGACGGGAAGGCGAAATTTTTTCACATCCAAATGGATTGCAATTTCCCTCCATTTAGCACCTGAAGGTAATTAGCTCGAAGAGACTGCCGAGTGCGAAACACGTTCACGGAACATTAACTCTCACACATTCTCCAGTTGCAGGGAATTAATAGGAAAGATTAAAGTTTAAAGAGAGCAAAATGCCATTACCTCGCCAGCCACCTCTCTCCGCGGCAGTATCCAGCCCCCGAAAACCTTCAGCCGCTGCTTGGGCCCGGGGCTCAGGTCTCAGCTTCCAGCCTGGCTGGCCAGGGCATCTGGGTGTGCCCCATCTATAGTGGCAGCATGTGCTCGTGTGCACGCATGTGCAAAACAGGGCGGCTCTGACCCCTCACAAGGCTAGTGCAGCCCACCCTCCTCTCATCCCCATGAAGTTTAGGGTGGACAGGGAGAGGCGTACTCTCTTCCACGCTGACACCTGGCCTTGGCGTGTATCAGGGCCCTGGGGGAAGGGTCATTATTGAGGGTGTGCCCTGTGACTGGGGGAGAGGGTGAGATCTCCCAGCTTGGCCAGCGGCAGAGGGAGGGAGGGTGGCATTCCCACTTGGCCATGTATAGAGGCAGTAGGGTGAGGTGGCAGAGGAAGCTGCCTCCTTGCCTTCGCTCCTGTGACACAGGCAGGACCCACAGATGTGCGTGCACACATGCAGCCTCCCTCTGTCACACACAGACGGCCTTTCCCACTCTGCTTTTCTCAAAGTTTATGTAGGCTTCAAATTTGAAAGGTTTCTCTGTTGCTTCAGTATTTTAGGAAAAGATGAGAGACAGAGAGAGAGTGGGGAGAGAGAGAGTGTGAGGGAGAGAGAGAGAGAGAGGGGCAGAGGCAGGCAGGAGAGAGAGAGAGCTCGAGATGAAATTGAGACATGGAAGAATTTATTGCCCAGAAAATTCCATTCTGCTATCTGATTCAAAAAGTCCAGTCCCCCCAGCTTCGGAAAATCTATTTTCCACATTTTAATACCCTGCAGAACAGTCCTCATAACTCATCCGAGTGTGTTAAGCACAGTTTTATTAGATCTGAAACAAATTTTGGTGGGGAGATACTATAGGTCATTAACCATGGAGTAATTTTATCCTTGTTTCCCTAATGATGCCATAATGGCGAGCGAATTTCTTAACTAAAGACCAAAGAACATTTTGAAGGTCAGTTTCATCTGTGAGCTCCTTCAAGCGCTTCTCAGAGAAGATTGGAAAACTCGCCGATTTTTTGAAGAGTCATTAATAATGTGAAAGCTGAAAGCACCCTCCATTTGCGTTCCTGCTTTTTACCTTTTAATTTTATATCGTCCCCGCTCAGAGCCCGGCTCCCACTCCTTCACCCTCCTCTGGACCTCCCGCCCGCCTCCCCACCCCACGCAGGGAGCAGGGCTGCCCGGCGCCAGGCACCAGGCTGGCCGTGAGGGGCGGCTGGGGGCTGCAGGAGGGAGGCAGGAGAGCTGGAGAGGCCTAGAGACCCCTCGGCCAGGGCACCCCGCTGAGAGGGGTATCTGCTGTATCTCCAGAGCATGCACGCCATGAGGGTATTGTTACGGCATGGTGTGTGTGTCTGTGTGCACGCACAGATGTGTGTTGTAGGGGACTGAGGTCTCTAGATTACATGTGCACACACATGCTGGGGACCAAAGGGGACTTGGTAGTCTTTAGAGGTGGGTGCCCCCTGTTGGAAGTAGGCTGGAAAGGGGAACTGAAAACCAACATGGTGCCCATTGGCCTGGGCAGGGAGGGGGTCAGTTGGGGGACTTTGGGTCTGCTGGCAGGGCAGGGGTCTACCAACAGAGACAGACACCATGTGGAATGCTGGAGAATATTTGTAGCATGTTGTCAGCCCTGTGTATGCGTGCCTGGGCGCATGTCCTGGGGTTGATGAGGTGATCAAGGCAAAAGCCCAAAAGCCCCTTCCCCTAGTAAATGTCTAGACACTAGAGACAGTGACCATTATCTGGCCCCACCCCTCACTCCTTGGTCCACTCACCCCTGGTCCCCAGACCTGGAGCCCCTCATTCACCCACTCCATTCACCTCCTGATCTCTAGCCCCTGGCTCCTTGGACCCACTAACTCCATGCAGAGCCCCCACCCCCCCCCACCCATCGGATGACTGTCATCGCAGCGTGCCCAGCCAGGAGCTGTGATGGGGTGGCACTTCTGTGTGCGCGGGTTTGGGGAGGAGGGGGCGGTGTGGTGACACTCGGTGCTCCCAGATGTGGTGGCAGCGATAATTCCAATTTTATGCCTTTGTTATGGCTTTAATCACTTTCTTTATGCGTTTTGTTCCAGCGATCAGGGAGAGACACCTGATAGGCAAAGAGGATACCAGGGGAACCATTTTTATTTGGAATGTGGTGAGAAGTCTAATTAGAATCTGAATTCTGCTGAGCCTTGAAATGGCCAGCACTTTATCCTGATCGCCTTAGATATTGTTTCGAGTCAATCATCTGTCATGGTGCGGCAGGAGAGCCTCTCCCTTCACGCCACACTCTGTCCCGCTGCAGGCCCGGCTGGGGAACATGGGGGTGGGGGGAACAGGGAGGTTCGGCCCCCACCCTCACAGGGTGTGCAGCTCCTCCCTGGGGCCCCTGCTCTGCATGGCTTGCCCTCCCCTGCTTTGCTGGGGTGCTGAGTTTGAGCTCATGGGGGTGGGGTGCGCAGGAAGAGGGTGCTGAGGGGCCTGTGTTAGCATTAGGGAAGACTGGGGTGTGGCCAGCCTAGTCCAAGGTGCCTGCTAAGTCCTCCCTGCACACTGACCACCGCCCCCCATCAGTGGCCGATGGTTTTTCTCTCCTCTCCTCATTGTTCCTGGAACATACTGGATCTCTCCCACCTGCTCACCCCACCCCAAACTCACCACCCCATTGCCAACCCCTCCCTGCTCCAGCACTAGCCACATGTTCAGTCCATTTCTCTGACTTTGCTCACTCTGGCCCTGCTGCTCTCATTTGTTCTTCCTGGTTAGAACTTCTGACATCTCATAAGTCCCCAGACTGGTTCGACCTCCTCCGGAAAGCCCCTCCCCTGACTACCTGACCCCACAGGGTGTGAGCACCCTGAGAGCTGGGCCAGTTACAGCAGGGCCCGGCCTGTGGTGGCCATGTAACTGCACACACTCTCCCCACAGCTCTCTGTCAGTTTCTCTCTCCCCTGCCTTTACGTAGTTTCCGAGTGTCTTCTCTCTTTTTCTTTAACCCTGTGTGTGTGTGTTTTCTAAATCTCCTCAAACTCCTTTGAACATGGCAAAATGTCAAGTAGAAATAAATATTGCACTTAATGACAATTTCATTTCTGCAATGACACCATGAGCTCTCCAGAGTCTAACCATTTCCTTCCTGTCTCCTGCCTTCCCATCACCTAACTATGAGCACAGAGGACCAGGCACACAGCAGGGAGCCACACCATCACCTCCAAAAAGTCGCAGATCACTAAGGCTTTCTGTCCTCTGCTTCCCTCATCCCCTACCCCCACCCTCCACCATGCATACCTAGGGTGGCCGATGACGTGGGCATTGTGGGGCACTGTTTGTATTTGAAGTAAATGCTGTTTGTGGCAGGAGGAGGAGAATATGCTCTTTGAACAATGTCTCCATGGAGATGGCCTGGAACACTGGTACCTCCTTGGATGGTCAAGGATCCTCATATGGTCAATGTCATGAGTCCTTTTTAAATGTTTGGGGTCCTCAGTGTCTACTGGCTGGTCAGTGTGCCCAATGTAGCAGAGTGTCCTCAGTGACAGTCAGGATCACCACAAGCCTCATGGATGGTCGCTGCCTTCTAGAGATTGTCAGTGTAGTGAGCATAGCTGATGGATGGATAGTGTGGCCAGACCTCCCTATAGAGACATACAAACTCAAAGGGTCCCCAGAAGACCCTTCTTAACCTCCTCACCTCCCCATCCCCATCTGGGCTCCACTCCAATTGCAGTCCTGACTTGTTTCTTCCTAGATGGTTTCTTTCCCTATTTGCCCTTGGCTCTCCCTGGCCCCTGAGCTCTGGTTGGGGAGTGGAGGTGGCACCAACCAAGGTCTAGCACATCTTGGGGCTGTGGCCAGGACCTGGGGGTGCTTCTCTGGAGTGTGCTGTCAGGACTCTGGGCCTTCCTCCCTCCCAGCAGCCCCCAGCCAGAAGGCATGGCTGTATTGATAGTTCGCTAACGGGTGGAGAGTGAAGATCTGCAGGGAGATGGGGGAAGAGGTCCAGAACTGGGGGTCCTCATTTAAAGAGGAAGGCTGGACAGTGGCTGGAGGCACTTGGGAGCAAGCTTCCTCATGGGAAATTGCAATCTACCATTAACATCTAGGTAAAAATCAATGTATCAGATGATGTGTGTGCGCTCATGTGATGTAGGGTCAGTAGGTGAGAGGCTCCAACCCCGGGAAGGAAGAAGCAGCAGGACCCTGGCACACTCGATCTGCCCATGCAGAAGATGGGCAGTGGGAGGGGGGCTCATTCTCCGGCTGCTATTTCCCCATCTACACGAGTGGGAAGAAACTAGGCTCCAGGCCCAGGGAGAACATGAGTTGGGTGGGGGTCCTGGTGGGTGGGAAGACAGAGGTGCCAAAGCTGGCAAAGGCCTGGCCCCTTCCCATCTCAGACACCCTCAAGGCACTGTCCTCTCTCTACGTCCTGAGCTTGACTGCAGCGGGGGTAGATGAAAAGGAGGAGAAACTGTTGGATAAAAAGAAATTCAAAAAAAAAAAGTAAGTGAAATATTCAAACTGGAAAGTGATATTATAGAAACTGCAGCCCACGGCTCAGTGCATTCAAATTTATTCAAACTCGATGCCTGACAGTGATGGATGCGGCAGCTTTTCCCACAATATGGAGAAGGCGCAGGGGCATTTAGGACTGCAGGTCCCCTCCGGGAGGGTGGGGGCCCACACCACCTCCTGTGCCTTGCTCCTTCTAAATGGGAAGCAAGATTCTGGGCCCTGTCACCTCTGCTCCCCCAATCCCCCACCACTTCCTGTACCCCAGAGTCCTGGGGGACCTGGATATCACCAGCTCAAGTGCTTGGGCTGAGGGTATGGCCAAGGACAGAGGCAGCAGGCTGTGGACCAGAGTGATCTCCAGTGTCAGGGAAGAGGATGGCCAAGCATGTGCAGGGCACAACTGGGCATGGGTGTAGCCTACATCAGAGAGAAGAGGGTGGTGGTGTGGTCTGCAGCCAAGTAAATAACGTGAACCTAGCAAGCCCCCTGGTGTGCTGAGATTAGAGGGTTTGGGGGATCCCAGGATGAGCAACAGTTCATCTCATTGATTCCCACTGTCCTCTCCAGGCCGGGTTGGCAGCCACTCCATCTAGAAGAGGGACAAGCAGGCCTTCGGGGAAATGATAAGTCTGGGGGCTTGGTCTGTGTACTGGGCAGGGGTTGGAGTGTCCATGAATGCTATGCCCTGGGGTCCATCTACACACTGGTATCCCCTGCCGTCCAGCCTGGCATCAGCTGCCTCCACTCCACCCACACTTCCCTCCACAAGGCTGCCCTGGCCTCTTGTCCAACATCTGACCCACAGACCCCACACCTGACTGTCAGGCCCCATCCCATGGGAAGCCTTGGCAATACCTCTCTCCTTAAAGCTCACTCCTCTCCGGGCTTCTTGCCCACTGCACTCTCCCGATTCTCCTTCAGCTCTCTGCCATCTCTCCCTGCAGACTCTCAGGAGATCTCATGTACTCTGGCACCTTCCACGGGTGATGGAAACATCTACCTCTAGTTCCAAGTTTCCCTTGAGATCCAAGCCCACAATGCAGGCAGTGCAAGGCTAATATGTGGAAAACCAAACTTATAAGTCTCTCCAAAAACCAGCAACAACTTGTGACTCCCCTATTTGGTTAATGGCCCTGTCACTCACTGTTGACCCTCATTGAACCCTTCAAGCCTCTCTTTCTTCCCTCGTCCTCATCCCTACCCTCAGTCAGTTAACAAATTCAAAGATAGTTCTTTTGATGCCTTTTGCACCCACCTTTGTTCCACCATCAGCACCGCCCCCATGAAGGCCCTTATGATGGTCATAGCTCACCTCCATTCAACCAACAAACTGTTATTGAGTGCCTACCATGCACCAGTCACCAGGATGGGCAGAGTCATCTTCCTCTGCCTTTAAGTTTCACTGTCTCCAACTGTTCTACACACTGCTATCAGATTAATTTTCTTAAAGCATGGCTCTGATCATGTCACTCCTCTGCTCAAAAACCCTCAATGGCTCCCTATTGCCTACTATATAAAATGCAAACTCCTTACTCTGATATTTACAGCCCTTCCTGATCTGACCCCTGCCTACCCCTCTCTCCAAGCCTCCCCATGACTCTCCTGCATGCTCACACTTGCCAGCCAAATTGGAGTCACAGTGGTTCCCTGAATGTTCCCCACCCAGCGATTTCCCACCGCTGAGCATGCACTCATGCTCTTCCTCTGCCTGTGGCGCTCTCCTTCTGGAATGGCATCACCCTCCAACACCCCAACTCATCTCTGCTTGTCAATATTTTAATCCTCCGCAAAATACCATTTAAGCAAAGCCATCTTCTGAATATTCCTGGTAAAATGCTTAGCAAGGTGCCTGCTGGCTGCTATTATAATTGCTATTATCATTATTATTTTTATTATCACGCCACACACACACCCCAGCAGTGGTTTCTCTTTCCTGGGAAGCTTATAAGCTCCTCTACAGCTTCCTGGCTCCTCCCATGGCTTTCCTGATGCTGTTATGACTTGTACACTTGCCCTACAGCTGTCCTGGACTATAAACTTCTTGAGAGCCAGGACTAAGTAATGCTCATTCATGCCCCCCTCGTTCCCTAGCCCAGGAGACTCAGGAAACACTTGTTGCATAGATGAATGAATGAGTGAATGAATAAGTGAACAAACGAACCAATTCAGCAAAAGAGGCTAGGACGTGGCTATGTGACACAGACTTGGCTCTTCTAAGCTTCCTAATCTGGACAGTGACCGCCGAAGAGCTCCCTGTCATTACTCCTGGCCCTCCTGACATGTGTCCAGGTGAGCTGGGACATGCGTGTGCAGGCTGTATGACAGGTGTGTCATCTCTCCTGAGCGAGAGGGGAGTGTGGCAGAGTTCAGCCTTCCCACCTCATCAATCAAAGAGCACTTACTGACAGCTTGGGAGAGCGAGCTCTGGGCTCTGCTCGGGGTGGGGGTGAGCGTGAGTTGAGAGCTGCCCTCTGGGGGGTCACAGTCTAGTTGCTCCTTGCAGATAGGGGCCGATGCTTCTCCTGTGACTCTCAGACCACAGGAGCTCAAAGGACTGCTGCAGTCACTGATGGGCAGGCTGATGCGCTGGCGAGCCCTTTCCTCCCAGCTGCCCTGTAATGCTGCTTAGTCCAGAAGTGGCTCTTTACCCTTTCAGCGGAGGCCTACCGCCCCATCCAGCCGCCCGTGTTTCTGCGGAACCTTCTACTGCAGAGCCTGGAATGGCAGCGCTTAAGCCCCTGAACGCATGGGTGGGTGGAAGTCGCGGATAGCTGATTAAATAAAGGAGTAACCGAGCAACTAACTGAATATGTGGGTGATCAAAGTGTTGAGTGCATGGGCACAAATAACACCAGTTAGTATTTACTGAGCACCTGCTGCATACCAGGCACTGTGTTAAACCCTTTGCCTGCCTCCACTCCTTTACTCTCCAGCAGCCCATGAGCGGGAACTATTAGGAGCCCACTGAGGAAGAGGAAACCGGGGCTCCAGGAGGTGAGAGCACCCAGCTTGGTGGCAGAACCTTGGTTCCTAACCCAGATAGAATTTCCACGAGGGGCTCCCCTAAACTCTCCTCTGTCCTTGAGTGACCTCTCAGCCAGGGTCACCTCCAGGCTCCCCATGCCACCAGCCCTTTGGCGACGGAGGGCTAAGTGAAGCAAGCTCCTTGGGATCCCGTGCAGGGTAGTGGGCACACCGTCAGGTCCCAAGGGGCCCACGCACTGTGGGGTCTTTACTCCTCTTTCGGCTCCCCTGGGGGGCATGTCGAAGTTAAGAAGAGGCACAGCCGTGGGGCCTTTGTTTCCCCAGAAGGGGTCTTCCTTGTCCCCAGGAGGAAGGGTGGCGCCTGTCGGGCCCCAGCCTCTCCAGAAGGTCCCGGCGCTGGGGGGCGCCCTGCCCTGCCCCGCCCCGCGCGGGCCTCCCTCCGGCCAGGCGCAAACAAGCGCGCTAAACTCCGGGAGATTTACAGCGGCCGGCTGGGCGGCGCGGGCCCGGCCGCCGGTGAGATATCTCCAAACAGCGCACTAACCACTTTCCATTTTATACCTCACCAGCTTTATAGCATCTTAAGGATTTCTGTGCACGGCTGGCTTCCCGCCCAGGGAAAAAACCCAGCCTTGTAAATAAATACTAAATATATATGAACAGAGACGACAGCGAGCGACGCGGAGGAGGGGAAGGGGGCGGGGGCCGGAGGGGGGTGCAGCCCGGCCGGCGGGAGGAGGGAGGCAGGGGTACGTTGGGGTGTCCAAGACAAAGGAGACGGGGCGGGGTAGAGGGAAGCAGTTGACAGGCAGAGCGAGGGAAACTGAGCCGGCCACAAAGGTGGACGCAGAAAGAGATGGAGGCTGAATGCAAGTGCTCACCGCAGCACCTGTCTCGTGTGTGCATGCGTGTATGTGCGAGCGCGTGTGTGTGTCTGTGTGTCTGTGTGTGGTTCATGTGTGTGTGTAGGGAGTACTGCTTAAAGCTTAGAGGGAAAGAGAAGCCTCTCGCAAGCCTGCCACCCTCCCCAGTTTCGGAGGTGACTGGGCCCCAGGATGGGCTACTCCACTGTGTGGGGATGTGTGTGCGTGTGTGATGCTTTGTATGGGCAGGGAGTGACAGGACTTTGTCATGAAGTGCTCCAAGGAAAGAGTTTGTGTGTGTGTGAGAGAGAGAGAAAGAGACAGAGAGAGAGAGAGAGAGAGAGAGAGAGAGAGAGAATGCCTACGTGTATGCGGGCATGTGCGCTGGAGATTGGGGGTGTTTGATGTGGGTAGGACCGTGCCAGGGTGATATTGGGGTGTTGGCAGGCAAATGGGCAGAGTGTGCTGTGTTCAGGGTGTGTGGGGGTTAGGATATATTGGGGGCCACGCAGGGGCTGGTGAGTTCTGAGAGCGCGCAGCTTTGGGATTGAGCCGTGAGGGTGAGCAGGGCACGTGTGATCAGACGCCTTTGGGTGGGCAGGCAGGGGCCGCGGAGAGTTGAGTAGCTCCGTAAGCCGGAGGGCCTGCCAAGGAGTGGTTGTTGCGGCTGAGAGCAAGTGTCCGTCTGTGTGTTGGGGGCTGTCAGGGGTGGGTTTGCAGGTGCTGCCAGGTGGCCGTGACACGTCCTCCCATCCTCCCTCCCTGAGTCTTTCCAGAGGCTCTGAGACCTTCTTTGCGATGGCCACTGGGGGGAGAGTCCCTCCCTGGTGCTGGCTGGAGCCCCTAGACTACCCCTTTCCCAGCTCTGAGGTCTCTGGACAGGAGCCAGAGTCGAATTTGGGGGCAGAAGGGACCATCCTTTCCCTTCTCCAGGGACCCGGCGATCCCTTCTTGTTCCCCCCCTTGTCTTCGATATTAAGTATTCAAACCTCATTTACATCCTTATTTTTCAATTTGCTGCCACAGTAGTTTAATTTATTCGATATAATTTCTTTTTCTGAGGGGACATTAATCATTGCCCTGTGCTTTTGGGCGCCTGTGGGATCTCTGCGTGTATATGTGTGTGTGCGTATGCATCTGTGTGCGCGTGTGGGATCTGAGTGCTGGGGGAGCTGCGTGTCTGTGCCGGCGCATACTGTGTCTGAGTGCGAGGGCGCCGGCCTGGCTGTTACGTGAGTGTGTATTATGGGGGGGTGTTGGGTGGGTACATAGGGCTGAGAGGGTGATGTAGGTGTGCTGCATCGATCCAGTCCTCTCCTTTAGATGCCTCCTGGCCCTTCCCAGGATGTCACCATGGAGGGGAAGTGGGTGCAATAACTGGGACAGAGACCCACCTGCTCTGGGCTCTGGCCTGGCTGGGACTGCACTCCAAGGAGCAGGTGAGTTTCAGGGCTCCCCCTACCCCAGGGCACTCTCAAGAGTGGATTCCTCCCATGTCACCTGCTGGGCTCAGGCTGCTTTTCCTTTCCTGAGAGCATGCACTGGACAGTAGTGGTAGCCAGAAATGTTCTAGAATCCACGCTCTTTTAAGAAAGTGAGCAAGACCTAGAGAGGTGTAGACAGACACGCAGATGGAGACAGACAGACAGGGAAGAGCAAGGCTGGCCCTGCAGGGGAAGAAAGAGGGAGGAAGAGACGTGGAGAATGATGGAAAGAGGAGCGAGAGAGGGAGAAGTGAGCGAGCCGGCGGCGTCTCAGCCCATAAAGTCCCTGGAATGGGAGGACGGGGTGAGGGAGACTCTCGCATTAGCTCAGGCCCAGTCATGGCTCAGTGCGGCATGAATGGGGGGGCATGGAGTTGGGGCTGCTTTTCTTCCAGGCGCTGAGATGAGGGAAGTGACTTGGGGAAGCTTGTTGAGAGAGAAGAGGCAAGAGGAAGTGGGAAGAGGCAGGGAAACCCCTTTTGGAAGCTAATTCAGGGCAATGGCTGGAGGGGCATTTCTGAGGCTGCTCAGGGGGAGAGGGGGCTGCCTGATGCTGACTCCCCTCCCATCAGCTCTCCCCACTCTCAGGGTGTGTGGACAAGTCCACATCTTCCAGAGACCCTCTTTTGGTCCCAGCCCCAGAAGCCCTCAGATTTCCTTCTCTGGCACATTCTTAGAGTGTCCTTTCTTCCCACTGGTGGGGCTTGGGGTAATGGTGCAGGAATTAAGGGGGAGGCCCCCATGTGCCAGGCGCTGTGCCAGGACTGCCCCTCCAACATCTCATTTTGTCACCACAATTCCTTGAGGCAAGACTCGATCTCCCCACTTGAGTGAGGAGGAAAGGAGAGGTCAGGGATGAGCTCCGAGTCAGGATTTAAGTCCGCCCCTCCTGAAGCTGATGCTGAGATAGTCCCACTTCCCTTTGCTGCCTCCCAGGGTTCTGTCCACCCTGCACCTCCTGTCGTGGCCATGCATGATGCACACTCACTCCCACACAAAACAGGATCTGGCACCCATAGCCGAAATGGACAGGCCTTTTGGGGAAGGAGCCCCGAGGCTGGGGTGACCTCCTGCACCTGTTCTCCCAGCTCCCCACCCAGCCCTGAGCACATTGCCCCGGGGAAGAGGTGCCTGCTGCACTGCCTTCAGACTTGGAGAAGGCCCAGGCACTGACTGCCCAGAGGCTCCTTTGGACCCTGCCTTCCCTCTCACCCAGGGCTCAGAGGCAGCTTAAGGACCCCTTCTGGAAGGTGGTGGACAAAGTGTCAGGCTCGGGGATAAGCTGTCTTTGTCCTGGGGCCTGCTTTCTGCTTCCAGGACCTGGATAGGTTTTAACCCCAGCCTCACACAGCTTTAACTTGCCCATTGTAGCTTCATCTAAACAGTGGCCTGAAGCCCAGGGTTTAGGAGTGGGAGTTTCTTTCTGTTGGTCTAAAATTCTGAAAAATGGATATCATGAGATCTGACCATTCTGGTACCAAGCCCAGGATCTGAGCCTCCAAATACCTGATTATTTTGAGTTCTACAGAGTTATGTATTTTAATACCAAATACCCACTAATCCAAATGTCCAAACATCTGAATACCCCAGGCTTCTGACATCCAAGCATTTCAGTGCACAGGTCACGGAACACGTAGGAGCTATTGACTGAGTATCCATGGGTGGAAACCTGAGACGGATGGAGCATGGGGAAGGGGCTCCCAGGCCCCTCTGTCTTCCTGCCTCCCTCCTTGCAATTCTCCCAACCAGAGGCCACTCAGCCTTCCTCACCTTCCCCAGGTTTGGCCTAGTCATCACCCCCAGGTCCCCAGCACAGACATGTTACAGAAACCAGCACCCACTTGGTCAGGGATAACTGGGTGATCATGACAGGGGGTCTCTGGGCATGCAGGGAGGGGGCAAGGGGACAGGCCTGGGGCTGAGGAGAAGGTAGTGCGTTCATTTGAATAATGGGCAAAATCAAATTAATTCTACATTAAATAGTTGTGAATAAAGGGTTGAAGTCAGCAGTTTCAAACTTGTTTTCCTTAATTACTTTCCGTGTTTAATGTCATTAAGAAGATTAAAAATTCATTAACAAGAGTACTAAAGTGGCAAATCAGGAAAGCGATCACTCCAGGTTAGAAACTCCGCTGAGGCCGCACAGTGAGTCTTCTGCAGGGGGGCATGGGTGGGGGTGGGGGCCAAGAGGGTTGGGGACAGGCACACATTCACACGCGCACACACTGAGACTCAGCCACAGTGTCAACACACATCCATGACAACATGGGCGTCCGCACAGCCACACATATGCACGCGTTTCCTGCTCGCCCCTACCCAGGACTCCCGTGATTACCAGAGACGGTAAGTTAGAGTCTGTAGCTAATCAGGCCCCCAACTCCATAACCCCTCTCCTAACAAGGGGAAATAAAGATCAAACTTTCATGACAGAGAATATATGGCCACAAGAGTCAGTGTCGGCTGGCGTCTCTGAGCTCTCCTGGCCATCTCTCCTGTCTCCCTGTCCTCCCCTCCCACACGAAAGGGCTCTCCCAGGGCAAACCGGATCAGTTTCCTGGGAGGAGCTCCTGTCTTTGAGGCTTAATTATCCTGGAAAAGGATCCCTTTTGTCTCCTTAGCTTGTGGGGAAGGGGGAGCAAGGGTGGGGAGGGGTCACATTTCCTCTGGGGAGGTGGGGCAGAGAGACAAAGGATTCCCTGGTCAGGTAGAGGGTAGGGCAGAAACACATAGGGATGTGGGACCCATGTGTCCTGGTGTTCAGACCCTGACCCAACCAGACAGCCCCCACCCCAGAGAGCCGCCATCCCTAACACCCCTCCATCATCATGAAAGGACCCTCCTTGAGTCAGGATGTTCTTCCCTGTAGCTGTCATCATCTCTCCAACTCCATGTCCATCTTCTTCTCTAGGCCTTTGCATGCGGGTCCTCATGGGGGTTTAGGTCACCGCAGGTGCATCTGTGCCCTTGGAGCTATAGGGCTATGGTATGGGTCCAGGTGGCTGTGTTGATGACTGAGTATGTGACTTTGTCTGTGTGTGCAAGTACCTGAGTGTCTGTGTATGTCCAGTGTGTGTGTGAGAAGAGCCATGATCTCAGCTAGAGAATGCCACATTGATCGTAAGCAAGTGAAGCTGGAGGAGGAGCCCCCTCATTTGATAGAGGGGAAAACCTAACTCTAAGAAGACGAAGTTCCACTCTCAGGAATAAACTGAAGAGAATGCAAACATAGGTCCACACAAAAACCTGTACAAGAATGTTCCTGGCAGTATTATTCATGATAGCCAAAAAGCGAAAATAACCCATCAACTGACCAATGCATAAATAAAATGTGGTTTATCCCTATAACAGAATATTAGTTCATTGCCATAAAAAGGAATGAAGTACTGATTCATGCTACAACATAGATAAATATTGAAAACATGGTATTAGATGAGATAAGCCAGTCACAAAAAATCGCATATTGTATGATTGCCTTTATAATCATACACACAATAAGCAAATATAGAGAGACAGGAAATAAATAGTAGTTGCTTAGGGCTGGGGTGGGTGGGTGTTGGAGGAAAAGAGGAGTGACTGTTAATGAATATGGGGATTTTGTGGGGGGTGATTAAAATGTCCTAAAATTTCTTGTGGTGATGATTGCACAATCCTGTGAATATACTAAAAACCATTGACTTGTGTACTTTAAATAGGTGAATTGTGTGGTATGTGAATTATATCTTGTTTTCTTTTTGATAATCTTTTCTGTATTGTTCTAATTTTAGTATATATACTGCCAAAGCGGGCACTGTGACTACATCTTAATAAAGCTGTTATTTAACAAAAAATGAAGAGCTTATTCAAGATCCAACAGCTCATGAGAAGTGGAGCTGGAGCCAGAACCCCGTCCCTGGACTCTAAGTTCAGTGCTCTTTCCACAAGCCCTACGATGCCTCAAAAATGTTGCTGTGGAGACTTCAAGGCCAAGTTCTAAATAAGATGTGTGGGGTGTCCATGTAGCATACTGGCTTTTCTGTAGGGTTGTCAAGTTTCCATCAGGGTAACGTGTCATGTTATGTGTGTGTACGTGTAGCTGCGTGGCTTCAGCAGCTCTGTGTGTCTCGGCAGGTGTGGCGCTGCACATCTGTGCCCAGGCCCGGGCATGTCTCTATCGGGAGCGTTTGGGTCTGCCTGGATGCATGTCTGTGGCTGCCCACACATCTCTGCTCGTTGGCTGCGATCTGTGTTTCTCTGCGTTTGTAGGTGTATTTGGGCATGCCCATGTCTCCGAATGTCAGTCCATTTGTCTGTGTCCATGAAGCCATGTGACTGCATGGGAGTCTGTGTTCATGTGTTCATGCGTAGCAGTGTTTCTGCCTATGTAATGTGTCTCCGTGGGTGTCCATGGGTTTCTTAATGTGTCAGCCTGTAAATCTGGGTTCATATGCCTTCACCCCCAGGTCTCTACACGAGTCCTCAGTTTACCAGTATTCTGGTGTCCACACAGGTCCTGCACCTAGGTAGTGGGGCCCATGGGCCTGTCCATCTGAGTCTGTGTGTCTGAGCCCCTCCTCCAGGCACCAGCCCCAGAAGGTGCCTGCCTCCCCACCCCCGCCTCTGACAGCCGTGGAGAGAGCGTCACAGTAAATTCATGGCCGCCCGGCTGGGAAACAGGCGGCTGCAATGGAAAGGAAGCGTGGATTTGCATATTGAATTAAAATTAAGAGCTAATTATGCAAATAAATTATGACATTTGGCAGGAGAATTTGCTTCAAGATCATTTATTACGTTCTTTTTATAACAGTGTGAGCATTTAACGGTCAAAGACAATATTTTAAGGGAAAATTAACGCAAGATTATTAACCTAAAAACAATTCCACGTTAATGAGATGGTGAGCTGGTCCCCCCCACACACCTGGGCAGGTCTATGCTGAGGCTGGGAAGGCCTTTTTCTCCTCCCCTCCTTCCTTGCCGAGGCTGCAGGGCAGCGGGGCTGGGAGGCCTAGGAAGGCACAGGGAGATTTCAGGGATTGCATCTTCTTGGATGGGGAGGCTGTATCTGAGTTGAATCCCCCACTTAAGACCAGAGCCCTGGGCTGAGTTTAGGAAGCCACACAGAGGATGAGCAAAGGCTCCACTTCCAGAAACCCCTAGTCTGAGGACAAACATGGTCCTGGCCTTGGGGAGCTCTGTTCTAAGAAGGAATGCAGACCCCTACCCTAGAAATGACTCTGCAAATACCAGTGGGGATGCAACTTGGAAAATAGAGTTTAAACAGCTTGGTTTTACCCCCACCCCTGAGAGCTCCCATCCCCTCCTTCTCCCAGGTTGTAGACCCCCAAATTCCCTGGCATTCCCAGGCTCTGAGTACCCCAGGACTCTGAGTTCTCTACCTCTCTGGGTCCAATTTTCTCTCAGTTTTCCCATGACCTTAATCTGTCAGACTAGCTTTCCCTTTGGGGGAGTGGCAAGGAAAGGGGACCCTAATCTGGGTTTCCCTGAGATCCTCTGACCCATCCTACACCAAGTGGGCAGTGAGTCACACAGGAAGTGGTAGGCGATGTTTTCCAGGGCCCCACACTTCTCCCTCTGCTGTGCTCTGAACGTTGGTGTCCCCCCAAATTCATATGTTGGAACCTAATACCCAATGTGTTAGTATTAAGAGGTGGGGCCCTTTGGGAAGTGATTAAGTGTCCTTACAAAAGGACTTGAGGGAGTTCTTTGTCCCTTTTCTCCTTCTACCAAGTGAGGATGCAGCAAGAGGTACCCTGAAGCAGAGAGAGAGCCTTTACCAAACATCCAATCTGCTGGCACCTTGATCTTGAACTTCCCAGCCTCCAGAACTATAAGTAATAAATTCCTGTAGTATATAAATAGCCCAGTCTCAGGTATTTTGTTATAGCAGCTGAAATGGAATAAGACAGCCTCGTGGGGGGGGGGGAGGTGGGCAACTGCTCTAATCCCTGTGCTAGCTCTGTGGTCTGAAGACTCTTTTAGGGCAGACTTTTGATTACAGAGTGGGCCCATGCAAGGGAACCCAAAGTCTGCTGGGTGAAAGCCTTGGGTTTCCAGAAAGTCCCATCTCTGGTGCTGGCGTGCCCCCTGGGAGGTGAAATGCTGACATCTGTCATTGCTGGATGCCACAGGTATGGCCACAGGGAGGGACAGCTGTACTTCACACTAGGTTACATCTCCAGGCCCAGCATTTCATCTGAGTTGTGCAAAGTTCCTGGGAACAGGGGCCAGATATCACTGGGGCAGAGCACAGTGGCATAGAAGACTATGGCTTGGACTTATGAAACCCTTAGACTCAGGAATCCTGAAGGCCCATCCTTTCTCTGCCATTTACTGGCAGGTCACAGTCCCTGTGCTGGTGTCTGCCCTTCCAGATCTCTTCTCACCCTTCTCCACCTTGCTCCGGCCCCGGAAGCCTGGCCCACCCCAGACAATCTGCATCAACTGGTTCCCTTGGCATTGACCAAAAGGGGTCACCAGCAAGATGAGAGGGGACTTCTTTGGCTCCCTTCTTCCAGGTGGCTACGGATTAGCTGCATGTCTCTGCTGAAGGCCACACATCCCCATTCAGATCTCTCTCTGGTTGTGGTGACCTTCTCCATTCATCTTTGTCCCTTTTAGATCTGACTTGGCCATGGCTTAGCACTGTTACTAGCCTTGGGACACTGTGCCATCACTTGTACTGTTTCTAGTTCTGCCCACACCTCTGTAGATAGTGGCTTTATTAAACTGTCCTTGGATAACTCAATAGAGTATGTCATATGGTTTCTGCCAAAACTCTGAGCAGTACATTCCCAGAGCACCTCAATTTCCTCATCTTTAAAACAGATATTAATAGTCATATATACCTAACAAGTTATGAGTGCACATTCAGTGAGATAATGTGTATCAAGTGCTTTATAATTTATAGATACCTTGTTTCCAGGTAGAAACTAGACCGAGAATGAGGCTGGTGTCAAAACCATCTCTGCTAAGAAGATTCTTTGTGACCTTGGATGAGCCACGACCCTTCCCTGAGCCTGTGTGCCCACTGATAACTTGTGCTCAAGGGCTGAACCCCTAACTTCAAAGTGATGACTCTACATTCATTCCGCCATTGAGGAAAGAGAAGTCAGGTGACTCACCCAAGGTCACACGGCAGGCTCCTGGCCATCTGCCTGAGAGTCTGTCTGTGGCACAGAGCCTGGGTGGGACCCCACTGTTGGGCCAGGTAAGGAAGGCGGTCTTGGCAGTGGTGGCCGGGGTAAGTCTGCCCCAGGTCCCAGCGGTGCACTCTGCCTCCCAGGGCTGGGCGGACACGGCCCTGGAGAACTGTGAGGGTGGGATTATCAATAACAATGCTAATAAGAAAGAGAAAACAAAGCCAGCAGGGCCTGGGCATTTTTTAAATAAAGAAATTTCCCTCATCTCGTGGTTAATTTAAAAGGTTTATTTCTTGAAATGAATCCTCTTCATCAAACCCCCGATCCTTGAAGATCGGAGGCGACTGCTAGTGCCGGTAATGAATTGATTTGTAACGTGAGCGACACGGCGCCCTCCCGCCCGTGCCCACTGCGGGCCCTTAATCCACAGTGTTTAAGGGGAAATGAGCTTCTCCGTCTCTCAGCCTGAAACCCAGCACCGGGCAGAGGAGCCACCCGGGCCATGGACGCCCCCACCTGGAAGGGTCCATCTAGCAGGCCACCCCCTCCTGCCCCCAGCACCCTTCCTTTAAAAGGAAAGGCAGAAGAGCCCCATATACCAACACGACCCACCACCCGCTGAGCCATCCATGGCCAACAGCCCACAGTGGTCTGAACACACATGGTACACACACAGTTACGCTGACCCACAATCCAACCACAGCCGCACCTACCCACGTGATCTTACAGAGTCACATAAACAGTCTCCCTCAGGCATAAGATTCAGAACTATAATTACACAAACCACCCACACTGCTAACACAAGGCGTCCAGTCATGGAAGTGTGTCCAGGCCCGTGTGTCCAGACACAAAGCAGCACATGCTTTTCTATAGCCCCACACTCCTGTGGACGTGGCAGCTAAGGCGTGAATATTTAGCAAGGCGGGGGCGGGGCAGCAGCGTGGCATGGCAGGAGCATGGGCTTTGAGCCTCAAAGCTGAATTTGAATCTCAATCCCATTATTTCCAATCTGTTTGACACTTCTCAGTCTCCATTTCCTCCTCTGTAGAGTAGGGGCAACAATATCTCCCTTGTGGAGTTCTTGCGAGGATGACACTAGATAATATATGTAAAGCTCTTTTTGAACCGTTAGCTTCACAAAGGCAAGGACCTTCGAGAGATAATGTGTGTTGAGTGTTTAATGGAGCTTTGGCATAGAGTAGGTGCCTAATAAATGCTCGGTAATATCATAATTGTCATCTACTACTCCATCCTCAATACCTACCACAGTGCTTGATATACATTTTTAGATGAATGTGTGTTAAGTCATGCCTAGCACGTAGTCTGTAGTGATAGAATGGCAATTATGAAAAAGAGGGAGGAGGAGAAATAATTATCATTTAGTGAGTGTCTGCAATGTGCCAAGCACTGTGCTAGCCAGATTGAATGTTATTTAATCCTCTCCAAAATCTTATGAGATTTCTTTAACATATATCCATTTTGCAAATGAAGAAATTGGAGCACAGAGAAGTTAAGTAACTTGCTTAAGGTCAGGCAGCTAGTAAGTGGAGGAGGAGGGATTTGAACTGAGAGAGTCTGACTCCAGAGCCTGCTTAGGTCGTGGGTAATGCTGAAAAAAGTATGAGAACAACGTTCCCTTAAGGAGGCTCCTATGTCCCTGGAACAGAGCCAGTTACACCTTGAGGCTGATTCCTTACAAGTAACCTTGAAGGTCCCACTGATCCTTTCAAAGTCACAGGCCAGAGGCTTAAAGACATCTCTAGTGGCAGGTCTGTGCCCAGTAAATGAACTGTGCCCTGTCACCTGCCCTAGTGCTGGCAAAACCTCCAAACCTGGCTGGTACCTTTCTGTCTTTCAGCTTTACCATCTTTTCAGCCTCTAACTGATCTTTGGTGCAAACCTGGACTTTTCTGTATTAAAATATCTTTAAAGTAGGCAAATCCAGGCTGGTCACGGTGGCTCACGCCTGTAATCCTAGCACTCTGGGAGGCTGAGGCAGGCGGATTGCTCGAGGGCAGGTGTTTGAAACCAGCCTGAGCAAGAGTGAGTCCCCGTCTCTACTATAAATAGAAAGAAATTAATTGGCCAGCTAACATATATAGAAAAAATTAGCCGGGCATGGTGGCGCATGCCTGTAGTCCTAGCTACTCGGGAGGCTGAGGCAGCAGGATTGCTTGAGCCCAGGAGTTTGAGGTTGCTGTGAGCTAGGCTGATGCCACGGCACTCACTCGAGCCTGGGCAACAAAGCGAGACTCTGTCTCAAAAAAAAAAACAAAAACAAACTGTAGGCACATCCAAACCCAGAATATCCCTAGGCATGTGCACAGTGTCAAAATACTACCTCTTACCTTCCACCTTCCTGCTTTGGCTGCTGTCATTTTTGTGGCCACCACTTGAGGCCAGAAGGGCCACAGCCCTTCTCCTTGTCCTCATAGTAGAGGTCGGCAGAGTTAGTGGCTTGATCACAGGTTGGATCTGGGGGGAAGAGCCACGCTTGGACCCAGAGCCTCCATGTGGTCTCCAGGCCAGTCTTCCCCTGGGTCTGACTCTCGTGGGTTCCTGGTGAGGGTTTCCTCCTCACATCCAGTCCCAGGGGCAGTGAGGGACCATGGACCTTCCCAAATGGCCTCCAAACCTCAGTCCAGCCAAATAGTCCCCAGGCAGCCCTGTGAAAGTGAGACACCCACGTCCAGCCTGGGGAGACTC
Source organism: Microcebus murinus (assembly GCF_040939455.1). Taxonomy (NCBI): domain Eukaryota; kingdom Metazoa; phylum Chordata; class Mammalia; order Primates; family Cheirogaleidae; genus Microcebus; species Microcebus murinus. The sequence continues at coordinate 25,750,177 of NC_134117.1, read as the reverse complement.
TGGGGGTGTCCGGGGCCTCTGCTCTGCGCGTCCCCGTCTTTCCTCACGCAGAGCGAGACGCAGTGCCCGGTGGGCACAGGGCGGGCGCAGGGGCACGTGCTCCTTCCTGCAACTTCCTAGAAGAAAATCATTTTTTATAACTGTTGGAATCCTGATTGAGCTGTCAAAAGTACATGAAACCAGCTACATAAATGGTAAACTATCCATCAGTCACAGACCTATTTGTTCTGAGACAGTATAAACATCGCACATTTTTCTTCAAGATAGAAAATAATACTTACCCCATCACATCCAGGTAATTTGGCCCCCACTCCCAAAAGAAACTTACTAGCCATACTGGTCTGTGCCCTCTTATGTCCCAAATCTTTTTATTCTTTTGCCCACTAATCTATAGACAATCTTGCCTCTCTTGAAGCATCACCTTAGCTCGGCCATTCAGTTTTCTCTCTGTTTAAAATCAGATTTAGCACTCCTGCTCCCCCAAAACCAGTTAATAAATGCTAAGAAGAAGCACAAAGGACATCACTTTTTTTTTTTAATTGAGACAGGATCTTGCTCTGCCACCCAGGCTAGAGTGCAGTGGCATCATCATAGCTCATTGCAACCTCAGACTTCTAGGCTCAAGCGATCCTCCTGCCTCCGCCTCCTCAGTAGCTGTGCCTACAGGCATGGGCCACCACGCCTGGCTAATTTTCCTATTTTTTGGAGAGTTAGGTCTCACTCTTGCTCAGGCTGGTCTCAAACTCCTGGTCTCAAGCGATCCTACTACCTCGGCCTCCCTGAGTGCTAGGATTACAGGTGTCAGCCACTGCACCTGGCCAGGACATCAATCTTTTTTTTTTTTTTCTTTTTTTTGAGACACAGTCTCATTTTGTTGCCCAGGCTAGAGTGAGTGCCGTGGTGTCAGCCTAGCTCACAGCAACCTAAAACTCCTGGGCTCAAGCGATCCTACTGCCTCAGCCTCCTGGCTAGCTGGGACTACAGGCATGTGCCACCATGCTCGGCTAATTTTTCCAAATATATTAGTTGGCCAATTAATTTATTTCTATTTATAGTAGAGATGGTGTCTTGCTCTTGCTCAGGCTGGTTTCGAACTCCTGACCTTGAGCAATCCGCCCACCTTGGCTTCCCAGAGAACTAGGATTACAGACATGAGCCACTGTGCCTGGCTGGGACATCACTCTTGAAGATACAAACTGTTCAGATCCCAGTGTGCAGATCCTAGGGGACTGGATGAGCCCGAGCACAGATGCAGACTTGGCTCCCAGTCTGCCTTCTGAGGAGCGTGAAGAGGCCCCTCTGTGGCCACCTTGTGCCTGTCCACTGGTCCAGGTGGCAAGAATGACAAAGACAATACATCCACCCTTTTGCATGAGACCTTTCATCTGCACCCCTGGGCACGCCTTTGTCCCTTACAAGCACTCTGCACTCAAGGGCACATGTTCCAGGAACTTGGGGCCGAGAGAGGCCATGGCTCCCTCTCTTATCTAGCCTCCAGTCCCCCACAGCTTGCTTACCAAAAAACTTGACCCAGGGCAATGACCTCAGCTGCTAGTGATAGGTAGGGGCAGATGGATGGATGGACAGAGAGACAGACAGGCAGATACTTGCATGCAACACACCCCTCCATACATATCCTAACACGGAACATACAGATACAGTCAGCCTAGGAGATGGGAGTAAAGGCCCTGACAGCATCCGTGTGCACCTCCCTGCTGCACTCGTCTCTGGAAGCGTGCCCTTGGGCACCTTCGTTAACCTTGCCCAGCCTTCCTCAGCAGGAAAATGAGAAGACTGATGGGACCTACCACACAGGGCTGCGATTGGTCAATTGGTCATGGTCGGCACAGTGCCTGGCACACAGTAAGTGTTCAGTAATGGATTTCTAGTGCTAAGATCATTACATTGCACACACTTGTAAGCACACAAATCGGAACCTCTTACAAACTTAGATAATGTATACACATATGCAAACATGCACGTACTGACAGATGCACAAGCCAACATGTCAATCAATAGGTGGCAGAGAGTGGTGGTTAGGAGAACACTCTGGAGCCAGACCAAGCCTGACTCCAAGCTCTGCCATTTACGAGCTGTGTGATTTTGAGCAAGTTACTAATCTCAGTTTTGTATCTATAAAATGGTAATAATAATAATAGTTCCTCCTTTATAGGATTATTGTGAAGGTTAAAATAGTTAAATATTTATAAAACACTTAAAACACTGTGTGACACGTGGCAAACACTGTGTGGTTTTGAGGAACACAAATAAATCCTTCAACCTTGTAAACCACTGCTCCCAGAGTTTGCAAAGCACTTTCACGTGTGTTATCCTAATAGCTCTCCTTAATAACCTCTGGGTCAGGATTAATGTCATACTCATTAACAGATGAGGAAACTGAGGCTAAACAAAATCAGTGATTTGTACAGAGCCTGGTAGCTAGTGAGCAAATCAGTGGCCAACAATCCAGGCCTCCTGACTCTGAGTTCCATGTTCTCTTCACTATGCGACAGACACCGAGTGTGTGTGTAGTAGTGTGTGCTGAGGAGGTTTCCTCTGCCCAGTTCTCATTCATTTCTTCTGCCTGCCCCTTAAACATCCCCACCCCTACAGAGTGGTCTAAACCAGCAGGTCTCAAAGTGTGGGCCTGGGCCTGTAGCATCAGCACCATCTGAGACTTGTTAGAAATGTAAATTCTTGGCTCTGCTTTAACTAACTAAATCAGAAACTAGGGGTGGCACCCAGTAAGTGCTGGAGAAGTTCAGAAGAACAGGGTGGACAGGAAGGAAGCTTCTGGAAAAGGAGAGACTGGCCCTGGCTGTGAGTGATGGGCAGAGGAGAGAACTCGGGGGAGGTGGGAAGAACACATCTGATGAGGGAAGTGAGCAGTCTGGCTGTTGGAGCGAGGTTTCTGGTTGGGGGCCTGCTGGGAGCTGAGCTGAGCCATCAGTGTGTGTGTCTTTTGATCTTTCCTGGACACTGTACCCTGTTCAGTGGTTTGTCCCTGAACACTGGAAGGAGGCTTTGTGGGAATGTATTATATCTCTAAAGACAAACCCCAATGACCCTTTCCTGCAGGGTCAGAGCATTGCCAGAGCTGGGCACGTTCTTATGTCCCCACACTCTCTAAATTTGCCCCCCGAGTGGCACTCCCAGCCCTGAATGAGTGTGGGGGACCCCAGCCTCATTCCCATCAAGCCCAGATTTATAACGTGTGGGGGTTTGCAAGGAGAATGGGGGACAACTGTGGCCTCCTCCTCCTCCTCACTTATTGTCTGGAGCCTGAGTCGGGGCCAGCAGGGGCCCCAGTGCAACCAGAGGCCCTGCCCAGCTTGGGGCTCCCTCCACGTGCACCCGGTGTGGACACGTGAGGCTGAGATCCGGGCTGGGAAGGGTCCAGGGTGAGCTGGCCAGGGGCTCCAGGGCTGGAGAGAAGCAAACAGAATCCCGGCCCCCTGTGTCCTGCCGGGGGCTACCACTAGGAGGCTAATGAAAAGGGAAGATGCAGGCCAGGGCTTGGGCCAGCAGGAGACAGCAAGGGGACAATGTGAGGCAGGAGGGAGGTGGCCCTCAGGCAGGGACAGACAATGTCCCCATATGGGAAACAGACGGAGCCGCCCCGCCCCCCTTGGTTCTGGGGCCTGGGCTGCAGCAGGCAGCACTCTCAGCTAAACACCCGAGCTGGTAGTTTGTACCCAAGAAAGAGCCCGCTGAGCTGCGGCAGGAAAAGGAGCAGAAGGAGGACCTGCTCTCAGTTCAATAAGGTCCCCACAAAGGACCTCCGCAGGAACACACAGAGCCAGGCACACACACTCCCGCAGCACTGAGCTCACGCACACAGTAAGATCACATTCTGCTTTTTCTAAATATTTTTTAAAACTACACTATAATATATGCTGAAAGTAAAAGATTACAACAATACAGAGAAGTCTGCAGAGTAAAGTGGGAAAATCCCCTCTTGTGTCCCCACCAACCTCCTTTTTCAGAGACAATTACTTTCAATACCTGCCTGTAAGCAAAGGCCACTCTCCATTGTAAGTTCACGGTGGATCTGTCACCGGCACTGGCGCTGCCAGGCCTAGTCTGGTTGATGCCAGGCATTCCTAGGAGCAGGGCACCGTGGAGGGGCGGCTAGGACTACGCAGACATAGGCACAGCCTGCCCTGCCCACGATCCAGCTGGGAAACGTCTGCCCCGGGGTGCCAGGGTTGAAATCTTCTGTATGATTCCATTTCTACCCCAGTTTATCACCTCCCAAGAATTTAAAAAATCTTTCTTCTGTCTGTATCTCTTAATGCCAGGCCCCATTTTTAGTTTTATTAGTTTTTCTCTGTCTTTAAAATTTAGCTCAACTTGTTTGCTTTTGCTCGTAAGTTATTTTTGCTAGTAAACCCAAGCTATGAAGGAAACTTTTATGATTTCATAGTGACATGAAGGGCTGTAGCTTTCTGAGCGTCAGGCCCTGGCCAGGCTATCCACTTGTCTTCCCAATGGAAAAAGTGAGCAGAGGTTCTGCTCCTCTCTAGGACAGCCCCAAAGGACACCCTCTCTGGGACTAAGGATCACAGTGGCTTCTTCCCTGGGGTGGGGAAGTAGCAACTGTTGGGCCCCTACTGTGTGTTGTCTTCTTTATAAGTGGTGTTGGTCAGGACTCATTTGGATGTGAAGGATAGCAACCCAATTTGAATTAGTTTAGGCAAAAAGGAGAATCTACTGGAAGGGATGGGCATGGTCTCAGGCAAGCAAAGGAAGGTTCAAATAATCAAAGAGTGGGAAGGGCAGAGTTGGTACTGAGCTTCAGGAACATTCCGAACAGGACCTGGGTGGGCTCCAGGATGCTCTGTCTCTGGGGTTTCACCTGCAGCTGCCATCACCAAGGGAGGATCAAGTCTCCTCTCAGCTCCTTTGTGAAGATCCCAGAAAAGGACCCAGATTAGTCCCCACAGTTCAGGTGTTCAGTCCAGAGCCAGGTGACTCTGCTCAGGGCTGGGGTAGCATTAGGAGTCTCTCTGAGACCACATGTTGATTTCCAAAAGGAGAGACCACTATTTCTAGTGGGGCTTGGCCAACAATACCAGATGTCTACTACAATCTGTCAGTTCTTCTAATCTGCTAAGTCTATAAGGTACAAAGTATCACCCCCATTTTACAGGTGAATAAACTGAGACTCTGGTCCCAGACTAGTTAGCCCTAGAGCTTGTATCCAAAGCAGGACTGTTTGACTCCAAAGCACATGTCCTTGACACCTGTAAGGCTGATTTCCTCAGGGGAAGAAACAATAAGTCAAGGTGAAATAACTTTCTGGTAGACCAGGTGCATTCCAGCCTCTATGCTAAGCTGTGGGGGACAGTCAGAGATGCGTCAGGCATGGTTATGTGCAATGAGAAAGGAATCACAAAGGAGTCCCTTCTCATTAGATCATCAGTTGGCAGGTGACATTTGACTTGCTCCTTGAAGGAACAGCAAATAGACCAGTTTAGCCAACAAGGGGATTACAGGTATGAGCCACCACCCCTAGCCCTCTTGCTAATATTCTAACACTCTGGGAGGCCAAGGCAGGAGGATAACTTGAGATGAGGAGTTCAAGACCAGCCTGAACAAGAGTGAGACACTGTGTCTCTACTAAAAATAGAAAAATTAGCCAGGTGTAGTAGTGTATGCCTGTAGTCCAGCTACTCGGGAGGCTGAGGCAGGAGGATCACTTGAGCCCAGGAGTTTGAGGTTGCAGTGAAGTAAGATGATGCCACTGCACTCTACTCAAAGTGACAGAGGGAGACTCTGTCTCAGGAAAAGAAAAAAAAAGAACATGAGCAAGAGAGAAATGATAAGTTTGTGGCCAGTCTTGCTTGGAGACAAAATTGCCTAGGGTTAAGGATACAGGCTTTAGGACCTCAGCCCAAGGGACCAAAGTCTCAGTTGATTAGGCTCCTTATATCTCAGTTTCCTCATTTGTAAAACAGGATGAAATTAAAATAGTTACTTCTTAGAACTATGGTGACAATTGAATGAAATAATATATAAAAATAGTTATTGCTTTGAAGCAATAACTATTACCATAAGGTAAGTAGATTTTAATATATAGTGGGAGCCACTGAAGATTTCCAGGTAGGGCTGTGGCGTTGCGTTAGTCTCTAGGGCTGCCTAACAAGGTGCCACAAGCTGGGCAGCTTAAAACAACAGTAATTTATTCTCTCATGTTTCTGGAGGCTCCAAGTCCAAAATCAAGGTATCAGCAGGGCAATGCTTCTTCAAAGCCTCTAGAGGAGGACACTTCCTTGCCTCCTCCAGCTTCTGGTCACCCCAGACATTCCCAGGCTATGGTACATTCCTTCCCCTCTCTGCCTCCGTCTTCTCATGGCCGTCTGCCCTCTGTGTCTTTGTGTCTGTGCCTTCACATGACGTTGTCCTCTTCTTGTAAGGACAGCAGTCATATTAGATTAAGGGTCCACCCTATCTCAGCATGACCTCATCTTAACCTACATCTTAATTACCTCTGCAAAGATTCTATTTCCAAAAAGAGTCACATTCACAAGTAGCAGGGGTTAGGACTTCAACAAATTGGGAGGGGGGGTGGTATACAATTCAACCCATAATGAGAACTGTGCTTTGGGTAGATTGATTTAGTAGGGTGATGGGACAAACTGCATCCTAGATGGACAGGTGTCAAGGAGACTGCTCAAGAGGCAAGAAAGGAGGGGACTAATTGGGGCCAGTGGAAATGAGGATGAAGATTTTCCAGAACCTGAAAATCAATGGGAGGGTAAGGAAGTGGAGAAAAGGGGGTCCAGATTATTTAGAGGCTTTAGGATTGGAAGGATGGAAGGATGAAGGAATGAGGAGGGAGATGCAGGAAGGGGAGCCCATCAGACACCAAGCTGTTTGACAGCAAGGACTGTGTCATTCACTTGGCATCCCCAGTGCTGGGCACAGTGTCCAGACATCATAAGTGCTTGAGAAATGTTTGCCAAAGAAATGAATGCGTTCAGTTTTGCACATGGTGAATTTGACCTACCAGTTGAAACAGGCAGGTGGAAATTCCAGCCTGTCATTTGGGAGATAGAGTTTGGGGTTAGAAATCCCAGCTGGGTGTTTATTTCCAGAGAGATTACAGGTCCAGTGGGGATGGATAGAGTTCTGGAAAAGGCAGACAGGGGAGAAAAGAGGCTTAAGGGCAGAACCATGGGGCATAGGTACATTTAGGGGAGGAAGAAAGTGGAGAGGCTGGTAGAAGGCTGAAAAGGAACTTCAGAGATGGAGGAGGGGACCGGGGAGGTGCAATGACAATGTCACAGAAGTCCAGAAAGGAACCAGTTTCAAGGAGGAGGGGTGGAGCCGCTGCCAAATGCGCAGAGGTCGGTCACAGAGAAGGAAGGCTGCGAGGAGCCTGTGGATTTGCTAATTAGGAGACCAGCAGCAGTGTCCCCACCTGGTTAGGGGAGGGGGATGTGAGGGGAGCCTACTCCTGGCAAAGAACCTAAGTAGAGAAGTCTGTGTCCCTACACACGTGCACGTGCTCTTGCACTCTGCACACCTGCGTGCCGGGGTGGTCTATGACTGATGAGTATTAATACAAACAAAGACAAAAAGCTTGATGGTGGGGTGCCGGTGCGCATGTTGGAACTCAGGGCTTGCAAGTCAGGAATGGACTAGACACAGGGGCAGAAGAGACAGCTCAGGGAAAGGGAGAGTCATTTTTAGTGCCTCCAAAGCCTTCTTTGTGGGTAGAAGGTGGAGGCCAGTGACCTCCCAGGCAGACGACAAAACAATGTCCCGCCCAGCCCTCAGATCCCAGAGGCCACTTGTCCAGGCATCTTTTGCACTAGCCCCTCAGTGGAGGTGAGTGACGGGGTCCCCACTACTGTCAGTCTGGTTTATCACTGCATCCCCAGGGTCTGAGTCAGTGTTCGGCACATAGAAGGTACTCAGTAAACACGTGCAATGGCAATAACAACAACAGCGCCACCACCAGCTACAACCCCCTCTGCGATGATCAGTGCCTAGTGCCTGCCACCTACTATATGCCAGGCATTTACAGTTACCTTCTCATTTAATACAACAGCTTCAGGGTAGGTACTATTCAGGGTAGGTAGGGTAGGTAGGGTAGGGTAGGTACAACTACTTCAGGGTAGGTAGGGTAGGTACTATTATGATCTCCACTTAACAGATAAGGAAATAAGAATTCTGAATAAGTTTCCAAAGGCCACTTAGCTAGGAAATGGTAGAATCGGAATTTGAACCCAGATTCATGTGACCCTAGGACTCTCATCCTCAAGCATTATGATGATTATATTACTGTGGGGGGGGAGGGAGGGTTTTGGGGTGTAATCTGTGTCTGTCCTGCAGTATTATGCATTTATTTGTGGGTGAACACAAGGTATGTGCATGTGTAGGTCTTTGTGTGTGTATGTGGGGGGTGTCCCTGTGTCAACGGTGTGCCTGTATTCAGGCGTGCGTCCTTGTGGGCTTAATTGCAGATGTTATTCCACATCCTACTCCCAGGTTGGAGCTCCCCAGTTTATCTCTGCTGAGGCAGCGATGGTTGAGTCTGGCTTTCAGGTGTGTCTAGAACTCAGTCCTGAGCCGACCTCCCCTTCAGAGGGCCAGTGAGGTGGCCTGTACCCCACAGTCCTGCCCTTAATTCTCCTTCCTTGTTTAAAGGAGCCAGTGGGTTTAATGATTAGTTACCGCCTTGTCAATATTCTCACCAGGGAGAGAGAGAATGGCGAGGCCCTGCCCCACCCTCACACACACACACACACACACACACACACACACACACACACACACAGGCAGATGAACACGAAAGAAGGGACCCTTCACAAGGGGACCTGGGGGAGGACAGCTCCAGAGGAGGCTGTGCAGGGACATTGGAAGGGCCTTTCCTTGAGATTCTCCAATTGTTCCCATGAAGGTGGTGGCCGGCAGGCAGATCAAGCCCCCTTCAACCACCTGTCCCCCCAAACCTCTCCTCTCCAACTCCTGCAGGCTCTGGGAGGCACTGGGAAGACCCCCTGGGGAGGGGAGCCCCTTCTTGAGGTGGTGAGCACACCTGTCCAAGTTTTCTCAGTCACATACTTGAAAGTGTGTGTATGCCTGTACGTTTCTGTATCTGTGAGTTTCCATTTTCATGTGCTTTGGTGACTAGCCATCCATGTATATGACTGTGTAACACAGTCCACGAGTATATTTGGGTCCTTATGTCCCTCCATGTTCATATGCGGCTGTATGTATCCACAACCATGCATGTATCCACATGTGTATTCGTGCTGGGGTATGTGTATGTGTGTGGCTGCATATGCAGGTATGTGTGGGGGAGTGACTGTGTCCTGTTGTATGCATTTCCGTGTCTTTGCCCTTCACAGTTGTGAAGGGTGGCTCTGCTCCCATCCTATTCTGGGCTCCGAACCCCATCCTGGTGTCCTGAGCAGCCTGCTGTCTCTTGCTGAGGGGCAGCTGAATGATGCTTCCTCCCCGCCCCTTCTCTCTGAGCTTTAAAGGCAGACCATGGTGACTCAGACACCAAGCTGTGGGCCCCCCGACCCCATCTCCAGTCTTTGCTCACTGGAACCCTCCCTGTGGGGCACCTGAGTCCTCATGGTCTTGAGCCTGGGTCTCCTCGTTGCCCAAGGCTGTGTCCACACTACCCGCAGTGGATGCTCACTGCCCATGCCTGGTGCCTGGGCAGCTCAGCCCACTGCGATCTGCCACCCAGCCTCTGCTGTCTCCCGTTCTCACTCCGATCAGAAGTCACCCCACATCCATTTGTTGACCTGCCCTATGGCATAAATGTCTTTGGGGGAAATTCTATTCCCTAGCCAGCCACACTCACCACGACTGTTCCCTAGCCACGACTCCCAACCTCTCCCCTGTGACTCCACATCCCACCTCACTGGCTCCAGCCCTGGAAGAAAGGGGAAGAGAAGGGAGACTGAGCAGCAAGTTGTTCCCCTTCTGTCAGAACTCAGCATCTGGGGAGGGGCCTAGGACCTGGGGCAGCTGAGGGGAAGGATGAGGAGGAGTAGGCAGGGAGGGGCTGAGCCTGCTGGAAAAGAAATGGAGGACTCAGGTCCATCCTCCTGCAATCCCCTGCCCCTGCCGCACACACTCACACACTCGCTCACACACACTCACCCTGTTGGAAGGTGACATTTGCTATTAACCTTATATTGGGCCATTTTGTAAATCAATGTCACTTACATTTAATAACAAGTGTAATCAAAGGAATTATGCAAATTTAATTTGATGCTTCTTGAATTATGCAAATCTGCGGTGCACATAATGTTCTCTGACATGTGCCCGTTGGAGAGAGAGCAAGAGCAAGGGAGAAAGTGGGGAGGGGAGAGGAGGGACGCTAGGACTGGGACTGAGGGAGCGAGGAGGAGGGGGTGGGCTGGGACTTGGGCCGAGGGTTGGGGGGGCAGCAGAGCAGCTGTGGTCCCAGGTGCTCTCCATCACGGGTGGGAAGGGGTGGCCGAGGTCTGGTACCTCCACCTTCTCCCTGTTCCCCCCTCTGCCTCCAGGCTTCTGCTCCCTTCCCTCTCCCCAGGCTCAGTGTGGTCTTGCTGGCCACTTGTCCTCAATGTCTCCTTCTGAGAAATGGGAGTGGCCAAAAAGAGCTGACTGCTCATGGGAGCAAGACTCCTGATAGGGCTTGGTCCTCTGAGAGGTCAGCTTCTCAGTCCCCAGCCCCCACAGCAGGGTGACCTGTTGTGACACTAGATAATATGATTGATTGTATTTTTTGTTCTTAATGGTCTTGAGATCCTGGCAGAAGAAATTGCACAATCCACCATGTGACAACAAAAACCTGCTGACTCACTCCCGGGCACATATTGCAACAAACCTAACATAGTGATAATACACATATGTTGTAACCTGCATTTATATCCGAGATGACACAGCCGCACACATACTGTTGAAACAGTAGAAACATTCACAGTGAGACAATCAAACTTGGACCCAGTTTCTTCCAGGGACTCACATAAAGGTTACATAGATACAAACATTGAGGTGCCCACTCCACTATATGAATATTTAAAATGTCACCTAGACACACCCGGGCCCAAGGGACATTGATTCCTAGTGGTATGCCTTTCCCAAAGCATGCTGGTGTTCGTGGCCAAATACACACTAACACTGACACGTGTAAATACAACGTACATTCCTTGGTGCTGACACGCTCTCACTGACTCGAAGCTCCTAGCTGGCGCAGGTGTCCTCCTTTACTGTCGGGCTCCTTCTGATGTGTGTTGGCCCCTGCCTGTACCTGGTCTGGAGTAGGGCAAAAATAATGACACCCTGAACAGAAGAGACTTCTGTAGTATGAAGACCACCCAGGTCATGAAACTCTGGGCCCAACTGATGAGAGGAAAGACCATCGAGGCCATGAAACTGTTCCCCAAACCCTGGATGCTGGTTGGAGTCACTAAGGGACATCTCAGGAAGTTACATCAAGGTTCCAAGTGCAGACAAGCTGTCCCCAAACCCTCCCCTTCTCCACAGTGCCCACCCACCACTAAGACTGTCACAGACAGGCAGTCACAGACCGGCCCAGGTCCCTGTCTGTGTCAGTGGGGTGGAGGCCTGGTGGGTTTCCCGTGCTGTGGGTGTGGAGAAGAGGTCTGTCCCTTCCCTGAGACACTGGCATGAATCCTCAAGGAGTGTAACAGTATTGGGCAAGTACTCTCCAAGTACCATTAGAATAATAATAATAATTCTTATTATTTTCCTTCTCCTTGTAAGTTCTACCTTGGATTTAAGATGATGGCTCCATTCCCTCTACTCCTTTCTCAGCCCTACCCTCATGCTTGGCATCTAGAGGCCTGTGCCTACTGAGACAGCTTCTGTACTGTTAATTAGACAGAGCAACTAGGGGGTTGATAGGTGTAGAGGGGGTCAGGGGTCAGGGTATATCTGTCAGTGAGGGTGTGGCAGTGGCAGTGCATTTGTGTATAAGTGTTACTATGTGTCTATTGTGAGTGTGATTGTGTCTCAGAGTTTCTCCTTGTCATTTATATGTCATGGAGTCATTTGCATGTCCATGGGTTATGTTTGTATTTGCTGTCTAAGTTAATGATTTCTGTATCAATGCAGTGTATTTTGTTTCAAGCTTATCTTCATATGTGTCATCTTCTGTTAATGTGTCTCACCCTCTTCTATGTGTCAACATGTTTGGGTTGTCACAGGATGTGTATTCCTGTGTTTGACTTCATATAACATGCAAATAAGTGAATACTCAATATGGTCACAATATGAATCTCATTCTATGTGTCACCATATTTCAGTTGTCAAAATGTGGTCATCACACTGGATTATCATGATGTCTGAGTTGATATAACATATGCCTAAATCTATCTCACTGTGTTTGAATGATCCCAATGAGGGTTGCCATGTTTGAGTTGTCATCATGTGTTCTTGTGAGCCAGCATGTTTCAGTAGGCAGCATGTGAGTTGGTCATTATGTTTAAATTGTCACCATGAGTAAATCATTGTATTTACATTATCATGATGTAAGGTTGTATGTGTTGCCAGGTTTGAGTTCTCAAGGGTATTGTGGAATGTAATCAGTTTTTGAGTTGACACAATGGATGTCATTGTGTCACTATTTATGAACTGTTCCCAAATTATGAGAATATCACCAGGTTTGAATGATCATAATGTGTCTCTGTGTAGGACTCCAAGTTTGAGTTGTCATGGTTTCTTTGTGTGACGATATATTTGCATTTTAACAATATGGTGTGTCTCTCTATTTAAATTGGCACAGTGTACACCACATTATGTTTAAATCATCCAATGTTTATGTTTTTACAATATGTGTGTGCACGAATCATTGTTTTTCAATCATTACAGTGTACAGTTCTACATCTGTATTTATGTTATAGTGTCATAATGCATGTCTGTGAAAATCATGTTTAAGTTGTCATAATGTGTATTGCCATGTTTGTCACAATTGTTGCATCACACTAATGTGTATTGCCATGTTTGGGTTGTCAAAGTGTATCTGTGTGTTGCCATATTAAGGTGTCACACTGTTTTGCCCTGTGAGTTTGCAGACTGTGTCTCTGTGTGTATTTGAACATGTGTGAGGTGTTAACAATACCTGTGTGCCGCCATGTTTGAGGTGTCTCTGAAAGTGCATGTGACAATGCACTTCTCAGCGTGGGTTCTGAAGTGAGACTAGGCATGAGAGGGAGAGGAGGGGGGCCAGAGGAGGCAGGAGGCTGGGCAGTAATCAAGATGGGGTAGGACGGGGGCTGCTGGGGGTTAGGGACAGAGGAAGCTCTAATTGGCCCGCGGTGAATTATTCACATGTATAATCCTCGAAGAATTTCAGCTCGGGCAGTGCCAGTAAATGCTGTGCATGTTTAAAAGTCATTTCCATAAGTAAGTGCAATTTCTCTACTGTTTGCCCCTGTTTAATGAAGTGAAATCTTGTTTGCATTCCTCCCAATTTCCCAACGAAAGGCGCCCAACCGTTCGCACCAAAATTACACCGCCCAAATTAAAACTCAGGCTCTGAGGGAGGTGAGGGGACACAGCACTGGGCCCTTCTGGGAGGGCCTACGGAGGGACAGGGGGCAGGCAGGAGCCCGGCCTGGGTTTTGCAGCTCTTTGCTCCCCTGTGGTTCCAGCAATTTCAAGTGCTCCCCTCACCATGTTCCCCACCCCCACTTGCCCCATCAGGTTCTTCCTCCTTTTTAAAATGAACTCCTGGGGTCCAGGAACAGGGCATGATGTATGTGTTCATGTATATGTAAATGCACCCCTATATACATTTATATACATGTTCATGTGTATAGTTGTGAAACTGTGAAATATAGTCATACAATGCGATAATTAGAATACAACGATTCACGCAGACACATTGTGATGACAAACACAAATGGCTACTCGTGTACTTGCTTATGAACCCCTGCCTAGGTATGTATGTGGATTTGTGTACATGCCCAGCTTTAGGTGTTGGGTGTATTGCACGTGTCTCAGATGGGTAGTTACTCAGACCATATGGATAAAGAGAGAGGAGGGGGAAGATATCTGGTGTTTGTGTAGTTTCTCTGGTTGCCTTGTGTGGAGTCCTTAGCTCTGTTGCTAGACCTACTCCTTCCTGAGGGGTGCGTGGCAGCCCCCTCACCCACCCACAGCCAATTGCCCTGGCCCTGCAGGGCTGGCAGAATTGCCTCCTTCTACTCCAGCCCCAATAGCACCCTCTGACCCTGTGAGGACCGGCCAGATGACTGACCTTCCAGCTACAACTCCAGCTCCTGTGTGAGTTTAAACAAAGCTACTCCAGAACAGGCTAGCAGGAGACCCCTCAAGGCTCCAGTCCCTCAAAGCTCCACCCCTTCCTAGTGCCAAATGGCCACTACATGAGGGTCACTTTGGCATGGAGCCCAGAACAGAACTGTAGACTGCCCTTATTTGGATTAGCTGGAAGAGTGATGGGAATGGGGTGAGGCGGGGTTGAGGAGAGGGCAAGAAAAGATGGTTCCACCTGCCAGGGCCTCCCAGTGACCCCTGGTGTCACCACTAAGGGCTCTGGAGGCAAAAGGATGAGTGGTGTCATGTCCCTGAGTGGTTGTGCCTCTTCCATCTCTGTGCACATAACCATCTTCACCAGTCTGACCACTCGGTCTGCATAGGACAGAACAATAAGTCACATAACTACAATGATACCAGAACCACAGACATTACGCCCACAGCCCCTCCTCAGCACATCGCGGCAGGAAACGCAGGGGAGCTGGCAGAGCTTCTGCTTGTTTGCTGAAGGTCTGGGAGACAATCATTCAGAGGTGAATTCCTGAAGGGAAGGAATTCAGGAGATCAAGGAGGTGGGACATCCAGGCACAGGGGCAAAAGTGTCATCCTGGTCTGACCCCCACTTATTTTTTTCCTCCTGCATTCCACTGTCAATGTAACCAACCCAGAGCACAACTCTGACTTCTGTTACCATAGTTCAGAAACCATTCTTGGCTCCCCACTGCCCAAAAAGTAAAGTCCATATTCCCTCAGCTTTCAGACTACACAATCTCTTCATAAGAGGATACTCCCTTCCCCTCAACTTGCTCTTTCAGCCTTGGTTATTGAGGATGCTTCCCCCTCCTCCTCAACACCTCTTCTAAGCCCCATCCAAGCAAGCAGGGAAACCAGATATTTCTCCAACACCCTCCTCTCTTTCCCCTTTGTCCATGTTCTTCCTTCAGCTTCAAATGCCACCTTCAGCCTCACCCCATTCCAGTTTCGGCCTGTTGAGGTCCTTAGGTTCATCAAGGTCAGATTTGGTGCCATTTTCTCAAAGACTGTCATGCTGGCCCCCACTACCGCCAGTACCACAAGTGATTCCTGGAGTGCAGTTTCTCTGCCTCTGAAACAGGAATTTCTTGTCCCTTCTCCCTGCCTGCTGCTGGGGACAAGACCTGCTGGACTCCAGTGTCTTTGGGCACCAGGCTTCAAACACCTCTGAGGGAAGGAAGTGGCTCACAAAGGCTTGTGGAGGAGTTGATGGTGGGCTGCAGAGCATGTGGGGTGGGGCATTGGAGGTGTGTCAGGGAGGAGAGCTCCATTTGGAGCCCCTGTCCCTAGCCCAAAGCAGTAGAGTTAGAACCCAGCTTCAGTTCTCCATGGCTCCCATCTTCATCCGGTTTCTCTTTGGGGTGGACAGCAGGAACTGTCCACCCCAAGCCCTCAGCAGGGGAAGTGAGGGTCTTCCTGCCAGCTCGGAGGTCCCCATCATCATGGAGAAGACTTTGTACAGAACTGACTCTTCTCCATGCTGCCCTGGGGGCCCCTCCTGCCCTCAGGGAACCCTGTCAGCCTGATCTAGGCTGCTACTTTCCTTCCTGAGGTCCTTCCCTCTTAGTAGGGGAAGACTCTGGTGGATGTGCTGATGCCCTTCTCCTTTCCTGGGCCTGCCTTCCCTATCAGCCACACCACTCTTCCCACCAAGAATTCCTCAAGCCCTTCCTCAGACCCCCCATGACCTCCCCTTTGCCCCTATGACCCTCTGACTAATTCCCCCCATTACCAGCTGAACCCTCTGTACCCCCTCCGTTTAGCCCACCCTTCCCTTCCCTGACTCACAGAAGTCCCACCACCTAGTCTCCATTAACCCTTCTTGCCCCTCTCCCCTCTAATCCTCTTACTGAACCTCCCTTCCCTCACGTTGGCCACACCATGCATGACTGAATCCCCATCCCCACGGCCACTCGCTGGTCAGACCAGGACACCTGGCAGGCAAAATCCGCAGGGAGGCGGCTCCAACTTGATTTTTATAGGTATGCCCTCAGGCCCCACCACTTTCCCAGGCTGAGATGACCATCCCTGCTAGGTGCCTGGGGCAGGGGTGGGGGGTCGGGTGGGTTCCAGACAGCAAGGAGGCGTGGACTTCAATCTGGAAGGTGTCTGCGGGCCCTTCTCCCTCCCCTTAGCAAGTCTGGGAACTCGGCCGGAGCCTGGTCCTCGCTCCCCCGCCCTCGCCTCTCCGCGCTTTCATCAGAATTCAATTTCCGCCCGTTAGTGACTCCGCGGGCCCTGATCCTTCCCTTGATGAATGAGCCGCCCGGCCCGGCCGCGTCCGTCACCGCCACCCTCGCCTGGGCCCGGGCCGCTGTCGTCCCCAGCCCTGGCCCCTCCACCAAACACCGGCCTGGACCCCCCACGACCCCACCCAGACGCCCGCCGTCTGCGTCCCTTCGGGTTCCTCCCCCTTGTCGCAGCAGCCCGCCCCACCCCCACCCCCGCGCGGCTTTCTCGGTCCAGGTCTCTCTCTCCGTGTGACTCTATCTCTCCCTGTCTCTGCTCGCTACCTCTCTCTCTCTCTCTCTCTCTCTCTCCCCCTCTCTTCCCCTCCCTCTCTCCCTCCCTCCTTCCTGCTTCTCTCCCTCTCTCCCTCTAACACCTCTATTCATCTCTGGGAGCAACATCATTTATTTTGCACTTCCCAGATAATTTACTTTTTTTCCCTTCTACAGGAATTCTCCATTTCCCTATAAAATGAAAATTCATCTAGAATTACATCTTATGTCATCATTATGTTTATTAAGCGTGGATGATGTATATGAACAGGACGGGCTTGCTGCTGAGTGCTTAATGGTGCATAAGATTAAGCCGAGGCTCTCAGCTGCGCAGCGACTCCCCTCCGGTTCCCATGTTGTCGAGGCATGCTGGGAGTACAAGTTCCGAGCGCACGGCCAGGTGAACGCGCCGCCGTCGCCCGCCCCCCGCACCCCTCCCCCGGGCCCCCGCCAGGCCCACCCCGGCCCGGCTGGGGACGCCAAAGCCGCCTGCGCCCCCCCAGATACCCATGCAGATCCGCCCGGTGGAAGCATCTCTGCCCTGGGGTCACCACCGCCCCCGCCCCCCGGGCTCCGCGGCCCGGCTCGACGCCCCCCGGACCCCGTCATCCTCCTGGGTCCCCGTCATCCTCCTGGGTCCTCCCCTCGGCCCTGCGGGCTGGCGCGCCCCTCCGGCCCCTCCTTCCTTTTCGTCTCGCCGTGTTTCTGCCCCTGGTTCTCCCTCCCCAATCCGCCCCCCTTTCTCTCTGTCGTGTTTCTTGGGGCTCTTGTCTTTCTGTCTGTCACTCTGCGTCTCGGGCTCTCTCAAGTCCTTCTCTGTCTCTCTCGCCCTCCCCTGCTTCTCTGTGTTCACACGTGTCCCTCTTTGACTGTCCCGCTCTCCCCGCTGCGTCCGTCTGTCTGTCCGCCTCTCGCGGCCTCCCCGGCTCCCCCCTCCCCTCTCCCCTCTCCCGGCGCTGGCGGCCACCGCACTGCAGCGCGGCACCAGCAGTCTATGACAAAAACATTATCCTTCTGCTGCTAAACAATCCAATAAACCTCTCCACAGGGAGAAAGTTAACCTCTTGTCTCTTCGGCTGATGCCTTCCCGCCCACGTGACTGCTGCCACAGTAAATTCAAATCATTAGTCTCCTCACCCCATCAAAAAACTTCTATTAGTAATGGAGACCTCGCCGGAGACCTTCCGCGGAGAGCGCTGCCTTCCCAATTCCCAGTGGAAAAATTCTGCGCGAAAAACTAATTCTACTTTTAATAATCTGTCATCAGGACCAGAGGCAGTCATAAATTATATGGGAGCGCGTGCGAGAGCGCGCCACAAGAGGGAAATCAGGGCGAAAAATCAAAGCCCAAGTTTGACAAACTTTCCTGAAGATAAATAATAACTTACAAACAGGATTAGTTGTAAAGTCACGCTCCGGCGCGCAGCCACCGCGGCAATCACGTCTGCCGAGGGCCGCCACCGCCGAGGCACCTGTCACCGGCCGCCACTGCCTCTGAGCCTTCCTCCCCGTCCTCCTCCTCCTCGCCTTCCTCCCCTCCTCCTCTTCCTCACCCTCCAGCCTTCCTCTTCCCTCCGCTCCCCCCCTCCTCTTCTTCCTCCTAGTTGTCCTCAGCTTCCTCCAGGCCGTCTTCACCCTCCTCCTCCTCCAGCCCTCCCCCAGCCGTCTCCCCGGGCCTGGGCGCCCAGGTTCACCTGCCCACCGGGCGACGGAGCCTGATTCCTCCCCTCCCCCGCCCCACCTCCGAGAGTCCCCAGCTGCCAGGACCAAGGTCAGAGCAGGGTGAGAGGATTCGCCAGAGCTCGTTGGCCGGGGCCGGGACCTCGAGTGAGGGCTCAGTGTGTAAAGCGGTATGTGGGTTCGGCCTCGGCCCCCGGCCCCATCCCAAACCTCCCTGTTCCCCGCCCCCACCAACCCGCAAGAAAGGAGACTGCCGCGGGCGGTGTGTGGGTGGGACGCAGCCCGACCCCTAAGTTTATTTGTCTGTGTTAGCGTAGGGTGGCGGCGGGGCCGCTCCGCCCGCCTGAGGGCCCGGCACCCCCAGCGCGACCCTCCCCCACCCACCCCACCCTCGCCCGGCACAATCTCGGCGCTGACAGCCGAGCGGGTGATAAATGCCGGCGACGCGGGGAAGGAATTGCGCAAAATAAAGAAGCATGTTCCAACAAGTCCTGTCAGGATTGTATTGATTTAATCATCTGCAGAAATACACATTCTGGATTACTGTAGCGTGCCCGGGTCGGGGAACTGGGCGAGCTGGCCTGCGAGGGCCGCGGAGGGCGGGGCGGAGCGGTGGGCGAAGGGGCGGGCCGAGCCGGGTGGCCACGCCCCTTGCCCAGGCCCCGCCCCGCAAGCCACCTGGCGGGAGAGAAACTGCAGGGGGCTGGGGCGGGGCGGGGAGGTTTCTTACCTAAGAGGTTAGGCGGTGGAACCTCTTAGGTAAGAAGAGGACTGCGGGGCGTCTCCTCCTGCGGCAGCCCCGCGAGGTGGGCCAGAGGTCCTCCGACCCTCGCAACGGCCACGTTGAGCGGTCAAGGGATCTCAGAAAGGGCAGCAAAGGCTGTGGGTGAGGCCTCCTCTGCCTGAGAATGTTCTCTCTCCTACCAGAGTCAAGACCTGGGCGGCAGGCTGGCGGGGGTACATCCAGGGGCGGAGGGCACTCCGATACCACCTCCTGGCGTGGCTAATCTGCACCTGCAGCTACTTTGGGGTGGAAGTGGGGGTAGAGGAGAGCCACTTCAGACAGCCCTCAGGGCGTCCACCTTGGCTAGCACTTTGTAGGTGCTCAAGAAAGGTTAAACCAACGAATATTGTAGCTCTGACTCCTGTTCCATAATCTGGGCCCAGGCCCAGAGTGAGGAGTTGGGGCAGGACTGGGTTTTTCTTTTGGTTGAAAACTTGGCCCTTTGGAAGAAACACACTCATGGAGGGATGGGATGCAAAGGGATGGGGAGAGGAGCAGCTCCTGAGAGTGGGAGAAGCTAAAGGGAAATTGAGGAGGAAAGAAATCCATTTATTTATGACTGATTTAGTATATTTTATATCATGGAATCCTTCCAGTAACTTTAAAGGTCTATTAATATCCCCTATGATACAGATGAGAAAGTGAGGTTCAGAGAGGTCAAGTGATTGGCTCAATATCACAGTGTTGGTGGATTTGAAAGCCTAGCTTTGAGGCTAGGACTGTCACGCTACGAACCTCTCCCACAGTTATAGCCCTTGGGGGAAGTTAGTGTGGGTTCGAGAATTGTATAGAGAGGATAGTGGAGAGACAGGATGTGAGACGTACAGGCGAAGCCGACCTAGTGGGCAGTAAACCTTATCCACTCCAAAAAGACTGGGGTTGAGTGGTGCTTGAACCATCTTTAGGGGTTTTGAGAACTGTAGAAAGGAGCATCATTTGGGGGTGCAGGTGGGGGGTGGACCAGCAGAGAGAGTAAACTTATCACAGTGATTTCTAAAGGTACCATCAGTGCATTAGTCCCCCTCTGGGTAGGGAGGACTTCAGAAAAAGGGGAAATCATGGGAGTAAGGAATGTAGACCAGTGAAGGATGTGGAGCTTTATCTGAAATCAGAAATTGTTACCAAGGGTGTGGGGTGAGGTCACTCATGGTAGGAAAGGGAGACTTCATCAGAGTAGCTTTATCAGTGAGAAGCACAGCTCCTCCCTAAGTGACCCTCACCCAGTAGAAAGCCAAAAAGAGGCCGGGCGCTGTGGCTCTCGCCTGTAATCCTAGCTCTTGGGAGGCCGAGGTGGGCGGATTGCTCAAGGTCAGGAGTTCAAAACCAGCCTGAGCAAGAGCAAGACCCCGTCTCTACTATAAATAGAAAGAAATTAATTGGCCAACTGATATATATATATAAAAAATTAGCCGGGCATGGTGGCGCATGCCTGTAGTCCCAGCTACCCGGGAGGCTGAGGCAGAAGGATCACACGAGCCCAGGAGTTTGAGGTTGCTGTGAGCTAGGCTGACGCCACGGCACTCACTCTAGCCTGGGCAACAAAGCGAGACTCTGTCTCAAAAAAAAAAGAAAGCCAAAAAGAATAAGCAATAACTGAAAGCACAAATATGACAAGAAATAGTGAAAGAGACAGACCCTGGGGTCCCATGGACCACAAACCGAATTGGAGTAGATGTGAATAGCTGAACAGACTGGGAGTGGGAAATGAAGATATGATTTATTTGTAAATTATTTGTATCAAATAAATCAATTTATGATTTATAAATATCAAAGATATTTATTTATTTGTATGGGGTGAGGGGAATATCAGGAAAGTGGAGTAATAGAAAGAGGGGGTGAAAAGAGGAGAGAAGGGAGCAGGGAACTTCTCTCTGAGAGGGATAGGTGTTTGCCTCCACCCCCTTGTAGGAAAGGTGCTAACTCACTGGTTTCTCCCCACCTACACCCATTCTTCCTCCAAGAGAACTTTCCCTTCAGTGCCTGCCCCCACCCCCATGGACCTAGAAGGAATGGAAGAACAAATTTACTTAATCAACATTTTTTAGAGCTTACTTTCTCCAAGGAACTGTTCTAAGCACTTTATGTACATTAACTCAATCCTCAAAACAAGACTATGAGGTGGGTAATTGCATAGCTCCATTTTACAGGACAGGAAACTGAGAGCTGTATTAATTTGCTCAAGGTTACAGTTAGCAGTGACGAAACAATTGAACCCAGGCATACCTAACCGGGCTCTGAGCCCTCAGTGCTAACACTGGACTAGGAGTTAAGGGACTGGGCCTAGCTTCAGTCCTGCCATTGACACGCCATATGACCTTAGCCAAGATCTCCCCGGTTCTGGGCCTCAGTTTCCACATCTGTAAAGTGAGAGGATTGGGCCAATGCTCTCCCAAATCCCTTGCAGGCCCAAAGCGCTAAGACTCACAGATCTATGATCTCTCCCCCAACGACCCCAGCTCCCTGACCCCTCCCTCACCCCCTCGAAGCCCTGCGAAGCCCTGCGTCCGTCTGCCCCAGCCCCACGCGGAGCCTCGGCTCCCTGCCCCGCCCGCTCCCCGCGGGCCTGCGCGTGACTTTAGCGCGCGCGGCTCCGCCCGGAAGGTCACCTCCTTCATCACGGATTCTATTTGCATCCGGAATCGCATGTACATGAAAAATGTGTCCGCGTGCGGCCCCGACTGCAGACGCAGATGAAATTCTGTGCCGAGCCTGATGCGCGGTAACCTTTGCAGATGGCGCCGCTATTGCTGAGAAATGGATTGCTTAATAAAGCGTATCATCCGGCATATTTGCTGCTTGGCTAGCCAAATAGAAGTTGTTTTTTGCACAAATTTCCTTGTCAAATTTGTCAATGTTCATGTCATTTTTGCTTTAGGTCACAGAGCAAGGTGCAAATTCCTGGCATCTTTACTAGTTGCAGCCAATTTCGGCGATTTCGGCGGCGGTGACGGGGATTCTCGGAGGAGTTGTGTGCCCTACCCACGTGCGCCCGCCCATCGGCCCGAAGAGAGCAGCCCAGACACCTCCTCCCGGAAGCCCTCAGGCCTGGTTTGGAAGGGGGGGGAGGGCTGGGGACAGAGGGTATCTCCCCTTCTCCAGCACCCACACCCAGACGCCTCGCCCTCCCCAATCAGGAAGATTAGGGGGTCAGGTTAGAATACAGGGTGTACATCCAACTCTCCCTGTGCCACCTCCTCGCTCCAAGTGGTGGCTCTTTTCCTTTCCTTCTTTACCTGCCTGACTTTACAGTAGAAACTGAGGAATTAGTGGGAAGGGGAGCCTTCTTGTTCTTTCGTAGGAAACGCTGCCTCCCTGTACCCTAGCACTCCACCACACCGATGCAAAGCCAGACTAACCTCTCCCCACCCTGCAAGAGATTTTCTGAAGGGAGGCCAGCGGGTGGGAGAATAGTGCCCTGTTCCCTCCTTCTGGGAGCCCCATATCCACTTTGAGGCATGCTAGGTCTCTCCGCTTCCCGCAGGGGAATAGTGGACAAACAGGAATGTGGGCACAGGTATGAGGATGTGAACAACTACACCTTCCAGTAGGAAGAGCTAGATTTCTGCCATTAAAGTTCCAATCACTGGAGTGAGGCCAGGCCCTTTTCAAGCTGATCTTATGAAAAACAGATAATCTTAAGGGGTCACTGAAGGGTTTAGGTGGTCCAGAACTTGATGTGGGGAAGTTTATCAGATTATTTCCATCCAGCTAGAGTTAACAACTAGCACTGGGGAGTGCTTGAGAGTGCCAGGCTCTGTGCTAAACCCTTGACCTGGCTTATATCATAAAGTTTTCATTTCAACAACCCCTTGGGGCATTGACTAATATTATCCCCATTTTACAGATGCAGGATCAGCTCTAGGAGATGGAGCCAGTTGGAGAGTTTGGGTGGGGTGTGTGGGCCTGTCGAGGTAGGTGGGCTGAGGAAGGGGACAGGAGGAGGAGAGGGAGGAATAAACAGCAGGGAGAGGGTGCCAGAGAAGCAGGCCTGGCAGGGTCCCTGAATGCCTGTCCCAGTGTGAGCTCCCTGGAGGGGAGCAGATGTTGGAGGTATGTATGGACAGGGCTCCCTATGGGAATTGTGTATGAGGACAGGCAAGAGATTTAGGGACATATGTTGGGGAATGGATACTAGGAACAAGAATATGGGAAAGGGCATATTGTGGGTGGGTGTCTGAATGAGGTAGAAAGGGGAGAGGGGCAGGGAGCCGGCAAGTGGGGAAGGGTGTAAGGGCTGGTATGTGGGGCTGTGGGTGTGGATGTGGGCATGTGGGGACAGGTATGAGGGTGGGGAACATGACAAGGGTATGAGCTGACAGGTGAGTGGTAGCACTAAGCTCCAAGGGGCCAGCTATGTCTGTGTTGGCTACTGTATTCGCAGGTCCAAGCCCAGTGCCTGGCACATGGTAGGTATGTTGTTATGGTGGAGGGGGGTGGAGGGGCAGATTTATCATGAGATATTCCAGGGGAGTTTGGATTCTACGTTCAGCTGCTGTGCACTGGGGCAGGGTGGGGAATGGTCAGACTTGCTTCTCTGGAACTGGAGACCAGCCCGGGGTGGGAGCCCGGCAAATTGGGGGCTGCAAAGCACTGGATGATGGCAGGGAGGTGGGGTGGGGGTGGTAGTGGGGGAGGGCTGCCGTCAGATTATTAATGGCCATGCGTTGACTCAATTAAATCCAGCCTGCTTTTGTTGGCAGGCCTCCGCAATTATGCATCTCATTACGGGCGGCCGCCCAAATGCATCCTGGGAGGAGACCAGAACTCCAAATTAACTTTTCCTGGCGCTGCGGGGGCTGGTTGGCCAGCACCGCCTGCATGACAGCCAATCAGTGTTGGCTCCAAGGGGGGCGGGGTCAACAGAAGGGCGAAGGTGTAGGGTAGGCTTCCGGGCCTGGGGTGGGTCTAGACAAGATAAGCTGAGGACCTGTGTGTCCATCCGGAACATAACTCCCAAGCCCACCGCACCCCCATCTCCACCAAGGAGCCTGTCTGGATGTTTGGACTCAGGCTTAGAGGGGGTCTGAGCCTTGTCCTTATTCCCTTTGTGGGGGAGGTCACCCCAACAGTGAGCACAGAGAACCCAGGTGCCCTTGGCAGCCCACCGCCCATCCATGGATGACTGGGACTCAATTAATTTGACTGCAGAATTGTACCAAACCCACAAGAGCTCTGAGAAGTAAGGGGTGGCAGTGCAGAAAGGACATCTTCTGGTTGTGGGGAGGCCACTCTGGAGGTTGGCCAGCCTGGCTTCTGCCCTCCTGGGTGTCGCCAGTGTGTTAGGGTGTGATGTTTGTGTGTGGGTGTGTGTGTGTGAGCCTGCTTTCAGCCTGCCTCTGCAGTTACACCACCAGTATAAAGCGCTTCATTAACCTGTCAATCAAAGCCCGCTTCTCTCCAGCTCTCATGCTCTGCCCTGCAACAGTCCATGCTATATGTGCTCCTGCACGTTATCCCATCCTGGGACCATTTGGCATTGCCCAGACTCTCCCTACACAAGTGTGGCTCCTGTTGCCTCCCCAGGAACCCCTAAATATTCATGCCTTACCCAGAAGAGTCTGGGGGCCAGTGTTGCCTGTGTGTGATATGTGTGTATGTAGAACAGTATCTTATTATGTGTGGGGCCTTATTCTAAGACACATATGCATGAGAGATGACTATTCTAAAAACTAAAGCACCCTGGACTAGTATGAGGAGATCTGACTCTTAGCTATGTGACCTTGCACTTGTCACCCTCCCTCTCTGGGCCTCAGTGGCCTTTCCGCCTTAGGCAGCCTGGTTTGGACTGGAAACTAGATGATCTCTGATGTTCTTCCTCCTTCCAGCCTTCTGAATTCGGGTGAATGTGGCTGATTCTTGACCTTCAGAATTGTACACACATGTATATACAAGTGCATGTATTCTCTCCTGTCTGTTTTCCCTCTCTGGGAGCTGACTTGCAGGGGCTGGACCACCAAAGTCCAGAGGCTACCCCTGACCTGGAAAGGTTGTGTCTTTCCGAGAGTCCACATGCCAGCATCCACTGGAGTCCACTCCAGGAATAGACATACTCGCTCACATCCATACCTGCTTGCTATGACCAAACTCCTGCAGGCTGTAGATGTGCATGCCTAATATGGACACCTATGCAGAGGTACACCAAGTAGGTGTGGGCCCAGGCAATGGCCATCCTTATAGAGGGTTCCCCAAGCCCTGAGGGTCACCAGAGGATCCCAAGCTTCCCAGTTGGAGGCCTGGACTTGCTCCCACCTGCCAGGCCCGCATAGGGGGAAGAGGGGCTGTCTTCCATGACAGGGGAGGGCTCTGCTCACCCCACTTGTGGTTTCTTTATTGTGCGTTAATGAAACCCTGTTTCTTCTGGGTGTTTAATTCTTTCCATCTATTATGTTTAGACAACTCATTAACAATCATTCATTATAATTAGACTTCAATTTTAGGCTCCTTTCTCAAGGGAGGCAATGCAGAGCTTTTACACATTTGCATCATAAACAGCTTCCAAATCTCTGGGTGCCACCCCTGCCCTGTCCCACACTAGCAGCTTTCCCTCCTTTTCTCTCTTTCCTTCCCTCCCTTCTGGCCACCCTGCTCCAAATGTAGGGGTAAGGGTGGAAAAGGAGAACCGAAGTGTGCACATAGGATCCCAAAGTCCCTCACTGCTGACTCTAATGTGCCAATGCCAGGGATGGGCTTCCATAGAAACAGATTCCTCCCCCTGACCACCATGGAGTAGCACCAGGCCATTATACCCCCAAGTTCTCCCCAAGAGCCCTCCACCTGCTGGCTCTTTGAGTGTTCCCATGTGGATTCATACACACAAATATTTCTGCCCATGTAGACACACATCAGATACATGGCCACTTAGGCGGTGGCAGAGGGAGTCTCTTGTGTAAGGATTTTTCTTTTTCCAGCTCTAAACTGAGACATGGGTTCCCCACCACCACCACACCCCTCCCCAATTCCTTTATTTGTGTGTGTGTGTGTTTGTTTTTTATTTTTTTTGAGACAGAGTCTCGCTTTGTTGCCTAGGCTAGAGTGAGTGCCGTGGCGTCAGCCTAGCTCACAGCAACCTCAAACTCCTGGGCTCAAGCAATCCTGCTGCCTCAGCCTCTCGAGTAGCTGGGACTACAGGCATGCGCCACCATGCCCGGCTAATTTTTTCTATATATATTAGTTGGCCAATTAATTTCTTTCTATTTATAGTAGACACAGGGTCTCGCTCTTGCTCAGGCTGGTTTTGAACTCCTGAGCTCGAGCAATCCGCCCGCCTCGGCCTCCCAGAGAGCTAGGATTATAGGCATGAGCCACCGTGCCCGGCCTCCCAATTCCTTTAAGTTTAAAGACTCCTGTTCCTTTCAGGCTTTACTTGCAATATTGTAGGATCTCTATTTGATGAATGAATGTTTGTTGAGGGAATGAATGAATTTTAGTGGAAATGACTGCGCTTTAAAAAAAAAAATTAAACAATGGTTAGATGCCACAAAGTAGGTGGCAGTGCCTTAACTGTATGCATGTTGTCAAGCCTGAGGGCCTCTTCCTTCCTAGGCAAGGGGAGTGCTAAGCTTCTCTCTTTTCATACAGCACAGCATGGGCTTTATAGTCAGACAGACTTGGTGCCAATCCCAGCTCTATAGCTGACTAGCCCTGTGGCCTTGGCATCTGGTTTAACCTCTCTGAGTCTCAGTTTACTCACCTATAAAGTGAAGATAACAATGTCTACCTTGGAGAGATTTTGTGAGGGCAAAGGAAGATAACTATTTATTTTTTATTTTTATTTATTTATTTATTTATTTATTGAGACAGAGCCTCGCACTGTCACCTGGGGGCCAGGGTGTAGTGGCGTCAGCCTAGTTCACAGCAACCTCAAAATCCTGGGTTCAAGCAATTCTCCTGCCTCGGTCTCCCGAGTAGCTGGGACTACAGGAGCACACCAACACACTCGGCTAATTTTTCTATTTTCAATAGAGATGGGGTCTCGCTCTTGCTCAGGCTGGTCTCAAACTCACGATCACATGTGATCCTCCCTCCTCGGCCTCCAAGAGTGCAGGGATTATAGGCCTGAACCACTATGCCCAGCCTGAGATAACTAAAAATATAAAAGTACCTGACACTTTATAGGTGCTTGACCTATGGTAGCTATACTAATTAATGCAAGTGAATATTTATATTAATAATTTATGAGTAACTATAATAATAGTCCCCAGAAGAGGCCTCATGGGTCATCCTGTGCAACGTCATTTCCAGGAGAGCAGTCTTTCCTATGGCGTCCTCAGTGGGTGCTGCTTGAATATGTCAGTGGCGGGGAGTTCAACACTGTCCCGTTTCATTATTGGCCAGATCTCCTCAAGAGAAAGTTTTTCTCCAGATCCAGTTGCAATGACTCTCTTTTCAATCTTCCCCGTTAGCCCTGGAGCGGGCCTCTGGGGCTTCTGGGAATTTGCCTCCTGCTCAGCAGTGGCTACCCAGAGAAGCCCCCATCAGGAGTAGGGAAGAGAGAGCGGGATGGAAGGCAAATGCCACAATGGCGTGGGACAACTGGGGGAAGCAGGCAGAGAGGCTGATGGGAGAAGCAGGGGGTGGGGCCTGGCTGGACCCCTCAGAAGCTGTGGGAAACAGAGGGAGCCACAGGAGGGAAGACAGAGACAGAGAGGGGACACCGGGGGAGAAGGGTTTTCTATCAACAAAACAGCAGGACAGATTCTGGCTGGTCTCTGGAAACATCTTCATCCCGTGCCTGAGGCCAGCTCTGAGCTCCTTTTAGCTCATTACTGGCAATTAGTCCTCTGGGCCCAGCCTGGGGGAGGGGGACACTATTAGCTCTCACTCCCCTGGACATACATACACACACACACACACACACACACACGCACACACACACACACCATGAATCAAGTTGACAGCTTTGCCTGGGCCTGCCCTCCTTACCCTGCTCTGTGTGTGGAGTGGAAAGCACGTATCTACATGGATGTGTGCATGCGTGTGTACCCACGTGAATGTGTCATAGGGCAGAAAGTGTGAATGCACGGGTCTGGCCAGTGTGAATGTGAGATTGTGCAAATGAGCAGGAAGTATGTGTGCACTTGTAGGGGATATGTACATACAAATGCTTCGTGAGAAAATGAGTGAACGTATAACTGAGTATGTGCACGTGTTGGGGTGGGCACCGGGTGGGGATGGGCTGTGTGTGGCAATGCCTTGTGGGCTTCCCTGTCCATGAGAATCCTGGCCTGCATGGTTGATACTTGGGCTGGATTTCAGGGGAAGAAAAGGAGCAGGCAGCTCCTGGGGTTCCTGTCAGCTCCATCTCAGAAAGTCTGTCCTTTCAGGAGCTCCTTTCTCTGAAGTAGAAAACTAGGACCCCCTGGGATGATCCCTGGGGCTGGGGGGACACCCAGAATTTACTCTTCCTCCCAACCCTTTTCTTCCCAGGTGCTTTAGTCCAGCACTATACAATAGAGATACAATGTGAGCCACATATGCTATTTAAATTTTTTTTAAAAAAAGGTAAAAAGAAATAGATCACATTGATTTTATTTTTATGCTTTTTTTTGTTTTTAAATTTATTTTTTAACTTTTTAGAGACAAGGTCTTACTATGTTGCCCAGGCCAGAGTGTACAGTGGCCATTCACAGGTGTGGTCACAGCTCTCTGGAGCCTTGAACTTCTGGGCACAAGTGATCCTCCCGCCTCCTGAGTAGCTGAGACTACAGGAGTGCACCACTGAGCCCAGCTTAATTTCAATAAGATATTTTATTTAAACCAATATAGCCAAGCTAATATCATCTTAATATGCAATCAATATTTTGTAAAGTACTAATAACAGGACATTTTACTTTCTTATGCTAAATTCTTAAAAATTGGAGTATGTTTTTCATTTACAGCACATCTCTATGTGGACTAGTCACATGTGGCTAGTGGCCATCATATTGGGCAGGCCTGGCTTGGTTGGTTCCCAAAGGCCAGTGAAGGGTGGCGTTGCAGAGTGGGGGGTGTTGGAGGGAGCAGGGAGCAGTCGGGTCTGGAATCAGTGCACTCTTCATTCTCACACTACCCCAGACCCTGCCGTCTCGGGGTCTTCAGGCTCCTTTCCCCACGGCAGTCATAGCCTGGACTCATGGATTCAGTTTTGGAGTCGTACGCTAGGAAGTTCTTTCCTTTATCTCACTGCTGTGCTTCCTACTGGAGGCAACAGCTCATTCCCTCCAGTTTTGAATCCCTGGAGCCCCCCATTCTCATGAGTGCCCCCATCCTGCTTTGACAGAGACACTGTGGGGAGGGAGGAGAGACTCAGAGGCTCAGTAGACAGGGCAGTGGGAGAGATGGGAGGAGTGGGGAAGGGGTGGACAGGGCGCGTGGACTAGGAAGTGACCAGAGTAAAAGCAGAAGGTGACATTTCAGCCCCTTGGCCCCCTTATCCTTTAGAGTTTTCCTGCCTCTTCACCTCTCAGATTCCCTGGTCCCACCTAGACTGCTCCCTATCTTCCTCCCACCTCTTTATTTCCCTCATCCCTCAGCCTCTCATCGTCTCCGCCTCTTGGCCTCACATCTCTGTCTCTCAGCTTCACAGCCCTTCACCTCCTCAGCTCACTTCCCGCTCCCACATGTCATCTTCCTCATCTTCCAGGAGCCCTGCAGCCCAGGGCGCTGGCCGGGGAGGGGAGACCTGCATGGGGTGTGAGGCCTGAGCCCATAGCGTCTCCAGGAGAGAGAAGGAAGCAGGGCCCTCCCTGTCCCCTCCCCTCCTCTTACTCCTCCCCACCCCTCCCCCACGGGGCTGCAGGGATTCCACAGTCTCGGGGCTGGAGGGTCTCGGGGCCCCTTGCTAATGTAAGGTTATTGTAATTGATATGAAGGTAATTGATAATGTGTTACGGTGAATAATGTCTTCAATTTTCTGCTAAATCCCATTTTTGTAGCCATCTGGGCTCCTCCAACTGCCCCCCTGGGACGCTGGGTAATAGAGAGTAATTATTCTCAAGTCATTTACTTTTTCAAAGTGTTTAGTGCTTATCTGTTTTACAATTAAAATGGAAACGACCCTGATTCACTTCCTTTCTTTTTTATTTAAATAGCACTCACCCCCCCACACACCCCCACCACACACTCTCAGTTACACACAACCACACAGGCACACAACCCTCACACACACACACACACACACACACACAGTCTCCTTGTATGCGGCAACATGTCCACATTCAAAGACGCAGAAATACATGCACATTTTCTTTGTTAGTCACACATACAGCGCACATATACAACAACTTGACATTCACCCAGGGACACAGCCTCAGCGGCGTACCTGCCCTTTTGCCATTCTCCTCTGGAGTAAGAGCACTAGGTGTGAGCACTGTCAAGAGGGGCGGGGGCGGGGCGAGTCACCTTGGATGTGTATGTGAGTGTGCAAGTTTATGTTTGCATATGGAAGGTGAGCATCTGTGTACACATGAGTGTGCTCAGGCGGTGGAGTTAGTATGAGGCTAAACATGAGCAAACATAAAGCAATAGTGGAGAGCAAATGCACAGCCTCACTTCTGTGTTTGAATGTGAGTTATTGGTGTGGGCAGGTGTGTACGGCTTGAGCGTTCACACTCAGTTACACATAACGAAGCCCCCTGTTGTGCAGTCCCAGCTTGGACACAGTCCTCAGGGAGAGGTGAGACCAACTCCAGAGGCCGTGCTGAGATGGCCCAGGACCCAGACAGAACCTCCTCCTCAGACCATGAGATCTGAACTGTTTATTGCCACCAAAAATGTCACAGGCAAATGTTCCATGCAGTAAGTACCAGGAGACCGCAAGGGAAGTTCCAAGGCACGTGGTGAGACCAGCCCTCCTCCTGGATCCTCCAACTGTCCTTCCTGTCCCAGGACTCTCTCTGTGACCCCCTCACTGGCCTCTCCACTGTGTGGCCCCCCTGAGGCCCTCACAGGCCCCTCACTGAGCCCTGGTTCTGGTTGGAGGTATGGAGGCAAGAATGGTCCTCAGTGACCAGGCAGCTTCCTCCCCCAGCCCTGCCCACTGGAGGCGCTCTATGGCCAGAGACTTTGCGGGTTGTGAGGCACTGGCCAAAGCACAGGAGCATATACACCCTGATCCTTCCACGTGACCAGGCATGACATCCCTCCACTGTCACACAGGCCCAGGGGAGGACTAGTCATTAGACTACTTTGGTCTGTCACTCAGGTGACCTGTGGAGAAGAGAGGTTCAGGGACCTGCTTCCCATTGTACAGATGGGGAAACTGAGCCACAGCATGAGCCAAGAGGACCATGGAGCCCCACCAGGCATAAAGCCAGCACTGGGCCCAGAAGGCCTAGCTGCTTTGCCCCAACACTGCTGTCCCCAGCATCTCTAGCTTCAAGCTCCCCATGCCTTTCACCCACTCTGCTCTGGACAAGCGCCCAGTGGCATGAAGTGCAGGGCCCTGCTCTTTGTGGGCAAGACAGCCCAGTACCAGATGGGCTGACCAGGCAAGCGCCTACTAAGGTCCAGAGGAAACCAGGGGCAGGAGGAAGGCCTAAGCCAGCGGGCGCTCTTAGCAGAGCACGCCTGCCACCACAGCACACCTGGAAAGGCTGTGGCTTGTCTTTAATTTTGCTTTTTTAAAATGGGTGGGGGTGGCGGGCGGTGGCATTTATGGGTGGAGGATGCGCCTTCCTGTTTTTTCTCGCTTCTCATATTATCTACTTGGCCCTCCTCCCTCTCTCTCTTGGAGTGCCCCTTCCATGCGAGTCTTTTTTTGGTCTCCGTTCCTGTGTTTTGTCTTGTTCTGTGTGTCTTTTGCGCGCTCCCCCCGCCCCCGCCTGCCTGTCTCTCTTCCCAGTCCCTTCTCCGTCTGTCTCCCCCTTTCCGTGGGTGCCGGTGTGTCCTGCTGGGTGTCGTCTGTCTGTCTGTCTCTCCCCCTTTCCAGGTCTCCACGCCCTGCCGGATTGGTGTCTCTGTCCCCGCCTCCGTCGGTGCCTCTCTGTCCCTGTCTCTGCCTCTCCCGCGGCCTCTGCCCTCGCACCTTCGGAAAGTAAACATTTAATTTTTTTTGCTGTTAATAGATTTAATGTTCATTTGTTGGTAGCCCAGGGGCAGAAACGCGTGACATTTCAAATAATTGTTGTTTCAGGGGTATCCTCTAGAGGGAAATGCGGCGAAAGTGTGGAGAAGATTTAAGCAAATGACTGTGTCAGCTTCTATTTACTCCTGACAGGATCGCCGGGGGCGCGGCTGCGAGATAACCATTAGCGCGGCCGCCGATAAAGCGGGGACGCTGCGTTTCCACAGGCTCCGCGGCCATTACGGGAAAGTTAGTGTGAAACATGTTAAATTATCCCCAAAGTGGAGGGAGCGGGGGAGGCGGCGGGGGAGGCGGCGCCCGGGAGAGCCGACGCGCCTCCGCCGCGGCTGGAGCGACGACGCGCCGGGCCGCGCGGGGTGACCGCGCCGAGCGCGCGACGCCGCCGTCCACCAGGGGGCGGCCGCGGGCGGCCCGGGCCTCAGTCTGCCCGCCGGGAGGGTGGGCGGAGGGGCCCGCCTGCGCCTCCCTGCGGCTGCGGGCGGCCTCCGCGCCTTCCTCGCACCTGCCGGAGCGCCTGGCTCAGCGCCTGTCCACGGAGAGACGAGTAGGCGGGATGCGGGATGGGCCTGCACAAATCAGCTCCATGGGGCCACAGGAAAAGGCCTAATTGTGGGGCTCTAGCTGAGGTCTGGGCCCCTCTTTTAGGGCCTCTTTCTGTCCTTAAAAGGCCCCCCAGGTGTTTGCAGGTAACATGCTTGCACGCGCCAGTACCTAGGTTTGTGCAGCTCCATGAGATGAGACCCGAGTTCACTTCTCAGATCCGCCTGTAAGCAATTGGGTGGCCCTGTGCACGTCCTCTGGACCTCAGTTTCCCCATTTGCAAAGTGGAAATAATAAGATCTGCCCCACATACCTCACTCCTTGAGGATTAGTTGAAGCAATGAGGCCATGTAAAAGTTACCTGAGAAACCATTAAATGCAGTACAAGTGACAAGTATTGTAATTATTGTCTATTAGTTATTGTTGACCTTCTGCTAAATCCACAGGGAATATCTGCACAATGCCACCAGTGGATGCAGCAGTGACTGGGAAATAGGATCCCAATCACTGTTCTCGAGTCTGGGGCTTGTCTTTCCCACGCCTCCTAGCTTTGCTCCTGTTGAGCCATACTTGGGGTAAGTAAAC
Organism: Microcebus murinus; assembly: GCF_040939455.1. NCBI lineage: Eukaryota > Metazoa > Chordata > Mammalia > Primates > Cheirogaleidae > Microcebus > Microcebus murinus. The sequence goes on along the minus strand of NC_134117.1, from coordinate 25,716,735 downwards.
ATCTGCGGGGTAGCCTGAAGGAGAAAACACTGTTCTAGGCTAGTCCCTCAACAGCATACTTAGCTTGCAGCACGCTTGGACTGGAGCATGAGCAATACTGGCTGGCAGCTCTGTCTTGGGGAGGGGTAGGGACCTTGTGGGGCAGGAGGGAGGAGAAGGAGGTAGAGGGGACCACCTTTCCCCTTTTAGTAATGGAATCTACAGACAGACTTTCTTCCTATCTTTCTTTTTTGGAAAAAAAAGCCCTTAAATTTATTGAGATTGTGACATCATTTACATTATATTTTAGGTCTTCAAATGCAATCTGTGGTGCAATGGCAAGTGAGTGCCTTGAAGAGAAGCATAGTCACCATACCATCTCCAACACATTGTCAGGGTTCCAGGAGCTCTGAAGTTCCCCAAAATTCACCCAACATTTTTGAAGTTCTCCTGAATGCCAGACCTACTAGATTCAAAGGCAGATTGAGACTACTTTTGCCTTCACTTTCGAAGAGGGAACTGATGTCTGCAGACCACGGCAGTGCCTGGTGAGTGCAGAGATAGAAGCACCTACAAAGTGGTGCATATTCAAGGGGGCGTGTGGACTGACTCCCTGAGGATGTCTGGGTGGGTTTCTTACAGCACCTGACATGGCATTTGACCTGGGGCCTTGCAGAATGGGGCAGAGACTTTATCAGGTGGTAGAAATAGGATACTACTACCAATAACAGTCCATGTTACTCTGCCAAACAACAAAAGCACCAGTGATAGTGCTTACTCTGTGGCAGGCACTGTGGCTGGCACTTCACACTAAATGCCACATTTAATGTGTTATAACAACTCTCTGAGGCAAATGCTCTATGTACCTTACTTCACAGATAAGGAAACTAAGGCCCAAAGAGACACAGTAACTTGCCCAAGGCCACACAACCAGCCTGGCATTGAGACTAAATGAAGCAGAATGCCTCTCTCCTCTCCTCCCACCATTCCAAGACCAACTGCAAAGAGGCTGAATTTGCCTTTGACAAAGATCATGTGCCTCCCTCTTCAACATCTCATTCATTCAACTATTTTCTGCATTTCTGCTAAGTGCCAGGCATTGGGCTGGTGCTGGGGGTACAAAAATAAAATGTAGATCCTGTCTTCAGGGAGCTCACTGTCCAGGGCAGAAGACCGGAAGACCTACACAGGTTAATCAACGACAAAGCAAGGTGCAAGGTGCAAGTCTGAGAAGTCCAAGGTGCTCAGGGCTAACAAGAAAGGCTCAAACTCAGACATGGGGGCTCAGAGAAGCTAGGGCACAATTTGGCAAGAATTGAGTCTGAGTGAAAGGAGGAGTTTGCCAGCCAAGGAGGTGGGATGTGGAATTCCAGACAGAGGAAGCAGCAAAGCAGAAAATCAGAGATAAGAAAGAGCATGGCCCTTTCTTCCCAAACAGGGGTGTGCCATGTTTGAAGAAGGTGGGGGAGGTGGAGGAGTGGAAACTGAAGAGGTTGCCAAGAGCCAGGTCATGTCATGTCCATTAGGCACACTGAGGAGAAGGGATCAAACTCAATGCACAATCTTATTATTTTCACTGAGTAAGTCAGATCAATTAAAGATCCCTCCTTCATACAGGATCTCAAATCTAAAGGCGTCTTTCAATATCTTATAAAAATTAGAAAGTTTTTTCTTTTTATTTTAGTATATGGGCCACCAGCCCAATGGGTGGCCAGCCCAATGTCACCTTAATTCATAAGTGGTTTTCACTGGGATTTGGCATATCATATGATTTCTTCATCACAGTGCATTGTCTCTCCAACATTGCTAGGACTTGCTTAGCTCTTTCCACAATGGGATGCCTTGAGCCCACATGTTGGGTCACACACTGGCATGGGGGCACAACGGTGGTGGGCTGTCCTGGCTCACCTCTCCTTTTGACGCCTCTCCTTCGGGTTCTGTATACACTATCTCTCACCTCTTTGTCCATTTGGGCTGCTATAACAAAATACCATAGGCTGGAGAGCTTATAAACAGAAATTTATTGCTCACAGTTCTGGAGGCTGGGAGTCCAAGACCAAGGTGCTGGCAGATTCAGTGTCTAGCAAGGTCCTGCTTCCTCATCAATGGACATCTCACTGTAACTTCACGTGGCAGTAGGGGCAAAGGAGCTCCCTCCAGCCTCTTGTAAAAGGGCACCAATTCCAGTCACAAGGGCTCTTCCCTTATGGCCTAACACTTTTTAAAGGCCCTACTCATACTGTTACTTTTGGCGGGTAGGATTTCAATGTGTGAATTTTGGGGAGACATAGACATTCAGACCATGGCAACCACTATCCTTGAAGAATGTCTCCTGTGGACACCACCAGTAGACTGCTACATGAGGTACCCACTGAAGGTCAGTTGGAGAGTTAACTGACTCTCATTGGAGACTTCAATTTTCAGAAGAGCTGACAGAAATGGAGCCACAGACAAAATACTGGAAAAGTGGCTACACGGAACCAAAGAGAGGACCGCAAGCTCCCTGGGGGAAGTCACATGAGGAGATGCTGTCTGTTTTCCCTGGTCCTCCTCCTCTTCCTCCCTGCAGACATCACAGCAGAAGACACAGGGGAGGAGAAGGGGTGAGAGAGAGCTCACTACCTCTCCCCACCCACATTTGGGCTCTTTCTTAAGAAAGAACTTTCTACTCAGTGGAGCCACCTGAAACAAGCGTACCTCAAGAGAGAGTGAGTCTCCTGCCCTGGAAGTGTTCAAGTAGAGGCTAAATCGCCCTAAAATGGGACTATTGTGTGGATGAAAACCTTGACTTCTAGAGTCACTTGGAGCCCCAAGACATTCTTCCCCAGAGGAGAATGATTTCAGATACTTTCAGGAGGAATATTTTGACCAAGAACATAAAAATGACTCAGGCTGGACACAGGGAACCCTTAGGATAGACACAGGGTCAACAAAAACAGGGGCAGCCTAGGTTCTCCTCCCCAAAGTGTGTCTCCCCTCCCCTACTTCCACGCCTACAGGTTCTCCAAGTGATCCCCGTCTTCTCACTGTGGTTCCAAAAAATGAACACAGATCAGGCAAGGGGCATGCAGAGGGAGGAAGTAGACACAGTTTGTAGATGCAGGACACTTGGTATGTCACCATCAAATGCACTGTCACTCCCAATACTTCTGGATTTAATCCTGGATAGCTCCTGGGGGACCAGTGCCTTGTTCATTGCTGTGCCGTCTGTGCCAGAGATGGACCCAGAGAAGGCACACAGAAAGCAGCTTGCTTGCTTTCTACTGTCTTAAAAAAAGATGTATATTCACTGTAAAAACTGTAAGCTATATAGAAAATATAAATAAAGCCAAAAATAAAGCCCACTAGAGTTACTATTTATAGTGACCATCCTACCAGACATCTCTTTTTGCCTTTAAATAAACATAGATACAGGTGTTCGGTACAAACAGAATCAAACTCTATGCTCTGTTCCAAAATCTACCACTTTAATCAATGGCATCACATGAATACCATTCTGTTTCAACAAATACAGAGCTACATGATTGTTTTAATGGCTGTATTATAGTCCACTGTTTTATGTGCTGGGCCAGTCTTCTGATGATAGACAATTAGTTTGCTTCTGGTTTTGCACTGTTTGAAACACCCTGAGATGAATGTGTTTGTGGACAGATCTTTCTACACTTGTACAATTATCTCCTTAGGCCAAATTCTTAGAAATGGAATTATTGGATCAAGGAAAACACACGTTTTAAATTTGGGCACACTTTGTCAAACTGCCTTCTCAAAGGCTGTACCTCTGTATATTCCTATCTAAAGAGGGTATTGTTAGTCCTTCACCCCCTGCTTAAACAAATGGGGACTTTCTTCAAAGACCAAATGACAACAAAAACTGTGATTCTTCAGGCCGGTTTGTGTATGTGCATGTATGTGTGTGTGTGATGATGGTAAAGGTCTAGGTAAGCCTTGTACACAAGTGTGATTGTATATATGTCTCTGCTGTCTATATAAACATAAGTCTCTACCACTTATGCAGAAGTTCTGCATGAATATTCTCAAGCAAGGGTTGTACTCCCACCAGATCCTCCCTGCCACCTCAGTGCAGGGATGAGGTCTGTTCCAGCCCCCTTGGCCACGAGGATATTCACCCATTGTCAGTCTTGCCACTGTCTCTGAAGTCTCCTGGCCAAGGTCATTAGGGAGAGGGAAGGGAGGGAGGCTACACTGGATTTGCCTATGGTAGGACTTGAAGTGTTGACCCAGACTTTCCTTAGAAAGTTCCCCTGACACCACATCTGAGGGGCATAAGACTGTGTGATAGAAACGGTGCCCAGGTCAGCCCAGATCACTCAGTCTGAGGTGGCTAATAGTTCACTCCAGAGGCCCCCCTAAGGGTAGGATGGGGGGAGGGTAATGTGGCTGAGGCACATGGTGCCTACTTTGCAGAACCTTCCACCACTCCTCTCTGCTCCATCAGCAGCCCTTGCACACACACCACCTCTGCACTCACCATTCACACACAACCCCTCATACACCCTCATTCTCACATAATCTGACTGTAGTAATTTTCATACCGTTACACCCACATCCTTGCATACAATCCATCCACAGAATTTGATGCTTACACACCCACCTACATAAACATGCCCAGTCACCCAATAGTCACTCCTGCATAGTCTCACACTGATATGCTTCCTAAGGAAGTGTAGTCACAGGTTTCTCCCAGAAACGTGGGAGAAAACCTGCTCTTTATGTTGTAGCAACCACATTTCCATACCCTAAACCCTGTCCAGCACTCCCCTCTTATATACTCTCAGAGCCCCACAGAATTCTCAATCCTACTTTCACATCCTCCTCAAATCTCTCAAACACATACAGTTACTCAGAGAATCTTATAATTTTACAGCTCATCTAGTCTACCCTCCTTATTTTACAAGTAGAATAACTGAGACCCTCAGAGGAAAAATGTGACTTGACCAAGATCACACAATTAGTTCATGGCAAGTTTAAGGTGTTAACTCCAATCTCACGACTCCCACAATAGTGCTCTTTCTTCTATGCCAGTCTTTCCCTGTCAGTAAGCCTTTCAGCCCCCTGTGCCAAGCCCCCTGGAGTCATTGTTATGACTCCCAGAAACATTCAGATAAAGCAGGTAGCTCTTGGAAAGACAGGCAACCAAATGAGTGGGACAAGTATAAATTTAAAATACAAAAAGCCTGCATTGAAATATTAATTGGCTTGTAGGGTGGTGCTAAGGCTCAGAGAGAATGTATATAAAACACCTGACACAAAGTAATAATTGTGAACATTTATTGAGGACTTTCTATATGGTAGGTACTTTATGTATTATCTCATTTAAGTCTTACAATTATTTAAAGTATGGTTCTCTCCCTATCACAGAAGAGGGAGATGAGGCCCAGAGAAGTTAAGTCACTTGTCGAAGGTCACTCAGCTAGAGAATTTTGAGACCAAGATTATAACCTGCTCTGACTCCAAGTCTGGTTTTAATGCATTATATTGTGAGTCTTCCCTCAATAATAAAGGTCCCTCTATTGAATCCTTACTCTGTCCCAGACACATAGTTTCTATGTATCTTTACATAGCTAAGGAGACTGAGGTTTGGGAAGTGCTCAATGGATGGTATTTTTATCATTATAGAGAAGGAGATTCCAACTTCAAAATCAAACTTAGCAGTATTTTGTCACCAGATAATTCTTTAGTTCATGTAAATCTTTAGTGGACCTGCTATTCCCACTGGTTCATTTCAAATCAACTTTCCTTCCTCAATGATCTGTAATTCCCTGCATTTCCCACCCCAGTGCATCACAGGAAGAGGGTCTCTGCTGACCACATATTCAGTTTCTCACTTCCACCCACCAGATGAAGTCATACTCAGACACAGGTCTCCCCACCCCCACTCCCACTTTGTTGCCCAGGCTAGAGTGCCATGGTGTTAGCCTAGCTCACAGCAACCTCAAACTCCCGGCTCAAGCAATCCTACTGCTTTAGCCTCCTGAGTAGCTGCAACTATAGGCATGAGCAACTATGCCCAGCTAATTTTTGTTTCTATTTTTAGTTGACAAGCTAATTTTTTTTCTATTTTTAGTAGAGACAGTGGTCTTGCTCTTGCTCAGGCTGGTCTTGAACTTCTGACCTCAAGCGATTCTCCTGCCTCAGCCTCCCAGAGTGCTAGGATTACAGGCATGAGCCATCATGCCTAGCCTCAGGCACAAGTCTTACACACATTGTAAAGCAATTGCAGTTTAATCAATTAGCAAAAACAATAGAGAGTGGAGTCAAAGTACCTGGGTTCCAGTTCTATCTCTTACTAACTGTAAGACCACAACAAATTACTTTCCCTGTCACAGTTCCTCCATCTGCAATACTGGAATAGGAAGTCTTCCCTCCCGGTATTGTTCTGAGTTTAAAACACTGTAAGATATCATTATATGAGAGAAAGCCTAGCATATAGTAGGCATTCAAAATTTACTACCCACAGTCTCACACAGAGATACAATACAAGTACTTATACTAACCCAAGCAGAGACAACTACACAAACCTGTAGACAGGGCCACATAACACACCAGGCTACAGACATGCTCAGGTCTGCTGTGATGGGCTGTCAGAAGAGTTGAGAAAGGGACTCTTAAGTAACCTTTGGAAAGTTCCTTAACAGCTCATTTTAAGAAAAAAAATTTAGCAGTTAAAGACTTTTAAAATTGGCCGGGCGCTGTGGCTCACTCCTGTAATCCTAGCTCTTGGGAGGCCGAGGCGGGCGGATTGCTCAAGGTCAGGAGTTCAAAACCAGCCTGAGCAAGAGCGAGACCCCGTCTCTACTATAAATAGAAAGAAATCAATTGGCCAACTGATATATATATAAAAAATTAGCCGGGCATGGTGGCACATGCCTGTAGTCCCAGCTACCAGGGAGGCTGAGGCAGAAGGATCGCTCGAGCCCAGGAGTTTGAGGTTGCTGTGAGCTAGGCTGACGCCATGGCACTCACTCTAGCCTGGGCAACAAAATGAGACTGTGTCTCAAAAAAAAAAAAAAAAAAAAAGACTTTTAAAATCCATAACCACAATATCACTATCACACCTACCAAAATTGGCAATCATTCCTTAATATCATCAAATATTCAAATTTTTCCAATTTTTTTCTTTTTTCTTTTTTTTTAGATTTGGTTTGTTCAAATAAGAAACCAAACAAAGTCCATCCAATGATGGATTTAATTGCTTTCTTACTCTTTCTTTTTAAAAACTTTGTGTGAATCTATTTTCCCTTTGAAGAACCTGGGTCATATGTACAATGTTCCACATTAAGAAAAACATTCACTTTAATTGTTTTTTTGAGCCAGGGTCTAGATCTGTTGCCAGGTCTAGAGTGCAGTTGCATCATCATGGCTCACTGCAGCCTCAAACTCCTGGGCTCAAGTGATCCTCCTGCCTCAGCCTCCTGAGTAGCTGGGACTACAGGCACACATGACCACACCTGGCTAAGTTTTAAAAATTTTTTCTGGAGACAAGATCTCACTCTTACTCAGGCTGCTCTCAAACTCCTGGCCTCAAGTGATCCTCCCACCTCTGCCTCCCAAAGTTCTAAGATTATAGGCATGAGCCACAGTGCCAGACAAAAAAAAAAAAAAAACTATTTTTAATGTACAAATAATATATGCATATATTCTTCGTTAAGAACGAAAAGGAAATCATCAGACACTACAGAAAAAAAAGTGAAAATCTCCCTTGGCCATCGACAACTCCAGCTCTTTAAGTCTCAATTTTCTTATCTGTAAAACGGGAAAATCTCTCTTAGGGTTGCTGTGAGAATTAAATTATATAGAAAGAGCTGGAAGCGCTTAGCCCATTGCCTGGCTCGCGGTAATCGTTCAGTGAAGTCTCCTGTAATGATTTTTAGTCATTGTTATGATCCTGGCAAACGCAGAAGAGCCGCCTGGCCTGTGCATGTTCAGCACCTTGGACAGAGGTGGCGGCGGCCGCGCCCTCCCCGCCGAGCCTCCGTGCTCGGGAGGATCTGTAAATAAAACCACCCGGCTTCCGGAGGGCCCGTGCAGCCGGTGAAGGAGAAAGAAATCCGGGATTTTCTGAACCACCTTCTCCGGCTCCGCGTCTGGCGTAGGCAATTACTCGGATACGCTCGGGCTGGCCTCCCCCCAGACCCCGGGTCGTTTCAGACCTGGGTCCCGGTCCTTGGGCAAAAGCCCGGCCAGGCAGCGATCTAGAGCCAGTGCCTCAGTTTCCCGGGATGCAGAATAGCCAGTGGGGAGAACGGTGGAAATCGCCACAGGAGCCCCCTGGAGACCTCCATCCCCCACAAAACCCTGACTGTCCTTGGGAAGGGAGGGTGGCCGTGCGGGGCTGGGGAGAGCGGGGTGGGGGGAGCTGCCTCCCGAAGCGGCCCAGGGCACAATTAGCAGGGAGCGGAGGCGCCGGGGAAGGCTGATTTAATTAGGTGACACGGTGCCAGGCTGGGATGCGGGGGGAGGGGAGAGCAGGGTCAAAACATTTTGTAAAAATCTGTTTCACAAACGCTGCTGCTCCCCTCGGGCCAGAGAGAGATTACTGCGTCTTCGGTGTCGATCAAGGCTGGCAAGAGTCGGCCAGGAGCGTGGGGCATTTCTTTCTCCTCAGTCTCTCTCCTTTGTCCCTTTCCCCAAACAGACTTAAGGAGCCTTAGCTCTGCTGGAGTGTGAGAGCAGGATGACCTGGAAGGAGGCCACTTTCACAAGGGGTGACAAAGTGCTGCTCGTCTGATGTGCTCCCCCACCTTCACATGAATAATATTAATGGTAGTTGCAGGAAGCATCTACTTTCCAAATAAAGCCAAATAATGCTACAATGTGCTGAGCAGGTACTCTGCCATTACCAGCTGTCTCATCGTGGTTATTTATACTCTGTGCCTCAGTTTACTGTCTCTAAAACAGTAAGGACCCTTCTAGAGTTGATATGAGGAGTAAAGGAAGCAGAATATGTAATAGCAAGCACTTATGGCTTATTGTTGTTATTATTACTATTATATTATTACTATTAGGTGCCAGGCTAGTTGTTTGACATCTTTTGTCCCTAAGCCTCATAGATATGATTATTCCCATTTTACAGATGTGGGAACTGTAACTCAGTGAGTTTAAGTAATTTGCTGTCACTGACCTGGTCAGGACAATCTAGGAATTCAACTCAGAAGTGTTTGATGTTAAAGCCTGTGCCTTTTTGCCACTCCACTGCTGAGCTGCCTCAATTCCCCGGTTGTGACCTTCCTTCAGTCATCCTTACTGGATCCACAACATAACTGTGCATGCCTTGTCCTACTTATGTGTCTGGCACAGCCAAGCCCACCTCTGGTACCCACTCATGTGTGTGGCACCAAGTAAAAGGAAGCACACAGTACACACATACACACACACACATATGTCACCAGAGACAGTCATCCAGGATCACCCTCCCACAGAGAGCGACTGCAAAACTCACCACCTCACTCAGAATTAAAACAGCTGCACACACGTGCCAATCTGTCATTGGTCACATCCAAACCACCCCACCACAAGGGCTTATCACACAGAGAAACAGTTATACCCAACATCAGAAGAGAGATAAAGTAATGTACACAGATATACAAAGCATGTGACACTTCCACATACACACAAGGTAGTAAGGCATGAGCAATTATACACACAGTCACAATCACAGGAGGATAGGTTTTTTGCACGACACCATTTGCACAGAGATGCATAGTCACAACATACCCACTACTACACACTGTCACACACTGTCTCATGGAGAGGTTTAACTACACGCTCATTGTACCACACACAATACACCCACATTTGCGAGATGTAGCCAGACATAGTATGACACCAAAATAAAGTCAGCAAAAACCTAGTTCATATATACCCTTCCCAGGCACCCCTACATGCATCAATGGAGACAGGAAGCCATAACCTCACAGGCGCGCACACACACACACACACACACACACACACACACACACACACTGAGCCTCCTCTCAGTCCCTCTGGGAAGCTGGCTTCAACCCAAAAATGTCCTGCCTCCTAAAGTCTTCAGGGCATGGGGGTCAATTGACTCCCTTCCCCTCCCTTCTCCCAGCTGAGCCCAGGGCAGGAGGGACATAGCCCTCCAGCAGACATGAGGAGGAGGGGATCCTGGACAGCCAGTCTTGAGGACACCTTGTCTAGCATCATACCCAACCCAAGCTGGGGCCAGACACTAGGACTTGGGGGTTGTCCTCCCATCTCCCCAATTCACTCCCACCACCACCCCAGCTTCTTGCCATAGCATTAGTTTTCAGAAAAGGGCAAATGGATTCATCAGCAATCTCCTTTCCTGGGGTGCAAGAGCTGTCTCCTCAACCTCTCCCCCACCTGTTGTCACCTACCTGTACAGGTGCTCTGTCTTGCAGCTCAAAGCTCCAGCACGGCAAGGTCCCGAAGGCAAGTGGGTGGAGCCTGGGTCCATCCTCCGTGCCCCCCCAGTTCTAGCTCCCTCTGCAGCTGCCCCTCAAGCTCCAGGCCCCCTGGGCAGCCCCCTCCCTCCCCGCCGCCTGCTTGCCCGGCACTGTGTCTCTTCTCTGAAAACCAGACTAGGGACAGGGGGGAGGGGGGAGGATCCCAGGAGAGGAAGTGGCATCTGACGGCCCCAGCACCAAACCTGGGGGGCTGTAGGGGGGAGGGGAGGAGCAGGGAAGCTTCTCATTGTGTGAGGGAAATTTTATTTTTAACAGATGCTAAGGCAGATGGCGCAGAATTAACAGAAAATGGGAGAGGAAAGAGAGGAAGAACATTACTGACTCCGGAGAGAGTGGACATTAAAAAAATAAAGAATAAGGGAATGAAAACAAGTTTAAGTGCTCTCTCCGGGGGGGAGGGGGGCGGGGAGGGGAGCTGAGAGGCAGAGAGGGACGGAGCAGCGTGGTAATAACCAAAGGCGTGAAATTACAAAAGTAAAATTTGTGGGACTCGGGAGGGGCTGAGAAGGCCCCAGTTTCATTGCAAAACTCACTCAGAAATTACTGATGTGCTGTTTGAGCTTTTATCATTAATAATAATCGAGAGGAGAGGGGAAGACAAAAGGACTGATGGGCTGGGGGTTGAGGCGCCAGGAGAAAAGGTGCTTGAGCCGTGGGGGAGGGGTGAGAGCAAAGTCATCTTGGTGGCAGAAAAGGGAAGGGAAGAGAGAAAACTCTGGGAGATTCAGAAGAAACTGAGGCCAATGGAGGGACAGAAGCAGAATAAAAGAAAAGGAAAGAGAGGAAACGGGGAAAGGGAGAAAGAAGAGAAGCTGCAGGGAGAGGGGACAAGACAGAAGGGGCTGGAGAGTGACAGGAAATTCAGGAGCGTTTGAAACAAAGAGACAGAGACAGCAAAGAAGAAAGACAGAGATGGGGACAGTGCAGGAAGGTCACCCAGTACCAGAAACAGAGACAGAACACACAGCACTCGTGGGCAAGGGACGTAGCCCCAAAGATAAGCAAGTCATGGGCACAGTGACCAAAGGCAGGGGACCAATAGAAGAAGCAGGGGGGAGGGACAAAGACAAAAGAGCGGAGGCCCAGACAAATAGAGAAATGGTTGAAGGAAAAGAGACAGGGAGTATGAGAGACAGACACAGAGAGAGAACCAAAACTGAGACCTACTTTGAAAGAGACACAAAAAGAGTTGGAGAGACTCAATTTCAAGTGAGAGAGGCAGACCCACACAATCAGAGTGGGAAAGAGAGGTGAGACAGGGAACAGGAGCGAGAACAGCAGAGCCAGAGGCACAGAGAGCTGTGGGGGAGAGACAGTGAGGGCAGGAAGGGAGGAAGGGATGGGAGACAAAGAGGGATGGCCGTTTATCTCTCCTCCCAAATTAATTGAGGCTACATCAGCCTGAGCCACTAAAACGGAGCGATTATGAATGGGTTAGTCACAGGTGGAGTTAAAGGCCTTCAGAGGGATATTAGCCAAAATTGAGTGGCTTTTAATTTCTTTCTAACGAGAGACTGTGGCTGGGGAACCAGGCACCGCCTCCGCTCAGCTCCACTGCTAAACACGGCGTGGGGGCGGCCTGGGCCACTCACCACCTGACCTGTGTGGCATAGGCAGCCAAGTGGAAATGGCCATGCCTGCAACACGCTTGCAACACACTTGCCACATGCCTGTGACAGCCCGAAACATGGAACACAATGGGGGGTGGCCCAATAGCAGGGTCAGGAAAGGAAGAAGGGGTTACAGCCCTTGGAAGTGGCCAGGCCAGGGAGCACACAGGGGCAGAGGCTGAGCAATCTGGGATGTGGGGAAGGGCCAGAGGGGCAAGTGATGCCCCACTGAAAGGTCCTGCCATTGCCACAGGGCTCTTCAATTACCCCGACCCCACTTTGAGGAAGGTACCATGGCCCAGGACTGCTATTCTCTATACCAAGGCCTCTCTATTCTCAAAACCAAGGCCTTGAGATGAAAAGTTATATTGCCAATGTATGCATGAGTGACAGTAACAACCTGAACCTTAGAAACAGAATGGTGAGGCAGAGAGAGCACTGAAACATGAGTCCAGAGACCTGGTCGTGACTCTCAACTGCCTTCCTAACTCATAGCAGAACCCTGGGCACCTGGCTGGGCCTCAGTTTCCCCACATCGAAAATGAGGGTGCTAAAGTCTCAGATCCCTTCCAGTGGCGACAGGCTATGCTTCTATGCAGGCAGACTTCCTATCTGATGACTTAGCCAGGGGTCGCTGCTGCTGTGCATGGGAACTGAAGATGGGATATGTGGCCCAGGGGAGCATTTGTGACCACTAGCATAAGATGTGTGAACTGAATATAGGGTCCCTGGTCTGGGTTGGGACAAATCAAAGCAAATGTGCAGTGACAGGCCCAGGCAGTGAGTGAGCAGGTGAGGAACACCTAGACATGGAGGGCTGAAGGAGGCCTGAGAAGAGGGAAGATCAATGTGGCTTCGGGGGCCAGCAAGGGTGTAGCTTGAAGTGGGTCACAAATGATGGATGAAGCAGGGGGAGAGGCCATTCCTAGTGGGGACACCAAGAACAAAGGTGCAGAGGTGCCCGCTGGTTGGAGCTGACCCCAAATGGTGGGCAGGGAAGGGGCAGAGGGGGGACAGCAGGCCCCCCCTCAAAATGCTGGATTTTGAGACTTGAGTGAGAATGTGAAACTCAATACTGTAGGCACAGGGTGGAGGGTGCAGAATGGGGTTCTAGGCATGGGCAGGAGAGTGCTTGGAGATTTGGAGCATTTGGGGGAGGTCGCCATGGGATAGGAGTTGGGGAGAAGATGGAAACAAGCAAGCAGGTGGGGGCAGATGTAACAGGCCGCGTCAACCTGAGTGAAGGAGAGGACAGATATAAACCTGACAAGGTGTGGGGCTGAGGACAGGACACAAATGAAAGATGACCTTGAAGTGTCAAGGCCAGTGCCTTGGAGAACATTGGGTGGCAATAACAAGGTGATCAAAGGTGGGTGGGAGCTGAGACAGACACAAAGATGTCGGCTCCATCCCAGGGCAGAAAGTGGCCACGTGAGGCAGTACGGTTCAGTGGGCATGCGTCCAGCCACACATCTGTGACATCCAACTTCTTGTTCTTTCTTGGCCACTAATTAGCTATGGGGCCTTGGACAAGACCCTCCCCATCTCTGGACCTCAGTTTGTTCATCTATGAAATGTGGGAGTTGGTCTGGGTTCTTCTTAAGTTTTGTCTAGGTCTATAATTCTGAGACTCAGGGACAAAGCCAGGGACAGAGACCTGAATGGGACAGAAGAGAGACAGAAGAGAGACTGGTGATAATTCTCACTGCCCTTGGGTCCCCTGAGCCAACAGCTGCGCCCCCTCCTCATGGAAACTCCATTAACACTCAATTAGGGGACCTGATGGGCTCCAGCCTGGAGAGCCCCCTCCCTAGCTCGCACTCGGGCAGTCCCATTCGCCTGCACCTCTGATGAGCCCATGGGGAGAAGGCTTCACTCAAATTTATAACCAACTCCAGGGGCTCCCTGCAGCCCCTGCCTCCTCGCCTGTCTTCCTCCCTGGGCGGAGCCCACGGGGCCAGGCGAGGATGGGGAAGGAGGGCAGCGCCCGCTGGACACCCCGAGATGAAAGGCACGGGCCCTGGAGCAGAGGAAGTGGGAGGGGAGAGCGAGGAAGAGCGCGTGAGAGTGTGTGAGAGAGAAAAATGACAGGCCCTGAATATTGGGCGCCCTCACTTTAAATCAAGATAAAAGACTGAAGTGGAAAATGAGAGTCCAGAGAAGCCCCGGACGGCTCGGGGCGCTAATGGAAACACATGGCTGCCGGCTGCGGGCTTGTCAGCTTCCCCCGGCGCTGCCATTCCCGTCTGATAATCCGGCCTGCCATAAAATTAGACTAGCAAATACCTCCTGACAAAGATGCATGTTTCTCTCTATTGTGCCATCATAAAAAAAACTCCGCTGGTGACTCGGGGAGCCGCAAACTTCAATTTAAATTTACAGTGCTGCGGAAGGAAAGTGATATGCACTCAAAAATTTTAATAACCTATTAAGTTACGACTTCAATTTCATTTTATGAATATTTTCCTTGGGGAGCACGGCTATCACAGAGAAAGATAGAAATTTAAAAAAGATAAATAGTGCCATTAATCTCCAACATTTCTCTTCCATTATCCTTGAAAATTAGGAGTTATTTTTGTTCAGATCTTCATGTAATTAGCTCCCTCCACTTGATTCACTAGCCAGAAAATGACCATGTTCAGAAAATTAAAAATTTGTCATTAAGTGGAATTTAACATAATATCATTTATCTTTATCTATTCCCCAGCTGACAGCAGGAAGCCTTGGCTGCCTTACCGGCTGGTGTGTCAGAGTGGGGAGGGACTGCTCCGGGAGAGACACTGGGAGAGACAGAGACAGAGACCGAGGGAGGGAGAGAAGGCCAGCTGGGAGGTGGCCGAAGCGGGAGTGAGGAAGGAAGGGAGGTGGCCTCGGAGCTGAGGTGTCAGCCAGCGTGAGGAGGCTAAGGGCCGCTGGTGTCAGCAGGGCGTGGGCCCAGGGTAGGACGAAGGGGAGGAGCCGGGGACAGGACAGGAAAGCCAGAGGGGACATCAGTAGCAGGTGCCAAAAGAGGAAGGTAGCTGGTTAGTGGGGCTGGGGTGAAGAAGTGACCTGGGAGGGCAGAAACCCAGCAGAAGGAGAGGAACCTCCAGAAATGGGGGGTTGGGGTTGGGGATGGGGTGGGAAAGCTGGGGGATCATTGCCCTGCCCATCCAGGGGAACTGGACCCCGTCATCTTGGCCAAGTCTGGCTCCCTGGGAAGACACAGACAGAGACAGGATAGGAGGTAAGAAAGCAGTGACAGCCTGCAGGCAGGGACGGAGTGAGGCAGCCCGCAGATGTGAGTCAGAGAGACAGAGATAGAGAAGATGAAAACAGGGACAGACGGACAGACAGACAGGAGGGTCTCCAGGGGTGAACTTGGGCCCCAAGAAGTCTCCATGTTCGAGGCTTCAACTTCTCTCAGGGGCTGCATGGCTGTCCTCCCCCCTCCTCTAAACAGTCCCACTCTAGTTCCCCCAAGTCAGAAATCATCCAATAAACCACCCAGACCTAGTCCTGGGTGGAGAGAGCTGCGGCCGAGCCTGAGAGACTGAGAATTGGATAAAGGGATTAAACAGCGGCACATTAGTGAGAGATTTAGAGTGTAATAAACCCATTTCATAATAATATGTGCGTTGGGGCCGGCGATCCATCATCGCAGGAGCCTGTCTGTGGCGGGGGGAGCGCTGACCTGCGGGGAGGAGACCCGGACGATGGCTGAGGTTGTTCTCAGGGTCTCGGGATGTGGGCGAGGGGTGCACACTGGCCTGTGGGGCCGTGAGAGGGGCACAGAGATGCTGGGGGCACCTTTAGCTCCACTTGCCCCAGTGACCAACCTGAGGATACAGCTGGGGGGAGTCTGGGCTCCAGAAGAGGCCTGGGAGCCCCTGTCCCCTAGCCTGGGACCTCTGCAGTAGGGTAGGAGTCCTCTGGGGGCAAGTCTGAGCTGCAGAGTCCACAACTGACAACCAGGAGCCACAGTTTGAAGACTCCCAAATAAGCCCCTGGCTCCTTCCTGCTAAGATGTTCATCCACTCTTTCCCCCAAAAGAATTCCTACCCACCCAGAGAGGCCACGCCCTCCACCAAGTCTTCCCTGATCACCCCACCCCACTATCTGCCCTCCAGAAACCCCTGCATTTCTTGCTTAAAGTGCTTAGCCTTCAGAGTTAGGGTCTGGATATGAATCCTGGTTTTGTCATTTACTAGCTATCTGATCTTGGCAAGTGACTTCACCTCTCTCAGCCTCAGTTTCCCATCTGTCAAATGTAGATAATTAGGCCTACAGCATAGGATTGTTATGAGGGCTAACTGAGATAATGGGTGTGGAATTATTCTATAATGCAGAAAATTCCAAGAAAATATTATTATTGCCATGATTCCCCCACATTTGGCCCTCCACTCCCAATCTGCCTTGAGATATCACTTGACTTATTGTTGGGGAGAGTTTCATCTCCCTAACTGGACTCTGAGCTGTTTCAGAACCAGTAAGAAGTGGCATGTTGGTTATATGACTGAGTATCTGAACTGCACTGTTAATAGGGCGGAGCAAAACATTCTCCTACTGTTTATCTCCATTGAGGAAACCAGCAGCAGGGATGATAACCAAACTTTCCCCTGGAAAAGGGATTGAGAAACAGGGATAGACCCAGTTGGGTCTTTGTTTTCAGTCTTGAGACACTGTGGGGTGGGGAGACCTGAAGATGTTGAGAGCAAATGGAGATGCTTTCCTAGGACTAGAGAGGCCATCTTCATCTTCTTCCATTGTCCCACATACTGTAGCCCCTTACTCCCATCCCAGAGGGGCCAGTGGGCGTGGCCTTCAGCTCTGTCTGAGATGCAGAAGTGTCTCCCCCAGGAGGGTAAGTGGGGTCATCCCCAATCCCAGTTTCAACCAGTCCCCAATCTGCTCTCAACCTTGAGTCAATGTAGAATCAAACTCTGGTTAATTTCTAGGCATACAGGTTCTCCATGGTAACTCCAACCCAATTAGTGGAGCCTTCCTGAACCCTCAATTCAGCCAAAGTCATTTTCAATTCTTCCAGACTCGAAAGTTTCACTGATACCAGCCCTGTCCCCTGTCACCCCCAAATGACTGGTCAGGGGCATCATTGGTCTGTCTGCCCCCCACCAAAAGCCAATTAAATGTCATTGCCAGCTCTACCAGAGGCCTTCCAGATCCCACAGAAGCGTAGGGATGCAAGACTGGTTCTGTGCTTTCTCCCAAAGCTCAAGCGAATACAACCTTTGCTTCTTTCTGTAAATATTTATCACGTATCTGCTAAAGCCAAACACAAATACCTATGACACAAAGTAGTAAATGTGCCCTAAGTTCCCTGTAATACAGAGTGCTCAGGTGTGCCAGGGAGGGACAGATCTCTGTGAGCTGGGAGGGTCAGAGAAAGCACTGATGGAGGAAGTATCACCAGAGTTGGGCAGGTGTCGGGAAGAGCTTCAGCAGGTAGAGCTTGGGGGGAGGGCTTGGCCAGAAAAGAGAGATGCAGAGCAGAGGTGAAGAGAAGGAGGAAACCAGTATTTAAGGATCATCTACTCTGTAATGAAAACATGCTGGAAGCTTTCATCTCCTAGCATCTCGTTAACCCTTCCCAACATCCTTAGAGATAGGTGTTATCATCTCAGTGTATATAGATAAGAAACTGGAGTTCAGGGAATTTGAAAAACTTGCCCAAGATCACACAGCTAGTAAGTCGCAGAGCTGGACTAGAACCTGGAACTGGTTGCCTCTGAAATCAATGCTTTTTCCTCTCTACACTGTGGTGCCAGTTGTGATTGGGAAAAGAGGAGCAGCCAGTTTATCTGGAGCATGAAATGTGTGAAAGGGAAGTGAAAACTGCCCTGAGCTGGTCTCTGCCTACAAATGTGCTTACCAGGTCTGCGACTGCCAAGGCCATTCCTACAGATGCTTGGTGCAAGGAGAATCTCTATGTGTGGCTTCCTTGGTGGCCGATGGATGCCCTTGGGAATTCAGGAGAAGCAGGGACACGTGGAGAGGTGATGCTCCAACCACGTGCTCCTTTAGTGACCCAGCATTCCCGACCTTTCCCTCTATCCTCTGAGCTACCAGAATCTTCCTTCCATGTTGCTACCCTCTGGACCAAGTCCCCTGTCCTCTACTCATCGTCACCACCCCACTCCCTGATACATTTGCAGCCTCCACCTCCCATTTCCTCTGTCCTCCCTCATCCCTCTGTTCCCGCTCTCCACATCACCAATGACTTCCTCATCAAAAATCTCTTATCAGCCAGGTGCAGTGGCGCATGCCTGTTGTAGTCCCAGCTACATGGGAGGCTGAGGCAGGAGGATCACTGGAGCCCAGGAGTTTGAGGCTGCTGTGAGCTATGATGATGTCATGGCACTCTAGCCTGGATGACAAAGACTTTATCTCAAAAAAGAAAAAAAAAGATGTTCTCTTTGAAACCTTAATAAAAGGTCATATGTTCACAGAAATGTTATAAATTGAACTTTAACACATTAGAGATTACCATCATGCTATAAGCATGTGTGCTAATTGCATATTTTTTCCTAACAAGTAAAGCTAAAATTCAAGCCTTCATAATACATGCCAACAAAATACTGTCTTTCTCAGTTTTATATATTGGGTTTGTTTGAAAAAGATGTGTGCGGCAGCCGGGGGGGGGGTTCTCTACTAAAAAAAAGCTTGAAATTGTTAGCAAAGTGGAAATAGTACACACACTTGGGTCCCAGTCCCAAGCATACTACTTCCTTCTGCAGGTTTCTTAAGACTTTGGGCTTCTGTTTCCTCATAGATAAGTGTGTGAGTGTATATATATCGGCCACACAGAATTAACAATAGGCTTAAATAAAAGACTATATGAGAAAGTCCCTGGCACTATACTGGCATCAAAGGCTAAGGCTTACTGAGTACTAATTATATTCTAGAACCTGAGCTAAGAGTTTGCATATATTATTGCATTTCACCCTTGCAACAACCCTGTAAAGTAAATTTAACTGTTAATTTCATTTATATAGGATGACTCTGAGGCTTAAAGCGGTTAAGTAATTTGCCAAAGGTCACAAAACCATAGGCCATGGAGTTAGGTTTTGAATTTAGGCAGCCAAACAGTAGAGTCTGTATTTTTCAAAAAATATTGAGCACTTACTAGGTACCAGACACCGTTCTAAGTCCTTTTACATGTTCTAATTCATAGAATTCTCACAACTACCATAGCAGGTTGTGTATCACACAAGATTTGTGCAATGTGACTTTGTACAAGAAATGAAGTCTATTTCCCTTCCCTTCAAATCTGGGCTGGCTATGGGATTTTTTGACCAACAGAATGCAACAGAAGTGACGCTTTCTGGGTTTAGGCCTTAAGAGACCTTGCAGTTTCCATATTCACTTTCTTGGAAACCAGCTGCCATCCAGAGAAGTCTGAATTCTCCAGCTGGAGAAGCCGGGGAGGGAGAGAGAGGCCTTGCAGGGTGAGAGGCCCCATGGAGGAGAACCAAGGCTTTCCTGCCGGCAGCCAGCAGTGACTGCCAGACGTCAGTGGGCCCATTCTGGATGCTGCAGCCTCCACTGAGTTTCCAGATGATCGCAGCTGCATGCGTGAACTCAGCCAGCACCACCAAGTGCAGAAGAAATGTCCAGCTGAGCCTAGCCAACCTACAGTCATAAAAAAAAAAAAATGTTGTATTTAGCTAGTAAAATCTGGGGTGGCATGTCATATAGCAACAGATAACCAAAGCAAATGAGAAAACTAAGACATAGAGAGGGTTAAGTAACTCACCCAGGTTTAGGCCACTGATGAGCGACAAAGCCAAGGCTTGCATGGGGGCATTCTGGCTCCAGAGACCACATGAATAACCCCGAGGGTGTGACAAGCTGAAAAATGGCCCCTCCAAGGTGCCCATGTCTTAATCCCCAGAACCTGTGACTATGTTACCTTACATGGTAAAAGGACTTTGCAGATGTGATTATAATAATAATTTTTCCAACAGGACATTATCCTGTATTATCCAAGTTCGCACAATGTCATTACAAGGGCCCTTCTAAGAGGGAGGCAACAAAGTTGGAGGAAGAGGTGATGTAACGCAGGCCACAAGCCAAGAAATTAGGGCAGCCTTCAGGAGCTAGAAAGGACAAGGAAACAGATTCTCCTCTAGCCCCTCTGGAAGGAGCCGCCCTATTGACACCCTGACTTTAGCACAGTGAGACTGATTTTGGACTTCTGATCCCTGGGACTGTAAGATGATCAATTTTGTTGTTTTAAGCCACCAAGTTTGTGGTAATTTGTCACAGCTGCAACAGGACACACACTGGGCCTCTTCTACTTAAAGGAAGCTGGATCCTTCCCACGGGCTCCAACCAGGCCAGTCTCCTTATTGTCTCCTAACACATTTGGTGTCTCAGCGCCCCTCTAGTTCTTGAAATCTCTATTCTGTCTATTTAATTCATTCCTACCCACTTCATCCAGGAAGTCTTCTCTGAACATCCTCGATCACACTGCTCTGTCCTGCCTCTGCAGGGCTTGATGTTTCACACCTTCTTACTCAGCACTTAGTAATATCAGTGCTAATGTGCTGGCAGGCAGCCCAGTGACATTCTTATGAGTGTGAGTCATCGAATCCAAGGACATCTGGCTGGAGAGGCCCTTTGAGAGTCTATCCCTTCATTTTATGGATGATGAAACTGAGTCCCAGAGAAGAAAAGAAAGCCACAGAACCAAGGTCACAGAGCCAGGGCTCAAAGACAGGCCTTCTGACCTTAAATTCGTAAGCTCATTCATTCAGCAACCACTTATTGGGCCCTTGCTAAGCTGGGTGCTGTGCAATCACTGATAATCATAGGCAGATAAGGTCCCTGCTCTCCTAGGGCCTCTGATATGTGAGAGAGAGAAACATTTAGGCAAAATCACACAGATATATAATGAATCCCCATGAGAAATGTTAGGAAATAAAGTTCCTTAGAACAAGCTGGGGGAGTATAAAACTTAGGGAACTATTTTAAGCTGAAAAATCAGGGAAGGCTTCTCTGAGGAGATGATCATTGAGCTGAGCTGAGAATAATGTTGAATAGAGTTAAGTAGGTCTTTCTAGGGGGAGGGGAGAGAAGAGTGTTTTAGGCAGAAGGAATGATATATGCAAAGGTCCTGGGGCAGGAGGCGGCAAAACAGGGGGGGGGAAGGCAGCCAAGATGCCTGGAGAGTGAGAGTGACAGGAATAGAGATAAGGGCTGAAGCTACAGAATGTGACAAGGGTGAGACCACTCTGGCCCAGGAGGCCATGGTGAGGTCTTGATCTTAGTCCCAACGGCAATGGGAAACCACAGGAGGGTTTTAAGCAGGGCAATGACATGATCATATTTGAATTTTATGGTGTTTTCCTCCCGCCAGGGCCTTTTCTTATCTCTATAGGCATGTTAGAGATCATTATTACAGGGAGTTTTATGCCACTCTGTATTCCGCTCGGTACCTAGCCTTGTACGAAGCAGGTGCTCCATAAATATGTGTTGATTAACCTCTCAGCAGCATGTGATGCTGTTGATCATTCCCTCCCTCTCGACGCGCTCTTTCTTTGGTTTCTGCGCTACTGCACACCCAAGCTTCTCTCCTTCCCCTGACCACGCCACACCCTCCATATGTAAGCATCTCTCCCTGTTTCATCTTCCCCCTCTTTCTTTTTTGTCCACACTCCCCACCAGGTCATCTTGTTGTCTCTGACAGTAGTGATCTCTTTCTTCTGGACAGCACTTCAGTTCCACAAGGGCTCAGACCTTGTCTGTCTTGTCACTGTTGCATCCCCAGAGCCTGCCCCAGCACCTGGCACATAGTAAGCACTCAGTAAATTACTTGATGAGAGTACGTACTGTATGATTCCGTGTATATGAAGCTCAAGCCCAGATCAAACTAATATATAGCAATCAATGTTAGAGTAACAGTCACGTCTGGGGAATAATGACTGGGAAGGAGCACAGGGAACTTGGCAAGACGAGGTTGCAAACCTTGATCTGAGTGGTGGTGACACCAGTGTCTGCAGACATAAAGGCTCACTGAGCTGTACACTTAGGGTCAGTGTCCTTTACTGTATGTGTGGGTTATCTCCAGAAAAACAATGCAAGCTCAGCACTCTGCTGAGAGGGAATTCTCTATCTCTAACTGCTGTGTTGGAAGCATCCACCCACCTTAAAACCCACCGTGCTGTCTTTCCCAGCCTCCCAGACCAGCTCTCTCGGGTTCCTACTTCCAGTGTTCTCACCATGATGCTTCCAATTATTCAGTTTCCAAACCTCAGGGGCCTTCTTGCCCCCACACCACCCCTTCTTATGTTCCTCCTCACCCAGCTCTCTAAGACAGATAAACACAAGTGATCCATGGCTAAACAGAACTTTCAGGTGGCCCCATGACTTCTGTGCCCTGATGCTGCTACTGAGGTTATGCTATCAATATATGGCGAGAGGGAGAGAATCTGGGTGGGCCTAGTCTAATCACAAGAGCACTTTCATAACAGAGGTTTTTCTCTGGCTGCTGGCAGAGGAGGAAGTTGGAGATATCTGAAGCATAATAACAATGTACCATCACAGGCTTTGGAGCTGATCAGAGAGTGGTTTTTAGGAGCTGAGAGTGACCCCCCACTGATAGTGATCAAGAAAACAGGGACCTCAGTCTTACTATAGCAAGGAACCAAATTCTGCCAATGACAGAAATGAGCATGGAAGCAGATTCTTTCCCAGAGCCTCAGGTAAGAGTCCAGATGAGCTGATACCTTGATTTCAGCCTGTGAGACTAAGAAAGAAACCAATCATGCCTGCCCAGACCTCTAACCTACAGACTATAAGATTAAAAAAAGAAAAAAAGTGTGTAGTTTTAAGCCACTAAGTTTGTGGTCAACTGTTACAGCAGCAATAGGAAACAAATACATATCCCAAATCCCGTCTGTCCACAATGGCCTTCATGCCCATCCTGTCCCCTCCATTCCTTTGGTCTGGACATGGCTCAGACCCCCTGATCTCACATTTGCCAAATTGAAATATTCATCTCTGAACCTCTCTCCCCAAACCATCCATCTTGCTCACTGCCACCAGATTAATTTTCCAATGTCATGACCCTGATCATATCGTTCTCCTGCTCAAAAAGCTTCCATGGTAGTGTAGCTTGGTGGCTATACTCTGGAACCAGAATGCAAGGTGTAAAGCCCAGCTCCACCTCTTAGTGGTAGGTGACCCCAATCAAGTTGCTGAACCTATCCATAAATTAAGAGTAATAGTACCATCCTCATTGGGTAGTTGTAAGTATTAAATAAGATAAACATGCAAAAACTAGTTGTGCATGGCCCAGCAAGGGCAGGCACGCCACTCTCTGAATGTTGGTTGTTGGTATATCCCATCAGTGGCTCCAGGTGGCTACATAGCCGGCCTGACAGCCCTGCCCACATGCACATCTCTGCAGCCTTTCCTTCCACTCCTCCTCTGGTCATCCCATCCTTTCCTTCCATCCTCAGCACCACTCCCCTCATTCACATTAGCATCTTCCATTCCAAGGGGCCTCCTCACTGATTCACGTATCTCCTCACTCTCTGCAGCCAGCAAGGACTGCTATAAACACAAGCCTGATCATGTCACCATGGGCTTAAACCCTTGTATGGCTCCCAATGCTTTCAAGACAAAGTTCTGACCATAGCCCGCCAGGACCTGGACAGCCATGTCTGCCAACACCTCCAGCCCCTTTCCCTTTGCCCCCTGCACGCACCCCTCATACTCACCAGGCTTCCTTCTGCCACTGGGCCATCCACCTTTTCCCTCTTCCCTCTGCCTGCTTAATACCTATCTGTCCTTCCAGTCTTGGCTTAATTCCAGGGGACATCCTCTGGGAAGCCTTTCTTGACCTCCCTGACTATGCCAGGCTCCTCTATTTGAGGCTGTCACAAGGCACAAACTGCTCCTGTGTACATATTTCTCTGTGAACTTCGTCAGGCACAGTGCCTGGCTAGAATCTGTGCCCAGTAAATGCCTGTGAAGGGAATGAATGAATGAAATGAGTGCAAGGACTCTGCTTCAACTCAACTGGGTTGCTTTTCCCACAGATGCTCTCGCATCTCCATGCTTTTGCTCTCTCATGTCCCCGTACTGATGTGCTCTCTTGCCAAGTCTACTCTTCTGTAAATCCAACCCACCCTGGCAGTCTCTGCCAAGTAATCTTGACCAAATATTTGAGCCTGCGGTGGCTTCTTCCTCTACCTCTCTCCCTGCCCCACCAAAATCATCTAGAGTCTGTAATTTCTTTCTGATTGTGAAAATGATGCATGCACACTGTAGAAATTTTAGATAACACAGAAAATGCAGAAAATATAAATGAAAAAATAAAACATTTCAGATACTACTATCCAGAGATAATTGTCACTTTTATTGTAGAATAAGCCCACCCATTTTTCTATACATAATCATGGACATATTTTGGGGAACATTTTTTTTAACCTCACAACAAATCAATGAGGTTCATACTGCTCTACCCATTTTATATATAAAAAAATAAAAATGTTCAGATAAACTCAACAACTTGCTCAAGATCACAGAACAGGCAAGGAACACAGAAGCCAAAAGAACAGAACTGAAATTGCAACCCAAGCTCCAGTCTCCCTGGCTCTCTCTGCTCTGCCCACCATCTCTCCCTGCCCCTCCACACTCTCCATCTCCTCCTCAAGGGAGGCAATGCAGAGCTTTTACACATTTGCATCATAAACAGCTTCCAAATCTCTGGGTGCCACCCCTGCCCTGTCCCACACTAGCAGCTTTCCCTCCTTTTCTCTCTTTCCTTCCCTCCATTCTGGCCACCCTGCTCCAAATGTAGGGGTAAGGGTGGAAAAGGAGAACCGAAGTGTGCACATAGGATCCCAAAGTCCCTCACTGCTGACTCTAATGTGCCAATGCCAGGGATGGGCTTCCATAGAAACAGATTCCTCCCCCTGACCACCATGGAATAGCACCAGGCCATTATACCCCCAAGTTCTCCCCAAGTTCTCCCCAAGAGCCCTCCACCTGCTGGCTCTTTGAGTGTTCCCATGTGGATTCATACACACAAATATTTCTGCCCATGTAGACACACATCAGATACATGGCCACTTAGGTGGTGGCAGAGGGAGTCTCTTGTGTAAGGATTTTTCTTTTTCTAGCTCTAAACTGAGACATGGGTTCCCCACCACCACCACACCCCTCCCCAATTCCTTTATTTGTGTGTGTGTGTGTGTTTTTGTTTTTTATTTTTTTTTGAGACAGAGTCTCGCTTTGTTGCCTAGGCTAGAGTGAGTGCCGTGGCGTCAGCCTAGCTCACAGCAACCTCAAACTCCTGGGCTCAAGCAATCCTCCTGCCTTAGCCTCTCAAGTAGCTGGGACTACAGGCATGCGCCACCATGCCCGGCTAATTTTTTCTCTATATATTAGTGCCAATACCAGGGGTGGGCTTCCATAGAAACAGATTCCTTCCCCTGACCACCATGGAGTAGCACCAGGCCATTATACCCCCAAGTTCTCCCTAAGAGCCCTCCACCTGCTGGCTCTTTGAGTGTTCCCATGTGGATTCATACACACAAATATTTCTGCCCATGTAGACACACATCAGATACATGGCCACTTAGGCGGTGGCAGAGGGAGTCTCTTGTGTAAGGATTTTTCTTTTTCTAGCTCTAAACTGAGACATGGGTTCCCCACCACCACCACACCCCTCCCCAATTCCTTTATTGTTTTATTTGTGTGTGTGTGTGTGGTTTTTTTTTGAGACAGAGTCCCGCTTTGTTGCTTAGGCTAGAGTGAGTGCCGTGGCGTCAGCCTAGCTCACAGCAACCTCAAACTCCTGGGGTCAAGCAATCCTTCTGCCTCAGCCTCCTGAGTAGCTGGGACTATAGGCATGCACCACCATGCCCGGCTAATTTTTTCTATATATATTAGTTGGCCAATTAATTTCTTTCTATTTATAGTAGAGACAGGGTCTCGCTCTTGCTCAGGCTGGTTTCGAACTCCTGACCTCGAGCAATCCGCCCGCCTCGGCCTCCCAGAGTGCTAGGATTACAGGCGTGAGCCACCGCGCCCGGCCTCCCACACTTTTTCTGATCATCCTACTGAGGCCATCTTCACTCCATACATATGAGTGAGCAAGTGTGTGCATGTGTGTGTATGTGTGTACCTACCATGCATGGATGTGCACTGCTTCCCTTTCCTCCTCCCCCATGTGAGGTTCACATATCTACCATTTTCAGAGACTGCAGACCTTGCCTCCTCCACCAGCCTAGTAGGATTCTGCAGTCACTTTAAAGCCAAGGACTTTCCTTCTAGCCCTAGCTCTGCCATTCTCCAACTATGTAACTTGGATGAGTCATATGACCTCCCTGAGAGTAGATTCTGTCTCCTCCATGGAGCGAGTAAAGGTTGAAATGACTTGTTCAATGCTTGCCTTCCCAGACTATATGCTCCGTGAGGACAGAAACCGTCCGTGTTCACCACAGTGCCCAGCACACGGTACGGGCTCGGTAAATGCATGCTCTGAGAGTAGACGGGCGACAACTCCCTTGTCCACACCATCTCCCCCAGATCCTGCATCCTGATGGGCATTGGGAGCCTCTCGGTGGCCACTCATGAAAGAGAGGTGACACTAGGGAATAGGATCCTCCACTCCTGTTACCCCAAAGTCCCTTGGTGCACCTGGGCTTCAGAGCCTGAGACCTTCCCCAGCATCACATGCACAGCCTCCAAAGCAAGCTCCTGCAGGTTCTAGGCCAGTCTAGGCCTCTCCCTCAGGCCCCACTCAGGCCAAGGCCAGGCCCCAGACCCACTCCCTGCCCCCAGTCCAGCCTGAGAACACGGTGGCCAAACCCAGCCTGGCAGGCCTGGCCCATCAATCGTGCTCCCAGGGGTACAAACCAATTTCTCTTGCTTTCCTGAGCCGTCTCCCTGGCGGAGCCTGGAGGAGCCTTCAATCGCATTAATCCCAGCCTGGCGGCGGTGACGAAGACGGATTTCTCCACCAAACGATCCATTTGTATCTCTCGTGCACTCACTTGGTTTTTTCTGTGTGGATGTTCAAAATATCATGAAAAAGGCGTTAGCCGGGTAGCTGTGGCGCAGCGAAATAATAGAGTGATCCAGCAATGCGCTCCTGACCTTGCAGGACAGCTAATCCATCCGCACATCTATCTTAATTATTCCCGGTTACAAAAGAGAAACTCCACCATCCATTCATTCCAGGCTGGCAATTCCATTTTCCACCCCCACTCACGCCCCATTCTTTCTCCACCATTCCCCTGGCCAGATAGGCCCATTCACCGCAGCTACAACAGATCTCCCCATGCTGGCCAAATCCCCAATCTAGCCAGGCCTGAGCCCACCTCGGTGCAGCCCAGCCCCCCATCCGCGCACTGCTCCTTGAAATCTGAAGAGAGGTACCCAGTTCCCCTCCCCAGAACTCTAACCAATGGCCATTGGAGAAAGACCAACCACATCCAGGATTAAGCAGGGACACACACACACACACACACACACACACACACACACACACACACACACAGAGATATGCTCACAAAGGCAGCCAGAGACTCACAATCTCATCTAGACCTTGACCTCAGGCCTCCTCTCACACAGACATAGCAGACAGGCCCACCTCCATCCTCACCCCAAACCACACCATTTCAACTCTCCTGCTACCCCGGCACCGGCACCGACAGATGTTAGGATGGGCATTTTGACTGAGAGCAGGCCCCATGGTGGGTATCTTGCATTGTCTGTCTCCTACTCCCAAGTCAAAGACTCCACCTACTGTATCCTCTAAGGTCTACTCCTTAATACAACCTAGGCAAGCCAGTGCTGGGGTGCAAGGCTGAATGTGAGCAAGGAAGACAGCAAAAGAAGAGGAGGAGTGAGGAGGAAGAGTCTGACCAGAGATCCCGCAGGCAGGGGCAGGAGAAAAAGGAAGAAGGAAAGGCGCGGGGTGGTATGGTGAGAAGGTCACTGAGACAGCGTATAAAAGTGCCTGTTTGTGTGACACAGTTCCAGCTAATTGTACCAGATTCACTTTAGGGACGCCTGTGCCAGTCTCTAAAGCCCTTTCTAATTCTCTGCCTTAATGTATGATTTTCAGATCCCTCATTCTAATGATTTTAATGCAATCAGCAAAACTAGGCATGTAATTGTCTTGGCTCTGTGCTTGGCCGTGGTGGCTCCTGGGGACCCTGGCTCCCAGCTCCTGCGCTCTCCTCCTTAATCCTTCCCTCCCTCCCTCTTTACTCTTCACTTCAGCTTCAGTCAACAAGTACACACATCCCCCACTGACTTACGGTGGTTAGACTTACGATTTTTTTTGCTTTGTGATAGTGCAAATGCAATACACATTCAGTAGAAATCATACTTGGAGTACTCATAAAAACCATTCTATTTTTCACTTTCAGTACAGCATTCAATAAATTACATGAGATATTCAACACTTCATTATAAAACAGGCTTTGTGTTAGATGACTTTGCCCAGCTGTAAGCTAATGTAAGTGTTCTGAGCACATTTAAGGTAGGCTAGGCTTAGCTATGATGTTTAGTTAGGTGTATTAAATGCATTTTCGACATGACGTTTTCAGCTTATGATTGGTTCATCTGGGCATAGTCCCATTGTAAGTTGGGGAGCATCTTTACATAGTGAGACTTCAGCTCTTGGAGCTTCAAGGGAAACAGGAGATCCAATCCTGGGAAGCCCTGAGCTGACTGAGGAAGGGACACTGAGTGTGGGAGCAGTGGGGGCGGTCTGCGAGGCCAGACTGGCTGGATTACTGTGGTTAGAGAGGGAGGAGGCTTTCTGTAAGAGCTTGGTGGGCTTCTCCCCTTCCCAGAAGCAGCAGGCTGCCCGGGCTGGGCCTGTGGGGCAGTGTGCAGGGGAAGTGCCATTTGTCCTGAGACAATGGCAGAGAAGGGGTCTCCCAGCGGCTGTTGAAAGCCAATTTGTAGTGGTGACGGCCTGAGGTTGCTCCAAAGGCTGGGAACAGCTGGAGCTTCGGGTGACTGATGGGTGGGCCCAGGAGAGGGGCCATTGGTCTGGCAGACACAAAGGCCCCGATGGTGTGCAGGGTGGGACCCGTCAAAATCATTAAGTGCCTAAGATGGGAGCCCGCAGACTTCAGATGGGACCAGTGGGTTGGGGGAAGAGGTCAGGAGCCGGCTCCTCCCCTCCTGCAGCCCCTCCTCCACCCTCCATCCCCTCACACCCTGCTCTGGAAACTCGGCCACCCACACCCCCATTATCATCTGATTTGCATAGACACCACCACCACCAGTCTTTCAGGCCCTTCGCCTCTCTCCACTAAGAGTCCAGGCTCCAGTCCTATTGAGCAGCTCTGGCTCTGGGGCTAACTCAGGCCTAGCAAGGTCTCCCAGGCCTCTTTGAGGACTTGCCCACCCTCAGGCATTGTGTCCTCCAGATGGTGACCTCATCCACTTCTCCGGAACAGGGCATTCTCAATTCAGGACCAGGAAAGTAAACCCCCCCTTTCCAAAGTGGGGAAACTGAGGCCCAGAGTGATGATTTGTCCTGCTTCTCCGTGTCTCCTTCCTCCACGTGGGAAATGCTTCTCCCACTTGCCCTGCCCCACGGGGTGGGGGCGGTGGTGCTAGGAGGAGCCCGCGCCCTCCCCGCCGATCCCCAGGAGCCCCTCCCCCCTCCGTGGCGCTCCCGGCAGGAGAGGGAAGCAGTGACCCGGCCAGGTGGTGATGATGCGGCCGGCCGCGCTGGTCACTCTTGGCCGCTCCCCGCGCGCAGCACGACCCCCCTCGCATGGGTCACGGCGCCGGCAAAACTCCCTGACACAGAAACGCCGCGGGGCCTGCGCGTGTCGGGAACAATCCTCCGCCTGATGGGAAGCGACAGCTCCGCCCCGCCTCCCCCGCTCCACCCTCCCGCGGCTCCTCCCTGCGCCGCGCCCGCCAGGGGCGCCCCAGCCGGCAGCCCGCCCGCCGCACGTCGCCACCCGCGCTCGGGGTGGCCCGGCCGGGGGTGGGACGAGGAGAGGAGAGGGGCTGCTCCCTAGCCGTGTGGCCCCGAGCTGGAGTGACGGGGACGAGGGGGAAGGAAGGGCACCGGCGAGGCACAGGGCAGGGGGAAGGGGCGGCCGCACAGTTTGTATCGTTAGACTCTGCGTCTGTTTTCACCGTGTTGACACAGAAAACAGGCTGGAAAGAAATAGCAACACGTAGCGGGGGCTCTCCCTGGCTGTGAGTTGACAGGTGGTGTTCCTTCCTTTTTGCTTGTCTGGCTCTCCCGGGCTTTCTTTGTCGTTTTGTGTGTATTTGCAGTAAACCTACTTTGTGCCATTCCTCCCCACCCACAAGGGCTATTTGAAGGAGGGTCTCACCCGGCTTCAGGCCCTGGAGCTGATCCAGCCCAAGGGAGGAAGCCAGAGCACTCTGGAAGGGCCCTGGCTGTCAGACCAGGATGGGAGTAACCCCTCCGGGACAGGTGACATTGGCCCTTCTCCCACTTCACCTGCAGAGGTTACACGGGTGTGAGGAGAGGCGCTGGCTGTAGGGGAAAGACTGAGCTGTGCAAAGCCCCTGAGCACTCCTCACTCAGAGACACCCGGGGGCGCACACCCAGACACACTCACCTGTAAGCATGTCCTTGTAGTCATAGGCACCAACCCAAGGACAGGAGCACTTGTGTCTCTTGTATGCACACACCCACCCTGTCCCTCACTCTGCTTGGGGGCCCCAGACAAATACATAGTCGTGTAGTTATTACCCTCCTGTTGTTATTCTTCCTTCAGCCCAGTGGTTAAGGGAGTGAGTGCCCCATCACTTCAATGCCCTCATTCGTTCTTCTCCAGCGTATTTTGTGCTCACCTTGACCCAACCTCCTTGCTGTGGGCCTCTCCCATCCCCAACCCCTAGGCTCCCACCTCACTTCTACACCTTGAGACATGAGGACCACCATATTTGGTCTGAAAGGTGCGGGGCCTACAGGAGAAAATAAGGAATCTTCCTACTCAACTCTACCAAATAAGAGTATGTGGGATCCCTGTGGGTTCCCAGGGCTGGGGGCAGGCCCCAGGCCTTCCACCCAGGAACCCCTGGCCCTGTCCAGCTCCCCCACAGAGCTGCCTCCTCTGCTCCTACCCCACTCCTACCCATCCTTTGTGGCCTAGCCTGGGTAGGCCAGGCTCCCCTGGGCCTCTTATCACTCAACTGACATTCCTTTTGTGCCTTCACCATTGATTCCCTCTTCATGATTGTGACTCCTGGGAGCTCCTATGAATCAGAGGTAGACCTCCTCTTCATCTTGCATCCCCGCCCCCACACATCAGCTGACTGCTTTCTGGATGAATGAATGAGCTGAGGGATGTCTGTGAATTTGGCTGTGTCTCTGCTGTTGAGGGTGACCGTGTGTGAGCAGAAGCAGCCACATGGGATAAGTGCCACTGCCTCTGTTTCCTTTGTGAAAGCCCTAACAACCAGTGCACTCCTGCCAACTGCCCTACAAGGGAGGTGTCCATTGGACAAAGAAAGGCTCAGAGAGGTTACCTTATTTTCCCAATGTCACAAAGCTTGACAGACCAATCAGACCCTAAGGCTAAGGATGCTAACTACTTCCACCTCCCTTCTGGCCCAGGATGGCACAGTGGTGAGGAAAAGCTACTTCCTGATAACCATGCTACCCCACCCCACCTCTCCAGAGGGAGGGGACCTCTGATCACCTTTTCTGCCCTCTCCATTATATCATCTCTGCCCAAGATCATCAACTCCTCAATGTTCCTTTGGCCTTGAACACCTTTCTAGGTGTTCTAGGAAGAAGAGACTACCGTCTTGTTTCTACCACTGACTAGCTGGCGGCCTCGAGCAAATCACTAATTACGAGTCCTCTCTGTCCTCAATTTCCCCAAGTGCATGTGTGTGTGTGGGGTAGGGCTGGAGTAGGAGATGTCTGAGTTTCTCTCCAGCATCAGCAATCTGGGCTCTAATCCCTAGTGAGAGGAGGGCAGGAACAAGCCAGCACCTTACCCAGCCCAGTCCTCCCTCCAGACCCCCCAGAGGGGTTCAGGCTCAAAGAGGGCTGGGAAATGCTGTGAATTAATTACCATCAGACCTCCGGCCGATGTTCATCTCTGTAAACAAACATTTTAATATGCAGTAATTAATTACATCTGCCACAGCGACCCTCCTCTCGCTCATCCTTCTTCCTTCTCTTCTGCTCACACTAGACCAACCTCCTCTCCCAGCTGGGGCCTGAAAACCAGGCAAGGCCCCCCTCTGTCCATCTCCTGAGCCTTCTCCCCCAACCATGGATGCAGGTGCTCACATCTGCCATGCTACTCTGCAGCTTTTTGTTCCTTTTTCTGATTCTCTAATGCCTGTCTTTCTGACAGTCCTTTGTTTCTAGTTCTCTCTGCCTGGATTTCCCTCCCCAACAAAGTTTGATCAGGGACACATTCTGGGGAGGGAGGGGAAAATGAGGAAGCCAGTGAATCTGTCCTAGGTGCGTGAGCACATTTTTCAACTCCTCAGTGGTTCAGGACCAAGCTAGTTTACAGGGATTATCCAAAAGCCAGAATAGGCCCTGTTCCAAGAGCCCCCCACCTTCATTCCAAGAGCTTCTGGGAGTCCTTCTGACCACCTTCCCTCATCCTGTCCCACTCCCTTACTCCATAGCAGCTCCTTGTGAAAAATAAGAGGGAAAACAATTGCCCAGGTGAGCCCACCTGGCTATGCCACAATTAACTTCTCACCACAGCCAGGAGTATCACAATTGGATCCACCTTCTGTGCCTCAGCTCTCCCTGGCCTCTGTGCCCAGTTTAGCACCGTGAGCATGTGGGTGGCACCCCCAGCTCCTGCAATGGAGCCTACCCCCTTTCTGGGGAGGTTTGTTCATGTCCTGCCTGGAGGCTGAGCTGGAGCTGGGAAGTGACCAACACCGGATCATAGGGCAGGAACCCCAGATGAGAAGACAAGGGGAGCCTGGAGCCCAGGGTTAGGAGCGACAGGAAGGGTGGGAAGAGGACTAGTGGCCCCAGGGGTCCTGGCCAGCCGGGCGGGGCGGCGTAGGGGGAGCCAGGAGCTGGGTGGGCGGGGTAGGGCGGGCGCCACCAGGCGTGGCGCAGGGAACGGAGCAGAATGAAATGCAGATGCAAAACGTGCTCGTAAGAGTTTCCTCTCTCTCCCCATCTGCCAAAGCCGAGATTTTAATCTTTAATCCATGAGCAATCAGCGAGCAGCGGCGAATGGCACATTACAGATGTTTTACTGTCGCGGGCGCTCGCAGCTTCCGCGCTCCGCGCCGGGCGCCCCCGCCCCGCCAGCCCCCTCTGCTCCCCCTCTGGTCCCTTTTCCTCTCCTCTCCTCAGGTCCCCGCTTAACAATACCCCCCTCACCTGCATGCTCCTGGCCATCAGTGGAGGCGGGAGTGGGGAGTAGGGCCTGGAACTCCGCTGGTGGGGGTACACTCAGGGGCGTGGGCGGGGGGGGGGGTCAGCGGGCGGGTCTTGACACTCATACTTGCGCAGAGGCGGATTGTTACCCGGGTCCAGACTGGGAAGCACGAGGACGCGGGTACCGAGTGCCCTGATAGCTGAGCCCTCCCACTCTCCAATCCTTTCCAGGACCACACGTCCAGGGCCGCTGGAGGCTCCTGCGATTAGCGCTCCAGATGTTCGGCCGCGCTGGGGCTCTGCTTACCAGATGTTGGACACCTCTGTTCCCACGTGTGGGACCGCCATACCCTCTGTGTGATGAGGGAGAAGAGTCCTGTAGTGGTCAGCTTTGGGAATCACTAGGAAAATCTGATGGGATAGAGTCTGTAAAAGCAACTGATAAAATCTCACTTCTTTGGGGGGGAATTCTACCCTCTGCTCTTGTTCGCTCCTCTCCCTCCCACTTCTTGGGAGCTTGAGCGTGGGGAGGAAGATGAGAAGCCCAGGAATGTGATCCTGGAGTCCTTATCAGGCCCTGAGTTCAATCTGCTCTCCCCAGCCCCTATAGGATTCCTGAAAGCCCCGTGGATATATTCTTCCACAGCTCAGCAATCTTTAGCAGTGACTCCAATTGGCAAAGATATATTTGTGTGATTATTTGATTAGTATCTGTCACCTCCACTAGTGCATAAGTTTTGTGAGTTTTCATTTGCTGTGTTCCTTGGATCTAGCACAGAGCCTACTACACATAGTAAATGCTCAATAAATATTTGTTGACTGAATGAAGGAACTCATGCAGTCTACTGTAATCTCGGACCACATTTTCTTGTGCTACTACCAATGAAGACAGACACTTCACCCCAGCTCAAAAGTCTGTATGTGCACACAATCCTCCACCAAGAATCCTCCAAACTGCAGCCCTCATCTCTCTAGGTAACAGCCCATTTTCCCCCTACCTCCATGGTGAGTCTTTCCCATTAGATAGAAGGGATCCCAGAACAAGACTGTGTCTGACACTAAACCAGGGCTCCTGAGGCCAGATGCTTTCTCTCCCCAGACCCCAGAAGCTAAGTCCCTCTGACTTAGCTTTCACCACCCCCCAACTCTTGGATGCCACCTCTCCCCCAGCTGACCTCTTCCCCTTGCACAACCATAACCCTCTCCATGCTCCCCTTACCTCATGGTTCCAAATATAGCCCAATCCCAGCCCAGCCCCAGCCTGATCCAAAGCCCCATTTCACTAACCAGGGTCCATCCCAGCACAAGGACTCGCTACGGGTCTTCTGAAAGAAAAAAGAAAGGAAGGATGCAGAGGCTGGAAATAAGGAGCATAAAGAGGCGGGGAGAAGAAAAGGCTGAGAGGAAAGCTAGACAGACGAAAAAAGAGAGCCACAACAGAGGCAGGAGTGGAGAAAGGCGCAGACAGAGCGTGAAGGGAGCCTGGGAGAAAGAGGCAGATATGCAGAGGGGAAAACAGTGATTGGCGGGGGCAGCAGCAAAGGGGCCCAGACAGAAGGGCACAGGCAGAAAGAGGGGCAGTAGAGAGAGGGGGCAGGCGCTGGAGGCTGAAGAGTCGGGCCAGGGCCAAGATTAGAGACTCGGATTCCCGGGCCGGGGCCGTCGGGGGCGGAGTGGCCCAGGAGCCGGGTCCCACGTAGCCACCGCCGGCGCCTCCTTCCGCCGCAGGCCGCCCGGGGCCTAGGCCGCAGGGCCCACAGGCGGCCCTGAGAGGCGGAGGCGGCGGTGAGGGAAGCCGGAGCGAGAGGCAGCGGAGCCGCGTGTGTGTTTTTATTATTATTATTTCTGATTAAAGAGGAATTCATCTCGTATCTGCCTCCTGCCAGGGGCCGAGGCGCCGCCATTGGGGTTAACGGTGCGGAAGAATACAAAAAAATTTCATTGAGGAGGATTATAAAAGTTACTAGCTGGAACATTAACAGAAGAGTAACTTGTAAAAAATGCAATATTACAATATTCACAAGGACGGCAGAGCGTGGTAAAGCTATAAAATTCAACATTAAAATCTTCCACAGCCTAGATAACCTAGTTAACAAACATGGTATTGGAACTACTTTTCTGTCGAGGCTGAGGGATACGAGACGGGGGCTGATCACACCTCCGCTGCGGGAGGGGGCGGGGGCGGGGCGGCCCTGGACTAGCCCCGCCCCTCCTCTGCCTCAGCCTCCTCCCCGGGAAAATGGGCATAGCCCTATCTGGTGCTGGGGAATGCCTGAGGAAGTGCCTCAAAGCTCAGATAGGGCTGTACACTTAAGAGGTTATTTTTTATGTGAAGAACTGATTAAAGCAGAGAGTGCAGCATGGATTTAGACCTGCAGAATAGGATATATGTTTCTATAACTATTAAAAGATGTGCGTGTGTGTGTGTGTGCGTGCACGTGCAAGATGTGTGTAACCAGGGTCAGGGTATGAATATACATAGTACTTGAGCACATATGCAAGTACAAGTATGTAAATGTATGTAAGTAGGCTATGCAGGGCATGGTGTTGTGAGATGAAGGGTATGTGTTTATAATATGCCAAGTGAATCTCTATGTGAGAGATATGTGTGTATGCACAGAATTTATGTGTGGGCAAGATATGTGTCTAGATAGCACAGGTATTTGCTGAATGTATGTCTGTGCATGGTCTATTCATGTAGAGGATACATATGTCATTTGCAGGCATATTATATATCTTTTAACAAACTGTTTTTATAAAGAGGATATAAACCATGTTTGCATGGTTCTGTGTACATGTGTGTGCAAGGTGTATATATCAGAGGATATTATGTGGTTGTGAACACAGGATGTTTGTGTGTGCAAATAATATCAAAAGTATATGCTTGCTGTGTGTGTAGAATATATATGTATTTACATATAGGCTGTGTATGAGATAGTATGCATAAATGTGTATATGTGTGTGCAGGGCATTCATAACATGTGTGAAGTGTGAGAGTATGAGAGCAGAGGGGATGTTTGTGGATGTGTGTGTCCAGGCATTTTATGTATATTCATGTACCTGTAGTACATATGTATTTGATCAGAATACATATATGTGGAAAGTATGTGTATGTGTGCATGTGTATGAAAAACACATAGACATTTGTGTCAGATTTCTGAGCATGTAGGGTGTGTGTCTGAAGGAGCAGACACAAACTACCTGTTTCTATCAGGCCTCCAAATACTTGTAGTGTGGTGGTTAAGAGCACAGACTCTGGAGACAGATTTCTTGGGACTGAATTGTAGCTTTGTCATGTACAAAGTATATGACCTTGAGCAAATGACTTAACCTTTGGCAGTCTTAGCTTCCCTGTTTGCAAAGTGGGAATAGTAATAATACCTACTTTACAGAGTTGTTATTAAGGTTAGATGAGTTAATACTTACTGTGGTAGGTATAATAATTGCTGACACCCTGCCCCCAAATGTCCA
This sequence comes from Microcebus murinus, assembly GCF_040939455.1. NCBI lineage: Eukaryota > Metazoa > Chordata > Mammalia > Primates > Cheirogaleidae > Microcebus > Microcebus murinus. Next base: position 25,679,857 of record NC_134117.1, on the reverse strand, counting down.
CATGCTAATCCCTGCAACCTATGAATATGTTACCTTTATGACAAAGGAGATTTTATAGTGTGATAAAGATCTTGGGATTGATGGATTATCCTGGATTATCCAGGTGGGCCAATTTTATCACAAAGATCCTTATTGGAGGGCAATAGGAGTGTCAGAGTTAAAGGAGATGTGAGAACAGAAGCAGAGATTGGAGTATTGTGGCCATGAGCTAAGGAATGTAAGTAGCTTCTAGAAGCTGGAAAAGGCATGGGAATATATTCTCCCCTAGAGTCTCCATAAGGAGCAAAACTCTGCCAATCCATTTTAGACTTCTGAACTCAAGAAATGTTGAGGCTGTGCATAGTGGCTCCCACCTGTAGTCCTAGCACCAAGGAGATGTTGAGGCCAAGGTGGGAGGATTGCTTGAGACCAGTAGTTTAAGATCAGTGTGCACAACAGAGCAAGACCCATGTCTGGAAAAAATTTTAAAATTTGGCAGGCATGGTGGTGCACGCCTGTAGTCCTAGCTACTGGGGAGGCTGAAGCAGGAAAATCTCTGGCGCCCAGGAGTTGGAGGCTACAATGAACTACGATGCCTTTACACTTGCGCCTGGGTAGCAGAGTGAGACTGTCTCAAAAAAAAAAAAAAAAAAGAGAGAAAGAAAGAAAATGTAAAGTCACAAATGTGTTGTTTTAAGCCACTAAATTTTTACTAATTTGTTATAGCAGCAGTAGGAAACTCACACACTTGTAAAGTGCTTAGAACAGTGCCAAGTACACAGCAAGTACCTTATAAGTATTTGTTAAATAAATTTCTTGGAGGTAATGCTTAAGGCCTCAGGGAAGGCCTAGTTGGCCAGTCAGTTGCCAGAGTTGTCATCTGTCTGTATCTCAGACTGGATCCTGCCAGAGCTTGTGTATTGCCAACATATGCATGAACACATGTACACATACTGAGGAGAAGGGGACGCTCCGTCAGTATCCGCCCCTTGTTCTTCCTTACTAGTGCACTGGGGTTGGGGGTGGTACCAGGGATCTAGACCTATGGCTGAAAGGACTGGGGGAGGAGTCAAGAATCTCTGGGCCTTCCCGTTCACTTGCTCTTTGGCCAGACTTGGCTGAAAAACACGGTTGTGGGGAAAGGGAAACTTGTGCAGAAATTTGGTGCCTTGAGTGCCAGTGACTATACACATCCTCGTGCACAGAAAGCTACATCAGACATTTAGTCACATTAAGCCTTAATTGTAGCCACAGAACTCAAGCCACCAATGGGATGAGTTCCTGCTCAAAGGCCATGGCTCTTTCTTTACTTCTCTGTTTCTATGGCTGTCTACCTCCATTTCCAGCTTGGGGCCCCTATATAATGCTGCCCCTCCTGGTTCCTACATGGGAGCCAGGCATTGGAGGCATTGCTGCAGACAATGGAATGACTGGGTTGATTTTCACACAATGTATTATTTTTGTTCTAGTTTTACTCTTTTTAATTTTTTAGTTGACATATAATTGTACATATTTATGGTGTACATAGTGATGTTTCAGTACATACAATGTATAGTGATCAGATCAGGGTAATTAGCATATCCATCATCTCATTTATCATTTCTTTGTTTTGGGAACATTTGATATCCTCTCTCCTAGCTACTTGAAAATATATATTATTGTTAGCTTTAGTCATCCCACAGTACTATAGAACACTAGAACTTATTCCTTCTATCTAGCTATAATTTTGAATCCTTCAACAAATATCTTCCTATCCCCTTTCCTCTACCCTTCCCAGCCTCTAGTAACCTCTGTTCTACTATTTTTTTTGTGTGTGTGGGGGGGACAGGATCTTGCTATGTTGCCCAGGGTAGACTGCAGTGGTGTCATCATAGCTCACAGCAACTTCAAGCTCCTGGGCTCAAACAATTCTCCTGCCTCAGCCTGCTGAGAAGCTGGGACAACAGGCATGCACCACCATGCTGGCTAATTTTTCTATTTTTTTGTAGAGATGTGGGGTTAGAATCAAACCTCCACTATCAACCATTTGTAAAAACCTGAGCAGCTGTGCAGCTTTAATCCAAGTGAGCCTTGGCTTTGTCATCTGTATTATGGAGTCAATAACACATGCTTCAAAGAGATATCCCATTAGGATCAGTGTTTATAAACATATGGTCCAAAAGCCATAGCTGGCCTTTATCCATGTTTGCTCAGCCTGCACTATAATTAGGTAAATTATACAGTTAGTGCAAAAATCAAAACATACCGAAGGGTATACAGGGGAAAATAGTATTTTTCCCACCCCTGCCCCTTCTTTGAGGCAAGACAACTGCTGTTCCCAGTTTCTTGTATATCTTTTCAGAACTAGTGTTGCAGGTATATGTGTGTATTCTCTTTTTCTCTCGAATGGTATCTTACACATTGTTTCATGCCTTTTTAAAATTTATTTAATTTACCTTATAGATCTCTCAATATCACTTCACTCTTGGTTAAGGCTGCCTAGTATTCCACTGAATAGAGGTGTTATAAGTCATTTAACCAGGCTCCTAATAGTGGACATTTAGATTATCTCTAATCTGAAAACAAAACTTCAGTGACCATCTTTGCATATCTGTCATTTGATCATCTGCCCAGGTAAGTTTTTTTTTTTTTAATTTTAAAGTTTCCAATGAATTTCAAATAAAGTCAGTATTTTTGGTTGCTCTTAAAAGGTTGGACAATTTGGCTGGGCAAGGTGGCTCATGCCTGTAATAGTAGCATTTTGGAAGACCAAAGCAGAAGGATTTCTTGAGGCCAGCCTAAGCAAGAGTGAGACCTTGTCTCTACAAAAAATAGAAAAATTAGCTGTGTATGGTGGTGCATGCCTGTATTCCCAGCTGCTTGGGAGGCTGAGGCAGAAGGATTGCTTGAGCCCAGGAGTTTGACGTTGCAGTGAGCTATGATGATGTCATGGCACTCTAGTCTGGGCAACAGAGTGAGACACTGTTTCAAAATAAAAAAGGAAAAAAAGGTTAGACAACTTGGCATCACTAGGTCCCACTTCTGCATGGTAAGTCTCCAGATCTGAGGAACCATGTCCTTTAGAGAGGCCTTATCCTTTCCAGTTATTCCTCAACCCTCCTCCCACGTGTCTTCCCAACTCTTCCTGCTCCTACAGGCATCTGCATGTGTGAGCCCCTGGTAAGACTTATGACAGAGCATATGCAAGCAGTGTCTGGAACCAAATAAATAATGAAATGTTATTATTATTCTTTCATGGGGAATCACTCATCTACAGTTTTTAGAATGAGCCTGTTTTAGGGACACAGGTTCATGTGCTCTCTGGCACAGACCAGGCACTCAGTAATATTTTTTGAATTAATAACTGAGGAATTAATAAACCAACCAGTGGCACACAGGACACACAGCTACCGGCTCCTCCACAGCAACCCACTGAGGCAGCCTTTTGAGGGGAAACTGAGGATGGTCCAGGTCAGAGGGCAGCTTGGTGTCATACTAGAGACTGGCTGCTCCCAGAGAAACCACCAGGGCCACCCCCAGGACTGAGCCTTAGAAGGGAAGCAGTCGCTTACAGATAGTTATTTGAGTCAGAAGCCTTTGTTCTGGGGCCGGGCCTGGTAACTCACACCTATAATCCTAGCACTCTGGGAGGCCAAGGCAGGAGGATCACTTGAGGTCAGGAGTTTGAGACTAGCCTGAGGAAGAGTGAAACCTCCATGTCTATTAAAAATAGAAAAATTAGCCGAGCATGGTGGCTTATGCCTGTAGTCCCAGCTACTTAGGAGGCTGAGGCAGGAGGATCACTTGAGCCCAGAAGCTTGAGGTTGCTGTGAGCCATGATGATGCCTTTGCAGACTAACCGGGGAGACAGAGTGAGACTCTCTAAAAAAAAAAAAACTCAAAAAACAAGGAAAAGTCATGTTCTGAACATTCCTGTCTTCCCTTTCTGTGAGGCCTTCCCTCCTCAGAGTCTGAATAAAAGCCTCTACTGAAATGTCCCAGTATCTGTAGGTCTGACTTGGGGAAGCCTCATTAGCATCTGGTGGTTAGCACAGAGCAAGGAGGGCTCTTCTACTGGTAGGTGCTGGGTGGGGCAGCTGAGGTCTTGCTGGCTACAGAGGAACTCAAGCCAGAAGTTGTTCCAGGGGCTATCATCCCTGACCTGTTCCCATCTGAAGGATATGTGTGTGCTGAGAGAGAGAAAGAGAAGAAAGAGATGGGGGGGTGGCGACGAGAATCTGGATGAGAGGCTAGGAGAGGACACTATGTAGATCTACTCACCTGTGTGTGGAATGCATGTGTCTTCCTGCATCTATGTGCCTGTACATATTGGGGGCTACATGTACAGTAGGAAGCTGTGTATGTATTGGGGGGCTGTGTGTATATAGGGAGGGCTGCATGAGTATGGTTAGGGAGCTGCAGGTATGTGCCTCTTGAGGGCTGTGCATGTTGGGGACTAGGTATATTAGGGATTGTGTGTGGTGTGTATGTAGGGGGGGGCTTTAAGTGTATTGGGGGCTGTGTGTATGTGTGGTGTGAGGGGTCTATAAATTGAGAGGGCTGTGGGAGTGTGTGTTGTGGGTAGAGAGCGGTAGCATGTGATGGGCATGGACATGTCTCTCATGTGCCCCTGCTTCATGTCCTGGGACTCCTGAATGTAGGCCCAAGGTGACCCCTCCAATCAACCTGGGGAGCCCCACTTTGGAACACCTCCCCAGTCCACGAGGGGAGTCTCAAGCTATTCTGTCTCAAATGGCCCTTCTTGTTTTGGTTTTGCCAGGGAAATAGGAGATGGGATGCGGGGGAGAGAGGGAAGACCCAGAGAAACAAGCAGAGATGGAGACAGAAGGATGGGGAAGGAGGGAAGACCCAACCCCGCCCTGGAGACCAGGTGGGGAGCGAGGGCAGAAAGAGAGGGAGAGAGGAGCCAGAGGGAAAGGGGAAAGCAGAGAGTAGATCAAAGGCCACCAGGAGAGACTAGCAAGGGAGTAGAGCGCATGAGAGAGATGAGAGAGAGATTGATGGGAAGGGGGAGAAAAGGGAGTGGTGGGGGAAGCAGAAGCAGTGGATCAAAGGCCAGAGAAGAGGAGGCCTGAGAGATGGGGGGAGGGCTGGGGGGAAGAGGCGAGGGGGGCGGGCTGGCGGGGGTGGGGGGGTGGGGGGTGGGAATTGCCGGGCGGGCGCTCGCGCGCTCCAAGCCGCGGCTCCCCGGGGAGACGGCAGACACTTTGCGGAGATGTTACTCCGGAGTTGGAGACGATGATAAATATGATAATTTGTATAAAATCTGAATGGGTCTTGTTTTCAGGGAGAATGCCTCGGATGATGAATGGGCCCGGCTCTCAGATAGATGGCTGATAAAAAGTGTATTGGATTGTTGAGAGCGATTTTAATTCTCATTCCGTACCTGCAGATGCCGCGGCCGCCGCGCCCGGCCTCCTCCTCCCTCCTGCCCAGCGCGCAGGGCGGCCAGCGGCCCGGCCAGCCTCGGCGGCTCAGGAGGCTTCTGAAATGACTCTAATTACAGAGTTATTAATTTTAAGAGGAGGGTGAACGGGGGGTTTATGATTATTAATCGGGCGCCGGCGCTCTGCGGGCGGGGCGAGCGGCAGGCGAGAGGCGCTCCGAGCGCAGAGGACACGTTGGGCCCCGGGACAACTCCAATCCTGGCGGGCTGCGCGGTGGCGGCGGCCAGGCCGGCTTCCAACGCGGGCTGCGAGCGGGCGACTATGCGCTCATCCCGCTCCCCTCATCCCTGCCTGCGTCTGACTGGGCTGTCCAACCTCCCGCCCTGGCCCCCCCTCCCCACTACCACCTGCAGTCTCTAGTGGGCTGCAGCCCCAGGCCTGGGAGACTCCGCTCTCCTGGGGAAGCCACCCTCCCAACTTCCAGCTCCCGCGGTGCCAGGGAGTGTCTGTGAACCTCCAACCTGTGACTGGCACAGTGTGGGCTCCTTCAAAGGCAAATGATGACAAGGACATTTATGAGGCCCAATTTTGTGCCAGGTACTGTGCTGGGAGCCTTAATGCTTTAATTACCCCAAGCAGAAGAATGAGCCAGCTCTATCTCTCCGATGAGGAAACTAAGACTTAGAGAAGCAGTTGTCCCTGGGAAGGAACATATTTACTTCTGGGATGTCGCAAGGAAGCAGCCCCACACCCACCCCAACATATGCAGCACTTTTCCTTGATAGGAAGAGCTAGGGCAGGGCAGCAAGAGAGAAAGCTCCATCTCTGACTTACATCCATCTGGTCACCTCCATCCCCCGTGCCTGCTCTGAATGCTTTGGCCTGTTGCCTAACACACTCGACCATCTTAGAGGGAGGTTTTCAAAAGACTGCGCTGCAAGCTAGGAAGGCAGACCCCTAAGAGCAGTCCATAAATGGTTTTGTTCCATGGTGCTAGCATTTGGGGAATAATATCTACTCAGCTATAGTGACTGTTTTAAAGAACTCAACAGTCATTTGGAAGAGGCTATTCAGTGTATTTGGTGGGGAAATGGTTAAATTAAAGTAAAAAATGAGACCCTCCAAAAACATAAGCTCAGGCCCCTCCTCCCCATACACACATATATTCATTCCTGTTCATTCTGATCTCCACAGACCTGGATCACTGCAGAACTGGATCACTCCAGAACTGGATCACCCCAGAACTTACAACTTCTATATTTGGGCAAAGGCAACTTCTGCCCACAAGTTGAATTTCCAGGGGGGCGAAAGAACTCTATGGGCCTAGAGAAAGGGGGCACTCAAGGCAGTTCTAGCTAGGATATGGAGTAGGGGAAGCTCTCTGGCCTCAATGAGGTCGACTCTGAGGACAGCCACAATGCCTGTTGTGTGGACACAGGGGGAGCCTGTAGTGAGGATGGGCTCGTGGGGTAGGGGCCTCTGTGCTCCTCTGCAGTTCTCAGGGCACCTTGGCCAGTCTCATGGGAGGTCTGCATGGGACTACCCAGCTCAGGCCTGAGTATGGGGCCTCAGGATCAGTCCAAGGAATTCTTGTCTGTGGCTAGTGTCAAGGACCCACTGAGGCCTGATGAGAGGCTGAGCCCAATTGGGATGGGGCATGGAGGGAGCCTCCCCCCATACTGAGGCTGCAGTCCTGGACACTAGAAAAGCCTGAGGGCACCTTGGGGTGGGACTGCTCCAGACTGGGAAGAACAGCTCTTGGGGTGGGGCTCTGAGCTTCCTGAAGGGCTGAGGGAGGGCTGGGTGGCTCTGTAGCCTCAGAGTCTTGGCTAGCCTGGTTGCAAGAGCCAGCTCTGAGTTCTCAGATTTAGGGGCCCTGGGCAGAAAGAAGAGAAGTGCATGGAGGTGGTGGATCTGGAAGGGAGAAGGGAGGAAGACTCTTGGGTTTCACCAAATCATGCCCTTAAAGAGTCCTCTTGGCCACAGCCAGAATGGTTTCTTCCCCTCAGACATTCCTTTGGGGACTAGGAATATCTAATATAGCATATGCTTGAAGAGCATAAATTATGGAGACAATGTGCAGGTACAGATCCTGCCCCTTTGCCAGACCCTCACTGCGTGATCATGGGTAGGTTACTAAAACTCTGTGCCTGAGTCTCCTCGTCTGTAAAATGGGATTAATAATAGTAGATGAGGGTTAGAGGAATTACTGTATATAAAGCACTCAGAACAATGACATGCAATGAACTCTCAGACATGTTAGTTGTTTTTGTTATCATCATTAATTTTGCTCTGGTGGAACACTAGGCCTTTCCCCTGGATTGACAACTTCTCTGGTATCATTAAACTACTGTTCTTTGTATCTCCAAGACACCCTGCGCCTGCACAAAAGACAGTGCTCAATCAATGCATGAACAAGTCCAGGGCTGGGGTGGGGGTAGGGAATGAATTAATATGATCAAACATCTACATGCCAGGCATTATAAACTTATAAGGCAGAAATTCTTGTCCCCATTTTACTACACTTAGGCACAGTGAATTTAAGGGATTTGCCCAAGGTTATGTACTAGTAATTTTTTTTTTTTGAGACAGAGTCTCTCTTTGTTGCCCAGGCTAGAGTGAGTGCCGTAGTGTCAATTTAGCTCACAGCAACCTCAAACTCCTAAGCTCAAGCAATTCTGTTGCCTCAGCCTCCCGAGTAGCTGGGACTACAAGCATGTGCCACCATGCCCGGCTAATTTTTTCTCTATATATATATATATTAGTTGGGCAATTAATTCCTTTCTATTTATAGTAGAGACGGGGTCTCGCTCTTGCTCAGGCTGGTTTCAAAGAACTCCTGACCTCGAGCAATCCGCCCGCCTTGGCCTCCCAGCATGCTAGGATTACAGGCATGAGCCACAACGCCCAGCCTGGCCCTTAGTAATTTCTGACCTGACAATGGTGGGGTTCACCTCGAGACTACTGCTCTGTTTTCTACTCTTGGATTCTGCTTTCTCAGATGTCTTGGGATTGGCGAAAAGTTACCCTCTTCTATAGTGTGCATTGTTCTATGAGACAGCCTGGCAAAGGGAGCAAAGCATCACGTCTGGACATGATAGATGGGTTCTACTTTGATAGCCACTACTGGGGAAAGTTTGTAAGAGAAAAGGAGTGGAGGGTGCAGAGGAGGAATCAGTTGAGATTAGAGCTAGGTGTACCTTAATTTAGCATCTCCTCCCACAACATGCATACACACAATCTGTGACCATCTTGTTTCCATCTCTCACATCTAACTTCTCTATTTCCATCAGACTTGTTTTGAGACCTCAAATTTTCTCTTGCAGAGACCACTCACCCAGTCTGCTGCTCACTCTACCTCCAGCCTATTGTCCATATGGTCTTTCTTTTCCCTCCAAATCGGATCTTTTTATTCCCCTGTTTAAAATCCGTCAACAATCCATAGCCTAAAGGAGAAAATCAAAACTCCTTAGCAAAAGGTCTCCTTGACCTAGCCCTGTCTACCTCCCAGTTTTACTGCCCTTGCCTCCACCTAACCCACATATTGGCTTCACAGAATCCTTTTGATCCCCCAACTAGGTGGGCTGTCACCCGCTTCCCCATGCCTTTATCCTGATGCTCCTTCTGCCCAGGAATATCTCACCCATTTATCCCCTGCATTTAGTGTACATCTAACCATCTTGCAAGATCCCATTCCTTTATGGAGTGTTCCCTGAATCCCCCAAAGGCCTTTCCCTGTATCCTAGTCACCTTTCCCGGTCCACATCTTAACACTTTGCAGAATTTCTTGGTTTATAGCTCTTTGCCACCTAGCAATGTCTTCCTTGAAAACAAGGCTACTGTCTGACTTACTGGTGTCCAGCAGAAAGCCAACTGAGGTTTACTGACTGTCACCCCACCTCTCTGAGTTGGCTGAACTCAGTGGCTGCCTCCCTACTTTCCCCAGCCCAGAGAATTCTGGTCAAGGCATCAGTTGCACCCTGTCTCCATATAGAGGTAGGAACTGACTGAGCTGCAGGTTCTCCTTGGAGGTTTGTTGTTTTTTTCCACCCTTCTAGTCCCCCTTTGTGGCTGACCCACCCAGGCCAATCCCAGATCCAGGGAGGGAGGGAGGGAGGGAGCGGGGAGCAGAGTGAATTGGGCCACGTGGACCCAGAAGTCTCAAAAATTTCCGGGCGTTTGTCATCCCAGCGGCTGCTTGGCTGGCAGGAAAGTCTTACACTCGGTGCCCTCAGTCCCACTCTCATAGAGGCCTCCAGCGGCCTTGCTAGGGTCTCAGTCTCCAGCCTGGCGTTCCGGGGGTACCAAAGCTCAGGGGTTCGCAATGGTGAGGCCAGAAAAGGAGAGGACTGCCACTTCTGTTCACACAGACCTCGTCAGACAGGAAAGGAGCCGCTCCCTAACATCCTCACGCTCTCCTTTCCCTCTGCCCTGCACTCCCATGTTTCATTCCTCTCTAACTTCTCTCTTCCGCACTGCTCCTCCCCTGCTTCTGTCTCCCCTTTCCTTTCTTCCTCCCTACCCTCTGGCCAGGGGAGCCTAGTGCCTGAGCAGGCTGGGGAGCGGGTGGAATCCGCGCTGCGCCTCTCGCCTCTCGGTCGCCGCGGGAAGGCGGCTTAGGAAATGCGCCCTCCGCTGGCGCCGGGTCGCGGTTCTGGCTGCGTTACTTTTTTCTCGTAGTGTGGCCGGGCGCGCAGGCCTGGGCGCTGGGGAGCCGGGAGCCGGGAGTTCTCCCAGTGCCCGCTGAAGAGTTAGGAGGTCTGAGCTGCGAGGACACTGGGGGTCTGCGGTCGCAGACCGCCCACCCCCGGTCCCCTCTCTTTTCGCGCCGGGGCAGACAGTCCCAGGCTCCCAGAGGGCGTCCAAGAAAGAGCCAGAGCCTTTTATCTACCCATCCCCTCCCCCACCATGGGCCCACACGCTCCCTCTGCCCCCCACAAACAGCAGTCTTTCCTGGGGCAGATGCTCCTGTGCGCTCCGCGCCCTGGAAGTTCAACTTGGAGTCCAGTTGCGCGCCGAACCCCGCCTCGAGCCCGGAGCGCGCAGGCTGAGCTCCCCGCCCGGGCTCCCGGGTCTGCGGCCGCCGCGCCCTCACCGCTGCGGGGCGCGCTTTCCAGGCCGGGCCTGGCCGGGGAGTGTTTGTAGATAAACAAAAGCGTTTGCTCTTTTGGTTTTCTTTTACTTATTTTCTTTATTCTCTTGTCCCCTCCTTCTTAATCTTCCTCCTCACTCTTTCTTCCTCTCGAACTTCTCTTTCCCCGCACTATTTTCCTTTTCTTTTCGTTCGCTTTTCTTTCTTACTCTTTCTGGCTCCCGTCTGCCAGTCTCTTCCTGTATCTCCCTCTTCTATTTTGGCCCTTTCTCGGCCTCTGGGTCGTTCTCTTTCTCTGAGTCTCCCTTCCCGGGCCCTCACTCTCCCTGGGCTGGGGTTGCGCCGTCTCCCCGCATCATTTTTCCTGGCTCCGCCGCCTTCCTCACTTGTTCGTTCTCCCGGCGGCCCCGTCTGGCGGGCTCGGGTCGGCTCCCCAGCCGCGCCGCGGTGATTTATTCGCCTCACCCGGCGGAATCAGGTGCTGAACCGAGCCCCGGAACAAGGGAACAGATTTCTCCCAGGAAGGGTTTTGTCAACTAAACGATGCTAATTACCGGGTGGGGGACGCCGCTGCCCGAGGAGGGGAGGCGTGAGGGCCCCAGTGCAGCGGGCGAGGGGAGAGACCCGGGCTGGGCCGCGGCCCTCCCGAGGCGCCTCCTTGGCCGCCTCCCTTGCACCTCTCGCCCTGGCTTTCGCCTTTCCCTGGGAACTTTCCTGTCTGAGTTAACTATTAACCGCCGGCGAGAGGCAATTTTCTTCGGAATTCCAGCGATTTCCTTTTCGCGGTGGAGTCAGATTAACATGCAAACCGTGAGATGCTCGGCTTGAGTCTGCGCGCGGGCGAGGATGCCTCTGCCCCTCCAAACAGTGTCCTTCGCGACGGCGGAAAACTACAGCCCGCCCCCGCCCCCTTGCCTGCGCACGAAGCCGTGACCAAGCCAGTGCCCGCCAGTGCCCGGAGTGAAGGTGGAAAAAGCCGAGCTCTCGTGCTCTGGGGGAGGGGTTGGAGGGAGCTTAACCTGGGTAAAGGGGGGGGGGTCTGAAACTCCAGGCCACCCGAGGAGCCCGCGACCAACACAGCTTAGTTTGGTCTCTGCTCAGAGCCCCGCATGCAAGGACGCTCGTGAAGGCGTGGGCAAACTCGGGCAAATGCCCTCTCCCTGCTGCAGAATCCCAGACTGTCCCTTGTTTCCTCCCTCCTTGCCACTGCCAAGCCCCCCCCACACACACACACACTTTGCTCTGGCTTGTGACGGCTGCAAACTTTATCAAACTTGAGCCGCTGCGCACAAACTCTTCGCCTTTCCTTCTTTCCTCTTGCGTGGGTCCACTCTTCCTGGAGCAGGGAGGGAGGAGGTTCTCAGCCTCCAGACTGGGAGAGGAAAGAGTTTCCCAAAGTTGGGGCCTCACCTCGCTAGGATATTCGCCCCTGGCCACCCGCCAGGCAGCCAGACACCAAATGCATTTCTCCTCTTGATAGTTGCAGCGGAGAAGCCTGGCAGGGCCCTGGCGACGCCCGCCGCTGCCCTGGCCTGGCCTTCCCAGGGCGCCAGCCCTCGGTCCCTCACAGTTGCATCGCGGGGTCGGGCAGGGCTTGGAGCACAGGTTCAGGGCTCTCAGCCCCTCGCCGAGGGGTCCTCTCCACGCTCTCAGTCTTTCTAGCTGATTTCCCACCCCAGACCTCGCCCTGGGTTAGCTCTCTCCCCGCCCGCCACGCTGTCTCTATCTCTGGCGGGGCTGCCTCTGTCTCTCTGTCTCTCCCTGTCTCACTGTCTCTGTCTCTCTTGTTTGTTTCAACGCGCGGACACTGATTGCGTCTTATGAAGTTCTAACTGGTTTTGTGTCAGGAAGATCTTTCTCGCTGCTACCCAGCCTGGCGTGACGGATTAAACATCAACTAGTTAAATAAAAATTAATATCAACTGCCTCCTAACTTCTAATGTCATGTTGTTTATAACTAATGAACTGATTAGGGGATAAACACATCACGAAGACATTCGGCTCTCCTGCCTCGGCTCCGCCGCCGCCCCGTGCCCACTCTCCGGCACAGCCCACCCCTGCCAGGCCAGAAGGAGGGCGGGGGGCTGGGGGCGGGACAGGCTGGAGGCACCGGGTGCTCCCTGGGGCTTGCTCCTGTGGCTGCCTTTATCTCTTTCCCTCTCTTGCTCTCTATCTTTCAGTCCCCTTCCTCTGTACATTTCTTTTCAGTCTCTCCTCTTTTTCCCTCCTCTCCTTTTTTATTTCTACTGTCTTCCCACTTCCTTCCTTCCCTCCCTCTCTGTCCTCTTATCCTTTGCTTCTCTGTCTCTGCCAATCAGACTGGTAGACTGTTTCTCTCTCTCTGTCAGCTTGGCCCTGAACTCTTCCCTCTCTGGGTTTCTTCTGTACTTTATTCTATCCCAGTCTCTGCCTCTCTCTTCCCTCTTCTTTCCCCTCATTTGGATCATTCCTCCCTGGCCAGCGCAGAGTATAATGATTACCAGTGTCCTTGTGACCCGGCCTCTGCCCAGCTACAAATCATGAGACTGTGGCCTCTTCCTTAGCACCTTGCTGAAGACCCATATTCCTCACCACACCCCCAGCTATTTATGGGAGAAAGGAGGGAGCTAGAATAAGTGGGGCTCTATTTTCTTTCTTCTCTATTTCATCAGGAAGTGGAGTAAAGAAATAATGATTTTTTAAAATTTTCACCTTTCCTCTTGTCCCAGAAACAATACAGATTCAAGTGCTAAATTTAATTTTCAGGAAAAGAAAAAGTGCCTTGATAACTTTCCTCCAGGGGCTTCAGATCCCTCACCAGCCAGCCCCAGCCTGACCTGAGCAGCCTCCTGCAGGGCCTTTTTCCTAAAGATACTTAAACCAAATCACAATTGTCATCATGACAACAATAAGGCAGAAAAGCGAGTAATCACAGACCCAGCCCCAGTGATTATTTTTTTTCCTAAGAAGCCACAACGTTTAAACTTGGTTTGCCCTGTACCACAGGGTCTGACAAGACAATAACAACAGAAAAAGCTTTTAAAACCAATTTAGCACACGTGAAAATGTAATTCTAATGAAGAATCAATAGGCTGGTGGATCATTTTTCCTGGGACTCCTTGGAGAACCTGAGAGAGACTTTCAATCAATGGGGCAGGCAATGAGCAAAAGGGCCCAAGAGACAATGTGGGATGGGGGTGAGGCCAGGAGACAAAGAGAGGCAGAGCCTGAGGGAGGAAGCTGGAGGGAGGCTGGGGTACCAGGCTGGGCCCTTTGACTGGCATCACCTTGCAAGCTTCCTGAGGAAGAGTGTCAGAGCCAAGAGCTAAGAAGGCTCCTTCCTCCTCACGGCTCCTCTGGTATGCGACAGGCTGCTTAGCACAATGGCCTCCACTGCCTTCCCCTGGGCCTAGGCCCCAGCCCTGGCACTGCACCAACCCTGGGCCCTGTGTTCAGGTAACTGTGACGAACTGGCTTGGGGGCAGGCAGGGGACACTGAAACAAGTGTATGTCCCCAGTTCAAAACACCTGGTTCCCAGTGGGTACTTTCCTATGTGTGTGTCTGGGACACTGGGTCTTAGTTCAAGTTCCTGATGATACAGGAGCAAGTGCACCCAAAGCTTGTGTGGTCATGCTTCACACTTTCTAAATCACTTGCACACACATATCTCTTGGAAACTTGTGACAGGGGCAAGGATTATTATCACTATTTCAGAAAAGAGGAAACAAAGCCACAAAGAGCTGTGCAGGGAAGGTGTGACTAGCAGGTCATGGCCCCTGTGTGTGACTGGGTGTGGTTCTGAGTAGGTAACACTGAGAGGCTAATTATCTGTGTGCAATGGAGTGACCACATGATACTATGGGGTTTTTGTGTATGTGACTAAGGTTTCTTTTATGCATATTGCCCTCCCATCCTTGTCCTTAGAAATGTTGCTCTGTAGTATAATGAAAAATTTTTTTTTACTTTTAAGTTTTTGTGGGCTTGTGTTGGGAAATCACTAATGAAAAAAAGAAAAAAAAAACACCACCAAAGTCTGATGTTTTAAATCACAAATATTGGTAAGATAATAATTTGGCCATGATTTGCCTGAAAGGGTAGAAATTCATATTCCTACAGGAACATTTTAAAAATTTAAGTCAGGGAACCATGATATAGGCTTTGCCTCTGGGCTCTTGTGCCCCTCCAGCTTTCTGTCCGTAGTGCACAACCTTTCTAGAGGAAGTGCAGCAAAAGTGGGTGGGAGTCCCAGTAGATGGCTTCCAGGTTCTAAGGGAAGTGGGCCCAGTGGACCTGCATCCTGCCCCTTGCCTTGGTGCCTTTCTGCTCAGGGCCTGGAGTGTGTGCAGAGATGAGGCCAGCCACAGGCCTCTCTGCCTGCACACTGGGGCTTACCCAGCACTTTCCCCACAGCCTCTCTCTGTTTCCCTGTCAGGCCCAGGGCAATGGGGGGGGGGAGCATTAAGTGGAGCAAATGAGAAAGGAAACATGGGGAAAGCAGAAGTGGGAGCAGTAGTGCTCAGGAGGCATGTGAGTGTATAAGAAATGGAAATCTGAGGGTACATATGAGAAAGGTGGTGTGTGAGAGATTTGATAGAGAATTTGTGACCAAGGTGTGAGAGGTGTAGATTCCAGATCTCCAGATTAGGGAGGCATGATGTGGGACAAAGTTAAAGTGGGCCTTTGATCAGGAATGAAAGCAGCAGTGTGCATGGAGAGGAGAGAGTGAGTCAGAGGGTCCAAGAGACTGGGGTGAGGAGACCAGACTGCTGTGGAGAGGCATGTTTCCAGAGGGTGGCCATGTGAGCGTAGCAGGAGCTTAGGAGGAGTGGGGTGTCCTCACCATGTCACTGGCAAGGAAGCCAGGACTTTTCTCTTTTATTGAGTTTAAAAAGAAAAAAGGAATCCAGGGCAAGGAGAGCCTGTGAGGGATTTAGTGATCATGAATACAGTGATGACAGGGACCTCCAGGAACAACTGTGTGGCCTGAGGAAGTGGGGACAGGCCTGTGGAGATCTTGGAGACTGAGGCTGGGACGGGGGCGTGTGGCAGTCTGTGGAGCTAGTGCTGGGGAAGGCGAACAGCACAAAGTTGGGGAGTAGGTGAGAGGGAGGACACCCCCCCCCCCCCGCAGGCGAGGCTGTAGGACGGAAGGGGAGTTGTGACAGTGAGGAAGAGGGGGTGGGGTGAGAGGGTGTGCGGCATCTAGACCGGGGATTCAGTCGGTCTGTGGGTGCCTGCGGCCGCGAGAGTGTCGGCTTGCCTGCGGCTGGCTGGGGGCCTCGGTGCGTGTGCGCGCGTGTGCGCGGGCGGAGAGCCCGGGGCTCCTTGGCGTGTGGCTGTGCCTCGGCGCGGCCGGGTGTGCGAGTGCGGGCGCGAGCGGAGCACACAGCCGCGGCGGCGAGCAGCCTGGGTTATCTGAGCTGCTCGGTCTTGGGTGGCTGCGCCCAGATCTGCGGGTGGCGGCGGCAAAAAACGAGACGGGTTGTCGGGCGGCGGAGGAGCGCGGAAGTCAGACCCAGGCCCAGGAGGCGGCAGCGGGGAGCACAGCATGGAAGGGCGCGCGGGTCCGGCAGGTAAGAGGAGAGACCCGTCAGCGCTGTAGGCAAGGGCGTGGGAGCATCGGAGAGGGATGGGGGTGGCCAAGGCCTGGGCGTACCCCACTCTTTCTTTCCTCTGCTTGGGACCACGCGGGCGACTGTAAGGGCTGGGGACTGAGGCTCTGGGGACTGTCCCCACCACTGGGACTCCTGGACCCTCCCTCCCAGTGTCCTCCAACTCTTCTGCTAAAAACTTTCCACTCAGAAAACGTGAGTTTTACAACTTCTCTTGGTCTCTTTGCAGAAGTTGCCTTTTCCTTTCTGTTGTGTTTAGGACTTTCCACTTTCTCTTGGCATGTAAATATTTTGCACAGCCTCCTCCAAGTTGAGAGCATTGGGAAAGCCTTAGTTTCCAGAGGGAAGGGAGAGTGGGCGTGGGCCAGCACCTATGCCAGCGGGTGGGGAAATGCTATGTGCACATGCCTGTGTGCACCTGCGTGTGAGGGTCTTGTGTATTTGATTACAAACACTAGTGTGGATGTGTGTAAGTGTGGGGAGAAGGCTCTGCTCAAAAAATTAAAAGAGACTCAAGGGAGGCCTAGAGAAGAGGTGGCAGGCCCCTGGGAACCCAAGTGGAGAGGAGAATGTGAAACTTTACTCAAATGGCCAAGGGAGTGGAGGGCTGCTCTCTTTTTAATTTTTTCCTCTCCCTCTGCCCCCAGGCCTGCCAACTCAGCTCTGACCGACCGACCGACCATTAGGTGCCCCGGTATAGTGCAGGGCTGGGAAAGTATGTGGCCAAGCTTAATTTTGGATTGGTGGGAAGGGAGAGGAGAAAGAGTTGGATCAGGTTTCCAGAGTTTTCCAAATAATTCCACCGAGGTAAAGGCCTAACTCTGGGCCTTTTTTGACTCCCTCCTCATCTTCTCCAAATCTCATTCCTTGCCCCCACTCCACCAGCTTAGGTTCCAATTGATTCAGCTAATTCAGGTCCCACCCCCAGCACTATCTTTGCTTTAGCTTCTTGGTCCAATCCCTGGGCTGTCCCCATTTCCCTCCTGGGGTCTTGTCCCCACTGCAGAACCTGGGCCCCCAGGACTGTTGACTGTGGCCTCTTGGGTTTTTAGGGCTTTGGGCATACCCTCTGCACCAGAGGTTTAAGTAGGGAGATCAATAGCAAACAGTTGTAATGATCTAATTAATTATGGCAAAATTAAAAGCGAGTACAAAATCAATCTCTGATGGTGTTGAAGATGGAATTCAATTGAGAGCCCATCTGTGCACCCCCTCGACCGTATAAATATGCAGCCCAAGGACAGACCTAATGTCTGGGTCTTCCTGGAAACCGCTCTCCCCCTTTCTTCCTCTCTGGAACAGGGATTCTCTCTTCTTCACTCCCTCTGAAATCTATTTTACCTCCTGACGCCTTGGGTCCCCACCCCTCCCTCCTTCTCTGTCCCTGTTTGCTCAGGCTCCTGATACTCGCATTTTCCCTCTGGGCAGGCGGCTCTCCCTGCCTTGCAGGCCTGGGGTGGACCAGGTTCCCAGTCCCTGCAAGTCTCCCAGCAGAGGCATCCAGGCCTCCTCCCCAGAGCTTCCGGAAGGAGAAAGCAGAGCGATGGGGGCATCCCTGGAGCCGATCACGGTCCTCATCCCAGGTTTCCTGGCGTTCGGACTACTCCGGGAGAGACCAGGGCGCTTCCCACTTACCCAGAGGCGCCTGCGCCTACCTGCGCCTGGCGGGTTAGGGCAGCTGCTCCCGGCCTCTGGGCTTAGCGGCCCGGCTGCGCACCGCGCTCCCATTCCCGTCCTTCCTTTCCCGCCTTTGCCCGTGCGGGGCTCGCATTCCAGGCAGACGCAGCTCGCGGAAGGGTGGGGAGCAGCTGCGGAGCGGGGCAGGAGGCAGGGCTGCGTGTGAGAAGGAAACAGCCTTCCAGGGGCCCCTCAAGCCGAGCCGCAGTCTTCCGCCCTCCCGGCCGCCTTCTCTCTTTCCTTCTCTTTTCACCGCGCCCTGCCTCTTTCTGGCCTGCCTCTTCCTTCCCGCTCCCCTGGTCTTATCCCTTCCATAGCCACGTTTGACCCGGGTATAACCCCGGCCCGGGGCCCCGGGGCCCTTCGTCCCCTAGACGGCCCTGCGCCCTTTTTGGCACCATCCGGCTAGCACAAAATGACAATGACAGACGCGCGTGACTGAGCGTGCCTGTCGGACGCCCCGGCGCAACCGCTGCAGCGGGGTTTGCGAAGTATGCGGGTTTTATTTAGTCTCACTGAGCCTGCTCCAGAGCAGCGAAAACCATGCGAAAGGGCGAGGGAAGGGGTAAGGGGAGAGAATCAGCAACTAGGACAATTGTGGTCTTCAACTATCGCCGCCCATACCCCCAGAACCATAAAAACAAGCCGTTCATTGGATGTCCTCCCTTTTTCTCCGCTGCCCTGTCCCAGGTGGCTCTCTGGCTCCCTGTTGCTAGTCCCCTGTCTCTCCCTCCAGAGGCCCTGGGCCCTCTCCCAGGCCTACACTGAGTTCCCAGATTTCTTTCTACCCTCAGAACCCCCCCCCCCTTGTCTGGTTGCCGGGCCCTCTGAGCCTGCGGGAGACACAGCCTGACGCCTCCCCGCCCTCTTTTGCCAGGCCTCCTCACCCTGTTATTAATTGCTGTGTTGACCTGCAGGATTGATTGGCGGCCCCGCTGGAAGAGGCTGCGGAGGCCTTGGCCTCGGAGCAGCCCAGGCTGAGAACAGAGGGAGGAGGGGAGGTGCTGGATATGGGTCCTGGGCTCCTCTCTCTGCCCCGCCTGGAACACAGCTGTCTGCCTAGACACCCTTTGCCACTACCCCCCACACACACATACTTTTTACACACCCTCACAACACTCACACTTACACGATTGGCTCACCAAGAGACGTTCAACCCCCAAGGAGACACAGAAATTCTCCTTAATTGATTTAGAAACTGAAAGGAGATCCCTTTCTCCACTAGTTGGTTTCTTCAATGTATTCGTTATCCCCAGGTCTAGCTAACTCCTAGGACCTTTTTTGGTCCGAGATTTACCTTGCACCTTTTCTTTTCTAGGAACAGTTATAGAAAGTTAAGAAATAGTCCTGGAAGGCAGGGCGCAGTGGCTCACACTTGTAATCCTAGTACTCTGGGAGGCAGAGGCGGGCGGATTGCTTGAGGTCAGGAGTTTGAAACCAGCCTGAGCAAGAACGAGACCCCCGTCTCTACTATAAATAGAAAGAAATTAATTGGCCAACTAATATATATAGAAAAAATTAGCCAGGCATGGTGGCGCATGCCTGTAGTCCCAGCTACTCGGGAGGCTGAGGCAGCAGGATTGCTTGAGCCCAGGAGTTTGAGGTTGCTGTGAGCTAGGCTAACGCTACGGCACTCACTGTAGCCTGGGCAACAAATCGAGACTCTGTCTAAAAAAAAAAAAAAAAAAAAAAAAAAAAAAAAAAAAAAAGAAAGAAAAAGAAATAGTCCTGGATGCAGGTGACCCTTAAAGTCTCAAACCAAAGCGCTTTTTCCAGAAAGAGATCTTTTCCTGGCTCCTGAGGGATTCGGTTCAGCCTTTTTGTTTCAAGTTCGGGGAATGGACGGCTCTGGACTGTGGAGGGCGGAGGCTTGCGGTGGCCTGGTGCAGGGGTCTAAGCCTACAGCAAGGGCACTCCCCTCCCTACCCCTTCCTCCGCCTGCCCGTGCCGTGACGCGCGCACGCATACACGCGCGCACACACTTACACAGCTCCACAGCCACAGCAACTCCCAGCGACACCCTCACACCCGACCCGAGGCCGCCAGGAGCCCCGGGGACATCCCGGCTACAGGCTGGGCGTGGGCGGAGCAGGCAGGAGTACACAAACCTGGGCCAGCCCCTGAGACACCCCTTTTCCTCGGGCCTCTCCCTGTCTTAGCTATTCCCTCTCGCCCCTTGTCCCCTTTCCCCTCCACTCTGGTCCTTTGTCTCTATCCTGCCTCCTGCCTTGGTGTCCCAGCCCTTCCGTCTCCCTGTCTTGCTGGCGGGTGTCCCCCTGCCTTACCCGCTCCCGGCTGTGGCGCGCTCTCCGCCTGCTCCTCACATCCACACAGCTGCTGAGAGAGGAGGAAGGGAGGGCGGGCGCGCCGCGGATGGATCCGAGACGGTGGCTTTGGTGTCTGCTCGCAACTCCGGAGAAACTCGGCCCCGGTTCTCCCGCCCCTCCCCAACTGTTCCTCAGCGCTGCTGCGCTCTCTCCCGCTCTGGCCCCTTCTTTTCCCTGTGGCTATATCGCTCCCTCCTGTCTCCAGGTATCTGGAGTAGCACTCCCCTTGCCCTGCACTCCGTCCCCTTTCGGCTGCCCCTTGCTGCCGCCTGTCTCCTCCCTCCGCAGCCCCCTCCGTCGGCGGAGGTGGTGGGTAACCCGGGGACGTTCCGGTTGGACTGCACTGTCTCCCTCGACCCCAGCCTGGTCAGGCCGCGGGCTCCGGGCCCGACTGAGAAGAGGGCCAATCCCTACTTCGCCACGGGCGTCCAGCCTCAGTCGGACTCTCACCCTCGCTTAGGGAGGATGGGAAGAGGCAGCTGGCCTTGTGGGGACCTCGCTTGCCCCAAACCAGCTCTTCAGGCCTTTCAGAGGCAGGTGTCTTCTCAGTTCACCCAGTGCCCCTTTCTTGTCCTCTTTCTTCCCCTCCTGTCTCCTTGCATGCCTCCCCCATCAGGCCTCTCCCCACGGTCTCATCTCTGCTCTGGCAGATTGACTGCAGGTCCTGGAAGGACCAACTTTCTTTGTTTGGAACCGGACCGGACGGGATTTCCTTCTCCAAGTCTCCGCCAATGGGCCAGCTCCTCCCAATGGTTTTGGCGGACTGGCTGAAGGGGACCGTGCCTGAGGCCACAATTAACCCGGCTATGGGGGGGGGGCGGCGGTGAGGAATTTAACTGATCCTCTAGCAGCTGCGCTTGTGCAGTGGGGAGGGGGTGCAGGAAGTGGGGATGGAGGAGTGGCAGGAGGGATAGACTGAGGACTCAGAAATAAACCTGTGGTATAGTCAATGGAAAGGGGAAAATATCCTGAAAGGGAGGAACACAGGAAGGGGGTGCGGTGATGAATCCCCAGTAACCTTTATAGGCTAGAAGTTGGATGGAAAACGTCACTTCCCTGCCCTGCCTATGGGCTCAGATTCCTCCCTTACCTCTTTATGGAAAGTTAAGGGTTCAGAAAGCTGAGCATTTACTCCATAATCTGCTATAGTAATTTTTCCCCCCAAATCCCTTTGGTTAGCTCCATGGTGTAAACAAGACAAGTGAAATTATCCCCACTTTATAGATAAGAAAACTGAGGCCCAAAGAAGCAAAGGGACTATACATGTAGCGGCTGCTGCTTTTTTCTGTAGGCTATGAGGTTAGTAGCCCCTTTAACTGTGCAGAGGTCCATGGGTGCCTGGGGAGGTGGCATCCAGGTCTGAGCCAAGAGTACCAGGCTCTCACTGGGCTCCTTCCCTCACCCTTCTAGTTTGTTCTCTGTTGGACAGGGCCTTCCACTCCTGTCCTGTAGACTGCTGGCCCGGTTTCTCCTGGCTTGACTTTTTCCAGCCCCCCAGTCGGGTGACCCACGGGTGGCAGCCACCTGGCTGGCCCGTGCCACTAAGAGGCAGCTTTGGTGGCCAAGTGGCTTACATTGTCGCTGCCCCTCAAAGGAGCTGCGAAGGGCCAGGCAGGTCGCTAGGACCTCTTGTGAGAGGAAGCGGGTTAAAGGGGGAGGGGCAGGGGGTAAAGACCCAGCACGTGCGCGCAGCCTCCACAGAACCAACAGACCGCTCAGGCCAGAGTCAGGCGCCCCCCGCGCCCCCCCTTCACGCAGGGAGCCCAAATATTGAGAACAAAAGCGGGAAAAGAAGAGTGAGAGCAGGAGGGAGGAGGGAGCAAGGGAGGGAGCGAGGAAACAGAAATTAGGGGGTCTTAGATGAAAAAAAAAGAAAGTAGCTTTAGGGGGAATGTGCTGTGGAGTGTGAAATTGCAGCCCATGGTGCTCCATATTGTACCAGAAGCTCTTCCAAAAAAAAAAAAAAAAACCCATCCTCCAACGTGACCAGAGGGCTAGGCAGGGGGAGGGGCGGGGAGAGAAGGTTGGGGGAGGAGGGGAAAGGGCCTGGCGGGAGCCGGTCAGGCCCAACTGGAGACGCGGCCGGTGCGAGCGCCCGGCTGCCCGGGATCTGACTGCAGAGGGTAGGCGCCCCCGGGTGCGCCAGGATCCTGAGGGCGAGTGGACTGGCTGTTGTGCGTCCGTCCCAGAGTTCGATTGTCACAACTTTTTTTTTCTTTCTCTTTTCTTTCTGGTGATAGTGGTGGTGACTTCTCAAACTGGGAATAATCCAGAAATGGAGCTCGACTGCGGAGCTGTAGCTCGGCTCCACCCTGCTCTCTTCCCTTCTTCGCTTCTGCTTCTCTTCCCTTCGGACTAGTTTTTCCCCCCTTGATTCTAAACAGCTTTTTCCCCCCTGAACTTTAATGCGTTTAATTTGGTCCGCGCGGTGGGGAGCATTTCCTGGGGAGATACATTTAATTTCGGAATTTCTAATCCCTTCCCTCAGAGCCCCGGCCTAGCTCCCCTTTGCCGCGCCCCGGGAGGTGGAAGGAGGAAGGCAGGCCCAGGCCACGGGGGAGGAGCACGGCTGGGATGCTCCAGAGGCTGCCAGTGGTCCCCGCCAGGTCCCCCAAGGCCCAGCTGCCTCCCCAAACTGCTCGAGGCAGGGGGCCTGAACCTGAGTTCAGGGCCCTGCGGGCGGAGGGGAGGCAGCCACGCCTCTGCCTTTTCTCGCCTGGGCAGAAAGCGCTGAGCCAGGGAACGGGAAACCAACAAACGAACAGAAAAGTCGAGAAGGGAATGGATGCCAGCGGGGATAGTGAACAGGGTCTATGGGAGCACTTCATTTCTGCACAGTATGCCCACAAAAGCATTTGGGAGCTTGTGGGTGCGAATTGCACTGGGCTTGGCTTGGGACGCCCAAGCACAGGTACACACGAGGAGAAGGGTGCTTACCCGCCTCCTAACACCTACACCCAGGCAGAGCAGGCATGACCCAGCCGCAGAGCCAGGCCGGCAGTAGCTCAGCCTCCAGGGAGGAGGTGAGGGAGGAAGCAAGGGTGGGGGCTGCTAGGCTCCGGGCTAGCCTAGCAGGGAAGGGAGCGGAGAAGGCGAAGGAACCGAGATCCACAAGGAAGATTTATTGGGCAGATCAGATGCACAGAGGCGGCTAATGAAGCAAATCCCGAGATGGGTATCAGAGCAACTCCCCAAAAGTTTATTTGCCTTTAAATTTCCGCAGGGAGGCGGGTGCCTTGTTTGAAGTGTAAATGCCCCTAGGTTGGGGGGTGGAAGGGCCGCTTTGAAAACACCAGAGAGAAAAAAGGTTCATTTAGAGGCAGACGGGAAAAGCAACCAACCCTGACAGGTCAGAGCCTGGGTTGTGTTTGGGGTTGGGTTGTTTTCTTTCTTTCCCTTTCTTTTCCTCTTTCCTCTTCTTTCTTCCTTTTTTTTTCCTTTCTTGCTTTTTCCCCCTCTACTAGACTCCATAGAAAAAGAACAGGAAAGGCAGACTCAGAGGGAGAGGCCAGCCCTTCATCCTAGAGCCCCAGTAGAAGGCAGAGCCTTGGCTAAAAGGGGTTCTGAATCACCAGGGAGCATTGCTCTTTGACTTTGCAGACCCAGGAATGGGTTGGCTAAGGAGGAAGCTGCCAGGGACTAGCCTGGCAGGAGGGTGTGTCCAGCTATCGCAGTGCTAGGGAGAGGGTCCCGGGAGCAGATGCCTGGGCTCTCGGGGGCTGCTTGGGAATTAGACTATCATGGAAGGGTGCATGTGAAGGATAGGTGTGTGAATACAACTTCCAACACACTTTGTGCACTAAGTCCCCTTCTCTACAAAATGTGAAAATCCTTCTTGCCCAATCTGTGAAAATTCTTGTCTGTGCCCTATGTGTAATGTGGAGATATGTCTAGCTGGTTCTAGAAAAATCTGAGCCTATGTGTGGAAAGGGGGTTCTACACAGTCTTGTTCCTCCAATAGTTCAGACTCCCCAAGACCACCCCCTCGATGACCCACATAGGGAGACCTGGGACAAGGCTTACTTTAGTTCTGAACACCTCTCCGTAAGGATCCTTCCTCAATTCTCCCTCCTCCCCCAATTCTGGGCTAGTTACTTCCCCAAAGGAAACTAAGGCAGCACCAGCTAATTCTACCTGAGATCCCTTGCTCCCTGGCCTGGAAGCTGTTCCTTTTAGGCTGCGCGAACTGTTTTCCTTTTTTGCTTCACACACGAAGTTAGTGCGTGTTCGTGGGGTTGTGAGGCCAAAGCAAACCCGGGAGCGCCATCTGCAGGCCTCTAGAGGAAGAGACTGACCTTCGGGCCGGACCAAGCGCTTTCAACCTCTAGCGGGAGGGAACCTGCTCCGCGGCCCAACGGAAGTGGGGTGAGGGCTGGGAGGGGGGCATCAAGAGGGGAATGTTTTTTTTCCCCTCCTAAACTTTATCCCCCGCAGGTGGATTAAGCTGACGGGGCTCAGGAAGATCCAGGAAGGAGGGCAAATGCCGGGATCCCAGAGAATTCAGCCCAAGGAGTGGGAGGCTCAGAACCTTGTCGGCTGAGCCTGGTCCGAGCCCCGAAAACCTGGTACGAGACGCTCGGTAGTAGGCTGAGTTGAGCTGAGTCAGGCGGGTGCGTTAATCTATCCGCCGCCCAGGCCGTCTGGCCAGAGGGACAGGGGCGCAAGTCCGTGGCGCTTACCCGGAGCACCTGGGGCTTCTGACAGAGTCCGGAAAAACCTCGGGTCCAGGCAGCAAGAGCGCAGCGCAGCGCGGGCTTCGGGAAGCCGCCCTTTTGCAGACCTAGGAAAGCGGGGGGAGGGAGCGAAGGAGGGAGAGAGAGTTAAAACATCAGCTGAAGTGCCAAGATGATTTATGAGACGAGGGAAAATATTTCATAAAGATCTCTCGGATATTCTGTACTTAACCAGTTAGGAGACAAAGGGCTTCTCCTGCCTGGTGCATGCACGCAGACCCTAGTGAGCGAGGGAACGAGCTCTGGCGAGGGCTGCGGAGGCTGGGCTAGCGGCTCCAGCAGGAGTGGGGCTGGCCGGGCGCACTGCGACTCCTGCGCTCGCTCCGGATCCGCGGGATCCTCCGAGCTAGCAGCGGGCGGCGCTCAGCCGCGTTCGAAGCCTCCTCCTCTTCTCCCCAGCCGGGGAGAGCAAGCCTGGGTCTTCCGCATCCTCTGCCGCCACTAACCTGCCGCTGCGTACTGTCTTCTCTCCCCAGTCCCCATCCCTGGCCACCTGAGAGTCCAGGAATCAAGTCTCCGGCTCTCCTGTCTTCCATTGGGTCCCACCGAGGCAGGTGGGTGCTCGCCGGAGGTCTCCAGCTCCATTCTAAACCAAGCGCACTGGACTGGCCAGATCGAGTGGGCTAGGGATCGAGGGAGGCCATGCGCGCAGCCGCGCGTGGGACAAGAGAGGAAAAACTGCTGGGTACTTTCCCCCAGAATGCGAATTGGGGGTGCGTGGGTGGGGAGGTACCTCAAGAGGGAAAAGCGAAAGGGAAGAACCAAAGAGGAAGAGCCAGGAAGGAACGGAAGGGAACGCATAGGTGAGGGTAGTAGGTTTGGGGCTACGGATGCGAACCCGGCCTGGGGCCGCGCGGCCCACCGGCCCACGCGGGCACTGGCCGGTGCATGGCAGGGCTGGGCGAGTTGGAACTGAAAGCCTGGCTTTTCAGCGCCGCGCGCTCCGCGGCCCTCTGTCGTTGCCTGAATATTCATTAGACTGGCCGCTCTTTATCCTTATCTAACGTTTATCTTATCGGCGAGTTTCGTTTCTCAGTGTAGTTTTAATCCCGGGCTCCCATTCCTCCTCCCCCTGGCCCGCTCCCCTCCCTCCCTCCCTCCCTCCCTGCCTCCCTCTCTCTTCCTTCGCTCGCTCTTCCCTCCCATTTCCCCCTCCCCTGCCCTCCCCCTTGCCGGCACCGGAGTGACAGGCGCGGGGCCCTCCTCGCCGAAGCTCGGGGCTCCAGCGCTGGCGAATCACAGAGTGGTGGAATCTATTGCCTTTGTCTGACAAGTCATCCATCTCCCGGCGCGGGGAGGAGGAGGGGGTCTGGAGGGGGCTTTGCAGCTTTTAGAGAGACACACACCCGGAGCCAAGGCTCCAGTCTCTGGCCTAGTCTTCTCGCAGCCGCAACCCACCTGGGGCCAGCCCAGAGCTGCCGGCGCCGCTCGGCTCCCTCCCTCCCTCCCGGCCCTTCGGCCGCGGCGGCGTGCGCCAGCCTTTCCCGGGGGCGGGGGCCAGGCTCTAGCGCTCCCCTCCCGCTGGCGCCCGCTCGGACATCCCTGGGATTGCTACTTCTCTGCCAACTTCGCCAACTCGCCGGCACTTGGAACGGCCCCGCTCCCCTCCCGGCGCCCTCGCGCTGCCCCCGCCCCGCGCCCTCTCCGATCGCCTCTCTGATGACCGGGTTCCAGGGGAGCTGAGGGAGCCACCTCCCCCGCCAGGCTTCAGCCTTGGCCGCGGCTGCAGCGCGAGCCATGCGTCCCCAGTGTCCCCAGGCCCGGCCCGCCGCCCCGGGGCCGCTCTGCTGACTGCCCAGCCCCGCGCCCCGACGGTGGGAAGTTGCGGCAGCTGCGGTGGCAAGCCTCGGCCAGCTCGGAGCAGCCACCGAGAGCTCAGCGCGGCGCCCCCCCGCCCCCGCGTGCCCCGCAGCAGCCGGGCGCCCGCTCATCCTCCCTCCCCCACCGTCCCTCCCTTTTCTCCTCAAGTCCTGAAGTTGAGTTTGCGAGGCGACACGGCGGCGGCGGCCGCGCTGCTCCCTCTCCTCTGCCTCCCCATGGATATGCACTGCAAAGCAGACCCCTTCTCCGCGATGCACCGTGAGTACCGGCGCCCGGCTCCTGTCCTGGCTCGGGGCTCTCCGTCCCAACCCTGTGCAGTTCCAGGTTGGCCCCCGGCACCCGCGCTCAGGTCCCATCCTGGAGGCCACGCTGGCTTCTCCTGGTCCCTCCTTTCATTCTTCCTCTTTCCCTTGCCTAGTGTTTCTTACGCCTCCAGCTTCTCTCCCTTTTGCCTTCTGTCACCCAGACTTATTCCTCTGCCTGCCTGCCTGCCTTGATGCCCATCACCTACCTTTGCTCCTTCCACCTGCTCCTTAGGTCATGGGATCCACTGCGCCCAGCCCTTGGTTCCAGCCACCCACTCCCTAGTCAGCCTCTTGCCCTGGGCTGGGGTACTAATTGGCAGGCAGTTTTTGGGGTGTTGTGTTTTGTTGTTTTCTCTTTTCTATTTGCCTCCCCCCTCCTTCCTCCTCTCATCTCTACCTTTCTCAAACTTAAGAGTTGTGGGTGTCCAGGAGACTCCACGCTCAGGGCAGCCTAGTGTCAGGACAATCGGACAGAAAAGTGTGGGGGTGGGGTGCCCCCTTCTGACCCTCAGCTCTCAGCATCTCCGGGCCCTTCCAGCCCAGCCAAGGCTTCTTGTGGGCTCGTTTGGTATATTTCCTTCCTCTTTCTTTCTTTCCCATCTCCCTTCCCTTTCCTTCCCCTTCCCTTCTCCTTTGGTTGGGAATCCGAGGTTGTCAAGACAGCGGTCATTTTTCCTAGCCTCTGCCTGGGAGATGCTCTAAAAACAAAGAGAGGTTCCAGAAGAAATTGAAGTCAGGAAGCCAACAGTAGCGCAGCCTTCCAGGTGGGCCTTGGGCAGAGTACAGCTCTGCTCTCAGTTCTAGATTCTCCTTGCCTGCTTCCCACTCCCCCTGCAGCCAGCAGCCTGGCCACGGGCTCAGCAAAGAGCAAAAAAAATGAGGGGGAAAGAACAAAAGGATGGCAAATGCCAAAGCTGGGATGAAAGAAAAAGAGAAATCAAAACAAGAGAAAGGAAATCAAAGAAAAAATTGAAATGATGTTACAGAAAAAAAGAGAAGAAGGGAAGAAAAATAGAAAAATAGCAAAAAAGGAATTATTTTAATGCATTTGAATTTATCTAATTTATGTCATGTCTTTAGCTTAGGAAAACTACTCTGAGATTTTTTTTTGCAGGCTTTTTTCTAAGATAAAATTCTAAATAGAAAACTCCTCCCCATCTGTAGATTAATAATTAAGGATAATTTGTAACTTTTCACAAGGAAACTTTTTAGACCTGGCTTGGATCTATCCCTTAGGACAAGAACGCCAAGGAGGGAGAGCTGTGTTTTTCTGTAAGCATATATTTAGCATTAACAGGGGGAGCTTTAAAAAACACTCGTAGGATAAAATATATTTCTCTAAATAATTTTCAAGCACAGGCAATCCGAGCCGAAGGCATCAGGCCGCTACGGTTCTCCGGGCGGGAAAGCCCCGCTCCTTTTCGGAGGGAGCGGAACCGGGTCCGCACGCCGTCTTCGCCCGGCCTGCCTGCCTCGCGGCCGGGCTGCCACAGCTCTCTCCTCTCTTGCCGATTCCGCCGGGGATTCGCTGAGTCCTGACCGCCCACGGGAGCCACTTTGAAACCCAAAGGGGAGCAAGGCCCAACGGAAGGAGGTCGGAGCAGGGGAGAGAGCCGCAGCGCGGCCGGCGGACTGGCGGCCGAGCCGCCGCAGCCCTAATTGGTGCCGGCGGCGGCAGTGGCGCATTCCGGGCGGACTCAGCGCCCGCTCGCGGCCGACCCTTAGCCCTGGACTCCCTCCGTGCCCCCTTCTCATCCCCAGCCCTTAGATTGGGGACGAGGGGCCGGGCCAGGAGCCCGGGAAGGCTGAATTATTCATCTTTAATCTGCCCGCAGCTGCCGCCTTTTCATGCCGGTAACGCGAGTTCTCTCGGGGCCTAAATTATTGATGGTAGGGGTTTGGAGGGAGGGGAGGGCTGAGGAGTGGGGCTAGAGATAGGGAGATTAAAGGGGGGGATAAAATAAGAGATTCCAGCTTCCCCCAGCAGCCCAATCAGAAGCCTTTCCCCAGGGGTTTCACCCAAGCTTGCTCTAGGTCCCCCCAGAAGGGGACTGGAGAAGAACGAGGGGGGTGTCGCAGATGTCCCCGCTTTCTCCGAAACTCGCTTGAGGTTAGCAGTGCAGGGGCTTCAGGTTGCCGGTTGGTCGGGCCCGTCTCGGCCGCTACAAGTCTCTGGCCTTGGATTGCTCAATAACTGCGGCTCCTGGTTGATCGCTCTGGGTGCAGGATTTCTAGACTGCTGCAGGCCAGAGAGAATGGGGCACTGAGCAGCCCCTTCAGGCCTGGCACCTGGAGGCCGCCTCGGCTGGGAGATTAGGAGCTCGCGCTGCAGCCGGGTTGGAAACTCAGTGCCCTCCTCTTGTCTAGGAGAGCAAACGCCCTTGCCGCTCGGTTTCCTGGCCGGCTGCCTAGGTCTGCGAGATCGGAGAGATGCGAGCTGGCTTGGGCCGGCTACACAGGGTGCCCCGAGAGTCCTCAACCCACTGGGGCGGTTGGTGCCATGTAACCTGGGTGAGATGATGAGCCCCCAGCCCCGCGCAGCCCGGCGCGGCAGGCGGGCGAGCCCAAGCACCCTGCGTTCTCCCCTGCTACCCGCAGCCCCACTGCTCTCCGCCACCGTCTCTTAGCGCAGCAGACTCCGGCCCCTGCCTCTTCCACCTTCTCTCCTCCGCTTTAGACACTAGGGAGATGAGAGGGAAATATGGCCCGACCTAAAGATAAAAATCATAAAGGAAATAAAAACTCCCAATTCAAAACAAAACAAAAACACAAGGAAAGAAAAATTCCGATTAAAAATAAGTAGAAGGATAGAGAGAGCAAAGGTGTGCGTGTGCCAGGGATTTAGCCCTCTCTGTGCTCCGGGTTCTGATGAAGAGTCAACTGGGCCCTAACCGCACCCCCACCCCAAAATCTTCGCCTCCTAGCCCTCACAGGCACCAACTCACCCTTTGCCTGCGGCGCAGGCGGGATCCCGCTGGGCACTAGCTCGGTTCTCTGCCCGGCCCTTCCTCTCCTCACTTTCCTACATTCTCTCCCGCTGGCATTAATTCCTCTTTGCTGTTTTCTCTCCCTGTCCCCTCTTGTCTCTCGCTTGGCTTCTCCATTCCTTCCCTCACTTTCTACCTTACGTTGCACTGGTCTGAGTCGCGTTCTTGCCCGGCCCTCCGCTCAGCCACTGCACTTCTGCGTCTCCGGGTCCCGCGGGTTCCAATCCCCAATTCTCTGCGTGGTGGTGGGGACTGCCACCTATCTCTTCGAGTTCGGGAATGTGCACTTCCTGCCTGCTCCCTTCGCACGTCCGGGGTCCCGGACCCTGACTAATGGCCGGTCCCTGCTGTGTGTGGGGTGTTGTTTTTTTTCTTGTCTCTCCCCAGCAGGGCACGGGGGTGTGAACCAGCTCGGGGGGGTGTTTGTGAACGGCCGGCCCCTACCCGACGTGGTGAGGCAGCGCATCGTGGAGCTGGCCCACCAGGGTGTGCGGCCCTGTGACATCTCCCGGCAGCTGCGGGTCAGCCACGGCTGTGTCAGCAAAATCCTGGGCAGGTGAGGGCCTCGGAGCTGTCCCGGGAGACGCCCTGCCTCCTTCCCCAGCCAGCCCTGGGTCTCCACCCAGGACTTGGCTAAAAGTCGAGGACCCCAAGTGGGAGAGGGAGATCCCCAAAAGGACCTGGAGAGCTGCTCCTTTTGGAGCCGGTGCTCAGGTGGTGGCTGCAGGCTCCAGGAAGGAGGGTGGAGCAGGGTCATCCAGTGCCTGCGCTGCTCCAGGGCCCTTTCAGAAGAGCAGCCTGTTCTCCTTCTTTTCCAGAAGAGGAGGGATGCCTTTTCTAGCAAGTTAATGCGGTTGAGGGGGGAGCGGGAGGTGGAGGAATAGGGTGGGGAGTGGAAAGGGATCCCCAAGAGGAGGAAAAGCAGTGCTTGGGAGGTGGAAGAAGGGTCCTGGTTCCCATAGGTTCTCTGCGCTCAATAGGAAAGGGCTTGAGGTGGTGCCCCAACCCTGGTCAGCCTGGAGCCCTCGAAGCTGCTTTTTCCAAATGAAAGGTTGGGCTTTCACTCCCGGGGGTGCCTATGCTGGCTGGTGTGCACCCAGCCCCAGGTGTGGCTGTCTCCCTGGAGGGAGCATCCCCCTTGTCCTCCTCATTCTCCACAAGACACTGAGCCTTTTCCCTCTGCGCCGATGCATCGGGCGGGAGAGTGGCTCAGCAGCTCCAGAGTCTGCAGCCCCCCTGCCCCTGCCACCACCCACTTCTCGCTGACTCCACCGGCCTTCCTGGGGCAGGTACTACGAGACTGGCAGCATCAAGCCTGGTGTGATCGGCGGCTCCAAGCCAAAAGTGGCGACACCCAAAGTGGTGGACAAGATTGCTGAATACAAGAGACAGAACCCAACTATGTTTGCATGGGAGATCCGAGACCGGCTCCTGGCCGAGGGCATCTGCGACAATGACACAGTGCCCAGCGTCTCTTCCATCAACAGGTGAGTAAGCCACCCGGGGCCTGTGGAGTGGGACTCCAGCTCCTGGCTTTTGCCCATAGGGGCATCCCACTGCATCTGGTGTCTGCTCTTTGTCCGGCTTTGCCCTATCTCCCTACTCCCAGCCTGAAGTCCTTTGGGCAGGGAGAGGGGACCTGGGAGGCAATACGTTAGACAGACAGGGCTGTCTCCGGTTCAGGGCATTCCCTGCCAGGCTTCTCCCGCCGGTGTCCTGGAAATGAATCCAAGTGTTTGTAGTAATTAAGACTCCAAGATTACGCGCCTCGGGATCTAGAGACAATCACAGCCTGCAGCCCAAGCCTTTAAAATGACCACTGTCTATTCATTGCCTCCAAACAGACTTCCCTTTCTAAAGGCATGCTCCCTTCCCCAGGGGAAGCTGCCTGTCCTGGCTCCCCCACCCTCCCTGCCAACTCCCACAAAGCTTGCCTCCCAGGAGCCCAGGTCTTGCTAGCCAGCTCCACACAAATTTCCGGTCTACAAGCAATGGTGTCCAGGCCTGCAGAGCAAATGCCAGCCACCAGTCAGTAACTGGCAGGGAGTAGAACAGCTGGACAAAGATTTGGGTGTGAGGCAGTAAGGGAGAACTCTAGACCTTGAGACTGAACCTTGGGAGATGCCCCCAGCCACCTAGAGTGCCAGGCTGAAGTCTTTGCACTTATGACAGGCTCAGGCACATGGGGACACGGGCCAGAGTCAGCTCCACATATAGGATAGTTAGATCTCCTAGTCTCCAAACCACTCCAGTGTGCTCTCTGGTAGAACACATTTGCACACTCTATGCATGTAAACCCCAGTGAGTGTGCCAGTGTGCCTATCTGTGGTAGCTACAGAACATACAAACAGTGGTTGGGCCCAGGAACCCAGGCTGGGGAAAGAGATTGCAGAGCTGTACAACCTAACAATTGTACACAGAGACCCTGCACAAGTCACACATCAGTCAGAACCAAGTCCCAGATAGCCTTGCTCCCCCCCTTTTTAAGATAGCCCCACATGAAAAGAGGGCTAAGGGTTTCATGCCCTTGTTATCATTTCTACTCTTCATAGGCTCATTATCAGGACAACTAATAATTCAGATGGTACCTTATTCTGAAACTGGCATCACATATAAAGAGTTTTTTTTTTTTAATATTTTGCAAATGATATGGAATTATCCCAAATCATCCTGAAAACAGCAGGTAAAATTAGCTGGTAGAATGTACCTTGGCTAAAAAAGATTCCCTCTGCCACACTCGTGCTGTAACGTACTGCGAGGCGACCCCAGAAATTATCCCGGTGTGTGCCATCTGTATTAAAATGGTTATTCAGTTATGAACAGGGTAACATAATACTGATCAGCTAATTATACACCCTCCGAAAACCCTCCAGCTCCCGGGGCCTGGCTCAGCCAGGTATTGAAAGTGTAGCGATTTGACATTCAGATACCTTCCAAAGGAGCTGGAGAAAGATGCCCCATGGTTTGGGAGAGGAATAAGTCCTTCGCATTTAAAAGCCAGGGGAGGAGGCTGAGGAAGCTTGGGACTGAGGCTGGAGTGGCAGTTAGAGGGGAAGGGGACAAAGCATTGTTTTCTGAGCCATTTAGGGATTCAGTCTCTTGGCTGACTGCTGGTCCTGGGAGCAGTTGGAACTGAGTTCTTGGGAAGAGAAGAACCAGGGCCAAAGGTGGCCATGCTGAGGACTGACTGGGTAGTGGTGTTCTGGAGAACATTTAAGAGAATTGCTTATTGTCAGTGATAGGATTTTCAAGTAATTGGAGGAACCCAAGACACGTAGGGTTTAGGTAATTTGTTTTTCTTGAATGGGGTAGAGGAGTGGAGTGATAAGACAGGTGTGGTGGTGGCCCTGTCCCCAGTCCCCCCCAACAAATAGCCCTCACTGGCTGAGACCATTTTGGAAGCTGGCTTAGGGACAAGTTTGGGAGTACTTTTATCCAGAAAAGCCACAGAGTGCAGGGGAGAGGCAAGCCCAGGATCAAGCTCCAGAGGCTTTGAGGTACACCCACCAGAATCAGGACAAAGTAGACAAGGGAGCCGCAGATGAAATGAGAGTGGGAAAGAACAGCCTCAGCTTGACAGTGCTGGCAGCTGGGGAATCTGCCCAGCACAGAGCCCTGCCACCTGAGGGGCACAGTGGCTTCCTTCAGGTGTGGAGAAATGGCCATCTGTGGGCAGGTGTCACTGGAGATGGAGAGGGAGTGGGAGAAGAGGGACTGGGAGGCCACCAGCAGTGTGGGCAGCCAGCCCTGGGTCCACAGTTAGGCTTCCCAGCTTGCTTTGTCAATGAGGAGCATTCAGGCTCTTCTCAGTTTTGCTTTGGGCCAGCATCCTCCGATGGTTCATAAGTTGGAAAGACTTCTGGGGGCCGGGGGAATGCACCACATCCTTAGCTTCATTCCTGTAGGTGCTTTGCTCTGAAGAGGGAAGGTTTAGCTGAGATATGTTGTTTTCACCCTAAAGCCTGATAAAGACAGGATGTTTCTGCTGCTGCTGCTTATGTCAGAACTTTGCTTTTTCTCTGTTTTGAGAATTCTCACTCACTGTAGGAAGAGCCTGGAGATTTTCCTCTGTGCAGAAAGTGTGGTGCATCAGGGAATGGGTGGTTCTTGAGTTTAGAGCTTTGTTGCTGGTGAGGGGCCCACTTGTGTTGAGTACTTTATAACAGTTATGAGTAAGGATGTGCATGAGCCGGTGGTTGGCAAGGAAGGAGGTCCACACATGCTCACCCACCTGAGCCAAAGGTTTTTCATTTTCTCCTCCCCAAAACATATGCCGTCGCTGCACTTGAAATATGCTGTTATGGTTATAAACTAAATTGCTTTTCGTGCTTTAAAAATGGTTTTGACCTTCTCTGATCCTGTCGCGATAAAGGCTCGGCAGTCCAACCTGCATTCTCTATTAGCAAATCCCCCTAGAAGTGCCTTTCTGAACCAGAGGACTAGGTCAGGAAGACCACCCCACTCGTAGAGACCACTGTCAAAAATCCCTGAGGATTGACTGGGTTGCTTAGTGTGTGGAATTTATCTGAATATTTCTAAACATCGGTAACTGATTGCAGAGCACAGAGTTTCCAGCTCTTCAGCTTGTACACCGCTGCTGTAGAGAGTGGGTATTTATAAACAGGTGACTCTAGATGGAAACTTGGTGTGGGAAATGGCCTGGAGGGGGAAGAGGTAGAGGGAGATCCATGCTACTGAAAGGGGAAAACGTCACCTGGTTATACCACTGAGCAACTGACTAGGCAGGAAGGATTTTCCTGATTATATGCCAAAGTCTTCTGGTTTGGCTGTTGCTCTGGGCAGGCAATACAGCTCCTTTGAAAGAATAGGCACAAACCCCAGATAGAGTCTAGGGTAACTGGAGATCCCCCCAGGGTGCTCTCTTGGAATGAACTGACAATAAGGGCATCACCTTCTACTTTTTCAGCCTCAGTGACACTCTTTGGGGTCAGGGCCACTCCCCATTCCTAGATCTTTGGAGTGTACTCTGCCAGAGTCAACTGCTCACTGACCACCCACTACCCACACTCGCCCTTAGCCCGTTTGGCTCTAAGTGAGCACATTCATTCTCCTAGCAGTGGCAACGCTGGCTTCAATAATGCTATCATCCCAGCACTGCATTAAAGAATTTCATCCTGTACTATTTGAGTGTCTCAGTTGTGTCATTCTGAGGTCTTTGTCAGAGGTCTGGCTGTGGAGTGACAGTGGTCTACAGAACCAAAAAATCTGGGAGTTGCTCATCCTAGCCCAGGGAATGTTGAAGACACATTCAGGGCTGAGGTCTGTTTCTCTCTCTCAGAACATTGCATATTTGACTCTTGGACCTGGCTTGGAATGAAACGAGGCCAGAGGGGCGGCATTGCCGGCCACATCTCCATACCCTTGCAGCTGTTTGGTGGTCAGGGCTGTTGGTCTCGTGGCAGAGAGCCAGGGAAAATTGGAGAGTTAAGAAAAAGACTTCTACCCACAGAGGAATGAGAGAAATAAAGACAGAGAATTTGCCTTCTGTGGCCCTGAGCCTAGCAGACTGAGCTCACAAATAGCAGACAAACAAGCCAGTTTCTGAAAAATCTTGCTCACTTGTCCTTCCCCAGAGAGTCCCCTGTTGCAGAAGTTGCCCATCATTAAAATAACATGTGAAATAGGTATAAAAGTTGGTATTCTTATTCCTTAAAGTGGGCTAGAGTTGTCTTCCTGAAACGCTCAATTTTGTTTCCTCAGTTATTTTATTTTTATTTATTTTTGAGATGGACTCTTGTTCTGTTGCCCAGGCTAGAGTGCAATGGGGTCATCATAGCTCACTGCAACCTCCACGTCCTGGGCTCAAGTGATCCTCCTGCCTCAGCTTCCCAGGTAGCTGGAATTACAGGTGCACACCATAACCTCTGGCTAATTTTTTTCTATTTTTGGTAGAGATGGTTGGGGGGGGGGTCTTGCTATTGCTCAGGCTGGTCTCAAACTCCTGAGCTCAAGCCATCTTCCCACCGTAACCACCCAGAGTGCTAGGATTATGGGCGTGAGCCACCGCATCCGGTCCCTCAGTTACTTTAGACTGGTCTGCTTGGCCAGCAGTCTTGTTAATCTGACTGTCTTCCTGTTGGCTGGTTCTGCAGGTGTTCAGGCCAGAAAATGGCTTTCAGGTGAGAGCAATGGCTGGTTGCCCTGAGTTCTTACCTCAGCTGGCAACTCTTGAGAGGGGGCAGACAGGAGGGATTGGGCCTAATGATAGCTCCAGGTGGGTTTTGGAGGATGATGCAGAGAAGAATAGAGAGGGAAAATCCTAAATAAATAAATAAATTGTGTCCCAACTGTTCTGAGAACTCAATAAAACAATCACATCAAATATGAAGAGGCATAAATCTTGTGTCTGCACAGGTAACCTACTCAATTGCTTTTATTATCGCTCAGGCTGCCTCCATTTATTACCGTCCATGGCCTGGGCAAGGGAGGCTGCATGGAGGGTGGTCTCCAGTGCAATCCTACACCCCGAGAGGCAACAATCAGCCCATACAGCCAGGGATTTCGATGGGAGCCCAGGAAGGGCCCATCTGTCTGCATGAAAACCAATCAATAACTCTGTAACCAGAGCCCTTGTCACAGGGAAATGGACAACACAACAGTTCAATAGAGGGGCCATAGGGGGAATTAGCCAAGTGGGGATGGGGCCAGGCAGGAGCAACCCCTAGAGAAGGGAAATAGGGGTACCTGGAGAAGGGGAGATTGGGAAGGGAGGGGGATGTGGCAGCGGAGAACAGTAGCTTTGCATGCATATTAGCATAAGGAGGGAAGCATTATGCAAAGTAGACTTAGAGAATGAGAGGCAACATTGGACGTTAGGGTGGCAGGGAACATGTATTTTGGAAGGCAGTGAGAGAACGGGCTTGTTCTGGTACAATGGGATAGTGTGACTGTTTATATGATGGTATGTGTTTGTGGACTAGAATATTACAGCTTCTAGAGAAAGAGGAACAATGGTGGTAACTGGTACAACTGGTATGGAAGATTAATTGCAGCCCCCAACACCTGCACTCTGAAGAGTGGGCTCCCTATGAGCCCACATGGGATGGGGGCCCTGCTTCCCAGTCTTCTCAGCAGAACTGATGAAGGAACACCTTAAACCAGGGGCCCTACTGTCTGCTCCCAGCTTCCTAGGGCTCCAGCCTTAGCTACTCTGCAACTTTGCCTCTTAATGCTCAGGTCTGTCCTTAGACCCTCCTTGTTTCTCCCTGAAGTTGAAAGTCTCTCTCTTTCTCTCTTTTTTGTTTTTTTGTTTTTGTTTTTGAGACAGAGTCTCACTCTGTTGCCTGGGCTAGAGTGCCATGGCATCAGCCTAGCTCACAGCAACCTCAGACTCCTGGGCTCAAGCGATCCTCCTGCCTCAGACTCCTGAGTAGCTGGGACTACAGGCATGTGCCATTATGACCAGCTAATTTTTTCTATTTTTAATTGCCCATCTAATTTCTTTTTATTTTAGTAGAGACAGGGTCTCGCTTTTGCCGAGACTGGTCTTGAATTCTTGAGCTCAAGTGATCCTCCCACTTCAGCCTCCCGGAGTGCTTAGAATTACAAGTGTGAGGCACCATGCCCAGCCTGGAATTCTCATATTAGGAAAATGTATACAAACGGTCTTCAAGTTATGATGGTTCAACTTGCAATTTTTTGACTTTACAATGTGCAAAAACAACATGCATTCAGTAGAAATTGTACTTCAAGTACTCATACAACTGTTCTGTTTTTCACTTTCAGTACAATATTCAATAAATTATGTGAGATATGCAGCAATTTATTATAAAATAGGCTTTGCGTTAGATGACTTTGCCCGACTATAGGCTAATGTAAGTGTTCTGAGCATGTTTAAGCTAGACTAGGCTAAGCTATGAAGTTCCATAGTTAGACTCATTAAGTGCATTTTCAACTTAGGTATTTTCAATATATGGGGTTTATTGGGACCTAAGGCTATCGTAAGTCAAGGAGCATTTATATACTGGAAAGAATTCCTCTTTCACTTCCTATTCTTTAAAGGAATACAGTATAAAGGGTGCTCATCTGACCTGCCAATTCTCCAAATTCCTGCTGTTTCTTCGTATACTCACCCCATCCCTTCAAGCCAGGTGTCCAGGGCTTAGATTCTCACAGTGAACCAGCTACAGGTGCAGCTGTGCTCAGGGCAGATTCCCTAGCCATGTGCATGAGTCTAGAAAAGGGGGAAGGGCTGCTGAGACCTGAGGAGTGGGAAATGGTGTCTCACAACCAATGTCCAAACAGCAAGTGAAATATTAGACAGGTGAAAAGTTAAATCACCTTGGGTTTATGTATCTTCCACTGAGCTGCTGGGTTGAGATGGTTTCCTCCTGTTGAACACGTTATTTGTTTTGGTGCTAGAAAGGTGCAGCTTGAATATATTCATAATGGTTTATAGGTGTAGAGATTGACGTTTTCTGTGTGTGGATTTGTGTGTGTGTGTGTGTGTGTGCGTGTGTGTGTGTGTGTGTGTGTGTGTGTGTCTACTGTGTCTACTCTTAGAGCTCTGAGGCCAAGAGGAGGAAAGGGAGGAATTCCCACAGGACGTGACCTGAAGCCACGGACAAAGGCCGGACACCTTGTACTTGGGCTGTGATATCAATCATCAAGGCAGTCACTGGCCTTTGGGTGAGGCGGCAGCAGTAGCAGGGTGGCGCTGAAGATTTCTCATTTCATAATTTAGGCAAATAGGAGCCAGATTTTCCTTCAATAATTTGCATTGTATTAATAACACCCCGTAGTTCAGTCAGCCCCCAATTAGAGGGGCTTTGCCGCAGCGATGCCACCTTTATGATGGAAAGCCATGTGACCAGCTGTCCATCCTCGCTTTGACACTTAAGTCCCAGCCCAGTTGGAGGGGCTAGTTAGGGACAACTGCATAAGTAACCAAGAAGATGCCCTTCCCGGCACACTGCTTTCTCCAGAGCTGTGGTCCAGTGACCCACAAACCAGGTACCTCAGGAGGAGGTATGGCACTGGGACGGTGGGGGGCAGACCTCTCCTCAGGACCAGGCTGCAGGCCAGCCTCCAAGACCTTCCTCAATAATCCAGGTGCCAGGGACGTAAGGAAGAGGCTCACTGGGCGTGGGAAATGCGTAGCTGG
The DNA here is from genome assembly GCF_040939455.1 of Microcebus murinus. Lineage (NCBI taxonomy): Eukaryota > Metazoa > Chordata > Mammalia > Primates > Cheirogaleidae > Microcebus > Microcebus murinus. The sequence goes on along the minus strand of NC_134117.1, from coordinate 25,640,833 downwards.
CCTCTGGAGTAGGCTTGGCGTCCAGGCCAGCACGATGGCTGGGAGCAGATGATGAGCAGATGCCTGGGGCCTCCTGAAGGGAGCACAGGGAGCCTTTGGGTGTGGGAAGTAAGGGGAAATGGCCTGGCCCTGGAGGAGAAGCAGGTCCTGGTGCACTGGGAGCTCTCAGGTAACAGGGGAAGGCGTGGCGGAGGGAGGGAGACGGGAGAGGCTATAGAGCCCGGCTCCTCTCATGGCACATCCTCAACAACTGTGGGAGCAACAGGCTTTTTCTTTTGTTTATTGAGAGATAATATGATGAAAAGACATTCTGTGTTTTCATAAAGAGAGAGAGAGAGGAGAGACTGGGAGTCAGGTGGCTCCTATTCTAGCGAGGCTCAGGCTTATGGTAGGGATGTGGGGGAAAAGAAAGGAGTGCCCTGAAGTCCAGACTGGTGTTTGCCAAGGGCGGTGATGGAGACAACCCATGGCTATAGGGCTCATGTGTACCAACGTCCTCAGGGTCCCGGCAGGGAAGGTACATGGGAGAGGCTGCAGGAGATGAGACAGAAGGAGGCCAGAACTGGGCAAATGTAGCTGGAGCACACAGGCCCGGCCTGCAAGGTGCTGGTGCTGGAAGACTGGAGTTTGAAAAACTCCGTGCCAGCCAAATGAAACACAGCTTTGGGCTTGGTTTCAGCCAGTCCAGCTAACTGAACATTCTTACCTCTCTGCCTTAGGGCAGAGCAGTAACATCAGTGCAAGTACAAGAGACAGGATATTTCCTGAGCCCCTTAGTCCAGAAGCTCCTGCGGAAGGGAGTGGAGGAGGGATTGTGACTCCCTACAGCTAGGGGAGGAGAGGGTGAGATGTGGATGGGGAGGAGACAGAAAGTGAGGATGAGGACTGGAAGAGGGAGCAGGAGGCCAGGAAGCTGAGTGGTGGAAGGGAGCTGTCTGGGAGCTGCCTTGGCCTGGATGGGCTCATTTGGGACTGGAGCATATGGCTGAGTGCGGACACAGAACGCTGTACAGGACACAGCATTTGAGCCGGGGGCTTGGATCTGTTCCTCTGAGCCAGGGGTCTATGGTAGCCCTGCAAGGTCTCGGAGGTGGCTGGAGGAACCAGAGATCCAGGCAGCTGGTCATCCAGGCCGATGGGGGCCTGAGGAGTGGCCCAGAGGTGGCAAACGAGAAAAGAGAGGACCAGCCAGGGAGGAGAAAGGTGGGCAGGTTCTGAGAAGAGGGTGGAACAAAGGAAGCAGGATGGGAGGTAAAGTGGTAGGACCAGAGTTGTGTGGCTGTTTCTGAGAGGGCCCCACAGGAGCATGTGGTGTGGCTGTGGCCGCCTGCCCCTCGGCACGCTGCAGTGCAGTTGCTCCAGCCTGGCCCCTGGCAGGCTGGAGAGGCAGAGTGGGGGAGAGGACAAGCAGAAGGTAAGGAGTTCCCCACCTCTGGCAGGTTCCAGATTACAGCCTCTTCCACCCAGAGCCCTTGGCCACTTCACTCTGGACTTCCTGCTCTGCCTGCCCTCAGTCCTGTCCAAACTTCAGTGATCTCCCTCTGCAGCAACCCGGAAACAGAGCAAGCCGCAAAGCAGGACCTGCATCTCCTGGCAGGGCTGTGTAGCACGACAGCAGGCTGGGAGGGGACCTGTGTTCCCCTTGCAGGCACAGCAGTGTCAAGAAAGTGGGAGCTGGGCGTGGTGGTGCACACTTGTGGTCCCAGATACTCATGAGGCTGAGGCAGGAGGAGCACTTGAGCCCAGGAGTTCAACACCAGCCTGGGTAACATAGCGAGACACCATCTCAAAAAAAAAAAAAAGAGAGAGAGAGAGAGAGAAATCAGATAGAGGATGGATTGGAGAGGACTGGGAGAGAGAGGAGGGGGGTGGAAAGAAAGAACAAAAGTGACTCCATGCTGGGCGCGGTGGCTCACGCCTGTAATCCTAGCTCTTGGGAGGCTGAGGCGGGCGGATTGCTCAAGGTCAGGAGTTCAAAACCAGCCTGAGCAAGAGCGAGACCCCGTCTCTACTATAAATAGAAAGAAATTAATTGGCCAATTGATATATATATATATAAAAAATTAGCCGGGCATGGTGGCGCATGCCTGTAATCCCAGCTACTCGGGAGGCTGAGGCAGAAGGATCACTCAAGCCCAGGAGTTTGAGGTTGCTGTGAGCTAGGCTGACGCCACGGCACTCACTCTAGCCTGGACAACAAAGTGAGACTCTGTCTCAAAAAAAAAAAAAAAAAAAAAAAAAAAGTGACTCCAGAGCTTCAGCAAATAGGAGTGAGCCCTGGGAGCAGTTTTCCCCTAGCCCTGATGCTGGGGTGGGAGGTGGGGGGGTGCTTTGCTGGGCCCCGCTCACACCTGGCAGGCAGGTGAAGGAAGCTGGAGGAGATCGGCAGCCTGCAGGCAGTATCGGCCTGACAACCATTCTGCCTCTCATTTTGTGAGCTTTCCTCCTAATTCTAGAGGGCAAGCAGTAGGGCCTGCTTTCGTGTGTTGTCCCAAGAGAGGTTGATTATGTGTTGGGAGGTTCTGTGTGGCTCTGCTTTGGAAAGGGTGTGTGTGCTGGTGGCATCTAGCTAAGCCTCGCATCCATGCGCTTGGAAGCTGTCTAAATGGCCCTGGCATCCCAGGGAGCTCTCCAAAGGAGTCAGTCTTGTCAAACTGGGAGCTGGTGGTTTGCTACTCAGAAGGCTTCCAGCTAAAGGAGTTGTTTGGTTCCAGAATGAAAGTCCCTGCCATCACTTGGATGGCCTTTGTTTTGGGATGTTAGCAAATGTTCTCCAGAGAGCACAGGGTTGAATGGACAGTAGACGTCCTGCTGGGTCAATGAGTGGGGGTCCTGAGAGGTACACAAAGGGTCCTGACACATTTGGTCTTGGTGCATGCACGTGTCTCGGGATGCAAACACTCATGACCAGCGTGCCTTTGCTCTCCTGGAGGTGAGTGTTCAAGTTTGTGATGGTGGGGCTGTGGGTGCGTGTAAGGTTGTGCCAGAAGAACTGGTGGCAGTTGCTTTGTTTGTGTCTGCTGACCTCAAAGGGAGCATGTGTTTGGGTAGGAACAAAGGCCAAGATAGCTATCTCCTTTTATCCTCTGCAGAGTGGGTGCCTCCCCTCCCACTCCCCAATCCCTTACTCTTCTTCCTCTTTCTCCTCCTCCTCATTGTTACCCGGTACTTGGTACTTCAGTTAGCTGGTTTGGGTTAGGAGGCCAATCTCAGTAGACTCTAATTGAAGAGTGAAGAAAATCTGATAAGATAAGGAAGGCCATCCTTCCTCTAGGGACCAATAGAGGTTTCATGTTCCCCTCCCTTCACTTCTCCATGGAGCTGACACCAGGGCAGGCAGCGTTCCGACTGTGACTGTCTGGCACTGGGGAGAGCCAGAGGGAAGGCAGTATGCCCAGGGTTGGGACTTGGATTCCTTACCCCATCACTGTGGTCCTGGGAGGTAAAGCCTAACAAAGTCCGGATTCGAGAGGAAAAAGGGTAGCAGAGAGACAACAGAAGACAGGAAGAAAGTAGGAGCCGGAGGGGATTGACACTGACTGGCCCTTGCTAAGGCCTGGTTTTTGGCCACAGACATGGACTGTGCTGGGGACGGGGTATCTTTTTTAATTAGGGAAGAGGTTTTGAAGCCTTTTGGCCAGTCAATGGGGCTGAGCACTCAGCTTTCTGCAGAAGGTACAACCCTGATTGGGGTCCAGCTCCTCCTGGAAACATCCTCATTCTCGACCCCCCCACCCCCCGCCTTCCCACCCAGCACGTGCACATCTGCCTCTGCCCCACCCTCTCTTCCCTGAACTTGGCTCTGAGCACCAAGGAACCCCTGGTCCCCAAGAAGACAGCCTAGAAGGCCATGCAGGTTCTGCAGGAAATGGCCTCCCAGGATGGGTACAAAAAAGTTGAGAGAAATTCATTTCATGGCCAGTGGCTGCTTAGAAAAGGCGATCCCAGCATACGAATGTGATAAATGTTAACTGAGCATTAATCGCATTAAAGAGGGCCCTATAAACTTTTCATTTCTAATTAAATTCGTCCAGTGATGCTGCCCAAGCGAGTACTCTGGGCCTTTGTTTATGTGGAAAATTAAAATGCAAATACAATGGGATTTATTTCCAGGAGTGGAGTGATGGGCTAGTCCCTCTGGCTACCTGTCTCCAGGCCTGTCAGGCCAAGTAACTGCCTCTTTGGAGGTACTGTCCCCCTTGTGACAGATTCTTATGTGAAGGGAGGGCCAGAGTTCAAGGTCAAGTAGAGTTAGCCCTGGGGAGAAGATGTGGAGAGAATTACAGAGGAGAAAAGCAATAGATAGCCCAGGAACACAGGGAGGCATTGTCTTGGTTCCCCACCCGCCCTCTCTACTAACTCACACCTCTAGAGCCCCCAAACCTAACTTGCAAATAATGTCACCGCAAGCCTTCTGTGCTGCTCTGAGATGAAGGGAGTCATAGGGGGGTAGATCTGGAGGAAGCAGCCCTGCCAGGCGTATGTAGGCCTGCTCCTGGAAGAACTAAGTGGCCATCAGCCGGAAGGGCCCAGAGCTTGGATTTATCTCCAGTAGTTTGAGGGTCAGCTGCTGTTCATGCCACGGTTTCACTGGGCTCTTCCTGCCAGTGCCAAGCGGCATTGACATGGGGCAGTGGAGCACAAACCGAGGAGGACATCGTGCATGCACGCCTGCACGCACGCAGCCTGCTTCACAGAGGGAGAGCCGGTTGCTCGTAAGAATAAACAAATGTCCCTAGCAAGGAGGCCTTTAGTGCCATGATCCCTTTGATAAAAGTGGTAGCCCTAAATGCTATCGAATGGAACGATCCAAAAAAGTTCCTATTTACGCAAACATAAATTAAGTTGAGGGGAGAGAAAGCTCGGGTAAGAAAAATCATTTGGGTGTATCACTTAGCGACACTGAAAGATAGCTGTGCTGCTCTATGGATAAGGAAGTTGTAAATAGCATTAAAAAGTAGAGAGGGAAAGGAAAGGGAGGTTGGAGGGATGATAAAAGGCAGAGCACTAAATCACAAATAGGGGCACTCGTACAAAGTCACAAACTAGCTTTATGCCAAGCTTTGCAAAATCTACAGCTTGAACTGGCAATACATGGAGATACTAAGTGCACAGGCACGCAGGCATTCTGAGGGTGTCAGTGTGGAGAGGGTGGATTGGTTGCACCGTGGGCAAGCTGCTCTCTGTGCTGGACGCTGGGATTGATCCATCAGCTCTGCTGTGCAGGGATCTGATTGGGTACAGCTCTGTAGATAATCAAGGATACAGCTGTATGAGGTTTTTAAAGATCTGTAAGCACATGAGTCTCTTGCGAGCTGGATCCACATTCTAATGTATCTCCAAGGTAGCAACCCATTCCCGGAACACCGTCTGCTTGACTGGTGTTGTTGAATAGCTACTACCCCCTGTCCTCTTTCATCTATATCATTCTGGGTTATTCTTTCCCTCTTTAGTGTTCACTTACATCTCTTGGAAATGCATGAGTACTGAGGACAAACAGGTTAATGACTGTGGCAGCTCCCAAATATCTGAGTAAAAACCAAAAACTTTGGTCAATCATCTATAAATGTTGCCAATATGGTGTCAAAGATCTGGTCCACATAACTGATTGAATTTCTCAGTTTTTATCCAGGCACAGAATCAACACATTGGGAAACACCTGTTTTTGGAGAAAAATATTCCAGGAAACACAGGGTCATGGTTAAAAAGCATCTTTGATGCACTGAGTCTGAATTCTGGTTTGAAAGGAGGCTGGGCTGGGCCCTAAGTCAGGTAGAGAGCTGATGGTTAGAGCAGTTAGTGTCAGAATGAGCACAGCTGGTGAGCACTTTCCTCCCCTTGAAAGTTGGTCAGGAGGTCAGATCACTCTGTTTAAATAAGCTTATGTTGTCTGTTAGTCCTGGCTTCCATAAGGGAGTCCAAATTGTCATCTTAAGGAAGAATATCAGGTTCTTAATAGATATACCCTTTTATTCATTTATTTTTTCATTCATTTGTTCAGAAAACCCTTGCTAAATACCTACAATGCGCCAGGCAATTCACATAAAACTATGTGACATAATGCAAGGGCTCTGTGGAGGCACTGCCATCATGTGAAGCTAGCTTCCCTCCTCCTTGCTATGGGGATATTAGGGGTCAATTTTATATTCTCTCTGAACCTCAGTTTCCTCATTCGTGTAATATGGGGATAATTGCGTAGCACTCTCATAGGTTCTCATGAGGGTTAAATGAACTAATCCACATGAACCTGCTTAGAATTGCACCTGGCAAGTATTAAGTGTTCAATAAATGCTAGTTATTATTGCAATAGTAATCATTAAGTCTGTATTTCCTGTTATGTGTCTATGTCAATGTCTGTGCATTCTGGTTTGTGTATGTACAAACACTGAAATCTTTTGAAATAAAAAGAGCTTGAAGAGCCAAAAGGATATTCTGTGAACAGGATTGTGTATCATCAATGCCAGTGAGAATTATGGTCCCCTGTAAGCCCAGCTGGATTTAGGGAGAGGGCCTGCTCAGTGTATTTCCAGGGGAAAAAAAAACCCTGTATGACTCAGTTATCTGACCATTCAACAGAATTAGTCAGATAATTGCACCCTTTGTCCACTTTGTTTGAGAGCCCAGCCTCTGTGGTTTTGTGTGTATGTGTGCGTGCGTGTGTGCGTGTGTGTGTGTGTGTGTGTGTGTGTGTGTACTTTGTATGACCGCATACTCCTTCTCTGGGATGAGCCTGCTCTTGCTTAAGGAGTTGAAGGTTGGCATTTTCTGGGCTTCATGGCATTTTCGTGGTTGTGGTGCTTTGCATTTCATAGTTGTTTTTTTTTTTAAGAAAAACTGAAATGGTAGGGAAAAAAAATCTTTATTTGATGTGTTTGAAGGGTTCCTCTGATTCTTAAATGTCATGGAAAGGAGAAGAAAGGAAGGTAAACAGGAAGAGGAGGGGAACAGAGGAGAGAAAATGGAGATAAGACAAAGGGTGAGGAAAGGGGAGAAGGGGAAGTGAGTAAATATTTGGCAAATTCAAACCAAATCTGTCTACTATTGTCTGGCATATCTGGATATTCCAGGGAAGCATGAGAGTTTGGCAATCATTGCAGTTATTTCTATTGCTAAGAGGTAAAAGATTTTTTAAAAATTTCAGGAAAAAAATTTACTTTGGGCTTAATCTATTTGGTGCAATGGTTCAAAGTAACTGAACAAAGTAACTGCAAATTCTCTCATTTATTCTTTGCTTGACAACAGCAAAGATGAAAATGAAAGTTTCCCAAACTCACCTCACAATGACGTGTTTCCTATCTTCATGGGAAGTCCCAAGGAATGAGGCCAAGATGCAATCCCATTCTTGTCTCAGCTTCTCCCTGCCCCTTTGGCTTAGTGGGGTAACCAAGTACAGCGCCATGGACTTCCCTAAGATCCACACCTAAATGCTCTCACAGTCACTTACCTGCTACCTTGCATATCCCTCCCTTAGTTCTCAAATTTAATATCTAGCTTCCACTATTCCTCATTTATACCTATTAGCTAGTAAATGTCCTGATTTTTTTAAATTGGAAGGTTAATTTTTTTTAATGAGCTAAATTTGAATCTTAAGAGCTTAATTATCCTTAAATTTTTTAGTAAGTATAAAACATGTTGAGGGCTGCCGTCTTCCTTTCTGCCTCTCCATCTCTGCAGGACTGGATGCTGCCCCCTGCGTGGAAGTGGGCAGTGGTGAACTCTTTCAACCCAGCCCCTGCCACTGCTTGAATGGGCCGGAAGGCCAAGGAAAGAACTACCCTCTGTCTCTGTGCCACCTGACTGCAGTTTTTGCATATCTCTGCTCAAAACACACACATGCCTTGATTTATCTCAGGATTTTATATACATTGGCACACACGTATACATGTTTGTACACATGCACTGGCCAATCTTATGGCTGCTTTACTCAGTAAGCCCTTATAGTCATTATCATCATAATAACAGCCAACAAGTGTTTACTGCAGTAGGACTTTTATACACATGTTACATGTATTAATTGATTTAAGCATCATAAACAACCCCATAGGGCTTTGTAGGATTGTTTATGGATGAAGTAACAGGAGTACAGGGAAGTTAAATAACTTGCTCATGGTCACAGGCTAAGTAGCACAACTAGGCTTTGAATCCATGAAGTACTGGCTCTAAAACCCATGTGATTATCCACGATGCCATACTTCATACGTACTTTGGCTCAAAGGAAGTGCAGTGTGGGTAATCTCTTGGGGAACTATGTATTTTGCAGTCTCACGCCCCGCTATATATTCATGCATTTACTTGTAAGCTCAGAACAAGGATCCAGTAGATGGTCATGTGTAGTACGTGTCCCTGTACTGTTCCATGGTGTGTGTCCCTCAGTGTAGGCCACTGCTGAGCCACGTCATCTGGGGATACTACGAAGGAAGACGATGCTGATGGCCAGGGCCACAGCATGGAGCAGAATGGGAATTCTTGGAACTAGAGTTCCTGTTGTTACTCCCATTGGGACTGGGAAGTTTACTCCCATCCAGCCCCAGCATGGATCTTGACTCAACAGGCATAGGGTTTGGCCCAGGGGCTTAACTCTCCAAATCAGGCTGATGCAGGGAGGGTGGCACCAGGACCTATGCCAGTCTGGTGAAGCCAGAACTGTTCAGTGGAGCAGGGGCGGCTTGCTTCCAAGACTAGAACTGTATATTTAATAATCAAAAAGAGATTTGTCCTGCATCTCTAGAATCTTCTTTCTAAAAAGCAGCCATGCAAATGACTGGCCCAGCATAAGCTTAAAAATCTGAAGGATGGGCCCTCTCACCCACCACCACACCAAGAAGGCAATTAAAGCAATTACCGAATCATACACCACCACCCAGATCCAACATCATTACTCAACCCACATCACCAAGGAGACACCCATTAACCTAATCTCTGAGACATACATTAGGGAAAAAAAAGATGCTGATATGATCAATGAACACAATAATTCAAAGCAGAGACACAGACGCTGCCACCAAACAATACTCAAATTCCTCTAACTCAGTGTTACACGAAGTGCAGTCACCTCGATACAATACCACAAAACACCAAGTAACAAACCTTAAGCCAGCTGCTGGCATGTGTGGACACAATGCAATACATGGTAACACACAGCACAATTCAAATTCTCCATCCCATGGGCACACTCATACACAAAGGCCGAAATCATGTGGCCACTTGAGCGATAGTAAACATTGGTCAGCCGCACACAGAGATAGAGCCAGCAGTGCAGCGTTCAGCCCTTCTGCACACCCAGCAGAAAATGGTCACAGCTGCAGTCCTCCCAAGCACAGTGCAGCCTGCCAGAAAGCAGCAGCACCATCCCATTTCTCCAGCAGGTGGATGTGTCCAGACCATCACCTCCAATAAGGCCTCCAGGCTCTCGTTGCTAGTAAGAGAGTAAACTGTCCCCTGAGCCTGCTTCTGGAGACAGGACAATTCAGTTCTTTCCTGGTTGGGGTTTAATAAGACTTTGCTGTTTCTGAAAATGACAGAGTACCAGGGGTGCAGGGAAAGGCAGAGGGGGGAGCTCTACCACCTGGGTGCAGGAATTCCCCTTCCTCTACCAAGCCCTGCCTTCTGTGGCCATTCCAGAGCCACAGCCCTCTTGCTGGGTGTTCACTGAGTATCGATTCAGTCTGCAAGCAATTTTAATATTTCTTCAGGGACTTTCCAGCAACAGCACAAGTCATTAATTCACCCTCCCAAATTGCTTATTCAATAGCAGGAACATGGCTCCTGAATAAAGTCCCAGAATTTATGTGACTCGCACGAGTCAGGAGGTCAAACAACTGTTATGGAGTGAAGTTAAAAATCCAAATAAAATATTGACACTTTTTTGGGGAGGGGGAAGGAAGGAAGCAAAGGTATTTAAAATAGGTTTTTGCTGCAATGCCCCCAGGATAAAGAATGGAAGGAGACTGAAGACAAGTTGGAGTTTATAAAATCAATGGAATTTATTGCATATCTACTTGGCATTTAATAATTCTCTCATTTCCACATCCCCCCACCCCCACCCCATGCTGGCCATAGACTGAGAGATACACAGGTATACAAATGCACATTTATGCACATCAATACTAGAGCATGGACCAATATAAAAACACAATTGTGATTTGAGAATCTCAAACACCCTGGGAAGGGAACAATGATGGTTGTGGAGTCTCACTGTGGCTTATCTATTTGACAGAAAGCAGCATAACTTGGCAGATGTTCACGAAGTGGGTTTTGATAAATATATCCACTATTATAAATCTTGGATCAATGCATTGAGGCAGACATGAATACAAAGATACACTAATCAGAGAAACAGTTCCTCAAAAACATAGAAACAGAAACATATTTATATGTAGTATCATCGTGAAATCATGCACATGATTTGGAAATTAGATAGATGAAAAGAATTGAGAGAATCTGACCCCAAAACCTACCAGTGCATATAAAATACACTGAAACCTATAGCTACTTAATCTAAAATTGTGGTTCATTCATAACACAGACGTAATGCTTATCAAATACAACTATGGCTCATGCATGAGATAAGCATGTTTAGAATCACAGCCACATGAAATCTCTGTTAATTGTCTACATATACATTCACTCAGTTGTCCAAATCATGGAGGTGAAAAGACTGAAGGAAAAATTTGATCATGTCTGAATAGTTAATAAACACAAAGAAATATTAAAATACAAAATTTCCAGAAGATGTTGTATGGTTCAGCCTACAGACATTGAAGTTATAGGCCTGGATCCACAGTCTGTCTCTGATGATATTAAGCCTGTGACCTTGGGCCTCTCTGTTGTTTAGTCTCTCTGTTGTCTCTTAGGTAAAATAGAGAGGATGGCTATTTGATAGAATTATAGTTAGAATCTGAATGAGAAAATGCATTATGACAATGCCTATTTTATAGTGAATATGAAATAAATGATAGTTACTGCTTTTACTATTATTATATAGTAAAAGCTCTTCTATTCAGGCCTAGTCTCTCATTAGATTCTACCAGCTGTTCTTGATAGGACTGACTCATTCTACCCAGTGGTTGGCAGCATGAGTTCTGGAGTGAGATACCGAGATTTAGATTTAAATTCTGGCTCAGTTACTTAACAGCTGTGTGACCTTAAGCAAGTTACCTAACCTCTCTGAGCCTCAGCCTCAGCTTATACATCTGTAGAACAGAGATAATAATATTCATAGGTAATTGAAAGAACCAAATTAAATAATCCATGTAAATTTCTTTGTACAATGTATAGTGTACTATGCCTGGAACATAGTAGGCATATGTTGGCCCACTATGTTCTTTAAGATTAAGTTATTATTATTGATAATAATAATATTTATTTGTTATTAAACAAATAGTGATTAAGTACTTACCTTATGCCAGGCATTGTTGCTAGGTGCTGGAAAGACAGTGGTGAGAGAAATAGGCATGACATCTGCCCTGGTAGAGCTCAGAGTCCAGGGGAGGACTCAATGCGAATTGAGTAAGCAAGAAAACAAGGTTTCACTCTGTGCTATACCCTGAGGGGAAGGGGAGAACAGAGAGAAATAGATTGGAAAGTGAGGCTAGAGCCAGATTGCGGAAGATTTTGAAGGCCAGGCTGAGGAATTCTGCATTTATCCTGTAAGTAATAGGAAACCATGTAGGGTTTAGCCCCATCACATTCTTTCAAGTGACAGAGAGAGACTGATGGATTGTTTTTGAATACTGAGGTGGCTAGGTGAGAGGTGGGAGGGCTAGAGGCAGGGAGACCAGGCAGTTACTAAAAGGCCCTCTGTCTGCCCCTGCTCAGGTATGGGCCGCTCCAGGATTCCTTCTGCTCGCAGAGGGAGGTGGGCCTGCCTGCAGTGGGACAGGGAGGACAGACAGGTGCAGAGTCGGGCAATGAATCTACAGAAGCACACCATTCCCCTTACATCAGGCAGTCTTTGAGCCTCTGGAGCTTCCAAAGCAGGCCTGAGGGGTGGACAGCTGGTGGACCCCAGCTCTAGCCAGAAGCCCTGATAGATGAGGGCAGGGCCAGTGGCGAGAAGCACTAGTCTGGTCACGCTCTGGGCTTGGCATGCACCGCAGACTGGTTTCCAAATGGTTAGTTAAACACATTGCCCCTTAATTTTTAAACCTATGCATATCTTGAAGTTAAATCAATCCATATGCTTACCATTCATCATATAAACCATCACTATTGCCCCCTTGGGCCAGCCCCATGGCCCATCTAGCCTGGTAAATTGTCTCTGGCCTGGGCTCTCAGGGACACGTGGTAGAAGGATGATCGCCCTCATGCCAGTCTTAGAAGGCTAAGTTGATGCAGAAAATATGCCTGGTATCTAAGGAACCCGCTGGGAATTTATCATCCAGGAATGTACCAAAAACTACTTTGAAATTATTTTTATTTTTAATCTGTAGTTTGGTGTTCAAAGAGGAACTGATAGCTTCTTGAATTTTGGTGACTTTGTCATTTAGAGTCAGGACTAACAGATGGAGAGAAATGTGGATTGATGGAGTATGAGAAAGAAACTTTCTTAATTCACTAAGATTTCCTCTCAACTCTCTCAAGGATCCTCTGTGTAACCAGAAAGATGGTTTCCTCACCTCCTGGATTAAGCTAGTTTTCTCAAATATTAGAGAGTTTGGAAATTCTAATTCAGGAGGTCTGAGGAGTGACCCAGGGATTTACTTTTTAGCAAGTACCCCAGGGGATTCTAATGCAGGTAGTTCAAGGGCAGTAGTTCCCTCTTCAAGCTTTTTGGCAGGGCTTCCATTTCTTACAGCTCAGTTATGATTTCTGAGAGGCAACAAAAGAGGCAGAAGCTCCTGACACATTTGGAAGGACCCTGATAACCTGGATCCCATGTATTCCAGCCACATCCTGCTAGAGCCAGAATGGAAGGTCTTGCCCATGGCTCTGAAGAATGGCCTGACTTCATCAGTGGCCATTTTCATGCACAGAACAGTGCCTGACATATGATCAGTTGTCCAAACTGTAACCTGCAGGGCGAGTGAGTGAGTGTGGGCGAACAGCTCAAAGCTCTGCCCAGACTGCAGCCAGAGGCCATGAAAACTGGGTGTGTGTTAAATGCTGCAAGTCTGCCAGTTGGGGAGCCCTGTGCAGGGTAGAGGCTCTTTCCTTTGGGTTCCTGGGATGGGGGAGGAGGAAATAAACCTCAGTTTTTCAGTTCCTGGGATATACAGAGGGGAGATTCTAGTTCCTCAGAGTTCTCAGGAGTAGGAAGCATTTTCAGGAGAGCTGAAATTCTCCTTGATGATCTATGATATCTCACTCAAGGTTCTGCTATGAAAAGTCTCCAGCTGTTTGTGTTGCTGACTTGCCTCGGGGCCAAGCCAGGGATATGTGCCTAATATTGGCAGCTCTCAAAGACTTGAGTGGAAGCAATAACCTGCATTAGTTGGGCAAAATATCCTTTGCTGAAGCAAATATCATTTTGTCCTCTAAAATGATCCAGTTTATAATACCCAGGCAGCCCGAGGTCCCTGGCAGAGGCCCCACCCACCACTTGTGTGGCTTAGTGGGCCAGCTAGTCTGAAACATCCTCTACCTTGGAGTTCCTTTGATTTAACAAATCAGGAAAGATTTTCCCCACACCAGGGATTAAGTATTTTCTGCAAAGACTCTAAAGTTGGCAGTGTACCCCCGGGACAACTTACTCTAATTTATGCATGTATATAACACATATGCAGATACTTGACATCTTGCTCCTAAGAGCAGCCTGCTCCAAGCCTGGTCATATCACTGGTTTGTTCGAACTCCTCTAGGAACTAATTCTGTTCCCCTAGAGAAATTCCAAAGTTGGGAAGGAAGTCTGTCCTGGGCAGCTGGATAGGATTTCGTGGGGACATACTTGGAGATGCCATGCAAACTTACCATCAGCAGCTGGTTCCAGCAAGTGTTATTACTCTATTTTATAATGAGGAATACTGAGGTTCAGAGGAGCTCCTTACCCTGCATTTCTCAGAACACAATAGAACAAGGAACTAAAACCAGAATCTCAGAGTTTGAATTTTGGACTTTTGAGTATCTCTCCCCTGGAGGTCATATAACTTAATGGTTAAGGGCATGGACCTTGGGGTCAGTCTACCTAAATTCAGATCACAGATTTGCTGTTTCTTAAATGGGTGACCTTGGGCAAATTATAATCTTCCTTATCTGTAAAACAGGTTGTTGTGAGGATTTGTTGTGAACCATTTGTTGGAAGCACTTAGAGTATTGCCCAGTACATAGTACATACTCAGTAGACAGTACTTTTTTGTTTTGTTGTTGTTGTTGTTGTTTTTCACTGGAGTCTCTGCTGAAGAAGCATTGCTCCTAGAAATCCTGACCAGCCTAGTCCTGAAAATGCCACCACCTCATTCCTTCCAAGGTGAGCTATCTGAGGTCACCTCCATGCTAATAGGACCTCTTCTTGTCTCCACCTCAGGGGAGTTTTTGCACACCATTTATTATCATATAATATAATGCAATATAATATCATACATAACATAATATGATGGGTAGGTTAACTTGGAAACCCTGAGGCGGCCCGTGGATGGATGGATAGATGAATAGATACATTTGTACTAAGTATACATACATTATATCATTCTATTGATTTGTAAAAAGTTCCCGGTCTGCCTGGCTGTAATGAGATTTTTGAACTTTGCGTGGCGATCAATGAGAGGAATATTATTGGCCTGGAGAATTGATATACCTGCTCTCAGTGGCTTGTTCTGCTCCCAGGCTGCCCCGGCCCCCCAGGTGTACGATTCCAGCAGACACTTAACCTTTTTTACAGTGTCATCAGGCTAAAAGGAATCTAATAGTGACACAGGACTTGTGCTCAGCACTCTGCCACTATTGCTTTCCTGTCACAAATAATTTATAGCCTTCTATTTCCATCCCTGAGCCTGCACCCCAGCCCTGCCTCCCGCTTTCCCCCAGCTCCCAGGAATCGATAAACTCACATAGCCACAGTGGGACTTCAGGGTGCCAGGAGACAGACCGACAGACAAAGAGAGGGGAGATGGAGAGAGGGACAGAGAAAGACAGAGAGGGGAGAGAGAGACAGAGAATGACACATGGAGGAAGGAATGAGAGAAGGAGGAAGAAGGGGAGAGCAGGACTAGAGAGGAGTAAGGGGCCCTAGTGCTTTCCTAGAAGGTTGAGAGCTTCTCTTTCTTCACGAGTCTAACAAACTGTTAATGGAAGACGCATGCGGGGCTTTTATTCTAACTCACAGAGCCCACGAGACTGTTTAGATCTCCAAGTTATCGGGAAGTGAAGGCCTCCTGGGGATTTAACCAACAAGGGAGTGACCTCACCACCTGCCTCATCATCCTTTCCTCCAAAGCCCTCCCACACACCCTGAAGTCTTTGGGGTCCTCTGTGGATCCTTTCTAGTGCCCAATCCAGGACTTTGTCTAGCTCCCAGTGTGTCTTCCCGAGAGTCTGATGCAACTTCTTTTTGGGTCAGACTGTGACCCCTGCTGCTGCTGCTGCTGCTGCGGCTGCTTGTCTTCTCGGAGCTCGTGCCAGGGTCTCGGTAGCACCTGCACTGACCAGGCTGGGGCATACTGGGCGGGGAGGCCTCTTGCCTGCACCTGGCTCTAACTTGAAAGCAGCTAGGCCTAGGTGTCACCCCTCGGAATAATAATACTAGGGAGTCATCATTATTATTATTGAGCCAACCATCATACTAATCACTTTACATGGATTGTCCTATTTAATCCCCCCTCACTGTCCTGTGAAGTGCATGGTAGTATTCTCTTGTTTCACAGATGAGGGAATAAGAGACTGCCAAGGGCTTCCCAGGTAATAAGTAACAAAGCTGGGAATCAGACTGAGGCAAGCTGAGCCCAGAGCCCACACCGTTCTTCCCGTTGCTGTACTTACTTCCTTGTGAGTGTTAGAGACTCTAAGTGCCTGGAAGGCCCCATGGCCAAAGTCCCGGAGGTCCTCAGGAAAGGGTGAGCTCTCATCTGAGATGGTGGAGGAGGAAGTGCATCCTGTGAAGGAATGAGTGCTGGAAACAGAAGTGGGGAGTGGGCACCCTGGCGAGGCAATCTCTCCGTGGAAATGGGAAATTACACCTCCCAGCTCCGAGTAGAGCTGTGCCCTTCAGGGTCCCACCCACACCCTGCAAGGACCCAAATCTGGGGACTTGAGCATCTAGGCCAAACATACCTAAGGCCATGGGGGACACAGGCATGTCTGTCTGTCCCCTGTGAGGCCAAGAATGAAAAAGAACTGGAGAAGGAGGAGGGGGAGCATGAGGAAATAGTATCAGGCAGTCATCCTAAACAGCTGCTTAGCATCATCCTTTAACCCCTGGTAAGAGTCCCATGAGTTGCTGGGTCATTGTATGAGATGCAAGAGAGCTGCGGATGACCATCAGGTTACCACAATCCCAGTTTTTAAATTTCCTGAGATCAGCTGTGGGGCCTGGCAAGTGCCCACTGCCTGGGGTCATGGATGGACACCAAGAGCCTTAGTGACTTGCAGCAGGCACCCTGCCCAGCTCCTCCCCCCCCACACCACCAAGCTGCTGTCAGGGAGTAGTGATTTTCCATCACTCGCTGCCTCAGCTAAATCTACACCAGTGCCCCTAGGGTCAGAGGCTCTGGGTAACAAAGACAGAAACCCCTCCAGCCCGTCCAGTTATCTGTCTCACCTAGCCCTAGCCCTACAGTTCCCTTAGTCCATAACCCATCCGCCCTCAAGCCAGAGTCACCCACAGGCCCAGTGAGACCTTAGAAGTTTTTGCTGCAGTGAATTAGGAGCAGCTTCTCTGAGCTGCTCCTCATCTTTCTAGACTTTTCTTGTAGACAAGTCTACACTGTCCTCAGCTATTGTCTTTTCCATGTGACAGTGCTCCAAATCTTCCCCCTAACTTTTGAGAGATGACCTTACCTTCTGCTTTGCTGAGAGATAAAAGTTGTATAAGCTCCTTTTCAAAGCTTTTGGCCACCTGAAAAATATGGCATCTCGGGCTAAGACCTCCCCTCTACCCTCCAGACCATTCTTCTTCTGTCTTGCTGTCTTACCCACGGTCCCTCAGGCGACTTTCCTGGTCTTTCCTTCTTCACTGGTTCTTCCTCCTCAGCCTACAAATTCATCTGGGTCTTTCTTGCCCTAGAAAGCCTTCCCTCCACGCAGCTGACAGTTCCATTCTCCAACTTCCACACTTTCTCTCCTTTCCTGTTCTACAAACTTCTGAAGGCAATAGTCTAAGCCTACTCTCACTGCACCCTGCTCTCTTTCCTCCCTGTTCACTCCCCAACCTCATCCCGTCTGGCTCCTACTGCAGTCACTTCGCTGAGACTGCTTTCCCCAGTGTCACCGAAGGCCATCCAAATCCCAAATTTGTGCCTCTTCTTGTTCCCAATTTCCTTCAGTCTTCATTTCACTGTTGGCACCATGGGTTATGTTTCTCTTGAATATTCTTGTCCATTGACTTAGGTGAAAACACCCAATCCTGGTTCTGCCATTTCCTGCATGGCCAAGTCTCTGACTCCTCTGCAAGGTCAGGTTCATGTCCCCCAGTGTCCACTCCTTAGGTCTCTCATCCCTTCCAACACTGCTTTCCTTGACGGTCCCCTGAATCCACGTCTGCTGTGCCAGCTGATGCATGGGCACGTCCACCTGGACACTCCCTGGCCATCTCAAATGCGGCATGTCCAGGACCAATGCTGCCACTTCCCCCCAAAACCAGCCACCTCCCTGCAGGCATATTCCCAACAGTGAGACACACCACCCAGCTTCCAGTTACACAAAACTGGAGTTTTAGAGCCATGGTTGACCCTAGCTAGTCAGCAAATCCTGGCCTTTAGCCCTTTCCTGAGACCAGCTCCACGTTGCCTCATGCCCATGAGTTGCTTTACTAGGATCAGTGTGCACGTGTCCTCTCTAGTTTAGACATTCCTCATGGCTTGAGACCCTGTAAACCTGGTTCTGACAAGTTGGGAGAAGGATGATAAAATAACAAAAAACAGAATTTGGAGACTGAATTCTGACTTTGCCCCAATGGGTGGTATGATCTTAAGTGTGGTACTTAACTTCCATTAGCTTTAGTTTGCAATCTGCAAAATGAGGATAATAGTATTACTGAAGTTGTGAGAATGAACAGCAGTACATATAAGCAGCGTGAGTGGTGTCTAACATCGGCACAGAGTAGATGTTCAGTAAGTGGACAGTAGCGATTATCATCATCACATCTGAGCCTGCAGCTTCTTTCCTTCTACTCCCTCACATGCCTCCGCTGTGGCTGCCTGGCTGGTCTAGGCACTAACCCCTGTGACATGTGCTCTCTGGGCTTCCTGGCTGTGCTTCCACCCTCCTCTGGCACCTGCGTGTAATGCCCTCCCCTGCGTTTCTTTGTCCACCTTGGGACCATGCTATTTTTTACTGGGGAAAGAGACCCCGGGGATCCTGTAGTGCAGCCCCTTTATTTTACAGCTGAAGAAGCTGAGGCCCAGAAAAGATGAGGGGTGAGCCCAAGGCTATGTGGCCTCTTAATGACAGAGCCAGAACCGGGACTTAGGGCCCCTGCTGTGTGGCCCAGTGCCTCTGACATCAGCCCCTCTCTGCTTTAAAGATCAACATCAAGTTCCACCCCTCAGCGACTTCTTCCCAGTCCCCCTGCCTGCAAGGGGGATGTCTCCTCCCTGCATCCTTTTGGCACTAACCACCTGATCCCCCCCGGGTGACTTGGCTTTCTCTGGGTATAAGTGTTCACTGCCCTAGGAGGTAGCAGCTGTGTCCCTGTTGCCGCAGGTGCTCAATGAACATTGGCTAGAGCCAAGTGGGTTGTGGCTTGTGGCTACCTGGCTGGCTGAGGTGAATATGATTCACACACCCCTCTGTGGGAGGAGCAGCATTGTCAGAAAAGTTGCTTCTGAAGGCCTCTCATTTGGACAGTGGGTGGAGGGGAGCTTCCCTTAGTCCTGGCCTCAGTGTTGGTCTTTTGTGTCACTGAGCCCCCAGCTTTTCAGGTCATAGAAAAGCAGACTTATCTCAGCCCTGGAATGTTTGATTTGGTCCCCTCCTCCCAGGGCATACAGGGAGAGCCCCAGACTTTTCAATTAGGCTGGCAAAGATGCTGTGATCCAAGTAAGACCCTCAGAAAAGGAGGCCCTAAGCCAGCCAGCTGGATGGGGACGGGCCTGTGACTTGTCTGAGGGCAGTAAATGGGCTGAAGAAGAGGTTATTCAGGGCCTGACATCTGGCAAAGGGACCTTGTGCTATGTTGGCATCCTGGGGACAAAAGGGTTACCTGTGACCCAGCCCTGGCTACTTCCCATTAGTTCAGGATATAGGGAAATCTCACCCACCCCACCCCCGGACTCTGGAGGACTGTGACACAGCCCCAGTAGGAAAGCCAGCTCCAAAATGATCTCAAACCCAGGAAGTCTTGGTACCTGGAGGAGATGCCTGCGTGGTTGAGGAGGGAAGGTGGACAACAAGCCACCAGGGCAGTCCCCAGGCCCAGAAAGAGAGAGCATGCTAGGCTCCACTGGCTCTGCTGCCCCGATCCTCACTACCAAAAATCTCGCTGAGGTTTGGATGAATTCTCACAGCAGGAAGGAACACAGACTTCCTCCACCCAGGGCTGTGCTGGGTTGGATCGGCAGAGCCAACAGGAGTCTGCGAGGGCAGGGGTTCGGGGAGCAGATGGACGAGGAAAGAGGCTAGGAGCCTGGGAGAGAGACAGCTCCTCCACGGCGGCCGGGCTGGCATTAGCCGGGCAGGAGCGGCGCGTGACGTGTGATGCTGTTGTGATGCTGTTGCAGAATCATCCGGACCAAAGTTCAGCAGCCTTTCCACCCAACGCCGGATGGGGCTGGGACAGGAGTGACTGCCCCCGGCCACACCATCGGTAAGAGGGCTCAGGGCAGGTGGGAGGAAGTGGGTCCCACCTAGGGAAAGCCAGGAAACATAACTTCACCCCTGGGACCTGCCCACCCTAAAGGGGTCCGAGGCCCACCCAGTTTCCTAGTCCCTTTTTCCCTGAGCTCCTGTCAGCTCAGCGTGTCCCTGAGGGAGACTAGTTCAATAGGCTTTTTGTCTGCCTCCCACCCATGTCACCTCACCTCTGCACTGCGATAGTCAACCTCTCCCCATTCCTCCCTCCCTCTCCCTCTCCTCCCCTTCCTTCTGTCTCCCCATCCCTCTCCCAATCCATGTTTCCTTTAGCATTTCTTCTTTTTTTTTTTGAGACAGTGTCTCACTTTGCCCAGGCTAGAATGAGTGCCATGGCATCAGCCTAGCTCACAGCAACCTCAAACTCCTGGGTTCAAGTGATCCTACTGCCTCAGCCTCCTGAGTAGCTGGGACTACAGGCATGCGCCACCATGCCCGGCTAGTTTTTTCTATATATATATTAGTTGGCCAATTAATTTCTTTCTATTTATAGTAGAGACGGGGTCTCACTCTTGCTCAGGCTGGTTTCGAACTCCTGACCTTGAGCAATCCGCCCGCCTCGGCCTCCCAGAGTGCTAGCATTACAGGCGTGAGCCACCGCGCCCGGCCAGCATTTCTTCTTTTTCTTCTCCTTCCTTCTTCCTCCTTCTCCATCATCCTTTGTTTTATCTGATTCCGTCTCCTCTGTGCACCCTCTTTCTTTCACATCAACTTTCTTACTCCATCTTTGTTTATTTTTTAAAATTGTCTTTTCTCTCTCCCCTCCTGTCCTCCTCTTCCTCTCTCTGCCTTTCCTTTTCTCTCCTCTCCTTATGTGCAGCTCTAGGTCCGTTCCTCTGTCTCCCCCCTCCTTCCTCATGGCCTCTTCTCTCTCTGGCCTGTCACTCTTGATCTCTCTGTCTGTCTCATCCACTCTGTCGTTCTCTGCCCCTCTCTATAGTCCTTATTTATTGACCCATGCACAGGAACTCTGGTAGACATGGGCCTGACCTACAGGAGCATCTGCTGACACCCGCCCTGTGCCCCCAACACACACAGGCTGTCTTCCCTTTGGCTCATGGAAAACTTGGTGCTGCTTTAGCCATACAGGAGGCCTGGGGGATGAGGGGCTGGGATGCAGTTACATTTTTCCTGCTGCCCCTCTTGGCAGCTGTCCCCTTCTCTCTTGACCAGCAAGAAGTAGAAATGACTGGTCCCAGCCCTCCTGGAGTTGGCAGGAGTTGTTGTTTACTAGGCCTGCGTTACAGCGTGTGCTGGGAGGGAGGGTTGGGCCAGGCTGTACCTGAGTTGATCACCGTGGAGTGAATGAGTTCACTAGTCTGTGTCCTAAGGGGAAAATTAGGAACTTCTCAAGTTATTTCAAGACAAGAAGCAACTGGGAGAGAGAACTGCACACTCCTGCGGAACATCAGGACCAGCCTTGTGTCTCCTGGAGAATCAGAGGCAGATCTTAGAAAGTCACGGACTCTAAATCAGGATTGGCAAGGACTCAGCCCAGGAGACCAAGGAACAATGAGCTAGGGTTTGATTAGCAGGATTTGCGCAGCCCTGGAGCCTGGTTGAGCTGTGCAAGGAGGCATCCAGGAGCTGTGCTCTCCAGAGGACCACCGGGCTGCTTTCTCGAGAGAGTCACCTCTGGTGTTTCCTGGGCCTGCACTCCCTCTGTCTACAGGGGAGTGAGCTTAAGGGCCCTGGTGAAACCCACAGGTCTGCAGACAAGGCCTAGAGTTGACTGGCCACCACTCACCCCAGGGCTGCACAGGAGCGAACAATAGCCTGAACTGTATGGGGCAACATGTTTCCCCCTTAAGCGTCAGAGGAAGAAGGGCAGTGTGGGCTCCTCATCCCTCCTGTGTCCTCTTCTTCTCTCTGCCCCCAGCCTTGGGGCTTTGGCCTGTGATCACAAGTGCTATCCTGACGGCATTTCCTCCTTACTCTCGCCCAGTTCCCAGCACGGCCTCCCCTCCTGTCTCCAGCGCCTCCAATGACCCAGTGGGGTCCTACTCCATCAATGGGATCCTGGGGATTCCTCGCTCCAATGGCGAGAAGAGGAAACGTGATGAAGGTAGGGAGGAGGGAGAGGTTTGGCCTCCTCTTTGCATGCTTTGTCCTTGGACCCAGAGCTCCGGTTTCGGCCTGGCCTTGCAGCTGCTCTGCCGTGAGATCAGTTTTAGTGGCAAAGCCCAGGTCCCCCCACTGCCCTGCTGGCTCCTGGAGAGAGGGAGGAAGGCTGCTGGTGGGGCCATCGGCTTCACCATCTGCTCAGCCACCCGCTGCCTCGCCTTCCCTGGGACTCACCCCATCTCCCTGTGGGATGCTGGGAGGAGAAGCATGGGCCGCTTACCTTGGGAAGCTTTTGGAGCCTGGAGACAGCTGGTCTCTGATCTGAGGATGAAAGGCCAACCTACCTCGTCCTCACCTGATCCCAGCCCATCAGGAGGTGGGGGAACGATGTCACGTTCAACAAACCCTTGTGTCCTTTCTCTGTAGCACATGGACACTGCTTCCTGGGGCCTCTCTCTGTTCTTCTCTGAGAGTGCAGATGCCCTTCGGGCTCCCCTGGTCCCCTCCCTGCTCCCCGGAACTCCTTGAGGTGCAGCCAGGCTGTCGGGCAGGGAGCTGAGAGAATGGGAAATAAAGAGGAGGAGGAGGAGAGAAGAAAGGAAATAAGGGGAGAGGGTGGTAGGGATGAGCTTGGAACAGGTGGTTTTCAGATATTGTGACATTGGGGTTCCCTTGGTGACCACCTGGTTCTCTTCTGCATGAGGCCAGGGCACAGGGCTGGCAGACTCAGAGTAGCAGACACCAGTGTCGCAGGCCTGCTTCCCTCCTCGATTCTCTCGTGGTCCCTGCTGGGGAAATAGTGGTCTCCTGGCCCTAGGAGGGTGTAGGACTTTAAAGGTATCTCCCATGAAATAGAATCCTCAAACAGCGAGCACGAGGGCGCCCACACATGCCCTTAGCCGGGTCAGTCCATATTTATGCCTGTTGTCACTGCATCTTGGCCAGTCAGCATCTCCTTTTTCTCTCAAAAATGTCCTGTTTGGACAATAAATTATACGGCCATCCCAAGCATAGACAATCCCTTGGTGGGGGAAGCTTAGTGGAGTAAGAACAGAGAAAAGGGACACAGCTGAGCGTCCCCAGACCCAGGCAGAGGGAAGAGAGTGTGAGAGCCCCAGCCTCCAGCGGAGGGGCCGGAGTGGAGGAGAGGCCTAGGCCTGGCAAGACAGTGATGACCTGGTGCTGGCCTCCTTCCAGGAGCCCTAATGGCCTCGTTTCACAGGGAAACAGCTTGTCTGGCTCTATTTCTCCTTCTTCCAAAATATCCAAACCCATTTGGCTGCCACGGCCTTTGCCACTCACTAAATTTCATTGTGGTTGTTTTGGCGGCAGCCCCTGATGGGCAGGGGGAGGCTGCAGGAAAGGCCCTGAGTCCCAGGTCTCCCTGGGGCTTCCCACACGCAGGCTTCAGCCAAGCTCCCTGGCACCCTGCGTGCTTTGGTAGAATCTTCTCCAAACCCGGAAGGTTTCTTCTTTAACCAGCAGCACCTGTGCTTTTTAGAATGTGCGCTGTCCGGGGAGCTGAGGGAGGCCACAGGTCCCCCTCTGTGCTCTCCCCTGTCAGTCAGAGGTTGTGGCTGAGCATGCCTTCTGATGCCCGGGCTCCTGTGGGGCATGGAGGGGGGCCCGGGGCAGGGAGGCACTGGCACCAGGCTGTGGCCACCCAGGGCTGGGCCTGGCTGGCCCAGAACAGAGAGCTCTCCTCTCTGAGCAGTTGATCACATTCATTGTTCCAAGTCAATTCGGTTCAGTGAACCTTTCCTGCACAGCAGTTGCAAGAAAAGCTTGGTGCTACAGGATCCCAAAGCAGAACAAGATATGATTCTTGTCCTTAAGGAGCTTACATTTTAGTGGGGCGTGTAGAACACATGAGCCCAGAGAGCAGAAAGGCCCTCAGCCGTTGTGCTGTGATGGAGGTCTGGGCTGCAGGCCACCCAGGGCGAGGGAGGACACCCCAGGAAGGGCTGCTCTTTGAGGAGGGGCTTGAGGGATGAATGAGGAGAATGTTCAAAGACAATGGTAGCCTGAAATTCTATCTGATAGCCTGAGCCTTGTGACCAGAAGGCCTTTGGCCAGCAGCTGCAGGGCAGCTTTGGCAGGGAAGTGTTAGGAGGTGAGACTCACAGGACAGAGGCCAGGACTGGACCATATAGGAGTCTGGACTCCATCCCCCCCAAGATAGGAGCAGCCACTGAAGGTGTCTGAGCAGGAAGGGCAGGAGCAGGGCTGGGTTTGGGAAGCTCATGCTCCAGCAGTGACAGTGATGGCTGCAGGGCCGCATTGCAGGAAGCAGTTGAAGTCTTCACGGTGAGGGATAAGGAGCCTCTGAGTGTCCTCTGAAACATTTGTCTGTTTGCCTAGTCAGGTAGCAGGAAAGATCAGAGGCCCTGCCCTTTTTGGGGGGTTCTCTCGTGCTGACTCCCCCTCCTCTTGACCAGCCCAGGCCTTTCCCTGGTGGAGGCCGAGCCTATGAGGGAGACTAGTTCTCCCAGCCCCCTCCCCAGTATGCTGCATCTGACCCAGATGGGAAGGGAGGGGAGGGGAGGGGAGGGGAGGGGAGGGGAGGGGAGGGGAGGGGAGGGGAGGGGAGAGGAGAGGAGAGGAGAGGAGAGGAGAGGAGAGGAGAGGAGAGGAGAGGAGAGGAGAGGAGAGGAGAGGAGAGGAGAGGAGAGGAGAGGAGAGGAGAGGAGAGGAGAGAGCAAAGGTGGATCTGTTGCTGCTCCTCCTTCCCATCCCCCACTGGATGCCACCAAGCAGCCAGGCCCAGTTTGCATTAGGGAGCAGCTCAGATGATTAAGAATAGGGGAGATAATTATGTGTCAAGATGATGTAGCCCAACTCTGCAGTCAGGCCAAGGTAGCAAAGCAGCTGGCAGGCCAGTCACAGAAGGCAGCTTCGGGCAGGGGCCGTGCAGACACCCAGGTGTGTCCTTCAGCTATTGGGCCAAGACTGCAGGCAAAAGAGAAAACTGACTTGGGGGACTGAGAGGTGTTGGGATGGGACCAAGGATAAATGGCAGGACTAGACCTTAAAGGGAGTGGAAGGGCACATCTCTCTCCAGGAGGACCCTTGATGCCCCTGCCAGACTGGCCCTTCTCTGGCCCCAAGCACTGTGGCACCTCCCTAGAAGTGTCATACCCCGAGGGCAAGTAGTGAGCCTCTCTGCCCTCCAGGAAGCTGCTCCTGCTCCTGTCTCTGGGTACAGTGTGGCCTATTCTTCAGCTCTAACAATGTCACGGTGGTGGGCATTAGCGAGGACAATCGCTGCAGTGTGTGCTGGCATTATTGGAGACAATCTCAGCAGTAGTTATTGGTGTTCACAGTGATAATACCCAGAACATTATTGGCATTGGCACTTGGAATATGGACGGCATTATTAGTAGCCACAGCAATCATATCTGTGGGGATATTCATAAAGGGCCAGTCAGCTGTGGCTCTGGGGGAAAAGTGGCAGTGACCGTGAGCCTGTTTAAGACTCCTTCCCATGCCATGGCCTTTGGGAGTGTGGAAAAACCCAGACTTCCCTCTGACAAAAGTGCTGGTCAAGAAGCTTTGACCTTCCTCCCAAGAGTCCAGGAGCCCCCAGAATGAGACAGGCAGACAGGCCAGTTAGATAAGGAAGTTATGTTCTGAAGCACCCAGAAGACAGGCTGTCCATCAGTCTGAGCAGGTATAGTCCCCATTTAGTACCCTGCTAACTTCTTCTTCTTAGCTGCAGTTATGGGTGGCCATATTAGGGCTAAATTCCCTAGGCCCTTTGAAGGGACACTGATTCCCTATACGTGTGTGCCCTGGCTCATGTGGTTGGAGGACAGAGATGTCTGTATTGCCCTATCTACAGTAAGGCTGAAAACCAGTGTCCTTTGCCTTCACCCAGTTACTTCTGGGCCCGAAGCATCACTGTCCAAGCATTGCTAAAGCATAGAACAGTTACATAACTTGTCCACAAATCCAAATGAAGTCATACGGTGAGCGTGGTGATCTGTGTGAAGGAGGTATGTTGGTATCATCCTTTGAGGTGTGGAATTGCATGGGGCTGTGGTTTTGCATTCCATTAATTAGGTACACAATGGATTGTGCAGTTGAGTGGTGCCAAGCTGGTGCAGTTGTGCGTTTGCAGGCAGGGCAGGTTGCGTGGCTGCAAACGGCCGAGTCCTATCACTGCCTTTAATAGCTCCCTTCTGCTTTGGATGAAGCCGTAACTGGAAGAAACAGTTTATTTCTTTAGTTAGTTTCCTTCCTAGAAGTCCCCATGAGTGTTGCTCAGGTTAGACTTGGAGCAAATGAGGGGATTAAGCTGTGAAAGTGAGCAGCCCCTGCTCTTGTCTAGGAGCCTGGCTTGAGGCAAGGCAAGACTGCAGAGACCTCCGCCAGGAAGGAGGGTGTGGGATTGGGGCCAATGTGCAGTCCCTGGAGCTGGGCATGGATGGGCAGTGTGGCTCCAGAGCGACAAGTATGGGCTCTGGAGTGAGGCACAGACTCCGAGTGCCACTCATTAGCTGGGCAAATTACTTAACCTTCAGCAGCTCAGTTTTCTCCTCTGTAAACTGGAGATGCTTTCAGCACTTAATTCACGGGATCTATGGGGAGGACTGTGAGACCACAGGCATAGAGTGTTTAGCCTACATCATCTTGGAGGATGGGGCGTTGTGTATCTGGGAAAGAAAGCCTAATGGCAGGTTTATGTTTCAAGGGGAAATGAAGTTGTATAAGAAAGAAATTTATCTGGGCACAGACTCCCTAACTTTGGTGCAGCTCCTTGTAACTAGGGCAGCCTTTAGCTGCTGCTGGGAAAAGCTAATCTGGATGGGACCAGCGCAGTGGAGGAAAGATGTTGGCCTCACATGTGTGATTGGGAGAACGTTCGTCCATTTCTACCTGTTCACTTGCTCTGTGCTTACCTGCTGGGCCACATGTCATCTTTTAACCACCATAGGCATTTTAGAGTAATATAAATCAAGACCCCCTTCTTTTTCTAACATGGGAGAATCTCTCCCTCTAGCTATCTATGTACATTTCTGCTCCCACGTGCAAGTTTATTTGTTTACTTTGGAAAATGTATGTTTGTTTTACGGACCCATATGTAATTTTTTATGTGACTAATGCAAGTGTGAGTATGTGTTCCACCACTGAGATCTTTGGGTGTAAGATCTTTGGATGTGGAATGTCATGTGTTGGGAAGGCGTGCAGTTTTCTAAGTAGTAGACATGCTTAGAGAGAGTGCCAGGGGTGACTGTCTGCTTATCCACGAGCACCAGGGAGAGCTCTGAGCTAGGCCTGAGTGTGTCGAGCATCCACAGTCCTGGGCGCAGGAGGACTGTAGGGTTCGGCCCAAAGGGCTCCATAGGCATCACCCTACATTCTGCTGGCAAATGGAGGGGCTGTCCTGAGCCTGCCTCCAGGGGTGGCCTAGGACCCAAGGCTAGACTGAGGCGGGAACCCTCACACCCTCAGGCTGTGTGGGAGTTGCCACTCAGAACCCTATAGCCTTTGAAGAGGAGCCTGGTCTCCCAATCTTGGGGTCCTGCCCCCAATCTTCTACTCACCTGTCTTTCAGGATCTCTCAGTGTTTGTCTGTCTCTTATTTGCTCTAGTTGAGGTATACACTGATCCTGTCCACATTAGAGGAGGTGGAGGTTTGCATCTGGTCTGGACTTTAAGAGGTATGAGGGCCAGAGGGAACATGGCATGGGGGTCAAGGGAAATAGCTTGGGGGTGGCGGTTACAGAACGTTCAGAGAGTGGGTTCCTAAAGGCCAGAGAGTGGGAAAGGAGGAGGTGGCTCAGGCTTGCACTGGAAAACCAAGAGGCTAATAGAGTCTCATAGCCTGGATCACTTCCGCCATGGGCTGCTGAGGGGGCTTGGGGGCTGAGGCCCCAGGGGCTGGAGGGTCAGGCACTCAGTGGATGGGGGGCACTCTTTCCAGCCCTTGGAAAAACAAAGAGCAGATCGGGTAGTAAAACAAAAGCAAAGGAGACCTGGAAGCACCTGACAGCCCTAATTCATCACGGCCCAAGTTTTTTCCTGTGTTCCCATTATATTTGTTTGTAAAAGTGGAAATCAATTTTGAAGGTAATTTTCTGGAAAGA
Organism: Microcebus murinus; assembly: GCF_040939455.1. Taxonomy (NCBI): domain Eukaryota; kingdom Metazoa; phylum Chordata; class Mammalia; order Primates; family Cheirogaleidae; genus Microcebus; species Microcebus murinus. The sequence continues at coordinate 25,612,742 of NC_134117.1, read as the reverse complement.
ATGGAAGGGAGGTGGGAGGGCCGGATAAGGCAGAGATGGTAAAAGGAAAAATTTAGGCCAGGCACAGCCCAGGGGCAGCTCTTGGCAAGGTGAAAGAAAATTGCATATTCAATCTCCATCCATGAATCTCCCTCACTGCTGCCCGCCTCCTGCTTGAAAACAATGAAGGCTTTTTCCCAACGCCCGGGCAGGGCCTCGGTATCAGCCTCACTTTAACTTCAGGGTCATTAATTCCCTGATTATTGAAGGAGAAGAGAGGGTTGCAGCATCGTCAATTCCAAAGGCACCCCCCATGGGATCAGGCACGGCTGGGGTGGGGTTGGGGGCAGCCTGGGCAAGGTGAGGTGTTGTTTGAGAAGAGGGTGGGGAGAGAGGAAATGGGGGAGCCAGTGGACCTGGTGGGGGGACGGAAGCCAGGAGGAGGGTGGAAGAAGGCAGTCATTACTGCATACCTCTGTTGTGTTGTTATTGCAAATTAAAAGTAGCATGTTCCACTCCACAGCTATCTTTGGGGAGGGAGGGGCACCGAGGGAGGTGGGGGATCTTATCATTGCTTCTTCAGCAGACCAGCGGTGGTGTCACCGTGTGAGGTGACATTTGAATTTACAATTCCGCTGAGAAAAGCCATTAATTCACAAATTAACATTTCTCCCTCTCCCTCTCTCTTTAACACTCTCTCCCTCTCTCACATGGATGTGCAAGCAATTGAAAAGACAAAGGAAATAGCCTTAAGGAAGAGACTTTACTGCTAGTCTGTCTGTGCTGAGATTGCTCCCCCTGCTTCCAGATAGATAAACCAATTACCTGAGCAGCTCTGCTCCTGGCTGCCCAAGATCGCCTCCTTTTGCAGGCTGCCTCGGTGGCTGGGTTACACTCGGTATAGCTCATTAATGTAAACCAGGCATGCTCTGGTCACCAAGCTCTCTTCCCGGCTCTCCTTCTGGAAGGGTAGGGGGAGGAGTGCTGGGGTCAATAAAGGCAGGCAAGGAGGACAGCAGGGAAGAACGGACTGCCACTGCCCTGCTGTCCAGGTGTCTCAGAGGAGGCTGGGGCAGGGCGATTGGGAAGTTTACAGGTGAGCACAACCTGGGAGGCTTGCTCCCATCCTGGTGAGGGCTGAGCATGGCAGGTGTTCAGAGGCAGAGACTGGATTCAGAACCTGACTCTCTCATTGGCCTTTTGGTACAGATGCAGAAGCTGGTGGAACCAGAGAGGGAGCTGAGCTCTCCCTGCGTGGGAAGGGCTTTGGGAAGTTTCGCTGAGTGTGCACTATTTTAGTGGGACAGGATTCAGCCTGAAGGAGCAGGAGAGATGCTAAGGAGGGCTCAGAAGACAAGATAAGGTTATACCATATTGGATAAACACAATGAGGCTGCACCGATTCCTTAACCTAAACCCAGCACTTGGGCACAATTATGTATGTTTACCACCTAATCCTTACACACATACACACACACACATACACACCTAGCCATCCGATTCCCTTCTTAGAAAGGACCCACAGAGGAGTGTGGGCCTGGGGCTGGTGTGCTCTAGAGTTCTGAAGTAAGCAACGTCCTGGGCGGCGAGTTGCAGGGCCTCTCCCTGCTTTTGCTGTCGCCCCAGACCCTTGCTCAGTGCTATAAGGAGACATTATGTTGGAAGCCACGCCAGTCTGTGTTTCTCTAAGGAGAGGTGCTCCGTGGAGTCTTACTGGGATTATATGATTTCACACACACTATACTATCTAGCACACATCACAGGCTCTGCTCCCCGGGAGATAGGTCCTGTGAAAGTCCAGACACCAAGTCTATATGAAGGTAACCGTCTGTCTAGACAAGTGCATGGGTTTAATGGCATTTACAAAGCTCAACCTGCGTTCAGTTTCCAACTTATATTCAAAACCTGGCTAATGTCCACTCTAGTCCAAGAAAGAGCTCAGGTTCAAAGGTCAGGATTCAGTAAGACGCCAAAAAAAATACCCCACTTATGAACACACCTTCATGACTGCGATTTTATCTTCCTAGTAACCAGGGAAATTAGACTGTTCATACCTGAGGGGGGAATTTTTCTATCTCAGTTGGATCACATATTTTAACTAAACTCTCTGGATAATGCTGGCTATGAGCCTGTTGGACATTGACCATGTTGTTATCCAGAAGCAGGTGCAGGTTATGTTGATGTTTTATTAAGACCCTTACCTTGGGCCCTGTGTAGTCATGACTTGTATTTTTCTGTAGAAAGTACTGGGGTTTAGCCCTGGCTGTGGGAAGCTGACATGGGGCATGAATTTGTACATAAACCCCTGCATTTATATCAGACACAGCAGCCAAATGATTACCCGCCTTCATTTCCCAACTAGTTCATGCTATTGTGGATAAAGAGTTTGGTTGTTTGGGGAAGTTTTTTGAGATTTAGCACAAAATGCTATTTTTTTTTTCATAAAGTGCCAGAAAGTCAGAATAGATAGGTCGACCCCACCCTGCAGGAAAGAATGTGCAGATATGTTCTGGGGGTGCTGTGTGTGTCCCTCCACCACTGGAAACTGGGGTGGGTGTAGTAGAGATATACGACTTCCGCAGCAAGGCTTCAGGTCCTCCTCCCCTCTCCATGCTCGCACCCTGGTGGCTGAGCGCCCATCTTGTCAGAATACGTCTTCAACTCCTAGTCTTCCACTTGGCAACCGCCTCCCGGCCCTGCAGGTAGGCATCGTTCTCCTTCCCCCACCTGGCAAGGGCACCAGTGAGAAATCCGCTGCCTCAGCTCTGCCTTTCTCCCCCAAGCACAGCTCTGGTCGAGGGAGGGAAGAACAGGCGCTGAGGCTGCCCCGGGCCCTGGTGCTCGTGGGCTGGCTTCCCAGGCACTGAGAAGGGCAAGCAGCAGGTCTAGGGGACCCCTCCGCAAAAAGGCTTGGAGAGAATGTAGGCCAGGGAGACCCAGGACCTCTGCCTGCCGTGGCTGCCTGCCCTGGAGCCCTGGGAAGGACCCCTTCCTGCCCTGCCTTCCTCAGGGCCATGGTGGCCCTGGGACTCTCTGGGACCCTCCCTATTCTGCCCCATGGGGGTGGAAAGGCAAAGAGGGCTGGGGGAGGGCTGGGCCTGATGCAGGGGCTGGGAGATGATCATGATCACGAGCCCAGCCGGGTTGCAGCAGAGCCAGTAATTCAAACCATCCTGACCCTTCGGTGAACCCGAACCTGCTGACCTTGACAGCACTAGACAAGAGAGGCCTCACAAACCTCAACCTGCGAGGAGGCCTTGCCTTCTTTCCCTCCCTTTCTTAGAGTCCTGTGGCCCAGCCTCCAGGTGGCCCCTGATTTGGCTACCCCCATGAAATGTCAGCATCTCCTCCCTCCCCAAGGCGCCGCCTGCCTGCTTCAAAGCACCCTTTGTGCCTCTCTCCTCTGGAGACCAGCGTGTGGCATCTCCTGGGGGCCTTTCCAGGGCTGGGGTCAGGCTTTCTCCTGCAAGCAGAGTTTATGCACCTTTCCCTTCTTCTGCCCCAGGCTTCATCTTTTCCAGTGTGTGTGTATGTGTGTGTGTGTGTGTGTGTGTGTGTGTGTGTGTGTGTGTGTGAGATCTGGGTGCACACAGGGGCAGAGATAAAATGTGATCAAGACAGAGCAGACAAGGGGAGGGAAGAAAAGCCTGAGGACAGCCGCCCTGGGAACCTGCATTAAAGTCAGTGCAGTTTATGAAGTTCATGCTTTCCTCCTGGGGAGAGCTGGATTCCATCCAGCAGCCTCTCAGAGCCTGCCAGACAGCTCCTGAAGCAGAAAGTGCAAGCAGGAGAGCTAGCGAGCCAGCAACAGAGGGAGAAATGCACGGACACACGTACACACTCACACACTCCCCAGCTCACTCAGACCTCCCTGGGCCCAGGCAGCCTGGGCAGCTTGGGACAGAGCAGGGCAGACCACATGTTTGGTTGGAGTAGCTCCGAGAGCTGCCCTTCCTCCCCTCATCCCTCCCCTGCCAGCTCCATCGCCTTAGACAGGCGGCTTACTGGGCACCTGGGCAATGCGGGCACCTGGGTGGGCTGGTAGTGTGGTAAGCTGTGGGCAGTGTGGACCCCCCGGGCACTCAGCTTGTGGAAGTTGCTCTGGGTGAGGGACCCTGTGGCTGGTCTTGGGGCAGTGAGTATGAGGTCTGGGCAGTAAAAGTGACCAGAATGTGGTACCGTTGGGTCCCCAGGAGCCTGCCTTTTCTTCTGATGCTGCGGGTCCATTTTTCTCTGGCACCTTAGTCTCTAGACCAAGTGGGTACCTTACAGCCCTGAAGGTAGCTATTGGAGTCTTCTAAACAGAAACAATTAGAGACCATATTTTTCCCTGGTGATTCAAGGGAAGTAAGTGGTTGACAAGGTTGGGGTGCGAGAGCTCTCAGAGGGACCTATAAGTGAGCTGGAGTATCTGCCCTTCTTGACTCTTCTTCGTGCGTACAAGCACGTGGTTCACGTGTGCGCACTCACAGTATGTAAGAAAGATGCCACAAAGGCTTCGCTCTGGCCTGCGGGCTTGGCAACATCATGTTGCCCGCCCCGTGTCTTCTGCAGCAGGCCTCAGCTGGGGGCAGACAGTGAGAAGTCTCTCTCGCCTCTTCCTGGGAACTTCATGTCTCTATTCAGGTTATGCCAGGAGCTGGGACAGAGGAGGATGACGGAGGTCGAGTCATCCAAAGGCAGGGAATTGGGAAGGAGAGGGTAGGAGGGCAAGTGAAGGGTGGTCAGAAACTGCTGATGGCGGAGGATGCTCTGGGAAGCCTGGTGACATTGGGCACAGGAGGCGGGAACTGGCTGGGGATGGCTTTGGCCCTTTCTCCCCTGCTCTCTGCTTTCCCCTCCCCTCGCCCCTCCACACATCTTTATTGGTTCTGGTAATAGCGTTGATTTGCATGTCAGGCAAAGCCTTGCTACACACACAAAAAGAAAACCCCAGCCGTGGCGGTGTGGCAGTGTCAGCTCTCGCTGTTGTTCGACAGTGTAAAATTAAATTAATAAAGCCCCCAACACAGGAAAACATAACAGGAAATTAATGGCCTTTACTGTCGCTCTGATGCAGTCATTTGCAACCCTGCTTTCCGCACCAAAGACTTCATAAATGCAAGCAGTTTCTCTAAACAAGCATACTTAGGGCAGCCTGGTATGTAATTTTTCGCCTTGCTTGTGTCCTTTGAGCTAACAAAGCCCCCTTCCCTCCTGGCTCCAGAGATTTCTAACTGGTTCTGGCCCTGGCTGGAGCCCAGTGGGGACAGCACCAGGCAGAGGGCCTCACCCCCTCCCTGAGAGCCCAAAGAGGGCTGAGGAGGGCTGGGTCCCAGCAGACAGGCACTCAGCAGGCCATCCTACCCCACTGGCCGCTTCAGCAGGCAGCAGCCCTGCACAGCCAGCCCCCTGGGAGTGAAAGCTGATCACCCTGGGAGTTCCTCCAAGCCCACCCAAGGCCCACCCCACCCCTCCTCCTGTGGGTCTGTCTTCTCTCTCCCACTACCCCTGTGTTCCCTTCCCAATGCCTCTGGCCTTCACCTCCCTCCTCCCACTCCTACCCACTCTCCCTCCTCCCGCCTCTTCACACATCCAGGCTGGCTGTGCCTTGGCAGTGGGTGCCACACCCTTCTTTCCATAGGTTACTGGGGGCTCCTTTCTTGGGGGGGCATACAAAATAGGGGAAGTAACTGTGCTGGTACAATTCCCTGGGGTTCTAGGTTTCTTCCATGTCTCCTTCTCTATAAGGGCCTGGAAGGGTCATTCAGACTATCCTCTGTCCTCGGGCAGTTTCTAGAGAGCTAAGAGTGTCTGACTGCCTTGGTGTGTAAGTAGGAGGCACAGTGAGGAGACTTAGGCTTTCCTCTCTGGGGATCTTTGTGTTAGTGTGTGCCCACTGTGCTGGATGTACAAGAAGATCAGAAAACCAGAACTTGGCTCCCAGGAACTTACAGTCTATTGGGGAAGGCAAGGCTATCACCCCTCAGACAATTGGCCATTCATGAAGTGCTGAACCACGTGGCATGTGTTGGATAGGAATCCAGGGGCGTGGGCTACAAAGGTGAGCAGGAAACAGGACTTGAGCTGGAGCGGCTGAGCCACGGACAGGCTTTCTCCACGTGGAGGGGGGCCGGTGGCTGGGCTGAGAGTGGTGACAAGGCAGAGTTGCAGATTCTTAAGGGCTGTCTAATCTTATCTGCCACTCACCACAGAACTCTTCTCTCTAGCAGTTCTGCCTGCCAGGCCACAGCCCCTGTCCAGACACAGGGCACAGATGGACACTGCCTTCATCCTGAGCCAGGGCAGGGGAGGGAAGAGCACAAGACTTAGAGTCCAAATCTGGACATGGGGTCCATCTCCACTCCTTACTTGCTCTGGGACCTTTGGCTAATTACATAATCCCTCCGAATCTCAGTTTCTTCATCTTTGAAATAGAGGTAATGACCACACAGAGAGGTGGTTGGTGGCAAAGATCTCCATTTGACACCCTCACTCCCTCCCTTCCATTCATTCCACCTTGTTTACTGAGCACTTGGCAAACACTGGGCTGGGGGCTGGGTAGATTTCAGATTCTCACATGATGTCGTCCCTGCCCTTGAGGAAATTTCCTCATCATCCTGTTACCCATCTCTGAATTCATTCTTGAAGGTTAACGCAAACACTGAACTCCACAGACAGTCTAGCCAATGCCAAGCACAGTAGAACCATTGCCACTCTCCCATCTGGAGACTCTACATCCATAATGTAGCCTAAGATTACATTCGATTTTTTAGCAGCCGTGTCAGACTCAAGCTCATATTGAGTTCGTGGTCAACTAAAACCTCGAGATCTTTTTCACATCAATTGCTATCAAGCCAGGTCTACCCCATTCTGCACTTGTGTAATTGATTTTTTTAACCTAAACATAGGGCATTCCATTTATCCCTGTTGAATTTCATCTTGTTGGTTTGGGTTCTTAATTCTGCCTGATTAAGGACATAAGGATGTCTTCTATATCATCATCATACAAGTAGTTTTTTTAAAAAAGAAGAGTTATTTTCTTTTAAAATACAGAAAAGCCACATGACTACCAGTAGAGACCTCTCTCCTAGTTGCCATAAGTGAATGCTTTAGGTACTGTTGAGCCCAAAAGCCACCAACCATTTTGCTTTTCTTCATCTTGTCCATAAAACTAGGAAGGACATTTCTTTGTCAAATATTAACATTCACAGCATCCACAGAATTTTCTTGATAAATCAATTTTTAAAATCCAGTTTAAGTTGATGAGCAAATTGAGTGCCTGCTATGTACAAAGCATGGCAGGACTGATTTACAAAAGCAATTAGGACAAGTTTCTTGACCTCAAGAAGCTTATGATCTCTGCTGGCTTCTTAGATCACTAATAATAGGGGGGAAAAAAGCTTATAATCTAGTGGGGAGATAAACATACACATCATTATACATGCAGAAAGTGATGAATGCCATGAGCAAGGCATGAAGTGCTATGGAGGAAAAAAAAAAAAAGCAGTTGCTTCCAACCAGGGCAGCTGGGGATGTCTTCCTGGGGGGTGGTATTCGATCTGAGCATTGATATCAAGTCAATGTGCCACAGCTTATTCTGAGTGACTATGTGCAAGCCCTGGGTTATCACTATGTTCTTTTCCAGTGCCCACAAATTATATAATAATTTCTTTTAAAAGATTTCCAAAGCCCGATACTGAATTTATTAGAGTGTTATTCACACAAGTGTACCTTTCCCCCTTTTCTGCAAGGCAGGATGGCATTGGGCTTCCTCACCCTTTCCTGCCTTGGGCTGGAAACATCACCAGAATTATCAATCACAGTTTTCTGTGTAACATCGCCAGAATTATCAATCACAGTTTTAGGGTCCTATCTGGATCTGGGAAAGTTGATGATTGAGATGGCTAGGGGTGACCTGCAGGGCCCCTCCCTGACCAGGCAACAGTGCCCTCCTGCTGGTCCCATTTTGCAGATTCTTTCCTTTGGTGGAGAAGACAAAGGCAAGCTGGGGGTTGAGAGTTCTGCTTCTCTCTCTTCTCTCTTGATATTACATCCTGTTCCCAAGAACTGAGCTTAAACCTGCCTTCCTTTTTGTTCTTTCTCCAAACATAGCAACCAAGGCCTTTTTTTGTTGTCTCAGCTTGTTCCGAGCTTTTGTCTTCCTGACAGGCTCATGCTACTCTCGAATCCATCCTTGGTTATGGTCTCCTCCTTCCATCTGTTGTGTGTCCTTTATAAGAAGAAAAAAAAATAACTTTTGTCTGATCAGAAGTACAATATATGCTTCTTGTGAAATATTTGGAAGAAGCAGTAAATTTTTAGAAACTCACCCATAATCTTATTATCAAGAGATAGCCACTGTTGAAATTTAGTATATTTTCCAAGGCTTTTCCTTTCTGTGCATATATAATTATATATATATATATATAATTTTCTATTAAAATTGGAATGATACCATGTATACAGCTTTGTGTCTTGCTATTTTCCCTTAACATTATATAGGACCATTTTCACATATCATTAAATATTCTTTGAAAACATGATTTTTTAATGGCTGCATAATCTTCCACTGTTCGGTGTACATGTCCTTTTAAAATCCAGGCTCATCATATTTTAAAGCTTATCTGTGTGCAACAACAGTGATTTTCCTTAAATGTCCTTCTCTTCCCACCCTTCCCCCACTCTCTTTACTTTGTCAGGCTGATTATTTGAGCTTATAGAGGCAGAATTTCAGTTTTGGAGCATGCTGTCCTTAAGGAATTATATTCTCTCTTAGAATTTCTTGCCATGGGATATACCTATTTTTTCCCTGGATATAGAGCAGTTTGCCCCCTTCCTGTGCTCTGTCACCTCTGGCCATGATTGCTCTCTCTCCCTGCATCCACACTTCCCTTTTATCAGCTTGTCTTTCCTGGTCAGAATTCAGTGGCCTGCAATATTGGACAGGGCGCTGGGCTAGGAACCTCAGTTATCATTCTACCTATGCAACATGGGAAAATTGCATAACCTCTCTGAGCTTGTTTTTTGTTTTTGTTTTTATTTTAAATCTCTAAAAGAGAATTAAATTAAATTCTCTTCATGATACTTTTCAGCTGTATAATGTGAGTGATACTGAATCCAGAGTAGCTTTAGATTCTTTGTTGCTTCTTTTTCCTTTGTTGTTTCTTTTTCCTTCTCAAAGGTAAAGTGTTGAGCAAGGCAGGTTAAGAATTGATCAGTCTTTGCTTTTAGAATTCTAGTCAACAAATCAGCCAACATCTGTGATCACCTGCTCTGGGTCAAGCCTTATGCTAGGTTTACAAAGATGAAAACTATGAGGTCCCTGCCTTCAAATTTTGCCACTTAGAGGAGAAAACAAATACTAAAAAGTAACTATGGCACATATAGATTCTAAATTTGGCTCTGCCACTTGCTGGCTATCATTAAGTCATTTGGGACAAGTTACCTTACCTCTCCAGCCCTCAGTTTCCCAGGTTGTGAGCTCAGTTGCCAGTATGCCTGGGCGTGGTTCTGGCTCCTTCATCATTTGCTAGGTGTGTAACCTTGGGAAAGCCCCATAATCTCTGCATTTCCATTTCCTCATCTGCAAAATGGGGATAATAATGGAAGCTTTCTGCTTAAGTTCTTGTGAAAATTAAATGAATTAAAATATGTAAGTTTGTTAAATGAGTGCCTGATATGTTAAGCACTTAATAAATGTTAGTTGCTCTTATTGCAAGGATTAAATCAGTGTATGTATATTAAGTATAGTGTCTGGTACCATAATAGGAACTGGATCCATTTTCATTATTATTAGTATTATTTCTACAATAAAGGATAGATGGCTACTGGAACACAGAGAAAGGAGAAATTAATATTGCTGAGGAGAAAGCTAACAGCACTCTGTGTATATCTGAGGACGCTCAATCCCAGAAAAGCTCACGGGACTTGCCAAGGCCATATAGAAGTGAACAACCAAACTAGGGTTTCAACCCAGGAGACGTCACTTCCAGTCCAGCATTATGTTAGAGTCACTAGGGCAGTGAGTGTCCCTAGAGGCAGGTTGTGTAAGTGGGCACAGCAAAACTGAGATCAGGCAGGCCAGGCAGCCACCCCAGCCTCCCCTGCTCATGAACTCATTGAGTGTTTAGAAGCTGGGCTTGGTCAAGTTTAGCAGATGGTTTGCCAGGGCTATGAGGCTGGCAGAGCCTGGTCTTGCCCAGAGCCAAACCTTCAGGCCAGATTTCCGAGGGCTTCTTCATGCCCACCTCTTGAGCTTGGCTTGGGGTTCATGGCCAGGCCAGACTCACAGATTGACCAGTTTAAGGATGGGAGGCAATGGGGCATGTCGCCCCACCTCCTTGGACAAGTGGTGCTGCGCAACTCTCTGTACAGCCTGGCCCTCTGGAGCCCCTTCCTGCACGTGGCAGCATGCCTCCCTCCTCTCCCCTCCTTTGTGGTCTATGTCTCCCTCCCTCCCTGCTTCCTCCTCATCCTCTCTTCCTCCCTTCTTTCCTCCTCCCCCTTTCCCATCTCCCTCCCTTCTCTCTGCATTCCCCAACACTCCTTCCCTCTCCAATCTCCTCCACCACCCCCACCTCCTCTCCGCCCCTCCCCTCCCCATTCCATCAATCCTTGCTCTCCTCCCAGCCTGGAAAGCGCCCACCTTCTGGGGAGCAGCCCCATTTCTCAGTGTCTCAAACCCTGTTCCCAATCAGGTGGGAGGACCAGGGTGGCAGCCCAGACCTCTGTGGTCCTGCTGCCATGGGGGTGGGGCTGGGGCTGCACAGGCGGGCTGCCCTGAATGACAAGCGGGGATATTGATCGCATTCTGAACTCAGCCCAGCCGATAGAAGGTAATTAATGACTCCATTTGCCTCACTACAGAGGAGAACAATTGAGTTTGAAACTGCAACAACTGGCAGCTGGGGAGACTGGGGGGCAGCCTGGGGGTGCACCCCTCAGAGGGGGAAGGTGATGTGTGGAGAGGCTAAGACAGAGAGAGGGGGCAGCCCCTCCTCCAACCCCAGTGTCCCAGCCCCCTGCTCCCCCACTGTTTCCACTTCCTCAGCTGTTCTCTTTTCTTCCCCCATCACTAAGACTTACTATCCCCAAGATTGCTTCTTGGCAGCTGTGTGATCTTGCACACATTTTAAGCTCTCCCTGAGAGCTTGTTCCCTTATTTGTAAAATTGAGCTATGCAAGCGTTCTGTGATGACTAGTGATAATGTGTGTAAAGCACCTTGAGCCTGCCCCAAACATAGTAAGTGCTCAATAAATGACGATGAAGATGACAAAGGCAAATTTGGTGGAGTGGAGAGGGCTTTGGAGTCAGACATTCCAGAGTTTAGACCCAGGCTTTGCTACTTACTAGCTGTGTGGTGTTAAGCAAATAATTTTGCCTCTCTGAGACTTTCCTCTTTTGAAAAATGAGAGTAATACTAAGTACCTTGTAAAGTTGAAGAGATTTAATGAGTGTAGGTGAAAGACCTAATATTATTAGTTTCCCCATAGACAGGTAGATATTTATATTTGGGCTTAGAAAACTAGTTAGCATAGTTCTTTTTTTTTTTTTTTTTTTTTGAGACAGAGTCTTACTGTGTTGCCTGGGTGAGAGTGCCGTAGCATCAGTCTAGCTCACAGCAACCTCACACTCCTGGGCCTAAGCAATCCTTCTGCCTCAGCCTCATGAGTAGCTGGGACTATAGGCATGTACCACTATGCCCAGCTAATTTATATATATATATATATTTTTTTTTTTTTGAGACAGTTTCATTCTGTTGCCTGGGCTAGAGTGCTGTGGTGTCAGCCTAGCTCACAGTAACCTCAAACTCCTCAAGCAATCCTCCTGCCTCAGCCTCCCAAGTAGCTGGGACTACAGGCATGCACCACCATGTTCGGCTAATTTTTTCTATATATTTTTAGTCGGCCAATTGATTTCTTTCTATTTTTAAGTAGAGATGAGGTCTCGCTCAGGCTGGTTTCGAACTCCTGACCTTGAGTGATCTGCCCGCCTCAGCCTCCCAGAGTGCTAAGATTGCAGGCATGAGCCACTGCGCCTGGCCAGCATAGTTCTTTTTTTTTTTTTTTCTGAGACAGAGTCTTGCTTTGTTGCCCAGGCTAGAGTGAGTGCCATGGCGTCAGCCCCTAGCTCACAGCAACCTCAAACTCCTGGGCTCAAGCAATCCTGCTGCCTCAGCCTCCCAAGTAGCTGGGACTACAGGCATGCGCCACCATGCCTGGCTAATTTTTTCTATATATGTTAGTTGGCCAATTAATTTCTTTCTATTTATAGTAAAGACAGGGTCTCGCTCTTGCTCAGGCTGGTTTCGAACTCCTGACCTCGAGCAATCCACCCGCCTCTGCCTCCCAGAGTGCTAGGATTACAGGTGTGAGCCACCACACCCAGCCAGCATAGTTCTTTATTAAAAAAAAAATTCTTCTCAAATGCCTACTCCTGCTTCCTGGGATTTGGTGGGCAGCCCCTGTAAATCCCATCCTGGTTTTGTAGATTTAATGAGCCTTGGTACTTTCTGACTAAGGAAATGACATTATTTCATTCTGTTTATGACCATTTACCTCTTGTTCCTTGGAGTGACCACCTTGGGAATCAAGGTAGAATGTAAAAATACAAGGAATAAAGAACACTTCTGTCCTTTGTCCCTTACCCTATCCCCAAGTCATAATGTTCTGTGACTATTTCTCTTCCCAAGCTGCTGAGATCTCACTGGCCAGCCAGGGTTCTGGCCTGGGGTGTGAGGTGTGAGGTAGGGCTCTGCTTTAGGGCCACCCAGGAATCAATGGAGAGTGAATAGCAGCGAATCTTTTGGCTGGGGAATAAAGACATTTTTAATAATGATTCTAGAAGTAGTACATACTTATTGCACAAAGCCTGGACAATATGGAAAAAACATAGACAAGAAAAAAATACAAATTGCTCATGATCAGGAAGTAACCACTGTCACCATGTCGGTGGCTCTCCTTCTGGTCCAGATGATCTTTGGTTTTGTAGTTCTCTTGGCTCTGCTGGGAGCCCCAGACTCTGAACTTTGGCTGGGCAGACAGCCACTGTTGTCTGATGGTTCAGTCCACAGTCATGAACTTCCCTGTGCCAGGCTCCCTAGTGGCCTTGAGCAGGCCACTTATCCTCACTTAGTTTGCACCTCTTTTACTCTGAGCCTAAGTTTCCCCACCAGCAAAAAGGGATCATAATCCCTACCTATGGTACCTTGGAGAGTGGTTGGGAGGTCCATACAACCTAAAGTCTATGAAGACTTTCTGTTAAATGCTAAACAAATATGAAGCGGTCAGAGAAGACAATATGAGCTTTGTTCCCCTTGAAAGAATAATATATGTCAAAGTTTTAACTCAGCAGTTTGTTTAATTTAATTACTTTATTTATATCCTGTCTGTGTTCCAAAAAGGACCATGGCAGGTAGCTCACTCTCGTTGAGAGTGCCCACACTGTAGTGGACAGAGCACCTGGAATGGGCGATAGTCCTGAGAGTCCTACTTCCTGGTCATGTGACTTTGGGCAAGTCACCTGTCCACCTCACCACTCACTCCAGCTAGTTTTCCTTACTGTAACATGAAAAGTTTGGACCAGATGTCCCCTAATCATCTGGACACAGCCTGCACTCAGCCAGCACATGTGCCAAAGGCTGTAGCCTCAGTTCAGGGAGGGTACAAGGAAGAGAACTGGGGATGCTATGAGGGAGGCTGTGCCCCAGATGGGGCCAAGTGGCCCTCAGCTGGACCCCCTGGGTTTGGCACCCTGGCAGCCCCTGGCAGCAGAATGAAATGATTTAAAGGGCAGGCTCCGGAATCAGGCAGACCCGTGTTCAAATATGGCCATCATTTACTAGCTGCATGGCCTTTAACAAGCTACTTAACCTCTCTTCGCCTCAGTTTTCTTGCCTTTAAAATGGGTATCACAGTACTTATCTCACAGGGTTCTTAAAAGGATTAAGTGAGCTCTGCAAAGTACAATAATGGCATCTGATAAGTTCATGACACTTGTGATCGGCTACAGAATGGTGGCTAGGCAGGGGGCAGAAGGAGAATGGGGTTGAATCCTCCATACACAGAGACTGTTCGACTAGTGCATGGTCCCTTCCCTGTTCTGTGGGGTCTTACTAAACCTACAGCAACCACATTTTCCAACTTCATTCTAAAAACATAGCCTGATAGTGGGAAAGAATACTGGACAACAGAATTGCTCCTCAAAGCCCAGGACATATGGCCCCATCCTCCAGCCCTCTTGGTGCAGGGAGTCTAATGTAAAGGTCTTCTCTGGGCCCTGTCCTCAAGGTGCCTCTGCCACTCGCTTTGGATGGCAGCTCAGCAGCTCAGAGGTTAAGTTCTGCTCTTCACTGGGGACACAGTGTTCTCTGGCCATCGGGTAGATGCCCGTATGTACATGGGCAAGATGGTGTTGCCGAGAGGGGGAGGGGCCTCTTATGGACCAGAGTTGATGTTGTTAGAGGCTGACAAGCAGCAGGGGTGAATGAAGAAGGAGCTAAGTCTACCCAGGGGCCTACTGCAGGGCCTGCCATATCCTCTGATAGCCAGGGATGTGTGGGACTTGCCTGACAAGTGACTGGGTGTCCTGGGGTGCCCGACCAGACAGGTGGCCAGTTCTTAAACCTTCTGCCACGGCTCTGGCTTTGAATGCCACCTAGGAGAGTCTCGTTCACTCATTCATTCATTCACTTACTGAGCAGTCTGTGCCATGCCTGGCACTGGAGCTACAGGAAGGCCTTAGTGGCCCTGCTCATGAGAGCTCACAGCCTGGCTACTGGGCACAAGGGGGCTGTCGGTGGGGAATCTTCTTTGGGATGGGTGGTGCCTAATGACTCCCACACTTTCCTTCCCTGCTCACTCAGAAACCTAGATTGAGAACGGCTTCTGCCCCTGCCTGGCTCTGCCAGAGAGCCCCTCAACATCTGGGCATCAGAATGGTCTCTTCCTCTCCCTTGCTGTCCCCTCTAAGACTGCCCATGGGAAGTCCCACCCCGAGCTCTCTCTCCATTGTGCAGAAAGGGCCCTCCAGGTGGTCAGCACTAACAACTGCTTCATTTTTCCTCCCTCTTCCATTCTCTTCTTCCTTGTTTTCTTTCCTGTTCCTCCTCTACTCTCTCCTCCTTTTCCTCCTCCTCCTCTTACCCTCCAAAGCCATCCCCACCCAGCCCTCAGCTGCCCTCCCAGGCTTCAGGAAAGCAGAGCCAATGGGTTTTATAACCTGCAGCAAGTTTCCTCACCATAGCCAGCACTTCCCTGGCTTGCTGTGGGAGGCTTCTTCCCTTTTCCTCTCCCTCTTTCTGCCTCTCCCATGCATCTGGGCTCCCTCTTTCCTTGAGCTTCTCCTCTTTGGACCTTCTGACCCAGGGCTTCTCCCAGCCTTGCTCACTCCCACCTTGCTGTCATCCCTCCTTTCGTTGCCCAGCACTACCCCTCCTCTGGAGGGCTGCCTCCCTGTCCCCCAGCAGTATGCCACTGCCCTCCCCTGCCCTGGTGGCCCCCTCACTGCTCAGACAACTTGCTGTGTGCTCCTTCACACGTTGTGACTGCTGCCTTCCTTCTCCTTCAGGGAGTTTCCTCCAGCCTCTGGGGGTGGTTCTCTTCATGTTTCCATCACATCACCTGATTTTCCTTCTCCCCCCACCTTCCTTCTCCTCCTCTTCCCTTCTCCCCACCTCCCACTGCCACCTCTGCCAGTAGCAGGCTTCCTTTGCCTTCCCCTGCCCTCCCCCTCTCCCTCCGCTGCTGCCTCTGTAACCTGTCTTACCACCAGGGCCTGAGTATACAAAAAAATAAATAAATAAAAAGGTCAGTGAGTGGAGGGAGCAGCAATAACCCCTAAAACAGTACTATCAGTGGAACATGATTGATCAATTGAATTCCATAGCAGCTGAAAAATGTGGGATTAAGTAGTGTATTATACGCACAATGAGTTGAGGCATGATGTTCATTTCAAGTTCATTTCGCCGGCCTCTGCCACCAGATCAGGCAATCAATAGGGGCAGCAGATATCATATATCACCTCTCTGCGGGCTGGGGAGAGAGCACCATAATCTCTCGCAAATTTAGAGTGACAGATTTGTCAAGATCTGAAGGGCCCCTGAATAAATGAAGGCAAAGAGACTCCTCCAGCCAGTGACCTGAGGACAAAGCTTCAGTTCAGCTCCTGCACACACATACACACACACAGGCGTGGGGTGAGCCAAGCCACACACAGGCATATACACAAATCTACACAGAGGCATGATGTGGGTCCTGCCACACATGTACGTGCACACACCCCCTCACAAATGCACACTGTATGCCCCAGGACAGATTTGGTGACACTGCAATAACCTTACACAAAGACACTTGACGCCTCCTTTAGCCCTGACAGCGGGACTTCCCCAAAAGGTATGAGGGCTCCAGGAAGAATTAGACACAATGGAACATGCAAATAGCTACAGGGGATGAAATTAGGATGATGGCATATCCTGGGAAAAGAGGCAGGCACAGGAGGAAGGGGGGATGTGGGTTCACCTTCCCCATGCAGTCTCATGCACACGCACTTACACATGCACTCACACACACTCACATGTACACACCCTTGCAGAGAGCTGTTACTGTGTCCTTTAAACACATACAGACCCTAATTTATCTGGATGTTTATATATGTACAACTGCATATACACAGAGAATACTCACACAAAAGGGACAAATAAATTTATCCCATCTCAACTCACACACAGGGATGCATACACCCTCTGAGACCGAAAACTATTCCAGATCCTTATGTAGAAAAAGCCACAACCACCAAGTTTTGTGTCATAGGAATGTAGGCATAGCATGGCTTGATCCTGATCTTGACTTCTCTCTCTCTCTCTCTCTCATATTCTTTCTTTGCTTTCCCATCCCCTCCAGAATAGAGCGGGGAGGGAAGATGGGAGGTCCTGTTGGGAAGTCAGACCCCATGCTCCATCCGCGAGGCCAGCAAGGGAAGGTGGCTGCAGGTTGAGTTAATCAATATGTAATATTTTCTATGGTCTCCCGAATGATACTGTACGGTGTTACTGTATATAATGCAATATTGATTATATCATATCGTATAATCACCTATAAACTGATATATATAACAGTCCCAGAGGAACACTCTGGAGCCTCCAGCATGGGCTGGCTCCAGGCCCAAGGCTCCCCAGCTGGTCTTGGGCGAAGGGAGGCCAAGGAATAGCTGAGCTGATGCTGGGGGCACCAGGAGAGTTGCAGGGTAAAGGTTCAAGGAGAGGCAGCAGAGCAGGCACTTTGTGAATGCTCTGAAAACTTCCAGGGACCTGATGCCAGAGGCAAGGATAGCAGAGTGGTGAGAACCCCTGGGCAGAGCATGACATGGACACACAATTGGCCTGCAGCCCCAGGGGAGCAGACACTAGTGTAGCACTACTGTGGTCCTTCCTTTGTGGAGCAAGTCTCAGCTTCCATGGAGACCCGCAGGAGGAACCAGGTGGCCTAGGAGCTGGCTCCTCACGGAGGCCTGAGCTAGGGTCCAGGTCAGAGACAGAGGTTGACAGGGTGGCCAGGGCACACCAGCATCCACAAAGGCCCTTCTGCAGCCTCTGCCCTAGGAGGGGCCTTGCTGAGGAAGTGATGCCTCTTTCCTCCTGCTCGGACAGTCCTGGCCCAACACAGGCAGAACCACAGGCAGAACGCCTTGGCCTTGCTTCCAGAGCCCCTCCTTCCTCAGTGGTGAAGTTAATTACTTCACCCAGTCTCCATGTTACACTCAGCCTCGGAGATTTGATGATTTTCAACCCTTGGAATCAGTGGAACTGAAATTCATCTCAGAGCCGAGTTCAATTCTCCACAGGCTCAGCAACACTGGTCCGAGACACCCCGCTCCTCCCAGGGCTGACGCAGCCGAGGGACAGACATGATCTGGGGAGATGGCCCTAGGAGCCCCTCTGGCGCTACCTCTGCCTAGTCATTCCTGATGCCCCACACCGTGACCACATCCCCTTCTCTTCCCAGGCCTTCAGAGGCTCTGGCCTCCTCAGCTGGCTCTCTGAAGCAGGGTCAGCCTCCTGGCCTAGGAGCTGGGTTAAGGGGTCCCAGTTAGGGTGCAGAGCCCTGGGGGCCAGAGCCAAGCACCCATCACCTTTGCACACTGCGCTGTTTCTGCACCTCTGCTGGGCTGGTGCTAATGCCCCAAGTGTCCATGTGTTCTCCAGATGTGTCTGAGGGCTCAGTTCCCAATGGAGACTCCCAGAGTGGCGTGGACAGTTTGCGGAAGCACTTGCGAGCTGACACCTTCACCCAGCAGCAGCTGGAAGCTTTGGATCGGGTCTTTGAGCGTCCTTCCTACCCTGACGTCTTCCAGGCATCAGAGCACATCAAGTCAGAACAGGTGAGGAAGGAGCTTTCTGCTTGTAGCCGTGGAAAGGAACTGGGCAGAGCAAGGCCCCTTGAGAACTTGTACAGTGAATGCCGCATGCATACCCAGCATTGCATGTGTTGCATATGTGTGCACCGTGCATGTGCAGTGTGAACATACTTGCACAAGGACATTCTGGTATAGTTAAGAAAAATCATTATGGTATGTATAGTAATTAGAAATGATGAGTTCTGAGTGCAAGAGTATGGCCTTGGATAAATCTTATCTCCTTTCAGAGCCTCAGTTTCCCCATCCTTAGATGAAGGGCTTGGACCTGTGGTCTGTCAAGTCCCTCCCAGCTCTGTCACTCTGTGGTTCTGGCACAGAGTACTCAGAAACATTCTCTGGCTGTGTCCCTTGCCCAATCTCCCTCAGGGTCCTACAGAAAGTCTGCACAGGCCTGTGGGGCTCTTCTTGCCCAGCATCACCGCTAGCCCCGTTGGTCCCATGGAGCCGGTAGGTCCCCAGCTCGGCACAGCTCCAGCACGTTCCTGCCCTGCATCAGCATAACCCCCAGCACACTCACTCAAACGTAGAGCACACTCCCCTCCCTCCCTCCCACACGCACGGCCCAGCCAGGCCGAGAGCCGCAGCGCAACACGGTGTGCTGTGCTTGCACGGGCACACACGCGTGCGCGCAGACACACATGCACGCCGGTGCAGCCCTCGGCGCCACCCGGCTCAGTTCCACTCTCAAGACTCCAACAGCTCCCAGCCACTTGCCTTTCTCCCCGCCCGTCCTTTTATCCCATAAGCTGTTTGTCTTCATAAAACAAAAATCAAAAGTCTTTTTAAGGTGCCCTGAGCCATAAACCAACAAAGGAGGAGCCGGCCAAGGCGGGCGGCTCAGTGCACCCTCCCCGAGTCCCCGGCTGTATTACAATGAATAACCTTTATTTACTTTCATTAGACTATTAAACACCAGCACAGTCATTTTTCCCCCTGAAACTCGGAGCAGGGCCCATAAAGCAAATCCGAAGCCTAATTGAGTTCATTTTAATTTCTCTCCGATCACAGCGAATTACTCTGGTGATAAATCAGGGGGCAGCTTCACCCCCAGTAGAAGGCCTAATTTGCAGCTAATTACAAAACTGATTTCTACAGGAAGATCAATACGAGAAGGAATTGGAAATGACGAGGCAATCCCGTCCAGCCAGGGCGGGGAGGGGGCCCTCTGGGGGGGCCAGGAAGCGGAAGGGAAAAAAACGGACCCGAAAGAGCAGAAAATCAGTTTTAATTTAACGTAATATTAATCAGAGCAACTTTTCCTGCTTTGTGCAAGCTCCTGGGCTGCCCAGCTCTGGGGTCTGGCTTGGCGGTGGCTGCAATAAAAAGGCAATTACCCAAGTGTTTCGGGCAGGACACCCTTTCAGAGTCAATGACTGGCCCCCTCCCACCCTTCTGTTAGCCATGTGGACTCTCCCCCTCCCCAATTTCATACCCCAGTGCACAGGCAGAGAGTGAGGGGCCCGTGAGGCTGTCTTTGTTTGTTTTTAAAAAAGGGGCGCCCGCACCCAATCAGCCAGCCCAGCAGTGCCAGGCTGGAGGTCCCACTAGGCCCTTCCCATAGCTACTGCCTCTGCCATCATGTCATGGTTTGCTCCTCCTCCCCAAGGCTCCCTACCCAGGGGGACCTTAATACCCCGTGCCTCTCAGCAAGGGGATCCCCACTGCTACATCTGCCCTTGGGGCTTCTTAGGCAGGTGATGCTACAGGAATGTAAAGGGTGCTGGGGATAACCACCCAAATGCATAAGCTGCACCTCTAGTTTCACCAAGTCACGCCGGCCCCCATCTGCACAAAACTCTCCATCATACGCCAAGCCCGCCCCGCCTGCTCTCCCTCCATCTGCCCCCCCATCTCCTTCTACCCCATCTGGGAGGGCTCCCCTGTTCCTCCTCCCCATCTGCACACCGAGCCCTTTCTCTGTGTGTGCACATCAATAGAGAGCTGTCGCTTTTCTCTCTCCTCCCAGGGGAATGAGTACTCCCTCCCAGCCCTGACCCCTGGGCTTGATGAAGTCAAGTCGAGTCTATCTGCATCCACCAACCCCGAGCTGGGCAGCAACGTGTCAGGCACGCAGACATACCCTGTTGTGACCGGTAAGGGGGCTTTCAGGAGGGTGGGGCCTCTGCTTTCAGTTGCGGGGCGCCTTGGCCCATGCCATCTGGGGCCCAGTGTGACGACAAAGCCCCCTGCCACGGTATCTGCATAGAGAGTGAGCCTCCCAAACCAGGGTGCTTCCGGAGCAGATGTGTGCAGATATGGGGAGAAAAAACTGTGGTCAGGGCATCTGTGGGCTCCAGCCTGGAAAGGCTCAAGCTAGGAGGGCTGCTGGGATCTTTCTGCCTAGGCTTTGCCTTTTATTTTGCCTCCCACAAGGTGTCCAGAATCCTGAGCCTCTGGTTAGGACCCGTGCAGAAGAATGCAGAGGGCAAATAGGCCAGGCTGGTGAGAGCAGAGCATGGGTGCCCAGTATCCAGCCTCCACATGCCTGTGTCCCCAAGGCTCCGGGGGGCCCTGCTGCCCTCTCAGTCCTGGCAGCATGGGAGGCTGTGGCTTTGGGGTGAGGGCATGGCGCCCAGCTCTGTGGGGCTATAGATGAATGCAGTTATTCCAGTCTTTCTCTTGCTTCCCAGACAAGTTATAAGACCAAGTCTTGATTTCAAAGCCAAGTAGGGTCAGGCCTGATCCACAGTTAAATGCAAAGGGAGGGGGCACCATGGCCAGGAGACCCCAGGATTAGCAGCAGCAGAGGCAGTTAGCATAGAAGGCCAGGTGGGGTCCAGGGAAAGGCCAGCGGATGAAGCTCCAGGCTGCAGGGTTGCAGGCTGCAGAAGGCACCTGGCACTGCAGAAGGGTTTCCAGGCCAGGAGAGTGCCCAAGTGGGAGAGACACACATTGAAGTGTTATTAAAATTCACCTAATTATTCTGGAGACACTAAAGCCAATGTGCCGTTTGTTCCTTGGGAGACAGGATGATTGAGAAGGGTCTCAGTGGGAATTGGGAGACACTGAGGCGTTACCTGCCGAGCCAGGCAAGCGGAGGCGGCCTGGGGCCCTGGCAGCGGGGCTGCAGGCAGCCAGCATCACCGCCAGTGGCAAAGACAGGGAGCAGGCACAGTCCCCGCTGTGGGACAGGGCCCCAGTTCTGACTGGGAGCTGATCTGAGAGTTTGGCTGCACTTGAGCCTGAACCGGGCTGTGAGTGGCCACCCAGCCTCCACCTGGGGGCTTGGGAGAGCACTGCTGTTAACTTCCCCAGCTTCTCCTTAACAGGGTGTCCTGGCACAACTGTTTCCAGCCTAGATGGAGGGGAACTCTTTGCCTAGGAAGTCAGAGGCTGAGTTCTGGAAGTGTTGGAGGGCTGGAATGGGCTTTTGAGAGCGACAACCTTAGCTGGGTTAGCCTGGTGAGGGTCCTCAGCACCATCCCTCCTTAGCCCAACTCGGAAGCTCTCTGACCTGCTGAGTGTTCTGACCCAAGGCAAAGAGATGACCCAGGCCAGGCTTCTTTTCTCCTGATGGGCTGGTAGGTACAGTGGTCACTTTCCAAAGGTGGATGCCTCAGGCAACTGGCAAAAGAATCCAGGAGACTCCTCTAACTCCAGCTGTGCTTCCCTGTGCTCAGGGCCACAGTCCAGAAGTGGGGGGACTTCCTAGGGTGGAGATACAGATCTTTTGGGTGGGGCTCCTGCTGCAAGAGCCACAGGGGCTGGTGCAGAAAAGTGTCTCCACCTTGAGCAGCCCCTACCCGCCTCCCCCCTATGGCCCTGGAACGGTCCCAGCTCAGCCTGGGAACATCTCCGGCTGATCCATCTGGATCCAAGTGTGAGAAAAGTTCATTTCAGACCCAGCTTGACATTCCCAGGTGGCAAGTTAGCACTAACATCTCAATCTGTATGCGACATTTCAATCAAGCGAGGAGTAACAAAAGCAGAACCATTAACATTCGGAGCTGTTCACCAGTGGTAATGACGGGGAAACTCGCTCAGAAACTGGAAATTACCAAAAACAGAGAAGTGTGTGGAGGATGGGGGAGGGGAGGTAGGAGTGGGGGTAGGGAATGATTTTTCCACACTCAGGCCAAGATCCAGTGTTTGGATTAATAGTGCCATTACTCGAGAAAGGGCTGCAGATTATCCTCATTCTTAAAATGTTTTTGCTGGCAATTAAACTGCTGCAGTTATTGATCTTTGTTGATTTTATGTCCTCCTAATTTGCATAATCTATTAAAGATGAATGATTCATGATGTGTTAATTATGGGGACAAACAGAATTTGCTGGAGGTACTGTCAAGGTGAGCAGTGGGGCATTGCCTGGAGGCTTCATGGGCCATCTCAGGAGTGGGTCCAGCATGTTAGCCTTCGGGCCAGAACTCTGTGGGCAGCAGAGAGCAGTGATGCAAGGAGGACAGACACAGGACAGGTGAACTTTGGGTGAGTGAGTTCTTCTAGAAAGATGTTGGCATCTGTGAGAACTGGGCTTCAAGCAGTGGCTGGGTATGGCAGAGGCTCTTGGTGTATTTGTAGAAATCCCCCTCAAAGAGTCTTAAAAAGCTTATTTTGTTGGAGAACATTAAAGACTTTGGTGAAGGAAGAAAAAGGGAGGCTAGGCTCTTTCAGGTAGGCAGGTGACACTGGGTAGATGTGTGCAAAAAAGCTGAGGGAGCAGGGAGGTCATCATGTGCCCACAGCCTGGCTTGGGAGTGCCACGGTGCTCAAAGAGCCCTCTTCACTCCCCACATTGCAGGCACCCCACCCATCTCCTTCCCCAGGACAGGCAGCTGAGGCTGCAACCCTGAGGGATGCGTGTTAAGGAAACTGGCCCAGGAGTGGCCTAGCCCAACTCGAAAAGCCAGACCTTATTGATATTCCTGCCACCTCCTGGCACTGGAGGCTGATTTCAAACTTCACCAGCCACTTGATACAGCTGTTCCACAAGGTCAGGACTGAGAGGAGAAAGGAGTCTGGACTATTGTGTGGAGAGGAGAGTGGGGCCCAGTGGTCCAGGACACAACTAATCACATTGCAAGCTAGGGTGGCTGCCAGGGGCTAGGGCTCAGCCCCACAGCTTCCCCTCCCCACCTTCCAGCATGGAACCAAGGAGAGAGACTGATTTTTCTGAGTGGTGTTTGTAAGTTCTGCCGAGATTTTAATTTCACTGCATCACAACTCAGCAAGCTGCCAAGTCAAGCTGGTTATTTAAATTTATCACCCACTTTCCCTTCCGCCGCTGGGCTGCTCTAGCTCAGCGGCATCTCTTCTCTCCAGTCCACGGCTCTAGGCTGCTGGTCTGGAACGGAGCCGAGTCTCTCCTAAGTGATAAACAAAAAGGGACCAGCTACATGAGAGAATGGGTCAGGGGCACTCTGGCCCCAGGCTTCCTTGTGCTGGCTGGCTGTGGCCGGTACTTCCCATCACCTTCTTACCCCTCCAAAGGATCCACAGGGGGCCGCCATCAACCTCTTAGTCATGCCCAGGGCTGCCAGGTCAGGGCACCTGCAGTGAGGACTCTGGCCTCAACTGCATGCCGGAGCCTCATTCCTTCAAGCCTCCCATCACAGGTAGAAGAGGTAGCCCCACTTCCCCATGGCCCCTCACCTCGACCCTTCCCTCCTTGTGCCTGGCTGGGGCTGCAGTGACAGAGGAGCACGCACAGACACTGGCAGTGCTGCTGATCTGGGAGGTGAAGATGAGAACTGGTGCGGGAGATGAAGATGTTCTGAGCAGTAGGGAATCCCTTGACCCAGTGGAAGTCCACCCTGAAGGAGAGAGCAGGCTCCCCACCCTGGATCCCAGATGGAAGCAGTGGTTGAGGAGGAAGTCAGCGATTGTGCAGCTCCGTGCCCACTCTAGAAGCTGGGGGACGTGCCAGTCCTCAGAGCTGCTGCACCCAGTGGGCTTCACTGGCCTCTAGTGGGCATCGCTGCCAAGGACTGGGAGAGCCCTGTGCAAGTGCAGTTCTCCCACCTTATTGTAGTCGCAGAGAGGCGATGGAGGAGTAAGAGTGATATCTAGGAAGCAGGCTTACCAAAACAAACATAGTTAGATAAAATATAACAACAAAATGTGTTAATACACAGCCACATTTCACTCTGTGGTGCCAGAAACAGAGGGAAACGCAGAGCCAGAGCGGTGTGCGAGAGACTGCTGGCATCACACTAGGGGTGGAGCCTAACTGGAAGATGTTGGGGTTGTAGCACACCAGTCAGGAAACATGACTTTGGGTCCAGGAGAATCAGGAAGCTAGAGCTGAGTATTACCCTGCATAAGGCCAGGAACAGAATAACGACAGCACTGTCCATGAAAGTGAAACACACAAACTCATTCTAACAGTCCAGGGAAGCGAGAGGGGGAAGAAATGTCACCATGAGAAGTGGGGACCCCAGGCACCCTGGATCAGAGTCCAAATTTATACTATGAATATGTTACAGGAACTCCAAGCGAAGAACTTACATAAAAATTTATCCAGTAACCAACTCAGAAACCCCAGCAGGAAGGAAGGCAGACCTTTTTGTAGAGACATTCTACAATCTAAAGCACTTGGGACTCCCACAGGAAAAAAATCCACCACTAAAGATGAGCTCACTATAAAAAATCATACACCTCATAGGAATAGAAACTCTCATGAGGGAGAGTTAGCAGAAGCAATAGGGCAATTAACACCCCCTGAGAACTGGAGATAATAAAATAATCCAAAAGCACTATAAACTAAGCATGTTTAATACTCCAAAAAAGATCAAAGAGAAATATCAGTTGTGTCTTCATCACAGCCCGGATCCCTAAGTCTCCTGCCCCACCAGTGCTCAGCAACTGTCAGATAATGGGGACAGCAACGGGCAAAGAATGGAGAGACCACACCATGGCTTATTGCCTGGGGTTTAGGAGGCAAGGAAAGAGCTGAACCTCAGGCAGTTCTGGGAGTGGAGTCTGTTCCCAGCTTACCCCAGCTCCCAGACTACAGGTTTCAACAGAGAATCTTACCTTTTCTTTGGGAAAATGTCTGAACATTAGAGAGCTAGGGACAAGGACAGTACTTTCCTCCCCAGTGAGTGGGGGGAAAGCCTCATTAGCTTCCCTACCCTAGCAGGGAGAAAGCGGTTTTATTCCAGAGCTTGGGAGAAACTTCTTTCAATGCCTAGAGAGGGCAGCTTGGAAGGAAGCTGTAGCTTGGAAGGAAGCTGTAACTAAGATCCCGGAGTAGATGCGGATGCTGCCCTGAGGTAGGGAGAGGGAGCAGAAGACACTGGTCTCTGCAAAGCTGGCCTATTTGAATGGAGGTGGGAGAGGCCACTGAGGCAAAGTTCACAGCTGGAAAGCAGGGGCTGGCCCCAGGGGCCTGGGGACCAGTAAGAGCAGTGTGGGTGTAGCTCCCGAGAAAGGATTGCCAACTCTTAGAAGCTCAGATCACTGCCCACATGTAAGATGGTCTGCCAAGTGGACTTTTAGCAGATAGAGGTATGGACCCTGGGAAACCTCCTCCTACTACTCAGGGAGTCCTGAGGACCTCCAGGAACTGCTTCTTTCCTGTAGTTAACAACCCCCTTCCAATGCAACTGCATTTCCCTCCATAAAACAAACAGCTTAGCCCTTGGCCAGCCCCTCTGGGGGAGGAGAGGGCAATAAAGGCCTAGAAATATTTCTGAAGGAGGCTGGGAGTCTCCTAGTCCTGTCTGTCAGCTCAAAGCCCCTGATTAGCTAGAGGAATTTAGGGCACAGACATCAGAGCTCCTCTCCAACCTTGAAAGGAGAGGGCTAGGGCAACTTCAGACATGTGGAAGCCAGAGAGCCCTTTATTGTGGAGGCCAAACCAAGCCAGCGGGCTCCTCCTCAGCACCCACAGGTCCTAGACCCTTCATTGAGGCTGAGGAGGCCCAAAGAAAACAACAAGCCTCCTTCCCATACCCCTGAGGCCTCTAGCCACATCCCCAAGGACCTCTCTGCAACCTCAGCTCTGATTTAATTACCGGGGCATTTCCATAGCAATGAGACATTGACAAATAGGCAGCTGCCCTGGGCCTGCAGCCTAGGAGTCATTGGATCAGGGTTCCTTCCCTTCTTCCTTTATCCAATCCACTTCTGGAGGTAAAGGATGTTGAAAAGAAGAGGCACTAATCCACTCCAGGGCTCAGAGAGTCAGGCCAAATTTGAGCGGAATAAAAGCTGTGCCACCCAACCTCCAGCTCCAAGCCCATGACCACATCTGTGCCTACCAGCCACACTGTGATACTGGCCTGCTGTCCCCAGGAGATGCCACAGCAGAAGCACATAGGCCAGGAATGGGCTGCAGAGAAGAGGAGTGTTGTGGGGAGGGTTTGTGGGCATCTTAGCAAAGATGTAGGTCTGTGGTCTTCTAAACTGAGCTCAAATTTGACCCATTACCATGGACCTTTCTTCTCACCTCCCTCCCTTCACCTCTTCTTTCCATCCTTGAGGCCCAAAAGGCTGAACACGCCAAATGAACTGTGCTTGTTCCACACAGTATGGTCTCAATAACGCATTTAGAGATCAGAGAGAGGCCAGTCTGAACTTGAATAAAAATATTTTTAAGAAATCAATGATCTTTATATCAAGTGCACATAGTAGCCAACTGAGGCTAAAAAAGGGCACCTAATTAAGAATACTGGACACTGCTTTCATGATTAGCTAGTAACCTAGGGAAACTTTCAGCTGTTGTAGATGCTGTTTAGAGATACTTGGGGTGTTCCAAAGGGGAGTTCTCCAAAAGGGGAACCTCTAGCACTAAGCCTGTTTAGTCCATTATTTGGCACTTTCTAAGAACAAAAGATCAGCTAAGTCTGTCAGTCAACCCAACCTTTTCTGAATGACCAGAAATCCTAATAGTGGTGTCCCAATGAACGATACAGGTATGTAGTGGAACCAAGGGCTCAGAAATGTCCTGGTGGCCTCAAAGCTACCTAGGTAAGACCTGAAACCTGTTTTCCCCAGAGGGCCAGCCACTCCCAAGGTGACAGGAAGACCCCCCTCCTTCCCCAGGGTGATCAGAAGCTTTTCTTTCTCCACTGTTAGCTATAGCCTCAGGACAAACAAGCCAGGGCTTTTTTAACCCTGAGCTTTGGGAGGCAAGCTCTGCCACTATTGACACTTCTGAGAGGGCTTTTCGTGCCTTCAGCCCGAATCCTCCCCTCTCCTCCTGGTGGCTGTGGAGGCCGGGCTGGTGGGCAGGGAGGGAGGAAATCCCGGGGCTCTGGCTCTGAGAGCAGCCTAATGCTCCAGCGGCTTAAGTGGCCGTTTTCCTTGGGATTAGGGTTTCACTTACACAGAGAGCCTGAAAAACGCTGCGCTTTCGGAAGGATTAGAGCTGACAATTCAGTGCTCTCAGAGAACAAAATAAAGCCGGAGAGGAACTGGGAGACCTGGAGTATCAGGAGACTGTGCAAACAGGCTTAACCTCTGCCCACCCAGCACGAGGGTCTCTCCTGCTCTGAGCCCATCCGTGAGCCAGGGCCCAGCCTCCCGAGTGCCAGCACCTGCCCGGCTCCAGCCTTCATTCGAAGGCAGCATAGGGAAGTGAACTGAGGAGAGGGCTGGAGACGTCTCCTCTCTCCCTGAGCCTCAGTTTCCTCCTCTGTCAGATGAGGGAGTGGGACTAGAAGATAGCCCTTTGAAAATGTGATTCTCCCCAACACTCGCTAGTCTGATCCCAGGATTCTGATGCCTTGGCTCCATCCAGGGACCAGCTGAGGCGGAAAGAAACCACCCCGTGTGAGGCCGGGGCCAGCAGCTACACAGCCCAGACGAGGGCAGTGTGCTGGGAGAAGGGGTGGCAACAGCATGACTGGCTGTGTCCAGCTGGTTAGCTGTCAAGGTGCAGACCTCACTGAGCCCATAGGACACGCCAGGGACTAAAGTCCAGCTGTCAGTGGAAGCCCAGATCAGCTGCAGGAGCTGCTGCCTCAAGCTGCGGGCACAGCCCCCTCTGCTGGAACCGGGCGCAGGCAAGCTTCCATTTGAGTGTGGGGCCAACACAGTGAATGGGGCTGGGGGCGCTCACACAGTGCCCCGGCCCCCAGAGGACAAAGCCTTGGGAGGATTTAGAAACCTGGGAAATAAGAAACAAAATGAAATATGTAGAAAACTCTTTTCCTTCCCTTTAAAAACATCTTGGACAGATTTAAAGTTTGTTACTTTAGTGTATTATGTATAACTTGGATGGGTCATAAAGTGATCCTAACAGGTATAGTAATGTAAAGGAACAGTAGACTCGGGCAGTAATTACAAATCTCGTAACTGTGTGTGCTTATAAGCATTATAAATGTGTGTGTCAGATGCAGGCACAGACTGCCAACCTTGAAGAAATCTAATGTCTCCATTTTCACTACCTTATGAGAAGCAGACAAAACTTGAGGAGAGGATAGTAAAACAAGAGTTATGTTTTCTGGCCTTAGGGTCCTCCATGGTGTCAAGTGGGTAGCAAAAGTACTCATTTTCAGAGAAAGATGCTGAGGAAAAGCATCTCTGAACTCATTGAAGATAACTTCTGCTGTATAAATCTATGTCTAATAAGTCTTGTCTGAGCCATCACTAGCAGCAGTTTCTGCTTCTTTGGTGGCTTCCTTTTTATTTCTTTGATCTTCTGAATGCTGACATTTTCCTTGACTTGAGATAAGCCTCCCTGCTACTGCACGTTATTTTGCTGTTCTTTGTATGATCTTGTTTCTTGGTAGAATTCAAGTAGTTGCAAATAAACCAGTGTCTTATGCAGAAGAACAGAGGTTCTTTTGGTTTTCTATAAAGTGCTTATTAATCTTTGAATCTATGAATATTTTTAAGAATATGATAAAAGCCAGGTACCATCTACCCAGAAAGATGCACATATATGATACCTATAACGTTTAATGCGTAGCTTTATATGGAACCTCTGAAGTGCATCTGTGGGGCTCTATGGGATCAGTAAATCCCAATTTAAAATCCTCACTGTAGAAAATGGAAGAAACTGAAACACACGAGAAACAAGAAGTGACAAGATGTTCTGCTAGAGGAAAGGTTAGCTTATTATGATCCCAGGTTGCTTTCCTGGACCAAATACCTATCTATTTTCTGGGTCTACAATATTAAAGAATATCATTTCGTAATCAATTCCCAAGTGTGCTGCTGGTTCTCTAGTCCAGGGCATGCTATCCAGCTGTGAAATCTTGAGCATAATACTTAGCCCCTCTGAGTTTCAGTTTCTTATCTTTAGAATGGGAATTAAAACCATGTCAACATCATGGGGGTGATATGGTGATTAAATGAGATAATACATATAAAATATGAAGAGCGGTGCCCAGAATATAGTAGGTGCTCAATGAATGCTAGCTAGTCCAGGTGCAAGTAGAAACAGGACTCTGCCCTTGGATCTTAGACCTGACAATGAAAGTAACACAAATTATCTGATTACTAAAATTTTTCAATTTCTTAATAAAGTCTTTCACTTTGCTTTTCTGTACTTGTTAAGAGGAGCTGCACTTAGATTCTCCAAAACAGTTGATTTGATCTGGCCCATTTGGTAAGGAATGTCTGACAAAAGTGCACTGTCTGATTCAGATGTAGTGATTGCTGTAGAAATTGGCTTTAGAATCTTCGGGGACTTCTGCAGTTGAACTGAGAAGACATCCTCATCAAGTACAGTGCTTCTAACACTTCTGGGTACTTTAAGATTCTCCGCTACTACTGTTTCTTGAAGAGCCTTTGTTTTTTAGAAAATTCTCAAAGGAGAGCAATGCTTCACCCCATGGAGTTTTACTACAGACTTTTGGTGTCAGTGTTTTATTCTCTGTGCCGCTTTTTCCTTGCCTTATCTTAATGACAGCGTGATAATAGGAGATTTTGTTGGATGACTTCTTTTCCTTTTCTTTGGCTCTTCTGGGGAGTATCTGGCCTCATGTTATCATTAAGAGGCAGTGTGGCATAGATGTGGCTTCAAACTTTGGCTCTGTCATTTACTAGCTGTCATTATGGCCTTCTGTGCCCTCATTTCTTCATCTTTATTTATTTATTTATTTTTGAGACAGAGTCTCCCTTTGTTGCCCAGGCTACAGTGAGTGCCGTGGCGTCAGCCTAGCTCACAGCAACCTCAAACTCCTGGGCTCAAGTGATCCTGCTGCCTCAGCCTCCCAAGTAGCTGGGACTACAGGCATGCGCCACCATGCCCGGCTAATATTTTCGATATATATTAGTTGGCCAATTAATTTCTTTCTATTTATAGTAGAGACAGGGTCTCACTCTTGCTCAGGCTGGTTTTGAACTCCTGACCTCGAGCAATCCGCCCACCTCAGCCTCCCAGAGTGCTAGGATTACAGGTGTGAGCCACCACGCCTGGCCGGCCGATTTCTTCATCTTTAAAACAAGGAAGCTAGACTGATGGTCTGGAAGGCTCTTCCATCCTTAAACACTTTGTAACCTAGGCTGGACATGATAACTCATGCCTGTAATCCCAGCACTTTGGGAGGCTGAGGCAGGATTGTTTCAGGGCAGGATTTCAAGACCAGCCTGGGTAACATAGTGAGATCCTATCTCCACAAAAAATGTTTTAAATTAGCAGGGCATGGTGGCATGGGCCTGTCGTCCTAGCTACTGGAGAGGCTGAAGCCAGAGGATCCCAAGAGTTGGAGGTTACAGTGAGCTATGGTAACACCACTACACTCAGCCTGGGCAACAGAGTGAGACCCTATTTTAGGAGGAAAAAAAAATCTTTGTAACCTTAGAAAGTAAGCATCCAACATGAAATACCCATCCTCTTGTAAGGATATGTGGGTTTTTATCCATTTGTGATTCCTGGTGCTGTTTTTATGTGACTGGCATTGTCAGTGAGCA
The DNA here is from genome assembly GCF_040939455.1 of Microcebus murinus. NCBI lineage: Eukaryota > Metazoa > Chordata > Mammalia > Primates > Cheirogaleidae > Microcebus > Microcebus murinus. The sequence continues at coordinate 25,581,562 of NC_134117.1, read as the reverse complement.
AAGTGAGTACTTTACTGCTTTCATATTTTATAACTGATATAGTCTGCCATGTAACTGATTCCTCCTTTTTCTGTGCTTTTCCTTGTCTGTATAAAGGAGGTGGCTGTGCCGCCTTACAGTTTTAGAGTCCGTCTGCACTTCTGTTTGTCCATCCATGCGTAGTGCCGCAAAGCCCAGTGCTCTGTTGAGTCTTCCTCGCACAGATTCTATTAGCCATACATATTCTTTTACTAAAAGAGGCTTGCTCACAGAATGCTGCTGGGCAAATGGTATGACAGTCTTAGTAATTTGAAAACTTCCTGCAGTATGTGTTTTCCATTATTGACAACAGTGTTCCAGAAGAATATATGTCTCTGGCAAGAGTTTTTTTTTTTTTTTTTCTGTTCCTCAAGTGTCACCTGTGTACTAATGAAGCCATTGAGAGTGCTTTGTATGCAGTGGCTAGCACCTTTGTTGGCTCAGGGGTCCTGAACCGGCACTTCTTCATGGTGATACTAAGGTCACAGCACCTGCAGCGGCAGGAGCACAGTGACATGCAGAACACCAGGAAGTGTGCCTGCTTTTTCTGCATCACGGGCCTCTTCTTTCACATTTTAAAAAATTTCTGAGGCCAGGCACAGTGGCTCATGCCTGTAATCCTAGCATTCTGGGAAGCCGAGGCAGGCGGATTGCTCAAAGTCAGGAGTTTGAAACCAACCTGAGCAAGAGCAAGAGCAAGACCCCGTATCTACTATAAATAGAAAGAAATTAATTGGCCAACTAATATATATATATAGAAAAAATTAGCCAGGCATGGTGGCGCATGCCTGTAGTCCCAGCTACTCGGGAGGCTGAGGCAGCAGGATTGCTTGAGCCCAGGAGTTTGAGGTTGCTGTGAGCTAGGCTGATGCCACGGCACTCACTCTAGCCTGGGCAACAAAGTGAGACTGTCTCAAAAAAAAAAAAAAAAAAATTCTGCATGGCACTTCCCAGCTTCCATTTGTTAAACAGAATTTGGAAATGTGCCTTTCAACCAACAGTTCAGTGGGTGGATTTCAGCATGCAAAAGTTTCTCCGTGCTGGAAATGGCCTTACCATTTTGCAAGAGATAAAGCCAGCAGAAATAAACTTTGCAATAGCACTGCCCCCAGGTTAGCTGGAAACACTTTCTAGGCATCCAGCCTTTCTTCCTTTCTCTTAAAGCTAGGGAGATTTTGTGACAAAATCTTAGATGACAAGGAATTCATGTGTGACAGGCTGTGGAAATCATGCAGCTGAAAACCAAAATTCAGATGCATTTCAATTCCTGTTTATTAAGGAAGAGGCACTTTCCTTTTCCTGGCTGCTTTGTTGACTTTAAGATTACAGAGCAGGATAAATTGCGTTTCTATATCTGTCTAACTTCAAAACCTCTCCATCTTCCCTAACTCTCTTCTGTTTCAGGCCTTTTTTTGACCAATAAGTGTCATATCGTTAATCTCTCTAGAAATTGATAGATATTGCTGTCATTGTCCACTTTAGGTCCACTCCACTGAGATGGTCAGAAAGGGAGTGTACCTTTTATTGACAATAGAAGCCAATAAAAGAAAACTCACAACAAAGCAAACACAAATTCTTTCTTCTATCTCTCTAGGAGTCAGAAATGATCTCTTGCTTGGCAGTTCTACTCTGTTCTTGAGTTTTAGGAAATGTAAGATATTAGCTACACTAGATAGGTATAAAGGAAAATCATTCTATTGCATGATAAAGCTGTCACAATATATGAGTCCCTCACTGTAAATCTCTCATCCTATAAAAATTCATAATATATTATTTAAACTTTTTTTTAAGAAGAAGCAGATTCAAACATTTACATTTTGTCTCAGTCCTTACCTCTTTAAAGGAGTCCAACATATATGAAAAAAATTATAACCCATTAGGAATTGGCTGAGAGTACAATAGAATGATAAAAGACTAATCAGGTATTTATTGTGCATCCCCCATGTTCTCAGCTATGCAGGATAAAGCAAAAGACAGGGCCCTGCCTCAGGTTGATATGATGTATTTGAAGAACCAACCACACTATGAAACAAGGCTGATGCATTATGAAATATAATGGCATGGTAAACCACAGAACACAGATGCTACAGAAGTTTGCAAGGGAGAAACTTCCCTGATGGGTAGAATGATCAGGTTTTAAGGCTTTAGCAAGAATCAGAGGAAAAGGTCATGACAAAAAGCACAAGGGTTCATAACACAAAAGCCAGTGAAAACAGTCAAATTAAACCGGGGGGGGGCGGGGGGTGAGAATCAGAGCTGAGAAAGTTGAGTGGGGAGAGTACCTGGGAGGCTTTGAAAGCTGCAGCATTTTGATTCAAACTGTAGACTATAGGGAATTGATGATGGTTTTTACAAGGAAAGTAGTACGATCAAAACAATGTTTCATGAGGACTAGCCAAGTAGCCACATTGGGGACAGATAGGAGGGGGAAGAATGTGGAGGCAGGGAAAAGAAAAAAACTGCTATGGCAAACCAAGGGCAGGTGCTTAGAAGCTGATCTATGAAGGTAGTGGAGGAAGTAGACAGCAGGCAGATGTAAAGAGTAAAAACTGACAACACTTGGTGACGCACTTCATCTAGAGTGGGAGGAAGGAGGCTATGTCAAGGACTCCAAAGTTTTTGGTCTGAAGGTCTTCAAGAGTGCCGTTAGAACTGATTGGAGAGCAGATTAATCTGCTTTTTATCCTGGTTAGCTTTGAGATGACAGAGGGACAGCTAATGAAAATGTTTAGCAGGCTGCTGGACATGCAGAAACCCGAGCTGTAACTCTGTATTGCTGGGGAAGGATGACTCACTCAGATGTGTCACAGTAGGAGTCAGGAAACCCATACATCTCAGGAGTGTAGAAGGTGAAGTCATCTTCAAAGGGAGAGTGGCAAAGAGAGAGATGCTTTGGAATAGACATTGGGAGGTTGACGATTAGGGCCCAACTGATGAAAACAAAGTGAACCAGGCCAGGTATGCATGGTTCTGACTTCCTCCAGCCATGCCTTGCCTTCCCAGTGTTGGGCAGAGGTAGAGTGCTACTGGCTGGAGAGCAGGATGAGGGGCATCTGGAGGGGATAAAGAGGGCCCAGGAGAGGAAAAAGGGAGTATGAGAGAAAGGAGAGAGCAAATTATGGTTATTAGAGATCAGAGCATGCTAAATTGCAAAGAGAGGTGGTGACCCCTTCATAGCAATGCAGGGCCCAACCAAGGAAGGGAGGTCAGCTATGTTCCAGAAGGCATGTCTATGAACCAGGGACCTCCCTCACATTGACTCGTTTTGCCTCCACTCCAGGACACTGCTAAGGAAAGCCCTGCCTCCCACCCTCCAGGCTCTAGCTAACAGAGGCCTCCAGGGACACAAGTCCAGCAGCTGGTGGGGCAGCAGATTTTGCTCATTGGAACTTGATCTGATCCACTTACACTGTTGGCTCAAAGCTTCTGATTCACTTCAGGGATGGTGTTCTATCATTTAAATGCCATAAACACTAACAGCAAAATAGCCCACTGGCTGATCCCCTGCTCTCCACACCTGCCAGGCCCAGCACCTGCAGCTGCACTTGGAGAGGACAAGGAATACCCATCAGCCCCTATAGAGGTGGTGGTGGGGTGTCCTCTAAGCCTGAAGGAAAGATGAGGTGCTAGGGAGAGGAGAGGCAAACAAGATGATAGAGGTCCATTTGGCTACTGGAGAGACCACAGCTGAGTATCTTGCTGAGAAGGAGGAGTAAAATCAGGTCATCTCCCTCTCATCTCCATCTGGGTTTGGAATGCAAAGAGATACAGGCAAAGGCAGACACAAACACACACACACAGAGATGCAAAGAGCTACACAGCGCAGGGGTGTGTACACAGCTGATCACAGAGAGAGTTTAGCTAACAAGCTTAGACACATGCAAAGGCACGACTGGACCTGCCCATTCAGGTACAGAGCTGCACGCATACCCCCCCCCCACACACACACATCTGCAGAGCTTTCCTCTTTCCATGGAGTACCCTGGTGTGAGTAGAGGCAGGCCCCTCTCTTCCAGACCTCACCCCTTCCCCTTTGTGTTTTTCCAGGTCGTGACATGGCGAGCACCACTCTGCCTGGTTACCCCCCTCACGTGCCCCCCACTGGCCAGGGAAGCTACCCCACCTCCACCCTGGCAGGAATGGTGCCTGGTAGGTGACAATACTGCAGCTGCCTAATCTAGGTGGGGGTAACTAAATTGTGGGTGAGCTGCTGAGTGGTCTGTAGTCTGAGGCTGGGGGTGGGAGGAGACCCAACATCCTGGCCTGCAAACCACTGCTTTCTGTCCCTCTCTCTCCCTAGAGGCTGCAGTTGGTCCCTCATCCTCCCTCATGAGCAACCCAGGGAGAAAGCTAACAGAAATGCCCCCTTGTGTGCAACCCACTGTATGTCATGGCCCCTCCACAGCGCCCACCCACCCAGGCCTGTGCCCAAGGAGCACTCAGCCTCAGCTCCGCCCTTAGTGCCCCAGCCCACCCCAGCCAGCTGACACTGCTTGGAAGAGCCTGCCCTGGTTTCCATAGAAACTTGGAGCCAAGAACCATTTCCAGGGGCATGTCAGTCACTCAGACAAAGCCACCCTGGTCCACACCAAGCCACAGGGGAAGACCAATGTGAGAACCTACCCCAACCCAGAGAGAGGAGGCAGCTAGTCCCTAAGAGGAACAGAGGACAGGCTAGGCAGGAACTAGAGAGACTGTGGCTTCAGAGAGACAAGCCAGAACACCCTACATCTCAGAGGAACCCACGCCCTCACTGCTCCTCCCAGGCTCTGACCCACCCCTTTTCTGAGAGGAGCTGGGTTTGGGCTGTGTGGATCAGAGAGGCAGAGGCAGTCTGGTGACTGCAGCTGGAGGTCGTGCTGTCCCCTACCCTTCACCCCAGATGGGGGGGGGGACTTGAAGCCAAAGACAGCTGAAGTTCCTATTTGCATAATCACCAAAAAACTCTCGTCTTAAAGAGGGTTAAGACTCACTCAGCCTGCAACCCACTCCCTCCGGACACCCTCTGTGTGGCCTTTCCCTGAAGTTGGACTCTCATTGGTGGGGGAAAGGAGGAGGGAAAAGGATAGAGGAGGGTGATTGGCCCCATCCATCCAGGGACATTCAGGGACAACCCTGGGTAAGCAGAGCTGGGGGTAGGGGCGATGGCAAAAAAAAAAAAAATGATGTTTGCTGCAGGGCGTTATGGAATAGGGGCTGAAGGGAGTTGGAGGTGTGGGTGAAGGGATTGCTGCCCAGATTTAAAGGAGGGGAAGTAGAAGCCTGTGGGGGGGCAAGGAGATGTTGTGGGGGAAGGTCCCAGCAGTGAGCAGATGGAGGCTGGAGGAGGTCTTAGTGAGGTGGGGGTGAGGGAGGAGTGGGGAATGGGGAGGTGGGGGTGGGGAGTCTGCAGGGAGGTGGGGATGAGGGGAGCCGCAGAGAGCTCATGGTGGCAAGGGGGGAGTCGTTAAACAGAATCTAGTGCTGATGAGGAAATTACACTTGTTTCATTAGCGATGGGGAAGGAGATAGCTCAGTTCCTCTTGGTCACAGTTGAGCTCAGAAGCTCATTATCCTGCTGCACGCATGCTTTCCCTCCTCGTCAATAAACAGGCTTTCCAGTGGCTGCATCCCCCACCCCCACCCCAGCTCCCTCTCAGAGAGGGGCCCCTTCTCCTCTACTTAACCCGCGGTTAGGGATCACTGTAAACAGTCTGGGGTCATCACACAGGAGAAAGGGCGAGGGGGAAACCCGGAGGCCTGGCCTTTCTCCCGCGGAGGGAGGGAGGCAGCTTCCGACGGCTCCCAGCCCACGGGCCCTCCGCTCGAGGACCAGCGAGCAGTCCACCTGCCTCCCGCCGCCTCCATCCCCGCCGCGCGGCCCGAGTATCCAACCTCTTGAGGCGAAAGGCAGGAGGGGGTTGTTTCCCAGCAGAGCCCCCACCCCTTGTATTGGCACCGCGCCAAGATGCCACTCTTAGCACTTTCTGGGACAGTGTAACCAGGTATTTCTTCGCCAACCCAAGGCCCCTGCTTCCACCCCATGGGGCTGTGACTCCTAGAAGCGGGGTGTCCACTATAAAGGCTCTTGGTCCCCAACACAGCGGGGTGGGCACACCTGGACAAACCCTTCCTGGGTAGCCCCGAGCGAGCCCCGGGCGGGCACGAGCCTCCAAAGTGTTAGGCGCATCGGTGCTTCCCACCTCCGCCCCCACCCCCGCTCTCCCCACGCAGACCGCGGGCTTGCCCCGCCTCCGCGCGGCCCGCGCGCCCGCCACGGCCATTACCCTGCCTGCGACACCTGCGCCTCAGACCCGGAGCTGCTTGAAGAATCGGCAGGCGGGGCTCGTCGGGTTCGCCCCGGTGTGCGCGTGTCTGATCCCCACTCCCCACCCTCCCGCAGGGAGCGAGTTCTCCGGCAACCCATACAGCCACCCCCAGTACACGGCCTACAACGAGGCTTGGAGATTCAGCAACCCCGCCTTACTAAGTGAGTACGCCACCTGGCTGGCCGGCGGCTCAGCGCGTCCGCCCTCCCGCCCTCCGGCTCCGCCGAGCCGCTTCCGGACACGGGTCCCACTCCAGCGACCTGACCTCTGGGTGCCCGGCCGGGCCAGGGGGGCAAGCTCGTTAGTCCAGCACTGAGGCCCAGGGACCTCTCCAGGATGCCCCCGCCTCCCTCCCCTCCCTTCCTCTCCTCTCCCTTCCTTTCCCTCCCGGGTCGCTAGAGGCTTTGCGCCACCTTCACTCTCAGACCCCCTGAAGGGCGCGCAGCCGGGCGTCCCCATCGGGTCCTTCTCCCGCCACATGAACGCGGCTCTTCTCGGGGCGACTGGCCCAGCCAAGGTCTCCCAGCCCGGATCAAGCCGGACCCCAGCCCCGGGAGGTCTTTGCTTTGCTTTTCTTTCCTTTTTTGTTCTCCTGTTTGTCCTCTCACCCAGCCCATTCTTCTCCTGTGTTAACTTCCAGGTTCCCCTTATTATTATAGTGCCGCCCCCCGGGGCTCCGCCCCTGCCGCTGCTGCCGCTGCCTATGACCGCCACTAGTTACCGCGGGGACCACATCAAGCTTCAGGCCGACAGCTTCGGCCTCCACATCGTCCCCGTCTGACCGCCCACCCCGGAGGGAGGACCGACGCGACGCGATGCCTCCCGGCCACCACCCCAACCCCATCCCCGTCCCAGGACCCGCGCAACCCTTCACCTCACCCCGTCGAAGGCCCGACAGAACGGGCGGAGCCGCGGGCGGGACCCTCAGGCCCGGGCCCGCCGCCCCCAACCTCGCCCGCCAACCCTCCCCGCCTGCCGGGACTGCGCGGCGCCGCCAGGAGGGCCGGGCCCAGCTCGCCCCGGCCTCCCTGGCGCTGGCCCCGGCCTCCCTGGCGCTGGCCCCGGCGCCGCCAGCCACCCCGCGGACTCGGGCCGGCCTCAGGCGCCCGCGCCGAATACGTTTCTGTGACACACAATCAGCGCGGACTGCAGCGCGGCCCAGCCCCGGAGCAGCCCGTCTTGGACGCTCGCTCGGGCGCCGGGAGGCTTCGCTGGAAGGGCTGGGCAAAGGAAATTAAGAACAAAACGACTTTCTGCAGAAGAAGGAAGAGCCCCTTGTCGAACCCTTGGGAAAAAATGCCCTACCCCGTGCGCCAGCCATTCTGCCCCACCCCCCGCCTTCTGGGTGTGCCCTGCCTCGGAAGGTGGAATGGAGGCGTGGGGGTCGGGCTCTAGGAACGGGCTTTGAGGGCGTCAGGTCTTTCCAAGGTTGGGATCCAAGGAGAGCAGGCCCCAGCAGCCCGCACCGGCCGAGCCGACTCCTGGCTCTTCCCTGCTCCACCAGGACTGCCTCGTTCCCCAGGGCCCAGGCACCGCCTGGCACGTGACCTGACTCTAAGTCCTGCCTCGCCCATACCTCAGCGTCTCCTCCACCTGCTGGCCTCCCAGATTGCCCTCCTGCCCGTCCTTTGCCCATCCCGCAACGCCCTGCATTCCTCCCCCTAACTCGCCGCCCCCTCGGACGCTCTCCCGGGCCGCCGCAGGACCAGTTTCCGTAGGCCGCGGTCTTACCCCAGCAGATACTTGATGCCCCCGCCCCCGCCCCCGACACAGACTCTCGATCTGCCAGTGGTGGGAGCCGCTTCTGAGCTGGCATCCGAGCTGCCGCAGGGTGGAAGTGAGAGGCTGCCCACTCCCCCACCTCCAGCCTCCTCCTCCGGCAGGAACTGAACGACGGAACCGCAAAAAGTCTACATTTATTTAATATGATGGTCTTTGCAAAAAGGAACCAAACAACACGAAATCCCCACAGGCTGCTGCTTCGTAGAAAGACGGTGTGTGTCGCGTGAAGGCGAACTCCTGTGTATATAACCCCTCCCCCCGCCGGTCCCGCCCCGCCCTGTAGAGCCCCGGCCGCCCGCGCCCCGCCTGTAGATGCGCCCGCTGTCTGCGCTGTGAGAGTCGCCGCTCGCTGGGGGGAGGGGGGACAGCTACACTCCCACTAAAGCACAGCACGTCCCGGGGGAGGGGGGCATTTTTTATGTTACAAAAAATTACGAAAGAAAAGAAATCTCTATGCAAAGTGACGAACATGGTCCTGTGGACTCCTCTCGCCTGTTTTGTTGGCTACTTCTCTGTACTCCCGTGTTTTCGCTCCTTCCTCGCGGCTTCTCTCCCCTCTTCATTTCTCTCCTGTCTGCTGCTCTCGCCCTCTGTCTCTGTCTCTCTCCTCTGTCTCTCTAGTCTGTCTCCGCTCCTCCCCCTGCCTCTCTGCCCAGCCCTGCCCGGCCGCGCAGTCCTCGCAGGCTAGATCGGAGGTGGCGCTCCGGCCCCGGCTCGCCCCCTCGCGGCCACCCGCCCCGCCCCGTAGTTGCTCTCTCGGTAGCGGCGATGCGCCCTGCATGTCTCCTCACCCGTGGATCGTGACGACTCGAAATAACAGAAACAAAGTCAATAAAAGTGGAAATAAATAAATAAAAATCCTTGAACAAATCCGAAAAGGCTTGGAGTCCTCGCCCAGATCTCTCTCCCCTTCGAGCCTTTTTATTTGAAAAGGAAAACGAGAACTGGGGAACTGCCGGCTCCCAGCCAGGCTCCAGTGGCCAGGGCGCCGAGGGCCGAACTCCGAGGTCCGGCCCATCCTAGTCCCGTAGGGCCGCCGGGCAGAGGCGCGGACCCCGGCCCAGGCCTAACCTTTGAAAGGTCCCCGACGGTTCTGGTCTCCTCGGCCGCTTTCAGCGCGTCGGTTCGTTTTGATTCTTTTTCTTTTATTTCTTTTTTTTTGTGCACATAATAAATAATAATAATAATAAATAATAATAATAAATAATAAAATTTTGTATGTCACTCCCCATGGCTCCAGGTTTGTCTCTCCCTGTCTCTGGGGCGGGCCTCCCTTCACACTGGTCATCCCCAGTAACCCCCTCAATGATCCTCCCAACTACACTCCCACTGCGACCCCCTCCAACTCTTTCGCAGACATCCCGGCAAAGGCTGGGACCAGCCTGCCCAGCAGTAGCCACTTTCCATCACACACCCCCGTCCTTGGGGCGAGTTCTCACAAAACTTCAGAGTAACTCAGAGTAACACATCTACGTCAGGCCGACTCTGCTGTCCTGCCACTCCGCCTGCCAGATTTGGGCGCAGCAGGCTGTCAGACCTGGACGTCGGAGCCCCTCTCCACTTGCGGGAGGGGAGGTGCTGGCTGTCCTATCTCCTCCCTCGGCTCATGATCCCGTGCAGTTGCGCTTCCTCGGCGCAGCCGCAATTTTATCCCCAGAGTCTGCAATGAGACCGCGGAGACCACAGACGCTTGCCGCAAATTTCCTCGCTCTGCATTTACTTCTGGGCCCAGCCCCGCGGAAACCCAGGGAGCCCCATGCGTCAAGTCCGGCCCTTGGCTAGCAGCTGCTGAGACTGGTGTGCCTTGTACCGTGGTCTGGGTGGGCGCAGAGAGGGTGCCCAATCGCCTGCGCTGGGGGGCTGGTCGGTGGTTGGTTTTCTGCATGTGAAAGGATTTCTGTTCGTCTGCATGGGTCTGTGTGTCTGTGGGAGTGTTTGGGGGTGAGATAGTAGAACCGTTTGTCTTTTTAGACATCCTTGTTCTTGTACCCAGGTGTCCAGTGTAGGATCTATGTGTCTGTCCCTGTGTCTCTGTTCCTAATTTGAGGGAGAGATGTGGGGACCCTCCAGGATTGTCCTGCTGCATCACAGATACTTGGGAGGTCCCCTGGTCATCCCTTCAGCAACCTCCCAGTTCTGGCCCTCACACGTTCTGGCCAACACAAAGGCCCCAGTGTCCACCTGGTCTCTCCCTGGGAGACTTTCCTTCACTCTGGAGAAACTTTCCCATCTCAGCTTCCATCTCAGCCTTCTCCCACTTGAAAGGCTCTTGAAACTCTGAGCTGCCAGGAGTAGCTGGGGTGGTGGTGTACAGCAGGGCTTTGGGGCAGACTAAGAAATGACCTTCTCCCTTAGCTGGGACAGTGTCTCCCAGACGCCTCCTTCCTACCAGGATCCCAGAGACCTTTCTTTGCCCAAGCCAATTTGCCCATATCATGGCACCTGCAAAACCCCCAACAAATCAGCAACCCTCCCTCAAATCCATTTCCTTCCCTCTCCTTTCCCTCCTGTGTCTCCTCTTTATTCCACAACTCAACAAATGGTAGTCCCTTGTCGGGTGCCACCCGGTCTGACCACCAGTCTCCTGGAAGAGTGGTCTTCGAACTTCTTTGGTCATGCACCCTATTGGTCAAAGGAATTCTGAACATGTACTCCCAACGTATTTACTTATTTATAAATTCCACAAATATACTAATGGACTGACATAAATCTTATAAAACATATATTAGAAAAAGGATGAGATTGGAATACATAGCAATAGAATTTCTAATGTTTTCTTCTCACACCCAAATTGATTATCTTACATCCCCTGGAAGGTATGCACCCTACTTTGGAAATCCTGCTTAGAACCCATGAAAACCCAGAACTCCTAACTCTTGCCTGATGCCCAGCCTGTGAGTTTCTGGAAGTTGCCAGAGCAGCGGGTTCACTGCCCTCATCGTATATAGGAGGTACCCGGCCCCCAGTGCCTAGCTTTGCCTCCAGGTACCCCCAGACAAGGAGCTCTGTTTTGCCCAATCCATCAAATTGGGAGCCAGGGCCTCTAACATGGGTCCCACCAAGACCTCTTATCTTCTGTTTCTCATCTCCCTCATACTGAGCTGGACGGCAAGGACCCCACTGTTACCATTTCTGCCCAGAAGCTTTCATGCTCTGTCCCTCCTGGGGTGCTGATTTCAGCTTGGAATCAGCCCCGAAGATTCCAAAACATCCTCTCTAGTCCTTGGTCAGCTGCCTGTTCTCACTGCAGTCCCATCTACCCACCCCAAGCACAAGAGGGCCTGTACTCCAGCTTGTTTTCCCCAAAACTCATTTGACTCTGCTAGTAATGTCCCCACCCACCCCTACAGAATTCCCAGCTGAGGTACACCAAGTATGACAGTTAGAAACAGATGAGAAAATATGTCCCTGGTTGAGGGAACAGCAGGAGCAAAGACATGAAGGCATGGAAAAATACCAGATAAAATGTGGCTGGAGTATCAGGTACCTGGGGAGAGATGGGGAGCAGGGAGAAGTGGCAGGAGATTCAGCAACAATAGTTGATAACAAGGACACTACAGTGGGAATGTCAAAAATGGTACCTGTCACACACACACTCACACACACAGCTTCTTTAAGGAAGCCACCCAGCCACAGCCACTTTCGGCCCATGCAGACAGCATATTTGTACCAGTGACTTTGCTACTGGTACAGAATTGGACTTATGCACAAGTCCATGCTGAACCAATCAATCCTCCTCTCTCAGGAAACAAAACTAGGAAGTATAGAGAGAATGAGGCCACTAAGCATGAGCAGCAAAGCCCAATGGAGACCCTGAGGGAGTCCCTAGTCTTCCTCATCGCAGTAAAGGTAGCTCCATTCTAACAGTCACTCAAGCCCCAAACCTGGATCTTCCCTTCTGCCTTTTGTATCCCACATCAGATTCATCAGCCAAATCACACTGTTCTACCTTTAAAATAGATCCAGAATATGATCACTTCCGGCTACCCACACTGTACCATCCTGGCCCAAACCCCCATGATCCTTCACCTGAACCTGCAAAAAAAAAAAAAAAAAAAGTTCTGATTGGTCTTTCTGCTTTTATCTTTGCCTTCCTCTGCATCCAGAGTGATTCTCCAAAATGTACAGTAATCCATTTCCCTGCTCAGCTCAGAACCCTCCAGTGGTTCCTCATCTCTCAGAGTCAAAGTCAAAATTCTAAAACTGACCTATCAGGCTCTACATGTTCTGGCTGTTCACCCTACCCCCACCCCATGACCACCTTAAATCACCTCCCATTGCTTCCTGCAGCTCACTGTGCTCTCTGAGCCCACAGGCCTCTGGGACTGCTTCTTGCAGAAACATTTGCACCTCATGTGCCTTTTGTCTGTGGACTCCCCCCTGCCACCCCTGTGACTGGCTCCCTCACTTCCTTGAAGTCTCACTCCAATGTTACCTTATCAGAGAGGCCTTCCCTGACCACCTTAAATCAAATAGCACACCCTTCCCATCACTCTCTCTTCCTTTCCCTGCTTCTCCAAACTGTTTGCCACCACCTGGCAGATGACATGTTTTATTTGTGTCTGTCCCCTCCTCTCCCATTAGCATGTGAGCTCCATGAGGGCAGAGTCTTGTCTCCTCTCTTTACTGCTATTTCCCTAATGCCTGGGATGTGGTTGGTACACAGGACATGTTCAACAAATAAAGGAATGCAGTGATGAGGAAGAAGAAACCGCAAATAAGCAGGAGGCTTGAGGCAGGGTAGAGGGAGGGAGATGGTGGGAGCCCTCAACCACATACAAGGGGCCGGTGACCCTCAGAGAGGGTAGCTGAGTTGCTAATGAGGTGGCACATGCTTCTCCTCATTAGCCCAGAGGTTTGAGACTCACAAGTGCTGAACTCCTAGAATAATTCCCACAGGCCCTGGGCCCTGGGGTGACTCTCTGGTCCTTACAATGCAAAGCATCTACCCCAGTGTCCATGGGGGGCACCAAGGGTGCATCCCTCCTTGCATTGGAGAAGTTCCCCTCCCCTACCCTGTGTAGTTCTGTCAATGAGAGTGCCTCATCAGCTCCTGACCACAGATTTGGGCCTGTGACCCCCATTTGGCCAATGAGAACCCCATGTCCCTGGCTACTACACATAGACCTCAAGTTAGAAACAATGGGGGTTCTCTCTCATTGTTATTGTATGGGGCTGTTACTCAGTGCTGAAAGAGTCAGGGTCTCTTTTTTTGGACTGTGAGCTGAAATGATGAGGTCTTAGGACCCCCTAAGGACTCCCCTCCACTATGTGGAGAATGCCTGCCCTAGAATGAAGCCACGGGCAGAGTCAAGCAGAGACCAGTGGAGCGGAGTGGTAGAGAGAGAAAGAGCTCTGGTGCTGTCATGGGAGCCCCTGGAGCCAGCTCAGCCTGAAGCCTACATTTGGATTTCCAGGGCCATAAGCCAATACCTTCCCCTTTTTGTGGCTTAAGCAAATGTGTTGCAGTCTGTCATTTGTAACCCAAAATGTTCTGACAAACAGTGCCGTGTTTGGATCCTGTGGCTGGGGATCTTTTTTTTTCTCCAGGGAGTGAAAACTATGGAAAATTTTTGAGCAAGAGAGAAGGGCTTAATAATGCATTTTTGCAAGAGTGTTCTGTCCATAATGTGAGAAGTGGGGTACAAAGAGAGACAGTGGGTGCAGGGGGAACTGAATGAGATCACTACCACGGTGCAGGCAACCGACAATGAGGTTCTACGCTAATGATCAGGTTAGCTCCAGAAGGAAGCTGACATGGAAACATAACAAGGTTACATTTTTAAGCAAAAGAGAAAAGAAAAGTTCAGAACAGAGGACATATTGTGTGAGAAAGAAAAGAATTTTTTTTTATCACATTAGCTTGTATATACATAAAAGGAAAGATAAACAACAATCTAATAAAAATGGTTACCTCTGAGCAGGGAGCAATGTGGATGGGGACAGGGCAAGGGTGACATTTCTGTTTTGCAGAATACTTTTTTGAAAAAAATCTAATTTTGACTTTATTGACAGATAAAATTTCAATTTAAAAAAGTAAAGAGACAACCAGGTCCTTGACACATTGTTTCATGAATAAAACAAATTTGACTCTTTTTTTTGTTCTACACCTGTGGGAAAGGCCACTGGAGTTGGTGACTAGAGGATATCAGGTGCTTTCTGCGGGGAGAGGGAGGGCTGCCGGTGAGGCTACAACCTGAGGAAGCAGAAGCGTGAGGGATTCCTTTGAAAGGTTTGGAAAGGAGGGGAGCAGGAGAGGGTCCGGAGATGGTGTGGTTGGGGAGCTCAAGAGAAGGTTCTTTCAGCCCAAGGGCTCTGTGACCCAGCCTGCTAGCTGAGGCAGAGGGTCAAAGGGGATGAAGGGGATCAAGGGGGAACAGAAGGCTGTTTGTGGAAGCCAGGAAGGGCTTCTGGACAGAGGCCTGAAGGAATAGGGTGGAGGGTTGGGGGGCTGGGTGTGGAGGAAGCGGAGAATTCTTCCCGGGAGAGGAAGGTCTTGAGGGAATGGGGGCCGCTAGGGTTGCTGCAGGAGATTCCAGGGGCCATAGCTGCTGTCTGCTGAGAGAGGGGGAGCAGGGCTGGGTCCAGCCTTGGGGAGGCAATTTTGGAAGAATCTCTCCCAGGGACTCAGAAGGCAGTTGTGAGAGCAGAAGGCACACGCCACCGCTGGCCAGCAGCAGGGAGAGCTCACACTGAGCATAGATCCTGGGCTCCCCTGCCCTGGCTCCATCCTCAAGACACAGCAGCCAGGGCCACCAAGATGGCACTGCCCTCCGCTGCTGACCCAGATCCACATCTCCCTCCTCCATGCAGCCTCCCCAGTTGACTAAATCCAGCAGCACCTTGGGCCCATTCGCACAGTCCGATCTTTGTGACTGTCCATCCCCAAGTGCCCAGGTGTGGCCTCCGCTGCATTATGTGGAGGAGCCTCACCCACCCCCCCAGGGAATTCCCTCCCAGCCCCGACAGGCAACCTAGAGGCAGAACAAAAAGCGTGTGTGAATGGAGGCACCTCCAAGCCAAGGGCAGAAGGGACCCAGAAGTTGGCTGAGAAGATCACTACATGACCTTCAACAAGCCGTACCCTCTCTGTGTGGCTCAGTGTCCCTGTATATAGAGATACAAAGAACTCATAACTAGATAGCCTCTAGGGCTCCTTTCCATTTGGACATTCTAGGCTTTTGCTGCTGTATACTGCAGGTGCTTGGGCAGTCTCTGTGGCCAGACGTTCATGTACCCTCTGTGGAGGTGGGGTGGGTGCATTCAGATGGGGAAGGGAATGGGGGGGAAGCTTTTTAAACTAGAGAAGGAGGAGGCATGGATTTGTTTGTTGCCATCTGCCCCATCTGGGAGTTAGTACTGCCTGTTCCTATCTCTCTTCCCACTGTCTGCCTAGAGGTCTCTGGGGTGGGGGCTGTAAGCATTGAGGCAGATGAACGGTGTCTGAGGCGACATGTGAGGGTGCAGGGTAGGGCACTAGGGGAGGGAAACAAAGGAAGCAGCTATTTGGGACCAACTATGTTTCCAGCCTCCCCTCAACACCCCTGCTCACCAAAACCATTTCAGTAACCTAATTAGCCAGCTCCTTAGGCCCCTGTTAGCCCGGCCGGCTGAGCGCCCAGCTCCCTGGGGACCAGCTCCTTTACCCCCCAGACTAATCAGTTCTTCACTCCTTGAGTGCGTGAGCGTTCTCGCCACACGAGCACGCGCACACGCGCACACATTCCCGCATTCTCTCCCAGAGCCCCAGGCCCCATTCCAGCCTTCAGAGGGTTAATGTAGGGTGGTGCTGGATTTCCCCAATGAGGATACCCCCATTTGGGATGATTGAAGAGTTGGGAAGAGGCCAGACAAAGTTTAGGGGGTTCTCTCCAATTTGGGGTTTTCTCTCAAATTTGTGGGATTAGAATGTCTAGCCAAGGATGAAGCCATGATTGGGGTGCTCTATGATACCCCAAGCCTTTGGGTTGGTGCCTCTCAGGCCCCCAGGTATGGTCAATATTCACCCCAACCCAGACCCCCTCCTCCCCCTCATCTCGCACCCCCTCATCCATCTCCCCACCCCCTACCCCCCGACACCCGCACTGTCAGCCCAAACACATGATAAATTGCCCTGTCAACAGAATTCATTCAGGGACCAATTAATTCCACAGAAATGAACCAGGAGCCATCAGTTGCTGAAAAACTCAGAGTGCAGGGAGTGGAGGGAGGGGTACAGGCGGGGGTGGGCGGCAGGGGAGGGGATAGGGAGGCTGGGGAAGTTAGTCTGACAGAAATTGGTCATTTAATGCTTAAGTGCACGCTAGACAGCCCTGTCATCGCCCGCGGCCCCCGTTCGGGATTAATTATCAGAGGAGGAGAGGGCAGCCCAGCCCAGCCTAGCCGTCTGTCACCAACCAAGTCTGGAGTCACCCAGGCCCTGGACCACCCTGAGTCCACTTCCATGTCTCCAGGCTTCCTGCTTCCCTGACTGCCAGGTCCCCCAGATCCCAGTCCTAAGCCCAACCTTGTATCTTGGACCCTCAGCTGCATTTAGTCATGGCCTTGCCATCAGCTAACCGACCCAGGAAGCCCTCTTCCTGCCCTTGACTGGGCTAGGCCCCAGAGCTCCCTGCACTGCTGTGTCATTCCCTTCCACCACCCTGGGTGACAATTTGTGCAGAACCCAAGGTATGACTGTCCCATCCCTTCATTTAAATCTGTGGGAACGGAGCCATTGTCCACTCAGCTACTCAAGCCAGGATCCCCTTCCTCTCCCTCATCCCTCTCATCCAATCAGAATCCAAGTCCCAACAGTTCAACTTTCCATAAACATGTCAAATCTGTTTGACATTTGCTTCTTTCTAGCTCTCTGCCGCCACTCAAGGCTGAGCCATCATCAGCTCTACCCATGCTCCTGATTTAAGCTCTTGCTAGTACCAGATGTTATCTTTAAAAATACAAGTAGCATCCTGCCATGCCACCGCCTAGCACATGCTGACTTCCAGCTTAATGCTTTTGGGGGGACCACAGTGGGCCTGCAAGAGATCAAGTCCAAACTCTTAACTTGGCTCAAAAGCCACAAAACTCCAGCCTCTGCCCCTAGCCTGGCCTCACCTCCAGCACGCTTCCTCCGCCGTCTCTGCTCCAGCCCCCCTGCCCTTCCCACTGGCCTTTGCACACCTGTCCTTCTCTCAGCTTGGAGTACTCCTTCCACCCTGCAAGCCCCATTCACTTGACCAACTGCTTCAGATCTCAGATTAAATATCACTCCCTCCAGGAGGCCTTCCCTGACCCCTTGATATACAGCCCCCCAGACTTCCCCACTCATCAACATGTCACTCTGCTAAGTAGCTGCCCATTGTCTGTCTTGCCACCAAAATGTTAGGTTTCATGAGAATGGAGTTCCTGCCTTTATTCTCAAGGCCTGGCACTTAATGGATACCAGAAAATATTTGTTGCATGAAGAAATTCATAGCTGTCTTGACCCTACGCTTGGCCTGACTCAGGGGCCAATCTTCCCAGTGTCAGAACCCTCCTGGCAGCCCACGACAGGCTGGGGTGGCCAGAGAGATGAGAAACTTTCAGAGAACACTCAAGCAACTTGTGAGTCCATCAAACCAACCCAGACCAGCTGTGTTGGGTGGACTTGGTTGAGGGAGAGGCTGCTGAGAGCTGGGGTTTAGAACAGTGGAGAGAATGGCTGAGAGGACATTCTAGAAGAGCAAAGCCCAGGGTCTAGAAGATGCAAGCTATGTGCAGAGACAAGGGCTGGCTGAAACACAGGGCTGTTCAAGGGAGGAGGGAGGAAAGGAGTTGCAAAGGGAACTTTCTAGAACTGATTTTGATATATGTACCAGAGGCTGAACTGACTGGATGAGAGAGGTGAGGGAGAGGGAGAAGGTGACCAGTTTCCAAAGGGCAATGAATGTCAGCTTGTTTGGCCTTTTTTCTGTCCTTAATAGGGGGTCATTGGCTGCCTTTAAGGAGAGCAAGGTGCAAAGTTTTATTTGCAAAGTTAATTCTAGCTGCCAGATGGAGTGGTTGAAGGGAAAGTTTGAGGCAGGGAGACCATTAGGAGTCCAGTGTCATCATGAGAAAGGCGGACAGAGATGGAGGGGGACGAGGTAAGCTGGGTGGCCTCTATCTCCAAGTGTCTGGCCCAAGAATACCTGGGTGGAGCCGCACTGCGGTAGCATATCTGGATGACTGGGCTGCCAGTTGGATAGGAAGGTGAGGGAGAAAGACATGGCGAGGATGACTGCCCCCAAGGGCTGTGTACTGAGAGGCTGGCGACTGATGGGGCCATCAGCAGAGTCAAAAAGAGAGGCTGACTTAGGCCAGAAAGGACAGGCACTCCTGTGTATATTGAGTGTGTGTGCCTGAGATGGCCACTCCTGGCATGACGTCCAACAGACATAATTGCCGGAAGTAGCTCAGGGGACTGAATTGGCCTTGGGATGTAGAACTGGGAGATATACCTCCCGCCCCACTCTCCCAGCCTCCAAATTTCCATTTCAGTTTGGATGGGCCAATGCAATTCTGCAACCAAATAACAGTATAATACGGAACCCACATAATCCTATAATACCATAATGCAATAAAGATGTGTCACCACAAAGATACAAGTGAAGGCTGGGTGTGGTGGTTCACACCTGTAATCCTAGCACTTTGGAAGGCTGAGGAGGGAGGATTGCTTGAGCCCAGGAGTTCAAGGTTAAAGTGAGTTACGGTCACACCAAAAGAAAAGATACAAATGATAGTGTAGGGCCGTAAAGATGAAACAGGAAGACCATATGGCAACTTACTAATATCGACCGGGAAATGATGGGTCAGTGCATCGTGGGTTAACAATTCTGGGCTGTGATGAAGTAACCATGTAACCAGTGATACTACAGTGCTGATCTGACTGTAAGAAGGCACACAACCCAGCAACAAAGTGTCAACCTGACAGTGCAATCATGTTAACTCAGTAATGATGTCCTGACACGATGATGCAATGACGTGATGGTAGAGTGTGGTGATGACATCACACTATAATAAAGTCTCAAAGACAGTGGAGAAGAAGAGGGTAGAGCTCTCAACCTAAGCCCCAAGGTCCCAAGAATGGAGCGAGAGAGCCCTTTCCAAGCTTGAAAAGAAGCTTCCTCAGGATGTCACAGAGACATGGAAGTAGCTTCTGGAAGGATGCTGCAGTTTGGGACAGGAAAGAACTGAGCCAGAAATTGGGAAGGCAAGAAGTGGCGGTGGCTTTGCAGGACAGGCCACAGCTCTGTGGGGCTGCCCAGAATGGAGGGACCTGGGCTTGTGTCAAAAGAAGGCAGTCCCCAACTGCAAAGCAGAACTGAGCAGCTCCAACCACATTCAGCACTTGGACTACTCACTTGGCCCGAGAGGTGCCTGCTCCTTTGGGAGCTGAAAGGTAGGACAGATCACATCCAGTGCTTGTAAGTTTCTTCAAATCATCAAATGACTAGAATATGAAAGAAAATCCAGAGCTAATAATAACACCACTGAAAACAACTCGAGTTCATACAGCCTTTTCCACGTGCTGGCTACTGTGCTAAGTATTCTTCCTGGATTATCTGCAATAACCTTATTTCATTTTACAGATGAGGATAATGAGACTGAGAGAGACTGACATGCTTGTGCAAAGTCACACAGCAAGTAACAGGCAGAGCTGGAATTCAAATTCAGATCCTTATGTGCCACTAAAGCATACCCATGTTCTTGTCACTGGGTATCTGCTTTAAGAAGTATGCGACAAACGAGTAAGAGAGAAATCAGGGAGCAGAAGGAGCCACAAGTTAAACATGTAACATATTTCTAGACATAAATTTTGTTAAAAGGTCAATATTAAGGTGGATAAAAATGTGTACAAGAGCTACCATTTATCTAAGAAAGGATGAATATGAATACATATGCTTACTTTGCTTACATTTCTTAAAATGAAAAGATAAAAAACATTTTTAGGCTGAGCGCAGTGGCTCATGCCTATAATCCTAGCACTCTGGGAGGAGGAGGCAGGAGGTTCCCTTGAGGTCAAGAGCTTGAGACCAGCCTGAGCAAGAGTAAGACCCCATCTCTACTAAAAACAGAAAAACTAGCCAGGCATGGTGATGTGCACCGGTAGTCTCAGCTACTCAGGAGGCTGAGGCAGGAGGATCACTTGAGCCAGGAGTTTGAAGTTTCTGTGAGCTAGGATGATGCCACGGCACTCTAGCCCTGGGTGACAGAGTTAGACTCTGTATCAAAAAAAAAAAAAAAAAAAAAGGATCTTAAAAATGATCATCTATTGCAGAAGGGAGGAAACAAAGTGGAGAGGACAGGGTAGAAAACATCACTGAGTGTAGCTTATTTTATTGATTTGACTTTAAAAACATGTAAATACTTCATATAATAACACAATAAAATCAAGTAAATAAATAAGTAATCCCCCCCCAAATTAAAAGCAAAATGAAACAAATGAACCTATCTATTGAGTTGGTGTCATAACCACATAGAGAGAAACTATTTCAAGTAATTTAAAATCCAGTAATTGACTCTACATATATCCCTAGTGGGATATACACTAATAAAGAAAATAAGTGATGATATTGATGTTCTTGGAGTTTTTTGGTGTGGGAGAAACAAACAAACAAAACCAGATGGAAGATCAATGATGATTAGTAAAATCCCCATAGCCCTGAATTTGAGTTGGACGTATCAGTAATAACTCTTGATGCATTTTATCTTTTAAAAAATGTATTTCCTGGCTCTATCCACTGAAAAGGATAATAAACTAACCAACTCAGTAGCAATAACACCTCTAGTCTCCGGATTGTGGTCTTTAAGTAACATTTTGCACTAAAGGAACCAGGGCTCTTTGGGGGAAATGAAAGATTCCAGGTCGGAAACAGGGCATGTACAAGATGATTCTGATAATCTTGTCATACTAGAAAGCAAGGAAGCTCCCAAAGACTACTGGGATCATGTCACAAGGACTTGTGCACTAATTAGAGGCTCGCATTGGCCAACGGTGAGACTACTAAGCATCCATGAGAATAATAACTCCAATTGATTGAAACTCATCAAGTATATTTAAATCTGTAAGTACATAATTATACTTAAAACAAAAACCTCATTTATCTTCTTGGAAGGATGCTAGGGAACCAACTCATTATTTGGGAAACTGATAAGTAAGAGAAAGAATCAAGCCCTGTTACACCTTAGTGTAACCAAACAATGAGTGAGAGAAAGTTTCTTTTTATAGAATTCTTCCAGGTAATAAATGACAAAGGAATGGATAGAATTAGAATATCACCACTTTGCAACCCCTGATGAAATAACGGACCCAGGTCATGATTATTAATGGCTGTTAATTTTGCAAAAAGAGAAACAACAGAATATTAGCTGTCTCATGATGACAAGACAAGACAAAACAAAACACAACTCTATAAAGTAGGATTTCAAAAAAAAAAAAACCTGAATCTAATCAAGGCTTTAGATGTAACCACCATTTTACAGAAAATACTACAGATAGAGGAACCACAGGGATGTGATCTGAAAACTCTAGACTGTGGGAAACTATATGGCAAATAGCCAGGCTTCTTTAATAAAGAAATAAAAAGAGGGAAAAAAACAGGATAGACTAAAACAGACTTAAGAGACATATCAACTAATTGTGTTATATTTGAAACCTGCAAGTAATTAAAAAAGGAAGAAGAGGAGCAGGAAGACGAAGAGAAAGAAGAGTAAAAGGAAGTGGATAAGTTATGAGGCAATCAGGGATAGGTAAGCACTGCATTAGTTGGGCACTATGACGTTTTTAGATGTTCTAGTGATATTATGGTTACTTTTTTAAAGTACTTTTATTTTCTCTATATTATTTATTTACTTATTTTTATTTTAATAGATTTTGGGGGTACAAGTTGAATTCCAATGTATGTATATATTGCATAGTGGTGGAGTCTGGGTTTTGGGTGTACCCATCACCCAAGCAGTATACATTATACCTCCTAGGTAATTTTTTATCCCTCATCTCCCCCACCCTCCTGGTCCTTTTATTTTAGAAATATAAAATGAAATATTTACAATGTAAATGATATAAAATCTCCGATTGGCTGTAAAATAATCTGGAGGATGGAGTTGGGTGGGGAAATATATGGAATAAGACTGACCATAAATTGATAATTGATGGAGCTGGGTTCACTATACTATTTATTCTCTCTGCTTTTATATATATTTGAAGTTTCCAATAATAAACTAATTTAAAACCATTGTTCTTATATATTGAAATGAGCTGCTTAAATTTGGGGGTAGCCATCTCCCCCATCTTGACTTTCAGAAAGATGGCAGCTATCTTCAATCGTTCAGCCCTCCAAGCTGGAGACTCTGAAGAAACTGACCAGCCCAAAAGAAAAGACCTCCAAATACTGACAATCAGGATCCCTCACAAAACATCTGAGTCTCCACCTGATCAATCTTCAGTGATGTCCACTAATCAACAGGTCCTAAACATAAACACAGAGCCTCCAAGCAGTCTTTTAGTGACTTACTTTTGTGTACTGGTGGACAAGAAACTATACCAATGGTTTAGAATAGATTTCTAGCATGAAAGATAGAGGTCAGAACTAAGAACTAAGAAAAAGAATTTGATAAAGTTATTTTATCAGGAGGATCACTTGAGGCCAGGAGTTCAAGACCAGACTGGGCAACTTAGCAAGACCCCATTCTCTACAAAAAAAGAAAAATAAGAAAAACTAGCTAGCCATGGTGATCTGGGCCTAGAGTCCTAGCTATTCTAGAGGCTAAGGTGGGAAGATCACTTGAGCCCAGGAGTTCAAGGTTACAGTGAGCTACGATCACACCATTGCACTACAACCTGAGTGACAGAGCAAGATCCTTGTCTCTAAAATAAATAAACAACAATAATAATAAAAGAAAAGGAACTTGAAAGAATCAAAGACAATTCAGAGAAGAGAAGAAAAATTTTAAAAACCCCACCTACAAGGCTGTGCATGGTGGCTCACACCTGTAATCCTAGCACTCTGGGAGGCCGAGACAGGAGGATTGCTCAAGGTCAGGAATTCAAGACTAGCCTGAGCAAGAGCCAGACCTTGTCTTTACTAAAAATGGAAAGAAATTATCTGGACAACTGAAAATATATAGAAAAAATAGCCGGGCATGGTGGCACATGCCTGTAGTCCCAGCTACTTGGGAGGCTGAGGCAGAAGGATTGTTTGAGCCCAGGAGTTTGAGGTTGCTGTGAGCTAGGCTGACGCCACAGCACTCTTGCCCAGGCAACAGAGTGAGACTCTGTCTAAACAAAAAACCACCTACAATTAATAGTCTCAGAGAAGTAAATAAAACTCACATCTATGAAACAAGGACAGGGTGCTTTTATAAATATATTTTTTCAGATAGATATATCTGAAAATTGATATATATACATATATTATATGATATATAACATCAAAAGTAAAAATACTTAATAGAACATCATAAAGTTGAGAAAATCATGAAAAAGGAAAACAGTCACAGAGATAAAAGCTAGGAAAGAGAAAATAGGAAAACTAGAGGAAAAATATAGAAAGTTTAAACATCTGACTAGGAGGAGTCTCAGAAAAAGAAGACAAAGAAAATGAAAGCGATAAAATTATCCAAAAAAATTTCAGAAATTCTCCAGAAATGAAGGCTATGGCTTTCTAGATTAAAACTCCCTACCAAATACCCACTACACTGGATTTACAAATTCCCACAATAAAGCACATAATAATGACATTTTAGAGGACCAAAGAATAAATTGAAGCTTTCAGAATGAGAGAAAGAAGAGAAATATGACAATTTGGGAATAAGAATGGCAGCAGACTGCTCAACAGCAACAATGAAATCTATAAAATAATGGAAAAATACCTTCAAAGTTCTTAGGGAAAATGATTTCAAGTCTAAAATTCTATACCCAGCTGAAATATCAATCAACTATGAGAAAAAAAGTCATTCTCACATATCAAAGTCTCTGCAAATTTACCTTTCATGTATCCTTTCTTGAAAAGTTACTAGAGAATATGAAAAATGAATAAACCAAGAAAGGGCAATAATTGGGTCCCAGCAAGCAAAAGATCTAACATAGGAGAGGAGTGAGGGGTATTCCCAAAATGATGGAGAAGCAAAATTCCATAATAACAGCTATGGAAAGTATTCATGGAGTAACTGGTATAGATAAGAACAACCTAAACACAGAGTTGTATAGACTGTCCCCCGACCTAAGATGTCTGGCTTAGGGGCTATAAACGAGAGCTAAAATCATTCTGGCACTCTGCCTGGCCAAGCCACAGTCCTGATGAGGGGTTGCATCAAACCTAAAGGAAGAGGAATTTCTTACTGATTGGTCTTCCCAAATAGAGAACTATTTTATTATATATTTTATCATTCCAGGATGCTCCTTTTTACAATTAATCTGTCCAGACAGGATGCTTTTTTTCTAACTTACTCAAAAGGGCCATTTGTATTAGTAATGGCCTTGCATGGAAAAGTTTTAGGTCCATAAAGGATGTCACCAATAAAAATATGGTAAGAGTAGATTAC
This sequence comes from Microcebus murinus, assembly GCF_040939455.1. Classification (NCBI taxonomy): domain Eukaryota; kingdom Metazoa; phylum Chordata; class Mammalia; order Primates; family Cheirogaleidae; genus Microcebus; species Microcebus murinus. Next base: position 25,556,909 of record NC_134117.1, on the reverse strand, counting down.
AAAATACATATTTGACAAAAATAAGCTTCATACTTCTGTTGGGAATTTGGAGATGAATTAGTAATAAGCAACTAGAAAATTTAGCAAACAACCAAAAAAAAAAAAAAACTGAGGCAGTTATTAACTCCAAGAAAAAACAAAAGTTATACAAGAAATGAAATGTGGTGAAAATCACAACATGACTCAGCTGTTAAAAAATATATACACTTAGGTACATAAAACATGAAATACTGATTTTATCCCAAATTGTGATAGAAGTATATTGGGTAAATTGATAAAGATAAAGTGAATATAGGTGGTGATATAAGAGAGCCCAATCCTCATCTTCTATAATATTATAATAATCAGCCAATAAATAATATATAAAAAATGAAAAGTCAAAAATACCAATATAATCATAATACTTCTATAGAAATAGGGAAATATGAGGGGTACAATGTGTGTTGCATCAGCAATGTATGCACTGAAGGCCCTAACTTCATACAACGCACTATATCAATGTAACAAAATTGCACTTGAACCCCGTAAATATATACAAATAAAAAATAAATGGAAAAAAAGAAGAAATAAGGAGATCCATATCAGAAGGCATAGGTAATCAGTTTCAACATGGTTGCATAGGGGAAGCTGATAGAAGGCAGCTATAATTTTGTATTTGCTTTCTTTTTGCACTATGTAAATACAGTTGACCCTCAAACACCATGGGTTTGAACCAGATGGGTTCACCTATATGTTAATTTTTTTCAATAAAAGTTACGGAGTGCCTGTCTTTCCTGCCTTCCCTTCCTTCTCCCTCACCTCTTCCACCTCTGCCACCATGAGACAGCAAGACCAACCCCTCCCCTGCCTCCTCCTCCTCAGTCTACTCAAAGTGAAGACAGTGAGGATCAAGACCTTTATGATGGTCTGCTTCCACTTAATAATATTCTTTCTTCCTTATGATTTTTTTTCTTTTCTCTTTTTTTTTGAGACAGAGTCTCACTCTGTTGTCCGAGCTAGAGTGCCATGGTGTCAGCCTAGCTCACAGCAACCTCAAACTCCTGGGCTCAAGTGATCTTTCTGCCTCAGCCTCTTGAGTAGCTGGGACTACAGGCATGTGCCACCATGCCCGGCTAATATATATATATATATTTTTTAGTTGTCCAGCTAATTTATTTCTATTTTTTAGTAGAGATGGGGTCTCACTCTTGCTCAGGCTGGTCTCAAACTCCTGAGCTCAACCGATCCACCCGCTTCGGCCTCCCAAAGTGCTAGGATTACAGGCATGAGCCACCATGCTCGGCCCTTCCTTATGATTTTCTTTTTTTTTTTTTTTTTTTTTTTGAGACAGAGTCTCACTTTGTTGCCCAGGCTAGAGTGAGTGCCGTGGCGTCAGCCTAGCTCACAGCAACCTCAAACTCCTGGGCTCGAGTGATCCTTCTGCCTCAGCCTCCCGGGTAGCTGGGACTACAGGCATGCGCCACCATGCCCGGCTAATTTTTTATATATATATCAGTTGGCCAATTAATTTCTTTGTATTTATAGTAGAGACGGGGTCTCACTCTTGCTCAGGCTGGTTTTGAACTCCTGACCTTGAGCAATCCGCCCGCCTCGGCCTCCCAAGAGCTAGGATTACAGGCGTGAGCCACAGCGCCCGGCCCTTATGATTTTCTTAATAACATTTTATTTTCTCTAGCTTACTTTATTGTAAGAATACAGTACATAATACATATAACATACAAAATATTTAATATGTGTTAATCGACTGTTTATGTTTTTGGTAAGGGTTCCAACAGTAGGCTAGTGATATTTAAGATTGGGGGGAGTCAGAAGTTATACATGGATTTTTACATGCATGCGAGGGGGTGGTCAGTCCCTTAACCTCTGCATTGTTCAATAGTCAACTATATATGATTTTATTGAAAAATTCAAGCATGCACAAAAGGAGAGAGAATAGTACAACAAACGCCCATACTCTAATACCTCAGAGTTAGCAGTTATCAAGATTTTGCCACACTTGCTTCATGTAAGCATATTACTTTAAATTTTTTTAAGTATGTAGAAATATACTCAATAAATTAATAATATGGCTACCTCTTTTTTTTTGTGAGGAGAAGGGGAGATGAGTTTATTGATTTGCCAGTAAATGAGAAGGTTGTCAGACTCACATCTCAAAGTACCAACATCCTAATATGGCTGCCTCTTAAGCATGTAACTGATACAGGAGACAAGAAAGATGAGGAAAGGGAAAACTTTCTTTCACTTTTAAACAGTATTATTTTTATTTTTATCTTATGAACTTATGGCACGCACTGTTCCAAACACACTCATAACAACTCAACAAGGTGTTTATTAGTTTTGTTCTTATTTGATAGAAGACCATTTTCTTTTCTTTTTTTTTGAGATTTTTTTTATTGTTGTTCTTTTTCCTTTTATTTTATCATATTATGGGGGTACAAAGATTGTTAGGGTTACATATATTGCCCCTGCCATTAGAAAAACATTTTCTATCATTTAAGTATTTTTCAATGACCAAGTGTTCCTTTTCTTTTCTTTTCTTTTCTTTTCTTTTTTTTGAGACAGAGTCTTACTCTGTTGCCCAGGCTAGAGTGCCATATGAGGTGTTCCTTTTTAAATAATAATTTTTAAAAAGATAATGGGCTATAAAAATATGTTCCCCATCTCATATGACAACTGTTTGGTTATTTGAAGTATTTTCTTCTTCCGCATAAAAGTCCCAGTTCTTCCAATGATACCTGAAAGGGAGAACTATTATACATTCCAGTTATTAATAACACTTTCACTCTCAAATGTGTCCCAACTTAGGTAATAAATGTCAGGGTCACCCTACTCGTAATACTTGGTGTTTAGGTTCTTTACCATGGGGATTGCCCTCCCCTGGACATTGTTCGTAAGAAGGGTCCCCAGCCCTGAACCTAGCAAAATACGGGGCCCAGTAGGAACATTGACCTTTCTTATTAGGTTTTCTGCATCTACTAAGGCAGCCCGGGAGTCTTCAGCTTCCTTGGCAGTGCCACGCAATTGACTCACGATGAATTCCCAAATAAACTTCATCTTTTTCTTGTGATTTATTCCTAGACTGAGAATCTTAGCCCTGCATTTGTACTTCTGAACTTTTTAACCTGCCTCAGGACTCCACATCCATCCCCTCCAGATGTCATTTGCTCACGTAGGATCATCGTTCCAGCCTGTCGAGATCATTTTGAACCTCAATTCTGTCATCCAGCCTATTAGTGGGCCTGTTCCTCTTTGTGTCATCTGAAAGTGTGATGAGCTGGACACCTACATCTTCATATGAGTCACTGATAGAAACATCTCGTGGCCATGGCTGAGTCACAGGCTCAGAGACCTCCTGCTGGCAAGATATAAAACCTGTCATCACACCTCTCTGGGTACAGTGAGTCACCAGTTATGTATCCTTCAAGCACAGTCATCATGTGGCCCTCATTTTTCCATCATATACACCAGGATAATATGACAAACTGTTTCATGCCCTTTTGAAAGCAAAAAAACAGTATCTTCGGTTTTCCCTTAACCTCTTCATTCAGTATCCTCATCAACAAAAGAAGCATGGCATTCTGTCCTTTGGTGTGTGTTTCTAAAGAACACTAACTATTGCTAGCTTCCTCTAAGTATTGCCAGACTTCATATATAATAATCATTTCTAGAATTTTGCCAGGAATCAACATTAATTTTGACAATCTTTAATTTCCAAATCCAGTGTCTACTCCTTGCTGGTGATAATGGCAGTATTTGTCCAGCTCCACCTCATGGCACCCCTCCCATCCTCAGGATTCCCCAAAGGTCACTGACAGCAGATTCCTGATCACATGTGATCTTGACACCTATCTGAAACTTTTTACCATGATTTTTTCCTACTGTTTCTGATTTGAAGTCCTCCACCTTGACACTCTGGAAAGAAGGAAAAAAGAGATATAACTAGCTCTTCCCCCTCTCTTAGGTTAATACCAGACCATGACCTTCTACCCCAAAGGCTGTCCTGGTGTTAAACACATTTTATGTATGTATGTATGTTTAATCACACTAGTAATACATAAATACATTCTTATAAAAATGTAAATATTATGGATAAAACTAAAGCTCTCACTGACCACCCCTTCTAATTCTAGTCTATTCTGTCTTCTTCTGGATCTCTTTGATGTGTTTACGCACATATATGTACATAAAAACATATGTTTTGGTTGCCATGTCTTAACTATGTCAGCATATCCTGTACAACATAGTCTCCCATTAATTCTTTTCCCAGACGGAAACCTCTAGGTTTTCAGTACCCAAACTTATAAAACACACGTATCTAATAACAACGTTTTTCAGCGGTTGTTTATGTAAGAAAAATATATATAATATTTGCATACCCCAAACTCAGTATGGTAACCTAAACATAACAAGGTACGGGAAAATTCCAAGTTACATTTCAAATAGAACTGGCAAGTGTAGACACTTCTCAAAGTGTCAGCAAAGCAGAGGTGGGTCTGGAGCATGGCTGGTGCTGAGGCCACACTGCTGGTGACAGAGAACCACTTGTTGCAACCGCATCTATTGTGTGGTGCCTAGGAAGCAATGTTTGGAGCACTCTACACCTTAACACAATAATTTGTTACTGTGTTTACAGGCATTTTTGCTGGGTTCTAATTACGTTTTAGGGAACTGGCTGAGGGATTTGAGCTGACACATAACCTGTTATCATTTTTCTCACGTGAAATAATGGAAAACAGGCTCCCAGTTAGTATTTTCACATAGGACATCTGATGTGATGGATTTATTATAAGAGAGACGATATCCCTCTATGAACAGATGAATGGATAAACAAAATGGGTCGTAGACATATAATGAAATATTATTCTACCATGAAAAGGAATGAAGCTCTGATACACCCCCCAACATGATGACCCTCGAGAACATTGTGCCAAGTGAAAGAAGCTAGACACAAAAAGACAAATCTTATATGATTCCACTTACATGAAATATAAGAATCTGCCTATCTAGAATAGACAAATTCATAGAGACAAAAAGTGAATTAGAGGTTACCAGGAGCTGGTAGGCGGAAGGAATGGGAGTTATTGCTTACTGGGTGCAGAGTTTCTGTTTGGGTGCTGAAAACATTTTGGTAATTGATAGTGGTGATGGGTTGCACAACATCGTGAATATAAAAAATGTCATTGAATAGTACCCTTAAAAATGGTTAAAATGGCAAGCTTTAAAATTTATTTTACCACAATAAAAAAAGGGAAAGTTATATTTAAAACAAACAAACAACAACAACAAAAAAAACTCTTTAGCACAGAGATTTGTATTTACATTGAGTCCTACAAAGATTAACACATGGAGGAACTGGAGAATGTTGTTTTTATCTTTATTTTCCTTGGCGGAAAAAGGAAGATGCCTGTATATGTTCAAATGGCAAAAGTTTTGTTCTAGGCCGGGCATGGTGGCTCACGCCTGTAATCCTAGCCCTCTGGGAGGCCGAGGCGGGCAGATTGTTTGAGCTCAGCAGTTTGAGACCAGCCTAAGCAAGAGTGAGACCCCCATTTCTACTAAAAATAGAAAGAAATTAGCTGGACAACAAAAAAACTATATAGAAAAAATTAGCTGGGTAGGGTGGCACATGCCTGTAGTCCCAGCTACTTGGGAGGCTGAGGCAGAAGGATCACTTGAACCCAGGAGTTTGAGGTTGCTGTGAGCTAGGCCTGATGCCAAGGCACTCTAGCCCGGGCAACAGAGTGAGACTCTGTCTCAAAAAAAAAAAATTTTTTTTTGTTCTATAAGTTGCTTTTCTCATTCAACAATACACTTTGGAGAGCTACGTTAGTGCCCATCAGTGTCCACTCTAGCTGCTGCAGAGTCGCCTTTAGGATAGACATGCATGGGGTATATTTAGCCGATTCCCTGCCAGGCACCTTTCACCAGTCTCTGCTCTTCCCAGCCTCTAATCTTTCAGGTGTTTCTCACAGCCTAGCACCAATCTGGTGTCCACTCCCTGGTCACTCTTCCTTCTCCCCGTGCAAGGCCTTCGTCAATCTGGCCTCATTAGAGAACTTCCCAGACAGCCACATTGATGTCTTCCCATGTCTGTCTTGGACACAGAGATACAGGCTCAGGAATGTTCCTTGCGTTATTGCTCATAAAAGCAGAAAGCACGGACAAGTGTCCATCGACAAGAGATTATTCAGTAAAATTATCCTTGCAGAAGACTATGATGCAATCATTAACAATTTAGATATAGATTGCAGAACTGTATTTATTGACATGAAAAATTATCCCCAATATGTTGTTAAGTGAAAAATAAGGTTTGCAAAATAATATGTATCTTATAACACTATTTTTGTAAACAAACAAACATTGATTAGGTACACATAAAAAAAAAGTCCAGGAGGCTGTATACCAAAATATTAACAGTGGTAATATGAATGGTAGAATTACAGGTGATGTTTTATTTTGCATATCTGAATTTCCCGATTTTTCCTCAATTAGTATTCATAACTCATGTAACAAAGGAAAACAGTTTTTTTTTAAAAGTCAAGGTTGACTTCCCAAGCTCTGGTAATGCGGAGCTATCTTAGAGCACAAATAGCATTCCTCCACACTTTCCACTAGTATAGGGAAGAGGGAGGGGAGGGGGAAGAGGCTGCCACTGGTAGGCACAGTGCCAAGCCACGTGCTAGGGGCTTTGTCTCCATCGCTGCATTTAATCCTCACAACCAAGAGGAGTAAATTTCACAATCAAAAATACTCTTCCAGAAGGTGTAGTGAAGGAAAAGGAAACTATGGAGTCTTGGACTAGGGGGAGACATGGTCAAGAGAAGGTGAGGTAAGGCTGACCCCATATCACAGATGAAAAAACTGAGTCTCTGAAATGGTAAGCAAGCACCTTCAACCATGCAATTAATAAATGACCAAAGCACACTTCAAACCCAGGTCTGCCTAACCCCAAAGGCTTTCTTCTTTCATGGTGCCACACCAGTGGTCGCACCTGTGGTTCTCGTAGCATTCATTTTTACAGATTTACCTGGACTTTTCCTTCCTGGCAACCCATCATCAACTTACAGTTTAAACACCAGAGCTTGTGCTCCTGTTAATGCCATACTCCCTCTCACATGGTTCCTGTGGAAGGGACACGCACCTATGAAATGCACAGTGTCTTCAATAGACTATGGAAGACACAGAGATGCTTTATAAACCACAAGTGATGCTTTATAATCACTCTGCTCCACCCACTCTCCTGTCTCTGCACCGTCCCTTCCCCTACTCCTCCCTCCACGCCTACACACGTGTTTACCTCACCTTCCCCAACCCCTCCAGTCACCTTTCTCTTCCTCACCACACTTTCTGGAAAAGAAAGCAGCCCATACTTGCTACCGTCCTCCCTGCCTCCAGCAGTGTGTCCATTGTCACCTGGCTTCTGCCCCCACCTCCCCGGGGGAGGTGCTCTAGCTGTGATCTTCAGGTCCTCCCATTGCACATTCCAGGGCTCTCTCTTAGGCCTCATCCTGTTTGACATCCCTGCAGCATGTCACACAGCTGCCACCCTGGCCTTCTTGATATCCCTCACTTGGCTTCCTGACGACACTCTCCCCTGAGTTTCTTTCACCCTCTCTCATGGTGATCTTCAGTCTTGATCACTGGCTCCTCTAACTCCACCTGATCCTCAAATGCCCGGGTTTTCTGGGGTTCCACCCCCAGCCCTCAGCCTGTCCCTCTCCTTCAGGCCCCATGGCCCTTCCTACGGCTGCAGGGGCCACTTCTATGCACACGACAACTCCTAAATCTGTTGTCTTCTGCTTGATCATTCTCCTGTACTTTACAGTCCCATGTGCAGCTGCCTAACTGACACCTCCACTTGGAAGTTCCCCTGAAAACTTTGTATTTAAAACTAAATAGCACAACATGCTCCCCACAGACACACACACACACACACACACACACACACATCGATGGGTGACAGGGTTACAGGTGATGCTTTATTTTGCATATCTAAATCTTCCAGATTTTCCTCAATTAACATTCACACCCATATAATACGGGGAAATAGCTTTTTTTAAAAGTCAAAGTTAGGCTGGGAGGTGGCTCATGCCTGTAATCCTAACACTCTGGGAGGCTGAAGCAGGAGGATCGCTTGAGGTCAGGAGTTTGAGACCAGCCTGAGCAAGAGCAAGACTCCATCTCTACTAAAAATAGAAAAATTTAGCTGGGTGTGGTGGCTCTCGCCTGTAGTCCCAGCTACTCAGGAGGCTGAGGCAGGAGGATCCCTTGAGCCCAGGATTTGAGGCTGCAGTGAACTATGATGATGCCATGGCACTCTAGCCTGGGTGCCAGAGCAAGACCTTGTCTCAAAATAAACAATAAAATAAAATAAAAAGCTAGCACATTGGTGTGGGCAGCTCTGATGGAGTCTGGCATAGGATGGAAAGACAGTGTCCTCAGGGCTGCTCTGAGAGAGGGTCCTCCACCCACATGGAGCTATGGGCAGGCCGCAGGTGTCAATAAAGTCATGCGACATCTCTGCAATATCATGTAGCAGGGCTGACCAGCTGGCCTGTCTCCTTCATTTACAGAGTAGCCAACTGAGGCCCAGGGGGGGAAGGAGGCTGCCTTGTGGGGTCAGCAAGTTTGCAGCCGAACTGGCACAGCTCTTGACTATCGTGAATGAATGAATGAATGGTGTACATGGATGAGGATAAAGTACGCAGAGGGGCTGCAGATAAGATTAGGGACATCCATTTCACCTTCTTTGAGGCATCAAAGAGAATTGATCACAGCAATAATCTTCCTACTGACTTACGCACAGGTTGTTTGTGCTCAGTACATGGGTATGTGCCCACATTACACCCTGAAGGCCCTGGCTTCACCCCACCATGGTCCCCTCCCTGCCCTGGACTGGTGCTGGAGGTGACAGAAATTGCTGCTCAGCTCTTGCTCACTCCCTGGGTTTTCTTCGGTCTTTCCAAGATCCCTCCTCCAGGAAGGCCTCCTGAATTGAGGAGGCTGTGTGCTGGCCTCCTGCCCAGACAGAGAGCCCTGGCAGCCGCAGCAGCCCCTACCCAAAGCTCAGCGCTGGGTAGTTACCCCAAATTATCCTAAGGGAGCAGGAGCCTAGAGCAAGCCCCCGTCCTGTCCCTTTGCACCCTCTGTCTCCTCACAGGCTCTGGCCTCTGCTCCCCTCCCCCTCGCCACAGCCCCACCCTCAGATCCAGGTCTCCCCCAGACCCCAGACCCCGGTGCTCTTCCCCTCCCCTGAGATTCTTTGTCATTATCCCTCAAAGTGAGGTTTGTGCATCATCATTAATGGGCTGAACAGCAGGGTCAGCGAGGCAGGTAGCAGTAAACGCAGCAATTACGGCCGCGCCTCCATCCGAGCGCCTTCGCTCCCAATCCATCTCCCCTCATCACCGGGCAGTGCTGAGCCGGCCCTGCCTTCATTACATTAATCAGGTTAATTCCAAGTTAGAGTCCACATTCTAATCAAAAGGCAGTCAACAGGGTTGAGGTGCCAGGGGGAGAGGGAAGAGCCGTCCTCCCTTGGAGTGGGGCCTGGCAGGAGGGCGCAGGCCGGGACACTTCGCAGCCTGGCCTGCAGGGCCCTGTCCTCCCAGGGGCTGCCCCCGCTCTGCTCCCAGGGCCTTGCTCCTGAGACCTGGCTTGCATCCTGGCTTGAAGCCAGGGCTGGGGCTCTGAATATGTAGTTAGAGGCAAGGGATAGTCCAGTTCTCTGTCTCTCTAAACGGAGCAACCATGCCATCAGGTACTGTTGGCGAGTTTGTACACTGACGACTCCAAGAGAGCACCACACTCATTGGAGTCTGTGTAGTCTAAGAGGCCCTCAGAGCTGTGCGATGTTTGCAACCTGCACAACAGCACAGAGCAGCTCTGCAGGCCACCTCCTAAGAAACCAAAGAGGATGGCGGAGGAGGGAGCATAGAAGCCACGGAGCCAACACTGGAACTCAAAGAGCTCGTTAAATGGAGACATAGGGCCAGGCGCGCTGGCTCACCCTTGTAATCCTAGCACACTAGGAGGCTGAGGCAGGAGGACCACTTGAGGTCAGGAGTTTGAGACCAGCCTCAGCAAGAGTGAGACTCTGTCTCTACTAAAAGAAATAGAAAGAAACTAGCTGGGCAACTAAAAATATAAAAAAATTAGCCAGGTATGGTGGCACATGCCTGTAGTCCTAGCTACTCAAGAGGCTGAGGCAGGAGGATCACTTGAGCCCAGGAGTTTGAGGTTGCTGTGAGCTAGGCTGACACCACGGCACTCACTCTAGCCTGGGCGACAAAGCGAGACTCTGTCTAAAAAAAAAAAAAAAAAAAAAAAGAGGAGACACAGATCAGCAGAGCCAGCCTTCAGCAGCAGCAATTTCTCCATCAGCCCCAACACACCGGCACCACCCCCAAGTTTCTGCCGTCATCCTTTGCTAGGTAACCTCATCTGCTTCCACGGCTTCAGATATCGCCATGTTGATGAGGACTCGCTTCCCCCAAATCTCTCCCCGCCAGGCCTCTCATATTCCATATAGATAGCTCCAGATGGAAGTCTCTCCAGCCACAAAAAGAACGGGTTGAAACAGCTCAGAAGCTTCTCTCCCAGATTTACTTCTCTTCCCTTTCTCAATAAATTCCTCCTCCCTGTCTAGCCCAAGCTAGAAATCTTGGAAGTTATTTGGGAGTCCTTCTTTGACCTTTTATTAGCTTCCTATTGCTGCTGTACCAAATTATCACAAACTTAGCAGTTTACAACAACACAGATTTATTATCTTTCAGTTCTGGAAGTCAGATGTCTAAAATGGGTCTCACTAAGCTTAAACCAAGGTGTCAGCCAGGCCAGTTCCTTCTGGAGGCTCTATGGGAGAATCCGTTTCCAGCTTTTCGAGGCCACCTGCATTACTTGGCTGGTGGCCCCTTCCTCCATCTTCAAAGCCAGCAGCATAGCTTCTTCAAGTCTCTCCCTGACTCTGACCCTCCTGACTCCTTCTTTAACTTGTAAGGGCCCTCATGAGTACATTAGAACCATCCAGATAATTCAGGATAAATCTCCTGAAGCTAATTGGCAACCTTAATTCCGTCTGCAACTTTAATTCCCCCTGCTCTGTAACATAAGGTATCCACATGTTTTTGGGATGAGGACATAGACCTTGGGAAGCCATTATTCTACCTACTGCAAAACCCAAATGCCAGATTGATATTCAAGTCCTGTTAATCTTATGCATCTAAGACAGTCCTGGTGTCGGTTCTACACTCTTCACCTTGGATTGTGTAGCCATTACAATCATTTCCTAACTGGCATCTCTCCCTCCCCAATCCATTTCCCAAGAGGCTGCCAGAATGTAGCCAATGCTCATACTGTTCTGGCAGCCCCTCAGCCCACTTCTGACCCCAGTGCAGCTGGCCCAAGAAAGGGGATGCAATGGCCCTAGCAGCAACTGTCGACCAGTGGGGGCCTCTTTCAGTAGTAGATAAGTACCCAGCTTTTATCCTTTAGAGCAGTGGTCCCCAACCTTTTTGGCACCAGGGTCTCGTTTAATGGAAGACAATTTTTCTACAGACTGGAGAAGGGGAGTGGGGTGTTGTGTGTTAGGGGGAGTGTGGTGCAGAGCTCAGGCAATGATGTGTGGCCCATTTCCTAATGGGTCACAGCATGGGGAGTTGGGGGCCACAGCTTTAGAGGGACAATTTTGAAGTGCATTCTACATGGTTCCTCAGAGGATCCCCATGGGTTGAGCTTCAGTTGCCCAGGGAGGCAACAGCTTTCTTCTCTGTCTCACTCTCCCCAGTCCCTCACTGCTACTCCCCGTGGTCACCTCCCAAAGAAACTGTCTTCACCTAAGTCCTCAACTCAAGCTTTGATTTTGGGGGGAATCAAACTAAGACATAGAGTGATAGCTCTAAAATGAAAATCTGATCAAGTCATCATCCTTGTTAAAGACAGTCACAAACTCTTGCCCTCAGGTTGAAGTTGTGGGTTGCTATTCAAAGCCCCATATAACCCAACTCACTTCTCCAGTTTCATCGTCTTCTACAGCCACCCACTCATCCTCCCCCAGCCATATAAGATCTCCCCCTGAACTGTCACATCCCCAAGCCTTCATTCATGCTGAGATCTCTGAGTTCCTGATCTTGCCCACTGGATGTCTCTACGTGGATGTCTCATGACAAACCTAAAACTCAATGTCTAAAAACTGAACTCAACTTCCCAGCAATGTTCTCTTCTTTTTCCTAACTTTCTCCTGGTTTTCTGATTCTTCACCATCTTTCACCATTTCTTTTTCTTCCTCCAGTCTCATATATAGGAGCCACCTCCAGGCTTTTGCCCTCAACCCTCCTCTTTTCTTGACCTTGACACTTTCCCTGGGTAGTCTCATCCATTCCTATGCATTATTTACCATCCACACACACTAACGTTTCTCTTCTCTTTATCTTCCCTCTCTGCTAAGCTCCAGATCCCTAGTCAGCTGTCTGTTGGATACCTCAACCTGAAAGCCCCACAGCAACTTAAACTCTACGTGTCCCAGACCGAATCATCACCCTCCTCCCCCAACATACTCTTCCTCTACTATCTCCCATTATGGACTCACCTATGACCTGGCTATTCAGAAACCTTCAACATCTCCTTCTGCTCTGTCCCCTCTCCAGATCCTGCCCATTCTACCTATCTGTTCCCTCTTCCCTCTTCTTTCCTCTGAATTTTGCAATGGTTGTGATAGTTTTCCTTGCCTCTGGTCTTACCTTCTCCAATCCATCTCCTGCAAAGCAGTCAGAACAATCTTACACATCCGAGAACACACACATCTGAGAGTTACTTCCCAGTCCATACCCTACAGGAAAATCCCACATTTCTCAGCATGATCCAGAGTCCTTTCTTCTGCTTGCAATGTCCTTCCATGACCCCCTCGATCCCATCTCTACTTAGAAACTTTCTTATCTTTTAAGCCACCTCTCTGGGAGGCCTTTCAGAACAGTACTTCCAGAGGAATCCATGTAGGACAGTACTGTAACTATGACATTTATCTACCAGTGTCTCTTCTCTGTTAGACTGTGCATGCTTGAGGGCAGGGACCCCACCTCAGTCATCTTTGCCGCACGGCACTGCATCTGGCTCTTAGCACAAGTGCATTCAGTGGTCGCTGAGCAAATGAACTGATAGGCGTGCAGTTTCATACAGCAAAATTCCTACCTACATAACAACATACACATAGTCACTGTAGGCTACACAGACAGAGTCATCCTCCTTGACACGGTTGTTTCAGTGCACAAGGAGTCTTCAACCGTCAAGCACTTGTCTCTACCATCGCTTACCTACAGCCAAATACCAACATTCACCCACATACCCGCCTCCACGTCAACCAAGTCACTCATAGTCGCTCCCACGCAAACATGCATAGTCACAAACTCCCATGCGGCCGCTCACATAAACTCACACAGAGTCACACACATACACGGCCACACACACACAGCTCCAAACACCTCGAGGGCACACTTCATCTCCAATTGTGAGCAAATGCTGTTGGTTTTCATTAATCTGCAGACTCTGTGTTTGCCAGTCTCTCAGGCTCCCTCTCCCTCTTCCCCACGCTCTCTCTTTCTGCTCCGAGGCAGGTGAGCGCATCAATTTTCTCCTCGTCTGTGGCAGTTAAATTAAATGGAATCGGCCTGATTGCTGAAAATCAAAGGGAAGGCTGATAAAGCAATTAAATCCCTCTAATTCCTCGTCCTGAAAGGTGCAGCGGCTCTGAAGCTAATTAACTTCATAATGAAAATCCTTCTTCACCCTTTTAGGCTCTTCTCCCCGGGTCTCCTCTGCTCTCCTTCGCTCCTTCTGGGGAGAAGCTGGTTTCTGAGGAAGAGCTGGATCAGCAGCATTAAAAGTCAGAACCCTGGAGAGGTCTCAGGAGGCTCTCTCCTGTGCCCCTGAATCTGCCTCCCTCTCCTTCCCTCTCCCACTCACCCACCCACCCTCAACACCCGGCCCCCTTTCTGCTACACCTGGTTGCCTGCTTAGCTCTCAACATCGCATTTCTAACTGCAACACCACTCTACCCTACATTCAACCCGTCTCCCACCAGCCCTATCCCAACACCCAGCTCCTACCCCAAATACCTAGCCTCCCCCACATCAGCCCTCCCCAACACCAGCCCTGTCTCTAACACTAGCCCTGCCCAACACCCAGCCCACACGTCCCTCCAGCCCTACCTCAACTCCAGCCCACCTTCAACTCACAGCCCCTAAAGCTGAGTGCATAAGAATGTGCCCAGAACCATCCCAGGCACTGGAACTACAAAGATCAACCAAAATAAAAATAAAGCAAGCCCTATCCTAAAGGATCTCCTTATCTAGAGGTAATGACAGACAAAAAGACAACCACCATATGAGCTAATAAGGCCTTCCTACAGAGAAGCTGTCTTAGTCCGCTCAGGCTGCTATAACAAAATGCCATATATTGAGTGGCTTATAAACAATGGAAATTTGTTTCTCATGGTTCTGAAGGCTGGGAAGTCCAAGATCAAAGTGCCAGCTGACTCAATGTCTGGTGACGTCCTTCTTCCTCATAAATGGTGCCTTCTTGCTGTGTCCTAGGACTAGCTAGCTCTCTGGAGTGTCTTATAAGAGCACTAACGCCTTTCATGAGGGATCCACCCTTATGATCTAATCACATCCCAAAGGACCTGCCTCCTAATGCCATCCCTTGGGAGTTAGGATTTCAACAAGAATTTGGGGTCATGGAAAACATAGACATTCAAGCCATAGCAGAAGCCTATGAGCTAGGCCCCCAGTGGGCCCTGGCAGACCGGGGGAAGACTTCCAATGGGAGGCACTTGACCTAGGTCATGAAGAGTTAACTGGGCTGATTGGATGGGAGAGGGAGACGGTGTCAGGAACAAGAGCATGTGCCAATCTTGGAGGTGGGAGAGAGCAAGGACTGATCAGAGTTTGGGAGTCAGCTTGGAAAGGCAGCCCCTGGGGCATGGGGGAGGCTTGGCTCCCAATAAGGTTGGGTGATTGGGCAGAGGCCCCTGATCATGAAGGGCTTTGAGGACTGCAGCATGGAGTCTTGATTTTTTTCAAACAACATCAGGAGTTTACATGTCACATAGAACCAGAGTTTTTTGGGATTCTCTTCCACAGCCCCACGTGTGGGGACAGGGCAGACACAGGGAGCCTACTGCCTCGCAGACGTGCGTGAATGCCATAGGTACGCTGGCAGGAGCAGGCCTGCAGAGTGGGGACCACAGGAGATGTTGAGTCAAAGCTTGTCTAAGAAGGTGGTAGAGGAAGTGCACTGGATGGCCTTCTGTGATTTGAAGGCAAGAAAAGGCCCCAGTTTTGTGTGGCCCTGCTGCCAGCCCTGTGATGCTGGCAATCTGGTACCTTCTTCTCCCTCTGGGAAGTCCATCCGTTCTCTTGGCTTTGGATGTCACCTTCTCCATTGGTGGCTCTGAGCACCACAAGAGAAGGGCACAGCCCGTATCATTCACCATTGCATCCCCAGCCCAATCTATCGTAGATGCTCAGTAAATATTTGCTGACTAGTATACAGAAATGAACAATGACTTCCAGATCTGCTGCCCAAGCTCCACACCACCATGTTCCACTGTCCACTGAACATGTCCACTTGGATGTTGCCATCTCACACTCAGCATGTCCAAAACCAAACTCAGCCCTTCTCCTGGCCCCACCTGAATTTCGCTCCTCTTCTAAGTTTCGCATGTAAGTGAATGGCACCACCAGCCACAGCACTGAACAAGCCCAAGGCCTGGGCCTCATTCTCCACTTCTCCCTCACACCTACTCCTACCCCCACATCGAACCAGTCTCAGTCCTACCCATTCTGTCTTCCTATTAGTTACCCTCTTTCTTCTCCTACTGTACTACCCTGGTCGTCACCTCTCATGGTCTCTCTCAGTGATTTCCCAACTGGTCTCTTTGCTTTGGGTCTCAACCACCTCCAACCCACTCTCCAGAATAATTGTTCTAAAGTGGGAAATACAAACACACCATTTACCTGCTTACTGCCCTTCAGGGAGGCTCATCATTGCCTACAGGGCAAAGGCCAAACTCCTCAGCCAGCCTATGGGGCCCCCAGACTTCTTTTTTTTATGAGACAGGGTCTCACTCTGTCACTCAGATTGGGGTGCAGTGGTCCCATCATAGCTCACTGCAGCCTCCAACTCCTGGGCTCCAGGGATCTTCCCACTGGGTTCCCAAAGCACTGGGATCACATGCGTGAGCCACCATACCTAGCCCACAGCAGACTTCTTGCAGCAGCAAACATCCCGAATTCACATCGGGGTGCCTTGACTCCAGCCTCCACCTCTGCCTTGAACACCCTTCTCTGAGACCCATCTGCCCCAGCTCATACCACCACATCCTTTCTCAAGACTCCCTGCAATTTTCTTTAGAGGTTCTGTATTGTTTTTTTATTTCCTTTGAGCTTTCTTGTGCCTTCTAAGAATTCTGCACTGAGCAGGTATTATTTTTGTAAGTAGAAAAAGAAAATATTTCTAATGCACCTTCTTCCCAGGCTTCCATATGCCACCTACAGAATTCAACCTCCTTTGGGCCTCTCTGGGCCCTTTCTTCCACCCACTGGGACCCCCAGCATGCTTACCTGTTTCCACACCTGTCTCCCTTACTCAGTGAGGCCCTTGAGGCAGGATCTATGAGCATCTCATTTGGATTGGATCCCTGGGAGTCAAGGTGTTGGGGGCACTTGACTTGGGAGAGGTGAAGAGCAATCAGCATGCCCGTCCCTGTCACAGGGCCCTGTCATATTGCCAAACTCCTGCCACCACCATCCCTAGGACCCCCAGATCCCTGCCATGAAGAATCCTGCTGGTTTGTAGGAAAGGTAGCAATAGAACCTCCCAGAAGGAAAGGACCACTGAAGGGCCTATGCCCCAGCCCAGCCCTGACCTCCACCTTCAGAGAGCCTCAGAGTGTGGCCAGAGGCACAGGAGAGAAGGGCAGTGGGAGAGAGGAGCAGAAATGTGGAAGAAAGGCAGAAACAGAGAGAGAGTGGCAGAGGAAAAGTGACCCTCATGAGGACACAGGGGGAGAAACAGAAAGAGACAGTGGCAGAGGCATAAGAAGGGCAGCTGGGCACCGAGACCCCAAGTCCAGCCTGGGAGCCTCAGCGCACACAAAGCTCATGCTGGGATTGGGGCTGGGGTCCTGGAGAGGAGGGGGAGGAGAACTGGGCCCCCCACCCTCTGCAGGTGTCAATCCCCATCTTGGGCAGGCTCCTCACCCCATTCCAGAGCCTGTGGGTGGCACCCAGCGGGAGGCAGATGAGGCTTTGATGTGAGTGATGGGCGCAGATTTGGGCCCAGATTCTCAGAGCTTGTGGGGGCTGGCGCAGCTCCGAGACTGGGAGGGGCGTGGGAGGGCCAGACTGGCCGGGGGAGGGGAGCTCTGTGGGGAAGCACCTGGCTCTCTCTCTCAGCACCCAGCAGAGCCCAGATGACCAGCGATTGAGGATCGCAGCCGGGAGACTTGAGAGGGAACACTCACACTCACACTCACACGTACACGATTCCCCAGCCCCACATTGACACCCAGAACAAACCACTGTGAGATGGCTGGGTACACACACTCAGCAACATTGTTTGAGCACCTACTGTGTGCAACAGCCCATCCGAAACATTCACACATGCATCACACCCTCCAACTCCCAACCCACCCACACTCGCTCAGCCTCTCTCAGAGCGGAAGTCAGGCCCTTTGCAGACAGGATTCACCACACAAGGCATCCCCCAGACACCATCGCACGCACGCACAAGCAGGGAGGCATACACACATGCACATATGCGTGTACACAAATTGTTAAGTTTGGCACAAGTGATGGGAATAGCCCCGGGGATCTGGGTCTTGGTTTTGAAGAGAGAAAAAGACAATGTCAGGTCACTGGGTTTGTGGAGGCAGATCTGGGACACAGCCCTAGCAGAGTGCAGTGAGGTCAGCCATAGGGTCCAGGTCTCTTGGGGACAGTCCTGCCCATCCTGGCTGACTTGGCCCCACCCACATTGTCTCCAGACACCTTCCTCCACCCTGCCAGGGTCCAGTCCCCTTCAGTCCCTACAGTCACCCCTCCCTGGCCCCCCTCCTGTCAGCTCATTCTCTTTCCATCTGTATCCCTTCTCCTCCCCCCATCAACCCCCCCATCCCCACCCCCCAGCCTCGGTGATAAAAGAGCCAGATTGGAGCGGGTGCCACGCAGCTTCATTCCCCACCATATGGGCCCAAAAGCCAAATCGTCAGCTAAGCGATTAAATCAAGTATGTCGAACAAAATGTTATGAACTGACATTATGGGTATATAATTTTATGCCATTTGTTGCCATCTGTTTATCTAAACAGCCCCCGTTCCACACAGACATACAGACTCACACCTTCCCTCCTACCCTCTACCGGTCAGGATCCCCTCCACCCCCCACCAGGGCCAGAGGTCAGGGACGAGAAGACATGTGCTTGGAAGTTGAAGAACTGGGGGCTCCAGGGTACCTGGGAATCAGAAGGAATTGGGGGATCAGTCATCGCAGGGGGCTGAGGGATGGAGAGTAGGGCTTAGGATCACTTGCTCGCTCGCTAACCTGGGAGGGACAAGGCCCTTGGGAAGCAGGAGGTCAGGGGGTCAGGAGTCCTGGGCATAGAGACCGGGGCTAGGGCCCCAGCACAGGGCCGTGGAGCAGGGCCAGGGGGCCTGGCTGGCACGCCTCCAACTCGGCACGTGGCTCGTGCGTGCGAGTGTGTGCAGGGGCAGGCAGGAGAGCAGCAGCTGTGAGCAGCAGTGGCTGGGGGAGCTCTCTCTCCCTCTGCCCTGTCTGTCCTGGGGGCCTGAGGCTCTCCTTGGAGCCTTGCAGGGAGGGCTGGATCCTTTGGGGACCACACCCACAGGTCAGGGGGCCAGAGGCTTAGTTTGGAGTTACTCATGTCTCCTCCTCAGGGTGAGGCCACAGGGCAGATGCCCAGCAAGCCCAGAGGCTGGGAGCTCCCCTGCCCCACCTCTCCAGCCCAAACAGGTTTAGAGTCTGGTACACCCCTTAATACTAGGCTGTGGCCTCTGTGAGCATAAATATGGCCTCACAGTCACCAATGTTCAGTCACCACACCCGCTCCTGCCTCCTCCCTGCTGCCTGGTCCTGACCTGTGCCTGTCACTGTGTTGGGTCTCCCTGCCTGCCCTCCCGTGCCTACCACCTCTGCCATGGTGGGTATCTCTGTGTCTCTCTCTGTCTCTCAATCTCTTTCCATCGGCCTCTGACTCTGTTGTTGCTTCTGACTCTCCTGGAGGTGCAGGCCTGGGTCTTGGAGATGTGCCACCAGAGGGGGCGGCAGCTCCACACAGGGGTACACCCAGAGCGGGGATGAGGAGCCGGGCCAGGGACGGAGCAGAACAAACCGTTACACAGCAGGGACTCGGACAGTGAACAGGCAGGTGACCCTGGGACATAGAGAGCTTTGGCCTATTCTGAGAGCTGGAAGGACAGTGGCCTGTGGGTGAAGAAGCATGCAGAAGGGGTGAGGGGACCTCACTCCCCTGAGGAGAAATAATTGAGAGGTGTTAAGAGGCTGAAGCCCCAGCGGAAGGGTGCATTGGGAAGATGGTGTGCAGCCTCTCCCAGGGCTTGTTAAAACACTGCCCCAAACACACACACACACACACACACACACACACACACACACACACACACACACACACAGAGAGACACATCCCTGCCCACTCTCACAGACACTCACACAGGGTCACAGTGACACTTTCCTTATAAAGACCTCAAGGCCACTCACATACCCCCTCACAATCAGGGACAGTGTTGCCTTCAAGCCAGGTGTTCCAATGCCCAGCCTCTTGTGGGGCGCCCCAGCTGCGTGTGCACAAGGGTGTACCCCAGGCCTGGGCTCCCTGTCCACTTCCACGCTCAGCATCGCACGGCCACCGGCCCGCATTGGAGTGTCTGTCTCCAGTGCTGGAAGGGACTGAGCACCACGCGGGGAAGAGCCCAAAGTGAGCTGCTAGAAACCCAAGGGAGGGGGGGGCGGGGGAGAAACGGCCAGAAAGACTTCAGAGAAGATGAGGCTGAGACAGAGACTGAGAAAGGGACAAGGAAACAGAGAGGGACAGAGACGCCAAAGGACAGAAAGAGACCCAAAAAGACAAAGAGAGGAAAGACCTGAAGTCTGGTGGGGAGAAAGCGGGGCAGCAACGGGAGTGAGGGGACGCTGCAGGCGGGCGGGAGGGGGCGCCCGGGACCCGGAGAGCCAGGAAGGCGCGGGTGGCGGCGGCGGCTGAGGCTGGAAAAGCTCATTTTGCTGGTAATTTACTCTCCTGCTTTTGGGCCGCTCCGCCTGCCGCTGCCGCCCGCCCGGGCTGCCTGTTCCAATATTAGATATAAACAAGTAAACTGTGTAATGGATCACATTAAGCAGGCCTTGCGTCTTGAGGCAGGATTTAATTTGCATGGCAGATTAGCTTGTCTTCCCAGCAAGGCACCCCGGGGCACCCCGAGCTGTAATAGGATCCCGCCTCTTAGAGCCCATTAAGGCAATTGAGAGCGCCTCCTAATCTCCCTCCCCGCCCTGCACCGCAATCCCCTCCTGCCGGACCGGGAGGGACTTCCGCTGGCCCGGCTGGACACCCAACTTCTGACCCTGTGTGGCACAGCCATCGAAGGCCCCACCTTACCCTTAAAGCAGCAACCCAAACCCCAGGGCTCGCCCCTTTCCATCTCTTGCCTCGCAACCAACCCCAGAGAACTTTCTGAGCACCCCCAACTCGGCTTCGGAGCTCCCCAGCTGTCCCTAACCCACTTTCCCTGTTCCTCCAAGTCTCAGCAAGCTCCAGGCCAGTACTCTGACCCTCAACTTTCCCTGTTTTCCTGTGTGTCTCTCCCCACCCTCCAGCACCCGTGGGCTTCCTAGCTGAGGTCCGGGTGAGAATGTGTGCTTCTCTTCAGTTTTCATTTAGCAGCTGTTTATCAGGCTTCCTGGACTCTTAGCAATACCCCTGCCAGGGTGGGAATCAGAGCAGGTCTCAGAACCCGCGTGGAGCTCAATGTTCAAGTTACAGTTTGGTTTCACATTGGGGCTGTGGCGAGTGATGACAACAACCCTCATTTGTGGGGCACTTAGGAGTTTGTAAGCGCTATACCTATTAGGTCATAAACCTAGAGGAACCCGTATAGATCAGCCCCACATAAAACATGAGGAAACTGAGGCTCAGCGAGGAGAAATGACTTGTCCAGGGTCAAGCAACTGGTAAGTCGCAGCTTCAGGACTCAGCCTGGGTCCCCCTGGCCCCAGGCGCATCCGCCTCTCTGCTGTTCCACAGGACTGGCCAGTGTTGGGGTCCAGAGAGTGACAGGGTGGGCTGAGGGTGAAGGCCCTGATCTGTACCAGGACTAGGCCAGTCATGCAGAGCCATCCATGCCCCGACACTGGACCAGGCTGAGTGGAGCCCATACCATGACTCCGTTTCCCCACTTGTATAACAGGAGGTGCTCCTGCAATGGAGTGACTGAGCACTTGTTCATAGGACAAAACAGCCAAAGGTTGGTGGCATTGGGGACTGGGGAGATTAGGACAGGCATAGAGAAGAACCTTCAGTCTGTGGGAGTAGCCAGCTGGGTCCGCTTGCATTGTAGAGGGGCTGAGCCGGGTTGGGCTGGGCTGGGAGGGGGGTTTGGAGCCTGTAAGCAGGGAGACAGGGCCCGGGTGGGTGGGTGTGAGGCCAGGCCGGTGGGGAAGGGTCAGTTCAGCCCTGCTTAGCTCACAAAGGGTCCTTGTTGTGGGTAATGGGACTCCCCTGGCAGCTTTATTTGCTGTCAGTGGCTTTTATTAAAGTCTCTAGTTTCAGACCCTCCAACCTCCAGCCATTGTGTGTGCTCCCCCTGGGCCCTGCCCCCAGCCCCGGCTAGGCTGACTCTGAAGGGCCCCCCTGCCCTGTCTCCCGGGCCCCAGGCGGCCCCCCAGACACCAGTCTCCCACCTCCACCTCCCAGCGAGAGGGTAGAGAGGGCATGCACTCAAGGGGAACATCTCAGCCTTGGCCCTCAGCACCCTAAATGGACCCTAATCTCCCAGATGTTGTGGTTGGTGCCGGGGAGCAGGGGCGGGGGGGGGGGGGGACAGTGAAGCAGCCTGGGCAGAATGCACAGAGTGGCATACACGTGTGCACATATATGTGCACCCATGTGTGTCCTTGAGGGGTGTGCACCCATCTGTTCCCTCAGCCCGTGTCTGCACAGACACACACGGACACCCTAGGAATGTGTACTGTTAAGAAATTGAGAAGCAGGGACTACAGTTTGATTCTATAAGCATTTAAGGACACTCTCTACCCCCACCAGGCACCAGGTCAATGCTAGGGGGTGGGAGGATGGAGAAGTGGCTTCCAGCTCTGACTGTCACCTGGGACATTGGCTCCCTGCTCCCTTCTCTCCTCCCGCAGGCAGGAGAGTGTTTGCCCATGGAAGGAACCGGGCAGAGGGAGGCAGGCTCAGCCTTAACCCTGGGTGGCGAGGAGACTGTCAAATGCCCTGAATGTGAGCAGGGAGTTTAACCTCACTGCCCCCGGATCCAAACCCTCCTTTGTAGCCCAGAACCCCCAGCCCTGAACCCAAGCAACTGAGGCCAGGTCCCCACACGCTTCCTTCCTAAGGAACACATTTGGGGTTGGGTGCTGGAGAGACGCAGCCGGACTCTTTAGGATGATCCCCTGAAGGCAGAAGCTTGACATGAAAATGGGCACTTGATCCCAGGGAATCCTTGCCAATCAGGGGTCAAGGATAGGGGCCCAGAGAGAGGCCCCAGGGCCACAGGCAGGGCGGACTTGGGCCTCTAGTCCATGCCCCACCCAGCCCTGTGGAGGAGGAGGGAAGAGGTGGCTCTTCCTCATCACCCACACACATGAGATCTGAGCTCGGTATAAGTGCACAGCCAGTGACTATGTCCGTGTGCAATTGGGTGTGGGCCACGAGGAATGTGTGTGCACATGTGGTGCATGCACGTGTGTGTGTGTGTGTGTGTGTGTGTGTGTGTGTGTGTGTGTGTGGTTGTTGGGGTCCACGTGAGCATGCATATTTGGAATCAGGCAGGGTGTCAATTTGTATGCCTGTGTGTGTGTCTCCTGGGGGTGTCTGCTCTGGGGGGAGTAGCCCCATGGGTTTACATGAGAAGAGGGCATCTATGTTCAAAGGAAACTACATGTATTTGTCGTGGGTTGTCTGTCCCGCGTGTGTAAGACAGGGAGACCCGGGGCGTCCACGGCCCTCCCCAGGGGCCTCTGCGCTCCTGGCTCGGCCTGTGCCAGGCCATTTGGGGAGCGCCCGTGCTTTATGGTGCGCGGGTGAAAAATGGAAATGCTAATAAGTAGTCGTTAAATTGTCTTGCAAAAATGTTAAATGATAAATTGGGTAATGTTATTGTTGAAATGAAATATGTAAAATAAATGAGTTATTTATTTCTAATAAATATTTTGTTTACGATATATTTGTAGGGGTGTTAATTATTTTCCCCCTCAATCGGGGCAACGTATAAATCCTAATAAAGTGCGGGCCGTGGTGAAGGCAGCGGTGACGGCGGCAGCTCCTCCGGGCCCGGCTGCTGTAGGACCCCGGCCTGGGATGGATGCTGCAGTCACAAGCGATTGTTCTACTTGCTGCTATTCCAGGCTCCCAAATGTGGCCTGTTATCTTTCTTTAAAAAAAAACAAAACAATGAATGAATGAATGGAAGGGAAAGAAAGAAAGAGAAGAGAGAGCCAGGGAAGAAAACAAATAGGCCGGGGTCACCACGATCAGATGATTAAATATCCCTAGGCCAGGTCTTGCTCCTTAGCTAGTGCACAGGCCCTGGGCACTCCTGTCACTGTTGGAACCAGCTTTGAAGAAGGAGCAATAAATACATAAGCAAACCAAGCAGCAAAGAAATTTCCTGTCCCCCAGACCCAGCGGCAGCAGTGAGCACTTACAGTAGGCTGGGTGCCCTTAGTTATCCCCGCTCTCCCTCTGCTGTCCCCCTCCAACCATTGGTGTGATTGAACCTCCAGGACCACCCATGGCCACTCCTGGAGGACGCTGGTTGAGTCCCCTCAGGATCCATCTGACTAGAAATTGGGCGAGGCCCTGGCCTGGCCCCTGGGGCTGGAGTGTGTGGGGGGTACATTCCCCTTCAGAACAGCCTGCCTCCCCTAGGGCGTCGCCTCCCCGTGGGTAATAAAACTGCTGAGGCAGGACGGCCCGGTGGGCAGGGACAGGCAGCACGGGGCAGGGGTGCAGGCCTGTTCTGTCCCTGCCCCAGGCGCCATCCATTCCTCCCTCCAACCCCCTCCCCCAACTCCTGGGGCTTTGCTAGGCTCCAAGTTCTCACACAACAAGGCTCTAGGCTGACGACCAACTAGGGATCTCAAGCATTTTGCACACCCTTCTTCAGGATGGGGGTCTGTGGTGGGGGCTACACCATCTGAGACTGAGCAGATTCAGGGGGTTCCTGTGGGCCCTTTAGATTTGGGGTGGGAGAACCATGCCTCCCAGGTTGGGGCTCCCCAAAGTCTTTCAGAAAGGGGGGCCTGCACCTCTTCCACCCACCTACCACTGTCCACCACCCGGGCTAAGTCACTGGGAACTGCCTCTCACAAAGCATCCCTCTGCACGGGTGTGGCACGTGTGTGTGAGAGTGTGTGTGCACCTGCCAGTGTGTGTGCAAGAGGAACAACAGGCCAGGCTTCTTGTAGGATGGAGGGACCTTTGGCTTGGGACTCAGAGCAAGGTAAATAAGAGAGGAGAGCAGTAGACATGCACCACGCTCACTGCCACATTCACGAACGTCACACTGACCCATCCATCCACAGATGCCAGACGTGTATGTACAGCCACACTCGGTGCGGGACTTGTGCATTCAGTGGCAAAGCCCCAGTCCTACACAATCGCAGTCTCACAGACACCACTGCTGCACAACTACAGTTTTGGGAGTTGGAGTCAAGTCCAGGAGCTGTGAGGAAGGATGACCAAACAAAAAGGAACATGCACTTGCTGCCCATCTGTGGGGCTGTGAGCAGGTGGACAGAGGGGGGTGTCAACACTGTGGGGAGGGTGCCCCCTGCTGGACGGAACAGCTGTAACCACCACCCCATCCTAGCCTGCCCCCTAAGCCCTCCCCCCAGCCCACTCCTACCAAAACATCCTCACACACCATACACTTGTCCACTGCACTCTATGCAGCCGGGCTGCACGGCTCTGGGTTCTTTTCAAAACATGTAAAATCTTTGATCATCATTTGTTTAAACTGTATAAATAATCTACCCGGTTTTAATAGGATTTTTCTATGAATCGGCAACAAAGCATGAAATGTGATATTTTCACCATGAGTAGTTGGGAAATTAGTCACCTCTGCCCATGGCTCTCTGCTGGCTGGAGACCCCCTGGCTGTCTGTGCCCTCCCTCCCTTCTCAGGCCACCCTGGGCCCTCAAATGCCACCCCCTCTGCTCCTGCCTCTTTTGGGTAGTCGGGGGAATCCTGCGGCATCGCTCTGAGGAGCACCTGCTGGTCATCTCCTGGCCTGAGAGTGAAGCCGGGCGGCCCTGGGTCCCGTTTCCCAGACTCCTCGTCTGCCGTCAGGGCCTTCGCTCTCTAAGTCTCACTGTGGCGCCAGTGCAGGTCGGGGTGGGATGTGGGCACGGGCAGTGGGTTTGGGGAAGTTATTTGGGGCAGGGGCGATGGTCTGGGGATAGAGAGTTGAAGTCGTTTGCCATCTCCCCCGTCTTCCCAAAAGTTCGCCCACCCGAGCCCACTGCCTGGGCCGTGCCCCGTCCCTGTGCTGTTCCTGGCGCACAGCGGCAGGACCCGCACGCCTGCCCTGGGCGTCTGGGCCTGTCTCCTGAGGCTGACAAAATGCCACCCAGTCTGGAAGTAAAAGATGCTGAGTCTGAAACAGGAACCACTGCTGGTGACAAGGAAGGATCAGAAATGGGGGTCAGATCTGAGAGGCCAGAAATGAGGGCTTTGGGGGTGGGAGCCAGGCAGCGAGCAGAGATGGAGGAATCAGAGATACGACCAGGGTTGGGGAGTTAGGGGGATGAGGGAGAGATGGTGGAAATTGCCCAAATATGCAAGAGAGGCCTTCAGTCCTCTTTCAGATGCCACCAGGTACAGCAACCCCAAAGCACCCCTCCTACACCTCAGTGCCTGCAGGGAAGAGCCAGCAGCCAATGCCCGTGGCCTGCAGAGCGGGGCTGGCCCTGAGCCACCCAGCCAGGCCTTGGGCCTCCCAGGTCCCAGGCCAAAGCCTGGTGAGGCTTAGCCTCAGAGCTGGGCACGGGCCCCTCCCCACACTGAGCCACAGTCCACGTGCTCCAAGCCGTGCAGGGCCCCCTTCCTTTCTGCCCCCTGCCCCTGGCCCTAGATGAATAAAACTCAGGGGGTGGGGGGAGCTATTCATGGAACCAGAGAATGTGTGAGCCGCCCAGGGCCCCCTCTCATTAAGGGACCCCCGTCAGGTGGCGCTCATTAACTTCAAGTTGTCTCTTGTTTTAAAACTCGGGTGGGGGGGGCAGGGTGGAGGGGCACATTGTCTGGCTGCTGCCCCAGAGAGATTAGGCGCCCAGGGAGAGGGGGCAGGCAAAGGCCCTTTAATTAGTTACTTTCAAAGGTTCCCTGTCCCCTTTCTCTCGGGTCCCCCTCCTAACCCCCGGCTGGGCCCAGCTTCGAGGGGGGCGGTCTTTTCTGCTTGGCAGAGCCGCCTGGTCACTCAGCTTAAATCCGCAGTCTTTGTTCCCGCCTGGACAATGGGCCCAGCGCATCAGCCATGGAGGCCACAGAAGAAACAGGGCCTTCTCCTGTGAGGCCTGGAGTGGCTGAAAGGGGTGCATCCTGGCACCAGGCTGCAGCCTGGGGCCCCATACAGGTCGCCAGGCACCAGGGACCCTTCCTAGGCTGAAAGGCAGAGGATATGGACACACACACCCCAACCTCAAGACCCAGCTCTAGCAGAGGAGAAAGGAGAAATAAACCTCATGTCAGGGTCTCCTTTACATAAGAAGTTTCTAGGTCCGAGGGATCCCTAGGACCTGGCTCAAAGATGGGGGTGCTTTCCCTTTGTACACAGTGGGAAAATGGCTTAAGAGTCAGGCAGACCTGGATCCCCATCCTGGCTCTGCTTCTCATCAATGAGTAAGCCTCAATTCCCTCATCTTTAACATGGGGGAAGTAATGCCTGCCTTGCGGGTTGTGATGACTAAACAACCTAACAGGGTAAAAGTGTCTCGCACAGTGCCTGGCACACAGTGAGCACTCAACATGTGTAAGTTTCCTCCTTGTACCACTCCTACAGCCACAGTCTGACCCCACACCCTTTCCTACTAAGGAGCAGGTGCATAAGGCCCCTTTTGCTTCAGGGTTGCTGGTGGCAGACATGGACTAAGCTCCTGACACACGAAGTGCTGGAACACACATGCAGGGAAAGACTTGGAAAGCAGTGAGTGTGCAGACATGTAAGGGGAGGGAGGAGGGTCCCAGATTGGGAACATGAGGAGGAAGGGGAGAGTGAACCAGGCCTGTGGGTCCTGTGGATCCTGGGGGTGGTCTCGGCAGGGAGGGGTTGTGAAGCTGAGCCGCAGGAAGAGTTGGTGATTTGCCTGGGTCAGCAGATTAATGGCACTAACGAAGTTTCCGAGAGCATGGTGAGTTGGGGGGTCGGGGGCGTCCATGTGGAAAGGCACATGACTGGGGATTGATCAGGCTGAAGATGAAACAGAGAAAGCTTCCCAGGCAGCGGAGGTAGGAAACGCCAAAACCAATTACTCCCCAACCCCTCCGGCCTCCAGATCCCTTCCCCAGAGAGGGGGGAAGGGGCTGTGACCTCTCTTTGTGGGTGTGTGCACTCCTGGGCACACACATAGACAGGCTGTTCACGTGGGTAGGTGATGCGGTTTGTGAACAGAGGAAGGTCCACACATGGGAGAGTCTAGACCCAGGGTGTGATGACATTTGAGTAGGGGACTATATGCTCTCCCCCTTGTGTAGGGGTCATCTGACTCCTCACAGATGCCCCCACATCCCACATAAGTGTCCATGCCTGGCCAGCACGTGTCAACCAGAGGAGCCAGGGGTCCATGGTGACAGCAGAAGTGGAGAGGGTGCTGAGAATCCTCTGTAGTCACTTCTGGCCCTGAGTCTCACTTGCACAAATCTGCTGGTTTGAGCTGTAGTTTCCGGCCAGAGCAACCCTGGAATACCGTGAAGGTGGCTAACTCCCTGTGCAGATGACTGACAACTTATCAGTCTCTGGTTAGTGGGAATGTGCCCCGCTTCGGGAAAACCTGTCCTTTCGGAAATAATCAATTACACACAGGTTCCTTTTAACAGCCCCTGATGTTTGTTGAATGAATAAGTGTTGCAGATTGGGCATCCCTCTCCAGCTTGAGGAATTCACAAAGGATATCAAAGTGCTGGATCAAAGGTCAAGTAAACATCCCTTACTGGACCTAGAGAAGCCCTTGGTTAAAAATCAACAGTTAAGAATTGATTAAACATAAGATAAGGGCCCTTCAAACTCATAACATTAACCCAATAGTTGTCTACACTCGGGGTCCTTGAGGGAGATGAGGGGAGTGGAGAGCAGGAGGCCTGAATTTAGCTCTTGCATCCAAAGGGACAGCACCCCTCCAAGCAGTGTGTGTGTCGTGCAGTTTACACCTTCAGATTCAGGACAGAAAGTGTGTTTCGTGCCATATGTTGAGTGGTGTTATTATAGTTATTAGCAATTATGTTTTATCATAAAATCACTTTTCCTTTAAATATGTGAGTAAAAAAATTTGGCTTTTCTTAGAATGAATTCTACCCGGTCTATTCCTCTTGGAAATTACTTCTAGTTTTATCACACAAGCCAACAGGCAAATGGGATGGGAGTCCTGGAAGTTTGCATGAGCCCCTGTTGGAGGCCTAATCATTTCACACATGGATTAGCCACCACACTGCTGGGGGCCCAGTGGCAGTCCTATGGGGGGGGGGGTCATGCCCCAAAGGTACTGAATGGTGTCAGTGCCTTCCCTCAGGCCCCTTGCCTGCCCCCTCCCTAAACCTTCAACCTCACAGATGCAGTCACTGGGGTTCCTGACCCAAGGATGCCTCCCCCTTCCCTGTGCCCCCCATAGCCACCTTGTGCCCCCGCCACAATGTCTATGAGGGAGACCGGCTCCTCTCGGGGCCTGCAAGCTTTTGTTAGGGTTATGTGAGCTGCTAGTGACAAGGGCCCTGAAACCCAACTCGACCAAACTCATAAAAGGGGTCACTGTCTCTTTAATTAAAGTTCCCTGTTTGGAGGTTAAAGACAAACCCGTTTGATGGTGCAGGTGTGTAGAGGAGGGGTGGTGGAGAAGGGTGGAAGGGGCTGGAGGGAAATGGAATTCTATCCTTGGAGGGGAGTAGAGGGGGGAGAGGCCTCTGGGGGGGTGCAGACAGGCTGAGCCATGGAAAGGTCTGATGGGGTCTCTGAGGGTCCCCGATGTGATAAGGGTCACAAAGGGAGAAACCAGGCAGGAACAGGGAACCCAAGGGCCAGTGCAGCTAGGGCTGACTCCCGGAGAGCACCCAACCACTCCAGCCCTCGGCCAACCATGCAGTACTACCTGCCCACAGCCTCCCGCCCTCCCCTATGCCCTGCTGACCATCTTCTTGTCCACTCATTCCCTCCCTCCCTTGCCCATCCCAAAAGTTCTCCCATAAAAGAGAACCCAGGGCCTAATCCCATCTCCACACAGAGGCAACTTCATCCCAGTTTAACATAAAAAGATCAGCTGGTATCGACCCGTAATTTGGACCCATGCCACGCTATTGGCAGGAAGACAGAATAAGTTAGGGTGGCCATGTTTCAAAAATTCTCTGTGTGCACTCAATCACGGCCCAGGGAAGGCGGGCGGTGCGTAATAACCCAGCCGCGCTCTCCATTTCCCCTGTAGATCAATGCTAATACCAGGAGGCCCCGGAAGATGGATGGAACCGACAGAAACCTTGAAATCCCGACACGGGGGCTGGTGCCTCAACCAATAAAGGATTTCTCCACTGCTGCTGGGGCAGGGACACAGAAACCCTAGGGGCCATGGGGAGACAGTCTGGTGGGGGGCAAGGAGGCGGGGAGAGGGAGCAGCCTCCCTGTCACACTCACTGGTACCCAGGGTCACTCACGCAGCCACTGACTGCTTTTGCTCAGTCACTGACACACATGCCTGCCGCTGGCACATGCCATGTCTCACACACCACCCCGCCGAAAGAACCAACGCCTCCCCATAGAGGTGCAGCCCCTCACCTGGGCCCTGGGATGCACAGGGACACACACGCATGCACAAACCCGCACACCAGAATCAAGATCTCTGACATGGGCACGCTGGCCTGTGGAGATACAGACACACCCGCACACTGGCACCCACCCTCCGCCCTGGGAAGCAGAAAGAGACGAGTGCCCACACTCATGCACACATCCCCCTTTCCTTCCTCCCTTTCCGTCCCATCCTTCCCCTCGCCCTCCGGAACCAGAGCCATCGGAAGTAAAGCACTAAGACAAAAGTGCACCAGACCCACAGTCCTGGCCAACCAGGCTCCTAGACGGGAGCGAGCACACGCTGGGCTGGAGGGCGGGAGTCCCGGCTTCAGGAGCGGCTCAGCCACAGACGCGCCATGTGGCCTAGCCAAGCCACTTTCTCTCCCTCTCTCTCAGCCTCTATTTCCTCATCTATAAAACCAAAGGTGGGACTGGAAGATTTCTCAGGCCCCCATCCAGGTCTGAATTTCTCTGTCCGTAGCAGACACAAATCCTTGCCAAGAGTCACACACAAACCCAGGCAGCCCGGAGCACACACACCCCAAGTACGGTGGCCTGAAGCCACACCCACGCTGACACACGAAGGGACACAGGTACACAGGGCTCTTCTCCGCAAGGGCGCCCTTGTCGGGAACAGCAGCTCCCGTCCTTCCCGGAGCTGGATGTTGGAGCCTCCGAACCTACTCCGTGGGAGCACAGAGTTGGGGGCAGAGCAGAGAGAGGGAGCATTGTTGTGACTTTGAGGAGGGCACAGAGGGGAAGCGCAGGGCTGCGGGCCCCTCTGAGGCTACTGTGATTTCGTTCCTTCCGAGCTCAGCCCCAGTACGGGAGCCATTTCCACGGCCTCGCACTGACATCTTGTGGCCGTCTCTGAGAACTGCAGGCATCGCCAGGAGGCCCTCGGCCCCCGCAGAGAGCAGGGCCCCACCTACACCCCAGACAATCCTGGACAGGACAGTGGTCTGATCCCTTGATGGCCTGGCCCAGGCTTGGCTGCCAGGAAAGTCACAGAGGGCTGGCACGAGCCTCCAGCGGGCAGAGGGGGAAGGATGGGAGCTGCCTTGGGAAAAGACTTCAGGGTCACTCAGTGACAAAAGGGACAAGGGAAGAGACGGATGCTTGCGGGAGCACCAGTCTGTGGTACAAATGTAGCCCTGCACTCCTACAGCTTCAGTCTGAAGTGAGGAAACAAGACCCGGATGCAGCGGGCTGCAGTCTGAGCCGGGAGACACAACCTTTCCCCAGGGATCTCCGGGAAGGATCTGACAGGAAGAGGCCCGGCCTTGGCCTCCACACAGAGGGCCTTAGCTTCGAGGGGATGGGGAAGGGGTGCAACATGGCTCTGCCATGCAGGAGCCTCTAATCTTGAGGAGGGAAGAGCCTCAGTGCTCCTCAGGGACCTCAATCCCATCTGAGGAGCATGCAGTCTAGGGGTTTGGAAGCCCCCTTTATCCCAGCCTCCCATGCCAAGCCCTGGCCTGGGAGTCTGAAAGGAACTTGATTTCTGTGCCCACATCATGGCCTGGGGCTGTCTGGGGGAGGCGGGCCCTCCAGAGCCAGCCCCACCCATTCTGCAGACATCTGGTGGGAGGGTGGGGAGGGAGGACCACACTTCATGGATCCTCCCAGAGGTAGCCAAGATGGAAGTCCTAGGTCTATGCCTGGACTTCCCTGGACCAGTTCTTCCTCCTGCTAAACAGAGCCTCCCGCCACCTCTGGGGCCAGGCCTCAGACACCTGGAGATGACGGAGGACACACAAGGCAGAGGCCATGGGTTCCCAGCCTGGAGCCAGGGAACCCTGTAGGTGCGGGGCTGATGAGCTTGTTATAAATTAGAGACTTGTTAAGAGAAGGTGAGAAGGGCTCAGTAACAGCTTTCGGGGCCCATCTTTTCGATTTCTTGTTCGTTTTGTTTATTGCGATTGTTCCTGTCTCATAAGCTTATTGTAAAACCAATAAAAATGATCTATTCAGAGAAGGGAGCTGCTCTTTTGACTGGTAAGCTGCCGCTTGGTCCCGGACCCCACCCCTCCTCCTCCCGGTGGCTGCCGCCCAGCCTGGTTGACCAGCTGTCTCCTGCCGCGGGGTCAGCAGAGGGTGCCAGATTCCTGTTCACAGAAACTGTGTCCACCTGCCATGCAGCCACCCCGGGCTGGCCTCGGGCCTCCAACCTGGCCCCACCACCCTGATGACCACTGTACCCCAGCCCTGCAGCTCACCTCTGATACACACACCAGAGCTCAGTTGTCGGGGGATGGGAGGCCAGGATGAGATCCAAGGACAGTCATTGGAGCCTGGAATTTCAGATGGGATTTTGGCTCAGTTTCCTCTCTGTGCCTCAGAGAGTCTGTACCTTTACCATGGGGTTCCTTGCCCTGAGGTAGCCCCAAGGGCTGGTGGATCAAACAGAGAAACCCTAGAGTTTCCCTAGAATCAGAAGTTTTGGCTTTGACCTTGATGGCAGAACAGAGGCTCCTGGCCCCTTGCACATCCAGGAACCTAGTCACAGTTGGGGCCAAGGATTTGGCTCTTGCTTCATTCCTGTTCCACAAATAATGTCAGTCCCATATAGTAACTATAATGTTCCTGAACATCACAGATTTCCTTGTGCTCCTAGTGCCTGGTTTCAGAGCCTTTCAGATAATTATTGTGGGGTGTCCAGGGTTGAGGGGGTTCAGGGAAAAGCCAACAGACTCCTTCACTGATTCATGCAGAATTTCAGAGTGTCAGAGTCAGGAGGGATTTCTGAGATCACTGTTTAACCCTTTCCTGCCTCTGATACAGAATCAGGGTCAGAGACCTGATGTGACTTGGCCAGAGTCCTGTAGCCAGTGAGTGTCAGAGCCGGGACAGGAACCCAAAGTGGTAGACTCTGGCACCGTTGCTCTGTACCTTGCCCAGCTCGATGTCTTCCTTTGTCCTGCTGATGTCAGAGAGAGAGCTCTGCCTCCTTCCCTGTGTGCCAGTCCCCGCAGCCATCACAGGGAACAGACCATGCTTCCCCTCTCTGCTCTCTAATAACAGCTCGTTTTCTCCAAAGCTAAATAGGTCTGTGACCCCAAGGCCAAAGCACTGGCTCTTGCTGAGGGGCCCAAAGAGGGAAAAATCTTGCACGGAGGCCTTCAGACTTTCTCTGTTATTTCAAAGACAGCATCGGTTGACTCTTCCTTTATCTGTTTATTTTAGACAAGGAGCGTGGATGACAGTGGGTAAGAAATAGAAAAAGTTGTCAGGATGCAGAGCATCTCAAGGACTTGGCACATCTTCAGAGAGAATCACATCCACATCTGTCCTTGATCTCTTTGTATTTGTTTATGCTAACAAACACTCAACACAGTGCTTCCTACGTGGCAGGCACTGTTCTAAGCACTTTACGTATTAATTTATTAGTTTGATTTTATATTAATTCATTAAATACCATATAATTGAATCTTTTTAATAACCCCAAGGTAGATACTGTTATCAGTCCACCTTGCAGTTGAGGAAACTGAGTCACAAAGAGGTCAGCAGCTTGCTCAAGGCCTCACAGCTAGAAAGTGGCAGGCAGTCACTTCAAAGCCAGCCTGTCTGGCTCTTATCTGCTGTGCTAGGAACCTTCTCTTTATAGAAGCGCCAGCATCAGGGCTAGTGGGGCCACTGTGGCAGGGGAGGGAGGAAGATTCTGAACATTCAGAAGGAATACGATGTCCTTGGGTCCCAGCACAGTGTTCCCTAGAGCCTGCCTCTGGTTAACCACCCGCCTGGCCACCTCTGCCCTTAGCTTGTTTGAATGCCAATGCTTTATGGTCGGGGTGACCAAGGGAAACACAGGCAGCCTGGCCCTTGGGTCCCTCCCCTACCAGCCCCATTTCAGGGGGCCCTCTGCTGGGTTCCGGAAGCCTGGGCGCGGGGTGTGGTGCTGAACACCCACCGCCTCGTTGCTCGCAGAGTCCCGCTCCCTCCCACGCAGCCGCCTGCACTGACATCTCTGAGAGGGCCTTTGATTAAAGAGACAAGTGACTTTGCCCATTCTATTGATCAGAATAAATTACTAGGAACTAATTTATGGGCCTCCCCACAGCTGATGACATGGTGGATTGTGCGCTATTGGTCAGTAAATTGGATTGTCAGGCTAGATTATTGGTTCGTATACAGTTATCTCTCATAGCAATATCAGGCAGCCCAGGTAGAGGAGTGAAATCCGTTCTCTGCTGCCAGATGCCAGGATGTGAGGAGGCCTTCCCAGGGCTGGTGGGGAGGGGCAGGGAGGGAAGGGGAGGAGAGGGGAGGAGAGGCGAGGCGAGGCCTCTGTGCAGGATGCTTATTAATTAGTGCAGCATCACAGCATTAAAAGAACATTAGTGTGGCATCGTCTGCAGAGTGATGGGGAAATGACATTGCGGGCCTCCTCCTGATTCTCCAGCTATGGCTCTGCTGGGTAGAGGCAGGGAGGGGGTTGATGAGCAGACAGGGGGATGGGAAAGATAAAGGGTGAGGGGGGATGAGGGGCCGAGAGGAGGGGAAGAGAAAGGAGAGGCCACATTTGCTGTGAGTTGCAAACAGAGCGGGTCTGCTAAGTGCAGCGTCCTGAGCCCCACGCGGGGAAATGGAGCTGCCGTTCTGCTCCGTACATCACAGCCAACGATGAAAAGTTCTAGAGCTGGGATTTCTCAGGCAATTTGGCCAGTGATGCATGGGGCAGTAGATCCTCGCGCGCTCTTCCGTGCTTCTGCCAAGCCAGCAATAACAAAAACTTATTTTTTGCCAGGGAAACGGATATGAGTCAGGCAGCCCATCAGGAGTTAGGGGGGGCTTTACCACACTGCTGCGATTTGTACCGCTCGGCTGTTTCCCCGAGCTCTAAAGACCTGCCAGGAGGTGACAAAGGCGAGACAATTTCGAGTTCACAGTCCTGTGTCCTCGAAGCATAACAGCATGCCATAGATGGGGACTTTCAGGGGCTGTGGGTTGCAAAGTCAGCGGTCTTCTGCCCCCAGCCCACTGGGGAGGGAGGAGGGATGAGGAGGAGGAGAGCCACAGAGCTGAGGCACTGCGGTGGATTTCTAAAAGAGATACACCCACACACACCCCCACCCCAGCAGAGCAGGACCAGAAGGAGCAAGAAGGGTTATGGAGTGCCAAGCAGGCCCTGAGGATAAGGGCATCAGCATCCCAAGTGAGCACTCTGTGCCCTCCTGCCACGGGCTGCCAGAGTCTTGGCCACCCATGCAGACCCTGGCCACCCAATCCCTGAAAGAGTAGATATGGAAACCCCATTTAGTCTTCTTTTCTCACTCTCACTGTTGTGGCCCGAGCCCTGAGGAGGTCTGCAGTTTCTTTGAGGCGTGATCAGGAACACAGATAACCTGTTCTTCGGGCTGCAGGCCTCAGGGGCAATGTTCAGATGGAGCACTGAGCCCTTCTGACTTTAGCTATCATTCATCTGACACTGCCAGTAACCCGGCCAGTAAACACCCGCTGGCAGGGACCCAGGGCCTCCAGCTTGCTTGAGTTGCCACTGAGAACAGCGGCCAGGAAGACTGATCAGTCTCCACATATACACCAAGATCACACCCCTCCCCCGCCCGCCACCCTTGGTGCTGCTTAGCGAACAAGGGGCCTGCCGGTTTGAGTCCTTGGAAATGGCCCAGCACCATGGACTAAAATTATTGTGCACATTCCAAAACATGAAAGTCAAAGGTTGAAAAAGCAAAAATCCCTTCCCCCAGCCTGTGGATGCTTTTTGTGCCCACCCTCTTTGTGGCCTTTGGCTATTTCAGCATGTATTTTCTTCCTGGTCACCCTCCTTTTCTGCCCTAAATTGATAAACATGAAATCAAAGGGGCAGACTCTCAAAATCAGAGGAATCAGGGCTCGGTTCAGACCCCCAATCCCCAAGGCAATGCCACCTTCTCCTGTCTGGCACAACCGTGATTGGCTTTCATTACAGCGACTATGTAGAAATGAACACACAAGCCCCCAGAGCGCCTGGGCCTCCCGGATAGAAAAGTTTGCAAAGCTTGGAAAAAGAAAAGTGGGCCTGCTAGTCAGTCTATAAATTAAAGACTCATTAAGAAGAAGTGGGAAGGGCTTTGGGGGCCTGTGCCTTTCGATTTCTTGTTGAGCTAGTTTATTGCTATTGTTTCTATTTCATACGTTTATTGCAAAACCAATAAAAATTATCTATTAAGAGCAGGAAACTCATCTTTTGACTTGTTGGTTGAGGTTTCTACAGAATAACCTTTAACTGGTCCACCATGTCTGCAGGAGAGGAGCAGGCCCATGTGGCTACCTGCAGAGGCCAACCAAGCACAGAGTAGGAATGTCCAGTCCTGGGGGCCACAAAAACAAGAACATCCCGTCCAGAACCTGCCAAAAATAGAGGCTGTGACACGAACCAGTGGGAGCCATACTGTGTTTCACTTATTCCACATTTAAAATTTTTTAATTAGTTGAAAATATTTAAAATTTGAGGCTGTTCATCAAAACATGCTGATATCTGGCTTCTCTTTAAAAATGGGAAGATCATACTGGGCCTCAGTGTCACCTGGAAATAACTGTTTCTTCCCTGCAGCAGGGCTTGTGACCTCCTATACTCCACAGCTGCAGTCCCCAAACCCCTGGGCCACTGCTCGGTACCTGTCCCTGGTCTGTTAAGAAATGGGCCGCACGTCACTGCCTGAGCTCCGCACCACTCTCCCCACCCGACCTATAACACCCCACCCACCACCCCTCGATCCCAGTCCATGGAAAAATTGTCTTCCATGAAACCAGTCCCTGGTGTCTAAAAGGCTGGGGACCACTGTTCCACAGTATCCAGCAGAGCTTGCTCTATATTTATATCACCTGCCCGACACCTGTAACCATGTAGTTTGCAACCTCTGCTTTAGAAGAGAAAGACTAGGATGGAAGAAGAAAACAGCTAAACATTTAATTCATGGAACTATTCTTGAAATAAAATTGTGTAAGATGTTTCTGAATCAGACTGATAAAATTTCTCTTCCATGATCCCAGAAGGATGGCCAGGGTCTTGTCCCAGCTGGAAGGGAAGAGAGCTGATGTTTATTTCAGGCCAATGTACCAGGCTCAGCACCCCCTTTATAATGGGCATTACCCCCATTTTACTGAAAGAAAAAAGGAAGCTAGGAGATGTTGGTAATGTGCTCACAGGCAGAGGATAATATGACCCCCAGCCTGAGAACACCAGCCCGAGAACTCAGGAACCATCCTCCTAGTTTTAAAGAAAGCACAGGAGGTGCACAGTGTAATTCTCCCAGGCCTCCAGTATGCCCTTAGGGAAGATTCACAACCAATTGAGGGAAAACCCACCCAACTGTGACTCAAGTTAGAACTTGCCTCCAGAGTTACCAACACCCCTAAATCTAGTGAAAGGGAACCACAGGGTCTTTAATAATCACTCTGTCAGGTCATGGGATGGTGACTAATGGGCCTAGAGGAGGAGATGGTAAAAAACACTCCAGGAAATAAATTTGGGTGATTAAATTTCAAGGCAGTTCATGGAACAGCAACCTGAGGCCTAAACTAAGCCATCAAGTTACCAAGAGAATCAAGATTTCAATTTAACCGATGCTGCCCAGGAAGCAAGCCTAAGTCTGCAAAATATTAGTGTGTTAGGAGAAGGTACCTCCAAAAACTTTCTCAGTAACCCTGACACTTTCCCAACCTCAGCCATGTCTTCCAAAAGGCCAGCTGGCAATAAGTCAAGGAATTATTGTGTTTCCCCAAGTAAGGGAGGTGGGGGTGGAGAAGGGCTTCCAATCAGACACAGGCCATAGCCAGGCACAAATCTCTGAGAGACTCTCAGTTTACTAAACTAACAAGAGCCCCAAATTCCTCCAATTCCCTGCTATTTCAATTGAATGCCAGGTCCGCTGATTGGAGCTTATCCCCAAACAGTCATGGTCTACTGTCTGGGGCATAATCCCCCTCTAGCTGAATCACACCCCAGGTGCTGCTAAGCTTTGCAGGTGAGCACAGCCTGGGCTCTAAGGTCTGATTCCCCATCAGCTACTGCCCATGCCCACTGTTTATAGTCCCCGAGGCATCACTACTTTAACTTGTTTATTTCTTGAGTAAAGCCAGGCTGAGGAGAGCTGGAGCCCCAGGCCGGCCTCTGTGATGGAAGAAGCCAGGCGGGAAGAGCTTAGCAACTGCAGCTGCTCCCATCTCTCTCTCTTTCTCAAACTCTTCCTCTCTAGAGATTTCACCTCTCTCTGCCCTGGCTTCACCAGCTGTTTCCTGTAAATCCAGCTGAGACAGCTGCTGGACCCACCATGCTAAATTTCCAGGGGCCCTGGAACCCCTTGGCTGTCTTGGCCCAAAAGTGGGCAAATCTCAGGCGTCCAGACAAGGCTGAGATTGTTCAAAAAGC
This sequence comes from Microcebus murinus, assembly GCF_040939455.1. NCBI lineage: Eukaryota > Metazoa > Chordata > Mammalia > Primates > Cheirogaleidae > Microcebus > Microcebus murinus. The sequence goes on along the minus strand of NC_134117.1, from coordinate 25,518,227 downwards.
ACTTCACTAGGAAACTGGGGAGATAGCCAAAAAAGTAAATTACAAAAGCAGAGAAGCAGACAACTTACAGAGCACAGATTCCTTCCCCAGAATTACTTACATCTAGTCCCAGAAAATCTGTTGCAAGAACAAGAGAATAAGAAAGGAGGGAAGGACAGGTACAGCTGTTGGACACCCAGACCTCCCGCTGCTCACTCTTCTTCCATTCTTAAGGGATTGGGTACAGAACAAAGATGCTCACACCATAGCCTGAGGTAGAGGTTAACACCACTGCCATGTCTGATTGAGCTCTTGGTGGCTTTCAGAACCTGCCACTCAGGCCCCTGTCTGGATCTGGCTCCGAGGTCTGAGCTGCGCTGTGTATTTGTTCTGCCAGGGCTCCTGACCAGGCCCCAGGATGAGGAAGGTATTCTTCTGTCGATCTTCTTACACAACTTCCAGGCTGCCCCTTCCAAAGAGCTCAGTGACCCTGCTCCATCCACAAACATGCCACCTTCTCCCCAAGGCTGCTTCTGCCTTTCCTTAAAGCTAAGATCTTGGTCTCTTGGTCTGCATGGGTGCTGGGACTCTTGGCAGGATGGTGGTGAAGCCATTATCCCAGGGGCCTTTCTCTCTGAGCTCCGAGCTATAGCAATCCCCTCAGGTAACCTGTCCACTTCATTCGGATGCCTGCTCAGCGCAGGTGACTTTCCATATTCTGTCACTACACTGGGCCTCATAAGCACGAACTCTTGCCACTACCAACAAGAATTCCAAAGCTGCTCTCAGTGCACCTCCAGAAGAGGCAAGGTCACTGCTGGGTGATGCCTCTAATTCTAGGATCAGCGGAGTTCCACTTCCACATGTCCCACCATTTATAGGAAATTTCCACCAGGCTGACTCATCAGCACCTCAGCATCCATTATCCAACTTGCCCCCAATCTAATGTGTCATCTTACCATGGCCAGGTAGCTGGGATCTATTAGTCCAGCCATGTGCTTTGGGTTCAAATTCTGTTTTTGTCACCTCTTAGCCAGTTGTCCTCAGTTAAGTCATTTAACCTGAACTGCTTTTTCTATAAATTGGGAATGAGTGTTTTGTAGCTCCCTCTCATGGTTGATGTGAGGAACTAATAAAATTACATCTGTAAACCATCTAGCATTTTGCCTGGCATATAGTAAGAATGTTAAAATAGATATACAGATATGCTCCCTTTCCCGTGCAAACTTGTCCCCTGTACTAACTCTCCTGTATCCTTCAGTGACACCATTCCTTCCAGAAAAGTCTGGCTCCACAGAGCAAAGGTGATGCCTGCAGGATTATTCTGGATCCATGTGAAAGACTTATCATTATAAATTAATAAATTCACATTCTGGTTTTAGGCATCAGTCTTTCAAACCTTATTAATATGCTTTTGCCACCAGGACAAGGATCTGTTTCTGGTTGCACATAAAATGAGTTTTCTGCACCCATAAGGTTAAGGGTCATACCTTGGACCAGAGAAAATTCTCCAAGTCAATGGCTGTCCCCTGAGACATCTCTCCAGAGACAGCATGCTCATCTCCCCCACGACAACTGGTCACCTCCATATCTGACACCCCAGGATTTGCTGCCTCTTTTTCCATTTGGAATTGTTCTACGTTGGCCACAGGGTTGCACATATAGTACTTGCTTTGTCAGTGTGTGAGTGGGTGGGTAGATGGTTGAGTGGGTCACCGGAAATTTGTACCTCTTTTTGAGGCAGGGAAGAAGCAGTGGTGGCCTAGCAACAAGGGAATCTGCCTAGCAACAAGGGTAGGAGGCAGAGCCTGCTGGAATCATTTAGAATGGCTGACAAACACGCAGATGGAAAAGAGACCTTTCTGGATCTTGTCAAGCTGGGGTCTCAGGCCAAAAAGAGAAAGGAGACCCACAGGGCTCAGGAAAGAAGTGTGGGAGGAAAGGCAGGAATAGCGTCAGCATATTCTGAAACGTTGCAACTCCAAACTAGAAAAAGCCTCATGCCTTTTTCAAAATTTGCTAAGCAAAGAGGAGCCCTCCTCACTCCCACCCCCACCCCAAGTAAGTTAATGCCCCAGAGTGGACAAATCCGAAGAGTATTCCGCCCTTTCTGCCCTCCAATTTGCAAGGGTACAACGGGATACCCTTTAAAATGTGCTGTCAAGTCTGGAATTTGTTCAACTCAGAAAGCCACAACCCTTGGAAAGGATAAAGACCTATATTCACTTAAAATGAACCCAAGGTCAGATTATGCGACTTTCCAACACAGTCTGTCTAGGGCAAAGAGCCATTAAGAACCCGGGACTGGTCTGGCTTGAATCATTTCTCTCCTTCCCTCCCCCCCCCACTCCCCCGCCACAGGACAAGAGCTTGGACATCCCCTCCTGTGAACTCTCAAGACCCTCCCCTGAAGAGAAGAAAAATTGTCATCAGCCTTTGACCTGATTAATAATTAAAACTGCTGAGTTTGAGCTGCCCCTAACAGCGAGGTGCTCCAAAACCCCAGCAAACTTTAACAAATAACCAGACTGCTCAGGGGAGAGAGGAAGCTCTTTCACTAGACAAACTGACAATTAGCTGCTATTCAAATCCCCCTCTAGTCTTAGCATATTGGTTCTCCTTTGAAAGTGGCTCGGCATGGGGTAGAATTTTTGGCCTTGAGTTTAGAACTACTGTGCATAAAATCAAAGCAAGGAAGCCAGCAGTTGGGAGAATAGAGGCTATTTGGGGATTAGTGATTTCGGAGTTAGATTTCTAATAACTTGGTGAGTGGTGGGTTAGGAATGTCCTCCAGGAGCATCAGGCAGTCAACACTGTGGGACATGTCCTCACATTGAACTGGAAAGCAATGAGTCACTACCCTAGAGAGCGGAAATACAAAATGGCATGAAATAACTGCGAGTCGGCTGCGCCGCATGGTAATCTGCCTTTTGTAACCGCTGCAGGCTACATCCCATGCTTACAACTTGGGGTTACATGTGAAGCCCCAAGTTTGGCTCAAAGTTTTCTCCCCAAAGAGCCACGAATATGGGCACCGCCACATTAGGGGACGCATTTATGGAGAACAAAGGGAGGAGAGTGGATGAGATGGAGGGGGCAGGGCAGGCATTCAAACTGCTCATTTTCCCCTAGGAAGCATAAGGCCCAGCCACTACGGTGGGTGAGCAAAGCAAATTGGTAATGGGTGATCCAGATTGCATCGCACAGCCTTGCCTGCTTTCCAGGCACTTACTGAACTTTATAACTCTTTTGGGGGTAAGACACAAAAACCCAGGATTTCTTATTGACCAGTCGGGGAGAGGGAGTCTGAGCTGGCTGGTCTAGGTCTGTTGCTTTTCCACAATACTGTACTGTAGTCCATCAAGAGACTTTCTTTAATGTATTTTTTTAAAGAGGGGGGCTGGAAAATCATGGCATGTGTAGCAGCTGCAGCAGCTTCAAGATTGCAATAGCCCAGCCTAGAAAGCACTAGAAAACTCCGTTTTTCAGAGAGGGAGAAGGCAGAAGACAGAGGTCCACAGATGGCTGCTGTTTGTAGGCACCCTGAAGCAGAAGGGGGCAATTCTGTGAGGCTGAATTTACTTTTATCCTTTTTTGTTTTAATTGAAGTATAACTTACAAACAGTAAAATGGATGGTTTATAGTGTATGGCTTGGTAAATGTATACTGTATAAGTATTCGTGAAATCACTAGCAGATCAAACATGAAGCAAGCCCAACACCCTAGAAGGTTTCCTTGAGTCCCTATGCAGTCAATATACTTCCGTCTCCTCAGAGTAGCCACGTTCTACCCTATCTCTAAATATATTTCACCTGTTTTTAAACTGCATATTTTATCCATAAGAGGGCAAGTGGCAAGAAAAAAAATAGCGAAGAAAAAAAACTTCATATAAATGTAATCACTTAGTACGTACTCTTTTGTGGCCACCTTGTTATGCTCAATGTAATATCTGTGAGATTCATCTATGCTGTTGTGGGAATCAATAGTTCATTCTTTTTCATTGCTATATAGTATTCCATTGTATGAATATACCACAGTTTGTACATTCTACTGTTGGGACATTTGCATTACTTCCAGTTTTTGTCTATTATGCATAAGGTTGCTATGAGTATTTTTGTACATGTCTTACGGTGGATGTTACCCCTCATGTCTGTTGGGTATATACCCAAGAGTGGAATTGCTGGGCCATTTATTTATAAACAAAATAACCTGGATTTAAAGAGGGCAGGAATCATGTCTGTTTTTCTCACTGCTATATCTCCAGAGCTTGTTGCAAAGTTGGTACCCAGTAAATATCTTTGGAAATAATGAAAGAATATTGATAAAAATATCAATTTTTCCAAAATTAATGTACACATTTGATGCAATTCTAATTAGATAACAAGAACGTTTTGATTTGGAGGGAAAATGGAATAAAATCATCTTAAAGTTATATAGAAGAATAAATGCTTTAGAATGGCAAATAAAAATGCAAAAAAGAAAAATAAAGGGTGAGACTTGTCTTCCCAGATATCAGAATGTACTATAAAACCACCATAATTAAATCAATTTGGTATTGGCATGGGAATAGATAAATGGATCAGTGGAATAAAATAGAGAGCCCAGAAATAGACCAAGTATATATATGAGAATTTACTATATGACATAGTTGGTATTTCAATTCCATGAAAAAGAATGGATTATCTAATAAATGGTGCCAAGACAACTTCCATCTGTAAGAAAATAAAACTGGACTCCTATTTTATGCCACATACAAATATAAACTCTATATAGATTAAATACAAATGTAAAAAATAAGACAATAACAATCTTGAAAATTTAGGAGGCTACATGTTCAATATAGGCAGGGAGAGGGGGCTTTGTAAACCAAGACTGGAAATCCAGAAGCCATAAAAGAAAATGTAGATATATTTTACCTTGTAACAATTAATAAACACTTTTGCATGGCAAAAGATAAAATAAAGTCAATAGACAAATAATACATTTTGGGGAAAATATTTTTAAGGTACAGGACAGACAGATAATTAAAAACAATAAACAAAAAGGTTTTCTAAATGGACAAAAGGTAGACAAATAACCCAATAGGAAAATGGGCAAAGGATAACAAAAAGCATCTCACAAAAGAGCACATTTAAATGGTCAACATACATAGGAAAAGAAGTTCAAAATTATTAGTTTTCAGAGAGATGCAAATTAAAATACAATGAGATATTATTTTATACCTTTTAGACTAGCAAAAATTAAAATGAGGGTAATTTTCATTGCTGACAGGGATGCAGGGAAAATTGTTTTTACATTGCTGGTAGAAATGTAAATTTCTACCACCCTTTATAATCTGGCAATCTCTCTTTTTTTTTTTTCTTTTTCTATTTTTTTTAATAGGACCTCCCTCTGTTATCCAGGCTAGAGTGCAGTGGCAAGATCATAGCTTACTGCAGCCTCAAACTCTTGGGATCAAATGATCCCCCTGCCTAAACCTCTTGAATAGCTGGGACTATGGATATATATCACCATACCCAGCTAATGTCTCTTGTTTTTTATAGAGAAGGGGTCTTGCTATGTTGCTCATGTTGGCCTCAAAGTACTAGCTGCAATTGATCCTCCTGTCTCAGCCTCCTGAGTTGCTGATATTACAGGACTGAGCCACTGCACCCAGCTCTGGCAATATCTTTAGAAATTTAAAATATGGAAACAGAAGTGTAGGTGATGGTCCGAGGCATCACCACCAAGCTGGGAACCCGGGAGATGACCAAGACTGACCCCAAGACCATGCAGGATCTTATTACCTCGGTGGTGCAGACACTCCTGTAGCAGATGCAAAATAAATTTCAGACCATGTCTGACCAGATCCTTGAAAGAATTGATGATATGAGTAGTCACACTGATGATCTTGAGAAAAGCATCGGAGACCTCACGATACAGGCTAGAGTAGAAGAACTGGAAGGTGAAAACAAGTTACCTGCTACTCAAAAGAGTTGAAGGTTGCTAATATTAATAATTTACACTGAAATCTGGAACAGTATTTTTCAAAGCCAAGAGAAGATTGAATGGCTTTTTGAAGTTAACTACTATGTGTAGACAGGTTTTATATTATAAAATGTGCATTCTTACCACATACTATATAATTAGCTTATAGAGTGGTTTATCCCCCAGTTTCTTGAACATGGTATCTTCACATCTTGGACCTTGGTCAGTTGTGCTATTAATTATTAAACACTAAGGCTGGGCGCGGTGACTCTTGCCTGTCATCCTAGCACTCTGGGAGGCCGAGGCGGGTGGATTGTTTGAGCTCAGGAGTTTGAGACCAGCCTGAGCAAGAGCAAGACCCCATCTCTACTAAAAATAGAAAAATTAGCCCTGCGCTATGGCGTGTGCCTCTAGTACCAGCTACTCAGGAGGCTGAGGCAGTAGGATTGCTTGAGCCCCGGAGTTTGAGGTTGCTGTGAGCTAGGCTGACGCCACAGCACTCTAGCTAGGGCAACAGAGCGAGACTCTGTCTCAAAAATAAAATAAATAAATAAAATAAACACTAAAACTTTGGTGCTTCCTGCATAAAAAAAGAAATTAAATATATGTGTTGCCTTTGACCCACCAATCATACTCCTATGTCCCATAGAAATGCAAATACCAGTACATAAGGAGATTATGGAGATTATACCCACATATACATACACACATCAGCATTATTTTTTATACTGGCTATTCTCTCTGAAACTCTGGGGGAAAAAAAGTAGAAACAAATTAAAACTCATTAATAGGCACCAAGTGTTGTGTTAGTTAAAACCAGGAAAAAGCCCTGGTTTATAGTGTTTGCAGATTTCTATGATGTAAATATTCCCATCACGCTACCAGCCTGATGTCACTGAATGCTAGGGTGGAAAGAGATGTGAATTACCAGATCTAGAAAGCTGGAGCTCCTTAAATAAATTATAGCACAGCCATTAAAAAGAATGAGATGGTGTTATAGAAGTTTACTTGGTGGATTTCCAAGAGGTATTGTGGGGTTTTTTTGTTGTTTTTTTTTAGACAGAGTCTCGCTTTGTTGCCCAGACTAGAGTGAATGCTGTGGCGTCAGCCTAACTCACAGCAACCTCAAACTCCTGGGCTCAAGCAATCCTCCTGCCTCAGTCAGCCTTCCCAGTAGCTGGGACTATAGGCATGCACCACCATGCCCGGCTAATTTTTTCTATATATATTAGTTGGCCAATTAATTTTTTTCTATTTATAGTAGAGATGGGGTCTTGCTCTTGCTCAGGCTGGTTTTGAACTCCTGACCTCTAGCAATCCGCCCGCCTCAGCCTCCCAGAGTGCTAGGATTACAGGCATGAGCCACCGCGCCCGGCCCAAGAGGTATTGTCGAAGAAAAAAAAACAAATAGCAGAAAAGCATATAAAACGACATAATCATATTTTTGTGAAATATCTATTGATTAAAAACCTATATACATATGTGTGTATTCTATTTGCAAATGATTATATGGATTTGAGAAAAGAGGAAGGAGAGAACCAAGGAAAAAGAGTAAACAAAAACCAAAAAGGGCGCATTTATGCATTATGCATGTGTGTATAATGTGTAAAATTCTTTTTAATTAAAAAAAGGAAAGAAAACTATATTGAAGCCCAGATATTTGCGCAGTTCTATACCAGGCTGTTCTGTGCCGGGCACTTGGGAACATAGGAACATGTGAGACATGGTTTCATTCTTACATCTATCTGGAAATACAAAAGCAAATAGTCACAGGGCAATCTATTGTCTCCACAACAGTGCCACAATGAAAGGACAAGTAAAATGAGAGTAGGGTTGGGTTTTTTGTTTGTTTCTTAAGAAACAAACTTGACTTAAGCCCCCAAGTCCCACCTTGACCCAAGCTTGCCACTGGGTCTGGAGCTCCTCCTTCTCCTTGCAGTGGGGCCCAGGACCAGCCTGCTTTTGTCCCCATGGGGAGCTATCTTTGCCAGCCTCCCCAGCTCCCCCTTCCTTGCCGCCCCCAAAGAAAAACACATTTTATTTTGAAGATTTTACTGCTTTGCTGCTACTAATTTACTGCTAGTCACCATGGAAACAGATGTGGAAAATATAAACAACGCAGTTGAGGAAGCCACACATAATCAAGAATCTTACAGGTGTCACAAGGTTTGGTTCCTGGGCGTCTTAGCTTCATTCTAATATGGTTGCTGGAAGCCCTCACTGGGTGCTACCGTGCCCTTGCTGTCTCTCTGACTCTTTCTCTCCCTCCTCTCTTCTTGGGTGGCCAACTATTCATCAAGCAAGACCTGCTCTGAGTTGCCATGAGCTTTACCTTGGGGAAGGGTCCTTTCACCTCATGGGAGTTCTGTTCCCCCAGGCCTCTCTTTTATTGGGTTTTCATCTCCGTATAATACACTAACAAATAGGCCAGACAGGTAATCTGTGTGTCTCCAAGACAAGGATTAGCTAAAGCCCAGTAAATCCCAGTTGGCCCCAGCAGCCTTTGTCTTCAGGAAGCTCCAGCTCCTGAAGAATTCTCCAACTAGAAAAGTCCCTCAGCCCGTCAAAGTCCCCCATCACCACCTGATACCCCCACCTCCCCAATATCCCCATCTCAGTCTCCTTGCCACCAGCTGGCCGCCTTTAGACTGGCTCTGTGTTCCCGTGGCTTAGCCTTCATCCCTAGGCTGTCAGGACACTGGTAAGCATACTCTGCCTGGCAGAGGCTGACCTTTGCTGGTGTCATTGCTGCCACCCATTTAAACACAGCTTTATGAAAACCCACTGTTTTCAGCTGATCACATCCACATTTCACATTTATTCAGCTTGCCAGAACATTTACATAAAGTTCTGAATCATCCAAAGAAATAGCCAGAGGACCTGTTTACATAGGAAAAAGAGCTGAGGTTTTATTGGAGGGTCTGAAATAATGTCAACCCCAGGGGGGCAAGCTAAGCTGGAAAAGAGAAAAACAGAGTTTGGAATCGTAATAGTCAGATAAATGCCTACTGAGCCCAGCTGGACAAGGGGAGACAGGTAGAGTGTGGCCAGAGGTCAGAGGTGGTAGCAGAAGGCACAGAAGAATCAGAGGAAACTGTACTGAATCAAGGATGAGCCTTCAGACTGGGCAGCAATATCTCAGTAGCTTAAAATGGAGGTGAGACCACACACACAGCCAAAAAACTGATGAATGATATTCCCAGACAAAGCCTAACTGTCCACTGCCTGCACTTTATGTTTAATTTTGTTTTTAATCTTCATTGTTTCCCTGATTACAAAAATAACCCATACTCATCATAAAAATGTCAAAATTTATAGAAACACATAACTTAGAAATTTAAATTCTATTCATCAGTGATATAACCACTTTTAAGTTAAGGTATATTTACCCAGATTGCTTTCTCTGCATACATGAGCATTTAATTATATGCACATATATGTAAAGTTTTATAAAATTAGTATTGTAAAATCATGGCCAGACTTAGAGCTTAAGCAACCTTAAACCTGGAAATGGTTACTGTGTCCCCTGGCCTCACACATATGTAATTCAAAATAAAAATACTAAATAATAAAATAAGCAAAAAGTCAAAAAGTTTAGATTTTTCCTTTAATATTTATTTCAGTGCTTTTTAAAATATATATATTCTCTCAAAAAGTTATGGGATTTGGAGGGGTTGGTTTTTTATTTTTTTCTTTCTTGGTGCCCCAAGCATATACCTGCTTTGCAAATTGGACAATATAACAATTTGTACAATAGACATTACACATTATCTTGCAACTTGTTTTTTCCTTTCATATATCTGTCCATGTCAGTATCTAAACATCATTGTGATTGGCAGGTATGAGCTACTCTCCAGATAAAAAACAAGGTTTTTCAAATGCTAGTGCTTGTAACCAAATGTTAGGATCTTGGAGGAATTTTCATGGCTTTCATAAATTAGTGTTACAACCACTGGCAGGGTGGGTTTTTCCATTTAGAATTGAGTTCACAAGCAACTGAACTGCTTTTAAACGTTTATGGAAAGAGGTGAGATATAAATTAACTTGTTCATTTATTTACATGTAGTTCAACTCAAGAGCAGTGAATATTCTCATCATAATTAGGGGTGAAGGTAAAAATCAGGGAAAATTGGCCAGGTGCAGTGGCTTACACCTGTAATCCTACCACTCTGGGAGGCCGAGGCAGGAGGTTCACTTAAGGTCAGGAGTTCGAGATTAGCCTGAGCAAAAACTGAGACGCCATCTCTACTAAAAATAGAAAAAATTAGCTGTGCATGGTGATACATGCCTGTAGTCCCAGCTACTTGGGAGACTGAGGCAGGAGGATCCCTTGAGCCTAGGTCTTTGAGGTTGCTGTGAGCTGGGTTGATGCCGTGGCACTCTAGCCCAGGCAACAGAGTAAGACTCTGTCTCAAAAAAAAAAAAAAAAATCAGGGAAAATTTATCAGTACAAGTTTTTCCTTTATGTTATCTCTGTTAAAGAATTTAGAATTAGACTTGTATCTTAAATTGGTTATTTAATTTATTTGTACTTAAATATTTATTACTTAAATATGGTACTTTTGTCTCTGATTTCTAATTTAATTGCATGAACAGAGAATGTTATTTGTATGCTATTAGTTCATTGATATCTCATTGAATCCTGCTATGGCTTAGAACATGGTCATTCTTTGTAAATATTTTGCATGTGCATGAAAAGAGTGTATATTAATACTGTGATTTTGACCACCCTCTTGAGTGAAGGAAGAAGTCAGAAGACTGAAGTCCATATTCTTATTTGAAATTAGCCTTGAGAGAAAAGCTTTCAAATATTATCAACCCTGAAATTCATAAGGCTGAATCCCTCAACAACTTTTACAAAAAAGAATTTTTAAAAAAACATTATAGGCCGGGCGCGGTGGCTCACGCCTGTAATCCTAGCTCTTGGGAGGCCGAGGCGGGCGGATTACTCAAGGTCAGGAGTTCAAAACCAGCCTGAGCAAGAGCGAGACCCCGTCTCTACTATAAATAGAAAGAAATTAATTGGCCAACTGATATATATATAAAAAATTAGCCAGGCATGGTGGCGCATGCCTGTAGTCCCAGCTACTCGGGAGGCTGAGGCAGAAGGATCGCTCAAGCCCAGGAGTTTGAGGTTGCTGTGAGCTGGGCTGATGCCACGGCACTCACTCTAGCCTGGACAACAAAGCGAGACTCTGTCTCAAAAAAAAAAACAACATTATAATTTTTTTAAAAATTGTCAAACAGATAATAGATTATAAAGTTGAAAGTAATAATTTCCTGGTACCTCCCTTTATAAGCCCCAATCCTAGAGAGCTGAGTGGAGTGAGGCACCATTAACAGTTTTGTGTATTTCCTTCCAGACATTGTCTATATACAGTACACACAAGAATCTGTAAGAAAATATTCCATGCCTCTCCTTAAAAAGAAAACCCACATACCAATGGGATTTCACAATATGCATGCTGTTGTGCACTTTGCTTTTCCCTCTTAACCTATCCCAGGTATCTTTTCATATCAGCACATTTATATCCTCTCCAATCTTTTAATGGTTGTATAATATTCCATGGTGAAACTATTCCATAATTGTTTTTAATAATCCCCTTTTGATGGACACTCAAACTGCTTGTTTCCAGTTTGGCTATTAGAGACAGCGCTGCTACAAGTAACCATCATTCACACGTGAACTTTGCTGCTATTTGACCCAGTCCTCTCTCAGGACCAACTGCTGCCACCTTGCACAGTGTACCTCAGCCAGAGCTCTCCTCTTCCTCCTTTGCTGCAGATTCAGCTACTCAAGCTGCTTCCTCTCCTTTGGAGGCTGCCACCCATCCTCTGGGGCCCTCCGCCTCTAAGTGCCTGGCTTAGAAGCAGCACTTGGTTCCCTAAGCTCCCTGCTTTGTTAATGCTCCTGATGACTCATACATAGGCCTTTTTGGTTTAAGTGTTTTCTGCCATCACTCCAAGAAGCAAACAGGAAATAGCAATAATGAGTGTGAGGCGGGACAAAGCTTACAAAGTTTTTACTTTAATAGTCCCTGGCTCTGGTTTCTGCCTATCTTATGATAGTAAATGGAATGCTTGCTTTCCGAAGTTCACCAACCCCATTTCTGATCCCAGCATTAGGGAAAGTTACATTGATTCTTTTTTTTCCTATAATACACCTTCTTCCCCAGTCTGAAAGTGTCTTCTTGTTTTAAGAGAGCACTTTATGACTCTGAGGGCCCTAGACTGGTTCCCAGTTCAACAGGTCTCTGTTCCATCAGTTGTGGTTGCCTCTGCACATTTGCCTAAAGCAACACATATTTTTTTAATTATTATGCAACATCTGTAGGTAGGCTGCAATGTTCTATGACTAACAAATAGTCTGAAAATGTCAGAACTTTGAGTCCTAAAGCCAGCTAATCCTGAGTGAGTCACACATAACCTCCTGGTACCTGTAACATAAGGTCAGCAGAATGCATAATTTCCAGAGCCCTGCAGAGATTGGGTGGTGGGGGCTGCACAAAGTGGGGGCAGATTTCACGAGAGAATTCAATCCCAAAGCGAGCTCTGAGCATGAGTGCCTCATGGGTCAGTACATCTGTGGACACCTGTTGTTTTGCCATTTGTTCTGCTGAATTGGAGACTCCCAGAATCCCCCAGGCTGATCCCTTGACTTTCACACCTGTCCACATCTGAATTTTTCATTTGTGATCTAAGCCAGCAGCACTCTAAAGGGCCTCCAGAAAATCAGGCACGGCATTTCCAGGCATGCTCTACAAAACAAAAACAAAGCTCATTTTCCTGCTCTGGACTAGCCCGGAAAGGTTTGCTTCTTCTCTGGTCATAAGAAGAACACAAAGTGCGGATTTTGTGCTAGGAAGAGTTCAGAAAGAGAACATTATGGGAAAGAACATGTGAGGCCCCAACATGGGAAACTAGAGATTCTGGGGGATCTTGGAACGAATGGTTTGGGTTTACCACATGTTGAGACCTCAGACTGAAGCCTGCTTCAAGAGCGAAGAGAAGAGAGAAAAGGTGGATTTGGTGAGTGGCCTGGAGAGGTCTGGGGTGGAAATAGCACAGGGGCTAGCCAAGCTCTGTAAAATCCAAAGAATGTTCTCAGGTTCCACTTGTGTAATGCATTTTTCTAATGTCCCTCGTTGTTTCTGGTGGGGAAGGTAAGTGCCTGGGATGGAAGGGCTGGGAAAAGAAGGAAGCAAGAAAGGGGCACTGTTAACTAAGACCCAAGCCAGAACTCAGTGAACAACGGGGATTGCTCCTGAAACTCTAGTTGGGGCTGTGAGAATACCACATAGCCTAGCACTGCTCCTGCACCAATGCATCCTTTTGCCCTAGGAATCTCCTTGCAAGGAATGGGCCTCATGTCAAGAAATCAGAGGACGTCAAGACTGGGCAGGAGATAGGCTGGAGGAACTGACCCAGCTGTAGGAGATAACCCCCCATTGAAGATGCCCCACCCCAAGAACAGTGGACAGATGTTTCAACATCCTCAGTCCCAATTCTAAAAAAGACATTAAGACATTTAGGGCAGGCAAACAAGGCATGTATGCAAGTATGCCAGGTGCCTACTATGAATAAATAATAGTTATTAATAATGGGTTAATAAATAGGGATAATCAGAATTAACCTTTATTGAGCACCTACTAGACACCAGACACTATTAGAAGCACTTTATATGTATTAACTGATTTAATACAAGCCAATGAGATGTGTCATATTACTACCTCCATTTTACAAATGAAGAATCTGGGGCATGGAGAGGCTGAGTAACCTCCTAAACAGTAACAGAGCTAAGATTCCAACCTAGGCAGTGTGGCTTCAGAACCCACACTCCTAACTCCTCTGCCTCTTGAGATGAAGAGACAGAGCCCTGTCCAACTGAAGCTTTCAATATAGAGAGATGACATATGTAATAAATCATTTCAATGGAAGGTCATAAATATTATAGTGAAGTCATATCACATACAAGAGTTGAGCAAAGAGCAACCAGGTCTCTTTAGGGATGCCAGGGAAATTTTTACTAGGAAGAAAAGTAGTACTACAAATGGCTTGCACAAAAGCCCAGAAGCATGAATGAATGAGGCTGCTGTGTTTAAAGAATGGCCAATACTATTGTTCTGAATGGCTCGATGTAAGATGCATGGGGAAGAACGGTATGACAGCACAGGAGAGAGGGATCAGATCATGGAGTACCTACTACGGCAAATTTTAAAATTTGTTTGGGGGCTTTGTGTGGTTTTGTTGTTGTTGATGATGTTTATGTTTTGTTTTATTTGCCTGTCAGTAATCAGTTTGGGAATAGCATGCTCAGATTTGCTTATCAGAAGGATAGTTCAGGCTGCAGTATGGAAGATGGATTGAAGAAGGCAGGAGACCAATTTGGAAGCTGTTGCAAAATACGTTACAAGGGCTGACCAGGACCTTTATAGGGGTGCAGCAGGAGGGATGGAAAGGATTCTTGGGTAGTCAAATTACATATTTTTAAAAATTCTACAAACCAATAAGAAAATATAGGCTGGGCGCAGTGGCTCACACCTATAATCCTAGCACTCTGGGAGCCCGAGGCAGGCGGATTGTTTGAGCTCAGTAGTTCAAGACCAGCCTGAGCAAGAGTGAGATTGTCTCTACTAAAAAAAAAATTGAAAGAAATTATCTGGACAACCAAAAATATATAGAAAAAATTAGCCTGGCCTGGTGGCGCATGCCTGTGGTCCCAGCTACTCAGGAGGAGGAGGCAGAAGGATCGCTTAAGCCCAGGAGTTTGAGGTTGCTGACGCCCCACTCTAGCCCAGGCAATAGAGTGAGACTCTGTCTCAAAAAAAAAAAAAATAATAAGAAAAAAATATATATAAACAACTTAGTAAAATAAGTAAATAAACAGCAGAAAAATCGGTGAAATATAGAAATAGACAATTAACAAAAGAGTAATCCAAATGGGCCCTCCCCCCAAAATGATATTCAACCTAATGTTTAAGAGAATGCAAAATGAAACAATGAAAAACCATTTTCACCCTTCATATTAGCAAAAACCAAACAAAGATGACAATACCAAATATTGGAGCAGACGTGAGGAAAACAGTACTCACAAGGAATACATTGCTATTGGGACTGTAAATTAATTCAGCCATTTATAGAAAGCAATTTGGCAGCATACAATAAACTTGATAATGCAAATACCCTATGACCCAGTAATTTCCCTTCTGATTACATAACCCATAGAAGTTCTTGCACATAGGCACAAAGAAACATGTACAGAGATGTCCATGACAGCATTGTTTTTAATGGACCAATAAAATGTGGCATATTAACTGCATGCATAAATAAAATGTACATGTATGCATATTTTTAAAACATACAAAATAATCGTATATATTCTTGATGACTAAATATATGGATATGTAAAAAACGTTTAGTGGACTTGAAAACCACAATAGTAAGGGAGAGGAAAATTAAACTGTGAGCGGCAGTGGAAAAGGACCTGTAATGTTTTATTATAAAAACAAAAGGAAGCAACTGGATAAAATGTTAACAGTTGTGCTTTTGGAGTGGTGAATATGTGTTTGTAATATTATTCTTTGTATTTGTCTATATCTTTTATACATTTTTTATAAGTCAAATAGGGTGTGTGTGTGTGTGTGTGTGTGTGTGTGTGTGTGTAAGAGAGAAGGATACAAGTGCTATTTCGGGTGCAAAATCAATAAGACTTGACTGAAAACACACAGGGGGTGAGGGTGACAGAGGAAAGGGTCAGTAGGACTCCCAGGTTTTTGGCTTGGATGACAGGTCAGGGGAGATGATGAAATCATCCACTGAGATAAGAAATACTGGAGGAGAGAGCATCACATTTGGGATTTGGGGAGGGAAGATAGAGTTGTTTCAGACACACTTAGTTTGAGAACCTAGCAGCAAATGTTTCTGCTACCAAATCCCATATCAGGCTACATAACGGCTGCTACATTGCTCACAAGGAGCAGATAGGAGCTGGGTGTAGGTGCTGAGTCCTGAGAAAAAGAGTTGGAGAAAAGAACAGAGGTTAACAGAGATAGCAGAGGCTGTTTGGCAAGGTCTCCTCGGAAGGTATTGAGCAGAACATTTTGCATAACAAGTGCATTTTGTATTTTTTATCTAAAACCATTGTTCTTTTTTTATGAGATAAATAGACATAAATAGATATAGATATGTATTTCAATATTTCTTTGGTAAAATTACATATGCACCTGGTAAAATATAAATTTTACAAATAGGAGACAAGCTTTCTAGAGGCCACCACTGTCATGAATTTCTTTACCTATGAGCAAGTTGGACATTAAAAAATCCCAATGGCTGATATCTACCAAAACTATAAAATGCACATGTCCTTTGTCTCAGTAATTCCCCTTCTAATGTCTTAGAGACATACTTCTATGTTCACAAAGGTGGATGTATAAATGGATTCACTGCAGCACTATCAGCAGCAAAAGGTTGAAAAGGAACAGCTAGTCCAATAATAGGGAACTAGATAAATAAATGATGGCACACCCACACAGAATACAAGGCTGCAGTTAGAAAATCACTTAGGAAACACAGCATCCTTCCAGAGATAGTCTTAGCACATACATGCAAATAACCCCTTTTGTTTATATGAACAATAACATAATATACCCATAATAGCAGCATACACTGTTCTGCAACTTAATTTTTTCACTTAATATATCTCAGAGAGGCCGGGTGGCTCACGCCTGTAATCCTAGCGCTCTGGGAGGCCAAGGCGGGCGGATTGCTCGACCTGAGGTCAGGAGTTCAAAACTAGCCTGAGCAAGAGCGAGACCCCGTCTCTACTAAAAATAGAAAGAAATTAATTGGCCAACTAATGTATATAGAAAAAATTAGCCAGGCATGGTGGCGCATGCCTATAGTCCCAGCTACTGGGGAGGCTGAGGCAGCAGGATTGCTTGAGCCCAGGAGTTTGAGGTTGCTGTGAGCTAGGCTGACACCACAGCACTCACTCTAGCCTGGGCAACAAAGTGAGACTCTGTCTCAAAAAAAAAAAAAAAATAAAATAAATAAATAAATAAATAAAAATATATATATATATATATCTCAGAGATTATTCACACAAGTTTATCTTACAAGTAACAAGAGCTAAATCTTATACTTATGACACGCAGGCACTGTTCTAAGTGCTTTCTTTGTATTAACTCATTTAAAACTGACAAAAACTTATGAGGTAGATACTACCTGTATCTTCATTCCCTTTTACATATGAGCATAGTAGCACAGAGAGGTTAGGTTATTTTCCCAATGTCACAGATCTACTGAGTGACAGGGCTGGGTTTTGAACCCAGGCAGTAGGGCCCTAGGCCCTACACATCTTGTGTATCTAACTCAGGCTTCCTAACTGCAGCCCAGTATTCTACTGTGTGGAAGTGCTTTTATTTAACTAGTCTCCTGTTGGTGGACTAATTAATTCTCTTTCAGTCTTTTGATACTGATAATGCTACAATGAATACATTGATACATCTGTCTTTGTGAACATGGAAGTTTATCTCCAAGATACATTACAAGGGAAATTGCTGGGCCAAAGGACATGTGCATTTTATATTTTTGATAGATATTGGCCATTGGTCCTTTTAAATCTCCATAGGTATTGACCATAGGTAAAGTATGGCAATTTCTTTAAGCACCCCTGAGAATCTTGCCTACTCCCTGTAATGTTCCTCTGGGCACCAAAAGCACTCACTATTTCCTCTTCTTTGGGCTCCAAGAGATATTTGCTTTAAGAGAACATGATCTCACAGCACTATAGAAATAAACAAATGTTAGAGTGTATGTCAAAACATCCAGGGGCTTCATGCTTTCACTGCAGGTCTGTCATGTCTCACTCACTACTCCCCAGGGTTTAACACTGAAAAGAGAAGAGGCAAGACTGGGCCCGCATTCCCACATGGAGACAGTGGCCTGTAGAGGCTGCCCCCCTTCAGTGGGGAATGTGCTCTGCACTTCTCCCATGGTACCACGTCTCTCCTCTCTGAGGCTAAGTACCAGGTGCCATTTATCATCATTCTTGTGCAGACAGTGGACAAAGGCCACCCTTTTCTAACTGTAGGAATGTGATGAAGATTAAATGGGTCAGTATTCATGAAGTGCTTAAAACAGAGCCTGACCCATAGTAACAGTCAATAAACATTTACCATTGTCATTGTTGTTAAGAAATGTATCTCTGATATCAAGTCTCTATAAAAGTTAAGAAAATAGACCTGATTTACTTACTTAAATTACCTATATAGCCTCTGTAGGCATAAGTGTGAGGGCTGCCCCACCTCTTGTACCTCTTGAGGCCAGAAATCTAGAATTTTGTGTGAACTCTCTTGATTTTTTGTTTGTTTGTTTGTTTGTATTTTTAGAGATGGAGTCTTACCATGTTGAATAGGTTGGTCTCAAACTCTTGGTTTGAAGCAGTCCTTCCACCTCAGCCTCCCAAATAGCTGGGCTAAAATCTCTTGATTTTAAAATCTTGCTCCATGGTTTTAAAAAATCTTTTTGGAAGCTAAGACACACACCTTCAGGAGGCCATCTTATCATATCTGGCATAGAGAGTTCAGTATTTTGGTCTTGTTGAAGATTAAAGCTTGAGAGGAGTGGTGGGAAATGGACCTGAAGAGGCCACTCAGAACCCTGTAAAGAAAGGCCTTATGGTTTGTGATAGGTGTGTTGAGTTCTGCAAGAGCATCAAGAAGGCATGAGATCAAACCTATTGTCCCCAATAGACCCGCTCCTGTTCCAGAGTAACGGGGTTCCATGTGAGCAGCAAGTTGGATGAGAAACATAAGATCTTTCTGCATCTTTTGTGTCATTCTCTCTTTTCTCCCATTGTTCGCCCGTAGTCCTGAGGACAGGGTGGGACCCGATAAGGTCACTTTGGCCACTCCTCCCCTTCTAGAAGCTATTACAGCATGGGAAGGATAAAGGCAAGCTTCTTTAGAAAGGTGGCTTGATTGTTCATGGCACTCCCTTGACAAGTCTCCCCCACTTGTGGAGGGTATAGCCATAAAGGGCCTGAGGAGAGCCCCTAGCAGCTTGAGTGACCAAAGAAAGCCCCTCCCCCAGACAGCTTCTGCTGTTCAGTGCCACTGATACACAGAAGTACGAAACATGAATACAGGTTATAGCAGTGACTTTTAAAGTGTCCAACCATGGCTTACAGCAGGGGCCACAGAAATACCTTTTGTATCACCACCGTATATAATATATATACAGGCAGAGCATGGTGGCTCACACCTGTAATCCTAGCACTCTGGGAGGCCAAGGTGGGAGGATTACTTAAGGTCAGGAGTTCGAGACCAGCCTGAGCAAGAGCAAGAGCAAGACCCCATTTCTACAAAAAATAGAAAAATTAGCTGGCATGGTAGCATGAGCCTGTAGTCCCAGCTACTCAGTTGGCTGATGAAGGAGGATCACTTGAGCCCAGGAGTTTGAGGTTGCAGGGAGCTATGATGATGCCACTGCACTCAAGCCAGGGAAACAGAGCAACACTCTGTTTCAAAAATAAAATAAAATAGTCCAGGCGTGGTGGCTCATGCCTATAATCCTAGCACTATGGGAGGGTGGCCGAGGTAGGCGGATTCCTCAAGGTCAGGAGTTCGAAACCAGCCTAAGCAAGAGCAAGACACCGTCTCTACTAAAAATAGAAAGAAATTAATTGGCCAACTAAAAATATATAGAAAAAATTAGCCGGGCATGGTGGCACATGCCTGTAGTCCCAGCTACTTGGGAGGCTGAGGCAAAAGGATTGCTTGAGCCCAGGAGTTTGAGGTTGCTGTGAGCTAGGCTGATGCCATGGCACTCTAACCTGGGCAACAGAGTGAGACTCTGTCTCAAATAAATATATAACTGGAGAAGTAAAAATTTTGCAAAACAACACATGCCCAATGTGCTGTGTGCAATGCACCGATATTTTCTATTCCTGTGGTCCCCAACCCCTGGGCTGCAGACCAGGACTGGTCCATGGCCTGTTAGGAACTGGGCTGCACAGCAGTAGATGAGTGGTGGCTGACCTAGCAAAGCTTCATCTGTATTTATAGCCACTCCCCATTGTTTGCATCACTGCCTGAGCTCCACCTCTTTTCAGATCAGCAGCAGCATTAGATTCTGCATTATGGTGAGTTGTGTAACTATTTCATTATATATTACAATGTAATAAAGTGCACAATAAATGTAATACACTTGAATCATCCCCAAACCACCCCCCAACCCCCACTCCTCTCCATCCACCCCATGGAAAAATTTATGTTCCATGAAACCGCTCCCCGGTGCCAAAAAGGGGTTGGGGACTGCTGCTCTATTCCATTATCTTTTTCTTTTTTTTTAATGTGGTCTGTGACCCATCACATCAATTTCAAAACCCTTTAATAGGCTGCTAACCAGGTGTGAAAAACACCTAACCATAGGCTGGAGTCCCTAAAACCAATATTTTCTAAAGAGTTTCTTATGTTTTAGATGTATGAGTAATATCTATACTTACCGCCACTGGTAAACAAGATGACTCTAGAAGAAACCTGGATATATTTATATAACTAGTCACTTATTATTTATTAGTTTTTACAGTTATCTTCCATTTTAGGAAAGTGATACTGATTGTCTACTTATGGAAATGACTTAATGTTTTCTTCTAAAATAAATGTTAAGTTTAAAAAGCAATTTAAAGAAAAAGTTTAAGTAAATAATAGCATAGGAAATGTTCGGATATGTCAAAAATCACAGTTTCTCATCTGTCTAAAGTGTGAGAAACTATCTTGTACCTTTCCATAATGAAATAACAAGAAATTGACTTTTCTTAACATCAGCTCTGCTTTTGCAGTTTTTCTGATTACGCCCAGGAAGTACAGCTTACATAACATTACACGTATTACATTTAGCTTTTCCCCAGCAGCCCCTTAAAACCAAGCCTGTGCTTTTTCCAAACACTTGGGCAGTTTTCTGATTGGCCTCCTTTTGTAAAACAATTTGTGTGGATCTTGAGATGCTGTGAGCTTGCCATGGCTTCTTGAGAGCATCACGTGGCCTTTCTTTCTCTGTCAGCCTTTCAAGTTAATTATTTCCTGTTTTTCTGAGTCTGTTCCTTACCCCCTTCCAAGGCCACCCTCTACCCTCACCTTCACAAACACTTTTGCCCCCCCCCCCCAGCAGTTCCATAGCAAATTGGTCTTTGTCTCTTGGCCTGCCCTACAGCACCTTCCAATAAGAGCCTTGAAGTTAACTCTATGGCATAGCAATCTCAGAGCAAAAATTTATTATTACTGTATCAGAAGTACTTTTAGAGTTACTTTTTAGTAACATTCCTTATAACTCACTGACCTTTTGTTCTTAGTCCCTGCCTGCTAAGGTACTGTGTGAGCCAATCTGCCCAAGATGTTTTTCTCTCTCTGTGACTGCTTGGAATCTCTGGCATGAGTTATACTGTCACTCCTCTCCGAACTCCCACTTTGAGCTGGAGTTTCCCAGCAGACTTTATCTGTTTTTCATGTAACATTGTTTCCACTGCTGTCCCATTCCTTCCCATCAAGGCCAAAGCCTGCTCTCCTTCCGCTGCCCTTGTCTTTAACAACTCAGGGTGTTAAACTGAGCTGAGTTGTACTCCATAGAAGCTTCATGCATAGAAGCCACTCCATTCCTGTGGTCTTTGCTTCCTCGTTCCCATGCCCAGAAATGTTCCCAAACTAGGCTTTTATGGTCATACAGCCTTAATTTCTCCAAATTTTTTCCAATCTCAGTTAAGGTTTCATCCTAACTCTCTGGTCTTAGTTGTCATCCTTTCCCTCACCTCCACCCCACTTTTTCTCTTCCCTCCTTGTCTCCTCATGTACATACACCTGAGCTATTTAACATCTTTTACCTAGTATACAGTTTCCTGGCCATCTATTTCCAGCCTACTACAAAGTAAAGCATAAAAAACCCTTACAATGATTGTGTTAGTGTGTGTATTTGTCTGTGGTATATATGAACACATTTCAAGTGGGAGGAAAAGGGGTATAAATACTAAATAGACTGTCCAACACCATTTGGGGGCAGGGATAAGGAGAAAGGAGAAAAGCCTTAGAGGCTCCCAGCTATTCTTGTTACTATGTTGAACATATGTCACCTTGCAACCCAAATCTGTACCATTTTCAAACACTGCTTAGGCAAAGAAGAGCCTTGTTGCTTATTGAGGATTTAGACAACTACTTTCCTGTTAAGAAGAGATTTTTAAAATTGTGTTTTCATTATGACTACATCTCCATTTATTGATCAAAGGATTTTTTGCCTCACTTAACTCCGTAATCTGTTACTCAGATTAAGAAAATATGGAAACTATTGTTTCATAGCACGAGTATAGACTTTAAAGTGATACCTTGGAGGCTGGATAATTCAAATACTATAATCCCAGAAAAACAAGCAATTGATCACGCAGAACATGTTTTTATGCATTAGTCTTTATGGATCAAGCATGTGATAAAACAAATCGGATTAAATGTTTAGATGTGCTATGTTATACAAGCAGGAACTTCCTAGGGTAGAAACAGAAAACACTAAGTCAAAAGATAAGAAATAATGCATGTAAAAAGCCCTGAATAAACAAATGTTATGTGTCATTATTCATTCAACAGATTTTAAGCACCTACCTGTTATATTCTTTTTCATATAGAAAACAATGGTAGGTATAGTAAATTTTCAGCTTACTATATAATAAAGAGCAGAAAAGTGTCCTGTATTTTGGGATTTCCTTTCTTGCAACATCATTACTATAAATCTGTGCATATATGCCTTTTAGATGAGAGACCTGTATGTTCACTATTTACCTTCTACCCTCTACTTTGTCAGCCTGTTGGGCACTTTATTCCTCATTAATTCTTCCCCAGGGCTACCTGGAAAGGGAAACTACGTGAACTTCAGGTCAGTCAGGCAGGCATTCTTAGCAACCAAAGCAGTTCAATTTCTGTACAATAAACTTGAAAGACATATTCAAATACTTTTGTGTCATTTAATATTTTGTTCCATTCAATTGATTGCACAGCCCTGTCAGTTAAAGCTTGGATATCTTGAGATTTGGTTGTTAATAGTTATAACAGTATTTGACCTGTCTCTGGAAGATTTTGTAGGACTTTAAACTCACTCTAAGAATCTGTCTGGAGAACAAAGGAAACTGTAATTTGTTCAGTACCTATTACATGAGAGAATCTAAACTGTGCAGTCTACATTGCTTTTTTCTTTTATGGTTTACAATTACCCAGAGAGTGAGCAGTGTACCCATTTTATATATGTGAGAACTGAGGTTCAGAGATACTCTGACCAGCCTCTCATTTCACAGGAAAATCCTAGCTAACAGCCTCCAAAGTACAAGCCCTTTACAAAGGAGACTGAAGATTGCTGGCAGCTTTTATGAATCTATGCTGTCCACGTTTAACATGAGAAATTGAAAGCTGACCCTGTGTTCTTTTCAAAAATCTCCAAGGAAGCCGGCTGCAGAGACTTCATGGATAACTCATGAGAAACAAAATGCTTTTGTGGAATAAAAACTGTCTTTATTTCAATGTTTTTTTCTTCTTCCTCTTCTTAACAAAAGACAAAAAAATCTACCACTAACACTTAAGGACCTTCACAGAATAGACGTCTTTGGATTGGGCTGTGCAGACTACCAAGGCAATGGTGACAGCATTATGGCATTTTGGCCTAAGATGTTAAAGAGATGTAATGAACAGCTGGGATTTCTGAGGCACAATTGTGTGACACAGGAAGCCCAAGTGTTGCCCATCCTCACCGAGGGCAGCTGCTAGGCTCGGGCTTGTTAAAGCAAATCTCATCCCTCGCCTTCAACCAGGCGGGTGTCACCAGCTGCCGCAGCGCCCGCGGCAGCCCTCTCCTTTCCACCCCCGCGCGCCCGCCAAGGCCAAAGAGGCCCCAACGCGAAGGCGCGCGCCCTTGGCGCATGTGACGGGGTGGGGGCGCAGTTTTCCTCCTGCCCTCCCCCTGTTCCAAACTCCACCTTCTCCAGAGAGGCTGCAGCTTTCTATTGCGCCACCACCTGAATGACCTTGGTGCCAGCCAATCAGGACGTGACGCCTCAAGTAAGACCCGCCCCCTGCTGGTCCTCAGGTTCCTTCCCGCTCACACCGGAGTCACTTCCGAAGAGAGAACCGCCATGAAGAGAGAAGGGGGTGCCGCCCACCTCTGCTCCGACAGTCTCCCCGAGTCCCAGCAGCAAGACGGCAACCACGCACCCAGCTTCTCCAGCCACAGCTCATGCCGCCGTCGCCAGCGGCGCCGACATGACAAGGCGCTGCATGCCCGCTAGGCCAGGTTTCCCCTCATCCCCAGCCCCGGGGTCGTCGCCCCCGCGCTGCCATCTGAGACCCGGTAGTACCGCCCCTGCTGCAGCGGGAAAGAGAACAGAGAGTCCTGGGGACAGGTACCGTGCAGAGGGCTTGAGAAGGGGCCGGGTCGCGGGGGCAAGGGTACAAGGGGAGGACTGCAGACGGCCGCTCTTCCAGTTCCCGCCATCCTCCGCGAGCTCTGGCCTTGGCATACTGGGGCCTGGCAAACCCCCGCCCCGCCTCCGCGCAGGGGCTTCTGGGAGTTGGAGTTTCCTTTTCTGTAGTTGGGCAGCAGCTCGATGGCTACGGAGAACCCGCCTTAGGTAGAGAGCGTGATTTTTGTCCTTTAAGAAAGCTTGACCCGGGGCCCTAACTGCTCAATGCATATTTAGGTCGTTTCTGGTATCTTCTCAGTTCTACTGATCCTAGTGGTTTAGTAGTATAAACCTTTTCTATGTTGTGGGTGAAATTATGTAAGATGTGATGAGGGAAACCCTTCCACGAATTACTTTGTAGTTTGGTAGACACTCTAGTTCATGCCTAAAAGAACATACAAATTCGGAATGTGACATGTTTTCTCTTTCAGTAACTTTTCGCCTCTCCAAAAGGCCAATTTTTTTTGTAAAGGTTTTTGTGGGAGCTGTGTAACGAGATGGGGAGTTTCATCAAATGACATCCTCTGACAATAAAACATGTTTAAATTCTCTATGAACTTGGTACTGTCTTTTTTATTTTAAGTTGGAAAGCTTGTAACAGAAGTTTAACAGTAAATTCATGTTCTAATATTGTGGTATAGGTCCACAATCCCTTATCTTAATTTTGAAAGCCAGAAAGCTGTGAAAACCAAATGCTTTCAGTAGGTTTGGCACCATGTCTTACTTGGCAGCCAAACCTGACCACAACTAATGTAAGGCTGTTTATGGTCTTTATCCCATTAAGTGTGAATATTCATAAATTTTTCTGGAGAAATATCAATGGTTTCATTACAGGTTGCTGCACCAGACCCCACTGGGAGCTTTACATAGTGCATCCCAGTTATCCCTCTTCTAAAATCTGATAAATTCAGAATTCTAAAACACATTTCTCCCCTAAAAGTTCAGATAAGGGTTTGTGAAGCTGTTAAAATTGGTTTTTTTAACCATTTATTTATAAATAAGTCATGTATTTCTGTACATATGAACTTAGGGAACTGTTACCTCTTGAAAGTTACATTCCTGGTTATTTTACAGGTTTCTTGTGTTTTACCCCAAATCATTTTTCTCTTTCTGATGTATTAATCTTTCAGATATGTTAATCAAAAGGAGCCTAGGATCTAATATTTTAGGGAAGAGATACAGTGTTACATATCATGTTTAGTAATTAACATAAAATGTATTTAGTATTACCTTGTTTTGAATGCATTAGTGCTTCTGGGTCCTTTCCTGTCTCTCCCAAACACAGTAAAAAGGCATCATCCTTCTCCCCTTTGCAGAACCTCTAGCATTTTTTCCTTTACTCTTTGGTGGATTTAATTTACCTAATATAATTTATTTTATTTAAAAAAATGCATATGTTCTTCCATAGCCTGTCACTCATATTCATCTCATAACCGCTTAGCTTTTCTACCAATATCTCAAACACAGTAGAATCTCAGTAAACCAGTAATGATGTGCGGTGCTTTTCTATCATGACCAGTAAAGTATACAGGAAGGTTAACCTTCAAGGGACTTGGATTGTTCAAGTTTTCACTGAGTATTCCAACCTCATAGTAGATTAATGTTTAGGTAAGCTAGTAGTCTATGTCTTATTCTCTTTAAGTAAGATGAATTCATTTTAGCAAAATTTGCCAGAAAGGTAACTTTTTGCCCTGCATATGATAACATCCCCCTTTTTGCAGCTGACAACTCTAAATACATGAACAAATCAGAATACAAATTCTGCTAATGTCCTATTTGATTTTAGCATTATTGCCACTGTCAGAGCTTGATTGGATAGTGAAATCCAGACTTTAGGGTACAGAAATCCTTAAAAATTAAGGCAATTTGTTTTTTGTTATTTTTGTTAACTTTCTTCTTTTTTCCTTGTCTTGTGTTTTTCCCAGGCAGTGTGTTATCTTTGTAAACATTTTAGGGATTCTTAGATAAAAAATTAAGAATTTGAAAGTACTTATTTAGTTGTTAAGGCTCATTCCAATTTCTGCTGTTACTTAGATTAACATTTTACTGTAGTGTGTAAAGAGGGTAACAGAAGTTTAGTACTTGATCCTTTCTGCCTTTGCCCAGCACACTCCTCACCTGCCTCCCCAGATCAGCTAAATCACCTGTGTTGACATTCTACCATTTACTCTTCTACTTTTGTTATGAGTGTCTGTTCAGGTTTTATTCCATTTTTATAATATCCATTATTCAGCATACATCTATTGAGTGTTATTTTATACCAATCTCTGGAGAGGTCAGCAAATAGGATCGTATGCCTGTCCCCAAGTTCTTCCATTCTACCATGCTGCAGTGAGCATTTTACTTCTAAGAAGTACTCTCTACCAATTCCTTGGGTCTACAGTCTTATGCGTTTAGTATTATGGATTATATAAGCCTCAGTTGTATTTTTATAAATAAAGTCCTATAGGAAGTGATGAATTATATTTTCAACTTTTTTATGAACAGCTTAACAAAGCATGATTGCCATTGTCAGAACTTGATTAGTTAAACCAGATTGTGAAATCCAGCCTATATTTTATTAAATATAAATCTTACATTCTCCATTTAATCTGAATTACTGAGGTTTTAATATTTGCTATGTGATGCCATATTAGTTATGCTTTTATTTTCAGGAAGCAGTCAATTATAGATTTCTTCAAACCAGCTTCACAACAAGGTATGTATACTGTTAATGACCTTTTTGTGGGATATTTTGAGGGCAAGGAGGGAAATGGATTTAATCTACTCTACATGCTTTTGTTTGGTTAAACATAATATTCAAAATTGAAAGTATAATAAAGATGCAGTGTTTGTTTACAAAGATAATCTTAAGTTCTAAATATGAAGAAAGTCTTTTTGTTATGCTTTCTTACATTTAAAGTATTATTCCAATCAATAATTTAATGTTCATAATACATACTATTTTGATTCTCTAATACAGTAACAGAGGCATAGGAAGGCACATGATGTAGCAAAAGAGAGCTTTACGAAAGTAAGGCTCTTAACAAATCATGCTTTAATTTGTCTTACACCCCTCCCAATAAAATATGTGTTATTATCCAGATATTATTGGTTTGAAGATTTTTGTGGTATGTTTAGTATAATTTAATTTAGCATTTTAAATGTGAATAATTGAGATAAATACTACATTTTTATTTAGAACAATTCAAGACATGTAAGCGATAAGTTAGTATAAAATATAAGTGTTATTTTTAAATAACATGCAATTTGTATATGTTTCAATTGGCTATTTAGACAGACATATGTTGGATTCTCCACAAAAATCAAACATCAAATATGGAGGAAGTGGATTGTCCATCACTGGGACAGAGCAGTTTGAGAGGAAACTATCATCACCAAAAAAATCTAAACCCAAAAGGGTACCATCGGAAAAGAGCCCTATTTTAGAAGCTTTCATGAAAGGTGTTAAAGAGCACCATAAAGATCGTGATGTACATGAGTCACGTCGGCCTTGTGTGTCACTAGTCTCCAAATGTTTATCCAAAGGAACAAATATCTATGTTCCTTCTTCATATCGCTTGTCAAAGGAGATGAAGGCACTAAAGAAAAAACATCGATCTCCAGAGAGGAGAAAGTCGCTGTATATTCATGAAAATAGCAGAGAGAAGAATGATAGAGAGACAGGCAAGACCAACACAGACTCCAAAAAGCAGGCCACAGTGACAGAAGCTGACATGTTCAAGAACAGCCCTAGAAGTCTTAGCAGCAGAAGCAGCCAATCCAGGCACCACCCAGGAGAAAGCCCACTGGGAGCTAAGTTCCAATTGTCACTAGCTTCTTACTGCAGAGAACGAGAACTAAAGAAGTTGAGAAAGGAGCAAATGGAGCAGAGAATCAACTCAGAAAATTCTTTTTCAGAAGCAAGCAATCTTTCCTTCAAATCTTCTAGTATAGGAAGAAAATGTAAACCAAGGCAGGAAGAAAGTAAACAAAATGATGTCATACCTGGAAAGAGTAATCTTTCAAACCTGGTATGTGCAATAATTATTGAATTAGCTTTGCTACTGCTACATCATTTTTACAATACTGAATCTAAAAGTATTTAATAATTGTTACATCACATTGGTATCTTTCCTTAAAGAAACATTGTTGCACAGTTTGTATATATGTTGTTATCACTGGATTTCCTCCAACTGCCCTTCATTGAACTCAGTAGAGCAACGTTTCTTGCTCTTAATTTTTTTCAGATCTGGGACACAGATCTTTTTTGATGGGAAAAGTAAGCATTCTTTTTTTTTTTTTTTTTTTTTTAAGGGAAGTGTGGTCATTTTTAAATTAGGCTGTGCTGGCCAGGCACGGTGGCTCACGCCTGTAATCCTAGCACTCTAGGAGGCCGAGGCGGGCAGATTGCTTGAGGTCAGGAGTTCGATACCAGCCTGAGCAAGAGTGAGACCCCGTCTCTACTATAAGTAGAAAGAAATTAATTGGCCAACTAACATATATAGAAAAAATTAGCCAGGCATGGTGGCGCATGCCTGTTGTCCCAGCTACTTGGGAGGCTGAGGTGGCAGGATTGCTTGAGCCCAGGAGTTTGAGGTTGCTGTGAGCTAGGCTGACGCCACGGCACTCACTCTAGCCTGGGCAACAAAGCGAGACTCTGTCTCAAAAAACAAATAAATAAATTAGGCTCTGCTGATGAGAAATACTTGAGGAATGGAAAATCTAAAAGAGCAGGATTACATAGCATTTAGATTATATTAAAAAAAAATAAAAGAGCAGGAAACAGTTTAGAGCAGTGGTTCTCAAACTGTGGTTCCTGGACCAGCAGCAGTAACATCACTTGGGAACTTGTTAGTAATTCAAATTCTCAGGCCCTGCCCCAGACCCACTAAACCAGTAACTATGGAGGTAGAATCCAGCAATCTGCAATTAACAAACCATCCAGATAATACAATTCAGTATGACTCTCGGGAGACTTTGAAGATGGTGACTTAGAAAACTGTCCAAATTCATCTTAATCTCATCAGATTTTTCTTTTCATAATAGACCACATTTAGATTAGCATAAAAGCTATCACTTCTAGAAAGTCAAGTTGTTAATCTGAAATTGCTTCTCTAAATACAGAGCAAATAAAGGAAGATCAGATGTCAAGAAAGTGCAATGTTAATAAGGTGCTAGAGAATTTTAAAACCAGACAGACCAAAAATAAACCAAACTATGACATTGTTGGAGTGAATAGAGATTACTGCATTGTATATTATTGGAAAATATATTTGTAAATGTACACCCTAAGGCCTGTTTGCAAGGAGTTTGATGCCTTTACTGTGAGATTTGCTCATGATTAGTAGAGGTTAGTAATATTTGGCCCATTTTATAGGATTTCAGTGTTCAGCTGTGCATCATACCTTAAACAGAATTATTGGAGAGTAAGTTGTACCCATTTGATTGGCAATATTAGGGTTATGATTTCTTTATCAAAATAATAATACAGTATCTAATATATTAATCTGGTGTTATTTATATAAATCTCTAAATTAGCATTATGAAAACTGACCTCATTTTTAACATGATACACATGCCCCTTTTTTGATAAAACTTAAGATCTTTAAATATTTTATTATCAAAGTTAAACTTTTACCTCCAAATATAGGTGCGTGCTTTATTTAATCTAGAAATCTGTGTTAAAATTTTATGAAGAAAAATGCACATTCTTTATTGCCCCCAACTCCTAATTATTTTTTTCTCGTTTTGCTGATAGGAAAATGGACATGTCTCAAGAAAAAGATCCTCTTCTGATTCATGGGAACTTACTTCAGGTAGAATCAAAATTAAATTTCTGAATTCCTATTAATAAATAAATTTGTTACTTTTGGTACTACTTAAAAAGTACAAATTTGTTTAAAAATGTAGTTCCCTTCCTAGAGGTGAATTGAGCATCTCATATTAATTAGGACTTTTGTAAGATTATATTCAAAAAGACTAGTCCCTAAATTAGTATACATTTAGTATGTATAATGGTTTATCTTTAATCTCTCTGCCTTCTTCAAGAGTTCCTAACAATGTGTTTCTCATATTGGCATTCGGTGTTCTACTTCTGAATCCCTGGCTACATCAAGAAGCATAATCTTACATTCTTGGAATTGTGGACTATCTGAGGTTTTGATATTATGTTGAAGATGCTTTGTATAAGGTTGAAACTGTTACCATATCCAAGATAGTGTTTCCTAATATTTCAACTACAAAGATTCCTTTTTAAATAGCAAATTTCAAGGACATCCACATGATATTTTAGTATCTATTGAGTGAGAAAATACATAGTAACAAACAGCTACTGTTAATTCAGTACTTCTCAAAGTATCTTTCCTTTCTTTTGTAACTAGAAAATAGAACATTAAAATTCAAACACTGCAGAAATTTGTAACACAGAAAGTGAAAGGCCCCTAGAAATAAAAACTGTTAATAGTCTGGGGTTTCAGTTTTTTTTTCTTTGACCTTCACAATCTTAGAGACATAAAAATAGAGGTACAGAGAGATAGTTTCTGACTCATTCTTTGTATTACTTCATTTTATTTGTATTCTAGAGGTGCATTGCGTTTGACCAAGCACTCTTGACTGTTAAAATCAATCTTCAGCCATGTCTGAAACCGTATTTTACCATCAGGGAAGGAACTTCTAGGATACAGGAATAAATCTGAAGTTTTATGTGTTTTTTGTTTATTTAATTTTTACAATGTTGATTTTATGACCAAATTTTGGCGAATTTTGACATTATTATACAGGAACAATAATTTCTCAGGAGATTGCTCCTGTACTCACTGCATTGCACATTTGTTGTACTAAATAAATGATTACTTTGCACTGAGGTGAATGGAAGAACAACATATTGTTAGGCTAGCTCTGCAAGTATAAAGGGCTGCTGCTCATGATATTGCCACCAAGTTATTTAGCTTTTTTCTCTGATAATAACAAAATAAAAACAAAATTATTCTCTTCCTTTCCAGGATTTGCAAATTTCATCAGTGGTGGCTGAAGTAGTTTCATTTATATAATTCCACATACTGAAGTTTTTTTTCTTTGTATTAGAAACATTCCAATTCCTCTTTCAGTTATTTTAAAATATACCCTAGGCTGGGCGTGGTGGCTCACGCCTGTAATCCTAGCACTTTGGGGAGGCCGAGGCAGGTGGATCTCTCAAGGTCACGAGTTCGAAACCAGCCTGAGCAAGAGTGAGACCCCATCTCTACTAAAAACAGAAAGAAATTAATTGGCCAACTAAAAACATATAGAAAAAAATTAGCTGGGTATGGTGGTGCATGCCTATAGTCCCAGCTACTCGGGAGGCAGAGGCAGAAGTGTTGCTTGAGCCCAGGAGTTTGAGGTTGCTGTGAGCTAGGCTGACGCCACAACACTAGCCCAGGCAGGACAGTGAGAATCAGTCTCAAAAAAAAAAAAAAAAAAAAAAAAAAAAAAATATATATATATATATATATATATATATATATATAAACATCACATTTTTAAGCACAATATGAATTTTTAAAAACTGGTTAACTAAAATATATGTGGCTATAAAAGTGCTTCTGGGTGGAGCTATAATAAATATAGATGGTGTTAGGCCAGGCACAGTGGCTCATGCCTGTAATTCCAGTGCTTTGGGAGGCCAAGGGAGGCAGATCACTTGAGCCCAGGAGTTGAGGCTGCAGTGAACTATGATGGTGACACTGCATTCTAGCCTAGGTGACAGAGCAAGCCCCTATCTCTTAAAAAAAAAAAACATATTACACACACATATATAGAGACACACACATGTACACACAGAGCTTGTATTAGTTTCCTAAGGCTGCTATAACAAAGTACCAAAACTAGGGGGGCTTAAAACAGCAAAAATTATTGTCTCACAGTTCTGGAAGCTAGAAGTCTGAAATCAGGGTATCAGTAGGGCCCTATTCTCTCTGGCAACTCTAGGGGAGAATACTTCCATACTTCTTGTAGCTTCTACCGTGTTTCCCTGAAAATAAGACAGGGTCTTATATTTATTTTTCCTCAAGAAGACACCCTAGGGCTTATTTTCAGGGGATGTGTTATTTTCCCCTCAAAGCCTCAGCTTGTAGCACGCACAGGATGGCCGGTACCTGACAGGAGGAGCCAACATTATTGGTGGGGCTGCCGGCACCTTTCCAGTCACCTCTGGGATAGTAGCTGTCTCAATGGGGCAGATGAGAAGGGCTGCTCGTCTTCTTTACCGCTCCACGATGAAATACATGGGTTGTGCAGATAAGCTGCGTAGCCACGCCCATCACTAGGTCTTATATTCGGGGTAGGGCTTATATTGCAAAAATGCTTAGAAACCCTGCTAGAGCTTATTTTATGGGTAGGTCTTATTTTGGGGGAAACACGGTAGGAGTTTGCCTGTAATCTTTGGCATTCCTTAATTTGTAGCTGCATCACTCCAATCACATAGCATCTTCTCCTGTGAATTTTTACATTGTCTTCCATCTGTGCATGTCTGTCTCTGTGTCCAGGTTCCCTTTTTTATAAGGATATCAGTCATATTGCGTAGGACCCACCTTAATGATTTCATTTTGATTTGATTATGCCTATAAAGACCCTATTTCCGATTAAGTTCACATTCTGAGGTACTGGGAATTAGGACTTCAACATATCATTTTGGGGGGATGTAATTTAACCCACAACACAGCTGAAAACTAGAGGGATGCATGGGAAAGAGGAAATAGCAATTAAATACTTGGGTAAAAGACTTAGGCAAAATTTTTTTTTCCCTTGACGCAAGGAAACAAACAATTTTTTTTTAAATGAGAAAATTTATTGCCCTTGAACTAGTTATCTTATATGTGTTATAAAGTACTTTACATTTAAATGTAGAAGTGTTAACATTTCAGGAACCAGGTAATCCTAGGTCTAAAAGAGGAGACATGCCTGTGGAATCCTTTCCTTGCTACAGATATGCAGTTTATGTTTTAGAGAGTAACACTTTTAATTCTGTTAAAGTAGTAAACTTTTCATAGCTTTGGAATAAAAATGAACATAGCTTTAAATTTCTTGGACATCAGTATTTATCTAGTTGATAAGTGATAATATTAACTCTTTCCTTATTCCATATGTGGTGAATAATCTCATCCTGAACTTTTAGAACTTAAACATTTCATCAGGATGTTCTAGACACTGAATAAACTTTACTAAAATAGGAAAGTATACTTTTCACTAATCTGGCAAAAATTAAATTTTAGCAGGCTCTAAGCAGAATAAATTCCCTGACAAAAGAAAAAGGAATTCTGTGGACTCAGATCTGAAAAGCACAAGAGAATCAATGATACCAAAAGCAAAAGAGTCCTTCCTTGAGAAGCGTCCTGATGGACCACATCAGAGAGAAAAATTTATAAAACATATTGCACTGAAGACACCTGGTGGTGTGTTGCGCTTGGAAGACATATCCAAGGAACCAAATGATGAAACTGATCGCTCCTCTGCAGACTTGGCACCTTCAAATTCTGGCCACCATTCTTCCAGGAATAGTGACCAAATCCGTGTGGCAAGTACCAAAGAGACTAAGATACAGAAACCCCACTTACCTTTACCTCAGGAAAAATCTGCAATTAAAAAAGCTAGCAACCTGCAGAAAAATAAAAATGCTAGCTCTGTGACATCAAAGGAGACTAAACTTATACCTTTACTTTCCCATGTTCCAAGTGCTGGTTCCTCTCGGGTACCATTAAATGCTAAAAATTGCACTCTTCCAGTTCCTAAAAGAGATAAAGAGCGTTCCTCATCTAAAGAATATTCTGGGCATTCTGCAGAATCCTCCAAACACAAAGAACATAAAGCAAAGACTAATAAGGCTGATCCTAATGTATCTTCAGGGAAAATTTCTGGGGAATCTTTGCGTTCAGAATATGGCACTCCTACAAAGTCTCCCCCGGCTGCTTTGGAAGTTGTGCCATGTATCCCAAGCCCTACAGCACCTTCGGCTGAAGTCCCTTCAGATAAAGAGAGTTCAGGAAATTCCAATGCAGGTAGCAATGCACTGAAAAGAAAACTAAGGGGTGATTTTGATAGTGATGAAGAAAGTTTAGGTTACAACCTAGACAGTGATGAGGAAGAGGAAACATTAAAATCACTGGAAGAAATAATGGCTTTGAACTTCAATCAAACTCCTACAACTACAGGAAAGCCTCCTGTTCTTTCCAAGGGGCTTAGATCTCAGTCATCAGACTATATGGTAAGTAGCTCTGTGACATTTATCTTTACTTGAAGAGGGAAAGATGGATTGATTAGTGAAAATTGTGAAAGATTGGATTAATGAAAGATGGATTGATTAGAGGGATAGGTTAGAACTTATTTTAAAATTCAGTTTTTATTACAACTCATAATTAGACTAAAACTGGTATAATTCTCGTTTGGTAAATGAGTTCCCATATCTCTAGTTTTATTACTGTAAATCAGTGGTCTCCAAACTTTTTTGATCTCAACACACTTCTATTCGTAAAAACAATTTTTGAGCATGTATCCCAATATATATGTATACTTAAAGATTATATACATGTACCACTATAATACTGTTTACTTTCTAAAATGCACAAAAACAGAATTTAAAAGAAAGAAGAAAAATAAGTATTTTCCTATAGAAGTTATGTAGAAGTTACTATAGACTAAGTTCTACTGGAGTTTCTATAGAAGTTCCATATAAATAGAAGTTCTATTATTTTCTTTCTGCACCCCAATGGATCACCTTGCACACCCCCTGCTTTGGAGACCACTGCTGTAAATGAAGGTAGAGTGTAGAAATGTTGTTAATTGTGGTGTGCAATTTTATTTATAAAATGCTTCATTCTATCTTGGGAATAAACTAAATTGTAAGATGTCTGTAAAATTTGGTGGGGAAGGTATTAATATTCCATGGGAACACCTAAAAATTACTAGTTTGATTCCACTAAAATAGAACTTAAAAGTAAAGACAAGGTAGCCACAGAGCCATTGGGTGTTTGCAGTCAGATCCTAAGCCTAGCAGGGTTTTATAAGTAGTGGATTTACTAATAGATGGTAAAATCAAATTGCCTACAGTGCAAAATACTAGATTTAAAGCATGATGATGAAAATTCTTTAAGAAAGGTATTATCCTGGCCCAGGTTATTAAAATAGAAAATAGTCTCTAGTACTCTGAGTAACTTAAAACATTCTAGTTCTTCTACTAATTTATATTGTAAAGTATTTCTAAATTTTCTTCTTGTTTTAGGAACATGTTCATACTGGCACTTATACAAATACTTTAGAGCGTCTAGTGAAGGAGATGGAAGATACACAAAGGTTAGTTAGCATCAAGATTAATTTGCTAATTTTTACATTCTGCTTGGCATTCTGCGTGGCATTTTATTCTTTTTTTTTTTGAGCACTTTATACTGTTAATTTACCCTTTAAAAAAATGAGAAGTTAGCATGCATTTTGTGTTAGTACCATTATAATAGTTCTTATGTTGTCATGTGTGTTAGAAATAAGATATGCTCTCTTGTTCATAGGGTGGATCAAGAGATTCAGGTTTTTATAGTATATACTGCATTAAGCAATAATATAAATTATTTTCTGTTTGTCATAATTAGTATCTAACAGCCGAAATTCTTGATCAAAAGCATGGGTAGAGTTTTTTTGTTTTTAAGTGTACAGTTTAGTGACATTAAGTACACTTACATTGTTGTGTAACCATCACTACCATCCAACTCCAGAACTTTTTCATCTTTCTAAACTGAAACTCCATGCCCATTAAACAATAACTCCCCATTCTCCCCTTCCCCCCTGACCTTGGCACCTATCATTCTACTTTCTGTCTCTATGAAATTGACTATTCTAGGTCCCTTATATAAGTGGATTCATATAGTATTTGTCCTTTTATAACTGGCTGCTTTCACTTAGAGTAATGTCTTCAAGGTTCACCCATGTCATAGCATGTGTCAGAATTTCCTTTCTTTTTGAGGCTGATTATTCCACCGTATTATACATATAACACATTTTGTTTATTCATCTGTCAGTGGACACTTGGGTTGCTTCTACTTTTTGACTATTGCAAATAATGCTGCGATGAACATGAGTATACAAATATCTCTTCAAGTCCTTGCCTTCCATTCTGTTGGGTATATACTTATAGTGGACTTGCTGGATCATATAGTAATTCTCTTTAATTGCCACCACACTGTTTTCCACAGCAGCTACATTATTGTACCTTCACACCAATAGTGCGTAATGGTACCCATTTCTCCACAACTTTACCAACACTAATCAAGTTTTCTTTTCTTTTTTTTTCTTCCTTTCTTCTTCTTCTTCTTTTTTTTTTTTTAAATAATAACTCTCCTAATGGATGCAAAGTGTTCTCCTTATGGTTTTGATTTGCATTTCCCTAGTGACTGATAATGTTAAATATCTTTTCAAGTGCTTATTGGCCTTTTGTATAGCTTCTTTGGAGAAATGCCTTTTCAGATTCTTTGCCTGTTTTTCATTGGGTTGTTTAGGGGGTTTTTTGTTGTTCTCACAGGTAGAATTTTTTAAACATTTGTACCAAGTTACTCTTGAGAAAAAATTTAGAGTCAGGATGAGCACCCCAACCATATACATACATACTCGCACACACACACAGAAATCAGAAGGTTGAGGATCATAATGAACCCAATGACATTTATATGACTAGTTGCAAACTGTTTTTGCTAATGAGAGGGGAAAAATATATTCCTTATTAATTTAGGGAATGTCCTTGAAACTAGCCCAGAGAGCTTCACTAAAAGCTCAACTGACTTGATTATGTAGAATTTGATATATGTTATGAATCTCAAACTCCATTACTGAATAGCTGGCTAGAGGAATTTTACAGACAATTAGTAGGTCAAAAGTTTTTCCCTCTCTGAATTTAATTAGAGAAATTGTGTTTCTATTATAAAATTCTTTAAATGTTTCATGAATTCATGTGATCTGTGATGTGAAATCTGAAGTTGTTTATTTAAAATTGAGCATTGCACAGACCAGAGGCAGAAGTGCTGGTTTGATCTGAGGTAGTTCTTTTCTGTAGTGATAGAGCAGTACATTTACTGGTCATTTACTGTTCTATACTCATACACTGGAAATAAGAACCTTGGTTAAAGGCAGGAATGATGGTACATGCCTAAAGTCCCAGCTACTGGGGAGGCTAAGATGGGAGGATTGCTTGAGCCCAGGAGTTCAGGGTTGCAGTGAGCTATGATTGCATCACTGCACTCCAACCTGGGCAACAAAATGAGATACTATCTCAAAAAAAAAAAAAAAAAAGAACCTTGGTTAAAATAACTTAATCTTAGAGAGGTAGTATAAGCAAGGACTCTGGAACTAGACTCTCTGGCTGTGAATCCCATCTCTTTGCTTTGCAAACTCTTGCAACTTATTTAGCTTTTCTGATGTCTGTTTCATTATCTATAAAATGAGTGATAAACTACTAGATGGATTTCTTGTGAGTATTAAAAGAGTTGATACATAAAGCCCTTAGTACAGGGGCTGTCACATAAGTGCTCAGTAAGTGTTAGGTGTTATGATGATCATGATGACAATGACAACTAACTACTGCTACTAGAAAGCACAATTAACATTATCAGGTTGTTGGTATACTAGAACCCAAATGAGCGTTAAAAACTGGAGAGGATAATCAAATTAGTGATGTTTATTTCTTGCCATCTTTTTCTTTCTTTATATTTGGACAGATTCTTAAAGTCCTAGCTATAAAGAAATAGTCAAGGCCGGGCGCGGTGGCTCACGCCTGTAATCCTAGCACTCTGGGCCGAGGCGGGCGGATTGCTCAAGGTCAGGAGTTCGAAACCAGCCTGAACAAGAGCGAGACCCCGTCTCTGCTATAAATAGAAAGAAATTAATTGGCCAACTAATATATATAGAAAAAATTAGCCGGGCATGGTGGCGCATGCCTGTAGTCCCAGCTACTCAGGAGGCTGAGGCAGAAGGATTGCCTGAGCCCAGGAGTTTGAGGTTGCTGTGAGCTAGGCTGACGCCACGGCACTCACTCTAGCCTGGGGAACAAAGCGAGACTCTGTCTCAAAAAAAAAAAAAAAGAAATAGTCAAGTCTTTTATGCAATAGAACACAATTCTAATACTATACTGGTAGCTGGGTAAAAAAAAACCTAAGACCTAAAATAGACCTTGTATGTTTTAGTGAAAATTGTACATCATGATGTATTTGGGAGACATAATTTGACCTATAGTATAACAAAATTTGTCATATAATGAGGTACTTAATAAGGGTTTTCCTTGGTACTGTTTTTAGATAAAAACTAAAGATTTTTATTTTTAGGGTAAACTATTTATTTTTTATATATATATATTTAATTTAATTTAGTGGGTTTTTTTTTTTTTTTTTTTTTGAGACAGAGTCTCACTTTGTTGTCCAGGCTAGAGTGAGTGCCGTGGCGTCAGCCTAGCTCACAGCAACCTCAAACTCCTGGGCTCAAGCGATCCTCTTGCCTCAGCCTCCCGAGTAGCTGGGACTACAGGCATGCACCACCATGCCCGGCTAATTTTTTATATATATATCAGTTGGCCAATTAATTTCTTTCTATTTATAGCAGAGACGGGGTCTCGCTCTTGCTCAGGCTGGTTTTGAACTCCTGACCTTGAGCAATCCGCCCGCCTCGGCCTCCCAAGAGCTAGGATTACAGGCGTGAGCCACAGCGCCCGGCCATTTTTTTTTTTTTTTTTTTGAGACAGAGTCTCGCTTTGTTGCCCAGGCTAGAGTGAGTGCCGTGGCGTCAGCCTAGCTCACAGCAACCTCCAACTCCTGGGCTCAAGCAATCCTGCTGCCTCAGCCTCCCGAGTAGCTGGGAATACAGGCATGTGCCACCATGCCCGGCTAATTTTTCCTATATACATTTATTAATTGGCCAATTAATTTCTTTTTTTAATTTTTATAGTAGAGACAGGGTCTCGCTCTTGCTCAGGCTAGTTTCGAACTCCTGACCTCGAGCAATCCACCCGCCTCGGCCTCCCAGAGTGCTAGGATTACAGGCGTGAGCCACCGCGCCCGGCCTTAGTGGGGGTTTTTGAGACAGGGTCTTGCTCTCTTGCCTGGGCTAGAGTGCAGTGGCGTCATTGTAGCTCACAGCAACCTCAAACTCCTGGGCTCAAGTGATCCTCCTGCCTTAGCCTTCCTAGTGGCTGGGATTATGGGCACATGCCACCACACCCAGCTAATTCTTTAATTTTTGTAGAGACAGGAGTCTCACTGTTACCCAGGCTGGTCTCAAACTCCTGGCCTCAAACAGTCCTCCTGCCTCAGCCTCCCAAAGTGCTAGGATTACAGAAACTATTTATTATAGCATTCTTCTCAATTCTTAGGCTAGATGAACTGCAGAAGCAACTACAAGAAGACATAAGGCAGGGCCGAGGCATTAAATCCCCAATCAGAATCGGAGATCAAGACAGTACAGATGATGAGGATGGCCTCTTGGAAGAGCACAGGTATAACACTTTTCATAATGTATATATGCTCCTATTAAGTTTTTACATTTTTAGTTGTTTTTGTAAAATAAATGAGCTGTTGATATGGCCATTTACTTAGTGAATAATCTTTGATGGGTTTCTAATCCATCTGTGATGGGTTTGAAAGACAGATGTTAGGGCCAAGTTACATCTTTTGTCTTTTCTCCTAGTTATTATTTCTTTACACACAGACATATTAGTGGCTCTTGAATAGCTGTTAGCAAAGAGTGGTAGAAGCAAAACATACTTTTTCTCATGCTAATCCTCTAATTTGGGATTAACGTTGGTTTTAAAAATAGTTTTCTTTGCACCCAGCTTTGAAGTACAAAACTATGTGTAGTGTAACTATTTAGTATTCATTGACTTTGTTTGTGTTTCAGGGAATTTCTAAAGAAATTTTCAGTTACAGTTGATGCTATTCCTGATCATCATCCAGGTGAAGAAATATTTAATTTCCTCAATTCTGGAAAAATTTTCAATCAGTATACCTTGGATTTAAGAGACTCTGGTTTTATTGGACAAAGTGCTGTAGAAAAGCTTATTCTTAAGTAAGTAGAAAAATAGACATTTTACTTTTTTATGTGTAAAAATTTACTCTAAAAGACTTCTGAACAATGTAATCTTCTAAAAGGTTAATTTCTATTATGATCTATCAAGTTTCTTAATCCTCTTATTACCACTGCTCTTGGGTTTTCTTATTTAATTATAGCAAGCAGTGTAGGATAGTTGTTTGGCACATTACATGACTTTATTTGGTAGGATTAAGATCAGTATGTAATAGTGGTGACTGTCAAAATAACAGTGGCTTAAACAAGAAGTACATTTCTTTCAGCAATTGGAACTGTTGAGAAACAAACAAAAAAAAAAAAAAAGAAGAAGAAGAAGTATATTTCTTTCTTATGTGAAAGAGATACAGAGGTAGGAAGTCCAAGGGCTATTGTGCTGGTTTCACTGCATAATGTTTTTTCACCATTCTTAGCACCTAGAGCTTCCAGGTGGTATTGAAGATTTAGCCTTTATGTTCAAATTCCCATAAATTCCACATAACATTTCTACTTATGGTTAATTGGATACAGGTTAGTTGATAGGGCCACTCCTGGCTACAAGGGAAGCTGGGAAGTGATGTTTATTTCAGGAGCCAGTGTTCTCAGCTAAAAATCAGGGTTCAGAAGAAAGAAGAAAGGTAAAAATAGGTGTTGGAATGGGCAGCTAGTAGTCTTTACCCAAACTGGTCTGATTTCTCTAAGTACATGATATCTCAAGTCTAAAGAGATCATATTAATTGTTGTCTTGAGTTTTATGAAGTTTATCTCCAAGCTGGCAAAAGCAGATGTCCTGAGATTTGATAGGGTCTCTTTCCACACTGCCAATAAATGTAGCTTTGTCCACCAGATAAACGTGGAGCCAAGCCAACAGATGGGATCAACTATAGGCCATCAATTGCATTTCTTTTATGAGCAATTCATCCATATTGGTATAGAGTCCACCTCCATGGACCAAGGATAATATGCTTGCTCATTTCCCTGATTACATCAGATGTGGTGATGGTGGTAGTGGTAGAAGTGTTTTGCCACGAAGCTAACAGTCATATTGATTTTACTTTATTTTTTCAGATCAGGAAAAACAGATCAGATTTTTTTGACAACACAAGGTTTTCTTACCTCTGCTTATCACTACGTCCAGTGTCCTGTACCTGTGTTAAAATGGCTGTTTCGGGTAAGAGAAATGTTTGGAGAGTTATAGTTGCCTCCTACTGTATTTCCCTGTCAAAAACAAACTTCTAAAATATAATTTTATTTGCTGATTATTAGAGAAAAAATTAACCCTGTATGGTCAAACCCATGATTTCAGTGGGTGAGAGTAAGGCAAAAAGTTAATACAAAGAGATTATAAAGGAAATGATAATGTAGACAGTTGTACAGGATAGTTAATAATGGTAGTTATGCCTGTGACATTGCATCACACCAGTTAATCACTATTACAGTTATTTTTTAATTCAATATTTTTTAACTTGTCACTGACTTGAAGCTCATTGTAGTCAGTTTTGAAAGGGGTCTTCTAATACTTACATACCTAAATTTCTTTTTAACTTTGTTTATGAGAATACCTATATATTTTTTCCAAGATTTCTAATTAGTATACTAATATTTTCCCATTTATGTGTGTGTGTGTGTGTGTATATATATATATATATATATGAGTGTAAATCCAACTATCTATTTTCCTCATTCATATCTAATACTTAAATCCACTTTAATCTTAATAATAAGATAAATAATTATCTTAATTTTTGTTTTATTTAAGTGGTAACTTAAAATATCAGTGGTATCATTGATTTTATGTGTAGAGTCCTAGTGTTACTCTAGATACTTTGGACCTTAGGCAAAAACACCATTGACATGGAAGTTTATTGCTCTTGACATTTGTATTATCCAGAAGACACCAATTTAGGGTTAAATACAATATGTGTGGGCAGAGCTGAGAGGCTATGGAAAGGGCTTTTTCTAGCACAGTAGGTTCTATATCTACAAGTACTGTAGTAAGTACCCAGTTAGGTTGGAATTATCCTCATTGCATAGACAAGAAGGATTATGAATGACAAAAGTTATTCTCAGGTTACTAGAGGGTTTACTTTCATAAAATCTTAAATGTGTGAAGAATATACATTAGAGGAAAAGGATTCATAGTGCAAAAGAATCCCTTATAATATATAAATGTTTGTCCCAGAAATCCTATAAATAAAAAGGAAAAAGAAATCAGTGATCTCAGAGGGTAATAGTTATTATATGTGAAGCTGTGAAATAAGTGGGAAAAGCATATGGAGTTTCTAGTGTGGGCTTTAAGATAGCATTTCAAGGAATCTCGTATTTGGTGAGAACTGAATAGATATTCTAGTGTAGCCTTTCTTTTTTTTTTCATATATTTGGCATTTTTGAGTGCCAACTGTACCAGGCACTG
The DNA here is from genome assembly GCF_040939455.1 of Microcebus murinus. Lineage (NCBI taxonomy): Eukaryota > Metazoa > Chordata > Mammalia > Primates > Cheirogaleidae > Microcebus > Microcebus murinus. The sequence goes on along the minus strand of NC_134117.1, from coordinate 25,475,340 downwards.
GAGAGAACAGCAGTGAAAAAATCAGTGTCTCTGATCTCATGAAGCCCTTATTCTAGTATAGAGGAGACAGACAAGTGTGTGTGTGTGTGTGTGTGTGTGTGTGTGTGTGTATTTATAGATATATTGTGTCAGATGATAAATGCTATGAAGAAAATTAAAGTAGACTAAGGTAGATACAGGAAAAAGTTTGCTTTCTGTATTTTTTAAATTCTGTATTTTTCTTTGTTTTGAGACAAAGTTTCACTCTGCTCGGGCTAGGTTACAGTGGCATCATCATAGCTCACTGCAACCTCAAACACCGAGACTCAAGTGACCCTTCCTGCCTCACCCTCCCAAGTAGCTAGAGCTACAGGTGCATGCCACCATGCCCAACTAATTTTTCTTATTTTTTGTAGAGACGAAGGTTTCACTATATTGTTCAGGCTGGTCTCACACTCCTGAGTTCAAGAGATCCTCCCACCTTGGCCTCCCAGAGTACTAGGATTACAAGCATGAGCCATTGTACCGGGCCTGCTTTTTTTAAACATTAGGTAGTTGATGATGGTTTTGCTGTTGAAGTGAGATCTGAGTAAAGTAATAGCTTATCAGTGTCACTCCTAAAGTGTTCCTCCTCCCCCGACCCTTGCTCCCCCAAATAAATGACATATCTTCCAGATAGGTCTGCCAAACCAGCACTTTTCAGTGAGACTCCTACCTAGCTGAAGAACATTTTAGGCAGAGAGAACAGCAGGTGGTGGAAAGACTGTGAGGCAGGAGCAGTTGTTCCAGTGGTTAGGAGCTCACTATTTGGACCCCAGTAATTCTTTTTTTATTTTATTTTTTTAACTGTCTTAATTAAATCAAAATTTGCCCCCCTATGGTTTTTATCTAGTGGTACTAATTATCTTTTCTACAGCTTCCCATAATAAACCTCGTTTAACAGTCTTTCAGTTATTTTAAAACAACTATAGTGACTGTCATCCTTCTCCACACTACACATTCTCTTATAAAAGATAATAAAATTCAAATCCCTTCTTACTATCCCAATCATCTTTCTTTTTTTTTGAGACAGAGTCTCACTTTGTTGCCCAGGCTAGAGTGAGTGTCATGGCATCAGCCTAGCTCACAGCAACCTCAAACTCCTGGGCTCAAGCGATCCTACTGCCTCAGCCTCCCGAGTAGCTGGGACTACAGGCATGCACCACCATGCCCGGCTAATTTTTTTCCTATATATTTTTAGTTGGCCAATTAATTTCTTTCTATCTATACTAGAGACGGGGGTCTCACTCTTGCTCAGGCTGGTTTCAAACTCCACTCCTAACCTCGAGCAATCCACCTGCCTCAGCCTCCCAGAGTACTGGGATTACAGGCGTGAGCCACTGCGCCCGGCCCTGATCATCTTTCTAAATGACCTTTAGCTTGTCAGTGTCACTCCTAAAGTGTTGCCCCCATAAATGTATATATGTTCCAGATAAGGCCTGTCTTACCAGCAGTCCAGTGAGCCTCTTACCCATTTGCCCCACCCACATATTTCTAATGATTACAATTCAAAACTTCATTTGCTGTCATACCAGGGCTTCATTATTCTATAATTGTATATATTGTTTCTTAAACCTACAAGTAAGACTGCATTTATCTACATTAATTTTGTCTTATTGATGTGGGCCCCCATCATTATAACCTTTAAAACCCTAATTATTACATATACAAGAATATCTTCATTTAAGCAGTATTTTATACTCTTCATTATTCTTTGAAAATCAACTAATAATCATTCAGTAACCACTTTCTTTGTGTAAGACACTTTGTCTTGTTTCTCCTTTTCAATTCCAAGTCCATTTTGAGGGTGGAGAGGCTATATTAACTTTTAACTGTTTTTTAGAAAATATATCAGAATTCGTGCCATAGTCCTAACTAGTAATTTTGTAAATTTAATTATTAAAGTGTAATAAAAATGTTTGTATTTTTGTGATGTTTATCATGAGCATCTAAATATAGTAGACCAGAAGAGTTTATTACTTTTTTTTTTTACAATTTTCAAAAGGAATTCATATTTGATTGTGAAAAGGTCAAATGAAATGGAAAGGAGATTAAATTTTTTTTAGAAAGATGGCTGAACTCTTCCCAAGTTCTAATTTTCAGGATCTGTTACATGTTGGTCAGTGTTTTCTACACACAAAAATTGCTATGTAACTTACCATAAACAGAACATGTGGATATGTTTCATAACTTTTTTGTTTCAGGTAACAATTAAATTTTTCATCTCAGAGTATAGATATGTTATCCTTTTTAATGGCTTTCTAGTATTCTTTGTCAGGCTCCACCATGATTTATTTATTTAACCCAATTTTAATTGATAGACATTAGATTGTTGTATATAGTTCTTTACACATTTATTTAAATATCTGAAATTACTGTATTGCTGGCCCTAGAATTCATCACTGCTCCTTGCAGAAAAGATTATTATATAAACTTTGTCCTGTGTGTAACAAGCCTGTGAATGGTGCTGCCTCCCAGTGGCAGAGCACAACGATGCAAACATAGCAAAGACTTTTTTTTTTCATACTGGTCTTATTCCTGATTGAAAGCAGAGAGCAGAGTTTGGGTTATTCCTCCTTACATTTTAGATTTAAGTTTATTATAATATGTGGCTCTAAGCAAAAGAGAAAGAGAGTGAAACAGCAACTCAAAGTACTATGAAAAAAAGAGAAATAAAGCACTCTCTATAAACCCACTTTAAAATTACTTTTAATGTATTATGTTTTTTTAGATTTTTTTAACTTGAGATTTTGTTCCCAAAAATTGTCTTGTAAAAGTTCTATTGTCTCTTCATCTAAATTTCTATATTAAAAAGGCTAAATATATCAAAGTACAAATATGATAACTTTGCATAAATATTACCAAATTGCGGTCAAATTTTACCAAATTACACTCACACTAGCCTAAGATTGCTTACCTCTTTTCTACTACTCTTGTAAACACTGAGTGTTACCAATATTCTTGATCTTTGCCAATTTTGAAGTCCACTTCAAACAAAGGATATTGTTTTTTTATTGCATCTCTTTGGTTACAAGTGATATTGAGCATCCTTTAAAAAGTATATTAGGGCTGGGCGCAGTGGCTCATGCCTATAATCCTAGCACTCTGAGAGGTCGAGGTGGGAGGATTGCTCGAGGTCAGGAGTTCAAGACCAGCCTGAGCAAGAGCGACCCCCGTCTCTACTAAAAATAGAAAAAATTAGCCAGGGGTTGTGGTGTCCCTGTAGTCCCAGCTACTCAGGAGGCTGAGGCAGGAGAACCACTTGAGCCTAGGAGTTTGAGGTTGCTGTGAGCTAGGCTGACACCATGGCATTCTAGCCCAGATGACAGAACAGGACTCCATCTCAAAAAAAAAAAACAAAAAAAGAGAAAGAAAAAGAAAGTATATTAATTTATGTAATTGTATCTTATTTTTTCAAATATTTTTACTGGTTTATGGTTTGGTTTTTGCCTCTGATGTGATCAACCTTAGAAGCCTTTTCCAATATAGCTTTTTGGTTTCATGTCATGATATATATTAGAAAGATTTTTTGATAGTTTTAGTTGTTATATTTGTCAGATTATAAATGGAAATTGTAAAAGCAAGCAGCATATTAGAATGTAAAGAGTCCTGACTCTGGGCCTAGCCACAGTGGCTTGTGCCTGTAATCCCTACTACTTGGGAGGCTGAGGTGAGAGGATTACTGGAGCCCGAGATCAGCCTAAGGCAACAAAGCAAGACTCCTCTCTAAAAAATTGAAAATAATAATAATAATAACCTGCTTGTGGTGACATGCACCTGTAGTCCCAGCTACTCAGAAGTCTGAGATGGGTGGATTGCTTGAACTCAGGAGCTTGAGGCTGAGGCTACAGAGAGCTATGATCACATCACTGCACCCCAGCCTGGGCAACACAGCAAGACCCCCTGCCAAAAAAGAAAAAAAAACAGCCCTGACTTCAGAATCAGACGTGGATTTAAATTCTGTCTTCTCTGTGTGTCACATTGGGAGTGGTATTTAATCTCTCTGAACCTATTTGTTCATATGTGTAATAAGTACCACTTCATAAGGTCATTTTAAGTATTAAATGAAATGTACATAAAACACCCTTATATGTGCCTAGCAAAAAGTAAATGCTAGTGTTTTCTTTCTAATACCCTATCTTTTATCAACTTTTGACAGATGATGTCCGTTCATACAGACTGTATTGTATCAGTGCAAATTTTAAGCACATTAATGGAAATAACAATTAGAAATGGTAAGTATATAAATTTACTATGATTTAAAGTGTGTATTATATGGAATAAAAAATTATTTCTGTATTCAAACATCCTTAGTAATGAAATGAAACTCAGAAAATTGAGTATCAGCATTTTTCTAGTTGCATAGAGAAAAGGGGTATATGATCTTACAAGTGGCAACTCTTACCTAATATTTACCAAATCATGGCTTACTTTGCTGGGTAAGTGGAAATAGTTGCACTAAATAAATATTTGTTTAGCCAATAATTTTAATTGGCTTATTGGTAAGCAATAGTATTGTACTGATAATGCACTAAAGCATATTGAAAGCATCCATTGCAGAACTGTGACAGTTGCTTTCTCTAAGAAAACTTTCTTTAAGAGTCCCAGTAATAAAAGAAGTTTTGGGCCAGGCGAGGTGGCTCACGCCTATAATCCTAGCAGGTGTAGCAGGGAGGCCGAGGCAGGTGTATTGCTCGAGGTCGGGAGTTCAAAACTAGCCTGAGCAAGAGTGAGACCCCGTCTCTACTATAAATAGAAAGAAATTAATTGGCCAACTAATATATATAGAAAAAATTAGCCGGGCATGGTGGTGCATGCCTGTAGTCCCAGCTACTTGGGAGGCTGAGGCAGCAGGATTGCTTGAGCCTAGGAGATTGAGGTTGCTGTGAGCGAGGCTGATGCCACGGCACTTACTCTAGCCTGGGCAACAAAGTGAGACTCTGTCTCAAAAAAAAAAAGAAGTTCTGTAGTTTACCTGTTTTATCTGTTTTGGGGATTGGGACTGTCACAAGGCACTGAAGATGATAAAATTTTCCTGTGTTATCGGTAGTTGGAATGTTACTTCTAGTCATTTCAAAATGTTTTGCTTCCTTCTGAGTTATACTATTTTATCCATCACTCTCAGATATTTTCTTCATAAATGTCATTTTCTTCACATTCATCTGGAAATCTTTAATTCCTATGATCATTCTATAACTTAGCTATGTTGTTAGCCTATAATTAGCAGCTGTCATTTCTATAAAATCATTGTAATAATCCATGTTTCACATGCAGACTGTCAGCTTGCAAATGTGAGATTTGCAAACCAACAATTTGGAATAAAATGTTTTCTTCTGTTAACTAGATACCTTCAGTGACTCACCAATTTGGCCTTGGATCCCATCATTGTCTGATATAGCGGCTGTGTTTTTCAATATGGGGATTGATTTTAGATCTTTGTTTCCTCTGGAGAATTTTCAGCCAGACTTTAATGAAGACAATCTAGTGTAAGTTTTCTTTTCATAATTAACTCTAAAAACATCATTTCAAACAACTTTTACATATAATTTCAGTTAATTTATTAAGTTCAAGATTCATTCTTGAATTTTCTTAAATCTCCTCAAAGTTGAGATCACTCTCTTCTTTTTGAGACAGTCTTGCTCTGTCACCCCAGGTAGAGTGCAATGGCATCATCATAGATCACTGCAACCTCAAACTCCTGGGCTCAAGCCATCCTTCTGCCTCAGCCTCTGGAGTAGCTAGGACTACAGGAATATGTCATGACACCTGACTAATTTTTCTATGTTTAGTAGAGATGGGTTCTCGCTCTAGCTCAGGCTGGTCTCTAACTCCTGAGCTCAAGCAATCTTCCTGCCTTGGCCTCCCAGAATGCTAGGATTATAGGAGTGAACCACCACACCCAGCCAAGATCACTCTTGAATTAGATACATTTTAAATATCTGTCTTAATGTAAAAACTGTCATGATGTTTAGCAGAGAAATAATAGAAACATTAAGACTGTCCATTATTATTTAACACTGTTTTGGAGCTATTGGCCAAAGCAATTAGACAAAAGAAAAAAATAAGAGATAATAAAAATTGGAAAGGAGTTGTTGAAAGATTGGTTATTTGTGAAGGTGATTTAATCTATCTATACATAGAAGCCTAAGAGTCAGCTGAAAAACTATGACAAATAACTAAGAGAATTTGGTATGGGTGCCATGGTGTAAAATTAATAAAGAGATGTCAACAACTCTCAGATATCTGGGCGGTAACTAGTTAAAAGATACACTGGAAAAAAAGGCTTCATTTATAATAGTAAAAAACAAAATGAAATATCTAAGAGTAAACTTAACTAGAAATGTGTGTGTGCATGTGTGTATGTGTATAAAACATTACTAAAGGACAAAAAGACCTTATTAAATGCAAAAACATACCATACTTTCAGATATGAAAGTTCAACATCATAAATAATAAGATTTCAAAAAATAAGGAAAGAGTGAGCTACTCAGTATCTGGTATTTTCTAGTACCTGGAAAACCAAGTAGCCATCTGGAAAAAAATTTTGGATTCATACCTTAAACTTATAGATAAATCAAAGATTTAAGTGTATACAGTGAAAACATTAAAGTAATAGAATAACTGGGCCTGGTGGCTCATGCCTGTATTCCTAACACTTTGGGAGTCAACATGGGAGGATCACTTGAGGTCAGGAGTTGGAGACCAGCCTGGTAAAAAATTAGCCAGGCGTGGTGCCACACACACCTGTAGTCTGAAATCTATAGACCTACTCAGGAAGCTGAAGCAGGAGGATCACCTGAACCCAGGAGTTCAAGGTTAAAGTGAGCTGTGATTGTGCCACTGCACTGTAGGCTGGGCAATAGAACAAGACCCCATCTCTAAAACATAAATAATAGAAGAAACTGGCAGAATTTTTTATAATCCTAGAAAAGGAGAAGATAGTTTTATGTATGAACTAATACCCAGAAACCGTAAGAGGAAATATTAACCACATTTTTTAAAAAATCTGCATGATGGCCGGGCGCTGTGGCTCACGCCTGTAATCCTAGCTCTTGGGAGGCCGAGGCGGGCGGATTGCTCAAGGTCAGGAGTTCAAAACCAGCCTGAGCAAGAGCGAGACCCCGTCTCTACTATAAATAGAAAGAAATCAATTGGCCAACTGATATATATATATAAAAAATTAGCCGGGCATGGTGGCACATGCCTGTAGTCCCAGCTACCAGGGAGGCTGAGGCAGAAGGATCGCTCGAGCCCAGGAGTTTGAGGTTGCTGTGAGCTAGGCTGACGCCACGGCACTCACTCTAGCCTGGGCAACAAAAGCGAGACTCTGTCTCAAAAAAAAAAAAAAAAAAAAAAAAAAAAAAAATCTGCATGACAATAATCGTAAACAAAGTCAAAGAAAAATCTCAAAACGTGTGGAGAAGGAAAAAATGTGTGTGTTTGTATATGTGTGAAACACAGAATCTTAATTTTAAGTTAGTAAGAAAAAGACCAATAACCTATTAGAAAAATGGACAAAGGAATCAAATAGACTGATCACAGAAAAGGAAGTAAAACTAGTTCTTAAACATCAAGAGAATATGTTCAACTTCACTTATGAGAAAAATGCAAATTCTTATAACTTACCCAAAACCAAAATCTTCGTTTCTCTGGTTCTGTTTCTGTCCCATACAGGATCATTTGTTACTCAGAAGTAATCTGTATCTGAAAATATGTTGGATAGCATAATTTCAGATAGAGACTATATTCCATCCTTTTAATAGGAAAAATCATGTTTTCCATACCCATCCAAAAGCCCCATTTCCCCTCAATACTACTAGAATATCTAGTTTTAAAAAGTTACCACAAACTCACTAGTTATGTGGTAATTTTGTATGTTGTATGCAACAGACTTTAATTTTTTTTCTTCACTGCAGTGAGCTGTATAGTAGTGGGAAATAAACAGTGTAATAAAGATATATAATGATTGCATTAAGACATAAATGCAAATATAATTTAGCAAAATAAGATTTTTTTTATTGGTTACTTACCATTGAAGAGTTGCTTCAATCAGACTTAGTGACTAGAATAGGGAGGTTTTGGCTGTAGTCACTCTTATAGAGTAGTGAGCAAAGGTGGACACAGTGAAGCAGGAGCCAGCTGAAAGAATGTAACATAATGCCTGTTTAAAAATGAGCACAAGTCTGGATCCTGTTGAGATGTGATCACCCTCACTCTTCTTTTTCTACCAGGACTCACATACAACTTACCCATTTTTTTGCTGGTGTGTATATCCATATTTTTCCACGCTCCACCTCATGCATATTCATTATAGCAAGTTCTCTATACAAACAGTGGGTTTGGATTTAAAATGTTTGTGTATTATTAGAGTAAATATTCAGATAAGGGGAATTGAGATGATGAGGTATACTGGTGTAGTTCTTTCTTAACCATTATTCTGCTAGCTACATACTTAAAATTTGAGTCCTATATACGTCCTAACTTCTTTCTAATCTATATCCCATCAATTCTCATATCCCTATGTTCCTTTTCTCTACCCATCTCATAGCTATTCCTTCCTTTTCATTCCTAGGGTCAGACTAATTCAGATCTTCTTTTCATGCCCAGCCTGGCAAAAATCTCCTTTCCTTTCTTCCAAATATTCTTTTCACTGTTGCAGGAACTTCCCTCTCCCCTATTCTCATATCTTTATACCTCCTATTTAAGACTTTACAATTTTACTCTTGTCCATTTTCTATTTTGCTCTTGGCCTTTTGTTCTAACCAATTTGACCTGCCTGCTGTTCCTCCACATCACAGTGACTAGCCCTTATATAGTGCTTGCTATGTGCCAGACACTATTCTAAGGGTCACTTAATAGTCTCTACAAATATAAGTAGTATTTTTACTTCTTTTTATAAGTGAAGCAGGAATAGAAAAGTTAAGTAAGTTGCCCCAAAGGTTATACTGCTAGGAATGGTCACAAAGGACTACTAAACAGCTGTTTTTAAAAATAGCAAAGTTCTTCACATAGAGTTATGGAAATATCTCCAAGATATTACTGCTAATTAAAAAAAGGAAGGTACAGTGCAGCATATAATATGCTATCATTTGCATTAAAGGTTGCTGGGTGGTAAAGGGTAAAGAAACCCTCTATTTTCCCTATATTCACAACACTTCTGACACCAAATATGTGTGTTTTCCACATATTGTAATGTCTCTAATTATCTGCAGACACCACATGGGTGTCCTAAAATTTAATGCAATTCTGGCACTAACTACCCAGAGTTAGTGCAGACCCCACAGGTTAAGAGCTCAGTCCTAGGAGACTGCCCTCACTTCATATGCCAGTCACAAGTCCAGGCTTCTTGTACTTCTGACCTGTCAGCTATAAATTGAGAGTTCCCACAACCCCTTCTTTATAATCGATAATTTGCTAGAATGGCTCATAGAACCCAGGAAAAGAGTTTATTATTACTGGTTTATTTGTAAAAGATACAACTCAGGAATGGTCAAATAGAGGAGATACGTAGGGCAAAGTATGGGGGTGGGAATGCATGGAGCTTGCATACCCTCTCCAGGTACACCACCTTCCCAGCATCTTGATGTATTAACCAACCTAGAAGCCGTTTGAACTTTAGGATTTTTATGGAGGTTCCATTACACAGAGATGATTGATTAAAACATTGTTCATTGGTGATTAATTCAATCTCTAGACCTCTAGGTTGAACTATAAGTTTCAACTCTCTAATCACCTTGTTGGTTGCTCTGGCAACTGGTCCCCATACTTCAAGAGTCACTTCATTAGCATAAACCCTGGTATGGTTGAAAGGGGTTTATATGATTAACAAAAGAGGCTGCTCTTACCCCCATGTGAAGTTCTGAGGGTTTTAGGAGCTTTGTGCCAGAAACTGGAGACAAAGACTGAATATATTTCTTATTATACCACAATGGGATAAATATTCATATTTGTTTGTACATAAAATGCCTGTGGAATGAAGGACTAAAATTAGTAGTAATTGTCTGTGGGGAAAGAAAATGAGTAGCTGAAGAGCTGGGCTGGGAGGCTCGTTTATCACAACATACTGTACCTTTTGATTTTTTTAGCTATATGAATGTATTATTTTTTTTTCAAAACATCTATCTTTTCAAAGGCAAGTTCATGCATCTCCTCTTCCACGAAACTTCACTGATAACCTCAACCAGAATTGGAGTGCTTTAAATTGTTTCTTTATATCACTATGGCAACTTCTTTAGGCCACTAGGAGGCCTTTAACTATTGAGTTGTTTATAGTCAGAGCCACCTTCTATGTAGCTTTCTGACACCAAGAGCAATGAGGATAGTACCTGATAAAAAGTAGCTGGTTCAAGGATAAGCTAATGCATAGAGAGAGAAATCAGATTGGTGTTTGCCTTGAGTGGGGGATATCAGATTGACTTAGATGTGGTATGAAGGGACATGTGGGGGCAATGGAAATGTCCTATTTCTTGATTCAGATAGTGGTTACATTTATTTATATGTATATATATGTGTATAGATATGTATATATACATACACACATTTATCAAAACTTAAAATGGTACATTCTTTTTATTGTATATAAAATATACCTCAGTAAAATATAGTTTTGTTTTGTTTTTTTTTTTCTTTTCTTCTCCACTGAGTCTACTTGCTCAAAAAATATAGTTTTTTAAAAGTAGGTTTAAAACAAGTTATTCAATATTTCTTAAAAGTGAGTAATTATTTTGTGCCTGATTTCACGTGGCTTTATTCACTCCTCAATAGTTCTGAAACGCAGACGACATCGGGGGACAGAGGAAATGAAAATTCATCTTGTAAGCCAATTTTTTCAACTCTTCCTGAAACCAACATTTTAAATGTGGTTAAGGTAGGAGAAAACATTTTTGTGTATCTTTTGCACAGAATTAGAACCATTTAGTCTTGTGGTTAATGGTTTTTTTTTTTTTTTAAATCACTAGTTTCTTATCAGCTGATTTCCAGTCTTTAAAATTTCTTAGCAATAAAAGTTGATTTTGCTGTTTTTGTTTTTATTTTAATATTAAAAATGAAAGGGAACTTTAGGTCAGAGTTATGTTATTAAAATAGTTTGGAAACCAGTAATTTTTAGCAGTGTGATATATGAAGAAAAAAGTATTACTTACAATATAATTTAATGATCAAGAATTAGGCCGGGCTTGGTGGCTCACGCGTGTAATCCTAGCACTCTGGGAGGCCGAGGTGGGCGGATTGCTCGAGGTCAGGAGTTCGAAACCAGCCTGAGCAAGAGCAAGACCCCGTCTCTACTATAAAATAGAAAGGAATTAATTGGCCAACTAATATATATAGAAAAAATTAGCCGGGCATGGTGGCGCATGTCTATAGTCCCAGCTACTCGGAAGGCTGAGGCAGGAGGATCCCTTGAGCCCAGGAGATTGAGGTTGCTGTGAGCTGGGCTGACGCCATGGCACTCACTCTAGCCTGGGCAGCAAAGTGAGACTCTGTCTCAAAAAAAAAAAAAAAAAAAAAAAAAAAGAATTTATAACAGTGTGAAAACATTTTTTTTTAATTTTATTTATTTATTTTTTTTGAAACAGTTTCACTCTGTTGCCCTGGCTCGAGCACTTTGGCATCAGCCTAGCTCACAGCAACCTCAAACTCCTGGGCTCAAGCATCCTTCTTCCTCAGCCTCCGGAGTAGCTTGGACTACAGGCAGGAGCCACAATGCCAGGCTAATTTTTTCTATATGTTTTTAGTTGGCCAATTTATTTATTTCTATCTTTAGTAGAGATGGGGTCTCGCTATTGCTCGGGCTGGTTTCAAACTCCTGACCTTCAGTGATCCACCCGCCTTGGCCTCCCAGAGTGCTAGAATTACAGGCGTGAGCCACTGCGCCTGGCCTAGAATTAATAATAGTGTGAAAACATTTTTAGTGGCTGAATCAAATCATTGATACTGAACCGTTCATAAAATCTTGAAAATGAAAAATGAAGAGAATACCATGTAATTCAACTACTAACATTAGTTTTCTGTAAAGTTCTCTTTTGCATCTTTTGTCAAAATGATTTTATAATTAAAACTCTTCAAGTAAAATATATATCCTGAAGTTATTTTGTTTGTACATTTATGTCAAAAAGTTTCTAGGCTTATGCACATCTATACATCCAGAAGGTTACCAAGATCGTGAAATAATGTTGCTGATTTTAATGTTGTTTAAAATGAGTTTGGAAAAACAGCTGAAACAGATTCCTCTAGTAGATTTTCAAAGCCTCCTGATAAACCTGATGAAAAACATCAGAGATTGGAACACAAAGGTAACGTTACTTAAAACTTCAGTATTCGTTTTTTTGCACAGCATCACAATTTTGCTTTTATAGTCCATACAGAATTAATACTCTAAGTTTAGTTAAGATCTTTAGCAGATTAAAAATGAATAGAAGAAAGGACTGTGTTTGATGGAGCTGTGTTATAATAAATTTATGATAATTTTTCTAAAACTGCAGCTGTTCATTCAACAAAAATGTGTTTATTGGAGATTTTCTCTGGACTGAGCATTAATGTAATTGTTAGAGATTCAGCTGTGAAAAAAACAAAGCCTTTGCTCTCATGGGGCTTGTGTCCTAGTCAAAGTCTTAGATAATAAGTACATGTAGAAAGCAGGGCATGGGTATAAAAAGTAGCAAGGCAGGGATGGTATGCTGTTTCATATAAGGGAGTCAGGGAAGGTCTTTCTGAAATGACCTTTGAGCAGAGACCTAAATAAAATGATGGGATGAGTCATACCTACAACAAGAATTTGAGTTGAACTTCTGTAGCCTTGTGGAGGAGGAACATATGTAGTTTTTGTTATATAATATTTTGTTAGACCTTTTAAAAAATTATTTTTTTAACCTTTTTTGGTAGAAAATGTAAAACATGCAAAAAGTGGTACAAAAAGTATAATGAACACCTAAATACCTATCACCTAGCTTCAACAATTATCGAGATTTAATCAATCTTGCCTGATCTGTTAAGCCCACCCCATATTTCCTTCCTCTACTCATCAGATTATTTTGAAGCAACTTTTAGGCTTTTTAAAAAAATTGATAATATTTGTACATATTTTGGGAGTGTTAGGCTTAAAAATACTGGAATAGGATCCCTAAAATGTAAGAAATCCCAGATCAGGAACATCTATGATCTTGTACAACTCTAATTATACACGTTTGGAAACTGGTACTTGTATTTATATCAGTTTATTCTTCCAAGAAGGACTGTTTAAATGTAGATAAAGAGATGATGTAGCACCAAACATGCACACCAAGTGAAATCCTGATAAATGTATCTGTTCATTCTGTTTAAGATAAAACTGAATCTGCGTATTGTATGTATTTTAGCACATTCTAGACTCCATGCTGTTTCTAAAAATGAATGCTCTGTTTTGTAATAGTGCTTCTATTAGGGCAAGAAGGGGTGTAGATGATCTGTTGGATGTACTGTTTGAAAAATAATCTTGCTTGTTTTTTTTTCAGGTGCCTGAACTCTGTCTGGGCATAAATGAACTCTCCAATCATCCCCACAACCTTCTATGGTTGGTACAGCTGGTCCCTAACTGGACATCACGTGGAAGGTATTGAAAAGTGAGAATTAAATATTAAGAGATTTTATAATGTTTACATTAATGGAATGCTTTGGGTTCTTTATTTCCATTCATCATTCTTTGAATTTTAGATCAGATTTTTTTTTTTTTTTTTTTTTTTGAGACAGAGTCTCGCTTTGTTGTCCAGGCTAGAGTGAGTGCCGTGGCGTCAGCCTAGCTCACAGCAACCTCAAACTCCTGGGCTTGAGTGATCCTTCTGCCTCAGCCTCCCGAGTAGCTGGGACTACAGGCATGCGCCACCATGCCCGGCTAATTTTTTATATATATATCAGTTGGCCAATTAATTTCTTTCTATTTATAGTAGAGACGGGGTCTCGCTCTTGCTCAGGCTGGTTTTGAACTCCTGACCTTGAGCAATCCACCCGCCTCGGCCTCCCAAGAGCTAGGATTACAGGCGTGAGCCACAGCGCCCGGCCTAGATCAGATTTTTATTTCATATTCAGTATGTGGGAAAAGGCATTGATAGCCTAACTCTGATGCTTAACTCAGATCATTATGTAATATTGTTGATTTTTAAATTTCAGTTTATCTGATAACTTACTACAGATGATACCTTCTATAAAAGACGATGAGATGGCTTCTTTTTTTCTTTGTTCAGTAGAAAGAAATTCCAACAACAAAACAGGTTTTCTTTCAGTAAATCAGCAGGGTCAAAGATAAAAGCTCTTAAATGGCCGGACGCGGTGGCTCACGCCTGTAATCCTAGCACTCTGGGAGGCCGAGGCAGGCGGATTGCTCGAGGTCAGGAGTTCGAAACCAGCCTGAGCAAGAGCAAGACCCCGTCTCTACTATAAATAGAAAGAAATTAATTGGCCAACTAATATATATAGAAAAAATTAGCCGGGCATGGTGGCGCATGCCTATAGTCCCAGCTACTCGGGAGGCTGAGGCAGAAGGATTGCTTGAGCCCAGGAGTTTGAGGTTGCTGTGAGCTAGGCTGACGCCACGGCACTCACTCTAGCCTGGGCAACAAAGCGAGACTCTGTCTCAAAAAAAAAAAAAAAAAAAAAAAAAGCTCTTAAATGATTTACTGAACTTTAAGCAATTCTGTCTACCTTTATCTGCAAATATTTATATCAAAATTTTGCTGTTCTCTAATAGCATCTATGTTCTTGTACAACTTTCCCTTGAACCATTGCCTGTATTTCCGATTAGAACTAGAATTCCTATTGGCTCATTCATTTGCTTATCAAGCAGTATTGATTAAAATACATTCTAAATATTTTTAAACTCTAATTCCAGGCAACTGAGACAGTGCCTCAGTCTAGTGATTATTTCAAAGCTTTTGGATGAGAAACATGAAGATGTCCCTAATGCCAATAATCTGCAGGTATGTATACATTTTTGTTTTTAATAAATGGGAGTGGTAGTGAGGAGTAAGGAAAATTGATAAATCCTAGAATTAGATCTCAACTCACAGGCACAGGATACTATTCATGTAATCTTTAGCATGGTACTTAACTAACAAGATCCAATGTCTTCATCTGTGAAATGGAGATGGTTACACCCTGTTACCACATAGGATAGTTATGGACAGTCAGATGAATTAATGTGTAAATAAACTACTGGGAAAATCATAGTGTGCAATTATATGAATGTGACATCATTTATTGAATTAGTTCCACTTATCAAGCAATTTTATCACAAGATTAGAAATTGCATTGCGAGACTCTGTCTCAAAAAAAGAAATTGCAGAACCACTGTACATTAATTTTATCTTTTATCTATTTTAATATTAATCTTTTTAGATCATAGAGCTTAAAATGTGGTTGCCCTGCAGTACTTGTTGAGAAGTGAATATATCATGTGTATGTAAGTGTGTATAAACATGTCCTTTGGAAGTCATACTCTTTGAGAAATTCTGAAGGCTTTTTAGAAACATTGATAGCACTAATAGAGCTACCCTTAGATGAATTTTGAAAATTCAGCATAAACCTGGATATGGATGTCCTTGCATTCTTCTTGTTTGAATTACAATTCAGTACAGGGCACTCTACCAGGTCCTGGGGATTAAAAAAACAAATGGATTAGATTAGAGACTCTGCCCTTGGAAACATAGTCTAGTAGTTGAAACAAAATAAACCATTGTGGGTTAGTGTGATAACAGCGATAAAAGTAAGTATAAGGTACTTATAAGGTACAGAGAGACTGATGGCGACAGCTGGTTTCTGCTTTAGTAGAGTTGAAGTAGATCCAGATATATGGGGACCATTCCTGAGCCACCAAGGTGAATTAGCAAATAGCTCTCATTCTTTTTTTTCTTTTTTTTTTTTGAGACAGAGTCTCGCTTTCTTGCCCAGGCTAGAGTGAGTGCCGTGGCGTCAGCCTAGCTCACAGCAACCTCAAACTCCTGGGCTCGGCCGGGCGCTGTGGCTCACGCCTGTAATCCTAGCTCTTGGGAGGCCGAGGCGGGCGGATTGCTCAAGGTCAGGAGTTCAAAACCAGCCTGAGCAAGAGCGAGACCCCGTCTCTACTATAAATAGAAAGAAATTAATTGGCCAACTGATATATATATAAAAAAAAAAAATTAGCCGGGCATGGTGGCGCATGCCTGTAGTCCCAGCTACCCGGGAGGCTGAGGCAGAAGGATCGCTCGAGCCCAGGAGTTTGAGGTTGCTGTGAGCTAGGCTGACGCCACGGCACTCACTCTAGCCTGGGCAACAAAGCGAGACTCTGTCTCAAAAAAAAAAAAAAAAAAAAACTCCTGGGCTCGAGCGATCCTTCTGCCTCAGCCTCCCGAGTAGCTGGGACTACAGGCATGCGCCACCATGCCCGGCTAATTTTTTTTATATATATATATCAGTTGGCCAATTAATTTCTTTCTATTTATAGTAGAGACGGGGTCTCGCTCTTGCTCAGGCTGGTTTTGAACTCCTGACCTTGAGCAATCCGCCCGCCTCGGCCTCCCAAGAGCTAGGATTACAGGCGTGAGCCACAGCGCCCGGCCTCATTCTTTTCATTGATATTTACTGCCATCAAAAGAGATCCAGGGATGAGATTTCTACCATCTCCTCCTAACTTTTATTCTGTTACCTTTTCCTTTTTTGCCTGTGTAAAATAGAACTACATGGATAATTAACCCTCAGACTCACTAGTTGATATTCACATTACACAATCTAGTTGTGATTTTTACCACAACTTGTAGTATTTCTTTTCAGAATTCAATGACTTCTATCTATAAGGAGATTCCACTTTGTTCACTTTTAAATAATTTCACAAAGTAAGCAATCCCTATAGCCTCTCTCTTGTAATATCATTTGGTCTCCTCCTAAGCATTTATCCTAAATTACAAGTACTAAATCTTTAACTTAAAATCCTTTTTAAGCAATTGAGGAGTTTTAAGTAATGGGAAAATGGATATCATTGGACTATAGAGAACGCTAAAGGGACAAAATGAACAGGGAAGACACTGGGAAAAAATAACTTAAGAGAAAACAACTATATTGCTTAGTATTGTTCATTGTTTCCTTTTTCTTTTGATAGATATCAGTCCTACATCGTTATCTTGTACAAATGAAGCCTTCTGATTTGTTAAAGAAAATGGTCTTGAAGAAAAGGGCTGAACAACCAAATGGCACTATTGATGACAGCCTTCATTTAGAACTTGAAAAGCAGGTATCCAGGGCTAGGTCTCAAAGAGTACATGTGAACATAACTGATACCAGCTTCCTAACCATAGGCTGATAGCATGAGCATTTCTGGATTTGTAGATAAGATACATTCTAGCAAACATAAAGTGCATGATTTTTTAAAATTTATTACCGTCATGAAATTCTTCAGTAAACTTCAAAGTTGAAAATTTAGTTAAAAGGATGGTTGTTGGTAATTTAATACTGAGAGTATTTTTGGTAGCCCTTTATTAAGGCAGTCAGTCACAAGGTGGTAAAAAGAATGCCCTTGAGTTAGAAATCATAAGCCTAGTTAAAGTGCTATTTACTTACCAGCTGGGTTAACTTTAGGATATCCTTTATCCTTCCCGGGAAACTTTCCTAATGTATAAATTGTCATGACATCTATGTTAGCTAATTCATAGGTGTTAATTTTATTCATTTCTCTAACAGGCATATTACCTGACCTACATTCTTCTTCATTTAGTCGGTGAAGTTAGTTGTTCGCATTCTTTTTCTTCTGGACAACGGGTAGGTAGTATTTAGTGTTTTTGTTGTTGCTGCTGTTTTTAAATAGGTGGCACTATTGATGGGATGAATCAGCATGCCTTATATAAGAGAAAACTTAATAAAAATTAACTAGTTTTGCTATAGAAATCCCAGTGTACAGTGGAAAGAGGGAGTAATAGTAACCTTGCAACCACATCATATTGAAAAGAATTGCCAGCAAATGTTAGTTCTGTTTGTAGTAGTGGAACTTACCCATCATAACTTGGCAACAGTATAATATATTCATAAGATACCAAGGTCACCCAAATGGGTCAGCTTTTAGCTGGTTTCTTCCCATCCCATCTCTTCTTCCACCCCCACCCCACCCCCTTTTTTTTCTTTAGGAATAACATTTGCCTTCAGAATTGAACTGATGGTAATTCAGGCTACTTTAGAAATGCATTTCTAAATCATATCCCCATATCAAGGTTTTCATTTTGAATTATTCTATTCTTCCCATATTCCTGGAGAAACTTCTTATTTAATTCCTTGTTACATATCTTAGCTATTCCAATTTTTGTTTTAAAACTCAGTAGATCTCCTAGGTATGATAGAAAGGACACAAGACTGGTTCATATGTTTTTATAAATGCTAAAGTACATAGAACTATGTTTGTTCTCCTGATTGGAATCTTCTAATGTAGTCATTTATCTTATAATATTCTTATTATGGTTTTTATATTTTCTAAATTGTTTTTTCTGATTAAAAACCAATCAGTGATTATTGTAAAACCTCATAAGGTACAAAAAGACTCTTAGAATCCAGTGCCCTATTGTAAATTTCTCCATAATTTATGCATATACTAGCATAATTATTTTAATAAAAATGGAGTCATACTATTAGAATTATTTGCAAACTATTATTTGAAACTTTAAGATTTTAGCACTTCTGTCTAATAACTGTGGTATTTCAAAACCTTTATTAATGAACATTGTATTTTTTTTGTGATTATACATAGTGCTGACATAAATATGCTTATTCATATATCTCTGCCCACTTGTGTAAGCATATCTATATGATAAATTCCTAGAAGTAGAATTCCTGGGTCAAAGATTATAAATATTTCAAATTTTAATTATTTTATAACAGTTATTATCACATTTCCCTCCCAAAAAGTGTTCATTTATATTCTCACCAAGGATGTATGAGAGTAACTGTTTAGAACTGTACATTCTAAAATTTAAGACACTTAATTTCTCAAATTCAGTATTCCCTTAATTTTTCCAAGTTTTAATTCAGTATGGTACTCTATTAATAAAAGCTTGTTTTGCTGATAGAAAAATACGTTAGCTATGATTTGAATATTCTATTAGATATTGTGTTAAAGGGCTGAGCACTGTGGCTCACACCTATAATCCCATCCTTTTGGGAGGCCAAGATGCAAGGATCACTTGAGGCTAGGAGTTCGAGACTGGCCTGGGCAACATAGTGAGACTCCATCTCTACAAAAAAATGTAAAAATTATCCAGGTATGGTGGCTCACACCAGTAGCCCCAGCTACTTAGGAGGCTGAGGTAGGAGGATCATTTGAGCCCAGGAGTTTAAGTATGCAGTGAGCTGTGATTATGCCACTGTACTCCGCCTGGGTGAGTGAGACCCTGTCTCTTTAAAAAGAAAAGAGAGAGATTGAAAATGTGTTAAAGGAATTACTCTTCTAATTTCTGAGTTCTACATCACCAAGTCTGAGCCCTGGAGTTAATTTTCATTAATGTGAGTTAATATGTGGCAAAACAACTTTTATTTTTGTGTATATTTTAAAACTATGAATAAACCATAGCAGTCTCATTGTCATGGAAGTGACTACTTTTACTGATATGACTGCTATTACGTTGCATGGTTAACATCAGACTGGGAAATGATAGGTTTTTAAATGATTTAGTTGCTCCAAATGTATAATCTCTTCTTTGTTAATTTGTAATGCTTCAAAGTTGTTTTTCATCCTTTGCATTTGTGTTGCACAGAAACACTTCGTGCTACTCTGTGGGGCTTTGGAAAAGCATGTTAAATGTGATATTAGGGAAGATGCAAGACTTTTTTATAGAACTAAGGTAAGTGTGTTTTTTCCTTACATACTAGTTTTTTTGTTTAATCTTGGTTACATCAAGAAACACAAAAGCCTCTTTTCAAAAAAAGTACATATAAGATTAGAAATATGACTTTCTCCTTTAATAACAGAAATAAATCAGCTTCTATTTACTTTCTGTTCTGAAACTCCTACTACCCAAGGAGAAAACTTCTTCCAATACTAATGAAACTTCTTAGTTTTTCTCATCTATACAAATTAAAACCTTCATGTTTAAGTAAGCTTCAAGGGTTGAAGCATTGATAAATAAATATACAAGTTATAAAACAGTGGTTATGAATTTTATGATGGTTGAAAACTTGTTTTATTCATAGAGAAGAAATAGATTAGCTGTTATTGTTTGAATATTCCATTGAAGAATGTATTAAAGGAAGGACTCTTCAAATCTGTGGGTCCTGCATCACCCAGTCTGAGCTCTAGGATGAAAATAATTCAGCAGTAAGTGTGCTAAGCTTTTTTTCTTAGAGGTTTTATATATTCAAAGACAATAGAAAAGCCAAATATATGAATATGGAGTAGGAAAGCAGTTTTAGGGATTTGGTTTGGTTTTATTTTTTGTCTAAATGTATGGGGTACAATTGTAATGTTAAATGCAGAGATTGCATAGTGGTGAAGTCAGGGTTTTTAGGGTATCCATCACCCAAACCTTTGTACCCATTAAGTAATCTCTGATCATCCACCCAACCTCTCAACCTAGAACTTTAGTATTAATAGAATGATTTGACAGTTTTTTCTGAAACATAAAATTAAACAACACTTTTTAAAAACTCTCTCCTAAGGATTTTTTTATTCCCAGATTAGCTTTGCAATGTAATGCAGTGCTGATTCTTTTTTGCCTCTTGTGTTTGGATAGTCATTGAATGTGAAATCTTAGCTTTGTAATTTTATATCTTACATTAATTAGCTGTAAAGGTTAGTCAATTAAACAGTGCCATTTGGATTTAGTATACATATTTGTTTTATTAAATTTAAGTTAAATACAAAAGTAAGTAAATAATGAAATTATATCAGATTTTCAAATATATGTAGGGCATAGCTTAGAGTAGAAACTCTAGTTTCAGAAGCATATGCTTTTGAATGTTGACTAGCGTTACTGGCCTGTAAAACTCGGTGGTTATGGCTGGTAGTACTGGTGACAGACATGCTAAAATGGGCCCACCCAGTGTTTATGCTTCTTAAAGCATAGATTGGTGCCAGGGCTCCTCTTACTTAGTGTGGAGAGTGACACAGTGGTCTATGGAGATTGCTTCAGGGGATGGTCCTGCTGAAATAGGTGAGTTGCCTGCCTCTCCAAAAGCCTCTTGTAGAAAAGTTGGTGATTGTTTTAGAAGAAATTTACTGAACTCCAGATGGAGGAGAAAGCAGAGGTTGCAATTTACTTTATAAACTTAAAGCAGCTATAAAATTCCTGACTTATTTAAAACATTTTTTCTCAAGCAGTTATGTTCAATAGCTAATTGAGAATCTCTGGAGTGGTAGAGTTTTGTTATTGTGGTAAAGTTTGAGTTTTGCACAGACTTGCTAAATCTCCTAATGTAGGAATATATCAAGTACTTAAGGAGGATTCATAGTACTTTACAAAAACATGGAGGGGAGTAACAGTGAATTTTGGATCTTCTGATGTGGAAAGGAACAAATGACAAACATTTTTTGTGGCCTTAAGTCTTTCAAACTCAACAGCTGGGAAGGGAGGGAACACCCAAAGCCTGGAGCCCTATAATACAGAGCACCCTTCAGCTTCTCAGTCTGGGTGTTCAAAAGCCAGGAAGTCTAAAGTGTAAGCGTAAGTTCATTTAAAGGCAGAGATTATGTTTTTATTGGTGACCCTTTTGTTTCTTTTTATAATTTCTACCTCTCTCAAATGAAATGTTCCTGAGTGATATTTAATAATTAACAGGCCGGGTGCGGTGGCTCACACCTGTAATCCTAGCACTCTCGGAGGCCAAAGTGGGAAAATCATTTGAGCTCAGGAGTTCAAGACCAGCCTGAGCAAGAATGAGATCCTGTCTCTACTAAAATGAGAAAGAAATTAATTGACCAACTAAAAATATATAGAAAAAATTAGCCGGGCATGGTGGCGCCTGCCTGTAGTCCCAGCTACTTGGGAGGCTGAGACAGAACGTTTGCTTGAGCCCAGGAATTTGAGGTTGCTGTGAGCTAGGCTAATGCCACGGCACTCTACCCTAGGCAACAGAGTGAGACTCTGTCTCAAAATAAATAAATAATTAACAGAAAAATTGAATTCTAAGTATTCAATATTTTGAATGATGAAAGCATAAAGGAAAGCCTTATTAATTGCTATGATTTGAAAGCCAAGAAATGAGTAGTTTTTTTTCCTCTTTCTTGACAGAAATCAAATTGAGTTGTTGGGTATGGGCCTGTCACAACTATCAGATCTTTTGTTTCAAGTGTTAAGTTGATTGTAGGTGAGGATGTTTTAGATCTGATACCTTTTTCCCTTTTTGATATTTTTAAGGTGAAAGACTTGGTTGCCAGGATACATGGGAAATGGCAGGAAATAATCCAGAACTGTCGGCCTACTCAGGTATCTATCATTTTATTAAATAGTTTTATTCTTAATATTTTTGCTAAATGGTACTCCTCATATTATTTGGAACAAAGTACAGTATAACAATACATGCTTTGTATATTTTTTTTGTTTTTGTTTGCTTGATATTCATTAATTTATTTCCAGGAGTGGTTGGGCCCATTTAAAAATGTTAGATTGCATCAAATGGAGGTTATTCAATGAGGGACATTTTTTTAGCAGCTCTATTGAGATATAATTCACATACCATCTTTTCACTCAACGTGTACGGTGGTTTTTAGCATATTCAAAGAGTGAATACCATCACCACAGTCTCACTTTAGAACATTTTTGTCACCCCAAAAAGAAATTCCATACCCATTAACAGTCATTCCCCATTCCTCCACCATCCTCAAACACCTCCTCACTCCCCCCAAGCCCTAGGCAAATACTAATCTACTTTGTCTGTATAGATTTGCCTATTCTGGATATTGCCTATAAATGAGATATACTGTGTGGTCTTTTGTGACTGGCTTCTTTTGCTTGACAATAATGATAAGTGAATCCATGTTGTGGCTTCTATTACCAAATGATATTCCATTATATGACTATATCACATTTTACTTATCCACTTATTAGATGGACATTTGAGTTGTTTCCACTTTCTGGCTATTACAAATAATGCTTCCATGGACATTTACATACAAGTTTTTGTGTGAATATGTTTTCAAATGAAAACATCTACTGCATGTACCTGGCAGTAGAATTTCTGGGCCCTGTGGTAATTCTATGTTAAACATTTTGAGAAACTACCAGACTATTTTCCGAAGTGGCTCTATCATTTTACATTCCCACCAGAATGTATGAGATTTTGAATTTCTCCACATTCCAACAATTCTTATTGTCTCAAGCCACATTGGGGGTGGGAAGTAGAATCTCATATGGTTTTAATTTATATTTCCCCAATGACTAATGATGTTGAGCATCTTCTCTTATACTTATTGGCCATTTGGTGTATAGTTTCTTTGCAGAAATGTCTGTTTAGATCCTTTGCCCATTTTTAATTGGATTATTTCTTTTTGTTATTGAGTTGTAAGAATTCTCCATGTTCTAGATATAAATCCCTTATTAGGTATACAATTTGCAAATATTTTCTCCCATTCTGTGTGTTTTCTTTTCATTGCCCCAGTGGTATCATTTGTAGCATAAAAGTTTTTAATTGTGATGAAGTCTAGTTTATTATTTTGTTTTCTTTTGTCACTTATGTTTTTCATTTATATCTAAGGAGCCTTTGCCTAAGAGGGACATTTTTCTAACACCTGCTAATAAGTTTTCCATCCTGCTTGTTTACAAACTAACTTATGTAGAATTATCTAAAATGATGCCTCTCAAATTTGTTAACATACGTAGAAATCAAGTGACAACTTGCTGAAATGCAAATTCTGATTCATAGGTCTGGAATGGGCCCTAAGATAGATAGCTTGCCCTTCTAACAAGTTCTTAGATTGATGCCAATGCTGCTGGTCCAGAGACTGACTAAACGTTGAGTAGCCAGGGCCAGGAAGTTGCTTATATTTTATCAAGATAACAGGAACACTGAATATTAACTAAGAAGAGCAATCCCTCTAATTTATATTTTGTTATTGTTTTAATTTCTAACCTCAATAGGTGTTTTTTTTTTTGTTTAAGGCTGGCCATCTGTGCTGATGTGGCATTAAAACAATAATTTAATAGCAAAACTACATTAGCTTAACATATTAATCTCCTTAAATATGTCCCTCTCAGTGCCTACTGATGAGAAAAATATCCTGTACTTATTTTATACTTTTTTTTATAGTTCGTCCACAGAATGTGAAATTGGAATGTGATCACCATAACTTTTCAGAGACATGTACAATATAAAGATTTTATTACTTCCATTATCAAAGTTTATTGTCTGATGTTTCATAAGGATCAATTCATAATATGATTAAATTTTCCTTTATCTTCTTTTCCCCTTCCCTTTTTTAGGGGCAGCTTCATGACTTCTGGGTACCAGATTCTTAACAGGAGTTGTAGCAGCAAAAATATGAAGAGAAACTCAATAAGAGTCTTTCCTAGAGGAGAAGAAAGGATTATTACAGAATTCAATGGAATGCTAAGAAAATGTACAGCAAATGTGCCACTTGCATATCTAGTATGATGCTGGTAATGAAGAAATTGTCATTTCTGAAGCAGATATGAAATGTGATCTGCTTAACTGTTAAGGCAACTGACCTTTTAAGAGAGCAGTCTTATAAAAAGAGGAGGGGTAAAAGCAGCTAATAGTTAAGTGTCTAACCTGTCTCTATTAACTCCTCTCGTTAAATTGTAAGCCATTATCTTTCTTTAGAATAGTATTTGTGGCACTGGGGAATGACAGGAAATATGTAAGAAAAGAGTTTGGACCAACTTAAGGAGTTGGACATGGAAACCAAGACCATGTTCCAGTTGGGTTTAATTTTCCTTCTTTGTTATTTTAGGATCAAAAGGGAAAGCATAGAACTGAGTTTAGTAATAAAACGCATATATCTCTTCTTTAACTCCTATAAACCACAGGGAAGTTTCAATCCATGCATTTTCCATCACTATTTAAGATTAAAAATTTATTAGGTTTTTAAAAATACATTTAAACAGTTGAGAAACAGAAGTTTGGTGTATTTTCAGATCCCCTTAAGGGGAAGAAGCTAAGCTGTAAAATAGTGGCTCAGTTTTTATGCCAAAACAGTCATGTGCAGTTTGTTTTGAATTTCTTTTAAGTGCATATATTTTTTTTAAATACTGGCTAAGTCTTAGAATCTTGGCTAAATCTTAGAATCCTGGCTGTTGATAACCATATTACAGAAATCTATATTGTAAAAGCCTGAAGATCTGAACAAGTTTCCAAAAATCTGTTTTCATGAGTATATAACTTTGGTAGAGACCTGTATGATATCTATTCTTTGGGACACTGTGTGTGTGTGTGTGTGTGTGTGTGTGTGTGTGTGTGTGTGTGTGTGCGCGCGTGCGCGCGTGCGTGTGCACTCTCATGTGCACACGTGTGCTTATACCTGAAGTTGTTGCACTTGAAAACCACAGCTGCTCTAAATTCTTAAACACTGGAAAGCCATCCTTTGGTTTAAATGGTGCGGGGTTAGGAGAAGTGCACATGCTGGTTTTAGCCAACGGCCCTTTTAAGTCTTTGGTGATAATAGACTCTCACTAGCCAACTGAAAATTTCTTTTATTGACCGAGTGTCCCTTTTAGGAGGATTTGTTTCCTGAAAGAGAATGCCAACTTTTTTTTGTTCTGTATTGGCTTGGGTGACCTGTTCTCCTGAGCACTCTAGTGTCTCCAGTTGTGCAGGAGAAAGATGACGGAGGGGGAAGGGAACTGGACTTGATGTTTATGGTTTGAGAAAATAAATTTTGAAAAATAACTTTCTACCTCTAAATTGAGGCTTAGGAGTAAAAAACATTTTATCTTAAATTTATCATTTAAAAAAGCATCAGTAACTTTTGAGCTCATGTCAAGCATTGGGCAGTTAGAGATTTTATAAGGAAGTCTAAATAAGTCTAGTTTCCAAAAACCTAACGCTGACTGAGGCTCTAAGAGTCAGACCAACAAAGTTTTATTCTGTGTTGAGTTTACTGGTAAGAATATTATCTTGATACTACCTCTCAAGGGTATTGTTACAAAATGCCACTTACAGTTAGATAGATACAAAGAGTTATATTTGACAGAACCTTGAAACTCTGGCATCTATCTGCCCAACAATGGGGGCTTTCACTCTGTAATTTAATACTTTGTAGATACATTATTTGTGTGTAATTTTATAAGTGTTCATATTTTTCTCATTTTGCATTGTGTAAAGTGTACAAAACCTGAAAAGTATAAAATACTGCTTATATTGCTTGTAATTACAGTGTGTAAATATTTTCTAATCGTGTATATTGATGGGGGGACAAGTGGGTTATTCAGGTTTTTCTTTTTAAGTGACCCTTTTATATTGCAGTTTCAACAGATAACTGCCCATCAAATTTAAAACCACTTTGATACATTTTTATTTAACAGTTCCAATAAGAAAACTCTATTTTTAATTGTCTTTCTCCATTAGAGAAAAATACTTCATGTGTCCCTTTAAAATAAATGGCCAGACATCAGTTTAGGCCCTTGCATTTATGACTCTGGTAGAGGTCTTCAGTCTCCAGGTTATAGTCCAGTATTTGCATTTGGGTTCTCATAAAAATTTTGTGATTCTCTTTTAGCACAAGTAGCCCATGTTTTTTCTCTCAAATCAAGTATTTTCCTTTTCCCTCTTAAGTCCCCACACGTTGTCTCCCTCCTGCTGTTGTTGCCCAGTTAATGGGATAGTGGAGAGGGAGAAGATGTTCATTGCACAGAGAATGTCAGGCCACTTTGGGGACTTGGCAAACAAAGCTTGCACTGAGTGGTGGTGTGTTTGGCAATATTACTGTGCCAAAAATCACCTTGTCTAATTTTCTGGATATGTATGTCAAACTTATTACCCTTCTTGCAAGCTGAAAATCAAGGTACTTGTAAGTGTTTATGCTTTTGTGTGTAACTGTTTGCCTTTTCTAAACTGCTTTTCTTGTTATCTGAAAATATAATTCTATTAGTTATATCATGCTAAGTGAAGAGGCTCTCCATGCACAAAATGCATCTATGTAGCAGTCAAGTAACAGCATTTGTACATTTTCTGTCTTATCTCCTGATGGCAGTGGTGCCTTTGTCATCTTTTGGGAGACTGGCATTTTTGTTTTGAAGCGCAAATAGTAGCTTGCTTTGGACTTCACAGAAATCTCCCCAGATATAAAAGATAGCAAATGGCATATTATAATCCAGGCTCAGTTGGAGCATTTGCATTTTTATGTTTATCAAAACAAATATAATTGGTGGGGACTGGCCAGTAATAATATGTGGAGTCTTTCAGCCAAGAGTAATTTTTTAATTTAAAAAAATAGAAATTTTAGGAGGTGGCCCATTAACAAGCGACTGAGTTGGAGGATTAGGGGGATAGCTGTCCTGGTTTGTCTTTAAGGAGGCAAGAGTAGGGTACAGGTGGCTGGGCATGTAGAGCAGTTAGCATGATCTGTGGTTGTTATTCTTACTCATTAACAGTATTGGTTCTCCTCATTATCTGTGCATTTGTTCACCCTGGGCAGTCCTGTCAGCCACTTGATCCACCAGCTCTTAGGCAGTAACGGCAGATTTCCTTTTTACTTTCTTTTTTTTTTCTCAAGATTTTATACATCTTGTTTTAAAGTCCTATGAATGTATGTGTGTGCATTATTAAAACTGCTTTTTCTCAGTTTGAACATGTGTTTGGTAATATTTGTTTGGGAGTGGGGATGGCTAAGTATCTGGAATGCCCTATTTCCTCCCCTGCCCATCCCTAGTTTTTAAACGGATTTCTTCCTCTTGCTTTTGATTATCCAGTTTTTTTAGCTCGATGTCTCCTGTTTCTGGAAAACATAAAGCCACAGTTGTACACAGTTCACTTTTATACAACCCAGTTAATAATTTGCTGTATACTTTGTAGTCAGGAATTCAGTAATCTTATTCTTACCTTATTCACTATGTTCATTCAGCTATTCATTGATCTGACAATTGAGTACCTGCTACATGGTAGACACTCTTTAGGATTCAGTGAGGACTCAGTGGTGAACAACACAAGGCTCTCATGAATCTTACCTTCTGGTGTCCAGGTTAAATACTTTCCATTCTTGGGTAAAGACAACTGGAAAAGAATACCCTGACCTGACTCCCTTGTTCTAGAGCCTGAGACCAAGAAAGGGGAAGCCACAGAGTGCAGCGGCAGGACCATCTCCAACCTGCCAAGCACATACAGCTCAGGGTATACCAACTGAGGGGGAGACGGAGGTTGATACCTCCTCCCAGGAGAAACTGTTCGTAGGTGCTCATAGAAAGGCTAGGTATTGTTGCCCAGAGGTCTCAAGTTCTAGAACCATGCCAGTATTTCTCCTTTCTGACAGGCTGGTTAGGAGGAAACGACCTGTGAGCATTTTCTTCCAACAGTGGGGTGAAGGGATGGGGGAATAAGAGCCCAGGCAGAAGCAGAGACACTGCCATAAGTACTTAACTAGGGAGCAGACGGCACAGTCTTGTACAAGTTAAGGGCCTTGACATTGCCCCCAGGCCTGACCTCAGATCCCAGATTCACCATGCTAGCCATCTGATCTTTGACAAGTTACTTAAACTCTCTGAGGCTTAGTTTCTTCATCTGTTAAAAGGAATAATAAGAGTGTCTGCTTGGGTCTGTGAGGACTAAGTGAGCTATTGCATGAAAAGTGTTCAGTACAGTGCCTGGCATATAGCATGAACTCATCAATAGATGCTAGCTGTTATTTTTAGCTCTAACTTGAGGCTATTCTCAGATGACAAGTAAAATTGATCTTGAAAATATAGACACCTGAACATGTACTGACACCTGAGTGAACCATATCTCCAAAGGTTATAGTTGTAAGTGTATTCTTCCTTTGGACACAGGGAGCTCCAGAGGCTTCTCTGTCCAGCTCTGTCTCTGCTGGTTTAAAAAAAAAAATTTTTTTTTTAACAACCCAGCATGCTAAAGCTGAGAAATCGATGGTGGGTGGTAGTTTTCCAGCATTTATGGACATGTCCTGACACTCCCTTTTCCTTGCTAACCATTCCCTAGGCTGGAGTCAAGAGAGGGCAAACAAGAAGGCCCAGCTTTGGGTCTGACTCCAAGACGACTTGCTGGGAGGAAAACTTAACAGGCAAAACAGGCTTCTGAGGCACAGTCGAACTGTGAGACTACAGCATTGTTGCACTGGTAACAGTCCCTGCTGAAGAAGCGCCTCAGCTGTATATGTGGCCAAAATAAAGATCACGCCACCTAAAGGGAAAGTGCTGGGCAAACAAGAGGCGGAGAGATGGCAAAGCAGGAACAGAAATGCTGCCACAGTGAACAGGAAGCAGGACAACTTGACTAGGCCAGAATTCTCTTGCCTAAGGGAACCTGCTCAAGTTTCAGAATCATACCCACCCCCTTCACCTAGGACCCCTGCTACAGTGAGTAACTGCCCTGTGCAAAGTCTGGAGGTAAACCCTGGTGTGTAGGTGGCTGAGAATCATTGCTGAAGACAGGCAGCACTACCCTCAGCTACATTCTTACATCAGAGTTGGGGAAAATAGCCTTGCAAAAGCAAAACTCATATTTGGGGGGGGAGGTGAGGTACTCCAGAAGGTTTCCAAATGGGATCCTGTAGCAGCCTGCTCAAAGAGTGACCTGCCTGTGTCCTAGGGCACAAATTCATGGTGAGGTTAGGATTCATTTCTTCATTTGATTTCTTTTTCACTGTCAGTATTCACCTCATTCGTATTTTATCAGCTAGATTTGCATAGAGAAGCATTGTCAAGGGACTTCCTATAGGCAGTGCAATTAATGGCCTTTATATCTGATATTTTCATCAGGTTCAGAGATTTCAGTGGGAGGACAGCAGAGAGAAATGGATTGTGGTCTGGATCTCTATTATCACAAATACTGAAGTAACTTCCCAATGACAGTTTGGCAAGTGCCATCTAGAACTCAGCATTGAAATCATACATTTTTGCTCATTTAAAAATGTCAAGTTTGCCATCAGCACTGAAGAGGAGCAAGGCTTGGCTCATAGAATTAAGGTGAATGAAATGCTGAACCTACCACGTTGGCCAACTTGCCACCTCCAGAGGTATCTGAAGTCAGCTCTGCAAGTTCTCTGAGAACTTGGGCAGCTGTGCCTTTTAGCTCACTGGGCCCTTGCAGTTTAAATTCATTACTATCTGGTACTGTGGGTCTAGCAGTCTTCCTGCCCTGCCCCCAGCTCAAACTTCCTTACTTAATCCATCAGCATTTCTTGGATTTTCTTCTGTGATTTTTTCCAAACTATTTTTTTCCCTTCTATTTCCCACTAGGAACCCTCCCATCAAATTAAATTCACTGCCCTCTTTCATGCCACTTCCCTACTCTCCCAACACAAATCTGTGCATAAACTTGCACATTTTGCCTTTACTAATATTTCCCCTTCAGGCTTACCCTGCTTCCCCCTTCTCAGACTTTACCAGTCTTGATTGTTCTCTCTAAACAAACAAGAATGAATTTCAAGGCAAGTTACTTAACCTTTTAGAGCCTCTTTTCCTAACTATAACATGGGGCTATTCCTCAGGATTGGATGAGGATGCAAGTAAAAAATGAAGCTGAGGCCAGGTGCAGTGGCTCACACCTGTAATCCTAACACTTTGGGAGGCTGAGGTGAGAGGATTGCTTGAGGTCAGTTCGAGACCAGCCTAAGGAAGAGTGAGACCCGTCTATACTAAAAATAGAAATAATTAACCAGGAACCACTAAAAATAGAAAAAATTAGCCAGGTGTGGTGCATGCCTGTAGTCTCAGCTATTCAGGAGGCTGAGGCAGGAGGATCACTTAAAGCCCATGAGTTTGAGGTTGCTGTGAGCTGGGCTGACACCATGGCACTCTAGCCCGGGCAACAGAGCAAGATTCTGTCTCAAAAAAAAAAAAAAAAAAAAAAAGCTGGACACTGTTTGTAAAAATGTTTGCATACTTTTTACTGTATTTCTCTCCAGCTACCTTCCCTCCCCCACCTCATACACATCCTATTTGCAGAGTGCTGGTGGAGGTGGAAGTGCGATGTGGGCCCTGCTGTCTAGCAGTCTGCAGTCACACACAGCAGTCCAAACTACAAGATTGTATATGGTTACGTGCCAAACTGTGTAAGCTTTGGGGAATCCACAAAGAAAGATGAAGTGTTTTTCCCAAAGTCTCTTCAGTGAAATATGCCAGTTGAATCCTTGTACAGACTCCTAAGCACATGCAGGAGTCAATTTCATATGTTCCTCTGGCCTTTATCATTTTGGTCCCTTTTGACCCACATCAATACTGTCATGGATGAAGGAGGGAGGACCAGGCTGGGTCATGGCCAGAGCACAGGTTTCATTTGGACCCTACAGGCTGGGTTCACTTTAATAGGCGGTGGGAAGGAGGTCTGTGTTTGCACTGGACCATGCTAGTTGAGTTAAAGGAGTTGGGAGTTGATTCCGAAGGGGCTTTCTAGATTGCTGCTGGGTGAGGTGAGTGAACCTGTGAGAGACAGGATATTTGATTGTCTAGGAGGGTGCACTGGGAGTAAGAATGGTGTCCAAGATGAGCCTGAGGGGAAGGCAGGTGTCTTGAGTGACCCAGTCCCTGAAGCGAACCTGGGTTAAGGCTAAGATTTGATGAGTGAACAGGTGCAAATGCTTGTGGCTTATTTATCCAGAAAAAGAGCATTTTCTGTGTGCACTACATTTCAAGCTGATACTTCATCCCTTCCAGGCCTGACCACATCTCACCCCCTCAGACCTCAAGCTGAACAGCCAGGCGACGGGAGGCTGTTGAACCTGGGAATCAAGACCCTGTCTTGTGTTCAGAACTTTATCAACGCCCGGTCTCCACCTACTGTAGGCCTCTGTACCCTAGGCTGAGAGCAGAGCGGGTGGCAGGAGCGCGAGAAATGAGGTCCAGATTAAAGGACAGGCCAGTGGGCTGAGAGGGCAAGCGCTGCCCACCCCCATCAGAGGACAGGTTTGCACATTCCCAGCAATAGGCAAATCAGAGGGGCCCTAGCGTTACTGGGAGGGGAGGGCGGGTTATAAGCATGTGGAGGGCTCATGGGGTGGTGAGGGCACCACCAGGGGGCGATACGAGGGCCGCAGCGCCTAGAGGAGGGGGGACGCCAGATACCCGAGGGCTGCGTGTGAGCCTCGCCCTCAGTCAGTTTCCATTGCGTTAGGGTGGGGGGCGCGAAGGAGGAGAACAGAGCCCTTCCCCGCACCCCACCCTGTCGCCCCGCCTTCCAGGACCCCGCCCCACCCCCGGCTCCGCCCCCGCTCCCCGCCCCGCCTGCGGCCGCGGCCCCTTCCTCCCGCAGCTGGTGCCGTGGGGCCGCGGAGCCGCGCGTCGCTGTCTCTATGGCCCGGGATCCGAGCGCAAAGGTGAGGGAGGCGGGGAGTGCGAGCGGCGGCCGGGCCTGAGCCGGGGGGCGGAGGTCAGGCAAACCCTTCCCCACGTCCATTCCACCCTCCGAGCTGGGCCAGGCCTTTCTCACCGCCAAGTCCCCGGGTCCTGCATAAAGGCTTTAGAGGGGCGCGGGCCAGGCCTCGGGCCGCGTTGGGTGCAGACTGGCCACCATGGAGTCGGGGACCGGCGCGGGGAGGGGGCCGCGCGGAGAACAATGTTCTCCGAGATCTGGGTCACGTCTCCCAGCGTCCGGCGGGATCGAAGGAGAGGTTGTCCTCGAGCTGCAGCAGTAGAGACTGAGGTTAGACCTGACGAAATGAGAGAACCGCGGACTGTCCAGGACGTTGGTGGTAGAGGGGTGGCGGGGGAGGGGCTCTCTCAAACCAGGAGAGACCGCCATCCTGCTGGGCAGAGGGAGATACCGCCTACTCTAGGCAGGTGGACATCTGGGATGAAGGTCGAGAACCTGCTGATTCTCCATTGATCCTCTTTGGAGGGTCTCCCCTCCCCACTTCCCTCCATCCTAGGATCTAATAGAGGGAAGATCAGAGTTCAGGGGGCTGGCCCTGGGGAGGAACTAGAACTGTGGAACTCAGGGTGTAGTGTGGGGTGTGGACTGGAGACCTTGAGCCTGCTTCCACACGGCGGGAGGGAAGGGGGGTTATGCCCCGCCCATTTAGCCCCACCTTCCCTCCCAACAGGTTAAAGGAGGGGGGAGGCCGAGGTACTCCAGCCCAACTCCCCCATCTAGAACTGTAGTATACATGGGGACAGGGGAGTGTTAAGTTATGTGTTCCATTGCATATTCCCTTTGCTAAAGCTAGGAGCCTCCTCCTGCCTGGGTTAGTTACCCGCTCCCTCCCTTGCAGAGCAACCTTGATCCATGCACCCATCCCATTTGAGCATCTGGGTCAGAAGCCTCCCCCATCACCACACACACACACACACACACTTGGAATCTGGCCTTAGAATTGGGACTTTCAGGAAGGGAGGCAGGGTTCTGCTCTGCATCTCACCCCACTGGACACTAGCAGCCTCCAAGCCTCAGCAAGAACTAGAACTTGTATACATGTGTGCTTGTCTCTGCATGGATGTAGTTGTGTGGTGTGTTTGAGGACTCTGTGAATACACATGTACTTGACCCCTCTATGAACATGATTGTGCCTGACCCACTGTATCGATGTGTTTGTGTGCACGTCCCTACATATACCTATGTATGTGCAGGCCCCTCCTGTTAAATAGGTGTACAATCTTTGAGATAAACCCAGGGTTTATCTCTCCTTGTCAATCTCAGGCTGTGTGACCTGCTGAATGGATGGAAATGTGAATACAACTTTGTGAATGTGTGACTACATGTGGCCATGGCCATGCATGTGAACATATGTGTGCACAAACCTCCTTCTGTGTGTGAATGACCCTCCTGTGAATCATGTGTTCACAGTCCTCCTTGGGAGTGTGTGCACCTGTGTGCATGCATATCACCTTCCTCTGGCCCCATGTGATTCTTAGAGTAAAGCTGTATGAGTGTACCCCCTGCACCACACTGAGTGGTTCCTCCAGCCTAGGGTGTGTTCCTCCTGCCCAATCCTAGAGCCCGATCCCTCCTTGCCTCAGGCCCCCCTTCTATGCTGAGCAAATAGGAGGTCCCAAAGATAAACAGGTGTGCCTCTACATTTAGGGGTGGGGCACAGGCAGCTTACCTTGAGCCTCCTCTGCCCCAGCTCCCAAACCAGGAGCTAATGACCTTTCTATGGTCTAAGGACCCTCTTTTCTCCCTTTCATATTCTACTCCCACCCCTGGGCTCTGCTACCACACTGCTGACCTTTGCCCCTTGAATAAATGTTCCAAATTCCTGTTATCCTTTTGGCCAGCTCCTGATCCCTCCCCTCTTTTCAAGGCCAGAGAGTTAATATTTGACCTGGAAAGTGAGGGTGATGCCTGCCAATGGCACCCTCTGGCACTGCCTGTGGATGTCTGATGAGATGGGGTGGGTCAGGTCTCCTCTACACCTGGCCCAGCCTTCAGGAGCCACACCCCCTCTCCCCCCCCCCAGATCAGGAGGCCTGCTATGGGGGTTGGCAGAGGCCTGCTACCCATCGCCAGCTGGT
Source organism: Microcebus murinus (assembly GCF_040939455.1). Classification (NCBI taxonomy): domain Eukaryota; kingdom Metazoa; phylum Chordata; class Mammalia; order Primates; family Cheirogaleidae; genus Microcebus; species Microcebus murinus. The sequence continues at coordinate 25,440,775 of NC_134117.1, read as the reverse complement.
TGGCTTGAGGGAGGGTCCAGATGTGGGAACAGTCTCTAAGATGTGCCAGGGGAGGGGTCCAAGAGCTCAGGGATCCCATTGTTTACCTTCTCCACATTATGTCTCAAGTGACTGGCTTTACACACTACAGCCTCCTGCACAGACACTGTAATTGTGTGGCTAGGGGGACCCAGATTCCCACCTCCCATGCCTCTGAGTGCCTGTCTGCAGGCAGGGACATGTGTGGATGCCTAGCCAAAGGGTGCAGTACAGACTTGCATGGGCTGCCATGTGCACCCCCTTGGAGAGGAATGCCAAGAAAAAGTTATAATTAAAGAGAAATTCCAGAAGGAGCTCCCAGGCAAGGGAAAAAAAAAACAATGAGGAAACAGGACAAAATAAACAAAGGCCCATTAAACGTCTCTGGTCATGGCTTCCTGCATAAGGCACCCCCGCAGCTGCCTGAGTTTAGTCGCATTGTTGGGAGGAGCAGGCATTCTCTCAGAACCTGACTTCACTGAGATGGGGCCCTCGCAGAGTAGCTGACTCTGCCAGAAGGTGGCTATTACCTTGGGTTTGAGTTGGAGTCCCACCCCAGCCTCCTGCACCAGCGCTGAGGGAAGGACAGAATGACTGTGAGTTGATCCTGGCGTGGGAGTTCTGTGAAGCCTGGACCCCCTCCTTTTAGTGCCCTCTGAAGTCTGGGTAATGCCATACATCTTCCACCCACACACAGATCAAAGAGCTTTTTTTCCTTTTTTTCTTCAGAAAACGGACCTCAGAAAACCAGGACTAGCCCTGCTGTTGGGGGCAGGGTGACCCCATCAATAACCCACAACCCTTCTAGAACTTCACAACTCCCTCTCACCATGGAGTTTACATTTGATGCAGAAAGGCATGTGATCTAACCTTCTCTCTGACCTCTTAGCTGGGATTCCATGGCCACACAACCCTGTGACTCTATGTTCCCCCAATTCCAGGACCCCCCTTGGCCCCATGACTCCTTGACCCCCATGGCCTTATGACCCCTGGACTTCCAAGTGACCTCGCTAGACTTTGACCCCTGTGACTGTTATTCCCATCCCTCTCCCCTGTGACTCTGGCCCTGGCTCCCCTTGGAGGTCTTGTTGGTCTGGGCCTCCCCAGGAAGATGTTTGGGAGGCTCTGGCCCCTCCTCCTGAGCTTCTTCACAGCAGCTGCAGTGCCAGGACCCTCGCTGCGGAGACCATCCAGAGAACTAGATGCCACCCCTCGGATGACCATCCCTTACGAAGGTTAGACCCTCAACCTGGAAAGGCAATGGGAGCCCAGGCTGGGGGCTGGGAGGCACCCCAGAACTGGGCTCACTGCTCCTGCTCTCCCCAGAGCTCTCTGGGACCCGGCATTTCAAGGGCCAAGCCCAAAACTACTCAACACTGCTGCTGGAGGAAGCCTCAGAGAGGCTGCTGGTGGGAGCCCGAGGCGCCCTGTTCTCTCTCAGTGCCCACGACATAGGAGATGGGGCTCACAAAGAGGTCAGCCCCTGGAACCTGGGCCACCCAGAGGGTATCTATCCAGCCTCATCCAGCTCCATGGGACCTCAATTTCCCAGAAACCCTGCCAGCCTTCCACAGCTCCCTAGTCAGACAGCACTGCCCATCCCAAACCAGGTGTCCCTTGCATCCAATGCTCCTCCTGAAATTCATCCTCGTCCCAATTTCCCCAGCTCCCTGGGATCCTATTGCCTGGTCCTATGAGTAATGAGCGTTGGGGTCAGTGCATCAGCCCATTCCCTTTACTCCTACTAGATCCGCTGGGAGGCCTCCCCAGAGATGCAAAGCAAATGTCATCAAAAAGGGAAAAACAACCAGGTATGTGATCTGCCCTGCTTTCAGCTCCTTTCCTCCCTTCTCCTCCTCTTCCTCTATCAGGTATGCCAGGGTTAGTGGAGAGACAGATGGGGGGAGGGTACTGATCCACCAGTCAATCTCAGCAACCACAATAAACGTTATAACTATTACTGAGCTGTAGGCTCTGGGCACAGCATTTCTAATCCAAACATCTGGTGATCTATTAGCATGCCCTGCAATGGCATCTTAATCTCCACTGGGCTCCCAAATAGTAATCATGATAACAATAAGTAACCTCTACATATGCTTCTCAACTTACAATGGGATTATGTCATTATAAACATGTTATAAAGTCAAAAAATACTGTGTCAAACCATCATAAGTCAGGGACCATCTATAGTTAAGTGCTGACTTAGCTATTATCCCAGCTTTTTTTCTTTTTTTTTTTGAAACAGAGTCTCACTTTGTTGCCCGGGCTAGAGTGCCATGGTGTCAGCCTAGCTCACAGCAACCTCAAACTCCTGGGCTCAAGCAATCCTTCTGCCTCAGCCTCCCGAGTAGCTGGGACTACAGGCATGCACCACCATGCCCGGCTAATTTTTTCTATATATTTGTAGCTGTCCAATTAATTTCTTTCTATTTTTAGTAGAGACAGGATCTCGCTCTTGCTCAGGCTGGTCTCAAACTCCTGAGCTCAAACGACCCACTCACCTTGGCCTCCCAGAGTGCTAGGATTATAGGTGTGAGCCACCACGCCCGGCCTTTTTTTTTTTTTTTTTTTTTGACCAGGAATACTGTGTAGAAATATCTCTCCTAATTTAAAAATAACCCTATTAAGTAGTAGTATCCCCCATTTTACAGATGAGAAAAATAAGGCTTTGGTTAAGGAATGTAGCTGAAGTACCCAGTATTCCATGGAGGGGCATTAGTGACATGTCAGCCCTTCTGGCTAAAGAACAGGGTGTCTGCAGAGATCCCATGTCTAGCTATGTAACAGATCCATCAGTAGACCTTTTTAAAAAATACACATTCCCAGGCTGGGCACGGTGGCTCGTGCCTATAATCCTAGCACTCTGGGAGACTGAAGTGGGAGGTTGGCTATTCAGGAGGCTGAGGCAGGAAGATTGCTTGAGCTCAGGAGTTTGAGGTTGCAGTCAGCTATGATAATCCCACTGCGCTCTAGCCTGGATGACAGAGTGAGACCTTTTCTCCAGAAAAAAAAAAAAAAAGGCCGCCTCTTGGTGCAGCAAGTGTAGAAAACGGTGGTGAGGCAGGTGGAACCCAGGTGGTGGAGGGCCATAAATGCCCAGCTGGGAGTTTGGATTTTACTCTGTGACAATGAGCACTCTCACAATTTAATACTTTAGAGTCTCTCAAACTTTAATGTGCACATGAATCACCTCAGTATATTATAAATGCAGGTGCTAACTCAGTAGGTCAAAAGAGGGGTCTAATGGCCAAATGAGTTTGGGAAGTGCTACATGCTCAATCCCACAATGCACAGCATCGTCCTTAAGGCTCTGAGAAGTCCCCTAATAAAGATAGGTTTTACCTATGGTTTCCAAATTTATTTGACCATAGAATTCATTTCTCCCCCCTTCTAAAAATGTAAACATCTTGGGAAACATCACTAAAGGAGTGTTTATCTGGCACTGGATGTATTAGAATAGGGTGAATCTGGGGGCAGAAAAAACAGTGAGGAGGTCGGGGGCACCATGTGAGTCAGAGGAAGGGGCCTGAGCAGGCAGGTAGAGTGGAGGGACAGATGCCAGAGGCCAGCACCAGGTGAGGGAATGGGCGGAGACAAAGAGGCCTGTGTGAATTCAAACCCTGGGTAACAGCAAAGAACTCAAGAGGGCAGCAGCTGAGGGCACTTGATGGGCAGAGGAGGTTGGTGTGGCGGGAGTAGGAGGAGTGGGGCCATAGAAAGGGGCAGAGCTCTGTCATACAGGGCCAAGAGCACGTGGGACTCTATTCAGGGCACTGGTGAGCCACTGCAGTGACGTGATCTGGTTTACATTTTTAAAATATGCCTTTGAAAGCAGTTGGAGGGGAGCAAAAGTGTGTTGATTGGTAGAATCTCTCTGAAAGGAAACACTGACAACAGCAACAGCAGTCCCGTTTGCTGGCGACCTAGGAGACAGGGATAAGTGGGAGACTTTCTGTTTACAGCATATCCCTTTGTACCTTTTTAATTTTATACTATGTGCATGTATTCCTCATGCACTAAGGAAATAAAGTCGTTTTTATGAAAAAGAGTGGTAGAGAGTTGAGAGAGCTGTCAGGTGGCCACTGCAGTTGTCCAAAGAAGAGGTGATGGTGGTAATTTGGACTGGGTGGTAGTGCCAGTGGTGGAGGTGAGGTGGATCGAGTCAAGAGCTATTCAGGACAATAAGTTAATCACGGACAGGAACTGGATGTGTGGGGTGAGGGAGTGGGAAGCAGCAAGGATGATTCCTAGATTCTGGACTGAGTCGTACGATGGATGGAGGAGGGAGGTGGGAAAGACTGGATGAACAGGTCTAGGAGGGAAGGTGCAGGTAAGGGAGGAGACGAGGAGCTTGGCTTGACAAGGCAAGTTTGATGTGTCTCTGGGATATCAGGTAGAGAGGGAGCTGGAGCGTGGGGACAGATTTGGTAGTATCATCCTGGAGGGACAGGCGATCCCAGGATTGGGGGAAGTTGCTGAGGAGCTCTATCAGAGAAGTATCTCGGGGCGGTGGCATCCCCAGGAACTCCTGAACTAGGGGTGGAGAGAACTGCAGGAGACAAAGGAGAAGTTGGCAGAGTGGTGTCAGGTAATCTGAAGGATACAGGAGAGAAGAGTATCATGTCACTGGGAGGCCAAGGACAGTGAGCTCCAGGGAATATTCTGTATTCTGGGCAGAGAGAAAGTCCATGGGGATCTTGGAAAGAACTGTTTGTCCTATGGATGGGACAAGAGCCAAACTACAAAGCTAGACTAATGGAGGTCTCTAGCCAGGCAGTGGTCTCACAGCACTCCCCCACCTTATCCCACAGACTGAGTGCTTCAACTATGTGAGGTTCCTGCAGCGCCTCAATGCCACCCACCTCTACGCATGTGGGACTCACGCCTTCCAGCCCCTCTGTGCAGCCATTGTGAGTATACCTGCCCTAGCCCCCATCACTGATCCCTGACCCCAGACTGGGCAGACCTTGAGTCACCACCCCCACCTGTCCTCAGAACCACTTATTGCTAGCCCTTCATTCCCCAGGATGCTGAGGCCTTCACCTTGCCAACCAGCTTCGAGGAGGGGAAGGAGAAATGTCCTTATGACCCAGCCCGTGGCTTCACAGGCCTTGTCATTGGTGAGCAGGCCCTTCTGTCTACCATAAGCATGCTTTTTAGGACATGGATTTCATCTCTAAGACTAGCCACCAATGTATGTCATGTGCCCTCTTGTCTATGACATGTCTCATGCCTGGCATGTCCCTGTCCCAGATGGAGGCCTCTATACAGCCACGCGGTATGAATTCCGGAGCATTCCTGACATCCGCCGAAGCCGCCACCCACACTCCCTGAGAACCGAGGAGGCACCAATGCACTGGCTCAATGGTTAGGAGCATGAGGCACAGGATGATGGGGGGTGGGGAACTCTTTCTTCATTCTTACTCCCTTGGGCAGCTGACCATCCCACCCCCAAGTCCTCAGGTGAGCCTATCCATTCCATTCCTGCGTGTTGCCAAGTGAAGGTGTGGGGGAGGGCTCCCCAGCTTGTCTCAGAAGCCACTTGAACTGCCCACAGATGCTGAGTTCGTATTCTCCGTCCTCGTGCGGGAGAGCAAGGCCAGCGCGGTGGGTGACGACGACAAGGTTTACTACTTCTTCACGGAGCGTGCTGCTGAGGAGGGCTCCAGCAGCTTCGCTCAGAGCCGCAGCAGCCACCGTGTGGCCCGTGTGGCCCGTGTCTGCAAGGTGGATAGGGCTGAGGTTGGGGCATGGGTGTAGAAGCTGGACCTCTGACCCTGGCCCCTGACCCTGCACCACTACCTCCCCAGGGAGACCTAGGGGGGAAGAAGATCCTGCAGAAGAAGTGGACATCCTTCTTGAAGGCTCGTCTCATCTGCCACATTCCACAGTATGAGACGCTCCGTGGGGTCTGCAGCCTGGATGTTGACACCTCAGCCCGCACACACTTCTACGCGGCCTTCACACTGACCACACAGTGGTAAGTGCAGGGACAGTGAGGAGGCAAGGAACTAGGGACAGCACAGGGGCTGGAGCAGAGGTCAATGAGGATGATACATGATCGCTGTGGGGAGGGCTGGCTGCAAAGTGAGAATTTCAAGAGAGACTCTGTGGGCTGTGGCTGGGGTTGGCCAGGATAACAGCGGGCTCCAGGCTAAGCATGGGTTGGGGGCAGGCTCCACTCACGTGTGACCCAGCCCCCTCCCCTATATCCCATTCCTAGGAAGACCCTGGAGGCCTCAGCCATTTGCCGCTATGACCTGGCAGAGGTGCAGGCTGTCTTCGCAGGCCCCTTCATGGAGTACCAGGACGGTGCCCGGCGCTGGGGCCGCTATGAGGGTGGGGTGCCTGAGCCCCGGCCTGGCTCGGTGAGCACCCAGGCCTGGGGCTAGTGCTGTGTAGACAGCCCCTGGGAGGGGCAAGAGGGTGTGGCCTTGTGGAGAGGGCAGGCAGGTGGTGGAGTCCTGAGGTTCACCACCCCCCACCCCACCCCAGTGTATCACAGATTCGTTGCGCAGCCAAGGCTACAACTCATCCCAAGACTTGCCATCCCTGGTCCTGGACTTTGTGAAGCTGCACCCACTGATGGCTCGGCCTGTGGTGCCCACGCGTGGACGGCCCCTGCTGCTCAAGCGCAATGTGCGCTACACATACCTTACAGGGACCCCCGTTACCACGCCTGCTGGACCCACCTATGACCTGCTCTTTCTGGGAACAGGTGCTTCAGACCCATATCCTTGATCTCTATTGTCCCTGATCAGTAATGCTTCTGAATCCAATAATTACTGCTATAAGTAGCTTGGAGTTCCCAATGTCCTGAGGGTCCATTGCTACTGGCTGACTCCTTGTCCCTGACCTCATGACTCCTGAGCTGTTCCCATTAGGCCTCTCGCGGTGCTGAGAGCAGATCCCATTATTGGGCTCTGACTCTCTGCTCTTTCCATGCCAGCTGATGGCTGGATCCACAAGGCCGTGGTCCTGGGCTCTGGGATGCACATTATCGAAGAGACGCAAGTGTTCAGGGAGTCCCAGTCTGTGGAGAATCTAGTCATCTCTCTGATGCAGGTAGCCCCTGATTTGTGACTTTGAATATAGCCTTGCTGGAATAGGAGGAGGGAGCGGCGAGGGAGGAGGTTGGGCACAGGCTGTGTGTGTCTGTAAGTAGGAGTGGGGGTGTTGCCAACCAACTGTCCTCTCTGGCTCCCAGCACAGCCTCTACGTGGGGGCCCCTAGTGGAGTCATCCAGCTACCACTGTCCAGCTGCTCCCGCTACCGTTCCTGCTATGACTGCATCCTGGCCCGGGACCCCTACTGTGGTTGGGACCCCAGCACCCATGCCTGCATGGCAGCCACCACTGTAGCCAACAGGTCCCAGGGTAGCAGGTGGGAGGTGGTGGGAGGTGAGGGTCACATGTGGCCTGAGTGGAGGAGGAAAGCCCGCCAGCTGTTGGGGGAGTGGGAGCTAGTTATTCGTAACTAGCCCTATGGACTCTTTCACTGGGGAAACTGAAGCCCAGTTCCCCTTGCTCATGAATCCTGAACTTCTGCCCCCAGGACAGCACTGATACAGGACATTGAGAGAGGAAATCGAGGCTGTGAGGGCAGCAGAGATAGAGGTAAGTGACACTCATGAATGTGTGTGGGTCTAGCAGCATCTGTGCTCTCTACCATTTACTGTCATCAGTTATGTGCATGTTTGTATCTGAGTGGCTGTGTCTGTGTGCTTTTGGTGAGGATGACCCAACACAGAGCCTGGCACAGAGTAAGTGCTCAGCAAACATTTACCATCCAAATGAACTGTAAATGAGGAAACAGGTTCAATACGGGAAGTGTCTTCTCACTTCTGGTGCTTATAGCAAGTGGTGGTGATGGGGGAGCAGGTAGGCAATCAAATGATCACACAAATGATTATACTTATTAATAATTACAACTGTGAAAAGGCTTCAAAAGGGTAATGGTCCCCAAGGAAGATCAGATATCTGAAGGTAGAAGAAAAGTTAACAATCATAGCCAAGATGTACTGAGTACTTACTATGTGCCAGGCACAGATCTAAACACTTCTATGCACAATGACATTTATTCCTGAGTGAGGTGCCATTATTATTATCCCCATGAGGGACAACCTCTCTGAGGCACAGGAGCACAAGTGAACTGCTCATAGTTATTCAGCTATTAAGCAGCAGGATCTGAATTCAAACCTGACTGCAAGCAGTCTGACTTGAGTTTGTGCTTCCATAGCTTAGTTGCTATGCTGTCTCCCACAAGTGGAGGGTTCAGGGTAGGGCAAACACACCCAAGCAGAAGAAACAGCAGGCAAAGGAAGCTTGGTGTGTCTGATCAACAGAATAGGCTGGAGAAGTGGGCAGGGACCATGGTGAAGATTTGGGTCTTTATCTGAAAAAAAAAAGGTTTCTGAAGAATTTTAGGTGGGGGAGTGGCATGATTGGATTTGTGTTTTTAAAAGATCACCTCATGGCTGGGCACAGTGGCTCACGCCTGTAATCTTAGCACTTTGGGAGTCTGAGGCAGGTGGATCGCTCAAGGTCAGGAGTTCGAGACCAGCCTGAGCAAGAGCGAGACCCTGTCTCTACTAAAAAAACAGAAAGAAATTAGCTGGACAACTAAAAATATATAGAAAAACTTAGCCAGGCATGGTAGCGCATGTCTCTAGTCCCAGCTACTCGAGAGGCTGAGGCAGAAGGATTGCTTGAGCCTGGGAATTTGAGGTTGCTGTGAGCTAAGCTGACACCACGGCACTCTAGCCCAGGCAACAGAATGAGACTCTGTCTCAAAATAAATAAATAAATAAAATAAAAGATCACCCCATTGCTCCATGGAGAATGGATTAGCTGGGAGCCAGAGTAGGCTGGCAGTCATAGAAGGAGAAGTAAATGGGTTTGAGGTAGATTCTGGAAACAGATTCTTGGTGAGGGTTGGATACATAGTTGAGGAAGAAAGAGTGGCAAGGGAAACTCCCAGGTTTCTGACAAGCAGCTGGGTAGCTGGTGGTGCCGTTCACAGTGGTGGCAATACAAGGAAATGACCTGTTGTCGCTTGGGAGACATGCTTCGGTCTTAATGAAGTGCCCAAGGACTCACATGGAAATGTGAGACCTCACATGGAAACGTCCAGCACATGGTAGACATTCAAGTCTGGCACTCAGGAGAGAGGTCTGTGCTGGAAGTAGAGATCAGGAGTCATTGGCAGATGGCAAGAATTGAAACCACAGGAGAGGACGAGAGCATGGAGAGAGAATGGAAAAGGGCCCAAGGCACTGCCTGCTTCCTGGGAAGAGCCAGTGTGAGCCTTACGTAGAAGCATGAGCACAGAGGCTTGCTCAGCTGTCCCTGTGACTCTAGATTCTGTGCTTGCTGTCCGGGACTTAGCAGTGAACAATCTGGCTTGCATCTTCAATGCAAGCATTGACCTCTCCCTTCCCCTCCCAGGGCCGCCACCACCACTGAAGATCCGCTCTGTGCTTCGGGGTGATGATGTCCTCCTGCCCTGTGACCAGCCGTCCAACCTGGCCCGGGCCTTGTGGCTACTCAATGGGAGCATGGGCCTGAATGATGGGCAGGATGGCTACCGCGTGGGTGTGGATGGGCTGCTAGTGACAGACACACAGCCCGAGCACAGTGGCAACTATGGCTGCTATGCTGAAGAGAATGGCCTCCGCACTTTGCTGGCCTCCTATAGCCTCATGGTCCGGCCGGCCACTCCTGCCCCAGCTCCACAAGCCCCTGCCATGCCTGGGGCACAGTTGGCACCTGATGTGAAGCTGCTCTATGTGCTAGCCATTGCTGCACTTGGTGGCCTCTGCCTCATCCTGGCCTCCTCCCTCCTTTATGTGGCCTGTCTGCGAGAAGGCAGGCGAGGGCGCCGCCGGAAATACTCACTGGGTCGGGCTGGCCTAGCAGGGGGATCTGCTGTGCAGCTGCAGACAGTCTCAGGCCAGTGTCCTGGAGAGGAAGATGAGGGTGACGACGGGGAGGGGGGTGGGGGCCTGGATGGCAGCTGCCTCCAGATCATCCCTGGGGAGGGAGCCCCAGCCCCACCACCCCCACCGCCCCCCCCACCACCGGCTGAGCTGACCAATGGGCTGGTGGCACTGCCCAGCCGGCTGCGAAGGATGAATGGCAACAGCTACGTGCTCCTGAGGCAGAGCAACAATGGAGTACCGGCAGGGCCCTGCTCCTTCACGGAGGAACTCAGCCGCATCCTGGAGAAGAGGAAGCACACGCAACTCGTAGAGCAGCTAGATGAGAGCTCTGTCTGAGCCCAGCCTCCTCCAAGCCAGGCTGTGTACCCCAGGCTGGGCAGCTGCCCTCCTAACAGCCACCCTACCTTCACAGCCCCCACTCCTTGCCCTTCTCCCAACTTTTTAATGTCCCTGTAGGGCTGGCCAGAGTCAGGCCTAGCCAAAGCCCCCTCCTCAGTCTCCACAGACCCACATGTGAGCAGCCCAGGCCCATCGGTGCTCCTCAGAGGTAGGTGCTCCCTCAGGACCAGGTGCTCTGCAGACCCAGACCCAGTTCCTATCCCTTTAACCTGCACACTTGGGAGGAGAGGACTCCATCCTCCTAACACATTCATCTGCCCAAACCCTTTCTCTTTCTCCCAGGCAGGGCTCTGCAGGTCCAGATGGCCTCAATGTCATCACCCTCTGCATGGCCCTGTGTGCTGGATGGTCCTGAAGCCAGACAAGACCTCTGCCAGCCACTTGAGCCCTGCATACATTCACATGTGCACATGGAATAGTTTTTATCAGCTGGGCTGCAGTGTCCCCATTCCCGCCTTCTCCTTGTACATTCTTGGTTTCATCCCCTTTTCTGGACTTGTCACATCCCATTCTAGTCCTCTTCCCCAGTCCCAGCTCCATGTGGTGACCTCTTTGGCAAGAGCTTGGGAACAGGCCAGCCTGGGGAGGTAAGACTGCATTGTTCCCCTCTTCTCCTTTCCTGTGCAGCCCTTGTGAGTCAGCCTCCCCACTCCCCCTGGTCATTCTCAAGAGACAGACCTCCAGACCTGTCCCTTCCCCATGCACATGTGGTAAAACAAACTTGTATCTCGCACATGTGCTTACACTTCTCACATGCACCTTCTGAGCCGCCTCTTGCTGCCTCAGATCCACCTGTCGGGTTTGGTCCATGGACATTTCAGAGGGAGATCCCCCTCCTATTTAGCTGTCTTCACACACCCTTCCCTAGGATGGATGACCAACACTGCACTCAGTGAGCTAGCCTCCCTCTTGGGGACCAAGCATTTGCTTCCCCTAGTCCACAGCAGGGGAAGGGAGGAAAGATCTGATGTCTCAACTGGCACATGAAGCCCGTTCTTGGAACTATGCAAAGGGCAGAGGCTGGGAGTTTGAATGTTTGGCTCCCACCCCTGTCCTACCTCACCGGGGCACTTTCAGGTTCCAGGGGCCTCTGATATCTCTAGGCCCATATGGGACAATCAATCCTGAGTTCCCCCATACCCTTTGGGTGAGGATGACTTATTTTTGTAGCTGAGAACGTGGAATCCCACGGGTTTTTACTGCCCTTCACCCAACCTCTCCCACCTCCACCCCACAATGAATGTATTTATTGTGAGAATGGCTATACTTCTTTAGGAATGCCCCTACTCACCACCCAGGTGGGTGGAAGAGACATGTGACAGAGTGGGGAGCTGGACTCAGCTCCTCCCTGTGTTGGTTAATAAATACCCTCTTTCCCCATGGCTACGAGTACTCTGCTTGGTGTAGACTAGCCTACCCCTGATCACCAGGGGATAGGCTCTTGAGCCCATAGAAAAGGTGCTGCAATGTTTCTGCATCCAGGGTTGGTTCTGCTCCCCATAAAGCCACTTGCAGAGAAAATTCGGGTCATCAGCTTCTATCCTGGCTATCCTGGGCAGGCACAAAGGCCCTTTTACTAAGGCTCACGCCATCCATTGATCATGGTGATAGGGCATGACAAACAAGGAAAATGACAACAGTTCAAGAATTCATACAAGAGTTCTCAGATTTTTATTTATTGGCTCTCATTTCCTCACCATCCCTCCCTTTTAAAAACTAAGCCTAAAACATACTCCTTATTTATCAGCCCTCCTTTCCTGCTCTTCCTTAAGAGGCTTTTCAGCACCCCCCACCCACTGACGCAAGGGAAGACATGGATTCATTTCTGTACAAAGAGGGGTCTGCAGGAGGGGGGTTGTGCACCTGGGGCTTGTTACCGGGGACCTGGTCTGACAATCACTCCCTCCAGAGGTCAGGCCTAGATTAAGCACATGGCCTTTGATACTAACCACCCTGAAAGGTTGTTGTGTGTTCTGCTCCTGGTTTTCTAATAATGAAAAATAGGGCTTATGCTTAGAATATGCACATATTTTGAAATAAGACCTCAAGTGTGACCTTGAGTAAGTTTATTAACCTCAGTTTTCTAATCTGTACACAAACATTCACACAGATGTAAAGAGCATAGCCCTATGCCAGGCTTGCAGCAGAGAACAGCTAACTCTCTCTAGCTCAATGGTTGTAGCAACAAGATATCAAAGATTATTTAGAAGTCAGACTTGAGACTCCTTATTGTGTTTTGAGATCACTGTTACTAATTTGGACTTGAGAAAATAAAATAAAAACCTTGAAGGCTCTCTCAGCTCAGGTTTCAGTGATGCCACGGGGTAAGAATTAGGGGACTCACAAGGTTACTGCCCCTAGAAGTGGGCACTGAAAAGAAAAAGGCAGCTGTTCTTTAGCCCAAGCAAAACCTCTGGTGTCAACTTCCCCTTTGGTGGGGGTTCCATTTGTCTGCCTAAGCTTGGAATCTCAAAGAGGAGAAACCACCTTTACTGGAGTAAGAGTCCAAAGCCTGGGTTTGGAGTTGATGGGGCAACTCTTCACTGTGCTTGCACCTCGGCTGAGGCAAGATCCAGGACCTCTCGGGGGCGTAGCCCACCAAACGTGGTCGGTTTGTTGGTGAAGGGCTGCCACTGGCCCTGGATGCTAGGGCTGTCCGTGTGGAAGGGCTTTCGGATGCGGATCACCTCCAGGCCAGACTGGTCTGCCAACTTCTGCACTAGCGTCACGATCTCCTCGACCGACTTGCAGTGCATGCTCTCCTCGCGCACAGCCCCGTTAACTGGCAAAAGGAAGGTGGGGAGTGAGTAGGCCGGTTAGGTGTCAGATAAAGAGGCTAAGCGGGCTGAGACCCCATCCCGCCCTTCAGCTCTAGCCCGACCCCACTCACGGTATTCGGCCACTACTCTGGGCACGCAGCAGGGCCGCAGGTTCACGTACATTACGACCCCGGGGTTCCGTCGGGCGAAGTCGGTCACCTCCCGTTCGATGAACTCCCTGAGGAACCCGAGAAGGGTTAGCACTGTGACTCGTGACCTGGAGCGACCTCCGCCGGGAGTCGTTACTATTCCCCATCCCCGCCCGCCCACCTCCTTCCGCTCACCTAGCACCGCGGGAAGAGGGCCCGTCGCGGCTGAGGCTGAAGCTGAGACGCTGCAGCTGCTGCACATAGCGACCCAGCCCGTTGTGGAGGACACTGGTCAGGAAGCGGCTTGGAGTCCCGCGCCCGGTCATGGAAGCAGCTCTGAGGCGGCGAAGGCAAATGGCGAGGAGCGGTGGGCAGGACTAAACCTGGAGACTTCCGGTTCCGGGACATCCGCTCCCGGGGAGTTTTGTTTCCGAGGTCAAGGCGTGTGGTGCGTTCGAGTGACACATGTTGCGGGAGAGAAGGGCGAGACGACAGTGACGACGCGGGGCCAGGGTCCTGAGCTGCAGAGCAGCTAGTAGTAGAGCGGCGGGAAGGCACGGGGAGGCCAGCGAGGTGGGCATTCCTTTGGGCTCGGAGAGCGGCCGGGGTCGTGTAGTGGCGCTCTAGCCGTGCAGAGGTCCCAGCGAGGGAAGGAGCAGCATAGAGGGTCTCCAGTCGGGACCTAGAGCAGAAGGACTACAAAAAGGATGCAGATGGCTGTAGAGATGAGGACGACGAGGAGATTCTGTAGAGGGGCAGTAGAGGTGAGGAGATGATATATAGAAACCATTTCAGGGAGAAATTGTGTAGAGTTCTGTAGACCGTCGTAGAGGTGAGTTGGTGGTGGAGAGAAACTGTAAAAGGACCATCGATTAAGGGCGCCATTTTGAAGGGACATACACATGAAAGGGTGGTGCAAATGGGCATAGATGTGAGGTAGCAGTGTAGAGGGGATAAAGAAGATCCAGGGGATGTTTATGAGGAAGATGTTTGAGGAGAGAGAGAAGCCCCCTAGAGTGAGCTCTGTAGAATACTGTGTGGAGCATCCCTGGGGTCTGGCCTAGTGAAGACACCCAAACCAGGCACCTAAGTTATTTCAAGTAGTGACTTCCTACATTTGGCTAGGAATGTGGGTTCTTCTCCGAGGTGGGTACCGCCTCCGCATCTTGCTGCCCCTCCGTGGGGTGTGGATGGGTCAGAGAGGACTACCCCGAAACTTGGTCCCAGGCCCTCCTCGCAGACGGTACAGAAAGGAAGCTCTCCCAGCCTTGGAGGTACCAGTATTGCCTGTAACTACAACTGAAATCCGCCAGTATTTGCGGGGTCATGGGATCCCCTTCCAAGATGGCCACAGCTGCCTGCGGGCACCAAGCCCTTTTGTGGAGTCTTCACAGCTCAAGGACCAGACTGATGTTGCCAATTCCTTCAGCCTTTTCATTGACAAGACCACAGGCCGCTTTCTTTGCATGACCAGCCTAGCAGAGGGGAGCTGGGAAGACTTCCAGGCCAGTGTGGAGGGGCAAGGGGATGGGACCAGAGAGGGGGTCCTGCTTAGTAAGGCCCCAGAAGCTGAGGACATTGAGGAGGTCCAGAGGATCTGGGACCGAGCTGTACCTCTCTGGGAGCTGCCTGACCCAGAGGAGGTACAACTGGCTCGTACAATGTTTGGCCTTAACAAGGTTACAGATGATACACTCAGGCGTTTCAGCGTGCGGTATCTGCGGTCTGCTTGCAGCCTTGTCTTCCCTTGGTTCTCCCCTGGAAGCTTGAGATTACGAGGCCTGAAGCTATTAGGGGCTGAACACCAGGGAAATGGAGTACACTATGTGGAGACCACCATTCCCCGGCCTGGTGCCTACCACAATCTGTTCGGATTACCACTGATCAGTCGTCGAGATGTTGAGGTGGTATTGACCAGTCGTGAGCTTGACAGCCTGGCCTTGAACCAGTCCATGGGGCTGCCCACCCTTGCCCTACCCCGAGGAACATCTTGCCTGCCCCCTGCCTTACTCCCTTACCTTGAACAGTTCCGACGTATTGTGTTCTGGTTGGGGGATGACCTTCGGTCCTGGGAAGCTGCCAAATTGTTTGCTCGAAAACTGAACCCCAAGCGATGCTCCTTGGTCCGGCCTGGGGACCAGCAGCCCTGTCCCCTGGAGGCACTTAACCAGGGCTTAAATCTTTCTCGTATTCTTCGTTCTGCCCTGCCTGCCTGGCACAAGTCCATCGTGTCTTTCCGGCAGCTTCGGGAGGAGGTGCTAGGAGAACTGTCAAATGTGGAGCAGGTAGCTGGTGTCCGCTGGAGCCGCTTTCCAGATCTCAGTCGTCTCTTGAAGGGGCATCGGAAGGGCGAGCTGACAGTCTTCACAGGTAACCCTTTGGGAAATCACTGGGGTAAAGGGACAGAGGATCAGGTAACAAAGGCATGTGGGTTTGGGCCACAAAAATGTTGAAAAGATTTCCCCTGCCAACTTTGAAGCCCTGACCTGTGTCTTGGTTTCAAGGGTGGGACTTCCTCCTCACCCAGGTTCCTGTTCAACCCCCCTGCAGGGCCAACAGGCAGTGGAAAGACGACATTCATCAGCGAGTATGCCTTGGATTTGTGTTCCCAGGGGGTGAACACACTATGGGGTAGCTTTGAGATCAGCAACGTGAGACTAGCCCGGGTCATGCTGACACAGTTTGCTATGGGGAGGCTGGAAGAGCAACTGGACAAATATGATGAGTGGGCCGACCGCTTTGAAGACCTGCCCCTCTATTTCATGACTTTCCATGGGCAGCAGAGCATCAAGTAAGATCCCCGCTCCCCACCCACATTCCAGCCACTTTGCTTTCCCAGACAGATCCCAGCACTCAGGAATTTTGGTTGCTTTTCCAGCTCCAATGGGAACTTCTTCTAGGTCTCCTTAGACAGGTTTGGGAGGTCAGAATAGGTGACCATGAGAGTTTTCAGTATGCTAGCTCTTCTGCCTGGGGTGCTTTGGAGATAGCTTGTGATTGACTCTTGAATTCATTGCCCTTTCCTCTTCCCAGGACTGTAATAGACACAATGCAACATGCAGTCTATGTCTATGACATTTGTCACGTGGTTATCGACAATCTGCAGTTCATGATGGGTCAGGAGCAGCTGTCCACAGACAGGTGACATCCTCCTCTTGTCTAGCTTGAACCCAATTGAACTCGCATGTCTTCTCAGGCAGCTGGCTTCTGGGCACACACACTGTACTCTCCTATTTTCTGGGATGCGTACAGATACATACCACCCCACACGTATTATATGGAGGTATGGGGTATGGCAACAGAAAGTATGGACAGGGACTTGACTGCGAGTCTTGGGTAGAGGGAGGTGGAATGGGTTGTGTTGGTTTGTGAGAGGTATGAATGAATCAATAATATGAACATGTTCTTGTCCTCTTGTGTCTGATAACCTCTTTGCATTGTTGAGACAGGATAGCAGCTCAAGACTACATTGTTGGGGCCTTTCGGAAGTTTGCAACAGATAGTAGCTGCCATGTGACACTCGTCATTCACCCCCGGAAAGAGGATGATGACAAAGAACTGCAGACAGCATCCATTTTTGGCTCAGCCAAAGTGAGTGGTCTTTAGAGGAGCTCAAGCTTTGGAGAGTACGGGGGCAGCTATCATTCAGCCTAAAATCATGTTGAGAAAGGTTTGAGGTGGGATACAGTAATCCTCATTTTCTTTTTTGAGACAGAGTCTCACTCTGTTGCTCAGGCTAGAGTGCCATGGCTTTAGCTTAGCTGACAGCAACCTCAAATTTCTAGGTTCAAGCAATCCTCCTGCTTCAGCCTCCCAAGTAGCTGGGACTACAAGCATGCACCACCATGCCCAGATAATTTTTTCTATATATTTTTAGTTACCCAGCTAATTTCTTTCTATTTTTAATGGAGACGGGGTCTCACTCTTGCTCAGGCAGGTCTCGAACTCCTGACCTTGAGCTGTCCTCCCACTTTGGACTCCCAAAGTGCTAGGATTACAGGTGTGAGCCACCACACCCAGCCAATAATCCTAATTTTTAACACTCCTTGACTATCAATCTGGAGCAGGCTGGAGGCAGTGCCTCTGGGCCTTCACGTGAGGAATATATGTGTGCTAGGAATACTCAGTTTCATAATAGTTGGTCCTTTGCCCTCCTTGCCCTTCAGGAGCTCACAACCTCTAGGTGGGGACACAATGAGATAGTGATTACAACTCAGTGTTAGAAGAGCTAGGATAGACAGCACAAGTATTTGGGGAACACAGAGAAAAGATACAAGTCAGCTGGGACATCTGGGGAGACTTCCCAGAGGAGGTATCAACGAAATGTTGAGTTGAGGGCTGGTAAGGGCTGGGCATGGTGGCTCATGCCTATAATCCTAGCACTCTGGGAGGCTGAGGCGGGCGGATTGCTCGAGGTCAGGAGTTCGAAACCAGCCTGAGCAAGAGCGAGACCCTGTCTCTACTATAAATAGAAAGAAATTAATTGGCCAACTAATATATATGGAAAAAATTAGCCTAGCTGGGCATAGTGGTGCATGCCTGTAGTCCCAGCTACTCAGGAGGCTGAGGTAGTAGGATTGCTTGAGCCCAGGAGTTTGAGGTTGTGAGCTAGGCTGACGCCATGGTACCCTAGCCTGGGCAACAGAGCAAGACTCTGTCTCAAAAACAAACAAACAAAGTTGAGTTGAAGTTGGGCAGACAATAGTATTAGATAATCAAATAAATGGGAGGGCCTTCTGATACCAGGACCAGCCCCATTCTGGAGCTCCTAGTGGTACACTGAGTGCCTATTACATGCCTAGCCTGGGCTGGGCACAGGAATTCAAGACAAGGAGCACGAACTACATTTGTTCCAGTAGCCATACTAGAGTTGGGAAAGAATTTCATTCTGTTTATAGTAGAAACGGGGTCTCACTCTTGCTCAGGCTGGTTTCCAACTCCTGACCTTGAGCAATCTGCCCGCCTCGGCCTCCCAGAGAGCTAGGATTACAGGCATGAGCCACCTTGCCAACTCCTAGTTCTTTAGGCCCCAGCTCACACGCCCTCTGCTCAGAGACACCGTTCTTAACTACTTATCTCAACTACCCTGCAAGCACTTTATCACATTACTGTTTTCTTTCTAGCATTTTGCACTAACTAGAGTTGGGAAAGAATTATGCAGAAATAAAAAAACAGTGGTGCTTGCTTTATGTAAGGAGATCAAGAATGGTCTCTTGGCTGCAGGGTGGCTCACGCCTGTAATCCTAGCACTCTGGGAGGCCAAGGCAGATGGGTTGTTTGAGCTCAGGAGTGCGAGACCCTGTCTCTACTAAAAAATAAAAAACATTAGCTGGGCATGGTGGCACATGCCTATAGTCCCAGATACTTGGGAGGCTGAGGCAGGAGGATCGCTTGAGCCCAGAAGTTTGAGGTTACTGTGAGCTAAGCTGACGCCCCGGCACTCTAACCTGGCCAAGAGAATGAGACTCTGTCTCAAAAAAAAAAAAAAGAATGGTCTCTCGGATACAGTGTGACATTTGGATTGAGACCTGAATGAAGAGAAGCTGAGGTTGAGTGGGTGGCCAGCTGTGAAGGAGAAGGAGAGGGAACAGCACGTGCAAAATCTAGGATAGCAGCAAGCTTGTTGTCAGGGCACTAAAAGATGTGAGTGGCCCCAGCATTGCGGTCAGTAGTTCAAAGACCTTTCCCCATTTTTATCACTTCTCCCTGCACCCTCAACCTTCCTTTCTGCTTCACTCATATGTCTAACTCTTGCCTCCTTCTGCCCTCTTTCCCCTAGGCAAGCCAGGAGGCAGACAACATTCTAATCCTGCAGGACAGGAAACTGGTAACTGGGCCAGGGAAACGGTATTTGCAGGTGTCCAAAAACCGCTTTGATGGAGATATAGGTGTCTTCCCACTTGAGTTCAACAAGAATTCCCTCACCTTCTCCATCCCACCAAAGAGCAAGTCGCGGCTCAAGAAAATCAAGGATGACAATGGACTAGTGGCTAAAAAGCCATCTTCTGGCAAAAAGGGAGCTGCACCCAAGAACTCTGAGACTTGCTCAGACTAGGCCCCCAATCCCTACCAGCCAGATACCTCCAAACCTTCAAGGTGAAGGCTGTCACCAGCTGGCTGCTGAAATGAGCCTGATAGGACAGGCTGGAGCATAGACTCTCTGGGCCCTCTGCTAGGGCTCTTCTCTCCTGTGGTCCTGAGCTGTGGGCCCTTTTCAGTCTGAGGGAGCCTAATTCAATTTAGCAGATATTTGGGAACCTACTGTGCGCCAGGTTTTGTTCAAGGTCCCGTGTATACAGCACTGAAAAGATACGTAAGATCTCTGCTTCCACAGAACCTGCATTCTGGTGGAAGAGACAAGCAAGCAATGAACAAATAAAACATAGTTTTAGTTAGTGAAAAATGCTAGAAAGAAAACAGTAATGTGATAAAGTGCTTGCAGGGTAGTTGAGATAAGTAGTTAAGAACGGTGTCTCTGAGCAGAGGGTGTGTGAGCTGGGGCCTAAAGAACTAGGAGTTTGGCAAGGTGGCTCACGCCTGTAATCCTAGCTCTCTGGGAGGCCAAGGCGGGCAGATTGCTCAAGGTCAGGAGTTGGAAACCAGCCTGAGCAAGAGTGAGACCCCGTTTCTACTATAAACAGAAAGAAATTAATTGGCCAACTAATATATATAGAAAAAATGAGCTGGGCATGGTGGCGCATGCCTGTAGTCCCAGCTACTCGGGAGGCTGAGGTAGCAGGGTTGCTTGAGCCCAGGAGATTGAGGTTGCTGTGAGCTAGGCTGACGCCATGGCACTTTAGCCTGGGCAACAAAGCAAGACTGTGTCTCAAAAAAAAAAAAAAAAAAAAAAAAAGAACCAGGAGTGAGCCAGGTGACCATCTGGAGAAAGAGGGATCCAGGCAGAGAGAATAGTAAATAGAGCTCTGAGGTAGGAATGAGCAAGTCAAACTCAAGGCCATGAGGTCAGACCCCCTAAACTTGGAGGAAAGTAGGGGACTTATTGCCAAAACCCCAGCCATGCTTTCAGAGCCAAAAGGTGACGTGGTGGGTTCTAAGGCCTTCTGCTCCCTGCATTGTAGAGCCTGGCATGAGGTAGCACTTGCTTGGATCCTAGGTGCTTAGCCCTATAATCTCTGGGCCTCAAAGGTAGAAGCTACCTCCTTCTGGATTGCTTGGCCCTAAGAGCCATAGAGAAAGCTGTGAGCCCAGAGTGCCTGCCACCTGGACACTGATTTTACTGTATGCTGCATCAGACAGACAGCTCGAGTTAGGACTTTTTGTATAGCCTTTTCCAGTTTTACTGAAAAAAATTTTTCCATTGCCTTTGTTTGTGTGCTTTTTCCTATTTGTCCACCAGGTGTCTCCTCAGTCTGTAACTGGGTTTTCCTCTCTGACTTGGAGTGGATGAGTCCCCTCCCAGACATCTAGCCTCTCAGCTATGGGCTTCCAAGGAAGCAGGGACATTAAAGGGCCTGCATACCCCCATCTCCCCCATACAGCTCTTCATGGCCTAGGGGAGACAAGATGGTGTGTCTTCATCCCTGACTTCCCTGAGGATCTCCATGTGATTCCTGGTAGAGGTATAGGTCACTGGGCCACATGCCCAAACCCTGCCTGACCAGCTGTCTGTCTGTGATGTGAGCCACTCCCCTCTCCTTGTGGACTCAGACTCCCGTGTATTCTTATCTCAACCCTCTTACCATTTCCCTCCTTCTGTACCTTCTCCATGTTTCTCTTACACAAATGTGTGTCAGAACCCCTGGGGTTTGTTAAAAATGCAGAACCCAGGCCCTATTCCACTCCCCTTCTCCCCTCCATCCTATCACACATAAACATTTCTAATTCTGGAGGTGTAAGGAGGGGTACAATAATCCTCATTTTTAACAGGCCTTGCAGGTGACTAATATAGGTGATTCAGAGACCCTGTTAGAAATATTCCTAAATGATGAATACTTTCTCATCTCTCGTCCTCTGATATCCTAAAGTCCCAGTTTCCCTTTGGATTTGCCTGAAAGAGTAGGGAAAATGCAAGGTGCTCTGAGGGGACTGGGAAGAAGCCTTTTGTAAGGGTTGGGGGAAGGTTTCTTATTCCCTAGAATCAGGGCTGCCTTGTCAAAGTCTTCCTGTCAACCTAACGGGTTGGGACCCTTTAGAAGGGTCTTTGGTCTCTGGTCTATAGTGTGTGAAAACTGTGGCCACAAACATCTGAAACAGACCCCAGAGCAGAGCTGCCGCAAAGCTGTTCTCTGTGCAGAAGAACCTGGGGGTGGGGATAGCTCCTCCAGGGCCTCCCTTCTTGGGGGTCTCTCCCAGACTGGCTGGAGCCAGGCCTCCCTAATCCTGCAGTAATCATTCCCAGCCGTTGGCTGATCTAGGCCTCATCCAGGGTCTGTAGCATTGAACGTCAGCCATGCCTTCCAGATGCACACCACCAGATCACTACCTATAAGGATGCAGTTTCCACATTCTGGTCTCCCTAGAATGCTTGATGTGTTCTCAGGAAATCCTTTAGGGGTTCCCAGTATGGGACCTTTGTGAGGTCTCTGTGAATTGGGGATAGAGGAATAGACATAGACTTGCCTGTTTGTCTTGTTCCACTCTCCTAGTAGACACCCCCACACAGCACAAACCAGAATGATGAGGGGGAGAGGAAGGTAATACCCCTGACCCCACCCCTTGCACAAACATTCCACTCCATACCTGCCTTAAACTCCCAATCTCAAGATCTGGCCCAAAGTATGTTCAGGAGTCCCTGTGGAGAAAGTGGAGGATCCCTAGGACCTGTGTAAATGATTGGGACAGGCCTGGTAATCTGCCTATGTCCGACTGGCTGTAAAGAATCTCCCTAAGAAAGGGCCTGGCTAAGCTGGGTGCAGGTGGATCCGCAGCCCTGTCCTCAGATTGACAGTGTCTGCATGTCGTACTTGGCTGCGAGGGGGCAGCTTTGGTCTTCCAGCAGCTTTCTGTCGACTGTGGATGGGTTTGAGAAGAAACAGCTCACCGAGATCTCCTGCAGCCCAAGTACTCAGGCTGCAGATATGGCCCAGATACCTGTAGACCAGCGCCTTTCCACAGGCTGTTCTGAGTGCCAGGGAGGGAGGGAGCCCTTGATGCCTCTGCAACACGGGCCAACTTCCTGTTTGTGCCTGTGGGTGGGACTTTATGAGTTTAAGGGAAGCCTAGCCATGCCATGTGGGGGGCCAAACCTGGCAGACCTACTCACCTGTGCCAACACCTACTCCAGGGAAGGGGCGGTGCTGGTTCTGCTTGGGCAGCCCCCAGCCGAGGTGTGTGTATGGTGGTGGTAGGAGCTGTTTTGGTGAAACCCGACCCTTCGGTCTCTACTACCCAGGGGTTTTCCTTGTGTTTGGAGTGGATTTAGAGTTAGCCCGGTTGGGCTCCCTACCTAGCAGGGGAGGGTGGCAGAGTCAAGCCCTATAGCCAAGTAGCTTAGCTGTCGGACACGTGCTGAGCACCCCTTCCCCGGGTCGAAAGCCAAGCCCAGTAAACTATGAAGTCAGAAGCCAGAGGTTCAGCGTTGGGCCACCGTTGAGCTACTGTTGGGCTGGGTACTGGGTCGGCTGTTGAGGGGGTGCTGGGCAGACCACTCCCCTCGCTGGGTAGGGGGCGCGGCTTCAGCTGCCCCGCCCCGCTCCACCAGGTCCGGCCTGGCGGGCACCCGGAGTCGGGAGTCGGGAGCCCGGAGCCCAGAGCGGGCTGGGGAGCCCGCATTCTCGAGGCGAGGAGGTGGGCGCGCTGGAGCAGGAGCCGGTCCGGAGCTGGAGCGGAGGCGCAGGTGGCACTGGGTGAGTGGTGGGGCGGCGGAGGTGTAGGAACTCCTGCCTCCTACACATCCCCGCTACGGAGCGAACTTTCCGTATCTGGGAAAGCTAGGGGTTGAGGTGAGGAGGGTTGGGGACGCAGGAGAAGAGCCTGAACAGGGAAGCGACACAGAAACTCACATCGACAGTCTCTTACACACGCGTGCACGGACCCACGCACACACTTGGAACACACGTGCACTCGGGAAGGACGCGTCCAGTGGCTTACCTTACACTCCCAGGGGCAGCGCCAAGCGGCGCAGGACCCTAGCGGGCGGGGCACTCTGCTCTGGCGTTGGCGGAGGTGGAGGAGAGGGGCAGCCCCGTGACCGCCGACGGGGACGGGCCGGGTGGGACGCATCCGGAGGTTCCTGCTTCCCGGCCGCCCACAGGTGAAAACTAAGACGTAAACAGGCGCCTGGCGCGTGATCGCTCTGCAGACTAGTGGACACTACTCCCCCAACCCCACCACACGGCGAGGACCCTCTCCACAGTTCGGGAGAGTTTGCTTGGTCCCATCCTGGACTATATTCCATCCTCCGCCTGGAGCGGTGGTAGCCCTCTCCCAGAAACGGGAGCGCAACGCCCCCTGGAGCC
The DNA here is from genome assembly GCF_040939455.1 of Microcebus murinus. Taxonomy (NCBI): domain Eukaryota; kingdom Metazoa; phylum Chordata; class Mammalia; order Primates; family Cheirogaleidae; genus Microcebus; species Microcebus murinus. Next base: position 25,417,092 of record NC_134117.1, on the reverse strand, counting down.
GGGGTGGCGCAGGAAGAAGGAAGACTGCTGGGCCGGGGTGGAGTGACTTGGGCTCCTCGCTTTCCTTCTCTCAAGCACATTCCTGGTGTCTGCATCCCTGAAGGTATGGGAGAGGCCCTTGATGGCCCTGGACAGCTGCCCCCACCCCTTACTCCCAGCCCAGGGAGCAGCTGCCTGAGCGCCTGTGGTCCCCTTCCTACTACCACCTCCACCCCTTGCAGGAGTGGGAGACCCCCCTCCCCCAAGAGAATGCATGAGTGTAAACACCCCAATACCAGAGAGAGCCTACCTACCTCTAGTAGCAAGGAGGACGAACCCCCCTCCCCCCAGGGAATGAGGGAGTGGGCAGCAGCCCTATGCCTCCCTCCCCGCCCCCTCCCCCTCCCCTCCCCACCCCTGCACACACGCTGAGCCCAGCTGCTGCCTGAGCTGGGCAGGCTGCCAGAAGGGGGAGGCGGCTCTTGGTGCCCCAGGAGGCAGGGATCAGGGCAAGGCCAGAGGAGGAGGTCTCTACCGGGCAGAGGGGCTCAATCTGTTCTTGTGAAGCTGAAGGTCTGGGGTGAGCCTGAGGGTGGCTGGGCTGTGTTTCCCTTTCCAGGGAAAAAGAAAGAAAAACAACCCTTTCCATAGAGCTAAAAATAGAACTGAGAGCCGGCCAGGGCTGTGGCCTGGAAGGGGGGGATGCTCCTTCCTGGGGCCAAGGCAAGCTCTGGCAGGCCTTGGCTGAGAGTGGGGGCGTTAGGTGGAGAGAGGCTGTCCTTGCCCAGGGGCACGGGCATCAGCTGACCTTACCAGGCCACAGAGACCCCTGGGGGAAAGGCTGAGTGGTAAAATGTTTGTGAAACACGATGTGGATGTGTAAGAAGTTGTCTGAGTGACTAAGACGGTCAATGTGTGAAAGATGGTCAGGATACAAAGTCAGTGTGTTTAAGACTGTGGCTGGGTGTGGAGGACTGCGAATTGAGAAAGACTATACACAACAGGCGTGTGACAAGGAGTGTGTCTTTGTGTGAGTTGGACTGGAAGATTATGGAAAGAAGAAACATGGACCCACGTGATGAGACTGGGCTGCGCGGCGAGACTGAATGTGGGAAAGGTAGTGTGGGTGTTAAGATTGTGTTGTTTGTGAGAGGTGAGAGTATCTGTGACCCTGAGAAAGTACAATGTCTGCAGTAAGATTGGTGTAGATTTGGATCGTAGGTCTGGACTGGCTCACCCCAGTGATTGTTGGGGAGCTAGGGGCCGCCCCTCTCCGAGAAATGACCTCTCTCTTAGCAAATGACTCCGAGGGAAGGTTGGGGATCACAGGGCCGACGCAGGGCCAGGCCTGGGCTCACCCGGGAGAGCGCACAGTGCTGGGGAGTCCGAGCGGGCCCCGGTGGTGGGGGCGACTGAGTGTGTTTTCCGAGCCGGCCGCCAGGTGGCGCCGCCTCCACAAATCCTAGTGTGCCGCCTCCGACCCGCTGGGGGTGGGGCAGGCTCCGGCAGAGCCTCGGCCCCCGACTTGTGCTGGGGCGCAGGGCCCGGGCAGCCGGGGAGTAGGGGGCAGCTGACCCCCGGACTCCCCCTCGACTCTGAAGCTCGAGAGTGTGTCTGGGGGAAGGCCTCGACTAGAGAAAAGGAGGGGGAGAGGCGGCCGCCACTGCGCCTTGGCCCTTTGTGCTCAAACAATGACCAGCTGCCGCTGGCCCCAGGGCCCCGACTGGGGGTAGAGGGTGACCTGCTGCCGCCGCGTCCCGAGCCGACCGAGCCCCCAGACACAGTCACTGGGCATCGGAGGAACCCTGACTGCCGCCGTGCAGCCCCTGCGTGTGCCCCGGCGGACACGCGTGACGTGGGGTCTTGCGCGCGTCCGCGCCCCAGGGGCGGGGACGCCCCTCGGATCCTCCCCGGCGCGGCGCCGCCCACTCGGGCCGGGCGGGGGCTGGCCCGGGCCGGGGGCGCCGCGGAGGCGGGGCGGGGCCGGCAGGGCGCTCGGAGTGGCCGCGCGCGGGCTGGAGCCGGGCGGCGCGCCTGTGGAGCGCTCGGGGGCGGCCCGGGGCTGAGCATGGAGCAGCGCGGCGGAGGTGAGGGGGGGCCAGGGCTGGGAGGCGGCCTGGGGCGCCCCCAACTTCTGCACGGTGGACTCCAGCGGGGAGGCCGCATTCCACAGCTGCCCCCACTTTCTGGAGGGTGGGTTGGACTCTGGGGGGGGGGTCCTGCCCTCCTGTCGCGGAGTGGGAACTCGAGACCCCAGACTTGATCCCGCCTGGCTGCTCCTTGGAGTTCGGGTCCGAGGAGACTTTCCCCAACTCCTCAGACCCCTGTCTAGCCTGGGCTGAGCCCCAGCCCTCAGCTCTCCCAGCCCACTAAAAGGGAGGGCCGGAGTGATTACTCAGGGAGTTCTGGGGGGCTTGAGGGGATCCCTTTTCCCACAGCCACAAACGCATTTCTCAAAATGGAGCCTCCACTTGCCCCTCCTCTCTCAGCTCCAGGAGCGGGAGCCGGCTGGTTGGGCCTGGCCTTCCAGACGCCTGGCTCTGGCTCCCAGGGTGTCTGGCTCTCAGGGCCCGGCTTTTTGTCACTCTGGAATTAGGGCCCCTTGGCTTGGTGGGCTTCGGGGGCCCTAGCTCACTGGGTCTGCCTGCCTGTCTCCTTGTCTTCCCCACCCTCTAGGCCTCTCTGAGTCTTTGTCTCTTGTCTTTTGGGTCCCTGTCTTTCTCTGAGTCTGTCTGTCTCCTCCCTTTAGTTTTCACTCTCTGTGCTCACTGAAGTGGGGAAATGCAGATGGAGGGATCTGCCCAGTTGCCCCTTAAGAAGCCCCTTCCCCACTGTTCTCTCCATGCCCTGGAGTGGCCCTGGAGAGGGGATCAGAGAGGGCTCTCTATCTGCTTTGCTCTGCTTAGGCTGGGATTTGTGGGTGGTCTCAGCTCCCAGCCCTGCAGCAGGCCTCACCACTCACCCCTACCCCCAGCTCCCAGCAACTCCTGCCTCAGTCTGGACACCTTCCTGGTGCTGAGTGGCTTTCTACTTGGGAGGGGAGGAGTGGGGTGGACTTAATGGAGCACAAACAAGAATGAAGGGGAACAGATCAGGCAAAGGAATCAGATGATGTGTGTCTCACCTCTCCCCACACGCCGAAGAGTGAGGAAAAACAGGCTCCCACTCGCCTGTTGGCCTGTACACCCCCCACGTTCCCACCCACTCTCACATGCGTGCAGACTCCTCTGTACACACTTGCACACATTCACCTTCCTGGTCACACACTCATTGAAAGTACACACATAAACTCATGTTGACATGAATGTACTGATGCATCTATCCAAACATATTTTCTCATGTTCACATTCATACACCACATGTTACATGTACATGCATTTGTAACTATCACATATTTTCTAACCATCCGTTACCCATATTCTTTTGTAAGATATACACATATGAATTCACACATGAGTTCATGTATCTATGAATGTACTGATACATCTGTCCTAACATACATACACTCATTCACATTTATGATGTTTTCCAACATTTTAGTATACACTCGGTATTCATTTTCATGCTTCTGTGCATTTAGTCACGCGCAATAAGTACATGCACACACTCCTACTCCCCTGAAATTCTCTGTCCACTTCTTGGCCCCTACTCTGCTTGATGACTTCAGCAGATGCCTAAGTCCTGGTCATCAGTGGCCTCGGGACTGGGGAGGGAGTTCCGGGTGGAGGCTTGCTGTCCCCTTCCGGGAAGGAGCAGGGCCTGGAGAGTGGAGCCCTCTTGCCTGGGCTCCGGGTAAGTGAGGTCTTGGAGCAGCTGCTGGAGTTGGGGCTTCCACCTTCATCTCTTCAGGGTTACTTTGGGGACATCTAAAGCTAAAAGGTGTCATAGAGGTTGGCAGTGGGGCAGGGCCTATGTAGGCTCATTTAGGCCTGACTGATTGGATGTGGAAAGGCTAGGAGTTGTCATGGAAACAAGCATGCGCCCACTTCCCCCTCTGGGAAGCAGGAGACCCCAGAGGGCACCTGTGGACTCCTAAGAGCTGTGGGTTTCTTGTTTGGCCAGATCTACCCTTGCCGCCTCTCTGTCTGGGAGAAACTGAGGCCCAGCAGGGGGAGGCAGGGCACTGCCTAGCCTTAGCTCTTTGTTCCCTAATTACCATCTGAGTTACTGATTGCATCCCTGAGGTTGCCTCTGTCCAAACTGCCCTATAATGAGGCCACCTGTCCCAGAGGACCAGGGACCTGTGCCAGGAGCTGGTAGAGAGGGCTCCCTCACTAACCTGAGTTCTGTCCTCTGTGGACTAGGCTTGGGCCTGGGCCTCTGCTGCCAAGAGGCCCTGCATAACCCCCCCAGCCCTCCCACTGCTATCATTTCTGCTCAGTGGGCTCAGTCCTCAGTCCTGTTCAGACCAGAGTTGGGCAGTGGTCTGGGGCCCAGAGAGAACTGAAGTTCATGCCAGTGCTTGGAGGGGAAGTCTTGAGCAGGATCAAGGCTTGTTACTGATGGCAGGAGGTATTTGGCCTGGATCAAGGGGTCAAGACAGGGACTCAGGCTGGGCTTGGTGGCTCACGCCTGTAATCCTAACACTTTGGGAGGCCAAGGTGGGCAGATCGCTCAAGGTCAATAGTTCGAAACCATCCTGAACAAGAGCGAGACCCTGTCTCTACTAAAATTAGAAAGAAATTAATTAGCCAACTAAAAAAATATATAGAAAAAATTAGCCGGGCATGGTGGCGCATGCCTGTAGTCCCAGCTACTTGGAAGGCTAAGGAAGAAGGATCGCTTGAGACCAGGAGTTTGAGGTTGCTGTGAGCTAGGCTGACACTACAGCACTCTAGCTCAGGCAACAGAGTGAAACTCTGTCTCAAAAAAATAAAAAAATAAATAAAAGACAAGGACTCAGGCAGGGCCTTATATAGGAAGGGGGCTCAAAGTGGAGGGACTTTGACACCACTGCCCTGCTCACAGGTTGCCTTGGAGGCCCCTGGCCAGGCCTGAGCTTCTGCTGCCATGGCCATTGTGCAGACTCTTCCAGTGCCACTGGAACCCACTCCTGAAGCTACCACTGCCCCGAAAGCTCCAGCCATGGGCAGCGTGAGCAGCCTCATCTCAGGCCGGCCCTGCCCTGGGGGGCCAGCTCCTTCCCGCCACCAAGGCCCGCCTGGGCCCACCTTCTTCCGCCAGCAGGATGGGCTGCTTCGGGGTGGCTATGAGGCACAAGAGCCACTGTGCCCAGCTGTGCCCCCCAGGAAGACTGTCCCAGGCACCACCTTCACCTACATCAATGAGGACTTCCGGACAGAGTCACCTCCCAGCCCAAGCAGTGATGTTGAAGATGCCCGAGAGCAACGGGCATGCAATGCCCACCTTCGTGGCCCCCCACCAAAGCTCATCCCTGTCTCTGGAAAGCTGGAGAAGGTGAGGACCGGCTCTTCCTTAGGGAACTGGGTAGAATCAAGACCCCTCTTGAGAAGCTGGAATTTGGAAGCTTGTATAGAGAAAGGAGTGTGGGCTCCAGATTCACCAGACCTGGAATCTAATCCCAGCTCTGCCTCATTCTGGCTCTGTGACCTCAAGGAGTTCACTTAACCTGTCTGAGCCTCAGTTCCTGTATCTGTGAAATGGAAGTAATAGGTCAGCCCTCATAGGATTGTTGTGAGAATTAAATAATGCTTAGCATAGTGCCTGGCACCTACCATGCACTCACTAAATGCTAGTTGCTTAAATTATTGTCATTCTGCAGTAGCTATGCATTTGACTTTGGGTAAGGCTTTTAACCTGGCTAAACTTCGATTTTCTCATCTGAAATATGGAGACAGCGATAATACTTTGCTCTTATGGCTGTTGTAGCAATTAGAGATAAACCTTTCAAAGCACTTGACATAAAGCTGACACTCAAGGAGGCTCTCTGCTGGTGGTCACAATTGTTATTAATATGTGGGTATTGGGGACCCCAGATGGGAGGGCAGGGAGTATCATAGGCCTTTGCAAAATCGGGCAGCTCACTCCCAGTGTCACATGGCACTTCATTTCAGAACATGGAGAAAATCCTGATCCGCCCAACAGCCTTCAAGCCGGTGCTGCCCAAACCTCGAGGGGCACCATCCCTACCTAGCTTCCTGGGTCCTCGGGCCACCGGGCTATCTGGGAGCCAGGGCAGCCTAACACAGCTGTTTGGGGGCCCTGCCTCTTCCACCTCTTCCTCCTCTTCTTCCTCGGCTGCTGACAAACCCCTGGCATTGAGTGGCTGGGCCAGTGGCTGCCCATCAGGAACACTGTCCGACTCTGGCCGAAACTCACTGTCCAGCCTACCTACCTACAGTACTGGGGGTGCTGAGCCAGCCACCAACTCCCCAGGTGGGCATCTGCCCTCCCACGGCCCTGGGCGGGGGGCACAGCTGGGGCCAGTCCGAGGGGCCCCTACTGGGCCCTCCCACTCGGACAGTGGCCGATCTTCCTCCAGCAAGAGCACGGGCTCACTGGGGGGCCGCGTGGCTGGGGGGCTCTTGGGCAGTGGTCCTCGGGCATCCCCTGACAGCAGCTCCTATGGGGAGCGCTCCCCACCACCCCCACCCCCTCCACCCCCTTCGGACGAGGCCCTGCTGCACTGTGTCCTGGAAGGAAAGCTCCGTGACCGGGAGGCAGAGCTTCAGCACCTGCGGGACAATCTGGACGAGAGTGAGGCGAGCATATGCCAGGTGTGGTCAGTGGTGATAATGGGGAATGGTGTGGCAGAATGTCCCAAGGCCCTGGGAATGCAAGGGGCATTTCTGTTTTGGGGGAGGGGGTTGGGCAGTTACAGTTGGCTACCTATAGAGTGGGAAGGAGCCCGAGTGCATGCTTCACACCCGGCACTGCCAGCTGCTGTCTTGTGGACTTGAGCAAGTTGCTTAACCTTGCTCAGCCTTAGTTTCTTCATCTGTAAATGGGGGTACTTCTGGCTCCATAGGGTTATTGAGGATTCAATAAGGCAAAGGGTATAAAGTGCCTAGAAAACTGCCTGGCCTCTAGGCGGTGCTATGTAAGTGCTTGCTATTATTATTGCTGTTGTTTCTGTTGTTGTAAAAGTTGTTGTTGTCACAATTATCGTTTAATGGCATCCGCCCTCCCTGGGCCCAGAGTGGGCCACCAGGGCAGTCAAGGAGTGGGGTTGGGGTAGCTACCCAGGACCCAGGTCTGCCTTGTCACCCACAGGCATACGAGGAGCGGCAGCGGCACTGGCAGCGAGAGCGTGAGGCCCTGCGAGAAGACTGTGCGGCCCAGGCGCAGCGGGCGCAGCGGGCCCAGCAGCTGCTGCAGCTGCAGGTGTTCCAGCTGCAGCAGGAAAAGCGGCAGTTGCAGGATGACTTTGCCCAGCTGCTGCAGGAGCGTGAGCAGCTGGAGCGGCGCTGCGCCACCTTGGAGCGGGAGCAGCGGGAGCTCGGGCCGAGGCTGGAGGAGACCAAGTGGGAGGTGAGCCGGGATAGGAGGGACAAGGGAGCAAGGGTCACACAGGGATGAGACCTGGCAAGAGGGGCCTAGCCACACCCCCCTCAGCCTGCCACCCCCAGAAGATTCCCCCTTATGCCTACGAGATGAGGATCCCCTTCTGCTGTCCCTTTCTAGGTGGAGGTCTCCTTGTGCCTCCACGTGGCCAGTGGCACTCCTGTCCCCCTACCTTCCAACCAGTAATAACATAGTGCTTGCAGTGTGACAGGCACTGTTCTAAGTATATCACATATTAATCCTCGTAGCAACTCCTTGAGAAGGGCACTATTAACACCCCTCTTTATAGATGAACAGACTGAGGCCCAGAAAGATCCGGAGACCCGGATCACACCTAGCAGTGGCAGAGTGAAGAATTGAGCCCAGGCAGTCTGGCTCTGATATCTGCGCTCTTAACCGAGACACTGTAGTGCCTCTCAGCTGACAGTGTGGGCACTGCCCTCCATTGCTCCACTCCTGCAGCACCTGTCACCTCCCAGTCCCCAGGGCTAGGTGGTGCTTCCACAATGTCTTGTGATGGTTTAAAGACACCAGCTTTGCAGGGAAAAGATCTCTCTGCTTTCTGCTTTAGCCACATACTAGCTGTATGACTTTGGACATGTCACTAGACTTGCCTCTGTGTCCTTCTGTAAAATGATGATGATTAAACCTCCTCTCCCCAAAATGCCCAGCATGATAAGCAGGGCCTGTCCCCCAGGGAAACCCTTCTCACCACCCTTCCCGACTACTGCCCCCACAGGTGTGCCAGAAGTCAGGCGAGATCTCCCTGCTGAAGCAGCAACTGAAGGAGTCTCAGGCAGAGCTGGTGCAGAAGGGCACTGAGCTGGTGGCCCTGCGGGTGGCATTGCGGGAGGCCCGAGCTACACTGCGGGTCAGTGAGGGCCGGGCGCGGGGCCTCCAGGAGGCAGCCCGGGCGCGGGAGCTGGAGCTGGAGGCTTGTTCTCAGGAGCTGCAGCGGCACCGCCAGGAGGCTGAGCGGCTGCGGGAGAAAGCCGGGCAGCTGGATGCTGAGGCAGCCGGACTCCGGGAACCCCCTGTGCCACCTGCCACCACTGACCCATTCCTCCTGGCGGAGAGTGATGAGGCCAAGGTGCAGCGGGCGGCAGCAGGGGTTGGGGGCAGCCTGCGGGCCCAGGTGGAGCGGCTGCGGGTGGAGCTGCAGCGGGAGCGGCAGCGGGGCGAGGAGCAGCGGGACAGCTTTGAGGGGGAGAGGCTGGCCTGGCAGGCGGAGAAGGAGCAGGTGATCCGATACCAGAAGCAGCTGCAGCACAACTACATCCAGATGTACCGGCGCAACCGGCAGCTGGAGCAGGAGCTGCAGCAGCTCAGCCTGGAGCTGGAGGCCCGGGAGCTCGCAGATCTGGGCCTGGCCGAGCAGGCCCCCTGCATCTGCCTGGAGGAGATCACTGCCACCGAGATTTAGGACCTCGCACCCAGCTCTGCAGGGAGCTCTGCCGAAGATAGGCAGTAGCTGGCATCTGTTCAGGCCCTGGGGTCCACTGAGGCTCCCAGAGTCTGAGGGCCCCACAGCCACTTGTCCTCCAGGATCTGCCAAGAACTCGAGGTGGCCCTGTGACTTGGAGGAGCAAGAACAGACCCTTCAAAGGTCCCTTTGTTCACTGTCACCAGAGGCTCCTACTCACTCTACCCATTTCACTCCCCACTGCTGCCAGTGCCACCCTGCTCACCCAGACACCTCCAGCCCACTCCTGCCGGGGAGCTGGAAGAGGAAGGGACATCCTCATCTCCACATTCTCCCCACCCCAAAGCCAGAGAGAGCCAGACGGCACCAGCTGCTCCAGATGTGCCTACCCCCACCCTGCCCGCATTGGGGGACAGGGCTGGGACTGGGGTCTGGCCCCCAGGTTCCAGCTCTGCAGCCTTTCTCCTGGAGTGAGGGGGCTGAAGTCAGACCAAAGGAAGAACTCAGAAATGTCTTGTTTATTTGTTTGTGACCAAGCAGCCCCTCCCTTCACCCAGGTTTATGGCCTCGTTTTCATGTGTATATTTTTCACACTGTAAATTCTTGTACAAACCCAAAGAAAACATTAAAAAAATTTTTTTTTGTTTAAAAAAAGTGTGCTGGGTAAAGATTATGGGAACTTGTTTGACCCCCATTCCCTCTTTATTTGCTGGCAACTTCCCTACCCTCTTATGGGGAGAAAGGGTAATGGGGGAAGGAAAAATCATAGAAAGTGAGGTCCTAGTGGACCCCAACATGAAATGGTCTCTCAGGGGTCAAGGGAATGAATAGCCTTTCATCCTGTCCCTTGCACAGAATGGGGAGTATATGCATTGACCCCTTGAGGGCCCTGGGAGTCCACATCGTCCCGCAATGTTTGAGGGAAATCAAAGGGGCATCATGAGAAAGTGCCCACCAATCCCAGGCCCCAGACGTTGGGTTTCTCAGCCCCTTTCCCATCTGGGGAGGTTGGGGAGCAGTGAGTATAGGTGACACAAGCTGCCCGCTAGCACCTTGTCCTTGGACACTAAGCTTAAGGCAGAGCCTTAGTGACGGCTGAGGAGGGAAGGAAGTGGGGAGGTGAGAGCCACCAGTGGAGCTCAGAGCGGGCAGGGTAAGTAGGAGCGGGAGGTTCCTGCATCCTGAGGAAGTCAGCAGGCGAGGCCCAGAGATAGCAGGGAGATGCTGAGGGTTGGCGGGAGTCTGAGGTTAGTGGGAAGGGTCATGGGGTAAGTGGGGAGAGGTGGGGTGGGTATCGGGAGTCTGGAGGGTTGGAGAGGGGACTGGGCTGGGAGTGGGCTGGAAGAGGCCAGTATCCGTGGGAGGGGGCTGGGTGTTGGGAGGTTCTGGGTGCCAGGGCACGGGATCCTCAGTAGCATCACGGGCTTGGTGGGCAGGGGGACGGTCAGCAGGAAGGCGCTGGTCGGGGAGGGCTGATGAGTCAGAGGGTGAGGGTAGTGGGCTGGGCCTGGGGACCCTGACCACAAGCTCCATGGGCTCCCGAGCCTTGTTTCGATAAGCCCGACGGATGGTGTCTACTGCTCGTTGGTGGGTCACCTGCTCCAGGCTCTCTCCATCCACTGCCACAAGCTCGAAGCCAGCCTAGGATGGGGTGGGAGAGTCACCCACACCACCCACCCCACCTGAAGGCACTGTCCTCTCACCTCTACCAGCTAGGACACACCTCCCCCATCTGGGTGCAGGGGATGGACAATGGGCTTTTGTGCCTGGAGCTATTGGGGGCAGGGTGGGGCACAGACAAGGGCCCTTTGTCCCTTGGGGCGTGGGGTGGAACAGGATGGGCCGGCCTTAGGCTCAGGCTAGCATGAGGGGACAGATTTTTCCCCAGGCCTGCTGATCCTGCTCTTCTGAACCCCCTAACCCCAAGCCTCCTCCCACAGCCTGGTCTAAACATGTCTGGCTGGAAGGTGAGCATGTGCCAGCCCGACCTCCCACCAGGCTCCCCCAGGAGTGGGCCTTGGCACTCCTCACCCACCTGCAGGGCCCCACTGAGGAAGGCGGCCCCACCAGGGAAGACCTTCTCTATCTTCACCATGGGCTGCACCTTGGACTCAATGCCCCCGGAAATGCTGATGCCTAGTGAACGTGAGAAACAGTGAGAGTGTAGCACATCCCAAAATGCAAGCTTCGGGACAAATCTAGGACCCATCCCAAAATTCAGGGCCCCCAACTTTTCACAATCCCCCAGGTTCTGTTACTACTCAAATCTTACTCTGAGATCTACCAGGTCCCAACTCTCTCGAATCTAGACCCCCAACTATACCTCAATACCCCAGATTCTCTTCCTAGGCCCAGCCCCCTTAGTCACACCCCAAAACCAAGCCCATCAACCTCCTCACCCAAATCCCAGAGTCCCCCCTGCTGGCCCCAGTCCCACCTGGACTCACCTAAGGACTGCTTCATCTTGGACAGAGTGACTGTCCTCAACTCCCCACTGGGGGCCTGCATGGCTGCCTCCTCCACTGTCCCGCCAGTTCCATTCTCGGAGGGCCCTTGCCTGCCCCCCACCTTGGCTGCCTGTCCATCCAGAGGTCGTGGCAGGGGGGGCCTGGCCTTCCGAGGCTTGTGGTAGCGCCCATTGGCCATGCTGGGGGTGGGGATGGGTGCCGGGGATGGGGAGCGCCTGCGTCCAGGGGACTTGCCTCGACTCCGGCTGCGGCTGCGGCTCTGAGCCCGGCCCTGGCTCTGGCCCTGCCCGGGGCCCTCTAGGCTCAGGGGCTCTGTCAGCAGCCAGTTAGGCCGTGGGGGCCAGGGAGCCACGGGGGGTGGTTGGGGAGGGGGTGTGCAGGCGCTTCGGCGGGGGGCAAAGGCATCTACTGGCACGTCTTGGAGAGGGGGGATCCCTTTATGAGAGTGGCAGGGGGCAGGGGCACTCAGGGAGACCTTGAGGCCTCCCAGCTGCTCCCTCAGCTCCCCGGCATCATCCTCCTCCGAGAAGCCATTTGCGGGCAGCAGGTAGAAGCCTCCGCGGCTGTCTGGGGAAGAAGGCCAAGGTCAGGCTGCCAACTCTCCCTGCCACCCAGAGCACCTTTCCAGCCCAAGGCCCTGCCAGGCTGTGCGGGGCCAATGCGAACCAGCCTGGGTTTTCCCAGGCCCTACTGCAGCAGGGAGAGCCCCACTGGGGCAGGCAGACAAACACATTCTATCATAATGACATTTTAATACTTTCTACTTTAATAGTTGCAGTTCTGTTTTAATATACCTAAGAAAAAATATTATTAGCACACCAAGCTGGTAATTTCTCAGAGATTATTGCATAGAATGAGACTAGACGTTAAAAGTGAGTGGGTTTGGCCGGGCGCAGTGGCTCACGCCTGTAATCCTAGCTCTTGGGAGGCCGAGGCGGGCAGATAGCTCAAAGTCAGGAGTTCGAAACCAGCCTGAGCAAGAGCGAGACCCCCATCTCTACTATAAGTAGAAAGAAATTAATTGGCCAACTAATATATATAGAAAAAAAAACTAGCTGGACATGGTGGCGCATGCCTGTAGTCCCAGCTACTTGGGAGGCTGAGGCAGGAGGATTGCTTGAGCCCAGGAGTTTGAGGTTGCTGTGAGCTAGGCTGATGCCACAGCACTCACTCTAGCCTGGGCAACAAAACGAGACTCTGTCTCAAAAAAAAAAAAAAAAGTGAGTGGGTTTCAAACCAACTATTAAGTAAGTAATGGTATATAGGTGGTGAGCAGACGGGACGGAAACGGCTCTGGCGGGCGAGAGCTTTCCTTCAGGGACCCACAATATGTCCCCCGTGGGGGCTGGGACAGAAGGCCCACCCTCCCTCCCCTCGTCTCCCCAGGCTTGTGCCCCTCCCTGGGCTGTGGGACTCTGACTGACCAGGCACAGGGGTGATGAGGTGACGCTTCGGTGGTGTGTCCTGCCGGGCAGGTCGCAAAGCAGGAGGCCGGGCTGGTTGGAGGGGAGAACAGGTCAGAGGCGAGGCTCCCCCCAGGCTCCCTGGCAGGATCTCAGGGCTCAGGCAGTGTCTGCTGTGACATCCCACCCCGTCCCCACGGGCTCAGGATGCGGAAGTCCTGCCCCCCACCCCCAGCGGCTGACCTGCCCTGCTCTTGAGGGCCTCGAAAGCCTCCAGCTCCACAGGCATCACCATGCTGTCAAAGCGGCCCAGGTCCGTGGGGGCCACCACACTCCTGTGAGAGGGCCAGGGGAAGGGGGCGGGCAGGGGCTCAGTTCTGGAGCTGCCGGGAGGAATTGCAGCCCTGGGGAGGTATCAGGGATCCCTTTCCTGCCCCAGCCCTCCTCTCAGCCCCCCCACCTGATGTCCCTCAGCAGCAGCAGCTTCTCAGGCCTGTCGAGAATGGCCAGCAGGGGCCTCACCAGGTCCTCCACGCCACCCTCGTGCACATACTGCAGATAGAGGTACCACAGGTCAGACAGCAGGGGGACTTCCGAGCTGGGTGAAGGTAAACGCCAGGGCCCTGAGGGGCTCTGGGAGGCATCCATGCCTTAGGAAAAGTTCACTCCACCCCCAGGCTGTCCATGGAATGGTCTTATCTTGGTGACTAGAGATAGAAACATGAAATAATAATGACCTATAGTAAACAGCAACAATAATAATAAGTTTGGGGACAGGCACTTTTCTAAGCCTTTTTCATATGATCTCTTATTTAGCAGCCACTCTGAGAAATGACATTAATTATTCCTGTTTTACATATGAGGAAACTGAGGCTTAGAGAGGAGGACTTTGTTCAAAGCCAGGCAGATCAGGAATTGCGAAGAGGGATTGGAACCTGAGAAGTCTGGCTCTTGCCTGCTCTGGTACCGGAAAAGGATGTGCAGGGAGTGGACTCTTCTCCCCACCCCCACCTCCCAGGCAGAAGGAAGGAATTTGAGCCAACACGAGGCTGTGGGCCTGGCGGCCCAGCATGTGTCCACACACACATCTACGAGCTAGGCTTCGCTCAGGGCTGGAATGGGGGGCCTGGGGAAGGGGGGCTCTACAGAAACCCTGTCCAGTCAGTGCCCTGGGGCTGGAGCCCCTTCTGCCTGGCACTGCTGAGATGCCACCAGCCACACCCCACTCCTTCTGAAGACCTGAACACTGGAAGCCACCCTACTTGGACAGCACACCGCCCCCTGGTGGCAAGAAGGAGACTGATTCAGGGACACACACACACACACACACACACACACACACACACACAGACCACCTCCTGTGGGCATAGACACAGAGCGTGCCCTGGCCATCAGAGGGGGTCATTGATAAATATCTAGAAATAAATAAAATACAAACCATGTGTGGCCCTAAACTACACATAAGTTACAGGGACTCACACATCCACATATCAACAATACACCCCCTTTTGTCCGAGGAGAGATACACCCACTGCACAGAACCAGCCACATAGATGCACACATTTCAATCCCACAAACATGCATTCAGCATCCACTAAGTGCCAGGCCCTGTACTGGGCAGTGGTGACACAACAATGAAGACCCTGTCTCAGATCCTCAGGAACTCAGTCTGCTGAGAATGAGGGGCAGATGAGTCACCTACCCCAGTGAGCTACAAACCACTGGCAATGGGGCAGAGGGACTCTCAGAGGAAGGTGGGAGCGTCAGAGCGGTCTTCATGGAGGGGCTGGTATTGTCACTCATTCTTAGAGGGTAGATGCAGAAACAGGAGGAAAGTGCTCCCAGTGTGGTGTGGAATAATGAATAGACAAAGGGTTCACTTGGCCACAGGGTCCCATGAAGTGCCTCTATGCAGGGCCGTGCAGGTTGGAACTAATGCTCAAGTAGAGCACTCAAAAGTGGTGCGGTTCAGAAGCTGTGTAAACCTGCGTGGTGGCCGCGGGAGAGCCGAGGTTGGTGGGTTAGAAGTCAAATCAGGAAGGGCCTCGTATGTGAGGGTAAGGAGCTTGTCCTCTATTCTGCCAAAGACATGGGTCGCTAGGTGGCTTGGGAATGTAAAGTGACAGGAGAGGGGATGTGTGACACTGGTCTGGCAGCTGTGGGGAGATGGCTCAGGGAGGAGAGAGGGGAGGCCTGGGGCTTAGGGCCACACATCGGAGTAACTAGGGGAACCTTACTCATCACTCTGGCCGGGCCTCCATCCCAGAGTCTGATCTCTGGGTGTGGGTGGGGCTTGGGCCAGGTTTGGGTGGTACCTGGCGCCCTGCAGGTGGTGAGGGCACAGTGAGAGGAAGCCTGGCTTGGGCAGGGGAGGGGAGTGGAGGGGTAGGTAAAAGGAGCTGGCCAAAGAAACAGACACGGAGCCCCACCTTGTGGCCACAGCTGGAGTTGCAAGCTCACTACAGGCTGGTACCCTCTGGCCCACTCAGCGCAGAGATGAGGGTAACACCTGTGAGTTAGCCCAAAGCCCCTTAGCTGCCCCCTAGCATGCACCCCCACCTGCAGCTCTGCTGTGAACCAGGCCTTGGTAAAGGGATGCGTGAATGATCGTGTCTCAGTCTCCAGGTGTCAATGCACGAACACATGCGCTAGCCAGCCACACGCACGCTCACACACAGACGCAAACCGGCTACTCCACAGACACCAGTGCACACTACACGGACATACAAAGCAGTCCCTCCTAAACAAGGTGGGGGTGGGGAACCCACAAACGATATTCCGAGACCCCTCAGCTCGCCCTCACACACAGCGTGCACCGACACGTGCTCACGGGAAGCCCACCGCAGGACACCACACAGGTTTACACGGGCTGAGAACTGCGCGCCTGGGCTCTCCCAAGACAGAGAGATAGGAGGGGACCTTCCAATCCTCCCAGAGGGGGCAAGCTGCACCTCCACATCCTCCCCGACATTCAGGCTCGAGGGACTCCTTCAAACCCGACTCCCCCACCCTGGGGCCCTGTGGTTCTGTTGGAAGTGGAAGGAAACAGAGAACAGTGTAGGTGTTGGGGTGACTGGGGGGTGCCAAGGATTACTTACCTGGGTAACAGGGGAGGGGCCTGGCATGAGGCCAGTCCCGCTGGCTGACGCAAGAGCAGAAGGAGGCATGGGGGGACAGCAGGGGCTTAGAGAGGCAGAGGCAGGTGACTGCAGGGACTCTTCCCCTACTCATCGCCTGTCTGGCTCCTTCTCTCCTCAGCTTAAATATCACCTCCTCCGAGAGGCCTTCCCAGACCATACCACCTAATGTGTGCCCTCCGGTTGTCTTCTCATGCTGCTTCCCTTCACAGCTCTTCACGTGACTGTCACTATGTGTGTTTAGGTTCTAGTCACTGTCCACCTCCCCTTCCTAACTGTGCGCTAGGTAAGGGTGTATGTGACAGGGGTGACTTCTGTTTTTACTGACCATTGGCTTCCTGTCATCGAGCCCAGATGCTGGTCAGTAGACAGTGGCCTGAATGAATAAGGGGCTGGGTGACTGAGTGACCACATGCTGGGGCGGCTGAAGGCTTACCCGGGAACAGTGGCGGGTGACGGCCAGCACCTCATCGTCGGTCAGCAGGCGCCGGGCCAGGTCCTGAATGAGGGGCCGTCGGCTCTCCCAGGCCTGCACTCGCTCATCCACGCTGGGCAGCTGGCTGGAGGGGCTCCCGGACCTGGCAGAGAGCAGGGCCCTGCCCCTCTCCCGGTCTGCAGGGCAGGAGCAAAGGGTGTGATGGAGGAGCCAGGAGCCATCGAGGGAGGGCAGGGGCTTCCCTCAGCAGGTCAGGGCCCAGAAGAGGCCAGATGAGAGGCCCAGGCTCCCAGACAGAATCCCAGACCTGTGCTGCCTACCATGGTCTCCCATGGCAGCCAGTCCACCAATGGGGTGCCAACCACGGCCCCTCAACCCCAACGCGGACCCCGTACCAGTCTGCTCCTTAACAGAGGCTTAGCCCAGTGGACAGGCACTGTCATAGGAGTCTGTTCCCCATTGGAGTCCCAGCACAGGCTCCCTCATTGCCCCAAATCTGTCTTTGGGAATCTTAACACAGGCCCTAAACATACCCCCTCACCTAGCAAGCTTAGTCTGATTGTTTTAGCTGCCCCAATATGCACCTCCCCAGCTGCCTGCTCCCCCTGCTTGACCCCAGCTGAGTTTAGTCCAAAGCCACTCAGCTGGCCCCGCACGCCCACCCCCGTGTCTACCACTCCACTGTAAACCAGGCCTTGGTAAAGGGATGTGTGTGAATTACCGCGTCTCAGTCTCCAGGTGACAAACTTCTGCACGGGCCCCACGCCCCCTGCATGAAGAAGAAAGGGGCTCAGCTGCAATCTGAAAATGGGTTTGGATGGGCTCAGGACTGGTGGGACGGGGGGTTCAGGCCAGAAGTAGGTGGGACAGGGGGGCCAGAAACCCAGCCATGAAGAACTTGGAGGTCCCACTAGGCAACGGGGAGCCAGTGAAGGTTCTGGATCAAGAGAGGGTACAGTCTGAGCTCTGCTTGTGCAGATTCATTGGAAGCAAATGTGTGGAGGGAGGAGCCTCGAGGACTGAGCTTGGGGGCACCTACCTTCAGGGGACAGGGGAAAGAGCAGCCTTTGAAGGAGAGAGTGGCCAGAGAGGAGGGGGAGAACCGGGAGAAAGCAGGGCCCTGGGAGCTGTGGGAAGAGAGATCGTTGAGGGAGGGCGACTGGCCAGCTTGAGTTTGAAGGAATTTTCTCTCCCATGGACTGTCACCCTGAGACCCCAGAACATTTGACCCCAGAGTGGAGGAGGGTCCAGCCCCTTATCCTCTGCTTGTTTTGCCCCCCCCACATCCACTCCCCCTCTGGAAACAGCACCCTGATTTTTCCCTGCGCAGCCCCCTCCCCGCATTCTCAGCCCATGTACTCCAGGATGGGCATGTGCCCCAGGCTGGCCAGTGAAAGCATCTCTCTCTGTCCCATATCACAGTGACTTGTTCAGCACGGCACGGGACCCTGTCCTGGGACTTCTGCTTGAACTGTCTAAGGAGAAGCTCTCTTTGCCCTGGGGTTGCTAAGCAGTAGTGGCCCCTTTACCTCCTAGTTGGCAAAGCCCACGTGATCATGAAGCTAACCCATGGGAAAGACAGAGGGGGACAGACATCTGCTGATATCATTCAGACCTTTGGACCCAGTTTAAATCAGTAGCGGAGCCAAGAAGTGCTTTTAAAAAAAGCTACTTGGAGTTGAGTTTCTGTCATGTGCAACTCCAAGAATCTTAACTAACTTAGTGACTCTTGGTCTAGTCTCTGAAACTCACCAGAGAGAGGATAGGGCCTCTTGTGAGTGTCCTTGGGAAGTCCCTGATATGATTCAGCTTGGGCAGGACCCTTCTGCCTGGGCCCAGACCTAGAAATGGCCTTGTTCAAGGATGCTTCTAGAAATGGGTTGGGCCAGTGGAGCTCTGGCCAGGGGAGGTGAAGCCAAACACTCTAGGAAAAGTGTGCCCTGCCACCACCACCAGGAGCACAGGATCTGATAATCATGAGCTCTCCTGCTTCCTTGCTGTGCTGTGACCCTAACAGTTTCCCCTTCTGTAAAATGGGGAGATAAGGCAATAACAATGCCATAACAACCACTACATTTCATGTGCACCTGCTGTGTGCCAGACAGCATTCTAAGTGATCTACATACGTGATCTACATTCACTTGTTCCTCACTACTCCTAAAGAACAGGTAGGTATTACTGCTCCCATTTTACCCATGAGGAAGCTGAGGCTCGCAGGGGTTGAGCGGTAACTCACGGCTGGTGAGATGCAGTGCGAAGTCTCAACCCAGGTCTGCTGGATGCCATGGCTAGCGGACGTCACCCTGCCCTCCTGTCTGATCAACCCAGCACTCACCTTTCTCCACATCTGGGCGAGGGCGGGCTTTGGCCAGGCTCCCGCTGTCCAGCGTCCAGGCCTCTCTGCGCCCGTCCCCTGCTAGGCGCCCCTGCCGCCCTCCCTTGAAGAAGAGGTTCATCAGCGTCTTGGAGCGCTGCAGGGCACCCTTCTCCCCCGGGGACCCCGACTTCTCCTTCTTTCGCTGCTTCTTCTCCTCTGCAGACACGAGGGAGCACCCGGGGGGCTGGAGGGCCAGGGGTGTGGGGAGGGGCAGAAAGAAGGGAGAGGAAGGGCAGACAGGATCTGCAGCCATGCAGGGTGGGAGGGGCTGGGGGGCTCCTCTTCCAACTTTCTGACACCTTCCCCCCACCCCACAGCTGTAGCTATGTACAGAATCTGCACTGCGGGCCAGTTGGAGGAGGGCATGCCTGCGTGTGTGTGCGTGTGTATGCATGTGTGTGTGAACAGGCCTAGGAACTCCAGGATGGAGGGGCTGGGGTTGGGCTGGTTTGGAGCCCACGACTAGTTTAAAATGGAGCCTAGTGCAGGGTCTGAGTATATTCTGGGGCTGAGTCAAGGCCTGGGGCAGAGGCTGGGGCAGGTTTGGGACCAGGGGACTGCGGAGAGAGCAGCAGCCACCCATCCCCCACATACCCCACAAGGTCAGGTGGCTCTGGGAGCGTGTGATGGGGGGCCGGGGTCGGCTAAGGGCCAGTAGCAAAGCAGTCTTGGGTGACTCAGAGAGTGCAGAATCGAGGCGGCGGGCAGGCGGGGGGCCATCAGAGCGGATGGCTGTGTCCCTGAGGATGACTGTGGGCCGCACGCTGCACCAGGTCTCCACGTGGGCCCCCGCATCAGGCTCCGTCTGCATAGCTGTGTCCGCCCGGCCCCAGCCTGGGCCGTGGCTGCCCGGCTCCTCGGGGCCCAGGCAGACGTCCATGCGGTCGGAGGGCAGGGAACCTGAGCTGTAGGGGGCACTGGAGGCACAGGAGGAGACACTGGAGCTGCTCTCAGAGGCAGGGGACAGCTGCTGCAGCACCCCGTTGCTCACTGCAGGGAGTGGGGAAGGTAGAGGCAGCTCAGGGGTCTGCCCGTTTGCTTCAGGGCCCTGCCCAGCTTGCAAACCACCCCTGGGCTCTGGGTGGAGGAATGAACATCAGTCAGGCAGCAGCCAAGGTTAGACTGTGGGGTCTGGGGAACCGGCTGCTCCCTAATCCTGCCACTGACTTGTTGGGAGACCTTAGGCAAGTCGCTTCTCCTCTATTCACCCACTGAGACCAGACCCTAGAACAGCCAGGAATTGGATCTGCAGCTTCTCAGCCGAGAGCCCAGAAATAGCTCTGGGCTATGGGACGGGCCTGAGGGGATCTTTGTGCACCCTACTTTCTTCTTCAGAGATCCTGGCCCCACCCTCAGGTCTCTGCCCTTTCCCTCCAAACTTGGGGACCCGAGCCACTTACGTCGGTCCAGCCAGCAGTACTCAGAAACCATCTCCTTGTAGGCAGGGTACCGGCCAGTCTCCTGGGGAGGGGAGGGCCCAGTGGGCATAGGAGGGCATGGGAGCATGGAAGAAGGGAGGGTAAGAATGGGGACGACAGGACAGGAGTAAACTTTCAACCCCATCTCTCTCCTCTGAGTTCATCATCTCTGGCCTCACGGGCCACTTTATTTCTGAACATGCCAAATTCCTTTGTACCCCAGGGCCTTTGCACTTGCTATTCCCTCTGCCTGGATGCTCCTCTTCAGCCCATCATGTGTCACCTCCTCAGAGAGGCCTGTCCTGACCCCCCCCCCAGCCACAGGGGCCTTTCTAGATCACTCCATCCTGTTAGTTTCCTCATAGCATCTGTCACAATCTGCAAGCATCAAGTTTGTCTGTCTCCCCCAGCAGCACAGACTTGTCTGTCCTGTTCACTTGTTACGACCCCAGTAGCTGCCATAGTGGCTGTCACACAGGAGGTGCCCGGAAATGGTACTGAATTAATGATTATTGAATGAGTGGGCAGAGCGGGAGTGAGAAGGGGCGTTTGGGGTAATCTGAGGGGAAGGAAAGGGAGAAATGGGGTGTGGAAGAGGTGGGAAGTGGAAATGGGGGATGGCAGAGAAGGCACAGAACAGCCAGATGGGCGAAGGCTTGGGAAAGAAGGGTAGAGCAGGGACCAGGGTTGGGCCCTGGGGAGAGCGGGACGTCACCTCCTCCAAGAGCTGGTGTGAGAAGGACCTGATCCTCAGGCAAGGGTGAGACCCACACGAATAATGAATCCAGCTGCCTCCTCTGACATCCAGTCTCTGGCCCCCACCCTCCTGGCCCTGTGCGCGGGGATGCCCACTATGCAGGTCCTGCCCAAAGTCACCACTACCAGCCCACCCTTCTGGGCAGGGCATTTGTGCCTTTCAACCCTAGGCCTCCACCATTCATAAGAAGGGACACTGCTGTAGCAATCAGCACTGGAACCAGGCCCCAGGCTGACCAGCTGAGTAACTGACTGCTTCGTTCCTTTGCCTCTCTGACTCTCAGTGTCTTCTGCAAAATAGAGATGGGAACAATGCCTGCCCTACCAGCCACGCAGCTAGGGAAATGCCATAAATTGCGGAGCAATGAACACAGTTAGATACCAGGGTGGCCCAGGAAGCCCGTTCTCTGGGCTGGCTTCTCCCTGACTCCCACAGTCTTACCCACCTTGATGGTCAACATGATGTGCGTTTGGCCCTTGAGCACTTCCACGGCCTGGCTGTGGCTGATGTCATCGAACCTGACACCGTTGGCCGCCAGGACCTGGTCCCCCACCTTGATGCCATTCTCCTCAGCCAGCCCACCATGGTCCACTCTGGGGGCAGACAGGCATCAGTCTAGGCCCCTGGCCTGCCCTCCCGGCCCCCATTCCAGACCCTTTACTTGGATGCGGGGATGCCCCAGTCAAGCTCCTGGCCTCTCCTCCTGGTGACCCTCCAACCCAGGTCCTCATTCGGACAGGCAGCTGGCCAGGCCTCGCTTGCTCCTCGTCCTCCGGCCCTCCCCCCCTCATTTCACTTCCTGCCCCAGCCCTCACTTGGACACGTAGATGCCCAGGCCAAACTCCTTGCCCCCGCGGATGTTGAAGCCCAGGCAGAAGTCGTCCGAGGTTGTGTACAGGTGGACAATGCGCCGCACGCCGTCCTCTGAGCTCTTGTCTGACAGCGTGGAGCCGCACTTCTCCACCACCAGCCGCCGATTCACCACATCCACCCTGGGGCAATAGCAGGGGCCCTCGGCTGTGTCCCCATCCCACCTGCCCTCCCAGCCCTGCCAACTGCACGGGAAAGGGGGGTTGCCTTTGGAGACCTGCCTGGGCCTGGGGCCCTCAGGGGGACATAGGTTTCAGCAAACTTGGGAAACCATCCTAATGGCCTTTGTATGGAGCCGCTGCAAGGTGCCTGCCAGGCCCATTTCTAATCCTTATAGCGCCCCCATGGGGAGGTGCTGTTATTGTCCCTCATTGCACAGCAGCAGCCATGGGGGCAGGGCCACTGGTATGGGGAAGGGCTGGAGAGAGACAGGCTCCTCCTCATGGGGAGGTCAGGCCTTAGGCTCCCCTGTTTCCGGCGCCCAGAGGGGCAGGAAGAGCAGAAGCAGTTTCTGACAATGGGTTTGGGCGGTGGCAGTGCTGGGTGGGCTGGGGCAAGGCGGGGCAGGCGCTGCTCACCACGTGGTCTTCTCTTTGGAGAACTTGATGCCCGGCACTCGGCCCATGCGCCGCACCATCATGTGCAGGCGGCTGCTGCCTGTCAGCACCTTCACGGCGCTGCCCATGGTGGTGCTCTCCAGGCTCAGCCCGTTCACCTCCGTGATCTTGTCCCCCACGCACAGGCCAGCCCGCTCTGCACCAGGGGACGCGGGTGGCTGGCATGGGGCACTTGGGGAAAGGGTCCCCAGGGTCACGCTGAGCCTCCCCCATCAGACAGGGCTCCTTGGGGTAAAACTGAGCTTTCTCAATCAGAGTAGGGATCCCCAGAGCAGGATCGCGTGTCCCCAGGAATCTGTCCCTTAATCCCCTCTGCCAGGAAGATAGGTCTCAAAATCATCCAGAAGGGACTTAGAAATTAATTGGCTGCTCTCTGACCCATTGAGGTCCCTACGTGCCTGTGTGGCTGTGCCCAGCCCATGGGCTGTGCCCATGTCCCCATCATGCCCTCCAGAGCTGAAGACTCTTTCCCCCACCCCTGACAGCAGCACACTTTGCCCCTCACTCAGGTAGGTGTCACATCCCAAGTCAGGACCTCACCCTAGGGGCCCCGCTCACCTGCGCTGCTCCCCTCCTCCACTTTGCTGACAAAGATGCCCAGGCCGTGCTCCGAGCCCCCACGCACGCTGAAGCCCAGCCTCCCCGCTGCACTCTTCTCCACCCGGACTGCGTGGATGATGTCACTTTCATCGCTGTTGGCTGTGGGGATGGGGACATAGGCACAACCCCATGTTCATTCTGGCACAGAGCGTCCCTGGGTTCCCCAACTCGAGGCCTGCACAATCTGGGTTACTGGACACAGTCACACAGGCACGTAGGGCCCTCAATGGGTCAGAGGGCAGCCAATTTTTAGGTCCCCTCTGGGTGATTTTGAGACCATGTGGGAGGGTGTGGGAGCAGCGAGAACAGCAGGACAGGACTCCTAATATGGGGGTATGTGTGTATCAATGCTTACCAAGCTGCACATGCCCACAGGCCTGGGGTAGGTCAAATTCTTAAAAATCCTGGCATTGTTAGGGTTAGATGGACAGAAAAGAAGGTTTGAGATTCCATTCCAAGGGGGCACAGTTGAGGGAGTCTAGGCCCTTCAGCTTGCAGCAGAAATGAGTATAGTAACTCTATCTTCAAATAGTTGTAGAGCTATCCTATGGAAAGCATTAGATGTTTTTGTCTGTGTAACCCAGTGGGCAGAAGCAAGTCCACATAGAATTAGACAGAGGCAGATTTTGTAAGGAAAAACTTTGTAAAACATTCAGCTGTCAGGCAGTGGAATGTGCTTTCTGGGATAGTGAGCTTCCCATCTTTAGAGGCATGCAAGGTGACACCTGGTAAATCCCTGTGTGGGATGTTATGGAAGGATCCCTGATGTTCCTTCCATTTCTTAGCCTCTGTGACTCTGGGGGTAAGGGCTCTAGGAATGACCTGGGTGCACGGGAGAGAAACCCACAATGACAGCTGCAGCAGGTGCCCAGAGCCTGGGGCAGCCCTCTCCGTCCATCCTGGGGAAAGTAGTGTGGTGTTGACAGGGTTCCCAGGGGCTGGAGCTGCCCGGAAGGCCTCTTAGGGGCCTGAGATGGGTGGGATTTGGTGGGTGGAGGGGAAGGGGAGGGCGCTGATGAGAGGATGGAGGGAGCCAGACCCAGTTGGCAGCCCTCTAGGAGGCCTTCTGGGTAAGTTGGGTCCCAGGTGAGAAGCCGAGATTTCTTTTCCAGCAGGAGTTACTCTAGAGGTGTTTGAGAGGGAGAAATCTCACACAGACACACACACACACACACACACACACACACACACACACACACACACACCATGCTTCAATTTGATCTAAGAGAAATCAGGTTACAGTGCATGGCCGGGCAGCTCAGAGGGAAATCCCCAAGGGCGGCCTGTGGGGCAGGGGCAGCGCAGGACAGTCTGAGGGAGCCTGGGCCTCCCCAGCTGATTATATCTACCCAGATGTCAGGACCTTTTCGACTGAGCCAAGGAGCCTTTTGCTCTCTGGCCCCAAACCCCCTTTCCCCTCCGGCCCTTTCTGTGGCCCCCCCAGGGCCCCAGGGTGGAGGGGCTGCCCATTTTGAGGCCTTGAGTCCAGGAGCTCACGTGCTGCGAGGATGGTAACTTCTCTACCTCTGCTGCCCCAGCACAGCCCCCTGCCTCTCCTCCCAGGCACCCCCATCACTCCTCTAATGATCTCCCGATTTCTGCTCTCACCCCTTTATCTACCCTATGCAGCAGCCAGAGCAGCTTTCATATTAGATCATGCCTTTCCCCTGATTGAAAACTTCCATGCCTACTCCTGCTCCTAGAGGAACTGCAAACCCCTCCCCATGCTCTGCCCTCTGCCCTCACCTCTGGCCACTCTCCTCTCCCTCGCTGAGCTCTGGCCACACTGACCTTCTTCCTGCTCCATGTGCCTGCAGTTCCCTGCTCAGACCTCTGCATGGCCAGCTCCTTTTCCTCACTCCCCTCCCAGCTCAGATGCCACTTTCTCAGAGATGCCTTCCTGGGGTCCCCTCCCCACCCCTAGTAAGTCCCTATTATAGTGGTTCTCAAAGAGTGGTGCCCAGACCAGCAGCACCTGAGAACTTGTTAAAAATGTGAATTCCCCTGCGCTTTCCCACAGACCCACTGAACCAGAAACTCTGGGAGCGAGCCCGCAATCAATCTATGTCTTAACAGGCTTTCCAGGCACTTGTGATGCATCTAAGGTTTGAGAACCACAATTCTATCATATCGTCCAAATGATTCTTCCTGTCCTTTGTCACTATTTGCTTCTCTGTGCATTATTTATTATGTCTCCTCTCACTCAGCTGTGTGCTTAGTCATGGTAGGGACTTTGTCATTTTCTTCCCCTGTATGTTACACAGTGCTTGGCATTTGATAAGTATTTTTGGAATAAACAAAAAGAATAAATGGATGAATGAACTAGGAGAGTGAGGAGAAAGGGCTGGTTTGGATTAAAGGTAATGAATTTTCTTTAGGACCAGTTGAGTTTAAGGAGCTGGTGGGACCTCATGGGACTAGTGTGGGTGGCAGTGTTCTCCTTCTCACTGTTTCTCCTGTATCAGCTACTTTACTCCCGTGAAGTGGTCTCAATAACAACATGGGGCAGGGGTTCCCAGCTGTGGGGAGTTGGAGGATGTTTGTGCTCAGGCTATGGGGAGGATTCTGAGCTCAGAGGCTCCCAGCCCAGGCAGGGTAGGGGCCAGGTGGTCAGGGCAATGCCCTAGTCCTGGTCCTTGAATTGTTGGGAAATGCTGCCCTCCTGGCTGAATGGTGGCACCAGGGTGAGGCAGAGGGAGAAAGAAATCATAGAACTTCCAGAAGAGGATCTTTAGAGGGACAGTATAAACAGCTCTTGCATCAAATATGGGTATGGGGGGTGTTGGGGGTACAGCATAGTTCTGTTCTTTCAATAGAATGGAACTAACAAGGGCAGTGCTGCAGTGCCTGCCTCCCCTCCCCCGCCCAATGTTTCCTAGCTCCTCTGGGGACTCCTGCTGCTAACCAGAATGATGGTAGTGACCCTGAGCAGTGCCCTGCTGCTCACCTGAGGTGAGGCTCACAGTGGTGGGTGACAAGGGATGAGCAGGTTGGTCCATGGGTGAAAGAAAGCCTGCTCCCTGAGCAACACACCCCACCCCTGTCCCAGCGGCCTTGGGAGGGGAACAGAGCTGCCCAGCTGGTGACCCAGCTGATGAGAGCAGGAGCAGAGCCTGGAAAGTCCAGTCTGGGATCCAGCCAGAGGTGCTCTGCTGGCTGAGAAAGAGGAGATGAGCTGGAGATATTTATCTGGTCCTGCCCACAGAAAGCCCGGGCCCTGGGGGCTCCCACTCCACCCCTGACATTCAAGGTCCCATCTTGCTTACCAGCTCTTTGTTGCCTCAAGTCTGTCACTGCAGACTGTCTCCTAAGCGCTCACCCCACCACGCTCCATGCTTTCCACTGCCAACCTTTGTTGGCAACAGCTCCATTCACCACTAGCTGTTTTGTTACTCTAAGTCCTGCTACACTGTACATTGTTGGAAGTGAAAAATGAGTCCCATTTCTCTCTAGATCCCCCAAAGGACCTATCCAGGGCTGGGGTAGAAAAGGAATCCCTGTTCTCCCCCCTCTTCTAAACATTTGCTGTTCTACCCTCATTTCCCTCTTTCTGTGCCTGAAACCTTTAATTCTGTCCACCCGCCCGGGCACTGACTCCTCACAGCCCAGCACAGAGCTGGTGGCACAATGGACAGGCTGATGGAGGATGTCCTCCTCCATCCTGCCCCACCCCCAAAGCCACCCCCAAATGAACTTGCAGAGCCCATGGGAGGGAGAGGCCAGTTCAGTACCCTCCCTTGCTCACTTGGGGGCTGGCATGCCACACACATGCCTTTCCCTGCTGCCTATCTGGCACCTCTGACCTTTCTACAATCCTGGAACACTAAAGAATTGTCCTGAAGGAGAGGCAAGGGTAGGTGAGGAAGAGCGTATGGGTTCCCAGAGACCCTCCCACCTCCCCTACACTCCCATCTCTTGAGTTCCCCCACCCGAATTGAGTGGCTCTGCCTCCCCCAGCTTAGCTCCCACTGTCCTCCACTCCCACCTCCTCATCCCAGGCCAGTGGCTAGGCCCCGCCCCCACCTTCGATGGGGGAGTTGATGAGGATGACACGGCCCATGGGCGACGAGGCTCGGATTCCGCGGGGGGGCCCATTCAGCAGCCGTTGCTGCCTCTTTAGCAGGTATCGCGTTGCGGTGGAGCCGGAGTCGCTGCCCAGGTGGCCTCGGGAGGAGAGGGAGCTCAGAGAGCCGGAGCTTAGGTCTCCCAGACCCAGTGGGTCAAAGCCCACTGCGAAACCGTGTGCCATGGTGGCTGGGCTAGGGCAGGGCCCTAAAAATCCAGGAAGGACCTGCTAGCCCCGGAGAGGCCAGCCCTGTGTGCTCCGAGCTCCATGAGTCTTCTATGCAGAGCCGGGGTCTCAGTAACGCGGAGCCCTCCCTTGAGCTGCCTCTTGGAAGTGTGCGCTCCAGGCCTGGGCAGGGAGGGCAGGGATGGGGGAGGGGTGTAAATGCTGCCTCTACTGCCCCCTAGAACTTCCGCCACCCCCCATGTGAGGATCCTGCCCTCCCATGCCTTAGGCTCCCACACCTCTCTCCCTCCAGGCCAGAGAACCTAAATGAACTTTCGTGGACTTTATACAAGGCAGGTGGGAATCTCTCCTTCACCCCTCATTCCTGTTCTCAGCTGAGTCATCTACTCTGGTCCCCAGTCCTCAGTAGAGGCTGGGATTATTGCGGGACCTGGGGCTCAAACGGTGAGATAATGAGGGGTCAAGGGCAGTTCCTTCCACCCCCTCTCCTGTGCATGCGGCAAAGGGCCAGCCCTGGGGGGTTGGGCCTCAAGGACAGGGCTCCAGGACCTTAGACTGCTGCAGCCAAGGTCCCCAGGCATTTTCCGGTCCCCAGGTCGCTGCTCCCGGTCTAAAGAGGTTGTGTGAACCTCTCCCAAGCTTGGGAGAAGGATCTGCTGGCGAGGGTCGCACTACATCTGGCGCAAAACCCGGGGCCAAGTCTCTCAAGCAGCTCTGGGACCCAGAACGCAGCACTCCAGCCCCAGCTTGGCTCTCCTGGCCACCCCCACCTCTCAAACTCGGCCCCCTCACCCTCACCTGTTTGCTTGTGTAGTGGCTGTCGGCCTCGCTCGCCCGCGGGAGCGAGCGACTGTCGCAGACTGGGAACCCCGCCCACGCTCCGCCGAGGCTGCGGGAATAGGGCTGGCCTGCGCAGCTCCGCATTCCTATTGGTTGGTGGGGCCGCCAATCACTCCCTCCGGGCACCTCCTTTAGACGCCCAGGCCAGTCTGTCTTCACCTGGTTTGGAGCCGCTAGGTCCTATCCGCACCAGGTCTATTTCTGACGCCCCATCCCATCGCTCCGACTTAGGGCTTGGGTCTCGGCTCGCCCCGCTTCCGCTAGAACCCTGTTTTCTCCGGGCCAAGCCAGCTACCGGGGCTCTTAGAATTGCCACCCCTCCGCAGTCACCCTTAAGGCTTCAGCGGGGGAATGTCACCGGGTCAGAACGGGGCTTGAGCCTGCGCTGGAGGCAGGCGTGCTCTGTACAGTGACTGGGTGAGTTGTGTGTGCATGGCCGAAGATTGCCTTCCTCACTTGCATCCTCCTCCTACACCACAAGGTGTCTCTCTGGCCACCCAGTTCCTGAAAGGCTGCAGGGGCAGCTGGCCACAGGAACCAGGGGAGGAAGAATCCTAAGAATTCCTTTGTGGTGCAATTGCTTGGATGCAGACTGAAGTTCCTGGAGTCTTTTGCCCTTCCACATCCCAGGGGCGGGGTTCAGGCCTGTGGTGCAGGGCTAGGGGATGGGAGCTTAAGGAGGCTGGGGACACAATGGAGCTGGGAGTTACAGAGGGGGAGCAGGGAGAGGGCTGGAGACATAAACCGGGCACAGGCACTACTGGAACCGGGCTGTGAAGGGCTGCGAATGCCGCGGTGCTGCAAGAGAAGCTTGTGGGTACTGGGTAGGTGCCCAGGGGGCTAAGCAGGCAGAGGCCATTGCCACGGCAGTCATCAAGTAAACAAGCCGGACAGTAATCCGAGTACCTCCGGGCGCACCTTCAGGGGACCGCCCCTCCACGGGACCGCCCCTCCACGCCGCCCACTTGGGCCCTGCGCATTTTCTCCTTGGACACCTGGACCTCTTGCTGCAGGGGCCAGGTGTCTCCCGAGGCCCGCCAGGGGACTGCAAGCCACGGGGGCAGCAGGCACGGCTCCTCCCCTCCTCTCTCTGGCCGTGGAGGGGACCGTATCTGATCCCCGCGATACGATTGGCTCTGGGAGGCAGCGTAGGGCCTGGTCCCCGTGGCCCGGGCTGGGGGCGTCGCTCCAAATGAGACCCACCGCCCCCAGGCTCTGCCAATCCCGGAATCCGCCGGGCAGGCGCGGCAGGGAGGCCCCCGCCCCTCCCTGCTGGTTAGCGTCACGCGTGACGTCCCGCGTGATGGCTGGGAGGGCTGTGGCGACGCCCGGAGAGGAAGGCGGGTCTGAGAGCTGCGGAGAGCTGCGGAAAGCGTGAGTGCTAGCTGTCCCGGCCGCGTTCGGGAGTCAGGGGAGTCGAGGGTTAAGGGGGTAGGAGGAGGAGGCCTGCCTTGAAACGCGTTCTCTATCCTGTGAGATCCAGCATCTGCGGCTCTATGGAGGTCCACGAGAAACAAGAGGAAGTTGGTTGGGGGGCGGAATGTCAGGGCGGAGCTGTGTGTGGTCACATTAAAGTGTCTGCAACTGGTCGGAGTGTGCATATCGGTCCTTGTGGGCCGATGTATACAGAGCGGGTCGGTCCTGTTTGTTTGTCTGGGTAGGGCATGCTCGATGGTGTCTTTGTGTGTGGGTATGTGAGTGTGAGTGAGAGAGGAGGAAGTGTGGTCGGAGAGGATTAGTCATTCTGTAGGATTTTGCCCCGTGCTGCCAGATGGCTGCTCCAGGCTTTCCTCTGTGCTGGGTGGAGGGGAGTCCACTGAACCCTGCTATTTTCTGTAGGTGGGTGGCTGGATAGGTGGCTGTGCCAGCCCTGCCAGCCAGGGAACAGGGACAGCCTGGAACAGGGAGAGCCTGGGGTCATTCAGTGTGGGTTGGGGAAGATGGGTCTGGAGAGGGAATTTGTGTATGCCCAGGTGCACACACATGGCTGACAGCAGAGTCCTCTGAGATCTGGAACAGATAAGCCCTAGGTGGCCAATGAATCCTTGCTCCCCTCCAATCGGGGGCTGGAGTGTGGGATATCTTATGCCATCTTCCCAAACAGCCTTGGGAGTTTGTATCTAGGTCTCAGGGCAGCTGGGGCCTAAAGCTGACATAAGAATGGGAATGTCATGCATATATTATATTTTTTGTGTGCATCTGCAGCACAGGAGTAGCTGCACAGGAGGTAGCTGCTGCTCATGCATCAAACACATGTAAATCCTCACTCATAAAAATCTGCACCAAGCCAGAGCCGAGGGAGGTCTGTTTGCCTGGTTCTGGTCTTCCCTTCCCCCTCCTCCTGTGGTTGCAGGTCCTTAGGCCAGGACATTGCCTAGGAAACAGCTCCTCCCCAGCCTGTGCTTACCTATCTGGAGTCACCTTGAGCTCCAGAAGGGACTGGTGATAGGCTCAGGCTACCAAAGGTTTCCTTAGGTGGAGCCCTTGGACCCTGCCCTTGGAGCCCTCTGACCTTCATCCCTGCCCTGCAGAAAATGGGTGAATTGCCCTTGGATATCAACATCCAGGAACCTCGCTGGGACCAAAGCACATTCCTGGGCAGGGCCCGGCACTTCTTCACTGTTACTGATCCCCGAAATCTGCTGCTATCTGGGGCACAGCTGGAAGCATCTCGGAATATCGTGCAGAACTACAGGTGATGCCCTCCCCATCTGACCCTGTACTCTAGTGTCTCATTCCCTGCCATTAATATAGTACATTTTGTGCCTTCCTTTTCAAGGTTGAGAGTCACCCTGTCCCAATCCCCAACCCCCCTCTCTCTGCTGGCATCATGGACAACTATGGCACAGTGCTTTAACCCAATGGATTTTAGGGAGTCTGGGTTGAGGAGGTGGCATGGATATTTGTGGGTGGGGGGCTCTTCTATGCCTCACAAACACACTCTACAGCAGCAGTCCCCAACCTTTTTGGCACCAGGAACTGTTTTCATGGAAGACAATTTTCTACAGATGGGGGGGGGTATGGTTTCGGGATGATTTGAGCACATTACATTTATTGTGCACTTTATTTCTGTTATTATTACATTGTAATATATAATGAAATAATTATACAACTGACCATAGCCTGTCTGCTCCTTGATAACTTCTGCAGGGCCGGTGTGGTGACCCCAGGGCTCACCGAGGACCAGCTGTGGAGGGCTAAGTATGTGTACGACTCTGCCTTCCATCCGGACACGGGAGAGAAGGTGGTCCTGATTGGCCGCATGTCAGCCCAGGTGCCCATGAACATGACCATCACTGGCTGCATGCTCACCTTCTACAGGCAGGTCTTGCCCATATCCCCTTCCTGAGGGCTCTAGGCTAGAGGATGGCTTGATGACTAGGTACCTCCTCTCTGTGCCAATTAGGGCAGAGAAGAGTAGGTGGGAGCCAGCTTGTGTTAGAATCCCTTCTACTCCTCAGAACTCAGCCTCAAGGTCCTTGCACCCCAGAGATGATGCATGTGTTTGTGTAAGTGTGTGGGTGGGTGGATATGCAGGCGTTACCAGAGCAAATTCTAGGGTCATCAACAGGGTATGGGAATAACCTCTGGAGTTTCATTATAGGGGTCCAAGAGGGACACTGTTGAGGGGGCAGAAGTAAGCGTCTTTGTTCCCTCAGGAAGACCCCGACTGTAGTGTTCTGGCAGTGGGTGAACCAGTCCTTCAATGCCATCGTTAACTACTCCAACCGCAGTGGCGACGCTCCCATCACGGTGAGGTGAGAGAGAGCTGGTCCCCAGGAGGAGCTGCAGCACCGTGTGGGACCCTCCCCCAGTCCACCATTGCTCTCTGCTTTTCCTGCCTGCTCCCTGTGGCCTGCGCAGGCAGCAGCTCTCATCAGCCCACCCCCTCCCTACTTCCCCTGCCTGAGAGCAGCAGGTCCTCTTATATATGCTTTGGGGGACCTGCCCCTCTTCAAAGAACAGGACTGGGGCTTCCAGACAAGGTTGCACTGGAGCTGGGGGCAGGGCTTTCTCTGCACCGAGGCCCCCCTCCTATGCCCATGCAATGAGGATTTGGCATGTCCCTAAAGGAAAGAGCTACATGCTGGACTCTTCACCTCCCTCTGGTGACCTGGCTCTTCCACCCACAGGCAGCTGGGAACAGCCTATGTGAGTGCCACCACAGGGGCTGTGGCCACAGCCCTGGGACTCAAATCCCTTACCAAGGTAAGGCCCCCCACTCCACTGATACTCCATTCACCTTTTATCCATCTTCTTCCCGTCACTTCTCCAGTCCTGACCTACGGGCTCCTCACAACTCTCCCCAGAGTCCTTAATCTTCCCCAGCCCTCAGGGCCACTGAACAACACCTTTCCTCCCTAGCACCTGCCCCCCCTGGTTGGCAGATTTGTGCCCTTTGCAGCGGTGGCAGCTGCCAACTGCATCAACATTCCCTTGATGAGGCAGAGGTGAGTGGCCCCAGCTCCTGGCACGTGCATGCCCCGTGTACACGTGGTACACCATCCAGCCATGCAGGCCAGCCCAGATTGAGGACACTCCTTTCCCTCCCTGGACATGAGCTGGCCTCCTGTCTTAGTCTGACACTGAGATCCTCTAGGGTTGGGGGAGAACCGGCCTTTGAGTCTAGGATGTGTGGAGGAACTCCAGGCAGTAGCTGTGCATTGGAGCATTGCAGGTGGGACTTGGGCCCTGTGATCTGACCCCAAACCCCTTTCCCAGGGAGCTGCAGGTGGGCATCCCAGTGACTGATGAGGCAGGTCAGAGGCTTGGCCACTCGGTGACTGCAGCCAAGCAGGGAATCTTCCAGGTGGTGGTATCGAGAGTCTGCATGGCGATTCCTGCCATGGGTAAGGCAGAGACAGCTGGGTGGGGTGTGGGAGGCTCTGAAAGAAGGGGGGTGCTGTTCTTGGGGGCTGTTACTCTAGGGGCAGTAAGACTCTGGGGAGAGTGGGAGGAGCTATGAAGGGGACTCCCTTCCTTAGGGTTCCCGGCTTTGACTCCACTAATCTACTCCTCCCTCCCTGCCCTGCCCTCCCTCAGCCATCCCCCCACTAATCATGGACGCCCTGGAGAAGAAAGACTTCCTGAAGGTAGGCCACTCTTGCCTCCCTCATCCTGGAAGTGGTGGTGGCTGGGAGAAGTGACCAGCCCCCAGCCCTCTCTCCAGCCTGGCCTGAGTCTAAGACCTGCCACCCATTCTCCTGAGCCCTGCACTGTTCCTTCCACCCTCATTCATTCAGCAAAAGTGAATTGGGCTAGGGTGAAGGAATGCAGAGGGAGCAGGAGGAGATGAGGAAAGGAAGGAAATGGTTTCTGTCCTGAAGGAAATTGGTGTTACTCTGGAAGCTTCTGGCACATACAGCAATGGACTGTCATAGTCATGCTCGATATCACACTCATCTGTCACCTCCCAATACCCCCAACACACACAGGTGCACACAGGCACAGGCACAAACAGGACAGGGAAGCAATTCTGAAGGGTGAGAATGGGTGGTGGGATGCCAGGGAGGGTGTCAGCATGCAGGCCTGGCTGGAGAGGAAGGCTGTAGTTTGGCTGCAATCTATCATGGGCTTGGGAGAAGGGAAAGGGCCACAAGTCCTAGGTGTCAAAGGCAGGGAGGATGGGAGAGAGCTGTGGCCGGTGAGATGGGGTGAGGGTAGTGAGGCAAGGGTCGCAAGCCATTCTATGGTCTCTCTGTCTCCCCACAGCGCCGCCCCTGGCTGGGGGCGCCCCTGCAGGTGGGACTGGTGGGCTTCTGGTAAGTGTGCAGGGAGTTCATGGTGGATGTGGTGGGTATTTATTGCCTTTAAGATGCTTATATACATAATTCATTCATACATTCAGCTGGTGTGTGTCTTCGACACCTGTAGGACATACTGTGTGTTATAGGGTGGTCTCTGTTCTTGAAGGTCAAGAGCTTAGTTGAGGGAGTTCCCGTCTTCATCTATAAGAAGAAACCATAGAAATACACCTTTTGATATCATCCAGGAGCTTCATGCCCATTTAATTACCGATTCTGACACTTCCTGGCTGTGGGCCTTTGGATCACTGCTCCAAAGGCTCTTTCCTCAGCTGAATCTAATGCCAGGGTTCGATTTAATGTTCCTAAAAGGTCTTTTTGGCTTTAATCAATCTCCACCCCTATGGGCTATCTTTGAGGATGGGGTGGGGTGTGGGGACTGAGCACCCTTAGACCAAAGCTTTACAAACCTTTCCAATGCTCTTCTCCCCCAGCCTGGTGTTCGCCACCCCTCTGTGCTGTGCCCTGTTCCCCCAGAGAAGGTAAGTCTGCCCCCGGGCTTGACTAGGGCTCTGGATAGGACTGGGTCTCTAAATAACCAACTCTAGAGTCCTGCAGTGTGTTCCAGAACAGGCGGGGCAGGCACTCAACTGATTCGGAGAGCAGGGGGATGACAGTGAGCCAATCCTTCTGGCAATAGGAGGAGAGGATGCTTACCCCTGGGAGGAGGCAGTATGGTGGTCCCTGGCATGGAGGAGGGCTGGGTTCAGGGGACATTCAGCTGGCCTGTGCTGTTCTGTTGCAGCTCCATACACGTGAGCAGGCTGGAGCCGGAGCTGAGAGCTCAGATCCATGAGCAAAACCCCAGCATCGAAGTGGTTTACTACAACAAAGGGCTTTGAGGAAGGGTCTGCCTGTCTCTTCCCTCACCTCCTTGGGCGGCTGCTTCAGTGGAGCCTCGTCATCCCTGCCACTCGCCTACCACCTGGTACCAGGCAGGGGGATTGGTGGGCAGGCAGCCATTGAGCCAGCAATCCAGTAGGCTGGGGGAGGTACCACTATAAGCCTTTTTCTTCTCCTCTGGTTTCAAAGAACAGGGTCACATAATCCCTCCCTCCTGTGTTTGAATGTCCACACATATACATATGTGATATATGTGTGTATGCGTACATTGTGTATGTGCTCTTGAAAGCTAGCAGCAGACATGCTGTTCTGGACTGTTCTGATATCTGGCCTCCTGCACACCTGCCAGCCAGCCAGGCTACAGGCGGAGCTGCCTTTCCTGAACTCTTCCAGCAGACAGCACCTCATCCTTTCTCAACATAGGAGGAGCCCCAGGATCACAGGACAAAGACCAAGGGACACTAGCAGGCCAAACTGGGCCGAATCCTCCAGGTTTCTGATACCTAGCTCCCAAAATGGACTCAGGAACTGGGCTGGCAGAGGAAGACATGTTGGGATAAGGGAGGCATGGGGCTAATGCAATCCTCGGTGCCATCCCCCAATCCTGCAATAGCTCTATTTCCTCTGCTGCTGTACCATAACAAAGAAGCAGCAGTATCCCATACAGCCCTTGCTGTGTCAGCCTCTCCCCACACTGCAATGTGGGCATCTGCAGGCACAGTCTTAGGAGTTCTTGGTCTGCTCTGACATGACCTCAAATCTAAATCCTACAATTCCAACCCCATCCCCCAACCAAAACCCACAGAGGCAGAGCAAGATCTGCCTTTAAGACCTCCCACACTGTCCTCTCACAGAGGGGCACACTGTGGGAATGGTGCTTAAACTCCCCAGGTAGGTGAGTGGGTGTGACTAGGACACCTTCAAGGGCAACTAGGCCCCGAGTGTACAATCTGAAGACAGAGAATTTTGTGTTCCATTGACCCTTGGTAGACATTCAACAAAACCCCTACTATAACACCTTCTCTTGTAGAGGTTGGTCCTGCCCCCACCTCCACTCCCACCCCCAAGAAGAGGAAGGGCCAAGGCACCAGTAGCTAGTCCACATGGAAGATGGGCTTGGGGATGTGATGGGTGGTGGTAAAAATTCACACGGTTGTTAGATCTCAATTCCAGCTCCCATGGCTGAGGCCTGAAGATGAAAGGGCCCTGGTGGGATCCTCCTGCTCCCCCCAGTCAACCACCACCAGTGATAACAGCTATGATGCCGTGGTTACTCAATAAACAGCAAACTTGTCTACTTCTTGATTATCTCCTTCTTGATCTTGGCTTGATCCATTAGTCTCTTCCCCCTCCTCTGTAGAGAGCCTCATCTCCCAGCAGAGGGCGCCCTGAGATTATACAATCATTCCCCTTTGGCACCTGAGTTAAGTACTCAAGGTAAGGCGAGGGGGGTGTCAGAGGAGGCTTCCATCTTCTATTCCCTCAGCACATGGAGTCCTGCCTTCATTTCCCTCTTTGTTAGGGGGGCTGATCACATACCTACACACAAACTTAGGCTCTGGGGTGGTTGGTTTCCTTCAGGCACTAGGCATGGGTTGGTGACCTCTGCTCCCCAGGGAGGCCTCTGGAGAGAAGCGGGCAGGAGGGCTAAGGGCTACTGAGCTCCATCAGACAGAAGCTGTCAGGGCAGCAGCACACCCTCCACACTTCCACGCCCCCATCAATTTGCCATGGGAACAGTCCTAGCAGGGACCACTCACCAGTTAACACCTCTTCCCACCACCCCAGGGCCCTCCACTCCCTCCTTTCTTATTTAACCTACCTTTTTCCCTGAGGAATATGAAGCCAAAAGTTTGTTCCCGTATACAGTTATTAAGAGCTACTATTAAACAGTTGATAGTTGTCCCTCTTATTCTAAGTATTAGCATTGGTAGATTCAAGAAAATAAACATGAATGAGTCTATAATAAAATCCACTCTCCACTCCCTACAGGGAAATTACACCCCTCATTTTCCTTCTTTCAGCCCAAAGTTCTCACACTAGGTGATGGGAAGAAATCTTTGGGGCTGAATGGTCCCCACAGCAGTCTGAAGTGAACCTTGGCCTGGGGCAACTCAATTCTCTGGGGGTAAGTAGAAGTTTACTTGTACAGGAAGCAGGGCTGAACACCAGCTACTATTCATTGAGTCCTGCTGTGTGTAGCCAGGCTCAATGAAGCCAAGTGCTTTAAGTCATTAGCCCTTTTGATTTTTACAACCACTCCTGTGAGGCCAGACATATTATGCCCATTCTTAGCAAAGACAGGCTTAGAGACATTAAGAAAGTTACCTGTGACCAGGCATGGTGGCTCACGCCTGTAATCCTAGCACTCTGGGAGGTCCGAGGCGGGCGGATTGCTTGAGGTCAGGAGTTCGAAACCAGCCTGAGCAAGAGTGAGACCCTGTCTCTACTATAAATAGAAATTAATTGGCCAACTAATATATATAGAAAAAATTAGCTGGGCATGGTGGCACATGCCTGTAGTTCCAGCTACTCGGGAGGCTGAGGCAGAAGGATTGCTTGAGCCCAGGAATTTGAGGTTGCTGTGAGCTAGGCTGATGCCACGGCACTCACTCTAGCCTGGGCAACAAAGCGAGACTCTGTCTCAAAAAAGAAAGTTACCTGCAGCTACACAACTAGGAGGTGGTGGGGTTGAGATTCAAGCCAAGGTCTGTGTGACTCTGAAGCCACCATGCTATGTTTCCTCACTCCTGCCAGCCAACAGCCAAACTTGAGGTCATGATCCTGGTCCTTTTGATATTCCAAGGCATTTCGTTCCTAGGTCCAGTTTGTTTACAGACCAGCAAAACAGATCCACAAGAACACATATACACAAACCTTTTGCTAAAGACACTGAGGAATTTCCAAACTTGAGGATTTTATAGCTGGCATATAAGCAAAAATTCCCATCCTTAATTAAATATGGGACAACATTTAGATAAACGGTTTCAATTCTATCCTGTCCTGACGATTAGACCAGTGCCTCCCACCAAGATCATTTGAGTCCTGTGTTAACTCTTAAAGCTCTTTCTGAAGTTACAGCTTTTGGCCTTTGGTAACTCCTTTGAAAAGTGGCCTTGTACTTTAGAACATCTATGTGAGATAAGCCCATCTGAGAGTGAGGTGCAAGAATCTCTGCAAAACAAAACCATTAAGAATATTTTATAACAGAATTATCTATGCTCAGCAGATAACACTAAACCATGCTGGAGAGAAGACTGGCCAGGGCACCAGTGAGCCCATTAGGCTTTCCCTCCATTTTCCCTTCCTAATTGCACACCAGTTTCTCAAACTTGTCAAAACAATTACAGGGCACTTCACCAGCTCTCTAGAGACAAATCCTACCCAGGTACACTTTGCAAACTGCTTCCACATATTTGGAATTTTTCTCAGAAATCAGCATTTGGGCAGAGGCAGCATGTTTCCCACTAGAAAGTACTCTGCCTCCTTCTTGGGTGAGTCTCCCCTCTTCCTCCCAGAGCTCAGACTCCAGGAACCTTCTCTGGGAGCTGGTGTTGGTGTCCTTGGCTTTTCCTCCCCAGTCTTCTTCCCCTTGCTTGGCCCCATCGGCTCTGGAGCCACCATCCTGCCTATTATGAAGGCCAGAAAGACCACAACACTTCCTCTTTCCCTGCCCATAAGGGAAAAAATGGCTTGGGTCTGAAGCCCTGGTTTAGCCTGGCGATAGGGAGGGGACCAAGTGGGGATATCCTGCTTCTTTCCCAGTTCACTGTGACCAATGAGGCCGGCATCCTAAGGACACTGGTTAGGGCCAGATTCAGCTCAGGCCCTGCGGGGTTATGCCATTCAGGCGCTGGCCTAGTCCCACCAGGGCCGGTACCCTACCAGTGTAAGCCAAGCCCAATTTCCTCCGAGAGAAGCCGCTCAGTTTCAGGCCCCGCCCCCTATCCTATCAATCATTGGTGAGCCACGCCCCTCCAGGCCATAGCCAGTCAGAAGTAGAGTTCTGCTCCTTAGCCCCTTGTCGGTCAAAGCTAGGTTCGGCTCCGCCTCCTTCCCGTTTCCCCGGCAACAGCTTTAGTGCCTCCGGCCGCGAGTCCGCCTCACCTTCCTAGTCTGGGCTTGGAGCCTTCGTCTTAGACCCGCTTCTTCCCTGACCTCGGTCCTGGACTGCTAAATCCGCCAAATCCCACTCCCTCTTTTTCAGTTTTGAAATGCAAGACCTCCCCAGAGCCCGCCCTTTGACTTCATACCCGGAAATCCGCGAGGCTTTTGAGGAATCACGCGAGGCCTCTCCTTCTGGGTCCGGAGCCTGGATTTTTTCAGCTGCTTCAGAAGCTATTGGCTCTTCCTCCCACGCCATCTTCTTCCTCTCCTCTCTCCGCCCTTGCGCCAACAGTTTAGGAAATGTTGTTTTTTTTTTTTTTTTTTCAAGACAGAGTCTCACTTTGTTGCCCAGGCTAGAGTGAGTGCCGTGACAGTCAGCCTATCTCACAGCGACCTCAAACTCCTGGGCTCAAGCAATCCTCCTGCCTCAGCCTCCCGAGTAGCTGGGACTACAGGCATGCGCCACCATGCCCAGCTAATTTTTTCTGTGTATATTAGTTGGCCAATTAATTTATTTCTATTTATAGTAGAGACAGGGTCTTGCTCTTGCTCAGGCTGGTTTCAAACTCCTGACTTCAAGCAATCTGCCTGCCTCGGCCTCCCAGAGTACTAGGATTACAGGCGTGAACCACCGTGCCCGACCTAGGAAATGTTTACTGAACTCTGTTAAGTGTGGCTCGGTTCCGGCACTGGGTAGAAATGGACGGTTGGGCGAACAGAGTACCTACTCTCCCACCTGCAGGGACACAGCCGGGCCGACTAGCATTAAGGTTCCTCTTCCCGTCCCCTCTCCATTAGTCTCCCCACACCTTGCAGTAATTTCAGGTCCTGACGCGGGGACAACCTTTTGCTGGGTATGGTGGAGGAATCTTGATCCACCTGGATCATTCCCTAAAAGGGAGCTTCCTGGCATGCTCCCTTCTCTCTTCCTTTATACATATCTTTTTTCTCACAGGGAGTCCCCTGGGCTCCAGTCCCCAGCTCCAGGCCACAGCCTTCTCTAGCTCTCTCCTTCCAATCTTCTCAGACCAGGAGGTTTTGCAACTGAATAAGGACCAGGAAAATGTGAGGGGAACCCTGGGCTACACACACAATCCCATCCTATCCCCAACACACGCAGTAGCAAAATAACCCCATGCCTGTGACAAGCAAGAAGAAGCTCCTTCAGGGTAAAGTGCCTGCTTATGGGGCACGAGTTTGCTTTGTTAGCCCATAAATTAGCTAATTAACCACCTATGCTATTTCCCTTATGACTGGAGACCTCCACTCCCCTATCACCAGCAACTCCTCAGTCCACTGGCAAGTATTATTTCCCAGAAGGATCACTTCTGATTTGGTTCTTTTTGAGACAGAGTGTCCCTTTGTTGCCCAGGCTAGAGTGATGATTGGTTCTTATTTTTATTTTTATTTTTTCTTTGAAGCTCGGTTTCTGGACAGAATGATTTGGTTTTTAATTGAAGTTACTTTGTTGAAAGCAACAGAGAACGACTGTGGCTAGCTTCAGTAAATAGGGAGATAGATTGGAAGGACTCTGTTATAGCTTTCAGAACCAGAGATGGAGTAACCAACAGGGCCTTAGAAAGGGCAGGAGCTGGGCAAATCTAGGGGCCTCAGCAGCTGGGCTTTATGGGCACTATCATTAAGGTAACAGCTTCAACCAGCTCCAATCTCTGCTCTCTCCATTCAAGTTTCAAAAACTTATACAACTTAGATCTGGTCTACCCCTAGGAAGTGGCCAGGGGTCAGGGTCAAGTTGTACAGACATTGGACATTCAGGTTTACCTGTGACGTTGGGACTGTTTCCAAAGAAGGGTAATTGTTGTGAATCAGGAACCACCCTGATTGGTATTTACTACAACATGTATTATTGGTCTTATACAGATATGTCTCTCCAGCTTAAATGAAAACATCCCTAGGGGTAGGCACCATATCTTCACTTTTGAAAATTGTGGTAAAAACCACATAACATAAAATTTACCATCTTAACGATTTTAAGTGATTTTAAGTGTACAGTAGTGTTTTTTTTTTATTTTTTACTTTATTTTATTTTTCTTCTTCTTTTTTTTTAAGCCTGAGCAGCCATTTTATCCCAGTACAGTAGTGTTAAGTATATTCACATTCTTATGCAATAGATTCCAGAGTTTTCATCTTGCAAATCTGAAACTCTACACCCATTAAACAACAATCCATATCTTCACTTTTATATGCTCACATTACCTGTAATAGTGCCTGATCCATAGTAGATACTCAATACTTTTTTGTGACACCTTCACAATGGAAAAAATGGCTCACAGCTTTAAGTGATTTTCAGCCCGGAGGATGGGGGAACATGTCCTCTCTGTGAGGCATATCAGAATCTTGGAGGTAGTGTTGCTTGAAAAGTCCCCTAGACAAAATGAAGCTTATCCCTGGTTATTATAGCCAGCAAGAGGACAAGCTCAGCCCTCCCTCTTCCTCTGTCTCCCTAGGAGTCTCAAATGCAGGGAATGAAGTGGTAGAGAGAGTGTCTCATCTGTAATCAGAGCCACTCTCTCCAAGTCTGTTGTTTATTCATTTCCCTGCACATGCCAATGCCTATTTCCTTTGGCAGTTCCCTGTGGGGCTGACCTGACTTCCACTTTGCAGCTTCTTGGAGCTGGCACCAATCTGCCATCACATAAGGAATGCTGGAAGGGAGACACCTTCACCTTATTGTGGTCCATTTCCTACAGAGTGGTCCCACAGCTGAGTTCTTGGGCTTGATGATATAGTTTCAGTTTCATGGCCTTCTTTCCAAGGTACCAGGGCACAGTGGGGTGGTATTACTGGACAGTGGTGGTAAAGTAAAACATCACTCTATAACAGGTGTCTTCAAACTATGGCCCGCAGGCCACATGTGGCCCACCGAGGACATTTATCTGGCCCACCAGGTGTTTTTGCCACCGCTGCATGTCCTGTCCTGGGCCCCCAATATGCATGTGTGGAATGTGCGCCACTCTCTCCAGCGGCCCTCCAACGGTCTGAGGGACAGTGAACTGACCCCTTGTTTAAAAAGTTTGAGGACCCCTGCTCTATAATATGCTTGGCAGCATTGCTTTCAACAATACACAAGCCTCTGCCAGTCTGGTTCATCCTGCTAGATTTGCTCATCACTACTAGTGATTTCCTCTCAGAGCCCCATTTTTGCAAGCTGGCTTTCAACACCTGGACTTCCAGGCTGTTACATTTCTCTGTGTATATCTGACCCCCAAATTGTGGATAAGATTCAAGTAAGTGCTTTTGCTTCAGCTAAATCAGATGACCTCTGTTCAATTGTCCCAAACTTTCTATGAACACTTAAGGAGGCTTGTTGCATAAATAGAACAGGCAGACTCCTGAAATCTGCAGCTTCCAAACTATACACTAAGCTACCCCAAAGTGCCACAATGAACTCACAGGACCGCTGAAAGACATTTAAAATTTTCTAGGGAAACACAGCAGCACTAGGCATCTATTGGACACTGCATGCAGTAGTGCAGGCTTTCAGTATTAGATTGCATCACATTCTATTTGATGACATCTTTGCAAGACTGGGCTTTTGATGGTTGCTGTGATAAGAACTACACAAGAAAATGTGGAACAGGAAATGAGGGTGGCAGTGGTCAAGGTGATTCCAAGTTTTGTTTTTTTTAATTCTGTATTTCTTTTGTGAGATAGAGTCTGGCCTTGTCACCCAGACTGGAGTGCAGTGGCATGATCACAGCTTGCTGCAACCTCCAACTCCCAGGCTCAAGTGACCCTCCTGTCTCAGCCTCCCAGGCAGCTAGGACTACAGATGCATGCCACCATGCAAGGCTAATTTTT
The DNA here is from genome assembly GCF_040939455.1 of Microcebus murinus. Taxonomy (NCBI): domain Eukaryota; kingdom Metazoa; phylum Chordata; class Mammalia; order Primates; family Cheirogaleidae; genus Microcebus; species Microcebus murinus. Next base: position 25,374,454 of record NC_134117.1, on the reverse strand, counting down.
ATTTTTACTTTTTTTTTAGACAGAGTCTCACTTTGTTGCCCAGGCTAGAGTGAGTGCCATGGCATCAGCCTAGCTCACAGCAACCTCAAACTCCTGGGCTCAAGCAATCCTACTACCTCAGCCTCCTGAGTAGCTGGGACTACAGGCATGCGCCACCATGCCCGGCTAATTTTTTCCATATATATTAGTTGGCCAATTAATTTATTTCTATTTATAGTAGAGACAGGGTCTCACTCTTGCTCAGGCTGGTTTCGAACTCCTGACCTTGAGCTATCCGCCCGCCTCAGCCTCCTGGAGAGCTAGGATTACAGGCATGAGCCACCGTGCCTGTCCTAATTTTTAAATTTTGTAGAAAATTGGTCTGTGTTGCCCAGGCTGGTTTTGAACTCCTGGCCTCAAGCGATCCTCCTGCCTAGGTCTCCTAAAGTGCTGGGATTACAGGTGTGTGCCACTATGCCCAGCCAAAGTGAGTCCAAGTTTTAAGAAGCTCTGCAGAGCCCAACAGTCACACACATCCTATTAGTAAGTAATTGGGGTTAAGAGTGAAATTAAAAAAAAATTTTTTTTTGAGACAGAGTCTGGCTTTGTTGCCCAGGCTAGAGTGAATGCCGTGGCGTCAGCCTAGTTCACAGCAACCTCAAACCTCTGGGCTCAAGTGATCCTTCTGCCTCAGCCTCCTGAGTAACTGGGACTACAGGCATGCACCACCAACCCAGGCTAATTTTTCTATACGTATCTTTAGTTGTCCAGATAATTTGTTTCTATTTTTAGTAGAAATGGGGTCTCGCTCTGGCTCAGGCTGGTCTCGAACTCCTGAGCTCAAGCAATCTTCCAGCCTCAGCCTCCCAGAGTGCTAGGATTACAGGTGTGAGCCATTGCGCCCAGCCAGAAATATTTTTTTTCCTTCCAATTTGTGTGTATTAGTTTTTCAAACAAATACAAAGTTGTTAGGATATAAATTCTTAAGTTGTTTGGACCTAAGTACTTCAAAGGAAACTGTTAGCTATTTCTTTTGACATAGGGTGTTGTGAAAAATTACTGAAAAGCGAAGGGTTCCATGAATGCAGAAAGTTTGGGAACCTCTGTCTCAAATGAATAAAGAAAGAAATAAAGAAATATTACTGGGCTGTACTGGGGTCTTAGACCTGCCCTTTGTAAACCCATTAGGTACTGTGCCATTGTGGTAATTTTTCTCTCATTGGATTCTTAATAATTGCATCTGGGATGTTCTAACCTTCTTTCAGTGATTGGGGTTGTTCGCAATGTGGGTTCACAATCAGAACGTGTTAGGGAGCCCATATGGACTGGGCATTGTGGTGGAAGCCTGGAAGTCAGAGCTTCCCTGGCCAGGCAAGCTGAGAAGGTAGAGGCAAAGGAAAGAATGGAGGCCAAGGACGAGGGGCCCCTCCTGGCCTGGCTCTACTCTGCATGCCCAGCTGGGCTGCACCAGGTTGGCCAAGTCTCTTTGGCAGGCTGGATCCCCAGAGACTTGCTCCAAGCTTCCCCCCGCTGCTGGGTCTATTGTAAGGACTGACCTGCTATCTCCTGGTCGTTGGAAATCTGGGGGCCTTTGAGTGCCCCCATCCCAGGGAAGGAAGGGAGGAGCACTGCTGGGGCCCCCACGGAGGTCCACCCCCTCCCTCCTTTCCCGCGGGCATCCTCAGGTGACTGGCAGGCGCCATCCCGGCGCGAAGACCGCAAAACCCGCGGGTCCCTAGCTCCCTTGCTCATGCATTAAAGATGCGAAGGCGCCGGGACTGCGGTGCCACAAACATGAAGACAAATTTTTAATCCCGAGCAAGAAGATGCCTGGAGATGGGGCGCGCGGGAGAAAAATGAATTAGGTTTTTATTATGTGTTTTATTATGCTGTAATTGAACAGGATTAGGTGAGAATACAATATATTTCTGATGCGGCTAGAGGTGGGAGGGGGCGGGAGAGACGCTGACAGCGAGCGAGAGACAGCCAAGCCCGAAGAGGAGCTGGGGATCTGGGACACAGAGGGTCCCGGGGGAGGGCCGATGAGCGGCGCCAATGGGGCTGAGCGTTTTCAACTCTTCTCCCCCAGCACTTTGGGACAGGATTGGGGGCGGGAGTGATGGTGACTGCACTGGGAGGATGGGGTTAGCGACAGGTCCGGTAACATGTGCTGGAGTGGGGGACGGGCTTGGGAGTTGGAGGGCTAAGGAGATCGTAAACCCCTCTCAGAAGGGAAAAGGAGTAACAGAGGGGAAAGGGGCGTGGCTATAAAAAGACTGGACGCTCTGGATCACTGGGGTCCGGAGGTCCTGGGATTCACACTTCCTCCTAACACCTCTCCCCTGCACGCGCTGGGCACAGGCCTTGTAGGTAAGCAAACATTTGGGGGCGCCCACTTTGTGTCCGGTGCTCGCTTATTGCAGGGCCACTCTGGCTCTCAGACCACACCCTTCCCCTATCTCCAGCAACTCCGGTCACCTCTGAAAAGATCCGTATCTACACAGGCCTAACCCAGCATCCTCCTCCTCCCCCTGCCTCCGCACCGCGCCCGAAGAGGGCCTCCTCAGGTAAGGGGCGCCCAGGCAAGCCCTCGGCTGAGCTGTGGGCGCGGGAATGCGCGAACCTTCCTCTCACCCCTGGAACCTCCTCGCCCCCCGAGCTCGCCTCTCCGTCCTCCCCGGCCCGGGCAGCTTCATTAAGGGCCGGCGCCAGCGCCGCGGCTCACCTGCTGCAGCACCCCCCGCGCCCCGCCAGGGACCGGCTCCTGGCGGTGATGAAGAGCCCCATTAGCCGCCTCTACCTTTAGGGCGGACTGGGCTGCTCTCCCCACCTCCCAATTAGGACATTAGAAACCGTCAACCAAGATTAATAGTTGCCCAGCTCCAGGGCAGGGAGATGAGCCCAGATACCGCGGCTGCGCCGCTCGCTCTGCGCCGGCCAACCCTGCGCTGGCCGGGAGCGCCACCTGCGCCGCCACCCTCTCCGCCGCCTCCTCCCAGCCCCGCGCAGCACACCTGCTGCTCTCCGGTGAATCCAGCCACCAGCTTCAGTGTCAGGGTTTCCTGCTACGTCTCCCACCTGGGCGCGCCCCAAGGCAAGGCAGGGTCATGGCACGCGGGAGAGGAAGGCTCGCCCTCTCTAGGGGACTCCCCCAGCTTTCCCGCGGACTCAGTTAAGGACTTACAACGTTGCAGGATGAATTGACCATCCTTGCTCTGAGAGGCTTCCTTGACCCCTGCCCTCCCTTTAAGTCAAGTCCTCCATATTCCTTTTTTTTTTTTTTTTTTTTTGAGACAGAGTCTCACACAGCAACCTCAAACCCTTGGGCTGAGGCGATCCTCCTGCCTCAGCCTCCCTAGTAGCTGGGACTACAGGCATACACCACCATGCCCGGCTAATTTTTTTTCTATATATATTTTTAGTTGGTCAATTAATTTCTTTCTATCTTTTTAGTAGAGACAGAGTCTCACTCTTGCTCAGGCTGGTTTCGAACTCTTGACCTTGAGCAATCCGCCCGCCTCAGCCTCCCAGAGAGCTAGGATTACAGGCGTGAACCATTTCGCCCCCGGACCTCCTTAGTCCTTCTCATCGCACCCCTTCATACTTTTCAGTATAGTATCATGCTTGTGCTTTTACCTTTACTAGTGCGATTATGTCATTGATGTCTGTTTCTCCCACTAGGCGGGGTTCCCGAGACCACAGTTTTGCTCACCACAGGCTGTTCTGCGCCTTCGGTAATTGTGTTGAATGAATGAGTGGGCAACAGGCTTGTTTCCCCTGTGTGTTCATTGGAACATCTACTTACTGTGCAAGCCACCCCCCTTTCTTAAACAATCTTATAGCACCTGCACTCTTTCTTCAAACTCATAATTACAACCTTATTGTCATGACTATCAGTTCAATGTCTTCTCCCCCTTGAGGCCATAGCTTCTGAGGGCAGGTGCCGCGGGGCGCACAGCTGCATCCTCAATGCCTGCCAGCAGGGAGCCAGGCACTTTGGCAGATTACAGTGTCTGAGAGTTCAGGAACTTTAGGGCTCTTCCAGCCCCATTCTTTTGAGGACTTTGTGGCCTGGAGAGGCGAAGTGACTTGCTTGAGGCCACACAGCCAGCTAGAGGCAAAGCCAGGATGAAAACAACTTTTCAACATGCAGCGATTTTTCTACAAAGGTCACACCATAGGGGACTCTGAGGAGCCCCTCCTGACGTTTCTAAGCCTGAGGAGCCTGTGGAGTGGCCCCAGGAATCTCTTCCTTTGGTGATGATGGTGACCCAGAACTAAGCGTTTCCACTTAACTCCAGGATAAGGGGCTTGGGGCCCAGGGATGCCCCACACTGTGTCAAGAGAGGCAAATTCATTCCATGAAGTCTCAACTCTGGTTTCTCCTCCTTGGATGTAAAACTAGGGGAGTCCCCTCTCTCCAAGCCTGGAGATATGTGAACTATTTCTGGTCTTTCCCGCTCCCCAGCGTCTGCAGAAATTTGGGACCAGAAACTGCAGAACTAAAGGGAACTAAAGAGAAAGTGCTCCTCCATCTCATCACACCCCTGGTGTCACCTCTCTAGAACCCACATACTTTAGGGAGGTGGGTGGGAATGGGCTTGGGGGAGGGGCAGGATCGATACCTCACTGGGTTTTGATGACCGCAGGCTTTCACCTTGCAGATAATGGGGTGAGCGGCGGTAAACTCTCCCCGACCGAGCGGGCTCCCCCGGCCTTAATGAGATAATCAATACTTGTTCTCGGCTTAATTTCCATCTAATTGCTCTTTAACGACGCCGGATAATGGGCCGCCTCCTGTGAGGAGGGAGCTGGCTGGGAATCCGACCCGCCTCGGACTCCCGCCTTTCCTCCCCCGGGCGGGGTGCCCTCGCGCAGGTGGGAAGGGGGCGCCCGGCGTTCCCCGCGGGCTTGGCTGGAGCTCCCTGCGCCCGCCTCTCAGCCCGGTGCCGCCACCTGCCTGCGATGCTCTCTGCCCCCGCTAGGGGGCGCCTCAAACATTTGATGCGGGATCTGGGTCAAGTCTCCGTGTTTTGGGCTCCAGGCCACCCACCTAATGCGGTGCGGAACTGCACGCCTCTGGAAAAGCCCCTTCCTCTTTTCACTTTCCACCACGATGCACTTGCACGGGGCGGTGGCCCCGAGGCCTTAGGTAAGTTGCTGTGTTTCTTTCCTTAAGGAGGGCACCGACCACATTTTCCCCTGTGAGGTAGCTGGGCTGCTTCCTGCAAAGGAACTAGACCACTCAGTGAAGGAGGAAAAGGGAGCAAGAATAAGTAGCAGGAGACCCTAAGTTCAGAGAGCCACCTGATTTCCACTAACCTCATCCCTACTCCAATCATCCATAGCCAGGAAGGTTCCTGGGAACACCAGCAGCTCAGATATTAGCCCTAACTTCTGTCGCCACCCACCTGCCCATCTCAGCACTAGCAACACCTGGAGGCTATCCTTGCTCAAATTTCCTTGTCTCACAGGGGCCACCTGCCTTCAACCCCAGCCCCAGTCATCTCTCTGGTCCTCTCCTGATCCCAGCCCTGGTGCAAATACTTTGGCCTCAGGTGCCCAGATCCTGCGACCTACCATGTTCCCTATCACTTCCCTATCTCCTGCCTGCCATCTGGGCACCATTCGCCTGCATTTCTACAGCTTAGCTCCTGAATATGGGCTATTTAAATTTATAAGACACCTGCTGCAGTTCTGGCTCCAGCTGCAGTGAAGTTAAGCTGACAAAGATACACTAATACTGTCAGGAGAATGTGATGGTTAGAATCGTGCCTGGGACCCAAGCAGTCCTAGGTTCAAGTTTTAGCTCTGTTGTTTACTGGCCAGTGTGACACTGGGCAAACTTACCTACAGGTCTGAACCTCAGCTTTCTTATCTAAAAATTAAGATTAGTAATTCTACCTTACGAGGTTGTATATGTCTGAAACAAGTTAATGTCACGTAAATTGCTCGTCACAGTGCCTGGCACCCTAACCACTTGATAAGTGGTAGCTATTATTGTTGTTATTATTGCATGTTAGAGCTGAAGGAACCACCTAATTCAAGGAAGAGAAACTCAAAGACCACAGGGGCATGCAGGAATCTTAACTGAGGGACACAGGCCAGGTCAGGGTTGTGGTGAGTTTGAGGGGGCCAGCCCTATCTAACACAGCAGCCAGCACTCACCTGCAATTGTTGCTGCCTGGACCAGATTTTCAGTTTTGTTTCTTGTTTGTTTCCAAAAACAAATCTGGCAGCATAGCAGTTTAGTTATTAGCTGACTTTTTTTTACCTCCCACCTGTCTATTTTAGCATTGGGAGCAACTGGGGGTTTTCCTGAAGGCCTCTCTGAACATCCTGGCCTGACAATTCTGACCCCCAAATTTTGGATTTTTATATAAATGATTTTTAAAATAACACAATTTATAATTTGAGAGAGAAGACTTTCTCTTTCTTTTTTCTTCCTTTTTGTTTTTTTGAGACAGTTTCACTTGGCCAATATAAAATTTGTCAATGCTTAATTATTAGCAATTGGCTGGGTGGCTCATACCTGTAATCCTAGCACTCTGGGAGGCCAAGGTGGGTGGATCATTCAAGGTCAGGAGTTCAAAACTAGCCTGAGCAAGAGCGAGACCCCCGTCTCTACTAAAAAATAGAAAGAAATTAATTGGCCAACTAAAAATATATACATAAAAAATTAGCTGGGCATGGTGGCGCATGCCTGTAGTCCCAGCTACTCGGGGGGCTGAGGCAGAAGGATCGCTTGAGACCAGGAGTTTATGGTTGCTATGAGCTAGGCTGATGCCATGGCACTCTAGCCCAGGCAACAGAGTGAGACACTGTCTCTAAGTAAATAAACAAACAAATAAATAAATAATAGCAATTATGGCCAGGTATGGTGTCTCACACCTATAATTCCAGCACTTTGGGAAGCCGAGGCAGGAGACTTGCTTTAGGCCAGAAGTTCAAGACCAGCCTGGGCAACATAGTGAGACACTGTCTCTACAAAAATAAATTAGCCAGGAGTGGTGGCACATGCCTGTACTCCCAGCTACTCAGGAGGCTAAGGCTGGAGGATCACTTAAGCCCAGAAGTTCGAGGCTGCAGTGAGGTGATCTAGCCACTGCACTCCAGCCTGGGTGACAGAGCAAGACCCTATCTCTAAAAAAAAAAAAATAAATTAAAACATATTAGTTATTAAGTAAAAAATTAAAACATGGTTCTAAATATAACATGTCTGAAAGTCTGAATTCACCCTCGTTTCTCAGAAGAAACAGGTTCAGATGGCTCTCAGCTGCTGGCAAAGCTAAGACTGGAAGCCTGAATTCTAAGTCAAAATAAAAACTTCTAGGAGGCCTTTCCTAGATGGCAGGGCTGCTTAAGCTGCTACCCACTGCAGATGCTGCCCCCTTTGCAGATAGTGCCCGGTGGCTGGGCCAGTGTTACCATTTGGCAGCTCTAGAAACACAAGACCTGCATCACAGCAGCCTTGTCCCTTGTGGTACATCCAAATTCTTTTTTTTTTTTTTTTTTTTTGAGACAGAGTCTCACTCTGTTGCCTGGGCTAGAGTGCCGTGGCATCAGCCTAGCTCACAGCAACCTCAAACTCCTGGGCTCAAGCGATCCTCCTGCCTCAGCCTCTTGAGTAGCTGGGACTGCAGGCATGTACCACCATGCCTGGCTAATTTTTTCTATATATTTTTAGTTGGCCGATTAATTTCTTTCTGTTTATAGTAGAGATGGGGTCTCACTCTTGCTCAGGCTGGTCTTGAACTCCTGAGCTCAAAGGACCCGCCCACCTGGGCCTCCCAAAGTGCTAGGCTAGAGTGAGTGCTGTGGCGTCAGCCTCGCTCACAGCAACCTCAAACTCCTGGGGTCGAGTGATCCTTCTGCCTCAGCCTCCCGAGTAGCTGGAACTACAGGCATGCGCCACCATGCCCGGCTAATTTTTTATATATATATCAGTTGGCCAATTAATTTCTTTCTATTTATAGTAGAGACGGGGTCTCGCTCTTGCTCAGGCTGGTTTCGAACTCCTGACCTTGAGCAATCCGCCCGCCTCGGCCTCCCAAGAGCTAGGATTACAGGCGTGAGCCACCGCGCCCGGCCCCAAATTCTTTTTAAATATTGTAGAAGAGAGTGTGACAGCAAGTCAAGTTCCAGGACCCAGGAGATCTCGACCCCTAACTTAAAGCTCCATATTTCTACACACCTCTTAAACTCATCAACTTCTGTGTGATTCTACTAAAAAATTCCTTACTTGCATCTCCCCAGTCAGGGCACAGAGCCAAGAGGTTTGTGGGGCAGTTCTCCCAATTGCTACCTTTCTTCCTGTACCTTACCCTTGGGGAAAATTATAGAAAAGGCATGAAGGAACCTAGGGTTTGGGGAGGCTGAGCACATTGAAATTTAAGTTATGAACTTCTGAACATGTGCAGCATTCTACCAATCCCATTCTGATGCTCTCCTGGGACCCAAGATTCTCCATGTGGTTTGGTTGTCTAAAAGCCAAGTAGTTCCTGGTTGATGAATTAGTCCTCTTTATTTCCCATCATCCCTTGAGAAAGCACCCACTATTTCTTGCTTGGAGTTCTGAGAACACATTTAGCAGGCTCTTCCTTGGTTTCAGTGGTCAGCTCAGGGGATTCTTGAATGTTAACCTATTTCCAAACTCTCCACAGATGCCAACACTAGACTCTGTTATCTCTCAAGAGCAAAGGTTGAAAGTGTAGTGTGAACAAGCAGTGTGGTTTTGGGGTCCAAGAGCTCTTCCTAGTCCACGTGGTCTCTTGCTGGAGCTCTCAGGAAGACTGCCTGATCCCTTTACAGGGGTGGTCTTAGTTTTGATTCCTCAGAAAGCAGATCCTGAGGCAAGGATTTGGGTATGAGTGGTTTACTTGGGAGTTTATCCCAGAAAACACCATGAGGGAGAAGGAAAAGAGAAAAACCAAATAAAAGATGCATTAATGAATGGGTTACCACTGAAGGCAACTGGGACTAAATCCCACTAGAGACCTTCTGCAAAACTGTATAGAATATACCTCAAAATTATCCCCTGAAAGGAAAGGAACAGGGGTGTTTGTCCTCCAGCTTTGTCCCTCATTGGATGTGGCTTACTGCTGAATTGTTACCTATGTGGCATTTCTAGCCTGCTCTGCATGCCAGCCAAGCTCACTCCAGGAGCCAGAGAACTCTTTCAGGCAGAGAGGCCCTGGAGATCTTGTCTGCAGGTAACCTCTGGTGTGAGTGAGGGTAAATGGGTGGACACTAACTACGTTTGCTATTGGGAGGTTCATGGTCCAGGGGGGCAACTCTTTGGCCATGTGATGAATTCCTGTTCAATAAAAGATATCTGAGATTTGATATGTCGATGCTTTTTCTGGGAGCTGTAAATGTGATGCTGGCTGAAGCTGTTTATGGCCTTCCTCCCTGGCTGCTTTGAAGAAAATATTAGCAGTAGATTAATTGGTTTGGATATACTGGAATGATGTTTGGGTAAGAGGTGTCTCTGGGCCAGAGATAGAAATTTGGGAATCTGCTGGAAGGAAAGAAGAAGCAATGCATAAGTGTCAGCAGAAAGGTATCTCTCTAGCCTCACCTACAGAAAACTGTCTTCAAGTAAAAAGTGAATGTAAGGGTGCGCTGGGGTCACGCCTGTAATCCCAGTATTTTGGAAGCTTGAGACCAACCTAGGCAACATAGTGAGACCTTGTCTCTAAAAAGAAAATAGCCAGGCATGGTGGCACATGCCTATAGTACCAGCTACTTGGGAGACTGAGGCAGGAGGATCACTTGAGCCCAGGAGTTAGAGGTTGCAGTGAGCTATGATGATGCCACTGCACTCTAGTCCAAGTGACAGAGCTGAGACCTTGTCTCAAAGAAAAAGCAACTCATATATTAAATGACATTGTGTTTAGTATCATAGAGTCTACTAACTTTTCCCTTGGCATCAGCTTTAGCTTATAGAAGACCCATGTACTCACTGCATGGTCACAAAAGCCTACACATACAATAAAAAATAAAATTTCCTTTTTTTTTAAAAGGGGAATGAGGTTCACTTTCCTTTATTTATTTATTTATTTTTGAGACAGCCTTTTTTTGACCTAACTGATTTGATTCTAATATTTACAAGAAGCACAATTCCTCTGTATCCATCTCTGATAGGTCAATATGGACCATTTGCTTCATGTCTGCTTCTTCCTCAAAGTTACAGCCCCACTATTTTCACCAGCTGTGTCAAAACAGGGTTTATGAAGTACCAGGTTAAAATATGGGGCTGGGCAAGGTGGCTCATGCCTGTAATCCCAGCACTCTGGGAGGCTGAGGTGGGAGGAATGCTTGAGCTCAGGAGTTCGAGATCAGCCTGAGCAAGAGCAAGACCCTGTCTCTACTATAAATAGAAAGAAATTAGCCAAACAACTAAACAAAATAGAAAAAATTAGCCGGGCATGGTGGCACATACCTGTAGTCCCAGCTATCAGGGAGCTGAGGCAGGAGGATCCCTTGAGCCCAGGAGTTTGAAGTTGCTGTGAACTAGGCTGACACCACGGCACTCTAGCCTAGGCAAGCGAGTGAGACTCTGTCTCAAAATAAAATAAACATAAAATATGGGATCCTCCCAAGTAATTTCTTACCAAGTTACACACTGACTTTTTATGCCTTGTTTCACCTGTTGTTCATTTGTATAGGGCCTTTTTCATCCTATCATTATATCACAGTTATTTTACGTGTCAGTGGCTGAAAGAAAGTGAAAGTCTCCTAATCTGTGAACACCAGGCTATGATTCACAGTGGAAAGCAAACGACTACACTGTATACTCCATTCCTTCTTCAGTACAAGCACTGTATACTACATTCCTTCTTCAGTACAAGCTGCAGGAAAAAGGGGGAAAGAGGCAGGATCATCTGTTCTTCAACAAACATTAACTTCACCTTCTCTGTCTGAATCTAGTCTTTCTCGTGTAAATGCAAAGGACCATGCCACCTGGCTTCTCTCCTTACAGTGCTCACAACATCAAGAGAATCTTTTTCCTTTGGTCCAACAGTTTTCTATGAATCCCATCAAACTGATCAACATTTCCAAAGTATGAATGTGGAAAATCTTTTGCTATTTCTTTACCATTTGTGATTCCTATAGCTGTTACTAAATGTGTTTTGAAGCCTTAATGGATAAAGTATTGGATGATAACGATTTGGAAACATATCCAGACTATCAAGTTGTGTCTTACTCAAACAACTCCCTTCTAAAAGTATTCTTACAATATGTGGTGTTTTCCTAGAACAAAACCTCTACTTAATAAAAGCGGATCCCCCGTATGGTCAACATCTTAGGAATCTTTTGTATGCATGATTATAGTCTCGTCACCAACCACAACCCCACCAGAGGGCGCTCATTCCCTGTCTATCTAGACTCCATCCGCTGAAAAATCTAGGTTAAACACTCAAAGTTTTTCACATATAATCCACAAAAAAATTTTTTTTTTTTTTGAGACAGAGTCTTGCTTTGTTGCCTAGGCTAGAGTGAGTGCCGTGGCGTCAGCCTAGCTCACAGCAACCTCAAACTCCTGGGCTCAAGCGATCCTTCTGTCTCAGCCTCCCGAGTAGCTGGGACTACAGGCATGTGCCACAATGCCCGGCTAATTTTTTCTATATATATTAGTTGGCCAATTAGTTTCTTTCTATTTATAGTAGAGACGAGGTCTCGCTCTTGCTCAGGCTGGTTTCGAACTCCCGACCTCGAGCAATCCGCCCGCCTCAGCCTCCCAGAGAGCTAGGATTACAGGCGTGAGCCACCGCGCCCCGGCCAATCCACAAAAATTTGCCGAGAATATACTGTGCCGCTAGGTGTGTGGCTAGGTTTACAAGATACTATGGTGTGCTAAGCACGATTTCTACTACCAGAGGCTTAGAGTAGAGCAAAGACTGAAAGCAAACAACCCGCTATTATAAAATAGGGTAAGAGTTTCTAAGACCGCGGAGATTGCGGTTGAAAAATCGGCTCCAGGGCTTAGAAGCCCGTAGCAATTCATTGAGAGATCCCGGACTGCTTCCGCTCTGTATCCAGGCAACAATCTCCGCCCACCTGGTGTTTTGTCGGGGCCAGGAACCACCACGCCGCCACGGGTGGTTCCATTTGTCAGCTCCGCAAGTCCCCCTCTCCGGCCTGTTTCAGGGCTTCCTGAAGTTCTCTGACAGTTCACTTCTGCACTACGTCGACACTACCGTTGCCCTAAAGGACAAGGGCAAAGGATAACTCACAACTGCGGGCCACAGCTGGCTCCGCCCACTCTTTTTCCGGTTTAAAACCCGCGGGCTTTCCCTGTTCTGAATTCCTAGATTTCCTGTTCTGATTCTCGCGACAGTTGCTAGACCTCGCGTGAAGCTCGCTTCCCGTGCCTCCTTTGAGTTTGAGATCGGGTGGCAGCCTGTCCTCGCCCATCTCGTCAGAATCCCACTGGCCAAGGATAGCATCTGCGTGGCTCGGGAGCCCCTATGTGAAAGGTCTTGGCCGAGCTCTGGTGCGCTCCTCGAAGGCAGAGTCCCCGGCCGCCTCCCGAGCTTGGCTCTCTGGGGCTCCAGTGCGCATGCGGAGGCCATCCTGGTGGGCCCTGCTGGGGCGGCCGCCCGGGCCCGGCCTGACTAAATGCCGCCTCCTCCCTGGCTGCATTTGGCTGTTTCCGCCCCCTACCAGCTTGACTGCGGCGCGGCTTCTGTAAACCGGTTGGGACGGTCCGGGGCGGGGCCTGGCCGGCCCGTGTTTGGCGGGCGGGCCTCCAAGAAGTCTCTTCTCCCTTCCCCCAGCCCTGAGTGCCACGGTGGCGCTGGTGGCGGCCGAGAGACAGAATGCCTACAGCCCTGCCAGCTTCGCAACCATAACCTGTAATCCCGACCTGAGCCCCGCCCGCCTCTCCTGCGGCCGCTCGTCGCCTTCCTCTAATCACTCGGCTCATCATCGGGTTGAAGCACCTGCCGGATGTGGGCAGGGAGGAGGAGGGCAGATGTTAGCGCCGTCTCCGGTCCGCGCCCCGGTGGCGAAGCTGGGTGGGCAAACCTGCAATTGCTCCCAGGAAGCCGACCCTGGGCTGCGTGGAGGCGACGTTGGTTGGCCCTGCCCTCCAGGAGTGCCCAGACATCGACGTAAAATGACTTGGCACCAGAGCCCTTACCACTTCCCCGTTATGCATCTGCTCGAGACTACCCCAGGGACTGTAAAGTCAGATGGGACAGGGCCTAGCCGTTCAGCCAGCACTTCTCAGCCACTTCCCTACCCCCACTCCCCGTCTCCAGTCCTCACACCCCCCTTCTCTCCCAGCTTCGGTGTCTGGTTACGGCTCCTCTGCTCTCATTGTGACTTTGGGCCAGGCTAGGGGGGAATGGTCCGGGAAGGTCCCGTGAGGCTGCACGAAATTGGCAGCTTCTCAGCCTCAGGACTAGGGGGAAGGCGGGTGTGCGACGTCGAGGGGCGGGGAGAGGGGGCGGAGGAGCTGCTCTCTGAATCCAAATCTGTAGGCCCTCAGAAATCCTCAGGCGGGAGCAGAGGTGGCTGGCGGGCCCAGCCTACTGCACCTCTGCTTTCTTTCCATCACCTTTTTCGGACTGGAATCACGACTGCTCCCAAGGGCCCAGTCCTGGACACTAGGTGAGCGCCCTGGGCCCCAGACCACACCCGAGGGACATCACCCTTCCCCCCATCACACACACAGACTTCCCATCCCCCCCATCAACAACTTCTTACTTCTGGAGCAGTCCATTCCCATCCCTGTGTAGGGCAATGAGCATTGGAGTTAGGTGGTGTATGGTCGTGATACTGCTGGTGTGTGTGTGCGCGTGCGCGTGCTCGCCTAAGCTTTATCACCCCTTCCTATGGCATCTCCTCACTCCTCAGCCCCCCACCCCCCCAAAAAAACCAGCCCAATTAATTTCCAACTGGCATAACTGGATAACTCCTATAAGGTCACTGGGCCTCTGTTGGGGCTGGGTGTCTTACTTCCAAGGTAGCAGGAGGGGCCAGTGCTAGGATCAAGCTGTGATACAGGTGCAGTGAGGTTGGACTTTCAGCATAGGCATTGTTTCTGACCTCCTGACCTGGCTTCCGTCCCTGGCAGGGTGCCACGAACGTGCTGATGCCCCGAGTGCTCACAGGGCTTCCAGCTAACCATGCCGCAGTCTCTGGTAACTGCCTTGGCGCTGCCTCTGCTACTGCTATTGCTGGCGGTGCGGACGCCGCCCCCGACCGGCGCAAGGCCATCCCCAGGCCCGGATTACCTGCGGCGTGGCTGGCTGCGGCTGCTTGCGGAGGGCGAGGGCTGCGCTCCCTGCCAGCCAGAAGAGTGCGCCGCGCCGCACGGCTGCCTGGCGGGCTGGGTGCGCGATGCGTGCGGCTGCTGCTGGGAATGCGCCAATCTCGAGGGCCAGCTCTGCGACCTGGACCCCAGTGCTCACTTCTACGGGCGCTGCGGCGAGCAGCTTGAATGCCGGTTGGACGCAGGCGGCGACCTGAGCCGCGGAGAGGTGCCGGAGCCGCTGTGTGCCTGCCGCTCGCAGCACCCGCTCTGCGGGTCCGACGGCCGCACCTACGCCCAGATTTGCCGCCTGCAGGAGGCCGCCCGCGCTCGGCCAGATGCCAACCTCACTGTAGCGCACCCGGGGCCCTGCGAATCGGGTACGCACGGCCCAGCTCCCCTACCCCCAGCACTTGGGCTTCCACTAGGCACTGCTCCCCGACCCCCAGCAGCATTGGCCTCTGCCAGGGGAGTGGAAAAAATGAGGGGGAGGCCTCGAGTCCAGTACAAGATTCTGCTTTCTCTACTGGTCCTTAGAGGCCGCTGCCCGAAGGTGGGGGTCCCAAGCTTTGTTGGCAAGTTGCGTGCGCTGAGCCGGGAAAGCTCCAGAACGGCTGGCGAAGACAAACCCTCCGAGGGTGCAGGCACATAGTCTATGGTTGCTCAAAATTGAGAGAATGAAGAGACCCCACACTTTACTCAGACCGCTGGATCCCAGGCAACCAGACCAGGGTTCCTGTGAGATGCAGTCAGGTTGTGCTTGGGCAGATTCTTAAAGCAATGGATTAACTCAGTCTCCTCACCTCTCTCCTTTCTCCTGCATTTAGGGATTAGTGAAGGTGGGAGCTCTTCTAGCGCTTCCTTGCTCTATCCTTGAGGGCTCAGGGCCATTCAAGTCTGGAGTTTTCTTTGGCGGCTTTAGTAACTTTCACTTCCTGAGCCCCTGCTCTAGTCCGGCCTGGCTGGACTTTGTTTAAACACCTGGTGGGGGGGTCCCAACAGTTTCCCTTAGTCCTCTGGGCTTCCTGCCTGCTGGCCTGCTGCCGGAGTCTGGCTTCAGGTTCTCTGCCTTTGCCAGAGGGACCTTCCCAGGGTGGTGGAGGGGGAAGGGCTGCTCTTCAGGTTTGGGGGAGCTTGGCCTGGTTAGAAAATGGGGAAAGGGGGAGGTGTTGGTTATAAGCAAGGCAGAGAAGGGACGGGGAGGGTGGAATGAGGACAAGGGAGCAGTCAGGGACAGTGTGGCTGCCAAGCTAAGGTGTGGGTTTGTGTGCCTGTGTGTTTGTGCATCATGTCTGTATGGCACTCTGTGTACACACATGTGCATGTACATCTTCATATCTGTGTTCACACCTTTGTGTGTGCCAGCATCCACATTTATATGTACGTGTGTGTCATGTTGTGTTTAGGGATGTGTGTTGACCTCAGCATATATTGTGTTCTGCCACAAGCATGTCCACAGCAATTCATATATTGTGTCTTTGCTGGGATAGATGTGCCATCCTGTTCTCAGGCCTTCCACCTCTACCCCCAGAGCCCCAGATTGTGTCACAGCCATACGACATTTGGAATGTGACAGGGCAGGACGTGATCTTTGGCTGTGAGGTGTTTGCCTACCCCATGGCCTCCATCGAGTGGAGGAAGGATGGCTTGGACATCCAGCTGCCAGGAGATGACCCCCACATCTCTGTGCAGGTAGGGACAGGGAGCAGAGGCTTCTGTCAGGCTGCCCATGCCCCCCTCAAAAGGAGCATGCTAATTCCTTGTCTGGCTTCAGTTTAGGGGTGGACCCCAGAGGTTTGAGGTGACTGGTTGGCTGCAGATCCAGGCTGTGCGTCCCAGTGATGAGGGCACCTACCGCTGCCTTGCCCGCAATGCCCTGGGTCAGGTTGAGGCTCCTGCTAGCCTGACAGTGCTCACGCCAGGTAAGGGGGAGGCCTGAGCTCTGGGGGTTGGGAGGATGGTGCTGGATTAGGGGTCCTTGTATATGTGTGTAAGAAACAGTCCACTCGTGTATTTGCACACATAAGTGCAGCCTTCCCACAGACCGGGATATGTGGGGACCGACAGTCTCTCTCTCCTGTTCTCTCTCATTTGCCCACGTGTGTTTGCAGATCAGCTGAACTCTACAGGCATCCCCCAGCTGCGGTCACTAAACCTGGTTCCCGAGGAGGAGGCTGAAAGTGAAGAGACTGAGGATTACTACTAGGTCCAGAGCTTGGGCTCATTGGGGTGGGTGAGCAGGCATGGTGCTCAATCCCTGCTTTTGAAAAGACCTAGAAAGGGGGAGCAGGGTCCTTTCATGGATTGCTTTAATGATCTTAGTAGGGATGATCATGGTGGTAGGGGATCTACTTGCCTCCAGGGTGGAAGGGGGTGGTAGGGGAGAGAGAGAAGCTGAAGGAGGGTAGGGAGAGAGGCAGAGAATAGGAGAGCTGCTGTGCAAAGGTGCCCCTGCAGGAGATGCCCTGGCTGGGAGATTTCCGACACCCAAGGCTGGGGTGCGGGGTGAGGCAGACACAAAGAGCACAGTCACCGGGGTCCTCCACCTCTTTGCGGCAGCCCCCTCCCATCCCTGCTCAACCAGTCTCTTCTAACTGCCCTTCCCCAAAGGCCCTGTTCCTGCTATTTTTCTGGTCCCTAACCATTAGCTAACCTGTCTTCTGCAAGTTTTCCCTCTCTTTTAAGTCCTAGTTGCACTTACTAACTGCAGTCGTCTTACTGTTTGCCGTCTTTTGTACAAGAAAGTGGAGTGGAGCACTGTTTAGTTCCCTGCAGTAAGACGGGCAGGGCCAGCTCCATATCTTATACCACTCTATTAGACAAAGCCTAGCACAGGACTAGGCACAGTAAGCACCAATAAAGATTTATAAACGAACGGAGCCACACAGATGCACAGATATTTTATGCAGATGTGCACATGAAGGTCAGATATCCCTGGGAGGCCTCCCACACTAATAGGACTCTGGCTTGCAGAAGCGCAGGTCCTGCTCTCTAAGCACGTGCTTGCCAAATGTACAGAGGGAAGTCATGAGCCCTCTAGGGGGAGAAAGTGGAGCCATTTGGCTGGAAGGAGGGTGTCCTCTCAGTCTGCCCTCCTTTGGGGCTGGTATACAGATAGTTACCTGCCCCTCTGTTCATCTTACTCTGGTCTCCTCCCTAGGCACGGTGGGGAATCAGGTATGTGTGGGTAGGACCCCAAAATGAAAGCATAAATGGGATAGGGGAGGGGAGAAGTTTGGCCACCAGTGTGGCCTTCCCCAACTCCCATAGGAATCTCTTTCCGGACTGAACCCAAGGCCATGGTAAGCCTGTTTCCTGACTGTCCCAATTGTGACCTGTCCTATCTGGCTTGGGGTCCCTCGCAGAACCGCATTCTTTGGCTCCCCAAATCTCTCCCCTCATTCTTTTTACGTCGCTCCGGGACACTGGTGAGACCCAGTGTTTGCCGAATGATTGAAGGAAAGAATGAAAACCTAAGTCAGTGAAGCCAAGACGCCGTGTGCGGATGGCGACGGCCTCCTACGCTCCTGGGCTCCGCCCGGAGCCTGGCGCCACCGCGGCAGGGACAGCTCTTGGCTCGGCGTCTGACTTTGTCCTCTGGGGCCCAATTGAGGGGCCTGTCCTCTTGGGAGGGGCGTGGTCCAAACCCCAACCCCAGGGCTTGGCCGCCCCTCCCACCGCTACTCACTACCGTCTACAGTCGCCTTGCGCTGGGCCCCTAAGCCAGACCACGGTTTTTATTGGCAAACCCTGGCTGGAGCCGGCGGCCCCAGCAGCGCGAGCGGGTTGGATACTTAGAGCACATTCCAAGGCGACCGCCAAAACAGGAGCAAGGGGGTGGGTGGGGTTGTGGCGGTGTGGTGTGGGTGTGGGTGTGGGCCGTGCTGTGCGGCTTCGAGCCAGAGGAAAATCCGCTCGGCCCTGAAAAGAGCGGTGGGTTTGGGGCCCTGTGTCAGCCTGGGCATCAGCCCCTGGCCTTTTCTTCACCCAGCTGAGCTCGAAGGCGCCCTCTGCGGGCCCGTGGGTCCTACCGCGCCCACCTGCAGAGCAGAGGCTCCCGGCCAAGAGGCCCAGGCTACCCGAGGGGGTCACACGGGTCCTGGGGAATCTGTACACATTTGCAGACTTTGTAGGATGTTCGGGAGCAGCCTCCTTGCAGCCTCAGTTTCTCCCTCTGCCGCCCTTCTGGTTCTAGCCCCACAGTCTGGAACCGGAGGAACCCCTGCTCCCCACCGCCCCACCCGCCCCGCCCCGCCTCTGCTGCAGCGGACCGGCTTTAATAACGTCGCTGGAAAGTGACACGCGATTTATTATTAAAGTAATGCGGGCGCGGGGACGGGAAAGGTTTAATAAACGCGCTGAGATGCCGAGGATTATTCACCGCAAATAAATGAGAGTACGGGCGGCGTTTTAATAAATAATTTCCTGCTGCTCCCGGGGGAAGAGAGGGGAGGAGGAGGGGGAAGCTGAGCCGCTGCCGCGACTCCCGGCTTCGCCTCCCCTCGGGTTTCCAAGCCTTCCCCGTGTTTTTCGTCCTAGGTTGCTCATACCGGAGATGTGAGATTCCAGGAGAGCCAACCCGGAGTAGCCAGGCCTGAGGGCGGGGGAGGCTCAGTCCATCCTACTTCCCGCACCTTTGGGATTTTAAGTAGTTTGTTTAAGATCCAGCGAACGCAGTTTTTTAGGCTCCCACGCGGAGATCCACAGTCAAGACCCCACCGGGGCAGGAAGGGTTAATCGGGACCAGCTCCTCCCAAGCCAAAGGTTCCTGGTCTCAGGGACAGGCTATTCTCCTCCCTGCTTTTGGCTGACCCAAGCTGGGCGTCCGTCTCTCCTCCATCAGGGCAAGGTGTGAGGAGTAGGCCAAAGGGGCCGTGTGTGCAAATGACCCTGCCTCTGCCCCCTTCCCTGGGCTGTCCTGGAGAAAGGAGCCGCTGCGTCTGGCTGCTCCTTACTACAAAGACTCCAAAGCAGGGTCCAAGGGTCCTTCAGCCGTGCCGGTCTGACCAGAGGGTGTCCGGGAGAAACCCGGCCCTTGGCTCGCCGGTAACGGGTGGATTTGAGGACTGGGCAGAATTGGAGCCCCAGGGGGGAGACCGTCCCTCCAAAAGAAGCCTGGAGGCCCGAGAGGATGACCTTGATTCGGAGAGGGCCACGATCGCAGACTTTGGGGACTGAGGACACGCTGGCCGCACTGGTGGTGGTGGTGGGGAGCCTGGGGAACACCTGGCTCCGCAAATTTTGTGCCTTGGCGGAAAAAGGCGACATCTCTGGCAACACTTGGGAGTACAGGAAATGGGAATGGCGAAAGAGTGCCATCTGGTGGATATTTCTGATAGTGGGCATCAGACCTGGGCCAGGCGCCTTGAGACAGTTTAACTGGAAAAGTCTGAGTAAAAAGGTGCTTGGGTTTGTATTCATTTAGTGTATGTGAACGTGCACGTGTGTGTGTTGTGTATATGTGATATATATATCTAATATGTTCATGGTAGTTATGTGTTATATGCACAGTATGTATACATGTATGTATGTCACAATATATGTATGTATGTGGACTATCTAAATGCACATATATTAATATATATGTGGAAATACACATAGGTTATATGCGTGTGTAGACATGAGCATTGAATATATGATGTGTTTTTATATGTGTATGTATTCATATTCATTTGCAAGTATGTGTGCCGCTGTGTGTCATTCTTTCTACACATATTTTGTTATGTACTAGCACTATTGTAGGGGCTGGCACTACATCATGGGGAAAAAGTTGTCGCTGCCCTCATGGAGCTTCCATTCTAGTCTAAGATGTATATGTGTGGATGCATGTATACTTATATTAATTATGTGTTTATATTTAGAGGATTATGAACACATGTACATATGACTCTATACATGTACATGTAAGGGGCAGACAAGCTTAGGCTCTGGTGGCCCTGGAGATTCCCTGCTCAGGTGCATGTCACCTAGAACTCTATTCTGAGTATGCAGGCAGCTGAGGGCAGAGGGAAAGACACTGGAGACATGGGCCGATCACCTCCTAGGGTATATTTTGGTTATTTCCTCAGCCCTCTGAATGACTAAATTCTTTCTACACAGGGAACAACCGTGTAAGTGCGCCTGTGGTAATGAAAAGGTAACGAAGATCAAGTCTCACCTGTGCGCAACTCAGAGCCCCTACATCGGAAGGATGGTGGGCTGGGGAAGGGTGTGAGTGGTCTGGGAGGCTGGGGTGGGGATAGCTTCTCTGAGGGCAGTTATGGGGGCACTTAGAGGCTGGGAGGGTCCAGGTCTGGGAGGCAAGGAGCTCCGGGAGTGGGCTGCCCGCAATGGAGGGTGGTTGAGGACACCTGGGGACGGATGGGGTGGTGGGATGGAGAAGGGGCCTGAGGGGATTACTGAGGTCAGAGGGGGGATGGAATTGGGGTGGGGGTGGGCAGAGAGAAAAGCTCTGGTACAGGGATGCACCAGTCCTGGGGTGGAGCCTGGAGGCTGGCTCAGTGGGAGTCATCCTCCTTTACTCCCACCCCTCCTTTCCCCCTGCTGGGCCCCTACCATGCTCTAGCCCTCCCTCTGCTCCAGTGGCTCCCACGTGTGCTGGGGGCAGAGGAGGACATCTAAGGTTCTAGGGCTTGGCCTGGCTTAGGTGACTCACCTAAGTGGTGGGTGAGGTGGGGCAGGGCTCACAACATCAGTGTCCCATGAAGCCTTGTCCCAGCCACCTGGGTCACTGCCCACCCAGCTGCCATTACCAGCTTCCAGTTTGAGCTCAGCCCAGGGGTTTCAAACAAGGGTGGGGCATGGACCTAGAAAATGTCACAGAATATCCACTCCTCCAACACACAGGCTTCTGGGGTTGAACTGGGAAAGGTGCTTCTGAGTCATTTCTTCCTTCTTGCCCTCCTTTTGCTGATGTTTTGCAGATGCAGTCAAGTCTAGACGTCTTCAGGTGCCATCCTAATTCTTGGTCAGTGGTAGTACCTCACGCCTCCCTCTCGCCCTCACTTGCTGGATTCCTTCACCCTAAAACTGTCCCTCCCTCCAGTCCCTCTTTTCTTTGGGATCTTAGATCTAAGATTGAGATCTTAGATCTATGGCTGTGTCCTCACTAGTCGGGCAGAAGAGGGAGGAGGGAGATAGGCTGAAGATACAGGCTGGTTCCTGGCCTGGATTTATTTTTGGCATTTTCTCTGCCACTTGGGTGACTGGACAGGGTGAACAGTTATGAAAGTCC
This sequence comes from Microcebus murinus, assembly GCF_040939455.1. NCBI lineage: Eukaryota > Metazoa > Chordata > Mammalia > Primates > Cheirogaleidae > Microcebus > Microcebus murinus. The sequence goes on along the minus strand of NC_134117.1, from coordinate 25,352,978 downwards.
AGTTCTGGGACAAGAGTTACCCCACATTCAAATGTCATTCCATCCTCTTGGTGACATGAGATCTGGAGTCTGTGGGAGAAAACACAAGGTCTCTGTGAGAAGCAGCGAGCGCCTGAGGGAAGTGATGGGGTCTCCCAGGATGAGGGTTGAGGACACTGGGACAATATTGCTTCCTGCCCACACCTGCCCCCACCCCGAGATAACTGCAGTAGGGCTGGAAAAGGCCCCACAGTTCTCTTGGGCTCAACTCCTTGGTGTCAGAGGGGTTAAATTCTGGGGACAGTGGTCTCTGAAGGTAAGGATGGGTCTTTAGGAGCAGAACTGGGGGCTTTGAGGTCAAGGGTTAGTTGGCAAGGGGACATGATGTTTTGCAGTATGGGGTGGAGTTGCAGTTCTGCTGCTTTTTAAATGCACACCTTGAGCAAGTTTCTTAACCTCCCTTCTTCTATGTCTTCCTCTGCAAACAGTAATAAAACTTGCTCCATAGGGATTGTGATAAGCGTTAGAGATCTTATAAGTAATGTGTCTGAAACAGAACACAGTAAGTGCCCAACAAATGTCAGTTTCACTAGGTATTACTATTTGGGGGCAGATGATCTGCATGGGGCTGGGAGCAGGGTGCCCAGTGCAGAGCTTCCTGCTGAAGTGTGTGTGTTGGAGAATGGGATGATTGCAATCTTGCTCCCTGCCTGGAGGAGGCCTCAGGAATTGGGCCTTAGGAAGAGGGGAAGGGCTGAGACAGGACAGGGATGGGCAGGCACTGGGCTTCCAAAGAACTCAGCAGTCTTCACCCCCACCCCCATCCTCCTCAGGGAGCCCCTGTCAGAACCCAGGGCTCTAGCTCTGGGCTTGTGAGGAGGGGCATCCCCCAAACTCACCTCCATCCATCTCTTTTATCTGGGCTGCTGAAGGGCTGGGACTCCAATGGGGCCTCTGATGGGGAGCAGATACAGTCCAGGCGGAAGCAGCCGGAACTGTGCTGAGCTGGGGCTGAGGACTGGGCCAGGGGGTCAGTGAAGACAGATAAAGCTCAGAGCAGCTGGGGGCTCAAGGGACCCATGGGGGAGGTCAGCAGGGACTGAGAGCCAGCTGTGTCCTGAGGGGAGGCAAGGCCGGAAGCTTCTGATGTGGATCAGCCTCTATCAAGGACTTCAAATGGCCAGACAAGGCCTTTAATGACTCTTCTGGATGCGGGAAGTGGGGGGCATAGCTCCCTCCCCCAGGTGTGGCTGCAAGAATGCCAAGGTACCTGCCAGGAATGAGGGTTGGTCCCAGGAAGGAGTGGAGGCTTAGCACAGGGAAGCTCCAGGAACAGGCCTGCAGCAGGAGTGCTGGGGGCTGCCTTACCTTCCAGGCGGAGATGGGGAAAGGGCTGGGAAGCTATTCTGTGATTTTAGTTCCTGTTTTAATTAACTTTGAAGGGCTTGGGGCCTCCCTGAGCGCCAGGGAGGGGAGCAGAGTAGACGTTTATTTTCCTCTTTTCCCTTTTAAAGACAATTTTATTAAATCACTTTGTTTTCATTCTGGCTTGAACATGGGGCGTTTAAATGGAAAAGTAATTATTTCACCTCGTTTGCTTATGGAGAGAGGAGAGTTGGGAAAGGGAGGGATGCCAGTGATAGGAGGAGACTGCAGCCTCCAGCTGGTGCATACACATGCACATGTAAATGCACACATGCGCGTGCAAATGCACACATGCACTCACAACCATGCACACACACCAGCATCAATGTCCACATGCCCCTCACGCTGGTGCACACTGTGTGCCCACAGAAAGACTCACCTTGTGCACTCCCTCCAAGCTGCAGACAGCTCAGTGCTCGCAAACACACATCCACGTTCTCCCGAAGACACTCCTTCACTACAGCGTGCGCAGGCAGGCACAGCCCTCTCTCGCTTACACAAACACGCACACCACGTCGTGCTCACAGTACAGGCACCCTCCCAGGTCCCTCAGTACGCACACCAGCTCCCCCACATACACACACACCCAGCGTAGCCAGGTACTCTCAAGCCTCTTGAGTTACATGAGCACAAGCACCCATGGGTTCAGATGCATGATTACAGACACATTCTCCAACGCACAAGCACACCCTGACAAACACCCTTGGGAACAGACGTGGGAGGGGGCTGTTGTCTTGCAGGTGAAAGAGTGGTGGAATTCTCCCTCTTATCGGGGTTCCTGGGCCCCCAAATGTACTCAGGCTACTCCATGAGCGCTTTTCTCTGTACCTGTGAGGTTCTCAGAAGGCTTGCTTGTGCCCTTGATTCCACAGCTTCTAGGACAGTCGGCCCCCCTCCCACCCCCCCACCCCGCCCTCCACCCCAGATCACTGGAGCAGGGCAGAAGGCCCCACAGGTTTTATGGGCTCAGCCAGGCCCCACCAGGTCCCAGGCTCTAAATGCGGCTTCCCAGACTCCCCCCGCCCCTCCCCCGCTGTGTGAACCGGTGTCGGAGGGGTTAAAACCTCAGTAGCGCTCCCCTCCACCCCCCACCCCTGGCTGGTACATCCAGGGCCGGTTCTCGGAGCCGTACCTGTACTTTGTCTTCATCTGTCACCCCTTCTGACAGTCAGATACATCTTGTGGGGGGGGGCGTGGGGGCGGGGGAGCAATAATTAACCTCTCCTGCCTCATCCCCCCAATGCCGTAGCCTCCGTAGCCTCCACCACGTTTGCGGCAGGGTCTGCAGGCGAGAGGAGGGAGGGAGGGAGGTGGAGGAGATGGAGAAGGGGAAAGGGGCGAGGGGTGGAAGCGGGAAGCGTGGAGAGACGGGAGGGTGCAGGGAGGAAGGGCCCTGACACTTTCATTGCCCTGCCAACCTCCTCTCTGCACGGCCTTTTCTGGGAACCTCGGGCAGGTGGGAGAGGTGATTGGAGGGGGAGAAAGCCTACTGCGGGCACAAATTCCCCACTGTCCCCACACATCAGAGGCCCCTGGCGGTGGCAGAGTGTGATGAAGGGGACTCTTCACTTCTCAGGACTGAGGGAGTGCTGGGTGGGTGTGCAGGGGTGGGGGCACCCTGCTGGGGTTTCCTGTGTTGACAATGAATAGAGTTTGTTAAGGACCAATTTTTCTTCCAATTAATGAAGGGTGAGGAGTTATTTCTGGAGCAGGCAAGTGACTCCAATACCAAGGGACTGTGGATCAAAGGAGACTCCAGATTCAGGGTGGGAGAGTGAGGGCACCTTGAAAAAGTAAAGCAAGCCCCTGGGTGATGGCTGGACTCAGAGCTTGGATAAGAGACAAATTTGTCTTGGGCCAGATCTCTGGAGGAGGCAGATGAGACTGAGGATCAGGCAAGAAATGTCCAGACAAGGAGAGGAACTAGGATATAGAGAATTCCCAGGCAGACTGCTCCCTGAGGGCCCCCTTCCCCGGGTGCCCAGGAAGGGCTGGCACTGGAGTCTCCCAGGGAGAGAAGCAGCCATGATGGAAAGGAGAGGTGTCACTGTCACTGCTGGGACTAGGGGGAGGCACAGAGAGACAGGGCCCTGCCTGTCCCCTGGGCAGCCTGAAGGCCAGGAGATTCTACCTTTTCCCACCACTTTGAGAAGTTGTTAGTCAAATCTGCCGTCTTTATAGTGTCTGAGAAATAGGACCTTTTCCCGAAGGTCTCTGACAGACATGTGGGCACACAGTGGTTCATGAGTGTTAATCCTGGTTCTGCCACTAACATCTGGACTTCAGCTTCCTCATTTATAAATATGCAGGGGAGGGTTGCTGATGGGACAAATTCTATAGATACTGCTGCTACTGATGTCCTGTCATCTTCTAAGAGCTGAGGAACCTTATGTCCTTATGTTTAGGGTCAGCTGTGCCCTCCTCCAGCTTGCACACGCTCTGAACCCTCCCACCCCCCATGCAAATACACAGACCAAAAACGTTTGTGCTCATGTGCCCGCTCTCTCTCTCTCTCTCTCTCTCTCTCACACACACACACACACACACACACATGCACACGCACACACAGTCTCCTTGCCCCATGCACTGTGAGCATCCCTGGACTCCCAATCATCTATAAAATTTGCTGTGGTTGAGAAGGAGGCAGGGGCCAGGGCACCCAAACAGAAAAGCTGACTATGAATTTCTGTTAAAAGAGGAAGAAAAACAGCTTAGCAGAACTGGAAAGTGGAGCACCAGGACAGGAAGTTAGCACTGGACAGGGCTTGCCAAATGGAGAGAAGTGGCGTTGGGTAAGGGAAGAGAGCCAGCCTTAGAGAGGTGTAGAGAGAGCAATGACGAGAAGCCTCAGCATAGCTGCAGGGACTCACCGCTGAGAGTGAGGAGTGAAACGTGCTGACAGCCTGTCAGGAAGTCACCTCAATGTATCCCACGCCCTGTCTGTCAGGTTCTGTCTCCCCAGGGGAGGAGCCCCAGTGAGTCAAGCTGCTCTGTCCCCTGTCCCCCCTCCTGACACACTCACAGCCCTGCTCCAGAAGAGAGAATTAATTTCTGGCTATTACTTTCTTCACCTGGAGAGGGGCTGGGAGTTTTGATGGCTTCAGAGGAGAGAAGAGAATCAGGAAGAAGTCAAGACTGCCTGGAGTAGGGCCACGTAGGCTGGCACTGGGTCACCCAGGGCAACGTGGTGCCTAGGACTGAGCTGGTCTTCTGGGCTTGTGTGGTGCGTAAGGTAAAGGTGGGCTTTTCTCTATTAGCAGAGTCTGGAATGGCTGTGGGTCACCTAGGACACATGGGGCCCTGGAGCACAGCTGGGCTCTTGTATAGCTCAGTCCTAGTGAAGGGGGGAGTTGAAGTCTGGAGGGAATCGTTCAGGCAGCCTCTTTTGTGAAGCAGAGATATCTCTGTAGACTTGGGGGTCAGAAATGATTTCCACCTTCTTTGGCCATACTCTGGCATTTCCTCTCTGGTGCTTCTCCTAGCTTTCCTTTCTACGAGAACAGGTCTCACGTGTCAGCCCCAATCTCTGCTTTCACCTACTCCCAGGGCTTCACCCCTCACCCTAGTAACTGCTTAGTCTATCTTTTAAAAATCCTTATTTATTGTCCTTTATTTTAAAAATGTAGTCTGTGAATATATGCTTAAACTTCAAACTATTTAGAAGTGTGTAGAGAGGTAAAAGCCTTTTCTCTTTCCTGCTAATACTACTCCTTCTCCATTAGTAACTGCTGTTAATAATTCCATGTGTATTCTTCTACGTCTCTTACATATTCACCACATAGACACTCACCAAAAAATAAAACAATTATTATAGAGATTTAGCCTGTCACACTATTATTTTTCAATTTGCCCTTTTCACTTAAAAATATCAGAGATATTTTCCAGGTCAGTACATATGGACATACCTTAATACATGTAGATATTCTATACATGGCACTCCAGAATAGATTGAACCAAATTTTTTTTTTGAGACAGAGTCTCACTTTGTTGCCCAGGCTAGAGTGAGTGCCGTGGTGTCAGCCTAGCTCACAGCAACCTCAAACTCCTGGGCTCAAGCGATCCTCCTGCCTCAGCCTCCTGAGTAGCTGGGACTACAGGCATGTGCCACCATGCCCAGCTAATTTTTTTCTATATATAATAGTTGGCCAATTAATTTCTTTTTTAATTTATAGTAGAGACAGGGTCTCACTCCTCACTCTTGCTCAGGCTGGTTTCGAACTCCTGACCTCGAGCAATCCGCCCACCTCCGGCCTCCCAGAGTGCTAGGATTACAGGCATGAGCCACCACGCCCGGCCCCAATTTTTTATTGATGGACATTTAGGTTGTTTTTAAGTTGTACAAACAATGCCACAATGATCCTCCTTCAACATATGTCATTTTGCAAAAGAATGAATATTTTCTGAGATTCATATTTCTAGAAATGGCATCATAGGGTCGAAATATAAGCACTATTTATCCAACTCTCGCTTCTCTTTCAGGTTTAAAACACGCATTTCCAAGCAAGCACCCACAGATGCTTGGAAAGGTGCAGCCTGAGAGTCACTTCCAGGTGAATGTCTCTAAACACTTCAAACTCAACAAATCCAATGCCAAGCTCATTGTCCCCCCACCCCACCCCACCCCTTTCCCATCCTGCCACTCTGCCTTCAGCCTCCTTACTTTGGTCAGCATTATCCCTATACATGCTCTTGCCAAAGTGCCATACTTTCGATCATCTTTGACCAAGGTGTCTGTGTGTCGAGATTTACTCAGGATTGTCTAGTTTATGTCTATTGTCCTGGCAAAATTATTATTATATTTTAAATCACCTATCAAATAACTGGTAAAATTAGTGATAGGACTCCATTCATACTCAAAACTGATCTGGGTTGGGCGATAAATTATATGGCCATATTATTCTCTTTATCTGATTTCTGTTCAGTCCATCACCAAGTTTTGCCAAGCTTTCCTCCACTCTTTGCTCTGTTCCTTCCCCATCACATGGCTCAGGAGCCCACCATTAGGCTTGAATGACAACAACAGCCTCCTAACTAGCCTCCCCGCTTCGCATCTCTCCTTTCAACCCAGGCTTCCAGTCCACTGCTGGTCTTGTCTTTTCGGGCCACTAATTTTATCATATAACTCTCTGGCTCCCTATTGCCTACAGAGTTGGGTCCATCCAAGATCTGTCATAAGGCCATGGCTCACGAGAGCAGATACCACCCATTTCCATAGGTTAGGAATTTGTATCACCTTATCTGGAGAAAGGACAGTACTCAAGGTCCTAGAAAAGCTGTTCCATGCTGTGCAAAACTGCATGAGCTGGCCTGGCATGAGAAAGAAAGATGAATATGAGAAAAGACTCCTTGTGATCTGAATGAAACCCAGAAGGTAGCTTGGTATCTCTTGAATTCAGATCTGGGGATGTCCATAGATAGAGGCCCCTGTTAGCAACACTTTTTCTGGCTCATTCTTTTCTTCCCTGTTCATTTGCTTTGTCCCCTAGTTCCATAATAATTCTAATCAATTTCTCCCACATCTCTTGTTCCAGGGCTGGAGTCTTCAGGGACATGTTTTCATGCTGGGAAATATGTGATTGGCTATTATCCAGCTGGTGCCTGTCCCCTGCACTCTATGCCAACTCTGAGCAGTGCCAGATATGATCAAAGATCAAAGAATACCCAACCTTGAGTGAGAGAGAGGGTGGAAACACAGAGCCATGTAGTGTCATAAGCATTGACCCGCAAGCTACTTCCAGCCACACCCTGGAGGGACTACTCTAGGGAACCTGGTCAGAACTCTGTATTCCTCCCGACCCTATTAACCCCCACCCATCTGCATCTTTAGGATGAGCCTCTGCAGCTCTTTACCAAACCTAAGGGCACCTGCAGCCTCTCCACTTCCTTCCCTGGCATCCCCTCCTCTCGTTCAGATGTTGCCAAATGGATAGTAAGCTTGGATGGGTCCTAGTGGCCAAACTCCAAACAGAGGGAGAGGCATCTTGGCCCTCTGCCAGTGCTCCGTCGATGGTAATTTGGCAGGGAAATGCCAGCTGCATATATCTGCACATCTGTTTATGCCTCTGGCTTGTTATTTATTCTCTGCCTTTCATGGGCAGCAGAGCCAGAGCACACCTCAACTCTCCCCGAGTTAGATTAACCGGGAAAGAAGGCTGAGACACTCAGTCATTGCAATTGCTGATGCTCATTGAAGGGCTCACTTCTCTAGCAGCTGCTGCCACTTCTCATAGAAACTCAAGAAGAGAAGAGGAGGGGAAGGGAGAGGGAAGGAAATGTGGGAGTAGAGGGGAGGTAAGGGGAGGGCTGTAGAGTTAGAGCCATAGTTATGCTGAGAGTACTTAAATCCCCCACTGGAGAGAGGGGGTTTGCCAGTCTTTCAAAAACCGTCACTCTGACCTTCCTTCCTGCTAAACACCAGATTTCAGTGTGTGTGTGTTCTTGTAAGGCATGAGTAAGAGTCAGTGTGGAATAGGGCATTTAATAGATGTTAGGCCTATTGGGGTGCTTAAATAACATTTCTTGAGGAATTCGTGAAGTACTTGGTAGTGAAGAACTGGAAGATAGGCTCTGTCCCTGAGATTAGGGACAAGGAACAAGAAGAGGAGGAAGAGGAAGAAGAGAGGGAGGGATAAAAGGAAGGGGAGAAGGAAAATGAAAAAGGATGTTGAAGAATGGGGAGATATGTTTGGCAGAGAAGAAGGAGGAATAGGTGGAGGTACCTGAAAGTTTGGAAATCCTTGAAATGGTGGGGGCGCTGTCCTTGGTCCTGACTGAGAGAGGGCCTGGGAATAGCCCAGAGTGCCTGCCCTGGAAGGGGCCCAAACTCCCTGCAATTGCCTGTGCAGGTGACTGGATGATTTTGGAGTAAGAACAAAAAGCTAGAGCAGCATCTGACGGGAACTGAATCCACAGGTCTGACTTCTTCTGCTCTTACACCATCTGCTTCTCCTACCTTTCCCCAAAGCAATTCCCTGTTTGATCAATGCTCCTTGCAGGAGGCAAACAGGTGTGGCTCACAGGTAATGTGGGCAGGGCTCCTGGGGAAGAGTTTAGGTACCTGAACCCTACAGAACTTTTGGGCTGAGTCCAGCCTCATGGGACCATTTGGCTGGAAAGTGGGTGAACCCTAGGGTGGGAAATGCCAGCTCAGTCAGTTTAGAAGCAACCAGATCCTGTCAAAAATCCAGACAGACATGTTGCTTCCACTTTCTCTCCTGCTCCTTTGCAGAACTCGATACCAATATCATCCTCCTCTCCTTTAAAAAAATTATATGTAACGAGTTGCTCACAGGCAAGCGTTGCACAGATGGGGGTTTAATCAACTGGAGTCTAAGCACACGGGCACTCCAGCCTAATCCAATTCCCGCCAGTTCATTAGGAGAAATATTCACCACCCAGAGATTACAGCAGGGCCAAAACTCTGAATGGATTCTAAAGAGCTGTCAGTGGAGTAGTAACCGCACCAGCCTATTCAGGGGGCCATATTATGTGGAGGGCCATATTATGGGAAGGCCTGGCCATGCTCTGAGACCCCTGGTCCTACCAGGCCACTTCACAGGTACTTTGTTTTGAGAATTGCTGTCTGCAGACCTCAGGGCCAGGCACCGATGGGAAAGATAGAAGAGAAATATCAACTGCCTGTAGGAGTCCTTGTTTAGGGGGGCGATACAGGCCCCTGCTTTAGGGGTCTCCAGTTGGATGGGGAAGACATGGCTCCCACAGTTCAGACTGCTGTCTTAGCTCTCTGAAGAGTACTGACTTGCAAATGATCAGCATTTTTGTCCTAGAATCTCTAGCAAGAGGCAAGAAGAGACAGGCAGGAGCATGACTGTTACCAGTTCCTGCAGAAAGTTGGGAACAGAAGCTAGGAATAGAAGGCAGGGCACCGACTCCAGACTGTGGAGCACAATTACTTTCCTTCTGCCATGGGGGACTAGGACAGATGACGCCAGGGGTGGAGGTAAGGTTCTTCAAGGTTGTATTTTCCCAATCATGTGACTGTCACTTTCTGATATTGAGAACTTTTCCCTGTGTGTAGTTCCTGCCTTCCGTCTGAAGCTTATTTGTTTATTGCCTCTGGCTTTCCCAGTGCCACCCTCTGCCTGCCATTTTTCTCTTGTCCCCCTGGCAGTGGTGGCGTGGAGGTCTTGCCTTGGGTTGCTCACACTCGTCCCACAGTGTGTCTGAGCCAAGAGCAATGTACTCACAGGGTAGACTCTGGCCTCAAAGCCCACAGTGCTCCCTGCCAGCCCTGCTCCTCAGCTTCAGTCCTAGTCATGGTGGCTGAGGAGTGCTGGTCACCTGTGAGGCCTGTCTCCTCTGCCTGGTCCTCTGTCCTTTTGCTCACCTGAGCCAGGACAGAGGATGGGAGAAAGGAAACATGGAGCATGTGGCCTACCCTCTTCCAGGGGTGAAGGAGAGGGAGCACGTTGGAGCTGACATCTGAAGGATAAGTGGGCAGTACCCAAATGAGGAGCAGGGGAGGATTTTCACCCTTGTTGATGCTTCTGCTCTCTAGACTTCTTCTTTCCCAGACCCCTCCAACCTATTCCTGGTTCAGTGTCCTTCAGTCCAGTCTCCATGAGTCCTCCCCCTCTGCCCACACCCCGCCCAGCATCCAGCTTCATCAGGGATTCCCCAGCTCTGGAACCAAACCAGGACAGTATTCCACAGGGACTCAGGTGGGACACTTCACACAGGGAGGGTGGGGTCAGTTCTGGGGCAGGGGTGTCCGGGGAGCCAGTGCCTAGAAAGCATGCAGGCTCTGCCACTGTCAGGCTCATGTTCTCAGGAAGGAATCAGAGAGAGTGACAAGAACCCAGGACAGGGGGCCAGGAGCCTGATGGAGGGGACAAGATCCAGCTAAGAAATAAAAATTCAGCAAACCACAGTGGTAGAGTTATAAGGGGGTGGGCGACATCCACAAACGCCTTTGGAGTTGGGCCAATGTGGTTGTGGTGGTTGGCATCCTAGGTTCTTAATGGTCTGACATCTTCCCAAGGAGGTAGGCCTGAGAGGGTCAGAGCCTGTGTGTGTGTGTGTGTGTGTGTGTGTGTGTGTGTGTGTGTGTGTGTATAATATCAAGGAAATTTATTTCAAGAAATTGGTTTATGCAGTTGTGTGGATTGACCAAGCAAATCTGAAATCTGTAGGGCAGGCAGTCAGGAAAGAATGATTGAGAACAAGCTGGAAGCTCCTAGGCACTGGCAAAACTGTTGTCCACAGGCAGTCAGGGTGGGAGAATCTAGCAAGGGGAGAGCGCTTCTAGCCCCAACTGCTGTTTGGCATCTCCTTCAGCAGGAAGAGCCTTTTGACAGGCTCACCTGACTAGGTCAGGTCCATGGAAGATAATCTTAAAGTCAACTAATAAGGGACTTTCACTGCATCTTCAAACTTCTTGACAGCAGGACCTAGATTAGTGTTTGTTGAATAACTGGGAGAAGTGTGTGTGAGCTAAAAAATGCCTGCTGTCCTCCCTTCTGTTCTTCTCGCAGCTGAGCCTAGCATACTTGACACACAAATGCCACATGGGGAACATGATTTTTATGACAGTTGACAGTTAAATTCTCTTAGGGAAATTTCCTGACACATAGGAATCACCCACTGTAGGTTAGTTGAACCTACCTGGCAGGCGTTCTACCCACTGGGAAGCTGGGTACCTCTTCCTTAGCAAAGGGACGCCAGGGAGGTCCTGTTCTTGGTTTCCCTTGGTGAGAAGTAAGGGTGTCTCTATGGGGCTCCTGGGGTTTGTGGATGTAAGGCAGGATGGGGAGGGCCTCCAGATTCACCAGCATCCTGGGGATCCCCTGTCCTGGCTGTTGGGGCCACCAGAGCCAGAGCTACAGCAGCAGTTGATGGGAACGACCCTTGGTGACCAGTGGGGCTTTAGCAGGTAATTACCCGGCAAAAGCTGGGAACTGACAGGGTAATTATTAGCTTCTAATTGCAGGGCAAACCCAGGCCGGGATCCTTCTCTCCAAAGCAGAGGGCATTACTATTTGCATAGCAATTAATTACTTTGGGAGTTATGGAATTTAATTACCCACTAGTCCGCAGGAGCCAATAATTAAATTACTCTCAGAAACAGGGTATTTATTTCCCAGTTAGGCTGAGCAGGTACCTCCTACCTTGGGAAGTGTGCCTAGGTGGTGACCCCTGAACTGATGGCTGGTCCTTGGTCAGAGCAGGCACAAAGTGGCAACTCCAGTCCCCGGGAGGTAGTGCCCGCTCTGTGATGTAGCAGGACACCCAAGCACTCACAGGTACAGGCCCTCATGGAGCACGTGGACACATGGCACTGTGTGCTGGCCATGACCTAGGGTCTGGCGCTCAGACACAAGGGAACACATTGTACATGGGACACACAGAGAATCACACACGGTGTGGAAAAGGACAGAGACCAAAGAGGGAATCTGGGCTCAGCCATTTTGCCACAGTTGTTTTGCCTAACTTGTGCCAAAATATAAACCTGCATTTTTAGCACCATTTACTCTGGTCAACAGGCTGGGGTTCTGAGTCCATCCAGAATCTTTTTCCCTCCCTGATGTCTTTCGGGGAGGGGATTTGGGTTGGGAGGGGCTCAGGACAGAGCAGGGGTTAGGGAGGGGCTGAGGAATGTCTTTTTTGAACATCAATTGATACTTTTTTTAAAGTCTGAAAGTTTAATGTTCTTGCATCAAAATGGCCAGGCCAAAATGCCATATACTTTTGAGAGAAGTGAGCTCAGGAGACTCTGAGGTCTGGGGACATCTGGAGACACTTCCAAGTAGAAAGCAGCCCTTGGAGCAGAGTCGTGTTGGATGCGGCCCTCCCTCTCCCTCTTCACAGAAAACAAGACAGTAAAGGTAGTGATGGGGGAGGAGGAGCTGAGGGGATGGTGGAGCCACCAGGGGTATGTCTGGGTCAGCGTGCCCAATGTCTGGGAGCTACAGTCCCAAAGGTCTGGGAAAGCCTTGAGGCTGGGTGGGATCTGCCCCACCATCCTGCCACCCTCATTGCTCTCCCAAAGTCCACCCCTCTGCTTGGGGGTGGGGGAGTCACAGCAGCTGGGGGTATCGGGCAATGTGGCTTTCACCTCCGTCCATTTGGAGAGTGCCGGGTGAAGTCCCTGGCCTCCAGGCTGGGGATTCTAGTGTTAGGGACAGACTTCCTGTCCAGTGTGTTGCCCAGTCCTCTGGACTATTGGGCCTGGGGTCTTTGTGCCATGTCCCCTGAGGAGGATTCGGGAACAGGGCTGCTGCCTTGCTCTGTGCTCCCTTCATCCTGGGAAGGGTCTCAGGCAGATCAAGTGGGTATCGGCTGTGCTGTCCTACTGTCTTCCTTCCGCCTTCTCCCCAGGTGACTATGGAGCCCCTGTGTGTGCAGGTCCAGAGCCGGCCACCCCACTGCCCCGCCGCCTTTGGGTGAGTCCCCACCTGATGCCAGCTCCCAGTCCTTGGAATTCCCCCCATCCCAAGCTAGAGCAGAGCCCCATCACCGCTCCTCCAGCCTGCCCCCAGGCCCTCCCCAGGTGGGATCCTGTAGACGCTTCTAATGAAGTTCTCCTGACTCTGTTCAGGGCACCCACCACCCGAGGAAAGGAGCCGCGGCCCTCAGCCCAGGCTGCTGACAGCAGCAATCCATCTCCATCCCAGTAATGGCGTCCCCATTAATCGGCCATAAACTAATAAAGCAAGCACTTTCCACCCCTCACCCCCCCCCAACTTCATTAAGTCTTTAGTACATTAATATGTCTTACTTAGTGTCAGCTAAGCCTCTTCTCTGTTTGGGGTGGAGCATGCTGGGGTGGGCGCCGCGCCCAGTGAGTAGGGGACAAGACCCCTCCCCTGGCCTGGGCAGGGGGCTGCTGACTCAGGGCCATCCACTCTCCCCGCCTCCTCCCCCTCCACCTACTTCCCCCTCCAGGGGCCTGAGAGGCTGCAGAAGAGAGGAAGAGCAGGAGGAAGAGAGAACCGTGGAGCAAGAGGGGTGGGGAGAAAGGAGGAAAGGGAGAGGAAAAGGAAGGAGGAAGGTGGAGACGGAGGAGCAGGGGGAGGCTGGAAGGAAGGAGAAGGGGACGGGCTGGGGGAGGGGCTGTACACCTCCAAATTAAATTTGTGATTCAGGCATCAGATGGGCCGACAGCCAGAGATTAATTCAACTGATCGAGTTATAAAGAGCGGGAGGCCTGGGTAATCAATCTTGCAGCTGTCAGGCCGACAGGCAGGAGTATTAACCTGGCGAGACGGCACGTACCGAGGACTTTTTCATTTCATTCACCCCAACCACGTCCCTGACCACCTCTGGCCTGTCTCTCCAAATAATAATAATTGTGGCTGTTAACGATGACAGAGACAGGATGAGGGGACCGGCTCCTCTGCCAGGGCCTTCTTTCCTGGAGCTCCCACCCATGGCTCAGCTGACCACGCCCAGAAAGTAGAGCAAGTACCAGCTCTTGGCCCTCTCTGAGAGGTGAGGAAATTGAGGCAGGGACTCCAACAACACCTTCGGACTGGACAGAGGAGGGGTTAGAAAGGTACTTTGGAATAAAGGACAGCATCCTAGATCCCTCTCACCTCTCAGGAAGAGCTGCCCCCACAACCAGCTGGCAAGGCCCCTGACGCTTTCAGCTCTGGCCAAAGAAATTGGGATCAAGAAGGTCAGGCCGATCCCCTCCTCTGGGCTCTTGCACCCCAGCCACAGAGATCTGAGCCCCAGGTGGTCTGGGTGGAGGTCCCATTCCTGGCAGAGGCCCCTGGGCCGGGGCAGCTGCTGCTCCTGGGGAGCCCCCTCCTCTCCTTCACTCTCCTTCCCGCTGACAGTGTCAGTCCTCACCTGGGTGGGGGTCTCCCTGCAGAGACTTGTGGAAACACCATTCTTTGGGTAGAGAAGGGGTGGGGTGGGGGGCTCCGCCTTGAAGTTGACACTTCTCTCAGCTCTAGCTAATTTTCACATCCTTCAACCTGTGATATCTCTTTCTCCCGCCTTGCTCCAGGGAAAGGAAGGAGAAGAAAGAACTTTGTGTGTGAGAGAGAGGGAGAGAGAGGGGCAGGGGGAGATGGGTAAGCAGGCTTGCTGGGGCACCCTTAGGGTTTACTGGGAGTGAGCCAGGGCCTCAGCAGTCCTCTGAAATTGTGCCCGGGTAGGTGGGGTGCTATTGGTAGAGGGGACCTTGGAGGGCTGAGGTGGGAGCTGGGAGTCCCCGCCTCCTTTCTCAGGAAGAGCCAGGAGCAGGGTTAGTTGAGGGGGCTGTGGTCCCTGTGGTACTCTACCAATGTTATCTATTATAACATTAATATTATGGTCATTATTGCCAATCTAGAGACCACCCCATCCCTAGGCAGCAGTACTGTAACAATACTATAAAACTCACTCTCATCTATTGTGTTCTAAGTGTCAGAGGCTTGCTATGGGTTTTCAGACATTACTACTTTAATGTTCGCAGAAAGCCCTGTGAAGCAAGTTCTATTTTCAGCCCCACTTTACAGAGAAAAACTGAAGTTCAGAGAGGCTGGGGGACTCACTCGAGCTCGAGCAGCCAGGAAACTGCAAAGCCAACACTCACTTGCTAGCCAGAGCCTTAGAGTAGGCTAACTTCCCCTGAGGTCCCTGGACTTCTCTTGTCCCCAGGATAGCCTCTTCCTCCACTGATGTTCCTCAGTGTGCCCTGTTGGTTGGCTCTGGCCCTCTCCAGCTGAGGTCACCCGGCCACCAGGTCCCTCTGAGTGAGAGGAGGGTGGGGAGGGTGGTGCTGCTGTTTGTTCAGAGGGTGGGGTGGGGGTCTGGTGTTAGGAACGTTCAGTCAGGGCAGAGAAGAGCGGGAGCCCCACCCAGGGAGGCTCCCCAGTGCTCTGCCCTCGAGTAACCCCAGGGAGTAGGATGGCCCCCTCCCCAGGCCCCATGGCCTCTTGGGAAAGGAGAGGGTGCTGACTCGCCCACACCACCCACTCCCCAGGGATGGAGCAGTTGGAGGGATGCCATGTTGGGTGTGTGTTGGGGTGGGGGACGGGTCCTGACTTTGATGAGCCTAGAGAAAAAGCTCTCCCTCTCACCTTCTGACCTCAGCTAGGGCTGGGCCAGAGAGGGGCCAGGGAAGTGCCTGGCTGCGCCTCAGGAGCTGGATGCTGGAGCCAGGCCAGCCCCTCTCCCAGGCTCCCTGGGACCCATTTCAAGTGGCTGCTTCCAGGCTGGGCCAGCACGGGGGAGGGGGAGTGGGAACAGGGGCCTGTTTCCAAGCATAGGTTCAAGGGTCTCCTTTCCTGAGCCCCCGCCCCCTTGCTCAGGGCAACCAGTGATTCTGCCCTGTCAGTCTTGGTGTTTACTCCTTATCCGGGACCAAGGCTGGAGGGAGGGACCCAGGTCCCCCGAGGCTTGGTATGTGCCACCCAGCCCCAAGCACAGTGTTCGTGCTTGGAGTGGGGATCGGTAGAGACCCCTAGCACAGATCCTGAGGGACCAGAATCCCCAAGTCTTAAGGAATTGATTGCTGGGGTGACTGGGAGATTTAACCTGTTATGGCTGCTCTCTGCTCCCCCGACCCTGTCCCACCAGCCTTCTCATTCATGTAGGATCTTGCATCCAGGACTTGTGGCAGTAGGGACAGGGGTGTTCTCTAGTGTCTAGTCCTCTCAACCCCGATAAGGTGGATGTGAAATCACACCCCAAGGGCTGCTTCACTGTGATCACCATGATTGTCCTTTATTGCCCATCCATGGTCAGGATGGGGAGAGAGGGGTTGCTGGGGAAGGAGACAAGAGAAATCTTTTTTTTTTTTTTTTGAGACAGAGTCTTGCTTTGTTGCCCAGGCTAGAGTGAGTGCCGTGGCGTCAGCCTAGCTCACAGCAACCTCAAACTCCTGGGCTCAAGGGATCCTACTGCCTCAGCCTCCCGAGTAGCTGGGACAACAGGCATGCGCCACCATGCCTGGCTAATTTTTTCTATATATATATTAGTTGGCCAATTAATTTCTTTCTATTTATAGTAGAGACGGGGTCTCGCTCTTGCTCAGGCTGGTTTCAAACTCCTGACCTCGAGCAATCCGCCTGCCTCAGCCTCCCACAGTGCTAGGATTACAGGTGTGAGCCACCTCGTCCGGCCAGAAGAGAAATCTTTTAAGGCAAATCATATGAATACCTGTTTCAAAAACCGGTCATGTCTCTGTGCCTCAGTTTCTTCATCTGTAAATTGGGAGAAATAACACATACTTCCTTGGGGGCGATGCCCAAGTGAGATGGCAGAGAGGGCCTCACACTGCGTCGACACATGTGGGTGCTAAATAAATATTTGAAATGATCAAAGTGGGGCAGAGGCTAGGGTATGGTGAGGGTGGGTGTGGGCTTCAGGGGAGAGACTGTCCTTCCTCCTCCTTCTTCCTCGCCTCCCAGCTCTCTGGTCCCTCACTGTGACAAGCCCAGGCATGGACCCTCCACTTGAACCCCCAATTCTTGGACGGGGCTAGAGGATGTTGGTGTGCCGGGTGGAGCTGTGCTCAAGGGATGTGTGTGTCCACATCCCCATTTCGAGAAAGGAGCTATTTGGGCATCAGCCAGGCTGTGTGTACACATGAGCGTGTCTGTGTGCCTGCGTGTGCAAGTGCGAGTGCACGTGTGCGTAGGCTTAATGGCTGGCACCAAAATACTTGCCGATTAATCTTTGTCTTCCGCCCTCACCCAGCCCTAGTCTCCTGGAAGCTCCGGGAACTAAGCTGGTGTCCAATGGGCCTGAGGGGGCAGAATCAGGCCCAGGAAGATGGATTTCCCTGTCCTCTCAGCCCCAACCCAGCAGGGAAGCGGGGGAGGCTGCTTCATTTTGTTTAATGGGATTATTGGTGGGGGACAGTAGTCATGGGGCATTAACTGCTAATTGGGTCCATAATAAAGTTAATAAAGCTCTTATGGTCTTTGCCATTAAGTGTAATTAAGGGGGTGCTCTGTGGCAAGGAGGGGGGTGTTGGCGGGGAAGGGTATGGGCTGTCGCTGGCAGGCAGGAGCCAGAACAGGAGCAGGTGATGGGGAAGCTGGCAGCTATGCCAAGGCTGGGAGCTGCACTGGCTTCTGGAGCCCACCCGGGCCCTCTGGGGGCTGGAGGGGGTGAGGTGGATGGGAAGAGAAGGGGGTTTATGGTGTGCTGTGCATAGGAGTCAGGAGGGAAATTACTAACCCCAGCCAGATGCCCACACCCTTGAAGAGGCTCAGAACATGGAAGAAACGTCATCTCTAAGGAGGGCCACCATGAACAAGCTATGAGCTCTGGGACATGACTCTGGCTTGTGTTTGTGGTATGCCCTTGGGGAAGCTGCATAACCTCTCCCAGCCTCAGTTTCCCCTTGCGTAACATGAAGATAATAATAACATGGTTAGGAAGGTTCCAGAATATATGTGGGAGGCAACTAGGCCAGTGACTGTGGTACTGTTATTCTTTTTATGAGCTTTTATTTATTTTATTTTATAACTATACAAGGAAAATTGGTAAAATCTTCTTGTATATATGGAAGCATAGAGTGACCTTCTCATCCTGCTTTTCCCTTGTCATAAATTTAGTGGTTGTTTTTCCAGAGTTTTAGGGATGCATTTATGTAATACATATGTAATGCATATGTACATGAAGTTTTCTTCTTTTTTAATAAATGGAATGGTATTTTTGTATTGTTTTACAATTTACTTTTTTCTTGCATTTGTTTTTGTGGTGTTTCCATGCCAGTACGTGTAGCTCTGCTTCATTCTTTGTACTCTATAGTATGGACGTACGTATGGATGGATTCTATGGTATGGATGTATCACCATATTCAAACAACTATCTATTGACGAACATTTAGGATGTTTCCAGTATTTTGTCATTTAAATAAGAGACCATCCTTGTATTATCTTTGTATACTTGCATATTTCAGTAAGCTAGATTTCTGGAAATTGAATAGTTGATTCCAAGGGTTTATGTATATTTTTAAATATATATGAATGCTTATTTGCATATTTCCCTTCTTCCCCCCAATGGTGGCATATTCTATATTCCATTCTACACTTTGCTTTTTTATCTGCACCTTGCTATCCTTATATCTTGAAGATCATTCTAGATCAGAACATGCACATCATTTTTTGAATGGCTGCATGATATTCCATTGTGTGGCTGTTTTAATCATTTAGCTTGTCTCCTAGATGAAAACCTAGATTGTTTCTAGTCTTTAATACTTACAATGCTGCAATAAATATCCTTGATATTTCTTTGAGCATAAGTGCAAGACATATATAGACAAATTCCTAGAAGTGGCCTTTCTGGGTCAAATGATATGATCACTGAATACTTTTGATAGATATTGCTGGATTGCACACGAAGAGGATTGTGCCAGGCTATCTGCACTGTCAAATTGGTGTGGGTGCTACCTGCCAGGTGTTTACCTGCAGCCACTTCAATTGTGCTCAGGCACACTGCTGGGCAACAGTTCTTCAAGCTCCTGGGATGGGGGTGTCCCAAGGACAGCAAACAGGTCGGGAAGTTCAGCTTCCCTTGGAAGAGGCCCTGCAGGCACAAGGGGAAAGAAGGGAGCCCTCCCTTGTGTGTCTGAGAAAGCCACTGGGTAAACATGGTTGTCAGAAGGAAGGGAGAGTTACAGTTGGGGTCAGGGGTTAATGCTGATGGAGCTACTGGAACACACTGTGCAAACAAAACAAGTTGGGGGAGGGGAGAGGCCACCCCTCTGGGAAGGGGAGGGAGATGGGCCAGCCCCAGCCAGCCTGGACCTGGCTGTTCCCTGGGCAGCTGCCATCATGGGCACAGGTCCTGGGTTGCTGAGGGCCTTGTGGCCAGGCCAATGGGCTCTGAGACCAAGGGAGCAGCTTTTCCCGTCCTAAAGCCCCCCAGCCCAGAGCTGGCAGGGTGGGCCTGCTGAGCAGCCCTGCCCACCGCAGGGCCCTTCCACGGGTAATCCCCCTGGAGCCCCGTCTGGGGCTTTGTGAGGTATTAGAGGTGAGCTGGGCGGCGGGCCCTGGAGCCAGGCCCAGCTTTTAGAGCATTCCTGGGCATTAGGCTCACTGTCCCAGCCAGCCTTGCCCTCACCCCACTGCGCCCCCAGGGGCTTCTCTACCTCAGCCACTTCTGGCCTAATTACAGGTGTCCGTGTCAGGGTCAGCAGTGGAGTTAATTTGGGGCTTGTCCTGGGGTGGCCAGGGCTCATTAATGGAGTCCCAAGGAGTCCAGGGGATGAGCTGGGCAAACAGGGGATTAGGGGCTGAGGAAGACTGGGTGGGGGGAAGCTGGGTGAGGCAGGGCTGAGAGGGCCTGAGGTGGGGGTCAGCTTCAAGTGTGTGTGTTCACGCTGTCACCCACACAGGCGCTCATACAGAGAGCCAACAGGTGCCCAGACACTCGCCAGGACACACGTGGAATTTCAGGCTCATGTGGGCTCACACACAGAGACCCATGCCATAGGACTCAGAACTGCTTCCTACAAAGCCTTGGGGCCTGCAGGGGGTGGGGATTGGGGGGGGACGAACCAGAGACTCTCTCTGGAGCCAGAAGCTCTGGCCTGCCCCAGCCAGCCCCTCCTATGCCCCATCCCACCCTGGCAGGGGGAGGATGTTCCCTTCTCCTTTTCTCTCAGCACCTCCTCCCAGCCCAGGCCTGGAATTCTGAGTGTTGGCCTGTGGGTGGAGTGACTTGGAGCAGGCTTGGGGCCAGGCTGGGGAGAGGCGGCCCAGAAAGTCCCTAAGCCCTGCTGTCAGCCCAGCTCTCAGAGGAACCCCCTGCCACTGTGCCTCATGACAACCCGTGGGTCCTGAGGGGAGGCAGGGCCACAATGCAGAGGTCACAAAGAGGAGGAAGGAGCTGACAGGAGCCAGGACTGGGAGGGGCTGGGCAGGGGGAAATCACTTCCCCAAGCCGCCACTGGTCTTTGGAACCCTGCACTGACGGGGGCCAGCTGGAGCTGGCTGAGGACGGAGGCCCGAGTGTGGGAATCCAGGGAGGGACCTCCCAGGGCCTCCCGGGTCAGTTGGAGGAGACCACGGGGACTTCTTCCCCAGCCTGCCTCCCTGCCACCATCCAACCTGGCTCAGGACTCTGCTGCTCACAGGGTACTTTTTCCAGCATTAACCACCCCCACTGCCACCCCAAGCTGGCTGGCTGATGTTCCACTCCTAGCAGGGTGGTGGTGGCAGCACAGTCCCGGCAGGTAGCAGGGCTCGGAAACCCAGAGTCAGATTTTCCCAAAGATGCCTCCTTCCGTCCGTGCCCACTTCCCAACGTGCCCCCTTGACTAGTATTTAGGGGTGACCCCAGGGGCAAAGTGACTCCCATTACAGAAATAGCTACCATTCCATCCCACTAACGTCTCATCAGTTAAGGTTCCCACAGGGCCACCTGTTGTCACCTCACCCTTGGTCCTAGGCATCAAGCACTCCCTCCCTGGGCCCGGTGCGCCCCATGCCATCCCGGGACCCCACACACACTCCAGGCCCATAATTGAATATAAAGGCCCAGAAGCCAGTGCAAACAGCAGCATTAATCACCAGCAACCTGGCAGTCTCCCGCCATAGAGCTCCTGCGCAGGTGGAATAGCTCGTGTTAATCACTGCCGCTGATAAATTATTGTCTTCTCCGCCTTGTACATAAATTATTCACTGTTTCGGGGCTGCCAGGAATCCTGTAATGAGGGTTTCCATCCCATCTCTGAGGTGGATCCTCAGACTTCTGGGTCCCCCCAGCTGGGGTGTCCACTGGCCAGCCAAGGCATGGAGCCACAGGCATGGGACTGAGGGCATGGTCAGGAGTGGGGCCCCACTCTAGGGTAACTTGCCACCCAGGAGCATGTATAGGAGCTCTTCAGCACCAGGAGACAAGGCTGTGGCCTCGGGACTTCTCCAGCTCTAGACAGGAGAGACTGATCTAAAGCAAAATGTGGTGGGGGGAGGCTTCCTGGGCTTCCTAAAGCTCTGGGCCAACAAAGCAGGGGGAGTCTTTACCTGGAAGTTCCTGCTCACCACCTGAGAGCCTCTCCCGCCAATCAAGCCTGCCAATCAAGCCCGGCACTGGGGAGTTCCCCATCCCTGGAAGCAGGATGTGGGCGTGTCCCTGGGGCTGCGAGACCTGCCTCCCCCAGCGCCCTGGCCTACCCTGGGGTCTGTGCCGCTCTCTGGCCACACCTCTGAGGAGCAGCCGCGGCCTCAGAAGGTGGTGGCAGTAGTTACAGGCAATGTCCACCAGATGGCAGACCTAAAACCCAGGATGGCAGCTCAAGGAGGCGGGAGGCAGCCCTTGGGTGAAGAAATGCCTCTGGAAAGGTGGGACCCACCAGGGGAGGGTGACAGGGAGTGGGTGGAGATGGGGTCTTGCTGACACGGAGAGCCTTTAGCTTCAGTGGGACCAGGGGACGGGACCCATTTCGCACGTCAAACCACCCATGGTGCCACCCTCAAACAGGATCATCTCTGGAGAAGAATTAGGAGCCCAGATGGTGGATGTCAGCAGCCATATCCCAGAGGGGGCAGCTACAGCCAGCCAGCCTTCACTGGCCCTGGCCCAACTCCCCTGAAACACAGCCAGCCTGTCAGGCTCTCCTTCCCCATCCCTCTGCTGGGAGACCCCCAAAACAGCCAAGACAGGAGCTACTGATGTATGGCCAGTGGGGTCCAGCAAAGGCCAGCCCTCAGGGTCTGGATCACTCTGCATCTCATTGCAAACATGCCGACCCAGTCCACTCAAGGACGCCTGTCCCCCCACGGGCCCACTCCTTCCTGCCTCCACATGCAGAGTGGGGAGCTGCCCAGAGACACAAATGGGTCCTATGATTCAGGAGACTTGTGGCTTCAACACTGGGCTTACCAGAGGGCCCCACCCTGACACTTCTCCAAGCCCCTCATCGTCCACATACACCGTGAGGGTACAGTCTTATACCATCCATTGAGGCGGGGCTGAGCACTGCAGTACGAGGTATATGACAATGCATAACATTGCATGGTCACCTAGCCAGCAAGCTGCTTCCACAAAGATGCAGGGCTCTGGCCCTTTAGATACCTTTAGCCCCAGGGGTAGAGCTGGCAGAATCAGGCTCTGAACACAGCCAGGCCTTCTGCAGCCCAGCTCAGTTGGAGTCCTAGGAAAATGTCTGGAACTTGACGTCTCCTTGGCGGTTCTTGCCTAGGCGTCCTTGCTGCAAATCCCTCCCCTCAGCTCACTGGTGATATTAGCTGGGAGTCTGGAGTGTGCCCCCGGGATCCCATCAGGGCCTTTGGGTCATGTTGGGGATTCCCAGCCCCAGGCAGGGCCCTATCTCCTGCTCTCAGGCGCTTTAAAGGCAAAGTCAAGACATCCCTATCAATGAAGACCAGTGTTTCTCCAAGCACATCTCCTGCACCGACTTCAGACCTATTGAGCTGGAAACTGCAGATGGGGTCCAGAGAACTGAATTGATACTAAGCTTCCTAAAGTCTGAGAACCACTGCACATGAGACTTCCTCAGAGCCTGGCTCGAGCCCTCATTAGACCCGAAGCTTCCTGAGGGCAGCCCCAGACCCGGATGGCTGAGTGGGGAGGTTTTCCTAGTTGGCCTCAGACTACTGACTTCCCCACAGCAGCCGTACTGGCAGCAGGGGTGCCACTGGCCTCTTCACTGTCTCCCACCTTGTCCCTTCCCTTACCCAATCCTCTGGCCCTTCCCACCCAGCTTGCCTGGCTTCCCCCAACCTGCTGTCTTCATGTCTGTCTTCATGTCTGTTCCAGGGCTGCCCAGCCCAGCTTGTTTATCCTTCAGGGGGTCTGAGTGGGTATTTCAACCCCAATTATGCTCTGACCACAGCCACCACAGATACCAAAACAAACGTCCTGGCCGTCAGGGGAGAGGGGGAGGCTCAGACAGGCTGGTGCCAGGGGGGCTGATAAAGGGGGATCTGCTTGGGCTTGGAGGTGATGAGAGCTGCTCCTTGTGATGGGGCCCTGGGGAGCAGGGGCTCATGGGTAATTGGCCTCCTCAGCGAGGCCCAGGCTGCAGAGGGGACAGTGTCTTGGTCTCAGTGCCTCCTCTTCAATCCCCAGCTTCCCTGCGGTCTCATCTAACAGAAGCCTGTGTGTTTGGGTGCCTTGGAAAAGCCTTGTTTCTCCCCAGCTGCTGGCTGGCTGAGTCTGGCATCACCTTCAGACAACCAAGATCTTCACGCCTCAACCCAGGACCGTTTTTATCCCCTCTTGGACTTCATGATCAAGAGGATGGAAGTATAGCCAAATACGCTAGAATAAAAAAAATAAATACAAAATAAATAAAATAAATAAATAAAATAAAATAATAATAAAAAGAGGATGGAAGTAAAAGCCAGGGATCCTAGACCCAGCTCTGTTGGGCTGTCCTTGTGCCTTGGATCATGGTTCTTGTGTAGGCTGTGCCTTGGTTTCCCATCTCTAGGTCAATTAGCAGAAAATGCTTCCCAGTCTGACTGCACATGAGGGAGAAAAGTCCTGACCCTCCAAGCTCCCTGGCGTGCCTGGAGAATACGAGGTCCCCCATGGAGCAATGGGAAGCAGAATGTGATGCCTGCCAGTAGGTGGGCCTTGATTTCTGTCTAGAGCTTTAAAAGATAGGCCACCAGGCATCCAAGCCTAGGGAAAGGACCCCCGCTCCCATCTGTCTCTGTGACTGGAACCAGGGGTCCTAACAGAGGCCATGCTCAGCACTCCCTCCAGCTGTGCTTGTCCCAGCGGGGAGGAGCCCTTCACTCACTGTCACCCTCTCTGGTTCTCACCCCAATAACTGTTTCACCCCCACCCTGGGCCTCTGCTCTTTCCTGGAACGGCCACCTTGGCATCTGCACATTGCCAGATCTCTGCAATGGGCCACACCTGGAAACATCTTTAACAATAACGATAATAGTGAGGATAACAAAAAGTCCCCATTTATCGAACACTTTCCATGTGTTGTGCCAGATGCTTTTGCAATCTGATCTATCAGTCCTGCAAGGCAGGCAGATATAATAGCGCCACTTTATAGATGAGGAAGCTGAGAGGTTAAGTAAATTGTCCAAAGCCACACCACAAGCAAGTGGTAGAACTGGATTCAAACCCAATTCGGTCTGACTTCTGAGCCCAAGGTGTTTGTACCAGGCTTCAGACATGCTGTAGACTCAGCATTTGCTCGGTCTGCTGTACCATCCCCTTGAAAGTTCAGGGTCATGGCTGCTGTGGGGGTCTGTCTCTCTTTAGTTCTGATACTCAGGGTTGAAGGGAGCCTTTGGCCACTCAGGGAGCCCCAGAATCCCGCTGCTGACCCAGGGAAGCCAATTCAGTCCCGACTGAACTTGCACAAGGAGTGTCAGCTTCTGCTCTACACAGCTGAGGGCAAACCGTCTCGGAGCTCGACTGGCGGACATGGGGGCCCCTGGTTCTCTGGGTCCTTAAGGAGGGTCTGGATGAGGGTGGGGTTTCTTTTCTGCTCCCGGTTGTGGCCTGTCCTGCTCTCTGAACCCTGGCTGCTGCCCAAACACAGGCAGCCTCTGCCTGGGGCTGCAGCCGTGATGCGGCAGGTGGAGGATTGGGGGTGGCCGTGAGAGCCAGACATCTGCTTCCCACCCCTGCCCCATGCACACACACGTTTTCAGTGAGGAGGGGGCAGGGCACGTGGCCTCTGGGATGGAGGGAGGGCCGCAGGGGCTCACGAGGGTGGGTGTGGGTGCAGGCCGGACATGGGAGTGCGCTCGTCTGTGACTGTGTGTGGGTGTGGGCCTCTGAGAGAGCGTGACCACGCGGGCTGTGGGTGTCTGTGAGTGTAACTGATTGCATGAGAGCACAACATGAGTAGGAAAAGCAGTTGCTGTCGGTGTATCTTAAAGGAAAAATCCCAGAACTCCAGAGGCCAATCTCTGCTCTGCTATTGACCAGCTCTGTGGCTTTGCACATGTGACTTCTCTAAGTGTCCCGACCTGCAAATGGGGAGAAAACCCCCTTACAGGGTAATCACGAGGACCACATGCAGATGTGGATGGAGAGCACTTTGTAATCTGTCACATGTAGGTTGGCAGGAAGGTCAGTGGGCTCTCTCCAACCTCTTCCTCTCTCCCCCATGCCCACCTCCACAACATGCTCAGGTCCCAGCCAGGTGCCAAGCTGGGGAGGGTGGCATTCCAGAGCCCACACAGCAGGGGGACCAAGCTGAGGAGGGCTGGTTAGGGACGGGGAGAGTGAGTGTCCACTTCAGCTCTGATGTTGGAGTCGAGGCTGCCCCACCTCCCTGAAGCCAGCTCACTGCACCCCATGGCTCCGCGCTGGGGCTGAGGGGATTCTCCTCTGTCTCAGCCCAGCCCAGCTCAGCACTCTGTGGCTTCTCCCGATGTGGAGGCAAAGACTCCTTCCGACCTGCTGCAGACCGTTTCCCGCTAAGATCCCAGGGCTCTCAGCTGTTTCCCTCCCACTCCCAGCCTCCCCTGCGCTTCTCAGGTGATTCTCCTGCCTTTGGTCCATGCACCTGTGTCTGGAAACCATCTACTTAGCACAGTGGCTCTCAGCCCTGGCTGCACACCAGACAGGAATCCTCTGGGAAAATTTGAAAGACCCTGGTGCCAAGGCTGCACCTCAAACCAGGATCTCTGGGCTGGGACCCAGGCATTAATGAGGGTCAAACCTGCCCAGGTGATTCTAACGTGCAGCCAGGTGTGGGGACCCCTGACCACGTATCCCAAGCATCCGCAGTGGTAAGAATCACTTGGTAATTTGTCACAGGGTTAGTTAAGAAAAAAGAATTCAGCGTTTAAAAAAAACCTGAAACCACCAAGGATGCTAGTTACATACACAGCTTCCTGGGCTCCCTCCCTGGAAACTCTGATTTGGTGGGTGTAGGATGGGGCCTAGGAATTTGCATCTTTTCATAAATATCCCAGATGATTCTAATTATCAGGGAATTTTAGAAATGCCAGCCTAGAGCTGTGCTTCTCGGACTTGAATGTGCATAAAAGTCACCAGGGAATCTTGTTAAAATGCCGATGCTGGCTCAGTGGGCCTGACGTGGGAGCCTCGAGAGCTGTAAGTTCTGTCCAACCCGAGCACAAATGAAGAGACGGTGCATGATAAGAACTGAAACCAGCGAGGAAAGCAGGGACCTTATAAACCATGTCAAGCTGCTTGAACTTAATCCTCAGGCAATGAAGAGCCACGGAAGGATTTTAAACAGAGGGGAAGCTTGTTCTCATGCATATTTTAGAAAGGTTATTCTTTTTTTTTTTTTTTTAGCTCAGAAGACTGAGGCAGGAGGATCACTTGAGGCAAGGAATTTGAGACCAGCCTGGCCAACACAGTGAGACCCTGTCTCTAAAAAAAATTGTTTTCTTTAAATTTCAGTAGTAAAGCATGAATACATTCTTGCTATAAGAAATACAGAGGAGCCGGGCGAGGTGGCTCATGCCTGTACTCCTAGCACTCTGGGAGGCCGAGGCGGGAGGATTGTTCAAGGTCAGGATTTCAAAACCAGCCTGAATAAGAGTGAGACCCCATCTCTACTAAAAATAGAAAGAAATTAATTGGCCAACTAAAAAAATATATATATATAACTCTCTCTGCCATCTTTCCGTGCCGCCATAATGATGCACATGAATGTAGAGCATCAACAATGCCAAAAAGAGAGGCAAACGCCAGGTTCTAATAAGGCTGTGCTCCAAAGTCGTTGTCCAGTTTCTAACTGTGATGATGAAGGATGGTTACATTGGCGAATTTGAAATCATTGATGATCACAGAGCTGGGAAAATTTTTGTGAACCTCACAGGCAGGTTAAACAAGTGTGGAGTGATCAGCCCCAGAGTTGATGTGCAACTCAAAGATCTAGAAAAATGGCAGAATAATCTGCTCCCATCCCGCCAGTTTGGTTTCATTGTATTGACAACTTCAGCTGGCATCATGGACCATGAAGAAGCAAGAAGGAAACACACAGGAGGTAAAATTCTGGGATTATTTTTCTAGGGATGTAATACATACTTACAAATAAAATGCCTCAGTGGACTCTGGGAAAAAAAAATATATATAGAAAAAATTAGCCGGGCATGGTGGCGCATGCCTGTATCCCAGCTACTCGGGAGGCTGAGGCAGAAGGATCACTTGAGCCCAGGAGTTTGAGGTTGCTGTGAGCTAGGCTGTCGCCACGGCACTCTAGCCCAGGCAACAAAGTGAGACTCTGTCTCAAAAAAAAAAAAAAAAAAAGAAAGAAATACAGAGGAAGCAACCCTCCCAATTGCAGAACCCCCACCCCAGAGGCCACTGCTGTGGTCAATTTACTGTGTATCTTTCTAGATCATTTCCTATGCATTTACTTACATTATGTATAATATATATTAATACATGTATAATAAACAAACATGCCATTTTTTGTTTTCTTTTAATTTTTGCACATGACTATTTTGATTTTTCTGGAATTTGCCTTTCTAGTTAAAAATATGGCTTGGAATAAAACTATTGGTGTGGATATTTTCTATATCTATACATCTAGATCTACCTCATTATTTTGCACTGCTACATATTAAGTATTCCATAGCATGAGGGTGCCATTGTTTAGCCTTCTCACCGTGGACTGTCAGATTGCTTCTAATTTTTCAGTGTTATAAACAATGCTCAGTGAACTCTCTGGTTTGCAATTCTGTGGGCAGATGTGGCTATTTTGTTAGGATAATGGATATCTAGAAATAAAGTTAGTAGGAAGAAGATGGGCATTGTTAATTTTAATAGAAACTGTCAAAATACCTGCCAAGATGACTGAATCAATTTATGGCAATTCTAAGAGAGAACAAGAAGACCCTCTATGGACACTCTCTCCAAAGTTGGATACTGTCAATATTGTGGATTTTTGCTAATCTAATGTATCATACAAAAACAAATCTTATGTTTGTTTTAATTTACATTTCTCTAATTATGAGTGAATTTCTCATATATTTAATATATTTTCCTAAGTTCATTGGATACTTTGTATATCTGTTTCTGTAAATTGCCTGTTCATATATTTTGCCCATTTTTAAAATTAGGTTTTTAAGGCTGGATGCGGTGGTTCATGCCTGTAATCCTAACACTCTAGGAGGCCAAAGTGGGAGGATTGCTCAAGGTCAGGAGTTTGAAACCAGCCTGAGCAAGAGTGAGACCCTATCTCTACTAAAAATAGAAACAAATTAATTGGCCAACTAAAAATATATAGAAAAAATTAGCTGGGCATGGTGGCACATGCCTGTAGTCCCAGCTACTCGGGAGACTGAGGCAGTAGGATTGCTTGAGCCCAGAAGTTTGAGGTTGCTGTGAGCTAGGCTGACGCCACAATCCTCTAGCCCCTACAACAAAGTGTGACTCTGTCTTAAAAATAAATAAATACAATAAAATTGGGTTTTTAAAAATCATTTTGCTTATTGGTATGCTAGAATTCTTAATTCTGAATGTTAGGCCGGGCAAGGTGGCTCACGCCTGTAATCCTAGCATTCTGGGAGGCCGAGGTGGGAGGATTGCTTGAGGCAGGAGTTCAAGACCAGCCTAAGCAAGAGCCAGACCTCATCTATATTAAAAAAAAAAAAGAATGTTAATATTTGTTATATTTTAGTTGCTTGCCTTTCGGTGTCACTTGCCTTTTATCATACAGTTTTAAATTTAGATAGAGGATGTTTGTTAATATTTTCCTTTATGGCTTTTATAGTTATTGTCTCATTTTAAACAGCCTTCTCTAATCTGAAATTATTTAATTTGAACTTACATTTTCTCATAACATTTTTAGAGTCAGCTCTTTATTTTCTCTGAAATACTCTTTGTGAATGATGCAAGACGGAAATATTCCTTCAGTAAAGGAAAGTTTGGAGAGCTCCCCCATCGCCACGATTATCTGGACTTTCCACTGATTTACTAATATCAAGGCACACCGTAAGCGTTCTCATGCTTTAGAAGCAAGAAAATTGTAAGCAATGGCGGGCATCAGGCAAGGTGATGGAAAGGTGCGGTGGAATGGGGGTGCCAGGAAGGGATCCCCTCACAGGCTTCTGCCAAATGAAGAGAAGCTTGGCACATGCTGGCTCCCATCCCCAGTCCCCACCAGTGTGAAAATGGCTGCAGGCAGAGAATGGCAGGTGATCCCCAGGGGATCCTGGGAGGCCATCCACATGTGCCCCTGGTGTCCAAGAAATCCTTCTAGTACACCATGTGTCACACCATATGAATCGTCTGTTTTCTTAGCAACCCACAGAGCTGGCACCCTTGGGTGAATGCATGTACCCCTTCTTGTGCGCGCATGTACCCACACTTCTGTGTGCTCAGGTTGTTGCGCGAGGGCTGTGCCTCTGGGTGAGCACATGCATGACACGTGCTGAGAGTGCACGTATACACCTGTACACAGTCCACGTGCTCAAGTGTTGGGCGGTGTGGGCACGTGCGCTCCGGCTAGTGTACCCGTATTCGTGGGCCCGGGAACACACCTGTGCTTTCCTTCCCTCCCCCACCAGTTTCTGACCCTCCACTTCCTTGGGTGAGGAAAAACAAGAGCTTTTCTCCTCACAGGTAGGAGTATTTATCAATGGGGGCAAAGTCAGGACATTGCAATCCTTACAAATTTCTCCTGGGAATGCCTCGCTCTTTCTGACTCCTCCTCCTTCCCTACTTTGTTCTCTTCCCCTCCCCTTCCCACTTCATATCTCCCCCGCCCCCTTCGGGAGGAAGCTCATCTGAGCTCAGCCTTTGCTGACAAGGCCATTTGGGCCCATTAGCTGCCTCCTAATGAGTGACTGCCTTCTCAGCCCCTTCCCCCACCCCAACTGGGAGGGAGGGATCAATTAGCTGCTGCTGTGCACATGCGCACAGAGCCCCACATGTGTATTCATGCCCTCATGTACATATGTACACACCACATGCTGTACACAACCATAAACACACAACAAAAGCACACATGTGCTTGCCTCTTGAGCAATAATATATTCTGGGTGTCTCCACCCCAGTCCCCTAGAGAGAGCTCCGGCTTTGCTCAGCAGGCAGAACACCCCTTGCCAACCCCACACACCCCACTCATTCCCAGATCCCCATGGTTCCACATGGGGTCCCACGCTCATGTTTTACAAGTGAGTACATTGAGGCTGAGAGTGGGGAAGTGACTTGTCCAAAATTCTTCAGTCAGTCAGAAGGCAAGCTGGGGACAGTCCTATGTGCTCTGATTCCCAGCCCAGTGCTATTGCAGTGAGGAGAGAGAAGTGGGGTGTCCCACAAGTGCCCATTCTGATCACAACAGAGCTGTGGTGCTTCAGAGGTAGTAAGTCTGGGTTAAGATGTGCAGACACGCCCCCGGAGCTGATGGGGACCTGGGGCGGCTCTGCCATGTGCCAAGGAGGGGAAGGTGGGCTATCAGGGAGGCCTTGTCCCCTGGGTCAGCCTGGCCAAGAAATTGTGGAGAGATGGGTCCAACTTTAGTCCTCCTCTGGCTTCTGCAAGGCTTGCCCTGACGCTCTCTCCCTCCACTTAGTGCCGACCTCAGGAATCACAGCCCCTGGCAAGCTCCCTATTGGCCACATAGGAAGGGCGCACCTCACTGAGTATCCTGTCCCAAAGAGTGCTCCCTGAGGACTGGGGGAGGGGAAGTCCCAACCTTCACACACACCCCCCACCCCCCCCACCCCCCCACTCCCCCACCCCCCCACCCCCGCTTGTCTTCCAGATTCGGGTCAGAATGCCATAGCGCCACCGTGCCAGCCACTTGGGGAAGTCTACTAAGCCTCAGTAGCAGGAGTTATGGCTGAGATATAGCAATGCACATTTCCTAAGGTCCCAGCCCTGCCAGGGAGTGGGCTTTGTCCCCTGGCAAAGAGTTGAGGACAGGTCTGGGGACCCTTCTGAAAACTTACCCAGAAGGAATCATGACAAGGGCAGGGGGCTTCCAGAGCCTCCCCTGACCCCAGAAGCTGGATGAGCAGCACTCTCCTGTCCTTGCTCAGTCGCTCTCCCAGAGACAGAGGGTGGATCTGTTGTGGGCTCGAAGGCGCATCCTGGGAGCCGTCCCTTGGCCAGTCTGGGCCCTGCAGCAGTCCTGGTTAAGTTCCCAGGCTGCCTTCTCAGCCCCCAAACCAGCTCAGCTCCTCAACCCCTTGGGTTTCCAAAGGGGATGTACTTTTCCAGCACAGGGCTCACCTTACCCTAAGACATGAGCAGTAGAGTCCCGGCTCGGGGGTGATGGGCCAGCATGATGCCAGCTTGGGATGGGGAAGGCAGGGGCAGTGGGGACACAGGCTCTAGGGCAGGAAGACTTGAGCTGGAATCCTAACTTTCCCACTTAGTGCCTGAGTGACCTTGGAGAGCTGCCCCACTTTTAAGAGGTTTCTTAATCTGTAAAATGAGGAGACAAGAGCTTCTTCATAAGGACTTCGTTGCAAGGATTAGAAACCACGTATAATCTCTAATACTATTTGTGTGTGTATTGACAATTTGTGGGAGGGTATACTTCTGGCGATGGGAATGACTGGAAAAAGCAGGGAGACTTTTACTTTTCACTTTATTCCCTATTGTTCTGTTTTAATTTTACTACTAAGCACTTTACTTTTATTTAAAGAGAGAGAGGGCAGAGAAGAAAAGATGAACCACTCTCAGCCAAATAGCTGAGCCCCAGCTGAGTCAGTAAATGGTAGCCCTAGGTGTTATCTACTAAATGGGTAACAACCTTCCTTCCCAGGCATTGTGTCTAGGTGTGAAAGTGATTTGTAAATAAATTGCTGTATAAATGTTAGTGATGATTAACAACTAAATAGTGATGTAGTTCTCTATGTATGTGAGAGGGCTTGTCCTATCTATGAGTAGGTGTGTATATCCTTGGAGTAATTATGCAAATGTTATAGAGTGATGGTGATAGCACAGGCTCTGTAGCCAAGTAGCCTGGGTTTGCATCCTGAACTCACTGTTTCCTGGAGAGCTGATCCTGGCCAAGTTACTTAAACTCTCTGTACCTCAGTCTTCAGATATTTAAAATGGGAATAATAACCTATACTTACTCGATAGGATTGCTGTGAAGGTTAAGATGAACTAAGTTGGGTAAAACTCTAGAACAGCCTCTAGCACACAGTAAGTGTTCAACAAATGTTTTTTACTCTGTGCATCTGTGTACATGTGTTAATGTTTCTCATTCCTTTATTTTTTTATTTTTTATTTTTATTTTTAATTTTTTTGAGACAGAGTCTCACTCTGTTGCCCAGGCTAGAGTGTCGTGATGTCAGCCAGCTCACAGCAACCTCCAACTCCTGGGCTCAAGTGATCCTCCTGCCTCAGCCTCCCGAATAGCTGGGACTACAAGCATGCACCATCATGCCCGGCTAATTTTTTCTATATATTTTTAGTTGTCCGACTCATTTCTTTCTTATAGTAGAGATGGGGTCTCGCTCTTGCTCAGGCTGGTTTCAAACTCCTGACCTCGAGCAATCCACCCGCCTCGGCCTCCCAGGGTGCTAGGATCACAGATGTGAGCCACCGCGCCTGGCCTCTCATCCCTTTAAAATAGGGGCACTGTCTTGGCCCTTCTGCCATCAAGCAGGGTAAGATGGCCATGTGGGTCTGTGTGTAGACACGTTTGTAGACAACTGCAGGCACCCAGCGTGCTCAAGTGGACTGGCTCACTCTTGGTTGAGGGTCCAGAGCGAGGGCCCCATCCTCACAGGGAGCCCTGGGCAGGAGAGGGGTGGCTCACATCTAGCTCGCATCCCTCCTATGCTTCCAGGATGCTCTTGGACAATGCCCCCATTCTCCCCCTGGGTGAATAAGATAAAATGTCAGCTGAGGCAGGAAGGAGTCATTGAGGGTGGGGTTGGGGAGAAGTAGTGGGTCACTCTCAGGGTTCAGCCAGGTGGGAAAGAGAGACGGGGATGGTGGTGGGGGGAGAGGGGGCTCTGCAAGCTTAGGTCAGAGAGAAGAAGCAAGGAACCTGTGGCAGCAGTGCAGCATCAAGCCTAATTCCCAGCCCCTTCTGTAGGGGTTGGCCTGCCCTCCCACCCCTTGCTGCCCCTGGTTCAGGTGGGCTGGCTCTTCCCATCCATCCCTCCTCTGGGAGGCACCTCTGGGAGATACTGGTCTGCCAGGCAGGCTGAGCAGGTTTGGGAGAAGGTGGAAGGGGCCTGACTTGGGGGAGGGCCTGGGTGGAAGGGCCTGGGATGGAGCTGACAGAGCCAGGCTCTTGGGTGCTGAGGCAGGCACCAGCCTGAGAAGCATAGTGCATGTGTTCAGAGTCGGAGCCCAGCTTGGAGGGAGTTGGGGGAGCTGAGACAGGCTGGCCCTCACCCCTTGGAAGTACAGCCCCCTTCCCAGTGTAGACCCTATGTCCCAGAGACCAGCAGAAATCAGATTCTGAACCCCAAACTGGGGCATGTGGTCAGGAAGTGCTTGTGAGAAGTAGGACAAAGTAATTTGAAATGCAATGTACTTACCTGACCTCCTCCATGGCGCATCCACACACGCACCCATGAAATCACACACGTGGGCTCATGTGCACACTTGATCACCCAGGCACCAGCACACACAGTCACACACATCGCCCACAGGTACAGGTCTATGATCACAAATACACAGACACACGTGGGTACAGACGACCGCACAGTGTTAGCTGGAACCAGAGTGTTTTCTCTCACTTTACAGATTAAGAAACCAGATTCTGGGAGCTTAAATAGTGTGACCAAGGTCCACCTTTACAGGGTCTCCAAAGAGAGGAGACCTCCTCTTTGTCTTTCCTAAAAAGCCATTCTTGACTGGTGCCCTGCAGCCACCTACTCCCTCCATATGTCTTTGGTCCCTCTGTAGAGTGGCTGGTCTTCTTGTACTGCCACATTTGTGTGCACCCCTGAGGCCTGACCCCTGATCCCTGACTCTAGCTTGGGGGCTCGTGAAGTCTGGGGTCAAATCTTCTCCCATCAGACCTCTGTCCCCAGGGGCACTGCCTTAGAAGGGGGCCAGTGAGTTCCAGGAGGGAAGCCAAGAAAGATGAGGAGGAGAGAGCAGGGGGGCTTCGCAGGCAGGAGAGCCTTGATTTGGGCAGGCACCTCGCACCCAGGCCCGGCCACCCAGAGTCCCATGCCTCCTGCATGCCCAGACACCCTCTCACCTTCAGGGGTGCGAGGGGTGGGGAGGAGGAAGAGTGCAGGCAAGTGATATGGACACCGGTGAAGGATGTGGGAGACTGTACAGGGGACAGTGTCCATGTTCTATTTTTTTGGTTATATTGAATTATAACATATTCAGACAGTACATAAATTATATATTTACTTTATGATTTATTACCATATATGAGTATAGAGCACAATGAATTTTCTCTTAAGTAGACACACTTATGGAAACAGATAAAAGCAGAACATTATCTGTACCCTAGGAATGCCTTCATGTCCCCTTCCAGGCACAATGTCCCCGCAAGGGTGACCCTATTCTGACTTCTTACACCACAAATTAGTTTGACTGTTTTATTATTATTTTTTTTACTCTCTACTTTTTTTTTTTTTTTGGCGACGTCACTGTACTATGACTGCTTTAATACTTTATATAAATGGAGTCACAGACTATGTCAACTTTGGTGTCTGGCTTCTGTCGCTCAGCATTACAGTTCTGAGGTCTGGTCACATTGTTGTTTAGATATACTTTCTTACACTATACGTGTAGGATGTGCACACGCAGGCAGGCTCACGTGTACGTGTTTTGGATACGGTTCTGCTACGTAACTGCTCGCACACAGACATATATACACGCACGAACTCACACACACCCGGGTTCTCAAGCACACATGCCCACACTGTTCTGCTCACACACGTGTGCATCGACACACACAGATACACATGCACACTGACACACAGCCGCACATGCTCAGTTCTCACACACGCACATGCACTCACACACGCACACCTCACTCCTGTGACCGCCAGTCTTCACTCACAATTAGTATACGTCTGTATACTAATAAATACCTGCCCCCAAATACTCACGCTTATACACACTCACGCAGCCTCTCACACACACACATAGAAACATTCTCCACACAGACACACTATACATCCCTCAGCTTTCACCACAGATGCCCGCTGTCACGCCACGCACCCTCAGCCTCCCGCGCAGCCCTGTCCCTCACACGCATGTGCTCTCTCACGTGCCAGCGGCTCCCGGCTACTCGGGCTCAGGCTCCGAACAGACAGAAGAATGTGATAAAATCGACAGCTGAGAACCGTCCTGAGAGCAAAGCTGTACTTTGTTGAGAAACCTGAGCCCGTATTGGAGGGACACAAGTGTCTGTGTCTGGGGCTGGGGCAGCGGGGAGGTGGCGGGGTGGTCTCCCAGGGCGCCTGTGGCCACTGGGCTGTTTCCATTATAAAAAATGATGAAAGGACCTGGGCAGTGAGAGCATGGCTGTGAGTAAATAAAGCTGCCACCTTTGACCCTGGGAGTCCCAGAGCGACTGCTCAGTAGGGGGTGGGGGGTGCTCAGGCCCAGCCCGAGTTCTCCAGGACCCGGAGGCTAGACTCCCTGTATTCAGGTAGAGGGTATGTAAAGGGGGTAGGGAGTGGAGAAAGGAGTAAGGGATGAGGGAAGGGGGTTGGGGACATTAGGAAGGGTGATCGCCTAGAGGGAGGGGTGGGGACACACAGGAGAGCTCTGACTGCTAGTGCCCCTCCCTGGCCTCCTCTCTCAGCAGCCTCTCTAGGTCTCTTCCGCTCCTAAGCTCTGCAGTGAGCAGACATCCCCCTTCCCATGTCTAAGTCTTGGTTTGCTTGTTTTTCTAATCACCAGGAACTACAAGGCAAACAGGGGTTAGCAAAAATAACAAACACAGGGAAACTACAAAGTCTCCAGGAATCTCAGAAAGTTGAGAAGCGGTAGATTCTGGCTTTGATTCAAAAATAAAAGTATGGTGGACCCACATCCTATGGGTCCATCCTGAACCCCTTGTCTAGGGACCTGTCCAGCTCAGCACAGGGCACAGTCCAGGCTTCGGAGCAAAGCTCAGTGAGGTTGGCTGCATGGATAAGTAAGTGAGTAAATGCACAGGTGGATGAATGAAAGAAGGCTTGGTAATCCACCCAGACCGTCTGGTTCAAACATCCTCAGACACACCTGTCGGGCTGGCCTCCCTGCGGCGGCAGGCAGGGTCCTCAGCCTTCCTGGGCCTCTTCCTCCTTCTCTTTGCAGCTGACCTCTGGGCCCCTTCTCCCAGGGCTGAAATTAACTTTATTCTGTAGCCACCTTGGCTCTTAAAGGTTCATGTGGTCCAGTCCCCAGGAGAAGAAAACATTTTGCAAACAAGAGCCCTGCAAGTCTCTCCATCTTGTATGGACTCAGTGAGCTACAGTGACGCTCCTGCCTCAGCCTCCTGAGTAGCTGGAACTACAGGCACATGCCACTGCACCTGGGTAATTTTTCTTATTGTTTTTTAGAGATGAGGTCTCAATACGTTGCCCAAGCTGATCTTGAACTCCAGGGCTCAAGTGTTCCTCCTTCCTCAGCCTCCCAAATTGCTGGAATTACAAGTATGAGCCACCGAGCCCAGCTTAAATTTATTTTTAAGCAGCAAAGCTGTTTTCAATGCCATTTATTGAGTAATGTTCTGTTCCCCCTTGTTTTCTAATTTCTATATTAAATTCTTAAGTGTGATTATGTCTATATCTAAATGTCAATTTTGGTGCCTACACCACATTGTTTCCATTTCATCACTGTATTAAAAAATGTTTTGACATCTAGTCAAACTTGTTCTTCTTTAGAAAATTGTTTGATATGTTCACTTATTTATACTTATTTATGTATTTATTTATTTATTGAGACAGGCTCTTGCTTCTATCACCCAGGCTAGAGTGCGGTGGCATCGTCATAGCTCACTGCAGCCTCAAACTCCTGGGCTCACATGCTTATCCTGCTTAGTCCTGAGTAACTGGAACTACAGGCACTTGCCACCACACCCTGCTAATTTTTAGAATTTTTTGTAGATATGGGGTCTCCCTGTTGCCCAGGCTGATCTCGAACCCCTGCCCTCAAGTGATCCCCCCACCTTGGCCTCCCAAAGTTCTGGGATTATAGCTGCGAGCCACTGCACCCGTCCCCTATTTATTCTTTCATGTGAAACTTAGAATCATTTTTGTTTTTGTGTTCCAAGAAAAGTCTATAAATATGACTTTTGATAAGTCTATATGACTTTTGATAAGTCTATAAATTACCCTGGGGAATACTGACATTTTTATAATGCTTGGTATCTTCTAGGAATATGGCACGTCTCACCATTTTTCTGTGTCAAATTTAGCAGTTCGAATGGCTGTGTACTATTCCTTTGTGCTGATGCTCCTTAGCTGGCTTAACCATTTCCCTAGTATTGCACATTTGTGCTGCTTCCAAGGTTGAGCAATTATCAATAGTGCTGCAATAAACATCTTTGTACAAATTGCTTTTTTATTTCCTGGGGATATGGTCCTCAAAATGGGATTATCTGATCAAAGGATATGAACAGTATCATGGTTTTTGTTACACAACCCAGGGAGGATGGAACCAATTTATAGCACCACCAGCAACATATGAGGAAACATCCACTTTTCCCTTAACAAACCTTTGCGCAGCTTGAAGGCTTAAAAGAGTAACTTGTTCCTGAGTAAGCAGACCACGGCTACCTGAGGACAAAAGAAGGAGTTTGAGAGCATGAGGTTCTAAAGGGAGTGGATCTCAGCACCAAAGAGAGGCTGCCCTCCTCCCTCCACCTGTGGCCACCCGGGTCCTTCTCAGAACCCGATTCTCTGTCAGCATAAGAGCCTGGTTTATTCGTATTTATTTAACATACATTTGTATAGCATTATATTATGGGACAGGCACTATTCTAAGCACTTGACAAACATTAACTCATTTACTTCTCATAATATGTTCACAGGATAGATCCTATTATGATATCATTCCCATTTTCCTGGTGAGAAACTGAGTCACAGAGAAATGTACTGTGGGTTACATGGCTAGTAGCATTTAAAGTCAGGCATCTGACATCAAATGATTAACACTGTGCATGCGATTCTCTCTTGAATAGGAACAGGCACCTCAGCTTGTAGCTGCTCTTGTTTTTCTGGGTCCCGCCTTGGTCCTGGCAACCCCAGTCCGAAGGAAGGAAGACTTTAAATCTTCCTGCCCTGGGTTTCAGACCTTCTTGTACTAGTTACCTTCTAGTTACCTCTTTCTCATACACAGCCACTGTCTCTGGGATCCTGTCATGTGCCTGCCATTGGGCTAAGCACTTTTAATCTTTTCATCTCTTAATCTTCATCAGTCACATGGGGTAGATAGCATACCTTATTTTATCTATTTATTTAGAGCTGGGGTCTTGCTCTGTCACCCTACTAGCTGGAGTGCAGTGGCACAATCATAGCTCACTGCAACCTTCAATTCCTGGCCTCAAGCTATCCTCCCACCTCAGCCTTCCAGGTGGCTGGACTATAGGTATGTACCCTGGTGCCTGGCTAAGTTTTATCATTTGTTTTAGAGGTGGGGGTCTCGCTATGTTGCCCAGGCTGGTCTCAAACTCCTGGGCTCAAGTGATCCTCCTGCCTTAGTCTCCCAAGTCGCTGGGATTACAAGTGTGAGCCACCACACCTGGCTTCACATCTTCATTTTATAGAGGAAGAAACTACAGGTCAGAGAGGTCAGAAGTGTGTTGCTCAAGACCACACAGGTAGTGGAGTGGCAGACGGAGAACTTGAATCAAGCTAGTCAGACACCAGTGCTTTTTGTCTTTCCATTATGGTGGGCTCCTCTCTGGCTCTCTGAAGCCCCACCTTTCCCCTAGTCCATTTCTGTTTGCTGGGATTGGTTGTCCTGAAGTACACAGAGGTAGGAGGCGGAAACAAACCTGTGTGGTGCAGCTCAGCTGTTCTTCCTGGCCACAGTCAGGCCTGGCTTTGTCAGGGCCCAGGAGACCACTCACAAGGACAGTGACATCTTTGCCTTCCTCTCTCTGAAACTGAAAGCCACTCCCTGAGAGAGGCCCAAATAGCTCCTTATTTTCCTGTTTCAAAGTCCACACCCCTTTGGAGCCAGCCCACTGGGTTCCTACTTCCTGTTTTAGGATCTTCAGTTGGTTTACAGAGTGCAGGTGATGGGCAGGTCCTGATGCCAGTGAATAAACCACACCCCTCAGCTCAGATTTTTGCTCTTCCTACTTCTCCAGGTCCTCTGAGATGACTCATAGCTCAGATACCTTCCAGGGAGTGGTTTTCCCCAATCCTGTCATACAATTGTACAAGCCCCAAATACCCTGAACACACACTATAATATGTACACAGAATTCCTGCCAAGAATAAGGAGAAGCCACTTTTCTGAACTCTGACAAATTCTGGGATATTCAATGGCACCATTAACTTCAGAAACTGTGCTTGGCATGTTGATTGGTTGTATATTTGTGCTTGTGTGTCCTTTTGTGTGAACATGCATGTCTGCATGGTCGTATGCATCTCTGAGTGCATGCTTTTCAATGGGAGACAGTACAGATGCGTGTCTGCATGGTTGCACCCATGCCTTCAGTGATGGACCAACTGTTACCCTCAGCAGTTTGTATGTGTATTGTTGAGGGTGAAGTGTCTATATATACTTCTGAGTGTATGTGTTTGCATACACACAATGTGCAAATCATGTACAAAGCCTGGTTAGGAAGGTTTCCTACACCCAGAGCACTAAGAGAGCACTGAGAAAAGATTCAGGAGGGAGATGGGTCAGGAGAGGTAGGGTAGAAAAAACCAGAAAATAGGCTGAGTGAGGTGGCTCACGCCTGTAATCCTAGCACCCTGGGAGGCTGAAGCGCAGGGGGGCGGGGGGGGGGGCGGGGGGGCATTGCTCAAGGTCAGTAGTTCGAAACCAGCCTGAGCAAGAGCAAGACCCCATCTCTACTATAAATAGAAAGAAATTAATCGGCCAACTAAGATATATAGAAAAAATTAGCCGGGCATGGTGGCGCATGCCTGTAGTCCCAGCTACTCGGGAGGCTGAAGCACTAGGATCGCTTGAGCCCAGGAGTTTGAGGTTGTTGTGAGCTAGGCTGACGCCATGGCACTCACTCTAGCCTGAGCAACAAAATGGGATTCTGTCTCAAAAAAAAAAAAAAAAAAAAAAAAAAAGAACGGAAAATAGAAAAGAGAGGTGGCTGGGTGCAGAGGCTCATGCCTGTAGTCCTAGAAACTGGGGAAGCTGAGGCAGGAGGATGGCTTGAGCCCAGGACTTTGAGGTTGCTGTGAGCTATGATGATGCCACTGCACTCTACCCGGATGACAGCACAAGACTCTGTCTCAAAAAATAAAACAAAAGGAACAAGAGAAAGAAAGGAAGGAAGGAAAGAAGGAGAAAGAGAGTCAGGTCTAATGCTTCATAAACAAGCAAAAGGATACTGTGATAAGTCAGAAATGTCCCCAGAGAGATTCAGACAGGTTTGCAGCATTAGGCAAAGTCACTGGGAGCCCAGGGCAAGAATGGTGGGTGGGAGTTGGGGATAAGTGTGTGCTGGCCTCACTAGACCTAGCCCCAGTTTCAAGGGGCAAGGGACTAGAGAATGTGGTAAGGCGTTCCTGGGCCCCAGCCTGTCCTCACAGACCCTATGGCCTCTCGGAGGCCAGGACAAGCTGGCCTTGGTACTGAGGTGGCAACAGCTGGAGAGAGGCTCCAGGAGGCGTATAAAAGGGCCTTGCCAGTACCCCTCATCCTTCTGCCTGCTCCAAAGGCAAAGGAGCCTCCTTCCAGAAGCTGCTCAAAGGTTTCGCTGACTTCAGAGGGACAGGGGAGGAGGGAGGCAGGAGGAGAGGGCTCTGAGGTGGGGAAGGTTTTGCTGAGACTGCAGGCTCCCCTGCCCCTCCCTGGCTCCTCATTACAGAGTCCTTGGGCATAAACTGTCTTTTTACTTGAAGGCCAAGAAGAACTTGGGGCTGCTTTAATGACAGCCAGCAGTATCGGGCAAGACCTGAGGCCGGGGCTGGCTCTCTTGACCTTGGAATCCTATCTGTACTTTTCTGCTTCTCAGATGCCCTGTTTTTCCAGATCTTGTTTCTACTGTCTTAGCCCTGCCCTCTCAATGAGACCCTAAAGGGCTTCAAGAAGAGGGAGTTAGGGAGGCAGGAGAGGCACGCAGTGTGTCTGAGGAGCTCATCAGCTGGGTTTGGAAAGCTGAGCAGGGCTGAACAACATTCAGTTTTAACAACTCCTAGCCCCACAGGGATGTAAATATTTTACATAAAGGTCAATGGAATGACAAAAAGATAGTAAAACAGAAATACACTCAATGAATTAGGAAAGTTTTTCATTGTTTCATCTTTAAGTCGACAACAGCTTGATGAATTAGAAGGCAGAACCCGTTATGTCTCTTTTATAAACAAGAAAACCAAGGGTCAGTGA
Source organism: Microcebus murinus (assembly GCF_040939455.1). NCBI lineage: Eukaryota > Metazoa > Chordata > Mammalia > Primates > Cheirogaleidae > Microcebus > Microcebus murinus. The sequence continues at coordinate 25,311,284 of NC_134117.1, read as the reverse complement.
AGTGAATCGATCTGTTCACAATCACACTTATAAAAGCAGTGTGGCTGGGATTCTAATCCATGTCTCTGTGACTCCAAATTTACAATAAAAAAATAATTACAAAAAGATTTTTGTAGGCCAGGCACAATGGTTCATGCTGTAATCCCAGTGCTTTGGGAGGCCAAGGTGGGAGGATCAGTTGAGGCCAGGAGTTTGAGACCAGCCTGGGCAAGACAGCAAGACCTCATTGCTACAAAAATGTTTTTAAAAATTAACCAGGCATGGTGGCATGCACCTGTAGTCCCAGTCACTCTGGAGGCTGAGGCAGGAAGATCACTTGAGGCCAGGAGTTGGTGGCTGCAGTGAGCTGTGTTTGCACTACTGCTACTCTAGCCTGGGTGACAGAAGGAGACCTATCTCTTAAAAAAAAACACACACACAACTGATTTTTATTAGTGATGGTAGTCTCGCTATATTGCCCAGGCTGGCCTCTAACTCCTGGGCTCAAGGGATCCTCTGGCCTCTACCTCCTGAGTAACTGTGACTACAGGGATATGTCTTTTTTTTTTTTTTTTTTTTTGAGACAGAGTCTCACTTTGTTGCCCAGGCTAGAGTGAGTGCCGTGGCGTCAGCCTGGCTCACAGCAACCTCAATCTCCGGGGCTCAGCGATCCTACTGCCTCAGCCTCCCGAGTAGCTGGGACTACAGGCATGTACCACCATGCCCGGCTAATTTTTTGTATATATATTTTTAGTTGGTCAATTAATTTATTTCTATTTTTGGTAGAGACGGGGTCTCGCTCAGGCTGGTTTTGAACTCCTGACCTTGAGCAATCCGCCTGCCTCAGCCTCCCAAAGTGCTAGGATTACAGGCGTGAGCCACCACACCCGGCCTGGCATATGTCTTTTAAAAAAAGCAATTTTTCACTCTGAGAGGCCGAGGTGGGCGGATTGCTCAAGGTCAGGAGTTCGAAACCAGACTGAGCAAGACCTTGTCTCTACTAAAAATAGAAAGAAATTAATTGACAAACTAAATATATATATATACAAAAAATTAGCCGGGCATGATGGCGCATGCCTGTAGTCCCAGCTACTCGGGAGGCTGAGGCAGTAGGATTGCTTGAGCCCAGGAGTTTGAGATTGCTGTGGGCTAGGCTGACGCCATGGCACTCACTCTAGCCTGGGCTACAAAGTGAGGCTCTGTCTCAAAAAAAAAAAAAAAAAAAGCAATTTTTAAAACTTGTGTGCTGCCGGGCGCGGTGGCTCATGCCTGTAATCCTAGCTCTCTGGGAGGCCGAGGCGGTGGACTGCTCAAGGTCAGGGGTTCAAAACTATCCTGAGCAAGAGCGAGACCCCCGTCTCTACTATAAATAGAAAGAAATTAATTGGCCAACTAATATATATAGAAAAAATTAGCTGGGCATGGTGGTGCATACCTGTAGTCCCAGCTACTCGGGAGGCTGAGGCAGGAGGATTGCTTAAGCCCAGAGTTTGAGGTTGCTGTGAGCTAGGCTGATGCCACGGCACTCACTCTAGCCTGGGCAACAAAGTGAGACTCTGTCTCAAAAAAAAAAAACAAAAAAAAACTTGTGTGCTATTGACTACTTGAGGAGGGACTCATGAATTGTGCCCTGACAATGTTAGGAGAGGCAGAACTTTGATCTAGTTTTTCAGTAAGAGTAGAAATTTTCTTTTCTTTCTTTGAGGGGTGGGAGTGGGAGTAGGGGCTGTGAGGGCTTTGCTGTGAAGGGGGAAGGTGTGAGAGTGTTACTATCTCACTGTAATGGTAGCCAGCGATTGGGGAGGGTATTGCAGATGCAGCAGAAAGTAAATTCAAGGCTTTGAACAGTGATGGAAGGGATTTGGACTTTCCCCGTTGGCAAAGCAGAGCCATGAGCACTTTCTGAACCAGGAAAGAAGGTGCCCTGTACACTCTTCAGGGTACAAAAATTGGGCCCCTCCAAGGAGATTCAGAAGAGACGGGTGTAGTGCCAGCTGGGACTAAATTGTTGCAGAAATAGAAGATAAATGGAGTGAGAGTGACGATGAGGTTCCTGGCTTGCCTAGGCGCCTCTGGAGAAGGGATGCAGAGAGGGAGCTCCCAGACAAGAGGCCTGGGGGCACACAGAGCCTGGCACCCGCTGGAAGAGGGCGGCCAAGACAGAGCCAATCTTACAGAGCGCGCAGCTCGGGCATCTGAGGGCTCTGCTTTCCGAGCCTAGCACCTCATTGAGAGGTTATTAATAGGGAGTTTGTCTGGTGTCAGAGCGCAGACATAAACTGCATTAGCATTACCCCATAATCTTATTTAGCAAACGCTCATGCCGTTCAGTCTCTTGTAATTGCATTGGGAAGATGCAATATTTATGAAAGGGGAGAGGGGAATGTCACTGCTCATCTTGGCGCTGCAGTAAAAGTCCCCACAAATACTGTGCTGACCATCCAGGCCTGGCGGCTGGCTGGTGAGAATGGGCAGCATGGGTGCCTTGCCCCTCTGGGCGGCCCTGCTGGCTGCCCCCAGTCCAGAGCTCCCATGTTAACCTTAGGGAACCTTGGGTAGTAGCAGAGCAGTGTGGGCAGAGGTAGCAGCCACTTCTCCCCTTGATATTACTCCTCCAAGGCCATAGTCCCTGGCAAAGACCTCAGGTGCACTGAGTCCTTCTGGAGGGCACATGGCTCCCAGCTTTAGTTAGTGCCCACCCCTAGTCAGGATTTTTTTTTTTTTTTTTTTTTTTGCCAGGAGGCAAACCTACTGCAGAGCTGAAGGGGGGGGTGGTAAGACCTTGTCTTTTCTGCATAACTGGGCAATGTGGGGAACCTCAATGGGGGGCAGTGGAGGTACCAGCAGGTGGGAGGCACTTGGCTAAGGGTCCTGGCTGAGGCCAGGCCTTGGGAGCTGTGCTGACCACTGGATGATCACCCAAACCTGCTGTGGCCCTAGGTTCCTGGGGTGCTAGCCTTCTTCTGACCTCCTTGGAGGCCTGAGGCTGGATCCCTAGGACACCCACAGGTCCACTCTGGCCAGAACCAGGCCTCCCACTTCCCATGGGACTCAGGAGCATGGCTGTGTGTCTGCCCCACCTGAGCCACCCTGGTCTGCACTATTCTTGGGTGGAGCTGAGCAGCCAGGGAGGTCTCACTGGTGTCAGGAGAACCTAACGGTGGTGTCAGTGTTGAGGGACAAGCTGGGACTCTAGTCTGCCCCCAGGCACTTGCAATTAGGGATGGAACAGACACAGACATGCTCTGTGCCATAGGAGTCCCAGGCCACCTAGGACAGAGGAGTCATTTCCCAGCCACATATGAGGCATATGATGGGCTTCCTGTGTTTTGGGGAGGAAAGTGTCTGTGCCCAACCTCAAAAGGCCACTGGTACTAGAACAGCTGAGATGCAGAAGATCTCAGAAGAGCTGAACAAAAAATGCTGGTGCTTCACCCTTGTCCTGGAAGGAGGAGCCCATGGAAGGGAGGTGGGAGCACCACTGCTAAATGCTGGTGCTGGGTCTAGGGTGAGGAAATCTGGGCTGACGGGAGGGCAGGTGCCAGGCAGGGACTTCCTGTGGGCTCAGGGCCAGCTCCCTGGTCTTGGGGCTGGTGTGGGCCCCATGGGCGAGAGCTGGATCTCCTTACATAGCCATTGAAGCCTCACCACACACAGCCCCACACCCGCACCCTGCGCACTATGCATTCACCACTTTCACACCCCAGCACCCCACTCCACGCTCTGGGTGCTCTTGCACACTCATGCAGGCGGCTGCAGGCCCCAGTTCCAGCCATATCGCCAGGGCACCTGACAGGTCTGACGCCCAGCAGCCTGCCCCTCTGCCCTTCCCGCCCTGCTTCCTGACTCTGCCCGGGCAGGGGCACCAGAACCCAGGGCAGCTGAGAACCAGGGAGAAGGGGGTGTGGAGGAGAGCCAGGGACGTTCCTGGTGTCAGCTCCCTCGCTGCCATCCCATTAATCACAGCGTCGCAGCCCAGTTGGGGATCCCAGGCCCCCAGTGCCGCGCGCAGCCCGCGGGACAATGGGATTATTTCCGGCGGGAGAGGCCGCCTCGGGCTGGGGCTCAGACGGCGGCGCCTCCTTCTCTCAATCCGTCCCTTGGCACCCAGCGAGCGCCTGGGGCTGCCGGGGACGGGTGGCAGAGCGGACGCGGGTGGCGCGCGGGTGGCAGGGCCTGGCCGACCTAATTCAATTAGCCGGCCGCCGCCACCTCGGCGCAACTCTGGGCCCGCCGGGGCTGCGCTCTGGGCAGCTGCTCTTTGTGCGCGGAGCCCATGCATATGGATACGGGCCTCCCCTTCGGCGCCCACCCGACCCACTTCTGGCACCTGCGGCTCGGCCTCCCGCCCCGCCCCCTCGCGAGAAGGCGACCCGGCGTCCCCCGGAAAGTTGGGAAACTGTGTGGTTGCTTGTGGGCCCAATGTGGCCCTGGGAGTGTTTGAGAGGGGAGGAGGTGTTTTTGTTTTACCTGAGCGGGACGGGCTGGGTGGAAGTGAGGGTCCCCGTAGGGCTGCAGGAGTGAGGGCGGGTGCGTCTGGAGTACCAGCGACCCTAGCGTTGTACGCGCGCGGAGGGAGAGGGGCTGGTTCTGTTTTATTGCGAATCTGTGCTGCAGGGACTGTGAGAGCGGTCGGGTGTCTGTGGGCACCCGTGTATAGATGAGTGATGGAGGCTTGCGAGCATTTGTGGGGACTGCACACCGGGGGTGTCTGCGTATTTGTGTGCAAGGTGAGTGTGCCTTTGTGTGTCTGGTATGTGAGGGCTGTCTCTGTGTCAGCCCTGCATCTGGAAAGGGCTGGGTGTGCTCGTGTGTCTGGATGTCCCCAGTTGTGTATATGCTGTGCTTCAGTGCACAGTCAGGACACCTTGTGGAACATAGTAACCACACCCACCACCACCACTAGCTGGGTCTCCCCATCCTGCTGTGCTTTTCTGATGGAGGAGGAGTTCATTTCAAACCCTAACTCCAGCTCCACTCTTAGTGGAAGGAAGCATCTCAGATCCACCAGGCTGGGGCAGAGGCTGAGGCACTTTCATCCTGGCTGGGTCTGAGTGGGTTTTGCACTCCCCACATAGCCCCACCCAGCTCAGCAGGACCCGGTGGCTTCTGACCTGCAAACTGAGTGTTGAGCGACCCTGAAATAACCAGACCTGCCCAAGCCAAGGTGGCAGAGCACAGGGAGCTAGTGCAAGACACTCACCTTCACCTCCAGGGCCACGGTCCAGGACGCCCCGCTGGGAGGCCAGGTTTCCTGGTGCTCTGAAATCTCCACTGGTCCTTTCTCTAAGGCCAAGTCTATACCAGAGAAGAATTGAGATGAGAAATCTGGGTAAACCTGGCTAGATCTGGCCACTGCAGGGTTGCTGCCCAGCCAGAAAGCTTGCTTCATTCCTCAGTTTTACTATGCAGGTGGAGTGGGTGATCCCACACACCTGCGGATATCCTGCCCCAGGACACTAAGGGAGCTTGCCAGCCTCAGCGTCTCAGGGAGTAGGGTGGTACCTAGAAGGTAGAGGTGGCCCTTGGAGGCCCAGCCCAAGGCAGGCTGGCGCTCTCTTCACTTCCTCTCTCTCCCCAATACCTCAGCCCAGGATCTGCCCTAAAGGTCCTTGGCCCCAGCACAGGTACAGACCCTCCTGTACCTGTGCTCTGAGGGCCCTCAAAGTAGAGCCCTGGTAAATGGCAAGGGTGGGAGAGGTTGGGGCCAACCTACAGTCCTGGGTCCTAAGCTAAGCTGCCCTCCTGGGACCCATTGATGGGACATCAAACTCCATACCCAGGGAGCCATTTGGGAGCTATTTAGGGAGGACAGAGCCAGGGCATCTGTCCTGCCCCAGCCTTCTCTCAGCCCACCCCCTGCCCAACTTTTTCCTGGGTTCTGGCATCCTGGGAGGAGATTTAGGGTGGAAGATGCCCTAGTCAAGGGCAACATGGCCAAGACCAAGTGCTGGATGGTGGAACCTGAGGGTCTCTAGGCCTCCCTTGGGAGGGAGTTAGTCAGAGAGAAGCCTGAGGCCCTAGTTCAATGCCCAGGGGTGATGGGGCCAACTGCTTCCTTTAGGATCAGAAGCTGAGGAAGGAGAAGAGACGTTCTATGCTCCACCACACACACAGAAGGACCCCATTTCCAAAGCATCCACCTGCTGGGCTCTGATGGGGGGTTGTGGGGGTGGGAGGAGGAGAAAGTTGCCTAGCCCTTACACCAGATGACAACTGAGTCCCGACAGTAGGGAAGTGTCTATTCCTCTGTCCTCTACCCATTCAGTATACTTCCACGGATGGGAAAATGTGTACCTGTATTTCTGTGTTGGAGAGGTCCTCAGTGTCTTACTGGAGGATTGGGTGAGGACACATGGGGCTGGCCCTGGAACAGCCCCCACCCCCAGCCTTGAGGAGTCACTGAGTTGTGCTGCTAGAACAGCCTGACCTGCTCCCTCCCTCCTTCCCCAGTCTAGACTCCCAGAGTCTCTCCCACACCCAGGGCTCCCTAGGGTTAGAGTGCCCTTTACTAGGTCTTTATGTCCCTAAGTCACCAGCTGCTCCTGCCTACCACTGGGCAGGGAAAGTTTTCTGCCCCTTTACTGAGACAGGTGGGCAAGGCAGGGCAGACACCTTTGGTATTGGGACTGCAGACCACGTTGGCCCCACCGTGGACCATCTTATGTTACACATCCTCCTCCATATGTCTCAGCCTTTCCACCTTTCCCTGCTACGTACCCATTGGGCATGCCCTGTCTCCTCCTCCCCACACCCACAGGCCCACATATGGCCATTTCCCTGACAACCGCATTAGAATACAAGACGCAACTCCCACAGGTATACATGCACCATCGGCAGCACACATTACTGCACTCACACTTGCACACGGTAGCAAGGGATACCCTCAGCCCATCACATGTGCTTATTACAGAGGAATAGTTGTAAACACACACTCATCCTGTTACAAAAACACACATACATTTTCATTCTCACTAACACATATTCTCCCATGACAAATCCAGTTGCAAAAAATACCCAGACTCCCTTCTTCTCTGCCAACACTCTTTCTGACCCGTGTTTTGCTTGCAGTCGTATCCTAACAGCCTAACACAGTGCCTGATAAGCACTAGACACTCAATATTCATTGAATAAATTTTTAAAATTATTTCTTAAAGACATGCCCAGGACATCTGCACAACCCTCTCAGCCCTCACTGTCATGCAGGCGTTCACATCTGGCTCTCCCCTAGTGCACACACAGTCCCACAAACACAAAGTAATTAAGTTTCCACACACACCCCTAAGCTAAAGGACAACCCCTGGCCCGGGGGTCTCTCCCAGAGGGGGAAGGGGACCATGTGGGATCCAAAGGGGCCTCCCTCTGGGCCCAGCCCTTCCTTTCCTCCTCCCCCAGCCCCAGCCCCAGCTGCTCTTCTTTTAATTGGAGGCTCTTCTTTATTCTGCGGGTGAGGGGGAGATGGTGCTTGGGGGAGGGGCATTACCAGGTGGCCTCAGGACTGGGCAGAAGGGTCTGCAACTCACCTAGGCTCATGCAAGATACTGCTGCAAGGCAAGAGCTAAATTTAGGGTTGAGGAATTAGCTTGTGATGAATAGAGTCAGAAAAGCAGCATTTAAATCCAGTCTCTGCCCCTTTCCAGCTTTCAATGCCTCAGTTTTCTCACCTGTAAAATGGAGATAACAAAATCCACATCCCAGGATTATTGGAGGATACGAGGAGAGATAATTGCTGTGAGTAAAGGTGCCTAGGACATGGCAGGTGCTTTGCGAGTCCTGCTTTCTTTCCCTGCCTCCTCTCTCCTAACACGGCTGCTCTGCAATGCAAAAGCACTGTGGAAACCAAATGTAAGCTCTGTGTGAGTCTTCTCCCTGTTTCTGAAAACTTTCCTACCTGCAGCACTGTGCTCAGGTAACACTGCTTCCAGGAGAAGGGGTGCGGGGCCAGAGCCCAACAAATCCTGCCCCTCTGGTCTCATCTTTCCAGGAAAGGAAGGGACTTAGAGGGTAGCCCTGGCACTCAGCCACTAACCTATTAGAAGACAAAGGCTGAGGTCAAGCAGACTCACAGAACCCCAGCACCTCAGAATTGAACTGGGATCAAAGTTGACTCTGATAAACAGGAAAGGTGGCAGAAAAGTAACAAAGAAATCAGTCAGGCAAGCAGTGGTGAGGGTAAGGGAAAGTCAGTATATTCCTGGCTGGCTAAAATTTAACAAGAAGATCTTGATAGTCTTAGTGGGCCACTAGTCAGTTGTGACTTCTGCCAAACTTAGGCCAGGACAGCAAGGGGACAGCAAATGGTACTCTGCTCAGGTACCCTGGACAATGGGTGCTGTATCCGAGGAGTTCAAGATGTGGGTCGAGAAGATGACAAAAGAGTTGGAACAGGTAGGGTTGGGAGCCATAGGAGCTGGAAATGTGCACCTGGAGGAGGAAGGGGGACAGCGTTAGGAATACTCAAGTGGTTTTCTGTATGGGCCAGAAAGTGGCAAAGAGAAGCTGTTCTGATGATTACCTAGAAAGATAGGATTTTAACTGTAGCACGAAGGCAGAACTGCCATGAGACTACAAGGAGCAAGGCCACTGGGACCCAGCCTCCCAGGAAGCTGCAGAGGCCCTCCCTGTAGTTTTCAGCCTCATACAGGGAAAACAGTTGAGGTTTTGGGATCCCAGATCAGTCTTCTCTGTCTACAGGACTTTGGGCAAGTTTGTTCTTTCAATAAGTCTCAGTTCTGATTTTTTCTTTTTACAAGTGAGATATAATTCACATACCATAATATTTGCCCCTTTAAAATGTACAAGTCCATGGTTTTTAGTATTTTCACAAAGCTGTGCAACTATTACTACTGTCTAATTCCAGAATATTTTCATCACTCTAAAAGAAGTTTTATATCTCTTGTCAGTCAATTCCCATTCCCCCTATCCCTAGCCCGTGGTGACCACTAATCTGCTCTCTGCCCCTGTAGATTTGCCTATTTGGGACATTTCATACAAGTGGAATCATACAATATGTGGCCTCTGTGCCTGGCTTCTTTCACATAGCATAATAGTTTCCTAGGCCCATCCATGTTGTAGCATGAACCAGCACTTCCTTAATCCCTTTTTATGGCTGAATAATATTTCATTGTATAGATAGACTACATTTGGTTTGTGTATTCATCAGTTGATGGACATTTGAGTTGTTTCCCCCTTGGGGTTATTATAAATAAAACTGCTGTGAATATTCATTCAATTTTCTTAGTTATAAAAAAATTGGGACATTTCTATTAGTTTCTCAGGGTTGCTATGGCTCTCAGGGGCTCCCTCCTGATGTTTCTGCTTGGTGTTTGCAAACAAATACCAACTTCACATCTGGCTTTGTCTCCTTGGCTGGAGCTCAGACAAAGTTTCCCCCATACAGATGAGCTTCTAACCAGCAGCTGGGTTTTCAGGCTAACCCACAAAAACAAGTCAAATCTAGTTCCTCCTCTTGACCTATACCAACCAAAACCTCTCTGGAATTTGGTTTCTTCACATCTGTAAAATAGGGATAATGCTCATCTGAAAGTGTTGGTGTTGGCCAAAGCAAATAGATTACAACAAGACTTGATAAATAGAGTGTGAACCTTCACATTCTAGCATCTTGCCTGATAGTAATAGGCCTTCCCTGAAGGTCAAATCTGAAAGTGACCTGAAACAGACCTGTATTTCTATAGATCCCAAGTGATGGAACCTGTGCCTTTCCCAGAGCTTGGCTCCTAGAAGGGAGTAGACATTTCCCTACTGGAGAGGGAAAAGAGAGGAAGCAGAAAACTGGAGCTCTTTTGGGCTCTCAGCCAGGCAGCCACAGGCAAAACTTTGAAAAAGCCTAAATTTGTCCTGGATACACTTCCCTGATCCTAGCCCCACCAGCCCCAGCCCCCACTGCCTTAAGCCCTTAGGCCTCCCTCCCAAGATTCCAAAAGTAAGAAAATAACTCCTTCCCCTCACTACAGTCCAGAGGCTTCTTGCCTGGAAGAGCCAGCTAGTAGCAAGGTAGAAAGCAATCTAGCTGAATTCATTCAAACACTGTAGGGATTGTTTCTTGAGGTATCTGTTTATATAAAAGGAAAAGGGTATCTTGAGGTACGGGCACTCTGGCAGCAGGCCCCAAACCAACTCCCCTGATATGCGCCTGTCTTTCAGGAAGCCTTCCCTTCATGAATTTCTCTAAAGAGGCTGAGTTGGGGCGCTTGTTGATTTTTATAAAAATAACACATAGCTAGTTGTTCATAGGCCTGTGTTTTAAAGAAGGACAAGCCTGAACTCACCGTCCTGCCTCGGGGCCTGAGCTCCATACCTGGGGAGCAGACAGTCTTCTACTTTCTAACAAGCTGGACTTGAAGTTTGGAGTAAATCGCTTGCTTGAGTGACAGGTGTTTCCCAGCTGAGCCCTTGGGGAGATTCTCCAGTTGGGCAGGGACACCCCTTCCCCAGAAGCCTGGTGGGCTGGACTCCTTTGGTCCAATTCAAAGTGAGGGGGTGGCTCCTGCCAGGTGGGGAAGAGGGCTCTGACTTCCCACTCCTAAGGTCTGTCCATCTCTGGGAATGGCTGGATCCTGTTTCTTTTCTTTTTCCTTTTAAGACTCTTATTTCCCCTCTTCTCTCTCTTCATGAACTACTCCAAGCCTTGGTCGCCGTCCCTCTGTCTCTGGCTCCTGCATCTGTCTGGGCTTCTGGCCTCCCTCTCTCCCTCCCCTCCCCTCCCCCGCGCTGTCATTCACCCCGCTCCTCTCCGCGCACAGCCAATGGAGAGACCGGGCCGAAACGCCGAAGCTCGCTCGCACCGGGCTTTTTCGCCCGGTGATTGATGTCCCAGAGTCAACAGCGAGCGAGCAGCCGAAGAGGGGAAGGAGAAGCCGGAGAGGGGAAGAAAACGACGCCCCCTCTCTCCCTCCCCTCCTCCCTACTTTAGCCCTTCTGCGCACTTTGCCTCCAAGTCTACGCTCAGCCAGGAGCCGCTGTTGCCTCTGCGACCCAGCTCACTGCCCTCGGAGCCAAGCACAGCGAGCGCCGCCGCCCGGGCCCCCCCGTGGGGCCGGGGCCAGCATGGAGCACCTGGGTCCGCACCACCTCCACCCGGGCCACGCGGAGCCCATCAGCTTTGGCATCGACCAGATCCTCAACAGTCCGGACCAGGGCGGCTGCATGGGGCCCGCCTCGCGCCTCCAGGACGGAGAATACGGCCTTGGCTGTTTGGTCGGAGGCGCCTATACTTACGGTGGCGGGAGCTCCGCGGCCGGGGCGGGGGCCGGGGGCGCGGGAGCCTACGGTGCTGGCGGTCCAGGCGGCCCTGGCGGCCCGGGCGGCCCAGCTGGCGGCGGCGGCGCCTGCAGCATGGGTCCACTGGCTGGCTCCTACAACGTGAACATGGCCTTGGCGGGCGGCCCGGGTCCTGGCGGCGGCGGTGGCGGCGGCAGCGGTGGCGGGGGGTCGCTGAGCGCTGCGGGGGTGATCCGGGTGCCAGCGCACAGGCCGCTAGCAGGAGCCGTGGCCCACCCGCAGCCCCTGCCCACTGGCTTGCCCACCGTGCCCTCTGTGCCTGGGGTGCCGGGTGTCAACAACCTCACTGGCCTCACCTTCCCCTGGATGGAGAGTAACCGCAGATACACAAAGGACAGGTTCACAGGTGAGTCCGGCCTGCGCGCGCCCCGCCTGGCCGCAGCCTGGGCTCTGTGTTACCTTCTCCCGCCCGGTGGCTCCCTGCAACCTCTTCTGCGCGCCAGGTCGCCCAGCTCCTCTTGGTGCTTTCCCCAAGTTCAGCTGCCTGGCCAATTCTGTGATCGCAAAATCGCCATGCTTGAAGAGTTCTCCCAACCTGGACCCCTCTGTCTCTCCTGCAGAACCCCTGCTCAGAGAAAGTCTCCCGGCACCCCCCATCCCTCAGGCAGAGGGAAGAGGGCTGTAGATTCAGGACTACCTTCTAACCGCGTTTGGGGCTCAGAAATATCGGAGAAAGGGGTGTAATGTGAACAAACTATTTCTTCCGTATGGCTTGCTGTTCTCTAACTGAGGCAGCGAGCCCCAGAATCAAACAGGAGAACAGGTTCCCCCACCTGCGGTCCCCTACCCACACATGCACTTCGAGCTCCGAGCTCCAGTGCCCACCGTGCTGCCGGGCGTGGCGGAGGCCCGGAGCCTGGGTAAAGCCACAGAGCTGGCGGGCCCTGTTTTCAGACTGCAGGCTTCGTCGGTGTCGGTGGCAGAGCAGGGTAGAGCCGCCCGGGACAGCTCCCTCTTCGTATTTGTTCTGTCCGGGTTCGGCGTCCTTCCCCAGGCCCAGCCCTGTTATCTCTGGCATGAATAATGCACCGGCCGCCCGCAATCAATCGGTGGCGGTGGCAGTGGCCGTAGCGGGAGGACTACTTCGGGACGACTACGCACTAGGTGGTGGCCAGCTGCCGCTCTCTCCGCTGTCTACTTGGCGCCTTCCTCCGCTTGCCTGGCTCCCTCTGCTCGCATTTCCGCTCTCAGCAGAGCACTCGGCTCCCGCTCTCCCGCGGGCCCCTTCGCCCAGTCCTCAATTCCTACTCCCCTTTCCGTTCCCCAGATCTGAGACCCTGGTCATGCGGCCAGGCCAGGTTTCCAAACCCCTCTGGGAAGCCCTTGCTAGCCCGCTTGTCCTTAGAGAGAGGAGGCAGGAGGCACAGGCCGCTGCCTGCCGACACTGGGACTCCTGGCTGGGACTCAATGCTCAACAGTGGAAAACGGGTGCAGGTAGCCACTGTGGGAGAAGCAGCTGAGACGCAGACCCTGAGCTAGGAGGCTCCCGGCTCCTGTTCCAGGCAGCACAGGCAGGGAAACTGCTCCTGGAGCCTCTAGCCAAACTGGGGCCATGGCAGAAGTGGGATCAGAGGGGGAACCGCTGCTTTGCTCTGGGTCTTCAGGAAGCACCCTCACTCCCAGGACCCAGGGCTTCAACCCAAGTCTTTCCTGGGAGGTAAGGCAGGGCCTGGTGCACATCCCACTTCCACACCTAGGCCAGGCCAGTCTTAAGGGCTCTGCTAGAATGCCCAGCAGGAAGGCTACTGGTCCTGGATCTCTGGTGAAAGGTACTCGCCATAGGGCCTACCTCGAGAAGCCACAGCCTGCCCTAATCCTGTTTCAGGCATGAAAGAGGCTCTGAGGGAGTGTGTGGCTGTGGCCCTGTGTTGCCCAGTGTCCTGTGCTTATCTAAGTGTTTCAGCCTGTTTGGGTGCATAGCTCTATAAGTTTGTGCCTGTGGCATGCTACGTGTGTGTGCTGTTGTATGATGGAGGCTCAAGTCAGGACCCAGAGTCAGGGGCCTGGAAACACTGCTCCTGTTACTGTTGGGCGGCTTCTCTGAGCCTGGAGGCCTGGGGCAGGGGGAGCTGGGACCATTAGGTCGCCTTAGACTGACCCTGGCTGGGGGGTGGAGCGGGAGGCAGTTGGGCTCAGGAGAGTTGGGCTCCTCTGAGCCCGGGGCTAGGGAGGCCTCGGTGGTAGGTGCGGCGTCGGCCTGGCGGGAGGGAGGGGGCCGAGTCCCGCCGCTGGCTTGGCGCTGAGGGCTGACGCGAGGATCGCGGCCCTGCTCGCGGGGTCCAGCCACTGCGCTCGCTGACTCGCGGGGTGCTGGGCCTGGGACGCCTCCTGACGCTCTGCCGCTTGCCTCTGCCGTCTGTCTGTCTCCCGCTCCAGTGGCCCTCTCACCCTTCACTGTAACACGCCGTATAGGTCACCCCTATCAGAACCGGACGCCCCCCAAGAAGAAGAAGCCACGCACGTCCTTCACGCGCCTGCAGATCTGCGAACTGGAGAAGCGCTTCCACCGCCAGAAGTACCTGGCCTCGGCCGAGCGTGCCGCCCTGGCCAAGGCGCTCAAAATGACCGACGCGCAGGTCAAAACCTGGTTCCAGAACCGGCGGACGAAGTGGAGGTGAGCTAGCAGGGCGGGCGGGCCGCGGGGCCCAGGCTCGGGCAGCTCTCTGTTGGCGGCCCCTCTTGGGACGCACACACTCCCTCGGCTCGCGGGTTTCCGATCAGCGCGCGGGTTTCCGATCGGTTCGGAGGAGCAGGCTCCTGCTAGGCTCGCCTGGAGCTGGAAGCACCGGAGGCTGGTAGCCGGGATGGGGCTGGAGAAATGGGCTGTGTTTTACAGGAGGTTTCAGGGCTTTCTGGCCAGCACACTCTGTGCCTGTGTAGACGCGCCTGGTCTCCGCCGCTTAGGCAAACAGGCGAGTTAGATCTCTCCATGCAGTCCAGGCTCCAGGCTCAGTGAGTTCTGGGGAGCTTTTTGTTTAAGCAGACTGGAGTCCTCTGTCCCCAGGACTGGAGGCGACGCGTCCTGCGCCTTGTTGCAGCGCTCCAGCCGGGCTCCCGGCCGCGTGTCTGGGGCCCCAGCCGCGGGCTGAGCCTCCTCCCCAGACACCGGCCCCTGCGCAGCCGGTCCCCCACCCTGCGACGGAAAAATCAATCTGCGCCGGCTGTGGCGGGGTTTCTCCGGTCCCAGTGAAAGGGGAATCAATTAGGAGCAGATGGGTGTGTGTGAGAAAAACAGACATTTTCCCGTCACATAGCCCAAACTAGTTAACTACACACTTTTTTCACATGAATATACCTCGACTTCTCTCTTTCTCGCTCTCCCCTCCTCTTACCCTCAGCGACAACAAGCGCCCCGCGCACTCCTAAGCTGCCTTATTCTGTGTGCACACTAGGCTTTCTCGGGCTGCACACTCCACACCCCTGCACCCTCCTGCACATGTGGCCCGCACACTCGGTTCCACCCTCGCCGGAGTTTCTCCTAGCTTATTTAACCCCGTAGGTGAGAGCAGGAGTCTGGGCGAAGTCAGCCCGGCGCCGGCGCCGGGCCGGGCGGGCCTTGGGGCAGGAGGAAGGAATTGGAGTTTCCTCTTTTTCTGAATGAAGGCTAGGAATCTGCCTAGGATTCCGCCTTGGGGCCACAAAGGAAGCCATGGCCCCGGGAGTCTACCGCCCCCCAACATTCCTGCCGCTGGGGAAGAGGAGGGGGACGTGGTTTCAGACCTCTGGAAAGCAGAAGAGGGAATAAGGACTAGCTGGGGCGGGGGGCACTGGTGTGTCCAAGGCCTACGGGAGGCCGAGGATAAGTGGAGAGGAGGGAGCCAGGCAGGCCCCCCAGAGAGAGGGGACCCGGAGACAAAAAGCAGCAGGCAAATAGAGAAACTGAAACACAAAGGGAAAGACAAAGACACCCATTGAAGGGGAAAAAGGAGGAAAAACAGGCAGCCTGAAGAAGTCTTATTAATCATAAAGAAAAGCAATGGACAACTAAAACCACCATTTTCGTTTCAAACAAATTCTTTAATTCAGAGAGAACCAAAGGGGTGGTGGATGTGAGAAAACAAGAGATAAAACAAAGCATAAAGGAAGAGAAACATTCAGTCAGTTTGAAATGCAGGAAAGAAGGGGAAGATGAGAGACAGACAGATACACAGAACCAAAAGTCAAGAAGGGGTGGCCGCCGCTGGAAGAGGCCCTTGCAGGCTTTGCGCAGCTTCATCGATCGCCTACAAATTGCTTCTGGAGGCCCCGGGGACTCCCATTAGGTCTGTCCACCTTAGAGACAGACGTTTGATCTCAGTTGACAGAGTGGAGGGGCAGCATTAAATGGAATAAGTGAGTCATTGCCTCCTTGGACTGCCTGGGAGAAAGCTGGTGGGTCCAGTGGGAGCCCGGCCTGGGCACAGGGTTCTGCACAGGAGGCCCAAGGTCTGGATGAAGTTTGCAGAGAGACGGGAAAGAAGAGAGGTCCCATCCTGTAGGGCAGATCAAATCCACTGGCCCTTGCCTCTGTGCCCTGTACTTGTGGGGAGGGTGAGGCCCCTCGGGCTTGAGACAGTGACTGGTCTCCCTCAGGGCTGGGGTGAGGTGAGATGCCATCTGACCCCTGGCTGAGCCCTGTGAGGCTGGTGGGGGTGTCTGCGCTGTGCATAGGTGAGGAGTCCCAGCTATTTGGGCGTCACAGACTTTCCCACTGCTCCTCTGGGAGACCTCAGCTCCATCCATGTTGGGGGTTTCTACTCTTTGTCAGAGGTTGAGACCCTCAGGAGAAGGGAATGCGCTAAAGGGGCCTGACCTGGTTGGGGGCTGCAAAGAGGAACAGTGCTCGCTCAGGTTATCTCCTGGGAGTGCATGGGGGAGCTGGGGCTTTCGTGGGAGCTGGGTCCATGCCCTGGCAGGTAATGGCTTGTTCCTGGTGCAGACGGCAGACTGCGGAAGAGCGAGAGGCCGAGAGGCAGCAGGCGAACCGCATCCTCCTGCAGCTACAGCAGGAGGCCTTCCAGAAGAGCCTGGCGCAGCCGCTGCCCGCTGACCCACTGTGTGTGCACAATTCGTCGCTCTTCGCCCTGCAGAATCTGCAGCCGTGGTCTGACGACTCGACTAAGATCACTAGCGTCACGTCCGTGGCATCGGCCTGTGAGTGAGCCTGCCCACTCTGTCCTGCGGGACCTCAGACCTAGTCGGGCGTCGCCAAGGCCTGAGAGGCAGGACTCTCCTCCACTCCTCCCCGCCTCGGACTGACTGCAAGCGGGAGGGGGACGCGGCGAACTCTCACACAGCCTTCGTACTCAAGACGACACTTTTCTCTTTGGTGGAAGAGGGCTCAGGATAGGGACCTGCGACCCCCTCCTAGACGCCTATGCTGTCCCACTCCCTCCCCGAACTGTTAGTCTTCTCGGTTCACGTCTATTTCATTTTAATTTTTAATGTGGAACCAAGAGAGAGAGGCGAGGGAGGTGGGGGAAGAGCTTCTGGGGTCCCCAGGGCTGCCATCTTAACTTACCCTGGGAAACTTCCTCTCCGCTTCCCACTTTTCATCACACATGGACACCCATAGGCCCACACAAAGGCAATGTCACAGTCCCTAGAACCACACAGGGATCTATGGCAGAGTGTCATGCACACAGAGTCATAGCCTTCCCACCCTTGACCCTCACTATCAGACGTGGGCGGGGTGACCCTTACACGTTCAGAACAGCATGGCACTTCCCCCCTCACACACAAACACAAGGCCACGGCCACACTGTGACACACAACCACCACCAGCACCACCACTGCCACCCCCCATACACACGACAGCCACCGCAGCCTCACTCGGCCTGCCAGGCCCCCACCACATGTCCCAGCCGCACCCAGGAACATACGCACAGACAGGTTTCCACACAGTCCATTTCTCAAAATCCTGTTGGGGGGAGGGGTTAAGTTATGCACTTATAAGGTGTTTTCTGTGTAACCATTTTATAAAGTGCTTGTGTAATTTATGTGAAAAAAATAATAAAACCCTCCGGATCGGATCCGGAGTCAGGGCCGCCTGCTCCTTGCCGAGCCACCATTTTTCAGCTATTTGGGTTTGGTGTGAGCTGGTGCTTTGAGGCAGCCACTGGTACCTGAGCTTGAGGGACATACGGGAACAGGACCCTCGGGCTCTGATGGGAAGAAAGAAGAAGGACAAACAGAGAAGGCAGAGTTAAGGAGACAGCCTGAGATTACTAGTGCTTGAGAGGAAGTGGATTTCTCTGAGTGTGAGAATTACATGTTTGTGACTGTGTGGGCAATCAGGACGTTACTGATGGTGAATGTTTGTGATGGTGTTTAAGGGTGTTTGCGATTCTTGTACCTAAACGCTTGTTTCTGCTTAAGTTGCAAATCGAAACTATCACTGTGTGCACGGGCTTGTAGTGGTATGTGTATAACCACATGTGAATGTGACTGTCTTTTTGGGTAATCTCGTGATTACCCATTTTATATACCGTGTTAATATTTGTGAGAATATGTATTAGTTTTTCTTTGTAAATCTATTTTTTCTTAAATGTGTGAATGTTTATGATGTGGATCATGGTTAATTGTATGAGCATAATTGTGAGATGTAATCCTGTGAGAGCTGTGTATTTTAACTGTATTTGCTCACGTGTGACAGGATATAATTGGGGGAACAAGTGTAGTGGGGAGTGTGGATCATGGTGAGAGACTGTCCCTGCAAGTGAGTGTGTGTGGCTGCATGTGAGTGGGTACAATGGTGTACTGGTGGTGTATGTGGTGGTGAGAGTCTAGTGCAGATACATTGTGGACGACCAGCATCTGCTAGAAGTTCTGGGGTTCCAGTCCCCTACCAGCAAGCTGCAGAGACTAAGGCATACTGGATCCTCTCTGGTGCTCTAAGTGGGACCTCCCAGCAGTAGCCTGGCATACAGGTATCTAAAGAAGTGACTTCCTGGGGGCCTCCAGGGCATCACCAGACCACTTTTGGACCAGAACAGCGGGCACAGTACACACACACCCATAACATCTAGTCCCTGACCTATTAGACCAATCCTAGATGAACGAAACTAACTTGGGTCTGCTTTTCTAGAAGAAGCTGGGTGGTGGGTGGCTTGGGGACCTCACCATCCTACCAGTGAGTTGGAGTAGGGGGATAGGAGGCTTTTTCTGGAAGAGTGGGAGAAATTTGTGGTTAGAAAGTAGAAGTTAGTAGGGTGTGCAGCTTGCACAGGTCTACAGAGATGTGTGCACAGAGACTAAGGGTGGGGGGAGCCACCCAAACTGTCAGAGCCACTGTTCTTCATTCCTGCCTGGCAGCCATCTGGGGTTGTGATACAGGGACAAAGAGCACAGCAACCTCCAACCCAAAGAAGCCCAAGGGGCAATTTGGCTGAGTGAGGCTGGGCTTGGTCATGCTTGTACCTCAGCAAGAGAGGAAGGCTCCAATTCAAAGGGCTTCGCAGACCCCCCCGCCCCAGCCCCACAAGCCCATCCAGTGCCTCCGCCGCCTTGAGTGTGCGGAGCGCTTCTGGCGGCAGCGCGGGTCTGCAGCAGGTCTCTCCGTGGCTGCCGCACCCTGTGCCAGGCAGAGCAAAATCTGGAAATGGCCTCCCAGAACCTCAGAATTCATGTCCTACCTGAGCAGATCTGGCTGTCCCCTCCATTCCCGTCGGACTCGAGCCCTAGAGTACGTGTCTTTTTCGCAGGATGAGATTTCTCTCCTTGGTTGGCGTCTTTTGAACGTCATCGGTCACTCGCGGCTGCACCGTCCCAGAGCGCAGGATCTCAGGGGAGACTGGGCCTTGCTCCCATCTCCCAATTTCCCGAGCCCGCCTCAAGAGGCTGCTGTGTCGGGAGGGCCCTGGATGTTTGCTGGCTGCAGGCTAACAGGGGAGCTGGGGTACGGGTGCGGAGCCGCCGCTCAGCCCAAACACAACAGCCGGAAACTGGCTCCAAAGTCTGAGATCTTTATCCTCGCTTTCACTCGCTCCTAAGAAACAACTCAAGCAAAGTTGGGCACAGCACTGTCTCCCCCAGAAGCACCTCCTACCTCCCCGGATCTTCAGGAACAACCTAGGGCTCACCCTCATGACTGTGCGGGTAGATGCAGGCCCTCTGCCCCGCTGCTCTCGGACCCTGCCCAGCTCGTTGGGGACTTTCCATATGACTGGATCTTCCCCAGCGCTGGGGCCCGGGCGCCCTGGGGAGGCGGCCACCGAGCTTCTGCCATTCCGCTTGTTCCCCGCGCTCGCTGCGGCCCCGGGTCGTACGCTCTTGGGGTGGGGGCTCCCACGACGCTCCCAGGCCCTGGGCTAGGCCTCCCTTGGGTGCCAGACTCCCCGGGACGCTGAGACCCCTGGCGCCAGGGGACCTCGCAGGACTCCCCGCTCTCCGCGCGGAATTCGTTGGGACCGAATCTCAGCGAATCCCGCGTCCGCCAAGCGCCGCAGCAGCGGAGAAAGGACGCACCGCGCCGGGTCTGCCCTAGGCGGCCGGACCCCAACCTCCGCACGAAGTGGGGCGGAGGCTGGAAGGAAGTGCGGTTCTAAGTGTCACGCTCAAAGCCAATTACTAACAACAGAAAACTCAAAACTCCCGACCTTCCACGGCCCCTACTGGAAATGATCAGTCTTCCTTCAAAAATAGAAAAGGAACAAATTGCAATAATTGTGTGTCGAGGTGCAAAAGAGAATGAACAAACCTGTCTGGCCAGAAAGGCCTGCTTCCTTCCTTGGCTTGAGTGATTGAGTGAGCCCTCGGCGGCGCTGACCAATTTCCCCAACCAGAGAGCCCTGCGGCTCAGGCCCGGTGCTGTGGCTGAACAGGTGGCTGTCTGTGGGCCCCTGAACCCAGTCAGGGCTGGGGTCCCAGAGGCCCTGTGCTGTGCAGTGGGTGGTACATGGAGAATCTGGCTCAACCTGTTAACAATAATAGCACCTTTGTGTGGCTGCGTGTGTGCTTGAGGGCTGCGGGTACCTCCGGAGCACTAGCTGTCTGGTGGCGCCCCCACTGTGCAGCAGGTGTGGGGTTTGTCCTGGGCCTGGACTCAGATGGGTGCCCTGGTAGGGTGTGAGTGACCTGCAGGTGGGCAAGGTAGGTTTCAGGTGCATAAAACAACTAAACAGGGACCTCCCTCAGGGCTGTGCAGAGCGGAGCAGCTGGTGCTCAGCAGCCATGCTGCAGGGCAGCTGGGAGGCTGTGGCCCTGGAGCTGTTCTAAGGGCCCCTCAGACTCAGGAGACTCCCCCTTCCTTACGCCTTGCTCCTCCTGCTCCCCTCATACCCACTTTCACAGGCGTCCCTCCCACACAGCATTCCAGTCCAGCTCCCTCTGCCCTCCCTGATCTGCTGAGTTTGGAGTTTGGAGTCCCATAGCAAGGCTGTGCCTAGACCACCAGCAGGAGCTGCCACCACTTTTCCTGCCTGCTCAGATGGCCAGTCCAATGCCTCCAGCTCCCCATTCAGCCCTGGCATAGCTGGCCCAGGGAGCCCTCTCCATGTGCACCCTCAGCTGTAAGATTTCTTATTCTGGGGACTCTGACAGGAACAGGCTGCGTGCAAGAACGCTGAAGCCAGGTCTGGTTTTCCAAGGAGCTCAGAGCAGATGCTAAAGATGGTGTGTGGGATGACTGGCGGTAGCGTGGGGGTGGGAGGTGGGGGTGGCACTGGTGGGGGAGGGTGATTTTGAGGGAGTGAAGGGATACCAATGTTGTGTTGAGGGGTGGGTACAACTCACACTGGCCCCCTTACAACCTGCATTGCTGTGTACAACCTCACACATCCCCTCCAACTCTGCAACACCTAGGGTGTGTAGTGTCACACAAGAGGAGCTACAGGTGTGCAGTGCCAGGCGCACACGTACACACAAGACCTTCACCGCTGGCTCTTGCAGTTACTCTCACACGCTCAAGCCCATTGGGGCCAGCTCCTGTAAGGTGGTTACCCTATGGGCACCCCTCCTTCCTCCCCCCTCCCCAGCCCAGAAGTGGGAGGACCTAACTTGACTCCTGGGGGCCTGGGGGTGGGGATTTCCTCCCCACCGTGTTTCAGCTTCCAGCTCTGCAGTTTGGCGGGAGACAGGATCCCATGTGCCTGAGGCTGGACTTAGGGACAACAGGCAATCCTAGATTCCAGCCAGGACCCTAGCTAGCAAGGCCCAGAAAATCCAGCTGCTGTCACTGCCTCCTCGAAGCCTGCAGAAATCCAGCCTCCTTGTATGTGTGAGAAGGGTGTGAGGGGTGTGAGGGGGGCAGGGGATGCAAATGCCACCCCTCACCCCCCATCCCCCCACCCCTGCGTGTTCTCCCCACCCCCTCTGTGTGCCTTCTTAGAGGGAGGCTTTGGTGGGGCTGCTCCTGTCCCTACCTTTTTCCGCCCTGTGGTCCCAGAGCCCAAATGTATTCTTTTGCTACGGGAGGAGCCACAAGACCCAAAAAGCTGGAGGCGGTGGCGGCGACTCAACAGTCACCCAGAAGTGGGAGCCAGACCTGGGACTTGGTCACAGAAAACCAGGACAAGTGAGTTCCGGGCGCCCTCTAGGGGCTGCGCGGGGACAGGCGAGTTGGGCCAAGAGCCTGGGTTGTGTGAGGCACCCTTCGGGAGCGCAGGGCGGCTGCACCGACCCGGGTGGAAAATACACCAAGGCTAATATTAACAAGCGCTTCCTGTGTGCCTGGCACTGCGCTAGGCTTTAAAAGCACTGATTCATTCCTAACAGCCTCTTTGTGAGGTAGGTGGTATTTTTATCTCCCGCTTTATAGACAAGGAAAATTGAAGTTCAAAGAGGAGCAACTTGCCTAAAAGCCCACGGCTTTCCAGCCCTAGACCCAGGGTCTGGGAGGGATAGTTGAGTCTGGGTTGTGTGGATTGGGAGAATTGGAGGTGGGAGCCGACTAGCCTCCTGTCAGGACTTGGCTTTGTGGAGGGAGCACTTGGTGCTCAGGTGGGCTGGGTGTTTGCCTTCTAGAGCTCTGGGGAAATCGCCTCCAGTCCAATCAAGTCTGCTGGACCCTTCCTGCCCCTGACTTCCCCGGCTCCCAGGCCCCATTCTGCCAGGCTTCTAAGGCCTCCGGCCTCCCCACACCTGCGGGGAGCCCACACTCTGGGCCTTCCCAGCCAAGCTTGGGGCCTTCCAGAATTGGAAAGTGGGTTCTGTGCACTTCCATCCCTTCCCCTACTCCCTCTGGTCAGCAAGATGGGAGGACTAAAACTAGCAGGAAGTTAAAAATAGAAGCGAATGAAGGCCGGGCGTGGTGGCTCACGCCTGTAATCCTAGCTCTCTGGGAGGCCGAGACGGGCGGATTGCTCAAGGTCAGGAGTTCGAAACCAGCCTGAGCAAGAGCGAGACCTCGTCTCTACTATACATAGAAAGAAATTAATTGGCCAACTAATATATATAGAAAAAAATTAGCCGGGCATGGTGGCGCATGCCTGTAGTCCCAGCTACTCGGGAGGCTGAGGCAGGAGGATCGCTGAGCCCCGGAGATTGAGGTTGCTGTGAGCTAGGCTGACGCCACGGCACTCACTCTAGCCTGGGCAACAAGTGAGACTCTGTCTCAAAAAAAAAAAAAAAAAAAAAAAAGAAGCGAATGAAGCACACTTTTTTAGACAAAGGAATGGAGAACCAGGAAGGAAAATTCTTTCTCTCGCTTTTTTTTTTTTTTTTTTTGTCTGCTTCATGCAAAGCTTGTAGCTGGGGGGTGAGGGGCTGCTCTGGTCTGGGGGATGGGGAGTGTGCTGCCATGGGGAGGAAGGTGAGATATGGTCAGGGAATTAGCAGAGGATTTTGGGTTTTATTTCATTTTGTTTTTTTCTTTTCTTTTCTTTCTTTTTTTGTTGTTTGTTTTTTGAGACAAGGTCTCTGTCACCTAAGCTGCAGGAGTGCAGTGGTGTGATCCTAGATCACTGTAACCTCAATCTCCTGGGCTCAAGGGATCTTCCTGCCTCAGCCTCCCAAGTAGCTGGGACTGAAGGCAAGTGCCCCCACACCTGGCTAATTTTTTAAATATTTGTAGACACTGGGGTGGGGGGTGTCTCTCTCACTATGTTGCCCAAACTCTTGGCCTCAAGTGATCCTTCCACCTCAGCCTCCCAAAGTAATGGGATTGTGGGTGTGAGCCAGCATGCCCAGCAAGTAGAGGTTTTTATGATGACCTTTGAGTCAGTAAGAGTTCATCAAAATATAAAAAGAAAAGAGAGCACAGTCTTCCCTCCTTCTCTCCAGGAAGGTAGAAGAGGTGGGGGTAGGGGAGGAGTCCCTGGGAAGCTCTTTAATGTACCATACAAAGTGTATTCATTTATACTCAATAGCCCCTGCCAGTGTCTTAAACTTTAACATGTGCACCCGGGATCTTGTTAAAATGTGGATTCTCATTCACTAGATCTCCATGGGGCCTGAGATCCACATTTAGAATAAGTTTCCTGTGATGCTGATGCTGTTTCAGGCATCAAGGTCTTAAACTACCAACCAGCTCTGAGATCTAATCCTAGAGTCTCAAGGTTGCCTGCCAAAGATGGCCTGCAATTTTGTTTTAGTTGCTCAAGAGTATTTTTCCATTGTATGTAAAGAAATGAAAAATAGGGACACAATTGATACCCCCTTCTGGTAGGATGTTTTAAAATGCACTCTCCAGCATGCCCCAGGCCTCACTCTCACTATCACACCCTGCATCTGATCTCGGGTTTTCTCTCCTCTGCACCTTCCCTCCTGCTAACGCCCTTTCACTCCCAGGCGGCTGAAGCGTCTTTGGATGTCTGCCTCCGTGTTGAACCAGCTTCTTCACTGTCCAACCGCAGGCAAGTTAATTAAGTTTTACAAGCTTGCAATTTCCTTGCTCATGTTATAGGGCCAACTTTCTCTGGATTACAGAGGGGATTAAGTAGATAACTCAGTAAAAAGTGTTTGGCTTTTCACCGGCACTCCAGGAATGGCACGGGGTGGATGACCTGGGTTTTCTATGCTCAAGGTCAGGTAGGGAAGGAGGAGTGGATCCTACAAACCTCAGGGGCTCTGCCCTCCCCACCTTATTCCCAGACCCTCGACTTCCTGGGAGAAGTCCAGTGACTGCTTTCCTCGCTGGGAACTGTTGCTCCTCAATGCTTCAAACATAGGCTATTGCATACTTGGGTGTCTCTTCCCGCCCCTCCTCAAAGCAGGGAGCAGATTAGGGAGTTTCAGCATTCACAGGCGCCTGGCCGTCTGTGGGGCGGGGTGATGAGAGCCGGTACAGACCTGGAGGGGAAGGGCGGAGACTTGAGGAAAGGGGCCTTGGCCCAGAGCTGCCCAGCCCTAGAGGGCTCTGGCAGCCTGGTGGGGGTGGGGCTGCTACAGAGCAGTGCCTGCCACTCTCCCCACCACATACAGGCATGCACTGTTGCTTGTCCTTTTCAGGCTGACCTGGGCATCCACACAAAGGGACAGTCATGCTCCATGTCTACACATTTACCCCCTTATTCCCTCCAGGAACGCTTGCTTATGCCTCCAACTGTAGGTGAGAGCCGCTGTCCCCAGCTCCACTCTGGGGAAACACTTGCTCACCTGTTCCCAGGTAGCCATGCCTGACCGCACAGCCTGGAAGGCTGGTCCCACAGGTTCATAGGAAGATGCTCAGGGACCTTCCCTCCCATCCTTTTCCATTTACTTGCTGTCAGGGAAAACCAGCTCCTGCATGTTGGCACAACTGTTCATGAGCCCGGCCATTCGAGCTCACAGACAATGCAGTTCTACCCTTTACCCATTTCAGGAATAGGCAGCTTCCCATCCATAGGCTTTGGCACCCATCTGAGGCCAGAAATTGGATGGTTCCTGGTCAGTCCACGGGTGGTATGGTTACTGCCCCGGGCTGAATTCTGTAGGGGAATGCAGGAGAAAAGCGAGGGGACAGTTTATTAACCTCACAGAAGCTCCCATTCAGTGCTATGTTGTCCGAGTTTCCAATGCCAGTAGGACACCAACCAGCTTAGACTCTGGGGGAGTGACTTCTCTTGGTCAGTCAGTAGAGAAAGTGGAGGGGGGCAGTGGTGGGTGTATCTGGGTGGGTGGTTGGCTGAAAAAGCAGATCTGTTGGGGAACCTGGGGCCACATGCGGCCCTCCAGATCCCCAAGTGTGGCCCGTCCACCAAATCCAAACTTCACAGAACAAATCTTTTATTAGAAGGATTTGCTTTGTAAAATTTGGATGCAGTCAAAAGGACGCACTCAAGGATCCAGAAGGCCACATGTGGCCCCAAGGCCACAGGTTCCCACCCCTGCAGGAACTGAATAGAACCCCCAGTTCCGGGAGGCTCCCCCAGCAATCCGAAGCCTTCTGCCTTGGGTGGGTTCTCTTAGTCCCTCCTTGCGGCAGCCCAGCTTCTTTTCTTGTCACAGGGTGTCGCCGCCAAACGGAGCCCCCACAGGAGCTCACAGGCTCCAGTGAGGTTCTGCACTGCAAACGGGCACATGCAGGTGCCCCGCGATGCTCGAGACAGTGCAAGACGTGAGAAAAGCTCTGCTTCCTGCGTGCAGCCGCCTCAAGCCTGACTGCGCCCAGGCCGCCCCTGAGCCCGGAGGGAATCTCAGGAGGGATGGTTCCTGAATGACCCAGAAGCTCCCCGGAGTCCCCACCCCACCGCAGGGGCTGTCGCGGCCCAGGACTGGATGCCAGGGTGCAATTCACCAGAAATGCAAAAAGGGTGAGAATCCAGATCTTATTTGAATCCTGGCCTCGCAGTCATCCGGGAGAGAAGAGACATCTTGCACCGCAGGTCCCCCCTAATCCGGTCTTCTGGGGGTGTCGGGCGGTGGGGGGCGGGGGCGGGAACAAAATACAGCCTACAGCCGATCCATCAGTCCCCAAACTGGAACCTTCACCCAGCTCCACTCGGGACTGGGACTCCGCGGGGAGTGGTACGACACTAGCTGTTCAGTCGCCACAGCAGCTGGAGAATTCGGCCAGACTTGGCCCTTTCTCCAGTCGAACTGAGAAGGAACCCAGCGCGCTGCGCTCTCCTGGGCTGCAGAGGGTGGCCTGAGAGGTGGCGCCCTCATCCCAGGCAGAGAAGGGCTGCCTGTTTGTTCCTGCGCTCCAGGGGCCCGCAGGCGGTTCGGGCCTCTGCGAGGTCTGCCCTCGGGTTCGCTCGTGGGCCAGCCCTTCCTGGGACCCAACCGCGGGGACGCACCCGCAGGAAGGTGCACGGCGGCCGCACTTGTCCTGCGGGCTCCGGGATTCTCCTCACCTCTAGAAATGTGGGGAAACTGGTGACTGTGCCGAGGCCGCCCCAGGACTCCGAGGGCACCAGGCCCTTCCTGGCTCAACCCGGGCCGTCGCGGCCGTGAATCCGCTCCTGCGGGTGGCGCCGCAGACACTCGCGGACGGACGCCGACCTGGTACCGCGGCGCCGGCCCCGCCGCCCGGCGCAGGAAGGTGGGCGCCGGGAAGCCCATGGGAGGCGCGGGGGCCTTTGGGTCAGGATTTACCCTGCGGGCGGGCGCGGGTTCCAAGGCGAAAACTTCAAGCCCTTTTTGCTGGTTTGCGCCTGTAGTCCCAGCTATTCGGGAGACTGAGGAGGGAGGATCCCTTGAGATCAGGAGTTCGAGACCAAGGCGAGAACGTCGAGGGCAAGAACCCGGAAGGAGAAATACGCATGTTCCCAAGGCTCTCAGGTGCAGGCGGGCACCAGCGGAGCCTCCTTCTCTCTAGTTCTCCGGGCATCCTGGGCCTTACGGGTCTGCAGAAGGACCTAGGGAGGGCATTACTCCACCACAGAGAGATGACAGCCCCAAGGGGCCCCAGTGGAATCAGCCGGCTTTACCCTACCCCTGTTGAGTTCTCCCCTGGGTTGGCCCAGGCGGAAGCATCCCTGAAGGATCAGGACAAGGGCAAGGGCGAGGTCTTGAGAGTTCAGCTGCTGTTATTGTTTGTTGAGCTGCACCCTTGGCTCCTTGGCACTAGAAGCTCCCCTGTGGCTGTGCTGTGAGCTTCATCACAGTGAGCCCTGCTATTTTCTCTTCACGGTCTTTGGTACAGCCAGAGAGGGGGCGGGGCTGGGAGAAGCCTACCCCAGCCCTGGCTGCTCCTCCCCAGAGAGCTGAACCTTCCCTACATCTCTGCCTTTTATGGTCCTTGGAGGTAGAGTAGGGGTTAGGGGTGCTGAGTTCTTTGGATCTCTGGGCCACAGGTCTGGCAACTCAATAGCCACTCCAGTTGTCCTGACAAATTGGTCTTCTTAGGGACCAGAGTCCAAAAAATGGACCTGTAGGAAACAGTATCCCTTTCCAACCAATACAGGGGCAGAGGTCCTCATCTGTAAGGCTTAGAGAGTCCTTCTCTGCCCTGAACTGTAGAGAACACCTGATTTTCTCCAGTTCATCAGCATGTAAATCTGGGCTCAGATAACCCAAGAAGAAAAATTAACTGATGAAGGGATATTAGGTAGTTTACAGGATCAACAGGAAGGCTGAGGAATAAAGGAGGATCAGTTTCAGGAGACACAGGCAAGGCCACAGCACGGGAGAGCTTGGATAGGGCACTGATGCCAGCACCCATCACTGGACTCCGCGTAAACATCGCTATGAGTAATTTCTCTACTGTTCCTCCGTCTTTACTTCACTCCCTCCAGATTCAAAACTCATGGGGGATCATTTGATTGGCTAAGTGGAGGATGCATGTCCAGGCACCAGATGTCAGAGATGGGAGAGAAAAACAGAGTCCCTTACATTTCAATACTAAAAGCTAAAACTATTCTACCAACCTTTCCTGTTTGGGACAATCTCCCCCATCAGGAAGAGTGTCCAGATGCTAGGTTAAAAAAAGAAAGAAAGAAAGAAAAAATGATAAATGCTTACTACAGCCCACCCCTTTGGTTGCTCAACACCCACATGCTTTTCTTCCTAAATTTACAGACCTTTCCCCCCTGAAATGCTCCCACCCAACATTGTGCTACTGCCACTCATACAACAGAAAATACACTCAGCTTGCCCCAGAGAGACCATCCAAAGCCTCACAGCTCCATGTCCAGGACTTATGTTCTATCCCTCCTCTAGTTCTGTTGGAATCCTGTCTCAATATTCTGTGGCCTGGGGACTAACGAAATTGCAAAGTTAATAATCATTGCACATAATAATACAATAGCAAAGGAATAAGAGCTGGAAGAAAATGCAAATAAGTTAAAATATATAATGTCTAACATGATTGCAGGTCAGGAAGTAAAAGCTACTTTCTCTCTACAGTATGACACCCTGTGTTGTGTTTCTGACATTGCTCCTTCTTTTTTCCATTCTGTGTTTCTTTTGCCTTCAGCCAGCACCTGAGCCAGTTTGGGGTCTTTACCCAAGGGAGAACCAAGCCTTTATTCCTGAGAGGTCTGAGATGGTCATGCCTATACAAGGTTGTGGTGGTCCTCCATTAACTTTCACCACTGGACATAACAGCACTAAGAAGGACCACAAAGAGCCCCTTGCTCCCATGAATTTTTCTTTTTGCCCCACTATGTAGAAAACAATATCTGCTTAACCTTGATATCCAAAATTAATACTCTGGCCAATCCCATAATTCTCCTTTAATTTATTCATCCATTGGCATGAGCAAGAAATGACCAGGTAAAAATTTCTGCTCCCAATTCAGTGAAAACATTTTTTCTCCTAGTGGGAACTTTCCTCCCTTAGAGACTCTAATCTAGCAGAAACAAGAGTCATAGAAAGTGAGGGGGTTATTAGGGATTTGTAGAAGACAGTGGGGAGGAATTGCTTCAGCTTGTCAGGGAGGCTTGGTGATCACTGGGGATTAGACATACTCTGAATCTTCTGAATGTCCCCTATATATCCCTATTGCAATTCTTGGGGTTCTGGTTTTTTTCCTAATAAATTCTAATTTGATGGGACTCAGATTTGTCTAACATTATAGTTCAAGAAACATTAGGATCAAATTTCAAGATTGATTTTCATTACATCATCTCTGATGCTACACAAGATAAGGTACAGTTTCAGCAATGGTAGAAAGTCCATGGGTTGGCCGGGAACGGTGGCTCACGCCTGTAATCCTAGCACTCTGGGAGACGGAGGCGGGTGGATTGCTCGAGGTCAGGAGTTCGAAACCAGCCTGAGCAAGAGCAAGACCCTGTCTCTAATATAAATAGAAAGAAATTAATTGGCCAACTAATATATATAGAAAAAATTAGCCGGGCATGGTGGTGCATGCCTGTAGTCCCAGCTACTTGGGAGGCTGAGGCAGGAGGATTGCTTGAGCCCAGGAGTTTGACGTTGCTGTGAGCTAGGCTGATGCCACGGCACTCACTCTAGCCTAGGCAACAAGGCGAGACTCTGTCTCAAAAAAAAAAAAAAAGAAAGTCCATGGGTTGAATTTGTTACTTAGAGCTAATTTAGGGCTACACCTTGTTATCCAATTTCTATAAGCTGTCCTGTAGTTTTAGAAGCAGGCAACCATCCTATATGGTCTCCCAAAGCCTTGTCCTTAGTGGATACTTCATTCTAGGTGACCATCGGCAATAATTTAATTAGTTGATTCGCAGCATATGGCATAAGCTACCAAACTCCCAATCCTGTAGCCCAATAGAGCTACAGCCCTAGCTAAGCCAAATAAAGGGTCCCAGTGACCACCATCTCTCTGATAATGTTTAGCCTGCCATCCTTTGTCTGGTACAATATATATACCAGTTAGGGTTCTTGGCAGCAAGCAAAAAACTAACTCTGGCTACCCTAAAGATAAAAGAGTAAAGGAAGTTTTTTGGAAATATTTTGGGTAGCTCATAGAAATCTACATAAATGCCGAAGAATCAATGTGTAGAACCAGAAAGGTGGCAAATGCAGCAGAAGTCAAACCACAAGAAAATATATTATTCTGGCTGGGAGTCACCACTGGCACTGAGCACTCCATGCGGCTGGCGCTGTGATCCCAGCCCCATTGCCTCTGCTTTAATAATTTTTTCAGCTGTCGCTATATCTTTGAGAAGACACACACAAAGCAGGGGTCCTCCTGGATAGAAAGGATGTTCAGATGTAGAGTAGGAGTAGCCACACACACGCACACACACACACAGCTGATCACTACAGTTGGGAACTTCCTGGCTTCCCCTTCCTGCTCCGTATAGCCTAAAACCCTTCACTAACCACAGCCGTGGCCTTTCATCTAACCCATGCCCCCACAACCCATGTCCCCAGGCCTGGAGCCACATCACCACCTCACGCTTTCTTCCTTTGCCAGGCCACAGAGCACTGCTGGAGAAACTCACACAGCTGCAGGACAGGTAGAGTCATGGGGTCCAACCTTTGTTGAATCTCACTGGGGCTTAGAAACCCTTTTATGTCAAATAACATAGTATTTACCTCTAAAAACCAGGAACCTATTCATATGCGGCTAAAATTAACAATAATTCCTTAATAGCATCTATGTCACTTCCTTCATTAAATTATATTAATACATCAATACTTTAAAACATTCGCATGCAAACAGTACAAAGTAGTATGGAGCAAAAAGGGAGAGCACCCCTTTTCCCTCTCCTCTCCCTTCTCCCTGCTCCTTTCTGCCTCCCCGGAAGTACCAGTTGTTGATTTCATGTGTGTTCTCCCAGTCACTCCCCAGATACCCACACGCGGGCATGTACACTGGCGGGTATAGCCTTAACACAGAATACAAAGAGATCACCCCACACTCTCTCAGGGGACTTGCTGCATTCATTTGGTGACCTATCTTCGATGTCCTTCCACATCAGCGAAGATAACAATTCTTCACTGGCCCCTGTCTCCATCCCTTACCTGGAGTTACCTCTCTTTGAGACAGCACGCAGTTCCCGAGGGCACTGCACTCTCATTGCTCCTTGGCCATGGACACGCCATCTCCTCTGGAATGCCTTTTCTTTTATGGAGCTAATAAACTCTTACTCATCCTCTCTGGAAGTTTCCCTGCACTCAGGGCAGAATTAGGCTTTCTTCCCAGCTCTCAATATGCCCTGGCTCTTCTTCTCTCATCACACTCATCGCAGAGTTTTACGAGTGCTTATGTTCTTTGCTCCTTCCACTAAACTCTAAGCTCCTGGAGGCCACCCTCTGAGTCGTAACCAACTTTGTCCCAGGGCCTGTCTCAGGGCAGAGCTAAATAAATGGTGCTCAATAAATGTTTGTTACTGGGCTCCTTCTACCATCCAGAGAGCAGGGTCGTCTTGGGGAAATGTAGGGACACAGCCTTCATCACACCATTCAGTCATCAGGATACAAGACTTGGAGAAGGTCAAACTAAGGTTCTCCAAAGCTGGGTGAAATTGAGAGAAATCCTCTGAATGAAAATGAACCAAGACTCTCCCATTTGGAGCCCTTTCAGGTCCCTCCCAAGGAGGGGCCTTTCAGGTGAGGACAGAAATCTTGATGAGAATAGTTGGGGACATGGCTAACAATGGCCCTAAGCCCACCAGCCTGACCTTGTATTTCAGGGGCAGGCAGAGTGAGGATTATTGAACATAGGTTTCACCTGGAGAATAAGGTCATATTTGACCAAAACAGATAAGACATCTCTACAGTGGGTGGGACAGGGAGGATTATTCCTCCCCGAGACATTCGGGCTGGGGCTGGGGAAGATGGGGGTGGGGGTGGGGGGTGGGCTAGCTGGGTCGAGTTTGTGGAATTTCTCAGAAGGATAGTGTAGACTCTCCACTACCATTTGGAAGGTACAGTAAATACTGTGAATTGGTCCATTCAATATTCATCCAACCTTCTAGTGTACAATCCTGTACAGTAAGGTCTAGAAAGCTAAAAACTACATTTCCCAGACTTCCTTGCAGCTAGAGCGCCGGATGTGACGTTTAGATTGCACTAATAAGATGTATTCATGCAGGGACTGGATTCAGAGTTCAATTAACTGGGGAGAGAAGTAGAGTATGTGGCATCACTTAATACATGGTAGTAAATCTCTTTCTATTTAACTAGAGGGTCCCTGGTGCCCACGTTAAACTCTAGCTGATACACAGGGTAGCTCCTTAGCCACCAACCCACTCATAGGTGTTTTCCAGGTTTGTCTGCAGTGGCTGCTTTCTGTTGCTCTTGTGTGTGGAGCTTTCACCTCTCAGGGTGGCAGGAGCTCTGAGAAGCCTAACGTCGGGCTTTGTCTGGCTCAGTCACCCTCATGGCTCCTGTGTCCTGTGCCCACCTTCCTGCCAAGTTCCAGGCTATAAACATCTGGTCATTGAGAGACTATTTGACCAAGGGATGCCCAGTCCCTGTAGGTCTGGGCCCATCTGGGGGAGCTGTGGAGCAAGGACTCCAAGGAGTTTTTGCCAAGTTCTGAGAGCCAGTGTGGTGGGTGGAACCCAGGCTGACTTCAATCAACAGGCCCAGGTTAACTCCTAACTCTGCTGCCTAGCGGTTGCCTGGCCTTGGGCGAGTTACTTCCCTTTCTGGGCTTCAGTTTTCTCATCAGTAAAATGGTGATCATAAATAATAATTATATAATAATATAAATATATAATGATACATATTGTGTGTTGTAAAAGTGGGTATCACATGTAAAAAAGCTCGTAGCTTCTCCCTACCAAGGTGGGGGACCTTGTTGGAATTTCCCCATTTCTGTTCCTGGGGTGGGGCTAGAAGATTCCCAGGGCTCCCTCTCCTTTCCACACACTCAGATTTTCCTTGTCTGGAACACTTTAAGCAAACGGATGATTTCACAAATACTTTCTGAATACCTACCTACAGTGCCAGGCACTGTACTGAGTACCGAGGATATAATCCAAATTAATGAAATTAAGCTTTTATCCACTTGTCAGCCACCATGTTACATGAAGTTGCTGGAAGGATTTCATGGATTTGAAGGGTATATTGGGATGGTCTACCTGAAAACACAGGTTATATGGCATGAATGAAACACCTTTGGAGTCCCTGGGGAGGTCCCTTAAAGAGATGGGAAGTCATCCTCCAGAGTGACCCAAATTGGCATACAACAGGTCTGTGTGGCCACCAATGGGGCATGTTATATCTCACCTACAGGTGTGCAGTAGACAGAAAACAACAGTGGCTTAAAATCCAAACTCTAAATGAAAAGTTGTAAGGGAAGATGCTTTGTTTTGCAGTGGCTGATTTGCTATCTATTAATAGCAGCTTTTCAAGGGCAAATCTGTTTTTTTTTTTGGTTTTTTTTAGTTTTTTTTTTTTTTTTTTTTTAGACAGAGTCTCACTCTGTTGCCTGGGCTAGACTGCAGTGGCATCATCATAGCTCACTGCAACCTCAAACTCCTGGGCTTAAGCAATCCTCCCACCTCAGCCTCCCAAGTAGCTGGGACTACAGGCATGTACCACCATGCCCATCTAATTTTTCTATTTTTTGTAGAGAAGAGGTCTCAGTATGTTGCTCAGGCTGGTCTTGAACTCCTGGCCTCAAGGGATCCTCCCACCTTGACCTCCTAAAATGCTGGGAGTATAGGCATGAGCCACTGCACTCGGCTCCAGGGCAATTCTATGTGTCAAGCTCCAGGGTGAGTGCAGCTAGGATAAAGATTCTCTTAAGCAACTGGGGAAGGCCACTGGGGACGAATAAGATTTGATCTTCCAAAATTTTAGGGAAAGAATTCCCTTATATTCATTATCTATTGCTGCATAGCAAATCCCTCTAAAACTTAGGAGCTTAAAACAATAAATATTTATTTTCTCACAATTTCTGTGGGTCAGGAGTCTTGGGGTGGCTTAGCTGGGTGCCTCTACCTCCCGGTCTCCCACAGGATACAATCAAGACATCACCTGGGACTGCAGGCTTATCTATAGCTTGACTAGGGAAGGATCCACTTGCAAGTTTATTTATGTGCTTGTGGACAGGATTCATTTCCTTGTGGGCTGTTGGGCTGAGGGCCTCAGCTTCTCACTGGCTGTGGGCTGGCAGCCTCCCTGGCTTCCTCCCCACGTGAGCCTCTCCACACGGCACCTTGCAACATGGCTGCTGCTTCACTGAGAGAGCAAACAAGACAGAAGCTTGTGTCTTTTTGTAACCTAATCTCCACCGTGACATCTTATCACTTTTGCCATATTGTGTTCATTAGCAGCAAGTCTCTAAGTACAGCCCACCCTCAAGGGGAGGAGATCCCACAAGGGGATGGGAATAAGGGGTTGCTGGTGGCACCTCAGACTCTGTCTGCCACACCCCTCACTTGCAGAGCGCCAGCAGAGTGCCAGTACCAGTGCTAACTCCTTTCTCTCCTCATCTGCACCCCCCCCCCGTGACTCTGCCCCTACAAGCCACAGCCTGGCTGCCTTTCCCAAGTGAGGATCCAGGACCGCCTCAGAAGCACTTTGGTCTCAGAAGACAGGGAGCCGGAACTCAGGAGCCCTGGCTCATGGGACAGGTAATGTATTTGGTCTGGCCATTGTCATCAGCTAGCAGACAGGCTGAGTGTGGAGAAGAACCAGGGGCCAGACCGGAGCCGGGGGCATTGTCTGTCCCAGCGCTGGTCAGGTGCACCAGGTCAAGCCACACCAGACCACACGTCCAACTCATGGTCTACGCACAGTGAGGAGGGGCTGCAGGGTTGGTTCTCCTCAAGGGCTGGCCCTGCCCAGTGCGGCTGCATTTAAGCCCCACTTGTCTTGTGCTGGTTTGAGCATCACTGTCTCAGGTGCAAGATGGGAGGTGTCTGGAAACTCACAGAGGCCTGTGAACCTGGAAGGGTCTTTATAATTTCCCTCTAGAGGTGGTCTCATCACATTTTGGTGGACTCCAGGGAGTATCCTCTCTGTGTCCCCAGGGCATGGACGACTCCAGGACATGGACGAATGATCAAACAAATGAGCAAACAAACAAGGTGTAGGACTTATGAGGCTTTGGTCCAGATTTATAAGCACATGTGTGAAATGACATGTGTGCAAACATATTCATGTGGACCATGATTTGTAATCTCTAAAGACTGGAGGAAGTTCACGCTCTCAGCTTCTGCTGAGGCTACGCTTCCCAGCCTGTCAGAATGGCCACCCTGCAGGCTGTAACCCTTTATGAGAAATAAAGCTCTCCTTTCCAAATTAAAAAAATACATATGTTGGAAACAACTGAAATGTCCAGCGATAGAGCACTAGGCAAATTATGGTATATCAATCAGTGTAATTGTGTACAGCCATGAAAAGAATGACAGGTCTAAATACACTCATGTGAGCAAACTCTAAGACACATCTTTCAGTATAAAGAACAAGATGCACAACAGGTGTGTGCTGGCATGTCAGAGGAGGGAGAATATGTATGTCTGCGTTTGTATAGAAAACCTCTAGAGGGACACCCAAGACAAAGACCAACTGGTTCTCTGGGAAGGGCAACAGGGTGCCTGAGAGAGAAGGTGGAAGGAAGGCTTCCTTGTTGCTGTTTTGAACTGTTTGAATTTTGAATTTTGTAAGTATATTAATTTTTCAAAAAAATTTAAGAGCACACATTTGAAACCAAATACTTGAACCACCATCCCAGCTCTGTCCTTTCCTGCTATATGGCTGTGAGCAAGTTATTGAGACTCAATTTCTTAGTCCGTAAAAATAGACTATTAAAAGTCTTCCCAGTGCTCTGAGAGGGTGCAAAAGGAGTTTCTGTGGCACACTGGGGAGCCTGGGGTTTTGGTGACACTGCCACCATTTCCACCACTAAACAGAGATGATGAATGAGGAGAAACCTGTGACTGGGAGAGGCCGAGGTCACTTATTAAAACCTCACAAAATGGCCGGGTGTGACGGCTCACGAATGTAATCCTAGCACTGAGGGAGGGCGAAGGGGAAGGATTGCTTGAGCTCAGGAGTTTGAGACCAGCCTGAGCAAGAGTGAGACCCCCATCTGTACTGTAAATAGAAAGAAATTAGCCAAACAACTAAAAATAGAAAAAATTAGCCAGGCATGGTGGCATGTGCCTGTAGCCCCAGCTACCCAGGAGGCTGAGGCAGAAGGATCACTTGAGCCCAGGAGTTTGAGGTTGCTGTCAGCTAGGCTGATGCCACGGCACTCTAGCCCAGGCAAAAGAGTGAGACTGTCTCAAAAATAAAATAAACTTCACAAAAGATACTGACAGATGGACAGTGTAATCTGTGGACAGTGATCCTAGACTCCACTGATCTTGGCCCTAAGTTCAGAGAGCCAACTTAAATACCCTTTTTGGGGTTCACCTGCTGGGTGATGTTATCTGATGGACCCTCTTCCCCCTCTTCAGTGACCACACCCAGGACCAAGCCTGCAGGGACTCTATCTCCACACCAGATGGTTATGTCATAAAGTTCCTCTATTGTTTCCTCTCCCTATATCTTACCAGTGGGGAATGGTTGGAATATGAAGGAATATGACATATAGTCATTTGGGGTTTTCCAAGAGGAAGTGCTGACAATTTCAAGGTTAATAGTCTTTGGAGACATTCTCTCTAAAGTGCCAGCTTGGGCGCTGCGTGACTCCAGGCTATTCACTTAGGCTGCGGTGGCGCCCCTGTGTCCAAGCTGTGCATGCCAGAAATACTCCCTCATCCATCATTTATTCATTTGACAAATATTAATTCAGCCCCTTGTCTCTGCCAGGGATATCAAGGAGAGCAAGCTGCCGGAGGAAGTCATGGGCCATTGGTGAAGACAGACAATTAAATAAACTAATCAGGACGAAGTGCAACAAGTGTCAGAGCGACAGCCAGCCTGGATCAAAGAACAAAGCAGAGGCCCAGGGCCCAGGGGCTGGGGTCAGCGGCGCTCTGGGAGGGAGGGGGCTGGAGAGGGAGTAGGGCAAGCGCTGGTGAGGAGAAGCAGTTTTCCACCAGCTGTCGCGAAGGTGGGACAGTGGATGTGAATGTCTTAGTGCAGGGCCCAGCGCGGTGTCAGCGTCCGTGGTTCCCACCGCACAGGAGAAGGAATTCCCGCGGATGCCGGAGTTCAGGGCTGCCACACCCTGAAATGCCACGAGGGGGCGCTCGGCTCCTGTTCTTGGGCGTTCCGGCTCCTGTGTCTGCCAGCTGCACAGCACCGGTTCTCCCAAGTAGGGGCTGGTTATTTGCACCTTACAAAGCTGTTACAGAGCGCCCCCAGACTTCTGCAAACCCTGTTAAGTGTAGTGTGTGCCAGAGCCTGATTGGCTCCTGACAGGTCTGTCCTAGTGTTTTCTCTTAAAGCCCAGGCTTCTTTCCTGTAAATTCTCACCATTTCGGAATAGCTCCAATTCCCCAAAATAACCACCAATTATGTCCTTTTTCATCCTTT
The DNA here is from genome assembly GCF_040939455.1 of Microcebus murinus. Taxonomy (NCBI): domain Eukaryota; kingdom Metazoa; phylum Chordata; class Mammalia; order Primates; family Cheirogaleidae; genus Microcebus; species Microcebus murinus. Next base: position 25,273,859 of record NC_134117.1, on the reverse strand, counting down.
CTGGTTCTTCCCACCCTTCCCAGCCATCCATAGAACCCGTCCCCCAGAGCAGCACGGGTGGAGGCAGAGCGCTGGCTGTTGACACTGCAGGGCCATCTAGGCCAGGAGGGCTGATTTCTCTGCTTGCCAACCTCCAGCCAAGTCCCCCGACCCTCCCAAGAGGGGACTGAGGGGTGTTCTCCCACAGATACCCTTCCCGAGTTAGGAATTTACTCTTGTCATTTTGAACCCCCTGGTCGCTGCCCCATTGGCTTCCAGAGAGAATATGATTGCCACATGTTTTGGAGTGAGGCAGACTACTGTCCAGTTGTCACTGTTGGTGACCTCAGGCAAGTCACAACACCTCCGTGGTTGTCATCCATGAAACAGAGATTAAGAGAAGTCCTACCATCTAACCTAATGGGATGGTCGAAAGGACCAGGTGTCCCAGGAAAAGATGTTCACAAACTACCTTATTCCTTTTCTGCCCTCGTCCATGGGGAGATCTGTAAGTGCACACTGAGACGGACATATGTGTAACTCCCAAAAGGAGAGGGCTGTTTCCTGACACATGGCTTCAAGCCAGAGAGATAAACCTGCGTTCAGGTAGGGGCTGGCAGGAAGTCAGGCACTCACGTTCTCTCTCCCCAGAGGAGTCTGGCTGAGGTTAGGAGCTGACAGGTACAGGATCTGATGAGGTCAGAAAAGGGACAGGGGAAGGATTTTCAGTGCTGGGCTTCTCTGGTCAGTTGCTGGGTTACTGTTTGCCTCCTCCAGGGATCGGGAGAAAAACCTCACCCACTGTGTCCGGCTTAGTACCTGGCACATAAAGAGGCAGCTTCCTGGGGCCAGGAGTGACCAGGGCCTTCCTCCCCTTGGCATGGGCTCCACGAGGACCCGTTACAGCCAACCGATGATTTAGCCACTCTTGGAAAGAGACAGAGGCTCTCCCAAGCGGCCCCATATGAACTGCAGTTTGCTTCTCAGTGAAATAAGGGTGGGTGTGGAAGTGTCCCTGTAGTCCCAGCTACTGGAGACTGAGGCAGGACGATCACTTGAGGCCAGGGGTTTGAGGCTGCAGTGAGCTGTGATCGCATCTGTGAAAAGGCACTGCACTCTGGCCTGGGCAGCATAGTGAGACCCTGTCTCTTAAAAAAAATTAGAGATAAAGAATAATAAAGGTAAGTCTATACAACTTATTTGTGCAGTTAATAATTAGCTATAAAGTGAATACCTTATCATGCATGTCAAGACATAGAAGATTATCGAACCCCAGGATCTCCCTGTATATCCCTCCCCAATCAGCCCTCCTTTCTCCCTAGATACGACCATGATCTTTACTTACGGTGAAGTTTTCCTTGTTTATCTTTATAGTTTTACTATCCATGGATGCATCCCTTTTGAATATAGTGTGTTTGTATGTTTTTGAAATTTATATAAGAAAAATTATGTTACATATATTCGTTTATGACTTCTCCCTTTCCTTTAACATTGTGGGGTTTAAAATTTTTTTTCTTATTGTAGTAAATTATGTATAACATAAGCTTACCATGTGAATCTTTTTTCCCCAGCTTTATTGAGGTATAATTGACAATTAAAATTGTATATATTTAGGCCAAATGCAGTGGCTCATGCCTATAATCATAGCACTTTGGTAGGTCAAGGCAGGAGAATTGCATGAGCCCAAGAGTTTGAGACAGCCTGGGCAACACAGTGAGACCCCTGTCTCTACAAAAAATTAAAAAGTTAGTTGGGGCCGGGCGAGGTGGCTCACGCCTGTAATCCTAGCACTCTGGGAAGCCGAGGCGGGCGGATTGCTCCAGGTCAGGAGTTCAAAACCAGCCTGAGCAAGAGCGAGACCCCATCTCTACTATAAATAGAAAGAAATTAATTGGCCAACTAATATATAGAAGAAAAAAATTAGCCAGGCATGGTGGCTCATGCCTGTAGTCCCAGCTACTTGGGAGGCTGAGGCAGCAGGATTGTTTGAGCCCAGGAGTTTGAGGTTGCTGTGAGCTAGGCTGATGCCACGGCACTCACTCTAGCCTGGACAACAAAGCAAGACTCTGTCTCAAAAAAAAAAAAAAAAAAAAAGTTAGTTGGTCGTGGTGGCACATATATATAGTCCAAGCAACTTGGAGGCTGAGGCGGGAGGATCGCTTGAGCCCAGGAGTTTGTGTTTACAGTGAGCTATGATCGGGCCACTGCACTCCAGCCTGGGTGACAGCAAGACCCTATCTCTAAAAAAATAAAAAAAATAAAAATATATATATATATATATATATATCTTTAAGGTATACAACTTGAAAAGATGGGGGGGGGCAGTTGTATGTTTTTATTTTTATTTTTTAACAGATAGGGTCTTGCTACCTTGCCAGTGCTGGAGTACATCTTACATCTCTTTCTATTACTTCCTTTTTTCACTGCTTTTAAGATTAACCCATATTATTATGGATACCTCAGATCCATTGTTCCTTAACTGCTACCTATTTACTCTACAGAATGATCTCGAATGTTTTTCTTATCCATTCTCATGATGATGAATACTTAGGATGCCTTCAGTTCTCTGCTGAGGCCAACAGCGCTGCAGTGACGGAGCCTCATACCTGTCCCCTCTGGACCGAGTTTCTGTTGCTCTGAGGTCTAACAGGAGGAGCTGTGGGTATCCACATAGTTAATTTCACTCTTGGGATGTTCTCCAATCTACGCCTCTACCAGCGGTGTGTTAGGGTGCCTTTTTCTCATGGCCTTGTCTTCACATTATCATCCAACCTGGGAACTTTGGGATCTTACCAGGCAGAGTGCTGTTGCACGATTTATATTAGAAATTACATTTCTGATTATAAGTGAGCTTGACTATCAGTCACTTCATGTGTTAGTCTCTGGGTTTCCCTTCTGTGAATTTGTTGGTTCGTTTCTTTTCCACATTTTTCTATTGGGTTCCCTGTCTTTTTTGTTGTTGATTTGCAGGAATGTCCTATGTATTCTAGGCATCAGTCCCTTGTCAGCTTTAGACATTGCAAATATCTTCTCCCAATCTGGATCTATTATCCATCTGTTAATTACATATGGTTTCCCTCAGGAACAAAATTCTTAAGTTTCATGTAGTCAAATCCATTCATTTAAAAAAATCTTATGTGTGCATCCTTGGGATCTAATTTTAGAAGTCCTTTCCTGCCCCAAAGTCACAAAGTTATTCCTGGACATTTTCTCCTATTTACTCATAGTCTTGTCTTTTTTTGTTGTTTGTTTGTTTGTTTTGTTTTGTTTGAGACAGAGTCTCACTCTGTTGCCCAGGCTAGAGTGCCATGGCATCAGCCTAGCTCACAGCAACCTCAAACTCCTGGGCTCAAGTAATCCTTCTTGTGCCAACATGCCCGGCTAATTTTTTCTATATATTTTTAGTTGGCCAATTAATTTCTTTCTATTTATAGTAGAGACAGGGTCTCGCTCTTGCTCAGGCTGGTTTTGAACTCCTGACCTTAAGCAATACCGCCCCTCTTGGCCTCCCAGATTGCTAGGATTACAGGCGTGAGCCACTGCACCTGGCTGCATAGTCTTGTTTTTAATGTTAAAGTCTTTATACAGCTGGGATTCATGATAGAATGAAGTGAGAGCTAGAGATACCACCTTTTATTTTTATTTTTGGCCATATAGTAAGTCAGTTTTCTCAATACCTTCTTTTAACCATTCATATATTCCCCCATGGGTTTGTAATGTATCATTTATTGTACAGAAAATTCCTATACTGTATACACAAATGTTGTTTTTGGGCTTTCTATTAATAGTTTATTCCATTTGCTTATTTTCCTGTTTTTGCACCAGAATGACACTTTTATTACCTTTTGTAGTATATCTTCATCTCTGGTGGGATATATCCTCTCTCTTATTTTTCAAATAAGAAAAAGAAGAAAAATGTCCTTCCCCATCTTTTTCAAAATTGACTTAGTTAATCATGAAGCCTTATTCTTTAATTTACATTTTAGAATAAGTTTGCTGAATTCCTAAAAATTATTCTTCTGGAATTTGATTGGAATTGTGTTGAATCAAACTGATTTATTTGGGAAGAGTTGTCAACTTTACGGCATTAAATTAGTCTCTTCTTGTCTGTTTGTTCAAATCTTCCTTTAAGTAATTAAGAAATTAAATATTTTTTCTCCATAAAGGATATATGCATTCTTTTCTAAATCAACTCCTAGATACTTCCCATTTTCTATTGTTTTCATGGAGGTACATTATTTTATAGCTGATGAATGTTGGGGGATTTAACTGCTGTTATTAATAATTTTGTAAGCTGATCTTGGATTTGGCAACCTTGCTAAATTTGCCTCTTAGTTTTTTTCCCCAGATATTTATTTTGAAAAATTTCAAACATACAGAAAAATTGAAAGACCAATAACAATAAACACCTGTTCAGCTTCCACCTATACATCTATATTCAACAACTTTAACATTTTGCCACATTCTCCCCCCATATACAAACATCATATATAAAGTAAGTTTAGACTCATGACATTTTACCCCTAACTAAAACTGAATACTTCAATATGCATGTCTGTTTTTCTTTTCTTTTCTTTTTTTTTTTAGAGAAAGGGTTCTACTCTGTTGCCTAGGCTAGGATGCAGTGGCATAATCATAGCTCACTACAACCTCCAATTCCTGGGTTCATGTGATTCTCCTGCCTCAGCCTCCCAAGTAGCTAGGACCACAGGCATGCACCACTATGTCTGGCTAATTTTCTTTTATTTTGTGTAGAGACAGGGTCTCACTATGTTGCCCAGGCTGGTCTGAAACTCCTGGGTGCAAGCAATTTTCCCACCTTAGCCTCCCAAAGCACTGGAATTACAGGCATGAGCTACTTACTGTACCTGGCTAATATGCACCTCTTAAGAATAAGGAACTTATTATTATCCTGCATAGTCACAATGCCTTTATTATACCTAAAAAATTAACTATAATTCCATAATGTTATCTAGTCCATTTTCTATTTTCTCCAATTGTTCCAAAAATTCTTTTACAGCTTTTAAAAACTGAATCCAATCAAAGTTTATACATTACATTTGCTCTTTAGGACTTCACTTTCTTTCAACAGTCTCCATGTAAAATTGTTGGGTTTTTTCCCATAACAATGACTTTTTGAAGAGTCCAGGTCAAGTTTTCTTTTTGTTTTGGTAGATACCACAATTTGGATTTGTGTGATTGTTTCCTCATAATGACATTTCGTTTATTCCTTTATCTTCTGTGTATCCTGTGGTAGAAACTAGCAACTGGGTATAAAGGCTTGATTAAATTCAGGTGCGGTGGCTCATTCCTGTAATCCTAGCACTCTGGGAGGCCAAGGTGGGAGAATCGCTTGAGTTCAGGAGTTTTGAGACCAGACTGAAAGAGCAAGACCCTGTCTCTACTAAAATTTTTTTTAAAAGTTAGCCAGGCAACTAAAAATAGAAAAAAATAGCCAGGTGTGGTGGTATGTGCCTGTAGTCCCAGCTACTCAGGAGTTTGAGGCAGGAGGATTGCTCGAGCCCAGGAGTTTGAGGTTGCTGTGAGCACTCTAGCCTGGGCAGGAGAGTGAGACTCTGTCTCAAAAAAAAAAAAGATAAATGAAATGAGCCTGTCTTTTCTTTATCTTGCACTATCCTTATCAGTTTTAGAATTAGGGTTATGCTAAGCATCATAAAATTAGTTGGGTAGTGTTTTTCCTTTTTTTTTTTTTTTGTTTGCCATCTTTGTTATTTAGCATGTATCCACTTACAAGTGGTTCTTTTTCTGGGCTCTTTATTCTCTTCTGCCAAATGATTTGCATCTCTTATCTAATGCCATATTATATTAATTGCTTTTACTATTTTTATAATCTTTGTTGTGAATGTACTTATTTTCCCCTACTTTCTCTTTATTTTCATCATCTTCCTTTTTCTTGGTCAATCTTTCAGACATTCCCATATTATGTCAATCTATGCAAAGATTTTTGTTTTTGAAACAGACTCTCACTCTGTCATCCAGGCTAGAGTACCATGGCCTCAGCCTAGCTCACAGTAACCTCAAACTCTTGGGCTCAGGTGATCCTCCTGCCTCAGCCTACCAAGTAGCTGAGATTACAGCTGTGAGCCATGACGGCCGGCTAATTTTTCTATTTTTAGCAGAAATGGGGTCTCACTCTTGCTCAGGCTGGTTTCAAACTCCTGACCTTGAGCAATCTTCCTGCTGTTTCAGAGTGATAGGATTATAGGCGTGAGCCACTGTGCATGGCCTGTTATACCTTCTTGATTGATTCTCTTACCAATATAAATGTCTCTTTGTTCTTTATGATATTTTTCACCTTAAAATCTTTCTGGTCTGACATGAAAGCTGCAACAAGGACTTTCTTTTGGTTACTATTTTGTTTTATCTTCTGTATCCCCTTTTAAAATCATAATATATTTTATTTTTTATTTTTGCGACAGTCTCACTCTGTTGCCCAGGCTAAAGTGAGTGCCATGGCGTCAGCTTAGCTTACAGCAACCTCAGACTCCTGGGCTCAAGTGATCCTGCTGCCTCAGCCTCCCGAGTAGCTGGGACTACAGGCATGCACCACCATGCCCGGCTAAATTTTTCTATATATATTAATTGGCCAATTAATTTCTTTCTATTTATAGTAGAAACAGGGTCTCGCTCTTGCTCAGGCTGGTTTCGAACTCCTGACTTCAAGCAATCTGCCTGCCTCGGCCTCCCAGAGTGCTAGGATTACAGCCGTGAGCCACCACACCCGGCCTATAATATATTTTAATTCAATACATTATTTTTAATCTGAGATTATTGTCTTTGATTTATAAATTTAACCCATTTACATTTGTTTTATTTGCTGTTATATTCAGACTTGTTATCAACCATCTTCTTTCATATTTACATATCTAATTTTTAATATTTTTCTATTTTAATAACTTTTATTGGATAGATAGAATTTTCTTTTGTTGGTTTGCAAATTATGCATTTTATTTTCATTCTTCTAGGTTTTACTTGTAGCTTGTTAGAACCATGTTTATGTGTATTTATCCCTGTCAATTTTGAGCTTATCAATAGCTATATCTTCCCCCCAAAAAAGCAATTGCTCATCTCCCATTGGATCTCAGTCTACTCACTTCCACACACACAACTCTGCCATGTTGTATCATCTAGAATTTTAGTGTTTAATGATGAGTATAGTTTTTGTTTTTGTTTTGCCTTACTTACTTAGGCTACCATGCATGTTACTACATACTTTAGTCACCCTTCATTCCTATATCTTTTAGCGTTCTCTGGGATTTAATTCTCTTCTTGCTAGCGTACTTCCTCCAAAAGTGTTTTTCAGAGTGTCTTTAGGTAGTAAATCTTCTGAATCCTTGGAAATTGTGAGAATATCTTTCTTTTAGTTTTGTACTAAAATTATAATTTAGCTACATATAAAAATGCTAGTTCTTAAGTTCTTTTTCTTACATCCAGCATTGCTACTGAGAAAACTGATGTCAGCGTGATATTTTTCCTAGTGGGCAGTGTGTGGGAATTGTTCGTTCTGTTTGTCTTCTTGCTTGCATCTCTTAATTCTTTGGAAGTTTTTAGAATTTTTTTGTCTCTCACACTATTAACTTTTCCTATAATATGTTCAAATGCTTTTTAAAAAATCTATCTTGTGGGTATTCTGTCTGAAATCTCACTCTTTAATTTTGGGAAATTCTAGGATTTCTTGGAATTCTTTTATTCATTATTTTTTCAAGTATTTTCTTGCAGCTCCTCCACACCCTTCCAGAACTCCCATTTTAAAAATATATCCATCTTTCATATTTATTAACTTTATCCTTATGTTTTTTATCTCTTCCTATACTTTCTTGTAGAGTTTGCCAATCGTATCTTCTAGTTTATGAATTCATTCTTAATCTGAACCTATTTTGCTATTTAACATTTGAGTTCTTTTTTTTTTTTTTTTTTTTTGAGACAGAGTCTTACTTTGTTGCCCAGGCTAGAGAGAGTGCCGTGGCATCAGCCTAGCTTACGGCAACCTCAATCTCCTGGGCTCAAGCAATCCTCCTGCCTCAGCCTCCTAAGTAGCTGGGACTACAGGCATGCACGACCATGCCCAGCTAATTTTTTTCTATATATATTAGTTGCCCAATTAATTTCTTTCTATTTACAGTAGAGATGGGGTCTCGCTCTTGCTCAGGTTGGTTTCGAACTCCTGAGCTCAAACAATCCACCCGCCTTGGCCTCCCAGAGTGCTAGGATTACAGGCGTAAGCCCCCGTGCCTGGCCAACATTTGAGTTCTTTATATCAGCTATTATATTTTACACACCTGATAACTTCTTTATACATTCTCATTCCTATTTCAAATTAATAATATTCTTCATTATCTCTTGGAAGATCTTTATTATGATTATTTAAAATTCTTGTTCTCACTGGTCCATTAATTCTGCTTCATCTCATATAGGTTCTTCATTTCTTAGATTTTCTTTTCCAGGGATTGCACTACTCAGATGTCTTAATTTTTTTGAGCTCACATTTCCCTGAGGTTATCATTCCCTTGACTGGTGGAATGTACCTGGGGAAGTAGCTACTATCTGGGTCCTTAAGTTTACCTCCTTCCTCAACCTCCTCTCCTACCACTCCCCTCTCAGTTTGCTTAGGCAGAAGAGAGTATGCCTTTGGGTGAGCCTGTTGTGCTTCAATCTGTGTTCTGCTGCTCCTGAAATACCATATCCCAAGGCTGACCCCTCCCTCTAGAGGGTCAAGGTGGAGGAATTAGCAAGAGAGAATGCCTAGCAGTGAGCTACAAGGGGCCTAGGTCCTCGTGGAGGTTTTGTACTGTATCACAGTGGCTAAGATGGAATTAAATTTCCCAGAGTCCCCTTCCTGGTTCTGGGTTAGAGTTGGCCTAAGGACATTTGCTCAAGATTTGGAAGGTTTGCTAAGGAATGTGTAACAACTCACCTGCCAAATCAAAAAGCCCTAAAAAAAAAAAAAAAAAAAAATTAAAAAAAAAAAAAGATTTGGAAGGTCTGAAGCTTTTATGTTTCTGAAGGTTGTCATGGCTAGAGGCAGTGAGAGGCAGATGCAAGGTCCCAGAGAGTTCCATTTTGTTCTTACTCTTCCTCCAGACTGTGTCCAGCAGCACTTCTTCCTCATTGCCAGCCCTGATCACCAGCAGAGGCCTACCCCTGGACACCTGGTGAGAACTCTAAGAGGCAGTATCTGTGAAGAGCCAACAATCTTTCATAGACTTCTACAGCAGCTCCCTTCTCTCTCCCACTCCAGGAAGCAAGACGGATATTGCTTCCGGATTTCCCGGCAAGCTCCAGCTTGTCTCCCCTCCACCCTCAACCAGTGCTTTCAGAGGGATGAGTAGTGGCTTTTCCTGTGATGCTACAACTCCCCTTTGTGAACTTTACTTCTCTATCTTCTCCAACAAGTGTGTAAAGCCTAATTCCTGTAATGAATTATTTATTCCATGATTCTCACAGTGGCTCTGCTTCCCTGATTGAACCCTGGTACATACAGACCCTGGGACTTTATGGAGCAGAGTTTCTGCACCAAACCTAGCCTATCTCCAGATCTTCACATGAGAGAGAGGTAAGTACATTTCTCTAATCCACTATTATTTTTATTATTTTGGTCTGACTTCATGGAGCTGAGCCACCCACTGGTTTTGGACCGTCCTCTAGACCATTATGAGAGAGAAAAAGAAATTTTATCTTATATGACATATTGCATATTTTTTAGTTTCTTTTTCTTTTTTTTCTTTTTTTTTTTTGAGACAGGGTCTCACTCTGTTGCCCAGGCTAGAGTACAGTGTCATCATCATAGCTCACTGTAACCTCAAACTCCTGGGCTCAAGTGATCCTCCTGCCTCAGCCTCCGGAGCAGCTGGGACTAAAGGTGCACACCACCATGCCTAATTTTTTAAAAAATTTTTATAGAGATTAGGTCTCAATATATTGCTCTGGCTGGTCTCAAACTCATGGCCTCAAGCAATCCTCCCACCTTGGCCTCCCAAAGCACTAGGATTACAGGTATGAGCCACCATTCCTATCTATATTTTAATTTATTTTTAACAGGAACATGTACCTATATCCCAGCTCACTTTTCACCTGGCTGAATCCTACTCACACTTCAGATTTTCCTGATTCCTAGATGAGTCTGATCCCCTTAGTGTAATTCTCCCAATGCCCTGGGCCTCCCCTTTTATGGGACACCCATCACTTAGTAAATATTTGTTCCAGGACTGTCTCCCCCTTCCCCACTACACTAGACCTTGACTCTCTTATTCCTGTTCTGCTCTCAGCCCACAGAGCTGACGCACAGTCATTCACGGGATGAATAAACCTTCTTCAGGGTAGCCGCAGAGAAGAGAAATCTTTTGGTGGGTTTGGCTGGGAGTGGCCTGTGCATCAGCTCCGAATCCCTTGGGTGGGGCTTGGCTCATCAGCGTCTCATCCTCTTTCATTCCAAAGCTTTGAACTACTTTCCAAACACTGGGTGCCTCACAGCCAGTCACTACACGTTAGGAGGGGAGGTGCGTGCGCTCCAGACATCGAGGCCGTCAGCCCCACCCCTCTATGGATGACATGCAGCACACACCATCGGGTATGCCTGACTCAGGGTATGTGTCTTCTCTGAGAACTACCTACCCTATTAACCCTTCCCTGCTGAGGAGTGGGCCCAGCCTGGGATCACTACTGTCCCACAGAACACGTATATAAGTATTAGGAAAAAGAGCCATTACTCAGCACACTTTATTGCCGTCTGCTAAAATGGTTTCATTATAAGTATAGGTATTTACAATGTCTATAAGGTGAATGGGGCCCCTTGGATGTACTCCTTGGGTATATATATACTGCACGGTCTGCCTAACCATTCGTGGATGTCTGCCCTGCCTCTCCACTAGTCTTATTAGCGTCATGTTCCCTTGCCTCCTTCTGAGCCAGGCTGACTGGCCCGGGAGTGGCTATGTAACTCAAGCTGGCCAATCAAAGTGGTTCTCCCAGGAATTTGAAGTTAGGATACAGAGACTAGCTTGTCCTTATTGCACTGGGGGAAAATGCCATTTCATGACATGTGTCAGTTAGAATTCCCTGATTTCAAGTGACAGAAACCAATTTAAACTTAAATAGCTGACTTAAACAAAATGGAACGTATTGGAAGGTGTCTCCAAAAGCCAGAGAACCAGGGAGCCAGAAAGGAGGAGGAACAGGGGAGCAGCCTCAGAAGCAGAACAATCTGGTCAGGCCCCCACTGCCGAGGCGAATGACCTCCATCCATGTCTTCCTCTGCTGTGTCTCTCCCTCAGACTCGGTCTTGGGAGAGAGCAACTAACCAGTCAAATTTTACTCTGGTGCCCAACCCTGGATATATATGATGGTGTGTAGAGTCCATCTATTTTTTTCCCCTTAACTTAAAAAACTGTTTGTTTGTTTGTTTTTAATTTATAAAAATATTTAGAACAACAGCAACAAAAAGCCCAAGGCAAGCTTTATTCTTTTTTTTTTTTTTTTTTTAATCTTCTGTGATGGGATCTGTCGGTGGCTCCCTGGCTATGGCACTGTTGCACTCAGACGCGGTGTTACTGCCACTGGCTCTGTCCCCTGCCACACTGCTGCCCCTCCTATCCGCTTGCTTTAGCCTCAGGAGCAGATATGCCTTCTTCACTACTTTGTTGGCTTTCTGTCGTTTCTTCAAGTTGTGTCTCCTCTACCTCTTTTGGAATGTTCTTGCCTTCTTCTTTTCCTTTGGTTTTATCAGTCACTGGCTCTTCCTCGAGAACAATCCTTCTCCGGCTGCATTCAGCTTTCTCTGCTGCCTCTTTCTCCCCTTCTCTGCCGCTGGCGGGCTTGTTCCGCTGCCTGTGCCTTTTCAGCTACAATTTTCTCCACATCCACTTCTATACTTCCACATAACATTTTAAATTCAATGTTGAACAAATCTGTGCTTTCCAGGGATTTCTTCTTCTTTTCCTGGTGTTGTTCCTCTATTTGAAAAAGTTTAGCTTCTAGTCTTTGTTGATGGACCCTTAAGGACTGGACTTTGTTGTCTGAGAACTTGCATTCTACCTGTTGTGACAACTGAACAAATGTCTGCCAACACACTGTCACTAAGTATTTTGCTGATGAAGTGGTAGTTTCTCTGGAAATGGACAGTGGCTGTGTGCTTCACTGAAGAAGCCATCGTCTAATGACAACACAGGAGAAAATCTAGGTGACCTTGGGCATGGCAGGACTTTTAGATACAATTCAAAGGCACAATCCATGAAAGACATTTTGACAGTTTCTTTCTAAATTAAACATATTCTTACCAGACAATCCAGCAATTGTGCCCCTTGGTATTTACCCAAATGAATTGAAAATTTATGTTCATACAAAAGTCGATACATAGATGTTTATAGCAGCTTTATTCATAATTGCCAACACTTGGAAGCAGCCAAGATGTCCTTCAGTAGGTGAATGGATAAATAAACTGTAGTACATCCAGATCATGGAATAATATTCAGCAATAAAAAGAAATGAGCTACCAAGCCACAAAAAGACATGGAGGAACCTTAAATATAGCTGATCTGAAAAGGTGTATACTATATGGTGCCAACTATTTGACATTCTGGAAAAGACAAAACCATGGAGACAGTAAAAAGATCAGTGGTTGCCAGGGATTAGGGGGAAAGGAGGGATGAATGGGCAGAGCACAGAGGGTCTTTAAGGCATGAAAATACTCTGTAGGCTACTTTAATGGTGGATCCATGGCATTATCCATTTGTCAAAGTCCATAGAACGTATAACACCAATGATGAGACCCCCTCATTTGCCAATCTCCCACAACTTCTAGTCAGCACTGGAAGCCTTTACTGAGGGCTCCAGACCTTTCTGCTGTGCCTCATGTAGTGCAACAGTAGCTTATCTTTGGGCATTTGGGAATCCTTATACCAGAGGACACCATGACCCTGGCTGTTGGTGCCCAGATTCCCTCCCAGCCTCTAGTTGTTGCAGGTGAGATTACTGTGTGGAGGGTGTCCCATCCACATCCTATTATAAAATAAATGACTGAGGCAAAGATCTCAATTAATGCAGATTTATTCAGCCAAAGTTGAGGGCATGCCTGGGAAAAACATGAACCGCAGACAAATCTCTGGCTGTGTTTTCAAAGGGGAATTTGGAAATTTCAATATTTAAGGGGAGTATAGCACACAGAAATGAAAAAGAAAAAAAAAAGCAAGGTGTGGGTGGGTAGTAAGACAAAGTGGTTACATTCTTGTGAGACCCAGAAATGTCTACATTTTACATAAGATAAGGTGAATGTTAGAAAACAAAAAGGGAGTGAAGGAAGCATCAATTATATGGATGTACATACCTGGGCAGGTAGAAGAATGTTTGATCCTGTCTTTTCTCTGTTCTGCACCTGAGAAGATAAACTTATAGTTCTTTATTAGTGTGCAATTGAACAGACTTTAGTTTTAGGAGCTAGGCTTAGCCTGCAGACCTAAGGTAACAATTTGCAGGTCTTTGCTTGTGGGAGGCCACCAAGGAATTTCCTTAATGAATAATCTATGGGGCCAGCCCTTCCCAGGTACCTGAGGTCTTTACTTTTCCTTTTGCATAAGGAGTTGGGAGGGTGGTCCTGAGATTTTTATTTTCTTTTACACCATAAACCCTGGTGTGCTGGGCACTTGTGTTGAAGGATTTGGGGTGGGAGGTGGGGCACAAGATGGTCTTTTACACATTTTGGAAGATTAAGTTCTTGCTTCCTAAGAACAAATCAGAAATCCCTGGGAAGAAAGAGCACCCACTGCTCAAGCCTTGCTCCCACCCCTCTGGTTCTGTATAGGGAGGAAGATGCCTGGATTTACCATCCCACCAGGGTCACACCCAACATGAGAGAGTCAAGTCTTCCCATGTTAATATATATATATATGGTTTTGGTTTTGGTTTTTTGTGTTTTTTTGAGACAGAGTCTCACTCTGTTGCCTGGGCTAGAGTACCATGACATCAGCCTAGCTCACAGCAACATCAAACTCCTGGGCTCAAGCAATCCTCCTGCCTCAGCCTCCCAAATAGCTGGGACTACAGGCATGCGCTACCATGCCCGGCTAATTTTTTCTATTTTTAGTAGAAATGGGGTCTTACTCTTGCTCAGGCTGGTCTTGAACTCCTGACCTCAAGGTCAAGTGATCCTTCTGCCTCAGCCTCCCAGAATGCAAGAATTACAGGCATGAGTCACCGCATCCAGCCCAAATATATTTAATTTTCTATATTCCTGATACTCTAGCATCTGGGGCCTAGCTGACTGAAGCTGGACTGTCGTCCCCCCCCCCCCCCCCCGTAGCCAATAAGAGGTAGCAAGCGACTCACCTCATAGGAGAGTGTGCTTTTCCTATGCAAATTGACCAATCAAGATATGGTTCTTCCACTCTGGAAGGCAATATTCCTCTGCCCTAATCATCCCAGGGCCAGGTGCCAGATCACTGGAGACAGCCCCTATTGCCCAGAGCCCACCAGAACAATGCAAGCCAACCAGTTCTGAATCTGCTTACCCTGCCTTTCCTTTCCTGCAGAAACCACAGTGAAGCCTCCCTCACTCCTGCCTCTGGCCCATGTGGCCCTGCATGGCATGGTGTGCCCCCTCCTCTTGGGAAGGGTAACACATTATCTTTTCAATGGCAGTCATCTCCTAATCTGTTAGCGGAACTGCCCTTTATAAAATGAATAAAGGGCTGCAAGATGGGAACTGTGGTAGGGACCTGAACTCTGCAAAGGTACAGGCATAGTTAAAAAAAATAACCAGCCGGGCGCGGTGGCTCACGCCTGTAATCCTAGCTCTCTGGGAGGCTGAGGCGGGCGGATTGCTCGAGGTCAGGAGTTCAAAACCAGCCTGAGCAAGAGCGAGACCCCATATCTACTATAAATAGAAAGAAATTAATTGGCCAACTGATATATATATATAAAAATTAGCTGGGCATGGTGGCACATGCCTGTAGTCCCAGCTACTCGGGAGGCTGAGGCAGAAGGATTGCTCGAGCCCAGGAGTTTGACGTTGCTGTGAGCTAGGCTGCACTCACTCTAGCCTGGACAACAAAGCGAGACTCTGTCTCAAAAAAAAAAACAACAACAACAAAAAAAAAACAGCCATTGTTTCCTGGCTTGCTTTCCTATAATTGCTTACTACTCAGGAGTCATATAGCTGATAGTCATAAAGATTCTTAGCTTTCTTCATTGCTCCCATAGATAACATCGCCCTTGTGACCCCTAAGGGTCTTTGAGATATCCTCCAGACCCTGCATTCTGGTGCCCCAGCTGACCCAACCAGAGGAGTGGCCCATACCAAGGAATTGACTCAACTGGTCTACCAACCCCGACCTGGGAACTGACTCAACACAAGAGGACAATTTCTACATCCCTATGATATCATACCAAACCAAACCTAGCTCTGTGCCCGACAAACTGTCTTTAAAAACTCTGGCCCCAAAACCCTCGGAGAGATGGATTTGAGAAATTTCTCCCATCTCCTCTCTTAGTGCTCTGCAATATTAAACTCTTTCTCTGCTGCAACCTCTGCTGTCTCAGTGTAGTGGCTGTTCTCTGTACAGCAAGCAGTATAACCCGGTTGGGTGGTAACATTAGCCTTATCATACCTGAATTAAAAAAAAAATGTCTCAGGTACATTTTAAAACAGTCCTCCAGGCCAGGTGGGCACAATGACTGACACCTGTAATCCTAGCACTCTGGGAGGCCAAGGTGGAAGGATCTCTTGAGGTCATGAGTTTGAGACCAGGCTGAGCAACAGCAAGACTCTGTCTCTACAAAAAATAGAAAAATTAGCTGGGCATGGTGGCACATGCCTGCATCCAAGCTACCCGGGAGGCTGAGGCAGGAGGATAGCTTGAACCCAGGAGTTTGAAGTTGCAGTGAGCTACGATGATGTCACTGCACTCTACCTGGGCAACAGAACAAGACTCTGTCTCAAAAAAACAAAAAAGCCCTTTTTTGGGGGTGCTATTAGGAAGGTGATATAGATGCTGAGTAGCCTCAAAATGATAAATATCTACTAAACGGTGCAGAGAAGCAGATAAAGCCAGGAGAGACGGAGAATGACACACAACTGGGAAAGCTTGCAAGAGATAATTGGGGAGAGTAAGCCCAGCTTATCACTTTCAAATTCCTGGATCTAGGCCCAGCTCCAACCCTGCAGCTCTAAGTCTGTGCCACATCCCTGCTTCCTTCCAGTAAACACCCCGCTTTTGGTGGAGCAAGGCTGAGTAAGCTTCTGCTCCTTGCAGCCAGTGATTCCTTCTTATAACAAGAAACTTTGCACTCATATGGATGCACCTCAAAGTGTAAGAACCCTTTTTCCAGCCTGTGGCCAGTGGTCGTCCAGGCACCTCCTGCCTCCCACCGTGTCTCTCCTCACCCCCTGCAGGAAAGCCTGCCCTCCTCTGGGCTTAGGATTCCAGGCCAGTGCTTTTCTGCCCTGGGACTCCATTCTCATTCAGCTACCTCTCACCTCATTTTCCTTGGCCTCAGGGTGGAGGATCCCTTTGGAGCCGGGGGGTAGGGGGATCCTCCAAGCAGAGAAGCCCTCGTTCCTCTTCTCCTGCCTGGGCAGCCCACGACATCGTTGCTGTTCTGATCCTTTCCCCCCCGTCATGCTGCCTTACCTTCTGAACCTGAGTCCCAGCTCCTCCTTTTAGGAACTGTCATCATCTTTAATCCTGCCTAGGGAGACCCCCTCCACCTCCCTAAGTGAAAGGTATTCCATTACATGGTAAAGTGCAGTTTAAGTAGCTATAAGGAAGTGTGACAAACGTCTGTCAGATTGGGGCTGGACTTGCCAAAACTTGGTGATGTGGGTACACTGTCAGCCCATCTCCTAAGGAAGACGGAGCTGAGCTGAGGCTGGGACAGGCAGGATGGCCAAGGTATAAGGCAGGAAATGGTGTGGGGGAGGGGCAGACAAAGCTAGACACCCCCCCCCTCCAGGGTGGTCTGAGAAGAAGGGCTCCCAGTGGGTGGGAGCTGGGGACTACCTTGTCCTTATGCTGCCAGACAGAGGCAGATGGACCATGGGTTATCCAGACCACCCCAGGGTGGGGGGTGCCAACTCTTGCTGGAATGGGGTAGGGGCAGAGGATGGGTGCAGAGTAGGGAGGGAGGAAGGATTTCCTCCAGCTAGTATTTCAACCTGAGGCCAGAGGGGTCTGGACCAAAGAGGAAAGGCTCTTCCTCCAGAGAAGAGGAGTTGGCGGTCCCTGGAGGAAACAACCAGGGCCTTGGTATCTGGAGGCCCAGGATGGGCCAACAAGAATATCGAACAGGGTAATCTATGCCTGAAGACAGCCAACCCTGGGCAAATACTGCAAATACCCAGCCAGATTCAACAGACTGTTCCAGACCCCTTCTCAGTGCCCCCCTCTCCTTCCCACAGTCCCTTGTTTAATCTAAACACTCCCAACCTCTGTCTGCCCCTCTCTGTGTGGCCCGGGGCCAGGTGGTCACAGAGCCAGGGCTCAGTCTGCTTCCCTTCCTTGCCCCCCCGCCGGCATCTTCCACACCTCACGTGGCAGAAGCCTGCACACCTCATCCCTCCAGGTGAGCCCAGAACCTGCCAAGTGGTACCAGCCTCGCCCAAGCCACCCTCCAGCTGGGACACGGCCTTTCCCGTCTCAGCAGGCTGAGGCACCTGAGGCTTTAATTTTAATTATGAGCCACTTCTAAGCCTTTCTGGAAGCAGGTGAGAGATAAAGTGTAAATAAGCGAACGAGTGAGTCATCTGGCCCTGCCTGCCTGGCCCTCTCTGCCCGGATAACAGGCATATCCATCCTGCCCGTCCTGCCAGCCTCACCCGCCAGGCTCTGGAATGGCCAACTGGGTTATCTCCTGATGGGACGCTGTCCTGGGGCCAAGGCCCTGCAGGGCTCCTCTGCCCACCACCATCACCTACATCAGTGGTCCCCAACCTTTTTGGCACCAGGGACCAGTTTCATGGAAGACAGTTTTTCCATGGATATGGGGGGGGGGGGAGGTGGAGCTCTGCTGCCCGGTCCCTAACATACTGAGGATCAGTACTGGTCCACAGCCTAAGGGTTGGGGACCGAAGACCTACATCACCGTCCTCTTCAGCAGCCCCCAAACACTAATGCTCACAACAACCTGACAAGGTAGGTACTGTTATGTCCATTTTACAGGTGATACAACCAAGGCCTAGCGAGGTTAAGTAACGTGACCTATGAAAGTAATTTTCATAGGTTGGTGGTGGACCCAAGGTTCAAACTCCAGCTGTCTGACTCCAGAGTCAGTACTTTTACCCCATCCCTCTCTCCTCTTTTCCCCTTCTAGAACTCCCAAGTGCGCACACGCACACACACATGCACGCTGCGTTCTCAGAATCCCTTCCAAGAGCAAATTGCCCTATAGTTTTGCCTTCTGGCTCTCCTGTAGTCACACACTTACTTGTTTGACAAAGCCCAGTCCACACCAGGCACTTACTGTCCCTATTCTCGAGATCAGGAGAGGAGAGAGCCTCTCAGCTCTTCATGGAGGCAGGAGCGGGGATGGGCAGGATGATCAAGGTGACTTCTGCTCTGGATTTCAGTTTTTGGAAGGCCCGTGGGCGGGAAAGGCTGGGGGAAGAGGAGCTGCAAAGATAACCCTACAGCTCATTTCTTTCCATCCAACTGTGACCAGAGGCTCAGCCTCACATCTAGGGAGGGGAAGTGTGGGTGGAGTGTACAGTGAGGGAGAGGAGGTGAGAGAACATCCCATCACCTCCCAGATCTCATGGCTAGGGGAGAGCATCGAGTCACACTGGCCTGAGTCTGAATCTCACTGATTTGTGGCCTTGGGCAAGTTACTTGGCCTTTCTAAGCCTCAGTGACTTAATCTGGAAAATGAGATGAAAATAGCAACTAATTCTAGATGTTAAGAGAATTCAA
Organism: Microcebus murinus; assembly: GCF_040939455.1. Classification (NCBI taxonomy): domain Eukaryota; kingdom Metazoa; phylum Chordata; class Mammalia; order Primates; family Cheirogaleidae; genus Microcebus; species Microcebus murinus. The sequence continues at coordinate 25,254,966 of NC_134117.1, read as the reverse complement.
CTCCATTTTGCAACCATCATAGCAATGATCGCTTCAATAATGAATTGACAATGGATGCTAAAACTATTGGATGGGCAAGGTACGTGGCTTACGCCTGTAATCCTAGCACTCTGGAAGGCCGAGGTGGGAGGATTGCTTGAGGTCAGGAGTTTGAGACCAGCCTGAGCAAGAGAAAGACCCCCATCTCTACTAAAAATAGAAAAATTATCCAGGTGTGTTGGCACTCACCTCTAGTCCCAGCTACTCAGGAGACTAAGGCAGGAGGATCACTTGAGCCCAGAAGTTTGAGTGAGCTATGATGACATGACTGCATTCTGGTCCTGACAACAGGGACTTTGTCTCAAAAAAAAAAAAAAAAAATCTGGGCGAGAGTTTACTGGGGAAAAGGACAGTTTCAAAGTATTTCTCCACAGAGTACTTATTAATTTCAAAGGGAAAAAAGTAAACTTTACAATTGATAGATCTGGCAGGAACCATGTTAACCAGGTGATCAAAGTTAACACCACCAATAACAAGACAAAGTGACACCCTGTGCTTCCTGAGGGCTGAGCTGAGGATGCAGCATCGCTCATGCAGTGACCCTGTCAAAGATGCATAAACTGAATCTAATCATGAGAAAGCCACCAGACAGCCAAACTCTTCAGAAATGTCAATATTATGAAGGGCAACAAAGATTGAGAAGAACTTTTCCAGATTAAAGAAAACTAAAAAGAATTGACAACTAACTGCAATCCTGGATAGGATCCTGGATCAAGAAAAAAGAAAAATGCTATAAAAGATAGTGTTAGGACAAAGGGCAAAATGTGAATAGGGACTGTATATTAGATAATGTATCAATGACATAGCCTTGATTTGGTAATTGTCATAAGGATATGCAAAAGAATGTCTTTGTTCTTAAGAGATAAGTAAGTACGAAAGCATTTAGAGATAAAAGGTTATGATGCCTGAAACTTATCCTCAAATGGCTCACAAAAAAAAAACAACCTAAAATAATCACGTCTATGCCTGTTCGTGTGTGTATGTGTAAAGAGCAAGAATAAAGCAAATATAAAAAAATGTTAGTTATCAGTGCAAAGGTATTTAGGAGCTTATTATGCTGTTCTTTTAACTTTTCTGTAGGTTTAACTTTTTTCAAAACAAAAAGTTATTAAAAGAGAGTTACTGAATTAACACGAGTGGGATGTTGGGGCTGGTACTTATCAGACCTTAGGAGATGCCAGTTCACACCTTTGCCGGGGAGTGTGTCCCAGGCTGCCCAGTGCAACAGGGGTCAAGGTCCTAAGCCATCAGCTGGTTCCACTGAGACCTCCAAGCTTCAGCTCGTGTCCACTCTCAGTCCAATCTTCCGGGCCTGAGCCGAGAGGCGGGTGTAGGAAGTGTTGGTGGAGGATGAGGGGAAAACAGTCCTTCCTCTTTCCTCACTCCCAAGAATGTATCTTTTCAGAGTCTGGACAGATTTGTCCACACGTATCAAGTGGTTTGTGCTGAGGGATTTCGCAGACAGAAAAGGTACTGATTGAGCAGCAGGAATGTCCTCCTGCCGCTCTCTTGCCTCGTGGCGATGGCCGCACCTCCGAGCACGGGAAGGGGTTCGACACAGACACGCCACTGAGGCATCACTCAGCCCTGGGAAATCCAGCCCGAGTGTCAACATTCTGGCAGAGGGAAGTGCTAGAATGCTTATTTGAAGATGTCTGAGCAGACTTGTTTGAGAGACAGCTGGAGTTGTGAAGTAATCCTGGTGTCTCCCCAGTCTCGGTTTGAAGGCAGGCTTTGCCCGCGGGCCTCTGACCTCTAACGTCCTTCTATTATTGTTGCCAATTGACAAAACTTTGCTTAAGACTTGGGGATGACAGAAGTCAGCACAGAGAGGAGCTTGTAATTGCTACTAGAAGGGCTATTCTTAAGACCCTCCCTCCCTGGGACTGAAGCCAGATCAGGTTGAGATCGTGGGGGCTGAATGCCTGGGCCAGAAATGTGGTATCAGGTGCAGGCCGTTTCCTCCACAAACTGACCCAGCGGTCCCAGCGGCCCCTGGGAGCCACAGCCTCCAGCCCCAGTGGCAGTGCCGACCCACGGGGAGGAGTTATAGGCTGTTGCTCAGCGGCCCCGGCCTGGAAGCGGGCTCCGGGAGCCCGTCGGCACAGCCCAGGCGGAATGAGGCATAATAGCAGGATACTCAAGTTCCAGGGAGAACAAAAACACAAAGGATGCCAAAGGACTGTTGGAAGAAGTATTCAGGTCTGTAAAGCCAGGCCTGCGAGTGAGAGTCGGCCAGACCACAGAAGAGGAGGGTCTGGAGCCACTACTGCCACCTTTGTCACCCAGCTTCCCCGCTAGCTTATCTGCCACACCCCCAGCCCCTGAGAGGGGTGTCACACTGCAGACCAAGCACAGTGGGCCAGCACCCTCTCAACCAGCCCTTTTGTTTTAGAAAGCCCTCCCCCCAACATGGGCACTGAGGGCTGCCAGGCACAGCGTCCTTGCACCCCTGGCTACAGAGATCAGCTTGGGAAAGGGTGCTCAACCTGACCAGGTTGATCAGCTCCTTAGCTGGGATTCTGCCTACAGGTCACAGGAGACAGAGGCCTTTCTTTACCCTGGAGTCACTAAGCGGGGTAATACAATCCTAGAGTTGTCAGTCTTTCCATCCCCCACATGCACGTCCAACGTGAGGGAATGAGGCCAGCACAGAGAGGAGCAGAGGCCCAGTGACATTTTTGGTGTTTCTGGATCCAGTTGCTCCTGAAGCCCTCCCTACTCTTCCTATCAGTTACATGAGCTAAGTCATTTCTGCCTTTCTTCTTAGGCTAGTTTGAGTTGGGCTTCTGTTTCTTCTTTTAAAAATGGGTCCAGACCTGGCGCTGTGGCTCACGCCTGTAATCCTAGCACTCTGGGAGGCCGAGGCAGGAGGATTGCTTGAGCTCAGGAGTTGAGAGCAGCCTGAGCAAGAGTGAGACACTGTCTCTACTAAAAAATATATATAGAAAGAAATTAGCTGGACAACTAAAAATATATATAGAAAAAATTCACCAGGTATAGTAGCTCATGCCTGTAGTCCCAGCTACTTGGGAGGCTGAGGCAGAAGGATTGCTTGAGCCCAGGAGTTTGAGGTTGCTGTGAGCTAGGCTGATGCCATGGCACTCTACCCTGGGCAACAGAGTGAGACTCTGTCTCAAAAAAAACCCAAAATGGATCCAAGCTAGGCATGGTGGCTCACACCTGTAATCCCAGAAGGCTGAGGTGGGAGGATCACTTGAGGACAGGAGTTTGAGACCAGCCTGAGCAACATAGCAAGAACCTATTAATATCTCTACAACAATTTAAAATTAGCTGGGCATGGTGGCACATGCCTACAGTTCCAGCTACTTGGAAGACAGAGGCAGGAGGATCACCTGAGCTCAGGGATTTGAGGTTACAGTGAGGTATGATGACATCACTGCACTCTAGCCCGGGCAAGAAAGCAAGACACTTACCAAAAAACAGGGGTGGTGTCCTAATCAATGTACTGTATGAGCCTCCTCCTCCCCCAGTCACAGTCAGTGTGAGCAAGAGTGGACACCTGACCTAAGGAAACCAGGCCACAGGCTAGCTAGGCAGACTGAGCCAGGCAGAACCAATCTGTCTCTCTCTCTCATATTCAAACTAAGAGGTCGAGATTACAGTCTGATGGCTAGAACTAAAGATTGTATAGATTCAGGACTAGGAAAATAGTCCTGACCATTTGATCAGGGACTCATTGATGAAAAAAAGAAGAAAACTGGTCTGCCGAGATAAATAGGGCTGAGAAGAGAACCATACGGACAAATGGAGAGAGAAACAGAAAGGGAGGAGACATAATTTTCCCAATTCCTGAGCCCCAGTGTGCATCCTGCCCTTATTTTCTGTGACATTCTCTGAACCCCTACAAAATACCCTGCGCCTTAGGCTTTTTTTGGGGGTATAACTCATAGAAACCCACCCAGGCTAACTTAGGCAAAAGGGTAGTCATTATAAGGAGGCAGGTGTCTCCTGGAACCCGAAGACAGATGGCATACCTGGACCACAGGATGACCTAAAAGCCAGACTGCCCTTCTCTTTCTGGGCCCCATGGTCTCAAGCATCTTACTTGAGGCCAACTTCCTTCAATTCTTCATGTGCATGAGGCTGAACATGGCTGTTCGTAGCCTCAGAGTGTCCAAGTTTAAGTGGCCATGGAGATGTTCTGATCACTCTCTAGTCCTTGTCCAAATGCCCAGGAGAAAGGCTCTGGCAGGCCCAGTCTGGGTCAGGGTCTACCTGCTGTAGTCAGCCATGTCTAGTGGAGTGGGTCACACTGAACCCGTCAGCTGCAGCTCAACTCCAAGGGAGGGTCAAAGAGGAATCCTCTACAGCTGTGCTGATCAAGCTACTTTGGGTGGGTTTCCATTCTCACCATTGAACAGAGCTGACTAAAGCAATTGCCAATAGCTTTGGGATGCGTGTTTGCCCTTCACCTCTCCCTATCGGAAGTGTGTGGCTCAAGGGTATATGTAGCTGAATGGAAGGACCAGTTCTTCCTATATGAGTGACATGAACATTTTTCCGCAATGGCTCTTATGAACAACTAGAATCCATGGTGGTGGTGGTTGTCTCTCCCCTTCCCCTGCCGCCTACCACCATCCCCGAGGGAGAACTAGCCAGCGACATATTATCTGGACTCTTCATACATCCTGTGGAGGGTGGCAAAGACTCCTACAGAACATTCCAAAGACAGACTCCTATCTGGCATGTATGTGACTGATCATAACTTGTCCTTTCAGGAAGGACAAATACCAATATTTCACCACCTTTGGACAATCCTAGAACCATGCAGACTCAGCACGGAATGGCGAATTCTAGAAGTTGAAGATGATTCTGCAGATTCCACTAGAGATGGGAAGCAGGGCTGTAGAGGGTGGGTAGGTCAGAAAGAGTCTCAGGTACCCTTTCACTTCTGCACTTAGGACTCTAAAGACAGCAGTTCTACCCAGATTCCAGAGATTTTCTTTCCAGAGCATCAAGTCTGCCTGGTAGAGGCCCTGTGGTATCTCTTTAACTTCTCTCTTTCTTCCACGATTACTTGGCAACAGGTGCCCTAGATCAGGCCCAGGGGTGGGAGCTGCCTCATGGAGCACTGGCAGCTTGAGGCTCAAAGTGGTGGCTCACACCTGTAATCCCAGCACTTTGGGAGATCAAGGTGGGAGGATTGCTTGAGGCCAAGAGTTTGAGACCAGCCTGAGCAATATAGCAAGATCCTGTTTCTACAAAAAATAACAAAATTAGTCAGGTATGATGGCATGTGCCTGTAGTTCCAGCTACTTAGGAAGCTGAGGCAGGAGGATCACATGAGCCTAGGAGTTCAAGGTTGCAATGAGCTATGATTGTGCCACTGCATCCCAGGCTGGGCAACAGAGCAAGACCCCATCTCAAAACAAAAAAGTAGGGGAAGAAAGTGAATGTTTCTCATTCAGTGTTGCTATTCTAAACTAAAAATATAGCTTATGTTAAAGCAGAAGCACATAAATACTGTCTAATCTAAATCTAATGTTCCCCTTCAACGTGAGCAGGATACACTTTCCTAAATCATCCTGAGCCTATCTCGGCTTGTCCAGGGCCCAGTCTCCCGTTGGCCTCCAGGGCCCAGTGGGCAGCCTCCATGTGGCTTCCGGCTTCGTGCTGGCAGGAGACACGTGACTGCAGGGATGCTTCTGTCGGCCAAGGATGTGTTCCAACAACACACTTCATCAGCAATGAAAGAACTGCCGCAACAGCCTCAGTGGCACAGGGAGGAACCCGAGGGTTGCAATGCAAACACATCATGAACTACTGAAACGATGACCTAAACAGGGACAGACAGTTACCAGGAAGGAAACTGTAGGGACTTGGGGAAAGAAAAAAGGAAAGGGTAAAGGTAAGGCAGGATCTTGGCCAAGTGATGGAGTAGCACATCTCACTGCTGACTCATGTTGCTTGTTAGTACCCCAGTGTGATGTGACGAGAAGGGCGCTTCACCTCCGTGGTCATCCTCCCCAAACCCATGAGAGAGTCTGACCATGAGAAAACCGCCGCACAGACCCAGATGGAGGCACATCCTACAAAACACCTGACCTGTCCTCATTGAACCCATTAAGGGAATAAAAAATAAGGAAAGTCTGAGAAACTGACACAGAGAGTTAGAAGATGTGACGACTAAATGTAATGTGGTATTCCTGGTGGAATCCTGAAACAGAAAAAGGATATTAGTGGAAAAACTAGTGAAACTGAATAAAGTGGGGAGATTAGTTAATAGCAACCTACCAATGTTGTCTGCTTAGCTGGGACAAATGAACCACCATGATGTAGACATCAACAACAGAGGACACCAGGTGGGGGCTACGTGGGAGCTCTCTGTACTATCTTGCAACTTTTCTATGAATTTAAAACTATTCTAAAATAAAAACATAAAGCAGGGTTGTAGGGGAAGGTTTGGAAGGCAGAAGCCCTGGGAAATGTGAACGAGGGCCAGAGAGGCTGCCGGTCTTTGAACAAAGCAGGCACCCTGAGGAAGAGGCTCCCCGCGCATAAGGTTAGCGAGCTTTGCCTTACCTGCGGATGCGGGAGAGCGGCCCGGCACTCAACTTCTCCAACTTCACTGTGCCCGAGAAGCTCGCAGGGAAACTTGTCGAAGCGCAGGTTCGGACTCAGCAGGTCTGGGCGGGGCCACCGTTGGGCTTTTCTAACTGGCTCCCAGGCGCTGATGCTCCCACGACCACTCTCTGAGCTGCAAGAAGCTGGAGAGTGGGACGTCACCACTCACCTGGAGGGAGGGAAGACATGCTGAAAGGGCAGGCTGCAGCCTTGAAGTCGCAGGTTCCCAGCCTTGCCCGGCTCCCAGCAGAGACCCAGCGAGGAGAGCAGAGCGCAGGCGCCATCCACAGCCTCAGGGAGGGGGTCTAATTCTGGGTGTCCCCTGCAAACTGCCACACCGGGCAAGTGCCTCACCCCACCCCCCGCTTCAAGCGCTGTCTGTACAACGGGCGTGGGAACTCCTAACACCGACGCCTCCAGGTGGCTCTGGGGACCGAATGCGGACTCGGGCGCCACCGGCTCCGCACAAGCTGCAATGACTGAGGCACCTGCCTCCAAAATAGTTTCGCGTGCTTTACCAAGACTGTGTTTCTCTGTTTTATCATCAGCATGGCTGTGCTCTCACGAGGCGGTTTTGCTTATTTGTTTGGTCGGTCGGTCAGTCGACAGACACGCACTGCAAGTCCACCACAGGCGTGCGAAGGACTGGCCGCCTCACGTCTCCCTCCTCCTGGGACGCGGGCTTGCAGGACGCTAGGGCTGAAGAGAAGCAAGAGGCCGGTCGGAACTTTCCTCCACTTTCCAGGGCAGAAGTCCTGGTCCGTCCTTTTAAAGCCTCCGTTCTTCTCTCACGCTGACGACGCGCGCGGGCGGGGCCCCGCGGAAGAGAGACCCCCGCGCCTCGCCTCTCCCCTGGCGCCCCCTGCTGGTGACGGCGTGGGTGCCTCGACGTCTCCCGCCGCCGGGACCTGGGCCCTCTCTCTAGCTGCGGGCTGCAGCCCACACCTCGGTCCTCGGACTTGCAGCTCTGTGTTCAAGCTTAACTTGTGCGAACGCATTTATATACGCACAAAGGAGTCTTACGATCCAATCAAGGTGATTTCTTCTCGGCAGATGTGAGGAAAAGAGAAGGAAGTCTACGCTGTTGGCCTCCATTGGGTCATAGACTTTAGGAGTCTGTGTTCAAAGCTCTGCCGCCACCACCCAGAAAAACGCGCTGAAGCACATAGTCACACAACTCTGCTCCCAAGTGCGGGGAATTCTGGAGATGGGGTTAAGAATGCCAGGTCTAGAGGCTTCTATAACACAGCCAGACAACAGGGTAAAGTGATGGGTATGACTAAGGCGCCCAGTTTTCAGGGACAGCAACACTGTCCCTGCACCCTCAAGTTGCCAACTCCATCAGAGGCCACCCATCCACCATCCACCGGGATGTAGGCCGAGCCAGCCCGGGTCAGGGTGCAGGCTCACCGCCTGGCAGCCCTGGCAGCTGCTCCTCTGGGACCCTTGGGAATCTCAGCGCACCGTGGCCAAGGCGCATTGTGCTCCCACTGCCAGGGGCCCCCGAGCGCCCTCCCGTCTAACTCTAACGCTGAGCCTTCATCCTCTTGGACTCAGACAAGCACAAAAAATAACACACCTTTTCTCTCAGCACGGAAGTCCATAGACCTTTACTAGGAGCCCAGAGTAGCCACATGCAGAAAATGGTCCCAGGCTCCTCCCTGACCCCAGATCCTGGCCACAAGCTGGCAGCTCTGGGGCTTGGTTTCTCCTCTCCCAGCTCCCTGTCCTTGTCTCAAAGCCCTTCCTTCTTAAATTAGCCCTTCATTGCTTTCTTTTCTCATGCTCCCTTTTACTTCTCCTGCTGTCCCTGTTCTCCCTAGAGGCTGAATATGAGAGAGATTCAGCTGCCCCCAGAAAAAGAGAAGAAACTGCTCTTTCCCCACCCTTCCTTCCTTCCTTCCTTCCTTCCTTCCTTCCTTCCTTCCTTCCTTCCTTCCTTCCTTCCTTCCGAGACGGAGTCTCACTTTGTTGCCCAGGCTAGAGTGAGTGCTGTGGCGTCAGCCTCACAGCAACCTCAAACTCCTGGGCTCAAGCAATCCTCCTGCCTCAGCCTCCTGAGTAGCTGGGACTACAGGCATGAGCCACCATGCCCGGCTAATTTTTTCTATATATATTAGTTGGCCAATTAATTTCTATTTATAGTAGAGACAGGGTCTCGCTCTTGTTCAGGCTGGTTTCAAACTCCTGACCTGGAGCAATCTGCCCGCCTCGGCCTCCCAGAGTGCTAGGATTACAGGCGTGAGCCACTGTGCCGGCCTCCTCCTTATTTCTTTAGCATATCGGGGCTGGGCATGTGGTCACATGGCTAAAGATTATGCTTCCCAGTGTCCCTTGCAGCTTATGTGAGGCTATACAACTAAATTCTGACTGAAGGCTGGGAAGAAGTCAGATGTATGCCTCTTCTGGGTTATGTCCTTAAATGGAATGAGTGTGTGCTCCCCTCACTCTTCCCTTTTTCCCAGTGACTGGGAGACAGACATGATGGCAGGAGCTAGAGCAGCCACTTTGAGCCAACTGATGGGAACTACCATGGACCTCAAACAGTGACTGACCATGACTGACTGTAGTAGGTGCTCAGTAAATAATTTTGGAGGAACTTAACTCATTTAATCCTCACAACTGTCCTATGAGGTAGGTTCTGTTATCAACCCAACTTTAGAGATGAGGCACCTGAGATACAGGCTGAGTAATTTCTGTAAGGCCACCAAGAGCAGGATTTGATCCTAGGCAACATGGTTCCAGAATCTGGCTTTTAATTCTTGGCTGGGCAAGGTGGCTCACGCCTATAATCATAGCACTCTGGGAGGCCAAGGCAGGAGGATCCTTTGAGCTCAGGAGTTCGAGATCAGCCTGAGCAAGAGCAAGACCCCATCTCTACTAAAAATAGAAAGAAATTAGCTGGACAACTAAAAATATATAGAAAAAATTAGCTGGGCATGGTGGCGCATGCCTGTAGTCCCAGCTACTCGGGAGGCTGAGGCAGGAGGGTTGCTGTGAGCTAGGCTGACACCACAGCACTCTAGCCGTGGCAACAGAGTGAGACTCTGTCTCAAAAAAAAAAAAAAAAAAAAGACAGCATGTGTGAGGGAGAAGATGCCTATCCCACTTAGCCTTCACATTTGGGGGCTTTGTTACAGTAGCTTAGAAATACTTTAACACACCCTCTGTGCCACCCCACAAGTAAACGTAAGTCTCCACCCTCCAAACCCTGAGTGCAAACCTCTCTGAGGCTAAGAGCCAAGCAAGCAGAATCCTGGGAGGCTTCTGAGGGGCTCTAACTGGCTCCATTTGTTTCCACTCCAGGCTGTATATTATTAAAAATCAGAAAATCCCCATCCCACTTAGGTCAGCAGCTGCTGAAGCACCTGTGCATAATCACAAACCCTCCCTTTCTTCCACCCTGTCAACACAAAGACAGGGGTACGCATGCACCCCAGTGAGAAAACAGCCCTTCTACTCTCCCCAAAAGGTGGTGGTTTTTCTGAATTATTTGAATTAACTAACATTTCAATAGTTTTGCAGGTTATAAAGTACCACCATGGAATATCAGCACGGAAAGATATCCATATATTTTTTTTTATTTTTTTATTTTTTGAGACAAAATCTCACTCTCTTGCCTGGGCTAGAATGCTGTGGCGTCAGCCTAGCTCACAGCAACCTCAAACTCCTGGGCTCAAGCGATCCTCCTGCCTCAGCCTCCCAGTAGCTGGGACTACAGGTGCACACCACCACACCCAGTTAATTTTTTCTGTTTTTAGTAGAGACAGCGTCTCGCTTTTACTCAAGCTGGTCTCCAACACCTGACCTCAAGTGATCCTCCTCCTTTAGCCTCCCAGAGTGCTAGGATTATGGCCTAACCTGGCCACCAAGATATATTTTTAACCAAAGAAAGAAAACTTCAGAACAGGGTGCATGTTCTATTCTTGTTTCTACACATATATGCACACATCTATATGCTTATAAAACTGTAAACCCCTCTCTGGAAATTCTGGCTACTCATAATCACTGCAGTAATGGAACAGGTCTTAGTGTCACCTTCATTTTACAGATGAAGAAAATGTGGCTGAGAGAGGTTCAGGAACAGCTAGAACGAGTGAGACTCATGCAATGTTCTCCTGCCTGGCACCTTGAAGCCCTGCTCTTTCAATTTGTTCTGCCTCCTATGGTTCCAAGTCATTCTAGGTGATGGTCCCCATAATCTGCCCAGCTCACTACTGCCCATCCCAAACTTGGAAGAAAACCAGAGATAAGGGGGTCTCTGGAAGGGTTTTTCCAGGAGGGCCTCACTGCCTGCTTATGATCAAAACACTAGATATTTCAGGGGTGGTCTCACCCAAAGGGACAAAAAAGTCTCAATATCCTGCAGACCAAAATAAAAATGCAACAGGGCTCCGCCTGTGTTGTTTCATCAGGTTCCCTGGAACTTGACTTGCAGTGCTTTCTTAATGTCTGAAACTGACCCCAGGCAAGCCCAATTCCTTTCTGCTGAAGGTAGTTACTGTGGGTATTTTCCCCTTTGTTTTCCCTCAGAGATCAGTTACATTTCTTTGGCAGGAGAGGAGGGCTGGGAAGAAGAGGCAAGAGCAGTGCAGAGATCCTAGGAAAGGATAACTCCCTGCAGGAGGGGGTTGCCCCCCCGGCCGCTCACCTTGAGGCCACCCCCTCCATCTCCAGCGCTCCCTGCTCAGGCCTGAAGGATGTTTTCCTGGACTTATCCACACATCTACAGCTTGCACTGAAGTTCCTTTTATTTGTAGAGATTGGGGTCTCACTATGTTGGCCAGGCTGGTCTCACACTCCTGGCCTCAAACAATCCTCTGGCCTCAGCTTCCCAAAGTGCTGGGATTACAGGCTGAGCACGTCACCTGGCCTGACATTCTTGAATAATAATCAGCATCTGGACTGGAACGTGCCTTTTGCAAAGCACCTGTGGGAACATTAGCTCATCTGGCCCTCAGTGCACCCCTCTGAAGTAGGGATTATTGTCCCTGACTCTCAGATAAAGAAACTGAGGCTCAGAGATATCAAATGACTTGTCAGAGTCCCACAGCTAGGAGGTTATAGACTTACCCCCAGGATGTCTGACTCCAAATGGCAGGTTGATGTCCTCATCTGTAAACCAGGAGAAGAGGTGGGCAGGAAGGGGAGTGGTTCTGCAGTTCTCACGGGAGCTGGCGAAAGAGTACAGGAGAGGGATAGAGAAGGAGTGGGCTGCTTCACCAAGGGAAGGTTCCCGGGCCTGGCTCCCAGCGGGAAACCTACACGCAATCACAGAGCAGCATCTCAAATGAAAGTTTGTCACCAGATCTCGAGTCACAAGCCCACTACCCCTCCTTGTGTCACATACACACACACACTGCCACTGCCCCCCCCACACACCTTCTTTAAGGACAGTCTCAAAATTGAAGACAAAGACCCAGAGTGACTTTAACGGGATGCTCCATCCCACACTGGCCCCAGTATCCTGCCCACCCTGACCCTTGCTTCTCCTAGATGTCCAGGGCTGGAGAATGTCCTGCAGTGGAGTGGCAGCAATCACAGGAGTAGGTCTCAGGTGAGTGTGGCTGTGCAGGGTCAGGGCTCCAGCATCGATAGATGGTGGCAACCCGGGACAATGTGAGGGAGTATGTGGTGTACCCGGGAGTGTTTCAGGTGTCTGAGGGCCCTCGTGGGGCACCGAGCTTACTGCTGCACCCCCACCCCCTGGGCTCTCTGCCAGGGTGTCGCCTGGAAACTCAGCGGTCTCTGGCTCTTCTAGAAGTACCAGGCATCGCTGTCAACACCTCTCACTTTTTATCTACTCTGCACATTTGACCCAAGACCCATGGACTGACCGTGTGTTGGCCCTCACTCTTCCCCTGACCTTTCCATGTCTAGCGTGCTAGCTGGGGAGCCAGGCGTGTAAGTCAGGCTTGACCATCACACTGCACTGTGGGGGAAGAAATTTCTTTTTATTTATGTATTATGTTATTTTTATTTATTTATTTATTTTTGAGACAGAGTCTCGCTTTGTTGCCCAGGCTAGAGTGAGTGCCATGGCGTCAGCCTAGCTCACAGCAACCTCAAACTCCTGGGCTCGAGTGATCCTTCTGCCTCAGCCTCCCGGGTAGCTGGGACTACAGGCATGCGCCACCATGCCCGGCTAATTTTATATATATATATCAGTTGACCAATTAATTTCTTTCTATTTATAGTAGAGACGGGGTCTCACTCTTGCTCAGGCTGGTTTTGAACTCCTGACCTTGAGCAATCCGCCCGCCTCGGCCTCCCAAGAGCTAGGATTACAGGCGTGAGCCACAGCGCCCGGCCTTATTATGTTATTTTTAATTGACAAGTAAAATCGTATATATTTACAGCGTGTAACATGATGTTCTGATATATGTATACACCGTGGTGTAGGGGAAGAAATTTCAAACCTTCCAGCACCGTATCAGCTGGGGGCAGCTGACCCCGCAGCAGGAGGGAAGGAGGTAAGATCGGCGCAGAACTCAGCAGCACTGCGTCAGCCTTTCCCTGTGCAAACCCATGAAGACTGGAGAAGCTCTCCTGCCCCTTTGGGAAAGGGATCTATCTCCTCTAAGATGACGGCCAGCGAGTTAGATCAGGAATGTCGCAGTCCCCAGCGCGGCAGCCGCAGCAGTGCCAAGCTACAGGCAGCAGAGGGAGCTCTTGCCTAACCTTTCCGGGTGCGGGCCCGGAACTTTGCGCGCGGGCAGGACTCCGATCTCTGCAGGTAGTGTACGGGTCCCTGCAGAGGGGGCCGGGGCGGGGTAGGAACAGGGATGACAGGGGCTCGTCTCTTCCCCTTTAAGCGCTCAACCAGGAGAGGGAGCAGCCTCTTGCGACGGCCCAAGGAGGTTCTTTCTCAGCTCCCTACCAGCAGAGACAAAGGGGCCCTTCCTCTGCCCCACCCCACGCCCAGCCCCTGAAAGAGCGTCCCCCACACCTGCGGGTTCCAAGTAGGAGCCCCCCGGCCGTGCCCTTGTCATTCCTTGCCGCGGCCCTCCACTAAAGGCTCCGTGCTAGGAAGTGGGGGTGAAGCGTACTCACATAAGGGCTAGTGGTTTGAGGGTGGGACCGCGTCAGGGTGGACACTGAGGTTCCGGGGCGGAGGGACGTTGGGGAGAAGGGGTGCGGAGGGGCGCGTGCTGCTGTTGAGCATCTCCACAAGTGCCGCTAGGTGGCGCTCAAAGCCCGCGTCACAGAGAAGCGCGGGCTTTTGAAGAGCGGTGCTCAAGTGGAGGGGGCTGGCTGGGGGAGCCGAGAGGGCTGGAGGAAGAAGGAGCCTGGGTCCAAGCATCTTCCTCACTGAAACAGAGGGACAGCCCAGTACACTGGGACCTATGAAGCGGAGCAGCCATCGTTCCCGGAGGCTTGGAAGGGGAGCGACGAAGAGGAGGCCGAAATGCACCCTCCGACCTTCCCGGGAACTGGAGAGAGGCGGGGACCCGTGTCTCAGTCTGATGCCGGCACACCTGCCTCTCCGGACTTATCGATTCCATTCTGAGGACGCCGCGTTTTGGAGTTCAGATTTCGAGTTTTGGAGTTCAGATTCGGCCTGGGAGTCAAAAACACAAGAGCACGCCCATCTGTCTTTCTCCCAAGATTTGCGGGTCAGTGCGTGAGCACCTGCGCTTGCTGGGTTCCACCTCTTGGGACTGGGGTGAGCAGAGGGTGTGGATCTCCGCACTTCTGGGCTCCCTTCCTTGATCTTCCTTCGGACACCCTCAGCAGCTGCTCTTTGCGCTGGGGAACCTGCTCCAAGCTTCCAGGAACTGCATCCCAGGGCCCAGAAGGAGAGGAGCAAGGGGGTCTAAATGCATCTAACCCGTTCCCCAAATCAGAATTAGTCCCTAGAGGACACTGCCGCGCCACACCCTTCCCTGCCTGAGGCCTTCCCTGGACTGATGCCCCAAACTTGTGGGGTCCCTCCTCTAACCCATCCCTGTCTCTCGACGCTTGGCCGGGAGGTCCCATCCCTCCCATGCCGCTCCTCGCCCTCCCAGTTCAGTCGGGGGCGCTGTGTAGAGGGAAAGGAAGACCTGGCGAGACCAGTGGCCGCGCTGCCGGCAGCGCAGGTGTTAATCCGGCCTGGCCAGACGTCTAGGAAATCGAGATCCGATGAGGGACGGTAAAAGCCACCGGCGGCGCGGGGTCAGGCCTAGCGGACTGGAGCTCCCTCGTGAGACCTGGACCCACTGGCTTCTCCCTGAAAAATAGAGTGTGGTGGGATGAGGATGCGATCTCATTGAAGGAGAGAGAGAAATCTGGAATCAGGGACTTAAGAGGGCGGGGACTGGGACTTCCGAAGGTGCTTCCTGGCCGGCCGCGCCCACTTGCCCAGCTCCAGAGCCGCTAGCAGCGTCGTTGGAGGTTGCTAAGCTTCTTGGAAGGGAGCTTAGGAAGGGGTACGTGGAGCTTGAAAGGACTCCGTCTCGCTTTGGGGCTGCAAAGTCCCTTCAACTCCGGGGCCCTCGCAGGCGCCCCCACCCGCGCTAGAGTGCAGTAGCTGCGAGCACAGCACTCTGGGATATGGGCCTACCGAGTAGGCGATCTCAAACGGAACGAATCTAAGGTTCTGGGAGAGATTGGGAGAAGTGGAGGGTCGAGTGTCTGCCGCCCCAGGTGTGCCACCCGCTTAGCAGCTTTGGCTCTATGGGCCCACAGGCCCCCACCCCTACCCCTCGGGGAATGGAGCCCGCCCCTGAGAGTCCCTGTCCCCTCCCCAGGCCGGAGGTATTAGTGCTGCTTGATCAGACCTCATTTCCTGCGAAAATGTTAACATATCCAGGGTCCTTAATAAAGTGAATGACGAGGTTTCAGTATAATTGGGCTTCCATTTGGTGGCTATTTCCTTAAACTGACAGTGGAAAAAATGTAAACCCACAGCGCCCAGACATAATTATGTGATTATCAGAAGGAGTGTAGAGTGGATCAGTAGAAACCCGGAGCAACAACCTATGGTCTGAGAAATGGGCACAAACGCTTACCCAGACGGAAGGACCCAGGCCGCCCCGGAATTCCACACCGGCCCCGAATCCAAGCGCCGCCTCTGCAACCTTAGGCCTCTCCTCCCAGCCTGAGACCCGCCCTACCACTGCCCTCAGAACACGCGGGATCTTTATTTATACGCTGGGGCCGCGCAGGGGTGGGTCTTTTCCTTCCTCAGAGAGGAGGAGCGTCCTCCAGGGCAGGGGGCGGCCGGGCTGCAAGTCCCCTGACCGTTCCCGGCCCTCTTGTGCGCTGGCTGCATATTTCTATGCATAATCCAATTTTCTCCGTGACTATCTAGTTAAACTCTTTAACAACAGCTACATAATTAGAATTTGGATTCCCATTAATTTTCCTTGGGCCTCGAACCATTTGCAGCTCACACTGGTAATTAATGCGATACATCACTAACTTTACCCAGCGCAGGCCAGGCTGGTTCAGGTCAGTCGGCCCGCGCCCGCCGCACCCGCGCGGGACCCTGACTCCGGACCCTGCTTCCGGGTGGGGACCGTTTTCCTCCCTCCAAAGCCGAATGCCTCGGCCCGCGCACCCAAAGCCTTCTTTCCAGGAAATTTCACAATTAAAAATATTTATCGGGAGCAGATTTACGTTTCTGGGTTTCCAGTCTCGGGGCGTCTGGGTAGGCTATTAAGAGTAATTAGCATCTTTTGCGCATGCAGATTTACTTCGCTCATTGCCACATAACTCATCCCTAAAAGCCGGCGCAGGCGAACGCAGGCGCCGCCGCCAGAGCTACTGCCGCTGCCTGGGTCTGACTCGGGCTCCCCGGCTCTGCTCCCGCTCTATGCGGCCGGCTCCCAGTCTCCCCGGCTGAGTTGTCCGCTCCAGGCCCGGGAGGCCGCAAGCGGAGCAAAAAGGCTCCCATCCTGGAGACAAATGACGCCAGAGCGACCTCAGGCGGCGGGGGTGGGGGTAAGGCCCAAGCACGCTCTGCCGGCTGCCTGGACCACGCCGTCTGATCCCCAGGCATCGCGACCGTGCGCGTGTGTGCACCAGCGAGTGGGCGTCTCTGTGTGCACGCTCGCGTGCGCGAGTGCACATGAATGTGGTTGCTAGTGCGCGCTCCTGAGAATGCGCGAGGACGCGCGTGGAAAACGAGTTGATTTCTATCCCACCCTCCCCTGCGGCCCACCGGTTCCCGGGACGGTAACTCAAATGCCAGTCCTAGGCCACTCAGCCAGGGTATTGAGGTTCAGAGGGAGACTCGGGCCCCTACCTTGCCTCGATTTCCCTTCTACAGAGCCAGCTGCATCCAGTCGGATGGCCTGAAGCACTCAGAGCCCAGCTGGCGATGGGGATTGGGAGGCCCGACGCCCGGCCGCGTCGGAGCGCGCGGCTTGCGTGGTACCGGTGAGAGGCCGCCAGAGAAAGCGCAGGCAGAGCCGGGGGTCACTGGACAGACTTTCGGGGCCGCTGGGGGGCGGCGGGAGACAGTGAGGCCAGGCCAGTGAAAGGATTTGGGGGTTGAGGAGTAGGAATGGGAGAGAAGGAGGGAGGAGGCAGCGGACAAAGGGACAAACTGGTGGTGAAAGGGCCAGGGCCAAGGAGCGCGGCTGTGGCTCCCGCGCTCCGGGCTGAGACACCCACCCCGGGTTCGTTATTAACGCGCTGGGAAGTCCGCGAGCCGCCCAACTTTCTACTCTTTAATGAGCCTAGAAGAAGAGGCTGCCCTGAAGGGGTTTGTTCATTAAAGATGTAGCTGGAGGAATATTGTCTCATTAATTATCTGGTTTTAATTACACTCCTACCCTTTGAATCCGGAGATGGGAAAAGTTGATTTGGTGGCGCCACCCCCTTTAGCTTAAAGAGTGAGGCCGGCCTAGGAGACCGGGAGGGGGAGATGGGGACTGCCTGGAAGGGTGTGGGCGGGTGTCTGGGGTATGTCCAGCCAAGAAAACCCGTGTAAGGGGGCTCCATGCCCTGGTGTTGTGTAGACAAGGTCTGCGTGTGGATATGAAAATGTGCGCGTGTCTGAATGTGTATGAGTCCGTGTGCCTGAGAGGCTGTGTGGACGTGACTAGGGTGTCTATGTGTCCTCCGGCCTTGTGTGGTTCTGTGTCTGGGTGTGCATGTGGGTAGCTGAGTGTGTCTGCACACAGGCTGGAGAGCAGGGGTCTCAGTGAGCAGCACTGTGACTGGGTAGCTGTGACTATGGTGTCTAAGACGGTGGCTTCCTGCTCCTCACCTCAAGTGACGGTGTCTGACCATGTCTCTGGGGCTGTTGTGCCTGGATGTGCCCCCAGGTATATAAATGTCGGGTGGGGGTGGGGGCGGAGGGGTTGTCCATGGCTGGAGCGTCCTGGGAGTTTGACTGCTCCAAGGACACGTCTCATTTCTGAGAGTACCCAGAGCTGGGGCGCCAACAAGAAGCCATGGTCCTGGGGGGGAGTTATTTAAGGGGGAGTGCGTCCCTGCCTCGTCCCTTGTCAGGCCCGCGCAGCGCTAAAGCGGGGGCCGTTTTCCCTTTAAATCGTGGACACTTTGACAGGGGACATTAAGGACCCGGCTGCTCAGGCTGAGCAGATCATAAAACCGGACAGGCAATTTCTGCTCCCGCCAAATAGCCGGGCAAACTCGTTCTGCATCTTTGGTTTTAATGCACTAAACTGGCAGCTAAGCAGGGAGCGAGCAAAGGAAGGGGGGCAGGAGCCCCCCCACATACACCGGCGCACACACCAGGCACACGCACAAACACCCCTTCACACCGTCGCGCCCCACGCCCCGCCCCTGACCCCCCCACTGGCGGAATTATCAACTAGAATTTGATTAATATGCAAATCGCAGGCAAACAGCTCCATATAATTCTTTCAGTGGAGAGTAATTAATCACCAGTTAAAGCAAATTAATACATATATCAATTTTGTCAGAAACATGCTTAGTTCAATCGCCCGTAAAATTGAAGTTTGAAGTATTAAGAGGCTCTGCAGAAACGCCAGGACTAAAACTTTCAAATTGATCCTATTTAGTAATCAATCAGGCTCTCCCCTCAGGTTAATCTGCCTAATTTTTCATCTCAAATCATACACTTTACTGACACGCCATCTAGCAAACAGTCGATAAAAAGTTAACAAAAATGATAACGACTCCAGCCAAAGCCATTGTGCAGGGCGGGTGGGCGGCAGCAGCTTTGATTGCATTTCGGGGTGGTTGGGGACTTGGTTTTTCACTGGACCAAGAGCTAGGAGCTCCCCCAGACAGTGGAAACCTCCCTGCACCACCAACCCTTGTCTGCTACTGGCTGCCCTCGCTGCAACTGAACTCCCCATCAGAACATCGCAACACTGGCAGAATTTCCACCAAAGTGGCCTAAACCAGCTAGCTCCCTCCTCACTCCTGTGTTTGCATAAACTGTCAGGAAGTATGTGCCTTGCGTGCTTATGGTAACTGTGAGCTGTGCCTCTGTCACTGAGCCTGTGTGTGTATAACAGTGGGGATGGCGTATGTATATATTTAACAGCAAAGGTTGGACTGTTTAATTCTTGTGTGTGGTACTGGCCGTATGTCTCTGGATGGGTGTGCTGTGTCATATGTGACCATGCTGTGTTTTCCAGGCATCCCGTGTGTCTGTCATTGTGGTTGTGTGTTGGGCTTCTGCATTTTTGGTCTGTGTAACTGAGTGCCTGCCGTGTGTGTTTGCATTGTTTCTGGGATGTCTGTGACAACGTGCGCCTGTGTTGTGGGTGTTCTGGAATGGCTGTGGGCCTGCCTGGGCTTATCCTTCATCTACATGTGGCTGTGTGATCCCATGGAGACCTCAAGGCAGCCAGATCAATAGGCCCATCACAGACATCAGGAGAGAGGAGACAGTCCCTGTGGAGATCCAGAGATGGAACGGGGTCACCTCTTTCCTACCCTAGCCCCTATCCCAGCCTCTGGGCTGAGGGTAGGGGTTAGGAAGGGGAGAGGAAGGCTCTCATTTCTTATTGGAGGGGCCTCCCAGCCTTAGTCTCCCTCCCAAAGAGCCCTGCACCCATTGCTCCTGACTTGGGCTACTGAATTTAGGGGAGGAGTGGGAGTGCAGAATCCAGTTATGACTGCCTCCATCCCTTGTGCCCAGATGTCACATCCACATCTAGCTGTGCCTACAACTCATTTCAAACTCCTATGTGCACTCGATGACAAGTAAACCTACCCAGGTCCCTGATACCCACAGGTAACCAATCTTCCTTCCCCACCTCATCCACTCCTATTCACAGACAGCTAGCCACATCCGGCTCTCCATGGGGAAGCCTGCACATGCCCACCTGCACACACCAAGTGCACAGCAACCTCTGCACACACTTGTACACACACAGACCAGATTCCAACTGGCAGGACTCATTTGCTTCCAACCCTGTTGGCTGCATCATGCATCTAATATGCATACATGTGCATATTGTCATTTGTGCCCTCCCAAGTTTGAGCAGACCTGACCCTCTACAGGGAGGAGGAACTCCCCTTGAATGAGCTGGGGGAAGCTGGGTCTTTGAGGGCTACCTGGGACTGAAGCAGCCAAGTGTAGGTCTGCAGAGCACTCCAGAGACAAAGGTTCAGCCTTGTGATCAACTTGAATAGGAGGGAGCAGGCAGGACAGCCTGGCCATTACCCAACTGCACAGCAGAGGACCCACTCACACAACCTGTTCACAAAGAAGCAGAGTCCCTGCCTGCATAGTGCTCATTCACTGGCCCCAGCTGCCCTCAGAATAGACTCACACCCAAGCTGAAGGTTCTCTCCCTGCCTCTGTCCCCAGCATTATAAATGTAAATAAATTTGACTAGCCTGCTTGGCCAAGCTGTTTGGAGCTAGGATTCTGGTTGTCTGTAGCTTCAGTTCCACATCAATATTCATTCTCCCAGTTATCTGCCCACACCAGCTCCCTGCACACATCACACACCCCAGGCATTGCTCACCTGCCGGTCATACCCACTCCAGTGACAGCTTTACTGTTTTCCTCTTCGTTGCACAAACTTAGTCACACCTAGCTGCACACACTAGTTTGTGACAATTGGTTACACGAACGCAGCAGCACACACCCAGTCCCATGCTCCGTTTCCATCAATCAGCCGCACATGCTCAGTCTCTCAGTTGCACACACTCGATGACACACTCAGGAACGCACCCTTTTGGTCCCCACACAGTTCAACACACACACTCTCACAGCCTCAGGTCTCTCCCAGAACTGGCAGCTGTTGGGAGGAGACAGGGTGATTTGCTGATGGTGCCCCTGGACTTGGGAGTGCAGAGGTGGGGCCCCTCAAGGTAGGGATTCTCCTCCCTCTGGGCTGCTGGCCTCCCACACGCACGTGCACCAAGCCCAGGAACCCCCACCTTCCTTTGCCCTGATCCAGGAGCCTGTCCCTTGGGAGAGTCAGCCTGTAGCCACACTCAGGGGTCAGGCTCCTGACTCCCCAAGACCTCCATTCCTGCCCACGTACAGTCTAGGGAGAGAACCATTTCCCACGCAACCCCTCACACCTACCGCCCAACCACTGCCACCCAGCACACTCATTTCCACCCCCACTCACACCCTCCTAGGAGCCACATGTACTTCACTTTACCAAGGCAGCCTCCTGCCCGCTGGCACTGGAGACCCCAGCTCGCTCAGGTTCCTCCTCCCTTCTCCCATGTGTCTCACAGCCCCTGACCTTACTCACTGTGGCCCCCACTTGGCTGCTCCCCCTACATCTCCGGGGCTCCTTGTTGCCCCCTCCCAGGTGCTTGTATTTAGGGAGCATTCGTATTGTCCGCACACATCGCTCTCTGGGCTCCCAAAAAGGGGTTGGTTGTTGGGGTGAGGTGCAAAGCCTGGGTGTCCCTGGGTCCAGGTGACTGGGAAAGCGCTGGTCAGGGTGAATGGACTTCCCTGGACCCGGTGGCTGAGAGCGATGGGGAGGAGGGGGTCCCCGTGGCGACCGGCAGGGGCGGAGGGGAGGCGCGCGGCCCCAGCCCGTCCCTTTCAGGGGGGACTCATGCATCAAACTTCAATTTTCCGGACGATTGAATTAGTGATTTTTTTTCTCCTGAACTAAAATACACTTAAGTCTTTGGGATTAATTACCACGTTCTGGTCCCTCAGACTGGAGTATTACTTATCGGAGCTGCGTCTGACACTGGCCCGACACCTCGTAAAATAAGGAACTGCGCCTCCCGGCCTCACCCCGCGCCGCCCGCCAGGCCACCAAGCCGGGGAAGGAGGAGCAGGGGGAAGCCGAGCCAGCCGGATCGCGCTGTGCGTCCCGGCCTGTCCACGCGCCGAGGTGTCCCCAACCCGGACAGCAGAAACTGTCCGCGTCCCGGGATTTGGCAAGCCCGCGCCGAGCCTGGAGACCCAATGGGGAAAGGCGGGCCGCTTCCCCTGGGCAGCCTGGAATCGAAAGTCGGTCCGCAGAAAAGCGGGAGTCCTTAGGGAACAAGATTGGCGACGGCTGCTGGCGGTGATGGAACTCCAGCCGGAAGACTGGCAACCCAGAGGGTCGCAAGCTTTAACGAACTTCGCCCGGAGAATGGGCGTAGGTTCCGCAGCCCCTCACAGGATCCACGTACAATCAGACCCGGAGAAGAGACAAGACACGCAATGCACAAGCCCTGCTCCCGCAGAGCACACATATCACACACATCCGCATCCGGAGACAGGCTGGGCAGGTGTCGGCTAAGTGGCCTAGGGCCGGCGCTTGAGGTTTGAGGCCCTCTTGCATTGCAGGTCCCCAGGCAGCGCCCGAGGCGCGGCCAAGACCATCCGCGGCCCCCAGCCCGCTTGCAGGCAGCAGCCTTCATCAGAACTGGGAGAGCTAAGGAGAGGGTGGGTGAGAGTCCCAGGCCTCCCTGGATCCCAGCCCCTCGCTTCTGTCGACCGCCAAACCCAAGCCCCTTGGCCTTTGCCAACTTCCCCGCCGCCTCCCCGAGCAATGGGGCCTGGAGATAAGCCCCAAGTCCCGGCGCTTGTCGGAACAGAGTCGGCCCTCAACAGCCTCACACGCGGTTGGCCGGTCTCCGGAAGCCCATTCGGAGCCTGAGAGAGGCATCGAATCCCTCAGAGCCCAGGAGACTGCCAAGTGGCTCGAACGTGCTCCTCGCATTGTGCAAGACAGAGCGCGCGGCGCGCTCTCCCGGGGCCGCCCGCTCGGGTTCAGCCCAAGGCTCCCATGTGCTCTTCATTCCCCCCTTCCCTCCGACGCCCGTCGGGTCCGTCCTTTCGCCCGCTCTCCTTCTGGCCTATAGAAACAACGAATTATTTCTTGTCTTTCAAGGCCTGGATTCCTTGTCACCTCCTCCGTGAAGTCCCCACCACCTTGGAGCCGGAAGCCGTCTCTCCGCGCCTTCCGTTAGCGCCAAGGGTGCTGCTGGCCTTGCCCACTAGACTGAGAGCTCCTTGAGGGCAGGAGCCGAATCTGATTCGTTTCCATTTCCCCAGCACTGTGCGCGGCCTGGTGCAAAATAAACATTTCCTGAACTGAATTGAGTTTTCCCTTTATTTTATTAATCCTGCCCCTTCTTCCATTCTTTCTTTTCCTCCTTCCTTCCTCCCTCGTTATTTTTTATTTCTTGGTTATATTCAATTGTCATGTTTTTCAGGCTCATTAAATCCATTTAGAGACAAAAGAATAAAAGGCAGAAGGGGAAGGGCGGGGGAAGAGGGAAGGGGGAGGGGAGGAGGGGGAGGGGAGGGGGAGGCCAGAGAAGCAAACAAATAACCCGCTTTAACTAGACGGGCGGATAAATGGCCCTGTTTCTCCTCAGCCCCGATGCGCCTGCTTAGCTGCGCGCCCCGCGGGCGCCACAGCTCGGGTGGGCTCAGCCCCGGGGCCGCCGCCCCCAGCCCAAAGGGACCCAACAGGGCCCGGCCCAGGGCCGCGAAGCAGGGAGCGGCCGGAGGTGCCAGGACCGCTTCATTGGGATTCATGGGCGTGTTGGGCGGGCGGCCCGGGGCTTGGGGCGCGGGGCGGGGGCCGGGCGGGGGGGGTGCGCACGGCGGGCGCAGATGCCCGGGTGACCGCCGCGCCGCGGTCCCTGCGCCGCCTTTGTGCTGGGGAGGCGCGCGCGGGGACCTAATCCATCAAATTGTCTACAAATTGTGAAGAAAATTCAAAAACCATATGGTCGCCAGCGCCGGCGCGCTCTGGGCTGCGGAGGGCCGCGGCCGTGCCCGCACCAGGAGCCGCGGGGGGCTGGGCCCGGCTATTGTCGCCTGTCAGCGGCCGCCCGGGCCCATTCGTCCCGGCCTTCATGGTCCGCGCTCCGAATTACAGACCCATCCATCCTAAGAGAGGGCGATTTATGTCGCCCGGGAGGAACCGGCCGCTTGCCCGCCCGGCTGCCGGGCAGCCTCCTTCCTTCTCTCCCCTCTCTCTCTCTCCCTTCTCTCCCCTCTTTCTCTTCTTTTTCTCCCTGTCTCCGTGTCTCTGCCTGTCTCTCTTCTTCTCTAGATTTTCCTCTTTCTCTCTCTGTCTCTCTCTGGCTGTCCACTTTCTCTCTCTGCTTTTGGAGTGTCTTTCTGCGCCCCCTTTTTTCTGTTTCCTCCTGGACATGCACGTTCTTGACTTAGGCCCGAGGGCCCCATCTCCTGCCCCATCTCCTGCCCGCGACCAGATGCGAATTTCTCACATCAATTTTGCGGAGAAAGAGAGAGCCGGGCGGCCGGGAGGCGGTACCCTACTCTGGTGACAGCGGCCACTCGCCAACCCAGGGACAACAAAAGCCCAGAGAGAAACCTGCTCTGTCCGGGGAAAGTGAAAGCTGCTTGAGCCCCCACCCCAGCCGCCTTTGGGGCGCCGCAGATCCTAGAGAGTCTGTGAGAGATCGTTGTTTCTGCTCCTAGCCGAGTTCGGGGCCCAGAATTTGTGACTGTTGTCAGAAATTCACCCCACCTCGGACGGACGCTCTGGGCTCACATTTCCGGGTGCCCATGTGCAATTCAGCCTACTCTTGCTCTTTGGCTTCATCCCCCCAACCTCCAAGAATGAGACTCTCCTGGGCCAGATCGAAACTTAGGAGCCCCCAGGCTCCCCGGGGATGATCGACTGAGTGATACCTGCGGTGCACCCGGCTTAACCAGTGTCTCAGAGCGCGCAGGGAGATGCCCTTGGGTCTGGGGTGCGGCGCAGGAACCATAGAGCAAGTCATCCTCCCCATCCTTTGTTCCATATAAATTAATTTTGTACCCGCCGCATCCCCCACGTACACACGAATTTTATTCCAGAATTTCACGCCTCGATTTTTACCCCGACCTGGCGAAGTCCGCTCCTTTCCCTATTTAGTAGCAACCTCGGGTTTATGGGCAAGAAGCGCCTCCTCCTGCTGCTTCCTCCTCGCTCCTCACTCTCACGCCTGCCCTGAAACTCCCCCCAAATCTCCAAGGCTGGGGTGACCAGAGAGGAGCAGAAGCTAGAAGCCCAGCTTGCCGCTGCTTCTCCGAATCGGGCCCACTCACTCAGACACGGTCACCGCCGGTTCTAGTAAAATGGCAAAGACTTTATTGGAGAAAGAGGCCTTGGGTACAGTCCAGGGAGGAGAGGGCAGGGCAGGAGCAGGGAAGTGGCACTCGGGACCCACTCTCATCGGGTCATCCTTGTCTGGCCAAGTTGAGCTAGGAGCAGGGTGCTGGAGATGGCAAGAGAGACCCAGAGCTGCGGAGGAGGTGGGATGAGGGCTTAGGTCGGCCTCCTCTCTGTCTCTGTCACATGCAAAAAAATTCTAAAAAGAGTAAAAAATAATTCTAGGGTTTTGGGTTCTGTTTTCGATGGTTGGTTGGGTGGCTGGGTGAATTTCCCCCTGCATTGTCCCTAAGAGTCGGACTCCAGAAGTAGTCCGAGGAGATGCGGGAGAGGGAGGAATCTTAAAAATAGCGTTGTGGCATTGGGAGGCGGAAATGTCATCGAAAACAGACTTATCTGGGAGTGGGGAGGAAAGATCGATTTTGAAACTTGCAATTCAGGACCCGGCTGCCTCCCTCATCCCCTTCCCACGCGGGGAAAATACGCAGAAGGAAATAAGTCAACTGCAATAGGACGAGGGAGGCCAGGAGGCAGCGGGCCGGTGCATTCGCCACATGCAGACAAAAATAAAAATAGCCAGGGCTGCCCCTTCTCTAGACCGCAGGGTGAGTGTTCGGCCGCCCTAGATTCTGCCTCGCCCTCAGCAAACCCGGCAGCCCAAGAGCTTTGAAAACGCCAAAATCTCCGAGATTTAAAAAAATAAAAGAAAAAATCAGGCTGCGATGGGAAGAACCCGCTATATAAGTTTAAATATTTATACAGAAGCCATACAGAATTGCACGGCGAGGGCTCCCGGGGCGGCGGAGGCCGCGAGCGGCGGCCGGCCCGGCCGGCCAGCCCGGGTTTATTGCTTCGAGAGGGAAGAGGCGGCTGCTAGGAGCCGAGTCCGGGGCCGGGGCCGGGGACAGGGGAGGAGGCGGGAGTTGCAGAGGAGGTCCCAGCTCCCTCCGCGGTCCGGTCCGGGAGGCGTCGGGCGGTGCGGCTGTTAGGGGCCGGGCGGCGGAAGATCCGGGCGCCGCTCAGTCGTCCACGTCGATCTCTTCATCCTCCTCGTCCTCTGAGCAGTCCTGGCTGCTGGCAGGCTGGTCCGTGAGCGGAGAGGAAGGTGAGAGCTGCAGGGGCCCAGCACCCGGGGCCTGCGGGGCGCCTGGGGGAAGCGCCGGAGAGCCAGGCCTGGACTTGGCCCTGCCGCAGCCACCGCCGCCGCCGCTGGTGGCCTCCGAGTTCTGCTCGAGTTCAGCCAGCGCCACGATGTCCATCTGCCCGCTGGGGCCCAGTTTCTTGGCGGACTCCACATCAGCCTTCATTTCCTCCAGGTCCCGCTTGAGCTTGGCGCGTCGATTCTGGAACCAGGTGATGACCTGCGCGTTGGTGAGACCCAGCTGCTGCGCGATTTGGTCGCGATCGGCGGGGGACAGGTACTTCTGGTATAGGAAGCGCTTTTCCAACTCGTAGATCTGGTGGTTGGTGAAAGCCGTGCGCGACTTTCGCCGCTTCTTGGGGGTCTGCCGCTGCCCAAAGATGGTCATCCCGTCGCGGCCTGCGAGGAAAGGACAGTGTAGGCTCGCATCGGGAGACAGGAAGCCCCACCCTGGCTCTCACTCTCGCAACACCCTACCCCACCCAGGCCCATCGGACCTGCAGTCTGCCACTGTTTCATTCCGCAATTTAATTTGGCCTCCGTGACCAGGGGAGCAAACTTCTTTGTCCCATCTCTGGTCTCCTGGAAGTCCCTAGGAAAAAATGTTTTGGTCTCTGCCCCCCCTCCAAGAGTTGGTTTGAAAGATCCAAAGTCTCTGAGAGCAGGAGAAAGCCAGACAGGGACGCTGCAACTGTGGTGTGAATGTTGGTTCTCTACCTCTTCCCAATCACCCTGGCTCAATCCTACCCAGAAGGTCCCAGCACAAGACCCCCAAGGAGCGGGGCTGGGAGATCCCAGGCCACCCGAAACGCGAGGGAGCCCGGCAAAGCGCTCAGACTGCGGAGAGAGTTTGGGTTCCCTGCCACCCCTCTCAGGTCACCCCCCACTTTGGCCAAACCTGAGGTCCCTTAGAAATAGAGACTTGCGTTCCGTCCCACCTATCTCCACTCCCAACAGCAGCGGCTCGGGCTGGAGGGCCCTGGAGGCCGGCGCGGGCACAGGCGGGCGGAGGCATAGGGCACGAAGCGCAGAGGGCACAGGGCGCGCGGCGCTGGGTGCAGGGGGAACCAGCAGCGGCGCCTACCTTCCGCTGCCTGCAGGACGCTGACCTCCAGCCCCTTAAAGGTCTTGCTGGCGAGCTCCTCCAGTGCGCACAGCGGCGAGGTCTGCGAGAGCAGCGCGCGGCCCGCCAGGGGCAAGCCGCCCGGCGCGTGCTTGTCCGCGGCGGCCAGCAGGTGCGCCGCCCCGCACAGCGAGTAACTTCTCCGCACAGACGGCTTGTTGAGGATGTCCTCGATGCTGAACGGCGTCAGCGGCTTGTTGGAGTTGGCGGGTGGCGGCAGGTGGTCCAAAGGGCTGCGCCGCCGCTCCTCCCCCGGCGCCGCCTTGCCGTCCTCCTTGGAAGTCATCTCTGCCTCGTTCGGGGGCCCGGCCGGGGCGGCTCGGGCCGCGGGGACCCAGCCCGCGGGCAGCTCGGGCGCCGGACGGCGCGGGCAGGCAGCGGCGGGCAGGAAGGAGGCCTCACTGGGCAGGGCGAGGGCCAGGAGCGGGGCCGGTTAGCGCGGCGGCTGAGGCGGGCAGAGCAGCGCGGGGCCCCGGAAGGAGGGCGCTGACGCGGGCGCTGCCGCCGCCGGGGCTTCCAGCAATCCGGGGCCGGAGCCGGGGCGCACCACGCGGGGCTCCAGTTTCGCCAGCCCCGGTGCTATTTAAAGGTGTCAGGTGGCTCCGTGGCCGCTCCTGGCCCCGGGTCCTGGCGGCCGCAGTTGGAAGAGCCGAGGCTAGGGCGCCGATCCCGGACTGCGAGGGAGGCGGAGAGACGGGGCAATTGACTATTGCTAACAAGTTAGCCTTGATCGAGGAGTAATCAATTATCTGCAGCAGCACTTCTCTCTCTTTCTCTCTCCTTTCTCTCTTTCTCCCCTCTTCTTTCTCTCTGTTCTCTCTCTCCCTCCCTCCCTCTCTCTTCTCTGCTCCCCCCGTCTCTCTCCTTCTCTCCCTCTCCCTCGCCCTCTCTTTCACTCTCTCTCTGTCCAATGCAGGCGGCTCTAAGTTGGGAAGCTCATTAATTAGCGGGCCGGGGGTAGGAGGAGCCGGCTAGAATTAGCCTGCCTAATGCGCCTGTCAGTCCGGGCGCTGCGCCGTGCTCGGCCCGAGCTGTTTGTAAATTACATTAGCAGCGCCTTTATTGCACCCGAACCTCGGGCGACTGAAAAGCCACCGCCCCCACCCCAAACTGAGAGCCGTGCTTTCGGCGCACCCGCCTCCCGCCAGCCTTGCTGCGATGGCAGCACCAGCCCAAAGGTCTCAGGCTCTCCGACCCAGGATGTGAAGCCCGAGAAGGGTGGCGGGAACCCCTGCCGGGAGGGACGCGGCCGCTGCGCGGGCCAGGTAAGACCAGGAACCAGGGTGGGCCCTGCTACGGCCGGCCCAGCGTGGACTTTGCAGAACCGAGATCAAGAACCCAGCGCCTCTCCCCGCGACTGTCTTGCCGCTCACCCCCTGCCCCGGGCCACGCGCCTAGAGAGTGGGAATCTGAAGCCTCTCGGCTGGCCCCCAGGAGGTCAGAGCCTCCTCCACAGCCCTGGGTGGGCGACGCGGGAAGAGGGTGGGGGACTCCAGGGGCTAGGGGAGGGGGCTAATAGGAGAGCTCAGCCTTCTCCAAGCCGAGAGGCAGAGAGGGGAAGTTGCTGGTGGCTCCCAGGGCCTCTCTCCCGGCCTGAGCCCAAAGCGGACGCCCTACCTCCTCTGGTAATCTTGCATACTCTTTCCTCCAACAGCAGCTCTCCAGGCCGGCTGGGGCCACCGCCGGCCTGATGGTGGGCCTCTGACAGGCAGGCGGGCCAGGTGCCGGGGCTAACGGGGCCGGCTCGGGGCCTCCCCGCTGTGCTCTGCCCAGGCCCCGGTCGGAGCCCCGCTGCCGGCCCCGCCTAGCCCAGCTCCAGGCTGGAGTGCACTGCCGGGCCGACTCCAGCTGTTCCGGATGCGGGGCGGGGGCCTGGAGGGGGCCGGGCCACGGCTGGGGCTTCGTTCTCAGGAACTCTCGGGGAGGCCCGGGTTCCAGTCAGGCTGGGAGCTGAGGACCCTAGGGCCTGGAAGCTGTGAGCATTTTGTGTGCATTTATTTGAAGGTGTTTATGTTTTGAATATGTGGATTTATTTGTGTGTGGTTCTCCATGTGTATTATTTGTGTAAGAGTATGTGAACCTGTGGGTATACCGGCATGTTTGAGCCCCAGCTATGTCTTTCATTTCCCTGAGGCACCCCAATGGGACTGTGCCTCTTCTGTCTTACTACACCCTGGTTTGTGCAGGACTGCTGGCCCTGCCTGTCCAATTTTCCATTTCTGCCCTTGGAGAAAGGAGGGGAGGAAGAGGCCCTTGGAGTCAAAGGAGGAAGAGTCGTTCTCCTCCCCACGTACACAGCCCTAGCCCTGGCTTTGTTTGTAAACTCCTGGGTGGGCTGTGTGGTCAGGCACCACCGCTTGGAGAAGGGTCCAGAGAGGGGTCCAGAGAGGCCAATACAAGGGCCTGTGGCCCAGGCCAGAGGTTGGGATGGGAAGAATAGGACTTCTTGACCCATTCATGCCCCAGAGAGGGAGTGAGCTAAGC
The DNA here is from genome assembly GCF_040939455.1 of Microcebus murinus. Classification (NCBI taxonomy): domain Eukaryota; kingdom Metazoa; phylum Chordata; class Mammalia; order Primates; family Cheirogaleidae; genus Microcebus; species Microcebus murinus. The sequence goes on along the minus strand of NC_134117.1, from coordinate 25,225,103 downwards.
TGGGCTATGGGGCAGGGAGCAAGTTCTTTCAGCATAGGGGCCTCTGTGCAACAAAGATAGGTTTCATTATCTCACATTTAGTTATTTGGAATCATGGCTTGCAGCTCTCCGGAGTAAAAGAGATCATTTAGGGAGAAAGGAATCTTGTTTGGGGCCCTAGTGCTGGGAAGAACTTCCTACCCCCTTTCCATCTTTGTCCTGCATTTTGGGGAGATGACAAGTGCTGGGAGGCAGGAATGGTGAGCCTGCGGATCATAGTTCCCCCAGAGCTGCAGACCCATCCCCAGGGCAGGCCTGTCTCTGATGCATCCCTGCTGCTCTGGGAGCTGCAAGGTGATGTTGGACTTACCAACAGTGGAGTCGGAGTATAGAGACCAGTGGAGAGGGACCCAAGGGATAGGGCACCAAGGAGCTGAACCCAATGGCTTAGAAGCTCCAGAGCCAGGAGGCGTCTGCCCTCTCCTCTCACTTCTTGCTTTCTGGATCCCCCCTCAGCCCTTTCCTCCCATAACCCCAACCCCCTGACCCAGAGCCTCAGGGAAGCCACACTCCCCCATAGCAGGGAGGCTCCTCCCAATCAGGACCCTGGAATCTGGTCTCTGGAGGACCAGTGAGAAAAAGTGAGAGAAAGAGAGAGATTGAGGCTTCCTATCATAACCCCCACATCCCCATTCTTCCTGTTCACTCCAACCTCTGTACCTAGTATTGGCCTTGTGGGACAGGACCTTAAGGATAAGCCAAGCCCCTGCTGTTGCCCAAATCCCAGTTCCTCTAGACCAGTGGAGTTCAGGATTACTGAGAGGCTGCCAGAAAGGGGAATAATGTGAATTGGGGAGCAGAGGGACCCCCCCTCTCTGCTTGTCTTGTCTTTAAGGTCCTGTCCTGCTAGTCAGTTTTGAGACCTTTAGTCTTCAGCCATACTGTGTCAAAGTGGAAAGGATATTCCACAGTTATCTGCTGTATTACCTCCACCCACCGTCACCAAACCTCCTTTCCTGGCTGGTCTGAACCTGATGCCCAGTCCCATGGTTTTGTTCTTTGGCCTAATTGGTTGGCCTCTTGGCCAAACATAGTCGAGTACACCACATGGCTGGGTGAGGGTAGTACACAGTACCACCAGTGTTTCATTGTTTCAGTTCCATTTTCCCACATCACCGCTTCTAGGCCACCTTCAAGAACCATCCCAACTGCCTCACCAACCTTTTCCCAACCCCATGGTCTGCTCCAATCTTCACTCCCAGAAAACCCCATTGTGTGGGTGCCTGGAACATTCTGGACTCCTAGAAGCCCAAATCTGCTTGCCTATTGTACCCCTCATGCATAGCAATGAGGTATTTGTTTGGTTTGTGGTCCAACTCCCTCCCTCCCAGCCAGACTTTGAGATCCTTGATGGCAGGAGACTGAATCTGGGGATTCAGTCCAGCTTGGACCTGCCCAAGCCTGGGGGACACCCAGCTCCCACCAAATATGGTTGAATGAGTTTTCATAGAGCAAATGGGGTATAAATGATTGTGTAACATGGAGGAAAATACTTTTGGCCTGGATTGTTCCCCCCTCAGAGGAGTTTAGAGACTATGAGAATGGGAGAGGGCAGTGGACTAGTGTTTCCCATGACAGTCCAAGATCTAATCTCTCTGCCCAACCCCCTTCTGGGACCTTGCACTGGGGCAATGAAGACACTCTGGGGGTCTCACCACCCCCAGCCAGCTGGGCCAATGTCTTTTCACCTGGAGCTGGAAGCAGCTGGTCCTTGGAGTCCCCTCCACAGAAGGAATGCCTGTCTTCAAAGCCTGGTCTACACAGTATCCTGAATTCTGAATTCCTGTTTGCTGCCCATACGGCCTGGGTCCAGATTTATTTTGTCTCCAGTGGAAGGGGAAGGAATTATTCTACAAAAAATCTGCTTGCTACCTCCCCCCAGTTTACAGAATATTCCAGACAAAGAAGAGGGAAAGAACATTGCCTGAATTGCCACAATAAGGGGACCCTGCAGACCCAAACAAAACGAGTTATTCCTTAGCACAGGAGAATAATTCACTTAAACCCCCAAAGGCTCAATCGGATTCAATCTGGATTGTTTTGGTAGCCCCATTCTCTTCCAGATTATTTGTATAAGCACCAGCATTGGCCCTCAGGCCACAGTTCCTTCAGAGAAAAGGCTCTGACACCACTTGAAATGAGTTAACTTGACCAGCAGTCCACATCAATTTTTTCATTTTTTGTCCCATGGTGACCTGCTACTCTGACATTGTGTGTGGAATTTGGAGAGTGTTTCTTCTGCTATAGAAGTGGATTGCAATAGATAACCTCCTGCCACCCTGGCCGAGCCAGGACTGCCCACTTGGTTTTTATGTTCTGTGTTGGGCCACAGTCTGTAGTAAAAACAATAGCCATGACAGTAGATACCATACACCCTTCCCCCATGCCTGGCTCCAGGCTAAGAGTTTTATTCATTTCATTTATACTTATTTATACTCAACCCTTCAAGGTAGCTACTGCTATGGCCGCTATTTTACATATATGGAAAAGGAGGCCCAGAGAAGTTAAGTAACCCGTCCAGAGCCACACAGACCATTTTGGAGTAATCAGGATTGGAATGCTGGTTTTTTTTCTGACTCAAGTCTATGCCTTTAATCCCTGAATCAGGGGATTCTTAACCAGAGGTCCCCAAAGTCTCTTTGAATGTGCATTAGGGGCTCTGTGGACCCTAGAAATTGTGTGTAAAGTTGTTTATGTGTGTCTAGGTGGGCACATTTTTCTGGGAGTAATATTATATAACAAAGGGATTCTCAAAGGGGGTGGAGATGCAGAAAGGTAAAGGGCAGAATCAGGCCAATGGGGAAGGGGGAAGGAAGCTGCCTCCTCCCAGGCCTGGAAGCAGGGAGCTGGCTGTTCCAAAATTCAGGCTGGGCTCCAAGTCTACTTCTGGACCTGCTCTGTTTTCTCTGGCCACACCCTAGAGGTTAGCTCTAGGACCTAACCTCTGGCCAGCAAGGAGAGGTGGACACTTCTTTAGAGAGCCGCCTCCCTGCTTCTCCCCTCCCACTTCTTTTGTGAACTGAATTCCTTCAGAGCATAGTGACAATGTACTTGCCCCCACCCCATTGGCCAACCTCTTCCTGGTACTTCAGCTGGCATGAAGGAAGGGGACTGATTGCCCTTTGGAAGTGTGCTTGGGGGCATAGAAAGACCACCAAGTGACAGAGACAGGCAGAAGGAGAAGAGAGAGTTCCCAGGAGGTGCTTAAGGCCCAGGTGCCCTTGCTCTGCACACTTGGCAGAGCAAGAGCACCTTCTCTTTTGGTCTCAAGCCTTTGCTCCCCTCATCCTGGGGCTGGAATGGCCTCTGTCACTTTCCTTTCTGGCACCTCTTGCTCTATCCCACTCATCTCTTGGAGAAATTTTCCTTGCCCTGCTGAGCTCCTCTGTGCTCCTTAGCACACCCCTATCCCCCTTGGAGTCATTGTCACATTGCCTGGAATGTGTTGGTTTGTCTGTCTGTCCTACTTCTCTCTCCATCTGGTTGTGAACTTGGGGAGGAAGGGAACTTAATGTCCTCTCCATGCCCCTATGTCAGCTTGGCATATACCAAGAGTTCCCCAAGTATTTGTTGACTAAATAAGCTAAATGAATAATTAAGGGACAGAAAGACAGGCAGAGAATTTAGCCTGTGCCTCAGAGACAGGACCAAGTTTGCAAGGGACGGATATATGTTTTATTTTTGCCAGCAGCCTGCAGATGTGTAAGGTACCCCTGCTGCTGACATCTCTAACACACAGAGGGGCACAAAGACCTCAGTCTTTTATGTATTTAATATATATAGAGATATATATTTTTTTGAGACAAGGTCTGTGTGTGTGTGTGTGTGTGTGTGTGACCCAGGCTATAGTGCAGTGGTATCCTCATAACTAACTCACTATAACCTCAAACTCCTGGGCTCATACCATTCTCCTACCTCAGGCTCCCAAGCAGCTGGGACTGCAGGGGCCTGCCACCACACTCAGCTAATTTTTTTATTTTTTGTAGCGTCAAGAGCTCCAGGGCTTGCTCTTGCTCAGGCTGGTCCTGAACTCCTGGTCCCACCTCGGCTTCCCAAAATGCTAGGATTATAGGTGTAAGCCACTGCACCTGGCCAAGACCTCATTCTTTAATGCCTTTCTGCTATGGGTGGAGGTTCCCTGGGTTCTGGACCAGCTGTGGTGCTGTGGCCTGACTTAGGAAAGGACTTTTTTTTTTTTTTTTTGAGAGAACAGACAGTAGACAGGAGGTGGTGGGCAGGCAGGAGTGGCAGAAAACAGACACCAACCCCTTACCCCAGTAGCCCTGAGTCTGTGAAGAGGGCAAAGGAACCTAAGTGTATGTACGTGTGTATATGTGGGGGGGGGCGGGGGGAGGGTTCTGGTTCCCAATGGAGGTGGCCTTAGAATTGAACTTTGAAAAACCAGAAGCATTTGGGTAGGGGCAGCTTCAGGGACCACCCTGGAGGCAAGAAGAATGGCCAAGCAACAGGCCAAAGGTACCAGCCCAGAAGAGGAGCCAGAGTCCCCCACACCACCTCCCTGGCAGTGAGCTGCTGACTTAAAGGAGGAACCCTTAGTAGGGCGCACCCCCAGCAGGTCTGCCACCTTGAGCAGGGACGGCTGGTCTCCTGGAATATTTAAGGTGGGAGGGGGTGTTGAGAGAGGCTGCATTTCCACCCTTGTGGCTCCTGGGCCTACAGTGGGGTTCCCTTCTCCTTGCCCACCTCAGAAGCTCCAAGAGCTGACCTTCTCTCTTACTAACCCTGTCAGCCCCGGAACTCCCAGATCTGAGCAAAACCACCAAGGTAGCTCGTCGGTTCCACAGAGGTCTCCTGGCCTGCGCTAGGCCAGGCAGAAAGGCAGAGGGGACCGGGATCAGAGGGACCGGGACCAAAGCGGGACAGGCGAAGAGTCCAAGGAACTGGCCCGGCCCGCCCCGCCTGGGCGGACGCGGGAAAGGCCTGAGTCAGGCTTCTCGTAATAAACTGCACGTGAATAATTCAGCAGCCACGCGGGGGCTCATTGCATTAGCGCGGCTGCTGCGCGTGGCGCCCCTCGCGTCCCCTAGAGGGGAGGCCACTAACGTGCTTGAAGAGGGGAGCCCGGTAGAAGAACCCCTGCCCGCCCCTATCCTGGATTCTGCCCTCATCGAATTCCGGGAACCTCCCTGTTCCCCATCCCTTCGGGTCCCACAGGTCAGAGGGCCTCCTGCTGCGCAGTGCTGCCCCCAGCTAAGCCGCTCCGGTTCCCCAGGACACTGGGCAAGAGAAGACAGGCAGCGGGACCAAGGCCAGAATAGGGGGTGCGGGCCTCTGACCTGCGGAAAACCCGGCCTCCGCAGTGCCCAAGCGCGCAGGGACCGCCGCGGCGTGGCTGTAAGCGCAGAGGAGAAAGCAGGCTCGATCTGCGCTCAGAGCCCGATCCCATGGGGCTGCTTTGTCCCGACCGGGATTTTCCTTGCAGTGGAAGGGATGAGCCAGGGAAGCCGAAGGGCCCTCCACCCTCTCCAGACCCCCAGGTCCCCAGATCTCTGCCTCTCGTGGACCCACAGTTCCCATTACCGTCGCAACAGACGCCTCTGTTACCCCGGGCCCCCAGAGCTCGCCAGGGCGCAGAAAGAGCCCCAGGCTGCTGGGCCTGGGAGAGAGCTAAGTACGCAAGGGCCGCAGCCTCATTTCGTTTGCGCAGAACCAGGTCCCTTTGGCTTTTCCCAGTTCCCACGTGCCCCCGGGTTCCTGATCGGAGGGATCGCCTTCATCTCATCTCATCTCACATCCACCAACTTAATTCCTCCAGTCCCTCTCCACGCCTCTTCGCTTCCATCCAGTCGACCCCTCCTCCCTTCTGCCGCTCCCTCCTTCGCAGCCTCCCTACTCCTAGGAGACCCTCGCGCTGGCTCCGCTGCCCTCCAGAGGCCGCGCGGAGCAGGCCCCAGACCGGGTCTTCACGGGTATCGCGGGCAGCCACATCCGCATCCGAAGCCTGGAGGGAGGCCGCTCTCCCCACCTTCCTCTTTTGCTGCCTCCACCTCTTCTTCCTCGTCCCTTGGTCTCACGCTTTTCTTTCTCATCCGTTTTTCTTTGTTTCGTTTGGTGAGGTGGCTGGCCGGCGCCCTGGCCAGTGGAGGCCTGGACTTCCTCTGCCGCTCGTGGCCTCAGCCCGGGGGCTGGGTTGGTGGCCGCATCTCGAAGGGCCGCAGCAGGGCCGCTCGGGTGTCTGCACAGAGGCAAGTGCGGCGGGTTGACGGCTGCGGACCTCAGAAGGCTCCGCTGCCCGCCGACTGCATGCGCTTGGGTAAGTCTTTCAACCTCTCCGAGCCTCGACGGTGGTAAAGGCAAGAGAGTGGTGACGGGACACTAAGCCTTTTCATTCCTTTGGGAAAGAGGCTTGTCTGCATTGGGGCCTACGAAGGAAGTGAGGTTCGGGACAATGCTGAGTCTGAAAGGGCCATTTAGTTTAACGAATATTTCCCAAGCAGCTAGTAGCTGCTTTTTTCTTTTCTTTTTTACAGCCAATGGGGTGCCAGGCGTTAGAAAATTTCCCTCCAGTCCTCACCTTGACTCCGTTTTGCCGAAGAAGGAACAGGTTAAGGTCGCGTGGTGCTGGCCAACGTCACAGGTGGGAATCGAATGCAGATCGGGTTCAGAGCCGCTCTTATGTTTAAGCCCCGCAGTTTCACCGTGGACGGGTAAATTGAGCCCCCGCAGGGCCCGGGGCCACCTAAGCGGAGAGGGGTTGGGCTGAATCTCCAGGCGTTCCTTTTATTCCCCTGCTCTGGGAAAGCTTTGAAATTCTTATTTTCAGGTAAACGATTTTGGCAGTGCCCAGAGAAGGATGGAAGTAAGACCCAAGGAGGAACTTCCGGCATGTCAAGGGGGAGCCCCTGGCGTGGGGAGGTGAGGGCAACTTTCCCCCAAACCCAGGGGAGCGCAGGCGGGCCAGGCTAGCGGCCGTCACTCTTGGATTTGTTCTCCTTCCAGTCTGCCCATATGCGCCTGAGTTTGTCGGGGTCAGTCCTGGACACGGGGCGGGAGGAGCGGGGAAGAAGGTGCACCGCCCTGTGGGGGCGGACAGGAGCCTAGACGATTGCTCCTTTCTCCCTCTCCAGGGGTATCTCTTTGAAGTCGGCGCCTCCTAGCTGCAGAGAGGGGTGGCTGGCTGTAGTGGAAGCCAGGGCCTGGGACCCTCTGGTCCGGCAGGGAGGAGCTGGAGTCCGGCTCCCTGGCGACCGTGTCCCGAGCACCAGTGGCAGGGTCGCCCGGTGGCAGCCCCGACAGGCCAAGCGGACGTCCCTTGCCACAAGTCCCATTAGGTTGTATTTATGTTTCATTTTATTGGTTTTTTTTCCCCTCTCTTATTATTGTCTCACTCTGGGGGAGGCAGAGGATATAATATATTCATCTTTATTATATCAAATCTGTGTGCAGCATTTAATAAAACGCTGTTTCCACACAGCCAGGGATATTCTTAAGTTAATGCTCCTGTACTGAGGGTGCCTCGGCCACAGCGCCTGCTGCTGGCGGGTCTCGGGAAGCGCAGGTCCTCATCGCCGCGCTCCCCGCATCGGTCCCGTGCCCTTGGTGCCCTCCTCACCGGGGGTCCCGTGGGTGTCCTAGCCCGTCTCTCAGTGACCCCCTCGGCCTCCAGCCAGGGAGGAGGGGCTCGGAAGCGCCGCATTCAACGCTGCCGCCTCTCTCCCCCTCTACTCCCCACGCGTTTCTAACCCACTTTGGTCTTGGCTTGCCCCTATGAAAACGGGAAGAATTCCATTGCTGTCTCCCTCCCGGGGCTCTTAGGAGGCTGAAGACGCAGTGAGGGTGGTCAGGGATTTAAAAACAGGAAAGGAAAAATTGAGGATTTGTCGGGTTGGGACCAAGGAGGGCCAGAGAGAAACAAGGAGGCCACAAGAGTGGTTTCAGGAAGCATAGACCAAGCTGGCCCCAAGGGAGCAGATAAAGAGCTCAACTTGCATTTGAGCAGAGCCAAGAAGCTTTTGGCTGCCTGGGCCTCACCCTCGGCAATGAAGACTACTGAACCTATCACGGTTGGTCCTCACATAATCCTCCCTGTAGTTAGGAAATTAGCTTTCCCAAGTCCAGTTTTATAGCTAGCAAATTGAGGCTCAGAAAAATCAAGTGGCTTGTTTCAGGTGACTCAGATAGGAAGAAGTATAGCTAGCTGATGACACTGTCATCCAGCCTTGCAGCTTCTCCCCCCCCACGCCCACATTCTCTAGGACTTACTATATCCAGGCCTACTGCTCAATGTCCTTTAGAGCCCACTGCCTGGGTTCTTTTAGGGCGGAGATTTGTGCATACCAGCCTTACTTAGGCTGCTTGTACCAGTGTTGTGGGGAAAGGAGTTGGGGCAACCAGGCCAGGCAGAAAGAGTTGTGCAAGAAAGGCTTGAAGTGGGCAAGCTGAGTCTCCCTGGTTAGGATTAATACCCCCCTATAATTCTCAGTCCTTCTATGTCTTCATCACCCCATCTTTGGGGGTGGGGGCTACCCCAGGTCACCTGGAATCCTGTAGGCTGCTCCTGGGAGCTTATTTGGAGGCTTAAGGTACTGGAGAAATCTGACAGCTCCACGCTGATGCTGGCTGGGGGAGGAGTGCACAGACTAAATTTGTAGCAGGGCTGGGTCTAGGGAGAAGGGAGTAAGTGCCTAGGGCCCAAAATCTAAGGAGCCAATTGCTCCTAGTGCTGTGTGTGACTCTTTGAGTTTTGTGTCTTAGGCATCTCACTCACTTTTTACCCTGGGCCCTGCTCTGCAGTGTGGTCTGGTAGGGATGGAATCATGAACAATGAATTGCAGAGAGGGGACAGGGAGGCTAATTTCAGCTTACCCTTGTCAATGACTTTCTGAAGGGTTAGGAAGGCTGAGGCAGGAGGATTGCTTGAGCCTAGGAGTTTAAGGTTGAAGTGAGCTATGATGATGCCACTGCACTCCAGCCGGGGCGACAGAGCGAGACCCTGTCAAAAACAGTGTAAACAGTGCCATGAGCTATGTGAGCATGAGCTTCCTCCAACATGTGGAGTATGCAAACAGGGCTTACAAGCTGCCAAGAAGGATAATAATCACAGTCTTATTATCATCATCATCTTCATCATCATCGTCATCATTTTACTATCACTGTGTTAAGTAGGAGCTTTACTCACATTGTTTCATTTAATGTATATAAATGTGTTTTGGCAGAGGATAGGATATCAGACCTTTTGGGTCCTTTCCAGCTCTGAGAGTCTATTGTTACATAAAACAAAGATCACTTCTGTTGATTTGGTTGGTTCATTGCATTGTAGTTTTTATTTGTGGACTTATGTCATGGTCTTTACTAATGGGTAACCTCTTGGAGAGTAGGGACAGTGTCTAATCTCATTTTTTTTTTTGAGACAGAGTCTCACTCTGTTGCCCAGGCTAGAGTGAGTGCAGTGGCGTCAGCCTAGCTCACAGCAACCTCAAACTCTTGGGCTCAAGCAATCCTCCTGCCTCAGGCTCCCGAGTAGCTGGAACTACAGGCATGCGCCACCATGCCCGGCTAATTTTTTCTATATATGTTAGTTGGCCAATTAATTTCTTTCTATTTATAGTAGAGACGGGGTCTCGCTCTTGCTCAGGCTGGTTTCGAACTCGTGACCTTGAGCAATCCACCCACTGTGGCCCAGTGGGTGCTAGGATTACAGGCGTGAGCCACCACACCCGGCCTCTTTTTTAATTTTTTTTAATGATTCCCTCTCCTATTCCACACTGAGCACAGGCCTGGGCATACAGCAAGCAGGTGTTTAATAAATGTATATTGAGGCTGGGTGTGGTGGCCCATGACTATAATCTTAACACTCTGGGAGGTTGAGGCAGGAGGATTGCTTAAGGTCAGGAGTTCAGCCTGAGCAAGACAGAGACTCCATCTCTACTAAAAACAGAAAGAATTAGCCAAGCGTGATGGTGTGTGCCTGTAGTCCCAACTACTCAGGAGGCTGAGGCAGGAGGATTGCTTAAGCCCAGGAGTTTGAGGTTGCTTTGAGCTAGGCTGACACCATGGCACTCTAGCCTGGGTGACAGAGTGAGATTCTGTCTCAAAAAAAAAAAAATGCATATTGAACAAACATGTCAGTAAACCAATGTCTAAAAGCTGTCTGTCTACCTCTGGCCATCTGCTTTCCAGACTGTGACTGGCAGAGCCGTTAGGGTGACCTCTGCAGTCATTGTTCCTCTCCCACCACAGCTGAACTGAGTCTAGGTAGGCACTTCTGGAGCCTCCCATGACATCACACACTTAGCCTTGAGCTAGTCTGTGGGTAAGCCAAGAGCCAGCCCAGGTTCTGCCTGTGCAGGAGGGTCGCAAGACTCACTCTGGACAAACCTCATGAGAAACCATTCATGTTGGGGAGGGAGCTTCTTTCTAGAAGATCAGAGCAGGGAAGGGCCCTGTGGTCAGAGAAGTCTGCCTGGCAGAGATGAGATAGAGCTAGCCCTTGAAGGATAGCATGGATTGAGTGGTCAAAGGGAAGAAATGGCGTATTCTAGGTTAGAGTAAGTGGGCAGCAAGAGCAAAGGGACAGAGGCAGGAATGCCCACAGTAGTTTGGTTGATAGGCAGGCTGGCCTGGCTAGAACACCAGAGAAAGATATTTCTGCCTGAGTGTCCAGGCCCAGAGACACGCAACAGAAAATGGCGTTCAGAAATCAGGGTCCACATTCTAGAGCCTGGAAACCAGAGTCTAGAACTCAGAAACCAAGACCAAAGTCCAGGACCCAGTCTTGTCCAAAGCTATCCCCTCAGCTGGTATAAGAGGCCACTTTGGGGACTCCAAACTCAAGGTGCATGGCCTCATTGGGAAACAAGGTGGACCCTCCTAATTGGCTTGGCCCAGAAAATCTAAGGCCTGGCGCAAGCCCAGGACCAGCCTGGGTCTGCCTGAGGCCTGCCCCCCAGGACTGGCATGAGCAGCTGTCTTCAGCCCCCCAATTCAGAGCCTGAAGCCTGCTGTTATCTGCAGGCACTCTGGGCTGGGGGAGTCACTCACCAATATGTACTACCTCACTACCCCCATCCTCCCTTCTACTCGCTGATACAGGTGGGATCTGAGATTATAGGCTGGACCCAGCTGGGCCAGGCCGCTGGAGGGTGGAGCAGTAGTGCCGCAGCGGTGCCAAACGAGCCAGCGTGTAGGCGTTGCTGTGCCGGCCTGTCACGGGGCGCAAGCCTGCCAAGGAGCCGGAGCGCTGTGCCGCGTGGAGGGTGTCAGGGGTGGTATTGTCAGCGCACAAATGCTCAACTTTATGTACTTTTAACTAGAGGTGTAACAGATGGCCCCGTTTCTGTCCAAGCCAGGGAGACTGGTGCCCATTCCGGCTGCAGCCAATCAATCCCGCCACTCTGGGGGGAGCTACAAGCTGGGCTGGGAGGCCTGGAGCCAGCAATCGCGCAAGGCTGTCTGCTCAGGCTGGCCCAGAGCTGCCTCCGCCAGCCGCTCAACCAGGGGCCCAGGGAGGTAGGAGGGCAGGCAAGTGGCAGCCATGCCTGGGGCCTGGTCAGAGGCCTGCGTGGGAGGGAAAGCCTGGACCCGCCCATCAGACCCCAAATGGCAATAAAGACAATCAAGTCCCCACCCCAGCCCATTTTGTCATTTTTCTCCTGTGGTCCCTGCTCAGTACCTAACCCTCAAATCTCTAGCCTGCAGAAGCTCCACCTCCATAACCCTGTAGTGTCTTGCACTGTGGCCACCAGAAATTGCTCAGGACTGGGGGTAGGTAGTGGTGCCACTGGGAGAAATAGTCATAGGACTGTGAAAGGCTTCAAGAAATGCCCCAGACAGCCAGAGAACAAGAGAAAACAGCAGGACTCAGAGGTCCCAGAGCTGGGAGAAACTGTGAATTAATCTATTCTTACATTCATGTAGTCAGTCAGCAAACACTTAGTGAAAGCCTATTTGAGCTAAGTCTTAAGGCTCATAAAATCTCCAAAAGGACTGTGGAAGCACAGAACAAGGTAATTTAACTGATTTAACTGGATCCAGGGAAGACTTCAGCAGGGGGCTGGCTCTGAGCTGGATTTTAAGATAGGTAGGAGTTTTCGTTGGAGGTGAAGGCAGAGAAGGGCATGTAAGGGGGACAGACAGCATGCACAGAGACATGAGAGACACAGTAAGAAAGGACATGGTGAAGGCAAAGCACCACCACCTACCCCCAGTCTGAAAAGACACGAGTGGGACTGGGGCTTGGATGTGGGAGGAGTGGGGAGGATGAGGCTGGGCAGGGGAGGGCTTGACAAGCTGACCCAGCAGGCCTCTTCCCTCGGTTGCCCCTTCTGTCACCTTCTGCCTCTTACCCTGGGGCCAGAGAGAGAGAGGAAAGGCAGAGGCAAGGCCTAGGCAAGGCCAGAACTCTGGGAGGTGACCCTACAGCATCAGTCCTCCCGAGCGATCCTAGTCCTGGCCTTCCTTCTTTCCTGCATTGAGGGACAGGGCCATGTATCAATGGGCTGACTCTCCCCTATCCATGTACCCCATGGACGTTTTTTTTTGAGACAGAGTCTCACTGTGTTGCCCAGGCTAGAGTGAGTGCCATGGCATCAACCTAGCTCTCAGCAACCTCAAACTCCTGGGCTCAAGCAATTCTTCTGCCTCAGCCTCCCAAGTAGCTGGGACTACAGGCATGTGCCACCATGCCCGGCTAATTTTTTCTATGTATATTAGTTGGCCAATTAATTTCTTTCTATGTATAGTAGAGACGGGGTCTCGCTCTTGCTCAGGCTGGTTTCGAGCTCCTGACCTTGAGCAATCCGCCTGCCTCGGCCTCCCAGAGTACTAGGATTACAGGCGTGAGCCACTGCGCCCGGACTCCCCATGGACTTTTTTTTTTTTTTGAGACAGAGTCTTACTCTGTTGCCCTGGCTAGAGTGAGTGCCATGGCGTCAGCCTAGCTCACAGCAACCTCAAACTCCTGGGCTCAAGCAATCCTCCTGCCTCAGCCTCCAGAGTAGCTGGGACTACAGGCATGTGCCATCATGCCCGGCTAATTTTTTCTGTATGTATTACTTGGCCAATTAATTTCTTCCTATTTATAGTAGAGACGGGGTCTCGCTCTTGCTCAGGCTGGTTTCGAACTCCTGACCTTGAGCAATCCGCCCGCCTCGGCCTCCCAGAGTGCTAGAATTACAGGCGTGAGCCACCGCGCCCGGCCCCCATGGACTTTTTTTTTTTTTTTTTTTTTGAGACAGAGTCTCGCTTTGTTGTCCAGGCTAGAGTGAGTGCCGTGGCGTCATCCTAGCTCACAGCAACCTCAAACTCCTGGGCTCGAGCGATCCTTCTGCCTCAGCCTCCAGAGTAGCTGGGACTACAGGCATGCGCCACCATGCCCGGCTAATTTTTATATATATATATATCAGTTGGCCAATTAATTTCTTTCTATGTATAGTAGAGACGGGGTCTCGCTCTTGCTCAGGCTGGTTTCAAACTCCTGACCTTGAGCAATCCGCCCGCCTAGGCCTCCCAGAGAGCTAGGATTACAGGCGTGAGCCACTGCGCCCGGCCCCCATGGACTTTTGAATCTACTAAAAATAGCCTTTCTGTAGGTTCCCAAGAAAGGATTTGGAATCTTATTCATTCATTCATTCATTCATTCAGCAAGCACTGAGCATCAGCTGTGTCCAAGGCCTGGGCAGGATACTCGGGTAGACAGACCACTGGTCTGGACTTTGAGGAGCTTGCATCCAGACACAAGAGGAAGACAGGGGTCCTTCCCTTTGCAAGATCCCTTGAGTAATCACAAGAAAAACGAAGGCCTTTTGTATTGAAGCACAGGGTTTGTCATTGGAACTGAGCCTAGAAAGCACAAAGGGAGTGAAGCAGCTCTGGGGACCAACTTCTCTTTCATGGTAAGGTGGAAGGGCACCCCACAAAGTCTCTCTTTTCTGTCTCTTCTTCTTCTTCTTCTTCTTCTTCTTCTTCTTCTTCTTCTTCTTCTTCTTCTTCTTCTTCTTCTTCTTCTTCTTCTTCTTCTTCTTCTTCTTCTTCTTCTTCTTTTTCTTCTTCTTCTTCTTTTTTTGGCAGAGTCTCACTCTGTTGCCCATGGTAGAGTGCAGTGGTGTTATCGTAGCTCACAGCAACCTCAAAGTCCTGGGCTTAAGCGATCCTCCTGCCTCAGCCTCCCGAATATCTGGGACTACAGGTGTGTGCCACTATGCCCAGCTAATTTTTTCTGTTTTTGGTAGAGACAGAATCTTGCTCTTGCTCAGGCTGGTCTTGAACTCCTGACCTAAAGCAATCCTCCCTCCTTGGCCTCCCAGAGTGTTAGAATTACAGGCGAAGCCACTATGCCCAGCCTCTTTATTATTACTAATAAAATTAATAATTATTATTATAGGAAGAGGAATTAATGTTAACAAGTTCTGAGCCAGACCCATTGGTTTCCATGCTTATCTTGGTTAATCCTCTTAAGAACACTGTGAAGTCAGCTAATATCATCATCCCCACTTTACATATGAGAACAATGAGGCTCACGGAGCTTAGGTAACCTGCCCCAGGTTCAAGCCAGTAAGTGGTGGAGTAAGGATTCTCACTCAGGTCAGCCTCCCAAGCCCCAGCTCATAACTGCTTCTGACCCCCGTGCAGCATGAGAGCTTCCTGGGTTTCCTCATAATTTCTCATAACCGTGACTTGCATTTGACCAGCCGGCCTCTCTGAGTTGCTCTCTACATCACCTCCACTAACTGCGCTAGTCTCTCAGTATTTCATAGTTCAAATTCCCAGGAGAGGAAATTGGATTGGCCCAGCTCATCTTTTAATGCCAGGCCACATTGTAAGCAGCTGCCCAGCCAAAGAGCTGGCTGGGAGTGGAGCCGTGTGCACAGTCACTGATCAGCATCTTTGAGAGAGCAAAGCGCAGAGATGCTGTTATAGTAAGGAGGAAATGCAAAGTGCTACAAGAAATGCAAAGTGCAAAAAGAAGATGAGGGGAGGCTTTATGGAGAATAGTTTGTGGTTTGGGTCTTGAAATAAAGAAAGGTTTGGGGAGCAGAGTTAGAAACAAGGAATTCCTGAAGGAAGAATCAGAGTGAACATAGGCACAGGAGTAGGAGAGTATGAGCCATGTTCAGGGACCAATACAGAGTTCTGTGTTTTAGGAGAGTGGGGCGCATGGAAGGAGCAGCAGAGAGGCTAGAAGGTAAGACTTAGCTGCCAGCACAAGGATTCTGAACTTAATTCAGTGGGAGTCATGGAAGGTGTTTGAACAGAAGAAGGATGTGATTAGAGATGTAATTTAGGTAGGGTAACCATGTGACCAGGGCAGTTCCATTTTATGTCTGTTGTCCCTGTGCCATTATTTTTTATTTTAAGTCATTATTTTACAGAGCCTCCTTTCACTCTGAAAAGCCACCTGGTTTGAATGCTAAAGTATATGGCCACCCCAGCTTTCGGGTGGGCTGTTGCTATGGTAGGATTAGCTTGAATGGAGCAAGATGAGAGGCAGGATGGTCAAGGATGAGGATATTGCCATAGTCCAGGCAAAGAAGGCCAGGACTAGCAGGGAGCAGAGAGGATAGAACACAAAGGGGTGTGGGCAAGAGATGGGGGCCTGGTGGTTGAATGGGTTTGGGAGATGAGGAAGGAGGAAGGTGGAGTCCAAATGACTCCTAAGTGTTAAGACTGATTGTTTGAAAGAATGGTGGGAGTCTGAAGGCAAGGCTTGGGGATAGAGATAGTGACTGTGGTTACCATGAGTTTGAGAAGCTCCTGGGACATCCACTCTGAGATGCTCAGCAGGAAGTTGGACACTCCAGACCAGAACTCAGAACCTGTCAGAGAGATTCTTCCAAGCAGATGGCCACTTGAAGCCAAGGAAATGGAGCACTTTCCAGAGAGAGGGCAAAGTAATATGGGTTGTAAGTGGGATCCTGGGAGGTCCCTATATTGAGGAAGAAGGAGGAAAGAAAGAAGTCAGAGGAAACCAAAAAGGGAGGTTAGGAGGAAAACAATAGCTGTGAGTGGCCTGGAGATCATAGGAGGGAATTGGTATCACATTCTGCAGAGCCATCAGTGAGGACAGAGTAAATGGCCAGTGGGTGTGCTTGTTTGGAGGTCACAGGTGCCTGTAAGAGACTACAGCAGGGACATTGAGTGAAGAGTGACTGGCAAAGAACTAGAGGTGATGAGAGTGATTACTCATTCAAGAAGTTTGTTCAGGAGAGAGGAGGGAGGGAGAGCCAAAAGGGACAAGATATAGAAGATGCTCCATGGAGAAGGTTCTGGGAAGACACAGGAGATGTTGGGTCTTTGATAAGAAGGAACTCTTCTCAGAGACAGGGGTGGAGAAAGAGGGTAGGCAGCGATCCAGGGAAATCCTGAGGTGGACCAGTGGGTTTGGGGATAGGTACATAGGGGAGCATTATGTGAAGAATGGGCTCCATATTCCTGGTCAAGCTAGAGGGACAGTCCTAAGAGAAGTCCAGCGAGTTGAAGGCTTGCAGAGAAAGTCTGTGTGGTTGTGGAATTGTAATGGGGAGTCACTTGTAGGCGAACAGAAAGTTTCTTCACATGCTGATGAGGACAGTTGAGGCAGCAGGAATGGGGCAAGTTTATTTTTACCCACTCTAATGTGCCCAGGAGCAGGAGCCAGAAAAGTGAATGGCAGTGTCGCTTAGGGCTGGGGATGGGTAGGCAGGATGGCAGGAAGCACAGAGGTAAAGAGGTTGATATGGAGCTGGAGTAGAAAGGAAGAAAATAAAGCCAGAGTGGGGGTGATAGGCCAGGAGAAAGCAGGGGATTCAGGGGACGAGAGAACCATTTGGCAAGAACTGAGAATGAGGGAATGAGCAAAGGGAGAGGATAGGAGCTTGGGCTCCAAGAAGAGAATTTCAGATCCTGAAATTCTGGAGTTTCTTGGGGGTGAGGGGTGGTCATGCCAATTATTGGCTGGACAGGAAGTGAAAGATCTCACCCAGAACGGCTGGGCTCAAGACCTTCCGGTACTCAGCAACCCATGTCTCAGACTGAGGAGGATGGTGGGGGTGGCAGGGACTGAAGCTGCTCTTGGTGACTCTCAGGTTTGAATTACTTTAAATTACACAAGTAGTGTATGTTCCTTTATCTTAAAAATTCAAATAATCAAGATAAAGTAAAATGGTTTATTATCTCACCCCAGAAATTACCAATGTTGAATACTATCCCACATTTTGATGTATATATACTTTAAAAATTTTTTTTTTATTTTTAGCATATAAACAATGTATTGCTCACAGTCCTGTAGGCTGGGAAGTCCAAGATCAAGGTGCTGGCATATTTGGTGTCTGATGAGGACCCTCTTTCTCATAGATGCACCTTCTAGCTATGTCCCCACATAGAGGAAGGGCTGGATATACCTTTTACAAAACCAAAATAGGGGATCATATTATATCTACCTAAGTGTTTTTAAAGGAAGCTTTTAGTTTGGGAATGATTTTAGATATACAGAAGACTTGCAGCGATAATACAAAGCATTTCCTTTTGCACAGTTTCCTCTGATGTTAACATCTTACATTACCATGGCACATTTGTCAGAGCTAAAAAACCAGCACTGGTATGTTCTTATTAACCAAACTCCATACTTTATTTGGCTTTCAAGAGCGTTCCCACTAATATCCTTTTCTTATTCCAGGATCCAATCCAGGATACCACATTGCATTTAGTGTACATACTGTTTCACAACCTGCTTGTCCTACTCAACGGTATGTTGTGAATGCTTTTCAATGACGCTAAACATTCTTCCACACCATCGTTTTAATGGCTACATGGTACTCTGTTGATGGTTGTACCATTGCCAACCCCTACTGTGGGATGTTTAGGTTGTTTTCAATTTTTCACTCTTATGAACAAGGCTGGGATGAGCCCCTTGAAGCTAAATCGTCTGGACTATCCCTGTGTATTTCCTTACAATAAATTCCCAAACATGGCATTGCTGGGGCAAGGGAGAAACACCTTGTGGAGGCTGTAGATGCATCTTACCCGGCTTCCCTCCTGAGAGGTTGTCCTAATTTACCCTTATACCAGCATCACTGACGCTTTTTTTTTTTTTAAGTTTATGATGGGGAGGGTATGGATGCAGACAGACCCTTAAAGGGACTGTCTCTCAATGCCAGGCTTCTCAATGCCATATTCTACCTCTCTGCTCTCAACTCTTCTCTAGGTCGCAGGGTCTGTGTTGGCCCTGAACAAGTTAGCAGGGGCAGGGGATGGGTGTGGCCAGGCTATGGCCCCTGGGCTCTGGGGATACCTCTTGAGTTGGGAGCTAGGGAAGGGGCTGGGTAGCTGTGGGGACTTTGTTCTTTTTCCAGGAGCTGAGCCGGTGGGAGGGAAGGGATGGGGAGAGGCTGTAAGGTGAGAGGGAGCCCTCCACTCCCCCCATGAAAGCTGAGAGGCAGGAGGGCAGCCCCCCGAGCCAGCCGGGGGACAGCAGACAGATTGGGAGAAACGTAACCTCCCCGAGATGCATGCTCCAGTTCAAGCAGCAGGCATTAAGGATGAAATATCTCCTGAGCAACAATTCATCTCTAACTGGGAGGAGAGGGACTGGCTGACATTTAGCTGTGATCAGGGGCTGCACACGCCTGTCTCCAGAAGCCTAACAGGAGCGTGACCGCCTGTGTGTACGGGAGACTCGAGAGTGTGTGTGTGTGTGTGTGCGTGTGTGTAACAGGATGTGAGGGACCCTTTGCAGCTGTAATAAAGCAGTGGGTACATGGGTGACATGGTGTGTGAGGAACTGTGTGATGGGATATGAAAGCTTATGTTGACTGTGGTAAGGCTGTGTGCACATGTGACATACATGTGTGAGGATCTTGTGTGACTGTAAGGATCTCTAAGTGCATGTGAAAGTCGTGTCTGTAATGGGGTGTTGGTGCCTGTGTGTGTACTGAGTAGTGTGGGTGATTGTGCAAGTGTGTGACTGAGTGTTGTGCAATACTATATGTGTGACAGTGAGATCAACCCTGAAGTTGGGCTTGAGCCCTCATGAGATTGGGGATGACAGTAGATGTGAAGCTGACCCCCAGACAGAGCTAGATCTCAGGCCACTGCCAGGCCAGGAGGTGCCAGTGTGAGAATTAGGGCAAGGTGCCCCTTCTGCCACAAAGACACTGCCCTCACCGTGCTCTTGTGCAGCGCACAGTCTGCATGACTCTATGTGAAGACGCTGTGTGGACATCTGCTCTCT
This sequence comes from Microcebus murinus, assembly GCF_040939455.1. NCBI lineage: Eukaryota > Metazoa > Chordata > Mammalia > Primates > Cheirogaleidae > Microcebus > Microcebus murinus. The sequence continues at coordinate 25,205,899 of NC_134117.1, read as the reverse complement.
TTTCTCATAATCTGGTGGAATTTTCTCCACCGTGGCATTTACTATGATTTTAGTATCATTAACAATTTTGCATAACTATTTGTTTACTATCTCTCTTCCCTGCGAGGCTGTAAGCTCCATGGAGGCTGGGACCCAGCAAAACTGGGTCTGTTTTGCTCATGGTTGTCACACCAGCTCCTAGTGCAGTGCCTGGGGCAGAGTTGCTGCTCCATAAATGTGTGTTGGGTGACTGAATGAATGAATAAGAGAGGGAGCACGTGTTCATGTGTAAGTGCACATGCACTGGGCATCTGTATGCATCTGCTGGGTGCGTGTGCCTGCGATGAGTGTCACTGTCATTCCCAGAAGACTTTTCTCTCCTATTTCCTAAGACCTCACCCCGGATAGGCCAAACACAGAGTGACCTGGATGTAGGAGACCATTTGAAGAGAGGCAGCCGGCTCCACTTCTGCATTGTGTTTGGGGAGGGGTGGCAGGAGTGATGGGATTGCATTGCTGGGAGGGACAGCAAGGGGTCAAGTCATCATTGACCTTCTGCCTCATTTTCCAGGCCTGTTTGAGGCCTTAAGAAGATTTCTGTGAATTGGGCCTATCTTAGTCTGTTCCTGCTGCTTTAATAAAATATCTTAGACTGGGTAATTAATAAACAACAGAAATTTATTTCTTACAGTTTTAGAGGCTGAGAAGTCCAAGATCCAGGCCCCAGCAGATCTTGTTCTCTGCTTCAAAGGTGGTGCCTTCTTCTTGTGTCTTCACATGGCAGAAGGGGCTGGGGAACTCCCTTCAACCCCCTTTATAAGGGTACTGATCCCACTCATGACTTTGTCACTTCCCCAAAGACCCCACCTCTTAATACCACCACCGTCGGGATTAGGGTTCCACACGAATTATGGAGGGGCACACTCAGATCACAGCAGGTTCACAGGCACCTGGGACTGGAGAGGCCCTGGCAGAGCTGGACTCAACAGAGACCCCTGTCCATGCAGTTCTGTCCCCAGTCCCAGGGCCAGTCCTTAACACACTGTTTGCCCCACCCTAGGGCCAGGCCACCAATCCTGCTTGTGTCCCCATGTGACTTACTCAGGTAGTAGTAGGATTGCTTTGTCACCAGCGCCACACTAGGCCTAGCCCTACCCCCAGACATGGCCTTGACCCTGAGAAGGAGAGCCCTGGGGCCCTGTATTTCTGAGGGAGCTATGCATGGAGGGAAGTATGCACTGGGAATATTGAGATGAAAGGGGCTGAGGTGGGGGGAGATTGGGCAGAGAAGTTTACAGAAGAGCAGAGAGAAAGTGAACTAAGAAGTTATGAAGGGGACAGAAAAGTGAGAGTGCTGGTGGCTGAACAGGTTGGGGCAGAGCAGGAGGTAATCTGCCCTGGACAGAGGGCTGACCATGTCCTGGGGCGGGGCATGGGAGGAGCCTGGAGTTTGCCAGAGCCCCAGATGGCCACCAGCAAAGGTAGCCCAGCCACTCTACTGAAGGCTGGAACTGTCCCTAAGGCCCACTAATGCTGTTGCTCTAGGGACAGAGGTGAGAGCCTGCTCAGCTGGGGAAATGCACTCAGAGAGTCACTTGTGGCAGCAATGCTGTATCTCAGAGTAGCCAGAGGGACTCAGGGTGGTCCAACATAAGAAACCCAAGCTGGTGGTTGTCCTTGTGTGACCCTAGCCTCAGTTTCCCCCTCTAACTGAGGGAGGAGAACTAATGCTCTGCCAGTCCTCCAGCTCAGACTGTGCTAACAGGATTCTGATTATCATGGCAAAATCCAAGAGCTGCACTCACTCAGAGGCTGCTACTGGCCTCCACCTGCCCAGCAAAGCTCAGACACGGTGTCCTAGGGGTGCCCGTCAGGTCCTGGAGGCCCCTTCCCCTTGCCCACAGGGACTGTAACCCTTTCTGCCCCTACCCCCATCCATTCAGAATCTGAAAAAGCAGACAGCTTGCTGTTTGCTCTGGAATCTGACCTCATGAGCAGGCAGTCCCCTGCCTCTGGCCTCTGCCCTCTCTCCTAGGGCCTTACTGCTTCTTCCGTGGGGGTCCCAGCCTGTGCAGAGACTGGCCCAGCAGAGCAAAGAACCAGAGCTACTTGCTGTGCTCCTGGCTGTGGGAAACCACACCTTTCTTCCCCCAGGAGGCGAATCAGGACAGGCCCCCAGGATCCGAGGATGGAGGGGCCAGGCCTGCTCTCCTCTGCCACCATCCTCCTCCAATTTTCAAAGTTGTTTGGCTCCATACATGACTGGAACCAATTGCAGGTAATGTCCCTGTCAGGGCAGAGCTGAGCAGAGCTCATCCATTACCTGCTGGAATCTCACCCTCTTCCGGTGCAGGGGTGCTGGCTCAGGCATTCGGTTGACCCCTGAAGAGCTAGAAGGGCCAAGGGTATCTTTTCCTTCCTCTTGTCTCGGTGATGACTTGATCAGACTGCAGCCTCCTTAAGAATAAGAAGTGAGTCTTGGCAGGGCACGGTGGCTCATGCCTGTAATCCTAGCACTCTGGCGGGCGGATTGCTCGAGGTTAGGAGTTCAAAACCAGCCTGAGCAAGAACGAGACCCCGTCTCTACTAAAAAAGAAAGAAATTAATTGGCCAACTAATATATATAGAAAAAATTAGCTGGGCATGGTGGCACATGCCTGTAGTCCCAGCTACTTGGGAGGCTGAGGCAGAAGGATTGCTTGAGCCCAGGAGTGTGAGGTTGCTGTGAGCTAGGCTGACACCAGGGCACTCACTCTAGCCTGGGCAACAAAGCAAGACTCTGTCTCAAAAAAAAAAAAAAAAAAAAAAAAAAAGAAGTGAGTCTTATTCATCTCTGTGTTACCAAGGTCCAGCTCAGTGCTCAGCACATGGTAGTCACTAAATAAAAATGGAACAAGTGGACAAATGAGAGGTGGGGAGGAAGAACTGTGTCCCTTTTCTCTGATGATGGAAGTGGGGAGGGGTTGTGTTTATTAACTGATATGTCTATGGCCATGATGTCCTCTGGTGGTGGCAAGGGGGAGCTGCTTATTTTCCTCCCACCTGGCCACCTCCCTGAGTCACTTCATAATCCATTTGCCCCAGCATTTGGAGGGGCAGTTGTCACTATTGAGGATTTGGGCTCAATGTGTAGATGCCCCAAAGTGTAGGCGGCTATGTGTACATGTCATGGAGCCACCAACCCTCCCCTCAGTGTAGACAGGCTCTGTCTTAGGCACAGCTTTGTGCCAGGCATTGGGAAGGGGTCTAGTCTCAAAGCAGATAAAACAGAACCCAGTTCCCTTCTTCTTGTCAATACTCATCCCCCAGCACTCTGATAAGTTTTATTCAGATGTGCAAATTAGAGATATATTCCTTTTGGGTTATATGATCAGATCAAGAGATGCACTTTGGTTGGGTGGCTGAAGCAGGAGGTTTGCTTGAGGCCAGGAATTCAAGACCAGCCTGAGCACCATAGCAAGACCCCATCTCTACCAAAAAAAAAATACAAAAATTAGCCACACGTGGTGGTGCACACCTGTAGTCACAGCAACTTGGGAGGTTGAGGCAGGGGCATCACTTGAGTCCAGGACTTTGAGGTTACAGTGAGCTATAATGACTCCACTGCTCTCTAGCCCAGGTGACAGAATGAGACCCTATCTTGAGAAAAAAAAGCAATGCACTTTGGGGTCTGAATTCAATGCAGATGCACACCTGGGTCTGTCTCTCCCCATGCAGGGACCTGAACCATGTGTCACTAAGGGGGTTGACTGCTTGCAGAAAACCTAGGTGTCTGTGCATCCCTGGGAGGGCAAGAGAGTGACTGGGGTGACTTTGGCCAAAGTGTAGGGATGGGGGAGGTTACAGCTCCTGCTGCCTCTGACACAGTAGTGCCATTAGCAACACTGGAGGAGCTCCCTCTTCCCAAATGCTTCAGACCCAAGATCTTGCTGTCCATGGAAAAGTCATGGGGTGCACAGGGTCTCTCTTGACAGCAAGCCTTCCACAAAAGAGCACAGTGTCCCTGTTCTTTCTGGAGACAAATAGGGAAATATATGAGCCAGAACAACACCATTGTGAACTCCACCAGACAAGCCAGCAGAAGAGCAAAGAGCTTGTCCCCTGACCCTAAGCTTTTCTCCTTACTCTAATTCTTTCTTTCTTTCTTTCTTTCTTTCTTTCTTTCTTTCTTTCTTTCTTTCTTTCTTTCTTTCTTTCTTTCTTTCTTTCTTTCTTTCTTTCTATCTTTCTTTCTTTCTTTCCTTCCTCCCTCCCTCCCTCCCTCCCTCCCTCCCTCCCTCCCTCCCTCCTTCCCTCTCTTCTTCCCTCCTTCTCTCTCTCTTTCTTTCTTTCTTTCTTTCTTTCTTTTTTTTTTTTTTTTTGGCTGTCCTTTGTAGGCCATCTTTCTTTCTTTCTTTTCTTTCTTTCCTCCATCCCTCCCTCCCTCCCTCCCTCCTTCCCTCCCTTCCTCCCTCCTTCTCTCTCTCTCTCTCTCTCTCTCTCTCTCTCTCTCTCTTTCTTTCTTTCTTCCCTCCCTTCCTCCCTCCTTCTCTCTCTCTCTTTCTTTCTTTCTTTCTTTCTTTCTTTCTTTCTTTCTTTCTTTCTTTCTTTCTTTCTTTCTTTCTTTCTTTCTTTCTTTCTTTCTTTCTCTCATTCTGTTACCTGGGCTAGAGTGCCATGATGTCAGCCTAGTTCACAGCAGCCTCAAACTCCTGAACTCAAGCAATCCTTCTGCCTCAGCCTCTTGAGTAGCTGGGATTACAGGCATGCACCACCATGCCAAGCTAATTTTTTCTATATAGTTTTAGTTGGCCAATTAATTTCTTTCTATATTTAGTAGAGACGGGGTCTCACTCTTGCTCAGGCTGGTCTTGAACTCCTGACCTTGAGTGATCCTCCCACCTTGACCTCCCAGAGTGCTAGGATTATAGGCGTGAGCCACCCAGCCCGGCCATCGAAGACTTCTAGATGAGAAAAGGAGAGCTGGAGGTGTCCTTAGAATACTGAGGAGGTAGAGATATTGGAGGTCCTAATACTTACTATTATGGTGATGGTAGAAGTGGTTGTTGTAGTGAGATTGATAATTATAGTGATTGTAATGATTATGGTAATAGCAAGAATGAGGTGATGACTGGTCATGATGTTGCCATGGTTAATGATTGTTGCCATGGTGATAAAGGGAGTAAGTGATGCTAGCTATTGTCATGGTGAAGGACCTGGTGATACTGAAGCTCAGAGTAACAGAAACAAATACTTAGAGGGGGTGATAGTAGTATCAGTGGATTATGGTGACAATAATTCTAGTCACAGTGAAGAGGTGCTTGTGATGGTGGTAGAGATGTTGAATTGTTGTCCAAATTAGAGAGTTGCTGATAAGGATTATACTGGTAAGTGTGAACTCTTCATGTGATATTATTGTCCTTTCTTTAATCCGAATAAGTGTATAAGATAAACTGATCCTTTAAGTGTGATCAGGAAGAACATGTCTTGGCCCTGGGTCTCCCTGCCTAACACCTCTGTGATCAAACCTGTGCTGTCTTTCCTGGTCCACTCTGTTCTGATTAAAGGGAAAGTGGAGATTGGACCAATCTTGGTGGCTGCCTATAATCCTAGCGTTTTGGGGGGCCAAAGCAGGAAGATGGCTTGAGCCCAGGAGTTCAAGACAAGCATGGGCAACATAGCAAGACGTTGTCTCTATAAAAAATTTAAAAATTAGCCAGGTGTGGTGGCATGTGCCTGTAGTCCCAGGTACTTGGGACACTGAGGCAGGAGGGTCACTTGAGCCCAGGAGTTTGAGGTTGCAGTAAGGTATGAACACGCCACTGTACTCCAGCCTACACAACAGAGCAAGACCCTGTCTCCAAAATAATAATAATAATAATAATAATAATAATAATAATAATAATGTGGAGCTTGGAGGGTAACCTACACTCCAGCTTTTCCTTTTCTTTCTCTGTCTTCATTGGGTTCTACTTGTTTCCTAAAATAGTCCTTCTCTGGGGTCCAATATAGTAAACTAAGGCATAGAGGTTTTTCCTCATGGGCTGAAGCCAGAGCACTCTGGGTGTGCCAAGCATCTGGCTAGAAATGGGATGACTCTGCCAAAAGGCCCTCCTTGCAGCAGGAGGAGCAGTGGTTCCTGTAGCTATTATTCTTAACTGGGGCTGGTCCTCAATCCCTAATTGGTTTTCAGCCTCTGGCAATTCCCTTAATCTGTTCTGTCTAAGCTGTTGCTACTAGCCAAATGTGGCTATTGAGCATTTAAAGTGCAGCTAATCCAATTGAAATGTGAGTGTAAAATATGCATTGGATTTTGAAGATTTAGTATGAAAAAAATATGTCAACTCTTTATCTCTTTAATATAAAATTTTTTATATTATTCACATTTGAAGTAATGTTTTAAAAATATGGGGTTAAATAAAATATATTATTAAAATTAATTTCACCTGTTTCTTTTTCTTTTTAAAACATGTGTCTACAAAAATATTTTATTTTATTTTATTTTTTGAGATGGAGTCTCACTCTGTCACCTGGGCTGGAGTGTCATGGCGTCAGCCTAGCCCATAGCAACCTCAAACTCCTGGGCTCAAACGATTCTCGTGCCTCAGCCTCCCAAGTAGCTAAGATTACAGGAGCACACCAACACACCTGGCTAATTTTTCTAATTTTTAGTAAAGATGGGATCTCTCTCTTGCTCAGGCTAGTCTCAAACTCCTGAGGTCAAGCGATCCTCCCACCTCAACCTCCCAGAGTGCTGGGATTACAGACATGAGTCAACTTCCCTGGCCTACAGAAAGATTTTAAACAACAGATGTGGTTCACACTGTGCTGTATAGTGCTGCCTTAGCTTGTTTGCTTCTCCTTCATTCAGGGAAGCAATAGGAAAGAAATGAAGCCAATTCCAAAATAACAGTGGGTTAAGTACCAAATAAGTTTGTTTCTCTTTCCCATAAAGTCTAAGCAGGCACTCACTCTAGCCTGGGCAACAAAGTGAGACTCTGTCTCAAAAAAAAAAAAAGAAAAAAAAGTCTAAGCAGAAGTGCCTCAGGGCAGATGTGGCAGCTCCACATCTATGGGGCCCCAAGGCTCCTTTGATTTGGTTCCACCATTCTCAACACATGACTTCCATCTTGAGGTCTAAGATGGCTGCTCTAGTTCTCATCTTCATTTACACCCAGTGAAAAGGTGACAAACGGATGTGGAGGGTCAATTCCTTCACAAGGGCAGAGCCCAGAAAATATGCATTACTCTGCTTGCGTCTCATTGGCCAGAATCTAGCTAGCTTGCCACACCTAGCTGCAAGGGAGTCTGGGAAATGTAGTCCTAAACTGGGTGGGTATGTTCCAGCTAACAATTGGGGATTTCATTATTAAAAGAAGAAAGGTACTCACTGGAATAGAACAGTAAAGAAAAAGAAAAGGAAAAGACAAAAGGGCCTGGAGTGGTGGCTCACGCCTATAATCTTAGCACTCTGGGAGGCTGAGGCCAGCAGATTGCTCAAGCTCAAGAGTTCGAAACCAGTCTAAGCAAGAGTGAGACCCTGTCTGTACTAAAAAAAAAAAATAGAAAGAAATTAATTGGCCAACTAAAAATGTATAGAAAATATTAGCCGGGCATGGTGGTGCATGGCTGTAATCCCAGCTACTTGGGAGGCTGAGGCAGAAGGATTGCTTGAGCCCAGGAGTTTGAGGCTGATGCCACGGCACTCTAGCCAGGGCAACAGAGTGAGACTCTGTCTCAAAAAGAAAAAGAAAGAAAAAATAAAAACATTTCAAAAATAAATTTAAAAACAAACAAATAAGAAGAAGAAGAAAGGGATGGCCAGGCATGGTGGATCATGCCTATAATCCTAGCACTCTGGGAGGCCAAGGTGGGAGGAGCGCTCAAGGTTGAAGCCAGCCTTAGCAAAACCGAGACCACATCTCTTATAAAAATAAAACTAAATTAATTGGCCAAATAAAAATATATAGAAAAAATTAGCTGGGCATGGTGGCACGTGCCTATAGTCCCAGCTACTCAGGAGGCTGAGGCAGAAGGATTGCTTGAGCCTAGGAGTTTGAGGTTGCTGTCAGCTAGGCTGATGCCATAGCACTCTAGCCCTGGCAAGAGAGTGAGACTCTGTCTCAAAAAAAAAAAAAAAAAAGAAGAAGAAGAAGAAGAAAGGTAGAATGGTTGGGCGTGAGGGGTCCTGGGAGGTGGTGACAACCAGAAGTTTCTGCCATACCCAAGGCTCATTCCTCCTACAGGTCTGAGGAATGGCAGCAAGAAAGTGAAGCAGATAATAACGAGAAAAGCCTGCTCCTCTTAAAGAGTCAAGTCCTAGCATATTCTGATATTCCTTGGTCAGAAAGATTTCAAGAGACAGAAGAAAGAGGACCGTCTGATAAGAAAAAGAGGGAGAGTGAGTACCTGTGCATGGCTGGGAATAATTATTTGAGTTCTAAACTGTCTTGCTGGAACAGTGTCTATGATACCAATGTTTATACTCAAGGTCTTCATGGGTCATGCGACACAGGGACAATGAGTCTAAGCATTTGTTAAGTAGGTTCTGTCTATTAAATGCCTGTTTGCCTGCCTTCTTTCCTTCCACCTATGACCTTTTCCACCTCCATCAGGTGCCCAGGACTGGCACAAAGGTGGACCCAGGAAACGTGCAAGACCTGTATTTAAGGGAGTGGTGTGACTGGGCAGTAAGAAAACAACCAAGGACAATTGTCCAAATAACCAGAGTGAACAAAGGCTAGGACAGGTGCACTGGGCATAGACTTGACTTTCTCTGTGATCCAGATATTCTCAAAAAAAGATACTCAAGAAAGGTAAACATGAAGATAGGCTCCAGATCTATCATGTTCACCAACATATTCCTGCTGCCTGGCACACAGCACAGGTTTGGTGAACATTTGTTGAATGTATGAATGAACAGGCTTGGGCTTACTCTGGAGTCAGGTTCAGAGTTGAGCTGTGAGGAGAATCCGTTGGGAGATTATTTGGGTTTTGAAGTTGGGGACGCCACAGCACCCTCCCCACCCCTTTTCAGTAGCCAGGTCTCTGGACCTGCAATCCCATCCTTCTCTCTATTACCAATGAGCCGGTCTCGCAAGTTCAGGGCAGGCTGCCCATGGGGAACTGGACATGCTGGGCAGAGAGGTGGGGCAAGTGTGGCTCTTGCCTAGGAGGCCTGCCCTCCCTCAGCACCCACCCCTGGCAGTCTCCCTCTTGTTCTTGGGCTGAGACAAGGCTTCCCTGACTGCTGCTTCCTCCATCCTATGCAAGGAGCCAGATAAGGAGACCACAGTCAGACCTAGGAGAAGGCCTGGCCCAATAGAGGGGCCATACCCAGGACTTCCCCCCTCCTCCCATACATCTTGGTGTCAAATACATTTTATTTCCTCACGTCTGAGGACCCCAGGGGCTTCCCCTCCAGGATTACTTCCTCCTCCAGTTTGTTTTCCAGCTGGAGACTCTAGGAGCCCCACGGCAGGGGGCGGCTCCTCTGCAGTGGCCCAAAGGCTTCAAAGGGCCCCGAGTGGAATGCCAGCCAGGAGGCTGCCGCCTGGGAGGAGGGGTGAAGGCATTATTAGCCCAAGGTAGGGGGCTCTAGATGGGGGCCCCACTCATTTTCAAGCTGTCCTCCATTAGCTGAGGGGCTGTATCTGTGGGCAGAAGGTGACTTCAAAGGTCAGGAATGGGGGACTCCCTACCACCCCCTCCCTCCTGCCCCAGAGAGGGCCAGGAAATGCCCCCCCATGATGGATTAGGTGCCTAAGAGCCATGGCGAGCTCATGGACTGGGAGACCTTCTCTCTTTTCATGGGGCTCAGATTTCACGATTTTGGGAGGGAGGAGAGTGAAATAATTAGTAATTTGTGATTAAGTCTTTTCATGGATATTTTGTTTCTTTGTTCTGTGATGTCGCCCGGAGCCATTTAAAAAATGACTTAATGACAAAAAAAAAAATAATTGCTCTTTGTAACTAATGACTGTGTCAGAACTTGGAAATCACCAAAGCCTCCGAAAGTAGAAACCGAGACATGGACGGGGGTGGGGTGCCACTCTCAGAGGAATCAGATCAGCCCATCGTAAAGTGGCCTGGGATCCGTTTGCACCTGGACAGCCCCCTGCCCTGCTCTGGAGCCAGCCAACATTTGGTGCTTGCCCTCAGCCTTGGGGCTTCCGGCCTGGGGTCCCTTGGGCGCCTTTGCCCCTAGGGGTTCCAGAGGATCTGCCAGAATGCCTGAGGACAGCCTAGACTGTCCCAGCTTAGCCTTGCCTTGGAGTTGCTCCCTCCTTCATAAAGTCCTCCTAGAGGGAGACTTCTGCATGCCAGGGTGGGGGCAAAGGAGCAGTTATGCCCTCACTTCTCCACTCCAGCAGCTTCCTAGGGAGCCCCACAGTTGCCCTGGAATTCTGTGTTCTTCTGGGTCTTTTATTTAGTTAGTATTTAATTGGCAAATAAAAATGGAATGTATTCAAGGTGCACAATGTGACAATTTAATGTACTCGCCTGGATCTTCATTGCTCTTGCCTCCCCAACTAGACTAGGAGCTCCCTGGGGTGGAGAAGTCGCCTCTCCATGCTCCTACCTCTTCTCCTCTCCCAGGCGAGGCGTGTGTACTCCAGCCCGCAGCTCCACCTTTTGCTGGGGCCCCGCAGAGCTCTGGGCCACCCGAGGCAGGGATCTGGCAGGGTCTAAGCCCCAACAACTTGGGGCAGCCCACCAGCCCCTACCACCCCAGCCGCCTCCTGCAGCCTCCGGGGAATGGGCCTGCGATGGGGAATTGCTCACGCAGCAGATTCCGCTCCGCTCCCTTCCCCAGCCCTCGCTCGGATCTCTCCCAGGGGGAAACGCTGGGGGTGAGAAAACCGTTAACTTGTGCCTTCTATTTGGTTTTCCTCTGGTTATTGTTTAAAATGCAGAGATTATGAGGTCAAACTCTCCCAGCCAATATTTTTCTAATGAAAAATGTAGTAAGGCACGACTGAGTAATCTAATCTATAAGTTAAGCGTTCCACACAGCAGCGATTTTCACCGACAGAACTTCAATAAATCTTGTTTTGAGAAAAATGATATGAGGCTGATGTTCTATTTTTGTCAATTTGAATGGACTCCCCCGCTCCCCCAGTCCCCAGAACCACTGCATTGCACCCAGCCAATCTCCTCCTTCTCTCCCCCAGAGCCGGCTGGATGAAAGGGGGGACAAGAACGACAGGTGGGAGGCTAGAATCCTGATCCAGCTCGGCTCCGAGGCTCTGGGTCCGGAGGCATCTGCTTCAGCCCAGCTGGGCCCTGTGGCCCTCCTCCTGGTGAGGAGGTCAGTGAAGGGGCCAGGGGTCCAGAAGGCAAAGGCAGCCAGTAGTCTAGGAGAATGACGCGACTTCCCTAGCCACGGGGTCAGGGCTGCCCAGGCCAGCCTGTCTCCCCCAGCTCTCCCCTAGCAAAGAACAGCCAGGCCTCGCACCTCCCTCAACCCGCAATGAGCCCTTGATAGATCTGGCGAGAAAGGGTTCGCCTCAGACAGAATTATTGAAATCCATCCCCTTAGTCTGACTTGAACATGGTAGACGAGCCCGAAGTGACAAGCCCCACCCCCAAATAAGGGTGTGTGTGTGTGTGTGTGTGTGTGTGTGTGTGTGTGTGCGCGCGCGCCCATGTGCAGGACCTGTGTGTACCAATGTGTGCCCGTGTGTGCCGTGTGCAGGGCTCTGGGAAGGAAGCAGCGCTCTCCGGATGGACATACGGGCATAAGGCTGTCGTGGGGATAGCTGCCAAGACTGAGATCAAGAAAGAGATTTCGAGCCCAGGGGATATGTGGGAGGCCCGGAGAGAGAACATGGAGAGGCTGCTTCAAGAAACTGGAGAAGCTGTAAGGGCAGCCGGAAGGGATTATGGCACCTCATCAGAGAAATCAATTAGGAGAGGTTTCAAAATGAGAGCTCCTCCTCCCCTCCTCATTCCCCTCCCACTGAGGGAAATGTACTAAGACAAACAGAAATGCCTAGGAGAGAGCAAGCAGGGTTTTTCTGGGTGGAGACATGAGGCAGCATTAGGTTTGGAAGAGCCAGAGGCTGCTTGAGTCTGAAATCTGCAGGCATGGAAAACCAAGACCAAGGGAACTTGATCTCTCGGAGTCCAGGAGAGCCACATAGATTGAAAGGAGGGCTGGAGCTGGGGTTCCATAGATCAGAGGACCTCAGTTCTGACATTACCAACAGTCTGACTTCAGGCCTCAGTTTTTTTCATCTGTAAAATGAGGAAAATTAAGACAAGTCCTACTTACCTGATTGCAATGTTAGCAGATCAAATGAGAAGATGTATGTGAACATGCACTGTCTAAAATACTGCACAAATGAGCTATTGATGGAATTGTTACTGCATTGAGCTGGGGAAGGAGATGTGGAAACAATGCTCAAAGCCCCTCTATTTCTCTGGCTCGGGTTAAACTGAGTGACAAGTATGGGCACCTGTCACTGTCCTGCCTCTAGTCTGAGCTTAGAGATTTCCTCGTAGAGTAAGAAAGGAGTTTGCATGCTTTTATCTGCTGCCCAAGTGTGCCCCGGATCTACAACCTAGGAAAGATGCCAAGGGGTGCCCCTTCCTCCCTCCCTACCCCCCAGTCCCAGTGTCATTGCAGCGGCCATTCTGAGCCTCCCCAGGTGGGGAAGGGTGAAGTTTTTTAACCCCAAACATCAAACATTGGCTCTAAGTCCCCTTTTGTCTTCCAACCTCCAGCCACCATTCTTTCCCATTCAACAGCCCACTAACTCTTCCCAGGAAAGGCAGCCCAAGCCCAGGGCTGCCAGGGCAGAGGGAAAGTGGGAAGGTGGTGGGGAATGGTCAAGGCTGGTCAAAGTGGCCTGAAGCTGCCTAAGCAGCCACAGAAACCCTGGAATCCCACTTCCCAAGAAAACAGGAGGTGAGAGGAAACTAGATAATGACTTCTTTGGGAGGATGAACCTAAATTGGATTCCCCACCAATTTCTCTGTGCCTGGGGTGCGGGGCATGGGTGCAGCAGGATCCAGCCACAGCTAACGGGGTCTGCCTGCAGGATGAGTTTGAGAGTACTTGTGGCCTCCCCTAGTCTTCCTCCTGCCCCTAGAGAGGGCCCAAGGCCTTGGCAGTAGCTCCATAGATCATGTACTAGGAGACCTTGAAAACTGTGGGGTGGGGAGGGAGAAGGCAATTGTGGCTGGGGGAGAATGGAGCCTGTGGACCTATGGTAACTCACACCCAATAGAAATCAGATTTTCTTTTCTTTTTTAAATATAAAATAGAGTCATACTCTTCCTCAGGCTGGTCTCAAATTCCTGACCTCAAGTGATCCACCTGCCTCAGCCTCCCAGAGTGCTAGGATTACAGGCATGAGCCACCACATCCGGCCAAATCAGATGTTCAAAGAACTTTTAATTACACAGGAACATTTTCAGGAGATAATAAGAAAAAAATAAGATGCAAAGCACTAGATATAGAATAATCCCACTTATGGAGCAAAAATAAATCTATAGGTGTTTTTTTTTAAAAGACTGGAATAAAAGCAACAAAATATAGACAGTGTTTCTGGGTGGTAAGATTTCATATGACATCATTTTCCTTATACTTCTCTATAGTTTCCAAATTTTCTACCATCAATATTTACAATTAAGAAATTAGAAAAGACATTAAGAAGATGATTCTGGGGTCAAACTGACACCTCAAAGGTAGACCCAGAACTGTTTTAGACCCAACGCCACAGCAGACCCTAGGCCCACTGCCTACTCCCAGGTCTCCCAGGGGGATCCCTGGCTGGCCCCCTTTATGGCAACCCGTGGGGGAGGGGCTGAGAGCTAGCAGCTGGGAGTCAGCTGTGCCTGGAGACAATCCGTGTCCAATGGGAGGTGGGGGGCTCATTTCCGAGCTGGATGGAGGCCAGGACTAGGGACTAAGTCTGCCAAGCAGCAACCTGGAGCACCGATGTTCATAGCTTCTCCCTGACTTCTGCCCCTAAAAAGAGGGCAGAGGCTTCAGAGTCAGCTTCTGCCCAAAAGGTTTCTACCCACCACTCCAGTGACTCTGTGCATACAGGAGAGGGGGTGAAGGTGTCCCCATCCCTAGTTCTGAGGTTCAGTGAAGATTTATCGAGATATATTCAGGTCTATAATTTCCCCCTCTCCCCTCCTGCCCCAGGACTCTCAAGGCCTTGGACTCTATCAGGGGAAGAAAATAGCTGATCAGAGCTGGGAGGGGGCCCTACTGGGTCGAGCCAAGAGTTTGGACCAAGGAGTCTCAGTTAATCCCAGCCAGGGGTTAGTAAAAATATGGCTAAGAAATTCTAGCCTACCTTCAAGAATTCAGTTATGTTCAAGGGGGAAAAGAACCGTAAAAAAAAAAGCTTTTTAGACAATTTATTTATGAGCATGTGTCAAAGTTTTATTTCAATCTTGCTGCTAGTGAAGAGACCTAAAAGAGGCCAATTCAAGATTGTCTCTTGATAGACACATTTAGAAGAAAGAAGAGTGGTTAGAATCATTGTTTAAAAAGACATACAAAAATAATATCTGGGTAAAATTTATCAAACTCTTAACCATTGGCAGGGTACATGGGAAACTGGTTTCTGAGAAGAAATCTAAATCCCATTCAAAATTTATCAGAAGATTGCTTAAGCATTTTTATCAAGAATGCTGATTTCCTACCCAAAGGAAATAATGGCGCTGTCAAGTTCTGACTTGGTTGTTGTTAGGGCTAGAGGCCCAAGCACAAGGCAATCGATATGCAAATTCCAAGTTCTGTGTGCCCACGCCTGTGCCTGGCACCAACAGGAGCACAAGACAGTGGGCAAAAGTTTCAGGGAGGCTGAATTGTCTCTGTGCGAGGGAAAATTTCCTGACAAAAGGATCAGTCCAGACAAGTGCCCCCAGAAGTTCTGAGTTCGCTCATGTTGCAGGTAAGCAAGACTGCAGAGGAAGCAGGCAGCCTCATGGTACAGATATTTTAGAGCTATTTACCCAAGTGGGGGACCTGGACTTCTGGCAGAATACCAGATGATTTTCAATGGTACATTGACAAGACATTAAATCACACTGAATCCCATAGTGAGAAAGTTATGTCCTTGTCAATTCTCTTTTTTCCCCTCTTTTTTCCCAGTGGAATTTAGGTTCACAGATGTGAATTAATCATATGCCTTGGTTCATGAGACACTCTCATCATTGGTCCTTGTATGGAACACTTTATTATATATTTAGTTTGTCTTTATTAGTTGTTTTGAAATAATAGTATAAGTATCCATGAATTTATCACCCAAAACAATATCTCAGACCTTGACAATAATTGACAAGTAACCAAATAGTCCCCCAAGCTATTCCCTCCTCCAACCTTAGGCAACTGTCATATTGAGTCCCATATTCATCATTCCCTTGCTTTCCTTTTAATATAGCTTTATTGTACCTATACTTATTCCTAAAAAGTACATTTTAAATTTTAACAGATTTTCATTTTATTAAAAAATAGAATCAAAGTATATATCACTTTTTTTGATTTGCTATTTCACACAAATTATATTGCTAAGAGTTAGCCATATTGTTGCATGTCATTTACATTCCTTTGTCTTGACTACAGTATAATATTCCATTGTGTGAGGTTACCTCAATCTATTGTGAAGATATCACTTTCCTTACACCCAAGATCATAGCAGCATTATTTGCAATAGCCAAAGGTAGAAGCAACCGAATGCCTAGCAAGACATAAACAGATAAACTACAGTTTATACATACAATGGAATATTATTCAGCCTCAAATTCTGATATATGCTCCTACATTGATGAACCTTGAAGATACCCTAAGTGAAATAAGTTGGTCACAAAAGGACAAATACTGTATGATCCACTTATATGAGGTAACTAGAGTCGTCAAATTCATAGAGACAGAAGTAGACTGCTGGCCGGGCGCCTGTATTCCTAAAACTCAGGGAGGCCAAAGTGGGCGGATTGCTGGAGGTCAGGAGTTTGAAACCAGCCTGAGCAAGAGGGAGGCCCCATCTCTACTAAAAAAGAAAGAAATTAATTGGCCAACTAAGATATATATAGAAAAAATTAGCTGGGCATGGTGGCGTGTGCCTGTAGTCCCAGCTACTCGGGAGGCTGAGGCAGTAGGATTGCTTGAGCCCAGGAGCTTGAGGTTGCTGTGAGCTAGGCTGACGCCATGGTACTCACTCTAGCCTGGGCAACAAAGTGAGACTCTGTCTCAAAAAAAAAGAGGTAGATTGCTGGTTGCCAGAGGCTGCGATGGGGAGGGGAGTGGGGATCATTATTTAACACATACAGTTTTAGTTTGGAAGATAAAAAGAGTTCTGGAGATGCAAGATGGTGATGACTGCAGAACAATGTGAATAGAAATCATGCCATTGAACTACACACCTAAAATTGGCTAAGATTGTAAAATTCTATGTTATGTATAGTTTACCACAATAAAAAGATGTCACTTTCTTGTCAATGGGCATTTGGGTTGTTTGATTCTTCCAGTTTTATTGAAGAGACCATCTCAATTTAGTGCTAGTGTGTCTTTAACACCCCTCTAACGTATTCCTTTTCTTTCTATTTTTAAAGAGAGGAGGTTTCAACCTAAAGAGCTTTCAACAGGCAGTGGAATCCAACTAGAACCAGAAAACATTGTTTTTATTTTACTTATTTGTTTATTTATTTACTGAGACAGAGTCTCACTTTGTCGCCCAGGCTAGAGTAAGTGCCGTGGCATCAGCCTAGCTCACAGCAACCTCAAACTCCTGGGCTCAAGCAATCCTCCTGCCTCAGCCTCCCAAGTAGCTGGGACTACAGGCATGCGCCACCATGCCCGCCTAATTTTTTCTATATATATTAGTTGGCCAATTAATTTCTTTCTATTTATAGTAGAGAGGAGGTCTCGCTCTTGCTCAGGCTGGTTTCGAACTCTTGACCTCGAGCAATCCACCCACCTCGGCCTCCCAGAGTGCTAAAATTACAGGCGTGAGCCACCACACCTGGCCTATTTTACTTATTTGTATGGTTTTATAGTTTCTGTACTGCTATAAAGTTTTGGGTTTTTTATTTTTATTTTTTATTTTTTTTGGGACAGAGTCTCACTCTGTTGCCTCCACTAGAGTGCCGTGGCATCACCCTAGCTCACAGCAACCTCAAACTCCTGGGCTAAGCCATCTTCCTGCCTCAGCCTCCTGGGTAGCTGGGACTACAGGCATGTGTCACCATACCTGGCTAATTTTTTCTATTTTTAATAGAGACAAGGTCTCACTCTTGCTCAGGCTGGTCTCGAACTCCTGAGCTCAAGCAATTCTCTCGCCTCAGCCTCCCAGAGTGCTAGGATTACAGGCGTGAGCCACCACACCCGGCCTGCTATAAAGATTTTTAAAAAACAATAAACACACTAGTAAAAAAATAGTAAGTTGATTTTTAAAAAATATGCAGTAACCTCATAGGCGGTATATGGATATGCAATGAGTTGTGAAGTTGAATGCTAAAGTCTGGACAACATGGTTTTAAAGATTTCTTAGACTCTGGTTGAACCAGTGATCTCTGTGGCCCTTCCAAAGTTAACAGTCTCTGATATTCTAGATATACATAGAGTACAAGTCATAAGAGATCAGCAGGTGCTAGAATGGACAGGAAACGCTTGGTGTAAAAATATGATCTTGGCCTTAAAGGATGAGTAGGATTTAAGTGAAAATAAAGATGAAATGAGAGTTCTTCCAGGTGGAGAGAATGGCATGAAGGTCAGTCTAATCAAGGTATGTCTATGGGCTGCTGAGTTTGCTTGATCGAAGCAAACGATAGTGATACAAAATAAAGAAAATAAATTTGGAAAGCCTGAATAATCCAAGAAGAGGGCCTAAGACTGAATCGTGAGGTTACAGAGAGCCACAGAAAGTTCTTGAGCAAGTAAGTGACGTGATGAAGAAACTCAGGTCTTGAGCAGGTAACACCTAGTTTTTGGTGAAAATTCTTTTCTTATCCAGCCTGAGACTGCTGATGCGTTCATTCATCCCTCAAATTTTTATCAAAGACCTCCCATACACCAGACGCCGCCCTGTGGTTTCAGTGATGCACAAAACATACTCCTCATCCTACAGTCCTCTAGTGGGTGAGCCAGACAATAAAATAAATAATCACATCAATAGAAAATTACAAGTGTTAATAAGTCCAACTAAGGAGGTGTTCCTGATGCCAGGAGTGCATACGGTAGGGGAGGCTTACCTGGTTTAGGAGTAGAAGCAAGGCTGTTCTGAGGAAGTGACAGCGCAGCTGACTGTGGGAGGATGAGAGAGGAGAGGGGAAAGCACTTCAGACAGAGCAAGCAGCATGCCCCACAGCCCTGCGGCCTGCAGAGGAGGCCTGGAGGGCCCTGGATTGGATGGACCATGAAGAGGGTCATTGTGGCTGTGTCACAGGGAGTGCAGGGGCACGTGGTAAGAGAGGAGGCTGGAACCAGCAGGCTCTAGGAAGGTTTGGAGCTTTATCCTAGAAGAGAGGGGTGCTGTTGACAAGGGCTGTGACATGATCAGATCAGCGTTAAAAAAAAAAAGAAAATCAAGCACCCTAGTGCATGTGAGGAGGGAGGGCTGATGTAGGTGGTTGTGTGAGGCAACCCCAGAGCCAGCCAGGCCCCCACGATTGAGGAGCTTGTCCAAGGAGAGCGTGTAGGAGGCTGAGGGGGCCCAGGGTGGCAGTGGAGGAAAAGCAAGGGGGAGGCTGTGATGCTAAGGATCAAACAGAGCGTAAGCTGAGGGGGTTGGGCAAAGGGGCTCTGCGTGACAGTGGGAGGGGGACATAGAGAGGACCCATGAGCAGGGTCTTGCAGGGAGTCCCAGAAGAGACTGGAGCTTGGAGAAGGCAGGGCTGGAGTCACCGGCACAGGCACAAAGCTGCAGCAGTGACTAAGTTTGCCCAGGAGAGGGCTCCACCTTGGGAAAATGGCTACGTCTCAAAGATCTCTGAGGTCCCCTAGAGAAAAGATGGCCAAGGACAGGGCCTGGGGGAACCCCTGCCATGGTTGGAGGGAAAGGAGCTGGAGACAGTGATTGAGGGCAGGCTGGGTGGGGACGTTCCAGCAAGGAACAGGTTAGAAGCAGTAAGGGGCCCAAGAACAGCACAGAGCTGCAGTGGCCTGGGCCTTCGAAAGGTGACAGACAGGCGGCCACGGTAGGGCTGCTCTGTGTAAGCCTGCAGGTCCCAGCTCACCAGTCCTCGGGGTAGACACTGCCATGCTTTGTTTTTGCTTCCTCCTAGATGTGACTGGGGTGGGGAGGTGGTAGTAGAGGCAGGTGGCAGCAGGTGGAAGAACATTGACCAGGAGGGCGGGAGGGGGGCTGACCCCCACATTGTCTCCCTTTTCCTTTCTCAACCTCCCTGGGCTGCATGAAAATAGGGGGAACTGAGGATAAAACTTCTCTCTAAAAGGAGCTTAGGGGAGGGAGGAAGAAGAGAAGAGGAAACCTGTACAAGAACCCAACGATCCTTTTCACTATTTTTAAAGGGTTGGGAATAAGGTACGTTTGGGGACTAGAAGGCTGTGTGCACATGTGCACATGCATGCAGCCCCCCAACTCACGCGTGCACAGTCTTGCATATTCACACCCTGACATACACAGCATGCTTCACTCACCATGCACATACATGCACCCATGCTCAACACATGTTCCCTCCTACTCCGCCACCCCTGCACATGCACCCAGGAGAATCTCAGGCAGCTGTTCGCAATAGTCCTGGATCGCCAGGAGTGTGTCGTGAGGACCTGCTAGCAGAGATGAGCGGCTCCATAGTGTGTGGTGTGTGTGTCTTTGTAAATAAAAGATGCAATTTGGAGGAGTGCCATGAGGGTGGGTGGGGATGGGGGATATCCCAAGACATAATGTGTGTTGCTAAGGGGATGAATGCAGTGATGCGTGCATTCATTCATTCAGTCATTCACGCAGCCTGGCTAAGGAGGAGGCACTGTGTTCCAGGCACTGGGCTCAAGTGCTCAGTGAAACAGTGAACCACGCAGACACCATTACGGCTCAAAATCTAGTGGGCTCCAGAGAAGACAGGCTCTCAGGACACAGCTGGTAAATGCCATGATGGGGAGCGCCGTGTGCTATGGGAGCTGGGAACATGCAAGGCGACCCGGAGAATTTCCCTAGAACAGGGTGTGACCTTAGTAAGGGGAGTATAGACTCTGGTGTGGGGAGCACGCCCAGGACGTCAGCTGCATGTCAGCTGGTTGGAACGTGTTTTGTGGGGTATGTAGATTGGGATGTGAGGGCTCTATCTGTGCGTGTGTGGATGGCCATGTGTGTGCACAGGAAGGGGTGGGGCATTCATCATTATCAGAATTATCAGAGCAAACCAGCTCTTTATTACATGTATAATTTCCCTGTGTCCCATCAGGACCCTCCGTGCGTGGGGAGCTGGAGTGGAACTAAACCAAATAGGGGATTTAGCAACTACGAGGGGCTGCGGCAGAGCTTAAAGTGCCACTGATGAATGGTAATGGCAGGCAGGGGACCAGAAGGGTGTCACCAGCAGTGGAGAGGGAATGGAGGAGGGAATGTTGATTGGGCTAGGGTTAGGGGCCAGTGCCTGGTGCCCACCTTCAGCAAGGAGGTTTGGGGACAAGTCCAGGGACTGGCAGGGACTTGCAATAACCCAGAGGAAGAGAAGGGAGAGAGAGAGGGAATGCCCCACCAGGTCCTGTCTAGAGTAGGGGGTTCAGGCCTGAGGGCCTGGCTACACAGCCTCCCCTTCTTTTAGGGGTATTTCCTGCATCTCACATGTGGAAAATGGCCTGGAAGTTTGGTGGAAAGAAGTCATTTCAATGCTGAGTTCAGTTTCTCAGTTTCACAGTAGGACCCTGGGCAAGTAACTCCTCAGAGTGGTGTAATAACTGGGATTTATTAATAATATCTACCTTGCAGGGCTGTGGTGATGATCAGTAGTAACATATAAAAACTGAGGCCCCTGCTAAGCACTCAATAAATGATGGTGGATTTTATTTAAGATGTTGGATCTGTCTGTAGGTCTACATCATGTACCCAGCAAACAATCCTTGCCTCTCCCACCCTTTAACATTCAAACCCAGCCCACTCCTACCCAGTCCTGCAGAGACAGCCCCTTCTTCCTGCTCTGAGGCTGGAGAAATGTTTCTTTTCTTTTCTTTTTCTTTCTTTCTTTATTTTATTTATTTATTTATTTTTTTAGCAATCCTTTGGAGAAATGTTTCTAAATAACAGTGCCCATTCCTCTGGCTGCCCCTCCAAGTATGTTTCTATCACCAGTTTCTTTTTCTTCTCTCTTTTATTTATTTTTTCCTGCTTAGCCAAGTAGAAAATAAGTCTAAAGAAGCAGGAAAAAGAAAACCTTTAATCCCACCACTCAGAAGCAATTATAAAAATTGCTAACATTTCTTGAGTGCTATATCAGACATTATTCCAAATGCTTAGATGCTTCATTTCACCCTCACAATAACTTGGGGAAACAGGTACCATCATTATCCCCACTTAGCAGAAGAAGCTGTGGCACAGAAGGTAACTTACCCAAGATCACACAGCTAGTAAGTAGTACAGGAAAGATACACACTCAGGCAAACCACACTTTCCTTCCAGGCTCTTAGCTGTTCTGTTTTCTGAGGACTTTCCTGCAGGCTTCCGGTAGCCACTTGCTGTGTTGGTTGAGCCAGACCTCTAGCCTTCACTTTACACATTTATTTTTCACCTTCTCTGTCCTGAGCATAGTGCCAGGCAGGAGACAGGTACAGAGATGCACTTTCCAGGGCTCAGCTGCCAGCAGCCCGACAGGGCAAGGACCAGAGCACAGTGTTCTTGCCCAGGAATAAAGCAATGCAGAAGCAGCGGCAAGAGATGCCCCCAGCACAGGCTTGAGAAGGAGACTCCCTGAAGACTGTACCCTCAGCTGAGCCCTCTCCTAATGCCCAATTCTCCTGCCGACTCTCATCACTGCACTTTGGCTCCTCCTGGGGCATCACCCTGCCACCCAAAGGACCTGAGGCTCATGATCTCACAGCCCTGGGCTGTGACAGGCCCACAGACTCACTAGCAGGATTGTTGCAGCAGGCTAAATGCCACAGTGCCCCACCTTTCTCCCCTCCATCGAGCCAGTCCCCTAGCGGCCAAATGACCATCTCAAGCACATTCTTGCTCATCTAATCTCAAACCGCCTTTGCAGCCTCCTTTCTTCTACCCTCCTTCACACAATTACACCCTAGCTGGAACACTCCCCCTTCTCAACAGCAATTTCATCCTCTACTTATCAATACCTCGCCTTTCCTTTGAGTCCTATAGTAAAAGCCTCTTCTTACAAAACCTTTCCTGATCACCCTTCCTAAGCACAATGGCCACCAGGTCTACCTCTTCCTTTGGGTTCCAAAGTCCTTTTCAGTCCTCTCAGGGCATTTATTTTAGGTTGTCTGAAAGCATGATTATTTTTTGAACTGAAATAGAACTTTATGTACACTCATGTACAATAAGCTTAAGTAAATTCAAATGAGTTTTTACATATACACGCTAACCTCTAACCAGATGAAAATATAGCACATTTCTAGCAACCCAGAAGGATCCTTTTGCCTCTTTCCCCAGTACCTCCTATTCTAATTTATATCAGAGAATTAAAGTATGAAAATGAACCCCCTGAAAAAGAAGGAAAAATAATTTAAATTATAAAAATATATATATGTATCAGAGATTAACTTTGCTTGTTATGGAAACTTTTACAAATTAATCATATATACTCTTTGTGTTCAACTTATTCCATGAAACATTGTATCTCTGAAGATTTCCTAAATTTTTTGCAGTCCATTTTTTCTCCTTGCTTTGTAGTATTCCATTGTGGGAATATACCAAAGTGCATAGAAGGGGTAACTTCTATTGTTGCTAGACATTTGGGATTATTACAAAATCACCTGTTGTGGACATTCTTGTACATGATTTTTGCTGAACATAAGCATTCATTTCATATGAACCCATATACAGGAATAGACTTGCTTAGTTGTAGGATGTAGATATATTTGGCTTTAATAAGTACTTTCAAAACCTTTGTCCAAAGCAATTCTACCAATTTACACTCTCATTACTGTATATGAGTCTAGTTGCTCCAGTATTGTCAGACTGTTAAATTTTAGCTGTTCCAGCAGATTTCTTTACATTTCAGAATAATAATGTTTAGCACCTATTGATCAGATATGGCACTAATAACTTAACACCCATTTCTCTAATTCTAACAACCCCAGAAAGTAGGTATTATCTCCATTTTACAAGTGAGGCTCTGAGTGACTAATGAGTTGAATAAGATGGCATG
The DNA here is from genome assembly GCF_040939455.1 of Microcebus murinus. Lineage (NCBI taxonomy): Eukaryota > Metazoa > Chordata > Mammalia > Primates > Cheirogaleidae > Microcebus > Microcebus murinus. Next base: position 25,182,634 of record NC_134117.1, on the reverse strand, counting down.
GATAATAAGTAATAGAACCTGAATACAAATCCAAACCATCTGACACCAAAGGCCTGTTTACCCAAATATATTATGTTGCCTCTCTTCTGCCACTTGTCTTATTCCTCTTGCGATGCTCTGTAGTGCCTGAGTAAGAGCTCTATAAAGCTTTGTTAAATTAGATGAAGTGATGTCCATGAAGAGGCTGTGCATGGGAGCAGACAATGAAATGAAGGGCGTTCTTGGAAGGCCCATCTAGGTGTTCTAAATTCCAGGGACTGACTACATTCAGTTCACATTAGGAAATCTTGTTCTAAGGAAGGAGGAAAGAAAGGAGGGAGGAAGGGAAAGAAGGACAGAGGGGTGGAAGGAAGGAAGGAAGGAAGGAAGGAAGGAAGGAAGGAAGGAAGGAAGGAAGGAGAAAGGAAGGAAGGAAGGAGGAAGGAAGAAAGGAAGGAAGGAAGGAAGGAAGAAAGGAAGGAAGGAAGGAGGGAGGAAGGAAGAAAGGAAGGAAGGAGGAAGGAAGAAAGGAAGGAAGGAAGGAAGGAAGGAAGGAAGGAAGGAAGGAAGGAAGGAAAAACCACTACCATTAAGTAACTTGGACCTCAGTTTCCTTATCTGTAAAAGAGAGATAACAATACTGCCCTGGCTAATGAAAGGCAGTGCTTTGCCATCTATTAATTTTAGTCTTTTAATAGATAGATAGAATTTGCTAACTATAGCCAACATTTGTGGAGCTTTATAAAATATACAGATTCCTGGGACCCATCCTTAGAGATCCAGATTTGCTTGATCTGGGGTGGGACCCAGGTATGTATGGTTTTTAAGAACTTCTTAAAGGGTGATTTCTCTTTTTCTTTTTTAGAGATAGGGTCTTGCTATGTTGCCCAGGCTAGTCTAAAACTCCTGGCCTTAAACAATCCTCTTGCCTTGCCCTCCCAAAGTGCTGGGATTGATTACAAGCATGAGCCACCTCACTCAGCCATTCACTGACTTCACTGACTCAGCTAAGGATGATAACTGCTAGAAGAAAGGAATGTATTATCATTATTATTGTCGAGGTATTATCATCATTCTTGTTATACTTTGGGGGATGAATTTGGGGAAATACCTTTCAGGGAAGTCTGTAGAGCACTTTGATCCATTGTAACTCCTTAAATAAGGACCACTGCCAATATTTTCTTTTTTTTTTTTTTTTTTTTTTTTTTGTTGTTGTTCTTTTAGAACTTCTCAAAACAGTCTAATTATTTTCATACCCTGGTCATCTCTGGCCTGGAGTCTCAGGAGGCAGGTTCATAAGTGTGTGTATGTGTGTGTGTTTAATTTCATGAATATGTGCTTGGAAAGGGCAGTGAGAAGAAAACAAATTATGAGGGGTTTCTGTGCTGAGAGAAGGGGGCTGGGGCCAGGAAGAACAAGCAGTCTCATTCCTGGGGGCTCAGGCCTATGCACTTAACCTCAGGGAACACACAAAAGCTTAGCTTCTTGAGGAAAATGGCTGTTCCTATCACCCTGATTTGGCCACAGATGTGTGGGAATGGTTAGCTCTTGCCAGCTCCTGCCTGCTAAGCTGGTGTGGAGCCCCCTGAGATCTGGCCTGAGAATCCAGCAGCCAACTCTCTTCTTCCTGTTAGTCCCCTGCCCCCTAGCAGCCTGGGCATCCCAGGATATTGTCCTTTCTGAGAGGTCAGAGAGGGTCAGAGCAGTGCAAAGACCTCCCCCCAATGTCTTTTCTGCCCAGGGTCCTCAGTCTCACTGGGCTGAGACCAAGCTTGAGGTCACTTCCACTCTTTATACTCAGTAGGGGGTACCTGGGGCCCTATAGGGCTAAGCTAGGGCCCCTGCATGTCCTGGAGTGTGAGGGAGTAGGGGTCCTGCTAGGGCTCAGGAAAGGATGTGGGAAGAGAAAAGGGAAAATAAAACAGAGGGCGGGATTAATGAAGTGGCTTCTAAAGCTAATAGCGCATTCACCAACATCTCCTCCTCTGACTCTCCCAGCCCAGGGGGACCTGGCCGCAGCCCTGAGGCAGCCTGTCCAGCTCTCAGTCCCCCTTTTCGTAATCCCAGGACTGGAAAGTGGCAGGAAGTCTCTGGAGTGAGTGCAACAACGCTTCTTCTCCTTCAGCCCAGCCTCTAGAGATGAAAGCCTAGATCCTAGCACCTCCTTTGAAGCACAGGCCCACCCAAGCCCTGTCCAGCTTGGAAACAGCCAGCGGGAGGAGGATTATCTGACAGTGCTTAGGGGACAGCTCCCCCCATCCACAGCCCAGGCCATCTTTAAATTTTTTTTGGCTTGTCCCCCTCTCATGCCCTCATTTCTCCCAGGCCTCCTCCCTAGAAGCTGACCTGAAGCTGGATCCCCAAATAAGCAGTAACTAATTGGATTAGAAGCTGATAATATTGTTGACCTTTCTTAATGTCTGCTGGCTGTCTTTCCACCACACTGAGGCTTAATTGTATGGGGCAGGGAGGAGGGTGGGGGACTTCCAGGAGTGAAATGTGACCCCTGTTAACCTCAGATAAAATGGGCTCAGCGTCTTCCCAACTGCCTGTCATCCCCCATGGAGCAGAAACACACACATGCTCCCACTCTCATCAAATAATTACACAGATGATACACACATGCATAGGCATGCATGCAGAGATGCAAACACACCCAGAGGCACATGCACATCCACACATAGTGCACACATGACTGTGAACCTGGATCATACATGTACATAAGTCACATACAAATGACACACGTGCAAATTACATATATGATAGACATGTGTATGCATATACACAGAAATACACATTTGTAAAATGCAAATACAGAGAAACATATAGACAAATACATTTGCACACATGATGCAAATGCATAATAGCATAATAGATGTATTCATGAACGCACACAGATACACATGCAAGTAAAGACACACCGACATGCACGCACATACTCATATACATGATGCTTAAGTAAAAGAGCATGCAAAATACATGATACATGTTCATACACACATATGCATACCACGTACATACCTTTGCACATCAGTGGACATCAGAGCCACACACACACACTTCAGTGTGCTCCATTCCACATTCCATGTCTTTCACAGTCTCTGCTGCTTCGACTTTCTATTTGTTCCTGGGTTCCCTGGCTGTGTTCCTGAGTTTATGGGTCTCCTGGAGTTCTGGCCCAGCCACTCTGAGTGTCTCAATGTGTCAAGATCTCTGGGGCCCTGTCTCTCTTTGGATCTCTCTCATCCTGGGATGCTGAAGTTGAGAAGGACTTGGCTGGTAGGGTAGTGGGAGGGCATGAAAAGAGAAGAGATTAGAAGGAGAGAGTTGGAGAGGGGGTCCCGGAGGGTCGGGGGACAGGACGGGGAAAGAGGGGAGCGGCGAGGGGCGGGGAGCGAGGGGCGGGGGACGGGCGCCTGCCTGCGCACAGCAGATGTTGCCGCTCCTCGGATGGAGCTGTTAATGTAAGTGGAGTTTCTGCAGTGGTAATTAGGAGGGCCCTCATTACCCTGGCGGAGCCGGCTGAGAGCCGATAAAGCCGAGGGGGAGAGGGGCCGACATCAGGGTAATGGGGGAGCAGGGCCATTGAGGAGCTGGAGCCGAGCCGGGGACCGCTCCGCGCGCAGCTGGAGCCCGGCGAAGAGGGCCGCGGAAGGGGGGGCGCGGACCGGGCCTGAAGCCCGGGGAGGAGCTGGGATGAGACCGGCGAGGGGCGCGGCGCGGCTGGGTCTGCCCTGGGGCTTTGCTCCGCCACGCAAAAGCGGGGGCCCGGGAGGACGAGATGCCGCCCGTGGGCCCTAGCTGCAAGACGAGGGTGTCGGGAAGGGCTCAAGGCCGGCGGCCTGCCGCGCGTGCAGCCGTGGTTAGGGAGATGCACAGAGGCCTCTGCGCCTAAATTCAGAGACCCCTGGTGGCCGGACAGAGATGGGGCGTCTGGGTGGGGACATGGAAAGAACACGTTTCCCCTCTACGGGCCCCGCCCCCTGTGCAAGCGCGAGGAGCTACGACATTCGTTCAGCGTGACCAAGACATGGACTCCAGAGTAGCCAAGACGAAAGTTAATGTCCAGATCCATTGAAGGCTCCAGAATGTAAGGTCACAGACTTTGGAAGAGACCAGCTCAGGGGTGAAGGTATAAGCCTTAACTCCTGCCTCCCTGGGGTGAAAGGCCAGTCCTCTCTCCTCCCCTCACAGGTGGTCTCTCCCTCTCATCCTCCCCTGCACCACCAGCCACCCCGGAGCAACCAGAATGCTGGAAGCGAGTGCACGTAGCCCTAAGCACCTTGCTTCCCTTCAGGGCTTTTGTAGGAAGTGGAAGAGAGGCAGGGAGGAGGACAGTGACAGCTGGAGACACCTGCAGCTCTGCTCCCCACCCAGGAAACCAGGAGCCCCTCCCAGACCTCCACAATGGCGGTCCAGCGTGGGGAGCTCATTGGTATCTATGCGCCTGAGTATTGCACGATGGGCCCGGGTGCTTTCTGGGCTGAGGAGTGAGCGAGCCCGTCTTCCCAGTCCAGGGAGAGCCATCTTTACAGAACAGATCTTGTGGACCCCGGGAAGACTTTCAGGAGGCAAGGAATCTGCAGCCAGGGCAGAGAGAAGGGAATTGTGGGGTCTTTGCCGGCAACTTCCAGCGGAGGGACCATCACCTCCTTTTCTTATCCCCTCCTCACACAGCCCCCCACCTGCAGCGGCCTTCCAGCGCCAAGGTCATTGACCCCTGCTACTCTGTTTTGCCAACTTCCAAGAACCACATAAGTCCCTCCGTTATGGAAGAGTGGAACAGAGGAGAGGGGCTTCTTTTCCTTCAGGCTTTGGGGAAGGCAAAAGAAAGTCCTGCCACTGCGGACCCCAGAGATAGTGACATCTCCCAGATGACTAAAGGGATATGGTGGCTCTGATGAGACCAGGGCTGTGGGGAGCTCCTAGGCCTGGGAAGAGCCCCAGATGCCCCTCCTCTCTTCAGCTGCATGGCAGAGCAAGGGTTAACGGGGGAAAGGCTGCCAGGATGGAGCAGGCGGTGGCTCCCGCCTCCTCTCCCCCACCCCCAAGAGTTGCTGACTCTTCTTTTTTGTTCAGGCTGACAGCGAGCACCTGGTGTGCTCGTGCAACAATATTGTTCCTGCCTCCCTCCCCCCAGGCCCCAGGCTCCAGTCTCTCTCCTCCTCCCCACCCTCCGGCAACCTTCCCCTCTGCCTCCTCTTCCCCTTGCCCCCTCCTGCCGGTGGCCTCCTAGGCGCCCCCTCTCCCAACCACCACAAGCACCGACCCTGCGGTGTCAATAAACACAACATATGCTGCCATTAATGTGAAAATCGTGCCCTCTACTCCATTCATCTCCTCAGCCTGCCCGCCTGGTGGAGGTGGGGGAGGGGGTGGGGGAAGAAAGGTCAAGTGGGAAACATTAACTACCCTCTTTTTGGGTCTGCTCTGTCCCCACCCCCACCCCCAGACTTGAGAGAGTGGGGATGGGATAAGGATGGGGGGCTTCTGAGACCCACATTCGCAGACTTGCCCACTGAGCTGCCCCACGGGGAAAGAGGTGAGCATCCTCTTGCAGCCCATACTGCCTTCAACTGAGGGGTGTAGGGTGGGGCCGGGCACAGTGAGGCAGTTGGCCCTCCCATGATAGCCATGTTGCCCACATGGTTCTCCTGGGGGCAGAGGTCGTCATGGGGGAGGGTCTCATTCTCCCGCATGTCCCACAGTCATCTCAGCTCCTGGAGACTTTCTGTCGGTCCACAGGATTATAAAAGAAATACCAAAAGTGTTCTCCAAGTGGGGTTGGGCTTCAGAAAGCCTTTCTGATGGGAGCCAATGCCTCCGATGGCTAAGGGAGTGGCCTGGCCTCAGTCTCCTCAACTAAATCACCAGTTCCAAGACAGCAGGGAATAATAAAGATAAAAATAATATAATAACACCAACAGCTAACATGTATTGAGGCCTTATTTATGTACCAGGCATTGTGCTAAGCACTTTACAGGCTTTATCTGATTTGCTCCCCATAAGACCCCTATGGGGAAGTTATAACGGGTATCCCCATTTTACAGCTGAGGAAACAGGCTTAATAAGGATAGCTAGCATGTATTGAGTGCTCACTGCATGCCAGGCCCCATGCTGAGTTCTCTAAGTACCATGTCAATGACCCTATAAGGTTAGCATCACGTTTAGTGTCATCTTACAGAATTGGAAACTGAGGCTCAGAGAGGTTGAGTAACTTGCTCAAGTCACATAGCCATGAAGCAGAACTTGTCCATAAACCCAGGTCTATCTGATGCAAAGTTTGTGATCTTAATCCCTCTACTTTCCTGCCTCCTTTTTCTATTTTTCTCCATCTCCAGCAGCCCCACAGCACAGCCCCTTCAAATCCACCCTCTGTGGGATTGGACATACAGTAGGGCAATGCAGACAGAAAAGCCTGAGCACGAGATGGAGCTGGGACTCATTCTCTGCCCAGCTCCTCCCTTGTTCCTTTGTCGCTCTTGGCTGCCCCTGAGCTGTGCCCACCGGGAGCCTGTGTGCTCCCTGTACACCTACCCCCATGCCCAACCCTGCTTTGAGGATTCATAGTGGCCAGGCAAAGTGCCCCTTTAGGCTCCCAGAGTACGAAGACGTTGTGCTTGGCTCTGCAGCTCCTCACTTCTGAGACTCCAGTTGCTTTATTGATATTAACTTAACACTCCCCCCAACACTTCCCCACCCGCCCCAACCCAGTCTGACGGGCAGAAATCTGCTGCCTGGGCACCACCCTGACCTCTCTTTTCTTCTTTCATTATCCACTCCAGGCACCAGGGAGCCAGCACCAAAATTAAAACAATAACTAAGCCCGAAGTGGACCCAGCAGCCCCCACTCCCACCCCAAGGGAGGAGGGAAAAAGCCACAAAAATACCTGGAGAGGAGAATAATCAATGGAAGGGGAGAGTGGAAGAGGAGAGAGTGACCCACTCCCATGCCAGTACCCCCTACCTGCCTTAACCCTTTGTCCCCTGCACAGTAACCAGGATTCCCCAATTCATCCCTCCCACCCCATTCTATAAATAAGCAGCTGATGCTGACAGCTGCTTGGCTACTTGGTGCTTTGGGGTTTGAATAAACAAACATGGGACAGTAAGGTCCCCAGAAGCCCACAGTCACGGGCTAAGACCCCTAGAGGACCTCAGTCTTGTCATAGCAGGAAGTTCCTCCATTGGCAAATTCTGAGAGAATTTGGCTGATCATTTACTTAGTGACCTGTGCTAAACACTTTATAAAGTACACTACCTTAGTTAGTGTACTAACTATAAAGTACACTACCTCACAACAACTTCATAAGGTAGGTATTATTGTTGTTCCCAATTTTCAGATAAGAAAACTGAGCCTACACAAGCTAAATGACTCGCCCAGGTTCATACCAACTAATAAGTGACAGAATCTGGCTTCAAACTCAAACTCAGGACTCTGTTTCCGGAGCCTACAGTTTAACCATTTGGCCAAGCTGTCTGCATGAATCTTTCCCGAGCATTACTGGAGTCTGGTTAAACAAGTAGGCTTAGTTCAGGGATCCTCTGGCCCTCGATATGCCAGGCTATAGCATGCGTCTGCTGTGACCTCTCCTTTCATGTCAGAGCCTGCTGGAAGGAAAGGGCCCAGTTCTAGCGCCGCGGAGGCCAGCAGAGGGGGCTGCTGTAGCTGAGGTCAAGTGGCGGGAGAGAAGGGAGTTAGGCCCGTCCTGGGAAAGTGAATGCCGATCCTGTGGCGACAGGCAGCTCTCCCTTGCAGCGCCCCCTGGACGCCTGTGGGCTAGCAGCTCCAGCAGGGAGACGGGCAGACGGGGCAGAGTTAGCAGCACGGAACTGTCCTGAGTGTGCTGGGCTCTGCGCAGAGGATCTCTCTCGCCACCCTGTCACCTGTCTGTGCTATGCCTTCTCAGCCCCACCTGAAAGAGTCCACCTCACTGCTCCACGGGCCCCACATTGGGATCCCCACATCCCCCAGCAGGTCCCTTCCCTGCTCCTACTCCCCCAACACTCCAATCTCTCAAGGAGTTCTAATCATCCTGTTGTCTGGTCCAAGGTATGAATACTTTTTTTTTTTTCACCTTAATTCCACTGACCCAAGAATAGGACTTTTCCAAAGACCTTGCACTAGAAAACTGGAAGAAAGACTAGAAGAGCCAATACTTAGGTTATTGTGGCCAGGTGCTGTTCTAAGGACTTTACCTAAAATTTGCACTACAATTCTAACAGGTAGGTATCCCTATTCTATAGACTAGGAAAAGAGGCCTGAGAATTCATAAGCTCTAGCTGGTAAATGGCCCAGCTGGGGCTTTAATCCAGGTAGTATGCTCTTATGTAACAGTACTTTTTCCAAAGCAAAAAAAAAAAAAAAAAAAAAAAGACTTTAAAGTCTTCAAACTCTTTCTACATTAGACTGCAAACTCCCTGAGGTCATTCTCACCCATCATTGCATTCCTATAGGGTGAGGCAAAGTGGGACATCCATAAATGTGCACCAAAGGGATTCAAAGACAACTAAAGGCTTCAGAGAACTGCCTGTCACCCCCCACTGGGCACAGAGGACATGATACTTTCCCTTGCCTCAACCTTGGCTGGGTTGGGTGCTTGACTCAGCCACACTGAGTGCTGGCCAGAGGTAGGCTCCGCCAGTACCACAGCCAGGTCTAATGAGGTCCTCAGGCCTTTCCAGAACCCTTCCTATCTTCTCATTGGTCTCTCTTGATCCAGTCTCACCCCCTCAGCTGGTGCTTATAGCCCCCCAAATGCTTGAACCGCCTGTCTCCCAAGACTAGTCAACCCCATGAGGGCCCCCACGGCTGTGCCCTCCAGAGGCCCCTGCTCCCCTAGTCCGTGCTCCCAGCCCTGCCGGCCACACTGGAGCATGTTTGTGGTTAGGATTGGCCCTGCCCTTCAGAAGCTCGGCTCCCTCCCCCCACAGCCTGGTATCAAGTCGTTCTGAGGACAAGTGCCCTGGCCCCATGAGCCCCTTTCCTGCAACCTGCCCCCTGCCCACAGCTGACCAAACACTTTCCTTTGCCACCCTCTCAGCACAGCCTTCTATTGCTCCTGTTTCTTACATGAGCATTTCCTCCAAATCCCCACACTGCCTCCTGTGACCCACTTAGAGTCCTAACTCTCTGGACTTAAAATAGAAAACACTCAACACAAGCTTTTACACTTCCCGCTACCAGCTGAATAAAGGATGCGTCTTTAGCAAAAACAATATAACCACCTACTAATAATGATAGTTGCCCACCAATTCAGAGCGGGTGGCCATTCATTTGCCCAGCCCTCCAACCCTCTTACTACCTGTCCCCAGGCTGTGTAAGTGCATGTGGGTCTCTGGGGATATGTGACACATGTGGCTATGTACTGTGTGCTTTTGCCTCCTTGGGAAAAACTCCAAAGTGACTGCTTGCCCTGGGCTCATCTGTAATGTGGGGCATTGATTGGGGCCCATTGATAGCTGATTGTTTTCACACGTGACTCGGTCACATTCCTCTAATCTCCATCCTTCTGCTCGGTTTGCATGACAAGAAGTGGCCTCAGTGGAGAGAGGTCACTCACCTCTGACCAGGATATAATTGGAAAAAGAAGGTCATTGCCGCCTTTGCTTCTGGGGCAGATCAGCTTCGTTCCATTTGTGTCACAAGCTCTCCCCAGCACACCCTCTCAATGACATGGAGACAATGGCTGTGCCCCACAATGGAGCCCACAGAGATGTGCTCGACACAACACAAACACACCATGGGACCGTCACTCGCTCTTGCCAGGACAGACATGTACAATGACACGGACACAATAGGTGTTCTTAATAAATGCTGATGATAACACCAGTGATATACAGGACAATGCATAGCCAGTGGCATCCATGCACAGAGGATGCACAAAGAGATACACAAAGCAATGCTTACCAGGAGACACAGGAACCCAATGACATACTCACACAGTGACACACAGACATATCCACGAGGGCAAATAGCCCAAGCTGAGCTACCCAACATTTGGAAATATGCAATTGTAAATACCTTTCCTCAGGGAATGCTCATATGGGGATATATCAGAATTACCTGGGGAGCTGTGACAAAGTGCATGTGTCCGGGAACCCCTGCCTATACATGCAACACCCGTTACAATGAGTGTAAGTGGGTAAACACGTTTATGTTGAATGGCTCCCCCAAGTAATTGATATCCCCTCCAGGGGTGAACCCTTGAACTGCCCCCACCAGGTTTCCCTCTCCAGGGTGGCAGAACTTGCTGGCAGGGGTGTTGGGCTGTATTTTATTTTTTCACTCAATTTGGGAAGGGACAGGCTCCAGAGCTGGCTATGTCAGTGGCCAGGAGAATAGGGGGTCAGACAGAGGCCAGGAACTGAAAGAGTTAAAATTGGGCAGTTGCAGATTGATCCCTGGCCGCTTTGGCTGGCCTCATTAGCACAGCACAGGAAGAAGGACCCTTCAGGAAGGGACTCTTCGTGTCCAGGAGACTTGCCTGTGCCTCCTCACCAGGGTACAAAGGCCTAAATCCTACACCGCCTCCAATATCACATCTGCCACAGCCTCGGGCATCTTCAGGGGGAATATTAGCCAGCCCCAAGCCAGGAGACCTAGCCCTTGGGCACTTCCCCACTCCAGGGTCCCAGGGCCCCAAGGCTAACACCATGAAAGCGAGAGATTCCTTTATTCAGGGCAGGGGCTGGGGGGGAGCCACCCAACGCCCACCCTGTCAACGCGGGAGGCCTTTGGGAACAGGCAGAGGCGCGGGGGGGGGGGGGGGGGGGGACCAGGCTTTGGAGGCGACCGGTCACTCGAGCCCCAGCGAAGAGATCCGCATGGAGAGCACAGGGTCGCTCCGCCCCCTGGCGGCTCAATGACAGAGTCGAGGCCCGAAGGCGGGCGGCAGCGGGGTCTGGCGGCTCCCGGACAGGTTCCTCCTTCCCGGCGTTAAGAGGGGAAAGCATGTTGAAGGGACGCCCCCACGAGGGCTGTCCTGCCCTGTCCCTTTCCTCCCGCTTCCGCTCTCCTTCTGTTCCCTTCTTTATCTTCTCTCTTCCTCCTCCCACAATCTCTTCCACTCTTCCTACCCTTCCCCCCCTTCCCCCCTCCTCTGTCCTCACTCCCGCTCCCACCCCCCTTCCTTTCTCTCGTCCTTCGCCCACTCCCTCCCGCCCCCGCGGGGCAGCGCCTCGGTGCGCCCGCTTGGCAGTTAGCCCATTAGACCGCGTACTATTGATCCACTTCTGAGCAAAGGCTGACAGCCCCCCTCCTGGTCTTCCCAAGTCGCCATTCCTGGTGCCCGCCCCCTCCAGGCAGTCCTGGCCTGCGCCTCCCCCTGCGCCCCCACGCGGGCCGCGCGGAAGTCTCGCCCTCACGAAGGACAAGAACAAATGTAATTAAAGCGACGGGCGAGGGGGGTGCGTCCCTACCAGCGCTGGCGCGAGCGGGGGTCCCAGCGGCCCGCGCTTGGCCTGCCACCTCCCCACACCGCCCCGTCCCCGCCCCCCGGAGCGGGAGCATTTGGGTTGAGCTGCGCCTGTCCTATAAATCCACACATAATTCTCGCCTTTCCTGTTCAGCTAAGGAAAATAAACGTGTAAGGCTGTTTCTGGGAGCCCAGCTCAGGGACCGCTCTAAATTCTCCTCTTATTGAGTCGGGGCTGGAAATCATTCAGCTCGGCGGCGCGCCCCAGACCCCCCTCGGCCCGCGCCCGCCGCGCACACGCACGCGCGCACACGGAAGGCAGGCGCTGGGTGTATAAATATCTCCAGCTCTCCCCATAGCCGGGCAGATTTATTCCGCTGCCAAGCCTGCAGAAAATTGACTTGTTCATGGAGGCGGCTATTGACACATCACCGGGGGGAGGGTTAGGGGAGAAAGCAGTGGAGCCGGCGCCCCTCCATTATACGTTAATGTAATCAGCAGTGTGCGAAATGACTGCGCGGAAAATAGCATCACTGACATTTATATTAGAGGATATTGATGGCAGGAGCTGTGACCGCATCACTCTGCCTCCCGTTTCCACGGATTGACACAGGAGCCTCTTGTTGGCTCCATCCACGCTCGCCTCCCCTCCCCCTCTCCCCCTCCCGCACTCTCTCTCTCTCTCCACCCACTCTGTGCCTCTCCAGCTCTCCCCTTCTCCTCGCCTCACTCCCACCCTCCCTATTCACTCTTCCGAGATCACTCGTTTTCCAAATAATTCTTGAGCACCTACTGGGTGCCACGTGCCAGGGTTTGTCCTCCGTGCCTCTCTTCCTAGGTTTCTTCCTCTCCTTCTCCCCCACCGTGCCCTTGCCCTCTTTCTCCCTCCTCCCCAGCGATGCCTCTCCCCTCCCCCTGCCTTGGCTCGGTGGCTGGACCGCTGCTGTCACAGCAGATAGATAATTGAAAAATGGGCCTCACCTTTGCAGCCAGCAGGAGTGGTTCAGGCAGTTACCGCCGGGGTTACCTACTCCATCTCAGGCCCAGGCTCCAAAAGAGATTCTGAGGAAATTGGATTTTACATGGATGTTTTATTCGAGCAGAGGCTTTAGTGTATATAAATACAGGCGAGGAGGCCTTGGCGGCAAGGATGAGTGAGGACAGACAATCCCGCCTGGAGCCTCCGGGCTCAGGGGAGGCAGGCGGGCCATGCTCAGCTCCGGGTTCCAGACCCGGACATTGGCGCGTTCCCCTCATCTTCTGGGACTGGAAGAGGGTAATGCCTCTGCACAGCTCCTTAAAAGCTGCCTTGGGAATAAAACAGTGGTTGTTGGGGGCTGGGCAGGACTGTATACTGAGAAAAAAAGGAAATATACTTGAGAAGTTTTGAGGACTGATTCTTTCAATAAATATTTATTGAATCTTTAACTTTTGAATTACTGAGTTTGAGGCACAGGAGTAAGTTAGGCATGGGTGTCACCTTCAAAGACACTATAGAAGTTTGGAGAATGATGACCTGGGGTTTCTTTTTAAAATTTTTGTTTTGTTCTTTTTTTAGGGGGTCTCACCCTGTTGCCCAGGCTAGAGTGCAATGGCACAATCATAGCTCATTGCAGCCTTGAACCACTAGGCTCAAGGGATCCTCCTGTCTCAGCCTTCTGAGTAGCTGGGACTACAGGTGTGTATCACCACACCAAGCTGATTTTTTCTTACTTTTTTTTAGAAACAAGATCTTGCAATGTTGCCCAGGCTGGGCTCAAGAGATCCACCTACCTCAGCCTCCCATCTGGGGTTTCTGGTTAGGGACAAGGAAAGGAAAAGGTAAAAAAGTGGGTGCTGAGGTTACTTTTCTAAGGACCTGAGTGGCAGGGGAGCTTAAATGAAGCAGCAGAAGGGAAACTGGTAGAGTTGGGGGATGAGGGTCCCCCTAACTTCATTCTGCTCTCTGGGCCTGGTTAGCAGAGCATCTGGGGAACATTTGGACAATGGTGGCCAACAAATCTCTAGGCAAAATCACATCCAAGGTGTTTGCAAAGAATCCTAGTGAGAGTCTCTGGAGGATCATTGAGGATCAAGGTGAGGCCTTCCAGAGAGACCAGGTACAAGGTGGGAGAGGCCCTGCGTGAGGAACCCTTTGAGAGAGGCCTAAATTGAAGGCATATGGGCAAATGAGGGGCATCAGAAGACAAGGGAGGTGGGATGTTGGGGCAGGGGAGAGGAAATGCTTGGGGACCCAGGATAAAGAATTCTCCAGGGTCTGAATGTCTCCTTCCTTGTAGGAAAGCCTCCACTTCATTCCTGGGCAGGGTCTTTTCTATATTCTGTCTGATCTCTAATTAGAGTCTATGTGGCTGACAAGTGCCACCCAAATAATTTCTGTTCCTTGGAAGGAGTGTCATGAGCCATCCCATGACTGACGACTGGAATTAAGGTGAGTGGAGCCAGACTCAGACTGCTCACTGAAGGGGCAGGGGCTGCTGCTGAGCTCAGAGCACAGACAACAGCTGCCTTATCCCAGCTACATCACTGAAAGCCGGACTAGCCCTCCCCCAGAGCAACACTACAAAGCCCCCCTTGTTCTCTGTCGCATTGTTATACTGTTACATCATCAGCCTTTGGGGGCAGGACAGGTGCTGGATAGATCATGGCCATCTCTCCAGCCGCTCCCTGCACATCCCAGGCACTCCCAGATGGCACTCTGGTAACTCCAATCCAGCTGTAGGATGGGAATATTCTGGGGTAACTGACTCCTCTCAGAACTCTCCCTGTCTGACTCCATCAGCATCTCCCCTCTCCCCTAAAGATTATATTCATCCTGACAGCCCCACACAAAGGGAGTCCCTTTCCGGCTCTCAGGGAGCCAGGCCATGCCCACTTGCCTTAGTTACCTGTGCTGCCTCCTCTCCTCTGCCCTCAAGAACCACTCATGTCCTCACTTCTCACCACCCAAATCCATTCCTGCATTTGTCTTCCCTTCCTTGTGACTCATTTGACATATAGATCCTGAGATTCCAGTCTTGCCGTTGGCTTAGGACCCTGCTATGGTTTGAATGTTTGTGTCCATCGAAATTCATATTGAGACTTAATCCCCAATGCAGTAGTACTAAGAGGGGGAACTACTGGGGATGCTTATGTCATGCCCCCACAAATGGGATTAGTGCCCTTTTAAAGGGCTTGAGGGAGCTTTTTGGCCCTTTTCCCCCTTCCACCATAGGAGGATGCAGCAAACAGTGCTGTCTAGGAAGCAGAGAGCAAGCCTTTACCAGACACCAAATCTGCTGGTACCTTGATCTTGAACTTCCCAGCATCCAGAACTAGGAGATACAATTTTCTATTATTTATAAATTACCCAGTCTCAGGTACTTTGTTATATCCACAGAAACAGACTAAGACAGACCCCTTGAACAGGTTGATGGTGACGACATGAGTTCATGCATATGCATGTATGTGCACGCATGTGTGCTAACTTGGGCCTTGCACTCCCAGGGCAAAGGGGACACCATAAAAGGAGCAGTACTTGATCTCACCCTGCCATCCAAATTAGGAAACTGACATTCAGAAGAAAAAAGAAGGAGCAGCCAGGGAAGTGGCTTCCCACAATCAGAAGGACACTTCTCACTCCTCCAGGCCTTATGAAGATGGGATTCTGGGAAGTCGTTCCTGCAGGATCATCTGCCCAGTAAGCCATCAGAGAGGATCCAGGGAAATGGGGGGTTGAAGGTACTGGGAAACAGAGCCACGTGTGGCTCAACCATTCATCGAGACTCAAAGCCTGTCCCTTGTCTCTCCCTATGTGAGAAACCAGTTAGAGGCAGGGTTCAAAAGCAAATGGGCCTTTGAAAGGTAGCTAGCCTGTTTCTGGGGGGCAAAAGAAGCTGTCAGGAGCTGGAAGGTTGAAGCTTTGGGTGGAGAAGTCAGGCATGGCAGAGAAGCACTTCCAGCCTTAGCAACAAAGCCAACATTAGTGGTGTGACTGTATTCAGAGTCACTAGGCCTCTCTGGGCTTCAGAGTCCTCATCTGTAAAATAAAAAAATTAAGATTTGTGTCAGTTCTAGTTTCTAAGAATCTAAACTTGTGAGTGAATATGTTTGGAGAGCCCAACTTGGGATAAAAGAAGGAATTTCAGGGTTGAAGATCCAGCCTGTTCCAAGAGGGATGAGAGAGGTAATTGAGGGGCCAATGGGACCTGAAATTTCTCAGAGGACACTTGGTGGTTGGGAACCTGCCACGGCCAGGACAAGTACAGAGCAAGAAAGCAGCCCAGCCCTAGGGCAGAGGAAAGGCAGGGATAGATCTAGAAAGCAGTGCTACCTAGGTCTGTCTCAACCTCAGAGTCTCTGCTCAGAATCTAGTTCTCACAGCACAGAGATGGGCCTAGAAACTCCAAGTGGCCAGGCAGCTATCAATCAATCTACACAACAGGAAGACGGTAGAAATCTGTGCACTCTCACGTTCTGTGCTTTTGAATGGAATGAGTAGAAAGTAAGGGTCTTTGCTTGGTTTCTCCAGAGTTTCTTAGTAAAGTTTCCTAGCTGAGAAATACTAGCATCACCTTGGCTACACGGATTGAGAAGGGATCACAGCGCCCCTCGTGGTGGAGACTGGCGGTTGGCAGAGGCGACGCCAGGAGACTTGCTAGGAGCCAGTGTGAAGCAGCTGCAGGGAGGCAGCGAGGGACACTCGGTGTAATGGAGACAGCCCCTCCCCCATCTTGACTCAGAGCAAGATGAAACAGGGCAGGTGACCAGGGAAACTTGGAGCAGAAAGCCACACTGGAGGATAATCCCTAGAGGGAAAAGGCTTGAAGCCCGGAACACAGGCCGCCAGCAGGCAGCAGGCAGGGAAGGAGAGGTGAGGAGAAGGGAGGGAAGATATCCCTTTCCACGGATGTGCCTTGGCCCCTGCCCAGGCAGAGAGGGGCATATTTTCTGTCTTGTCCCAAGCCCCTGCATCTGCCACCTTGTTTACCTCGTGCCTATTTATAGTCTCAGGCTCCATGCCTGGCATGGGACTCTGCAATTTATATGACTATAAACCTCCAAAGGGCACCAAGGACAGGCAGAGGATGGATAAAGACAGAGGGAGGCCTCCCAAGGTCAAAATATCCACCCTCCCGCCCACACTGACTTTACATCCTGTTAAAGGGCAAGAGGTCATAAGGCCAGGCTCCAGCAAATAAGAGATGGGCAAGAAGTCACAGTCACCTCTTTGACACTTCCCACCCTGAGCTTGTCCAATATAGAATCTGGAGCAAGACAGATTGTTTTTGGTCCTCCCACCCCCACACTTTGGGAGTGGGCAGGAAAGCTCAGTGTGGGACAGTGGATCTCATCAGGGATAGTCAGATTTGGAGAGAAGGGGTGAGTGCAGCCTTTTGAGGGAGAGGAGGAAAATGGGGACCAACAGCCCAACTTCCACCTGCCCCACCCTCTTAATAGCAGAAAAGAAGAAGAACTATGCCTGGAACACACCTGGCCCTTGGCTTCCTTCTAGGGGTGACTTTGGAGGCCTGGGAGGGCCCACCTCTCAGGACAGGGAAGGCTGGTATACCCCGTGCCTGGGCCCACAGTCACCTGGGATTCTGGAAGAGCAGCTCATTCCTTTCAAAGGCAGCCTCTTCTCTGCCTCTGGCTCACCCTCTACTGCAGCTCATCACCCTCTCTGTTGCTTCCATCCCGGCAGCCCCTACGGGTTCTCACCTCATTATTCCCCACAAAGTGCCCCACCCTGTGTCTGCTATGCCTGCCCCTCAGCTCACCATCGGGGGGCATGTCCCCCACCCAATGTCTCCACACTGGTCCCCACCCCACAATTTATCATGTGTGCATTAAGGCTGGACATAGTTCAGCCCTGTGTGTATGTGTGCCTGCGCGCACGCACGTGTGTGTGTGTGTGTGTGTGTGTGTGTGTGTGTGTGTGTGTGTGTGTGTGTGTGTGAGAGAGAGAGAGGGAGAGAGAGAGAGAGAGAGAGAATGTGCTGGTAGGTGGATCAGAGTCACAGGCCAAATAGGCATGGGCATGAAGGAGGGGACAAATCCAAAATGACTTTCTTTTATGTATGTATGTATTTATTTATTTATGAGACAGAGTCGCTGTCACCCAGGCCAGAGTGCAGTGGCATCATCATAGCTCATGGCAACCTCAAACTCCTGGGCTGAAGCGATCCTCCTGCCTCAGCCTCCTGAGTAGCCGGGACTACAGTCATGCACCACTATGCCCAGCTAATTTTTCTATTTTTTGTAGAGATGGAGTCTCTCTCTTGCTTGGGCTGGTCTCAAACTCCTGGCCTCAAGCAATTCTTCCACCTCAGCCTCCCAGAGTGCTAGGATTACAAGTGTGAGCCACCGCACCTGCCCTGAAATGACTTCCTCCTTCCTTGGTTGTTTTGTTATTTTCCTGTCAACCTCTGGTCTGCTAGATTAAGTCTGAGGACTTGGGGAGGGGCAATGCCTCTCGTAGAGCCCATATGACCCATTGGTCATTTCTAGCTCTCTTTTGGCCCTCCACTGCCCACCATGTACCATCTTGGGTCTCAGGCCCCTTAGGTCTGGACTAAACATGGTGAGAGGCAGGCAGAGCTGGGGGGCATGGATTTCCCAGCTGGAGTCAATCCTCTGGGGGTGGGAGCACTGGAGGACATTGAATTATCAGTCAGTGTAGACTCCTGCTGGGTTTGAGCTTGTTTTGGGCCCTGGGTAAAGCTATACTCCAGGGAAAGGAGGAGGCCACAGGGGATGGGCCTATTCTCAGGCACACTCCCCTCTCCCCGCTCTGATCCCAGCCCATCCTTAGGGGTGGGGATGAAAAGGAATAAGCCAAGTCATGTCCTTCTCGAGGAGGGGAGACAGGGAATAGAGAGGATTCCAGCTTCTGAGTCCCTTTTGCTCACCTACTGTCCACTTTTAGCTACCGTGTTTCTCCGAAAATAAGACCTACCCATAAAATAAGCCCTAGCAGGATTTCTAAGCATTTGCAAAATATAAGCCCTACCCCGAAAATAAGACCTAGTGATGGGTGTGGCTATGCAGCATATCTGCACAACCCACACATTTTGTCACAGAGCAGTAAAGACGAGCAGCCCTTCTCATCTGCCCCATCGTGACAGCTACTATCCCAGAGGTGACCAGAAAGGCGAGGGCGGCCCCCCCAACAAGGTCGGCTCCCCCTGTCATGTCCCAGCCATCCTGTGCGTGCTGCAAGCTGAGGCTTTGAGGGAAAATAACACATCCCCTGAAAATAAGTCCTAGGGTGTCTTCTTGAGGAAAAAAATATATAAGACCCTATCTTATTTTCGGGGAAACACGGTAGTGCCTTCTCTGAGGTGGGGGTATCAGGGAGACATAGGTGTGAAGGTGGCATCTGCGAAGGTTAATTTTATCTATCAACTTGACTGACTTAAGGGATGCCCAGATAGCTGGTTAAACATTATTTCTGAGTGTGTCTGTGAGGTTGTTTCCAGAAAAGATTAGCATTTGAATCATTAGACTGAGCAAGGAAAATGCATCCTCACCAATGTGGCAGGGTCGAACCTGTTGAAGGCCTGAATAGGACAAAAGGCAGAGGAAGGAGTATTTGCTGTCTCTGCTTGAGCTGGCAGCTCCCCTCCTGCCCAGCATTCCAGTTGCTGAGCCTTCAGACTTGGTCTAGGACTTATATGCCAGCTCCCCACATTTCTCAGGCCTTTGGGCTTGGACTACACCACCGACTTTCCTGGGCCTCTAGCTTGCAGACAGCAGATCATGGGACTTTTAGCTTCTGAAAGTATGTGAATCTGCCCATTTGTCTATCTTTCTCCTATTGGTCTGTTTCTCTGGAGAACCCTGACTGATACAGCATCCAGGAGCTGGGGAGAAATCAAGGGCCCAGGTGGGGGTGAGGTGCAGTGAGGAGGAGCAGGAGGAGCCGAGGGACAGGGAGGAGGGCAGAGCTCACCCTCTTGCCCTCTCCCAGTGGGAGGCAGCAGAGGGCCATGGGAACTGCCCATCCAGCTATTAGCACTTCACTCTCCTTCACGTCCTGTCTACCACAGAGCCCGTATGGAGGGACTCACCTGGTTTGAATGTTTTTACACCTTTTACATCCTGCCCCTCTGATGGAGAGAGACCTTGGGAAGTCAGCCTGTTCATGATTTAGTCCTCCCCTGAGCCCCTCTATTCGTTCCTAAGCGGGGCTCTCTCCTTCACGTCCAGAACTTAGAAAATATACTTGTGCCTATTGTCCCATCTCCTGACATTCCTCAACCTTCCCAACGTCCAACCTCCCAGCTGACCTTGGAGGCCATGACCCAGCCCTGAGCCACCACCCTGGAGAAGCCCAGTCTGTCCAGGGGGGCTGCCCTGTGCCCACTGGGCCATACCCATGACGACTAGACATTGTTAGCATCTGACCCCCAGTGCTCCCCAGGGAGTTTCAAGGGAGGGTTCATACTGCTGATGGCGCCTTTCCCTTACCCCATTTAGGCCCTCAGCAGACCCACTCCCCTGGATGTGAGGGCCACATCTGGCCCTGGAGATGCACACAAGGACAGTCCTGTGCTGGGGGTTTGACTAGCACAGTGGCAGCAGCTACATGGAGATTTGAGGTGTGGCCTCGAGTGAAATGGAAAACCAATGCCTTGTAGCCTAGAAACATTCCCCTCCAGCATGGCACCTCTGTGGTCCCTCAGCCTGGTTGGAAGTAGAGTGGGGGAGGACAGGGGACACAGGCAGATGGGGAAAACGGGGAGGGGGTGGGAGGGCACAGATCACAGGAATGAATGTGTCAGTTGTGGCAGCTCAAAGTTAGGAAACTGGAAGGAAGTTAGAGACTTCAAAGTTAGACCCGGGGCAGAGAGAACATCTCCTGGGCTTGGGGTGGTGGGTGCTAGGGAAAGAATGGTCCTGGTTTGAGGATGATCTGAGCCAAAAGGAAGGTAAGAGTGACCAGAGTTTTAGAGAACAAAGAGGGCCAAAGAGTTCCTTTTGAACTCTTGCTGGGGTAGAAGTAGCTGAGAGAACCATGGACCTGAACCCCTGGGAGCAGAGCTGACATCCCAACAGAAAGGAGCCCACATGTTAGTCACTAGTAAGTATAGCCACAAGAAAGGCAGGGTCAGGCAGTGCTGCATTGGTACCTGTTCTTTTACCCAGTCTCCTGTCATTGGCTCCAAGAAACCTGGGGTTCAGTGTCCAAGATGCAAGGCAGACAGGTACCTTACAGATCATCTGGCCCTGTACCCCTTTTATACATTAGGAAAGGGGGGCTCAGAAGGGCAGGAAAGACCCTAGGTCCCTAACTATGCCACCTATTTGAATCATCCACCAGCCTAGTTCCCAGACCCCAGTTTGACCTCATCCTATGGAACTCCAGGCAGATCTGTCTGTCCCATGGATTTGTCCCTAGATTCAGTGCCCCCTCACACCACCATTGCTACCTTATGTTTGGGCCCCTCCAGATCTGCCTGACTGAGGAGCCCCAGTTGGGAAAGCTCCCCTCCTCTTTCCTATCTCAGACTGGGGCTTCTCAGGGGCTCCCTTTGCAACTTGAGATGTCACTGTCTTTCTATTAAAATGTCTTTCCCACTCTGCCTCTGCCTCTCCCTTTCGCTCTCTCTTCTCCAACCCTTCCTCTGCCATCCTTCTGGAGCCCCAGAACTGCTGAGACAAATCTCTGAAGCTTCATGGTTCTGGCCTGTGTTCCTGGTAATTGAGTTGTGCTCCCCGGTCATGATGGGGGAGGGTGGCAGGCAGCCGGTGGGGCCAGTCCTCCTCCTGCCAGCTTAGCGGGCCCCACTGTGATCCAGCAGGGAGGGTGAGGAGGAGAGAGGTGGGGATGCTTCCTCTTTCCCAGCCTTCCTTCTCCAGCTCTCTGTCTCCTACTCTCCCCCTCTCCCCCTCCCTGCTTCATCTCCGGCACAAATCACATGGTGACAGCCCCATCCAACCTTTGGGGAAGGGTTTGTAAATGTGTCTTCCTTAGCTGTGATCTCCAAATTGTTCCTTTTATTGCATTTGTCACGGTGAAGATTAAAGTCCCTGGGTGGCCTGCACCACAAATCACAGAGTCTGCTCAGGGAGCGGCTGCAGGTTGGGAACTGACGGAGGGGTCTGGGCCCTGTTACCGGGTATGCACGCATGTGCACGCTCACCAAAACTCAGTCCTGGGTGTGGTGTGGACTTGTACCCAGGAACAGAAAAGTGTGCCCCTGATATCATTCTGAGCTACTGGCCCCCTTTTAGCACAGTTTGTGACCTCTTACACCAGGCTGTCTTCCAGGATCACTCTGCCCATTCTGTAGTTGGCATCACTGTATACATTTGTCTCTCCTCTCTCTGCCATCAGGCAGGAGGGAAAGCTGTGGTCACATTAGAGATATTTCAAGATACCCCTATGGACTGCTGGTCACATTGATCCTTGATCTCATCCCAGCAGCACTCTTAAAGGGTCAAGGGCAGCTTGCTTCCAAAGCTCTCAATGGACCCACATCCAGGGCCCAGAAGAAAAGCTGACCTTACCCTGCTCCAACACCCCCATATCCTGAGTTTCTTTCTCATTCTGGAATACTACTGGGTGCAGAGGGTGCACAGCTGAGACAGAGGAAACACAGCTGAGGAACCAAGAGGACAAAAGCTCCCTTGTACACATGCACTGAAAAACAGTCCCTTTCCTACCCCCTTACGAGGTGGGCTTCCTGCCTGTCCCTTATGCACATTCATAACATTCAAATTTATGCTGTAATCTCCGCCGCTCCATATGTATGAGCCTTTGATGGGTGTTTGGGTTTATGGGATGCACCCAGCCCTCCGTTCCCTCACCCGCCCACCGCCTCCAACCACTGCAAAGACGCTCGTACATAATTGACATCGGCAGATTCTTTCATTATACAAGATTTAGCATCTGCTCGGGGATCGCTCGCTCCTCACTCACTATAGATGACTTTTCCCCGCGTTTCCTATTATCAATTCAAATTAGCCCCATTTCCCCACCCGACCAGTGCAGCGTTTACACTTGACAGTGAGGAAACAGCAAGGCTATAATGGGCTCCTCAATTATTTAGGCCCAGTTAGGCCAGGACCCAAGAGGCCCCACCAAGGTTGGGGTTATCATGGGGGTGGATAAGGCAGCAACTACTTGGTCTCTGTTTGGCCTTACAGCCCCCCACCCTCTCACAGTCTCCCTTGTCCCCCCCCACACACACACCTGGGTCTCTAAGGTGTAAGACAGTCCTTTCCTGCCCCCACCCTCAACAGCAGCTCTCCCTCTCCCCATGCCCATCCTGTGTTTGCACCATATGAGTAGCCCCTCCCCTTAAGATGTCCCTCTATGTTAAGGTGTGTCTCCGTGAAGATGCCAGGTGGTGCCTAGGATCTCAGAGATCAGTGGGAGAGACTGAAACCCAGCCACAGTGCCCCAGGAAGACAGAGGAAGGCAAACGGAGAAATAGAGACACCAGAGAGCCTGAGGGAGCGGAGAGGTGCCGCTGGGGCTTTGGGAGAAGTCACAGGAAAGAGGAAAGGCTTGGGCGAGGCCCTTTCTCAGACCACACGGGTTGTGCAGAGCTGTAATTAGGTCAGTTCTGCCCACCCACTGGTCTGACTAGTCCCGGCCCGGCCCCCTGTAATAACTCTTGGGCCCAGTGGCTATTCAGGAATCAGGGGCTCTCCGGAGCTCACTAAATGGCCCAAGTACAGGGGCAGAAGCTCGTCAGCACCAAAGCCTTGATTCCAGTCAACCCTCCGCTCAGCTCAGGCAGGGCCCCAGGCAGTCAGCTTGGCTCCGCACAGCCCCGCGCCCCCTCCAGCGCCTTCCCCTTCCCCAGCTCAGATCGGTTTTCAAGGGCAGCCATGGGGGTGTGGCAGGCAGGGGTCTGAGGGGCTCTGGGATTAGAGGTGTCTTTCCCATGCTCGGCTTCTCCAGAATCAAAGAATTCCTCCGTCTGATTGGATTTACCCTAAGTCACAGGCGTGTGGGACCTTCTTTCCCTCAGCAACAGCTGGAAACAGCCCTAAATATGATTAATTAACGCTGTAAAAAGCCCTGGACACGATTCAGATTTATGCTTGTGAATGTGTGTGTGCCTGTGTATGTGTATTGTTGGGGGGGGGGGCGACGAGGGCGGGGGCGGGGGTGGAGGCAGGTGGATTAACCAACCACCTACACGGCCCTCTGGGGGAGTGGAGTGACATTTCCTCAGAGACATTCCTTCAACATCCATCCCAGGCAGGGGTCATTTTATCCCGCCTCCAGCTTTTGAGCAGATTAGCCCCTTTGTCCCAGGGGTATTCGGCTATTTTCTGCTCTCTCTTCTCTGACGGGGCAGACGGTTTCTGGGGTAGGTGCCTCATCTCTCTTTCCTTTACCACAGCAGAACGTTCTCTGTCAAACCTCAGTTCCTCTTGCTCGGATTAGGGATACCTGGGCAATGCCCTAAAATAGCTGCACAGACACAAGCCCAAATGGGACTCAAATAGGCACCTCAAGGAATCTGAATAAATGACCCGCCAGTCAAGCCTCCTGCCATTGGAGATATCTTACCTCAATCCTCAAAGGCTCATGTCTCCAAGACAAGACAGGGGTCCTTGGACTCTTCCCTGTACCTCTGAGATGACAAAACCTTATTTGATGGGGCATCTCCACCTCCTGCCCCACCCGCATCTGGCTGGGTACTCATTCCCTAATGTGTGGACACCTCAGCTTGGATAAGATGATGGTGA
The DNA here is from genome assembly GCF_040939455.1 of Microcebus murinus. NCBI lineage: Eukaryota > Metazoa > Chordata > Mammalia > Primates > Cheirogaleidae > Microcebus > Microcebus murinus. The sequence goes on along the minus strand of NC_134117.1, from coordinate 25,158,545 downwards.
TGTTCACCGTTACTTATAGTCATGAAAAGGAAGGGGACAGGAGCACAGATAATTCCAGTGAATCATCTGAAAATCAGTTCTCAGGAATCTGAAAGAATACTGAATTTTAATTCATTTCCTTTCATTTATTGCAATTGATTGATTTACTTCTATTTTGTTGAAATGACTAAGCCCAGCAAGAGATTGGCTAGGTTCTTTTTTTTTGAGACAGAGTCTTGCTTTGTTGCCTAGGGTACAGTGAGTGCCATGGCATCAGCCTAGCTCACAGCAACCTCAAACTCCTGGGCTCAAGTAATCCTACTGCCTCATCCTCCTGAGTAGCTGGAACTACAGGCATGCGCCACCATGCCCAGCTAATTTTTTCTATATATATTAGTTGGCCAATTAATTTCTTTCTATTTTTAGTAGAGACAGGGTCTCGCTCTTGCTTAGGCTGGTTTTGAACTCTTGAGCGATCCTCCCGCCTCCCAGAGTGCTAGGATTACAGGCATGAGCCACCACGCCTGGCCTGAGATTGATTAGGTTCTAGCACAGATGGCCATAGATGGAATATACCAGAAGGAGCGTGGAAAAGCCCCAGACTCTACATCCCCTCTTGGGGTCCTTCTGGGGTCTGTAGCCTGAGTGCCTGGGGCTTCCGCTGTACCACATGGTCCCCTGAGGAGGAACCCTGGAAGGTTTGGGGATGCCTCTTGGGATAGAGAAAGGGTCTTTACCCATCCTGATGGACTTCTTACCAAACATGGACTGAAATCACTGTGATTGTACTTCAACTTCCTGAAATCAAGGCTAAGTAGGGCCAAAGGAGTGTATAGACCCTCCTTGTCAGTCCCCTGCCCTTTGTCTCCCATGAAGAGGATCACCTTGCCTGGAGGCAGGAGAATGGCAGAGATGAACTTTCAATGACCTTTTCTAGGACCCAGAGATTGTAGGAGTTGAATTTTTAGGTGGTGACCAACCGAATAAAGGAGCTAAGGCTCACTCCAGAGCTCTAGAGTGAAAGGTGAGTCTCAGAGAGAGGGAAAGAGAATGACAGCCCCAATATGGGTTTGTTGTGAAGATCAAAGCAGGAGGGCATGTACAAGGGTCCCAAGATGCACATGTGATCGCTCTACTGCAGGGGTCAACTGTGCAGAGCACCCCACCCCCAGCACTTCCACTCACACCCTCTGGGCTCTGCAGAGTCCCACTCCTATCCCTTCTTGGTCTTTTGGCTAAGATCACACGTAGTATCTGTCCTTATCAACTTAATATTTGATACGTCCTCTATCTGAGGACAATACATTAAATGAGGTTTGGGATCCAGCAAATGGAATAGGAGCTTGCTCCCTCTACTCCATGCATCGACTTGGTAGTGCAGTACCTCCAGGAACAGAACATCCCTAATGGGGGAGGGGAGCAGGGACAAGATGGGTGAGCAGCAGACTTGGGTGCTGGTGGGAGAACAAGGAGGAGGAGGCAAAGAGGTGAGCAGTTGGCAAGAGGACAGAAAGGCAGGCTGGGGATGGGCTGCTCCCCTGTGGGTGTCCCTATACTTTTCATACAGACCTTCTGCTCCTTTGGGGTCTGATACCAGTATATATGGAGATGACTGTGCCCATCTGCATGGATCAGCATGTCTCTGCACATGTAGTATATCTCTATTCTGTGTCAAGGCATGGTGGCCCTGTGGCTAGGTATAGGTGTGTCAACAGAAAGAAGAACAAGGCCGGGCATGGTGGTGGCTCACTCCTGTAATCCTAGCACTCTGTGAGGCTGAGGCGGGCGGATTGCTTGAGGTCAGGAGTTCGAAACCAGCCTGAGCAAGAGCGAGACCCTGTCTCTACTATAAATAGAAAGAAATTAATTGGCTAACTAATCTATAAAGAAAAAATTAGCCGGGCATGGTGGCACATGCCTGTAGTCCCAGCTATTCGGGAGCCTGAGGCAGGAGGATCCCTTGAGCCCAGGAGTTTGAGGTTGCTGTGAGCTAGGCTGATGCCACAGCACTCACTCTAGCCTGAGCAACAAAGTCTCGCTTTGTTAAAAGAAAGAAAAGAAAAGAAAGAAGAACAAGAAACTAGGGAACTGCCCATAGACCAAATCAGGCCTACCTGGGTGTTTGGTTTGAGGAGCACAGTGTTTAAAACAAACAAACATGCAACTGGATGCCATTAGGAGAGGCATGTGCTTTTCAGGTGCAGCCGCACACCCTGCCACTCCCTATTGCATTTCACTTCACATTTATAAAATCTGCCTGGCGCTGAAGTCTTGCATGTGTAACCTCTTGAAAAGAAAAGGAGACATGCCCCTATGTGCCCATAAATTGGCTCCTGAATAATTGGCCCCCTTCAGAGACAATGGCTGGGGTCCTGCCACCAGCTTCTCTGGGACTGAAGGGTACTGGGAGCCACTTCTTTTTTCAGAGTCAGAAACACCTATTGTGAGGGAAGGAAGCAAGTCCCATCTTTCTATGAGACAGAAGTCCAAGATCATACAGGTGAGACTGGACTCCAGGCTGCCTCAGCGGGACTCCAGAACGCCTATTTTGCACACTGCCTCTTCCTGTAGTCAAGCGGGTTCTGAGCTGAGGCTGAGACCTGAGAACTAGAGGGAGAACAAACACAGAGACTGAGGGACACACCAGTTTCCAACTGCTGTATCCTGGACACAAGCCTCTGCCAGAGGTTGGAGAGGGGTTTGGCCGACGCCCTGCTGGGCTGGCTGTTGGGCAGACTGGTTGCTCAAATAGCCTGTCAGTGTGGTCCTCACAGGTGGGCAGGGCTCCCTTCCTGCCAGCATCATAGCCCATCCTGCGCCACCCCCATCTTCCTGGGAGAAAGGGAAACTTAGGGGCTCAAAGGAGGTTCCATTTTGTTCTGGAAGCTTAGAAGGGTAGCTGGAAATGCACAAGGCTTGGTTTGGGGCTTGCTCTTAGTGCTTGCTTCACCCTTGCAATCAGCTTTCCAGAACTCTCAGTGGACCTTACTGGGTTAGGTCTCCACCAGGGGGACCCGTACTAAGATCAAATCTGTCCTGGGAATCCCCCTACTCAGGCAGCGGCTTCCAGGGCAGCAGTCCTGATACAAGCCTTTTATTTGACTTCCAAGAAGCCTAGGATAGAGGCGGGAAGGGAAGAAAGGGTAATTAATCAATATGTAAGGGGGTTTGATCCTTTACAGCTGCCATGTATTGAGTGCTAGATGGGGGGGGGGTGTTTTATTTTTTGGTCATTTATTTTGTGCCAGAAAGTGGACTGACCATTTTACATACTCAATTTCATTAAATGTTTATAACCATCCAGTGAGGTATGGATTATTATCTCCTACTGCTCAGATAAGGAAATTAAGGCTCCAGGAGGTTAAAAACAGATCCAGAGCCACATAGCCACGAACTGGTCAATCTGGCTATTTCCACACAGGGGCAATGCCATCCTGGGGAAATCAATACAAACCTGAGGTCATAGCGCAAGGTGGGGGGAGGGCAGGGTTGCCAGATTTAGCCAATAAAAATACAGGATGAATTTTAATTTTGGACTAACAACAAATAGTTAAGTGTAAGTGTATCCCAGAGAGTGCACGGGATATATATTTATACTAAAAATCTATTTTTATCTGTATTTTATCTGGCACTTCTAAGGTGGGGCCACAGCCAGGTCCAGCCCTGTCCCCCTTTCCCAAGAAAGTCCTAAGGGAAATAAGTCTGACGCATGGGATGGTTGGTCTGAGTTTAGATTGCTCAGGAGGCCCTGCCAGCCCTTTTCTCCTTTCCTGCGTGGGGCCAGGAAGCAGCAGAGGTTGGAGTCCGGGCTGCCCTGCCCGCCTCCCCAGTTCTGCGCTGGAGAAGTCAGAGATCACACTCGTCCACCCATCGAAAGGGACTGGCCCTTATTCATCCCAGCACGGGGCTGCTCAAAGGACAGAGCAGCCCCTAAGCGGGGCACCAGCACTGCAGGGGCCCCCAAAAATGAAATGAGAAATTAAAGGAAAAAAAAAATCAAGAAATTTGAGATGTCAAAAAAGCGTCAAGTAATCAGTCATCATGGGAAGAAATGCAAACTTCCTGACCTTCACCGTAGGAGCGTGAGAGTGGGGTAACTTCCGAAGGTCTAGCCCAGCCCTGCCTTTGGGGCTCCAGCGCCTCCTCTTCGTGTCCCCTGTGAACTTAATCTGGGCGGGCCTGGGAGGGGGCAGATGGTGGGAGCGGTTCCCCCGTAGTCCCCAGGCTCCCCCCGCCTTCAGGCCCCTGGGCTGGGCCCGGGTCCCAGGCGCTGGCCTGGCTCCCCTCGGGCTCCTGGGCTCCGTCCTCAGCATCTGGCCCCCTGGGCTCCAGCCGCGGCTCCACCGCCTGCTCCATCGCTCGCTCCCCACCCGGCTCCGTTCCCTCTCCCGGCCCGGTGTGCTCGGCTCGCTCGGGGCGTCTCCCTACTGAAGAATTATGTTGCATAAAGCAGCCGCCACCATCTTGAACTGGCAGTGAACTTTGCTTTCTACATATAAATACAGATAGCAATCACACCCCAATCAGCGCAGAGGCTTCAGGGCATCATCTCAGCAACTCTAACTTTCCCATTACGATAATGTGATTTTCACTCAGTCTATAATATCACCAGCCATGAATAAAGCAACTGGCTCTTTCTGTCTCTCTCTTCCCTTCCCCCTTTCTCTGCCTCTCTCCCACCCGCCTCAGTCTCCTTTCTTTTCCTCCCTCACTCCCTCGTCTTCTGTCTCTCCTGCAGCCCCTCCTGGTGACTGTCTCCATCATCTATCGCTGTATCTCTGAGCATCTCGGCCTTCCTGTCCCACTGTCTCTTTCTCTCCCCCATCCTCTGGGACTCACATTCCCTAAATACTAATTGCAGGGATTTGCTGTGCCCCGAGGGCTCAGTTAAGTTCTGCTCCTCAGCTCTGCGGTCATCTGCCTTAGCCTGAAGGTGAGAAACTCTGCGGGGTGGGGGTGGGGTGGGGGCGGCCAGCTTGGCTTTCCGGGAGGGGGAGGGGAGGAGAGGAGAGGCTGCTCCCTCTCTTCTCTCCCTCTTTCCTTAAGTAGCAGGAGGACTCTCTGCAAGGATTCCCATCAAGAATGCCAAAGCCAGAGGTTCAGGAACCAAAGGATCCAGCTGGGAGATCTGAAAAATTCCTGCTTAGGGGAGGGTCCTGGAGGGGAGGATTCTGGACACTGGGGGACCCAAAGTCAACAAGATTCCAAATGCCAGACTATTGTGAGTAGACACAGTTGATGAGAGGGTGCTCTGGAGAGGCCTGGAGAAAAGGGGAAAACTGGCCCAGTCTTCTAGAGTCACTTCTGAGTACAGTTTGGCCCTGAGCCTAGTGGAAGAGTCCAGGCTGAAGCTGCCTTTGCCAGGACATCTGATAAAAGCCTGCAGATCCTTGACCCAGGGGTTAGCTGCCTTGTCAGAGCTCCTGGAAAGGGCTTCTCTTTCCTTCGTGGACATTCCCCAGGTTGGTCGTGGTGCTGGTAGGGGGATTGTCTGTGCCTATGGTCATTCATTTATCTGTCCCCTTGAGTTTGTATCCCAGTTCATTCACCTGTTAGCCAAGACCATGGACAATGCTCTTAACTTACCTAAGCCTCAGTGTTCTCATCTACAAAATGGGCATAGTAATAGTACTTACCTACTGAATAAAATAAGGGATATAACATGCTTAACACAGTGCCTGCTGCATTGTTAAATGCTCAATAAATGTTAGCTATTATTATTACAATCAGCAATTATTAACACCTGCTGTCTGTGTTAAGCAGGACACCATGGGGGTCCGGAGCCTGGAGTTTGCAGTCAGACTATGTGAATTTCGCTCCTGGCTTAGCCATTTACCAACTTCGTGGCCTTGGAAAAATCACAGCCTCTGTGAGACTCAGTTTCCTCATCTGTAACAGGAATAATAATAGTCCTTACTTCATAGGGTTGTTGTGAGCATGACTCAGGTTCACTTCCTGCTTGGCACAGTGCTGGCATATGGCAAGACCTCTGGGAATATTAGTGAGTAAGGGTCAGTCACTGTGGATCCAGCCATGAATGAGGTGAACACTGTCCTGGGTGTCCTCTCTGTGGGTGGGCCCCTGACTATTTCTATCACACTAGTCCATTGATAACCTTGACATTTCACTCCAGTGGAAGATGAGGGCTTTATTTCCCCTGGCTGTAAGAACTATACCTTTTCAGCTGCCCACCTGCTTAGGGTGGGACAAGGACTCCTGCCCAGCCCCCTCCCTGGGTGAAGAAGAGGAGAAAAGGTAACTATTGAATGTTCTCTGTTAGGCAGGGGTGGACATCTTTATTCTGTCCTGTATTTCTAAGTGTTGGTGGGTCTCTTTGCCTGCCTGCTAGCTTTTAGTTTTTCTTGGTTTATCTCTGAAGGTTCCTTTGGATGCTTTCCAACCTGATCTCACAGGAAACTGAGGAAAGAAGACTCTACTCACCTCAGCCAGGCCAGGAAGGGGCTCCAGGAGTTATGACCACCAGAGCTCCCAGCTCTGGGGCCTGGAGAGCTGATATCACCGAAGCTAACCCAGTAGAGGAAACAGGCGTGAGAACAGGGAAGTTTAATACAGAGAGAGACAGTTAGGGATAACTACAGGGTGTGGTGGAAACAACAAAAAAAGAGAACGATCAATTCAGGCTGAAGAGTCAGGTAACCCTTCCCAGAGGAGGAGGTGCTCCAGCTAATCTGAAAATGTGGCCAAAATGGGAGGGGGGAGAGAAGGAAGGACTTGGAGGCAGGGGGAGGAGCATATGCCAGAGTCTTGAGGTGTGAAACAGCTGGCACATTTGGAGAACTCCACTGAAGGACAGAGGGCAGGGCGGGGTAGGGAGGTCACTTTGGGAGAGAGGCCTGTAGACGGGAGACAGATATACGGGTAGTAAAGGGCCACACCAGAGAGTCGAGCTTTTATCCTGTGAGCTGGGGGCTACTGAAGAGCTTTCTCAAGGGAGTCAAGGGAATGATTCACATTTCAGAAAAATGGCTCTGAGAATGATGCAGAGGCTGAGGGGAGGGTGCAGCTAAAAGCACTGGAGCCTAGGAGACCAGTGAGGAGGCTCTTATGGCTGTGCAGGCAGAGACACAGACCATAGATGTGGCAGCAGTGGTGGGGACACTGAGGAATGACAGACTGGAGAGAGCCTTCTGAGAGAACTGTCAGGATTTTGCGCCTGACTGGATGGAGAAGGATGGAGAGGAAGGATTCCTGGGTGACCACCAGGTTTTGCCTCAGGAAAATGGTTGGACAGTGACTGGGATGGAGAATAGAACAGGTGACACAGGCTTGGGAAGAGTGAAAAAAATACAGAGTTCTGAGTGGGACATGGATTTGGGGGGTCTGGGATATGTCTCAGTAAAGATATCCAGGAAATTAAGAGAATATTAGGAACAACTTTATCTCCATACATTTCTAAGTTAAGATGTCTGGGAGGGAGTTGGAAAGACATGTATTGCATTCAAGTGAGTTTTGTCAGGTGCATGGACTTACGAGTTACCATCTGTGGATGATAATTAAGGCCCTGGGAAGGGGATCAGTTACTTGGGAAAGACGAGTGAGAAGAGACCCAAGAATGGAGCCAGAGAGAGTGTCAACACTTAGAGGAGTGGTTCTCAACCTTGGCAGCACATTTGGACAAAATAAGGGGCTTGAAAAAAAAAGAAAAGAGCTCTGGATAAGTACAAAAAGACCCTGGTTCTAAACCCCAGCTTTCTCACTTCCTAGCTGGGTGGTCTTGGTCATCAGACCTCTCTGAGCCTCACTTCCCCTATATCTGTAAAATAGGGATAGTAATCTCTGCCCCATCTACCTTTTACCAACTGCTTTGATGCTTAGGTTGCATGTTGATGTATTTTGTTAGTCATGTAGCATACTATGTAAAAGTAAGGTGGAATTAACCTATACAGACAAAAACACAAGCACTTGTTCCCCTTGCACAGGTAGGTGCGCTTGAGTATGTACACACACACACACACACCCCCATACACCAACCACAGAGGGCTGCTGTTTATATTTCGAAAACAGAGCTGCAGTTTTCTAGACATGGACTTTTATGTTTTTAGCCTTCAGAATATGCCATTAAAATATGGAGAGATGATCTGATGTGTGTGTATGTGTGTGTGTGTTTTTAAATGATTGCTAAAGTGTGGCATCATTTGAGTCTGCCTGTCAGCCTATCAGAAACGTCATCTATAACCTTCACTGTTTGCCGTTTAATCTCCCCTGCCTCCCCGCGGGCCCTGTTCTGACATTTTAAACCCCATAAATGACAGTAGTGCTCTAAGCCATTTTGAAAAAAGCCAAGCATTTGGAAAAAACACACATAGAGACATACCCCTAAATTCCCCTTCCCCTGAACACATGCTCACTCATGCTCATAAGTAGAATCGCACACACATTCACACCCCTGCACTGGCCAATTTGAGAGAAGTCGCAGATACTGGCACTGGCCAACAAAGTGCCCATGTGTGATGGCAGGACATAGGTGCACAGAAGCATGGCTGTGTATCTGGCCCATGAACAAACTGTAGTGGACACAAAGCAGGGATACCTTTCTGCCTTATTCCTTAAGTTCCAGCCATTTCTCTGCTTTCTGGCCTTGAAAGGGAAAGGGAACATCCAGGGTCCTTGGAAGGCTTGCATTGGAAGCTATTTCCTATAATTTGGACTTAGAAACCAATGGAATGACATAGGAGGCTGAGGGGCCCCAAATCTTGAGATTTAGTGTCAAGCAAGGATGTGTATTAGCAGGCTCAAGGTTCTTCACTCTTGGAAAACCCATGAGTAGAGGGGATACCAAGCAAGGTATCCCCTGCTGCACTGACAACCAGCTCTCCATATTTGGGGAAACCAGAAGGAAAAAGAAAACTCAGAGATACTTAGGAAAGGGATGAACATGTGAGCATGGAAGGACATGATATAAGATGTTGGTTGTGAACTTCATAAGGGCAGAGCACTGTCAGCTCCCAGATTTATCCCTAGGGCCTGACACACAGCCTACAACATAGCAGAAGCTTGTAAGAATAATGCTTGTTGAATGAATGACTGAAAGAATGTGTAAGCTCTGAGTGGTAAAGTGTGTGTGTGTGTGTGTGTGTGTGTGTGTGTGTGTGTGTGTGTGTGTGTGTGATGGAGATGGGGGCAGGAGATTGGCTAGTTAAGGAGAGTATGTTAGAAAAGATGACTTCTGATTTTGGCACTGGAAGAAAAAGACCTATATCACACCTAATATCCATGTTCCAGGTTAAGTGTCTTTTTTTTTTTTTTTTTTTTTTTGCCTTAGACCACCTCTGATTTTGCAGCAAGATCTCTCCACTCACGAATAAGAAAAACTCCCAAATAAAGTAGGAAATGGTAGGCATGGGGACTTAGGATTACCTTTGTGTAGTCCTAAGGACTTTGCCAGCTAAGAAATCTGGGAGCCAAAGCCTAGGACATTTTCCTGAGCTGGCAAACTTTCCTCCTTATATGCTAGGTGTGTGTACCGGTAGAGGACAAGGACTCCAGGCAGCTTTGCTTAATTCTGAGGGGCTCTGGGGCTTCTCTGGCAGGGCTGGCTCCTGTGCTCTCCCTCCCACCACCTCAAGTCATCATGCACTTTAAGGAATTTGTTTCCAAGGCAACCAATTAGTGTCAGAAAGAGAGGGCTGTGACGTCAGGCAAGGATGCAGGGTGGGGTGAGAAACTCCATCCCCCATATCCCTGGCTCCCAGCTCAGTGTCTGCAGCCTTGAAGGGAGACCTCAAATGGAAGAGATGCAGGCCATGGCCCCCTGAGGAGTACAGTTCTGGGTCAGGGCCCAGGAGGAGGGACTGGGTTGCAGAACTCATTCCCCAGCAGTGTCCCCACCTACCACCCCACTCCAAAATGCTGATAAGGCTGTGGGCCCAGTAGTAAGGCAGTGTGGCATGCTTAGAAGGGAAACAGTAGTCTGAGGCCATTGCCCATGCTCCTCCCTATCCTCTAGGTGGGAGAGATGTTAGATTTTATTTGGGAGACCTGTACACAAAGCCCATAATGAAGGTGGTATTGGCTTAAAGGGGAGGAGACCCTGCTCTCGGGCCTCACTTTAGACCTTTTTGTCTGTCCCTCTGGAAGGATGGATGTTTTGGTTTATGAGAGAATAGTATATGCTTTAAATAAAAGAGTAGGGCACCAACTGGAACAAATTGGAGAGTGTAGGAGAGATAATCCAATGGACACATAGTTTACTGATTCTTTCTTAGAGCAGAGAATGAGGTGTGGGTAACAACTGCAGCAGTTTGAACTCCTAGATCCTTGGGACCACAACTAGGCTTCCTGGGGGGCAAGTCCTGCCAATTTGGGAAGGACATTCTAATCAAAAGATAAAAGGTAGAATGCAGGCCGGGCGCGGTGGCTCACGCCTGTAATCCTAGCACTCTGGGAGGCCGAGGCGGGCGGATTGCTCAAGGTCAGGAGTTCGAAACCAGCCTGAGCAAGAGCGAGACCCCGTCTCTACTAAAAATAGAAAGAAATTAATTGGCCAACTAATATATATAGAAAAAATTAGCCGGGCATGGTGGCGCATGCCTGTAGTCCCAGCTACTCGGGAGGCTGAGGCAGGAGGATTGCTTGAGCCCAGGAGATTGAGGTTGCTGTGAGCTAGGCTGATGCCACGGCACTCACTCTAGCCTGGGCAACAAAGTGAGACTCTGTCTCAAAAAAAAAGGTAGAATGCAAAGGACCTTGTCCTTATGGTAAAAAAAGAAGACTTACATTCATTTATTGGACTTCCTGGCCCAAGTATACTAACCCCATCCCACCAGCTGGGTAATCCTTCCTGTGAAGATGATGAGGATGACAATGATGAGGATGATGATAAACAGCAGCAGCTATATTTTTCATGGCACTGTACTTTATAATACACTTTCATCCTTGTAGTAGCCACCTTGATAAGTAGGGCAGCAATTGCCTGCAGGTGTGGTTCAGGGAGCAGACTCAGAGATGGTGATTACTGGGCAGGAACTTTACCAGGGATGACTCTGAGAAGGTGCTAGAAAGTACAGGACTGGGCAGAGGGTGAAGCTGGGCTGGGCTGCAATCTCAAAAAAGCCCTTAGCTAACTGCAGAGGGACTCTGAAGCCGGCATGGCCCTTCGGAATTGCCCTGAGTTGGGGAGAGGTGTCTGGGCCTTCGTATGCCCGTGATGATCAGTCACTGGATACAGGCTGCCCTGGGAAAGGGACGTGACCTCAGGCAGGGCAGCACTCCTCAGCAGAGGCAAATCCAAGGAAGGCTGACAGGCAAGGGCAGCAGCTGAGGGGAACAGAAGAGGTACGGAAGAACGCTGCACCGCACCACGGCACCCCTGTAGCGATTACCACTCCCCTTTTGGAGGTGAGGAAACTGAAGCTGAGAGAGAGGTGATGACTAGCCTCATTACACAGCTCTCATACAGGCAGGGTAGAGTGTAGCTGTAGCATCGAGGACTTTCAGTGCAAAACTTCCTCCAGTGTAACCACAGGAATCAGTCACTGAGAGACCTTCTTCCTCAGCCCCAAGCAGGACAGGCAGTTGCAGCTGAGGGTGCTCTGGGTGGGGGAGCTCAGCGTGCTGTCCCCCTGGCAGATGAGTCAGGGTGCAGAGAGCCTGTGCCAGGCCTCCAGAGGGCCTGCTCAGCTCTGCCAAGGTCCAGGGAGCCCCCTCCCCCTCTGGAAAGTGGAGACTGTGACCTTAATCCCTCCCAGCACAGAGGCCACAGCGCTGGCTGCTCCAGGCCACAAGAGAAGCTTTCCTGACAGATGTGCTGGATTGACCAAAAGACAAGGGGCTTTGAGGAGATTAGGCTGTCTGCTCAGTGCTTGGCCCATACACCCCCAAGAAATGGAAGCTCAGAGGGTCTCTTTAGTGGCTTCTAGAAAGGGCCAGAGTGTTCAGCAGGGGCCCAGCAATGGTCAACCTGCCTGGCCAGCATCATGGGCAACAAGCTGCCTCAGGAAGGCGTTTGCTGGGGAGTCAACAGAGGTGAGGGAGGGAGTGGACAAGGTGATAGAAGGTGAGAGATAGCTATGTGGAGGCTGGGGACAGGGAGGGGCCTGGCTCCTCGGGCACCAGCCACCCCACAGAAACTGACTGAGGGAAAAGATGCCAGGCTTGTTTGCAGGCCGCCAGGGCTGGGCTGTGCAGGTCTGTTAAGGATTTGGGAAGTCACTGAAGACCGTTATGTTTGTGTGTGGGGGCTGTGGTGGGGGCAGCGACACAGTCAGACGTGTGTGGGGAGGGAGGGAAGGAACCTACTTCCTGCCCCACCTTCACACTAGAGTTGCTGACTTCACAGACCTGGAGCAACAACTACTCTGGCTCTGGTTTCCCTCAACTCTCCCTGACTAGGAGGTGAGAAAGGGAGCCCCAGCCATCACAAACGAAGTACCCAGAAACACAAGAGGCAAAGGGACAAGAACCTGATGACAGCCCCTGAGTCTCTGCTGGGAAACTCACGAGGATCCACCAGCTCCTGCCCATAGGCACATGGTCCTCCTTGCCCTTTTCTAGGGGGCAAGAGTGAGTGGCCACAGCCACATCAGAAAGGGATTGTTTTTGGCAGGTTTTTTTTTCAGCTCTGCCATTGTTCCCCCTCCCCCCACCCCCACATTTCCCTTCATGACCTTGTGACTCCTCCATTAGGTCTCCTTTCTTCTTGCTTCAAGAAAAAGCCAGGCGGGGAGGGCTGGGGACGGGGAGGGCGGAGAGGCAGGCGAGAGGCTGAGCCAATTGCGGGCTGCAAGGTGCAAAGCAATCAGCCGAGCGGCTGGTGAGCAGGGTCACTCAGTAGTGTGCACATCAGGGTGAAATCCTTTCAGCTCTTCGCCAAACCCCTAGTGAAAGACAATCAGGCTCGCTGTCACCGAGCTAATTCTGTCTATATAAAAGCAGTAATGAAATTCACGGCAGGATTACCCTCTCCATCCAATGGGCCAGCGTCGTGGTGACATATCTCTCTTATTGCCCGAATGTAACACACCATCTAATTTACGTCGTGTAGCGAGCAGGAATGAAATGTTCATAAAGAATTGCTGCATCTCGTCACCTTAACTGCGGCCCGGGGCTCTGAGGCATCTGTCAGGGAGAGGAGCAGGAGGAGGCAGGGCGGGCGGGGCTCAGGGAGCAGCAGCCCCGGGCAGGGGTTTCTGTGGGGTTGTTGTTTCTTAATAGGGTGAAGTGGAGGCAGAGGGAGGTAGGGGCTGGGCGGGGGTCTAGAAAGGAGAGGGGAAGGGAGGGGCACGAAGGGCTTTGGGGAGCAAGGATAAATAAGGGTAGGATGAAGTGGTCTGCAGGGAGTGTTTGGAAGTCTGTGTGAGTCTAAAGCCAGGGAGCTGGAGAGTATGTGTGCTTGGGTTTGGGTGAGTTTGGGAGGATGAATGTGAGTGCCTAAGTGGCAAGGGGTTAGTTGGGAAAATGCCCCCTGAGTGCCTCCCAGATACTGCAGGACATCTGGTAGTCTCTTCCATTCTCTGGAAGTGGAAACCCATCCACCTCTGAAGACTGTCAGACAAAACTTTCCAGTAAACCAGAGAGGAGATCTTTTATAAAAGTGCACAAGGAGCAGACAGATGCCAGGAGGAAGTTTTACAAACCTAGGAGTTGTCTGTGGGTCCTCTCTCAACCTCATCTGCAATTGCATGACCCAACCAGCCATCAGCGAGGCCTTTCAACTGCATGCTCCAATATTTTTCTCATCCATTCTTTTCTCTATTGCCATCAGCACACTGAACCCCACCCCGCCAGCCCAAGGTCACTGCCGTCTGTTGTCTGGGTGCCTCAACGCCGTCCTCACTGGTCTCCTCATTAGCACTTCTTGCACCCTCAACTCAGCCAGGCAGTGATCATGTCACCACTGCCATCTCTGAACCGAAAACCTGCAACGGTGCCGCCTTGCTCTAAGGATAAAGAGCAGACCCTACCTCCCCAGCTTCTTTGCCCCTGCTCCTTGTCACAACTGTGCTCCAGCCACATTGGCCTTTTTCTGTGGTCTGAATGTGCCCTGTTCTAAACAGCCACGGGGGCTGTGCTCACGCCAGTCCCTCTCCTTGGAAGACTCCCATTGGTGGCAGCACCACCACCCAGCATGGTCTTAACCCCTAGTCCCACTTCAGATGCCAGCTGAACCATTGCATCCTGGGGGAAGCCTTCTGTGACTACTCAGACGTGAGTAGCTCTCTCTTATATGCTTCTTAGCATCCTTTACTTCCTTTTGTGACGACTTCATTACAGCCTGGATTCTCCCACTGGACTCTGAGCGCCATGAGGGCAGGGACCATGTCTATTTTACTCACCATTCTATCTCCAACACCCAGCACAGTACCAGGGAACGTTATAGGTCTATAAATATTTGTTGAATGAATGAGGGAATGGGGCCAGCACAAACACTACACAGCTAGAAGCCCTGCCCCTTCCTTCCTTCCTCCCTTTTTTTCTCCCTCCCTCTCTCCCTTCCTTCAGCAAACATCTACTGAATGCCTTTTGTGTGCCAGGCACTGTCAGAGGCACTGTGGCCATAATGCTAAGCAAGTGAAGACACCCTCCCTGCCCATGAGGAGCTCAGCAGGGGAGGGAGACGGACACATAAGATAAGCATGGTGATAAGCCTGTCCTGTGCTGCTTCACTCTGGTGAATAGCTACATCCTCACCCACTGGCAGAGTTACCCACAAGTGGCTGATCCTCTAGAGCCACAAGAAATTCTCCCCAAACTTCCTCCAGACACAGCTCAACCACCTTTGGGGGAAAAATACCAGCAAAAGAAGAAACTTTATTAAAGAGTCATAACTGGAATTCTCTTCCTAGTGATAACAATAGCAAGAAGCATCTGTTGAGTATCAACTATGTGGCAGGCACCTCATCTCATGTAATCCTCACAACTACTGACATCTATGTATATTATCCCTGTTTTAGAGACGAGGAAACTGAAGCTGAGTTTAAATAGCTTGCCCAAGAAAAGGTCACACACTTGGCAAACAATGGGTGCTCACCATTAGTTATTGAGTGAATGAATGCATGAGAAGCTAAGTAGAAAAGACAGGACACAGACCTAAACTTTCTAGCTCCGAAGCTCCTGGTCTTTCTACTTTTTATTCCAAGCAATTAGTTTGGACTCTCAGGGTCAGTATTGGAAAAATGGCCTGATGTTGGGCTTTGGATTCATGTTTCCCCAGCTCTAGGCCCTCATCTGTCTACCTATGGACTTCCCACAGATACACATGTCACCTCAGATACCAGATCTAGCCAGGGCAGGAAGATTAGGTCTGCAGAAAACCGGACCTTAAGCCCTCTGGGAGATGCCTATAACATGAACCTTTCCCCATCCTTCCCAGTCTTCCTCCAACACCCTAGGCTTGGGGTAACTTATCAAAATGTCTGGAGAAGGGTCTTGTGTGGTATACAGAACATCATGCCTGCATAAGTACACTCAATCATGTCTTGTAATGTATCCTTTTGTGCCTAAGCTATGTGGTCCTTTCTCATGAATTTAGAGGTGTTTATTCACCAGATGGTATATAGCTATGTGTGCATGGTGTATGTAGACATGTGTTCATGTATGTATACATATGTATTAATATTAGTAAATCCATTCTTTCATCAACTTTCTCATAGCCCAATGGTATCTACTCTGTATATGCAGACACGGGAGTCTGCACCCTGAAGTCCCCTCCCCACAGACAGCTGCCCTGTAGCTATCTTTTCCATTTGCTTTTCTCCTCCACTCCTAGAAATTGCATGTGACCTTCTAGCTGTGCTCACATGGCCACAGAGTGGGATTCTGTGCTATGTGCTTCCTCTTATTTTAAGGAAAGTTCTACTCTCTGGCAGTGGGTAACTTTTTCTTTTTATCAAAGTGCTAATGCAAACATGTATCATCAAAGAGATAATATATGCCTGGCACACAGTAACCTCTCAATTCATGTTAGCTATTAACATTATTATAGCTCATTTGTCCTCCCTGACCAGAGGGCGTCCCTCCTTCTACCACAGGCCTCCTAGGGCTGGAAGTACAAGTGCCCATATCCACTCCTGCCAGGGAGCTGTGTGAGGCTTGGTGCACTTGTAAGGATCTCCTGGGGTTAGAGGGCTCCTGGCCATTGTCATCTATTTCTCAGTAGGACAAAAATCTCACATATCCCTGGCAGGCAGGACTCACTCATATTTTTAAAAGTCTCCATAAAATAAGTCTCAGGGGTCTCTGTAGACATTGCATCCAAAACCTTAAATTTCTAAGACACAAATTGTTTCCTAAACCCATCCTTCTGCAGCTGACATCTTTTTTCTTAGGGCAGACCTGAGGCTAGACCCATTGTCCAATGCCCATCTGAGAAGTGTAGCTTCAGTCGTGACATGTGAGAATCTTAACTCCTTTCCTTTGGCCCAGATGGCCTACCCTCCAAGCTAGTGATCAGTTCTGTGGCTCTGCCAGGAGCTGACATTCCAAACCAGACCCACTTCTTCAGGTGAAGCAAGATATCATTCAAGTTGGACAGATATAGAACATTAAGTGAGCAGGCAGAAGGGAGGAGGGACAGAGAGAGAGAGAGAGAGAGAGAGAGAGAACACAAACAACCAAAGAATCAATAAGGATTCTCTAGACAATAGATGTCCTTAAATTGGCATAAGCCATTTTTTTCAGGGTCTGTGTAAACCCAGGATTCTGTGCCTAGAGGTGTATTAAGATTTAGTTTTATTTGATTGTCTTTGGACAGGTAAGAGAGGAAAGGGAAGATTATAGGAACAAATAAGCTAGAAGAAGTTGGTAATGAAGTAAAAATTGGAATCCAACCCTATCCATGTGTTCATTTGATCCCCACATTTTCCTACCTTCTTTATTCCCACTCCTCTTTCCCCTACCCCTAGACTGACATAAATGATACCTTGATGGCTATTTCAGCTGCAACCCTATATATCCAGAGAAGCCTGAGCTCCCCAGCTGCCAGCCAACTCTGATCCCCTAATCCCAAAGAGACCAACCAGCTGGTCAGAGTTCTCAGGGATGGTAGACCCCAAGTGCAAATTTGGCTTCTGCTACCAACAGTCTCTGATCACGGTCGGATCACTTAATTTCTCTGCATATTGGCCTTAATATTAGCCTCCTGCTCTCTCTACACACACACCACCCCGGATGATAGTAAGAAGCATCCTGGATTTCTTGAAAAACTATTCCAGACAATCACCTTCCCATTTGCCATTATTATTACCAGGTCAGAATATAGTCCTCATGAGGATTAGGTTGATCTTGGGTGGGCCAGTCGGCTTTACTGCTGGCCTGGACAGCTGTTTAGTTATCGGTCACCAGGAGAGAGTGAGGATGGATCAGTGCAGCTCAACCCTGCTGCTGAGTGCATGACCCGTTATAATACCAGCAAAGATAATTTTCCAGCCTCCTGACTTGTCTGGGGGTTTTGTGAATACCTACGATACCACATGGTTAACGCTATTTCAGTGGAAAGTGACAGCCAGCATCCCACCTGCCTGGAGTTCGGTGTGATGGCGAGGGGATGTCTAGCATGGAGATAAAACTGAAAGGCCCTGCAATATGGAGACTAATTGATGGTCCAAAGAAATAGCCATAAATTCCTGTTAAGTGTGGGTCAACACTCCTGCTCTCCAGGCTTTCCCAAAGCCAGAAACTCAGTTTGGTGGTCACTGCCTGCTCAGTGCCACTAAATTCTCTGGTAATCTGCAGAGATGTGTAATTATGCTGTAGTTAGTGATTGTTCACTAAGTAAACCCTTGGTGTAGTTACCATGTAAGTCAACGGTATTTACAGGATATTTTTTTCTGCCTGTAACTCAAAGCCTTACCGAAACAAATTGGAATTGCCTTCTGGAGGCCGTTGTTATAAATTACAGACCCAACATCTGTCCACATCTGCAATGTCTAGACAGCCTGTCTCAGCTACAAGAGAGAAGAAAGACGAAGGAAGGAAAGCGAGGGAGGCGTGAGGAGTGGCAGAGGGAAGTCTCCGATTCGTACAGTTTTTCTCTTCAGAGGGTTACCCAAATGCATGTTGTGCTGACTTCTGAAATGGACCTGAATCATTCAGCAGCCCCAACGCCCAGCTCTGGAGAGTTCAGGACCTGGTCATCACCCCTGGATGTGTTGGCCATGCAGCCACTTCTGTTGGGCCACATCTCTGACCCTACAGGCTCTCAAAGGTCCAGCGGGGCCTGGAAGATGGAGTTACCAGCACAGAGACGGATCACAGCCAGATCAGGAGAGCTGGCTGCCTTTCTACACTTCCCCCACCCGCCTCCAGCTCTCTGACTCTCACCCCCACCTGGCTCAGCTTTTCGGAGTGGGGCGCGGCATTCATTTGCCTACCTTTCCTGTGGTCCCTCTCCTGCACCCATGATAAGGAGCCTGCCCGTCAGCTGAGTGATTGTATTTTTTTACAGTTCCTAGCACAAACCTTCTCATTTATATGTAAAGCAGCCATTAGTCATAGCTCCGTTCCCACACACTGCCTGATGTACAATCACATTTTGCAGCGGATGAATCTTTCCACACAGCTGCTCTGCTATGAATAATCCGTCTCCAGGCCCATAAATCAGAAAAAAATCATGCACCTCGTTCGCCTGATCCTTACACAAAGTCATATATTTTACATGAGGACGAGCTAAATATTCATGAGTCTTAAAGGCTTTTTTCATAGGCACTTGTTGGGGTTGTTTTCTACTATTGGGGGATACCAAAGGTTGTGTTTAGGAGAACTGGAGATTTTAGAGAGGAAGAGGAGGAGGGAGAAAAATCTGTGTGTGCCTCTGTGTGTGTGTGTGTGTGTGTGTGTGTGTGTGTGTGTGTGTGTTTAAAAGAGAGGAAAGAGAGAGAGATCGATTGAGATTCCAAGCTTATCTCTTAATCTAGGAGTCATATGGGACAAAGGATGCTCATGTGAGGTCTTAAAAACATGATAAATACTTGTTTACCTGAGCTTCCTTCCTGCTCAGAGCCATGAATATTGCCTCCCTGACCTTCAAGGTCATTTCACGAATCTTTGCCCCTCCGACTGGCTGAGCAATGAATTTGGCCCTTTTAGGTCTGTGTAGGGAGGTGGCTAGGAGCCCCACCAGGATTTGATAAAAGCAGAATTTGGAATGAGGGAGGTGGGGATGGTGGGGGAAATCAGCAGATGCAAAGGAAATCACTCTGCTGCGAACAAAGCTTTCTATCTACAGGAAATTTAAGGTCCCCACCAGCTCCCAGAATTCCCTACATGCCCCATTCTTGTCCCAGAGTGCGTTTCAGGTGGCTTTCATCATCCTCTGCTTTATCGTCCTCCCCTGGGGTGTCTCCTTCCACTCACCGCCTCTCAGTATCCCAGGCCCTCATCTCTGCACTCTCTTCTCTCTAAAGCTTCTTCTCAGATGGCCCATGTGCTCTGCCAGGGATACTGTCCCTGGACAGTTCCTCAAACTTTCTCCTTCCCCCCAAATGCAAAACCTGACCTCTCCAAGAAGCCTTCCTCCACTAAATAGAGGAGAGAGGGTTACTTGTCTTGCTGTGCAAGCCCCACCCTCTCGCCTTCCCTAGCTAACCCACTCATCACACCAATCGCTCTGCTGGCAGGTGCTTTTTCATCTTCTCCTGGCGTTCGCTCCGCATTTGTCTGTGTGCTCAGTGGCACTGTCTGTCTGACTCATTAATGCCATGGTCTGCAGGGGTGGTGATGATGTGTCCTCACTTCCCTTGGAAGGGCAGAAAATTCTTCTTCCTAAATTTCACTGACAACATGAGGGACCTATTTCTAGGTAGATATTTCTCAGATTTAACTATAGATCTGGAAATACACATGAGCCCCCAGGCCCTTTTAGCCTTCAGTTCGAGTAGCTGTCCTCAGACGCGGAACTGTATCAAAACTGTACTGGCACTTTAGTGGGTTACTTCTCCATTTAAAATCACTTCTCTGTTTAACAGATCAGCAAACGGAGGCATAATCTTGGCCAATTACTTTCTCAAAGTCAAATCGAGGAGTGATGACAGGAAGCTGCAATTACTGCTGAGCTGACTTTTGTGATTTTGACTCTGGGCATCAAGCTTTTCCCACCAATGTCCAGGGCCAAAGGCCCAGGGATCCAAGCCCCTCCCCATTTCTCTGAGTTCTGTGGCCTCACCTGTTGTTCTGCAGCCTCTTGCTCCTCCTGCCCTCAACCCACTTTTGCTAATGTTCAGAAAGAATTAAGTCAAAGAACTGCCAGAGAGGAGGAAAAAGTCCAAACAATCACAGATGGCAGACTCGCAAATTTAATTTAAAATCATTCTTTATTATCCAAAATATTAAAATTAAAGCTATAATGCCCAAAGGAAAACACAGATTAAAACCCCCAATGTTTCACGGCCTCTTCCTCAGGGGGTCCCCAAAACACTGAGCGAAATGCTTTTGAAAAGAAAGCAGGAGTGCAGCAGCAAAGAGCCAGCTGTAGATCACTGAGCCAAACACTCAGTGACTGACCCAATCAGCTTCCCTTAAAGCCAAACACCAACTGTTTCATATGCAATTAATGATTGCCCTGGCAAATTAAAGTGCATCAAGTCATCACAGGCATCGTTGAATGAGAAGACACACAGCAGTCACAGGTATCTCATCCCTGACATGTACATAATGATCTTACCAGGCTCATCTAGGCTCAGAGATTTAATTCTGCAAAACACCACACACTAAATATTTATATTCATAAAAGGGCTAAGAAAAAAAAATGCCCACATGCTACTTCCAGGCTCCCTATTTATCTAGAATAGGCTGCTAGCTCATTTGCTGGGGTCTATGGTTGGGGGTGAAGGGCATGAGTCAAGTGTCAGTAGAATCCTAGTGTTCCTGGCCCCCAACTTCACCTTTCAAAAGGGGCTCATTGCTGGATAAGCTCAAGAGAGGGCAAAACCCCTTCCTTCTCTAGAGATGCCAAAGCAGGGTCAAGAAAGGGGCAGCAGGGGTGTGGTGAGTAGCACGTGCCTGTAGTCCCAGCTACTCGGGAGGCTGAAGCAGGAAGATTGCTTCTGCCCAGGACTTCAAGTCCATCGTGGGCAACATAGTGAGAGCCTATCTCAAAAAAAAAAAAAAAAAAAAAGGAGAAGAAGAAAAGAGTGAGAGATGGAGAATATCTGTACATTTGTTCCCTATTCTTTGGTGCAGAAAATCAAAGTCCAGAGAAAGATCTGATATAGTTACAGTCATCCTTTACAAATTCCAAATTTTCCATTGCAAATATAGTTCTAATTTTGGATGCCACTGCATTTGAACTGTAGAACTGAACAGAAGGGCCTCTCCAAATAATCATAAGTAAAGCAATGCTGATGGAAAGGAAATATGTTTTTTTTTTTTGACCTTTTGGATTTGTCTTGGTTTCATCTATTGAAGCCTAATTCTGAGCTTATGGCCCTTACTCAAATAGTCTCATTTCAGCACACTGCTGGGCCCGAGGACCCCAGCACATAAGGCACAGGACCTAACCTGGTTTAGCCTAACCCCTATCCTCATTGAGTTGCCAGGATTACTTCTTTTTTTTTTTTTTTTTTTTGAGACAGAGTCTCGCTTTTGTTGCCCAGGCTAGAGTGAGTGCCGTGGCGTCAGCCTAGCTCACAGCAACCTCAAACTCCTGGGCTCAAGCAATCCTCCTGCCTCAGCCTCCCGAGTAGCTGGGACTACAGGCATGCGCCACCATGCCCAGCTAATTTTTTATATATATATCAGTTGGCCAATTAATTTCTTTCTATTTATAGTAGAGACGGGGTCTCACTCTTGCTCAGGCTGGTTTTGAACTCCTGACCTTGAGCAATCCGCCCGCCTTGGCCTCCCAAGAGCTAGGATTACAGGCGTGAGCCACAGCGCCCGGCCTAGGATTACTTCTGTGACCGTCCTGGAGACTGCTCTCCCCTCCACTGGCATCTCAAACCCAGTTCTTTCAATCTAGCCCCCTCTGCCCTTTCTCTCTCCCTGGTAGAAAATGTAGATGATGGAGCTTGTTTCCTGTGCACACCATGACTTGGAGCCTTCAGCAACTTTTCCAAGGCTCTGCATATTATAATCAAGATGGGATCAGCTAATAAAAATTACATTGGTTACAATCCAAAAAGATTAACCAGCCTTAAGGGTTTCATGGCTATGCATTACACATTTCAATTTTCCTACAATTAAGCTAACAACAAATAATATTGACAAATAAACTGCCAGATCTGCCAGCTGAAGCCCTGCTATGGGAAGGGAGGGTGGTTCTGCATGTCTGGCCATTTCCTACTCAGAAGGTCCAGCCTGTGAGTTCTAGCATGCTGGGGCGCTGGCACTCAAG
Organism: Microcebus murinus; assembly: GCF_040939455.1. Lineage (NCBI taxonomy): Eukaryota > Metazoa > Chordata > Mammalia > Primates > Cheirogaleidae > Microcebus > Microcebus murinus. Next base: position 25,136,278 of record NC_134117.1, on the reverse strand, counting down.
CCAGTCGGGTGGAGGGCTGATGAGGAATGGTTGTTGGCCTTGCTCCTAAATTAAGAATTTTAAAAAGATAACAATCTTGACTCTGGCCTTCCTGCCACATGCAAGGAATTTTCCTGGTTTCTACTCATTTCTCAATTTACAATCCTGGGTAAGGAGACATGTATTCTCAGATGCAACTAAATCAACTCATTAATTAATTTGGAGTCACAAATCCAGAGCCTAAAATAAATTAGACCTAGCATGAGCATAATTTGGGGCAGATAAGACCAAGAGTCTCAGTGAAATCCTCCCCCACACACGAGCTGATAAAGGTCTGTGACAAGGCTTCTCCTTGGCTGGCTGCCCGGGCACTGGGGAGGGCAGGCAGGGCTGGAGGAAGGAAGATTTTATAAGAAGAAAAGGGTTTCTAGAGACTGTAAGATGTTTTGGGCCCTGTCTGCAAAGCTAAGGCCCAGTCACTTCTCCAGTTATTTCTATTACTCAGTGTTAGGGAAGAAGCCAGTGGGAAGAAGGGCTGGGAGAGGACTACAAAGGCAACAACAAAGATTGATAATTGTCATGGCTTAATCAGAGTTAGCACAGGCCAGGCACTGTGGTGAGTGCTTTCACACATTAATTTATTTAATCCTCATAGTAATACTATAAGTAGATCCTCGTATCTCTCCCATTTTACAGATGAAGAAACTGAGGCTTAGAGAAGTTCAATAACTCATCCAGGAATTGAACCTAGGTTTTGATTCTAGAGCCTGTGTTCTTAGCCACAAAACCAATGAAAACTGCCAAATTGTTTTCAGTACAAAAAGTGTCTTTCGATAGCAGGATCTATAATAAATTCTGGTTAAGCTAGAAACAGGACCTCTAGCATCAGAGTCCTGCTTACTTTGGTACTGCACTTAGTTTTTATTAAAATCAACAAATTTTGATGATATACTAGACCATACAGCTTACTGAATTCTGAAAAAATAAAAAAAAAAAAGAGATAGAATTCTAGGCCACACAGGGGAGAGGATGCTCTGTGTTTCTCAGATTATAGTTGGAGGACAATCTTTTTGTTTTTTTTCTTCTCATCAGCCAAACCCAAGAAGGATGATCTTTAACTAAGTCATCTGGGAACTTGTTTAAAATGCAGATTCAGGCCGGGGGCAGTGGCTCACGCTTGTAATCCTAGCACTCTGGGAGGCCGAGGTGGGAGGATTGCTCGAGGTCAGGAGTTCTAAACCAGCCTGAGCAAGAGCGAGACCCCGTCTCTACTATAAATAGAAAGAAATTAATTGGCCAACTAATATATATAGAAAAAATTAGCCGGGCATGGTGGCACATGCCTGAATCCTAGCGTCTATAATCCTAGCACTCTGGGAGGCTGAGGCGGGCGGATTGCTCAAGGTGAGGAGTTAGAAACCAGCCTGAGCGAGACCCCGTCTCTACTGAAAATAGAAAGAAATTAATTGACCAACTAAAAATATATACAAAAATTAGCCGGGCATGGTGGCACATGCCTGTAGCCCCAGCTACTCGGGAGGCTGAGGCAATAGGATTGCTTAAGCCCAGGAGACTGAGGTTGCTGTGAGGTAGGCTGATGCCACGGCACTCACTCTAGCCTGGGCAACAAAGTGAGACTCTGCCAAAAAAAAAAAAAAAAAAATGCAGAATCATGGGCCCCACCTAATCTTCTTGATCAGAATCTCTAATATGGAGCTCATGAAATTCTTGATCAGAATTTCTGAATATGGGGCTGTTTAACAAGCTCTCTAGATGAGTCCTAGGTATCCAAAATGGGAAAGACACCAGTAGAAACACTGCCTTCAAACAGTTTCCAAGCAAACTAGAACTTCCCACTGTGGCATGCAGGTCCTCACTAATCTGACCCTACCCAGCCCTCACCTCCATACTCCTTGTTCTTCTGAGTCTCACACAGGCTGACTGCATTTCTTCCTCCTTTCTTTGTTCTAATTCACTCTGGTTCCTACACTCACCTATGCTCTCCCCTCCACTCCCCACCTGTATTTTTGTTTTACACATCTGGGTTTGGTATGGCCTTTTTCTCTCCATCTCTCTCTCTTTTAATGTATTTTTATTTAAGTATAATATACACACAAAAAAGTGCACAGAATAAGAGAACAGCTCAATGAATACATTCATGCAACCAGTGTGGAGTGTCTCTCTTTCTCTTTCTTCCCAACACAAATGGGACACTAAATAGCACTAAAGAATAGTTTAAGTTGTTCATCTCTTAAAGGGGTAGCAAAAAGGGGAAATTCCACCAAACATCACTTGTTAAAGCTTTTTCCTCATAGAAGCTTCTCCCCACCTAAGTCTTTCTCCCTTCTTCCCTTCTTTTCTCTCCTTCCACAAATGCAGCCAACCTTCCATATCTTGGCCAGATGTGGTAGCTCACACCTGTAATCCTAGCACTCTGGGAGGTCGAGGCAGAAGGATCCTTTGAGCTCAGGAGTTTGAGACCAGCCTGAGCACGAGTGAGACCCTGTCTCTACTAAAAATAGAAAGAAATTAGCTGGACAACTAAAAATATACAGAAAAAATTAGCCGGGCATGGTGGCGCATGCCTGTAGTCCCAGCAACTAGGGAGGCTGAAGCAGAAGGGTTGCTTGGGCCCAGGACTCCACAGCACTCTAGCCCAGGCATCAGAGTGAGACTCTGTCTCAAAAAGAAAACAGTACAACACGGTGGCTCACACCTGTAATCCTAGCACTCTGGGAGGCCGAGGCGGGCGGATTGCTCGAGGTCAGGAGTTCTAAACCAGCCTGAGCAAGAGTGAGACCCCGTCTCTACTATAAATAGAAAGAAATTAATTGGCCAACTAATACATATATAGAAAAAATTAGCCGGGCATGGTGGCACATGCCTGTAGTCCCAGCTACTTGGGAGGCTGAGGCAGTAGGATTGCTTGAGCCCAGGAGTTTGAGGTTGCTGGGAGCTAGGCTGACGCCATGGCACTCACTCTAGCCTGGGCAACAAAGTGAGACTCTGTCTCAAAAAAAAGAAAACAGTACAACAATAAAATATAATACAAATAAAAAACAATACAGTATAACAATTTACATAGCATTTACATTGTATTAAGTATTATAAGTAGTCTAGGGATGTTGCCAAGTATGTGGGAGGATGTGCATAGGTTATATGCAAATATTATGCCATTTTATAACAGGGACTTGAGCATCCAAGGATTTTGGTATCCCTGGGGTCCTGGAACCAACTCCTGATGGATACTGAGAGCTGCTTGTGTACACTGAGCACCCACCACGTCGGGTGCTGTGGACATGATGATGAACAAGATGAACCTGGCTCCTGCTTTCACAGAGCAGGACGAATGAAAGATAAGGAAGCAAACAGTAATAATGACTTGTGATGAATTCTCCGAAGGAACTCACTAGGTGCTGTGGTGCCTAAGGGGTGAGGAAGAGCCAGCCCTGAGAGAAGAGAGCAGTGTAGACAGGAGGAACAGCACAGGCAGAGACTCAGAAGGGACATACTTTGGCCCTAGGGAGGAATTCTCTTTCTTCTGACTTTGATGGCCTCTCTTCAGCCCCCTTCTGCCACCTTCTGAATCTCTTCCTTTTTTGTTTTTTTATCAGAAGCTTGTTCCCCTGTCTGCCTCTTTTTATACATAATGATCTGCTACCTTGTCTTTCAGCACAATAAAAGTTTGACACAAACCCCAGCTCCTTAGTGAGACAGAGAATATTAAAGAATGTGAATTTGCACTTTGATTTTTTCCTGTTTTCTTTTTTTGTCTCAGAAATGTTTGAGTAGGATTTATCCAACCTAGTCTTTGAAATTAACTGTCTGTCCTCAATGGAGTCCCTGAACTGAGTCTACAGGAAGCCTCTAAGCTGCTTCCTTTCTCTGGTTTCTCTCAGTTATCACTGGGGTAATCACAAAGGAGCTCTGTTCTGGAGCTCAGAGGTTTGTTTGTTTGTTTATTTATTTATTTATTTATTTATTCATTGAGACAGAGTCTCACTTTGTTGCCCAGGCTAGAGTGAGTGCTGTGGAGTCAGCCTAGCTCACAGCAACCTCAAACTCCTGGGCTCAAGCAATCCTTCTGCCTCAGCCTCCCAAGTAGCTGGGACTACAGGCATGCGCCACCATGCCCGGCTAATTTTTTCTATATGTATATTAGTTGGCTAATTAATTTCTTTCTATTTATAGTAGAGACAGGGTCTCACTCTTGCTCAGGCTGGTTTCCAACTCCTGACCTCGAGCAATCCGCCGGCCTCCCAGAGTGCTAGGATTACAGGCGTGAGCCACCGTGACCCGCTTGGAGCTCAGAGGTTTAGAATGAAGAGTCACGTTCGTGGTTTTAGCAGTGGCATTTCGTGGTTTCGAAGGGATTGCTGGTGCAGATGTCCCCGCTTTGAAGGGAGGGGCAGCGCAGTCTGTGCCCCAGCGGGTTCGGTGGTGTGTCATTTTAGTTCCCACCTAGTTCTGAGGACTTGAATACAGCGGTTGACCTGCTATAACCACAAGAAGACCTGAAGATTCAGGAGGGGCTCCTTGGCCCTTAGTCTGGCTTCCCCTCCTGCCTGGTGACTGTAAGGCCTTTGTGCCCAACCCTACTGGAAGCAGAGCATGTGCTTCCACTCGCCTCTTCCCCGCCCTGCCCTGCATCCGCGGACCCTTTTTTATTCCTGTCTCCCTGGTCTGGTCCCTTCTCCAAAGGATTCCCTCAGTCAGATTTCCTGACACTGACTTGGGGAGAATGTTGGCAGGTAAACCCTCGTAAGACAATAATTAGTTCTTTCAAAAGCCCAGCTTTACATATAGTCCTTTGCACATCTCCATATTGTGTGATAACATGGCTTCTTGTTAAATTCCTTATGTCTGGAGAAGGTGAATTCAGACAAACAAACAAAAAACTACTTTGCCGCACTTGAATTCAGGCTGAGGCCTCAAAGCTGAATTCTGGTAAATGAATCTTTGTTGTGTCCTCTCTGAGCTGAGTCCTTGACAAGATTCTCTGTCAGGTCCTTGTCATTGTCATCATCATCATCACCACCATCATCATTATCACCACTAATGTTTACTGAGTCCTTACCATGAGCAGGGGCCAGGTCCAGCTAAATCTGGACTGCTAATCCAAACCTGAGGCTCAGTCTCCCAGACCATGAAGGAAGTAGACCCTGGGGCCAGCACTGGAACCAGCATGGGGAACACATGGATAGGCCATAAAGTGTGGACGGGTTGTTTCTGACAGTTGGGACACATTTGGGACAGTTTTCTGACAGAGACTGGAGAGTGGCATTCAATCACATGTCCATTTGCTAACCATGTAGAAAGGAGCTCACTTAGGATAAGGAAACTCTATGCTCAGGAAGGCGTTGGGATCAGAAATCTGCACAGAGCTTTATGACCATATATATTGTAAGCTACAGATATGTTTATGGCTCAAATGATATGATACCTAACATTCAATCAACATAATCCAGGGGGGGAAGTGGGTGGAGGTACACATGAAACAAAAGTGGTCATAAATCAGTATTTTTGAAACTGGTAATGAATAAAAGGAAGTTCATTATATTCTCTTTACTTTTCTATATATTTAAAAGTTTATATAATTGAAAGTCAAAACACACATGTATATTCTTCTATGCTTTTTTTTCTTTTCTTTGAGTGTGTGTGTGTGTTTAATTCTAGGTGTTTTCTTTACTTGGTTGTTTTGTTATTATTTCTGAATTAAGGTGCTTTTATTTAAAAAAATAGCCTATTTTAGCTGTAGCAAGGACAAACCAAGTCAAATGGGTTTTATTTGCATTTGGGCCAGTGAGAAAAAGACAGTCATGGACTCCTAGGATCCAGGTGCAGTGATGGTAAAAGGGACAATCATATGAGAAATCCAAGAAGACAAATATTCTGGGATGGGAATCCAGACCTCTTTGGACAGTTGTTCTGGCTCCCTCCTTCCTACTGCTGCCCCGTCTCAGAGCAATTCCTCTCAAAAACTGTTTCTTGGTGCCTGGAGGAGATTGTGTTTAATTTAAGGATTAATTCTCTGACATTAAAGTCCTGCCTTTCCTCCACTTCCTGTCCTAATCTACTCCCACATAGCCTGGCTATGTGGATTTCTCTCAGTTTGCATACTGTTTTCTCTCTGTTTGCCTACTAACATGCCTGCCGTGGAAGCTCCTTCCCACTGAAAGTCCCCCTGCAGTTTTTCCTGGTGCCTGCTTCTGGGGCCTCCCCAAATGACCCGCCCTGCCCTGTGGGTCTGTCCAGCTTCTAGATCTTAACCACCCCTAAACTGGCTCCATGCTGAAATCTGCCTCCTGCCTTTCCAGACACACTCTCCATCCTTTCCCACCTCTCTCTGGACCCTGGGAGGCAAACCCAAATAAACTGTATCAAAGGCTCTCCTGCCCTCAGGCTTCTATTTATATTTAGCCAAGAGAACATAGAAGAATTGAGGGCAGGAGGATGCTGGTGTATAATTCTTCCAGATCCCTCCCTGCTGGGTTGCTGTGGAAGTTCTGTGTCCCTTTCCGAAAGCCATAACTATTGTCAAGTGGCCCCCCTCCCCCAACTACGTTCTCAGGCCCTTGGTAACCATTCCCTTTCTTTGGCCCTTCGGGTCTAGGAGTGGTATGGTTCCTAGCTGTTGCTAGCCCAGGACTGTGCACTCCCCCTTGTTGGTCCCCCTAAATCCTGCCCACACCTTTACAAATAGGTACTTAATTAAACCCATCTCAAATTAATCAAGTGTACATGTGCCAGGACTTTGATACTGGCCATTACTGTTGCAAGAAAGCCCTGGTTGGTGTGTGTGTGTGTGTATATATATATATATATATATATATTTTTTTTTTTTTTTTTTTGAGACAGAGTCTCACTTTCTTGCCCGGGGCTAGAGTGCCATGGTGTCAGCCTAGCTCACAGCAACTCAAACTCCTGGGCTCAAGCGATCCTTCTGCCTCAGCCTCCCAAGTAGCTGGGACTACAGGCATGCGCCACCATGCCTGGCTAATTTTTTTCTATATATGTTTTTAATTGGCCAATTAATTTCTTTCTATTTATAGTAGAGACAGGGTCTCGCTCTTGGTCAGGCTGGTTTCCAACCCCTGACCCTGAGCTATCCGCCTGTCTGGGCCTCCCAGAGTGCTAGGATTACAGCCGTGAGCCACTGCACCCGGCTGGTATATATTTTTTATGTTTTTATTTCCTCTACAAAACAGAAAGTTTCTGGAAGTCAGGGCTCATCTCTTACCTATCTGCAGAGTGATAGACACAAAGTGAGTGTTTAATATTCACTCTTAGAACTAATTCCAGCCTTGATCACATGTTCCTCAAATGGCATTTTTGAGAGGGAATGGGGATCAAATGAAAATATAGTTTCAGATGATGTAAATGTCTGGGAAATGATAGCAGCCAAATAAAGGAATCCACCAACTTAAAGGAATGGTAGTGGGGAAGTCTGAACATAGGCCAGATAAAGAGAAAACCTGTTCGAACTTTGACTATAGTATATAAAATAAAGTATGGTAAATACCATTGGTCAAATAGTGCCTCACAAAGCTAGTCACAGAAGTTATGGGAAAAACAGCTCTGTCAGGACAAAACTGATTGATTTCCACAACTGTGAAAAACATGTAGCAAATATATAAAGTGTATTTTTATAACCAAAGTAAATACTCTTTTTGTTTGTTTCGGCAAGGGTTTCTGTTTTGGATGCTACTGTTAATAAATAAGAGACACTGTCACTGCATTTAAACTCTGGAGTTACACGACCAGTAAGAGAATCCTGGCTCCATAAGATATTGCAAGAGTGATTGAAGGTGGCTCCCGAGGCTAGGTTGTACAAGATATTACGGTTTCTGCCTTACTCAGTTGGATTCTCTGGGGGAATATAGCCACCATGTTGTGAAGACTCTTAAGCAGTCCCGTAGAGAGGTCCACATCGCAAGGAACTGAAGCCTGCTACCAACGGTCAGCCCCAAATTGTCAGCCGTGTGAGTGAAAAGTCTTGGAAGCTGATCCTCTGGCCCCAGTTAAGTCTTCAGGTGACTATAGCTCCAGCCAACACTGACTACGATCTTGTGAAACACTGGGGTAGAACACTCAGCTAACCTATTCCTGAATTTCTAACTCATGTGAGATAACAAAAGATAACATTTTTTTAAAGGTAGCTATGGATTTAAACTCCTGGGCTCAAGTGATCCTCCCATGTTAGCCTCTCAAGTAGCTGGGATTATAGGGATGTGCCACCAGACTAACAAGTGTTTATTATTGTTTTAAGCTGTTGAGTTTAGGGTTACTTGTTATGCAACTAATACAAACGCATAACCTGAATCTAATCATGAAGAAGTATCAGATAAATCCAAATTTAGCAACATTCTACAAAGTAACTGGCTTATAATCTTCAAAAGTGTCATGGTCATGAAAGTTACAGAAAAGATTAAGGAACTGTTCCGGATTGAAGGAGACCAAAGAGATATGGTAACCAAATATAATGTGGGATTCTGAACTGGATCTAAAGGACATTGTTTGGGACAATTAGCAAAACTTGAATGGGATCTGAAGATTAGATGGTAGCTATGTATCAATGTTAATTTCCTGATTTTGGCGGTTATATACTAGTGGTGTACAATGTACTTGTTTGTAGAAAATACACACTAAACTATTTGGGGGTTCTGGGCTTCAGGTTGGCAACTTACTCTCAAATTGTTCAGGAAAAATCATTTTATACCCACTTGGCAGTTCTCTGGAAGTTTGAAGTTATTTTAAACATTTAAAAATATACCCATTGTTTGTTTTAGTCCAGCAGAAAAATAAAAAAAAAATAAAAAATAAATAAAAAATAAAAAATAAAAAAATAAAAATATACCCAAAATGGACTTAGCTGATAAAAATTACTTTGGTTACAATCCCAATATATTGATTGGCCTTAAGGGTTTCATGGCTACACATTACACTTTCACAGATCATGTCTGAGGTGGGCATTCTAGGCAGAGAGACTAGCTTGGGAACGGCCAGAAGAGCAGAAGATGGGCAGATGCAGGGAGTGTTAAGGGTGAGTAGATGGGTATGACTTGAACATTCAATACATAGGAAACAAGAAAGAAGAGAAAAGGTTGGGAGACTGGGGAGTTTTAATTAAATCCAGCTTGATAATAGCTGTATTTAAGAACATTCTACTGTAAGTTTTTTATGGTATGTAAGCTTTTTATTAATATAGAATATGCATATAGAAAAGTATAAAAATCATAAGTATGCAGCTCAATGAATTTTTAGCCAATGAACACATCTGTGTAACCACCACCCAAATCAAGTAATATCACAACTCCAATTCTCTCAATCCCACCCCCTCTGTACTCCCTTGCCCCATGGATGGAGGTGCAGGTGATGGAGGCCAACTGACTCCTGTGCATACCTGATAGCACCTTTAGCAGCTTCTCACATACCTGCATTTCTTAAAAATGGGCTGCCACTAAAAGCAAACAAAACAGAAATGTGTGCTTACACCTAGGAAGATGAAGTGCTAACAATGAAATAGCCAACAAAGTGTAAAGTAAACTAGTCTTTATCCTTTAGAATCCAGTTCAAATATTATTGCTTTTGTAAGTCTTTCCTTATTCCCCAAACAGAGCTAGTTAACACCCTATTTGATGCTATTATAGGACATCCTGCATTCCTCACTTACAGCACTTATTATATGTATTACATTAATAGTCTTGGTTTTGATTTTGGTTCTAGTTTTTTCCAGTCTCTCATAAACAGTGAGAAAGGGAATGTCTCTTTATTTCTCTGTAGTATACCCTTCATGGCAGGGAGTTAATCATCACGATAATAATGATTAACACTTACTGAGTTCTTAACCATGTACCAATGCTCTAAGTGCTTTATATGTATTAATTGACATCATCCTTGGAGCAACCCTATGAGGTTACAATTAAAATTTTTATTTTATAGAGAAGGAAAATGACACACAAGGAATAGAGGCCAGATTTGAACTCAAGTAGTCTGGCTCCAGAGCCCAATGCTGTTAACCCACTATGGTATATTGTATTGTATAAAATAAGTTTGCAATGAATGAATGGATAAGTGAATGAATGGTAAACCATAATTACTCAGTTTGTTAATTAAAGTCACCTGGGGCATGAACAACATTTGAGTTTAAATATATGATTGATAAATTTTTGGAAAGACTTAGTCTAGAACAAGGTTTCTCAACTTCAGTATTATCAACATTTTGGGCTGGATAATTCTTTTTTTTTTTTTTTTTTGAGACAGAGTCTCACTTTGTTGCCCAGGCTAGAGTGAGTGCCATGGCGTCAGCCTAGCTCACAGCAACCTCAAACTCCTGGGCTCAAGCAATCCTCCTGCCTCAGCCTCCCAAGTAGCTGGGACTACAGGCATGTGCCACCATGCCCAGCTAATTTTTTCTATATATATTAGTTGGCCAATTAATTTCTTTCTATTTATAGTAGAGACAGGGTCTCGCTCTTGCTCAGACTGGTTTCAAACTCCTGACCTCGAGCAATCCGCCTGCCTCAGCCTCCCAGAGTGCTGGGATTACAGGTGTGAGCCACTGCGCCCAGCCATGGGGTGGATAATTCTTTGTTATCGGGGCTGTCCTGTGCAACTCTGGACTGTACCTGCTATATGCCAGTAGAAGCCCCCACTCCCTGTAGTTGTGACAATCAAAAATGTCTCCAGACATTGTTATATGTACTCTGGGGGACAAAATTGCCCCCAGTTGAGAATCACTAGTCCAGAAAAACATTAACCTAAGAAAAGCTACCTTTTGATCCAGCAATCACACTTCTAGGTATATATCCCAAAGAATTGAAAGCAATATGTTGAAGGACATCCACATTCTCATATTCATTGCAATATTATTCACAAATGACAGTAGAGAATAGAATAGTGGTTACCAGCGGCTGGGGGTGGGAGGAAGAAGGAAATAGGGAGTTGTTGGTCAAAGGGTGCAAAGTTTCAGTTACGCAGGAGAAATAAGTTTTGAGATCTATTACACAGTAGGATGACTATAGTCAATAATAATATATTGTATATTTCAAAATAACTAAGAGTAAATTTCAAATGTCTCACCACAAAAAAGGTTAAGTGAGGTGATGGATATCTTAATTAGCTTGGTTTAATCATTTCACATTGTATATAATATTAAATCATCACACTGTACCCCATCAATGTATATAATTATGGTTTGTCAATTAAAAATAATATTAATGAAAAAACAAGAGCTACTTTTTTTTTTTTTTGAGACAGTCTCGCTTTGTTGCAGGCTAGAGTGAGTACCGTGACGACAGCCTAACTCACAGCAACCTCAAACTCCTGGAGTCAAGCAATTCTGCTGCCTCAGCCTCCCGAGTAGCTGGGACTACAGGCGTGCGCCACCATGCTTGACTAATTTTTTCTACATATATTAGTTGGCAATTTAATTTCTTTCTATTTATAGTAGAGACGGGGTCTCACTCTTGCTCAGGCTGGTTTCGAACTCCTGACCTCTAGCAATCTGCCACCCTCGGCCTCCCAGAGTGCTAGAATTACAGGCGTGAGCCACCACGCTCGGCCTCAAGAGCTACTTTTTGATTGTGCTAATGAAGGAAAGGGAATAAACATAATTCAGAAGAGCAGAAAATGCAAAAATCTTATTTCTTTGTGGGGCAGAAATTGCTAGTTGCCTATTGCAACAACTATTAGAAGGGCACTAGCTCAACCTTTCTCAGCCAATTCTATGGGTGCGACCTGCATTCGCACCCATACGCTCCTCCTCCTAGTCTCCCTCAGAGGAGACTAGTCCCTCTGTCTGTCCCAGATCCCATTCTGTCCTAATTTCTCAGGAACTGGCTCCATCATGATCCCCTGTCTTTTATTTTCAATCTTTCTCTTCCTAATAGATATTTTCCATCAGCATTTAAATATGCTTAAGTCTCTTACTTTTTTTATTCCCCAAGTTTTTATTTTTGGAAAATTTGAAACCTTCAGAAAAGTTGCAAGAATAGTCCAGCAAATTCCCATAACCCTTCGTCTAGATCAACCAATTCTCAACATTTTGCCACATTTGCTTTGATTTTCTCTCTCTCTCCCTCTTTTTATTTCTCTCTCCTTCCCTCTTTCTCTCTCTCCATATTAATATATACCTATACTTTTCTTTTTTCCCAAACCATGTGAGAGTTAGCTGGAAGCATCATAACATTTAACCCTAAATACTTCAGCATATATTTCCTGAGAACAAGGACATTCTCTAATACTCTTATTCTTGCAATTATCACACTCAGGAAATTTAATATTGATAGCACTCTATTATCTACTATAAACCCCTATTCAGTTTCCCCCTGATTGTCCCACTAATGTCTTTTATAGCTGTTTTCTCTTCTGTCAGTGTGTGTGTATGTGTGCATATGTTGTTCCAGCATCCAATTGGGGATCCGTCATAGCATTAGTTGTCACACCTTTTCAGTTTCCTCCAAAGTCTCCCTTCTTTCAAACAAAACAAGGGATACTTTCCTTAGACCTCCAACTTCTAATCTACCCCTAATCACTGTGCTAGCTCTTCTCTCCTTTCCTTGACAGCCACAAGTTTTGTAAGAAGAGACTCAAGATGCTTCATGTCCTCAGCTCCCTTTTTAACTTGCTGCAGTATGGCTTCTCTCTCCCCCCATGATCCACAGATCCACACTCACTGGACTCTCCTCCTGCGTCTCTGGTCACTTCCTGTGCTGCTTTGAGGCTCCTCTTCCTCTGCTCATCCTGGAAATCCTATGGTTCTTCAGGACTCTGTTCTAAACCTGCTGCTCTTTCCATTGTTCGTGCTTTCCTTGGGTGATATCATCCTTTTCTGGTGGGGGTGGGTGGGGCTTCAGTTACCACCTGTATTCTGGGGATCCTTATCTGCAGTCCAGTTCTTTCTCTCTGGCTTTAGTTCCAAATATCCAATGGCCTCCCTGATATCTGAATCCATATGGAAGTCTTGCAGGCTCCTGGAAGCAATATGTCTGGAAAAGAAATGATTATCCTCCCATCACCTGCTCCTTCTATTGTGCTCCCTGTCTCCAAAAATGGCAACCTTCATTTATCCAGTTTCCTGAGCCAGATACCTACAAGTCATCTTTGACACATCCCTTTGACACCATCCATGACATATCCAATAAATCACCAAGTCCCACCAATTCTATCTCCTTGGTATCACTGGAATCCATCTACTTCTTTCTGTTCTCACCACCTCCCTCATTCAAGCTGCCACCCTCTCTCCCAGGAAGATTTCAGCAACCTCATAATCCTTTTCCCAAGCTTCCAGCTGTGCTCCTTTCTAATCTATTCTCCACCCCAGACTCTGAGTGATTTTCTGAAAATATAAATCTGACCATGCTGTAGCCCTGCTTAAAATTTTTCAGTCATTTCCCACAGCTCTCAGGATAAAGTCCAAATGCCTATATTTGGCTTTAAACTGGGGTGAAAGTCAAGATATTTTATAGCTGATAAGTAAGATACAGGCATTCAGACCAGTTAGAAAGGACATCGGCTAGTTCACCTGACCAGCTTATGCCGCCTAAATCGTGTCTTGCTTGTAGAGCTTCATGCTGTTGTCCTCTGCAGTCTCCTCTAGGCCACTCTTCCACTAAAGTCCCATGGATCTTGTTTTGGTTCCCAGAATGAATCATGAAAAATGCAGTTACCTTTGCCAGGAATACTCTTTCCCGTGGCTCCACTACCATCCTACCCAGTCCTCAGCCCTCAGAGCTGCCCTGAAGGGTACCAATTGTTCTATGCAGATAAGAATCAGCCTTGGCCTGAGACAGTGGGAGCATCTGAGGAGAGAACCTAATGCGAATTACAGTTTGCTGTTAAAAATGTCTCCTTCCATTTAGGCATAAGAACATAGTGCCTCAATGTCAGCAAATTTTCAGAAGTAAAGAATTAACTCCTGACCTTTTATGAGGACACAGAAGTAAAGGGAAGGGTGAAAATCTTTCTTTAACACCCAACCATAACAGTATGTCTCCCACCAGCCGAAATACAAATAAATACCCTTTCCTACCTCCTTAGGATCTCTTGACCCCAAGATTAAGCCTATCAGATAGTCAAATATTAAATAGTTATTGGGTTTTTATCAGTGAGTTAATCACTTTTTCTTCCTGTCAACCTTGAGCTTTGATTGGCTGTCTTTGGAAAACAGAGGTGTTTTGGTGGGGGAGGGGAGAGTAGGGGTAATTCTAGAGTTTGGAAGGCAAGTTAGGCTGTAGGAGGACTCTGGATAGCTAGAGGTCAGCAAGTAGGCGCTGGGCATCTAAAGTCCAAGGCAGTGGTCTCAAATCTGGCTGCAGATTAGAGCCACCTTTTAAAACTACCGCTACTGCTGGCCGAGTGTGGTGGCTCACACCTGTAATCCTAGCACTCTGGGAGGCCGAGGTGGGTGGATTGCTCAAGGTTAGGAGTTCAAAACCAGCCTGAGCAAGACCCCTTCTCTACTAAAAATAGAAAGAAATTAATTGACCAACTAAAAAATTATATATACAAAAAATTAGCTGGGCATGGTGGCACATGCCTGTAGTCCCAGCTACTCGGGAGGCTTAGGCAGGAGGATTGCTTGAGCCCAGGAGTTTGAGGTTGCTGTGAGCTGGGCTGATGCCACGGCACTCACTCTAGCCTGGGCAACAAAGCGAGACTCTGTCTCAAAAAAAAAAAAAAAAAAAAAAAACAAAGTAAAACTACTACTGCTAAGATTTGCTTCTAAAAGTTGGGCTAATAAAATAAAAAAAAATAAAAAAACTACTACTGCTCAGTGTAAGGCTGGTGGCGGGCCCCCTCCCTTCCCTAGTTCAAAAAAGAAAAGGCTCTTGAGGTCAGACCTGCCAAGGACAAAACTGCCAGGCCCCGCTGAGAGGATCCACACCCAGATAAGAATGTTTTGGCTCCTGGATTTCACAGATACCTCCAGCCCTTCCTTTCCTCAATGACCACCCAAGGTCACAATGGAAAATCCCCAGCTCTTCCCGCCAAAAGTTTCTACCCAGGCCCAAAGGATATAAAAGGCCTCAGCCCCTTCAAACGAGCGCGACTTCTGGGGCCCCCCTCTCTTTGGACCCCAGAACCTTGTCCACGAGTGTATAATAAAGCCACGTGGTTTGGCCCCCCTACTCTTTCTCTTTCTGTGTCTCTTTTCTTTTCGCCACCGCCGAAAAACCTTACACTCAGGGCCTACCACAGGTCTGTTAAATCAGAATACCTGGAGAGTAGAGTTTGGACATCAGTATTTTTATAAAGCTCCTCAAATGACTCTTATGTATTATCAAGGTTGAGAACCCAACTGGGTATGAGAAAGAGGGATGCCACTGGATGAGAAAAAAACACATGCATGTGTGGAATATTTCTGCCTCCAGCCTGCTATGTGTTAAACACTCAGCATACACCACAGGAATGGAGGTTAGAAGAGCAGCTTAGAGTGCTTAAAGATGCATTGTAAGTTTGAGGTTGCTTAGAGAAGGTAAACTTCACAGACTGGCAAAAAAGAGTGGCAAGTTGGAAAATGCCAAGTGTGGTGCAGTGGTGTGGTGGAGGTGTAGACTGTTGTGATCTTTCTGTGCTGTAATTTGGCACTACATAGTCCAATTGAGTGACCTTAATAGTCTATTAACCAGCAAGTATGATCTTAAGAACATATTTCCAAAAGCTTTCACTTTCAGGGGGTACGTAGGAGGTTAATTCTTGCTGTGTTATTTGGGGTGACTAGGAGCTGAAGGCTTTCCTGGGAGAGTGGATAGGTAAAATATGGGGATAAACACCATCAGGCTACTACACAGCAGTTAGAAGCAACAAGTTAAACATACACAAAGCAACAGGAATGGATCTTAAAACCCATAATATTGTTTTATGTATCTCATTTGTCTCACACTTTTTGCACCAGTACCATTTTCCTTGGTTTGCCATATTCACCTCCAATCCAGTCTTGGGACTCCAGGTTCTCTCCTTCTACCTCATCTGATAATCTGTTTTAGAGTGCACTTTCATCACATTTCTTCCTTGCTCAATACATAAACAATATTACATTTGTGAAATAAAAATGTGGTGCACAAAACAATATCTATTTTTCAAGAACCACACAAACAAAAAGATAAACATTGCCTATGGAGGGAGGCAAAAGGGATTGGGCTATGGTGATAAAAAGTAATAAATAATTAGGTAAATTTTTTTTTTTTTTTTGAGACAGAGTCTCGCTTGTTCCCCAGGCTAGAGTGAGTGCCGTGGCGTCAGCCTAGCTCACAGCAACCTCAAACTCCTGGGCTCAAGCAATCCTTCTGCCTCAGCCTCCTGAGTAGCTGGGACTACAGGCATGCACCACCATGCCCGGCTAATATTTTATATATATATATATATATTAGTTGGCCAATTAATTTCTTTCTATTTATAGTAGAGATGGGGTCTTGCTCTTGCTCAGGCTGGTTTCGAACTCTTGACCTTGAGCAATCCGCCCGCCTCGGCCTTCCAAAGTGCTAGGATTACAGGCTTGAGCCACCGCGCCCGGCCAGGTAAATATTTTTTTAAAGTAAGATTTAAATCAAACCTTGAAAGATGAGTAAGGAATTACAAAATGTCCAACACATGCTACAGCCAAGAGGCAGGATTATGTTGAGTAGATGTGGGTGGGAGAAGAATGCTCTGCTTCGAGAGGAGGGGTATATTAAAGCAAAATGGGAAGTAAGGCTGGAGAGATAGAATTGGGTAAGATTATGAAGGTCTTGAAAGCCAGACAAAGTAATTTAAATAAAACTAAAGGAGAAAAGAGGGCCATGAAAGTATTGAGCAAGGAAGAAATGTGATGAAAGTGCACTCTAAAACAGATTATCAGATGAGGTAGAAGGAGAGAACCTGGAGTCCCAAGACTGGATTGGAGGTGAATATTGCAAACCAAGGAAAATGGTGATGATAGCCTCGCTTATGGGTATACATATTTTAGAGTTGCCAGAGACCTTTGTTTCCCAGATGACAAAGGAGAGGGCCAAAAAGAGTCAGTTAAATTGCCCAGTCAACCCATGAACTGGTAATAGGATGAGCTAGATCTACCTTTTAATTCCCATACCAATAATAAACTCTCCTAAACCATGTAGCATATGAGAGTCTTGAAAATCAGGGCAATTCATATTTGGATTTCTCAGTTTGCCTGACTATGAGCGGTCAATTTTCAGCAAAAAGGATTTAGCCTTTCTGTGGCCAGCCCCTGCCAGCTCAATTTCAATCCATATGTATATGAACTGTTTAACTGGTTGGACTTCTAAACAAACACTCCTTGAGTTTGTTTACTAATCCTCACCTCTACATGACTGGGCACAAAAAGAGGACTATCACTGACTGCTGGCTTTATCAGGCAATATTTTCATACTCCTCTCTGGATGATGAAATTATTATTATTATTATTATTATTTTTTTTTTTTTGAGACAGAGTCTCGCTTTGTTGTCCAGGCTAGAGTGAGTGCCGTGGCATCAGCCTAGCTCACAGCAACCTCAAACTCCTGGGCTCGAGCGATCCTTCTGCCTCAGCCTCCCGAGTAGCTGGGACTACAGGCATGCACCACCATGCCCGGCTAATTTTTTTTTTTTTATATATATATCAGTTGGCCAATTAATTTCTATTTATAGTAGAGACGGGGTCTCGCTCTTGCTCAGGCTGGTTTTGAACTCCTGACCTCCAGCAATCCGCTCGCCTCGGCCTCCCAGAGTGCTAGGATTACAGGCGTGAGCCACCACGCCTGGCCATGGATGATGAAATTAAACAAGTGACTTTTCAACAGTAGTGAATCTTAGAGTTTAAAAGACCTTCCTTGGGCTGGGAGCGGTGGCTCATGCCTGTAATCCTAGCACTCTGGGAGGCTGAGGCAGACGGATCGCTCAAGGTCAGGAGTTCGAAACCAGCCTGAGCAAGAGTGAGACCCGTCTCTACCAGAAATAAAAAGAAGTTAATTGGACAGCTAAAAATATACAGAAAAAATTAGCCAGGCATGGTGGCACATGCCTGTAGTCCCAGCTACTTGGGAAGCTGAGGCAGAAGGATTACTTGAGCCCAGGAGTTTGAAGTTGCTGTGAGCTAGGCTGACGCCATAGTACTGTAGCCCAGGCAACAAAGTGAGACTCTGTCTCAAAAAAAAAAAGATCTTAACCTAAAAGGTCTTCCACCCATTCTGAAACCCCCTAGGCAATACCCCTGACAAATAGTCATCCTGCCTATTTCAGGTATGGGGCAGTCTACTCCCTTGTCAGGACAGCTGTAAATACTAGAAAATTCTTTATCTTTATCTGAGGCCTATGTCACTGCAGTGTGGTTCAGTGAAAATAGCATGAGACTTGAAGTCAAGCAGATTTGGGTGAGGATCCTGACTTATGAAATTTGCTGTATGACTTAATCAAGTTATTTGTCTTTGATTAGCCTTATTCTCATCTGTAAATTAGGCATAATATCTATTTCACAGAGTTACTATGACTATTAGAGATGATAAATGCAAAATGGCTAGTACAGTGCCTGGTACAAAGAGTTAATAAAGTGATAGCTGTTGTTATTATTATTCTACCCATTTGTCCTAGTTTGCCCTATGGAGCTACTAACATATGACTTCAAAAGTCTTTCAAATATTTGAAGTTGGTTGTCATCTTATTTATTTATTTATTTTTTTTGAGACAGAGTCTCGCTTTGTTGTCCAGGCTAGAGTGAGTGCCATGGCGTCAGCCTAGCTCACAGCAACCTCAAACTCCTGGGCTCGAGCCATCCTTCTGCCTCAGCCTCCCGAGTAACTGGGACTACAGGCATGCGCCACCATGCCCGGCTAATTTTTTATATATATATCAGTTGGCCAATTAATTTCTTTCTATTTATAGTAGAGACGGGGTCTCGCTCTTGCTCAGGCTGGTTTTGAACTCCTGACTTTGAGCAATCCGCCTGCCTCGGCCTCCCAGAGAGCTAGGATTACAGGTGTGAGCCACCTTGCCCGGCCTTGTCATCTTATTTTTAAGTGTTCTTTTTTTCAGGTTAAGCATCCACCAATATTTTCTTTCTTGGTCTTCCTGTCCTTGGCTATGTTTCTGCATATGATGTTCACAGAACATGGGTGCCCATATCTGAGCCAAACACTACAGGAGTGAACTGGGTGGTTCAAAACAGAGCAAGACCACAAGGCTCTTTGCCTCAAACACTACTTCTCTTCAAGCTGCCTAGGACTCCTGTAGGTTTTTTTTGGTAACTATGTCACATACCTGCCTTAGTTCTATGAAAAACTTCCAGGTAGTTTTCATACAAATGAGTTTTAAGTCTTCTCCATTTTGCACTTGTGTTGAACTTTTTTTTTAAATTCAAGAGCAAAACTTTTTATGAAATGAAAGTCTATTAAATATTATGCTGAGTTCTGTGGACATAAGGATGACTAGGACAAAGTATCAACAGACTAGATATGTCAACTCCACAAAGAAAGGGACTGGGTGTGCTATGTTCACTAATGAATCCTCATTTCTTGAAAGGATGTCTGCACACAGTTATGTGTCTATTATTTATTGAATGAACTAAAATAGTTACAATGGAGATTTTTCCCTTAAGTGAAAAGGCACTTTCCTAATTCACTTATTTTATGAATTTAGATATTTTATACAAGGCTATCATAATCTATTATCACTTTTTTATTGTTTTGTTTTTTAGAGATGGGGGTCTCGCTCTGCTGCCCTGGCTTAAGGGATCCTCCAGCCTTAGCCTCCCAGAGTAGCTGAGATTTCAGGTGGGAGCCACTGCACCAGGTTTATAATCTACCTCACTTGTAAACCAACGCTAGTATTTTTCCTCCTAAAGTAGACCCAATTTCCAAAATAAACTCGTATTGTCATTTTCAAGGCCAAAGAAAATATTTATATGCTTTATTTGTTGGATGACCATTATACTCCACTGTTCAAAGGCTTTTGTAAGTATCTGTTTAACCCTTAGAGCAGGGCTTACATCCCAGGGTTAGCAATTGCAGGCTATGCTTTCTGGGTTCTAAACACCAAGAATTTCATGAGCCGAGTTCTACCAGGCTCTGACTCGCTGTAGGCGAGGAAAGATTCCTTGGGAGAAGTGAAGGGCGATAGTTTAGGAGGACCTTGAAATTCTGCATTGGTCTGTGAGCGGCTCCCAGGTGCCCACTGGCCCAGCGCCTCTGGGTCACAAACTTCCTGCAGACGTTAGACATGTGAAATTTGGGGATGTTTAGCTTTCTAAAACCACAGTTAGGGAGGCCCTAAGACCCCTGATTCCTCTCACAGTTTTCCCAGTATTTGGGCTACAGGCGAGGTACTGGTCGCCATCTTGATAGCAAACGCCAGGAAAGCCGCCACTGGCGTCGCTCGGTTACCACGGAGACACCCGTGCCCCTCCCGTTTCTCAGCCGTAGAACCTGTAAACTACAATTCCCATCAGCCCGTTTCCCCTACTTGACCACGAGTTGTCTAGATTTGGCTTGTCGGCAGCCGCAGTGCTGCCGCAGTGAACTGCGGGAGTTGCGGTTCGCGGCGTGGCCTCGGTTTTTGCTGAGGGAAGCTCCAGAACTACAAATCCCTTGAGCCAGTGGGCTCACGCATGAGCACGGAGCAGCTGGTTCTCCTTGGCCCCCCTGCCAGTGCCTGAGAGGTAAGAGAGGGCGGGGGGAAGGAAGAGGAGGCGGGATCCGGGCTCTGCGTTGGCTGCGGCCTGGCACCAAAGGGGCGGCCCCGGCGGAGAGCAGACCCAGTGGCCCCGGCGATTATGGACCCAGCCGAGGCGGTGCTGCAGGAGAAAGCACTCAAGTTTATGGTGAGGAGACGGTGTAGGCCGGGGAACGGCAGACGCGGGGGCGTTGGCGGCGTCTCTGAGCTCAGGCCGAGGCCGCCCGCCCACTGCGGGACTGGGTAGCGGGACCCTGGGCCAAGGCCCGTGACGACGGCGGCCGGAGGGACAGGATGAGAGCTCCGGGAAGGAGGCTGGGGGCTGCAGAGCGGACCCAGGGTGGGGGCAGCAGCTCCGCCATCTTGTGGATGAGAGGCCAAGTGACAGCGGGAGCTTAATCGAGGAGGGGGCACAAGGCGGCGCGCGGGGCCCGGGAGGGAAAGGGGCGTGGGGACAGTTACTGAAGAGCGGAGGAAGCCCAGTGGAGAGACGCCGTGAGGCCGCTGGCAGGGCCTTCCCGGTGTCAGGGTTACTATAGGTAAGGCCCCGGAGAGGAGGTGCATTCAGGAGTGGGGAAGGGGAGCACGGGATAGTGGGAAGACAGATACTGTGAGTAAGGGGAGAATAGGCAGGGCTGGATGCAGATGGATTTAAGGGTGGAGGAGGGAAAGCGGAGGCTGCTGGGAGGCTTGTAGTTCTGTGAAATGAGGAGGGAAGATAGGCTTTGCCTTGAGGGTGGAATCTCAGCTTGGCCAAACTAAGGTTGACAAACTCTGGAAGGGAAGAGGCCTTACTTAGGAAGAGTAAGGACTGGGAGAGAGGACCTAGGGCTATGGGGACAATACCTTGGAGAGGAAGAGGGTGTTGACTATGAACCAGAATTAAAAATATCGGGAAAAGGGTTATATACTTTGAAAGAAGGTAAATATTATAGTAAGGACAAGTTGATGAAAAGTAAGAGGCCGATTGGTCAGGGAAACATGGGTACAGGAGATTGGGGGCAAAATTAATATCTAATAGGGTAAAGCAAAACAAAACTTGGAGCTAAATTGTGGAGGTAGTAAAATATGGGGCCAGGTGCTGTATCACTTTCTGGGAAAGGAAAGGCCATGGAGATTAGAGTTGCAAAGACCCATAAGAAATGATGAGATCTGTGGAGAAATTCAGAAGATTTAGGGTGACTGTAGGTAGTGGGTAATGTGAGATTAAGTCAGGACTGGTGGTTACTCATCAGTTTTAGGTTAAAGGACAGTGTGAGCATGAATTGGACTTTGTGGGTATGTTTAAACCCCTTGAAGCCTATTTAACTGTATCATGTATTTCTTTTGCTATGCTTATCTTTGGCAAATTTAATATAGTCTGATATTTGATGCTTTTAATCTGATGCTTCTTGTATATCCTAGGTGTAAAACCAAACTTTGTGATTACAACTAAAGGGTGATGGAATGCATAGACTTTTAGCTTAACAGGTGGCCTTAAGGACATTGATATTATTTTCATTCAAGTTTTGCTTTTTTCAGAAGCAATTGTAACTTGTTACTCCAAATCTTATTCCTTTGTTAAAAAAATAGTTATTTTGTGTCTTTGCCTGAAATACCACAACAAATCTAAAAAAATACGGATACTAATCTTATTGAATTTAGGCTGTAAACCGCCCCATTTACAAGAATACTTTTTCAGAGATTGGTCAAATATTAAAAAGAGATCTTGACATTTTTTAGAACTTTAGAAGTAAATGAAAGTTGCTTTATCTCTATAGCCAACTTCTAGCTTTAAATTAGAAAAGTTCCTTATTTTTGTTTTCCTACCTAGAGGGTTGATTTTTAATCCTGATCCTGACACTTGTGTCTGATTTATGGAATAATGCGAGTTATGGATCATAAAGAGACATTATGAGATCATCCTTTTTACTCTCCGTTAAGAAGACCTCAGCCTAGGAATATCCTCAACCGCTTCATCTCTGCTTTGTACTAGTGAGTTATGTTTTGATAATGGCCTCCTGATTAAGGTGGACTTGGAGATGACCATGTAGTAGTTTGTAGCTTTTAGGGCACCATACATTATTAAACGTTGAATCAGTTTCTATATGGAGAAGCCAATTTTTTCTTTAATTTTAGTTACTTTCATTTTTGACCTTCCCTGCTATTGTGGCTGCTGTTTGAGAAAAGGTCAACTGGAAGAGGGTCACCAAGAATGACACCTTAATCAGAGAAGCAGAGAACAGAGAGTTTGAGATTTTGTATTCTCTTTCAGCTCAGTAACAGTCTTATTATGAATCTGAGTAAGTCACAACTTCCCTTTGGTCCCATTTACCCTGTATAACATGTTTATTCAGAGTCAATTTTGAGATAGGAAGATATTTTATTTGAACTTACATCAAGTAATTAGTGCATAGTACACATGGAAAGACCTATCCTTTTAATCCCATAGAAAATTTTGTTCAGTATTTGGCTTTGTTCTGGCTTTACCCTTTCCCTCAATTGTGAATTGTTAATGGCAACTTTTGTATAGATGCCCTGATATCCATAGTTAAAAAAAAGTAAAATTGGTTTAAAATGTCAACATGAAATGGATACTCTTATGAATTTGCTCATCACCACATTAATGTAGTGATTTGATTAGGAATTTTACAATAAAATCTTATTAATGAGACTGCTATTTAGAGTTGACTGGAGTTGCCCTTGGATACTTGTGAAAAATAGTTTAAGCATAATGTTTAATTTCTAAAAAAAAAAGATATGAAAGCTGTAGTTTACATTAAATAACTTGTGTGCTAATAAATCACATTCGGCTTTAGCAGGTCCTCAAGGACCTTTCCTGATACTTCTTTGGTCAACACAAGTATAGGTTTAAACCTCAGAAAAGATAAGTGGAACTGGAAGAGAAATGAAAATAATTGAATATAGGATATATATATATAAAATGTATGAAAGATGAGCTGAGGAGGAATTTGAGGCTTATTTTTAAAAATAGACAGGATAAATATATTCTGTCCAACTAATCCCAGAATCAAGTAGGGGAACTTGAAACTTGAATGACATAATTTTAGGACACATGTAAGTTTTTTTTTTTTATAGAACTGATAGATATAAAAGATAATTATTGTTGTATAACAAACCACTTCAAAATTTAGTGGCTTAAAAGAACCAATTTATTATTTCTCTCAAATTTGATGGTTTTTCTGCTTTTCCTGGTGTTGCCTCGGGTGCCAGTATGACTGGAGTGTTCAAAATGGCCACATTCACAGGGCTGGCTACTGGCTGAGAATTCAGGTAGGGCTAAGGGCCTTCAGTTCTCTGTATGGGCCATTTATCATGTGGCTGCATGGATTTCCTTAAAGTGTGGTGGCTGGGTTCTTAGAAGGAGGAAATAATCTCTACTGATTGATAGGGAGAGTGGTATGTATGGGTAAACGGGGAGTGGGCATTACTGGGGGCCATCTTTTGAAACTGGCTACCAAAGATGCTATTCTAGTTGGATGTTCAGGCTAAAAATACAAATGGGATCATCCAAGTTTGTGGGTAATAACACTAGAAGTGCTTGGGAGACATCTCTTTTTTGAGGTTAATGTCTCAAGGAACTAACATGATCTCCTGTGTTACTTGCCTTAATGACATAACTGTAAACATAATACTTACTGGTTGAATTAATGTGATTCAGTAACTTTTCTTATTTACTTGAGAAACATAGGTATTTAAAAACAAATTACATTTTTAAATAAAGTTTTAGATTTTTCACTGTAATGGACTTTTCTTAGATCATTGAGATTGATTACCAGTTGATTGGATAGACATTTGAAACTAGTTCTGGTTTAAGTTGTTGGAGTTTCTATGTGTCCTTTGTCTATTTCCAATTTAAATTAGCTTTCAACAGTTTCTTTTCTGGATATTTTTATATAGGTGTTGGGGTACAAAATTACAAACTGATAATAATTCTTTTTTCTTATTTTCTAGATTTGTGTTTATAATAAATATACATAGTAAATTATTGAAAGTGAATTATTAGGTGTGGACTAAAAGCTCTTCTACTTTGAATTATTTATTGCTAAATTAGAAAATGAACTTTCAAAAGGGACCACTTGTTTCAATCCTGAAAGTAAGGAAGCATATAAGAATTATTTTCCCTTACTGAAAGGGAGACAGGACATTATGTAAGATCTTGATCAAATATAGATGAAATTATTTTATGGTAAATGGCATTATAATAAAAAAGGGAAGAATGAGTATCAAGGAAAAATATATTAAAATATTTTAAAATTCCATGTATTTTCTAGCAATATTTTAACACAGCACAGAAGTCCTTTTTAAATGTGTACAGTGAGAATCCATTGAAGATGAAATAGAAAATATTTAACAAAGTTTTGCAACTTAGTCAATAAAAAGAAAACTTGCCCCTTCTTTGATAAATTAATCCCAGCATCTTAAAATTGTTAATGGAGGGGAAAAAATCTCCAGAGATCTTAACAGTTTCAGTTAGTATTCCATAGTATTTACCTTGTACTTGGGGAAACGCTGGATAATTAGAAAAGACTGAGGCCTATTTCCTTTAGTTTTCCAAAGCCCAGTTGAGAGAGAGCATTTTAAAGAAGACTGAAATAACAGAAGTAGAAAAGATACTGAGATTAATGTAGAACTAAGAATATGATTGTTCTCTGAGGCACTACCATCTGGGTACCTGGATTGCTTTTATATGTGGCCAGGGCCAGGATTGGGAAGCAAGGGAGCAAAAGCCCTGGACCTAGGGGAGAATTCCTGCCTGCCTAAGATGAACCTTTTGAGTTGCAATTTCTTTCTGGTCTTGCTCCTTCTGTGATTTGGCTCTCCTTTGAGGACATACTTTCCTTCCTACTCCCAGGCTTGGGACCTGAAGTGATGCTATGTCAATAACAGGATAACACAGTGGAAGCGGGAGAAATTTTTTTTTTCTTTTTAATATAGTCAGCCATGAATACCTAATAGCTATTACAGTCAGCCCCCTGTATCTGAGGCTTCCGCATTGCTGATTCAACCTAACTTGGGTTGAAACACACACACTCAGGACTGTTCTGTATGTTATTTTGGGATTCAGACTGAATAGGCAGTGACTTCCCAGGCAAAGCTCTTCTCGCAGCCACTGCAAAGGCATAAGAGAGTAAGCTCTATTATTCAAGTGCCTTTCAATCATTGGTTGTATCACATCTGCTAATATTCCATTAAACAAATGGAGTCACGTGGTCAAGCCCAAAGTTAAGTGAGCGTGGGAGTAATTTGTACAATAATCTACAGTAACAATAATCTACTACAATAATCTAGTACAGTTGATTTATAGAAGAATGGTAAGATGCTTACTAGGATAGCTGTTGTTTTCCTTTCTGCTCCTCATTGTTGGCACTGACCTGACTAGCACTTTTTCAATTGATTGTTGAATAATACTTGTTGGTTGGATACTCCCAGAATCACAACTTAATGCAGCAGATACCTTTTCTTTTTTTTTTTTTAAACAGTCTCACTGTTGTTCAGGCTAGAGTGCCGTGGCATCAGCCAAGCTCACAGCAACCTCAAACTCCTGGGCTCAAGCAATCCTACTGCCTAAGCCTCCTGAGTAGCAGGGACTACAGGCGTGTGCCACCATGCCTGGCTAAGTTTTTTATATATATTTTTTAGTTGTCCAGCTAATTTCTTTTGATATTTTTTTTCTTTTCTTTTCTTTTTTTTTTTTTTTTTTTTTTTTTTGAGACAGAGTCTCACTTTGTTGCCTAGGCTAGAGTGAGTGCCGTGGCGTCAGCCTAGCTCACAGCAACCTCAGACTCCTGGGCTCAAGCGATCCTTCTGTCTCAGCCTCCCAAGTAGCTGGGACTACAGGCATGCGCCACCATGCCCGGCTAATTTTTTCTATATATATTAGTTGGCCAATTAGTTTCTTTCTATTTATAGTAGAGACGGGGTCTCGCTCTTGCTCAGGCTGGTTTTGAACTCCCGACCTCGAGCAATCCGCCCGCCTCGGCCTCCCAGAGAGCTAGGATTACAGGCGTGAGCCACCGCGCCTGGCCCTTTTCTTTTCTTTTCTTTTTTTTTTTTTTTTTTTAGCAGCGACGGGGTCTTGGTCTTGCTCAGACTGGTCTTGAACTCCTGAGCTCAAATGATTTGCCTACCTCGGCCTCCCAGAGTGCTAGGATTACAGGTGTGAGCCACCACACCATATATTTACATCATGTTATGTGGAATAAAACCATAAATAATCAGAATCTTGACTTTATTCCATAGTGATGCCCTGAAAAGTTCAACGAGTTCACAATACTATTCTGTTTGGGGGAAGGATAAGGTTGATGTCACGCCAGTGGTATTTGTAACAATATGAACTGTAACAGAATTTGTATCAAAGTCATAGATAATATCCCAACAACTGCCTTGGTAGTAGGTTTAGAGTTTTTCAATTCCTTCTCTGCACCTAAACTTAAAGTTGCAAAGATTTGGTGCTGATATTTTTAGATGTCTGGGGAACTTTCATGCTTTCACTAAAAAGTCATAGAGATACTCAGGAATTGTAGCATGTGAATACATGTTTTTGTAGCACAGATGCATAAATCCTTGAACTAAGGAAGTAGTACACTGAACTGTTAAATGTGGTTATTTGTGAATTGTTGGATTATGGGTAATATTTCACAATATTTAATGGAATTCTAAAAATATACTAGTAACCACACAAAAAGAACATTACTGAGGTGAATTTTTTTCTTTAATTCTTTAATGATGTTTTCCAGATTTCTTTTTTTTTTTTTTTTACTATAGACAATGTCATGCTCTGTCAGGCTGGAATACAGTGTTGCAATCATAGCTCACTGCAGCCTTGAACTGGGCTCAAGGGATCATCCTTCCTCAGCCTCCCGAGTAGCTGGGACTGTAGGGATGAGTCACCACAACTGGCTATTTTTAAACAAATTTTTATAGAGATGGGATCTCGCTATGTTGCCCAGGCTGTTCTCAAACTCAAGTGGTCCTCCCACCTTGGCCTCCCAAAGTGCTAGGATTATAGGCATGAGTTACTGTACCTGGTCTTTTCTAGATTTTCTACAGTGAATATAAATCGTATTTAATGAGAAAAAGTAAAATTGAGCATATCGAGTGTATGTATTTCTAAAACAAATATCTGAAGTGAAGACTTACACTTGATCATGGGCTATAGTGTAGCAAATGTACTGGCTAGTAGGCTGACAGTGGCTGCTTGAACACACTGTTCATTCTGAGCTCCAGTTTTCTTAAGTGGAAAATGGGCTGTTATTAGTGTTGTTAGTTGTTAGCTTTAAAAGGGTCTCTCTCTTTTTTCCCCCCCTTTCAGTTCATTTTAAATTATAAATTGCCATGTATAAGTAAGGTGTTAATTGCTAATTTACACCATAAAATCCCTATATGTTTCTAATGTTTTCATAGGAAATTTAGGACTGTATGATCTTAAATTGTGCTGAAGCATTGAATTCTCTGTTAAGTAGAGCTTGACTAAAGTCTAGAAAAAAAATCAGTGGGCTGACAAACTGAAAGTGAGGTCATGATAGTGTGCATGTAATGTGATTTGATAAGAAAGTGACCATAAACTGAGTGCAAAGCATTGTATTACATGGGGAGAAGGGGTGATGAGACAGAAGGGCATGAAGATACAAAGTTGAATAAAACTTCTCTAGAACTTCACAATCTAATGAGATAGGCATTTATAAATATCTCTGTAAGGCTCACACTTTGCTAAGTGCTAACATAGAGACACAAGGTGCTATAGAATTTAAGGGAGGGGAAATTAGTTTTTTTTTGGAGACAGAGTCTCACTCTTGTTGCCTCAGCTAGAGTGCCGTGGCATCAGCCTAGCTCACAGCAACCTCAAACTCCTGGGCTCAAGCGATCCTCCTGCCTCAGCCTCCCGAGTAGCTGGGACCACAGGCATGCGCCACCATGCCTAGCTAAATTTTTCTGTATGTTTTTAGTAGAGACGGAGTCTCACTCTTGCTCAGGCTGTTCTCGAACTGTTGAGCTCAAATGATCCACTCGCCTCGGCTTGGTAAATTAGTTTTAACTGGAGAGATCTTTAGACACTTTATAGAAGAAATCTTAATATTAGATCTTGAAAAATAGTTTTTGACAGTCTTGTGTCTGAAGGGGGCAGTTCCAAGAAAAGAAAGGAGCTTGGGTAAAGGCCAGGAGATGGGCAGGCACAAGATGAGTTATAGGTGGTTTGATAGGTATGACTTGAGCATAATGTGCATAGCAGATAAGAAGGAAAAGACATTAGGGGGTTGGGAGTTTGGACTGAATCCAGTCTGATTAAATCTGTATTTAAGAAGAATATTCTAGTGTACTTTTTGTATGTATGTGTTTACGTAAGCTTTTTTTTTTTTTTTTTTTTTTGAGACAGAATCTCACTCTCTTGCCTGGGCTAGAGTGCCATGGCATCAGCCTAGCTCACAGCCACCTCAAACTCCTGAGCTCAAGGGATCCACCTGCCTCAGCCTCCCAGGTAGCTGGGACTACAGGCACGTGCCACCATGCCCTGCTAATTTTTTCTATTTTCAGTTTGGCTGATTTCTTTCTTTCTTTCTTTCTTTCTTTCTTTCTTTCTTTCTTTCTTTCTTTCTTTCTTTCTTTCTTTCTTTCTTTCTTTCTTTCTTTCTTTTCTTTCTTTTCTTTCTTTTCTTTCTTCTTTTTTTTTTTTTTTTTTTTTTTGACAGAGTCTCGCTTTGTTGTCCAGGCTAGAGTGAGTGCCATGGCGTCAGCCTAGCTCACAGCAACCTCAAACTCCTGGGCTCGAGTGATCCTTCTGCCTCAGCCTCCCGAGTAGCTGGGACTACAGGCATGTGCCACCATGCCCGGCTAATTTTTTTTTTTATATATATATATATCAGTTGGCCAATTAATTTCTTTCTATTTATAGTAGAGACGGGGTCTCGCTCTTGCTCAGGCTGGTTTTGAACTCCTGACCTTGAGCAATCCGCCCGCCTCGGCCTCCCAAGAGCTAGGCCACAGCGCCCGGCCTCTTTTTTTTTTTTTTGAGACAGAGTCTCGCTTTGTTGCTGCCCAGGCTAGAGTGAGTGCCGTGGCGTCAGCCTAGCTCACAGTAGCCTCAAACTCCTGGCTCAAGCAATCCTCCTGCCTCAGCCTCCCAGGTAGCTGGGACTACAGGCATGTGCCACCATGCCCGGCTAATTTTTTGTATTTTTATTAGTTGGCCAATTAATTTCATTCTATTTATAGTAGAGATGGGTCTCGCTCTTGCTCAGGCTGGTTTCCAACTCCTGACCTCGAGCAATCCTCCCGCCTCGGCCTCCCAGAGAGCTAGGATTACAGGCGTGAGCCACCGCGCCTGGCTCTTTCTATTTTTAGTAGAGATAGGGTGTTGCTTTTGCTCAGGCTGATCTTGAACTCCTGAGCTCAAGCAATCCTCACACCTCGGCCTCCCAAAGTGCTAGGATTACAGGCATGAGCCACTGCGTCTGGCCTATGTAAGCATTTTATTAAAGTAAAATATATATACAGAAAAGTATACATACAAATCATAAGTTTATATAATGTAACTCAATGAATTTTAACCCATGAACACATCTGTGTAACTATTATCCAGATCAGAAATAGAACATTACCAGTACTTCAGAAATTGCCTTCATGCTCCCTTTTAGTTACTAACTCCCTACTCCCAAGGAAAACCACTATCTTCTAATACCTGTAGATTAGTTTTACCTTTATTGGTATTCAACTTCATATAAATCAAATCATTCCAGTGTATATTCATTAGTGTCTGGTATCTTTTGTCCTATATTGATTGTAAGAAGATTCATTCAGTTTGTTGTTGTGTAGTTTGTCCATTCTTGTTGCTGTATAATATTTTACTGTGTGAATATATTTCAGATTATTTAGTCATTCTTTGATGGACATTTGGGTTATTTTCAGTTTTTGGTTACTTTAAATTGTGCTGTTATAAATAATCTGGTACCTGTCTTTCCTTGAACATGTACATATTTCTGTTGGGTGTATACCTAGGAGTAGAATTGCTGGGTCATAGAATATGAAAATTTTTAGCTTTCATAGATACTATGAAACTGTTTTTTATTTTATACTTCTTTTAGCAGTGTATGCGAGTTCCAGTTTGTGGCACATTCTTGCAACACTCACTTGATAATTGTCTTCTTCATTGTAGCCATTCTGGTGGATAAATTGTATTGTCTCACTGTTTTAATTTGCATTTCTTTGATGACTACTGTAAACAAGGACCTTTTTAGGTTTATTAGCTATTTAGATATCTTTTATGAAGTGGCTATTCAAGTCTTGGCCTTTTTTTCCTCTATTGGGCTATCTGCCTTTTTCTTATTAATTTGTTCCTTATATTTTAAAAAATATAAATCCTTTATCAGATACTTAGTGTCTTTGTAGGAACAGACTGTTTTGTCTGTTTTCACACTTTTTCATGTAAGAGATCTATGAAAAATTTTAAAGGATTTTGTAGTATATATGAAGAGTTGACAAGATTAGCAAGTTTGTTTGTTATGTGGTTGTTTTTGTTCTTTGTTTTTTTTTTCTTGGGTTAGCAACCAGGTCTTTTTCTGTTGCATAAGTTGGAGCACAATGGCATTATCATAGCTTACTGCAGCCTTCAACTCCTGGACTCAAACAATCTTTCCACCTCAGCCTTCTGAGCAGACGGGACTACAGGTGTGCACCACCATGCCCAGCTAATTTTCTTACTTTTTGTAGAGATGAGATCTCACTATGTTGCCCAGGCTGGTCTCGAACTCCTGGCCTCAAGTGATCCTCCTGCCTACGCCTCCCAGACCACTGGGATTATAGGCGTGAACCACCATGCTCAGCCAAGTGAGTTTTTTTCTTAAATATCAATATGTAAAAAAGAATTACCACTATTAGCACCATGATTTTAAAAAGAAAGAAAGGTCATTTCAACGCCAACAAGATAGAAAGGATATAACATCTGAATAAAGGAAACTCTTAAATGTTTTTGTGTTAGATGGAATAATGTCCCTCTCCTGAAGAAGTCTACATCCTAATTCCACAAAACTGTGAATATGTTAAGTTATATGGCAAAGTGAAATCATGGTATGGTAGTGGATGGAATAAAGGTTGCTAATCAGCTGACTTTTAGCTACTTGGGAGGCTGAGGTAGGAGGATCACTTGAACCCAGGAGTTGGAGACTGTAGTGAGCTATGATTGTGCCACTGCACTCCCGCCTGGGCAACAAAGGGAAACTCTGTCTCAAAAAAAAAAAAAAAAAAAATCACAGGGGCTCTTGAATGGGCAAGAGGAGATCAGGGATGTCATGTGAGAATTCACCCACTATTGCTGACTTTGAAGATGTGGAAGGAAGAGAGCCATGAGCCAAGGAATGTGAGCAGCCTGTAGAAACTAGCAAAAACAAACTGGAGCCTTCAGAACAGAACACAGCCCCACCTACTTATTTTTAACTCAGTGAGGCCCATTCCACAGTTCTGAACTACAGTACTGTAAGATGATAAATTTATGTTATGTTAAGCCACTAAGTATGTGGTAATTTGTTAAAGCAGCCACAGAAAACTAATACAGTCTTTCTCAATATAAGATAGTCACCATAATTGGTCTGTGTGTATGACTTATTAAAAAAATACATAATATACATGTATCTATATACCTGTCTTCACTATATTTATTAGCCTTATTTTTTTTCTTATTTTACCACAGAACCATAAAAATTACTTAATAGATTAGTACTGGTCTATGGATTAGTGTTTGGTAACTACCAGTGCAGTTCTCTCTTTATATTTTATTTTGAATCAGTCTCAGAATTCAGAAAAGTTTTGAGTGCAATACAAATGACATTTCTTTTATCCTGAAGCAATTTAGAGTAAGTTGTTTCATTACCACCAAATACGTTAGTGTGTATTTTCTACCAATGAGGACATTCAACACAACTATAACATAAACACCAAAATTTGGAAATTAGCATTGATACAGTACAGATACAGATTTGATCCTCAGACCCCATTCAGACTTTGCCAGTTGTTCCAATAATTTTTTTTTTTTTTTTTTTTTTGAGACAGTCTTGCTCTGTTGCTTGGGCTAGAGTGAAGTGGTGTGATCATAGCTAACTACAGCTTCCATCTCCTGGGCTCAAGTGATCCTACTGCCTCAGCCTCCTGAGTAGCTGAGACAACAGGTGTATAACACCATGCCTGGCTAATTTTTCGTTTTTTAGAGACAGGGTCTCTTGATGTTGCCCAGGTTGGTCTTGAACTCCTGGCCTCAAGTGATCCCCTGCCTCAGCTTCCCGAGTCTCTGGGATTATAGGTGTGAGCCACTGTGCTTAGCCTTTTGTGAATATTTTAGAAAAGAGTTTATGCTACTAAATATTCACAGTTTTTCAGTGAAGTGCGAGGGACTCTGAAACCTATCTATGAGGTTTCAAGTAAGCGTTTTTTTTTTTTTTTTATTTCGGCATATTATGGGGGTACAGATTTTAAGGTTTCAATAAATGCCCTTTCTCCCCCTCCCCCCACAAGTCTGAGTTTCCAGCATGACCATCCCTCAGATGGTGCACATGTCACTCATTATGTAAGTTTATACCTGCCCCCTTCTCCCCTCCTCCCTCCCCAATACCCTATTACTGTAGTACCTATGTGTCCACTTAGGTGCTACTCAGTTAATACCAGTTTGCTGGTGAGTATATGTGGTGCTTGTTTTTCCATTCTTGGGATACTTCACTTAGTAGTATGGGTTCCAGCTCTAACCAGGAAAATATAAGATGTGCTATATCACCATTGTTTCTTAGAGCTGAATAGTAAAGTAAGCGTTGTTACAGTGAGGATGGGAGAGTGACTTGAGAGCATTTTTTTTCTGGTGTCTTTTTTGTCTTGTGTAGAATATTTGTGGCTTTTAAAAAACTGAGAAGACCGGGCAAGGTGGCTCGCACCTGTTATCCTAGCACTCTGGGAGGCCGAGGCGGGCGGATTGCTTGAGGTCAGGAGTTGAAAACCAGCCTGAGCAAGAGCGAGACCCCATCTTTACTCTAAATAGAAAGAAATTAATTGGCCAACTAAAAATATATAGAAAAAATTAGCTGAGCATGGTGGCACATACCTGTAGATGCCATGGCACTCTAGCCCTGGCAACAAAGTGAGACTCTGTCTCGAAAAATTAAAAAAACACAAAATTGAGGAGATAGGTAAATGAAAAAGAAAAAAATCTTGTTATTCTATATTTTTTTCATAATGCTGTAGAACTAAGTGAGAAACACTCATGGTCATTGTGATGAAGATCGTGATCATGAGCAACATTTACTGATCTCTTGTTCCCGGTAGCATAGATCAGTGGTGTGATTTTCAGTAACATACTCATTCAGGGAAATAATTTAGATAGAGGCAAGGAAGGCTTTCCCTTGAATAATATATTAATTTGGCCCCATCTATCTGTTCTCTCATCTTTGTAAATCATCCCAAGCAGCAGTCTGTATTATAAGAAGCAAACTAAATGATTGCTAATTAAATGTTTAGTGTTTATTTTAGTTGGTTATTAGCTTGAGGTTAAATTTGTTTAGTGAGTGAATATGGAAGAATTATGTTTTTTACATTTTGAATGCATGCTTGCTGATCATTGGTATGTTACTTCCATTTTATGAAGCTGGAACATAATATCCTTTTTAATGATTGTAGAGTTTTACAGTTATTGAATCTTTGTTTAGATGGTGTTATGTCAGTACTTTCTTTGCTTTCAAGTTCTCAGTTAGGAAATAGTCTCTTGATTATAACTTGTTTCCATGGGAAAATATAGTCCACTATGAAGCAGTTTTCAGAAATATATTGCTGGAAAAATAAATTGTCAAATTGTGATTCAGGTTTAGTGTTCAGTGTGATTTAGAAAAGGTGACTTAAGTAGAAGAACATTGATGTATCTGATCTTTAAAATTGCAGTTAATTATAATGACAGCTTATAAGATCTGCATTCTCTCTTGGAATGTTGCCTAATTTTAGAAATTTTATACAGTTTGAGTTAAAAACAAATAATTTAAAAATTAGTTAAATGAATTAATTGAAAAGAATCTTGCCTCATAAAATCATGCCTCTAATCAGTATTCAGGCATGGCATTTTGAAAATCAGAATGGATTGCTTCAACTTTTTTCAGAGTTTGAGAATAGAAACTCTTTTTATGGAGGTGTCACCTGTGATTATGGTCTCTTCTGAATATGATCCCTTTACCTGACCTCATCAACAAATTGTATATAATCCTTATGTTTATATGTGGTCATATTAAAAAGTGTTTTTTTTTTTGTTTTGTTTTGTTTTTGAGACAGAGTCTCACTTTGTTGCCCAGGCTAGAGTGAGTGCCGTGGTGTCAGCCTGGCTCACAGCAACCTCAATCTCCAGGGCTCAGCGATCCTACTGCCTCAGCCTCCCTAGTAGCTAGGACTACAGACATGCGCCACCATGCCCGGCTAATTTTTTTTTTTGTATATATATATTTTAGTTGGTCAATTAATTTATTTCTATTTTTGGTAGAGACGGGGTCTTGCTCAGGCTGGTTTCGAACTCCTGACCTTGAGCAATCCGCCCGCCTCGGCCTCCCAAAGTGCTAGGATTACAGGCGTGAGCCACCACGCCCGGCCTTAAAAAGTGTTTAAGTATTCTTAAATATGTTATACTAATATCTTATAGAAAAATATCCATAATCTTTTTGGAAAGAATTCATGTTAAAAAGAATTAGAAATGAGGTTTATCTCATTTGGATCTGTTATTTTTCAATGTATCCTTAAAAATGTAGGTATGGTACATAAGAATTCATACTATAGGATCAACTGGGAGTCTGATTTAAATATATTATAAATTATACTATGGAAGCTTGTATAAGATACTACATATTTTTTTTCCAAAGAAGCTTCTTTAAATGGTTCTGTTAAGTGTAGGAATGTTCTGATGATTATCTTTTTAATTAAAATGAGAAATCTTTGTTTAAAGTGGCATTCGTTTTTTTACAGCCTGTTACAGTCTCTGTAACAATCATTTCTTAAGTCTGAACGTTTTATTTCCAGGAATCCATTTATATAAAACTATGTTTAGACTTAATTAAGGAACGATTCTTACAAAGCTTGTAAATAGCCAGGAAAAAAGGGACCGAAAATAAAACTGACATTCACATTTAACAAAATGATTGTTACAAGGTATGTAATAAGCTATAAAAATACAATAAAGCCCTTTTTATAAGAGTTCATATTTTTTGATCCTTGTTTTCAGAGGTATTTAAGAAAAATATCAAAGCTCTGCAAAGTGACATCTGTTGTGCTGAATGGACTAGTTATAACTTCCTTTGTTTATAACTGACAATACGGAGTTCTACCTGTCTTTTCAGCATGTTTTCTTTGAAACACCTTGTAATCAGTTTAGTTCAGTACGTAAATTTTATGTTGTGGTATAGTGAAAACAAAGCCTGGTTCTCTGGTTCTACTTTCTAGAAGTCATAAGA
The DNA here is from genome assembly GCF_040939455.1 of Microcebus murinus. Classification (NCBI taxonomy): domain Eukaryota; kingdom Metazoa; phylum Chordata; class Mammalia; order Primates; family Cheirogaleidae; genus Microcebus; species Microcebus murinus. The sequence goes on along the minus strand of NC_134117.1, from coordinate 25,100,201 downwards.
TGTTGGGTAAGTTGCTTAACCTCTCTGAGTCTCATTTTGCTCATCTAAAAAGGAAAGATAATAATACCTATTTTTGTACTTCAGAAAGCTATTGTAAGGACTAAGTAAAATTACAAATAGTGAAAATATTTTGGAAATAATAAAGAACTTTATCCATCCAGATTATGTTTCTCTTAAAGATGAGCTAGGTATAACAACCTTTTTTTTTTTTTTTTTTTTTTTTTTTGAGACAGAGTCTCACTTTGTTGCCCAGGCTAGAGTGAGTGCCGTGGCATCAGCCTAGCTCACAGCAACCTCAAACTCCTGGGCTGGAGTGATCCTTCTGCCTCAGCCTCCCAGGTAGCTGGGACTACAGGCATGCGCCACCATGCCCGGCTAATTTTTTTTTTTTTCTATATATATTAGTTGGCCAATTAATTTCTTTCTATTTATAGTAGAGACGGGGTCTCGCTCTTGCTCAGGCTGGTTTTGAACTCCTGACCTTGAGCAATCCGCCCGCCTCGGCCTCCCAAGAGCTAGGATTACAGGCGTGAGCCACAGCGCCCGGCCATAACAACCTTTTAAAATCAGCAAACATCCTTCTCTTGTTCATGCACCCTGTCATATACATTTGTACATCTTTTTTGCAATGATGTTTGCTTCTGTTATTTTGTCCATTTTATTATATAATTGTAAATGATTGAAACACTGTTGGCATAGTGGAAATTACACAGGAGTTGGAGCCAGAACTGGTCTCAAGTCCTGTCTTTAACTACAGTCACGCATTGTTTAATGACTGGGATACTCCCGTTAGGTGATTTTGTTATTGTGTGACCATCATACAGTGTACTTACAAACCTACATAGTGTAACTTACTACACATCTGGATTATATGGTATATTCTGTTGCTCGTAGGCTACAACCTGTATAGCATGTTACTGTATTCTGAATCCTGTAAGCAATTGTAAGACAACGGTATTTGTGTATCTATCTAAACATGGAAAGGGTACAGTAAAATTATGGTATTATAATCTTATGGGACTACCTTTGTATATGTGGTCCATTGTAGAGCAAAATATTGTTATGGGGTGCATGATTGTATTTGTTCTCTGACTTTGAGTAGTGGTATTCATAGTTATAATATAACAATGATAATAATGGTAGCAAACACTGATAGCTCAGTATATACCATGCAGGAATCCAGACCCTACATAAATTAACTCACTTGATCCTCTTAACTTGTTAGGTATGTATTATTATTCTCATCCTGATTTACAAATGTGAAAACTGAAGTACAGAGAGGTTTAAGTTACTTCCTCAAGATTGCACAGTTTGTGAATGGCACAGCTGGTATTCCTAACTTAGACATTCTAGCTCCAGAGCGAGTGTGCTTATTAACTCACTTACACACTATCCTGTGCTAACCCTGTTCCTCAGTTTCCTCTTCTCTAAAATGAGGATAACAATAACTGCTCTATCTACTTTTACTAAGTTTTTTTGTTTTTTGAGACAGGTCTCTCTCTTTCACCCATGCTAGAGTGCAGTGGCATCATCTTAGCTCACTGCAACCTGAAACTCCTGGACTGAAATGATCCTCTTGCCTCAGACTCCTAAGTAGCTGAGACTACAGGTGCATGCCACCACACTTGGCTAATTTTTCAATTTTTTGTAGAGATGGGGTATCCCTCTTGTTCAGGCTGGTCTCCTGGCCTCAAGCAATCCTCCTGCCTCTCCCTGCCATCCCCCACAAAGTGCTAGCATTACAGGTATAAGCCACTGCACCCAGCTACTAAGTTATTTTGAGGATCTAGTAAGAGAGTACACATAAAAGCACTTTAGGGGGGGCACAGTGGCTCACTCCTGTAATCCTAGCACTCTGGGAGGCTGAGGTGGGCGGATTGCTCGAAGTCAGTTTGAAACCAGCCTGAACAAGAGCGAGACCCAGTCTCTACTATAAGTAGAAATAAATTAATTGGCCAACTAATATATATAGAAAAAAATCAGCTGGGCATGGTGGCACATGTCTCTAGTCCCAGCTACTCGGGAGGCTGAGGCAGCAGGATCGCTTGAGCCCAGGAGTTTGAGGTTGCTGTGAGCTAGGCTGACACCACGGCACTCACTCAAGCCTGGGCAACAAAGTGAGACTCTGTCTCCAAAAAAAAAAAAAAAAAAGGCACTTTAATATGTGGTTTTTTTTGTACTGTTATCTTTTGATTTATTTTAGAGAAATATGTTTTTATTTTATTTTTTTGAGACAGAGTCTTGCTTTGTTGCCCAGGCTAAAGTGAGTGCCGTGGCGTAAGCCTAGCTCACAGCAACCTCAATCTCCTGGGCTCAAGCGATCCTACTGCCTCAGCCTCCCGAGTAGCTGAGACTACAGGCATGCCCCACCATGCCCGGCTAATTTTTTGTATATATATTAGTTGGCCAATTAATTTCTTTCTATTTATAGTAGAGACAGGGTCTCGCTCTTGCTCAGGCTGGTTTCAAACTCCTGACCTTGAGCAGTCCACCCGCCTCGGTCTCCCAGAGTGTTAGGATTACAGGCGTGAGCCACCGCGCCCAGCCGAGAAATATGTTTTTAAAGAGGGGCATGGATGGTATCAGTCTTATTTCAATTCTACAGAAAATGTTGAGAAATGCACAGTGATAACTCATTACCTAGATTGTCAAATTGTTACTATTTTGCCACATTTGGTTTTTCTTTATATATAGTTATAATTTTATTTCTAAATCATTTGAGAATTGCAGACATGGTATTTCACCTCTACTTACACATGTATTTTCCAAGAACAAGAGCATTCTCATTTGTAATGACAATACAAGATTCAACTCAGGAAATTAAACACTGCTAACATTTTTTTAACTTAATATACAATTCATGTTCAAAACTCCCAATTGTCCCAAAAGTGTCTTTTACAGCTTTTTTTCTAAGAAATTCCAGGATCCAATCACATATTATATATAGTGTCTCTTTAGTCTCCTTTAATTTACAATAGTTAATTAACATTTTTATTCTTGAAATTGACATTTTTTAAATTTTTATTTTATTTTAGTGTATTATGGGGGTACATAACCTTAACACCTTTTCAGGTTACGTATATTGCCCATGGCCCCCCTCCCCCAAGTAAGAGCTTCAAGCGTGTTCATCCTTCCAACATTGCACATCTTACTCGTTGTAGTTGTATATACCCATCCCCTTCTCCCCCCTCCCACCTGCCCAACACCAGATGAATGTTATTCCTATATGTCCACTTAGGTGTTGATCCGTTAATACCAATTTGCTGGTGAGTACATGTGGTGCTTGTTTTTCCATTCTTGAGATACTTCACTTAGTAGAATGGGTTCCAGCTCTATCCAGGAATATACAAGAGGTGCTATATCACCATTGTTTCTTAAAGCTGAGTAGTACTCCATGGTATACATAAACCACATTTTATTAATCTACTCATGAATTGATGGGCGCTTGGGTTGTTTCCACAGCTTTGCAATTGTGAATTGTGCTACTATAAACATTTGAGTGCAGGTGTCTTTTTCATAAAGTGACTTTTGATCTTTTGGGTAGATGCCCATTAGTGGAATTGCTGCATCAAATGGTAGATCTACTTGTATCACTTTGAGGTATCTCCATATTGCTTTCCACAGAGGTTAAACTAGTTTGCAGTCCCACCAGCACTGTAGGAGTGTTCCTCTCTCACCACATCCATGCCAGCATTTATTGTTTGGGGACTTTTTGATAAAGGCCATTCTCACTGGAGTTAAGTGATATCTCATTGTCATTTTGATTTGCATTTCCCTGATGATTAGAGATGTTGAGCATTTTTTCATATGTTTGTTGGCCATTCTTCTGTCTTCTTTTGAAAAGTTTCTGTTCATGTCCTTTGCCCATTTTTTGATGGGGTTGTTTGATTTTTTGTAGCTCATTTTCCTGAATTCTAAATAGATTTTAGTTATCAGCCCTTTATCAGATATGTAGCTTGGGAAAATTTTCTCCCATTCTGTGGGTTGTCTGTTTGCTCTCTTGACAGTTTCGTTGGCTGTGCAGAAGCTTTTTAATTTGATCAGGTCCCATTTGTTTATTTTTGTTGCTGTTGTGATTGCCTTTGGGGTCTTCTTCATAAATTCTTTGCCTAGGCCAATGTCTAGAAGAGTATTTCCAACATTTTCCTCTAGAATTCTAATAGTTTCACACCTAAGTTTCAAGTCTGTTACCAAGCGTGAGTTGATTTTTGTGAGAGGTGAAAGGTGTGGGTCTTGTTTCAGTCTTCTACGTGTGGCTATCCAGTTTTCCCAGCACCATTTATTGAATAAGGATTCTTTTCCCCAGAGTATGTTTTTGTCTGCTTTGTCGAAGATTAGTTGGCTATATGAGGATGGTTTTATATCTGGGTTTTCTGTTCTGTTCCACTGGTCAAATGTCCCTGTTCTTGTGCCAGTACCAAGCTGTTTTAATTACTATAGCCTTGTGGTATAGTTTGAAGTTTGGTAAATTGATACCTCCTATTTTGTTTTTATTGCCTAGGATTGATTTTGCTATACAGGGTCTTCTCTGGTTCCATGCGAAGCATAAAATTATTATTATTATTATTATTTTTTTACCCCTACATCTTAAAGGCATATATTTTTTCTATATCTGTGAAAAATGATGATGGTATTTTGATAGGGATTGCATTGACTCTGTAGGTCACTTTGGGTAGTATAGACATTTTAACAATGTTGATTCTGCCGACCTATGAGTATGGTATATTCTTCCATCTGTTTACATCCTCTGCTGTTTCCTTCTTCAGTGTTTCATAGTTCTCCCTATAGAGGTCTTTTACCTCCTTAGTTAAATATATTCCAAGATATTTTCTTTGTTGCTATTTTGAAGGGAATTGAGTCTTTGATTTGGTTCTCACTTTTACTGTTGTTGGCGTATATGAATGCCTCTGATTTCTGTGTATTTATTTTGTATCCTGAGACTTTACCAAATTCATTTATCAATTCAAGGAGTCTCTTGGTTGAATCTTTGGGGTTTTCTAGGTATAATATCATGTCATCAGCAAATAGTGAGAGTTCGATGTCTTTTGCTCCCATTTGGACGCCCTTAATTCCGCTCTCTTGTCTGATTGCTGTAGCGAGGACTTCCAGCACTATGTTGAACAGAAGTGGAGATAGTGGACAACTTTGTCTTGTTCCAGTTCTAAGTGGGAATGCTTTCAATTTTTCCCCATTCAGTATGATATTGGCTGTGGTTTTGTCATATATGGCTTGTATCATTTTTAGTTAAGCACCATCTATGCCTATTTTGTTGGGCATTCTTATCATAAAAGGGTGTTGAATTTTGTCAAATGCTTTTTCTGTGTCTATTGAGAGGATCATATGGTCTTTGTTTTTGCTTCTGTTTATATGGCGGATTACATTTATAGATTTGCGTATGTTGAACCATCCCTTCATCCCTGGGATGAAGCCCACTTGATTGTGATGGATTATTTTCTTGATAAGCATCTGGATTCGATTGGCTAGGATTTTGTTGAGAATTTTTGCCTCTGTATTCATAAGGGATATTGGTCTATAGTTTTCTTTTTTTGTTGCATCCTTTGCTGGTTTTGGTATGAGGGTTATGTTTGCTTCACAAAATGTGTTGGGGAGGATTCCATCCTTCTCGATGTTATGGAATAATTTCTGCAGGATAGGCACCAGTTAGTTCTTCTTTGTAGGTGTGGTATAATTCGGGTGTGAAACCATCTGGTCCAGGACTTTTCTTTTTAGGAAAGTTTTTTATTGGTGTTTCAATTTCAGTACTTGATATTGGTCTGTTCAGGAATTCTATTTCTTCCGGGTTGAGCCTTTGGAGGCTGTGTATTTCTAAGAAATTGTCCATTTCCTCCATATTTTCTAGTTTGTGTGCACAGAGGTTTTTGTAGTATTCATGAATTATATCTTGTATCTCCGTGGCATCCATTGTAGTTTCTCCTTTATTGTTCCTGATGGAGCTTATTGGAGATTTTTCTTTTCTGCTTTTCGTTAGTCTAGCCAAAGGTGTGTCAATTTTGTTTATTTTTTCAAAGAACCAACTTTTTGTTTTGTTAATCTTCTGTATAGTTTTCCTGTTGTCAATTTCATTTAGTTCTGTTTTGATCTTAATGATTTCACTTCTGCTGGGTTTGGGGTTGGTCTGTTCTTTTTTTTCCAGATCTTTGAGATGATTTATTAGGTCGTCTATTTGATCTTTTTGACTTTTGAACATAGGCATTTATGGAAATGAACTTTCCTCTTAGGACTGCTTTAGCTGTGTCCCACATGTTTTGATAACTTGTGTCTCCTTTGTCATTTAGTTCAAAGAATCTTTTGATTTCCATCTTGATTTCCTTGTTTATGAAGTGATCATTCAACAGAAAGTTGTTTAGTTTCCATGACTTTGTGTAGAAATGAGAGTTCCTGTTAGGGTTGATTTCTAATTTTATTCCATTGTCATCTGAAAAGATACATGGTATAATTTATATTTTTTAAAATTGTTTGAGACATGCTTTGTGTCCTAGAATATGGTCAGTCTTAGAGAATGACTCATGAGCTGATGAGAAGAACGTATATTTAGTGATTTTGGGGTAGAATGTCCTGTAAATGTCAGTCAGGCCCATTTGTTCTAGAGTTCCACTTAAGTCCATTATTTCTTTGTTGATTTTTTGTTTGGAGGATCTGTCCTGTGCTGTCAGTGAGGTGTTAAAGTCTCTGACTATTATAGTGTTGTTGTTTATCCATTTGTTTAGATCAAATAGAGTTTGCTTTATGAATCTGCGTGCACCTAGATTGGGTGCATATATATTTAGAATTGTTACGTCTTCTTGTTGAACTGTACCCTTGACCTTTATATAGTGACCTTCTTTATCTTTTATTACTTTTGTTGATTTAAAAACTAAGTTATCTGTAATCAGTACCACCACGCCAGCTTTCTTTTGGCTTCCGTTTGCTTGAAATATTGTTCTCCACCTCTTTACCTTTAGTCTATCCTTGCAGGTTAGCTGTGTTTCCTGAAGGCAGCACACACTTGGCTTGTATTTTTTTTATCCATTCGGCCAGCCTATGTCTCTTGAGTGGGGAGTTCAAGCTGTTCACATTTATTGAGATAACTTATAGGTGGGGCTGATTTCTGTTCATTATGTTGGGTTGAACTTTGTTGTTTTGTTTTCTCTCTTGAGCCATGGTGGTTTCTGGGCTTTGATCTTTAGCTTTTGAGTAAATTTACATTCATGAGTGTTTATTGTGCTGATCCTTGGGTAACACTGTGTTTTGAGTAGTTCCTGAAGGGCTGGTCTTGTCTTGGTGAATTCCCTCAGTCTTTGCTTATCTGAGAATATCTTGATTTCTCCTTCGTATACAAAACTTAGTTTTCCAGGGAATAAGATTCTAGGCTGGGCATTATTCTGTTTCAGAAGAGTGAGAATGGAGCCCCCGTCTCTCCTTGCCTGTAAAGTTTCAGTAGAGAAGTCTGGCGTTATTCTGATTGGCTTTCCTTCATATGTGACTTGCTTCTGTTGCCTTACAGCTCATAGAAGGTAAGTTGATATTTTGGTCAGTCTGATGACTGCATGTCGTGACGTCTTCCTGTTTACATTGAATCTCCCAGGGGTCCTCTGAGCTTCTTGAACTTGTATATTGAGATTTTTACCAAGGCCTGGGAAATTTTCCTCTTTTATATCTTCAAATAGCTTATCCAACCTTGAGTGTTTTCTTCTTCCCCTTGGGGTGACCCTATAATCCTCATATTAGGTTTCTTCACATAATCCCACATCTCTTGTAGGCTTTGCTCTTTTCTCTTATTTCTCTTCTCTATCTCTGTGACTGATGTATTTAATTTGAAGGTGTTATCTTCAATCTCTGAGATTCTTTCTTCTGTTTTATCTACCCTGTTCTTAAGGCTTTCCACTGTACTTTGTAGTTCCCTGAATTGATTCTTCATTCCCAGGAGTTCGGTTAGACTTTTCTTCATTGTTTCAATTTCTTTAGTGAATTTTTGTTCCAGGTTCTGGAGTCTTTTTGTGTTTTCTTTGTGTTGATTATCCAGTTTTTCTTGCAACTCGTTGAATTTTCTTATGATCCATGCTTGAAATTCTTCTGACATTTTAGTGGTCTGGTTTTGGTTGGTGTCCATTTCTATGGGGCTGGTGTTCCTCTTTGGGGGTGTGTTTTCTGTTTGAGTTTTCATATTTCCATAGTTCCTTCACTGATTTCTTCCCATCTGGATCAGTTGTTGCTTCTTTCCTTTAGGTTTTCATTTGGGTAATGACACACCCTGTTTAGTCTATGAGCCAGTAGGTGGTGTTTGTGGGTGAGATTCGACCACACCCTGTATGATGAGTCAGTAGGTGCTGTGAAAAGGGTGTGCAGAATGTCCTCCGTGTCAGTAGGTGGCACTTGCTCCGAGGAGCAGGCTACATTGTTTTTGTGTTCTGTAACCAGCTCTTATTCCTCTGGAGAGGCACTCTAGTGCCTCAGGTGATGGGTGGGGCTCTGGGACTTCTAGGTGTGTCCTTTTTCTTCACCTCAGTGAGAGCTAGTCTGGGAGTGAGTCTGGGCGGAGCTGGGTTGGTTAAGCCTGCCCTCAGGCACCACAAATGCTGTTATCAGGGGTCAAAGTTCTGTTCTCTGATTCCAGGAAAAGCTGTCAGGGAGGGGCTGGAGTGGCCCCACTCAGTCAGAAAGTCTGCTGTCTGAGATCTGCAGTCTGGAGCAGGCCCTGCTCCTTTCCACCCTCTCCAACTCTGTGGCTTCTCCTGGGCCTCTGTCAGCAGGACACACCTCACGCCACCAGGTCTTCCTTGGGTGTGATGCAGGCTGGGAGGTTCCCTGCGCAGCAGGATCGCTGCCTGGGCTGGGCACATGGCCCCACTTTGGGAGGAGGGTTGCCCACAAGCAGGCTGATCTGCCCCTGAAGGCACACACACCTCAGTAGGCATTTCACAGATATCCCTTCTGTGCCCTGGGCAATGCGAGACCTACATGCATGGGATCTGGTCTGCACGTCTGACCTTTGGGCCCCAGAATTCAATCCCTGACCCCAATAGGGAGAGGAGTGCCAGTCCCAATTCACCCACGGGAGCCCAAGCTGGGTCGATATCTGTCAGCCTCAGGGTCTGCCCCGTTTTCCTGGAGTCACCAGGCCAGCAGCACCTGGGAGGGCTGGTGGGTAGGGAGCTCACAGTCTGAGTACCCCTCAGTCAGCTGAAGGGCCCCAAAAGGGAAGGTCCCGTTCTCTAGCGATGCCTCCGGCTAGTGGCTATATTGTCTCTCTCGGCAGCCGCCAATAGAGACCGGGGAGGGGAGGTATGGAGCAATATGGCGCCTGCCGCGTGGCTTGGGTCTGTGCACATGGAAGTGCCCCGAGCGGGTTGGGAGCCTGGTGCCGTGTCCACTACAGGCTTACCGCTCGCTGGTGGTGGCCGTCTCTGGGCTGGTGTCCGCAGGTCTCCCCACCTGCTGGGGAGCCCACCAGCAGTCCGAGATGCAAGGGAGGGGAAAGTTAACCGCTCCACCTACTCTTGCCGCTGGTCTCCGAACTTCTTGGGAGGTCTCTGCTTCCAGTTCTCTTCCGCTTCCAGTTCTCCTCCACAACGTCCTCCCGTGGAGTCTCCCGTAGTCTCCCGTACCCCTCCATCCGACCTTCGGCCGATGTATGCTCATCTGCTTGCTTCTTTCTTCTAATTTCTTCTAGAAACTCTTTTTTGCAGAGACACTGTGTCTGGCGGTGTTTCTCATCTGTCATCTTGCTCCGTCCCCTTCACCCCTAAAATTGGCATTTTTGAAGAGTCTAGGGTAGTTCTGCAGATTGTCCCTCATTTGGATTTGTCTGATTGTTTTTCATGATTAGATTCAGGAAAAAAGGTTTTGGCAGGAATATAATATATGCTGTGGTTTCCTTCTTAGTGCATTGTATTAGAAGATACATGATGTCAATTTGTTCCATTATTGGTGATATTAAGTTTGATCATTTATTAAGGTTGTATTTACCAAATTTCTCCAGTATACAATAAAAGTATATTGTAATTAGGCCGGGCGCGGTGGCTCACGCCTGTAATCCTAGCTCTTTGGGAGGCTGAGGCGGGAGGATTGCTTGAGCTCAGGAGTTCGAGACCAGCCTCAGCAAGAGCGAGACCCTGTCTCTACTATAAATGGAAAGAAATTAGCTAAACAACTAAAAATAGAAAAAAATTAGCCAGGCGCGGTAGCACTTGCCTATAGTCCCAGCTACTCAGGAGATTGAGGCTGAGGGTCACTTGAGCCCAGGAGTTTGAGGTTGCTGTGAGCTAGGCTGACGCCTAGACATTCTAGCTCAGGCAACAGAGTGAGACTCTGTGTCAAAAAAAAAAAAAAAAAAAAAGAGTATATTGTAATTAATAAGTATTCAGTGGCCGGGGTGGAAAGCAGTGACGTCATCACAGCTCGCTACAACCTCAAACTCCTGACTGAACTTAAGATGTTCTTCTACCTCAGCCTCCCAAGTCACTGGGACTATAATTGCATGCCACCACACCTGGGTAATTTTTCTATTTTTTTTTTTTTTTTTTTTGGTGGGGGTGGTGATGGTTGTTGCTCAGGCTGGTATCGAACTCCTGGGCTCAAGCGCTCCTCTTGCGTTGGCCTTCCAAAGTGCTGGGATTATAATTGTGGGCCACCGTGCTCAGTGAGCTTTCAGTATTTATGTGATCTCTGTATACACTTCAGCAACTTCATTCTGTTAAGCCTGTGCAATTAGTAAAGCAAGTGTCAAATTTGTTTTGTCATAGAGATATTTTTACTTTTACAGAAGCTGGCCAGTCAGTCCTCCTCCCCTTGCTTCCCCTATTGGAAATACTATAAACATCAGATGGAAGAATGACCTTAATATTTCTTCCCAGACTAAATCACAGCCTTGAAGCAGCTATTTCTTTTTGAATAAAAAGTTTAATTTCATGCCATGATTAGTGCTAGTATGTGCAGGTGGATATTTATTTTATGTAGCTAAACCGATCTGCCTTTGCCAATTACTTGCTAGTCAGCTGAACTATAATTTCTTATGAGTAGTTGGTGATAAATTATAATTCTCATTAGTAAATTCTGCTTGTGTGTGTTTTGTTTTGTTTTGTTTTGTTTTTGTTTTGAGACAGAGTGTCACTCTGTTGCCCAGGCTAGAGTGCAGTGGTTTCATCATAGCTCACTCCATGCTCAAATTCCTGGGCTCAAGGTGATCCTCCTGCCTCAGTCTCTCCAGTAGTTGGGAGTACAGGCAAGAGCCACCATGCCTGGCTAATTTTTTGTATTTTTAGTAGAGTTGAGGGGTCTTGCTGTTGCTCTTGCTCATGCTCATGCTGATCTCCAACTCCTGAGCTCAAGAGATCCTCCCTCCTTAGCCTCCCAGAGTGCTGCCATTACAGGCTTGAGCCACCACGCCCAGCAAATGTTTTTTTTTAAATAAATATTAATGAGCTAGGGTGGGAACCAGTCACTAAATTTTGGCCACACTAGGATTTTACTAATAGCTTTTCTCAAAGGCCCAGGTTTGGACTAATAGCCCCAATTAATTAGCAATAGGCCAGAGTAGGATCTTGTTTTAAATTGATTTAAAAATGTACATAGGACCTAGAAAGAGTAGTTCCTGGTGGAAAAACCCTAAGCAGAGATTCTTTTTCTTATTGAGAAATAAAAAATATTATAGTTAAAATTTGAGTGTTTAGAGAGGCTTAAACAATAGGGAGATAAACTGAAAATAAGACACAGAAGATTTTGAAACTGGAGGACACTATTGAATTCAATTTTTAATTGCTTAATTGAAGCCTTGGAGTTTTAAAAACTTTAAAAATTTTTTTCTTTTTCTTTTTTAATTTCTAACAGTTAATTTTTTGAAATAAAGACACGGTCTCACCGTGTTGCCTGGGCTAATCAAAACTTTATTTTAAAGTGAAACTGACTTTTATTGAACTTGTATTAAGAGTAAATATGATGAATTAGAAGGAAGCAAGGTCCTCTTTTCTTAATAAGTATATTAGTTATTTGGCTTATCTAAAATGTCACCAGATTTTTGTGGGGTTGTAGGATTTAAGAGATCCTCCCTCCAGAGATTATCTAATTCAAGGGTTCTTAACCTTTTTTTGGTTATGGACTGAAAATCTTTTGTATGCCACAGGATCTTCTCCTCAGACATGCACACATGCATACATTTTGTTCACAATTTCAGAAGGTTCAGAGATCCTTGAGTCCTATCTATAGCCCCAGGTTAAGAACCCTGATCTAGCCTTATGTTTTGATTGTGGCATAATGTATTTTTATTAAAAAGCCTTTGTTGTTGATAAATATAATTTTAACATAACTAGTTGTGATTGTTTCAATAAGGATCTGACTATAAGGTCTGAGCTTCCTCATAAAATCTCATTTTGAGAAGCTAATGAAATGTTGAGTATGTTGTTTGGTTGTGTCAGGAAAAATGGTACAGAGATGACTTGACTGGTGGTTATCAAAAATCCTACTGGAACATCTTGTTCTTAATATTTTCATTCCCCTAGCTACTCAGGCAGGCAGCCACAATTTATTGCTGTCTATGATGATGGAATTTTACTTGTCAGGGATATATAGATAGATACACTTAAATCCTTTGATTACTATCCTGATTATTTCCAGGATCTTTCTACTTTTATCAGTTTTATTAAAGAAATAGTATGACCAAGTAAATGCCCAGAAAGGTCAATTTACCCTAGCAAGTGCACTTTACATCTAGGAATGTTTGGAATAAACTCTGTTCTATCAAGGTCAATGTTAAACACTGTCAGCATGTTCAGTTATTTATGCTCTGCAGTTGTGAGAGGCCTGGAAAGCATTTATCTTCTCTATTTCTTCATCATCTTAAGGCAGCAGTCTCCAACCTTTCTAGCACCAGGGATCTGTTTCATGGAAGACAGTTTTTCCACAGATGGGGGTGGGGGTGGGAGGATGGGAATGGTTTCAGGATGATTCAGGTGCATTATAGTGCATTACATTTATTGTGCAGTCAAACCTCTGTGCTAATGATAATCTGTATTTGCAGCCACTCCCCAGTGCCAGCGTCACTGCCTCAGCTCCACCTCACATCATTAGATTCTCATAAGGAGCATGCAGCCTAGATCCTTCACATGTACAGTTTATAGTAGGGTTTGTACTCCTATGAGAATCTAGTGCTGCTATTGATCTGATAGGAGGCAGAGCTTATGTGGTGATGCGAGAGATGGGGAGTGGCTGTAAATACAGATGAAGCTTTGTTCTGGCCCGCTAATTGCCTCCTGCTGTGCTGTGGGTTCCTAACAGGTCACAGACTGGTGCTGGTATGGGGTATGGGTATGGGTATGGGTATGCCAGTATGTAGCCAGTATGCGGCCAGGGGGATTGGGGACTGCAGTCTTAAGGTATCAACACTGGGAATGCTGTCCATCCAGTTAGCATTCAAGAAAGTTTGTGATCATTTTAGATCAGCAGTACACTTTGGCCAAAAGACCTGGTTTGGATTTTAATGTATCCTGTATGCCATATAAAGAAACAGTTTTTACAAGGTATCATTAAAAAATATTGTGGAGTATTCCTTCCTTTTAAAGATGAGCAGATGAAGACCCAGAGACTTGTGTGACTTGTCCAAGGTCACAGTTGGATGAAAGCCTGGATTAGAGCCCATATTTCCCAAATCTAAGCCTGGTTGGCACTCTTTTAACTCTTTTTGATTTGTTTGTGGTTCAGCTTGTGTTTCTTCCACTGGATGTGATTGATAGGTGAATTTAGGGGGTTGTGTGTGTGTGTATATATATATATATGTTTAATTAGTGCTTTTGTGACTTGGGAAAGCCTTCCCTACTCTAAGGTCATGAAAATAGTCTCATATTTTCTACTAGAAGCTTCTTAGTTTTGCCTTTTACATTTAGAACTTTAGTCTTTCTTGAGTTGATTTTTATTTGATGTGAGGAAGGGATTCCATTTCATTTTTTTCCATATGGATTTTCAATGGCCCATGGCATCATTTACTGGAAGAATATGTATTCTCCACTGATCTGCAGTGCTACTACCTCCATCATAAATCATGTCCTTAAATGCATTGATCTGTTTTTTGGACTCATTATTCTGTTCTGTTCTATTTATCCCTGTATCAGTACCATACTATCTTATTCACATAGCTTTAAAACAAGCCTTTGTATCTGGTAGTTAAGTTCTCATACCTTGTTTTTCTTCTTGGCTATTCATGGTCTTTTATGCCTTCATAGGAGTTTTACAGATGCTTTTCAAACTCAGTAATAGGTATCTAAAGACAAACAATAATATGCCTATTAACATTCAAATTAGTTATTGATAGAACCAAAATATGGAGTCATTTCAAATATTAAATGCTAAAATTTGAGAACCTTTGGCTAGGGAAGATAGCTTTGTTTTGTTTTGTTAAGACACAGTTGGATACAGCGAAATAATACTTTATTGAGCCAGATTACTTAACATTTGGCTTTTCGACAAATCTTTATTTTTATTGGAGTTCTTATAGCCTTTGAGCCTGGGCCCTTTTCTGTGTCCTGTCTATACTTTGTTCCTAGGTGACTGTTCATTCCCTTGGCTTTGAAATACCATTTGTGTGCTGATGACTCCTAATATGCCTGTAATCTCTAATTCAGCCTTCTACTCTGACCTCTAGCTTTGTATATTCAACTGACTATCCACTTAAATGTTGCATAGTCATGATTTTTTGTTTTTGTTTTTGTTTTTTTGCTGGTCTTCCCATCCTAATAAATGGTGTCACCACTTACACAGTTACTGAAGCCCCAAACCTGGAATCACTCTTGAGTGCTCACTTTTCCTTACCCTTATATCCAATCCATCATCTGACTTCATCTGTTCTCCTTCTGAAATTGCATCTAAAATTTATCTACTTCTCTCTGCCTCCACTGCCATCAACCTACTATGGGTTATTATAATTTCTTTTATGGACAAATGTAATAATTTTCTAACTATTCTTTCCTTTAAATCCAGTCTCCACATAACAGCCTGAGTGATCTTTCAAAAATCTAAATTTAAAACTTTTCACTATCTTCCTTTTGCATTTGGGCCATGTATGGTAAAACTTTATTGTTTTGTCAGGCAGATCTGGTCTTTTCTTACCTACCTCTTTGACTGTGTTATGCTAATACTCTCATTCTCCAATTATAGTGAAGTTAACCTGGCCTTTGTAATTTTGCAAGGACTTTTTGTTTGTTGTTTTCTCTGACTCTGGCTTTTTTTTTTTTTTTTTTTTGAGACTGATTCTTGCTTTGTTGCCCAGGCTAGAGTGAGTGCTCACGCGTCAGCCTAGCTCACAGCAACCTCAAACTCCTGGGCTCAAGCAATCCTACTGCCTCAGACTCCCAATTAGCTGGGACTACAGGCATGCGCCACCATGCCCGGCTAATTTTTTCTATATATATTAGTTGGCTAATTAATTTCTTTCTGTTATAGTAGAGACGACATCTCGCTCTTGCTCAGGCTGGTTTCAAACTCCTGACCTCGAGCAGTGCCTCCGCCTGGACCTCCCAGAGTGCTAGTGACTCTGGCTTTTTTTTTTTTTCTTTTTTTTTTTTGAGACAGAGTCTCACTTTGTTGCCCAGGCTAGAGTGAGTGCCGTGGCGTCAGCCTAGCTCACAGCAACCTCAATCTCCTGGGCTCGAGTGATCCTTCTGCCTCAGCCTCCCGGGTAGCTGGGACTACAGGCATGTGCCACCATGCCCGGCTAATTTTTTATATATATATCAGTTGGCCAATTAATTTCTTTCTATTTATAGTAGAGACGGGGTCTCGCTCTTGCTCAGGCTGGTTTTGAACTCCTGACCTTGAGCAATCCGCCCGCCTCGGCCTCCCAAGAGCTAGGATTACAGGCGTGAGCCACAGCGCCCGGCCGACTCTGGCTTTTTGTTTGACTCCTTCTTACATCCTTTGTTCAAATGGTGGCTCCTTAGAGTCCACCTTATCTAAAGAAAATGCCCCTAACCTTGGTCTATTATTTCTATTAGACAAGAAAATAAACTCCTTGAGGGTAAAGTTATGTCTGTTTTGCCCTTGAGTACATCCCAGTTCATGACACATGGTAGGCAACAAATAACTTATGCAATCGCTTACTTTCCTATTTCTTATCTCGTAAAATGGAAGCTCATGACAAACCTCCCATTCTACTCCATGGAGTCATTGTAGGGAGTAAATCAAACAATATTGTTTATCAGTTTTGATGTCCCCGCATATGATAATTTTTGAAAAATAAGCTTTAATTTTTAGAAGGCATTAAACAAATTCAAGAAAGTAAAAAAAAAACACACACCTTGCCATCCCATACAGCCACTTTTAACTTTGTTCATTTTGCCTTAAAAAAAAAAACAAACCCAACTTTCAAGGATTAATATACTTACTATCCAGCACTTCTTCTTTCTAGTTTTTCTCTCAAGCAACTTTCAAACACTTTTTAAGGGGTCACATTAGTTAGAATAGATTAATTTTATGTTTTTTAACTCTTGTGGGCAATATATATAGTTATGTATTTTGATGCTTGTGTGAAAAGTAAATATAAATGGTTCTCCAGCATATTTAGAAATTTTACTTTTCTTTTTTGTGACAGAATCTCACTCTGTTGCCTGGGCTGGAGTGCCGTGGTGTCAGCCTAGCTCACAGCAACCTCAAACTTCTGGGCTCAAGCGATCCTCCTGCCTCAGCCTCCCGAGTAGCTGGGACTACAGGCATATGCCACCATGCCCAACTAATTTTTAGTTGGCCAATTATTTTCTTTCTATTTTTAGTAGAGGTGGAATCTCCCTCTTGCTCAGGCTGGTTTTGAACTCCTGACCTTGAGTGATCCTCCCCCTCCCAGAGTCCCAGGATTACAGGCATGAGCACCACTGCCCACTGGAAATTTTACTCTTGATAATTAAAGTTTTATAAGAACTTTGCCTAAAGAACTTTTCTTCAAACTAGCCTGTATATAATCAGGATTTTTTGATAATGGCAAACAGTCTGATTTGTCTTTTAAAACAACTTGTACAGGTTACTACTTATCCTATATGGTAACTATAGTTCCTGTTGTAATTCAAATATTACAACCCTTAAGGAGTTATATTAGGCTTGGAAAATAGTGTAATTTGAAGTCCTTAGAACATCCTTTTGAATTAGGAAAATAAATGATTCTCAAAGAAATGTATTCAAGTGGGAGAACTACTTTTTTGAAATTTGTTACTTTGGAATATATAAAGTTTGTTCATCTTTGGAACTAGAAAACTAAGTAACCGGCAAAGGGAGTTTATGATACTAAAATACAGTACTGTCTGTCTACAAATAAAACTCTTTGTTTTTATGTCTTAGGTTAATAAATTGTTCTTGAGTCCATTGTTATGACAAATACCCAACAGAAATTTGTCTTCATTTCTTAGCATGGCTACAGCTTTCTTAGTTCAGCCTTCACAAAGTGCTGCTCATTCATCAGGAGTTGATTCAGAGAGTCTACAGAAATGGCAATGTTGGCATGTGACTTAGATCAGCTCTTTTAAAAATAAATTTGAGAAATTTGCTATCCAGAACAATAGCCTCCTAATGCATCAGCAAAATTTTTTGAGTACTCCTTCCAAGTATGTTTATTTTTTAATTTACAAATTATAGAATATATTCATGCTGTATCATCATTATTTACTATATCAAGGCATAGTATATACATTTAGGGCAAACATAAATATTAAAAAATATATATAAATGAATAAATATATATGTATAAATTATGCCCCAAATAGTTACTTTGATACTGTCTTTGGCTCACTTTTTTCACATATGGTTAGTTCAGTATTGTTTTTTGTTCTTTGTTTTTTTGAAACAGAGTCTCTCTCACTCTGTTGCCGTGCTAGAGTGCCGTAGAGTCAGCCTAGTTCACAGCAACCTCAAACTCCTGGGCTCAAGCAATCCTTTTGCCTCAACCTCCCAAGTAGCTGGGACTACAGGCACATGCCACCATGCCCATCTAATTTTTTCTATATATTTTTAGTTGGCCAATTAATTTCTTTCTATTTTTAGTGGAGACAGGGGTCTCGCTCTTGCCCAGGCTGGTTTTGAACTCCGGATCTTGAATGATCCACCTGCCTCGGCCTCCTGGAGTGCTAGGATTACCATGCCCGACCCTCAATATTGTTTTTACCTTGTAAAGTGTCTAATGATAATGAAGGGCTTGTGCAAAGAATTAGAGAAATATTTAAAGTGTATTTAAAACTAGGAATCTTAAATCCTGAGCAAACTACAAGTTTTGTAATATGCTGAAAGAGAATGAATGAGGAAGGCACCCTTGCTAACAACTCCTTTATGTTGTTTAACTTCCAGTTTTCATTGGAACACTTGATTCATAAGTGATATTTGACCATATATAACATCAGATCAGGGAATCAAGTGTCAATCGATATCATAAAAACTTAAAAAGATTAATCACCTTTTTAACTGGAACATTAATTAAAAGTTCTAATATTTTCCCCTCTATACTTCAGAGGGTCATCTTGCTTACCTCCTGGCATGTGCACAGCCCACTTTGGAAACCAACTTGTCTCACACAAGGATGAAGATGCATTATATGGCTGGATGGAGTGGCTCACACCTGTAATCCTAGCACTCTGGGAGGCCGAGGCAGGTGGCTTGCTCAAGGTCAGGAGTTCCAAACCAGCCTGAGCAAGATTGAGACCCCATCTCTACTAAAAAATAGAAATATATTAATTGGCCAACTAAAAAATATAGAAAAAATTAGCCAGGCATGGTGGTACATGCCTATAGCCCCAGTGACTTGGGAGGCTGAGGCAGAAGGATTGCTCGAGCCCAGGAGTTTGAGGTTGCTGTGAATTAGGTTGATGCCACGGCACTCTAGCCTGGGCAACAGAATGAAACTCTGTCTCCAAAAAAAAAAAAAAAATTTATTGTGGCAGAATTGAGTTCTTTGTCTTTTCTTATTTTCTCTTCAGATTTCATCTATCTTTGAAAGGAACTTGAATGAGAAAATCCTTTGAACAGCATAGCCAGTATAATGCAAACTTCTTCTTCTTCTTCTTTTTTTTTTTTGAGGCAGAGTCTCACTCTGTTGCCCTGGCTAGAGTGCCGTGGTATCAACCTGGCTTACAGCAACCTCAAATTCCTGGGCTCAAGCAATCCTTCTGCCTCAACCTCCCCAGTAGCTGGGACTACAGGCATGCACCACCATGCCCAGGTAATTTTTTCTATATATTTTTAGTTGGCCAATTAATTTCTTTGTATTCTTGGTGGAGACAGGGTCTTGCTCTTGCTCAGGCTGGTTTCGAACTCCAGACCTTAAGCAATCCACCGGCCTCAGCCTCCCAGAGTGCTAGGATTATAGGTGTGAGCCACCATGCCCAGCCCAAACTTCTTATGCTGTATAGCATGCCCCTCTAAAACAAAGTATAAGCCCAGGAATCTGGATCTAGGACTTCCAAGGCTTTAGTAACTAAATTACAGATTTTATAGAATATGTACATTGTTTAGCTGGGAGGAAAAAAGGAGATATTTCCTTCTCAATTCTATTTAAAAGAACTTACTATTTTTATAGGGTTACAGTTAGACATCTGTAACTAAAGTACATTAAACTTTTTTTATAAAAGAAGGAGACTTTTTGGTAATTTATTTTTTATGATAATGCATTCTTTCACTGTGGAAATTATTTAAATAGCAACTAAATTATTTTCAAATAGAAATATTGGATATTGAATATTTTTAGATCTAATTGCCAGTGACTGGTACAGTGAATCTTTATGAAGATAATATTTTATATCTTGGAGGATGAAAGACATACAGATGTCTTATATATATATATATGGAATTTATACCCCTTAAAATTTTCGAAAAAGTACTCTTTTTGCAGCACGCAGCTTGCTTGGCTTGTGGATTTCACATAGCTTCTATTGGGGATTTTGGTTTATTCTTGAGATAAGGTTTATTGGTCCATTTAACCACTCGGTACGGCGCTCACTGGCTGCGAAACCTTGCCCACAGCCAGCACTCATAGTCTGCGTGGTAGTTTGTGCCGTGCATTGACGACGAATCCATTTTGCTCTTGTGTGATGAGGAAAGCTTTAAAGCACTGAAAGCTTGTTTTACTTTACAGGCAGCTTTACTTGTAATGTAAATCAGAATAGGTAACATACACATATATGTTTTTATTATGTTATTTGTAAATGTTCACAATTTTATTTTGATAAATGAAAAATTAGAAATGTCATATCATGGCTGTCGGCTAAAGTCGACGCTTGGCTATGCACGTTCATCTGTGGCTATCGACTATAGTTGACGCTCATACCGAAGTAAAGACTCAACTATCTAGTTTCAGAAGTAACTCTAAAAACAGAGTTTTATCTCCACTTTCCCCATAGTCAGAGTCACAGACTGACTAGTTATGAGTAAAACAAAAGCAAATCATCTCTTAATCTAGGAATAGAGAGGAGAAATAAAGAAGGCCCCAGCCCAGATAGAGTAAGGGTTAAAATAATTAACAATCTGAACAGGGTATAACACACTCTTGAGAAGAGGGGTAGGGGCATGTCCAAGTAGCCTGCAGTTCCTTATAGAGTACATGGCTAGACATGGCAGGAATAGCAATTTGACCAGTGAGTTCCAGGAGATGTTAACAGCAATAGCACAGATCTGAATACATGTCTGCTTGTAGCATACTGCCTGGAGATGAGGCCAGAGTTTTTCTTTTAAGGAGCATTCTGCATGACTCATAGCAGTTACCAAGAATGCTAGGATGCACATGCACAAGTAATTCATAAATTATCCTGTCAAAGTTCATCACAAAAATCCAATTTTTCATATGATTCTAACACCACTAGCACCTAAATTTACATTATTGCACTGTAATAAGATTGCATCATCTTGCTTACAGCCTAGGATCTGCCAGCTTCTGCTAATTTAGAAGTCATTGCAAGGTGGCATTTGCTTGGGGAGTTTAAGCTTCCCAAAGGGGGATCAATAGAACAAATGAAGGAAATAGGAAATGGGATTGTGGAGAGATGGGGTTTTATATATTATTTTAGCCCAATTAGTTGGTTTAATTTTCATGTGTGGGTCTAGCGAGGTAGCCTAGCATTGGAATAATTTTGTTTTTTTTTAAGAGACAAGATCTTGCTCTGTTACCCAGACTGCAGTGCTGTGGCATGATCACAACTTACTGTAACCTTGAATTCTTGGGCTCAAGGGACCCTCCTGCCTCTGCTTCCTAAGTAGTGGGGACTACCAGGCACGCATCACCATGCCTGGCTAATTTTTAAATTTTCTGTAAAGACAAGGTCTTGCTATGTTGCTCAGGCTGGCCTCGAACTCCTGGCCTCAAGCAATACTCCCACCTCGCCCTTCCAAAGTGCTAGGATTATAGGCATAAGCTGCTGTGCCTGGCCACTGTGGTACCTTTAACAAATGGTGTTGGCTTACCACGACAGCAAAGTATGTGGTATAGAACCATCTTCATTCTTGATCTTCTTGAGACAGGTATTAATGCACACTTTTCGACAGCTTCTAATCATAATGGTATTGATACCTTTTGCTTGGAGAAGTCTGTACAAAAATCACGCACTGCTAATGGTAGACAGTCTTTAGATTTCAGCAGATATCAGAGTTTGTTAATATTTTTTGTTTTTATATGATGAAAGTCCCTGTCAAAGTAATTCTTCCTCTGAAAGATTTTAAAGTTGGGTATTATTTTATTTAAATAACATTCTTGTATACATTCTGTTATTTGCTTTCTTCATGCGTAAATCCAGAGTCTTTTAAGAATACAATCCTAAAATAAAGTTGTTACATATTGGAGAAAGGCAGAATGATTGTGTCGTTATGGCAACTCAAATGGGGAAAATGAAAACAGCACAGATAAGCTGCATCCTGTTGTCATAGCAACCATAGTTGTGAAAATGATTAAACCGGGTCTAGAAAGAATGTATTGCAGCTTTAGTCCTTTGAAAGTAAATAGTGTAAGAAAAGACAGGGAGAATTGGTTTTAGACAAAAGTGAAATCCTTCTGGTGCCACAAGTTGCTAATATCACTATGTATAGACAGATCTCTGTCCTTTTTAATTATAATTTTATTCCTGAAAATTATTTAAAAAAATAATACGGTATTTTCCTTTTTTCTTCCTTCCCCTTTTGTCACCCAGTGCTTAATTTTCATTCTTTTGCATACCCTCTTGCTGTATCGTTTTAGTCTTAAGCGTTGAACTGTAACATAAACATCTAATGTCATGACAATTTGTAAAGCATCCAGTGCAGCATTATGATTGCATATGAACAGAGGGATTTGATGATAAATGATAAGCATCCTCTAGGTGGGAAGAAATTTATTTTAGCTGTGTCTTTCAAACTTTCTTTGTAATCAAAGCTTCTTAAGTGTTATTTTAAATGCTATTATTCTACTTGCCCATCATAGCAAAATATTTCATCCCAGTGGAGTGGAGACATGTTAGGAATAAACCTGATGAAAGCTGTGCTCTTTGTTCAGCAGATGGCTGCTTGCGCAGGTTTTTGTGGTAATGGAATCGGCATCTCTGTATTAGAGTATTGATCTGCTGCTTGGTAGATGCTGTGTAAAAGAAGTATCCTTGTAACAATGTATTAAAGTGGTTTAAGAGCAGTTTACATTACAAGTGAGTCAGAGGAAGATAGAGTTCTGCAAGACTGGACATGTGCTATAAATGTCCATAAAACTGAGGATTTTATCTAAAAACTTGTATTGAAATTCTCATATTTTCATCCACATTTAATTGTAAATAGTTGAACATTACCTGAGAATGAGTTGCCTACACTAATGCCATTACCCTTCTTTGCCCTTTAGTAGAGGTTTTTGTATTTAATGTTCTTGTGTTGTAGTTGAAAACTGTGGTGTGAAAATGAGTCAGTTAGGAGAAGTAATATTGATTGACCAAAGAACAGTGTTTTAAAGTAATCCGTTGAATATTTCCAGTCAGAATCCAAATGTAATATTGTTGATTTTGCTTATACATAAGTCAATTTTCATAAATAGCCTCTTAATGTTAAACATTGCCTGGTTTTGCCTGGCTAACCAAAATCTGTTCTTTCATATAAGTATAGAGAGGAAACCTCTTTTTAAAAACATAAAAAGATGGGGGAGGAAGAGATGAGAGAAATAATGATTTTTTAAAAGGATTTGTAAAAAGCTCATTTTTTTCCCTGTTATTTAGTATGTATGTGACTTATGACTTATCACACAACTTAGGCTTTTAAATGGTTCAGATACCCAGCAAACAGTTCAAAGATAGCATTAACAAGTTAGCCAACATTTTGTAAAGGAGCTTGAAAATGAAAGGCCATCAGTGTTTATATTCTGTTGTGCCAAGATAGGGTAGTATCATTGGGATTTAACAATGCATGGATGTGAATCTCCCTCTCTTCTAACTTATCTTGGAAAAGAAGATTTTATAGCTACTTTGTAAATCTGTTAAAATGTTTTTTTTTTTTTTTTTTTTTGAGACAGAGTCTCGCTTAATTGCCCAGGCTAGAGTGAGTGCCGTGGCGTCAGCCTTGCTCACAGCAACCTCAAACTCCTGGGCTCAAGCAATCCTCCTGCCTCAGCCTCCCCAGTAGCTGGGACTACAGGCATGTGCCACCATGCCCGGCTAATTTTTTCTATATATATCAGATGGCCAATTAATTTCTTTCTATTTTTATAGTAGAGACGGGGTCTCACTCTTGCTCAGGGTGGTTTCGAACTCCTGACCTCGAGCGATCCGCCCGCCTCAGCCTCCCAAAGTGCTGGGATTACAGGCGTGAGCCACCGCGCCCGGCTTAAATCTGTTAAAATGTTTTACATTAAAATCTGATGCACTGATTTTTTAGATTGGTGTCGAAAGTGGGCAATATCATCAGGTTGTACATTTGAGATTTACTAGTTTGCATCTTGGCTTATGATAAATTGGATTGGAAGATCAGGTACTTTATTTTCCTGGAAGAAAAAAAAAATTATTAGGTATACTCATCACTCCCCATTTCACAATTTCTTGTCATATTTCACTTGCTTCAGAAATATTCATTTTGTGTCCTTCTTGTGAATATGTAAGTCTTAATACTAATGTCCTGAGAGAAGGGAGAATTTCTTATCTTACCTCAATAATAACCATACCATCATAGAAAATGTCCTCACAACATATCAAGTAATCAAATAGCCAATAAACCTATTCTCCTGCTAAATTTCATAAGCTGAATGGGGAAGGTAGATAATGTTCATTTTTTGTTACTTACCAGGGAAATGACACTTGGTCTTTGAAATGGTTATTTATTTCATATATTGTAGCTGCCAATCAGTCAGTGATTTGCAAACAGCAAAGTAAACACACTGCTGAAAATGAGTTTCTTCTCTCTGCTAGTCTGTGGTGTCCAGGAAATCAGATGTAATATGGTTGCATTTATTTATGTAGGCATTTATTCTCTTTCTAATGAGCAAGTGATTTTCTTTTCTCTACTCCTACACAAAAGTTAAATTAAGGAGTACTCAAGAGGGCTGGGAAACTTGGTTTGCAGTCATTGAAATATTGTTAGATATCAGGGGATCCTTTCATGAGTGGGAGTTTCCCTCTCCTTAGGAAGAAAGCTCCCTTTTGAACTCATTGTTAGAGCAAACATATCTGTAGAGGAGGATGATCCATAAGTTTAGTGTGAGGATTTGTCTCCTCTCCCTATCAAAGGAATTTACTCTGTGGCTTCTTTTGCTCTTTTTGCTTGGGAAGTGAGGGAAAAGAGCTCTGATCTCTCATATGGCAGCCAGCCTGGCCATATGTGGATTAATATGTGGATTATTAACATGACATTGGCCTCTTTTGAGTTGTAGCAACTGCTATGAACAAACATATAAATCCATCTGGGGAAAAAAAGAGTGTTGCAAATGCCAAGCTTTCTTTTCTTTTTCCTCTTTCCTTTTCCCTCCTCTTCCCTTCTCTTTTCTTTCTTCCCTACCCTCTATCTCTCAGAAATACATAAAGCTTAATCCTCCCAGTGAACTCTGTGATCATTTGAAATTTGTGTATAGGCCAACTCCGCATCATCAAAAATTGTTGTGTAACCCCATGATTCCCAGGCCTCAGCTGGTGGCCTAGTTATTTCAAATCATATTTAATGCAATAAATTCTAGGGCAATAAAAGAATTTGGACAGTCCCTTAGAGCTTATTGCAATGGGATTTGACTTGAATTTAATGTAATGAAATTCTAGTGTAACCAAATAATTTTTTTGTGGCATGATTTAAAAGGTCTTTAAGTACATGTGTAGGCAATTGAGTTTGTAAAACCTAATCTGGGGTAATTGTAGTTTTACTCTTACCAAGTAAATGAGCACTTAAAAAACAGAAAATTCTCTTTATTTGGCCATAAGGTAACTTTTAATAATGTGGCAAAGAAAGTGTAAGTGAACATCCTTACTTCTTGTTCTGTTACGGGGAGAATAAAGGTACCACCTGGCTGAATGCATAAGTTTGTTTACTAAGACGGTTTCCTATTGATGGATATTAAAAATGACTTTTATTGGCATAGAAAACATGTGGCATCTAGGCATTATTATGATGCCCTGCTTCCTGCTAATGTTGAATGATTTATGTAATTAAAAACAATTTCGTATTTTATTCTTTCAGATTCAACGGTATTACAGTAAATTTAGTCATAGAGCAGATATTTAGAACTTATGTTGATACAAATGAAAGAAAAATAAAACACAATTTTATTGAGTAATTAAGAAAAACACAACATTGATGTTAGAAAACTTTGGTCATTTTCTTATGTTCTGGAGTTCTTATCTCAAACCAGTGACTTTTAAGATCTTTTGTTTTCTGTACTGAAGCAGTATAGTGAAAGTATTTTTATAGAAAGTTATAAAAAAAAGTCTACATATTAATTTGCTTTGGGTCATTCTAGTCTCTCTGGTAAATTCATAATTAGGAAGGGCTTTTTAAGACTGTATTCTAGTCTCCCAGGTACACAGCTACTCCATATCTGGTAAATCTAAATTCATATGTGAGGAGGTTATGTTTTTTTAAAGCATATTATTTACACAATTCACTGGAATGGCTCCTTTGGAAGTTGGGTGGCTCTCTTATGTAATTATGTACTTAGTAACCCTGCTCTACAAAGCGGTAGAAATTCAAGTAAGAATAATTTATTGCTTATGCATAGTTATTAGAATTTTAAAGCATTTGTTTGTTTAAAATTCTAGTTTATCAGAGTGTTATATTTGACTAATTGCCTACTTAATAAAGAATAATTTAGAAGGCAGCCAAATTTTAGCAGTTTTAAATAAGCATCAGGAGCCATTCCCTCTCCCCTTTTCTTGTTTAAAAGGATTTCCATCCCTTTTAGTCCAAATTTTGTGGTAAAACTACTAATTCCTATTTTTAAAAAAATCTATATTAGAAGTGTTGTAGATGGACTTAAATCACAGAATTTGGGAATTTTATTGTTGTTAGGCACCATTAGAAGTATTTTAATCAACATTTTACCAACAAAGAAACTAAGGTGCATAGAAATTAAGTGAACTGCTCAAGTCTGCACCAGAACCTGGTGACTTAACTCCTGGAATAGGGTCTTGCTTCCTCTTAGTTGTCAGGATAATTCAACAATTCATTTCACCAGGGATTTCTTGAATACTTCTGCTGTGTATATCACTGTGGGGTGGGCATCTAGCGGTTATAAGAATATATGCATTTATATGGCCTAACAGTAATACCATACTAGAACATATTATATTTTAATCTTAATTTATCTAGTGTTTTCTAGTGTTTATAAATGTTAATTTATGGTGGCTAAACCTTTACATCTCATTGTTTCTACTTGATTATAATCTCTTTAAAAGCAGGGACTCATTTAGCTCTCAAAGTCAACTAGTTTTATTTTGGAAGGCTTAAATTAAAATTTTTTTTTGAGCATTGATGGCATTGTTGGAATAAGTGTAGCTTTTCATGGTGTCTACTCTGGGGATAGAACTCATTTTAAAATAATATTTCTGTGTTCATCAAGTATTTTTGGTTTCAAATAACAGATTGCCTCATTCTCCCCGTAAGCCAGAAGGGGCAGCTATTTTAAGGAAACAGCGATAGCTCATAGAACTAAAGGGAAAAAGATGTGTGGTCAGGCCCCACAGGACTTGGAGCTAGGTATTAGAATACCTTCAGGACTCAGAACAGTGGCTCTTGGCATTTCTGGGATAAATCCCACTTGGTCATGGTGTATAATCCTTTTTGTGTGTTGCTGGATTTTATTTGTCGGTATTTTGTTGAGAATTTTTGCCAATATGTTTGTAAGGTATATTGGTCTATAATCTCCATTCTGTTATTGAACTCATCCAATGGTTGTTGTCAGTTCTTACATTTCCATTTAGTTCTTCTTTATGTCTTTTGTTTCTTTGCTGATTCATTCTTTCTTTTAGGAATGTTTACCCTTAGTTATTGGAACATTTTAATCCTAGCTATATTAAATTCTTTGTCTTTAAAGTTAATTTCAGCATCTGTTTCATTTTGGTATTGGCAACTATCGATACCAGTTGAAAAATGTCTCCCTTTTTGATATCCCGAATAACATTTGGATTGTATCCTTGACATTTTTAATATATAAAACACTGAATTTTGTTTAAATCTGATTGAAAATGTTGATATTTTTATTTTATCACTCACTCAACCCAGTTGGATTCAGCCTGCAAGTTTAGCTTTCTGTAGGATTGTGGTTTCAGTATCTATTACATTTTGAAAGCCTTTGCAGTACTATTGAGATGTTCCATGTGTGTGCCGCTTATTGGCCAGTTTGGAATCTGGATGGTAGTCCATCTTGTAGTTTGGTTCTCAAAGTCTATAGCTTGCTGTTTTGGGTTATTACCACTCATATACAGTTTGTTGGTGAACATAGGAGTTTATTAACCACTTTCAAGGATTGCTTTCCTGAGTTCCTACCTCGATTATTTCTCTAATACTGTCTGGTTTCTTGAGGCTCCCTTTTTTAAAAACATCCTCCAGCCATAAAACTAGGGCTTTACTTAATCCTGCATATGTTACCGCATCTGGGGCTAAGTGATAGGAGGATAGAAAGGAGGGAAAAATCAATAAGGTTTTGCCTTACCCTTTTAGGATCACAATTCCTCTGATGAGCATATTTCTTACTTCAGAGTGTTAGGCTTTGGTGTGTTCCTCCTTTTGTTGTGACCTTTCATCATGTGATTGCTTGGAGAGAATGGAGAGGATTTTAATGAGTGTTAGGATACCCCTGATTAACTCCTTGAACTACAACTCTAGAGTGCTTTTCGTGGAGCTCTCTTTACCAACACTAATACCCACTTTTGGGTTTCAGATTGTAGTCCAGGCTGGTAGACACTGGAAGAGTAATAAGATAAATTGATTATTGGTTTAGTGCTATGTGAAAGTCTTCTTCCTCAGTCAACCTGCTAGTATTTACATTTCAGAGTATATGTATGTATTAATATATACATACAGTCATGCATTTTTTTCATTTTATTGCCAGAGTCTACAAACAGTCATGCATATTTTTTTGTTTTTTGGGATTTTTTTGGAGACAGAGTCTTACTCTGTTGCCCAGGCTAGAGTGCCATGGCGTCAGCCTAGCTCACAGCAACTTCAAACTCCTGAGCTCAAGCAATCCTTTTGCCTTAGCCTTCTGAGTAGCTGGGACTACAGGCATGTGCCACCATACTCCGCTAATTTTTTCTATATATTTTTTTAGTTGGCCAATTAACTTCTTTTTTTTGTTGTTGAGACAGAGTCTTGCTTTGTTGCTCAGGCTAGAGTGCCGTGGCATCAGCCCAGCTCACAGCAACCTCAAACTCCTGGGCTCAAGCGATCCTTCTGCCTCAGCCTCCCGAGTAGCTGGGACTACAGGCATGTGCCACCATGCCCAGCTAATTTTTTCTATATATTTTTAGTTGGCCAATTAATTTGTTTCTATTTTTAGTAGAGATGGGGGTCTTGCTGTTGCTCAGTCTGGTTTCCAACTCCTGACCTTGAGCCTCCCAGAGTGCTGGGATTACAGGTGTGAGCCAGCGCGCCCTGCCAACTTCTTTCTATTTATAGTAAAGATGGGTCTTGCTCTTGCTCAGGCTGGTTTTGAACTCATGACCTTGCGCCATCCACTCACCTGGGCCTCCCAGAGTGCGAGGATTACAGGCGTGAGCCACAGCGCTAGGCCAATCATATGTTTTTGTTTTTTTTTTTTAAATCGTGGTTTTTTTGTTTGTTTTTTGTTTTTGAGACAGAGTCTCCCTTAATTGCCCAGTCTAGAGTGAGTGCCCTGGAGTCAGCCTTGCTCACAGCAACCTCAAACTCCTGGGCTCAAGCAATCCTCCTGCCTCAGCCTCCCCAGTAGCTGGGACTATGGGCATGCGCCACCATGCCTGGCTAATTTTTTCTTTTTTTTTTTCTTTTATTTATTTATTTTTTTTATTTTACCTGGGTCCTTTAGGCTAAATTTTTTCTATATATATCAGATGGCCAATTAATTTTTTTCTATTTATAGTAGAGACGGGATCTCACTCTTGCTCAGGGTGGTTTTGAACTCCTGACCTTGAGCGATCCGCCCGCATCGGCCTCCCTGAGTGCTAGGATTACAGGCGTGAGCCACCGCGCCTGGCCAAATCATGTGTTTTTTAATGACAGGGATACCGTCTGAGAAATGTGTCTTTAGGCACATTTGTTATTGTGCAAACTTCATAGAGTGTACTGAAACAAACCTAGATGGTGTAGCCTACTATTTAGTAATTCACTTAAGGTGGGAGCTTAGGTCTTGTGTTCTTCTTTTACTTAGAGTTTCTATTTTATTTAAATTTAATGTACTGAAAATCCTCACTTTGCACAACTCCAATAAGTACAGATTTCAGTTATTACAGGTTAGTTAAATAACACTAGTTCCCCAGCACCATGGTTTTAATTTCATTTACTTGGTATGTTAACTGAGTATGTAAAGTACAAACATCATTGCTAGTTCTGCAGCCCACAGATCACTATGTGAAAAATAGATGCTCAGCACTTATTTCAAAATCTGTTGAATAGTCACTGCGCATGTTATTAATTTATGTACAGACAACAAATTGTGTAATGTGTTGTCTTCTCTTTTAGTAGTAAGCCTACATGATATTTAACAAAAATAGATAATCAAAAATGGAAATTGGCTTACAGAGATGAAACAAAGTAACAAAAAAGTAACACTTTAATTGAAATTTGATTGAAATGGAAATGTAGTTATAGAAGAACTAGCTGACCATAGGAATGTCGACACTGCTGCCATTTGATAGACACTAGATATGCAGCCCTATTAACTTAGTGAAGGTAAACTTATTACATAAATGAGGAAAGTGGTTTTGATGAAAAAGATGAAGATGTCCCAGAGGAAAAAACTATATATTAAAAGATCTCCTGGTGATACTTCATAACATTGAAAGTATTATACAAAGGATAAAATGTTAGAAGCAGATCTAAACTTAGAATAGTTCACCAAGGCATAGAAAAGATGCTTGGTTTGTATGTTTGTAGAGATTCTTAAGTCTGTGACTTGATGATTTTCATCAGGTTATTTTTGTTTGTTTGGTTGGTTTTTTGAGACGTGGTCTCACTCTCTTGCCAGGGCTAGAGTGCAGCGGCATCATCATAGCTCATTGCAGCCTCTATCTCCTGGGCTCAAGTGATCCTCCTGCCTCAGCCTCTCAAGTAGCTGGGACTACAGGCACATACCAACCATGCCTGGCTAATTTTTCTTATTTTTTGTAGAGACCAAGGTCTCACTAAGTTGCCCAGGCTGGTCTTGAACTCCTGGCTGCAAGTGATCCTCCTACCCCAGCCTCCCACTGTAATCCAAAGGCCAGAATTACAGGCGTGAGCCACCACACCTGGCCTTTCATCAGTTTTTTCAAAATTTTATTATCTTCTTAAGGGTTGCTTTTGCCCCATTTTCTTTATCTTTTTCCTTCTGGGAATTGAGATATACATGTTCACTTTTTCATTGTGTCATTTACATCTCTTACATTCTTTTTAGAGTTTTTCTGTTATCTCTGGTTCAGCCTAGTGGTTTTCTCCTGGCCTATGTTCCTTTTCACTAATTCTCACTTGTTCTGTTTCTTATCTTCTCTTAAAACAGTCTAATCAATTCTTAATTTCAACATTTATATATTTTTTAGTTACAGAGTTTTCATGTTGTTATATATTTTCAATTATGGATCCCAGTTTTCTGGTGCAACTCTTCATTTTTTCATATTTTCTTGAATATCTTATGCTCATTTTAAAGCCTGTTTCTGGTAATTCCAATACTTATCACATTGGAGGCTGTTTTTTAAAGCATTGTGTTAATATATACATAACATAAATTTGCCATCTTAGCCATTGTTATGTGTACAATTCAGTAGTTTAAGTACATTTACATTATTATGCAACCAACCTCCAGAACTTTTTCTCTTTGTAAAAACTCAATATCCATTAAACAATGACTCCCCATTCTTGCACCCTTGTCAGCCCCTAGCAACCATCTTTCTTCTTTCTGAATTTGCCTACTATAATAGATAATTCATATAAGTGGACTCATATCAGTTATATGCTGCATAATGATGTTGTGAACAACGTCAGACCTTGTGTAGGGCAGTGGTCCCATTAGATTATAATGGAGCTGAACAGTTCTTATTGCCTGGTAACATCATAGCTGTTGGACCATCATAGTGCCATGCATTGTTCTCGTGTTTATGGTTATGCTGGTGCAAACAAACCTCATGTGCTGCCTGTCATAAGTACATATCACTTGATAATAAACAACTATTACTGGTTTATGTATGTACCATACTATACTATTTATTGTTATGTTAGAGTGTACTACTTCTATTTATAAAAAGAAAGTTAAAAGAGCCTCAGGTCCTTGAAGTATTCAGGACCTCAAGAAGGCATTATTATCATAGGAGATGACTGCTCCATGTGTGTTAATTGCCCTTGAAGACCTTCTAGTGGGGTACGATGTGGAGGTGGAGGATGATCCTGATCCTTTGTGGGCCTAGGCTAATGTGTGTGTTTCTGTCTTAGTTTTTAATTAAAAAGTTTAAAAAGAAATAAAAAACTAAAAACAGAAAAAAGCTTATAGAATAAGGATATAAAGAAAGAATATATTTTTTTACGTCTGTATGTTTTTTTTTTTTTTTTTTTTTTTTTTTGAGACAGAGTCTCACTTTGTTGCCCACGCTAGAGTGAGTGCCGTGGCGTCAGCCTAGCTCACAGCAACCTCAATCTCCTGGGCTCGAGTGATCCTTCTGCCTCAGCCTCCCGGGTAGCTGGGACTACAGGCATGCGCCACCATGCCCGGCTAATTTTTTTTATATATATATCAGTTGGCCAATTAATTTCTTTCTATTTATAGTAGAGACGGGGTCTCGCTCTTGCTCAGGCTGGTTTTGAACTCCTGACCTTGAGCAATCCGCCCGCCTCGGCCTCCCAAGAGCTAGGATTACAGGCGTGAGCCACAGCGCCCGGCCTACGTCTGTATGTTTTAAGTTAAGTGTTATTACAAAAGAGTCAATGAGTTAAAAAAATTAAAGTTTATCACTAAGAAAGTTATAGTAAGCTAAGGTTACTTTATTATTGAAGAAAGATGGCCAGGTATGGTGGCCTACACCTTCAATCCTAGCACTCTGGGAGGCCAAGGTGGGAGAATCGCTTGAGGTCAGGAGTTCGAGATCAGCCTGAGCAAGAGGGTGACCCTGTCTCTACTAAATAAAATAGAAAAAATTAGCCAGGCATAGTAGCAGTGCCTTTAGTCTCAGCTACTTGGGAGGCTGAGGCAGGAGGATCATTCGAGTCCAGGATTTTGAGGTTGCAGTGAGCTATATTGATGCTACTGCACTCTAGCCTGGGCAATGGAGTGAGACTCTGTCTCAAAAAAAAAAAAAAAATTATTGAATAAAGAAATATATTTAAAAATTTTCTTGAGTAGCGTAAGTGTACAGTGTTTATAAAGTCTGCAGTAGTACATAGCAATGTCTTAAGCCTTTACGTTCACTTACCACTCACTGACTCACCCAGAGAAACTTCCAGTCCCATATGCTCCATTATAGTAAATGATTTATACAGGTATACCATTTTTTATGTTTTTTTTTTTTTTTTTTTGAGACAGAGTCTCGCTTTGTTGCCCAGGCTAGAGTGAGTGCCGTGGCGTTAGCCTAGCTCACAGCAACCTCAAACTCCTGGGCTCAAGAAATCCTTCTGCCTCAGCCTCCCAAGTAGCTGGGACTACAGGCATGTACCACCATGCCCGGCTAATTTTTTTTTATTTCTATATAAGTTGGCCAATTAATTTCATTCTATTTATAGTAGAGACTGGGTCTTGCTCTTGCTCAGGCTGGTTTCGAACTCCTGACCTCGAGCAATCTGCCCGCATAGGCCTCCCAGAGAGCTAGGATTACAGGCGTGAGCCACCGCTCCTGGCCCATTTTTTATGTTTTATACCATATTTTTACTGCACCTTTTCTGTGTTTTGATATATTTAGACACACAAATCCTAACCATTGTGTTGCAATTGGGTATAGTATTTGGTATAGTGATATGCTGTCCAGGTTTGTAACCTAGGAGCAATAGGCCATCTATACCACGTATGTTAGGTGTGTAGTAAGCTATAACATCTAGGTTTATGTAAGTACACTCTATGGTGTTCATACAATAACAAAATCACCTAATGACGTGTTTATCAGAAGGTATTCTTTTTTTTTTTTTCTACAAGTTAGTCTTGTTTATATCAGAAGGTATTCTTGTCCTTAAGTGGCACATGACTGTATTTGTCTTTTTGTGATATGCTTATATCACTCAGCGTAATGTTCTTGAGGTTCAACCATGTTACAGCATGTGTCAGAGTTTGCTTCCTTTTCTAGACTGAATAATATTCCATTGTATGCACATAATACTTTTTGTTTATAATCCATTGATGCACACTTGTTTTCATCTTTTGGCTATGTGAGTCTGTTTTTATTGCTTTTCTCTGGTGATTTTTCTTTGTTAATTGGGTCATTTGATTTCTTTGTGTTGAATACTTGATAATTTTTTTAATTGAATGCTAGATATTTTTTAATGAAAATATTAGTGACTGAATATTATCCTTCAGAGAGTGTTTAATAATCTTTTCATGTCCCTTTGGTTCAATTGAGGCATGTTTATTTTTGGTGCCCTTCTGTTTTCTGGTTCATTGAGTTCTTTCCATGGTGTCAATTAAAAGCCTGAGGTTTTTTTTTTTACCAGGGTAACTATACTCCAGTTTTTAACTCCACAGCATCATGAGACTATTAAAATATACTTTAAATTGGTTTTTCAACATCTTAATCTGTGCATGTAAAACTTAGGAGTCAGAAAATACCTGGGGAAAATTGTGGACAGCATGTTCACATCATACATTACCCTTTTTCCTGGGGTCTTAGCCCCTAAAGTCTTGTCTGCATAAGTTGTTCTCTGATGCCTTCAAACAGTTTTATTTCATTTAGTTTTATAGTTGTCTTTTCTGCATGAAATTTAGTGTGCTAACAATTACATTAAAGCTTTTCAGTAATGTGGCCAAAGGAAAAAAAAGATAAAAAAATAAATTTAAAAAAGCATAGCCAAAAACAAAATCCCAATATATATTTTTTTATTTTATTATTTATTTATTTATTTATTTATTTATTTATTTATTTATTTATTTATTTATTTATTTTTGAGACAGAGTCTGTTGCCCAGGCTAGAGTGCCGTGGCCTCAGCCTAGCTCACAGCAACCTCAAACTCCTGGGCTCAAGCAATCCTTCCACCTAAGCCTCCCAAGTAGCTGGGACTACAGGCGAGCATACCACGCCCAGCTAATTTTTTCTATATATTTTTAGTTGGCCAATTAATTTGTTTCTAGTTTTAGTAGAGATGTGGTCTCTCTGTTGCTCAGGCTGCTTTTGAACTCTTGACCTTGAGTGATCCACTCACTTTGGCTTCCCAGAATGCTAGGATTACAGGCATGAGCCACTGCGCCCAGCCCCGATATATATTTTTATTAATTAATTTTCCATGTTTTGTCTCTAGGCATTCTCAAACTACTTCAGCGTTGCAAGTAAAATGCAAATAACATTTTTTTCTGTTTTTTTTTCGTTGCCCAGCTAATTTTTTTATTTTTTATTGGAGACAGGTCTCATACTTTTTCATGCTGGTCTCGTGACCTCAAGCAATCCTCTAGCCTTGGCCTTGCAGAATGCTGAGATTACAGGCATGAACCACCTCACCCAGCCAAATAATATTTTTTTCCATAAACCACTGGAGACTAAGAATCTGATACGATGTCTCATCACCCCTAAATTCTTTGATGTGTATTTCCTACAAACTGGAACATGCCTCTGTATAACCCAATAATAGCCATCAGAATAAGGAAATCAGCATTGATACATTATTGTTCTCTAATCCAGAGGCCCCATTCAAGTTTCTCTAGAAATCTCAATAAATGTCCTGTATAGCAAAAAGATCTAGTCCAGAATCACATGTTGCATTTAGTTGTTATGTCTCTTTAGTCTCCTCTAGTTTGGGATAAAGATTATAGGCCGGTTATTTTATAGAATGTTTTTCAGATTGGGTTTTTCGATGTTTTCTCATGATCAGTTTCAGGTTAGGTGTCTGACAGGAATATCACAGAGATGATGCTGTGTTTTTATTGCATACCATTAGTAGACACATGCTTTTAATTTGTTTCATTATTGGTGATTTTAATGTTAATCACTTAAGATGTCAGTCAGGCTTTTTTCCCACTGTAAAGTTAGTTTCTTTCTCTTTAATGATTAAGTATTTTGTGGGGAGGTATTATATCATTATTAGAGTCAGGGATTTCTACTTTATTCAGTGGCTTATTATATTAGTTATCTATTATTACATAATAAATTACCACAAATTCAATGGCTTATAATACCACAACATATTTATTCATATTTTTTGGGGGATTTACAAGTGAGTTATAGTTAACCTTTAAATGGCAAATAGTTATTATAATAAATGCTCCCAAAATACATTGAACAATGACAACTTCATAATTATTTTTAAGTTTTCATGAGCCCTAATATTTCAGAGTGCCAACTCCTAAATTGATGGCATACTATAGTAGTTTAGGCCTCTTTTAGAATTTTCTCACATCTATGTTTCCTGCCAAATATATATATATTTTTTCTTTTGTTTCTCCTTGGCTCTATTGCAGTATAATCAGCAAATAAAAATTATATTTAGGCCGGGCGTGGTGGCTCACGCCTGTAATCCTAGCTCTCTGGGAGGCTGAGGCGGGCGGATTGCTCGAGGTCAGGAGTTCAAAACCAGCCTGAGCAAGAGCGAGACCCCGTCTCTACTATAAATAGAAATTAATTGGCCAACTAATATATATATGTATAAAAAAATTAGCCGGGCATGGTGGCGCATGCCTGTAGTCCCAGCTACTTGGGAGGCTGAGGCAGAAGGATTGCTTGAGCCAGGAGATTGAGGTTGCTGTGAGCTAGGCTGACGCCATGGCACTCACTCTAGCCTAGGCAACAAAGCGAGACTCTGTCTCAAAAAAAAAAAAAAAAAATTATATTTAAGGTGTACAATGATGTTTTTGTGTACATATTCATTGTGAAATGGTTAACACAAACCAGTTAACATATCCATGACCTAACATATATATAATACCTCAGAGTTTCTTTGTGTCAGGAGTCTGGGCACAGTTGACCATGGTCTTTGCTGCAGGATCTCTCACAAGGCTGTAATCAAGGTGTCCAGGGCTGGGATCTCATTTTAAGGCTTGACTAGGGAAGAATCCACTTATGAGCTTACATGGTCATTGGCAGAATTCTGTTCTTCAAGGGCTATTGGTCTGAGAGCCTCAATTTTTAGCTGGTTATTGACTCACGGCCACCTTCAAGTTCTTTGCCATGTGGACTGCTATAATATGCTCACTTCATCAAACCATGCAAGCCAAGAAGGCAGTAGAGTCTGTCAGCAAGGTGAAATTACAGTTCTTTTTTTTTTTTTTCTCACTCTGTTGCCGGGGCTAGAGTGCCAGGGCATCAGCTTAGCTCACAGCAGCCTCAAATACCTGGGTTCAAGGAATCCTCCTGCCTCAGCCTCCCAAGTAGCTGGGACTACAGGCATGTGCCACCATGCCCTGCATATATATATAATTGTTTTTTTTTTTTTAGTTCTCCAGCTAATTTCTTTCTATTTTTTAGTAGAGACGGGGTCTTGCTCTTGCTCAGCCTGGTCTCGAACTCCTGAGCTCAAACGATCTGCCCACCTTGGCCCCCCAGAGAGCTAGGATTATAAGCATGAGCCACCACACCTGGCTGAAGTTACAGTCTTAATGTAACCTAATCACAAACAGCATCCCATTACCTTTGTCATATTCTCTTAGTTAGAAACAAGGTACTAGACTATCCCACACTGAAGGGAATGGGCTTGTACAAGAGTATGAATACCAGGAGGTAGGAATTATTGGGGATCATGTTAGAGTTTGCTTGCCACAGTTATAATTCATTATTATTTTCATTATTTAGTTTCATGTTCAAATTGTCCCAGATTTAGCTGGTCTCAGCCTTGCATTCTAGCCCCCTGTGTCATTTTGACATGTCCCTACCATTCTTCGAGCCTTCAGGAAGATATTCTAAGCTCATCTTAAACTTTCCTGTCCAAGTCCTGGAATCTACCATTGTTCTAAGGGCCTCTGGTTCCTTTTAATGGTGAGTAGTACTTTGAATCATTAAAGTACTGCCCATTTCTGTTAAGTTGCTCCTAGACTCTCTCATTTAATAGATCTAGGGGCTGGGGGGGGGGTACATGCGTGCATATATACATGCATTATTTACATATAAATTTCTTGCTATAATAAGCTTTGAGCTCACAACAGCATCTTCAATTCTAGTTCAGCAACATAGTATTAATATTTATTCTAGCTTTCTGTTACAACTCCTTCTGATTATGATAGACCTAGTTCTTATTATCCTCAATATTTATCTATCAACTTTATTTCGTCAATCCTGTATAACCCGTCTCCTGTTGTTTACACATCTCTCTCTTCATTTCCCACCCCATGCTTCACATGCATGCCTTCCTCACCCTTTTGGGATCTGACAGATTGACTGGGCTGCCCCTACTACCCTCTTTACCCCATTGGGTCCAAAACTCTGCTGGACCACTTCTCCTCCTTCCCTTAATGCATATCTTCTTATGCCCACTGGGGAACCCTCCTGTTACCCATTCCCCCACTGCCTGCCCACCATGCATGCACACCCTCATCAGCCTGCTCACTGCTGCTGTTTCAGTTCCTATGTGGGAGCCTTCCTTAATCCACTAGGGCTCTATCACCCCCTGGGGCTGATTTTTCCCTATCACTCTACCTAGGCCAGGCATCCTCAAACTACTGCCCTCTGGCCTTGGGTGTTTTTACCCATTTGTTTTTTTACTTCAAAATAAGATATGTGCAGTGTGCATAGGAATTTGTTCATAGTTTTTTTAAAACTATAGTCCGGCCCTCCGACGGTCTGAGGGACAGTGAACTGGCCCTTGTTTAAAAAGTTTGAGGATCCCTGACCTAGGCCTTGAAACTTTTTTTTTGAGACAAAGTCTCATTCTGTTGCCAGGGCTAGAGTGCTGTGGTGTCAGCCTAGCTCACAGCAACCTCAAACTCCCAGGCTCAAGCAATCCTACTGCCTCAGCCTCCTGAGTAGCTGGGACTACAGGCATGCGCCACCATGCCTGGCTAATTTTTTATGATATATTTTTAGTTGTCCAGCTAATTTCTTTCTATATTTTTAGTGAGATGGGGTCTCGCTCTTGTTCAGGCTGATCTGGAACTCCCGAGCTCAAATGATCCACCCGCCTCGGCCTCCCAGAGTGCTAGGATTACAGGCGTGAGCCACCATGCCCAGCCCTAGGCCCTGAAACTTTATGCCAGACACCTTGTCCCCTCCAGGATGCCCTTCTCTTACTACTTGGTCTCCAAAAGCCTGTATTTGGCCACTATAGCCACCCCTGCCATTCAGCTTGATGCCTACTTAGCCTGTACTCACCTAATAACTGTTGAACTCAATTGTTCAGGTAGGAAAGGAGAAGAGAGAGAGGTATCGATTAAATTTTACTTTGAAAAAACTCACTAGTATTTGTATAGCAAATGCTTTTAACCTAGTGTGTTACAACTTATACAGTAGTCAGTTACTCCCGCATCTGTGTAATTATTACAGGTTTATACCCAAGCTTTCATGCCATATTTTCACTTATATTCTAGAAGTTTACTGTCACCTCAAAATCATGACTTACGAACTTATCTACTTCCACACCCAAACTAATTTCAGTTTACCAGAGGCTGTCACTGCCTCTACTATTTTTCTAGTCATTTAAGTTTGAAATCTTGGAGTTGTTTCTGACTCATCCCCCTTCTTTCCTTATAGTCAGTGAATAAGTCCTGTTGATCCTTCTTTTGATGTACATTGGTCATCTTCATGGCCTTTAATTTGATGAATACAACAGCCTCTTGGGTGGCCTCCTTTCTTCAGTTTCTATAGTCATTCCACTGCCCCTAAGCCATATTTGGCTCCCCATTTCTTGAAAACAAGATAACTCCATGTGTGACTTTTTAAGTGCCAATTTTATGTAATACTGTCCTAGGTAGTCAGCATGTCTAGTTCTGAATCCCATCTTTGCTACTGAATACCCATCAACTTTTTGTAATTTATTTAACCTCTTTGTGTCTTATTTACCATACTAGGTTACACAAGTGAATAAGATAATGATTTGTGAAAGAGCTGTATCCAACACATACCTTCCAGTTTAGTTAGAGCAGAGTCAGTAATGTAAATAAGTTATGTAACCAGTGAGTATTATTTTGTCTGTATTCTCATAACATAAGCATATGGTGCTTCCTTCCTTTTCTTTGATATGTAGTTGTCACTGATATTTCACCACTAAACACACATTTATTGAATGTCCACTGTGACCAGGCACTGGAGATAAAAAACAATTAAGACATGAATCATATTTCTGAGGAATACAACTGCTAGAGGAGGCAAATGTATAATTAACTTATATATAGTAACAAGTGCTACAATAAAATTAAAGCCTGTGACTGAACTTTTCTAAATATTAGAAAATTAAACTAAACTTACAGCAGCTATCATCTTACATAATTTAGTATGTTATTATATTCTTGATAGTTACTGTTTGTTTAGTAATTAGTCTCCCTAAAATAGAGTGTAAACTTCTTGAGAGCAGGTCTTTGAAGTGGTGAGCCTGTGGATTTTGGAGACAAATACATTGGAATCTTATTTCTGCCATTGCCATTTAATCACTGTAACTTCTCTGAACTCGAGTTTACTCTCCTGTTAAAGTGGAAATACTATTAATAATAACTCTTTGACAAGGTTGTAATGTTTAAATGAAATAATGTGTTTAAGGGATCTAGTATAATGCCTGGCACATAATTTATGCCTGATAAACTGTAGTTTTCCTTTCCTTGTGCTCCACTGGTGTCCACTCTGGTAATGAAAAATAAATATTTGATTGGTGGATGACTTTATTAATTCCATGGTCTGTAGTTCATAATGGCTTTCCAGAACATTTTGAAATGCAAGTGGCATTAATGGAAGCCTGTTTTTGGTAATGATACCACTTTATATTTTTTTCTTTTGCACTTTGCAGCTTTTAGAACCCTTCTTTTAGTTTTATCACAACTTTGTGTAGTAAGGCTAGGCATATATGATTATCCTATGTGACAGGTGGGAGTTTTATATTTGAAGTGAACTAAGGTGGGAGTCTTAAGAGGCAACCATTGAATTTGTATAGGTAGAGTCTGAAAGTATTACATGGTCTATGTAATACTATAGTTCTCCGAATTTTTTAGTTGATATAGTATTGAAAAGGGAATTCTTCTATTCTTTGGCTTAAGGATACATAAACTCTCAGTGCAGCAATCTTTTTATTGTTGATTATTATAGCTTCCATTACTCCCAGAAGTTGACCAACAGGGACCTGAGTTTAGAAGATTTTGTCATTCAGCTTTCATATAATAAATGCTGAGGCCAGCCCCTTGCCTGCAGGGCCCTGTATCAATGAAGAGGATCTGTGACATTATTCCAGGCAGCCAAGAGTAGGGGGAGGAGTGGAGATTTTCACTGTTCTCTGTGTAGATGAATTTGTGCCATTGAACCTCATGAGCACTAGATACTATCTATATTCTTCTCAAAGCACTGGAGGCCCTTTGTCGCAACATTTCAATCTTTTTTTTCTAATTCTTTCAGGTAGTAGAAAACATGCTCAGGCCTTTCTTTTTTTTTTTTTTTTTTTTTTTTTTTTTTTTTTTTTTTTGAGACAGAGTCTCACTTTGTTGTCCAGGCTAGAGTAAGTGCCGTGGCATCAGCCTAGCTCACAGCAACCTCAAACTCCTGGGCTCGAGTGATCCTTCTGCCTCAGCCTCCCGAGTAGCTGGGACTACAGGCATGTGCCACCATGCCCGGCTAATTTTTTTTTTTATATATATATATATCAGTTGGCCAATTAATTTCTTTCTATTTATAGTAGAGACGGGGTCTCGCTCTTGCTCAGGCTGGTTTTGAACTCCTGACCTTGAGCAATCCGCCCGCCTCGGCCTCCCAAGAGCTAGGATTACAGGCGTGAGCCACAGCGCCCGGCCTCAGGCCTTTCTTAAATTGCCCAATGTTCTGCATGCTTTTAAAAAGCTGATGAAGTCATGCAATTGGATAATTACAATTGTAATATATTGTTAGTCTTCAACTTTCTTTGATTTTGCAAAGGAGAGTCAATTGGAATGAGGTTAGGTCGGAACTGAGCTGAAGAAACTAATATATGTTGTGCAGGGACGGATTTGTGTAGGATGCAAGCACATCTATTAACTAAACTTTGTTGTAGTTTTAAGGTCACATTTAAGGAGTAGGTGATTCACAAGTTCTTTAACAGTTAATATAAGTTAAATATTTAAACATGAGAATGTGGTTGCTAGAATGTAGCTTAGTTTAGAACCTGCTTTTTCTTAATTAAAATTTTTTTTTAAGTGTAGGAAGAAAATACCAGGAATTTGAATATATTTTAGAAGGAGAAACAGCAACAGCAGCCTAAACTTTAAGTAGAAAACTATGTGCTTTTTGCGGATTTTAAAGGTAAATTTTTTTTTTTTTTTTTTTTTTTGAGACAGAGTCTCACTTTGTTGTCCAGGCTAGAGTGAGTGCCGTGGCGTCAGCCTAGCTCACAGCAACCTCAAACTCCTGGGCTCAAGCGATCCTACTGCCTCAGCCTCCCAAGTAGCTGGGACTACAGGCATGTGCCACCATGCCCGGCTAATTTTTTACATATATATATCAGTTGGCCAATTAATTTCTATTTATAGTAGAGACAGGGTCTTGCTCTTGCTCAGGCTGGTTTTGAACTCCTGACCTCGAGCAATCTGCCCGCCTCGGCCTCCCAGAGAGCTAGGATTACAGGCGTGAGCCACCGCGCCCGGCCTTAAAGGTAAATTTTAAAGGGCATTATTTATTAAATGTTGAAAGATAAAAAATGTTTTATATCTTTGTCAGAAATTCACCAATCAGAATGGCCCTGAAATATATAGAATGTATAAGGATAGTGAACAAAATGGTAGTCCTTTCCACTGTTACTTATTGCCCACATTTCCTATGATTTTCCCCTTCATTTAGAAAATATTCCTAAATGTGAAGATAAAAGGGAAAAAGGTAGAGTAAAAGTTATAGCCTACTCCATTTATTTTGTAATTATATTTTTTCCTCAGTGCTTTTAAGTAGCATTTACCAGTATGGCTAGGATTAATTGTTATAATTCAAACCAATTTGAAAATTAGTTTTTAAATTGAGCCATAATATGTAAAACCTTATGGTAATGTGCAGATCTGACTATATTCAAGTGCAGTTTTCATACCCACACCAATTGACTTGTAATAATCGGAAATGCATCCTCTGTGTGGTGTTTGCAAGTTAATGCTGTTTTGGAAATCACACTGGTATGTCTATCTAGTATCTTTCCTGGGTGTATGTGGCTCATTATTGATTAAAATTTTATTTTGGAATTTTAGTTTAAGGAGGTAGAGTAAGCTCTTTCAGATTCTTAGTAGTTAGGAGTTTTGATAGAGGATAGGGATGAATGAATGAGGAACAGCTTAGAATCAGTAACAGTAAGGAAACTCAGATAATAACTTATCAAGTACATATTACAAAAGTAACACAGATTCATATGTAAAATGGAAAAGACAAATTATTCACAAGAGGACTGCCCGAAAAACTTACAAAAGAACATTCACAAATACAAATAAGTATGTATATTTTAATTTAAAAAAAAGAAGTCCCAAGTCTGTGGATGAAGGGCTTCTGATTAGCTTCTATACTCAACTGTGCTGTACATCATTCAGGTGGCTTCAGTATGGCTAAAAGTATATGGGCCACCTGCCCCCTTATGAAGGGAAGAGGGAAGATGGTGACAAACCATCTTCTAGTGCGTCCTCCATTTTCTTCCATTATTTCCTTTTTCCTCTTTGGTATTTCCATACTCCTTTTTTTCCTTCCCATTTATCTTTCTTGTTTTTCTCAAATTTGGTACTTCAGAATGACTATAGAGTTTCTTCTATCCATATATACCCACAACTTTAGCCAGCTGCTTAATAATGTACATTGTCTGTCATTGCCAGTGAGAGATACTCTTTTTTTTTTTTTTTTTTTTTTGAGACAGAGTCTCACTTTGTTGTCCAGGCTAGAGTGAGTGCCGTGGCGTCAGCCTAGCTCACAGCAACCTCAAACTCCTGGGCTCGAGCGATCCTTCTGCCTCAGCCTCCCGGGTAGCTGGGACTACAGGCATGCGCCACCATGCCCGGCTAATTTTTTATATATATATCAGTTGGCCAATTAATTTCTTTCTATTTATAGTAGAGACGGGGTCTCGCTCTTGCTCAGGCTGGTTTTGAACTCCTGACCTTGAGCAATCCACCCGCCTCGGCCTCCCAAGAGCTAGGATTACAGGCGTGAGCCACAGCGCCCGGCCGAGAGATACTCTTAACAGATTTCTTTTACATTAAGGATTTTTAATATAGAAGAATTTATGGTTGAGAGGATTTCACTAGAATGTAAGTCACATAAAGACAGGGATTTTTGTGATTGAGATATATATATATATATATTTTTTGGCCTGTTGTTCTAGTCCTAGTGCCCAGAAATAGTACCTAATACAAGGAAGGCATTCAATAAATATTTATTGAATAAATAATAAAACATTAGCTTTATGTGGCTGAGAGCAGTAGCTCACACCTGTAATTCTAGCAGCACTTTGGGAAGCATAAATGGGAGGATTGCTTAAGGCCAGGAGTTCAAGACCAGTCTGAGCAACAACAACAACAAAAAAGTAAAAAAGAAAAAAAAAATTAGAAGGGCACAGCAGTGCATGTGTATAGTCCCAGCTGCTTGGAAGGCTGAGGTAGGAGGATCACTTGAGCCCAGGCATTTGAGATTGCAGTGAACTATGATGACACCACTGTAGTCTAGTCCATGTAACAGAGCAAGATTCTGTCTCAAAAGAAAAAAGCTTTAAGAAAACTTCAGTGTCATGTACTTAGAAATTAACAAAGTATTCTTGATGCTTCCAGTGTAGAACAGCATTTGAACAGTGTTTCTCAATGGGAAGGAAGCTTTTTTTTTTTATCCTGTTTTACTCCTTTTCTTCTCTTGCCTTTTTCCTATATGAGAATCTCTGCTATTAATACTAAGAACCACTAGAAGAGACTGAAATTAGTATACATAATTTTAAGG
This sequence comes from Microcebus murinus, assembly GCF_040939455.1. NCBI lineage: Eukaryota > Metazoa > Chordata > Mammalia > Primates > Cheirogaleidae > Microcebus > Microcebus murinus. The sequence goes on along the minus strand of NC_134117.1, from coordinate 25,055,438 downwards.
AGTTATAGAGGAAATGACAGATGTGAATTGACGGAGAGGGAGAAGGTATTTACAAGTGTAAAGGATTAGGAGTAAGATGAGAATTTGGGCAAAATATCAACATTATATTAATTAATATGATAATTAGATTAATATTAAATATTAGCTAGAGTGCCAGGGTCAGTTGGAAGGACAGAGAAGGTGAGTTGACATAGGCAACAGGGAAATGTTTAGATTGATAGAGTGCTTGGATTTCATACAGCGGATAGGGGAGCCATTATGAATTATTGAGGAAAGTGACATGAAAAGAAAGTGAAGACAATTATTTATTCTATTTAGCTGATGTTTGTAAAATGTATTGTAGCTTGAGGTGAAGAAACATTAGAAATAGTGAACAAAGTTGGGAGGTTGTTACAGTAGTTCAAAGCGGCTTAGCTGTTTCACTTGGTATATTATCCAGCAATGCCTTTAGCAGATACCTTTCTTTTGAAGCCTGATGTCTACTTTATGACCTGGGGATGAATGGAGGCAGAAGGAAGAGTTATGTACTACCAAGCAATAGGCCAGGATTCTAGTCCCTTCTTCTTTACTGCATAAATTCATGATCATGGACAAATACCAATTTCTCCTGGACTTCAATTGCCTAAATTATAAAATGAGAATAGTGATCTGAAAGCAGGGGTCTAGGTTAGATCAGTTTTTGGAGTTCTTTGCAGACTTTTATCCTTTTATCAATTATAAATGGTTTCAACAATGAATACATTTTGCTTCCAAGCATTAATTCCTACAACTGTAGTGAATATATATATATATATGACAGGATCTCGCTCTTGCTCAGGCTGGTCTTAAACTACTGAGCTCAGCTCAAATGATCCACCCGCCTCCGCCTCCCAGAGTGCTAGATTATAGGCATGTGCCACTGCACCCGACCCAACTGTAGTGTTTTAAGAAGGAAAAAAAAACTATGATATTAAATATTTTAAACTCTGTAATTTAAAGTTTAATATTACCCATATTGACCATTATATTTAAAAATATGTATTCTTATTTTTATATGTGCTCTGATTAGGTAGATTTTTGGTAGCACTGTCAAGTTGATGGGATAAAACTTGAGTCTTGTACTTTTAGAGAAGCATGAGTAATGTAAAAATTATTATGAAATGTATATTGTCTATAGGTGCAATAACATCAATATTGTTTATATAGAGTTACTAGAAATTGTACTTTCTACCCTTTTTTCCTACTTAATTCTCTCTCTCTCTCTCTCTATATATATACACACACACACACACACACACACACACACACACTTGAATGTACTTTTTTTTTTGTTTAGAAAGTTTTAATACCAGCAGCTTTTTGAGTTTTCTCTCTCTTTCTTTCTCTATGTCCCGGTTTCTCTTTTTTCTTTGTTGTTTTCCCTTCTGTTTGGATTGTTTTTTGCCCCACCCGCACTTTAATCCATCTGGAAAGATGAAGAGGCAGCTGCTATGGTAACTGTGCATTTTGGTTAATGAATAACAGTCTAACAAGATACATAAAACATATGCAAACTGTTCAGAGTTGGTTGCTGTCAAAGCCATAGGGATACCATACTTTTTCTTTTCCTTCTTAAGAAAAAAAAATCTTCATTTTCTTATAGTATTTTGTTTTCTATTATAGTTTACTATTCCTAATATTGTAATGCTGTGGTAAACTCTATTCCATTTTCTACTTAATCTGTACCATATTTCACCCTGTGGTGAATTTATGGGTAATGAGTTGAGATACATAGAGGAAAAGAATTGATCAATTGGATTAAGAAGATTTCCTTTAGACTAACACGTACAAGAATAAGGACAAACATTTCGCCTAAAAATTTGGTTTTTTGACCTATAACTTCTTTTTTTTAGCCCTTGCTTTTTGGCCACTAGTGCCCCTTTGCGTTTCTCTCTGGGGTTAGTACCAATAAGTAGTATGTTTCTTGAAGATGTTTCTGTCATAAAGGCCAGCTGCAACTGGAATATTGCATTCAGCCAAGCCTTGAAAATTCCTGTAATCTGTGCCATCCTGTCTCATACTGTTCCATCTCATAGTTGTCCTCTCTCTGCAGTGCTCTATGCCCAGGTCTCTGTGGCTGGGCTGCTCCAGCCTGGCGGACAGCATGCCTTCGCTGCGATGCCTGTATAACCCAGGGACTGGCGCACTCACAGCTTTCCAGGTACTTTCTCTGTCTCTGTGGGTTATTTGCGGGCATTAGTGTGTGTGTCTAATTCATTAGTATGTCCCTCCTCTTTCCCATGCTTTACTTATACTCACCTTTTCTCCTATATATTGCCTGTATTTCACATCACTCAATACTCCTTTAATGATTAATTTTTAATGTAAGTCCAGAACAATCTACTCTTAAGACATTTTTATCATGATTGGTTTGCTAAAATTGATATAGCACAATTTGACTGTTGGGTCTCATATCTAGTAAAAGTGTGATAGTAAGCTCAATAAATAACAATTCAATATGTAATGTTTGTTCTGGACCTACATAAAGCCAATTAATGTAATCAGTTGCCTGAGCATCTTCTTTTTTTTTTTTTCCCAATTACTGAAAATATAAAGTGCTCTATTCAGAGTATCTCTTGGTTATTATACTACTATATATATATATATTTTCTATAAACTGTTGTATTTATATCTTGATTAATGGTTCTAGTTTCAAGGTGAAAAGGCCTTTGAGACCTTTGGGTACAATATTCCGCTTGAGACCGTCCAGCTGGTCTTGTATGGATTGAAGGATTCTAGTTCACCTCAGCCTTTCTTAGAGGCCAGGAGGTTAGTTCTAGGATGTGAGAGAAAACTTTAGAAGAAGAAAATGGAAAATTTTAGATGAAAATGTAAGAAAAAGCTTGGTGCCCATTGCTTATAGATTAGGGTAATCTAATATGTACTATGGGATAGTTGTCTTGCCAGAGTATTATCTATCTACCTCAGTTATCTGGAATTTGTGCTTAATTAGCATTTGTAGTAATACACATGAAATTTGTTTTTAAATTTGTTTTTAACCTATGTAGTTCACATTCTATTTAAAAGAAGTTTGAAGACAAGCTGTAAGTAGCAGAATGCTTATGACTAAATCTTACTTTAAAAGGGTAGGTTAAGTATTCCATATTCCTGATCTGTATTAACAGTTGCTAGTCTTTATTGATACTATTTTACTAATGACAATGGTAGAGATTTTAATTTTTCCTTTGTAAAATTTTATATTAAACTTCATTGGCTTATACTATGAGATACAATATAGTAAAGCATGTAAGCTCTACAGTTAGTCAAATCAAGTCTTAAATGTTGTCTTTGTCACTGGTAGTATGATCTTTGTGGTTTTTTGGTTTTTTTTTTGGTTGTTTTTTTGAGACAGAGTCTCACTCTTTTGCCTGGGCTAGAGTGCCGTGGCATCAGCCTAGCTCACAGCAACCTGAAACTCCTGGGCTCAAGAGATCCTCCTGCCTCAGCCTCCGAAGTAGCTGGGACTACAGGCATGCACCACCATGCCCAGCTAATTTCTTCTCTATAGTTTTAGTTGGCCAATTACTTTCTTTATATTTTTAGTAGAGACAGGGTCTTTCTCTTGCTCAGGTTGGTTTCGAACTCCTGACCTTGAGCGATCCTCCTGCCTCTGCCTCCCAGAGTGCTAGGATTACAGGCGTGAGCCACCGCGCCTGGCCTGGTAGTATGATCTTGAACAAGTTGTTTCCTTATCTGTAAATGTATACTATTATAAACATGATTGCTATTATTAGAGAGTATTGATGTCCAGAGAGTGTCTATTTATTTCAAAGTGAAATTTCTCATGTTTTAATTATATGTCATACTGACATAGGATTCTGCCCTCAAGGAACCATAGTCTAGCCTATTGGTTTTTTACCCTTTTTTGCATTGCAGTGAGTGTAGCCAGTCTGCAAAGTCTGAGGAAACTGTAATTCCCCCACTTCAGAAACCAGTTGCAAGTTTAGGGGCCTCCATGACCACTCACAGGTTTGATAATTTGCTGGAAAGGATTCAGAACTCACTGAAAGCAGTTATACTCACAGTTTATTACAGGGAAAAGATACAGGTTAAAAATAGCCAAAAGAAGAGACACATAGAGCAGAATCTCTGGGAGGAGTCCAACTGTAGAATTTACTATCATCCTCCCTCCATGGAGTTAGGGATGGCTTATGGCATCCCAGCCAGTGTGTTGACAGTATACACACAGCATTACCAACCATGAAACTCACCCAAGCCTTTAGTGTCTAGAGTTTGCATTGGAGTGCAATCACATACTGACCTTTAGTCTCCAGCCTTCTTCCCATAGATAACACTAATGCCTTTAGTCTCTGTTTCTTCCTGGTGTTGGAACTAATAAGGTGTTGTGCTCAACACTTCCAACATGAATCACATTTGTCCAGTACTAAAGCTATCAGGCAAGGAGTTCAGGGGCCTAGAGACAACCTCCTAGTAGCCAAGGCAAAGACCAGAGCTCTCTTTAGAGAAGGTTAATTCTTTACTACACAGTGATCCTGCAGCCCGTTGAGAATCTGATAAGAACTATTGATCTTGGGTATATAGGCAAAATTTTATTTAATTGTTATATATGATTATTATATTTGTATTGTGAAATGAGCAAGAGAGCAATTAAATCATGGCTGGGCACACTGGCTCACGCCTGTAATCCTAGCACTGTGGGAGGCTGAGGCAGGAGGATCGCTTGAGGCCAGGAGTTTGAGACCAACCTGAGAAAGACCCTGTCTCTATAAAAAATAGAAAAATTAGCTGGGCATGGTGGGGTGCAACTGTAGTCCCAGCTACTCAGGAGGCTGAGACAGAAGGATGGCTTGAGCCCAGGAGTTTGAGGTTGCAGTGAGCTATGATAATGCCACTGCTCTCTGGCCCTGAGTGACAGCAAGTTCTTGTCTCAGAAAGAAAAATAAATAAATAAATAACATAATCTTCCAAATGGATAAATTCTTGAAGAAAACGTGCAAGGAGCCATAAGAATATATGACAGAGGGACCTGATTTAACCTGAGGATTGGGGTGAGGAGAGCTAGGTAAAGAATGTTTAAGATCTAAAGGATGAGTAGACATTAATAAGCCAAAAAGGAGGAGAGGAGGAGGGACATTTCAGGCACAAGGAAGAGCCAGTGCAAAGGCTCCAAGGACAGATGAGGCTTGTTGCATTTAAGGATGCTACTGAAAACAAGATAATTATTTGAGACAATAAAGAAAAAAGGGAGAATGAAGTGAAAAAAGACTAGGGAAGTTGATCACTCAGGACTTGTGGGCCATTGAAAGTAGGTAGTCTTGATGCTAAGATTAGTAAATCACTGAAGGGATTTAAACACAAGTTTGACCTGATACAATTTTCATTACTCTGGCATGAAAAGATGCATTTAGATGCATTACTCTGGCTATAAGAAGGATAATTTCAGTAATTGAGGAGAGAGATGATGGCAACTTGGTTTTGGCCTCAGGAGCCCTTTGCACTCTTAAAAATTATTAAGTACCCTTAAGTGCTTTTGTTTATGTGGATTTTATCTATTCATATTTACTATAGTTGAATTTAGAAACTGAGAAAACATTTAAATATTTATTAATTCTCTTTAACCTGTGGCATATCATTACATACAAATAACATTTGTATAAAAATATGTTTTCCTCCCAAAATTAAGACTGGCATTGTATTACATTTAAAAAAAATCTCCTTAATATCTGCATTAATAAAAGACAGCTGGATTCTCATATCTGCTTTTGCATTCAATCTGCTGTGATATGTTGTTTGGGTTGAAATATATGAGGACTATCTGGCCTGGCACAGATACATAGTTTGAAAAGGGAAAGATATTTTGATACCTTCTTCAGGTAATTCTGATTTCTTAAAGATTAGTTGCAGTATAGGATCTGAAACCTAATCAGTGAACTTCCTGTGTTGTTATCTTACAATCCATTGGTCTCAGTTTTTTCAACAAATCATGCTGGACCATTTGGATATCCTTATTCAAAACAGTGAACCTCAACTGTTAACTATGCCATATACAAAAATTGTTGAGATGGATCATAGACCTACATATGAGCAAAAATATAAAACTAATAGAACATGGGGGAGAAAAAACTCACTTGCAACTTTGGGTTAGGCAAAGATTTCTTAGATAAGACAAAAAAAATGAACCCTTAAAATAACTAATAAATTAGACTTCACTGTTTTGAAAATTTCTGTGAGAAAACATTTATGACACATATCTAATAAAATACTTGTATTCAGAATACATAAAGAACTCTTACAATAGGATAAACTACCTGATAAAATAATGGGCAACCAGGCACAGTGGCGTACACTTACATTCGTAGCCACTTGGGAGGCTGAGACAGGAGGCCACTGCACTTCAGGTGGTGTAACATTTTCAGAAATAAATAAAGAAATAAATGAAATCAAGTAATAGGCAAAAAATTTGAATAGATACACCACCAAAGAGTATATACAAATAGCAAATAAGCACATGAAAAGATGCACAGTATTTTCAGTCATCAGGGAAATGCAAATTTAAACCACAGTGAAATACGACTATTATACATTGCTACCTACATGCCGATTCCTACCCCTGGATACAGGCATGGGAATTCAGTAGACCCTAGGTAGTCAATGTATCCTAGCTTAATTTGAGAAATGTTATGTTAGAAAAATTCCTTGAAAGTAGAAGCAATCGCTTCACCTCTTATCTATTGACCTCCACAGTGCCCCTTTGAGTGCTTTTTAGTAGTTTGTTGCTCAGTGATATGGATAGGTTTGGACTATAATTAGACAAGTCGTAAAAATAATCATACATAATTAAAAATCGTGCAAGTTAAAATCTTCTGACTTGGACTCCAAGGCACCAAAAAAAAAAAATTCAAATTTTTATTTTGCCTAAAGTGATCTTAAGTCTTTAGGCGAAATGAAAGGTCAGTAGGAAAGAATTCTGAACAAATTCACCATCACTATCAAGGCTTTCTCTATCTGGTCCTAATCAAAACTTAACAAATATTTATTTAAAAAAATAATCTTCTCATAAGTGACTACTTCTGGGGTATATCTGGAGAAAGATTGGTTTAGAGATTTTTTCTGGAAGATTCAAGAATAAATTGGATGTGTGGGCCTGAACTATTGCAGGAGTGAAATTGTGTGGCATAGGCAGAAACAAGATGCTTACGCAACATCTTAACAGAAGAAGCCCCAAAGGTCAGTGTGTGGTGTGGGTGATAATAACATGGTCCCTGGTGTCAGATTGCCTGGTATTTGAGCCTGGCTTTGGTATTTTCTAGGTAAGACCTTTGTATAAGTACTTGACCTATCTATACCTCAAGTTCCTTATCATCAATAATAATGATATATTATTATCAATAATAATATCTATCTTATAGGGTTGATGCTAGGATTAAATGAGTTGATTTATATTAGGTCCTTAAAACACTGTCTAGCGGATTGAGTTTTATATTATTAGGAAAAAATGCATGAAGAGGCGGGGCACGGTGGCTCATGCCTGTAATCCTAGCACTCTCGGAGGCAAAGGCAGGAGGATTACTTGAGGCCAGGAGTTCGAGACCCCGTCTCTACAAAAAATAGAAAAAATTAGCTGCTTGCTGTCTACAAGAAATAGAAAACATCAGCTGGGTATAGTGACACGTGCCTGTAGTCCAGCTACTTGGGAGGCTGAGGCAGGACAATCACTTGAGCTTAGGAGTTTTAGGTTGCAGTGGCTGTGATAATGCCACTGCGCTCTAGCCAGGGTGATAGAGTGAGACTCTCTCTCTCAAAAAGAAAAAAAAATGGAGGACTAGTTGTCCAGTTTGCTATAAAACAGTATGCTAGTAAATCTTATTTTTTTCATAGTGTGTAGTCTAATTTTTTTGTAAGGAAGCCTACTCTTGGTTCAGGTATTGATGAGAAAATTTTGCTTTCCCAACATTGTTATAACTATGAATATTTATTTTTCTTGACTTATCTTCAGCAAGACCATTATTTAAGTAGCAAGAATGGAAGTAATGGGTTCATGTGCTGGTTTTATCCTATTAATTCAATAATTTATTCTATGTCAGGTTCAGCACACACATGTGCTTGATATTGCTGGTTGACTAATTGGCAGAAACAGAATATAGTACTTCCTATTCCCACTACAGGAATTATAACAATCTTAGTACATTTGTATCTTTCTGATTTGGGTTTTATTTTTACTTACTTAGATTTTTATTTAGATAAAATTTACATATAGTGAAATACACAGCTCTTAAATGTACTCTTAGATGAGTTTTGAAAATGTATACATTTGTGTAACCTACCTCGATCGCAAAATATATTTAAAAGAACATTTCCATAATCTGAGAAAGTTTCCTTGTACTCTTTTCCAGTTAATACATATCCCCCATCCGCAATTACTGTTCTGATTTGTCAGTCAAAATTAGCTTAGCCTGTTCTTGAACTTCATATAAATGCAGTCATATATAAGATACATTCTTTTTTTTTTTTTTTTTTCTTTTACTCTTCATAACACCTGGAAAGATATATTCTTTTGTGTCAGTTTTCTTCCTATCAGCATAATGTTTTTGAGATTTATCCATGTTGTGTGTATCAGTGGTTCTTTTTTATTGCTGAATATATTCCATTGTCTTAGTTCACCACAATTTGTTCATACATTTGTTTATTGATAGGTATTCAGATTATTTCCAGTTTTCTGTGTATTATGAAGAAAGCTACTAAAAGCGGTTTTGTGTAAATCTTTCTTTGACATGTGTTTTTATTTCTCTTGGGTAAATATGTAAGAGTGGAATTGCTGGGTCATAGAGTAAGTATATTTTTAACTTTAAAAGAGACAGTCAAGTAATACTTCAAAGTTGTTTTCCCAGTAGGAATACTTATTTTTACTAATATTGACAAATGTGTTTAAGGAAGTGTCTCAGTAATAGCCTCACGGCCTTTTTTCTAAGCATCTTAAGAAATCAAAATTCTCATAACAATAGAGAAGGAAGAACTGTGGGTCCATTGCTGGATTTGTTGGATTATCCTCAGTAACTCAGATTGAAACTACAATATTGGGATGGTTTGATCATTGACATTTCAAACCACACATTTTAAGCTAGTGACAGAGAAGATGCTGAAAAATTGCTTAAATAGATTCCATGAGGATACGTTTAGTTTGAACATATTTTTATTTTCATTATTCCATTGGTTTATTCTGAAAAGCATATAAGTGATTAAGAGGATTTCTGTTGATTAACAGATGTATTTTGTGGAATCGTTTGCTCATCCTCAGCAAATAGTGATCTTATAATCTATAATATTAAATGAGCAGTAGAAAGTGCTTAAAAACAGATGAGTAATTAAGATCCTTTTTTTTCTTTAGATACTGAAAGAGAAATGAAATTCTAACAATAAGAATATAAATAGATCTATATGACCTTAGCATATTTTAGGTGTCAAGTATAGTTAGTAATTTTAAGGAAGTCTTGAACTAAGTGAAAATATATTTTAAAATTAGCTAAGGGTCCTTTGTTAAAGATTGCAGTTGTTGGGGGTTAAATACAGGAGAGATAATGTATTTTATTACCTAAGAATGCTTACAAGTTGACTAAATTTTACCGTATACAGAGTAAAATGTTAAAAATGGAATACTATTAGGGAAATTAAGCATTATTCTGTATATGTATGGAAGACTTAATTTTACAATTGAGATTTTAGGGGAATATGGATTATCACATTGAAAGTAAATTAACATTCAAATCCTATTACAAAATAATACCATAAGGAAAATTATCCCATGACAAAAATACTTATATAGCCCTAGCTGATGGCCCCTGTATTGTATATGAATAATTTCATATTATACAGGACAGTTGCTGTATAATTCAAATTTTAGTTATTTTTTGTGCATGTGTTAACATTTGACCTATAATTATCCTAGCTATATCACTTATCTTAGGGGTTTGCAGAGAGTGACAAACATGTTTTGTTTGTTTTGTGGGGAAATTTTTTTTTTTGGCTTATAAAACTAATTATTGCTTATTGTGGAATATGTAAATTGTTTGGTAAATATTTAAATAAGAGAGTATCACCCATAATCCTTTCATTTTAAGATAATTGTAATTAATATGTTAGTTACCTTTGATTTGGAATGAGTTAACTATGCATGTGCACACAGAGGCGTGTCCAGATAGTTGTTTTGTTTTTAAATGTTATTACCATTTTTATTATAAAACATAGAAATAAAAAATTTAATATTGTAGAAAATACAGAGAAATAGAAAGAAGAAAGGAAATATCTTAAATGTCTAGAAATATTACTATTTCTATGATATTTAGTACTTTCTGAATTTCACCTATATCATGCTCAATTTCGTGCTCAAATTCTACAGTCATCAGCTGGTAACACTGATTTTGGTTACTGTTATCTCTTGGACAGTTGTGCACATGTTTTTAAATTGAATGAAGTTTGAACTTAGCTTATATCCCACCACCACTTCCCTCTCATACGATTTTTAGCCGTTTCAAATTTTGCAGTTCCCTGAAGGCACAGTGTTCTCTGATGCATCTGTATCTTTGCATATCCCGTGCTCCTTACCTGGAGAACCTTACCCTAAACATCTGTTCTCCCTTATCCCCTCCCAGCTTTTATCTACCTGGCTAATTCCTAATCTTCAAAATTCAACTCAAATTGCGCTAGGATAAAGGCCCTCCCTGATATTTACTTTCTTTGCCTGAAACTGGTCAGAGCATCTGTACCCATAGCATGCAATAGGTACCTCTGTCATAGCACTGATAAACTATTGTAATTGTGTATTTGTCTCTCTCCCTTATGAGACTGTGAGTTTCTTGAGGGCAGGACTATGTTTTGTTCATTTCATATTTACAGTGTGAAGTGTAATATTTGATACTTTTTGTGAATTAATGAATAGATTTAGATAATTTGAAGAAAAGTATCAAATAGCATGTATGTTGTAGAGGAAAGCATTTAATTGCTAAATACACACAAATGTTCTGTATTCGAAAAGAAATCATGATAATTAACCCTTCCAAAGACTACACATTTACACAGAAAAGAGAAAAACATGCTAAGTCTGATTTGTGAGCATGCCTCAAATTTTATACATTTGGCTTTTATACAGCTCAAGCTATGATGATCACCTCTGAATTGGATCCTGTATGCTTAATTTGACTCTCATTGCTGAACAAATGCACGTTTCAAGCTATAGTGGCACTGCCAGCCAGCTAACAGATCAGTTTCAATGATGTCAACATCTTTCTTTTCGTAGTGGTATATGTTTATGCAATTATTTTACTATTTTATTGCATTTTACCTTATTCTTTAAAAGAATAAGCACTGGGAAAATTGAAATGCAGATAGTGATAAACAACAGTCTAGAGAAAAGATGGAAATCATTAGCCACATTGAAAGTGACCCTTTATTAGAGCCTTGATTAGGCACAGAGTTTAAAAAGTACAGGTGCAAAATGTTGGAAATATATGATTGAAGATAATATCCCAAAAAGAAAGCATAGTTTTTAAAATATAATAAAGTATAATAAAATAAAATATAATAAAGTATAATAAAATAAATATAAATAAAATATAATAAAGTATAATAAAATAAAATAAAGTATAATATTTAAAAATATTTATGCTAATATTGAAATCTGTTGTTTCCTCTTCTACCCTTCATAACCTTTATGTGCATCTCAGTAAGAAAAGTAGAGATAACCTGAATTTGCTACATTTTACCTTATCCTGGAAATAGTCTGCTTGGAGAAATGACATCTTGGGCTGATATGTCTTTCCAGATGCCTGCTTGGTTATTTAAATAACTACTTCACATTTTGTAATAACAGATTCCTCTATTTGTGAGTATTTTGACATGTCTATGATGCAGCTAATATTCCTTTACAGGCATTACCTAAAGAGTATACCAAATCATCTTATTGTGAGACAATCAGATTTCCTTAAAAAAAGTTCTGTAAATTTTTCATGATGAATTCTCAAAATTAAATTCTTCACTCCACAAAGAGGGCTTATTGCTTATTTTATTTGTGTTGAATAATGTTGGATTTTTCCTAATTGCACTAACTTCAACAGTACCCTTAATGGCAGAAGGGAGAGTATAGGTGCCACAGGGGGCCTGAAGTTGCCCCAGTGAAGCACAAACCAGAAGGATGGAATTGATGAAAACTTTTAGAGGTAATGGGAGCTTCTGTGGTTATACTCTCCTTATGAGACAAATTCTTGCTATGGGCAGTTAAGACTTACCTGTGTCCTCTGGAGAGGTACATACTACTTTCTTTATATTCCAAGATTACCTTATTATTGCCATCTTTGTGCTGAGTAGAGGCCGTAGTACCACAGGAGTTCTTTTTGTGATTCTTTTCAGTAATCATTATTGGATGTTTTGTGACTGCCACAGCCATTTGTACCTTCTTTCACTATTGTTCTGCTTTATATGGTGGTGTTTTATTGTTTTGCTGTCTGCCCTTGTGTGTATTTCCAGACTTGGTATTTTATGTCCACTGCCAAGATGTGGAAATTTGGTAGATTGACAGCATTCAGGAAACTGTTTCCCTTGTCATTTTTCATGAAGAAAGAAACTCAAATTATTTACAAGTGCCTCATTAAAAAAAAAAAAAGTCCAATCTCTTGACTTGTTTAGCTGCATAGGCATCTAAGAACTTAATGCATTACTATTGGGAGCTGATACATATGAGTTTTGTTTTTCCTGAGAGTGATGTTGAATAGCTTTGAGCTTTTCTATATTCTCTTGACCAGTCCTCTGGAGACCAAGTCTATTGTATTTTGAAATAGTTATTTGAGCTTGGGATGTAGTACATCATGATGAAAAGGGATTTTGCAGTGTACCTTCTCCTGGTGGGTTATCTGTCATCTGCCTTTTAAAGTTCTCAGGTGTACCATTCAAATCCTTCAGACCCTTTGTTCAAATCCACAAACCTAGTATCTGTGGCTTGGTATAAATTAAACTGAATTTCTGTGCCCTGTAAAATTGACATGAAGAAAAGGAGTATTCATTTTCATACATGATCCTTTTGTAAAATTTCAAGTATTACCCTAATTGGGTTTAATTAGTTGTGTGTGTTGGGTAAGATGGTTATAAATAGGGACAGAGTAGCAGGATAAGTCATCTCATTTTATCTTTCCATGTTTCAAACACATACATGTATATACTGCACTATTTCAAACTAGTAAATATAAAGCTTTTGTATATGAACATGAGAAGCTTTATATTTAAAAGAATACATGATTAGTTTTACTAAAATATAGATGCTGCTCATTGCAATTTATACACTTTACATGAGCCATTGTTTTAAGGAGTACCTGTTTCTTCACTGATAATAAACCATAAAAGAAAATTTTTGGATAATATTAGTATAATTCCCCTAGATTTTTTAATTGGCTGGTCATTAATTTTTTTAAGCATTTCAGCTGCCCCATAATACAGTCCTTTGGGGGGAATTGTAAAATGAGGATAAAATGGGTACAGGATCCATCAACTTGAAAATAACACAGTGTTTGACCAGATTCTCTTTTGTATTCCCTACTCTGATTCTGTTCCAGTAGTCCTGGAAGTGTGCCTATGGACTATTTACAGTGAAATTATAAAACTGAATCATGATTTTGGTGAATAGAAGCCAGAGCATGCGGCTCCGGCAGCCCAGCTGGCAATAAGCTCTCCCTAGGTTTATGAATGTAGTTAGATGGCCCCCAACTGTTTACAAGACAGCAGAGGTGAGATCTTTGATTGACAAGTCAGAAATGCATTAGATCATTCTCTCTGCCAGTCTCTGGTTCATGCTGTTAAAAATGTCAGCCTCCAAGTTTGAATGGCAGCCTGAGGGCCTTAGAAGCTTTTTGTTTTCTGAGATGGAAACACAAATTGGATGTGTGCCTGAGCGCTTTATCCTGGGCTGTAATTTCATCTTTTAGCTAAGAACCACAAGGTACACGAGCAAAGCACCCTGTAAACAATAATACTGTGGAAAAAAAATAAACAAGGTCGTGTTTCTGGTACGTTGATCCGATGGTGTCCTGACCTCTATCACGTTGAACATCTCCACTCTGATTGCTGTTCCCTTTGGCATTACAATGAGAGAAAGAGAGACTGACATAGAAGGAAAAGATTTAAAGTTACAGTGTCATTGCACATTCCTTGTATTGGCTATGAAATATTGAACTGTCAGAATGTGACACTTGGTTTTTTAAGCAACCTTTCTTGTTGGAGGTGTTTGCAGTTTATTCCTTTCTCCCCCATTTGTCCACTTTCAGTGATAGGGTTGGAAGTAGTTGCCTTAAATACACGAAAAGGGACAATGTTAGAAGTTGTGCTGATGGAGGCAAATAAACTTAACACTGAAACATAAACACAGGCTGTGAGGTATGGGCAAAGGAGATTAAAGTTGGGTTACTATATTACTAATATTGGTGTTATGGAACACCCTGTTGTGAGGAAGATACAGGTTAGGTCCCAGTTCTGTTTTTGTAGAGGCAGGACGTTAGGAAGGCTGTAATGGGTACAGATGAGAGATGCAGTGACATAGTTTGTTAAACTGATAGCCTACTACATGGCAGTACTGCCAGTCAAATTAAAATGAACCCAGTTATTTTATTTATTACTCTAATTATCCAGTGTCTTTGACAAGTGATCAAATTATGAAAGACTTTAAAATTTTGGCAAGAGAAAGAAATTTTTTAAAAATGTGCAAAATTTGTATTTATATTACTATTTGTATTAATAGTAAGAAAGTTCATGAATAGGTAATATGGAAGAATCATTATGCTTATACTAGTCCAACTTAATGGCACATGAATAGAAAATCTTTGTTGTAAAAGCCAACATATATTTGTTAGAAAATACTTGGTAATAATATGAGTTTAATATTACTATTTTAACTTAAGCATCTTAAAACAACAAATATTTAAAAATTTTTCTTTTTCTAAGGAAGCACTGTTGATAGATGTGTGCTTTTGTCTTCATCCATTTTGTGGACGTAGAGCTTACAAATAAAGTTTTAACTGAGAATGAATGACCTTTTGCAATTTTTCTGGAGTATGGAAAAGAGTTTGTGTGTTGATAGTACTTCAGTTTATCCTTATTGATGGTTTTTGAGGACAGTTATTTAGTTTAGTCTGATACTCTGCAAATGTGAAAGGCAAGAACTGTTCTCTGCCATAAATACATGGTGAAATGCACTGGAAAAATGGTGGTAATCACTCCTGACATTTCTTAATTCCTGCTTTGAAGTCATGATGGAAGGAGAGGAGACAGTGTTTGTAAAATAAAGTCCTGCTCCCTTGTATCCAGAATTATGTCCTCATTTAAAAATACAGTGCTCAGAAAGTAAGACCAAAGGGAGGGATATTAAGAACTAGTTATTGTTGTTTTTAAGTATTGCTCTGTATTTTTAAAGCGTTAATATTGACATAGATTTGCATTTAAGCTATGAGAACCCACTGTCTTGACTCAGTGGGGGAGTTTTTAAAAATCATTCTTGTAGAAATTGATTTCTCATTGGCTGATTTCCAGAGGATGAATGAAAATAAACCATTCTTTTTAATCTTAGAAGAATAAGAGGAATGCAATGAGAGTAGAAATATGTGCTTTTATGGAGTCTCTTAAATCTAGTATGGAGAAACTGCACAAAATTTCTTTTTCCCTTGGTATATTATTAATGCATCAATTACAGTGGAAATGCCTCACAGCTTATGGGCTTTCATACAGCTACACCTCCATAATAATGATTAGCTTTATTACTTAAACTTCATGCTTGCCTTATGAGCAAAAATCAGTATATTCATGGAATCATAGAATTTCAGCAGTGGACAGGACATCAAAAGGCCATCTAGTAGTCACATAACACAGGAATCCTTTATGAAGTGTGTTCGGCAGGGGTCATCTAATCTTTGCCTGATCATTGCATTATTGGTGAGCTGAAAGTTCTTGAAGCATCTTGTTTTCTTCTTTCTTGGTCCTATTAGAAAATTTTCCCTCAAGAAGGAACTAAACTTCTTTCTTGTTCACCCACTGATTCTAATTCTGCCTTTTGTAGTTATATAAAGTAATTGTTCTCTTTTTCATATATTTATATGTTTGAGAATAGCTATCCTGTTGCTTATATCTTCCCCAGGTTAAATGTTTCTGGTTCTGTTAGTGTTTCTTTGGAATATATCTATAATCATTCCTGTCATTTTCATAACCTTCTATTTAGTGTTAGCATGCTGTTGTCTTTCTTTAGGAACATGTCCTACCTTCACAGTGTCCTCATTACAGTGCATAACTAGAGACTGTGCTGCAAAAGTCTGTAATGATATAATGTGTAAAGAAATGTGTAATAATGTAAAGTACAGTATAGACACATCTTGTTTTTTTTTGTTTTTTGTTTTTTGGTTTTTTTTTTTTGAGACAGAGTCTCACTTTGTTGCCCAGGCTAGAGTGAGTGCTGTGGCGTCAGCCTGGCTCACAGCAACCTCAATCTCCGGGGCTCAATGATCCTACTGCCTCAGCCTCCCGAGTAGCTGGGACTACAGGCATGCGCCACCATGCCCGGCTAATTTTTTGTATATATATTTTTAGTTGGTCAATTAATTTAATTTTTTAATTTTTGGTAGAGACGGGGTCTCGCTCAGGCTGGTTTCGAACTCCTGACCTTGAGCAATCCGCCCGCCTCGGCCTCCCAAAGTGCTAGGATTACAGGCGTGAGCCACCACGCCCGGCCTGACACATCTTATTTTGAACATAATTTGTATAATATAATTTACTGCCAGAAATTGCATATACTTCTTTGGCATGGATGATAGAAAAATTTCTAGGAACTTAACCTGGGTTTGTTTCCTCACCTTTTCTTTGAAGCCAGGAAAGCATATGTAAGCACTTTGACAAATGATATAATGTCGTGGCATATCTGAGTGGGACAGGTATTTTAAACCTAGCTCCAGTTCCTGAAGATGGTGAACATCTGCTTAGAGGTATTGTAGAGCTCCACAATGCACTAATTGAATTACTCTTTTCTGGAGTTGCCGACTGCACTAATTGAATTAGAATCTGTGTGTGTGTGTGTGTGTGTGTGTGTGTGTGTGTGTGTGTGTGTGTGTGTGTGTGTGTGCGCGCGCGCCTTAGTGTGTATGTGTATGTAACTGAGATAATTCCAACCTTAACAGGAGAGATTTAGAGACATGACTGATGATGTGTACTGTGCTGCTATCTAATGGCAGCCTCTGGAACTACTACATGGTCTCCAGGGAAGAGAAAATGCAGTCATCTGATCTAGTGTGACCTCAGTCTAACCCCATCCAGTTTAGTTCAAAAGGTCCCAGGATATGTTTTTGTAATTCTAAATTGAAGAACAAATGTGATAAATTTCTTTATTAAAAATTAAGATATGTTTTATTAGGCATTCAAGTTTTTAATGAAATACTAAGTTGTAAATATTCAACTTAATTAAAAATTTCTAACCTTTAATTGGTGACAGAAAATCAAAATTGAGTTAGTGGGTTATGTTCTTTCTCATTTTTCTCTTTATGTGTTATAAATGTAAAAAGGAATTACATTTTTGAAATGTCTTATCCTCATAGAAAGGATGAATATAGGGATTGTTTGTTTCTTAAATAGAACTTGTTTCTGGTTGTCAGAAATACTGATGTCAGTCACTTTAAAGATGTAATCAAATTTCACTTGTATATGATTTTTTTGCTTATATAAAATAAGAAATTGTTATAGAAAAATATTTTAATTGTAGTAGTATCAGAGCAAGTTCTACAAATCTCTATTCTGCTTAATAGTTTAAAATTTAACTTTACTACAAATTTGGGCAAGTTTGAAATTCTCCAGAGTTAAGTAGGTAATTTTGTTCTTTTTTTTTTTTAAAAAAAAGAATCTTAGTCACAATTTAATTATTTTATAAAACATCACAAAAATATAATTCTGTACAACATTAAAAGCAAATATACTGAGGACAACTCAGCATGAAATGTGTCTTAATTCAGTTAACTCTAGGCATTCTAACTTATAAAAATAGTCCTAACAGGAAAATACATGTGTATAATCACTTGATTTATGGACTATGTGTGATACATATAAAAACTACTTCAGTAATAGAAAAGTGCTATTGGTTACCTTTCTGAGCAATTAAAATGATCTCTTTCAATTTTTTTGCATGAAAGAAGTATAAAGCATAGAAAAGTTTTAATTTCTTCTATGTGATCTTCATTATTAAGATATAGGTTTGAATATGCCAATATTTTGTAAGATTGAGCAACTTAGGTTTTTTGTACAACCAGCTATCATTAAAATGACTAAAATATATGATATGTACTCTTTATATTGGCCTTAAGGGCATTTTCTAAATCATCATTTTACTGACTTAGAAAATGCCTTTTCATTGCATATAGGTCTAAAGCTTTATAAGTAACGTGGCCATTTATAACTGGCCAAGACTCTATTAGGTTTGTATACAGAGTAGCTTCTATGTGTCAGGTACTGTACAAAGTATTGGACATAAATTAAGATTCAGACCCTGTCCTCATGGAGCACTTATAGTTATTTACTAGACATTTATAGAGAACCTATGTAACAGTCATTATTCATATAATTTTGGGGGGATTACCACTGTTAATAACCATTAGTCTTTCTTTTTTCCTTTGTTTGTGATGACATCTCACTCTGTCACCCAGGATGGACTGCAGTGGCAACATTATAGCTCACTGCAACCTCAAACTCCTGGGCTTAAGTGATCCTCCTGCCTCAGCCTCCCAAGTAGCTGGAACTACAGGTGCATACCACCACCATGCCCAGCTAATTTTTCTATTTTTTGTAAAGATTAGGGTCTCACTGTGTTGCTCAGGCTGGTCTCAAACTCCTGGCCTCAAGCAGTCTGCCCACCTCCACCTCTCGAAGTGCTAGGATTACAGGCGGGAGCACCAGGCCCAGCCATTCTCACCAATTTTTCCCTCTATTGAGCTAGAGGTCTCACTTAGTTAGCAGTCCTATGGAAACAGTATACTTACCAGCAAAAAAAGAGTGATAATGCATACTTCAGACTTGTCTGTCTTTTAAATGGTTTTCCTTCTGCCTCTACATACCTTCTAAGGCAGCAGTGATGTTTGTGGTAGCTTTATATGTAGCTCAGAGATAGGTGACATTTGTTACAGTACCTCCTACTGATAGATCATAGATTTTCAATCCTTATTGTCTTCAGAATTGGTGATGCCCACTTGTGCTTTGGTAGTTAGTTCTAAGCTTCTTCTAAGGTTATAAATGCGAAAGAGTCCATTGCATACAAGGAATAAAGTGCTTCTTTAAACAGTCTATTTCTAGAGCCTAAATTGTCCTGGGACTGGCTCTTGATATAAAAATTCATAGAAACCTGTTTTTCACAGAGTGTAGTAACTCCTTGCCATAGTGCTGTAGTGTTAAAATTCACATTGGCCAGGTTGTTCTGTAAATTAAACACTGACAGCTACCCTCAGGGGAACAGCCAATGTATTTATGATGATGTGCTGATTACACAAAATACACTGCAAGCAGAAAACAGCTGCAGAGAATAAACCTCTTAAAAAGAATACAATTACAAATAGCACCCTCAGTATTTCTAGTGGTGAGTGTAGAATACAGCATGCTAATGCAGGTTTCTTACTTAGTCTGCCGGAAAACAAAAAATCTGAAGATAAGTTAAATTATGGTTGAATGCACATGTGGTACCGATGTAGCCGTGAACAAATTTCCTTTCTGAAGAAAGAGCATGGCTATGAGTGCACAGATTTTAGGTATGGAGTAGTTTAACCACCACCCTCCCCCTTTGTTAGTAGGTTTTATTAGTGCTTTTCTCGTATATAGTAGGGCATGGCCTTGAGGTGATAAAGGTTCTAGACATTTGAATAGTATTACACAATGAATTGAGCAGGAGGGTATCTAAATTGTGGTTAGAATTTTCTGGTGGAAACTTTATGTGTTAGGGTGAGGATATCAGTATTTCATTTCAAGATATAGCTCTAAATTTTCAATGTTATTAATGGCTTTGAAGATGTTTGCCCCGGAATTAATCAAAGGAATCATGACTCTGTATCTATGGTAAGGTCTTACTTATTTCTTAGATTCTATTTTTTACGAATATGGTGTTTTAGGACATTGGAATATCTGGGCTATTGTAATTTTTAGGAGAATTAGCTCTCAAGTGTGTCCCTTTTCATGCTTGCATGTTACTAGTCACATGCATATAGGTAAGAAGATTAGAAAAAAATTTAGTTTTCTTCGCTATTTGAGATTCTCTCTGTTAGAGCTTAGGGTGAGTGTCTATAAAATATATTTCAACTGCTGAGTATCCTAGCTTCTGTTTAAATCAGTAGAAAATATGTTTATATTTCAAGACATAAATTTATTCAAGCCAACTGTAAGGTGTATAGCAGAGGGACATTAGTGATTGGTAACAGTTCACTTCACCCACCTGAAACTAAGAATCAACTCTTCAGTATATGGATCACTGGTATGTAATAATCGACTATTATTGGTCTGTCTTTTGGTCTCTTTTTAAATCAGTTTGGAACCTCCTGGAGTTATTTTCTTGCTCTGCTGACATCAATCCCATGTGGCAGAGGAGTTGTGTATAATCGCTTTGGTTTAATCAATAGAATAATTGATAAACCAGATAAGATTTAAACTGATTATAGCCCCAACAGAATTCCCCAGAGGCCTTGGACTCTCTTAATTTTGACATGTGTGTTGTGTACCCTGAGGATGAAGTGCAGTTTGAATTATCTGTTTTTATTTGCTTAATGACGGGGAGGGTGTTAAAGTCAAATGTTTAATTAACCCAGCAATGGGCTGCGTTGTCACTTACACACAGCTGATTGAGATATCTCATGGAGAATACTGAATAGGAATGATAATGTGGCACTGGGACGGAAGATTGCTTTTTCAATCCATTTGCTGGGTCACTGCTTTGAATGTCTTATTGGATGAAAGGCATTCAGCCTAGAGAAAAAATTCAGCATTTAAGTACATTTTGTTCTCATCTCTCCCTCTACCCCCCTCCTTGCCCAGAAGTTAACTAAAACAGATATGTTCTAGGTTTAATAAGCCATTCATGTACTAGTAGATCAGGATAGTCAGTAGCCTTAAGCTACGTAATTTCCTGTGGAAACAGAAAAATCCTACTAGCCTCGAAGGTGTTCTAAATGTGAGCTCTTTTGTCCCTCACATCCCTTCTCCCTTGCCATTATTGTGGGATTGTCTTTGGTTACTTGTCTCTCGCCTCTTTCTGTAGTGCTTGCTAGATGTGCAGCTACCTCTAGGGCCACAGGTAGACTTTTTCTCCTAAAGAAGCAAATTCTCCAGTATATTTTTGCTATTTCATGCACCTGGCTTCTATTTGGTTATATTTCTGTTAAAGTATTTTAGTGAGACTTTCGAACTGTTCAGAGAGATGAGAATTTGAAGCATATAGATTCTTGCTCCTTTTGCTCCTGCTGTTATATAAACAGTTGGTGCTGTGTATATTTCATTTTGTTGAGAACAGTTTGCTTTCTGTATGGACTAAAAACTAGGCCAGGAAAGATTCTAATAGCCCACACCAACAAAAATGCAGTCTAGGCAATTGGAGTTTTAATGACGTGCTGCCCACAACAATCCCTGACTAGCTTTATAATCAAATGTAAAATTCTTTGAAGGCATATGAGCAGAACTTTAAAAAAATTTATCATGACTTTCCTTTTCTGTAGCTCTTATGTTTCTTCCCTTTATCCCCCAAAGATCTAAACCAGGAATTTACTAATTTTTTTCTTTGCTTTAGTCATTTGTATTCTAGAGAGCACAATAGGGAGAAGGATACGAGATTGATTTTTTTATGTGTGTCCTCTTGAAAGCAGAGTCTGGGGCATGACCAAGGGGGGTGGAGAGGTTTGCAGGGGGTTTACAAAGCAATAGACGCATGCAGCTAGTTTTCTGGCACAGGTTGGACTTTTGCGGGTCAAAGCAGACCAGATGAGTAGCTTATCTTGGGGGACGCAAGTAATAGACCAAATATAGAGCAGCTATTTCAGGAATCATGTAGGTCATTTAATTATCCATTATGATTGAGTGGCTAATGCTCTTTTGGCAATTACATGACCTCTGTTATTCTTGAAACCTTTCCAGGCCCTCATGGGTTGAATGACCCACCAGTCAGTGCTCTCAGACTTCATTCCACTCAGCAGGAAAGGAGATGTTGGGAACAACTGGCATTTAGAAATGGCCGTGCTTTCTTTACTGACCACTACCCAGAATGTCCTTTGTATAGCAGTCAGTGATAACCAACTGGTTTTGAAGTCAAGTATTCCTTCATTGTCAGCAGGAGCAAAAGATATACATTGATTTCTGGAGTAGGGGATTTTGGCAGGACATACTGTAATGCCAAAGTTGGCTATTATGGTATTCACAGGTTCTGTACTACTAAAATAACTACTGTGGTATTAAAATTGTTTGATATCTGTTAGTGAAGCAGTTTTTTCATTCTATAACACAACAAAATGCTATTCATGATAGCTAATAACAGATGTTAAAAGATCATTGATTAAAATTCACCGAATTTGAATTTCAGTGCTAAAATGATTATTAAATCAAAAGTCCACTTTAAAATTGAGGTGATCAAAGACAGAATACTTTGGGAACATTTGGATTAATGTTTCTCACTTATTTTTTATTTAAACAAGTATTATTAATATTTCCAAAGAAAATTCTTTTTTTTTTTTTTGAGACAGAGTCTCGCTTTGTTGTCCAGGCTAGAGTGAGTGCCGTGGCATCAGCCTAGCTCACAGCAACCTCAAACTCCTGGGCTCAAGCAATCCTGCTGCCTCAGCCTCCCGAGTAGCTGGGACTACAGGCATACCCCACCATGCCCGGCTAATTTTTTCTGTATATATTAGTTGGCCAATTAATTTCTTCCTATTTATAGTAGAAACAGGGTCTCGCTCTTGCTCAGGCTGGTTTCCAACACCTGACCTCAAGCAATCCGCCTGCCTCAGCCTCCCAGAGTGCTAGGATTACAGGCATGAGCCACCGTACCCGGCCAAGAAAATTCTTTATTCCTGCTAAATGATACTAATTATCTAAGTGGTTTATGGGGTAATTCTGAGAAAATAATATAGATTTTTTTTGTTGTTATTTAGATTGAGGATAGTTATGGTATGGAAAGTAATGACAGCATAATCAAATTAATTGTAGGATTTGTCAAACGTGACAAAATTCTATATAGTTAGCAAAATGGAAGATTAGAGGTATACAGCCATTTTCTAGCATTTCAATAATTTAAGACCTCAAGTTTAAGATAAATAATTTTGTTAGAGTAACACACAAACATATCCTTTAAGTAGAAACCATTTGCATTGGTACAGAAAAAAGCAATTTTTTCTTTTGTAGAAAAAGAAAAATCTTTTAAAAATCTGTTACTTACACATCAAAGAGCATTATTTTAAACCACAGCTAAAACCCCCATCAAGGTTGGTTATCCCTGGGGCAGTAAAATTAGCCATCTTCCTAAATAAATTTATTAAACTACTCCTGGTCAAACTCCAAGTTAATCAGTTTTGGTTTTATTTTCATTTTGTTGTTTGCTGATATTAACAAATGAAAAATTGAAGACACAATTGGTATTTGTAACCTTTGACCTTTCAGAAATAGAAGGCTTCTCACTTAAATTTTAAATCCTTTCAGCCAATACTACCTTGGTGTCTGGCTACTAAGAGACCTAGAATGCAGTCAGTATGAGTTATATTAACTGTTTTCTGTTGAAAAACATTTTCCCTCATCCTAGCTTTTTGATTTTTGTAGTAGAGATGAGCAGAAAATGAGAAAGCAGGATTTACAGTAAAAGCAAAAGTTATAGATTAAACTCAAGTATTCCAAATAAGGAATATAGTTAGTATTTAGTTTACTTAGCATTTTAAGAGGAAAGGAAGGGATATAAAGTATGGTGTTTGAGTTTTTTGGGTTTGTTTGTTTTGCCATGTTTTACAGCCTTGGGAAGCAAAAATGTATAGAAATCAGTGAGAGGAATGGTATTTGCAAATTTAAAGACCTGTAAAGACATTAAGACTCTGTAAAATTATTGGGGAGGGCCATAGGATTATAATAAATCTATAGAATAATAATTTCTCCATAAGGAAAAAAAGAATGATTAAATAAGGGCCATTTCCTGGTAGAAATATGCACTTAAACTTCTTAATCCAGTCCAATCTGGTTTTCAGAAATGTACTTATTTACTTGGGATGGTTTTATTTACAGTTTATCAAGTTTAAAGGAACATTAAATTTCTTTCAAGATGTTGTTGAATTGTAATAGAATGGTAACACCAAGTAAAGAAAAGATCCAAAGTGATGGAAGTGGGAAAAAAATCAGAAACAAGGATGACAGAAATAATTTGTCAGAAAAAGATTTTGATGTACATTCTAAGGGTTCTATAGTTAATCCTATTTTGAGAAATCAAAAAACCTATATAATGCAGAGGTCTTTGAGTTACAAAAATAAGCAGATGTCCTCATTGTAGAAGCAAATGTTGTTTGCCTTTTAATTTACACAA
Source organism: Microcebus murinus (assembly GCF_040939455.1). NCBI lineage: Eukaryota > Metazoa > Chordata > Mammalia > Primates > Cheirogaleidae > Microcebus > Microcebus murinus. Next base: position 25,030,879 of record NC_134117.1, on the reverse strand, counting down.
AACTATATGCAGAGGAGCTCTGAATTAAATGTGTAAATATGGCAGCAAAGAAAATAGTGATGTATAAGGATCTGTCCTAAACACATGATCATGAGGGTAATATCTTGAAGAAGAAAAAGGTTTTTAAGATTCATAATAGATTTAAAGGTAAGAGGTAAATTAAACTAGTTATATTTTTATTCATGTAATAGGTATGATTAGCTTTTTATTTTATATGTCTTTCTATCCCAAATCCCCCTGGTGAATTGTTATTTATTTTACCTTGCTTATTTAGCTACTTTGTACATTGTTGTATTTTAAACAGTGTAAACATCTGTATGAAATCCATTTTTTTCTAAAAGAATGGTTGTCTTCTTTATTCTGTTAAGAAAACAAACAACCTACAGTAGTTTATAGATGCCTGCTTTGCAAGCCTATTTGTTGTTTGTTTTTTTTTTTTTGTAAGCCAGCCCCACAGTTGAAAGAGGTTTTTTAATATTAAGCCACATCATTGTAAATAGATGTTGTTTTGTGATTGCATTGGTATGTAAAGCAGAGTGAAATGTAAAAACACCTACTTGAAAGGATAAGGTGTGAAGTTCCTTTTGTTTTGTTTGTTTTGAATTCAAGACTTTAGAGCCCAAAAACCTTTAGTTAAATGGACTATTACTTCTGATGTGGAGCATATTAACACAATTACAAACTCTTTTATATACTCACAGTCATTGCTAAGTTGATGTTCAAACCTTTGATTAAGAAGTCACAAAGCTGAATGTGTTCAGACAGCTGTGTAATATCTCTCCTATTCACAAAACAGAGAAATAACTATTCTAGCTTTTTTTGTCCTCATATTTATTACTACAAATTTGTCTTTCTCCTATAGTAGACTTTTAATGGTGAAATATTAAAATGTTGTATTGTGATATTTTCTGTGACTTAAAAGTTAGCAAAAAAGCAACACTACTCATTCACGTCCTTGCCTTGTCACTCCCTGATGCAGTTCATCTCTTCTATCCTTATCAGAGTATCTCAGTGCTTAGTTGAGCTTGTTTATCTTAAAAGAGCAGGAGGCAGGCTTTTAGAATGTAAGCTACATGTTCCAGTATAACAGGCACCAATGCTGTTTGACTTGAAAAACATTTGATCTCTTACATTAACAGCCCATGTCACTATAATAGGGACTACAGCCGGGCTGTTGTTCCGTTTTCTATTATTTTAGCTTTGAAATAACCGTTAGTGCTGCTCCAAAATCTCCGTGTATAAAATTGTATGTTGGCTGTCCCCACAGGACTCGTAAGTAAACAAGGTGATATGTGTGGCCAGAGGGAGGATATTTTGTTGGCTTTGTTTTAAATAATAACTGTCCCTATCTAAAGATGGTTGCTTTTTCTAAAAATCTCTGATAGTTTGCTGCATGACTTTGTATCAATTAGCAGACCTAGCAGTATTTTAAAGCAGATTTTTGTTTGTTACTAATGTATGTGTTCAGTAACTATTAATTATGAACTTTCATTTTTTTCTCTGATAAAACATTTAGTTCTTATGAAGCTTAACTTCAAAGATCCTGCACAGTTTTTGTAAGTATAGCAGTATGCACAGCAGTTGTTAAAAATGGGCAAGCAAGAAGAGATCTGTTTGCTAGAATTAAAATATTTCTTTATTTTAAAATACTCAGTTGGTACTTTCTGTGCTTGGCATAGTTTGACAGTTGTGGAATCAGGTAGCAGTATTAAAAGAACAGAAATAAAAATTTTTAAAATAAGATTGATTTTTTTTTTCCTCTTTGAGAATACCTGCTTTTTAAATAGTGGTAGGATGACAACAGATAATTTCAATCCTTCCTTTCTTCCTTATTTTCATGACTCCAACTTGTTTTCCCATTCTTATTGTTTCTGGTGTGATATAACACTACCAGGCCATCTAGTTACTTTCTTTGAATTTAACCTAAATTATATACATCAGCCAGCACAAGCATAATTGGTTGAAAGGCAGCCATCTATCTGGGGAGTTCTTCTAAATACTGAATGTGTCATGTACTTTGACATGACATATCTGTAATATCTCTGAATACAGAAAGCACTGTCTGTGTTAGGTGTAGGTGTTAAAGCAGTAGTGTATTTTAAGAATGTGTGCTGTGCAAATTCTGGCTTGTGAGGTAATGACAAGTGTTTGCCTGCATAGACAATATATTTTTCCCCCTGAGGTCCCCACATACCTAGTTTCCCTCAAGCTCATCATCTCTGTCAGGTTAATCAATAGGCACCGTATGGCAGAGGGTCAGTAATCAGTGTCATCGTGCCTTTAAATCGTGTTGAAAATTTGCTTAAAGCCTGGGCCAATTAACATCGAGATGATGAATGGATGGGAAGATGGGAAGAGCCTGCCGCTCAGGGGCTTTGTGAGGAGGAGATGCTCAGCTGTTGAGCAGCAGACACCAGCGAATAAAATCAGCCATTCATGTGAGCTCAGTCCACCCACTCTTAATGATAATGTCAATCTAGCAAAATATATACACATTGGAGTTGTCACGAGTTCATAAATCAAAGGAGTTTGTCAAAGGCATTCAGATTAACGAGGCAGCAGCAATAACAAGTCAAATTTGCATAGAGAATTGCTCGAATCTCAGTAAATTATGATCCTGTTTTTCATTTGATTATTTGCTAATGTCTCAAGAGGGAGAATGATTATATTAGCATGCAAAATCTACTCCAGAAGTAGATATCTGAGGTATAGAAGACCAGCACACTATGACAATTAATCAGTTTCTGCATACTAGCATAAATGCACAAGGCCCAGAAATGAACTTCTTTTTTATTATTATTTCTCCTTGCTACTGATCCAAATGGTTCAGCTTGACAGAGACTTTATATTGCTTTAACAGTGTTCTGAATTGTGCCTGCAGGCAAGACATAGTTATGCAGCTATAACCAACCTATCCATCTGCCAACCAGATTGGAATTCTCCTATCCAAGGCTTCCATTAACCCCCACTGACAGCTCCAAACAGGATTAAGAATTTGGAAGCATAAAAAATAGTTGTTCTTTGCAAATATACACAATCCCTGTACATTTTGAGAAAGTCTGCATCTGTAGTGTTTTATGATTAAGGTTGGACAATGCAGGGGTGGGGGAAGCTCCTTGGCAGATTTTTGACTGTCACAGAGAGCAAGGCAGTACTAATGGAGTCCTGTTTGGTTGTCCCAGAGAGTGCTGTTCATTCTATCTAGTTCTGAGCACTGTGCTTGGATAGGTGTATTACTAGAAAAAAGTACTTCTTGAAAGCTGTAACTGGTGTATCTGTTGAAATCTAACAGTATAGGGATGCTTTGATGTGGTTGTGGTTTAATAGAGTATGTCAAATGATAAACGTGCTGGAGAAGCAATATGCATGAAAACAAGCCAAAGAATATTATCTTATGAGGACATTTAAGGTCCTCCCTAAAACTGGTCCTTGAATTGTATTCTTCAATCAGCTTCTGAGCTTAAATGACCTAAGTTTTTCCCATTGTACCCTAGGAAGATAAATTAAACACACACATATAAACAATGGTGGTTTTTTTTCATGTTGTCTTTCATTGAAGAGTTTGAATGATTTTATCCATGTAGCTAAATTATATTCTAACCTTGTAGAAGAATTATTATTCCTATTTTTGTAAATTGCAAATCATGTATATTTGGGGGATATAATTAGCTCCAACTCATCTAATAAGATAATGGGGGGAAGTATTGATCCAATTACTAACTTACAAGTGAAGCTCACTCTATTATGTTTGCAACTAATTATTAAAAATTGGTCTCAAGGTTTTTTTTATGTGGATTGTCATTCTACATGATGATGAGCAGGTGATTACATTTTTAAATGTGTTCAAAATCAGAGTTACAATTCACCACAATTTACCTGCTTTGCTAAAATAATATAATTGTTCGGGTTACAGAGTCCTTTGAATTCTCCCAATAATGAATATGGCATAGGTGTAAAATATTAACTTGTAGTTTTGGATCTGGTTATTTTATTAATACTTAGAACAGGTGTCTCTTCAAACAGGTTCAAGTTCTGTTGCACCATCCAACCCTGAGCAAGATGCTTACTCAAAGATTATTATGAGTCATTATGAGTGGCTTGACTTTTTTATCACTGTATAAACAGGTTTAGTTTTTCATTTGATTATATAATCAACTCTTAATTATTCATGTTATCAGGAGTTATATGTTCAAATGGATAACTGGAAATAGTAAATAAGCCACTTACTAGGTCCTGGAAAATATTGCCCCAGCTATGATCCTGCTGTGTGCTACCATCAAAAACCTCTTTACTTACTGAATTGGACACACACATACACAAACAAAAACAAAAAAACTCTGAAAAGTTAGGAATGTTTAGTTAAATGTTGGCACACTTTTTCTATACAGGGCTAGATAATAAACATTTGAAGCTTTGTGGGCCCGGTCAGGGCCTCTGTCGTGACTTCCCACCTCTGCCCTTATAGTGTAAAAGTAGCCATGGACAAAAGGTAAATGGATAAATGTGGCTATGGGCCAATAAAACTTTATTTGTAAAAATATGCAGCAGGCCAGAGCTTGCTAATTCTGCTGCTTTAAATGATCACGTGAGTGTTATAAGTAGTGGGACAGTAGGACTGTAGTTAGACTGTCCCTGAAGTTTCTCTGCTATGAAAACCATTTTTTGAACTAGCTGGACAGTATGGGTGGTTCAGTTCTTTATTGAGCACTTATTATCTGTATATTATGTAATATGTTGGTGGGTAGAGGGAGCTACAAAGACTTCCCAATAAGCTTTCAATCTTATTGGTTAATTGGGAGTAATGATGCAAAAATTTATCTAATTAAGTGCCAGCTTCTATGAATCAAGTTAAAAATGTTAAGGAATTTCCAGTAGAGTACGATGGAGTAGTTGTATGGTGTCTTAGTGAAGATGACAGTAGAACTTCATTTTAAGAATGTGTGGGACTTGAATAGATTAAATAATCTTATGTTTATATAATAATTGTTGTGTGAACTAGATAGAATTAAGGATCTTTCCAGCCTGAAAATTTTAAGATCATATCAGATGTTTGTGAGCCTATGAAGAGACTTACTTAACTAGGACAGAAAATATATGTTGAGAGAAATAACTTGGTGTAATGTAGCTGAAAATTCTAGACAGTCCTGAAAACCAGGCCTAGTACTTCATATTTGATTTCATAGAAACAAAGTGCCACTAAAAGTATTTTAGGAAAAGACCTTCGTGACAGTAGTGGTGTTTTAAGAAAGATTAATCTGGCAATAGTGTTCAATCCAGCAAACATTTTAAAAGTCACATTATGTTCTCTAGCTTTGTGCTAAGCCACTGGAATATGAAGATGAAAAAGAAACTGGCCCTGCCCTGAAGGAACTCACAGTGTGTGTGGGGGGGAGGTGGAGGGCGGGATGAGAAACATGTTCATATAGAGATATAAGAGATAAATATAAAGAATAAGTGCCAAATTGGAAATGAAGTGTTAATTCAGAGTAATTCCAACGGGGAGTTGAGTGTGAGGGTATAAACATAGGCTTCTCAGAGATGGTATTGTTTTTGTTGACTCTTGAATGAGGACTTTTAGTAGATGAAGAGAATGTGAAAGAAGGTTATTATACATTGAGGGAACAGCATTAGCAAAACCACAGGGATGAAAGTGCTTTTTTGTGTGTGAATGATAAATAATGTCATGTAAATGGTACAGAGACTTTCTTTGATGGAAAGTTAATTTGGCTATCTTACGTATGCTATGCTAAGATGTTTGGGCTTATCCTGTTATTGCCAGAGAGCTATAAAGGGTATTTTTTTTTTTCTTTGACAGGTTCTTGCTCTGTTGCCTAGGCTAGAGTACAGTGGCCTCATCATAGTAATCATAGTTCAGTAGAACCTCAGACTCCTGGGCTCAACCGATCTTCCTGCCTCAGCCTCCTGAGTAGCTGGGACACAGGTGTGTGCCACCATGCCCAGATAATTTTTTTTTACAACTATGATTCTGACAGTGGACTGTATCAGATAAGGATTTAAGCAAGGATGTTAGAAGGCTATCTCAATAGTAATAGTGCTGGTTAGAGGTTTGGGGTCTGGACTAGAGTAGAGGCAGTAGAAATGCAAAAGTAGGGTCAGATGTATTAAAATCAATGATTCAAATGAAAGTTTTATAGACTGGCTAGATGTGTTCAAAGAAAAAAAAACTGACACTGAGGATTTAAGTCTCAGAAAAAGTTGAGAGGAAAGAGCTGATCCAGAAATGGGTGAAGTGGTAAAAGAACGTTCTGCACTGAGATGTGTTGGTTTTGAAACAGTTTATTTGAGTTTATCATCTGAATGCTTTTTTTGGTGTGATTACTTTTTCTTTTTTATTCACCCAGGTTACTTCTAGAAACATTTTATCCAAAATGCAACCCTGAGACCCAATGCTCGAGCTTTAGCAGTATTTTATATATTGACTTTTCTCTACCCAAACCTCTTATTAGTGTGGTGGCAGGTGTTATAACAGAAATGCTTGCAGTTTGAAGTTACATTCAACTTTGTTAGGGATACTTTTATTTTTCCCCTTTTAATTATAAGCTAGTAAGTGCTGGGCTAAGAAATAAATATTTGTGTTAATATAAAAGGTGACAAGTTGTGTAGAATCTTTTTCAGCAATAATTTAATATACAGCAGCCCTCCCCCAATAATTAATGGGGGTTACATTCCAAGACCCCCAATGGATGCCTGAAACTTTGGATGGTTTTTTCAGGCCAAACCCTGTATATACTGTGTGTTTTCCTATACTCACATTCCTATCATAAAGTTTAATTTATAAATTAGGCACAATAAGAGTAACAATAATAATAAAATAGAACAATTATAACAATATACTATAATAAGAGTTATGTGAATGTGGTCTCTGTCTCTCAGAATATCCTATTGTACTGCATTTGCCCTTCTTGTGATGATGTGAAATAATAAAAGCCTATGTGATGAGATGAAATGAAGTAAATGACATAGGCATTGTGATGTAGCATTAGGCTACTATTGACCTTCTGACAATACATCAGAAGGGGGATCATCTGCTTCTGGTAATCCTGGATCACAGAGCCCTGACAATGTGGGTGGTTGGATGTCAGGAGCAGACGATGTCGATGACAGGTAGCATGTACGGTGTGGATATGCTAAACAAAGGAATGATTCACATCCTGGGTAGGACAGAGCAGGATGGCATGAGGTTTCATCACACTACTCAGAACGGCATGCAATTTAAAACTTATGAATTGTTTATTTCTGGAATTTTCCATTTAATATTTTAGCATTGAAATTGGCCATAGTAACTGCAACTACGGAAAGCAAAACCATGGATAAGGGTGCACTACTGTAATGCTGCCATTTGTAGAATATTATTACTACAAACACTACACATTCAGCAGGTTATTTACTTTAGTAAAATGATTCATCTGAGTGTCAGCAATGAGTTGTTCTGAGTAGTTAGGTTTACAGGTTGGCTTAGGACTAAGTGGTAGAATATAACTAATAATAGATGGAATTTTTTTCTCTAAAAATTTTTCCACTTATCTGACGTTTTCCCCATTTCTTAACATACTTTATTTTAGATTTGATTTATTGTTTAATTTTTATTTTGACATAATTTCAGATTTATAGATAAATTGAAAGAATAGTTACACCACTTCACACAGATTTACCAAATGTTAAAGTTACCACCTTTGCATTAACTCTATATGTATATTTATATATACTCATGTACATCCATTTACATATTATTGTTCTGAACCTTTTGAAAGTTAGAGATACAATGTCCCTTTACCCCTAAATGTTTTAGTGTATGTTTCTTAAAAGAAAGGACATTGGGGTGGAGGAAGGCACAATACAAATTATCAAAATCAGGAAATTGAATGGATAGACAAACTGTGGCATGCAGTGCAATACTATTTAGCAATAAAAATGAAGGAAATACTAATAATATGTGCAACAATATGAATGAATTGTGAATATATTAAGTGAGAAAAGCCAGATTCAAAAGGTTACATACTATATAATTCCATTTATGTGACATTCTGAAAAAATGAGCCAAAAAGTCAGTAATTTTCAGTAGGGAGAGGATTGACTATAAAGGAGCATTACAAGGGAATTTTGGGAGTGTTGGAATTATTTCATATCTTGATTCTGGTGGTAGTTACACAACTATAATTTTATCAAAACTTACAAAACTACATACCAAAAAGTGAATTTTTCTGTATGTAGATGTTTAAAGTAGGAACACAACCAGGAAATTAATATAGTGTTATTAGCTTATCTGTGGTCCTTATTCAGATTTTTCCAATTGTTCTAATCATCCATAATGGGAAAAGAAAACCTCACATCACAAGTTACATTTAGTTGTCATGTCTCTTTAGTTTGCTTTAATCTGAAACAATTCCTTAGTCTTTCTTTATATTTCATGGGCTTGACATTTTTTGTTAAGTACAGACTAGCAGTTTTATAGGATGATCCTCATTTGGGGTTAATCTGATATTTTCTTTTTTTTTTTTTTTTTTTTTTTTTTTTTTTGAGACAGAGTCTCGCTTTGTTGCCTAGGCTAGAGTGAGTGCCGTGGCGTCAGCCTAGCTCACAGCAACCTCAAACTCCTGGGCTCAAGTGATCCTTCTGTCTCAGCCTCCCAAGTAGCTGGGACTACAGGCATGAGCCACCATGCCCGGCTAATTTTTTCTATATATATTAGTTGGCCAATTAGTTTCTTTCTATTTTATAGTAGAGACGGGGTCTCGCTCTTGCTCAGGCTGGTTTCGAACTCCCGACCTCGAGCAGTCCGCCCGCCTCGGCCTCCCAGAGAGCTAGGATTACAGGCGTGAGCCACCGCGCCCGGCCTGATATTTTCTTATGAGTAGATTTAGGTTTTGTGTTTTTGGCAAGGATACCTCAGAAGTAATGATGTATTCTTAGTACATATATCAGGAGTCACATAATCTTAAAGTGGTATCTGCCAGGTTTCTACACTATGAGATTATGGTTTTTCCCTTTGTAATTATTGACCATATTGTGGAAAAATATATTGAGACCATGTAACTATCCTGCTATTTGTCAAACTTTCATTTGCTAATTTTAGCATCCTTTAATGATTCCTGTATCAATAGTTACCCATAAATGGAGTTTATTGGACATAATTTAGCATGATGACTTAGGGCAATTATGCACATTGCTTCTTGGGATTCCTCACAGATAATGATGTAAGAATTAACTGTGCTGCTGAACTCTTCTGGATGCTGGAGGGGCTTTGAGGACCATTGAGGTGACCACCTAGGTACACATGGCTATTTTCATTACCCTCTACCCTCAAAACTGTAGAGCTATTCATCTTTTTATTCACTGGCCTTTTGTTTCTTCTCTTCACTATTAGGAGGATACCGACTCTTTGCTCCTGATATCATGATTGTTTAGTGTTGCTGCCTCTATTTTCTGTAACAACAGAGTTGGATTTTTTGTTTCAATTTCTCATATGGATGGTCCAGAGCAAAAGTGTTGGGTTAATCTATCTAAAATGAACTAGCCACAACAATGTGAGTTTTTCCCCTTTTCCTGTTTAAGAGTTATTCTAAACTCTTAACAATACCATCTATATATCCTTTGCCCTGATGGGGTGGAAAGGAGAAAGGAACTCCTAAGGAGTTTTATGTTCTGCTAGTAATTACCTGTTAGCTCCCTTTGCCTTTCATTATTCAGACATTTTTATAATACCCACCCAATAGATACTCATCAAAATCAGGTAAAATAAAGGATCAGGAGGAAGAAAATTTTGGATATGGGCTAAGTAGTCCCTATTCGTCTTGTTAGGTCAAAATGACTATCTTTCACTTTATAATTCATTATGGAGTTTACCAGCAATTGTATTTCAGCCCAAGTACCTATAGAAAAAAAATGCAATTTATAATGTCTTCAGTACAATAAACTTCCAGCAAAATGTTATTAGGAGTCCATGTTAAATAATGTCATTTCAATAAAACATAATTAATTTTTTTTTAATTTTTTTTTTTTAATTTTTTTTTTTTGAGACAGAGTCTCACTGTGTTGCCCAGGCTAGAGTGAGTGCCATGGCGTCAGCCTAGCTCACAGCAACCTCAAACTCCTGGGCTCAAGCGATCCTGCTGCCTTAGCCTCCCAGGTAGTTGGGACTACAGGCATGTGCCACCATGCCCGGCTAATTTTTTTTATATGTATTAGTTAGCCAGTTAATTTCTTTCTATTTATAGTAGAGATGGGGTCTCGCTCTAGCTCAGGCTGGTTTCGAACTCCTGACCTCAAGCAGAGCAATCCGCCCGCCTCGGCCTCCCAGAGTGCTAGGATTACAGGCATGAGCCACCACGCCCAGCCAACATAATTAATTTTTAAATAGGACCTTACATTGCATTACACAGGTTTAGATAATCTGATAATAGTATTTTATCTGAAGAAAAGTAGAACTTCATGACCTGGGGAATAGCAAATTATAAATTTATAATTAAATATAGTTTTTATTATATAATACATTTAATTTTGGCATTTAAAACATCTATGCTTTAAAAAAAACCACAAAGTTAAATATACACCTTGATTTTAAGTGTTTAATTTTGACTTTTCCCTTTCTTTATTTGATTCTCTCTCTTTTTTTTTAAGACAGGGTCTTGCTCTGCTGGCCATACTGGGGTGCAGTGGTATGATCATAGCTCACTGCAGCCTCATACTCATGGGTTCCCTCAATCTTCCTGGCTCAGCCTCCCACGAAGCTAGGACTACAGTCATGCACTAGAACACCCAGTTAAATTTTTTAATTTTTTTAAGAAATGGAGTCTCCCAATGTTGCCCAGGCTGTTCTCAAACTTCTGGCCTCAAGCAATCCTCCTGCCTCAGCTTCCCAAAGTGTTAGGATTACAGACATAAGCTACCATGCCCAGCCTCAGTTCTCTTACAGTAGCATTTATTGCCAGTTTCCTCATTTGTCATGCTTTATAGTCACTAATTCAACTTATCCTTCCCCCATTTTTTGGTAGACATTCGAACTCCAAAGTTCTTGAATCTCTGTCCCTTTGTTTATAACGTAGAATGTTTTTTCTTTTTTTTTAATTTTAGGGACCTTTACCATAAAGTGATCATTACAAATGTAAAATATCAAGTTAAACGTCATAAGAGATTTCTGCCCAAAAGGAACACTTTGGGGCACTGGCCTGTCAAGCTAACTAAAGGTGGACACACAAAGCACACAGATGTTAGCCACAGAGGTGAAAGGGCCTTAGTATACAGTACATTTTTTTATCCTTTGCCATATTTTAAAATGTACTATCTAATACAAACCAAAAAAGTGAAACTTATATGTAGGTTTAAAACACAGTAGTAATTGTATCATAATAATTTCATACTTGTATGAAAATTATCAGATAAACTCATATGTTGGAAATAATTTCTGGACCTAAAAATAAAAGTAACCTCCCCAGTTAGAATGTGATAACTAATGTAATGAATGTATTGACTGCAAGTTTTAAAATATTAATGTTGTAGACTGGGCACAATGGCTCAGTTTGTAATCCTAGTGTTTTGGGAGGCTGAGGCAGGAGTATCGGTTGATGTCAGAAATTTGAGGCTGGCTGGGCAACATAGTAAGACTCCATCTCTGCAAAAAAATTAAAAACTTATAGTCAGATGTGGCACATACCTGTAAGTCCTAGCTACTGGAGAGGCTGAGGTGGGAGGATCCCACTAGCCCAGGAGTTCGAAGTTACAGTGAGACCTCTTATCCCATAAATAAATAAATACATACATACATATATACATATTAATGTTACAAATGTAGTTGTAGGAAATAGAATCCAAATAATATGTAATTTGGATTTTCCTTATTTTGCCTTGCAGACAGTGATTTACATCTGTTGACTGGCAGATTTTTTAGCAGTTCTAAATTCATTTTCAATTGGATTATTGTTCCTGCACCCCCAAATATATTAAAAACCCCACTGATATTTTAGGGTCTTCTAACTGCTATTTGAGGTGATACTGACAAGGAATGGACTCAAATCCTGAACCACTGATTAAATCTTGTTGTTTGTGCTAAATACTGAGCTACTTTTATTGAAGAAAAGAAAATCAAATCTGAGAAGAGGAGAAAGAACTATTTTTTAGGACCCAGACTTGGAGATCTGTGCCAACCATTTACTATAGCTGAAAACTAATTATTTGAAAGATAAAGTAATAATCATGGTTTAAGTTGTCATCAACTAAGTATGGACTGGAATTTTCTTGTGTCCATTGTCAACCTGTATCAAAGAGTGAGAAACTAGACTTGTAGTGAATGTGATCTCCTGAGCAGCACTTATAACATATATGAAATACTTTCCACCTAGATCCTTACATAACTTATTTATATACATGGGCATATGTTTTCCTTTACATATGTTTATGTCTGTATGTATATAAATCTTCAAATGAATAAATGCATAAATATATGTGGCGTTCTAGCTTACAGAATTAGAAATATAATTCAGTTTACTCCCACAGAATAAGATTGAAGATAATGAGAACTGAATTAAAGCTTACTTTCTTTCACAGAATTCCTCAGAGAGAGAAGACTGTAATAATGGCGAACCCCCTAGGAAGATAATACCAGAGAAGAATTCACTTAGACAGGTATGAAATTCAGTCTTACTTAAAAAGCTACCAACAACAAAACAAAAGACAGGAAACCCTTGTTTTGCCATTCTTTAATCACTGGAGCTTCAATTAAGACTACTTTAAAGTTAGTTTGGCCATATCCATCAGTTTAAATCAAGTGGCATTGTTTTCCCAATTATTTCAAAAACATCTAGATGTATAAGTATAGGACAGCCAGTCGGTTACATATAGTGAATACAAAATAAAAGAGTTCTTATTCAAGAAAAATAAATTTAGGCTGGTCCAAGTGCAGTGGTGTTTACAACTAATTAATCACAACCAGTTATGGATTGCTTTGTTCCTTCTCCGCTCCCACTGCTTCACTTGACTAGCCTAAAAAAAAAAATAGTAATAGTAATAATTTTAAATGCTTCTTAAGTACACATGGTAGAATAGTTTATTTTAAACCTTATTTTCCTGTTAAGATTCTTCATACATTTTTAAAAAATATTAACGATCAAACATATCTGCCTAATAATAAAGTTAACTCCTTTTAGTCTGAACAATATTTTGTTTGCATTTTACAGAAATAAAGGCCATTATTGATGATACCTTAAAAATATTTTTTGTTCACTGCTGTGCCCCACACTCCACAGGGTAACACAGTTTACTTGTGAAAGTTCAATGTTGTGGTGCTCTTTTAAAAACTTAAAATGTCCAAAAATACTGTCTGAAAATCTGTTCTTCTCACTCGCCGTAGAAATTTCTAACATCTTCCTTACTCACTGGCAACAAAAACAAATTCTTACAATGTTGCCAGAGAAAAAGTATGCCACCTATTTATTTTTGGTATAAAATTGGATAAGATCAGCACCAATAGCAGTAAAAATAATTTACTTACCTTTATGGCATTGTTCTTAATATACTTGAATTTATGCCACTGTTCTAGGAATAGGAAGAGAGATCTAATATTTGTTGAACACCCACCATGAACATACTTATTTAATCCTCACAATAATCCTATAAAGTTGCTAGATACGATGTGATTTCCAAGTTATAGATGAAGAAAATGGAGGTGTAGAGAGGTTAGATGACCTGTCTGGCCAGTCAGTGATTTGAAACTTGGATTTCAGTGTTTCTACTTCTGCCTTGTGACTCCAGTTTGCATAGAGTGTTAATTTAGAGGGAAAGTGCTTAAAACTGTGACACGTTCATTTTTTATTTACTATATGATAAACGTTTTTTGGATGGGTACTTTTTCCTTTTTTATAAAAATAATTATTTAGCAAATAGAATTGAGTCATTCCAGGTAGCTTTGTTTAAAAGAAAGAGGAAGAAATGATCAGTAATTGATGTTTAGATAGTTACAGTTTTAACTGGAAATTCACACCTTATCTATAAATCAAAATCCATAAAACAATATTGAATAAGATAAATTTAGAAGTTGAAACACTCTGCCCACTATACTGAAACAACTGTCAGAAAACAATGACACGACAAAAAGTTTTGGCAACTTTATTTAAGCTAACAAACGAATTTTCACTCTGCAAAGTTATAAATTAATTTTAATAGGCTGATCCAGATGGTCCATTTGGAAAATGGATAGGCTGATCTGTTGAAAATTAAACTAAATTTATCTCTCTCATACTTCAAACTGAAGCAAGAGAGAGAATCGTGCCTATTAAGTCCAGCACATACAGATGGACCAGCAGGTCACACATGGGACTAATCTGATTCATTTAAAAAATAAATGCATACATTATTGAATCATTTTCCACTTGCAAGATCTGTTGTGTGCAGTATTTGAAAGAGATTTAATGTTTTTTTCATTGCTATTTTAGCAGGTTCTCTTTGCCCCCTCCACTTTAACAACCTTTTTTTCTTCCTAGTGCTCCAAAATGATTTTTCTAATATCTGTCATTCAGTGTTGAGATCCAAGCTCTGGAGATTAATTAGGTCACGAGGCTTTTCCCCCTCCCTTCTTTGTAAAGGGTTTATCTCCATTCTCTTTGTGAAGAGCATGAACTCAGTGTTCTTGGAAAGAGAAACGGCCTTTAGAAACAGGGAAGTAGGAGATCCTCTTGGGGCCCTCAGAGTCTTTTAGCTTCTGGGTGTTTTAACAGCCCCATGAATGCAGATTTGTAATTTATTGCAGTGCCATCTGGTTTTTTGCTCGAACCAGATTACTTTTGGCTTGTGTCTGTCTATTGTGGTGGTCACTCCCTAGGAGCTTGCCCTCTCAATCTTAGGGAAGAGTGATGAATAGCAGGGGTCAATAGAATCGGGTCACAGGGCAGCTGTCCAGGACTGCCCTGAACTTGATTACCCCACTGCTGATATTTTTAAAAGTAGGACATAATATATAAGCTGTTTAGATGCCCTCTTTTTTCTATTGCATATGACAATAATGAAGTGCCATTTGTGTTTTGTTTTTGGTTTTTGGTTTTTTTCCCCCCTAGTCAAGTTCTATAGACAAAAAGATGTCAAGGCCACCTTATACCTACGGTTGATATAAGCAGAATTTGCGTCATATGTGCCAGTCTCTCAACTTTAGATCCTTTTGCAGATATTTCTAATGGGATTTCAGGAACTCTTTTACTATTGATTATAAAATGCTCAGTTATGTTCTTTCAATTTAGTGTTGATTTAAAACTAACTTTACAGTTCATGTATATTATTATAAAGTAGAGTTTTGGCATTGTTGATGGGACATGACTACTACATGTTAATTTGGAGAGCAATTTAAATATTATAAGAGGAGCTAAAGAAAGGGTTATCACGGCCGGGTGCGGTGGCTCACGCCTGTAATCCTAGCACTCTGGGAGGCCGAGGTGGGTGGATTGCTCGAGCTCAGGAGTTCGAAACCAGCCTGAGCAAGAGCGAAACCCCGTCTCCACTATAAATAGAAAGAAATTAATTGGCCAACTAACACATATAGAAAAAATTAGCCGGGCATGGTGGCGCATGCCTGTAGTCCCAGCTACTCGGGAGGCTGAGGCAACAGGATCGCTTGAGCCCAGGAGTTTGAGGTTGCTGTGAGCTAGGCTGACGCCACAGCACTCACTCTAGCCTGAGCAATGAAGCGAGACTCTGTCTCAAAAAAAAAAAAAAAAAAAAAGGATTATCACTGCAATTCTTACAGACATTGAAATAATAGTAAGGGAATATTATAAACAACTTTATGCCAAAAATTTGACAACTTAGATGATATGGATAGACAAATTCTTTAAAAAATACAACTTACCAAACTAACACAAAGTGAAACAAAATTTAAATAGCTCTATGTCTATTGAAGAAATTTAATTAATTATCAGAAGGGCCAAATAGTTTCACTGGTGAATTCATCAAAAATTTAAGGAAGAAATGATACCAATTTTATACAAACCCTTCCAGAAAATAGAGAAGGAAAGAACCCTTCTTGACCTGTATTTATAAGACCACCACTGCAATAATTCCAAAACTTGAAGACATTGCCCATAAAAGAACTATTGAAGGAGAAAGTTGAGAGACACTACTCCCTGTGCCACCAAGTCATTTTGTATTCCTGCTTTTCCATTTCATCTCCAACATCTGAAGATAGGACAGTTGAAGGGGAAGGTAAAGCAATGTATCCTTGTAAAGAAAGTTTATTTTCTTAGTTTCAGCATAATCTTTTCATCTCTTGGCATAAGTAAAGTATGAAGTTCTATTTAAAGGATGTACAAAGTAGCTACAATTTTCTTTTTTACTTCTAAATTGTAAAGCCAAGGAAACCATAACCATTGTTTTCATAGCTTTTATTCACATCTACAATCAAGGGCAAAGGCATGGGAGGATACATGAAAGTACTTGTTACTTTTTGAAAGTGTAGCATTACAACATGCAACTCTTCTTTGCTTCACTTTGGTGCTAATAGGATCTGTCAGCACTGCCTTTCTCTGTAATTGAGTAAATTGTGACCGCTGTCTAATCCTTCTCCCATCCCCCATTCCCTTTGTGTATGTGTCCACTTACCATCCTGAGAACGTGGGCAGTGATAAATAAAGCATTGAGTAGGGCTCTCTCAACTCTTTGAAAGCAGCATGATGCCAGCCCTCTAGTTATATTTCTTTAAGTATTTACGTTTTTCTGTATTCTCTCTCTTGTGTAGCTGGAACCCTGGGGATGCAAAGCCATGAGAGAGGCCAAGAAGCTAACAAAGTAGCTGTCTCCCTTGTTAGGTTGTTCCTTTATTCTTTAAAAACAAGATAAAAACCATCTGGCTCAGGGCATTACATTTTCCTCCCCCATGCACCTCTATAGATGGAGACTTCACCTGCAGTGAGGGTTTACATTGATTAGGGAGGGAGCAGTAATTCAAGCTTCCATCCTCTTCAAGGATACTTTGCAGTCTTTAAAGGTGCTGACCCACTGAGTTAAACTGTCAAGGGAGGATAAAAAAGTATCTTCATCCCAGGAGGTAACAGCTGCCAGGTTTTCAACACCTTGCACGCTGCTGGAAAAATGTCACAATTGTCAGCTGAAAGAAAAATGACTCTGTTGTCATCTTCTGTTAATGACTGGGCCTTATAAAGGGAACTACATAAGCCTTTTAGAAGGAATGAGTAGCTGTTTTCCTTGCCTACAATGCCTCCCTCCCCTCAAAAATTCCTACATTGTTCTAAACATTGCCTTGGAGTAGATCTACAAAAAAGCAGCAGTGAAGGACTCAAACTTAAAACAGCCAGTATAAGCATAGAAGTCTGATGGGCATAGCTCCTTTATACAGTTGAATGAGTAGGAGGAGAAAGCACATCACTGACACAGAAAATGACATTATACTGTGTGTTAACAAAACAACAACAACAACAAAAAAGTCATTCTTAAGCCAGTGAACTGAGAGAAAACATACTGTATTTCCATTCTTTGGAGGACAATTTGTTTTCAAGCAGCATCCAGATGGGTAAATGCCAAGACATTTCTTTTTTCAAGAGAGCACTTCTTTTCTTCCTTTTAAAAAAAAAAAGCTCACAGAATTTACTTCCTTTAATAGCTCTGTAATGTTCGTATATGATGGCATTCTCTTCTTTCTGATTTGATTGATGAGGGGAGAACGTATAATGAAGTCCCTGATATCAGGCAGGCAGGATTTTTTTCCCTATTTGTTTTAGGTTAGTCATTTTAATTGTATTGAGTAATTAGAAGGTACACACAGCCAAGGGAGCTTTGTTCTGATAATTGCTCAAGAAAACCCATTCCCTATCTGCCATTGCTTTGTGTTGAGACACTTCTCCCTCTAGTGGCAATAGTAAGCACTTTGGCTTGGCAGTAGGCAAGGTGTAATTGCAATATGACAAACTGTGCTTAAGGGACTATCTTGTAAATACTTTCGTTGGGAGTTTGGCATTATTTCATTATATATGTGTGGGTTTTTTACCCTACGAAACTTCCTACCTTCCCCCTCCTCGCCCCCCAAAGTGCTTTGGGCTTTGCATGGAAAAAAATTGCCTGAGATGTTTATTAAAAAAAAAAAATCACAGTGCATTCTGGGTAATGTTTTGCAGCTTGACTTAATTTTAGTCATCTATTTTAATTACCTATTTATAAAAATGTTTTTGCATTTGTAGACATTATTTAATACTTTGGAAGAAGTACCTCATTTGAAATAAATAAATAAATTGTGCTTATTTTAAATAGTCCATGTAAAAGACCTTAAAGGTAATTAATGTAGGTCTCTTAAGTAAGACAAAAGTGATCTTTCCAAATCTGATGAAGTGATTTGTTTATATAACTTCTCACTTCTGTTGAATCCTTTAGAGTCTAATAGCATTAAAAAAACAAACAAACAAAAAAAAACACGGTTTGGCAATTTGTGCCTAGCTACAAAAACTCTTCTTCCAAAAGAAGCAATTTAATAACCAGCTTTCTTAAAATTACTTTGAGGAAGGAAGACTGTATAGGGGGTTGGTGCTTTGTTTTATTTTTATTTCAATGTAATCATTCTTTGATAAATTGTGTAATCACTGACTTAGTAGAAAAAATATTATTGAACTCCTGGGTTGCAATGACCATAAAAAGTATATTTTCATATAGAGAGTTGAGCTACTGTGAATAAATTATAAAGGAAACAGTTTTTATGCTGGTCAAAATTCATGTGGGCCCAATTCATTTTGTGTTCAGTGCTTAATCTGGATGTACCATTTAAAAAAAAGAAAGAGAGGAAAAGCCTATAGTGCCCAGCTGCATGAATCTTTAAAAAATCTGTCCAAAGAACGACACGGAATGAAATTGGATACAGCTTTGCAGCTATTGAACGAGGTTCAGTAGCATCTGTGTGGCATTTTTAAAGCCCAGTTCCAGCTTCCATAGAGTCGCTGTTTAGTTTGCTTTTTCTGGGCCATATTCTTGCTTGGGACATGATTTGATGTTACCATATATTGGAAGGTCCCTATCCCCCTCATCCCCACCCCCAATCACTAGCCATTTTCATTATACTATATCTTGTTCTGCTATAGGGCTGCTGAACAGATTTTGTAAACAGGTTTTTGCAAGGTTAAAAGAATGCAGCCTGGTAACAAGTTTGTGTCATTTTAAATATATACCTTCTAGTAAATAAGGGGAACCCTGGCAATCAATCCCTTTTAGTGTGTTATATGTTTCACCTGACAACTAAACCTTCTATTGATTAGCCATTACTTTGTTAGATAATCCTATGTCATTGAATCCATTGTAAAAAATTAAACTCTTTAAAATGTTTTACCCTAGCAGCAGTGTGAAAATTGAAAACTTGTTCAGAATTACAGCCTGCTTTCACAAAAAAGGTAGTTTTCAGCAAAGCATCTCACTGGTTTATGCTTATGTGCTTTATATGCAATATAAAAACGTATTAAAGTACTCCAACGCAAAACTCTCTGCCTCTGGTTCAACAATGAAGCTACCTTTTCAGATGCTGCATGGGGACAGAACCTATCTTGCTTGTGGCTATTATATTCACTAGTTTGATTTCAAGCTGGAAGGAATCTTATAATAGGAAAATATTGAATGTTTTAGCCTGTTTATTCCAGAGTGGTCAAACAGTTGTGACAAGTTTTAGTTTACCAATCTATGTTACTTCCTTGGGAGATAAGCAAGGTCATATATCCATTTTACAGATAGAATGTTTAGAAAATAAAAGCCTTTAGGTAGCCCTACTCTACTTTAGGTAGCCCTAACTTCCTTAGGCCTAGCACAGGTTTTTAAAATCTGTTTAATGTTCCTCTAAATACATTATATTTATTTGTGGAGGGGAAAGGTAAAAATTTTGAAGGAAAACAAATTAGTTTTCTTGCTTTTCATAACTTAATGTTTTTTAGAAAAATAGCATTGTATTTTTGTTAATTGATTAGATAAACCTCTATAATACTTTTTCCCCTAAAATGTTAACTGCATATGCTTTTTATTTTATATTGCACATTTTCATACAATGAATTATCCAGGTATTAATTGTATAAGTCAATGAATTTTTGATAAATCTATTCCCCCCACCTGTTTAACCACCACCCAAATCAAGCTGTAGAACATTTTCATTATCCAAGAAAGTTCTCTCGGTTGCTTTCCTACTCAATTTCCCTATCCCCAGTGAATCAAACATTGATCAGCTTACTGTTACTATAGATTAGTTTTGCTTTTTCTAGAATTTCATGTAATGGAATGATACATATTTGGGGTCTGACTTTCACTCAGCATAATGTTTATGAGATTTGCCTATGTTGCTATGTATATCACTACTTTATTCTCTTATATTGTTTTATTTCACTGAATAACTATACTCCAGTTTGTTTTCTGTTCTCTTTTTGGTGGCTATCTTATCTGTTACCATCTTTATAAATGAAATTACTATGAGTGTTCTTATATAAAGGGTTTGGTGAGCACTAGCTCATTAAATATTTAGGTATTTTCTTTTGTAAAGTATCTATCTGTTTTACATTTTTAGCCATTTATATAATGTCTTGAAATCAGGTAGTATGAGTCCTCCAGATTTGTTTTTATTTTGATTTTGTTTTAGCTATTCTAGATTCTTTGCATTTCTATATAGTTAATAAATTTAGAATCAACCTAGCAATTTCTATTAAAAAGTCTGTGAGGTTTTGCTCTGGATTTTATTGAAACTATATATCCATTTGAGTAGAATTAGCATCTTAACATTGAGTCATTAAACATGGTGTGTATATCTCCATTTTTTTTATGTCTTTTTAATTTTTTCTAAGCAGTGTGTTTTAATTATTAGTGTATATTTCTTGCACATATTAAGTTTATTCCCTGGTAGTCAATGTTTTTAAATGCTATTGTAAATTTTTTAAATTCTCATTATGTATCGCTAGAGTAGAGAAATCCGATTGATTTTTGACTGTTGACCTGTTTTCTGTCATTGATAGATAAAGACAATTTTAATTCTTCTTTTCCAACTTATTTGCCTTTTGTTTCTTTTTCTTGCTTTATTTTAATGGCCATGAACTCCAATACAATGTTGAATTGATGTGGTAAGAGTATATCTTCACCTTGTTCCCAATTTTAGAGGGACAGTTTTTAAGTCTTGCATGGTTAAGTATGATAGTCAAAAGTTTTTTAGATGCCGTTTATGAAGTTTTCTTTTATTCATAGCTTGCTGAGGCTTTCTTAAAAAAATAAGTGGTTAATTTAGGCAGATGTGCTTTCTTTAGCTGAGATTTATCATATAGGTTTTTATCTGCTTTATTCTGTTAATATGGTGAATTCCATTAATTGATTTTATTAAGAATTTTTGTGTCTGTGTTAATGAGGGATATTGGTTTATAACTTTCTTTTTAATGACTTTTTCAGGTTTGATATCAGGGTTATGCTAGCCTCATAAAATGAGCTGGGTAGTCTTTCCCTCCACCATTTTCTAACAGCATTTGTGTATGGTCCTGGTATTGTTTCTAACTTACAATGTTGTAGAATTCACCCACCAGTGAAGCTATTTAGACCTGGAGTTTTCTTTGTGGAAAGTGTCTTTAACTCATCATTTAAATTTATATGAGAAGATTTTTTTTACAGCAATTTCAATTTAATCGGTATAGAGCTGTTCGGATTTTCTGTTTCATATTGTGCCAGTTTTGGTAATTTGTGTCTTTCAAGAAATGTTTCCTATTTATTCCACAGGTTGCAATCTGTTAATATCTTTTAATACTCAAATTGTTTCATATTGAGCTAATGAAAGCCTTTTCTTAGGCTGTCTTCTGTGCCCATTGACATTATCTCCATCCTCTTGAGTATTTACAAGTTCGTCTTATGTTTTCCCTGGTCAGTCCTGGAGTCAGCCATATTTCCAGGGATCTATGGCTCCCTTTAGAGTGGTATTTAGAATGGTATTTAGAAGCCAAGATTCAAACACTAACTTTTCTTTTACATATATATTTTTGTTTCTTTGTTTGTTTGTTTTTTAAACCGTGAGTTCACACTGATACCTCCAATTCCAATTCAACACTACAGGGTTTGCTCTAAATTTCTCTCTTTCTGTATTTGTAATTTCCTTTTCTAACATAAGAAACCTGGTTTGAGATATTTTTTTTTCCTTTCAGGACTTTAAACGCGTTGAACGTGTGGTTCGCTTGTCTTCTAGCCTTAATTGTTAATGGTAAAAAGCCTACTGTTATTTACATCATTGCTCCCAGTATATATCATGTCTTTTTTCTTTGGCTATTTTCAAGGTTTTGTCTTTGTCACTGGTTTTCAACAGTTTTGACTTTGATTGGGCTAGGTGTTGTTTTCTTTGTATTTAATCTACCTCGGATTTGCTGATCCTAGCTCAGAAAGCCAATGGTTTTCACTAAATTTGGGGAATATTTGGCTACTATTTTTATAACTTCTTTGGTGCCCCATTCTCTTCTCTCCTCAGACTCTAACTACACATATGCTAAATAATCCAAAATTCTATCACAGATGACTGAGACCCTTCTTTGTTTTTTCTTTTTCTTTTTTTCTCTCTTCTTCAGTTTATATGATTTCAGTTGATCTGCCTTCAAATTCATTTACCTTTTCTTCTGCCACCTTCATTCTACTTTTGAGCCCATCCAGTGAATTTTTAATTTCAGATAATGTATTTTTTAATTCTAGAATCTCTATTTGATTCATTTTAGGTTTTCATTTTTCTGGTGAAATTTTTCATGTGTTTATTCGTTGTGATCATATCTTTTATTTAAGTCATTGGATATATTATAGCTTCTTTAGAGCTATAATATGTGCTAATTCCTACAATTAGGTCTTCTCAGGATTGGTTTTTTTATTCCTTTTACTCTTAACTGTGGATCCCATTTATCTTTTTTTTTTCTCATATCTACTAATTTTTGATTGTATAATGGACATTATAAAGGGTACATTGCAGAAACTCTGAATTCTTTTATCTTCCTCTGATTAAATTACTCAGTGGTCACTGTTGCCTTGTATAGGATTGGTTTTACATTTGTTGAGGTCAGGTATGTTTTAATTTTGCCCTTAGTCCTAAAGCAGATCCCTTATTCCTAAAACATACTCTTTAATCTCAATTTAAGGTCTTTTTGAGTTTTCAGTGGAAAGCCTGAGATGTTTTTTAAGCCTAAGTTGGTAGGAATCAAATTCTACACTCTGTCTCCCCTCATGAGCAGCAGCTGGAATCTTTGCCCAGGTCTTTCAACCTTCCAGCTGTTGCTTTCCATTGGAATCCTTGGAGTCTCTCCTTCATGTATATAGTTTGGGGGGTTAGCCATGGAGTTAAGAAAAATTTATATGTATTTTTTTAGGCTTCCTCCTTCCCCTGTGGTTCTAATTTCGGGGATTTCTCTTCTCAGTTCCTCTATATGTTAAGCCAAAAGACTGTGGCTTTCTAATTGATTTCTAGCCACCCTACACCAAGTGGACTGGCAAGTGCCTTCGGGAGGAAAAGCACATAAACACATATCTCACCCAGTGTGGTTCTCTTCTTTCAAGATCAGTCTGTACCTGCCATCTCCCTCACCAGTTTCTGCCTACTTTTAAGTCAGTTTTTACATAAGACCACTTATGATCAACATTAATTTTCACTATGCCTTTACATAGTTTTTAAGTGTTTTTCTATAGTTTATAATTGTTATCTGCCGGAAAATTAATCGGATACAAACATATCTACATTTTTTTTTTTTTTTTTTTTTGAGACAGAGTCTCACTTTGTTGCCCAGGCTAGAGTGAGTGCCATGGCATCAGCCTAGTTCACAGCAACCTCAATCTCCTGGGTTCAAGCGATCCTCCTGCCTCAGCCTCCCAAGTAGCTGGGACTACAGGCATGCACCACCATGCCCGGCTAATTTTTTGTGTATATATTTTTAGTTGGTCAATTAATTTCTATTTTTGGCAGAGATGGGGTCTCGCTCAGGCTGGTTTCGAACTCCTGACCTCGAGCAATCCACCCGCCTCGGCCTCCCAGAGTGCTAGGATTACAGGCATGAGCCACAATGCCCGGCCGTATAAATATCTTTTAAGAACAGTAAATTTCATCTTTTAAAAAAGGTTGTATTATATGTGCATGAATAGTAAATGTTCATGGAATTAGTCATTACAAAAGAAATACTGAACCCTGAGCCCAGAATTTATGTGTACTAATAGTTTGTACACTAATTTAAAATGCTCCTAGGACAAACTAGGATGGAAAAAAAGAAAAAAACAATGAAAAATTTTTTTAAAAAAAGTAAAAATATAAAATAAAATAAAATGCTCCAATTTATTTATTTTTAATATATGTTTTGAGGGCCAGACGCCATGGTTTAAGCCTATAATCCCAGTTACTCAGTAAACTGAAGCAGGAGGATTGCTGGAGCCCAGGAGTTCAAGGCAACAGTGAGCTATGATCATGCTACTGCATTCCAGCCTGGGTGACAGAGCAAGACCCCCATCTTTTTTTTTTTTTTTAACAGACTTAATTTCACTTTATTTTTCTCATATAAAAATGCTATGTTGTAGCCACAGCTGGAGCCTGGGTCCTCTGCACAGATATTCTGGTGTGGGTCTTGACAAGATGGTCAGTGAATTCCTGATAGGGAGACTTGGTGAATACTGTCTCTTTCCAAAGGTCAGGAGTCAGATAGCTGTAGGTCTTGGAGATGGCATCGAAGGTGGCCTTTGCGAAGTTGACCAGGGTGGCAGCGCAACCCCTGCCTGAAGTGTAGCAGTCATCGATACCAGCCATCATCAGCAGCTTCTTGGGCACAGGGGCCAAGACAATGCCAGTTCCTCTAGGGGCAGGGATGAGACGTACCAGCACAGAGCCGCAGCGGCCTGTCACCTTGCAAGGAACAGGTGTGGGGCTTGCCGATCTTGTTCCCCCAGTAGCCTCTCCACACGGGGACTATGGAGAGCTTGGCCAGGATGATGGCCCCTCGGATGGCAGTAGCTACCTCCTTGGAGCACTTAACACCTAGACCGACATAGCCATTGTAGTCCCCGATGGCAACAAATGCCTTGAACCTGGTCCACTGGCCAACGCGGGTCTGCTTTTCCACTGGCATAATCTTCAAAACCTCATCTTTGAGAGATGCTCCCAGGAAAAAATCAATGATCTCAGACTCCTTGATAGGCAAGGAGAACAGATAGATCTCCTCCAGGGATTTGATCTTCTTGTCCTTAACCAGGCGGCCCAGCTTGGTCACGGGCATCCACTCCTTGTCCTTGGCTTTGCCTCCACGAGCTCTGCGACCTCGGTCCCCTCTTCGACCACAGCCATGAATGCCGCTGCCGAAGCCTCCACGAAAGCCGCTGGGGCCTCTGGGCCCTCCCGCTGCACCGGCGTCATCCGCCATTTGGTGTTTTCCCAGAGAAGAAGCCCATCTTTTTTTTAAAAAAAATAATCTATTTGCGTTTTTATTTTGAGAAATAGAGCAGAATTTGAAAACTGTGTATGGCAGTATTTTGATATTTTAAAAAACTTTTTCCAAAAATTCTCTTTACAGACTTATAACAGCTGTGCCAGACTTTGCTTAAACCAAGAAACAGTATGTCTAGCAAGCACTGCTATGAAGACTGAAAATTGTGTGGCCAAAGTAAGTAATATTACTCATCAATATACATCACGTCATAACAGTGCTCTCTGTAGGCATCTTTACTCGGTATTGCTATTAAAAACTTATAGGATTATAGATTTAAGAAAAGAATACAGGCTAGGCATGATGGCTCATGCCTGTAATCCCAGCACTTTAGGAGGCCAAGGTAGGAGGATTGCTTGAACACAGGTCAAGAGTTATCTGGTGAGGGCTTCCTCTCTGCTTCATAGATTGTGCCTTCTCAATGCATGCCCACATGATGGAAAGGACTAGCTAGCTCTCTGGGGTCTCGTTTTTAAGGGCACTAATCCCATTCATGAGGGCTCTGCTTAAATAAAATTTACGAAATTTTATTTCTTAAAAATGCAGTAGTCTAGGCCGGGCGCTGTGGCTCACGCCTGTAATCCTAGCTCTTGGGAGGCCGAGGCGGGCGGATTGCTCAAGGTCAGGAGTTCAAAACCAGCCTGAGCAAGAGCGAGACCCCGTCTCTACTATAAAAAAAACAGAAAGAAATTAATTGGCCAACTGATATATATATAAAAAATTAGCCGGGCATGGTGGCGCATGCCTGTAGTCCCAGCTACTCGGGAGGCTGAGGCAGAAGGATCACTCAAGCCCAGGAGTTTGAGGTTGCTGTGAGCTAGGCTGACACCACGGCACTCACTCTAGCCTGGACAACAAAGTGAGACTCTGTCTCAAAAAAAAAAAAAAAAAATGCAGTAGTCTCTGGGCCTACTTCGTCAACTGAAAATATATAAAATATAACCACTGAAATGATCCATATAAGAAATGTCAGAATTTATTTATTTATTTATTTATTTTTGAGACAGTCTCACTATATTCCCTGGGGTAGAGTGCTGTGGCGTCAGCCTAGCTCACAGCAACCTCAAACTCCTAGGCTCAAGCAATCCTGCTGCCTCAGCCTCCCGAGTAGCTGGGACTACAGGCATGCACCACCATGCCCGGCTAATTATATATATATTTAGTTGGCCAATTAATTTTTTTTCTATTTTTATAGTAGAGATGGGGTCTCGCTCTTGCTCAGGCTGGTTTCGAACTCCTGACCTTGAGTGATCCACCCGCCTCAGCCTCCCAGAGTACTAGGATTACAGGCGGGAGCCACCATGCTCAGCTAGAATTTATTTAAAATTGTGCTTTAAAAAAGTAGAGTTCATCTGTTAGGTGTCTCTTACATACAAATGTCTTGATAATTTCCTACAAAATGTGAATATAACAAATTATATATTTTTTCTCAGTCATTTTTCTCACAACTAGCAAGTGCTAATTAACTTTATTCATATCCAGCATTTGTATTTAGAAACAGGTATGATTACTTGGTCCTTTAAAAATAATCTTGTAAAAATAAAAAATAAAACTACTCTTCCTCCTTTTTGGCCATGCTGCTCTCAGTTTCATCACAAGTGGGTATCTTCTTGCTAAACAAGGTAAAATCTTAGCATGAGCACCAATCCAAGGACAGGGTGACAATTTTAATGAGTTTCATTGAGAGGTGGCCAAGTGAGCATCTGTTCCTTTTGTTTTCTCCATACTTTGTAAGCCAGGATCTCTAAAGCTACATAGTTAGGTTGGTGTGTGTCTGTGTGATGTGGGGTTTGTTTGGTTTTTGTTTTTCCTCCCACTTTCTACTTTAGTAGTACACAGTTAGAAATCTTCTGGCATCTGGCATAATGATAAAATTTCCTCCATGTTCTTGGGTAGGGAAATAAGTGTGCTCATTGCTGCTCATCAGTGTGTTTCACTTGTTCCCAGATGGTGACCCTTTCATTCCATTCTTGCTTATTTTAACATTATTCTGAGACCTATATCCTTTCTTTGTCCCCTTAAATATTCTAATTTAATAGTAATTTCTATTATTTCCCATTGGAACCTAACTAACTTCTTGGTTCATTTTATTGTTCCATGTCCTGTCTTCTGATTCATTGCTTCAGATTTGAACCAAATAATCAGTTGATCCATAGCAAATAAAAACATGAAGTTGAAAAAATTTCTTTATTGCAGCAGCCTCCAATGAAGTACTCAGAGCATGAGACTAGTGAAAGAGTTTTCTCTTTTTTATTTACCTTTGTTATGTGTGGTGTCTCGTGATTCTGTAATGTTTCTATTGGCCTCATTTATTGATTGACCTTTGAATGGAATAACTTGCTATTATTTTTGTAGGTCTACAAACTTGTCCCTATTTCCTGATCTTCACCTTTGGCCCTTAACTGAATAGTTTCATCTGCTACATTGATATGGCTGAAATGTTTTCTGAACTTGGTACAAGTATCTGTTCTTGATTCAGATTGTCCTGCAATGTAGCCTGAATATCCAACTGTTTCCATGTGAGAACAGCTGTAATATAGTGATATCAACCATTTTTGTCGTCTAGTTGAAAGCAACTAAATTCTGATAAGAGTAACTGGTGGGAGATAGTAATTATAATCTAAAACATTATTGAATACTGTTTGTATGAGTTTTAGAGAAAACATTGATAACAATTATTTCCCTAAAAGCAGCAATGTTGTTATGTTCAGACCCCTATAGTACATTGTACGTGACTCTTCTTTGCCGGAAATATCTTAGTCTTACAATGGATCTATAAAAAGGGTACTTTTTAGAATAAAAGTAATCAAAGGTATAAGATAGACTACAGCTACCTTAAGACTACAGCTACCTTAGGTTGCCTATCCTAGGTCTTTTGAATGTTTAACTTGAAGGAAGAGGCCTAAGAAAAGATTTAAAAATAAAAATGGGGAAGGGGTCAGTTTATCAGTATAGCTTAATCCAAGTAATATTTTGAAACATTAAAATGTCTTTTTTTTTTTTTTTTTTTTTCAAAATCCTTTCTCCTGATTATAGCCCTGTAGTTCACAAGATTTGTGTTTGGAACATTATGAGCTCTGTATTTATTATAGCTTTAAAAGGACAGTCATTATTAACTGTCAACTTAGTCTTTAAAATCCATAATCGCATTGTACCTAATAGTGAACCTTCATGATGGTTTTTAATTGGTAAAGAAAACTAACTGGAAAACTGAAGAGCATAATTTTTTATGTTGTCTTTTCATTGACTTTGGTGAAATATTACTGACAATTTTGGTTTTAGGTTTTTCCCTACTTTACCCTCACCTATACCCACAAACATATACACAAACACATAGAGTTAAAATTGAATTATTAGAATACATCTATTTAGATTTTTGGCCCTGGTAGGAGAAGTTTTGCTTCTTTATGTTTGGAAAATAAATCCCTTCAGTAGTCCTTTGTAGATGTTCTGTATTTTAGTTGTTGTTGTTTGTTGTTATTGTTTTTTACTTGAGTCTAATAATCTGTTTGAAACTGACTGAGACAGAAAAATGTGATGTTTCTTCCCTCTCACTCCAGATTTTGATAGAAGACTTGTTTTATTTATTTCCAAAATTATATCCGCAGGAAACAAGCTGTTTAAATTCAGATTATGCTGAAGCAAAATGGTCCTGGTATGAGAAGCAACGTGCTGTTTTACGAGCACAGAGTCCCTTTTCTCATAACTGATTGATAGTAAATATTTTCCTGAAGAATTATTGCTAACCATGAACAGTGCAACTGTTTCACTTTTTTTTTTGTGCTACTTGCTGTACCAGCCATTGTCGGTAATTAAGATCTACAATTCACAATGCAGACGTTTGCACTTCCTCTGGGTCTGCGCTATTTATAAGGCATTTCAGCTGTTCGGAGTTTCTTTTGAGTTTTAAACTACATGTTAACAGGCTTCTTTAATATACTGTTCCACAAGTAGCATGTCAGATGGTCCATTCTTCCCACAAGCGCCTTTGTCAGCTCTAAACATTAGCTTTGTAGAGAACATACTAAGATTTTACTGTATCATTGAGGCCAGTGTAGTTGGAAAAACTTTATAATATAACATGTTACAAATTAGGCTTATTCCTGTTTCAAAAAGGCAGAAATGAAGTTCAGAAGTAATATATGTTTTAAAGTCTTTAAATATTCATATGAGTTTAATGTGTTAATTGGACATTGAACTCACACAGGTTCTGAGAAAGACACAGTAAAGTGACTTTCCCAAGGTCACTTTGGAATTAGTAAGAGAAGCGAGGGCCCCTCTTATAGGCAAGAGTTTGTGTATTTGTCAAATGAAGGATGCAAGAATACATTTTCCCTAGGGGTACATGCTATTTAAGAATACAGATGTGGGGCACCAAAAGGGATCAGATTGATTGCACATTTGTTATGTAATCAGCTTTAGGAACCCTCAGCATATGCCATTGGTGAGGAAAGTGTAAGCAGGAATCTTGGTCTATGTTAAAATTGGTAAAATTCAAACCATTTTCAACCAAGAAGAGAGTTAATTTAAAAAAAAAAAAAAGTCCAGACCTCAGCACAGAATCTTCATGAATTAATGCCTTGGAATAAGAGTGACTGCTTGTGCAGTCTCCTCACTACCCTCATTCATTGTTAAATATACAGGAAAAAGACACAAGAAACAGAAAACTGTCATCAAAATGTGTTTAAGACTTTGCCCCAAATGGGGGTCAGATTGGCTGTTTTTAACCCTGAAGTCCAACTGCACTGATTGTGCTCACTGGCCACTAGCATCTTCCAGTAGAGCAGATCTGTAGAGAAAGGCAGGACACAAGTTTCAGTGCTAATTTTTGATGGCCCTTGAATATAGATAGATAGAGCTTATAACAAAGCCATTCCAAGGCAGATTTATTGGACAAAACCTAAAACTTTCTATAGTTTTTTTGAACTACAGTGTTTCTGTAAACTCTTCCTCAATGAACTCTTTATGAACCTTTTTTTTTTTAGATAGCAGCCAGTGGTTCAGCTGTTAGGAACCACTGATATATCTGACTGAGGCGCTTCAAGATACTAGAACCTATTCACATTTCTATCTAGCCAGGAAGCTAATAAGATCAAGTTTGTCTTTGTGGATTGATCAAGATTAGCATGAGATGAGCCCAGTCAGTGTCTTCCTCAGTGAAAAAGGAAGGGTTAGGGGGAAAGGGGGTGAAAGAAGAAAGTTCTTCATCAAGAATGACTGCAGTATTGCCTGCTGATGCATGTCAGATCACCCGCACAGAGAGATCACATGGCTTCTCCAAAAGTCAAACGATCAATTCGCCTCGTTTTGGCTCTGTACTTAATGCACAAACAGTGCGATCTGCGGGGCTGTAATTGCATTGTTAGGGCCAAGGAACAAGCCTGTGCCTTTTCAGCAGACAGCTGGCAGGGAGAGAGGCATGTTGTTAGGAAAGAGAGAGGCAAGGCAAATAAAATTACTGCTAACGCTCAGAGATCGGCAGGAGTCCTACTTGCCTAATCTTACCGGTGGGAGCAAGCGGCTGTTGTAATCCAATTATAGCAGCATAAGCAATTTGTTAGACACTCCGCATAATGTAACAATTTCCCAATAAACTCTGACTTGTAATAACGTCGGCAAGAGTCCGCATAAATCTGCCCGAATGGTGGGGGCTGGAGCATTCGGCTGGGGGCTTGTAATTGGCGCCATCAGCACGTTTTGCGGAGTGCAGTATGGTGCAGTCTTTTAGTGCAGGAATTTTAAGGAGAAAAGCATGGCACACGTTTCTTAGGGGAAAAAAAGTGGCCATTAAAAGGGGAGCAGCAAGAAGGGCATACTCTTGCCTTCACATTACCTAGGAATCTTAGTGTAGAAAGAAAACAGGAGGAAGCCATGTTTCCTCCTAATACTAAAGAGGGGAGGTGGAGGAAATAGTATATGGATTAGTTAAATTCTTTTATTTAAAAGACATCAGTTTCTAATATTTATACCCTCCTATCCAGCCCCCTAAAATGTCGTTCACGCAACATTTAGCTAATATTTTTACAAAATGTCCACAGGCAAGCAAGCCTAGAAATACCAAATTTAAATCTGTTCTCTTTTGGAGTTTAGCATTTTCTTTACCACATGAACATATTTTTTCTTTGTGCCCAGGACAGTTCTTTAAATATATTATCTCACTGAATATCAAACCTTTCTGCAGAGTTCTCCCTTCTGCTTTAAGAAACCGTTAGTTACTGAAGGGTTTAAATCCCAGCTTGTTTGCTTAGCTGGCTTTACTGTGCTGATTATTTTCTGATTCTCAAATATATTATGAATATCTATGGTATTAGGGTTAATAATCTTATTGAAAACTTACATTTTATAAGAATACAGTCTTATTTAAAATTACACCTGTTATAATTATTATAGTGATAATTTTTATTCCTAAGTCTAAAATTTTAAAAATGTATTTGTGGTTGTATGGAGCAAAAAAGAACTACCCTTCTTTACCGATTAGTTTTTGTAATCACAGAATAGGGTTTCTTATTTATACAAAGTATAGGAGATAAAGAGTGCTTATAGATTTAATAGATAGATTTTCATGCTATTAGGTGTATATTAAATGTTACCTACTTTCTTATGCCAACCCAACCAAAGTTATTGTCAAAATCAAGCCTCTGAAATAAGAACAGGATTCTTTAAAATATCCTGTTGCTGTGGGTGTGTTATCACAATAAATATTTACTTTCCATATAAACATTTCCTCCTACTGAAACAAATGCTGCCTTGTTCGACTGGAGCTACATCAATAAACTGCAGTGTGTCTAATAAAGCCACTCAGTGTCGGGGTTTAACTAATGGCTGATTTTCATGGCTTTGACAGTGAGCTGTGTGCGTTATTTTCTCCTGATATTGTAAAAATAATGAGAGCAAATTAGAACAATCAGTTTACACAGATAGCTCCTGATTGGAGGCGATGGGCAATATGGCAGCAGGTAATCCATCTTCAGGCTCCTGTCACATTAACTTCAGCAGTGTGAAAAGATCAGGTGGGGTAAGCAGGGATCCTGCCCAATCGGAACACTGAAATTAATGAGAAGAGCATTGTTCTGTGATCAACCTTTTAATTAGCAAGACTAGAGCTGGAGGGAGTGATGAAGGCAGTACCACAGTTACACAGTGCCAGGCACACTTCTGAAAAGGGAAAGAAAAAAAATCTGTGGGTTTTATATTAATACTACATTTTTCTTGCTGTATATAGGCATTTTGTTTCCATTCTAGAGCTGATTTACAGACTTAAAAAAACACTACCTACATTCCAAAGTAATGTCACAAATATTGTTGATGTAGTAATAATCTATAGAGTATAATTCTATCAGGAGTCATTTAGGATTTTGATTACCAGTACATTTTCTTTGGCAGTGTACTCTGGGTTTTAAGTTTTTATTTTCTAAAAATCAGATAACCAGAGGAATTAAATTTTAATTTAATGCTTTGTCAACTGCCCCCCACTTCATAACTGCAATTTAGAGTTTTCCTTAAGTGACATGAGAGTTTTCTAGTTTGGAGCACTTCTGTCATTTTGAGTTATTCAAAAGAGGAGCAAAATCCAGGCAGTAAACTATAGCATATTTAAATTGTATTCCTTTCCTGTGTCTGTTTATTAGGAAATTCGCTGTTTTGTTTTTGTATTTCCTATGCGATTGACTTCTCAGTGTTGGGTCTGTGTTATTTCAGTTTATGTAATTGAGAATTGAATATCAATCCTGTGTGGTGTTTATAAGAGGAAGAGGAAAAAAATCTATGCAGTAACTGAGACTAAAGGCTGATTCATCCATTAAAACTCAGATATATGAAAATTATAACCTTGTTAATCACCCCTGTAATATTGGGGGAAAATGGTGTGAAGCTGTGGAAGATATTAATGAGCTAAATTTCTAAACCAAATGAGCTCCTGTTTTCTAGACCTTTTTTAGAAAGCTTTAACTTTGGCAAAGTATATGAGGCCATCAGGATTTGCAGTATTTTGGTCTTTATATATTAAGCTTAGTGGCTTACTATAAAAGTAAGTAATGATGTAAGCTATATAAGTTAATTCAGATATTTTCCAAAGATAGACAAAATAATTTTTTCTTGATATTAACAATTAATTAACTTAGGTATTTACTTATAAGTATTAATACATAAAAGCTGGTTAATCCAGTACCCATCTGAGTACAGAATTAGTAGGAAAGAGCCTGAAGTATAGTATGAAATATTTAGGTTAGGTATAAGGTGATAATTTTTCATTATAGTTAATTGGACTTTAAAAAAAATAATATTTATAGCTAATGTAAATTATACTTAACTCTTTATCCTTACAACTTGAAGATACGCATTTATAGAAACTTAAGTCCCTAATATTAAGCCTCCATGCAAACTCATAAAAGAAAAGCATCTCACTTCTTCCTAGTACCATCTCCTTACCCTGTCCCCCCCCAAAATTCAGGATTCTGTTAGAACAGAAATCTGATTTTTGTTTTGTTTTGAGATAGTGACCGTTTCCTAAAACATTCATTTAGACTTCTATGTATCAGTATTTTAGAACCAGTGACATAATACCAAATAGTATTTAGGACTCCCTCCAGACAAGTCTTTAATAGACTGGCTACTGTGCATATTAATATTTTA
Organism: Microcebus murinus; assembly: GCF_040939455.1. Lineage (NCBI taxonomy): Eukaryota > Metazoa > Chordata > Mammalia > Primates > Cheirogaleidae > Microcebus > Microcebus murinus. The sequence goes on along the minus strand of NC_134117.1, from coordinate 24,996,821 downwards.
AAGCCTACTGATTATTATTTTGTAGGATACTTTTCTACATTCCTTATCTAAAAGAGAGATCTTTATTCTTAAAAATTTTATGGATTTTTGTGGATTTTCATTTGTGTAAATATTTTTTTCTCTCTAGTTTGACAGTTTCAGAAGATTGGGCTCATAAGCTTTCCATGAATAAGTATGTTCTTAGTCATATGGTATAAAAAGATCACTTATAAAGCTTGTGAAACCCGATCCCTCTTTTTGAACTTTTCACTACCCATGAGCTCAGGATTCATATGTAAAATTTTATTCTTGTGTCTTGACTTCAGCTTATGAGGCAAATGAACTATGAATTTAAATGACTCTTCCACTCTATACCAAGTTTCTATGAAAATAAAATTGTATCTTTCCCTTTTTTCCATCTGACTTAGTGTTCCTGTCAATATCTGTTCCCATTGTTTGAGTTCTTTTCCAGAAAGATGTTTCTTCTTAAGATTCGCTTAAAAAAAAGACCCTGAGTTTTGTTTTGTTTTATTTTTTTGTTTGTTTCATTTGATTTTTTTGAGATGAACTCTCGCTGTGTTGCCCAGGCTGATCTTAAACTCCTTGGCTCAATTGGTCCTCAGCCCTCGGCCTTCCAAATAGCTGGGATGAGAGGCATGGGCTACTGCTTCCAGCTAGATGTCCCATTTTTTGAGGGCATCTTTTTTGTTTATACTAGTAATCTCAGAAATGTCCATCTGGTTAAATGGCCAAGAAACTCCCTTTTAATTTCCTTACAGAGCTAAAGTCACTAATCTCAAAGCTACTATTCCCAATAGAGTTCACCTCCAAGAAATTCTCCTTAGTCTAGTACTTAGAGGTTACCTAGTACACCTTTATTTACAGTTCTTATGCATACAACCAGAGGAATCTGTAAAGGTTATTATAATCCTTTCTCAGTTTTCTTCACTCTTCTGCTATCCCCCATTTTTAGTTTTAGGATATTTTCCCATATAAAGATTTTAAAATGTCCATTTTCTTTCTCAAGTATGTATCCAAGATGGAAGACCTGTATCTTTTTTTTTTTTCTTCTTGTTTTCTGCTACTTATAAGTTTGAGGAGAAAAGAGAATACCTTAATATTTATTGAGCCACTTTGTCCAGGCATCTTGGGCTAGCTACGTTTATCTGTTTCAATCCTCATGCTAACCTGATGAACACTACCCCTATCTTACCTGAAGCTTAGAAAAGTTAAACATTTTCCCAAGTTCTCACATCTTTAAATTGTAGGTCAAATTTTGAACTTATATCTGACTTTAAGAGCCCTCGCTCAGCAGACTGCCTTTCAAGTGGTATTTGGGGGTGCCATGTACCTGTCCTACCAGGATGCTTGGCTCTCCATTACATAGGCTACATATAGCTTTTCTCCATTTGATTTCTATAGCACTTAAAAAAATTTTTTTCTTATAGATTCTACAGTAGTTTGTAATATGCAGCACTTTTGACATCTAGCAAATGTTATTTCCTCATTTCCCCCTACTACCACTCCTTGCTGCCTATAATATATTTTGTTCAAGCTGAACTGAGCCAAGTAGTGTATTCAGAAACTTAACTATCTAATTTCTGGGTTACTTGGTCAATAATTCTATGTAGCGTTTAAATGCTTACTCAATAATAATTACCTGCCTTATGAATATAGTATACATAGTATACAGGTCTTTTTCTTTTTCTTTTCTTTTCTTCTTCTTCTTCTTCTTCTTTTTTTTTTTTTTTTTTTTTTTTTGAGACACATTCTTGCTCTGTTGCCCAGGCTGGAGTGCAGTGGTGTCATCATAGCTCTCTTACAACCTCAAACTCCTGGGCTCAAGCAATCCTCCTGCCTCAGCCTCCCAAGTAGCTATGACTACAGGCACACACCACCATGCCCGGCTGGCTTTTTTCTATTTTTACTAGAGACAGGGTCTCACTTTTGTTCTTGCTCAGGCTGGTCTTGAACTCCTGACCTCAAGCGATCCTCTGGCCTTGGCCTCCCAGAGTGCTAGGATTACAGGCATGAGCCATTGCACTCAGCTTTATACAAGTCTTTAAAGGGTTTAAGATGATTTCATGGCTCCATATTACATTATTCTGCATATCAAATGGACAAAATAGCATTGAACACCCAAATCAAGGTGGTTACTCATACCTTAATAGTTATTTTAGAGGTTTTTTTGGGAGTACACATCTTCTCCTTGTCTGCGTCAGGACTTGCAGTATAAACATGCATTGACAGTCCTTTCATACCAAAAAATTTATTTTTCCTGCTTAAACTTTGGTATTAATTTTGTCAATTAAAAGGTGTCTCTTAAGGCTTCAAAGCCTAGGTCTGTCTAATTACACTTTAGTAAATATTTTTATATTTCCATTCATGCTTCTAGATGGTTTGGTGATTGTGAAGACATGATGAGGGTATCAGAATTTAGTTGGACTTTGAAATCCTCTGTGTCAGAGAGGAATCTTAGGACAAGGATGACTGATTAGAAGAAACAGGTTCATGAAAAGCAAATGAAAACAAAAAAGCAAGCAAACATGAATATTATTGTGTGTGTGTAACTCTCTAGACATTCTCTAATGGAAAGGATAGAAATTTTTGACAGTTAAAGGTGGCATAAATTTCCTGCACAGACTTACAAAAATATGTAAGAAGTACTTGCTCACATGGAGAGCCAAGACCATAACAAGCAGGAACATTAAAATATTTCTAGAAGAATTAATATAAATTTAAATATGTTTTAGACCTCAAGCATCACTTCTTTAACTTTTAATTGACATTTTCTAGTAATGTCTAAGAGCATAAGAAATTTAATTATACAGATTTTTTTTTAAATGTGAGAACAAACCAAAAGGGAAATAGAGAAAACTATGTTTAAAAAGAAATGGTTCCTACAGTGTTAACTATGGAGTCTGTAGCGTGACTCGGTAATGGAATATCATGGCAGGGGGTATAATACTGTAAATAAGATGAATATGCCACTTGTGGATTAATGGGCAACCTAAAGAGTGGCTTTATTTACATCTATGTGTGAGGTTCATTTTCAGTTTGTATATTTTCTCTTATTCTTGTGATTGGAGTACTTACAAACCTTACAGTTTAATTAGGGAACTTTTTAAAAAAATCAATTTCCTTGAATTGTGCTTTATATTTATTTTTTATAGGATTAATATAATGTCATTTTAGACTGTAAAATAGGTTGAAGGAGTTTTCTTTAACCTTTTCTCTGGATAATAACTTAAGGAAAAGAGACGGTTTCTGAAATATATTAAGTCCATAAAATACAGCTTTTTAAAAATTTGCTTATGAAAGATAAGGGGTAGATAAAGCCATCACAGGTATCCAGATTACATTAGATTCCATTTGCAGTGATAGTTTTATAAATATGGTATGCTTTTCAAAGCTTTGGGTACTGAGTAATATAAACTTGAATACATCTAGCCTGGGGCACTACAGCAGCCACTATCTCAACATTATAATAACATGCAATAAGTGTAAGTACTAAGCAAGAATTTTATATAATTAATTTTTAAGTCAGCTGCTTAGATTACTGTTGATTGCAGCTTAATATTATTAATATTATTTAGTGCTCTTGAAACTTCAAAAGTTTGATGTTTAGATTGTTAGATGCTCCCTGCTTTCCCTCAATTAAAAATGTATAAGATAAGTTATTTATAAGAGGCAAATTGTATGCCATAGTAAATGGTCTCATTATAAAGTTTGTATAGGATTAATTTTCACTTGCACAAGTTAGATTCTCAAATTGTATTTATTGATTCTGAAAGACTTCAAACAAAAAAATTTATGAAATATGTTTTTTTAAGCACTAAAATCCAGAGATTGTATCATTACATTTGACAGCCTTTTGATACCATTAAAGTATTTATTGAACATTTATAATGTGCCAAACATTGGGCTAACAGTATTTTTTTTTGTTTTTTTTTTTTGAGACAGAGTCTCGCTTTGTTGCCTAGGCTAGAGTGAGTGCCATGGCGTCAGCCTAGCTCACAGCAACCTCAAACTCCTGGGCTCAAGCGATCCTTCTGTCTCAGCCTCCCAAGTAGCTGGGACTACAGGCATGAGCCACCATGCCCAGCTAATTTTTTCTATATATATTAGTTGGCCAATTAGTTTCTTTCTATTTATAGTAGAGACGGAGTCTCGCTCTTGCTCAGGCTGGTTTCGAACTCCGGACCTCAAGCAATCCACCCGCCTCGGCCTCCCAGAGAGCTAGGATTACAGGCGTGAGCCACCGCGCCCGGCCTGGGCTAACAGTTTTATATACATTTTTCCCTTGAATTATCACAAGACCTCATTAGCTGTTTAATCCTATGTTATATACAAAAGAACCAGAACTCAGATCAAGTAACTTACCGAAGGTCATATTATTTGTTGCAGAACTGGAATTTGAACCCAGACTTTCTGGCCCCATGGCCCTGTGCTTTCAAACCACTGTGTTTGTGAATTTTAGTACATAGAAATTAGGGTAAATGTTGCAGATGGGGGGGATTATCTGAAATGCTCTCTGTGGTGCCTATTAAATGTTAACCATTTACTATTAATAACTACTAGCCAGGAGTTGGAAATCACAAAAGTAGGCAAATTGGTTATAAAAAGAAAAATCATGATACAGTAGTACATTTTAGGTTTGTTATTCTCTTGCACTTACTACTGTATTTTCCTTTTCAGCATTCTACATAAGATGATAAAAATTAAAAATACCTCAATTAGCAACCACAAAAAAGTAAAACTGTTAATTGAACCTTGTGATCTCCTCTTACTGTCTGTTAGGCTTTTCTTTTCAGGCTTTGATTGTGTGTAATAAAACTGTTGCTTAATTAATGCCAGGGTTCTGAAGCCATTGGAGGCCACAAAAGAGAGTGAAGTAGAAAAACCAAGAGACAGCATCAAATAGCTTTTCTGTCGTGTTAATTTAGATCTGTCATTCTTGTTCTAGTTCATGATGTACCACTCCCACCAGATACTAGACGGGTGAATTGAAAGAGAAGCTGCAGTGAATCCTGTCTTAGGAAAAACACAGCTCCTGATTGAGGTTCTCAGCAGGCTAATGAATAACTGTTTTCACACAGTATTTCACCCCTAGCTTGAGCTGCTCTTAGAATGAGTGTGACCGTGTTAATGTGACCAGCAGACATAATACAAAACCAAACGAAGGTGGTAAATTTGCATCTTGGTCTAGTGATATGTACTGGAAAGATCTAGAACTGATGTCAATGGTTTACTGTCTTTGGCAGAATAGTGCTTGTCTGTAACCAGAGCACAAAAGGAGAAGGCAATACTGACTTGTATTAATCTTCATTTCACGTGCTAAAAAATGAAATGGTAACCATTTCCCTAGGAAATTACTAAAGCTTCCTTTAATTATGGACATATTTTTTGAGGGACCCATATGCTTTAAATAAAAAGTTGATAGGAAATGTTTGCTAGATTATAACTCAAAAAATATTTTCTTAATCTTGAAAATACAGAAAATCGAACAACACATAATAGTTTTCCCTAAAATGAATTTACCTTAAAGGTGACTCTTTACATTCTCTTTGTTTTCTTTCTCTCATTTTTCTTTCTTATCAAGTTCCTTGATTCAAGGAACTTATTAATTAGTTGGTTTTATATGTGTATTGATTTGAACAAGAGTGTCGAAAAGCCGTGTTTCTTTTGGGATGGGAAAGATTTGAAATCCAACCATGAAAAATGAAACCCCTTTTATTTCTGGCAGCATTCCCAGCCAGAATGGTTGTATATATTATAATTATTGAACTTTTAGCATATGCCCAAATTCTGTCTAATTGTATAGGATTACAACATTATAACTAAATTGTACTTTCTGGTGATATCCAAATGTGAAATAGACATTGTTAAGTGAGGGCACTGATATCATCATAATTTCCAATGGTTAAGGTGCCTGTGGAAAAGGCAGTTTACAAACATGGGGGAAAAATACAAGCTCTAAATTGAATAGGTCTCTCTTGTCTAGGGGATTATTTAATGCTAATAAATAATTGTTTTAGAATGAATGGAACTAGGTTAAATGTTTACATCCAAACCTTTCTATTCTCCACCAAAGAGCAAAGTTCTCTTAACACTGACCTACTTGGCTCTTATACAGTACTATAGGTACAGTGGTTATGAAGTCATGAAGAAGAAAATAGATGAAAACAGAAAGATATTTTAGTAGGAAGTGCTTGGTAGCATGTTTGTTGGTGGAACATAATGTTGCCACAAATCATGAGTAAACATTTGGAATTCTCTAATATTATAGCAGTTATAACCATTTTTAAGCCTCCTTTCTAAGTAGATATTTCTCTCCTGGCTTTCTATACTGTGAACTTTACAAAACTGGCATAGGCAGCCTATTAATTATTCATATCATAGCAACAATTAAAGCAAATTAAAAATAAAAATCGCCATATTGCATTTAACTGTGGGCAGCACCAAACTGTGTCAGCTCTGTAAGGGCCTGTGGTGTTTCCTTAGTTAAAAGTGCTAGAGGGAGCTCTAACCTTGTTCAGAGTGGCGGCATATGGGAACAATTGTCTGTATGTGGCCACAGGGTTGAAAGTGAAGATAGAGGCTCAGGCTCTTGTGTGGCAAAAATTTCAACCTTTTTTATTGGAAGTCCATGTTCCCTTTCATATCAGAAAATAAGGGCTGGGAAAGCCTGTCTGTAACAAAACAGAACTTTATTCACCTTTGTCTCCCTCTTTATGAATATAATCATCTCTTCCTAACACAGTATTCAGGAGATACTGAATTTGATTCAGTATATTTTTGCAAAGTGAACACACCTGTATAATCACCACCCAGATTTTAAAAAGAGAAATAAAAAAGAACATTACTAGAGCCCACTGCTGCTCTCAAGTCACTACCCTTCCAAAGGTAACCTTTATCCTCACTTCTAACACCATATATTAGTTTTGCCTATTTTTGAGCCTAATATAAATGGAACCCTACATAAGCATTTATTTTTGTTATGTGAATTACTTCACTGTCTTTGAGAGTCATTAATATTGTTGCATATAGTTGTAATTTGTTTATTCTCATTGATATGTAATGTTTCATTATACATATTAATAAATACCACAGTTTATCCATTTTACTGTAGGTGAACATTGGATTTCTTTCAGATTTTGATGACTACCATAAAATTCTTATATATATCTTTTCATGAATATATACAATGAATGTATTCAAATTAATATGTAACTAGGAGAGGAATTGAAATTTCTAAATTTCCCAATTTATAGAGCAGTGAATGAGAGTTCCATTGTTCCTTTTCCTCACCAACCAACACTTGGTGTTGGCTTTTCATTGGAGCATTCTGGTGATATATGGTAGTATCACATATCATGTTTTGAGTTGTTTGTTTACTTGTGGTTAAAAACACATGACATAAAATCTAACATATTCCAAGTGCACAGTTTAGTAGCATTAAGTATATTCACATTATTGTCACATTGTGTTTTTAATTTAAATTTCCCTAAACACTATTAAAATTGAGCATATTTTTAAATGTTGATTGGCCGTTTGGATGGCAGTTCAAGTCTTTGCTCATTTTTCTACTGGGTTTTATGTATTTTTTGTGAGGATTTGTAGGAATTCTCTATATAAATTTTTTTTTTTTTTTTTGAGACAGAGTCTCGCTTTGTTGCCCAAGCTAGAGTGAGTGCCGTGGCATCAGCCTAGCTTACAGCAACCTCACACTCCTGAGCTCAAGCAATCCTGCTGCCTCAGCCTCCCAAGTAGCTGGGACTACAGGCATGTACCACCATGCCCGGCTAGTTTTTTCTATATATATTAGTTGGCCAATTAATTTCTTTCTATTTATAGTAGAGATGGGGTCTCGCTCTTGCTCAGGTTGGTTTTGAACTCCTGACCTTGAGCAATCCACCCGCCTCGGCCTCCCAGAGTGCTAGGATTACAGATGTGAGCCACCGTGCCCGGCCTCTATATAAATTCTTGATACAAATTCTTTGATGTACATATTGCAAGTATTTTCTCCTACTCTGTGTTGACTTTTTACTTTTTTAATGATGTCTGTTGATGAAATGAACAGAGGTTTTAATTTTTATATAGTCCAATTTATTGATCTTTGCCATATATAGTTAGTATTTTTACATTCTCCTGAAGAAATCTGTTCCTATTTCCAATGTCATGAAGATATTATAGTTTTTCTAAAATTTTTATTGTTTTACCTTTCATGTTTAGATTTACAGTCCATTTTGGTTTTATATATGGTGTAAGGTAGAGGTAAGAATTCTTTATTTTCAATGTGATACCCAGTAAATATAAATATAGCACCATTTATCGAAATGTATATTTCCCACTGTACTAAATTGTTTTCTTTGTCGTAAATTATGTGACTATATACGTATGGGTCTTTTATCAAAATCTTGAACTCTGCTAGTAAGTTGGAGAGCTTTGTTGTTATTCTTCAAGAGTAGTTATTCTTGGCCATTTTCATTTCCATATAAATTTTAGAATCAACTTGTCAATATTGCCATCAGTATGACCTTTGCATTGTCTAATACAGCACTTGTGCATGAAAGGTTCTCAATATATTTATTAAAATATATGGAGTGAGATATATTGACATAGATGTATAGAGAAATTACCCTATATACAAAAAAATTCCCCAAGTTGAAGTTTCCTCTGATTTTCCCAAAGCCTTTTAGCCTAGCTCTAGTTAGCTGCTCTTACAATCTAAATCACATCTTAAATGTTCTGTGTTTTCTTCACAGTTCTATCCCTAATCCTATCAGCTAATGGTGTTCACACAAGTTAGCATATTTAAAAAGTATTTCAATTCATAATTCCCCTTTGTGGGGAATTTGGCATGATGTTTTTATAACAACCCTAGGAAATTGGTGATATTATTGTACTTTACATTTGAAAAAAATTGAGGCTTAAAGAGGGTAACTAGCTTGCTCAGGTCTGTGTAGTTTGTGTATGACAGGCAGTTTGCATGAACCTGGGCTTGCCTGACACTGTGCAGTACTACCTTTGAAATGATTATCTCCTCCAGAAGTAATGCCCTGGCTCCTTGGCATTATCCTTAAGAATACATCCTCCAGAACGTCTTGATTCTTTGGTCCCACCCCCCCACCCCCGCCCCATTCTCACTGCCGTTCTCTTAATGTCCATTCTGATATTAGCCCACTCTTTCATCCTTATTTACTTACAATGTAGTTCACACTACCAGTAGATTGCTCACTGTCGAAAAGTGTTATCACCATGGAAGATGATGCTTCAAATTCTGCTTGTAACTTCCAGTGGAACTTAATTCTTTCAAATGAAAATCAAAGCTCAGTGCTTGTCCATATTTATTTAAATATAGTAGATAATATGCCATCTTGACCTTGAGGACACTTGATGGCCTTTGGAATCTTAAAGAAAAAAAGTCTCCATAGTACAGAGGCTATGGCCTACAATGCTGAAAATTATACTGGCAAAGAACAGTAGCCATCTGATTGTGACCACTACAACCTTGATAAAGCTTTGAGAAGATTCCAGTAGGTTTTTCATATCTATTTGCAGACTCTTCTTGTAGCCCTACTATAGTCATGTGTCCCTTAATGATGGTGATACATCATGAGCAATGCATCATTAAGCGATTTTGTCATCATTTGAACATCATAGAGTGTACATACACAAACCTGGATGGTATAGCCTACTTAGTACAACTAGGCTATATGGTATAGCCTATTGCTCCTAGGCTCCAAACCTATACAGCATGTTAATGTACTAAGTATTGTAGTCAATTGTAAAACAATGGTAACTATTTGTGTATCTAAACATATATAAACATACAAAAGATATAATAAAAATACAGTAGTATAATCCTACAGGACCACCACTGTATGAACAGTCATTGACTGAAACATCATTACATGGTGCATGACTATACTGTGATTTGGCCCAAAATAAGACCAGTTGGTATATATAATTTTTTGCCACCATGCGAAGTAAAGAGGCCTTTAATAAAGAGGTACATTCATTTATTGGCAGTTTTCTAGAAAACCTTTTTCTTAAATACTGGGAACCATGAGAAGAGATGGATGGGGAAATTATCCAGAGAGTAACTGTGAAAGAAATGAGGCATATTGAGACAGAAAATTTCAAGAAGGCATTACTAGGGCTTCACATCCTAGTGTCAAATATAAAAAATGTTAAAACTTAAAAAAAAATTTTTTTTTAATTTCTTTCTTTCTTTTTTTTTTTTTTTTTTTTTGAGACAGAGTCTCGCTTTGTTGTCCAGGCTAGAGTGAGTGCCGTGGCGTCAGCCTAGCTCACAGCAACCTCAAACTCCTGGGCTCGAGTGATCCTTCTGCCTCAGCCTCCCGAGTAGCTGGGACTACAGGCATGCGCCACCATGCCCGGCTAATTTTTTTATATATATATCAGTTGGCCAATTAATTTTGAACTCCTGACCTTGAGCAATCCGCCCGCCTCGGCCTCCCAAGAGCTAGGATTACAGGCGTGAGCCACAGCGCCCGGCTCTTTCTTTTTTTTTTTTTTGGCAGTGAAGTCTCTGTCACCTGGGCTAGAGAGTGCAGTGGTGTCATCATAGCTGACTGCATTCTCAAACTCCTGGCTCAGCCTCCCAAGTAGCTAGGACTACACACCACATATGGCTTTTTTATTTTTTATTTTTAAGTTTTAAATTATTAATTTTAGAATATTTTTAGCATGTAGAAAAGAGAATAATAATGTTACCCATGTACCTGTCACTCAGAATGATAAAAACTCAATTATAAATTCAATAAAAACTCAATTGTTTAAGAAAAGTTTTGATTTATTCTTGGGATTATGGAATATGTTGCTTATTACCTCAATAGTATAAAAAACATATATTAGCTACTATATTTTTTTAATTTTAGGAATATGGTTAAACTCTAATATGATGGCTTTTTAAATGTGAAGAATGAATCTCTAGTTTTAATTTTATTTAGTCAACTCTGTTTTAGCTTAAAATATAACCAGATTATATAGACTCAAAGTGTTAAGTGCCATACTGAGACTCAGATGATCCCATCCACTCATTCCTTTTACAAATGAGGTCCCATGCTAGTAGAGACTTGCCCAAGGTCACATAGCTAATTAGTGATTTAGACTGGGCCTAAATCTCTTTTACATCATGGTGCCTCACTTTTGCTGTAGGGCTATGTGAAAACAGTTGTGTCAAGTATAAGAAAACTTTTTCATGAGTGGTTTGTTTCCAAAGCATCAAATTTCGGTATGTATTCCTTAAGTGGAAAATGAAAATAGAATAACTACAGAATGTTTGACAGTGAGAAAAATTTCATGAGAAAGAGTTGGTACCTTTGAGTTTCATATTTATAGCGTTTGATATAAGCTTAAGCCATACCCAGGTGAAGTGAAAAGGTTGGTTAATAAACCAGAAAATGTCTTCATAGAAACTATTTCATTCTTTAAGAAAAGCCAAGTTCTGCATAGAAAGGATACAATTCCTATTTCTAAATAAGTGCACAAATATTATGGAGATAACTGTCTTCCTGATTTTCCTTGTCTTATTCTACTTCTCTTCCCAGCACACACATACTCAAAACCCCTGGGGGGAGTTTGTCCCATTCTGGGGAAAAAAAAATTGTGACCCTCAAAATTCAGTGTTTTTTATCAGAAAGGTCAAAAATCTGCAATCTGTGGTCACTGAAATTCCCTACAAATGGTTTCCTTGTGGGGGACATATAAATAACCTTCAAATAAAATTACAAGGTAAAAGAGTTTTTCTGCCAATTTATGAGAGAAAAGGGGTGGATGCTGATGACATCAGAATTTTAGTCTGGTTTCTGCCCTAGCTCTATCTTCACTGATTACTAAAACAAAGTAGAAAGTCGGAGAGAAGCAAAATGTACTCTGCCCTACAGGATGTTCACTCTTCAGTTTAAATTGATAAAATGGATTTTAAAAATTAGAGTAACATACTGAGAGTCTTGTTACCATTTTGATAATTTCCTTGCTGTTTTTCCTTAACTAAATTTGGGTGTTATGGGAATACATTTTAGCAATAGCTCTGAAAGATTGAAAATGAAAAAAAAAGCAATATGCAAATTTCTTTTATTCCATATTGTAGAAAATACTTTGAGGTCTTCCTTTTGGTCTTTTCTGTCTTCTCCAATTACTTCATTTCATGAAACCATAACGTAGTATCAGTCGTTAATTCCTTTTGGAAGTTCAGTTTTGCTTTGATTTTTAAATGGTTACACAGTACTATTTTACATATTTTATTACATGAAAATATTGAAACCAATCTTCAAAAATGGATTAGACTGGTAAATTTGAGTGCCTGTGGACAAAGCATCGACATAGTGATTGCAACCTTTTCCAAATATGTTTACACCACAAGGCATTTTACAACGGCACTCCCGAAAAGCAATATCCACCCCTTTAGTTTGGATTAAAAATTCTGTTTACCTGGGAAGTAGGCTGTGGTTTATTAAAAAAAGAAAAAAAATTCTGTTTACCAGATATTTTGGAGCTGCTGCTATATAGATACAAAGACTTATGTCAGGCTGGGCGTGGTGACTCATGCCTGTAATCCTAGCACTCTGGGAGACCGAGGCGGGTGGATTGCTCAAGATCAGGAGTTCGAAACCAGCCTGAGCAAGAGTGAGACTCCATCTCTACTATAAATAGAAAGAAATTAATTGGCCAACTAATATATATAGAAAAAATTAGCCGGGCATGGTGCCACATGCCTGTAGTCCCAGCTACTGGGGAGGCTGAGGCAGTAGGATTGCTTGAGCCCAGGAGTTTGAGGTTGCTGTGAGCTAGGCTGATGCCACGGCACTCAGTCTAGCTTGGGCAACAAAGCGAGAGACTGTCTCAAAAAAAAAAAAGACTTATGTCATAATCTTTGCCCTCCAGGGCTTAAAATCTAGTTTGAAAGTAAGGGTTTCTAGATATAAAATTATTGCAAAAGCAAAGAATATTGTATTTATTAAAGTATTAAGCTAATTAATTAATCAGCAACTTTGTTGATTGTAATCCTTTTTAGTTAACACTTAATGACAGTTTATGCCCTCACTATGTGCCAGTTACTTTTCTAATTGCCTTTATATATGTTATTTTTATCCCAGCATTAACTGTTCTAGCTGATACTATAAGTATCACCGTTTTATAGATGAGGAATATGAGGCACAGAGAGGTTAAATAACTTACCAAAGATCACACTCCAAGTAAATAGTAGATTTTTTATGGTGATTATTGGAGACATTTGAGCTGGCTTTCCGTCTTGATGCTCATGTAAACCTCTTTTGGTTATAGCAAATGCATTTATTCATCTATACAAAATAGTCCTGGTCTTCCTAGTCATTGACTTGGAGCTTCATTGTCACTAAAAAGAGAAAGGGCCAGAATTTCATTTTAGAAAAACTGTACAGTTTATATAACAACTGCCTTTTGAAATCTGGTCCGAACTCTACATATTTATGTGAATCTGAACAAGTTATTTTGATTACCTCTGCTTTAAGAAAAAAAAAAGCTGCATCTAAATTAAGCTTTTCCTGGATAAATTAAGAAAACAATTACTGAAGTATTCCAGAGAGAAATGTCTTTAGTCCCTTGATGCTCCAAGGGTTATTAAAGTTTTACCTGCAGATAACCAAGACTTCCAGAAGTTACAAGTCATTTACTTCATTCATTGCAGCTAAGAGAGGCCTGTGCGTCTGCCTCATAGGATTATTTCTTGCTGCATTTAGCATGCATTAACAAGCATTTGGAAGGAGTTGAATTTCTTCTAGAAAACTGAGTTGGCTGCTTGAGATCCTATCCAAAAAAGAAAAAAACCCTTGTAGTTTCCTAATCCAGGTTTTAGATAAAGCTTCTCAAAGGCTTTTCGCAGAAGCAAGTTTCACCAAGTCATTGAGGACACAAAAGTTGTGTTTTTTTTTTTTTTTTTGAGACAGAGTCTCGCTTTGTTGTCCAGGCTAGAGTGAGTGCCGTGGCGTCAGCCTAGCTCACAGCAACCTCAAACTCCTGGGCTCAAGCCATCCTCTTGCCTCAGCCTCCCGAGTAGCTGGGACTACAGGCATGCGCCACCATGCCCGGCTAATTTTTTCTATATATATTAGTTGGCCAATTAATTTCTTTGTATTTATAGTAGAGACGGGGTCTCGCTCTTGCTCAGGCTGGTTTCGAACTCCTGACCTCGAGCAATCCGCCCGCCTCGGCCTCCCAGAGAGCTAGGATTACAGGCGTGAGCCACCGCGCCCGGCCAAAAGTTGTGTTTTAAGTCTCTAGCTTTTCCTATGGCAGCAGGTGCCTCCATCATTCCCTATTATTTATGGTAAAACTTAACTTTCTGATGCTAAATAAAGAGAGGATGTGAGGGGGTAGCTGGGCAGAAGACTCTTGGTTTAAATTTTCACCATCACAGAAATTTTATTTTGGTAATATTAACATTGTTTAACATCGAGATGAGCAACCTCTACCTGAGGAAGTTATACAGAAAGAGCAACCTGATTCCAGACAATTAAATTTTATTACTTTGCCTGAAACATTATGTAGTGGTTTTAAAAAATAGTTTTTCTTCTCGTCTCCCTCTTGATGTTTATTGTTTATTGTGTGGGAGAGGACCTGTTTGTCCAGCAAGCATATTACTCCTCTTAGAGCAGGGGAGCTTGGTAATGCTAGGTCCCTTTTGCATTTGGTTATATTCATTCTCCTACCACCACTACCATTTCTCCTCATCTCCCCATCCCTACTTATCCCTCCCTTCATTTCTTCCCTAGGCCATCATCTGTCTCTCCCCTTCCGGTCTCTTCCCTAGCCCTGCTTATCCTTTTTTGTGTGTTTTGTTTTTGTTTTTGAGACAGAGTCTTTTGCTCTGTTGCCTGGGCTAGGGCTAGAGTGTGTGGTGTCAGCCTAGCTCACTGCCACCTCAGATTCCTGGGCTAAAGCGATCCTCCTGCCTCAGCCTCCCAAGTAGCTGGGACTACAGGTGAGCACCACTATGCCCAGCTAATTTTTTTCTGTTTTTAGTAGAGATAGGGTCTCACTCTTGCTCTGCTGGTCTTGAACTTCTGACCTCAAGCAATCCTCCCGTCTCATCCTCCCAGAGTGCTAGGATTACAGGCATGAGCTTATCACTCTTCCCCTGTCTTTTTCCCATCTCTCACCTACCCTACTGCATAGTCTCCCATTCTCCTTTCTCCATTCCTCAGTCACTTTTGTCATTTCTTTTACTCCCTTGCCCTCTGCCTTGGCTCCAGCACCTTCTCCCTGCTTCCTTTCCTATTTTTTCTACCTCATTTCCTTCCCTGTCTTTCCTCTTACTCCCCAGCTTCCTTTTTGTCTTTCCCCTCTTCCCTCTCCTTCTTTCCCCATCACAATGACCTATAATGCTATATCCTCCAAGATCCATCTTCTCTAAGGTGTTCAGCAAAAGAAATTACTTTTGCCTATTCTGATTAATTTGATGTTATGGACAAAGTATCCTCTAGATGGCACAGAAACACCCTCCCCTCCTCACATTCTTCAAATATTTGACTAATAATTTTTTTTGTAAAAACCAGAAAGATATCTACCCCGTAAAATGTGAACATTATCTGTTGTTGTTAGTGGAAATCATGGGCAATTTTTATGTTCTTTGTGTTTCTGTATTTTTCATATTTTCTCAAATGTGTCTGTAAGGTTTTTCAGCGGCAAAAGAAACAGAGAGAGAGAAAGAGTGGGGCCAAACAACATCGCTTTATTTAGCACTCCCGGGCGAGGTTCTTGGGTCCCAAGGGTGGGGGACAAGAAGTCAAGTCCGTTTGAAGGGGGTGAGGCTTTTTATACCACTTGGGCCGGGCTAGGGACTTTTGGTGAGAAAAGCTGGGGATTTTCCATTGTGACCTTGGGTGGTCATTGAGAAATAGGAGGGGATGGCAGTATTTGCAGAACCCAGGAGCCAAAACATTCTTATCCGGGTAGACATCTGGGTGTGGTTCTTCTTAGCAGGGCCTGGCAGTTTGTCTTAGGCGGGTCTGGTCTGGTGAGCCTTTTCTTTTTGATCTAGGGAGGGGAGAGGGCCTGCTACCAGCCTTACAGTGTCTATTATGAATGCTATTTTTAAAAATCAATTGATCTTTCTTTGCTTGACTCTCCCCTCCCAATAAATTTTTATTTAATGAAAGGAAATCACTGAATCAGAATTTGATCCTGTAGAGAATATGAATTTGGTTTGCTATTTTAATGTTCAGTTTTCCAAATCCTTTCATCTTTCAAAATGATGGCACTTTGGACTATAGCACAAAGTCTTCAGCTCATTGGCACTATTGTAGTACATGATGAATGTGAAATACAGCTGCACAAGTTAAGCTTCAACTCTAAGTCCTAAAGGATCTTTTCTGCCTTTCTTTATCCTCCCCAACATTTAATTCATATTTTGTTTTTTATAATATTTCTATTCTATGAGAGTGTTCAATCTGATAGACTTGGCAATTTATATACAAATTCGTTTTTAGCCCTGTTATTGGTCACAGGCATTGGTGAGCAGCAATTCTACTGTTGCTATACCCTGTCTATTGTCCTTGGTATTGTTGGTTATAAAAAGCATAACATTCATGCTGTACTAGGCCATGATACCACCTTTGCCACAATGAACATATTGACTGCCACACTAGAGAAAATTTTTTTCCTTGGGGCCATGGTGTTTTATTATGAAAATGGAATGAAAATTTTAAAGACAAAATGACCTTTCCTAATTTAATGAAAAAGTTGTTATTTTTTATTGTTTTCTGTGTGTGAGTTATATGCAACTTGAAAAATAGTTCTCAAGGCTCCCAAGGTGAAGAGATGTGTGAATGACATATGCTTCATGAGGCTCCAGGCTCAAAACTAGCGTGAGTTAAATACAACTCACATGGGAGTTAATGTGTTAAATGTTAAAATTCTGAGCTCAGATTCAATTGGTCCATCAAACTAATTCCCTTTCATCAGACTAATTCCCTTTGGGATGGTTGATTAGCCCAGGTGTGGAAAGTGAAAATGTAAGGATAAATGAAGTGTTCTAGACAACCTGAGCTACTCATTTCCTGGCTATAATGTACTCATTGTTTCACAAAGGGTTAAATGATAATGGTGTAGTTAGTGAATGGTTTTCTAGCTGCAGGGGTTTTTGAAAAGAGATCTAGGAATTCTGCAGCTAATTGAATCCTTCAGGCATGGACCCAGGGTCCTTGAAAAAATTTGAATGAACAAAATTCTCTTGCTTTGCTCCTACGTATAGTTGGTAAAGTGTCTTAGAAGTACAAATTATCTTTTAAAAGGATTTTATGCCTATTTAAGCTGGTTGGACGTTATTACACAATGTGTTTACTCCCTTGTGCTGCCCTTCTCCCTGTTATTTCTTTTTCTCTCACTTCCCCAAGTCTGCATTACTGTTGTTTTTATCCCATTTTTCCCCATCTTGTGAGCAAAGTTTTAACAGTACGTAGAAAGTTAACTGCCTGGAGTCTTTTAAATATAAGTAACACGCAACCAGTAATAAGCTGTCGGTTGTTTTTTTGCTGCCTGCAAAGAAACATAAACACAGCGCTCATTTCTGGCAGGTTTTTACTGTCAGAGTTTCTCCTATTATATTTATCTTACAATTTGCCAGGGGGTGAAGTTATTAAGTTTTAGCAGCAGCCATCGATCAAGTTCACAAGTTAACACGATAAAGGCTCTGTGCCGCTCCGATCCGGGGAAATGATGATCCTCACTCGGTAATTAACTAAATGAGAAAGTTAAATCTTACTTGAGAGCTGGGAGAGATGAAAGAGAGGTGTTTGTCAGTTTCTCGGTGGAAATTAGAAGCAGTTTTCTGCAATTCCCTAAGCTGCTGCTCTGTCATATTTTACATAAGCACTGGGAAAACGTCTTGTAATTAGTGCTGTCATGGAGGATTTTTTTTTTTTTTTTTTTTTTTTTTGCTGAAGGATGTTGGAATAATTCATTAGATTATCAAGAAAGGCTTGTGTCCTGAAATGATTAGCACAGTGAAATTTAAACCATTAACGATAACAAGTTTAGAGCTTGCTGCAGTGCAGAGGCACCCAGGGTATGTCTGTGCCTATTTCAATCATTTCTTATAATTAAACATTATGTCCTTTTTTTCTCCATCACTAGGACCCATCCAAAAATCCTTTTAAGGTGGCACTGTCTACATCAGTGCCTTTACCAGCCTTGGAGGTGTGTGTAGTTAGTAGCTATAATGATGCAGCAGTAAATTAAACTGCTGTGAGTTTCTTGGTTTAGAACAAAAGAACCTATCACCCTGGAAGCTATAGAGTTACTCGAGGGAGCCCACTAAAGAAACAAGAGTCTCAGTTTTGAAACCTAAAAATGTTAAACGACTATCCTGTCCCTATAACTACGTGAAAAATCAGAAAATAATCAAAATGGCTTTGCGTTGATTTTGGTAAATTTTATGTGTGGCTTTTCCTATAATTAGTAAATATAAAAAAAGGTTGGCAAGTGTCCCATCTTTAAATAATTATATACACTGGGACAGTGTGAGTTCATTTCCTAGTGAGTTTTATTTAAAAGAATTGGGATGATTGTAAGGTTTTCCTTGATGGTTATTAGAAATCAGTGAGATTCATAACGTGAACTTTCCCTCTGCTGACAAATCTGCCCCTTCCTGTCTTCCATGTTCACTAATCAGATCTGACATGTTTATGAGTTCACCTAATATGTAATCATATTTAGTAGAAGCTGTTAAAATATTAATACAATAATCCCACTGAGAACTGTGATGTTTACTTCTCTTGAAATGTGTGCTCCATTCTGTACATCCAGCCACCATTTTCATTTGAATTCCCACTCCCCATGCTACCCCCAAAAGGATAATGGACTACTTTGGTCACTGTTTGTTCACTGAGAGTTAGAAAGTTCAAGAACTGAAAATTAGAACATTAAAAGTTATGATCCCACTTTTGAGCATTCATTACCTTTTCTGTGCATGTTCAATTTATGGCTAAATTCTTTCAAATTCTCTTGAATCCTCTTGTAAAAGGATGCTCGGGTACTAGTCGGCTCTGTCCATCTCTGCCTTCCTTTTCTTTCCTGTCTTAGCTCTTTAGGAATTCTAGAACTGTTCTGGGTCTCTCTGTCATCACCATGTCCATCCGATGTGTGCTTACCTATCTCTCTTTCCATACTAATCAAAACAGACAATCCCATTTCCTCTCATTCAGCCAAGTCAGTGTTGACTTATTTTTTTTAAAGATGCTTTTCCAAAGAAATCAAGGGAAAATAATATGAAAAACAACATTAAAATCAATGTTTTTGGATTCTTATTTAACTAAATCCTAGCAATAGCCTATAGAGAATATAATATAAATCTTTAAAAATCTCTCCCTTTCTTTTGCAAAACGCTTACAAGTTTTGCCTTGTTTCTCCTGGCCATAGGAGCAAGGATCCTGGTTTTATCCCCATTCGGGCTAATGTATCAGGCTAAATATCTAGAGGATCAGCCCTTTAGAGGAAGTAAATCATTTTACTAAAATAAATGTATACTATAACCCAAACTTAAAAGTCTCAAGCTCTTTCTCCTTCTTCCATTTTTGTGAGTGTAAAATACCTTTCTTCTAAACACTTCCTAATCTGCCTCTTCTAATCCTAGCCATGATTACCTCTTACCTGGATTATTTTATTAGCTTTCTAATTGATCTTCCTTCCTTTGCTTTTGCAACTTGCTCTTGTTAACCCCTCCCCACCTCCTCAGCCCCTGGTGCATTTTTAATGTGGCTGCTAGTGTAAATATTTCTAAGGTACAATCAGATGTCATACTTGACTATTTTAGAGCTTCCAGGGGATCTCCTTTACACTTCAGATGAAATCCAGACTCCTTAGTGTGGCCCAGAGGGCCTTATATGATCTGGACCACCTCATTTCCCATGCATTTCCACCTTTATTCAGTCTGCCCTAGCCACACTGGCCTTCCTTCTGAACATACTTTTGCACTTACTCTCCCTTCTATCTGGGAAGCTTTTCCCCCAGATCTTCACAAGACTGACTTCTCATCATTCAGATCTCAGATCAAATGTCACCTCCTTCAGAGTCATTTCTTGACCACCCCCATTAAAGTAGGCTGTACTCTTCACTCCCTATGTTGTTATCTTATTTTGTTTTCCTCACAATCTTTATTGATTTCTAAAATTAACATATTTACTTTGTATCCTCACCCCCCACTTCCCTCCAGGGAAGGCCAAGAAACTTTGTATGCATATTCACTGCGGTTTCCTTAGCACCTGATAAAGTGCCCAGAATAGAGTAATCACTCAGTAATGGTTATTGGTTGATTGATAATGCTAAAGTTCCAGCCTTAGTCGCAATTCTTGACCTATCCCTCCTAGGCTGCAGCCTCATTCCCTGTACAACCCTTGCCCATTTTATTCTTGAATTAATTCATCATCTTAATCATTAGGTCCCCTTTCCCCTACCATAGTTTCTAATGGCAGAGCCTTTCCTCAAAGCCAAATAAGACCCTTTTCTCTTTTACATCTCTCTTGTTATAATTACTTTCTTCATCTAGTCCTTGCAGCCCCAGTTCTAAATGGTATCCTTTGTTTGGAACATTTTTCTTTCTCTACTTACCACACCTTTCCTTTTGGTTAAAGCAGGGTTTGTATGAACTATTATAGAAACATCTGTTATTTCACCATCAAGTTCAGCCAGTCCGTGATGTATTTTTCCAACCTATATATAATATAGTTAGCAAAGTCAACACGCTTAATATTACAGTGGTGGTTGGTGGTTAGGTCAGTTGGTGTCTGCAAGTGTGTATTTTCCTCTCCAGGCCCAGGCTGCAGCTTCAGAGAAATTCATGGTAATTTTGAAAGTAGTACATGTAATGTCTTTTCAAAGGGGAAAATGTTAGCCCTTAGCCTTTGAGAACTAAGCTGGAGGACAGTTATAAATACTTAACTCCTTTCATTTTGTGTGTTTTTCACCTGACAGCTTCTTTCTTTCTTTTGTAGACAACTGTTCACTGTAAACAGAAAAGCAGAAGAGGAGATGTGCAGGGGTGGCGGAAACTTAGTGTTACCATTAAACTGAGGCTGTTTGTCAGCTTCTCTAGACATTTGGACAGTAGTGGTTGAGTCATCAGGCTTTTGTTGGGAAAGCCAAATCAATTCTACTGCCACCAGTAACCATTACCCTCTCTCCCATACCCTCTAATATACAACCTTTTGATTTTTTAATAATTGTACTTTTTCATTGCGCCCTTGTGGATTTTCAGAAGTTCTCAAATTGAAATTTTGCTGCATTTACTTTAGACATTTGTAGAAAAATCTGTGTTAGAGAATGGTAGAAAAAAGGGGCTTGAAAACAAAGACGTTTATCTCTGGAATTTTCTGCAAATGTAACATCTTAGTTACTAATGAAATATATGAAATATATGTTAGAGTATTATTTATTCTTAGGAATACTCTATCCTTAGAATTTTTTTGAAATCAACTTTAGTAAGATATAATTTACATACAATAAAATACACCCATTTTAAGTATATAGTTCAGTGAATTTTGACAATTATTTAATCTATACACTTGTGTAATAATCAAAGATAGAGAACATTTTCATTGCCTCAGAAAGTTCCTTTGTGGCCTCTTCCAGCCAATCCCACCCCCACATCTAGCCCCAGGCAACCACTGATCTTTTTTCTCTCACTAAAAATTATATTTGTTGTTCCTAAAGTTTCATACAAGTAGGATCATAAAGTATATGCTCTTTTATATCTGGCTTCTTTTGTTCAGCATGTTTTTGAGATTCATCCTTACCATTTTGTGTATCTGTAGTTAACTTTTATTTATAAGTACTATTCCATTATACAGATACATCACAGTTTATCAGTTCATCTCTTGATGGGTATTTGGATTATTACAGTTTGGATTATTATGAATTCAGCAGCAGTAAATGTTAATTTACAAGTCTTTGTGTGGAACTATGTTTCATTTTAAGGGTGTAAATGCCAAGGAGTGGAATTGTTGGCTCATGTTGAGTATATGTTTTACTTTATAAAAAAACTTGTCAACCTATTTTCCAAAGTTGTTGTAACGTTATAAACATTATTGCCAGCAATGTATGAGAGATCCAGTTTGCTCCTCTTTCTTGCCAATACTTGGTATGGTCGGTCTTTTTAATTTTAGCCATTCTAGTAAACATGTATTACTATCTTGTGATTTTAATTTAAATTTCCCTAATTACTGATGATGTTGAACATGTTTCATGTGTTTGTTGGCCATTTATGAATCATGGGTCTTTTTTTATGAGGTGTCTGTTCAAATCTTTTGCCCATTAAAAAAAAACAAGGGTTATTTATTTTCTTATTATAAGAGTTCTTTATATATTCTGGATTCAAGCCCTTTATCAAATACATATTTTGCAAATATTTTCTCAGTTTGTGATTTGTCTTTTTTATGTTCTTAACTGTTTCTTTTAGAAATCAGAAGTTTAAAATTTTGCCACATGCCAATTTATTGATTTTTCTTTTTTAATTTTTCAATGTTTGCCTATCCCAAGGGCACCAAGATTTTCTTTTAGTTTTTTTAGAGGTTTTATAATTTTAGCTTCTCCATGTAAATACAGAATCCTTAGCTAAGTGTGATGTGTGTCCCTGTAGTTCCAGCTACTCAGGAGGCTGAGGCAGGAGGATCACTTGAGCCTAGGAATTTGAGGTTGCAGTGAGCTGTGATGACGCCACTACACTCTATCTAGTCTGGGCAACAGCATGATACTTTGCCTCAAATAAATTGTTTCAACATCATTTGTTTAAAAAGACTATCCTTTCCCCATTGAATTAACTTGGTACCATTCTTAAAACTCAGTTGGCCACATGTGAATCTATTTTTAGACTCTCTTTTCTGTACCATTGATCTATACTTTTGTTCTTACACCAAAGCCACACTATCTTGATTACTACTCCATGTCCTAAAATTCAGTACTCTGAGTCCTTCATCTTTTTTTTTTCCACGAGTATTTTGTCTAAGTGTTGGTCTGTAAGTGGAAAATGCAATGTGTTAATATATAAAACTGTATTTAAAATTGGCATCATAAAAAAAAGAATGTCGATTTATTGAGCACTTTACTGTGTGCTAGGTGGTGTGCTAAGCATCCTTTTCATGGGTTTTTATATTTTATCCTCACAAAACCCCAATGAAGTAGATCCTATTATTATCCCCAGTTTACAGATAAGGGAAACAGAGACTCTGAAAGGTCAAGTTATTTATTCCATGTCACACAGCTAGTAAATTGAGGAGCTGGAATTTGAAACTAGGTCTTTTTATTCCAGGGCTAAAGCTCCTTTAAAACAATACACTATGGGGCAGTGGTTAGGAGTAACTCATTTGAAATGTTAATGAGTCTCAGGCAGGCATGTGTGTTTCTACCTCACAAAAATATACTCTTATTTTCAGGGGCAGTGACTAAAATGCAGCTAGAATAGCCCAGAACAATTAATAGATTCATGAAATCTCAGCTTATACTTCATTTCTAATAGCCAAATATTTTAAGTACCATTTATGATTTGATCATTTAAAGCATAAGAATGTCTTGACTAAACTTTAGCTCCTGCAGTAGAATGACCATACTGGTTATATCCTTAGGCAGTTTTATCTGTTAATAGTCTGACAGCTGCTGAACAAAACATGATTCCACATGATTATAGTTTGGCCTGGGCACAGTGGCTCATGCCTATAATCCTAGCACTTTGAGAGGCTAAACTTTAGGATCACTTGAGGCCTAGAGTTCGAGACCAGCCTGGGCAACATAGCAAAATCCCATCTCTACAAAAATTGAGAACTATTAGCTAGACGTGGTGGCACATGCCCGTAGTCCTAGCTGCTCTAGAGGCTGAGGCAAGAGGATCCCTTGCCAGGAGTTTGTGGTTGCAGTGAATGAGCTATGATGATGCCACTGCACCCTATTCCAGGCTGCAGAGCAAAACACTGTTGACGAATATTTAAATAATTTATTTAAAGAATAAGCAGAATCATTTCATTAATTTGTTGGTGGTGGTTCTCTGGTACTGGCATTTCTGGGCTTTAACCAGAAAACAGTACTCTGTTAGCACCCAAATAAGGTTCATTTTTACCTTTTAAAAGACAAATAACAAATATATAAAAGATGATAGAGTGAGAGGTTTTGATTGTTGGGATGAGAAGTGGCCTTTGGTCAAGCTTATAAACCCTCATATTTGTTAGCTCTGTAAATCTTACTCCACGTTTCATGAGTTTTCCTTTTCTGGGATGCAAACAAATAACCTACACAAAAAGCAGCCCTGAAATCCCCAAAGGCCTGTGTCCAAGGAGGTTCTTATTAATCATTTTTAGTCTACATCATAGACAACAGTGGCATTTATGGTAGAAAACATCCAGCTCTGAACACCAAGGGCTTGCTGTTTACAGTGTCTGCTCTTTCCATGTACATAGAATGACATTACGCCATTCTTGAAAATATACTTTCAGCTGTGTATCCTTACTTTGTAAAGAGCTCTGCATATAGGATTTAACATTGAGAAAATAGGGCAAGCCTGTGCCTTAAATAGCCAATGTGGATTATCTAAACTTGGAACAGTTTTATGGCATGTTCCACATACAGTGTGTCTAAGCAGGAATGAACACTATGATTAAATGGATCTCTCTGCCAGATAGGCATATATACCAAAGATCCATCAAATTACTTTGAAAAGTACCTAGTTTTACTCATTTGTGGTTATCCTGTAAAGAAAATCGTACTTTCTTCAGAGTACCAAAAGTTTCTATTGATTCCTAAATCTTCTTATAGTGTTTCCCAGCTTCAAGACTGAGTATGATCCTTGTCTCCTCTTTTTTCCTCATATCCATATCCAGTCTATCAGCGAATTCAGTTGGATCTGCCTTCAGAATATACACTGAATCCTGTTATTTCTCACCACTTCTACAGCTACTGCTATAGTCTAGGAGATTGTCATCTCTTCTATGGACTGTTAAAGTAGTCTCTTAATTGGCCTTCTTACTTCCATTTAGTTCCCTATGTTCTATTCTCTACACAGCCATGGTCCTTTTAAAAGGTGTTAGATTGTGACACTCTCATGCTTCTGGGTGTTTATCCATGTGGCCTCTCTCTGTGTAGCTTCTCATCCTCCATACTTCTCTCTCTAGCAGAGTAGCCTGAGGTTCTTATATGGTGACTCTACAGAGTCTCTATAAAGGTATAAGCAGAAGCTACCTGGGCTTAGAAGTCCCAGAATGGGACTTTCTCCACATTCTATTAGTCAAAGCCCAGATTCTAAAGGCTAGGGCAAAAGTCCAACTTTTGATGGGAGAAACAGTATTCGTGTAGAGGGAGCACTAGATTATTCAGGGCCATCTTTGGAGATTAGCTACCACACCTGAATGACCTGGATTATTTGGCCCAGACTACTACTCCAACCTTTTTTCTCTTTGTTCATCCTATTCCTGCCACACCAATCCTTGTTCCTCTAACATGCCAGGCAGACTGCCACCCAGGATCTTTGCTCTCAGAATTCCTATTGCCTAGACCATTCTTCCCTCATGTAACAAAATGTGTACTTCCCACATTTCTTTCGTGTCTTAATTCAAATGTCACCTCTTTCTGCAAACTATCTAATTGCTTAGACTTAAAAAAAACTGTACTAGTTTTTTTCAATTGTTGTATAACAAATCACCATAAACTTAGTAAAACAATACCCATTTATTAGCATATAGTTCTATAGGTCAGAAGTCTGGCACAGCATGGCTGCATTCTCTACTCTAGGTATCACACGTCTGAAATCAATCAAAATGTTGACTGAGTTCTCACTGGGAGCTCTTGGGGGAAATCTTCTTCTCAGCTTATTCTTGTTGGCAAAATTCAGTTCCTTGCCATTGTAGGACTGACGTCTCCATGTTTCCTTGCTGGCTGTTAGCCACAGGCTCTGCAACTAGAACCTGACCACATTCCTGGCCACATGGCCCTCTTCCTCTTCTACAACCAATTGGAGAAAACTCTTTTTAAAAATTGGTACATTTATTAAACATAGAGTAATGGTCCTGTGCTCAAATGTGATTGTGTTTGTGTGCTGACTTCCATAAAAATGTAGCTAATTATAAGAGACTCTTCATAAATATACTCCAGACAGAAGTAAAAATGTAAACAGAAATGGACTGACAAGACAGTGCCATTTCAGACATAGTTCCTTTAAAATTAATACTTCCTAGAAAATGGAGTTTGATATTTACAATTATGCCAGCATTCACAGAGGCACACTATGACCATGAGACATTTTTCATACTTCCCAAATAGTTTTATATTTTCGTTTTGAAGGTCAGTTAGCAGAGCCAGACTTCTTCTTAACAGGTAGAATTTTTATGTTCATCAAAGTCTCTTACCCCTTTCTCAGCCTATTCATTTGCATATACTATAACCAGATGCTTCATATCATGCATCATGATGCCCAACCTTAATATGTTGACCAATTGCTTTAAGATAAAAGGAGTGACTTGCAGCAAGGCCATGTAGATGAGGAAGTTTCATACAGAGGAGATCACATCCTCATATATATTCTGTTTATTCTCCTCTGGATCCAGCTTCAGCGCAAGCCTCTCTGCTTTTAAAGGCCTCGTTTGATTAGATCAGGCTCACCTGAATAATCTCCCTACCTTAACTTCAGCTGATTTGGGTGCTTATTTTAATCACAGCAAGTACCTATATTACTATTTATTTGAATAGCAGAGAAGGTATGTGTACACCAGGAGCCAAGAATCTTGGGGGATCCTCTTACAATTTTGCCTACCACGATAACATATACTGTTTTTCTGTCCCTTCATCCTGCTTTATGTTTCCCCGTAGCACTATCTACATTATATTTTGTACTCGTTTGCTTATGTTTTTAATGTGCCTTCCACACTGGAAGGCATGTTATTGATGATAAAGACTGTCATTTCTATGCATTGTTGTATTCCTAGCACCAACATCAGTGTTTGGCACATTGTAGATGCATGGGAGACTTCTTATTTGACTCTTAAAAAACAAGTGATGAGCAAGTGATTGTATAAATTTCCAGTAACTGGTATATACAAGAAAAAGCAAATTAATTTTGTTGTTTGCTAGTATTAATAATAATAATGTGCTTTCAACTTTCAGTTATCATCTGTGTATCTCTAAATAATAAGAATATCTTCCTGTGAACTTTTAGAAATGGATGCTTAGTCTTCTAGGAATATACCTGATTACTGACTTAACTGTGGTATTTCTGAGGCTTTACATATAATTGCTATTCACAAATTTCCAAATACTATTTAATAGAATAACAAACTGGGCTCAATCATATAGATATAACGTAGCATGCCAGATCAGAGGTTTTATTTATATTTATATATATATACACACATACACACACACACACATATATATCCCTCATTTTCAGTATTAATTATATGTTTCTTTTAATCCTCGCCTTCTACAGACAAAGCTTGCCAATGGCACTTCCAGCATGATTGTGCCCAAGCAACGGAAACTGTCTGCAAGCTATGAAAAGGAAAAGGAACTGTGTGTCAAGTATTTTGAGCAGTGGTCAGAGTCCGATCAAGTGGAATTTGTGGAACATCTTATATCCCAAATGTGTCATTACCAACATGGGCACATAAACTCATATCTTAAACCTATGTTGCAGAGGGATTTCATAACTGCTCTGCCAGGTATGTCTACAAGTGTTTATAAACCATTAATTTGCTACAGTGATAATGGAACTAGATCTCTAGCTATACATCTCTCTATTAAAAGACTTATTGGCTTGATTTTATAAATTGAGTCCTTTAATTGTACCTTCTTGATATAAATACAAAAAAGCCCACCAAACTCTAGAAATTAAGATTCTACTTTTACGTGTATTCTCTTTATTACATATCCTGCTATCCACCTCCCCCACTTATTTATTTATTTATTTTTTGAGACAGGGTCTCCCTTTGTTGCTCTGGGTACAATATCACAGCTCACTGCAGCCTTGAACTCCTGGGCTCAAGTGATCCTCCTGCCTTGGCCTCCATAAGTGCTTACAAGTGTAAGCCACCATGCCTGGCCAAGAAACATTTTTACTTGAGTGTTTTTTAAAAAAAAGAAGCATATATCTCAGGAGCCTTGTCATGATGTTAAATAAATAAATATAAATGTTTAAAATACTTTTTTCTTGGAGGATGCTGTGGTTTTTCTGAATGCTTAATGGTGACCTCAACACTACAAAGTCATCCATATGTGGGGGAAATGCTATCTCAGGAAAATACAGGGCTCTCTTGTATTAAAAGTTTATTTTATTTTATTTTATTTTTTTTCAGCCAGATGTTTGGGAAGCTATTAAAAGTTTATTTTAAAAGAAAAAATAGTACAAAAATGATGAATCTTACTTAAAATATCATATCATATTGTGGGGGATTGGTTTTCTGATTATAGGAAATTTAGAAAATATAAAAAAAGCGTAAAATATAAAAATAATATTTCTCAGAAAGTCACCTTTCAAAGAGAACTACAAATGTGCTACTAGTATTATGGCATGTAGCCTTTCTGTTTTTTCCAGGCATATGTATTTCCCTATAAAGCCATGATCATAAATGTTTTATAGCATTTTTTCTTAATACATTCTTTTAACATATTTTCGTAAACGCGTGTTCTTTTAAAACATACTTTTCAGTTGTTGCATAGCATCTTAACAATGGTTGAAGCACAGATTATTTAACCCTTTACTGAACAATTTAAGTAGTTTTAGATTTTTTTTTCCTATTACATACTATGCTATAGTGAACATTCTTATACATTAATCTTGTGGGCGTTCTAGGAAAAAAATACTAGAAATGGAATTGCTATATTAAAGAGTATGAACATTTTTAAGGCTTTTAATACATGCTGCCAAACTGTCTTCTAAGAAAAATAAACAAACTTGTAGCCTCTCCAAAACTGTGTGTTACTATTAATACTTTGTTTTATGTTTGCCAGTTACATCTTTTAAAAAGTTTTTTTTCTACACTACAAATTTCTACTTCCCTTTAAAAGAAATCCCTATTTATATCTTTAAAAAATGTACTTTAAAACTGAATTTTACCTATATCTTTTGTTAAATAGAGTAGATTTTTGCCCCTGTAACTCACTGGACTTTGTTTTAGCCATAGGCAGACAGTTTTCTTACCAACAATCTGTGTGTACCTCATTACTTTGTTCTCCCCAGTCACTGAGACATGGTACTATCTCAAGCTTATACCACTAAGAATTGAACAGGAGTTGATTAGACCTGTGTATCCTTTGCCTAATATTGATTCCTAGTGTGTATCTGCTGACCACTCTATGAGATATTAAATCATCAGTCTAATGCTTTATGGCCATTTAAACTTACAAACTTGTACCATCCTGGCTATGTTTAGTAAACCAAACTACTTCAAAAAATGCCTGTAATCCATTCATGTAATGGGTTTGTTTGGAATGTTAGGTGAAATTACTTCCAAAGAATTATTATAGGTTCATAGTGAGTGATCAGGCAGCCATTAAAAATACAGGAATGCATTTTGGAAATTTCTGATGGTGTAGAAAGTTTCAACTTTAAGATTCAGAAATTATACCATCACTGTATTTTGCATGAAGAACTAATTATTATATCCTTAATTGGCTTATAGTCATGTTCCTTTAATAAGAATTAGGTGATGGATGTCTCCATCTGCTTATGCTTAAATATGAACATGTGATGCCAGCCAAACAAGATCCATTTAATGCTTTTTTTCCCAAATCTGCTGAAAAGTGTGACTGATATCCGTACAATCTTTATAATTAGAATAATGTTTAAGCCCATTTGAATTGTTGCTAATGGCATCCAAGTGCATCTCTATGATTTAGGGGAAAGGCAAAAAATGAAATACAGTGTTCTCTAAGTTTGTGCCTAAGGGAGTTACAGTATGAAGGAATCCTTCTGAACTATTTAAGTCTTTAGAAAACCTGATATGTAACCTGTAAAGAGGAATAACTGAATGTTTTTGTCTCACTTGTGAATTTAGAACAACAATCAAAAGAAGGTTTTAGTGAGATCATCCTATTTTATAGGATCTTTTCTTCTGATGCCTCAGTACATATTTGGTTAGAGGAGAATTTAATTGGGAAGCCCATCTGGTTTACACCCCAAAGATCTACTCTCCACTGTTTTCCTCCCCACATCCTACAAAATATACTCTCAAATGCTAACCAAGTTATCTATTGGTCTGGGATTTTTTTTTTTTTTCATTTTTGCTCAACTGTCATTTAGGTTTTATAGCAGCAGTTTTTCTCAAATACAGTTTTTTTTAAACATCTGAAATAAACTCATCCTTGATCTTAAACATACCTCTCTTTCTCTCGGGATGTTCCCATACCAGTCTGTACTTCCTTCTCTCCTTTCTGCATGTCCAAAATTCTATAACCCAGCACATTCTGACTTAGTGCTTCTCTCCCAGTACATTTAAAGGATATTTCTTTTACTGAACAGCTTTGGAACTGCAGCAGTAATAGAAACAGAATGAGAAATGGACCTAATATAGAGATTTGGGGGGGTCTGAATCACAGAGTTTGAGATGCCATCCATAGAACATCCCCTAGTGCTGAAATCCATATAGATAGATGTGAATTGTTTTCTGGAATCCTTTTTATTTTTAATGTCTTGGGGGGGTTGCTGGTTGTTAGCTTTAACTTCCTTATCTAAAGGAAGATGGAAAATACTGTTCATTTCTGTAACCTTATGGAAAAATTATTGACACTCATTTTACCCAAGCCTATATTTGAAAAAGAAACTGAACCACACTAGGGACAATGATGTGCCTTCATAGCACAGCAAATGCTTTTCTGTTTTAAAGGACCTTTTGTAAAAAATCATTCATCACCCCCTATGTTCTTTTTCTTTGCCTCCTCCCCCCATTGAAAGCTCGGGGTTTGGATCATATTGCTGAGAATATTCTGTCATACCTGGATGCCAAATCATTATGTGCTGCTGAACTAGTGTGTAAGGAATGGTACCGAGTGACATCTGATGGCATGTTATGGAAGAAGCTCATCGAGAGAATGGTCAGGACAGATTCTCTGTGGAGAGGCCTGGCAGAACGAAGAGGGTGGTGAGCCTTTTAGCTTTCTTACTCTTATAGAGCATCAAGACCTGGCCAATCAGAGTCATTGGAAGATTGTTAGGAACCACTGAGACTACTTGTCATTTAAAACAGTGATTTTGCTGATTTGTAGCAAAAATGTGACAGAATAGTTTATGAACTCAGCAGTTTTTCTTCCCACCATTCACTCATAAAATGACATAATATTGTATTAATATTGCTTTGCAAAATAATGGAAAACTGACCAGCCCTCCTGTTTAATGCATTCTGTTCTCTGGGCAGAAATTGGTATCGTGCAAAAGGGATGATGGGCAATTTATAATGCAAGTAGATGTCTTTGAATAAGACAGAAATCATCAGATCTTTCCCCTAAAATAATGGACAAATGATTTTCTTTTCCTTCAGAAGATTTCTGCCTTTAGCCTATGCCTCTGGTATTTTATCAAATATTATTTTTTATGCCCAGCTAGATTAATAATTCTAGCCATCAGAAAAAGTGAAAAATGAAATTTAGTATAAATCATTGTTTCTTCTTAAGACTTATATTTTCTCAAGATTTTCTTGCTTAATTCTGAGTTCCCTGAAGCATCTTATAGCTAGCAGCCTAGGGAACTTAACCAATTTTGTTGTTCTCTTAACAAAATGGCACCATTTCTTTAGAACTTCTGGAAAATGTCTTTGTTTTTAGAATTTTCTCTAAGACTATGTCTTTGGAATGTCACTATAAGAAAGTTAGGTATGGGCCGGGCGCGGTGGCTCACGCCTGTAATCCTACCTCTCTGGGAGGCCGAGGCGGGCGGATTGCTCGAGGTCGGGAGTTCAAAACCAGCCTGAGCAAGAGCGAGACCCCGTCTCTACTATAAAATAGAAAGAAACTAATTGGCCAACTAATATATATAGAAAAAATTAGCCTGGCATGGTGTGGCGCATGCCTGTAGTCCCAGCTACTCGGGAGACTGAGACAGAAGGATCGCTTGAGCCCAGGAGTTTGAGGTTGCTGTGAGCTAGGCTGACGCCACGGCACTCACTCTAGCCTAGGCAACAAAGTGAGACTCTGTCTCAAAAAAAAAAAAAAAAAGTTAGGTATGAATAGTTCATAAATAAAATAAAGGTGCCATTACATATTTTAGTTGATAGAAAAAATGATAAGTAGGCATTTGTATGCTCAGTTATATCCTTCTAAGTTAATTTTATCAATTGTTTATCTAGGATTGTAAACAGATACGAAATATTTCAGAATGAAGAATACTTTTTAAAAGATAAATACTCATGTGGATCTGCTTTCTCTATTTAGAATTTTCATTAAAATGTTGGCTTTTTTCCTTTGGTCTTTGAAATTCATTAACACATAATAAAAATATAACCTCTAAATGTTATATGAAGTGCTTCAGAGATTTTTGTCATTCTAGCTGTTAGGAAGACTTTTTAAAATCTGCTCTCAAATTCAATTAAAGTAATCAAAAACCAGGCAATTCTTTAACTGTGTAACAATTGTATAAATAAAAGAAGGTTAGAATATTGTTATTTCTTCTCAAATATGTTTTTTATTCTCACTTATTTCACTATTTGAAAAATAAAAATCTTATCTTTCATACTTTGGAAGTAAATTATTTAATGGTATAACAAAGCAAATAAGAATACAGTTATATGACATTCAGAGTCTATCATTTTGCCAAGAGTACCAGGATAAGCCTTTGAAATAGCTATAGACAACTGCTTACATGGGGAAATTTTAGGGCAGCTAGGGAAGACTTCTGAGGATTCCTCAGAAAAAAGAAAAACGGTCCTCCAGATTAATTCCTGACCTGAAACTTCGGTAATGGAGATTCATTCCCTTAGCTATAAAAGTTTTCTTCCCTATTAAAATCCACTATGTTCCCTGTAAATGACAAGAAACCTTCCTCAGACACTGGGCATTTACTAAGTCCTTTTTTAAAAGGCTGAGAGAAGAGGAAGTAAGTGGCAGTTCTTGGCAGATAGATGTGAAAATTGCCAAAGGTAAAATAGGCTCCACAATTTTGCTTAGGGTTGTCACGAAACAACTAGATCTGTTATGTTAGTTACAAAGAAAAAAATAAGATCATTGACAAGATAGCTTTTGGGCCTTTTAACACACTGACTGCCACACTAGAAAAAAAATTTTTTTTCCTTGGGGGCCGCAGTGTTTTATTAGAAAAATAGAATAAAAACTTTCGACCAGGCGTGGTTGTTCACGCCTATAATCCTAGCACTCTGGGAGGCCAACGTAAGAGGATAGAGATAGGAGGATCTCTAGAGGTCAAGAATTCGAGATCAGCCTGAGCAAGAGTGAGACATCATCTCTACTAAAAATAGAAAAATGAGCCAGGTGTGGTGGCACATGCCTGCAGTCCCAGCTACTTGGGAAGCTGAGGCATGAGGATCACTTGAGCCCAGGAATTTGAGGTTGCTATGAGCTAGGCTAACACCACAGCACTCTAGCCCAGGCGAGAGAGCAAGACTCTGTCTCAAAAAAAAAAGAATAAAATTTTTGAAAACAAAATGATGCTTTCTAATTTAATGAAAATTTTGTTATTTTTAATTTTTTGTGTGCATGAATTATATGCAACATGAAAAGTAGTTCTCGTAGCTCCCAGGGTGAAGAGACTTGTGAGTTACATATGCTTCACAAAGCCCAGGACTCAAAACTAATGTGAGTTAAATGCAACTCACAAGGCAGTTAATGTGTTAAAAGAGTATGTGACGGTATACCTGGGAAATAATCCAGGGTCCAGTACTGATTACCTCTCTCTCCTCTATCTCTTCAAGCACAGATACCCATTCCTGCTCTTTTGAATATTCTTTAGAGTTCTGACTATAGTCCGCTGTCTTTGGCCACATTTGTCCTCATAACTTGATATACTTCATGAAAATAGAAATACTCATCCATTCCATGTAGACCTCCTCCAGTATTCCCCTCATTTTCTTATTGCTGCTTCAATTTTTACATTTTGCCTTTCTTCCTGTGTCAGTTGTCCTCCCTTGCTTTGAAAAAAAATTAATTTGTGATCAGTTTCTCTTCTTTCAAGTTGTCTTACCAAGCCTATTAAGTCAGTAATGTCTGTTATACCTTTTCCCATTTGCTATCTTTGAAAGTTTCTTCCATTTCTTTCAACCAAAAGTAAGTAAATAAATATAGTTTTCTAACAAAAGCTTTGGGTCTCTAAGATTTAACTTCCACTTTGTTGTTATTTTTTATATCTAGATGGATTTGACAGTCTAGGACATGAACTCCGTCATTTTCTTTCTTGACTAATTCTGAAAAATGCTCTCTCTGCTCAGTAGTGGTAACTCTTTCAATAAAAGACCACTTGGGAAAAGTCCATTTTCTTAATCAGCAGATCACATTTTATGACAACATTCTGAATTTAATATTTAACATTTATCACATACTCACATTCTTACAGGTACTAGGCATTTCACATAGAAGTGGTCCCTGTTGTCAACGAGTTTCCATCATGAAAAGTTTTGACTTAAAACGTAAATACAGACTGAGAAGCCAGTTTTCAACACCTATCCACTCCTTTTTCTAGCACCTTTGATTTGAAGAAATACAGATATTTTACCAAGACATAACAAATGCATTTAAATAGAAAACAAGCTCAAAAGTTTGTATGAGTTCTCTTTCCTTAGGAGATAGAGATAGTATCATTGCATATGAAGAAAATCCTGGAGTGCCTGTATAAAATTGCCAGAGATTAAAAAGAAGACAGGAATCTCAGTTATGGTGGGCATTGAGAAACAGTAAAGTAGTTAAGAGTGTGGGCTCAGGAGTCAAACCTAAAATCTTTGCATTCAAAATCTATTATTTGCCTGCAAAGTGTTTATAGAATAAGATTGTTCAGAGAAGTGTACCTTTAATCCTGGATGATTTTATAATGTATCTTGTTTGCCCTTTTCCTTATGCTGGTATATTACGTTTTATTAGGCCACTTTTTTTTTTTTTTTTTTTTGAGACAGAGTCTCGCTTTGTTGTCCAGGCTAGAGTGAGTGCCGTGGCGTCAGCCTAGCTCACAGCAACCTCAAACTCCTGGGCTCGAGTGATCCTCCTGCCTCAGCCTCCCGAGTAGCTGGGACTACAGGCATGCGCCACCATGCCCAGCTAATTTTTTATATATATATCAGTTGGCCAATTAATTTCTTTCTATTTATAGTAGAGATGGGGTCTCGCTCTTGCTCAGGCTGGTTTTGAACTCCTGACCTTGAGCAATCCGCCCACCTCGGCCTCCCAAGAGCTAGGATTACAGGCGTGAGCCACAGCGCCCGGCCTATTAGGCCACTTTTTAAAAACTATTACTTTTGCTTCTCCATTGCAGAATTTTCTTTTCTGTATTAACATGGAAGTTAGAGCCAAAGCCTTCCTGATAGGAAATTTTCTCAACTAATCTTCAAGGTGTATAATAGGGAGAGGGCAGGGGAGAAGAGCTCCTGGAGACATTGAACAATTAATTATATTGTAATGGAGCTATAGAGGGAGGAGTGGATGACTGGCCCAGAGAAAACATGATTTCTCTGGTGCCAGGATTACACTCAGAGGCATTTCTGCCTATCTCCACTTTGCAAGGCACAGTGCCAGTGAGAACAGCAGTTAGTACACCCATAGTGGGGTTTACTAGCTTCCACACCGTGTTTGGTGGGTTCTTAACTTCAGGATGAGGAATTAAATTTTTTGCCCAGCAGGAAGTGATTGCCATTTACTGATTTTTTTTGTAACAAAGATCTAGCTTGGGATATGAGTATTCCAGAGATGTGCTGTCATAAGGAAGGAGATACTAACAAATGTTGCTCACTGGAATCAGAAAAAGCAGTAAAATGCATATATGTACGTACATAGCCAGGAACACACCTGTGAAAGTCAATTTCATGACTTAGATTTGACAGCACAGTGCTGTTAGGTATTTTTTTCATCTTCTTCCCTACCTGCTGCTGGACACTCCTGTGATCCCTTTGTTTTCTGTGGAAATTAACTGAATTGTTCCTTTCAAATCGTAGCTGCACTGATCACCAGCAGCCTGGGTGACTGAGCAACCTTATCCCACACAAAGACCTAGAAAAAGTGATCTCTGTGACAGAGGCATTGCTGCTGCCCACCATGCAGGGCTCCACTGACATAGCTTTTCTTAGTGAAACAAAGTGACACTGGAGCATGTGCTAGTTGAAAGTAATAGTTACTGTTACAAAGAAAATTTTCAAATTGTGAGGCCAGTGATTCTATACAGAAATCTAATAGACCAGTAGGTGAATTCTGATTGTAAATATTCCATTTATCTGTTGATGTTATAATATTCTTAAAGGCCTGATATTCTGATTCTACATTAGAAATAATCGTGTTTTACCCAAAAGCAAATCAATGTTGATAGAATTACTTAGAGTCCAGAAAGTTACTCCTTGACATGAGACTCCTAAAATTAGGCGTAAGTTCACACTTCCCCAGGCTAGTTATGGAGATTCTATGGAATGTTAACTGTGAAAATATTTGAAGAAATGTGAAGCTCCTTGTAAATTTATAATATTATGATTTTCATTTGGGAAATATTTGTTATTTTTATAGGGGACAGTATTTATTCAAAAACAAACCTCCTGATGGGAATGCTCCTCCCAACTCTTTTTATAGAGCACTTTATCCTAAAATTATACAAGACATTGAGGTAAGAATCTATGTATTTGGGGATATTTGCCAAATGGTAGAGAATTATCAACATTCCTTAGTCACAGTATTGTTAGGGCAAACCCATTAAGGTTTATTTATGTGGGTTAAAAATCTCTTTACATGTGAGTAGGGTGAGTAAAATATAATAACTTGCTAGGCAAAATTTTTAAAGCTTTTAAAAATTGTTTACTGATAGATAAATAGATGAAAATAGATGAGGGAAAATGATACTCTCATATAATAGTTGTGAGACTGTTCAATTTGTACTCATAAGCTGATATTTCAGTATTTTCTGAATTTAGTCTCCATAGAAGTTCATGGGTAGAAACATATAAAAGAAGAACACTGAGCACATAACCTCACATAGTTCAAAGCTGGCCCTCTCTTACTGAGTAGTCTCCTTCCACCAGATTTATTATTTAATTGATTGAGTTATATGTAGAAAAAAGGTCTAGAAAATAAATCTTTACTTATCTTGCTAATGGAAAAATGTTTTATAAATTTAAATAGTAGCTTTTTGAAGCCATAATTTTAGTTTGCCTTAAGTTTTATATCTCCCATAGAGTGAGGCATTGAGCCATTGGTTGCTATTAAAGTCAGAGAAGAGTTTGGTTCTGGTCCTTTCGTAATTACTGCCTCTTTACCATTCCTTCTCAGACAATAGAATCTAATTGGAGATGTGGAAGACATAGTTTACAAAGAATCCACTGCCGAAGTGAAACAAGCAAAGGAGTTTACTGTTTACAGTATGATGATCAGAAAATAGTAAGCGGCCTTAGAGACAACACAATCAAGGTGAGGTTTCTTCAGTTTCGGGAGGGTAGGTACCACACTCATCATGCAATCCAAATCATAAACTCTAAGCATTTTTTCTAGAAAGTAAGCGAAAATTTTAGATTGTTTTCAGTCCCAAAAAGCCAAAATCATTTCCTTAAAGGACAGACATCTGCTTCCCCCAAAAGAGTTAAATTGTCTTCTTGAAGTGCACTGAATGGGCTTATTACTCTTTTGGCCTTCACATAATTATAGGCTACCCCTGTTCCGTAATGAAAAGGATAAAGTTTGCATTAGGACTGAGACCATACATATATAAGTGCTTAGCTATACTCACAGAGAAGAATGCATTCCACACTACGCTAGGCTGTGATTCTTTTGGTGGAATCAAACACATAATAGGGCCAACAAGTCTCCACAGCACTCCATTATCACGGTGATCAAAAGGATCTTGTTTGCCATCCTAGATCTGGGATAAAAGCACATTGGAATGCAAGCGAATTCTCACAGGCCACACGGGTTCTGTCCTGTGTCTCCAGTATGATGAGAGGGTGATCATAACTGGATCATCGGATTCCACGGTCAGGTAGAAAATTTCAAATGTTCTTTTGAACTCTGAAATGTCAGCTCTGCTCTATTCTTTGTCATAGATAGTAATTTTATATATATCAGCATGAATACAGTTCTGAAACTAAAAAAGAATAAACCATCAGGCCGCCCCTGCCAACACCCATCTTTTGTGTCAATCTAGAACGAGAAAACTTGATTTAGGAATGATCGCAGTAGATTTACATTTTTGTGCATTTAAGATTCTATTTTTATTTGGAGAATTGTCCATTATAGAAAGTTTTCTTATCTTTATGGTAAACCATGCATTATTTACAAAAACCACCTCACAGGGGAATGACATGAATGCCATGAAGCCTTCTTTTCAGGAGGTTATAACTATAGCACAGGCCTCCTTTAAAATGTGTACAGGTGAACAGTGCTCTCTCTTTGCCAGCCCCTCCTCTGCCATCCCTGCAGTTTTTAATTGTGATCTTCACTCAGGGAGGGGCCTTCAATTTCCAGAGGCATCGGTGATTTGATGACACAGCCATTATGCTGCTGGAGTCCGGGAAGCTTGAGTTCTGGGAACCAGCCGTGCTGCTGGAAACCTCTGTTAGGAATTTTGCCTTAAGCTAAAGGATTTAGCAAACATAATGCATCAAAAGTAACTTTAAAAAAAAGAAACCTAGAAGAAAAGCAGTTAACTGCATTGTTAGATTCTCTAAAGTTAAATGTTTACCATTCCAAGTTATCCTCTGTGAATAGGAAAGGCTGTTCCTATTTTTTGTCTTATGACTTAAAGGCATAGCAAACTCAGTCTTTGTAGTTATCGATATTTAACATTTATTGGTGCTTGTGGAGTGCCTTATGGAAGCTGAAACATTGTAGATGCTAACATCATTTATAGGGTAAGGGAGGAAATGATTTTCTAAAAAGGAGGGCTAAACTGAGAAAAGGGAATAAAATGTTTTTAAACCCAAAGTAGATACCCAAAAATAGAGTAATCAAAGTAAAGCATATCATCACACAAAATTCTCAAGTTATCCAAGTGTCCCACACTCTTCTGAGAATCCCATGTTTATAGTGGGAGGGCTTTTCTTGACCCCAAACTCCTTCAAAGCACTGAAATGGGGAGTTGGACTTAGATCTGGGTAATCTTGGCCTTTGACCTGTGTAATGAACCCTAAAATCCAGGGTAATCAACTCAAATTCACATTACTGCTTGTGTGGCAGAAGCATCTTGGCCTCTGTCAGTTCTGATTCCTGAGAGCTGTTGATGGGGTGGGCACTAATGCTGCTGATATTAATCAGATTTCCCACTTAAACTGTATCTTATTAATGGTATCAATTTAAATGTCAGAAGTTCTATAATCTTCATGTCTGGGCCAAATTATTAAGTGATGATGGCCGCTGCCTCATCCCTACCCTCCACACCTTGCCCTCATTTCAAGCCGTGTGTCTTAATGATTTCACATTGGCAGCATCTCCTCTCCTTCCTTTTCCCACTCTCCCAATGCAGACCCTTTCTCATCTACCACTTCCCCATGGTCCATCAGTACTCTCTACCTTAGCTACACCTCAATGATGTAAAAGAAGAGTAAAGTTATAATCCTTCCCATGAAAATATGGACAGTGGCGGAGAGCATGATGTTCAAAAACGGGTAACAAATTATAGTTGAATGCCATCTAAATCTCAGATATTCCTTGCAGAGTGTGGGATGTAAATACAGGTGAAATGCTGAACACACTGATTCACCATTGTGAAGCAGTTCTGCACTTGCGTTTCAATAATGGCATGATGGTGACCTGCTCCAAAGACCGTTCCATTGCTGTGTGGGATATGGCCTCCCCAACAGACATTACTCTCCGGAGGGTGCTGGTCGGACACCGAGCTGCTGTCAATGTTGTAGACTTTGATGACAAGTACATAGTTTCTGCATCTGGGGATCGAACTATAAAGGTAATAAGGCATTTTTCAGTAAGTCCCCAACTTAGAATAGGGGAGTTCATATGAAGATTTAATCAAGGGCAATTTCATATTTTGTTTTGTTTTCTTTTGTTTTTTGAGACAGAGTCTCACTCTGTTGCCCCGGCTAGAGTGCTGTGGCATCAGCTTAGCTCACAGCAACCTCAAACCCCTGGGCTCAAGTGATCCTACTGCCTTAGCCTCCCAAGTAGCTGGGACTACAGGCACGCACCACCATTCCTGGCTAATTTTTTCTATATATATTTTATTTTAGTTGGCCAATTAATTTCTTTCTATTTTTAGTAGAGAAGGGGTCTCGTTCTTGCTCAGGCTGGTCTCGAACTCCTGACCTCGATCGATCCGCCCGCCTCGGCCTCCCAGAGTGCTAGGATTACAGGCGTGAGCCACCACGCCCGGACCAATTTCATATTTAAACATCACTGTAGAATAAGAAAATGTAGGCCAGGCACGTTGGCTCACGCCTGTAATCCTAGCACTCTGGGAGGCCGAGGCGGGCGGATCGATGGAGGTCAGGCGTTCGAGACCAGCCTGAGCAAGAACGAGACCCCTTCTCTACTAAAAATAGAAAGAAATTAATTGGCCAACTAAAAACATACAGAAAAAATTAGCCAGACATGGTGGTGCATGCCTGTAGTCCCAGCTACTTGGGAGGCTGAGGCAGAAGGATCACTTGAGCCCAGGAGTTTGAGGTTGCTTTGAGCTAGGCTGATGCCACTGCACTCTAGCTCAGGCAACAGAGTGAGACTCTGTCTCAAAAAAAAAAAAAAAAAGAAAAGAAAATATTTAATTCAGAGACTAGTCTATGGGTAAAACAGTTACAAATGAGACAAGTTGTACGACAATTTTGACTAGGTATTTTATTCCTATAAATAATGGTGAGTGCGAGAAGAGCAGGGGTAAACTTAGGTTCAAGAAAGTATATCTAGAAGACCAAACTAACCCCGTAAGAGTAAACCAATTTTAGGAATTCTCATATCATAGCAGCCAACTACAAATTAGCCCTATATTATCATGAATTAAAATTCATGTCTTTATTTGTTTGAGAAGTTGACTTCCCCCTAATGATTCAGTCCTGTATTCTGCTTCCACAAGACTACCATTGCCATAGATTTTTATCAGGATAAGCACCAAAATCAATTCCTCGATACCACTCTCTGTTTCAGGTATGGAACACAAGCACTTGTGAATTTGTGAGGACCTTAAATGGACACAAACGAGGCATTGCCTGTTTGCAATACAGAGACAGGCTGGTAGTGAGTGGCTCTTCTGACAACACTATCAGGTGAGCACCAGGTGCCCTTTCCTAGAAAGGATGGTTATTATACTCTAATTCGTTATTTGTGCACAGATCGTACCAACCTTCAGCTGTGTTATGTTTATAATCATCTGTTTTTCCTTTCTGTAACTTATTACAGGTTAAAAGTTTGCCCCAAGCAAAGATGCATAAAACAAAGACTTTTGCTAATGTCTTTCCTTCCTATTATAGTTTTATCACCAGCTAGACTTATTTCAGAGGTACTGCTTGAATAAGGAAGTGAGCAAGTAAGATAGGTAGATGAAAGTTAAAGGCCCTTTAATTTCTCCTGTCTATAAGTTTAAAAGTGCCAATAAATAGCTAAAGGCCTCTTCTCTTTGGCACTGTTTTTAAGAAAAGAAAAAAGATTTGTTTTCCTACTAGAAATTGTACAGTTTTATCTTAGCATTACATAATTGGCCAGAGAGTAACCTGTCTTTGAAATTATGAAGATTTCACAGTTGAAGTATTTTTTGGTGTTTTCCCTTCACAAGGATGAATGACACAGATAAGATTAGAATTTGGAAGATTTATCCATCCTCTCCCTTCCTTCACTGAAGTACCAAGAGGATGAAGAGGCCATTAGAACAACAAACAGAGCTACTGTTATGTCTAAGGAAATTATCCTTCCTATAAGTCACTTGGATTGGCCTGAAAGCATACAATTTTTTAAATTAGAACACAAAAGTTTTTGAGAACTGACTTTGTATTTCCATTGTATGAGAAAGACTTTCCTGGATAGTGGGCGAAAGCAGAGTGTCTCAGTGACAGAGATGCTTTGTGAGGGCAGGAGTCACCAACATTCTGGATCTCATTTGGAGTGGTGATTTCAGGAAGCATACTTTCTTGGCTTCTTTGTTTCCTTCTCAGAGAACTGTGTGCATAGAATTCATCCTTTTTATGTTTGGGAGAACCTGGTTACAGAATTATGTAAAACATTGTGCTTTGAAAATACATATTACATTTGAACTTAAACCATATACATTTTTCTGCCTGAGTTATATGGCAGAAAGGAAATAAATTACATTGAAAGCAATACATTTTTGAATGGGTGGTGATTGATTTTACTTTTGTGGATTTGTAAAAGATGTATGAGGTATATTATTATACCATTCCAGGCTTTGAAAAGAATACATGAAAATTCACTTGACTCAATTTTCTTTTCCAGATTATGGGACATAGAATGTGGTGCATGTTTGCGAGTGTTAGAAGGCCATGAGGAATTGGTGCGTTGTATTCGATTTGATAACAAGAGGATAGTCAGTGGGGCCTATGATGGGTGAGTTTGCCAACAGAGTTTTTAAAAAGTCCACATCTTTTTTTTTTCCAAAATACTAAGGGGGGGTACAAATGTTTTTGTCGCACGGATAGCTTTTATAATGCTTTAGTCAGGGCTATAAAAAAATCCACATCTTGGCTGGGTGCGGTGGCTCACGTGTGTAATCCTAGCACTCTGGGAGGCCAAGGCGGGTGGATTGCTCGAGGTCAGGAGTTCAAAACCAGCCTGAGCAAGAGCGAGACCCCGTCTCTACTATAAATAGAAATTAATTGGCCAACTAATATTATATAGAAAAAATTAGCCGGGCATGGTGGCGCATGCTTGTAGTCCCAGCTACTTGGGAGGCTGAGGCAGAAGGATTGCTTGAACCCAGGAGTTTGAGGTTGCTGTGAGCTAGGCTGACGCCACGGCACTCACTCTAGCCTGGGCAACAAAGTGAGACTCTGTCTCAAAAAAAACAAAAAAAAATATCCACATCTTTATCCCACCTGGTTTATGATGTTAATCATAACCTTTCTTTGTCTCTAAAAGCTTTTAGATTTTATAGAAAGTACCTGATCCAAGGCTGGGCGTGCTGGCTCATGCTTGTAATCATAGCACTCTGGGAGGCCGAGGCAGGCAGATTGCTCAAGGTCAGGAGTTCGAAGCCAGCCTGAGCAAGAGTGAGACCCCATCTCTACTAAAAAAATAGAAAGAAATTAATTGGCAACTAAAATATATAGGGAAAATTAGCTGGGCATGGTGGCACATGCCTGTAGTCCCAGCTACTCGGGAGGCTGAGGCAGGAGGATCGCTTGAGCCCAGGAGTTTGAGGTTGCTGTGAGCTAGGCTGATGCCACGGTACTCTAGCCCAGGCAACAGAGCAAGACTCTGTCTCAAAAAAAAAAGAAAAGAAAGTACCTGATCCAATATTCCTCTCTCTAATCCACCTCTCCTTTGTTTACTCTTTTCTAAAATATTCTTCCCAACCATTTTATTGTACTTGTTTGTGCATGATTTTCTTTAATATTTTAGTTATTTGGTTATATATTTGTCTGCTTTGCCCTATAAAGCAAAGAACCAGACAATCCGGTATAACAAGATATGCATGAAAAATGGTAACTTATTAACAAAATAGAAACACTAGAGGGCAGTATTTTGGGGGCTTAGTGTGGTAGGGTCTTGAATTTTGATCTCTGAGTAATTTCTAGAAGTATAGCTCTCTTGTCATCACTTCTGCTAACATTTCATTTAGAATGAGTTCAGTCATCTTGATTTTCTTCT
Organism: Microcebus murinus; assembly: GCF_040939455.1. NCBI lineage: Eukaryota > Metazoa > Chordata > Mammalia > Primates > Cheirogaleidae > Microcebus > Microcebus murinus. The sequence goes on along the minus strand of NC_134117.1, from coordinate 24,952,925 downwards.
AATTTTAGTTGTCGTGGAATCCATTCATGTTATTAATATATCATTGTGTCCAACAATGCTAAGCACAGAATAAATGCATACAAAAGTATATTCATTTATGAAGGACTCTTTATCATTACTTCTTGTCAGAGTACTTGATTTGGGAGGTGAGGGGTAGACAGCTACAGTTCAAATATTGGCAGTTTTTAAATATCAGAAACTACTTAAAACATTATCTTAGTTCACAAGCTGGCTATACTAACACATTAAGCCAACTCAAGCAGCACGAAATGTAGCCAACTCACTTCCTATGCTTCAAGTCAGCCATCATTGTCATACCCTTGGGAAATTGTTCAGGGTATGATGACATGTTCCCACTGGGTCAAGGCTATATTTTCTCATTGCCTTGGCTTTGATCTGTACCTACCTTTCTTAGGATTTGTCTGTTATATACCTTGAGGAAACCTGGCCTATTTTTTGAAAGGGCTAGACTATTCTTTAAATCAAAATATGAGGATTCGCTTATATAAATTCCAGTGCTCTTAAATGGACCCCAGTCCTCTGGTACATGTGACCTGGGCCATTCTTAGAACTGACCAGAAAGAGGGTGCCTCAGAGTTAATAGATTTCTAGGTCTAAGTAATTTCTTATCAGTAAGAGGTCTGCATACGATCTCCTCTTGATCCCAGAGTATGGTATAACTTTACCACTACTATCTTCAATTTGGTTAAAGCTAACCTGTTTCTCGTTTTTAGGTTAATCACGTACATTTTCCCATGTTAAGACCAATAACCTCTACCCAAGAATGAATGCAAGAACCAAGTCTACAAAACAAAAAAGTTTATATATATTCCTGTGAGCTGGATTTATCGTATAAACTGTATTCGCCATCCATATTTATTGCCATGACTTTTTGCTATTCTTCCCTGTGTTCTCTTAATTTTACTTTTAACTGAGATTTTTGTCCCCTTTTTGATTTTTAGAAAAATTAAAGTGTGGGATCTTGTGGCTGCTTTGGACCCTCGTGCTCCTGCAGGGACACTCTGTCTACGGACCCTTGTGGTAAGAGCCTTGTTGTTCAGAGGAGTTCCCAGAGTATGTAGGGGAAGAAATTAAATGTTGATGTGCTGTGGGATATAGGTTTGGATTTAGTAGTTAAAACTTCACAAAACCTTCTACTAAGTGAAAAAGCAACCAATACATGACAATAAAATATGTTTATATAATGCCTTTCATCCAAAAGTGCTTTAGAGACTATATGTGGAGAGGAATGTGGCAGCTGTTTAACAGCTGCACGGCAACCCTGCACAACAGTTTAGTACAGAAAGTGAATAAGAATTCCGTATCCACCAGAAACAGCAGGAGGTACTAAGGGAGTGAGAATATAATTATTCAAGTTGGAACCTGTCCAAAATCTAAGGACCTGCACACCTGTGCCTTCAAATAGTGGCCTAGGAATTTGCATGAACCCCCTGGTCAACCCCTTAGTTCTGCATCCTATTCAAGGGCTGATGCCTCCAGCAACTTGAATGCCATATTTTTTATTCCCCATACACCACCTTGTCTGAACCATTTGACACTTGGGGAAAGAAGTGATTCAAAAGGAGGAATGTCACCTTCAAAAGCACTAAATTGTTTATTTTCTTGTTAGCCAAGAGCCCAGATTGGTACATGCTGCTTTGATTAGAAGATTAGATGGGATACCAGGGTAGACAGAATCTTTTGCACAACTCAGGGAAAAGATGAAGCATTTGAAGCCCATTTGGAATCCTTACTCTGAACATTTAGGCAGTCTTGGCTCTGGAGAAGAGAAAGGGGTACATTTCCTGTTTTCCTCATTAGATTTAGAGCTCACGTTTTGGCCAGACGTACTGGTTCACACTTGTAATCCTACCACTTTGGGAGGCTGTAGCAAGAAGATTGCTTGAGGCCAGGAGCTTGAGACCAGCCTGAATAAGAGTGAGACCCTATTGTTATGAAATATAGAAAATTAGCCGGGCGTGGTGGCACACACCTGTAGTCCCAGCTATTTGGGAGGCTGAGGCAGGAGGATCGCTTGAGCCCAGGAGTTTGAAGTTGCTGTGAGCTAGGCTGACACCACAGCATTCTAGCCCAGGCAACAGAGTGAGACTGTCTCAAAAAAAAAAGAAAGAAAATTAAAAAGATACGTGTGAAACATGCAGGTAAAGTAAGTCTGTTGCTTTTTCTATATATTTTTAGTTGGCCAATTAATTACTTTCTATTTTTAGTAGAGACGGGGTCTCACTCTTGCTCAGGCTGGTTTCCAACTCCTGACCTTGAGCGATCCTCCCGCCTCGGCCTCCCAGAGTGCTAGGATTACAGGCGTGAGCCACCACGCCTGGCCAAACACACATATCTTTTTAAATGTGTACTTTATCTTTTTTCCCAAGAGGCAGGGTCTTGCCATGTTGCCCAGACTGGAGTGCAGTGGCTGTTCGTAGGTGCAATTGTAGCACATTGAAGCCTCAAACCCCTAGTCTTAAGCAGTCCTTCCGCCTTAGCTTCCCAAATAGCTGGGACGATATGTGTGTACCGCCCAGCCAAAAATGTGTACTTTCATTCGTTTGTAATTAGGCCAACTAAATCTGGTTTTTGAGGTTTAATTATCTTCCATGAAACTGGTCCCTAGTCCCAAAAAGGTTGGGGACCATTGATGATAAGTCATATAGTATGTAGTCTTTTGTATTTGGTTGTTTTTTGTGTTTTTTTTTTCACTTCCTTTGAGATTCGTCCATATTGTTATATGTACAAATACTTTCTCAGTTTTTATTGCTAAATAGTATTCCATTGTGTGGATAAACCAGCTTGTTTATTCATGAACCAGTTTAAAGACATTTGGAATGTTTCCAGTTTTTGTTGATTCTGAGTAAAGTCCATGAAAACATTCCAGTATGGGCTCTTCTGTGTACATATTGTTTTCATTTCTTTTGGGTAGATATCTAGGAGTGTGATTTCTGGATCCTAAGATAAGTATATGTTAAACACGTTGACTGGCACGTGAGTTGTATTTAACTCAAGCTAGTTTTTAGCCCAGGGCCTCATGAAGCACAACCCTGCAGTTGGTTCATGAAAATCTTGATGTTCTTATTGTTATAATTAATATTGACAATTTAATTCTAAAAATGTGGATTGTGTTGTATATAATCACACACAAAAACAATAAGAAATAACAAATTAGAAAGGATCTTTTTGTTTTAATAAAACACCATGGCCCCAGGGAAAAATTTTTTTCTAGTGTGTCAGTCAATGTGTTAAATTTAAAAACAACTGCCAAGCTATTTCCCAAAGTGGCATTATGGGATTCTACAAATGTAAAGCATTTTGCATTTTCACTAACAATGTATAAGAGTTCCATTTTTCCTTATCCTTGCCAGCAATTGGTATTGTCAATATATTTTTTAATTACAACCATTTGAGTGTGTGTGTAGTGATATCTCATTGTAGTTTTAATTTGCATTTCTATTGTAGCCAATTATGTTGCATATACTTTTGTATGTTATCCTTCTTTTATGAAGTGAGTGTTCAGATCTTGTGACCATTTTATTTATTAGTTTTCTAAAATAGATTTATTGAGGTATAATTGGCATACAGTAAATTGGACATATTGAAATTGTACCAAGTTATAAATTTTGACAGTTGTATATCCTAGCGAAATCATAGATGATAAAGATATTCCCTTCTCATTCCATCCTGTCCTGCCCCAATCTCGAGGTAACCATTGATCTGCTACCTGTCAACACTGATGAGTTTGCATTTTCTAGAGTTTTATAAAAATGGAATCATACAATATGTACTTTTTTGTCTGTCTCTTTTCACTAAGTATAATTATTTTGAGATTCAGCCATGTTGTTGATGTGCATTAACAGTTCATTTCTTTTTAAAAATTGCTGAGTAGTGGCTGGGCGCTGTGGCTCACAGGCCTGTAATCCTAGCTCTTGGGAGGCCGAGGCGGGCGGATTGCTCAAGGTCAGGAGTTCAAAACCAGCCTGAGCAAGAGCGAGACCCCGTCTCTACTATAAATAGAAAGAAATTAATTGGCCAACTGATATATATATAAAAAATTAGCCGGGCATGGTGGCGCATGCCTGTAGTCCCAGCTACTCGGGAGGCTGAGGCAGAAGGATCACTCGAGCCCAGGAGTTTGAGGTTGCTGTGAGCTAGGCTGACGCCACGGCACTCACTCTAGCCTGGACAACAAAGCGAGACTCTGTCTCAAAAAAAAAAAAAAAAAAATTGCTGAGTAGTATTCCATTGTATGGTTATACCACAATTTATTTATCCATTTGCCAGTTGATGAACATTTGGGTTGTTTCACATTTTTTTCTATTACAAATACAATTTCTATAAACATTTATGTACAAGTCTTGGGATGAACAAATGCTTTTATTTCTCCAGGGTAAATGCCTAGGAGCAGGATGACTAGATTATATGGTATATGGTGAGCATATGTTTAATATTTTTAGAAACTCCCAGACTGTTTTCCGAAGTGGTGGTACCATTTTACATTACAGTATAATAATGTGTGAGAGTTCCAGTTATTCCATATCCTCACCAATACTGAGCACAGTCTTTTCAATTTATTCATTCTAATAAATATGGTACCAATAGTAGTACTTCCATGTGGTTTTAATTTGTGTATCCCTAATGATTAATAATGTTGAGCATCTATTCATGTGCTTATTTGCCATTTGTGTATATATAATTTTTTTTGATAGAAAAATTCTTTAATTGAAACAAATTTACACATTGACACTTATGGCTTAACTAGAATAAATCTGTTCAAGTTAAAACTGTAGTAAGGACCAAATAGATAATGACTGGCATATGGGGGGGGGGTTTCTATCAAAACAATGGGTCCTAGTCCCACTGTGGGACCTCTCGAAAGCAAAAATCCAATTATTGAAATAATTCAAATTTTTACTCTATAGATGAAAACAATTATCCTAGAGGTCAAACCATGCAGTGTTACACACAAAGTATTATTTTCCCATACTCATACAGTTTCAAAACATAAGAAGTATCCTTTTCTATCAAAAACCACCAAATGACCCAATATTTAAAATATCTTAGAAATATTATACTTTAGTAAATATACCCTTAAATTTTTTGTTAACATTGGTTTCACCCTGATTTAGTCTATATACATCAATATATAGACTATCTCAAAGTACTAAGCTGGAGCAACTAATGTTGTATGATATAGAAATGAAAATAAAAATTCTCCTCAATATAGCCATGTTTTCAAATAGGTTAGTTTCCTTATATAGCATTTACTTATATTTACTGCATAAGCATCACAGATTGACTTTTTTCCAATTAAAAAAATACTTATGACTTCCTTAATGAGTATTAAGAAAACTTAGAAATGAGACATTTCTCAAAAATAGGCATATTTATAGTTTTCAGTTTTAGTTACTAATACCTGTAAAAGATCTTAGATGATTGAACCCTAAAGCCAGATTAATTCCTATATATACCCAGTCTGTTCTCTGCAGGGAAGTCATATGACTTCCCTGAATTCCTAGCCACAAAAGTAAATTACCTTCAAAAGTTAACATGAGTTTTACATGTTAATACCTCATAGAATTGTCAATTCAACATCATATGATATATATATTTTGCTGAAGTATCTGTTTAAATGTTTTGCTCATTTTTAATTGAGTGGTTTTCTTATTATTAAGTTGAAATTCTTATACATATTCTGGATTGTAAGTCTTTTATTACTGCAGTCCCCAGCTCCTGGACTGTGGACTAGTACTGGTCTGCGGCCTGTTAGGGACCCCGTTGCAGAGCTCCATCACCCCACCTCCTGGAAAAATTGTCTTCCATGAAACCAGTCCCTTGTGCCAAAAAGATTGGGGACCGGTACAGTTTATTGGATATGTGATTTGCAACTATTTTCTCCCAGTCCATGGCTTGTTTCTTCATTTTCTTAAAAATGTTCTTTCAAAAGCAGTTCTTAATTTTAAGTCCATTGTATCAGCTTTTTCTGCTATGGCTTGTGTTATTTGCTATTATATCTTTAAAAATCTTTGACTAATCCAGAGTCACAAAGATTTGCCATGTGTTTTCTTCTAGAAGCTTTATAGTTTTGTGTTTACATTTTGGTATATATGGTCTGTTCTGAGTTCATTTTTCTATATGGTACAAGGTATAGATTAAAAGGTTTTTTTGCTGTTTTTTGGATTTTTTGCTTATGGATATCCAGTTGTTCCGGTACCATTTGTTCAAGAAACTATCCTTTCTCCTAGAAATTGCCTTTGCAGCTTTATCAAAAATGAATCAACCATATGTGTATAAGTCTACTTCTAAACTCTATTCTGTTCCATTGATCTCTTTGTCTCTCTTGATGCCAATACCATTCTATCTTGATTATTGCAGCTTTTTAGTAACTGTTGAAGTCAAGTAGTGTGAGTTCTTCACCTTTGTCTCTGTCAAAGTTTTTTGAGTCCTTTGAATTTTCATGTGAATTTAAAAAATCAGTTTGCCAATTTCAACCCAAAGAAAGTCTGCTGGGATTTTTACAGGAATTTTGTTGACTATAGATCAATTTGAAGAGCACTGATTTCCCCAAAATATTGAGTGTTTGAATATAGTAGTCTCTCCATTAGTTTAGGTCTTTTTATATTTCTCAGCAATGTTGTAGCTTTCAGTGTGAAGGTCTTGCATGTCTTTTGTCAGATTTATCCCTAAGTGTTTCATATTTTTTATGCTACTGGAATTGGTATTTTTAAGCCTCAATTTCTGATTGTTCATTGCAAATATGTAGAAATACACTTTTACTTCTTTCCCAATCTGTGTATCTTTTATTTCTCTTTCTTGTTTTATTGCTCTGGCTAGGACCTCCAGTACAATGTTAAAAAGTAATTGGTAAGAGTGAATGTTCTTTTTTTGTCCATGATCTTGGGCAAAAGGCATTCAGTCTGTCACCATTTTATGTGAGTGTGTGTGTGTGTGTGTGTGTGTGTGTGTGTGTGTGTGTGTATTAGATGTATGTCAGCTATAGGTTTTTCATAGATACTCATTATCAGGGGGTTGGAAGTTCCTTTCTTTGAGTGTTTTTATTAGAAATCAGTGCAACGCTTTATTTGCACTCATTTAGATTATCATATGGTTTTTCACTTTGATTCTGTTAATTAGTGCATTACATTGATTTTTTAGTGTTAAACCCTTTGCATTGCTGGCATAAACCCTAGTTCATGGTGTATAATCCTTTTTTTTTTTTTTTTTTTTTTTTTTTTTTTTTTTTGAGACAGAGTCTCGCTTTGTTGTCCAGGCTAGAGTGAGTGCCATGGCGTCAGCCTAGCTCACAGCAACCTCAAACTCCTGGGCTCAAGCAATCCTACTGCCTCAGCCTCCCGAGTAGCTGGGACTACAGGCATGCGCCACTATGCCCAAGTAATTTTTTCTATATATATCAGTTGGCCAATTAATTTCTTTCTATTTATGGTAAAGACGGGGTCTTGCTCTTGCTCAGGCTGGTTTTGAACTCCTGAGCTCGAGCAATCCACCTGCCTCGGCCTCCCAGAGTGCTAGGATTACAGGCGTGAGCCACTGCGCCCGGCCTATAATCCTTTTTATATGTTGTTAAATTCACTTTGTGATTATCTGTGTAAGGATTTATATCTATGTTCATGAGGGTACTGGTTTGTTGCTTTATTTTCTTATGTCTCTGGTTGACTATCCTGGTGATGTTGGCCTTTTAAAATTATTTTGAAAGTGTTCCTTCCTCTATTTGCTGAAAGAGTTTGCATATAAGATATGATATTATCTTCTTTAAATGTTTGATAATATTCACCAATGAAATGTTTGGGTCTGGAGTTTTCTTTGTGTAATTGAATTTAATACAAATTCAATTTATTTAATAGATACGGTACTGTTCAGATTTAATGTTTCTTCAGCAGTCAGTTTGTTTTGTTTTGTTTTTGAGACATGGTCTTGCTCTGTTGCCCTGGCTTGATGCAATGGTGTCATCATAGCTCACTGCAATCTCAAACTGCTGGGCGCAAGTGATACTCCTGCCTCAACTTCCCAATTAGCTTGGACTACAGGCACTCACCAAGACACCTGACTAATTTTTCTATTTTTAGTAGAGATGGGGTCTTGTTCTTACTCAGGCTGGTCTCAAACTCCTGAGCTCAAGCCATCTTCCCACCTTGGCCTCCCAGAGTGCTAGGATTATAGGTATGAGCCACAGTGCCCAGCCTAGAGCCCATTTTACTTCATCTTTCAAGCACAATTTGGCCATTTCATCTAAGTTATCAACTTTATTGAAATAAAGTTATTAATCATATTCCCTTATTTTCATTTTAATGTCTATAGAATCCGAGTCATGTTTCCTTTTTCTTTTTAATTGATTTTTCTTCTTTTTCTAGCTTCTTAAAGTGGAAACTTAGATCAATGATTTTGGATCCTTCCTTCCTTCCTTCCTTCCTTCCTTCCTTCCTTCCTTCCTTCCTTCCTTCCTTCCTTCCCTTCCTTCCCTTCCTTCCCTTCCTTCCCTTCCTTCCCTTCCTTCCTTCCTTTCCCCTTTCCTTTCTCCTTTCCTTTCCTTTCCTTTCCTTTCCTTTCCTTTCCTTTCCTTTCTCTTTTTTTTTTTTTTTTTTTTTTTGAGTCAGAGTCTATCTCACTCTTTTGCCCAGGCTAGAGTGCCATGGTGTCAGCCTAGGCTCAAGCAATCCTTCTACCTCAACCTCCCAAGTAGCTGGGACCACAGGCATGTACCACCATGCCCGGCTATTTTTTCTATATATTTTTAGTTGGCCAATTAATTTCTTTCTATTTTTAGTAGAGACAGGGTCTCAGCTCTTGCTCAGGCTGGTTTCAATCTCCTAACCTTGAGTGATCTGCCCGCCTCGGCCTCCCAGAGTGCTAGGATTACAGGCATGAGCCACCGCTCCTGGCCTGACCTTTCTTTTTAGTATGAACAGTTGAAGCTATAAATGTGGTTACAGATAATTTTCATCCCAAAAAATGTCAATTAAGTTAAATTGGTTTGCAATGTTCAGGTGTTCTGTATGCTTAGTGACTTTCTATTAGTTTCTATTAGTTTGAGATAGGGTCCCAGGCTGGTCTCAAACTCTGAGGCTCAAGGGATCCTCCTGCCTCAGCCACCCAAGTAGTTGAGATTACAGGTAGATGCCACCATGCCTAACATGATTTTCTATTTGCTTTACCAATTATTGAGAGGAATTTTGATGTGTCCCACTATAATTCTAAATTTGTGTATTTCTCCTTTCAGTTCTAACAGCTTTTACTTCATGTATTTTTCAGCAGCTTTATTGGGTTCATGCACTCTTAGGATAATTATGTCTTAGTGATGTACTGACCTTTTCAACATGAAATGTCTCTCTTTAATTTTTATAGTATTCTTTGGGGAATAAAAACTTTGACATTATATATAAAATCTCCTTTTTATGATTAGTGTTTTATGGTATATTTTATTATATTCTTTTACTGTTTGCATACCTGTGTCTTTATATTTAAAATGAATTTCTCAGGCCGGGCACGGTGGCTCACGCCTATAATCCTAGCACTTTGGGAGGCCAAGGCGGGCGGATTGCTCAAGGGCAGGAGTTCGAAACCAGCTGAGCAAGACCGAGACCCCATCTCTACTATAAATAGAAAGAAATTAATTGGCCAACTAATATATATAGAAAAAATAAGCCGGGCATGGTGGCACATGCCTGTAGTCCCAGCTACTCAGGAGGCTGAGGCAGCAGGAATTCTTGAGCCCAGGAGTTTGAGGTTGCTGTGAGCTAGGCTGACGCCACAGCACTCACTCTAGCCTGGGCAACAAAGCGAGACTCTGTCTCAAAAAAAAATAATAATAAATGAATTTCTCATAGTCAACAAATAGTTGGGCCTTGTTTTCTTTATCTAGTCTGACCATCTCTGCCTTTAATTGGCATGTTTGGACCATTCACATTTAATGTAATTTTGATGTGACTATGTTTAAATTTATCATGATGCTATTTATTTTCTATTATTCCCTTTGTTCTCTTCTCCCCTCCCCTATTTTCCTGGTCTTTGTTAGGAGTTCAGTTTATCTCTATTTTTGGGTTATTAGTTATATCTCTCTATTTTGTGGGGGTGTGATATAAGCTTTACAACATGTATCTTTATTATAGTCTACTATCAAGTAATATCACATCACTTTGTGTATGACATAACAAATTTCAAGCACTATACTTCCATTTCTCCCTTTCCCATCCTTTGTGCTATTGTTATAGATTTTACTTCTACATATATTATAATCTCTATAATATTGTTATTTTTGCTTTAAACAATCAACTATCTTTTAAAGAAATTTTTAAATGGAAAAAAAGATTAGTTTATTTTTATGCATGCATTTACCTTTTCTATTGCTCTCCATTCCTTTGTATAAATCCATGTTTCCATTGGATATCATTTGCTCTGAACTTACTTTAATATTTTGTATATTCAAATAATTTCAGCTATTATTTGCCTGAAAAGGTTTTTATTTTGCCTTCATTTCTGAAAGATATTTTTGCTGGCTAACAAATTCTAGGTTGACAGCATCCTTCAGCATTTCAATGGTGTCATTCCAGGCTGGGCACAGTGGCTCATGCCTAATAATCCCAGCACTTTGGGAGGCCAAGAAGGGAGGATCGCTTGAGCCTAGTAGTATTTATCTTCATTCCTCTGTACATAATGTATCTTTTTCCTCTGGCTGCTTTTAAGATTTTCTCTTTATCACTGCTTTTCAGCAATTTGATTGTGATGTATCTTGGTGTGGTTTTCTTTATATTTTTCCTGCTTCAGATTTAAAAACAAAGTTTGTCAGAGTGGATCAAAGAACAAGAATGAGCTATATGTTGTCTGTAAGAAACCTACTTAAAGACACATACAGATTAAAAGTAAATGGTTAGAGAAAAATATATCATATGTTATGGGCCTAAAATTTATGGTGGGGTCTTAAGACCTCACTACCTCAAAATGTGGCTGTATTTGGAGATAGGGGCTTTAAAGAAGTGACTAAGCTGGGCACACCTCTAGACCCAGGTACCTGGGTGCTTAAACCCAGGAGTTGGAGACCAGCCTGAGCAACATAATGAGACCACCTCTCTATAAAAAATAAAATAGAGTAATTAAGGTTAAATATGGTCATTAGGCAAGGCTCTAAATCTATATGACTGATGTCCTTAGGAGAGGGGAGATGAAGACATGCTGAGGGAATATGGAGATACCTCAAAGCGATACAAGTAGACCTACCATTTGATCCAGCAATTCCACTACCCAAAAGATCAGAAGTCACTTTATGAAAAAGACACCTGCACTCGAATGTTTATAGCAGCACAATTCACAATTGCAAAGCTGTGGAAACAACCCAAGTGCCCATCAATTCATGAGTGGATTAATAAAATGTGGTATATGTATACCATGGAATACTACTCAGCTTTAAGAAACAATGGTGATATGGCGCCTCTTGTATATATTCCTGGATACAGCTGGAACCCATTCTACTAAGTGAAGTATCTCAAGAATGGAAAAACCAGCACCACATGTACTCACCAGCAAATTGGTATTAACGGATCAACACCTAAGTGGACATATAGGAGTAACATTTATCAGATGTCGGGAGGGTGGGAGGGGAGAAGAGGGGATGGGTATATACAACCACAACGAGTAAGATGTGCAACGTTTGGGGGATGGACATGCTTGAAGCTCTTACTCGAGGGGGGAGAGGGGCATGGGCAATATAAGTAACCTTAACACTTGTGCCCCCATAATATGCTAAAAAAAAAAAAAAAAAAGGGCATGCTAAGGGAAGGCCATGTGGAGATAAAGGGAGAAGGTGGCCGTCTACAAGCCAAGGGGAGAAACCTCAGAATGAAAACCAACCCTGCTGACACCTTAGGAAATAAATTTATGTTTTTTAAGCCCCCCAGTGTGTGCTACTTTGTTATGGCAAACCTAGCAAACAAATCTAGCAGGCTAATGCTCATCAGAAGAAAGTTAGAGTAACTATATTGATTTAAGACACAGCAGACTTCAGAGCAAGTAATATTATGAGGGATAAAGCTGCATAAAGATAAAAAGGCCAATTCTCCAACAAGACATAACAGTCCTTAATGTGTAAACATCTAACAACAGAGTATCACAACACATGAAGCAAAAATCTGACAGAACTCCAAGGAAAAATAGATGAGTCCACTATTATAGTTGGAGACTTCACCCCCTATCAGTAATGGACAGATCTAGCAGGCAACAAAATCAGTAAGAAAATAGTTGAACTCAGCAACACCATCAATCAACTGGATATAATTGACATCTATAGAATGCTTCATGCAATAACAGCAGAATACACATTCTTCTTAAACTCCCATTGAACATTCACCAGAACAGACCACAGTCTGGGACATAAAATATAGTTTAACAAAATTTTTTTTGAGACAGAGTCTCGCTTTGTTGCCCATACTAGAGTGAGTGCCATGGCGTCAGCCTAGCTCACAGCAACCTCAAACTCCTGGGCTCAAGCAATCTTCCTGCCTCAGCCTCCCCAGTAGCTGGGACTACAGGCATGCACCACCATGCCCGGCTAATTTTTTTTTTCTATGTATATTAGTTGGCCAATTAATTTCTTTCTATTTATAGTAGAGATGAGGTCTCACTCTTTCTCAGGCTGGTTTTGAACTCCTGACCTCGAGCAATCCGCCTGCCTCGGCCTCCCCGAGTGCTAGGATTACATGCGTGCTAGGATTACATGTGTGAGCCACCACGCCTGGCCTACAATACACTTCTAATAACACGTGTCAAGGAAGAAATCTCAAGAGAAATTGAAAAGTATTTTAAAATAAATTAAAATGAAAATACAACTTATCAAAATATGTGAGATACAGTGAAAGCAGTACTTAGAGGGAAATTTATAGTATTAAATGCATATATTAGAAAAGAAAGATCTAAAATTAGTAATCTAAGCTTCCACTTGCGAAAACTAAAAGAAGAACATTAAATTCAAAGTAAGGAGCTAGCCAGTTGCAGTGGCTCACACCTGTAATCCCAGCATTTTGGGAGGCCAAGGAAGGAAGACTGCTTGCAGCTAGGAGTTCGAGACCAGCCTGGGCAACATAGCAAGACTGTGTCTCTACAAAAAACAATTAGCCAGGCATGATGGTGTGTGCTTATAGTCTAAGCTACTTGGAAGGCTGAGACAGGAAGATTACTCAAGCCCAGGAGTTCATGGTTGCAGTGAGCTATGATCATACCACTGCACTCCAGCCTGGGCAGCAGAGCAAGACCCTGTCTGCAAATAAATAAATAGATAGTAATATATCAGTGTAAAATGAAGTAACTCTTAAATTTAAAACAAAATCCTCAGCAAAATATTAACAACTCAAATCCAACAATGTGTTAAAAAGAATTGTACACTGCAGCCAAAGATTTGTTTTAGGTATGCAAGGCTGGTTCGGCATTCAGAAATCAATGCATAAAATCCATCACATCAACAGGCTAAAGAAGACAAATCCACGTGATTGTATCAATATATGCAGTAAAACCATTTGACAAAATCCAACACCCATTCATGATTTAAAAAAAAAAATTTGGCAAACTTGGAACATAGAGGAACTTCCTCAACTTTATTTTTTAAAATGCAAATTAAAAGTGTAATAGGTGCTGAGCATGGTGGCTCACGCCTGTAATCCTAGCACTCTGGGAGGCTGAGGTTGGAAGATTGCTTGAGCTTAGGAGTTCCAGACCAGCCTGAGCAATAGTGAGACCACATCTCTACAAAAAACAGAAAAATTAAGCAGGTGTGGTGGTGCATGCCTTTGCATGCAGATCACTTGAGCCCAGGAGTTTAGGGTTGCAGTGAGCTATGATGACACCACTGCATTCTATCCTGGGCAGCAGAGCAAGACCCTGTCTCCATTTTAAAAAATACTAATAGACACCTAATCCATGGCCCAGCATTTCCACTCCTGGGTAAAATAGGTGCATATATCCATCAAAGACGTGCACCTAAGTGTTCACAGCAGCTTTACTTACAATAGCCCAAAACTATAATCAGCCCATATGTCCACCAATGAGAGAATTATAGTATGTTCATACATTGGAATATCAACCAGTAATAAAAAAGAAAAAACTACTATTTTATATGCAGAAAGGAATCTTACAGATAGAATGTTGAGCAAAAGAAGCCAGGAACAAAAGAATACAATACTGTATGAGTGTGTTTATAAGAAATCCAAGAACAGACTAAATGAATTAATAATGGTAACATTGACTGGTGGGGGATTGTGAGATTACTTTCCAAGATACTGGAAACATTCTACATCTTGACTGGGGTGGTCGTTATTGCCAGTGGTATACTAGAACAGGCTGATACCCTCTAATGAGAGCCAACTGTTAGGTATACTTTTTTGTTTGTTTTTGTTTTTTGAGACAGAGTCTCGCTTTGTTGCCCAGGCTAGAGTGAGTGCCGTGGCTTTAGCCTCATTCACAGCAACCTCAAGCTCCTGGGCTCAAGCAATCCTCCTACCTCAGCCTCCCAAGTAGCTGGGACTACAGGCATGCGCCACCATGCCAGGCTAATTTTTCCTATATAATTGGCCAATTAATTTATTTCTATTTATAGTAGAAATGGAGTCTCGCTCTTGCTCAGGCTGATTTCAAACTCCTGACCTCAAGCAATCCTCCCGCCTCGGCCTCCCAGAGTGCTAGGATTACTGATACTCTTAAATTTTACAATCTGGTTTCAAGCATGGGTGGCTTGAAACTGGCCGTTGTAAGGATTTTTATGCTATGAAAATCTACCAGTGGTTTTACAAATTGGGGAAGTTTGGTTGATAAATATTTATCAGCACACTTACTACCTGCGAACCCTTGGCCTCTGATTGTAGAAGGAACTTAGAGACACAGAGAAAGGAGAAGGCCAGGGAGGTCCTTCTTTCATTCAGCCTAAGCCAAGGAGTGTTGGCAGAGAGAAATTAGCATGCTATTTAACATGTTTTGGCTGAAGAATGTTACATTGTTTTTTTTTTGTTTTTTTGTTTTTTTTTTCCATATCTTGGCTATTGTGAAGAATGTTACATTGTTTACAGCTGTCTAGTGTTTGACTTTTTCATCCTACCTTTTCTCTGTATATTTTTAAAACTGCTAAATGGTAGAAAAAAATTAACGGTACTCCATTACCTTTCCATAGACTCCTTTTGACATGTTGCTGAATTTATGTCCTTTTGATTTTGAGTAGTTCAAATTCTTACCCTTTTTGTTTCTGCTGCTTTAGGAGCATTCCGGAAGAGTTTTCCGACTCCAGTTTGATGAATTCCAGATTGTCAGCAGTTCACATGATGACACAATCCTCATCTGGGACTTCCTAAATGATCCAGCTGCCCAAGCAGAACCTCCCCGTTCCCCTTCTCGAACATACACCTACATCTCCAGATAAATAACCATACACTGACCTCATACTTGCCCAGGTATGGAAAGAGTTATGTACATAGTACTGTGCATGGGAGATGGAGTGCTAGGAGTAAGCTGTTGCGAATTCATGCAGCTTTCTCATGCTCTTCAACTCACCAAGTCCTGTAAAGCAGAGGAAGCAACAGACAACATGAGACAGGGCTGGAGCTGCCACAGTGGGTAGTGCCTGTCACCAAGGTAGCCAGCCTCAGTTCTAGATGATTCTGGGATCCCACTTGTTGGTAGCACTAATCATTCCTGCTCTAGTTATCTAGTAGGATTGTTATAAAAATAAAATGAGATTTAAATTAGTTTGAAAACTAAGGACTGTAATGATTCCAGATCAAATAATACCCACAATAGAGCCCTGGGCCAGTGGCTCATGCCTGTAATTCTAGGATTCTGGAAGGACAAGGCGGGAGGATCACTTGAGGCCAGGAGTTCAAAACAATCCTGAATAAGAATGAGACCCCATCTCTGCAAAAAATAGAAAACTTAGTGCATAAGAATGATCGCACACACCTATAGTCCTAGCTTCTTGGGAGGCTGAGGCAGGGGGATCACTTGAGCCTAGAAGTTTGAGGCTGCAGTGAGCTATGATGATGCCACAGCACTAAAGTCCAGGCAATAGAGTGAGACTCTGTATCCAAAAAATAAGACACCCCCCCCCATGGAGATCCTTTAAATCAAGTAGATAATCTAATGTGTGAATTCAAATATCTCTTGGTGAAATGTCACACTGACATCTTGGCAGCTCTGCCTTGTTAGTATCATTCAGTTATAAAATGTAGCTTTTTTATCCTTATTCCCACTCTCCACCCCCTCCAAGATGAAGTCCTGTCTTTTGACCTCAGAAGTAGCTCTGAAGTTGGTGAGAACCCAGTGTACTTCCCACTAAGGTCTCGAACCTCTCGCTCAAGCAGGGGAAGATTCTAAAAGTACCCAGGTTGTCTATACCCATTACAACGTATTCAGATCATACCAGGTGTCCTACCCAGTTCACACACACTAGGTTATGACTAGTTTGGGAAAGCTATACTAGCTACTGGTGCACGTTGCTGGTGGTAGGATTTCTCATTTCTCACACTTGACTCAGCTCTCATGGCAGTGCACATTCACTACGCTTTTCTGCACCTCTTTTTG
Organism: Microcebus murinus; assembly: GCF_040939455.1. Taxonomy (NCBI): domain Eukaryota; kingdom Metazoa; phylum Chordata; class Mammalia; order Primates; family Cheirogaleidae; genus Microcebus; species Microcebus murinus. Next base: position 24,936,356 of record NC_134117.1, on the reverse strand, counting down.
CGGTGTTCCTGCCAAGGGAACCACCAAGGGTAGTTCACACCCAACTGGGCTTGCCTCAGCATCCCCTACTCTTGCAGAAGAATGTGGCTTCCTTGTTCCTCAGCCTCCTGAGCCAAGTCACATCAGCTGTGTGCCCCTGGACAGGTAGCTTCCCAGAGCTGGCAGTACCTACTCACAGAGCTCGCATGAGGGCTGCATGGAGATACTGTATGGAAAATTGTTAGTGCTCAGCACAATGCCTAGCACATAACCCGGCCTCAGTGAAAAGTGTTCATTATTATTACTATTGTAATCACCATATACCTATGTCCTCGTTTGCCAAAATTCTCTCTTCCTTAGACTTCTATGGCATTTTGCCATTTTTACCATTCTTCCTGGCTCTCTGATGGTTTGTGTCTCCGTCCCTCCTCATTCCTAAAACATAGACATCCCCTAAGAGTCTGTCTCTGGCATTTCTTCCTTATCTAAGCTCCCTTCCTTCTTGGGAATAAGCTTGCCATATCTCTTCCCACAGTGTCAGCTCTCATCTCAGTGTGTAGATGACGCTCAAATGTCCATCTCCAGTTCTACCTCTGCCTTACTCTCCAGGCCACATGACGAGCTGTCATCTACATATCTGTCCTTGAAGGTACCGGGAGCACTTCTGGTGCTCCCATCCTCAGTCAGACTGACCCCTCAGCCACACAGCCAGGCCAGCTTCCCTCGACTCCCCCACTTCTGTTAGTGGCACCACTTTTTTTATGGCTACTTGGGGTAAAGCACCCTGAGCCTCCCCATCCTGCTCTGCCATTCCAAGGAGCAGGTGAAAGCTACGCCAACTGTGGTCACTTTAGCCTCAAGACTTCACTTAGTTTGAACAGCACAGCCCTGAGCAGGTCAGGGAGCCATGCTTTTTGTATAAGTCCCCATAATCAGGCCAGGTAGCCTTTGACAGAAGCTCCTGCATGGCATGGACAGAGAGCAGGTGTTAGGAAGTACCCTAAGCCTTTTTTCCTGTTAGCAACTAAGTGAATGTTCTTTTCCTCTTTAGAGCAGATAAGAAATACAGGGAAAGGGGCTAATGACTGTTTGCTCTGTTTTCACACAGGACTCATTCAAGTTGCGGTATTCAACATATCTGCCAACACCAGGACGAGCAACAACAGTAACAACCAAACTACTACCCGGTTTCCCCGGACTAGCTGGGGAGCAGGGCTTTGAGACTCCCGTTGGGACACAGTTGGTCTGCAGTCGGCCCAGGACGGTCTACTCAGCACGGCTGACTGCTTCAGTGCTGCTACCAGAAGATGTCTTCTATCTTTCATGAATGATTGGAACTTTTAAACCTCACCTCCCCTCATCTTTTCCCCTCTGCACCTATTTTTTCCCCATTTGGTTCCAGACAAAGATGACTTATAAATATATTTAGTGTTTTGCCAGAATCTCTCTTGCTTTGCCATTAAGCAGAAGAACTAGTTTCCCTGTATAGGCTACTGGGAGAGACCCACTTCTAGGGAAGAGGTGTATGCACCTTCAATCCAGACAGCACCCAGTGTCTCCCTGGCCAGAGCTGCCCAGCCCCACTATGCTTAGGAGGAGACAGAGCTCTCTCTGTATGGCCTCCAGGGCAAGGAAAGAAAATAAGAATACACATACCAGAAGATCTGGGCCTCTTGCCTCCCTTCTCTTTCTCTCTGTCCCTGTTCCCTGCTACCCTCCCAACCACCCCCCAAACTGTTTCTCTGCTCCACCTGAGAAGAAAGTATATGAAGAGAGTGTCCTCAGTTAGCATGAGGCAGATCAGCTAGAAAGTGCAGCACTTGGAAGAGTTAAATACTGTTCAGTCAAAATTCCAAACCCAGGCTTTTGCTGCAAGTGCCCCGTGGCAACAGTGGATTCTTGGACATGATACTCTCGTCATATTTGCAATTCTTCTCTCTTCTCCTTCCTTCCACCCAAAGGTGGAGGCAATGGGGGGAGAAATTTCCTGGGCTCCATCAATGGCTGCATCTTTTCTGGACTCAGCAGTCTCCTCGATTCCATGTAGAGTGTGGAAAGGAGTTGCTGATTGCATTTCCTCTCATTAACAATTAGGTGTGTAATAAAAAGCATTGTACTTCATCTTAAATCACTGGTAAGGCTCAGCCTACAGAAAGGTTTGAAATGGCCAGAGTCATTCTGCATAATGGTTCCCATCTCAGATTTCCTCATCAGGGCCTGTGCACACCCAGGCGCCTGTATCTTGCAAAGACCACAGTCGGAGTAGCTTAAGAGATGGTCAGGAGTGAAAACTGATTTTCTTTTTCATTTAGGTCAGTAAGTATTATCTCTCAAAAATTAATCTAACCATCTCATCCTTGCACCACAGAACCTTCCCTCTGCTTCGCCCACACCTTGTATGTGCAAAAGGGCAAAGCTGCCTGAAAGAGAGGATCAGGGTGACATTTGGCACACAGGGTCTATTAATGGGGCAGAAACTGCCTTCTTTCATTTCCTCCTCCTCCTGGACTTATTTTGCTCTTCACTCTCCCCAGCCAATAAAATTTCTCTGGCAGTTGGTAAACAACATAAACAAATGGACCTCAGCAAGGGCCAGGCTCACCTGGCAGCTTGGAAGGCAGCTGTGTGGGCTCCCAAGCCAGCGGGCTTCAGGCACAAGGACACTTGTGCCATACCGACCTGAGAGCACAGGAAATGCTGTTAACGCACACCCAGCTTGTTTCCCCAGCACACGTGGATCTGCACAAGCCATCTCGGGTATCACAGGCAGCCCGGCCAACACCCTGAGGCTATGGTACCGTCTCACATTTCCCTTGGAAGCTGAGCAGTCAGGCCCATTGTTTTCCTTCCTAATCAAAGTAGTTGAGTTTAAGAAAGCCACTTTTTAACCCGCTGCTATAAAAACAGAAAGTGAGGGCCAGTTGCAAGTTACCTAAAGCCAGGCCACCATTAGCTCAGCAGAGGGGAGTAGGGAGAGAGAAGCCCCTTCACTTTTCCTTCTGATTTGCAAGAAGGTAGCCCTCTCCCAAAATGTGTCCAGACTGAATGTTGTTACTACATATTAAGAAGCAGGTTATGCATAAGCATTTTACCTTTCCCCTTTCCTGCTTATGAGTACTTTTAAGCTTTTAGTTCCAGGTTATGTTGAGAAAATATTACCCAGTGTAGTGTTACATTGTTGCCTGAGAAATATTTTCAGTATAATTCCCTTCTCAGCTATCCAAATCCTACAGAGAAATGTTTTCTACTTAGCCACTATCAGGGTTCCTCGTCTATTGCGTTGACTATTAATGGCTTTTTGATTGGTTAAGGATTTTGCTACAGATGAAGGTAGAGGGCTGTCAGCCCTGAAAAACACACAAGTCAGACACGAAAGAGGCATTGGTTTCAAGCTATCTCAAAATATTGTCCAATAGCCATAACTATACTAGCCCTTCTCTTATATGCTGCTGTTCAAAAGTGGGAGCTATTGAATATTCATGGGTGCCTGGGGTTTCACTCTCCCATCTAGGTTCAGTTGAAGGTATATTGTTTCTAAGACCATTTTGAAACTTGTCCAGTACATTATAAATGAGATCAAGGGTGGACCCTGCAGATGTGGAGCCATTAGCTCGGTTGAGGACATTTTCCAAGTTGTCCTGAGCTGCTGATGGAAATGGGAATGAAGTTAAGTGGTCTGAAAAACTTGAATTGTTCACATTTCTCAGCTCTGGGGGTCATTTACTAGTTCATTGTAGAAGAAATAATCAGGTAAGTAGAAGTTCATTTCCAGAGAAGGTAAACCCCACTTACCATCTCTGCGTGATTTCAGTGGGAATTGATTATTACTAAGCCCCAACTGGGCTAGAATAAATGTAAAGTTTGACCTTTTTAAAAACAAAAGAGAAACAAAGAAAGTCTCAACACATTTAAAGGAATGGTAGAAAATGAGCTGAAGGTGTCCCTTGGCTCTGAAGCAAAATATCCCAATTGTAGATTAGTCTCTTCTCACTAAAATTCACTTCTCAATGTAGGGCCTGAAAGAACCTTTTGTAAAGAAGGCTGAGACCCCTTTGAAGTGGATGAGGAGCGTGTGCATGCACCTACACCTGTTGTGGACACATGTGACCTCTTGGTCCACACTGGGGCTGCTTGGACAAGACCAGCATGCCTTGCTGCACGTGTGTTTATTTCACTGCTGAAAACATCTTTTTACTTATGTGCAATTTGAAAGTGGATGTGAATTATGTATGGGAGGCCTTTTACACTTGTCGCCTGGCAAAATTCTTTTTGGTGTCTCCTTCAAGACAGGGATTCTCTTTGGAACTCTATTGACAAGTAATAAAGTCCAGCTCTCATAACTTGTTTCTGAACTGGAAAAGACCCTGAGACCCCCAAATCATTCTGGTTTTTGCTTGAGTAAGAACAATCTTTTTTTATTTTTCTTTTGTATAATCTAAAGCTCCAGGAAAAAAAAATGCACTCTTTGCTGACTCCTGGTACCATTCCTTGGTGCCTGTGGTTGGTCTACTCCTTATTTAGCACTTGATTGTGTGTGGAGACAAAGGGCTTAGGGTAGAGGGAGGATAGGGAATACTGGGAATAATTAGGGCTATTTTTTTTTCTTCCCTAGAACTGGATTAGATACCTTGATATTGTTGACCTCATTAACATCTTCCTTTTGCCTTAGATGTCAATACCCTCTGAAGTGGAGCAGTCCAACCCAGAATAGTACAACCCTGAGGGCTGGGCTGCAAGCTGGATTCTGGAGCAATCCAAAGTACTTACAGGTAGAAAATGGGATGCTTAGATACCCACCTCCTGTGACCCTCACATTCTTTGATGGTCAGTCACATTTACCATATCACTTTCATCCGCACTTCAAATCTCCTTCCCCATTTGGATTTCAGCAAACTTTCAACTGCACCCAATGGCTACAGCCTGAGTTGATCTCCCTGGGCTTCATCCACACAGCTGATCACTGACGACCACAGCCCCTTACTTTAACCACAATCTCAACATAGTTCTGGAAAGACAGCCATCTCTTAAGGGAATAAGACTTGAGTTTTGCTTGTTGTTTTCTTTACCTGTAGTTCATTCGTGATGTCAGAATCCTTGGAGCCAAGGAGAGAAATCAAAAGAGCATGATTTTGTTTGCCTAATTTCAGGTGGAACTTATTGTGTTGATACCTAGAAACCATTCTATTGAAAGTTGAGTACCTATGATCTGAAATTTCCTGGAGGCAGATGACATCCGAAATATGTGCTTTCCAACCAGCCCAGCTGGTTCTCTTAGCCCCTGATTGGCTGTGTTTGTGTGTGTTTTATTAAGGATCAATACAGTAAATAGTATTTTAAAGTGTTATCTCCCCTCCTAACACTTCCCCTTCTTCGACACTGAAGGGAAAGACCAACTAGGAGGTCAGACCTCTGGGTACCAAGGAAACTAACACCTTCCCAAATCAGTAATCACTCAAGCCCAACTCAGACTGATCTGAGGGGTGGCCAGTAGACTCCAGCTATGGGGACAGGCCTGGCAACAATTTGTGAGCTTCCCTGAAAGCTTTTGGTTGGTTCAGTTCTTTGTTCTCTAGACTCTTAAGTACTGACTGCTTTGACTTTTGTGATTACGTTATGGTGATGTGTAGTCAATGTACCAATATGTTCACAGCCTAGGATCATGGTAATAGAGTGTGTTTTGGTTTTTTTAACTGTTCAGAAAAAAGTAACTTAAATTACAAATATAAGATTAAAGTGAATTTTCTAAGTGTCTTGTCTCTTTGCCCCAACATCAACAGGACAATATGTTTTTAAATATACAAATTGAGGGAGGAGAGAGTACACAGATTTAATACATTTTAAGATAGTCTGACATGAGAAAACCAGCTTGAGAGAGGTCAGGGCTAGATAACATGAATAAGTACAGGGTCCCTGGCATACAAGTCCTAGTCCGTGTTGATTCCCCCCCCCCCCACCCTCTGGAGACAGAGTCTTGCTTTGTTGCCCCGGGTAGAGTGCAGTGACATCATCATAGCTCACAGCAACCTCAAACTCCTGGGCTTAAGCAATCCTCTTGCCTCAGCCTCCTGAGTAGCTGGGCCTACATACCCGAACCACAATGCCCAGCTAATTTTTCTATTTTTGGTAGAGACGAGACTCATTCTTGCTCAGGCATGTCTCAAACTCCTGAGCTCAAGCAATCCTCCTGCCTCAGCCTCCCAGAGTGCTAGATTTACAGGCGTGAGCCATGGCACATGGCCATCATGTCAAATTAAATTAAAGCCAAACTGATGTCTAATTTTCAAATTGGTCACCATAGCCAACCACAACCCAACCTAAGCCCAGAATTTGAGTTTCTCTCTGCCCCTCAGCAGTAAGAAAATATCAGTTTATAAGACAGGTGAGCTCACATCCAGGAGCAATTTCAGGGAGACTCCAACAAACTGTGAGAATGAAGGCACTGTTGGCCACCTGGGGGACAACATTGCTGCTCCCAAGTGAACCCTCCCTGCTTAAACCAAATCTAGGGAGATAAGTTCAAGGTTGCAGGCAATGACAGAAGGGGACTCTTCGTTCTTCATCCTCTTCTCACCTCCTCTATTTCACAAACAGGACCCTTCTCAAAATTGACCCATCCTTGTCTTAGCTTAGAATAGTAAAAGTCCTTTATGGGCTTTTGGTATTAATAATACCCCTCCCACTTGACCAGGCCCCTTGCTTCTATCAGCCTGTGTCTCACTGTCTATCTGGACTCCACTGGTTCTTTTTTTTTTTTTTATGAGACAGAGTCTCACTCTGTTGCCTGGGCTAGAGTGCTGTGGCGTCAGCCTAGCTCACAGCAACCTCCAACTCCTGGGCTCAGGCGATCCTCCTGCCTCAGCCTCCCGAGTAGCTGGGACTACAGGCATGCGCCACCATGCTTGGCTAATTTTTTATATATTTTTAGTTGGCCAATTAATTTATTTCTATTTTTCAGTAGAGATGGGGTCTCGCTATTGCTCAGGCTGGTCTTGAACTCCTGAGCTCATATGGTCCACCCACCTTGGCCTCCCAGAGTGCTAGGATTACAGGCATGAGCCACCACACCCAGCCCTCCACTGGTCCTTAGAGCAATCTTAGACTGTGGTTGACATCAGGGCCCCTATGCAGAACTATCCCTGCGTGAGCTAGAAGAATGTCAGAGCATGAGGTACGCCCAGCCTTTTGGAGATGAGGAAACCTAGGAGCAAGAAAAGGGGCCCATGTTGCCCAAGACCACACTGAAGTCTCCTCCCCAGCAGCTATGAACAGGCAGTGCCCTAGAGAGCGAAGGTAGGGAGGTAGAAGTCGGGAGAGACCACTCTGGGGCTGCTAGCATCCACTCAGCTGTGTACCTCGCCAGCTGGGCTCCTGAGCACAGAATTGAGCAGAGGCTGAGCCTAAGGGTTTAGGGACTTCACCTTCAAACCCTGTGTCAGAGCTCTTCCCCCAGGAAGGGTGGGGCTCCGGCATGCCCTGGGAAGACTCACCTCTGTAGCCACTGCTTCCTAACCCCAAGCTGGGCCTAGAATCCCGCTTCCCTTTAAACCTATAGCTGTGCCACCATCCGCAGTGACTAGGGGGAGGAAACCTCTCTTCTTCCTGATTGGCTCTTGCCAATTAAGAGCATTTTATTAGGCTGCTAATTAAAGACACTTTGTTAGCAGCAGGAGAGGCCAAGTGGGTGCCTGGTGAGATGGAGCTGCAGCCAGGAGAAATTGTTTACCCCCGCCCCCCATGGAAGCGGAGCCTCGCAAGGAAGCCTCTCAGTCCCCCCACCTCTCCCACTGCACCTGCCACACCCCTTGCTTTCAATTAGCAGCTCTGAGGGGAGTGAGGTGTGAGATTGCCAGGCGCAGCTTGGAGAGCCCCACCACCAGCTCAGGCCACGGGATGCTCAGTGGCCGTCCAGGTCCTCAGGAAGGAGAGGCTGGGCAGCCCAGTGGGGAGTGCTCTCTCTCCACTAAGGAATGGCCCTTTACTCCCCAGGCATCTCCTGAATGCCACATGGTCTCATCACTGAGGCCATCCCCAGCGAACTGCTAGGTGATGACCACGTAGTCACATAGTATGAGTCTCCATGCCCCCTTCGTCATCAAAGGCTCATGGTTTTATGTAGGAAATGTGCCCTTCCCACCAGCCACCTTGCAATAGCAGAACTCATTTAGAAACCTGAGTACGTCCAGGGGGACGAGGGGCTGATAGTCTTATAATCCCAGCCAAGCAGACCAGTGAGAGACTTTTCTGGTCCTGAGCTCATGTCACATTTGAGGCACTTCCCCTGAATGGTCCAAATGAGACCCCCAGGCAAGGCCCCCTGGAGGAGGGCCTGGCTATGACCTAGCACATGGGGGCTGGCATACAGTGTTACCCAGGGACACCCCTTCTCCAGGGCCCTGCCTGTTCCATCTTGTGCCCTCCTCACCCCCTCACTTAACTGCAGAATTAGCACCAGCCCAGGCTGGGCGGGCGGATTTATGGCGAGGCCTGCCTCCCTCCATTTAACCTGAGGCCAGCCCCGGCTCCAGACACTAAATTAGATTTTTGACAATTAGAGAGACTAATGGGCACATAGCCATCCCCAGAGCCAGATATCCAGCAAGGCAGTCCTTTAATATCACCACTGGCCAGCTGCCCCTCCCCCAGCTGCCCTGCTCTCCTCCCGTGGGTGGGCATTTCTCTCCCAGTCCCCTGCTCTCTGCCCGGACTCTACCAGGCTCTACACAGTCCGGAGGGTTCTCTGGTTCCCCTCCCTCTCTTCCTTCCTCTCTCCTTCTAGCCCCTTGCCCAGTGCCAGCTTGGCTTGGGGACTCTGTCCTTCTCCTTCCTTGTCCTTCAGCTTCCTCCTTGCCCTCTGGTAACTTCTCTCCAGCCCCATTTTCCCCAGGGCCCGTCTGTCTGTAATCTGTCCATCTGCCCTGAGCAGACTGCAAGCCCCTTGAGGGCAGGGGCCTGTGCCCTGTCAGGGTCCTAAATGCTCAGCACCCGGTAGGTGCTTCCTAAGTGATGTTTCTGAGGCTCTGCCTCCTTCTCCCCCTCCCTCTGAGCTGCTGGGTCTCCCAGGCCTGCCCTGCCGCCCTCCTGGTCCCAGGCCCACCCTGGCTCCCTCCTGGCTCTCTGTGGCCGAGTTGCTCCCCCTTCCGGTCTTGGGCTGGGCTGGTAATGAGATTGCAGTAAGTGGTGTTGCGGGGGGCTGCTCACATTCACTCAGGCAGACTCATAGCTCTGTCAGGCTGATTGGTCCTGAGTGGAGGCGCAAACGGCCCCCCACGGACACACCGCGATTGGTTATAAAATTACAAGCATTTGTTCTGCTGTCAGTGTCCTTCCCTCCCTCCCTCTGCCTGCCTGCCCGGGCTCCCACCATTCCCCACCCAGCCCCCTCTCCCCTGGGGTTAGCCTACACACCCTGAAGGACCTGGCCAGGGGCCACCACAGTGGATGGAGCCAAGAGACGGAGGTCACCAAGCCCCCCATTAGGGCAGGCCTTCATGCCTTAGCCCTGGAATAGTCCCAGTGCAGGCTGGCCTCAGAGTGACCCGACCCTGTGCTCAGCATAGCCTATTCCCTGACGGTAAGTGGAGGGGGCCCCAGGCAAACAGGCCTTGGCATCCTTAGGACAGAAAGAAGTGTCCTGAGCCCCAGGACTCCTTGGGGCAACCAGTCGCCGTGACCTTAGATGTGGTCCCAGACAGCAGCCCTGGGTAAGAGGTGGCTTGGGGCCTACTCTGCTGAAGGAGAGAGCAGCAGAAATCAGGTCGGCCAGAGTCCCCTGCCCTGGACCCCAGCCTTCAGCTAAGGACACATCAGCGCTCGGGAGAGTCCACCCCGCTTTCTGCCCCAGTTCCTGAAGCCTGGGTCAAACCAACAAGCCCATATGGCCCACCAGAGCTTTGCTATGTCACAGGTCTGTAGGCTGAGTCCCCTTGGCCTGGCCCTTCACCCACCCTCTAGGGCCTTGGCAGGGGCCCAGTGACCTCAAGCAGGTGGGCGTGAAATCCAGCACAGAGCCGTCATGCTGTCACAGAGGTACCCGCTTCTTCCCTGCCCTGCTCCCCGGCCCAAGACACAGATACCAGCCCAGGCCCTCTCGCCCCGGCGAGCAGCCTCCTTCCTACCCTCCTCTCTCCAGCCAGGCCTCAGCCCCTGGCTCAGGCTGTCCTATCTGGAGGGCACCCTGTGGCCAGCTGGGGGTGCTGAGAGGAGGGTTCCCCAGTTCACAGTAGGGAGTTTTGGGAGCATCATCTCCTGGGCCCGCAAGGTGCCTTCCTGCCACCCGTCATTCATTGGCAGCCCAGAATGTATTTGCTGTAATTACATCTTTAATTAGGGTGGTGATGGCTCATTGTTCACCAACGATGATGGATCGGGTCCTCCTGCTTGTCGTCCTCCCTCAGCCCAGCGCCCTCCAGGGCAGCTCTCCCCCAGCTTTGGGATTGGGAGGGATCCGCAAGATCCGGCCGTCTTCCCACTGGATCCCAGGCACGGAAGCCTGGAGCAGCTACGAGCTCACCCCAAGGGTGATGGTGTCCTTCTGGGGCCCTGGGGGCTCCCAAGGGTCTGGTTAGACCCTGAGACCTTCACCCAGGGCTCCTTGCAAAAAGGCTGCAGGTCTCTTAGTGGCCACCAGATGTCTCCTTGGTCCAAACTGGCCAGGCCAGGGGTGGCCTGACATTGCCCCTCGTGCTACACGCACAGACCACAGCACCACCCCAGACTGGGCTCTGGGCCCGGCTGCTCGCCCACCGGAGCCGACAACTCAACTCGCAGCGCGGGGCCGTGCGGGGCGGCCCTATCTCCAGGCTTCCTGGGAACTCACCAGCCTCTCGGGCCAAGGCGGGGCCTCCACTTCCGGCACGCCTAGGCCCGCTGGCCCAGTCCGCACGTGGTGGATGTTGAGTGACTCAGCGAATGGGTGAGTTGGGGAGAGGAAATCCGTGCTCCTCATCGGTGGCCACAGCCGGTGGGGCCCATAAAATCCCAGCTTGGCTCCCTCCTGGCCTCGCGACACTGGGCGAGTTCCCCAACTTCTAGGTGTTCCCTCATTCATAACCTGGAGATGAGCGGAGCACCCTACCACAAAACGTGGCTGCCCAGACCCGCCGCTGCCCTGCAGCTAAGTGAGGAGTCCAGGCTACGCGGGGCACCGCGGGAAAGGGGGCTGGGCAGCCGTGGGGAGCCCCCACCGTGGCTGGGCTGCTGGGCACAGGGAGCTGGGAGGCACGCTGCACCTTGGTGTGGGCAAGACCTTGCCACCTCCAGACTGGGCACAGAATGGGGGGGCAGGGCCATGACAGGGTGCACAGCGCTGCACAGGGCATACCCTTCAGAAGGTGGGGGGCTCTTCCCCAGTGTGGGCAGGATCTGGTCTTGCGGGGCTGTGATGAGGGAGGCAGCCATGCCCTGGCCTGACACAGGCGTGGGGGTGGGGGTGCAGGGAGGGAAAGCCCCAAATGCCCAGCAGGGGTGTTTAGCCTGTACCTTATCTTTAAAAAAATTTTATGGAGGCCAGGCGCGGTGGCTCGAGCCTGTAATCCTAGCACTCTGGGATGCTGAGGCGGGCGGATCACTCTAGGTCAGGAGTTCGAAACCAGCCTGAGCAAGAGCGAGACCCCCATCTCTACTAAAATATAGAAAAGAAATTGGCCAACTAATATATAGAGAAAAAATGAGCTGGGCATGGTGGTGCATGCCTGTAGTCCCAGCTACTCAGGAGGCTGAGGCAGAAGGATCGCTTGAGCCCAGGAGTTTGAGGTTGCTGTGAGCTAGGCTGACGCCATGGCACTCACTCTAGCCTGGGCAACAAAGTGAGACTCTGTCTCAAAAAAAAAAATTTTTTTATGGATACAGAATAGTTGTATACCTTATCTTTAAGGGGGCTGGCGAGCACAGGTGGGCTTCAGGAAGGGGGTGGGAGGGAGGCAGATGGGGTGCACTTTCTGCCCTGTTTACTTCCAGCCCTACAATCCTGTGACTCTCCTCCCTCCATGGGGCCGGTCATTTCCCACAGAGCCTCCCCCAGCCCAGGGTGGCCTCTCAGCATCCCCTCTGCCCCAGTGACCCTCTCCACCCCGCAAGGACGCCCTCCCCAGGGTGGAAGCCCAGGCTGGAAGGATGAGCCTACCTAGCGGTAAGTATGCGCAACATTACGTATGTATATTGGAGAGTAAATAACCCCAAAAAGCGCCTTGTAAATAGACTCCAAGTTTATCCTTTATTAATGAGGCACCGAGTGCCCCGCTGTTTTAGAGCAGCGAGACTTTCATAATATCAAAACCTAAATTACACTTGCGTCTCTCATCCCAGGGACGGGCGTCTTTCGGCTCCGTTTGCAGAGTGAGTAAGCAGGAATCCCTCCCTGCCTGCCTGGGATTTGCTGGCACCTTTCTTCTGGCTGGAGTGAGGGTGGGAGGCTACACACACACACACACACACACACACACACACACACGCCACACGCCACAAGTCCCCAGAGAGCTCCGTGTCTAAGGCCTCAGGGGCCAGTGGGTGAGGGCGCCTGGATGCCACCTTCCTCCCTGATAGGGAATCAAGGGTTGCCCCAGGCCCTAGGGTGTGGAGGATTGGGGTGGGGCACTCTTTTGACACAGGGCAGTGGACACCTACAAGCTCTGTGACCACGTTACTCCCCATATCTCAACTTTAGTGTGCCCACATGTAAAATAAGGATAATATCTTCCTCACAGGATGGTCTCAAGGACGCTGGGAGATGACAATGGATTAGAAGTGCTTGGGGGTTGGTGCACAGTAGGTGCTCAGTAAATGTGAGTGGTGATGATGACGATGATGATGGCAGTGATGACTAATTTCTCCCTTTGAGATGGGACATCAGTGTCTTCTGTTTGATTCCTGGAATGGACTGTGTGTGGGGCCACAAGCTCCAGCCCCACCATGGCACCGAGGTCTAGGCTGGGACAGGGATATCTGGGCCCGTCTCACCCCCAGCATGTTCAAGACCTGACCTCCAGTGTCCCCACCCCTGGTGCAGCTGGAGCCAGGGGCCTGGACCCTCTTGGCCCCCTTGATGCCCAGGCCCGAAACCCCTCCAGGCCCCTTGGAGACCATGTCTTCCCTGCCCTAGGCCTGGGCCAGGCCAGCTAGGTGGGCAGGTGGGCAGGTGGGTGGGGTGTGGGTAGGATTTACAGCCTGGCCGGCCAGGTTCCTGGTGCTCCAGTGGGCGTCGTGTCGAATCTGTCCCATTATATGGACAGTTGAGTTTAATAGTCATTGTGTGCTCGCTTGGAGCCCAGCAAACATCGCAGGGCGACACCCCCTCCATGAGAGCTGCCGCTCCCCAGCCACACGGCCCATCCGTACAGTAAATTAAAAATATGAATCACTTCTCCCCACTGCCTCCCCAAACGCTCATCTTGTCAGCCTCTATGTTGCCTTCATTTGTATTACCTTAATTTAATGTTAATTATGGTCTTCATTTACAAGGAACAAGCGAGCCCTGCTCTGCCAGGGGACCATCCCCCCCCCTCCCCCTCAGCCCAGGAGGGAAAGGCTGGGGGAGAACGGGAATTTGGGGGGTTGCAGAAGTGAGGAGAGTTAGGGGGAGGGTATGAAATGAGATCTGGGCCAGTGGCTGGTGGCCATTCTGGGAGGGACAAGGAGTACCCCCACCTCCCCCATACACTCATTCAATCATTCATTCAACAGCTATTTACTGAGCACATAATACGTGACAGACAACCAGGGACCAGAGAGATGGGGGCATCTCTCTCTCTCTCTCTCTAATAAGAGCTAATGGAGTCCCCCCGGCCTCCCGAAGTGAGTGTGCATCAGGAAGACACATCCAGCATTATCAGGAAGCCATATCCATGCTCCAGGTGGGCTGTACCTGACCTAGCCCAGAGGGCATAAGATATAGGCAAGGGGGGATCTGCTTTCCCTTCCAAGCTCCCCTCTTGCTCACCAGTGGCATCCCTGCCCCAATCTCTTTCACACCCTGTCCAGGCAGGAAGTTCCTTCTGGAGTCTTTCCTAAGTCCCTCTTGCTGCAAATCAGCCTAGGCTCAGAGCCTGAGTGGAGCCAGGAGTGGAAGTGTGACTCTCAGGCTACACTGTTTCTGGAGAGTTGAGAGGAAGGCATAGTGGGGATCACCACCCATCACCCCACCACCCAGCCCTGCACATTTTCCCAACATCCTTGTGTCTGAGAGGCCTGAGTGTGATCATTTTGCTGTCCCTGTGCTGCCAATGAAACAGTCACAAGCCTGTACAGTCTGTGGGGGGCACAATAAATGTTGGTGGCTGATGTCACACGTGTACACACAGGGAGTTGGCAGAGGGCCACCTTCACTCAAGCTGCCATTAGCCAGGAGCCACCCCCCTCTGCCCCGCAGCACAAGGCTCCTAGACTGGGGAAGAGGATCTCCAGCTGGGAATATCTGCTTGACAGATGAGGCTGTTCTGAGTGTGTCTGCATGTGTGTCCATCTCCAACGAGCCTTGATCCACGCACAGGGACATGTGTCCCCCTAGGATCAGTGTGTCCCCTCAGGTTCCATGTGCATGTGTGTATGTGCATGAGCGCGTGTCCAGCAGGTCCATGTGCATGTGTGCGCGCTTGTGCTCGTGCACTGCACCACCACCCCCCGCCCCCGCTGTCAGCGGCGCTGATGACATTGGCGCAGAGGAAAGTGATGACAAATGCCCGTTATCAGCGAACGAGGCCGATGACAAATGGGCGGGCGCCCGAGCAGCCCCATTACGCTGTAATAACAGAAGATGGATGGCCTGGCGCACCCCCACCCCTACCCACCCGGCGCCGGTAACGGGAGCCGATCCGGCTCCGCCCGCCCCGGAGGGAGGCCAGACGCTGCCACCCGGCCGCCAATCACGGCGGGGCCCTAGACGCCCAGGCCCAGGAGCCAAGAGAACACTCGGCCGCCCGCGGCGGAGGAACAAAGCGGTGCGCGCAGCGGTCGCAGGGCGCGCACCGGGCGTCCGGCCTGCCCGCGGCCAGGACACGCAGCTGTGCACACACATGGCCTGCACACGCGCCAGACGCCTGTGTCCTTAAACGGCGCACCTGCAGCTCTTGTCCAGGCACAACCCCGACCTCATGGTATCACACACATCCTTTCGTGCCATGCACACGCATACATCTGCCACCCGGCTCTGGGTGTACACCCGCCAACATAAATCCTGCCGCGCACAACCATCCACACCCACGTACCTTCAATTCGGGCACACACGTACAGAAACCACTTATGTCCAAGCACATGTATGCTCTTGACATGACTGCACATGCATGGATATAGAAATATGTATGCACATAAGCAGAAATGCTTGCGCATGAACATAAGCCCTACACAGCTGCTCTGTGCACACAATTCAGTGTCCAGACACACACACACACACACACACATATGCAAAAAATGCCCACACCTGCACCAACAAATATTAACTGAGCCCCTACCATGCACCTGTCAGTTCAGTGCTAGGGCAGTTATAATGAATTTAAAATCAGCCCTGTCTTCTAGAGTTTTAAGTTTCCAGGAGGGGGCCATTGGCTATGCGTGAAAGCAGAAAGCAATAAATATGCACTTTGATTCAAATACCTACTTTATGATGTGAGCTTTCCAACTGGAAAATCAGGATTCTTCCTGGAGGAGGTGGCTAAAGGTAAAGGAAGAGTGAATTTTCTAGAGGAATTGAATCCTGAACAAAAGGTATGGAAACAGGAAAGTATGGGGAGTGTTTGGGGCCTAGGAGTCCATGTGAGTGGTGTTGGGTGAGTGTGGAGGGAATGAGACCTTTCAGACAGACTGGGACCAGGCGGCTGGAAGCCAGGGAACCATTTAGGAGGCTGAGACAGGTCCACGTGAGAGACCCCTGAGGCCTGAGTTAGCCCAAGACATAGACAAGGAAAGGAGAGGACTAGGAAGTCAATGAATGGGAAAGTAAGTGGCTGGAGGTGCCAGGCAGGCTGACTGCACACACTGGGCCCTGCACTGTCCACGGGCCCTGCTCTCGGAAGAGCCCTGTGTGTGGTTGGATGCTCTGCTCCCTCTGTCTTGAAATTCTTTATGCATTTTAAATAAAGAACCCTGTATTTTCACTTTGCACTGGGCCGCAAAAGGTATGTAGCCAGGGACCTCTCAGGTTTCCAGGTTGAGCTAGGAAGCCAGTAGAAGGAGTAGGCTTGGGGGAGGAGGTGAATTTGGTTTGGGGCAGGGGTTATGGGAGAGGCTGGAAGTGGAGTGAGGGATTGAGGTGACCGGTGAAGATTCCGAGTCTCCATCCCCAAAGCGGTTGCTGCTGCCTTGCGTCTGCCTCTGCCCGTGCTCACTTCTGCTCTCCAGGGAGGCCACACCCTGCCACAAGCCTACAGGGCTGCCCCTCAAACATACCTATCCTACTCTCCTTGCTAAAGTACAAGATCCTCTATTTCCCCAGTGCCTGGCACATGGTAGCCACTCAGTACCTGTTTGTTGAATGAATAAGTGAATTCACCTGTTTGTTCAATGAATAAGTGAATTCACGTACATACACACATGAGGCATCCGGTGTCCCCACCATGAGACACACATGCAGGCTGGAATATGTTCCCTTATCCCATTGCCATTGCCCTACTCTTCCTTCAAGGTTCTACTGTCACTCTGTCTAATTTGGGGGCAGAATGCTGTTGCCTCAGTGGCACTCTCATTGGGTGTCTCCTTTGCAGACAGAGCAGGGCATGAGTCAAGGAGAAGCAGAGGAAGAAGCCCAGGCCCTGGGGTGGTGGGGCGGGGGAGAGGCTATCATTTGGAGCCAGAAGATCTGAATTCAAGTCTCAGCTCCTCCTCCTTATGACTGCTTCTCTCTGAGCTTCAGCTGCTTCATCCACAAAATGGGATCATACGATGGAAGCACACCTGGATGCTGCGTGGACCATCAGGGGAGGTCTAGTAAATCAAGTCAGTGTTGAGAGGACTCTGGGTCCCTGGGGTGTGGAAAATAGACTAGGGGCCCAGGGGATGACCCAGGTAACCTCAAAAAGGGGAGGGGGTGGGCACTCCTGAGAGGAGGTGGCTTTGGTCTACTCCCAGTAGGAACTAGATGATACAGGAGTTGACCCTCCTGCCTTGTACAACCCACATAAACACAGGGCAAATATGGGGTGTCCCTCCCAAGACTAAAGTAAACACTCTGACCTCAGGCAGCCTGGCCTGGGAGGAGGCAAAGGACTCCAGAGATGGCCCAAGGAGGGAGCCAGGTGGAGGGGGTGGAGGGCGCCAGGTTTCCTCCCTATTTTTTTCCAAGGGCACCCTACCTTCTGCCTGGCTGGGATTCCACCTGCCAACTTTGGCTTCCCAATATGTGACTTTCTCCTGCTATGGAATGTAAGGGGTGTGTATGCCCAAGACCGCCCCACCGGTCTTCCTCACCCTCGTGGCACCTACTTTGGGTCTTTCCAAAATGTCCTGGTCCCTGCCTCCTCTCCCTATTTCAGCTGTGTTAACCATCACCTCTCAGCCCTGTCTAGGGGCCCTTGGGAAGCCCCCAGCAAGGAGAGTGCTGTGAAAGGCACCAAGATTAGAGGGAGATGCCGGCTGGAAAAGGATGGGCCGGCTAATGGGCCTCGTCCCTCCTCCCCTTACCAGTTCACTTTTTCTGTAGCGTTATTGACCCGTCATTAGTTATCCGTCCAAGGTCGACCGGCCTGGCCCAGCCATAAATCATGGCGGCTGGAGGGGGCTACGGGAGGAGCGATGGTTCCTGGGATACAGCGCAGAGCTCAGTCCCCAACACAGCCGGGGAGGAGGCAAAGACGCCCCGACCTCGGGGGAGCTCCCCCCAGGGGGCTGGGCCCCTCTTCGAGCCCACCCACCCCAGCCCTCCTCCCCTAACTCCTCCATTCTCCCCTGGGCTTCTCCAGCGCTGCCCCTCCGTCCACCACTCACTCTTTTCTCCTCTCCCCATCTCTTTCCCCTGTCCCCGAGCTCTCGTACAAGGTTGGCGAGGAAGGGCGGGGGTCTGGGAGGTGCTGGTTCCCGCTCATTCGGTCATCACCCCCCACCTGGTAGTTTAGCGCTTACAGGAGCAAGGACAGAACTCCCCTACAGGGAAACTGAGGCCCAGAGTCCTGACCAGAGGTGAATGTGGGGAGGAAGGTCCCACTCGATTCAGCACCAAGGTCGCCAGTCGGGATCCGCAGTCCGCTCCCCGGCCGGTGATGGGGGTGGGGGGTTACCAACTCTCGGGAAGGGCGCGCGGTGCCCACTTCGCCTTCCGGCCGCCTCCTCCCGCTGAGTGGGAATCGCGCTGCAGCAGCGCAGCCGGGACCCTTCCCCCCCACACACCCGAGCTCGAAGAGAAGCCCGGAAGCCCGGTTCGCGGGTCTCCTCCCCGTACCAACCGCGCCCTCAACCACACCGCCACCCCCGGGCTTCCCGTGCGTCCGGGCCTCTTCGCCGGTCCTCGGGCGCCCTCTGCTGGCGGCTCCCGGGAAGCTCCCGTCGGCCTCAATGCCCGCCCCGCCCCCAGCCAGACACACCGAGTGGCAGCCACCCAGCCCTGCCCCGAGAGACCCGTGTCCCCAGACTGCCCCATGGAGCACTCCCGTCCCACCATCCCCCTGTTCGGGGCAGCCGCTGCATCTGCAGCTCGAATTTACGCTTCTCAGGGAAGCAGGAGCATCTCCCCGCAGTCCTCTCTCTCTTCACTCAGTGGTCCTGCAGCCTCCATGGACACTTGGTGGGGAGACCGTCAGGGGGCCCTCAAGGTCAGGACCTGGGTTCTCAGAGGCTCTGAGGTGGGGGCTGTGGTCCTTGACCCTGAGGTGGGAAACTGCGGTTGTCCAGCGCTCCAGGACTGTTCCCTGGCAGGGAGAGGGCACGGCCTCTGGGTTCTCTCCTTTGGGGACACACCACCTTCCCCATCTGGCAGCTTGGGAGGAAGGGAGCAGGCCAGGAGGTGATTCCCTTCCAATGTGGTGTCTGGCTGGCTGGCTGGCAGGGAGGGTGGCCTGACCAGAGGCGCTGGACAAAGTGGCTCCAAAGCACTCCCATACAGTGCTGAGTCCCAGGTCATGATGATGAGACAGGATTCCCCCGGAGAAGCCTAGAGCTGGGGAGAGGGGACATCTCAGGCCAGGCCAGGCCCCCATCAGGCCCTGTGGTGGAGTCCATGTGGGGACAAGTCAGCCATGAGTGGGGGCTGAGGGAGGCACCAGGTGTGTGCAGGGACACGTGTGAGGGGATGAAGGAAAAGAGGTATGTACAGACACATGGGGGATGAGGGGGACAGGTCAGGCATGTATGAGGGTATATGTGAGCTATAGAGACAGGACCTCGCCTCCAGCAGGGCTGGAGCTTAGGAGTTCATAGGAGGTGGTGCCCCTCACACCACTAATTGCCGCATGGAGGTGGAGAGGTCAGTGGATCCCATCTCAGAGCAAGTGGACAACTGCCGATTCAAAACCCCAGGTTTCTGGGCCAGGGACTGTGTCCCTCAACATCAACTTCAGGGACCCTCTGAAGACTGAAAAGCTCAGGGCTCGTTGCATCAGATAAGTGGGGAAAGGAGGGAGAGATATTAGGCTTTTGGAGCGAGATTAGGACAGAAAACTCAGTTAGATCTGGGCTAGAGGCCACTCCTAGAGAGGAGCTAGGGAAACCAGCTGGGCTTCCCAAATCATAAAGATCTGAGTTGAAACCCACCTCTGTTCCTCACGTGCTGTGTGTGTGACTTAGGATAAGTGAATAAACCTCTCTGGGCCTCACTCTCCTCATCTGTAAAATGAGGCTAATACAACTACCTGGAGGCTGTTGGGAAGGTTACATAATATAATCTATATGCAAGCTTGCATATATGCTATTGAAACTTTGCTGAAATAAACCAGAAATATGGTTCCGTTAACTTGGGTCTCCTCTCTGGAGGCCTTTCATAACTTGCAAAATGTCCACTGGTCTTCTCCAACCTCCAGAGAAGCTGGCGCCCTCCAGTGGGAATCCAAAACATCTTTTATTGGCCGGGCGCGGTGGCTCACGCCTGTAATCCTAACACTCTGGGAGGCCGAGGCAGGCGGATTGCTCAAGGTCAGGAATTCGAAACCACCCTGAGCAAGAGCGAGACCCCGTCTCTACTATAAATAGAAACAAATTAATTGGCCAACTAATATATATAGAAAAAATTAGCCGGGCATGGTGGCGCATGCTTGTAGTCCCAGCTACTCGGGAGGCTGAGGCAGGAGGATTGCTTGAGCCCAGGAGTTTGAGGTTGCTGTGAACTAGGCTGACGCCATGGCACTCACTCTAGCCTGGGCAACAAAGCGAGACTCTGTCTCAAAAAAAAAAAAAAACAAACATCTTTTACCAGCACCTACCCAGGTACCCTGAGTAAGTAGAATATTTTTGAAAACTGGTTTGGGTGGGGTGGGGAGACTCTGGTTTGAAAGGGCACCAAATTATCAGCCTGCCTGGAGTGCCTACATCCCAGAAGGCTCTATCTGAGCCAGTTCCATGGGAACGTCTCTTGTCGAGGACACATTCCAGACCTCTCCCAACTCCATCCCCTGCCCTGTCATTGGAGCTTCCTAAGACAGCCTGCCCCTAGGCCCTGCTATCTCTTTTCTACTGCTGCATGACCAGTTATCACAAACCACACCCATTTATTACCCCATAGTTGTGAAGATCTGAAGTCCAGGCAGATTCAGCTGAGTTCTCTGCTTAGGGCCCAAAGGCTGAAATCAGGTGTTGGCTGGCCTGGGCTCTTACCTGGTGGCTCTGGGGCACACTGCTTCCATGCTCATTCTTGCTCTTGGCAGACTTCTCTGATTGTAGGACCAAGGTCCCTGTTTCCTTGCTGGCTCTCAGCTGGGGGCTGTTCCTCAAGGAACCTCTCTGGTCCTTCTCATGCTTCGAATCTCTCTGCCCCTTCTGCCAGCAGCCACAAAAAACTGTCTGCTTTTAAAGAGTTCTTATGATTAGACTAGGCCCACCTGATGATTTCCTTTTGCTATGTATGTAATTTACCCACAAGAGTTACACTGTAGTGGAAGGTTCCACCCACACTCAAAAGAGAGGAGATGAGATAAGGGCAAGGGTCACTGGGGGTATTCTTAGAATCCTGCCTACCATACTCAGCCTCCTGTGAGACCTTGGACCAGCCACCTCCCGTCTCTGGACTGCAGTTTCCTCATCTGTAAATAGGACAAGGGGCTGGATACCACCTAAAATCCCTCCCAGCTCTCACATACTAACTGCAATGCAAGAGGATGGGGAATTCTGACCCTTTGGACTTTGGGACCCCACTGCCCAGGGAAAAGCAGAACTGTGGTACCCTCCCATACTGACCTCCAAAGGACCTTGCTAAGGACAGCAGAGCTATGACAGTCAGACAGCAGAGCAAAGGCACCCAGCCTAAGGCGGCCAACCAGCCAGCAGAATGGCTATGGGAAAGTGGAGAGGCCCTTCTGCAGCCAGAGCCCATGGGTGCCTGTGAGGCCCCACAGATGAGGATAGGTCCATGTGAAGTCTGCACAGGGCAGGGTGGCCTGGATCTGGTTGGAGGTGGGTTGGGGCAAAGATCACACCAACCCCTTCCCCACCTCCCCATTCCAGCTGGACTCCAGTTCCTTCTCCTAAATCCATCCTTGTCTGGCCTCCCGGATCTTGGCCTCTGGGTCTCCAAAACGGCCTTCTCAGGCCCTTCCCGCCCCTCCTCCCCAGCCCTAGCTGGGCAGAGGTCGTTGGTCTCTGCATCCTGGGCCCTCTGAGAGCCCCAGTCAATCACCTGGCCCCCGGCTCCCCCCCCCATGAGTAACTGAGCCCCTTCTTTCTCTCTGGCTCCCTCCAGGGGCCACTCTCAGTTCTGCACACAAGCTCCCCTCGGTGGTCCCCACCCCCAGCTTCCACCAAGGCCCAACAGAGGGGCTGGAGGAGACCCTCCCCAACTCCAGCCAAGCGCGGGAGCTGGGTAAGAGGCGGGGAAATGAATATTAATTTATCATGATTAGGCAAATCCGGCAGGGAGAGAGCCGATTCCGGCGGAGGAGGCTAAAAAGATGAATTTCAGCAATAAAATTAAATAAGGACGGACGGGCAGCCCCTCCTCCCTCCCGCTTTGCTGATCTCTCTCTTTCTTACAATTTATGAGGCCAATTATGAAGATGAGGTTGGAAGTTCCTGGAACTTCACTAAATGCAAACGGCGGTCCCTGCTGTTCCCATCAAATTAATTAACCGCGCGCTATTGATGGCCGCTCAAGGCTGACGCAGGCGGCCCGCCCTGCGGCCTCCTCCATGGACACCAGGACCCAAAGTCCGGGGCCCAGCCAGTGCTCCGCCCCCCTCCACAGTCCCTGTCCAGCACCGCAGGGACTTCTAGGGATGCCCCCCTTCCAGCCGTAGGCCCTGCAAAAGCCCTTGACGACATAGGGGCCTGCACCCAGAGGCCTAAACAGACACTTGGACACATGCCTGGGGTCGCGCCAAGCACACGCACACACACACACACAATCACGAGCACACAGCACACAGGGCGTAGAAATGCACACTAGGCACACAAATGACCATGCAGCAGAACACGGACACGTATACCCAGGGGCACCCACACATGTATAACGACAGCTGATCTGAGGGAACCAGAGCTGGGTGGGTGAGGGCAGTGGGGCTGAAGGTCTGTCGCTATGGGAGGTGACCTGAGTCCAGCAGGGCAAAGGTGTGGCCACCACTGCTGTCCAAGAAGAGGTTCCACAGCTACTCAAGCAGCAAGCGGTGGCCTCCCTTGCCTGATATCTGCACTGTCCTCCAGAGTTAGCCTCAGAGCCCTCCCCACAGCCCTTCCTTCCCTGGGGCCTCTCCTTGTATCTGGCCCCAGGGGCCTTCTCCAGGGATGTTCCCTCTAGAAGGTCTTTTGCTTGGGCTCAGCTTCTGCACTGACCTTTAGAGTGGGGACCAGGGCTTGCTGGTAGCCACCGGTAGGACGAGGATAAGACCTGGCCCAGAGTCTCAGGCTGGTTTCAGGTTTCAGCCCTGACAGTGCCCCAGTTCCAGGGCTCAGAAGCAGGGCTGCCCAGTGGCTCAAGGGTTCTGGAAAACAGTTGGCTGGTGCTTAGACTGAAGGCAGAGTGAACATAGGGCCAAAGGTCTTGGAGTTGAGCCCATGCTAGGCCTAGGGCAGCTCCTGGATGTGTTTGTAGAGTTTGGATGGCAGTAGGTTGCCCCAACAGTTGTAGTTTCCATGTGAGGTCAATTTCTAAGCTAATGGGGGAGGACCCAGAAAGGGGCTCTCCTGTTGGCGGAGTGAGGCCAAAGTCTTCTCCAAGTTGCAGTCCTTAGTCCTGGCAAGAGGAATCCCATTGCATTCAAAGGGATAGGAATTCCATTTGCTCTCCTTTCAGTGCAAGTGTATGGTCAAGACTCATGTCATCACCCCAAGCGCTGGGAAAATGAGGCTCCCAGCTTGGCAGGGTAGGGCTGAGCTGCCCAGAGAGGACTTGTATTTTCACACAAAGTGTCAGACAGAAATAAGGGGGGCTCAGACTGACCATGTAGCATCCAGAGAGTGCTGGGACCCAGGGCTTTTCCTCCTACCTGACCTTCTCCTCTTCCTGGTATGTGGAGGCTCTCCTGCTTCCCCACACCCCCCGCATAACTTCAGAGGATGTCCCCCACCTCACAGCAAGGCACATTCACAGACTGTCCCTTGGCCCACTTTGTACAGGGAGAAACGAAGGCACCCATGGTCTGTCAGTCTATCCATTTTCTATTGTTGCAGTTAATAAGTTACACAAAGTTAGTGGCCTAAAACAACATGAAGTTATTATTTCATAGCTCTCTAACAGGTTCAAAATCTGACACAGGCTTCACTGGGACAAAACCCAGGTGTAGGCAGGGATGCATTCCTGTCTGCCCGCTCTAGAGCAGAATCCGCTCCCTTGCCTTTTCTGGCTTCTAGAGGCCATCCACCTCCCTTAGCTAGCAGCCCCCTTCTTCATTTTCCAAGCTAGAAACATCACATCTCTATGGCCTTTCTTCCCTCTTCACATCTCTCTCTGATTGTGGCTGGGAAAAGTTCTCTGCTTTTAAGAACTCATCTTTACATTGTGCCCACTGGATTACTCAAGATAATCACCTCATCTCAAAATGCTTAACCTTAATCACATCCACAAAGTGCCTTTAGCTAACTAAGGGACTATATTCACAGGTTCCAGGGACTAGGACATGGACATTTTGGGGGGACAATTATTCTGCCTGCTACACATATGGTCTATCCAAGGACAACCATGGCTCAGGGTAGAGTGCTGAGGACTGGGCTGGGGCAGGAAGCAGGCGTGTGGGAACCCCTTTCTTCCCACTCAGAACCAGGCGGTGACTGGGTGGTAGGTTTGTGGGTGCTCAGTAGCTGGACAGGACCCCAGTTCCCCCCAGGGCTCTGAAATTCAGTCTCCCTTCTTGGCAGGATGGGGACTAGGCTGAAAGCCTGCCCAGGAACCAGGTTCAGCTCTGCAACACTTACACCTGCCCAGCCAGCCTGCTCCTCCCCTCCTCCAGCCAGCCTTCCCTGACCACCCTGCTCCCATCAGTAGTACACAGGTCACCATTTAGTTGTTACTAATCATTTCCCATGAGCCTTGTCACTTTTATGTCCCCTGACAGCCTGGCCCAGAGCAGGGCCCACAAGAGATGCTCATGGGTAGAAAGAGAGGAGCTCCTAGTGTCTGATTCCATGACTCTCCCTTTTTAATATCTTCCCTGCCCCATCCTGAGTTCAGAAGCTGACTCAGGCCAGGTCTATCTAGAGGGCAGCTAATGCAGCCTTTCTGGGTTCCTCTATTCGGCCCCCATCTCCGTCCCTGCCAGGGTGGAAGAAAGCAGGTGGGGCTGCAGCATCTCACACACCAGGCAGGTTGAATGTCAAATGCACTTTACTGGGCCCCTGGGCCTTCAAATGCTATCCTCACCCAGCCTGGGGCGCCCCTTTCCCAGCACGGCCAGCTGCACAGCAAGCGGGGCGGGTAGAGGGAATACGTGGGGAATGGCTCGTTCTCCTACTCCAGCGGGTCATGGATGATGCTGGGAGCACAGCTGCTTGCCTCTCCCCTGCAGCTCCTAGCCCACCCCAGCAGCCAGACCTTTCCTAGGGTGGGGAAGGGGGATGCCTGGGGGCTTCAAATCAGCCACCTGTTCCTTCTAAAAATGGGGCAAGGGGCCATTTGCAAAACTCTCCCAGGGGCAGTGGTGAGGCAGAAGGGACAGCAGCCTGCTCCTGCCTGGGAGAGGGCTAGGCAGACCCTGGGAGCCAGGCTGGCTTTCCCCCAGGCCCAGAGCCCTGGGCTCGGGCTCGCTGAGGACAGCTGGTGGTTGAAGTAGAGAGGTTCAGCCAGCTGAGGCTGCAGGGGAATGCTGTCTGGCCAGGTGGGGCAGCCAGTCCAGCTCAGCTCCCCCGCCCAGACAGGCTCGGTCACCAGTCCCGCTCGGCTGGTTTTCGGTAGGGCAGGCCCAAGAGCCTGAAGACATCCTTCTCCGTGGGGGTGGGTAGCACTTGGCCAAGCCCCACCTTGACGCCTTGGGTGTTCCGGACAACACCTGTACTGAGGGCATGTTCCGACAAGCTCATGCCCTTGGTCTTGGCCAGGGCTCGCATGGACCGATTGAAGTGGGCAGAGCCGGTGAAGTAGAGCAAGGCACAGGCAAATTCACTGTAGGGCACAATGATGATGTCCAGTCGCCGGTGCCGCCGCCCTGGCCCTGGGAGCTGGCACACACCCAGATACTTCTGCTGCTGGCCGTTCTCCTCGTGGCTCACCAAGTCATCTGTGAGGAATCCTGGCCCAAGACAGAGGAACTGCTAGGAGGACAGAGATCCAGGCCCTGGACAGTCCCATCCTCTCAGGTCTCTCCTAATTGTTTGGGTTCTCTATTCCCAGCTTGCCCATTTATTTGCTAGGTGATCCTGCCCTTTCTGGGCCCATCTCCTGATCTGGAAAATGCAGGTAGTAATCCCCACAATGTCACAGAAAGGTAAGAGGAGACACTCAGCCTGCAGGCATTATTGAGCACTGCCAGTGACGTGTGGAGGAGCCGTCTCATCTCTCCCTTGGGGGGCCTCTGGCCATGAGAGAGGTGGGATTCTCACAAGCACCTTTCCCCTCCTTCCTGCCTAGAGACTGCAACTTTAAGGTTCTCCTTCTCCCCTGCCAACCTGCTCACCCAGAGATGGAGTTTGTACCTCGCTGCCGCAGGCTGTCAAGGAGGCGACTGAAGATGCCCTGGTGGGACCAGCCATCAGGGTGAGTGATGAGCACATCCACATCACCGCAGGTCACCTTCCCCCGTCGGTATGAACCACAGGCCACACACAGCAGCCCAGGGTTGAAGGTCTGCGCTGCTTCCCGGACCTAGGAAACAACAGTGAGGGGTGAGGGGCTGTGGGCCAATGGGGAATTCCTCTTCCACGGCAGTACCAGGGCCTTCCCTGACCCATGGACAGCCACACTCAGCCTGTGCCCTGAGCCAAGCCCAGATGCCCACAGCCAGCCTGAGGGAGCCCGCTCTCGGGCTGCTGCTCTCTAGCTCCACTTAGAAGAGAAGCGAAAGCTCACGCTGCAGGGCACCTGAGGACAGATGTAAGAAGATGCTCTCTCTGCTTCATAGGGAGGGCACTGAGCTTGCCCTCTGGAGCTCTTTAAGGGCGAAGAGACATACTTTCTCTTGGCCCCTGCCCCAACCCACACACCCACAGCTGTGAAATTCCACTTAGGACAAGGGCCCAGGTGCCTGGAAGCCCTCAGTCAGGTCTCGGCAGCCCCAGAAATCTATGGATTTGGAGCTAACAGCGGCATGTGAGTTGGGGCTTAAGGCCTGAGCAGGTGGCTAGCAGCATGACCCGGGCCCAGGCCTGGGTGAAAATAGAACATAGAAATATCACTGCACTTATGGGAAAGGAAAGCAAAGAAAGCAAAGAGGGGGGCAATTCTGATGTGCCCACATCCTTTCCTGGTGGGAAGGAAGATGGAGGGGACTGTCAGCTGAAGGCTGATCCCTCCCTGAGGAGAAATAAACCCATTAGCCTCCACCCCAGAGACACGTAGGCCTTTCACATGCAGATGACCTCCCCGCCTCCGCCCCAGGACACTGAGATTTCTGGGGCCCTGGACACCTCAATTCTTCTGACAGGCAGGCTGTGCTAATCCCCTCATCCCCTTCTTGAGCCTCCCAAGAGAATGGGAGGAGGAGGCCCAGATGAGTAATCCCATCAAAACTCCTAAGGCTGGAGCCCTTCAATGGGAAGGCCAGGTGGGAAGCCTCTTCTGTTCCAGCGGGCAGGGGGGAGGAGAGGGGGTGACTAGGGCATTCTCCCTGCCCAGATACCGTGGCTGAGTGACAGTGTCATCACTAACCCCAAAGCCTGGTGATGGGTGGACAAAGGGGCCTGTCCATCTATCCTGTGCTGGTCTCATAGTCCCATGGCCTAGAAAGGAGGTGGAGGCTGATCTCAACTAACTGGGCCAGAGTCTCCATGGGGCCATGTCCCATCAGAATCCTAACCAAAGTGGGCAACACTGCCTATAACAAGCAGCCCCTAATCCTGATGTCAGTTGAAAAAATGATACATCTAGCCCTAAATGTGCCCCAGTCTCTCTCTAACCTAGGTTTTTAAATTTTTATTTATTTATTTTAATTTTCTTTTTTTTTTGAGACAGAGTCTTACTTTGTTGCCCAGGCTAGAGTGAGTGCCGTGGCATCAGCCTCGCTCACAGCAACCTCAATCTCCTAGACTCAAGCAATCCTCCTGCCTCAGCCTCCCAAGTAGCTGGACTACAGGCATGTGCCACCATGCTCGGCTAATTTTTTTTTCTATATATATGTTAGTTGGCCAATTAATTTCTTTCTATTTATAGTAGAGACGGGGTCTCGCTCTTGCTCAGGCTGGTTTCAAACTCCTGACCTCAAGCTATCCGCCCGCCTTGGCTTCCCAGAGTGCTAGTATTTATTTTTTGAGACAGAGTCTTGCTTTGTTGCCCAAGCTAGAGTGAGTGCCGTGGTGTCAGCCTAGCTAGCTCACAGCAATCTCAAACTCCTGGGCTCAAGCAATCCTGCTGCCTCAGTCTCCCAAGTAGCTGGGACTATAGGCATGCACCACCATGCCCAGCTAATTTTTTCTATATATATTAGTTGGCCAATTAATTTCTTTCTATTTATAGTAGAGACGGGGTCTCGCTCTTGCTCAGGCTGGTTTTGAACTCCTGACCTCAAACTATCCGCCCGCCTTGGCCTCCCAGAGTGCTAGGATGACAGGTGTGAGCCACTGCACTCAGCCTATTTATTTACTTATTTTAGAGACAAGACCTTGCTTTGTCACCCACACTAGAGTGCAGTGGCATGAATATAGTTCACTGCAACCTCAAAGTCCTAGGATCAAGCAATCCTCCCACCTCAGCCTCCCAAGTAGCTGAGACTACAGGTACTTATCAACATATTTGGCTAATTTTTAATTTTTTTTCTAAAGAGGGGATCTTGCTATGTTGCCCAGGCTGATCTCAAACTCCTGACCTCAGGCAATCCTCCTGCCTTGGCCTCCCAAAATTCTGAGATTATAGGTATGAGCCACTGTGCCTGGCCCTAATCTAGGTTGTATATAAACATAATTTCTAACCTAACTCTTAAACAAACCCCAATCTTGGCCAAACCTTATTTCTTGGACAACTACAAATCTTAACCCAAAAGCAACCAACACTAAGAAAACCCTACTCCTAATGGAAGCCTAACCTTAACTCAATCTTCACCGAACTTTCTTCTAACCCCGATCCTAATCCTACTGGCACTGTACTCCTAAACCAGCTCTAATCCAAATCCTAAACCAGCCTTGGGTGGGCTCCAGAAGGTCCATACATCTGGAGAGAGATATAAAATTTTGCACATTTGTGTATTCTGGAGGGAAGAGTCCATAGTTTTCATCAGGTTCTCAAAGAAATTGGTAAATAAAAAAACATTAAAAGCCCCCGCCCTGACCCACTCTAAATTAGTCCAGTTCAAATTCCAATATCCTCAAGTAATCCCGACCATAATCTGCTTCTACTCACCCCTAACATTAACCCAGTCCCAACACTAGTCTAACATCTAACCCAATCCTAACTATGCTTGGCTACTGAGAACTCTAATCCAGAGAGCTGATGGTGCAGCTCTTCCCTCCCAAAGCCACCCCTGCACCCCGACGCTTCTGGGCAGCTGTAGTCTCGACTTGCTCTTTCCTCAACCTCTGGTGAGCCACAGCCTCTTGGGCTCTCCAGCTGAGAGGTCAGGACCTTACAGCAGGGCCTGGCTCTTCTCACTGCTCTGGGACACTTGCTTACTGTCTGCTCGATCTCTGCAGCCTCTTCCCTGGGCATGCGTTCTAGGAAATCATCGTAATGCTTCAAGCCAATGGCCTGCTGGGTAGTCAGGGAGGCCTGGTTCCGGATATCTTCCAGGCTTCGGA
Organism: Microcebus murinus; assembly: GCF_040939455.1. Lineage (NCBI taxonomy): Eukaryota > Metazoa > Chordata > Mammalia > Primates > Cheirogaleidae > Microcebus > Microcebus murinus. The sequence goes on along the minus strand of NC_134117.1, from coordinate 24,906,950 downwards.
AGCCCTGGAAAAAAGCAGGCAGAAGGGGAGGCTGTGAAGATCCAGAACCAAGAAAGAGGCGTGAATGAGTACACACACGAGGCTTCCACTGCCTGACTCTCTAGGGAAGGCATGAGGCAGCACCAACTTCAGAGCGCTTGGGTTTGTACCCAGCAGGACTTGGGAAAGGCAGGGGGCATGGAAGACATGCCACAATCCAGCCCTGCCACAATCCTAAAATACTGGTCATGATTCCATCAGTCTGGGCATGGACCTGGGCACCTTCATTGTTCCTAAGCTCCCCAGGTGATTCTGGGCACAGCCAGGTTTGGAAACCACTGTTCTGGACATGCAGCCCCTAAGGCCTGATCTCAGGAAGCCCTAGCTGGTCTGGAAACAGAGAAATGTACTTCTTGTCCCCACCTACACCTCAAGGATACCAAGCAACAAGGCTGTTCTGGGAGCTGGAAGAGGGGTCTATATGAGCTCTGGTACCCTTGAAAAGTGGTCTGCCTAGTCTGGGTTCATTCCCATCAGAGCACAGGGTAAGAGAACTCTGGGGCAGAAGCTCTGAGACACAGCAAAACTGAAGTGGGGATGGGCCAGGGTGTGACCTGATGGTACCACATCAGGGCAGTCTTGGTCCCAGCTCCCCAGATGTTGGAAAAGAGCTCCAAGACAGGCACGCTTTCGCTGATGTGGTCCAGCTTTCGCAGATGTCCGCTTTCCAGAATCTCTATGATCTTCTCGGCCATCCGCTTCCCAATCCCAGGGATGCTGCAGGCCTCCTGAAGGAGGAGACATAGGCAAAAAAGAAGAGTGAGGAGATGGGGGGCAGAGCCAGCAGTAGAGAAGTTGACAACTCCAGCAGATGTCTGCGTATAGCTAGCCTGGCTGGTTGGCAACTGTGTGGCTGTGTGAAGCTCAGGCACAGTTGAAGATGAGAAGTTTGGATGCAATGAAGGCTGGGTCATTTGTCTTTTGGTTCCCAGAGGGATGGAGACCAGCAATGAGAAGTAGAGAGTAATGATGATATTAGTCACCATCATCATCATCACAATGGTGAGAGCTGACATTTACTGAGGGCCGACTGTGTGCAGGCCCTGTGCTACAGGGACCGTCTCATTTATGCCTTGCAAGAACACTGTAAATGGTTACTATTATTAGTCCCTTTTTACTAATGAGAAAACTGATGCTCAGAGAGTTTAAGTAACTTGCACAGAATCCACAGATTCTATTGGGCTCCAGAGTCTAAACTTTAAAAAAAATGTTTTTATGTTAAAAAAAATTCAAAAGTATAATGAACTCCTATGTACCCATCACCTAGCTTCAACCATTATCAAGATTTTGTCAATCTGCTTTCATTAATCTCCCATTTTTTTCTTTTGTGAAAATCTTAGACATCATAAAATCTTAACCATTGTACCTGAACCCCATTAGTAACTGGTGCCCCCACTAACCTCTGGTTAGTAAAGAGAAGACCCTACCAACACCACTGCCATAGCCCCCAGGTACCTGGTAGGAGGTTACAGGCTTGTGGAAGCTCTTGAGAGCATTGATGGCTTTGGCATAGCCCAGAGCCCTCCACTTGTCTCCCTGAACAGTGTAGGCTTTGGCCAGCACTTCCAGCTTCTCTGTGATGTGGAGGTTGTGGTTGTTGGCCTTCTGGCTTGAGGGCTGTGCACAGACCCACTTATCGAGTGGCCCAGGTGCTGGGCTAGGCTCACAATCTCCCTCAAGGGGGCTGGGGTAGTAGCCACTGATTAGCGCTTCCAGATCAGCTGTGCTGACCCGGGTTTCTTCCCCATCACTGGTTTCATCATCAGAGATGGGCTGGAGGTAGAAAAGGAAAAGAGACAATAAATTTTTGTCGCCATGAGGAGGACTCCTCAAAGATGAGGGTTGTCTTTGTGGGAGAAGTCTCCTAGTTAGGCCCAAGAATGAGGCTGGGCCTTCTACACCAGACTTAGGTCTCCTGAAGTGTGGGGCCATGTTCCGCTTGATTACCCCAGGGCCTAGCCCGAGGATATTCAGTGTATGTGGTAGATATGGCTGAGGGGAGTGAAGAGTGTTGGGAAGAGGTGAAAGGCTTCACAGAAGAGCCCTCCTCTCTCAGGGGCCTTGAACTTCTGAACCACCACCAGGCCCTCCCCATTTCTGTGATCTGGTTCCCAGGGGAAGGGAGATACGGGGGCTGGGAAGCTCCTGACCTGGGCTTGGGTGCTTGGTGCCTCTTCTGCCTTTTGGGGAGGAGATACAGGTCTAGTGCGAGAAGGAGGAGAAACAGCTGTCCTAAGCAGAGCCTCATGGGCACCAGGATGAGTAGAAGAATGTTGGTCTGCCTTGCTGGGCTGTGGTTGATCCAAATACCTGCAGCGATGGTGATGGGAAGTGAAGATACCAAAGGTCTTAATCTATCTCTGTCCCTAATCTTCTCCTCTGAAACCTTGGTTTCCCAATGTGTCCAATAAAGAAAAGGACAGTAATGTTTAATAACAAGAATAAATTTCAAGATGCTGCCAGAAAACATTTGAAAAAAAACTAGGACCAGCCCACCTGTTGGGGACGGAGATGCTGAATCCAGCTACATCCACCAGCCTTCTCTCTTGTAGGCACAAGCTCAGCCAGGCTGACTTCACCAGCTGAGCACCCAGGGGCAGCTGGGGCAGTCTAAGGAGGCGAAGGGCCCGCTCATAGTCCATGCCTTCATCCACCACAATGTGAGTGACACCTGGGGCCTGCACAGGACATATCTGGCCACCATGCTGGACAATCTGCTTCTCAAAGAGTTCTGCTCGAGCTCGTCCAATGCCAGTGGGCACAACATGGGCCCGAAGGGAGCTCAGCCACTCTGCAGAGGGGACATCCAGGTGCCTACTTTCAGATTCGGCTCTGAATGAATGGTTCACAGTCCCCTCCCCCCAAAACAATAATTTTCCTTCTATCCAGACATCCTTCTTCCTGGGGATCCTACCACAAGCATACAGCACGTTTCCTTGTGGGCTATTACTTGAATGTAAGGGGCAAGGATTTTTATATACCTTGTTCCCTGTTACAGCCTAGAACAGCATCTGGCATATTGTAGGTAACCTATAAATATATGTTGAACAAAAAAATGAATGCCTCTTCCCTTCCTGTTTTGAATCCCTTCATTTTATCGTTTATTCTTTCAATAAAGCACCCATGTTTCTTACTATTACATGTTTCTTGCTCTTTCAGTCTAGCAGACCTGACACCCTAGCCCCAAAGTCTCTGCCTCTCCTCGTCAATTTGGTTGCAAAACAACTTACAACAAGTCTGGGGATTGAAGGGAGATTTCTGTTGGGCAACCCCGCCCACCCCACCAGCCTCCTAGAAAGCAAAGGATTCTGCTGGTTATTTCCTGAGGACCAACGAGTATTTTGTAACTGATGCAGGTCTTGGAGTGGGAAAGAAGATAACACAGCAAATGGCCTGTCAATGACCAGGGATCAAGCCTAGTACAAGGCAGGTAAAACAGGCCCTGGACGTGCAGAGTCAGCTCTAATATCTGATTCCGGACATGAACAATGTAGGGCTGAACAACAGGAAGGCTGAGGGTTCGGGCAGTTGACGGTTCTGAGGGTAGGTCAGCTCACCTCCTTCTTTTTCTCCCTCTTCTCTCTTGGGAATCTTTGCAAGTGCTTTTGATGATGAACTGGCATGAATTTTCTTCCGCTTGGGAAATGCCTTCAAGATGCCTCTGGGGTCCATTAAAATATGGCTGGATCTTGGCCTTTATGTTTCAGGGTTGGTAACAGCAGTTGTCATATGGAAATTCAGAACTGAGGCTCCCCAACCCCTGTGCCTATGGAGGTAGGGTCTCTACTGACCAGGCCTTGGGGCCAGCAGCCCAGTTCCTAGGGGTCTCCCAGAAGCCAATTAAACTTCAGTGGTTTACCTTAGCTCTACAGTCCTCAGCCTTTCAAGTTAGAGTATAAGGGGAAATGAAGGAAAGACTGGGACTATTGAGGGGACTTCTGAGGGGCAGGAAATAATATCATTTATCATTTCTTGGAGGTGTTGCTCTAAATATTCAACGCAGTCTGCCCCTGCTGCACCCCACTTCCAAAGGGCTTTACCAAGAGGGGATGGTAGGTTAGAAAACAGAGCAGTATCTTTAGGAAGTGGAGACTGGGAGGAACCCACACAAAACCTCACATTATTTTTCTCTACCCTCAACAGAGTAGCAGAGGAAAAGCCCGGGAGGGAGGTTTTAGGGGGGCAGTGGGAAAACGCCCTGCACCTGCCCTGGTGGCGGGCCTCTCGGCATGGCGGTGCTCAATCCCGCAGCTGTAAGATGGGGCACGCCGCAGCAGGTGTGGGTCGCCCTCCCTAAGTGGGGAAGTCTCGGGCTCACAGCTGCTGTTGAAGACCCGAGCAGGTGTGGTGCACTGCCGCGTGCGCATCTGCGCGGGCCAGACTCCCAGCTGGGGGCCAGAGGAGAGCTGGAATGTCCTCACCCCGCCCTAAGAGGTCCTCCTCACCTTCCAGAGTCGGTCTCAGGGAGGGGTGGACAAATGGCTGGGATGGTCACCTGGGTTGGGTACGAACAAACCACTTACCACGGGAGCCAATGAAAGAGGACGAAAAGGAGGGGGGGGGAAGGCAAATACCCAGAATAGCTTCCGAGTCAGCCGGAAGTGATCGTCAGTGGAACGGTTGCCATGGCAGCGGCCCGGCGCGCTGCTGGGCGGAGGGAAGATGGCGGTGACTGGCTGGTTGGAGAGTCTGCGGGCTGCCGAGAAGACGGCGCTGCTGCAGGACGGTAACTCGACGTTCCTCGCGAGTTCCCTCGTCCTTAACCCCCGGTTCCGGCTCTCCACGATGGCGCCTCCGGGAAGGGCCTCAGAGCCTGGGACGGCAGAGCTGGAAGGGTCGCGGCTGTCAGGCCAGGTCCTGCGTTTGCAGATGAGGAAACTGAGGTCCAGAGAGATGACGTGACTGTAACACACGTCTCTGGATACCTAGTTTACTCTACACCATCTGATTTTTGGTTGCTAATAAATAATAATTCCTTTCACCTTCATTATCATGTTTGCTCCTCCCCGCTGCCCTGAGCGGCTGATAATTTACCACCCAGTTTTACAGAACAAGAAACTGAAACTCAAGAACGTTTAGACTTTAGAGAGGCCGGAGACCTGGGCTCTAGGTACCACTCTGCCATTAATTCCCAGTGAGCTGTACAGTCGGCCTCTTTACTCATTTTGACTTCACTTTCCTCATCTGTAAAATGAAGTGGATGGGCGACCATTGTTATCGCTGAGGTCCTATCCAGCTGCAATGTTATGTTTGTAAAGTGAATCTCTAACTGTACCCTGTGTCTTTAGGGGAGATGGAGCAAAGGCCAAGGGCCGCGCCTGGAAGAGGTGGGCACAGGGAGGGGTTTGGAGTCCTGACTTTCCCCACCTTAGAATTGGCCTATGTAGGTTCCCTGTGCTTCAGGGCCCTTTCTGGGACCCACTTGGTAGCCAGGATGAATTAAGCATGAATTCCTGAGGCTTTCAAGATAACAGCTGAGGGCTCACATCTACAGGCAGAGGCCAATCAAGGAAGCCTGGAATTTGTGGAAATTAAAATCAGATGTTCATTTGCTCTTTCATGCAACATTTACAGAGGCTTATACTATGTGCCACACTTTGCACTAGAGCAGATAGAAAAGGACAAGTTCACGGAGTGGTCAGGAAAAACACATGTAAATAAGTAATGTGTCTTAAATAGAGGTTAGAATCTTGTATGAAATGCTATGAAAGCATGAAAGTGGAAATGATTATCTCTTTGGAGGAAGACCCCAAAGAATTAATAGTTATTTGTTAAGTGGAGAAGAGGGGATGGCCATTCAAGAGCAAAGTGTGGCTCATGCCTGTAATCCTAGCTCTTTGGGAGGCCGAGGCCGGCGGATTGCTCAAGGTCAGGGGTTCAAAACCAGCCTGAGCAAGAGTGAGACCCCGTTTCTACTATAAATAGAAAGAAATTAATTGGCCAACTAATATATATAGAAAATATTAGCCGGGCATGGTGGCGCATGCCTGTAGTCCCAGCTACTCGGGAGGCTGAGGCAGAAGGATTGCTTGAGCCCAGGAGTTTGAGGTTGCTGTGAGCTAGGCTGACGCCACGGCACTCACTCTCCACGGCACTCACTCTAGCCTGGGCAACAAAGCGAGACTCTGTCTCAAAATGAATAAATAAACAGACAAACAAACAAATAGCAACGTGTGAAGGTATGTGGCTGATTACTAGGGGAATAGCAAAATGTTTAGTAATGTTAAAGCAAATCATCCAGTCAGTCAGAACAAACCCCCTACACTGTGTCAGGTACTATTTTAGATGCTGGGATACAGGAGTGAATAAAAAGTTCCCTTTTCTCAAGGAGTAATGAGGGGAAATGGTAGAAAATTAAGAGAGATTACAGATAAATTGGGACATATTGTGATCTCTAATACTGTACTAAAGATTTGGGCAGGCTGGGCGTGGTGGCTCATGCCTATAATTCTAGCACTCTGGGAGGCCAAGGCGGGAGGATTGCTCAAGTTCAAAACCAGCCTGAGCAAGAGCAAGACCCCATCTCTACTAAAAATAGAAAGAAATTAATTGGCCAACTAAAAAAAATATATAGAAAAAATTAGCCAGGCATGGTGGCACATGCCTGTAGTCTTGGCTACTTGGGAGGCTGAGGCAGGAGGATTGCTTGAGCCCAGGAATTTGAGGTTGCTGTGAGCTAGGCTGATGCCACGGCACTCTAGCCCGGGCAACAGAGTGAGACTCTGTCTCAAAGAAACAAACAAACAAAAAAATTTGGCCATTATCTCATGGGGCAGTGGTTTTGTTTTTGCTTTTATTGTAAAAAATATATATGACATGACATAAAATTTACCATTTTAATTTTTTTTTTTTGAGACAGGGTCTCACTCTGTTGCCTACACTAGAGTCTAGAGTGCAATGGTGTCATCATAGCTTTCAAACTGCAACCTCAAACTCCTGGGCTTAAGCGATTTTCCTGCCTTAGTCTCCCAAGTAGCTGGGACTACAGGCATGTTATCACCACACATGGCTAATTTTTTGCTTTTTATTTTTTGTAGTGACAGGGTCTCACTGTTGCCCAGGCTGATCCCAAACTCCTGGCCTCAAGGGATACTCCTGCCTTGGCCTCCCAAAGTGCTAGGATTACCTGGCCATTTTAATCATTTTTAAGTGTATAGTTTTGTGACATTAAGTACAATCACATTGTTGTGCAACCATCACCACCGTCCATCTCCATAACATTTTATTTTCCTCAACTGAAACTCTGTACCAATTAAACACCAGCTCCTCATTCCCTACCCCCCAGCCCCTGACAACAACCTTTCTACTTTCTGTCTCTATGAATTTGACTACTCTGGGAACCTCATGTAAGTGGAATCATATAATGTTTGTTCTTTTGTGACTGGTTTCTTTCGCTTAGCATAATGTCCTCAAGATTCATCCATGTTGTAGCATGTGTCAAAATTTCCTTTTTAAGGCTGAGTGATATCCCATTGTATGTATATACATTTTATTTATCCATTCATCTGTCGATGGATACTTGGATTGATTCCATTGTATGACTATTGTGAATAATGCTGCTCTGAACTTGAGTGTACAAATATCTAGTCTCTGCTTTCACTTCCTTTGGTCACTATACAGTGTTTAAAGAAATATTTCATCAGCCAAGACTTTAGGGCAGTAACCACAAAGGAAAAAATAGGTAGTTGACTATATAAAAACTAAACACTTGTGCTATGTGCAGGGGCCTGTCCCTATAGTCCCAGCTACTCAGGAGACTGAGGTGGGAGGATTACTTGAGCCCAGGAGCTCAAGGCTGCAGTATGCTATGATTGTACCTGTGAATAGCTACTACACTCCAGCTTGGGCAACATATCGAGATGCCATCTCTTTTTTTAAAAAAAATTATACTTGTTTGGGAGAATCTACTTTAAACAAAGTTTAAAGGCAGCTGAAACAGAACATTAGCAACATGTATGATGCATGGTTAATACATACAAAGCTTAATCAGATCAATAAGGCAAAGCCAAACAAAATAGGATAAGGCATAAATAGGTAATTCACTAGAAAAATGGCCAATTAAACCTTGGAATAATGTTTAATCTTACAAATATTTAAAGCCATACAAATTATCCCAGTATAGTTATTAGAATATTGATTTTGACCGTGAGTTTAAGCCCAGTTCTGTCATTTCCTAGCTTTATGATCTTGGATACTTCGCATGACCTTTAAGCCTCAATTTTCCTCATCTGTGAAATACAAGTAATACAGACACATAGGATTATTGTGAGAATTAAATTCAATACAATGTGTAAAGTACCTGGTGGATTGATATTAAGCATTGCATCCTGTCTGGACTCAAGGCTAGATACCCTCAGCTACTCAAAGGCAACATCTTGTATTCCATTCCTGACAGGAAAACTCTTTCCAGCTCCTGTGAGCCATCTAAGTGATTAAGGGTGGTGTAACCTAGGGGTCTGCTGAGAGGCCCTGCAAATTTGGGGGAGGGGTGAGTTTCTGTGGAATACAGATTAGGAACGACTCAAGAGAACTATCTTCCAAAAGAGTAAATTGGATGGGAAAAAGGCACCTTGTGGCTCTTATTCATCAAACGTATGTAGGGTACTTGTCTACTGGGCATTAGTGCCCCGTTACTAGTCTTTCTGAGGAGCCTGCCTGTATCCATTTATCTAGGTATAAAAAGAAAGGGGAAATTACATAGCCACTGTTAAGCAAATGTTTATGATTATATTACATAGGTAGAGGAGTTGGGCTAGGGGATTCCCTTGAGTTCTTTTCTTTCAATAGATAGTACAAGCCGGGCGTGGTGGCTCACGCCTGTAATCCTAGCACTTTGGGAGGCCGAGGCGGGCGGATTGCTCAAGGTCAGGAGTTCGAAACCAGCCTGAGCGAGACCCCGTCTCTACCAAAAATAGAAATAAATTAATTGAGCAACTAAAAATATATATACAAAAAAAAAATTAGCCGGTCATGGTGGCGCATGCCTGTAGTCCCAGCTACTCGGGAGGATCGCCTGAGCCCCGGAGATTGAGGTTGCTGTGAGCCAGGCTGACGCCACGGCACTCACTCTAGCCTGGGCAACAAAGTGAGACTCTGTCTCAAAAAAAAAAAAAAAAATAGATAGTACATCAATGTTTGTTCATTCTTTTGATCAGTATTTAGTTGAGCTCCTAATATATACAAGCTACAATGCTTGGTCTTTGGGAAACCATAGGCATGGGGAATAAAACCCTTCCTATCTAGTAGGACAAATAGGTAATAATTAAAGAATCACACAAACAGATGTAAAATCATAACCAAAGTCAGTGCCATTAATGTGAGGACTCATATCATGTGGCTATGTGATAGGAATGACCTAGAGATATACAGAAGGAAGCAGAGCAATGACATGGCTGGAGGGAGTGCTTGGTCAAGAAACTCATTCAGTATCCTGACCACATAGGCTTGGTTTTAGGAACTGGGGGAGAGAAAGATAAATATGATATCATTCATGAAGAGACATGCTTTTAAAAGTATCATAGTATATGATAAATGCTTTACTATGGATATTACTAAAGCATTAGGGAAACACAAATGAGGAAGTGATTAATTCTGCCATGGTGGCTAGAGGTGATAGTTAAGGAGGGCTTCCCAGTGGAAGTGACATTTGAGCTGGATTTTGAAGAGCAAGGAAGAGTTCCACTGATGGAAAAAAGTATGGCACTATTGCTGGTAGAGGAAACAGCAGAGCAAAGACATTCAGAGAAAGCTTAAGAAAGGAAGTGAGTTGCAGGACATGTCTTAAAGTAATGATGAGTGTTGTTTGGCAAGGTGTTTGGGGGAGGCCCTGGCAGGGTGTCTCAATTTTCCCAAGGCTTCTGCTGTTTCCCACGTAGGCCCCTTGATTTGCAAAGGCCAAGGTAAGAGGAGGCTTTGAGGTAAGGCACTCTCTGCTTTGTGTGTAGGGAGAAGGAAGGTGCACTATTTGTTTCCAGACGGGAAGGAAATGGCCGAAGAATATGATGAGAAGACAACTGAACTACTTGGTAAGTGACAGAGGCTCCCAGTAGGTCCTCAGAAACATTTGGGGCTGACCTAAGCACAGGTGAACACTCCTAGCCTTAGGCTTGAGGGAGGAGCCCAGACCAATGTAGAAGCTAGAGTAGACCAAAGCCCTAGAGGCAAGATTATTCTTGAGAATAATCTGGACACCAAAAGTTGAGCAGGAGTCCTTTTGACCAGTAAAACTCATCCCCACCCGTACCCTCAGACAAATGGGAGAGTTGGTAATTCTAAGATGGGAATGGGAATATAGAGAAACAGTTGAGAAAAAGCTCTACAGAGGACATGGTATTGGCAGTGAGCCTCGTAGGCTGAGTAGAGGTAAGGACATGCTTTCACTGCAATTTTTTTGCTTTGTTTTCTAAAGCCACCTCAGGAACAAGCAAGTCTCAGAGGCACAGCTTCTGACCTTGCCTCCAAGGTGACACTATAAAATATAATACTCATCTTAAAAAATGTCTGAATCAAAGGGGGTAGAAATGGCGATTTTGCAGCATTGCTATTTTCATTCCTGCAACTCGTTTCCCCTAAGAATAGGCTCATGGATAGGGGTTCCAGCTTGGATTTCTGAGAATTGTTTGATTTTCCCTCTCGCTGTTCCCAGGTATGCACACCAGCATTAACCAGCTTCCTAGAGCTAGGTGGCTGGCTCTTTGACCCAGGGCCCAATGCTGTCAGCAGTGGGAGTTGGTCTCTTTATTAAGTTCCATCTGAAATGCTAAGACCAATGATGGAATCATGGGCTGGGTTATTTTCTTGTCATTATTCTTGACTTTAATTTCTTCCTGGGCCTGATCGACAGGTAGTATTGGCGAGGGAATTTCTTTTTCCCTTTTTCTGACAGCTCATAAATGTCTAGAACCGACAATATGGATTACACTGGCTTGCATTCTTTAGTCTCCAGTCTTAAAATGTGTGTCCTGCGCATGTTCAGTCACAGAGTGAAGTGTTGATCCCTCCTTATTATGAGCTGCTTGGGCTCCAATCCCAATTGGTTTAGTCTGGTGCTATTAAAAATCTTGATGTGTTTAGCATATGACACTGATTCGGTGGAAACCAATACAGTAGTAATATCCTTACAATGCATTGTAATTTATAGTGCTCCCAGGGGATGACAGCCTTGGAATGCCTAACAGGGGAGAACTTATGAAAGCAGAGGTCACGTGGGCTCACCACCACCATAACCAGGCCAGCAACTAGCCACAGCTCTGCACCCCCAGCCCCCCAGTGCCACCTCTCTTCCCCTCCACACAGAGCAAATAAACCAACTATAGCTGCTATAGCTGTAAAAACAAACAAATAAAACCCAGGCTTCTTTGTTGTGTTTGGACATGAAAGTAAAATTAAAAACAAGTCCAGGTTTCTTCAGTTGTAGTACTGCATGCCCCAATGTCTCACATTAACCTGTCACTTCTCCTGGTGGCAGGTGGGGAACACATCATGGCCTCCAAACTCCTTTTTTTTTTTTTTTTTTTTTGAGACAGAGTCTCACTTTGTTGCCCAGGCTAGAGTGAGTGCCATGGCGTCAGCCTAGCTCACAGCAACCTCAAACTCCTGGACTCAAGCGATCCTCCTGCCTCAGCCTCCCAAGTAGCTGGGACTACAGGCATGTGCCACCATGCCCGGCTAATTTTTTACATATATATATCAGTTGGCCAATTAATTTCTTTCTATTTATAGTAGAGACGGGGTTTTGCTCTTGCTCAGGCTGTTTTTTTTTTTTTTTTTTTTTTTTTTTTTTCAGACATTAGAATTTTCTGTCTTTGTACTCAGGCTGGTTTTGAACTCCTGACCTTGAGCAATCCGCCCGCCTCGGCCTCCCAGAGAGCTAGGATTACAGGCGTGAGCCACCGCGCCCGGCCTCCTTTTTTTTTTTAAAGTAGAAATGGAGAACACTCTTCATAGGAGAGCTGTTTGGCTAAAATTTGCTTAATAATGATATTAACACTGTAACTCTTATTGAGTACCATGCTAAGTATGTTATGTGAATTATCTCATTTAATCATCCCCATTAGAGCCCTATGATGGCCAGGCATGGTGGCTCACGCCTGTAATCCTAGCACTCTGGGAGGCCAAGGTGGGTGGATTGCTCAAGGTCAGGAGTTCAAAACCAGCCTGAGCAAGAGCGAGACCCTGTCTCTACTATAAATACAAAGAAATTAATTGGCCAACTAAACACACACACACACACACACACACACACACACACACACACACACACACACATAAAATTAGCCGGGCATGGTGGCACATGCCTGTAGTCCCAGCTATCGGGAGGCTGAGACAGAAGAATTGCTTGAGCCCAGGAGTTTGACATTGCTGTGAACTAAGCTGACGCCATGGCACTCTAGCCTGGGCAACAAAAGTGAGACTCTGTCTCAAAAAAAAAAAAGCCCTATGAGGGCTACTGTTGTCCCCATTTTACAGTTGGAAAAAAATAAAAAAACAGAAGCTCAAAGAGGTTAAGCACCTTGTTCAGAATCACAGAACTAGTTAGTTTCTGAGCCAGGTTTTAAGCCTCATTCTGTCCAATTAAGAGCCCATACTTTAATCCACAGCAACGTAGTATTAGGAGTTGAGAATATTTAAATCCAACCTTCTTTTCTTACTAAATTTTTCTTTCCCCAAAATGACCTGAATGGGGACTCATGGGCAGAGAGGAGCACCCCACTTGAACCACTGGGCCCCAGCCACAGAACAGATCTTTTTCTTATTCTTCTCTACCTCCCCTAGCTGCCCTTGCAAAATACTGTTCATTATTAATTTTTAAGTATAAATAATCCCAGGGTCTGAGCTGGCTTTTGCTTGTGCTTTCCTTGAAGTAAAATATGGACATAGTTTTTGTGTCAGTAATTAGGAATAGTTTCCATTCTTCCAGCTAATTATACAAATTTGATAATTGGCTAAACTGGTTTTCTGCTAGAAAAACTTAGAAAGTAATTTGCAGAGGAAGAATTGCCAATAGGTGTGCATCTGTCTGGGACTGGGTTCTTCCAGTCGATGTTAATAAGCATGTTAGTGTCATATTTTTTTCCTATCCTCTCAGTGCTATTCATTCCCACCCTCCACAATGAATGCTGTATGTATTTATAGGGGAAAAAACTGAAGGCCCGTAACAATGATCGGAACATCAAACCAGCCTGAGAAGAACACAGCATGTCCAGGGGGGCCAAGGCTGAAGGGCAGGCCATCCCCCAACGATTACATTCGGATTACCGGCTTAATCTGCTTTGGTATTTGACCGCCAGCCTAACCACCCCAGGCTGCATTTGGAGGATATTGAGCACTTTCATCCCCAAGCACTTCACTGGCTTTATAAATGACCCACTCGATTCCCTTCAGCCTCCTCTGGGATGGGACGTGGCAGCTGTTTAATAGCCACATAGCAATGTTGCAGTGTTTTAGGGCAGAAGAGAAGAATCCTGCATCCAGTTTAAGCTGCAGGGAGTATTTAGGAAGGGGAATGTAATTATCCACATTGGAAGTGGGCCAGGGCTTGGAGCTTTGGGGAAAGAAGCCTTTAGGACTTCCACTTTCCAGCCCACCTGAAAGATGGGGCCTCTTTTCAGCAGTCTGGGACATCAGTCTGTTTCCTGCTGATTTAGGAAAAAGCCCCCAGGTGCTGCCTCCTTCATGTATTCCCTATCAGACTTTTTATAGGGTCGTTGAAAGTCTCCTTTCCAAGGACTGGCCCTGGCTCAACCAGGGAAGATAAGACAGCATCCCAGGGAACTGCCTCACACGCACCAGTTTGGGTTTAACATATAATCAAATCAGAGTGACAGCAGGTGGAAACAGTCTTCTGTTGCCGCAGGAGCTGTCCTTGAGTTCAGGAACAAAGACAGGGACAAGAAAAGACCGTGTGCATTTGTACATGTGCGTTCATGCCACATGCATTAGAAAAATAAGGACTACCAAAATCCTTCATTGGATCTTCTCTCTTGAGGGAATGAGAAGGGAAACTTTCTTCTGCAATCTAACAAAGAATTTAATTCCTAAGTTGTTAAAACAAAAAAAATGTGAAGCAGCCAAGGGTGCCAATTTCCTGTGACCCAAGTGGCTTTTAAGGTCAGAAGTAAGGAAACCAGCAGCTGACTTTGTTCCTTCTTTGGTACTTGGGAAAGTTTCTGTGCAAAACCCATCATTTCTTGGATTAAAAGAGTGGACAGAAAATCCTGGGGTGGTTATTGCCTCTCAGGCCACATTAGTACTGTATTATGTACATCTTAGGACATACAGTTTAACGAGGTCCATGATTATAGGGGTGCCTTGCTTATCCAGCTGTAGATAGTTAGGTATTCCTCATAATTTACTTTTTCAAGTTATCAAAGCTTAGCCTTTAAAAGCCACCTATAAAAAACAAATATGGCTAGGCACAGTGGCTCACACCTGTAACCCCCTAGCACTGTGGGAGGCCAAGGTGGGAGGATTGCTTGAGACCAGGAGTTAGAGACCAGGGTGGACAACATAGTGAGACCCCATCTCTACAAAAAGTAAAAAAAACTTAGCTGGGTGTCATGCTGTGAGCCTGTAGTCTCAGCTGCTTAGGAGGCTGAGGTGGAAGGATCACCTGAACCCAGGATTTGGAGGTTGCAGTGAGCTATGATTGTGCCACTGTACTCCAGCCTGGGCAACAGAGCAAGACTCTTATCTCTTTTTGTTTGTTTGTTTGTTTGTTTGTTTGTTTTTTGAGACAGAGTCTCACTCTGTTGCCTGGGCTAGAGTGCCTTGGCATCAGCCTAGCTCACAGCAGCAACCTCAAACTCCTGGGCTCAAGTGATCCTACTGCCTCAGCCTCCTGAGTTGCTGGGACTACAGGCATGCGCCACCATGGCTGGCTAATTTTTTATATATGTACTTTTAGTTGTCCAGCTAATTTCTTTCTTTCTTTCTTTTTTTTTTAAGTAGAAACGGGGTCTCGCTCTTGCTCAGGCTGGTCTCGAACTCCTAAGCTCAAACAATCCACTGGCCTCGGCCTCCCAGAGTGCTAGGATTATAGGCATGAGCCACCACGGGAGGCCAAGACTCTTATCTCTTAAACAAATAAGCAAACAAACAAATAGAGCTATATACTTTAAAAAAGAAACCTTTCTAAATGTTATATATTGAACACTTATAGAATAACGTTTAACCTTTTATTAATGATTCAAATTCTGGATTTAGAGTTAGGAGACCTGTAGTTTAGTTGTGGCATTTGTAAGTTAGTCTTTTTGAGCCTCAGTAATTCCTCATACTCTGTCCCCTGGTGAGCAGTGGCAAGAGTTGAAATGGGAGAAATGCTATTTCTTTATGGACAATAGAAAAGAGAAAAAAAATGCTATTTCTCATTTAAAAAAATACAGATCAGACTAGACGCTTTCTAAAGGAACTTTCACCTTTAAAATCTGCGATGGGGGGGAGGGAAGAAAAAAAAAAAAAAAAAAAAAAAAAAAAAAAAAAAAAAAAAAAAATAAAATCTGCGATGATTGTGTTCTATTATATAGCAATACCTTCGGTGTCTAAGGATACTTGTTTGCCCTCATACTAAATGCTCCCAAGTGCTTGTGTAGTTCTAACACTGCCCTCTGATGTGAGCTGTCCCCTGATACTGTTGTCAATATGCCTGGGAAAAAAGTAATTTCCTGCTTTATTCTACACATAGCATTTTTTTTTTTTTTTTTTTTTTGAGACAGAGTCTCGCTTTGTTGCCCAGGCTAGAGTGAGTGCCGTGGCGTCAGCCTAGCTCACAGCAACCTCAAACTCCTGGGCTCAAGGGATCCTCCTGCCTCAGCCTCCCAAGTAGCTGGGACTACAGGCATGTGCCACCATGCCCGGCTAATTTTTTTTTGTATATATTAGTTGGCCAATTAATTTCTTTCTATTTATAGTAGAGACGGGGTCTCGCTCTTGCTCAGGCTGGTTTTGAACTCCTGACCTCGAGCAATCCGCCCACCTCGGCCTCCCAGAGAGCTAGGATTACAGGCGTGAGCCACCGCACCCGGCCTACACATAGCATTTTATACACAGTCTGAGTGAGAATCTGGGAGTGATCTTTCCTATAATATAGAGGAGGTTACATGGATCTTGTCACAATAAGCTTAGAAGCATTTGTCACTTCTGCATTTGTGACTGTGACAGAGATCCCCAGAAGGCTGGCTTCCAGTGAAGTGAGGTATTACAGTGAATAGATTTGGATATACTCCTGGTCACAGTCCATTCACTTAGGAGAGAAGTATTTGTAAAAAAAAAAAAAATGTTGCCTATAAAGCATATTTCCAAGTTTTACTCTTCCTTATTAATTTTCATTATAAACTTGGAAATGTGTTCCTAGGGAGGATTTTTGGCTCTAAGATGTAATAAAATCACACTGCAGAATGCAGCAGACCTTATAAAAGCACATATTCAAGAGAAAATTCTAATTTTACAGCATGCTTCTATGTTCAGCTTGTGTGCCTTACTTATAGCAGTGAGGGTGTTTAGATTTGGCACAGTTTCTCAAAAGGTCTAAAGGAAAACCACCTGCTTACCTGACACTGAGAATCAGACTGTAGCTATCATCTCCCTACCTGGAAAAAGGAGAAAATGGAAACAACTGTGGCAGAGTACCATGCACTTTTTGAGTTGTTTAGCTCCTTAAGCAGCTATAGAAGGCTGCTCAGGCTGGAGGATACCAGAGGCAGCAGCCTCTGTGATTCCTAATGCATCAGGAAAGGAAAAGAAAGGTGTGTGTGTGGGGGGGAGAATTGGGGGCAGAGACTGCACAACAGCAGTCACTACAACATGGCTGAGCAGGGTTCCTGAAAAATCTCAGCAGGGGTTTCCAGGTAATGTCCATTGAACTAGTTTCTTGATTTATCATTTCCATAATATATGTGCCTTATTTAAAAAAAATCTTAGGCAAACATGTGGATTGTGAAACAAGGTAAAATAGAGATGGTTACTTGCATTATAAAAGGATTCCATCTTACAAAAAAATTCACATTAGATCTCTTATAAATAGTGCATTTAAAATATGGCATGTGCCTAAGATTTTGTTTAAATACAGTTTTGGGGTTGCTTTTTTAAAGCCAAGTATACCTTAAATGAGTGAATTTCTATATTTGGACTTTCTGAATCATGAGACAAACCTGCCCAACAGCTTTTACCCTCTTAATTCTTTTTTTCCTTTGCATGTTTTTTAGAGGGGAAAAAAATGCATCTCAACTCCCATTTTGGGGTTCCAAATTTCTCCCATTACCAGAAACCACCCTTTTCCTAACCCTTCCATTTTCTTGCTTGAAGCCACTTTCTAAGGATTTCTTGATTCCACTTGGTTCCTCTCAGAGCTTCATTCCAGGTCTTTTTGTCTGGGCACTCGTGAGATGGGCTTTGCAAGTTGTCTAAGATTGAAATGTCCTACTGAGATTTCAGAGGCTGTGAGGTCCCTGCTCAAATGAACTAAGTCGGTGTAAAGGCCCAAAACTCCCAGTTTTAACTTGTTCTAGTTACTGAACATGGTGTTGCTAAACCAGCAGAAAAGAACAGAGACCCTTTCTTCATCATCATCCCATTGCTTCTCTCTCCAGTGAGAAAGTGGCGTGTGAAAAGCGCTCTGGGAGCCTTGGGCCAGTGGCAGCTTGAGGTGGGAGAGCCAGCGCCCCCAGGAGCAGGGAGCCTGGGCCCTGAACTCATCAAGGAAAGCAATGCCAATGTACGTCCATCCATCCAGGTGTCTTGTTGGGCTAAGGTGGGGGTGGGCTGCTGGCCCTTGAGAGCAGGGAGCATGTTTTGTTCACCTCTTCATCTCCAGCGTGTCCACCTGAACACAGCACTCTATAATAATGTTTGAATGAATAGAAACACTGGCTTGATCATCCCAGGGTTAGGGCTCCAAGCCTGGAATGTCACAGCAATACAGCATCAGAGGGGAGCTGTGAAGAGCTGAGGGTCTCCTATTATGCCTCTGGGTAGAGCTTTGAGGGGGGTGGGAGCCATCCCTTTCCTAAGAATAGTCCTTGAGTTGGATTTGCCTTTTGCAGCCTATCTTCATGCGCAAGGACACCAAGATGAGTTTCCAGTGGCGGATTCGAAACCTCCCCTACCCTAAGGATATTTATAGTGTCTGTGTGGACCAGAATGAGCGCTGCATCATTGTCAGAACGACCAACAAAAAGTGAGTGGCGTGGAGGATACCTGCCTGCTTATGTATGAGCACAGTGTGGGGTGGGGTTTGATCTGGGATTAGGTCTCAGATTACTTCCTACCCCAGAAGACAGAGAAGGAAGCCTCTTTCCTCCATCTCTGAGGAAGGAAGGCAGGCAGGCAGGCTGCTGGCTGGCTGATAGAACTAAAACTCAGGAGTCACTGTAAGTAGAAGGGCTTCCTCTTTGCAGGACCAGCTTGAATAATGTAATCAGCTCCATCTGGGCAGGGAAAGTTGAACAAGTGTCTAGTATAGGACATGGTACACACTGGGGCTCAATAAATATTTGTTGGATGAGGGAATCACATGGCCATTAACTTGTGATCTCAGGTGGTTCTGCTATTAGGTTATTATGACCTTGACCTCCTGGCTGGATCTAGTCCATGGTGTTGGCCTAGTGACTTGACATCACTGGCAGAGCTGGCAAGGAGCCATGGCTTGGAAGGCACATCTGTGTTAGGTGGTAGTTATGGGACTTTCAAGTACTGGCCTAAGCAGCAGTAGACCTGATCCCTCCCTGGAGTGAGTGATAGTAGGTAGATACTTTAGCATCTTGGAAGTCTCATGCTCTTGGAAGTCTCATGTTTCACAAGGAGTACTCTACTTCCCTCTGTGGTCTGCTAGGGGGGAGGGAAACCAGGGGTTGAAAGGACAGAAGGTGGCCGAGGTGCATTTCCATCTTGGAAGTGCATTGATCCCATTTGGGTTTCTGGGGTTTTGACTGATCATAGGAGAAGAGAAGTGCCCTGTTTGAGGCATGAAGAGAATGGCCTTGAAATGAACTGGTCTTGCTGTGGGCCAGAGGGATTACAGTATAGGGCCAACACCTATGAAATAGGTTTGGGTGAGATGGGAGGTTTTATAAGTTAGCTGTCTGCAAGCTGTGAAGCCATTCAGTGTGCCTCACAAGGTGCTAAGCCTAACCCAGAGATGCCCCTACCCATCCACTGCTTAACATGCAGTAAGGAGGACCTGGCTCCTTGTCCGTCTTCTCGGGCGGTGTAGCAGCTTCCCCATTCATCTCCCTCAGGCCTGTGAGACCCGCAGGGGAGCAGGGGAGCTCCCAGATTTCCCCAGTGCAGCACTGAGCTCTACCATCCTCTTAATGACCCCCATAGCCCATCACTTTGGCAGGGTTAAGGGGACAAGGGAAGGGGTGGAGATGAATGAATTAATTTCAGGATTATTGCTGTACATGCAGCCAGCAGCCCCTGCAGTGGGCTTTGTCTATAAATATAAAGTCATAATAATAAGGGTTTGCGTTTATAAAGCACTTTGAAGCCCTCATATAAAAGGCAGTTTATTTTTGTTATTGTTCTCATCATTAACAGGAGTCAGTGCCTAAAGTGGAATTTAGCAATTTCAGACAACGGAGAAATTGCCTGTAGGAAAACAAACTCCGTGCTTCAGCAAGCATTCCCTGGCGTAAGAGGCCCTGGGCCCAAACTGGGAACAAAAGTGCTTCTGATAGCACTTGAATCTGCAGCCTAGCACTTTGTGAAGCTGGCTGCTGCCTCCTTTTTGTCCCCCAGAGGTCACTGTCGAATACAGATATCAGGCAGAAATGTGATTACCAGGGAGTGAGAAGAGAAGCTAGCTAACTCACCAAAAAATTCATCTGCGAGCAAATCCTCTGGGTCCCGTCTCCTGCTCGCATCCAGCCATAGGTGGCGCTGTTGGCCAGGAGCTCCATGACTAGAAGCCATTCTGGCGTCCAAGGCAATGGGGTGGGGGGTAGGGGGGATATTGGATAGTTTTGAAATGATGGGTGAGGCCAGGTGGGATGGAAGTGATGGCCCAGGAGGCACAGGGCTGGGGGTTGGATTCCCAGGGAGGGGAGAGGAGTATTTCAAGGCCCACTTGGGAGCCCTCACCGAGTCTCTGGTCCATTGTTCCAGCCTGGCTCAGCCCTGATCTGCTCAGGTCCTTCTTCTGGGAGGTAGGCTAGAGAGGCTACTAAACCCTTAACCAGATCTTTCCTGAACCTAGTGGCATTTTTACTTTCTACTTGGAGTGATGTGTTCTATACCTTTACTCCCATTAATTAAACAGAGCTCATAGCTATTCCTTTGAACAGTGTTTAACTTTTTCAGGATGTGTTTGTTTGTTTGTTTGTTTGTTTGTTTCTCTGAGACAGGGTCTTGCTCTATTGCCCAGGCTACAGTGCAGTGGTGTCATCATAGCTTACTACAGCTTCTAGCTCCTAGGCTCAAGTGATCCTCCTGCCTCAGCCTTCCAAGTAGAAACTACAGGCATGTGCCACGCCTGGCTAATTTTTCTTATTTTTTTATAGAGATATTTTTTATAGAGATACAGGGTCTCAATAAGTTGCCCAGGCTGGTCTTGAACTCCTGGCCTCAAGTGATCTTCCTGCTTTGGCCTCCCAAAATGCTATAGCATTACCAGCATAAACTACTATATCCAGGCTTAAACTCTGTTTTCTTATCATCACACTATCTGGAGTTGGACAAGATACATATTTTTATTCTTGTGTCATATATTAATGATTATATTAATGTATATATAAAGTCAGCATAACGAATTGGCCTATCGAAAGAAAAGTCAATGACCTCTCTTGATACCCTGGCATCTGCAGTTTCTACTACACCATGGCATTTCTCTCTGATTTGACCTCTTCCTTCACCTAGAGGTTCCACACCTCCCCTAGTTCTAATATTCTGGAATGTAGTTAGTGACCAAAGCCAGAATTCCTTTGTCCATACCTGCCTTGACCCTAAAGAATTGGGTTGGCCACTTTACTTGAAGTAATTGATTCTAGTGTATTATGTCCTTAGCCTCAGGTATTAGTGAGGGAAGGAAGAAAGTACTATTCCAGGATCCCAGTATTGGACCATCAGTTCATGAAAAGAAAGTTTGTGCAGAAAGAAGGTGCTTAGCCTCGGCCTAGAAGCTGGCAGTTATAACTGGAATGCGCTGGGGTGCCAGAGTGCAGAAGATGTTGGGCAAATCTGGCTGTTGTCACATATTAGCCGTAGTATTTTGGGCAAAGTTTCCTTATCTATCACAGGAGAATACTCATACCTACCTCACAGAATATTTGGGAAATTTCATGAATTATGTGTGTGCAAGCACCCAGCACAACAGCTGGCCTAAAGCGGTCCCCAACAATTCTTTGAAAATTGAAATCTGAAGAGAGCTTGGCTGATTTGACATCAGTGATACTAACACTGTGGGAGGTATAATAGGCTTCATTAGAAAAAGGATTCTGTGATCAAATAAGTTTAGGAAACTTGGCATTAAACAGACTTCTCTGTAGTAGGACTCCGAGTACCTTTAGTATGTGCATGCGCACTGTGACTCTAATAGGGAGCTAATACTGGGTGGGAGTGATGAATTTGCCCAGAGCCTTGATGTTTAAGATTTATCTGCTGATTTTCTAAGGGTGGGACAGGCTGGAGGCTTCTTTAGACCCCTCTGGCCATGCCAGTGTGCTGGGCGCCACTCCTGAGGTGTGTGGGGCATGGCCTGAGCAATTGTCCACAGCAGCCCTACTTCTGCCCTCAGTGTGTCCATCTGTCTGTCTGTCTCTCTCTCAGGGCCTGGCCTCTGGTGCCCTTTCTCAGTTCACTGCAAGGGAGAATGGGTTTGGGGAAGGGCTGGGAATTGGGGAGGGGATACAGTAGAGAGTGAAGGGAAGCAGTAGGTCACTTCTGAAATAGCTGAAGTGAAGTTGTCATGTGTTTGGGGCACAGAGAAGAGAGGTACAGAGTTAGCCTGTTCTAGGCCCTTTCACAAAATCTTAAAAGTTCATCTAGTGCAGCTACCTTATTTGAGGAAGGAATTTGGAGGAAGAAACTGTGGCCCAGAATTTAAGCAGCCTGCCCAGGGCCACAGGGCAGGGCCAGGAGTCCTGTTATAAACATTTAGTTCCAAGTAAGTCTGCTGAAGACTTTTGACATTCAGAAAGGAAGGCTCCACCGATATGTTGGAGTACCCAGGTTGGATCTCAGGGGAGACAACTTGTTGACTGCTGAATACTCCTGCCCCCGTCCCAGTATCTGCCTCATCATTGGACAAATTCAGGGAATCTAGACCAAGTGGTCTGTTACTTTGTGGTGAGAATGTGGAGAGATGGAGGCATCAGATTTGGGGAATTATCTCTTATAACAGGGGCTTCTCCATTTACCAGCTTTGTGACTTGGGCACAAAGTCCCAAGTTTTCCATGCCTCAGTTTCCTCTTTTATAAGAGAGGATAATAGAAGTAACCAACCTGAGAAAGTTGTTTTGAGGATTAAATGTAGTTAGAACAGTGCCTGGCACAGAATAAGCATTAATTTTTTTAAAAATGCCTCTTTCATTGTGTGTCTGAGACTGAGAAGAGTAAAGGGAGGTGGGAATGGAGGAAGGTTGGGCATCTGCAGGAATCCAGATAACTACCCTGCTGTAAGGGTTTAACTTTTAGCAGAAACAAAGCAAGATCTACTCAGGCAGGAATATGTCCTTATTTCTTTATGCTGAAATCACAGCTCAAGGCCTGGACACAGTTGATGCCCAATAATGTTTGCTGTCTACCTAGAGCTGCCTGACACTGAACATTCTGACTTTTCTAGAAGCACAGCGAGTCTCCTCTTTTCCATGTGCTGGTGAAAAAGTCAAATGCACTGCATGTACTACTAGTTCTCTAGAAATAAGTATGTTTAAAGTGAAGCAACTTGATGAAACTCTACACAGGGCTTGTTTTCCAAAGAAAAAGTATTGTTTAGAGGAGCAAAATTATAAGCCCTACCCATATGTGTTGTAAAATTGTTTTGAAAAGTGAGGCTTGTGAATAGAAATGTAGTGCCCAAGTCACAATCCACTTAAAACTTGTAACAAATACAGATAAGTTAAAAAAAAAAAAAAGTCAAATGCAGTACTCATCATGGCAAACCTGAGGCTGGGGGAATGGAGGTGAGAAGGGAGCCTGCTGGCCCCTGAGGAGAGAAGGCAGATGTCCCATACTCCCTTGAGCACTGCCTGTCAGTAGCCTCTCAGTAGTTGTTTAACCTCAACCAATCAAATAAATTCATTATAATAGACTCAAAACAAGGCTAAGCCTCCAGACCTGCTCTGCCTCCATTCCCCTAGCCTGGTGGGAGTAGACAAGGAAGCGGGGCAAGCCATATACCTCAAGTTCTCTCTGATCCTGTCCTTGCATCCTTGCCATTGAGGCCAAGCCCTGGGATTCTCTTTCCAGCTGTACTGCTCCAGCCTGGGGAATGATTCTGCTTTTTGTGTATATTTGCAGGGAAGATGTTAACACTTCCTAACAAGCCTTTGTGTTCATCTAATCTCTGCTGTTTAACCTTTGACTCTCCTCTATTATCAGTGTCTGCCACCTTTGCTGGCCAGACCAAAGGCCCCAGGAAGAGCCCTTAGCCTGGGCTGGCTAGCAAGAGGATGAGGCAGGCATTCCATCCTGGGTCTGCAGGCAGATGGATCGCGTTTCCCTGGGGCAGAGCTTTGGAAAATAAAGCAACTTGCAGTGCCATTAGGATCCCCCAGCCCCCACTCCTTTTGAACTGTCAGCCTTTAAGTAAACATTCTTTTCCTGCCATGGGTCCCAGCACCTTAGTGGGGAGTGGAGAACCTGGGAGGAGAGGGGCCCTGAGAGCCTCTGCTGAACAGAGGGATTTGGGCAGGGAAGAAGGGGGCAGAAGTGCTACATTGATGTCAACTCTCTGAGTCCCCAGGGCATCGGGGCTTTTGAAGTGGACTTGGGGTAGCTGTCACCGAAAGAACCAGGCCCCTCTCTGAAGTATTAAAAGCTCCGTCCTCTCTAGGCCCCTCACTTGAGTTTGTTTGTACCTGCCTGAGGCATTTCCCTTCATAGCCCACACAACCTCTGCAGCAGACTGTGATGCCTTCCCCAGGTAAGTGGTCTGGCTGCTGTTGTTGGCCAGGCCTAGGCCACACTTGCAAGGAAAATGCCAAACGGGTCTGTTGTTAGAGAGAGGAGGCCATTCTTTGTGCTCTGATGTAATAAGCATCTGAGCAGGGACAAGGAACCTAAATCCTAACTCCCTACTCCACTGACAACTGGCTACGGAACCAGGCAAGACATTTCATCTCTCTGAGCCAGAGTTTCCTCTTTGGTAAAGGGACTCAAGTTTCCTGCAAAACAAAGTCCAGTTATATACATTATGGGCTGGGTGTTGCTATCTGGTTTTTGGGGTTTTTATTTTGTTTACTAAAAGGGATCATTAATCTCTGGGCTGGTACCTACATGATAGGGACCATGTGTGGTGTGTGAAAATGGAGGAGTAGGGTCTTGGGGCCAGCAAAGTAGTCCAGAGATCCGGCTTCTGTGATGAGTAACATGGTTTGTCCTCTCAGGGAGATTTCTCCTTGGAGATGTACTTTTCTCTTTGATGTGCAAGTTGTCAGGCTAACAAAGTCTTAAACGACCTCAAAAGAGGAAAAGGTAGCTAAGGTCTTCAGTGGAAGTCCCATGTATTAATAAATGGCAGCTGTAGGGCCTCAGCTTTCAGGGATAGCCCTAGATATCTTACTCTGTCCTTTGTTAAAGCATATGTCCATCTTCTGGTGTCCTCATGAGGCTTTCGGTGCAGAGGAGGCCCAAGCTGCCTGAGCTATATGTTTATTCCAGGAGGCTTCTACCTGTCTTTGGGAGACCTCATCTGAAGTGTGAGTTCCTTTAACTTCTGGTCTAATCATGGAATTATAGCTGCTTCTGCTCTTCTACCATTGGATATGTTACATTATATTATATCTAGACATAATGCTGTCATCCTTTTCTTTCCAGGGCCACTGAGCTCTATAATACTGGTGTTCCAGTTTCCCTTCTTCCTCTCTAGCTGTGTGGAAGGTGTGGGAGAACTGTGTAGAAGTTTGGTGGCAGAGGGCCTGATGCCCAACTATTGGCATCACCTTGCTGGGTTTCCCAATGGCCTCTTGATATCCCTACAGGTACTACAAGAAGTTCTCCATTCCTGACCTAGACAGATACCAGCTACCCCTGGATGATTCCTCGCTGAGTTTTGCTCATGCCAACTGCACCTTGATAATCTCTGTAAGATTCATGCAGACTTCTTAGATACTGCATCAGGGAGAGGCTTCCTCTTTGCCTGCCCACTTCCAATCCCATAGGAGTCCCCAGTTCTCGCCCCAACCCCTAGGATGTGCTTGCTAGAAAACAGGCATCTCTAATTCAGCAATGGCGGGGATGGGGGGGGCATTCAGGGAGGAGTCTGGTCATATAATTCACAGCTGGAAGAGGGTAAAGGATGATGGGGAAGTGGTGGAAATTGTAGGACTTGAGTTCTTGTCCAAGGTCTGTTCCTACCCAACCATATGACCTTGAGCAAATCACTGAAGCCTGTAGTCATCAATTTTCTCATGTGCACAGAAGAGGCCCCAAGTGTGTGTGGCGGCAGGAGGGATAGTGACCAAGTATGTCTTCTTCCTGGCTCCATCCACAGTACCAGAAGCCAAAGGAGGTGGTAGAGGCCGAATCAGAGCTACAGAAGGAGCTAAAGAAGGTGAAGACGGCCCACAGCAGCGATGGGGACTGCAAGACCCAGTAGTTGGCCACCGAGTCTAGTACCTCCAGCATGGAGGGTGTTGTGAGACTTGAGGCTTGGGCCTTTCCAGCCCATGACAGCCTCCACTCTTCCAGGAGCTATCCAGAGTCTATGAGAACTGGCCTGTGGGGCACTCCCAGCCCAAGTCATGATCTTATTTCCTGAGTAAAGAAAGTCATTCTGCGTC
The DNA here is from genome assembly GCF_040939455.1 of Microcebus murinus. NCBI lineage: Eukaryota > Metazoa > Chordata > Mammalia > Primates > Cheirogaleidae > Microcebus > Microcebus murinus. The sequence goes on along the minus strand of NC_134117.1, from coordinate 24,880,977 downwards.
ACTGTACAGGAATTATCCTCTTGTCCAACTCTGTATTCTGCCTGCCCCCAGGCCCCCCCAGGAAGAGTGATGGTGACAACATTCCCTTCTTCTCCATCCTGGGGACCTTGAACGTAAAGCCTTCCAAATAAAGGTAGGAGAAGAGGGTGGTAGCATATGACCGCAGCAGGGCAGGGCTGGGCATCTTTCCTCCAGCCTGTCTGCACAAACTCAAAGGAAGACTAGGCTGCAAGGGACCCTGTGCTACCTTAGCTTACAGAAGTGGCTCAGAGGAAACTCCCTAAGATAGGTGTGGCAAGGGAGTTTTAAAAATGCAGAAACCTTGGAAACAGAGCACAGGATGTTTGGACACTGTAGGTGGAAAGCCAGAATAAGGGTCAGAGTGTCACTAAGGGGGGGGGGGGGATGAAGAAGAATCACCACAGATGACAGCAGCTTAGCTCCTCAGCAGGCTGGAGCCCTTCCACAGTCCCCCTCCATACCTTACAGGTGACCATCCCATACACACAGCTAAAGGGGTAGGTGGCTAATTGGAAAAAAAAAAAAACCCTTGTTCTTTGGGAAACAGAGCCATGAGGCTGATCTTAGCCTTTCCCCAACGTGCACAACCCCTGTTCTCTTTTCCCGGGGCCTCCTAGAACTACCCAGCCAGTGAGGAACCAGATTTTATGAACAGTCAAGCTTTATTTTTACAAAAATGAAAATTGTAGCATGTCTCAACAGCCGGCCTGAGGAAGGGCTGGCTCAGAACTCACTCAGAACTACTGCATTCCCTTTGTCCTTTCTTGGTTTCAAAGCAAAACTAAGTGGCCCAGGAATGAACCCCCAGCCCTAAGAGGTTGGTCAAGGGTGGGGTCTGACTGAGACTGAGGTGGCTAATGCCAATAGGGGGTATTAGCAGCCTCACCTCTTCTTCCAAGAAGGGGCATAAAGGGACCATGAAGGTGGGTGCACCTCACCTCACTCTGTAGGCTGTTATGGCTCTAAGAAGGGGTGGGGTGCAGGGTGGGCCTCTTCGGGCCAGATCTTTGCTCTGGTCAAACAGGGACACAAGGCCCAGTTTCAGCTGCACTTTGCCAAAGCAGCAGGTCTTCTCTCTCCAACAGGTTCCTGGAAGGGACTGCATCTCTGGGTAAGCCCCAGAGCCCCAGGAGTCAGAAGCCTCTAGTTTAAGGTACCCACGCACTGGGGTCACACAGGTCTAGGAACACAGTGGGGGCAGTGGGGACGAGCTATCACCACACCCTCCAGGCAAGAGTGGTCCCTGAGTAGCTGGCTTCTCTGGCCCACAGGCAGGGGTGGCCCTGCCAGTCACGGGTTCTGAAAATCCAGGACATGGAGGTTGTAAGACAGCGCAGCATAGAGATGCTTAGTGGTGAGACGCAGGCAGTACACAGGGCTGCTCAGGGGGGTCGACGTCAGCGGGAAGGCCTGGAAGGGAGGGCACAGAAGTGGTAAGAGCTTTCCCAGTGGGAAATGGAGGTACCTTAACCCAAGATCCCCAGGCCCAGTGAAACAGGGACATGTGCCACTGTAGGCTTCCTCCCACCCTATCCTTGGCCATATCACCCTCTCCCAGAAGCAACCCATATCGACAAGTCCTGGCATCCTGGAGGTGTGAGGTGGGCAAGACACTCACGTGCAGGCAGGCCCTTTGTCGCCGGTCCCATAGCCGCACCACGCCGTAGTAGGAGGAACCTGTGGCCAGCAGGTGGTTGCCATCTGTCTGCAGGCAGTACAGGGTGCTGTCGTGGGGCTCCTCCCACTCCATGACACATTTCCTGTCCAGGAAGGGGAGATGCAGAGGGAGGTTCAGGGTGGCCTCCACCTCCACCTCAGCTTCCTTGAGGAACTGCGGGGAAGGTTAGGGAGCTATTCTAGGCTTGGGGAGAGAGAAGCCTGAATCATCAGATTCTTTATAAACCGAACTTAATGGGAAAGGCATCCTCTGTAAAGGACTCGCTCACCAAGCCCCAGACCACACAGCAGATTATGCCTGCATTTGTGTTTCCACATGGCCGGCTACTTGTCATGAGGGGGAGAAGTAATAAAGGCCTCAAGAAAGGCTAAGACAGAATGCTGAGGGACAGTACCCTGACAACTCCAGAGGCTCTGAGAAGTACCTGCCCTTATAGGGCCTGCTGGCTACAGTTTCCTAGGCCACCAGGACCAGGGCTGCCCCAGGGTAGGGAGTCTAAGCTTGATATGACCTTGGAGGCCCCTTCCTTCCCAGGTCACATGTAGTCTCTGTGTCCTCTTCCATGGGCCAACCCGAGCCTAGAGGGAGAACCGGGGTTGCAGGGGAACTCCCACCACCTGTCCTCCCTGCCCAGCACACTCACCGGACACTGGTGCGGAGGTCCCAGTAGCGCACGTAGGTGTCATAGCCACAGGACAGCAGTGTGAAAGGGGACTCATACATGACGTCTAGCACCCCCGCCCCTGGGGGAAAGTCACTGCCCAGGTGTGTCACCAGCTGCCCACTGGGGGGAAGAGCAGAGGGTGAAAGGCTGCCCCACCTTGTCCCACTCTTTCAACTTTCAGATGGTATTAGATCTTGGGGAAATGCAGCTCTCCGTCCTCCTCAGCTAGAATTAGACTCCCTGCGGAAGGAGGCCAAGGGAGGAGATGCCCGACGCCTAGCCCCCTCACCCCCACCACGAGGCCTCTCTAGCCAGTTCCAGCCCCCACCCCTCCCCCAGCATCCCAGCCCCCAGCAGCCCTTCCATCACACCTGCGTGCAGCTGCCCCTAGCCCAGCCACTCCTCCTCAGGACGATGAATGGGCCTTGCTGAAGGGGTCAGCCCCCCTCACACACACACACACTTGGTTACTTTATACTCCTTGATCCTGCAGGTCATGCAGTTCTGAGCTGCCTGAGTCCAATGCCTTAATTCCTGCCTGTAATCTGGGGCTCAAACCTCATTGGGGATAAAGACCACACAAAGGGAGAAGGGGAGTCTCAGGAGATGTTAAAACAAGTAAACACCTTTGTGTCTGGGGAGAGAAATCGCTGAGAAAGCAGCTTAGCGGGCTGTCCCTGGTGTTCCTGGCCTGGCTGGCCCCCAGCCTGGGGCTAGCACGCCTCTGTGATCACAGCCCCCAGCCTGCTGGGTTCCAACCTGCTCCCCCCACCCTCACCCCACCCGGTGGCCGAGAGCAGATTACTGAGAAGAACAATTTCTTTGTGACTGTGTAATTCCCTCCGTGACCGCGGCAGTGGGCAGACCCCTTGCCCTGATGCCAGACCCCTAGCAACCATGTAGGGGGGCCTCCTGGCCCTAGCAACTACCCCTCAACATCAAGTGCACCCGCTAATCCCTGTGGCTAGGGGACGGGTGGAAGTATTGAGTTTTTGCAGAATGATTGAGGGGAATGAAGGAGAAGGGGTACCATCCAGGCCCAATGCCTCAGCTTCTTTCACCCATGAGATGCTGGGCTCTTCTCCATGGTGTGAGGAGAAACAACGCCATGGACACTTCACAGGGACATCCAGGTAAGAGGCCCTGGCATGGGGTGGAGAGGACTTCATAGCCTCACCAGCCCAGCTTTGGCTCAAGCAGCATTTCAGCAAAGGATGTGAGGCAGGCAAGGCTGCCAGCTACGTGTCTGAGTGCAGACTTCGGCTCCAGTCTTTTCACCTTGCTCAGATTATGACCCTCAACCTTCCTTCTTCCCAGTGGAGCTGCCATCTTCCCTGAAGGCTAAAGGAATCAAAGGAGGAGGGTAGGGGTTTCTTACCACCCTGAACAGTAAGCCCCAGGAAGAGCACTGCTGCTGTACAGTGGGGGTAGGCCCCAAGTCAGCACCCCTGTCCCCAGCCTCCTTCCCAGGGAGGTTCTTATCTTCCTCTCAGTAGCCCAGTGCTGGGCCTGGGGGGAGAAGATGACAAGCCTCTTGTCTGGTGAGGAGCATCAGGCAGAAGGCCATCTCCCCAGATCAATGTCCCATATAAACTACTGACCTTGGCTCCCAAAGGAGCCCTGCTTCCCAGATGGGCCACCACCCATGACTCAGCCACTGTATGAGAGTGTCTGTCTCTGTCTCTGTCTCTCAAGGTATACCGTGTAGGGGCTGTTTTGCTCCACAGCTCTTCCTTTCCTTCCAGATTTGGAGGCCCTGCCCCCTCCATTAATGAGGCCTTAAGGAATGATTGAGGAGCTCTCCCCTTTAATCTACAGAAGTAATTTCATGTTTGTCTGTTTGAAATAGAAGATGAAAGGCAGTGGGGGTTGGGAGGAGTGAAGCACAGCATGGCTCTACCTGCCCACCCCTGGTCCTAGGGTGCAGAGGGAAGGAGAGCTGGCACCCATGGAGCTGGGCAGGGACAGCAGTGTAAGAGGCACACTCAGACTGGGCTGCCAACTTGGCATCCAAGCCACCACTGGAAAATGGCTTGGCCTTAAGTGTCTGTAATAAGAGATACAGAACAGCCCACGGGGCCCCTGTCCTCTCCAAGGGCCCAAGACAGCGGTGGCCGCTGGGGGCTAGCACAGGTCCTGAGAGCCCCTCCTCTGCCAGCCTAGCCTAGCCAGGGGCTGAGGAGTTTCTTTTTCCTGCGCTATTCTCTGGTTCTCTGAAATGGCCACACACAATTTAAATGGGCCAATAAAAAGATACAATTTCTTTTACCTCTGGGCCCAGGACCCTCAAGGCTCTGTTGTGCAGTGCCCGTGAGGTTAAGTTCAGAGCATAAACTGACACACCAGGCTCTGGGAAATGGCCCGTCTCTTCAAATAGCGGCCCAGCAGTGCCATAGAAGCCCTGCTGGGGCTTTGATTTGGGAAAACAAACAGAAATGGCACCATAGGCCCTTCAAGGCCCCCACCCTAAGATCTATTTAACTAGAAAACTCTAGCTCAACTACTCTGGTGGAGGGAGAGATTGGCCCGACAATAGCCTCAAACTTGGGGGAAAGGGGCACAAAACAAGCTGTCTGTCTCCTCATCCCCTCCTCCTGGGCTTCTTTTCTTGTTGCAAGTGTGTTCTTGTAAAAATGATTAGATTGCAATTTGTATAACATGGTGACCCCTAAATTCAGACATTTCACCCCCTTTCTCTGGAAAGAATGTTAAGAATGCTTCTCAGCCTCTCACTGTGGGGGGTAGGGGGTGCAGAGCCTTGGCTATGGCACAACTTGTGTGGGAACACGGCTGCTGCTCAGAGCCCTGGGCCAAGACAGGAGCAAGGGCCAGTCTATCACTATAGAGGCCCAGACAAAAAGTCCATTCCCTTCCAACTCCTGCGGACAAAGCCCAGGCCTCCAGGAGCCACTGAGGGCTGGCCGGGCCTCCACACCCCAGCCTCCCCCAAGCCTGACTCCAGCAATTCTCTCGACCCAGGCAAAGATAAAGACAGATGGGGCCGCCCACGTGAGCCTGATGAATAAGACACAGGCTGGGGAGGGGCAGCCTGACGGAGACTTGTTCCCGTGGCCCTGGCTGTGCGGCCTTTTCCTGGGAGCCCCCAGTGCCTGGGCAGGAAGAAGCAAGCAGAGTGTGGCCACATCCTTGAGTGGTCCCTTAAAATTGGAAATAGGTCCCCCTGGCCCAACCCCTCCAGCTGCACAGGCAATTCTACTGCAGCTGGAGGAAAGACAGAGAAACTCCTTGCCAGTCAAGAGGAGGAAAATTTAAGTGAAACACTGATACTCATCACATCTGACACCCATCACTGCAGGTAAGTGCTGGCCCTAAAGACCTGGATGCCCATCTGGGAGAGGCCCTGAGCACCAAGCTAGAATGGGCACAGGGGCAATCCCTGCCACCCTGCTCCCCAAGTGTGGGCCCTGCTGATTCTTCTCTCAGCCTCCCCCACAAGCCTTGTGTACTAGAGTGCTCCCGAGTCACCACTGGCTCCTACCTCCCAGCCCACATCTCAGGATGCCCATGGCTCCCATTCCATTTTCCAGCCATTTTAACATACTGGGTTCCTGATGATGTTCCCTGGAGACTCCATGGGTCTCCTGCAACTGTCTGGGTGTGAGGACACCCCACTGGCACGGGCTATCCTGAAATGCAACAGTGGCTTTTATGGAGAGAAAGGATGGAAGGGTGACAAACAGTTTACCTTCTTCCATCTCCTCTGCTCCCTAGGAGACAGATGGCCTGAAGGTATAAGCTGGGCCCAACATGGTCGCTAAGAGAATGGGAGGTTTTTCTTTTCTTTTGACACAGAGTCTCACTCTGTTTCCTGGGCTAGAGTGCTGTGGCGTCATCCTAGCTCACAGCAACCTCAAACTCCCAGGCTCAAGCGATCCTTCTGCCCCAGCCTCCCAAGTAGCTGGGACTATAGGCATGTGTCATCGCGCCCAGCTAATTTTTTCTATATATATTTTTAGTTGTCCAGCTAATTTCTTTGTATTTTTAGTAGAGACGGGGTCTTGCTCTTGCTCAGGCTGGTATCGAACTCCTGAGCTCAAACGATCTGCCCGCCTCGGCCTCCCAGAGTGCTAGGATTACAGGCGTGTGAGCCACCACGCCAAGAATCGGAGATTTTTCCTCCCTTCCTTCCTTCAATCAACAGCCATTAATTGAGCACCTTCTATATACAAGGCATTATGCTTAATGGGAGCTATAAGGAGATGTGAGCTGTGACTACGAAGACGACATTATCCCTGCTTTCAAGGAATTTTCAATCCAGCAAGGATATTCTTCACTGAGGGTCAGGTCTGTGACAGGCAATGACAGGAAAGGGGGATGGCCTAGGTGGAAGAAACAGCAACAACAAAGGTGCAGAGGCAGGGCAGCCAGGCTGCCGGGCAGTGGCTGGAGGCTGGGGAGTGTGTGGGGAAGAAGGTGGCAGGATCCGGCCTCTAGACCATGGTGGGCCTTAGGGTGCAGACCCCTCACCTTGCATGAACTCCGTGAGTAGCAGAAAGCCAAGAAACTTTTGAGTAGGAAGTGACTGTCCTAGTTTGGCCTCCTGGTTGCAGGTAAGGAAACTGATTGCCACAGAGGAAAAGTGACTTTCTTAAAATCATTTAACAAGAAAAGGAGAGCCTGAATTCATGATAAAGGCTGAACTCCTGGAAAACTAGTCTGGTAGCAGCACTGAGGCTGATGGGAACAGGGGAAATGAATTGAAGGGCCTGTTCTCTGTGAGTCTGCCGGGGCCGGATGAGACGGATAAGCAGGTTACCTGGTGGCAGAGTAGCCACCGCAGCCGCAGCTCACATGAGTCCCTACTGTGCGCCAGGCACTGTGCTGAATGCTTTACATACATCAGCTCATTTAATCCTCACAACAGGCCTATGAGGTAAGTTTCTCAACCCCATTTTACGAATTAGAAAACGAAGGCTCAGGTGGCATACCTAGTGCATTAAAGTCAGGTCTATATGCTCCTGAGTACCCACACTCCCCGCCTTCGCAGACAGCGCAGCCGCTCGGTCACTGCCCCCCAGCATCCTCTGTCCAGCTGCACAATTGGACTTGCCCCAACAGACACCCAGGGCCACCTCCAACCCTTATCTATTCTTTGCAGACCTCTCCACCTCCCAGGTGCCCAGAGGCTGGCCCTTTGGCGGGTAGGCGAGAGAATCAAGGGCACAGATAGGCTCTAAATGTAAGAAGAGAGGAGTGGAGATGAGGAGCCCACGGAAGCCTCACTTGCCAGCCCCATCAGGTGAGAGAGAAGGGCTTCCCGCGCACACGGCCTCTCACATGCATGTGTGTGCATACACCCCCAGCGCCCGCCCGCGCACACGTGTTCAGACACAATGGCTCAAAGGCCAGGCAGCCGGGCAGCCTACTTTGTACTGTTAACAAGGGGACCATAATTACAGGAAGGGGCAGCCGGGCAGATAAAAGGATACAAAATTTCAACATCTGTTGCCATAAAGGGATAAGGAGAAGTGAAACGCAAAGTATCAGTTTGGTGTCAGCAGGCAGAGAGCCAATTTCAAAGAGTTCAGGGGGACAGAGGGGACAAGAAAGAAAAAGGAAAGGGGGGAGAAAGAGAGAAAGAAATTACAGGGTTCCTTAAAGAGGTAAAGAAAAAAGAGAATGGAAAAGCTGTCAGTAATACTTTCAAAGAAGAAGGCAGGTACTTTAAAGGGGGCAATTCTGTAATCACCCTGACTGTGGGCCAGGCCCCCTGCATGGGGCGGGGGCAGAGGGCCAGGGGCAGAGACAAAGCCACACCTGGGTGCGATGGGCACTAGTAGTGCCCTCAGAGTGGTCCAGCCAGTGCTCAGGACACTGTTTCCTTCTCCAGATGGTCAAAAAGGGCTCCAGCCAGGTGTCCCTTGCCATCCCAAATGTCATTAGATGACCTAATACTCATATCCTATGCTCAGTGCAGGGATACAAGTTCCCAGCTCAGAGGAGTGCTACACCAGGTCACACCTGTGGCTGACCAGGTGGCCTTTATGAGTGCTCTAACAGTGTTCAGTAGAAAAGGCCACCAGCTTCAGCCACAGGTAAGGATCAAGGAGGGCTTTGTGAAGAATGTGCTATTTATGCTGATGGCTGAGCAGGTTTCCTTAGGCAAAGACGGGGTATTCTAGGCCCGGGGTTGGCTTGAGCAAAGGCATAGAAGAGAAAAATTTAGGGTACCTGTCAAAATGGGTGAGAAGCCTATTCTGCCCCTGCCTTTGTTGAGAAAGAGGAGGCTTAGGGGCTTTGAGATGGAAGTGGAGGTGTAATGAGGAATCAGGGATGACCCTGGCCCAAAGGGGAGGGAGAGATGTGTGCAGAGGCATGCACATGGTCATACATGTGCAGGGCAGTACAGTGCCTAGCCAATGACCTGAAGCCCTAGGAGCCTAGCCAATGACCCGATGCCCTAGGAGCAGACAGGTCACTAAAGCCCCCCTACCCCCTGCTTCCCTACTCACAGTACCCAAGGTGGAAGGCTATAGCTGGGCCCACTGTGTCTAGGATCACAGCCTCTCCATCCTGAAGTCCACCTGCCCACAGCCACCAGGAGCCCTGTTGTGCTGTCTTCTCAGGGCACTAATGCTACATCCAACTCCAATGCCTCTTGGCACAAAAACTAAAAGTCACACCAAGTAAAGCCTAGGGGATGAGGCTGTGATATCAGGCCAGTCAGACCCACCTGGGCCTCTCAGGGGCTGGGGGCGCATGCCCCACACAGCCAACACTTGGCACGTTCCCTGGAGCCTAGCAAAGGGCTCTGCTCAAATGCAGACAGAAAACACTAGATGAACCTTGATTCCTTCAGACCCCAGGCTCAGGAACAGGATGGCTTTGGCAGTTCCTTGGGGGAACTAACAGGACCACAGGGCCTAGCCAGGGATACTTCAGTGGTTGGTTTGCAGAGATGGAGGTCCAGGGGAGCAGGGCATGGTGGTGTGTACACATAGTCCCAGCTACAAGGGAGGGCAAGGCAGGAGGATCATTTGAGCCCAGGAGTTCAAGACCAGCTTGAGCAACATAATGGGATCCCATCTCAAAGAAATTATTTATTTTTTTTAAAGGATGGGGGTATAGGAGTTCCTTGTACTTGGGAGTTGGGGAATGGGCTTGAAGACCATCTACTGTTGGAAGAAGGAATACTCTGGCACCCTGAGGTTAGCCAAAGGACTCCAGGTTAGAAATCCCCTGTCCTTGAGCCTAACCCCATGGTGCCCAACTCCAAGAGAGAGAAAGGCAGAAAGGGAGGAAGGCAGAGGGAGACAGCCAAGCTCCTTGCCACTCAGGCAATAGCTGGATACCCACAGCTGCCTTCTGACCTGTGTACTTCAGACAGCAACCCCCATCCCTGCCCCAGCCTAGCCTGCAGGGAGAACAGGGTTTCTAGAGATCTTGCTAGAAATGAGAGGCTGAGGGAGCCATGGTGACCCTGACAAGGGTCCCCAGGCATTGTGAGAAGTAGCATAGGCTGCCCGAGGACGGTAGCTGAGAGACACATGGACAGACATGGGCAGTAGCTCTCCCATGGAGTGCTGGTGCCCAGGGGGCAGCTACAGCTCTGAGTGTGTCCCAGCCCCCACCATCATCCTGAGGGCAGTCCCTGGAGGGGCGAAGCTGGGAGGAAACTGCCCTCCAGTACTCCCCCTCCACCCAAGTCACAGCGCACACATAAAAGAGAAAACCCAGGCACTCCTCAAGTTTCAGCGGTGACAGGTTAAAAGCAAAGAATCCATCCAGCATGCACATCGCCCAGCCCCGAGTCCTGCTGGCGATGAGCTCCACCTCACGGATTGGCCTGTCAGTCAGGCTTTGGTGATATTGAAAGATCAAACTCTGTCCTGCCTGTTCATTACCTTAATCCTATTTTCTACATGGCTTTATTATCTGCTTGGGCTTCCCTGGGCAAGACTGCTTCAGAGAGTCATCCTATCCATCCATTTCCTCCCATGAAAAACAGATGCTTCCACCAGGGCATCTTTCCTCAATCCCTGTGCTGCTCAGTCCTGCAAGCTTCTCTGAGGATAGGATAGATTTTTTTTTTTTTTTTTTTTTTGAGACAAAGTCTCACTTTTGTTGCCCAGGCTAGAGTGAGTGCCGTGGCGTCAGCCTAGCTCACAGAAACCTCAAACTCCTGGGCTCAAGTGATCCTCCTGCCTCAGCCTCCCGAGTAGCTGGGACTACAGGCATGCACCACCATGCCCGGCTAATTTTTTGTATATATACTTTTAGTTGGTCAATTAATTTCTTTCTATTTTTAGTAGAGACGGGGTCTCGCTCAGGCTGGTTTTGAACTCCTGACCTCGAGCAATCCGCCCGCCTCGGCCTCCCAGAGTGCTAGGATTACAGGCGTGAGCCACCGCGCCCGGCCAATAGGATAGATTTTTAAATCAGGCCTGGCTCCTCCCAGTGGTGAGGACAGCAGCCTGGGGGCTAGATAGAAGGCAATGCCAAGTGATACCACAAGCAGAAGAGCCCTCAGGCTGGCCAGAGGATGCAGTGGCTGTTTCTCATCTGGCTCCAGTAATAATTGAGGTCACAGTTGTCATTTGGGTTCATTCTGGTTTCAGTAAAGATCCAGTGGCTGGGGTTAGTGAGATTGAGGGATTTCATAAGAGAATGACATTCAAAGACTTGGTGCCTTAGAACTCCAACCTGATAGTAAATCTGTGCCCAAGAGTACCCTTCACCACAGGAAGAAGGGGCCACTCAAATATTAGCCAACCTTTGAGATGAAACTGGGCCTTGATGGTTCACCCAAACCACCCCCAGCTTGTGTGTGATCCTGGGCCTAGGCAGGTAAGGTGCCAAGCACAAGGCCCAGCTATGTGACTAAGTAAAACTGACTTCCAGCAGAGATTCCCACCTCTGTGATCTGCAACTTACTGTCAAAAAAGCCTTTCCTGTACCACAAGGTCATCAGGTTCACCTCCCTGTCCCCTGGTCATCAGGCTATAGGTATCTTGAGAATCAAAAGGTTGAGCCTTGCCGGGCGAGGTGGCTCATGCCTGTAATCCTAGCACTCTGGAAGGCCGAGGCGGGCAGATTGCTCGAGGTCAGGAGTTCAAAACCAGCCTGAGCAAGAGCGAGACCCCATCTCTACTATAAATAGAAAGAAATTAATTGGCCAACTAATATATATAGAAAAAACTAGCCGGGCATGGTGGTGCATGCCTGTAGTCCCAGCTACTTGGGAGGCTGAGGCAGAAGGATTGCTTGAGCCCAGGAGTGTGAGGTTGCTGTGAGCTAGGCTGACGCCATGGCACTCACTCTAGCCTGGGCAACAAAGTGAGACTTTGTCTCAAAAAAAAAAAAAAAAAAGTTGAGCCTCCAAAAATTCCTAGTACTAATTTGGAAAACAACTGTGGGGGGGGCAGGGGGGCGGGGGGAAGCGAGGGAAGGAGGAGATAGTTTGCTCAAGGTAACAGGCACTGTGTAGGGCACTTTTTATAATAATTTTGTTCATACTAGCTCTGTTAGGTAGGGATAATTCCCACTTTACAAATGTGGAAACTGAAGCCCCAAGAAGCCCTAGGTCACAGAGTTAATAAGTGGCAGAGTAGTTCTGGAACCCAGATCTGTCTAGACACATAGCTGGTGCTCCCTCCATAGCTGACCACAGCCATCTATCACGCTTGCCCTGGCATGCTTCTTCCTCACTGGGGCAAGGGCTCTGCCTGCCCCAGCTCCACTCAGAAGGGAGAAGGGGCAGTGGTAGGAGTTTGTCAGGGTGAATGCATGGGAACAAATTTCATAGCTTACAGAAACTCTAACATCCCTGAGCTGAAGAACAAAGGAGCCCTGAGAAGTTCTAGCTAGGCTGGCAACAGTGTGATGCAAGCCTTGGCTACATCAGCAAAAGTAGAAGATTTAAAATGAGGGAGGTGACAGCACCTGCCACTCATCAGACCATACCTGGTCTGTTCAGTACTCAGTTATGAACACACCATCTCATCTCAAGATCACACCAGATAAACTAGAGAAACTTTCAGGTGAGAATGGCCCTGAAACCAGTGTAAGACCAACACTATAGGTCACCCATCCAGCCATTCCTCCCATTCTCTCTTGCTGGCCAAACCCTGCTTCCATGTCACCCTATCCCCCTTCCTGCTGCTGCTAACATGTAAGAGGGGGAAAGCTGGGCTCTTCTCCAGGCCCAGGAGGAAGCCTGAATTTTGACTGGTCATCCCATTCCCCTTGACAGGGTTTTGTGTAGGGTGAGCACTGGATACAATTTTGGCTATTAGATGTATGGAGAAGTCTGCTTGGGAGTTAATAGGGAAGGTCTCCTAATCTTAAAAAGGGACCCCAGGCAAGGACATAGTCTTTTCTTCTTCCCTTTAAGTGTTGCCTTGTGATTTGGTGGAGCTGCCCTAAACAAGCCTGGGAGCAAAAGCCACCTTGACTAGGGTAGCAAAGCAGAAAGCTAAGAGAATATGGGCCCTCACGGTCTCATTGAGCTACTGAACCATCAGCCCTAGAATTACACAACCACCTAACTTCAGGGCTCCTTGTCATCTAAAATAGTAATAATCCCATTATTGTTTGAGCTACTTTGAAGTAGGTCTTCATTACTTAGAGCCAAAAGCTATGGCTAACTGATCTACTATGTTTATGAGGAACAAATGAAAGATCTATAACTTTTGGCCTGCAAAAGAGAAGACCCTGGAGGAGCAGAAAGTTTTCAGATATTTAAAGGCCTGTCCTTCAGGCCTTCAACTTGCTTCTTGTCCAGGATCACAGCTGTAGGAAGCAAATCAACCTGTGACAAAGGGTGGGCATTCTACCTCTCAGGACTATCCAAAGATGAAATGTGTTATTTTGGCAAGTAGTGAGTTTCCTATCCCTGTTCTTGGATGATCATCAAAAGAGAAAGTTGTAGAAAAAGTCATGTTTAATTAAAACATCTTGTGTTATAAACAAAAAATCTTTTGGAAAGATTGTCTATAGACTGGATTTTTCAGAAAAAAGATATGGCTAATGTTTTCCTATGGAGATGGAGAAAAAAGGAGAAGAGAAGGCTCGAGCAACTAAGGTAGGAGGCAGGCAGGACAAACACATCTTCACTACTACTGTAAAATTTGGCATTTAAAAACACAGAATGTGGGGACCTAGGGCTAAATGAAGAGTTCTTAAACTTGATACCAAAAGTACAACTGATAAAAGGAAAAGTTGATAATTTGGACTGCATCAAAATTTTGTTCTGCAGAAGATCCTATTGAGAGGATAAAAAGACAAGCTACAGATTGGGAGTAGGTTTTAGCAAGCCATATATATGACAAAGGATTAATATCTAGAATATATAAAGAACTCTAAAAACTCAATGGTAAAAAAAGCAAACAGTGTTTGCCTTGGCAGCACAGATACCAAAATTGAAAGGATATAGAGAAGATTAGCATGGCCCTTACACAAGGATGACATGCAAATTCATGAAGCATTCCATTAGGAAAAAAAGCAAACAATCCAATGGGCAAAAGACATGAACAGACATTTTGCCAAAGAAGATATACAGGAAATATATGGCAAATAAACACATGAAAATATGCACAACATCATTACCTATTAGGGGAAATTCAAATTAAAACAATGATGAGATGTGACACCCATTAGAATAGCTAAAATAAAAGATAGTGACAATACCAAATGCTGGTGAGGATGTGAAGAAATTATATCTCTCATACATTGCTGGTGGGAATGTAAAATGGTAAATATATTCAGAAAAATAGTTTGGCAGGTAAAAAACTAAACATACACTACAAAACAGCCCAGCAATTATACTCATTGGCATTTATCCCAGAGAAATGAAAACATATGCCCACACACAAAACTGTACACAAATGTTCACAACAGCTTTATTTGCAATAGTCAAAAAAATTGAAAACTGCTGCAAGTGATGGCTCATGCCTGTAATCCTAGCACTATAGGAGGCTGAGGCAGGAGGATCACTTGAGGTCAGGAGTTCGAGACCAGCCTGAGCAAGAGCGAGACCCCGTCTCTACTAGAAATAAAAAGAAATTAGCTGGGCAACTAAAAATAGAAAAAATTAGCTGGGCGCGGTGGCGCATGCCTGTAGTCCCAGCTACTCAGGAGCTGAGGCAGTAGGATTGGTTGAGCCCAGGAGTTTGAGGTTGCTATAAGCTAGGCTGATGCCACTGCACTCTAGCCCAAGCAACAGAGCGAGACTGTCTCAAACAAAGAAACTCTGGCATATCCATACCATGGAATATTATTCAGCAATAAAAACAAACAAGCTATTGATACATGTAACAACTTCTATAGATCTCAAGGGAAATATGCTGAGTTTTTTAAAAAGCCAATCTTGAAAAGTGACATACTGTGATTCCATTTATTAACATTTTCAAAATGAAAAAGTTACAGAGGGGCCAGGCGTGGTGGCTCATGTCTGTAATCCTAGCCCTCTGGGAGGCTGAAGCGGGAGGATCACTCAAGGTCAGGAGTTCAACACCAGCCTGAGCAAGAGCAAAACCTTGTCTCTACTAAAAATAGAAAGAAATTAGCCGGACAACTCAAAATATATAGAAAAAATTAGCCGGGCATGGTGGCATATGCTTGTAGTCCCAGCTACTCAGGAGGCTGAGGCAGGAGGATCGCTTGAGCCCAAGAGTTTGAGGTTGCTGTGAGCTAGGCTGATGCCATGGCACTCTAGCTCGGGCAACAGAATGAGACTCTGTCTCAAAAAAAAAAAAAAAAAAAATTACAGAGATGGAAAATACATAAGTGGTTGCCAGGAATTAGAGATAAGAGGAATGTGAGTATGTATGTATGTGTGTGTGTCTAGTTCTGTGCAGTTTTATTGCATGTGCAGACTCAGGTAATTACCACTACAATCAAGATACACAATCAAGTTCCATCACACAAAGATCCCTCATACACCCCTTTGTAGTCTCATTCTCAATAAAGGTATGTGGATTGTACTAATGTCTATTTCCTGGTTTTGATAGTATACTATATTATGTAAGATGTTACATGAGTACCTCTCCCTCCTATTTTTATAACTTCCTGTGAATCTACAATTATTTCAAAATAAAAAGTTAAAAAAAAAACAACAACAGAACAGCAGATAATCAGATGGAAATATGTCAAGCTTGATGAGGCCGGGAATTGTGAATAAAATCTAAATGTATTTTAACTGTTTACATGATTCTTTTTATGGGTCTGCAGACCACCTTCAAAATTCCTTTATTTTAGAAAAATCATCTCTGAGGATGGATGGGATTTTATGTAGCCACATAGGCACTCCTCAGGGAAAGAATATCATAAATCCAAATTGTTGTTGTTATCATAAATTCTACACAAAACTATTTACTTATTATAAATTACTTCAACAGTCTCCTCAAGCTAACCCTGAATGATTCCATCCGAGAAGGAACCATAGTGGAGGCTGTCAGTGGGTCATGGGGAAGGGAGGGTCATTCCCGGCCTCCTTTTGGACCATGTGGCCCACTGAGGCCAGGCCTGGCTCAGCTAGTTCTTTCGTCTGCCTCCTGCTGCCCCAGCCCCACCCCCACTGGAAGCCATAGTGGGCTCAGGAATCTCTTACCTGTTGAGGTCCCAGATTCTCAGGGGTGAGAAGTGCCCACAACAAGCCGTCCCTGTGACAAAAGAGCTGCCAAACAAAAGGAGAGCAAAATCAGATCTGACTTGTCAGAACTTGTGGTAGAAATGGCTTACAATTAGAAACGCCTGCTTGTTCTTCAGGGGATCCTGGGGTTAGGCCAGAATGAGAAGCATCCGAGAGCTATCAGAATTGTAGAAGACAACTTGGAGCACTGTGAGGGCTGTAGCCTCTCAGAGCTGCCTTGCCAGAGGCACTGTAGGTTCAACAACAGCTGAGCTCTGTTGTTTTGGTCTCTACCCACCACAAAAACAGATCTCTAGCCAGGCTCGGTGGCTCACACCTGTAATCCTAGCACTCTGGGAGGCCAAGGCAAGAAGATCACTTGAGATCAGGAGTTTGAGACAGGCCTGAGCAAGAGCGAGAGCCCGTCTCTACTAAAAATAGAAAGAAATTAGCCGGACAACTAAAATATATAGAAAAAATTAGCTGGGCATGGTGGCACATGCCTATAGTTCCAGCTACTAGGGAGGCTGAGGTAGAAGGATCACTTAAGCCCAAGAGTTTGAGGTTGCTGTGAGCTAGGCTGACACCCCAACACTCTAGCCAAGGCAACAGAGTGAGACTCTGTCTCAAAAAAAAAAAAAACCAGATCTCTAAATGTGCAAGTCTGAGCCCAAGGGAGAGTGAGTCTGTCAGGCTTCAATTGTATCAACCCCGGAGCACAAGGCCAAGGCACAGAAAAGGTCTCCTGAGGACAGGTTGTTGGGGGCTAGAAGATGTTGCCCTGGTTAGAGGTGAGGGTAGCTGGAGGGGCATTATCAAAGCTTTTAAGAGCTGGGGGAATCTGGTAATGTAGTATGAACACATGGCAAGTATAGAGACATCAAACTGAGAAAAGGAAAAATATGAAAAGTGAGTCAATCCTCTGGATGGGTATATGCTAGTAATTGGGGGTGGGGAGAGTAGAGAATGGGAGAGGCCAGGCAGCCAAGGGAGTCAGGCAGAATCCTCCAAGGACAATGACAAATGCTGCCAAGAGGCAGGTGAGGAGCAGGCTAAGCATATTTCCTGGAGGGTCTCTTAGAGCCCTAAAACCCCCAACATATACAATCTGCACAGGTTCATTTTAAGTGGAAGCACAAGCCCATTTTGAAGGATCAGTGCAATTGGCCAGGTTGGCCATAGTGGTAGGACTAGACCTTGAACCTATGAGCCAGACCACTTGTTTGCTAGAGGATTTGGCAGGATGGAAAGGAGAAGCCTTCAGGAAACCTGGGCTTGAAAATGTAAGGGCAAGCAAGAGAGCTGAAAGCAGTGTGTCACTCAGGAGCCCTGGGGCAAGGATAGGCCATGTCCTTACATGTCTTTCATGGGGGGAAGGAAGACTAGACATACTAATGACATGTCAGCAATGTGGGGGCAACACCCCATCCACCCTGGCCCTTCTCAGTATGATGGCTCTCTGATCCCAAGCGTCTCAGTGGGGAGATGGGTTTCCACAGAAAAGGCTCTGGAGAATCCAATGGCTTTGTCTGGGGTGGCGAGTTGGCCCACCAGTTGCTGATGGGGGAGATATTAGGGTAGGTATTAGCCAGGCCACTGATTTACAATCAAAATTGCAAGGCAGGTGTCTGCTTTCAATCCCAGGCTGATAAAGAAGCCATAGGAGGCATCCTAGGTCCCCATGCTTCAAGCCAGGACTTCCTCCAAGGACATACTCCATTTCAGCATCCTCTAGACCCGTGGGATTGCCAGCAACCACTACACCATAGAGTGGTAGTGCCAAAACAGCCACCCCTGCCATGCCCCACGTGACTCCTAGCCTAGGAAGCAGCCACTCCACTGGACACTGCAGAACCAAACTACACAGTTAGGAGGTGTTACCCTCTCCTCCCTCCCTCAACATTTTTCTCTTTAGGGTAATCCATTAATAACTGGTAAAGCCAATTACCTTGGGTTGGAAACATAATAGCCACTTGGAAATCATTCAAGTAGGCAATTGAACTCTCCAGACTTTTGAAGAGTGGGGGCCAGGTGAAGGGCGCCAGCACAGACACACAGGCATCTCTTAAGGAGGCCTGTGGCAGGCCTCTGACTAGCCACAGGCCTAAATTAGCATCAAGGTAAGTCAACAGAGAGAAAGAGGGGAGGAACACCGAACTTTAATCCCTGTCACTCCCACAGCTCTCACCTCCCAGCAGGCCAGCAGGGGATGCAAACGTCCTTCCCAGGGACCCCTATCCTATTCTCTTCTGGCCCACCCACCTCTGGCCCTGATCATCTGCCACCAAGAGGAATGCCCCTCACCTTCCTACCCTATGAAGGGCTTTCTTAATTGCCTGGACATGACACCCATAAATGTTTCTTTCCAAAAGCTGCCATTTTCCCTTGCCTAGCCATTGTGAAGTGGGAAGAGATGGAGGGAAAGCAGAGCATCTTCCTGGCACTTACAAGGCCCTAAGAGTTTAATCAAATTTAACACTCAGTAAAAACCATCAGAACAACAGTCAAGCAGATTTTGAGCTAGGTCCTGCTGAGGGGACACTCACCAGGACTCACACACCCAAACCAATGGGACTTCCCAGGATGCTTGGGGGTTAGGCTAGCTGTAGACACAGTCCTGCACACCTCAAACTACTTCCCACTACTTGTGGCCATCCTTGCCACCCAACCCATGCCCCAATTCCCATGGTCATCAGGAAGAATGAGGCAAAAGCCACAGACCAGCCTCAAAGTCAGAAGATTAAAAAGGGTATGCCCGAGTCAACCCCCTCAGAGTATACAACAGACACATGGAGCAGGGGAAGAAAAGGAATTTGCTACTCTGGAATACACAAAGGATGCTCCACATCCCCACAAGTCCACAAGATAGAAATTATTATTCCCTTTGGACATAAAGTGAAAATAAAGCAAAGGCCACACTTCTGTGAATTTACTCAAAAATGCTATGGCTGCACACACACTTAGATGCTCCCTTGAGACTCAGCAGATAAAGTGCTGTGAAAAGGGGTGAGTGGGGTTCGATTTGTACATCACAGGCGATTTCCCCACCTTAGTTTCCCCTCCAACCTCCACGGCGACTTAGCCCAAACGTAATGCTGTGCTCCGATCGCCTGTTCCATGTGCATCAGCCCCACGTCTTCAACCAGATCCTTTCCACATCCCTCACTGTGCTGGCTCACGTGCTGAGCACATCAAAGGTTCTCGGTAATAGTTGGATCAACAAGATGAAAACATGTACCATTCCTTGGATGGCTCCTCCTAAGAGACTACTCAAAGAATTTTCCCCACCAAATGCCTTTGCTCCAACCTCAATTTAGGGTTTGAAAATACTTAAAAAGCTAGCTCCTCTCAGAAAAGAATGAAAATTCAAATGGCTTTTGTCCTTAGTCACATCTCTTCTCTCAGTGGTATCCTAGGCACAAGGACATCAAACCTGTGTTGCACAGGCAGAGGCAGGAGCTGATGGTTCCCCAGGTAGGTTGGCCATCCTTCGAGTCCCTACCATGCTCATGGGACAAATGGCAATTTTTATTTATCTTCTCATCTTCCCTTTGAGATCATGGACCATCTTATGGCTCCCAGGTACTGCAATGCCCAGCACAGTGGCTGGCCCAGAGGAGGCACTCAATACAAATTTGTGGAACTGAACCAAAAGTGTCTTCCAGAGCCCAAAGCCAACATGGCTGGGAAACCTAGTCATGTGGACTGTGAAAGACAGTCCATATGCGTCTTAAAGAAACAAGTCTCAGATCACCAAACACTCAAACCTGAATGACACAAGACACAGTCACACATTGTTGGGGGAGTGAGAAGTCACTCATAAGCACCACAACCAGATAAAAGATAGAAGTACCAACAGTACCTAAAAATTAATGTCAACACACACACACACTCTCTCTCTCTCTCTCATGCACACTCATAGAGGTACACACTCTCTCCTAGTAGAGGGTCTAAAAGTCATTTTGAGTCTGTAAGCTCAACTCTTTTTGGACTAGAAAGCCCTCACCAGAAGCCAGCCTTCTACAATTTCTCATTCTGTTGCAGACCTTGCCCAGACCCTCAACCTACCTTACTTGCCCCGTGGCCCTAGCTCAGGCAAACCTGGCATCACAGAGCTCATCATCAGGCCCAAGAAGTAGACATAGATGTCTCACATCAGAGAAAGATGCCAGGAGAATTGGGGTTCTGCACTCAAGTTGAGAAATAGAAAATAATAAGACATAGTAAAGAGGAGAGGAAGTTAAGGGAAATTCCTTGGGCATGGGCAGGAAGAGAGATTCTTGCTGCTTCTGCATTAATTTAGGCCCTCTTAGTAACACTAGTAATTTACTGAGCACTTACTAGATGCCAGGTGCTGAGCAAGTGTTTCAAAAGCATTATCGCATCTAATCATCATAACACTATGCAGTAGGTACCACTTTCCCTATTATACAGATCAGGAAACTGAGGCTCAAAGAGGTAACATAACTTGCTCTAGCTCACACAGGTAGCAATTAGTGGACTGGAATTGGAACCCAGTCAGTCTTGATTTCAGACCTAGTTATTTACCATTCCTCATCCCATAACTCTCATCTGGGCTACATTACAACAATTAGTCTTGTTTGTATCCCCAGCACATAGTATAATGCCTGACACATATTGAAAATGCAAATGCTTATTGAACAAATGAATGAATGAATGAATTGACAAATGACTCCACCTGGAAGAAGAAAGCAGAGACCGAGTGGCTCTGAGGTGGAGCAGCAGAAGTGGCGTGCTTAGCAGCTGTGCCCCGTGGCTGGCCTGGAGCCGCCCAGCTGGCCCAGGCCCCAGCAGCCTGAGCCTGGGCTGACACACTTTGGCAAGGGAGGCCACCAGAGCTGTCACATCATTCACCAACATGCCCATCAAGTGTATTCAGTTCTCTTCAACCCGCATTGGCATTTTAATTACTGTTGGGTAAACTAATTTGTACAAATGAAGGCCAGGCTGCCTAATAGAATATGCAAGCTCTCTGACCTCTGACAGGCACTGACACGAGATACAAAGGCGGCCGAGGAAGGCTTTTTATCTGAGCCTTATTACTCTCTATTACTCCAATTAGTCAGGCTCCAGTGCTCCTAATTGGAGGAAAAATTGCAATTAAATCAATTTTTGATGGGCTGCAAGTGGGCTCCCGAACCGCCCTGCTTGTGAAACACTGATATTATAGCAGCAAAGGTCACAGGCCTCATCGGCACCTGGGGGCCCCCCGATTTCCCTTGGCCCCTCCTTAAATACCTCAAGGAAACCCCTGCCCCTCCATCAGCTTGGCCAGCAAGGGTGGGAAGGAGGGAGTCATTAGAACATGTCAGGTCTCATTGCTGCTGCCGCCATCTGCTAACCTCCGCCACTGACATCATTACAGCACTAAGTCCCGAAGCATGAATACAGTGCGAAGGTCACACAAACTCACTCGGTAAGGGGAAGCCAGGAGCATAGCTGCAGTGACAGCACTGTGAGGGAGGGACCAGTGGAGTGGGAATAGGAGGTCAACAGAAGTCAGGAAAGGGAAAGACACAGGCAGGAGGCAGATGAAAGTGTGAGACAGCCAGATCCTAAGATCCAGCCAACAGGGCACCCAGGGTCACCAAAGGAGTAGGGAAATAGATGTGTTTGGGAAGGGGGAAAATAACAGGCAAATCTTATTCTCTCTCTAGCAAACATCCACTTTGTCGCTAGGGAAACATCCACCTGAATGCTGTACACAGAACTAGAAGGCTGCTTGGGTCACATCTGTGATAGGGGACAGGGACATGCTTGTTGGGCCTACCATCCAGAGCAGTGACTATCTAGACATGGGGAGGTGGGTCCCTAGTACTAAAACTGTAAGACTAGGCAAGGAAAGTAAATATAACATTGTTCATCAAACTAAAGAATAATAAGACCAAGAGGCTTATCTGAAGCTTTACTAAGTTTAAGGCAAATTTTTAAGTTCCATTTCACACAGCACTGGAATACCATTACCTCATAGAGATGCCTTCAAGGGGTCAAGACCAAAACATGTTAAATAAATGATGATCCATCTACTTAATGGACTATTATACAGTCATTTAAAATGATATTCCCAAAGAATACAGGCAGATGCTTATGATATACCATTACAACAGAAAAAAGTAAGGTACCAATAGCATTATTACAACTACTTTAAAAAGAGTCTATGCATAGAAAAAAGAAAAAGTGGAAGAAAACATACTACAATGATAAAGCACACATAAGCAACTGCTCCATGTGCTCCTGAAAGAAAGAAATGGCAACATGTTCCAGCGCTAAAAGAAAAACTGACTGGGTCAGACTTTTGAGAAATGATAATACAATATTCACAAAACTAGGTACTCAACATGGGCATGGATAAAGATGAGCTACACATGATCATTATTTGCAGACAATATGACTGTCTATCTAGAAAATCTGAAAGACTCAACTAAAAAACCATTCCAACTAATACCAGAGTGGGATAAGGTTGCGGGCATGCTGCATGCAATAGTGGAAAAGGAGTGCAGGTGTGGCTGGCCCTGTCACCCAGGAATTGTGTGATCCTGGGTGATTTATTTAACCTCTCTAAAGCCCAGTTTCTTCATTTGTAAAACAAATAAAAATAGTACCTAGGCATAGGTTTGTTGTAAAAATTATATGGGATAAGATGCTTATAATAGCGTATGATATGTAGCAAACCCCTATGGATGTTAGTTGTTAGTATATACCAGCAATAACCAATTGAAAATGTAATTAAAAATCCATTCACCAAAAGAATTCAAAAACTATAAAATATCCAAGAATAAACCTAACAAAAAAACAAGAGAAAACAAACAAATAAATTCAGCAAAGACCTATGTGAAAAAAACATAAAACTTTACAAAAGGACATAGACTTATTGAAAAAGTGGAGAAATATATCATGTTTCCAGATAAAGCCTCAAGATTATAAAACTGTCAATTCTCCCCTAATTAATCTATAAATTCAATACAATCCCATCTAAACAAGATTTTTCACTCAATCGATTCTAAAATTCATCCAAGATGGGAAAGGCACAAGAATAACCCAGGAATAACTGAAAAAGAACAATGAGAAAAAAGTTGCTCTACCAGATAAAAATATACTATAAAGCTATAGTATGCTATTCACACTAGAATAGATCAATGGATCGGAATAAAGAATCCAAAGCAACAGCCATATATTTGTAGAGAATCAGTAGATCTTAAGCATGGCCTTTAAAGAGAGTAAAGAGTGAACTAATCAATAAATAGTATAGAGACCATTGGATACATATTTGGAAATAAGATAAAATTAGAGCCCTACTTCCCAGCAGACATCAATTC
The DNA here is from genome assembly GCF_040939455.1 of Microcebus murinus. NCBI lineage: Eukaryota > Metazoa > Chordata > Mammalia > Primates > Cheirogaleidae > Microcebus > Microcebus murinus. The sequence continues at coordinate 24,857,686 of NC_134117.1, read as the reverse complement.
CAGGTAGATTAAGGAGATATACATTTTTTTTTTTAAGAGACAGGGTCTTGTTGTATCACCAAGGCTGGATGCAGTGGCATAATCATTGCTCACTGTAGCCTCAAACTCCTAGGCTAAAGTGATCCTTGTGCCTCTGGAGTAGCTGGGACTACTGGTGTATGCCACCACATCCAGTTACATTTTTAAAACTACATGAAAAACCATAAAAGTATAAGAATAAAATACAAGAAAATAATTTTATAATCTTGGAAAGACATTCTTAGGACCAACACAAAATTCTGAAGCCATAAAGGTAAAGATGACAGACATAACCTGCAAATAACAAAAACTTCTATACAACAGAAGACATCATAAACAACAAGCTAAAAGGAATTACCATCTATAGTCAAAAGATTAATGGCCAGAATATATAAAGAAATCTTACAAATCACAGAAGGAAAAGTAGGTAAATGAGCACAAATTTGAATAACTAATTTATAAAAACAATATATCTAGCCAAAAAACACAAAATAACATTACACTTCTAGTAAGCAAAGAACTACAAATTAGGAAAACAATAAAAATAATTACAAACACACAGTATTACTATGTGCCATGTGTTGTTCTGATCAGTTTACATAGATTATTTAACCCTCGGAACATTCCTATATATTTGATAATATTTTTCTGGGTATAATAATGATACTGTGACTACATTTTAAAAGTATCACTATCTTTTAAAGCAATGGTCCCCAACTCTTTTCACACCAGGGACTGGTTTCATGGAAGACAATTTTTCCAAGCGACGGGGATTTGCGGGAGGTGGACCTCCGCAACCTGGTCCCTAACAGGCCGTGGACTGGGGCTTGGGGACTGCAGTTTCAGAGTACATACTGAAAGGTTTATGGATAGAATTATATGTCTAATATTTGCTTCAAAATAATATGCGAAGGGAAAGTGTGTGGGGAGTATTGATGAAGCAAGATTATCCAAGAGTTGGTAATTATTCTACTTTTGTGTAATTTTGAAACTTTCCATAATAAAAAACTTTTCAAGAAGTCACTATAAGGAATGTACTACCAATATTATCCCCATTTTATAGGTGAGGAAACTGAGGAATAGGGAGGTTAAGGAACTCACCAAGGTCACACAGCTAGTAGGAGGGGACACTCCTGACTTGACCTCAGCCAGGTGGGCTGCAAAGTCCATCTCTTATCACTATTCTATACTTACTCCCCAAATTAAATATTTTCTACCCATCGGGGTAGCAAAATTTTTCAAAAAACTGATATTAGACAGTACTGGTAAGTCTAAGGAGGAAACAGGTAATTGTACACACTGTGAGTATATAATCTGATACAGTCCAATGGGAGGGCAAATACAGTGGGACTTCATCTCTACAAAAAATAGTAGTCCTAGCTATTTGGGAGGCTGAGCCAGGAGGATTGCTTTAGCCCAGGAGTTTGAGGTTGCCATGAACTATGATTGTGCCATTGCACTCCAGCCTGGGTGACAGAATGAGACCCAGTCTCAAAAAGAATAAAAAATAAACAAATAAACATACCTACATTAAGAACCACAGAGAGACCCTGAGACTTAGACTTGATCCAGATTTGGTTAAGAGCATTAAATGTTCATAAGGCCAATAGAGAAGAGAGATGAGGACAGGTCACAGAGAAATTTATGTGACCTATGATCCCAATGCTCCACATCCCTGACCCATTATAACAATGTGGCACAGGGCCAATGGAGTTCACTAGAGATTGGCTGGCTCTTATTTGCATTCTCAATGCTCATAAACACCATCCTAGGAAAGTCATTTTCATATGACAAGCATAAACACACAATCAAGATCTTCTAGAAAAAGGTTTTCTTGGAGGAAACAAAGGGCAGGAGAGTCCATTCTACACTATCTACCACATGGCTTTCTCCATCCAAGGGCCTCATAATTATGGCAGGGCTTAAAAGAAGAGGGGCCCTGATCACCAACCAATGGTAAAGAGTCCTACAGTAACATCCAGCAAACTGAAAAAAGGGAGGCAGAAGGGACAGTGTCAACCTATGGATTCACCACCACCATGTGCATCCTTGAGCCACTTCCTTCCATCAGGACAGAGGTAGTAGGAGGGGAGGTGAAGCTCTACACTCTTCAACCTGATCTGATTGCTGTGGCACGTTCCATCATTACCCTGAAGGCTATAGGTTGGGGCAAGGGCAGCACAAAGAGAAGGAAGGGGGTGTCATGGAGGTTGAGAGGCCAGCAGGGCTTGTTACACATCATTAATTATACACAGCAGGGCTACAGAAGAAGGATCCATGACAATAAGACCTAGCAAGTAAAGTCTATTCCTCAAGAAAGAACTGCTCCATTTGTAGAGGAGTGCCAGCAGTAAACTCTGGTGTATATGTCAACTCCTTCTTTGTGATCAGAGACAACAAGGTCCCCAGAGTCTTCATATTGGCTACATACAATGAGACTTACATTACTGGGAAAAGCAGAAAACTCATAAGGTCGGACATAGTAGCAGAGGTCTTTCTCTGCAAGATTTCCATTACAGGGCTTTTCAGGAAGGCAAAGTTCTGAGGAGCTTCCTTGTGTCCAAATTAGTTAGCAGCATTAGGAATCTTGACCTTGAACTTTGTTCCTCTTCAAGATTTCCTGTCCTCTTGACAATGGTACTAAAGAGAGGAAAGGCATGAGTTCTTGTCTTCCACACTAATCTGGAAGGTAAACTATATTCCTGCAGTCTAATTCCAAATCATGCAGCCTGCTAGTCATTTTCCTTTGGGGGAGGCCTAGACAGGTCAGGCTTTTGCCATCCCAGGACTTGGCTCCAGTCTCTCTCTGCCCCACTGGGAGGGTGGTAGGTCACTGCTTATTGATCCAACCTTGTGTCTGCAGCCAGGTTTTTTCCCCTGTGCATGTCACATTAGGAAGAATGGCAGATTTTTCTAAGAACACCATCAACACCTTACAAAGGAAGAATCCCTAATTAGCTGACTAGTAATAAAGTGAGAAGGAAGACATCAAAGGCTGTAGTGCAACAGTTCCTTCCAGACTCTTAACTTTGTTTGAGAGCTGGTAGCCAAGGTCTTTGAGCTTGATCACTATTTACATGGACATTTTGATACTGGATATCATGGAGTAACTTGATTTTTATAAAAACAGTAGATACCTATTGTTCTGTCTGCCCTACACTCTCCTTTGATACATGTGATTCCTGAGAGATCTGCCATGTTCTTACTATCCCTCCCTGGACACATTAGTTAATCAAGGGCAGCTAAGCCAAGTTGGGCCATCGAGTCTCTGCCCTGGGATTTTTGGAAGCCAGTCACTCCCTATGACTTAAGCAATGAGTTGCCAAACTTAGGAGCTCTTAGCAGCCTTGTGGAATAAGCTGGTCAGGTGGGAGAAAGGAAGGAACTAAGATGCAAGAAGAAACAGAGATGAACACCCTAGAAGTCCTGGCAGCACTGTGGCTTCTGAGTCCAGCTATTCCTGAGGCCTGCTGTATTTGAATTCTTCTTTTGGCCTGGTTGTTTAGCTTTTCCCGTGGATTTCATGAACCAAATATTTTCACTTTTATTTATGTTAATTTGAATTTGGTTTCTGTCACTTACAACCAATTTGTCCTGAACACTACAGAGCCTCTGTTCAGTAGCTGCTGGGATTCTCACCCAACTGAATGTCCTCACTAAGACTAACTGAAGCCTCAGATACCTTGTTTGTCTAGGGCCATACCACCCTGAATGTGCCTGATCTCATCTGATCTCCGAAGCTAAGCAGGATTGGACCTAGTTAGTACTTGGATGGCAGATACCTGGCTGTGCCAATCTACTGGATACTTTGAGGCCTGACTAAGAACAAATACCTCAACCACAAAATCAATAGCTGGTGGGTTGCTAGGAGAGCAGATAAAACAGCAGCACAGGCTGGCCTGGAACTCCAGAAAGGAGATGAGATATTCTCTTACAATGGGGCCCAAAAACAGTGCCTGGAAAAATCTTCCCTTCCACTCCCAGTAGGAGGTGGGGAGATGGTTTGGACAACAGCAGATAACAAGGATGCTGTTTGAGGGATGGATGTATAGTTTCCAAGGGACAAAGCCCTGATATTTAGAGATTTGGCCTCTTGAATCCCTTTTTATGGACTGATGAAACTGAAAGTTCTACTGGAAACCACAAGCCTCATTCTGATGGGACTGAGTTTCCCATCAGACTCTTCCACTTTCAACAACTATAGTGCCAGGCATCTAAAAGATAAATAATTTAAAGATACTTTCCAGGTATTCCTCTAATTTGAATTAAAAGCATGCACAAAATAATTAAGATGCTGATGGAAAACATAAGAGTTAATTTTACTATTTCACTTTGTTTATGTTTGAAATTTTTCAGAATTAAAAGTTTAAAAAAATACACATACACAATTAAAACCAACTGACTGTGATCTTTCTTTGTAACCCTGAGCAACACCTTTGTTACAATTTCTTTTATCTCTTCCCCACCCTGACTTGGTACAAATGACCCAAAAACCTAGGGAAAAATAAATTGGATTACAGGAACAAACTCAGATATTCTACTTCTGAATCCCTCTGAGTCACACACACACACACACACACACACACACACACACACACACACAAACATACACAAAATACAAGAGGAACCAAACAGAAAACTCACACAATGCACATAAGATTTTGTTTTTCTTAAAAAAACAACAAAAAAACACTAAACACACACTTAAAAGAGTCTCAAAACACTCTCTTTTTAAATGAATCTGACCCCATATCAGAAAGATACTTGAAGTCTACGTCAGAAATTAGGTATGAGGGGCCAGGCGCGGTGGCTCATGCCTGTAATCCTAGCACTCTGGGAGGCCGAGGTGGGCGGATTGCTCAAGGTCAGGAGTTCGAAACCAGCCTGAGCAAGAGCAAGATCCCGTCTCTACTAAAAATAGAAAGAAATTAATTGGACAACTAAAAACATATATAGAAAAAATTAGCCAGGCATGGTGGCACATGCCTGTAGTCCCAGTTACTCAGGAGGCTGAGGCAGGAGGATCGCTTGAGCCCAGGAGTTTGAGGTTGCTGTGAGCTAGGCTGACGCCATGGCACTCTAGCCTGGGCAACACAGTGAGACTCTGTCTCAAAAAAAAAGAAAAGAAAAGAAATTAGGTATGAGGAAACCAAAGCCCATTGATGGAAAATCACATTGTGGTACATAAAAATAATAAATGATATATTCCATATAAAAACTCTATAAATGTTACTATATAGTACATAGACACACATGTGTATGTGTTTAAGGATATGTATCTATGAATATATATGTAATAAAAAACTGAAGCAAAACATGGTAAGTACCTGAGGAACCTGAGGCTCAGGTTCCTCTGAAGACTCAGCTCTTCACAGGTTGCCACCATATGGAGCCTGCCACAGTGAGCTGCCTGCTCTCTCCCCTATGCCATCCCTCTGCAACCTCCCTTGGTCTCCATAGAACTGCCCCTCCACACTCCTGCTCAGGACTTTGTCAACAGCCCTTGCCTCCCTACTGCCAGCCTGTAGACACCAAATTCTACCTCCTAAGGCCCCTTGCTAGGCAAACAACTTGGCATATTTGCTTTCTGGGAAAAGTCTGCCCCTCGATGTTTAATTTCACCTCTTTGGAACATTGGCATAAAGGCCAAACACATCATGAGCCACAGGGAAGCACTGGGGCCAGGGCAGTGCCTGACTCAATGCCATGACCACCATCAGCGCCACCAGGCCCTTTTCTAAAGTGCCAAGATTTAGAGAAGGGTAGGGTGTGCCTATACTACCTGTGATCTATGAGGACACATGTCTATATGTACCTGTAAATTACCAAATTATAGACTCCTGATGCATGAGTTGACCTCCCTCCCCTCCATCCTCCCCAGATAAGAAGAAATCAGATCACTTTATCTTTCCAATTCGTGCTTCTCCTCAGAAATTGGGGATGGGGGGTTGCCAACTAGAGACACCCATAAGCCATATCAGGTGAGCTAGATACCAAGAAAGCATGTGCCAACCTGGGCCACTGATTTTTTTCCTGCTGAGTCTCCACACTTCATCCCACCCAAGCAACATGGAGAGCAAGACTGCAGAGATTAGCACGTCCACCCCTTAATCCCCACAAACCATTCCTAGCCCAGGGCCAGGAGGTGGCTGCTGGCCATTCAGCCCTCAGTTGCCGACTGTCTGAGGCAGAAAGCTATGCTGTGGCTTAACTCCCAGGTGCTGGAATTTGGCTCCTGGGAGGAGAGGGAACATGGGCCCAGTCACAGCCTTTGGAAGAGGTGCATGCCCAGCTGGGTTGTCTTGGCCTTGCTACCCTTTGCTGAGGATAGTACACACACACACACACACACACACACACACACACACACACATACAGCCTTGTGTTTGCTCCCTTTGGTAAGGGGGCACACAGGATGCCCCACATATACACAGGCATTGCATAGTGTCTCTGTGCTGAGGAGCAGACAGCAGTCCATGGATAACGTATTTCTCACACAGCAAGCTCCACACACATCCTGGGGACATACTGTGCCCACAGGGTCTCTTTACCCAACCCTACTGGGCAGTGGTGATTTTGCACTAGCCCAGGTGTTAAGCCCCTGTGATTTTTCTCCCTTTTGGTCTGTCTCTGTCCCTCCCTCTGCCCTCCCCTGGTAAGTGCTTTCAGGCCACACAATGAGTAGAAGGAGGAGAAACACTTCTATTTAGGAAGGCGTTTTGTTGTTTCATCCCTAGGTGGGGGCTGTGGTACGAAAGTGGGGAGGGGGGCACAAATTTCTAATAAGCAGTTTCTTTCCTCAAAGCTAAAATGATTTTCTTTAATTGCTTGGTGGGAACAGTTTATTGTGGGGTCTCTGCCCTCCCCTCCAAGCCTAATTGACTTACTGAAGTTTAACAGGGGCTTTCACCTGGAGAGACCACAATTATTCCCCCCATCCCACATTTGTACCTGGGCTCTCCCCACAGGGGGCCTTTGTTCCCCCTAAATACAGCAGTGACACAAATGTCCTCAGCAGCAGGGGAACGCAGGAAAGTGGTAATTTTCAGCCCAACGCAATTAGCTGAGGGCTTTTCAGCCTTCCCAGTGAATGGTGGGGAAACTCTGGCATGTGGGAATGGTGAGCTGGGGCTGCTCTGTGCAGGCCAAACAAAAGAGGCCTCTCAATTGGGCCCTGTGGTGAGCCAGACCAGGGCCAGTCAGGTCTGCTGGGACTGAGGCCTGGACAAGGGAAAGAAGGTGCTGCCATCCGTTACCTTCACCCTCTCAATCTGTGTCTTCCAATCAGGGTTGGCACCCCAAATAGCTTTCTGGGAGATGGTGGCCTGTAAGACAGTTGACCTGTACTTAGCACCACAGCCCTGCATTTCTGAAGCAAAGATAGGGAAAGGATAGTGAACTGAGCCCAAGCCAGCATGGGACAAGAGAGGTGGCTATGTGGCAGAGTGGCCACAGTGCTGTATCTGCTCAGCTCTCCCCGGAGGGCCTGGGGCTGGAGCTCACATTATGTTTTGGGCCTTCATGGACACCCCAGAGTCAGGAATCATCAGGGAAAGAGATTCTCCTGGGAACACAGAGACAGACTCAGGAGATTCCTGTGACACTTAACTCTACTGTTGCCACCACAGCAGTCCTACTAACCAGTGCTGAGCAGAGGAAAGAGAGTCCTCTGCTTAAAAGTGGCTTCAATGCTAGGGAGACACACGGTGGGAGCAGCATGTGGCTTATCAGGGTCTGTGCCAAGGTGTGCAAAGGCTGGTACATGGCTTCAGCAGCAGAAGTAACTGTAGAGCCAGCAGCAAGCCAGCCTGCCGGCCTCTCACAACCAGCCCTAGAAGAGCCCTGACCCCAGACCCAGGAGAGAAAGCAGCAGTTCTCCTTGAAAAAAATGCAAAAATGATAAACAGAACAGAAGGGCTGTTTGACAAATGGTTGTGCACAGGTGAGAGAAAGAATGAGGATCTGAGATAATTGCCAGGTGAAGACACCCAGAACCCAGCCAGGGCAGGCCCCCAGGCAAGCAGGACCACGGTGCACTAGAGGGCAGAGGGCTGGGGCTTGGCAGGCTTGCATTTAGTGACAGCTCAGCTGCTCACAAGCTGCCTAATCTTGGGCAAGCCTATAATCTCCTGGGACCTCAAATTTCTTGTCTGTAAAATGGGAAACAGTTACACTAGAACAATATTTTTCAACTGTAAAAAGAACAACAGAAACACTTCTGTGAGCTAGCATCTCTAATAGATTTCTAAGTACCAGGGGAGCTATTTCAGATTAACAGAGTCATCACCTATGTGACTTCCCACCCTCCTGCCTTTGACACAAACCTTTAGAGCCCTGTCTAGAAACCTCAGAACCAGATACTCTCCAAGGCTACTCTGCTAATAACATAATCCAGCAGAACCCGCGACTGATGAAAAGGAACAAAGCTGAGCTGCCCACAGCACAGGCTACTGCTCTACAGCCCTGCTGCCCAGGCTGCCCTCCAGTCATCCCAACAGAAATGGGACCATGCCCCTATTTGCCATCCAAAACCTCACCACACACAGTAGACTCTCTGACAGCCTAGATGAATTATATCCAGGGCCAACTATGGCCGTGGACACTTGGAGCAGTTTGGCATATGGTTTGTAGATGGTGGTCAGGTCAAACTTTTTGCCTGTTTATCCAACACTGAGATCTAGCCATGAAAACTGCTACAATATGATGTGCTACTCCACCTCACTCTTTTGCTGGCCTGGGCAAGCTGCTAGGAACTACTGTTTCCACCCTCAGTCCCACCCCAAGCCTTCACAAAAGTGTTTCAAAGTGATTCTCTATAAAAAAAAAATCTACAAAGTAAAGCATGGCTAGTCCCAACACTTACAGTTCAGAGATGTGAGACCAAACCCTGCCCTCACACCCTTGCTAGTAATCCAACAGCTTGCAGGAGACAAGCAGGCCTGCAAGACGGGAGGCCCGTAAAGGTGCATGACACAGGATGCTCAGAACAACTGGCTCTGCTCCCAGTCACATCTGGCCTGGATTCTGTCTCCCCATCTTCCTGCTGCCCCTGCACCAACTTCGTGTACTGCTTATATAGGATACTCTCTCCCCCTCACCTTTTCCTCAGACACACTCAGAGGCTGCCTCCCCAGGACAAACAGAAGCTCCTGCTCTGGGAATGGCCACCCCTCTCACAAAACAAGGCCTTGCCTGGGCAATTCCTAAGCTGGGGGCAGGCAAAGACAGGGGCTTCATTCCTTCAAAAAATACCTGAGGGGTCTCTAAGCCAGCCCTGTGATAAGTGCTGGGGTGTTCAAGAAAAACAAAATTCACATAGGCTTGTCCTTAGGCAGTATAAGGTCCAGCCAGAAAATCAAGTCTTGAATTCATAGTTTTTGAAAAAATTGGAAACAGTTCACGACAATCAACAAGTTCTAATCCCAAATGGGAGAGCACAGCATGGGATGGGGAAGCAGAAAGTACAGCACGGCAATTAAAAAGCACGAACTCTGGAGTCAGATGCCAGGATTCAAACTCTGGGTGTCTCAGTTATAAGAGATGTGACTCCAGCCATGCTAGTTAACATGGCCTTGGTTTCCTTACATGTAAACTGAGGATATGACAGGACCTATCTGGGAGGATTAAATGAGATATAAATTGTTCAGCATTGTGCTTGGCATTGAGTTGCATGCTGTAAGTGCTAGTTACTCTCATCATTATCATCACTACTGGCTAGGCAAAAAGAGTGTCACTTGGGATTCTTGATCAAGGTAGTAGCCTAGCAAAGGGGACCTCACCATCCCCTCCTGTATGCTTCCCCTCCTGAAGCATGAGGAATTGGGGTAAGAAGTGAGACCCAGGTTCCCTGTCAATACTGCAGACCACTTAGAAAGCTACTGTCAATGCTGATGACAGACAAGACAAATTTAACCTGGCCAGGGCCTCAAGAGATCCCTTAAAGGGGCAAACTGGAATTTGAGCCCCCTGAAACTGACCACAGCACCTTTAGCTATCTCCCACCTCTCAACTCCCTAGGATCAGCCTGCTGGCTGGAACGCAGTGGCCCCCATGCCAGAAGGCCCTGGCTAGGCAGGAGGCCGAGAGGCACAGGTGTTCTCAGAGGAGATCCTTGGGATCCATAAAGCATTTCCCCTCTAGGTGCAACAAAGCTGGGCCTTGTTGCTAGTCAAGGCGCCTTTGCTTGCTTGGGCTGTGGCCCAGACTGAGGCGGCCGGGGCAGGCCACGGGACTCAGAGTTAGAAGGGGCAGCCAGCCAGCACTTTTGGCACCAGCTTCCTCCTTCCCTGGGTTTCTCACTTTGTTCAGCACCGCAACCCAGAGGAGGCTGGGGAAAGCACTTTTCAATACCCAGCAAATAAAGCCACAGGGAGAGGGAGAAGGATGAAAGGTTGGGGGTTTTAAAATTTGGTTTGGGGGTATTTAGTTGGTTTGAAAAAATAATAAAAGGAAGTTATTTCTGCAATCCAATTAATTTCAAACCCAGGACTTAGATCATAAACAGACTACAGTGATCCCACAGCACCTAATACCTATTAACTCTTTTCTGAGATTTAAAGTTCCAGTAGAACCAGAGTTGGCCCCAAGAGGCCTAGAGGGAAGTTTTCTATCTCTTGGCAGGGGTGGGATGGTGGTAGTTAGGGATGGGACACAAGCATGGCTTCAGTCAGCCCTACTGCAAAACTCTAGAACCTCAAGCTCCCCAAGTCCATACACGCCCATGCAGTATTGCTAGCTGTAGGTATGCATGGCTTTCTACACGGGGCTTAACATCCAGGGGCTGCCAGAGCCCACTTGTTCCTAAGAATCACATCCTCCTGGCCCCAGGCCTAGGCAGGGACTCTTAAAATGTGAGGAGGAGATTCCAGTGGTGACCTTATCTGTTCTCCTATTATTTCCAGGGAATGGAGCTGTCATTTTGCCTCTGCTGGTTCCTTTCTACAGGGCCCCAGAGTGCTGACTCTGCACCTTCTTTGGGCAACTACCACCTTAAAGAGGATGAGGCAAGGAAGTGTTCTCACTGGGTCTCTGAAGTAGGAGAGGGTTTCACATAGGAGTTTAAGCAGTTGCAGAGCCTGGAAATCCTTCCCTAAGCAGCTGCCTGCCCATCCCATCCAATTCCTCAAGGTTAGCTCAACTCACTCACACCACACAGACAACTGCTTTGGAATAGATTTTTTTCTGGTGGCATGTTTTTGTCATGCATTTCTGAAATCCCACATTATAAAAGTATGGGGTTTTCTCTTTGGAAAAACAGTAGGACACCAAAGAAAGGAAGCTTGATTGGAAGCTTCTTTTCTCTCCCACTAAGTCACTTGAGATGGAATACAAATCTTTTAGAAGAATGATAAGAAATGACACAAATTTGCAAATACACTTAGCAGTCATATGGGTTCCTGACTTAATGGCTCTGTGACCCACATTACTTAAGGCTTTCATTTCTACAGAGTACTTGTGCCAGGTGTCGGACACTTCCAGCTGTTGACTTGAGGTACCCTCAAGTCTGACGTTTCTAGAGAAAAACCAACTTGCCATCCTGCCCCAATATTCTGCTATCCCTCTGTAAAAAAGCCAAGGAGCTTAGACCCTGATGATACCCTGCACAGAATCTGCAGGTCAGCTGCCACCAGTATGGGCCTGGGCCTCTGCCAACTTCACAGAGCTTACCTTGTGCCATGTTCAGCTCTGTAGTCTCCCATACAACCACAACTGCCCATTATGACTTGCTTGAGAAACACACAACTTCTACACAACATTTCCACGTACTCTGTCACTAATAGGATAAGGATTCATAGGGAAGGGCATGACAAGAAGAATGGGCAGAAGATAACCCAGAGGAGAACAGGATAAAATAACTTCAAGAAATATAGTAATTGCCAAAAACTCAACAAGTAGGTTCCTAACTACCTCTCCATGCTCCAGAGAAATGGAAACGATGGAATCCACATAGGCACACTCTCACTGATTCCAAGGTGTCTTCTGGAGGTGGAGGTGACTCTGACCCAGAAGAAATTGTGTCATCAATACAAAGTGATGAAGGTGAAAGCAGAGGACTGCATGTGGTTCATCTCAGGAGAGGCTGCTATAGCTTGGCAGGAGGGCACCAGAGACTAAGGGACTGCCTGCCACCCTGACCTACTTATAGGAACACAGGCCCAGAAACAGGTGACAGATAAACAAACTGAGCTGAGAGAAGGAAGGGTACAGGACCTGTGTCTGCAAATTAAGTAATAGTGTTGGCTATCTATTGCTCAGTTAATTTTCATGAGGTGCTAACTGCTTCCTCTGATCATCTCTTCTGCTTTTCTCTGGGGAAGTAGAAAATGTACTTCCTCTCTTTGTGGGAAGAAAGAGGAAAAAAGAAGAAAAGAGGGAAACAGAAATGAGCTGCTTCCTACAGTATGCAGTGAGCTCATAAATCCTAGGTTCACCCAATCACCAGGGAGGGCCCTATCCACTAAAGAAAGGGATTAGGCCTCCATTAGGGAAGAGGTCTACAAGCCACAGGAAGATAGCCTACATATTTAAAGTCCCAGGTACCTCAGAGAGGTGGAACTAAACACAGACTTTTAGTAAAAAGCAAAGGATAGTTTCGGTGGGAAAAAAGCAAAAATTCTGGACCTTTGATGGCATCACAAGAAACACTGCTTTGATATGACAGATTCTGTACCCCCTGCTCTTGGGTATAAACTCTCCATGACAAAATAATACCTTTTCTCAGCTTTCTAGAGAACACTAAATACCAGATAATCTGATTGACTAGAAAGAACCTAGACAAGACATTTCTTTGAAACACCCTGGATCAGAGTTTTCTGGGGGACTGACTGTACTTTGGACATGAGCCCTGGAGTAGCAGTAGCAGGAAAAGAAGTCAGAACTGTAAAGACAAGTTCATTATCTGAGTTAGATAATCTTTTATGGATAATATCAGACTGCCCCTTCATGGATGGAAGTTAATATGCACCCAACCAAGGCCCAGTTAAAGGACCCACCACCACTACCAGCCCTTTCCCCGGCCCATTAGAAGAAGGTCCCACGTATGCTAGGAAACAACATTTTGTCAGACCATTGCACTACATCTGCATTCCACCATTTTGTCCTTTTAATATAAAAGTTAAAATAAACATCAGGTCTCCTAGGAAGTCAGGTTTTCTGATCAACATTGCTCCTGCCATTCCAAATTCTTCAATCTTGGTTTCAGAAGTGAGGTTTGAAGCTCACTTCTGAAAAGCTCTGCTCCATCACAGCTTTTCCCATCTCCTTTGTGTTGTCAGGGAATGAGGCCTCTAAGTACCCTCCCACCAGCCCATCCCTTCTCCTCTCCCTTGCTCCAAACTCTGCTTTAAATCCCTGGGTGTTCTGCAAAGTTACCAAGAGCAACTCCTGCTTCTTCCTCCACCCTAAATACAATTATACTTCTAAAAGGCAAAAAGCATTCCAGGGAATCCCCAAGGAGGCCTGCTGCACTCTTCCCTTGTAATGAAGCTTAATAATGAAATGTCCTGTACTCCAATTAGCTAGAAATGCTCATTTTCTCAGTTGAACACCCCCTATAGATATATCTAATTTGTTTCCATGCTTTCATCTCTCTCCTCCATCAAGTTTGCATTTAAAGGTTATGATGTGTTGGTGCCCTCACAGCCAAGGGGGAATAACAGAACTATCTATAATCTTGGATCCCCCACCTTATCATCTCTGCACCCCCAACCCCCATTATCACATCCATACACATGAGCTCTGTCTCTCCCTGGCTTTTAACAAGCAGTCCAAAATAAGGAAGAAAAGGGAAGGGAGAAACAGCATTTGGAAAAATAAAGGGAAAAGAATAGTAAAAGGAGAAATGCAGAGGTGGGTATTGCTGGGAGTGCCTACTTCTCAATGAAAGAAATGTTCTCTGAAACAGAATGACCCAAAGCAGGAGCTGCTTCTTACTGGTGGGCCCCTTCAGGACTTAAGCCCCTCAAGGGCCTTGGAGCTCCAGCTTCTTTCCCCTCATCAGGCCTGGCAGTGTGACTGGCACCAATTCCTGAGATAGTCTTTAGGGTGCCAACAGCAGCACAGAGGAGCTGCTGTGCTTGGTGAACCTTGGTGGGATGCCTCCCTAGGGCCACCTCATCTTTGTAGCCAGCCCACATCTCTGTCTTCTGTTCCATATGGAAAGTGAGGACACAGCCTCTTCCTAAAAACTTGGTTCCTCAGATGAAGGCCTCCAACCCCAGGACCACAAGAGATGCCAAACTGTGGTCTGGCCATGGTTGGGGGATGGAGACCTCATATACTAGATCCCTGACTCTAAGGTACTTGGAGGTTTCACTCTCCCCAGAAGCAGAGCAGGCCACACTCAGACTGAGGCTCCCCGGAGTCTCCTCTTCAAGTCTTGCGCATGCACATTGTCTCCCAGTAAGACCTGGGGTACAGACCTGGTCCCCCAGGGCCTGATATGAGGCTACACTGCAGCAAGGTGAATGGCAAAGACAGAAGACATTCTGCTCAGTGGTCCCTAGTGGTTCTGCCTGTAACTGTGCCCAGTTCTCCTCATTGGGGAAAATGCCTCCCATTCAACCTCTAGTTTCTAGGGACTCTACCCTCAACTGCCTGAGATGAGCATCTGCGATTTCCCAAAGCTCCCCAAGACGCTTTGCCTCTTTTCTATCTGGTGCTATTCTCTCCTGACTCTTACAATTGCAGGATAGTCTCTGCAGCTGACTTCTGCTCTTCCAGCACCCCTCCTGCCCGCCCCTGCCTCCCCCAAACCCCTGCAAACAAGGCCCTGCCCTGGCTCCCTGAGGCTCACAATCTGTGTTCCTGCCAGACTCAGTCACAAGGGGGGTTTAACTCACTTCAAACTGGCAGCCCTACGGGGTAGAACTAACCACCCCCCTCAAGGGGTGGTAGGGTGCCAAACGAGCGTGTGCCCGAGCATCCCAAGGTGCTCTTGTTTTCTAGGCACCCCATGGTGGTCTGTAACAGACGCATGGATGGGGGAATCCTTTGCCAGCCAGAGTTGGCATCTCACCCTACCTCTCAAATCTGCCACTAGCCTCTAGGGCTGAAGACCCTCCAAGAAGAAAAGGCCCTGGAAGACAAAGACCTGAGGCCCCCCAGCCTGGCCTCCCAGACCAACACAGGCCCACATTAAAATCAACACTCCGTGAACACACAAAACTGACAGGGCAGAGGGGGAGCACACATCGGATACAAAGATCGGGCTCTCGGGAGACGCGGCCTGTTGGTCTCCCATGTTAGCTCCAAGTGACTAAGCGCAGGGTGGGAAATAACGCCACTGTGGCAGCAAAAGCTCCCGCCTGGGCCCCGAGTTCGGCAGCCTTTTCACAGGAAAGATGCCTCTGCCTGGAAAAAAATGCAAGCATTGTGTGGGGACCATTAATGCATGAGCCTCTGCACATTCCTTCCAGAAACAGGAGCACACCAGTCCCTGAGCCCCCGACTCTGTCTCCCAGTGATTGTACAGGCCTGGAACACACTGCACATGCCACCTGGTCCTTCCCCCCAGGCCCCCAGCTCTGTGAGCGGTGGGAAGGGGCCCGCCAAACACCCTGGCTTCATTGTGCCCCAGAAAGAGGGGACTAATTACTCGCCTACACTCTGGAGGGCCCAGGGAGAAAACAGAGGCCAGTGGGTAGAGAGGGTGGGAAATTGAGGGGGGCGGTTAAAGAAGGGAGAGAGAAAGCCACAGGATACATTTCAAAGTTTCTCTAGCAATTTGGGGGTGGGGAAAGAAAGCCTGGTCCTGTCGTGAAATCATACAGAGGTCAGGGCTGGGTCTCCCACCCTTGTGAGAAAGTGGTGAATCGGGGACGGTTTATCAAACGATCATTTTTTTCTTTTGAAACTGGGAGGCAGCAGCTTGGACAATTCTGCAGATGTGCTTGATGAGTTAGGGACAAAAATGGCCCTTCTCTGCCCCCCTCCTCCCCTCCCTCTATAAGGGCTCCCATCGGGGGTTGCTTCTCCCTCCACTGCCTCCCAGGCCCTCCCCTCCCTTCTTCAGTGGTCAGCTGAGACCCCCACCCACTGCTTGCTTTTGTACTCTTGGCCTTTGGACATACTGACAGGGGCCTTTATGAGACCCCAATCAAGCCCCCCATGTCACAGGTACCTAGTAGAGACACCAGACCTTTTCAAACAAGGGACAACAAGGAAAATCGGCTGGCCCATTGTCTCTCCTCTGTGCTAAGTGAGATGAAAGAGGCCCGCGGCCCCCTCCCCACAGCCCGCCTGCCAATCACCTCTAGTTATTAAGGTCACAATGTGTAAATTCTTTTGACCTGCACCTAATCAAAGATTCACCGGCTCTTTCAAATCCGAATGGGGAGGAGGGGAGAGATTCCCTTCCATAAACCCAGCAAACTCTCCTTCAATAAAATTTCTCTCTCTGATTCCTTCTTTGCTTCCCATCTCCACCCCCTCGCTTCTCCTCACTCCACCCTCCTCACTGTTAGCTTCAAGCACAAATGACAAGCCCTGTGGAATTACTACCCCCAAAATCCAAGGAGGACTTAAAAGTTTTTATTTAATTCTCTTTAAAGAAAAAGTTTTCAGATAGGCATAATTGCCCAAGCAAGCCCAGAACTTGGGCAGCCCCTATGGCTCTGAAGCCAAATCTCTCCAAAGGGCAATGTGGTTGGTGATGTTTTTCTCACTCCCAAGCAGGCTGTCTTGCTTTGCCTGGGATACCAGTAAACATGGAGGAAATAATTGGGATTCATGATGTGCCCTCACTTTGTCACTTAGCATCTCTAGCTCAGTTGCTGACCCTCCAGATTCCATCTGATACTAAGTGGTTTTATAAGTTGAGGGGAAAAAAATTAGCAAGCCCAAAGTAGGCAACCCTCAAGGAAATTAAATAACCATAGAGTGGAACCATAGAAAACAGAACAAGAGACAAAGGAAAGAACTTGAAAAAAGGCAAATTTATTACAGTGTGAAAACAAAATGCTATATCAAAAAAGGAAAACAAAATGGATATCACACATCAATATCAAAGCTTTGCATTTTTACCTATCTATAGTACCATATTTACCTATCAATTAGAATAGGAAGGAGGCATAACAAGCCAGGCAATGATTAATTTGATTCAGTTGCCCACCATCTACTTCAGCTGGGTGACCAGCTCTTCTCTTGGCTCCTAGTTTTCCTGCCTCAGATTGTACCCTTTGCCTCTTTGTTTCTCCTTTTCCTGCTGTCTTTCTCTCTGAGCTTTCCTTTGGTGCTAATCTCTCACACTATTTCAACTGTTGTCTCCATGCCTATGCCTTCCACATCTCAACCTCAAGTCTGAGCTCCAGGTCACCATTCCTGTCTCTGGCCATTGCCACCTGACTGGCCCATAAAAGAGAGCTAAGTCTTCTCAAACTCAGGGCTCCCTCCATCATCAAGCTCTTAAAGGTCTCTTCCCTCTCTCCCCCACAGTCATGCCTGCCTCCTGATTTTTTCCTACATAGTTCTCCTGAATGCAAGGGTGTCTTCCCACTGTCCCTAGGAGCCCAACCCCTTCCTGCTAACAAAGTGTTCTCCTGGAAAAGTACCCAAACAGCTTTAGTCTCACCCCCTCCAAAATCTCCTATATAAAGATATGCCACCATACAGATACAGGCTGCTGTCAAAAAATAAAAAAAAAAAAAAAAAAAAAAAAAAAAAGATATGCCACCACCTAAATCATTTAATAGCTTCAATCTGGCCCCAAAATGTCCCTGGTTCCCTATTTTCCTTAGGTTAAAGTCAAACTCTGCTCTTCAAAACCCTCCAAAACTGGGCCCCAAACTTACACTCCAGCCAGCCAAACTTGTCCACTGAACCCCCAAATCTGCTTTGAGCATCCCCATCACTTTTTTTTTTTTTTTTTTTTTTTTTTTTTTTGAGACAGAGTCTCACTTTGTTGCCCAGGCTAGAGTGAGTGCCGTGGCGTCAGCCTGGCTCACAGCAACCTCAATCTCCTGGGCTCAGCGATCCTACTGCCTCAGCCTCCCGAGTAGCTGGGACTACAGGCATGCGCCACCATGCCCGGCTAATTTTTTCTATATATATTTTTAGTTGGTCAATTAATTTATTTCTATTTTTGGTAGAGACGGGGTCTCGCTCAGGCTGGTTTCGAACTCCTGACCTTGAGCAATCCGCCCGCCTCGGCCTCCCAAAGTGCTAGGATTACAGGCGTGAGCCACCGCGCCCGGCCTCCCATCACTTTTTATGCCTTTGTTCATACCAGTCCAATTGCCTGAAGTTCCTTTCTGCAATTTAAATAGGGGCATCATATAAGTCCCACTTTAAATTCCATGTCATCCATGAAGCTCCCTTGATTTAATAAGAAGGCCAATGCTTTCCTCCAATTTTCTGTTCATAACCCCAATAGCTGGTAGTGCTCAAACAGCATATATACTAGAATAAATGGCTGTTTTGAGTACATACATTGTTTCCCTAACTATAAGTCCTAGATTATAAAAACTATTTTTTGTGCTTCATATTCCCCATGTAATCTTGGACACAGCAGACTGAATTATATAGATTCAATACATCTATAAGGTATCCACTCAGAGATATGCATTACAAAGAAAAAGGTTTCTGAGTTTATGTTGTCTTTTTTTTAAAAAAAAAATTCCATTATTTTTACTTACGTCTTTCCCCCCATAAAGGTACCAAGCATGAAACTATGTTTAGTGTTGAAAAAGCAGATGTAAGGAAGATCTTTAGGGAATGACAGAAATGTTCTAAAACTAAACTTTCATGATAGTCGTACAACTTTGCAAATTTGCTAAAAATCATGGAACTGCATGCTTAAAATATACATTTAAAATGGGTAAACTTGGCCTGACACAGTGGCTCTCGCCTGTAATCCTAGCACTTTGGGAGCCCAAGGCAGGAAAACCGCTTGAGGACAGGAGTTCAAGACCAGCCTGGGCAATAGCAAGACCCCATCTCTAAAAAAATAAAATAAAAATTTAGCTGGGGACCAGGCGTGGTGGCTCACGCCTGTAATCCTAGCACTCTGGGAGGCTGAGGCGGGCGGATTGCTTGAGGTCAGGAGTTCGAAATCAGCCTGAGCAAGAGCAAGACCCCTGTGTCTACTATAAATAGAAAGAAATTAATTGGCCAACTAATATATATAGAAAAAATTAGCTAGGCATGGTGGCACATGCCTCTGTAGTCCCAGTACTTGGGAGGCTGAGGCAGAAGGATTGCTTAAGCCCAGGAGTTTCAGGTTGCTGTGAGCTAGGCTGACACCATGGCACTCACTCTAGCCTGAGAAACAAAGTGAGACACTATCTCAAAAATAAATAAATAAATAAAAATTAGCTGGGTATGGTGGCACATACCTGTAGTCCCAGCTTCTCAGGAATCTGAGGCAAAGGATGGCTTGAGCCCAGGAGTTTGAGGTTGCAGTGATCTATGATGATGCCATTGTACCCTAGTGTGGGCAACAGAGTGAGACCCTGCCTCAAAACTAAATAAATTAAATTAAATCGGTGAACTTTATGGTATGTAAATTATACTTCAATAAAGATGTTTAAAGTAAAAAAGTAAAGTGGGTCCTCATAGCCTTAATTTTAATAATTATGTTAGAAAAAAAGTCATTCTCTCCATAGTTGTCTGATATTGAAAAAGGTATTTAAGTGTAGCTTATTTTTTTCTAATTATAAAATAGGTTTATATATAAAAAATTTAATCATAGCTGAAGGAGCCTGGAAAAAATTTAAATACAAAAAAGTAAAAATAAAGTAAACGTCCAAAGAAATCCGTCACATAAGAAATAACCCTGAGGAGATATTTAAATAAACTATCGCATTATTTTGTGAACTTTTTTCATTCCACATCAGCTATGACATCTTTTGGAGTCAATAAATATACATCTATATCATCCTTTTAATAACTATATAGTATTCTACTAAGTGAGTGTACTATAAAATTTAATCCAAGCCCTATTAATGGATATTTATGTGTTCAAAATTGTAAGCCTTTGTATATATATCTTGCATATTAGTATGGTTACTGCCTTAAGATAAATTCCTAGAAGTGGAATTTCTTTGTCAAAAGGTTTTCATGGGCCAGACTGGTGACTCACACCTATAATCCCAGCATTCTGGGAGGCAGAGGCAGGAGGATTACCGGAGGCCAGGAGTTCAAGACCAGCCTGATCAACATAGCCAGACACTGTTTCTGCAAAAAAAATTTAAAAATTACCTAGGCATCGGCCGGGCGTGGTGGCTCACGCCTGTAATCCTAGCTCTCTGGGAGGCCGAAGCGGGCGGATTGCTCAAGGTCAGGAGTTCAAAACCAGCCTGAGCAAGAGCGAGACCCCGTCTCTACTATAAATAGAAAGAAATTAATTGGCCAACTGATATGTATATAAAAAATTAGCTGGGCATGGTGGCGCATGCCTGTAGTCCCAGCTACTCGGAAGGCTGAGGCAGAAGGATCGCTCGAGCCCAGGAGTTTGAGGTTGCTTTGAGCTAGCCTGACGCCACGGCACTCACTCTAGCCTGGACAACAAAGCGAGACTCTGTCTCAAAAAAAAAAAAAAAAAAAAAATTACCTAGGCATGGTAGCACATGCCTGTAGTCCTAGCTACTTGGGAGACTGAGGTGGGAGGATCCCTTGAGCTTAGGAGTTCAAGGCTGTTATAAATTATGATTGTGCCACTACACTCCAGCCTGGGCAACAGAGTAAGACCCTGTGTTTTTAAAAAAAGAAAAAAAAAGTTTTCACAGTTTTATTTTGATACTCATTGCCAACCTGATGCAATTTCTAAACTCTAACTTTTCCTCTCCTTATTCTTGAACCAGCCCTTACTAGCCTGCAAAGAAGGATTTTCCTGGCCAGAGTCTTCTAAGAAGTGGACGAATGCTTAAAATAACCTGTAGTTTTTTTCTATTAATTTTTTTTTTTTTAATTCTCAACCACAGCTCATGCTGGGTACTCGTAAGAGTCAAACTGGCAGGGAAAGGACAACACTTCAAACTCAATAACTCATATGTCCCTCCCTTCTTGCCAAATGTTACAAATCTCACTCTCATGCTTAGCTGACCCTTCTCTTGAGTCATTTACTATAGGACTCCACCCCTATCACTCACTTGGTCTCCTCCCATTCAGGCAAATGAGGAAAGACTTAGGCTTGGCCAGGACAGCTAGTGCTGCAGTGGCAAGAAGGCAGAAAATAGCAAGAGAAACTTCCTGCACAAGTAGAGTCCTCAGGAGAAAGAAATAGTGGGCCACGTGCTCTGGGCTGGGCCCTCTCCTAAAGGCCATGGTGAAGTAAGTCTGGGGTGAGGAGCATGTGCTAAGTAATGGCTGATTAAACCTGGACAGCATCTATTGAGAGACTATACTCCTGAGACTCCAGAGTTCTGACCAGGCACCACAGGACTGACCCTGGGCAACACTAGAGCTAATTTCTCTTTCAAAATTCTTCAATCAGGCCAGATGCAGTAGCTCATGCCTGTAATCCCAGCACTTTGGGAGGCTAAAATGGGAGGATGGCTTGAAGCCAGGAGTTCGAGACCAGCCTGGGCAACATAGTAAGACCCTGTCTCTACAAAAAACCAAAAAAATTAGCTGGGCATGGTGGCACAAGCCTGTAGTTCTAGCTATGCAGGAGGCTGAGCTAGGAGTATCCCTTGAGTCCAGGAGTTTGAGGCTACAGTGAGCTATGATGATGCCATTGCACTCTAGTCCATCAACAGAGCAAGACCTTGTCTCAAAAAAAAAAAAATTCCTCAATCAATGAAGGAGGGAGATAGGGATATCTGTGGTGGTCACAGGCAGAAAGGGGTACATTTTACTTTCTCCTGCACATCTCAGCTTTTCCTTCAGCCAATGCACATCACTTATGCCATGAAGCCCCACACAAAGGAAGCAAAGAAGCTCTCACAGTTACAAAGGTGTCTCTACTACTGAGACATATTTGTACTTGAAAAGCTCTCCCTTCACTGTCTCAACTGTCTTCTGGCCTCTCTTTTTATCTTCCTGTCTAGCTCAGCAGCTAGAAAGAAGCCAGTCTGAAGCTTCTCACCTGTTTACTTGCTATGCCAGGATAATGAAGATGGTGGCCACCCCCATCTAACCTCACTGCCAGTATCACCAAAGCATCCAGTGACAACATAGGTATAAGTGCCTCCAGCCTGGAAGCAGAAAGCCACACCTCTCTAGATGGGGCAGATGAAGCACGGGAATCAGGAGAAGAAAAAGGCCTTGGTGGCCTTACATTCTGCTTCATCAAGCCTACCCACTGATCTAGAGGATTGAGAAAGCATAAAATGAAGAGCTTTGGCTTTAACACCTTCTCAAAGCAGGCAAGCTCCTGACTTCAAGATGCATGCTCTTCAGCCCACTGTCCCCAGGACCAGTGTGCACATTTTCTAAAGTGCACTGACTTTAGATGGAGCTGCTGTTTTTCAGCCTGCTGTGAAAATCAGAATACTACACCATGACCCCATGGCCAATGTTCCAAAAGCTGGATTATGGCTTTGCTGCAGGAAGGAGCAAAAGAGATGGCAAGGCAAGCTGAGCAGGCCCAGAGACAAGTCTGAACATGAGTACATGGAAAAGATGGGGGTGAGGGTCACAGCAAAACATGATTTAAAATTATTTTAATCTCCTAAAAGGTTCTCTCTCATTCCTTGAATTCTCTTCTGCAAAATTCTGGATGTTATCACATCTCAACTGGCAACCCACCTGTCCCCCCTGTACTTTTTTGTGACCATTTATGTTTTCAATTTGCATTGCAAACTATGAAAAGGGAAAGCTGCTGCAGAAAGCAATTTCCTGGGCCAGCAGCTCCTGGACTAATATTCCCTTTGCAATTACCACGGCTTCTGCATGCATGTACTCACTTCCCTCCTCCCTCCAATCCTCTCACCCCTGTCAGCACCTCAGACAGGCCTGAGCCAAGCCTGACAGGGTACCACAGACCATGTCACACACTGCAGCCTATGAAAATGTGCTGGCCAGACAGAGAAGCAAGAATAAGCTTGGAAAAGAGGCAAAGGACTTGAGTAATCAGCCTAACATGGCACCCCAAAGGCATAGGGTTTTGTCTGTAACACATAGGTACATAACTCTTACACAAAACAGGAAATACAACCCCTGCTCCCAAAAGCTCGCTACCTGAAACTTCTAAAGAACCCTGTTTAAGAAACTGCTAGAAAGCTGGGCGCGGTGGCTCACGCCTGTAATCCTAGCACTCTGGGAGGCTGAGGTGGGTGGATTGCTTGAGGTCAGGAGTTCGAAACCAGCCTGAGCAAGATCAAGACCCCGTCTCTACTATAAATAGAAAGAAATTAATTGGCCAACTAATATATATAGAAAATTAGCCGGGCATGGTGGCGCATGCCTGTAGTCCCAGCTACTCGGGAGGCTGAGGCAGAAGGATTGCTTGAGCCCAGGAGTTTGAGGTTGCTGTGAGCTAGGCTGATGCCACGGCACTCACTCTAGCCTGGTCAACAAGCGAGACTCTGTCTCAAAAAAAAAAAAAAGAAACTGCTAGAGAATCTCAAGGATTAGCAGATGTTCAATCCACAGTCTGAGTGAGACCTTTTAGTATTACTCTGAAGGAAGAGACAAATACATTCATTGGTTTGCTGATGCAAAATGCATCCTTTAGTGTCATCATGCACAGAAATTCTAGTCAGCACAGAAAAACTCAGAATCAACACAAACCTTTATGATTCATAGCATCATTACAGCCAGTTTCCCACATCAGTGGTGGCAAATATTCCACTGAGGGTACACAGAGATACCTATTCTCTTTCTTGATGGTGTAAGGAAAATGTTCCAGCTCTTGGATCTCAAGCTCCTAACTGCCAAAAGGAACTACTATAATAATGCAACTAACTCACTGAGACTCACTGATACAGGGAAACTGTCAGAAGCAGAATTTCTATTCTTGAGCCTTAAGCCCATGACTGAGTAGAGCCATGTGCCATTGTGCTGAACTCAGAGAAGGGAAGAAATACAACTGGCACCATGGAGGTCCTAGGAACCAAGAATCTAATAGATGGAAATGGGAAGAGGAGGGTAAGGAATTTTCAAAAAAAAGTTTGGTTTGAAATGAAAAGGAAAACAAGGAACTTAAGACTTGATTCTAAACTGAAGTACTGAAATCTGTCCCAAATGGCCTGACAGCCACCTAATTGCAGGAGGATGGGGTGATCCTTCCAGCTTTGACATGACCCCCCCCACACACAAAAACATACATTCTGCTACTGATCCAGTCACACCCCCATTATTGCCTTTTTCACTGATTCCCACTAGAAACCCCCACCCTGGCCCCCAGACTGTTTACTAGAGTAAGCACCCGTAGCTCAAAAAACTAAAAGCACAGATCTTTCATGAAGAGCCCTCTTTTGACTGATCTGAGTGTTTACAGCTAACAGGTGGGGAAACCTTCCTAAATATACTAGTATTATCATGACAAGGCCACTGGAATGGATCAGTGCTATAAGTCAGACAGGGCTAGAAGCTTCCGCTCTACCATCAGGTTCCTCTTTAGCCTTGACAGATCAAACCCCAAGCCGAAGCAGGCTACAGAGATCAGTTCAGTCTCTGAGCCAAAGGTCTTCACAGTGAGGGACCAAAGCTGCCCTGGCTGGGCCTCTGTCGGCCCGTGTCCCAGATTAATCACCACCAGGCGGGGCCTGAACACCAGGCTGGAATCTGAGCCCAGGCAGCACCTGCAGAGGGGTCGCCCTAGCCGCCCCAGCACCTCTCTCACTCCCCTTGGGCAAGACCTCAGGGAATGAGAGTGTCCACCTGTTCACAAGGTTACCTGGCATAGGAGAGCAAAACACTCAGCCATCTTCAACCCTGCAGATGTCATGGATGCTTTAATTGGGTTAGGGGAGGAAGATGTGGTGACTTTGGGCAGTGAAGTTCAGGCTCCAAAAGAAAGAAAACTCTCAGCCTCTGAACAGAAAGAGAAAAAGGTCTCCGTGCCTCACTTATCACTGTCCAGAGAAAAAAGCTAGCTAGAGACCAGCAGTGGGTGAACTAAGTCCTCAGAGGTTTGAACTAGTGAGATGCCTCATGTGTGTTTAGCATACATTCCCATCATCTACAAATAAACAAGATGCTGATGGAAAGGAGAGAGACCAGAGCAGAAATGTCTTTTCGAAACATCGCCAAATGCTGCCAAATACCCCTATAAGAATGGAAGCTTGAAAACAAATACATTGCTTAAGGTTGTAGGGGAGCTTCCTCTGAATGCCAAGATTGGGGAGAACGGCTTCCTCAAATGATCTTCTAATCAGTAAGCTGCTTCTAACACAGATACACTCAGAGCTAGTGACTAAGTATGGTGTGTATTCGTATATCTATGTCAGAATGCATTTTTTTTTTAGGACCAAAGGATCCTATTATATTATAAATTCTTCTCAGATGGTAATCCCTTTTATTTTATTACTTCTCCAAGACTAAGTGGAATAGAAGGAAGGCTAAATTCATGAGGTTAAAAATTAACAATAATAATAATCAAAAGGAGGAAGATAAGCATAGAGATCTGTATCTTAGAATGTCCCAGGCCCTAACTTGTGATACAAGAAGAAACCACTCAGATGGACTGTACCCTTTCCCACCTGCCCCATGGCCCAAGGGAAGGAAGGGTATGAAGGATAGGAAGGGCCAGAATCAGACTGAAGTGTGTGTCCCTTGAAGAGCAGAGACAAGCACAGGTCAGATAAGAGGAGAAAAGAACTCCTACCACAACACCTTCATTTGTGGAGTAACACCCACATCCTGACTGTTACATCTCATACTTCCAAAGCTCCATCTCCAGGAATTCCCTTTGAACCTATAGCTACAACCCAGAGTTAGGATAGAGCAGTGGCTACAATTACACACTAGCTGGGGGGTGGGGGAGTGGGGGGCGCATGTGACAGGCCATGAAAGGTCCCTACCTATAAAACAGACTGGAAAACAAACCCTTAATTTAAATGTTAATGAAAGTGCTGTGGAGACATCAGAGGCTTCCCGGCTGCTCACAGAACAGCTACACCAGCCCCAGAATTTATGGCTCCCCTTCACCCTCCCGCCTCCCTCCCTCTCTGCCTCATCACCCACTGAAGTTTAAAGAGAAAAAAAAAAAAAAAAACACCTAATTTTAACATTAACTCCATGCTTCCACCTTGGGATGTGATTGCTAAATTATCTGTTGGCAGAACAGTGATCAAAGGTGGAAAAACACAGACACATTGCACACACAACCCAGAAAAGTCAGCAGCAACTAAGGCAGGAAAATTCCCTTCTCTCTTCCTGATGAGCAAAGAGTAGAAGAAAGAATGGTGTAGGTGGGGAATGGAGCCAGGGAACACAGGCAGTAGAAGGAAGAAGAAGGCTGATCCCCCCAGTGTGTTCCCAAGGCTCTCTCTAAACCTCATCTGAGAACTAACCACATTGTACTACCCACTTGTCCATCTCTCCCATCAGACTATGCTGTCTAGTTCACTGTTGTTTCCCTAGTGACTAGAACATAGTAATGCTTAGGCAGTATCTGGAGAGAGAGAAAAAGAAACTGAGGGTCTGGGGGGAGGGAAGGCATAGAAGAAGAGAAAGAGAGACACAGAGACAGCGATGGAGAAAGCATGAATTTAAACACTGAGACAGAGACAGAAATGTATCCCTGTTAGCAGGGGGCAGAGTCTCAATGCATCAACTGTGTCTCCACAGTATCCAGTCCTCTGCAGCAGCCTGTTTCTATTTGTAGTGTTTTATTTAAGTCAGCTCTTGAAAAGTGAGCCAACCAGTGAAGGAGTTGCTCCCAACAAATGGGTTCTGGGCCAGTCTGGGCTGGGAGAGTACTGGTTTCAGACCAGCAGCTCAGCATATGAGCCTCCCTGTGCTCATCTTGCCCGGGGTAATGGTAGAAATCCAGAGTCCTGAGGAAGTGAAACCCACCCCTGTGGTATTTGGTCCTTGCCACTGATGGATACGACTGCCTGAGAGGCTTGCATTTGCACAGGCAATGAACTCTAGGGCAGGGGGCACTGCACTGAGATTTAACAGGACCTCACTCCAATTCAATGGCAACCCCACATTGATGCCTTTCCAATTTAAGCTCATTTAAGCCTGGATCAGTGGGCCCAAGTAACATTACCCAGAGCTTCCATCCTTCTCGAGGTGTCATGACACCCCTTCCAGCCACACCAGCAACTGGCCCCTCCATGGTGTCTTTGTGCCTCTGACTCTCTCATTGAGGGGTACCACATGCAGGAAGTTCCATGCTGTGCCCTACGGTTTTGCAGTGGGGGACATAAAGCCACTCTTTGCCTAAATCTTCAGGTCTCCTTTCCTTGGACAGGCCCCAGAGGAGGCTTCCCCTCTGCCTCTGACCCTGGGACAGGAGAACAGAGAGATCCCCAAGCTAGCCATGGCCCGCGCCATCTGGAGGACCAGCTACAGTGTGAACCACTACAAAGTCATCCATCTGTGTCCTCAGGTTATCAAGGTTAGGGATCCCCTTCACACCCAGCTGTGTATAGCCAGCCAGAAAAAGAAAAACTCAGAGGCACAATATTTACTTTTGATTCTTCTTCTCCTAAAGCACCGAGTGAGTTATGGAGCCTAGGGCCAAAGGATTGCTGCACTACCGGGAACCAAAAGAATCCAAACTGAAAGTTGGCTACTTCTTTTTGCAATCTTTCAAACCTCTCTGTCAGAGAAAACTCTAGATGCAATTACCTTTCACTAAAGAAAGATGTATTTCAACCAGCTGGTGAATATGCGTCTACTACACACACAACACACAGTAAACCCTGTAGCCACTGGGAACAAACACCCTGCTTTCCCCAAAAACCCACCCCCTTCCCAAACAGTACACAGTGATTGCTTTCCTTCTAGACTCTCCCTCACCTCAGGAGAAATGAAGCAAGAAGGGGCAGCTCCTCCATCAAAACCCCCCAGGGGCCGCAACTCACTTTACAAATTTGAATCGGTACATTTCATACAGACTTGGACTAATCTCCCCAAAAACAAACAGGCCACCACAGTGAGCAAAGGTACACAAAATTATATTGTATATTTAATAACACAGCTAAGTCAAGTTTCTACACCTATACCACTCATATATTTCCCTAATGACAGAAGCAGGAGAGAAGGGATTAAAACCCAAGTGTCCAGGGAAGCCTTCCTGACCACACTCACTCACACGACAGTGTTATTCAGAGATGGGGAAAGGGTTCTGCTGAGCACCTTCTTTTTCTTGGAGGGCAATGAATATGGTGTCTGCAGAAGAAGGAGCAACTATGGGCTCCTTTCCCTTCCCCTCCCAGGCAAACAGGGTAGATAGGTCTACAGATTCATTTCACCACAAGTCCCATGGCTCGCTTGGAGGGGGCCTGAAACTGAAGACCTATGCACGTTTGCACTCCTGGAATAGTGCAAGTATTCACAGCTACCTGAGTGAACTCTGGCCTCAATCACATGCTGCCTTCATCCACTCCTCTCTCTCTCAACTCTGGCCTCCAGGAAGAGAGAATGTTACCGGGTACCCACAGAGCCTTTCAAGAGCCACAGCTACCATCCAAGATATTGATGAGTAAGGCACAACAATGACCCAGAGGCCTGCCTTATGGCCCTCCCTCAGCACATAGGATATGGTAATAGGCGGGGGTAGACCTGGGCACAAACTACTGCCTCTTCTGCCACATCCCACATATGGCTTTGCATTGATCTTCCCTTCCCAAAGGCCTCAATTTATACCTTTACCCAGAAAAGAATGACAATTCCCTCTTTCCCTCCAACCAGAGACAGCCTAGGTTAAGGTCCCTACTATAGTCTGGCAATCATTACAGTTATATATCTGTCTTATCCCCACCACTGAATAAGATCACTGGGGAAGTTGCTACACTGCAAGTGTTCAGTAAATACCCAAGGAGTAAGGTGTAAAGGAAATGAGAATGGAAGAGATGGAAAGTTAAGTCTTTAACAGTTCTGCATTTCTTTGTTTTTTGTTTTTTTTTTTTGAGACAGGGTCTCACTCTGTCATCCAGGCTGGAGTGCAGTGGTGTCATGATAGCTCATTATAATCTCAAACAACCCTCAAGCAACCCTCCTGCCTCAGCCACCTGAGTAACTGAACTACAGGTAAGCACCACCACACCTGGCTAATTTTTCTATTTTTTGTAAATTCAGGTTCTCACTATGTTGCTCAGGCTGGTCTCAAACTCCTGGCCTCAAGCGATCCTCCCACCTTGGCCTCCCAAAGTGCTAGGAATATAGGCATGAGCCACTATGCCTGGTTAACAGTCTTCATTTCCTCACTCTTGAGTATTTACTAACTTTATTCAGGTGCAAATGATTTTTAAATGACAATAAAACATATTATACACTTCTAAAAATCTGATTTTCTATGTTACTCATGGGAAAGTGCTCAGAATTCCATGCAACATCAAGAGGTTGTATCTCTGAGACTAGTGGGCTGAAGATATTCCTGCCATACAATTACAGTCCTGGGGTAGGGGACATACACTCCTCTCTCTCCAGGCACACCTCCAGCATCTCACTCCTGAGACATCTCAATCTGTCCTTTCACTTATCCAACAGCTCCAGGTGGGACCTCCTCCACAGGAAGGGGGCTTCAATTGTAAGTCATGAACCTTAAAAACAGGATTATTGGTGTCGGGACAAGAAGATGGGTGGGAGGTTAAACAGGAGGCAGAGGAAAAAGTCCTTGCCTGCCACCTTCCTTTGGAGTCTATTGGTTTTCCTTCTGTATTTTTTGAGTATATAAATGTGGCTCTAAGCACATAACTAGTATTAAATATCATCTTCCACAACTGTTTATAAATAAAAAATTTGAGGTCATGGAAGGAGGGGAAGGGAACATTTGGACACAGGACAGAATACCTACTTTCTCCCAGTCATGAGCTACTGAAATTAAGTCTAAGGTTTGAGGTTTCAGGTTTCATACTACAAGTGCTTGAGTATATACACAGGAAGGCAGAAAAGCCCTGGCATCAAAGAGAAATAAGATGAACAGGTCTGACAAATTATTTTACATAGAAGAGAGATTAATCGAGAAAAGAGCTGTGCTAGGTCTCCTAACCATCCAGGTTCCTTCTAGCTATCTAAGGAATAACAATGGGCTGACAAATTGTCAGATAAACCAGGAGCACTTGCCCTAGAGGACAGCTGCTGCCCTCATCCCCTCATGTTCTTCAGGAGGGGTCCAGGGTCACATCACATCAGTGATACACTAAACAGGAATGGTGTCAGGGAGGGGAACAGAAGGCAGTCATCAAGCTCAGGGACACTATAGGGGGAAAAGAAGAAGGAAGAGAGATTCCTACTGAGGCTCCATATCAAGAAGACTATAAAAGAGCAGCATAACTCCCTGGGGGCCAAAAAGTGCTCAGGCAAAGGGTAGAAACTTGAAAGTAATTGAAGCCAGTAAGCAAATGTTTACACCAGATAAGAAAGGATTCTGGCTGACATAATACTATAGCCCTTTTAGCTTTTCAGAGTATTTTCATAAAAATTATTTTAGGTTATCTTCACAATAATCTAGTAAGGTCTATAAAGGAAATAGGATTCATATTTAAAAGATGAGGAAACTGAAGCTAGGAGAGGGAAATGACTTATTTGAGGCCACTCTGCTAGTTGGTGGCATAGCAGAACTCATCTCCCAGACTGCTCTAAAAAAAAGACCCCAAGGCTGGGAGGCAGTGTCTCCCAAGATTGAGAAAATGGATGAGTTTATTGAAAGGTTCAAATTCATGGTCATAGTGAAAAGAAATGGATCTAATTAATAAGGTAAAAAGATCCTACCCTAGGATATTCTTTGGGTAAGAGAAAAAGAGGCAGAGATAATACCAGCATATATCCTGGTCATCTAGTGTAAAGACAAAAATCTCAAATGCAAACTATTCTTAAAAAGAGTCTAAGAGTTGGGGGGGAAAGCCATCTCAAATAACTGTGGGTCAGGAGCGAACAGCCAGCCAACTATGAGTGAAAGAATCATCCCAGGCCTAGAAAATATACCAAGAGAACAGGAAGACTCTGAAGAAGAATGTGAAGAAAATACAAGACCCAGGTCTTCACCAAAGATGAAACAGGTCAAGGACTTACCAGAGGGTCTGGCACAAAGCAAATGACTAATAAATGTTAGCTGCTAGTAGTAGTGACAGTCATATAAGCAGTAGTAATAGTAATGGTAGAAAGCTAGGTCCTTCCCCAAAGCCATTCTCCAAATTGTGGCCAAAAAAACAAAATTCAATTTATTGTGATCTCACATGCTTTTTAATGATGAAGGCAGCCCCTGCCCCCGCCCTCAATCTCTTTTTTTGATGCCATCTTCAAGAGTTGCTATGTTCTATTCTGTTGAGCGGTAGCTTAAAACATTCCAGAGGCACTGGCTGGAGTAGAGAAAAACAGGGGTGGGGTGCAGGGGAGAGTCTGTTCTGTCTGTGTTCTTTGGCCTCAATCCAT
The DNA here is from genome assembly GCF_040939455.1 of Microcebus murinus. Taxonomy (NCBI): domain Eukaryota; kingdom Metazoa; phylum Chordata; class Mammalia; order Primates; family Cheirogaleidae; genus Microcebus; species Microcebus murinus. The sequence goes on along the minus strand of NC_134117.1, from coordinate 24,826,237 downwards.
ATGCAGGAAGCACAGGGACCATCTCCAGCCCTGAAGAGCTTCCCTCTGGCACTAACCCACTCCAGTCTCCTGAAGCCAGCAGAAATCCACAAGTAACACTAAGACAAAGTCACCAGCACACCTGTCACCTCCCACAGACCATCTCACTTTCCTTCAATCCTTATACATATCCAGCCCACAGACCCCCAAGCCCAGCTAATTGGCTTTAAGGAGGGTAGCAGAAGGAAGAAACTGAGGAGGGGACAAAGCTCGATGGCTCCATTTTCCACTCTCTGCTCCCACACACTTAGCCTCTCCACTCCCTGCTGGTCTTTCCTTCCCTGTTTCCTAGGATTGCTAGAATGATTTGTTCTGAACAGCGACAGGTTTATAGGTTAGCCGACACCTCTGCTCTGTGGAATTTTAATTAACTTCTCCCATCGTCAATATGCTAAGGAACGGGTCTCCATTCTCCAGGGTCAGCAATGTGTTTCAGGTCCTGCTATATCAGCCGTCAAATTGAAGAATTAATGACGTGGCTAATCGGCTCTAATTCTTAGGAAGAAAAAAATCTGAAAGGGAGTTGTGGAAGGGAGCAGGAGGAGGGGTGCAGGCTTCATGGGGTAAGGAGAAAGGCTGAAGGGGCTGAGCAAAGAGGGGGGACCAACTCTTTCATAAAACAAGTGACTAACTTAAACCCAATATTGGAGGGCAGCAGCCCCACAGCATTCCCATTTCCATTTGGGTGGGGAGTGAGGGGTGAAAGAAGTGGGGGAAGACCCTAGGCAAATATTGTGGCACAATAGATATAGGAGAGAGAGTCTCATGTACCCTGCTGGGATGGAAAGAGACTTTGCCTTGGTTCCAGAGAATTTAAAAAGCAGAAGTAGGGATTTAAAGCTCATATGTTCATAGGTAAAGATAGAGAAATACAAGTCAGGCGAAAGGGTAGGGTAAAGCCATTATCAAAAATTTTGCACTTCTGCTATAATTGTCAATGTCTCTATTCCACATATATTTCTTTGTTCAAGGGCCCAGTTGGATATAGGCCCCAAACCTCTCCTGATGACTCAAGTATGTAAGGGATACTCCAGAGGACATTTTCCAAGAGGAATAAAGCAGAGATGTGAGTTGTAAGAGGAGGCTGGCTGGTGTTGTCACCTACCAGGGATGCTGAGTGGCCTCTGCTTTGGGAGCAACCCCAGAGAGCATTTGGTCCAGAAGGGACACCTCTGTTAACAACCATACTCTTAGTTACATTCTAATATAGTATACTTTCCTCAACATTTCTGGGGTTAAATACTTGAAAATTAGCCCTTAGACAGTTCTCTCAACCTCACGCATATATGAAGTGACCTAAAGACCTCAAATCTCTGTGGAGGATTTTAAATTCACCAGGAAAGCAGCTCAAAGCAACCTAGAATATACAAGTAGAAAGGGCCAGGTGTGGTGGCTCACGCCTATAATCCTAGCAGGCCAAGGTGGGAGGATCGCTTGAAGTCAGAAGTTTGAGACCAGCCTAAGTAAGAGCAAGATCCCGTCTCTACCAAATATAGAAAAAATTAGCCGGCACAGTGGCACACACCTGTAGTCCCAGCTACTCAGGAGGCTGAGGCGGGATCGCTCAAGCCCAGGAGTTTGAGGTTGCAGTGAGCTACAATGATGCCACTGCACTCTACCTGGGGCAACAAAGCAAGACTATGTCTCAAAAAAAAGAAAGAAAGAAAGAATATATAAGTAGAATATTTTCTAGCTCACCTAATCTAGTAAAACAAAAGCATTATTATACAGGACAAAACCATATCCAAAAATGTCTCCCTTACCTGAGTAATGGGCTGATAGCAATGGACCAGACTCGATCTTCAGTCTGGATGGTATGTAAGCACTGCCCCAGCCGGCCTGAGGCCAAAGGCCATACCTGGAAATAGGAGAGATGCTCTTGTTGGCATTGCCTGGAATTAGTGGGGAGGAGCAGTGCACCAGAAGGGGTAACTATCCTGGGGGGACAAGGGGGAACAAGGGAATGGAGAATCCTTTCTGTCTGGCACACACAGAGTTCAGGGCATCTGCAAAGGAGCCTCTCCAGCTCTTGCTCGCCTACCATGCAGACAGACCCTAGCTCCCTGTTCTAACTACCCTCTTCTACTTCCACCCAAGTGCCCTTACTTACCAGCCAATTTTATACTAGGGAATCAGATGTTCCACATAGCTCAGCTGGGACTTAACTGAGAAGAAGTGGGCAGATGGGGCTTGCCTCTCTCAGCAACTTTCCCATGTTTGTGGATTTCCTTTCTCCTATCTCTCACCAAGATTTTACTCTGGGGAAGGAGGGAAAGGGAGGAAGATCAAGGTGCAGTATAAAGGGGTAGTGATAGAATTAGAAAGAGAAGTAAAAAGAAAGATGCAAGCAAAGGCAAGAATGGAAGAAGAGAGACTTCAAAGAAGGAAGGTGGTGTGTTGTTATTTGTTTGTTGATAATGCCCAGGATCCAATGCTATTCACTTCAGCAGGGAATTTAGCACCTAGTGTAACCAAAAGTAGCAGAAAAGCTTAACTCTTTTAAGCTACCATATCTCCTACAGGTTAAAAATATTGCTTGGAGCACATTATCTGGTCCCTATCAGTCAGGAATGTACATTAGCAGCCACTCTGGGCTTAACTCTAATCAACACTCAGAGCCCTCTCAGCAGTCAGTGCATTTAGACGTCTCCCATTAAGCCCAGGGCTCCCCCCTCACCTCACCCTAACCCAGATGACACACACAGCTACATAAGTCTCTAACCAAACAGAAAGAAAACCTCAAACATTCAGGGCTGTCCCCAGACAGCGGCCACAGAGGGATCCTGAGGCAGCCAGATGGACCAATGACCTCTTAAGGTCCCTGCAGTGCTATAAGGGGAATGTGCAAAACTCAGGCAGGACCTTAGATGGAAGAACTGTAAAAGAAACATTCCTTGAGTTTAAGTAGTAGGTGATGGAGTGGGGGTGGTCCTACCTTCTTAGGGTCACATGATTATCTCTTTCCTATAAAAGGAGAAAGTGTTTCTTAGAGTTTGTATGTGTATGATGGGGGTGGGGATGGGATGATTGTATAACTTTTTCCAACACAGGGAAAAGAAAATAAATTTGACAAGAAGATCCTGAATGAGGGTAGGCATAAAACAAAGGTAAATACCACAACTTTCCTTGGAATGTCATGATTTTGGCTTACTTTTTGGACTCTATAGTTAGCCTCCTTTGGTAGTAACTAGATGCACTTTTAATGTCCTCTTTTAGACAGCCCCAGAAAAAAACATTGCCTTTTCCCTGACACAAACTCCTGGGGAGGCAGGTTCTTGTTGGGAAATGGGGAGAAACTAAGGACTCTGAGTATAAAATCTGTGGGAACAGCCTAGGCCTGAATTCACTAGTGGCCTCTATGAGGAAAGGGCTGGTGGATTCCTGAATTCTGCAAAGCACAGAACAAGGTTCCTGGTCTCCAGGAGTGGCTCAGGAAGCATGGTTGCAATTCTCAGGTTGCAATTCTGAGCATGATCTTAGGAAAGTTCATGCTTCCAGCCTGCCCCAGCAGCACACCATCCTCCAGAAACATGAGTATCCTGGCACCTGAGGGACAGGAGTTGAGTTGACAACAAAATGCTGATCATATCTTTGCTTTCCATGGCCAATTTCAAAACAGATCCATTCTGGGAAAAGACTCAGTGAGGGTGGACATTCACACAGGCCTTTTAAAAAGCAGATTGGTGATATGTATCAAGATCCTTAAACTGACCAAGCCTCTGACTCAGTAATTCTATTTCTAAAAATCTAAGAAAATAATCCTAAAACAAAGAAAAATCCAAATAGTAACAAGTTTTTTTAAAAACTGCAGCCTGTGGTCATATTAATAGAAAAAATACCCATAGGCTTTATTTATTTATTTATTTATTTTTGAGACAGAGTCTCACTTTGTTGCCCAGGCTAGAGTGAGTGCCATGGCGTCAGCCTAGCTCACAGCAACCTCAAACTCCTGGGCTCAAGCAATCCTGCTGCCTCAGCCTCCCGAGTAGCTGGGACTACAGGCATGCGCCACCATGCCTGGCTAATTTTTTCTATATATATTAGTTGGCCAATTAATTTCTTTCTATTTATAGTACAGACGGGGTCTTGCTCTTGCTCAGGCTGGTTTTGAACTCCTGACCTCGAACAATTCACCCACCTCGGCCCACCTCAGCCTCTCAGAGCACTCCTAGAGTGCTAGGATTACAGGTGTGGGCCACTGCACCCAGCCCCCCATAGGCTTTAGAATCTGACCAACTTGGGTTTGCATCATAGTTGTTACTTATTATCTTTGATTTTAGGGATATTTCATAACTTCTTAGCCTCAATCTTCTCATGTGTCAGATTGGAAATAATGCCTATGTCTCAGGCTTGTAGTGTAGAAAAGTGAAAATAAGTATAACCTAGCACAGCAGCACAGTACTTAGCATGTATTAGACAATCGATAACAGTGGTTCTTATCACTACAGGAAAAAAATGGATACAAACATCCACCAATAGAAAAAATAGTAAGTTAACTGTGGTAAGTCCATTATGAAACCATTAAAGATGACATGAGTAATTTGTATTAATAATAAGGCAAATCTTATAAATAAAGTAGGTACAGTAGGGTATACTAGATACCCAAAACACATTATAAGATAATTATGTGGGAAAAACTTACCCTAAAAGAGAAAATGAATAAATATAAAGTGCTTAGGACAGTGCCTAGATATATTCCATATTGTTACAAAACAAACAAGCAAACCAACCTATGCTTCGAAAAATGACTAAAAGAAAAAAGAAAACAACCAGCTCAAATCCTTCTTCTTGCTTCATGAAGTCTTCTCTTCCAAGCCAGATGTGATCTCTCCACTCTTTGAACTTTTTGGACCTTTCCCTAGAACTTTATACTTCACAGTCCTAGCCACTTCCAATCAGCTTCATAGCCAGATGTATACACGTCTCATCTCCCCTTAAAAATAGAGGCTGTATTTTTCTTACCTTTGAAAAGCCCAGGTACCTTGTATACCAAGCCTGGCCTACAGTAGGCACTAAGGAAGAATAGAGAAATAAAGGAGGAAATGAAGGAATGGTCAGTACCAGCCCAGGCTCACAAATAACATAAGCTACCATCTGTTCACATCTCAGGAGATGGGGCTGGCCCCACTAAAGCCCAGAGAGGCAAACCAAGCTAAGTAACAGTAAACCTGAAAATAGAGTTGAAGATTATGAGAAGGAAGAGGGCTCTTTGGGCAGTCTCTGGCTCAGAAATCTTGCAGAGAGAATGTTTTGGTTCCTCTCACCCATAAAACAAATCTCTTTCCTAAAATATAGTACAAATTTGGGGAACTCCCAAAGAACAGGCTATAGTTAGTTACAGGCAAACGTCACTGTAAGTTCTTAAGTAGGTTCAGGTGTAGTGAAGCCTGTAGAAGCAGCTGTAGAATCGCAGATGCCACTGAAAAGAAATGATGTCTCAGTTACAAAAGACAAACTGTGAGTACAATAATGTGGAAACGGGCCAAGATAATGAAGGTGGTTGGATGCAAAGACAACAACAGAAAGGAGGGAAACCCAAGCAGCATCCAAAAGGCCAGAAAAGATAAGTAGTGGAGAGATCACTGGGGAGCCCAGAAATGGCAGACTAGCTTTCAGGAGTTGAAGAAGAACCAGAGAAGAGAATTCTGTCACAGACCTAAAAGAAATCCTCAGAAGGAAGAGGGTAGACTATAGTGACAATTGTAGAAGAAGGAAGTATCTATTTTAAATCTTTAGAAAATCTAAGCCACTAAATAGGGCTGTCAGTACTTAAACATAAAACCAACTCAATACCTCAAATAAAACTGCCACTATTCTTCAACTGTAACTGTAAGCAGTTACTTCAACTGTAAGCAGTCCATACCCTCAGATTGCTACCTGTGGTGGTAAAGCTTCGTTTTATACTGCTTTGGATGTCAGACCTCAGAATAGAAGAAAGAGATGTCACTAAAAAGGAGGAAACAGGGGAAGCCTGAAGCCACAAAAGGAAAATGCCAGAATAATATGGGAATATCTAGGTCACAAATGCCACAAAATGTTTCTATGCAAATTGACTTTTGAGCAGTATAGCAAGTTAAGGCCAGGATCTTTGCAAAGAATGGTACAAAGACAGTGACTAAACAGAAACCTAAAGTATGTATGGGATAAGGGAATGGGAAGCAAGTAATGGGAAATCCAGTTTCCATGTTGGTTCAAAAGATTTGCTGGATTTTTCTCAGGCTTCCTGTGGTGTGCATTCTCTCTTGACAAATACAAAGTGTAAGGCAGAAAACAGCAAAGGGAGGAGAAACTTCCATAAATAGAAAGAAGCATATTTAGCCCTTCTTTTTACATAAATTAGCAACATTTCTACTTGAAGGAGAAATCACCAGAGGGCATATGGAGTCAGAAAAGTTACTGAGTAAAGATTGTAATTTCCCTCTCCTGAGTCTATTCCCGATGTATCCTAGAGGCCCATTTGCTGACACCAACAAGCATTTTACTCCTGTTAGCACTATGGAGCCTGCAGATGCTGGGAAATATACAAGCAAGACACTACTGGGCTTCCTGTACTATCAGCTGAATTGTCAGCAAAGTTCCCACAGCAGTCCCAAAGGACCAAGCCTATCTAGGCCCTGGCTAGGCTTTTGGACACAGGCCTGGAGAATGATTTTCTTTTCTGTCTCATAGATGGGAGCATATTTGACCCAGACATGGATGAAAGCTGAGTCCATGAAGCAAGGGTCATGCTATTTATCAGCCTCATTCTTTCATATCTTGGCAGATGTCTGTGGACTAGGCAATTTGGCAATGACGCAACAAATAACACCCCCTCTCATCATCATCTCTACTGCTTACTGACCACATCACTTTCCAGAGAAGCAGTAAAAACACATTTCAATTATCAGCTTGATTGCTTATAAACAAGGTGGTGAAAAATTAACCTCCCTAAACAGAGAGTAAGCAAAAGGAGGGAAATTAAAAAAAAAAATATTGGGGTTAGAACTCAACCCACAAACTTGAGGAAACTTAGCTCAGGGAGGAAAAGCTGGCCAGGCCCTATGTTTTTGAGTTCATGCCACATTTCAAGTGAGTGGCAAACTTCCCAGACACTGTCCACTCCCTTCCCAGTCCAGCTGGCAGGGACACAGCCTGGCATGGCAAGCTGCATGCCAGAATCACATAAGTGAGTCCTTTATTGTGTCGTTTTTACCCCATGCCCCAGCCAATGCTCTCAGCCAATCCTGGGACTCAAGGCCCTATCCACCCTCTCCCACCCCACTCCCTATAGACAGGAGGGCATAACAGTATGTAAGGGGGAGACCACCTCACCTTGGCAGTCCTGTCCCTGGAGCCACTCACAATGATGCCCCCTTTGCAATCCACACAGTTCACCTCCTGTTCATGAGCCGAGTACTTGACAGTGAAGGTGCTGTGAATCTTATGAACGCCAATCTTCCCATCTCTAGAAGAGAAATAAGAAGCCCACCCCCAAAAGCCAATTATTCTCTCTGTAGGATGAGAACCAGTCTACAGAAACAGCCCACGTGTCCAATGGCATCCAAATTTGCTAAGCATTAGGTAATTCAGCCCAATAAGGTGCTGAGCTTCTAGATACTTTCACTTTTTCAGCACACTTGGGCTGAACAGAGCTGAAGACAAAATAAATTTCCTCCTGGAGAGTATCAAAACGAGCTTCACTTTTCAATAACGGCTCTTCCTGTTTCCTTCTCCAAGTAACCCTGTTTAACTGCTTTTGGTAAAATCTCTCGGATTTAAATGGGAAAAATCCACTACCCCTTCTTCTGGTCTCCCTCCTCATCCCTTTGGAGTTGAAACAGAAAAGTCAGAGGCAGGCAGAAGGTCCCTGAAGAACAGGACAAAAGAAAGTGGAAGGAGGAACTTGCAGCATTTACCCTCCTGCACTGATAATATGTGAATTGGCCAGCACAAAGTGGCAGACGTCCTCATCATGACCAGCGAAGACTCCTAGAGGCCGACGGTTCAAGCTGGCACCATCTGGGCGAAACTGGTAGGCCAGGATGAAATTAGCCTGGGATATGTACAGAGAATCATCCTCTAGCTGCATCCATGGCATCTGACTGCAGAGATAGAAAAGAAAATTTAAGGATCATCAACATATAGCATGTTGTATGTTGAACTCCAATCTTTGAGGAAGCTGACTAATCCCCAACTTTGCAAGGACAACCTGCAAGCCTAAAGTCTATATACTTTGGTTCCCTCCTTCCAAATTACCTAACTCTCAGCTACCCTCAGAAAACTAGAGTGATTGCGCTTGGTGGTGATCTAATCTTCTTTGTACTTTCTAAAATAGAGTCAGAATTAAAAGACCAATTAAATATCACTTTTCATTAGAGGATGCTTAATATCTGAATTCCTACCTATCTGGAATTATTGTGGGTAGAAAGTGCTTATAAAATCCAATGGTTGAAGGTGGAAAGGATCAAAAAGAAATCTTCCAGCCAGGTGAAATAACTTTTTTTCATTCTGCATCTTCACTGATTTGAAGTGTAAGTGATAAGTTTCAAGGTTCTAAGATTCCCATACATATCTCTTTCCCAATAGATCAGTTAGGGTGTGATGAAAAAGAGAAGAGTGAGCCCTGAGAAGCCCCATTCCCGTGTCCTGTTAGAGCAATGGGGCCATTTATAAGTGAAAGGAATAAAGCCATTTAGGAAAGGATGCTAATGTACTGATTAGATACCTAGATCCTCACAGGGATATCTACATTTCTGTATTAAAGGGTAAGTGTGACAATGGAAAAACACAACTCTAGAGCAGTGTGCTACAGTTCAGGGGCTACAGAGAAAATCAGTTCTCACAGGCAACTGATAAGAGAAATCCACAAATAGTTAAAGATTCCTCTATAATCTGGCAGGAGGAAGAAAGGTTAGAAGCCACAGGTCAGTCCCATGGCAGGGAGCGAGCCTTAAGGAAGAAGACTCTACCAGACACTAGGCTCTCTGGTGAGGACTAAGCCCCTTTTCCAAGGTGAAAAGGGGTAGTCTATTTGTTCTACTTTACGTAGGGTTCCTGGAGCTACCAGATCCAAAGAAACGCATAGGGAGGGCTGATTCATCCTGATGTACAGAGACACTATCTCCCACTGCCAAGCCAGTCTGAGCAAACTAGGCTGTGTTTCTTCCCCAGACTCCTTAATACAAGCGGCATGGGAATGTGGAAAGTTGTTCTGCAAATTGACTTGACGGGCCATTAAATGCAGCTTAGACTTTGTAGTAACTGAATTTCTGCTCATGAGGATTTTACAAGTGTGTGCATATATTATATGGAACATGTGTAGAGTGTATATAGATGCCTGCATTTCATTCATTATGCACATTTCTCTGCAACATCCCCTTGCAAGGGTATGTGGCACACTCAAGCAGGCAGCAAACAGAAGGTGTTGGAATTCTTGTGTTTTGAGCCATCTGGTAAACAGCCATTTGCCTAAGACAAGAAACCAGGTTCATGCCAGGTGAACAGTGGAGAATCCCAGGGCAGCCTCATTAATGGTCCTGGGTGTTTATTCACCAAACTGCTTGAAACTAGCCCAAAGAGACAACACCAGGGACAAAACCTTGATAGAGAAATAAACTCTACTCTTTGGTATTAAAAGGCAAAAGTGAGAAGCAGAGGGTAAAGTTCTTCATCATAAAAATCTGTCTTTCTGGCCAGGCGCGGTAGCTCACACCTATAATCCTAGCACTCTGGGAGGCTGAGGCGGGTGGAGGCTCGAGGTCAGGAGTTCAAAACCAGCCTGAGCAAGAGCGAGACCCCCATCTCTACTATAAATAGAAAGAAATTAATTGGCCAACTAATATATATAGAAAAAATTAGCCGGGGATGGTGGCACATGCCTGTAGTTCCAGCTACTCGGGAGGCTGAGGCAGAAGGATTGCTTGAGCCCAGGAGTTTGAGGTTGCTGTGAGCTAGGCTGATGCCATGGCACTCTAGCCTGGGCAACAAAGCAAGACCCTGTCTCAAAAAAAAAAAAAATCTGTCTTTCTCTCCTGTAGTTTCTTTACCATTACCACCATCACATAATTCACACAAACTGATGTCAGTGAAACCAGTGAAAACTGGACACTAGTAAGAGAGAAAAGTTCATCACATAAGGCTGCCTTATGTGCCAGTCTGCCATAAGACCAGCACAGGTACAGGTCAACCTGTAATGGTGAATCATGATGTTCTAAATCCATTGCAACCAATCAATAAGGAGCACTTTTTTGGTAGGAAGTCAAATAACAACTATAAAATAATTTAGAATTGTTCAAGTATAACATTTGTGGCATTAGCAGTGCCAAACCATTATCTATATTTCTTGGTACTTTTTCTAAGCTCTACCTCCTGTAACATATATATCCATATCCTACCTTGCCTTTTAATAAAGTAAGGGAGAGGACTGAAGGAAGCCAAGAGTGACAAAGTAACTCCACAGAGTGGAAGATTAAAAAAAATAATCTTCTGGGCGCAGTGGCTCATGCCAGTAATCCTAGCACTCTGGGAGGCCAAGGCAGGAGTTGAGGCTAGGAGTTCAAAACAAGCCTGAGTAAGAGCAAGACCCCATCTCTACAAAAAACAGAAAAATCAGCCAGGCATGGTGGCATGTGCCTATAGTCCCAGCTACTTGGGAGGCTGAGGCAGGAGGATGGGTGAGCCCAGGAGTTTGAAGTTGCAGTGAACTATGATGATGCCACTGCACTCTAGCCCAGAAGACAGAGCAAGACTCTGTCTCAAAAAATAATAATAGAAAAATAATTGTCAAATAAGGTAAGTTAAAATACAGATTTCATTTATTTCTTTTGACAAGGTCAGTTAACACAGGTTACCTGTGAGTGGTAAAATTATAGGCAAGTTTTATTTTCTTCTTTAGCATTTTCTATTTTCTCAAATGTCTAGAATAAACATTTTTTTATGATCATAAAAATATGGAATTTGTTAAAAACAAGGTACATTTCTTGTATTTCTTTTTTTAAATGTGAAAAGCATTGTCCCTCTGATGCCTCCTTTGTGGTGTTTAAAAGACCACCAGTGATGCCCCACTCAAGATAGCCCCACTTACATTCTAGCCAGCATGCTATTATATTATTATAGCCACTTTCTATTATGCTTTTCCTTCCCAGGTAGCTTTAAAAGAGTCAAGAGGTTACTTGCCTGCATCTCCACTTCAGCAGAATCCCCTCTCGACAGCGCCCCAGCCTCCAGTTCTGAGACACCTTCACCCGATCCTTCACAGGTACACTGGTCATCCTATGTCCAGACAGAACAGATAATCCAGTCACTATAATTCACTGCCAACCTGAGAAAGTCCTGAAGTCAGGACTCGGTAGCATCCAGAATATAAGTGAATATAACTAAAGGGATTAGGAGACCAGGAAGTAGTAACTCTCCTCTCTCCATACCTGAATAACCAAGAAAGGCAAGGAGAAAACTCTATCCTTTAAGCTATTAAAAGCATCTATCATGATGCTAAAACAATCTAATGAAGAACAAATAACAAACAGTGTTGGAACCACTGGATATCAATATGGAAAAAAATTAGCCCTGACCCCTACCTCACACCATACAGGAAAAGTAATTCAAAATACATCATAAACCTAAACATAAAACCTAAAACTATAAAGCTGTTAGAAGAAAATATATAAAAACATCTAAGGGGATGGGCAAAGGTTTCTTAGGACACAGAAAGCAATAACATAAAAGAAAAAATCCAATAAATTAGACTTTATCAAATTAAAAACGTCTGCTCACCAAAATGAATACACAAGCCACAATCTGGGAGAAAATAGTAACAAAATGAACATTTGACAAAGGGCTCGTATCCACATAAAGAAATTTTCTCTACATATGTTCATATATATTTTTTGAAGACAAATAAGGAACTCTCCTACATTGTTAGTAGGAAAGCAAAATGGTACGGCTATTTTGAGAGAAGGCTTCTAGTAGTTTATTATAAATCTAAACATACATCTACTCTATGACCTAGCAATTACCCCAGAGAAATAAAAACATATGTCCACAAAAAGACTCACACAAGAATGTTCATAAGGACTTTAGTAGTAATAGCTAAAAGTCGCAGACAGCCCAGGTATCCATCAACTAGAGAGTGGATAAACACACTGGTAGGTTCATACAATGGCTACTACTCAGCAAAAAAGAAAAGGAGTACTACTACACACATTAATGTGGATGAATCACAGAAACATTATGCTGAATGAAAGAAATCTTACACAAAATAGTTCATACTGTATGATTTCATTTACATGAAGTTTGAGAAGAAAGATAACTAATCAATGGTGAAAAAAATCAGAACAGTGATTACCACCAGGGTGGGGATAGGGATTAACTGGGAAGGAACATGTGGAAACCTTCTGGGGTGATATTCTGTATCTAAATCTTAAAGTGGGTTGGGTTACACAAGCTTGTACGCATTTATCAAACATGCATCAAATGATACACTTAAGATTTGAGCATTTCTCACAAATATACATTCACTGTATATATTATACATTTTTCTTCTCTTTTTTTTTTTTTTTTTTTTGAGACAGGGTCTCACTCTGTCACCCAGGCTGGAGTGCAATGATACAATCATAGCTCACTGCAACCTCTTACTCCCAGGCTTAAGTGATCATCTCACCTCAGCCTCACCAGTAGCTGGGACTGCAGGCACACACCTATAGAGATGGGTTTCATTATGTTGCCCTGGCTGGTCTCAAACTTGTGGCCTCAAGTGATTGTACTCCCTAGTCCTCCCGAAGTGCTGGGATTATAGACATGTAATCTACTATGCCTAGCCCAATACGTTTTTCTTAAAGAAAAAAAAAAAACAAAACTGTAAACTAATATACTCTAGCCAATGACATGCATGCATGCTAAAGAGTTTAGGGGTAAAGTGTACTGATATGTGTAACTTATTTTGAAACACATAAGGAAATATAGCCAAATGTTAACTGGAATCTAGGTAGGTGATGAGTATATGAGCATTCATTGTACAATTCATTCAACTTTTCTATGTTTTCAATTGTTCATTAAAAAAAATATTGTTAGGGGAGTGTCAATAGTACTTTCTGAATGAGGAAGAAAATGGCAGTAAGAGAGAGATAAGGCTACTACCAGCAGTAGGAATGGCATAGTTCAGGGGCAGGTTGGTAGAGGAAAGGGAGAGGAACTCAAAGCTCCTTAAAGAGTATACCTTTGGACAGAATTTTGAAATCATGAGCAAGAATTTGAAAATTCTATTTCAGGCCCCAACATCTCCCCTCTGTTGGTTTCCTACACTACACAATAAAAGATATGCTGCTTGGGACACAGAGTGATAACTGCTATGTCTACCTAGAAACTCACTGGCTAAGGAGAGAGACACACATTTCTTCCAGCTTCTACTTACACCTTCACATTTACCAACCTTTACAAAAAGCCAGCAAATCTCACTTTCAAGATTCTTACAGACACAGGTTAGAAAAGATAATTTTGGCAGGAAGAGAAAGAAGATACTTCATCCATTTCTAGATAAATAATGCTCTACCTCCTGGCCTTATTTCACTTAGTGTACAATTATTTTTGGTTAATAAAGTAATATATGCACAGGGTTAAAAAAAAAAAAAACACATATAGTATAAAAGGTCAACAATGAAAATGTGAGTCATTCTCCTAACCCCTGGCCAAGACTGTCCCTTCTTAGAGACAATTTATATATCTAGATAGATAGATAGATAGATACTGTAGATGCACATATAGTAGTGTTTGTCTGTGTATTCCTACACATATCCCTTTTAATTAAAAAAAAATAGTAGTTTACTGTTCTACTTATTGCTCTCTTCACTTAATAATACCTTGGGAATTATTCCATATCAATACATTTAATCCATCTCATTCTCTTTAACAGCTACATAGAATTCCACTATGTGACTCTATCATCATTTAATCAGTCATCTACTGATTGACATGTAAGCAGTTTCCACACTTTTGTCACTACAAACAATGCTGCCATAAATACCTTTGTACCTCTATTTATGTGTGGAGAAAAAATTACAAATGATATTGAATAGGTCAAAAGAAATTGTACCCTTTTTGATAGATACTGCCAAATTGTCATTCAGAAGAGGATATACCAACTTCCATTTCCAATAACGTATTAGGGTGTTTATTTTTTAGTATCTTTGATTTTCTTTTTTTTCTTAATAAATATTTTTTAAAATTTTGGAATAATTTTAGATTCCCAGAAAAGCTGTAAATATTGTACAGAGTTCCCATATATCCTTTATTCAACTTCTTCTAATGTCAACATCTTATACCATAATCATGGTACATTTGTCAAAACTAAGAAATTAACACTGGTACATTAACAAACTCTGGATTTTATTTAGACTTCACCAATTTCTCTACTAATGTCTTTTTCTGTCCTAAGATCCAATCTTAGATACCATATTCTATTTAGTCATCATGTCAATTTCTCATTATTTCCTTATTTTTCATGATCTTGATACTTTTAAAATCTTTATCTTTGTAAGTCTAAGAAGTAAAAAAATGCTTCCTCTATTGTCTAAACATATGTTTTTCAAAATTATAAATAAGATTGAATATCTTGTCATATGTTTAAAAGCCATTAGTATTTCTTCTGAGAAATGTTTGTTCATGCCTTTTGTCCCAATTTCCTATTACGATCATGGTCTTTCTCTTGTGAGTTTGTAAAGGCTCTTCAAATAATGTGTTGTATATTATTTTCCAATTTATCATTGTCTTTTCACTTGTTTATAGTATTTTATCCACTTAGACATTTAAAATTTTTATATCCATGATTTCATGTCAATCTTTTGAAAAACTTCAAAGAGTGTGAATGTTCAAAAAAGGGTTTCCTGCTATAATTTTCTGCCTACAAGGTTAACCTAAAATATATTCTATTTCAAACCCTACTACTGAAAATATTTTCAATATATTAAGTAGAATTTAAAATCAATACTATTTAAAAATGATATAGAAGCCAGGCATGGTGGTTCATGCCTGTAATCCCACCTACTTTGGAGGCTGAGGCAGGAGGATCACCTGAGGTCAGGAATTTGAGACCAGCTTAGGCAATATAGTGAGGCTCTGTCTCTAAAAAAATTTTTTTAATTAGCCAGACATGGTGGTGCCACCTATAATCCCAGCTACTCTGGAAGCTGAGGTAGGAAGATTGCTTGAACCCAGGATCAAGGCTATAGTGAGCTATGATTGTGCTACCTCTAGCCTAGATAACGGGGGAGGGGAGAGATACAGAACGTTATAATCTCTCTGGATTATGATTCAAAATGTTATTTATTTAACCAATATTAAATGAGGTGCTTACAATGTGCCAGGCACTGCTTTCATTTACCCAATGCCTTATGTATATTAGTGTTTATTGAGAAAGCAATTATACTTCCTATATTCCTAATTCTGTTCAATTAGAAGATACTGGAAATAAATTTTTTAATCTGATTTTTAAAAAGCAAGAAATGATCCAAACTAATATGAATTTAATATATAACAAACAGCAGAATTTTAAACTAAGGAAAGAAATTACCAATTAATTAGTGTGATTGAGTTTGTATAACACGTTCCTGGCTTTATTAGAAGGAAAAGAGAAAGGAAAAAAGAATATACATGCCTAGAAAGAACACTGGAAAGATAAAATTAAAACACCCATAGTTAAACATGGGTAGCCAACTTTGAGTGTCTTGATTTTGGAGGGGGGGGCTTTTATGTATTTTCCAATTTTTCTACAATGTAATATTTTGGTAAAGAGAAAAATATTTATTAAAATAATAATAAAGGCTGTTGATAAAACTGGATATCAATAAAGCAAAAGACTTAGATTGCTATCTCATACCAAAACATAATAAATGCCCAAAATATCAAGGAGTCAACTTAAAATAGTTTAACTAGAAGAAACTAAATATATACATATACCAATGAAGGACAGATATCATTTCCAGATTACAAAAATAGAAACATATCAATTATAAAGTATTTGAGTTTGATCCCATTTAATTTGAAGTACTGCATAGAGGAAAAAAGAAAATAAAATGAAAGCAACAGAGTAGGGGAAAACGAACAATTAACACTACACATACAAGTTTTATCTCTAAAACTTTTAGGGAGCTGATAAAAATCTATCGAAAACACCCTTGACAGGGTATTGACACACAGTGTTCACACAGTAAAACACTGAGGAGGCCTAGTATGCTGGCTCACACCTGTAATCCCAGCACTTTGGGACATGAAGGTGAAAGGATTACTTGAGGTCAGTAATTGGAGAGCAGCCTGAGCAAGAACAAGACACCAGTCTCTACCAAAAATAGAAAAATTAGCTGGGTGTGGTGGTACACATTGGTAGTCTCAGCTCCTGGGGAAGCTAAAGCAGGAGGATTGCTTGAGCCCAGTAATTTGAGGTTGCAGTGAGCTACGATGATGCCACTGCACTCTAGCTGGTAGCAATAGAGACCTCATCTCACAACAAACAAACAAAACACTGGGGGAAACCTCCCACAATAATAGGTTATAGACATGCACATTTAACTGGCACAGTCTTTCAGAAAGGAATTCCCTCTGTTAAGATAAAAGTCATTAAGTGTGGAGTACTATTTAGCTCTAAGAAACAATGGTGAAACAGCACCTCTTTGTATTTTCCTGGATAGAGCTGGAACCCATTCTAAGTGAAGTATCTCAAGAATGGAAAAACAAGCACCACGTATACTCACCAGCAAATTGGTATTAACAGATCAACACCTCAGTGGACATATAGGAATAACATTTATCGGGTGTCCAGCAGGTGGGAGGGGGGAGGAGGGGATGGGTATATATAAACACAATGAGTGAGATGTGCAACCTTTGGGGGATGGTCACGCTTGAGGCTCTGACTTGAGCGGGGAGGAGGGGCATGGGCAATATATGTAACTTTAACCCTTGTACCCCCATAATACGCTAAAATTAAAAAAAATTTAAAAAAATTAAAAAGTCATTAAGTGATAGCTTCTGATCTAGCATTTCCACTTTGAGCCCTATTTCACAAAGAAATAATTCAAAAGAAAAAATATTTTTACAAAAATATTTATAGCTGCAGGTATACATTAGAGCTAAAATCTGGAAATAGTCCAAATGTTTGTCTGTGAGGGAGAATGGTATACTAATACAATGGGATATATTGCCATTAGAAATGACAAATGTGGGCCAGGTGCGGTGGCTCACACCTGTAATCCTAGCTCTTTGGAAGGCCGAGGTGGGCGGATTGCTCAAGGTCAGGAGTTCAAAACCAGCCTGAGCAAGAGCGAGACCTGGTCTCTACTATAAATAGAAAGAAATTAATTGACCAACTAATATATATATATATATATATACACAAAAAATTAGCTGGGCATGGTGGCACGTGCCTATAGTCCCAGCTACTCAGGAGGCTGAGGCAGTAGGATTGCTTGAACCCAGGAGATTGAGGTTGCTGTGAGCTATGCTGACACCACGGCACTCACTCTAGCATGGGAAACAAAGCGAAGCGAGACTCTGTCTCAAAAAAAAAAAAAAAAAAAAATGACAAATCTGAGGACAGCAAAAGATTTTGTAAAGAACTATAGCAAATAATGATAATTTTAAAACTAAGTCAGATTTATAAAGGTAGAGTTGGGAAGACACTGCATAAAATTATGTCTTCATAAATAGCAGGTCAGACAATTACACACAGATGATGCTTTACAAAGTGAGCAATTTTTAAAAATATATCACATAATTGTTGATAGTTATGCCTTTCTATTTGTGTTTAACTGAACAACAGTAATCTACAAAGTTATACAAAAACCACAGAAGGCAGACTCAGCAAACTGGAATCCATATCCCAGTCCTGCCTCTTACTAATTACATACCCCAGGTAACTAACTTTTTTAATTGTCCATTTCTTCACCTATGAAGTGAGGATAATATTTCATACAATTGTGGTGTTTTAAAGATTACATCTAAAAAAGTATAGTGTAAGTTATAAATTACTACAAAAAGGTTACTTATTTTTACATAAATATAAATATGTGTACTAGTTATTATCCATTAATGATATCATCACTAATACTAATCTAACAATCATTTATTTTTCTTCTAATTAGTTTAGTTATAACCACTAAAAAAAATTTTTTTTTTTTGAGACTGAGTCTCACTCTGTTGCCCCGGCTAGAGTGCCGTGGCATCAGCCTCACTCACAGCAACCTCAAACTCCTGGGCCCAAGTGATCCTCATGCCTCAGCCTCCCTAGTAGCTGGGACTACAGGCATGCACCACTGTGCCCGGCTAATATTTTGTATATACTTTTAGTTGTCCAATTAATTTCTTTCTATTTTTAGTAGAGACAGGGTCTTGCTCTTGCTCAGGCTGGTTTCCAACTCCTGACCTTGAGCGATCCTCCCGCCTTAGGCTCCCAGAGAGCTAGGATTACAGATGTGAGCCACCGTGCCTGGCCTAGTTATAACTACTAGAAATTGTTCCTCTAATATCAAACATTTGCTATCTTTCAGGCTGAATTATTAGGATTTGGGTATGCACATGTTAAGGCTAAAGTCTTTTACTGAATTTTTCCATTGGGTGAATGTGGTCCATGGTTTCACATTTCTAGAGAGCAACCTACACTACCAGAGGGATAAAAAACTGAAGACAGTAAAAGATTGTTAACAGGATAAACCAAAAGAACTGAACTCTAAATGAAAATATATATATACTCCCCTATAAACTCTTATGTACAAATCTCTCCCAAACATAAAAGAAGAGATCATTTTTTTGTAGTTACACCTCTCCTCTTGAGTTAGGTCTAAAATTAATTGGGTGGAAGTGAAACTAAAAATGGAATATTCTGAATCACAGCAGAAAGAAAACAAGGGGGAAAGAATCAACATATTTCCTGAATTGGGATGAGAACAACATTTCTCTCATCTCCCTGGTCACTTAACTGCCACTTGGTGACACTTTACTAAGGGTCAAAGCACTCCCCTGAGGGCTTGATCACAGCAGCAAGAAACTTTCAAAGTCAAACTTTAGAAGCTGCTACTAAACAGCAGGTGCAGGCATCCTCTCCCAAGATGAACACCATTTTCAAAATACTTGGCTGTGGTCCTTCAAACCAAATTTTAACTTTAAAAAAAACTATTCCATTTGGCTTTGACTTGAGAAAGTTTCTTTTGTTAAAAGAAACTTAACAATTTAGCATTTTCATCCCCTTGATCCAATCATCTTTTTTTTTTTTTAGACAGAATCTCACTTTTGTGGCCCTGGCTAGAGTGAGTGCCGTGGCGTCAGCCTAGCTCACAGCAACCTCAAACTCCTGGGCTCAAGCGATCCTCCTGCCTCAGCCTCTCAAGTAGCTGGGACTACAGGCATGCACCACCATGCCCGGCTAATTTTTTTTTGTATATATATTTTTAGTTGGTCAATTAATTTCTTTCTATTTTTAGTAGAGACGGGGTCTCGCTAAGGCTGATTTCGAACTCCTCACCTCGAGCAATCCGCCCACCCCGGCCTCCCAGAGTGCTAGGATTACAGGCATGAGCCACCGCGCCGGGCCAGTCCAATCATCTTTGATGGTTACAGTTTCCCTAGCTGTTGGCCAAAGCGTATCTTTACTTTTATTGGCTTCAACATCTGAAAAATCAAAAGGAATTTTTAAAAACAAGTATCCCTCCCTCTCTGTAGGGACCTGTCACTGTCCACTCAAAGGGAGTCAGTAGAACAAGACAGAAGAAAAGTGCCTGAGAGACAGGAGCAGGTGCCCCTTGGAATCTGATAATGACCCTTGCTCCCACTTTTAAAATGGTCTATGGCCAGCCATTTCCCCCACGTGGTTACTGATGTAAAGTGAGGGTGCTCCCTCAAAAAAATGATTAGCGCCCTGTCAATAAATGTCTCCATAACTGTTAATACACGGAGGAATCTCTAACCTGGTCCGTGGGCCTGGCTGAACTGCCATTTTCCCAGCCCTCATTCTCTTGCCTCAGGCTCAGTTTTCCACTTGGCCCCCTCCCTCTCAGCTTTCCGGCACTTAGTAACCATTAGAGTTTGCATTCCTGGGCGCATGACCTATTTTAAACAAAAACAACACAACATGCACCCACAGTAAGCTATCTGGCCCCTTAAAATCTTGCCAAGTGAGTCCAGAGGCACAGAAATTAATCTAGGCAGTTATCTAGAATGCCCTTTCATTTCCCCTCTTCTTGCTCACACCTCAAAACCAAAAGCAAATAAATAAACCTAGCCTGAAAAATGGCTGGGCGGAAGGAAGTGGAAGTGTAGGTATATCAGAGAGGTCTGAAATCTACATAATCTCTAAAATCAGAAAACTCCGGGAACACAGATCCATTTACCTCTCTGCCCCATCCCCAAGCCTGATTCACCTTGATACTGCCAATGCTGTCTAACTGCGTGGCTGGAATGATTTCTATAAGCATAACATCCTGCTGACCTGAAAACCCAGAGAAAAAAGGTGTTTGTCCACAAGTGTAAAACAAGGCCATGTCAAGGGACACTGGGCCAGGAAGTGAGGGACAGAGCTATGCCAAATGATGCCGGGGGCTTGGAATTTTAAATTAACACTCTATTTCTTTGATCTTCTTCCTCTTCAGAAAGCAGATTTTCCCCCATATTGCCTATTCCCACCAGTTCTTCCACTAATACTAAGAATTTGGCTTAAGTGTACAAGTATTTAAGCAGCCCAAGATAAGAAACATCTAACTATTCATTTATACATGGATTAGACTGAATCCTTCAATAGCCTCAGCAGCAGAGTTCTATAACTAAGGTTCAAAAAAATATCAATGAAAAATCATTATAACATGTCAAATTGCTTACCCTTCTGGCCAGGGAATAAACATTCAGGATGAAGTGAGATTGTAGAAAATATGCTAGCATGAGGACAGGACCATGCACAAGGAGCGCATGGAACTGCCCAAGCTGACCCACGCCTCCCTTGAAAGGCCCCTGATTATCAACCCACTTTACACATTCAACTTCACCTTCCATGCTCCACACTGTGCACATTATGCAACTGGAGAGAGCCAAGCCCATCTCTTCTACTTTCACTCATATACCCATACCTTCACCTTTGCTGCCAACACCAGCCTACCTTTGTCCCTGACTAATGCTTGCTCCCCTCTTCTGGGACTAGTCAGATTCACCTATTCTTTAAGATCCAGGTAATGCCTCTACTTCCTTGACTCCTCCAAACATTCCTCTCCATGTCATCTGAACTCTTAGACTGAACCTACCATAAACCTAGGCATTGCAAAACCTAGCTTTTCACAGCCATACATCTTGTTTGTCCAATAGAGTCATAAATTCCAAAGGATCAAGTCTTAAACCTCTTAGTGCTTCTAAAAGTGGCTCTCAACCAGCATTCTGCAGACAAGTGGTATAGCAGAATAAGTGCCCCATCAAATTTTAATAATTTATAGAATTTATTATTGTCTAACTAATGATCCATACTTTTATAAGGATTTCTGACACTAAGTCACAGTATGGCCCATGATATAACTTACTACAAATAAGAGGAAGATTACATGTTAAGAGGAACATGTATAAACTTTACCTCAAAGGATATAAGTGAACAAGGTCAGGGCAGTAAACAGTTCTATTCAAATAATAACACACCAGAGAGCGAACAAGTAAATAGTGTAAGTAACCATAGACAGGTTTTCCAATTTTCTGAAACTTATTTTTCTTAAAAAAGGACATCCTGCCTTTAATCTTTTAATGTACTATCAAAAATTCTAACAGCATACAAAAGTATGTCTTTGACACAAAAAGAGAGAATTGTGGTCCTAGCATGATAGGTATTTTGATAGACATTGCTTAGAAACCACTAAGCAACAGTTCTGAATGGTATGCTTCTCCCTTTGGCAAGGCATGTGTCAAGGCCCTTCCTAAAAATGTATAACATACCACTTCTTTAAGAATTCAACCAAAGTCTCCAAATTCTGATGCTAGAGAGGGTCATGAAAGGAATCTGAGCAGATAAAGTATCTTTTTTTTTTTTTTTTTTTTTTGCCCCAGGTAAAGTACAGTAACATTATCACAGTAACATTATCACAGCAACCTCAAACTCCTGGGCTCAAGCAATCCTCCTGCCTCAGCTTTCTGAGTAGCTGGGACTACAGGCGCATGCCACTATGCCCAGCTACAGATAAAGTATCTTAATATGGTACCCACATCAGTGCTGTCCAAAGCAGCTTCAGAAGCACTGAACATAATCCTTGTCCTTTACATGCATGAGCTTAGGATTCTGAGTTTGCCATGTTCACATCGTTTTCCTCCTGCCATTGGTCATGTTCTGTATTTGCAGAGCACTTAACAGTATGTGTGTTCCAGAAGACATTAAGTGATATTAAGCAGGGAAAAAAAGAATTTTATGATCAAAACATTTTGGACAATGCTAGCTAAAACAAAATTAAACAGGTCCCTCTACCATAGAACTTCTAAGTGCCCTTAATTTACCAATGGACATTGCAATCCCCAAAAGAGGGGATGTGGTGCACTGCATTTCCCATACTCATCTGATTACATAATTAGTTTTTCAAGAATCCCACAATACCACTTTCAGAAAGGCTGATCTAGCACTTTCCAAAAATAAACAACATCAAGAAAGATTCCACCATTTTTTTGTGAATAGGACTTCCTCTAAGTGAGTCATGAATTAGGCACCAGCAGACAAAGAGGTGAACTTTGTTTTCATACCTTTAAAATGATTTTTCCCTGGACTCCCCAACTGAAATGTGAGAAATAATTACACTGCTATGCTTCCTAGGGTTGTTTTTTATTGTTTTTAATCTTGAAACTGTGTTCCATATTAATCACCAAAACCAGTTCTCAACCCAAGTGGCCAGACTTCAAAATCCCTGGTGCCCTCCCAGCCTGGATGAAGGGATGGAGAGAATATGAACCAGACATCACCCAGAAAGTTTTTACATCTCCAGTTTCTAGGCCAGTATGATAAAGTCAAACTGTATCCAAGGTAAGGGACGAGTGAGAAGTTCTCCTTTAGCAACTCACTTTTGAAGGGAGTCCTCTCTTAAGCACACACACCACCCATATCTGAATCTTGATTCACCCTTTCAATATGGACTTTCTGAAGGAAAATTCAAAGAAACATGGGAGGTCAAAGCAGGAACTACAGGGAAGAAAGAAAAAGAAATACTCAATGACTATTTCCCTTTCTCTAAAGAGAAGGAACTCATTACACAGTTAGTGAGCAGGGGAAATATCATTCCTTTCAGTGAAACAGCTTTCCAGGAAAAGCATCTCAACATATTTACTATAAAACAATTTAATTTCCCTGTCCCATCACCTACCACCCCATCCTCATCCCTCCCAAAAAAAACCCCACAGATTATGGATTTCCTCTCATTCTTGGCAGAGTTACCAGAAGAAATATAATACCCCCTTTGGACTGCTCCCAACAGCTGCTAGAACAAGAGGGGGGAGCAGGGGGTATCCCTACAAAGCTGCCTCTAAAAATGACCATTCCCCCTTCCAAGCCAGTAAGCATAATACTTTTCTCTACTTTCTTAAAGCAAAGGGAGACCACAAAGACAAGTCCCCTAGTCCAAAATACTTGCCTGCAGCCCATCTGTTCCCCTCAATTTGACTCTAAGCTGAAGCTCTGTACACTCTAGTTCTTCCCTAACACATAATGCTTAAAACAACCCTCCACTGCTTCACAGGACTAGTATTTCTTATTTGTTTGTTCATTTAATCCACCAGTCTCCAAGTTAGGCCTCTTATCAAACTCCTATTCAATGTTATTTCCTGTCTCTTCCCACCTGTCCCAATACCACATACCTCATACACACATAAATCCCCTTCCAGATCAAGATACCTGAAAAACAAAAATCTAGGAACAAATTCAACAATGGCTACCTTGTACCCCAGCCCTTTATCCCTTGCCCAATATCATCATTCTCTAAATGCTCTTCAATTCTGTCCAGAAAAGCCCCAATGCCAGGCAACAAAGAGTCATCCAGTTAGACTTTGGTCTCTCAGCTGAGACCACCAACAAAGAAGTTCACGAATGTCAACGAGGGACAAAGGCAACATCTCTCTTTGCTAAGGAGAAACTGGACAGAACCTCCAGCATCATTCCCCAAAGGTGACAGCCGGGGTTGAATGAAGACCGTGAAAACTGTACAAGAGCTAGGAGAGAAAATATAATGTAAGGAATGATTTGGAATCAGGGGCAGGGAAGGCGGAGGAATGAACTGGCTGACCCCAAATGTCTTTTCCATCTCTAACTCCTATGATTCTTTGACCTCCAATTTTGTGCTGTGGACCAGGAATGGAAAGTCAACAGACATGGTGATGTTTTGAAAGAGGATGGCAGTCTGCTCTTGTCATTTAGTGGCCTTCACATGTATTTTTTAAGGTGTCTCCAAGCCCTGTCTTCATTTCACAGTTGTCACCTTTCTCAGCAATTTGAGCTGATGTCAAATACCAAAAAAAGAAGGAGAAGAAGAAAGAATGTGTTGGCAATTAATTGTGGGCTAAAGAGGGGCAGGCAAGGGGCCCATTGGGTGGCCCAGACTTCCAGGGAGGGCAATGTGAACAGGTTGGATAAAATGAAGAACTGACTCATAGTTGAGACAAGGCAGCCAAACCTCTAACAAGAGGTAAATGAGACTTTCTCCAGATAGTCTTATAGTCAGATATAGCTCAAGTAGTAATGATTTAGGATTCATAAACAGATTCTTAATTAGCACAATCATCTTGTTTCTTTTGATTACAATTGGAGTTCTACCTGAATCCATTCAAATCTGAGCAAAACTGCTGAATAGAAAGGATATTCAAGAGTAAACCAAACCTTTGGATTCTCAGCCTCATCTGATGGTTGACACACCTGGCCTAAGCTTAGCAAAAATCAGTTTCTATAAATCAAGGGAGGAAGAGGGCACACCAATTTTCAATGAAAATTCAAACCAGATTTTCTCCCCCTTTTTTCAAACATTTGATCTCATCTTAATTCTCAAAATTTACTGAAGCCTGGCTTCAAGAAGAATCTACCTGAATTTCTCCCTGTTTTATGGTTGTGGGTCAGTACCAGAAACTAATCCAATGTGAAAGTCAACCCAAAACTAAGGTTGTCACACAAAGGTAATTTTTTTCTTTGTTAAACACTCAAATATAATTGTTTTTAAAAATCTGTATGTTTTCTCAGTGACCTTACTGTCAGCTGGATTTTAGCAGCTTAAGCCCAATCTTTATCCATGGTCAAGGTTCTAGACACAAATAATTGAAAAAATATATATTATTGAAATATTTTCAGAGATCTCATTCCAGTATGAATTCATACTACAGACTGCTCATCTGCGGATCATGAAAACTTTGGGTTTCTCCATGTTTCTGCCTTGATGGCTAGAAAATTCATCCCCTACTATTCAAGTTTTACAAGACTGCAAAGGATATAAGCAGCTTCTATAATTCTCATGGTCTTAGAAGAGAATGAATGCCTCTTACATTCTTCCAGTTTGCATTTGGAGGTAGTGACTGTGCTAGACCATTTCCTGCTTCCACAAGTGTGTTGTTTTATTTATTATGAGCCTGTAAACTAAATTATACTTTTATTAACTCACAAAAACCATTAAAAATAAGGCCTTCCCAAAACAGCTAAAGACATTAAATACATCCATCTATAAAACTTTTTAAGGAACTGGAAAATAAGTAAGTGACTCTCCTCCCTAAGTAAGGCAGAAAGGTAAAGGAGAAAGCCTAAGCTGCTTGGAGTTGCTGTCTTCTGAAAATCATTTTAGGCCTTAAATGTAAGCAGTCCACAATGCCTTCTCCATTCAAAGTTAGGAAAGGAAACTTTATGCTTTCTGGGCCAAAAAAAAAAATGCTCTTAAGCGCAATCATTTTAAAACAAACAAACACACTCTGCTTATCTGTGTCTATCTCACTACTCTGGACGTTAATCATCACTGAAATAGATACCCTAGTCCCCCAGCCTCAAAGAGCTCCAAGGCTACAGGACCCGCCAGAGGAATGAATGTACATGCCAGGGCAAACACCTCAGGAGTCTCACGCCCTAAACACCTATTGTTAATTCTAGGCAAATCTATCACAGGCATATATTCAAGAGAGCACCCAGGTACTACTCAAAGGATATTTAAAATAAAATTCCTGTTTGAAAATATGTAGCATTTAATTTGGGAGGAAGGAGAGCAAGTAAGCTTTAACATAAGACTGGCAAAATTTTTTTTTTAAAAATAGGTTTACATGCAGAGGTACTTTTTTCTTTCCATTCCTTGCTCTTAATTTTCAGTACCAGAATTTGCAGACAGAACCTCTGTTCCTCCCTCATCATACTGTCTTCTTGCATGAAGCTTACATTATAAACTGACAGCTGAATTTCACTGTTTTGTTCTTGTAAACTGAACTAGGCTAGTTTTCCTCCCTACTCTTTAGGGAAAATTTAAAAGATTGACATATGAAACATTTCCTTGACTTTTATTGTTATAATCAAGATATTACCATTCCATCAGGCTTCATAAAACCTTCAAACAAAACTTATTTTAAATCAGATGACTGACTCAAACTGTTAATATTTTTGTGTTCCCTTTAAAAAAAACTGCTCAGGATACCTACTAGTGTTCACTGTTTGGGAAAGAGGCCTAAAGGGAAGCAAATTATTTGTTTGTGGTTTTAAAGTGGCCAAAATGCCTTCAAGCACAAGTATAAGACCATTAGCAAATCACAAGGAACCAAAGCAGTTCATCTTACTCAACAAAGCTATGATCAGTTAGGTACAGGCAAACTGAAGGGGCTTGCCCTAGGCCGGAAGGTCAGTAAACCTTAACAGTTTGTGTTTCTGAGAAGAGGCTCTTCAGCAGGGAGAGCGGGCCCTAAGCCCACAGGTTCTGCTGTCATGTTTCCAAAAACATTCAGGACAGGTGAGAGAAACTAAGAGGAGAGGGGGAGAGGGAGAGAGGTTTTTTCTCCCCCCTCTGTCTTTAGGCAGCACCTCTGAGTCAAGCCATCCTCACTTTTTTTTTTTGGTATATACAGACTGGCTAGAGAAGCCACACAATTAAAAAGTTCCATTTTACGATTTATTGAGTGGTTATCATGTGCTGAACAATGTGCTAGCTAGCACTCTACATTTGAGCCTCATTTTACTAGGCAATGTTATTCCCATTCTTTATAGATAATAAAACTCAGGGCCAGTGAGGTTATGTGGCTTCTGATAAAATCAAGTTTTGTGTAGTCCTTAAAACAACTGACCCTGCTTATCCAGTCTGCAGTTAATTAACCCAAACGAAGAACAATAACCCTGCTACCCTCCAAGCAGCCATACTCTTGCTGTACTTTGGGCCCAGGCTCCCTGATGCCTTAACAGGACTGGGGTGCATGACTTCTCCCTCCAGGGATGACAACCACCTCTCTTAGTGGTTTATTAAGTCTCTGCAGCTGTCCAGAAACAGACCACACTGGTAAAAAACACTCTCTCCACCTGCTGTAACACCCATAACTTCTCTTCTCAACCCAGAAAACCTGAGCAGTGATCCTGCTCTTTATCAAGTGCTACGGTAAAACAACTTCCCTAGAAGGCAGGAGACACTTCACCCAGACACACCCAGACACAGGCGAGAAATCAAAACACACGTGTCTAATAAATAATAAAGTCATAATTTCATTTGGCAGTCTCAAAGCATTTTACACTACAAACTCATTTCATTTTGTTGTTGTTACTGCTACATAACTCATTCCCACTAGCTCTCTTTTAGAGCATTTAAAAAGGAAACAAGAAACATCAATTCTTTCATTCATTCATTCAATCTCTATGGGAAGAAAAAGAAGCCAAACTTTGCCTTGGCTGGCTTGGATTCCAGTCATTTTAGCCAATTTCTCTTACAGGTCAACAGGTAATATTCTTTGAAAGATTATTCTTGTAAGAAAGAAAAAAAATACTATTTTTGCAGGTGACAAGACCGTAAGCCCAAAGTCCCAAGGAATCATTATCATCAACAAAATCATACTAGAATTAATAAAGAGTTAAGCAAAATGATCAAGTTCAAAATTTACAAAAGATTATAGCAATCATATACACCAGTAATACCCAGCCAGCAAACATACTGAGAGATGGCACTTGCAATAAAAATGAAATGCTTAACATAGCTAGAAATACCTAGGAGTAAGTGCAACAACAGATATGTGAGAACTTTATAATGAAAACCAAAAAAGTCCTCGAAGAGGCACAGAATGTTTTTTGGTGGGGAGCTGAGAAATGTAGACATGATACACACACATAAATCCAATAGGGTTAATCTTACCCTGAGAGAAACTAGACTCTATCCAAAAGCAACAATATTTAAAATAGTATGGAAATGGAGAAATATATCAATAGAACAAAATGGAGAGTTCAAATATAGATCTAATATATGTATATGTATATATGCAAACTTAATATATGGCAAAGTAAGCTTCCCAAAACAAGGGGAAAGAAGAATTATTTAACAAAGTTGTAGTGATAACTAGGTAGCAGTTGAGGGGGAAAAATGATAAGTTGAATTCACCTCTTGCACCAAAACAAAAGTGATATTGATTAAAGTGTTAACTATTAAAAAACCAAATTATAAGAAAACAAGTGGGAAACAGAAGGGATTTATCAGGTCTGTGGAAGAATTACAAATTTCTCAGCACTGGGGGAAAAAAAATCACAAAATATTGGCAGATTCTAATAGATTAAAGTATAAAACTTCTATAGGATAAAAACAGTAAAGCAAAAAGAACTAAGAAAAATGTCATTAAAGATGACAAACTAAGGTCTAACATCTATGACCCACATGATTCCAAATTTATAAGAAAAACATCAATACCCTGATAACAGATGGGCAAAGAGTAGGAACAGACAATTTCACAGGTGAAACAAACACATGGGAAAATATTTATCATGGCCCATGGTAAAAAAAAAAGATGCAAAATAACACAACTTTGAAGTATCATTATATGCCCACTAAACAAATACTTTTTTAATTCTCACATAAAATTTGTTCAATCATCCTTTGCTGGTGCCACTATTACTTGGTAAAACACCTTTGCAAACCATAACCATTGATCCAGTAGTCATTTTGGGATTTTATCCTAAAGAACTAATTCAAGAAATATGTACAGTATGGTATGTGACTTATATCTCAATAAAGCTCTTACCCAAAAATGCATTAAATTATTCATATAATTGTTATCTATAATAGCAAAAAGCTGAACATAACATGAAAGTTTAATATTAGAGGGTTGTTTTTAATCACATTATGGTACAGCCCACAAATATTTATTGTGCATCTATTCTGTTAAGATCAGTAGGACAGCAACTATGAAGGGGGAAAAATGTGCACCTGAAAGTTTTTAAAAATGAAAATAGTCGTCTAGGCGTGTATTATGGCTTTTTGTTTCAAAAAACTTTAATGTTGTTACACTGTATTAGAACTATCTTTAAAAAACAATTGGGTGGAGTGGGGTGCAATCTGCAAGCTTTTACTCCCCCAGTTCCATACATTTTTTCCCCCTATTCAACAACTTAAGTGGTTCAGGAAAGATTTTCATTCACAGGTCTCAAACCCTACCCAAAACAGGCCAGATTGCAATACCATGCCTTGTACACAGCCTTGACCTAATCCAGCCTCCTGCCTCAAGCAGGCACCGTTTTTGTATCGTTCTGCCTATATAGAGTGATAAACTATATCTGACACTGGTACTAAGGGCCTTCATTTAGGGTCTGAGCCCTTTTCTCCACATTCGATTTTATCTGAGCCCTGAAACTTGACAACCTTTAGAAGAGGATGGGGAGGATACATGTCCACAAAAACATTCTGAGAGAACACTTAGCGGACCTGGGTCCTACACCTGGACTGGAGGAGTCGTCCAAAGCATGAAGGAACCACAGACAGCCTGGCTCCTCAGCGCGGCTAAGGAACGGGCACTCAAACGTCTGCAAAGACACAATTAAAAGCTGAAGGGAGTGCTTAAGATGGCTAATTGTGAGGAGCCGCCCACGGGGGAGGGTGCTGACTGAGGGATGCTCTTAGAAGGCTTCCTTAGATGGAGGCCTTGGAGAGCAGAGGCAATGGGATCCCGAAGGTGCTCGGGAAGCGCTCTCGGCGGAGGCCAGGTGTAGGCCTCGGAATTAGTAGTGCGACACGACCCCGGGCCGACCAGGCCGCGGCGCCCCGCCCTTTCCCAGGACGCAGGCCGGCCCGAGGCGGGGATCGGGCGGGCAAGCGGGCGCTTACAGGTCGGTGCCGAGCCGCGTGAAGCCGGAGTTGAGCGAGGCCCGGGCTATCCGGCGCCAGAGCAGGTCGCAGCTGGTGAAGCGCCGCAGCCAGCGGCACACCTGGGCCAGGCGGCCAAGGGCCCGCATGTCCAGGTAGGAGCAGATGAGCAGCAGCAGCTCCTCCGGCAGGCGCCAGAGCGCAGGCCCAGCGGCCGGGCGAGCGGCCGGCTCCCGAGCCGCGGACTCCTCCTCAGCCGCCGCCGCCGCCATGGCCGCCCCTGTCCCCGCGATGCCGCCCCGAGCCTGACTCCCTCGTCCCTGTGATCTCCCGGGCCTAGCGTCTTCCCGCCGCCCAGTCCTAACCCTCCATCCCTCCTTCTTCCCATCATCTCTTTCTTGTGCCTCTTTCCCGCCCCCTGCACTCCCCTCATCTCCCTTTACGACGCCTGTCGCCCCTTCCTCCACGCTTCCGCCCTCTCCTTCCTTCCCCGGCCCTGTCTTCGCTCGTGCCTCAGCCCCCTGCCCCGCTGCCTCTTTCGCCTTCTGCGGCCCCGGCTTCCCTTCCGCCCCGCTTCCTCTTCCGCTTTGCCCTGCGCCGGCTTTTCCCTTCCCTTTCCCCTTCCTTCGCTTCCCCCTCGCGACCCTCACTTCCTGCAGTTTCCTTGTCTCCCCGCCCTCGCCCTCGCCCTCGCCGGGCCCGCCGTTCCCGGGGGTCCCTGAGCGGCCCTGACTGCCCATAAGTGGCCGCGGGGCCGGCCCGACGCGGGGCCGGGGCCGGGGCCGAGCCCGAGCCACCGCCGCCGCCGCCCCGGGAGGAGGCGACACCATGCCGGACCGGGTCACATGGGGCGGCACGGGCCGAGCCATGGGCCCGCCCCTCACACCTGCGGCCTTGGAGCCACCTAGGGGTGCGGGCCGGGGCCCAGGCGCTGACACCACCCTTCTATCCCCGGGATCGCTTAGTGGAAGCATACGAATTAATTCTTCAATCGTGTTGTGTGGCTGGCTAAAGGGCCCCGCCTAAGGCCACAAGGGGACCCTTTGCCTTCTGAAGGGTCTCCTTGGAGCCCCTGCCCTCAAGAAGCGCCTAGTAGTTGGGCGGTCTTCCCACTCTCAGAGCATTCTCTTTCTATTCCTCTTCCTCACGTGATGCCTCTTTTCCACGGGCCACATACCAGAGCCCCTCAAACCAGCCCTAGAAGTTGACAGTTTCTGTAGGCCTGGTTCTCACACGGTGGGAACCATGGTCCTGGCAGTGAGCTTGTATTTAGACATATTTGGGGAGGTTGCTGTCTTCTAGATCCCGAGTCCATAACTCCCAAAACAGTCATGTATCAGGAAATGGTAAAGCTAGTACTTATTATTAGTCACTACCCAAGTGCAAGTTGATTCTTCAAGGTCACCCAGGATTCTTTCCCTATACTACCACCCATTCAATTCACATGGCAGCAGTCTGAAAGGAGAGCTGCTGTAGTGTAGACCTGTGCTGTCCAACAGGGTCCCCCTAATCACATGTGGCTGTTGAGCATTTGAAATGTGGCTAGTCCAAATTGATGTATGTATGCTATTAGTGAGAAATATCAGATTTTGAAGATTTATACAAGAATGCAAAATACATCGTTAATAATTTTATATTGAGTGTATGTTGAAGTGATAATATTTTGAATATATTGTATTGGGCTTAATACTATATATTTTAATGTAACTACTAGAAAATTTTAAATTATACATGTGACTTGCATTTGTGGTTCATATTATTATCTTTTTTTAGACAGTACTGGGCTAGGCAGTAAGATTTGGAGGAGGGGAAGAAGATGCCTATCCCTGTCTGCTTATCCTGTACCCCAAATCCAGATAGGAAGTAATTGGGGGTTTCCATTTATATTTATCTACATCTTAATACCCATTTTCAGGGAGCAGGAATGAATAAGAAATCAACTCTGAAAATTATTCAACACCTAGCATAGCCAAGGAGAGATCTAGGGAAGCAATGACATTGTATTGTGGTGCTGCAGAAGCATCATGTAACAAGGTCAGAGCGGAATCTGGCTTTGCCCTAGAATTACTTTTTGATCTTAGAAAAACAGCAACAAAAACCCCACCTATCTTGGCCTTTTAGTGTTCTCAGTCTGTAGCAGAGATAATGCCTCCGCCTTACTTTTGAGGGATAAATGAGATGATCCCTGTAAAATGCTTTGAACTCCTCTAAGAAAATTCTCAGTAATAGTTACAGGTCAAATCCTGTTACAAAAAAATATACCCCCCCCCAAAAAAAATGCAACAAAGGCTTTGTGTAGAAAACAATTTCCAAACTCCAGGTAGTGGTTTATTAAAAGCAATATTTGATACAGTACAACCAAAGAATTTAGATCATTTTTTTAGAGATCATTAACAAGAAATTTACTTATTCACAGATATCATACTGTTAGGATACTATTGACATAGGAATACTACAAATTGAGGTGATGTCATCATCAATATTTATTAATCTTGCTACATTTCTATACTGGGAGCCACTCTGGGAGTAAGACAGAGATGAATATAGTGGGAATATGTTTTCTGTATTTTGTGTTCAGATTTGTGTTAGACATGTTTGTGGTATCTTAACTGTTTGACTTTTTTTTTTAACCCATTACACATAGTAAAACTGAGTTCATCTACATTGTACCTAGTTTTTAGTAGAGGACTTAAAGGCACAAAAAAATTATTTAATTAACCCAACATAAATCAAGTCAATTAAAATCCACAATCACAAAAGTACAATTCACCCTAGACCCCCCATGTTGCCTTCACTGGTGAAGAAATTAAACCATTATTTAAAAACATCAAATCACCTTTCACACCCAAACTAGAGATCAGTTGAACTTCTTAGGCTAGAATTCATGGTGTAATGATTTCCAAAAAAGCCCAAGTACTTGCTGTGCAGGAAGAAAAGCAAAGCCAAAATGGAAAATTGTCATATATTCTGATATTTGGTGGTGATATGTATTCTTAAATTCCCAGGCACTTGGAAAAAAACCAAAACTACAGCTTAGCCTCAGCTCAGAGAAGCAGCTAGAAGATTTCATCAACCCTCCCTTCCTCTGGCCTCCAACAACAATAACAAAAATCCAGTTTGGAACTACATCACAAAATTCACTTTTAAAATTCTTTTTTGGGACAGAGTGTTAAAAAAAATCAACTATGGTTGAAAATATGAGTTTGTAATGAAGGTAAATGCACATCTGGAAAACCTGAATAGCATTTTACTGTCAAAGAAAATAAATATATTAATTGTGAGAAAAGAGGAAGGTACAAGGAGTATAGTGGATTTCAGAACATCTTTAAGTAAAAGTCATCAACTTGAAGTTTATATCCAAGAATCATAAAATAATGTTGGGGGCCAGGTGCTGTGGCTCACGCCCATAATCCTAACAATCTGGGAGGCTGAGGTGGGAGGATTGTTTGAGGGCAGAAGTTCAAGACCAGCCTGAGCAAGAGCCAGATCCCATCTCTACAAAAAATAGAAAAAAATTAGCTGGGCATAATGGTGTGCACCTGTAGTTATAGCTACTTGGGAGGCTGAGGCAGGAGAATCACTTGAGCCTACGAATTGGAGGTTGCAGTGAGCTGTGATGATGCCACTGCACTCTAGCCAGAATGACAGCGAGACTCTGTCTCAAAAAATAAAAAGTTGGAGATGAAATCTACCTTTGTTTTTATAAAGGTTTCTATTTTAAAAATTTAATTTGCAGATTAATAACTAAACTGAAACATTAGACTGCTTTTAGAACATTAAAAACATGAAATTCATAATATTCAAAACTTAAGACTCAGTATGAATTTCATACTGGGTGTTTAGAAACACTAATATTAATTTGCTTTTTTTTATTATTTAGACAGAGTCTCACTTCTGTTGCCCGGGCTAGAGTTAATTTGCTTTTAAAGAGAGTTTTTAAAGTACAGATATAAAGTTATATTAGTGTGTCCATGTAAGTGACATGCATAATGGTGATTGTTGCTGTTATAAGTAGTATAAAATATATATTTAGGATTGTAAAAGGCTAGAATTTTGTGTTCTGGCCATCCTTATAAACATCAGTGACAGAATCTCAGACAGGAAACTATTCCCACATCCAGTACAATAGTGCCCATATGCCCATTGGTTAAGCCCCAAGCCCCCTTAGGAGTAGGTAGATGATTTAACAAGGAAATTATTCTGAGATGAATGAGAAAGATTATTTTATGAATGACAGATTTCAATGTCATACATTGTCTCAGATGCTCACCATTATTCCTCTATAATAATAATAGCTTACATTTATTGAGCACTTAATGTGTGTCAGCCACTATCATAAGAGCTTTCTATGTGTTGTCTTATTCATTCCTCTCAACAATCAGATTAGGAAGACACAGTTGACCTGCATTTTGCAAATAAAACTGAGACCTAGGGGTCATATTGTTACTAAGTGGCAGAGCAGTTTTCAAATCTAGACAGTGTGATCCCAAAGCTTATAGTATACTAAAACCATGCCTTTGCCATATAAAGCAAAAGATGGAATAAAGCATTGAATTCAAAGTCCTTTAAGATCTCTTAAAACTAATAAAGACATGCCTAATATTACACCTTACCTCTGACCATCAGATAGTACTGGTATCTAAATAAAACTGCTTCTAAGTGACTAAAGTAGCTCTTGTTCTTGTCTCAGTTACTTTTTAAGAGTTAATCATGGCCAGGCACAGTGGCTCACACCTATAATCCTAGCTCTTTGGGAGGCCGAGGCAGGCAGATCCTCTCTTGGTCAGGAGTTCAAAACCAGCCTGAGCAAGACCGAGACCCCGTCTCTACTAAAAATAGAAAGAAATTAATTGGCCAACTAAAAATATATAGAAAAAATTAGCCAGGCATGGTGGTGCGTGCCTGTAGTCTCAGCTACTCAGGAGGCTGAGGCAGAAGGATTGCTTGAGCCCAGGAGTTTGAGGTTGCTGTGAGCTAGGCTGATGCCACGGCACTCCAGCCAGGGCAACAGAGTAGGACTCTGTCTCGAAAAAAAAAAAAAAAAAAAAAAGAGTTAATCATGTAGACCCTCGGCCTCTTACTGCTTTTCATAATCTTTTCACAAAACTTTAAAGGGACTCATAGGAACTAATGTATTGTGCAAAAGAACATTTAAAGTTTGGTTATTCCTTCATTTTGCTTCAGCTTCATTTTCTTTTCTTAAATTTGGTAACTATGTATGGTATATATTATATAAGATTTTTGTAAATTCATCTCTGTGCATATGTGCAAAGGAAGATTTTGTGGAATTATTTCTAGGTGATAAGAATTTTTGAATTTTACTTTGTACTTTTCTGTATTGCCTTTTTTTCATAAGAAGCATGTATCACCTTTACAAAATTAATAAAGTCTTTCAAGAAGAAAAATAAAGTTGTCATGAGTCCAAACACACCATATGACAAGGAAATTGGAGATTTGAAGCCTAAATCATTGCTGAAGTTTCTAAGTAGCCTCTCAAGTTTGTTCAAACCTTATTTATTCCATTTAAAATGTGTTATTACACCGGGCACAGTGGCTCATGGCTGTAAGCCTAGCACTCTGGGAGGCCGAGGCAGGCGGATCCCTTGAGCTCAGGAGTTCGAGACCAGCCTGAGCAAGAGTGAGACCCCAACTCTACCAAAAATGGAAAAAATTAGCCGGGCATGGTGGCACATGCCTGTGGTCTCAGCTACTTGGGAGCCTAAGGCAGAAGGAGTTTGAGGTTGCTGTGAGCTAGGCTGATGCCACGGCACTCTAACCAGGACAACAGAGTAAGACTCTGTCTCAAAATAAAATAAAATGTGTTATCATGTAATGGAAAAATAAAGAACAAGTTACAATGAATATTATTATTGGAAAGAATAAATAAGAAGGTGTATTTATAAACATTCAAGTTTCTAATAAATAGTGAGATAGAATTTAAAATGTTGTTTTCAGAAATTATCAGATTGTCAGTTTATATTCTGAAATACCACCAAGATCTCTGTTTTTACATGAATCCATCATCTTTGCCACGTTCAAAGAAAAAGTATTTTTATTTCATATGAAACAATTTCAAGCAAGTACTATTTAAAAATAGTTACTTTATGCAGAATAGAAAAGTCTAGAAGCAAATACAACAAAATGCCAGAAATGGTTGCTTATGAGGGGTGGAATTGTGGCTAGTTCTATTTGCTGCTGCTTACACTTTTCTGCATTTTCTAAGTTTTTTGCAGTGAGCATGCATTAATATAGATAATATTTTCAGAAGAAAAAAACCTAAGAAATATTTACATCTAAGTGTAAGAAATAATTTAATTGAATTAGCTATTTCATTTTAATATTTTAAAAATTCATTTTGTAGATCCCCGATGCAGAAGAATTTTCATTTATGTAGACACTTCATCTTCAAGGAGGTGGTACATGACTCCCCACTCTTTAAGTGAGGGCTGCTCCTAGTGACTTCCTTTCAAAGAGTACACTATGGAAAAAGGGGATAGGGAGGGAAACTCCTCAGTGGAGAACCCAGAGCCAAGCACTACTTCAACTAGGTGATCAAGGTCAACACCAACAGTGATAAGTCGTGTTGATAGTTGGTATTCTTTGTATAATGTGATGAAAATGGCACTTTTTACCTCTGTAGTCATCCTCCTCAAAACCCATAATCCCAGTCTAATAATGAGAAAAACATCACATAAATCCCAATTCAAGGACATTCTACAAAATATCGGACCAGCACTCCTCAAAAATATCAAGATCATCAAAAACGAGGAAAGTCTGAGAAACTGACACAGCCAAGAGTAGCCAAAGGAGACATGATGACTAAAATGTAATATGGAATCCTGGATGGGACCCTGGAACTGAAAAGAAAAAGGACATTAGATAAAAACTAAGAAAATCGGATTGGTTCATTAATTGTAACATAATCACTATAATAATGTAAGATTTATTATATATAGTATATTAATAATATTGAGTATATATGAGAACTCTCTGTATACTATCTTCACTATTTTTCTGTAAATCTAAAACTGTTCGGTCAGAAGATCAGAAGACAGGAAAAATAATAATAATAATAATAATAATAATAAAACTGTTCTAAAACATAAGTTTTTAAAAGTTCATTTTAGCCTTTTGTGACTTTATAGAAAAATCTTTGCAAAAATTGACTGTAATGACCATGAAAACAGTGTGTCTCCTGAATTATACAGATTCATGGTATTATGAAATCCTATCTTGTCACCCCAGATTCAAAAGGAAAAAGTAAAAATAAGGTCCTGTAAGTCATCTGCAACAAAATGTGAACATCTACTTAAGATTTCTAGTCCTCTAAATTAACAGCTGTAAGATTCATTTTCCCAAGGGTCACTTAATATCATTCCAAGACACTGTCATAGCTTTACAGCTGTGAGAAAACAGACGTTTCCAATCACTAATTTTCATATAAATGACATATGTGTATGTATTTAAATATTATGTAAATACATGCATATGTATACAAAAGTTAAGGCCCATGTTTTTTCTATAATGAACAGAAGAGCAAGTAAGGAGGTAGTAGGCTGGAAGTAGAAAATGTAACTGGGGGGGGGATAAAAAACAAAACAGATTTCCAGATTTACCAATTAAGTAATGCTGTCATTAGTCTGTGATAGTCTTCTTCGTGGGATGACTATCACACAGGTGATAGGTGTGATAGGTGATAGGTGATGTTCCAAGAGATTCTGAACAAAATAAAGCGCACAACATAAGCATTAGGATCTAAGATAAATTCCTGTATTGCCACATGGCATCAGATTTTGTGATAGTTCTGATTTCTGCCAGTTAGAATCCTGAGTCATTTGACAACAGATGATGGAAGATATAAAACTGGAAAATGAAGGGAACCACAAAATCTTGTCAAATTTTCATGATCACAGGGGATTTCTTACCTTGCATTCATATTCTGGTTCTTTTTAAAAGGTAATAAATAGGCCGGGTGTGGTGGCTCACGCTTGTAATCCTAGCACTCTGGGAGGCCGAGGTGGGTGGATTGCTCAAGGTCAGGAGTTCAAAACTAGCCTGAGTGAGACTCCCCCCCCCCCCTCCGTCTCTACTAAAAATAGAAAGAAATTAATTGACCAACTAAAAATATATATACAAAAAATTAGCTGGGCGTGGTGGTGCATGCCTATAGTCCCAACTACTCGGGAGACTGAGGCAGTAGGATCGCTTGAGCCCAGGAGATTGAGGTTGCTGTGAGCTAGGCTGATGCCATGGCACTCACTCTAGCCTGGGCAACAAAGTGAGACTCTGTCTCAAAAAAATAAATAAAAGGTAATAAATAAATAAAGTCAGTCACACTAAGATAGAATATGTACAAATATGATCCTAGCAGTTCCTTTCCAAGAAAAAAATGAGAATTAAGTTACAGAAAAAATTTGCTCTTAAGCAATCTTTAATTCTTCTGGAAGAAAAGGCAGGTTAAATATAAAATTCTTATTTATGATTCTATTATTACTATAATTTAATGATGCCTAACTTTAAATTTTTTCATTTGAGACATTTATTACATTGAATGAAACCACAGGATATCATTTATTTATCTTGTCCTAGGTTTCAAGTCCTGTTAAAAATGTGAAAA
Source organism: Microcebus murinus (assembly GCF_040939455.1). NCBI lineage: Eukaryota > Metazoa > Chordata > Mammalia > Primates > Cheirogaleidae > Microcebus > Microcebus murinus. The sequence continues at coordinate 24,787,351 of NC_134117.1, read as the reverse complement.
AAACGTGAAAAACAACTTTTCTGGAGCACCATTCAATTACATTATCTTCAACAGATGGTGAAATGTGTTAAGTTGTTAAATATAAATGCAAGTTTGAATGTGAATGGAATAAGGATCAAAATATTTAACATTTTGTTTTTTACTTTAGTAAAAAATATATAGACACACACATGCACAAACACATACATATATAAATATATATACACTTATACATATTCTAAGAGCAATTATAGTCTTTGGACCAAAATTTAACTATTATTCCTTGAGAAACTATGTCACTGCTTCTAAAGAAAATTATATGTTCTATATAATGTGCCTTTCCTCCTTTCTTATAGCAGCTGTTTCAAATACAAATGGAGAAATGAATGAGAAAAATCCCCTATGTTTAAAATCCACCATGGAGAGAAAAGTAGGAAGAAGTCCAAGCTAGCCCCCAGGGATTCTCCCAGGTTCAGTAGATTGACCTGGAAACAAGGAGTACAGCTTGAGCTCTTCTTCCTTTAGCAGCAGAAGCGCTGGTCAGAGAAATTTCCAAACACATGGAGCTTAGCAAGACCACCTGCTCCTGACACATGACAATGGCCACTGGACCACCAACTCCGTTGCTTCAAGTCAACACCAGCACTCCTTCACAACAGGTGACAGGCTTTCTGCTAGAAGAGTTTCCCAGTAAAAGAGTAAGCAAAGAAATGCTAAACTTCATATCTGCAATAGAAGCTTATAAATTAAGCTTCTATTGCAGATATGTGAAATGGACACATTGAAAAGCTGAAACTGAAATCAGTCTGATAGTAGAATCCAACAATAATCACATAGCTGTCAGCTCTGGTGAGACAGAGTTAAGAGTTCAAATCATCACTTGGTAATAGTGTGTGGGCCTCCAAGTGCTGTGGAGCCACCAAGAAGTAGACAGGAAATTTTGCCCCGGTGCTTATGCATTCCTTACACATGATCCAGCTTGGTAGAGGTGCAGCACAACTCAGCAGATTCACTCTATATGCTGTGAAGATCTCCATCTTTAGGACCTTCAAAAATAGGGGAGAGACCATAGTGGTCAGGCTCCACAGCTTGCCTAACTCTTATAAAAGTTGAGGTCAACCAGCAGTTCCAATCTCCCTGATATGAGTCTTAGTCATAAATGAGATAGCATATTCAGTTGGAGTTTAATTAAAAGGATATAAAACAATAATATTTAATAGTTTGTAGAATTAAGAGAAGTAAAGTTAATATTAGCTATTAGAAGAAAATTCTCGAGCTCAGGAGTTTGAGACCAGCCTGAGTAAGAGTGAGACCCTGTCTCTCCAAAATATAGAAAAATTAGCTAGGCGTGGTGGCACATGCCTGTAGTCTTAGCTACTTGGAAGGCTGAGGCAGAAGGATCGCTTGAGCCCAGAAGTTTGAAGTTGCAGTGAGCTATGATGAGTCCATTGCTCTCTAGCCTGGGCAACAGAGTGAGATCCTGTCTGAAAAAAAAAAAAGAAGACGAAAATTCTCAATGCAGTGTCCTATGTTAGCCATGAGGCGACTGAAAGGAAGTAATTGAAAGTCTTGGCATCATACAACTTCCATAACGCTGATTTTTAAAAAAACTATAAACTCATATCGCTTTTGGTAAATTTTAATGTTTTAAAACACAAAAAATAAAATTAAAAAAATTTAAAGCCTTCTACGTTACATATAAAATCATTTATTCGACAGTATCCAAGACAGTCATAGTAGCAACCTGAGAAGAAACAAGCCACTGACAGAGAATAAGTGTTTGGAATAAACATCTCCCAACTGTTTAAGTCATGGAACATCCCTAGAATAGAATAATGAACAACTGTGAGGAAGATCCTATGTATCATTACAGAGGGATCTCTACTGTAACTTAAGTGGGAAAAAGTGAAAGGCAGAGAAGCCAGTTATAATATATGGCCATTTGTAAAGGGAAAAACGATATTTGTGTGCTTTGACTTGTATACACCAAATACCTCTAGAAAGATAAACAAAAACCTAGTACTTAAAAAAAACCTAGTACTTGGGTTTGCTTCTAAGGAGGGGAATTGAGTGGATGTGAGACAGTTTCTTTTCACTGCATATCATTTTATACCTTTTGAATTTTTAACTATTATTTCCATGTACTACCTATCAAAAATTAAATTTTATACCTAAGAGAGGGGACTCTCTAAAAAGTGAAAGGTCTGTCTCTAGTTTAGGACTGTTTAAAAAAAAAGTGAAAGGGCATTTTTTGAGCATGTTTTGAGTAAATGGAAGAGGCCATAATGAAAGAAATGCCATTATTTTCCAGTAGAGAATTACAGTGGAGAGGGGGAATAGGGATTTGCTAAGTGTTAACTGCAATGTTAGAAGGTAGATCAGAATTAATGCCCAGATTGTGAAAATATGGTAATTAATGACAGAAGGAAAGAGAATAAGGTTTATCCACTGCAGTTAAGTAAGCAATGATTTGTTAGGAAAAAGGACTAAATAGAGAGGAAATACTGGAACTCAACTAAAAATTATAAAAAGAGAAAGAAGAAAATCATTTGTTGAATAAAGCTTCAGAATGTTGTAATACCATAGCAAAATATATAAATAAATTTTCAAATGATCTCCACCATATTTAGAAATCAATAAAGCAATTTCAATTTCTTAAAACCCTGACACACACACACATACATAAAATATACCCACACACACATACAGACACACACTATAAGCAGCCTGTGAGACCATTAAGATAATTCTGTACTTTTATGGCTATTTCTTTTTTAGGAGTCATACTTTGCATTTTTACTACCCTAAATTTACCTCTTCAAGTCACAGAAATGCCAATTTGAGCTTTTTTTCTTTTTTAGTTTTGTTTCCAACCAAATCTTTTGTACATTTCTGGAATTTAAGCCACCTCAGTTACCGCTACTTATCTATAACACCATTGCTTTGAGGGATTAAAGCAGGTTTTTTGTAATACACTTAGATCGAGTTATCTGAGTTAAGAAGAATATCCTGTTTGAGTTGGGGAATCTTTTTTTTTATTTTTTATTTTTTATTTATTTTTTTTGATCTTGAGTTGTTTTGATTTCCCCTGAGAGCAGTAATCTCCAGCAAGTGATATTTTTTAAAAGCCCCAAACACACCACAAAACATTCCAAGTGATTTTAACTCCTGAATGAGGTTGGGCTACCTGAGTGATTCTCTCTCTTCTCTTCTTTGGCAGAAAGGATTAGAAACCTCCACAGAACTTGCCCTCTATTAAAGTGGAGTGCTGTGCATTCATTGGCAAGAGGTGAATTGTTTTCAGATTACATGCGAAAGAGTGTGTGTGTGTTTCTTTCCCACATCAAAGACTTGGATGGAAGCAGTTCTGAGTATTGCCAGGGATGCAAGAATTGGTGCTAAAGTGATTAACAAAATTGCTTTTCTGCAAAAGAAGCACAAAACATTACCTAGGGATTAGAGGAGGAGAGGGCAAGATTAAAGGTGATGTTGAATTTTGGGTAGAATATCTTATCCATCTTTTTCAAATCATGCTTCAAGGATTCTGTGGCCCCTCCTTAAGGAAACCTGAACAAATCAAAATCTTGCTTTCTTAAGTTTTGTACATAGGGGTGCTGACAAGGTAAAACTAAAACTATAATACTAACATAAGCAGCACTTACTAAGTGACCTTCATATCTTTATCTCACACTCCAAACACATTTTGTATGTATTTTATTCAGCACACACCAACAAGTTCGTTGATCAAAGCCTCTTTCCTTTATAATTGGTTTGTGTTTCCACCTATTGGGTTTTTAAATGATAGCGTTTTACATAATTTCTGGGGTTGTCGGTCTATTTTAGTAAATCTTGACTTGATTAGCCTAGTGTTCCTTTTTAAATGTATCTTTCACAGTCAAAAGCTTTATCCAGCCTAAATGTAAAAAAAAAAAAAGCCACAGAACCTATATTCTAAATAGTAAAGGAAAGATCATACAGCAAATCTCACAATTCCTAGTTTAAGGGATTATTTTAAGGGGTATCTCTGAAACGCCCCATGACATGCTCTATTACTCAGCAGTTTTAACAATCTTTTTCAAAAACCAAATTCAGTTCCTTGCTTCTTCCAAGAAGTCCTCCTGACTTTAATCATTCTAAAAGAGACAGGCAAAAACAATATAGGTACATATAACCATTCTTTTGTAAATAAACTTCCTCTTTTAAAATGTTAAGTCCAATCAGCAGATACTTTGTGGCCAAAAAAAGTAGAAAAAGAAAAAAAAAATGTTAAGTCCAAGTAGGTGGCAAAAACATAAAGTTGAGTGAAACAAGCAAAATATCTTCAGAGCAATATATCCAGTATGATATACCGTTTATTAAAAAAACACAAAACAATGTCATTATCTAAGGACCATAAATATGTGCATAAAAGTAAAAAAATACGACAGAATTATACACCTCAAACTCATGATAGTGGCTGTCTCAGGGATGGAGGGTGAAAAATGAGATTTAGGGTAATGTTAAAAGGGAATTTTAGCTACATCTATAATGTGCACTCCTGTTAAAAGGGAATTTTAGCTACATCTATAATGTGCACTCCTTTTAAAAGGAAAAAAGGCCATTAAACTAAGACAATTCACTTAGGCATAGTTAGGAAATGTGAAGTGTCAATGAAATTCTTGTCTAAAAATCACAACAAAAGTTTGAGATCTCATCTCTGTCCTCATAAATTGTTCTTTCACATAATGTATACATTTTTGTGTGTGTCAGACGATAGTTATATCTCACTTTCTCTAAACAACAGTAAAACCTTCAAATCAATTAAATAATTCAGAATAGTCGTTATCTCTTTTCCCACAATAACCCTATCCTTATAAATTAATGTCCTTGGTGATGGGACTTTATCTTCGTGTGTGTTCTGTAAAAAATAAGACACACCGTGAGTCCTCAGTAAAAAGAATAAATAGATGAATAAATAAATAAGCACAGTTTGCTGGCTGCCCTGCACACAACAGTTCCTGGGCGTTTTCATTTTGAAACGTGTTTCTTGAGGTTGCCTATTTGACTTCTTCGCTTTCAGGAACTTGTCGAGAACAATCATTTTTTATCTGTCTTTCCCTTGGGGTCCCGTAAGGTCACTAGACATAAGATAGCTGTGAAATTTGACATTGTTCCAATTTAAATGCTTTACTCCAGCAAGTGCAAGACTGTGGACGCTTCAGTGTGGGGCTTGCCACTGCCAGGCCGTTCTGAGACTCGCCAGCCCTCCAGGCTTCAAAGCCTGCCATCCTTGATCTCACTAAAGAATGTTTTTGAATTCTATGTCCATCTAGTGGTTGCTTGCAAAGATCTACTTGGCTTTTTCTTTCTTCCTTTTCTTTCACACTTGATCAGTGAGATTCTGTTTGTGATGGGGGTTTGCCCCCCTCGGTCTTTAATTCTTTCACAGGTGGTTTCAAAGTGTCTATCCTCAGTCACTGCTTTCTATAAACAAGCAGGAATTCGGGAACTGCAGTTACTGATGGCTTTCCTCACAGGACCATTCTCTTCTCACTTTGAAAATAGACTGTTTTGTGGACAGTAAAGTACAGTTCTTTTTCACAGATGAGATTAGAGGCTTGAGGGGAGGCTGAAGGGAGGGGAGTGTTTTCTTTCTCTTTTTTCTTTTTCTTTTCTTTTTTTTGTAGCTGGAGAGCCTTTGTGTTGTAACTCATTTTAGCAAATGCAAGAACTTTACTTATTTTACACTCAGTTGCACCTTTGGTTAAAGATGACATGGCACCAAGTAGAAAGGTGCTGGGAATTTGCTATTTCCTCATTAATTTTGTCTCCAGCATCCCAAGTGTAAGGGTTAGAGATGAAGATCAGGTGGTGACAGGAGCTAATGTGGTTGCATATGTGAGGAATCAAATGATATATAAATTCTAGCTAAGAATTCTGATTTTCCATTAGGGTTGAGCTACCTATCTCATCACCTCCTCCCCCTCTATGGGCTGAAAAAAATCTCTCTCTAGGTCTCAGTTCCTACGATTTGAAGTTTTAGGAGGGGGATTCAGTCCCTTATCTGTAGCAGTTGTTGTTCTTTTCAGTTCTCAGGTGGATCCTGAAAGTTGGGGAGTTGATGGATTTATACTGCTCTGACTGAATTCTGTGAGAAAAAAATAATAGATGGAGGGCAAGTGTTAGCACTTAGTTCCCAATGTGTCAACAGTGTTAAGGTACTACGTGTGCCTTGGACACCTGGGCCACTAGGAAAAGGGAGGCACACACTAAATTATAATAATACTTAAAAGTATTATTGAGCTGCCTTTGTTCCAGCTCAAATTAAAACAAATATTTTCTCTTTAGAAATGTAACGCACTTTATTAGAATCAATGGAAAAAACATAAATGATGTCTATGCAGCATTATTTATAATAGCAAAAAGCTGCAAAGCACCTAAATGTTCACCAGCAGCGAACTGGCTAAATAAATGATAATGTATCTATTAATGGAATAATATGTAATAATTTAAAAGAGTGTAATAATTTAAAGAAGACATGCAAATGGAAAATAGTGACATTAAAGTATGTCTAAGAAATAGTGTTTATGAAACAAAAAGTTGAAAAATGATATTACAGGCCTGCTTGTACTCAGTAATCAACTTTATGTTTTAAAGGGCATCTTGAGGCCGGGCGTGGTGGCTCACGCCTATAATCCTAGCACTCTGGGAGGCCAAGGCGGGCAGATTGCTCAAGGTCAGGAGTTCGAAGCCAGCCTGTGTAAGAGAGAGACCCCCATCTCTACTATAAAATAGAAAGAAAGTAATTGGCCAACCAATATATATAGAAAAAATTAGCCGGGCATGGTGGCGTATGCCTGTAGTCCCAGCTACTCGGGAGGCTGAGGCAGCAGGATTGCTTGAGCCCAGGAGTTTGAGGTTGCTGTGAGCTAGGCTGACGCCATGGCACTCACTCTAGCCTGGGCAAAAGCGAGACTCTGTCTCAAAAAAAATAAAAAATAAAAGATATTACAAAAATGCTATGTACAAAACAATCTAAATAATTATAGTAGGTTCTGGTATAAATATAGGCAGGGATATGCAGGATCGAGGGAGATGATCTAAGGGGACTTTAATTTTATCTGTAATTAAATAAAGGCAAATTTATTTTTATCTATAATTAAATAAAGGAGAATGTAATTACATAATTATAATTCATATAATTCTTATGTAATTAAAAAATTATTTTAGTGATTTTAAATATATAGAAGTAAAAAGAAAAAAACTAATACTTCCCAGCTTCTGCATAGTCTTCTGCATACATATAAATTTATTTTTTAATTGACAAGTAAAAATTATAATATTTATGGTATACAATATAATGGTTTGGTTTTAACACACCAAGTCACACCTGTGTACAATATGATGTTTAATAAATGTATGCATGGCAGACTCCCAAATAGCTGAGCTGGGACTACAGGTGCACATCAGCAATTTTCAAGTACACAATATATTGTTATTAACTATAGTCATGATGTACAATAGATTTCTTTAACTTATTCCTTCTATCTAACTGAAATTTTGTATCCTTTGACCAACATCTCTCCATGTCCCCTCCCCCCCTTTCCACCTCTGGTAACCACCATTTTACTCTCCATTTCTGACTTTGGCTTTTTTCCCCACATATAAGTGAGATTATGCAGTATTTGTATTTCTGTGCCTGGCTTATTTCACTTAATATAATGTCCTCCAGGTTCATCCATTGCAAATAACAGGATTTCCTTCTTTTTTTAAGGTTGAATAGTATTCCATTGTGTGTATACACCACATTTTCTTTATCTGTTCATCTGCTGATGGACACTTAGGTTGAGTCCACATCATGACTATTGTGAATAATGCTGCAATGAACACGGAGATGCAGATATCTCTTGACATATTGATTTCATATCCTTTGTATATATAACCACTAGGGAGTTGTTGGATCATATTGTAGGTAGTTCTAATTTTATTTTATTTTTTTTTTGAGTAAACTCCATACTGTTTTCCATAATGGTTGTACTATTTATATTCCCACCAACAATGTACAAGAGTTCTCTTCTACATCTTCACCAACACTTATCTTTCATTTTTTTTATAATGGCCATTCTGACAGTTATGAAGTGGTATCTTATTGTGGCTTTAATTTGCATTTCCCTGATGATTAGTGATGTTGAGCATTTTTTCATATAACTTTTGGCCATTTGTATGTCTTCTTTTGAGAAATATCTATTCAGGTCCTTTTGCACATTTTAATATCAGGCTTGCCCAGAACAATTTCACAGAACTTTTCCTCTGTATTTTCTTCTAGAAGTTTTACAGTTTGGGATCTTACATTTAAGTTTTTAATCCATTTTGAGTTGATTTTTGTATATGGTGTGAGATGAGGGTCTAATTTCATTCTTATGCATATGGATATCCAGTTTTCCAAGAACCATTTATTTGAAGAGACTTTCCCCTTTGTGTTCTTAGCATTTTTGTCAAAAATCAATTGACCATAAATATGTGGATTTGTTTCTGAGCTCTCTATTCTGTTCCATTTGTCCATGTATCTGTTTTTATTCTGATACCATGCTATTTTGATTACTATAGCCTTGTAGTAGATTTTGAAATTCTTTTTGCTCAAGATTGCTTTAGCTATTCAGGATCTTTGTGGTTCCATATGAATTTTAGGATTGTTCTTTCTATTTCTGTGAAAAATGTCATTGGAATTTTGATAGGGATTATAATGAATCTGTATATCATTTGGGGTAGTATGAACATTTTAACAACATTAATTCTTCTAAGTCCATGAACAGGGAATATTGTTTCATTTATTTGTGTCTTTTTTTTTTTTTTCTGAGACAGAGTCTCACTCCGTTGCCCTGGCTAGAGTGCCATGGTGTCAGCCTAGCTCACAGCAACCTCAAACTCCTGGGCTCAAGCAATCCTTCTCCTCAGCCTCTTGAGTAGCTGGGACTACAGGCATGTGCCACCATGCCCGGCTAATATTTTCTATATATTTTTAGTTTGCCAGCTTCAATTTCTTTTATCAATGTTTTATAATTTTTAGTATACTATATACATATTAAAATTGTTTATTATGGTAAAATTTACATAACATAAAATTTACCACTGTAACCATTTTAAGTATACAGTTCAGTAGCATTAAATACATTCACATTGTTGTATAACCATCACCACTATCCATCTCCAGAACTTTTTCACTTTCCCAAACTAAAATTCTATACTCATTAAACAATAACTCCCTATTCCACACCCCTATAATCACCATTCTACGTATCCATGTATTTGACTATTCTACATACCTCATTTAAGTAGAGTCATATACTATTTGTCCTTTTGTGCTTGACTTATTTTATCTAGCATAATGTTTTCAAGATTCATCCATGTTGTAGCATGTATATGAATCTCATTTTCTTTAAAGGATAAATAATACTCCATTGTATGTAATTGCCACATTTTGTTTATCCTTTCATCTGTAAATGGACATTTGAGTTGTTTCCACCTTTTGGCTATTGTAAAAAATGCTGCTATGAACATCAGTGTCCAAATAGCTGTTCAAGTCCTTATTTTGTCTATATACTCAGAAGTGGAATTGCTAAATCATATGGTAATTATATTTTTAATTTTCTGAAAAACCACCACACTGTTTTCCATAGCGAGTACACCATTTTACATTCTCACCAGCAAGGTACAAAGGTTTCAATTTCTTCACATCCACTCCAACGTGTTGTTTTCTGTTTTGTTTTTATAGTAGCATCCTAATGGATGTGAAGTGGTATCTTATTGTGGCTTTAATTTGCATTTCCTTGATGATTAGTGATATTGAGCATTTTTTCATATACCTTTTGGCCACGTGTATGTCTTCTTTTGAGAAATGCCTATTCAGGTCCTTTTGCCCATTTTAAAATCAGGTTATTTGTTTTCTTATTATTAAATAATCAAAAACCACTTTTACTTTTTTTAGAGGCAGGGTCTCACTCTGTCACCTAGGCTGGAGTGCACTGGTGTAATCATAGCTCACTGCAGCCTTGAGCTCCTAGGCTCAAATGATCCTCCCACCTCACCCTCCTAAGGATTGCAGGTATAAGCCACTACACCTGGTCAGTTATATATTTTTAAAAATTAAACAATGGCCTGAACTGTGGCTGAATAAGATAAACCATAATTTACCCAACTACTTCTCTATTATTAGAAACCTTGGTGTTTCCAAATTGTTGGCAGCATGAAGAGCACTACATATTCATATTCCTGACTTTGCTTTACTTTTGCTAATAAATTCCTAAAAGTGATGATTGCTGTATCATAGAACATAAACATTTTTTAAAGCTTTGACATCAATGTCCACTTTAAAATGCAGTTAAAAAGGCCGGGCGCTGTGGCTCACGCCTGTAATCCTAGCTCTTGGGAGGCCGAGGGGCGCTGTGGCTCACGCCTGTAATCCTAGCTCTTGGGAGGCCGAGGCGGGCGGATTGCTCAAGGTCAGGAGTTCAAAACCAGCCTGAGCAAGAGCGAGACCCCGTCTCTACTATAAATAGAAAGAAATCAATTGGCCAACTGATATATATATAAAAAAATTAGCCGGGCATGGTGGCGCATGCCTGTAGTCCCAGCTACTCAGGAGGCTGAGGCAGAAGGATCACTCGAGCCCAGGAGTTTGAGGTTGCTGTGAGCTAGGCTGACGCCATGGCACTCACTCTAGCCTGGACAACAAAGCGAGACTCTGTCTCAAAAAAAAAAAAAAAAAAAAAAATGCAGTTAAAAACAGCGATGGGAAGACAGAAGGAATTGCTACTGCTGCTACACACTTAAGACCCCACGCAAACTGCTATTTAATCAGTTGAGAAATTCCCACACACAATGTAAAGAGTGGGTATTGTCTGTTAGTCCTGCAACAATTTGTCTTTCAGCATTGACCTACATCAAAACCTTCAACTTAGGAAAAGAATGTAGGAGCCTCTAAATGGAAGGTGTGATCAGTGGTACTCGGGGGTGCTAAAAGAGTCTATGTGTGACTACTTTCATCGTTCGCTACTGGGTCCAGGACCAATCTAAGTCTCTCTCACTTTTCCCACTACTGAAATATGATGCTATCTCTGGGGCAGAAGTTGCAGAAGTATTTAAGAGTACCCAGGAATAACACAATTGAGAAAATAAACTGAAAAATAAATTCAAGAGGAGGAAACACCCAAGAATAAATGACAAGGTGGTAGCTTTCTACCTCCTGAATTTTGTAATTATTCTAGTAGGTGTAGCCTATATCCCAACAGAGCCTTAGACTTGGGAATCCCAGGCAAACTTGAATTATGTCTCTCTGTACTCAGAGACTTTTAGCCACTCATGAGATTTCTGGTCAATCCAAATCCCTTTGCCTAGCACTCAATATTCTACTTTCCCAGGCCGGGCGCGGTGGCTCACGCCTGTAATCCTAGCTCTCTGGGAGGCCGAGGCGGGCGGATTGCTCTAGGTCAGGAGTTCAAAACCAGCCTGAGCAAGAGCAAGACCCCGTCTCTACTATAAATAGAAAGAAATTAATTGGCCAACTAATATATATATACAAAAAATTAGCTGGGCATGGTGGCAAATGCCTGCAGTCCCAGCTACTTGGGAGGCTGAGGCAGGAGGATTGCTTGAGCCAGGAGTTTGAGGTTGCTGTGAGCTAGACTGACGCCACGGCACTCACTCTAGCCTGGGCAATAAAGTGAGACTCTGTCTCAAAAAAAAAAAAAAAAAAAAAAATTCTAATTTCCCCCAATCTTGCTCCATCCTTATCGCCCCAACATACAACCTTCCATTCCATCCAAACTGATCTATTTCCTATATCACAACAAGCAGCATGTATTGTGGAAAGACCTTTGGACTTGGAGTTGGACAATGTGGATTTGAACCCTGGGTCTGCCATTGCTTTATTAAGACCCTGGGCAAAATACTTAATCTTGCCAAACCTCAGTTTCCTCATCTGTAAAATAGGGATAACAAAACATAATTCGCTGTACCTATTATGTGTATGTTAAACTAAACAACAGTATGTGAAAGAAGTTAGCACGCAGACTGCAGAGTGTTTGTTAGGTAACGGCAAGGTCTTATTTGTCCTGCTTTCTGAGCCTGTGCCTTTGACCTGTTCTCTTTCTGGAAGTCTTCTCTCATAGGAATCCTACCCATCCATCAAAGCAAACTTACGTTTTACCCCTCTTGAAAGCTGTCCCACTCAAAACCTAAGCACTCCCTCATTAGACTGTTTCTTGGGCATTTGTCTATGCTCCCTAGTATTGGTCATATTTTACTGTGCATTGGTCTTCTCCAGGTGGCCTGTCAAAGAACAGAAACTAGTGTATTGCATTCCCCACCCCAATCTCCCCCCTCTGCATCAGGAATGTTTACACATAGTAGGTGCTAAATAAATATTTGTAACTGACTCTTTTCACTCCCCTGAGCTTCATGACCTGCCTGTATCAGTAGGACCCTAAGGCCTGTATCAGTCCTTCTAAATGGATTCACTCCTGTGGCAATTTTCAGGGAGCCCTGATGTCAATTTTGTCCCAACAATAATTACACTTCCTAGTTTCTAACAGTAGCCTGTAAGGTTTGCAGAAAGGCTGTTATTATTATTATCATCATCCCTATTGCTTGGAGACTCAGAGTGGTCAAGTGATTTGTCCAAGGCCACAAAGCTAATGTATGGCAGAACTAGAAATTGAACTCAGAACTACTGGTTGCAAAGCTCATACTCTTGGCCTCACAGCATAAAACCTCCTTCCATATTTAACTGTTAATGGACATTTGTCCATCTGTAAAATAATATTATGGTTGAATCTGAGGTCCTTGCCTAAGAAGAAAACGCCAGTGTTCTTGCATATAGTAACCACCTAAAGAAACCTCTTCAATGCTTGTAAAAGCATAAAAGAAATGTACAGGATATGCCAATTCTTGGGGAAATGCTCCAGGTGAGAACCTTGTATAAATTATTTCCTTGAGTTCCAGAATGAAACCTAGGCCTTTGGTTGAAAGATGCCTTTTCCCTTATACTTTAATTAATCATGACTCAGAGCAGCCCTCTTAGAAACAGTTCCTCCCACTGCATTTGTTACCTCTTAGGTGACCTTTTGCCCCCACCCCTCAAAACTTGAAGACTTCTGTTCCACGGCCTTGGCTCTGGCACCCCAGGAGGTGTCCCCCTGCAATTGCCATGAACTAGAGTTCATGTGCCCTTCTAGCAAAGGGCACACTCTCACCACAGCTCAAGGGCATCTTGGAGGAAAGCTGTACCGGTGTACCTTGGAGGAAAAGGAAAGCTGTACCTTGGAGGAAAGCTGTACCGGAAAGGATCACCGGTGATCTTGTTTAGAAGAGATTCTAAGGGACATGCTGTCACCACACGGTTCCCCAGCATGCTAGCACAGCTCTTGGCTACACATCTCATTCCCCTGCTCAGCAGACATTCTTCAGATTTCAAGAAGGTAAGAATCCATAGATAGTTCACCTATAACCCAAGGCAGAGCCATGTCTCTAAGCTTTCTTGGTCACTGAGTCAACAACAGCCTTTTCCTCCAGAGTGTAGGTCTACCCTTTATCCCAGTAAAAACTTGGGGAGGCCAAATGAATCTTGATTTGGCTGCTACCCTAGATTCTGTTGATAACAGTGGCTTAAACTCATCTCTGTCGCCCAACCTCACGACACCCCAACACTGGGGCAGTATAATTAACCTTGCTGAGTTGCTTCCAGATTCGCTCATTACACACTTAGGGAGCATTACTTCCCCGTACCTTGCCAGGCTCTGGGGGGTAAAAGGGTGAGATATAGAATCTTCTCATTTTCTCTCAACCCGGTTTCCACTGAAAATCCTACTTTCTCACAACCAATAAGCCTCATGTCAGCAACAAACCCCAAGTTGCCCACAGAATGTCACATTTGCAATCTCCTGGTTTTTCTGAAATGCACATTAGCATACACATTAAGATAGCAATGACTTAATTATACTCTAATTATTCTGGCCCCCAAATGGGAGTTTGATATCCATTCACATACTATTTTGGTAGATTGTTACAAGGAACCCAGGCATAATGTGCCTCCATCCTTAACAGGTTTTTACCTTCCCCCCTCATTTGAGGAAGCCCCCTCTTCCCTTCTTGCTACACTGTCCCTGCTCCTTTCCCCACCCCCCACCATTCTGTCTCAAACACAAGAGTTCAAACAGCTCTCCTCCAAAGATCTTAACCTTGAGACTTTTACACATTTTCCCTTATTTCTCAGCAGTGCCCCCTCCTCCACGCTGTTCTTCAGCATAACATTAACTCAGTCAAATGAAACAAACAAATATTTACAGATGGAGGAAGGAGGGAAAGATGGGGCTGGGGACAGCTGTGATTACTGACCCATCCTGGCCCCCTTTCCCTCACCAAGAGTGGTCTGAAAGACAAACGCAGAATGGCAGTTAAGAAGAGAAAAGTCTTGTTTCTTATGCTTTCCTAAAGACCAGCAATGAACAACTGGAATTTGAAATTTAAAAGACAATATCATTTACAATAGTACCAAAAAAAATATTTAGATATAAATCTAACAAAATATTACAGGATCTATATGTGGAAAACTATGTAACACTGGTAAAAAAAAAATCAAAGCTCTAAATAAATGGAGAAGCCGGGCATGGTGGCTCACGCTTGTAATCCTAGCACTCTGGGAGGCCGAGGAGGGCGGATTGCTTGAGGTCAGGAGTTTGAAACTAGCCTGAGCAAGAGTGAGACCCTGTCTCTACTATAAATAGAAAGAAATTAATTGGCCAACTAATATATAGAGAAAAATTAGCCAGGCATGGTGGCGCATGCCTGTAGTTCCAGCTACTCGGGAGGCTGAGGCAGGAGGATTGCTTGAGCCCAGGAGTTTGAGGTTGCTGTGAGCTAGGCTGACATCATGGCACTCACTCTAGCTTGGGCAACAAGCGAGACTCTGTCTCAAAAAAAAAAAAAAGAATTAAAATAAATAAATAAATGGAGAGAGAATCTGTGTTACAAGGTCAATATACAAAATTCAATTGCTGTCCTATATATCAGCAATGCACATCTGAAATTTGAAATTTTAAAAAAGATAGCATCTATAAGTCTCATTTCTTAGAGTCACATGGTTACAGTGAACACTTTAGCTTGGTGATCAGCAGTTTCAACTTGACTATGTCCTTTAGCTAGAAATCCTGGGGATGCTGGGACCTTTCCATGTAGTAGCTCAGATCACATCTTCAATTTGAGTCAAAACGGCATTTTGAGTAGTTCTAATCGTCCCTGGAGCCCTCTGAGATACTGTTTGTCATCTTTTTTTCTGCAAGCCTCTTTCATTTAGGCAGCCAAATTTTCCTCAGAGGCTTCCATTCCTCATTTTCAAACCTTCCTGCCTCTCTTGCTTCCAGCTGGTTCTTAAACTTTGGTCTGACATTTCCAAAGGCACCCCCACCTACTGCAAGTCATCCTGCCTTTGTGGCCTTTGTGGCCTGTTTCCCAGCTGTCGTCTCGCCTCTCTGTTCTTCACCCCCTTTACCTCTACTTCCCTGCTCCTCCGGAGCACACAGGTCCCGCCTTCAAATGTGTACTTACCAGGGACAACTCTTTTTAAATTGTTTTCTCTGCAGCAAATATTTGCATATGTGAACCCCCATTTGCCATATGGCTTTTCCTACTTCCAAGCCAGAGAAACTCTCAGATTCATATATATTTCTGGGAAATGAAGTTTTCCCCAGATGGTCTCTGCAAAGCACCAAAGCAAGGTCAGGGTCTGCGCATTCCATCAAAGGTTTCTGGGCAGAGGTTAGAATTACTCATCCTCTTGCACCCATCAGCAGTTGTCTCGTCAGCGCACCTGATAATGGGACACAAACTGACTCTTTCTTAGCTAAAAACACACCAGAGTCTTAGGGACATGTTGAGCCATAAACTGGTATCCCCAGGGAAGGGAGAGAAACCTGCTCAGTTGCTCAAATAATTTCAAACCAAAGCCCCTAAGAATACTTCCACAGGGAGAGAAAAAGAGTATGGATATTAGAAAGATGATGAGGCAGGTGTGCCGAAAAGTTTTCTTAGTCATTCTTAGCCCTAGAAGGGGATGGGGGTAGCCCCACAACTCTACTGGGAAACATATTTCCCCTTTTAAATCAGGAAAGAAAAAAACAACAACATAGCCCCAAACAGAGAATGTTTTCTTTTGTAACTGGAAGCAAACATTGCTGATGGCTTTAACAGCTGCCTGCCAACATGGCCTGAGCGGCAGGCAAGCTCAAACATTTTTTGAGATCAACACATGTACAGACATACAGTATATTAGGTCAAATTATAAATCCAGGAATAAAAGACCAAATAAACAAGTTTTGGCTTTCTCCAGGCTTCTGTGTCCAACACCAGCTAAATTAGACTCTGAAGCAGAGAAATCTGGATTCCAAGAAGGCAGGTCTCCCAGGAGTTCAAGTCAAAACCTCCCTCTGGTAGGAAAAGAAGGTGCTGTTGTAGATTAAGTGGCTGACGGCTGACCAGGTCCAGACTGCCCGGCTGGACCTAGCCGAGGCTTCCTTGTGTCTTAGCCTAGCAGACTCTGAGGATGTGTGGCAGGTTAACTTTAGGCCTGCCATTGACTTGATCTTTGACCCCAGTAAATCATTTAATATGCCATGTGCCTTTGTCCATATGTTAATGTTTGGTGTAATTTGGATGAGAATTCCACCAAGTCTGAGTGTGTCATCCACTAGAGCTAAATCTTTCCCTTTGGAGCTTCTAGGAAGAATCTTCTGGACAGCTACATTGCAGAGAACAGAGGTATCTGGATAAACCAAATTGAAATGCCTGCAGATGGTAAGATCAGCCTTGCTTTAACAGTGGCTGAGAAGTAAAAGAAGGAATTTGTTCCTTGGTTATCAAAACTAACACAAAGCTTTTGTGATAGTTTTGCCTTAAGGCAAGAACCCACCAGAATGTAGCAGGCAGGAAGGCACTGGATTCCACCACCATACTAGTTATATGTTATAGGACCCTGAGCAAGTCACATTGGCCAAGCTTGTGCATACATTACTCAGTCATCAAATCAATGAAATGGATTGGAACTAAATTAATGAAATAAGTTGAGTAGAATAGAAAATACCCATGTTTGGTCCACAGTAAAGGTAAGTACATGTGTGTATGTGTGTTTCCTGGGATCATGGTGAACAATTAAATTCTTACTATGGGAAACAAAAAGGTTTTCAACCCAGCAGCTTAGACCACAGAGTTTTTTTTTTTTTTTTTTTTTTTTTTTTTTTTTTGAGACAGAGTCTCACTTTGTTGCCCAGGCTAGAGTGAGTGCCGTGGTGTCAGCCTGGCTCACAGCAACCTCAATCTCCTGGGCTCAACGATCCTACTGCCTCAGCCTCCCGAGTAGCTGAGACTACAGGCACGCGCCACCATGCCCGGCTAATTTTTTGTATATATATTTTTAGTTGGTCAATTAATTTATTTCTATTTTTGGTAGAGACGGGGTCTCGCTCAGGCTGGTTTCGAACTCCTGACCTTGAGCAATCCGCCCGCCTCGGCCTCCCAAAGTGCTAGGATTACAGGCGTGAGCCACCACGCCCGGCCCAACCACAGAGTTTTGATTTCCTCATCTATTGAGTGGAAACACTTCACTCTATGTGTATAGATATTTATATATCTACATGTTTTTTATTTATATAAGTATTTATATATCTACATGTTCACATACATATGAGTACCCACTGGGTGTCAAGCACAGTGGTATATGAAATATACAGGCATGACAAGGCCCTGTCCTCATAGAGCATTGGCTAGTGGGGAAGCCAGTCATAAAATAACTACATAATTATTCAACTACCATTGTGATTAGAGCACAAAGAAGTTTACAAAGTGTAAAAAGCGTATGTAACAGGGTTCCTAACCTCAGCTGTGAGATTGTGACAACTTCCCTAAGGAAGTGACAAAGAAAAAGGCATAGATGTAGGCAGAAGGACCAGCGAGTATGAAAAGGCCCTGAAGAAAGAGCAACCCTGTCAGCTCTAAGAGGACCAAATGAGATGACAGTGGAAATACTGTGTAAACTGTAGGGTGTTATCCAAATGTGACACATTATTATTTAAAACAATGAATATAAACATACCTTAAAGATGAGGGTAGGTTCCTTGAAGCATCCATCAGTGACTACTTGCCAGATATTGTTCTAGGTTCTGGGATATAGCGGTCAACAAGGACCACTGCCCTCAAAAGGTTCCCCTTCAAAGAGGGAGACATCTGCCATGGTAAAAAATAAAGTGGGACAGAGGAACAGAGAATAACAGAGGCAGGGGAGGGTTCTAAGACAGAAAGGCAGGGCTCTCTGATTATATGACCTTGGATAGATCACCTAACATTTCAAGACTCAGTTTCCTCATGTTGAATAAGGACACCTACACCCGCATCACAAGACTTGCCTGAGGACTAAATGAGATAAGGAATGAGAGGCCTCCAGTACAGTGCCAGTGTGAGTAGTGTTAAACAGTGAATACGTAACAAATGTTAAATAATTGTCTATTGATCTGTTGTTATTCAAGATATTAAGAATATGTTTAGAAAGATATGGAATGAAAAGAAGGAGAAGGACTATTTTCAGACAGGCTGGGCAAATCACTCAAAAGGAGTCATCATTGATCTTAAACTCTGTCAGTTGGGTCCTCTGGGAAGCCGATGCTGAGACATGGTGAGGTTGTACTAGCACCTGGGGTTGGGGGTAATGCCTGTGAAAGGTAAAAGAAGGAGGAAGCAGAATTGGGCAAGAAAAGCCTCAGCCCATGATGTTGTAACATGTGTCAGAACTTCCTTTAAAGGCTAAATAATATGTGTATGGATATACCACATTTCATCCCTTGATGGATATGTGCATTGCTTCTACATTTTAGCTATTGCAAATAATGCTATGAACATAGGTGTACAAATGGCTGTTAGAGATCCTACTTCTAATTCATTTGTGTATATACCCAGAAATGGAATTGTTGAGTCATATGGTCCCCATATGGCTTTTTTTTTCTTTTTAGAGACAGGGTCTCACTCTGCCACCCAGGCTGGAGTACAGTGGTGTTACCATAGCTCACTGCAACCTCGAACTTCTGGGTTCAAAGGATTCTCCCATCTCAGCCTCCCAAGTAGCAGGGACTTCAGGCATGTGCCACCACACCTGGCTAATTTTTCTGTTATTTTTTTATTTATTTATTTTTTTTTGAGACAGAGTCTCCCTCTGTTGCCCAGACTAGAGTGCCGTGGCGTCAGCCTAGCTCACAGCAACCTCAAACTCCTGGGCTCAAGTGATCCTCCAGCCTCAGCCTCCCGAGTAGCTGGGACTACAGGCATGTGCCACCATGCCCGGCTAATTTTTTCTATATATATATTAGTGGCCAAGTAATTTCTTTCTATTTATAGTAGAGACGGGTCTCGCTCTTGCTCAGGCTGGTTTCGAACTCCTGACCTCGAGCAATCCGCCCGCCTCGGCCTCCCAGAGTGCTAGGATTACAGGCGTGAGCCACCGCGCCCGGCCTAATTTTTCTGTTATTTTTAAAGAGACAGGTCTTACTATGTTGCCCAGGCTGGTCTCCAACTCCTGGGCTTAAACGACCCTCCCATCTCAGCCCCCAAAATTGGGATTACAGGTGTGAGCCACTGTGCCTGACCTTTTATTTAAATGGTAGCCATTCTAATGGGTATAAGATAGTATCCCATTGTGGTTTTGATTTGCATTTCCCTAATTGATTAGTGATGCTGAGCATTTTTTTATGTGCTTATTGCCATTTGTATATCTTCTTTAAAGAAACATCTATTCAGCCGGGCTCAGTGGCTCACGCCTATAATCCTAGCTCTCTGGGAGGCCGAGGCGAGCAGATTGCTCGAGGTCAGGAGTTCAAAACCAGCCTGAGCAAGAGCGAGACCCGTCTCTACTACAAATAGAAAGAAATTAATTAGCCAACTGATATATATAGAAAAAATTAGCCGGGCATGGTGGTGCATGCCTGTAGTCCCAGCTACTCGGGAGGCTGAGGCAGTAGGATCGCTTGAGCCCAGGAGTTTGAGGTTGCTGTGAGCTAGGCTGACACCACGGCACTCACTCTAGCCTGGGCAACAAAGTGAGACTCTGTCTCAAAAAAAAAAAAAAAAGAAACATCTATTCAAATCCTTTGTCCATTTTTTAATTGGGTTGTTTGGTTTTTTGTTGTTGAGTCATATGAATTCTCTATATAGTCTGGATATTAACTCCTTATCAGATATATGCTTTGCAAATATTTACCAATATGTGATTTTTTCAAAGGTTAAAAGCTCAGGCTGTGGAGCCTACTGCTGGATTCAAATCCCAGTTCTGCCACTTACTAGTCTGGAGGAAAGGGTGAACCACCCCACAAAATCCACGGTCTGCCAACAAGAAAGACAACAATGGCAATTCAGCAGGCAGCCAGTACAGCCTCTCACACACTACCAGGTGTCAAAGGCAGGTAGGTGTAGGAGGGCAGGTGGGGCTTACTGCAGTTTTCATGTCAGAAAGCATAAATGTCAGGAAATAATAGGAGGTAGCATTTCATTGAATGCTTAATATGCCAAGGCCACATCAAGTCCTTTACGTGCATAATCTCATTCCATAATACTTATTTATTCAACAAGCATTTCATGAAAGCCTAACATAAGCCAGTCACTAGTGAGCACAAAACAGAAAAAAAATATCATGTGTTGTGTCTGTCCCCAAGGAGTTTACAGACTTTGATCAAAGAATGAAACGACTGACAACAATACTAGATGTCATAAATGACAGGTCCATGGGCCAATGGAAATTGCCACATATGGGGAGACTTCTCTGAGGAAATGGAGCCTGAGCTGAGGTCAAATAGGATAGGAGTGAAGCACTAGGGGGGAACATTCCAGACACATAAGCCCATGAGATAGGTGCAATTATCCTCCTTACTGGGATGTGATTTCTGTGAGAACAGAGACCCCACCTGTCTTATTCAACAGTGGCCCTCTGTTGCCTGCCACAAAATAGCTCGCAGTAAACATTTGTTGGATGAATAATGTATCCTCATTTTACAGATGAGGAACTCAGAGAGGGCAAGTAACTTGACCAAGTTTACAGAGCTATCAAGTGGCAGAGCTGGTGTAATACCACGAAGTAGGCTCTACAGTTTGAGTTTTTAACCTTTAAAAAAAAAAAAATCACATCTTAAAAAAAAAAGTAAAAAGATTTCCTTTACCTCATCATCCCAGGCCTCTAGATATACTCATTCTCTTCTTTTTTTTTTTTTTTTTTTTTTTTTGCAATCACACAAGAGGAGGTTTATTTTCTGGCTAGCCAGGGTCAAAGCCCCAGAGCACCAACGCAGTGGCCACTCTCACAGGCAAGGACCCCGACCGGAACAACGGCATGCCTTTTATCCCCATGGTGCACAAGCTGCGCACAAGCCGACTACGCATGGATCATGCGTTAACCTTTAAAATGATTGGTTGCCCACTATTGCCTTTTGAAATAATTGGCGGGTTGGTTGCCCTCTATTGCCTGATGGGCCAGTCGCCCGTGCTTCAATGACCTCATCCCATAATTCCCCCTACAGCGGTGTAGCAAGCAAGCAATGACCAGAAGCAAAGGTTTGCCGTTAGCTCATTGCCCCACCCAAGTGAATTCCCGACAAGTAGAAGAATTCCTCTGCCCTTCCTCTGTCCTACAAATTCCTCTGCCCTACATTCCCCCCTTTCTCTAGGTAGCAGACGAGCACTCCTGCTCGTCCTCAAGGTCTCTTAGGTGCTCTAGTTCTATAGCACTTGACCATAGCTACTGATATTGTTGTTGCAATACTAGTAGCTGGACAGTGTTTATCCGTTCTTTTACAAAAGCTACTAGTCTATTAATTACACATGGCGCAAAAGTAAGGACTAAGATTAGCATAATGAGTGGGCCTAGTAGGGTGGATAGTAGCGTTGTTAACCAGGGGGAACTGTTAACCCAAGACTCAAACCAACCTGCTCCTATCGCTCCTAAGCCAAAAAGAGTAGCCAGGGTTATGGCTGTGATGAACTCATTCTCTTCTTTGGTCTTTTATATTTTAAGCATTTCTCTTTCTTTCTTTCTTTCTTTCTTTCTTTCTTTCTTTCTTTCTTTCTTTCTTTCTTTCTTTCTTTCTTTCTTCCTTTCCCCTCCCTCTCTTCCTTTCCCCTCCCTCCCTTCCTTTCCCCTCCCTCCCTTCCTTCCTTCCTTCCTTTCTTTTTTTTTTTTGAGACAGAGTCTCACTTTGTTGTCCAGGCTAGAGTGAGTGCCGTGGCATCAGCCTAGCCCACAGCAACCTCAAACTCCTGGGCTCAAGCAATCCTTCTGCCTCAGCCTCCCAAGTAGCTGGGACTACAGGCATGTGCCACCATGCCTGGCTAATTTTTTCTATATATTAATTGGCCAATTAATTTCTTTCTATTTATAGTAGAGGCGGGGTCTCGCTCTTGCTCAGGTTGGTTTCGAACTCTTGAACTCAAACTATCCACCCGCCTTGGCCTCCCAGAGAGCTAGGATTACAAGCGTGAGCCACTGCACCAGGCCTATTTCAACTCGCTAGTATGGCCCATAACACACTATATTGCAGTTGCTTTCACACGTGACTATCCATCACCCTCCTCCCCAGCTCCAGCCCTCCTACCCCGAGTAACAGTAAACCTGAGCTATTTAAGAGACTATATCTAAATATCTGCACAGGGAAGCATTTAAGAATGAAGGCTCCGAGAACAGATGTGACCTGGAGAAGAAGCCTGTTCTGCTGCTTATTAGTTACATGACATTGGGTTCTTTTTTCTTTCTTTCTTTTTTTTTTTTTTTTTGAGACAGACTCTCGCTTTGTTGCCCAGGCTAGAGTGAGAGCTGTGGTGTCAGCCTAGCTCACAGCAACCTCAAACTCCTGGGCTCAAGCAATCCTTCTGCCTCAGCCTCCCAAGTAGCTGGGACTACAGGCATGCACCACCATGCCCAGCTAATTTTTTCTATATATATTAGTTGGCCAATTAATTTCTTTCTATTTGTAGTAGAGACAGGGTCTCGCTCTTGCTCAGGCTGGTTTCGAACTCCTGATCTCGAGCAATCCGCCCACCTCGGCCTCCCAGAGAGACATTGGGTTCTTTACTTAACCTTTCTAAGCCTCTGTTTCTTTATCTGTAAAATGGGACTAATAATAGAACCCACACCTCACAGGATTTGTTGTAAGGATTAATGGAGATAATGAAGATGACACATGCAATAGGATAGGAAAGAACAAAATAAAAGTTGGCAAAGACTCTATGGAAAAAAATAAAACCAGTATCAATACCCACTCTGCCCCCAAATGGAAGAAAAATTGCATGGTGTTTTTTTCCCTAGGGTTTTTCTTTGTTCAAAATGCACTACTGGCAGCTTCATCCTCAGCCACAGTCTCTTGAGGAAGGAAGGGACTGGTCAGTAAAGGATGACCCAAAAGGGTACCAGAAACCCCAAGTGACTTTCCCCTCCCCGACCCTGAAGCCTCTGTGCTGCTTCTGCTCAGGCTTGGGTTATGCCAATCCTTCTCCTCTTCCTTTCTTTTTTCCCGTCCCTCCCTCCCCACTTCAAACCCTGGGAAAAAAATGAAGAGAAGCACACCAACCAAGAAGCCTTTTCACTGCATTGTGTTTTCCAGCTAGACCTGAACAGACAGCAATCAATTCAACCCTCTCTCACCCTCCCTCCTCTCTTCTTCTCTTGTGTCCTCTTTGTTGTTATTGGTTTGGTTTTTTTTTCCTCTCTCAGACTGTCTACAGCATTAGGAAAAAGCAGTTACCTCCCAGCAGTATGAGAACACAAGAAGCTGCAGTTCCCTATAGCACACACAACATGCTTGTAATAGGTCCCCATCGTCCTCAGTACTTGGAAAGGCCAAGAAGCAGGGGATCCCATTTGATTCTCTGAGAAACTCCTCAGCTTGAACATGTCTGTCTTAACCCAGGCTCAGCTGCAAAGAGTCACACAGAAAACCTCACTCTCCAACTTCCTCTGGCCAGGAACCTTTCAAAGCCCGCTACATCCCCAGGACAGGGGTTTTTATTCCAAGTTTGAGTAAACCCAGCCAACTGGACTTGAAATCAACAAGGGTGAAGGAGGAATACACCTTTTCCATTTTTGAAGCAGCTCAGTGGCATTTTGGTTTTTTCCAACAGGGTAATTCCAAATTGGCAGGGCTTTTGAAGTTACAAATTTCCATGTCCCCAGACCTCACTGAAGAAAATTTCTTGGTTAGGTTGGTATGTGTGGAGGTTTTGGGTGTGTAAGTGAGAAACGTTTAACAAATAGTTAAACCTGGGCTATGAATCAAATTAGTCTAAACAAGATTCTCCCCTATCCCCATGCTGTACTAGTTACCCTCCTTAATTCCTATCCCAAACATATATTCAAAAATAACTACTATTTATCAAGCACCCGGTGAGTACCAGGAACTGAACTACGTGTTTTATTTACTTACACTGACTCATTTTATCTTCACAAGTATGCAAGGTAGGAATTATTTATCGTTTCCTCTCTAAAGCACAGACAAGTTAAGCAATTTTCCCAAAATCACCCAGTTCGAATCTCATCTCTAATACAACATGGATGAATCTCAAAATCATCATGCAAAGCAAAAGAATCCAGGCAAAAATAGAGCGTACATACCATATGATTCCATGCATATAAAATTATAGAAAGTGCAAACTAATCTATACTGATAGCAGATCAGTGGTTGCCTGAGGATGGGGTAGAGGGAAGGATGGATGACAAAGGGGCACAAAGAAACTTTACTGTGTGACAGAAACACTGATAATCTTGATGTAACGGTTTCAAAGGAATAGATTATGTCAAAACCCATTGTATACTCTAAACATGTGCAAGTTAGTGTAACTCAAGTGTATCTTGGTAAGGTTGAGAAAAAATACCCCCCAAATCCCATCGCTAATCATTTCTACAAATACATTTACTCTTTGCTATCGTTGATATCGCAGAGCTTAGCCAGACTTTGGTTCAGTCTTTTATGCTGTTGTCTCTGAGTCCTGTTGGGGTGCGAGGACCTATCTGTTACTGGCTCTTCTCACTGGAAACTCCAATTAGTCGGGACTGTGATTCTACAAATTCTTTTGCACCACTCACAGTTATGCCTGATGTAATGTCAACACGATGCTAATAATGATCTAAAGCAGCATTCTCAAATTTGGGGGGCTCAGGACCTTTTCTTTTCTTTTTTTTTTGAGACAGAGTCTCGCTTGTTGCCCAGGCTAGAGTGAGTGCCATGATGTCAGCCTAGCTCACAGCAACCTCAAACTCCTGGGCTCAAGCAATCCTGCTGCTTCAGCCTCCCGAGTAGCTGGGACTACAGGCATGCGCCACCATGCCCGGCTGATTTTTTTCTCTATATATTAGTTGGCCAATTAATTCCTTTCTATTTATAGTAGAGATGGGGTCTCGCTCTTGCTCAAGCTGGTTTTGAACTCCTGATCTCGAGCAATCCGCCCGCCTCGGCCTCCCAGAGTACAGGCGTGAGCCACCGCGCCCAGCCAAGACCCTTTCACACTCATGAAAAGTATTGAGGACACCAAAGAGCTTTTGTTTATGTGGGTAAAATCTATCAATATTTACCATGTTAGAAATTAAAACTGAGAACTTTCAAAGATAGTTAATTCATTTTAAAAAATAATAAATTCATTACATATAAAATAAATAAAATTTTTATTAAATATAATTATATTTTCCAAAAAAATTACTAAGAAGGGTAGCACTGTTTCACATTTTTGCAAATCTAATTTCTGACTTCATAGAGGACATGATTTTCATACTTGCTTCTTCAAAGTGTTGAAATATCACATATTCTGTAGCTTCTGGAAAATTCTACTGTATACTAGTGAAAGAATGAGAATGAAAAAGGTAAATAGGCCGGGCGCTGTGGCTCACGCCTGTAATCCTAGCTCTTGGGAGGCCGAGGCGGGCGGATTGCTCAAGGTCAGGAGTTCAAAACCAGCCTGAGCAAGAGCGAGACCCCGTCTCTACTATAAATAGAAAGAAATTAATTGGCCAACTGATATATATATAAAAAATTAGCCGGGCATGGTGGCACATGCCTGTAGTCCCAGCTACATGGGAGGCTGAGGCAGGAGGATTGCTTGAGCCCAGGAGTTTGAGGTTGCTGTGAGCTAGGCTGACGCCACAGCACTCACTCTAGCCTGGATAACAAAGCGAGACTCTGTCTCAAAAAAAAAAAAAAAAAAAAAAAAGGTAAATAACATCTTAGTATTAACATGGAAATAGTTTTGACCTTGCAGACTCTCCCTTTAAGAAATGCTGACCTAAAGTATTCAAACCATAAGCTATTTATTCTAGTTCTTATGCTACCACCTCTATTATTTAACATCTCCTACACAAGACCTTGTGAAATCTTGAGACAGAGGAAGAAACTGGGACACAGGGAGAAGCATCAGATGGAAGATTGTACTAATAAGTCTCCTTCAAAGTCCTTTCCACCCCCGTGAGTCTGTGACATGGAGTATTTTTCTTTTAAACAAAATCAAGAGAGCCAAAGGCTCAGCAGGACCTAGATGCATAGGATGGGGGGACTAAAGCACAACAATGAAAGCATCACAGAGTTGCCTTGTGACCCCCTTGCAGAAAGAGGAACAGCTGCCTCCTCTCAAGGCTTTGCTCTGGTTCATCCCACAGTGGGTGTCAAAGCAAGAACCTGGGGTACTGAGGCAGTTTCAGACTGGTCTGAAGTCTTACCTGTTCCCTAAACAAGTGCTTGCCCAGGCTGAACCCAGCGCTGGTCCAAACCCTCAATCCACATTGAAAACTTAGCCCCCTGGCATGGGGCAGCAGACAGGGCATGAATTTAGGAGTGAATAAATCCTGGTGTGAATTTCATTTCTCCTTATTACAGACTAGGCAATCTTGCACAAGTCACTCAGCAACTGTTACTGAGCTTTTCTGAACCTCAGCTTCTTTCTCAGTAAAAGGGAAATCATAATATCCTCCTGAAACGATTATTGTACAGATTCAGTGCAATAATGACATGTAAGAAGCCCAGTAGAGCACCTGGCATACAGCAGAGGCTCACTCTCAGTGACTGGCACATTTTTACAGAAAATCAAAGGGCAAAGTGGAAATACCATAGCACCGTGCATCACACAGGACTGGGTTTGAGTCCTAACAACACTGGCTTTGGGCAAATTACTTCACTCACCTTGTAGAGCTGTTGTGAGGGCTGATTGGATTAATGTCTATAAATTGCCTGGCACCTAGCATATGCCCTACAGACGGTCACTGTTATTACTGAGCATTCACATCTGGGGTTGTAGGGTCACTAAGTCCCAGGGGGAACCCCTCACTCTCAGGGTCAGCCTCTTTGGGGTATAATTCTTGGTTCCTAACCCTTGGTCCCTGGAGATGGGATGGCTGGCTCTCTGTCATGCCTTGGATAAGCGTTTTTCCAAAGGAGTTAATCCAGTCCTTACTTGGGATTTCCCATCTCCTCAATATCCACCAACAGATGTTGCACAAAGGCCATAAAATAATAGGAGAGTTAATGTCTATAGGAACTATTCCCAAGGCAGAGGGAGAATAGACATTGTATGTAAAAACTTCATACAGGAAAGGATTCACAGGAACTCTGGAGTCAGACTTAAATTCAAATCCTGGCTCTCCCATTTATTTACTAACCACAAGACCTAGGGCAAATTACTTAGCCTTTGTAAACCCACTTTCTCATCTACAATTGGGAATACTGACAGTGCTAGTGCTAAACATGGAGAGGCTCTCACGATAGTGCATGGCACAAAAAAAAATACCAATACATTTTACCTCTTATTATCACTACTTCTATTATTTTTACAGCAGGAACCCAATGTTTTACAATAATCCGTATATATCACATTCCCACTTAGATGCTAGGCTCAGGGAGGGGCGGCACGGCTTTGGAAGAAATTGCTTATTTTCACTTTTATGTACTACTTTCAAAAGTTTCTTTAGCGAGCACTAGTGACTAGCATAAGCGGAAAGCTTAAATAGGGGCTAGAGGAGAAAGACGAAGGGCAAGGGATAAGAAAGGAGAAGCAGAAGGAGTAACGAGAAATTTTTTTTTTTTTTTTTTTTTTTTTTTTTTTTTTTTTTTTTTTTTTTTTTTTTTTTTGAGACAGAGTCTCACTTTGTTGTCCAGGCTAGAGTGAGTGCCGTGGCGTCAGCCTAGCTCACAGCAACCTCAAACTCCTGGGCTCGAGCAATCCTTCTGCCTCAGCCTCCCGAGTAGCTGGGACTACAGGCATGAGCCACCATGCCCGGCTAATTATTTTTATATATATATCAGTTGGCCAATTAATTTCTTTCTATTTATAGTAGAGACGGGGTCTCGCTCTTGCTCAGGCTGGTTTTGAACTCCTGACCTTGAGCAATCCGCCCGCCTCGGCCTCCCAAGAGCTAGGATTACAGGCGTGAGCCACCGCGCCCGGCCAGTAACGAGAAATTTTAAAACCCAACCTGAGCTCAGCCCCAGGAGAAGCCGCTAGTCCTGAGCCTCAAACCATCCGGGCCACGTGACTAGTGCGCTTGCGCAGCAAGGGCTGTAGGACTAGAAATCCCGCCTGAGAGGACCAGCCAATCAGAAGGCGCTCAGCTGAGGCTGGTCTCCTCTCTCTCTCTCTCTCTCTCTCTCTCTCTCTCTCTCTCTCTGTTGCTGGGGCGACCCTGAACACTGAGGAACCACATGACTCAAAGGATTTTGGCTCAGGGTACCACGAGTGCCTGCCCCGTAAGGCTCTTGGTTGGCAAGCGGCCTGCAAAGAGTTGGAACAGCAGGAAGAGAAGGGGAGAGTAGCAGAGCCGGGTGGGAGACTGTAAGGGGCCTCAGAAGTTGCGCGCGCCTGTGTGAGGGCGCGGGGGAAGCTGGTGGGGGATGGGGAACCAAGATGAGGAGAGGGCGTGATGGAAAGATCCCAGAGATGACTGGCGGTTCTGGGACCTGTAGGCAAGGATTGTTAGGTTATTAAGTAAGTATGAAATGTCCAATTTCCTTAAGTGCTAAGTTTGACAGTTGATATCTCTGACATTTCACTTTGGCACTTCTTATTTTTATTGTAAAGGTATATCTTCAGTCTTTCAAATGCACTTGTTGGCTTGTGATTATCTTTCAGGTGTTTTTTTTTAAAGCGATTTTTGTGAAACCATGGATAGGTCAAAAATTCATGTTATTTTCAAATACGAGTTCTGTCATGGAACCAATGCAGCGCAGATAGCTCAAAATATCAATGAAGTGTTTGAGAAGGATATGGCTAATGAGTGCACAGTATGTCAATGGTTTGATAAGTTCTGCTCTGGTGATTTATTTTTTATTTATTTATTTTTATTTCAGTATATTTCAGGGGCACAAATGTTTAGGTATATATGTTTACATATATTGCCTTTGCCCCACCTGAGTCAGAGTTTCAAGCATGTCCATCTCACAGACACTGCACACTGTACCCATTAGGTGTGAATATACCCATCCCCTCCTCCTGCCTCCCATCCGCCCAACACCTGATGAATGTTACTACTACATGTGCACTTAAGTGTTGATCAGTTAATACCAATTTGATGATGAGTACATGTGGTGCTTGCTTTTCCATTCTTCCGATACTTCACTTAGTAGAATGGGTGTTCTGGTTATTTTAATCTTGAAAATGAGCCATGTGGGTGACCTGAGACCAAAGTGGATAATCATGAGCTAAAAGCTGTAGTTGGAGCACATCCATTTCAACCTAGTTGTAGATTAGCAGCAAGATTTGACGTTACTATTCCAACAGTATTGGACCATTTGAAACAAATGGGCAAAATAAAGAAGCTGGATAGATGGGTTCTACATGAATTAAATAAGCATCAGAAGAGAAATCGTCAAAGCTTGCCTTTCTTTGCTATCACAACATAATGGTGAACTATTTCTACACTGTATTGTTATGTGTGATGAGAAATGGATTCAAGCATTTGGCACAATGGTTGAATAAAGATGAAGTGTGGAAACACAGTCCAAAACTAAATATTCATCAAAAAAAGCTAATGGTGTCTGTTTGGTGGTCCAGCACTGGTATTATCCATTACAACTTCATGAACCTGGTCAATGGATTATAGCAGATATCTACTGTAACCAGTTGGGTGAAATGATGAGGATGATTGCAGTGAAGTAGCCGAGATTAGTCAATAGAGACAGGCAAATCCTTTTGCAAGACAACGTTTGACAACATGTCTCACAAACAGTCCTGCTCAAACTACAGTAGATGGATCTGGAACCTCTCTGTCATCCACCGTATTCACCAGACCTTGCACCAACTGACTACCACTTCTCCCAGGCTTTGGACCACTTCTTACAAAGAAAAATATTCAATTCTCAACAAGCTGTGGAAAATACTTTTCACAATTTCATCGCCACTTGCTCTCCAGGCGTCTTCGCTGCTGGCATAAACAAGCTACCATTAAGATGGCAAAACTGTGTTGATAGTTTAGGCACATTCTTTAATTGCACTGCTTGTTTGAGATATAATAAACTATACTTTTGATTCAAAATCAGACATTTCTTACTTGATGACCTAATAGTTTCTTCTTGAAAAGTGCAGCCTTAAAAAGGATGAGGATTGATCACTGAGTGCTCGCTGTAAGCCACTTTACGTACATTTAATCGTGTGAGGAAGGTTGAATAATTTGCTCATAGTTTCACAGCAGTTAAGGGACAGAGCCAAATTTCAACCTGGGGTCTGACTCCTGGATCCTTAGCTGTCTCCTGTGAGGTAGGCCTGAGGGCCTTCCTAGCTCCACGTGTGCATGGAACATTCTAAAAGAAAGGAAGAGGGAGAGAGGAGGAAAAGTGAGGGCAGTGGGAGGAGATGAGGGAGAAACCAAGTTAGGCAAAAGAAGGGAAAAGTTTGTGAATGAAGAGGGAGTTAGGAAAAGGAGAAGAGACTGAAAAAAGACAGAGATTAAGGTTGAGAAGGAAGAGTCGAGGGGGCAGCAATAGGAAAAGAAGAATCAGTTGAGGAGAAGAAAAGATGGAGCCTTGGTGGGATGTGAGGGTAAGCCTGGGGAAGAGGGAAAGGGAAACGGGGTGGGGTCTTGGAAGAGTCAGAACCACCTGTAGCATGATCCTAGGTGCTGAAGGAACCAGGGTTGGAGCGTAGTAGATGTTTGTGGTTTTTTTCTTGCTGTGAAAGCGTGGAGCGTAGGATCATTATCTGTGGAGCTGTCAACCAGCTGGTCAGCTCAGCAAGAGTGTCTGCTGAAGCGAAGTTGGAACTGAGATCTGACTCCTTATGGCCTTAACTGTGGGGTATCTCAGTGCAGAGCTCAGGCTGGATTGCCATATTTAGATTATTCGTGCACCACATGGGCTCACCTAGTACATTATTATAGAGTCATCAATGGTTTGATCTAAAGTTCCTTTCCCTTTGGACCATGTTGTGGTTTGTAGGTTTTTTGGTTTAAAAAAAAAAAAAAAAGATGTATTTTGTCACTAATAGAATGGTTTCCCAAAGTCTTTATCTTCTTTTTTCCTCTAAAACTCTGAGCAGATCTTGTTTGATCTTAGACATTGTAGCAAAAGAAGGGCAGGCTTTTTTTTTCCTTCTTGGGTTTTGCTGGGGTCCTAGGCTTCAATCTCTTTTTTTAAATTTTCAGAATATTATGGGGTACAAACATTTTGGTTACATGAATTACTTTTGTACAGTTTGAGCCAAAGTCATAAGTATGTCCATCACCCAGATGGTGTGCATTGTACCCGTTAGGTGTGAATTTGCCCATCCCCTCCTTCCCCCTCCCACCTGCCTGATTTCCGTGGGTTCAATGTCTTGAAGAAATGTTATTGAAGGAAGAGAACATACCAGAAAGGAAGAAGCTATGGACTATTATTCAGCAATAAAAAAGGAACGAAGGCCGGGCGCTGTGGCTCACGCCTGTAATCCTAGCTCTTGGGAGGCCGAGGCGGGCGGATTGCTCAAGGTCAGGAGTTCAAAACCAGCCTGAGCAAGAGCGAGACCCCGTCTCTACTAAAAAAAAAAAAAAAAAAAAAAAAAAAAAAGGAACGAAGAACTGATACATGTTATGGCATGGATGAACCTTGAAAACATTATGCTAAGAGAGAGAAGCCAGGCACAAAAGGCCATATATTTTATGATTCCGTTTATATGAACTGTTCAGAATAGGCAAATTCATAAAGACAGAAAGTAGATTAGCGGTTGCCTATAGCTGGAGGAGGTCAAGGGGAATGAGGGTGACTGCCAACAGGTACTGGGTTTGTTTTGGGGATGATGAAAATATTCTAAAATTGATTGTGGCAATGGTTACACAATTCTGTGAATAAACTAAAAACCATTGAACTTTCCACTTTAAGTGGGCGAATTGTATGGAATTTGAATTATATCTGAATAAAGCTGTTATCATTAAAAAGAAGAAAGAAAATAAACAAAGAAATAGAGATAGCAAGTATTCTATCAAATTTAGGGGGCACAGAATGGGTCAGTCTGGCTGGCATTTATAGAAGCAGTTAGAAATGAAGCTGAGGCCAAATAACGAAGAGCCGAGAACTTCATGTCAAAGAGTTAGGACTTAATCTTCTACCTCTGAGCTATCAAATATAGTAGTCACATGTGGCTAGTGGCTACTATATTTAATATATAGTAAAAGAGTCAGAACCACCTATAGCATGATCCTAGGTGCTGGAAGAGTCAGAACCACTAGCCACATGTGACTACTAAGTGCTTAAAATATAGCCATCCCAAATTGAGGTGTGCTGTAGGTATAAAATACCTACCAGATTTTGAAGAGTTAGTGAAAAAAAGAATGTAAGGGTTGGGTATGGTGGCTCACACCATACCTAGCACTCTGTGAGGCCAAGGCAGGAGGATCACTTGAGATGGAGTTTGAGACTTGCCTGGGCAACATAACGAGACCCCCATCTCTTCAAAAAATTAAAAAATTAGCCAGGCTTGGTGGCATACACCTGTAGTCCCAGCTACTCAGACTGAGGTAGGAGGATCACTTGAGTCCAGGAGTTTGAGATTGTAGTTAGCTATGATGACATCACTGCACAGAGCAAAACTCTGTCTCAACAAAAGAAAAAGGTTAAATATCTCAATAATTTTATGGTGATTACATTTTGAAATGATAATATTTTTGATTTATTGGGTTAAATAAAATATATAATTAGTCTTACTTTTTAAAATCATGTTTATTTGCAGAGCACAGCAGTGCACCACCTGTAGTCCCAGCTGTTCAGCGGGCTGAGGTGGGAGGATTGCTTGAGGCCAGCCTGGGCGGCATAACAAGACTCCATCTCTAATAAAATCAAATAAAATAAATGTCTATAAAATTATGTTATTTTACTTTTTAACATGGCTACTAGAAAATTTTAAACTACATATGTGGCTCACATTATATTTTTATATTTCTATGCGATAGTACCATTGAAGATTCTTGAGTCAGAACTCAAGGGGTTGGCAAATGTTTTCTGTAAAGGGCCAGATGGTAAATATTTTAGGGCTTGAGGGCCATACAGTGTCTATTGCAACTATTTGACTCTGCTATTATAGTGCAAAAGCAGCTAGAGACAATAATGTAAACAATGAACATATCTGTATTCCAATGTACCTTTATTTATGTACACACAGAAATTTGAATCTCATATAATTTTCACATGTAATGAAATATTGTTCTTCGTTTGATTTTTCTCCGAATCATTTAAAAATGCAAAAGCCATTCTTAGTTTTTGGGCTATACAAAAACAGGCAGTCAGTGGGATTTGACCCTCAGGCCATCCATAGTTTACCAACGTTAGAGAGTTAAGCTGGAGTCTCTGAAAATCTCTTTCAATCCCCAACACCATTGGTGCTCTCCCCACACACACCATACAGTGCTTGGAGAATTCCTTCTCCTTTGCAAATAGCATGGATTCACATAACATTTGATATGGAAGGGACAGTAGAGATCAGGTACTCCTACCTTCTCATATTACATTTGAGGAAACTGAGTCTCAGAGAGGTAAACTCACATAAACAAGTTCACATTGCAGTGAAGAGGTTCTAAATAATGGGAGTAATTGCAAGACTATCAGGCAGCAGCTGGTGAAAAAAGAAGGGTCTAAGGTTAGATTGAGTACCCAGGCCCCACTAAGGGACTCTAAATTCTAGCTCATCCATCCATTCATTTTTTCATTCATCACTTATTTCTTGAGACTGACTGCTTGTGTTCCTGGCCGTATGTGAAGCTCTGGAGAACCAGACATTAATTAGAATTGTTCACCGACTTTGAGGAACCCACTTTGAGGAACCCATAGTATAGAAAAAAGATATTTTAAAACAGATATGGGGGGAGGCTGGGCCGGGCGGATGGCTCAAGGTCAGGAGTTCGAAACCAGCCTGAGCAAGAGTGAGACCCTATCTCTACTAAAAAGAGAAAGAAATGAATTGGCAAACTAAAAATATATAGAAAAAATTAGCCGAGCATGATGGCACATGCCTGTAGTCCCAGCTACTCGGGAGGCTGAAGCAAAAGGATTGCTTGAGCCCAGGAGTTTGAGGTTGCTGTGAGCTAGGCTGATGCCACAGCACTCTAGCCCGGGCAACAGAGTGAGACTGTCTCAAAAGAAAAAAAAAAAAAAAAACCAGATATGGGGAAGGGGAAGGATCTCTGAGGAAGTGTTACCCAAGCTGTGATTACAGGGACAGGTAGGAATTAGCCAAATGAAGGAAAAGATGGGAAGGGTGTTCTAGGCTGAAGAAACAGCGTACACAGAGGCCTGGAACTAAGAGTGCCCCAAATGCTTGGGGAACTATAAGCAGATCATGGGTGTGGAGGATTAAGCAGGAGCCCGAGGGAGAAAGGTGCACCTACAGAGTCAGCAGCGCCCAGAAAGCAAAGATCCTCTGCAGTTAAAAACTACGTCTTGATCACATTAGGTGATGAGGAAACACTGAGAGATTTTAAACAGTGAAGTCACACAGTTAGATTGAGTTTTACAAAAATCACATTGGCAACCTGCCAGGCAGAGAAGGGAGAAAAAAAGATTCCGTAGGGAGGGAACAGCCTGTGCAAAGGCCTGGAAGAATGCAAGGACCAGTGACAGCGAGTGATCTGGTGTGACTCAAGCATGCAGTGCATGACGAGGAGCAAGAAGAGAGAAGCCTGGGAAGGAAATTTGTACAGATGGTGAAGGGTCTTAAATTCCAGGCTGAGGAGTTTGGATTTGATTCTTCAGGTACCAGACAGAGGCAAGAACCTCCTGGGAGTAAGTGTGAAGGTAGAACACAGACCTAAGGTCAAGTTTCCCTGGCTCTGCCATTTATTAGTTAATCCTCCGTTTTCTCAGAGGTCCAATGCAGATAACAGCCATGAGGATTAAGTGAAATAATGTATGAAAAGTGCTTATCACTTTTTAAGAGCCTCACACACAATAAGCACTCAAAACAGTTCTGAAACCTACACAGGAGGCATCACATCAAAGGGCTCTCAGTCCCTGCATGAATATCACAGGACATTCTGCTAAAGGGAAGACTTGGATGGGATGACCCTGACCTCTTATTTTTAAACCCTAAGTTTCCATTTTTTTTAATGTAGAATAATGCTTGTGAGACACAACTGCCCTCATTCGGGGTAGTTCTCTTTAAAGAGCTCAGAGGAACTCTCACACCAGGCCTCTGGCGCTATGAGTAGCTTTCTCCAAAACAGCACAGAAAGCCAGCAGCTCAGTTTGAGGGTGGTACACATTCTTTCCAGGGCCTAGGCCCAAACTTTGGGTTCTTACAGCCCTCCCAACCATGAGTTTCTGTTCATTTCATATTCATTTAAAAATGCTCTGTATGTGCAGGATAGTTTATATTATTAATAATGTATCATGTGAGTAAGGAAAAATATTTTATGTTTGTGTTTGTAAATATAGTCATGTGTCACTTAACAATGGATATACATTATGAGATATGTGTAGTTAGGCTATTTTGTCATAATAGAGTGTACTTACACAAACCTAGATGATCTAGCCTTCTACATAAGTAGCCTATGTGCTACAGTCTGTTGCACCTAGGCTACAAACCTATATAGCATGTTACTGTAGTGAATACTATAGGCAATTGTAACACAGGGGTAAGTATGTGTGTATCTCAACATATCTAAACATAGAAAAGGTACAGGAAGAATGCAGTATTAAAATTTTATGGGCCGGGCGCGGTGGCTCACGCCTGTAATCCTAGCTCTTGGGAGGCCGAGGCGGGCGGATTGCTCAAGGTCAGGAGTTCGAAACCAGCCTGAGCAAGAGCGAGACCCCGTCTCTACTATAAATAGAAAGAAATTAATTGGCCAACTGATATATATATAAAAAATTAGCCGGGCATAGTGGCGCATGCCTGTAGTCCCAGCTACTAGGGAGGCTGAGGCAGAAGGATCACTCGAGCCCAGGAGTTTGAGGTTGCTGTGAGCTAGGCTGACGCCACGGCACTCACTCTAGCCTGGGCAACAAAGCGAGACTCTGTCTCAAAAAAAAAAAAAAAAAAAAAAATTTTATGGGGCCAGGCATGATGGCTCATGCCTGTAATCCTAGCACTTTGGGAGGCCAAGGAGGGAGGATAACATGAGGCCAGAAGTTTGAGAACAGCCTGAACAAGAGCAAGACCCCATCTCTACAAAAAATAGAAAAATTAGGTGCACATGGTTTCATACACCTGTAGTACCAGCTACTTGAGAGGCTAAGGCAGGAGGATTGCTCGAGCTCAGAAGTTTGAGGTTGCAGTGAGCTGTGATGAGGCCACTGCACTGTAGTGTGGGAGACAGAGCAAGACCCTGTATCAAAAAAAGAAAAAAAAAATCTTATGGGACCATGAGTGTATATGCAGTTTGTTGACAGAAACATCTCATGTGGCGCATGTACATAGCATTCTTCTTAAGAACCTGGGGACTGGTCTTCACCAGGATAGGGAGTGGTGTCTGTAGAGACAGAGATTGAGGAGAGACTTACTTTCTGTTCTCTTGCACCTTTTGAAGTACCATGTATATGTATTATCTATTTAAACAAATAAATTTTAAAAATATACAAGCATTCTTGCTTGTCTGTAACAGAGGTATACCAAATCCCCTGTTGGTTTACTCTCCAGTTTTGCTTTCCAGCACCTTGCTGTTTAGTCCAAAGCCAGACCTATGAATAAGGGGGTGATAGACTTAGTTTCCATCCCGTACTTCAGAACTTAGAATCTTTCTGTGACTAAGGACTCCCAGCTGGAGAAATAGGAGAGTGGAACTTGCCACCTTCCTCACAGGGGTAGCATTGAGAACTGGCTATCTACTGGTAAAGGATTTCAGGATATGGGAATGAAAGAGAATATATTAACACACAAGTCTCCTATTTTTTTAACCCCACATAGTTCTAGGGAAATCTAATATAAAGGCTTCAGATCCATTTACAGGGTGGGATGCGCAGAAAGCATTTACTACATGATGGCTGAGCTAATGGCTGGCTGCTGCCTGCCTTCAGGAGTACCCTTGCTTTATAGGTAGGGAAGCAGAAGTGCAGTGCCTTGTATGAGTTCCATTATGTATGGAATCCCTGGTTCAGGTGGGAGTCCCAGTTCAATCCCTAAAGCTCATCTCTTTTCTGAGCACAGAATGCTTGAGAAGCTCCTGCAGTTCCATCTTCAAAGTCAGAGAAATAAGAGAAGCAGTTATAAAACAAAACCAGAATCTAGACAATCCAAGTGGATGACCAAACCACTAACTTTTCCCAGGCCTCAGTATCCCCATCCATAAAGTAGTGGTTTGGGTAGGATGATCTCTGGAGTCCCTTTGTGTTCCCTCTGGTCTTTGTACACAGTCCTGTGACCACCTGCTGACTTGGACCATCTCTTCCCCCAAGTTGCACTTCTTTCCTTCCTTGAGTCTCTCCTGAGTTTCAAGGGGGCACTGTGAAGCTGGCTCCCAAGCAGCGAGCAGGCCTGTCCTTCCTTGGAGCTGCCCGGCTGCTTGGTCTCCCTGCTGGTAACCAAGCCCTTGTCTGCCTTTCCAGCAACCCGGCCCTTTTCTTATTGTTGCTGTCTGTTTCCATTCGCTCCTTTTATTCTCCAGGTTTTCCTTGACTCTGATGTTTTTCCCCCTGCTGCACAACAAGCCCTTCTGATCTCTGTGAAAGGCAAACCCATGTCATTCTTCCAAATCATCATTGTATGACATGTTTTTATATCAGCCGGACAAAGGAGCTATTTGATCAGGGGGTATGGTGTGTGATTGTAAGAAATTCAGCTAGTCGATGGCAACCATTGTTCCCCGAGCGGCTCCCTGACCCCATTCTGTTCCTGGAAAAACTCCCTGAGAGTGGCCTCTATTCATGGAGTAGCACCAGTCCCCAGCCGTGCTCCAGGAGCGTGCTCAATTCCTAGCGGTGTCACCGATAGCCGCCCACAGCCACCCTTTAACTCTTTCATCAGCATTAGGTTTCCAACCCCACAGCTGTTATCACGGCAGTGAGCTCAGGGGGTTAGAGATATAGGCATGCTCTCTGCTCTCCCTCTTATCTTGGAGAAATTCAACCTTCCTTTGAAATGGTCATTTGGAAATTACCCGTCTGCTGCTTTCAGCGCAGCAGGCCTGGCTAGCGTGCCTGCCCTCCTCAGTTTTCCCCTGAGGACAGCCTCCCCGGTTCTGCCAACTCTCAGGCCCTGCTGCTGGTATGTAATCTAGTGGCACCTCAAAACCATTTCTGATTGCCTGAGGTGAAGGTATGGGGCCCTTTACCCTGGCTCCAGAGTCTTCAGAAGATTATTCTAGTCCCCTGAAGATGAGGAAATATTTCCACACACTAACGACTATTACTTGCTTAGCCTTCCATTCCCTTCCTTGCAGTACGTGCTGGGCCCCTATATGTGTAAGGCCTTGTGTCGAGTATTGCAGGAGAGACAGAATTGTATAAAAATTGGCCCTTGGCCCCAAGAACTCAACCCATTAGGGGAAATGAGACTCGTGGGCATGGATCTGTAGAAACATCCATAACATTTTTGCATTATTAATCCCATGCTATTAACACTGTGTGCGGTATACCCAAACTATTCTGACCTAACTGCTTAGCACACAAACCACACAATTGACCGGAGAGCTCAAAACCACACAGAGTGGTGAGCCATGTACTTTTTTAGAAGGTCCAGCCTGCCCTAAGTGTGTGGATCTTATCCTTACACATCGATAGAACAACCCAGAGAATACAGGAAGATTCTTTAAAGTGTCTTAAAATCTAATAGTTTTGGGATTTTTCTCATTGTTACTGCGCTCACTTTACAGAGATGAGAAAAAAATGGAGAGACCAATTCAAGATCACTCAAAGCCAGTAGCTGAGCAAAGGCTCAAATTTAGAGCCTGTGGTTCATTTTTCTCCTGCTTCATTTTATTAATTCATTAAGTGCTGCTTTTCTCCAAGAAGCTGACAATAGATTAGGATGTCGTCATTTGTCTGCAACTACTTTCAGGAAGTCAAGACCTCAAAGCCAATAAAAATTCCAACTCAAGAATCTAAAATCCTACATGAGGCTCCTCCTCTGCCTCATACCACCAGCGTTTCTGTGCCTTGAGGTAACAGAACGGCCTCTCCAGTAAGAGAATCTCAGCTTGGCTCCTCCATCTCTTTGAAAATTCCTCTTGGCCCAGGAGGAACACCCACAGTACAACAGCTAAAATGTTAAGGACTATATACAGAGTGACCGAAAAATGTATTTTCCAAAGTACCAATCCATGTTACGTGGATGAACCTTGAAATCATTATGTTGAATGAAAGAAGCCTTACACGAAAGGCCTCATATTGTATGATTCCATTTATGTGTCTAGAATAGGTAAATCCATAGAGACAGAAAATAGGTTAGTAGCTGCTAGAGGCTGGGGAGAGGGATGGAATGGGGAATGACTGCTAATGGGTGCAGGGATTCTTTTTAGGGTAAAGAATATGTTCTTGAATTAGATAATGGTGATGATTATACAACTTTGTTAATATACTAAAAAACACTGAATTATACAGTTTAAAGGGGTACATTTTGTGGCATGTGAAGTCTATCTCAACAACAAAAATAGAAAAGATGGAGAGGGGGAAAACCATCTAAGAAAGAAAGTTTGTCATCCAAACTAGGACCGAGACACTTTAGAGGTATTAATAATTACCCTGGGAAAATATGTATAAACCAGGACATGTGGTCACTCTAGCCAGAGACAAGGAGCCTGAGCTCTGTGTGCTGCCTGTCTTTGCGTCTTCTCCAAGGAGCCTGAGAATTGCCTAGAGTCCATCAAGGATCTGTGGCCACTGGTGGCTCTAGGGGCCATGTGAAATGGTTTTCTCAGCTCTTCTTAGCACCTCTGCTCCTCAACTCCCCATGCCATTTAGGATTCTATTTCTTGTTTGTACCTCCTCATTTGTAATGAGCTTTAATGATTTACTCTACGCTGCCATTGGACCTCTCTCTGCCCAGTCACCTGAGTTTTATTCATTCATCCATTCATTCATTGATGAGGCAATTATATGGTCCCTACTGGTGGAGTCCCAACTGTGGTCCCTACCAGGCAGTTAGTCAGTGTAGCGGCTGAAGTCAAGCTTTTTTGCCCCGAGAAGTTCACTTTCTACTAAGAAGGCTGGCATTTAAGTAGAGGCAGTGAAAACACTTCTGGGATAGAAGTATGTATACTGGGTACAAGGAGGCCCAAAGGAGCAGGAGGTTAGCTCTTCCTGAAGGTGGGAGTTTCTAGATGCCCACCTCTGCACGTTCCAGAGGGACTGTGATGGGGCCTACTTTTGGTATCCACAGGAGGAAAGATGAACGCTCTGTCTTTAGTTTCCTCTTTCATTCCCATGGTGCCTGCTCTGAAGTAGCCTCTCACTCCCAGCAGCACTTGGACACTACCACTGACTGGCTGCTCTGGAGCCTCTGTCCTGGGAGTGACCTCTATTCCAGCCCAGACTCCCGTCCTCTGGATGTTGTCTGGACCTTTCCTTCCTAAGGGCATTGTGCTCTTGCCCATTTTTCTGCCCACTTACAAAGGCTTATAAGGTTAAGCCCCTGGCCCAAGGTCACACAGCTGGTTAGTAACAAAAGCCAGGCTAGAACCCAGGTTCAATCCTCCCTCCAAGTGAAGTCCTTCTGAGCTCCCAATGAGGGGTTTTATTTTCCTAACAAAGTACCTGCAATGTGAAGAGGAAAACCCCAGACAATCCAGTTCAATTTTTTTGTTTTGTTTTCTCTCTCTTTCTGTCTCTCTCTTCTTTTTTTTTTTTTTTTTTTTTTTTTTTTGCTGATTTAGCCCTCAGCCTAGGCCTTTCCAGGGAGTGGCAGAGGAGTAAATGATTAATGACCACCCCAGGGTGCATGTCAAGGTCTCAGCACGAACATCAGGCTGGACTTCTGATGTCTCCCAGCCTGTCTGTGTCACCCTGGTCCCTATGCCATACAGTTCAGAACCCACATGACCCACATGACCCCGGTGTTTCTAAGCTGGGGCAGGAGGAGCAATGGGATTCAGTTCTCCTGTGATACAGAAGAAAGATCTCACACTTCAAGTAATCAGAGGCAGAAAAGCTAAGAGGTTAAGAGCTTGGATTTGAAAGGCCAACAGCTCTAGATTTAAATCCTGGTCGTGTAACTTTGGGAGGAATAAATTCTTTCACTTTTCTGAACCTCAGTTTCCTCAGTTGTAAAATGGAGATAACAGCTTGCTTAGGGGACAAAATACTGAGGGAGGATAGTAACTATTCATGGTACTACTGTGAGGAGGGAACAAAAT
Source organism: Microcebus murinus (assembly GCF_040939455.1). Classification (NCBI taxonomy): domain Eukaryota; kingdom Metazoa; phylum Chordata; class Mammalia; order Primates; family Cheirogaleidae; genus Microcebus; species Microcebus murinus. The sequence goes on along the minus strand of NC_134117.1, from coordinate 24,745,605 downwards.
GAAGTGTATCAATAGCTTAGAACAGTCCCTCGTAGATATATTCACTTAATAAATGGTAACTATTATTGTTATCTCTTCTAAAACTACCTCTAATCTTAGAAGGGTGCAGAACTCTGGGGACTCTTGGCCAAGTCTCCCCAGATAATGTTTGCAGCCTTCTTATTTGGCCCATAATGGCAAGATCGAGCACTAAGGCATCCAGATTAGGCTTCATTCATTCATTTACCAAAATTTATAAAGCACCTACTATATTCCAAGACTACTCGAAGAATTATAATTACAAATAAGGACTTACAACTCAGTGTTATAAATAAAATAATGTATGAGCCCCCGAGGATTCCCTGAGAGACAGTGGAGAGGAGACAGTCTTAGATGTTGAGGGATACGTAGAAGTTCACTGGGCAGAGGGAACAGCACGTGAAAAGATAAATGAATGGAAAAGCATGTAGTATCAGAAAAACAGTGAAAAGATCTGCATCACTAGAACCTTCCACAAAAGTGGAAAGAAGCCAGATGCAGTGGCTTCTACCTATAGTTGTAGTCCCAACTACTAGGGAAGCTGAGGCAAGAGGATCACTTGAGCCAAAGAGTTTGAGACCAGCCCGAGCAATATAGCAAGACTTCATGTCAGGAAAACAAAAAAGGGTGGAAAGAAGTCAGTCTGGAAAGTTGTGACCACATTGTGAAGGGCTCCATGTTCCCAGATGAAGAATTTTAATCTTATCTTGTGGGCAAAGGGAAACAGTGGAGACTTTTGAGTCTGTAGATGACTTGATATGTTCTTTGGCTTTGTTTAGAAAGTTTTCTTCTGGCTGCTTTGTAGTGGAATGATTACAGCATGAGCCCCACCTTTTAGGGGGCAGGGAAAAGGGGTCCTGGCCACCAGAAGGGTGGGAGAGTACTGCTTCTTCTCTGGCTCCCAAGAGAGATCAGTCAGTTTCCTCTCCACTTGTTGCATGTGCTTTTAGGTTCATCCAAATTTCACAAAGGTTCTGAGGGACTTTCAAAGACTTCAGAATTTTTGCTTTAACAAAATAGAGCTGGGGTGAAGTACTCTCAAAATTCTTATTGTCAGTACTACAAAAAACTGGTATTGGGCCAGGCGCAGTGGCTCACGCCTGTAATCCTAGCACTCTGGGAGGCCAAGGCGGGTGGATCGTTTGAGCTCAGGAGTTCAAGACCAGCTTGAGCAAGAGCGAGACCCTGTCTCTACCAAAAATAGAAAAAATTAGCCAAGCATGGTGGCACATGCCTATAGTCCCAGCTACTAGAGAGGCTGAGGCAAAAGTATCGCTTGAGCCCAGGAGTTTGAGGTTGCTGTGAGCTAGGCTGACGCCACAGCACTCTAGCCAGGCAACAGAGCAAGACTCTGTCTCAAAAAAAAACCAAAAAAAAAAAACAACTGGTATTGATCTGGGGGTGAAGGATTCTGAATTTTACATCTAACTCCTGTTAAATCAGCCATTCAACCTCAGGCAAGTAAGTCTCTAGGCCTCAGTGCTTTTTCCCTTCTACCAGGTAGGAACTCTCCTCTCTAAGAAAGTCCCCAGCACACGTTGGCACCCGTCCTAGATCACTTTTTTCCTTACATTCTGTTCTGCATTATTAGTTATTGGTGTGCTTCACAGAGTGGAAAGAGACTGTAATCAACAGGTCTGGCTTCAGATCCTGGCTTGGTCACTTAAAAACTGTGGTTTGGAGAAATTATTTAGCCCTGCTGAACTCTCATTCTCTCTCTGTAAATTTGGATTATTGATACCTAACACGTTGGGTCATTAGAAGGTCAATAGAAGTAAAATTGAAATAAAGTAGGTAAATAGCACCTGAAACCTAAGGCACTCACTTAAGAATATTTGTGTGAACATGCTAAACACACACACACACACACACACACTCATACACACAGTAGTCTCAATACCCCACCATGTAGCTTAAAACATTTATGTAGGTCAGAAGTGGTGGTTCACGCCTGTAATCCTAGCACTCTTGGAGGCCAAGGCAGGAGGATCGCTTGAGGTCAGGAGTTCGCGACCAGCCTGAGCAAGAGTCAGACCCCATCTCTACTAAAAATAGAAAAAATTAGCTGGGTATAGTGGCACACCTGCAGTCCCAGCTTCTGAGGAGGCTGAGGCAGGAAGATCACTTGGGACCAGGAGTTTGAGGTTGCAGTGAGCTATGGTGACACCACTGCACTCTACCACTCTACCCAGGGTAACAGAGGAAGACTCTTTCAAAAAACAACAACAACAAAAAGATATTTATATACCATGGATTCAGTATCAATATTGATGTTGCATTTATACTTTGATTTTCTTTCTTTCTTTCTTTTTTTTTTTGAGACAGAGTCTCGCTGTTGCCCAGGCTAGAGTGAGTGCCGTGGCATCAGCCTAGCTCACAGCAACCTCAATCTCCTGGGCTCAGGCAATCCTCCTGCCTCAGCCTCCCGAGTAGCTGGGACTACAGGCATGCACCACCATGCCCGGCTAATTTTTTCTATATATATATTAGTTGGCCAATTAATTTCTTTCTATTTATAGTAGAGACGGGGTCTCGCTCAGGCTCAGGCTGGTTTCGAACTCCTGACCTCGAGCAATCCGCCCGCCTCGGCCTCCCAGAGGGCTAGGATTACAGGCGTGAGCCACCGCCTATGCTTTGATTTTCTTACCTTTAAAGGGTAATGATGCTATCTGAATCACCTGCTACACCAAATAGTTGGAATAAGATTGAAAAATACACCCATTTATAATTGCCTATTTGACATTCAACCATAATATGTAATTTCTCTCACTAGACTACACGCTCCCTGGGAGCAAGAACAAGTCATTGGGTTCCCACAGGTAACAGAGCTGCTCTGTGGAGCAGAACTGGGGGCTTGGTGCATGTCAGTGGAAAGAATCATATGTAAGCCCCACATTTTTTTGTTTTTAGTAGAGACAGGGTCTCACCCTTGCTCAGGCTGGTCTCAAACTCCTGAGCTCAAGTGATCCTCCCACCTCAGCCTCCCAGTCTTAGGATTACAGGCGTAAGCCACTGCGCCTGGCCTTGTAAGCCCCACAATCTACATGGAGCCAGCCTCCGAGCTGGGAGTTGCCCTGCTGCCCAGCCCACTGTACGCTTAGTTGCCACATTCCACCAACTGTACCAGCTCAAGCACAATCATCACGAAACTTTACCTCACATTTGTCTTGAATAATGTCCTGAGCTTCTTAACCAAAGCCCCAGTCACTAATGGCAGCCACAGCCTGGCCTTGAGATGCTCAGATGTTGAAGAGGGGAGGGAACAGGCAGTGTCTCTCTCTGCCTGTGGGGCAGAGCCAGTCCTGGGTGCCAGCCCCAGACGATGGTTATCCTGGGAAGCCTGAGCTCAGGGGCCCACAGGTGAAAGGCTAGTCAGAAAACCCACATCATCAGAAGCTCCTGGCTTGGCACCAGCAGTATTACCCCTCCTCAGTGTCTCAAGCTGCCTGCTGCTCAGCAGTGACATGGGAGCCCCCCTGCCCCGACAACCAACCAGCCTCTGGGACTCATCCTAACCACCCCCATTTTGCCCCCATCCCTAGTTGGCTTATTTCCAAGGATCCTCCAAGGTGGAGTGGGATTCACAGTTGGCCTTCAGAGCCACACCAGGGTAGGCTGCTGGCTCAGCCAAGCATGTTGTTATGTGGTAAGATTTGGTGCCTCAGCCACTGGAGGGCCTGGAGATGGGGGCAAAAGGTTGCCTGTTGGCTCCCAGAACACCTGAAAGGCCTTCGCCCCTCTGAGGCTCCTCCTCATCTGTATCTGTATCCTCAGAGGCAGGCAGAAAAGGGGTTGGACTTAGGATAATCTACTCACCCTGCTCAGGGTTCTTCAGCAGGGCTCCAGGCTGCCTAGGAAAAGGAGAAAAGGAATTCTTTGAACAACTATCACAGTATTTATCGAGTGCTAACTCTGTGCCTGTTACTGTTCTAAATACTGTATGCATTCTCCATTTGGCCCTCTACCTCTAAGTAGGCACAATTAGGAAGCCCATTCTACACATGGAGAGACCGAGCTCCAGAGAGGTAAAATACCCTTCATAAAGTCGCAAGGATTAGAGCTAGAGAAATGACCCATCCTGGCACTTCCTCTGTCTCACACCATGCCTCAAAGTGGAAGAAAGAATTTATTTTGAAATTAACCAGAGTTCTTGGGCTCTAATGCAGGATTTCAAGCCTGTGCAATGAGGCCTGGCAGAAGGAGTGTTATTCTTCCGAGTGCAAAATCCCTAGGTTTAGGTCCCAGGTAAGCCACTCCCTAGTCTGACATTTCAGCCAAACTGCTTAACTCCTCCTGGTCTTGGTTTCCCCAACAGTAAAATGGGCTAGCAGTACTGCCCTTGCAGCGCTATGACAAGGATCAGGAACAACACGTGCAGCACGCCTGGCACCTGGTAGGTGCTCGATAAATGGTCACTGCGGTTATTATTCCTCTGTCCCCTCCCTTGGGTGTGCAGGTACAGGTCCCCATCACTGCCATAGCCCCATCACTGACCACTCCAGCAGCCCATCACAGTAAGTGGAAGCAGCTGGGAGGAGGGTGGAGGGAGGAGGGGAAGGGAGGGGACAGCTTGAGTGACTGCAGGCCAGCCCTGAAGGCCTCACGGGGGATATAGGCCATAACCACAGGTGCACCAATTACTCTCCCCTCAAATAAAGCCTGAGGTGCACCCCTCCCCCCATTTTCCCACTCTGCGCAGCCCTGACCTTTGGTTCTGCAGAAGGCGGTGGCAGCTCCACAGCACCAGTCCGCTGGCTGGTCGTTTGTCTTCGGGTTTCACAGCCTCCCTGAGGCTCCCAGTGCTTTGCAAGTTTTCCCTCCCTTTCCCAGCCACTTCCCAGTTAGCCTGGGAGCATCGTAGTGGCAGCTCGGGTTTCATTCCTGGGAGCTTTGTTCCAAATGGAAGTTTCTGGTTGGGATAATCCCTGGGTGTGAGTGGTCAGTGCAGGAGGAGGCAGGAGCCTCTCTAGGAGGCTGTGGGAACAGTCCGCTCGCCCAGGTGCTCTGAGGAGGGAGCGGGGCCGGGCTTCTCCTGGAGGCACCTTCACATCAGGGCCTAGGGGGTGGCCTGGACAACAGGCCTGGAGCCCACCCAACTCTTCTTCTCTGGGGGTCCTTGCCATCATCTTCTCCTGGGTCCATAGGAGAACCCTGAAGGGCTCAGACCCTCCCTCTCCTCCACCACCTGCTGCTGTTGCGATGTCAGGCACAGTGGGGGAAACTGAGGGGGCCCCAGTCCCTGAGCCAACCAAAGCTGATTTTGTTTACATCTATTTTATGAGATAGGCTTCCATTCAGGTTTTTCTCAGGAAAAGTTTCTGTGGCTAAATAAAAATGTTAACCACACAATCAAGTTCAAACCCTTCATTTTCTAGATAAGGAAATTAAGGTTCCGAAAATATGAGTTTTTGAGGCTCTGGCAGCTACCCATTCTCAGCTGTATTCTCTGTGATCCCTTTTATGATTCAGTCAAGCGACCACCTGGTGCTGACCACTTTCTGCCCACAACGGAGGGTGGCAACTCCAGGTTTACCAATCTGTGAACCCCATCGTGGGGCAGTCTGAAGGCAGGGACCTCACTATGTCTGTGCTTCCATCCTCAGGGCACATTGAACTGAGCTGGACTGAGCTGCGCTGAGCTGAACTCCTGCAGAACCAGCACCAGGGTTCTGCTGCCTGAGAACCAGCATTCCCGCCTTCCGCCCCAACCCTCCGTCCTCATTCCGCCCCTGTGTGGAGCACCTGACTGTGGCCCTCTGCTAGATGGGAGGCTTCAGGAGATAGGCACAGGTGTCCGTCCAACCTTTACACCATTTCTCCCCAGCACTTGAATTCCCAGTGTATAGGACATGCTGAAGAAATTTGCCACGAATCAGTGTAAGGCACAGAGGACAAGAAAAGGTTGGCATTTGGCTGGGAGGATGGTAGGATGGATTGAATGCAGATTCTCTGAGTTCTCTGCACTCCTCTCTTCTGTTCTTTCCAACTCCAGGCAACTCAGACTTGACTTTTCCCCATGAGTTGCATGGGCTTCATTGGGGATTGGAGAGAGGGGAGGCAAAGCCAGGTCTGGGAACAGGGAGGTAAGAGCTTGCACACCAGCCCCCGAGAGGAAGCAGGGAAACCATCTCCCTTGCAGGCCACCACCCATCTGCCCATCTCAGTTCTCCTCTGTGGGTCCTCAGGGGCCCAGGCTTTGGCAGCCACACCCCTGTGGATGAGCAGAGGGGGAGGCAAGGCTGGGCTCTGTGTGCAGGAGGGACTCTGGCCTTTATCTCTCTTCAGGCCCTCGGGGAAAGCAGCAACCCTGCACACTCTGCCTTCCTCACAGAGGGCCTCACGGAAACATCACCATGCAAACCTGGGCTCGTGGAGACCTGGCTCAGCTGGCCCAACCCCTCTCCCAGCTCTTTTCCCACGCAAACCCTGTTTGTTGGAAACCACTATTGGGGTCTCTGCTGGACACCTCCCACGTTCATGTAAACTCTGATCCTGACTGCTCCACAGGCGCAGTAAGCTGGGACTTAGGTGAAATGACTTGCCCAGGTAACACGGCTAGGAAGTGCCAGAGCCAGGATTCAGGCTTCATGCTGTCTGCCTCCAGAGGCCTTGCCCCTGACCTCACCCCAAGCCACTTCTGATTTCTGCCTGCTCCTGGAACCATTTCTCTGAATTCCCTCCCTGACTTTGCTGAGGCCCAGGGGATCCGGGCAAACTCTAGGGGTGTTGGGGAGAGTGAAAAAATGAAAGACACCCTTTTGTTTCCCTCTTCTCTCTCTACTCACTCCACTGATTTGATAAAAGCAGACCGGGCCTGCTTCCTGGGGCCGGGTTCCTGCAGAGGACCTGCCACCAATCCCTCGCACACCTGTGCACACTCCCATCCTACCAGATCCCCAGGCCAAAAATAATTTCAGACAGCACGTGCCTAGACTCTGACTTTTGCTCACACTCAGCACAGACCTCTGGCTTTAGTCCTTTGATCACTCAGCTCACTTTGTCTTCCAGCTTCTTTTCAGAGGCACAGCTACCAATCACACCTCACTTACGAGCACCCCTAGAAGCCATTCTCCCTGCCTGGGCTGTCAGCATCCCTTCTCAGGAACCTCCTCTGCTGCTCTGCTCAGGACCTCCCCTCAGCTCCCCGCCCCCCCTTGGGAAGATCAGGCCTGGCCTAAGGGAAGTGGCCAGAACTCAAGCCCAAGGTAGAGAAGTCGCCCAAACCCTCAAACGCCTGAGACCCGGCGCCCTGCTGACCCAGCCTGTTCTATCAGGACTGAGATCGGGCAGGTCCTACATGGTGTATTACCCATGATGAATGTTTTATGAGTTTGCTCTTCATTACGGAGAGCTCATACAGAAGGCGGGGAGGGGGAGGGTGTAAAAAAAAGCCCAAGGAGAGATGGGAGGGAGACAAGTTGGAAAGGCAAGAGATGGCCCAGGCATTTATTACGATGGGACGTGGGATTTCTTTGTGAAGAAAGATTTTGCAGGGCTTGGTGATGTATGTCATACTGAAATGATCGAAGGTCGGAGGCTGGAAACAGGGAAGAGTCCCAAGAGGTGGTTCTTGGGAGCTGTGTGCATGTGGGCAGGCAGAGGGACAGCTGGAATTTGGTGTTGGCACTGGCCACTCTCGCCCTCCAAAGTCACTGACCGGTTCTCCAGGAAGTTGGCCTGGGCCTCAGGACCACAGTGCCAGGGCCCCTCGCAGTCTCGCTATTCTGCCACTCCCGGGCCCCAGGCCCAGGCATTTTCTGATCTTCCAGGCTCAAGGGAGTGGGCGGCTGCCAACTGCACAGAGCTCTGTCCCAGCTTCTGCTTGCTTTCTCACAGCAATGCCCAGGCCTGGCCCCTGTTCTAAGCACCTCCAGCCAGGCCCTAAGCTGGAGCCCATCCGAACCTTCAAGACTGGGGGCCTGGCCATGATCCTCAAATGCCAATGCTTGGGACCTTGTTCTGCGTGGGATGATGTTGCCTCTCCTTCCCCCACACCCCTCCCACCATACACAGGCAGAAAGGGAAGGGGAAAGAAACACTCCCCACACCGACCCGGGCTCCAGCCTGCTTCTCTGCTGCTGAGAGAGGGGCTGAGGGAGTGAGCTAGACTGCAGCATGGAGCCAGAGCCCGGCTCAGCATCTGCCAGCCAGGAGGGGGGGCTTGCGTGGGGGTCAGCTCCAGGGCCTGCCCAGATGGACAGTCGTTTCTTGAGGGTCAGCAAGAGATCCAGATGGGGAAGGGGGGCAACCAAAGAGACCTACTGGCACAGCCCTCCACAGTAACATGGGACTTGGGGATCCCCCTGGAGCTCCTGCCAGCTCCCCATCTGTCTTGGTACCAGTTACTCCTCCTCTCTCCTCTGCTCTCTCTGGCTCTTAATTCCCCTTCACTCTCTCCTTTGAAGTCCCTTGGTTGCTATGGAAACCCAGTAGCAGTGAAGAAAGCAGAATTTTGGAAGGTTCTGAGATGTCCATCCCAATAGGCTTGCTTAGATGTCCATTTGTCCAGGTTTTAGAGATATTTATTGCAGCTTAAGAAAATGGGGTGAGCCTGTACCTTTTAGTCAGAAAGGTACGGCCTTGCGCCTTTTTAGTCAGACAGTGCACGTCTGGATGGGGTGGGAGAGGTCACCCATCCCAGGACCATCCTTAAGTCTTTCCACACACTCAGGCATTTCCTAATGCCTGGCCTGTGTCCCACCTTCTCCTCTCGACAGCCTCAGAGTCTACTCTTGCTTTATGTTAATTGCTTCAAAAAATGTTTACTAAACACCTACAATGTGCCTGGCACTGTGCTAGGCACTGGACATTCACCAATGAGCAAAGTTCCTGCTCTCTTGGGTGGTAAGGGTAGAACAGATTAAAAGCAAGTAAATAAATAAAAAGCAGGACAATGTCAGATGATAAGTACAATATAGAAAATAAAGCAGAGAGTACTGACTGACTAAAACTATGTTGCTCAAATGGTGGTAGTGTGCACCAGGGATTCGGGGTGGGGGGGCACATCTTAAGGATGTGGCTGAGCATTGTGGAGGGGAAGGGAATACCTCTAACTCTTCTTAGGGAGAGGCAAAGATATACAATGTAACCAAAATGTCAAAAAAAAAAAACCTTTTATTGAGTGGTGGGCAGGTGGGGGGGAGGAGAGGAAGGGGGTATACCTACATAATGGGTGTGGTGTGCACCAACTGGGGGTTGGACACGCTTGAAGCACTGGCACAGAGGGAAGGAGGGGTGGCAGGGGCAATATATGTAACCCCAACAATATTCGTACCCCCATAATATAATGAAATAAAAGGAGGGGAAAAAAAGAAAAGAAAGCAGAGAGTGATAGCAGAGAGACCTCTGCCATGCAGTGACCTGGAGGGAAAGCATTCCAGGTAGAGCGAACAGCAGGTACAAAGGCTCTGACCCCAATGGGCTTGTTGGAGGATCTGGAAGGTGTGGCCCGAGCACGCAGGTGAGAGGGAGAGTGGAAAAGGAGTGGCATTCCATAGGCAGACTGCAGCCAAAGCACATAGGGGACTGCGGGACCATGAAAAGGAGTTTGACTTTGACTCTAGGTACCACGGGAGTAACATGATCAGATTTGTGTTTTGAAAATGCTGGCTTCTGAGTGCAGAATGCATTGTAGGGTGATAAGAGAGGAACCAGGGAGAACAGGCAGGGAGTGGGGGTATTACCATAAGCCAGACAAGAACTGATCATGGCTTGGAGCAGGGTGGGGGCAGTAGGTAAGTGGGACAGCAGATGGACTGGAGGGATGTTCTGGAGGCAGAGCCAGCAGGACCTGCTGATGAGAGGCAGGTGTGAGGCTGAGAGAGGAATCCAGAAGGCTCCCAGGTGAAACCAACCCTGTGTTTTGGCCACCTCTAGGCCCTAGAGTTGGTGGGGAGGACTGGGGAGACAGAGGATAACAAGAAACCTTTTCCCTAGCCCCACGTAGAGCTCTGGGCTCAGAGATTGTCCTATTGCACTCCTAGATCATCAGGATACAACCCTCTCCTGCTCTTCCTCCCACCTCCCTGGGCCAGGCTGCGCTTTCTCAGCCTCCTTGGCCAGTTCTCCCCTTCACGCCAACCTCTGAATGGCTGGAATATGCCAAGGCTCCTGCTTAGCTCTCTTCACTCCTCCATTGATGTGCACTCCTTGGGAAATCCGTGCTGTCTTCTGGCTTTGAAAATCACCTGTGTGCTGAATACTCCCAAGTTTATACCTCCATACTAGACCTCTGCCAGGAGTTTCAGACTCATATACAACTGCCTACTCAACATCTCCTCCTGAAAGTTTATTTAGTCAGGTCAGACTTAACACGTCCAAAAGCTAAACTCCAGACTCTTCCCCTCAAAACCTGCCCCTCCTGGACTCTCCTCCATCTCAGCATATGGCATCTCCATCCTTTCTGTTGCTTAAGCCAAAAACCAAAGAAACCCCTAGACACTTTTCTTTCTAGAACAAGCCACATCCAAATCCATCAGCAAATCCTGTCATCTCTATTAGCAAAAAATGTCCAAAATTCCACTCTCGTCGCGACACCTCCCATACATTGTTATCTCTCACCTAGATTATTGCAGTAATCTCATAACTGGTCTCCCTGGCCATCCTACTGTCTGGTTCCAACACAGCAGCCAAAGCTATCTTGGGAAAACTAGCTCAGATCATGTCATGCTACTGCTCAAAGCCCCCCAGTGGTTTGCTGTCTCTGTCATTGCCACAGTGCAATATGCCTTTGCACTTGCCATTCCCGCCACCTGGTTGTTCCTCCCCCATATATCTGAGCACCTCACCTGCATCAGGTGTCTGCTCAGACATGAACTTATCAGCGAGTTCTTCTTTGATCACCCTATTTTGGATATTCCCCTCCTCTGAAGCCTCCCGTGGTGGTTATCTGTGTCTAATATACTGCACTGTTTGCTCTGCACCTCTTTCCACTAGAATATGTGCTCTGTGATGACAGAGATTCTTATCCCTTATTTTCTGCTCTGTCCCCTCTACCCAGAACAGAGCCTGGCACATAACAAGCAAGCACTCAGTAAGATTACTGAAGGGCTGAATGGAATTAGGGGAAGGCCTATAGTCCTCAGAAGACAGCCTGGATCTGGAATGAAGGCCTGACTTCTAGTCCACTGTTAGCTTTGACCCTAGTTATGTGACTTCTGGGCCTCGGGTTGTCTGTAGAGGGTGGAGAACTCCTGAGATCCTTTGCAGCAGCGGCATTCTAGAATGATGCTTGCCCATAGCCTCTCCTGCTTCCATTTGGCTGAGGGCAGAAGGCAGGACCCGGTGCTGTGGGAAGGGAGACTCTCCTTTCTAGTCAAGACCTGGGTGGAATCTACACTGGCTTGGAATGAAAGGCAAATTTCTGGCTTGGGCTTGGCAGGGCCATGAGGGTCCTGGGTGAGGGGGAATGGGTGAGGGGGTTCAGTCCCACCTGCTGCGTGGGGACAAGTAGAGGCCTGGCCACTAGGACTGGGCCCTTCTTCATGAGGCGTTGTCTCAGCAGGGATGTCACAGGGATCACTGCTGTGAGGGAGGAGAACCTAGGCAAGGACCGGGGAGAAGGCAGGACTGGAGAGGGCACACAGGCCCTCAGTGGGCACTGGGTGGTCAAGCCTCAGCCAGCCCCAGGACCTCACAGCCAGCACCGACTCTGGGACAGAGCAGCAGGCCTTTTGGCTGAGGGAAGCCCAGTCCTCCTCCCACTTCTGGGCCTTGCAACAGCTCCCTGCTTGTTTTCCCCAAAATAAATGGGCTGAGCATATTGGGTCGGCAATAACCCCTTGAAATCAGTTGTTATCACAGTTAACAACCAGTTTGGCTTCAGTTCAGGCTGTTAACTATCAAACCACTAAGTGCCGGTAATGATTGATTCCTGGCCAGTTGCAGCTTGAGTGGGCTGTAAAACCCCATTAGCTAGGGCTCTGCGGAGGCAGCAACTCAAAGATAAACACGTTGGTGGGTGCTCTAGCCCGGCTGAGTCCCACTGCTCTGGGCTCAACTCTCATGGGCCCCTGGCCTGGGGTCCTGCTGGGAGTCAACCTCTTCCCAAAGCCTCAGGCAGGCTCAAGGATGAGATACCATCCCTTCTGTCCAACCCTACCCCTCTCCCCAGATCCAATCATCTCTCTCCGGCTCTCTGGACAGCTCACCTCTTCTCCCTAGATGCACACATGGCACAATTCCACCCCCACTCCCTGGGGACTCAGGCCTCCCCAGCCTGGGGGCTTGAGGATTAGCTTTGGCCTCGTCAGTGACCAGCCTTGGCCCAGCCTGGCCTCACTTTGTGGCCCAGGATCACAGGCGGAGAGCCTGACATTCCACCACCACCCCCAGACTCCCTCCTACCCTGTGGCTTCCCCCAGGAATTGCTCTCAAACAAATGAAATGTGGGTAATTACTGGGCTGGGGGCTGGACAGGCGACCGTGCAGATAAAAGCGTTTCCTGGACGGTCCCTTCATTTGCATGGCATCAGAAGCTGCTCAGAAGGTGTGACTTTTCCCACAGTGAGACCCCAGCTCCTTGCACAATAAAGCCAGGCTGCTCACCCAGAATTAATTAAAGGGGGAGGGGAGCAGAGGAGGAGGCACTAAGAGCTGGGGGAGCTGGAGAGAGCTGTCTAGACCCCCTTCCCCACATCCCCAGTGTCTACGCACCAGGAGAAACCCACTCTGTCCAGAGCCCCTCACCTGCTCTAGCAGACACAAGAGGTAGGGTGATTCCAGGGCTTTCCACTGAGCCCTGAAATTTCTGATCCACCTGCATGGGCTGAGCCTAGGACTTGGGCCTGCAACTCTGGGAGGCCACATGGTTAGGAGCTGCCCCCCATCCAAAGTAGATGCCAAGTGAAGTCCCAAAGAACAGAGACCTAGTTCCCTATGGCTGTGGTCCCCAAGCCCTGGGCCATGGACCCATACCAGTTGGTGGCCTGTTAGGTGGGCTGCACAGCAGGAGGTGAGCAGCAGGTGAGGGAGTGAAGCTTCATCTGTATTTACAGCCGCTCCCCATCACTCATCATCCCCCCCTCCCTAGTCTGTGAAAAAATTGTCTTCCATGAAACCAGTCACTGGTGCCAAAAAGGTTGGGGATCGCTACCCTATGGGACCAGCCCAGGGCCACCCTCAAAGAAGGCAGTGGAAGCAGTCCAGATGGGAGGCCTCAGTTATGAAGGCTAGGCCAGTTCAGAGCTCCTCAGAGCTCAAGAGACCCGTCCCTGGGCTTGGGCTCTCCCCGGGTGTGGTACGATGCCAATCTCACAAACACGCCCACACTGCACACACTGTGGCCTGTCCAGCACTCCCGCGGCATGACCCGGCCATCCTGGTTCCAGAGCAGCCCTCTTCCATGGGCTAGTCCCTGAGAGATGGCCTGGCGCTTCTCCCCCAGGCCACGACTGCCTTGAGCTCTGTGTTCCGGGCCCATCCTACGCCAGCTCCTCTCCGCTAGGCCAAGTCTGCGAGGTCGGCAGCCTCTTCCTGGACAGCAGTTTGTTCTCTGGGCTCTTCCGCAGCACTCGAGCTCAGCACCTTCTGCCCATAGCTCTCTAACCAGATCTCCCAAAGTTAATACTGTTCCATGTCACAATTGTCAACATCAGCCTTGGCTGTCCCCCTTCAATTACCCCCATTTTGGACCCTGGCAGCTGCTCTTTTCTTTCATTTTCTGGAGCCTGATTCCTCAGAAAGAACCAGTTCTGGGATCTCCAACCCATCTCCCATATAGACCTAGGCACACAGAGAAAGGCACTTTTTAAAAGACTTGAATCCATCATTACAGCTCTGGTCCTAGCATGGTCATCATTTCTGGCCCTGAGGTGGCTTGAGGAAGTGTTAGCAAGGACTCCTGTGAAGAGCTAGGAGGGCCATGTCTGAGCGCTCCAGGACCAGCTAGGAGCCTCTTCTTGCCCTTTTCCCTGCTTCTATCCTCCTGGGAAAACCCCTCTGAGTGACAGTGATGGGGACAACTGACAGGCATGGGTTCTTAGGCTGGAGGGAAGCTAGTCAGAGCTGGTGCAATCTGCTGCATCTCCCAGCTGCCGCCAGCTGGGGCAGGGCAGGTGGAAAAGGGGCAGGACTCACTCTCCAACACACACTTTTAATATGCAAGTTAAATAAATATTTCAATCATTTAATAGCAACTAGTACACAACCACCTCCCACTGACACCCAACCCTAGAAGAACTGGCCTGTGTCACAGTCCTTTCCTCCCAGCCCCACCTGGGGGTGCAGTGGTATCCCTGGCACCTGGCTAGAAAGCCCCCCACTCCAATGGAGCCCCCACTAAACCCCAGTCTAGGCCATTCATGGCCCTTCCTGAGAATTAAGAAGACAGACACCAAAGCCAAGTGGAATACAAAAATAGAGCCTCTCTTTTGTTTAAAAAAAAAAAACAAAACTGCAAAAAACCCAACAACAAACAATATCAACAACTGGAACCCCGGTCTCCCCAGCACCTCCCCAGCCTGCAGCAGCGCAGATCTCATCTGGCTTGAGTTTCTCTTCTGCTGCCCCCGCGAGATGCGGGGCTCGCGTCTGGCCTGTGCGGAGGGGCTGCGGGCGCCTATCGGGGCTCGGGGGCCCAAGTCCTCTGGCTGCCGCGCAGGCTGCGCGTGAAGGGCGGGTAGTTGAGGAACTCGAAGCGCAGGCTCTGCTCCGTGGTGTGGTGGCCACGGGGCAGCCGCTTCATGAAGTGGACCTCGCGCTGGTGCTGCCGCGTCTTGGAGCCCTTGCGCGGCCGGCCCTTGCGGGTGAAGGCCATGTACCAGCCCTCGTACTTGGCGTTCTGCAGCGCCGTGTAGTTGTTCTCCAGCACGATCTCCGTGAACACGCAGTCCTTGCCTTTGCCGTTGCTCTGCAGGTAGGGGGGCCAGACACAGCGTTACAGAGCCCCCCATCAGAGGCAGAGGGCAAGCGGCCCCAGACAGCAGGTGGGCACCCCAGCAGATGGCGAGGTGGGCAGGAGCCGCAGCCCCACCCCCTGCCCGGGCACCCGCTCTCTAATCCCTCACAACCCGCAGCCCACCCGGCAACTTCCTGTTCTCCCGGGCAGCAGTGACACATGGTTGTCTACAGAAGGGCAGGGCCCCAACGCAGAGAGGCAGCAAGTGGGGCCCAGAGCCTGCCTGCGCTGGCCTCCTGCCCACCAGTCTGGCCACCCATCTTCCCACCTGCCCCCCTCAGCCCCTCAGGACTCCTGGCCCCAGGGCAACCACCCTCTGGGGGAGGGGAGGCCTGTGAGGAGACTCTTGAGTCCCAAGCCCCAGAAGCCCAGGAAGCAGGGAGCTCCAGGCTGGAGAGGAGCCGTGACTAATGGGGCCATTTCAGAGCTCGGCTGAGGGGCTGGGCCTGCGGCTTACTGAACATTCCAAATGCTGGTACCATGTAATTGGACATAATAGCAAAGCAATTTGGCGATTTGTTAAAAAGATATATGGAATTTACCAACCCCCCCAGCCCCTCCCTAGCCTGCGTCTTCCTCTTTCACCTTTATGGCTTTTCTTCTCGAAAGCAGTTTCCTTCTCTCTTACTGCCCACCAACCCCCATCATTAGGTAACCCCAAGGTGCCTCTGTCTCTGCCCACCTTGTTGAGATCAGAGCACAAGACTGTCCCGGAGGAGCTTCCCAGGCCCCATGGCCTCACCTCCCTTAGGGACCTCACCTTGGCGATCAGCTTCCCCTTCTTGTTCATGCAGATGTAGAGGCCCGTCTCGGCTCCTCGGACTCGAACTCGGCTCCCAAAAGTGTCTGTCTCCACAATGAGCTTTGCTGTCCGGAAAGACAGAATGGCTATTGGAAGGCCCCTGACCCTGGCTGTTCCCCTTTCTCACCCCAGCTGGCCCACAGACTTGTCACACCCCAGCAGCAACTGCTCCAAGGGCCAGGTACTCAAACCCCGGCTCTGCTCCAAGCCCAGCTATTGATGTGCTCTGTGATCCCAAGAAGGGACAAGTTTACAGAGTGGGGTGAACAGGATTGTGGTTTCCAAACTGGGTTCCACAGAGGGGTCTTGGGGCCATGAAATTGAAAAGGCTGAAGCTCCATTCCTTCCACTCTTCTTTTTAAACCAGGCAGAAATGACTTTTATGTTGAGAATCCAAGTAAAATTCTTCTGTTTTTTTAAAGTTCTCAATTGGTTGCCCAGGCTAGAGTGTAATGGTGTCATCATAGCTCACAGCAACCTCCAGCTCCTGGGCTCAAGCAATCCTCCCACCTCGGCCTCCTGAATAGCTGGGACTACAGGTGTGCCCCACCATGCCCAGCTATGTAAAATTTTATTTGACCAGAGTTCCATGGCTAACCAAGAGATCTCTGAGGATCCTTCCAACTCAGAATATTATGTGCACATGCCCCACAGATCACTACAAACATCCACATGCAGCAGTGACCTCCAGTTCTGAGGCCAAAGATAAAAGCTTTCTCCCCTGTTTCTGCCACTTTAGGTTCTAACTCACAGTCTTGGCCACCTCCCCTCACTCCCCCTTGGGTAGCCCTGCTCTGCTCCGGTGATAGGGGTAGGGACAGTTCTCCCTACATACACACACATCACATACACACAACCCAAAGCCAGCTGCTTCCCAGAATCTCAGACACCTGCTGGGAGGATCCTGTCTCTTCCCCATGGCTTCCCAGTCACCAAGGTCTCTAGCCCCAGTGTCCAGAAATCAACAACTCAATTGTCTTCTCTGTTTTAGCCCCCCTTGCAGTTGGGCTTCTCATCCAAGTAAGCAAATCCCTTCTGTAGGCAAGGAGGACCACGAGGCAGGGGCTGAATTCTCTAGCTTCTCCCTGTTCCTCATCCCCTAGAAGCTGACTTGCCACAGAAGCCTGTCCTGTCCAACTCTCTAGGCAACTTTTGTCTTAGAGGCTGTCCCCAAGAAGGGAGTAGGGCTGATTTAGCTGTTTGGAGTGGGAGAGGGGCTGGCTGTCCTGCCCTTTCTACTGCAGAGCCCAGCCTTTTCTCTCCTTGAGAAAGCAGTTCTGGGACTTAGCTGTTCTGGGACATGTGGCACCTTCTTTGTCCCTGAAACCAACAGCAGGGTGGGGGACACCAAGGTCATCTAGGCAGCCATCCCTGCCCAGCCTGTGACTACCATGCTTCACACAGGTACAGTGCTGGGACCCAGTGGTCAGGTCCCCAGTCTGGCCCCAAATCGGGAGTCAGGGGAAATAAGCCTGTCACCCCCCCCCCCAGCCACTTGCTCTTGGACCTAGCCAGTGTGCTCATCTCTCTCCTGATCTGCTTTCCAGAGCAAGGAGGAGTTGCTTTTTAGGGCCAGGAAGGACGCTGACTGGAGAAGGGGTGAAAGGGTCCCCGTCTGAGGATTCTGGCCAAATGGGGCAGATAGGGACAGAGGAGGTGCCTCTGCTCCTTCTTGGGGCCCATAAAGAAGCAGTTGAGACCTCTCTGCTCTTCTCTCCTGACTCTTCTGTCCCAGCTGTGCATGGTAAGCCTCTGTTCTTGGGGCCTCCAGCTCCTACTCCTGCCCTGCAGGCAGGGACCAGGGAACCTGGGAAGCCTCCTCTGTGTCGGAGAGAAGTGGCATCAGACCTCCTCAGATGTCTGAAGACTGATTCCCCCACAGCCAGCTTGGCTTCTTCTTCCCTCCCCCAAATCCAAGGATGCTGGGCCATTTGCTCCAATGGAGCAAACCCTGGAGGAGCCAGGCATTCGTTGCCTTTCCTTGGAAGCTGAGAAGGGCAGCAAGCAGCCAATTTGGAGGGACAAAGGGACCATAGGCCAGCTCTGCCAGCCCAGCAGGGGAGCTAGGCCACCGGGCAGGCTGCCCCCACCCCCACCCCAGAGAGCCCCCACTCTCCTTCCTGGATGGATCTGGGGCGCTGGGGCCGAAGTTTACAGCGCCTTTCCCAACAGGGCTTTCGGAAAGCTTAACATTTTCAAACCTATTCTTCCACCCCAGTGACAGATTTATCCCAGGAAAATTATGTCTCCTCCTCCAGCTTTGAAGGGAAGTCAGCTACGTCCATGCAGAAAAAATGCAGTGAGACATACTCGATCCCCCAAACTGGCTCGAGAAGAGGAGAAAGTATTCAGGAAATGTTAAAAAAGGTGAAAGTAAGAAGAGTTTTAATCGCTCTGCCAGACGCGGGGGTCTCTCCAGAGATTCATAGAGAACAATCTTGAACCTCTTTTTTTAACATTTACAGACTTGCAACTCCTTTCAAACTCCACATCTGAAAAAAGGCTCGTTCTTTTTCTGTTTTATATCATTCTTCATTTTTCTTCTTAGCTCTTAAAATGCCTCACCTTTTTATTACATTTTAATAGAGTCTTCCTCTCTCCTTTCATGCTTGTTTAACTTGGTCATTATTTAAAGGTTTTTAAACTCACAATAATCGCTCTCTAAAAACAACACCAGCCGCCCAGAGGGCTTGCTTTTCTCTTGGTACATCCAGGACTCTGAAAATTGGCCCCGTTTCAAGGCAGGAATATTGAATGTTTTAGAAATCAATCAGTCTTCAGCCTCTCTGCCGGCAGTAGCTCCCTGCACTCACCACCCCACAGGGAGCCGGGAGCCCTTGCCTGGTTCCGGGGCAAGTGGGGAGGGCCCCTTTCCAAGCCTAGTCCCATGTGTAACTGACCCTTCTGATCAAAGTATTGAAAGGGTCACAGCATCCCCCTTTTCCAAGCTGGGAGAGTTAGGGGGATTTCACTCCCTTCTCTTTCCCACTCTCCTTTTTCGGGGCCCAGGCGACATATCCTCTTTCAAGAGCTTCCCTTAAACCTGAGCCTCCTCCCCCTGAACCCCTTGCCTCCACCTGCAGCTAGGGAGGGGTGTATGAAGGGCCGGGGCCTAAAGGGAGATTCCTGGATTCATTCAACTTCTGGGCAGGGAAGGGGGCACCTGTGGCCAAGTACTCCTGAGGTTATTTCCCCAGCTGGCCCTCCTGACACCTTTCTGCCTTAACTTTTTCCCTTCTGAGCTGGGGAGCCTGCAGGCCTTCGGCGGGTGCAGCTGGGGCTGGCGGTCCAGTCGCGGCAGGCCAGCTACCTTTACTCCCACGGGGTGCCACGCAGCGCGCCTTACCGAAGGGGTCGCCGTCTTCCGCCATGGCGTTGATGCGCTTGTTGGCCAGGACCTGCACGTGCTTCCCGCTGGTGCGGCTGTAGAGCTGGTAGGTCCGGATGAGGCGGCGGCTGAGCTGGTCCGTCACCAGGCTCTGCTCCCTCACATGCTGTGTAAAATTGGGTGAGGACTGAACAGTTACCTTTAGGAAATTGAAAAATACACAGCACGCCATTATAATGCTACTCCGCCCAGGGGCCTGAGTGGCCCCCATCGCCCACCCGGCATCCCCCTCACTGCCCTGGGCAGCCAGCAGAGGCTGCGGGGTCCCCCCCACATGCCAGCCCAGACCACCATCCCCTACTTAGGAAAGTCGGGCAGACCCAGCCCAGAGGAGGAGCCCGGAGGAGAATCTGGACCCACCTGTTGGGAAACACCCTGGGGCTCCCGGCCAGCCCAGAACAGGGAAGCGAGCTCCCTGCCCAACGCAGCCCCCCGGCCCGGGCCTTCCTAGAGGAGCAGGGCGCTTTTAAGTAGGGAGGCAGCGTTACCCGACCCCTGACATTTATAAAGACAAATTTACGGAGCAAATGTTCAGAGTGCAGAGGACCTGGGCACCCGACTGTTGGGCCAAACTGGCCACGAGTCTCCCTAGAGGGATCTGGAGAGGGTCCCTCTTGCAGTTGTCACCCGGACTCTTCCCGGCAATGAACGTCCCCTGGCCCCGGCTGCCCCCTCCCTCAGCGGCCAGGTGTGGCCGCCCATAGGGTTCCCTATCCACCCCATCCCTGGCGAGGATGCGTGGGAGACAGCGCTGGACTCCGAGACCTTGGGTTCTAGCCTCGCCACTCACTCGCTGTGTGACCTTAGGCAGGGCGATACCTCTCTGTTCCTTAGCTCTCTCCTAGGGGTAGTCGGGGCTGGATTTTTAAGGTTCCTTCCAGTCCCGCCGCGCTGGCCGCAAGATCGGTCCTCGTGCCCCTGCCCGACATTGCCAACCAGAGTCCCCCACGGGCCCGCCCGGCCCCCGCCTCTGCGCGCTGCTCCTTACCTGGGCTTGGAGGCAGAGAACCAGCAAGTGCAACAGCCTGTGGGAGACAAAAGCGGGCGGGAGAGAGGCGCGGGGTGAGCCGAGCGGGCGCGGCGGGCCGGGCCCTGCGGGGACGCGGGGGCGGCGGTACTCACAGGCAGCTCAGCGCGGAGCGGGGGCTGCCCATGGCGCGCGGCCCGGGAGCACCGAGAGCCCCAGCGGGATCACGCCGTCCCGCGGGCGGCAGCAGAGGGACGAGCTGGGGGGAGGCGGAGGGAGGTTCGGGTGCGGGAGCCCAGCGGCGGTCCCGACGCGGCTCCGCGGGTCCCGTGGAATGTCGTGCTTGCCGCGCGGCGCTGAGTCGCTCTGCGCCGCTGCGGGAGCCGGTGGCCGCTGGCTGCTCAGGAGCCGGAGCAGGCGGGAGGGTAACGGGCCGCTGGGTGGGTGGGTAGGTGGGAAGGGAGGGGGAGGGGTGGGGGCGGGGGGCGCCGCACCGGGCGCGAGGGGGGAGTGCGGGGCGGGCGGCCGGAGCCCGCAGCCCCCGGCTGGGAGCTGGGGCCCGAACGCAGCCCGGGGCGGGGGCGGGGCGGACCGGGGCGGGGCGGCCGACGGGTCTAGGATTGGGGGTCTGGGCTAGGGGAGGGGTCTGGGACCCGCAGGAGGGGCGGGGGCGGCCGGTGTGGGCGCCTCCCCCTATCCCTGGCCTGTCCGCTCGGGCGCTCTTGGGGCCCGGACGCGCGGGGATGGGGCGCCTCGGACAGCTGCTGTGCGGGACCCTGAGACCCTGAGCGGGGGCTTCGTGGACCGCCCAGTGCGCCCGAGTCTGATGGGGCTGGGTCTCGCACCACCGGCCCCGTCCGCTGCTGCGTCCGGCTACGCGGCCTGTCTCTGAGCCACCTACTGTGTGCTAGGGCTCAGCCTGCCCCTCGGAAGCGGCCGACGATACCCGTGGAAAGAACAGCTGTGCGCAGTGCGCGCCTATGCCACCGGACCCGGCTGAACACCCCGCC
This sequence comes from Microcebus murinus, assembly GCF_040939455.1. Taxonomy (NCBI): domain Eukaryota; kingdom Metazoa; phylum Chordata; class Mammalia; order Primates; family Cheirogaleidae; genus Microcebus; species Microcebus murinus. The sequence continues at coordinate 24,724,524 of NC_134117.1, read as the reverse complement.
CTGCTAGTGGTCTCTCCTGTCTCGCTCAGTCTCCAAGGAGGCCCTGGGAGCGAGAAATGCCTCCCTCAGCCCCAACTTCCATTATCACTATCACCCGCGTCCCTGTCCCCAGCCACTAGCCTGAAGCTTGAGAGGAACCATGAGCCACCTATGTAGAAGAGGGAGCCCAGAGGTTCCTGGCAGGTCCCACAGCCACTCCCCTACCCCCAAAACCCAGCAGGCAGCAGGAGCAAAAATAACTATTCTCAGCAGCTTTTCCTGAGGGAAGGAACTTAGATCCAGACCACCCAGCCCTTTCCCCCTCAGAGTCCCATTATTTTTTCATTTCACAGGTATTTACACACCTACTGGTGCCTTGGGTCAAGGGGCAGGAGGAGGAGATAGGCACTTGTCTAAGCCTTTCCCAGCTCCTCACCTCATTGCTTCCTCCTGAGGTTTCTAGAAACCCTGAGCCACCACACTGCTTCTGTGGGAGCAGACTGTGGGCAGAGTGCCCTGGGACAGGTACTTGTGAGGAACAGGTAGAGCCACAGATGCCCTACCCAGCTGCTGGCTTCACTCACCACTTCCTCATCCCCACGGGCCCTCCGTACCCCTGGTGGTTGGACTGGAGGGCTTGGGGTGGTCCCACGGAGCCATTAGGCCAGAGGGAGCAGGCAGGCCCCTGTCCAGCAGCACAGCCAGGTTCTGCCTACCTCGAGGGTTTTGTGCCTTTCCCAAATCCCAGCCACAAGTTCAAACACCAAGGATTGTTTAGAAGGGAAGACAGAAGACTTGTCCCAAAATCTCATTCCTCCTCAAAGAAGCAGACTTATTGAGCCCACCTGCTACTCCCCTCCAAGAGTCTGTTCAGGAGGTTTTTGCCCACACACAGACCTGGAGGCAAGGACCATGTCTCTCTAGCTCAGAATCGCAGCTCAGCAGAGTTGTTCTGCAGTTAGTGTTTGTTGAATTAATGAATAATGGGGAAATTGGCTGAGCATTTAGATATCAGTCAGCCCATGAGCAACTTCCCCAAGGAGACTTGCCTTCACCGGCCTCCCAACAGATACTAGTCGGAAGCACTGCCACTTATCAGCACTAGTATCTGCTACAGGTTTGGCAGGCACTGTCTCCCTCAACCCCACTGGGGCGGGGTAGGTCAGGTGGGCTCCAGTGGCCACAGCCCAGGCCAGTCCTTCACTCTGCTGTTTAAGGCTTGAGTCACAATTTGTTGAGTTTCTGCCTCCCTCTCTGCCCTGCTCCAAGCTGGTAAGGGGGACGTCTGTTTGCTCACCATCTTAACCTCACACCCTGTACATGTAGATCCTCGAAAATGAAAATCTTTGTGTTATTAATAAATGAATGAATGAATGGAGAGAATGGGAAGCAGGGGACTGATGCTTCCTGAAAGGGATGGGACATCTCCCCACCATGGGCCCAGCCCTCTGAAAATAAGTCTCATGAGAGGAGCAAGGGCAGGAGGGGTCAGGTTGGCCAGCCCGTCCAAAGTGTGTACATGGTCCCAGAGTCACAACCAGAGCCAGTGTGGACACCTTCCCCTCCCTGGGGCTAGTGGACAGAGCACCTGGCTCAGACCAGCATTAAACTCTGGTTGTAGAGCCCTGTAAGTTTCTGAGGGCCCTGGGCTGAACTGCAACGGTCTCACCCACCCCCCTCCCTCTCCCGCAGAGGAGATGGGCATCTAGGGCCTAAAGGGTCCGAGGTCAGAGTGTTAGTCCCACCGCAACCTCCGCCACGGGGCGTCTGCGAGACCAGAATTCCTTTACATTCGGAGACCCTCCCACGAACTGGACCCTCACTCAGTTCGTTGAGATTCTCCCATTTCTCCCAAAATCCGTATGTCTAGGGGAGAGGGGCAGATGGGGACACCCACGCAGCAGGCACCTGGTTCTGCCCAGGCACGCCCCCCGTGACTGACAGATGCAAATGTTCCGCCGGGCCCCCGCAGGCCGCTCCCTCCCTCGCTCGCTCGCCCGCCTCCCGGCCAGCTCCCTCGCTCCTTTATCTTATCAAAGCCCCGTAATTACAATTGCTATTTTGTTTCCTCGAATCTGCAATCAGAGCTCCTGGGCCCAGATGAGGGAGCGCCTGTCAACCTGATCGCTGAGTGACAGCTCGGCCACCTTCCCCGGCCGCCCCCACACTCGGCAAACAAACACACACGCACACACACACACTCCGTCTCCTGCAAACACAAACACACACTCCTCGCCAACACAAACGGCCCCTCTCCGCAGACACGCCCTCGCCGGCACCCAAACACACACCTTCAGCCTCTTCCCAAACGCACCCCTGGCCCCCGGCGCGCCCTAGGCCCCTCAAATCCACACCAGCAGCGCTGGCCGCTGGGACTGCAGCTCGCTCCTACGCGTGCTCCCGCGCCTGCCACTCAAAGCGCCGCGGGCTCTCCCGGACCGTTCAAACGCCGATCGGCGACACTGCGTTATGCACTTCGGACCTCCTCTGGGAGCTGTCTCACTTTGCCCCCCAAATACGAGCCTGCCCCTCCTCCAGCAGTCTGCAAACCCCAGCGTACGCCTTCATCCCCTAGCACTCCGAGGACAGAGTGAATTGGCAGCGCTCCTACTGTGTGCTAAGAGGGCAGAAAAGTGAATCGCGGAGAAGCAGGAGCAGGGAGGGAGAAAAAAACAATTCCCAGCTCGGTCTTCGGGGCGCCCTATTGGGCTGGGAAACTCTGACTCAGAGTCGATGTGGATTAGGCCACCACTGCGGGCAGGAGTGTGCCGGGCGCCGGCCCACGCCCGCCAGGAGACTGACCAGCAAGGCAGGGGAGGAATACAAAGAGCAATCTGTGGCGTCGGGGGTGGGGGGGTGAATATTGGGGTGGAGCCATGCGCAGTGGGTAGATGGACAGCTCGGGAGGCTTCTGAGAGACGAAGGCGCTGCACTCAGCCAGACTCGCGCCTCCAACCAAGCACGTGCTGAGGACTTCGGAGGCGGGAGCCGAGGTGAGGAAAGGTAAGGAGTAGTGAATACCGCAGCCCGACTCCCCTACTCTATCACAAGCCCTTCAAATGAATGAATGCACACATACATGCATGCAAGTCTAATGACATATTGCCTCGCCTTTCGCCAGATTCGGCCGCCTAGACCACTCTAGGCACTTGTAGGTCCCTTCTTGCACTACGGCACTCGCCGAGCCTTTAGAGGTGGCTTGTGGAGAGGTCCGGCCACAACCTCGCCCACTAGAGGGCGCCAGCGCCACCTTCCCCTCTCCTGGCACGACACTGTTTCCCAGCCAGGCTGCCCCCTTCGCCTTGGCTCCCCAGCGGAAACATTTCAGGAAAGCCCTCCTGGCGCGGAGAAAAGCTCCTGTGACCCTGATCACACTAACACGTAGAGGGGTCGCCTCCTTTCGTCCTCAAGTTAAGGACTAAGGGAGGTTGAAAACTGTACCCCCTATTTCCTCACCACAGGGTTGGGGGGAGATCCTTCTCTAGGGATGTGTGTTGAGGAGAGTGCTTTTCCGTATTATGGGGACTCTGTTCAAAGGTTACCTCACCTACCCCAATACCAGCCCCTTGGGGTTATCTTGGGCCCCCTCCCCCATGTCCACTCACTTGCCCAGAGGTTGGTTCTAGAACTGGCCTGACCTCCACCAGGCCCTGTTCTCTGTCCATCCTCAGCCTGTCTGGCCCCAGGCTGTCTGGGGAGGTAATGTTTTGTTTGTCTGTTTGTTTGTAGGGCATTGACAACCGCCCCCCCCAACACAGCTGCTGAACTGCTGACCCCAGAGCTAGTCACACACACTTATCCTCACACCAAGTACATCCCTTCTTCTTCCTGGCACAGTAGCAGCCAAGGCCCAGAACCAACTGATACCAGGCACCAGATACCCCAGACCAGGCGGTGTGCTAGGGGGCAGGAACTCCTCTTAGTTCAAGAGGCCAATTCCCAGGGGCCCCTTCCTGCCCCCATATGCCAGGCCACCCGGATTCTGGTTTCCCTGTCACCCAATCTGGCCAGTCCCCTCCATCTGGCCCCTGGAATCAGGTTTCTAAGGGCCCAGCCCTACTCAGAGACTGCCTACAAGACTCAAAGGAGAAGCAAAGACTGGTCCCTGCCCCACCCCTTTCAGGTCCTCTCTGGGCCTCAGCCCCCTCATGGGGCTAGGGATGCACATTCCTCAGGCTGCTTAAGCCCGCTTATCTGCCCCCTGCCCATCAGCCTGAGTGCTGACAGAGGCCTGGGCCCCTTGTTTGGACTCTGATAACCTCCTGCAATGGCCCTCCCCCACCTGCAGCGACTGGGAACAGCTGAGTATTGGGAGGTCCCCTTTCAGCAAGGCAGTTGGGGCCCAGGCTTGGTCCTGGCCCAGGCACCTGGGAATAGTAGGCTCCCACATCCCTCCACCCTCCCCGAGGCCCAGGGCCACCCTCAGTGCTGCCACAGTGCCACCTGGTGGTCCCCAGGGAAATGTCACCCAGCATGGGAAGAAACCACACAAATGAGTTGCAAAAACCCCACAGAACTTTATTTCAACCTTTATCCAAAAATGTAAAAAGTATTAAAAATGTGTAGCTCTGAGCTCCAGAAACTAACCTCCAATCCTCATAGGCAGGTGGAGAGGGAGGGTTGCTTAGGATACAAGTTCAGAGTTCTTCCCACTCCTATTGAAAAGGGAAGCCCCAGGCATGGTACAAGACCAGAATACCAGGGCCTTATGAAGAACAGGCCCCTTTCCTAGCTCAGGCCCAAAGTCCCTTGAACCAAACCCTCACCCCAAACTCTCCTCTTCAATGAAGAGGAAACATTTACAATTCTTGAAACTTGTCCGGGAACATGGTGCACATAGGCAGCTGGCTGACCTAGGAAGAGCAAATAGGGGTCAACATCTAACCTTCACCTGCTCCTCCTGCCCCCTCCCAGAGTCTTCTGGCACCCTTCGCTCCCTACTCACCAAGGAGGGCTAGGGCCTGCCCCCCTGCTTTTTGGCAGGAAGGATGGGACACAACTCAGCTTCCTCCTCTTCACTCTCCTCTTCCTCACTCTCCTCTTCCTCAGAAACATCATTGCTTATAGTAACTGGTGGACACACGAGCAGTAGAGGGAGGGAAAGGTTAAAGGCAGGCCCCTTTCATGCTACACTTACTGTGGTGCTAGTCTTGCAGGGACTCTGACCTCCCAGAGATTATGGTATAGGTGAGAACCTTAGGCACTAAACTAGGTGACAAACAGCTAAAGGAGTCCACATCACTGGAGCTGGAAAGGCTGGGACAGGTTCCATGAAGGAGGTAGGTTTCAGTAGGACAGAAAGTAGAGACCATGTCATGCACAGGGCACAGCCTGGAAGGGCATGCAGGCCTGTATGGGGCTGTGCTGGGAGATGAGGCTGGGATGGGGCCGGAGTGTGCAGTACCGGGGAGGCCTGATCGGAGAGTCCACTGGAGGCAAAGGAGAGGGCCCTCCCCTCCTCTCACCAATCTGGTGGCGCCCAGTGATCCTTACAGGGCCAGAGCCCGACTTTAGGCGGAAGGTCACAGGTGGTTGGAGCTGGAAGTCATCCAAACTGAGCTGGGAGGAAGACAAGGATGAAGGCCTGGCCCATTCATATCCCACCCCAGCTATGATGAGTACTGAAGTCCTCAATCCCCTCATCACCACCACCAAGGTTAGGGAACTCACCATGGGCTGGCAGGACAACTTGAGGTTAGCCACAGGAACTGCAATCTCTTGCTGGTCATGGTTCCGGGCCACAACTTCTACCACATTACACTCGTCTTTGGCCCCCTCGGTGAGACAGAGCTGGAAAGCGTACACAGGGCCTAAGGGTCTCCTCAAGCAAGGGTTGACACTACTAGTGAAGGCATCTACTCTAGAATTTGCCCAGCCTCAGAGGCCCCTGCATCACCTGGGCCAGGGGAGCCACCCATACGGAAGCTAAGCAGATGAGTTGACTCCTAGTAAGGGGAAGGGGTTGGGTAGAGGCCCACTAATTGCCTGCCCAGATTTATTCATCGTTGGCCTCTCCCCCACCCCTCACCATGGTCAATGCCAGCACGTGCTCCGCATCGTCCTCTTCCTCTACTTTGAAGGTGAAAGAGCGGGTATGCCCGGAGAGCTCACAGCCTGGGAGAGAACAGTGTGACTATGCTTGAGTGTTTGGGGGGGGGGAGTCACCAACCCCCACCCCACCCCGTCACGTGTAGCCACGGACTGACCGTCCATTTACACGCCCACCAGGCGTCGCTTCTATCAGAACACCTGGAGAGCTCGGCAGACCTGGGGCCCTCCCCGCACACCTGGGGCAGGGATCTCACCGCCCCCTTTCGCTCAAGTGGCCGAGTGTGAGTTCCCCCTAGCCTTCGGGGAACAGCCAGACACCCCTCGCACACACCCATGCCATGCAACTATCCTCATTCCTGTTCCTCATCACGACCTCTTACCGCCCAGTATTACCCGCAGCCCCTCCTTTCCCCAATACCAAAGAAAAAACTGTCCATAGTGACCGGGGCCGGTATCCGCAGACCCCCGACACCCTCGGCCCGGGCTCTGCTCTCTTGACTCAAAAACGCTAAGGCAGCAGCAGTGCCGGCGGCCATGCTGCAAGGGCCGTCTCCAAACTCCGCCCCCCGACACGTACAAAACGAGGGACCCTCGGCCAGTTCCGGCCCCGCCTATTAAAGGAGACGCTCAGTCCTGAAAGCGGACTGGCACTGAGGACGCACGGGTGCAGCGCTTCTCAGCCCAGAAGCCTGCGACTGCTGCTCAGACCTGTCAAGACCGCAGAAAGGTACTAACAGCACAGAACAATGGATTTGGGATTAATGTTATCGTCCTTGCTCATTTCCAGGACCACGAGGGCATCCATATTTTCTACAACTCCCCGCACATTCTATAGTATTGTATTTCCCACTCTTCCAACCCCAGGGTAAGCTTTCTTTAAAGGAAGCATAGATAAAGAGATGTAAAGCTTACCTACTCGTCCGCCAGCAAAGGCGGGGTTCCGGGTAGTGCTTTTCTTGTAAAAGCAAAGGAAATTAGGTCAGATTAGTCTTTGCCCCAAAAGAGCTGAGAAGCCTTAAGGAAGACTTCCAACTCCAGGATTTCCACCCAAACTCTGCTGTCCTCTCAGCTTAAGCCTTTCCTACACACACCTCCTGCTGTAATGACCCTGCAACTTTCTACTCAGATGGCTTATCGACATTGAACTTTGTTTGCTTGATGCTGGCACTTGCTAGTAAGACTAGCTCAGTGCGGGACTCAACTGCTGCTCCTGGCAGACCCACGCTTTTATAACTTCCAAACCAGCCCAGTAATATCCTTCTGCCTTGTACTTTCCGTCATACAGTTTAGGCTATTTTGCCATCTTTCACCTTCTGACTAAAGAATCAGGCTAACTGTTGTGTTCCCTGTTAGATGGCAGAAACAAACTGGGGGCCCCATTTCACACCCAGGTTAAAACTGTGACAAGAGGGTGGAGTCGTTTGGCCAAGAATTATAGCCTACTGTTCTTAGCTTTTGCTTTGAAAATCTGGTGAAGTAGAGGGGAATGCTGCCTTCAAGATCCAGTCTCTAGGCCAGGCATGGTGGCTCACTACTGTAATCCTAGCACTTTGGGGGGGGGCTGAGGCAGGCGGATTGCTCAAGCTCAGGAGTTCGAAACCAGCCTAAGTGAGACCCTGTCTCTCCTAAAAATAAAAAGAAATTGGCCAACTAAAAATATATATATAAAATATTAGCCGGGCATGGTGGCGCATGCCTGTAGTCCCAGCTACTTGGGAGGCTGAGGCAGTAGGATCACTTGAGCCCAGGAGATTGAGGTTGCTGTGAGCTAGGCTGACGCTGTGAGCTAGGCTGACGCTGTGAGCTAGGCTGATGCCATGGCACGCTCTCTAGCCTGGACAACAAAGTGAGACTCTGTCTCAAAAAAAAAAAAAAAAAAAAATCCAGTCTCTAAGAACAGCTGTGGAGAGGAGGCATAACTTGCTGTAGAGTGAGGCATGAAAGGAAAAAGGTAGGGAGGGGGCAGACAGGAAATAGGTTGACGCAGTACACCACCACAAGCATTCACTTCAAGTTTTATTTTGCCTCTTGCATGGTCTTCAGATAGTTTTACAGTTCGTTTTCTACAGGAACTGAGCTGTGATCTAAACAATCAATAAAATGTCATTCCAACCTTAATAAATATTCATAATCATGGAATAGCATAGCACTTTATGATCCTAGAGTGATGAAAGTATAGACCTGGGCATCTGTTTCACAGTTGACACCTGACCAGACGACCAACCGAAGTGATTATTAAAAGCCAAGATAAAACCAAAAGTAAACTTGCTAAAAATCCTGATTCCATATGAGGTTGACCTGAAACCCTCCAGATGAAATGCTAGAATTATCCTAATGTTAAAGATATATTCAACGAGAAACTGGGTAACATTCAGCTGTCTTAATATCTAGTAGGGATATTCCCTTCTTCACTTTAGCCCTCAAAAATGCAAACTTGGTTCAAGCTTTCCAACACAGATATCCTTCTATGGGATAAAGGTTTCTACCCTAAGAATGAAGAGGCTTCCTTCCTCCCTTCTCACCCTTTCAGTGCACACTCATAGGTCTTGGATGGAAGTCACTAGGTACGATGCTTTAAGACTCTCTCAAAGATCACATTGGTGGAGTTCTGTGAAGGAAAATGTATTTCCTTCTATTTACTCCCTCCCCTCACACAGCTCAAAGTTAAACAGCTCAAAGTTAAAAACTGCAAGGAAGCAAGATAACAAAATATTGTTATGAACCTATGGAGAAGTCAGCCAGCTATGATGAAAAAAAGAATCCTGTAGAAATCACCTGTCAGCCTCATGCTCAAAACCCTTAAAAACATATCTAAATTAAAATACATGAAGCTTTCAGAACCTGTGGTTAAAAGAAAAGGGAAAGGGTAACCATAAATCATTAGTTAAAATGTGCTCATTCTTTCTCTTAAAAACTAGATACAAACATGCAAGAATTAAAGACTCTTATTTAATAAAACCAGTAGTAACAGGTCTTGAGATTAAAGGACAACTGATCTAAGGGCAAATGGACCAATCAGTCCCTAAACCCTACTTAACAGATGTCAAAACCAACATTTCACATGCTGACCTGCTATTGAGGTTAATTTCCAAAAAAGACTGCACTTTGCAACAGATTAAGTCCTAAGTTAGGCTCTCGTAACCCAAAATGGTCATGGCCTAGGTAGGAAGCACTTTAAAAATAATAAAACTTAAAAAAAAAAAAAAAAAAAAAAAGACAAGTAAAGAAAATCCATCTTCTACTCTTTTATATCATTGAAAGTGCCATCCGGAACAAAAACCCTCTCATTTTCATGAGGAAAAAAAATTACAAAAACAGTAAACACAAATGATAGTCAGGTTACAGCTAGTTTATATACAAAGAAATTTACAAGTTTGTCAATTTTAGGCTTTTGCCACAAACAACTGCACATTTGTCCCTACAAAGCACACTATGCCTGAGCCAATGGTCACTACAGAAGACAATTGGCCATGGCTTTACAGAAAGCAGAAAAACCGCCCCAAATTGAAATCATTTATTCAGCTTTAATGCCACAATCATCCCACTTGGAATCTCTCCACCCTGAAGCTTCTCAAACCCACTAAATCTTTCTTCTCTCTGCCATGTCCCCAGAGACTGAGAGACCTTTCAATCAATAAACCAAGGATGACAGAAGTGATTCTGATTACTCTTAGGTGAGAAATGCAACCACACCGGATGCAGAAAATAGTGCTGACTACATTTATTGAAGACCCCCTCCCTATATAAGCCCATGTAAGAGGTCTTGGCACCTAACACAAGACCCCAAAAGGAGGCCAACATCTCTGTTTCACACAAGATTTGTAGCAATACTATCTTCTTCTAACCAGTGAATAGTCTGAAAGTGTGATGGGTGAGTTTTACATAGTCTTCTTTGTTTCCAATCCAATTGGCTGATTTGTTGCCACTCCAGAGACTAAACTGTACCAAGACCTCAACCACCACCCACAAGGTGGAGTTAAGAGGCTTTCTAGACAGTTCATAGTACCAACAAATGTCACAGGCTCCGACCAAGTATAACCACATCCTTTGGAAATCCTTCCATTTTTGCAATTTCAAAACAGCCTAACTTGCTGTAAAATTCCAGAATTCTTTTATCATCTGGTCTCACTTCACAGAAAGCTCCCCGGGAGCCTAGAAATAAAACAAATATTCAAAACATAAACAAGTCAAGTAGGAGAACATAAATATGAATTGTAATTATCTTTAATATATTTAATATAGATAATAGGGGCTTATCTATACCAGCTCTTAAATTTATGTCACAATTTAAAGAATTCATATTAATATTAAACAATGAGTAAAGAAAATCTTTCAGGGAACAGGGTAGAAGAAATCTCAATGCAAAAGATACCTCTGTTGAAAACATACAAAGTACCTGCTGGGGCCCACAGGGCAGAGCCTATTCCAGCTCATGTCACAAGCCAATATAACCAGAATACCATATAGTCTTCTTCAGACATACCTCATCTATCTAGGTGATTCATTTCTAAGTACAACACTGAGAATTATCCTTTCTTCAGATAAAGTTATTTAAATTATCCCACAAAGAGGATACCACTGACTCAAATGATATGAAGATCCAACAATAAACCAGGTGCATTCGCATGTATCAATAACCCTCTAACGAGAGTATGATACCTATTATTATATGGTCCAAGGGCTAAAAATGATCTTTTACATTTTTTTTAAAAGATTATTTTTTTTTAAAGAAAGAGAATATGCAACAGAGCCCATATGTGGCCCTTAAAGCAGAAAACATTTACTTTACAAAAAAGTTTTCATACCAATATAAGTATTTTTGAAAGCTGAATTTAGATAAATTTTTAAGCAAAAATTGCATTTCTAAGTGAAGTTTCTCCCTCAGGTTCACATTTAATTTTCCTCTATTATTTATGGGCCTCCTGGCAAAATAAATATATCCTCATATATTTCTCATTTAATTGGGGTTCACAAAAAGCTTTCATAGTGTAAAAGAGCAGCATTTTTCAATGATTAAAACACATAAAATTCATATACCACTAATAATTCAAAACCAAACTTTAAATGGTAGGGAGGGAAGTATAAATCCACAATTCACTTCTTTCCTTTTTTATCCTAAATATAGTCCTGTCCCTACTTTGCCCAAATGCTACCAACTCCACGAAGGCTAATCGTACTTACCATTAGCCTTTAGTGAAGACAGGAGGCAAGCCATCATACTTTTGGCCACACTTGGGTCAGTTACTTTTTTGTGAATATCCATCTTTATCAGAGAAGGGAAGTTGGCAAGGAAAGTTTCTGGCAACACTTCCTGTTCTTCATGGAAACTCAACATTATTTTCTGTAAAAATTAGAAACAATCTTTTGACTTTCAATAGCTACCCATTATATACCTATATGTCAACTACAAAACTTAGTAACAGGAAAAGGAAAGTAATATTTAATAATTCTTCTAGCCAGTCATTATATATAATTATAATTATATAATTATCACACTCCGATTTAATTAAGTTGTATTTCTAGCTGAAACATTTTTTTTTTTTTTCCAGACAGTCTCGCTTTGTTGCCCAGGCTAGAGTGAGTGCCGTGGCGTCAGCCTAGCTCACAGCAACCTCAATCTCCTGGGCTCAAGCAATTCTGCTGCCTCAGCCTCCTGAGTAGCTGGGACTACAGGCATGTGCCACCATGCCCGGCTAATTTTTTCTATATATATATTAGTTGGCCAATTCACTTCTTTCTATTTATAGTAGAGACGGGGTCTTGCTCTTGCTCAGGCTGGTTTCGAACTCCTGACCTCAAGCAATCCACCCACCTAGGCTTCCCAGAGAGCTAGGATTACAGGTGTGAGCCACTGCGCCAGGCCTGAAACATTTTTTTTCTTTTTTCAAGAAAGAGTCTCACTCTCTGCCTGGGCTAGAGTGCCATGACATCAGCTTAGCTCACGGCAACCTCAAACTCCTGGCTCAAGCGATCCTCTTGCCTCAGCCTCCCAGGTAGCTGGGACTATGGGCACATGCCACCATGCCTGGCTAATTTTTTCTATATTTAGTTGTTTGGCTAATTTCTTTCTACTTTTATTAGAGAAAGGGTCTCGCTCTTGCTCAGGCTGGTCTTGAACTCCTGAGCTTGAGCAATCCTCCCACCTTGACCTCCCAGAGTGCTAGGATTATAGGTGTGAACCACCGCGCCTGGCCCCTTTTATTTCTTTTGAGATAAGGTATCACTGTTATCCAGGCTAGTGTGCCATGGCACCATCATAGCTCACGACAGCCTCAAACTCCTGGGCTCAAGCGATCTTCTGCCTCAGCCTCCCAAGTAGCTGTGACTATAGCCATGTGCCAAAACACCCAGAGAATTTGTTTTTTTTGTAGAGACAGGTCTCTGGCTACGTTGCTTAGGCTGGTCTCATGAGATGCTCCCACCCTGGTCTCCCAAAGTGCTAGGATTACAAGGATGAGCCATACCTGACCAGCATTTTTACTTTTAAAAAGCTTAAATGCAATCGTGGTATTAGATCCTGGAACAAAAAAAGGACAGTAGCAGAAAAACCGGTGAATAAAGTTTGCCATTTAATAATGTATGAATGTTGGTTTCCTAGGCTTGACAAATATAGAAAGTGGGTAAAGTATAACTTATTATTTAATAACTTTGCAAGTTTTCTAAAATTTAAAATAAAAAAATTTTTAATGTATGGCTTACACAAAAATGTGTAATATACTTTAACACTACACATTTAAAATGATTAGGGTTAAATTTTGTTCTGTATATCTTATAATTTTTTAAAAAAAGCAGGCGCAGTGGCTCACGCCTGTAATCCTAGCACTCTGGGAGGCCCAGGCAGGCGGATTGCTTGAAGTCAGGAATTCAAAACCAGCCTGACCTGTAATCCTAGCTCTCTGGGAGGCCGAGGCGGGCGGATTGCTCGAGGTCAGGAGTTCAAAACCAGCCTGAACAAGAGCGAGACCCCGTCTCTACTATAAATAGAAAGAAATTAATTGGCCAACTAATATATATATATAAAAAATTAGCCGGGCATGGTGGCGCATGCCTGTAGTCCCAGCTACTTGGGAGGCTGAGGCAGAAGGATTGCTTGAGCCAGGAGATTGAGGTTGCTGTGAGCTAGGCTGACGCCATGGCACTCACTCTAGCCTAGGCAACAAAGCGAGACTCTCTCTCAAAAAAAAAAAAAACCAGCCTGAGCAAGAGCGAGACCCCGTCTCTACTATAAATAGAAATAAATTAATTGGCCAACTAATATATATAGAAAAAATTAGCCGGGCATGGTGGTGCATGCCTGTAGTCCCAGCTACTCGGGAGGCTGAGGCAACAGAATTGTGTGAGCCCAGGAGACTGAGGTTGTGAGCTAGGGTAACGCCAACGGCACTCACTCTAGCCTGGACAACAAAGTGAGACTCTGTCTCAAAAAAAAAAAAAAAAAAAAAATGATCATGCTAAGAATAAGCCTAAATGGCTGGGTGTGGTGGCTCACACTTGTAATCCTAGCACTCTGTGAAGCTGAGGCGGGAGGATCCCCTGAGCTCAGGAGTTAGAGACCAGTCTGAGCAAGGGTGAGACCTGCCCCCATCTCTACAAAAAATAGAAAAAGTAGCCAGACATGGTGGCGCATGCCTGTAGTCCCAGCTACTCAGGAGGCTGAGGCAGGAAGATTGCTTGAGCTCAGGAGTCTGAGGCTGTAGTGAACTATGATAACACCACTGCACCCTAGCCCGGGCAACAGAGTAAGAGTCTATCTCAAAAATAATAATAACAATAAGCCTTAAGAGGTATTCTCTGTAAGATATCAATTTAGAAAGAACTAAGATTGTATGATGTATCTACTTACTTTTCTATTTTAATAAGTAGTTTATTTGAAAAATAAAACAAAGTAAGACCATTATCATAGTATAATTCTTAACCTGTATATTACCTCTGCCTCAGAGAGTTCTTTGTCACCATTTGGCTTGGTATACTTTTCCTGCATGAAGGGAATCCAGGAAATTTTACATTTTTTAATAAAAGGTGTCACATCTACAGTGCCCAGGGCATAACCACATATGCCATCTTCATCTTCTAGGACAAAGCAGTAATCCAGGCTCAGGGAAAGTAGCCCTCCTACTAACCTGCTCAGAAGGAAAGAGGCCAGAGTAAGCAAACAAATTACTAACAAAAAATTTACATTTCAGTGATACAAGGCCCACTGTACTTGATTTAACAACTTATGGAAACTATTTGGTATAAGAAGAAACTAGAAATGTACACATATTAATATTCAGATTTACTAAAACTAAGTTGCTTCCTGTCATCACTTCCCCTCAACCTGATAAACCTGGCTATGAAATTTCTACTCCCAAATCCAAATATTAATCACATACTTGTCTCCAATAAGGTCAGGCTGACTCTGAAAAGGTAAACCCACTCCATCGTCATACATTTCTCTGCAAATCTTGTACACGGAAGCCTGAAAATATAATCTGGTTGAGTAATACATCATAAAAAATGGCAGCAGACTCTAACAACAATATGACTTGTAAGTCATTCTAGGGAAGGAGTAACAAAATGTCAGGCCTATCAAATATATCACCTCTGCTTTGTTAAATAAAGGTTTATTCATTGAGTCAGATTTGTAAAACCAGCAGAGAACAGCAAGGTTTTAGTAAACACTGAGAGCTGTTTTGTATAGGATGGTTTTAGGTAGTAAATTGTGGATTCCAAGGCCAGAAAATTGTGAGGTTGAAGAGTCTCTCAATTTTCTGTGTGTTAAGAATACTTACAGGCGGGGTGGGGGGGCTCATGCCTGTAATACTAGCACTCTGGGAGGCCGAGGCAGGTGGATCGCTCGAGATCAGGAGTTCGAAACCAGCCTGAGCAAGAGCAAGACCCCGTCTCTACTAAAAATAGAAAGACATTAATTGGCCAACTAAAAATATATAGAAAAAATTAGCTGGGCATGGTGGTGCCTGCCTGTAGTCCCAGCTACTCGGGAGGCTGAGGCAGAGGATCGCTTGAGCCTAAGAGTTTAAGGTTGCTGTGAGCTAGGCTGACACCACGGCATTCTAACCTGAGCAACAAAGTCAGACTCTGTCTCAAAAAAAGAGAGAGAGGCGGGCGGATTGCTCAAGGTCAGGAGTTCAAAACCAGCCTGAGCAAGAGCGAGACCCCGTCTCTACTATAAATAGAAAGAAACTAATTGGCCAACTGATATATATATAAAAAATTAGCCGGGCATGGTGGCGCATGCCTGTAGTCCCAGCTACTCGGGAGGCTGAGACAGAAGGATCGCACGAGCCCAGGAGTTTGAGGTTGCTGTGAGCTAGGCTGATGCCACGGCACTCACACTAGCCTGGACAACAAAGCGAGACTCTGTCTCAAAAAAAAAAAAAAAAGAGAGAATACTTACAAAATGTTTTTAACCTGTTACTGTCTTTAAACAGGCTTGCTTTTTTCTATAGCTGATTGTCAAAAGCCTGTAGGTACTTCATAACTGAACATTATAAAATACTAACATATCATCATCATTTAGACACATTAACTTAACACCTCACTGCAACCTTAACTCCTGGTCTCAAGATATCCTCTTGCCTTAGCTTCCCGAGTAAGTGCAGCTACAGGCTCCTGCCACCACACCCAGCTAATTTTTTTTCTACATTTAGTAGAGACTGGGTCTTGCTCTTGCTCCAGGCTAGTCTCGAACTCCTGAGCTCAAGGGATCCTTCTGTCTTGGCCTTCCAGAGTGCTAAGATTACAGGCATGAGCCACTGTGCCAGCTCCAATTCTGAATACACCTTTTTTTCTTTTGAGACAGAGTCTCACTCTGTCACCAGGGCTAGAGTGCAGTGGTATCATCACAGTTTACTGTAACCTCAAACTGCTGGATTCAAGTGATCCTCCTGCCTAGGCCTCCCTAGTAGCTGGAACTACAGGCCCATACCACCACTCCTGGCTAAGTTTTTCTATTTCTTAAAGAGACAGGGTTTCACTATGTTCCTTAGGCTAGTCTGGAAGCCCTGGGCCCAAGCTATGCTCCTGCCTTGGCCTCCCAAAGTACTAGGGATTACAAGCATGAGCCACTGCACCCTGCCTCATCTGATGTTTTAAAGGCGGGAAATAAAGAACTTAACATAAGATATTAGTAGTCTAAGCTACTTAGATTCTTCCTCAAATTTCTCTGTATGTTTCCCCTTCTTGTATTGAATGTTTTAGTTAATTTTCTCCATCTAAAGTTCTTATCTTCAGAACAAATTCTTTTAGCCAGTGAGTTCAAAGGTAAGTTCTGAGTATGTACCATAACTATACAAGTTGGTAGGTAGACAGATAATTAATTACCTCATCTTTAGGAAAATATGGTCTGATAGTATAAACTTTGGAGGTAGGAGTCAGTGGGGGTGGCTGAAAAAAGAGATCATTTGCCCCATCAATTGGCAGTAAACGCTGTGGGAAGAAAGAAAAGGAGATGGATTAGCGCTGGGAAGATATCCATTACTTTAAATGGGTGTGCACTGCAGATTACCAACTTAACATTAACTGGCTACTGCAGGCAGACCTAAAGAAGAGGGGTGTACTATGCTTTACTAATATAAACACCTTTGCTGGGGGGAGGGGAGTGCTTCTGAATAGAAATTACCCAAACTGAGTTACACAGCTTTAGTAGCATATTAATGGGGATTTAAATTTACAGCAAAAACAAAAACAAAAATAAAAAACAAACCTATTCCAATTATGACAAATATTATATTTTTTTAAACCAATCTTATATAGACCATCTCTCTACTACAAGATGGCAGAACAGAATGTCAGGAGGAGAGGTTTGGTCTGAAGAGGGTTATCTGTCCAGGAGACGCTTTATCCCCAAAGCAATGCGCTTCAGTTTGCTGTGCGCAGCAGAGCACCTGTTGGGGGGAGAAAAGTAGAGCACCTGGAAAGTCCATGAACAAATTCCAACAGCAAAAAAGCTTCATTTTGTTCAAATGTTCATTAATGGACTATTCTTTCAAACACAATTTATATTTATAAAAATAATTGGATAAGTATCCAAAATCCTTTCACCATTCACTTGTGTAATTATTTATCTTTTTTGCTCATGGAGTTTCCACTGGCAGACAAGCATGCGCGCATTGTGCATTGCGGGCGCAGATTAAAATGCTGTGCGACCTGCAAAGAAACAATGTGAAGTGTATACCTAGAGCCGCTGCGCTTCGCAGGCGCGGGGGGGATTGGCAGCATCTCCTTCAGAAATTACTGTGAAAGAGGAGGAAAATCTGATTTAAAACCCAGCTATGTAACTAAATTGAATTTGGGACTAGAAAGCCTTCGGCAGACCAATCCTTCCAGCCATCTGATGCGCAACATAAGGTTTCTCATAAAACAAAGAAAATGTCAATTCAGTTGTGAATTCATATTGATACCTGGAACTCTCCTGCTAGACCACCTCTAAAGGCCCAGGGTTCTTGGTCTCCAATTAAGAACTGTGCTGAAGAATGACTACGACACCCTGTTGAGATCAGATCCAAGCGGAGAACGTTACGAGAAAGGGGATTTCCTGAGGTCTCAAACGTCCAACAAACCAACAAACACTTTGTGGAAATAGCTCTCTAACAATAATAATCAGGGTTTTAGGGCAAGGCTGTGATAATAATTACTTCTAAAATTCATAATAGCATACTAATGTTCCTTCCTCTAGTTAATGAATAATCAGTTATCAGTTCTACTCTTTAATTATTGGAAGGAAAGTTAAGTCCCAAGTTTGTCTGAGTCAAGTTTATACATTCCCCTGGATACAGCTATACAAATCAAGCCAGCTGCTTGCCTTATCATGAAATTATAGTAACTATAAACTGAAATGAATGACAGATAATGAGACATTTTATTATCACAGCCCATGAAGGAATTAAACCTGTCTGAAGTCACATTTTACATTTCGAGGAAGGATATAGGAAAGGGAAAAAGGGGTAAAGGGATTAATCTTGTCAGAAAACTTAGGTCAGCAGAATAAATAAAAGAAATTGTTATTAAGTTGACAAAATGAAACACAATAACTTTTTTTTCTTTTTGGACAAAGATAATTCGAATTCAGACCAGGCTAGTTATAAATACCAGTCTGACAGATTCTGAGATCTAAGGAGAGCCAACTGATGCTCCTAATTTGTCCATACTTTTCTTAAAAGTATGACAGTATCTGGTTCCTCTGATCAACCATTATAATCTTTGTGATGCACTGAACACATGCACAGAATGGCAGGCTTTGAGGTCCAGAAGTCAGTAGTTAGGGTCACCACTTAACCAACTTCATAGGCAATAAAGCCAGCTAATAAGAGACAATTAAAGGCAAATGTTTAGAGGCCAAAATCATTTGCCTAGTCTTCTGACAAGATAAAGCAGCGCAATATAGTTCTTTTCCATTGGAAGACAGCATTCTACCTCCTGTTCAAGTTAACAGTCTCATCAGTATAAGATATAGTGTGCTAGTCAGACAGTCCCAAAGCAAACCAATTTTTTTGTTGACAATTCAGGCCCATTAAGAGATTATGTCTGGGTTTGTTATTTTTTAGGGGTAGGGGTAATTTTATAAAACATAAAATATAATATTTATAAAATAAATATGAAATAGGGTCAAAATTTAGACTGTGAAGACAAAGTGCCCCATTCCATAACTCAGTGTAATTTACACTGCAGGAAAAAACTATACCTCTTAAACTTTAAGATCAGCCAATTTCCCCTACCCCCTACTTTGAGACTACAACATAACTAGCACTTCCAACTATTATAATAAAAAGCTGCATGTACGAAGAGCTGTATAAATGAAAACATGGTTAATGCCTCAGTCGCTGCGCAAACGTGACTTCAGTTCATGCCTACTGCCCTTAAGTCTACCTGAGCTACCTCACAGATAGAACCTTTCAATTTAAACTAATTAATCATGACGCGCTGTGAACATCTGCCGCTGTCCATCCAATAGTAGTAGACACTTGTGCTGAGGATTCTCCCATCTGTACACAATGGGGAAGAAGATAATAGAAGTCGTTAGTAATCAAAAGTACTGCATAGCCACATTCTTTAAAGGACTGAATGCCAGCTGGACTGGAGAAAGGAGGAAAATGAAGGGTTCTAATCAGTCACCCCTGAATTTCTACAAAAACAAGAAAATACTCTCCCTGTCGTGAGCTTTTTTGTAAAGCTACGTGGATGCCAAGATAATTATTTAAAATTTCTAAGATGCTCTGACCTCAGGATTGTACAACAGCTATCTGTACAATTTGGGAAAGCTATCCACATAATTGCTTAGTAGAGAGATAAAGCCTAAGAAGAGAAAGAAACAATACTGTATATAATCAAGAATTTAATTTTTAATAATTCTTTTTTTGAGACAGAGTCTAGGCTAGAGTGCTGTGGCATCAGCCTAGCTCACAGCAACCTCAAACTCCTGGGCCCAAGCAATCCTTCTGCTTCAGCCTCCCGAGTAGCTGGGACTACAGGCATGCACCACCATGCCCGGCTAATTTATTCTCTATATATTTTAGTTGGCCAATTAATTTCTTTCTATTTTCAGTAGAGACGGGGTCTCACTCTTGCTCAGGTTGGTCTTGAACTCCTGAGCTCAAACGATCCGCCTGCCTCAGCCTCCTAGAGTGCTAGGATTACAGGCATGAGCCACCTCGCCCGGCCAAATTTTTAATTCTTGAATTAAAAGTTGAAGATCAAATATTTACAGTGATATACTTAAGTTCAATAATCCAGACTTCAGGTTCAAAATTCCTAAGGGTCTTGGAAATTTAAGATTTAAATCCCTATAAGGGATTAAATATAACTCCCTGGCCAGAAACCTGGAAGACAAATGGTGTCATCCAACAACCAAAATACAGATTTTTCCTGAGTCAAAGCGCAGATGTCTCCCACCTACAAGAGGTATCTTGGAGCCTTTTAACAGGAGGGTCAAATTCTCTCTTCTACCTAAGTACATACATATATATATATATATATATATATATATATCTCAACCAAAAAAAAATTCTGTTTTCAAAATTAACAATCAGATTCTGCTTTTAACAGCTAATTAGTTGCATCACAGGAAAACTATTATTTTTTAATATTTAAAAACCCAAAAGTATATAGGTTGAAAGTTAGAAATCTCCCTACTACTCGTTAATCTAAGCTCACAGTGTTTCAGACATCTATTTCACAACCAAGACCATGAAACCCGTATCACAGTATTTATGACAACTATGAAAAATATGACATGTCAGTCAGCCTTGCTGCCTGCTGTGTGCTATATGTAAGTCCATTACATATTCCTTATAGCTGGATTGAAAACCTGGAAATGAAATGAGGTCCCTGGAGAAACTTGGCCATGCTGGTGCTTTTTACCAAGCTTGAGAATTAAAAAAAAAAAAAAAAAATCATTTTCAAAGGAGACATACATCCATTTAATGAAACACAGAGTTTTTAGGGGACTGTAATTTCCACCCCCTGGTAAAACCAATTACTTGGTAGAAGGATAAAGAAAAAGCCTTCTGAAATAATACCAACTAGCACCAGAATAGCCTTCCACTAGAGCTCGCATGCGCACAGGGCTGGGAGGATGGCTTCCTCTTGCCAGGCCCCTTAGGTCATTTCAGCAACTGTTCTGTTAAACACAGCATTAATGTTATCAAGACACAGCAAGCAGCAGAAAGCTTACAGAGTCATATTTCATAGTGTCTCATCTGCAAATTGGATAAAAGTGGTATACAGGGTTCCATCCAGAAAGCATTCAGTCAGAGCAAGTTAAAGTCAGTAATTACTAACATATTTTCAAGATACTTATGCTGAATTAGCCCAAGGGAGAAAAATTAAAGTGCTTGATGTAATTTCTGAGACTTGCATTTCAAGTCCTCAACAATGCCTACTTTTGAAAGAAAGCAAACTAGGCAAAGAATTGAAAAAGATTTGGAAATTTGCCAATTCTCTAAAGGTTTTTCTCCCTGTGGAATAATTTTTTTTCAAGGGACAATATATGAGAAGAGATTATTCCTGGTGCACCTACCTAACCACTGTACAAAAGACTTCACCATAGACATTATACTCTTGATATCCCAAACATAGGAGTACATGTCATAAAGGATTGTCCTATTGGCACAATTGGAGAGCCGAGTGAACATTCCCATCACTAGTCCACACATCTCTTCAAACTTGGCTGCTCGTGACCGCCATTCTTCAATCTAGTGAGGATCAATAAAAAGACTCAAAAAATTGTAAGCTTAACAAAATAATCTAAGACATATAGTTAAAAATTAAACTGTTTGTGTTATCAGATAGTTGCAATTTATCCTAACCATTCAAGTATCATTTTCTGTCTTCCCAAACTGATAAATATTCCTAAAATAATCAACATTGACTTTCCATCATTCCAAACTAGAAGGTCAAACTATGGAACTCAAGGTACCATATATTCAACAGAGTCCACATCCACTTTAAAGAACATATTTTAAAATGTTGTCAACTTTCTGCCAGTTACCAGTATATTCATAAAAGGACATTCTCCATATTACTATCATGGGGAACCATCCGGACTACAGAAGCAGATAAATTAAGCATACTCACTTTTTCAGAGTCTTTTCCTTTGCAATTGACACTGACAACACTGCTATTTGCTCTAAGCCACTGGAATTCCCGTAACATCTGTGCTCCTTTGGGTCCATGCTCATAAGGAAGGTAGAAGAGATCAGCCAGTAACTGCAAATCCTCCAGAGTCACTGGTTCTACAGTGTACAACGGCTTTTCATTTGGACCTGGCACAAACTGCTCCTTATTCGTCTGTTCATCAGTCTGCATAGGGGCAATATCATTAATGCAATCTTCCTGCATAGACATCTCTGGGGATTTTGATTCAGCTATGCTCTCTTTATCAGTGTCCATTGGTTTTAATTCCTCTGCCATTTTAGCTTCCACGATTTCACTGAGTATTTGATTGTCATTCTTGTGATCTGTTTCTTCTTGTTTTTCCACTACCATGTCCATGGGCTCTTCATCGGGTTGTTTCTTTTCTTCTTCCTTGGTCAGAGCTGTAGGTTCACCACTCAAAGCTGCTCCCTGGCTCATAATGGGGTCTTGGTAAACTGTTGTTACTACCGTTGTGGCATTTAAAGAGGGTGCTGAAACTAAGGGAGTCCCATCAACTACACTTGCTTTAGCTCCACTGTGTGCAACTTGCCTACCTACAAAAATAAATAAATAAAATTGTCACAGAGATAATCAGAATTAGAAATAGAACAAAGTAGATTTACAGAAATGCTTCTGTTTATTACATCTGTAAACAGGAACCTCATTTTGAGATTCCAAATAATTTATGCCCTGAAAAAAATGAAATTTTTCTAAAATAACAGGAGGTGGGAAAGGAAGAGAGGAAGGGAAAAACAGGTAATAAACATCCCTAAACATGTTAACATCTATTATTATGTTCTCTACTGAAGATTTTTATTTAAAAACACTTAACATCGGCCGGGCGCCGTGGCTCACCCCTGTAATCCTAGCACTCTGGGAGGCCGAGGCGGGCGGATGGCTAGAGATCAGGAGTTCAAAACCAGCCTGAGCAAGAGAGCAAGACCCCTGTCTCTACTATAAATAGAAAGAAATTAATTGGCCAACTAATATATATAGAAAAAATTAGCCAAGCATGGTGGCGCATGCCTGTAGTCCCAGCTACTCAGGAAGCTGAGGCAGCAGAATTGCTTGGGCCCAGGAGTTTGAGGTTGCTATGAGCTAGGCTGATGCCACAACACTCTCTAGCCTGGGCAACAAAGTGAGACTCTGTCTCAAAACAAAACAAAACAAAAACCACTTAACATCTGGCATGTGACTCGCACCTGTAATCCTAACACTTTGGGAGGCCAAGGTGGGAGGATCTCTTGAGCCAAGGAGTTCAAGACCAGCCAGGGCAACACAGTGAGACCCTATCTCTATAAAAAATTAAAAATTAGCTGGGTGTAGTAGTGTACACTTATAGTCCTAGCTGCTCAGAAGGCTGAGGTGAGAGGACTGCTTGAGCCCAGGAGTTCAAGGCTACAGTGAGCTATGATTGTACCACTACACTATAGTCCAATCTGGCTGGACAGAGTGAGACCCCGTTTCATTAAAAAAATTGTTTTAAATAAATAAACTGGATGTGTACCATCTAGGGGATGGTCATGCTGGAGACTCAGACTTGTAGGGGGAGGAGGGGAAAGGGCATTTATTGAAACCTTAAAATCTGTACCCCCGTAATATGCCGAAATAAAAAAATAAATAAGCCGGGCGCAGTGGCTCACGCCTGTAATCCTAGCTCTCTGGGAGGCTGAGGCGGGCGGATTGCTCGAGGTCAGGAGTTCGAAACCAGCCTGAGCAAGAGCGAGACCCCGTCTCTACTATAAATAGAAAGAAATTAATTGGCCAACTAATATATATACAAAAAATTAGCCGGGCATGGTGGCGAATGCCTGTAGTCTCAGCTACTTGGGAGGCTGAGGCAGGAGGATTGCTTGAGCCAGGAGTTTGAGGTTGCTGTGAGCACTCACTCTAGCCTGGGCAACAAAGCAAGACTCTGTCTCAAATAAAAAAAATAAAATAAAATAAAATAAATAAATAAATAAAATAAATAAACTGAATAAATAAAATGAAAACAAATAATTATTTCCAAAAAGATATTTTAAAGACACGTTAGACTTCCATCAAGATAAAAATCTATTAAAGACCAAAAACTAAGATTTTTAAAACTTTATTCTCTAGATCCCTAGATTTCATTTAATTTCACTTTGTTTAGAGGGCATAAGATACAGCACATGGCAATGTTCTTTGTGACTCAACCATGTGATCCAACCCCCTTACAAAAAATAGCCAACTCACTGCTATACTGATGAGGTACACCAAACTCCTGCAACCATTCTGTTAAAGCTAGTTTTAGAGCCATCTGTGGACTATAAAGTACATCAGTTTCAATATCTTCATCACTGCCTTCATTTTCTAACTTTATCTGGATCGATACAGTACTGTCTTCACTGTCAGCTGCAAAAAAAGGAAAGCACAAAAATTGTTTGATTACAAAAAGCTCCTGACAAGTCATATGAATAAATGCAACTAGTTGTTACTGTACAACCAGAAGCAAAGAACTAGAACGAGAATAAACAAAAATGCAAATAACAAGCAAGACCCTTCACTGAACCTTTTCAACTAAAATAGTCATCTAAGTGCAATGTTAATATAAAATCCCAATTGAAATAAGAAATAACCAGAAAAAAAGAAAGAAATAACAAATAACTAATTTTACAATCATTGGAAAAGTCAAATCATACATGTCCAGGGTTCCAATTATCAGGAATGCAAGGTTAAAGGCACCATGCCTTACATAAAGAAAACAGCCCCTAGCCTTCAGGGGCTTATAATTTCATTACAAGAAAAGAAAATCAACAGATCACCCACATATGAGCACACATGGGGCAAGGAAGCTCTGAACCAGAATAGTGGTAGAGAAAACTGCCTATGGCCATACCACCCTGAACAGGCCCGATCTTGTCTGATCTCGGAAGCTAAGCAGGGTTGGGCATGGTTAGTACTTGGATGAAAGAAAATTAAGACTGAACTTCAGATTTGGTATTCAAAAACCTTATGTTCTTAGCTCTATGCACATGGTCCTGTCTAGCTAGTGTCTGCTAGTCTTTAATGAATTCCATGTTCTGCCTTAAAAGATGGAGGAGCTAAGTGCCATGTGTAGAGAAGGGATTAAAATTATATTCCTAATTTTTGTTTTTTATTGGGGAGAGGGTGATGACAATGAACCATAAAGGGAGACATTAACTCAACAAACAATTGGAAACAGAGGTACAGAACTGAGAAATAGACCAACTATATAACCATACACGAAGTGTCATAATGTGACACATTTCAGTAGCTCAAAATGGGCCAAAATTCAGGTAACTTCAAAATTCCAGTGTCCAATGTTTTCATCTCCAGCCCATGAACCTTTAATGCCCAGCAAATTCTACTTATACTTTGGCCCATTTTAAATATCTGTGAAATCATCTCTTAACACCACTCTTGCTTAGTAGAAATAATCTTTCTCTTCTGTGTTCACTTCACACAGCACTTTATAGATAACTGTTACACACTTATCATTGATACAATACAATTGCCTATAAGCCTTATCCAACACTAGAAATATCTTCCAAAAATAGGAACTACTTTATTCTTTGCATCCTCAGTACCCATGTACATGTTGTACAATAGGTTATTTAAATGTGAACAAGCATTCTCTTAAAACTCCATTAGAAATTTTTCATGAATAAAAATTAGTAAGCCAATGTCTAAAGAATATTTTCCATAAATGTAAGGTGAATCTAAATCGCACATGAAGTTTCAACCTGAAAAAGCTGACTACCAAAAAAAAAAAGAACATAAATCATATACGAAGTAACTCAGATAAAAATATGTAGTCATCTAAAATATCCCAATAAAACTGTCTGAAAAGAGAGAATCAGAATGATTCTAGAGATAATGTGAACACTAAACGGTCTATTTTGTCTGTTACTCAGATTTCAAAGACTTAATTACATTTTAAAAACAAAGAACTGAGGCCATGAGGTTAAGTGACTTGTCCGAGGACACTCAGCCTTTCTTCTATCATATACATACCTCATTAACAGAACTAAATAATACACCTTAATAAACACACTTAAACTGTGATAACAAAGGAATATACACTTGCCACTGGCTCTAGTTAACCCTAGCTCTCCTCCCAAGGTCAAGGATCAAGTATAGGCTACTTACTCATCACTACATCTTTTCTCACTCCATTCATGTTTGATTTGTACCAGGTGGCAAGGGTGTGGATAGCAACATAGTTGGCTTCAAATTCACAATTTGGATTAGTTAGGACTCCTTTTAACCGTGGGATGAGTTCTGTGGATCTTCCTTTGTACGGGCCCAGAAATAATCTCTTCTGATCATAATCATTAGCATGAATGTTATCCCAGATTACTGGAGCTCTCTTAATAATCTTAGAAACCTCTTCGATGGACTCTACTGGAATTTCTTTAGAAACAACTTTGGGACCTAGAAATAATGGCCACAGTGTGTTAAAACCTCATATCCACAATTAAAAATTTTTAAATGTTTTAAAAACTCACACATGGTTCTTTAAAATATACTGCACATACACAACTTTTTAATGTGTTTTCCTTATATGTACAATTTCTAACAATTTTTCTTTTTAAACACAGCAACATGTCTTTTTACTCAGTTTTATTTATTTTATAAAACAGAATAGTCTCCTAGCGCTGGGATCAATACTCTTTAGCCCAGTTTCCTATAGTTCTTTATTATTTATTCAGTAACTGCAAAATCCTCAAAGATGTTTTTTATATAGTAAGGGAAGAATACATACTATGTAAAAGAAAGTATATTTTATAACAAGTTTTCTGGTTAAGAGTCAGTTTTATAATGTATTCAATTCACAAGAACAACCAATTTCTCTAAGTCCTAGTTAGTAATTCAAGTTTTACTATATAAATCTTAAAGACTTACCTGTCCAAAGCACCTCAATTCCAGGTAGAAGCTTTTCGCCCACAGTCCTTAAATAAGGAGACTGAGACACATTTGGATAACAGAAAGTGCCACAATATTCTAAACATAAAGGGAAAAATTAAGTAAGAGTCAGGAGTGAAATGCTCATGAGTATTTGAATGGGAAAAAAATGTCAACCAATTCTATCATCCAAATGATAAAAGGCCTCCTAAAAGTAAGTAAACTCAAGTGGGTAGTTCATTTAACAACCAATCCACAAAATCTGATATTCTTTCTGCAACAGCAGTACATAACAATCTTTATGATTCTACAGTTATTAAAAGTTTACTAAAGGCCGGGCGTGGTGGCTCACGCCTGTAATCCTAGCTCTCTGGGAGGCCGAGCCGGGCGGATGGCTTGAGGTCAGGAGTTCGAAACCAGCCTGAGCAAGAGCGAGACCCCGTCTCTACTATAAATAGAAAGAAATTAATTGGCCAACTGATATATATATAAAAAAAAAAAAATTAGCCGGGCATGGTGGCGCATGCCTGTAGTCCCAGCTACTCGGGAGGCTGAGGCAGAAGGATCGCTCGAGCCCAGGAGTTTGAGGTTGCTGTGAGCGAGGCTGACGCCACGGCACTCACTCTAGCCTGGACAACAAAGCGAGACTCTGTCTCAAAAAAAAAAAAAAAAAAGTTTACTAAAGAAACAATTAGAATTTTAGCATTTTCTGCATAATTGTGAACTGCCTACATATCTCAGTTATAATCAGAGGCCAAATACAATGAATCAAAATATAATAGAACTGATTCAAGATCATGCCAATGGCTATTAGTACTCAACTGAAACTTACGGTGAATTAATTCCCAGTATAATCTTATTAAACATTATTTGAATACTCATATAGTATCAGACTACTAAAATAAGGTTCTTGGCTCCCAATATTCTAATACAGGCATATGCACAAAGTTAAATAATTCAGTCTAAAATTTTTTAGAACTAATTTATTTGTCTTTTCCTGAATAAGAAATCAAGTCTGGGGAAAATTTCTTATAAGTTAAATTTTGAGAAGCAACTAAAAGAGAATAGAACATTTTCAATGGAAAGAACCAGAAAGGGAAAAAGGCAAGGGGAAAAAATTATTAAGCTTCTTATGCTGACTACTGAAAATAAAAGTCCAGATGGTAGTGGGAGGAATGAAAACAGGGATAGATATGCATGGACAGAAAAAGGGGAAAAGTAGGAGGAAATGAGAAGTGACTAAGTTAAAAGCAATGTAAATTGTTTTTTTCCAGTTTTCATTTCAATACTATTCCTCCTTTAATCCTCACAATGTAATGTTCACATACTTCCAGTACTAAAAAATAAAATCTTTTGCCGAGTCAGTTGTCACTTATTAATTCCTAAAATGTTTCCACTTTAAGATCTTGAGAAATGTCTTCTAGAAAAAGGAGTCCTACTTTTATACACCATGGTGGGGGTGGGGGTAGGATGTCCCAATAGGGCTCATACATGGTCCTTTGGAAGTTAAGTGATACACTTCAAGAAGACTAGTTAAATATAAAACTATATATATACAATACCTGTGGGACAGAAGAGGAAAGTTTCTGGCTCTCCTAGGTATTGATAAATTTCATTTGTGATGGAGATCTGAGCATGAGCAAAAGAACTGAATACCTCTTTGTCTGCTGCACACATATTATGGTCAATATCATCAAAAAGTAAAGCAAATGCCCTGCACCCAAACTGAGAAACCTAGAAAAAGAAAAAAAATCAAGATGTTTATCAGCTTACCTTAGAGGAAAAAATAAAAGATTCTAAATATTAATGTATATACTTAACAGTTACACTTAAAGTCAAATATTTTCCTTAGCACAATGTTCAAAGCCAGACCTATTGTTTTTACACTTTCTTTTTTTTTTTTTGTTCTTGAGTCAGAGTCTCACTTTGTTGCCCAGGCTAGCATGAGTGCCATGGCGTCAGCCTAGCTCACAGCAACCTCAAACTCCTTGGGCTCAAGCAATCCTGCCTCAAGCCTCCCAAGTAGCTGAGACTACAGGCATGTGCCACCATGCCCGGCTAATCTTTTCTATATATATTAGTTGGCCAATTAATTTCTTTCTATTTATAGTGGAGACGGGGTCTCGCTCTTGCTCAGGCTGGTTTCGAACTCCTGAGCTCAAACAATCCGCCCACCTCGGCCTCCCAGAGTGCTAGGATTACAGGTGTGAGCCACCGCACCTGGCCAACCAATTAAAAATATATAGCCGGGCGCGGTGGCTCACACCTGTAATCCTAGCTCTCTGGGAGGCTGAGGCGGGCGGATTGCTCGAGGTCAGGAGTTCGAAACCAGCCTGAGCAAGAGCAAGACCCCGTCTCCACTATAAATAGAAAGAAATAAATTGGCCAACTAATATATACAAAAAATTAGCCGGGCATGGTGGCGAATGCCTGTAGTCCCAGCTACTTGGGAGGCTGAGGCAGGAGGATTGCTTGAGCCAGGAGTTTGAGGTTGCTGTGAGCTAGGCTGACGCCACGGCACTCACTCTAGCCTGGGCAACAAGCGAGACTCTGTCTCAAAAAAAAAAAAAAAAAAAAAATATATATATATATATATAGAAAAAATTAACCAGGCATGGTGGTGCATGCCTGTAGTCCCAGCTACTTCGGAGGCTGAGGCAGGATTGCTTGAGCCCAGGAGTCTGAGGTTGCTGTGAGCTAGGCTGACGCCACGGCACTCTAGCCTGGAAAACAGGGTGAGACTGCCTCAAAAAAAAAAAAAAAAAAAGGAAACTAGCCATTTCCAGACGAAAGTACATCTCTTGTCCATATTATACCTGATAGAATCGCAGTCTATCAAGTAAAACCCTGTTTCTATAACCTCAGTCACAAATTCAGTCAAGCACCCAATGATATGTATAGTTTCTCAATATGTGGTTCTGGATCACCTATTTCAGAAACACCTGGATTCCTGGTCCCTGCCCCATGTCAGCATAGGAACATGGGAATGAAGCCTAGCAGTCAACGTTCTTTTAAGCACCACTTCTAAGCATTCTTTTAGGCAGTTCTTATGCAAACTAAAATTTGAGAAGCAACTGTACCTCCAGTAAAGTTCCTTTGACTTACTTTGGAAAATATATTCCTCTATCAGAAGCATCAAAAGTAAAAAATTCCTACAGATACAAAGAAGTATAAATTTAATTTCCTTTTAACATCATAGAAGTAACTCAGAGCCGGGTACGGTGGCATGTGCCTGTAAACCCAGCTACTGTGGTGGATTCACTTGAGCCCAGGAGTTTGAGACCAGCCTGGGAAACATAGTGAGACCCCATTTCAAAAAGAAAAAATAAAAGCAACTCAGAAAACCTTTAGTTTCAAGTACTGAGTCAGAAAAATGGTAAGAAAGTAAGAAATTACCTGGTCCAGTTTGCGTTTCAATGTAGATACTTCCTTGGGGTTAGAAAAGGTGATATCCAATCCAGGTGAGATAGCATAGATGAACTCTATCTCATATTCTCGTGCAGCAGAGATGAGAGTCATAAGTTGCTCTAAGGAACAGAGTCCATATTTTCAGAAAGCAGCATACAAAACTAAAAGAACCTTCACTTTTTAACTGAAGAAGTCATTTCTTCCAACTTACAGGAAAAGAAAAGTTCCTTAAATTTTACTAAATTGTCATGTCCAAAGTAACAATAGGCCATACAAAATGAAACAAGCCTGAAGTGATTTAATGTCACAGTAAAAGAACAATAGTTTTTACACCTTTGATTTATTTGAACCAACAGAAAATAAGAGGCCCTTCTTTTTCACTTCCAAATAGTTTCTTAACCTTCTGGGAAAATAAGCTAAAATCAATAAAGAGTTCTCCTTCCCATATAATCTAGCAGTTAGAAAAAAAGAAAAAAATTAAAAATAAAGCATTCTGCTCCTTTCATTGCCATCTCTCAAAAACACTCAATTGTGTCAATTCTCTTACTGAACTGAAGCCATTTCTAGTTCCTCTACCATTTGAAAGGTATAAATGCTGCTGCTTTTTTCCTTGAATAACTGAAATTCTTAACTAAATAAATCTACACATAACTACTTTATACTCTGAAAGAAAGAAAATGCCTTCTTAAGAATCCCAACACCTTATCTTTTCAATCTACAGGAAAAACATTCATTACAGATTTTAACCTTTTTTTTTTTTTTTTTTTTTTTTTTTTGAGACAGAGTCTCGCTTTGTTGCCCAGGCTAGAGTGAGTGCCGTGGCGTCAGCCTAGCTCACAGCAACCTCAAACTCCTGGGCTCCAGCGATCCTTCTGCCTCAGCCTCCCGAGTAGCTGGGACTACAGGCATGTGCCACCATGCCCGGCTAATTTTTTTATATATATATATATATATATATATATATATATATATATATATATATATATATATATATCAGTTGGCCAATTAATTTCTTTCTATTTATAGTAGAGACGGGGTCTCGCTCTAGCTCAGGCTGGTTTTGAACTCCTGACCTTGAGCAATCCGCCCGCCTCGGCCTCCCAGAGAGCTAGGATTACAGGCGTGAGCCACCGCGCCCGGCCAGATTTTAAGCTTTTAAAATATGACAATTTTCCTAAAGTAAATTTAAATACTCTAACATATACCACAGGACATTATCTTTGAATAACTTTCAGTGGTATTTCAAGATAGTCATTTGATTTGATTTTATTAATCACATTAAATTTCATTACCAGCACCACCAAAATATAATTAAGTTGAAAGCACACTTAAATTACATAGAATAGTAAACAACAACATTATATGGAGATGGGGTAAGTGTTAATTGCCTCTTCATAACTGAAGAAAACTTTATGCCTTCAGTACCTTGGCTGGGCTGGTAACCAAGTATCTTGTTGTCTACATGTATACACTATTTAATTCTAAGGATAAAAATGTTTCTCAATTTACTCAAGTCCCCAAAGAAAAACATTACTTGTCTAATTTACAAGGAGTCTCTGTGATATACTACTAACCCTTTGCACTCGCTTTTTTCTCGATTCCTTTATTCTACTCGGGATTTAACTTTTTAAATACCCCAGATTTTACAAAGCGCGACAGTAGAATAAAAAACTGGAATTTCTTTTCATACAAACTTATTTGGATTTTTTTATATTTCAAATTATTGATACATTCAAAGAGTAATTTTAATCTCTATAATTTTTGCTAACCGTGTCAAGTCACACTCAACATCCGAGTGCAAAGGGCTAACTTACTTATCAATTTTATGTAACCGACTCAACCTAAGAATATGTGTTGCAAGGATAGTCTGTTATGGCTTTCTATGTCACCCAATGAGGTTAAGATCTTCATTTTAAATAAGGATCAGTAACAGTAAACAAGGCCATGTCATACTAAAGGCTGAAGCAAAAGGGGCAATCAGTAATACTGATCCTGTCTTCACTTAAAATTTTGTTATTTTGTCCAACATGGATTTTTTTGCATTAATTTTAGTTTCTTTTAAACTGCATTAAATATTATTTATCTTGATTATTGACTTTTTTGGAGTCCCTTAAAAAAATTTTTTTTGAGACAGAGTCTCACTTTGTTGCCCAGGCTAGAGTGAGTGCCATGGCGTCAGCCTAGCTCACAGCAACCTCAAACTCCTGAGCTCAAGCGATCCTCCTGCCTCAGCCTCCCAAGTAGCTGGGAATACAGGCATGCGCCACCATGCCTGGATAATTTTTTCTATATATATTAGTTGGCCAGTTAATTTCTTTTTTTATTTATAGTAGAAACGGGGTCTCGCTCTTGCTCAGGCTGGTTTTGAACTCCTGACCTTGAGCAATCCGCCCGCCTCAGCCTCCCAGAGTGCTAGGATAACAGGCATGAGCCACTACACCTGGCCTGGAGTCCCTTAAAATTTCCACTCAAGGTGGGTAGGTGCCTCACTTGCCTTGCCCTAGGCCTAGGCCCACTTCAGCACCTCTTCTCTGTCCAGTGGCCTATTGTTTAGACCACTGGCAGAAGCAAGCAGTAGAATCTATGATCACAGAACAGGTTAAGTGAGACTGGCACACCCATGAAACACACTTATGGTCATGATCTTGTTAGTGCTACTCTATCAATCTCTGCTAACTCACAGAGACTGCACAGTTACCAGATAGAAGGAAAGGAAAATACTTACAAAGTAAAAATGAAATAGTTAATAAAATTCTTGTACCACTACATTTAAAATATAGCTGTTTTCTTCACATATTCTGAATTTATGGATTAAAGAGAAAAAGATTACCAGCTTCTTCCACTGAATACATCTCTCGCCAAAACATCCTATGTTTGTAGTCATCTTTTGGAGCATACAGGAATGTATTTAATTCCCATTTCTGGAGCCTTAAGGAGAAAGAAAATTAAACATGTATAACAGACAACATTTATAGGCTGTACATCCATTTTTTTCCTCTTCTGAGAGCATATACACATCATACAAACCTAGTAATATTTTGGCATAGTACTTTTTAACCTTTTTGTAATTTTTAAAAATTAAACATTACAATATATGTCAACAAATTAAACAATCTTAAGTAAAAACATGACAGCTCTGGGTGAGGCAGGCAAAGCCCAAAACCTATTCAGCTTCCCCAGGAAAAGTTTGAAAACCACTGGCCTAAGTGAATTAAGTAGTAAAGGACCAAGGTAAAGTAACTTCTGCAACTGAGAAATCAACAAACTGTACCCAGACTATTCAGTCTGTTAGTATTTATTTCTCCAAACAAAGGGAAATGTTAAGGGTTCAGGATTCTCCTCTCTTTCATATAACAAAAATTTACCTTCTAAAGAGTTCTTTTCTTTGTTCCAAACTCCAAGGTCTTCCATAAAATCCTAGATTCAAAGTAAGAATGAAATTATTTTCAGTTTTAAAATGTGGTAAGCTTTATTGAGAAAAACAGGTTACAAAACACACAATACAATCCCATTTTGTAAAAAATGTGTACAATACACCAAAATCTGAAGGACATTTAGTAAAACATTAAGGTTTCTTTTTTTTTTGAGACAGAGTTTCACTCTGTTGCCTGGGCTAGAGTGCTATGGCATCAGCCTAGTTCATAGCAACCTCAAAGTCCTGGGCTCAAGCAATCTTTCTGCCTCAGCCTCCCAAGTAGCTGGGACTACAGGCATGTGCCACCATGTCCGGCTAATTTTTTCTACATATATTTAGTTGGCCAATTAATTTCTTTCTATTTTTAGTAGAGACGGGTTCTCACTCTTGCTGGTTTCGAACTCCTGACATTGAATGATCCTCCGGATTACAGGCATGAGCCACCATGCCCGGCCACATTAAGGTTTCTTTATCCCTGAGTGATGAACTTCATTCCCATTTTGCTCAGGTAAATTTTATTTTTCTACCATGATAATTGTTATTTATATGATAGTTGTTTAAAAACAATTAAACCTATCATCTTTTTTCACTATCAATACAGTGGCTCATGCCTGTAAGCCCACCACTTTGGGAGGCTAAGTGGAGGTACTGCTTGAGCCCAGAAGTTGGAGACCAGCCTGAGCAACATAGCGAGACCTCATCTCTACAAAAAAATTAAAAAAAAAAAAAAAGCATTTGCACAAAGTGGCCCAAGCCCATAGTCCTAGCCACTGTGAGTCTAAGGCAGGAGGATCATTTGAGTCCAGGAGTTTGAGGTTGCTGTGAGCCATGATAATGCCACTGTACTCTAGAGGCCAGGCAACAGAATGAGAGCATCTCAATCTTACAATGGGGAATGGGAAGCAAAGTAAGCCAAGCTGCTAATTACTACCTAGGAGGAGGTAAAACTGCTTTTAGAGGGGTAAAGAGAGATAAAATGGCCCAAACAGCAAACTCTCAAGCAATCTTAATTACAGAGCAAAGCTTTGAACAAATTAAAATTCAAGAATGTGACTGACTTGCCCCAAAACGCCCCACAAGGGGGCAAAGCACTAGTTATGCACACTGCAGAAAACAAACTTGCAGACTGATGACCTAAATTGTCAAATAAGCACCAAACTGGTATTTGGAGCTCCCTAGTGTGCTAATCACAGCTTGAACCACACACACCTTACATCTTGCCTAACCTTTACTTTCCACCTGTCTTAGTCTAATCATGTCCAAAAATTAAGGACAGACAACCTCTCAGGAGCACCACGAAGATAGTTAATAAAAGCATTCTGAGGTGCAGTAGCTCACGCCTGTAATCCTTGCACTCTGGGAGGCAGAGGCAGAGGCAGGAGGATCGCTCAAGGTCAGGAGTTGGAAATCAGCCTGAGCAAGAGTGAGACCGGTCTTTACTAAAAATAGAAAGAAATTAATTGGCTAACTAAAAATATATAGAAAAAATTAGCCAGGCATGATGGTGCATGCCTATAGTCCTAGCTACTAGGGAAGCTGAGGCAGAAGGCTTGATTGGGCCCAGGACTTTGAGGTTGCTGTGAGCTAGGCTGATGCCACAGCACTCTAGCTAGGGCAACAGAGTGAGACTCTGTCTGGGGGTGCAGGGGAGAAGCATTCTGAACACAAAATGCTCTACACAAACACACATCGTCTATGTAAGAGATTAATCTAGATTGGAAATTTCAGCTCCAACCTCTAGGCAAAACTATTCCCCTGCACCACAAGAGGACAATGACAGACCAAAGAAAAATTCATTGCATACCAATGTATGCAACCGAAGCACTTTCAATCTTGACAATCCAATGTTACCCTCTCACAGGGGATAAAAAAATTCTTAATTTGGTAAAATTTACATAAGTCTTTAGCTTTCCAACAGCACTTTATCACTTTAGCATTATCATTTTTCACTTACAGGAGTAGGTATTAAACATCCCTTTAGAATTGTTTCAGTATAAAAAAGAAAGATTTTTCAGATGTCTAACTTAAGCATCTTTATCTTTAGAAACCCCACGTTGGCTCTTTTGAGACTCAGGTTCATGGTTTTGGTTGATTGGCACCACAAAAAGGAAGCAATGCTATTAACGCATGTATTAAAACCAACAAAGGTTTGTGAGAAAAAGAAAAAAATAAGAAATCCTGGCAATAACTACAGTATTCCTATACTCATTCATTTTAGAACTGGTGCCAACCAATTAGTTCAAAAAAAAAAAAATCGGTGCTGGCTCAGCTGCTCACCAAGAAAGTATATACATGGTAATGGGAGGGAGGAGGGACCATAGAAATTAGAATTGAGGACAACTTTATTCTCTAACATACGAAGAGTCTCCTTTTAATACTATTCAAAACAAACCAATTTAAGCCACAATAAGCTTTCTCCTTTAATGACTAAAGTTGTATTGGACTAGCAACTTTCTTTAGACTCACTCCAGTCTAGCTGTGAAATTTCTACAGCCCCCAGCATTCCTCAACCCTCTACCCAGTGATCTTTGATAACAAAATACAGATTCTTTTTCTAAAATATCCCTGCACTCAAACAAGCCCAGTGGATACACTAACATATAAGTCACAAAAAGCAATCATGTTTTCATAAATATTTCATACAGTAAATAGTTTTCCATTGTCTTCCCCTAAATTCTGCAGGACAGTTAACTTGGCTGAATTCTTCAACTTACTGTAACTGCATAGTCTGTTTTCCCGTACAATTAAACATTATCTAAAATAAAATACCATGACCATCACCTATCTTTTAAAAAGAATATATATAATGACAACAACAGAAAAGTTAATGCTGTTAACCAAGAGGGCAACCCTTCTTTACTTTTTCCATACCTTTTTTTGTTTTTTATAAAGACTAATTTTATACTCCTGTCTACATCATTAAGTACAGAAGGAGAGAACTAATAAGACATCTAGGAAACCCTGGGTCAGCCTAAATACTTCAGACGGTTCAAAGTATATGCTGTAGTTGAGGAAAAGAGCAATAATGTAACTGATTCGTGCTTCAAGAAAATGCGGGGTGGAATATCTGCTATTCCTATCCAGAAAGTGTGATACAATCTTTTGGTAATTTTCCCTCACTACCAAAAAAGCCCATCATTCCTTCAAATGTAAATGGGAAAGGAGACGGCAAGAAAGGCATTTTAAAACCTCTCCTGCAGTCACTAAATTAAAATTACATATCTCTGATAATTTGAGAATCTGTGACTAAAGTAAAAGCTTCATCCCTCGAGACCAAAGTACAGTAGTTGGAAAACAGGGCAATTTTCTAGGTTGCAAATGAATCTTTAAGGGGGAGCAGAGAGGCTGGCCAGCAAAAAAAAAAATCTAAGCAGAAAGGAACGTAATGGCTGTGTGTGCTTCTCTTCACTCCAGGAGTATACAAACAGCAGCGTCTGTGTGGGCTGATTTTTCCCAAAGGGTGGGAACAGAAGCAATAAACACATTTTTTTTTCATTCGAACGCACGCATCCCTAGGAAATAAGATCTCAAGGTACAAAGAAGTTTAACTCAGAGCCTAATATAACACTAGACTCCTTACCACCGCCTCCTCAGGAGTCAGTCTGGCTCCAAGCCCAAGACGGGTGCGGTCAGGCCAGCTAGCAGCCAGAGAATTCGACGCAGTTTAAGGACGTGAGGAGAAACTCGCCCACCGTCTCGTCTCTTCCCTCGTTTTAGCAGGGGGAACTTCAGACCAAAGACTTAACAGCCTTTTAGAACCCCCTGAAAGCACCGCCACCCTCACCCCCAGAAAAGAATGTGTTAGTACTGGGGCGGGCGGGAAGGAGGCCGCTCCAGTCCAGCCCGCGCCAGAGCGCTCACCTTCCACCACGCCACATAGGAATCTCCGAGCCCCTCCTGCCGCCCCGGCCACTGCCGCTCCCCCGGCCCCGGTTGGGTTGTCTTCTCCAGGGGCCGGAGCTGCCGGTGGCTCCAACGATGCCCCCGCGGAAGCAGCAGGGTTGGAGCTGAGCTCGCTCTCCCGCTCCTCCAGCGCCGCTTGGCTCTCCTTCTGCACCATTCTCCTGCCCCCGGCCACCGCCACCTCTGCGGGTCCTCCTCGGCCTCCGTCCGTTGGGCCGCAGGCCCGCAGCCCTGGAAAGGGCCTCAGCTCCAAGCGCGCGCCCCCTTGCTCCTTCCCCTCCCTCTTTGCCCTTCCCCCTCCCTCTCCGCAGGGACCCGAATGCCCGGATGAGAAGGGCGGCGGCACCGGCGCGAGCCCTTTGTCAGGCGCTGCCTCAGCCTAAGCTGGGAAGCCCAAGAGGAAATTGAGGCTGTGAGCGCTCGTTCTTTGCGAGCAGATGGCCGAGGCTCCTGTTCTCGTCCTCAGTTAGCCTCTGTTGCCCTCCCACTAATCTTGGCTATTCCGCAGCTTCCCCTCGAAGCTCCTGTCTCTCCTCTGCCGCTGCCTCTACCGCCCGCTTCCTGTTTATCCGCACTGCGCCTGCGCTGCAGACCGGCTCAGACCGGTCCCCTCCGCCCGGCTCCCCCGCCTTCTTTGGGGCTAGCCTACTAAGCTTCATTCGGTAGGGGGAAACAGAACAGAGGAGCCAGGAAAGCAGGAAGGTAATGAAGGCAGTGGAATATACCATTTATGCTTGCACCCTGGGACGGACCATTACCCCTGAAGAAGGGGAGTATGGGAGGAGGCTGCAGCTGGTTGGGGCAATCGGGAGAAGGGGGGGAGGGTAAAAAGGAGCGGTGTTTACTCTCTCAGTGCGCAGGCGCGGAAACGAAGTCTTTGGTTCTTAAAGAGATAGGAAAGAACTGACCTACTTTCTGTGGAGATTGTTGTAATAGGTTGGCTCATTACATCTGCCTGAGCCAGGTTGAGTTCTGTGAAGACATCATTCCAAGGAGCTCAGCTCGACCCTCTGCCTTGAATTATTTTCCCTAACTCTATTTAAACATGAAATCATTCGTTCATTCCTTCATTCCGTAGCCACCTATTGAGCTTGCCTTGTGCTGGGGTCCAGGGCCACTGTGAGCTCACGATACAGTACGGTGGTGGAGACAAGCAAGCACGCACACACAATTCCCACAAGGTGTACCCAGGTGTTTTCGGAGCTCAGAAGAGGTAATGACTAACTCTTCCTCTGGGGAGAGGCTGTGGCCATGGCTTCACTTTTCAACTGGATCATAAAGGATAAGTAGAAGTTAGCCTGACTAAGTGGTGAGGGAAGACAGAACTCCGGGCAAGTGGAACAACAGAGTACAAAGGTAGAAAGGGGTGAAAAGCCTGGCTTGTTTGGGAATGGAGAGCAGTGGAAGGGACCTGAGATCTCTTGGGTCTCCGCATAAACATCATTTTCTTGGGAAGCCTTCCCTGAGCCCTTGATGGGTTTGGGTCCCCTTGCTATATATATGTTCTCAGAGCTCCCTGTAGTCCTATAAGAATCACTTTACAGGTATGTTGGTTGAGAAATCTTGTCTCAATTTGTGAGGTATAATGTGAAATTAGGATCTCAGTCTCATTCTGATTATTTATTTATTTTTTTTTTTTTGAGACAGAGTCTCGCTTTGTTGCCCAGGCTACAGTGAGTGCCGTGGCATCAGCCTAGCTCACAGCAACCTCAAACTCCTGGGCTCAAGCAATCCTCTTGCCTCAGCCTCCCGAGTAGCTGGGACTACAGGCATGCGCCACCATGCCCGGCTAATTTTTTCTATATATATTAGTTGGCCAATTAATTTTTCTATTTATAGTAGAGACGGGGTCTCGCTCTTGCTCAGGTTGGTTTCGAACTCCTGAACTCAAACGATCCGCCCGGCTCGGCCTCCCAGAGAGCTAGGATTACAGGCGTGAGCCACCGCGCCCGGCCTCATTCTGATTATTAAGACTCAGTACTGTCCATCTTACCCTTCAATGTGATATGTGATTCCTCTAACCACAGCCCAACTTGTAGCTCCCAGGACTCTTACAGTCCATCTTCTTTTTAGACCTGGATTGTTGAGGTAGGGGTTAGGAGCAAGCATTTTCTTAGGGGACCTCCTGTGCTGACAGTTGGGGGCCATAAGCAACTTCACTGGATATTATGGTCCGTGGGGATTTGGGGGCTGTCATTTTGGCTGATCTCAGCCCTTAGTCTCATATTTTCCTCTTTCCTCATGGCAGCTGCCAGGAAGTCAACAGCCACAACTTCATCTACTCTCCACTGTCCAGACTCTGGGGCCTGGAATCCAGGCAAGATCAACCTTCCATATCTGCATTTCTCAAACTTGAGAAATGTGTGGTTCTTGCCACGTATTGGCTACACACTTTCCCTCCATGCCTCTCCCCTATACACCTCTCCCCTCCACCCCCCTCAGCACCTACAATGTGAACCACTGCTTAGTAGGCCTATGATAAATATTTGTGGAATTAATGAGCTTCATTCCCTCACATATTTTACATTCTGTTTGGAGAAACAGACAATAATAAATGCAGTATGTACACAGGAACTCACAGTTTATGATAAGTGCTATGAAGGGAGGAAACCTAGGGATGTGATAAATAGTAACTGCAACAAACAGGGACTACTTGAAATGGACAAATAGGAAGCAGTATTCTAGGTGAGCAATGATAGTAGCTTGGCCTAGGGAACAGCATCAGAGACAGAGAGAGGTGGTGTACCTTTGGTGATTGGATTGGTGATTGATTAAATGGAGTTGGGGGACAATTAGGGAGAGGAAGAAATAAAGACTCTTAAATTTTGACCCGAGTAACTAGGTATCATTTACTGAGTTGGGGAAGACTTGGAAGGCATGAACCTAAGTTCCATTATGAAGATGTTAAGTTGGACCATTACAGGTCTACGTGAAAGTACCAAATAGATAATTGGATATGTAGGTGTTGGCTATCAGGAGAGTTCTGGGGATATAAACTTAGGAGCCTCTGCAAATTCTGTGTTTAAAGCCACTGGATTAGAAAAGCTGTGAGACCAAGACTTAGAATTCAAGTTGACAAGGGAGGGCTGAGAAGGGGTGGCCAGAAAGGTAGGAGGAAAACCAGGAGAGTAGGAAATACTGGAAGGCAAGAAAGGAGAGTATTTTGGGATGGAGCAGCTGACAACATTCAGAACCCAACCAATGGCTGAGACAAATGATCTGAATGTCAACCTGCTGGTTTTTTCTGGATCCCATCTGTGGAATTCACTAGCAATTCCTTGCTTCAAACTTCAATATCCCCTAAACTTGGATTTATTCTTAAAAATGGAGACTGTCTCCATACCCGACCCAGTTATGTACATACACTCACTGTGCTCATTCATACAATAATAAAAATATCTATTGAATATCTATTATGTACCAAACCTTGGGGATAAGATGGTGAGGGAA
The DNA here is from genome assembly GCF_040939455.1 of Microcebus murinus. Classification (NCBI taxonomy): domain Eukaryota; kingdom Metazoa; phylum Chordata; class Mammalia; order Primates; family Cheirogaleidae; genus Microcebus; species Microcebus murinus. The sequence goes on along the minus strand of NC_134117.1, from coordinate 24,683,795 downwards.
AAAAAAACCTAGTCCAAGCACTCAAGGAGCCCTCAGGAATTTGGTGTATTGGAGAAAACAAGCAAATAATTACTCAAAGAAATATATGGTTACAAACTGAGAAATGCCATGAAGGAAAAGCAGAAGATACCAAGAGAACCTGTCACAGTGTCACCTTCTTATTTTATCCATGACATGCATAGCATCCATCCTTCACACACAAATCATTACTGTGACCCAAGGCACCCCTTGACAGAGACTTGGGGCACTGGGTCTAGTCTCCATCCTGTTACAAACTCACTGGGTGATCTTGACCAAGTTCTCCCTTCTCTGAGCCTGTTTATTCTTCTGTAAAATGGAAGGCTGAAGGGTAAACTAGACCATGGATACTTAACTTAGGACCCATAAATGGATTTCAGAGATACAAAAGTACATGGGGGAATATTGCATTTTTTTCCTTCTGGAGAAGTGGGCTCACAGCTTTCATCAGATCTTTAATCTGGTGACCCAAAGAAACCCAAGGACCCAAGGAGAAGATAGTTCTGTGATATTAGCAGGGAACACAAATGACAATGTACTCTGAAAGTGAGTTTTTGCTTCTTGGATTCATACTCTTCTCCTGATATTGTCAATGTGTACAGGTGAAGGAGGAAAAAGCCTGATCCTCCTTCCATGGATGGTAAAGCTTAGTCACCACATAATGGTACCTCAGAAAAAGGATGGGAGGAACCTACCATTGATGGCCCATCTTCAGGAACAGAACAACAAAGAGTGGGAACACACAGAAGTCTCTATCACCTTTTGTGCCACCTGCCCCATAGTAACTTGCCCTGGGTCCACTGCATCTGATTCCCCCATCATTGCTGGCTGGACACACAGACACAAATGTATATCTATACAGAAGGCAAGGTTGGGATGTTTACAAATTCCCCTCAAAAGAAAACACTTTGAGATTAATTAAGAAGTCTGGAAATTAGAAATTCTTGATTCATCTTGTTAGAATATCTGCCAAAAGACAGCTTTCTTGGCATAGTCTTTAGGACATTGGCATCTGTCCTTGTCTCCTCTCAGGATGTGGGAAGGAGATTCATGCGATCAGGTGGGCTTCCAACCGTTCCGGAACTTGTATCTCAGTTTCTTACCAAGGTATGGCCAGACCATGGAACAGGCACCTTCTTGGGGATTTAAAAAACTGCAGGTGTATGAGTTAGGGGTTCTGTGGTATTTATGGGGTGGAGGGGACAAAAAGAGACAGCAGCCTATGCATAGCCATTGTGTTTTATTGGATCTGGTATATTATTTTATAAAATATACAGAAAAGCAAAAAATGCAAAGCAGTCAACAGTGTTCTCATGGGAAAGGGGGCTTCCTGCGGGTCCTTCCCCTCAGATTCTGGCTGACTAGGAAGGTGAGCTGAGTGGGACAAGCAGATACGTTAAGGGTGGCAGCATGGCAGGGGTGTGGACAATGAGGTGGAACCTAGGTCCTATGGTCCCCACCCTCTAGGTGTGTTCAGGGGCATCTGTGGGTAGACTGAGTAGATCAAGAGGAGACCCTAGGGAATTGAGGAAATTATGTGAGAGGCTGGGGTAGAGCCTGGGTTGATGGAAGAGTATAATGAATGTTCCACACTGGGTTCACTATACCTGCTATACCTGTCTCCCTTCTTGTTTTTCCATCTAAGGCATCCACTGGAGAGAATGATAGGAACCAGTTTAGAAAGGTGCCTAACTCACTCCATGTTTCTAAGTCTAGAGAACATAACCACTGAAAACTCAAGTCATAGCCATCAAAACAGGTGATGAGCAGGGAGAGTAGTTTGAAACTTTAGCAGGCATCAGCCAGGGCATCTTCTAGCCCTATTCCCTGGCCACTACTACCACCAACACATGCAGGAAAGAGGGAGAAAAAGGAATTATTCCAGGGATGAGCCAGATAACTGGATCCCAGTCTCTCTTTGGAAACTGAGGAGGGTATGGAAAATTTCTAGGGTATTTCTAAGGAGTCAAGGTCTTCTGAAAAGCCTAGAAACTCATATTTTGATGGGCTGGGGTAGCAGACCTGGGGAACTTGGAGCTATAGCCTGGCATGCCTGAGCTCTCACAATCTACCCATGTGTTTGTCTGTCTGTCTGTCTGTCTCTCTCTCTCTCTTTTTCTTTTCAAATGAAACATTGTCCCAGATCATCCAGATATGCCCATGCTTTTCTGTTCTCTACCCCAGATACTTCCTAGGACCTAACCACTGACTTAGGCCCAAGGTTTCTCCCTCTACATTTTTGTCTCCCTCCCACAGGGCTCTCAAAGGTTGGTGTAAAAAGCCAGCCAGTGCCAAGGACAGAGAATCCTCTTTGAGAAGGGAGTCTTAGGGGAAATGTTTATGAGATCAGGGATGGGGGAGCACCATAGCAGGAAACAAGTGTTGTGGTTTCTAAAGTGGGGGTGAGAGGTGGGGAACCACCCAATTCTTACAGCAAGGGCACCCTCAGCACTGCGTATGAGGCAGGGGGGAGGTGAGACTGTTGGGAGTTGGGAACACTCCCCAAATGCACTCTACCCACTCTCATATAAGTACCGCGCTAACTGATTGCACCACTGGAGCTCCCACTCTGCCTGTTCTCTAGCCCCTTCAGCTCCAGGGATCTAGACTAATGAATCCCCAGGCTCTTGGATCCCTACAGCCTCCAGGGTAGGGCCAGGATGAGGACAGACCTGGGAAGAGAAGGGTGAGGTCTGCCTGGACTAGGGCTAGAACATGTTCCCCCAAAGACACACTGACCCCCTCTCCTGGGGAGCTAGATGACATTGTCAAAGAGTTGCATGGACTTCATGATGTTCTCATCCTATGGCCATAGTGTGACAGAGGCAGATTGGAGAGACAGAAAGAGAAAGAACTTGTCAGAGACCGGGAAAGGGACATTGAGTCAAAGTTGGGGACATTCAGAGGCAGAGAGAAAGGAGATACCCAGAGAGACCTGAGGTGGGGAAGGGGAAAGCCTCCCCCAAAGAAACAAAATTGGGGTGCAGGGGTGAATTAGGGAGGCAGTACTCTACCCAAAGGGGCCATTCCCTACATTACTGACTCAGGCCTGAGTCCAAACCAGGGTAAGGTAGAGTGCAGGGACCCATACCTTTTGGCAAGACTCAATGAATTCCTCAATGGTCACCACACCATCCTTGTTTCTGTCCATCTTCTGCAAGAAGGTGGTCAGATAGGGAGAACAGAAAAGAGGGCAAGAGAGAGGAAGGCAGAACTCAGGTAAGTTCCCTCCTCATTCTTGATCTCCTTGCCTTCACACCAGGGCGCCCTCCAGCCTACCCAGTCCCAGGCACCTGGAAGAAGTTTTCCACGTGTTCCCTTGGGGCCTCCTCCCGGAGTGCTGGATACGTGTACTTGCCCATCATGTCATAGATGGACTTCATGATGTCAAGCATTTCCTGTTAGGCCAAGAGAGAAGAGGATCCCTCCTCAGAGCCTCCAGCCTCCAGACCAAGAGGCCTAGGGCCTAGGGCAGACCATACCCCCCTTGCTGGTGGTGCATATGTGGGTCATATTTCCCTCCCATGGCCGTTTGCATCACCCCTACCCTCACAACCCCCTAGCCCTTCAGTTGCCCTGCACCTCCTTGGTGATACAGCCATCCTTGTTGAGGTCATACAGGTTGAAGGCCCAATTCAGCCGGTCATCTACCGTTCCCCGAAGAATAACCGACAAACCAGCCACAAAGTCCTAAAAAGGAGGCGGGAGGAGCTGTGTCTTCAGATACTTTTCACACATCCCTTCTTTTGGGTTTGGCCTGGAGATCCTGACCCTGAAGTCCCAGGAAACAGGGTTCCCTGGCCCACCTCCCCCAGCTTACCTCAAAACTGACTGAGCCATCATGGTTGGTGTCAAAGGCATTGAAGAGAAAAGTGGCATAGGTGCTGGAGTCTGTAGGATGAGTGTGGAGAAGTAAGTTTGGCTTCCAGACAGGGCAGGATTTTCACCTCTATGGAGCTCCGCCAACCCCCTCATCACATTGGCATTCCCAGCCCTCCAGAACACTCTCTCCCACTCAGCCTAGAGATGGACAGCTGCTTCCCCTTGGGCCTTGACCCCTCACCTCCTTGAGGAAAGAACTGGGAGTAAATCTGCTTGAAGTTCTCTTCACTGACAATTCCACTGGGGCATTCCTGGGAGAGGAGAGAAATCAAGATGAGGGCAGAGACAAAACCCCCTCTGCTCACTTCCCCCCCATGGCCAGAGACCCAGAGAAATAGGGAAATTTTTCATGCCTCCAGGGACTCACCAGCTCTAGTGATGGGAGCCAAGACTTCTTCCCCAGAGCACAAATAAAAAACACGGAGCTAAAAAAAGGCTAGAAGTTTGGTCTGAGGCCCCACCTGCCTTCCATCTCGCTGGTATCCAGGCCATACTTTCTGGATAGGCCCTGCCCTTGCTGCCCCAACCCTGGCTCAGTTTGGCCTCGCCATGCACTCACGTTCTTGAAGCCTCGGTACAGGACCTGCAACTCCTTGCGGGTGAACTTGGTTTGCTCCTGCAGCTGTTCCAGACCCTCAGGCCGGTGACACACGGTGGACAGTTCAAACTCATCCTCCACGCTGTCTGCGGGGAGCGGTGGGGGTACAGCCACGCCTCAGGCCCCTGCTACCCCTCTTTAGAATCACTGATCCATATACCCTCCTCCCTGTCCCATCTCCAACACCGGAAACCATGTCAGTTCCCGGACCCTGAGCCGAGGACATCGAGGCAAGTAGAGAAGGCGCTGGTCAGCTTCCAGGTCTGTCAGCAGGCCAAGGCCAGCCCTGACCCCAGAGCCAGGGATTCGACTCAGAGCTTGCCCCAGGGCCCTTGATCCCTGGTTGGAGGGGAAGGCCCTCAGCCACATCTTCATCCCAGAAAAGGAGGAGTGGGAAAAGCCGGTTCCAATGGGCATCTGAGGGTCAGAGCTCCGCGCCTTCCTTGACCAACTCAGATACACCCAGCCTTAGCCTTGCCCCTTCCAGTTCTTCCCCTCCCCCAGCCAAAGCCCGTCAATCCCAGCCATGCCAGAGCCATGCCCCGCCCAGCTTCAGCCTACATCCATCCAGACCCCACCCTTGGCCCCACCCCCGGCCCCATCTCAGTCCCGCCCCAGTCCCCAACGCCCAGCCCCCAGGCAAGTGGCCCCACCCGAGCTCCCGAAGCCCCACTCCCACCCCGCCCCCGCCCCCACCAGGAGAGTAAGTCACCTGGGTCCAGCGGGCGGGGTCTGTGGGGGCGGAGGGAGGCTGGGGCGGCTAATTCTGAAGGGAGCGAACTGTCACCGAGAAAGCGGAAGACCGGGCCAACTGCAGACACACACCTCGCCCCTCACACTCACAGCAAATCTCACAGACCTGTGCGTTACAATGCTCACACCCCGGCCCCCGCGCAAAGGCACACCTAACGAACACAAGACATACACGAAATGGACCCCACGCACACAAGCTTGCAGGACTCACGCCTCTCCTATTTCCAAATCCACCCTCGTGTGGGACCCATGGAAATCAAACACAACAGCACGCTCAAATAACTACAAAACGGGCCTTTATAGCTTGCAAATGCAGTATAATCCTATGAGATGGGCGAGGCCCTACTGAGGACACAGATATCTAGAAACAAAGCGAGGTAACTAAACTCCAGGTCACTCAGCTGGGGACCAGGCGGTGACAGAAAACCCAAGTATCCTGGCGTCTGGAGGAAGGCGGGCTCTATCCTCTACACCTGCAACCATCCTGTCGGGGCACAGGCGACATACATCTCGAGGCCCAAAACATACCCAGGGCGGGTCGGCCACACAGACGTAGGCACTAACTCAGCTCAGCCACTCAGACCCTCACAGCCGCCTGGTCCCGCCACCGTCATATTGGCCACAGCCTCTCAGGCTCGGGCTCGGCCCTGCCACACTGGCCGCGCCCAAACACCCTGGTCCTGCCCTATTGCGCAGACTGGTGACGCCCACAGACACTCTGGCCACGCCCCAACTGACCATGCCCACACGTACCTGCTCAATCTACGCACATGGCCACGCCCCCTCACACTCGGGCCCAGCCAGTGCCCGCCCCCATTCCCGCCACACTGGTCACACCCACACACATTCAGGCCCCGCCCCCGGAAGCACAGGAGAGGCACTTGCTTTCACTGACTGAGGGCAGGGCTTGGGGCCCGCAGCAAGGCAGCAGCTTGAGGAACCGCTGCTTCAGCGCTTTTTTAGTGGGCCCTGGAGGGTGGCCTGGTAAGAGAGAAGATCCCAGGAAGGCACATTAACTCCCACTGTGCCTCCATTCCCTGTCCCCTCCCCGACAGTCACAATCAACCCAAGCTGGGGCCAGGGGCTGGGAGAGGAATGGGGTGAGGAGAGGAAAGGAACAGCCAGGGTAGCTGGGCCTGGGTTAGGGGACACAGTGGGTCTCAAAAGCATGGAAAGTTCATAGAGGCAGGGGTCAGGCACTTTGTACAGTGGAATGTGGTTGATGACAGTGAGGTGCAAGGAGGAGGGGGCAGTGGCCTCAAGTGTCTTTGCTGACCCAGTGCCCTTGGCTCAACTGCCATGGCGGGACTTCTCAAGGTGATAACCAACCCAAGGATTCCCTGGGTAGGAACACCTCTCACACACACATACAGTGACAGCCATGTATAGTGACCTGTGGAATGATAAATCACAGAGTGATGGATGCCGGTGACAGCTTGATATCCAGCAACTCACACCCAAAGGGCTAAAAACATGCTCCAACACACACATACATATACACACACATTTTGACCAAGTACTCCTTAATACAAATATACAATTGTGACCCGAAGTAAAACCTGGCGCACATATGGAGACCCATATAGGCCATCTCACACAGCATGATCAATCCACAGAACACACAATGACCCTGGGACATCATGACACTGTGTGTTAAAACACTATGACACATTGTGACCTTATAACATTATGACACATATTAAGATTGCATGACACATACCCATGTCATACTGTGACCTAGGTCCCCATGGCACCCAGATATCTGTGGCTGTACCTCACCCACAGAGGCTTCATTTTTCCTGGGTACATCTACTTTTCTTTCCTGTAACCCCCGATTCCAGGGTATCCAGAATCTTCCTGCCAAAGAGCAGGGTTCCTCATCAGCTAACTCATCTACCCTATATTGTGACTCTTTCCCAGTCCTTTCCAGTATGGTTTGCTCTTTGAAAGTAAATGATACAAAATGATGATGCAATAACAGATCTTGGAGGTGGACATGAATATTTTTAGTACATTATGGGGCTATTTAGGGCCCATTAATCACAGCCCTCCTCTCCGCCCCTTATTTCTGCACATGTCCTACAGCTTTAATTGCACCCCAGGAGGACCTTTAGTCCTAGGGGACAAATTTGTGTCTATGTGTGTCTCTATGCTGCATTCACCCCCAGATTCCTGTGCCAGAGCCCACTGGACCTGCCACATTGGCTAAAGTTGGCCTCAGTCAATTCTTGGAGGGGTCCAACATTTTTGGTTATAGGTAACTTCCCACTCCACCCCCCACTCCCCACCTGGCCCTCCCAAACCAGGCTCCACCCTCAGGACCAGGCCCTGCTCCCAGGAGGTAACTGCCTCCCCTCCAACACGTCCTCACTTCCCTCCCACCCCAGGAGCTATGGAGAGGCGGGGGAGGGATCGATGGTGGCCTGGCCTCTCGCCCAGGGCTCCATTAGCCCGGACTTTGGTTTCCTGAAGCCGGATTGTGCCTGCCTCCAATGGTATAGTCACCTGACTAGGGGGTGGCTTTTCCACTTCCCACCTGCCCAGCAAGCCCCCTGCCTGTTCCCAAGCCTCTGTCTCCTCTAGGCTCCACTGAAGGTGGGAAGAGGCTGCCTTCAACAGACAGGTCACCTGGGTTTCTCAGATGGCCCTTTTTCCCACCAAATAGTCTAAAGGGGATGGCAAGGTAGAGGCCAGATGACTTCCTCTTTTCCAGATTGTATAAGAACCACCTCAACCTAGCCTACCCAGTTCATCTAGGTGCAACTCCCTGTTCCCCAGTTCACCCCAGAAAATGCAGCAGAGGGGAGAGGGTGAGCTAGGAGTTTTCAGCCCTTACTAGATGAGGCAATTCATGGACCTTCCTCCTATCTCCAACTTCCTTCACCTCTTTCCTGCTCTCCCAGGTGTCTACCCTGTAGTCCTATCATGGTTCCTGCCTGTCTTCCTGTCCCTGGTAAAACTGGGGAACAGCCATGCTATGGAACTGTGCAGTTCTTGGTGTGAGGATGGGGGGGAGGTCAAAACTCTGGAGGGGGTGGCAGAAGTGTTTCTCTCTCCACCTACAAATCACTCCCTAATGACTTTAAAGTGGGGTGGGGAATTGATTTCCCACTCCCAGTGTCTAGCTCCTGGAGGCCATTCTGCCCCTGGATCCTCAGAGCAGCCTGGAGAGGCAAGGCGCTTGGGAAGCAGGGTCTCTGACCTGATCCACTTCTCACCCCCCAGCCAGAGCTGAGCTATAAATGTCTCATCACAGTGTTCCCACTCCTGTCCCTCCAGAACCCACCCCATCCCCAGCCTTGGTTATGGAGCAGGTATATCCTCAGGGAAGTCTGGAAACAGCCATACACACAACTGGATACTCAAAGAGGCTCAGCCACACACCCTGTCCCACTTGGGCACAGTCACATCCACCACCTCACAAGCCACATGTCTTGTCACCCTAACACACGCAGTCACATCCCTGCCACATACACAAGCTCAGCATCACATACTTTGTCCTCTCTCACACACATCACACACAGTCACACCCTGTGTCTCTCACACACTGAGTCCACATGCACCCCTTAACCTACACTGCACACTTGGGGGTATGGAGAGTCATACACATTTTCAGAACTATTGTGAGCCCGGCTCCAAAAGGGACTCCTCAGAAATCTGGTGTATCTCAGATATCTGGAACCTCCCTCCTCTACTCCAGACACCCCTGCCTGTCTCCGGACTCTTCCTGGTCTCCCCAGAATCTTCTTACCTCCTCATCTCCATGCCCCAGTCCTCCCACACTGCAACCCAACTCCCAACACTCTGTCCCTGAGATTCCCTCCCCCCTCCCTCATATCTATTCCTTGAGGCCCTCCCTTTATCTCTCCCAGATCTGTATTCTCCAAGCACCCCTCCTCACCTCCCCCATGCCTATCCCATCACTCACCTGCTCACCCCTGCCAGCAGTCATGAAGATGGAGCAACCCCCTCCCCAACGCTGCAGGGACAGCTGACCCCTCCAGCCAGCAGCTCAGACATGCCCAGACACCTGGGTTACCTTCCAAGGAGACAGGCTCAAAGAGGCCAAACTGCTCCAGGACCTTGACAAACAGACCGAGGACCACGAGCACGGCGACCATCTCCAGCCCTTCCAGGTTCATGGTGGGCCCCAGGCATGGCCCCCACCCCGCTGAGTCTCTGATATGGCTGCTGGCCGGCTGCCTCACACCACCTCCCCCTCAGGTTCCCCAGCCTGAGTCGGACTGCCCGCGGCCTCCCTCCCCTTCTCCCTCCCTGCATCTCCTCCCTCTCCCCCCTCACCCCGCCTCTGCCCCACATGCCTCCCAGCCACAGCCACCGCCTCTTCCTCTTCGAGGGGCCACCTCAGCTTTTGGACTGGCACCTCCTTGAGAGCCTTTGGTGCAGGTGCAAAGAATATGGACCGGAACAGGATAGGACATGAGCCAGAAGAGGGAGGCAGTGACCTGTCTCTGTCCCTGAGGAGCACTTTCCCCCAGACACACTGTGGCCACTCTGTGTCAAAGGGAGGGGGCAGAGAGAGGAGCTGTGCTTAGGGCGCAGGCAGGAAGGGCAAGGTGCCTGAGAGAAACCATATTGCACATATGCAAGTAATAGTGTATGGGTCCGAATATGTTACCAGTGTCTAGTGTTTTCCTGTGTGAATATTCCTGTTTGCTGGTATGGGAGTACAGGTCTCTTCTTATGTGTGTCTGTATGTGTGTTTACACATGATTGTGCACCTGTCACAGAGGTGTGTGTTTTGTACATGATTATGCATTTCTACTCCTGTGTATATGTGACCTGCGTGTCTATAGTATACGTGTAAGAGAGTGTGTCAGAGTGTTTCTGAGTGTGTATGGGGAGTGAGGTTTCTGTGTTTTAGTAGGGCCATGGGATGTGAGTCTGAAGTGTGTTAGGCATGGGTGTGTCATGTAATTTGGAGTATGGGTCTATGGTCGTGTCATTGTATCAGCACAGCATTGTATGAGAATATAAGGGCAGGGAGAAGGCAGTGATCTCTCCTGTTAGGAGGACACCACCACTGGTGTCATCGATCTGGTTGCCATGGAGACTGTGAGGCAGGAAGCACTCTCTTCCCACAGGCCACAGACAGTGAAACTGAGGCCCAAGGGAGAGAGAATTAGGTCCAGTAGCTTGGGGAGGAAAAAGGCTGCTTAGCCCCATCATGGCCCTCTGGGGAGGGAACTTATTGCAACTGTCTTTGGGACCAAGAGACCCAAGCTCCTTGGGAGAGGAGGGGAGCTACATTCTCCCCATCCTCTGGCTAGAACCTCACTCAGGAGATGCCAAAGCCCTGCCTGCTCCTTGGGAACTGTTATTGAGCTGACAGAGAAGCCCAGGGTGGGAAGGAAACCTGAGACCTCAGAGAAAGCCACCCCTCCCCCCAGCATTCCTGGAGTCTCTCCCTCCTCCTTCCTGGTCGTGGTGGTGGTGGTGGTGTCTGCCCCTGCTCCTTCCTGGTGGGGTGTGTGTGTGTGTGTGTGTGTGTGTGTGTGTGTGTATGTCCCTGCTTTTTCCTAGTGGAGGGTGGGGGGAAGGGGGTGTGTCCCTGCTCTTTCTTGGTGGAGTGTGTGTGTGTGTGTGTGTGTCTGTGCCTGTGTGTCTGTCTATGTGGAGGGAGTTGGGGGAGGGCCTGCAGAGCCAGTGAGCCACAAGACTAGGGCCTCAAGGTTAATAACACCTAACACCACTAATACCTCTGGCTACCGGTGATTGAGCACTCACTATGTGCTAGATAATGTGCTATGTGCTTACAGACAGTATCACATTGAATGTTCACAATAAACCTATTATTCCCACATTACAGGTGGGGAAACTAAGTCAGAGGGAGGTGACACAAATCTCCAAGATCAGAGCTTCAATTTTAACCCAGTCTTGACTCTGAGCCTGTACTCTAAACCACCATACTCCATTGGCTCCCTTCTTAGAAAGTTTATCTACCCATGAAGTCCAGTTTAGTGGGACTGACCCCAGAGGGAGCCCGCCCTCTTGTCCATCTCTGGGATGAATGTGTCTCAGCCCCTCTTGTTGAGCAGGTGTGGAGGGCCGGTCGCTGCCACAGCAGTTGAGGTTCGCTGATCTGCAGTTCTACCTGGCCACCACTGGGGGTCAGGCGTCCAACCGCACACACACACCACATCTTAACCTTTCCCTCTCCCCCTACCCTTTTCCGCCAATATCCAGGAAAGGTGTGGGAAGAAGGGTATGCCTCAAACAGGTTTGGTCTTCTGCTTTTCCCCTGGGAGAAATTCTGTTCATGGGTTGCTTTCAGTTTCTCACACCTTAGAGGCTACTGATTTACCGATGAAACCAGCAAATATCTCCCCGACTGTTCAAATTCCACCCACGGCATTTAATATCCCTCCCACTACCCTCATCAGCAGATCCCTTTGTTTCAGCCAGTTTGGCCTCCTCACTGCACCCCAAACATACCACACCCAGCCCTACCTCTGTGCCTTTGCTCCTGCCACCCCCTCTGCTGGGGCTGCCTTCCCTTCTGCTTTCCCTCTACCCTACAGTTCTTACCTATCCTTTAGAGGCAGCTTAAATTCTTCATTTTTTCTTAGAGACAGGGTCTTGCTCTGTCACTGGGGTTACAGTGCAGTGGTGCACTCATAGTTCACTGCAACCTTGAACTCCTGTGCTCAAGCAATCTTCCTGGCTCAGCCTCCTGAGTAGCTGGTGGGAGTACAGGGGTGTGCCACCACGCCTGGCCAGAGGCAGCTTAAATTCCCCTCCCTTCAGAGCCTCCAGCTCTCAGCAGTCTACCAGTTACCCGAATTCCTACCAAATTCCTTTCTGAGCCCTCAAAACTCAGCACCTAATTCTGTAATGTTATTAGTGGGAATAGTAAAAGGCAATATATCATGGTAGGTAATAGAGTGGGCTGGAATGCCAGACTTCTTGGATCCAAATCCGAGCTTTGCAACTTGCAATTAATTGGGTGAGTTCTTAACCTCTGTGTGCCTCAGTTTCCTACCTCATATGGTGAGGGGGGCAGTAAATGAAATAATACATGGAAAATTGTTAGAATAGCCAGGCACAGTGGCTCATGTGTATGATCCCAGCACTCTGTGAGGCTGAGATGGGAGGATCACTGGAGGCCAGGAGTTTGAGACCAGCCTGAGCAAGAGTGACACCCCTGTCTCTACAAAAAAAGAAAAAGAAAAGAAAATTGTTAGAGTAACACCTGGCCCAGAGTAACTGCTAAATAAGTGTTTGCTACCATAGTTAATAACAAAACACTCCTCCTTTACATTTCTATAGTTCTTAACAGTCCATAAAGCGTTTCCACAAACATTATTATCTCAATGGCTTCTCATGACAGCTCCATGATGTGGGCAGTGAATAGTATTGTGCCCATTACACTGATGAGGTAAATGAGGCACAGAGGTAAAAGGCCTTACTCAAGGTCACCCAGCTAACGGTATGAGGCATAGATTTGAACCCAGATTTCTCTGGACCAGTCCTATTCCCTCAACTGTATTCCAAGCTCCTGGATGGCAAACATGCCAAAAAAACCTGGACCTACACAAATTGAGTGCCAGGCTCTGAGCTGGTGCTTGTGGAACAAAGGCGAACCAAACATGACTCTCACTGGGTAGGAAGAGACAGCCCCACTGAGAGAACTGTAAGGAATCTATTAATTAAAAAAACATTTGTTGGTTGGTGCAGTGGCTCACACCTGTAATCTGCCTGTATCCTAGAACTCTGGGAGGCTAAGGCAGGAGGATTGCTCAAGCTCAGGAGTTCCAGACCAGCCTGAGCAACAGCGAGACCCCATCTCTACTATAATTAGAAAGAAATTAGCCAAAACAACTAAAAATAGAAAAAATTAGCTGGGCACCATGGCACGTGCCTATAGTCCCAGCTACTTAGGAGGCTGAGGCAGGAGGATTGCTTAAGCCCACGAGTTGGAGGTTGCCGTGATCTAGGCAGATGCCACGGCACTCTAGCCTAGGCAAGAGAATGAGACTCTGTCTCAAAAAAAGAAAAAAAAAACATTTGTTGGCCAGCTGTGTTGGCTCACACCTGTAATCCTAGCACTTTGGGACGCTGAGGTGGGAGGATTGCTTAAAGTCAGGAGTTTGAGACCAGCCTGAGCAAGAACAAGACCCCGTCTCTCTAAAAAAAATAGAAAAATCAGCCAGGTGTAGTGGTACGTGCCTGTAGTCCCAGCTACTCGGGAGGCTGAGGCAGGAGGATCACTTGAGCCCAGAAGTTTGAGGTTGCAATGAGCTATGAATGACGCCATTGCACTGTAGCCCAGGCAACAGAGAGAGAAAAAACATTTGTTGTGTGCCTACTATGTGATAGGAACTGTCCTAGGTAGGTCATGAAATAAGCTATGTAAAAGTTTTTTAACTGGGAGGCCAGGGAAAACTTGGAGAGGGTAGCTTTTGAGCTGGTACTTCTTTTTTTTAAAGACAAAGTCTTGCCCTGTCACCCAGGCTGGAGTGCAGTGGTGTGATAATAGCTTACACTCCTCCTTTACACTCCTCAACCTTGAACTCTTGCAACCTAGAACTCTTGAGCTCAAATGATCCTTCCTGCTTCAGTCTCCTGGTATTACAGGTGTGAGACAATGTGCCTGGCCCAGAGCTGGTTCTTACAGGATGGCTCAAATGTCAACAGTTCACCTTTTTTTTTTTTTTTTTTTTTTTTTTTTGAGACAGAGTCTCACTTTGTTGTCCAGGCTAGAGTGAGTGCCGTGGCGTCAGCCTAGCTCACAGCAACCTCACACTCCTGGGCTCGAGCGATCCTTCTGCCTCAGCCTCCCGAGTAGCTGGGACTACAGGCATGCGCCACCATGCCCGGCTAATTTTTTATATACATATCAGTTGGCCAATTAATTTCTTTCTATTTATAGTATAGACGGGGTCTCGCTCTTGCTCAGGCTGGTTTTGAACTCCTGACCTTGAGCAATCCGCCCGCCTCGGCCTCCCAGAGAGCTAGGATTACAGGCGTGAGCCACCGTGCCCGGCCTATGTATCCTGGATACTTTACACATACGATCTCACTTAGTCCTCATAATGAACCTGAAAGGTAGGATCTGTTATTCCTGTTTTTACAGCTGACATGGTCAGAATGAGTAACAAGTATACTCATTTTGCAGATGAAGAAATTGAAGCTCATAGAGTAATTTTCCCAAGGTAACAGCTGACATGCTGATAGAGAATGACTTTAACCAGAGCCAGTGATCCAACAGCCCTCTAAGGCTGTCTCTCCCATTTGTGTGGGGTGTCAAGGAGTCCTGGGTGACTACAGCTTAGTTTATGTCAGGGGAGTGATGGGTAATAAAATGTAAAAGGGTCAGATTCCACAGAGACTTGAATGCCAGGCCAGACTATTTAGACTGAAAGAAGCACCACAGCAGCACCTCCCTGCTCTCTGTTGCTGATTCACACATGGACAGATTGATAAACTTGCAGCCAGTTGCTCTGTCCCTGGATCCTCCTTTTGCTCTCCAATCCCCACCCTCAACTCTCAGAGACCTTGACCCAGCCTCACAGGGACTTGTAGACCTAAATCAACCAGGCCTCTGGTGGAAGGCTCTGTCAGAAGTGAAAGAAGAGTTGTCTTTCAGGCTCTCCTGTTTCTCCACTCAGAGACTTCCCAGGTCTCGGGCCCTTGCTCACATCTTCCCCAAGCATCCCTGTGCCACTGGCCTCAGCTTAATGGAAAGCAAAGGAGTGAAATCTTAATGGGAGCACTTCAGGCAGAGTGAGAACTGAAGGGGAAAACTATCATAAGGCATTAGGTGGGCCCTCCCCAGATCCCTCAAATCTCACCCCAGAGATAGTCCTATCATTTAGTTATTGATTCCTCACAGTTCAAACCTGGAGTAATACTGTCTTATGGGGGAACCCACTCTGTGCAACTGTCCCACCTACCATACACAGGCTGCCCTTGTACTCCACCCCCAACAGTGTTACCCAGCCAGTGAAGACCCCAAACCCCAAAGCCCTTCTCTCAGTCCCCTGGACCCACTCTATTCACAGCTAGGCCTAAAGACACTGCAGCCCCCAGCTGCATCAGGTGATTAATGACCTCCCTAGACATTGGGGCTATTTTGGGGCCTGGAAGTCATGCCTGCAATGATTGAGAGCTGGCTCTGCCTGGCTCCAGCCATCTGTCACTAGAGACAAGCCAAGCAGGGGGCTTGGGGGTTGCATGATTCCCAAGAGATTTCCATGCATGGTTCTGGCTCAGCCTCATCTCCTCTCCTTCTGGGGGACACATGGCAAGCAGAGGACATAGGTCCTGCCTATACTCCAGGGGCTTAAGTGGATACCCATGGAGAGAGCCAGAGAATTACAGATTCCAGAATGCCATGATACTAGGTTGTTTTGGTCTCCATGAGGCCAGGTCCAGAGGGGATGTTGGGTTCTGTGGGCCCTGCCCAAGCAACCCCAAGGAACCTATGTGGAGGTATGCACAAATCTTAGCTGTGCCCTATGATACCCACAATCCACACATTCCACAAATCTCACACCAAAGTACAACTTCATGGAGGCTATACAACTAAGTGACTCAGGAACCCCCAACACAACCCTAAAGCATAGAACTCTAGGCATGTGCAGTCTCAGTGTCACAGAGTCCCAGCAATCACAATTCCTGGGATGCACAACCTCAGTAATGCACGGCCCCACTGATGTACAACTTAGTAATGTACAATCCCATGAACACTCCCATGGATAGACAAAACAGTGACATACTGTCCTAATGCCACACAAGTCTATCCATCCTGCCACGCATGAACTTGCTAGCTGAGTTTATGTTGGTCCAGTCACACCTCAGGGATTTTCCTTTCTGGACATTGGCCCATCATCTTAAGACCCCCTCAACCTAAGCAGTGCATTAAAGGCTGTGCCTTTGCTCTGCTCTGCTGTTGGCTTCCTCTTTTCACCCCTGTGAGGAGCCCTACCCTTATTTGCAGCCCCCTCCTCTGCCTTCTGTGAGAAGCCCTGCCCCCTCCACCATTGTAAGGGACCACGATGCCCCTTCTCCTTTCCTCTTTGAAAACCCCTATGTGTCTTCCTCCTGCTCTGTGAGGGACCCTATCCCTTGTCCCACTTTAGTCAAGTATCTTGCCCTTTAAACCCTTTTTTAAAGGAATCCTGCTCCCCCCATCTCTGTGAGGGGCCCTTCCCCTCCCCACCTCTGTGAGGCTCCTATCCCACTTCGCTCACTTTTTGAGGGTTCCTGCCCCTCCCTTCCCTTCCTCATACCTGGCGACAGCGACCCAGTCACCAGCTGGTAAAGGGACCGCGCTGCCAGCCCCAGCGGGCTCCGGCACCTGCGGGGGCAGCGGTTCATGGTTCAGCTGAAAGCTCTGTGGCCAAGCTCCGCCCCCAAGGCCCGGTCGGGTCTCCTCCCCCAGCCGAGTGGGCCCTGCGTGGGCGGCGCGGGAGGGCCGGACTGGCAGGCCCGGATCTCCAGCCGCGGAGCCTCCCCATCTTCTGGCTGCAGGAGGGGAACACCCTGGCCCCATCATCTGGAATACCCGCCCCCAAAGTTCCTAGACTGGGGCGGAGCGGGGGAAGGGGCAGTGGATTTCTGGCGGGGAAGCTTGGGCACACACGGGTTTTGAGAAAATAGCTGGATGGGGTAATGAACCTTATTTTATTTAATTATTTATAGACAGGGTCTCGCTCTGACGCCCCAGTTAGAGTGCAGTGGCGTCATCGTAGCTCACCAACCCCGGCTGAACCTTATCTTTTATTGCCCTTTTCGATCCCTCCTCAGCCTGTTGCACCCTCCCTGCTCCCCGTTTTTAGCACAGAGATGCCAAGGAGTAAGGAGGACAGAGTTGTCATGGCAATCCCCCACACTTCCATACTTCCTGGACCAATGGGAGAAAGAACAGGAGGGAGAAAGAGGCCAGTGTAGTGAGGTGGCAAAGAAGAGGCGGCAGGGATGTGCCCATACTGATACCTGCCTCCTGGCTCCAACTCCCTTGCACAACTTTCTGCGTCTGTTTTGGTCCCGCATGTTCACAGACTCTACCAATCATACGAGGGCTACCAGCCAAATGCATCTAGTATAATCCACCCACAGCCCCTGCTCCGCCCCCTTTCCCGGACTGCAGACTTATCCCTAGCAGGTTAGACCCAAAGCAAACCCTTCCAGGACTCTCTAACGCCTTCAAACTTCTGGGAAAGCCTGAAGGAGAGATATAGTCCTACTCCTCCGACTGGGATCCCGTATTTTTGTTTGAAAACCCTACATTTCAGTGGCGAGAGTCGCCTTCAAACTCCGTCCAAATCTTGCCCTCTTGACTTGGCGATGGTCCCCATTCAGAATCAGCTCCATATTCATGGCTTTTCTAAGACACACGGGGGCGCCCTAGTCCCCGGAACGATACTTAACAGCTAGAGGGACCGGACTCCAAGTTCCTAGTCCCAGGGACCAGAGCTCAGGCCTGAGCAGCCGGGTTCCAACTCCCTTCCCATCTTCTCCTGTCCTTTCTCTGCTTTCGCTCTAACGGGGCCGCTGATGGAGGCCTTTCCCCCGGAGCCGCACTGTCAATTGGCCGCGCCGGGCTGGGAAGACCTGAGGGATTAGATGGGGGTCGGGGTGGGGCTCCGATTTTGTTTTTCCTTAAAAAAAAGTCTCTCCCACCTTTGTTCTGAGCTTGGGGTGGGAGTGGGGAAGGAAAGCGGTCGGAGGGACCAAAGATGCACTGAGGTATAATTTTAAGGCCGCCTCTCTGCAAGCCGGACGGCCAGGATGACGGGGACTGAAGACTACTCCACATCTGATCCCAGGAATCCCGCCTGCACAGGGGAGGAAAAGGGAGGGGAGGGAAGGGGACAGGAGGGAACGGAAGGGGAGGGGAAGCTCGGAGTGCTCTTCAGCACCGCGGACAACGACTCCCCTTTTGGCTTCAGTTCTGGCTTCTCCCAGCGCTCAGCGCCGCCCGCTAGGGCTCGGAGGCTTCGTTAACATAGGCTTCCCAACCCCATTTCTCTGCCGGTATAAGATAAGCCTTCCTTGGAGAGGAGACTCCTGTAGTCCTATTTCTACTTTCCAAGTCGTGTGGAGCCATCTAAAGCGAGGATGCGGATGACTTAGACCATGATTTTTGATGCTTGTCAACATCTGACCTTTCTACTTTCCAGGGGAGGCAGCCAGGCAGGAAGTAGTATTCCTCATTTTACAGATGAGAAGAGTGAGCCCAAGAGAACAGAAGTCACACCGTTGGTACACTTTCATTCATTCCTGACTGACCTGAGGCAGTGCACCTTCAAATACAAATGTTTCCCTACTCTCACCCAATCTGATTCAAATAGGCAAGTGGGGAAAGGAGGATTTCACTAAAGGGGAGAATCAAAGCCAAAAGCAAACACTGACTAATGTGATGCTAATGAGGGCCCTAGGCCCATACTACTATCAAGAATGCTAAACTGGCGGTGGGAACAGAATTTATAGCAGAGCCATCCAGGTGTGAGGCACTCTTAGCACTCTCTCACATCTGAGGCCTGCCTGAGTGAGTCCGTCCCCCTTTAAGGGAGTCTCTGCATTGCAACTAGGGCCTCCCAAGGGTCAGTGAGTTGGGGAGACACTTATTCTCAAGGCACCACATCCTAATCCTCTCCCCTATTTCCAGGTCACAACCTCACTCCCCTCAGGAAGGACAAGGACCATGCCTCCCTCCACCTCTCAGCTTTGTTTAGGCCTCAGGGGAGAGACAGCCTCCCTCTTCCCACACCCTCTTGAGGTTCTTGAGTAGGCTGCACAAAGAGAGACACAAACACACATGCACAGAAATGTACACAGGGTGACACAGTCACCTACACAGACACATGGATCTGTCTACCAATCCCAGGAACATGCACATGCACAGAGGTACCGGTTTCACATACCGCCCCAGTGTGGAAGAGAGAGGATGCTTGGGCAGCAAAGTGGTTGGGGGGGGGGGGACAAAAGGGAAACCACATGGCACTTCCCAGGCCTAGAGCTTGTATCTCTGGCTCTGGTAGGGAGGCAAGAAGATGTGTTTTCCTGGGGTTTGGGTGAAGTTCTGGAAGAGTTGTTGGGGGTTGAAGGAGCTTCAGTTGTGAGAATAATCTGAATATGTGAATAGGGCAGGGAGGACCGACCCAGCACTAATCAAAGCCTCCCTACATGAGTCAGGTGCTGGGACCATAGGGTGCTCCTGGGAGCAAGGCTGGGCAGCTGGACACTAGAGTCCCTCCTTGGGTCCCCCTAGGCTATTTGTGGAAAATGTGGGGAAGCAGTGGGGTACACTAAAGACCTCCATCTGCACCAGGAAACCAGAGAGGCAGCAAGGATAAGACATGTCACGGACACTCACAGAAACCCTGCAGACATCACCACATGGAAGTACACTATCAGCATCAAACACCAATAGAATCCATATAGTCTCACAATCATAAAACACAACAGAACCTACTTTAACAAATGCTCACCCCAGAATGGTCATGGTCATGAAGTCTTAAAAACAGACAAATCACCCTGAAGTGGAGTCCTATACATTCTCGTAGTCACATGTCACTTTAAACAGCATTACACACTCAAAACGTATAGTTGTACATACAACAGACACATGGTCAAAACAACTTCATCAGTACAACCAGGGTCCTACACAACCTCACTCAAACATCTGACAATTGCACTGCCACACACAATCACACTCACCCTGGCTGTCACCAAGCCCAGTGCACATGGCAACCAGCTGTGGGAGGCACACACGTATACACACACAGACACACAAGAATGACAGGCGCTCACTCACGTAACACCTCCCACTCCAGACACCCTCCCAGCCCTGTGTCACACACGCCTACACCTGCTGCCTCTCCACACCTGCCCCTCCTGCTTCTCCCCCATCCCCCGCAGGGGGGGGACCCAAGGCTTTGAACCCCAGTGTTCTGCCGCCCAGACCAGCCAGGAGGGTGCCTGGGAATGGGACAGTGTGGGTAGGGGCCAGGCTGGGGTCAGAGAGGTGGGAGGGTCTGCGGGGATGGAATCCAACCCTCCCTCCCGCGACCCCCAGATCACCGACTCACCCGTGAGCTGGTCGTAGGACCCATCTAGGTCTCGGGAATCGGACAAACTCTCCTTGCGGCCCTGGCCCCGCATGGCCCCCGGCACCCCCCTCCCGCCTGGGCCGTGGGAGGGGGCGCCGGTGGCCGGGATAGGGCCCTCGCACGGCGCCCCCTGGCGGCTTAGCGTGCTGTTGGGGCTAGGGGCTGGGGAGAATTTGAGCAGGGGCTGAGTCTGGGGACTGCCCCGGGGTCTAGGGCCCACTGGGGGTCCTGGGGCAGGAGCAGACAGCTTAGGCAGCAGGTGAGTGCAAAGCCGGAGGCAGAACGGAGCTGAGCAGCAAGCAGAGCTCGAGCAGAGCCGCCTCTCTCCTCCCGCCCCCTCCCCGCGGCTGTCACCGCCGCCTCCCCCCTTTGGCGCTGTCGGGATTGGCTCCCCCTACCCCCGCCCCCCACCCTTTGCAGCTGGGGGGGGGAGGCACCCGGTGAAAGGGTGAACTGGAAAGTGCAGGGAGAGAGACTAGCTCTCCAGCAACGCAGCGACACTACCCCCTAAAACTGAAGCCACATGCCACGGAGGGGGGGGCAAGGGGAAGGGGAGGAGGGTATAAACGAAGAGCTGACCAGAAAATCCCCACTGCTAGGAAACCCCGCCCCTATTTCTCAGGCACCTCTTCCCCCATTGTCAGCACTGTTCTGACCAAGACAGAACCTGGGGTGTCTCTGAGTCACGTTCTGTCTGTATTCATGTCAGTCCCTATTTTCTCTGTCGTTCCTCCTCCCATGTATCCGTGTATCAGTCTTCTGTGGTCCCAGCTAGCCCCCACCTTGTTGGAAGCCGGTTGGGGATGCAAAGGAAGAGTCAACCCAGTCTCTAATAATAAGCTCGTCTCAGGCCAACGGACTACAGTTTTCTCTTCTCTCAAGTTCCAGAAGGATCTCAATTCTCACCCACTCCAGGACCCTGTCTCTGGGCCTCGCTCACTCTCAGGAGGTCTCCTTCTCTGATATTGTTATAGCGGGTGGTTCCGAGGACAAACCCAGGGGCACACAGAGAGTCGGAGAATCAAAGTTTATTCGCCAGGGGGCTCAGAGGGGTCTCACCACCAAATTCTGAGCCCCATCTACCTGATTTTTCCCATTTTTATTAAGTTGGGGTGGTCCAAGGGGTGGGGTATCAGGTGGCTAATGCCCACCAGGTAATAGGTTAGTATTATGCTGATGTGGGTCTTCCATGAGGGGTGGCGGTCTCAGGTGGCTGATGTTCCAAGTAATAGATGGGAGTTTTCCTTATCAATCCAATGACACCCCCCCCCCATTGGCCAATTAGGAAGATAAGGGAAAAAAAAGAGTGAACCAGGTCAGTTTCTCAAGACTTTCTTGCTCTTTTGTTCCCTTCCAACCCCAACTTTTCTGCCCCTCTTTTGCCACCTGTCCTGTCCTACATTCCTCATTCTCTAGCAGATTTGGGGAGTGACTGATGGGTTTGGGGATCCAGGTGAGGATGCGGAGGAGAAAAGAAATGCCTGTGTTATGAGATCCCTCCAGATAAGCTCCTTTTCTGAAGGCAGGGGTTAGCACAGAGCTGGGCTCCCTCATCACTCAGGAATGGCTATGAGACGATTGAGCCCCACATGTCTCACCTTCTCCAGGATGGTTCCTGGGTTCCCCACCCAAGAGCCCCCCACTTGCCATGAGGATAGGGGGATCATGTCTGGTGGGTCTGAAGGAGCTAACGTCAAAAGTTTTAGCTAAAATATTCAAGTACATTTAATTTCTTCAATTGGCTTTAATTTCCAACCACTTGATACAATCAACCCAGCAGGAATTGTGGCAGGAGTTCCGGCATAAGAAGGGGACAAGCAGCTGAAGGTAGGATAGTCTTTAGGAGCAATGCCCTGCTCCTGGCTACCCCCTGGCTCTAGAGGAGCCTCCACAGACCTGGCATAGAGGCTGGACATAGATAGAGCACGGGCAGCTTTCCATAGTTGATTTCAAGGTTGATTTCCAGGAGAAATGGGGACTCCTATTTGGAGTTCCTGGCATAAATGTAGGTGAAGAAACAGGCCAAGGGATGGGCCTTTACAATGGAGGGCAAGTAGTCTTCTTAGTGCCCCATGCCATAGACCTGTCATTGTTCACTTTATAGGAAAGGCTGTCAGGAATTCAGAAGTAGCCAAATGGGCTGGCCGAGCAACTCAATACCACAAAGTTTGGAGATAAGGGAACTCCCTTCTCCCTCCTTCTACCCAGAGGGCAAGGGAGGCTACAAATCTCTGAACCCAGCTGGCCTCACTAGGGCCAGGAAAGTCAGAGGAGGAGAGTCTATAAGACAGACAGGGGTCCCTAGCCAGATGGGACCAGCACCTGGGAGATTACCTTAACTCTGTCTTAGAAATGAGCCTGGGCAACAGAAATTAATAATAATTAAAAAAGACACTAAAGACTGTCCCACACAAATTAATTTTTAATAACTTCAACTTGCCACCGGATCCAGATCCAGCTGCCCTGGGGGTTACCACAATGGAAAACACTAAATGCCCCAGGCTGAGCTACCATCTAGTGATCAGAGATGACCCAGCCTGTGATCTTTTAAGAATCTACATCTATACATGGCAGCCTGTTAGTGGATTCTCTGGAACTAGTGCATATCTTCTCAATGTGGGAGCCAGAACTCTGATTCCCAGGGAGGGAAGGTATCCAAAAGAGATATGAGGTTAAATAGATAGTGGCCATCGAGGTTGCAGACTTGCTTTTGCTGCTGGATTCCTGCACTTATCCCAGATTCTTCTGGTGCTGCTTGCTCCCCACCATCCCAAGGGCTTCAGAAAGTGCTTTAGAAAGGGAGGATATCAAAGTAGCAGCTATTTCAGAGGCAGCTGTAGGGTAGGGAAAGCCTATAGTGGTCCCATGCAGGCTTTCCAAAGGAGGAACCACAGGGCAACTTCCCTAAGGTCAGGAGATTTTCCTATGGCCCCAACCCATAATATGAGCGGACAGAAAGGAGGCCCTGTGCAGGATGCTCACCTGGTGTCTTTCAGATGGAGGGCACCCTGCCTCCAGCAGGTTCTCTCCCTCCCAGGCACCAGACCACAGCAGGAACAGATTCCTTCCCAGAGGAAATTCTCAGGCAGGCTAGATGTAAACAACAGCAGGGTGAGGGGGTGGGACATGTGGAGGGGAGCTCAGCAGAGGCAGGAGAGGCTCCCAGAGGAGGGGGTGGCAGGGAGGTGGGGAAGCTGCTGGAAAGGGAACCAGCAAAATAGGCACCTTGAGGGCTCCAGAAAACCTGTCAATGTTTATTTCACACACATACCCTAAAGACAATTTAAACCAGATTAAAAATGAAAAGCTAAGGTTGTGACCTTATTGTGCTGATGAGTCAATGGGTTGGAAGAAGGTGAATGCTAACAGGTATTCCCGGTACCAATACTGAAATCCAGAAAGTGGTGGCAGGACAGCAGAGCACTGGGCAGATTCTAATCTCCAGTTTCCCAGAGGAGTCAACTCTGAATTTAGAAAACAGAAAAAGGGTACCTCATTCCTACCCTGCCCTGAGCCTGAGCTAAGGGTCCTAATGATTGGACATAGTGCCAGCAGGGACAGGGGACATAGATTTCAAGCCTAGCACAGCCCCAAGCCCAAAGGAAACAGGATGGGGCTCCAGCTACATCCAGCTGAGTGTTGATCTATTTTCAGAAGCCAAGGAAAGCCACTGAACTTCAAGGTGTTGGCATCACCCTGAAGCTTAACCCAACAGCTCCTGAAAATTAGTCAGTAGCCACAACTTGTACTCTCAATTGGAAATGTGAAGGGCTATCCAGGGAGCCCACCCTGGAAGTCCCCACATTCCTGGAGGTCTCTCTCTGTGCCCACCCATTTCTCCCCAAATACGATCATCCCTGGCTTGCCCCTCCTGCCCCTGCTGTCCAAGCTTTGTTGAAGCACGGCCTTCACCAAGAGAACTTGGTATCTGTGTTTCTCTCCAACCTTGGGGCAGCCCCCCTCCCCTTGATCCCCCAGGAGCCTCATGGGTAAGGGCAGTCAGTGGCTGTTCAGGTAGGCGTGGCTTCAGGAGATAGTGGAGAACTCCTTGAGCAGGACTTCCTGGCTGAGTGTGTGGAAGGCCAGGTTTCTCCGGACGTTGGTGCTAATGGATCGAACCTGGGAAAGGGTAGGGAAAGGTGGGAGGACACAGGCAAAGAGAAAACAGGAGAGAGTTGGTTACAAACAGTAGAGGGTAGTGCCAGAGACACAGGGCCAAGATAGAGTGCTAGAAGTTTCTCTCTTAGGAAATGAACCCTTAACAGCTATCCCTGCAAGGCAAATGAGCAAACAGTTCCTTGATAGCAGGGAAGAAAAGAAGAGGGGCTGAGAGGCAGAAAATAGTGGATGTGAGAAGAGCATCTGGGCTGCTGGGGAGGCAAAAAAAGGCACAGACAAGAAAGGAGGGCTGAGGTTGGCCTTTGTCCATGCAGCAGGGGGCCTGGTCTGGTCAGCAGTCTGATGGAGGAGCAGAAACTGATGGCAAAGGACTCATGCTCTAGGGCTACCTCCCTTTAGATGTGTTTCTAGTCTCCTCACTTCCTCTTTGGATTTATCTCCTTTTTTGGGTTGAAAGGAAGATTTAGAGATGTAGCCCTTGTCTGGCATAGATGGTAGGGGTATGATCCAAAGAGGCCAATGACCAGGACCGGGTATGCAGCTAGTGAGTCCCAGCTCCTAGGACCAGGACCTAGGCTTCTTAACTCCTAGTCCAGTACTTTTCCATACCAAACATGTCTGCCCACTGACAGCAAAGTCTGGTGTATGTCCTTGCTGTCTGCCCACTGCTCACCTCACATGCTCTCTATTCACAAACTAAGAACCTTGCACTAAGTGCTGCCTGTGTCAGCAGGGGAAATACGTGTGGAGAAGAGGTCAGAGGGCCAAACTCTCTACTCTGACAGGGTTCCAAGATGAATAAAGCAGACACTTCAAGTTATGCCTCCGTGGGAAATAGGTGTGTAGATTGTATGAAAAATAAAAGAGGGAGGGAAGAGAAAAAGAATTTATGTCTGTCCTGGCCCTAAAGTCCAGGGATCTTTTGTTCAATTTCTGCTTTGCTATAAGAAGGCAGAAATGAATGAATTTGTCAGGCAGGAAGCAGAGGAAAGGGCAGCATGGCAAATAGCAGCCATCTCAAGCTCATTAGCTCTACACTGGACCAGAACCTCTTGCTCACCTGTGCCAGAGGAACAAATATATAAGTAGAATTGAGTAAGGCAAAGGCTAGTACCAAAGAGCCTTGAGACAGAACTCTAACTCTCTCCTTCACAACCCTTTTCAGCTCCCAAACACTCTTTTTTGTTTATTGTTGACTCCCAGTAATTCCCCCACATCAACTTAAGACTCACCAATCACCCCATAAAAATACTCTCCTCTGCTGTCTCTTTACACTAATGGCTTCCCTGTTCCAAACTAACTCACTCCAGAGCATGTTTTCCTTACTCGGAGGAAGTTGAAGATCCTGGGGAATGTTATATCAAGGTCAGAGTTGGGATGTGTTTAGCATAAGACAAATGATCCAAAATCCAGTACCTTTACCATGGACTTGGAATGGGGGAAATAAAAGCTGGGCTGATGCAAGTTCTACCTCAGCAGAGGGAGGTATGAGGACATAGGAAGTGGGTATAGAGGCCTGTGTGTCCTGGTTTCAGTCCCCAGCCAGATGTTTGTATAAACTAAGCAGACGGGAGGCTAAGCTTTTCCTGAGAGCAGCTCTAAGCACAGAGCAGGAAAGGAATAGGGATAGGCTAGTTCTGTGGAGATGCTGACTAGTAGGTGAAGTAGGAGATAGAGCAAATGCTCACTGGCTCGAGGTGGCCAGGGGTAAGGGCTGCAGAAGGCACAGTGATTGGAACATGGGAGTCAGGGTAGAGAATGAAGACTGGAGAACTAGATTGGAAGAGCACTCAGACTGGTAGTAGGAATTTGGGAAGAAGTAATTTCATAAGGAGGAGATGAATCAATTACTCTCATTAGTTGCTCTGAGGACAGGATAAGGAATAATAAGCCAGAGCTACCATTGGGCACACATGTCAAACCCCATGCCCAGCTAGAGCTGTGCAAGGGCTGTCTCCATGGCTGCAGAGTAGAAGCTGGCAATGGTAACTCAGGAATATCTTCTCGTACTGCCTGGTCTGGACTACTTTGGGAGAGAAGATGCATACCCGATCCCAGCAGACCCCTCAAGTCTTGTTTTATCAGCCTTTGGCAAACTGTAGTTGTTCCCTAGAACCCCACCTGCACAGTAGAACCCAATGGCAAGGAATGGGCCCCCAAGAGACACAGGCAGAGACAGGGGCGAGGCACTCACCAGCTCTTTGAAGAAGGCAGCTTCCTTATGCTGCTCTGAGTAGCGTTCATACTGGTCTAGGCCATCCTGCAGCTTCAGTGTGAGTGTGTCATAGTTGGCTCGCACCACCTCCAGTACCTGGGGGACATCAAGAGCCAGGCAGGGCTTAGGTCATGCAAATCCCAGGTCACTTAGCCCCATACTGCTGCCCTATTGGGTTGGGTCAAGTTTGGGATGACACTCCCAAAGAAGCTTGCTCACTATGGGAGCAAATTTTTCAGGCTTCTGGTACCACTTTCTAATCTTTCATTCCCTGCCCTTCCTGACCAGTTCAACTTGGTCACCAAGGCTGTTTACTGGATATGGTAACAGAGCATGAGAAGAGGTGATGGAACAGTGAGTGTCTGAGCTCATCTGTATCTCTGATACCATAAATGTGCTCTCAGCCCTATCCTGAAGCTTTGTCTGACCAGGCTGTTAAAGTTGCTGAGTAAAACTTTGCCAGTGTCTCCTTCCTTCTCCCTTTCTGGGAACCACATTTCTTCAGTCTTGGGATGTTCCTCAGCACCATCTGCCACTTGTTTTTATCTCTCAATGCCAACTTGGTCTTCCTATCCAGTGCCTGGATTGAACTTTTGGGCATCTCAGCCTTAGGGGACACTTTCAAGACTAAGCCAAAGCTTTTGTTCTGATGAAGGGTCTCTCTCCCATAATACCTCTCTGACTTTCTATGGGGATAGGACTGACTCTAGACTTCTGCTGACTCAAGGAATACTGGGTATCTGTGGTTACAGAAGGAAAGGACTATCATAGCCAGGCCTGAATGACTTTAGCTTATAAGACCATGAATCAAAGACAAGTCATATCTTCCACTGCTCACAAAGAAAAAAAAAAAAAAAAAAAAAAGACAAGTCAGAGGGAGAGGGACTACATCAAGTCAGAAGTGAGCTTGGAAGAAAGGAGAGACCAGGAGAGAGAATGACTGTGCACTCTGGTAATCCCAGTGAAGCTGATCTGTCCTGGAGGAAAGCCTATGACATGGAGAGCTCCCTACTCAGTAGGGAGTTTGAGGGGAAATAAGTGAGCCATGAGGGACATGTAGATTTGACAGAAGGTGGTGAGAGTAGGGGATGGGAGAAGGAAATAAGCCTGAGTCAGGACAGGTCAGGAAAGACTCCTGAGGGGTGCAAAGGTGACTCTGGATTGTTCCTTGCACCAGTCCAAATTTGAGCCAGGGCAAACTTCACTTGATAGCAAACATTGCCTGCCAAGAATTCCGGAGGAGAGAGGAGGGCTGGAGAGCATTGGAAGGCTTATGACCCTATGGGTGAGTTGCTGAGTTTGGGTTTGGAAAGAAAGGACAGCTAGGGCAAAGGTCTGGCCCAGCTTTCTTTCCTGTGGACACCCAGCTTCACAAGATGATTTTGCCTGGCTGTGTCCCACAGACTGTAGTATAGGCTAGTCCCTCTGCTTCTCATTCCTTTTGTCAGTTCTGTAGGCAGGAAGACTGGAACCCACCAATGGCAGTCACCCACAGAGTAATCTGGCCCTCTCACGTACATGGGCTACACTCATGGCTACATCCTGAGAGTCTCAGCCCTCCAGTAAGGCTGCCTTGCTTAATCACCTGGGCTTTCTCCTCTTGCCAAGGCAGAGTAGAAGATCTAAGGTCTTACTTAGAACAGGGATTTTTTTCCTTTCCCAGTAAAGTTGGCTTTTGCCAGTATAGCCTAGTACAGTTTGTTGCAAGGAGGTGAAAGCAGAGAAGGCACCTGAGCTACTATCTCCTTAGAAAGAAACTAGAAGCTTGTCTGGATTTAAGGAGTATACCATCTCAGCTCTCCTCTTGTCCAGATGCTGCGTATTGCCACCTCCTCCTTCCCTGTTTTTTGTGCACTTACTTCCCTTCTTCCTCTTTTACTCTAAGTTGCCTGTTGGTTCATCTAGTCTCTGCTGTCTCCTGCCCTCATCACTTTCCTTTTACTCCCAGGGAAAGCCATTCTAAATTCAAGTCTAGGCCCCAGTCCATCTTGGACTTCAGAGCATGAGGGAGTACTTGGCCTAGACTGGGACTTTGCTTTCTGTAGCTTTAGACTTTAGGAACATGTCCCATTTGAGCCTCAACATTGGCCTGGAACATGGCAAAGGCAGCACTTAGGCAAGGGGACATCTCTCAGAGCCCCTGTGCCTAATGGCCTTAGACTTTACTGTAATTTGCAGCCTCAGTATCCAGCTTCCTTGCAACTCCAAAGACCCCTCCCAGGGTGAAATCCCTTTCCAATCCATCAGTTAACAGTCTATGCCCAAGCACAAGCTTTCTTTCATCAGCTGTTGGGCTTGTGGGCTTCCTAGAATCATGTCTACCACTTTAGCTCAAGGTACCATCAAAGTCAGTAAATCACCTACAAGTCACATGCTCTCTAAGGAATCCATACACCCCTACCTATGACCCTCAGTAGATAGGAACCTGGGTCCTGGCAAGGGCCTGATAGAAAGATAACTGAAATGGGAGTTCTACTCTTTTTTTTTTTTTTTTTTTTGAGACAGAGTCTTGCTTTGTTGTCCAGGCTAGAGTGAGTGCCGTGGCGTCAGCCTAGCTCACAGCAACCTCAAACTCCTGGGCTCGAGTGATCCTCTTGCCTCAGCCTCCCGAGTAGCTGGGACTACAGGCATGCGCCACCATGCCCAGCTAATTTTTTTATATATATATCAGTTGGCCAATTAATTTCTTTCTATTTATAGTAGAGACGGGGTCTCGCTCTTGCTCAGGCTGGTTTTGAACTCCTGACCTTGAGCAATCCGCCCGCCTCGGCCTCCCAAGAGCTAGGATTACAGGCGTGAGCCACAGCGCCCGGCCGGGAGTTCTACTCTTGCTATAGAACTTCAGACAATTCATCTAACCTCTTTGAGTCTCAGCCCTTCTCTCTAAAAAATGGAACTTGGACTCACCTTTTTTTTTTTTTTTTTTTTTTATTTCGGCATATCATGGGGGTGGACTCACCTTCTTAAAATGACATGAGAGTAAAACTTTTAAGTCCCTGAAAGTAACATACATTTGATGGAAACACTGTCATCCCAATGGCTACAGAGCTACCTGGACAGTTCTTGGGACTTAAGAGTAACTACCTTCACAGTCCAGAAAGTATCTATCTATTTCAAACTGTCCCAAAGATCCTACATGCATAAATAATTCTTCATCACAAGAGAACATCTTCTGGACTCAAGTGGAAGACGGGGGATATACAAATGACCTCAGTTTCAAAGATCATGCCCTCTTTTTTGCCTTAAAACACTTTGCCTCAACTCATACGAGGGAAAAAACAAACTGGGTAAGGGTGGGAAAGACGTGAACACCTGCCCCTGAGGTCTCTGGAGGGAAAGGGCCTGAAAAGACAGCATTAAGAACATAGGCTCAAAAAAAAAAAAAAAAAAAAGAACATAGGCTCTGAATTTTAGTCCCAGATCAACCACTAATTAGCTATATAAATTTATACAAGTTTGTTAATCTCTTTGAGCCTCAGTTTTCATTCCTTTAAAATGGGGATAACACTACCTACTTCATAAGACTGATGTGAGGATGCAATGATTTAATGATTATCTAATGTCTGGCACATAATGAATAGTCAATAATGGTTACAAATTTTATAATGAAATCCTCTTTCTGGTGATAAGGGGTATTTGGAAGTTCTGGCTCTCTCCAGATAGTTCTAACTATAAGCCAGGAGCTAGGAGCTCACACATCTTCATTTAGTCCAATGGGAGATTCTGGTGAAGAGGAAATTATAGTCCCTATTCAATGTGAAAGCAAGCCTCCCATAATGACCTCACTGTTACCAATGTAACCGGCAATGCATCAGCCAGGAGTGAGAGAATGCAGTACAACTTACGTAATGCAAGAGGATATAGGTAATACTAAAGAAAACTTAAGCCCAGAGGCTTGGCCTTGCTTGACACAGGTTGTGAGGCTCTTGGCCACATCAGGATCAGGATGTCTTCAATGACAGGAAATAGATGAGATTCTAGTTTAAGAGGTTATTTCAAAATCACTGCTAAGGTTTTAGACACATACAAACCCTAGTACAATACGCATTCCCCACAGACAGTTCAGTATCCTGTGCCCCATTGTTTTTTTTAGAGCAGGGCCTTTGTTTTTTGTCTTGTTTTATTTTGTTTCGTTTTAGAGACAGGATCTTACTCTGTCACCCAGGCTGGAGTACAGTGGTGTGATCATGGCTCAATGCAATCTTGAAATCTTGGGCTCAAGTGATTCTCCTGCCTCGGCCTCCCACATAGGTGGGAGTACAGGCACATACCACCTCACCTGGATAATTTTTTTTTTTTTAATTTTAATTTTAGAGATAGAATACTGCTATGTTGCCCAGGCTGGTCTTGACTCATGGCTTCAAGTGATTCTTCTACCCTGGCTTCCCAAAGAGCTAGGATTACAGGTATGAGCCATTGTGCCCGGCCCCTATTTTTTTATTTGTTTTGTTTTCTGAGACAGAGTCTCACTTTGTCACCTGGGCTAGAGTGCTGTGGCATCAGCCTAGGTCACAGCAACCTCAAACTCCTGGGCTCAAGCAATTCTCCTGCCTCAGCCTCCTGAGAAGCTGGGACTACAGGTGCATGTCACCACACCTGGCTAATTTTTCTATTTTTAGTAGAGATGGAGTCTCACTCTTGCTCAGGCTGGTCTCCAACTCCTGACCTAAAGCAATTCTTCTGCCTCAGCCTCCCAGAGTGCTAGGATTATAGGCGTGAGCCACTGTGCCTGGCCCCTTTTTTAAAATTTAATTTGATCTGTGTGTGTGTGTGTGGGGGGGGGGAGTCTCACATTTTGCCCAGGCTGATCTCAAATTCCTGGGCTCAAGCAATCTTCCTATCTCAACCTCCTGAGTAGCTGGGATTATAGGCACATATCACTGTGCCCAGCATAGTATTTTCTTATAATATTATGAAGATTAGAGATAATATATAAAATAAATATAAAAATATAAATGATAGAATCTAGCAAATAGAAGGTACCAAATGAATGAAGGCTATTGAGATGAAAACAAGAGGAAAAATGGCAATAGAAAGTATCTGATATATTCAACTAAGATGAAATAGCTGGTTAAATGGTGGCCAGGAGAGCCTGGAGTTATCTCTAGCATCTGAGGACAGTAACATGTAAGGCAACCATACCTCTTTTTGCCCAAGTATTACCATAGGGACAGAACAATAAAATTAAAAGTTCTGGGCCAGGCCCAGTGGCTCACACCTATAATCTTAGGACTCTGGGAAACCGAGGGGAGGATCCCTTGAGCTCAGGAGTTCGAGACCAGCCTGAGCAAGAATATGACCCTGTCTCTTACAAGTAATAGAAAAAATTAGTCAAGTGTGGTAGCATGTGCCTGTAGTCCCAGCTACTTGGGAGGCTGAGGCAGGAGGATTGCTTGAGCCCAGAAGTTTGAGGTTGCTATGAGCTAGGCTGACGCCATGGCACTCTAACCCAGGCAACAGAGTGAGCTCACTCTGTCTCCAAAATAAATAAATAAATAAAAGTTCTGGAAGAAACCTTTATAATCACTTATCTAGTTCATGGCCCTCATTTCACAGATGAAGAAACAGATGTCTAGAAAGACTTTAAATTGTCCAAAGCCACAAAATTAGGATTAAATACCAGAATTTTCTGACTCCCAATCCATTGCTCTTCCTATAATAGCAGCCTGGTCTACCCTGGGACATGTTCTTGGGTTTACAAGACTAAACTTGGTCTTCAGAGACCAAAGATTCAAGGAATTCAAATTCTCTCCTCCTAAGAGCTAGGAAAGTAACCTGGTGAAGACCTGATTTTGAGCATTAATGACTACCAGGCTCCTCAGGGCTCCAGAGCTTACCAATTTCCATCAGTAGCAGTTGAAAGATCCTGCTCAACTTTGTTGATAGTTGGTATAAACCACAATCAAAACTTTATAGACTATTCCAAACTCATCAGCAAAATCTGAATTTGGCTGCTGTTTTGATTGCTCAATACTCATTTCTAAGTCTTTCATCTTTAATTGAGTTTTCTAGGATTCAGCCAACCTGTGGTCTTTAGGCCTGGGGAGAAGTGTTAAAAGGATTCAATAAATCTTCTACAATGAAGGCTCATACCTCAAGGCCAATCTCCCAAAGAGACTGTAATCATCCCGTTCCACTTCCATGCAGTTCTGCTTTAACCCTGCCAAATCCCTAATCATAGAAAAATTAATCTCTGGGTAGCATGAAAGAGATATGGAGTTAAAATGGAATTAGGAGGGAAAAGAATAAGGCTTTTTAGAGAATTTTCATGATAATCTCCATCTATCCCTCCCACTGGACTCTAACCATTTGTTCTACTTCAGATATTTACTCTTTAGAGAACATGCAAGAAGGACAGCTTGAGGGATCAATTCCTGAAACCACAAACAAGATTATCACCAGGCATAAGTCTGGACACTGCCCTTCCTTCTCTTTCCCATCATTTAGAAGGGACTGAGAAGGCAGTGGTTTATTCTATAATATAAGCTGATGGTGAAGAAATAAGAGTTTTTCTTGTCTTCATAAAAAAAAATTAAGGTAAAAGAAAAAAAAAAAAGAAAAGAAATAAAGAGTTTGCTCCATGGCAAGTTGCGTAATGGAGTTTATCCCCTTACAATCATTCAGGATTATGGACACATCTATCCTGGTGCCCACAGAATCAAGAAGGTCTGAATAATCAGGTTTACTCCTCATGCCACCCCTCTAAGCTGTTCATAGTTTTGACCTCCTGGTCCTAGCATAATGTCCTATCTCTAAAAGAAATAGTGCTGAGCACACAGCAGGCCTTCAGTAATGGTCATTGGCAAATGGATTGTTAAAGATGAGAGGAAGGTCCGAGTAGCTGTAAGCAGTTTTTTTTTTTTTGTTTTTTTTTTGAGACAGAGTCTCACTTTGTTGCCTAAGCTAGAGTGAGTGCCATGGCATCAGCCTAGCCCACAGCAACCTCAAACTCCTGGGCTCAAGCAATCCTCCTGCCTCAGCCTCCCAAGTAGCTGGGACTACAGGCATTCGCCACCATACCCCGCTAATTTTTTTCTATATGTATTAGTTGGCCAATTAATTTATTTCTATTTATAGTAGAGATGGGGTCTCGCTCTTGCTCAGGCTGATTTTGAACTCCTGACCTCAAGCAATCCGCCCGCCTCGGCCTCCCAGAGTGCTAGGATTACAGGCGTGAGCCACTGCGCCCGGCCTGTAAGCAGTTTTTATGAAAAAGCAGACTGAGGTCTCTCTCTCCTCATCTGTGGAGGGACAAGTCAAACATACATCCCTCAGCCAGGAAGGCTGAAGCCTTTTTCCTTTTAATATCCAGTAAACTTCCTTAAACTCAAAGGAAAATACCCTTTCCTTTTTTTTTTTTTGAGACAGAGTCTCACTCGCTTGCCTAGGCTATAGTGCTGTGGCATCAGCCTAGCTCACAGCAACCTCAAATTCCTGGGCTCAAGCAATCCTCTTGCCTCAGCCTCCCAGGTAGCTGGGACTACAGGGCATGTGCCACCATGCCCGACTAATTTTTTCTATTTTTAGTTGTTTGGCTAATTATTTTTATTTATAGTAGAGATGGGGTCTCAATCTTGCTCAGGCTGGTTTCCAACTTCTGGGCTCAAGCAATCCTCCCACCTCAGCCTCCCATAGTACTAGGATTATAGGTGTGAGCCGCCACACCCAGCCAATACTCTTTCCTATAAAAATAAGGATGACCTACTCAGAGTATTGCCTAACTCCCTTCTCTGAATCTGTTATAGAGTTGAAATGCTCTATAAACTTTGGTGAGAGACTGAAAGAGAAATATAAGGCCTAATCTTTCATTTTCTCTGAAAGGACTTAATCCAGCCTCCCACCCTTCCTTTACTTTCCTAAAACCAGACCTTCGGCCGGGCGTGGTGGCTCACGCCTGTAATCCTAGCACTTTGGGAGGCCGAGGCGGGCTGATTGCTCAAGGTCAGGAGTTCGAAACCAGCCTGAGCGAGACCCCGTCTCTACCAAAAATAGAAATAAATTAATTGACCAACTAAAAATATATGTACAAAAAATTAGCCGGGCATGGTGGTGCATGCCTGTAGTCCCAGCTACTCGGGAGGCTGAGGCAGGAGGATCGCTGAGCCCCCGAGATTGAGGTTGCTGTGAGCCAGGCTGACGCCATGGCACTCACTCTAGCCTGGGCAACAAAGTGAGACTCTGTCTCAAAAAAAACAAAACAAAACCAGACCTTCCCCAGAACTAGTCTTCCAATGGGGAACAGCCCTCTTCTCTCCCAGAAGCAATAAAGGTCTGTCCCTAACTTTGCAATTTCACCAGCCTAAAGACAGTCTCTCAGTAGCATTCTCACAATTAAGTTAAGTGGTAGTCAGGTGTTAGATAACTTGCAAGAGGAATTCTGACGAAAGAGAAACAAAAAGCCAATTCTTCTTCCCCCATAATCTATATTTATGCCTCCAAATTGAGAGCTAGTTAAAGCTAAACAAGAAGCACTGCAAAGATGTTCCTGAGGTAAAGACCTTGGTAGGTCACTGTTGGGTCTAGTTGCACCTGGGTGCTGAAAAAGAGTTTCAACCAATAGCTAGTAATATTCAAGATAGCATAGTGGTTAAGAGTCAGCCTGTCTGAACTCTATCTTCATCACTTACTAGCTAGGTGATGCCTCAGTTTTCTCATCTTTAAAATGGGAATAATAATAATTTCATCATACAGAGCTTTTTCTGAGGACTAAATAAGTCAATGTATACACAGTGCCAAATATATTGCTTGACATATAGAAAGTACTTAATAACTGTAGTAATAACTTATTTTTTTCCACCTTGATATGACCCTAGGAATAACTTGTTTTTATAACCACCTATCCCCATGCTCTAGAATAATTATTTAGGGCCTGAAATTGGGAAAACTGACCTATTTCTATAGCTTCCCTTCCAACCACTGCCATAAGCAAGCAAACTCCCCCCATTCCCATTTTGCCACAGTTGTTTTGCCTAACTTGTGTCAAAATGTAAACCTGCATTTTAGCACCGCATACTCTCATCAACAAGCTGGGGTTCTGAGGCCATCAGGAATCTCTTTCCTTCCATGGTGTCTTTCAAGGAGGGGATTTGGGTTGGGAGGGACTCAGGACAGAGGAGGGGTTAGGGAGGGGCTGAGGAACGTCTGTTTTGAACATCAATTGATACTTTTTTTAAAGTCTGAAAGTTTAATGTTCTTCCATCAAAATGGCCAGGCCAAAATGCCATATACTTTTGAGAGAAGTGAGCTCACAGGAGACTCTGAGGTCTGGGGACATCTGGAGACTTCCAAATAGAAAGCAGCCCTTGGAGCAGAGTTGTGTTGGATGCGGCCCTCCCTCTCCCTCTTCACAGAAAACAAGACAGTGAAGGTAGTGATGGGGGAGGAGGAGCTGAGGGGATGGTGGAGCCACCAGGGGTATGTCTGGGTCAGCGTGCCCAATGTCTGGGAGCTACAGTCCCAAAGGTCTTGGAAAGTCTTGAGGCTGGGTGGGATCTGCCCCACATCCTGCCATCCCCGTTGCTCTCCCAAAGTCCACCCCACTGGTTGGGGGCAGGGTGGGGTCACAGCAGCTGGGGTAACAGGCAATGTGGCTTTCACAATGCTTAACACAGTCCTAATAAATAGAAAACAGCCAACATGCTTGTGGACTAATTTAGTAACACAAGCCCAACTAAAAAAGAAAGGAATCTCCATCAAGGTCACATGGTAAGATTACAGTTAGACCCTGACAATATACTTAGCACTGTTATCAACACTGCGATAAGCTTCTAAAGCCCTCAGAGCCAAGTCCTTTATTTATGGAGCTAACAAGCAAACTGGGGAATCAAGATAAACCACCATCGATAGGCACAGCTTTAGATATAAGCACATATAACAGGGTTGAGCCAGTAGCACTAAGTGTGATTTGGAGTCAGCTGCATAGCTGATCAGTGAATGGGCAGGTAGGTTAGGATAATGTCACATCTTTTAAGACAGGGAAAAGGAAGGAATCCAAGGTCTTATCTATTTTGTCTACCATCTCTTCTACTTTACGTTACTGTGGCAACTAATTCTGAGTGCAAAATTCTCTGTAGCAGGGCCTCCAAGACAGTAGCTGCAGAAAGGACCATTAGCTCGAACAGGTTTGTGACTCTGGCACTGACAGCTTAGGCTCCATCACGGCCAATCACCTGAAGGGCAGATTGTTCAGGCTCAGCTCTGACACTGAAAAAATAAGTCCTGTACAAAGGATGAACAAAAGATGTAAAGGGTAGGGAAATAATGTCACTTTTACTTTCAAAATATACAAGCTATAGTTGCAGTTTATCAGAAATCAGGTTTGATTCATTCTGAAATGCCCTTCTGAAGTGTGTTCAATCTAGCAACAAATTTCAACTGCATAAATTCAGCTCAAATGTGCAGTGTATTCATTAGATAACTGTCCAAAACAACCTAAGCAGACACACATGGTGATCTTCCAGCAGCCAGGTTCAAAGACTTGCTGAGCTATTTTTAGTACTTGTTTGCATACAGCAACAAAAAGATTTGTATTTCAGAAGATAAGGAGAAGAAACAATTAGATTCATGAGCTCCAAGCCTACCCAGAGGAGACTACTGGCTTCTTTCAGATGCTACCTGCTTACCCTTCTGTTACACAGGACAAAACCTGGTCCATGTTCAGATGGACAGGGCCTAAAAGACGCATAGTGACCAAGCAGATAATTAAAAGGATAAAATATCAGAGACCTAAAAGCTTCGTGTTCAAACACCCCTTGCTGTTTTGAGAAAGTTGAGGGTTGAGAGTTTGCAAATGATCAATGTTAAGGCTGAGACCTGGGATCAGGAATAGAAGGAAAAAATAGGGAAAGGAATAGATACCTTTTAGTGAATTATCTTTAAAAGGATATAAAAATGCTC
Source organism: Microcebus murinus (assembly GCF_040939455.1). Classification (NCBI taxonomy): domain Eukaryota; kingdom Metazoa; phylum Chordata; class Mammalia; order Primates; family Cheirogaleidae; genus Microcebus; species Microcebus murinus. The sequence continues at coordinate 24,646,234 of NC_134117.1, read as the reverse complement.
ACTATATATACCATTTCCAATATGCATTCAAGACTTTCCTCTGTAGTAACTGAAAAAAGAAGAAGGAAAAAAGAGAATGAGGCAGGAGGAGACAATATATATATTTCATGCAAGACAAGGTTTTCTGAAAAGTGTGTGAAATTAAAAAGAAATTCAACTGGTAACTCAGGGTATATTGTAAGGTTTTAAAGCAGTTCAGGATTTCTATGTGCAGTCATATAGAGTAACTGAGAATTGGGAAAGCAATAACTCTCTTCAGACACTGGATAACAGGCAGTGCAGGACAAAAATCCTGAGAGAAGGAAAACAAACAAGGTGAGCATGAGGGTCTTGCTGGGCTAGGGAGACATACTGGAGTTTGGTAAGGCAGAAGTAGCTGGAATTTACAACCTGAGGTATTTAACTAAAAGCAAAAAAAAAAAAAAAAAAAACAAGAAGTAGCTGGAATTTGTGAGGCAGATTATCAGAGAGGAGGGAGATGGGCAGAGAAAGACCTTCAGAAACTTGCACAGTGTTCCCACTGAATCTGTTCCTGAATAATAAGGGCTGCATGTGTGAGGTCTGACTCAACCAGGTCAGACAAAAAAAGGACTGACATTCTCATAGCTTACACAGGACTGGAAGATGTTTGAATTTTGACCAAGAATGAAGAGTACTTGAATACCTAGGGCATTCAAAAGAGACCCCTTTCATATATTGTTCATTCAAGGGCTCAAAGGAAAAAAAAGACAGTAGAGTGGTTGCACCTTAGCAGTGGCACTAAACTAGACCGAGAGTAAAGGCTACTCTAAACCTACCCAAATGAAGGTTAAAAAGAAGTGTCAAAAGGATCATGCTGCTCCATAAATAATTTACATAACTTTCTGAATAAACTCCAACGCTGTTTAAAGAAAAACATCAAAATCTAGCACTTCATTACATAACAAATGACCAGTATCCAATAAAAAAATTGCCAGACATGTCAAGAAGCAGAAAAATGTGACCTATAACCAAAAGAAACACCAACCAATAGAAACAGACCCAGAAATGAGAGAGATGATAGAATTAGCAACAAAGGCATTTAAAGAGCTATTATTTTTAAAAAATCCATTAACACAATAAAGAGCAAAGCAGTAGACATAAGGCACAACATGATAAAATTGCTGAAAACCAGTGTTAAAGAAAGAATATTAAAACCAGCTAGAGCAGCAGTTCCCAACCTTTTGGCACCAGGGACTGGTTTTATGGAAGACTAATTTTCCATGGACTCAGGGGTAGGGGAGATGATGAGTGGCTGTAAATACAGGTGAATCCTGCCGCTCACCTCCTGCTGTGGGGCCTGGTTCTTAATAGGCCACAGACAGGTACTGGTCCCTGGCACAGGGGTTGGGGACTGCAGAGCTGGAGAAAAAAAGACAAATTACGTACAGAGGTGCAAAGATAAGAATTCATGCTTCTTGTCAGAAACTATGTAAGCCAGAAAACAATGTAATGATATTTGTGTTAACTGTAAAAATTACTTTTACATACATTTAAAAAGGAAGAAAAAGATAGTTGATTCTTTAAAGCAAAAAATAACAACAATATATTGTGAAATTTAAAACAATCCTAGGCCAGGCGCGGTGGCTCATGCCTGTAATCCTAGCACTCTGAGAGGCTGAGGCGGGTGGATTGATCGAGATCAGGAGTTCAAAACCAGCCTGAGCAAGAGTGAGACTCCGTCTCTACTATAAATAGAAAGAAATTAATTGGCCAACTAATATATACAGAAAAAATTAGCTGGGCATGGTGGCGCATGCCTGTAGTCCCAGCTACTCGGGAGGCTGAGGCAGCAGGATCCCTTGAGCCCAGGAGATTCAGGTTGCTGTGAGCTAGGCTGACACCACGGCACTCACTCTAGCCTGGTCAACAAAGCGAGACTTTGTCTCAAAAACAAAACAAAACAAAACAAAAAAACAATCCTAGAAGAAAAATGACAATAATAAATGACAGAAAGGGGGAAATGGAAATATATTATTACAAGCCTATTACATGCTAGGTGAAGTCATATAACATTATTCTGAAGGCACACTGTGATAAGTTAAAGATGTACATTGTAATCCCTACAGCAATCACTAAAAAAAGAAAATGAAGAGGGATAGTTTTAAGTCAATAGTGGATATTACATGGAATCATAAAAAAGACTCAATAAACCAAAAGAGGACAGAAAAAGACAAAATGAACAGATGAGAGAAATAAAAAATAAGCAAGATGGTAGATTTTTAATTCAGCTATATTAATAAATCAAACAAATGTAACAGTCAAATCTAAAGGCAGAGATTGTCAGGCTAGATACAAAATCAAGACCCAACTAGACTGCCCAAAAGAGATAAAATAAATAAAATAAATAAATAAATTACAAAGAAACAGGTTGGAAGTCATAAGATGGAAAAAGATATGCTGTGCAAATACTAATTAAAAGAAAGTTGAATTACTATATTAATATCTGACAAAGGAGACTTCAAAACAAGGAATGGTATCAGAAATAAAGAATAAAATTTCAGCTGAGTGCAGTGGCTCACACCTGTAATCCTAGCACTCTGGGAGGCCGAGGCGGGTGGATTGCTGAAGGTCAGGAGTTCGAAACCAGCCTGAGCAAGAGCAAGACCCCGTCTCTACTATAAAAAAAAAAAAAAGAAATTAATTGGCCAACTAATATATATATAGAAAAAATAAGCTGGGCATGGTGGCACATGCCTATAGTCCCAGCTACTCAGGAGGCTGAGGCAGCAGGATTGCCTGAGCCCAGGAGTTTGAGGTTGCTGTGAGCTAGGCTGACACCAAAGCACTCACTCTAGCCTGGGCAACAAAGCAAGACTCTGTCTCAAAAAAAAAAAAAAAGAATAAAATTTCATAATGATAAAAGGGTCAATTCATCATAAAGACATCGTAAATCTATCTATCTATATATATGTGCATCTAATAAAAGAGCTTCAAAACTAATGAAGCAAAATTGACGAAGAAGAAACAGAAAAATCTACAATTATGGTTAAAGGTTTTGATACTACTCTAAGCAACTAATAGAACAAATAATTGACTCCTGTACAATATGGGTTTGAACTGTATGGGTCCATTTATATGCAGATTTTTTTCAGTAAATACATCAGAAAAATTTGGAGATTTGTAGCAATCTGAAAAAACTTGCAGATGAACTGGGTAGCCCAGAAATATTGACAGAATTAAGAAAACTTAGGTATGTCATGAATGCATGAAATATATTTAGATACTAATCTATTTTATCATTTACTATCATCAAATATACACAAATCTATTATAAAAAGCTAAAATTTATCAAAACTTATGCACACACTTATGTATTATCCTTGGCACCATTCACAGTTGAGATATAAACAAAAACAAAGAATATTAAATCATAACTACATAAAATTAACTGTAGTACATACTACACTACTGTAATAATTTCGTAGCCACCTACGAATTCTGTAGCATTACTATTGCGATGAACTTAAGTGCTGCGGAGTCTGTGCTTAAAACGCTGTGTGACACTAATCATTTCCGTGTGAGCAGTTTTGTCTCTCCAGTAAATTTCACATCGCAGTAAAAAGTGCAGTTCTTGCATATTTTTCATTATGCTCAGTGCAATACAATAAACTTTGAATAAACACTATGGGACCCATACGAAGTGCCACCAATGATGCCAGAAGTGCTCCCAAGAAGCAGAGAAAAGTCATGACATTTCAGGAAAAAGTTGAATTTTCTATAGACTTGATATTTTCCATAGACTGAGGTCTGCAGCTCCAGTTGCCCATCATTCCAAGATAAAAGAATCCAGGCCGGGCGCTGTGGCTCACGCCTGTAATCCTAGCTCTTGGGAGGCCGAGGCGGGCGGATTGCTCAAGGTCAGGAGTTCAAAACCAGCCTGAGCAAGAGTGAGACCCCGTCTCTACTATAAATAGAAAGAAATTAATTGGTCAACTGATATATATATAAAAAATTAGCCGGGCATGGTGGCGCATGCCTGTAGTCCCAGCTACCCGGGAGGCTGAGGCGGAAGGATCACTTGAGCCCAGGAGTTTGAGGTTGCTGTGAGCTAGGCTGTCGCCACGGCACTCACTCTAGCCTGGGCAACAAAGCGAGACTCTGTCTCAAAAAAAAAAAAAAAAAAAAAAAAAAAGAATCCAGAATAAGGACTCTCATTAAAAAAAAAAAAAAAAAGAAAATTCATGAAGGCTTTACTGCAGCTACACCAGCATATGCAAAAACCTTGCACTTTTTGCAAAATACCTTTTTACCTTGGATTGAAAAATGCTGCTTTTATGTGGTGTAGGATTACTATAGGAAAGGCAAACCTGTAGACTCTAATATGACTCAAGAAAAAGTGAAGTCATTATATGACAACTTAAAGCAAAAGAAAGGTGAAGGATCTAAAGCTGGAGAATTTTTGTATTTTTTTTTTTTTTTTTTTTTTTTGAGACAGAGTCTTGCTTTGTTGCCCAGGCTAGAGTGAGTGCCGTGGTGTCAGCCTAACTCACAGCAACTTCAAACTCCTGGGCTCAAGGGATCCTGCTGTCTCAGCCTCCTGAGTAGCTGGGACTACAGGCATGCGCCACCACGCCCGGCTAATTTTTCCTATATATTAGTTCGCCAATTAATTTCTTTCTATTTATAGTAGAGATGGGGTCTTGCTCTTGCTCAGGCTGGTTTTGAACTCCTGACCTAGAGCAATCCGCCCGCCTCGGCCTCCCAGAGTGCTAGGATTACAGGTGTGAGCCACCGCGCCGGGCCTTTTGTGTTTTTTTAAAGACAGGGTTCTTGCTCTGTGGTCCAGGCTGAAATGCAGTGGTGTGGTCATAGCTCACTACAGCCTACAACTCCTGGGCTCAAGTGATCCTCCCACCTCAGCCTCCCAAGCACCTAGGACTACAGGTATGCATCACTATGCCAGGATAATTTTTAAAAATTTTTATGGAGACAGTTTTGCTATGTTGCCTAGGCTGGTCTGGAACTCCTAGCTGGAAGCCATTTTCCCACCTCAGCCTCCCAAAGTGCAGAGGTGTGAGTCACCATGCCCAGTCTAAAGCTGGAGAATTTAATACCAGCAAAGGATGGTTTGATAATCTTAGAAATAATTTTGGTTTAAAAAACATCAACATAACAGAAGTAGCTTCTGCAACCAAAAGGCAGCAGACAAGTTCCCAGATGCCATTAAGAAAATCATTGAGAAGAAAGGACATCTGGCCTGAACAGATTTTTAATGCCAGATGAAAGTGCACTATTCTGGGGGAAAAAAACTTGCCACAAAGGACATTTATTACTTAGAAGAATACTGAGTGCTAGGATTTAAGGTAGGACGGGAAAGGCTAACTCTACTGTTTTGTGTAAATGTAGTCGGGTTTATGATCAGGACTGCCCTTATTGATTAAGCTGCTAATCCTGAGCCTTAAAGGGAAAAGATAAACACCAACTGCCAGTCTTCTGGTTATACGAGAAGGTCTAGACAATGACAACACTTTTTCTCAATTAGTTCCTCTGATTCTTGGTCCCTGAAGTCAGGAAGTACCTCGCCAGGAAGAAACTGCATTTTATTTATTTATTTTATTTTTAATTTTTTTTTATTTTGGCATATTATAAGGGTACAGATTTTAAAGTTTCAATAAATGCCCTCTCCCCCCTCCCCCCACAAGTCTGAGTTTCTAGCATGACCATCCCCCAGATGGTGCGCATCTCACTCATTATGTATAGTATATACCCACCCCCTTCCCCCTCCCCCCTGCCCTATATCCTATTACTGTAGTACCTATGTGTCCACTTAGGTGCTACTCAGTTAATACCAGTTTGCTGGTGAGTATATGTGGTTGCTTGTTTTTCCATTCTTGGGATACTTCACTTAGTAGCATGGGTTCCAGCTCTAACCAGGAAAATATAAGATGTGCTATATCACCGTTGAGAAACTACATTTTAAATGTTCTTTTGATACTAGACAATGCCCTTGGCCACCTAGAACCCCACTTGTTCAACACCAACAGCATCAAAATGCTCTACTTGCACTGTTAACATGGATATCTCTAATTCAGCCTCTAAATCAGGGAGTCATACGAACCTGTAAGGTTCATTACATGCAGTACTCTACGGAAAGGATTGTCAATGCTATGAAGAGAACCCCAATGGGGAGATCATTGTTAAAGTTTAGAAGGATTATACCACTGAAGATGACATCATTGTTACAGAAAAAGCCATGAAAGCCATCAAGTCCAAAACAATAAATTCCTGCTAGAGAAAACTATGTCCAGATGTTGTGCATGACTTCACGGGATTTACAACAGAGCTAATCAAGGAAATCATGAAAGAGATTGTGGATACTGTTACAAAAAAAACAACAAAAAAGGTAGAGGGTAAATAGTTTCAATATGGATTCTGGAGAAATTAAAAAACTAAGAATACCACATGAGAGGAATTAAAAGAAGACTTGATGGACATGAGTTCTTCTAAACCAGTGTCAGACAATGAAGACAACGACACAGAAGCAGCAGTGCCTTAAAAGAAATTCACATTAGACAATTGGCAGAAGAGTTCCAATTATTTAAGACTGCTTATGAGTTCTTTTACAATATGGACCCTTCTAAGATAAAGGCCCTGAAACTAAAGCAAATGGTGGAAGAAAGATTGGTACCACATAGAAACATTTTTAGAGAAATGAAAAATCAATTATGATGTCTTTCCATAAAACTACACCAAGTATGCCTGTCTGTCCTGCTTCCTCTTCTACCTCCTCTGCCTCTGCCACCCCTGAAACAGCAAGACCAGCTCCTCTTCTTCCTCTTGTGCCTACTCAACATGAAGATAATGAGGACGAAGACCTTTATGATGACCCACTTCCACTTAGTGAATAGTGAATATATTTTCTCTTCCTTATGGTTTTCTTAACATTTTCTTTTCTTTAGTCTGCTTTATTATAAGAATACAGTACATAATACATATAACATAAGAAATACGTGTTAATCAACTCTTTATGTTATCAGTAAAGCTTCTAGTAACAGTAGGCTATTAGTAGTTACGTTTTTGGGGGATCCAAAGTTATATGTGAAATTTCAACTGTGTGAGGGTTTGATACCCCTAACCCCCACATTGTTCAAAGATCAACTGCAGACAGAAAATCAGTAAAGAGAAAGAAGATTTAAATACTACCAACCTACTGGACTTCTAAAAGGCATTTAAAGAAAACTCTACTCAACAACAGCAAAACATATTCTTTTCAAATGCATACAGAACATTCAATAAGATAGATCACATGCCAGACCATAAAATAAATCTCAATAAATTTAAAACGGCTGAGCACTGTGGCTCATGCCTGTAATCCTAGTACTCTGGGAGGCTGAGGTGGGAGGACTGCTTGAGGTCAGGAGTTCAAGACCAGTCTGAGCTGGGAGGGAAACCCCATCTCTACTACAAATAGAAAAAATTAGCCAGGCATGGTGGTGCACACCTGTAGTCCCAGCTACTTGGGATGTTGAGGCAAGAAGATCACTTGAGCCCAGGAGCTGGAGGTTGCAGTGAGCTATAATAACGCCACTGTACTCTAGCTGGAGTGACAGAGGGAGACCCTGTCTCAAAAAACAAAACAAAATAAAAAAATAAGTAAATAAATAAATTTAAAATGACTATAATTACACAGAGTATATTTTCTGACAAACAGGCAATTAAATAAGAATAATAGAAATATATCTGGAAAAATATCCATATAATGGAAATGAAAGAACACACTTCTAAATATCTCCAGAGAAATGAGAAAATATTTTGAACTGAATGAAAATGAAAACAGAACATATCAAAATTCGTGGGATGTGGCTAACACTGGGGAAATTTATAGAACTGAATTTTTTTTTTTTTTTTATATATATCAGTTGGCCAATTGATTTCTTTCTATTTATAGTAGAGACGGGGTCTCGCTCTTGCTCAGGCTGGTTTTGAACTCCTGACCTTGAGCAATCCGCCCGCCTCGGCCTCCCAAGAGCTAGGATTACAGGCGTGAGCCACAGCGCCCGGCCAGCACTGAATTTTTATATGAGAAAATAAGGAAGATCTAAAATCAAGGACTTAAGTTTCCACCTTATGAAATTAGAAAAAGAAGAGCACATTAAACCAAAGAAATCAGAAGAAAATAATAAAGATAACCATATAAAACAATGAAATAGAAAAACAATAGGAAATCGATGAAACTAAAAGCTGATTCTTTGAAAAGATTAACACAGATTAATAAACTTCTACCCAGACTGATAAGGAACAAAAGGAAAAAGGTGCATATTATCCATATCATGAATGTGAGGGGACATCACTATAAATCCTATAGGAATTTCAAGAAAAAGGGGGAATATTATGAACAACTTATGCCAATAAATTCAACAACTTGTATGAATGACTAACTTCCTTGAAGACACTAATTACTGAAACTGGCTCAAGAACAAGGAGAAGGCCGGATGCAGTGGCTCATACCTGTAATCCTAGCACTCTGGGAGGCTGAGGCGGGAGGATCGCTTGAGTTCAGGAGTTCTAGACTAGCCTGAGCAAGAGTGAGAACCCTGTCTCTACTTAAAATAGAAAAATTAGCCGATGTGGTGGCGTGTGCCTATAGTCCCAGCTACTAGGGAGGCTGAGGCAAGAGTTGCTTGAGCCCAGGAGTTTGGGGTTGCTGTGAGGTAGGCTAATGCCACAGCACTCTAGCCTGGGTAACAGAGTGAGACTCTGCCTCAAAAAAAAAAATTCAGGCTGGTCCGAAGGTAGTGAGTTATCTCACGTGATTGTTCACAGTCAGTTACAGATTGAACTCCTTGTTCTACTACTTTCCCCCCTCCTCACTACTGCACTTGACTAGTCTAAAAAAAAAAAAATTCATAAATAACAATATAAAAAAAGAGAACCAACACAAATGTTAAAAATAGACAAATTATCTGGATGCATCACAAAAGATATATAATGGCTACATTAAAAAACCGCATCACTACTCATCATGCAAATTAAAACTAATAATTTTATTTATTTATTTATTTATTTATTTATTTTCATCTTATTGCCCATGCACAAGTTAAAAACTAATAATTTTAAAAAGCTATAATTAGTACACTACATACTCACTAGAATGGCTAAAGTTAAAAAACTCATCATTTCAAATATGGCAAGGATATGGAGTAGTTGTAGGTTTTATACGTTGTCAGTTGAAAAATGATGAAAAATGATACAACTACTTTTTAAACAGTCTGGCAATTTCTTTGTTCTTTGAACATATTTATTGAGATATAATTTACATACCATAAAATTCATTCATGTAAAGTATATAATTAAATGGTTGTAGTAGATTCACATAGTTGTGCAGCTATCATCATGATCTAAGTTTAGAACATTTTCATCAACCCCAAAAGAAACCCTATACCCATTAGTGGTCCCTCCCCATTCTGTTCCCCACCCCTAGCCCTAAGCAACCACAAATCTTTCTTTTCTATAGATTTGCCTATTTTGGATATTTCAAATAAACTGAATCATACAATATGTGATCTTCTGCGACTATCTTCTTTCACTTACATAATGTTTTCAAGAGTCATCCATGTTGTAGCATGTATCTGTACTTTATACCTTTTTATGGCTGAATAATATTCCATTGTATTTTATCCATCCAGCTGCTGACAGACATTCAGGTTGTTTTTAGTTTTTGGTTATCATGAATAATGTTGCTATGAGCATTTGTGTACAAGTCTTTGGGTGGACATATATTTTATTTTCTCTTAGGTAGATACCTAGGAGTGTCACAATGTGTATGAATCTCAGAAAGAAGCCAGACACAAGAGAGTACATATTGTCTGAGTTTATTTATATCAAATTCTATAAAAGACAAATCTAATCTATAGTAAAAAAAGTCACATCAGTCATTACCTAGGGCCCAGACTCAGAGTGAGGACTGACTGCAAAGTGGTATAAGAGAACATTTTTGGGTGATGGAAATGTTCTTTCTACATTTTGATTGTGGTGGTGGTTACATAAATTTATCTTATTGTATGTTAATTATACTTCAATAAAGTTAAATTTTAATCACAAACCAAACCATGTGTTTGAAAGAATGAGGATATACCTTCACAATAAAAATAAAACAAAAGCATCAAAATGAAATATCAGAGATATAGACTGTCAAACTTAGTACTTAAGGAAATCAGACATTTTGTACTGAATAACCTATTTTTCTGACACCTACTTACTAAGCCTTTAATAGGAAAAAAGCAAGTAAAGCTACTTTTCCACATTTGATTTCAAAAGAATATTAAATAAGGGAGCTGATTTATTGGGCTGTTTGGAGTGTTTGGAAAGGATGTGGCTAATGAATGCACAGTATGTCGATGATTTGAGAAGTTCTGTACTGGTGACTTTAATCTTGAGAATGAGCCACGTGGGTGACCTGAGACCAAGATGGATAATGATGAGCTGAAAGCTGTAGTAGAAGCAAATCCATCTCAACCTACAAGTGAAATAGCAGCAAGGTTTGAAACAAATGGGCAAAGTAAAGAAGCTGGATAGATGGGTACCCCATGAATTAAACAAGTGTCAGAAGAGAAATTGTCTTGAAGTTTGCCTTTCTTTGCTGTTGCTGTCACAACATAAAGGCAAACCATTTCTACACCGTATTGTTAAAATGATAAAAAATGGATTCTTTTTGACAATCACAAGCATTCAGTACAATCACCAGACCTTATACCAACTGACTACTACTTCTTCCAGGCTTTGGACCGCTTTTTGCAAGCAAAAATTCAATTCTCAACAAACTGTAGAAAATACCTTTGGGGATTTCATCGCCACTCACTCTCCAGGCTTCTTTGCTGCTGGCATAAACAAGCTACCTACCGTTAAGATGGCAAAACTGTGTCAACAGTTTAGGCTCACACTTTGATTAATTGTACTGCTTCTTGTTTGAGATATAATAAACTAAACTTTTGATTTGAAAGCAGACATTTCATATTTAATGACCTAATGCTAGCACTCTTTCAAACTCTTTTCAAAATAGATCAAAATGACACCTGGCAAATCTTTGGCAATATGAAAACATTCTTGAATAAGAAGTTTTAAAATCTTCCTCCTTGATATTTGGGGAGGCTATATGTACGTGGGCACAGGGGATATATGAGAAATCTCTGTACCTTCTGCTTAACTTTGTTGTGGACTTAAAACTACTCTAAAAAATAAAGTTTAAAAAGATGTGTGGCCATGGGCAGCAAACCTATGTTCTTTTGATCTTACTATTCCATTTTGTTTGGGGCAAGAATGATTCACGGGCCGGGCGAGGTGGCTCACGCCTGTAATCCTAGCTCTCTGGGAGGCCGAGGAGGGCGGATTGCTCGAGGTCAGGAGTTCGAAACCAGCCTGAGCAAGAGCGAGACCCCGTCTCTACTATAAATAGAAACTAATTGGCCAACTAATATATATAGAAAAAATTAGCCGGGCATGGTGGTGCATGCCTGTAGTCCCAGCTACTTGGGAGGCTGAGGCAGCAGGATTGCTTGAGCCCAGGTGTTTGAGGTTGCTGTGAGGTAGGCTGACGCCATGGCACTCACTCTAGCCTAGGAAACAAAGCGAGACTCTGTCTCAAAAAAACAAAACAAAAAAAAGAATGATTCAGACTGATATAGCAGTAACTCTAAGCTAGGAGTTCTTAGTATGTCAATGCCAACAATTCCTCAAATTGTGCTCTTTCCCTCCATCCCTCGACAACTTCACAATCCTCCCTGACAAATTAAGTGGACTCCAGGTGGCAATCAACAGTGTTTAGAATCATATTCAGTTAGGCACTACCCATGAGGGTTTTAATGGGTATACTTACCTGGACTTTCTGACAAAATCATTTGCCAAGCTCAGGGACTTATAGGGTCCTGCCTTTACTAAGGACACCTAATCAGTGTTCTCCTTTTGCTTTTTTATGAAACTGAGGCACCAATGAAAGATATTAGATGATCATGGCTCTCCTTGTGAAAACTCACTTTGAATAAGAGTCATCAGCCAACCATTTATGGATTTGTAATGAGACAATATTCCACTGGGGGTTCAAGAAGAATAGGAAGCTTTATCTGTCCTTCTTGGCTTATAAATGGTCAGGTGGAGGGTCAGGCGCTGCAAGGACTCCAAATACATCCTCTGAGAGAGGTCTATGGGACAGTACATTGGCAAAGGCTTAACAATAAAGTAGTGATCTTGATATATATACTGTGAAGTCATCAAGGGCAGGTATGATTTTTGCATTTTATAGCCCTGTTTGCAAGAGCAGAAACTTTTGTACTTTTGCACAGAAGAAAAGAAATATGGGGAACATTAAGCCAGGGCACCCATTCCCTGTCTTAATGCACTAAGGACACTCAAAGCATAGAATTCTTAGACCAAAGCAGGTCCTGAGAGCTTTCTTTGAAGGCAAGAATTGCCTCTTCTTTTAAGAATACTTTTATAGCTCAGAGTGGCTAAAAAACAAACAAAAAGCCAACAGGACAGGAACTAGAATAGCAACCTGTAACAAAACCACAGACCCCACTGACTGAGCATCTCTCCCTCCACTGGGTGCTTATACTGATTTTCTATCCAAGATAACCTTAATATTGCTCTAGGGCACCACCACCCAAAATAATTGTTTGGAAACAATGATGCAAAAGGTGTACACAAATCTCTTAGGCTATAGAAAGGTGATCTGCCTTTTAAAAGATAACTATTTCCTCTATACAGCCACCCTGCACATAACATGCAGTAGTTTTTTTCTTCCCTCTTTCTATTTTCATCTCCTATATTTCAGGGCCAAGCCCAATTTCAGAACCAATTTAAGCTGGCCAGTTCTCCCAGTCCACCCATGCCTTTCAAGTCTACTACCAAAGGGCTCTCCACTTCCCTGAGATTTATTGATCTGACAGGCTGACTCTGCCCTTCAGCAAGGTGGACCACATAATGAACCTCACTGGGAACGATTAATGAGAGGCCATCAGTTGGTCAAAGGAGTGGTGACAGTGACTTTTTTAATTTCCCTGGGCAGCTGCCCCCACTTCCCTGACTAAATTTATTTGGTTGAAGCCCTACAGATCCCTGGTGAACCTTTTCTTTGCACTAATTACAGATCCAACAAACCAGGTCCTTACCCTTCATGAGCAAGGCATCCAATCACATTAAGAGGCAGTCAAGGAAATGGGAATGGGGAAAAACATGATATACAAAAATATCATCTCAGAACTTCTCCTTCTCCATGGATTAATGCAGGGAGGGCACTCTGCCCAGCTCCAACCAAGAGGCAGATGTCTGTCCTCCCCACCCTAGGTTTCTTTCTTTGCAAACATATCACATCTCAGGTAGGGACACAGAAAACACTGTCTCTCCTCCTAACTCACTGGTAATTGAACATGGGGTCTCTGTCTCCTTGCCAGGCATCATGTATCTATCCCTCCCTTAACACAATCTTTTAACAGAAATCCCATTTGTGGGCTATGCACAGCTTCTTTTCTAGCTGGGTGGGTCATTTTTAAGACTGCAACATTATTTAAGCAGGATCACTATAAAAAGTCAAAATGTGGTCATGGTACTTAGCAAAAACATTTCTTTCTTCTTTCTGGTCAGTAGACTGGATGGAATAAAAACATTTCTAATTAACACAGTTTATAACAGAGATACAAGTTTGCATAGCTATACTTCTGGCCTCTGACATTACCATGCTCTTCCAAGTATATCTTAAAGAGTTTTGAGCCACTTTCTGGGGAAGAGGTTACAGTGGAAATAAATCAAACTTCCCAAAGATCTATTGGAAGAAAAGAGGTGGCTAAGAAAACAAACTGAAGAGGGAAGTCCTACCTGAACACTATCTTCTAATAACTGGATTAAAGGATCCATTCTAGGTTAAACCAAGAAAGCAAGGACGACTGTCTCCCATAATCTCTTCAAAAGCTAACAACTACTGGAATTCCTACTGTCTCTAACACTGTTCCTCCTATGTATTGCCAATGAAACTTCACAGCTGCCTAACTGAGGAAGACCAAAAGTTCATACAATGGTCATTTCAAAATTCATACCTAACTGGAGAAAATGCTGACAATGACAGAGATGAATAACAAGCTGAGCTCTTTTCTACCAGTCCACCAGTGACCTACCTCTGCAATTCATCCAGCTTGAATGTGGGACATTAATTTTTTTTTTTTTTGAGACAGAGTCTTGCTTTGTTCCCCAGGCTAGAGTGCGTGCCGTGGCATCAGGCTAGCTCACAGCAACCTCAAACGCCTGGGCTCAAGCAATCCTTCTGGCTCAGCCTCCAGAGTAGCTGGGACTACAGGCATGCACCACCATGCCCGGCTGATTTTTTCTACATATATTAGTTGGCCAATTAATTTCTTTCTATTTATAGTAGAGACAAGGTCTCGCTCTTGCTCAGGCTGGTTTCGAACTCCTGACCTCGAGCAATCCACCCGCCTCGGCCTCCCAGAGTGCTAGGATTACAGGCATGAGCCACTGTGCCCGGCCATGGGACATTAATTTTGAGATTTATTTTTTTTTTAATGAAATGGAACTACTTTAAAAACAACTAAAATTCAGTGTGCTACCTTTTAGATTTTAACCATATAAACATATTATCTATTAAAATAAATAAAAACATTTTTAAAAAAGTCACTATGGGCTGGGCGCAGTGGCTCAGGTCTATAACCCCAGCACCTTGGGAGGTTAAGGCAGGAGGACTGCTTGAGGCCAGGAGTTTGAGACCAGCCTGGGCAACAGAGTAAGCCTTGTTTCTACAAAAAATAAAAATAAAAATAAATAGCTAGGCATGGTAGTACATGCCTACAGTCCTAGCTACTTGAAGGCTGAGGCAGGAAGATTGCTTGAGCCCAGGTGTTGGAGGCTGCAAGTAAACTATGACTGCCTGGCTGATAGAGCAAGACCCTGTCTCTTAAAAAAAAAAAAAAAGGCACCATGTTCCTTTGGTGTGTAGGAAAAACTTTTACTTCTCACAGTGACCTTCCCAAGATACTTGATTGGAATAAAGAGACTCTTCTTTCATTTATAAAGTTATCATACTGTGCCAGGACCCTCTATTTATACATTTCTACCTGACTGGCAGTCAAACTCTCCAGGCCCTTCTTTAGTACTTTTTGTTCTCAATTGAATGAGCCCTTCCCAATCCAGGACTTGCCCAACCCCCCAGGAATAAGCCCTATTATCTTCACTCTCCCTGCTTCTTCCTCCACCTTCCTATTTCTGGCTTACTGTTTTCTTCAGAACATCTGACAGACTCAGGTTGTCACACATATCCCAGCCTGATGAAACTGAAAAAGGTCAGACAGGCCTAGGGTTTACATTATGGCTTTACCACTAATAGATGTGTGACCCTCAACAAATTACTTGTTCTCTTTAGTGTCCTCATCTATAAAATGATAATTATACCTACCCCAAATAGTTGACGTAAGAATTAAGTAAATAACCCATATAAAAATGCCCAGCTTGGCTGGGCACAGTCAGTGGCTCACGCCTGTAATCCTAGCACTCTGGGAGGCCAAGGTGGGAGGATCGCTCAAGGTCAGGAGTTCGAAACCAGCCTGAGCAAGAGTGAGACCCTGTCTCTACTAAAAATAGAAAGAAATTAATTGGCCAACTAAAAATATGTAGAAAAATTAGCTGGGCATGGTGGCACATGCCTATAGTCCCAGCTACTCAGGAGGCTGAGGCAGGAGGATTGCTTGAGCCCAGAAGTCTGAGGTTGCTGTGAGCTAGGCTGATGCCATAGCACTGTAGCCCAGGCAACACAGTGAGACTCTGTGAGCTCAGCTCAATAACTACTAGTTTTTTCCTTCCTTTTATCTATTTGCATTTATTTTTTATTTTTAAAAACATTTTTCTTTTCTTTTTTCTTTTTTTTTGTTCTTATATTTGCATCTATTTTAAATCCAAAATATTTTCTCCTCTATCTAGGGCCTATGGTAGTACAGCTTTACCTCCTGGTCCAAGTAAGAGAGTGGTCATTCTAGCAGCACATAATCATTCAGCTCACCCTCTTATGTGGGCCTTTTCAAGATGCCTTTTATTTTATTTTATTTTTTGAGACAGGGTCTCACTTTGTTGCCCAGGCTAGAGTGAGTGCCATGGCGTCAGCCTAGCTCACAGCAACCTCAGTCTCCTGGCCTGAAGTGATCCTACTGCCTCAGCCTCCCGAGTAGCTGGGACTACAGGCATGTGCCACCATGCCCGGCTAATTTTTTCTATATATATTAGCTGGCCAATTAATTTCTTTCTATTTATAGTAGAGACGGGTCTCGGTCTTGCTCAGGCTGGTTTCAAACTTCTGACCATGAGCGATTCGCCCGCCTCGGCCTCCCAGAGTGCTAGGATTACAGGCGTGAGCCACTGCGCCCGGCCTAAAACTTAACTCTTAAAAGAAACATAGAGGAAAAGCTTCCTGACATTGGATTTTGCTTCATGACATTTGGATTTCTTGGCAATAACCAAAACAGACAAATTGTACTTCATTAAAATTTTAAAAATCTTGTGAATAAAGGACACTATCAACAGAGTAAAAAGACAACCCACAGAACAGGAAAAATATTTGCAAATCACATATCTAATGAGGAATTAATATCCAGAATATATAAAAAATTCCTAAGACTCAATAACAAAAAAACAAATCACCCTACTTAAAAATGGGTAAAGGACTTGAATAGACATTTCTCCAAAGAAGATATACAAATGGCCAGCAAACACACTAAAAGATGTTCAACATATTATTAGGGAAATGCAAATAAAAAAAAACAATGAAATATCACTTCACACCCATTAGGATGGCTATTATAAACAACTAAAACAAAACAGAAAACAACAAATATTGGTAAGCATGTGGAGAAACTGGATATAAAATGGTGCAGCCACTTTGAGAAACAGTCTGGAATTCCTCAAAATATTAAACATAGAATTATCATTATGATTCAACAATTCCCTTTCTGGGTATATACACAAAAGAACTGAAAGCAGGGATTTCAACATATATTTGTATACCAATGTTCATAGCAACATTATTCACAATATCCAAAAGGTGGAAACAATCCAAATGTCCATAGACAGATGAATGGATAAACAAAATGTGGTATATACATACAAAGGAATATTATTCAGTCTTAAAAAGGCTTAAAAATTCTGATACATGCTGCAACATGGATGAAGCTTGAATACATTATGCTAAATGAAATAAGCCAGTTACGAAAGTTCAAATACTATATGATTCCATTAAGGTACCCAGAATAGTCAAATTCATAGACATAGGGAGTAAAATAGTGGTTACCAGGGTTTAGAGGGAGAGGGAATAGGGAGTTACAGTTTAATGCTGTAGTCCCCAACCCCTGGGCCATAGGCCAGT
This sequence comes from Microcebus murinus, assembly GCF_040939455.1. NCBI lineage: Eukaryota > Metazoa > Chordata > Mammalia > Primates > Cheirogaleidae > Microcebus > Microcebus murinus. The sequence continues at coordinate 24,628,866 of NC_134117.1, read as the reverse complement.
ACCAGTCCATGGCCTATTGGGAAATGGGTCTCAAATCACTGCCTGAGCTCCACACCACCTGCCCCAACCCAGCACACCCTATCATCCCACCCCAGTCTGTGGAAAATTATCTTCCATGAATCCGGTCCCTGGCTGCCAAAAAAGTTGGGGACTGCTGGTTTAATGGATAAAGAATTTCAGTATGGAATGATGAGATGGACAGTGGTGATGGCTGTACAACATTGTAAATGTACTTTAATGCCACCAAACTGTACACTTAAAAATGGTTAAAATGTAAATTTTATGTTGTGTATATTTTATCACAGACACAAAAAAGAGGTCAAAGTGAACAAGCCTCACAATTAACCCCAGACACATACAACACCTGCACAGATACTATAAAAAAGTATGCAGTTTATAATGCCAGAAAATGTATGCCTATTCAGTCACACTGAAGGTATTAACTGATTAAAAACCTTTGCCCTCCATGAAGCCAGTGAGAATTAACAGAAAAATGTCATCTACCTTCTGGATCTTTGAAAAGAAACCCCAGTGTGAGAGGCCGGGCTTTGTTTAATATGCAATAATGGATTTACATGCATCACCCTGAAATGCCTCAAACAGAGGCTAGAATGTATCTGGGGGTTGTCAGAATTCAAGAATTCACAAATCCTTGCCAGAAGACAATTGAAGGCTGGGCAAGCAGATCTACCAAAGAGCCCTGTCTTGTCTGCTAATTTACTAAGTGCTATAAATTCTAGTTAACCCTATCCATGGATTTTAGGCTTTATTTTAGGAGTACTGTAGAATCTACTGAGGACTAAGTTCCTAATTTGTTTTTTTCCTACTCAGTCTACTACTAACAACTACAGGGCACTACTGCATCCCAAAGCTAGCTCTTTGGGAAGCTGTGAATACTCTTAACATTAAGTGATATTAACATTTGTATGTGAAGGGAGAAAAGTGCTCCAACACATGCTGGAGATTAACAAGGCAGTCAAATACCTCTGATAGCACTGAGAATAAAACCAAGTGTACCATAATGCTGTCATTTAGCACCCTTCAAAGTCAGTTAGGGAAGAGAGGCAACAATTATTTTGAGGACAGTTTTGATAAGGGTCCCAGAATAGTATCATCCTTCTCCAGTCCCCCATGTGAAAAGGATTAAGAGAGGTAATGAGTACACAAAAACTCTGTGAGGGTGGGCATGGTGGCTCATGCCTGTAATCCTAGCACTCTGGGAGGCCGAGGAGGGCAGATTGCTCGAGGTCAGGAGTTCGAAACCAACCTGAGCAAGAGCAAGACCCCGTCTCTACTATAAATAGAAAGAAATGAATTGGCCAACTAATATATATAGAAAAAAATTAGCCAGGCATGGTGGTGCATGCCTGTAGTCTCAGCTACTCGGAAGGCTGAGGCAGCAGGATTGCCTGAGCCCAGGAGTTTGAGGTTGCTATGAGCTAGGCTGACGCCATGGCACTCACTCTAGCCTGGTCAACAAAGTGAGACTCTGTCTCAAAAAAAAAAAAAAAAAATCTGTCTGAGAGCAAGAAATATATTTAGATTATTCACTATTGATCCCCACTACCTAGCAGCACATCTTCTATTATAGCAAAAATATAATTATTTACTAACCTAGTAAATAAATCTGTGTGAATTGCTATCCCTTCCCCATTATCTTATAGGTACCTCCTCTCTGCAAAGAAATCGTCTCATCTGTGGCTTGTGGACTTTTTTTGAGAGGCACTTTCATCACTTCATGTAACTTTGAAAGAAGTTGAAGGAGGCTGAAGACACGTGCTTGCTAATCATCCTTTTACAGATTGCCTCATGCGCCAGGAAGGATTTTTATTATTGGTCTATGGCTGCTACTGCTAGAGAGAGATTTCAGCCTGACCTTCCCAAGCTGCTGGGGGATGAATACTGCACGTGGCTGACAGTGCAAATGTGCATCTTCCTTTTTTCCTTTTTTTTTCTTAAAAAAAAAAAAAGCCTTTAGACTAGCGGGAGCTCACTGCGGTAGGAAAGTCACCCCTTCTCTCACTATACAAAACTCAAGATGTTGAGTTCTTCTGCCTAAAAATGATATAGTAAAATTGATCTGAACTGGTCCAACAGCAAAAAGGTAGCATCACAAAGCAGCTCACAGCACCAGTATCAAAGAACAGGACTCAGGACTGCTCCATCGGCAGAGAGGAAAAAGAAAATGAAAGCCATTATAAAAGCAGTTTTAAATGTGAGGATGGATTCTCACAGCCTCTCATTTGGCCTCATGAAAGAGAACAAATATGTCAAAGGGAACAACTGATAGATTAATAGAGTCCTAACCATCTGGCTGAGGAAAAGAGCCACTGGTGGGAACACTGAGAAGCTTGTCTGTTAGGAAAAAGGCTTGCTTGGTGTCTCACTGGGCAAACCGAATAGCTTTTGGGAACACTGGAACACATGGTCATATCATAGCTGGCTGGCTGGCTCTGTCAGCAAGAAGCTCAAAGAATGATTGCAATGATGCATTGGTAAAAGAGGGTATGCATGTCTTCTTACTGGCTTGGAGTCTATACCCTGGCCCCTCCAATGTGGGAGTAGGGTAGAAAGGAAAGGAATCATGTGAATAGGATGTCTTATTTTGTGCTTTTAAAAGCAGGACTCAAGAATCTCATTCTGAAACATCAAGTTCAATCCCATGCCATGCTAACACCCCATCTGTACTTTTATATAACGCAGAGCTGAGTGCAGACACTTTGGGAGAAGGGGAAATCAGGCCAGATTCAAGGAAAACAAACACACAAGGCTATCTGCACCTCCAACTCAGTCCATATCATAGAAAAATCTCCTCAGAAATAATTGTTCACGGCAAAGGGAACTCAATTACTAAGGAAAACTTGTCCCAATGAGGGCTCAAAGTTTTAATGAGCCAAACAGCTTCAAATTAAGCTGAACTCAGGGTTTTTCTAATTGGCAGTTTCATCCATTTCTAAGTTCTCATTTCTTATTTTCAAAGATCACAATGGGGTTGCCCAGGCTAGAGTGAGTGCCGTAGCATCAGCCTAGCTCACAGCAACCTCAAACTCCTGAGTTCAAACAATCCTGCTGCCTCGGCCTCCTGAGTGGCTGGGACTGCAGGCGTGCGCCACCATGCCCAGCTAATTTTTTTTCTATATATAGAAAAAAAAGTTGGCCAATTAATTTCTTTCTATTTATAGTAGAGACAGGGTCTCGCTCTTGCTCAGGCTGGTTTCAGGCTCCTGACTTTGAGCAATCCGCCTGCCTCGGCTTCCCAGAATGCTAGGATTACAGATGTGAGCCACCGCACCCGGCCAAGGGTTAAAGTTTTGTTAAATAATATAGTAAATACTCTTTACGTGGATCATTTCCAATTAACAGAAACACTATGTTATAAGGAAATATGTTTTCCAAAAATCACAAAATGGCTCTCATCTAAAAATACTTATATATGACAGTCCTGATTTCGTGCTTCTTAGGTTTCCACTAAAAATTTTTGTTTTTTTTTTTGAGACAGAGTCTCACTCTGTTGCCCGGGCTAGAGTGCCGTGACGTCGGCCTAGCTCACAGCAACCTCAAACTCCTGGACTCCAGCCATCCTCCTGCCTCGGCCTCGTAGGTAGCTGGGACTGCAGGCGTGTGCCGCCGTGCCCGGCTGATTTTTCTATTTTTGGTGGAGATGGGACCTCACTGTTAATCAGGCTGGTCTCCAAGTCCCAACCTCAAGTGATCCTTCATGTTGGCCTCCCTGAGTGCTAGGATTATAGGTGTGAGCTATAGCACCTGACCAAGAATTCTATTTTTATATTTTAGTCAATATATAAGATTCTCTATATAAAGTATACCAAAGAATAACATGCCTTTAATGAGAAAAGTTATACAAGAGACATAAAATATGTTCTTATTAAAAATAATTTTGTCTATTTAGAAGTTATTTAACAGTTGATTCAAAATATAGATTTAAGGCCAGCTGATCACAGTGGCCCTATGATACTAGCACTCTGGGAGGCTGAGATGGAAGGATTGCTGGAGCTCAGGAGTCTAAGACCAGCCTGCGCGAGACCCTGACTCTATAGAAAATGGAAAATTTGGCCGGGCATGGTGGTGCATGCCTGTGGTCCCGGCTGCCTGGGAGGCCGAGGCAGAAGAACCACTTGAGCCCACGAGTTTGAGGTTGCAGTGAGCTATGATGACGCTACTGCACTCTAGCCTGGGCAACAGAGTGAGACCTTGTTTCCAAAAAATAGAGAGAGAGAGATTTAAAGAAAAATAAAAACAAGATAGAAAGGAACCAGTAAAGTATGTGTGTGAGAGAGAGAGAGAAACATGAGAAAAGTTATAGATATAAAAATATATTTCTAGTAAGAAAGATTAAACAGAAAAATAAGTAATTTTGTATAAAAAATAACTTTTATTATAAAATTTTGTCCTAAAATAAGTGAGTGAGTGGTTGTTTAAGAAAAGGGAAATTTAGGACAAAACAAAAAGTCCAAATATGTTGTCGACGCTCTATGCAAGTTATAATAAGGTTCATAAAAGAATATTTATGAAGAAATTTTGTATGTGATCAAATTGGCTGCAATTAAAAAGAAAAAAAAAAAAAGATCACAATGGTTCTCTGACTAAAATTTTAAAAAAGAAATGCTTTATTGCTCACTCTAAAATAATAATTCACCAGATTTCACCTATATATCTTCTATATAATTAAAGCCTTCAGGTGGCACTAATGCAGAAGGCATCACTCTCTATGAAAAGTACTATCAACCAATCCTGTACTAATTCCTCTCAGGGGCCTAGCTCTTGCCACTCCTGCTAAAAGCTCAGTTACAGAATTCCCCTGCCACCAAAGAGAAGGCAACTGCTTAGTCCTAGCCACCACCTAGGTCTAGGGAGAGTAGTAGCTTACCTGCTCCTCTGACAGCTGGGATATGTGATTCACAGCAGCGTAGGACTCAATTTTGGGGTTAAAGTGGTTGATGATGGCTCTGAAACAAAGAATTAACATTAATTTGATGCCAGATGAAAGAAGGAGGTAAATCTGTTAAAAATAAGACTTGAGTACCCTTCTAGTACGAGGGCATGGGAATGATTATAATAGGGTAACTGTTCTCTTATTGAACATAAGGAGGTCACAAATAGGGGTAAATTGATAACTCTGAAATGGGAAAGGTTTAATGATTTATCAGAGAAAAGAATCAAGCATCTCTGCTCTGCAGATTAACTAACAGAAAAAACCCACAACCAAACAAAATCAAGAGTCCTCCAGATAAGAAACAGGACCCAAGGGGCTGTCCACTAGGGGGCCTTGGTGCTTCAATCAGAAAGAAAAGTAGTCTTCTCTGCTCTAACTTGGGAGAACAGGGTACTCAGTAAAGCTGGGCCACCCATGTTGGTTAAATAGTCTCTGAAGAGGCTGAGCTTCATCAAAGCCTAGAAGCCACCTTCACACTTGTTAGCAAATTGTTTCAAACCAAAATTTTATTTCCAGCTGTTCAAACAAAAATCTGAGTATCATTTTCAAACAGTCCCTCTCTATCACTAGCTCACATCCAAGGTCCCCCAGTCTTATTAAATCTCTCCCTCAAAAATGTCTTAAATAAGCTGGGTACAAATGGCATATGCCTATAGTTAAAGCTACTCAGGAGGCTGAGGTGGGAGGATAGATTGAGCCCAGGAGTTCAAGGCTGCAATGTGATATGATCATGCCTGTGAATAGCCACTGTACTCCAGCCTAAGCAACACAGACTCCTGATTCTTTAAAACAACAACAACAACAACAACAACAAAAATCTCTGGAATCTGAAATAAATAAATTTCCCTAAAACCAATGCCTTGGTATAGGCCCTTGTTGTTTCTTGCCTGGTGTAGCAGAAAGAGCAAAGGTTTTAGAACAGGGTTTCACATGAGTCCATACTGATACAAATAAATAAATAAATGAGGAGAAGAGACATGTTTCTTTTCTTTTTCTTTTTCTTTTTTTTTTTTGAGACAGAGTCTCACTTTGTTGCTCAGGCTAGAGTGAGTGCCATGGGGTCAGCCTAGCTCACAGCAACCTCAGTCTCCTGGCCTCAAGTGATTCTACTGCCTCAGCCTCCCGAGTAGCTGGGACTATAGGCATGTGCCACCATGCCTGGCTAATTTTTTGTATATATATATGTTTTAGTTGGTCAATTAGTTTCTTTTGATTTTTAGTAGAGGCGGGGTCTCGCTCAGGCTTGTTTCGAACTCCTGATCTTGAGCGATCCACCCACCTCAGCCTCCCAGAGAGCTAGGATTACAAGTGTGAGCCACTGTGCCCAGCAGAGACATCTTTCTTATAGAAAAATTTCAAATAGTACACATGGATACTTCTCCCTATAGGAAGTGACATTTAATTCTCACTGTCATTGAGGATGGGCTAGTTTCAAAGACTTATTCCAAAGAATAAAGTAACAAATGGGAACAATGGGAACTTTACAGCAAAGAAACATGGCAAACACTACCTTAACCAAATGATGACATTTCCAGTGATATCATGTGGATATCATGTGGTCCTGGATGTATTCTTATGAAAAGGGCATTCTACCTCTGTTGCATTCTTCCAAAAAACCCATAATCCCAGTCTAATCATAAGAAAGACATTAGACAAACCCAGACTGGGGACATTCTACAGGATACCTGACCAGTACTCTTTCATACTGTAAATGTCATGAAAAACAAGACTTAAGAAATTGTCACAGATCAGAGGACACTTTGGAGACATGACAACTAAAAGCAGTGTGGTACCTTGGACTGGATCCTGAAACAGAAAGAGGACATTAATGGATAAACTAGTAACATCTAAATAAAATATGGAGTTTAGTTAATAGTAATGTATTAATGTCAGTTTCTGAGTGTTGATAAATGTACCATGGTAACATCAAGATGTGGAAACTAGGCTGAGTGTATGCAGGAACTCTGTGAATTATTATTGCACTGTTTCTGTAAATCTAAAATTATTCTAAAATAAAAAGTTTATTAAAACGTGTGTATATGATATAGCATAACAAATCAATATTTTCTTTTATACCTTATTGATAGTAAAGAATTATAGAACCATTTAATCTAATTCAGGTAATAAAAACATAAGACAGAAACTTAAAAAAAAATCATGGTTTGGAATTCTGGTTTGACCACTTGTTATTATGACTGATTTTTGACAAGCTATTCTCACCAGAGGAAACAAATGGGAATAATAAGATAGACAGACCTACCTCGGCACTTAGCACAGTACCTGGGAATAGTACATTGTTGACATACAATAAGTGTGAGAATTGTGAAAAAATACATTTTGTTGTTTGAGCCACATAGTCTTTGATATTTTGTTATGGCAGCCTGAGTGGACTATATACAGAATATACAGATGTTCTACTCTCCATAAGAACCCTGGCATTTGGGCAAAGCAACTGCAAATCCAGAGTCAGTCAGTCTTTCTTTCTTTCTTTTCTTTCTCTCCTCTCTTCTCCCCTCTCTTTCTTTCAGACAGGGTCTCATTCTGCTGCCCTGGCTAGAATGCCATGGTGTCAGCCTAGCTTACAGCAATCTCAAACTCCTGGGCTCAAGTGATCCTCCTGCCTCAGCCTCTCAGTAGCTGGGTCTACAGGCATGTGCCACCATGCTCAGCTAATTTTTTCTATATATTTTTAGTTGTCCAGCTAATTTCTTTCTACTTTTAGTAGAAATGGGGTCTCACTCTTGCTCAGGCTAATCTCCAACTCCTGAGCTCAAGGGATCCTCCCGCCTTGGCCTCTCAGAGTGCTAGGATTACAGGCGTGAGCCACTGTGCCTGGCCCAGAGTCAGTCTTTAGCTAAGTAGTAGAGCAGACAAGTCAGCATCTCATCCTGCAGTGACTTCCTCTCTTTGTATCTTTACATCATATTATTCTTTCCTTCTCTTCTGTAAGTGGATCACTCTGAGATTCCATGCTACAAAAGTTCCAATTATTAATACAAATGCCACAAATGTAGCCACATGGGTTACATACTTCTCAGACAAAATAGACCTGGTTCTTTGGCCTTTACTAATGAGAAATACAGACTTTAGTAAAGAGAGAACTTGTAGGGTAGCCTGTGTCATACATAGAGAAGACACACATTCTGAACAGAGACAGTGTCTGAACAAACAGCAGAATGGACAGCACTACAGAGGCTCCATACATGGCAAAGAAATAGGCCTCTTTCTTTCCTTTTTATTTGGCATCTTAAGATTGGTTTTCATCTAATCTCAGCCCTTCAGGTATTTAACCCAAAAGCTTTCATGCTAAAGAATAATTTGAAAAAGGGGACTTGAAAGGAAGAGGAGGAGTATGAAGAAGAGAAGGTTTGAGTGGAAAATGAATGGGAAAACATGGCCATTGTGAAAAGATTAAAGTTGCCCTTTGACAAACGTGGCAAGACAATCAAATGGGGTAAAGAATAGTCTTTTCAACAAATGGTGCTGGGACAACTGGATATCCACATACAAAAGAATGAAGTTGGACTCCTCCCTTATACCATGTATAAAAATTAACTCAAAATGGACCATACATCTAAATGTAAGATCTAAAAACTATAAAATTCTTAGAATAAAACACAGGAGTAAATATGATCTTGTGTTAGACGATGGTTTCTTAGGTACGACACCAAAAGCACAAGTGACAAAAGAAAATCAATTTGGACTTTATCAAGTTTAAAAACTTTTGCGCTGCAAACAAAGAAAGTGAAAGGAGGCTGGGTACGGTGGCATATGCCTGTAATCCTAGCACTTTGGGAGGCTGAGGCAGGAGGATCACTTGAGCCCAGGAGTTACAGTGAGTTATGATGATGTCACTGTTCTATAGCCCAGGTAACAGAGTGAGACTCTGTCTTAAAAAAAAAAAAAAAAAATTGAAAAAGTGAAGAGACAATCCACAGAAGAAAATATTTGCAAATTATTTATCTGATAAGGACTTGTATCCAGAATATAAAAAGAACTCTTACAAATTGACAATAAAAATATAAATAACTCAATTTTTAAAAGAGCAAAACATCTGAATAGATGTGAAAAGATGCTCAACATCATTAGTCATTAGGGAAATACAAATCAAAACCGCAATGAGATACCACTTTATACCCAGTAGGATAATAATAATCAAAAAGAAAAGGATGTGAAGAAATCAATACCCTCAGATATTGCTAGTGGGATTGTAAAATGGTACAGCAATTTTGGAAAGTGGCTTGGCAGTTCCCCAAATGTTAAACATATAGGGTTATCATAAGAGCCAGAAATTCCACTCCTAGGTATATAACCCCCAAAATAAAAACATATGTTTACAACACAAAGACTTGCACACAAATGCTCATAGCAAGCATTATTTCCAAGCAAAACGTGGAAACAACCCAAATGTCCATCAACTGAGAAATGGATAAACAAAATGTGGTATAGCTCTAATGAACTATCATTTAGTCATAATAAGAGATAAAGTACTGATATATGGATAAATCTTAAAAACATTATTTAAGTCAAAGAAGCCAGATACAAAAGGCCACAAATTGTATAACCTTTCCATTTATTTATAGGAAAGGTCTAGAATAGGCAAATTTGTAGAGATAGAAAGTAGATTAGTGGTTGCTTAGGACTGGAAGAAGAGTTAGGGAAGAAAGTGAGTGACTGCTATTGGGTACATGGTTTCTTTCAGGGGTGATCAAATATTCTAAAATTAGATTGTAGCAATGGTTGCACAACCCTGTGATTATACCAAAAAACCAATGAATTGTACACTATAAATGGATGAATTGTATTATTTCTGAATGAGAGTAAGGCCTCCTTGACCCAGCAGTTCTTGAGCAGGCTGCTTTCCCCAACCAATTCCATATGGAATTCACAGAAGCCAGGGTGATTTACTCACCAAGAGAAATTTTCTAAATTTTCTAAAATTTGTATATGCTAACAATGCTGGTGGCAGGAGGAAAGTCAGGGCCACTGACTATGGTGAAAACAGTTTAACTCCTGGTAATATGCATGATATCCTTAAATTAAAAATTCTGCATTGCATTTGGCAAAGGATGTCAACTTTTGATTGTTGGAATAGTATGTTAGGGGTAGAGTTAGTAGGTGAGAAGAAAGATTCTCTTATTCTCAACAACCTATTGATTATTTTTTCTTTTAACAAAAGCTGGAGCTGCTCATGTTACTTAGAGAGAAGGTGTGTGGGGAGGAGCGGGGGGGGCAGACGACAACCAACCAACCAGAACTAGGAAAAGGATTTTAAAAAATACAAGTAATAAGGCTCAAGGAAAGGGAAAGGAGTACTAAGGTAGAATTTAGTGGGAAAAGGGAATATAATTTCTAACCAAACCTCCAACTTTCCTGAAACTGGATCTATAAACCCCGTAAGAGCAGGGACCAAATTTATTTTGCTTACCAATAAATACCCAGGACTTCAGCAAAATGTTTAGCACGTGGATTCAAATTTATTTATTTATTTATTGAGATGAGGTCTTGCTATATTGCCCAGGCTGGCCTTGAATTCTGGGGCTCAAATGATCCTCTGGCCTCAGCCTCCCAAGTAGCTGGCACTATAGGCATGTGCCACTGTGCTTTGCCCTGATTCAATTTTAAAAATTGAATGAATGAATAAATGAAAGTCTAGGAAGATTTTGTCCAGTCTCACCACAAGTAAGCTTCTGTACTTCTGGAGATCCATGACCATGAGCTATTCTCTCAAAATATGAAAATAACAAAAATATTTTAGCCCTACTCCAGGAGAAAAGGTGACTCAGACATGAACAGCTGTCCTCCAAAGAAAGAACCCAATATGTCAGTGACGACAATAAAGCTTTCTCTACCTCTTCAGTCATACCATGAGGCTAGAAGAAAGCTTTCTGGCATTTCTTATTAAATAAATTTAATATCTTCTGAAAGTAAGCCTAGGTTTTGTTTGTTTTGGGGTGGGGAAGATGAGGTGAAGAATAGGGGAGAATGTTATATTTTGGCATTGGGTCTCCCAATGCCACTGAATTAGAAAGCCCCGAAGGGAAAGGGGAAAACAAATAGACAACATCATAGTGAAGGGAAATTGCTAAAGTCAGCCACAGTGAGGGATGGCTCTGTGCCCAATGCATCTCTAAGGGCAGGAATCTGGGCCACCCTCCAATGCAACTGTCAACTTCTGACTGCTGAAGACAGAGGTCACTTATACATACTGAAGCAAAATGAAGTAGATGGATGGAACACCAAGGCAGAGCAGCAAACTGGCTGGGGATTTCTTAGTTCATTTTAACTTATTTTCTCCTGCTCATGACTCTGTAAAGCAGCTCTCTTTTCCTGTGCTGAGTGGTTGATGGCTGAGACACATAGGTAATGCCCAACTTATCCAAGATAAGCATGGAAATGTTACCTTAACAATGTAGGAAATATAGCTTAAGAGAAAATGTGGATTCTTCTTCATATCCAGTATAAATCTAAAGCAAATCCTCCACAATACAATTTCCCACAATCTTACCTATCTTCCATGGACAAAAGCATCTAAGAGTTTTTTATGAAATAATAAATAAATAATAGTTTCATCCAGAAGTGCAGAACACGGTGATGGTTTCATTACTAAGATACCTGAAAGGAAGCAGACAGTCTCTAAAAGCTGCTATGTAAATCGTTCAGGCAGAAAGGGGAAAAATAGGCAAAGGTTGTTTATAGGAAAAGTTTCTGTAGCTCTTATTCCAAGGAAGGAGGAAACATAACTGGTATACTCAACATGGTGTATATGAGAAGATTCTTAAATATTTCACCCTAAAATTATTACTATAAGGCTACCAGATTTACATTAAAGAGTCTGTTTATGAGTGAATATCTGAAGCTTAGTAAAAATTTTGGATTTTAAGCATCAACCTTATAAGACAGCTATAATCTTATATTTTCAAATGCTTGCTAAACATTTACAGCTGGATGTCTTCCTTTCATTAACCTAGTTTTCTTCACATGGAATGCTATCTCTTCACCACTAAAAAGTCTAAGTCTTATTTTTCCTTGAAGGCCCAGTTAAAATACCATTGCTTCCCTGTACAACATAGTACACATAATTGAAAAAGCAAGGCTTTAGAGGAAATAGACCTGAGTTAAAATTCTGATTCCTCCACTTATTAACTATATGATTTTAGACAAGAGATCAACCTCTCTGAATACCAGTTTGTTTGTTTGTTTTGAGTCAGAGTCTTGCTTTATTGCCCAGGCTAGAGTGAGTGCCATGGTGTCAGCCTAGCTCACAGCAACCTCAAACTCCTGGGCTCAAGCTAAGGCCTCCTGCCTTAGCCTCCCAAGTAGCTGGGACTACAGGCATGCACCACCATGCCCGGCTAATTTTTTCTATATATATTAGTTGGCCAATTAATTTCTTTCTATTTATAGTAGAGACGGGGTCTTGCTCTTGCTCAGGCTGGTTTCGAACTCCTGACCTCGAACAATCCACCCGCCTCGGCCTCCCAGAGTGCTAGGATTACAGGCGTGAGCCACCGCGCCCAGCCTGAATACCAGTTTTTTTTTTTATCTGGTTGGATTTAATTTCCAAAGTTTTCTCTGTGTTTTCCTTTATACCATCTAACTTGCCCTAAAGGGATTTTTTTTCAAAGTAGTCTCTCTTTTCCTAGACCAGTCCAGTGATGTGTACTCTCAGGTATCTGGGGATAAAAGAAGACCATCACACCTATAATTGCTTCTACCTGGAAAACACTCAGATATACAGGTAAATGATCAGCTTCTGAGAAGGGATAAAGGTATGACTGAATGGTATATGGCAGTGGTTAAAATGGTTCATCTGAGGTTGAATTACTTAATTTTAAACTAATATTTCTTTTCACCTTCAGAATTGCCTCACAGACTCCCATTTCATGCAGCAATAAGCTTCCTTCTTCATGGAGTCAATGAATCTTCAGCCCATCCAATTCAACAACAACAAAAAAAGCAATTTCCCTTGATGACTGTTAACAGCAGTACATTACAAGCCTCAGATACTCTGCTGATTAACATTAAACAAAATAAAACATCAATTAAGAATACATCCTAACCTTTTCATTTTGAAACTATCTAATCAAAACATCAGCAACTGACCTGTTAGGACTATCCCTATAACTTACTCCCTAAGTATTAGGTCTTAACCTTTTCATGCCAGTTATCCCCCTTCTTAAACTACTGTCCCTATCTTCTCTTCAGGACCACAGACACAAAAATGGAACCTTACTATATAGAAGGCATTTTGACAACCAACAGGAAGGATGAGCTACAGCTCGGTGCATATAGTTACTTACCTTACCCAGTGATCCAATTATGTAAATTGGCCTAAGTAATTACTAGTGAGAATGATTTATTTGTGCACATTAATTTATTGGTTGAAAGGAGTGAAAAAGAGTATATGTATCACTGACTACACCTTAGTAACCCTCATATTTTAACCTGGGAATGATTTGAGTCAGCACTTCTCTTGATTTCCAGGTGAGAAACACATGTGTCATATCAGGTAGGTTATTCACCCACTGACTACATTTTCATCAAAGCTCTGCATTAGGCAGGTGAAGGTTCACAATTCATTAAGCTGGAGGGAAACAGAAGAGGGTTAATGTATAAGAAATGTACATGTACATGGCCTGAGGGACATTTGCCTCATTTTCTGAAGCTGTGTGCATGACTACGCATTTTGGCAGTTTGAGCTTTCTATCTTGATGCATGACTTTGCCCAATGTGGGTTTCCACCTCATCACCTGCTGGAAATTGAGCAATTGGTAATAGCTACTTTGCTTGAAAAATGAGTTAATTTTTAGTTACTGTGGCCCTATACCATAGATTTAAGCCAAGTAAGGTGCCATGGATTTTAAACTTTGGCTAAATTATCTCCTCTAGCATTGCCATAAGAGAGAAATGGAATTTATTTCTGCTTTAGGTATCAGTCTGATATTTTCTCACTGTTTCCACAATCACAATGCATGTAAATGGGGAAGAATGAGCCACAGGAGTTGAAGAAAACCACAAAAGTCAAATGGACCATCTACATTTCCATAAAAGGCATCACTTAATTCATTCCACTTAGAAATGTCTATGTTTTATTAAATATTTCTCTCAATAAATGAAAAGAAGCTCCAAAACTTTCATAAAGTTAAATACCTACAAGATTAACCTGTCTCTGCTCAGATCCATTACTCTGTGCTTCAGATTCCCTTACTTTGTCTCTAGCAGCGAGTCAGAAGTTACTGGCAGTGTTGCTGGGACTATATAATGAAAACCTTTAATAATGTTTAAAATTGGTTTGGTCCTGGGTTTGCTATCTCCAGAAGTAAGACCCCTCTATGCTCTCAGAAACACCTAGTAGATATAAAGGAGCAAAACAGGCCATGGGAAAATGTATATTATATTTTCTGTCCCTCTTCAGGACACAAGAAAATCCTAATGCACACCTAGAAGAAATTTTGAAGCAGTGGAGATCAGCTCAAAAACCCAAGAAATGAAATAACTTTAATTAATGATGAACATTATAATACCTTGAATATGAATCAAGAACTTTTAAAAAAACTGGCATGAGACAAAAACCTGAAATTTTTAAATTACATCTCATTCCCATTAGCCCAGTTAATCAATTTATTGTATGACATTTACTTTTTAAGCATGGGGAGAGTAGGAGGACAGAAAAATGAGCAATTGACTAATACAGGCTTCTTTTCCCATCACTTCAAAATAAAGGTAAATTATTTTACCTTTATATCACATGCTAGACTGAAGAGGGAGAGAGATATTCTGTGAATCCTATACCAGTAAGAGAAAAAGAGGCATATGGATCCCAAACTAAACTGAAAGAGCCATACATAAACCTCAATGGTGGAAAAGGAGGAATAAGGGTCTCATGTGCAAAAAGAGGAAGAAGGCTGCCAAGATTTCCAAGTGGTCTAGTGTGGGCCACCTGGATCCCATACTAGATAGAAGCGGTTCTGATGTTCATGCACAGGAGAGATGAGACAGTGGGCCATATGGATCACGTCCCGGTTTCAAGAACTCCAGGAAAAGAATGAAATTAAAAGACACGGAAACAGGTTTATACTCCATCCCAGAGGGACCTTTTAGAACTCCTCAGGAAAGGCAATCAGTGAGTCTGCCAAAGTAATTAAGCAAGCAAACACTTACCATAAAGCCCACATCAGTTAAGTGAACAGAGATGAATCTTATTACAGTGCACTGTCAGCTCTGAGCCTGCAGGTGCTAACCACTGAGACACAGCATTCCTCAGTCCTGGCTGCTCGCCCACCCACTGTGACAAAGAGCTAGGCCCTTCTCATCAGCTCAGAAAAAGCAGGCTGCTTTCACCTGCTCTGGCAGTGACTTATGCTGCCATCAGAGAGACCCTAACACAGGTGGCTTCCTGTAAGAAGCTATGATATAGATACTGAGGGCAGATGGTGAGGTTGGCTAGAGAAGGGAGCCTTGAGAGGATAGGTGTGGGAGAAAAGGGAGCTGGGTAGCAGTTCTGTTAGTGAGGTAAAGAGAATGGGATAGTTTAGTAAATCAAGAAATAAAAAATAAATGAAGAATAAAACAAGCTGCCCAAAGTATTGACCCATTCTGCCTAAGTGAAGTTGATAGTGTCTTTCTCCTTCTCTCTCTTCCAAAAGGGAAAAAGTTAAAACTTCATTGCAATCAATATACTTTCTTCTCAGGCAGAGAAATATTATAAAAGAATGTTGCTTTTCTAATGCTAATGACAACCTCAATATCGGCTATATTAATAATGAGTTTGCATCAAAGCTAACGGGTCAGATTTTCTCAACCTAATCGGTAGCTATTATTTAACAAAATCTTTTTTTCTGCAAATAATTTTTCTTTTTGTCTGCTTCTTAGAGGACTCAGTCACAGTGTAATCTTGGATTTGCTGCTTTTGCTAAAGGTCATTATTGAACAACTGTAGAATTTGAATGGAGTCCTTACATTAGATGCTAGTATTGTATCAATACTAATTTCCTGATTTTGGGGGCCTGCAATAGATTGTTGTTGGTTTTTTTTTTTTTTTTTTTTTTTTTGAGACAGAGTCTCACTTTTGTTGCCCTGGCTAGAGTGAGTGCCGTGGCGTCAGCCTAGCTCACAGCAACCTCAAACTCCTGGGCTCAAGCGATCCTCCTGCCTCAGCCTCCCAAGTAGCTGGGACTACAGGCATGCACCACCATGCCCGGCTAATTTTTTGTATATATATATTTTTTAGTTGGTCAATTAATTTCTTTCTATTTATAGTAGAGACGGGGTCTCGCTCAGGATGGTTTCGAACTCCCAACCTCGAGCAATCCGCCCGCCTCGGCCTCCCAGAGTGCTAGGATTACAGGCGTGAGCCACCGCGCCCGGCCAATAGATTGTTTTAAAGATGACAAACCATGAGAAAAATATAGGAGACAACAGCCATCAATAAATTTCAAGAAATTTTAGGAAATAGAAAGATAGGCCAGGCATAGTGGCTTACACTTATAATCCCAGCACTTTGGGAGACTCAGGCAGGAAGATCACTTGAGGCCAAGAGTTTGAGATCAGCCTGGGCAACACAATGAGACCCCATCTCCACAAAACAGAAATATTAGCCGTGCATGGTGGTGCACACCTGTGGTCCTATCTACTCAAGAGGTTGAGACAGGAAGATTGCTTGAGCACAAGAGTTCAAGGCTACAGTGAGCTAGGAAAGGGGAAGGGGAAGGGGGAAAGGGAGAAGGGGAAAAGGGGGAGAAAGGGGAAGGAAGGAAGGAAGGAAGGAAGGAAGGAAGGAAGGAAGGAAGGAAGGAAGGAAGGAAGGGAGGGAGGGAGGGAGGGAGGGAGGGAGGGAGGGAGGGAGGGAAAGAAAAGGAAGGAAGGAAGGAAGGAAGGAAGGAAGGAAGGAAGGAAGGAAGGAAGGAAGGGAGGGAGGGAGGGAGGGAGGGAGGGAGGGAGGGAGGGAGGGAGGGAGGGAGGGAGGGAGGGAGGGAGGGAGGGAGGGAGGAAAAAAGGAAAAGGAGGCCAGCATGGTGGCTCACGCCTGTAATCCTAGCACTCTGGGAGGCCGAGGCGGGCGGATTGCTCGAGGTCAGGAGTTCGAGACCAGCATGAGCAACAGCGAGGCCCCGTCTCTACTAAAAATAGAGAGAAATTAATTGACCAACTAAAAATATATATACAAAAAATTAGCCGGGCATGGGGGCACATGCCTGTAGTCCCAGCTACTCGGGAGGTTGAAGCAGGAGGATCGCTTGAGCCCAGGAGTTTGAGGTTGCTGTGAACTAGGCTAATGCCACGGAACTCACTCTAGCCTGGGCAACAAAGTGAGACTCTGTCTCAAAAAAAAAAAAAAGAGAGAGAGAGAGAGAGAGAAGAAAAGGAAGGAAGGAAGAAAAAGAAAGACTTTGCACTGATTTTTCTGTAAAAGAAAAAGAAACAAAACATTTAATTTTTATAAAATATTTAAAAATTAAAAAGAAAGAAAGAAAAGAGAAAGGAAGGGAGAAGAGGGGAGTAGAGGGGAGAGGAGGGGAGGTGAGCTCTGCAAATAATTTTGAGAGTCAAAATGAAAGCCCTAAACAGACTAAATGCCAACCTACTAAGTCAGAGACCCAGAAAGCTTTTTTTTTTTTTTTTTTTTTTGAGACAGAGTCTCATTCCATTGCCGAGTAGAGTGCCATGGTGTTAGCCTAGCTCATAGCAACCTAAAATTCCTGGGCTCAAGCAATTCTCCTGCTGCAGCCTTCCAAGTAGCTAGGACTACAGGCACGTGCCAAGACACCCAGCTAATTTTTTAATTTTTAGTAGAGAAAGAGACTCCCTCTTGCTCAGGCTGGTCTCAAACTCCTGAGCTCAAATGATCCTCCTGCCTTGGCCTCCCAGAGTGCTAGGATTATAGGCGTGAGCGACCACCCCCGGCCCCCAGAAAGCTTTTATTCACCAGAAATGCTCGCAAGGGGAAGACTGTAAGAGTAGCCATGGAAACAAATTCAAAAATCATGTAACATTTAAAAAACTAATCAAAGACCATATGTCTTATCCCTCAGAGGAGTATGAACAGACAGAAGTAGGTAGGCCCCTGTGTCCAGAAACCAATAAATCTCTAACTTATCATTAGAGAGGAGATCCTAAAGACATTGCTAGGAGACAGACATGACCAGCCAATTGAAGAAATGCCACGGACTGGGCTTGTGACTAAAACTGACACTGGGGGTTTCCCAGCACATGCACACAAGGCACTCATAATCTGTGCTTCTTTCTAGGCCTAGAACAAGAGCAAACAAAAAGCCAGTAGAAAGTAATTTGCAACCTTACTTTCTACCACAGCTCTTTGTTTGCAACAGGGCCTGTGGTTTCCTTACATTCAAAGGCAGTGGGAGGTAGGAAAAGGAGGGGAAACTAGATGACTACTACTCAAGACCAAGCAGCGCTGCCCAGGAGAGGACTTAATGGGAGGATAAATTTGGGGCCAGATTCTTTGACAGCACCTCCAGTAATAGCTAGTAAAGCAGGGGGTGAAAGCCAAATCCAAACATTCATCATAATAGTGCAACAAGATGAAGGTCTTTAGGGGAGAGTCTATGAAATTCCAGAGTAAGAAAATGAAGCCCATGTGGGGGGTGAGGCGGTTGGCTCTGGCAGATTGTCACTACAGGAGGCTTAGGTATAATTGTTTTATGCTCACAAAGAGGTTATTAGCTGCTTTCTCTTCAGTATGCCAGAAAGAGTGGTAGGTTTTTCCCCTCCTGAAAAGGTGATGCTACCAAAGGAGAAATTTAGTTTTGAAGTGAATACAGAACTTTGTTTATACTATAAGCACCATTTTAGAATGAGAGAACGTCTATATTTTCTCCTTTTCCCTTATTCTGCAAATTGATTGCTTTCTCATATAGTCAAGGAACATTCTGTCCCCCCAAGAAAGCTCTATGTTATCTCAAGTTAACAGTTTACCAGCACTACCCATGACTTTTGATCATTCAGGCTGTTAGGCAAACATCCAAATACCTACTATGTGCAGGCACTGTGCTAGGCAATGGGGGAAGTGAATAAAATATGATTCAAAATATCAAGGAGCTTATAGATAGAAGAGATACACACCACAGACACACAATGTCATTATGATGTGGTACAGGCTAAAACAGATAAAAAGTAGACAAGCGGTATCATGGGAGCATAGAGGAGGGATAGTCAGCCCACACTGTGGGTTTCAAAAGGGCATCCTGAAGGAGATGGTGCTTGAGTAGAGTCTTGAAATATGAATTAATCAGGCAAGGAAAGGTGAGAATGTGCTGCCACATTTTATTATAGAGACTAATACCCAACTTCTAATAAATCAAATGAAAAAAACCTTACTAGTTAAACTAGGTTCATGTATTCAATAAACAACCAGTCAAATTTTTCCACTAAATCAAAGAGAAGAGGTATATTAAATAGTTTCCTTTCCAAGGGTCTTATTTTAAATTTTTTCCAGCTAAAGGAGGGCAGAACAACTTTTGTGAAAGCCATGAGACCTCTGCCTGTTGGGGCCCTGTTTACACCTGTTTGCTCAGTGCTGACTCAAAGATGCTCATGGAGATGGGTTAGGGCAGGTTCTGTACCTCCTCTCTCCCCTAAACTAAATGTAAACACAAAGCAATTTTCTCAGTTGAAGGTAAGCTATTCAGGCTCATGTGGCAGTGGATGGATCTCAGCTATGCTGTGCCTACCCTCTGCAATGTGTCGGTCTCTAGCTGGTGATGCAACTGCTTCACTTAAAGCCAGACTGAAGTCTCTAGTCTCTGATCTCCACTAAACTACAATGAAGAGACTAAATGGCTCTGCTTTGCAGCTGCCTATTATTTATAAGAGTGTCCTTGGTTCTCTTTTGGTTTAATATATTATCTTTGGTTAAGATAATAATATACATTTGGGAAGGTCCTCGGTGAGAGACACAAAAAAAGAACCTTTAACCCCATGAAAAGTCTGAGAAAATAACTTACTGCCAAGAGCAGTAAGGCATCCAAACACCTACACCAGTGGCACATGAAACAGCATCAGAACACACAGGGATTCCTTCTGCAGGGCCTCTAGCTTACATAAATGACAACAACCCACCACTCAGCTAATGAGAAGGTTTTCTTTTAAGACATCTTTAAAATCACTTATAATTCAGTGAATTTGCAAAGATAAAAATAGCATTAATTGCCTTAACTTGTTACTTAAAGAAAAACAATGTGTAATGTTATCAATAATTCACTTCAAAGTGGCATTAGTTGTTTCAAACCCCCATTTTGGATAATTAAAACCTTTCAGTTGTCCTCTTGTTACTCTGGAGGGAACTGGAAATCAGTAAATTCTACTATGTTGGGATAAACAATTCAGTTCATCATTGAGAAAGGGGACTTTCTGGTAACAGTTCCAAAGCATATTTCTTGGCTATACTAAGTTAATCCAGGAGCTGTCAAGACTACGTTTCCTCTTGTCTATTAGGATCTGAAGCAGACATTTATGATGGGGCACCACAGACACATTTAGGGAGCACAACCAGCAGGGAAGTCCTTTGAGCACTTCTTAGCCATCTCAATACCCATTTCCCTAGTTTAGGGCCTGAGGTCAGGTGATGATTCCCGAAGACAGTGATGGCAACATAAAGGCCTTGGAAGATGAAATCATTCATTCCAGCTATCATTCGTTTACTCAATATTTATTGTACTATACTGCACTGTGCTGGGACAGAGATTACAGAAGTAAAAAAAGTCATGGTCCCTGTCCTTAGGAGCTCACCACTTAGTGATGGACAGACATGTAAACAATCATATCACAATGTGATAAATGCTCTGAGAGAGAAATATACTGAGTCCTATGACAATGCAGATGTGCATTGTCCTGCCTCAAAGAATTTAAGAAACTTTCAAGGAAGGTTACATCTAAGCTAGATTTTGAAGCATAAACAAGATTTTGGCATATAAAAAGGGGAGTGGGGCCGGGCGCAGTGGCTCACGCCTGTAATCCTAGCTCTCTGGGAGGCCGAGGCGGGCGGATTGCTCGAGGTCAGGAGTTCGAAACCAGCCTGAGCAAGAGCGAGACCCCGTCTCTACTATAAATAGAAAGAAATTAATTGGCCAACTAATATATACAAAAAATTAGCCGGGCATGGTGGCACATGCCTGTAGTCCCAGCTACTTGGGAGGCTGAGGCAGGAGGATCCCTTGAGCCCAGTAGTTTGAGGTTGCTGTGAGCTAGGCTGACGCCACGGCACTCACTCTAGCCTGGGCAACAAAGCGAGACTCTGTCTCAAAAAAAAAAAAAATAAAAATAAAGGGGAGTGGGAAGACATTCTATGTAAAAGCATGTGTGTAGAGGTATGGCATTTGAGACTCCGTGACCAAGTGTAATTTGGCCAGATCTTAGAATAGATTCGAGAGTGACAGCAAGTGAGGATAGAAAAGTAGGCTGGGATCAAGGAGTCACGCAAAAATTTTGAGTGTTATCCTATCCCTATCAATGATAAGGAATCAAGTAAGATTTAAAATCTGGTGGTTTTCCCAGTGAAATATTTCAGATGAACAAAAAGGAGCAGAAAAGAATACAGTGAATGCTTGTATAATCACTAGCCAACTGAAGAAAGCATTGCAAATATCTTTCAAACCTTCCATGGATCCCTTTTTGATTGCGTATCTGTCCTCTTTTTCCCCTGTGTATCATTCTTACACAGCTTTATTCTTTTACTAAATATATCTCTAAACAACACATATCGGCCGGGCGCGGAGGCTCACACCTGTAATCCTAGCATTCTGGGAGGCCGAGGAGGGCGGATTGCTCAAGGTCAGGAGTTCAAAACCAGCCTGAGCAAGAGCGAGACCCCATCTCTACTATAAATAGAAAGAAATTAATTGGCCAACTAATATATATAGAAAAAATTAGCCGGGCATGGTGGCGCATGCCTGTAGTCCCAGCTACTCGGGAGGCTGAGGCAGAATGATTGCTTGAGCCCAGGAGTTTGAGGTTGCTGTGAGCTAGGCTGACGCCACGGTACTCGCTCAACCCTGGGCAACAAAGTGAGACTCTGTCTCAAAAAAAAAAACACATATCATTTTTCTGTGTTCTTAAAACTTTATGTACATGTTATCTTATTATACATTCTGCAACTTACTTTTTTATTCAATATATTTGTGAGATTTATATTGATTTGTATAGCTTAAGACAACCTTCAGTACTGTGTAATATTCTATTGTGTAAATATACCACAATTCATTCTCCTACTGACAGAAATGTAGGTGGTTTCCAATTTTTTTCCTGATATTATAAGCTATACTTCAATAAATATTCTTATTTATATATCATTGTTTGAGAAAGTTTCTTAAGGAAATATACCTATGGATGAAATTACTAGGTCATCAGGCTTGTGCAACTTTGACTTTACTAGATACTTGCCAAATTTTCCTCAAAGTGATGCTACCAACATATACTCCCAGTTTAAAGACCTATGCTTCTGAAATCCAACTCTAGTGATTGAATAAATTGAATAGTGAAAAAAGAGAAAGTCTGAAGGCAGAAAGAACAGTTAAGAGGCTCTTGTAATATGAAAGATTATGAAGCCTTGAACTCAAATACTGGCTATTAAACTGGAGAGGAAGAATGTACTTGAGAAATATTTAGAAGGTAGAGCTGAAATAACCTACTGACTAGATGATGGAGAGAGAAGAATTTAAAGTAACTTTAAGATTTCTACTTTAGTCATCTGAACACATACTGACACCATTAATTGAGATAGTAAACATAGGAGAAAAGGGTTCTTACATTGCAGGGGGAGGGCAATAGGCATATTCTTCAGAACCTCAAGTTTGAGGTACTGGTGGGATCTCTAGGTAGGGCATGAAGTTCAAGAGGTGAGATCATGCTGATAGTAAAAACTCTGAAGCTTGTTCACCCAGGGAGCTACAAAGAATCAGCTATGTAGGTTAGAAATAGTTAAGCATAAAATCAAGAGAACGGCACTTTCTACCAGTTAACACTAGTTTCTCTCTTCTAGAAAAAAATAGTCAGTTATATGCTCCATGATACAAGGTATCCTTCCTTTGAACTAATTCTATATCTGACTTTCCACCTGTCTAGACTAAAGCCTTCAGTTTAAGATGGAACAAGCAGGGATGAAAGAAGAGTTTCATAACACATAGACCTCAGAGAGCTACCAAGCTGTGCTTTAAATGTTTACCAAAGGGGAAATTACCTGACATCCTGTTTGACAAAGGAAACAAGGCTTGTTTCCTTTAAGTTTATCCTACTCAGATACACTTAAATATTTCTGTAATTTGCTATATTCTGAACTCCTTGCTCTTTTAGATCTATAGAAAGGTACTTTTAAAGCCAGAAGGTGGTATTTACTGAGGAGTTATGGTGAATACTTCTTTATTCTCTTCCTAATTTCAACAAAGTGTGAACAGAAGCTCAGGACCCAGGACAATAGTTTTGATTCTGCAGTTTCACTCTAGTGGTATAGGGAATAGCTGGGAAGCTATTAAAGCTCCGGTGTTAGGCCTGTTTTTCAGCAGTAACTGTCCTTGGAAAACACAAAGTTAAAACCTAGAGTGATATTCTAATAAAACAATATGTTGATTTCCCTATTTTTAGAATCAAGTATAAAAAACGAATAGCTGTAAAAACTATGCTAAATCAGGCTCCTATGCCATACTTCAAACCCTATTCCCACCCCTGCCCTACACTGTGAGGAATTTTTAGCCAGCCCACCATTTTAGATCTTCTACACTTGTTCCGTAGCCACTAGCCATATGTGGCTACAGAGTACTTGAAATATGGCTAGTGCAACTGAGGAACTAAATTTTTTATTTTATTAGTTTAAATTTTAAAAACTAAAGCAGTATAAAACATTGTTTCATTAATTACAACTTTATTGTTTTGGTAGCGCTACATTTCATTTTAATAACTGCATTGTATAAGATATTACTGCTGTATTACACTACACGTGTCAGGCATGTGTATTATATTTCTAGTACTATATGTAAACACATCATCAATCTAGTTGATATCAATGGACTGACTCAGTTCAAATGACTTTACATACAGATTTAACAATATATTTAATTAATATGTTATGAATAACATGATTTATAGCAGAGTTTCTCAACCTCGGCACTACTGACATTTTAGGGTAATTTGGAGTTAGGGGCTATCCTAGGCATTGTAGAAAGTTTAGCAACATCCCTGGACTCTCTACCCACTAGATGCCAAAAGCACAATCTTCATTCCCCAAATTTTAACAAATGAAACATGCCAATGTTCCCCAGAGGGCAAAATCACATCAGTTGAGAACCACCAAATTATAGTGATACTTAAATAAATCAGAATTGGTAATTAAGGTGAAATACTTTTTATTGTTTAATTATAATTAAATTTTATTTCTAGCTTTAAAATGTAAGTGTCAAAAGATTTTTAAGTTTAAAGTGAAGGCATATTATTGATGCAAATTGAGTGGAGATGCAGAAAATAGTACTATGTTCAGAATGTTTATTGCAGTAAAGAAAACACAGACTGGAAGTATTTTGCAAGTTTCATGATGAATGTCAACTGCAATGTGCTTCAGCAGGGCAAAATGAAAAGGCTATTGTGTAAAAAATGTTTCAAGATGATACTAAAGTGAACAATATTAAGAACCATTTTCAGCAAATATAAAGTCAATATGAAATTTCTTAACATTAAAACATTAAAAATTAATTTAAAAATAAGTTGTCTGAAATCAGAATTTAAATGTCAAATAAAAAATTTTAATGATTTTTTAACAGGATCTGAGCTTTTATCTTTGGCCACTACAATCATTTAGATGGAGATATGATAAAAAATTATTTCAGTTATGGACATTTTATCAGAAAATTATGAGGAAAGGACTAAAAGAGACACTCAATAAAAAGCAAAAGATCTTCAATTAAGCCATTGAACAACCACCTATAGAATATACGACACATCTCTAACAATATAAAAAAATCAACTGATCTAAAATTTTTTAAATTGCAAGTACTTTAGATTCTTTAGAGTTAGATGACACTGCTCAATTAATTTTTATACATTTTGTCTTAAAAGACTTTGAAACATACAAAGAAATTTAGTCAATTCACAGCCTAAAAACCTGAACTCAGGGCATAAATATTTTTGAATCTTTCACATCTGCCAATGAAGAATTTGACTAGATTTCTTTTTTAAAAAATTCTACCACAATGAATGATACTCTAGCTATGTTAGGTTAAAGATTCAGATTTACCGAAATTTTAAAACAAGACTGATGTTTCCCTTCTGCTTCATTCCACTGCATGGTACATATTAAAAATATCTGTGCACAGTATTCTGAAGCAGATTCTACAGAAAGTGTTACGGATACAGTGGCTAAAATCATTTGGTATACACCTGCATATGTTATGAACATCACCAGTTCACTGAAAGGTTGAAGGAAATAAAAGACAATGAATTTAATGACTTGGAGTTCTTTGTCAATGCTCATCAGTTGAGCTGTGGAAAAGTTTACAAAGATTGTTATACTGCTAATTCCAACTCAAGATCTTCTTGAAATGAAAGCAATAATCAAAGACATAAAATATTCAATAATCGAAGAAATAATTTAATAATCTAAGAGTTTTGCTCACCTGCACTACACTACATATGAAAGAGTTAAATGTGAAGCCCCAAAGAAAGGAAAAGCTTATTCTGTGATCTTGCTTAGCCAGGTATTTATGTTGAAATGGAAACTTTTCATAACATCAATAATAATTAATGTATTTTTTTTTTGAGACAGAGTCTCATTTTTTGTTGTCCAGGCTAGAGTGAGTCAGCCTAGCTCACATCAACCTCAAACTTCTGGGCTCAAGCAATCCTCCTGCCTCAGCCTCCCAAGTAGCTGGGACTACAGGCATGTGCCACCATGCCTGGCTAATTTTTTCTATATATATTAGTTGGCCAATTAATTTGTTTCTATTTATAGTAGAGACTGGGTCTCGCTCTTGCTTAGGGTAGTTTCGAACTCCTGACCTTGAGCAATCTACCCGCCTTGGCCTCCCAGAGTGCTAGGATTACAGGCGTGAGCCACCACGCCCAGCCTATATTTTTCTAATGTAAATAAATATGTAGGAGATTCTGAATGTCATTGACAACATTATGAAAACTGGCTACAAAACTTATAAGAAAAATTTGAAAAATGCTTCATTGATATTGATAAATTTAGAGTTGCTTGGCTGGACATAGTAGCTCAAACCTGTCATCCTAGCACTTTGGGAGGTGAGGTGGGAGGACTGCTTGAGCCCAGGAGTTTGAGACCAGCCTGGTGAACAAGGCAAGACTCAGTCTCTACCAAAAATAAAAAATTAGCTGGGCATGGTGGCATGCTACTTGGGAGGCTGAGGCAGGAAGATTGTTTTAGCCTAGGAGTTTGAGGTTGTGGTGAGGTAGGCTGATGCCACTGCACTGTAGCTCAGGTGACAGAGATTCTGTCTCTAAAAAAGTATGATAGCTTGTAAGTTTTTCATAGATGCTCTTTATCAGTCTGAACAGGCTCTTTTCTATTCCTAGTATGCCGAGAATTTTTATCAGGAACAAATGCTGAATTTTGCATTTCCCAGGTGACTGACAGACAAAAACCCAAACCAAAACACAGTTCCATATGTACACATTATCTCTGGAAGGATATCTAAGACAGGGAGAGGGAAAAGGAATTCTTGATCTAGGAGAAAGCTCTTGCTTGAAAGGGCAGACAAAAGGAAGAACACCAGTCTTGACCAGAGTCAAAGGCTCCCAAACTCTTGTGGGAAGATGTCCTTGAGACATTTGGTTAAATTTAGTGCTTAATGTGGCCTTCTCATTCTCCGAGCTGCCATAATGGCAAAGAAGGGAGGAAACACTTCAGAAACGCTCTAGGAGCAAATATTAGGTAGTCAGCAGTAGTCTGTCATCTCCTGGAGCTTTCAAAGGAGCTAAGAGCACAGCTGTCCTGGTCACATTCTATCCTAGGTATAACAGTGTTGTACTCTGGCCTTCAGTCATTCTTCCGAAGTCCTAGTTGCAATGGCATTTTACCCTATGAAATCTTGTCAAGTTGTAGTACTGTCAATGCAGGTCAGAAACTAAGGAAACAGGGTTGGGTACACAGGAAATGCATAATAAGTACTTAATGACTAATTTAAGTGTTGGCCAAGATGGGCCTTTGTTTCCCAGCTGGATGAAGTACTATGTCTACTATGAATAGTCATTAAATTGCACTTTAAATCTCTTTTGGGATGAAAGAGCATACAAACACAGGATTATGTCATAAACATAAACTGCTGACATAAACGTTCATTTCATAATGTTTCATTATCACTTTTTTACCTAGTCAAAAATTTAAAATGCCATCTTATAATTTCTTCTCCTACTAAAACCTATCATTTTTACAAAGTTAATTACAGCTTTTTAATTGCTACTTGCTAGACTTGGCATGGTAAACATGCTAAGTCAGGATAAGAAAACACTAGCCATTTGATATATATGGCTATTTGAGAAAGTCCATTTCTGATTAAATTAGTTTAGTTCAACCCTGAGCAAAACAATTATAGAGTCCTGCTCCAACAGGAGACTTCATCTAGTATATCTGCATTATTTATCACAGTAGAAGTAGAAGAGGCAGATTTTTTCAAAAAAGGATATATATCAATATGAGGTTTTAACAGATGGGGTCTTGGTTGGGGGCCACAGCAGTCTCTTCAGGTCCAATGCTGAAAATCATTCAGCTGAAAATACTGAAAGACTCAGGGACATTTGCTCTGTAAGTCACCCAGGGAATCAGTACCTTGCTAAAACTAATACACCCAGTTTGGGCCAAAATGATGGCCACACATCTGCTCAGAAAAGTCAGCAGTTAGCACACTAAGCTGCAGCCATAGAGCTATTTTCAATATTATTGGTACAAGTAATACAATACTACTACCACCAGATAATTTCCTCCCCCCAGGGTTAATTTTAGAGATTGAATAGAGATAGTTCTACACTCAGGGAGGTGCTTCAATTTGGACTTGAAAAGCAAACACTATATACACACAATTCAGATGATTAGAGACATGGGAGAAAGGGAGAAAGTAGGCACAGCAGCTATCAGCAATAGTTTAGCATTTGTGGTTCACCTATCCCTGGGTCCCTGACATTGTATGAATCTGCCTTACAAGCCCATAGTGTGATGAAGCTTTTTGTTCTAGTCCAAGTGCAGAGGGGTATGGAATTTATCTGTGGGGTTAGTTTTGGGGACAGAAATATCCCTTGGCACTATTCCAAGTCTTACAGCAAACAGTTCAACAGTGGGAGAGCCCAGACATAACAAATAAACAAAGCTTTAAAACAAAAGCTAAATTGACAGAACTCAAATAATTGGATTCAATCCATAAATTGTGGAAATGACCTATGTCTGATGGCTATCAACTAGGTCCAAGAGTTCCTTAAGTGTGCTTTCCTTCTCAAAATAACCCTCTAATTGGTATACAGATTTATATAATACTGACATCTAAGGACAACCGTTAGCAACCTACCTACCCATCCCTACTCCCACTCAAAAACAAACAAATAAAACCTTGGAATTTGTAACCAACATGATGCAAATCCAAATCCTCAGACTCTATGTCCTGTCACTCAAATTATTTTCAAATTGTCATACATAAAATATGGAAGAAAAGATGAAAAGTTGAATCTCCTACCCTTCCCTGTGACAATCTATTTCTTTTTCTGATTTTTTTAAATTAAAGAATAACTTTCGGCCGGGCGCGGTGGCTCACGCCTGTAATCCTAGCACTTTGGGAGGCTGAGGCGGGCGGATCGCTTAAGGTCAGGAGTTCGAAACCAGCCTGAGCGAGACCCCGTCTCTACCAAAAATAGAAAGAAATTAATTGACCAACTAAAAATATATATACAAAAAATTAGCCGGGCATGGTGGCGCATGCCTGTAGTCCCAGCTACTCGGGAGGCTGACGCCACGGCACTCACTCTAGCCTGGGCAACAAAGTGAGACTCTGTCTCAAAAAAAAAAAAAAAAAAAAGAATAACTTTCATACAGTAAAATTTACCCTCTTTAAGTATTATGATGGTTAATTTTATATGTCAATTTAACTGGATTAAGGGATATCTAGATAGCTGGAAAAACATTATTTCTGTGTGTGTCTGAAATGGTATTATACTTCTGGAAGAGAGATTAGCATTTGAATCCCTGGACTGACTGAGTAAAGAAGATCTGTTCTCACCAATGTGAGTGGGCATTATCTAATTCATTGAGGGGCTTCCTTAATAGAACAAAAGGCAGAGGAAGGGCAAATTCTCTCTTTCTTTTCTTGAGTTAGGACATCCATCTTTTCCTATCCTTGGACATCCGATTTCAGGAGCTTCAGCCTTTGGACTCCAGGAATAACACCAATAGCCCCCCAGTTCTCAAGCCTTCAGCTTTAGACTGGGAGTTATACCATCAGCTCCTTTGGTTCTCAGGCCTTTGAACTAGCACTGAAATATACCACTGGGTTTCCAGGTTCACCAGTTTGCAGACAGCTATTGTGAGACTTCTTGGCCCCCATAATCACATGAGCCCATTCACATAATAAATTTCCTCTTGTATATCCATATGGATCTATTTACCTGTTTCTCCAGAGAACCCTAATACAAGTATGCAGTTCTTCTTTTGAAAAATGCATGTATCAATGTAATCACCACCACAATCAAAATACAGAATCGTTTCATCACCCCAAAAGTTCCCCTGTGCTCATTTGCAGTCAACCTTTCCTTCTAACCCCTAGAAACAACTGATCTAAATTGCTCTATAGTTTTGCCATTTCCAGAATATAATATAAATGGAATCATATCACATGTAGCCTTTTGAGTCTAGATTCTTTCATATTGCATAATGCAACTGAATTCAACCATGTTGTTGCATTCTGAATAGTATTTCATTATACAGATGTACCACAGCTTGTTTATCCATTCCTCAGTTGAGAGACATTTGGGTCATCTCCAGTTTTGACTGTGTATGAATAAAGCCACTGTAAACATTTGTCCAGCCCAAGTTTTCACTTCACTTGAGTAAATACCTAGGAGTAAACTGCTAGAAAATCTACTTTGGAAAATATCTGCCTGACTCTATTTATGCTATTTCTATTTAGCAGATATGCATTTTTCCAAGGGAATAGCTGGGTTATTTTCTGTGATGCTTCTCTTCCTGGTCTATCTATATCATTTCTCTGCCCTCCAGGGTGTAGGAAACATCTCCAAATCAGTATCACTTACAAACTTCATTAACACGTTGTTTACATTCAGCCCTATATCATTAATAAAAATGCTAAATATGCCTGACTTTCTCATCAACACCCTGCAGCATCCTAGGAAACACAATCTTTCCCAACTTTGCCCCCACTGCCATTTACATTTGTTGTACAGTTCATTTTGCATTAACAGCTTTCCCTATATAGCTTTTCCTCTAAATTATCAATTTTCAATGGAGCCAAGAATCTTCAGTATAGCATCTTTAATAACTATAGGAAAACCAAACAGAGCTTTTCCCAACTCATTCACAGTTAGTGTATTTTTTGCAAATAATGGATACAGAGTACACCTCAGAAAATCTGAAGTGTTACTCTCTAATACTAGCCTATAAGCAACACTGGGCTTTGTGACCCCTGAAATAGACAGTATCCCATCCCAAAAACAGTCTTCCAAATAAATGCTGTATTAATTAAACTAGAGAACAGGGAAAAAGCCAGCATAATTAACATATAAAGCAACAGTGTGGCCTAATTAATCACCATGAAGAGTAATCAAATAAAATACTATGCATTTTTATGGAGCAATTTAATCTGGCAAGTAATTAATCACAGAAACACTAAGCAAAACAAATGAATTTCCCTTTAAGGAAGTCACATTTATCATCTGTAATGTATCCCAAACTCTAATTTGTTATCCTGGCTCAAAATTATCTAGGAGACAATGAATTGTCAGCCTTAGTAGAACACGGATTTCTGAAGAAAAAGAACACTGATCTTTTCAAATGAAGTTATATTCCCAGAGCACCCAAAGAGCTAAGGGTTATTGGACAGAGGTATGTGGCACTAGGCATGGAGGTCTTAACCTCAGGAGTTCTAAATCTAGGTCAGTTTAGTCAAATCTGTAGATAATTACTAAATGACTCATGAAGAGAAAATACTTAGCATCAGCAATGACAATTATAGATCACAGATATTAGCAAAATCCCAAAGGGAGGGCCCTCCTTGGCAGAAGGAAATAAAGCTTTTGATCTTCAGAATAAGCAAAAAGGGGGAGGGGAACATATCAATGCAATGAGTTGGGTTTGTTATTTGTTTGGGTCTTTCTGGTGCCTTGATTGTGTTCAGAGAAGCAGCAGCAGACACCTATTAGAGGCAGTTTCCACATGTTTAAGAGGCTGCCCCTTCCTGGGTGCCTAAGTGGGATCCAGTGCCTGTCCCCAGGCCATTGCCTATCCTCAGGTGCTCCAGGCTTCCCTGGCGGGAGGGACAACAGAGAGGCCCAAGGAGATGATTCCCCTCTGCCTCCTGGGAGGAGCCCCAGGTGCAGAGAGCTTGGTATGCAATGAGATAGAACTCAAAGAAATTCCTTCTCTCCTTCCCCTCCTAACCTCTTTCCCTCCCTCCCCCTTCCTGAGCCCCAATAGCCTCACCAGTTTGAAGAACATGAGGTAATTTTTTTAATGGTCTCAAAGACACAGTGACACATATCAGCTAAGAAGGTACAAGAGGCTATCTTCATATCTCCATCTTTCCAGCTACCTTCTCTGATTAGCTATATTTGAGACTAGAGGAACAGCCCTTTCTTTGCCAAGGAAGCTCATGGTACTTACAAACCTTTAATATTCTCATCTTTTGCTGATTTTTTTTTTTCCTGTCTGTACTGATCTTAAAGGCTTTGCTATTCTTTTAAACATACCCTGTAGATTGAAGCACCTGGCAGAGTCTCAGTCCTCTTCTGGCTTCAGCCAAATGAGTTTTCTTTTGACTGACCTGCTTGACTTCCAATGCTGGATCCTATAAAACTGGATCCTATTCAATATTTACTAAGCTATATGGGGAAAATTGTGCTTTTCACACTCCACCTTGTCTGTGCTCACAATCTGAAAAAAGCTATTGCAGATATCCTATTTGTCCCAGGGCATTTTCCTCTAGCTGTTAATTCTTACCCCTTGCTACAAACCTTTTTGCTCTAGTATGCCTGGCTTGTACCAATGGCTTCTACTCTGCTTGGTCCTCCAGTCCATTTCTCTTTTGGAAAGTCTGACTAGCATTTTTGTTCAGTATTTCTCTAAATTGTTGTCTCTAAATTGCCTTTATTGGCTTCCTCCAGCAGCCCCAAAACTGAAGTACCATTACTCCCAGCCCACCCCAGATCAAGCCCATCCAGTATCCTAAACCCCCACTTGGCTAAGAGAGAGGGACTCTATGTTTGTTGATCTATGTTCAACAAATAATCACTGTGTTACTACGATCAGTAAGATATGGATGCCGACTGCCTTCAAAGAGCTCACAGCCTGGTAAAGAAGACCACAGATACGTAAATAGTTACTACTGCAGTATGGCCAAGGCTGGCACTAAGGATGAGGTGATGCTCAAAACATACTAGTTCAGGAGGAAAGCTAACAAGTTGCAGAAGGATATTCCAGACAGGGAGAAATGATGTATGCAAAGAGCCAGGAGTATAGAATAGTTTGTCCAGAGAACTACAAGTATCTCTGGTTTGGCTTATGCGCTCCATGTGGTCTGACACAGCTGCAGTGAGGAGATAGTTAAGGACAGAAGCAGATTAAGAATGGAAATATAGGCCATGCTACAGACCTTAAATTTTATTCTGCAGGTGATGAGTGGGCCAGTGAAGGGGACAAGCCTAGGGAGGAAAACAAGAGAGACAGAGAGAGAGAGAGAGAGAGAGAGAGAGAGAGAGAGAGAGAGAGAGAGAGAGAGAGAGAGAGAGAGAGAGAGAGAGAGAGAGGAGACAATAGGTGAGACCAGAAGCTTCAAGAATCTAATTGAAAAATAAATAGGGTGAACAAACTGTGGTATATTTATGTGATAATAAAATACTGCTTAGTAATAAAAAGGAACCAACTATTAGATAATTATGTACCCATGTTCACAGAAGCATTATTCACAATAGCCAAAAGATGGAAGCAATGCAATTTTCCTTCAACAGATAAATAAACAAAATGTGGTACATACATACAATGGAACACTATTCAACTTAAAAACGAAGGAAAGGCCAGGCGTGGTGGCTCAAGCCTATAATCCTAGCACTCTGGGAGGCTGAGGCGGGCGGATTGCTCAAGGTCAGGAGTTCGAAACCAGCCTGAGCGAGACCCCGTCTCTACTAAAAATAGAAAGAAATTAATTGACCAACTAAAAATATATATACAAAAAATTAGGCGGGCATGGTGGCACATGCCTGTAGTCCCAGCTACTCAGGAGGCTGAGGCAGTAGGATCGCTTGAGCCTAGGAATCTGAGGTTGCTGTGAGCTAGGCTGATGCCCCGGCACTCACTCTAGCCTGGGCAACAAAGTGAGACTCTGTCTCAAAAAAAAAAAGAAAAAAAACAAAGGAAATTCTGACACATGCTACAACATGGATGAAACTTGAAGATATTATGTTAAGTGAAATAACCCAGTCACAGAAAGATAAATACTGTATGATTCCACTTATATGAGGTGTCTAAAATAGTCAAATTAATAGAGTACCAAAGTAGAATGGTGGTTGGCTGAGGGGAGGGGGAAATGGGGAATTGTTTAATGGGTACAGTTTTAGTTTTGCAAGATGAAAAAGTTGTAGAGATCTACTGTACAACAATGTGAGTATATTTAACAGTACTGAACTATTAATATATGGTTAAAAATGGTTAAGATGGTAAATTTTAAGTCATATGTTTCTTACCACAATTTCAAACCTTGAAATTTATTTCAAGAATGAACTACTTATATATTTAGTGAAAGAAGCCAGACACAAAAGAGGACATACTATACAATTCTGTTTTTTGTTTTTGTTTTTTTGTTTTGAGACACAGTCTTACTTTGTTGTCCAGGCTAGAGTGAGTGCGATGGCATCAGCCTAGCTCACAGCAACCTCAAACTCCTGGGGCTCAAGCAATCCTGCTGCCTCAGCCTCCCGAGTAGCTGGGACTACAGGCATGCGCCACCATGCCCGGCTAATTTTCTCTATATATATATTCGTTGGCCAATGAATGTCTTTCTATATATAGTAGAGATGGGATCTTGCTCTTGCTCAGGCTGGTTTCGAACTCCTGACCTCGAGCAATCTGCCTGCCTCAGCCTCCCTGACAATTCTGTTTATATGAAGATCAAGAATACACAAAACGAATTTATTGTGAGAGAAGTCAGGAAAAGGCATAGTTGTGGAGAAAGAGGTTACTCACTGGAAAAGGAGGGTCATGAGGGAACTTTCTGGAGTGATAGACACGTTTTATGTCTGGATCTGAATGGTGATTTACACAGATGGTAAACATTTGTAAAAAGCTGTTCAGAATCCTACTTCTAGGTATTTGTACAAAGGGAAAAAAGAATAATTGTGCCAAAGGGATATCTGTATTCCACGTTTATTGCAGCACTATTCACAATAGCAAAAATATGGAATCAACCTAAGTGTCTGCCAATGGATGAATGGAAAAAGAAAATGTGATACACATATACACAATGGAATGCTATTCAGCCACAAAAAAGAAGAAAATCCTGTCATTTGCAGCAACATAAATGGAACCGAACGTCATTATGTTAAGGGTAATAAGCCAGGTACAAAAAGACAAAATATCATGTGTTCTCACTTATATGTGGGATCTCTCATGGAGGTAGAGAGTAAAATGATAGACACCAGAGACTGGGAAAGGTGTGTGTGTGAGAGAGGATAAAGAGAGGTTGGTTAATGAGTACAAACATATAGTTAGATAGAAGAAATAAGTCCTAATGTTTGATAGCAGAATAGAGTGACTATAGCCAACAATGTATTGTATGTATCAAAATAGCTAGAAGAGAGAACTTATTTGATCATTATACAGTCTATGCATGTAACCAGATATCACATGTACCCCATAAATATGTACAAAAATTATGTAATCAATTTAAAAAGCTGTTCAGTTATACATCTAAGATTTTGCACATTTTGCCATATATAAATATCTCGATTAAAAAGAAAGCTTGAAGGCTGGGTGCAGTGGCTCACACCTGTAATCCTAGCACTCTGGGAGGCCGAGGTGGGCGGATAGCTCAAGGTCAAGAGTTTGAAACCAGCCTGAGCGAGACCCCATCTCTACTAAAAAAAAGAAAGAAATGAATTGGCCAATTAAAAATACACAGAAAAAGTTAGCTGTGCATGGTGGTACAGGCCTGTAGTCCCAGCTACTTGGGAGGCTGAGGCAGAAGGATCGCTTGAGCCCAGGAGTTTGAGGTTGCTGTGAGCTAGGCTGACGTCACAGCACTCTAGCCCAGGCAACACAGTGAGACTCTGTCTTAAAATAAAATAAAATAAAATAAAATAAAGTAAAGTAAAGTAAAATAAAATAAAATAAAATAAAATAAAATAAAATAAAATAAAATAAAATAAAATAAAATAAAATAAAAAAAAGAAAAAAAAGAAAGAAAGCTTGAGTTTCAGTGAATTGGTAACATTCTATTTCTTTCTCTTTTTTTTGAGACAGCACTTTGTTGCCCGGGCTAGAGTGCCATGGCATTAGCCCAGCTCACAGCAACCTCAAACTCCTGGGCTCAAGCAATCCTACTGCCTCAGACCCCCAAGTAGCTGGGACTACAAGCATGTGCCACCATGCCCAGTTAACTTTTTGTATATATTTTTAGTTGTACAGCTAATTTCTTTCTATTTGTTTTGAGTAGACACGGGGTCTTGCTCTTGCTCAGGCTGATCTTGAACTCCTGAACTCAAACGATCTGCCTGAACATTTTATTTCTTAAGGTAAGTGGTTCCTATATGTTCATTTTATGATCAAGATTTATTATACATATTCATTAATACTCTTTAGAATTTATCAAATAGTTACTGTTTTGTTTTTTTTTTTTACATAATTCGAAAATCGGTTCAGACTAAATGGGCAAAAGGAGCAGATTTTAATCCTTTCCTATTTGAATGCCATCTACTAAATTATCACACGAGAAAGATGAGGTATAGTCAAATCTCTGGTCAGAAATCTTCTACCCTTTGCCTCTCAGAATGAGATCCAACCATGGATGGCTACTCCTGCTGCCTTTTCAGATGTGTTGCCAAGATGAATGCATGTTAGGAGAGACCAATGGGAACCAACTGTCTCTGGAGTTTCCTTAAGACTGAAAATTTTCATCATACAAAAATGGAATTTAATGAGACAAAAATTAATGTTCTTTCGTATGCAGGGTAGTGAAAATGCACTAGTACACCCCATGTTTGACATACCACTCATGTGTTATTGGTTTTAAAAGAAATTATATAGACACCTATTAGAACAAAAAAATCTCATTAAACCTCTTCTAACAGGAGCCCACTTTTCTAAAGCATGAACAATATCTGGGCTCCAGAGAGAAATGTATATTTGAGGTAAAAATAATCAAAACCTACATAAAAAGAATAGCAAGAGACAGTTTAAGAAGAAAATCTTTCCTTAGAGTTAGAAATTCCTTAAGTCTGATCACTCAGTGCATAATTCTGTTTATTATTGTCTTCTACTATGTAACACCATATTTATAATTAAGCTGATGCCACAGTAAAATGACAATAAAATGCAGACATAATTCATTTAACAATTAATCCACTGAAAGTAAAAATTCTTACCATGTCATTAATTGCCTGCTTAAAACCCTGCCTCAGTTTCAGTTCCAGATTATCAATACCAGATTATCAATCCAGATACCTTCTTTAAGAATGCAGGGAATGAAATGCACACAGCAAGACTTGTTTAGGGGAGAACTAGCATGTAGCAGTGAGTTTCATACTTTTCCCTCCAAAAGGACCCCAAGTCAGAAGAACCTTTATTGTGACCACTATGCTTACTACTACTTAAGAGAGAAAACAGTGAAGAGCATCTTCTTCCTCAGTAAAGCTCTCCCAACATCATTCCAAAACTATCTTTTTTTTAATTTGAGACAGAGTCTTACTCTGTTGCCCCGGCTACAGTGCTGTGGTGTCAGCCTAGCTCACAGCAACCTCAAACTCCTGGGCTCAAGCAATCCTTCTGCCTCAGCCTCCCAAGTAGCTGGGACTACAGGCATGCACCACCATGCCCGGGTAATTTTTTCTCTTTTTAGTAGAGACAGGGTCTTGCTCTTGCTCAGGCTGGTCTCAAACTCCTGAGCTCAAACAATCTGCCCACCTCAGCCTCCCAGAGTGCTAGAATTACAGGCATGAGCCACCGCACCCGGCCTCTGAAACTATCTTTTTACTGCCCTTTACCTGTATGTTCACTCTAATTTCTCAATATAAGAACTAATACTTGCTACAACATCTTCAAGAAATTATTTATTTTTGGAGACAGGGTCTCACTTTGTCACTCAGGCTAGCATCCAGTGGCATGATCATAGCTCACTACAGCCTTGAATTCCTAAGCTCAGGCAATCATCCCATATAAGCCTCTTGAGTAGCTGGGACTACAAGCATGTGCCACAATACCCAGCTAATTTTTAAATTTTTTGTAGAGATGGGGGTCTATCTTTCACAGGCTGGTCTTGAACTCTTGGCCTCAAGCAATCCTCCCACCTTGGCCTCCCAAAGTGCTGGTATTACAGGTCTCAGCCACTACATCCTTTATAAAAAAAATTGTTAATTCTTAAACTGGTGAATCCATTTGCTCAGGTTTGGGGAGAGTAGATTGCTAGAGGAAGATTTGAACCACTCTATAAAGGTTGTTGTCCCTGATTTTTCCATAAAAGAATCTTATTTTTTTTCCAGTCTGGCCCTGATGATTCCTTGCCCACAAATTTATTCTTCACAAAGAGCTTTGCAGTTGATTCTTAAAGAATTTTTTCAGTCTTCAAGGCCATTTTATATAACAGCAGCAAGGCAAAGCCCAGAAAGGGGAGAGATTAATCGCAAATCACCCACCAAATCAGTAACAGAGTCAGGAATAGATCAAAGCATCTGGACAAAGATTTAGAAGGCATATTTACCAAATGTGCTGATGATATAATGCTGCAAAAGATAACCAATACATAGAATGGCATAATCAGGATTGAAAAAATACCCTGATCAGCTAGAATGATGAATTAAAACCAACAAGATACATTTAACAAGGAGAAAGAGTCACATATAGGTTAGTTTAAAAAGAAAAAATCAACTGTAAATGTTCAGAAGGAGATTCACTAAAATAGTAACAGTAGCTATCTTGAAGAGTGAAATTTTATTTTTATTTTATTTTTTTTGAGACAGAGTCTTGCTCTGTCACCCAGGCTAGAGTACAGTGGTGTCATCATATCTCACTACAGCCTCAAACTCCTGGGCTCAAACGATCCTCCTGCCTCAGCCTCTTGAGAAGCTGGGACTATAGGCGCATGCCAGGATGGCTAATTTTTCTATTTTTAGTAGAGACAGGGTCTTGCTTTTGCTCAGGCTGGTTTTAAACTCCTGAGCTCAAGAATCCTCCCACCTTGCCCTCCCAGAGTGCTGGGATTAGAGGCCTAAGCCACCATGCCGGACTTGAAGGGTGAGATTTTAGATGATTTTACTTTACTTTGTACTTTTCTGCATTGTTTAAATTTTTTCTGTAATGAACAGGCAGTATTAAAATAAGATTAAAAAAAAAACTCAGCACCATAAACCAAAGCAAAGCAAAATACCACTCCCAACTGAAAAAGTACAGGACAGGAGAGAGGTGGCTTGAGAGCAGGTTACTTTAAATAGATTTGAAGGTTTTAGTTTGCTATGCCAATTTGCTATGTACCAATAATGTCATTCAGCTGCAAATAATACAATGCAGGCTAGGGGAGCTGGCTCACATCTATAATCCTAGCACTGTGGGAGGCCCAAGCAGGAGGACTGCTTGAGGCCAGGAGTTCGAGATTAGCCTGAGCAAGAGCAAGACCTGGTCTCTACAAAAAAAATAGACAAATTTGCCAGGCATGGTGGCACAAATCTGTAGTCCCAGCCACTTGGGAGCCTTAGGCAGGAAGATCACTTGAGCTCAAGAGTTTGAGGTTGTAGCAAGCTATGATGATGCCACTGCACTCTAGCTCCAGCAACAGAGTAAGATGCTGTCTTAAAATAATAATAAAAATACTAATAACAATGCAATTCGAGGCTGCAAATAAAATATGTCCATATCATGGGCACTAACAGTCTCTTTGTAATCTGAGCTGCATACCTAGATCCAATTCTAGGTGTCATTCAATCCAGTAAGCATGCCTAAGTGAAACAGAATCAAAAAAAAAAAAAAAAAAAAAAAAAAAAACAAAATCAATCCAGTAAGCATTTACTGAATGGTTTTTTGGTACAAGGAACACCCTAACACCATACTTTAAGAGATAAATTAACAAGTTAGCATATGTCCAAAGAACAATCACAGCACATTAGAGATTTTGAAACCATGCCATATGAAGAACAATTGAGGGAAGAAATAATGTATCATAATAGTATACATGTTAGCCCTTTGAAGAAGTTAACATTTAGAAGACAAATTTTTTGTTGTATGTGAAGGTAGAAATAGAATCAATACGCTCAGGTTATAAAGAGGAAGAGTTACAACTTAAAGAAGAGATTCCCATCATTTAAAAAACTGAATAGTCTGGAGCCTAAAGTATTAATCACTATGTCACTAAGTACTCAAGCAGAAGCTGAATATATCCCCAACATATGAGATTTATGCTTTAGGAAGGAGATGGGATAGATGACCTCTTAGGTTCTTTTCAGCTTTTAAGGTTTTATAATTCAGGCATTGCTGACTTGCAAGTACAAAGTCCAATAGAAAAGAGGAGGTCTAGTACCTTAGCCATTGTTGTATAAACCTGAGAATTTAGAGTGATTAAGTGCCTATAGATCCAAGAACACTTCTTTTTTTTTTTTTTTTTTTTTTTTTTTTTGAGACAGAGTCTAGCTTTCTTGCCTAGGCTAGAGTGAGTGCCGTGGCGTCAGCCTAGCTCACAGCAACCTCAAACTCCTGGGCTTAAGCAATCCTACTGCCTCAGCCTCCCCAGTCGCTGGGACCACAGGCACGAGCCACCATGCCCAGCTAATTTTTTTATATATATATGTATTAGTTGGCCAATTAATTTCTTTCTATTTTTATAGTAGAGACGGGGTCTCGCTCAGGCTGGTTTTGAACTCCTGACCTTGAGCAATCTGCCCGCCTCGGCCTCCCAGAGTGCTAGGATTACAAGCGTGAGCCACCGCGCCCGGCCCCAAGAACACTTCTTGTATTGGCCACAATAATCCAAATAAACCTAAGTTTCATCTGCTGAAGAGAAGTCTGTTTGGGTTTGCTGATAGGATAACATATGGCTACCCAATAGCAATGGCTTCTTCCTCCCATTAGCATATTAACAATCTACTGGCCAGGTGCGGTGGCTCACGCCTGTAATCCTAGGACTCTGGGAGGCCAACGCAAGCGGATTCTTTTGAACTCAGGAGTTGGAGAGCAGCCTGAGCAAGAGTGAGAGCCCATCTCTACTATAAATAGAAAGAAATTAGGCAAACAACTAAATATAGAAAAAATTAGCTGGGCACAGTGATGCGTGCCTGTAGTCCCAGGTACTTGGGAGGCTAAGGCAGGAGGATAGCTTAAGCCCAGGAGTTTGAGGTTGCTCTGAGCTAGGCTGATGCCACAGCACTTACAGCCCAGGCAAGAGAGTGAGACTGTCTCAAAACAACAAAACAAAATAAAAAAAAATAACAATCTACTGTTCAACATGGTTAAAATATCTGAGTTGTGTGACCAGAATTCCAGCCTTACTCTTGGGAAATATTATATAAATGGAGACTGGAAAAATAAAGGATAAGATGAACAATTGCCCACAGTTTATAAAAAGAATCTTAAATGTAAGATGGAAAAGGGAAAGGAATTAGGAGCCTAAACTATGCCTATTTATCCCCTTTGTAGCTAGACTTCATATAAGTTATAGTTAGAAACCAGTCTTTCATTAAGTAAGCCATTTTTTTTTTTTTTTTTGTGAGACAGAGTCTCACTTTGTTGCCCAGGCTAGAGTGCCGTGGCATCAGCCTCGCTTACAGCAACCTCAATCTCCTGGGCTCAAGCAATCCTGCTGCCTCAGCCTCCCGAGTAGCTGGGACTACAGGCATGCGCCACCATGCCCGGCTAATTTTTCCTATATATATTAGTTGGCCAATTAATTTCTTTCTATTTATAGTAGAGACGGGTCTCACTCTTGCTCAGGCTGGTTTCGAACTCCTGACCTTGAGCAATCCGCCCGCCTCAGCCTCCCAGAGTGCTGGGATTACAGGCGTGAGCCACCGCGCCCAGCAAGTAAGCCATTTTTAAATGTCTACATTTCATAACAAGAGTTCCTTTGAGGAAAAAAAATAAACCTCTCAGGTGAAAACAAAAAATTTTCTTCTTACTTTGGGATCGATAATAATTAGGGAGTGATACAACCATAAAGGACCATGGATAGTTGTGCCAGCAAACGCAGCCCATCTCTAGAGAGCCAGAGGCTAGGGAGAGCTGACTGGGAAAGAGCAAAAGCCCAGGAATGATAGGGTTTGGTCCCATATACACTCTAGGCCAGGGGTCCTCAAATTTTTTAAACAGGGGGCCAATTCACTGTGCCTCAGACCATTGGAGGGCCAGACATAGTTTTTTAAAAAACTATGAACAAATTCCCATGCACACTGCACATATCTTATTTTGAAGTAAAAAAACAAACGGGCAAAAACACCCACATGTGTCCCAACGGCCGTAGCTTGAGAACGCCTGCGAGTCTAGGCCCTTCCCACTCCTATGACCTCATTATATAATGAGTCAATTGGAAATACTTTTATTCCTGACTTATTAAGACAGAGCAACAATTTTAGGTCACTTTGACTGCCTTGATGGTTCTCAATTTCTAGCATTTAGAAAGAGCTGCAAAGATAAGGAAACAGTGGCAGAAACAAAAGAATAAAGACATACCCCTTAATCCACAGACTTCTAAAGAAAGGATCCCAAATATATCTCCCACAAACTCCCCACACTGCTTCTCATTCACTTTTTTTCTCCTCCCAATCTCTCTCTTCTCAGAATTTTGATGCTTTCCCAAAGAAATCGGAAATAGCATATGGTAGGTCCTGCTTATTAAAAGATCAGCAGAGGGAGAGAAGAAAAAAAAAAAAAAAAAGATCAGCAGAAAAAATGTCAGATGGCTCATCTCAGATACTCATAAAAAGTCAAAGTTTAAAAACTATTTTTTTTCTTTATTTTGTTTTGTTTGAGACAGGGTCTCACTCTGTTGCTCTAAGTAGAGTGCCGTGGCATCAGCCTAGCTCACAGCAACCTCAAACTCATGGGTTCTAGGGATCCTCCTGCCTCAGCCTCCCGAATAACTGGGACTACAGGCACACACCATAACACCCTAATATTTTTAATTTTTAGTAGAGACAGGGTCTTGGTCTTGCTCTGGCTGGTCTCGAACTATAGAGTTCAAGCTCTCTTCCCACCTCAGCTTCCCAGAGTGCTAAGATTGCAGGTGTGAGCCACCCGGCCCAGTCTAAAAACTGAAGTTAGTTTACCATAATGTAAAATTATAGGTAGTAGATGCAATCAATTACTAACGGAACAAGTGCAAACCAGAGGCCTTTGCTGTATAAATACATATTTAGAGAATTAAAAAATAGTGTGAGACTGTGAACCTAAAGAGCAAGGAGAAAATCTGGTCTCCCGCCATGTGGGGGCCATTCACTCACACATCTGGGACCAAGGGCTGCAACATTCTGGAGCAAAGTACCAATCATTCATTTCTCCTCCAGTGTTCTAGACAATTTCATCTGCAACTGTCTGCTCAGAACATAACCTTTTCAGTTTACCTCAAGGCCCATACTCTTAGTTACCTCTAATCATATTGAAGCAGCCACTCCACTATCACTACCTTAGTCATAAAGGCAGTCTCTCCCAACCACCTTCAAAAGGCTTAAGTAAGTATTTGGCATAATTTATTAAGAAAGATAAAATGGCCGGGCGCAGTGGCTCATGCCTGTAATCCTAGCACTCTGGGAGGCCAAGGCAGGAGGATTGCTCGAGGTCAGGAGTTTGAAACCAGCCTGAGCAAGAGCAAGATCCCGTCTCTACTATAAATAGAAAGAAATTAATTGGCCAACTAATATATATAGGAAAAATTAGCCGGGCATGGTGGCGCATGCCTGTAGTCCCAGCTACTCGGGAGGCTGAGGCAGCAGGATTGCTTGAGCCCAGGAGTTTGAGGTTGCTGTGAGCTAGGCTGACGCCACGGCACTCACTCTAGCCTGGGCAATAAAGCAAGACTCTGTCTCAAAAAACAAAAACAAAAACAAAAAGAGCCAATGAGCTCTGATTGTTCACATTTTGAGTACAGGAATAAAAATAGCTGTGGGCTATTAGTTCAACAAGGAATAGAGCAGGATCTAAATGCTGTGTTTAACACCTACATGTGAGAAAATCTCCCACAAAAGAAATGTACCTAAAATCTAAATATGGACTTTTCCCCCATTATCATCTAGTCCTAGCTCCAGAAATAATAAAGTGGACAAAATTAGAGTCCTCTTTCTAATGTGTCCTCACTTTCTCAAAAATATATGGAATTCCTCCTTTTTTATAGTGTGTTTCCTTTGCAAATAAAGTTTACTGAAGTGGGTGTTGCATGTATACATTACTTAGAACTCCACAGGAATAACATTTCTATATTTCACTGCAATTAAGTTAGTATAAATTGAAGCTGATTTTCAGAAATTAAGATGCATGTGGTAAGCCCTAAAACAACCACTAAAGAAATGCCTAAAAAAAAGGAAAAATAAATCATTAAGGAAATAAAAATGTCACATTAGAAAATGTTCACTTGCCAAAGAAAATGCCAAAGAAAGCAGTAAAGAAGGCACATAGGAACAAAAAGACGTGACGTATACAAAACAAGAAAGGTAGTGATGTAAACCCAACTATGTCAATAGTAACATTAAATGAAAATGGAATAAACAATCAAAAGGCAGAGACTGTCAGACTAGATAAAGATATCAAGATCCAACTACCTACTGGAGATACATTTTTAGATTCAAATATACAAATAGACTGAAAGTAAAAGAATGGAAAAAGATATATCATGACAGAATTGAAGGCGGAGACAATTCAGCAATAATAATTGGATATTTCTATGCCTCATTTTTCATAGAACAAGTAGACAGAAGATCAACAAAGAAATAGAAGACTTGGGCTGGGCGTGGTGGTTCACGCCTGTAACCCTAGCACTCTGGGAGGAAGAGCAGGGAGGATCACTTGAGCTCAGGAGTT
Source organism: Microcebus murinus (assembly GCF_040939455.1). Classification (NCBI taxonomy): domain Eukaryota; kingdom Metazoa; phylum Chordata; class Mammalia; order Primates; family Cheirogaleidae; genus Microcebus; species Microcebus murinus. Next base: position 24,584,482 of record NC_134117.1, on the reverse strand, counting down.
CAAGACCAGCCTGAGCAAGAGCAAGAACCCATCTCTGCCAAAAATAGAAAAAAAATTAGCCAGGCATGATGGTGCATGTCTGTAGTCAGGGCTACTCAGCAGGCTGAGGCAGAAGGATCACTTGAACCCAGGAATTTGAGGCTACAGTGAGCTATGACACCATTGCATTCTAGCCCAGACAACAGAGCAAGACTCTGTCTCAAAAAAAAAAAGGAAATAGACAATCTGAATAAACTGAGAGTGGTGGCACGTGTCTTCAGTTCCAGCTACTCGGGAGGTTGAGGCAGGAGGATTGCTTAAGCCCAGGAACTGGAGTCCAGTCTGGATAACACAGTGAGAAACCATCTTATTCATTCATTAATACATATATACATACATACATACATATAATCTGAAGACCTGTAACAAGAGACTGAATTATTAATTAAAAAAAAAACTACTTATGGAAAAAAGCCGAGCCCCTGATGGCTTCACTGGTGAATACTACCAAACATTTAAATAAGAACTAATACCAATACCTCATAAGCTCTTCCAAAAAAACAGAAGAAAATACTTTCCAACTCATTCTATGAGACCAGTATTATCTTGATACGAAAACTAGACTGAGACATTACAAGAAAAGAAAACTACACACTAATATCTCCTTGATCTACAAATACTGAATATGGACACCAACAAAACAGGTTGAGCTAGATGTGGTGGGGTGTGCCTGTAGTCCCAGATACCTGGGAGGATGGCTTGAGCCCAGGAGTTCAAGTCCAGCCTAGACAACATAGTGAGAATCCTGTCTCTAAGAAAATAAAATTAAATAAAAATTTAAAAAATAGCATATCAGCATAAAAAAGATAATTTAAAAAAACCCACAGGTTGAGTATCCCTTATTTGAAATGTTGGGGCCAAAAATGTTTCAGCTCTTGGATTTGGGATATTTGTATTAGACTTGTCAGTTGAATATCCCTAATCCAGAAATTGGAAATCCACAATGCTCCAATGAGCATTTCCTTTGAACATCATGTCAGTACTCAGAAAGTCTAGATTTTGGAGCATTTCAGATTTTGGATTTGAGATGCTCAACCTGTACTAGCAAACTGAATCCAGCAATATATAAAAAGAATTAGACACACTAAATAGGATTTATCCCAGGAATGCAAGGTTCATTTAACATCTAAAAATCAATTAATGTAGTAAACTGTATCAACAGAGTGAAATATAAAAGCCACACAACCGGCCGGGCGTGGTGGCTCACGCCTGTAATCCTAGCACTTTGGGAGGCCGAGGCGGGCGGATTGCTCAAGGTCAGGAGTTCGAAACCAGCCTGAGCAAGACCCCGTCTCTACCAAAAATAGAAATAAACTAATTGACCAACTAAAAATATATATACAAAAAATTAGCCGGGCATGGTGGCACATGCCTGTAGTCCCAGCTACTCAGGAGGCTGAGGCAGTAGGATCGCTGAGCCCCGGAGATTGAGGTTGCTGTGAGCCAGGCTGACGCCACGGCACTCACTCTAGCCTGGGCAACAAAGTGAGACTCTGTCTCAAAAAAAAAAAAAAAAAAAAAAGCCACACAACCATCTCAATAGATGCAAGAAAAGCATTTGACAAAATCCAACACTCTTTCATGATAAAAACACTCAATAAACTAGGAACTTCCTCAACCTGATAAAGGGAATCTACAAAAAATCCACAGCTAAATGTTTTTAATAAATTAAAATATAAGGAAGAAAAATTTAAACCACCTATAATTCCTCCAACCAGAAATAAGAACACATTGGTTAGTAACCTCTCAACTAAATGCATATTCATTTGAGGCACATTCTTTTACCACAATGATGGCAAAAAGACAGACTACACCTGAAAATAATAAAGCCAAGGTTACGTGGTCAAACATTTCTTCTAATGACTGAAAGTGATGGAAAACACAAACTCTCCCCATCCAAACTATTTTCCCATTAATGATCCCAAAGCACAGACTGGCAGCCTAAGTTCAGTTCTGCCCCCAATCTCAGCTTGCAAATAACATAATTTTGTATCTCTGGTCTCTACTAAGTCCACATAAGCAGGGACAGGGATTGAACAAAGTTTGGTATGAAAGGGGCATGGTCATCTAGAATGAGTTCCCATGACTAAGGCCGGTACAATCAGAACAACAATATTTTTAAAGATAACAATAATAAACATTTATATATCCTAGGACTCTGGGAGGCCGAGGCGGGAGGATTGCTCGAGGTCAGGAGTTCAAAACCAGCCTGAGTAAGAGCAAGACCCCGTCTCTACTATAAAAAAGTAGAAAGAAATTAATTGGCCAACTGATATATAGAGAAAAAAATTAGCTGGGCATGGTGGTGCATGCCTGTAGTCCCAGCTACTCGGGAGGCTGAGGCAGAAGGATCACTTGAGTCCAGGAGTTTGAGGTTGCTGTGAGCTAGGCTGACGCCACGGCACTCACTCTAGCCTGGGCAACAAAGCGAGACTCTGTCTCCAAAAAAAAAAAACAAAAGCATTTACATAGCACTGACTATGTGCCAGGCACTATTCTAAGAGCTTTACATATATTGTTATTTAATAATCTCTACAATGACACAGGGTTATATCCTCACTTTAAAGCTCAGAAAACTCAAACAAAGAGTGGTTAAATAACTTGCCCAAAGTAAAGGTAGAGCTAGGACTCAAACTCAGACAACCTGACTCTAAATTCCCTACTCTTAACCACTATGTTATGCTACCTCTTAAACAACAGAGGAATGTGCAATCCAAAAAACAAAAAGGAACAAGGATACATAAGAAAAAATGTGGAGAGGTTCCATTTCTGCCTCTTATCAGTTAAGTTCCAAATTCAGCCTGATTCAAGTTAAGAAATCTGAGTGGTGGCTATCTCAAAAAAGGAAAGTGGGTATTGGGGAAACTGGATATCCATATGCAAAAACATGAAGTTGAACCCTTACTTTATACCATATATATTACAAAAATTCACTTAAAATGGATCAAAGGAATGGGTGCAGTGGCATGAGCCTGGAACCCCTACTACTCAGGAGGCTGAGGTGGGAGGATCACTTGAGCCAAGGAGTTTGAGATCAGCCTGGGCAACATAGCAAGACTTTTTTTTTTTCATTAAAAAAAAAAAAAGAAAAAAGGATCAAAGACTTAAACATAAGAGCTAAAATTATAAAACTCTTAGAAGAAAACATAGTGGGAAAGCTTTATGACATTGGATTTGGCAATGACTTCTTGGATATGACACCAAAAGCACAGGCAACAAAAGAAAAAATAGATAAGTTGAATTTCACCCAAATTAAAAACTTCCATGCATCAAATAACACTACCAACAAAATGAAAGGCAACCCATGGAATGTGGAAAAATATTTGCAAACCATATACCTGATAAGGGATTAATATCCAGAATATACGAAAAACTCCTAAAACTGAACGACAAAAAAATAGCTTAATTTAAAAATGGGCAAAGCACTTGAACAGAGATTTCTCCAAAAAAGATATACAAATAGCTAGTAAGCATATAAAAAGATGCTCAACATCCTAGTCATTAGAGGAATGAAAGTAAAACCACAATGAGATACCACTTTACATCCATTAGTATGACCATTATTATAAAAGACTAAAAATAAGCGTTGGCAAGAACATGAAGAAATTGGAATGTAAAATGGTGCAGCCACTTTGAGAAACAGTCTGGCAATTACTCTATTTACCCAAAGGAAATGAAAGTAGAGTCTCAAAGAGATTTACATACACTCATGTTCATAGCAGCATTATTCAGAATAGCCAAAAGGTAGAAGCAACCCATGTGTCCATCTACATGAAAATGAAGAAATAAAATGTGATATATCCATACAATGGGTTGTTATTCAACCTCAAAAAGGAAATTCTGACACCTGCTAAAACATGGACAAACCTTGAGGACATTATATTAAGTGAAATAACCCACAAAGGGCAAATGTATGAATGAAGTTCCTAGAGTAGTGGAATTCAAAGAAAGATAAAATAGAATGATGATGGCCAGGGGGGAGGAGGAGGGAATAGGCAGTTAATGGGTACAGAGTTTCAGTTCAGGAAAAAGTAGTTCTGGAGATGAATGGTGGTGATGGTTGCATGATAATGTGAATGTACTTAATGCTGCTAAACTGTATACTTATTAATTGCTAAAATGGTAAATTTTATGTTATGTATATTTTACTACAAGTTTTTTTAAAAAGGGAAAAGTGTGTAAAAGACTCCAAGAAAACTTCAGGATAAGTTTAGAAAGAGTTGTATATGCTAAAGCTACACTCATCTGAAACACAGCAGTCCCCACCTAAAAATCTTGGCATTTAATTACAAATATCTGAATCTCCTAAACCAAAACTTTTTAACTGCACTGCAGTTCATCAAGCCCAGCTATGACCTAATGCAAAATCTCACTTTGCAGCATAAAACAAGCTAGGGCAAAACAGATGATTAACCACATGGGATTCAGTGCTTGGTTTTTCAATTCTAGCTGCAGTCTTAAGAGATTAGGGAACAGTGACTATTATAATAACATGTAATGCTCCCAGTCATTGGATAAGCAATATTACACCAGCTTCATTTTGGTGCTTTGTTTTAATCTGCATAATGCTTTTCATTTTCTCTAATGGGAGATCAGCAGGGTCTGATTAACAGAAGAAAGGTCATTACTGATAAATTCTAACTCAGGGGATAATCTGAGTCTACCTGTCACCCCAGAGTAGACAATTAGAATAGAAGGTTATGTTCATGTATTCCCTGCTATTTAAATATAGTCATCAGCCCAATGGCTCTGCCCTATCATTAATTACTTTAGTCCATATTTACTTTTCACTAGACCTTTAAGTTACATCCTTCAGCTGAAGTGCCTGGACATCAAAATGCTGCTTCTCTCAATTCATCAGTATCCATTTTGATAAGAGAATTATGGCTATGAGGCAAATATTGTAGCCCAAACAGGTGCATGGGCAAGGGAAGCTGGGGAGACTTTGGCTGGCTGAGACCTCGTATTCCCATCCTAACACTAACTTTGCTGCCATTAATAGTGATTACCATCTGAAGGCTTATTTTCTGACATTCAGAATTCTATTCCAAAGGGTGTTTTATGCTCAATGAATCTCCTTATCTAGAGGCTGCTGAGAGCTATTTTTGTTCCTTAGCCTCCCCAGCAGTGTACACTTACAGCTCGCCCATCCTTTCTTGGAGGGAGGAGTGTAACAGCTATGTATGCACATAAGTAGGAAGGGGGGGGACCAACTCAACAAAGGAACAAAAAGACCATGGAGTGAACAAGAGGATAAGAAACAAACTCACTAGGTGAATTTAATTAAGAGACTTACAAAGAAATGCACTGAATTCTCATTCCAAACCCCAGGTTTGTGTCTAAGAGTGGTAATATCTAAAAAGTCATTCTTTTCTTTTCTTTCTTTGAAACAGGGTCTTGCACTGTTGCCTGGGCTAGAGTGTAGTGGCGTCATTATAGCTCACTGCAACCTCAAACTCCTGGGGGCTCAAGCGAACCTGCCTCAGCCTCCTAAGAGCTGAGACTACAGGTGTGTACCACCATGCCTGGCTAATTGAAGTCATTATTGAAGAAAAGCTAACCTTCAGCTTAATGCATTCCAAATAAAGAAAAAAATTTATACATTAACCATAGTTAAAATTTTATCTACTAAGGCTGAGGTAGGGGGATTGCTTGAGGTCAGGAGTTTGAGACCAGCTCTGAGCAAGAGTGAGACCCCATCTCTGGTGTGGGCCTGTAGTCCCAGCTACTCAGGAGGTTGAGGCAGGAGGATTCCTTTAGCCCAGGAGTTTGAAGATGCTGTGAGCTAGGCTGATGCCAAGGCACTCTAACCTGGGCGACAGAGTGAGACTCTGTCTCAAAAAAAAAACAAAAACAAAAAAACCCAACTTTATCTACCTTAAGAAAATTACAGAACAAGATAAACAGTTACTTGCAGTGATTCAGCCACTATTTCTGTGTGCAGAGAATAGGATTTTGAACTTGGTGCTAATAAAATGTTCATTAAGTGAAAAGCATTAAGATGTTAACTTGAAGAGATTCATTAAGGGCCTCAAATTACTTACCTTGAAAGTTGTTTGGTTAGATGAAGGTCAGATTTTAGTTTAACATTTTTCTTTCTCTCTTCTGACTAATTAGGTTAACAGTCAGCAGACATCTTCCTAAAGTACAAGGCTTCACTCACTGGGATCACCACTAAGTGGTAGCAGGAAATATTTAGCATATAAGTCTCTTAGCCAAAATTCTCAAATGCTTTCCTTCCTGCCCTGCACGTGGCCCCTCAAAGTATTCTTCCTTTGTGGACCATTAGATCTGTGGAAGCAGCTGAAGCAATAATTATACCAACAAGTAGAATCTTAAAGGTGGAACAATATATTTTATTTTTCTCATGGCAAAGCAATGGAACAATTCTCCTATGGGGAAGAAATAGCATAGGGCCCTGTTTGTTGAAGATATCAAGTGTTCCAATAAAAATAGCAGTTTCCAAGCAGCTGCATTTTAAGAATCTCACTAAAGGATCAAACAGGAAGAGAGAGACAATTTGTTTAAACACAAATAACTTTGACAATTAAAGAACTAGCATGACTAAGCCATGAAAGACAAGTAAAAAGCAAAAAGACTGACACTTGAGCAAATTTAGGCCTCGAAGAATGTGGAAGTACTTTTAATTTTCACTGTGACAATCTAAATTAAGTATGCTTAGAACAGAAAGGTCTGTAGCCTTTCTGCTGCCTTTCATCTGCTAGGGAGACACTATGTTAGGGTTGTCTTTAGATGCACTGCATTCCAGGACATCTCAAAGACATAATTTGCCATCATCAACTCGCAAACCAGTCTAGGAGGTCTCCCAACTGTTAGGTGTCTGAAAACTTCACATGTAACCCAAGCCCTTCCTATGGTAATCAAAGAACATACTATGGGAGAGGTGGCTAAGAGGTGGTTTGTTCACTCTGCCTTAGAAATCCTTTCCAGGTGTGGGATCAGCACAAATAACCTTTATAAACAGCAGAAGTAAATCCTGCACATCATCACAATTTTACTGCTAAGCATTCATGTTCTCTGTCCTTGATAATCAATGTGGTGGCCAATAGTTAAATATCCCACAGTATCACTGGGGAACCCATAAGTCAGATTTTCTGACACAGGATTTTGTTTTCTAAACCACTCTAAGTTAACAGTGTCATGGATGTACAACACAAACTCTTAGAGAAAGACAATGGAGCATAAGGCAGCACTTATTACTGTTGGCTCAGTGGAGTGCAGATTTCTAGGTATACCATTTTTTGCCCTTGGCTAAGTAGAATACTGACTCTAAGAAAACTCCCTGGACTACTACCCTCATCCAAAGGTCCACCTATAAAGAAGAGCAAAATATCTTTTAAGGTTAAGGTAACATTTTAACTTTTAGAGAAGAGAAAAATGAAGACATACTTAGGAAACACTCTAACGAAGGATCAAAATGCTAAATCTAAAAAACAGCATGTCAATTCCTCACAAAATTATACACATAATTTCCACATGATCCAGCAATTCCTCTTCTGGGTATATTCCCCAAAGAAATAAAAGCAGGGTCTCAAACAGATATTTATATACCCATGTTCACAGCAGCATTATTTACAATAACCAAAAGGTGGAAGCAACTCAAGTGTCCATCAGCTGATGAATGAATAAACAAAACATGGTATATGCATATATGAAGGAATACTATTCAGCCTAAAAAGGAAGGAAATTCTGACATATGCTACAACATGGGTGAAACTTGAAGATACTATGCCAAGTGAAATAACCAGTATTGTATAGGTTACTAGGAGCTTTTATCTACATTACACTATATAATTCTCACAACCACTACCCTGTGAAATAGCTGATATCACCATCACCCCCATTTTATAGATGGTGGAAAGAAGCCCAGAGAAGCTAAGTAACTTGGTCAAAGTCACATAATAAAAGGTAGTGACAAAAATTAAAAATCTATTTTTTCTAACTCAAATATCCATGCCCCTTTCAATACCTCATGCTGAGTTTTCTGTTTACCTCCAAGGTGGTCTTCAATGCAATTCTATAGAAGGAGGCATTATGGTATGGCTTTGAAGGAAAAGTCCTGGACTTGGAGTTTAGAAGACCTATGATTAACTCTCAGCTTTGCCAAGGAGCAATTGTGGGACCCTCCACAACTCACAATATCTTTAAGACTCAGCTCCCACACTGGACAAAAGAATATTTTTAAAAGTATATAATATACTCTATAGAGTTTAAAGTTTAAAGAAAACAGTATGTAAAAGAGCAACACAAAGTCTAGCATAAAGTAAGTGAAAATAGATGTCAGAAAGGAAAAAAAGTAAATTTTGCAGGCTTACTATCACAAGTATTTTTCCCTGATCTGGCCTTTACTGTGGTAAGTGACATTCAAACACATCTTTCCAATAAGCTCTTGAGAAAACTGACTGGGTCTTTTTTACTTTAAGCATATACTCTGAATCTAATTCATTAGCAACAGTGAAAATAATGTGATTATTTTCTGTAGCAAGTTCATCAGAGAAGTTTGAGGAATGAAAATGGAAGTATGGGCCGGGCGCGGTGGCTCACGCCTGTAATCCTAGCTCTTGGGAGGCCGAGGCGGGCGGATTGCTCAAGGTCAGGAGTTCAAAACCAGCCTGAGCAAGAGCGAGACCCCGTCTCTACTATAAATAGAAAGAAATTAATTGGCCAACTGATATATATATGTAAAAAATTAGCTGGGCATGGTGGCGCATGCCTGTAGTCCCAGCTACTCGGGAGACTGAGGCAGAAGGATCGCTGGAGCCCAGGAGTTTGAGGTTGCTGTGAGCTAGGCTGACGCCATGGCACTCACTCTAGCCTGGGCAACAAAGCGAGACTCTGTCTCAAAAAAAAAAAAAAAAAAAAAAATGGAAGTATGAGCCTGACAGAGTCATACAAAAAGAAGGAAGAGTTTACATGGTTACAGGCATCTGTTCAAGGATCAGTCTATTTCTTTCTTGGCTGTTTAGAAAAAGGAGAGGCTAAAAGCTTAAATCAGCTGCTTGATGGCCCTTGGGAAGAATAAGGACAGCAGCCAAGCCAGAAACCACTGAAAGGAAAAGCAACAAAGTAGGAGATAAGGCAAGCATTAAGGAATGTGATCAAGGAAACAGGTCCCAGATGAAAAAAAGCTGCCTGGAAAGCCTACGTAAATACATGAATAAATAAACACAACATAAATTATACCCATATGCACTTCATACTGTAGCCCAGAACCTATTGCTTCATTCAAACACCCACATTTGTCATACTGCCCTTGTGTCGCAAAGGGATATTTGGGAGAAAGCAGTTTGTAATTCTTGATTCTTACAGAAAATCACATTTATCATAAGGCTTCACTACAGTATCTGTATTATTTGTTAGGTGTAGATATGCATTTATTTGTGAGATTTATAAAATTGTGTTAGCTACAAAATATCTCTGGAGACAGGTAAGGCAAACCAACCTTCACTGCAATCTTGTTAGCACATCTCACCCCATGCTCCCTCATCCCAGCCCTCCTAACACACACATTTCACACTTTTCCTTTTATTCCCAGATGTGCCAAACACTGTAGTAAATCACTGCAAGGACAGGACATTTTACCTTTAAATACCAAGAAAGAAAAGAAAGATACAAAAAGAAACAGCTCTGTCATACATTAGAATCTACACCAAGTTGTAAATGTGCATTACTATTACTGTGAATGTCTGGCAAGGCTTACATCTGGAGCTAAATCAAGTTCCCCATCTGTTGGGTTTGCCTCTTTTACTCAATGTTAATTTTTCAATTGTTTGCAAGAACAATTTAATAACTGCTGAGAAAATGAAAATCATAGGCACAAAGGAAACAAGAACTGGAAGAAAAGTCAGATTTAGGTTTCACAATACTAAAAGCACTTTCCCTTTTCCATTTACTAACAGCTCACTCCTGTGGGTGAGTGGTGCCTCCTCAAGACCTGAACCAACTCCATGTCTGATAAAACTTCATCCAATACATAAAGAACCTAAAATGTTTCATAAAGAACCTAAAATGTTTCATAAAGAACCTAAAATGACTTAGCACCATGGACTCCATTTGCCTCTGTTTGCCACAAATAGAAATAGCCACATAAAGTAAAATGTCAAAGTTCTAGATGCCTATGAGTCATTCACTGAAGTCACGGAGAACAGCAGAAAAAATCTTTTAGAAAAAACCCTATACACAGAAAACACTTTGGCAACTAAGATGCCTGAAAGGGGCTTGCAACCATCTCTTGGTAGAAAAATTCATAAAACAGCCAGCACTTTGAGCTATTTCAATATGACAAAAGTCTCATGAATGCCTGCTTTTCTTGATCAAGTACAACAATTTCTTCCACTCCTACAGATATTGGAGCTTAAAATAGTGGTGTTCAAGGCACTCTACTTAGAAAGGTATGATAAACCTTGGGAAGAGCCAAGGAACTCTGAAAGAAAGAAATTCTCATTCCTTACCTGATATTTACCAACGCATGGGTCACCTTGCTAGCTGCTTCCTTCCACTGGCCTGCATTGGTAGAAAGTCTCAGGACTGTAAAGAAGGAAAGAACACAGATCTGTCAAACCCCTAGTATAAAACACATTTATGAGGAATGAAGACACATCTCAGAATAGCACTATTAGAATAACCAAACAAAGCCTATGCCAATCTTTTGTTAAAAACATCCTTCACCTGGATATAAGGGCTTATAGAATTCTCTCAACTACTTTCTGTTTTTTTTTTTTGAGACAGAGTCTCACTTTGTTGCCCAGGCTAGAGTGAGTGCCATGGCGTCAGCCTAGCTCACAGCAACCTCAAACTCCTGGGTTCAAGCAATCCTGCTGCCTCAGCCTCCCGAGTAGCTGGGACTACAGGCATGCGCCACCATGCCCGGCTAATTTTTTCTCTATATATTAGTTGGCCAATCAATTTCTTTCTATTTATAGTAAAGACAGGGTCTCTTTTTTCTCTATATATTAGTTGGCCAATCAATTTCTTTCTATTTATAGTAGAGACAGGGTCTCGCTCTTGCTCAGGCTGGTTTCGAACTCCTGACCTCGAGTGATCCGCCCGCCTCAGCCTCCCAGAGTGCTAGGATTACAGGCGTGAGCCACCATGGCCAGCCTCTGTTTTTTTGAGACAGAGTCTTGTTCTCCTGCCTGGGCTAGAGTGCCGTGGTATCAGCCCAGCTCACGGCAACCTCAAACTCCAGGCGATCCTCCTGCCTCAGTCTCCCAAGTAGCTGGGACTACAGGCGCTCGCCACCATGCCCTGTTTTCCTCTTTTCAGTAGAGACGGGGTCTTGCTCTTGCTCAGGCTGGTCTCGAACTCCTGAGCTCAAGCAATCATCCCGCCTCCCAGAGTGTTAGGATTACAGGCGTGAGCCACCTCGCGTGGCCTCCTTGACTATTTTCACTGGGAATTTTTTTCTCTAACTTCTTTTCACTTTCTATCAAAATATTCTACTCCTTCTCTACCTTGGGTTCCCTACCCACTGCTAACAGAGTTCTATAACTTAATTTTTGCATTTATTTAAAATCTACACTGGGGTGGTGATATGTGGGTAACCTGGTTGTCATATTTATCATTTCCCTAATGGTTGGGGCTAATTTAGTAGAACTGACTGGCTGAGTTGGTGTCTTCTCCTGCTCCATGTATATTATTCTGAGCCTAAAGGTATAAACTCAAACAGGACAAATAACCTTTCCAGATAAAGGATGGTCATGTTTTAATCAAGGAGTAATCTGATTTTGCTCCTCTGACTTAATTGTACGATATGCAAAATGAATCAACCAGAAATATTTTTTCCTATCTGACCAAATTTTTTCTCTTTTCCAAAATCACACACAGGAAGAAAGATGACAGAAGTACAGAACTGAACACATCCTCTAGCAGTTAAGATCTTCAGGACCACACATTAAAGTACCTGTGCCATTTCAGAAGAGACAAAACAGCACAAGTACTCCCTAAAAGAGCACACATATAATCAGCACTCCAAATACATGTTTTTAATTAATGGTTACTTAATGAGAGTGAAATATGTAGAAAGTTCACTATATGCAAGGCACTGGAAAAAGTCATATTATATGCAATATATTAATAGCACACAGATGAGGAAACTGAGACTCAGAGGAGACAAGTACAATAATTGATTGAGGTCATTCACACAAGTTGTAAGTAATGGAGCTGGAATTTGAACCTGGAAGAAATGACTCAAGAGCTTATACTGTACTTGTATGGAGAAATAAGTAAAGAACATAATCTCTGGAGCCAATTGTCAAGGTCCAAGCTCTCTACTAGAGAATAACAGCAACACCTACATGAAAGGAATGCTCTGAGAATTAAATGCGCTATTATAAATTTAATTTTAATAGACTGCCTCCCAAATGAATAGATGAATGTAGCTAAGACTTTCCCAAAGGAAGGAAAGTAGGGCCTACCTAACATCAAGAAATGTGAGACCAATTTGAATAGGAACTTCATATCTGAGCATCATTGCTATGTACTCCTGACCCAAGATTCTTAAACAAGAAGAGCAATAGCAGTAGTTCTATCAAAGGGAGGGCCTATGGCTGTAATGGTGGAAAGAAAACCTATCTGGCTGCTCTGTATTTCTTCTAGCAATGCCTCATTTTTATAAATTCATGCAATTTCATGAAAAAGATGGAAGCCTTAATAAAACATATTATCAGGGGCTTGGCATGGTGGCTCATACCTATAATCCTAGCACTTAAGGAAGCTAGAATGGGAGGATTACTTGAGGCCAGGTGTTCAAGACCAGCCAGGGCATCTTTAGTGAAAACCCATCTCTACAAAAAATAGAAAAATTAGTCAGGCATAGTGGAATCCCAGCTACTTGGGAGGTTGAGGCAGGAGGATTGCTTGAGCCTAGGAGTTTGCTGCATGCTAGCCTGGGCAACAAAGCAAGACACTGTCTTAAAAACATAAAAAATTAGGGTGGCCACAGTGGCTCACACCTGTAATCTTAGCACTTTGGGAGGCCAAAACAGGAGGATTACTCGAAGCCAGGAGTTCAAGACCAGCCTGAATAGGGCAAGACCCCATCTCTACAGAAAATAGAAAAAAGTTAGCTGGGTGTGGTGGCATGCACCTGTAGACGCAGCTACTTGGGAGGCTGAGAAGGGAGGATTGCTTAAGCCCAGGAATTTGAGGCTGCAACGAGCTATGATGATGTTACTGTCACCTAGGCAACAGAGCGAGACCCTGTCTCAAAAAACATATATATAAATAAATATAATAAAACATGTTATCAGAGTGTTGCTTTTCTTGAACTCCTGATCTCAAGCAATCCTCCTGCTTGGCCTCCCACAGTGCTAGGATTACAAGCATGAGCCACCACAACTGGCCTGCTTTTCTAATTTATAGGATTTAGTACAAGAGAATCTGGTAAAATTCCAGTTAGAGCTGTATAGTCTAAACTTAGGTTTCACCCAGTATGTGTGCAAATTTATCCATGCAATAAACAGAATTGTTTCAGAGAGTCAGACATGGTCTTGTTCAAGTCAATTGTGAAATTTGTTTAGGTGCATTGGTTTTTCACTAGATCCACCACTAAATCATAAGTTCTTTGATGGTAGGAACCTAAACACTTATGGAATTAAGCTAAATTTTTCCTTCCTCATACTTTCAGAGAGGTGTTTAACTCTGTCCACGGGTTTTTCTCTATAATATCCTGTCAGCTCTGTTCCTTAGTGAACAAGCACTCAGATGATCTCATCACTGCATCTCCTCTAGAAATGCCACCAGCTTTTACATTCTTTTCTAAGCTACCAAATTTAAACACAAAATTATTTCAAAATGCCCTAAAAGCCTAAAACTAAAGCAATCATTTATACAGTAAATTAGGATACACAAAAATAACACACTATGCAGCCATTAAAAAAGACTTCGAAAAATTACAAAATATTTATGATATATAGGTTGAAAAACACAAAATGGAAGGATACCATGATTACAACTATGTATTATAAAACTATATTTGCATGTGGGCTAATATACAATAATGAAAATAGTGGTAATACTAGAATCAAGGAATTATAAGATTTTAAATTTTTTCTATGCTGCTTCTTCAGTATCTTTATTTTTAAAAACAAAAAACAGTTCAAGCTGGGCACAGTGCTATGTGCCTATAGTCCCTGCTACCAGGGAGGCTGAGGCAGGAGGATTGGTTGAGCCCAGGAGTTTGAGACAAACCAGGGCAACATAGACCTCATTTCTAAAAAAATTTTTTTAATTAAAAAAAAAAAAAAAAGTTTAAAATGTGATGTCATTTATGGTTCAGGACAGCTTCTGTGGAGGTCTTTCCTCTTCAGTGGACTTCACCGCAGTAAAATAATGCCACAAGAACATTAAGTGTGTGCCTTAGCCGGGCGCGGTGGCTCACGCCTGTAATCCTAGCACTCTGGGAGGCTGAGGCGGGCGGATTGCTCGAGGTCAGGAGTTCGAAACCAGCCTGAGCAAGAGCGAGACCCCGTCTCTACTATAAATAGAAAGAAATTAATTGGCCAACTAATATATATATAAAATTAGCCGGGCATGGTAGCGCCTGCCTGTAGTCCCAGCTACTCGGGAGGCTCAGCAGGATTGCTTGAGCCCAGGAGTTTGAGGTTGCTGTGAGCTAGGCTGAGGCCACGGCACTCACTCTAGCCTGGGCAACAAGCGAGACTCTGTCTCAAAAAAAAAAAAAAAGAAAAAGAAAAAAAGTGTGTGCCTTTATCAAAAATGTCTCAGTGACATTTTGACATCTCAGCCTTCTTCTTCTAGCCATGATGAAGTAATAAGACATAATTTACCCATCTACTATAAACAATAGAAAACTGGACAAAATATATGAAACAATGGTTATCAGACAATGGACAACAGGCAGTATAAAACTGTGATCCCTGAAAGAAGGAAAACAAACAAGGTGAACTCTACAATGACCCCAGCTTACTGTATGGAGAAGTTTCCACACTGCAGGGCAGGGAAGAAGAACCTAAAAAGAAGCCAGAAGTCTTGCCAAGTTAAAGATACAGAGATCAGCATTTGGAGAGGCCAAGGTATCTAGAAGGTATAGGGCAGAACACTGACAAGGGAGTTTGACAGATAGCTCTGGAGATCCACAGAAGGGTCGGTCCCCGTTACATTTCTTGTGGACCACTGATCTGTGCATATGGAAGAAAAAACTACCCAAGGCTGAGGGCAAAGAACCACTAGAAAGGAGAAGGCATTGAGAAGATCATGGGAAGCTCTACAAAGAAAATAACTGGTGCTTCTACCAGTGAGAGTGGAAAGACTATTTTAATAATACAAGTGGTATCAGGTAGACTCCGTAGATGGGTATTGCATTAGTAACAGGGGCAAATAGGCTTACATTAGAGATTGCTCATGACCTGCCCTCAACCTTTAAATGCAAACCCTGAAAGAATCAACCTGATTCCACATAACATAACCACATTCCAGAACAAAGTCCAACATTATGTAAAGAAACATAACAAAATGTGGGCCAGGTGCAGTGGTTTATATCTTAATCCCAGCACTTTGGGAGGCTGAGGCAGTATAATTCTTGAGGCCAGGAGTTTGAGACTAACCTTAGCAACATAGCAAGACCCCATCTTTACCCAAAAAAAAAAAAAAAAATTAGCTGGGTATGGTGGTGTGCACATGTAGTCCCACCTATTCAGGCAGCCAAGGTGGGAGGATTGCTTGAACCCAGGAGTTCAAGATTACAGCAGCTATGATTGTACCACACAGTAAGCTATGATGGTGCCACTATACTCCAGCTCACTCTGGTCAATAGAACAAGCCCCTGTCTCAAAAAAACAAAAAAACACAGCATCCACACCATAAAAACTACTATGCCAGCCAGGCATGGTGGATCATGCCTGTAATCCAGCACTCTGGGAGGCTGAGGTGGGAGGATCACTTGCGCTCAGGAGTTTGAGACCAGCCTGAGCAAGAGCAAGACCCCGTTTCTACTAAAAATTAAAAGAAAAGAAATTTAAAAATTAGCCAAGTGTAGCCGTGTGCACCTATAGTTCCAGCTACTTAGGAGGCTGAGGCAGGAGGATAACTTGAGCTTAGGAGTTCAAGGCTGTAGTGAGCTATGATCAAGCCACTGCACTCCAGCCGGAGTGACAGAGGGAAACCCTGTCTCTTTAAAAAAAAAAAAAATCACAATGTCGTATTACATTCTAGTTAAAAACTAACCAGGCATGCAAAAAAAAAAAAAAGTATGACCCATAAGCAGGAGAAAAATCAGTCACTAGAAAGAGACACAGACATGAAGAAAGATGATGGGATTAGCAGACAAGGACATTAAAATAGCTATTATTAATATGCTCCATATACTCAGGAAGACTGAGGAAAATATAAAGATGATGAGGAAAGAAATGGAAATATTAAAAAATAAATCCAAGTAGAATTTCTAGGAGGAAATAAAACTTTCTGAAATAAAAAATACACTGTATGACTGATTGAAATGAACTGAGATTAAAGAGATTAGTAGCATATAAACACTATGAAAGAGAAGATGAGTGGGTTTGAAGACTGAGGAACAAAAACTACCAAAATGGCACAGAGAGAAAAGATTAAAAAAAAAGAAGAGAGCTTTAGTGACTATAGCTGCAGTCCCCAACCCCTGGGCCATGGCATGTTTCTAGGAACTTGGGTGCACGGCAGGAGGTCAGTGGTGGGAGAGTGACTGAAGCTTCATCTGTATTTACAACCACTCTGCATCACTTACATTACCCCATAAGCTCTCCCTTCTGTTAGATCAGCCACAGCATTAGATTCTCATAGGAGTGTAAAACCTACTGTAAACTGCACAAGCAAGGGATTTAGGTTCTGTGCTCCTTGACGAGAATCTAATGCTTAATGATCTGAGGTGAAGTTCAGGTGGTGATGCTAGCTCTGGGAAGCGGCTGCAAATACAGATTATCATTAGCAGAGAGGTTTGACCGCACAATAAATGTAATGTGCTTGAATCATCCCAAAACTATCCCCACACCCCATCAAGTCCATGGAAAAATTGTCTTCCATGAAACTGGTTCCTGGTGCCAAAAAGCTTGGGCATCACTGACTTAAAGAACACTGTCAAGAGGTCTAACATATATACATTATTAAAATTCCAAAATAAGAAGTAAAGAGCAGGAACAGAAAAATATCTGAAGTAATCATTTTCTACAAAAGTTTTCTACATTTGATAAAAACTAGAAACCCACAAATCCAAGAAGCTCATAGATCCCCAAGTAAAATAAACATAAAAAAAAACATGCCAAAGCATGTGTTAATTATATTGCTGAAAACCAGTGATAAAGAGAAAATATTAAAAAGCATTCAGAGAAAAATGAGACACTATATACAGGGAAACAAAGATAAGAATAACAATAGACTTCTTAGCAGCAACTATGTACGCCAGAAAACAATGAAAATGACATTTTAAAGTATTGAAAGAAAGATTTATATTCAGCAAAAGTATCTTTAAAAAAAATGAAAGTGATGGTGGTGACCAGAGGCTGGGAAAGGGAGGGGTGAGGAGGGATGAAGGGGGAAAAAAAAGAATATAAATATATTTCTTACCACTGAACTATACACTTAAAAATGGTAAAGATGGTACATTATAAATGCATATTTTGCCTCAATCAAAGTAAATAAATAAATACAATGAAGGTGAGATTCCACTTCCAGCATGGCAAAGTAAGCCCACTAAAGCCTCTCTCTCTTGCTGATTACAGCTAAAAACCCTTGGTAAAATATGAAAAGTAATTATCTGAGGGCTCTGAAAATTAAACAAAAGCAGACAGATTATAGAGGGGAGTTAAATCTTGGAGAAATACGCACTTGAAGGGGAAAAAATATTTTCCTCTCAGGCAATCCTTCTTTTTCACTGCTTGTTTCTCCTCTTTCTCCTGGTACTTGTTCCAAATCCCTTCTACTTTTCTCATGATGTATGAGTCCCAAGCAGAGGATGGGATGTTCACAAATAGTCCCATCACAAGGGATGAAGCAAACTAATCTACAGTGACAGAAAGCATATCAGTGCTTGCTCAAGGATGGGGCGTGGTAGGTGGAGGTAGGGAGAGGGACATGAGAGAAGGATTCTAAAGAGATACAAGGAAACTTTTGGGAGGTGATGGATATGTTCATTATCTTGATCACTGTGATGGTTGTACATATGTCAAAATGTATCAAAATTTGTATATTTTAAATATGTATAGGTTATTATCTATTAATTATACCTCAATAAAGCTAGTAAGTTGGGGTATCTTTAATAAGATAGTTCTACTGAGTGGCTTTCTATTTTGTGCAATCTACTGATATCTTTCCTTACCTTTTAAATTCCAGGTAGAATTGACTAAGCCCCTTCTCAAACTTACAGGACCTCTTACAGAAATAAGTAATACTCCCTATAGCTGCAGAGTAAATTTTTAGTAAGCCAATCACTAAAAGGTTTGCAAAAAAGATTTTTATCGAATGCCCACTTCCACTTGTAAGTTATACTAAAAATACATAGGTACACTAAGATTCCTTAAAATCCTGTAGCTTCTCAAATCACACAGTGTTCCTTTGGGGACCAAGCTCTTCTATTTGCTGCTGTCAGTTCCCACCCACTCTTTCACCCCCATCTCCCTGGCATTGACTGAATCCACAAGCCTCCTTTTCCTCCCTCTCAAACATCAACAAAGGGCTGCTAACCAGCTTTCCACTGAGATGAAATCTGAGTTACTAAAGGCAAAAAGGCCCACATATATCTTTCAGTTGCCTGAGAAGAGGAGACTACTATATTTCTGTGCCATGCAAGAGAAAACAACTAGAGGAGAATCTTTTGTAGTCTTTTCCTCTTATATGCCAAAAACCAGACAGCTGATAGAAAAAGAGGAGTAAAAAGAAAAGACATCCATACCGGGTTGGTTTTACTAAAAAAAAAAAAAAAAAAAGAAAAGACAGCTTACCCATGGAGTAGAGGTTGTCAAAGCTCTGGTGCATGCGGATAATCTCATAGTAAAGTTCATCATAGCTGCTGGGGGTTGGCAGAAATGTGTCACCATATGTGATAAACATATTAAACAGGTTCACAATCTAAAAAAGAAGCAGACATTCATATACAGGCATCAGGCTATGAAGATCAGAAATTATCAGTGGTATGCTGTAGCCAGCTCTTATTGCCTTGTAAGAGCTGATTATTACATTTTTAGGAATTTTGTAAGCTAGTTGTTAAACATAGCCACTATTAAAAATTTACTCATATAAACTTACAATTAAAAAATTATAAAAGGAAAGTAATAAATACTCAAAACTTATCACTTCCTAGTTATTTTCTACTTTTACCATTACCTATGCTCTGGAGATTAATTTATACCTCTTATATCTGTGTGGTGGGACTATCATATAATGGTGTGCTACTGCACATCTCTTCCCAATTCTGTATGACTCTGACATCACACTGATAGCTTGAAATTGGCCATGGTGGGTGTAGTTACACAATGAAAATCAGCAAATGCTAGGAATCAGGACCTTTTCCCCTCAAATGCTGAACATTTATGAACACACTGGGTAATATCCTAAGATATTGGGGTGGCTTCCTTCCACCCCAAATAACCAGCCAGATAAACAGACATCTGTAATGTCCCTCAGAAACCAGGTGCAACCATATACCACTTATCTGGCTGGGATACCTCTAGAGGCTTTGCCATTTACCAATATAGAGATTGCATACTATACTTTCTCATCTGGAACCAAGGCTCACTATTTATATACAGAGATCTGACCTATACCCACTCCTGCCAGACAATATTATTCTCTTGAAGAAAAAGAGCCTTAGGTTTGCCAAAGACATAGATAAGAGTGGGGATTACCAGTCTAGAGATTCTGATCCAAATGGAAAATACAGTCCTGGTTCCCTCTATAGCTTAGTCCCCAGACCACCAGCTTCTCTTTCCATTTCTGCCTTATCGTATAGCTTCAGAAAAAGAAACATTTGTTTTGTTACTCACCATAAGGGCTAATGTAAAAATGTTGTGTTTGGCCAAAAGAACAGTCTCATTTGACATAAGGAACTTCAGCAAATTTATCAAGGCTTTAAAAAAAAAAAAAAAGACATCAACAAGCTAATCAAACAATTATCAATAAACATAAATGAAAGCAGACTAACCCTACAGAAATCCACAGGGCTAGAATGAATAAGCCTCAGCTACCAAGTTCTCTTAAAAAGCAGAGGTAAGGTGGGTATATTTGAGGAAAACACTAACCTTCCCAAGCACATGTCTGCTTATCTGCCCATGAAAGGTTTTTTAAAATCTACTTCTTTTTACCACTTTTTAAAATAGCAATTAAGCTCAGAAATTTGACTATAAAATTGACATCTCCATGTTCCAAATTTACTCCCACATGGTGATTTCCCCATCAAATTTGCTCAATTTACAGATGAAAATGGGGTCCCCTTCCACTCTGGGCTTCTAGCATCTATTGTCACCAAGCTTTAGCCATCTTTTTGTTTCAAATACCATTGCTCAAAGGGACATCTTACCAATTCTAAGTGGTCACCACATGTGGCAGCTATACTGATGGGAGGAGAGCTCAAAAAGAGAAAAGAGCCTTTAACTGCTCCAGCTATTCAAACAGAAGTGCAGCTTGCTCTAACCTCTCTTGAGAGTGACAACATTTACTGAAAAGGTTCCTCTTCTGCTTGGCAATCCTTAGTGATGGGAGAGATTGCTAAAACCCAAGCAATCTCAGTAAAGAAACTGATTGCCAAGTCCCTAGATTAACAATGCAGCGTTAAAGACATTTTTTTGCAAATAAATATTAAGCATAAAAGTAGCTTTGCACTTAATTTACCTAGGACATTTGTCCATGAAATGAATCCTACTTCTATGCCCATCTTGAATAATGCCCCTGTACCTAGCTCTCTTATTTGATGGGATATTATAAAGGAGTTCAGCAGCTATAGGCAATCTGTGGTCCTTCTGTCTTCTCTCCCTCAAACCTCCACCCTCCCACAGAACCAAAAAAAAGGCTTGACCTCTTCATGTCTAGGACCATATCTGCTTCTTTGCCAGCAAAGAAGTGCATTCTCCTATGCTGCCTGGCAGGAGTGGGGAGCCTGCAGCCTTGAGGCCACATGTGGCTTTCTAGATCCTTGAGTGCAGCCTTTTGACTGCATCCACAATTTACGGTGGCTCACACCTGTAATCCTAGCACTCTGGGAGACTGAGGCAGGAGGACTGCTTGAGCTCAGGAGTTTGAGACCAGCCTGAGCAAGAGTGAGACCCCATCTGTACTAAAAACAGAAAAATTAGTCAGGTGTCCTGGTATGCGCCTGTAGTCCTAGCTACTTGGGAAGCTGAGGCAGGAGGCTCACTTGAGCCCAGGAGTTTAAGGTTACAGTGAGCTCTGATAATGCCATTGCACTCTAGCCGAGGTAACAGAGCAAGAGTATGTCTATGAAAACAACAACAACAAAACACCAAATTTTACAGAACAAATCCCTTTATTAAAAGTTTGAATGCAGGCCGGGCACGGTGGCTCACTCCTGTAATCCTAGCACTCTGGGAGGCCGAGGCGGGCGGATTGCTCGAGGTCAGGAGTTCAAAACCAGCCTGAGCAAGAGTGAGACTCCATCTCTACTATAAATAGGAAGAAATTAATTGGCCAAGTAATACATATAGAAAAAATTAGCCGGACATGGTGGCACATGCCTGTAGTCCCAGCCAGTCGGGAGGCTGAGGCAGGAGGATTGCTTGAGCCCAGGAGTTTGAGGTTGCTGTGAGCTAGGCTGACGCCATGGCACTCACTCTAGCCAGGGCAACAGAGTGAGACTCTGTCTCAAAAAAAAAAAAAAAAAAAAAAGTTTGAATGCACTTGAAGGGCCACACTTGGGGATCCTGAGGGCCACACATGGCCTTGAGGCTGCAGGTTTCCCACCCCTACTGGAGTCTGACTCTACTCCAGATACTTACTGCCTGCCACACAATACCCCATCACTCTCAATCCCCTAAAAGCACGGGTACAGTAAAGAAAAAGCAGGAAAGAAAGAACAAGAGCCTGGCTTCCCCCACAATCTGTTTCTAAAGCCTGAATCTTCCCCTAAAACAGCAAAAAAGCTTTGCTAGGGGATGAACGAGGTAGGCACCCTCATTTATGAACTCTTTAGCCCTGCTCTGACTTAAGTTCTCTGGGCCTTCATAATGAAAAGGGAAATGATAAGCAGCTGGTCCTTTTGATAGTGTCTGTTAAGAAGTGGACTGAATCCCCTCCCCCAAAACAACAAAAAAAGCCCTATGGAGGCCCATTCTGAATCACACAACCTGTTTAGCTCCTTACCAGGAGAGCAGAGGGAATGTAAGGTGCTAGCTAAAATCCATATAAAAATGACTACCCAAGCCAAACTTTCCTCCTTAATGAAGATCACTTTGCTGAGCTATTTGGGGCTTCCCCATCCATCCCCTAATCCCAGAGATTATATAAGCCCTGTTAATGGATAAACCACCTGACAATCAGACTCTATAAACTCACAAGAGACAAGAGAAAGGAATAAGTAGCACACATGGCACTCTGCAAAACGTAATGGCTAGAGAGAAAGATGAAGCAGCTTTTGCACACATCCACTCAACAAGAGCTTTTGTCCCCAGAACACACAGCACAAAGATGCAGCCTCAGCAGTGGCTATGTGGTAATTAAGGAGCAGGAAACCTGGAGAAAGGGATGTGGGAGCAATGATTTATTGCTTCTCTGCTGGACTATGGCTAGCCTTGATCTCTGGGATTCAGAGTCAGGGATGACAAATTGATAAATACGAGAGGAGGAAGACAGCAATTCTGGCACAGATCAAGAGGCAACCTGTGTCCCAACTGCCACAGACATCAGCAGAGCCAAATAGCACTGAGTAGAGTCCAGTACTGCAATACTTTGGGAGTTAGTACCATGGGGACTTGCATTCTGTCCATGATAATTCGGGTCAGATACCACCACCAACCCCCAAAAGCCAGGATTTTCTCACCTGGAAGTAGTAATTCTCTAGAGGGAGTTTAAAAGGCAACCAGAATGAACAAAACAACCTGACACTTAGCTCCCACAAGCCTCTGACATCACAGACCATAATTCCTCTTCAAGAGAGAATGTCCTAAATATCCCACAAAATACTGCTTTTTCCTTCATCACCTCCCTGACTTGACACACATTATATCCACTGTTCAGTGTCCTATATACCACTATACACACATTCCCTGACCTGATACGATATGAGTTCTAAGTCTCTGAAGTTTTGACATAGCTGATTATAGATTTTAAGAGCTAGCAAGGACCTTAGAGGTCATTTAATCCAATTTCTTCATTTTGGGGTAAGAGAATGCCATTCCACCCCTTAAACTAATGACTAAGCTGGGACTAGAACCTAGTCTCCTGTTTAGTGTTCTACCATTAAGAAAATGAAACAAATAAAGGTGCCAGATCAGGTTAAACATTAAAGGAGGGGAAAATAGTTTAATGGTGTGCTTAGAACTGCTGACTATACTGTTACCAACATTTCTCTAGATTCTGATTCATAACTTTCTCCATATACCAGCTGCTCCAGGTTATTTTCAAGAATTTGGTCCTTTTTTCTCTTGGTCCTCAGCTATCTGTTAAAGTACAGGTGTTTAGACCAGGCATGGTGGCTCAGGCCTATAATCCTAGCACTCTGGGAGGCCAAGGCGGGAGGATTGCTCAAGGTCAGGACTTTGAGGCCAGCCTGAGCAAGAGCAAGACCCCATTTCTATTAAAAATAGAAAGAAACTAGCTGGACAACTAAAAATATAGAGAAAAAATTAGCTGGGCATGGTGGTGCATGCCTGTAGTCCCAGCTACTCGGGAGGCTAAGGCAGAAGGATTGCTTGAGCCCAGGAGTTTGAGGTTGCTGTGAGCTAGGCTGACGCCATGGTACTCTAGCCCAGGCAACAGAGCCAGACTCTGTCTTCAAAAAAAAGTACAGATGTTTGATACCTCATTATTACCTACCTGCCAGTCACTTGCAATACAAAAAGATTCCCAGGAGCTTTGCTTAGCATGAGCCACCCTCAGCAGGCTCTCAGCCAGCTCCTACCTCTCTCTGCTCCCTTCTCTACATCTCATCTCTCACACACCTCTCCTTCTTTGCTTCTGCTTCCTCTCTAGTATCTTTTTTTAAGCATGTAACTGTCAACTAAAACTGTTTCTAATTGCCTTACTCAGGGTTGCCTCCTTCAAAATTATGTACTGCATGTGAAATGTAATTGGATATGGACATTAAAAGGAGCCAAGACTCCCTTTCTTTATGCAAAATAAGAACCAAAACAAAAAAGTATGGGTATAAACAATTAACAACAAGATTTATTCATAAGCTATTAAGGCACAGAGCTTTACATGGGGTTTATTTTTTTTTATTCCCCCCCCCTTTACATGGGGTTTAGACAGCAGGCCAAAGAAGAGAATACCCTCGTGTGAGGGGCAGTTTCAAGGACAGTCGAGAACTGGCACTCAGGATCTCAGTGCCAACATACAAGTAGCACAGAGCTCAAGCTGGCTGGCTCCCGGTCACCCGCCTCCACATGCACACACATTTTTAAAAAACTGCCCTTGATCCACTTGTCCACTTGATGCCATCTGGGCATATGACCAGCCAAACTGTTCCAAGGACAGTCACAGAAATGGCAGTACATAGAGAGAAGAGTTAAGGTAACTATAAAAGGGGTTGACTGTATCAAACACTGTGTTAACAAACACAGTATTGTTAATCAGTCACATGTCCGTAAGAGTTTGCTATCAAGTACAGTACATGTTATAGTATAGTCATTGTGAAGAAAAGAGGGGCAAATTATACAATTTTTGTTCTTTAACCCTTTGGTTTTATCATGTTTCTCATTGTTAAATATTAATTTTTAAAAGGAAGCAGGGATAAAGGGCTAACACAAGCCTCTTCCTCACCAAGGCCTGATTCCTGGTCTGAGAAATTTCCAAATAAGAGTGACCTTATGGTATAGAAACTCAATACTGTGTAAACAGTTTTGCCCATTAGGTAACCAATGGCTGCTGAACCCCTCAAAAGAGAATGGTACAGCATTTTGTGGAGAGTATCCTTTTGGCTAAGAACAAGCTTAATAGTTGAGACCTTCCAAGCCTTAGGAGATAATGCCATAGACCCCACACTCCATAGCCCCAGGAATGGGCTGCACTAAAACACCAATGCCAGATAGATGTATCATACAGGAATACATTATTTCCTCCAGAAGAATGACAAGTACAAGTTAATAACTATGCCAGAAGTTCACAAAGAGTATTTCAAATCTTCCTCTTTTCTAATGCCCTCTACCTAATACCTTAAAAAGAGACGCTGAACTATAAAAATCAACTCCACCAAACTGCATTCATCTCTTTTCAAAGTGAGAAACACCATGGTCATAAATGGCAAGGAAGGTAACATTTATTAGGTGCCTGCTGAGTGTTAGACATTATGTAAAGCACTTAAGTAAAGTACATTATTTTCACTGAATTCCCTCTTAACTATCTGATGAAGTAGGTATTATTGTTCCCATTTTACAGATGAGTAAATAGAAATTCAGAAAAGTTAAATAAGTTCCCAAAGCCACATAGATGGCTGGAGCTAAACTGGGCAACACAATGGGGAGAAGGTCCATGAACTCCCCCTGCTGAGGTCTGTGAAACTATACTGGTTTCACCTAAAGTTCAATTAAATAAACACGTGTTGGGTATGTGGCTGCTAGCTATCTAGGGCCAATGCCTACAGGTGCTACAAAAAAACCTTAACTTTGGTCAGAACTCCACTAATCAGCCCCTCACATATCAAAGTGGCCAAGGGAAAAATCTTGTAAGCTCAGAATCCAACTCTCCTCGAAGTGTCTCAGGATATCACTTCACTGGCCTAGGACCCTTTAACCTGCACACTTTAAAACACAAGAGGTTGAAAGCAGGGACCCAAAGAGATATTTGTACACCGATGTTTACAGCAGCATTACTCAAAATAGCCAAAAAGTAGAAGAAACCCAAGTGTCCATCAAGATGAATAAATAAAATGTGATATAAACATACAATGGCATATTATCCAGCCTTAAAAAGGAAGGACACTCTGACACATGCTATGACCATGGATGAACCTTGAGGACAAGATTCTACATGAAATAAGCCAGTCACAAAAGGATAAATACTACATGATTCCATTTATATGAGGTACCCAGAGTAGTCAAATTCATAGAGACTGTGGTTGCCAGGGGGAGGAGAATAAGACGGGAGGATAGAATGAAGAGTTAGTGTTTAATGGGTACAGTGTTTCAGTGTGGTAAGAAAAATGTCCTAGAAATAGAAGGTAGTGATGTTTGTACAACAATGTGTACTTAATGCCACTGAACTATATACTTAAAAACAGTTACAATGGTAAATTTTATTTTATATATGTTTTACCCCAATTAAAAAAAAAGAAGTCAATGTTTTTCTTTCCACCGACACTATTATGAGCCCCACAAACACTACAACTCAACTTTCTGTAACCTCTGCATAACTGCATGGCTGACATTCACACCACAGTACACCATATTGAGTACAAGGACAAACAAACAAAAATGCTTCCTCATTGATAAGGAGAAGGAAAGGAGCCAAACATATTCAATTAACAGAAAGCCCAAGGATTCTTGGGCAGGAATGCAAGAGCCCACACATCTTGGGCAGGCTTCAACATAACACTGTGGTGGTCTTCAAAATAATTATCAAAGTTCACAATCAAAGCTAACAATGCACTGAGTACTAACAATATCCCATGAAATCCTTCAGGATCCTGGGTTTGACTCCTAATCCTTACTGACTCATCTACTGAATAAGCATCCAGCTAGCTGGCTCCAAATACTCATACCCTGAACTGAGTGAAAAATAGAGAAATTACTGCAGTAAAACACTTGAAGTATTATATTGCATGTTCAATATATTTAAGTCATATGGAAATGCATGCTCCATGCACAGTCATTTCTTCATTGCAAAGTCTTTTCTACCAGGTCCCTTGAAAATTTAGTTTCTGGACTCTTTTTCAGGGACTCCTGAAATTGGCTGCAACTGCTACCTCTTTTGACTCTGCACTAGAGGCAACTATCAGTCTCATACTTAGCTTTGGCCCATATTCCCTTCCATGGGAGTCATACTTGGTGAAATAGTATGATAGTAGTGTGTAGAAGTTCTGACTTTTCCATGTGCAAATGTAGGTCAAATAAAAGATAGTAGGCAAGTTCTGGGAAGCTGAGCCAGGACTGGATACCTTGATGACTCCCTATCCCACATGAATTCCCAGAGGCGGAGGCAGCCAAACTAATTTTCAAATAGGAAGAGTTTTGTACCATCCACTTTGAGAATCCTGCCACCTTAAACTGGCCCCCCTTACTCCACAAGGCACCTTGTTTGCAGAGCTGTTCCTAGCATTAATGTACCCTACATAATGAGGACTTTCCCAGATTTTTTTCTATCCTGCTTTGAATTCTGAGGGAGGGAAAGAAGGTAGCAGCAAATTGTGTTGCCATGTAGGAGGAGAATGAATAATGGATATGGGAACTTCTCCAGGACTAAAAACCTGTCCCCCACATTGAGGTAAACCAGGTGCAGAGAAGAACAAGCCAACCACGGGAAGACACAATTAAGTGGTAGCTCAGACGCCTGCCTCAGAAGCAGAGGGGAGGCTTAATTACAAAACCAAGTGAATGATATTTAAATAAGATTAAAAACACGAAGGAGACAGAGAACCTCCAGCAGAGCATAAATAAATATCTCCAAAGAATCAGGTCAGAGAGAGCTGTCTGTTTAAGCAGCTATGAAGAGAAAGAGATAGAAAGCAAAGACAAGATTTAGCCAGGCCCCTATTTTATGGCCTGGCATGGAGCTAGGACTAGGTGCCACAGAACCCAAATCAAAACCTACTCATTAGGGGAGATGGATAATTTCATAGTGACTGACAGAAGAAAAATATTAGCATCTCACTAGCTTAGGAGAGAAGTCAAGGAACTCAAAGAACAGGCTGGAAATAGCACTAGAATAACAAGCTAATGCCACCAAAACCCCGGAGGCACTATAAACTCCAGCCAATTCCAGCATCTCTGGACAAAATCACCAATTACCCAGGGACATTGCCAGCAATCAGCAGGCTCACTGTCAATCAGCAGAGTGGTGTAGGAAAGACTAAGAAGCCAACACCTGCCAGTAGAATAATTTAAAAATACACTAGGTGGCTTTTCAGAATACAGACATCTGTCTGGCTACAAACCTAAGCACCTCACTGACACGGAAGCCAATGAATCAAACAAGAAAATGAAATTGCTTTGGTTGTATGCTATCCAGCCTCTCCAGGTGAACAGAGCACACAAGTATAGTATGTCAACAGCCTACACTGCCTAAAGGTTCTACACTCCTCTAAATCAGCCAGAATAGAACAAATCCTTTCTTTGAATGAAAGTAAGGTTCCATCCTTTCCATTTTCCTTGCTGTTGATGTGTATCTGCTATAAAGTTCTCAACCATCTCTCATTCCCCATTTACTTAGGGACAATGCAAACCTCATAATTATGACCTACCCTCTTCTTTATCATAAAAATTAGCTTATATACCGTGTTTCCCTGAAAATATGACAGGGTCTTACAGATTTATTTTTCCTCAAGAAGACACCCTAGGGCTTATTTTCAAGGGATATGTTATTTTCCCCTCAAAGCCTCAGCTTGCAGCATGCACAGGATGGCCGGGACCTGACAGAGGAAGCCAACCTTGTTGATGGGGCTGCCCGCACCTTTCCAGTTACCTCTGGGATAGTAGCTGTCATGATGGGGCAGATGAGAAGGGCTGCTCATCTTCTTTACCGCTCTGCGATGAAATGCATGGGTTGTGCAGATACGCTGTGTAGCCACGCTCATTACTAGGTCTTATTTTGGAGGTAGGGTTTATATTGCACAAATGCTTAGAAATCCTGCTAGGGCTTGTTTTATGGGTAGGTCTTATTTTGGGGGAAACATGGTATAAAAGTTCCCAGATCCTAGACTTTGGGAAATGTAGGGATCCCTATGCAGCTGCCTCTAAGCACACTCAGGAGCCACTGCCTTCTTCTAGGGCCCTATATGACCTGCTTATTTTTTCTAATATTGACCAACTGAATAATAACCAAAATCACCCCTTAAGAAATCCACCACATCTCAGTGGAGCCATCTGATGTAGAACCAAGAACTTCAGTTTATGCCAAAATGGGGGAGGACCAATAACAGAACTCTTCTGCTCACTTGAGATCCAGGGAGGGATGATATCTTATCAAACCACTCAATATGTCCCTTGAACTAGTATAGGCAGAGTAATAAAAGCTCAGCTACTCCCTTCCCCTGTCCCTTTTATTTGACAAGATGCTGATGGGCCTATGAGAGCTGAAATTTCTCTCGATAGGAAGTGACTTCATGTACAGAGAAAAGAACAAAGAGCAATTTCTTGCTCTTTTAGGGGCTTTTACTTTTCTCCCTCTAACAGGCTAAACCTGTTAGAGATTCTTATCTTTTGCTTCTGCCAAGTTTCTGAGGGGATGAGAGAAAAGATTCAAAATAGTATAAGTTTTGGATTTAGCCAAATGTAGTGATTTGAAGGAAAAAAAGCTTCCTGGCATTCTTTTTTAGTCCTTGGGCTTTCTATACTGCTGTACAGAATCTTTCACAACCAAATTACAGAACCCTTTTAGACTGTATCTTATGACATATTTGTCTAAGTCAGAGAAAATTTAGGGGAATGAGGAAGAATAATTTAAAAGGCAATTTTAAAAACAAGATAGCAATAGCAGCTGCCAAAATTCCCCTTCCCATCTACTCTAGTTTTTACCACTATGTTCTTTCCCACCTGGCTACTCTCTTCAAAACTAAAACAAATAATATTGTAGAGTTATATAAGATGTCACCATTGGAGGAAGCTGAGTAAAGAGTACATGAAACTCTATGTATTATTTTTGCAACTTCCTGTAAGTCTATAATGACATCAAAATTAAAAGTTTAAAAACCTAAACTAAAAGAAGCAATTAAAAGTTCAAAAGATAGTTGTCAAAACCAAGAGGGAGGCCGGGCGCAGTGGCTCACGCCTGTAATCCTAGCACTCTGGGAGGCCGAGGCAGGTGGATCGTTTGAGCTCAGGAGTTCAAGACCAGCCTGGCAAGAGTGAGACCCTGTCTCTACCAAAAATAGAAAGAAATTAATTAGACAGCCAAAAATATATAGAAAAAATTAGCCACGCATGGTGGTGCATGCCTGTATTCCCAGCTACTCGGGAGGCTGAGGCAGAAGGATTGCTTGAGCCCAGGAGTTTGAGGTTGCTGTGAGCTAGGCTGACGCCATGGCACTCTAGCCCAGGCAACAAAGTGAGACTCTGTCTCAAAAAAAACAAAACAGGGCCGGGCGCTGTGGCTCACGCCTGTAATCCTAGCTCTTGGGAGGCCGAGGCGGGCGGATTGCTCAAGGTCAGGAGTTCAAAACCAGCCTGAGCGAGACCCCGTCTCTACTATAAATAGAAAGAAATTAATTGGCCAACTGATATATATATAAAAAATTAGCCGGGCATGGTGGCGCATGCCTGTAGTCCCAGCTACTCGGGAGGCTGAGGCAGAAGGATCACTCGAGCCCAGGAGTTTGAGGTTGCTGTGAGCTAGGCTGACGCCACGGCACTCACTCTAGCCTGGGCAACAAAGCGAGACTCTGTCTCAAAAAAAAAAAAAAAACAAACAAAAAAAAACAAAACAAGAGGGGCTGCCAAACTACCAAAGCTATATCTATGCAAGAACTGCTAGATAAATGTATGGCTCAAATCAACCTTTGTCTTGAAAAGTCCTGTATGATAACACCTACAGTATAATAAGCTTCCAACGAAAGGCTATCAATTCCCAGTCTCAAGATGTACCTAACCAAGAAGTCATAGGCTTCTGCCAGTGATAGGCGAGCCAGCTGGATCCAGAACACTGTGATACTATCTAGGTTTTCCATTTTTCCCACTAGGTATCTAAAAGGTCAAGCCATGTACAATTTCTCTCTTTTTACAATGCTTTGGATGCTATTTAGCACAGTGAAGCTGAACAGATTGTTCTGGGGGCTTTGGGGGCCTTTCTTCCTGCAGGGAGGCAAATGTTGCCTAGTGATCTGCATCTGAGCATAGGAGTCAGGAACTCTAAGTTCTAATCATGACTCTGTTTAGTGTCTGGTTCCATGATCCTTAGCAAATCACTTACCCTTCCATATCTACACTCCCTTCCCCAACAAATATGGAGATAAAAATAATGACTTGTCACTTGGGGATGTGGCCGAGTGAAAGGGTAAGAAGAACTGTGATCCATGGATAAATGTCAAGTATGAAATGCCAGTATAAATCTGCCTTTAAATCAACCCATGTTTTCAGACTGTGGAAAGTCACACTATTTAAATGCAGGCTGCCTCTCAAATACCCGTTCTTCCTGCAGTGGAAGAAAAATAAGCTGACTCCATGAAACTCTGTTCAAGTGTTTCCCTCTCCAACAACTACTACCTGCTTCTCTCTGAATATTCTGCTCATTCTTTGGTTAACAGCTTAGAAACCATCAAAGTTTCCATTTTTACTTGGTTAAAGGTAATCCATGCATCTGTGGTTAAGAAAGAAAAGAGACAAAGAAGAAAGAAATTACCCAATTACTTCCTTTCACATCAACTCAATTAAAACTAATTTGGATGGCTGGCCCTTATCAATGGTGATGAAGTCAGCTCAACAGAAACATTAACCACAAACATCCTACTGGGTTCTATTATTATTATTATTATTATTATTATTATTATTATTATTATTATGAGGCTGAAACAACAGTATGCTACTTTAGGAGAATGTTGGTTCATGATTAATAGAAATTCTGCATATTCGTTCATCCATTTATTTATTCATTCAAATGTTTTCTGAGTCCCTTTTAAAAGCCAAGTAGTCTGCTGGAAATAAAACAATGACTAAAATATAGGACTTGCCCTCTAGGAACATTTTTAGAGGAAAAATGGATATTTAAGCTAATCATTATACAAATATATGCAAACACAGCAAAACAATGTGATATGCTAAAATAGAGAAACACCTAAAAAAATAAAACACAGTGAGGAAAATGCCTCAAGAAGTTAAGAGGGGATTGGAGGCATGTGGTATGACCAATAAATAAGGAATAAATATTTAACTATATATTAAAATGTTCTGTGACAACAGAATTAATTGGGAGGCTGTGGAACATAAAATTAAGACAGGAGTTTTCACATGGGATAATGCCTGGGCTTCAGAGGGGCTAGAAACTCCCTGAAATTATATATATGCAAATGGACATTTTTCTGGACACAAAGATGATCATAGCTTTCATTCTATTCTCAAAAGTAAAGAACTGTTTCACTTGGATCTGAGCCCAAAACCCAGTTTTCTATCTTAATCAGAGGAGACTTTTAAGACCTACCTTTTTACTCAGACTAGGAGATCTGGGTAGCCTAGAGGTCAGAGAATAGCTTTCAACCCTTCTATAACTTGATGAAAAATAGTGACTGCTGAAAAAAGAGCAACACAGAGAGGTAGGACTTCTTCTTTTCCATCTTCTAGTTAAAGTTAGCCTAAATATATTTCCCCACATACTCAGATACCATGGTGACAGGCATCATATAAATAGATAGTGAAAATAGGGAGTAGGTCAGGGCTTATATCTGTAAAACCAACAGTAAGAAAAGGATATCAGGCAAGCTTGAACCCCCAACTGACACAACTGGCTACTCTTCATCCATAAGACCACGCCTGGAATTCATTATGGGAATTTGTGGACTTCTGGCTACCTCTCCAATAACAAAGAACCATTATAATCAATAAACAGAAGAATAAAAGTCAGGACTGAAGTACAGTGATACTAAACGCCCACATTCCAAACAACTAAAGGCATCTGGACCCTAGCAATTGCTTCCTAGATACCCAAGGGCATCTGTGTATCTGAGCTAACAGCACATGCATTACTAGTCTTACTCATAAATAAAATTCAATTACAATTTGCAGCACATGGCTTGCTTTGGCAGTACATATACAATTTGCAGCACATGTATGGGCAAGGCTATATATACATAAGTATATTTGCCATGATGAGTTTCACACACCTCCCTCAAATCCATAAGTCTAGAAGGATGAGAAAGAGTGAAAACATGGGCATTCCAACATATGAGGAGTAGCGCCAGCCAAGGAGTGGGTGTATCCACCATAGCCACACTTGTATTCACTGAATGCAATATTATACATTATTATGGGCTCTGACTGCATCGGATGTAGCGTTGTATTTTGCAGCTTTCCTTAACACCTGCTGCTGTACATCTCACTGTACACTCCATGTGTGAACACATGGAGCCAAGGTTCCAGGAGGGCTCACCCAGTCTATATAGTAAAAGGAGCTAACTTCACTTGGCAAAGAATTCCAGTACAAATGTCTCTGCCTTAGGACTAAGCAGCAGTCCAGGCCTCACCAATAACATTAGTATACATCACCCCTCAATGCCAACCAATCAGTTCTGAGATAGCACATGATTACAAACAGAGCTGAACATGACATTAAGTTCTTGAAGCATAAAGTCAACTGACCAACACAGGATAAAGAATGATCACCTTCTTCACAATTTCCTAGTAAGAATGGCAAAATGCTGAGAGTTGGAAAAGATAAATATAAAGTACATTTTTTGTACTTTTTCTGTGTTCCACAAGGTCAGTCCCCAAATAAAGCCAACTTTTTTTTTTGAGACAGAGTCTCACTCTGTTGCCCAGGCTAGAGTGCCATGACATCAGCCTAGCTCACTACAACCTCAAACTCCTGAGCTCAAGCAATCCTTCTGCCTCAGCCTTCTGAGTAGCTGAGACTATAGGCATGTCCACTCTGCCCAGCTAATTTTTTCTATATATTTTTAGTTGGCCAATTAATTTCTTTGTATTTTTTAGTAGAGACGGGGTCTCACTCTTGCTCAGCCTGGTTGTGAACTCCTGACCTTGAGTGATCTTCCCACCTCAGCCTCCCAGAGTGCTAGGATTACAGGTGTGAGCCACTGCGTCCGACCCAACAGTAGCCCTTTATATTAAAAAGAATTGTTGCTATCTAAGAAATTCTGCTAATGTTAGTCATTTCGATCTCTTTTAATCTCTCTTTAACTCTTCTGACAGTCCTTCAATCTCAAACTCTCACACAATCATACTCCTCTCCTAAAATACCAAAATGCCACTATTGCCACTTAGTGTTATTCTCCTATTCCCCCTTCACCATCACAGGCAGTAAATGCAAAGAACTTGCTAATCCATTAATTAAAGATCTCTACTTCCCATTATGGAGGACTAAATTTAGAAAGTCAAACTGGGTTGGGAGGAAACCATGTGTCATAACAAATGAGATGAAGTCCATGGAAGGGGGCTGGGTTACTGACCTGTTTCTTATAAAGCCTCTGACACTAACACACCCTACTCTGCTGAAAATACAGAGAAGCTCTTCCTTGTGTGGGCAACCATTCATCACTATAATCATCTGGAGAAGACTTTATTGCACCATCAGGTCTCAAAAGCCACAGGACCTATCAGCAAGGGACTGCCTCAGGGAACATGTCTCCTCTGCTATCCTGAAACCTCAAATTTAGTCACACAAAAGAAAGAGGTGGCAAGCCAGCATTAATTGTACCCTTAGAGAAGAGCCACCTCCCGCCTGCAGGGAAGGCAGCGACTTTATTGGGCTACCAAAATGGATACAAAGACAAAAGCAAACACTGTAATTTGCTGTTTTGTCTCTGGCATAGGGGGAGTGGTACAATCAACACTGTCTGTAAACAGTAATAATGCCAGATGTAACACAGAAAACAGGATTCCCCCCATCTCACTACCCCTCTCCCCTCTCCCTATGATACTCTTCCTGATATTACTCATTTTGAGGGAACACACAAAGCCACCATATATAGTCCATATGCTGTTACCAAATGGAACCGAGTGAGAATCCAAGTTTGTACTGACTCCTCCTGCCTCACGCTAACTCAAAGGAAAAATCATTGGAACTCAGTAAATATTCAATTGTTTCTACCAGCTGACAAAAAATATAGGGAGGAGAAGGAACAGGCCAGAAATAGAATAGGTACGTGACATACTTAAGTCTGGATTAGAAAAAGGCTAAAATGTCAAAACAAATTACAAAAAGTATAAATGAAAATAGAGGCATTCTATACAAACTAAAAAAAATTTTTTTTTGAGACAGAGTCTTGCTTTGTTGCCCAGGCTAGAGTGAGTGCCATGGCATCAGCCTAGCTCACAGAAACCTCAAACTCTTGGGCTCAAGCAATCCTCCTGCCTCAGCCTCCCAAGTAGCTGGGACTACAGGAATGCGCCACCATGCTAATTTTTTCTATATATATTAGTTGGCCAATTAATTTCTTTCTATTTTTTTTTATAGTAGAGACGGGGTCTCGCTCAGGCTGGTTTTGAACTCCTGACCTTGAGCAATCTGCCCACCTTGGCCTCCCAGAGTGCTAGGATTACAGGCGTGAGCCACCACGCCTGGCCCAAACTAAAATGTTTTTAAAAAATCCATCTTGAGCCCAAGCCTAGGAGCTCATAAAAGGTATATTAAAAAAGAAGATGAATTCAGGAGAGAAAGTTACCTGACCAGAGTTCCCGCCAGGTGTAATGCAGGCGTACTCTACACTTTTTCTGGTAGCAAAGCAGTTTGTGTACTACCTGAATGCAGCGTCTGTAACAAAGAGAAAAACTGAGGTAAACCTGAGAATATAGTGCAATTCACCAGATACCCTTTCTTTAGTGAGCCAGCTAAGGCCACTAAAGACACCAGGTATGAATATGTACACATATAAAAAACAGAACTTCTACCTTCAGCCTTCTAATAGAAAAATCAATCAATCTCTCTCTCTCTCTCTCTCTCACACACACACACACAGCTTATGCTACCCATTCCCCTTATCAATGGGAAAAGGGAGCCATAACCACTTATGGGTGAATAGTCGATTAGGCACCTTTCCCTTGGATATCTTTCCAGGGAGGAAGGATAAACCAGTAGGCCAGAATTTGACTACTCTGTTCAAAGTAGAAAATACAGGATGCAAAAACACAAAATTAAAGACCTTACATCTCTATATTTAAATTTGTTTTTTATTTAAATTAAATTTTAAGTAAAATTTAATTTATAATTAATTTAAGTTCTATTTACATGAAAAGTTAAATTAAAACTTCAGTTCTGGGCCGGGCGCGGTGGCTCACGCCTGTAATCCTAGCTCTTGGGAGGCCGAGGCGGGCGGATTGCTCAAGGTCAGGAGTTCAAAACCAGCCTGAGCAAGAGTGAGACCCTGTCTCTACTATAAATAGAAAGAAATTAATTGGCCCACTGATATATATATATAAAATTAGCTGGGCATGGTGGCGCATGCCTGTAGTCCCAGCTACTCGGGAGGCTGAGGCAGAAGGATCGCTCGAGCCCAGGAGTGTGAGGTTGCTGTGAGCTAGGCTGACACCACAGCACTCACTCTAGCCTGGACAACAAAGCGAGACTCTGTCTCAAAAAAAAAAAAAAAAAAAAAAAAACTTCAGTTCTTCAGTTGCACTAGTATGTACCAAATGCTCAATAGCCACATGTAGCTTAATGGCTACCATACTGGACAGTAAAAATATATAGAATTTTTCTATCATCACAAAAATTTCTACCAGACAGGATTATTCTAGATCATTGGAATTTTCGGTTATTCACATCTCAACAACATATATCTTTCGGAGCAAGAGTTCCAGACCAGTCTGAGCAAGATAGTGAGACCCAATCTCTATAAAAAATAAAAAATAAAATTAGCCAGCCTACTCAGGAGGCTGATGCAGGAGGAGAACTTGAGCAAGCTATAATGATGCCACTGCATTCTAGTCCAGGCAACAGTGAGAGACCTTGTCTCCAAAAAAAAAAAAAAAATGCGAACAACCCAAATGTCTATCAACTAATGAATAATTATGTGGTATATCCATATAATAAAAGATTAATCAGCCACAAAAAGAAATGAATTAATGATACATGCCATAATATGGATGAATCCTGAACATTATGCTAAATAAAAGAGGCCAGTCAAAAAAGGCCACATACGATTTCATTTATTTAAATGTCCAGGCCGGTGTGATGGCTCACGCCTGTAATCCTAGCACTCTGGGAGGCCGAGGCAGGAGGATCGCTCAAGGTCAGGAATTAGAGACCAGCCTGAGCAAGAGCAAGACCCCGTCTCTACTAAAAACAGAAAGAAATTAATTGGCCAACTAAAATTATATAGAAAAAATTAGCCAGGCATGGTGGTGCATGCCTGTAGTCCCGCTTACTCAGGAGGCTGAAGAAGAAGGATTGCTTGAGCCTAGGAGTTTGAGGATGCTATGAGCTAGGCTGACACCACAGCACTCTAGCCCAGGCAACAGAGTGAGATTCTACCTCAAAGTAAATAAATAAATAAATGTCCAAATAGACAAATATAGAGAGACAAATAGTAGATTAGTGGTTATCTAGGTCTGGAGAAGAGGCAAGAGAGGGAGATATGGAGAGTAATTGTTAATAGGTACAAGATTTCTTTATGGGAAGTCAAAAATTTTCTAAAATTAGATTGTGGTGCTGGTTATACAAGCCTGTGAATATACTAAAAACAAACAAACAAACAAAAAGCCACTGAATTATATACTTTAAAACTATTTTAAAAACTTTGTGGCCTAGGTTTTCCAAATTGTCAGGAAATGCAAGTTATAGTTCTCACAGTAATGTTAATTTAATACATTCTATAGCTAGGTATGCTTGGATTCCTTATTAAACCATTCCATGTCCACTTTAATAGTCAATAGAGATAAACTGTTACGCCTCATTTAAGAATATTAGCTTTTACATTTTCCATCTTCACTTTAAAACCACTTCGGGACCAGCGTCAACTATAGTCGATAGCCATAGATGAAGGGCACAGCGACTTTAGCCGACAGCCATGATATGAAGGCACATAGCTGAGCATCGACTTTAGCCAACAACCATGATATGACTTTTCTAATTTTTCATTTATCAAAATAAAATTGTGAACATTTAAAATAACATAATGAAAACATATATGTATATGTTACCTATTCTGATATTTACATTACAAGTAAAGTTGCCTATAAAGTAAAACAAGCTTTCAGTGCTTTAAAGCTTTCCTCATCACACAAAAGCAAAACGGATTCCTCGTCAATGCACAGCACAAGCTATCGGGCCGACTATGAGTGCTGGCTGTGGACAAGGTTTCGTGGCCGGTCAGCGTGGTCCCTAAGTGGTTAAATTCACAAGCTCAATGTTCATTTACTAGGATCTTAGCCCTTAGAATCCCCAATGTTTAGAAATCTCTAAACTGCCCAAAATACAATGTCTTAATAAACTCCAAGTTCTAAGTCTCACTTTGTCATATCTTCACTGCCCTAAAAGTACTTAAATTAGGATAGCTAAGGAAGGGCTTGGTCAGCCAGAGGCCCAGGGCTTAGACTATACCCCTCTGAAATTCCAGGCTCATCACATAAACCAAAGGTTCAGAAGAAATTGTCAGACCTATCTTTTTCATTCATTCATTCATTCAACAAATATTGACTGTATACCAACAAAACACTAGCACTTGTCTTATTATATTAAGTTGTAAAGTTCCTAGAAAACTGGACCCAAGTAACCTGCTAGTTTCATGCAAATGAAAAAGGTTCTTCCTTTTGAAACCATTCTGACATGAAAGAATGAGGCAGAAAAGGCAAAGGTAGAAGAGACAAAATAAACAAAACAAAAGGACATAGTAAAATAGTAAAAAGTGGCTCTTCTCCACCTTGATTTATGTAATTTTTCTAATATATCCCAACTGGAATTCAGCTGAAGGTAGCTTCAAGTAGAGGATACTTCTAGAGCTGGGGTTGAGACTCTCTCAGGTTCTATTGTTTTAATCTGAGACTAAGAGTATCCTGGCCGGGCGCTGTGGCTCACGCCTGTAATCCTAGCTCTTGGGAGGCCGAGGCGGGCGGATTGCTCAAGGTCAGGAGTTCAAAACCAGCCTGAGCAAGAGCGAGACCCCGTCTCTACTATAAATAGAAAGAAATTAATTGGCCAACTGATATATATATATAAAAAATTAGCCGGGCATGGTGGCGCATGCCTGTAGTCCCAGCTACTCGGGAGGCTGAGGCAGAAGGATCACTCAAGCCCAGGAGTTTGAGGTTGCTGTGAGCTAGGCTGACGCCACGGCACTCACTCTAGCCTGGACAACAAAGTGAGACTCTGTCTCAAAAAAAAAAAAAAAAAGAGTATCCTGAGACTCTACTAACTTCAGCAGACACCATATTAATCTGTGGGGTGTCAATCTGACAGTTCACAGAATCAAGCTAAAATTGGGGTAGCTAATTTCTTGGTCCTTTTAGCAGAGGAAGAAAGAAGAAAATAGAAAGAACACTACTAACCTCTCTCTATGGCAGGGGTCCTCAAACTTTTTAAACAGGGGGCCAGTTCACTGTCCCTCAGACCCTTGGAGGACCGGACTATAGTTTTAAAAAAACTATGAACAAACCGGGCGCGGTGGCTCACGCCTGTAATCCTAGCTCTCTGGGAGGCTGAGGCGGGCGGATTGCTCAAGGTCAGGAGTTCAAAACCAGCCTGAGCAAGAGCGAGACCCCGTCTCTACTATAAAACAGAAAGAAATTAATTGGCCAACTAATATATGTAGAAAAAATTAGCCGGGCATGGTGGTGCATGCCTGTAGTCCCAGCTACTCCGGAGGCTGAGGCAGCAGAATCGCTTGAGCCCAAGAGTTTGAGGTTGCTGTGAGCTAGGCTGACACCATGGCACTCACTAATCTGGGCAACAAAGTGAGACTCTGTCTCAAAAAAAAAACAACAAAAAAAAAACTATGAACAAATTCCTATGCACACTGCACATATCTTATTTTGAAGTAAAAAAACAAATGGGGCCAGGCGCGGTGGCTCACGCCTGTAATCCTAGCTCTCTGGGAGGCTGAGGCGGGCCGGATTGCTCAAGGTCAGGAGTTCAAAACAAGCCTGAGCAAGAGCGAGACCCCGTCTCTACTATAAATAGAAAGAAATTAATTGGCCAACTGATATATATATAAAAAATTAGCCGGGCATGGTGGCGCATGCCTGTAGTCCCAGCTACTCGGGAGGCTGAGGCAGAAGGATCGTTTGAGCCCAGGAGTTTGAGGTTGCTGTGAGCTAGGCTGACACCACGGCACTCACTCTAGCCTGGACAACAAAGCGAGACTCTGTCTCAAAAAAAAAAAAAAAAAAAAAAAAACAAATGGTCAAAAACACCTGCACGTGGCCAGCGGGCTGTAGTTTGAGGACGCCTGCTCTATGGAGTGAGAGCCAAAGACGTCAGGTAGGCAGCAGTCCCCAACCTTTTTGGCACCAGAACCAGTTTCATGGAAGACAATTTTTTCCACAGATGGCATTGGGGGATGGGGGGTAGGTGTTGGGGAGGTGGAAGGCGGAGCTCAGGCAGTGATGTAAGCAATAGGGAGAAGCTTACTAGCCCACCACTCCCCTCCTGCTGTGTGCTTCCCCACTCCACCTCCCACCCTGTTCCTAAGTTTCATGGAAGACAATTTTTTCCACTGATGGGGGCAGTAGTGTGGGAAGGCAGCTGAGCACCACCTGGTCCCTAACAGGCCACAGACAGAGAGTTGGGGACCGTAGAGGTAAAGGAATTAAAGTACCTGACAACACCAAAAAAGACACAAATGAATTGAACTAAATTTGTAAATTAAAGTCCTAAAATTACTCTTCTCTGAAGTTTTCAGAATGCCCCCAGTAATAAGCCTGCACAGCTACTTTGTTAGTTTATTCTACTTCTCCATTATTCACATCTTTCTCTGTTCTTACTCCCTATAGCTCTAAGTAGTCTTGTAGGAGGAGCCTCTCAGACAGGATTTAATGAGAGGATTATGTAAACAGATCTCTCTTAATAGACTTGAGTATTTTCAGCAGTGATATCAAAAATATTTTATAAACCACGTATAAATGTAAATTAATACATTAAAATTTTAAAAATAATTCCCTTTTATTCTCTAAATAAATTAATCTTGTGATACTATAAAATATATATTTGGTCTTCAATTCCTTCTCCTGGCATACAACTCCAAAAATCCTTAGAATCTCCAAAGTATTGTTTTCCTTTTTTTTCTTTTTTTTTAGTCAGAGTCTCACTTTGTTGCCTGGGCTAGAGTGCCGTGGCGTCAGCTTAGCTCATAGCAGCCTCAAACTCCTGTGCTCAAGCAATCCTCCTGCCTCAGCCTCCCAAGTAGCTGGGACGCGCCACCATGCCCGGCTAAGTTTTTCTATATATTTTTAGTTGGCCAATTAATTTCTTTCTATTTTTAGTAGACATGGGGTCTTGCTCTTGCTCAGGCTGGTTTTGAACTCCTGATCTTGAGTGATCTGCCTGCCTCAGCCTCACAGAGTGCTAGGATTACAAGTGTGAGCCATTGCACCCAGCCAAAAGTATTGTTTTCTGTATGTTGAGTTGACTGATGGCTGGCAGCCTCCAGGTAGCTTTAGGATGAAGGCTGGTCACCAAAAAGACCAAGGCATGATTAGAGGATTGGGCTTTCAGCCCCACCCTATAATCTCCCAACCCAAACTTCACGGAAGGCAAAGGGGCTGAAGGTTAAGTTGATCATCAATAACCAATGGTTTAATCAATCACACCCATGTAACAAAGCCTCCATAAAAACTCGAAATGACAGGGTTCAGAGAGCTTCTGGATAGCTAAACACATGAAGGCTTACAGGAAGGTGAACAAGAACTCATTCAAATGTTGGGAGGATGGTGCGCCCCAACTCCAATGGGGACAGAAGCTCCTGGGCTCCAGATCCTTTCATACTTCACCCTAGGTATCTCTTCTACTGTATCCTTCAAAATATCCTTTGCAATAAACTGGTAAATGTGTTTCATAGAGTTCTGTGAGCTGCTCTAGCAAATTAATCGAACCCTATCTCCAGGTAGATAGTGTTAGAACCTGAATTAAAGGACATCCAGCTGGTGTCTGCTGCAGAGCTGCTTACTAGTTTGGTAGGGGGGGAATCCCCCCATATTTAATACCAGAAGTCTTCTGTGTTGAGTGTTTTTGAGTGAGAAAATAGAAAAAAAACTTTGTGCTTTTTTACACTCACCAACCTGTACCAAAACTGCTTCTAGTGATATAAATTGCAGTATAAATCATCCTAATAGTTTCCAAATCATCTGATTTTTAGAAATTATGATGTGATCTTCTGTTTGATACATTTGTCACTAGCTAAATGATGCCCTTATTTGAGCTATGATTTGCCTTAGCAATCTACAAACTCATCTATCAACTTCCCCATGAGACTGATAGTTATTAGGTTCCTCGTGCTAACAGCTTTGTCACAGACAGCAAAGGTGGCTAGTCGCTGCCCACACATGACCAGCCATGCACAGTACATTCCTGGGTGCCAGCACCTCTCACATGGCCTGGATCTGGACAGCTATGGCTCCTGCTGACAATGC
This sequence comes from Microcebus murinus, assembly GCF_040939455.1. NCBI lineage: Eukaryota > Metazoa > Chordata > Mammalia > Primates > Cheirogaleidae > Microcebus > Microcebus murinus. Next base: position 24,541,892 of record NC_134117.1, on the reverse strand, counting down.
CATCCCACCAACATTGAGCCACTGTGGAGTAGCACTGAGATGCTACCTGTATCCCCAACCCCTGCTGCCACCACTCTCTGGTTCCTGCAGAGGCTATCCACATTCACTTTGCTCCTAGGCCCTGTTCCTATCTTCATAGTCACCCAAAAGGTGACCTCATTAGCCTTGTGGTTTCAATAACTTATACTATTTATCAAACAGAATGAAAATTTTAACAATTGCTATAGCCTTAACTCCCAAGGTACTGTTTCTTGGGGGGAGTGAGGGGGGGTCTTTAATGTGTGTAACAGTTTCCTATTTTGACACAAGACAGGTTTCACTTGCTCCTGAAATCTTACAGGGCCTACTGAAGTCTACCTTTCTTCTGGTGCCTACCTACAGGTTTGGAAATATCTGACTTAAGAAGTGTCCAAGTTTTCCATGTAAGAGTAACTCAAAGGAGAGTTTACCCTCCCAGGAGACTATTTCCCCTCACTCCCAAATCTTGTAGCAGCAATGGGGGTGGCAATAAGAATCAAGGAGTACAGCTGGGAATAGACATTAATTGGTTAGGTTTTCCTACCTCTTATTGTCCCAGGCAAAGCTTTTCTTTCTTTCTCTCTCTCTCTTTCTTTTTTGGTATAAACACCTTCTCCCATCATTACTTTGCCTACAGCATTCATACACAGATGTGAAATTGCTTCATTTCTGACCCAGACTTTGGCTTTGAGTATTAAGTCTTTCCATACTCTGTATTTCTTCATATTTCACTAGGAGGATTACAAACTTATCTGAAATGGCAGAAATTCATTTTGCTTTCAATTTTCCAGTCTGCTGTACATTACAGAAAAGCAGTACATAATGAGAAGTGAGAGCAACAACCTGGCCCGTTGCCCAGCTTGGAGCCGATAGGTTCACCTGAAGAGGACTTGATGCTCCAAATACCAAAAACTGAAAAGAAAGCTGGAAGTAGAGGAAGAAAGATGTGGAAACATGCCTATGGGTAGCAATGAAAAAAGTGAATTCCGCCTGAGGGTGGGACCTTCTGCCCAGCCTCTGTCAACTTGATGCCTCATTATCTTTTCCATCTTCCCGAACCTCAAGATAGTCAATTAGGGAGCCAGCAGAAAAAAAGCACCTACGAAAGCAAGGCAATACAAAAACTCTTTTGGGGGTGAAGTTAGGAACTAGGGAGAGGTAGAGGATAAAACATTAGCATAAACCAGATTCACTGGCTAGGAATTTAAGGGTTTGGGTGGATATATACCTGTAACTTTACAGCACTGAACACACAATCTTAGCATGTCATCTCCACCTTGAACTGCTCCCCATCATCCACTTAATCTCAGGCAAGCTTTTTTCTTCTCTTACCCTTCCTCCACATACCCTATACTCTAACCATCTGGAATCACTTTCTATTGACCAAAACATACCACACTTTCAAGCCTTCAAGCCCCTAAACATGCTGGTCCCTTATCTGGTATGTCCTTCCTCACTCTTCCACATAGAAAACTCCTAATGTTTCTTCATGACTGAGGTCAAATACAACCTTCTCTGATGCCCCAATCAGCATAGTCACTTATGTACAGCCTCTGGTGTCAAAGAGACACAAGTCTGAATCTTGGTTATGCACACTAGCTATGTACTTGTGGTACCAGCCTACAAGGTGGCCTCCAACAATCCCCACCTCCTGGTAGTCATATCTTTGTAAAGTCCCTTTACACACTGTATCAGGGCTGGTCTGTGGGACCAATAGAAATGGTATAGCACTTGAGATTAGGTTATAGAAGATAATATGGCTTCTCCATCTTGGTCTCTTACTCTTTTTCTCCTGGATTACTTGCTTCGGGGGAAGACAGCTCCCATGCTGAGCGCTCCCAATGGAGAGGCCAACATGGTGAAGAACTGAGGCTTGCCAACAACCACCACATGAGCTTAAAAGCAGATTCCCCAGCCCCAGTAGAAACTTAGAAGCCTGCAGGCCCAGCTAACACTTTGCAGCCTTGTGAAAGACCCTATGCCAAAGCTATTTCGCTAAGCTTCTCCTGGATTCCTGAACCACAGAAACTGGGAGAGAGAAACGTTTATTTTAAACCACTAGGTTTTGGGATAGTTTGTTACATAGCAATAAATAACTAATACAACAGTGAAAGGATGGTAACAGACCATTTTTACAGTAAGAAAATATGGGTTCAAGTCCAAGTAATAGTGCCTACTAAAGAATAACCCTGGGCAAAGCATGTAATCTCCTGAGCCTCAGTTTCCTTACTAGTAAAATGAGAAAACTGGGACTACATTAATATATACAAAGTATATACAGGTACAAAATAAATAATAGCACATCCTAAAACTAGAACATACTTAAATCAAGCCAGAAGCTCTGAACAAAAACAAACCTGAACCCTAAGATACTAAGGTTCAGAGATCCCATCTAAAATAAGCAGAAGGCCAGGTGCAGTGTCTCATGCCTATAATCCTAGCACTCTGGGAAAATGAGGCAGGAAGATCACTTTGAGCCCAGGAGTTTGATGTTGCAGTAAGCCATGATGATGCCACTATACTCCAGCCTAAAAAACAGAGAGAGACTCTGTCTCAAAAAAAATTAATAGGCCGGGCGCTGTGGCTCACGCCTGTAATCCTAGCTCTTGGGAGGCCGAGGCGGGCGGATTGCTCAAGGTCAGGAGTTCAAAACCAGCCTGAGCAAGAGCGAGACCCCGTCTCTACTATAAATAGAAAGAAATTAATTGGCCAACTGATATATATATAAAAAATTAGCCGGGCATGGTGGCGCATGCCTGTAATCCCAGCTACTCAGGAGGCTGAGGCAGAAGGATCACTCAAGCCCAGGAGTTTGAGGTTGCTGTGAGCTAGGCTGACGCCACGGCACTCACTCTAGCCTGGACAACAAAGTGAGACTCTGTCTCAAAAAAAAAAAAATTAAAAAAAAAAAAAAAAAATTAATAATAATGAATTTTAAAAAATAAGCAGAAAACTCATCTGTTAAGTATTATAAAAAGCAGCTTTTTATGGTCTTTGAATTGAAGTAAATAATCAGATTTACTTCGAAATACCTAAAAGATATGAAAAAATGGAAACTGTAACCTACTTACCTAAAAGTAAAATTTTTATCATTATTTCAAACCTAGGAAGCCAAGACTATGTAGTCTACAATCAGTCTAAAAAGCTGGAGTCTAAAAAGTCTAAAAAGCTCTATTTAAAGTAAAATATTTTATTCCTCCCTAGATCCCAGGCCTGGCACTGGAATGAGGTACACTGAGTTAGCTGTGCCCCAAACTACTCTCTTGCCCCAAAATATGGAGGTACCAATTCTGCTGTTAGACTCAATTAAGATGCTTTCTAAGGAATAAAGATAATATACATATTTAGGATCACATTAATGTGGCATAGATGTCCTTGGGTATTAAAGAGAAGAAGAATGCAGAACTGGCAAAAAAGAAAGAAAACCTGAGGCTTAAACTTATTAAAATATGATGATTTTTCATTGCCTATAGTTGTCCTCATTATAAAGACTTGTGATAGACAATCAGATCTCCTCTGGAGAAGAATCTCCCAGCCAGGCCACTGGAAACATGATCTTCCTAGCTAGCAGGCCTTTAGCTAGGCTGTCAGGACAATGTAGGCTAAGAATGGACCAGAAGCTCTAGCTCTTTGACCTCTTCCTATCTTCTAACTTCTACTAACCACTTTGATGCTACAGCTCAGAGACAACAAAGTGGTCTGCTGGAATCACATATCTTTGGATTACAATATCCCCCTATGATCACTGCTTTAATACAACAGCCCTGCTCTTCATGCAGCGTGCCTAAAAGAGATAATGAAGATATGTGCAGAATCCAAACTAAGGTTTGTACCCTTGCCCCCTTCTGAAAAGATGTACAAATCCAGGCCATAAAATATTCCCTGACACTTCTCTACACACAAGTATGTTTGTCTTGAAGTATATACAGATCACAAACTTTCTATCACTCAATTCTTTAAAATAGAGTTGCATACATTAAAGGAACTACAATACTTACACATAGAGATCCATAGGAAACTCCTTCATCATGTGTGTTACTATAAACTCTACCATCAGGTCTGAAAGGTGAAAGAAGAAAAATTCAATCAATTACAATGAAATTCATTCCCTGCCTTTGAGTTGGAAAAAAAGCTTATGAGTACACCCTACACTCATGTTGAATGGCAACCACTAACCACATCTGTATTCACCTGCACTTAAACTTATTTTATATAAGGCACTTTTGGCAACACTGTTCACCATCTGTCACTTGTAAAGTAACAAGAAAATTAGTTCACTCTCCTATTTCCAAAAAGATACCTTGACCTGCTAATAAATTCAGATACAAGGAAAATTTCATTGTATAGATATTTCGTACCATGGCACTAATGAAAAATGCCAGAGGGACATATTCTGAGACTAGAGCAATGAGACAAGCAGGGATGAAATTAAGGATCACACCTGTGTAACAGGAGACTCAGCTGTAAAGTTATGTCAGTCGATCTCATCTCACTATCATGTTCAGTTTGACAGACACTGACTAAAATGGTCTGTGGGGCTTTGGGTCAATACAGGCTTATTATATAGTCTTAATTACTGTTTCTAAAATCAAGTAGATTTAGTTACTGAACCTGAATATGCAAGTGAAATGGAATTAAGAGTTCAGCTAACTCCTCTGAGAAAAATGTAGAATTCTAGGCAGACAAAAATTACCCAAGATACATCCCCCTACCTGTCAGCTCTGTCAGCCTCAGCTCAAGCTTAATTTACTCAAAGGAAGTTTTGTATATCTGAACCTTGAACTCCAAGCCTCCTGGCCAGCTGACACATCAATTTGGACCAAGAAAGGGAGGGAAGAATTTGAAATCTTCATCAGGAGTAAGACATTTTACAAATTTAAATTATACAACAAGTTTAGACATAGCTATTTGTTTCCCTGGAATGATTTTTTTCTTTGAACAACTGCACCCTTTTATTGAGCACTCTATTCATGGGTTTGCTTTACCAAACACATGTTTTCTCAGGCCAGGGAAGAAACATAACTGGTAACAACTTCTCTGAGGAAGCAGCACGTCAACCAAGATCTACTCCTCATCTTAATCATGAAAACCTATCACTGTCACAGAAAAATGCCAATTTTGATAATACTCACTCACCCAGTACTGCACATACTAAAGGGCGGCATGGAAGGTTCTTGTCTGCGGCCTTCTTCCTATGTCTCATTGGCTTCACACACAAAAAAAGAAAGGAAATTAGTAGGTACCTAAACTGATATCCAATGGTTCATCATCATGTTTCTCATAAAAATAAAATCACTGTTACAGAGATGCTACTTTTTCTTTCCTTTTCTAGGGGTGGGGTACGGTAGGGTGGGGCAGGGAGGACTTGTGAATGCTTCTGAGGTATCAACGCAGGCCTGTGACAAAAATACAATTCACAGAGTATTTACAGGAAAAGTGATAGGATGACAGGGATTCATGTAAAATAAGGCACGAAAAAAAGTATGGATAAATAGACGACATGACAATGGCAAATGTTGGTCATTACTGAAGCAAGTGGTGGACACATAGGCTTCCATTATGTATTTCTTATTCTGTGTATATTGTTCACTCCCAAAATAAAAAGTAAAATTTATAGATAGAAAAGGAAAAAAAAAGAAAAAGAAAAAAAAAGAAGAAAAAAATATATATAATTCACAACAAGACAACATCTCCAAAGGGGACTGGAGCATACTACATACTAATGGGAAAGCTGTTGTTTTTACTTTGATTTTATCTATACAAGTGGCATTACTAACAACAAAAGAGGTACACTGGTATATTTCTTAGACAATAAAAAAGAAGTAGTGATGGTGGCAGCTACAGAAGGAGCAACAGTAGCTGCAAAAAACAAAAGCTTCAAATCTAAAGCTCAGTGTGATATTTTTTAAACATATCTCCATGCTTTAGGAAATTCCCTGATACTCCATATTCTATTTGCCCCACCTCTCAGATGAATACATCAAAGATGATATTATATTTTGAAAACAAAAGGCTCAGACCCATCTCCTTGTTGAAATCCATGTTATTGATCCATTCCAATAGCACTGCCATGGGTATACAGTTGTAGATCTTTCTATCTTCTCTTAAATGAGAAACATCTCTACAACACACAAACAATCCCAACAACAAGCATGGGTCTGTTGAACAGCACTCATGTAAGAGCCCTTTTGTACAATTTTCCATGCACATTTGTTCTGGTAGGATCGATTTTATTCCAACCCTGCCAACACACAAAACATTTCCTCTAAGAAAAAACAAGAAGCAAAAGAAACACCTACCATTCTGTGTAAGTTTACTCGAAAATTCATGTTGTCATCATGCAAAAATGCATTGGCATACTGATCCTAATAAAAATACAGAGAAAAAGGAATGAGAATATACTTAAGAAACTCAGTCTGTAATTTATCACACTTCATATAAATCCTTGGGCTTTAAGAACTTTGAAGATCAATTGGAAAGCTAATGGGATGAGCCTAGAGCCTTTACATCAAACCTTACTTAAGTCATCAGATTTTACTTGGTTATAATTTCCACGTATGTCTCTAACTGGTCAGAAATCTCTAAGCAAATTAAAAACAATAAAAATTAAGGCACAGGAAACAGCTATCAAGTACCCATAATGGTTAAAAATTTTAAAAAATTAAAAATTAAGACACAGGGACTTGAGAAAAATGCTGAGAGTAATCTGTTTTCCTATTCCCTCTTCCTTCCCATCTGCTCAGGGAGCTGGCTCTTTTTGTGACAGCTTAAAAGTTTTCACTGGGGCTGTAGGATGCACGTGCAGGCTCCACACAAGGCTTTTGGAGTAAGAAGAGAGGTCTGTGCTCTGCTAGGAATGGACTCAGCACAGCAGGAGAAAACTGCTGCCCAGGCAGTGTGGAAGCAGGCAGTGTCTATCCCTGGCTTTGCTGAAGACTGATGGAAAATCAGTCTTATTACCAAACCATAGATTGGTAATAAACATCCCTTGGCCCTTTCACAATACGTTTTCTGAAGATCTGACATGCCTACAGGCTCTAATTACTAGGAAGTCTTACTATTTGTGAAAAACAACTCCTTCAAAGATTTTCCTTGAAAGACTTTCGAAAAACAATTATACCAGGTCCACTGCTAATAAGCAGCTCTTCCATAACACGCCACCCCAACCTTGTGAAAAGCAGGTCATCTTTCCACAGAGACCATAAAAAGAGAAAGTCTGTGAGAGTTCTTTACTCCATGTGGACCACCTTTACTCTTTTTCTTAAGAGAGAAAAGAGCAGTGTAAGGAGGGAGGGTGAAGCTATAAATTCAGCTCTAAACTGACTCAAAGGCCGGGCGCGGTGGCTCATGCCTGTAATCCTAGCACTCTGGGAGGCCGAGGCGGGCGGATTGCTCGAGGTCAGGAGTTCAAAACCAGCCTGAGCAAGACCCCCGTCTCTACCAAAATATAGAAAGAAATTAATTGACTAACTAAAAATATATATACAAAAAAAATTAGCCGGGCATGGTGGCGCATGTCTGTAGTCCCAGCTACTAGGGAGGCTGAGGCAGTAGGATCGCTGAGCCCAGGAGATTGAGGTTGCTGTGAGCCAGGCTGACGCCACGGCACTCACTCTAGCCTGGGCAACAAAGTGAGACTCTGTCTCAAAAAAAAAAAAAAAAAACTGACTCAAGTTCTGCCATACCTATGTGTCACCACGATGTATGGTGAATTCGAGCCTAATTAGTCCAACCAAAAGTGCCGCCTTATAAAGTTGAAGCATTTCTTCTCTTTCCCCTTGGCACTTCTTCACCAAACTGCAATCCACCCAGCTTTACTGAGTTTCCAATTCTCCTCTCTGGCTTTATTCTCTCCCTCTCCACTCCTTCACCCACAGGAAACTTCAGGTCCTTTGGTAAAATTTATTTTATTTTATTTTTTTAGAGACTAGGATCTCACTATGTTGCCCAGGCTGGAGTGCAGTGGCTATTCACAGGTACAATCAAAGGCACTACAAGCCTCAAACTCCTGGGCTCAAGAGATCCTCTTGCCTCAGCCTCTTGAGTACTTGGGACTAAAGGCATGCTCCTTTTTAATTTTGCTAAATGTGAAAGATCTAATATGAGCAGCTTCAATTATTTGGGCAGGATTATTTTTTCTAAAGAGATATAAGTCTCTTGTTTAAAATTCTTAAGAGCCGGAATCTTCCCATTCTCAATGATAGCAGTTATCATATCACAATTTATTATTAGCTCATCTAATAAATGCTAACTGAGCCTCTACTATATGCCATACACTGAGAATATACTGGTAAAGGAGAAAAAGTCCCTGTTGTCAGAGCTTATACTCCAGTGAAAGGAGACAGACAATACAAAAGAGGACGATTTCTCTCCCAAGCCTTAGGACCCTAAAAGTCAGGAGCTAGAGGGGCACCAAGGCAGGAAAAGACAGTGTTTTGTAAGAGACTGACTAATACCAGAAGGCTAGTAAGACCTACCTCTGCAATACATGTAAGGATAATCAGACAGAGTTTGCCACTGTGAAGCCTGTGTTCATCTGTAAAGAAAAATAATAAACCCTTCTCTGTAAATCATCCAGACCATGTTACAATAGAGGACAAAGATTTACATCATAAAAAGAAACATTCACACTTTCTCTCTACACAAAATTCATGAATGAAAATCAAGGTACTACTAGAGAAATTCTTGCTTCCATCCTAGGCAAAAGAATTTCTCCAGATTTTTTTCTTAAATATCCTGGTAGTCTGTGAACAGCTAAACATGTTCCTGAGAGCCACTGAACTCTTATGATGGCCTCTATTCTCATGGCCCAAAGTAGGACCATACCCTTTGCTTCCAGATCAGCTCTTTGCTTCTGGTCCACTCCCTTTTCCACCCCCTCATCCACTAGCTATACGCATCACCATCTGTACCCACCTACCACAAAGTGTAGGAAGATTTCATGACTGTTCACAGCAAACTGACAATGAAATCAGAAAGAAATTAACTGGAGACCAGGGTCCAGCCCATGCATCTCCTTGCACTATGCACATTATTATGACCTGGAAAGCTGCCAAAGTTATTTACTTAGCACTTACTATGTGGCAGGCACTGTGGTAAGCACTAGAGATATAGCACTGAACTAAACAGGCCAAGGTTCTTAGTTTCCCAGAACTCACATTGTAGTTATTACAGAAGAAAGCAACCTCAACAGCAGGGCTCTATACCCACATACAAGAAACCAAGAAAGAGCTACTCCATCACTGCCAATTACCAGAACCATCAAAGTTTATTTACTTTCCAGGACATTTGTGGGTGAGCAGGTGAAATGAAGGTAAGAAGATGATCATGCCAGCAGATCCAAAGCAGACAAATGGCTCATGATTTTCAAATTAGCTTTAACAGGACCCAGATTGAAGTCCTCTCTGGAGAGAAGACTTCTTAACAGATTAGAATGCTGTAGAAGTTAGCTTACAGTACTTACAGTACTTACCCTTACATGCACCTGCTTCTTCCTCAAAAATGAAGTTAATTAAAACCTAACAACTGGAAGGCATAGTAGGGCTTGTAGTCCAGAAATATATTCACCTCTCTTTAGAGATAGGCAGTACAAAAAGAGTATGATAATCCCTATCTGATACCGCCTGTAGTTTACATCAAAGCTCCTAGGCAGCCAGGAAAGCAATGCCCTTGCCTATGCAAAACTAGATTCATAACACTCTTCTACCTTCCCTCAGCCACAGAGTTTCTCTGGCACTGTCCTTCCTTTCCCCAAAAGCTGATAAGCAACTCCCACAGAAAAGCCTGCAACTATCTTAGCACTTTAAGAAAGTGTCTCTGAGGGGGGAGGAGGGGCAAGGGCAATATACATAACCTTAACATTTGTATCCCCACAATATGCTGGAAAAAATTTAAAAAATAAAAATAAAAACAAAAAAGAAAGTGTTTCTGATTACAAAAGTAAGGCATATTTCATTATAGACAATTTTTTAAACTTAAAAAAAGCACGAAACGCACCTCCCCCCAAAAAACAAAAACTGACTTTAGTCATACCATCCAGATGTCTTAACTGTTAAGACTTTGGTAAATAAATCTTAAATCTAATGTGTATGCATAGACATATGTTGTTGTTTTTTTAATTTTTGCCTAAAATCTTTTTTTTTTTTTTTTGAGATAGGGTCTTGCTCTGACACTCCAGTCCATCTGGAGTGTGATGGACTGATCATAGCTCACTGGGCTCAAATTCCTGGGCTCAAGTGATTCTCCCACCTCAGCCTCCCAAGTAGCTAGGACTACAGGTGCACATCACCACACTGGCTAATTTTTCTTATTTTGCTGTAGACACGGGGTCTTGCTATGTTGCCCAGACTATGTTGTCTCAAACTGCTGGCCTCAAGCAATCCTCCTGCCTCAACCTCCCAAAGTGCTGGGATTACAAGCATGAGCCACCACACCTGGCCCTAAAATCTATTTTAAAGGTTGAGCAGATGCTCCTGCAAGGCTACAACACCAAAGAAAGAAGAATCCCAGGGAAAAAAGGCTTTAAAACTAGAGCCAAATCAAGGAAATAATAAACACAGAATGGAAGGAATGGAGTGATTGGGGAAGAGGAACACAGGTAGTTTCAATAACAAAATGTTTTATTCTTTAAGTTGGATGGTTCACATATGTTCATCATTATGCTTTATAACATGCTATTTCTTTCTTTTTTTTCTTTTTGAGACAGAGTCTCGCTTTGTTGCCTAGGCTAGAGTGAGTGCCGTGGCATCGGCCTAGCTCACAGCAACCTCAAACTCCTGGGCTCAAGCGATCCTACTGCCTCGGCCTCCCAGAGTGCTAGGATTACAAGCGTGAGCCACCACGTCCTGCCAACATGCTATTTCCTATACTTATAAACCTTACAACTGAATATACATATCTATCAAAAGTATCTTTTTATAGGTATCAGACAAAAAATATATAAGAAGAAGAGAAAGATAATATCCTGGGGGTTAAAGAAGAGCCAAGAAAAAGTTGCTTCTATTGCACCTAAAAACATAATGAGATGATGCTGTTGGTCAGGGCAGTCAGCAGGTCAGAGGCTGAGACAGGAAGAGAGTTGGGCCAATGAAGCCACCCACATAGGAGCCATTTTTGAAATTAACTTTTCATTATACCTAACCTTGCCCTTTGCCATATATAGGCCACCTATTGGCAAAGACCTAACCCTGCCTGAGTTTAGAGACAATGTTTGAGACTACCTATTCTGCAATTAATTCAGCCCTTAATTTTGCCATCCATTTTATGGATGGCAAGTGACCAGGACAAAGAGGCTTATATAATCATTAAAGCTAAAAATGAGTTCCAAAAGCCTCAATTCACTGTGTTATATCAGGCAAAACTAAAAGTTCATATTCTGGGTCACAACTATGCAGTTTCTCTCTTCCGTGGTTGCTGCAATATTTCTAGAGAAAGGAAGAGGTTACTGATTTCCATAAAGAAGCAATGGCCTCAGGAAACTCTGATACACAAGAGTCTTGTTATCCTTGCCTGCCAGATCTCACCTGCCAAGTAGTAGAAGTTCAGCCATCTCTACAGCTCCCAATGGACTGTTCTATATTAGGAATTTGTGACATGGACTACTTGCATATATCTCACCCATGCATATAGCTCTCTCTCTTGAAAGAGCACACTCACAAGGCTTAAGAAAAGAAAAAGTCTTAAGTTTGCAAGGCCAAAATCTCTAAGAGCTAATGTAATGACTGAGTGTAACATGGCTTAGGCTCTACCAACCAAGGTTCCCTTTTGCTCTGGCAATTCATTTCCCATATTTATCTTTTGGCTGTCCTATCTCTGTCTATCAGAGATAGGTAGTGTTTCTTTCTCACTCTAAAAAGCCCTGAATCCTGGTCTTCCTCTTCCTTATAGCTGTATATAGCTCCTGCCTTTCAGCTCCACACTGAAATACGTAAAAACCTTCAAACCAGAAACCTGATCACCTCACTGGTAAATAAGAGACTTCTAAAGTATACTTAATGCCTAAAAGAACCTTAAACCACCACATAAGGCATTAGTCTCTCCTCACAGAAAATAAGGTAGCAAAGCCATAGTATTTTAGCAATTTTGCTTCTATGATGGAAACTGGTTATTTTGTTATCTGGAAATCTGAAGTCTGTCCATGGAGCATAATTTAAGAACCCCAACTTAGGCTGGGCATGGTGGCTCACGTCTGTAATCCTAGCACTCTGGGAGGCCGAGGCGGGCGGATTGCTCCAGGGCAGGAGTTCGAAACCAGCCTGAGCAAGACCCCGTCTCTACTATAAATAGAAAGAAATTAATTGGCCAACTAATATATATAGGAAAAATTATCCGGGCATGGTGGCGCATGCCTGTAGTCCCAGCTACTCGGGAGGCTGAGGTAGGAGGATCGCTTGAGCCCAGGAGTTTGAAGTTGCTGTGAGCTAGGCTGATGCCACAGCACTCACTCTAGCCTGGGCAACAAAGCAAGACTCTGTCTCAAAAAAAAACAAAAACAAAAACAAAAAAAACCCAACTTCAACTATTGAGCAGTTAGTTCCTAAAATAGGATTTAAAGATTCTTATAAGAGCTGCTTATAAGAAAGAAAATATGCCAAACTGTTAAGAGTGATTAACTATGGAGAGTTTAATCATAAAGGATTTTCACTAAGTTAACTATTGTCAGAATGTTTTATTTTGTTTTGTTTTTTGAGACAGAGTCTTGCTCTGTTGTCCAGGCTAGAGTGCCAAGGCACTAGCCTAGCTCCCAGCAACCTCAAACTCCTAGGCTCAAGCAATCCTCCTGCCTTAGTCTCCCAAGTAGCTGGGACTACAGGTGTGTACCACCACACCCGGCTAATTTTTTCTATTTTTAGTAAAGACAGGTCTCACTCTTGCTCAGGCTGGTCTCAAACTCCTGAGCTCAAGCGATTCTCCCACCTCAGCCTCTTAGAGTGTTAGGATTACAGGCGTGAGCCACCATGCCAGGCATGTCAGAATGTTTTAATTCTGAACAAGTAATATCTCAATTACTTTTGTATTTAGGGGGAAAAAATCCTTTAAATGGGCCGGGCGCGGTGGCTCACGCCTGTAAGTCTAGCATTCTGGGAGGCCAAGGTGGGCAGATTGCTCAAGGTCAAGAGTTCAAAACTAGCCTGAGCAAGAGCAAGACCCCATCTCTACTATAAATAGAAAGAAGTGAATTGGCCAACTAATATATATATAGAAAAAATTAGCCGGGCATGGTGGCACATGCCTGTAGTCCCAGCTACTTGGGAGGCTGAGGCAGCAGGATTGCTTAAGCCCAGGAGTTTGAGGTTGCTGTGAGCTAGGCTGATGCCACGGCACTCACTCTAGCCTGGGCAACAAAGCAAGACTGTCTCAAAAAAAAAAAAAAAATCCTTTAAATGGGAGAAGACCGCTGGATTAACCTGCAGGTACCAAATAAAATGCTAATAAAAATGTTTATTAAAATGCTAGGTGAGGCCAGGTGCATTGGCTCATGCCTGTAATCCCAGTACTTTGGGAGACTAAGGCAGGAGGATCACTTGAGGCCAGAAGTTCAAGACCAGCCTGGGCAACACAGCAAGACGCTGTCTCAACACAAAACAAAATGGGAAGAAAAATGCTAGCTCAGTGTAACCATGAAATAAAAGGCTTATTTCTAGGGAACCTTAAAATTGGGATATATTCCACTTATATCAGGTACCTAGAGTAGTCTAATTCATAGAGACAGAAAGTAGATTGGGGGTTGTCAGGGCTGAGGGGAGGGGAGATTGGGATGTTAGTGTTTAATCACTTCGGTACCAGCATCGACTATAGTCAATAGCCACAGATGAACGCGCACAGCCGAGCATCTAGTCGATAGCCACAGATGAACACGCACATCGACTTTAGCCAACAGCCGTGATATGAAGGCACACAGCCGAACATCAACTTTAGCCGACAGCAGTGATGTGACTTTTCTAATTTTTCATTTATCAAAATAAAATTGTGAACATTTAAAAACAACGTAATGAAAACATATATGTATATGTTACCTATTCTGATTTACAAGTAAAGCTGCCTGTAAAGTAAAACAAGCTTTCGGTGCTTTAAAGCTTTCCTCATCACACAAGAGCAAAACGGAATCGTCGTCAATGCACAGCACAAACTATAGTTCGTCAATGCACAGCACAAACTATAGTGCGGACTATGAGTGCCGGCTGTGGGCAAAGTTTCATGGCTGGTGAGCACCGTACCAAAGTGGTTAATGGGTACAGAGTTCCATTTTGCACGATGAAAAAGATCTCAAGATGGGGAGGGTGGTGATGATTATACAACAATGTGAATATACTTAATGCCATTGAATTGTACACTTAAAAATGGTTTAGATGGCAAATTTTATGTTATGTATATTTTACCACAATGAAAAAATTAAATAAATAAAAACTGTGAACACTCATATAAATCTAGTATAAAGAAAAAACAATAAGTAGGGAAAAAAAGATAAAACTGGGATACATTCTGGATAGAGTTTACTGAGTCTCTTCCCAACCCCTTCTTATTCCTAGGCCGGCTACTCCTAGTCTACCACCAATAAAAAGGCCATACTCAAGAGGACTGCTTGAGCCCAGGAGGTCAAGGTTGCAGTGAGCTATGATTGCCCCACTGCTCTCCAGCCTGGGCAACACAGCAAGACCCCGTCTCTTAAAAGAAAAAAAAAAGGCCATAACAAAATCATAAACAGAGGAAGAACAGGAAATCAGAAAAATATTTAATTTTTTGCAATACCCAGTCCTCTCCCACTTCCACTCTGCATTTCTAGGACGGACACTGATACTTCTATTTTAAGTGTTAAGGAACACAGTCCCTCTGAATCTCACCTCCTCCTACTGTACTCTGCACAACAGTCTTCTAATTCTCACCACAAACTGATGGTTTCAGTTCTTGTCCTCAAAAGGGAATTCCCTGAAGCGTGCTAATCCCCCTACTTCCCACACATAAGAGTCTACATCTACTTAGCAAGATCTGCTGAAAAGACTTGCTAATTTTTGTAGAGACCAGTTTTTTTCCTGTTCTATTTTTGAGCACACCCCTCTCGCTTCAGGTTTTACCACCACCACCTAATTGTCATCTAGCAGTGAGAAATCACTGTTTTCCAGTAATCTAGACCATGCACAGGACCCAATGGAGCATCTTGTTAAAGCTTCAAAACATTAATGCTGCCCTTAGATTCTAGCTGCCTGTCACATCTCCTACTTCCTGATCCCCAATGTAGCATGCCTTACCTTTGGTGTCCTGCATAACAATTGAGCTATACTTTAAGAAGGTTATCAGTAGATTACTGGTCTGTACATCTGCATCCAGTGGGAGTTCCACAGAACTTATAACTGGAATAGAACAGATAAAATGCACTTAGCCTGTAACATATTCCATCTAACACTTCTACCCACATAGCCAATTTGCCAGCAGGCAAGAAAATCACTAAATAAGCTTTTTACACAACAGAGGGAGAACCAAGTACTTATAAAACTTCCTTCCTAGGCTTCTAGAGCCCATTCCTACTCCCAAAATTAAGCCTCATGACCTTCTCTCCTATCTAGGACTAGTCTCTAGGAACAGTGCTTTTCTCTAAACATCCTATGAGGGGTACGTTGATTTCACTTTCAGGCCCAAGTAATCCAAAAGAGTTCAGGGCCCTTCTTAAAGGCATTTTGATATCTACCTAAAGGATAGATCTCAATAAAGATGAGCTTTGCTTTGATGAGTCTCCTCCTTAAAATAAATGAAGATTCTTATAAGAAGAAATATTGCTCAATTTTAAGAAGAAACCTTTAGGCTGGAAATACCCAAGGATGGAGGGGGAAAAAGTTCAGGTAGAATTACATTCAAATTCTACCACTTAATCCCTTCCTCCCAAAAAGGGAACCTGAGAAGGAATGTTAGACTAAAAACGGATGAATATTATTGATTGGGATAGCTGGGAACTGAGTTTTATATACCCAGCTGCTATTTCCAAGAGAAATCCTCCTCACTAATCTCTGAGCCACAGTCCCAATGAACAACAAAGGACCAGACCAGGGCTGACCCATACAGAACACAGTCTTAATGTAGACCTCCCAAAATTCTAAGACTTTAAATTAGACTTAGATAAGCTGTTAAGTGCTTTCACACTAACACATAATATATAAGCAAAAGGAGGTTTATGATGGCCCAGACAAGCTAGAGAATCTATAGCTTTCTGCTGCATTTTCGGCCATGAAGACTCAGCTGAGTTTGGGATATTACTCATAATACGTATTCATAACCATAATGGATCCCTCTGGAGTTATTATGATGTATGCAGAGAACATTTATTAACAATGGTAAACACTTGCATATTATGGACCTATAATACACAACAAGCACAACAAAAAGCCTTATGAGAAGAAATCAGCATGCCCAAGCCTTGGCTGTTTTCCCACAGTTCAGCCCCTAAGAACTAAACGGTCTTAACTCATGTTATGGGTTAAAGACCTGAGACTGTCATTTCAAATCCCAGTCTATTTTAAAGCTCAGAGCCCATAATCATTCCATTGTCCAATACAAAGAGGCCTCTAACTGGTAAATGGGACTTTTTTCCCTGCTCACACACAGTAATAAAAGGAAAACTATCTTACATAATATGCAGAAATATAGAAGTATATGTATTTTTAGTTTACCAGAAAGTCTCCTCATGCCAAGGCTGGGCTGTCAAATGTCAAGTCTGAGCTGAGAACAAATGTTATAGCTAAACTGCTGGCTTTTAAAAATAATGGCTCCAGTGACATACCTTTAAATATAACTGGGCTACTGAGCACTACTATAATTAACAACCAAAAATTAAAAACAAGGTTTTAATACTTAGGACCCCTACAGAAAGGAAATGAGTTAGAAGAGCGGAAAAAGAACAAATAGAACAGAGACAGAATAAAATCCCTCACAAATTAAAATCTTCTTCCTAATGAAGAGTCATTCCTTGATCTTTGGCTTCATAATTCTTCCCAGCGGCTTTTTTCAAGGGAGACAGTCATTTGAAAGTGGGCTGACTTGATCTTCCCACTAGAAAAAATAAAAGCTCACTGGTTGTAGGTAAGTAAGCACAAATCCTGCCATTGCATAATCAAGTGTGTGGGTGGAAGTGTTCACAACGAACAGTTTGAAAGGCAGTTCTCTGAGGCATCCAAACCCCAACATCACATGGAATTCATATATATATATATAAACACACACACGGCTTTTGATATCCATGGTAACCAGGCAGGCTTCATCAACTTAAAGAGAAAGTATAGTATTTCCATTGGATTATTCAGTGACCTGAATAAACAGAGACAAGTAGGCAATCCTCACTACTTGCTACTTCTCATTAAGATGTTTTAGAATTTAGCTTTCAATTCCAAATGGATCCAAATTGCTACCATTGACCTGAATATCAATGGCACCTTCCTGTCATGCTCTGTACTGCTTCTACTTCCTTAAAGTGCTACTGCTACAGGTGCTATATAAAAACTTAAGGGAAGAAAAGCAGAACAAAGGTCATTTTACATACAAACAGTAGGAAGGCACAAAGAAAGGATCAAAGTTGAATTTCCTGTACTTCTTTACCCAAAATGAGGTCAACATTTGAGGTGTAACATCAAGTATCAACTTAGAATGTTTTTAGACTAATATAGTCTACCAAACACACTCAGCCTACAACAGAACAAACTCAGATAACACGAAGTTTT
Organism: Microcebus murinus; assembly: GCF_040939455.1. Classification (NCBI taxonomy): domain Eukaryota; kingdom Metazoa; phylum Chordata; class Mammalia; order Primates; family Cheirogaleidae; genus Microcebus; species Microcebus murinus. Next base: position 24,524,172 of record NC_134117.1, on the reverse strand, counting down.
GGGGGCAAATTTCACAATTTATTTTCAGTTACCTTTTTCTTAGGTTCTAGCCATAAGATTTACATAGGGGAAACTTTGTTATTGTTTCTAGGGGGAGAAGTCTTAGATACCCACGAAACTCCCAATTATAATACATTCAAAGCCTATCATTTCCAACTGGGAGTGGCTGACGACAGACGCATGACAGTGAGCAAATCTCAGGTTCATATTCTCATTCATTTATTCAACAAATATTTACTAAGCAATTACCATGCCAGGCACTATGTTAGGCATATAGTAGTAAACAAAACAGACATGGTCCCTGCCCTGATTATATGTTTTGGTTCTTTTTTTTTTTTTTTTTTTTTTTTGAGACAGAGTCTCACTTTGTTGCCCAGGCTAGAGTGAGTTCCATGGCGTCAGCCTAGCTCACAGCAACCTCAAACTCCTGGGCTCAAGCAATCCTCCTGTCTCAGCCTCCCGAGTAGCTGGGACTACAGGCATATGCCACCATGCCCGGCTAATTTTTCCTATATATATTAGTTGGCCAATTAATTTCTTTCTATTTATAGTAGAGACGGGGTCTCGCTCTTGCTCAGGGTGATTTCGAACTCCTGACCTTGAGCAATCCGCCCGCCTCGGCCTCCTCGAGTGCTAGGATTACAGGCGTGAGCCACCGCACCCGGCCCCATGTTTTGGTTCTTAATCACTATTCTCACTAATCTTAAGCAATCTGCTTCATTTCTCTGGCCTCAATTCTTTCATCTGTCCAATGGTAACATGAGAAAACATTACCATTTTACATTTATTTCAGGACTTTACAGTCACAAGGTGATATTTTTCATAATATATCATCTGAGCCTCACAAGTACCCTGAGAGTTTGGCAGGACAGACATTACTGACCTTTGAGGTCCCTTTCAGATCTAGCACTCCATGATTCTACAATCTCTCCCTGAGGAGGACAAGCTGAAGCTATATAGCCTCTTATACAGAAAAAAGCACTTCACTATCTTTTCTAAAGTTTTATTTAGGACTTCAAGAGTTCTGGAGGGCAGTATTACAGACAAATTAAATTGAAAGATCAATAATTATATTCTTTATTTTGAGACAGAGTCTCGCTCTGTCACCCGAGCTAGAGTGCATTGTGCAGAGGCGTCATCTTAGCTCACTGCAACCTGAAATTCCTAGGCTCAAGTGATCCCTCTGCCTCAGTCTTCCAAGTAGCTGGGACCACAGGTGCATACCACCACACCTGGCTAATTTTTCTTTTTCTTTTTTGTAGAGCTGGGTCTGGCTCTTGCTGAGGCTGGTCTCAAACTCCTGGCCTCGAGCAGTCCTTCCATCTCAGCCTCCCAACGTGCTAGGATTACAGGCGTGAGCCACCTTGTCCAGCATGAAAGATCAGCAATTAGGTTCTATGTTCAACACAGCTATGCTCACCCTGAAAGGTCATATTAATTAAGAAAACAAAAGAAGTGGTAGGCTCACCATCAGAGGAGGGTGGCGTGGTCCCAAGTGGTGTGGCTGGGGTTGTTGGAGCAGGACTGACAGGAGTTGTCACCAACCCCATTTCTGGATGACTCTGAAAGAGGACACAGATGGGTAAAAAAATCCAGAAAATCCAATTCTCCTTTACTATCCTCTGCTTAATATCCTTCCTGGTCTCATTTTTTTTTTTTTTTAAGAGACAGGGTCTCGCTATGTTGCCCAGGCTGGCGTCAAACTCCTGGGCTCAAGCAATCTTCTTGCCTCAGGTTTCCAAGTAGCTAGGACTACAGGCATGTGTCACCATGCCCCTGGCATCATAATTAGACAGAAGGCTCACTGAAGAAGGACTCCTTTTGCATTTATTTCCCATGAGTACCTGATTACTGTTGATGCTTGCTAAACTCTAAGAAGCAGCTCTGTGGTCTAGTTTTCTTTAAGTAACTAGGTTTCTATTACATAAGTTTTTCTGTAGAACCATACAAATAAAAAACTGGGGTAAACAAATACACAGGCTTATTCTACCAGAAAAGGTGAGCAACTGTAGTCCTATCCAGACCTAGGAAGGGACAACTCTCATCAGATCAACCTAAAATGCCTCCATAGTCTATTCTGATAACCACATAATTGACCAATAGATGTAGGTAAGCCACGGGGATACCAGGTACTATAAAAAGAGGTATTCAGATGGCAGTCTTCTTATTCCACAACAAACAAGAGTGTGTGGTGTGGACATGCAGAGACATAGGGAGACACACAGTAGGTACCAAAACAGATAACTCCTCTGTCCCTCACCTTTCTTAGCCATCCCTGACACATCAGCTCTTGAGAATTAAGCTCAGTGACAGCTGTTTTTATTCCCCCTTCTCTCTTCCAAGGTTTTGGGCTGTCAAAAAAAAAAAACCTCCCTTCTCCAACAGCTTTACCAGCCCTTTACCTTCCTCATCTCTTCCTTTAAAATCAGTTATAGAATTTGGAGAGCAGACAAGGAACAGAATGAAAATAGTGAATAAAGTGTCTATGTTACCAGTCATGAAAACAGATAAGGGGCCTCCAAAGCAGACCCCAAACCAGCACACTGCTTTTTAAGCATGACCTTATTTTTTTGTTAAAACTCAATCAGTAAGAGTAGCAGGGAGGGGGAACAAAGTAGAAATGGTTAATGGGTACAAAAATATAGTTAGATAATTAGACAGAATGAACAATATTCGACAGCACAACAAAGTGACTATAATCAACAATAAGTTGATTTAAAATAATGAAAAGAATTGGAATGTTCCTAACACAAAGAAATGATCAATGCCTAAGGTGATGGATACCCCAATTACCCTGATTTGATTAATTCACATTATATGCCTGTATCAAAACACTACATATACCCTATAAATATATACAATTATGTATCCATAATTTAAAAAGTTTTTAGGAAGAAAAAAATAAGAGAAAACTTTTTTTAATATTTAAAAAAATAAAAAACAAAATAGAAGAAAAAAATTCTATCTGTAGATTCCATACACATCTGTCCTTTGAAAAAAAAGCATAAACAAACTTTCCTTTAAAAGAAACCTACATTCACCATCAGGATTAAAAAAAATAAAAAATAAAAAAATAAAAGAAACCTACATACATATTTTATTTTATTTTATTTTTTTTTGGAGACAGAGTCTCACTCTGTTGCCCAGGCTGGAGTGCCGTGGTATCAGCCTAGCTCACAGCAACCTCAAACTCCTGGGCTCAAGTGATCCTCCCGCCTCAGCCTCCTGAGTAGCTGGGACTACGGGAATGCATCACCATGCCCGGCTAATTTTTTCTATATATTTTTAGTTGGCCAATTAATTTCTTTCTATTTTTAGTAGAGATGGGGTCTTGCTCTTGCTCAGGCTGGTTTCGAACTCCTGATCTTGAGTGATCCACCCGCCTTCTCCCAAAGTGCTAGGATTACAGGTGTGAGCCACCGCGCCTGGCCAAAACCTACATACATATTTTAAATAGTCTAGCTTAAAAAAAAAATACCTTATCAAATTTTTAAGACAATTTTCATGAGCAGCACTTAAATTCTCAGTCTATTTTAGTCCCCTTCTGTGCCAACTACTGAGGATATAGCCTTTAGGCCTGTGACCCAGCACTCAGTATTCTATGACTTCCTGCTTTAAATGTGTGTAGACTATTATGTGGACAGGGTATTTTTTACTTTTCTTCTCTGGAAATTGGTGAGATAATAAGTGACTTGGCTTATTTTATCTCCAGTTGTAATTCCACAGCAGTTTAGAAAGCAGAAAGACTAATATAAAAATCTACATGGCAGATAATATCAGGAGATTTCTAGTGAGGAAAATGAAGTGATCTCAACTCATTTGAATTAACAGAATCAGTAAACTGGTCAAAACCATTAACTTTGCATGTTGCTAGACTCACTTGAGCATCAGAAGGAAACATACATATTTGAGGATAGCAAAGCAAAGACAACTGCTATAACTCCTCATTGCTACCACTTACCAATGCAAAACAGGGTTTAAACAGATACAGCCATATAGGGTTTTCAATAGAAACAACCCATATGAAATTCAGGGTAAAAAAAAGATTGGGGTTTTTAATGTAACCAACCTGAGCTAATACTGTGATGAAGTTGCGATTTAAATGAACAGCTTCATAAAGTGCCAGAAGAATGGCTTCATTGGTTCTAAAGAAAAAGAAAACAAATTGGAGTGGCTCTCACAGTGGAGGAGTTCAGAGCATAACCATCAAGATAAGATTTCACCCCAGCTCATTATTAATTCCTTTGAGTTTCTAATGTTCCCCTTTATTTCACTTTTGGGCATATGCAAAAGTCAATAGACAGGACTCAGGACCTTAACTCTAATTCCTTAAGACCAGTTCTTATCTATTTCATTCATTATCTTCCCTCTGCTTTTCCAATCCAACCCAGTTAACCACTTAACTGTCTCAGATACCCATCCCTCATTTGTTTCATTCCAGAGATAGCTAGGAACAGCTTTTCAGCTCCCTGGGGCTCCACACATATGAGATGAAAGCAGAAATATCTAAGGATTCATTATTATTTAAAACTCAGATATTTTATAAATAACAAAAAAAGTTTGAATCTGTAAAAGATTAGCAAGAAGTAACATTTCACACTCTCATATCTAGTAGGAGAGCCTATACTAGTCCAAGTCACTGCATAAGAATGTCAAGACACTTACTGTACTGAGATTTTCTCATGGGCATCTGCTATGAACATGCTGCCCACCTGTGGAAGAAAAGGGGAAATGCAGACTTATAGCAAAAAGATGTGAGGAGTTTTGTGCATAAGAAGCCTTTTATCAGTGAAAAAATAAGCTGCTTCCTCCAGCAAGAGGGAACTTAGAACTCTGGACCATCAGTCTCACACACCAAAATCAGCCCACTTTGAAAATTTTATGAAAGACTCATAAGCAATAAATGAAATAATGAGTACCCTACTGAATCATCTTGCCTTAAAAAGCCTGAAAAAAAAATCCAAGGACTTTTGTCCACCTCTTTTTTTCAGGGTTCAGTTATTCTGACAGTAAGTATTAATCTACATATCTTCATCACTGCATCTTTCCTGGAAGTTGCTTATTCGAAGTCAGAAACTAACTCATGAAGAAAACCACAGAAAGCAGACTGACTTCAACCAATGTAGAGCTATTTTCAGAGGAATTTCAGACCAAAACTGTCTATGTGAGACCCATTCTCCATCTTTCAGATCATAAAACCTTCAGTCTGTGTCAGAGTGAAGTGAAAAAGTAAATGGAGTAGGTTCTCTTTAATATGTATGATATCAGAGGCACTAAGAAAGATGCCTACTTCCCTAAAAATACCTTTTCCACCTCCTTACTGATACCCACAACTATGCAGCTAGAACTTCATGTTTGGTACACAACTTTTTCTCCTTTGCCAAAAGGCAGAGATACCCGGGAGCAATATAATTACATCTAATTTAATCAAATACCAATGTAAAACATACTTCCCTAGCCTCTGAGAGACTTCACTCATTTATGCTTCAGAGTTAAAGAGTCTCTCACCTATCAGTTCCTTCCCTGAGAGTAGACTCTGAGAAGGGAGAAGAGAACAATGCACAAGCATTGGGGGAAAAAATGGCCTCCTTGTAGGGAAGGAGAGGAGACAACTGTTTCTTGCAATCAACTCAAAAACTGTCATGCCCTAGAGCTGACTACTTGGATACTAATGCCAAAGAAGACAGAATTTCTGAATCTGCCTAGATTCTAGGACCTCCTAGATTTATCTCTTAAAAATCAATCACAGAGTATCTGATCCAAAATGCCAAAGCTGCCAATGTTGAGTAACCCTGTCTTAGAGATTTACAAATTAGACCAATAACTTTCCTAAACCTTGGACCTCTCCACCCAGACTCTAAGTATTTAGAGGAATGACTCAGATCCACTGCACAATCCCTCAACCCCAGAACCAGCTACAAGGGATCAAACAGCCACAGCAGACAGGAAAGGAACACTCAGGGGAGCTGTTGGATCAGTTTAAACCTTACTATTCTGTGTTCCACAGGGTCAGTCCCTAAATAAAGCCAACTTTTTTTTTTTTTTTTTTTTTTTTTGAGACAGAGTCTCACTCTGTTGCCCAAGCTAGAGTGCCGTGGCATCAGTGTAGCTCACAGCAACCTCAAACTCCTGGGCTCAAGCAATCCTTCTGCCTCAGCCTCCCAAGTAGCTGAGACTACAGGCATGCACCACCATGCCTGGCTAATTTTTTTATGTATATATTTTTTAGTTGGCCAATTAATTTCTTTTTACTTTTACTAGAGATGGGGTCTCGCTCTTCTTGCTCAGGCTGGTTTCGAACTCCTGACCTTGAGCGATCCGCCCGCCTCAGCCTCCCAGAGTGCTAGGATTACAGGTGTGAGCCACCATGCCCGGCCAAAGCCAACTCTTTAGGAAGCAAAAGTCTGGCTTAGTGTGTACCTTTTCTACAGCCTTTAATTAACTAATTATTTAATTAATTTTGAGAAAAAGATCAGTCCAAGAGAAACCAAAGCTCTCCTTTCCTTTATCTCACTTGGTTTTAGAATTCACTAAAGGAGATACAGTTCCCAATAAAATATGCTCTGAGCAGCCTCTCTCCCCTCATCATGTCATCACCTCAAACATCTGAACTTCAAAAATGCCAGATTTGCCTAGCCGTGCAGACCTCATATATTTCTGAGCAGGAGAAAAAACGAGTAGGACTTACCATATTTGTTAAAGCAGAGAAAAAACCACTCTGGTGTTCTTCTTCCTTGTCTTTATACTGCCTGAACAAAAAGAACTAGATTAAACTTCAGGATTATTATCAAATATGTCTTTGTCCTTAGAATTCTAGGTAATGAGAGCTGAGCATTCTTAGAATTCTCTTACTCCAGAAAACTAAAGCATTATGACAATCTAGCCACTGCAGTTTCCCCTGCAAGTTAAGAGGCACTTACCTGCTCTGGAGGTAGTGTGTAGCAAAATGTCTTGCCACTTTGGGAGAGACTTAGAAAGCATGCTGCAAAAGTATGAAACTGCTCTAACATATATAGCTGACCTAGTTATTTCCCAAACAGACTATTAATTGAAAAGTGTGACAGTGAAACTACTTGAAAGTTGTTTTTTTTTTTTTTTTTTTTTTTTTTTTGAGACAGAGTCTCGCTTTGTTGCCCAGGCTACAGTGAGTGCCGTGGCATCAGCCTAGCTCACAGCAACCTCAAACTCCTGGGCTCAAGCAATCCTCTTGCCTCAGCCTCCCGAGTAGCTGGGACTACAGGCATGCGCCACCATGCCCGGCTAATTTTTTCTATATATATTAGTTGGCCAATTAATTTTTCTATTTATAGTAGAGACGGGGTCTCGCTCTTGCTCAGGTTGGTTTCGAACTCCTGAACTCAAACGATCCGCCCGGCTCGGCCTCCCAGAGAGCTAGGATTACAGGCGTGAGCCACCGCGCCCGGCCAAAAGTTGTTAACAGTGAAAATCTTCTTTGTTTTCTAAGGAGGAGGAGGAAAATCTGTGAGCTGAACTACTGAGATGGGACAAAATTGAAGTTTTGATAGCCAACTGTGTATGAGAAAAGTCTAGAGAGGATCAAGAAAGATCCTGTCTGGGCCAGGTGTGGTGCCTGTAATCCTAGCACTCTGAGAGGCCGAGGCAAGAGGATCACTTGAGCTAAGGAGTTCGAGACCAGCTTAAGCAAGATTGAGACCCCATCTCTACTAAAAATAGAAAAATTAGCCAGGAGTTGTGGTGTATGCTTGTAGTCCCAGCTACTCAGGAGGCTGAGGCAGGAGGATCACTTGAGCCCAGGAGTTTGAGGTTGCTGTGAGCTAGGCTGATGCCACAGCACTCTAGCCTGGGCAACAGAGTGAGACTCTGTCTGAAAAGAGGAGAGGAGAGGAGGGGAGGGGAGGGGAGGGGAGGGGAGGAGAAAGGATGGGAAAGGGAAAGGGGGAAAGGGAAAGGAAAAGGAAAAAAAGAAAAGAAAAAGAAAAAAGAAAGAAAAAAGGAAGGGAAGGGAAGGGAAGGGAAGGGAAGGGAAGGGAAGGGAAGGGAAAAAGGGAAGGGAAAAAGGGAAGGGAAAAAGGGAAGGGAAAAAGGGAAGGGAAAAAGGGAAGGGAAAAAGGGAAGGGAAAAGGGAAGGGAAAAAGGGAAGGGAAAAAGGGAAGGGAAAAAGGAAAGGGAGGGAAAGGGAAAGGGAAAGGAAAGGAAAGGAAAGGAAAGGAAAAAGGAAAGGAAAAAGGAAAGGAAAGGAAAAGGAAAAGGAAAAGGAAAGGAAAGGAAAGGGAAAAGGAAAAGGAAAAGGAAAGAAAAGAAAAAAGATCCTGCCTGGTCCTTGCCAGGACTGGGGATACTCCTGGTTTCCAATGATACATTAGTCTAAACGGAAGACCCTATTTATGGCTGGTAAAGTAGTTAAAACGTTCTGTAATAAAATACCAAAGGTTACAAAAGAATGTGCCTAATTGCTTAAACTAAAGAAGGACACTAACCTGGTGGCTACACTTACCCTGGTGTTAAAAACAACCCCTGCTAAAGCCATCAAGCCAAGCTAGAGCAAATACATCTGCCAGGGGCTGTACCTCTAATTACTCTTTTAAGAGATAGGTAAGGGAATTTCACCTAAGAACTCTAACAAACCTGTTCCCTACTCAACCAATTTAAACGAAAAATAGACCCTTCCATTCTGGAAAGGTGGACTTACCTGTTGTACTCAGATAAAGCCTGAGCAATTACAAGCCCCATTCCCTAGAAGGGAAAAAAATAGCACAGGTGAAATAAGAAGGCAGCCTTTGGGGGGTGGTGGTGATGCTAGAACTAAGCCAGGGAAAACACTAATTATACCCCCATGGTCCAAGCCCAGGAAGGTCTGCCTGAAAGTTGCCAACAAGGACAAAAATTCTGAGAGGCATTGTCAAGGCATCAAAACGAACTTGTTTGGAAAGGCTTTTCTTATCTAATTGTCTTACTTAATGTTCCCAGGAACAATTAAAATAGAGTAACAAGGGTGAAACAGACCAGCCCAGATACTGTTTTCACAGGATCATTTTCACTTCAAAGAAAAAGACTGAGTTAGAATCTTTAAACACAAAGCCTTCATATTTCTCCAAATCAGCCATATTAAATGTGACAATGAGTCCCAGGCTAAATGAAGGTGCAAACAGACAGTCATTTTCTTTCAGACCACAGGAAAACAAGAATATAAAGGGAAGAAGTATCCAATAATGTTAAAGTGACTTATCAACTTTCCCCCAAGACCTGTGAAGCATAACACAAAGATCAATTAAGGCTACGAGGATGAATCATTTTTTACATAAAGGAAATTAGAAAAAATGAAGGGGGCAGCATAAAAAGGTAATAAAGCCAGACACCTGGTCATCTTCTTCCTCCCTATATTCAGAGATCAGATGTTACCTCAAAAAATTCCAAGGATATATACAGCAGATACAAATCACTCCCTTGTTTCAGCTTCACCAAGTCAGGCTATAAATAATATTTGGCTAGTCCTATAAGAAGGAATCTCCCATCATTCAGTCATCTAAGCTTTCTTATTTTTGGATGTGTAATTTATTGACTCTGTAGGATAAGCAACATCAGCACACTATAATATGAAATATAACCAAGCATTTCATCGTGATTGGCAATCATATATCCCCTCAAAACCTTTCTTCCATGATAACAAGACAGCATACAGTAAGACAGTGGCAGTGATGCTCTAAAAAGAAATACCGATTTCCTTCTGTCAGAAGGAATTTTCAAAAGAAAAAAAAAAAGAAAAAAAAAAAAAAAAGAAATACCAATTTCCTCTTCATAACCAGATGAAATTGACAGAATAGTTCTCTGTTCTCTGTTCCACAGAAAGTAAGGTCACTGAATGCAAGTAAGTGCAAATAAGAATATATACCAGGATCCAGATACTCACATTGAGTGTGGCCTCGTCATCCACAATAGAGAGCTTCACAATATAAGGATTTACAGACTGTTAAACAAGAGAAGAGACTCAAGGTTTGAGAGTGATCTAGCTAAGAAAGCCCATTAGCTACTTAAAAAGTGTTAATAAAAATGCTTCTATAAAGGCCGGGCGTGGTGGCTCACGCTTGTAATCCTAGCACTCTGGGAGGCTGAGGCAGGCGGATTGCTCAAGGTTAGGAGTTCAAAACCAGCCTGAGCGAGACCCTGTCTCTACTATAAAAATAGAAAGAAATTAATTGGCCAACTAATATATATATATATAATTAGCCAGGCATGGTGGCGCGTGCCTGTAGTCCCAGCTACTCAGGAGGCTGAGGCAGGAGGATTGCTTGAGCCCAGGAGTTTGAGGTTGCTGTGAGCTAGGCTGACGCCACGGCACTCACTCTAGCCTGGGCAACAAAAGCGAGACTCTGTCTCAAAAAAAAAAAAAAAAAAAAATGCTTCTATAGGGTCCTCTCTGCACAATGCTCCTGATACCCTGTCCAAACCCATCTTTGCCTGTTTACTCTCCCCATTTCCAATAAATCTCACAGCATGTATGGGCATTCATCAAGTGCACACACGGGTACGTATATAAAACATACACACACACACCCCAGTTCTGTTCAACCTGCATTTTCCCCTAGGCTGAATTAGTGTAGACCTATGTCTACCACTTCTCCTATCTCGCTCTCTTACTTGTTTCTAAAAAGTAACTGAATGCTCCACAAAACTCACTTTGTCCTACCATATCAATAATTTACTAAGTCCACAGAGATAGTTGTCTTTTGGGGGACATAAAAGCTTCTTTGCCATAAGGCACATATTTATAGATTGCTAACTTACATTCTCATCCCAAAGGCTCCCTAACCATTTCACAAACTATATGCAAGAACTGATTCACCCACCCATAAAACAAAGCCACCATGGGGGTGGAAAGTGGCAGCTGCTTAACAGCCAGAAAGGCCATTAATGGAGATCTAATACCCAAATAACACCACAGGGGGGACTGAAAAAAAAACGATGATATTACCCAAACAACAATCTGGTCAGCACACTGGGATTTAATGATTGTCCCATCACTTATAGTACCAGAATATTTCTTCAGTTTTTCCAGACCCAATCTGAGTTGGCCAGCATATGGAAATGAACATATATTTAAACTCATTAAGCAACTGGACCATCTCCTACAAGCGGGATGAGAACCAATGACCTTTCCTCCCACCTACAGGAAGCGAGGAAAGACTTCATATAGATCAGGCACCGATTCTAATCCAAAAGAGGCAAGGAACAATAGTTCTCAGACTGGCAGTTTTTACAGCTACCAAGAAAACTCATTACTGAGAAACTTGAAAACCCAACTGAAAGGCTCATTCCCCATGTAGACCTTATTTAATTAAGTTTCTAAGGGGATCTTTTGCATGTCAGCTGGGAGTAGAGAAAGAGACAGCTTTGCCTTCTTAACAGCCCACATGTTTATAAGGTTTTTTGTTTTTGTTTTTGTTTTTTTTTTTTTGGAACAGAGTCTCACTTTGTTGCCCAGGCTAGAGTGAGTGCCATGGCATCAGCCTAGCTCACAGCACCCTCAATCTCCTGGGTTCAAGCGATCCTTCTGCCTCAGCCTCTCGAGTAGCTGGGACTACAGGCATACGCCACCATGCCCGGCTAATTTTTTGTATATATATTAGTTGGCCAATTAATTTCTTTCTATTTTTAGTAGAGACGAGGTCTTACTCAGGCTGGTTTTGAACTCCCGAGCAATCCGCCCGCCTCGGCCTCCCAGAGTGCTAGGATTACAGGCGTGAGCCGCCACACCTGGCCTGTTTATAAGGTTTCATACAATAAAATTCAAGGAGGTAACATCCACTCCATTTTTTACTAGCTCTCAATACTTCTTATTATAATCAATAGTCAAATTCTACTGATGCTACAGACTTCAGAGAAGATCCAATTTAAACGGATCCTTGCCAAAGAAAATCAGCAGTCAGTTAACCTAGAGATGCCTCCATGATGAAAAGAACACTAAAAAGAGTAGGCTGTTTCTTGGCATAATTTTAGAAAGTTCTAGTCACTCGCCTTCCCCAAAACAGACTGTTTTAGGAAATAATAAGGATCATCTGATTTCTAAGACCAGCATATGCTTTAACAGCAGCTGAGGAAAAGGCAAGTTGGGTAAACACATAGGTTTCAGTTATACCTCCTCTACTTATTAACTGTGACAAATTAGGCAGATTAATTTACCTAAATTTCCTCATCAGTAAAATGAGGCTAAAGATTGAGTATTTCCTTTCTGAAATGCTTGGGACCAGAAGTGTCTCAGATTCTGAATTTTCTCAAATTTTGGAATATTTGGACTATACTTATCAGCTGAGCATCCCCAATTCGAAAATCTAAAATTCAAACTGCTCCAAAAAGCATTTTCTTTGAGTGTCATGTCAGCACTAACAAAGTTTCAGATTTTGGAGCATTGTGGATTTCAGATTTTTGGATTATAGACATTCAACCTGTATTTTCTCTCCTGGAGTTGCTACAGGCTTAATGAATCAAGACATGTAAAATCTTTAGCGTAGTATCTGGCATATGGTAAGCACTCAATAATTGGTACAGGTAGCTATACTTTTTTTCCTTTCACATTATTACATTCAAAGAAAGCTCTTTAGGAAAAAGAGAGGGGGAAAAGGAACAACTTGCAACTAAATATAATAAACAATTTGGTAATTTCTGGGAAATATGCTCAGGGACGCACTTGGGATCTGAGTCACTTCATCTCAGGAGACTTGGGTAGTCTAGAAGGCCAGGATTTTAACACTATGAAAATTTTTATTCTCCCAGACAATGATTGTTCTTAACACTATACACTTGTTGTGCTGGTCACTTTTTTTTTTTTTTGAGACAGAGTCTCACTTTGTTGCCCAGGCTAGAATGAGTGCCATGGTGTCAGCCTAGTTCACAGCAACCTCAAACTCCTGGGCTCAATTGATCCTACTGTCTCAGCCTCCCGAGTAACTGGCCCTACAGGCATGCACCACCATGCCCGGATAATTTTTTTATATATATATTAGTTGGCCAATTAATTTCTTTCTATTTATAGTAGAGACGAGGTCTTGCTCTTGCTCAGGCTGGTTTCGAACTCCTGACCTTGAGCAATCTGCCCGCCTCAGCCTCCCAGAATGCTAGGATTACAGGCGTGAACCACTGCACCCGGCCTGTGCTGGTCACTTTTTAAAACTGAGGCATTTCTTCCAAAAATTGGGCAAAAAAATAAAAATTAAAAATAAATAAATAAATAAAACTGGAGGCAATCTACTTTTTACCCACAAGACCAAATTACAAACTCAGTGAGCCTTCAGAATAGCACTTTAATAGGATCCTGCCTTTATTTGATCTAAGATGTACTTAACCACTCTTCATTGCTCTTCCCTAGACCATTTGGGCGGGGGGGGGGGGGGGGGGGGAGTTGCCTCATCTATCTCTTTAGATGAAATGACTAAAATGGAATGCATTACTTGAAGTTAGGAAAAACTATACATTTATTACATCTTTTCCACCACTTCTGTTCTTTATGTCTAACACCTTATTTGCTCTCTCTGTGCTTATTAGCTGGATATCGAGCCTCTCTAGTGCCTCTGCACCTTTCTAAAAAAGTTACAACTTACCCTATTGGTCACTGGTGGTAGCTAGAATGCTGTTCTCCCACAATCATACCCTCTCATACTAGTTTGCATAAAAGTTCACCAGCTTTCGTTGTGCTATGTTCATCTGGAATTCCTCATGTTCCTGTCAAAAACCTTCCTGGTCAATGATCACCAGCCTTCCTTAATGGTTTCTGGTGAGTGACTTATATCAAAAACTGCAAAGCCCAGATAAATTATGCCCACCAGCTCACCCCTGCCCACTACATTAATTCTTCTGGGAGCCTCTGACAGACTAGAGATGCATACCTCACTCCAGAAATATGTTCTCTTTAGTTCCTTGGCCATGTCCAATATTTCAGGCTGACATTTCAGAGAGCCCTACTGGGATGAGCCAGGGTTCATTTAATAGAGAAGCCAAGCCATTGCCTCAGAGTGGCCTGCATCCAGCAGATGTTCTGAAAATATTCATTACTGATGATGGTGCGTTCCTGTCACATATAACTCAATTCTCTTTAACTATCCTCAGCATTTTTCCTCAGCTATTTTTCCTGATGTTGTAATAAGGCCCCAGAGGCTATTACACATGACAGAGATCAAAATGGCTACCATACCAGCCCCTTCAGATCACCAGTAAAACAGGTGTTGGTGATAAATTACATATTTATTAGTAGCTCTACACACCATTCATCAGATCCTCCAAGACAATGAAAGCACCAGCTCCTGGGATTTACAACACATTAATGTTGCTCCATATATTCCAGTCTCTCTTTAAGTACTCCTTTCTCACAGCCCTTCTTCCATATTCCTCCTTGTAAGAATAAGCTCCAGATTTTGTGTTACACATCACTTTCAACCTGGCTGAATAAAGCTTAACTGTGAATCATATCAAAAATCACTTAGTGAAGATTTAGAAGCTCAGAAAAGAAAATCCTCTCTCCAACCGGCCAATTTCTTTTAGCACTGCAACTTATTAAGTGAAGAAAGTCAGATTGTCTCAATATAGCTCCTGACTTCTGGGTTCATTCAGTAAAGTGTTCCTAGTGTCTACGATCCAGTGACAAATGCTTCATACTCCTTAAAAGAAATCCCCAGTGAAGCCTCTGGTCTTCTGACTGGTCCTCTCTGACTGGTCCTCTTCCTTTTCTGTGGATTCTGCCCTTTGAGGGGAATCAAATATACACACCAACCCAAGTATATAAATCTCTGGGTTCTGCTCTTTATCTCAAAAGCCTATAAATCTGTACCCTGATTAATTCAGGGGCAAAGAGAACTCCAGAATTGATATGAATAAGGCCCTGTCTTCAATTTTTCATTAAAATCAGAGTTTCCAGGCCAACAGTGGTACTTATATAAGTAGACTGCATTAACGAAATCTGATAAACAGTGGTGTGGTGCATAATGATGTATGCAGTCAACTATGAACTGCATATATGACAGTCACCCATTAGATTATAATGGAGCTAAAAACCTATTCTAATGACATCCTAGCCATTGTGATGTAGCACAAAGCGTTATGTGTTTGTGATGATGCTAGTGTAAACAAACCTGAACTACTAGTAGTATAAAAGTATAGCACATATAATTATGTATAGTATATAATACTCAATAAGATAATAAATTGTTACTGATTTATGTATTTACTGTTTATACTTTTAAATTATTCTTTTAGAGAATACTCCTTCTATTAATATTTATTTTAAAAGTTAACTGTAAGGCCGGGCGCGGTGGCTCACGCCTGTAATCCTAGCTCTCTGGGAGGCCGAGGCGGGCGGATTGTTCAAGGTCAGGAGTTCAAAACCAGCCTGAGCAAGAGCGAGACCCCGTCTCTACTATAAATAGAAAGAAAATAATTGGCCAACTGATATGTATATAAAAAATTAGCCGGGCATGGTGGCGCATGCCTGTAGTCCCAGCTACTCGGGAGGCTGAGGCAGAAGGATCGCTCGAGCCCAGGAGTGTGAGGTTGCTGTGAGCTAGGCTGACGCCACGGCACTCACTCTAGCCTGGGCAACAAAGCGAGACTCTGTCTCAAAAAAAAAAAAAAAAGTTAACTGTAAAAGAGCCTCAGGCAGGTCCTTCAGGAGGTACTCTAGAAAAAAGCATTGCTATCATAGGAGACAACAGCTCCATGGGCATTACTATCCCTGAAGATTTTCCACTGGGACCAGATGCAGAGGAAGAAGACAGTGATACTGATAATCCTGAACCTGTGTAGGCCTAGGCTAATAATGTGTGTGTGTTGTACCATATCTTTTTTTTTTTTTTGAGACAGAGTCTCACTCTGTTGCCCCAGCTAGAGTGCCATGGCGTCAGCCTAGCTGACAGTAACCTCAAACTCCTGGACTCAAGCGATCCTTCTGCCTCAGCCTCCTAAATAGCCGGGACTACAGGTATGCGCCATTATGCCTGGCTAATTTTTTTCTATATATTCTTTTTTTTTTTCTTTTTTGAGACAGAGTCTCACTTTGTTGCCCAGGCTAGAGTGAGTGCTGTGGTGTCAGCCTAGCTCACAGCAACCTCAATCTCCTGGGCTCAAGCAATCCTACTGCCTCAGCCTCTCGAGTAGCTGGGACTACAGGCATGTGCCACCATGCCCGGCTAATATTTTGTATATATATTTTTAGTTGGTCAATTAATTTCTTTCTATTTTTTGGTAGAGACGGGGTCTGGGTCAGGCTGGTTTGAACTCCTGACCTTGAGCAATCCGCCCGCCTCAGCCTCCCAGAGTGCTAGGATTACAGGCATGAACCACTGCACCCAGCCTATCATAGTTTTTTTTTAAAGTTTAAAAATAAATATTTTTAAAAGCATGAGAAAAACTTATAGAATAATAATACTAAGAAAGAAAATATTTTTGTACCACTATATGATGTGTTTATGTTTTAAGCTAAGTGTTATTACAAAAGAATCAAAAGTTTTTAAAAATTTGGAAGGTTAATTTAAAGAAAGAAAAAAATTTTTCATAAATTTAGTATAACCTAACTTTTTTTTTTGAGACAGTTTCACTTTGTTGCCCAGACTAGAGTAAGTGCTATGGTGTCAGCCTGGCTCACAGCAACCTCAAATTCCTGGGCTCAAGCGATCCTTCTGCCTCAGCCTCCTGAGTAGCTGGAACTACAGGCATATGCCACCATGCCCGGCTAATTTTTTCTATATATATTAGTTGGCCAATTAATTTCTTTCTATTTATAGTAGAGACGGGTCTTGCTCTTGCTCAGGTTGGTTTCAAACTCCTGAGCTAAAACGATCCGCCTGCCTTGGCCTCCCAGAGAGCTAGGATTACAGGAGTGAGCCTCTGCGCCCAGCCAGTATAACCTAACTTTAATTTCAGTGTACAGTAACGTCCGAGGCCTTCACATTCACTAACCACTCACTCACTGATTCACCCAGAGCAACTTCCAGTCCTGTAAGCTCCATTTATTGTAAGTACCCTATTCAAGTGTACCATTTCTTATCCTTTATATTGTATTTTAACTGTACCTTTTCTATGTTTAGATATGTTTAAATATACAGATACTTACCATTGTGTTACAAGCCTACAATAAGATGTACAATAACAGGTTTGTAGCCTAGGGGCCACAGGGTATACCATATAGCCTAAGTGTATAAAAGGCTATACCCTCTAGGTTTGTGTAAGTACATTCTATGATGTTTGCACTACATTATCGCCTGATGCATTTCTCTGAATGTATCCCCTTCATTAAGTGACACATGACTATATAAAAATCCAATCTTTCAAACAGATGTACTAGGTCAGTGAGTCCCAATCCTGGCTAATCATACTCAATAGGGGATCTTAAAAAAAAATATTCCCAGGTACCCCTGCCCCCACCAAGAAATTCTGATTCAGTGTGTCCACAGTAAAGCCCACAAATTTCTTCTTTTGAAAAGGTTCATGGCCGGTCGCGGTGGCTCACGCCTGTAATCCTAGCTCTCTGGGTGGCCGAGGCGGGCGGATTGCTCGAGGTCAGGAGTTCGAAACCAGCCTGAGCAAGAGCGAGACCCCGTCTCTACTATAAATAGAAAGAAATTAATTGGCCAACTAATATATACAAAAAATTAGCCGGGCATGGTGGCACATGCCTGTAGTCCCAGCTACTCGGGAGGCTGAGGCAGGAGGATCGCTTGAGCCCAGGAGTTTGAGGTTGCTGTGAGCTAGGCTGACGCCACGGCACTCACTCTAGCCTGGACAACAAAGCGAGACTCTGTCTCAAAAAAAAAAAAAAAAAAAGAAAAGGTTCATAAGTGTTCTAATAAGCTAGGTTTGGGAACAACTACATTAAGGGATATTTACTTTATTAAAAGTTGTAACACAGGATTCCTTTAATTAACTATATCCTTTGCCCCATGCACTTAATATAGGATTTTTAGAATTTGGTTTATCAAAATTAATCTATATACCATTTACCAATAACATGTCTTCTATGTTAAGCAAACTCCTTTAGGAGGGACCACACTTAAGACGATTATAGAAAAATAACTCTTCATTAAGGGCCCCACTTACCTCATATTTTCTGTAGTTCACCAACAAAGCCAAGAGGACAACAGCATCATATCCATGCTCCCTACGACTTGGGGGATGGGAGAGTATCTGTAACAAGCACCAAAAATGCATGAGAGTGCTAAATCATGGCTCCTAAGAACACAGAGAAAATTTGAGGTGGTTTACCCAAAAGAGAAAGAGGTACTAAGGGAACTGACCTACCTGTAGAATTGCTTCAAATATGCTATTGATCATTACATACTCCAAGATAGTGTTCTGGCTGATGTTATCTGTCACCTAAATGCAATAAAAGGCTTTTTAGAGTCTGTACTGAGGCACTCTGATATCTCATGTAATCTCCTCCCCTAATGTCTAAGAGAAACAGAAATGTTAAAACAATCTACTAGATCCTTAGACCTTTCACAACCACCTCCAAAGTCATCAGAACCCAAACAGACAGACACCATGAGGGGGAAATCAGCAAACAGAAAACTTCCTAAATCTCTGAATTTCTTCTCATTGTTACTCTCATACCCTCACACAGGCATTTGCTTAACAGTTTCTTGGATTTCATTCTTAAAATGTACAGGAAAAGCTTTATGAATTCAGAAGTCTTTAAGAGGTGGCAAGGAAAGGAAACCACCTGAAATAAATGAAAAACACCCCATCCTCCTCCCACTAGAAAGTACAGGCCAGCCCCTAGTTTTAAATCAAAGCCAGAACAAATAAAAATATTCAGAATTACAAGAGCTATTTCCAAATGAGACCTGATGAGAAGGATAAGTCTGACAATCCAGAAGGCAGTAGTTGTCTGGAGTAGTACTTCTACAGTCATAAATATCACATAGCCTGCTGACTAAAAATGCCAGCAGTTGCTCCAAAGAGCAACTTCTAGGAAGCAAAAGCCAATGCAACTAACGTGCTATACATGCAGACACAGGGAGTAATATAATACCCCAGCAGAGAATTTTTTTCTCTTTTTCTTTCTAACTTTGGGCTCAAATATTCAAATAAGCTTGCCCCTGCTATTAATTAATATTAATAAAAACATAGATGGGTCACTTACAGTCACTAAGCAAAGGAGAAGTTTCAGACATAAACTCTTCAGACTTTCAGAACCTTCTGCACAAAGCAATGAATCCAAACTCTCCATCAAGTTCTGAGAAAGAGAACCATTAAGCATTAAACCATACCAAATAACATCTATGCCCCACCTTTGTCCAACTATGGGTTATGTTCCAGAGAGTAATGTGAATGACACACAATGAAGCAACCATATAATTCCCTTAGGCCTAGGCCTTGCAAGATTAGACAATAAAAGGGAAAACTTCAAAGTCTACCTATTTTGGGAAAAATGCTTTAGAACAATTGCACAGAACCATAAAGAATTCACTCTCCTACCAAATGAATGTTTGCAGCCTGTCATCCCCATATAAATGTTTAGATTAGAATGAAATAAATAAAAAAAGAGAACTCTAATGCTTAAATAACTGTATGTAAGTTTCATTATTTAATAAAGAATACATAGCACTTGATGCAGGCAAACTGAACAAAAGACAAAGAGACAATATCACTACTGGCTATCACTGGCCATAGGCACTATCTAACAAAGCTAGCTGTGTCCATCCTGGTCAACTCCACTTGGCAGTGTAATTGGAATTTGTCACTTGCACTAAAAATCAGCTAACAGATCCAAACTAATCAAAAGATGAAACCTTTAAATACGAAAATAGAGGGAAGAAGAAAAGAAATATTCTACACGAAATGGAGGAAAAAATATAGAGAGTAAGGAGTTAGCCTGCTAGAAGGCCAAGGGGAAAGTTCAAAATAAGCTGTTTTAGTTCAACTCAATAGATATGTGAGCATTTACTCTATTCTAAATATTGTGCTTTTTCTCTAATTTTTTTTCTTTTCTTTTTTCCAAAAACCAGCACTATAGCGTAAATATTAGGCTTTTAAAAACTATAAGAAAAAATAAGACCATGACCCTTCCTCTTGAGGTGCTTTCAGCCTAATAGGAGAGAAATATAAGCAACCAGTCTCAATTCAATGGTTACAATGACAGAAATATACATGAAGGAAGAGAATTAGCTCAAAAGTCACCTATTTAAGGACCCCTCAGGCATGAGTTATACTTGAAAAAATCAGTAGGAATTCATTAAAACTTAGGGAGGAAAGGAATTCCAGACAGGTATTAACATGATCAAAGACACATGAGGAATGAAATGGCTCTGGTAAGAGGCTGAATAAATTATTATGGGAGTATAAAGAATGAGGCATCGTGGTGAGAGATAAGACTGGAGAAGTAAATATGGCGCATATCATCAGTTTTATAAGGCTAAGTAGGGAGTTTGGTCTTTATTCTGTTAGTGATAGGAGACTAATGAAGGGTTTTAAGCAGGAATGATCTGAGTGTAAGATACATCACCATGGTGTTAGTATGGATGACAGATTTAAAGATGGTAAGCCTGGAGGGAGACCAATGAGGACTAATCTATCAATTTCCTGATAGCTGCCATGTTCCTACTTTACTCTGCATCCTCATTGCCTACCACAGTGCCTAGAACATAGGAGCCCAACAAATGTTTGTCAAAAGAATGAATGAAGGCATTACTGGAATAGTTCAGGTGAGAGATAATAGAGAAAGTGGCAGTAGGAAAAGAAAAGACAAGTATGAGAAATATGAGCTGAGATAAAATTAGCTGAACTTGGTGATCATCTGGGAAAAACAGGTGAGGGAGAAGAATCAAGGATGACTCCAGGTTTTTGGCTTGGGGACTGAAAAGACAGATGCCCCCATTCTGAAAGGAAATGAATGAGGAAGAAGATACAGGAAGAACAATGAGTTCCATTTTGGATATGTTAAGCAAGAGGTATTTATGGGAGTGAGTATACTTAGCAAGTTCTTACAGAATATACAAGTCTGAGATTCATAAGGAGATATGTTAAGGCTAAAGATAGAGGCTTAGCAGTCATTAGCATATAAGCAGTAGTGAGAACTATGAGAATGAGGAGATATCTGGGATTTTATATGGACTATAAAAGGCCAGAATTTAAAAACTCTAGGTAGTCAATCTTTGTGTATTCATAATAGTATATTCATAATTTTTTTGGTAATCTAACCACTGTAAGGATTCTTTGGTATGTAGATTCCTACATACCATTCCTTTAAATACCATTACTTTAAATTTAGAGAGTGACAGAAGACTAGGTCTTCAAAGTTCATATTATGAACATTCATTCAATATAGTGTCAAACACTGCAAATCATATATCAGATAATGGACTTATATCCAGAATATATAAAGAACTCTTACAACTCAACAATAAAAAGACAACCCCTCTAGAAATAGGCAAATGATTTGAATAGACATTTCCAAAAGAAATAAAGGAAAGACAGACAAAAACAATTGTTGATGTGATGTTGAGAAATTGGAACCCTAATACATTGTTGGTGAAATTGTAAAATGGAACAGCCACTATAGAAAAATGGCTTGGCAGTTCCTCAAATGTTACATAGAGTTACCATATGATGCAGCAACTCTACTCCTAGTTATATGACCAAGAGAATTGAAAACATATGTCAATAAAAAAAAAAAAGGGCCGGGCGTGGTGGCTCACGCCTGTAATCCTAGCACTCTGGGAGGCCGAGGTGGGCGGATTGCACGAGGTCAGGAGTTCGAAACCAGCCTGAGCAAGAGCGAGACCCCATCTCTACTATAAATAGAAAGAAATTGGCCGGGCGCGGTGGCTCACGCCTGTAATCCTAGCTCTCTGGGAGGCTGAGGCGGGCGGATTGCTCGAGGTCAGGAGTTCGAAACCAGCCTGAGCAAGAGCGAGACCCCGTCTCTACTATAAAATAGAAAGAAATTAATTGGCCAACTAATATATATACAAAAAATTAGCCGGGCATGGTGGTGAATGCCTGTAGTCCCAGCTACTTGGGAGGCTGAGGCAGGAGGATTGCTTGAGCCAGGAGTTTGAGGTTGCTATGAGCTAGGCTGACGCCATGGCACTCACTCTAGCCTGGGCAACAAAGCGAGACTCTGTCTCAAAAAAAAAAAAAAAAGAAAGAAATTAATTGGCCAACTAATATATATATATACAAAAAAAAAAAATTAGCCGGGCAGGTGGTGCATGCGTGTAGTCCCAACTACTTGGGAGGCTGAGGCAGCAGGATTGCTTGAGCCCAGGAGATTGAGGTTGCTGTGAGCTAGGCTGATGCCATGGCACTCACTCTAGCCAGGGCAACAAAGCGAGACTCTGTCTCCAAAAAAAAAAAAAAAAGAAAGAAAACATGTCCACACAAAAGCTTATACACAAATGTTCACAGCAGCATTATTCATAATAGTCAAACTGTTGAAACAACCCAAATGTTCATCAACTAAAGACTAGATAAAGAAAATGTGATACATCCATCCAAAGGAATATTATTTGGCAATACAAAGGAATGAAATATTGATATATCCGATAACATGAATGAACCTCAAAAACATTATGCTAAGTTAATGTAAGACAAAAAAGGCCACATATGATATGATTCCACATATACGAGGTGTCCAGAATAGCTAAACTCACAGAGACATAAAGCAGATGAATGACTGCAAAGTGCTGGGGAGAAATAGGAATGATTGCTAATAGGTATAGGGTTTTGGGGAAAGTTGACAAAAATGTTCTGAAATTAATAGTAGAGATAATTATATAATCATATGAATATATTAAAAATCACTGGATTATATACTTTAAAAGGTAAGTTGTATGATATATGAATTATAAGGTTACCAAAAAAAGACAGCAAACAGTAGAAATAAAAATTCTGATAAAATCAAAGTCATTGTGTTAAATAAGAAAGCTTAATGTTTAGAACTAAAGTTATCTTTGTATATTAATTAGCTATACTTTATTTAAATTTATAAATGTTCTTGAGAATGTATGATCACATGATTCAAATAATAAAATACAATGTTCAGTCTTTATCCTACAGGAAAAGGATGCCTCAATCCAAATTTGAATTTAAATTTTTCCTTTATTCAGATAAACCAAATTTGTTAAATAAATATATCCAAATTCAAAGCCAAATTCAATCATCTATATCTATCTTGAGTCCAAATCTTCTAGTACCTCATGGTATCCATGAACACCTGATGATGTTCAGCTGATGGTATCCATGAATACCTATCAGAGGCACCCATCCATAGGCACATCTGCAGCTTATGCCTCACCTTCATGCACAGCTCTGCTTTGTCAAAGCCCATCAGCATGTTGATAATGTCAAACCCAGAAGTAGACTTATTCTTTTGATGGACTCCTCGAATGAGTGCACACAAGGTCTGCAGAGATAAAAGAAAGAATTCTTTCTAGAGAGGAAGTCTCAAAACTAGAAGGGTAATGGGTCTGTAGTTTCACATTCCAATCTCAGAACCTCCTCCTCACACAGCTGACATTCAGTTTCTCTGAGCTCCAAAACACAGTCTGAGTCTTAATATGTGCAAAATCCAGAAATTAAAAGAGGAACAGCAACTGAGTCTGTTGTCATCCTCATATTTTTTTGCCATCCTATTTTTTGTGTTCTTGTTTCTTAGCCATCTCCTTTTTTAAAACTGTACTGCAGACAAAGACTAGAATATTCAAAAATAGGCCAGGCACGGTGGCTCACGCCTATAAGCCTAGCACTCTGGGAGGCCAAGGCAGGCGGATCCTTTGAGCTCAGGAGTTCGAGACCAACCTGAGCAAGAGCAAGACCCCGTCCCTACTAAAAATAGAAACAAATTAATTGGCCAACTAAAAATATATAGAAAAAATTAGCCAGGTATGGTGGCGCATGCCTGTAGTCCCAGCTACTCGGGAGGCTGAAGCAGGAAGATCACCTGAGCCCAAGAGTTTGAGGTTGCTATGAGCTAGGCTGAGGCCACGGCAGTCTAGCCCAGGCAACAGAGTGAGACTCTGTCTCAAAAAAATAAAATAAAAATAAAAATAAAATAAAAAATAATTCTTGGCCGGGCGCTGTGGCTCACGCCTGTAATCCTAGCTCTTGGGAGGCCGAGGCGGGCGGATTGCTCAAGGTCAGGAGTTCAAAACCAGCCTGAGCAAGATCGAGACCCCGTCTCTACTATAAATAGAAAGAAATTAATTGGCCAACTGATATATATATATATAATTAGCCGGGCATAGTGGCGCATGCCTGTAGTCCCAGCTACTCGGGAGGCTGAGGCAGAAGGATCACTCGAGCCCAGGAGTTTGAGGTTGCTGTGAGCTAGGCTGACGCCACGGCACTCACTCTAGCCTGGGCAACAAAGCGAGACTCTGTCTCAAAAAAATAAATAAATAAAAAATAAAAAAAAAATAATAATTCTTAATCTAAATCATGGGATTGGTGGACATTTTCTTCATTTAAAATTAATTTTATCATTTATATTATACTTTAACAGTTTTAGTAATTATTTTTTAAGAACTACAACAGTTAAGTCCCTAAAGGATAAAAACCAATTGCTTCAAATCTTAAATTCATTATAATCCCTATCCACTACTTACTAGCTGGGAGAACCTGGACACATTAGTTAATTTTTCAGTGGCTCAATTTTCTCATCTACAAAGTAGGAACGATAACAGCAGCATCCATCTCACAGGGATGTTGGGAGGACTATGTGAATTAATACTGTAAAGCCTGACTAAATTGGCCCTGGAGACTGGTGGAGACTGGGTGACCCTCCTTCCCTTCGCCCTGTTCCGAGCCCGGAACACCCCTCATCACTTGAGTTTAACCCCTTTTGAAATCATGTACGGCACACCCCCTCCTGTAGTTCCTAGGATGAGCCCTGAGGCTCTTCTGGGACATCCCAAAGAAGTGTTACAAGCAGTGCAGGCTCTGCAACGTGTCCACAGTCAAGTATGGCCGGCCCTCTGTGCTATCTACTGGCCTGAGGAGGAGGGTGCTGGACACCCGTTTCACCCACACCAGCCGGGGGACTGGGTGTGGGTGAAACGGCATAACAGCAGAACCCTTGAGCCGAGGTGGAAGGGCCCCTATCAAATTATTCTTGTTACCTCCACTGCTCTTAAGGTCGATAGAATAGTAGTGACCTGGATACACCACTCCCATGTGAGACCTGCTAATAAAAAAAAGACCAGGAGCGGTGCCAGGACCAGTGGAAAGCAACTGCAGACCCGAAGATCCTCTGAAGACCCGACTGACCCGCGTGGTGGCAACAGCCCAGGACTGCTGACACAGACTTGGACTGGGGTTGTGGCATCTAAGGATTGACTGGGTGACAAACATAGACGGGTCGCGGTGGGGGTTGGTTGTTGTGTTTTTGGGATGTTGTGTTTTTGGTCTAATGTTTTTGGGATGGAGACCTACAGCTGTACTTACCGCCCCGAACCCCTACCAACCTAACCTTACATGGGTCTAAAGATTACTGTATAGGCCGGGCGCTGTGGCTCACGCCTGTAATCCTAGCTCTTGGGAGGCCGAGGCGGGCAGATTGCTCAAGGTCAGGAGTTCGAAACCAGCCTGAGCAAGAGCGAGACCCCGTCTCTACTATAAATAGAAAGAAATTAATTGGCCAACTGATATATATATAAAAAATTAGCCGGGCATGGTGGCGCATGCCTGTAGTCCCAGCTACCCGGGAGGCTGAGGCAGAAGGATCACTCGAGCCCAGGAGTTTGAGGTTGCTGTGAGCTAGGCTGACGCCATGGCACTCACTCTAGCCTGGGCAACAAAGCGAGACTCTGTCTCAAAAAAAAAAATAAATAAATAAAGATTACTGTATAATGGTGTTAGTGTTCCCAAAAATAATATACCACACTGAGGAGACAATGTATGAGGGCATAGTAGGGCAAAGAGTCACCAACCTAATTTTTGAAAGAAAAAGAGAGCCCTTCACAGCCATAACCCTGGCTACTCTTTTTGGCTTAGGGGCAATAGGAGCAGGAACTAGTATCTCTTCTCTGGCAATGCAGCAAAGAGGGTTTAATACTCTGAGGGCAGCTATTGATGAAGATATTGCAAGGATAGAAGATTCAATCTCACACCTAGAAAAGTCACTAACCTCCCTATCCGAGGTAGTGCTCCAGAACCGGAGGGGGTTAGATCTAGTATTCCTCCAGCAAGGAGGACTATGTGCTGCCCTCAAAGAAGAAAGTTGTTTCTATGCAGACCATGCGGGAGTTGTTAGAGAATCTATAGCTAAGGTCAGGGAAAGGCTTGCCTGCCGCAAACGGGAATATGAACAGCAAGCAGTCTGGTTTGAGTCTTGGTTTAACAGTTCCCCCTGGTTAACAACGCTACTATCCACCCTACTAGGCCCACTCATTATGCTAATCTTAGTCCTTACTTTCACACCATGTGTAATTAATAGACTAGTAGCTTTTGTGAAAGAACGGATAAACACTGTCCAGCTACTAGTATTGCAACAACAATATCAGCAGCTATGGTCAAGTGCTATAGAACTAGAGCACCTAAGAGACCTTGAGGACAAGCAGGAGTGCTCGTCTGCTACCTAGAGAAAGGGGGAAATGTAGAGCAGAGGAAGGGCAGAGGAATTTTTCTAATTGTCGGGAATTTACTTGGGTGGGGCAATGAGCTAACCGCAAACTTTTGCTTCTGGTCATTGCTTGCTTGCTACACCGCTGTATGGGGAATTATGGGATGAGGTCATTGAAGCACGGGCGACTGGCCCATCAGGCAATAGAGGGCAACCAACCCGCCAATTATTTCAAAAGGCAATAGTGGGCAACCAATCATTTTAAAGGTCAACGCATGATCCATGCGTAGTCAGCTTGTGCACAGCTTGTGCATCATGGGGATAAAAGGCATGCCGTTGTTCCGGTCGGGGTCCTTGCCTGTGAGAGTGGCCACTGCGTTGGTGCTCTGGGGCTTGGACCCTGGCTAGCCAGAAAATAAACCTCCTCTTGTGTGATTGCAAAAAAAAAAAAATACTGTAAAGCACTTAGAATGGTCCCTGGAACTTTGTTAAAGCTCCAGGGCTAGGCATGGTGCCTCATGCTTGTAATCCTAGCACTTTGGGAGGCTGAGATAGGAGGATTGCTGAGGCCAAGAGTTTGAGACCAGCCTAGTCAACATCATGAGACCCTGTCTCTATAAAAAAACATTTTTAAATTAGTGGGACATGGTAGCACTCGCCTGTCGTCCTAGCTACTTGGGATGCTGAGCCACGAGGTTTGCTTAAGCTCAGAAGTTTCAAGGTTGCAGTGAGCTATGCTCATACCACTGTCCTCCAGCCTGGGCAACAGAGTAAAACCCTGTCTCAAAAAACAAAAACAAAAAAGCTCTAGGAGGCCACACGTGGTGGCTTCCAGAGTGCTGTAATCCTAGCACTCCGGTAGGCCAAGCTCAGGAGTTTGAGACCAGCTTGAGCAAGAGCAAGACCCAGACTCTACTAAAAAATAGAAAAATTAGCCAGGTGTCCTAGTACATGCCCATAGTCCCATCTACTTGGGAGACTGAGGCAGGAAGGTTGCTTGAGCCCAGGAATTTGAGGTTGCAATCAGCTACGATGATACCACTACACTCTGGCCAGGGCAACAAAGCAAGATTCTGTCCCAAAAGAAAAATAGCTCCAGGAATAGTGCCTGGAAGTTTGTTAAAGTTCATTAAACATTAGCTATTATAATATTGTATAATATTTTTATGGGTCACTAAGTGGCTTAATAATGTCAAGTTATAGCACTCTGGGAGGCCAAGGCAGGTGGATCATTTGAGCTCAGGAGTTCGAAACCAGCCTGAGCAAGAGCCAGACCTATCTCTATCAAAAATAGAAAGAAGGGCCGGGCGCGGTGGCTCACGCCTGTAATCCTAGCTCTCTGGGAGGCCGAGGCGGGCGGATTGCTCGAGGTCAGGAGTTCAAAACCAGCCTGAGCAAGAGCGAGACCCCGTCTCTACTATAAAATAGAAAGAAATTAATTGGCCAACTAATATATATACAAAAAATTAGCCGGGCATGGTGGCACATGCCTGTAGTCCCAGCTACTCGGGAGGCTGAGGCAGGAGGATTGCTTGAGCCAGGAGTTTGAGGTTGCTATGAGCTAGGCTGACGCCATGGCACTCACTCTAGCCTGGGCAACAAAGCGAGACTCTGTCTCAAAAAAAAAAAAAAAAAAAAATAGAAAGAAGTTAATTGGACAGCTAAAAATATACAGAAAAAATTAGCCAGGTATGGTGGCACATGCCTGTAGTCCCAGCTACTCAGGAGGCTGAGGCAGAAGGATTGCTTGAGCCCAGGAGTTTGAGGTTGCTATAAGCTAGGCTGACACCACGGCACTCTAGCCTGGGCAACAAGGTGAGACTTTGTCTTAAAAAAATAAAATTAAGGCCGGGCGCTGTGGCTCACACCTGTAATCCTAGCTCTTGGGAGGCCGAGGCGGGCGGATTGCTCAAGGTCAGGAGTTCAAAACCAGCCTGAGCAAGAGCGAGACCCCGTCTCTACTATAAATAGAAAGAAATTAATTGGCCAACTGATATATATATAAAAAAAAATTAGCCGGGCATGGTGGCGCATGCCTGTAGTCCCAGCTACCCGGGAGGCTGAGGCAGAAGGATCACTCGAGCCCAGGAGTTTGAGGTTGCTGTGAGCTAGGCTGACGCCACGGCACTCACTCTAGCCTGGGCAACAAAGCGAGACTCTGTCTCAAAAAAATAAATAAATAAAATTAAATTCAAAAGTCAAGTTATTTCCATTGAAATAAAACAGTTTACAATTCATGCCCACACAATGAGTCACAGCAATTACTGGATGTACAATTTCCAACTTTCATTGAGCCCCTACCTGACAACTCAAAATGTGGAATTTATTGTGCAAAAGGTAAACACAGTTATAGGATAAACATGGTCCATCTTTCTGGGCATCAAGTTAAGAAGTAATTATTATTTTCATTTTACAGATGAGGAAACAGGTCTCACACAGTGATTTGTCTAACTAAGCAAGTCAAACCCAATCTACCAGAAGTTCTAATAAAATTCCTAATTCCATCATGGATTCTTCATATTCTTTTTTTTTTTTTTTTTTTTGAGATAGTCTCGCTTTGTTGCCCAGGCTAGAGTGAGTACCCTGCCATCAGCCTAGCTCACAGCAACCTCAAACTCCTGGGCTCAAGCGATCCTGCTGCCTTAGCCTCCCAAGTAGCTAGGACTACAGGCATGCGCCACAATGCCTGGCAATTTTTTTTTTCTATATATATTAGTTGGCCAATTAATTTCTTTCTATTTTATAGTAGAGACGGGGTCTCGCTCTTGCTCAGGGTGGTTTCGAATTCCTGACCTCAAACAATCCGCCCGCCTCGGCCTCCCAGAGTGCTAGGATTACAGGTGTGAGCCACCACGTCCGGCCTTTTTTTTTTTTTTTAAGAGACAGAGTCTTGCTCTATCACCCCAGCTAGAGAACAGTGGAATGAATCATCAGACCTCAATGCAAGCTCAAACTCCTAGGCTCAGGGGACCCTCAGCCTCCCTAGTAGCTGGGACTAGAAGCACACGCTCCCACACCTGGCTAATTTTTTTTTTTTTTTTTTTGAGACAGAGTCTCACTTTGTTACCGAGGCTAGAGTAAGTGCCGTGGTGTCAGCCTAGCTCACAGCAACCTCAATCTCCTGAGCTCAAGCAATCCTGCTGCTTCAGCCTCTCGAGTAGCTGGGACTACAGGCATGTGCCACCATGCCCGGCTAATTTTTTGTATATATATTTTAGTGGGTCAATTAATTTCTTTCTATTTTTGGTAGAGATGGGGTCTCGCTCAGGCTGGTTTTGAACTCCGGACCTCGAGCGATCCACCCTCCTCGGCCTCCCTGAGTGCTAGGATTACAGGCTTGAGCCACCACACCCGGCCTAATTTTTCTATTTGTTGAAGAGATGGCATCTCACTCTTGCTCAGGCTGGCCTCGAACTCCTGACCTCAAGCAATCCTCCTGCCTCGGCCTCCCAGAATACTAGGATTACAGGGGTGAGCCACGATGCCTGGCTGGATTCTTCATATTCTAAGCTTGTCAATCACTGCCCTAAGTACTCCCAATCTAGACTACACTGGGCCATCTAGATTATAAACTTTAGAAACTTTGTTCACTATTCATTCAATAAAAATTTACTTCTAGAGTATTATCTGCTAGCCACTATTCTCTGTGTATAAGGAATATTCTACACACTAAGAACAAAGTATTAAATAAAACTATCAAAGTCTTTCCCCTCAAGAAATCTATAGTATATCCCCACCATCCAGCCCAATGCCTAGTATAAAACATTATTCAAGAAATAGTTGTTAAGCTGGGCATGGTGGCTCACACCTATAATTCCAGCACTTTGGTGGCCAAGGCAGGAAGATTGCTTGAGGCCAGAGTTTGAGACCAGGCTGGGCAACATAGCTAGACCCCATCTCCATAAAAATTTAAAAATTAGCCAGGTGTGGTAGTCCATACCTGCTACTGCAGAGGTTGAGACAGAAAGATCACTTGAGCCCAGGAGTTTGAAGCTGCAGTGATTTATGATCATACCACTGCACTCCAGCCTGGGCAACAGAGCAAGACCTTGTATCTTTTAAAAAGAAAGAAAGAACTGATCTAGTGAGAAAATACTATACTTAGAATCTCTTCTGATTTTTGCTATCAACTAACCATCCTTGCCTGTTTCCTTTCTACCTCTTCCTTTCTTCAGGTAATACAAGAGGTCTGACCAGGCGAAGTGGCTCAGGCCTGTAAACCTAGCTCTTTGGGAGGCCGAAGCAAGAGGATCACTCAAGGTCAGGAGTTCAAAACCAGCCTGAGCAAGAGTTAGACCCCACCTCTACTATAAATAGAAAGAAATTAATTGGCCAACTAAAAATATATAGAGAAAAAATTAGTCAGGCATGGTGGTGCATGCCTGTAGTCCCACCTACTCAGGTGGCTGAGGTAGAAGGATTGCTTGAGCCCAGGAGTTTGAGGTTGCTGTGAGCTAAGCTGATGCCATGGCACTCTAGCCCAGGCAACAGAGTGAGACTCTGTCTCAAAAAAAAAAAAAAAAATACTCAATATATTCTTCCTAGTGGACATAAGTTTAAAGTTTTTTTAAAAATAGAAAAAAAATTTAAAGAATTAAAAGAAAAATAAATAAGTAAATAAAAAGAATTCTGTCAAACAATCTACTTTGGTGTTGGATCAAACTATACAGACTGACAAGATTACTCCTACAAGCACTGATCTATATAAATAGGAAGATAGCTAAATGAACATAGTATAAACATTTGATTACTTAAAGAAAGAAAAAAGGAAATTTTCATATCTAAAGGCAATTCTACATTCCTCAGTTCCAACAGATGTGTTATAACTCCTTTTTCCTGTTAACCAAGACTGCCCCAAGCTCCCAGCCTTGTACCTGCAATGCATTGACAACTCTAATTGGATGATCCTCTCCTAGAGCCTGGATGCAGTGTTGAAATAAGCAATTAATATTGTCCTTGATCTTCATTAACTCCTCACCATCAAGAGATTCCAACTTGCCTTCTAGGTATTCTAAATTCACCTGCCAAAGAAAATAAAGGGCTGAGTGCATTTTTAGTGAGGCACCTAAAACACATGAGAAGACCATCTTAGCTACCAGGAAAATGCATAGACTGCCACCAAGTCTTACCTTCATGAGAAAGAGCTCCTCCCAAAACCGAGGACTGCACTTACTGGGGTCCTCTGTCTGAAACCAGAACATAAGCACATTCAACTTTCCCAGCTAATACCAAAAGTATTAAGAATACTACACACTGTGGATAGCTGGGGGAAGAAAAAAGAATACTACACATAGTCAACCTTACCTTTCAAAATCAACTTTTAAAATGCTTGGTTATTCTAAATTCTAGTAATGGAGAAGAGAACAATAGCTTTCTGTTTTTGTTTTTCAAATGGAAGACACTGTGCGTGGATATAATGCACAGAAAAGTTGAATAATGGCTCTGCATCAAAAGTTAACGGCTCAAAGAATTTTCCTCAAATATTTCTCTTCTACCAAGAGGTAAACCTAAACATCTGAATAAGTGAGTCACATCATGATATGTCCCCTTTTGCATTGTTTTTACTTTTTAAAAATTTTTCCCCCAGATCTTCCAGAAGAGACCCTCTTGCATTTGTATGTTGCTGTTTTCAAACCTATTTACATATGTGAAATACAATGGCCCATCGAGCCAGGAAGGGTAAATATTATCATTATCCTCCTTTTAGGAAAGTGGGTCCACAAAGTAAAGTAATTTACCCAAGTACATGAGCCAGAATCCAGATCATCTCAGTAATAATTGCAATGGTTTTTACATCATCCTGCATTGACTTACCCTCCTATAGGCATTTAGTTTTCTAAAAGCTTTTAATATGCTCTTTTCTCAATTCAAATTGGTCCAAAATGTTAGCAAAATTATGGTGCTAGAATAAAAAATTTCTTAGCAATAATCTTCAAACAAATTCTAGGAAGTCAGAGGCTTCTGGTTAATATGTAAAATAAGAAAAAGAGAACCCCTACTTTAAAGGAAGGCTAATGACATAAAATCAGCAGGTCAATTGCCCACTATCACCTTACCTTAAGTTGACCTTTCAAAATTACTACCCAGAACGAAAGACTTTCATTAGTTAAGAATTACTGGTCTAAAAATAAAATACTAAGAATCTCTCCTGGATTTTTAACCCAGAATGGCATAGAGAAGCAACATTTCTGGCCTTCTCATAACATCCTCATTTAGTGAATTCTTTCCATCACTTTCTCTCAAGTCCTGCTCCCCAGCCGGGGTCACACTTTGACCTTCACACTTCTGTAATATCATTTTGTTGTCTACACATGAAATTCAGGGAAGTCATGGAGCTGCCAATTCCCATCCCCAAAGCCCACTCAAGCAGGAGTTCTATGTATGCCAAACTTAACAAAGAAAACCCTTAATAGGATCCTAGTACCTACTCAGTTTCTCTATAGCCACCTGTATTAACCTGGGCAATTTTATATCAATTGTCTACATGTCAAACTCTGTTTCTAAGGTGTTTTAGTTGATTGTATTACTTGTATTATTTATAAGGGTTCTTGTCAGAATTAGACCTAATGAATTTAGTGATACATTTAGAACAGTGCCAGGCACATCACAGAAACTCAATATGTGATAACTCTTTTCATAAGTATTATTCTACTTTACATGTACTACTTATGAATAGAATTTCAGAAGGCAAGTACTCCTTCAGGGTATCTAATTACTCTAATCTTCCATTATAGTGTATATTTTACAACACAGACTTGGACCATGGCAATCAACAGTTCTGAAGACCAAAGAAATCCTTGATCCAATTGCTAATAATTCCTGTTATCCCATATAGTTTGAGAATGAGATAGTCTAACTAAGCAATTTTTTTGTTCACCAACAATGTGAGATGGAACATAATAATGTAGCTTTTAAAAATATCTGAAATTTAGAATTCTAGGGCCAAAAGGAATTTCATGGCACATCTAGGATAGAGGAGTCCTTAAGTCAGATCATATGGAAAACAACTCTTCCTTAAAGATATTCAGAAAAGCAGCTTCCCCAGCCCTTCTCACTCCTTGCAATCGTTTCATCATGATCATAATCCCTCCTATGAGAGCTTAATCCTGCCCTCCAGCCCTCTTCCCTTATCTGACCCCCTGAAGAACTTGAAGGTGCCAGACAGGGGTAAGGTTATTTCTCATTTTGGACTAAGAAACTAAGGAGTTAAGCTGTGTAGAATAACAGGGCTCTACACCTTACCATGAAGATCTCATCATACATAAGCACCACTTTCTCCTTTAGTGGCTTTTTGGAGGCTGAAGATTTCCGAAGCAAACCTCCCCGTTTCTCTACCTGTGCCATAGTTAGAGAATCTGTGAAAAGAAAGTCACATTTTAGGGAAGTGAAAATAGTCTATATGATATTATAATGGCAGATATATGTCATTATATACTTGTCCAAACCCATAGAATATAGAACAAGAAGAGTGAATCCTAATATAAACTGTGAACTTTGGGTGATAATGATGTTTAAATGTAAGTTCATCAACTATAACAAATACCACTCTGGTAGGAGATGATGTAAAAGGGGAGGTTGTAGATGTGTGGAGGCAGGGGACATATGGGATATCTCTGTACCTTCCTCTCAATTTTGTTGTGAACCTAACACAACTCTAAAGAAATAGTCTCTTGGCTGGGCGCGGTGGCTCATGCCTATAATCCTAGCACTCTGGGAGGCCAAGGAGGAAGATCATTTGTGGTCAGGAGTTTGAAACCAGCCTGAGCAAGAGCAAGACCCTGTCTCTACTAAAAAAATAGAAAAAAAAATTAGCTTGGCATTGTGGCACATGCCTGTAGTCCCAGCTACTCAGGAAGCTGTGGCAGGAGGATCACTTGAGCCCACTGGAGTGGGCTTGAGTTTGAGGTTGCTGTGAGCTAGGCTGATGCCACCACACTCTAGCCCAGGCAACAGAGTGTGACTGTGTCTCAAAAAAAAAAAAAAAAAGAAAGAAAGTCTTTAAAAAAAAAAAAAAAAAGGAAAGAAAAGAAAGTCACAGTCAGCGCCAGAATGCTCTCCAAGATGCTGGAGAGTCTACTGAAATACCAACCAATGAGAAATTTTTTTAAGAAGAACTGATAAACAACCATGCTATAGAGTTGGTGCATCTGTCCAACACCCTCTCCCTGACGAGGTAATGTCAAGGTTTAAATCATTATTTGGCCTACAGCACAATACATTTTACATCCTTATAACGTGACAATGGACAAGGCTTAAAGAAGGTACAAAACCAAACACAAAAGTGTAACTAGCTCCATCCATAACAGGTCTGGCCATATATTTAAGGCTGACGGAAGGAAGGCTGCAAAGCACACACTGCCCACAGACTGATGGTGAAGTTAAATTTCAAATATTGATCGAGCTTAGGACCATTAAAGCAGGAAGTCTGCTGCAGACTGATGTGCTCCATTGATTTCCCCAAAGTAAGTAGGTCCTCATCACTGCAAAGTACTTGGCCTTCACTGCCTCATAAATCACACTGCACTTGACTGTCTTCAGAAATTCCTCTGGAAAGAGATGCAAGGCAGAAAACAGCAGTTAAGAAGCAAAAAACTAAATCTGAATTCAAAATAACTGAATACTACTTTCAAATTTAATTATATATACTTGTAACACTATTGCAGACCAAACTTCAATGTATTCTTTAATACTATATAAAAGTTCTATGAATCATGCCTAAATTTTTCCATTTGCTTCAAAAATTTTCAATTTTTTTCTCAAGTGAGAATTTGAAATCCCAAAGATCTCCACTATTGATTTATACATACTCCCTAACCTCCCAGGCACTTTCTATTATGAACAAAGTTCCCCTCTCTTGCTCTCTTTTAAATCCTAGGCTATAGCTATGAAACTTAATCTCATGCAATGTCAAGTATGGGGACTAGGAAGGAGCCTGATTTTACTTGCAGAAAAATCCAAAACAGCAGAACTATTTTGTTCAGTGACTTTTAGAAAATGTGTACTATCTTTCAAATTAAAATCAAAATTTTCCTTAAGGAGGAGATTTACCCCAAATGCAAAAGGTTATATCTTAGACATTGTCTTTCTGTAATATATACAACCAAAATAGGAGATTCATCTTTGAGCATACACCAAAGCACAGAAAATTTCCCCCAACCAGATATTAAGCATCTTTAGCAAAGAGACTACATCTTATATTAATACTTTTTTTTTTCTTTTTTTGGGAACAGAGTCTCGCTTTGTTGCCCAGGCTAGAGTGAGCGCCATGGCGTCAGCCTAGCTCACAGCAACCTCAAACTCCTAGGCTCAAGCAATCCTCCTGCCTCAGCCTCCCGAGTAGCTAGGACTACAGGCATGCGCCACCATGCCAGGCTAATTTTTTCTATATATATTAGTTGGCCAATTAATTTCTTTCTATTTATAGTAGAGATGGGGGTCTTGCTCTTGCTCAAGCTGGTTTCAAACTCCTGACCTTGAGCAATCCGCCCCCCTGGGCCTCCCAGAGTGCTAGAATTAGGGCATGAGCCACCGCGCCCAGCCTTAATACTTTTTATGTAAGTAATTGGCTCTTGGTAAATGTTCAATGTATGCTGTTCACTGACTGATTCTGAAATAAGGGGGGGGTACCCTGAAAAGTACGAGGTCAAACCTAAAATTTTAGTAAGACCTATTTCTATCAAGACTTAACTAAGCCCTTGAATTCTATTATGGTTCAGAAAAAAACAAAGGAAAAAATAACAACAACAACAAAAGGAGAAGACTCTTCTGAACAATTTACATTGTATTGATCACGGCTTTGCCTTAAAGCATAAAATACAGCCTCTGTTCAAAATATTCTTGTAAAAAAAAAAAAAACAAACAAACATTCCTGTGTCTTTTAAATAGGTTGTCAAGAGGAAGATGTCCTTATCTGGAGAAAATAAACTGGAAATCAAGAGGATCCTGTTAAATCAAAAGCAATGCAATTCTAAGCTTAGTGGATATAGATCGTGCATGTGCTCAGCTTCAATCAGTTGATTAGCAAGAATAGTGGGAACTGGATGTGAAAAGCACATGTTTATAAACACCCCCCTCAGAGGATTTATAATTGGGTTATAGCTAATCAATGTCCATCTTAAATCTAATAAACTCACTTTCTCTATTTCAGAATCAATGCTTTCTAATAAATAAAAGGGAATAGGGAAAGAGGGAAAAACAATTCTAATCCAAACTACCAAATTTCCTAAGAAATTAAATTATTTTCATCACTCTCCTTTCCATCTGGAATAGGGGGAAATTCAGCCAAGGGCCTCAACTCATTACACTCTGTCATCATCACAGGCAACTGGAATTTACCACCCAAGTTGCCTAAAATATAACTGGAAACTGACAACATAAAGTCTCCTCTTCCTGCCAGCACTTCCACCCAGAGAACACAGCTAACAAGGGTTCCTAGTGTGATGGACTGCGAGAAGCGTGGAACTCTTACAAAAGTTTTCCTTTTGGTCTCAGAAATTAAGCCTGTGCTCTAAAATTTGAAAGTAAAATATCTGATTGGTAGAGCAATAAGTTAAAGTACATCAGTATTGTGAATGTAATCTGTTTACATCCTCCCACTGCTTTTTCCCTCTTTCACAACCATCTCCCCCATTCCCCTGTAGAGAGAACCAGGATCAGCTGAGAAGCTGCAGGACATAATGGAACCAGCAGAACTGAGACTAGAACACAAGTCTCCCAATCAACCAGGTGACACTGACTAAATTACTGTGTTTCCCAATTTCCTCACAAGTAAAACAAGGGGATTGGACTAGACTATTATTTAATTATCTTTTTGGCATCACTGAAATGCCACAAATATATAAGGAGCACCTAAATACTATAAAGCACCAAGGTAAGCACCAGGGGATTGGAGAGGAAATTTCAGACCTGATCCACTGGGAGCTCGCTCTTTACTGGCGTTAACGGTAGGTATCAAGTCAAATACATGAGAAATAAATGGAGGTACAAGGAAAATGCTATGGGACCATAAGGGAGGTAAAGAAGCATTCTATGACTATGCTATAACCCTTGATGATCCAGGCTTTTAAATCCCCTGGCGAAAAATCAAATACAGCAAAGCTGCAGTAATCCCACAGCAATGTCAGCTTAGGCTTTAACACTGTTCCTTAGAAATAAGACATAGGTAAAGTACAAAAAAAAAAAAAAACAAATCAGGCTACTTTTCAATACTAATTTCACCTACTATCCAACTCAGGAATGGCTTCAAATCCCTTCTACTGAATGGTAAATCAATTAAGCCTTTTATTCCTTAATCGGAGCAACTGCTGGCCCTATAACCTACAGCACAACTTCTCTTTGAAAGACTAAAGTCATTTTTAAGATCTATATGTTAAAGCAATCTAGCCACACATTTTTTTTTAAGAGACAGGGTCTCTCTCTGTCACCCAGGCTGGAGTGCAGTGGCATGATCATAGTTCACTTTAACACTGAACTCCAAGTGTAAAAATTTAAAAAAAGAAATATAAAGAAAGAAATAAAACACTGAACCCCTGGGCTTAAGCATTGCTCCCACTTCAGCCTCCCAAGTAGCTAGGACTATAGGTGTGCACCACCACACACGGCTAATTTTTAAAATTTTTTGTCAAGATGGGGTCTGCTATGTTGCCCATGCTGGTCTATTGCTAGGATTACAGGTGTGAGCCATTGCGCCCAGCCTCACACACTTATTTTTTTTATTTATTTTTTTATTTTTTGAGACAGAGCCTCACTTTATTGCCCAGGCTAGGGTGAGTGCCATGGCGTCAGCCTAGCTCACAGCAACCTCAAACTCCTGGGCTCAAGCAATCCTCCTGCCTCAGCCTCCCGAGTAGCTGGGACTACAGGCATGCGCCACCATGCCCGGCTAAGTTTTTCTATATATGTTAGTTGGTCAATTAATTTCTTTCTATTTTTTTTTAGAGTAGAGACGGGGTCTTGCTCAGGCTGGTTTTGAACTCCTGACCTTGAGCAATCCGCCTGCCTCGGTTCACACACTTGTTAAACGCACATCACAGCTGGGTCAGAGCAAGATGGCTGAACAGAAACCTCCAGGGATCATCCCTCTGCAAGAACACCAAATTCAACAACTATCCACGCAAGCAAACACCTTCAGAAGAACCAAAAAATCAGGGGAGTGATCATACTACCTGGTTTTAACATTCTATCAAGGAAAGAGGCATTGAAGAAGGTAGAAAAGACAATCTTGCATTGCCTACTACACTCTTCCCCAACCCCCCAGCAGTGTGGCACCAACTCACAAGTGAAGAGAGAAACTGTGTGCCTGGGGGAGGAAGAGTGAAGTGATTGTGGGACTTTTCACTGAAACTCAGAGCCACCCTGGGGAACACAGCATAGGGCAGAATTCTATCGGTGCCCATAGAGGGAGCATTAAGACCAGCCTGGCCAGAGGGAAATCCTCCGCCCCAAAACCCAAGTTCCCCCTAGCCCCACCACTGGCTGACAAAAACAGCCTGGGGTCTGGACTAAATTCATAAGGCAGTTGGGCCACAAATGCTGCAGTCCTTGGACGACAACTGTGGTTGTGCTGGCCCAGAGCCAGTGGACTTGAGGTGCACGTGACCCAGTGAGACACAGCAGCAGTGGCCAACCCTGCGTCACCCCTTCCCCCAACTCCAGGCAGCAGCACAGAGAGCATCTTCTTCCATTTGGGGAAAGGAAAGGGAAGAGTTCAGAGGACTTTGTTTTGCAACTTGGATACCAGCTCAGCCACAGTAAAAAAAATGTACCAACCAGACTCCTAAAGCTCCCGAGTGCAGGCCTTAACTCCTGGATGGCATTTCTGGATCATCCCTGGGCCAGAAGGAAACATGCTTCCCTGAAGGGAATGACCCAGTGCTGGCAGGATTCACCACCTGTTGGCAAAAGGAGCCCTTGGGCTTTAAGTAAACATCACAGGTGGCCAGACAACAGTCACTACTGGCTTTAGGTGAGACTGGGCTGGCTTCAGGTGTGACCTGAAGCTGATGGCAAAGGAGTACCCATATCACTCCTTCCCCAACTCCAGCACAAAGAATGAAGGAAGAGAGTGAGGGACTTTGGTAATCCAGGGAATTCTCCCCTATCTTACCCAAGTCTACCAAGGTGGTACCACCAAGAATCTGCAAGAGTCACAACATTATCAGGCTTGGGGTACTTCCAGTGCTGATACGGTGGCAGGGACCAAAGACTTATATCACAACACTCAATTCCCTTTGAATATCTGGAAGTCTTCTCAAGAAGGACAGGTTCAAACAAGCCCAGATTGTGAAGATTAAAACAAATACCTAACTCTTCAATGTCCAGACACTGGCAAACATCCATAAGCATCAAGAACGTACAAGAAAACATGACCTTGGCCGGGCGCGGTGGCTCACGCCTGTAATCCTAGCACTCTGGGAGGCCGAGGCGGGCGGATTGCTCAAGGTCAGGAGTTCAAAACCAGCCTGAGCGAGACCCCGTCTCTACCATAAAAATAGAAAGAAATTAATTGGCCAACTAATATATATAATATAAAAATCAGCCGGGCATAGTGGCTTGTGCCTGTAGTCCCAGCTACTCGGGAGGCTGAGGCAGGAGGATCACTTGAGCCCAGGAGTTTGAGGTTGCTGTGAGCTAGGCTGATGCCACGGCACTCACTCTAGCCTAGGCAAGAAAGCGAGACTCTGTCTCAAAAAAAAAAAAAAAAAAAAAAAAAAAAAAAAAAGAAAACATGACCTTGATGGATTGATGCTAAAAAAATAAAAAAATAAAATAAAAATAGAAAAATAAAATATGACCTCACCAAAAAACTAAGTAAGGTACCAGTGACCAATCCTGGAGTGATAGGGAGATACGTTTCCTTTCAGATAAAGAATTCAAAATAGCTGTCCTGAAGTTCAATGAACTTCAAGACAACACAGAGAAGGAATTCAAAAGCCTATCAGAGAAATTTAACAAAGAGATTGAAATTAAAAAAAAAAAATCAAGCAGAAATTCTGGAGCTTAAGAATTCAACTGACAAACTGAGAAATGCATCAGTCTCTCAACAGCAGAACTGACCAAGCAGAAGAAAGAAATCAGTGAGCTTAAAGACAGGCTATTTGAAAATACACAGTCGGCCGGGCGCTGTGGCTCACGCCTGTAATCCTAGCTCTTGGGAGGCCGAGGCGGGCGGATTGCTCAAGGTCAGGAGTTCAAAACCAGCCTGAGCAAGAGCGAGACCCCGTCTCTACTATAAATAGAAAGAAATTAATTGGCCAACTGATATATATATAAAAAATTAGCCGGGCATGGTGGCGCATGCCTGTAGTCCCAGCTACTCGGGAGGCTGAGGCAGGAGGATCGCTTGAGCCCAGGAGTTTGAGGTTGCTGTGAGCTAGGCTGACGCCACGGCACTCACTCTAGCCTGGACAACAAAGTGAGACTCTGTCTCAAAAAAAAAAAAAAAAAAAAAAAAAAAAAAAAAATACACAGTCAGAAGAGAAAAAAGAATAAAGAAGAATGAAGCATGCCTACAAGATCCTGAAAATAGCCTCAAAAGGGCAAATCTAAGAGTTATTAGCCTTAAAAAGGAGGGAGAGAGAGACTGGGGTAGAAAGTTTATTCAAAAAATTTGTAACAGAGAACTTTCCAGAACCTAGAGAAAGATATCAATATTCAAGTACAAGAAGGTCAAAGAATATTAAGCAGATTTAACCCAAAGAAGATTACCTCTAAGCATTTAATAATTAACCTCCCAAAAGTCACAGATAAAGAAAAGGTTCTAAGGAAGCAAGAAAAAACATATAAAGGAGCTCCAATACATCTGGCAGCAGACTTCTCAGTGGAAACCTTACAGACCAGGAGACAGTAGCATGACATATCCCAAGTGCTAAAGGAAAAAAATAACTTAGCCCTAGAATATTATATCCTACAAAAATATTCCTCTGGCCGGGCGCGGTGGTTCACGCCTGTAATCCTAGCTCTTGGGAGGCCGAGGCGGGCGGATTGCTCAAGGTCAGGAGTTCAAAACCAGCCTGAGCAAGAGCGAGACCCCGTCTCTACTATAAATAGAAAGAAATTAATTGGCCAACTGATATATATATAAAAAAAAATTAGCCGGGCATGGTGGCTCATGCCTGTAGTCCCAGCTACTCGGGAGGCTGAGGCAGAAGGATCGCTCGAGCCCAGGAGTTTGAGGTTGCTGTGAGCTAGGCTGACGCCACGGCACTCACTCTAGCCTGGAGAACAAAGTGAGAGACTCTGTCTCAAAAAAAAAAAAAAAAAAATTCCTCAAACATGAAGGAAAATGCTTTCCCAGATAAACAAAGGCTAAGGGATTTCACTCACACCTATAATCCTAGCACTCTGGGAGGCTGAGGCAGGCGGATTCCTCAAGGTCAGGAGTTCAAAATGAGCCTGAGCAAGAGAGAGACCCTGTCTCTACTATAAATAGAAAGAAATTAATTGGCCAACTAAAATATATATATATATATATATACAGAAAAAATTAGCCAGGCATGGTGGCGCATGCCTGTAGTCCCAGCTACTCGGGAGGCTGAGGCAGGAGGATTGCTTGAGCCCAGGAATTTGAGGTTGCTGTGAGCTAGACTGACACCACGGCACTCACTCTAACCTGGGCAACAAAGTGAGACTCTGTCTCAAAAAAAAAAATTATTCACTACTTATTGCCTCCTAAAAATAAAATAAAATAAAATAAAATAAAATAAAATAAAATAAAATAAAATAAAATAAAATAAAATAAAATAAAAAAAAGCTAAGGGATTTCATAACACCAGATCTGTCCTACAAGAAATGTTAAAAGCACATCACTTCACATCCTTGCAGGATGAAGTGGTCAAACCTAAAGCCACAACTCTTCAAATGTCTAATATACAAGGAATGCTAGTTACACTTAGGTGGTTGGTTATTTATTTATCTTATTGTCTTCTTGAGCACAATGCTTACCCTAGCACCAGAAAATGAATTTAATAGGAACTCACTCTAATTTCCTGGGAGTTAGCACAATTAACACAGTTAATCTATCAGAAGTCTTGGGTTTTAGGCCCAATTCTTATACACTCTTTCTATAAGCTTAAATTTCTTTTCTCTCCCTGGGCCTCAATTTGCCAATCTGTAAAAGGAAGCAATGGGACATCTCTCTGCAGGCTTCCAAATTTAATGGTCTGGAGTTCTAAGTTGACATTTGTAATGGACTGCTAGCAAGTTACCACCCTCTCTTCACATTGAGGCAGACTCAAAAACAACTGCTGCAGCTAGATGCCACGGTAAACATCCTAAAACACTTCAACCAGTATATAAGAAAAGAAAAAGGAGAGAAGAGACAAAAGGAAATGAAAAGAGGAAAATGAATAAAATTAAATGTGCCCACAACTTATAAAGAAAAAACATGTATAGACCTGGCATTCATCCATTCATTCAAAAAATATTTATTGGCCACATGCAGTGGTTCATGCCTATAATCTTAGCACTTTGAGAGGCTGAGGTGGAAGGACTGCTTGAGTTCAGGAGTTCGAGACCAGCCTGAGCAAGAGTGACCTCATCTCTACAAAAATAAAAAAAAATAGCTGAAGTGCTGGCACATGCCTGTAGGCTTAGCTACTTGGGAGGCTGAGGCAGACACATCGCTTGAGCCAGGAGTTTGAGGTTGCAGTGAGCTATGATGACACTACTGCACTCTAGCCCAGGTGACAGAACAGGACCCTGTCTCCAGAAAAGAAAAATTTATTGAGCAACTGTTTAGGTGCCAGGCACTAGGGATGCAGCAGTGAACAAGACAGAAGAGACTCCTGCTCTCACAGAATTTTCACTCTAATTGAAGGCGGACAGACAAGTAAGATAAACTGAGACAGTGGTAAGTGCCTTGAAGACAAATTGCCTAGGCGACTACTTTAGATTGAGAGATCAAAGTAGGCCTTCATATTTGGGCTGAGATCTGGAATAACAGGAAGGACCAGCCAAGTGAAAATCTTGGGAAAAATATTCCAGAAGGAGGGAATGGCAAGTGCAAAGACCCCAAGATTTTAACATACTTGACATGTTCAAAAAACAGAAGTGCCAGTATACCTAGAGCATGAACAGTCCCTTTTTGAAATGTTTTTATAAAGTTTATTAAAGCGAGTGTTTTGTGTTTGTGAATTTTTTAAATATATAAGGAGAATTCAAATAGCCATAAGTGATAGAATGGGAATATTATGGTATATTCATACGACAGAATATTAATGCAAAAATTTAAGGCCAGAAATTAAAGGCTTATGCCTTTAATCCTAGTGCTTTGAGAGGCTGAGGCAAGAGGATTACTTAAGGACAAAAGTTTGAGACCAGCCTGAGCAACATAACAAGAAACAATTTGTAAGAAAAAAAATTTTTTTTTTTTGAGACAGAGTCTCGCTTTGTTGCCCAGGCTAGAGTGAGTGCCATGGCATCAGCCTAGCTCACAGCAACCTCAAACTCCTGGGCTCAAGCGATCCTTCTGCCTCAGCCTCTCAGGTAGCTGGGACTACAGGCATGAGCCACCATGCCCGGCTAATTTTTTATATATATATATTAGTTGGCCAATTAATTTCTTTCTATTTATAGTAAAGACGGGGTCTTGCTCTTGCTCAGGCTCGTTTTGAACTCCTGACCTCGAGCAATCCACCGGCCTCGGCCTCCCAGAGTGCTAGGATTACAGGCGTGAGCCACCACGCCGGGCCTGTAAGAAAAATTTTTAAATTAGCCAGACTTGGGGGCATGTGTCTGCAGTCCCAGCTACTTGAAAGGTTGAGGCAAGAGGATCGCTTGAGCCCAGGAGTTTGAGGTTGCAGTGAGCTGAGATGATGCCACCACACTCTAGCTCATGCAACAGCTTGAGACCCTGTCTCAAAAAACAAAATTAAAAGAACAAATATGGCCGGGCGTGGTGGCTCACGCCTGTAATCCTAGCTCTCTGAGAGGCCGAGGAGGGCGGATTGCTCGAGGACAGGAGTTCAAAACCAGCCTGAGCAAGAGTGAGACCCCGTCTCTACTATAAATAGAAAGAAATTA
This sequence comes from Microcebus murinus, assembly GCF_040939455.1. Classification (NCBI taxonomy): domain Eukaryota; kingdom Metazoa; phylum Chordata; class Mammalia; order Primates; family Cheirogaleidae; genus Microcebus; species Microcebus murinus. Next base: position 24,479,630 of record NC_134117.1, on the reverse strand, counting down.
ACTGGCCAACTAATATATATAGAAAAAATTACCAGGCATGGTGGTGCATGCCTGTAGTCCCAGCTACTCGGGAGGCTGAGGCAGTAGAATTGCTTGAGCCCAGGAGATTGAGGTTGCTGTGAGCTAGGCTGATGCCACAGCACTCACTCTAGCCTGGGCAATAAAGTGAGACTCTGTCTCAAAAAAAAAAAAAAAAAAAAGAACAAATTATTGATACATGAAACAACATGGATAAATCTCACAGAAAACATTGAATGAAAAATGTCCAGAATAAAAGAGTACAATATGATGATGCCATTTATATAAAGTTTAAAAAGGCAAAATTGGGGGGCGTGGTAGCTCATGCCTGTAATCCTAGCACTCTGGGAGGCCCAGGCGGGTGGATTGCTCGAGGTCAGGAGTTCAAAACCAGCCTGAGCAAGACCCTGTCTCTACTAAAAATGGAAAGAAATTAATTGACCAACTAAAAATATATAAACAAAAAATTAGCCGGGCATGGTAGCACATGCCTGTAGTCTCAGCTACTCGGGAGGCTGAGGCAGTAGGATCGCTTGAGCCCAGGAGACTGAGGTTGCTGTGAGCGAGGCTGATGCCACGGCACTCACTCTAACCTGGGCAACAAAGTGAGACTCTGTCTCAAAAAATAAAAATAAAAAAGGCAAAATTAATCTATGGTGACAGAGGTCAGAATAGTGGAGGGATGATGAGTGGGAGGGAAGCACAGTGAAGCCTTCTGAGGTGCTGAAAATGTGCTCAATCTTGAACTAAGTAGAGGTCACACAAATGGGGGCATGTGTTAAAAAAATAATTAAGTTGTACACCTCACATTATGGATATTATTCTTTAATCTAAAAAAAAGCACATGGGTGTTCACATATATGTGAAATTTAACAGCACCCACACAGAACACTAGTACAGAGGTTAGTACAGACCCCAGACTTAAAACATTCAGGACATCAATCTAAAACAACCAGAGGTCGAGTACAGTGGCTCATGCCTGTAATCCCAGCACTTTGGGAGGTCAAGGAGGATCATTTGAGGCCAGGAGCTTGAGACCAGCCTGAGCAACACAGCCCTTGACCCTGTTTCTACAAAAAAATAACAAAATTAGCCAAGTACAGTAATGTACACCTGTTGTCCTAGCTACTCAGGAGGCTGAGGTGGGATGATCACTTGAACCCAATAATTTGAGGCTGTAGTGAGGCTATGATCACCACCATACTCTAGCCTTGGCAACAAAGCAAGACCCTGCCTCTAAAAAAAAAAAAGGTAATAATAATAATAATACATAACATTACTGAGTACTCTCTATAAACTTTGTACTGTTCTCAGTGCTTTAAATATATTGTTTTGGGGGTTGTGGGGGGACAATCTCTCTCAGTTGCCCCAAGTAGAGTGCAGTGGCATCATCATAGCTCACTGCAACCTCAAACTCCTAGGCTCAAGTGATCCTCCTGCCTCAGCCTCCTCAGTAGTTGGGACTACAGGTGCACAAGACACATGGCTAATTTTTCTATTTTCAGTAGAGACAGGGTCTCTTACTCAGGTCGAGGTCAGGAGTTCAAAACCAGCCTGAGCAAGACCCTGTCTCTACTAAAAATGGAAAGAAATTAATTGACCAACTAAAAATATATATACAAAAAATTAGCCGGGCATGGTGGCACATGCCTGGAGTCTCAGCTACTCGGGAGGCTGAGGCAGCTTGATCTTACTCAGGCTGATCTTAAACTCCTAAGCTCAAGCAATCCTTCCACATCAGTCTTCCAGAGTGCTAGGATTACAGATGTGAGCCACCGTGCCCAGCCTAAATACATTGTATTTAATCCCTACAATAATCAGATGAAATAGGCACTATCATCTTAATTTTACAATGAGGATTTTACTTTGCCCAACGTAACACCACTCAAAAGTGGTAAAGGAACTATATCTTTATTTCTGGTAGCCTCTCCCCATCAGAATGTCCTATCAGGGCAAAAAATCAGGTGGCAATTAGTGGAACATTAATAACCAGATTCAGTTAAATTCAATTCTATGGAAACTCCAAACTGATATCTATAATATCAATGTTCCTACTTTATCCAAGAAAAGGCAGTCAACTCAGGATGCCTGGCAGGCATCATCCTTACTGTCTAGATGCTAAGACAGAACCAGACTGATTAAATAAGAACACGAGCCATTATAAAGCAAGGTCCATATCTTGTGTGTGCTCTGGACAGAGCTAATCTCAGAGTTGGTGTTTAGCCTATACTTAAAAGTGGAAGTAACTCAGGAACTTTCCTGAGATAAGCAGCAAGTGGCAAAACCAGGAATTTTCCAATCTATGGTGTCAGCCATAGTCTGTACCCACTACACGTAAACTAGCTTCAGAGAGTTCAATCCAGTCCCATCAGCATCTCCTGAGTTTGCCTAGTGTCACAAACTAATAATGCAGATGAAGAGGTTTAAATAAAAATAACCACCTCAGGTTCCCTTTCAAATCATCTTACTCAAGAAGGAATGCATTTAATTTCAAAAGGAAGAACCAACCCCAAATTGACAGGATTTCAGGAAATTCTGATTGAAAACCATATTTTTTCTGACAATTCCCAGAATGAGAATTTATTGTAAGACCCTCTTCTCTAATAAGCAGGAAACTTTTGTAAATTAATACTATCTCCTGCTCAAACCCTGAACTCAAAGAACACAATGTCACTTGTATCTTCTCATTTCCTTTCCTGTTGAACCATACAAGCCTCATGACTACCACCTAAGTATAAAGTGAAAACTATAGCCTGGGCACAGTGGCTCACTCCTGCAATCTCAGCACTTTTGGAGGATAAGGTGGGAGGATTGCTGAGGGCAGGAATTCGAGACCAGCCTGGGCAACACAGAGAGACCCTATCTCTACAAAAAATTAAAAAATTAGCCGGGCATGGTGGCACACACCTGGGATCCTAGCTACTCAGGGGAAGCTGAGGTGAAAGGGTGGCTTGAGCCTAGGAGTTTGAGACTTCAATGAGCTATGATCATATCACTGGGCTCTAGCCTGGGGTGACAGAGACCCTGTCTCTGGAAAAGCAAAACAAAACAAAACAAAAAACTCAATGGCTCTCTAGTCCCCAGTTTCTACTTTTTTTTTTTTTTTTTGTAGAACACCTGAAAGTCATCCCAGTTTCTTTTCAGTCTCACTTCCTAGCAATTTCCCCCACCACATATCCTATTTTTGACAAATTTCTGACAGTTAAAACACTAGATTATTTTTTTCCCTCACCCCTTCACCATGTCTTTGGGAATGCTATTCTCTCAAAATGGAATGTCTTTCTTACTTGTGAAGCTCCTATTCATCCTTCAACACCAACTCAAATATTTTTTCCCTGCAAAGATTTCCCTGTCTCTCCCAAGCAATGACAGTATTCCCGTCACACTGTATAAATACCTTTATATGGATATATTAACACACAGCACTACAGAAATTCATCTAAATATGTCTCCTTAATGTCCTTCTGGAAAGATACTCATTATCTCTAATCTCAGTATTTGTTACATAGTAAGTACTCAATAAATGTGTGATGAACAAACACTTCACCCTCATGGATCAATTTGTCATTTAGCCATTCTCCCAAAATTTTATGGATTCCTAAACTATGCGTTATGTGAAATTCCAAATTTTGTAACAACTGCATTAGGGTTTTCAATTTTTTTTAATTACACAAATGTTGAACAAGTGAATAAAATATAATAAAAATCCAATGAAAACAATTTAAAACCTTCTCTATTCAATAAAAATGGAAATTTCCCCCTTTACAATTCTAACAAGGATCTACCTTTCCCTAGACTTTGATCTGATGATATCCTGAAAGCCTTCATATAGAAACTACTGTGCACACAAATCAAACTGAAGGTACACCCAAAATAATTCCAATTGTGCTAAGGGCTGAGACACAAATCATATTTGCCCTGGTTTACAAAGTAACTGAGATAATAAAGATAGTAAAGAAACAGATCTCGTTAAGCTCAAAACTTTTTCTGGAGAGGAAGAACTGGGGAGAGTCTGAAGATCCAGAAACATTTAATGGGGCCTGGCCCAAGTTTCCGCTTCCCCATTCACCAGAGGCAACACTCCTCAGCTTCTGATAGCTCTCCTTCCCCAGGGAATCAGTTTTCTTCTTGTTTCTTCCCCACACCTGCCTGGGAACAGGTTCTTTTCCGGGGCTCTCACCAAGCAACCCCAAGAAAATACAGTAGCTTCACTGGTTCAGGTTGAAGAGTGGGCTAAAGCCTGTCAGTCAGAGACTGGAGGGGGACGGGATAAGGGCCCTTCCGGAACACCTGGAGTCTTCAGACGGACCAGCCTTCTTCTAGTCTTTCTCGGAGGTCTGCCCCATGCCCGCACCCCAGAGCCAGGTACGATCTGAGAGAGGCTCTCGAGGCAGCTGGAAGAGTCGAGGTCAGCCCCTGCTGGGGTCAAAGGTCAGCGCCTCGGCTACCAGAAGGCCCCAGCAGGAACGAGGAGAGGGAGAGACGTGCCTGGGACCAGCGGCTGGAGGAGCGAGGCCGCTACTCTCTTGGCTCGGCCACGGCCGGGCCCATTCCTCCCAGCCACACACAGCCTCAGCAGTAATTCTCCCTCCCTCCCTCCCTCAACCCCCCGCCGCACCGCCCCTCGTCACCCTGTAGTCCCCGCGGCAAGCGCAGGCTCCGCCCCCAGAGCTGCCTCAGGGCCAAGGCCTAGTATGGCTGGACCCGCAGGGGTTGGCCAGGTCCGAGGACCGGGCCGGGCTGGCGCCGCTTACCGAGCTCACGGCTCCTCCTCCACCACCACCCGCGCCGCTCCCGGGCTCGCTCGCTCCCGACGCCACCAACGCTGCCGCTGCTCCGGGCTCACGGGCGCGCTCCCGACCTCCCCGACCCTTTCCCCGTCCCGCCGCCCCCCGCCGGGTCCTAAAGCCCGTCTCGTAATAGGTTCCTCCTCGCCGGCCTCCTCAGACTGGCTCTGACCAGGATTCCCAGCAAACATCGCAAAGACTACAACTCCCGGAAGGCATCGCGAGAAAGAAATTAGCGAAGGAAACATCTATTGAGGGCCTGCTGGAATCGAGTCGCAATAGCAGGTTTTTGAAATATGGCTGACTCTTTGAACTCGGCAGTTCTTCTTCTAGGAATAAATGCATCCTCTAGAAATACTTCCAAAGTTTGGAAAAGTGTATACACCAGGATGTTTATTGCAACCTTGTAAGTGAAAGATTGGAAACAAACTCATTCATTCAACAAATATGTATGTGCCTAATATATGTGCAGCACCATGTAAAGCTATGTTAACTTGGCAAATAACCTCTCTGAGTCTCTGAGTTTTTTATATGCAAATGGAAGATTGAAACAGATGTGCCAGGTATCCACTGTGTGTGTATGTATGTGTATGTGTGTGTGTTTCAATCCTTGTAATGGATAGGTTCTTCACAGATGAGAAAACAAAAGTTTCTGAGTGATTAAATAGCTTGCCTGATGTTCTAGAGTTAGAATGAGATGAAGAGTTGAATCCAGATTTATCAGAAAAGAGCTCTTAAACCAGAGGCTCAGGTTCTTTCTTGGTAGATTTTTCTTCTCTTATACACAAGAGTGTATAAAACATCATTAGCAAATTAAACTTTTTTCAAAAATCTGGACCCTAATAGAATATAAAAGAGTGGGAAGGGGCAAGAGGAAAGTATCACGAGGTGAACTCTAATAGTTCTTAAATACCACTTAGGCCTGGGCGCAGTGGCTCAAGCCTGTAATCCTAGCACTCTGGGAGGCAAAGGCAGGAGGATTGCTTGAGTTTTTTAGGAGTTTGAGACCAGCCTGAGCAAGAGTGAGACCCTCATCTCTACTAAAAATAGAAAGAAATTAGCCAAATAACTAAAACAGAAAAAATTAGCCTGGCATGGTGGCACGTGCCTGTAGTCCCAGCTACTTGGGAACCTGAGGCAGAAGGGTTGCTTGAGCCCAGGAGTTTGAGGTTGCTATGAGTTAGGCTGACACCACAGCCCTCTAGGTGGGGCAACAGAATGAGACTCTTGTCTCAAAAAACAAACAAAAAAAACCCCACCACTTAAGAGCCTGAAAGAATCCTGCTCCAGACCTGATTTCTTTTCAACAAAATTTTGTTCCATACCTAGTGAATACTCAATCATAGGAGTAGTAAAAAGAAAACAAATTAGAATTCCAAGGTTATATTTTAACAAGGTGATAGATGCAGAGATAGAGATATGTACAATTAAGTGTTTTAAATATCAGTGAATTATCAAGGACAGGCTTACAAAGGTTCAAATTGTAAATACCTTGAAAATTCAGAAAAGGGAAAATTTCATGTCCATCTCCAAAGGCTATCTGGGAAGGATAAAGATGGAGTCAAGTGTTAGAAAAGAGGAGAAAAGGAAAGGAGAGGGTATGAGATTGAATTCACTGCCAGGGAAGTGAATTTAATACAAATTCAGACTAGAGTATGCATAGAAAGCCATATACTGAACAGGTAAGAGCACTACCTCTGGAACACTATGGGAATGATCCCAGGTCTGCTACATACTAGCTATATGACTTTGGACCATTACTTGAGCTCTCTGAGCCTTAGTTTCCTCATCTGGAAAATGGGGATAATAAAAATCCTATGTCATATTGGTTTTGGTTATGCACATTAAACTCTTCACCTCTTTTTCTGGAGGACTCTTCCTTTGAATGTAGTCCAAATGAAAAACCATGCCCTGAGTAACCAGGGTAAATAAGAGCATGTGACCTGGGCTAGGCAACTAGGTGCAGCCTCCAGGGGCTTTGGCTCTTGATCAAGATGCAAAGATGAAGGGATGATCAGAATTTATTCATAACAGATGCTGTCCTCCAGTGCAGTGACCAACTCATGTAGCACCAGGGAGCATGGTGTCCTGGGGAAATGGTTCCTGCCGAAAAACAATTGTGCTTCCTGTTTCTTGGTCTCCAGTGAATACCTTGGTTCTTGCTCATTTTTCAAGCTTGTTCTTTCTTTCTCCTGCAGAATCTGTGAACCACTTATATCCTTCTAAATAATTTCACTTTTACTTAAGATAGCTATCTATGGTCTATTACTGTAACTTTTTTTTTTTTAAACAGGGTCTCTTTATGTTGCCCAGGCTGCAGTGAAGTGACTACTCACAGGTGCATTGATGGTGTACTATAGCTTCCAACTCCTCCCGCCTCAGTCTCCTGTGTAGCTGGGACTACGGGTATGGGCCACTGTGTCCGGCTAATTTAAAGTTTATAACTTTTAATGAAAAGGTTCCTAAGTGATATGACACACAAACGTGTCAATGCAAGTGTACTAATTCCTTCACAAAACACTTATTGAGGACTTTCTTTGTCTATCCTATCCTCTAAAAATAAGGATGAGATACAAAAATGAAAGAAATCCTATGGCAACTAGGAGCATTGGAGAAGAAGCAATTTTGGGCAGGAAGATGATGTTTAAGACATGTTGAGATTGAAATGCCTGTGAGACATCCAGGCAGAAATATTTAGCAGATATTTGGATACCCTTTGTTGGAACTCAACATAAATATTTTAGCTGTAGATAAATATTTTTGAGCCGTTGGCTTAGAAGTAATGGCTTAAACCGTGAGAAATGGGAAGATGGCTTAGGAAAGGGGTTAAAAAAAAAAAAGAAGAAAAAGAAAATCACCCAAGATGGAATTGGGGTATGGGAGGAAGACCACCAACATTTAAAGGATGGTGGAGGAAGCTGAACCAAAGACAAAGAAAACTCTGAAGATAGTGCTATCTTTAAAAAGAGGAAAACTGGCTGGGCATGGTGCCTTGAGGCCATAAGTTTGAGACCATCCTAAGCAAGAGCGAGACCCCCCCCCATCTCTACAAAAAATACAAAAATTAGCTGGGCCTGGTGCCCCGCGTGCCTGTAGTCCCAGGTACTTAGGAGGCTGAGGCAGGAGGATCACTGGAGCCCAGAGTTGGAGGTTGCAGTGAACTATGATGATGCCACTGCACTCTAGTCCAGGCAACAATAAGAAAGTTGTCAAATGTCTCAGATAAAAAAGGAAATAAAAATGTCCTTAAAGATCTCAGCAAAAGCTATTTCAGGGAAGTAGTGGTTTGAGGATGGAAGGAAAGAAAGTGAAGGATCTTTACAAGAAACTTGACTGAGGCCAGGAGGGGTGGCTCACACCTGTAATCCTAGCACTCTGGGAGGCCGAGGCAGGCAGATCATTTGAGCTCAGGAGTTCTAGACCAGCCTGAGCAAGAGCAAGATCCTGTCTCTACCAAAAAATTAGAAAAAAAAATTAGCCAGGCATGGTGGCGCATGCCTGTAGTCCTAGCTACTCAGGAGGCTGAGGCAAAAGGATCGCTGTATTCCCAGGAGTTTGAGGTTGCTGTGAGCTAGGCTGACACCACAGCACTCTAGCAGAGGCAACAGAGTAAGACTCTGTCTCAAAAAAAAAGAAACTTGACTGAGAAAGGAAAGGGTAAGGGAATGATGGGGTGGAGGTGGGGAGATGAGGATGAAAGAATGAATTCCAAGTCAGGACAGACTGGAGGGTATTTCTATGCTGAAAATGAGAACACAGAATGAAGCTGATGAAACAGAAATGGATGCAGGTTCTCAAGGAAGGTGGGGGTGAGGGAGGAGAGGCAGGGCTTATAAAGAGCGACTGGGCTTGGAGAGAGGAGGAACTACCACTCTCTTGAAAGGGCAATCAAAGGGTAGAAGGACCCTGTATGTAAATTTGTAGGCATCACCACTGGAGAGATGACACACAAACTCAGTACCTCTAAGTTTTCTTTCTTTTTTTCCCCCCTAGCAGACTGTTGGTTTGGGTGAATTGTTGCTATGGCCAAGTGGTTTGGTGGACTGAGTCTGGAGCCAGATTGTCTGTGGTTGAAATCCCACCTCTACCACTCGGCCAAATTGCTTAATCTCTCTGTGTTTCATTTTCCTTCCTTATCTGTAAAAGGGGAAGGCTAGGTGCAGAAAAAGCTGTCACATAGGAAGTACTGTGGAAGTGTTAACTATTATATCCATTAGATCATCATCTCCATGAGGCTGAAGTTTTCTATTTTGTTCAGGGCTGTCTACTCAGAGCCTGGCACAAAGTATGTGCACAATAAAAATCTCATGAATAAATGAATGCATAAATTGGGGTGAAAGCCTTGGGAGAGGGACGCTCGCAATTCGGGATCACTCCGCGGCTTCTTGGGGCCTGGGGCAGCGGACCTACATCCAGGCTCAGAGAACATCCCTAAGCAGGCAAGGCCCGAGGCGCGGAGACCCTTGGGTGCCGCTGGAGCCCCTCCCCCGGCGATGCTCCCGTGGCTCCTCCCCTGGCGGGCGTGTCGCGCCGTCCGGCGCAGGCGGGGGCAATCCCAGAGCTAGCCTGGCGGGGCAGGGCGGAGTCGACAGTCCTGCCCAGCCTTGGCCCACCTCATCGACGGGGGACGGAAGTCACAGCCAGCTCTCGACTACCCCCAGAACCACAGACAGGGCCGGGCCTCCGGCCTGGGCGTGCTCCCGAGCGAGCAGGTGGCACCATGAAGCGTGTGGGGACTCTGCGCCTGCTCTCGGACCTGAGCAACTTCAGCGGCGCAGCCCGGCTCCGGGAGTTGCTGGCCGGGGACCCAGCAGTCCGAGTCCGCTGCAGCGCGGACGGCCGCCACCTGCTGCTGCTGCGACCCCCCGGGGCGCCGGCCCCGCAGCTGCTGGTCGCGGTGCGTGGACCCGGCGCGGAACTGGAGCGTTCCTGGCCGACTGGCCAGCCCTCACCCCTAGACGCCTTCTTCCTACCGTGGCCGGCGCGACCTGCACTGATCCTGGTGTGGGAGAGTGGCCTAGCCGAGGTGTGGGGCGCGGGGGTGGGGCCTAGCTGGCGGCTACTGCAGAGCACCGAGCTGTGTCCGGGCGGTGGAGCCCGCGTGGTGGCCGTGGCGGCGCCCCGAGGCCGTCTGGTGTGGTGCGAGGAGCGTCAGGTCGGTACTGAGGGTCGGCTTGGGCCGCCTGCAGCCGCTTTCAGCCACTGGGTGTGCCTCCGCACCCTGGAGCCCAGCGGGGAGGCCAGCACCAATTTGGGCCGCACACACGTCCTGCTACACCACTGCCCCCGTTTTGGGCTGCTGGCCTCCCGCAAGGACCTGTTCCTGGTACCCACTGCCACCACCTGGCCTGGTGTGTCCCACATTCTGCTCATCTGGAGTCTAGGCAAGGGCAAAGTGATGGTGGCTGCCCCATGTCTTGGCCTCTCACACAGTAAGAGTCTGAATCCAGGACGAGGGGACACATGGGACTTCCGGACCCTGCTACGAAGCCTTCCTGGGTTGTTGTCCCCCAGGGAGCCATTGGCTGTACATACCTGGGCCCCAACTCCCCAGGGCCTGCTGTTGCTTGACTTCAAGGGCACTGTGCATCTAGTGCAGTCCCACGGTGGTACCCGGACTGTGGGCACCCTGCAGGAGGCACCTGTAGGCCTTCAGGGATCTGCAGCCCTGGGAACATTTCATGGCACTCTGGCTTGTGTGCTGGGCTCTACCTTGGAACTATTGGACATGGGCAGGGGGCAGCTGCTAGAGAGGAAGGTCCTAAGTACAGACAGAGTACACATGCTGGAACCCCCAGCCCCTGGCATGGAGGATGAGGAAGAGCTGGAGACCCGAGGGGGTCTTCGTTTGCTTTCAGCCTTGGGTCTGTTTTGTGTGGGCTGGGAAGCCTCACAGGGTGTAGAGCTGCCTTCAGCCAAGGACCTGGTTTTTGAGGAGGCCTGCGGGTACTACCAGCGGCGGAGCCTGCGCGGTGTCAAGCTCACCCCAGAGGAACTGAAACACAATAGCACATTCCGGGCACCTCAAGCTCTAGCCTCCATCCTCCAGGGTCACCTGCCCCCATCTACACTGTTGACCACATTGAGGGCTGAGCTTCGGGATTATCGAGGCTTAGAGCAGCTCAAGGCTCAGCTGGTGGCTGGGGATGATGAGGAGGCTGGCTGGACAGAGCTGGCAGAGCAGGAAGTGGCTCGCCTGCTGAGGACCGAGTTGGTGGGAGACCATCTGGCCCAACTCAACACTGTTTTCCAAGCCCTTCCTACAGCAGCATGGGCTGCCACCCTTAGGACCCTGCAGCTCCAGCCAGATGGGAATGGCAAGCTGAGGTCTCAAGCTCCACCAGATGTGTGGAAGAAGGTGCTATGGGGTACAACAGCTGGAAATGAACCTCCCAATGGGATACTGCCTCCCTTTGAACTCCTGTGCCAATGCCTCTGCCGATTGGAGCCTCGATGGCTGCCACCCTTTGTGGAACTGGCACAGCAGCAGGGTGGGCCGGGCTGGGGGGCAGGAAGCCCAGGGTTGCCACTGTATCGCCGTGCCCTTGCAGTGCTAGGTGAGGAGGGGACCAGGCCTGAGGCACTCGAGCTAGAGCTACTCTTGGGCAGTGGGAGACCTAAAGCTGTGCTTCAAGCTGTAGGGCAGTTGGTGCAAAAGGAACAGTGGGAGCGGGCTCTGGATGCTGGCCTGGCCCTTGGCCCCTCCAGCCCTCTGCTTAGGAGTGAGATCTTCAAACTGCTGCTGGCCGAGTTTGCCCAACATCGCCGGCTTGATGCTCACCTCCCCCTCCTTGGCCTCCTGTGCCCACCAGAACTGGCTCCAGCTGAGATCCTGCTTCTACTGCGGACATACCTTCCAGATGAGGTGGAGCCCCCCACCCCATTCCCTGAACCTGGGGCAGAGGCCCCTCTCACTGTGGGCTTACTCAGAACCCTGCTGGAGCAGACTGGGGCTCAAGGACGGCCATCGGGCCCAGTTCTAAGTCTATATGAGGACGTCCTATGGGACCCAAGCACTCCACCACCTGCTCCACCTCGGGACTTATGAATACCCTCCAGGCATCAGATCACTGAGGCCTACAGGCTTGGGCACCCTCTGGACAATACCTCTGTGTGACTGACACAGGAAATCATTTCTGGGACACACTGATCAAGGAAGGGTGCCTAAGAGTTGGAGGGGGCCATGGTAGAAACTGTATATGCAATCTCTTCTGTCTTCTGAAGCAATTTTTAATATATATATGTGTGCGTTAAATATATACACAATTTAATATATTCACAGATGTGTGTTTTTAAACAGCTGAGTGTCTCAGAGGTTGTGGGTTATAGAGGGAGTGGTTGGATCTGGATCTTTTTTTTGAAACAGGGTCTCTGTTGCCCAGGCTAGAGTGCAGTGGCATCATCATAGCACACTATAGCCTCCAACTCATGGGTTTAAGCAATCCTCCTGCCTCAGCCTCCTAAGCAGTCAAGATTACAGGTGTGCACCGCCACACCTGATAATTATTTTATTTTTTGTAAAAACAGTTCTCACTGTTGCCCAGGCTGGTCTCAAACTCCTAGGCTCAAGTGATCCACCTGCCTCAGCTTCCGAGCCACCACGCCACCCTGAATCTGGATCTTTTGGCTAAAGCACACACTTCCAATCATAAAAGTAATCAACATTTATGAGCATTTAATATGTTCCAAGCACTCTGCTGGTCTTTTTATAATCCCTCATTTAATGCTTCTCATAATCCTATTGGGAAAGTACTATTTAATAATAGTATCCCCATTTTACAGGTGAGGAAATAGAGATTTAGAAAAATTAAGTGACTTGACCAAGGTCGGTCAGCTAGAAAGTAGCAACTCTAAGATTAGAGCCACCTCACTGAACCACCCAGGAGCTCCTACCTGCTTTAGCTTGGATGCATGCCTCATCCCTGGCTCAATGCTAGCTTCTCTAGCCTGTTGTGAGGAGAGGGACTGCAAAGCTACACCCTTCCTTTCCCTGGGACTTTCTTGCTCCCAAATGGAACTGCAGTGGGCTCTTTGTCCATGTCTGTCTCACCCAGGGTTCCTGGAGTAGCCCCTGGTTTAGGGGAAGATTTGCCACACACAGGAGAGCTCCCTGCAAAATTCTCTGGCTTAGTATTTTTTTTTTTTTGAGACAAAGTCTCGCTTTGTTGCACAGGCTAGAGTGAGTGCCGTGGCGTCAGCCTAGCTCACAGCAACCTCAAACTCCTGGGCTCAAGCAATCCTTCTGCCTCAGCCTCCCGAGTAGCTGGGACTACAGGCATGCGCCACCATGCCCGGCTAATTTTATATATATATATTAGTTGGCCAATTAATTTCTTTCTATTTATAGTAGAGACGGGGTCTTGCTCTTGCTCAGGCTGGTTTCGAACTCCTGACCTCGAGCAATCCGCCCGCCTCGGCCTCCCAGAGTGCTAGGATTACAGGCTTGAGCCACCGCGCCCGGCCCTCTGGCTTAGTATTAATAACAAGATTCACTGGAGCAGAACTACTTGGAGGACCCCACATTGCTGCTGACTCCTCAAGCCAAGAAATAAGAGCATCTATAGCACAGATTGATGTGTGTCTGGATTTATTAAACAAGATCATGTCCGAAGAGGCCTGGGCCCTATGCCCCCTTGGCCTGGATCTTGCTTAGAGTAGGGTTCTGGATGCTGCTACTTTCTATCACTCTAAGCTCCAGCAACCCCTGTCCAAGGCTGGGGCCAAGGTTAGGACTGCTGCCCAGTTTTGTCCTCAGCTGGGACTTGCAGCTTGCATTTTACACAGCTTCACTGTATGCTTAAGGTGGGCACTTAGGTTCATATGGGACTAGGGACAGTTCCTCAGTCTCCCAGGGGAGGGGAGTAGCTCTCATTCTTATCCATGGCTGATGTTAACTCTTCAGCCTCATGGAGATCCTGATGTGGCTCATCTGCTTGGCCAAGTCCTGGGATGGTTCCTCAGCCTCCCTGAAGTCTTGGGATAGCACCTTGGCCTAACCTAGCACTTAGAGAGCCCTTGTCCTGGCCCTCAAACCAGGCTGTCTACCAACACCGGGAGTTAAACTACTGGCCCTTAAGCTACTGCTCTTCCTGGAGGCCCAGGGCTAGGGATAGTTCCTCCCTCAGCCTCTCCCTCAGCCCCTTCCTGGTCTGGGAGGAGCTCCTTATTGTCTTGGTCTTGAGGCTGGGCCAATTATGGCTCCTCAGTGGGAAGCTGGAGATAGACAAAAGATGAAAGGTTCTTCCTGTTCATGGTCCTGCTGAATTATTGTTGCTTTTTCTCAGCCTGAGGTTTAGCTTGGTCCTCCTTCTCTGCCCAGAGGACCAAAGAAGGTCCTCCTACTTTATGGGCCTCTGGAGCATGAGCAAAAGAAGGAGGCCAGGTTTTTCCTTAGAGTTGTATGGCTCAAGAAAATCCCTCAGGACCACCTACTAGCAGGGCCTCCTGTGGGTGGAGGAGGCCCACATTCCTACTGACTCCCCAAGCCAAGAAATAAGAGCTTCTACAGCACAGATCAAATGGGCTTAGATAGTAACTTTTACCTCTCTTTAGAGGCTGGGTGCTTGATTACAATGGCCCATACTCATCCCGTCTCCAATGTGGAGGGTGCAAGTGATCCCAAACTGCATCTCATGACTTTGGAAAATAGCTCAGGGATGCAATATCTTCACATGACTGGGTTTTGATGGAGTATGTGAGAAGGCCATCAGAGAGATGCCCCAATGTAGTCTCCCTGAGTCAGAAGTCTCTGAATAAGTGGGTGGAGATCCCAAGTCTGAGGTTTTTCATTGTAGGAAGGGTCCTTAAACAAGATGTTGGGACCTAAGGAAAAGGGAGATCCAGAAGTTGAAGTCCTTGACCTTGGGTACCTGAGAAAAAGGGGAAGTTCTGGCCAGGCGCAGTGGCTCACGCCTGTAAGCCTAGCTCTCTGGGAGGCCGAGGAGGGCGGATTGCTCAAGGTCAGGAGTTCGAAACCAGCCTGATTCTACTATAAATAGAAAGAAATTAATTGGCCGACTAATATATATAGAAAAAATTAGCCGGGCATGGTGGCGCATGCCTGTAGTCCCAGCTACTCGGGAGGCTGAGGCAGGAGGATTGCTTGAGCCTAGGAGTGTGAGGTTGCTGTGAGCTAGGCTGACGCCATGGCACTCACTCTAGCCTGGGCAACAAATCGAGACTCTGTCTCAAGAAAAAAAAAAAAAAACTGGGGGGAAGGTCTGGGGCTAAAGATTTTGAGTAGTGGACAAATTCTCAGATCCAAGGTTCCTGGGCAGGAGGAGGTGGGAAGGCTTGAAGTTCTTGGGTCGGTGACAGGGAGGATCTTAAGCCAATGGGCAGGAGAACTTCCATAGATATGCTTCACCTTCAAAGCTTTCTCCGGTTCAGACGACAGTAGCCACTGGAAAATGGGAAGGCGAAGACAAAGCTAGGCCAGAGGAACACTGTGCACAGTATCAGCAAGCACTCTGGGCAAAGGAGAGGAAGCAAAGCATAAGGCTCCTCTACCTGCCTCTGTGGCCTTGGGGGCCCAATCCCTCCTTTCACCTCCCTACTGCCCACCTGTATTCCCAACATTCCCAGCCCCAGTTCTACACCTCCTTTCCCTCACCAAGGGATCCACTATCCAAACACAGTCCACAGTCTCCACACTGCCCAATGGCCAGACCACAGGACCACACTGATCCACATCTTCACCAACCTCTGCAAGGGTCAGAGGTCAGAGCCTCACCCCTTCTTCTACATGTGGCCTGTAAGAAATTGGACCTGGTATAGACCAGTGTCCAAGGACCACTCCTGTTCTCCTCCCATACCCCAACCATGCCTTCAGCCTCGTCCTGGCTGCCTGTCATTGAGACTACTATTACAGTGGCTTTCTAGTTAGTATCCCTATGTCCTCAAATCTAACTTTGATTAACCAGAGCATTGTAACAAACAAATCTGATCAAGTTCAGCACTTAGTCCAATATTCAGGGTAAAGGCCAAACTCCTAACAAAGACATCCCTTCCTTTGTGTCTGGCCCTGCCTCTCTCTCTGGTCTTCTCTCCAACCACTTTTTTTTTTTGAGAGAGAGAATCTCAATCTGTCTCCCAGGCTGGAGTGCAGTGACCTGATCATAGCTCACTGCAGTCTTGAACTCTTGGGCTCAAGTGATCCTTCCGCCTCAGCCTCCCCAGTAGCTAAGACTAAAGGCATGTGCCACTACGCTCAATTTTTAAATTTTTTCATGGCAATTGGGACTTCCTATGTTGCCCAGGCTGGTCTTGAACTCCTGGCCTCAAACAATCCTCCTGCCTCAGCCTCTCAGAGTGCTGGGATTTCAAGCATGAGCCACCGCACACCAGGCCCACTCTTTTTGTGTGTGGTGATTGCCTAGTTATTTGTTCATTTCCCTGATTAGCATACAAGTTCCTTGAGGCCAAAGACCATGGTTATTTGTATTTTTATATCTTTGGTATGTATCACAATGCGAGGCCCATAATAGGTTTAACAATTATTGGTGGATGAAGAAACTGACTGGGATGAGAAGAAGGCATTAGTCTCTGAACTTTAGAGATTCTGGCTCTCTTCCCTTCTTCCCATAGGCCAGACTGACTGGTTGATCCAGACCTGAAATTGATGGAAGTGAGTCAGGTGGAGCTGAAGGAAGAACCAGGCCACCTGGGGCAGTAGGTGCATGGGGGGGGGGGAAGCCAATAAACTTGGGCCATTTTGGGAGTTGGGGTAGGGGTAGAAGGAATTGACCAGGAAGCTGGTACTACCCAGGGGCACCCGATCCCCAAATCAAGAGAGGAGCAGGAATGGGAACACCTGAGTCAATGAGGTTCCAGGGGAGGGATGGGCAGCAGGTGCTAGTGGGAGTTGTGGGTTGAGGTCAAAGGACTAGAAGACTGAACCTTGTGTTGAATATGGCTGTCAGGGAACCTGTCCTTAGAAAGTATTCCACATTGTGCAGATGCACCAGGGTTTGGCTCACACCGACCTGGGTGGTCAGGAAAAGAGAAGGAGAGTCAGAAAGGGGGGAGAAGGCAGCTCTAGACTCCCAGGTCCATAGGAAGCTACCCCAGGATGGAAGGCTTGGCAGCCTTACTGCCCTGAAAAGAAAAAAATCCTCAATGTGGCTCTTCTAGGCCCCCCACTCAGCCTCGTCTTAGGCACAGGCTCCCTCTGGTGGTTACTCTTGTCACTGCCAGCTCCACCCCTTATCCTCAAACATGCATAGGTTTGCCCATTTCCCAACTACAGACCGAAGAAGCCTCCCGAGGTAGTAAATAGAGCTCTTCTGAGGATGAGAGGGGAGGAGGAGAGGAGGTCAAGAGAGACTTCAGAGAGCAGAATAGTGAAGAAAAGAAGGGATCCTGGACTTGTACTAGGACAGTATCACCCAGAAGAAAGCGGCCTGGGCTGCCAAGATTCTTCCTTTCCAGGATTGAAGTCTGGTCCAGCTACCAGCCTGACTTAGATAATTTGGTCCAACTGGGGAGGAGGTTGAGGACACAGCAGAGTTTCCTGGGAGAACACAGTGAAGTCACATTTAATATAAATTTTATTTATTTACTTATTTATTTATTTTCATTTTTTATCTTCCCTCAAGTCCAGGCAAGGATAATATAAATTTTTAATACAAGAATAAGATGTTTGCTCTCATTCAAAATCAACAAAGTCTCGCTTTATGCATAAATTATAAAATAGAGGTAAAAAACTTTTCAAGAATCCTAATTTCAAGGCTTATGGGCCATGTGAATTGTAACTGTGCTTACACTATTACTGCATGTGTCCCCATTTCAGCTGATAAAAAATCAAGTGGGGGGCCGGGCGCGGTGGCTCACGCCTGTAATCCTAGCTCTCTGGGAGGCCGAGGCGGGCGGATTGCTCGAGGTCGGGAGTTCAAAACCAGCCTGAGCAAGAGCGAGACCCCGTCTCTACTATAAATAGAAAGAAACTAATTGGCCAACTAATATATACAGAAAAAATTAGCCGGGCATGGTGGCGCATGCCTGTAGTCCCAGCTACTTGGGAGGCTGAGACAGAAGGATCGCTTGAGCCCAGGAGTCTGAGGTTGCTGTGAGCTAGGCTGACGCCACGGCACTCACTCTAGCCTAGGCAACAAAGTGAGACTCTGTCTCAAAAAAAAAAAAAAAAAAAAATCAAGTGGGGGCCGGGCGCGGTGGCTCACGCCTGTAATCCTAGCACTCTGGGAGGCTGAGGTGGGTGGATTGCTTGAGGTCAGGAGTTCGAAACCAGCCTGAGCAAGATCAAGACCCCCGTCTCTACTATAAATAGAAAGAAATTAATTGGCCAACTAATATATATAGAAAAAATTAGCCAGGCATGGTGGTGCATGCCTGTAGTCCCAGCTACTCCGGAGGCTGAGGCAGCAGCATTGCTTGAGCCCAGGAGTTTGAGGTTGCTGTGAGCTAGGCTGACGCCATGGCACTCACTCTAGCGTGGGCAACAAATCGAGACTCTGTCTCAAAAAAAAAAAAAAAAAATCAAATGGGGAGAGAAGGTGAATCAGGCCGTGCGGTGAGGGATGAGTGACCAGGTCACTCACCAGTTGTGGATAGAAGTCTTAGAGTGGTTTCTCCCCTAATTCCCAAAGGGAGGGCCTGGGTCTGGCTCTGAACGTCTCTGCACAGGAGCAAGACAGGACAGGATCAAGAACAAAGGTGGGGAGAAACAGAATCAGAGAGATGAGTAAGAAGATGGGGTGGACCAAGGGCAGAGAATGAAAGGAGAGGGGTCAGATGGGAATGTGGAGTGGGGCCTGGGAGGGAGAGGCAGGGAAACTCACTCACTCTGGAAAGCAAAGGAGTCTGTCAGGTGTGAATGCTGGGAGGATGAAGGAAGGGACTGAAAGAGGGTCCCTTGGGGCCCCTCACCTGTATTATGACCAATGCATAGAGCCAGAGGGCCAGCTGGGCTAGGTCTGTTCTGCCAGAAGTTTCCATTATCTAGGGAATAGAGGAAAAAGGAAGGAGCTGTGAGGGGCAGATGAAGGGGGAGTGAGGGCATAGCCTACCAGGAATGAGAAAGACCCATCTCATCTTGAGCCTCTCTGAGCCTCTTGGGGCCTCCTGGAGGCTCTCAGAGGAGCAAACTGTCCAGGTATTTCAGACATTTCAGGTCCTCAGGCCTTGGCAGCCATTCAGATTCCAGCTACACTTTTACGGTCCCCATTGTGTAAAAAATGCTTGAATCGGCCAGTGCAGTGGCTTACGCCTGTAATCCTAGTACTCTGGGAGGCCGAGGTGGGAGGATCACTTGAGCTCTGGAGTTTGAGACCAGCCTGAGCAAGAGTGAGACCCTGTCTCTACTAAAAATAGAAAAATTATCCAGGTGAAGTGGCCGGCACCTGTAACCCCAGCTACTTGGGAGGCTGAAGCAGGAGGGTTGCTTGAGCCCAGGAGTTTGAGGCTACAGTGAGCTGTGATGACACCACTGTAGTTTAGCCCAAGAGACAAGAATAAGAATGTATAAAAAAAAAAAAAAAAGTTTGAATCACTAAATTCACACTCTATCACTGAAATGTTTCTCTTTTCTCAGCCTGTCAACTATTGAAAATGGAATTGCCCTTTGCTGAGTGCACACAGGGTTGTACTGGCCCTAAGTTAAATATGCCAGTAATATGACTTCATTATGTTTGAAGTGAATTTCAAACCTAATAGATGTCCCTCCCATACACTGGTTTTTCCAGTTAACGGGTCCTTACTGTATCAGTGTGGGCCTCAAACTGCTTTTTACTGAGCCTGCTTAGAGATGCCCCATACCACCACCACCCTCCCAGCCACTGCCCAAACCATCCTGGTGGAGCCAGGCTTGTCCAGGCCCTTCTTCTTGGTGTTCTCCTTTTGGTTTCTTTCTTTCTTTCTTTCTCTTTCTTTCTTTCTTTCTTTCTTTCTTTCTTTCTTTCTTTCTTTCTTTCTTTCTTTCTTTCTTTCTTTCCTTCCTTCCTTCCTTCCTCCCTCCCTCCCTCCCTCCCTCCTTCCCTTCTTCCTTCCTTCCTTCCTTCCTTCCTTCCTTCCTTCCTTCCTTCCTTCCTTCCTTCCTTCCTTCCTTCCTTCCTTCCTTCCTTCCTTCTTTCTTTCTTTCTTTCTTTCTTTCTTTCTTTCTTTCTTTCTTTCTTTCTTTCTTTCTTTCTTTCTTTCTTTCTTTCTCTGTCTCCCAGGCCACAGTGCAGTGGCATCCTCATAGCTCACTGCAAACTTCAAACTCCTGGGCTCAAGTGATCCTCCTGCCTCAGACTCCCGAGTAGCTGGTATTATAGGTGCATACCACCATGCCTGGCTAACTTTTCTATTTTTTGTAGAGACAGAGACTCACTCTTGCTCAGGCTGGTCTCAACTCCTGGCCTTAAGCAATCTTCCCACCTCAACCTCCCAGAATGCTAGAACTACAGGCATGAGCCACCACTTCCCCATCAGTGTGAACAAAGATCCCAGCATGGGCTTTGGATGCCCAGCCAGTGCTAAAGTCTGGAGGAGATGGGGTAAAGATGAACAGTCTGAGAGCCCCATCCTTCCCAATCCCACTGCAGGCTATTTCTACCTCACCCAACAGGTTGGATTGGATTTTTCTAATGGAATTCCATTCATAGATAGTGTTTATATACCAGGGATAAGGGAAAGTTTGAAGAAAGGAGGTTTCCAGCCCAGAAATGATCCCTAGGAGGAAGGGACAGAGAAATGAGACTGGATGGGCTGGGACTTGGTGTCTGGGACTGTGAAGCCTGGAATCTCACACTCCCATGGGCATGAACCCAGGCCCTCTGGGAGGCTGGGATTCTGGAATAGGGATGGGATCAGAGTTAGGAGCACAGAGGAAATTTCTTAGGGGTGGAGAGAGAGTTAAGTCTCCTCTGTGCCTTGAGAATGGACTTAAGGAAGGGTCAAGGTTATACTTATTATTCCTGAAGAAGAAGCCACTGTAGAAAATGGCCTCATACAGCTAGCTGCTTATTGCTTATGAAGCAGCAGATGTTCCAGCCCCTGGGGAGACAAGGCAGAAGGAGGGAGAGGGTAAGGAACTCAAGGCTGGGTCAGAAGGGGGAGAGGGACAGAGTCAGGAGAGTAGAATAGGGTAGGAGAGGATGGGTGGAGGTAGAGGGTCAAGGATGAGAGAGGAAAATAGAAGAGGGGTCAGAGGTACAGGAGAGGAGACAGAGTGTGGGCAAGGTTGGGTTTGGGGACTTCCAGGTAATGAATGGGATGGTTCTTGGAGGAATGGGGCAAAGATAGCCTAAGTGGGAAACAAGTTGCATAAGGTGTACAGAGGTCACAGGTAGGATGAGATCTCCCTGAAGAGACCAGAGGTACTTCCTGGCCTAAGGGATCAACTTTCAGAAGCGAGGGGTGGTACTGGCTAGAGGAAGGTTGACATTCTGGAGGAGCGTGGTCTTGGCCAGCAGGGAGCAGGCAGGAGGTGGTTCTGGGAATTGGACTGATGGAACAAGTAGTCCCTGCAGAACCCACACAGGTGGCAGCTAGACAGGCTGAGGCTGGACAGGAAGAGCACCAGAGCAAAGATGAAAGCAAACACCAGGCATGTCATATGGCCAGCCTTATATTTTGAGACCTGGTAGGAGGCAGGGGCAGGAGGGAATGTGGTCTTACACTACAGCTGGACATCCCGGTAGCTGCTCACATATCCTACTGTCTGTGTGCAGGGCAGGGAGGGGAGGTGGCAGTGGTAGCCTCTGGAGACTAGACCTACAAACAGAACTCCTATTATCTTTTTATAGATGTCCTACTGGTTGTCTTCCTTGTTTTGTATGCTCTCAGCAAGTCTAGGTCTAGGTGGGAGAAGAAGCAGAATAGACTCAATTAGCCAGCACCTCTTGGGCAAGGGAGGACAGTCTCCTCCCGTGCCCCCCTACCTTAAACCAGCCAGAAAGATCCTGATATCCTGACATGGGATAAGAGGGCTCCAGTGGGGTGCTTCAGGGCCTCTCTGCTTTACTGCTAGCCTGGCCTACTTAATTTGTGATTTCCTAATTCCTAACCCTACTCCATTTCTAATTCTTCCCCTACTCCAATCCTCCCACTTGTCCCATTTCAGAGTCCCATCCATTCCCTTCCTGTTAGCTTCAGAGCATCCCCTGGGGCCACTTCCTGCGAGTCAACTGGCTGAAGGAGGGGAGGTGAAGTAACTATTTTTTGTCTGACAAGGGGTTGGGGACAGAGAAGTCCTAACCCTGGATCTCCCAGAGCGACAGGGCATATCGCTATAGCTAATTTTTATTGAAAGTTTATTCTGTGTCAGGTACTTTTTCTAAACTATCAATTTATCCTCCTCACAACCCTATAAGATAATTGATAGTATGATCATCCCCACTTTAGAGATGAGGAAACAAGCTCAAAGAAGTTAAATAACTTGCTCAGGGTTACTTGCCTATAAGTGGTTGGGCTAGGATTCAAAACTAGGAATTATAGGAGCCTGTGCTCTGAACCACTGTGCTGTGATTCCGCCAGGGTCCCCATTTGAGTTCATGACACCAGTGTCCCCCTAGTTCCTCCAGATGTCAGCATTGCTGTCCATCCTTCCCACCCACTCACTCCCCACAATTCAATGAACAACCCAGTTGTATCCATTCCCCTCCTTCCTTCCCCAAGCCCACCACAAATGTCCTAATCGGGTCTTTGTTACACCCCACCAGGATTCTTTCTCTTTAATAGTTAATATGTGTTATTATAAAGGTAGCATGAGCACATTAAAGGAAATCTAAAAATGACAAAGAGTAAAAAGATCCACCTAGAACCCAATCTTCTTATTATTGCCATTGTGCTTTCTTCCCATCTATTTTTTCTAATACATAGATCCTTTAACATAATTTCAGCCACTTTGGATGATATTTTTATCCTATTATTTTCAGTTAACATTTATCATAAGTATTTTTTCATGTTTTTTTAACAATACTTCCAGGGAGAGGATCATATTTTTTTAATCCCTTGATAAACATCATTTTAATGGTTATATAACATTACATTGTTAGGATATCCCATGGTTTTCCAAGCCATTCTCATATCCATCTCTTTCTGGAGTTTCCAGATTTTCTATTTTATATGTAACACTGTAATTCCCAGAAATGGAATCACTGGGTCAAAGGTTGTATACATTAATATTAAAACAAGTTGCTTTTCTGAGAGATTGGCTTGCTTGAAGTTTATGAGATTCTCATCTTTTTACATCCTTCCCAGCATGGAGTAAAATTATTGAAAATATTTGCCTCTTTAGTATGATCTCATTTATATACTTTAAAAACAAGCAAAATCAATGGTGTTAAAAATCAAGATACCGTGTTTCCCCGAAAATAAAACTGGGTCTTATATTTATTTTTCCTCAAGAAGACACCCTAGGGCTTATTTTCAGGGGATGTATTTTTTTTTAAGTATGGAACAACAATCTACATTTCTTCACATACAGTTAAGTCATCTTCTTCTAGAACATCATCATTAACTCTCCAAACCCCGAATTCCATCCTGAATTTCTTACAACTGTATTTCCTTTAGAACCATTGGCCCCAATCTCTCGTGTTGAGCAATAGAGCTCTCATGGGGCAGATGAGAAGGGCTGCTCGTCTTCTTTACCACTCTGTGACATAATGCATGGGTTGTGCAGATACGATGTATAGCCACGCCCATCACTAGGTCTTATTTTCAGGGTAGGGCTTATATTGCACAAATGCTTAGAAATCCTGCTAAGGCTTATTTTACAGGTAGGTCTTATTTTCGGGGAAACACAGTAGTGGTTACCCTGAGAGGGGAAAAGTAACGGAGAAGGAGCATGAGGAGGACTTCTGGGATACTGGTAATGTTCTGCTTCTTGATTTCAATGCTGGTTACAGAGTTTGTTTGGTTTGAGAAAATTTATCAAGCTGCACATTTATGATATGTATACGTTTCTCTATGTTATACTTTAATACAAAGTTTACTAAGTATACCAAAACCACAAGGAACAAAAGAAAAAAATAGATAATTTGGACTTCATCAAAGTTAAAAACTTTTGTGCTTTAAAGGACACCATCAAGAAAGTAAAAAGGCAACCCACAGAATGGGAGAAAATATTTGCAAATCACATATCTGATAAAGGACTCATATCTAGTATATATAAATAACTTTCAAAACTCAATAATAGGCTGGGCACAGTGACTCACACCTGTAATCCTATCCTAACACTCTAGGAGGCCAAGGAGGAAGACTGCTTGAGGCCAGGAGTTAGAGACCAGTCTGAGCAAGAGTGAGACCCCCTCTCTACTGAAAATAGGAAAATTAGCCAGGTGTGATAGTGCACACCTGTGTTCCCACCTGCTCAGGAGGCTGAAACAGGAGGATTACCTTAGCTCAAGAGTTTGAGGTTGCACTGAGCTATGATCATACCACTACACTCTAGCCTGGGTGACAGAGCAAGACTCTGTCTAAAAAAGAAAAACAAAACACTTCAATAGGCCGGGTGCGTTGGCTCACGCCTGTAATCCTAGCACTCTGGGAGGCCGAGGCGGGCGGATTGCTCAAGGTCAGGAGTTCGAAACCACCCTGAGCAAGAGCGAGACCCCCGTCTCTACTATAAATAGAAAGAAATTAATTGGCCAACTAATATATATACAAAAAATTAGCCGGGCATGGTGGCGCATGCCTGTAGTCCCAGCTACTCGGGAGGCTGAGGCAGGAGGATTGCTTGAGCCCAGGAGTTTGAGGTTGCTGTGAGCTAGGCTGATGCCATGGCACTCTAGCTTGGGCAACAAAGCGAGACTCTGTCTCAAAAAAAAACAACAACAGGCCGGGCGCTGTGGCTCACGCCTGTAATCCTAGCTCTTGGGAGGCCGAGGCGGGCGGATTGCTCAAGGTCAGGAGTTCAAAACCAGCCTGAGGCCATTGTATTTAGATTTTTGTCTTTGTTGAAAAAAAAAAAAAAAAAAAAAGACAAAACCAGCCTGAGCAAGAGCGAGACCCCATCTCTACTATAAATAGAAAGAAATTAATTGGCCAACTGATATATATATATAAAAAATTAGCCGGGCATGGTGGTGCATGCCTGTAGTCCCAGCTACCCGGGAGGCTGAGGCAGAAGGATCACTTGAGCCCAGGAGTTTGAGGTTGCTGTGAGCTAGGCTGACGCCACGGCACTCACTCTAGCCTGGGCAACAAAGCGAGACTCTGTCTCAAAAAAAAAAACAACAACAACAACAACAACAAAAAAAAACACTTCAATAATAACTTCATGGTCTTTTACATTTTTGAAAAAACAAATAAACAAAAAACTCAATAATAAAAAAACAATTCAATGTAAAAATGGGCAAAGGATCTGAACATTTTTCCAAAGAAGATAATAAAATGACTGATAAGCTCATAAAAAGATACTCAACATCACTAGTCATCAGTATCTGCAAATCTAAACCACAATGATATACCACTTCACACACTCTAGGACAGCTATAATCAAAGAGATAGACAATGCCACAGCACTCTACCCTGGGCAACAGAGTGAGACTCCGTCTCAAAAAAAAAAAAAAAAGATAGACAGTAACAAGCGTTAGTGAGGATATAGAGAAATTAGAGCCTTCATACATTGCTGATGGTAATATAAAATGGTACAGCTACTTTGGAAAACAGTCTGGTAGTTTCTCAGAAGGTTAAACATAGAGTTACCATGTGACCGAGCAATTCCACTCCTGAGTATATATCCAAGGGAAATAAAAACATATGTCCACCAAATATGTGTACATGAATGTTCATAGCAGCATATTTAATAACAGCCAAAAAGTACAAATAACTCAAATGTCAATCAACTGATGAATAGATAACTAAAATGTATATCCATACAATGAAATATATTATTCAGTAATAATAAGAAATTAAGCTGGGAGTGGTGATGTGTGCTTCTAGTCCCAGCTATTCAGAAGGCTGAGGTGGAAGGATCGATTGAGCCTAGGAATTTGAATCCAGCCTGGGCAACATGGTGTTATCCTGTTTCTAAAAAAAAAAGAAGGAAAAGAAAGTTAAATACTTGTACGTGCTACAACATGGATGAATCTTGAAAACATTATGCTAAGTCATAGAGGCTAGTCACAAAAAGCCATATATTGTTTGATGCCATTTATATGAAATGTCTAGAATAGGCAATTTTATAGAGACTAGAATGTCTAGAAATGTCTAGAATAGGCAAAATTGTAGATTAGTGGTTGCCTAAGGCTGAGACAGTGGGGGAAAATGTAGAGTGAATGCTAATGGATACAGATTTTCTTTTTGGGGTGGTGAAAATGTTTTCTTTTTTCTTTTTTTTTTTTTTTGAGACAGAGTCTCGCTTTGTTGCCTAGGCTAGAGTGAGTGCCATGGCGTCAGCCTAGCTCACAGCAACCTCAATCTCCTGGCTCAAGCAATCCTTCTGCCTCAGCCTCCCAAATAGCTGGGACTACAGGCATGCGCCACCATGCCCGGTTAATTTTTTACATATATACCTTTGGTTGTCCAGCTAATTTCTTTCTATTTTTTTTAGTAGAGACGGGTCTCGCTCTTGCTCAAGCTGGTCTGGAACTCCTGAGCTCAAAGGATCTGCCCACCTTGGCCTCCAAGAGTGCTAGGATTACAGGTGTGAGCCACTGCGCTTGGCCTCCCATTCTCTATAAAATTAAGTCTAGGCGTGGGGGGGTGTGTGTTTGGTGGCTCATGCCTGTAATCCTAGCACTCCGGGAGCCCGAGGCAGGCAGATCACTCAAGGTCAGGAGTTTGAAACCAGCCTAATCAAGAGCAAGACCCCGTCTCTACTAAAATAGAAAGAAATTAAGTGGCCAACTAAAATATATATATAAAAAATTAGCTGGGACTGGGCATGGTGGCTCACGCCGGTAATCCTAGCACTCTGGGAGGTTGAGGCGGGAGGATCACTTGAGGTCAGAAGTTCAAAACCAGCCTGAGCAAGAGCGAGACCCCGTCTCTACTATAAATAGAAAGAAATTAATTGGCCAACTAATATATATAGAAAAAATTAGCCGGGCATGGTGGTGCATGCCTGTAGTCCCAGCTACTTGGGAGGCTGAGGGAATAGGATTGCTTGAGCCCAGGAGTTTGAGGTTGCTGTGAGCTAGACTGACGCCACGGCACTCTAGCCTGGGCAACAAAATAAGACTCTGTGGCAAAAAAAAAAAAAAAAAATTAGCTGGGCATGGTGGCGTGTGCCTATAGTCTCAGCTACTCGGGAGGCTGAGGCAGGAGGATTGCTTGAGCCCAGGAGCTTGAGGTTGCTGTGAGCTAGGCTGACGCCACGGCATCTAGCCTGGGCAACAGAGTGAGACTCTGACTCAAAAAAAAAAGTCTAAACTGCTCAGCCTTAGTCTACAATTTAGGAAGACTGTGGAGAACAGTTTTGCTGGTTCCTTCCCTCCCCTGAACACCAATGGTGGCCCCTTTGCTGCTATACTCAACACTCTCTTGCTCAATTTTCTCTTCTCCCTGGACTCTCCCACTTCAGTGCCTTCTCTAAAGCTATCCCTCTCTTAGACCATCTGTCAGTCATTGCCAAAATCACCTACCACAGGTCCATCTTCCTCCAACATCAAAACTAATTTCACCTTTGGCAAGAAGCCTGCCTTCCTGATCTCTTTGGTCAAAACAAAATTCTCTCCCTATACTTCTACAGCACTTCACAGGTTCCTAATCCCATTCCCTGAAGTGTGCTTTTTACTCAAATTGTGCCCAGGTCTGTTGTTCCCTTTGCTCTGGGGGTTTCTGGAAGGCAGGAACCAGGTCTTAATCATGATCTGCCTTAGATCCTTCAGTGACAGTCCATTACATTTGGATGAAATTCAAAATCCTTGCTGGCTCTATGACCTTGGGCAAGTTGCTTGGCCTATCTGGTCCTTAGTTTCCCCCTGTGTAAATAAAATGGGAAGTAACAGTCAGCCCTCCATATACATGGTTTCTGGATCTGTGGATTCAACCAACTGTGGATTGAAAATATTCCAAAAAAAAAAAAGATAGTTGTATCTGTACTGAACATGTTCAGACTTTTTTTTCCTTGTCATTATTCTCTAAACAATAGAGTATAACTATTCACATAGCATGTACCCTATATTAAGTATTATAAATAATCTAGAGGTGATTTAAAATATATAGGAGGATATACATAAGTTATATGCAAAAACTATACCATTTTTATATTAAAGACTTGAACATCCACAAATTATGATATCTGATATTCTCACAGTACCTGATACCAAATAAATGTTAACTGTTATCATGTTTATTACATCAACACCACAGCCTTGTCCAGTCTGGCCCCAGCCTCTCCCTCCTGCCATCATTTGCGTTTGCTCACTAGCCTCAGAACCTATGGGTTTTCTTCTAAACTTCCAACCCACCAAGCACTCTCCAGCATCAGGAGGTGTTTCTTCCACCTGAAATCCTCTCTTGTATACTCTTCACCTGACTAAGTTCTCTTCTCCTTCAAGTCCCAGCTGAAACATCACTTCCTGAGAGAGGCCTTCCTTAACCCACCAGTTTAAATAAGGTCTCTTTACTATATGTTCATCCTGCACAACTTGGTTATATCATAAATTGTAATTGCATATGTGTGTATGTATGTATCTGACCATGGTTCAGTGTCTATTTCCCCACCCAACTGTATATGCCATCTTGTCTTCCTTGTTCTGTCTCCAGCTCCAGGCATGTTGTAGATGCTCACTAAATTTAGCTTGACTGGCTGAATAAATGAATGGACCAAGTACAGTTCATATAGCAGGGACTCAATCAATGTTTTAATTTTGAATTAACCCTAGACCTGCCAAAGTAAAAGCACTCAGACTTGGGCTTCAAAGGTGGGAACATGAATTCACAGAGATAACACCTAAACATATAACAAAAAAAAACACTCTGTGTAAGTACAGTAGAAGACAAGAATAAAATTGTTCATAGATGTGCTCTTCACAATAGCCAAAACCTAGAAACAGCCCAATATCCAGTAACAGGAGAATGAATAACTGTGGTAGAGTCACCAAATGGAATATTATATTAATACAATCCTCAAAATGAACTGCAAGCTATACATAGCAACAATATGAATCTTAGTAATACTTAAGTAATATTAAGTAAAAATAAGCCACCAAAAATTATATACACCAGTATTCCCTCATAATAAGGTAAAAAAATAACTAAAGTTTTAAAAGTCTAATAAATTGTCAGGGATACAAATAGCTAAGTAAATAAAAGGAAAACAAGAGAATGATGGATACCTTGGGAGCGGCATGGATGGACCATGTAAGCTAGACTGAAGTCATTGCCAAGGTCCTAGTTTTCATGTTGATGAGTTCTTATGACAGAATTATAAGTAAATAAATGTGCGTTTTGCATGGAGCAATGCTGAGAATGTTTCATGAACCAAGGTTATTATTAATCTAGTTCTGTGCACGTGAGGTCCATTGAAGGCAAGGGAGAGAAATTATGCCTACCTCTTCCAGGCAGCCTTACTTATTGGCAGTGATGGAGAAAAGATCCTTTTCTCCCAAGGCTCTCTGGGACTTTTCTCCAGGGACTGTCCCTAAGTTCTCCTGCTGGAGAAGTGAACTGGTGGCCTAGAGGTGGGGCAGTAGGGAGAGAAGTAATCCAAGATTTAGCTACCTCAGGAAATGAGATCTGGAATTGGTGGGAAAATAGCCCCTTCCCAATCAGCTTCACCTCTCCCAGGCTAAGAGCTGCAGAGTATGTAGTCTCCCCGTCAGTTCATCTATGGCCTCGATGGGTGGGAGCCAGAGGGGGCTCCTGAGAGAATGAGACAGTGCCACAAAGATGACAGTTACAGTCAATATAAACACTCTGGGTATTGGGAGCTGGAGCCAGCAGGGGTAAAAACCAGCATCTTTGAAATCCAGCCTGCATCTAGGGGGCCACTGACTCAAAACATTTTTTTTTTTTTTTTTTTGAGACAGAGTCTCGCTTTGTTGCCTAGGCTAGAGTGAGTGCCGTGGCGTCAGCCTAGCTCACAGCAACCTCAAACTCCTGGGCTCGAGTGATCCTTCTGCCTCAGCCTCCCAGGTAGCTGGGACTACAGGCATGTGCCACCATGCCCGGCTAATTTTTTTATATATATATCAGTTGGCCAATTAATTTCTTTCTATTTATAGTAGAGACGGGGTCTCGCTCTTGCTCAGGCTGGTTTTGAACTCCTGACCTTGAGCAATCCGCCCGCCTCGGCCTCCCAAGAGCTAGGATTACAGGCGTGAGCCACAGCGCCCGGCCCAAAACATTTTTTTATGCGTTCCCTTCCTTTCACTCTGGCCCAGAGCACAGCTGGGCCTTTCTCATCTCCCTGGCTTTTCCGCCCTTCATCACCCAGGCTATAGTTCCTAATCCCTTACCCTCTCCTTTACTTCTGCCAATTCCCAAGAAAGTCCCTACTTTGTGAAAAAGGGATTGGGGGAGGCCCTGGGAAGGCAGCTTAGAGTTTCTCACCTTAGGAAAAGGGGCTTGAGATCAGACCGAACTGGGCTGGGCTGCGTGGCTGCAGTGCTACTTTGGAGAAGGGGTTAGAAGTCAGACTGGACTGGGCTAAAGGTATACAAAAAGGGCTGGAGCTTGTGCTGGACTAGAGTAGGGTCCTAGGAAAGGGGCTGGAACTCGGGCTAGATCAGACTGGGTGAGGAATCGTGGGGGAGGAACTGGAGTCAGGCTGAACTGGGGGTCTGGGAGAAGGCACAGAGGTTTGGGGTTGGGGTTGGGTTCAGGAGCCCTGGCTGGGGTACATGGTCAGGCTGAGACAAGGTCTTCAGCAGCATGCTAGGGCTTGGGACAGGGTCCATATCTGTACCTCAAAACAAAGGGCATGAGGGCCTTGGAGGGCCTCTCCTCTCCCCTACCTCAGCAATTCCTCTTCACTAGGGGCCTTCCCCAGAGGGGATGCTGGGGGCAAGTGGGGAAGAGCTAGGTCTAGGGCTCCAGAAGGCACAGTCCAGGCCTGGCAATCTACCTATTATTCCCTTGACCACTGTCCCCTTCCCCCTACCTCCATAAACACACACAAAAAGAGGTGAACTTGCAAATGCCCAACCCAGCCACACAACTACTGGCCCAGTAACCCCATAACCCAACACAGTCACGCTGCCAAACCACACTAACAACACATCCTCTTCTGTGTACTCACAGCCTCCACTCATCCAGCAGTCCTGCCTTCTCTGCCTTGTTCGACACCATAGCCCCAGCACCTAGAATGGGCCTGGCACCTGCAGAGGGCTCAATGAATACTAGCAGAATGAATGAATTCACCAACGGACACATAGTAATACATAAGTACATGCATATAGATGCCCACATGCATACTCACACACATATATACTCCCTTTACATACACACACACAGATCCAGGTCACCTCCCAGCTTAGCAGTCACATACATACACACACTGACACACGCCCAGGCTAAAAGGCCAGATGTACACCCGGTGCCAGAAACAGACCCACTGCAGCTCACTGTAAGGGTGAGCTGATGGTGACAGCTGGCCAGGAAATGTCCTTCAGTCAGGCTAGCCCTACAGAGGAGCAGTTGAGCGAGGGGTTCAAGTGCAGTCCTGGGGTCCTGAGGCGGCCAAGGTAACTATGTAGGCTGGAGATGGGTAGGGCAGGCCACGTAGTCCTTTCATCTGGTGTCTTCCTGCCAGCTGGGAGGTGAGAGTGAGTTGCAGGTCTATTGGGCTTTACTTCAGATCCAGAAAGGACTTAGTGGGGGAATGTTTTGAGGCCTCAGTTTTCCCTCCTAAGATGAAAATGAAGGACACTCGGTAGGGGGCTTTATGGGAGTTAAGACCTCATCTTCAACCCACAGGAGGGTCTCTCTATCTTGCCAATATTTAATGGTAGGGAGGAAGGGACGTGGAGAGTAACCACCGGGGGAGGAGTCTGCAAAGTGCCCTATTTCTCCTTCCATCTATTCATGGAGCTTTAGGCTGGCCCCTAGCAACAGAGTTTAGGCACCCTCCTCCCTCAGCGCCCCCACCCAAAGTCAGCAAGGAAACAAATAATTCTGCTACTCTCTTAATCCTCCACCCAGAGACCTTAGTACCAGGAGAGACTGGATCTCAGCGGAGCTGGTAGGCTGGGGGCCTGGTAGGGGTAGGAATCTCACTGATAAAAAAATGAGGAGTCTCCCAGACACTCTCCAAGATCCTCTAACCCAAGCCCCATCCTAGCCAAGGATCCCTTCCTCCTCCCCTCCCTTAAAAGCCAAATTCCAGGGTTGTTTATCCCAGGAACCTCAAAAGAGAGCCACCTGTCTGGCAGCCCCAGACAGCTAAGGGTGAGAAGCAACAGTCCCAGTCCTGGGGTGGGGAGGCGAAGAGACTGAGAAAGCCAAGTCTCCTTCAATTTTTGAGGGAGATGGGGCCAGGCTGACACATTTTAGGGTCTCGGGAGGAAGATATGACTCAGGGAAAAAAACCTTCAAGAGGGGAAATGTGAGAGGGGTCCAATTCATACCCCCTCCCCAGTGACTTGTCTTAGGAACTGCAAGAACAGGGAAAAGATTGCCTTGGACCGAGTCATTATTAGGCATCAATGACCAACCAGGACACTCTCAAACCAAAAAGTCTCTTTATTGATCGGTACCATACATGACTCAATTGGCCAAAAAAAAAAAAAAAAAAAAAAAAAAGGCATTACAGTTGGTTGGGGTGGGTCATCCACCCTCCTCACCCCTTCCCCTCAGCTCCTGACACAATACCCTTCCAAAAGTGTGGCAGCTGGAGTGGAGGAAACAGGGTGTGGGGGACCCCAGAATCCAAGGGGAAGAGTAGGGAGAGAAGTGGTACTAACAGTTCCTGGGACTGGCCACAGGAAAAGGCAGCAAAGCCACAGAGCTCAGCCTAGCCTCACAGGACTCTGCTCCTGGCTGTACCCTGGCCCTAAGCCTCCATATGTCCAACTGTGAAGTCGAGCTGAGGATCTTGGCTGCCGCCTCCTCCTACCTTCTACAAGGAAGGAGAAAGAGGAGATATTGGGAGATGAAGACCCTCTACCTCAGCAGGGGGAACAGAGGCCTATTTCTCCCTGGTGGGCTTATAGCTGAGACATCCTCAGTGGCTCCTTCCCCTCTCTGGAGGGCAGGGTGGGACTAAATATGAAGCTTGAGGGGTTGGGGGAAGAGTGTTCTGGAGGAGAGTGGATGAGCCCCTCTCCCATCCCATGCCTGCCCAACTGAGACAAAATAAAAAAATGCAGCAACAAGGCTGCTCCCTTCCTTCCACACTCCCTACAGGAGGAAGCCTTGCCCTCCCCCATCCAAGACAGCTGCTCTAGTGGAGGACTTGTAAAGAATATACACACCACAGGTGGGGGCAGGGCTGGGACAGAGGGAGTCACAAGCACTAGGAGGGCAGGCTGGAGTCCAGAGGATGGGCAGAAACAATAGTAGGGGGCTGTCACAAAGATGTGGCCATCATGGCCCCCCTACCCCATGGTATGCCTTTCCCAACTCTAGTCACCAGAGAGGAAAGGGGAAGAGAGATAGCAAAGTTGTCTTCTTGGTCTGAAGCTCTCAAACAGTATAAAATGGTATGCATATCCCCTTGCCCCCACTCTCACTCCCACCTGGGCCCAGGGGCCCTCCATCTGCCAGGAGTAGGGAGGTAGCTGGGCTTTTAATAGAGGGAAGAGGGGGGACATGAGTGACTTTTTTTTAAACTTACATTTTTAATAATATTATTTTTTAAAAAAACTTGGAGCCAGGATAAGTAGCAGAAGGGAGAAGGAGCCCAGAACTTTACCCCTCTACTACAGTCACCTAGGGAGAGAGGCATTTGACCAAGCCCCATAACTTTAAGTCCCTAAGGGCTGTGGGTACAAACAACCCCAAGCTTGAAAGGGGTAAAGTCAGGAGGATGGGGAACCCAGAATCTGGGGTGAGGATGGAGGCAAATGCCCTGGGGGGTGGTCAGGACATTTCTCAGAGACCCAGGGTCCATGTAGGCATCCACATGAGTATCCCCTTCCCCCAAAAGGCTCTGCAGGGGCCAGGCCCAGTCCAGGGCCACTGAGGGGCAAATCTTGGCACCTGCCCCCAGTGAGTCCGGTTCCTCCCTGAAGTGGGTGGATGGAGTCTGCCCATTTTAGATGCTCAGTCTCTGCATTCTATCTTCTGCTCCCTGGGGCTGCAAGGGGTGGGGCAGGAAGAACGCTGGGTGGCCATGGCAGGGCCTTTACTGGGAGGCCTGTGACGTGGGGTTCTCCGATTTGCTTTCTTGGCTGGATGGAGGCTTGCTGTTCCAGGGGCTGTTGGCGCCCAGTGCAGGGGAGTTGTTAAAGCTGTCCTCGTCGTCAATGCCGTTGGCCGCGTCAAACTGGGTGTTCTCCAGCCGGGTGATGAGCCTCTCGTCCTCGTCCCCGAACTCCCCGCCCATCAGGGTGGGCTCCCCCACCACCATCACATCCTGAGAGTGGCGGAGGTCCCCAAACATAATCGGGGCAGGGGCTCGCCCGGCCCAGGGCAGCAGATACCCCCAAAGCCCCAATACCAACCCTGGAAGCTCAATAGCCCCAACCCCCTCCTCAGACCCAAATTTAAAACCCCGCTCCTTTGACACCCTCAGCTCCTGGAATCCTTCCCACTGAAGGACACCAGAGCATCATAGCCTTTAGCCCATATCCATTAAATTCTGGGAGGAGAAGTCAGTCTACTGCCCTAGCTCTCTAGTCCATCTCCCCAAAATTTTAGGGTGTTCCTAAACTTCTGTCCACATGTAAGACAAGAAACAGATCAAAAACACAAGGGAGGGAAGTGTGTACATGTGTATGTGTATGTATTCTAGATCCATAAACATTCAAGTCTGTGTGTCCTCTATCAGAGTGTGTGTCTTTCTGATGGTCTGTGTACCCCAAACTGTCCGTCCTGAACGTCCGTATGTTCTCTTGGTCGTCTCTGCCTCATGCTCTAACTTCCTATGCTGAGTCTGCGTGATCACACTATGTGTGTGCCTGACAAGAACTCTCTCATCAGTGATAGGAGTCAGCCCATGCTGGCAGAGTACATGGGGAAAACTGCCTTTGCTTCTATACCTGCTAGTGAGCTCAGGCTTGGACAAGGGTCAAGGGTGAGTGGTAGGGCAGCCCAGAAGAGAGAAGAAAGCCGAGATGCTTACAGGTACCTGGCTGGAGAGGGCGAAGGTGCTGGCTGGGCTCTTCTTCTTGCTGTTGCTATTGTTGGTATTGCCGCCCCCCGAGCTCATGGTGCTGCCCCCTGACATCTTCCGTTTCCGCCGTTTGCTAGGCTGCTGCCGTGCGGGCTCCGCTGTGTCAGGGAAAGGAGACTCAGGTGGGAGAGGGCCCTGGGTCCCCTAGTCTCCATTCTGGCCCCTAAGAAGCATGAGCCTACCCTGATCCCAATCTTGCATACCCAGGAACAAGGAAGGGGCAGGGGGAACTTCACAAGGAGACAAAGATACAGCCTTGGGGAGTGGTGTCAGGTCCTGGTAAGAGAAAGTGCAAGGCACTCACCGGGGGGTGCTACCATACGCTGCCACTTCTGGAAAAGGCAAGTCTTGAGGCAGTCGCGGGGGCTGAGGCTGTAGGTCTTGTGGCGGGACATGAGCTCCTGCATGGGCTCAAGTATCACACAGAGCTGAGGGCAGACCAGGAGGTGGCTTGTTAGGGAAGAGACACAGAGCTGAGACCACATGGGATGGGGCAGAAAATGGGTAACTGGAGACTCACTCGGAGGTAGTTAAGAGTGGAATTGGACAGCCCACACCGGGTGATGTTTTTAGAGAGCTGATCCAACATCTGGGGGTCCTGGGCCTAGAGAGGGAGAAACGACAAGAACAGTGACACCTGGGTTGCCTCTGCTCACTTGCGCTATCATCTGAGCATGATGATACTCCTAACAGAGAAGTGGGGTTAGTATGAAACCCATTTTTCAGATGAAGAAATCCTAACCTTCTGTTTAAGGTCACAGTCAAGAAATGGCAGACCTCATTCCACCCTTCCCACTGCCTGCCTTAACCGTCGCATCCTGGGTCCTGCCCACAACTCACGTGCATGGCAAGGATGCTGCGGGGGATGAGCTCTCGGTGCTGCCGAATGCTGAAGTGCCATGTCTTTATCCGCATCATGTCGTCAAACATGAACTCCAAGTACAAGCGGCCCTCCACACACACCTGGGGACAGGCTTGTCACAACCCTGCCCTCTCCCCATATGCCATACCTCAAAGTGTGCCTGTTACAGTCCTCCCTTTTGCTCACAACTCTCCCACTGCATATACTTTTGCCACCCGCACATAACTGTGCATAATTGTCATAGCACTCCCTGACTCCATATACCTGTCACATCCCTGGCCTTTAAAACACACACATAGAAAAGCTTAACAGACCTATGTCCCCTCCCCATGTAGCTAGTGATACACCCATCTGCTATAAGCTCTATGAGGACAGGCTCTTCTTTTTTTTTCTGAGACAGAGTCTCACTTTGTTGTCCAGGCTAGAGTGAGTACCATGGCGTCAGCCTAGCTCACGGCAACCTCAAACTCCTGGGCTCAAGCAATCCTCCTGCCTCAGCCTCCTGAGTAGCTGGCACTACAGGCATGTGCCACCATGCCCAGCTAATTTTTTCTATATATATATTAGCTGGTCAATTAATTTCTTTCTATTTATAGAGATGGGGTCTCGCTCTTGCTGGTTTCGAACCCCTGACTTTGAGCAATCCACCCACCTCGGCCTCCCAGAGTGCTAGGATTATAGGCGTGAGCCACCACGCCCGGCCGAGGACAGGCTCTTATTCACTTGTGTATCCCTGAGGCCCAGAAAACTGTCACATACAAAATCAATAAACGTTTAGCTGGATGTTGCAGCATGGGGGCTCTCCCTTCTTATTTTGCCACTTCCCATTTTGCCTTCCTGGGGAACAGCTGTGAGTACATGTTGGGACAGAGGAAGGGAATCAAACACAGGTGCCTCAGTATTCCACATCCAGCTGGGTTGCTGACCTGGGTGAACATGGGCTTGCCATGCTGGGTCACCATGCTGCCCTGGTCACAGTCGAGGGACACAAAGTTGCTGTGGAATGCCTCCTTGGGGTGCTTAAGCACATAGTAGAGCTCTGTAGCACCCCCCTCAAAGATGCTGCGGAAGTAGCGTGGGATCAGGGTCCGGCCAATGGCTGTAGAGATGGGACAAACTTCAGGACAGAAGGACCACAAAAGAGGCCACGCAGACGCCTCCCCTGCCAAGAGAGATCCCTTGGCACTTCCAGACCTTAGAACTATACAGGAGGCATATACTCTCACACCAGGGCCCCCAGAAGCCACTCACTATATCTCTTTGGTCCATCCTCCAGGCAGAAAGTGATGGTCAACATGGCATCATCCTCAAAGAACTCAGTCGTGAAAGCATCCCACCAGAGATTGTCACACTCCTAGGGAAGACAGGGAGGTCTGTGTTTATGTACCACAAGATATCCCAAAGGGGTGCCCAGATAGCCCTCCGGCTTCCAGCCCCTTTTCCCTTGGCCATACCTCTGTCCAGTTCTGAAGCCGTTTGTTAAGCTCAAATATTCTGTAGTCAGTTTGGTTGCCATATGGTGTGTGCCTCCTGGAGGAAGTGAAGGAAGGAGGTCACTAGAAGCAGAGTCTCCTCCCTCCCCCCAACTCTGCCTTCACCCAATAGAAAGCACCTTCCTCCCCACTGGACTCAACTTACCCAATCCCAGGCTCCAGGTATGTAGGCGGGTACATGGGAGTTGGGCTGTGTAAGGGAAGAGGCCATGAGAATGGGGGTGGAAGTCAGGAATTATTTAGGGAGGGGTCACTCCCTCCCGTTTCCAGGCAGGATCCCACCTGGAGAAGGGTTAGGACATAGCAAGAGACTCACCCCACATCCCGATCCAGCATGGTGCCGGGATGGAAGGGGGGGAAGGCGTTGCCGTTCGGGGGCTCCTTCGGCGAGTACAGTTTGAATGACTTTGAGGAACAACCTAGGAGAGAAAGAAAGGCTCTCTCTGAACCCCTGTTGGGAGCTCTCCTAGAAGTCTGCTAGACTGTGAGGACAGGGACTGGTCTTATGGAGCCCCCTGGCCTGACTGCAACAAGAGAGTGGTGGACTGGGGAGGGGCTAGGGAGCACCTATCTCCCCTTCTAAATTTGGCTCCAATCTCATTTGATTAAGAAACTAGGAGTTCTCAGCCCTAATCTCAGCCCATACCCAAGTCTCCACTTCTTAACTTGGCCGAGCCCTGGATGACAGAAGAGGAATTAAATCTGGGAAGAAATGTCAATATTATAGATAAATAAATATCCAAACTTAAAATCTAATTTTATAAACTCCCTTTTTACATAGTTTCATTCCATCATAACAACCTTGTGAGGCAGCAGGGTTGACCATAACACTCCCATTTTACAGAGAAGGCAACTGAGGGTTCAAAGGAACTTGCCAATATCATATAAAGCTAGTAACTGGCAGAGCCAGCACTTGAGCTCAGATCTTCTAATTCCCACATCCTAACACTATTTCTACCATCTGACCCCTCTATTGCCCTCTAGAGACCAAGGTGGGGGAGGGGAAAGGGGGATTTTGTGAACTCTATGCCCCTCCTCCACCCCAGGGTCTCAGGAGAGCAGGGGGTAGAAAGATAAAGGGGGGTGGGTGCCTGTTGGGTGCAACCCACCAGATAACCAGTTGGACCTTCTGCCTCCCCACCAACGGCCACTCCCTTATCAGCCCAGCCCCCACATGCACCATGAGTAGAGTATTGTCTCCAAACCAGAAACCCAAAGCTTCAACCCCTTTTCTCTTCTGAGACTTGCAGTGGGAAAGGGAAGTAGATGAACCTCCACTGGATCCTACTCTACTTACAAACAGAAAATAGGGGGCCCAGCAAGGAGGCTATGTTCTAGGGGGCTCAGTCTAGGAGGCAAGTGGTAACTAGACAGGAGTCTCTGTTGTATGTCTGCATGTGTCCCCTCTTCTACCTCCTCT
Organism: Microcebus murinus; assembly: GCF_040939455.1. Classification (NCBI taxonomy): domain Eukaryota; kingdom Metazoa; phylum Chordata; class Mammalia; order Primates; family Cheirogaleidae; genus Microcebus; species Microcebus murinus. Next base: position 24,440,887 of record NC_134117.1, on the reverse strand, counting down.
AGCAGCATACAGTTCCTGGCATACCATTTCCTGACTGGAAGAAGTGCAAAATTCAGAGTTGGGTATGAGCCAGGTATCCCTGCAACTCTATGTTTCCCTTCCCCACAAGATAGGAGGGGAAACTGAGGCATAGCCTTTAAGATTCTGACTCCAACCATATTCACTTCCTTAGGTCCCCAAACTTGATTACATTCGAAAGGGTAATTATATTGGCTACATCTGAGCCCCCTCCCCAATTTAGATACAAAATCTATTTTGTTCCTTGGGGGAAAGAGACAAAAGAAGACCCTGTGCCAACATGTGTCATTTAATTCTCTCCCCAGGGCCCCCTCCAATGTAGGCAAAAGGAGGGTCCCAGAGGGGCCCAGACTACACAGTCCTGGAAGGTGCCAAGAGCCAGAGCCAGTGTGTGCCTGCACACACGTGTGCCCCATCCTGCCTAGCAGGCTTCCACCCTTAGCTCGCCCCAACATGCCTATCAAGGGCTGGAACTCAGCAGCCCTGGGCAGGATCAAGGTGCCAGCAACAGGCCTTCACTCCACATCCACATGCTTCAAAACAGCACACACTACCTTCCCATGCTAGTCTGGACTGAGCTTGTGTCTCAGGAAGGAGACAGTCCCCACCCAGCTCCCAAGTCTCTCCACTCCACAGACAGACTAAGGCCACACAGAAAGCCCAAGCTCACACAGCCCACCAGAGACCAGGCTTGGGCAATGAATCCCAGAATCTAGATTTTCAGACCTGCCCCTCATTGCCTAACTAGACAGTCCTTTCCCCAAAAGCAAAACTACTCCTGTCCCCTTAGTTTCGGGCCACTTGAAGAACTGTGTCAGCTCAAGAACCTGAAGAGAAGGGATGCAGGATACACGGGGTTCCTCTTTAATTCTGAACAAACACTCAGAGCCTTCTTTTCTCTCCCTAAAGAACAGACAGGCATTGTCTGGGGCTGGGAAATAGTTCTGAGGAGCTAAAGCCCAGAGCTCTGGGGCCTCTATTTACACCTCCAGTGAATGGACACAAAGTCAGCATCTCTCCAGGGCCATAGCAACTCCCAGTAGCCCCAGCACAAGGGCTTGGGAGTGAGAAGAGAAGGGGAGGGACATCACCCAGACCATCTGTCCCTGTTGCTGCCTGTCCCCAGCAGCAGGGGTAGAGGGAGCAAGGTGGGGGCGGAGGGGATGTGTCATCCAGCCCTGGAGTCAGGCATAGTCCCCCTCCCACCTCTAGCAATCTGGGAACCTTTAGGAAGGGGGAGAGGAGAAGAGCCCAGAACTAGTAAAGTTTTCTCAGGATGGAAGCTGCATCCTGGGGCTGAGGGGAGCACCTCCAGCTGGGCATTTCCATGGTAACCAGGCTGACCTGAGGGCAGGCCCCCTCCCTTTGGGGGCCGACCATAGGTCAGCAGGCCTATGAGCCCTGGCTCTCTGAGCTGGGGCACCTCTCCCCAGCCAGCACACAGCCCGGGGCCAGAGTGAGGGCCTTCTGCCCACCCCCGACAGGCTTGCAGGGTGCCCAGACTTACCTGGGAGAACTGAGGGGGCCAGGAGAGGTGCGGGGAGCGGCTGGAAGCCTGAGAGACCCTGGCAAGGGTGAGGGCTGGGGGGGGGGGGCCGACTTCAGCTGCTCATGTCCCGAGTGGGACAGGCAGGCCTGGCTGGGAGCTCCACTCCGCCGGCCGCACAAAGACTCGCACGCACGGCCTCGGCCCGCCCCGCGGCGGCCACAGCACCGGGGGAAAGTTACAATGGCCACTGGGCCGGGGGCCAGGGGCCAGGGGGCCGGCCTGGGTGGCGGGGGACCGCGGGGAGTCCGGAGCCTTCTTTGTTTGCAAGGTTTCCCTCAACAATGGCTGCTCCGCTCTTTCCTCTCCTCCTCCTCTTCCTCGGCTCTCCCCGCCGCCGCCTCTCGCTGCCTCTGCCTCCGAGCAGCCCGCCCGCCTCCCCAAGCCACCGGGCCCCTCTGCTGGGGGCACCAGGAGAGGCAGGGCCCGGACTCACACTCACTCACACTCGCACACTCGGACACACACACAGCGCCGCCGGCTCCCTGCCTTTCCTCCTTTCTCTCCCTGCCTCCCTCCCTCCCTTCCTCCCCGCTCGCCCTCTCCGAGCCTCTCTCAGAATGAGGCCCCAAGGCGGGCGGAGGGTGGAGCTGCCCCCACCGGCCCCGCCCCCTCCCTGCGAGGAAAGAGGAAGAGCGAGAGAGGGAGGGAGGGAGAGAGGCAGGCTGGGACGGAGGGACTGCTGAGAAAAACAAAAGAGAGACAGAGACTGAGAGAGACACGGACGGATTGGGCCGAGAGGGACCTGGATGGTGGGGAGGCCTGGGGGGACCAGGAAGGAAAGGCAGGTCGCCCCCGCCCACTCCCCAACCCCAAGGCGTGGTCCTCAGGAGTGAGCAGGGGAGCCAAAGCCACAGGCAGGGAGGGATGGGCGGTGCGCTCCTCTCTGTAGACTCCGGGTATCTTCATACCACCTTCCAAACCGCCCCTAAATCTCTCTTCCTCTCCCCTGGGATCTCTCAGGTTGAAGGCTGGCCTGGGCTGCCACCCTAGGCACCCCTGGTGAAATCCCAGAGCAGCTGGGGGGAAGATCCAGGGGGTTATTTTTGACAGAGACACATTTCTGACTTCTGCCTGTAAACACTGATTGAAGGGAGGAGGACACTCTTAAGCTTCCCTGCCCCCAACCCAGCTAAGTTCCAAGCCCTGACTTCCATCTTCCTTAACAGGAAGCTAGCTCCCTTCCCCACCACCATCACTGAAGACACTGTGGGTGCCAGGGAAAGAGGCCTTGTCAGAGCTAGGAAGGCAAACTTGCCCATCTTTTTTGAGAAGAGGCCTAGTCTGCTGCTGAATCCTTCCCACCACCCCAGGAAAAAAAACAGTTAGTGGGTAATGTCTGTTTTCCAGTCCAATGGGGGCAACCCAAAGGAGAGGGTATTTCTAAACCTTGGGTAGTGGCCCAGGCCCTACTCCTAGACAGACAGGAAAAGAAAAACTAACTCTCTCTCGGTTTCTCTCTCTCACACACACACCCATAGGAAGGGGCTCTGGGACCTCCTACTTCCTTCTTTGCAAATTGAGTGTTTCTCCTCTACTTGCTGCCACTACCACCCCCAACTATATTTACACCTACCTCCAAGGACAGGATTTCTCATGACATACGCACTGGTTAACTGTGCAATAATATTGCACCTGGCTGTGTGAACATCCTCCACACATGAATAACACATCTCACTTTCACAGAAATCAGTACCTGATACACATTTCAACCTGTGGTCTATCGTAAGCTCTAAATATACAAACCCAAACCCTGGACATACACACACACAGTCATACACACTGGGACCTGTAACACTCATGCATCCTAACCCTAGCACAGACCCTGAAACGGTGTTAAACCCCTAAACCTGTGGCACACTATCACATATATCATTTGTATCACATATATACACTGATCATTTGTTAAACAGAGACTTAACCCATAAACCACCACCACCTTTCCTGAAAACCAATACACCATTCGTCATCACAGCACAGCCATATGATACACCCCAGCTTTCACAAACATACTAAAATCTATGACATTTAGTCCGACTTTGCAACATACAGCTTACCACCATGACTTAAAACATTCTCACTGACTCTCAAATTTACAACCCAGGGTTAGCCACACTCCTCCCCCCATTGACAGGACAACTCTTGTCATTTGTTTCCTGCCTTTAAACTTTCCAAAGTGCATTCACAGGCAGTACCTCAAGAGATCCTTATTGTACACAGAGCCAAATATCCTAACAGTGAGATCCTAATAGATCACACTGAGACAGGAGGGCCTGGGGCTGGAACCCTGGGCTTAAACTCACTAGATAAAAGCCCAGCCCTGGGGCATTGCAGCCATTCCTACTCCCTTCCCTCTCCAGGCCTCAAATGACTGTCCACATGGGGGAAAGGGGGGATGGGTAAATGTTCTGGCTCAGAACCCCTACCCAGCCTGTCTCCTCAGATGGGGGAACTTCAAGGGCCCTCCTGTCCCACTGTGGGGAAAAGGGGATGTATCAATGCCAAGATGTATCAAGACTCTGGCATATCATCCAAAACAGGCCTGCTCCTAGTTCTCCTTTTCTACCAAGTCTGTTCCTCTCTCTTCTCTGACCCAATTCCCCCAGTTGCACAGGGGCAGAAGAGGTCCAACTAAAGAGAGCAAGTCTGAGTTAGAAGGCCCTAAAATTGGCGGTGGGGAAAGCAGCAAAGAATGACAAAGATGATGAGGGAGAGTACTCTTCCTGGAGATGGGACCTCAAAGGACAGCAATCAGCCCCAGCCCACAGGATGAGGTACCAGCACTGCCCCCTGCCTGGGCCCCTGGGGCTCCCTGACCCAGGCCTCCAGTGTGCCTGCCCCCCTTCCTTTGTCTGTGCCCGGCCTCCCGTTGGCCTGGCGCTCTGCCATCCTCCTCTCCTGGCTCCCAGCCGCCACCACTGCTGCCTCGTCCCCTCCCCCTACTCCTCCCTGCCTTAACCCTTCTGAGCCACATGCTGCCCCAGACAGGTCGTGGCCCCCTCAGCATCTTGCCTAGGATGACGCCCCTTAGCAAAGGTTCTCCCTGCTCCTGGTCATTTCAGCCCCAGAAGCTGTTCCCCACACCAGGAGCACCATATGAGTTGGGTGTGTGTATGTGTGTATCTTATGCTGTTTTTGCATGTGCATGTGTGTCGGTCTGCGTGTGCTCTGGCTTCCCTCAGTCACATGTGTGGGGCATGTGCTGTCTCTGCTGGGCTGGGGGAGGAGGAGGAGCCCGGAGACAGCAGAGCACAAAGGAGAGACTCAGGCAGGCAGGCAGGCAGGCAGGCAGGCAGGCAGGCAGACAGGCAGGCGGCCTGCCAGGGCGCCTTAGCCCTCACCCCAGGGCTGCTCAAGGTGTGGGGGAGGTCTTTGGGCCTGGACTGCCACATGCCGCCACAATGTCCTTGTGTTCAAGCATGTGCTTCCACCCATCCATGCAAGCCTAGTCCCCTCTCTTCACCCTAACTCCTACCATTCCCTACCTCCAGTCTACTCTCTAGCCTCTCCCCATGTGGTTCTCCTTGAAGTCTAACCTCCATCCATCCTCTGTGGCATCAATCCATAAAGCTTCTTCACAATCAGGAAAAAGACTCCCCACTCTAAGTCATCTTTTGCACCCTCACCCTCAGGCCACCAGACACACAAAAGAAACATGCCTTTTGGGGCACTGACTGAAGTTCTCTGTGCCCCCACCTCCCCACACATACACCCCTGGGCAGGCATCCTCTTCCTGTCCCCATGCTGTTCCCAAAGAGACTGAAGAGAAAACTTTCTCTCTCCTCCCACTGGACCTAGGTACCCAGCCCCAACTTCAGGGCCAATCTCCCATCCACTTCCAGCCTGACAACCTTCCATAATATCCCCTACCCACTATTTGTAGGCATGAAGAATCAAAATTTAAGATTTAGCCCTCTAGCTTGTTCAGAGCCTTAGTTTCTGCTCTGCTCATGTATAGTGATGGAGGGTGAGGGCCCTGGGGTGGACTCAGAGCATGGAAGGATCTGAACAGGGTACCCAGCATGGAGCAATTATAAAGGAGAAAATACACACAAACATGCACACCAAACTGGTAGGAGGGGAGATGATGGGGCCAGGCAGGATTTCAGCTTGGCAAGCTCTTCCCTTTCCTTCTCTCCCCCACCCTCTGCAGCAGGAGCCAGGGTTCCCATACTCAGATATTGTAGGATCCTCAGGCTCTCTTAGCCCTCCCTTTGGGCCCAGTGCCCCTTAAACATCATCCTCAGCAGGCACCTGAAGTGTGTGCCCAGCCCAGCTTGGCCTGGGTCACATGATTTTCAAGGAAGCTACCACACTGGCAGCATCCCTTGGGGATTGGGGGTGGTGGTGGTGGGGTGTCCAGTTGTGAAGTATGGACCTTCCAGAGAATGGGACATCTGGAAAGGTGAAGGGTCCAAACCAGGCTAGATTCAGAGACACTGACTTCCAGGAGAAAGCTGACTAGAGCCTGGAGCAGGAGGGTCAACTCCAGGACCCGGATCTTGGGGATGGGGACAGACAGTCTGTTCTGAGGCTTTCTGGAGACTCTCTCTCCTGTCACATGGCTCCTCTATTTCCTCCTGGCAGTGAGGTAGACCTTCTCCTCCTCTAGGAAAAAAACTCAGACCGAGGCTGTCCCTGGCAAGAACCAGTATGTGTTTGGGGCAGGCAGGGATCAGAGCCTGGGTCCTCTCTCAAGTTCTCACTTTGGGATCAAGCAATTGCTCCCTCCAGCTCACCTCTCCACAAATCACTCTATTTCCTTGCCTGCCTGGGGCTGCCACATTTCCCCTCCCATTAGGGCAGAGATGCCAGACCCAAGGGCCCAATTATCTGGCATCCCCTAGGAGTACCTCCTGTCCCTCAGGAGGGCTATCCTTCCCTGGCAACAGGCAGGAAAAGTTGGAGGGGGACAAGATGGGCCCCAACCAATACCTCCCTGCAAACATGGTCCTCAGAAACTGCATGAGGGGGGTGTCACAGGCAATAGGCAGCAGGGAAGGGGGGGGCAACCCAAACCAGCCAATCACAACACTATGATGACCTAAGGGGGGGTCAAAAGTCCAGAGTCACTTCTGATTGGCTAACAACCTGGAATTCTGAGAATTTCAGCCCCCCCAAACCCCTCCCCAGTTAGCCTCCCCCCCCCCAAAAAAAAAAACCATACACATAAGCTACCCTCATAGCCTCTCTTCCCCGTCCTTCTGGGTTCCTGCGCATTTACAGAGTTGGGAAAAACCCTCCCCGCCAGACGGAAGCCCCGCATGCTCCTTAAAACCCCCTACTTCCCCCATGCCATCGACGCCCCCCAAAGTTCTTGCCAAACATAGGGTGAGGGGGCCGCGGGGAGGGTTAGGCAGGGAGGGGCTAGGCGGCCTCGCGCCCCACTCACCAGGACAGGCACAGCCCACTGACATCTTCACATCGCCCGCCGCTGGGGGCCCAGCCGAGTCACGGTGCCCGCCCCTCGCTGGGACAGGCCGGGCATGAGCCGCCGCCGCCGCCCGCGGCCCCCACTGCCCTCGCCGCCGGCCCGGCCTGGCCCGGCCTCGGCCCGGTGCGGGCGGCCCCTGGCTGCAGCAAGGGGCCTGTCAGGCGCCGAGCAGACAGGAAGGAAGCCAGGCAGGAAGGCGAGCTGCCTCTGCGTGTGTGCGCGCGGGTGTGCGTCCCCGGAGTGTGTGTCCGTGTGTGCGCGTGTGCGTGTGCGTGTCTGTGCGTTCCCGCCGCCCTCCCCGCCGCCGCCGCCGCCGCCGCTCCCCCCCTCTCCCTCGCGCTCGCGCTCTCCCTCTCGCAGGCGACGACTCTCCAGCCACAGCCCGGCTGGGCCGGGCTTTATTAATATGCTAATTGTCCTGCTAGTGGGAGGGGAGAGCTGTGTCAAAGTGACCCGGGCGAGCGCGCCGCTAGCGGCTACGTGCGTGCGCCGCGCGGAGGGCGGCGAGGGGCCGGGAGCGTCCAGGGAACTGCATGCATGTGACGCAGCCTTTTAAAAAGGAGACGAAGGCAGAGACCCCAGAAAGGAAGGGCGAGGGGGAGGAATAGGAGGCGAAGCCTCACACTCGGTGTCGGTCCTTCGGGTGGCGCCGGGTTGGGAGCGTAGCTGAGCGGGAGCGGGAGCTGGGACTGGGGAAGGCGGAGCCAGGGTGGGCGGTGAGGTGTAGCTCTCTCTCCACCCGGGGCCGCGTTCCAGGAGGGTAAAGGGACTGCAGACCCCCTGCCTGTGTTCCCTGCTGAGACCCAAGCCTTACTCTGAGGACCCCTTGTTATGCGTCGCTACCCCAAGCTGGGGGGGGGGAAGGAGTAGTATCCTAATTCTTGTAGCAACCCTCCACTCACAACCTCCCTGAATTAACTACTCCTCCCTTGCCTGCTAAACCAGTTGGGTTGAGAGTTAAAAGGGTTAATTAAGTGGGGTCCCCGCCCTCCCCAGCCTGGGATCTGCGTTTTGCTGGGGGGAGGGGACTGCGGAATGACCACCAGGTTGGACTGGGGAGGAGGGAGTACACAGGCCCTCCTTCAGGCTGGCTCTGACACATCAGTCAAGACACTCTCCTCCCTTCCCCCCTTTCTCCACCCAGCTTTGGCGCCTTCCTCCCCACACCCGCCCTCCCCTCCCTCCCCTCTTGGAAGCTGCTCTCTTTTGAGGGCTTTGGAGACTGAGCAGAGAACAGTAAGCAGACCCCTCCACTGCCCCCAACCCGTAGAGGCTTTGGCCAGGGGTCGGGGGACGGTGGGGGTAAGATCTGGACGGTCAAAGTCGGGAACACGCCTTCCCCAGGGAGGAGCCTCCCAACCTTCAGGCATTCCTCAAGGACTCCCCAACCCAGCCCTAGGAGGGGAGGGGCTCCATCTCCATCTCTTCCCAAAAGCTCAGCCTTAGCTGCCTCATAAACAGGAAATACCTATCAGCCAGGAGGAGGGAGAGGGGAGCTGCCTGGAGTAGAGTTGGCCCCCTCCCTCCTGGGGGTCCCCAGCTGCTAGCTTCCCTTCCTTAAGCTTCAGGGTGCGCTCCAGGAGTAGAAGCTGGGGACCTGGGCTAGTGTCCCCTCTCTTAGGGCATCTGGCCCAGACTGGGTAGGGGCTTCTCCCCTTTGTTACTCAGAGGGAAATTGGTAAAAGGCTGTTTGGTTCCCTCACTTTGGCTCAGAGTCTGCACAGCTGCCTTGACCGGCTGGGGGAGGATTACAGATGTGGAGGTTTAAGTGTTTATGAAACCCCTTCTCTCCACCTTAGGTTTTTGCTGAGGGAGCATGAAATGATGCAAGGATGCAGGGTCTGGGGATTGAAAAGAGGGCCTGCCTAGGAATGGGGACCTTCCTCTCCTGTGCTGAGGAATGGCTGGGGAGGAAAGCTCCACATTGTGGATTCTCCGACCTTAGCTTTCCCCATCCTCACCTCCTCAGGCCATGACTGAAGCCATCCACACTCACACAAGTATTTCCTTAGCAGCATCCCTTGCCAGGGCTCACCCCCTCCCCACATTCTCCCAGGCAGAGATCAGCACTAGAGGGAGAGGGAACCTAAAACGACAAGAATACTGGCTTGGAATTTTGGATACCTAGGTTTGAATTCAAGCTTTGCCCCTCACTAGCTGAATGACCTGAGACAGCTCACTGCTCTACTCTGAGCTCTACCTTTACCCTCTATAATCAGTACCTACAGCCTGATGACACTCAAACTAGATAATGTATACCTCATCACCTAGCCTAGTGCCAGCCATGTATTCAGTACTCAATAGACATTAGTTCCTTTCTGCTCTTTTTGAGATCATCTGTAATTCCAAGAGTGTCAGGATGGGGCTGGATTGGCAGGATGATTGGAGATGGTGTTGGGGTTGGGGGACAACTGCCTTGGGCCCTTTCTCTCTCTAATATCCTTGAATTTGCCTTCCTCAAAACCTGTCACCACTTACCCCTAAGGCCACTCATTCCAAACAACTAGCTTGTCCAGATTCCATGGTGATCACCAATTATCTGGGTAGACAAGGGAGGATTACAACCCATTCTGTAAAGGTCTTTGCCTCCTCTGAATCTGAGGTTCCCTTCTCCTAGATTACACATAATGGAAGGCGGAAGACAAGGGAGGAAGAAAAAGACCACATTTGTTGGCTGGGCGCAGTGGCTCACACCTGTAATCCTAGCACTCTGGGAGGCCGAGGCAGGAGGAGGAAGGATTGCTTGAGCTCAGGAGTTCGAAACCAGCCTGAGCAAGAGCGAGACCCCGTGTCTACTAAAAATACAAAGAAATTAGCCAAACAATGAAAAATAGAAAAAATTAGCTGAGCATGGTGGCACGTGCCTATAGTTGCAGCTACTCGGGAGGCTGAGGCAGGAGGATCACTTGAGCCCTGGAGTTTGAGGTTGCCATGAGCTAGGCTGACACTGCAGCACTCTAGCCCCAGGTGCCAGAGTGAGAGTTTTGTCTCAAAAACTAAGTAAATAAATATAAAATAAAAAGGAAGGCCGGGCGCAGTGGCTCACACCTGTAATCCTAGCATTCTGAGAGGCCGAAGCAGGAGGAAAGAGGATTGCTTGAGCTCAGGTGTTCGAGACCAGCCTGAGCAAGAGCGAGACCCTGTCTCAACTAGAAATAGAAATAAATTAGCCAAACAACTGTCTTGTAACATTTGTTGCATGATTACAAGAATTTTCATAGGATTTTTTTTTGAGACAGAGTCTCGCTTTGTTGCCCAGGCTAGAGTGAGTACCATGGTGTCAGCCTAGCTCACAGCAACCTCAAACTCCTGGGCTCAAGCAATCCTCCTGCCTCAGCCTCCCAAGTAGCTGGGACTACAGGCATGTGCCACCATGTCCGGCTAAGTTTTTCTATATATTTTTAGTTGGCCAATTAATTTCTTTCTATTTATAGTAAAGACAGGGTCTCACTCTTGCTCAGGCTGGTTTCAAACGCCTGACCTTGAGAAATCTGCCCGCCTCAGCCTCCCAGAGAGCTAGGATTACAGGCGTGAACCACCGCGCCTGGCCCTATACCATTTATTTTCAGACAGTACTTATGGCTCTCCAAAATTGTTTTTGACTCTTTACTTGACGATTGTTTCGACACTAGAATGTAGCTCCATTCTGTTCAGGAGAGTTTTGCTTTGTTTTGTCATTGCTGTATCTCTAGTGCTTAAAACAGTGCCTGGAGGCCGGGTGCGGTGGCTCACGCCTGTAATCCTAGCACTCTGGGAGGCCGAGGCGGGCGGATTGCTCAAGGTCAGGAGTTCAAAACCAGCCTGAGCTGAGCGAGACCCCATCTCTACCATAAAAATAGAAAGAAATTAATTGGCCAACTAATATATATAATATAAAAATCAGCCGGGCATGGTGGCTCGTGCCTGTAGTCCCAGCTACTCGGGAGGCTGAGGCAGGAGGATCGCTTGAGCCCAGGAGTTTGAGGTTGCTGTGAGCTAGGCTGATGCCACGGCACTCACTCTAGCCTAGGCAAGAAAGCGAGACTCTGTCTCAAAAAAAAAAAACAAAAAAAAAAACAGTGCCTGGTATATACTAGGCACTCAATAAATAAGCCATATTGAAATAAACTTGTTAATTCACACTGAGAAATATTTGTCATGTGAACTAGGCATTTTGTCTCTCTTGATCAATACACTTTCTTCCCATAGAAAATTACTATGAGTCAGTTATTATAATCAGATGAATGAATCATTGGTGAGCATGGAATCAGACAAGGACAAATGATTGGAGGCTCCCAATGTTTGGTAGCCTATGGTTTTAAGGTTTTCCTTCATGTTCCTTAAGAATGCATCTAGGAAGGAGAATAGCTGTTCACATGGCACTGGAGACCCAGAGATACATTCTCATCCTTTTTGAGTAGATTCCATGCAGCCACCAGCCTTATCTGAATAGATTGTTTCTTCAGATGCTGAATAAAACAAAAATGGCAAAATATTCTGCTTTCTTTTACCTTCATTCTTTTCTCAAAGCTTAATCACCATAATTAGTGCCCCAGACACTGTCATTTACAGAGCATCTTTAAGAGTATATTTCTTCCATAGAGGAAAAACCATGCTATCCGTATTGTTCTTGCTAGTTTCTCACAATCAACTTTATTTCTAAGTTTATTGGAAATAAACTTTATTTTTGGTCCTCATATGACTATTTTGTAGAGAAAACTGTGATTTAAGATTCAGTTTCCAAATTTGTGGCTTTTAGAGCTTATTTGGGAAGACAAAACTAATTTACCCAAAAGATTAAGAAATAACTAAAAGGAGGTTCTCTTTTCTCATAAACTTTTTGTGGGAATCTATCTTGATGGAATCTTCCCAAAGGGCCATTTGGTATTATCTCCCAAATTTCAAAAGCATACATTGTTATTGGTTTTTTTTTTTGAGACAGAGTCTCGCTCTGTCACCTGGGCTAGAGTGCTGTGGCAACACCCTAGATCACAGCAACCTCAAACTCCTGGGCTCAAGAGATCCTTCTGCCTCAGCCTCCCGAGTAGCTGGGACTACAGGCATATGCCACCATGCCCGGCTAATTTTTTCTCTATATTTTTAGTTGGCCAATTAATTTATTTGTATTTTTTAGTAGAGACGGGGGTGGGGGGGTGGGGGGGTCTCACTCTTGCTCAGGCTGGTTTTGAACTCCTGACCTTGAGCAATCCGCCCACCATGGCCTCCCAGAGTGCTAGGATTACAGCATGAGCCACCTCACCCGGCCCAAAAGCATACAATGTTTAACTTAGCAACTGAATTTCAAGGAAATTATTCTATAGAAGGAATGCACAAAAGTGCAAAGATACATGTACATGACATGTGCAAAGGTGTTCACTGTAACTTAGCATGTTATATTGAAACACTGGGAACAACTTAAATATTTCAATAATCATATATTCATACAATAGAACTGGTACTAAGAGCTCAGTAAATATTTGGTTAGTGAATGGATTAACACGTTGTTACATTAAAAATCCAGTTTCGTAGTGTGGTGGTTATCGTGTTCACCTAACATATTGTTACATTAAAAAAGCAAGTTGTAGAACCATACATATAGAATGGTCCAATTTTTGATCAAGGAAAAGACCAATTTGTGTTTCTATACATTTTTATATTCATAGAAAAAAGTGTGGATGACTACATACCAAAGGTAACAACGGTGAAATTTGGAAAGTAGAACTGGAATTTGTGGGCCAAGTACATTTTTTACTCTATACAATTTTGAACGTTTTGAAATAATTTTTTTTTTTTTTTTGAGACAGAGTCTCGCTTTGTTGCCCAGGCTAGAGTGAGTGCCATGGCGTCAGTCTAGCTCACAGCAACCTCAAACTCCTGGCTCAAGCAATCCTCCTGCCTCAGCCTCCCAAGTAGCTGGGACTACAGGCACGAGCCACCATGCCTGGCTAATTTTTTGTATATATATTAGTTGGCCAATTAATTTCTTTCTATTTATAGTAGAGACGGGGTCTGGCTCTTGCTCAGGCTGGTTTTGAACTCCTGACCTCGAGCAATCTTCCTGCCTCGGCCTCCCAGAGAGCTAGGATTACAGGCGTGAGCCACCGTGCCCGGCTGAAATAATTTTTAAGTTTTGTAATAAAAAACGGTTTTTTAAAAATAGGAAAACAATATGAAGTAGATTCTAGGTGGCAAATGAGTGAATAGTAGAGACAGCGATAGACTACAGAAATACAGGGAGGGATCACTGTTGACGGGTATAGCCAAAGTCTTTCCTAGATTAAATAGAACATGGTATGTTTTGAGGTTCGAGCATTCCAGGCAGAAAAACAAAGGCAGACCACCTGCTTGGGGGGGAACAGCAAGGAGATCTGGAGCAGCAGGAAATATTGGTAATATTTGGTAATAAATTTGGTAATAAGAAGCCAATGTAAGTTTCTGAATGGCAGCAGAGAGAGCGAAGAATGCAGTATTTTACGATTAAAAGTGCAGTACTGTAGCAGTGTGGGACTAAGTGAGGATCAGCGCTGGAGTGCGGGTGCCCACTAGGAGGTGGTGTTTCAAAACATAGATCCACTTGGACTAAGGTGAAATGAATGTACAGCAGGTAGTACGTGAAAGAGAGCGTTCCAACAGTTGGACAAATTAACGAAAATGAAATGTTATGTTAACTCTCCACCTTACTGCTACGCGCTCCCCAAATTGGTCTACCCGTGTAACACAAAACGAAGTACTAGACCTCGTGCCAGACAGGCTCTGCGGAAAGCGACTACTACTCCCGAGAACCCTCGCGCGAGGCCAGGGCCCTTTTCCCGGGAGCAAGTGGTCTCGCCGCATGGCCTTCTGGGAGCCGTAGTCTTGCAGTGTCATTCGGGAGTTGTAGTTCTCTTCCCACAATCGGCTGGGCGAGGCGGCGCCGGCGATCAGAGCAGCGCTGGGTGTTCAGGGGCCAAGATGGCGGCGCGCCGGGGACGGAGAGACGGAGTCGCGCCGCCTCTGAGTGGGGGCCCCGGTCCAGATCCCGGCGGCGGAGCCCGCGGCAGCGGTTGGGGGAGTCGGAGCCAAGCGCCGTATGGGACCTTGGGCGCTGTGAGCGGCGGGGAGCAGGTGAGAGGCTGGCGGGCGGCCCTCGGCTGGCAGCAAAGCGATGTGTGCCGGGCGGTGACACGTGGACGCCACAGGAAAGGGAGGAAGCGCTTGAGAGTCGATGCCGGGTGGCCGCAGGAACCGAGTCAGGCCAAGTGGACCTAAGCCATTTGCTGGGGTTAGGCGGGCAGAGGCAGGGTCTTTACGATCATTTCTGGGGAACGCCGCAGGGTGAGAGCCCGGTGTCGGAAACATGGCCCGCAGTGGGGGGTCAGGGATTCATACTTGGAGTTGAGGGCTAAGACCTCTCTCTAAAGATGCCTAGTGCTGCTCCCCTAGCTCAGCGCCGCAGTTCCTTTTTCGGAGACACGTGGGGTGGGGGGAGCAATTTTCCCGGGAGAACTTGTCTGCCTCCCCTCCCCCTCTAGGCGGCCCCAGCATCCACGTGGGTTGGGCTCCCGGTGGAGGGGGGCGCGGGCCCCGGGCCGCGGGTCCACGTGGGGGCGGGGAAGGGATGTCCACGTGGCTCCCATCCCATGCTGTCGGGCATCTAGCTTCGGCCCTGGAGCCGCACTGCTGGGAACTGGGTGTGTCTCAGCCGGTCCCGCCATCTCCGGCCCGGGCTTCACCAACGGGGGGGGGGGGAAGGTAGGGGCTGCTAGAAGTCAACTTTGCAGAGTCCTGAAGTTTTTTTCCCCCAATTCTTGAGTCCGCAGCGCCTGTCTACTGAAGGACTTTCCAGATGTTGGGGAGTCTCTTCCGTCCAGATGGCGGAGTGTGATGGGGAGGTTAGAGGGTTGAGGCTGAAGGGCTGTAGAGGAGTGAGCTTGTGGCTGCTTCTGTCTGACCGGCTTGGGGTGGGTTGTGAGTCACCAGCACTGGCGTTTTGGTTGCCTGCAGTCCTGCCTCATTAGTGATTCAAGGGGCATGGGGAGTGTCAACATATATTTGGGACAAGCTTAAGTAAGGGAAAGGGAAGCCTGCCCCCTCCCCTTTTTTCCTCTAGCATCTCTTTTGAGGAGGCAGCTGAGGCCTGCTCCTGGGAACTGACACACAGGAACTGGAGTGGTCCATATTTAAGGCTGTCCGAAATTTTTGCTGGGGATGGGAGAAGTTGGAGGCAGTTTGAGAACTGTTCAACACTAGTTGAACATGTATTGGATAAAGAGGAATTCTTTATATGGGATTCTTTTTACTTACCCTTCAGTTCTCCATACTTAAAAAGTGTTATTGTCCTACTCTTCGGTGGAGAGCTTCTTAAAAGTTCCAACCAGGGTGGAAGTGAGCAGGAATTAGTTTGAACTGTTATTTGTCTTAAGAAATTAAGCCGAGTTCTTGACAGCATTTTTTTTTGTGTGTGGGTGTTTCAAGGTGAGACTTGGACTGCCTGGTAACGTCAGGTTCAGCAGACCAATCCATGCCCTGGTCCAAGGGAAAATGGCTTCTAGGGCATGAATTTGGGAGCAGCAGATCCTTTCTCCCTCATTTTCTCAGAGGTCACATCTTTTGGGGCTGGTGCTGCCTACCCTCTGGGGAAGAGGTAGGAGAGTTCCGAGATCCAGCTGTAATACAAGTTAGGTGGTTATTTGGGGTTGGAAAGGGTCTCATGGAGAGATTGTCCCCACCAAACCAAAGATGGTTGTGTTTGAGCTGGTCAGTTAACCAATTATTTACTGAGATACCATTATGTTTAGGCACAGGAGATATACTGGTAAACCACACAAACATGGCCCCTGTCTTCCAGAATCTTATTATGTTTTAATCAGGATAGACAGATAATAAGTAATGAAGAATGGGACAAAAAGATATTTGGGGTTGTATAATTGGCATTAGTAATATACTTTGCCAGATCTGGGAAGGGACATTTTAAGCTGAGACTTGAAGACTGTCCATAGAAAAACTTTGATCAAAGGGAATAGTATGTGAAGGCCTGAAGGAGGGAGAGAATATGGCTTATTGGAGAAACTGAGAGACCCTGCATAGCAGAGTAGTGGGAGAGGACAAGCTGGAGTAGAATAGTCTAGTGGGGAAGATCAGGACTTCTGTAAGGCATATTAAGGAGTTAAAACCTAATGCTAAAAGCAGTGAGATGCCACTGAAGGGATTTGGACATGCATTTGAAAAGTTTCTGGCTGGTTTTGAATCCTGGAGGGATAAAATTGTTGTGGGAGAGCCAGTTGGGAGTTTGTTGAAGTTAGAGCTGCTGGTTGCTGCCTCATACTTTTAGCCTGGGCTTAGCCCTTGACTGATCTTGGTATTCTGGGAGCTGTGCTATTTGGGGGTTGAAGGGTGGCTGAAGTCAGGTAATGGGGTGTAGGGGGCGTCCTCTGACTAGATGCCTGATGGAGGTGCAGATGAATAGTTTGTAGAGCTGGGCATCATCTTGAGATTTCAGCTTAGTGGATAGGGCTCTGGTAGGTAGGAGGCAGGGTAGGTAGAGATGCAGCCTCCTTCCTCACCCAAGAGTGTTTGCTGAGCCAGCTGCTATTCAGTTATTGGTTGTAATTACAGGATTGTGAATGCCTGGGAGGAGTTAGTGCCTAAAACCTGCTGCCTTTCAGTTCGTCTCTGGACCTAGCCTCCTTGAGTGTCCCTAACCAGCCTTTCCTCTCATTGGGTATTGGAATATCTCAGCTCTGTTATGAGGGTGTGTTTGTATCTGTGTGTGGAAGGAGGGAGTGTGAAGTCACACCTGTTGATTTTTTTCTTTTGGAAGAGGTGCTGAGTTTCCCTTTGCTGCAGAAAGGGAGGAGGATGTCTGGTTTGTCTGTATTTGATCCTGTTCTCAGGCCTTTGCATCAAGTTTCCTATGCAAAGGTAGTCCCTCTTATCTGTGGTTTCAGTTAACCGCGGTCAACCACAGTCTGAAAATAGGTGAGTGTAGTGCAAGAAGAAACTTTAAGAGATACCACATTCTTTCATTCATAACTTTTATTACAACATATCATAATTATTCTATTTTAGTTATTGTTAAATTTGTACTGTGCCTAATATATAAATTAAACTTTATCATGGATATATATGTGTGTGTGTGTGTGTATACATATGTATATATAAAACCATAGTATATATAGGGTTCGGTACTATCTGTGATTTTAGGCATCCACTGGGGGCCTTAGAATGTATCCCCTGAGGACAAGGGGCTCTACTGTAGTGGAGATACCCATGGCTCTGGCCTCTGACCTCACTGGTGCCATTCTTGTCAATTCTGGCCCTGCCCATGCCCACACTCTTGACAGGTCTGGGTGGGCTGCTCCCTGCCTGACAGTAGGCTAAAAGATGTCACAAGCTCTCAGAGGAGTGTGGGGTGGGGCTTCTCTAGCTACAGAATCAAGCTTTCTCTTTTGCTCTTACCTAGTAGGGATGGGGAAGAGACCCTTCCCTTGGAATTGAACTACCATCAAGAGATTAGGTGGCACACTGTTGAGCCTTCAAAATAAAAGCATAAAGTGAGTGTGAATATCAGCTGTGTATAAGACACTGCAGGGCATCATGGGTAACTGAGAAGTATAAACACGTTTAAACTCTTCAAGTAGCCAAGAAGAATATATGCTTATGTTTTTGTTATAATTTAAGTATTACCCCTGGCTCCCAGATGAAAGAATATATACTTATAGAATACCAAGGTTTATTTGCCCCAAGGGAACTTGGAATCTAATTTTAGTAGAGATGCAGGGAATGTCATAGGGACAGGATGTGATTGCCAGAAAAGTGAATGCTGTAGAAAAATGTGAATTTAGTGTTGTGAAGAGAGATCACCATGGGCTGGGGAAGCTTGAGGTATCTTCTTGAAGAAGGTAGGATTTTTGCTAAGCAGAGAACAGAGGCCTAAGTGAGATTTGAGGTAGATAGGCTGTTGTAGCTGAAACAGTCTCCTTGCTGACCTTTTTTCCTTTGGTGTGCCCTCAAACTGTTGCCCTCACCCCTGCCGGCAGATGACTTCTGAACAATCTTGATCTTTTTGATGTTTTTACTCTACAGTGGCTCCAACTGTTTCTGGGTGGAGTCCAAACATTTTTCTGCCTATAAAGTCCCTGAAAACTGCCATTCTCGTTGGGGCTTTTACTCATGGATTTTACTTCTCTCTGCCTAGCCAGCCCAGTGGTTTGGTGATGGTGGAGTACTAATGAGTTGGGTAGAGGGGCTGGGTACCTGGTTTATGGAGCATATCAATCAGCTGTGCCCAGAGGGCTGTTACCCATCTCACCTGCCCTTCTTTTTGCTCCAGGTGCTGTTGCATGAGGAGGGGAGTGATTCCGGCTTTGTCAGTCTGTCTCGGCTAGGCCCATCTCTAAGGGACAAAGACCTGGAAATGGGGGAGCTATTGCTGCAGGATGAGACACTGCTGGGGACCATGCAGAGCTACATGGATGCCTCCCTCATCTCCCTCATTGAGGATTTTGGGAGCCTCGGAGAGGTGAGTTAGAGCTAGACTTGGACGTGTTCAGGTAGGAGCTTTGCATAGGAGGCTCTAGCTCAAATCCTGGAAGTTGTTTTAGGTATGCTCTGCTCTCCCAGGACCTTGGCTCCTGGTTGCCCAATCTGAGCCCTTGAAGTATACATACACACACACACACACACACACACACACACACACACACGTGCGTGTGCGTATTTTTTTTTTTTTTTTTTTTTTTGAGAAAGAGTCTCGCTCTGTTGCCCAGGGTAGAGTACTGAGGCATCAGCCTAGCTCACAGCAACCTAAGACTCCTGGGCTCAAGGAATCCTGCTTCAGCCTCCCCGTAGCTGGGACTACAGGCACACATTACCACGCCTGGTTATTTTTTCTATTTTTAGTAGAGATGGGGTCTTGCTCTTGCTCAGACTGGTCTCAAACCCCTGAGCTCAAGCGATCTTCCTACCTCAGCCTCCCAGAGTGCTAGATTATAGGTGTGAGCCACCACGCCTGGCCTGAAGTATATTTTTTATCTGTAGGTGGGAGTTGGGCTACAGGCTACTAGATTATGTCCTATATAAGGATTCCCTGGCTTGCTTGGACCATTGTCCAAGGTCATTCCACCATCTGGGCTCCTGACCTACATGTCCAGAGGGTTCTGATTTGTTTTTGAGCCCAATTCTAGTCTAGCCAAAGTTTGTCTGCTGAACATTCCATGTTTTACCTGAGGAGGGTGGGGGAGTGTGTGAAACCCACACTTTTAAGATTCAAGTCTGGCTGGGCGTGGTAGCTCACGCCTATAATCCTAGCACTCTGGGAGGCCACGGCGGGAGGATCAGTTGAAGTCAGGAGTTCGAGACCAGCCTGAGCAAGAGTGAGACCCTGTCTCTACTAAAAATAGAAATTAATTGGCCAACTAAAAATATATAGAAAAAATTAGCCGGGCATGGTGGTGCATGCCTGTAGTCCCAGCTCCTCGGGAAGCTGAGGCAGAAGGATTGCTTGAGCCCAGGAGTTTGAGGTTGCTGTGAGCTAGGCTGATGCCATGGCACTCAAGCCCGGGCAACAGAGGAGACTCTGTCTCAAAAAAAAAAAAAGGAAAAAAAAGATTCAAGTCTGACAGGTCTCTGTTGACATTAGAAAGGTGGTGGATGGTAAATGAGATTGGAACCCATGTCTCCTGGTGCTCAGATTCTTCTCACTGCCAAATTGAGCTGGGCTGAGCCTGAGAGACTGAGTCTCCTGGCATCTAGTCCTTCTCGGTGGTCTACTAGGTTATTAGAGATGTTGGTAGGACCTTCTCGTTGTCTTTTGGGAACAGAGCAGGTTATCTCTGGAGGATCAGAATGAAGTGTCGCTGCTCACGGCTCTGACGGAGATCTTGGACAATGCAGATTCTGAGAACCTGTCTCCATTTGACAGCATTCCTGACTCGGAGCTGCTTGTGTCACCTCGGGAGGGCTCCTCTGTGAGTGTGAAATCAGGGAGAGGGGATGTTTGGTTGGTGCAAAGATTAGGACCATGTTTATGGGCCTACTCACAGACATGTGAAGCACAAACTAATTTCAGGTCTTTCTCTCCCTCTTAGCTGCACAAGCTGCTCACTCTCTCTCGGACACCTCCAGAACGTGACCTCATCACCCCTGTTGACCCATTGGGGCCCAGCACAGGCAGCAGTAGAGTGAGTGGGGTAAGCCTGATATAGGGGGCCCTCAGGAACTCCCAGGTGGGAGGAGTATGTGGGAACAGGTCTAGAAAATACACTGCCAGAGAAACTCCTCCTGAGGCTTCTTTTCCCTTTCGCAGGTGGAAATGTCTCTTACAGATCCCCCTTGGGAATTCTCCCCACCCTCCTTCTTGGAGACTTCGTCCCCAAAGCTTCCTAGCTGGAGACCCTCAAGATCAAGACCACGTTGGGGCCAATCCCCTCCTCCTCAGCAACGCAGTGATGGAGAAGAAGAGGAGGAGGTAGCCGGCTTCAGTGGCCAGCTTCTTGCTGAGGAGTTCGACAATTCTGTGAGCGGTATCCCAGACTTCCCCATGCACCTGGCCTGCCCCGAGGAAGAAGATAAAGCAATAGCAGCAGAGATGGCGGTGCCAGCAGCTGGCGATGAGAGCATCTCTTCCCTGAGTGAGCTGGTGCGGGCCATGCACCCATATTGCTTGCCCAACCTTACTCACCTGGCATCACTTGAGGATAAACTTCAGGAGCAGCCAGACAACCTGACACTGCCTGAGGGTTGCGTGGTGCTAGAGATAGTGGGGCAGGCAGCCACAGCTGGTGATGACCTAGAGATCCCAGTTGTGGTTCGGCAGATGCCTACTGGACCCCAACCTGTGCTTCTGGATGACTCACTAGAGACTAATCCTACCTTGCAGCTTCTCATGCCCACGCTGGAGTCAGAGACGGAGCCTGCTGTGCCCAAGGTAGCCCTCTGCCCTGAGAAAGAGGGATTGTTACTGGACTCAGAGGAAAAGCTGGACTCAGCCTGTTTGTTGGAGCCCAGGGAGATCATGGAGCCAGTGGTGCCTGAAAGGCCTCAGAACCCACCTGCCAATGCAGTGCTGGGTTCCCAGAGAGCTCGAAAGGGCAGGAGGAAGAAGAAGAAGGAGCAGCCAGCAACCTGTGTGGAGAGCTACACCAGGAGGCTGAGATCATCTTCTCGTGGGCAGTCTGCTGTGGCTACAGAAGCAACCTCTCAGGCAGGCAACTTGCAGAAACAACCTCAGGAGGAACTTCAAAGAGAGGTTGGCCCTCTACAGGGCAGGGGGAAGCCCCGGGCTTGGGCACGGGCTTGGGCAGCTGCCTTGGAGAAACCTAGCTCTGAGAACTCGGAGAGAAGTGCTGGACGAGGTAGTCCTGCTAAAGAAGGTCCTCTAGACCTCTACTCCAAGCTGGTTGACACTGTCCAAATCAATCATGTCTCAACCCATCTCTCATTGGTTGACTCTGCCCAGGGTGATCCCATGCCAGTTGATTCTGTTGAAGTGGATCCCACTGCAGTTGACCCTGTTGTGTCTGACCCTGTACCTGTTGACCCTGTGTTGGTTGACCTTGCTTCAGCCAGCTCAGAGCTCCCAGCTGAACCAGTGCTGATTGACCCAGTCCTGGCTGACTCAGCAACAATTGACCCTGCAGTGGTTCTTCCCATCTCAGATAACTTGCCACCTATTGATGCTGTCTCATCTGGCCCAGCTCCAGTCGATCTAGTACCAGTTGACCCTATTCCCAATGACTTGGCTCTTGTTGATCCTGTGCTAATTAAGTCCAGACCAACTGATCCTAGACGTGGTGCGGTGTCATCAGCCCAGGGGAGTCCAGCCCCCCAGTCCCTGGATTCAGAGTCCTTGGACACCCCAAAGGCCATCATCCCTGAAGTCAAGGAGGTTGCAGGTTCTCTGAAGGTAGAAAGTGGTATTAATGCCACAACCCAGGAAGCCAGACCTCGGCCTCTTAGCCTATCTGAGTACCGGCGACGAAGGCAGCAACGCCAAGCAGAGGCAGAAGAGAAGAATTCCCAGCCCCCAGCTGGGAAGTGGCCCAGCCTTCCGGAGACCCCCACAGGGCTGGCAGACATCCCTTGTCTGGTCATCCCACCAGCCCCAGCCAGGAAGACAGCTCTACAGAGAAGCCCTGAAGCTCCCCCTGAGGCTTCTTTTGTACCTGTGGGTCCCAGCCCTTCTCTTAGTCCTGAGCCACTGGCAAGCAAACCTGTGGCCTCAAGTCCCACTGAGCAGGTGCCATCCCAAGAGATGCTACTGCTGGCGAGACCTGTACAATCCGTGTCCCCTGTTGCACCCATGCCTCCCACAATGCCCACTGCTCTGCCTTTCCCCCCAGGTGGGCTGGGCATGCCTACTACTCTGCCCCCACCTCCCTTGCAGCCTCGTAGTCTCCCCATGTCTATAGGGCCAGTGCTCCCTGATCCCTATACGCACTATGCCCCTGTGCCACCCTGGCCTTGTTATCCCCCTGTGTCCCCTTCTGCCTATCCTTGTCTGCCTCCCCCACCAACAGTGCCCCTAGTGTCTGGTACTCCTGGCACCTATGCTGTGTCCCCCACTTGCAATGTGCCTTGGGTACCCCCTCCTGCCCCAGTCTCACCTTACAGTTCCAGCTGTACCTATGGGCCCTTGGGATGGGGCCCAGGGCTGCAACACCCTCCTTTCTGGTCTACTGTTCCTCCACCTCCTTTGCCTCCAGCCTCTGTTGGGAGAGCTGTTCCTCCACTTAAGGAGTCCAGTGGTGTTCCAGCTGGCCCTCTTGAAAATGTACTTCCTGTGCCAATGGCTCCTCCCCTCAGTCTTGGGCCAGCTGGCCATGGAGCTCCACAGGTAGAGCCTACCAAGGTGGAGGTCAAGCCAGTGCCTCCATCTCCCCATCTGAAACATAAGGTGTCCTCCCTGGTGCAAAGCCCCCGGATGAAGGCTCTGCCATGTGTGTCTGCTGAAGGTGTGGCTGTTGAGGAACCTGCATCAGAGAGGCCAAAGCCTGAGACCCAGGAGACCAAGCCCAGGGAGAAGCCCCCCTCTCCTGCTACCAAGGCTATTCCCATACCAAGGCAGAGTACTGCCCCCAAGCTACATGCTGTCCACCCAGCCCGTCTAAGGAAGCTGTCTTTCCTGCCTACCCCACGTACCCAGGGTCCTGAAGATGTGGTACAGGCTTTCATCAGTGAGATTGGTGAGTACCACACAGTTCAGCTGGTATCAAGAAGGGTACAAGGGTTAACTTGGGCCTTTTTTGGATTTCTTTGGAGGGTTCTTTTTTTTGAGACAGAGTCTCGCTTTTGTTGTCCAGGCTAGAGTGAGTGCTGTGGTGTCAGCTTAGCTCACAACAACCTCAATCTCCTGGGCTCAAGCAATCCTGCTGCCTCAGCCTCCCGAGTAGCTGGGATTACAGGCATCCACCACCATGCCGGGCTAATTTTTTCTATATATATTAGTTGGCCAATTAATTTGTTTCTATTTTAGTAGAGATGGGGTCTCGCTCTTGCTCAGGCTGGTTTCGAACTCCTGACCTTAAGCAATCTGCCCGCCTCAGCCTCCCAGAGTGCTAGGATTACAGGTGTGAGCCGCTGCGCCCGGCCTTTTGGAGGGTTCTTGAGAGGCAGAGCTCTGGATTTGCTTGAATCCTTTTGTGCTCTGTGCCGCTGCCTTGGCTCACTTAGTACAGTGGGCAGGGGGAGTGGAAAGGGAGAAGTGAGGTGATTTATGGGCTTTCTGGGACCTGTGTACTCAGTTGATAGGGGCTGGTTTTCAATCCTGTGTTGTGTGCCTCTACAGGAATTGAGGCATCGGACCTGTCCAGTCTGCTGGAGCAGTTTGAGAAATCAGAAGGTGAGGGAACCTGGGTAGTTTGGCTCCAACTCCTTTTTTTTGTTGTTGTTTATACTACCTTTGGTCCAGCCCTGTAGTTGGCTAAACTGGGGTGAAGGGGAAGGGTAGTCTTAGCCACTAGTGTAGCCCTCTAATTGGAATAGGGAGACAAGATTCACCTGTGACAGTACTCTAAGCCAGGGGCAATGGTGGTACAACATGGCAAGTACTATGAAAGAAGAGACTAAAAGATCCAAATAGGTTTGGATTCCTTGGGACATTTTTCTAGAGGGAAGTAACTCTCAAGCTAGGCCTTGAAAGACAGATAGGATTTTATAGAATGTGTATGCTGTAAATAAAGGCAGAGGGGATGTATAGGAAGGATGGTGTATGGTGCATTTGGAAGGGAATGAATAGTTGGGCTTTCTCAGTTCAAGGTGTGGATCTAGGGCTGTAGAGGTATGGTGTCCTGTTCTCAAGGATCTTATGGTCTAATTGGGTAGAAAAATCTGCAGAAATGACTTCTGAGTTGGTAATAGGTATCTATAGTGTGAGGCAAAATATGAAATACGGTAAGTACAGGACACGAGTAGGCAAAGAAGTTAGTTAGGCAGGTCATGTAGAACCTTGAATGCTAGGCTTATAAATTTGGACTCTATCTCAAATTCAGTGGGGAGTGTGGGTGTTTCTGAGCAGAAAAGAGACATGATTAAAAATAGTACCTGGGCACCCACTGGAGGAGACTGGATCTCTTTGGGGAGAGCCCAACAGAGAATATGTTGGCAAGGTGGATTTTCCTCCTTTGGGTCTCCAAAGCAAGCCTTCTGTGCCTCCTAGTCTGGAACATCTGGTTGGGCTTTTAACTAGTTTGGTTTCTTTGCAGCCAAAAAGGAGTGTCCTCCCCCAGCTCCTGCTGACAGCTTGGCTGTAGGAAACTCAGGGTAAGTATGGAGACATGTGAGCGAGTTACCCTACAGCTGTTGGTCAGCAGCCGGCTGGTGCTCCAGGATCATCGACTGGATGCCTCTGTTGCAGGGATGTTTAGTCAGCTCTCAGTCTTTCCCTGTTTCCCGTCCCCTGTTCTACCCATCACTACTGGGAACTGTCTTGGGGAATAAGGTGGGAGGGTATGTACTGCCCTCCAGCTGATTCCAGTCAGGGATTCCAAATACCCTAGAGGTGCAGCCTTTTGTCATCTTCTGGCAAGTCATGCCTTTGGGGATTTCTTTCCTTCATTTAACAGACTTTAAGCTTGTTCAGTGCCACTTAAAGTGGGGGAAGATGTTAATGGCTAGGACTTCCCTGATTCCTTGGAGGACACAGTCATGGTGGACCTCCTTGCTCCCCAGTCTTCAGCACTGAGAGTTTTTTATTTTCCATTTCTCATGTTCATGGTACCCCATTCTGTTCTACCAAGCATGTTCCCCTCCACTTGGTTTCAGGTTGGTTTGAGCTGGGCAGGTGGTGCTCCTGATGTGTGAAGGAGGTTGGGGTTATTTAAGGTCATGGCCAGTCTGCCTCCTGGAATTGGGCAGAGCTGAGTTGAGACCCAATCTACAGTTTAGTCTTTAGGACACTTTGTGCAGGAGGAGGATGATCGGGGCATTTGTGCATCCCATTCTTCTCTGGCACATCCCTGTCCCAGTGCTTTGTGAGGAAAGCAGATGTGCAAGATATTGAGGAGGCAATGAATCAGGCTTTCCCTTTTCCCCCCCGCCAGCAGCGTTGACACTCCCCAGGAGAAGAGGCCCCTAGACCGGTTACAAGCCCCAGAACTGGCCAACGTAGCAGGTGGGTTCAGGGTGGGGAACACTGCCTATGATTAGTTTATGTAGCAACATTTACAGAGTCTGCTCTTCATCAAGTGTGTGTAGGCATTGAGGATACAGAGATCTGATCTCCATCCTTGAGGTACTCATAGCCTAGGGGCAGATGTGTAAACAAATGAGCATGTTAAATATCAGAGGTGGCATGTTACAGAAGCCTATGGTTTACAGTAAGACATGAAGGGGGACAGTTAGGGAAGGGTTGTATAGAAGGTGATCCCCTAAGCTAAGGCTTGAAAAAAATCACTGATATCAGTCAGGTGGTAGATTTAGGGGACAGGACATCTAGGAAGACAGAGCAGCTTGAGTGATCTGAGGAACAGAACCAGCCCTGTGTTTTGGGGAATTGTGAGTGGCTTGGTCCGGCTGGAGTGTAGTGGCTGATCAGGGTGGTGGGCAGAGCTAAAGCAAGAGAGGAAGCTGGAATGGTGGACAGGAAGTCAGGTTATAGGAAATTTGAATGCCATGTCAAGCTGTTTGGACTTTATCCTGTACATTGAAGAAGCAATTGAAAAAGGTTTACTGGATTGCTTTTGGGATACTCTATCTAGCAGGAATGTAGAAGATACGTGGATGGGTGTGAAGCCAGAAATAGGGAGAGCATCAGAAGATAATTTCATGAGTCCAGGCAAGATGCAGCCTAGAAGTCAGGCAGTGCTGGGTGGAGGGGGTGGATCTAAGAATGCAGAGGTAGACCCGATAGGACCTGGTCACCATCTAGGTTTGGGTAGCGAGAAGATGAGGGGTTCAGGAGGACCCTGGCTGGCTAGGATTTTGTTGCTGATCCCTTAGACGGGGAACACGGGGAAGGAGCTTGGTGTACTTTGTGAGATGAGGTGGGGATCTCTGGAACCTATATACACAGTATTTAGAAGTGTAGAATCGGATCTCATCCTGCTATCTCCATCCTCCCTCCTGCTCAACAGGGCTCACCCCTCCAGCTACCCCTCCCCACCAGTTATGGAAGCCCCTGGCTGCTGTCTCACTGTTGGCCAAAGCCAAATCTCCTAAGTCCACCGCCCAGGAGGGAACCCTGAAGCCTGAAGGAGTTACAGAGGCCAAACATCCAGCTGCAGTCTGCCTCCAAGAAGGGGTCCGTGGCCCTAGTCCAGTCCATGTGGGCTCTGGGGACCATGACTATTGTGTTCGGAGCAGGACCCCCCCAAAAAAGACGCCTGCCCTAGTCATGCCAGAGGTGGGCTCCCGATGGAACGTCAAACGCCATCAGGATATCACCATCAAACCCGTTTTGTCCCTGGGCACAGCCGCCCCCCTGCCCCCATGCACAGCTGCCTCCCAGGAACCACTTGATCACAGGACTAGCACTGAGCAGGCAGATCCCTCAGTGCCTTGCCTTGCCCCATCCGCCTTGCTGTCCCCTGAGGCCTCGCCCTGCCGGAATGACATGAACACTAGGACTCCCCTTGAGCCCTCAGCCAAGCAGCGGTCAATGCGCTGTTACCGAAAAGCCTGCAGGTCAACCAGCCCCCCAAGCCGGGGCTGGCAGGGCCGCCGCGGCCACAGAAGCCGTTCTGTCAGCTCTGGGTCCAACCGGACCAGCGAAGCATCTTCCTCCTCATCCTCATCGTCGTCTTCCTCATCCCGATCCCGGTCCAGGTCCCTCTCCCCCCCACACAAGAGGTGGCGAAGGTGAGCTCTGGTGGCCCTTTAGGTCCTCTCCATTTAGGAAGTTTGTGTATTCTGTGGTTTACTTTGAAAGCTTTTACACATTGTCTTTGGTACTTTCAGGCGCTAAGGCTTCTATTTCTGTCTTTGGCTTTTGTCTTCACCCCTTTCCTGGATTGTTGATGGAGGCAAGCTGTGAGATGATAGCTTCTATCCCTTGTTGGAGTTTGGGGTATCCCCTGAGGTCTCCTGCTTCCTTGAGACCTGCCTTAGGGAGACTTTAGGGTTTGATCTTAAGCA
The DNA here is from genome assembly GCF_040939455.1 of Microcebus murinus. Lineage (NCBI taxonomy): Eukaryota > Metazoa > Chordata > Mammalia > Primates > Cheirogaleidae > Microcebus > Microcebus murinus. The sequence goes on along the minus strand of NC_134117.1, from coordinate 24,413,360 downwards.
TGTTGATTTTTTTCACATATTGTATCAGTCCTCATTTACGGTTATTTTCTCAGTGCTATGTGGGCTAGTGGGTTAATTGTTAATGGAAAACAGTTCTTAATCACCTGTTGAGGAAAGTGTCTGGGATAGTTCCTTTGAGTGTCACTGTGGCCTCATCTATTTCCTGGCAGCGTGTTTTTTCTCAATAATAGACTCAAATTTTCCCACTTAATGAAGAATTCTTACATGTTGGCCATGGTACATATGTTTAGAAATGGCCCCTACTGCTGATCTAGCACAGTTACCTCCCATTATGCCATGGTCACAGTATTCCTATGAGACATGGTAGGGGAGCAGTAGTAACCCATAAATCCAGGCCTGGCCCTTGCACCACAGAGAGCTGGTTGTGAGACCTGGGGCCCAGCCCTTTATGTCCCCAAGTCTCTATTTTTCTTCTGTCTGATTTGTTAAATATTTTTCAATTATTTTTTTAGTTTTTAGAAACACTGGTTGAAAATAATATTTTTCAATTTTTTTTTTTTTGGTCACAGAGTCTTGCTCTGTTGCCCTGGCTAGAAAGCAGTGGTGTCAGCCTAGCCCACAGCAACCTCAAACACCTGGGCTCAAGGGATTCTCCTGCCTCAGCCTCCCGAGTAGCTGGGACTACTGGCGTTCGCTACCACACCCAGCTAATTTTTTTCTATATTTATTATTTAGTTGCCTGGCTAATTTCTTTCTTTTTTTTTTTTTTTTTTTTTGAGACAGTCTCGCTTTGTTGCCCAGGCTAGAGTGAGTGCCATGGCATCAGCCTAGCTCACAGCAACCTCAGACTCCTGGGTTCAAGCAATCCTCCTGCCTCAGCCTCCCGAGTAGCTGGGACTACAGGCATGCGCCACCATGCCCGGCTAATTTTTTCTATATATTTTTAGTTGGCCAATTAATTTTTCTATTTATAGTAGAGACGGGGTCTCGCTCTTGTTCAGGTTGGTTTCGAACTCCTGAACTCAAACGATCCGCCCAGCTCGGCCTCCCAGAGAGCTAGGATTACAGGCACTGCGCCCGGCCTCTTTCTATTTTTTTAGTAGAGACGGGTTCTCGCCCATTATGAGGCTGGCCTTGAACTGCTGATCTCAAATGATCCTCCCGCCTTGGCCTCCCAGAGTGCTAGAATTATAGGCGTGAACCACCACACCCAGCCTATTTTTCAGTTTTGTTTTTTGTTTTTTTTTTTTTTTTTGAGACAAAGTCTCACTTTATTGCCCAGCCTAGAGTGAGTGCCGTGGCGTCAGCCTAACTCACAGCAACCTCAATCTCCTGGACTCAAGCGATCCTACTGCCTCAGCCTCCCGAGTAGCTGGGACTATAGACATGCGCCACCATGCCCAGCTAATTTTTTCTATATATATTAGTTGGCCAATTAATTTCTTTCTATTTATAGTAGAGACGGGGTCTCGCTCTTGCTCAGGATGGTTTTGAACTCCTGACCTCGAGCTATCCACCCGCCTCAGCCTCCCAGAGTGCTAGGATTACAGGCGTGAGCCACCGCGCCCGGCCTATTTTTCAGTTTTTAATTGCACAATTGAAAATAAATATCTCCCAAAACTCTCCAAAACATTCCAGGTGTTTCAAAATTCCATGAAGGGTCTCAGTTCATCTGTTAGGAAAAATTGTTCTTAATAGAGTACCTCTGCTTTGCTTCATCTGTGGCCCTCAGCTTCCTAACAGGCAGGGCTGGAGCCTGGGTGAGACAAGTGGGGTATACCTGCACTACTCCCAGCATTCCTGCATGCCCTTTTATTCACTAGGTCCAGCTGCAGTTCCTCTGGACGTTCCCGAAGATGCTCTTCCTCTTCGTCATCATCATCTTCATCTTCCTCCTCATCATCCAGTTCCCGAAGCCGTTCACGCTCCCCATCCCCCCGCCGGAGAAGTGACAGGAGACGGAGGTGAGCACATGTTCAGGGAGGCAGTGCCTGAGAGTTCTGAGTCTTGAATTGTCTTTTGTTAGGGGGGCTGACAACACCTTCTCTTGTCAGGTACAGCTCTTATCGTTCACATGACCATTACCAAAGGCAGAGAGTGCTGCAGAAGGAGCGTGCAATAGTGAGTAGACGAACAGGTCATGGAAGGAGGGGGCTTGCCCCTGAGCCATGAGCTCAGAGAGCTGTCTGTAGCTACAGACATGGTATGTCAATTTTCTTTGTTTTTCAACATAGGAAGAGAGAAGGGTGGTCTTCATTGGGAAGATACCTGGCCGCATGACTCGATCAGAGCTGAAACAGAGGTTCTCAGTTTTTGGAGAAATTGAGGAATGCACCATCCACTTCCGTGTCCAGGGGTAAGGTTGGGTCCCCAAGGTCAAGATGTCCTTTCCCATTCATCTACCTTGATGTCTCTTTGTTTTTTGTCTTTGGCCTGGTGTGCTGGGGAATGTGGGGCACCTTCATTTCTGCAGAGGGTTGGTCACTGGGGAATGAGAACCACCTCCATACCTTGGGTTGGTGTGTCTTCTCCATGGCATGTGCCCAAATGGCCACTCCAGCCCCTGCCCCACCTTCCCCACTAGTGACAACTATGGCTTCGTCACTTACCGCTATGCTGAGGAGGCATTTGCAGCCATCGAGAGTGGCCACAAACTGCGGCAGGCAGATGAACAGCCCTTTGATCTTTGCTTTGGGGGCCGCAGGCAGTTCTGCAAGAGGAGCTATTCTGATCTTGGTGAGTGGAGTGAGGGCCTGAGGTTTTGGCATACTTCATCCCCTCTCCAGAAGGGTTCCTAACTCTTAGAGAGTGGGTCTAGGCAGACTTACCTTCATTTGACATACAGAGAACCCAAGGGATGGGATGAGAGGAGAAATGGGGGCTTTGACTTAAAAATCAGAGCAATTTTAGCTCCATCTATTATGTTGGGATGGGAGATGGCTGGCCATTTGAGGACCCTGTGGTTGGGAAGTGTGGTCAGAGACTTTGACGTTTGTCCCTCTTTACCTTTATAGACTCCAACCGGGAAGACTTTGACCCTGCACCTGTAAAGAGCAAATTTGATTCTCTTGATTTTGACACATTGTTGAAACAGGCCCAAAAGAACCTCAGGAGGTAACCTTGGGCCCTTCCCCTCCCCCTTTTTCTTTGGAGGTGCCCAGCCTCCTCCACCCCCCTCCCCCACTCTAGGGGAGAGAGCTGCTAGTGAGGAGATGACTGTTTTATAAAGAAATGGAAAAAAGTGAAATAAAAAATGTGTTAAACCAGAGTTTTTTAAAGGGGTATTTGTTTTTTATAACAGGTATTGAAACAAGTTAACTTGCATTACTATGTGAGATGGGTGGAGCTGAGGGGTTCCCCCAGTGTTTGGAACATCTAAGTCACATGCATACTAATAAACATGAACCAGAGAGAACTCCCAAGTGCTGTTGTACTTCTTTCTGTGGGGCTAGTGCCAAATGTATTCACTTTTCCCATCTGAACACAACCAGGGACATGCCTCTCTGGTCAGGTGCAAAATCATACTAGATTTAAAACTTGACTCCTCAGGTGTAACTTGAAAGGGCATTTGAATCATGTGCAGCTCTTTTTAGAATGTTTATTCTGACTTCTGGGGTGGGGTCTGAGATACTGCATCTCAAGCAAAGGGATGATGATACTGGTCCAGGAAGAGATTTAGATAGCAAGGACCTTGAGGAAGCTTACATTTGTGGGTGAGGGAGAAAAAAAGAAGATGACAACACATGTTCCAAATAAAGGTTTTCTAAACTGGGGCTGTGTGTACATTCGCTGTTTCATTTGTGTTCACCATTTTAGCTTGAGGACAATGCTTGGCACACAGAAGGTTCTTGAATATTTTAAAGAATGCATGCATGTGGGTAGAACTTTCTGGGGAAGAGGGAGCTGTAGGAGTTCTGTATAGAAGACAGGAGTGCCCGGTTTAAGAAAGGCAAAGGAGAGGTTTGTTTCATAAGGAAGCAGATCCTTATCCTTTTTGAGGGGCATTAATCAGAAGTAGTCAAGGAGTAGTGGGTAGGATTGAAGGGATTGCTGACTGCCTATGTTGCCTGAAATATGGCAGAACTTGGAATTAGCGAGTCTAGGCACTGATGGAGTTATTTACGACAAAGGGAGAGTATGAACTCTGACCTTGAAGGAAGAAGGGTTATTTTCAGGACTGCACATTGAAGCGATCATTGTGTGATTCAAGTTTGGTGCACGACCACTTTTCTCTTAACGGAGCTGACCTAAGGCTGAATAAGAGGTGTGAGAGGGTTTTATAGGCAAGTCATGACTGAGGACTGGGGAGCTTTAGGAACCAACACCTCCTACCCCCACGAAAGATAACCCCAAGGCTGGGGTGGTATCTGAGAAGGGCCTTCCAGGGTGTTGGAGGCAGTGAAGATGAAGGGTGAGATCTATCGGCAGCGCGAATGGGAGCGGCTGGGAAATGTGACTAAATCCAGAGAGGACAGCTCGAGCTCGCCTGTCCACTCATTCTGGAATCCGAATCCTAGCAGGGGCGCGGGAAACCGATACGCCGGGGGGGGGGGGGGGGGGGGGGGGGGGGGGAGGGGGCGTGCCTCCCCCAGAAAGACTATGGGCGGGAAGTCCAGAGTTTTCCCGCCACGGTGGAAGGCGTGGCCCGTGACGTCACGGCTCCGCCTCCACAAAGTTTCTGCCGGTGGGCTCCGCCCCTAACCAAGACGGCGACACATGTGGGACCGGAAAGAGCTTACAGATTGCGTTTTGACTCCCATCCGACGTGGAGGCGGGACTGCCCTATGAGGCCCCACCCCTTCCGCTGTGCGCCCGCGCGGGGCAATGACGTCATACCGGGCCGCCCCCTGCCCCTCCGGGTTCCGGAGATTCTGAGTCGTGTTGCGTTGACAGCGGTAGTGACGCGAATTGTCCGGAGGATGGCGGACGCCGGCTTGCGCCGCGTGGTTCCCAGCGACCTGTATCCCCTTGTGCTAGGTTTCCTGCGCGATAACCAACTCCCAGAAGTGGCCAATAAATTCGCCAAAGCGACAGGCGTTGTAAGTCCCGGGCTTCGGGCGGAGACTGGGGTGGAATGACCACAAGGCTCCAGGCCCTGACTTGCTTAGGTTTCCGGATAGGGAGGTCTGCGAGGCCTTTCCGCCGACTTCTTGGTGGTGACCAGAGAAAGACTGGATCCTCTGTCTTTCTTCTTTCACCAGGTCTGACTAGGTAGCGTTGAGTCTTGTTGCTTTTTTCCTGTTAAGTCGTGCAGCGGCGGCAGCATGGGAACCTCGTGGCTCCAGGTCACATGGCTGACAGTGCGGCGAGGAGCTAACGCGGTGTCCCACCGAGGACATTGGTGGCACCTGGTTTGGCTTTTTGTTGGCTAAGACAAAGCGTGATTTGATCCTACCCTCGATCCCATTTACCTGGGACTCAAAGAGAAATGAAATTGTGTTAGAAATGAAAGCTGGGATTCGTTAGTAAGTAAAACGAATGAGAGTCAAGGCAGGGTTCTGCTTTTAGTTATACTGATGCAGAAGGACTAGCATACATAGCCCTACCAAGCACGAATAGCAATGGACTTGGAGCTTTGGCTAATGAAACTAAACAAACCTAAGTTTGGGACCAGGCTCTCCCACCTTTTAGATGTGTGACCTGGGCAACTTGCTTAACCTCTCTGAGTCTGTTTCTACAGGGATATAATCATCCACTTCATAGGACTTTTGTGAATTTCAGTAAGGTAATATATAAAAGTTGCAATTTCAGTGCTGGTGCATCAGAAGCATCTATAAGTGAAAGCTGTTATCATAGTTATGGCAATTTAGTATGCTCCAAACACATGTAAGAGCAAGATGACCAGGAAGTGAAAGGTTTATAAACCACATCTCAAAAAAACCAAATATACCTACATGGGAAAACACCTTGAGATAGGGTAGAGAGGTAGGATGGGATGGTAGCATGACTAAGAAGAAAGGCTTGTTCTTTGCAGCAGAATCGGCTGCAAAAGGAGAGGATCAGATCAGCCTCAGAACTTTCTTAAGCTGGGACAGGCTGCCATGTGATCTAATATAACTGCCTTCTTATTGGAACTGTTTTTTTTTTTTTTTTTTTTTTTTTTGAGACAGAGTCTCGCTTTGTTGTCCAGGCTAGAGTGAGTGCCGTGGCGTCAGCCTAGCTCACAGCAACCTCAAACTCCTGGGCTCGAGTGATCCTTCTGTCTCAGCCTCCCGAGTAGCTGGGACTACAAGCATGCGCCACCATGCCCGGCTAATTTTTTATATATATATATCAGTTGGCCAATTAATTTCTTTCTATTTATAGTAGAGACGGGGTCTCGCTCTTGCTCAGGCTGGTTTTGAACTCCTGACCTTGAGCAATCCGCCCGCCTCGGCCTCCCAAGAGCTAGGATTACAGGCGTGAGCCACAGCGCCCGGCCTGGAACTGTTTTGAGTTGTCCCTAACCTTGACTGTTAGGGAGACTACAGAATGTTTTTGACAATGGACTTGATAGAATTGGGCATTTCAGAGTTAAGATTCTTTGGATTTAGGTGACAAACGCTAATCTTTGTGGAGGCCTTACTAAGGGCCAGATGTTAAGCTTTTTACATATATTATCTCTTATCAAAGTAACTTAATGAGATGTGTAGTAAGATTATCTCCATTTCATAAAGACAACAATCTCAAAGATTAAGTAATTTGCTCAGGGTCATATGGTAAAACTGACAGAGGTGAGTTCACATCTATACTTACTCTGATCCTTCATTTATCTTATTTTTTAAGAGATGAGGTCTTGTAGCTGGGACTACAGGCATGCATTACCATGTCCAGATAATTTTTAAAAATTTTTATAGAGATGGGGTCTTGGTATGTTGTCCAGGCTAACCAGAAACTGTGTACTCAGGCAATCTTCCTGCCTCAGCCTCCCAAAGTGCTGGGATTATAGGCATAATAGGTGTGAGGTGCTGCACCTGGCCTGGTCTTTTGATGCTTTGCCATTTTTTGCATTGGTTAATAGTCTATGTCAATGTAGTTAATAATTAAATGCAATTTTTTTTTAAATTTCTTGAGGCACCATACTGGATAAATACAGTTCTTTACTATATACATATATCATGCATATATAACATACAGTGCTTACCAGTCATCTCTTAGAGACTTGTTTCCAATGATTTAGTATTATAATCCACATTGCAGCAAATGCCCTCTTGTATTAGTGTTTGTATCCTTGTTCAATTGGTAAGATTCTTAGCTAATACATTGTTAGAGCAAAGAGAATGAATTTTTTTAAAGACTTTGATAAACATAGATTGGCAGGCAGAGGCTTAGATAGTGCTACAAACTACAGAATAGCCTGAGTTTTGGGTAGCAAAAATTGGGAAATACACAAGTAGAATGTTTTTCTCCTGATTTATGCAAGTAGGAAAAGTCTTACGAGGATGTAACATTTATACCGAATTTAGTAGGTATGTATGTAACCAGTCACATTTAATGAAAGAATAACAAAATCTGATCTTTCCTAGAATAACGGGGATAAAATGTCCTTACCTAGCTCTTTTTCTTCTACAGACACAGCAAGATGCCAACGCCTCTTCCCTCTTGGACATCTATAGCTTCTGGCTGAAGTAAGCATTCCCTGTTCCACTTTGGCTATTTTCTCCCCCCAGGTGGGCTGGTTTGTGTTCTTTGGTTTGAGACAGTCCCCCAGAAATTAGCCTAATATACTTCAGCAGGTCTGCCAAAGCCCCAAAGAGGAAGTTACAGGCAAATGGACCAGTGACTAAGAAGGCTAAAAAGAAGACCTCATCCAGTGACAGTAGTGAGGACAGCAGTGAGGAGGAAGAACAAGCTCAAGGGCCTCCAGTTAAGAAGGCTGGTAAAGCAGGCAGGGGGTGGGCTGGTGGCTTTAGGAAAAGAATTTGTAGCCTGCCTGTACCATATGGCTGATTCTTACTGGGACTTGTGCTTTATTCAGCTGTACCTGCCAAGCGGGCCTGTCTGCCTCAGCATCCTGGAAAGGCTGTGGCCAAAGCATCAGAGAGCAGCAGCAGTGAAGAATCCAGTGATGATGAGGAAGAGAAGGACAAAAAGAAAAAACCTATCCAGGTTTGCAGCTTTGGGAAAGAAAGGGGTTGCTAAGGGTTGGAAATAAAGAACCTAAAATCTCAGCCTCTAGCTTGTGACCAAGGGGTGATGGTAGCTGTGTAGTAGGTGATTGTGGAGAAGAAAATCTGGGGGTTTTCAGGGAGGTAATAGAAGTATGAAATCTAGAAAGGATGTGTGAGATTGAAGGCTGGCTCTGAATCTAGAGGCAATTCAACCCATTCTGCTTGGTTTGGGTTCTTCTGGGACACTGATAAGGGCTCCAAGAATAAGAGAGTGTGTTTTGTTAGGAGCTCTTGGCAGGATATAGCAGGAACAGGGCCAATATATCAAGTGGCTGAACTTTTTATTTCTTATTAAGAGTTTTTGTCCTTTCCATGTTCTGTTTCATTCTTACTGCTCTATTGGCCCCCTGTAAAGTATTAGGAACTTAGGATTCCCTTTGGGTACCCAGAAGCTTTTGCTGATTCCCCTCCTTGTGTGTTTTCTAACAGAAGGGAATTAAACCCCAAGCCAAGGCAGTCAGAGCTCCTCCTAAGAAGGCCAAGAGTTCAAGTTCTGATTCTGACTCAAGCTCAGAGGATGAGGCACCAAAGAACCAGAAGCCAAAGACAATACCTGTTGTAGCTAAAGCTCAGGCTAAAGCCCCAGCCAAACCAGGTAATGGTTCAGTTCACAAGAGGCTAGGCTGGAGACCAGATTGCTCTGGTGACTGGTGTTAAAATTTCTCCTTAGGGGTAATCCTAGCATTTTGGGAGTCCGAGAAGTTGTAAAATTTCTAAAAATTTAAAAAATTAATTGTTAGGCACAGAGGTGAAATGGTCCTGATTGTTAAAATAGAGGTATTTGTTAATTTTTTTGTAAAAAGCCTTTTTTGCTAATAAGATTTCATAATTAGGGGCTAGTAAATAAACAATCATTATAAATAGGGAAAATGTTTTGTTGTTTGTAGTCAAATGCCCTACCCCTGGACTATACTTCCCCTTGTTTTGTTTTGTTTTTTGTTTTAGACAGGGCCTCACTCTGTCACCTAGGCAGGAGTGCAGGGGTACAATCATAGCTCACTGCAGCCTGGAGCTCCTGGGCCCAAGTGATCCTCCTGCTTTAGCTTCCCGAGTAGCTGGGACTGTAGGTGCAAGCTATTGCACCTGGCTAATTTTTTTTTTTTTTAAATAGATATAGAGTCTCACTATGTTGCCCAGGCTGGTCTTGAGCCCCTGGGATCAATCAATTCCCCTTGCCTCAGCCTCCCAAAGTGCTGGGATAACAGGTGTGAGCCACCTCAACTGGCTGAGAGGGCATATTGAAATTATTTGTATCATCTTGTTTTATTTAAGTAGTTTAACTCTTGACATTGGACAGGAAAGTCATCCTTTGATATGGTAAACCAAGGCATTCTCCTTCATGGCTGCTCTAAAGTTGAAAGAATTGGTAGACTTCTAAGTTCTCTGATTATAGGAAGGAGGTTTTTCCAGGTCCTCTGACTTACCCTTATACTCCGTACTCTGTTTCTTAGGTTCGCCAGCTCGAGCAGCACCTAAAGTAACCAATGGTAAAGCAGCTAGTAGCAGTAGCAGCAGCAGTAGCAGTAGTAGCAGTGATGACTCAGAGGAGGAGAAGGCAGCAGCCATTCCCAAGAAGGTCTGGGTCATAACTTCTATCAGGGAAGAGGTGACCAGGGTGGTATGTGCTTGTGTATCTGTGTCTCCATTCCCTGGCAATATCAGCTGGGTCAATGTTTTCTTGTGGTAATCGATTTTCTTTCAGATACAGACTGTACCTAAAAAGCAAGTTGTGGCCAAGGCCTCAGTGAAAACAGCTGCCACCCCTACCCAGAAGAGTTCCAGCAGTGAAGACTCCTCCAGTGAAGAGGAGGAGGAGCAGAAAAAACCCATGAAGAAAAAACCAGGTGACTGGACATGAGGAGTGAAGCTACACAACTGTGACCGAGGCCCAGTAGCCATAACCACGTGGACTTCTCCATAGAGCTGCTTAGTGTCCTCATATCATGACAGCTAGCTTCTCCCAGAACTAGTGATTCAAGATAGCAAGGAGGAAGCTGCAGTGCCCTTTATAACTTAGAAGTGACACCATGGTCTATTAGAAACGAGTCACTAGTTTCAGCCCACACTCAAGGGAAGGGGAGTTTCGCTCTATTTCTAGAAGTATCAAAGAATTTATACACGTATTGTAAAATCACCATACCATCCCCTTTAAACAGGTCCCTACAGTTCAGTACCTCCGCCTTCTGCTCCCACACTGAAGAAGTCCCTGAAAAACCAGCCTCCCAAGAAAGCTGCAGAGAAGAAACAGCCTGTGGAAAGCAGTGAAGACAGCAGTGATGAGTCTGGTGAGTCAGAGGGATGCAGTTTCCCCTTAAAGTAAGGTCTGGGTGACAGTGTGAGGAATAAAGAAAAGAAAAATCATTCTGTCCCTTTATTGCTTTTTTGCTAAAGCAAGACTTTGCTAAAGCTAAGGCTTTGTGTATATCTTCATATTCTTTTTATGGCTGTTTGGGTTGGGTTGGGATTCTGGACCCAGAATAATGCTACAGGTTCTCTCCAGATTCAAGTTCAGAGGAAGAGAAGAAACCACCAGCTAAAGCAAACATCTCTAAAGCAACCACCAAACCAGCTCCAGCAAAGAAGGCAGCAGAGAGCTCTTCAGACAGCTCAGGTAAGGCACATGGAGGCCCTCAGTTCACTGGGATACTGTAGCCCAGGAGTCCTCAAAGTTTTTAAACGGGGCCAGTTCACTGTCCCTCAGACTGTTGGAGGGCCGTTGGAGAGTGTGGCGCACATTCCCTACCTGCGCACTATGGGCCCAGGACGAGGCTGCTAAGCAGGACAGGCAGCGGCGGCAAAAACACCCGGCGGGCCACATGGGGCCCGCAGGCCATAGTTTGAGAACGCCTGCTCTAGCCCTTAGGTAGTTGCTATAGGGCTCCCTGGAATCTTATTTGGGGAGCTGTTCATTCTACCCTCTCTCTGTGTAGACTCTGACAGCTCTGAGGATGAAGCTCCTTCCAAGCCATTGAGCAACGCCAAGAATTCCTCAAGTAATAAGGTAGCTACCGCTACCAAGCCACCTATAACTAAGCCGGCAGCAGCTCCCAAGCAACCTGCAGGCAGTGGCCAGAAGCCTCTGACGAGAAAGGCTGATAGCAGCTCCAGCGAGGAAGAGAGCAGTTCTAGCGAGGAGGAGGAGGAGAAGACAAAAAAGACTGTGGCCACCTCTAAGTCCAAGGTGACTGTCAAAGCAGCTCCATCTCTGCCTGCCAAGCAGGCTCCTCAGGATGGAAGGGATAGCAGCTCTGATTCAGACAGTTCCAGTAGTGAGGAGGAGGAAGAGGAAGAGAAGACATCTAAATTCCCGGTTAAGAAGCCGCAGAAGGCAGCAGGAGGTGTGGCCCCCTCTAAACCAGCCTCCACAAAGAAAGTGAAGGCTGAGAGCAGCACCAGTTCTTCTTCCTCTGATGATTCCAGTGAGGAAGAGGAAGAGAAGCCCAAGGCCAAGGGCACTCCAAGACCACAAACCCCCAAGGCCAATGGCACCTCTGCATTGACTGCCCAGAATGGAAAAGCAGCCAAGGATGGTGAGGAGGAGGAGAAAGAAAAGAAAAAGCCAGCAGTGGCAGTTTCCAAGCCAGGTCTGTATCCAAAGAATCTGACCTCTGGGTTTTGTGCCCCCAATTCAGGATGGGCTATATATACTCTTTGCAGGTGGGGTGGGAAGAGGAGGCCCACCATTAGGCTTCTAATTGTGGGCCCTCTGTGGGAAGAGAGGAGAAACAAGAAACTGGTTTCCTGAGTCTGGCTTTTTGTTTTTGTAGGTTCAGGAAAGAAGCGGAAGCAGAATAAGGCTCCTAAGGAGGCAGAGACTCCACAAATCAAGAAGATAAAGCTCCAGACTCCCAACACATTTCCAAAGAGAAAGAAAGTAAGTTGTCTCACTTTCTTCTCTAGAGCCAGCCCTTCAGTAGTATAAAGAAAAGTCTGGGATCATCTTGACAGCTCTGCCTGGCATGGCCTGGCACATGTGCACAGATGCTTTGCTTAGGAGAGCTGTTACATGACCACTTCATCTTTAATTTCTTTTTTTTTATTTTTTTTATTTATTTTTTTTTATAGGGGAAGGGAGATAGGCTTTTTTTTTTTTTTTTTTTTTAATTTTATTATTTTTTTTATAATTTCTTACTTCATTCTTCTCCAGGGAGAAAAAAGAGCATCATCCCCATTCCGAAGAGTGAGGGAGGAGGAAATTGAGGTTGATTCACGAGTGGCAGACAATTCCTTTGATGCCAAGGTGAGAGGGGAAAGGTGTTTGCTGTTCGTGTGGGGGAGGGATAGTAGAAGAGAGGACAGCTTTTGGTTCAGGTTGCCTTGAACAGGGAGTAGAAAGAAGAAAGTGACAAGGCCCTGGTGTTGTCCTTCTGTGTTAACCACACCATGTCTCGTACTTAACAGCGAGGTTCATCTGGAGACTGGGGGGAACGAGCCAATCAGGTTCTGAAGTTCACCAAGGGCAAATCCTTCCGTCATGAGAAAACCAAGAAGAAACGAGGCAGCTACCGGGGAGGCTCCATCTCTGTCCAGGTCAATTCTGTCAAGTTTGATAGCGAGTGACCTGGGCCGTCCTTTGTGAAGCAGGGTGATGATCTGAGACCACTTACTCTCCAGTGGACTGGGAACCCTCAGTTCTGTTAGGGGAGGGTATTGGTGAGGACAGAAGTTTAGGGTAGGTCCTAAGACTTTATAATGTAATATCATCTCTGGCCCATTTCTGTGTTGCTAGTTTTGTACAGATTTGCTTTTGAGTGTTGATTAGCAGGGACAAGGTAAGGGGAATGTTATTTTTTAACAAAATTTATGTTAGTTGTCCCCATCTTCCTGTTCTGTGGAAGGACACATACTGAGAAATTTGTATATTTTATATTACATCATTTCCTATTAATTTTTGTTGTGATTTTCAAAGGTGGATTCTCACAGACAAAATCCTAACTATTTATTACCCAAGACATACTAAAGGGTCAATCATATGTATGACTTTATAATTGGAGGAGAATTCTGCCTTTGAGAGTACACATGTCCACATTTCATCCCTCCTTCCCTCAAAACCCTGTTGAGGGGCATTAAAGAATGGTAATGTATGTGTATATGTCTGTTAAGCATGCACTATGTAGTCCGTCCTCCTTCACTAGGTCTGGGACTGAAGTTTTCAGCCAGCATGGACTGACTGATTTTTTGTGATAAAATTTACTGTTTTATTTTTTTACAATTTTCTTTTTCTTTTTTTTCCTGCAGACCCAAAGTTACAAAAATTCACTGTTTTACTGCAGGCAAAATTCTGGTGTGGTGTGAATGCTGTGGGTCAGTCTGTGTACATTTTTTCTGTAATTTTATTATTATTACGTAATGTTTGCAATACATGTTTTTTAATTTGAAAGCAAACTTTTCTACTGTAAAAAGACATTTTTCGATGACCTTACCCTTACTAGTATTGAATACTAAGTTTAGGACTGCATCTTTGTGTTTTCTACATCTTTGTGTTCTCTACATTATAGAGAACAAGATAACATTAATTTAATCTGAAAAGTACATATCACTTGGTACTTCTGTCTTGGTAGCTGTTATGACACAATTGGTTTCATTAATTTCTAAGTGGTTGGGAATTACTACTGATCAAGAAAGTGAAAAAAAAAACCTTAAAAACCTCAATCCTCAGTAGGATGTAGGTTACATTATGTGAATATATACGTAATCTATGTATATGCTAATGGAGGTGAAAAGAACTCGTACAAAACATATTATCTGACAGACTTGAGTGACTTGGGTTTGGGAGAACAACTCAACATGATTATTGTGGTCGTTGGTATATGGGAGCAGTTGATGTACTCCCTTCAAAATCTTACCTGTTAATAACTGTGCAGTTAACAGCACAAACCAGTGAGCAGTGGTATGGCTCTGAGGCCAGGCTAGCTGTAGGAGGTGATCAGTGACAGTGCTCAGCCAGACTAAGATGGGGAGGGAAGAGCTTTCTGGAGGCTGGTCTGTGGTGGGAAATGTGCAGCAGGCTTTCAAGGATGAGATCTTAAGATTAGCCTCCTCTTTTTGGATTTCATACTCATAAATAACCTGATAATCTGGTTTTCCTTGTAACTGCCTCTAGGAAGAAAATTCACTGTTCATGCTGAGATAGGTATTTCAGTCTGCATGGTAAAAGTTCTACATCTTAATATAAAATAATAAACTGGCTGATTTATAGTGTGTCTTGGGAGTTTTATTATTGTGAGTCTAAACCTCTACCACCTCCTACCCAAACCAGAACAACTTGGACGCCAGGGGTCTAGATCAGTGAGTTCACTGCACAGGCTTCTTTATAGCAGCTTGATGGCTTTCTTGGCCACAGTTTGTCTCAATGTGCCTTACTCTAGCCTGTGCATAGTCTAAATTGGGGTTGATAAGATGGCCTAGGGGCCAAATCCAGCTCATGGCTTGTTTTTGTATTACCTAGAAGCAAAGGATGTCCCCTTCCCTCCCCCCTTTTCTTTTTTTTCTTTTTTTTTTTTAGAGATAGGGTCTCAATATGTTGCCCAGGCTGATCTCAAGCTCCTGGCTTAAAGTGATCCTCCTACCTTGGCTCCCAAAGTGCTGAGATTATACAGGTGTGAACCACCACACGTTTCTTAAGGTCTTTTGTGACAGATCTTATGAATGGTCCACAAAGCCTAAAATATTTAATATGTGGCTCTTTGCAGAAAAAGTTTGTCAAACCCTGGTCTAAATCAATGATTCGTAAGATACCAGCTGAAAATTAAAATCATCTGGCAACTTTAGATATCCAGGGCCCCATCTTGAGACCTGTTGAGTCTAACAGTATTCACTAGGAAGGTTAACCTCTAAATCTACCTTTTGATATGTAAAATGAGAATACTGTCTCATCCCATTTGTAGACTCTGAGAATCACTGGGCAACAACCCAGGGTATCAAATCATTTGCCTAGGGTTGATAAAACTGCAACTTAGTGGCACATTGAGATAAGAACCCAGGTCTCTTGTGTATATCCAAAAATCCAAGCTACTTGTATTCCCTATTTTTTGAGTGCCTGCTATGTGCTAGTCATACAACTCCCTGAGAGTTCAGTGTCTAATGAGGGAAGTCAGGCATGGGAATGATTTCTGTACACTGTGGTGATTTCTGTTCCAAACTGAGGGCCAGAGTAGTACTGTTAAGGGGACAAGCAAAAAAAAAGACTTGCTAGGATTCCAAAGAGTGTAGCAGTTTGCCATGTATGAGACATAGCATGCAGGGAAGAAGAAATATTTTTCAGTGGGAGAAGAGGTCCTTTAAGATAGAGGTGTGTAGAAGGTAGGGGCGAGATAAAGATTTGACTGAGGTTTCAGTGGCAATGGCCTTTTGCACTCAAGTCAGGACTTAGTACTTTAATTTTTCCTCTTTATATTAGGGGATTGATAGTCCAAAGGCATATTCCTGGTGCTAAACACATTCTCAGATCTCAAAGAGGCCAGCAGGTGGGGCTCTTGTGTAGGGAGCTAGACTAGCTTTTACTAATACTTGAAGCTTGACTCTTTACTCCAGATTCATTCAGTAAATTTGGAGAACCTGCTGTAAGCCTTTGGCTACGTAGATGAGTAAGACACAGGCCCCCATCTGAGGCTCCTTGGTTTTGGAGAGCTGAGAAGGGAGGCTCTTCTGATCTCCGGTCTGTACTGATTATCTGTGAGAGGTCACCAGAAAGCCAATGGCAGGCAACATGGTTTGTAAGGGAACCATGGTGCTCACCATGGAACCTCCAGTTCTCTCCCTAGGCCTTTACAGGGCCCAGAGGTTTCTGCAAGGCAGGCCAGCCACAGGTCCCACTGCTCTTGGAAGTTGCAGACCTGTTTTCTTCCTAGGCCTGGGAGCCCAGAGGCTCTGCTGCTCTCCCCTGTCTTCCTCTGTCTTCCCTCCTCTCCTGGCATAATCTTCTCAAAGAGCTCATGAATGAGAAGAACAGATGCCAGCCTTCTACCCTGGAAGTGGAGTGGAGGGTAAGGGGAATATAGAGTATTTCAGGAAATGAGCCTGCCAGACAAATTCATCCATTAAGCAACTGTGAGTGCCTACTCTGTGCCAGGTACATATTATGTGATTCTGTGTGATAGACTTCGAGGATACATTTTTTTTTTTTTTTTTTTTTGAGACAGAGTCTCGCTTTGTTGTCCAGGCTAGAGTGAGTGCCATGGCGTCAGCCTAGCTCACAGCAACCTCAAACTCCTGGGCTCGAGTGATCCTCCTGCCTCAGCCTCCCGAGTAGCTGGGACTACAGGCATGCGCCACCATGCCCAGCTAATTTTTTTTTATATATATATCAGTTGGCCAATTAATTTCTTTCTATTTATAGTAGAGACGGGGTCTCGCTCTTGCTCAGGCTGGTTTTGAACTCCTGACCTTGAGCAATCCGCCCGCCTCGGCCTCCCAAGAGCTAGGATTACAGGCGTGAGCCACAGCGCCCGGCCCATTTTTTTTTTTTTGAGACAGAGTCTCGCTTTGTTGTCCAGGCTAGAGTGAGTGCCGTGGCGTCAGCCTAGCTCACAGCAACCTCAAACTCCTGGGCTCAAGCAATCCTACTGCCTCAACCTCCCGAGTAGCTGGGACTACAGGCATGCGCCACCATGCCCGGCTAATTTTTTTCTATATATTAGTTGGCCAATTAATTTCTTTCTATTTATAGTAGAGACGGGGGTCTCGCTCTTGCTCAGGCTGGTTTTGAACTCCTGACCTCGAGCAATCCGCCTGCCTCAGCCTCCCAGAGTGCTAGGATTACAGGCGTGAGCCACTGTGCCCAGCTGAGGATACATTAACTAATGAACAAAATACAGACACAGTCCCAGCAATCAAAGTTTACTCAGGCTAGGGAGGGACAAAAATGCTAATTCTCACCAATATGTGTGTAGATACAAACTTCAATGCAATGAAGGCAAGTTGCACAGTGATGAAAGCATAACAGGGGCAACTGACCTGTGTGGTGATGGGACTGCCTCATGGATAGGGTGACCATGTATTTCCTTATCCAAACCGAGATGCTTTTGAGAGTGAAAGGCAGAGCAATTAGGCTAAGATGAACAGGTGCAAACTAAGGCTATTCTAGCCAAGCCAGGATACATGGTCACCTTAGTAAAAGAAATCTCCACTGAGGAGATGTTTAAGCTGAGATCTGAAGGTAAGAGTTGATTAGATGAGGGTGGGGGTGCCGGATGGTCGGTGTGAGTTTTCCACATAGAGGGACTAGCATATGCCAAGGCCTTTTGGTGAGAAGGAGCATGATGGAGACTCAAAACTGAAAGAAAGTCTATACATCTGTTTGTTTTGTTTAGAGACAGGGTCTTGTTTAGAGACAGGGTCTTGTTTAGAGACGGGTCTCTTGTTTAGAGACAGGCTGGTCTCGGACTCCTGTCTTTGGCTCAAGTGATCCCCCTGCCTCAGCTTCCTAAGTAGCTGGGACTACAGACATGAACCACTGCACCCGGCTCTAGTCTACGCATCTGAAATGCAAAATGAGGAGGAGAGCTGTGTACAGTGAGGCTAGAGAAGCAGGCAGGGACAGAGCAGAGGGTCTTTGAGGTATGTTTAAGGTTTTGGTCTTTGTGCTAAAGGCAGTAGGAAGCTATTTAAGAGTGTGAGTGAGTGTCTTAGCTTGGGCTGCTGTAACAAAATACTGTAGACTTGGTGACTTAAGCAACACAAATTTATTTCTTACTGTTCTGTCTGGGAAGTCCAGGATCAGGGCTGACCAATTTGGTTACTGATGAGGGCTGTCTTCCTGGCTTGTGGACAGCTTCTTCTTGCTGTGTCCTCACAGGGTAGGGGAAGCAAATTCTCTGGTGTCTATTTTGTGTGCGTGTGTGTTTTATTTTGATTTGTTTTAGAGACAAAGTCTTGCTATAGTGCCCATGCTGGACTTGAACTCTTGGGCTCAAGGGATCCTCCTAACCCACCTCAGCCTCTTGATTAGCTAGGACTACAGGCAACATGCCACCACCCTCGGCAATTAAAAAATTTTTTTTTGTTGTAGAAACAAAGGTCTCACTATGTAGCCCAGGCTGGTCTTGAACTCTTGGCCTCAAGTGATTCTCCCACCTTGGCCTCCCAAAGTGCTAGTATTATAGGCCTGGGCTACTGTGCCCAGCCAATGTATGTATCTCTAAAAGTTAAAGCCTTTAAGAAAAAATAACCACAATCCCAATATCACACCTAAAAGAATTATCAACATAGTAATTAATAATTGATACCCTTAAATATCCAGTTAATTTCACTGAATGGTTTTAAAGGGTGGTGACATGATAGATTTGTATGTCAAAACCCTAATCTGGCTGAGACCAGACTGAAGGAATCTGCAGTGGATATTTTGAGAAGTCACACTACTACCATAGGTCAGGTGAGAGAGATCATCTTGGTCACCTAAGTGAAGGTGGTAGGAGAGAGAAGATGTGGAGAGGTGAATGTATTTGAGTAGTATTTAGAAAATAAAGTCATCAGTATATGGTGGGTGGGGTAGGATGGGGTGGAGGATGGAGAGCCAGGAGAAAGAATGAGGTATCAGGAATGACTCCTAGATATAATTTTTCAAGAACTGGGTAGATGGTGGTACTATTCATTGATCTAGGGAACACTGGGAAAGTTTTGATTTGGGACATGTTAGTTTGAGGTGCTTTTGAGACATCTAAGTGAAATGTTGAGAAGTCAGTGGAGATTTATGCTACTGGGGCTTAGTGGAGGGGTCGTGGCTGGGGATTTTGAGACAGCAGTGTGGTGAGAAGGCTTTGGAGCCAGGCACAGTGGCATGCGCCTGTAGTCCCAGCTTCTTGGGGGGCTCAGGTGGGAGGATCCCTTGAGCCTAGGAGTTCAAGGCTGCAGTGAGCTATGGTCAAGCCACTACATCCCAGCCTGGGTGACAGATCCAGACCCTGTCTAAAAAAAAGATGGAGGGGCTTTTTTGTTTGTTTGTTTGTTTGTTTGTTTGTTTGTTTTTTGAGACAGAGTCTCGCTCGTTTCCCATGCTATAGTGAGTGCCTCTCAGCAACCTCAAACTCCTGGGCTCAAGTAATCCTTCTGCCTCAGCCTCCCAAGTAGCTGGGACTACAGGCATGCGCCACCATGCCCAGCTAATTTTATTTATATATATATATTAGTTGGCTAATTAATTTCTTTCTATTTATAGTAGAGACGGGTCTCGCTCTTGCTCAGGCTGGTTTCGAACTCCTGAGCTCGAGCAATCCGCCCGCCTTGGCCTCGGCCTCCCAGAGTGCTAGGATTACAGGCATGAGCCACCTCGCCTGGCCTTGATGGAGGGGCTTTGAAGCAGAAGTTTGGAGTCCTAGATTTTAGTTTCTGCTCTGCTGTGGAATTCCAGGTAACATTTTGGGCAACTCACTTCCCCTGTAGAACTGTCAAGATTCCTGTCTGTAAATGATGAGGTGGTCACCTGGTTTTCCAAAATCTTGTTAACCTCTAAAATCAGTCTGACTGTTGAAGTTTTTAGCAATAAGACAAACATCTTAGCAGATGACCATGGAGAAAAGGTTCGGTATTAACTCTCATACATTGCTGGTGGGAGTATAAATTGATACAACCAATTTGGAAAACAATTTGCCATTATCTTTTAAAGATGAACATATGCATGCCTAATGACCCAGAAATTCTATTTCTAGAGATATACACTGCGTAGAGAAATTTATGTACATGTGCTCCAGGAGACATTACAAGCTACCACACTCCACCCTGGGTGACAGAAAGAGACCCTGTCTGTAAAAAAAATTTTTTTTAAGTCTCAATAGCTTAAAAAAGACAGATATTGGCCGGGCATCGTGGCTCATGCCTGTAATTCTAGCACTCTGGGAGGCTGAGGCCAGAGGATCACTCAAGGTCAGGAGTTTGAAACCAGCCTGAGCAAGAGTGATACCCGTCTCTACTAAAAATAGAAAGAAATTAATTGGCCAACTAAAAATATGTAGAAATCATTAGCTGAGCATGGTGGCGCATGCCTGTAGTCCCAGCTACTCGGGAGGCTGAGGCAGAAGGATTGCTTGAGCCCAGGAGTTTGAGGTTGCTGTGAGCTAGGCTGACGCCACGGCACTCTAGCCCGGGTAACAAAGTGAGACTCTGTCTCAAAAAAAAAAAAAAAAAAGATATCATACAAAATATCTTCTCCAATAACATCAAGATGAACTTAGAAATCAATAGAAGTAAATTAGAAATAAAACTAGAAAATTCACAAATTTGTAGAAATTAAACATATATTCTTTTTTTGTTGTTTGTTTTTATTTCACCCAGGGTGGAGTGCAGTGGCATCATCATAGGTCACTGCAGCCTTAAACTCCTGGGCTCCATTGATCCTCCTGCATTGGCCCCTAGAGTAGTTGGGACTATAGGCATGCACCACCATACCTGCCTAATTTTTCTTTTTTTGTAGAGATGGGATCTTGCTACGTTGCCAGGCTGATCTCAAATTCCTGGGTTCAATTGGTCCTCCCACCTTGGCCTCCCAAAGTGCTAGGATTATAGGTGTGAGCCACTGTGCCTGACCTTTTTTGTTTTTGTTTTCGTTTTGAGACAGGTTTTTGCTATGTTGCCCAGACTGGTCTCAGAAAACTCCTGGGTTCAAGCAATCCTCTTACTTCAGCCTCCTAAGTAACTGGGATTACAGGCATGAGCCACCACACCTGGCCTAAACAACATACTCTTTTGATTTTATTTTATTTATTTATTTTTTATTTTAGTTTCTCTTTTTTGTTACCACCTCAGAGTATTAGAAAACAGCATACTCTTAAACTACCATTGGATCAAAGAAGAAATCAAAAGGAAAATTAAAAAATACTTAGAGACAAATGAAAACTTATGAGATGCAGCAAAAGCAGTGCTATGGGGGAAATTTATAACTATAAATGCTTACATTAAAAAACAGGAGAAGATAGGCGACTAGAGGCATGTGGCATTTGCTTCCTCTGTAAAGAAGAAACAACGGCAAGTAGATAATCATACTTCAAATAGAGCATCTAAGAGAGAACACTGGAATGCACAGTGAAGTGACAGAAAACACCTGAGGCACAGAAGGAGAGGGAAAGGAGGCAGCCAGCTTGCCAGGTTCGGCTAGGAACCTGGAGAGGGGAAAGTGTAAGTGAGAGTTCCCCAGCAGTCCATAAGGATTCCTGCAACCTTAGCCACAGGAGAATCCTTTGGCCATCTTGGGTCCTAAGAAGAGCATAGGGAGCTGCCTAGATACCATGTGATGGCATGGCTCCAGAAAGGGAGCTCATGCTAGGTCCCACATACCCCCTAAGTCCTAAGCAGCTGCAGCATGGTGACATTTTGAGAGTCCAGCCCCCACCAGATGGCATCCTGCCCTGGGACCCAACAGCCCTTAAATCTCCACATCCCTGGAGTCTTACTGACATCCCATCACCTCCACCCAGAGGACTGTAGCAGTGTAATGCTGATTGGAGCCGGTAGAGTGGCAGGGTCCCCAGTACTGTAGCACAGTGTCCTGCACCCCAGGGAATGGGCAGTGCAGCACATGGGGGAGGCTGCCTTTAGGACAAAGAAAGACAAAGTGTCCTCTCTGTAGAGCCTGAGAACTGCCTGCCTGGTGCAGCTTCCATAGAGAGCAACCTCACCCCCACCCAGCAGCAAAGCTATGGCATACATGCTTTGAGGATACACTCTGCTACCACCCACTACAGCCGCTGGGGGCTGAAATGTACACCAATGGTGGTAACACTGTCCCTTTCAGCAGCAGGACCACCACACACTCATATGCACCTCGAGGACTGGCTTTTTCCATGGCTGCTGCCATTGCCACAACTACCATCACTGCTAGAGGCCGAAGTGCACACTCCCCAGTGCCTGAGAACTGCCACCCTGCAGCTACAGCCACTGTCAACAACACCATCCTCTCCAGTAGCCATGCACTTGCTTACACTCTGAGGACAGGCAGGCTTGCCCAGCCCATTACTGCCACGGCTGCAAGCTACCTGAGCACACTACTGCAGGGTCTAGAGACAGGCCCACCAGGCCTCACATTGTTCCCCCCTTTTTATTTTTTGAGACAGACTCTTGCTTTGTTGCCCAGGCTAGAGTGAGTGCCGTGGTGTCAGCCTAGCTCACAGCAACCTCAAACTCCTGGGCTCAAGAGATCCTTCTGCCTCAGCCTCCCGATTAGCTGGGACTACAGGTATGCGCCACCATGCCCGGCTAATTTTTTTGTATATATATTAGTTGGCCAATTAATTTCTTTCTATTTATAGTAGAGACGGGGTCTCGCTCTTGCTCAGGCTGGTTTTGAACTCCTGACCTCGAGCAGTCCGCCCGCCTCGGCCTCCCAGAGTGCTAGGATTACAGGTGTGAGCCACCGCGCCCAGTCTGTTCCCCCTTTTGTGCCTGAGCACACTGTGTAGGGTATATTGCCCCACCCTATTCACCACTGCTAGCATCTGTGTATTCCTCCTCGAGGCCTGAAGATGGACCCATCCAGCCTGCTGTTACCACCACAGCTGGCACCCACTCATACATGCCACCTGAGGGCCTAGGGACTGACTCATCCAGCCTATCATAGCCACTGCTAACACCAACATGTTCCACTTCAGAGCACCAGGGTGATCCCACCATCACTACTGCCATTGCCCATGGCTTGCACACATCCCAGGGAACTGAGGGCCTGCCCTCCCTCCTGGCCCACTGCTGCCATTTCCGGCACCTGAACAAGCTGCCTGGAAGCCCAAGAATTGGTCTGTTTGGACTTGCTAACACCAGTGCCATATAGGCCACCTGGAGGCCCAATGACAGGCATGCTTGGCCCATTGCTGCCAGCACCTGAGCTTGAGGACTGGTTCACCTGGTGTCCTTGTCCCCAGCAAAACCTTACCACAACCTCCATTATCAACAGCAGCCTAAGCCACTGAGGAAATCAGAGACACCACTGACACTGTTGATAGCCAAAGAAATCATACAGAGACTACACTACTGCAGTCACAAGAATCAAAGCTAAAGTGTCCTACCCAACCAATACAATAGTACATCTTCAAGAAAAAGTCTTCCCCTACAAAAGCCAATCCAAAATATTAGAAGTGACTATTAAACCAGATGTGTAGATATCAATGTAAGGACACAAGAAACATGAAAAAACAAAGGACTATGTCACCTTCAAAGAAACACAATAATTTTCCAGCAACAGATTCTAATAAAAAGGAAATCTATGATATGCCAGAAAAAGAATTCAAAATAATGATATTAAAGAATATCAGTGAGATACAAGAGAATACAGATAAACAATATAAAGAAATCAGAAAATAATTCAGGATATGCATGAGAAATTTACCAGCGAGGTAGCTATCAATAAAAAGGAACCAGACAGAAATCTTGGAACTGAAGAATTAAATGAATGAAGTAAAAATTCTTTCGAGAGCTTCAATAATAGACTAGAGCAAGCAGAAGAAAGAATCTGAGAATTTGAAGACAGGTCTTTTGAAATAACCCAGTCAGGTCGGGCGCGGTGGCTCACACCTGTAATCCTAGCACTTTGGGAGGCTGAGGCGGGAGGATTGCTTGAGCTCAGGAGTTTGAGACAAGCCTGAGCAAGAGTGAGACCCCGTCTCCACCTATAAATAGAAAGAAATTAGCCAAACAACTAAAAACAGAAAAAATTAGCCAGGCATGGTGGCGTGTGCCTGTAGTCCCAGCTACCTGGGAGGCTGAGGCAGGAGGATTGCTTGAGCCCAAGAGTTTGAGGTTGTGAGGCTGTGAGCCAGGCTGACGCCACGGCACTCTAGCCTGGGCAACAGAGTGAGATTCTGTCTCAAAAAAAAAAAAAAAAAAAAAAAGTGTGCTTAGCTCTGAAGCACCAGAATAGAGGTCTGAGAACTTTGGGGGAACTACATTGAGAGATGTTAAGAGGAAGGGAATTATTTACCCATAATGTTAGCCAAGACAATGTGCTCAGGGCCATCAACAAACTAAAAGCACTTGGCACTGGCTTCAGCATTGACCCTGTAGGTAGCACTTACCACATTCAGTCTGTTTCAGCTGAACCCAATGTGGATCACACTGTAGTGCTATAGCTGGCAGAGAAAAATGGCTTCATGACTGTCAGTGAAATCAAAACCAGTATTTAATGAGAGACAAGGGCATGCATTAAAAGTGCTGGAACACTTGTTGAAGGAAGACCTGGCTGAACTTGCACGCCCTAGGGGAGGCACACCACTGGCTGCCAACTCTCTTCATTGATGTCCACTCCTAGGAGGCTATAGCCAAGGAGGCCAGAGAAGCCCTCCCCTGAGTCTGGGAGTATGGTAGAGGGCATGACAGCTGACAGTAAAGAGAGAGGAACTACTGTGTAATAAAACCAGAACAATTTTGTTTTTTTTAACAATGAAAATATCAATTATAGAAAAAGATCTAGAAATTATAATGGTGATGGAACTAACAAACAAGGATATTAAAGCAGCTAATATAAATATGTTCTATATGTTCAAAAAATAGAGGGAAACATGATCATAATGATGAGAGAATCATGATGATCAAAGATATAAGAAAGACCCAAATGAAACCTCTAGATATAAAAAGTACAACATCTGGAATGGAAAATATGCTAGATGGGATAAAAGCAGATGCTGAGGGAAACATTAGTGAGCTTAAACAAATAGCAATAGACACTAACCAAGATGAAGCACAGAGAGAAAAAAGAATTAAAAAAAAAGGAACAGGCCTGGCGTGGTGGCTCATACCTGTAATCCTAGCACTCTAGAAGGCCGAGGTGGGCAGATTGTTTGAGCTCAGGAGTTTGAGACCAGCCTGAGCAAAAGTGAGATGCCGTCTCTACTAAAAATAAAAAGAAATTTGCTGGACAACTAAAAAAAACAAAAAACAATATATATATATATATATATATATATATAAAATTAGCCGGGCATGGTGGTGCGTGCCCGTAGTCCCAGCTACTCGGAAGTCTGAGGCAGTAGGATCGCTTGAGCCCAGGAGTTTGAGGTTGCTGTGAGCTAGGCTGATGCCATGGCACTCTAGCCTGGGGAACAGAGTGAGATTGTGTCTCAAAAAAAAAAAAAAAAGAACAGAGCACAATTGATTGTATGGAACAATATTAAACAGACTAACATGTGTTTAATAGGATCCCAGAAGGAAAGAAGATAGATGAGAAGAGATTCAGAAAAAATATTTAAAGAAAAAAATGGCCACATAATTTCCAAATTTGCTGAAAGCTATAAACACACAGATCTAAAAGTCTCAATGAATCCCAAGCAGATGGACCTAAAGAAAACAACACCAAGTCACTTCATAATGAAATTGCTGAAATCAGTCAATAAAAGAAAATACAAAACTCTGTCATAGAAAAATGACATACTACTTACAGAAGAATAAATACAAGAATGAAAGTAGACTTCTTACCAGAAACTATGCAAACCAGAAGACACAAGAAAATATCTTCACAGTATAGGCAGACAAAAAACTGTCAACCTAAAGTTCTTTTTTTTTTGAGACAGAGTCTCACTTTGTTGCCCAGGTTAGAGTGAGTGCTGTGGCATCAGCCTAGCTCACAGCAACCTCAAACTCCTGGGCTCAAGCGATCCTACTACCTCAGTCTCCCGAGTAGCTGGGATTACAGGCATGCACCACCATGCCCGGCTAATTTTTGCATATATATTTTTAGTTGGTCAATTAATTTCTTTCTATTTTTTAGTAGAGACGGGGTCTCGCTCAGGCTGGTTTTGAACTCCTGATCTCGAGCAATCTTCCTGCCTCGGCCTCCCAGAGTGCTAGGATTACAAGCGTGAGCCACCACACCTGGCCAACCTAAAGTTCTTTACCTGGCAAAATTATTATTTCAATATGAAAGCACAGTCCCTCAAAGTTAAAAATAGAATTACCTAATGACCCAGCAATTGCATATATATACCCAAAAGAATTGAAAATAAGTACTCAGATACTTGTATGCCAATGTTCATAGCAGCATTATTCACAGCAGCCAAAAGATGGAAACAACCCACATCTCCATCAACAGATGAATGAATAAATAAAATGTGGTATATTAGTATATTAGTGAAAACTTCAAAGTTTGGTAAAAAAAACAATAAAATGTGGTATAGACATACAATACAGTATTCACCCATGCAAAAGGATGAAGTTCTGATACATTCTACATCATGGATGAACCTTGAAAACATTATGTTAGGTCAAAAGAGCCAGACACAAAAGGACAAATAGGGTATGAGTCCATTTACATATAATATCTAGAACAGGTAAAGTCACAGAGACAGAAAGTAAATAAGTTACCAGGAGCTTGAGGGAAGTTGTAATGGGTAGTTGTTGCTTCACAGGGACAGAGTTTCTGTTTGGGATGATGAAAAAGTTTTGGAGCAAGATAGTAGTGGCGTTTGTACAACACTGTGAATGTAATTAATGCCACAGAATTGTACACTTAAAAATGGTTAAAATGACAAATTTCATGTTACGTATTTTTTCATCACCATTTTTTTTTTTAAAAAGACTACTTTGGCAGCTATAAAGAAACCAGACTAAGGTTTCTGAATTTATCCAGGTTAAAGATTTGCCCTTCAGGTGCATACTACTCTGCTTTGTGATCCAGGATGCTGACCTGTGTTGACTGATGAACAGGTTCCTAGGCCCTCTGGCCCTCTGGTTGAATTTAGCCAATGTAGAGCATAGGCAAGTGATCGGAGGGTGAGAGAATAAGAGCCAGGTATTCCCTTGGCTCTCTACTCCATCTATTTCCCTGTCTTGGGCACAGAATCGACTCCATGCTCTTAGATATACAGAAGAGAGGTTGGAGGGGGTTGGCTGGTTTCCATAGAGGAATCAGAAAACTGAGATGTCCCAAGAAGCAGTGGAAGTAGAGGTACTTGGAAATGGTTACAGAAAATAGGTCTAACTAATTGGGTAAAGTGTCAGGATGCAGTGACTTGCAATGGCTCAGCCTCCCAACCAGATGATCCTGAGATAAATAGGAACCACAGGTTGTGGAGGTACTCAGGCCTCAGGGTTTATGAAGCAACATCTTGTTACATCCATCAGCTGTTTTCTTGTGCCTGTTCCCTCCCCGAAGCCATATACAGAACAAAAAGTTTCTGTTGGAGAAAGTTTCTCCATCACAGGCCCTACCTCACTTATAAACCCCAACTATTTCCCCACTTCCCCTCCTTTCCCTGAAGGCTCCTCTCCCACCCTGGCTGTACTAGCTGCTGAAGGGCATGCACCAAACCTACATTCCTGCTGGGAGGCAAAGTATCTGTGATAGAGACATTGCCCACATGCTTCAGGTTTCCTGGGTCATGAAGGAAACCCTTGATGTCCTACCTGGCTTATTTTCCTCTGATTCAACCCAGAAAACTCTGATTGGGGTGTAACTCCTGTAACATGATCTTTAGGTCTTGGGCCCCCTAGACCCATCCTCTGGAACCTGCTAGTTGTTTCAGCCCAGCCTTTCAGACCAAGGCCCCTTGACTGGGTGTGGCTAGTACAATACATTTTTTCTTTCTTGTTGTTTTTGAGACAGAGTCTTACTCTGTTGCCTGGGCTAGAGTGCTGTGGCGTCAGCCTAGCTCACAGCAACCTCAAACTCCTGGGCTCTAGCAATCCTCCTGCCTCAGCCTCCTGAGTAGCTGGGACTACAGACATGTGCCACCATGCCCGGCTAAGTTTATATATATATATATATATATATTTTTTTTTTTTCTTTTTGAGACAGAGTCTCGCTTTGTTGCCCAGGCTAGAGTGAGTGCCGTGGCATCAGCCTAGCTCACAGCAACCTCAAACTCCTGGGCTCAAGCAATCCTGCTGCCTCAGCCTCCTGAGTAGCTGGGACTACAGGCATGCACCACCATGCCCGCCTAATGTTTTCTATATATATTAGTTGGCCAATTAATTTCTTTCTATTTATAGTAGAGACGGGTCTTGCTCTTGCTCAGGCTGCTTTCAAACTCCTGACCTCGAGCAATCCTCCCTCCTTGCCTCCCAGAGTGCTAGGATTACAGGCGTGAGCCACCGCGCCTGGCCTCAGTTTATTATTTTTTTTAATTTTTTTGCGACAGAGTCTCACTTTGTTGCCCAGGCTAGAGTGAGTGCCGTGGCATCAGCCTAGCTCACAGCAACCTCAAACTCCTGGGCTCAAGCGATCCTCCTGCCTCAGCCTCCCGAGGAGCTGGGACTACAGGCATGCGCCACTATGCCTGGCTAATTTTTTCTATGTATATTAGTTGGCCAATTAATTTCTTTCTATTTATAGTAGAGACGGGTCTTGCTCTTGCTCAGGCTGGTTTTGAACTCCTGAGCTCCAACAATCTGCCCTCCTCAGCCTCCCAGAGTGCTAGGATTACAGGCGTGAGCCACCGCGCCCGGTGTAGTTTTTTTTTTTGAGACAGAGTCTCACTTTGTTGCCCAGGCTAGAGTGAGTGCCGTGGCATCAGCCTAGCTCACAGCAACCTCAAACTCCTGGGCTCAAGCAACCCTCCTGCCTCAGCCTCCCAAGTAGCTGGGACTACAGGCATTCGCCACCATGCCCGGCTAATTTTTTGTATATATATTAGTTGGCCAATTAATTTCTTTCTATTTATAGTAGAGACGGGGGTCTTGCTCTTGCTCAGGCTGGTTTCGAACTCCTGACCTCGAGCAATCCGCCCGCCTCGGCCTCCCAGAGTGCTAGGATTACAGGCGTGAGCCACTGCGCCCGGCCTAGTTTATTTTTTATACCTGTTTTATTTTAGTTATTTATTGCTTAAGTAGTATGTACACCCAGAAAAATTCTAAGAAAGTAAAAAGGCCCACCACTTCTTTAAGCTACCCAGTTTCCCTCTCATAGACGACCCTCTGCCAATTTCTTCCATAGATACCAAGATATAGTCAATACAGTTACAGACAGTGACATTTTTTTTCCTTGGACAAATACCAGCTATAACATATAATCTTGGAGCGTTTCAAGTCCATTCTTATTGAGTTGCCTAATTCTTCCTTTAAATTATCTCCAAATTTATTGATGTGTAGTTTTATAAATTCATCCATTTAAATGTACAGTCTGGCAAGTTGTTGCAATTGGATATCATCATGTAATCATCACCATAATTAAGATATAAAACGTTTCCATTACCCTGAAAAGTTCTCCCTTGCTCTATTGCAGTCAGTCCCCTCACCTGACACATGGCTTTAAGAAACCATTGACCTGGTTTCTGCCACTGTAGTTTTGCTTTTCTAGACATTCATATAAATGGAATCATACAATGTATAGTTTTTTATGTTTGACTTCTTTCACTTAGCATTATGTTTTTGAGATTCATCCATATTGTTGCTCATATCAATGTTTCATTCCTTTTTAGTGCAAAGTGGTATCCCATAGTAAAGAAATTGTCATTCATTTACCAGTTGATAGATACTTGGTTTGCTTCCAGTTTGGGCCTATTATGGATGCCACAAAAAATTGCATATCAGTCTTTGTGTAGGCCCATGTTCTCATTTGTTCTTAGGTAAATACCCAAGAGTGGGATTGCTGGGTCATATGGTAAAGGTATGTTTATTTTTATAAGACATTGTCAAACTGTTTCCCAAGTGTCCATACCATTTTGCAATCTCACCTACAAAGTATTGGGAGTTCCAGTTTGCTTTATTGTTAATAGCTGGAATATAATTGTTGGTCAAAGAGAGCAATAAAGCAAATTTTTATTTTATATTTTATTTTATTTCATTTCATTTTGACAGAGTCTCACTGTGTTGCCTGGACTAGAGTTGCGTGGCATCAGCTTAGCTCACTGCAACCTCAGCCTCCTGAGTAGCTGGGACTACAGGTGCACACTACCACACCCAGCTAATTTTTTCTGTTTTTGGTAGAGACAGCATCTGGCTCATGCTTAGGCTGATCTTGAACTCTGGGCCTCAAACCATCCTCCATCCTTGTGCTGCCAGAGTGCTGGGATTACAAGAATGAGCCACCATACCCGGCTCTTTTCATTCTCTTGATGGTGTGTTTCACAGACCAGAAATTTTTAATTTGAATGAAGTCCAGTTTATCAATTCTTTCATGGATTGTGCCTTTGGTGTCATATCTAAAAGTCGTCACCAAACCCAAGGACACCTAGATTTTCTCCTATTATTTTCTTTTTTTTGTTGTTTTTTTGTTTTTTTTTTTTTTTTTTGAGACAGAGTCTCGCTTTGTTGCCTAGGCTAGAATGAGTGCCGTGGCATCAGCCTAACTCACAGCAACCTCAAACTCCTGGGCTCAAGCGATCCTCCTGCCTCAGCCTCCCAAGTGGCTGGGACTACAGGCATGTGCCACCATGCCCGGCTAATTTTTTCTATATTTTTTAGTTATTTGGTTACTGTCTTTCTATTTTTTTTTTTTTTTTTTTGAGACAGAGTCTCACTTTGTTGCCCAGGCTAGAGTGCCGTGGCGTCAGCCTAGCTCACAGCAACCTCAATCTCCTGGGCTCAAGCGATCCTCCTGCCTCAGCCTCCCAGGTGGCTGGGACTACAGGCATGCACCACCATGTCCGGCTAATTTTTGTATATATTTTTAGTTGGCCAATTAATTTCTTTCCATTTATAGTAGAGACGGGGTCTCACTCTTGCTCAGGCTGGTTTCGAACTCCTGACCTCGAGCAATCTGCCTGCCTCGGCCTCCCAGAGAGCTAGGATTACAGGCGTGAGCCACCGCGCCCGGCCTTGTCTTTCTATTTATAGTAGAAATGGGGTCTCGCTCTTGCTCAGGCTGGTCTCAAACTCCTGAGCTCAATCTGCCCACCTCGGCCTCCCAGAGCGCTAGGATTATAGGCGTGAGCCACCGTGCCCAGCCTATCTAAGGGTCTTATAGTTTGCATTTTACGTTTGTGTCTGTGATCCATATTGAGTTTATTTTTGTGAAGATGTAAGGTTTGTGTCTACGATGTTTTTTTTAAGGAAGCAAGCAGAAAGCATCTTTATTCTTTCCCATTCCTATCTCTTTAAACCCATTCTGCTGAATTGTTCTTCCCTTCCCTTGGGTGAAATTTCAGGCAGATTCCATAGTTTTTCATGTCATATTCAGTATCATTTCCAGATAATAAAAGAATTGAATTCAGTTCAATATACAAGCTTTAATCTCTCATCTCATTCATCCCATCTTAGTTCTTGCTAAAACTCTGCAATGGAAAGGTAAGTTTAGTAGTCTCTTTTACTCTTCTCAGTTCTTACACTCCTTTCTCGTTGCCTCTGGATTCTCTTAGATTGGGAAGGTGAAGGATAAATGGGAAAAATATAGACACCGAAAAGGTCTTCTCTAGCTGTGGGCTCTCTGGTTCATGGTGAGATTTTATGAATTATTAAAAAAGCCCCACAGCTGTGAGTTTGCCATGTGCAGGTCCCTGACACAGGTGATGCCTCCTACAATTGGCCATTCAGTTTCCTTCTCAGACTCTGACTTCCAGTGGCCCATGATTTCAGATTCTCTTGTGGGTGTCACTTCATCCCTATAGATGGGCTTCTTACTCAGGGTCCCTGACCCCTGAGGTTCCTGCAGAGAGATTTTTGACTGTGAATGGGTGCAAATTTCTTGATGTGGAAGGATGTGAATCTTCTATTTTGCCATCTCCTGACCCCAAGCAATCCTCCCACCTCAGTCTCCTAAAGTGCTAGGATTACAGGCATGAGCCACCACACCTGGCCCCCCAATAAATCTTATCTATAGAAAAGACAGACTAGAGTGAGAACAAAGCTGTAATTGGTAAAGAAGCAGCTGTCACTCACATAAGCTGGGAGTGGAGGGTTTGGCATTTTTGAGTTGCACAGTAACCTTGTCTTTGTGCTTAGTATGAAGTGACTATTTTTATCTTTTTTTTTTTAATTGTGAAATGAAGTTTATTGAGGAAGTACAAGATAGATTTACAGAGCAAGAGCGAGATATGGGTTTACAGAGTAAGAGCAAGATATGTTCACCACAGAACAACAAACAGATCCCTCTGTCATAACAAAAGGGCTCTGGTAATGGTCTGGAGCAGGGGTCCTCAAACTTTTTAAACAGGGGTCCAGTTCACTGTCCCTCAGACCATTGGAAGGCCGTACTATAGTTTAAAAAAAAACTATGAACGAATTCCAATGCATACTGCACATACCTTATTTTGAAGTTAAAAAACAAACGGGCAAAAACACCCGCATGTGGCCCGTAGGCCGTAGTTTGAGGACGCCTGGTCTGGAGTCTTGTTTTAATGTCTGGATTGGGCCTTCCTTGTGGTTCAGAGGTCACCACTGAACTACTTTGATGGATAGTTAATGACATAATTAGCTTTAGGTTATTCTAGGTCACTTTCCAAATCCTGTTGTAACTGGGCTGCCTGGCCTGTGGGCTGGGGATTCCCTACATTCTTTTGCAGATTAGCAGGAGTTCTTCCTTCCCCCAGGTGTGGCAGTTGCTTGGGGCAGGATTAAGGTGGGGCACCCTTGTCCTTATTCCTAGGTGGGGCAGTTGCTACAGGCAGCACCAAGGCAAGGCACTCACTTTCATCCCTAAGAGAGTCTGGAAGGTCCCTTGCCGTATACCTAACATTTCCCCATGCTATTCCAGAGGCCCAAATCCTTGGGTAGGGGCATTGACTCATCGGGCTGCTTCCTGCTGCGTAGGGGCAATGATTCCTATTAGGGTGGCCTCTTGCAGGTCCTCTGGGGGGCTTTCCAGGGGACGTAGGTATATGTCCTTGGTAGATGGCTATAGTTGTAGGTGTGAGGAGGAGGTAGGTGCTGAGGCTGGTAGAGAACATAGCACCATTTGTAGCTTGATGGCCTCAAAGACATCTACCAGGGTCTAGAGATTCGCCTTGCACCTAGAAATTGGAGGTAGACTCTAGGATAGCTTTGATGTTATCCTGAACCGGTCTTGACTTTTTAACAGAAGGAGTGGACAGGCATATCCAGCAAATTTGGTTGAGTCCTAGGGTTATGTGCAATTTGGTTTGCCAGGGTAAAAGGTGTCTTGCCCATGGGTAAACAGTTTGTTCTTTTTACATGAAGGAGCCACAGCAATAAAAGTTCGCTTCAACAGGTAGTGGAGTTCCTTCAAGGGAGTACATGAGTACTTACCTCCAGTGTCAGAGTCCTTGTTTGCTGGGGCCAGATAAGTTTCATTTTGGTCCTTCGATGGCTTCACCCAAGAATGATGGATCCAAGTAGGTATCCCTGGGACCTTAATAGCAATTGGAGTAGAAAGTAAGACTGGTTAAGGACCTTTCCACATGGGGTTAGCTGGGATGTGGGGGACCCATCCTTCCACTGTTTGATGAGCACTAAGTCCCCTGGCTGACAGAGAGGACTAGGGGAAGAAGGGTCTCTATCTCTAGGTGGTAGCTTGTGTTCTTGTCATGTCTGCAAGAACTGAGCTACTTGAAAGATGTGTTGGTGCCCAGCTGTTTCCTGAAAATCAAAATCCAAAGTAATCAGAGAAAAAGGTCAGCCATACAGCATTTCAAAAGCACTCAAAGAAAAGGGGGCTTTAGCTGCAACGTGTAAACGTGAAAGACCAACTGGAAGAAGTTTTAACCAACTGAGTCCAGTCTCCTTGCTCAACTTGCAGAATGCGAACTTGAGGCTTTGGTTAACACACTCCACCTGGCCTGATGACTAAGGCCTCCAGGTACAATGCAGATAGTAAGGGATCTGGAGGGCCCTACAGGGCCTTGCAATACCTGTGAAGAAAAGGTAGGACCAGTGTCACTCTGTAAGGACCAGGGAAGGCCAAAATGAGGTTTAATGTCCTCTAGAGGTCTTTGGGAAACTTCAGCAATCTTTTTAGTCCTGCAAAGAAAAGCTTCAACCCAACAAATAAAAGTGTCAACACACACTGATGAGTATTTGAATCCTCTATAAGGAGGCATTTGGGTAAAATCTACCTGCCAGTCCTCGCTGGGGTAGGTCCCTTTTTGTTGGGCCAGATAGGCAAGTTTTGCCCTCAAAGCCCCTTGAGGATTATTAGTTTGGCAGATAGTACAGAGTGAGGTGGCTTGTTTAATAGTGGAGGCCAGTAAAGGAGAAACAAAATGTTGTTCCAGGAGATGTCTATGTGGCTGAAGTTGGTACTATTATGGGCAGCTTTTACCAAGGTTTTTTTTTTCTTCTTTAGCTGGTAATAGATAGGGGTTCCCTTTAGCCATCCAGAGGGGCTCAAGTGGCATCCTTGAGCCGACCTGTCAGATATTTCTGAGGTGGAAATGTTAGGTATATAGCTAGTATCTCCAGCTCTTCTATTCCCCACCTGGGAAGAAGGATAAGTGTGGGCACTCCATTTTTGTGTTGCCCTACCCTTAATCCTATCCTGAGCAACAGCTATACGTGGGGAAGGAGGGAATGCTTTACCAACCTGGGAATTCCCCAGCCTAGGCACAGTAGGCTTTAGAAAGTGACCTAGAGTAAACTAAGGCTAATTATTATGTCATTAGCTTAAATCTGCTTTATGGTTCATCCTTTGCCCGCCCTCCTCCCCCAGTTAGGGCTTCCAGAGAAGGAGCTCACATATGCAGATACAACCTTGAGAACATCTGTTAATCACTTGGTAACATCCCACACCTTCTCAAAGCCTTTCTTTGGACCAGGCCAATAAAAGGAAACAACTCGAGAATTCCCAGAGAGTCAGTTAGTAAGTCAGTGAGTCAGTGAGTTAATCTGTCTCTCTCCACTCCTGGAGACAGCCCTGTTTCAGTTTATAAATAAAAAGCTGCTCCTGTGAAATTGCTTCCTGTTTGTGGTCACTCCATCAGACCAGTCCTGCTTGTGATTTTTTTCCCAAGCAAGAAGCCAAAGAACTAGGATAACAGTCCGCCAAGAGGCTGACCTGACACTTTGGTGCGTCTGGTCATTCTTTGGCTAAGAACACACCAAGAACACAGAGCAGACTGCCACCCTGACAGAATAAGCTGGAATAGGGAGGGTGGGATTAGGAGGGACTAGGGCTCCAACTAAATTAGGAAACACTTCACCCAGGGCTATGCCAAGGGCTGCCTGTTTGGCAGCCATATCTGTAGCCCATTTCCTTGAGCTATTAGATCAGCTCCCCTTTGATGTCTCTTACAATGGATGACCACCAACTCAGCTATGCAGCCTCCAAAAGCACATGGATCTGTTGCCCACACTTAACTGGTATTCCTTGAGTGGTAAGGAGTCCCACTCTCTAAATAGCTGAATGGTCATGTAACACCAAGTAAGCATATTTTGAATCTGTGTAGATGGTCACTCTCTTGACTTTGGCTAACTGGAGAGCTCAGGTTAGGGCTATGAGTTTGGCTAATTGGGCAGATGTATTTGCTGGCAAAGCCTGGGTTTCCACCACTTCTAGACTCTTGGTCACGATTGCATACCCTGCATGCTGTTCCCCATCCTTAACAAAACTGCTGCCATAGTAAACCACTGATGGGCTTGAGGGATGGGGACTGAGGATAGATCTGCCTGGGGAAGGTAGTGGTGGAACATTATTTCTTCACAATTATGCAATAGACTGCTTGGTTCTCCTATCATCTCTTCTGGAAGAAGGAGCTGGGGTTAAGTCCTGAGCAGTTTTCAATCTTAAAGTCAGTGGTTTCTATAAACATAGCCTGAAATTTTCAATAGGCAGCTATCTGAAATCCATTTTGTCACTCCTCCCTGGAGGTGCTCAGAGACCCAGTGGGAGATTCTAACAGTAAGGGAAGCTCCCATAGAGAATTTAATGGCCTTGGGCAAGAGCAAAGATATCACTGCTATCACCCTCAAACAGGCAGGGCATTAGGAATTACCAGAAATGAATATTCACTGATCATGTCCTCCCACAAGCAAAGCAAAGGGAGAGTAAAGAATTGTTTGGTAGAGAACCCAGAGACTCTGGTGACCTTAAAGGACTAAGTGAGGAGGACAGAGTAGGCAGCCCCAGTAACAAGAAGAAAATTTACTGGCCTACCTGCCACCAACCAGGAGGGTTACCCTTGGGTCCAGTCCAGTAATCATTATCTGCCAGGGGGCTGACAGGAGTGGGTTCCTTCATTGTTGAACCATGGTCTGGTCTGGGGACCAACTCCCCTCCTGGGATGATCCCATCGGATAAAGTGTGGTCTAGTGACCTGTTTGATGGCACCAGTGATAAGGAGCCTACGCAACATGCTGGGGACCCATCTCTACCAAAAATAGAACAATTAGCTGGACATGGTGGTACACCTATAGTTCCAGCTACTTGGGAGGCTGAGGCAGGAGGATTGCCTGAGCCCAAGAGTTTGAGGTTGCAGTGAGCTACGATGATGCCATTACATTTTAGCTGGGGCAACAGAGAAAGACTCTGTCTCAAAAAAAAAAAAAAAAAAAGAAAGAAAGAAAAAAAAGAAAGAAAAGAAAAGAGAAAAGGAAAAGAAAAGAAAAGAAATGATAGCATTAGGTCAGGTGCAGTGGCTCACACTGTAATCCCAGCACTTTGGGAAGCCAAGGCAGGAAGATCACTTGATGCCAGGAGTTGGAGACCAGCCTGGGCAACAAAGCAAGACCCTGTCTCTACAAAAACTTTTAAAAAACATTAGTGGAGCATGATGGCATGCACTTGTAGTCCCAGCTACTTGGGGGGCTGAGGCAGGAGGATTGCTGGAGCCCTGAAGTTTGAGGTTGCAGTGAGCTAAGATGACACCACTGCACTCCAGCCCAGGCAACAGAGAAAGACTCTGTCTCAAAACCAAAGAAAAAAGAGAAACAATGGCATTAAAGAGGTGAAAAGAATGGGAAGAAAAACCAGCAAAGGCACAGGCAGAAATATTGAAGAAAAACAAAGACAGTAAAAGTACTGGTGAAAAAATGCATTTGATAGGAATACACAAGATCCTATAGTAGGGAGGCTCTAAGCAGAGAAGCCCATTAGTGACAGAACACATGTAAAAGAAAGACCTAAATTCAAAACACTTCAAGACAGATATCATTACTTTTGAAGATTTGCTGATTATAAGAATAATTTTTAAATTCCACCATCCAGACACATTCTATTAGCATCTTGGTACATTTCCTCCCAAGCTTCTTTCTCTACATAGTTTTCTTCCATATTATTTCTCTATAAAAACTTCACAAATATTCTTTCAATCTAAATTGCTTCCCCACTTTTTTCTCTTATTTATTTATTTATGGCAAGAAAGGCCAAGTAGAATCCCATATTTTTATTCAACCAGTTTGTGACCATACTATACATACAGTCTCATATCCTACATTTTTTAACTTAATATTATATCCTGAGCATTTCCTATGTCATTAAAAAGCATTATTTCTTGGATGCACAGCATTGTAAAATATATGACATCGATGTTAAAACATCAGGCCAGCCACAGTGGATCACAACTATAATCCCAGCACTTCGGGATGCTGAGGCAGAAAGATCTCTTAAGGCCAAGAGTTGGAGATCAGCCTGGGCAACACAACAAGAACCTATCTCTACAAAAAAATTTAAAAATTAGCGAGCTGTAGTGGTGCCCCCCTGTAGTTCCAGCTACCCGGGAGGCTTGTTATGCAAGGATCCCTTAAGCCCAAGAGTTCAAGGTTACAGTGAGCTGCAATTGGGCCATTGCACTCCAGCCTGAGACAGAGTAAGACTGTCTCAAAAAAAAAAAAAAAAAAATCGTGGAAGAAAATTTAGAATACTTACAAGTTTTTGCCTATATTCTCACCCACTCCATCAATTGATTTCACATTTTAGTGTTTCTTTTCCACTTCAGTCCCTAGGGCTATCATTGCTTTTAGATAATTGAGGTAATAGGGTAGATATAGTTTTTTATTTGTTTGTGTTTAGAGGTCTGTAAAAATATTTTTTAAAAATTAGCCAGGCATGGTGATACATGCCTGTAGTCCCAGCTACTTAGGAGGCTGAGGTGGGAGGATCATTTGAGCTCAGGAGTTTGAGGCTACAGTGAGCTATGGTCACACTGCTGCACTGCAGCCTTGGCAACAGAGGGAGACCCTTTCTCTAAAAATGTTATGTATTTTTTCTGTATCTAATCAAATATTCTTTATATGTAAGTAACAGCGTCATGTTATCTTTTTGTAAATTCCTTAATCTTTTGAATTTACACTACAGTGTAAAAGTCTTTTGACAATAATTGTAGTGTAATGTCTTTTTGTCTCACTGGATTTTATATTAATAGTGAAAGACATCTTTGCCCAACAAAATATAACTAAAGTAGTTCTGTCATCTCATTTGTAAATTTTGTCTTGTACTGTGATTTAATGAACCTTATTGTCCTTATGAAATGGTAACTTTGTGAAATAAATTTACCAAAATTTAACATTTCAACATCTTTATAGCTTCTTTACCAGTTGAGACCAGATAGACAGACATCTTTTTTTTTTTTTTTTTTTTTTTTTTGAGACAGAGTCTCACTTTGTTGCCCAGGCTAGAGTGAGTGCCGTGGCGTCAGCCTAGCTCACAGCAACCTCAAACTCCTGGGCTCAAGCGATCCTACTGCCTCAGCCTCCCGAGTAGCTGGGACTACAGGCATGCACCACCATGCCCGGCTAATTTTTTGTATATATACTTTTAGTTGGTCAATTAATTTATTTCTATTTTTAGTAGAGACGGGGTCTCGCTCAGGCTGGTTTTGAACTCCCGACCTCCAGCAATCCGCCCGCCTCGGCCTCCCAGAGTGCTAGGATTACAGGCGTGAGCCACCGCGCCCGGCCTAGACAGACATCTTTTGAGCTGATACCTCCTTTGAGTTTATAGGCAGTTTGATAACCACCTATCCTCAAGGTTGCATGTTATAACAGTTTAATTGCTGAGTTCAGGCCAGTGAACATTTATGTTTTCCACCAACTACCTTGATATAAATATCTTGGGAGGTGCTGGCCTGGAATGGTTGTGAAAATGCTCCTGGTTTCTTCTTTGCCTCACTTAACATCTATTTTAAGGTCAAAGCAATATCTGCACACTGTTTTCCTTTCAGTCCTCCAGACACTGGAGGTCCAGTCCTCTCCATGCCCTATGTGTAAAATTTCACCCTAGATCAGACTGTCTCTTGGGTCCTAGAGCAGCACGGGAGCACTGCATGCTTATTTTCTAGAACCCAACCAGCTTGTCTCCACACACTAGTAGTTATAACACAATTGTATTGTATTTCCTGAGTTACCAGTAAGAGAACAGAGTCTTTTCTCATCTAGGCTGGAAATGTTGAAAATGCTCAGCCTTACATACAAACTTTTAGGTTGTCATTAACACATTTCACAAAAGTAAATGAGTATTATTTGATATGGTTCAGATGTTTAAATGGCCAGCATTTTAATAAATACTTGAATTATAATTTTGTCCCTTTTAAAAAAGTCATAGTTGAATGTAAGCTATTAAATGTTCAATGGAATGTAAAAAATATGTATTTTAGGCCGGGCC
Source organism: Microcebus murinus (assembly GCF_040939455.1). Classification (NCBI taxonomy): domain Eukaryota; kingdom Metazoa; phylum Chordata; class Mammalia; order Primates; family Cheirogaleidae; genus Microcebus; species Microcebus murinus. The sequence continues at coordinate 24,373,913 of NC_134117.1, read as the reverse complement.
TGGTGGCTCATGCCTGTAATCCTAGCACTCTGGGAGACCGAGGCGGGTGGATTGCTCGAGGTCAGGAGTTCGAAACCAGCCTGAGCAAGAGCGAGACCCCGTCTCTACTATAAATAGAAAGAAATTAATTGGCCAACTAATATATATAGAAAAATATTAGCCAAGCATGGTGGCGCATGCCTGTAGTCCCAGCTACTCAGGAGGCTGAGGCAGAAGGATTGCTTGAGCCCAGGAGTTTGAGGTTGCTGTGAGCTAGGCTGACGCCACGGCACTCACTCTAGCCTGGACAACAAAGCGAGACTCTGTCTCAAAAAAAGAAAGAAAGAAAGAAAGAAAGAAAGAAAGAAAGAAGGAAGGAAGGAAGGAAGGAAGGAAGGAAGGAAGGAAGGAAGGAAGGAAGGAAGGAAGGAAGGAGAAAGAATATGTATTTTAATACATACAGCTGTTTTTTTTCTTTGGCTTATTTCACTGGGTTAAATTCCTAGGTGAGATACTGGGTCAAAGCATACCAGCTGGCTCTTGTTAAGTGTTACCTAAGTGTGTTAGGGACATAATCCCTAAGAAGGATTATGTCAGTTTACCTGGCCACTAGGAAACAGGAATGTACCAGTTTCCCAAAGCTTTGGCCAGCGTTAGGTATTTAATTTGTGCTTGGTTTAATGGCTATTAATCTGGACCATACTTTACATACAGTCTTTAATTTGCAATTGCTTAATTACTAAGGAAGTTGAGTCTTTTAAAAAATATATGTTTATTGAGGCCGGGCGCAGTGGCTCACGCCTGTAATCCTAGCACTCTGGGAGGCCGAGGCGGGCGGATTGCTCGAGGTCAGGAGTTCGAAACCAGCCTGAGCAAGAGCGAGACCCCATCTCTACTATAAATAGAAAGAAATTAATTGGCCAACTAATATCTATAGAAAAAATTAGCCAGGCATGGTGGCGCATGCCCGTAGTCCCAGCTACTCAGGAGGCTGAGGCAGTAGGATTGCTTGAGCTCAGGAGTTTGAGGTTGCTGTGAGCTAGGCTGATGCCACGGCATTCACTCTAGTCTGGGCAACAAAGTGAGACTCTGTCTCAAAAAAAACAAAAAAACACAAAAAACAAAACAAAAAAACCCCAAAAATATATGTTGATTGTTTGTATTTCCTCTTAGGTGCCTATTCAATTCAAAACAACAGACATAATTTGAGTGCCCACCCAGTGCCAAGTGGTGTGTACTACCCTCAAGGATGGGGGACCTAATGAAAATGACCATTTGGAACAGGGTGGGGGAATCGGAATAGTATAAAAAATATATGACTAATTGTACTCCATAGATAGAAGTACAACACTGACAGGCAGTTTGAACAAAGTCCTCTGGGTGGAAGACAAAGAAGGAAGGGGTTGACCTGCCTAAAACAGATTAAGCTTTTGCAGGGCAAATGACTTTAGAGCTAGGGCCAAACAATGAGTAAGATTTTTCCAGGTGAGAAAATAATGTATGGGAAGAGGGCACATTATATAGAGAGGTAAAGGAGTAAATGTGTAGAGTTGTGATTCTTCCATTATGGCTGCAACATGGAATGCTGGGGCTGAGGGATCGTGAAACATTAGCTGGAAAGGAATGGTCAGGGCTAAACTCAAGAATCTCATTTGTCCTTAGGATATTTTTGTTCTTTTTTTTTTTTTTTTTTATGAGACAGAGTCTCGCTTTGTTGCCCAGGCTAGAGTGAGTGCCATGGCGTCAGCCTAGCTCACAGCAACCTCAAACTCCTGGCTCAAGCAATCCTCCTGCCTCAGCCTCCCAAGTAGCTGGGACTACAGGCATTCCCCACCATGCCCGGCTAATTTTTTTTTTTATATATATATTAGTTGGCCAATTAATTTCTTTCTATTTATAGTAGAGACGGGGTCTCGCTCTTGCTCAGGCTGGTTTCGAACTCCTGACCTCGAGCAATCCGCCCGCCTCGGCCTCCCAGAGAGCTAGGATTACAGGCATGAGCCACCGCACCCGGCCTGATATTTTTGTTCTTAACAAGGAATGACACAAGCTGATGGGTGTTTTAGAAAGACCTCTGGTCAGGTGCAGGGAAGTGAGCCCTATAGTACCAGCTACTTGGGAGGCTGAGGTGGGAGAATCGCTTGAGCCCAGGAGTGTGAGGCCAGCCTGAGCAACATAGCGAGACCCCATCTTAATTAAAAAATTTAATAATAACTTCAAAAAGAATGAACTTTCTGGACGCAAATGAGATGTAGATTTGGAGACACTAGAATCTCTAAGATGAGCCTGTTTGTGTCCTTAGCCATTTACCCAGGATCATGGGACTTTGAATAAGTTTTTTTTTTTTTTTTTGAGACAGAGTCTTACTCTGTTGCCCTGAGTAGAGTGCCATGTCATCAGTCTAGCTCACAGCAACCTCAAACTCCTGGGCTCAAGCAATCCAACTGCCTCAGCCTCCCAAGTACCTGGGACTACAGGCATGTGCCACCATGCCCAACTAATTTTTTCTATATATATGTTTAGTTGTCCAGCTAATTTCTTGTATGTTTTTTTAGTAGAGACAGGGTCTCACTTTTGCTCAGGCTGGTCTCGAACTCCTGAGCTCAAATGATTCGCCCACGTCGGCTTCCCAGAGTGCTAGGATTGTAGGCGTGAGCCACCATGCCCGGACAGAATAAGCTTTTTATGTACTATACATATTAAACCTTTATCTGTCCTACTTAAAACTATATTCCCATTTCATGGCTTTCCTTTCCAAAATTTTGGTAGAATATACATATCATAAAATTTACCATCCTGACTATTTTGAAATGCTAAGTACATTCACATTGTTCTGCAACCAATCTCCAGATCATGGCTTTTAAAAAAATTTAATTTAGTTAAGCTTTATGAAAAAGAAGTTGAAATTTGTACAAATTCACTTTTTTGATAATTACTGATGTTTGCTCAACACTTTAAATTGTATAATGCTCTTTAACATATATGATTTCACTTGATCCTCATAAACATCCTTCCGAGGTGGATGTGCTCTCCACTTGACAGATGAGAAAGCTGAAGCCATGAGACATTTGATGGCATCTTATTCAAGGTTACATAACTATAATAGTAAGTGGCAGAGATAGAATTTGAATAGAGGCATTCTGATGACCATGATACCTCTAGAAAAAATGACAGGAGTTTGTGTTGTATGGAAGACTAAAACACGATTTCTAGGAGTTCTCCTGGGAGATGAGAGAACTCACAGACACAGCAGACGCCAGATAATACAAGTGACTGGTATTCTGTAAACTTCCAAAGCTATGCTCTGAGTTTTCCATCTGCTCACACCACCCCATGCTTACCATTTCTTCTTCCCCTGTGCTGAGGCTCTCAGGAGGACTCACTATTAGGCAAAAAACATTGACAGCACAGAAGACAAGCTTGGAGTCTTTATCCTTGGAGTGTTTATCCTAGAGAAACAGAGTGCCACCCAGGTTTCCATGCTGATGATTTCATTCAATTACTCACCCATGCAACAAATATTACCTGAATACTCACTGCAGGCTTAGCATTAGAAGAATGATGTTGAGCAAAACAGACAAAATCTCTGCACTCGTGGAGCTCAAGGACAAGTGGGGAAAACAGACATTGATCAGGAAATCATAAAAATAACTAATTATGAACCGTATTGAAGGAAATAAATAATATGCTATGAGAGAAGTTTATATAAAATAGGTGCACCAGACCATGTCCAAGGAAGGGAAGCTTCCCGTAAAATATTTTCTGGAAGTTTTTCTTCTTCTCTTCCTCTTTTACACACATCTCCCCCAAGCCTCACGTTAAACTTCACAGGGAAAGACATGTAACATATGATTTGGAGAAATCCAGGACTGAGTATATGTTCTGTCTGTATGCATTTGTAAATATTCCATATTCCACAATATTCTTTCATTATCTGACTTGTATACTAATCACAACCTTGCAAGGTAGACAGGCAAGTATGACTCCCTGCATTTCACTGATGAAGAATGTGAGTCTCACAGAAGTTAAGTAACTTGCCTAAAATCGAGTTACCCAATTGTTAATGGTGGGGCTGGGACTTGAATCTAGGTCTTGTAACACTTAGATGATGTTATTCTTGTAATAGTCATTCTTTTATTTATTCATTCCTCCATCAGACATGTACTGATCACTTTCTGAGAGTCAGGCTATGTATGGAGCAAGCAGGAACCACTGAAGAGTTTTAAGAGGAAAGCAGCATGAACCAATTCAGGTTGTAGACAGAACTGTCTTCTGGATGAGAGAACACAAAGTGGTGGTTTTCAAAGAATGATCCAGGACCTATAAAGTCAGAATCTCTGAGATCCCAGCTCAGGAATCTGGCAATCGGCCAGGTGTGGGAACTCTTCTGATTCCAATGCAATACAGAGGAAAAGCACTGTGTTAGAGAAGGAGATGGTACAACCAGATAACATGACCACAGTGGCAGCTCTAGTAACTAGGTGAGAGGTAATAAGGTTCACAGACAAAGATATGCACTTTTGAGTCATTTAGATAGTGTGAACAAGGCTTCCACTCCACCCTTGCATGGACAGTGTCCAGGATTCCTATCTGAATCCTCTTTCTGGCACTAGAGCTTGTGGGCTTTACTGCACATAGTGATTTATACCCACATCTTGACTTTAAATAATTTATATTATTTTTCTTAGCACTTGCTTTGCAAATCTCCACTTTATCTCACACTGCCCCAAGCCTTGTATTTATTTCTCCTTCACTTTCATAAAACCGAGGAGAGATATAATGGACAGACAAGTAAAACCTTAAAAGTTTTAAAACATTTCTTTCTTTGGAGCTGGATACACAGGCATATAAGAATTGATTTGATCAGACAAGCACAGACGGGGAGAGAAAACAGCAGGCCTTAGGGAGATACACTGGACTTCCTCCTTTCTAAACCCTAGGATGACTCCAGGAAACCTGAAGACAATAATTCCAGAACCCAGAGGGTGACCCCATTTCCTCTTCAAGGTTGTTACTGGTTGTCAGACTGGAGGCGTTGAGGAATTCAGGAAACTGTGAAGAAACCACAACGCCTCAACAACCACCTCCCCAAACATCAACATCAACAACCTCAACAATAAAATTCATTAAAATTCATCTCCCTCCGCCCACAACCACAGACCCGAAGCTGGAAGCCGGGAGGCGACTACAGCAGAAACTCTTGGTTGCCCAGCTTGGTATTTCCTCATCCGGGACCCAGGTTTCCCAAAATCTCAGAGAGCCTGGAAACTGACGTCCTCATCTCTGGGTGAGAGGTGGCTAAGGCCACCTCCGCTCTCTCCTCACTGCCAAGCAGGTCAGGATTAAAGCAAACTGAGGCAAAGGCTACAGTTGGCAGCGCCACGAGGAGACTGGCCAGTCCAGGTACCCTACAAGGCTGCGCAGGTGGCAGTGGAGGTGTTAGGCGCGGGGAGGGTGGGAACATGGGCAGGGCGAGGGCCTACGGTGGTATTTGGGGCGGGGCGTGCGATGTGCCTGGGAGAGGAGCCCTTCAGGATGACCAATCAGAGATCGGGCTGCGGCCCAGGGGTGTATCTTGGTGGAGATTGGATAACCGCAGGGCACGGGGGCGGGGGGATCGCGCGCCGCCAGGGCCAGCCGCTTTGCAATGCTGTGTTATAAACCGCAGTGGCGGCTGCGGTGTTAGCCGGCTGCACTTGCAGCGCACGTGCCTGGATCGACGCCCTCCTCATCTTGCCTAGGTGTTCCTTCTGTCCTGTTCGGTCTCGCCTCGAGGTTCCCTCCATTCTCGGCACCCCCAGCCTCTCGTCCAGCCACCCAAGCTTTAGACCTCGGGTGGTGTGCAGAACGAATTGGTCACAGCCATGAATATCTCACACGAAATGGAGCAGCTGTTCCAGCCCTATGACTTCGAGCGGTCGCAGGACATGAGGCCCTTTTTGGAGGAGTACTGGTGAGACCTGGTGAGGGGGAAGGGCCATGCTAGGGGCCCGGCCCTGCTGACCGCTTTCGTCAGAGGGCTGCAGGGGAATGGGGGTGGGTGGGTACGGAATGCCCCCAATGATTTTCTTACCGAGCAAATATATCGGACTCCCCTTAACTGGCTCCACACTACTGCTGTCCAAGGTGGAGGTAGTGTGGCACCTCAAAGAGATTAGAGCTGAAAGGAAGAAAGTAGAAATAAGAGGATGAGGGAGAGGAAGATGGGAGGATACAGAAGCCAAAGATAGAGTGTAGTGAGAACTGGTCGCTGAGGAATGAGGGTGATCTGAACCCCTACTAGATAATTCTTTCCCTGTCCTTTGTGGCTGTGTGTGCGCGTGAGCGTGCATAGTGCTGGCACTCAGGGACAACCTGTCCTTCACAATTATCACGTTGTTCCCCAAATGCTCTATGGTCCCTGCTGTGGAGAAGGAGGCAAAGTCAAGGAGCTCTTCCAAGCTTTCCCCAGGCTCTCTGGCTTTGCTTTAAAGCTCCTCAGAGGTGTTTGTAGGCTGACTTTATGGTCCAGCCAATTGGCCATGAACCAACCAGACAGAAGCTATTGCCCCATTCTTCCTATACCTCAGCCCTGGGCTGGTTCTAGGAATGGGCCAGATAACTATCACCCATCCCCAACCCCATTGAGAGAACAATAATCATAGAAACCTTGGACCTAGCTCCTGCCCTGTGCTAAGTACTTTCTATTCATTAATAATGCCAGGAGAAGAATATTAATTCCCCTTTACAAATGAGGAAGCTAAGGCTCAGAGAATTAAATTAGTTTTTCCAGTGTTACATGGCTTTTAAGTGGCAGAGCTGAGACTCCAACTCAGAGCACTTACCTGGAGAGATAAGTGGGCATACTTCTAACCAGCACCCATCCATGAGCCCATCCTTCTGCCTCCTGCCTTCTAGGGCAACCTGTTTCCCCATAGTTCTGATCTACCTGCTGCTCATCATTGTGGGGCAGAACTACATGAAGGCAAGGAAGGGCTTCAACCTACAGGGGCCTCTCATCCTCTGGTCCTTCTGCCTTGCAATCTTCAGGTAAGACACTCCCCCCTCTCACTCTCTTCCTATTCTCTAAAGTTTAGACCTCCATCCTATCCCTTAAATATTTCCCAAATTTTCAATTGCATCACCACCAGCCCTATCCCCAAGTTGCCTCATTTTTTTCTTTTTATTCCATCCAGATTCTAGAGCAGCAAGTTGCCTCATAACACTCTCCCCATCCCATTCTTTCAGCTTTAGCTCCTCTCCCAGCTTCCACCATCTTTCCATACTACCCTTTTTCTCTTCTTTTCTAGACCTCAACCTGGCAGTCTCTTCCTCACATCACTTGTGCTCAAGAAGTCTGCACTTCCAACAAATTTCTCCAGCCCCTAATACTCTCAGTTCCTAACACCCTCTCCCAAGACCTTTCATGTTATGTTTTCTCCCCCAAACTCCTTCAATCTTCTCCATTCTTCTACTCATCTCTTCCCAGGTCCCTACCCCATCCCAAGAACTCCATTCCCTAACTCAACTTTCAGTTCTATTTCCCTGTATTCCCTGGTCTATCCCCAGCCCTCATCTCCTCTAGACTACTAGTTGGATCTACCAGATTGGCCCCAGGATCTCATAAGCTGTGACCCATCTTTTTTGGATGGGTGGGAAGGTGGTGCGACTTGGGACTTAGTGACCTGGCCAAGCCAGGGGGAAGGGTGTATTGGTGCCTGGAGATGACGCTTATATCCTCTTCCTCTGTCCCATTTCAGTATCCTGGGAGCAGTGAGGATGTGTGGCTTTATGGGAGCTGTAATACTTAGAAGGGGCCTAAAGCAAACGGTGTGCTTCATGAACTTCCTGGAAAGTTCCACAATCAAGTTCTGGTCCTGCCTTTTTCTTCTCAGCAAGATCATTGAACTCGGTGAGTGAGTGGCAAGGCTTTGTCTATTTGGTGCCCAGTGAACTATATCTCACCTCAGGGCCCTCCCTTCACCCAACACATGGAGAGTCCCTTCCCCACCCCTGGGTCCTAATAACACCTCTCACTCAAGCCCCTCTACAGATTCTCTTCCACAAAGACTCCCCTCCCTCCCCTGAGAATTTCTCCTATGTCCCCATACCCAGAGTGGAGGGTGGTCCCAGCACTGGGTGGTATGCCAGCTATGTCTCTCCATCTCCCAGGAGACACAGCCTTCATCATCCTGCGTAAGCGGCCACTCATTTTTGTGCACTGGTACCACCACTGTACGGTGCTAATGTACACAAGCTTTGGATACAAGAACAAAGTGCCTGCAGGCGGATGGTTCATGACCATGAACTTCAGTATACATGCCATCATGTACACCTACTACACTCTGAAGGCTGCCAATGTGAAGCTCCCCAGGTTGCTTCCTATGCTCATCACCAGTCTGCAGATCCTGCAGATGTTTCTAGGAGCCATCATCGGCCTAATGACTTACATCTGGAGGCAGGAACAGACATGCCACACCACAGGAGAACACTTCTTCTGGTCCTCCATCTTGTATATAACCTATTTTATCCTCTTTGCCCACTTCTTCTACCAAACCTACATTAGGCCCAAGGTCAAAGCCAAGACCAAGAGCCAGTGAAGGGTTGGAGAGAACAATGAAGCCCCAGGTTCTCTCTTCCCCAGGGGACTAAGGTTCTGTGCTTAGGTTTGGGAGAATGATTAGGGTGCCTTACCTGCATGGTTTCCCCGCAGGATGTGTGTACCATGGGAGGTGGTAGGAAGTTATGATAGACAAGAAGGGTCACTCCTGAGATGAAGGTGTGGTCTGGTACTTTTATATTTCTGTTTTTAATGTGAAGGCCAAGCAGGCCCTGGAATGGGGGTGGGACTGAAGAGGGCCCCCAGAGCTGAGTTATTTATATTTCTATCCAGAAGTCTTTCTTCTTCTTCTTGCTTTATTTTTTAATTAAAGATTTCAAGAAGACTTTGGGGTTTGGAGATTTGGTTGGAAAATAGGGCTGCTGTAAGGGGAGACAGTTCCTGGCAGGGGGGTGATCAGCAGGTGGGAAGGCTGAGGGTGTGTGGAAGGATGAGAGGCACACGCACAGACACACAATAAGAATCCTAGGCCTGGTAGGCACTTAATAAATGTCTGTTTCAGACCAGAATTTTATTGCTGTTAGAGGGCCAAGCCCCTCATAGGAACAGTGAGAAACAGGTGCAGAAAGGTGGAGTAACTTACCTAAAGTCATAGGCTTCCTAAATTGCAGAATTGAAACCTGCAAGTAAGCGTTCAAAACCAGTCCTACCAGCTATTCTCCCTGAGACCACGAGGTGGCGCCACAGCACCGGCTTTGGCCGACGCCAGCCAAGTAGCTGGTCCCCCAGCCCCACGCACGCACCTCTTTGCTCCAGGAATCCCCAAGCTTCCCCATCCTGGAGGAGGGGCATGAGTGCGACTGAAGCTAAGCCTGGACCCTCACGTCGTTCCTGTACATTCAACTCTCCTTCAGACTGTGGGGAAGGATGAAGGGAAGAGGGCTCAACCGCAACTCTGAATCATCAGGCCTTTGACAGTCCGCGCATGTTTATTTCGTTTATCTTTGAAAACGGGGGAGGGGGAGTCTGGAGAAGGCGGGATGGGCCAAGGGTGAGTTGGCCCCCGGGGATCTGGTCCCTGTTCCTGGCCTTAGTCCCAGGGGCGCGGCTTGTGTGTAGGGCCCAGTCCACCCCTCAGGGCTGGGAGGGGGAAGGCCCTCTCCTGAGCCGGCCGCCCCCAGCTGCCGAAACACCCCTCTCAGACCCTGGGGCCGGGGCAAGCCAGTCAAGACGACCCCAGTCCGGGAGGCTGTGAATCATCGCCCCTGCCCTCGGGGATGCTCCTCCGGCCGGGCCGCTCATACTGGCCGTTCCACGGCGTACTGGCACGGACTGAGGTTCGCGGCCGGGGGCGGCCCGGGCACGGCGGGGTAGCTGAAAGAGGCGTGCTGTTTGGCTTTGAGCCGCAGGCTGGCCAGGCTCGAGTTACACGGGTCCCGATACACGTAGGGGGAGGAGGCGGCTGCAGCTGCGGCTGCGGCGGCCGAGGCGTAAGGGCAGGACACTGCCCCGGAGGACACGGCGGCCGGAGCCAGCCCGGGAGGGCCCCCGCCCAGGCCCTGCAGGGCCCCGGGCCCTGGCACGGTGCCCGGGGCGGCCGCGGCCGAGGGCACCATGGAGGCGGCGATGGAGCTGGGCGGCGAGAAGACGGGCTGCGAAGCCAGAGGCCCCACGTTGACTGAGTTGAAGGCGAACGGGAAGGTCTTGGCGGCGAGCGGCGGGGCGAGCGCCTTGGGTGGCCAGTTGCCGTACGAGTAGCCGGGGTACACCTCCTCGTAGGGCGGCACCAGCCCCCCGAGCGGCGCCGCGAAGCCGCCCTTGCACAGCTCGGCCTGCTGGCTGCGCTCGCGCTTCCGCCACTTGGCGCGCCGGTTCTTGAACCACACCTGCGAGCGCCGAGAAGGGGAGTCAGGGCGCCGGGCCGCGCCCCCGCCGGGTTCGAGCAGGGCCGGGCCGTGCGGAGGATAACAAGACCGGGTGGCGGGCACGGAGTGGGAGGGGAGGAGCGCGCGGAGTCAGGGGCAGAGAACAGACCGAGTCCGCCGCATCAGGGTCTGGGGGGACAGCAGGATGGGGCGAAGGAGGGGTGCCGCGGGGAACAAGAGACGGCGTCCGGGAGAAACGCGCGGTCCGCGAGGTAGGGAGCGGCACGAGCAGAGCCTGGACGTGGGGCCGCGGGCGCGGGGGCGTCGGGTGTTGGGCGCGAGGGAGCAGGCGAGCAGAACCGCAGGCCGCCTGTTCCCAGGCTGCTCGCTGAGGGGACCGAGAGGGCGAGGGCTGGGGTCAGGAGAGCATACCCGCACGCGGGCCTCGGTGAGGTTGGTCCACACGGCGATCTCCTCGCGCGTGCTCATGTCGGGGTAGCGGTTCCTCTGGAAGGTCGCCTCCAGCTCCTGCAGTTGCTGGCTGGTGAAGTGCGTGCGCTGCCGCCGCTGCTTCTTCTTCAGCGAGCCGTCTTCGGGGGAGCCGCCAGGCAGCGAAGCCGAGGCTTTCTCCGAGTCTGGGGGCCAGGGTGGGGCAGGTCACAGGGCGTCCAGGCCTGCGAGAGCTCTTGGGCTCAGGGACCTCGGAACAGCCCTCTAGCTGCTCTCTGGACTTCCACTCCACGGTCCCACCCCATTAGGGATCGAGCTGTCATCTCCTCCACCCCCAGAAGGGGGCGCACTCACCGCTGTGCTCTTGGCCCTTGCAGCCGTGTTCCGGGAGCGGGGGGTGTGGAGTGCCCGCGTCTGACAGCGACAGGGCAGGGCTCCGGGCCTCTGCCTCGCTGAGCAGGCCGAACTCCATGGAGGGAGGGATCTGGAGGGAAGAAAAGACATAGACCAGGTTTATGGGGGCAAAATCTTTGGATTATCTGGTTCCCAGCAGTGTTTGCCCATAAGTTCCCTGCCCCCCTTTCTCAGCCTCAGACAAAAAGCCACCCCGCGTGGGGTACCCTGGGAGAGAATGGAGAAATAGCAGCCTAAGGGGGAAGAGATGTATACTCAGAGGTTTATGCACCCTTACATACACTAGACTTCTAGACTTTGTTTTAACTGCTGGACACTTAGAACTGTGCCTGGTGCAATTTGGTGCTTGAGATAGATAGATAGATAGATAGATAGATAGATAGATAGATAGATAGATAGATAGATAGATAGATAGATATGCAGTGCTTGGAATGATATTTATTGAATTATTGAAAATACACACTATTGCACACCACATAGCCTAAGCAACATCCTCAAAAACTTCAATTTCTTCTCACATGAACACACAATATCCCTATATAATCGTAATGCCCCTCAGCCAATCGTACCTGCAGCACAGCTCGAACGTCTGTTATTTACTCTCCTTGGGACAGCTTTTATTTTGACCTAGGTCTGAGAATAACCACTGCTGTCATCTATGGGTACTTACTGTGAGGCTTCACCTCATTATCTGTCCCCTCACAAGAATACCTCAAGATTACATATCAAGATTACCCTTGTACAGATGAGGAAACTGACACTTGAAGTAACTTGATTGGGGCCACAAAGCTTGTAAGTAGTCGAACTGGGATCTGAACCAGGTCTGCGAGTCTCCTAAACATTTTTTTCTTCATTTGCTTTTTCAAATTGTGTTCTTTGTGGCCCACCCCAGAAATCCCCTCAGGGACGCACTCAGCTGGAACTCAAGCCTGCCTTCCTCCCATGTGCTTCAACTAGGACAGTTCTGCTTTTGTCTGTTTTGCTTATGATTTCTGTGGAGATTTTATTTGAAGGAAGAATTCCAAGATCAAACACAAGTTTGAAAACCCATAGATGCTTGGGCCCTACCTGCTCAGCACATACAGTCACATACCACTTCTGACCAGTCATTGCTCCAGTATCAAGCATGGCCTCTACCAAGCCCACTCCAGGCAGTAGGCATGGACTTCTTAAAACCACCTTCCTACTTGTACTCCCTATCCCAAACCTAGCCTGACATTACCCAGGAGCCTGCCTGGGTCTCTCTCCAAGTTTCCCCTGCAGGGTCCCCTTTCTTACTGGCTCTCCCAGGACCCCTCTGGTGGGTAGAAGGGAAAGGGCAGTCCTGGAGCTCAAGACGGGTGCCTCTTGGTTGGGGGAGAACTGAAGGAGTCTATGGACAGAGGGATGGGATAGAAAGCTGGGTGGGAGGGGTCTCTGCCCCTAACACCCCTCTCCATTAACAGGGGCTTAATGCAGGCTGTGCGAGGTGGCATTAATGTGGTGGATTAGCCTAGATTGAGATGTGTGTCACTTGGCTGTTCTGAATTTATTAGGAGCCTTTCTCAGGGAGGTGCAGATGGGCAGGCCCTGTATTTGCACATGGTAATGCCCCTTGCAGCCAGCTCAGAGGTCACAGCTGTGCCCCCACCCCAACCTTCCACTCCTCAAACCAAGTTGGGGGTTGGACAGAGGTCAAGGCAGGAGGTTGAGAAACAGTCTTTGCTCTTCCCTGAGGCAGAGTGTTCTAGACCTTGGACCTTTTACTGGGTTTGGAGAGGCAGGGCTGGAGGAAACCTGGGAAGGAAGGAGAGAAGTCAGGCCAGGAGTGGAAGTTTGTTCAAGCTTACCTCCCCTTCCAGCTCTGAGGTCAGGAGCCAGAGGATTGGGGCTGGAAAACTTTGGCCCAATGATACCCCAATGGGGAGGGGGGTGATGTCCTTGGGAGGGACCTATGGCAGCCCAGACTAGCAGCTCTTCCCAAATATCTGGGAACATGAGGGAGGAAGGCTTAGAACTGAGATGGGAAAAAGGGTGCTCTGAAGTCTCACTTTACTTCATAATCAAGGTGCTCTTGAAATGCAAACCATGGCCCTGACTACTTTTCCAGAAGCCACAGGAACAACATAGAGCTGGGGGGGAAAAGGATAGCTGGGTTTACCTGTGGGAAAAGCAGTCCCACCAGTCTGCTTTGGCTCTAGACTTCCAGTTTTCCAAATTCTTATGCTCCTGGCAGTCCATACCTGGGTCTTGCTTTTACTCTCTATTTCAGCAGAGGGAGGGAGGATGAGAAGGAATAAGGGCCAGAGTAAAAGATGAGGCCAAAAAAGCCGAGTTCAGGCTGTGTGTTCCCAGAGACAGACAGACACATGTGCAGACACACACAGGCCTTCACTCAGACATAATAAGCACTTGGACTTGGAGCTAGAGGCACACAAACACACACTCTCCCACACATGCGCTCCCACATTCAGGCAGACACACACACACTGTCACAGAGGCTCCTTGCTCTGTGACAGGGACAGCTGCCTGGGCTGGTTTGGAGCTAGCCATTACCCTCCCCCCCTCCCTGGCCCCTCTGAACCTCAGCTCTCAGTCCTAGGAGTTAAGGACTCTACGTGGGGGAAGAGGAGGTCAAGGGGGCTAGGGGAGTGTTCTGCACTCAGTGACTTCTGGGGAGAGGGTGCTTGCCTGAGTGGGGAGAAGGCATGAAAATGCGGGAGCTAGATGGTGGGGTGGAGAAGGGGATAGAAAGTACCCAGGCCCCTCTTAGGAAAGTCATCTGTATAGCCCAAATAAATTAGGTCTGGAGTCAAAAGGTCTAGGTTCATGTCCTGGCTCCACAACTTACTAGCTATATGTCCTTGGCAGTTAATTTACCTCTCTGGGAATATTTCTTCATCTCCAAAAGGGAGATCATAATCCCTTCCCTGCAGTGTTGTTACAAGGTTTAGAGAAAATGTAACGTGTAAAAATGAGTAGGAATAAAACTCTGTCTGGATATGTTTTTCTCATTCATTGAACAAATGTTAATTTAGCACCTTCTCTGAGCTGGGCTTTGAGTTGGACACTGAGGACAGGGTGGTGACCAAGATCTCCTCCTTGCCTCTGCCCTTGCTTGGTGGCTCATCCCCCCCAGACTCCATCTCTCAGTGGAGAATTACTCTGCTGGATAAGGTGAGTATGCTGCATTTCAGAGAGAGGCGCCACATGTGTTGTGAACAATGTCCTGAACATGGAGGGCCCAGTTGATAAGGTAACAGCAAAGTGGGCAGAGTAGCCCAAGCGGGGAGCCATTCTGGGGACCAGGGACTGGAAAAGGAAAGAATGAAGCCTGCAGGCTCTTAAAGGGGTTAGTAAGAGCAGAGAGAGAAGCCACAGCTGAGAAGGGCTCTGACTGTGAAACTGAAGTGAGAAGGAAAGAACAGCAAAGCCTTGCAGGCAATAGAGATGGAAGACACAGGCCTCACATCCGGGTGGGCTGGCCAGGCAAAGGCTGGGGGGCGCCAAGCTGTTGTCTGAGTTGGAGACAGGCTGGCTGGGGATTAAGCTCCCCCAAACTGCTGGAGATCAGGAATTGGGGAGTTGGGACTGAGGCCAGGGACTTTGCCTCACTCACTGGCTAGGGAGGGAAAAGCAATAGGTCCAGAAGCCACAGGATTGGTTGGTGCTGGTAGGACATACCAGGCAGGGCCAAAGAGAGTCAAGAGATAACAGTAGTGGTGAGTCTAGTTCTGGGAGGGGCTGCTTGCCCCAGCCCTAGCCTTTCTGACAGGCCCTGCCAGGGATGCTTGGCCCAGGCCCCACTGCTGCCAGGGCGGCAATCCTAGGCCTGGGAAGAGTGAGGGCCTGCAGGTGAGCTCTGATTCTGATGTGCAGGCTGGAATTACAGGAAGCCTGCCATGCACTGCAGCAAGAGCACAATATCCAGGGTCTATGAAGGAAGAGAGCAGATTACCGGCCAGAGGGGCCACAGTGGCGAGGCCATGGTTTCCAAGGGACACAACCTTAAGGTGAGAAGTCAACTGTCATGTGGACCCACTTAAGTCCTGAAGCCAGAGGGGTAGACCAGGGCCACAGTGAGAGACCCACAGTAGCTTACAATAGTAATGCCTGAGGCATTACTTAGAACGTTACTTAGGAAGCACAACTTAGAACTCAACTGGGAGAAACCTTTCTCTTGCAGGGTGAATGGAGAGGAAGATAGGAGGGTCTGGAGTTGTGATGCTATGGCTCAGCTCAGCAGGCAGCAAGGTGGGGAACAGGTGAAAACCAAGGCTCTAAATATGGAATCACCCTATAAACCTGAGACTGAGGTGAGGCCCTTCAGTGGACATGGCCTCATGTTCATTAGAGAAGCTGAGCACCTGTACTCTGGGCTGACTGCAGTGTGAAAATGGGAGCAAATAAAGACACATTTGTTCATAGCCCCAAAATGAAACCCCAAGACTCAGGTCGAGGCAGCAAAGCTGTGATGCACTCAAGTTATCAAGCAGTGAATCAGGGATCAAAGAAATGATCCCATGTGCTTCCCCACCTCCCTTGCTTTGTTCCTTCAGCAAGTGTTAGGTGCTAAGAGGGATCCCTAAGACTGGTAAGACATGGACCCTAACTTCTAGGAGCCTGCAGTCTGGGGAAGCAAGTAGAGCATTGGAGGGAATGATGGACCGCACAAGTCTGACTCTAAGACTGTGAGAAATCAGAGAGGTGAAAGCCCATGTAAGGTGGTATCAAGTGATGAGGGCTCAGAGAATGTAGGCATGTGGCTGAACCGGGAGTTGAGCAGGCAGAGAAGGGTGAGGGCCTTCTAAATAACACAGCAGTATGAGGAATGAGCTGGCAGGTTTGGAGGGGAATGAGGAGCCTAGGTCGGTCAGAGTCTCACCATAGACGATGGGAGATTCGCAGAGAAAAACAGGTTAGACTGAGAGGGCCTCTGATGAGGGACAAGGAATGGTAGTTTAGATTTGACACAGTCTAGGCTAGAGGGTGGCCAGCTTTTCCATCAAAAAACCCTTAAGACCAGTAAAATGCAACATCTACCCTTCCATGACCCCAAACGGCTGCCACTGGTATAAAATTTTTTTGAGGTCTCCAGCTTTATGTTAAAAATTCAAGGACATTTTGCATTCTATTCCATACTTAAGTTATGCTTATTTTAATACAAAAATAAAGTGCACTCCATCTTTAAGTGACATCACCACACAGGAAGATGAGCCCTGTTTCGCTTTTGGGTCATGTCCCTTAACTCCTACACTACCCTCTTCCACCCCACCCCACCTCACACTTCTCAGCAGTGAGAAGCACTGCTCCAAGCAGTGGGAGTCACTGGAGGCTTGTAGCCAGGGGAGTGACATAAAGCAACATCGTTGCAACCTTTATTTGGCAATGGTGAGCAGAATGGATCAGGCAGGGGAGAGATAGGAAAGGAGAAACTATAAACTGAGAGGTGTAAAGGAGGCCAGGATAGGACAGTGGAAAAGGAGCCATTTCTCTCTGACTTTCCATGACTCTCTTACCCCACTGATTATCTTCTTTTCCTTTTCCTCCCAATCACTCTTTTCATAGGTCCCTGCCAGTGGCCATGGACACTCTACACACCCAAATTTCAGGACCTAATGGATCCTTCATGTTACCTGCTATCTCCCTCCCCCACACCCTAGGAGGCATCATTTAGAGTGAATGGGGAAGAAAAAATTCCACCAGCCCCATCCTTCTCTCACCCAACTCAGCTCCAGACTGCCACCCCTGCTGTCCCTTCCTAAGCCTGAGTCCTGGGCCCATATTCATATCCTTGAGCAGGAGGTAGGCAGATCAGATCAGGATATTTGGCCTTGTAGAGTATCTAAGCATTTGGGAACCTCCCCAGAGTTCTTCTCAGAGAGGGGAAGGGATAATGGTTGGCATCTGAAGCCTGGGATAAGGTGTCCCATCTGTCATTAAGAACCTTCCTGTGGCTGGACCAGGGATGTGATCAGACTGCTCTAAGGCTCAAGACTCCACTCTTTCAAACAAACATTCTGTGGTTACAGGGGACCTGTGGTTTGGCACAAAAATAGCAATGCTTCTTATTTCTATTTCTCTATTTGCAAAGGACTTTCATATACATGATTTCATTTAACTCTCAAAACTGCCCAGCATGGCAGGATATTGTCCCAGGTTACACAGATTGAAGAGATTTGAACCTAGTTCTGCTCTTTTGATGCCTCTCCCCCTCCACCCTGCAGCGATTTGTGTGACTCTGACATGTGCTGATCCTCCCGGGCCCTGAAGGATTTCATGTCAACTTCCTGTCTCTACCACCTCTCTGGAAATGAGCTCTGGACGTTTGCTGCCCACCGTGCACCAAAGAACATTTTCCTATTCATCCTGAGCTTGCATCACTCCAGTTCTAAGAGGCTGCCTCATCTCTGGTTTCAGGATTTGGGGAGCAAGCACATCTTCCCCTTAGCTAGGCCTTTCATTATGTAGTAGATTTTCGTCCTATCTCATCTTCCAGAGGCCTAAACTCTGAAATTTTCTCCCTCCAGCAACCCCTGGCTCCCCATTCTGCCGACCATTCTCTGACCCTTCTCTGGGCCCATGACATTCTCCCTAAGAGCCAGTAACCAAGCATGCACTCAGCTACCTGCAAAGGTGGGAAAAGATTCTGCCCTTTGTTCCCAATTGTCTTCATTATGATGCCATCTCTTTTTTCCTGGCCTTTTTAGCAAAAGCAGAACTTTGGGCTAAGGTCTTCAGGGAACCATCTGTAATGCCCTCCCTATTCCTTTTCTGACTCACAGCACTTCATTTCTATCACCTATAATTTTAGTAATGTTCAAAGCCCCTGAAAAGCATATCAGGATGTGATGGGATAAATGGGTTGTGACTTTATATTTATCAAAAGAGGGCAAAGGACAAAAAAAGGTTGGGAATCCTAGCCAGTGATAAGCAAACTTTAGAACTGAGGAATGGAAGTGGGAGTGTGGGGAATATGTACTATATGTCATTTATAGGTGAAGGGTGAGAAAGGTTGAGACCCATTTGTTCAAATTACTCATTGCTAAACACAATGCCTTGCACTTGTCCTCATGAAAACTCTGTCCCTGGCTGGGTTGTCTTGCTCACTTATATAGACTCAGAGTTCTCCCTGCTCTGTCCTCCTCAGCTTAACTGGGCTCTGGTTAAACAGCTGGGGTCAGAGTGGATGGTGATTATATGGGCGCAGAGGAGTCAGGGTCCTATCCCAGCAACAGGGAAAACAAATGGGGCAGTTAGTTGGGTAGAGCTGAGACATCCTTCCCAACCAGACTTAGAAGGCCGCATAGCTCCATGTTAGACTCCAGGGTCTGGTTTCCATGTGTCTCCTTCCCACCTCCTCTCAGCCACCAGGATGGTGTGGAGATTGGTGGGGCTGAGGAAGCAAAAGGGAAGCAGGACCACAGAGTTTGCTTTGCTAAGGGACTGCAGTTTTCTCTTCTGGCCTAAGTTTCTGCCTTCCTGCAGAGAAAGAGCCCTTCATTGGCTGACACCCTGGCAAAGAGTCTGGGGGTGTCTGGTCAACTGTATTGGAATTAGGGGTTGACTGTGAGTCTGTGAGGGAACTGAGGCTGTCAGGGGCGTGTGCTGGGCTCCTCCCTGCCCTCCCCATTGCCCTTTGTGGCTCGTTCCTTCCTTTTCTAGTTTTGATTCCTACTAGCAGTCCCATCATTGGCCTTCTCTCTTCCAATTTGAATTCTGGAAGTCCAGAGTGGTGCTCCAATCTATTCTGAATTGGAGGGGTCATATGTTCCAGCCCCACCCCACCCCAAGGCCGGGCTGTAGCTTTACTCTCACTCCCTGCTTCTAGCACCACAGCCAGAAGGAGCAAAAAACAAGTTTAAAAAGTGTGAGCGGGGATTTGAGGTGACCCACCACAGCCGACCACATCATGAAGGCAGCAGGCACCGCCGGGTGGATGGACATGCCGCCCGGCCAGGGACATTCTGTCCACCACTGCCGGACACAGCGCCTGCTCTGGAGAGCCCCACTTCGCCACCCCAGACATTCTGTCCGCTCTGAGCCCCACACGCCACGGACATTCCGTCCGATTCTGAGGCGGCCCCTAGTCTGGTCCCATTCGGGCCCTGACACCCCAAGCCAGATTTGCCAGACTCGCCGCCTGGTCATTTGGGCTGTCCAGCCTCGGCCCTGCCGCCCGCACAGCGGCCATCTGACCCAGTCGCGTCCGGTTCTCACAACACCGCTCCCATTCCAACTGTGGAGCAGCTGGGCAGAGAAACGTGTGCGACAAGGCGCACCCCTGCTCCCAGCCCCTGGAGTCTGTCTGAGCCTGGTCTGAGGGGCGTCCGGCGCCGCCAACTGCTCCCATAATGGGCGACCGCCACCGGCTCCCCGCTGGCCAGGGCCTCTGCAACCCCTTTCGCTCCCTGGCCGCCTGCCTCGTGCCCCCGGATTCCAGGGAGCTTTCTGGTAATGGTTTCCAGAATCCCTACTGTCCGACTCCCAGAGCCCCTGTCCTGGCTTCACGTCTCTGGCTTCTCTCCGGATCCCCTGAGTCTCCCCCTTCCCTATACCCTGAGTTCATAACCCTGAGTTTCCCTTTTCCCAAGTCCTGGTCTCAGGTCTCCAGTCCGCCCTCCCAGTCTCGACCCGTTTCCCAGGCGCCGGAGTTCAGCTGGCCCGGATTTTTGGGATCCCAAGGTCCGGCCATGGCCCGTCAGCCCCTGTCCTTAGCTTGGTCAAGCACTCACAGTGCGTCCCGCGGCAGGCAGACTCCCAGCAGCGGCGGCGGCGGTGGCGATCTAGAGGGCAGGCAGGGGCCAGGGGCCGGGCACCCGGCCGGAGTGGGGGCCGCCCCCCTGCTCCCAGGCTGTCGCTCCGCTCCGGCGCTCCCGGACTCGCGGAGGGAGAGAGTGAGCCTCACCGCTACTGCCACCCCCAGCCGGCGCCCATTCACTTTATGGCAGCCCAGGGCGCCCCCAGCCCGGAGCGGCGAGCCGCCCGCCTCAGGCCCCGCCCCTTTCCAGCTGCGCCGCCCGGGCTCCGCCCTTTCCAGCTGTGGATCTTCAGGCCCCGCCTTCGGGGGAGGGGTCCAGCCGGCAGGCCGCCAAGAACCCCGCCCCCTGACCAATCGGAAGCTCTCCTCGGCAACTGGGCCACGCCCCTCCCCACGTGGCCGAGACCCCGCTCGGGCTAGGACGCCTTAGCAGAGCCAGGCGGGCGAGAGCAGAGTTGTCTGTGTAGCCCTGGGGAGACGGGGTCGGCCGGCGGCGAAGTGGGGCTGGGCTGCTACCCCCAGCGAAGTGGATCGGCGCCAGGTGGGAAGGCGCACGGGGCCGCCGGGTCTCGGCGCTCAGACTTCGCTGCCGCTCAAGTTTCGCCGATTTTCTCCACTTGTCGCTGTCCGTCTCTCTGCCCTTTTGTCTCTGTTCCAATCCTCCCACGTCTCGCCTTTCTTTCCTCTTCTTTCTCCCTGTGCCGCTTCACTCCTGCTGTTTGCCCCTTTCCTCCCTCCTTTGCCACTTTAAAGGGCTAATTTCATTTTCTCTCTACTCTTTTTCCTCACATTTTTCTTTCTTCCTCTTCTCGGCTATTTCCACCCCCTCCCCATTTTCCCCTTTTCTCCAAGGAAAATGACTACGTGGAGAAAGCAGGGTTTGGAATGAGAAACCAAAGTGATATTCCAACCCCGCCACTAACTGCACCATCACCGAGTGACCTTGGACAAGTAACTTAATTATCATCCCCCTCCCAAAAAAAAATTAAACAGAGGCTCCTGCTAGATCTCAGGGCTTGAGCGGAGCGTTCTTCAGAGGCTTGCACTGTTCGCTTTTTAGTCCGCACTCGTGGTTTACTTGGGCTGTGCTCTCCCTCTTTCAACAGGGCTGGTTTCCCACTGGGGGTGCCAGGTTAAAATCATGTGGGCAAGATAAGGTCTTGGTGCTTGCTGATTAGGAATCTGCAAAGGACAGGACAGATGTCCAAGGCATATGTGCAGTTAGGCTGAGTTGCTTGGGTGCTCCTGAGAGCCCTAATCTCAGGAGTGAGTCACACAATATGCTTCTAAGGCAAATCTGAACAGTCATGTCTCTGCATAAAACTCTTCAATGACTTCTGATTGCCCTCAGGATAAAGTTCAAGCTCCCTAGCCTGGCATACAAGACCTTCAGGAACTGATCTTGTCTTTATCTTCAATCTCCTAGTAATTTCCTGCACACCTCTGGCCTTTCCTGTGACATCTTGCTAATCCTACTCATCCTCCTAAACTCCACTTAGGATTCTTTTTCTCTGGGAAGCCTTTTCTTTTTCTTTTCTTTTTTTTTATTTCTGCATATTATGGGGGTACAAATGTTTAGGTTACATATGTTGCCCTTGCCCCGCTCCCCAGTCAGAGCTTCAAGCATGTGTCATGGAAAGCCTTTTCTGTTTTTTGTTTTTTTTTTTTTGAGACAGAGTCTCACTTTGTTGCCCAGGCTAGAGTGCCGTGGCACAGCCTAGCTCACGGCAACCTCAAACTCCTTGGCTCAAGCAATCCTGCTGCCTCAGCCTCCTAAGTAGCTGGGACTACAGGCATGTGCCACCATGCCCGGCTAATTTTTTCTATGTATATTAGTTGGCCAATTAATTTCTTTCTATTTATAGTAGAGACGGGGTCTCGCTCTTGCTCAGGCTGGTTTCGAACTCCTAACCTCAAACAATCCACCCACTTCGGCCTCCCAAACAGCTAGGATTACAGGTGTGAGCCACCGGGCCCAGCTGGAAAGCCTTTTCTGAACTCCCAGGTTAGCCAGATGTCTATCTAGCCTCTTGCTTCCTAGACTCTCTTTGTGCATACCCTCTGTTACACCACCCAATGTATTGAAGGGATAAGGCTTATTCCTTGGGGCCTTCTGGATCCTTGAGTGCAGCCTTTTGAATCCAAAATTAACAGAACAAATACCTTTATTAAAAGGATTTATTCTGTAAAATTTGGATTGGGTTGAAGGGCTGCACTTGGGGATCTGGAGGGCTACTTGTGGCCTTGAGGCTGCCAGTTCCCCACCCGTGGATAAGCTTATGTATTATTGCCTATAAGATTAGGATTTAGGAGGGCAAGGACCATCTCTTCTTTATCTTTCTATTCCAAGGCATAATGTAGAATTTCAATAAATATATCACACTGAAATCTAAGAGGAAGATGTTCTACCTGGTACAATGATAGTAATTAGGAAGGACTAGGGAATCGTCTCTTTCCTCCCAATTACAAAGGCACAATCACATGCTTTTTGGATGATGAATTTCCAGAGGTATGTGGGAGTGGACGTGGGGGAACAGGGAGTTTTGAAACACTTAGAGGACTTTTCAATTGGCTCTCCAGGCCCAGAAGACCAACTCTAGTCTTTAAATGAAGAGGAAAGGCTGGGTGCGGTGGCTCAGGCCTGTAATCCTAGCTCTCTGGGAGGCCAAGGCAGGAGGATCACTCAAGGTCAGGAGTTCGAAACCAGCCTGAGCAAGAGCGAGACCCCATCTCTACTTAAAAAAAAATAGAAAGAAATTAATTGGCCAACTAAAAATACATAGAAAAAATTAGCTGGGCATGGTGGCACATTCCTGTAGTCCCAGCTACTTGGGAGGCTGAGGCAGAAGGATTGCTTGAGCCAAGGAGTTTGAGGTTGCTGTGAGCTAGGCTGATGCCACGACACTCTAGCTGGGGCAACAGAGGGAGACTCTGTCTCAAATAAATAAATAAATAAATATAAATGAAGAGGAAAATGGCTCAGAGGTACTGTTGAAAGAGGTATATCCTCTTCCCCCAACTCTCCTTGGGTGAAAGAGGCTAGATCCTCAGCAGCACCCAGAAACCAAGAGCCCAATGTACACACGTGCAGGGAGCTGTTGAGGGGTTCTTCAGGTCTGATGTCAGGTCTAACGAGTTTTTTTGTTTTTTGTGGTTTTTTTTGAAACAGAGTCTCACTTTGTTGCCCAGGTTAGAGTGAGTGCCGTGGCATCAGCCTAGCTCACAGCAACCTCAAACTCCTGGGCTCAAGCAATCCTGCTGCCTCAGCCTCCTAAGTAGCTGGGACTACAGGCATGCGCCACCATGCCCGGCTAATTTTTTCTATGTATATTAGTTGGTCAATTAATTTCTTTCTATTTTTGGTAGAGACGGGGTCTCGCTCAGGCTGGTTTCAAACTCCTGACCTTGAGCAATCCACCCGCCTCGGCCTCCCAAAGTGCTAGGATTACAGGCGTGAGCCACCGCGCCCGGCCATGAGATGAGTTTTTTAAATGAGGATCATAGCACATGGATTGTCTTTGTTTTTTTTTTGTTTTTTTTTTTATTTTTTGAGACAGAGTCTCACTTTGTTGCCCAGGCTAGAGTGAGTGCCATGGCGTCAGCCTCGCTCACAGCAACCTCAATCTCCTGGGCTCAAGCGATCCTCCTGCCTCAGGGTCCCGAGTAGCTGGGACTACAGGCATGCGCCACCATGCCCGGCTAATTTTTTGTATATATATTTTTAGTTGGTCAATTAATTTCTTTCTATTTTCGGTAGAGACGGGGTCTCGCTCAGGCTCAGGCTGGTTTCGAACTCCTGACCTTGAGCAATCCACCCGCCTCGGCCTCCCAAAGTGCTAGGATTACAGGCGTGAGCCACCACGCCGGGCCATGGATTGTCTTTGGATGCCTGGTTTGGGGACTCTATTCCTATGGGGTTAGGTATGGAGCTTCCTTCCCTGGACTTGGGTCATCCATAAATGGGAGGAAGTGTGGGGAGAGAGTTGGTATCTCTTTTCACTGCCTCCTAGCAGCCTCTCCAGGTCTGTAGGGACACTGGGGCTCTATTTCAGCAGACAGGCTGGGAGTTCCACCATTCAGTCTGCAAGGAGAAAAACCGATCCTCCTGTCATCTTCCCACACTTCCAGGTAATTCCAAATATTTTAGCGACGTCTGTCATTTTTGCAACGGGAAGGGGCAGCTGAGGGCAGGAAAGTGAAAATGGGTGGGTATCCAATTCTCAGGCCTCTTAGCATTTCTAGGGCACACAGGAAAGACGTCAGTTTCCCGTCACTGAAGAGGTGGACTAACCTGTGTGATTAGCATTTTCCTTAGTAGGTAAGGTGCGCCCAAAGCTTGGTGTGAGGAGCAGAGCCAAGAGTCACAGCATGATAGACTAGAGCATGAGGCAGGCATAAGAGGTAGCAAGGGGCAGTGAAAAAGAGCTGGACTGGTGGTGGAGGTATCTAGGTTTGTCTCTTTGCTCTGCCTCTAACTAGCTATGTGAACACGGGGCCAGCTTTCCACTCTGGGACTCAGTTTTCTATTATGTAAAGTGAGGAGACTTGAATTAGATACCCAAGGCTTCTGCTACCTTCCATTTTCTCTGTTTCTGGATGATGGGAATGGGGCAGAAGACGCGGAAACTGAGTTTGAATGGGACAGACACACCTATAAGAAGCCAAAACTGGGCAGAGAGACGGGAGGGCGGAGGGATGGAGGATATGGAATAGATCGCTGGACTGGTTTGGGGATGGAGGGAGCCCAGAGCTGCCTCGAAAGGGAGTGATCCCTTGAGGGGCTTGGTATTGGACCCGGTGACTGATAGTCTGTTGCGGGGGTGGGATGGGGGAAGTAGGGGCGCCCGCTCAAGTTCTCAAAACGGACCCCGCCCCCTTTCCAGCAAATTGCGGCTTTCCTCCCCATGATGCCCGGCAGCCACTGCCAAACTGCGCACTGCAACCGAACTCTACCTAACTCCACCTCCCCAACCGCCCGGCACAACTTCTCATTTTTATTGGCCTCTATAACTGTCACTCAGAGACTCCTCGTATCCGTTGGTCGTCCCCTACCTACCCTTTCTTTACCTTGTAATCTCGCTTCTTTAGGCACTACCCGCCTCCTGAAGCCAATTCCCTTTCTTTGATTGGATAGCTGGAATGCCACTTTTCATGGTACAAAGCTTTGATTGGCTACGTGAGACAGGGCTCGCGCAGTTACCAGGCAGCGGGCTAGAGTGAGGCTAGTTACCACGTCAGTGAGCTGACAGGGAAGGTAGCCGGCTCCACCGCCCGTCCAGGCCGACTCATCACGGCGGACTGTGCGGTCTCACCCGGACTTCGTCCTCAACTCCCAGGAAACGGGCTCCTTCCCTTCTCCCATCTGCCACCAGAGTCGGGAGAGCTGCTCGGAGACGCTTCCGAGGCCCGGGCTGGACATGAGCAGCGGCTGCCAGTCCTGGGACTAGGCCCCGCCATTTTGGATCCGCTGACAGGTCAGCGAAGTCTCTTCCTAGAGTTCCAGTGTCATGAAGGCCGTCTGACATCGCAATAAGGAATTAGGGGGACGGGCCTTTAAGTTGGGTGAGGCAGAGTGGGTTAAAGACACAGTGGACTGGAATAAGACTAGGGAAGGATTGTTGTGGGAGGGACTTGGGAGGTGTGCTGGGGGCAAAGGTCAGGCGCCTGCTGCAGCAGGGGAGATTTCAGCTCTGACCTCTGATCCCTTGCGGTGCCCGAATCCTTCTTCCTGTTTTCCCAGGCTTAACCTAATCTTCAGCTCCTCTGTTCTGGCGCTTTCTGCATCCTAAAGAGCCTAGTTCTCAAAAGCTGAAAGCAAACCTGAGGAGCATTGTGTCTATTTTATGGATTGGTTTTCAGACTTTAGATATCAGAGTCTCTCCAGATTCTGGACAGCGTCCACTTGTGTGTGACTATCTCATTAATACAACGGAACTGCATTATTAACACTAGAAGATGAACTCGTGCAGCCTAGACTCAGGTAGTCAGAAGACGTGTGGAAAGGTTGAGGTCAGCAGCATGGGGCACTGCACTATGAGGAGGCTTTCCTCTTATAGGGCAGCTTAACTGCCAAGTCTGGGTCTGTATATAAACACTAGACTTATCTTTTGGGTCAGTTTCTTGCTTTATACAAATCTTTAACAGGTATTCTCTTCTAGTGTATGTTTTTGTTGGGATTTTCCCACCAGGTCTTCTCTTCATTGGCATATGGAGATGAGGTTTAATCACAAGGAAGCCACTCTATTATAACATATTTGACTGAGAGCAGAGAGGGATTTTAATACTGGCAAAGTTTGGTACCATTAGCCTATTATTTTTAGTGAGTAAAAAGAGTCATGGGAGATAATTGGCCAGTTGTGGTAGGGTCAGGGTAGCAGAGTGAATGATGGAACATAACCTCAAAGAGTAGTTTATCGCACTGTGATGGCCTTTGATAAACTGCCATGTTGTGAAACCGTAAAAGTCCACCAAAGGTAGAATGCATTTAGACATGAGGAATAGTGTAGGTAGTGTTTTTTAATGCACAATGTAGAAACTTGTATGCCTTTAATTCAGGCATACTCCTTTAGGCCCTATTGAGGATACAAATGGAAAGGTCCGCTTTGGGATTGTTCAGTGTATGCACTTCTTACAAGTAATAGCATGTAAGTGCAGTGGCTTAGCTAGAGCATATAGTAGGGTTAAAAGCAGGATCAACCTAATGCCTTTCGGCATGTAGTGGGCACTCAATAAATGTTATCTGTACCTGGGATTAGTTTTAGTATGTGATCAGGACTTGTGGCCTAGTTCTGGCCCTGGCAGTCAGGAACACTTTGCACTTTTGCATGGTGAGGTATAACGAGGAGGATCAAAACCTCATAGTGTTAGAAGGGAAAACTATCTAGGATCTTAGAGTGACTAAACTCAGTTTCTCCTACCTAATGCCCTTTGCCTTCCTGAAATTGTGTGTGTGTGTGTGTGTGTGTGTGTGTGTTGGGAGAAAGAGGGATAGCATAGCATTTATGGTTTACATGTATTAATTTAAAATTAGTGGGATGGAAATAGTATGTACAGGAAACTATTTGCATTTTAACTTGTTGATCTAAGTTGCAGAATTTTAAAAAAAGTAGTGGAAAGTGGCAAATGAAATGACATAGTCAGCCCAGCAGGTACTCAGGTTTGATGTGCCTTCCTTGCTCACCTGGGCCATTTCCCTGTTGCTGATATGCTTCATAGAAGAGGCAATCTAGTCTCTGGGTAGATAGTGTAACCAATTCAGCAACTTTTCAGTTGAGCCTGAGTGTGACTATAGAGGCATGAAAAATTTTCCCTTTCTTAAAAAATCATTTTCTAGATAGGAATAATTTCTATATAGGAATAATTCCCACTCCCCACCCACAAATCAGAAAATGTCCTTCCTTCCAGACTTAGATTTGAGCTTCTTTTTAATGGTAGCTATAGATAATACATTCCAGTCTTGACAGTGATGCTCACTTGGCACAGTGAGTGGGAACTCAGGTTGTAGACACATCTTCTCAGTAACTTGGGACCCAGTTTCAGCTCACAGTTCTCAAAGTTCCACTACTATTTCACTTCCCTAAGTTCCAAAAGTCAGCATTACTGCCACTTTTAAATAATAATTTCATTGATAGGGTACTGTGGGAAGCTGGAGAGGAGGAAGACACAGGTCTTCCTGCTTTTGAGAGGACTCACTTTATTTATAGAGTACTCACTGGAAGGATCATCCTAGCCTTTGTATGCCACTTCTAATTGATTCCTCACACTTTATCCCTGTGGTTCTGTATGACTGATTAGAATGATTCTGCTCTTGGGGTAATGGGGTTGAGTTGAAGGGAGAAGGAGAGGTTCGTTTTATTCTCAAGCTGGAAGAGCTATATAAATATAATAGGCTGCTGTTCAGCTTTTATTGTTCTTTTCTATATTTCAGTATGTTCAACTGCAGTTGTTTAATAAAATGAAAATATAATAGACCAGTGTGATTATTTGCAGCCCCAGTAGTTGTAGAAGTGATCATGGAAGTAATGGTTTGTTCCAATAATAGTGGAAGTCATCATAGATGTAATAGTAGTGTAAATGATCATGAAAGTATGATGACAAAGTAATGATTTACCATCTTATAAACCAGGGGTTACAAGCTCAAATGCTATGACTATTGGTCATTTTTCTTCCTATGTGTCATCCAGGTAATGTGAATGAATGAAGTGGGTCAGGTGGGAATGTATTAGGATGTAGCAGGCACTGTGGTATACTGGAGAACCCATGCCCTTATTTAAAGGAGGCACCTGCTACTTTTTCAGCAGATTGTTACTGTTTGACAATGTGGGCACAGAATGATGAGTTTCCCTATTTTTCAGGAGAAGCTGGAAATCCAGATCATCGTGCTTTTTAATTGTTGGCAACTAGTTAAAAAATTTTTAAAAACCTTTTCCAGGCCAAATAAAATATGTCTGTGGACTACATTCTGCCCAATGGCTACTGGTTGGTTGATGACTCCTGATATATACAAGATGGGCAGGGGCCTTATGAGACTTAATCTCTATAGTTCTCTATGTATAATCACACAGACTTTTTTCTTTGTCCTACTCTGCCATTGTCATTCTTATATCTTGGGTACTGAGTGGTTAAAAGATAAGTGAGACAGAGAAGCTTTGTTTCATTTTTCATCTCCAAGCTGGCAGAAGGGACATCTTTGAATACCTTTGGACATATCAATGGCTTACCTTGCATACAGTTCTTGAGATACTCTTAGAATCTCCACAGCAGGAGGAGATGGCATGCTAGAGCTGAGGTACACTAGTCACCTGATTATCAGGTTTGGGAGGATTTTCCAGTTGTGCCTTGTTAGGGAACCAGCTTTTTTTTCTTGATTTGACTTTCTTTTACCTCCACCCTTTGAGTAAATGTCTTGAGTCCAGTAAGTTGTTTTCTTTTTCTTTTTTCTTTTTTTTTTTTTTGAGACAGAATCTCACTTTGTTGCCCAGGCTAGAGTGAGTGCCATGGGGTCAGCCTAGCTCACAGCAACCTTAAACTCCTGGGCTCAAGCAATCCTACTGCCTCAGCCTCCTGAGTAGCTGGGACTACAGGCATGTGCCACCATGGCCGGCTAATTTTTTCTATATATATTAGTTGGCCAATTAATTTCTTTCTGTTTATAGTAGAAACAGAGTCTTGCTCATGCTCAGGGCTGGTTTTGAACTCCTGACCTTGAGCAATCCGCCCGCCTTGGCCTCCTAGAGTGCTAGGATTACAGGTGTGAGCCACCGCGCCCGGCCCAGTAAGTTGTTTTCTAGTTCAGTAATTCTTGGTCACTCTCAATAAAACACAGAAATATGGTGTGTTCCTTGGCCAGCTCTGGAAACATTAAAAGCTCTGCATCTTTAGTGCTTTTCTGGGCTCTTCAAGGGATTGAGTGAACATAAACCTTCAGAAGGGCCCATTGAGGGTCCTTTAGCTCCCTGGTACCATCTACTCTCTCAGAAAGCCCATCAGAGTTTCTTGGTTTGCACAGCTCTGTACTAGACACCAAGGCATTATGAAAAAGAAAACAAAAAGTCTTTGCCTTTGGAGAATTTATTTGGTAATTGGATAAGGACAACTCTTGAAAGTATTATAATTAAGAAAAAAACCCACTGGTGTACTAATAACAGCTATTTAGAACCAAAGAAAATAAAACACATATGAAGAATTGACAATTACATAAAAAATTATATGTTTTACAGAAGAAATGTGAATATGCAAATAACAGTTGAGGAGATGTCAGGAAAATATTAATAGATATGAAAAGGGAAGGATTATGATCTGGCTGGTGGGTAAATGTGGGTTCTTTTTGTCTGTAAGGTGGCCTGTATGGAAGGTTTATAACTTCTGGTAGAGAAACAAATATGGAATACAGAAAGAAGGTTTGCCCGCCTGGCTCAGAGTCATTGTCTTCTATGAAGCCATTCTTCTCATAAGAGGTGGATGTGAACTGTACCACTATTGAATAGTTAGTCTTTTGTTTTTTTGTTTTTTTTTTTGAGACAGAGTCTGGCTCTGTTGCCCCAGCTAGAGTACCATCGCATCAGCCTAGCTCACAGCAACTTCAAACTCCTGGGCTCAAGCAATCCTTCTGCCTCAGCCTCCCCAGTAGCTGGGACTACAGGCATGCACTACCATGCCCAGCTAATTTTTTTTTTCTATATATTTTTAGTTGTCCAGATAATTTCTTTCTATTTTTAGTAGAGATGGTGTCTTGCTCTTGCTCAGGCTGGTCTCGAACTCTTGACCTTGAGCGATCCTCCCGCCCTGGCCTCCCAGAGTGCTAGGATTACAGGCATGAGCCACCACGCCCAGCCTGAATAGTTAGTCTTGATGTTAGTTAATTAATTAATTCATTCAGTATTTATTGGTCATTTTTCTTACTATGTGTCAGGCATTGGGGACAAGAAGACAAATAAATCATAGTCTCTTCCCCTGAGATGCTCATAGACTCATGGTAGAAATAGACTAAATAAATAATTATAAATTGTTTTGAGGTGTATTTAAATAGAGCTATGTACAAAATGCTATGTGGTAACAAAAAGGGGATACTAATGTCTGGGAGAGTAGGTTAGCTAGGGAAGACCTCTCAATGTAGGCATTATCATAATAAAAGCTAACATTTATTAGGTTTTACTATCCCAGGTACTATGCTAGGTGCTTTACAGGCTTATTATTTAGGCCTCATAACAAATTGATGAGGAAGCATTATCTTCATTTTCCAATAGAAAACTGTAAACTGAAGCTCAGAGAGGTTAAGAAACTTGGCTAAGATTATATAGGTAGTAATAGGACTGGAGCTCAGGTCTGTCTTGACTCTGAAGCTTGTTCTTGTAACCACTGTGGTATTCTTTTTATTTTTGAGACAAAGTCTCACTGTGTTGCCTGGGCCAGAGTGCCATGGTGTCAGCCTAGCTCACAGCAACCTCAAACGCCTGGGGTCAAACGATCCTCCTGCCTCAGCCTCCTGAGTAGCTGGGGCTACAGGGATGTGCCACCATGTCCCGCTAATTTTTTTCTATATAATTTTAGTTGGCCAGTTAATTTCTTTCTATTTTCAGTAGAGATGGGATCTTTTTTTTTTTTTTTTTTTTTTTTTTTTGAGACAGAGTCTCACTTTGTTGTCCAGGCTAGAGTGAGTGCCGTGGCGTCAGCCTAGCTCACAGCAACCTCAAACTCCTGGGCTTGAGTGATCCTTCTGCCTCAGCCTCCCGAGTAGCTGGGACTACAGGCATGCGCCACCATGCCCGGCTAATTTTTTTTATATATATATCAGTTGGCCAATTAATTTCTTTCTATTTATAGTAGAGACGGGGTCTCGCTCTTGCTCAGGCTGGTTTTGAACTCCTGACCTTGAGCAATCCGCCCGCCTCGGCCTCCCAAGAGCTAGGATTACAGGCGTGAGCCACAGCGCCCGGCCTAGAGATGGGATCTTGCTCTTGCTCAGGCTGGTCTCGAACTCCTGAGCTCAAACGATTCTCCTGTCTCAGCCTCCCAGAGTGCTAGGATTACAGGCATGAGCCACCGCGCCTGGCCACCACTGTGGTATTCTGACTTTTGATGGAATGAGTAAGAGTTAACCAGGTGGACAAGAGTGGGGAAAAACATTCAAAACAGAAAGGGAATATAGTATGTGCAAAGGCAAAGAGGCAGCAGAGACCATGAAAAGAAGGAACTTTTCATAGTCTGTTTTATACAAAGAATATATATAGCATATATGAAGTATCGGTGTCCCCTACCTAGCTTAAAAAACAAATTATCACCAAAACTGAGGCTGCATGTATATCCTTTCCTATTAATTTGTCCCACCCTTCCTCTTGCCACTATTCTAAATTTTTTGTGAATCACTCTAGGGTATAGTCCTACAAAAGAGATTGCTGAGATATAAGTTATGAACTTCTTCCACTTTGTAAGATAATGCCAAATTATTATCCAAATTCATATCCATTTAGGTCTGCATTTTCACCAACTCTTAGTATTGTCAGATTTAAAATTTTTTGCTATTTTGGGAGTATAAAATGGTATCTGAATATAATCTTATTTTATAATTTTCCTGATTATTAATGAAGCTAATAATCTTTTCATATATGTATTTGCTGTTTGTATTTCCTATTCTGTGATGTACCTATTCTATTCACGTCTCTTGCTAATTTTGGGGAGGGGTCATATGTTCTACATGTTCTTATAGTTTTGTAGCAGTTATTGTTTTTTCTGGATATTGCTCTTTTGTTAGTTTTGTGTTACAGATATTTCTTTCCAATTCATGACTTATCTTTTCCCTCTTTTTTAGGGTGTCTTTTGAACAAATGTCTTTAATTTTAACATGGTTGAATGTACCAGTTTTTTTAGGGTTTTTGCTTTTTTCCTATTTAAGTGCTTTTCCTCTATGCTGAGTTTATTAAAATATTCTCATATATTATCTTCACAAAGTTTTTAAGTTTTGCTTTTCACATTTAAATCTAATTAATTTGAAATATAATTTTTGGTATTCCATGAAGTATGGATCCAGTCTATTCTCCTACTTTTGTTTGGATCTAAAGGGAGTCGCCAGTTGATACAGTGACTGCTTCTCTTTGGTTCCTGTTGGTGTGAATAACTAGGATGCTGCAGAGCACTAATGGAATGCTATAGACCCAGCTTAAACCGACAGTGCTTTCAAAGGATACATGTTGCTAAGAGTCTCTGTGCCATTAGCTTACCTGGCTAGGGATGTTAGTTGGTATGTATTCGGTTGTTCCTTGTATTTCTGACCCAAGATAAACCTTAAGTTCTTTTCTATCATACTTATATGAAGTCTCTGTAGGGTTTTGTGACCTTGTGACAAGGGATTCTCAGCAATTGGCTACCACAAAGCAAGTGGTTCATCAGAGATTCCCATTTGAGGCTGAAGGCAGATTCTGTTGGGAGATTCCCTGGGTGCAGAGACATATGCTTAGAGGCCTGGAAGGAGATTAGGCAGCTCTGCATTATCCTTGAAAATAATTCCTCTTCATTTTCTAGCTATTTCTTTTTTACTAAGAAAAAAAGTTTAAGTCAATGATTTTTTTGCTTAGATCTTTGCTATCTTAGAAAGTGGTTACCTTTTGGTGACTAATGGATTTTGACCAAATGTTAGGTTGTCTCCTCCAGGAAGTTTTCCAAGGAGCGTGTAGATCCTATTAGATCTTAATTAGTCTCATTGGCACTTTTGCTTGCAAAAGTGTAGTGGAATTGTTTTGTTTTTTAACTTGTTGCTGTGTTTTCAATTGAGTATGTTTTCTCTTATTCTCCTGTTTCTTTGAGAGAAATTAAATATTCTTATTCTTTATAGCATCCCCTCCTAAGTCCCCCAAGTATTTTTTTTACCTTGATTGGTATTCAGTATACATATATACTGAATATACACTGAACAATAACTCTGTATTGTACCCTGATACAATACAGCACCTTCTCTAGAGATAATGATGGCTATGAGTTTGGGTATATCTGCCCAGAACTTTTATTCTATAATTATATTATCATATTAGAGATTTCCTGCTCTAAATAAGTGAACATGAGTTTTCAGAACTTTTCAAAGGTCTTGTCACTGCCACTGTCCAATTAGACTGCCACTGGAGCTGACTTGGCTGAATGGATGTAGTCTTTGACATTGTAACTGTGATTCCAAACCAAGACAATTCTAACAACCTTCATTCTTTTCTTTAACTTGAACTTTCCTTATTATTAACATTTATTGAGTAGATAAAAAAAGAACAAAGGGACAAAAAAAGAACAAAAAAGCCTGAAGCCTTCTGCTTCAGGCTCCCAAAGTGCTGGGATTATAGGCATGAGCCACCACACCAGGTCTTAAATATTGTTCTTTTTTTTTTTTCTTTTTTCCATCCTTACCCTAATTGCATTAAATATTGTTCTTAACAAACTAATGTCATAGATGTATCTGCATACTTAAAGGCAACATAGAGCTTTGGGAACAATTGACTTTGAGGAATGTGGAGACTGTTGAGGTGCCTTTGAGAAATTTTCTGGATTGTTGCTTTTTGAGTCATATCTTAAACTACCCTGAACTTCCAGAGACCTCTAGGAGAGCCAGGTAGTTTATTAATTTTTTTCCCTTATCTTGTGCTGTTAAAGGGGAAGGGTAGTTGGATTTATAACAAAATGGGCTTCATCCCCTCTTAGTATTACAGGTGGAAAATCTTGGTACTGAAAAGTTAAGTCACAATTCTAACCTTATTAGGTACTGATTTTTAAGCACAGGTATTCTCTGGATAACCAAATATTAACCAGACTTTTATTTTAACTATTTTGGTAGGTTTGCCAGGATGGTGGATAAGAATATTTACATCATTCAAGGGGAGATTAACATTGTGGTTGGGGCCATCAAACGAAATGCCAGATGGAGCACCCATACACCATTGGTAAGTTGGAATGGGCAGATAGCCTGGGGGAGTTATTGTAGGGGATCTGGTACATGATTAAAACAGTTCCCAGTAATCATGAGAATAGTAGGAATTCAAAGTTATTCTTGGTATCAAGGACCCTTCTGTTTTATTATAACCAGCATCAAATATACAAGCTGTCTTTTTTTCCTCTGGGACCGAAAAGATGTCACCATTCTTCTTCTGGATATTTTCATAAACAACTTAAGTAGTACTGTACTTGAGACTTCTTTAGTATGCCTAAAAATGTCAGAAAGAGTACTTATTTTCTAATTCCATAGTGCTATAATTAGCTATGAAATTAGTTTCAATTCTATTGATAAATAGAATATGACTTGGTAATGATACTCCTTCTTGAGTATTCAGCAAACTTCCATGTATGGAACAGGTAATATCTTGTCATTTACATGAGTAAGAAACTCACCTGTTTTAAAATTGGCTTTCTTTGTTGTATATGTTCAAGAATATTTTTTGTAGTGTTGTATAAAACAATGTTTGGCACAATTGTAAAAATAAGTTTAGAAATTTCTAACTTGGTGAATTTATATAAATACACTTGCTGAATTAGTTGGGAAATTTCTCATGTTCATTTATAAAAATGGATCGAGGCTGAGCATGGTGGCTCATGCCTGTAATCCTAGCACTCTGGGAGGCCGAGGTGGGAGGATTGCTTGAGCTCAGAATTTGATATCAGTCTGAGCAAGAGTGAGACTGGCCTCTGCAAAAAATAGAAAAATTAGCAGGTCATGGTGGTATGCACCTGTAGTACCAGCTACTCTGGAGGCTGAGGCAGGAGGATTGCTTGAGCCCAGGAGTTAGAGGTTGCAGTGAGCTATGGTGATGCCACTACACCCTAGCCAGGGTGACAGAGTGAGATTCTGTCTCAAAAACAATAACAACAACAAGAACAAATAGATTGGTTGGCTGGGTGTGATGGCTCACAGCTGTAATCCCAGCACTTTAGGAGGCTAAGGTGGGAGGATCACTTGAGGTCAGGAGTTCAAAACCAGCCTTGGCAACCTAGTGAGACCTCCCCCCATCTCTACAAAAACTAAGAAAAATTAGCCAAACATAGTATGTGCACCCATAGTCCTAGCTACTCAGGAGGCTGTGGTGAGAGGATCACTTGAGTCCAGGAATTTGAGGTTACAGTGAGCTATGATTGTGCCACTGCCCTCTAGCCAGGGTGACAGAGTGAGACTCTGTCTCAAAGGAAAAAAAAAATGGGTTGGTTTAGAAGTGATAATGGAGTCAGGAATGTCTTTGAAATGAATATGTGATCATATAATAAATATGAAGAAGGAGAGAAGGCAGAATAATACACATATGGAGGACCTGGTAATCCATGTTAGATTGAGTGCTATGGTGATAGTATAGATGAGCACTTTAGGATTTACTATTTTGGGTAAGCCCAGAGTATCTCTGTGAAATAAGAGATTAGGGAAAAGAAAAATATGAACCATGGCTAACTTTCTGTTCCTCAGTAGGAAAACATTAGATTTTCTGATTGGATTTAGAGAAAGAGCCTTTGATCTATCCTTTATTTTCTTTTTCTCTTTTTGCCCAGTAATGACTTGTTTTTAATCTATGTTTCCTATAGGATGAAGAACGGGATCCTCTGCTGCATAGTTTTGGTCATCTAAAGGAGGTTTTAAATAATATAACAGGTAAGTCTCCACATAAAGGTCAGATTACTTATCCTGGTAAAAAATATATGTGTTTGACTTATTGCAGGATGGACAAACTTTTCTGTAAAAGACCTTATAGAAAATATTTTAGGCTTTGTGGGCCACATGGCAACTGTGCAACTACTCAACTCTGCCTTTGTAGCTCAAAAGCAGCCATAGATAATACATAAGTGAATAAGCAATGTATCTTTTCTTTAAAAAAAGTCTTTAAGCCACATTTGACCCATGAGTGTAGTTTGCCAACCCCTGGTTTATTGCATTGCATTGCGTTCGTTCATTCTTTTTTTTCTTTCTGAGACATAGTCTCGCTCTGTTGCCCCAGGCTAGAGTGCAGTGGCATGATCATAGCTTACTGCAACCTCAAACTCCTGGGCTCACGCAATCCTCCTGCCTCAGCCTCCCAAGTAGCTGGCATTACAAGCGTGTGTCACACCCAGCTAATTTTTCTATTTTTTGTAGAGATAGGGTCTTACTTTTGTTCAGGCTGGTCTTAGACTCCTGACCTCGAGTGATCCTCCTGCCTTGGCTTCCCAGAGTGATAGGATTACAGGCGTGAGCCACCATGCCCAGCCTGCTTTCATTCTTTATGATCTTTCAATTTTCATGTGTTCCCAGAATCTTTTTTCCCTTTGTTTTTCCCCTGTTTTCCTAATCATAAAAACCTTATATAATATTCATATGTTTAGAATTTTTCAAAGCCATTTTTACATTTGTTACTACCTTATTGAACTTTTATATACCCCTGTGAGGGAGGCATGGCAGGTGTCGTCCCCTTTTTATAAAAGAAGTTGAAGGCCAGAGATGTTCAAAGTGATTTAGCTGAGGTCACACTAATCCTAAGAGGTAGAGTCAAAACTAGAATTCAGGCCTCTGATACCCAGTTTAGTGCTGTTTCCCCTCTTTTGTGTTGTTTCTGTACATAGAATTAGAGGATAATGTCTACATGAAGTACCTTATATTGTGTGTGTGTGTGTGTGTGTGTGTATATATATATATATATATATACATATATATATATATATATATATGGCAGGGAAGGAGGAAAGTCTCAACTTCTATGAGTTTTTCAAGGGGATGGATGGAGATTAAAAAGGAAAGCCTGAGAGCTATGTTCCTCCATTAACTATAAATGAGTCTTGCAATGTATAACCTTGGAATGCTTTTATCTAGTGACATATCTCAGACCATAAAATGAGTAGTGTTTAGGTTTCTGTGGATTAAATAATAAACAAAAAAAATTTTTCTTCCTTTCATGAGAAATGTGGGAGAAAATCTGGAAAAAAATTCCTTTTTACTTTCCTAAGCATGGACTAAAGTTTTCTAAGGGTGCCCTACATATTTCTTTAAAGGAGGAAATTTCACTCAATTGAAAAAGCTTTAGAAATGTTAACCAAAAGGATCAAGTATGCAAAGGCAATTGTTAGCTAGTTAGCAGGGCTAATGCTGCTACTAGGTGGCATGTTCTTATTTTATGGCCTGTACTGTGACTTGGCTGATTTAGAAAGTTGGCTACTTGCACAAATTTTCTTTTTTTATTTTATGAGTAAGACTACATATCCTAATTAGAAAGAAAACATAGCAGGTGGAGATTTACAATTCTTTTTAGTGGGCTAGCGTTCAGAATACTATCTTTCTAAGAGATATCAATAGAATCAAACAAGTTAATATACTTGGGAATACTTTGTAAACATTTTATACACAGGGAAGGATTGTTATTATAAGTGGTTGGGAACACCCTAACACCCTAAGGTGGCCAAGATCACCCTGGAGTAGCCTTGCAGGCCTTTTTAGCACTCTATAAATTTTGAGGAGCTGAGGTGCTGCTATCCTGATAGAGCTACATTTTCTGCCTGCCATCCAGTCCAGGTCCCATGCCTGTTTTCTCTATCTGATATGTCCCAAGATTTCATCTCAGAGACTCTACCTGTGGTGAGTGATACAGTCCAGGAATTACAGTCTCTAGACCATGTAAGAGCTAGCAAAGTTGAGTCTGCTGCCTAATTTTCTTATGTCCTTGAGTTAGGAATCCAGCCAGATTATATGCTGCTTGGAACTAAAAAAACCAGAATGTGTTGAAGAGTCATTTCTGTCAATGATACTAGGAATATAGGTGAGTGTTGCTGCTAACCTTCCCCTGGAGCAAGGAGAAAGGTAGTAGTGTTTTTCAAGGCCAACAGCTGTGGCAGATACTGAAATGGTGCCAAGGTTGTTCCATTGTTCTTGGGTTTTAGCATATTACCTGCCTGAGAAAATGACCAAGTAGACTCCAAATAGAGCATTTCATGGTGTTCAGATTTATTCTGACCCCCCACACAGTGCTGGCTCCCAGGAGCAGGTTTATGGGTCAGCTGCCCCTGTGGTCCTGGACTTTGCAATCCATGACCAATTTCTTGTTTCTTTTACTGAAACAAACAGATTTTTCTGATTGGCAGTGTCAGGAGGAGTGCTTTCCTGGAAGCTTGTTAATGGTAAGAGGCTGGGAAAGGGTTTTGAACTTGGAGAGAGAAACTGAAGGGACTGTGCATATGTATATAACCAGTTATGGTATACCACTTATACTGGAGAAGGGATGACAAGAATTCTAGGACTTCTACCCAGTTTAACTCATGAAATTGACTTGGGCATGGTCTCTTTTTGCAAAGGCTTCCTGTTTGCAGTTTTCTAGGCTGTCTGCTGGCTTGGTTGGTTAAGACTATCATTGTTGGAAATGAGTGGTTCATTGGACATTGTCATTAAACCAAAATG
Source organism: Microcebus murinus (assembly GCF_040939455.1). Taxonomy (NCBI): domain Eukaryota; kingdom Metazoa; phylum Chordata; class Mammalia; order Primates; family Cheirogaleidae; genus Microcebus; species Microcebus murinus. Next base: position 24,335,058 of record NC_134117.1, on the reverse strand, counting down.
ATTTCTTTTTCTTTTCTTGTAAACAGTTACGGGATCTTCTAAGTATATAACACTACCTACTCCTCCAGCAGTATTTTCTATTCACTGTGGAGGAAATAAATTTATTGTCTCCAGTAAGGTGAGCTAAGTTCGTACCAGTTATTCTCACATATATGTCTTTGGTCCACATTTGCAGTCAGTGTTTGCTCAGATTACATGATGACTACATGCTTGGTAGCATTTAGAGTAATAGGATATTCTGATACCAAATCTGAAGAGAAGGCTGCACTTGATAGAGAAAGGGTGTCCAGGAGCAAAGTTTGCGTATTGTTACTTTGGGTAAAGCTTCAGCTTACCACCAGTTAGAGACTTGACTGCTCACCCTCATTTGGTTTTATTTCCTCTTAGGAATCCTTTTAGGAGATTATTCTAAAGGAGTTAAAGCAGATGTGCAGTTGCCAGGGACTGGGAGGGGGAATAGGGAGTGACTGCTGAAGAGTACAGGGCTTCCTTTCGGAGTGACGAAAATGTTCTGGAATTAGATAGTAGTGATGGTTATACAACTTTGTGAATATACAAGAAAACATTGAATTGTGCACTTTAAAAGGGTAAATTTTATGGCATGTGAATTATATCTCATTTTTTTCATAATTTATTTATTTAATTATTTGGTGATAGGGTCTTGCTCAGTTGCCCAGGCTAGAGTGCAGCAGTGTCCTCATAGCCCATTGTAACCACAAACTTCTGGGCTTACGTGATCCTTCTGTCTCAGCCTCCTGAGTAGCTGGGACTATAGGGGTGTGCCACCACACCTGGCTAATTTTTTAATTTTTGTAGAGATGGGGTGTTGATATGTTACTCAGGTTGGTCTTGAATTTCTGGCCTCAAGTAATCCTCTTGCCTCGGCCTCCCAAAGGGCTGAGATTACAGACATAAGGCACCACACCCAGCCTTCAATTTTTTTAAAAAGCAAATGTATGCTGCAAAAGTGATGAATTCACCAATGTTTTCTCAGGGTTCAAAGCTATGGAGGGAAGTCTGACTATAGTCACTGCTATGCTTTGGACCGACCCATTGCCCAGCAATGGCAGCATAAGGCTCTGTTCAGCCTCCTGGCCCAGTTTGTCCTTTTATAATATGTCTCTCTCATTAACTAAAGGAAGCACATGGCTTTTATATTTAAATTTATTCAAGCTGTAATCTTTGACATTTGAGTTAGCTTTTAGTACAGTTTTGCATTTATAGTAATATATATTATGTATTTTCTCTATCCCCAAAGAATCCGTTTTAATCTTTTCCGGATGCAAATTTCAGGCTGTCTTGTCCCATCTCCCCTCTCTTGCTCTGTTTCCCCTCCCCCCACAGAGTGTATTTGATCAGGTGTGGCAGGAATATCCACTGTCAAGCTGCGCCCTTTATATTAGTCAATATTATCCTTCTCCCCCCTCCCTGTCTGTCTGCCCCGTTGGGCTTTCCCAGTTGATTTATAATTTTGGAATTCTCATCGGAGTCTGTAATACAGTTTGTTCATTATTTAACCAAAACCTGTTTAATGAGCAGAGAGAAGCAATGTAAATGTTAGGCATGTTGCAGTGATGTACCTTTGTGCTTCTCAAAGCGGGTGGGTGGTTAACTCTGTGCTGCCTGCAGGGCTGGGTATCTTGGCCTTAGGGGCAGAAGGGCCATTGCTTCTCCCTTACACCTGTCCAAGCCCTGCCATGGGTTTAGGTTCCAAAGACATGTTTCCTTTTATCCTTCTAGCAATCTTGTGGGATTTGTACATATTTAAGTTATCTTCAATCTCATAGCTAGACCTTGTGGTAGGATCTGTGGCATGGGATAGGGGCATAGAAGGGAAAGTGAAATATCAGGATACTTGATACTGTTTAGTGTGAGGTCTAACGAGTAGACAGTTTAGAAGAATGCTTATAGCCAACATGGTCTGTGGTCTTTGATCTCTTTGTTCCCAGGGCTAGATAAGTCCTTGCAGGCCTTAGTACCCTTTATCCAGTATAGTTTTATGGAAAGGGCTATAGCTGGTTGTGATTTGTGGTTGTTTAGTTGTGGTTATTTGCCTCCAGATTTAGTCTTTCTTTGTCCTTGGTCTTTAAACTTAGATCATTATAAAGGTATTCTTTTCCAGAAAATTTTTGATTTAAAGCAGAAAGAGAGGAACAGTCTAAAAGTATCGCCAAAATCTTCTCATATGGGATTACCTGTTAATGACTTTAAAGCCATCAGGGCCAAGGCTTGAGAAAGCCATCTTAGTGGGTGTGTATGTGGGGGTGGGAGTAGTGGGAAGTTTGCCTTCAGAGATTTAGTCCCAGGCTTTTTTAGTTCTAAGGACCCAATGTATAGTTTTGATTATCAGGATTGGGGGTACGCAGCATAAGACTAAGGTGGTCTTGATGCCCAGTATAAGCATCTGTATTAACTATGGAGCTGTTCTTAGCTTCTTGGACCCTTTCTTTCAGGGATTCCCCAAGATTTGAATTCCTTCTGGGCCTAGGTTATTTAGTTGCTTCTGACCAATATTGATTGCATATCTGCTATGTGCCAGGCATTTTCTTTAGGCACTTAGGTATTGGGTCTATAATGGTAAACACAACAATGAACAAACAAACCAAAAACAGGCAAACTTCATAGCTATTGGATTTATAAGACTAGTGACTCTAGCTGACCATTCCATAGCTAACCGTTGTGGTCTTTATTCTATATGGTCCCTATCAAGCATGGAATAGATGACAGTGAGTGAGAGCAATCTGCTGCCATCTTTTCTTATTCCTGCCCTTTCCTTCGCATGACAAACAAACCAAAAAAATGAACAAAAATGATAGCTTATACATTTGCTTGTTTGGCTTTCTCATGTGAAGCTATTATGGCCAGAGTTTAGATATTCCCAAAGACATTGGTGGGTTGCATAGAGTATTTTGAGGGATAGGCTATTTCTTTACTGAGCTTACTGGGACAGCAAGATATGGTGTGCTTGAGTTTAAGAGGGAGAAGCAGGTGCCAGGAGAAAGTGAATGTGTTAGAAGTTTATTTAAATATAGTTTATCCTGGACAAACACACCTGTAGGGTACTGTCTGTCTCAAGCTTTGTGAATTCAGTTTGAGCTGGGAGGTTTGAGTCCATCTAACCTCCAGAGGTTTGCAGAGAACATTTAAACAAAGTCTGGAAACCAACCTGGGAGGAACTATGACTTAATACCTGTCTGGCTTAGGCCTCTTAGAAATAGCTGCCTAGGTAGAAATGAAACTGTTTCTACCTAGGCATAGAATGCCTCATACCTCAAGTTTAATATGTTTCATTTGGAAGATGAGAGGTGTAGGAAAAAGAGATTTTAGTAGTCACTGTCAGAAAAAACATTGAATAAGAGTATATTATATGAAAAAAAATTTGCTAGAGTTATACTGAGTCTTCCATATTGATTGAATACAAACTTTCACTTTTTCTACAGGGGTCTATAGTTTGGGGAGTAGTAGAGTAAGTAATATATCATTATTAATCAGCATGAGAAGATGGTTGAATGAGTCCTTAGCTTTGTTCCACTTGGAATTGAGCTTGTGCATTGTTTAAGGGCTAAATGGAGACTAAAAGAACCAAATATGATAAAATTTGGCAGACAAATTCATGTAAAGGGCTGAGTGTTGGAAGAGGCAAGGTTGGGGCAAATTTATATAAGCATCTATTTCCTGTGCCCTTTTTTACGTTCTTGGTTAATAATAAAAGGCTATATTAGTTTGGAGACTGTTGAGTAATACATTAGAATTTGTATTTGAGTCAGATTAACTTTGCACCTTAGAATCTCAGTAACTTGAGTGGCCCCAGACTTTTTTTTAGCATGGTTAGAGAAAATAAAGGTACCATAAATCTTTTTTTTTTCCTCAGGGAATATTTATATCAATAAGGTGGCTCTGAGAGGCCTGTATTTTGATGATTTGACTTTGTCAATTTTTTTTTCCTGGGGCCTTCCCCAGTTGATCTCTGAACCCTTTTCACCTGACACTTCTAAACCAAGAAGTTCTTCCAAACTTTTGTTTTTATTTGAGATTAGAAAATGAAGACTTGAGAGGAGGGGGTAAGGCCTCCTTGGGGATGGACACACACGCACGCACGAACATGAAGACTAGCTGAGCTTAGAGGTTTATGCCTGTAATCCCGGCTACTTGGGAGGCTAAGGTGGGATGATCACTTGAGGCTAAGAGTTCGAGATTAGCGTGGGAAACATATGGAGACCCCCCCATCTCTAAAAAAATTTTAAAGAATGAGTCCCAGTTACTCAGGAGGCTAAGGTAAGAGGATTGCTTGAGCCCAGTAGTTTGTGATCAGCCTGGGTGATGCAATGAGACTTTTGAAAACAGAAAGGAAAAGAAAACGAAGACTTTCTTGGGAAGAAACAGCACTTCCTGGTCTAGCTTCTCATGGATCCAGCTTTTCCTTTTTCTCTTCCTAATACCCAGACACATTTAGCCATCAGAACTAGTTTGCTGGCTGGTGGAAGGGTACATTTTCCACTACAGGTATCATAAAAGTGGTTGTAAAAAAAGAGGAAAGAACATTCTTAATAGTTTAGCTCTCAGAAACAGAGGCAAAGGAAAATAATTTCTTTCTAGCAGAGGTTAGGGGGCAGTCTAATGGTGTGATCTGTGGTGGGTGTCAAAGTTGCTGGTATTGTTCTCATTGCCTTTTTCTTCTTTAGCACAGCCACCTCTTGAGACCTGAAACTTCTCTCTGGGTATATGCCAATTGGCCATGACAGCAGTCAGATGAGTAAAAAGAGAAAAAGCCAGCTGCTGTTTTGTTTTGAACAAGGAGGCAGGCAGAGTCCCTTTCTTCTTTTCCACCCACTCAAACTCAGGACAAGTGCCAAAGGGTTTCAGAAGAAGCCAAATGCTTGAAATTCAATGTGTAGTTTTGATTAGGAGCAGTAGTGAAGAGTTTATCTCAATCTTGCTCATAGATGGTTAATTGATCACCTCAGTTTCTGAAATGATATTGGATATGTTTATGGAAAGGGTGAGTGCATTTGTCGTTTCTCCCCTGGTACCCAATAAGACAAAGTCAGGTAAAGAGCGAAATGGAGATGAGATCATTTCGACTCAGATCACCTCAAAGGATGATAGATGGAGAGCAGTGACTACCTTAGGCTCTCAGTTTTGCTTCAGGAATCCAGGAGCTAATATGCTCCTAACCAGTTTTGGGGCCTTTGTTCCTTTCCTTTGTTTGGAAATCCTGAAGAACTTAGATGGACAAGCACTCCTGGCTGCCTGTTGGCTGGTTTCTCATGGCATGTCTCTGCTGTAACACCAGCCTTCTGTTACCACTGTAGATTGAATTGTGAAGGGCTGCCACAAGTGCACAAATCATAACTGACCTTTCCTTGTTCCACGCTTATTGAGCAATTACTTGCCCATTTGTGGAACTCACATTATTGCCTTGAATTTCTGGCCCTGTGTGAAGTGGGGGCATCCAGGAAGTGGCCTGATAGACTGTACATCAGAGGGAAATAAATTGGCATTTGATTTGGTGGAAAGGCAGGGCCAGATGTAGTGTGGGAGCTGGAGATTTTCAGCAGTCAGCCATGCAGCTTGTTTCCAGGTGTCCTGGAAAGCAGCTTGGGAACTGGAGGCTAAGGGTAGTTGGGGACATTAATTGGGGACGAAAGGATCAAAAGCACTTCAGTGTTATCTGGGATTGGCCCTGAATTGGGGAAAAATCCTCTAAAAGTAGAGAGATAAATGAGTTTTCCTTGACTCTGGTGGGAATTTTTCCACTGATTATTTTTGATTTTCAAGTAAAGTAAGTTATTAATTGTCAGAAAAAAATCTAAAGCCTGGGGACTCTTGACAAGAGGTTGTAGAATAAGAAAGCCTCATTCCACATGAGTTTTTATGAAGTTTCATTCTTCTCTTTGGACAAACAACAGGTTTAAGAAAATGGTACCAAATTGATTAAATAAAGTGAGAGCTGAGATGGTATTATGACTGCCCTACCATGGGCTAGTGTAGTGTTTTTCAGACTCAGGTTGCTTTCCATTTATGAATTATTTTTTTTTTTTTTGAGACAGAGTCTCACTTTGTTGTCCAGGCTAGAGTGAGTGCCGTGGCGTCAGCCTAGCTCACAGCAACCTCAAACTCCTGGGCTTCAGCGATCCTTCTGCCTCAGCCTCCCGAGTAGCTGGGACTACAGGCATGAGCCACTATGCCCGGCTAATTTTTTTTTTATATATATCAGTTGGCCAATTAATTTCTTTCTATTTATAGTAGAGACGGGGTCTCGCTCTTGCTCAGGCTGGTTTTGAACTCCTGACCTTGAGCAATCCGCCCGCCTCGGCCTCCCAAGAGCTAGGATTATAGGCGTGAGCCACCTCGCCCGGCCCATTAATGAATTATTAACATATCATTTTAATGAGTTGCATGGCATTTTTGCTCCAATTTTTTTATTATGAAAAATTTTAAACCTAGCAAAAATGGAAAGAATACCATAATGAACACCTACATCCCAGATAGACTCAAAATTATTAACATTTAGCTATATTTGCTTTATCCATATATGTGTATTATTTTTTTCATGAGCCATTTGAAAATAAGTTATAGAAATGTTGACATTTCACCCCTAAATACTCCAGCATGCATCCTAAATAAGGACATTTTCCTCCATAATCATAGTACCATTATCACATCTAAGAAACTTAATCGGGCCTGGCACAGTGGCTCATGCCTGTAATCCTAGCACTCTGAGAGGCTAAGGCAGGAGGATTGCTTGAGGTCAGGAGTTCCAGATCTGCCAGAGCAAAAGCGAGTACCCCATCTCTACTAAAAATAGGAAAACATTAGCTGGCCAACCAAAAATACAAAAAAAAAAAATTAGCTGAGCATGGTGGTGCACACTTGTAGTCCCAGCTACTAGGAAGGCCGAGACAGGAGGATTGCTTGAACCTAGGAGTTTGAGGTTGCTGTGAGCTAGGCTGATGCCATGGCACTGTAGCCTATGCAACAGAGCGAGATTCTATCTAAGAAAGAAAGAAAGAAAGAGAGAGAGAGAGAGAGAGAGAAAGAGAGAGAGAAAGAAAAGAAAGAGAGAGAGAAAGAAACAAAGAAAGAAAGAAAAGAAACTTAGCAATAATTTGCCAGTATTAGCTAATATCCAGTCCATATTAATGCAGCAGAGTGAGATTCTATCTCAAAAAGAAAAAGAAAGAAAGAAAAGAAACTTAGCAATAATTTGCCAGTATTAGCTAATATCCAGTCCATATTAAAAATTTCCCATTTTTCTCCAAACTGTTGGGTTTTTTTCTTTTTTCTTTTTTTTTTTTTTTTTGGGAATTCTTGCTAATGAAGGTTTTTTTTCTTAATTAAAAAATATTTCTTTAGAGGTGGAGTCTGCTATATTGTCCAGGCTGGACTCGAACTCCTGGGCTCAAGCAATTCTGCCTGAGCCTCCCAAGTAGCGGAGACTACAGGCTCGAGCTATCATGCCTGGCCCCAAACTATCTTTTGTAGCTATAGTTTTACAAACCAAAATTCAAGCAAAATTCTCATTTCATTAGGTAGTTATGTCTCTTTGGACTTTTTAAATCTAATACAATTTTCTGTACCTCTTTTTTTATTGGTATTGACTTTTTGAGTAAATTGGGTCATTTATCTTTAGAGTGTTCTACATTCTGGGTTTTTTGGTGTCCTTGTGGTATCATTTAGCTTGTTCCTGTATCCCATATATTTTCTATAGACTAGAAGTTGGGATTAAAGTCTTTGTTAGATTCAGGTTAAATATTCTTGGCAAGAATACTTCATAGATGATACTGTGTTCTTCATATTATATCACCACAGGAAGCTCAGGAAGCACAGGTTGTCCTGCAACTGGTGATGTTAAGTTTTGTTACTTGCTTCTGGTGGTGACTGCCATATCTCCTCATTGTAAGATAATGTAATTTTTCTCTTTGTAATTAGTTAAGTAATCTATGAAGTAATAATTTGGCACCTTGTGAATATCTGGTTCTCTAATATCCTTTCACCTAATAGTCATCCACTGATGAATCTTTGCCTGAATCATTTATTTCACTGAGGGTCACAGAATGATGATTTTTGTAGTTCTGTCATTCTTTCTTCATTTATTAGCTGGCATTCTCTGTAAAGAGCTGCTTTCCCTCATAAACTGGAGGATAACCACAGTTTCTCCTAAAAAGTCAGGATAAATGCTTAATTCTTTCCCTTTAATTGTCAGTTTTCAGAGTAAGAATTTAGTGTTAATAATGACATTAATGGTGGCAAATGTGGGTTCCCTGCCCCCCTCTTTTTAAGACTTGTGAATATTTAATTATTCAGTGTTTTACAATTAATTACAGTCATTATTGTTTTTGGATGTCAGATTGATCCAAGTTTGGCCAGTGAGATTCCCTTCAAACTGGTTCCTTTGTTCATTTGACATGACCCCTTTGAGCACTTCCTTGCTTTCTGATATAAGAAACCAGGATTAAGGGGGAAAAAAGGAATAGAATAGAAAGTATCAGTGTGTCACACATGAGAAGACTAAGTATTATGTTGTGAAACTTGTGTTTCAGTTAGAAATATATATGTTCTGGGTTGCAGTATAAATTGTATTTCTTTCTATCAGTCATGGTCAAAAAAGTTTGAAAGGTCTAGTAAAGAGAGTTTGTGATTTACTCCTGTTTAGCACTGGTTTGAATTTATCTCTCTGGACTGTTATTTCTTGGGCAAGTCAAAGGGATGTTGAGTCAGGGTGCCTCTTTTACCATAATCTTGGGATTCTGTGAAGGACTCTGTGAGGTGCCTTAGCCCCCATGACTTTCGGAAGCCAGTGGACTATTCATCCCTATCAACTTTGGTTTCAGTAAAATAGTTCTATTTAGATGGTTGTTTCTGGATGAATCAGCTTTTGCTAGGCAGAGGTTAATTTGAGCCCATTTGAGTCATTATAATCTTGGAGAATATTAGATTAACACATTAACTACCATACTAGAAAAAACTATTTTTCTCTGGGGCAGTGGTATTTTATTATGAAAAGAATAAAAACTTTGAAAACAAAACAATCCTTTCTAATTTAATGAAAAATTCATTACTTTTATTGTTTTCTGTGCATGAGTTATATGCAGTTACATTGTCAATATTAATTGTAACAATAAGAACATCAAGAAGTAAGATTTTCACAAACCAACTTCAGTTACTTAGGCATCACGAGGCCCCGAGCTCAAAACTAGTTTAAATACAACTCACATGGCAGTTAATGTGTTAAGTATCTTCCCCAAGGAAATAAGGATTATAGGTGTAATTATGACTGACTAGTCATTTTTCACCTTGTACTTTATCACTTTTATGTGATGTTAAACTGGTTGTTTAGGCATATCATGTTAGACATGGCCACAATTTTGAGTCCTTTTGGTGGGTCAAGGAGGAAATCATTTGTACTGGAAAGACTCTAAAACAGCATTTTTTCCAGAAACTTTTCTCTTAGTGGAAGTTCATTTATATATTCAGTCAACAAATATTTCTTGAGTACTTAACTATGTGCCAGAAACTGAACTAGGTACTAGCAACCTAGTTTTCAAGGAGACTGACACAGTTCCTATTCTCATAAAATTTATGGTCTAGTGGGCTAGTGATTTGAGAAGTTCTGGAATTTGAGTGGACAACTGGGTACTGGTTTGAAGTCTGCCCAGCTTCCACATGTGACCTAAGGAAATTGTTGTATGCCCTGGATTGCTGAAAGAAGTTCTAGCATGGTTAGAAGAATAGATAGCAGTGGTGCTGTGCACATTGTTCATCCCACCCATCCCCCCTTCCCCTAGCACTGACTGCCTGACAGTGACTATGGAAATACTGTTTGCGTGGCAGCTTCACTAGCTGTTTTAGGGCCTTGGATATCTTAGGGGTGATTAATGTTGTGTATCTCAGAACTAAACTGATTGTAATTGTACCATAGGATAAGATATCAATGGCTGATTCTTTTGTAATAAAATTCTTTTATTTTTTTAAATTTATTTTTTTTTAGACTAGTCAAATGCAATAGTGAGAAGGGAATGTATTAAAATTCTTGCATTTGGGTCCTCTCTGGCTTGGATTGTTAGGATTTTGAAGTCTAGGGGCACAGTACAAAGATTTTAGTAGCTATTTAGCTAAGATGCTAAAAGAATGAGGAATGCTCTTTTCTTCAGCCAGGGTTTAATAGTCCCAATGCAAAAATAACATAAGTGTTTTTTAGTAGCTACCTGCTGTCTTTAGCCCAAGGGTCTCATATGAGGAAAAAGGTATCAAGGCCCTTAGAACTTTGTACAGTATTTGGCTTTATAATCAGTATACCATTCCATCGTATATTTGTCTTTTGAATCCCAGAGAAAGCACTTAGAAGTAGCTGTTGGGAACCTTGGGACCTCAGAAGGTTCCCTACCTAAGTGACTCAGAGAGAATGTCCCTTCTCTTATTCCCTTATTTTCTTTTTTTTTTTTTTTTTTTGAGACAGAGTCTCGCTTTCTTGCCTAGGCTAGAGTGAGTGCCATGGCGTCAGCCTAGCTCACAGCAACCTCAAACTCCTGGGCTCAAGCGATCCTCCTGCCTCAGCCTCCTGAGTAGCTGGGACTACAGGCACGAGCCACCATGCCCAGCTGATTTTTATATTATATATATTAGTTGGCCAATTAATTTCTTTCTATTTTTTTTTTTTTTTTATTTATTTATTTATTTTTTTTTTTTGAGACAGAGTCTCACTCTGTTGCCCAGGCTAGAGTGAGTGCCGTGGCGTCAGCCTGGCTCACAGCAACCTCAATCTCCAGGGCTCAGCGATCCTACTGCCTCAGCCTCCCGAGTAGCTGGGACTACAGGCATGCGCCACCATGCCCGGCTAATTTTTTGTATATATATTTTTAGTTGGTCAATTAATTTATTTCTATTTTTGGTAGAGACAGGGTCTCGCTCAGGCTGGTTTCGAACTCCTGACCTCGAGCAATCCGCCCGTCTCGGCCTCCCAAAGTGCTAGGATTACAGGCGTGAGCCACCGCGCCCGGCCTCTTTCTATTTTTATGGTAGAGACGGGGTCTCGCTCAGGCTGGTTTTGAACTCCTGACCTTGAGCAATCCGCCCGCCTCGGCCTCCCAGAGTGCTAGGATTACAGGCGTGAGCCACCGCGCCCGGCCTATTCCCTTATTTTCTAATTCCCTTCCTTAGGAGTAGCATTCTTAGGATTTTCAAGGGCAGAAAGAGGTAACAAAGCAGTGAAGCACTTAAACGATAGTTAAGATTTTTCTAAAAGAGAAGATTGAAGTGGATGTATTGCACAAAAAGACCTGTCACCTATCATTTGCTCAATAGCTTCTTGTATTCTGAATGTAAGATATGGTTCTTTCTCCTTTGTCTCTTTTTTTTTTTTTTTTTCCTGGGATGAGTCTACATCCAGGGTACATTATTAATACCTACTATAGCCAAGTACTTTTTGTGACCAGAGCCTGTTGACTCTGGCAGAGGATCCTGGTTCCCTCTGGCCCAGGAATAGAAGTTCTTGGTTCAGCCCACCTGGACAGAAGCATTGTAGGGAAAGTAGTCAAGGGAAAATGGACTTCTGTTGTCAGAATCCAAATAGGGCTCATTAATCCTCCCTAGTGAGCCCAAGATTAGCATCTTAATCAGTCTCATTTCAGAGGTTTTAAAGACTCATTCTGTTCTCTAGGTTCCTATAAAGAAAAAAATGATCAGTAGTTGCCTTTGGTAGAACTATTCTTTATTTAGGGAATGGTAGATGTTGCCAGGATCCTAAGTGGTCCTAGGTAGGCTGCAGGCTGAACAGTCAACAAAACTGGTTGTATACATGCAATCAAGGAAGGTAAAGAGTGGAAATATTTATGTTGGTAATATTCTTCCTCAAAAGCTCCAAAGAGAAGAGAAAGGTGGCTACCAGGGATTGTTTTATAGCTATCTAGAATGTTGAATTCATCCCCATTTCCCCTTTTATCTAATTGATATCAGGACATTTAATCAGATTAACTGATGGTGAATTGTTTTTTAACTTTTATTTTGAAATAATTTCAAACTTAGAAAAAAGTTGCAAGAATAATAATACAGAGGTCTCCCCTATACCCTTTGCTACTTGTTTTTATTACTTTCTCACTATACACACACACGTATGTATATAAATTATTTTTTCTAAATCATTTGAGAATAGGTTATATACATCATGACCTTTTGTCTCTTAATATTCCAGTATATGTTTCATAAGAATAAGGATATGTTCTTGCTTAATCTAAGTATAGCTATCAAATTCAAGAAATTTAACATTGATATAATAATTTACTATTCACATTATAATTTTGTCAATACACTTTTAGTGTTTGTGTTTTTTCTCTTCAGCCAAGGATCACATATTGCATTTAGTTGTCATGTTTCTTTTTTTTTTTTTTTTTTTTTGAGACAGAGTCTCACTTTGTTGTCCAGGCTAGAGTGAGTGCCGTGGCGTCAGCCTAGCTCACAGCAACCTCAAACTCCTGGGCTCAAGCGATCCTCCTGCCTCAGCCTCCCGAGTAGCTGGGACTACAGGCATGTGCCACCATGCCCGGCTAATTTTTTTTTTATATATATCAGTTGGCCAATTAATTTCTTTCTATTTTATAGTAGAGACGGGGTCTCGCTCTTGCTCAGGCTGGTTTTGAACTCCTGACCTTGAGCAATCCGCCCGCCTCGGCCTCCCAAGAGCTAGGATTACAGGCGTGAGCCACAGCACCCGGCCAGTTGTCATGTTTCTTTAGTGTCCTTTAATCTAGAACAGTTCTTCAACCTTTCTTTGTCTTCTTTTTTTTTTTTTTTTTTTTTTGCTGATATTTCTGTGGAGAATCTTTGTCTTCTTGACATTGACATTTTTTATAATTAATAACTATAGGCCAGTACACTTGCTCTTTCTTTTTTTCTTCCTTTCTTTGTCTCATTCTCTCCCCCTACCCGTACCTTTCTTTCTTTCAATATATAATAATCATATAGGCTCAATAATAACTGAAGAGTAGCTCATGCCACTTTGGGAACACTTTGGGAGGCTGAGGCGGTAATATCACTTGAGGCCAGGAGTTCAAGACTAGCCTGGGCAACATAGTGAAATTCCATCTTTACAAAAAAACAATTAACCAGTCATGATAATACATGCCTGTAGTCCTAGCTACTCAGGAGGCTAAGGCAGGAGGATCACTTGAGTCAAGGAGTTTGAGGCTGCAGTGAGCTATGATCAAGCCACTACAGATCCAGCCTGAGTGACAGAGTGAGACCCTGCTTCTAAATAATAATAATAATAATAATTGTGCATATTTCTGGAGTCCATGTGCTATTTTGACACATGCAAATAATATGTAATGATCACATCAGGATATTTAGGATATCCATCACCTCAAACATTTATCATTTCTTTGTGTTGGGAACATTTCACATCTTCTAGCTGTTTGGAAATATACAATAATACATTATCGTTGACCATAGTCACCCTAATTTGTTTCCTTTGAGAGTGTTACTCGTTTTGTGTTTATCTGATGTTTCCTTGTGATTAAATTCAGGTTATGAGTGCCTGGTATGAATCTGTATGCCACTACTGATATAATAGCCTTCTTAGGATCTCATATCTGCAACTGTCATTCATTGGTGATATTAATTTTGATCATCTGGTCCAATGTTATCTGGCTTCTTTACTACATAGATACAATTTTCCCCTTACAACTAGTAAGCAGACTGTGGGGGAACACTTGAAGATCATATTCGTTTTTAAACTTTCTCTTTCAAGGTTTATTATACATTGGTGATTCTTGCCTGAACCAGTTTCAGGTTGCAGTGATGGTGAATTTTGAGTGGTTGCTTAATATAATTATTCTTAAAGGACCTGTTTGTTTTACCTTTTCTATAGTCCCCCCCCCACACACACACCAAAAAAGAACTTGTAGGTGTGAACACAAACTGTCTTGCTAACTTACTTGTGTTAGTTTCTCTTCCTATAAGAAACACAATTGCATGTCCTAAAAGTCTATATTTCTTTATGGATTTGTTGATGCTGTTTTAAAAAAAATATATCTAGTAAACTACAAAGAGTTTTGAAAATTGGAAAAAAGTTTGGCTCAATGAGGCTTGACTGGGGGCTTGGTAATTTCCTAGAATGTGGCAACATTACCCAGTGGAATTTGTTCTCCACTCAACCAATAGTATAAATGTTTTTCCTCTAAGCCAGACTGACAACAGCCAGGCGATGCCAATTCCCTTCTTTTTTTTCTTTTCCTCTCTTTTTAATAAGTGAGATTGACTATGAATTCATCCTCATATTTTATTCTCCAATCTATTTTAAAAGCTTGATTGGTCTAATTAAGAATTTCCATTAATCTTTTAAAAATCTGCAAAGTTTAGAAATGCCCATTGTCCAGGAGCTTTAAGAGAGAAAAGGTTAGCTCCTGTTGTATATTGGTTTAAAAAAAAGAGAGAGGAAAAAAAATGAAGAAAAAAAATTTAAAAAAAAGAGAGAGAAAAAAGGTTAGAAAAACATTTCCCCATTCTCAACTAACACCCTTTTCTCTCCTTCCCTCTTATTTCTTTGCATTTTTCCTTTTTTCTTTCATTTCTTTGAAGGATCTGGTTAGTATGCATGACTGAGCCTCCTTAGTAAAGAAAAAGCAGAAATTTTGAGAGAAAAAGAAGTAATGCTCTTTTTTTTTTTTTTTTTTTTTTTTTTTTTGAGACAGAGTCTCACTTTGTTGCCCAGGCTAGAGTGAGTGCCATGGTGTCAGCCTAGCTCACAGCAACCTCAAACTCCTTGGCTCAAGCAATCCTGCTGCCTCAGTCTCCCGAGTAGCTGGGACTACAGGCATGTGCCACCATGCCCAGCTAAGTTTTTCTATATATATTAGTTGGCGAATTAATTTGTTTCTACTTTTAGTAGAGATGGGGTCTCGTTCTTGCTCAGGCTGGTTTTGAACTCCTGACCTTGAGCAATCCGCTGGCCTCCCAGAGTGCTAGGATTACAGGTGTGAGCCACCTCGCCCGGCTAGAAGTAATGTTCTTGAATCTCAGGTTTTTTGGTGTTATTACTGGGGAGAATAGGCTAATGATATGACCATTACTAATGAAAGCCTTAGCTATTAGTTATGTTTATTGAGGGAATCCTGCCCATGATTTAAAAAAAAAAGAGAGAGAGAGATAAATAGGGAAAGAAAAGAAAAGCAACTAGACAGAGAGTGAGGAGGAATGAACAGAAAAGGGCAGAAGAAAATAGCTTGGGTGGGAGGGGAAAGGGGTAGAAGAGAAGGACCAAAAATACAGAGCTGCTAAAATAGGAAAATGGGAATCAACTCTAAAATTTACCTTTACACAGTCCAGTGTTTGGGCTTTCCCTTTTCAGTAGTGTGTGTTATGAGGTAGGGTGAGGTGAGGTAAATGAAATGGTCCCATCCTTGACTCCTTGGATTCATCTACCCAGAACTGAAGGGACTCTGTAGTAAGGTGATTTGATAGCCTGATCCTAGTGGATTGGGGTGGAAGAGGCTATTAAGTGATGTATTTTGACTGGCTAGCATTAACAGAGTTATTTTTAACCTCCCATTTCAATCTCTTCATTGTTCAGGCTCTTCCACTGGCTACTATGAGAGCAGTCAAAATTAGCAACTATATAAAATGAAGTACCTTTTGTCTCCTCAGTCACTTCCAAAATAAACAGGGAGTAATACTGTCCGTATTTTGTCTCACTTTACTCTGAAGGCTAACAGTAGAGGAAGCATGGATTAGTGTGTAGTGATTTCTAGGCTCTGCCCTCTGGACAGATTCCCCTCTGAGTGCTCCAGTTGAGTGACAGGACCATGTGGCAGGAGTGCAGCTGGAAGTATATCATCGGCAGATTTGGGTTGGGTAAATATAGCAGGAGCAGGATGTCAGTGTGGGAGATGGATTGTTCTGGGAAAGGAAGTGTTGTCTTTCGTCTGAGAAACAATTTCCTGCACTTCTGGGACTTTTGCTTTCTTCTTTTTTTTTTTTTAACAGGACAGAGCAGGAGTTGGCAGAAGTTGGGTTCACTTGCTGAATTCTATCTCTGGGTGTCTGTGTGTTTCTACATTTGAAGTTGGGAGTAGAAATCAGATCTGTTTCAGCCAGTTAAGAAATGGGCCCAATAAATTGTCATCCCCATGCCTTATATTTTACTTTTTACAGTTTTAAAGCACCTACCTGTTGAGAGCTTCTTTTTAAAAAGTAACTATTATCTTGGTGTGCAATAGGTTGAGAGGCAAAAATAATTATACAAAGAAAATCAACTCTACTGAAAGTCAGACATGAGGCACCAGCTGGCAGGAAACAGCTGGGATGTTTCTGGGGGCTAGACTCTTCCACACCAGAACTTAACTCTTCAAGCTATCTCTGTTATCTTAGCTACTTAAGATGGCTGCCTAATGACCAACAGTCTACATAAAAGACTAAATCTCCTAAATTATGTGATATTTTACAATTGACTAGAATGTTACAATTTATAAGGCAGTTTTGCATTATAGCCTTTTTATTTTAGAGGTAGACTTAGATTTATAGAAAAGTTGTAAAGAAGTTCTCATATACCCTATACCCAGTTTCCCCTATTATTAACAGCTGACATTAGTATGCTACATTTGTCACAATTAATGAACCAATATTGATATATTGTTATTAAAGTTATTAAAGTCCATAATTTATTCACATTTCCATTGGGTTTTTACCTAATGGCCTTTTTCAGTTCCAGGATCCCATCCAGGATACTACATTACATCTAGTCATCATGTTTTCTTAGGCTCCACTTGGCTGTGACAATTTGCCTATATTTTTTTCATTTAAGTTTCACAACTCACAAAATAGACTGTGTCTTTATTAGTATCCCCCTTTTACAGATAAAACTGAGGCTCCAGAAAGATTAAGTCACTTGTTCAAGGTTATATAGTAAAAGCTTCTATTAAAAATGTGATTATGATTTGGGAAAAGGTGATAAGGTAACTTACTTGCTTTTTATGTGGATGAGGGCAGAACTGTAGCTAACCTTCAGGTAGATCATTTGCAGAAGAGGAACAAGAGATAGAGGTGAATTTAACTTTCCTGGAATCTTCTGTCTTACTGGATACAAATTAACATTATTATTTTAATCATAATTCTATGGGGAAAACCCTTTTCTCTTTGTGATTCTGCTGTATCTACCAAAGGAACTGATCACAGAGAATCCTGGACTGGCTGTCTAGTCAACCTTGTTCTCTAGCAGAAAGACTTCAGGCTGTTTACTGGTCCTTGTTGTTAGATACCAGGTTCAATAGGAAGGCCTGCTGAGGGTATGGCATACACACTAACACAACCAGGCTATTTCTGTCATGTATGGCGGTAACAATCTGGGAATGGGCACATGAGTTTTTTAATTCCAGTATCTAATTGGGCAGGCTGAAATTCTGTCTTGGAATTGGAAGAGTCATAGAACTATAGTGCTGAGAGATGGTAGGAAAAATTAAAAATCCAACATCCATGGCAATTACTGGCTCTGAATGTTCTATCTGGAAGGATGAGTGAGGGAGAGAGGTGAGACGAGGTAAATTGGTATGTTACTGATGATCCTAGATACTATTAAAAGATCATCTCAGGGTGATGGAAACTGTGGAGGTACAAACCATCAGATCTTAAGGGAAGGAATAGTTCATTTTGCCTAGAGAAGTAGTCATAAATAATATACCTGGATCCTAAAAGGTGAAACTTTTAAAGTACTCCACCTTAAGCTGACAGAGGGTAAGCAGTTTATTGATTAACCATTAACAACCACTTTTTATTGGAGCCATTTTTTTTTTTTGAAGGTTTAAAGATTTATTTTAACATCTGCATACAGACAGGCTGGGTCCAAAATGGCATCAGCCAATGCTTTGATTATATAAGACATAGCTGTGAGCATAAAGGCTGTTTTGGGATGCTTTGATAGTGAGTGGCTATTGCCCTCTTTGGTTAACTATGAAGCCAGGAAGGGCCCGACCTTTTCTCCGAAAGAAAGCTGTGGAAATAGCAATGAATAAAACAATAAGGAAGAGTTTTAGGAAATTTGTGTATCTTCATGGCATCATGGACGGAGGAGAAATTATAAACTATCATTTACAGGAGTCTTTAAGGGCATGGATGACTAAAGCCTTCCACCAGGAGAGTATGAGGTTATAAATGAGGGCAAAGATGACATGGACCTCATACTCTGAAAATTCTTTTGCCGCAACAATTTGAAAGAGAAAATATGAAAGACAAAAGTGACGGTGTGAAGAATGACTGTTCAAAGCACTTCTAATGGAAAATTCTATCTATTGTGAGATTTAAACCATCCTTTGGTAGGAGAGAAGCCTGGGAAAGGATCTCTTATTCAAAATAAGAATAGGAGATAGTGCAGTGCCCATATCTCCAGAGAACTCTGAATTGAGCTGTGATGGAAGAAGGGGAAATTCCTCACTATGTATAATGTGAAATCTTCAAGAGGTCTCAATAGATGTAAGTCTCCAAGGAGGAGTTTATAGCAGGCTGAAGAAGCTAAGGTTCAGTAAGCCTCAAATGGGAGTGCAGAGAGAGATGGCCCACTGACATTTCTGCTCTGGACGACAGTTTGGTGAGTGGAAAACTACCAGGTATACTTCACTTTTGCAAGAATCCAAAGTGATTCTTTGCACCATGAACTGAGGTAACTTCTTCTCTCTACAAAAACCATAGAGGGGACACCACAGGCTTTAACTGGAACTTGTTCATGGTTTCCCAGACAGGAAGCTTATATCCTGTTAAAGCGCTTTAGAATAAAGTCAAATTAGAGATAAGAGAATCTTATACTTTCATTTTCAAAAGCCTTTTTGAAAAAATTGTGGTGAAATTCATGTAACATAAAATTAACCATTTTAAAGTGAATAATTTAGAGGGGCCCGGCTAGCTCAGTTGGTAGAGCATGAGACTCTAAACATGAAGAATTTAGTGGCATTTAGTATATTCACAATGTTGTGCAACCACCACTTCTATCTAATTTCAAAACATTTTTTCATTACCCCAAAGGGAAATCCTGTGCCCATTAAGCAGTTGCTCCCTACTTTCTCTTACCTCAACCCCTGGCAACCACCAATCTGCATTCTGTCTCTATGGATTTATCTATTCTGGTTATTTCATATAAATGGAATCATGATTTCATATCTGGTGTCTTTCACTTAGTGTAAGGTTTTTGAGTAGCATGAATCATTACTTCCTTTTTATGACTGAATAATATTCCTTTGTATGTGTATACCACAATTTGTTTAGCCATTTATCTGTTGATGGACGTTTCAACTATTTCTGCCTTTTGGCTATTGTGAATAGTGCTGCTAGGAACATGTATGTATATGTATTTGAGTACTTGTTTTCATTTCTTTTGGATATATATCTAGGAGTAGAATTGCTGGGTCATATGGTAATTCTATGTGTAACTTTTTGAGGAATTGCCAAACAGTTTTCTATAGCAGCTGAACCATTTTACATTCCTACCAGTAATGCATGAGATTCTAATTTTCCCACATCCTCACCAATATTTGTCATTTTCTCTTTTTTGTTTTTTTATTATAGCTTTGAAAGCTTTTGAGACTAGATGAGAGATTGATAATCTCCTTCTACTTCTATTGGATCTTCTCGCATGCTTCTCTCCTGAAGTAACTGTGTGACTCTTCTGGGCCAAATAAGATATGGAGGTCCTAAGCTTTTACATTAAAGAATGATTTTCTTTCAAAATTTGCAGCAAATGGTAATCACAGATCATACAGTTGACTACACAGAATTGAAATCAAACTTGCCAAAAAAAGAGTGTCAGTTACACTATGGGTCTTGGGAGTAGATGGTGGTATTTCTGGTTTCATCTGCCATCAGAGTCCTAGACCAGGCAATAGGCTGTGTCTTGCTGACTATACAGGAGGCTCAGTTTGCTTACAGATTGCCAGAATATCTTCCTGCTTGCAGAATAACCTTCTGGAGAGGGGGGGTTAACTCTAATTCCTGGTAAGTGCTAACTTATCAGGAATACTAATAAATCTAATTCCTTTTAAGGTGCTATATAAACTGATTTCAGTTGTTACTCCACTACTACTTATAATGACATTATATACAGTATTAAAATTGTAGTATTCCCATTTCTTTGCTATGTGGCAGGGTAGTTTCTTATTTTGATGTCTTCTGCATCAAATACTATGTGTTCTCTTCTTACTGTCTCTTTTTTAGTCCATTAATTTCTACTTTTTTTGTCTATATATTTTGTGATTTGTCTAATAGTAGTCACTATGATTAATGTTTCAGTGTATCTTGTCTAAGTTTATTTTTCTTTTGTGAAAATTATTTTCTTCTTGTGAAAGGAAAAAGTTGATGCAGAAATGTAGGACACTGGAATTTCTAGGTCTCTCAGTTTTCTGGTATTCTAGCTTTCTTTCGTTTCTTGACACTGTTTTCCAAGTTTATATGTTGAATCGTAGATATTTGGAAAAATTGTATTTTGCTACTGAATGTGTTTGCTTTATTTCCTTAAAATATTATAAATCAGAATACTTTTCAGTGTTTATTATACTGCATTGGTTGCTTTTTTAAAAAGTTTGAATTCACTTTCAAAGTAAACAAAAAATTGTAGTCTGTACTGTACCGCCCCCCACCACCACCTCTCCCACCCCTCACCCCAGTACACACTGGTGTCCTTTGCAAATGCATCCTAACCATTTGATCAAAGTCAGGCTTTGAATAAGGCTTTATAGTCAGGTGTGGTGAATGACAGGTATGTCTGGATTTGGTCTTGAGAGATTTGGGGATGTAAAAGCATGAGGGTTTTTTTTTTCTCTTTTTCTTCCTGTAATGTATTGTGGTCTATAATAGGTTGAGTTGTAACATTCATTAAACCACTGCTCACATTCCCTGTTTTCAAAGCTTATCAGGATGACTTTGATTTAGTTATTTGGAACCAAAAAGGCAGTTTGTGAAGCCTGGTCTGGAGCTGTGCAGCAGTAATATATCAGAGATCAGACTTAGGTCCCAGTGGGATTATTCCTCGGGATTTATTTGCCTGGAAGTACACACAGAAGCCAAATGGTATGGATGGAAAGCTTTGCTGGAATGCAAATTGGACACATTTTGTTGGGACCTGTAGGGGATTTTCACTGCTTCATAATTTTTCAAAGGTTTGTTATATATCAGACAGGCACTGCCTCTTCTTTAAATCTTTAAATCCTCCCTCTTTTTCCTGTTGTAAAGGTCAGATTTTTTTTGACAACTGTGTGCAGGAACAAGATTTGCTAAATCCCTTCATTTTTATTCATACAAATATCGGAATTCAGTGAGCATCAGTTATCCCAGCATTTAGAGGTAAGGGAAACTCAGGGAGAATCTTGTGAATCTCAGCTTAGTGTTTGGTGTATATCTCTGGGGATAAATTTGCTGCCTCAACTTTAACCCCTTGAATGCTTTAATATGAGACAAAACCCTCACAGTAGCTGCCTTGTATGTGAAACCTACTCTTGACTAACCTATGTCTACAGCTGTTGGATAATTAGTGGGAGGGGACTGTCTTAGACTCTTCTGATGGGGCCTTTTTGACTGTGACAATTCTTAGATTAGTGCCATAAGAGAAGGACAATTCATTCACTCCAGTGTAGCCTTGTTTAGCCTTGTTTAGCTTTTGGTGGTATCTTGGGCAATAGATAACTTTTTTCTTTTTTTTTTTTTTTGTTTTTTGTTTTTTTTTTTTTGAGACAGAGTCTTGCTCTGTTGCCCTGGGTAGAGTGCAGTGGCATCATCATAGCTCGCTGCAACCTCAGACTCCTGGGCTCAACTGATCCTCCTGCCTCAGCCTTCCCAGTAGCTGGGACTACAGACGTGGGTCACAAAGCCCAGCTAATTTTTCTATTTTTAATAGAGACAGTTCTCCCTCTTGGGAGTTTGGTCTTGGACTGAGCTCAAGCAATCCTCCCTCCTCAAGCAATCCTCCCTCCTCCCAGAGTGCTAGGATTACAGATGTGAACCATTGAGCCTGGCCAAGATTGGTTTTAATTTGAAGATGATTCTTTTGTACATTTCCCCACCAAACTTGCTTAGTTGATGTGATATTATCACATTATCCATCTAGTGCTGTGTAACAAATTACCCCCAACTATGGCAGCTTAAACATTAAAAAAAAAATATTTCATAGTTTCTGAGTGTTGGGAATCTGGGAGCTACTTAGCTAGTAGTTCTGGCTTAGGGTCTCCCAAGATGTTAGCCAGGGCTATAGTCATATGGAGGCTTGATTGGGCTAGAATCTTTCTCTTCCATTGCCATCTCAGCCTTAACCACTAGTAAAAACTCTCTGTTTTTAAAGCAAGCCAATAAGCATGATCTCTCCCCCTCTTCTCTTCTGCTGGGACATCCATGGCAACTGGTCAAAGCAGGGGTCCTCAGACTTTTTAAACAGGGGGCCAGTTCACTGTCCCTCAGACCATTGGAGAGTGCGCACTGTGGGCCCAGGATGAGTCAGCTGCTAAGCAGGGCAGGCAGCAGAGGCAAAAACACCTGGAGGGCTGGATAAATGTGCTAGGCGGCCTGCATGTGGCCCACGGGGCTGTAGTTTGAGGACTCCTGGGTCAAAGGAACCTGCTCATGAGAGACTTTCAGTTGGATTCAGATAATCCTTTGTGCTTCCTCAACCTATTTACCACTGATCTTCTAAAATTTGGTGCAGATAAACTAGACTGGCCAGAGTTATGGTTCTTTTAGACCAAAATATATAATGATATGAGCTCTTTTTGGATTCTGTCTAGGACCCTTGAAATGGAGGTAAAGACCTAATGTTTGGGAGATATTTAAAAACTAAATTACTTGTCTATCTCTTGATGGATTCATCTGGTCCTTTGTATACCAGTCTGATAAGAGCCTGAGGAGTTATTTGTTATTCTTCACCTTTCTAGGACAAATAGGTTTATAGTCACAGTGATGAAGAATGCACAGGTAGACTCCAAAGCTAACCAATGGCACTGTCCTTCCTCTATGTTTGGTAACCATTCCAGCTATGCTGTTATATTGATGTCTTTCCCCTCTTCCCCCCATCTTGGTATATATCTAATTCTGTACCTGATAACAGAAATCCTTGTTGTGATAATGAACTTGTTCAGCTGGGGTGGGAAGGTTGTTGAGATGGAGAATTAGCTGACTTTCTCAAAAACTCCAGAGCATCCTTGGCTTCCTAGGAAATAGCCTGAGGCTATAAATGAATTCTGGCCTTATATTCCTGTTGCCATTGACTGGCCTAGTAGAAAATTCATACCTAGGAAAATCCACTGGGTGCTTTTTTGGCTTACCATTTACAGAACCAGAGAGGATCCAAAATTGTGTTGGACTCTATAGAAAACTATAAATAAAAGTAACAAAGCAGGCAAACAAGAACAAAACATCTTTGTACCATAAAATCACTATTTACCTTCTCTAACCTTTGTCATTATATAAACATAATTTAATAGTTTAATATGTCATATTATTTTTGTTCCTTTTATTCATTTAGCATAATTTCATACAGAATTTTCTATCTATTTATCTACATATTTGTCATCTTTAATGAAAAAATAAAATATATTGAATTAGAATGCCATAAGTTTTTTTTTTTAGACAGAGTCTCACTCTGTTGCCTGTACTAGAGTGCCATGGCATCAGCCTAGCTCACAGCAACCTCAAACTCCTGGGCTCAAGCAATCCTGCTGCTTCAGCCTCCCAAGTAGCTGGGACTACAGGCATGTGCCACCATGCCCAGCTAAATTTTTCTATATATTTTTAGTTGGCCAATTAATTTCTTTCTGTTTTTAGTAGAGACAGGGTCTCGCTCTTGCTCAGGCTGGTTTCGAACTCCTGACCTTGAGCGATCCACCTGCCTCGTCCTCCCAGAGTGCTAGCTAGGATTACAGGCGTGAGCACCCCATCTGGCCTAGAATGCCATAAGTTAATTGCTCTTTTAAAATTTTAATTTGTTATGTATAGTGCAATTTTATTTCATATTGATAATATTGTTTTTTTAAATTATTTTCATGACATAATAGTCCCATTAGAATCAATGAGTTTTATAGCTATGCTACATCCTATATTGAGTTTTGTGGCTTCTAATTGTTTTTGCTAATTGACAAGATGATGCCTTTATAATTTGTTTTACATTTCTTTATTTTTCTTTCTTTCTTTCTTTCTTTATTTTGAGACAGAGTCTCACTTTGTTGTCCATGCTAGAGTGAGTGCTGTGGCATCAGCCTAGCTCACAGCAACCTCAAACTCCTGGGCTCAAGCAATCCTTCTGCCTCAGCCTCCTGAGTAGCTGGGACTACAGGCATGTACCACCATGCCCAGCTAATTTTTTCTATATATATTAGTTGGCCAATTAATTTCTATTTATAGTAGAGACAGGGTCTTGCTCTTGCTCAGGCTGGTTTCGAACTTCTGATCTCGAGCAATCCTCCCTCCTTGGCTTCCCAGAGTGCTAGGATTACAGACATGAGCCACTGCACCAGGCCTACATTTCCTTAATTACTAGCATTTTCTCAAATGTTTGGGCTTTTTTCTATGTGAATTATCTGTTCTTACCTCTTGGCCACTTATTTGACAGAAACTGGATAGTATCTTTTCAGATTTATTTGTATCAGATTCTTTCATAGATGGATAATGCTTTTTTATCTTTTCATATTTATTGCTACTGTCTTTCTTTTTTATTACTGTGGACTACTTCAAACCTAGGTAAGTAGTGGTATTTTTGATCCTTACAAAGAGGTACTTATGCATCAAGTAGTTTATTTGCATTTGAAGTGTAGAAACAAGAGGTCCGCATGAGCCTTTGGCTCAGAGTGTGCATGGGAGCAGTATGTGTGGAGACAGGTTATCCAAGATGTAAGGAGGGGAGATGAGGACAAGGCTGACACCAGACCTATAAATACCCTAAGGTTTAGTTTGTACTTTGAAATAGGAATTAGGTCACTTTTATTGTCTTCCCAAGCTATTTACTTTTTGGCCATGGAAAAGAAACATTGGGACTTTTGGAGAAAATGTCATTGTTTTTAGCTCTCAGAAAAGTGGGAAGTGTTGATATTGGTCAGCTCTACTTCTTGTTTTCTCATTTCTATTAGACTGAGGTGACTGAGTGGAAAGTGTGGGAGTGGAGACCTGACTTAACTAGAGATGATAACCAGCTTCCTAAGAAGTGGAATTCCAAACAATGAAAAGCCTTGCCTGCTTCCTTTTGCCATCGTACCATACCTTGGATAGATTGACAGGGAGCTGGTGAACCAGCATGTGTCATTCTCCTCACTATTGACAAAGGTCCTCTTTTACTTCATAGGCTGCGATGTCCAGTCATTTTCACTGGGATCTCTGCAGAGGGGCCCAGACTCCTATAACTTTTTCTAATGTCCTAGTTTTTAGTATTCTTCTCTTTGGACTTTCCATTTTCTTCTCTAAAATAAGAAAATTGGTCCAAATGATCTCTATAGTACTAAGATTCTTTGGGTTTGTTGTCCTCCTACACAAGTTTGGAAATTCTTTCAGAGAGATTCTACTCCATATAAATAGAGTGCCGTGGTGTCAGCCTAGCTCACAGCAACCCAGACTCCTGGGCTCAAGTGATCCTCCTGCCTCAGCCTCCCAAGTAGCTGGGACTACAGGCACATGCCACCATGCCTGGCTAATTTTGTCTATTTTTAGTTGCTTGGTTAATTTCTTTCTATTTTTAGTAGAGATGGGATCTTGCTCTTGCTCAGGCTGATCTCGAACTTCTGAGAGCAGTCTTCCTGCCTCGGCCTCCCAGAGTGCTAGGATTACAGGCGTGAGCCACTGTGCCCGGCTGACAAATGGGACTTAATTAAACTAAAAAACATCTGCACAGTTAAAGAGATAATCACTAGAGTGAAGAGACAACTTGCTGAATGAGAAAAAATATTTGTAAACTATTCATCCAATCCGGACTAATATCCAGAATCAATAAGGAGCTCAAACAACTCAACAACAACAACAAAAATCCCAAATAATCTCATTAAAAAGTGAGCAAAGACATGAATAGACATTTTTCAAAAAAAGGCATACAAAGCGGGGGGCGGTAGCTCACGGCTGTAATCCTATCACTCTGGGAGGCCAAGCTGGGAGAATTGCTCAAGGTAAGGAGTTCAAAACCAGCCTGAGCAAGAACAAGACCCTGTCTATACTAAAAATAGAAAGAAATTAATTGGTCAACTAAAAATATATAGAAAAAAATTATTCGGGCATGGTGGCACGTGCCTGTAGTTCCAGCTACTCGGGAGGCTGAGGCAGAAGGATTGCTTGAGCCTAGGAGTTTGAGGTTGCTGTGAACTGGGCTGATGCCACGGCACTCTAGTTCAGGCAACAGAGTAAGACTCTGTCTCAAAAAAAAAAAAAGAAGACATACAAAAAGCCAGCAGGTATATGAAAAAATGCTCAACATTACTAATCATCAGAGAAATGCAAATCAAAACCACAATGAGATATCATCTTACCCCAGTCAGAATGGCCATTATCAAAAAGACAAAAAATAACAGATGTTGGCAAGGATGTAAAGAAAAGGGAACTCTTATATATGCTGTTGGTGGAAATGGGAATTAGTACAGCCTCTATAGAAAATATGGAGATTTCTGAAAGAACTGAAAATAGAACTACTATTCAATTTGATCCAGGAATCCCACTACTGAGTATCTACTCAAAGGAACATATCAAAAAGATACGTGCACTTGTATGTTTGTTGCAGCACTATTCACAATAGCACAGATATGGAATCAACCTAAGAGTCTATCCATATACAATGTGTGGAATAGCCAAAAAAAGATAAAGAAGCAAAACAAAAAAAGAGTCTATCCATAGATGAATGGATAAAGAAATGTGGTATATATACACGATGGACTATTATTCAGTCATAAAAAAAGAATGTAATCATGTCTTTTGCAGCAACGTGGATGAAACTGGAGTTCATTATCATTTTTTGTTTGTTTGTTTGTTTGTTTATTTGAGACAGTCTCGCTCAGTTGCACTATCTAGATCATGCAGTGGCCTGATCATAGCTTATTGCAACCTCAAATTCCTGGGCTCAAGCAATCCTTCTGCCTTAGCCTCCTGAGTAACTGGGACTATAGGCACACAGCACCATACCTGGCTAATTTTTCTTTCTTCCTTATTTTTTCATAGAGACAGGGTCTCCCTCTTACTCAGGCTGGTCTCGAACTTCTGATCTCAAGCAATCCTCCTGCCTCAGCCTCCCAAAATGGTAGCCTTTTGTATGTTTAGATATGTTTTCCATTATGTTACAATAGCCTACAGTGTTCAGTACAGTAGCATATCATACAGGTTTGTAGCTTAGGAGCAATAGACTACACCATATAGCCTAGGTGTATAGTAGGCTGTACCATCTATATTTGTGTAAGAACACTCTATCTAATGTTCGCACAACGATGAAATCGCCCAATGATGCATTTCTTAGAAGGTATCCCATCTTTAAGCAACAAATGACTGTATATCACTTAAGCCTCACAACAATCCTATGAGGTAGGCATGAGGATGTGGAATAGCTATCCCCAATAATCACCCTCTCCATCATATCCTGCTCCAAAGAGGCAACTCCTTTCATCTCTTTTAGTAGATTCTTTTGGAATTTACTAACATCTTTCTAATTAATAAGCCTGTATTGCTACCTCTGAGTTTTTCAGTTTAAAGGGTAGAATTCCACTCGTTTGTTTTATCTTTTAATGTTTACAAGAGTCAAGTTATCTGAACTGGAAGAGACTTCAGATCCTCCAGAGACCTAAACTAAAAAACTTCAAGGGCCTGGCAGATCACTTAAATGAAAAGAATAGGGAGTAGTGTGGACTGTGGCAAACTAGAAAGCTACTCCCACCTAAGGACATTCAATTTAGTTTTAAGTCTTCACATATTAAGCAGTTGCAATATATGGACCTTGTTTGGATACTGATATATATAACAAACTATTTTTAAAAGTTTAGGACAATTATAGAAATTGAATAATTGCAAATTAAGCACTAACTAAAACTTTGATATTAAAACAATACTACTCTTTTAGATGTGAAGATAATGATATTATAGTTATATTAAAGATGTACGAGGCTGAGTACAGTGGCTTACACTTGTAATCTTAGCCCTTTGGGAGACTGAGGTGGGAGGATCACTTGAGGCCAGGAGTTTGAGACCAACCTGGGTAATAGTGAAACCCCATCTCTGCAAAAAAATTTAAAAAATTAGCTGAGCATGGTGGCACACATCTGTAGTCCCAGCCACTTGGGAGGCTGAGGCAGGAGGATCACTTGAGCCCAGGAGTTTGAGGCTACAGTAAGCTATGATGATACTACTGCACTCTAGCCCAGGCAACAGAGTGAGACCTTGCCTCAAAAGAAAACAAAACAAAACAGATATATGAAATGATATGATAGGTAACAGGCAAGATTTGCTTCCAAATAATATGGGAGTAGGAGGGAATAATGAGAAATCAAGATTAGCCCTGAGTTGCTAATTATTAAGGCTGGGTTTGGGATACATGGAAGTTTGTTAGTCTATTTGCTTTTATATAATTTTGAAAATTCTCGTAAGTGTTTAAAAAGGCCGGGCGCGGTGGCTCACGCTTGTAATCCTAGCACTCTGGGATGCCGAGGCGGGCGGATTGCTCAAGGTCAGGAGTTCAAAACCAGCCTGAGCGAGACCCCATCTCTACTATAAAAATAGAAAGAAATTAATTGGCCAACTAATATATATATATATACACACACACACACACACATATGTATGTATATATATATATATATATATATATATATATATATATATATATATATATATATATATATATAATTAGCCAGGCATGGTGGTACGTGCCTGTAGTCCCAGCTACTTGGGAGGCTGAGGCAGGAGGATCGCTTGAGCCCAGGAGTTTGAAGTTGCTGTGAGCTAGGCTGACGCCACGGCACTCACTCTAGCCTAGGCAAGAAAGCGAGACTCCGTCTCAAAAAAAAAGTGTTTAAAAAAAAAGAATTATATGGTTCAGAACCTGGTCACCTTAGAAGAAGAATGTTAGAGTGAGGAGAAAAAGAATCCAAATTAGGCTACAAAGGTAGTTCTATTAGTTATAATGATTGAGATTTATCACCAGAACCTTAATAGTATATTCACTTGAATAAATATGTATTTGTTCTTATAAATATTTGTTTGGTATATTCTGTTAAGTTTATTTGTATACTCAGATAAATATTTATATTCTTAAGTAGTGGATAATATATTCATTCCCAAATGTGGCTCCTGTTAATCTCAAAAACACATTTATTGCTATAAAAAATAAACAAAACACAGCATACACCAAACAAAACACATCTATGAACCAGCCCAAATTTTTAGGCTGCCTTTTAGTTAGTGATTCCTGAGTCTCTTCTAGCCAGCTTCTTTTATAGAAGAATAAACTAAAGCACAGAGAGATTGTGATTTGACCAAGGTCACATAGCTTATTAGTGGGGAAAGGTAGAACTCAGGTCTCCTGATTCCCCATCCATTGCTTCTTTTTATGAGAAGATTGCCCAACTGACTTTTTTTTTTGAAACAGAGTCTCGCTTCGTTGCCCAGGCTAGAGTGAGTGCCGTGGCGTCAGCCTAGCTCACAGCAACCTCAAACTCCTGGGCTCAAGCAATCCTTCTGCCTCAGCCTCCCGTGTAGCTGGGACTACAGGCATGCGCCACCATGCCCAGCTAATTTTTTCTATATATATTAGTTGGTGAATTAATTTCTTTCTATTTATAGTAGAGATGAGGTCTCACTCTTGCTCAGGCTGGTTTCAAACTCCTGAACTCAAGCAATCCACCCGCCTTGGCCTCCCAGAGTGCTAGGATTACAGCCAACTGACTTAAATAAGAAAAAAGGGTTATGGCTTTTGCCTGGCCTTTTTCTTCTGTTTCCTAACCTTAGCTGTTTGTTTTTA
The DNA here is from genome assembly GCF_040939455.1 of Microcebus murinus. Lineage (NCBI taxonomy): Eukaryota > Metazoa > Chordata > Mammalia > Primates > Cheirogaleidae > Microcebus > Microcebus murinus. Next base: position 24,305,135 of record NC_134117.1, on the reverse strand, counting down.
GAACATTGTGTAGAGATTTGGCTTCTCCCTTTTTGTAAGGTGGTTGGGATAAGAGATTCAGCCTTAAAGTCTGGTAGAAATCCAGGCCTAGAGATAGTTATATTTCTTTGGATGATAAGGAATTATAGAACATAGGCACGTTATAAGCATAAAACTTACGCTGAGGCAGGACTGGAAAAATGAACCCATTCGTTCTATTTGGTCCACAAGTAAGATTTCACTGCCACTAAAAATTACTTCTGTGTGTGAGCTTTAACTATTTTTTGTTTTTAATTTAACTCTTTCTCCAAGTCCAAAGCACTAAGCAAGCAGGATAGATGTACAGACTTGCCAACTATGGGGGATGTGTTGCTAAGTAGCTTTGACAGAGGCTTGGTAAGATACTTTGCTGTAGAGCTATTACTATGATTTGCTCCCGAGTCAAATTGAGATATAAATATTTGTGTATGTCTTATTAGCATGCTTAATTTAAAAGCCTAATATGCCTGAACTGACTTCCAAAGAGCCATTTCTATACTAGCAAAGATTCACATAGTAAACATCAGTTGAGAGGAGAAGATTTATACAAAGCACCAGAAGAAAGTAGAATGATTCTTATAGATAGATTTGAATAGTCTGTCTACCATTCCAGCTTATTCTCTTCTTTTTTACTTTACTACCCTACTCTTGTCTGTTTGCATATATTTTCCCACTTAGACCAAACAGAAGCAAAAGGGAAAGAAATGATCTTACTGAATTCCTTTGGGCAGAGAATTTGAGTTCTTTGGACCTCCATTCATATAACCCTTTTGAAGCATACCTTGTTTTCCTTAAGAATCTGAAAATTTTATAAACCAGTCACTTACAGAACTCAGACCTTTTTTTTTTTTTTTTTTTTTTTTTTTGAGACACAGTCTCACTCTGTTGCCCAGGCTAGAGTGAGTGCCATGGGGTCAGCCTAGCTCACAGCAACCTCAAACTCCTGGGCTCAAGCGATCCTCCTGCCTCAGCCTCCCGAGTAGCTGGGACTACAGGCATGCGCCACCATGCCCGGCTAATTCTTATATATATATATATATACATTAGTTGGCCAATTAATTTCTTTCTATTTATAGTAGAGACGGGGTCTCACTCTTGCTCAGGCTGGTTTCGAACTCCTGACCTCGAGCAATCCGCCCGCCTCAGCCTCCCAGAGAGCTAGGATTACAGGCGTGAGCCACCGCGCCCGGCTCAGAACTCAGACCTTTTATGTATTGTTTTCCTTTTAGATGTAAATAATTATCATGACAGGTATTGAAATTGATTCAGGTACCTGGAATGAAAAAGTTGAAACTTTTTTTTTTTTTTTTTTGAGACAAAGTCTTGCTCTGTTACCCAGGTAGAGTGCATTGGCATCATCATAGTTCACTACAACCTCAAACTCTTGGGTTCAAGCCATTCTTCTGGCTCAGCATCCTGAGTAGCTGGGAATATAGGCACACACCACCATGCCTGGCTGAATTTTCTATTTTTTAGTATAGATGGAGTCTCTTGTTCTTGCTCAGGCTGGTCTCGAACTCCTGAGCTCAAGCAATCCTCCCACCTAGGCCTCTCAGAGTGCTAGGATTACAGGTATGAGCCACTGCGCCTGGCTGAAACTAGTTTTTTTTCTAGATGTTGACTAGTAAAGGCTTTGCTATTTTCTGTGCCAAGGTAACATTCTAGACTAGAAGACAGGTAGAGTCCACACCTGAGTCTTGATTCCAATTTAAAAAAAAATTAAATAGAAAGTTAAAGCTGTTGGCTAAAATTAATTATGAGTTTATGTCCACATTTTGTTTATAGATCCAGCCACACACTTTAGCATCATATTATACATTGGCATCAATTCTATTAATATTTTTAGGAAGGTGTATCTTTAATCTAGAATATATGCTCCTTGTAGTCTAGGACTACGCTTTCTATATCTTTTGAGAGCTTGATAAATACTCACTTGTATATTTAGTGGGTATTTTGTTTGGTATGACTTTATCGGCTCTAATCAGTATAGGCAGTAATAATACTAAATGTCAGGAACTCTATATATCATCTCATTTAATCCTTCTAAGACTATTTCAAGATAATATTATCCAATCTTATAGAAGAGGAAACAGAGGTTCCAAAAAGTAAAGGACTAGTGTAACGTCACATACTTAGTAAGTAGCAGAACTAGGATTCTAAACCTAGGCTGGTTTCACTGATTATAGCTCCTATTATCTCTATACTGTGTTCCCTTGAGGGTTTGGGGATTATTATTATTATTATTATTATTTTGAAACAGAGTCTCGCTTTGTTGCCCAGGCTAGAGTGAGTGCCGTGGCGGCAGCCTAGCTCACAGCAACCTCAAACTCCTGGGCTCAAGGGATCCTCCTGCCTCAGCCTCCCAAGTAGCTGGGACTACAGGCATGCACCACCATGCCCGGCTAATTTTTTTTCTATATATTTTTAGTTGGCCAATTAATCTCCTTCCATTTATAGTAGAGACGGGGTCTAGCTCTTGCTCAGGCTGGTTTCGAACTCCTGACCTCGAGCAATCCGCCTGCTCGACCTCCCAGAGTGCTAGGATTACAGGCGTGAGCCACTGCGCCCGGCCGAGTTTTGGGATTATTGCTAGAGATCTTGACAAACTATTCTTGGTCTCATTTTTGGTAAATATGAACATCTTTTGCTATGTTGTTCCAGAAGAGTCTTTAATGCTTAAATGAGGATCATAGACTGCTGTCTCCCTTTTCTAAGAGCCTAGGCTAACAGGGAAGTATAGCATAGTGGTTAAGAGTACATACAGAGCCATGCAGACCTGGCTTTGAATACTAGCCTCATCTCACCTTGGGCAGGTTGCTTAACCTTTCTGCACCACAGGTACTTTATCTGTAAAATTGTGACATCATGGAATACCGCTCCCCACTAAGAAGGAATGAATTATTGATATGTGTAACAACTTTGATGGATCTCAAAGCCATTATGCTGAGTGAATGATTCCAGTTATATGGGATTCTGGAAAAGACAAAACTATGGAGATAAGAAGCAGAGCATTGCCAGAGGTTAGAGGTGAGGAAAGGTATCACTGACAAGGGGCAGTATGAGGGGATTTTTGAGATGATCAAATTGTTATGTATCCTCATTGTGGTGGTGTTTATATGACTCTGTACATGTGTTAAAACTCATAGATAATACCCACATACCCCAAAATCAGTTTACTCTGTTACTTTTTAAAAATAAATATAAAAAATGGGTATAGTAATAAAACCTTTCTTATAAGATCATTATGAAAATTAAAAATAAGGTAATGTAAGTAAAGTGTTTCTCATAGCACCTACCTGGTATATAGTACACAATGACTAAATGGTTGTTTTTATTATTGTTATTTTTATCATTATTATTAAAAGTATATTAAATACAGTGACATTCATTGAAAGGAAGATGGAATCAACTTTCATACCATCTGCATGGGTATGGTCAGTAAGCAGTGAGAAAAATGAGTGACTGTGAGTCAGATGGAGTATGTTTTCACATGACTTGGCAAGGGACTTGAGGTCTTCTGGAAGTTAGGGGAGGATTAGGCCTAGTATTTCTGGAGTGTCTTCTAGCTGGCTTCTTGTCTGGCAGTATATACAGTTCTCTCGATATTATTCTTCAACAAAATAGCTTTAGTCTCGGAAGCCATAGCTCCTTTCATTGGCTTCAGATTAGATCTGAAATTTGGATTGAGCAAACTGATCAAAGAAGGAGCTGGAAGTGGTTCTCATACTTGGAAGATGGTAGCTGTTCTGTATAACAGCTGTGGCTTCCAGAGCTATTTCCTCTGCCAACCACGGTCTCTGAATTAGACAGTGACAGCAGTAGGGCAGGCATTATTCAAGAGCTAAAAAAAAGTTAAGGTCGCAGTGGCATTGTAGTTGTACTAGCAGTGAAAAAGAGGTTGTAAAGTGAAACCTTAACCTTTCCATCAAGTAGACTAGTTGTCTTGCATGGGAGCTCAGAACCTGAATTAAAACAAGTTAAACAAATGGTAAAAAAGATTTTGGATTTACAATGCCTGCTATGTTAGTTGACACTGCTCTGTGTATTGCATTCATTTTAGCTAATGACACCAGAATTCAGGAAGGGTAGGGGGAGAATGTTTGAGGTTTCTGGTATAGGACCTTGGTTTAGGAGTGACTTAATTTTTCCTAATTTTTTTATAGTGGTGACACTAAATTTCAAACAAAGCTCTGTCATTCAATATACTTTTTTCATAGCTTGTCATTTATACACATGTTGCCTAAGTTATTGATTACTGTGGGGAATATCGCTCTTTTCTGACTGTGAAGAGACAATAGCCAAAGTGACTAGACTATTGTTTTACTTTGTTTTTGTTTGTTAGTTCTCTATTAATTATGCTAAGAGTTCGGAAATTATCATACAGTACTTGGTTGCACAATTCTGAATATACTAAAAAGCATTGAATGGTATACGTATTCATTTTTTTTTAGAGACAGGGTCTCACTCTGTTACTCAGGCTAGAGTGCTAGAGTGCAGTGGCTTGATCATAGCTCACTGTAATCTTGAACTCCTGGGCTCGAGTGAACCTCCCACCTCAGCCTCCCAAGTAGCTAGGACTATAGGCATATGCCATCACACCCAACTAGTTTTTTTATTTTTTGTAGAGGCAGGGTTTCACTATGTTGCCCGGGCTGGTCTCGAACTCCTGACCTCTAGAGAATCTCCTGCCTTGCCCTCCCAAAGTGCTGGGATTACAGATGTAAGCCACCATGCCCAGCCTGAATTGTACACTGTAAAGGGGTGAATTATGTCTCAATTAAAGCTGTTACCCACCCTTCCAAAAAATGCTATACCCCTCAAAAAGAATTATCATACTGATCTGTGACCTTCTAATGGAAGGAGTTAGACTAAAAACTTTTCAAAATAGGTCTATTGGGATGTAGGTGAGGTCCTGAGATTATCTCCAAATGATGGATTATGGAGGATTTAATGAATTTGCAGAAGAGAGTTCTTAGAATTCTTAAGAACTAAGGGGGGGGGGAAGAACTAAGAAGATAACCATTCATGCAGTTATGATGTAGACATTGGTAATTTTGCAAGGGAGAAAGATAAGGATCATCACTAGTTTTTTTTTTTTTTTGAGACAGAGTCTCGCTTTGTTGCCCAGGCTAGAATGAGTGCCATGGCATCAGCCTAGCTCACAGCAACCTCAAACTCCTGGGCTCAAGCGATCCTTCTGCCTCAGCCTCCCAAGTGGCTGGGACTACAGGCATGCGCCACCATGCCCGGCTAATTTTTTCTATATATATTATTTGGCCAATTAATTTCTCTCTATTTATAGTAGAGACGGGGTCTCACTCTTGCTCAGGCTGGTTTCGAACTCCTGACCTCGAGCAATCTGCCCGCTTCGGCCTCCCAGAGAGCTAGGATTACAGGCGTGAGCCACCGCGCCCAGCCTAGTTTTTTTTTTTTTGAGACAGAGTCTCACTCTGTTGCCTGGGCTAGAGTGCCATGGTATCAGCCTAGCTCACAGCAACCTCAAACTCCTGGGCTCAAGTGATCCTCCTGCCTCAGCCTCCCAAGTAGCTGGGACTACAGGTATGCACCACCATGCCTGGCTAATTGTGTATATATATAAATTTTTTTTTTTTTTTAGTTGCCCAGCTAACTTCTTTCTTTTTTTTTTTTAGTAGAGACGGGGTCTCGCTCTTGCTCAGGCTGGTCTTGAACTCCTGTGCTTAAACGATCGGCTCGCCTCGAACTCCCAGAGTGCTAGGATTACAAGCGTGAGCCACGATGCCCAGCCATCACTTACTTTCTGAACTGGATAATTTTGCCCCCCAGAGGAAATCTGGCAATATCTGGAGACACTTTTGATTATCTCAACTTGGGGGGAGGTGTGCTTCTGGTATCTAGTGGATCGAGGCCAGGAGGGATGCTGCTAAACCTCCTACAATGCACAAGACAGCCTCACAGCAAAGAATTATGTGGCTCAAACTGTCATTTAGTTCTAAGGTTTAGAAACCCTAGTATAAAATTTACACCTATGTTTTCTTTTAAGATTTTTATAGTTTTAGCTCTTACATTTAGATCTTTCATCCATTTCGAGTTAATTTTTGTATATGATATGGGGTAGAGGGGTCCAACTTCATTCTTTTGCATACAGATATCTAATTGTCTCAACATTATTTTTTGAAAAAACTGTCTTTCCCCCATTGAATGGTCTTGGCATCCTTGTCAAAATCAATTGACCATAAATGCCCCTGATGTAAAATGACTTTAATATCTATACACATTTCTTCTAGAAAAGCCTTATATGGCTTCCCTGAGGTCTTAGAAAATCTTGATGAGTCCTTACTGCTATAGCTACCTAAAGAATAATTCAGGTTGTTTCCATATGTATGCTGCTATATCTGAGTAGAACAGGTTAAGGATTAAGGTATCGTTAAGCCTCTTCCTATCATATCTTCAGGCATGCAATCTCGGGGTTCCTCCGACTGAGACGTGGCATTAAAATTGTGAAGGACCCCAAAGATCATTCAGTCCAACTCTCTACCAAATACTCTGAATTCTCTTACATTATTGTTGTTTCATGATAAATTTTGGTTTTATTTTTATTTATTTACTTTTTAGAGATGAGATCTCACTCTGTTGCCCAGGCTGGAGTGCAGTGATGTGATAATAACTCACTTCAGCTTTGAACTCCTGGGATCATGTCATTCTCCTGCCTCAGCCTCCTGAGTAGCTAGGACTACAGAAACATGCCATGACAGCTGACTTTTTTTTTTTTATGTTTTTTTTTTTTTTTTTTTGAGACAGAGTCTCACTTTGTTGCCCAGGCTAGAGTGAGTGCTGTGGCATCAGCCTAGCTCACAGCAACCTCAATCTCCTGGGTTCAAGGGATCTTACTGCTTCAGCCTCCCGAGTAGCTGGGGACTACAGGCATGTGCCACCATGCCCGGCTAATTTTTTTTTTTTTTTTTTTGAGACAGAGTCTCGCTTTGTTGCCTAGGCTAGAGTGAGTGCCATGGCGTCAGCCTAGCTCACAGCAACCTCAATCTCCTGGCTCAAGCAATCCTTCTGCCTCAGCCTCCCAAGTATCTGGGACTACAGGCATGCACCACCATGCCCGGCTAATTTTTTTTTATATATATATGTATTAGTTGGCCAATTAATTTATTTCTATTTATAGTAGAGACGGGGTCTCGCTCTTGCTCAGGCTGGTTTCAAACTCCTGACCTGGAGCAATCCGCCCGCCTCGGCCTCCCAGAGAGCTAGGATTACAGGCGTGAACCACCACGCCCGGCTCCGGCTAATTTTTTGTATATATATTTTTAGTTGGTCAATTAATTTCTATTTTTAGTAGACGGGTTCTATCTCAGGCTGGTTTTAAACTCCTGACCTTGAGCGATCCGCCTGCCTCGGCCTCCCAGAGTGCTAGGATTATAAGCGTGAGCCACCATGCCCAGACATCTGACTTTTAAAAAATTTCTTTTTGTGGAGAATGGGATCTTGCTGTATTGCCCAGACTGGTTTTGAACTCTTGGCCTCAAGTGAGCCTCCTACCTCAGCTTCCCAACATGCTGGGATTACAGGCATAAGTCACAATGCCCAGCCATAAATTTTAATATACAAAGCAAGTACCCTGTCAAGTACTTGGCTTTTTCAAAATATTCTTATCAAAATGTTTTATATACATTATTTTATTTAATTTTCAAGCATATGAGGTAGGGTTTTTTTTCTTCTTCATTTTACAGATGCAGAAACTGAGGCTTAGAGAAGTTTATTTGCTGTGGACATATTAGGACTAGGATTTAAATCAAGATCTTTTTGACTCCAAAGCCACTGCCTTTAGAGAGCACATAATGAGGTCTCCATCATCACATATAATTGAGTTCTTCTAATAGGAATAAAATAATGGAAAAAAATGTATCCAAACAGAAAAATGGTATATGAGGTTTAAGTTTAAGCCAATATATACTTGGGGGAAAATCTAAAATATGTTTAAGATTCATTGGCCTTTTTTTTTTTGCTTTATAGCTAAAGAGTTCCTCATAGTTGTGGGCCTCATTCTACAAGATTTTGAAAACAAAATTATAGTATGTCAAGACTTTGAATACCTTATATGGTTCTGGTTGCAGCATCTAAGAAAGATTTTTTTTTTTTATCTGAAAAATTTCAGAGAGGGTTGAAATAAAATAAAGAGTTCCAGGTTTGGCTGAGCGCAGTGGCTCACGCCTGTAATCCTAGCATTTTGGGAGGCCGAGGCAGGAGGATTGCTTGAGCTCAGGAGTTCGAGACCAACCTGAGCAAGAGTGAGACCCCGTCTCTACTATAAATAGAAAGAAATTAGCCAAACAACTAAAAATAGACAAAATTAGCTGGGTGCGGTGGCGCATGCCTGTAGTCCTGTGGTGGGCATGCCTGTAGTCCTAGCGACTCAGGAGGCTGAGGCAGGAGGATTTTGCTTGAGCCCAGGAGTTTGAGGCTGCTGTGTGCCACGGCACTCTAGCCCAGGCAACAAAGTGAGACTCTATCTCAAAGAAAAAAAAAAAAGAGTTCCAAGTCTTGGAATACAAGAATTCAGAAACATAATCTTCAAACTGGGATTAGGTATAAGAAAACATTCTTCCTTATGTGGTTTTAAGTAAATTTATAAATTTTATACAAGCCAGGCACAGTGGCACATGCCTGTAGTCTCAGCTATATGAGAGAATCCCTTGAGCCCAGGAGTTTAAAGCCAGACTTGGTGACCGAATGAAACCCATCTCTTAAAAATTGTTTTATTTTTTAATTTTTAAGAATAAAGAAATGTCTTTTAAAGATGAGGTCTCGATCTGTCACCCAGTCTGGAGTACAGTGGTGCAATAATAGCTCACTGCGACCTCGAACTCCTGGGCTCAAGCGATCCTCCTGCCTTAGCCTCCTGAGTAGCTGGGACCACAGGCATATACCACCATGGATGGCTAATTTTTTTTCATTTTTTTGTTAAACTCCCAGCCTTAAGCAATCCTCCTGCCTTGACCTTCCAGAGTGCTGGGATTATAGGTGTTAGCCATTGCACCCAGCGCAAAAAATTCTTTAAATTTTTAGGCTGGGTGGGGTGGCTCACCTTAATCCTAACACTCTGGGAGACAGAGGTGGGCAGATCGCTCAAGGTCAGGAGTTCAAAACCAGCCTGAGCAAGAGCAAGACCCTGTCTCTACTAAAAATAGGAAGAAATTAATTGGTCAACTAAAAATATATAGAAAAAATTAGCTGGGCATAGTGGTTCATGCCTGTAGTCCCAGCTACTTGGGAGGCTGAGGCAGGAGGATTGCTTGAACCCAGGAGTTTGAGGTTGCTGTGAGCTAGGCTGATGCCACGGCACTCTAGCCCGGGCAACAGAGTGAGACTCTGTCTCAAAAAAAAAAAAAAAAAAAAAACACAAAAATTTAATGCAAGACATTGGTCCAAGAAGGATTGAGATCAGGCATTCTGATCTAGGATCCAGCAATGGGCTTCAGGAAATTAATTGATCCCCTGAAATTATAAGTAGAATTATATGTGTGTGTGCACACACACTCATATATATACATACACTTTGCTGGGGAGAAGATCCATATCTCACCAGAATCTCAAAGGGTGCTCTTTTGTTCTAAATCTTTGTGAACTTGGGCAAGTAGCTTTAGTTTTCATTTTCTTTTCATTTTCTGTCACCTGTAAAATCAGAGCTATCTTCTGATCCCTAGTTTCCTTCCACCCCTGGATGTTAAGACTGTTAAGACTTCCCTTTCTCAATGAATTGGCATTCTTGGTTCCATATGCCTGAGGAAGAGTTTGCTTTATACTTGGTCTCCTCAGTGAAATCATATTAAGAGGTATCACTGTACTTCTAATTCTGGGAAAATCTCTCTCCTAGCTATAGAAATTCAAGCCATTTTACTGTGTTTCTCTTCTAAAGAGTCATTTCAATAAATTTTTATGGGATGTCTTTTGTATACCACACATTGTTTAGTCCTTTATGGAATACACATGTAATCACATTTAATGAATGTCTGGTACTATTCTGGACAGGTAAAGGGCAAAAGGAGCATCCCTGTCAAAAGGATGGAGGTAGGACAATCTAGGCTTTGAGGAAGAGCAAGGAATCCACTGAGAAAGAAGGGTGAATAGATAGGTTGGATTCATGTTGTGGAAGGCCTTAAAAATCAACTTAAGAAGGTCACTAGCCAGGCGCGGTGGCTCACGCCTGTAATCCTAGCACTCTGGGAGGCCGAGGCGGGCGGATTGCTCTAGACCAGGAGTTTGAAACCAGCCTACCCAAGAGCGAGACCCCGTCTCTACTATAAATAGAAAGAAATTAATTGGCCAATTAATATATAGAGAAAAAATTAGCCAGGCATGGTTGTGCATGCCTGTAATCCCAGCTACTCAGGAGGCTGAGGCAGAAGGATTGCTTGAACCCAGGAGTTTGAAGTTGCTGTGAGCTAGGCTGACGCAACAGCACTCACTCTAGCCTGGGCAACAAAGCGAGACTCTGTCTCAAAAAAAAAAAAAAGAAGGTCACTAGTTATAGTTGAAAGATACCTATCAAAAAGTATGAAGTCTTGAGATATAGACTGGGCTTTGTCATAATTTAGGTATGTTACCCTGGGTAAGTGATTTCACCTCTCTTGACCTCTGTTTCAGCACACACATAGACACACAAACACACACACAAATGGGATGGGAAATGGGCTGGATGAATGTCTGTCTGCTCCCTTATAGCTCTAAATTCTATTATTTTCCTTAATTCAGTTAGAAATGGGAAATCATTCATTGAAGGTTTCTGAACATAGGAGTTTTCATCAGCAAAATTACTGCTGTTATACTGCTTGGGTGCTCTTATTTTTTTTATTTTTTATTTTTTTTGATACAGAGTCTTACTTTCTTGCCCAGGCTAGAGTGCCGTGGCGTCAGCCTGGCTCACAGCAACCTCAATCTCCTGGGCTCAGCGATCCTACTGCCTCAGCCTCCCTAGTAGCTGGGACTACAGGCATGCGCCACCATGCCCGGCTAATTTTTTTTGTATATATATTTTTAGTTAGTCAATTAATTTCTTTCTATATTTTGGTAGAGACGGGGTCTTGCTCAGGCTGGTTTTGAACTCCTGACCTCGAGCAATCCGCCCGCCTCGGCCTCCCAGAGTGCTAGGATTACAGGCGTGAGCTACCGCGCCCGGCCAGTGCTCTTATTTATTAATGTTGCTTCTTTCACCCTATGTGATTGCTCTGGGAGAGGCTGTCTCTTTAGATAGTTCCTGATGTGGCCATGGCCATCATTATCATTTTTAGCTTATGTTATCGAGAACATGAGAACTATCAAGTGTCTACTCTTTTTTTTTTTTAGAATTTTAAAATAATTTTAATGTTACTCATTTTTTATCAGCTTTTTAAAGTATTTTTTTTCTAGCATATTATGGGGGTACAAATGTTAAGGTTACATATATTCCCCTTGCCCCCCTTCCCCCCTCGAGTCAGAGTTTCAAGCATGTCCATCCCCCATTTGGTGCGCATCGCACTTATTATGTATGTAAATACCCATCCCCTCCACCGCCTCCTGCCCGACACCCGATAAATGTTATTCCTTTATGTCCACTTAGGTATTGATCAGTTAATACCAATTTGCTGGTGAGTACATGTGGTGCTTATTTTTCCATTCTTGGGATACTTCACTTAATAGAATGGGTTCCAGCTCTATCCAGGAAAATACAAGAGGTGCTATATCACCGTTGTTTCTTATAGCTGTATAGTACTCCATGATATACATATACCACATTTTATTAATCCACTCATGTATTGATGAGAACTTCGGTTGTTTCCACGAAGCATCTATTCTTGAATCAGATCTGAAGTTGGTCTTTTTTCCTCATATTATCAGTCAGTGGTCCCCAACCTTTTTGGCACCAGGGGCTGGTTTCATGGAAGACAATTTTTCCAAGGACTGGGGGTAGGGGGGTGATGGGGAGTGGCTGTAAATACAGATGAAGCTTTGCTCGCTCCCCCCACCTCATCTGCTGCTGTGTGGCCTGGTTCCTAACAGGCCACTGACTGGTACTGGTCCACAGGCAGGGGGTTGGGGACTACAGTTACCAGTCACTGACCTGTGAGCTGAACCATGTGTCCAGAGTATGGGCAGCAGGTAAGTGCTGACATTTTGATGGCCACATCATATTTCAGGGATCTATGAGAAGGCCTATAATGACCATCGAAAGTCTGCCAAGAATCTCCCTGCCATGGACAAATGGGAGAAGTTACTAAGTTTAGCTGACATTAAGCTGTAAATTATTTGAAAGGTGGAAAAGGATTCTATTCAGAGGCTATCTAGATTTCCATTTACTAATCAGACCTATGTGCTGTGGGGGCTTTAATCCCAGGAAAAGTATTGCTTTCTCTCTTCCTCTTTCCCCACACTTTTGTTCCTGTTAAATTGGGAAGATGATTTTCAGCTCTTATTGAAACTTGGACTTTAGTGCATCCTGCTATTCTTAGATGCCAAGAGCCTCAGAATGATGGAATCAGAGGTTGTAACTGCTGTTTAAAAATCAGAATATGTGTGATTACATGGACATGCTGAAAAAGGAAGAAAAAATATTTTTTAAAAATTGTAAAAATAGGAATACTAGCTTCATTTGAGTTTTTTTGCCCAAAGAATGATAGAGACATGTATGAGATACAGTAGATTTTGATTTTTGAGAGAAATAGTTCTAGTGATATTCACAAATCACCAAACTTGGCAAATAAAAAAAAAATCCCCGTAAGAATTTGTATAAAGCAATAAGAAAAAAGCAGATTTCACAATAGAAAAATGGGGAAAAGACTTGAACAGAAACATCTTACAATAGAGGATACCTCTATAATCAGCAAACATAAGAAAATGTGGCCAACTTGATTAGTTATTAGAGAAATTCAAAACCACAATGGAATATTGCTACACATAAAGCAGAATGGCTAAGTTGAAAAAGACAAACTATACCAACTCATAGCAAGGATGTGGAACTACTGAAACTCTCCTATCCTGAGGGCAAATATGTAAATTGGAAAGCTGGCTGCATCTACTAGAGCTGATATGCCTATACCCTGTGAGCCAGCAATTCCATTTTGGGGGATATGCTCAATAGGAATCCATACATATGTTCACCAGAGGATATGTATGAAAATGTTTATAGCAGCATTGTTCATAGAAGCCAAAAAATAGGAATTACCAGAATGCTCATCAGAAACAAAATGGATAAGCAAGATGTGCTGTATTCTCACAGTGGAATACTATATAGAAATGACAATTAATGAACTATCACACCTTACAAAACAAATGAATTTTTCCCATATAATATTGGGTGAAAGAAGCCAAACACCAAAAGAGTCCATACTGCATAATACCGTTTATATAAAGATCAAAGAAAATCAATGGCATTAGAAGCCAAAATATCCATGTTGTGAGTTGTCCTGAAAAAAAAAAAGAAGCCAAAATAATGGTTACCTTTGGAAGGATTGCAAGTAGAAGAAGTCATGCTTGGGATTTCTAGATCCTGGTAATGCTGTGTGTCTTGATCTGGGTGCTGATTACATAGGTAGTTAATTTTGTGAAAAATTCATTCAGTTATACACTTAATGATATTATGTACTTTAACTTAAAAATTTCCTAAACAGGAGGGAGGGCCTGAATTTGCAGATGCTGAACAGTCAGCTAGGTTCACTCACTAGCTAAATAACTTACTGCTACCAATTAGCCTCAGAGCAGCATTCAAACTCATATCCCAGAAAAGTTATCAATGGTCTTAAGTCACTCTTGAATAGTTAAAATAGTAAATGTGAATCTGTGGATACACCCTCCTGAGCAAAGCAAGACCCCATCTCTACAAAAAAACAGAAAAATTAACCAGGCATGATGGCATGCACCTGTATGTAGTCCCAGCTACTCCGGAGGCTAAGGCAGGAGGATTTCTTAAGCCCAGGAGTTTGAGGTTGCAGTGAGCTATGATGACACCATTGTACTCTAGCCCAGGTGACAGAAAGCAACCCTGTCTCAAAAAAAAAAAATAATAATAATAAATAAAAAGTTTGTGTATGCAAAGGTGTATATATATTATTTTTGGTCATCAAAGCTAAGATGGGCTTTGAGGAGATGAGTGTAAGATCATTTAAATGAAATGGGAAGAAGGAGGTCTATTTCCCCTGATAATACTGATTTTTCCCCTTGTCAGGGTCAGGCCCCAGGGGTTATAAATGTGAAGCTTATTCTTTTTCTTTAGTAAGCTCAGTTTGTAGCTTTTCTTAGCTTTGCCTCACTGTCCTCATTTGTAAGTGAGCTACTGCTTATTCACCTCCCGTAGCTAATGAGCAGATCTTGTGTACTATATTTGTTCAGATAAGGCTGATTTTGAGGGTTGTTTTTTTTTATTTTGAATTTTTTTTAAAAATAACTTTTGGTCTTCATGGTTATGATTTTTGTGTCTTTATGGATCTGGAACTAGCTAATTTAATGATGCTGAATGAGTTCTAGAAATTACTTTTTTTGTTGTTTCTTTTTTTATTTTTTCCTCCAATGATCAAGAGTAGGTAACTTTTTTTTTTATATACAGGGTCTCTCTTCACCATATAGGCTGGAGTGCAGTGGCGTGATCACAGCTCACTGTAACCTTGAACTCTGGGGCTCAAGGGATCCTCCTGCCTCAGCCTCCCAAGCAGCTAGGACTACAGGCATGCACCACCATTCTCAACTAATTTTTAAATTTTTTGTAGAGACAGGGTCTCACTATGTTGCCCAAGCGGGTGGGTCTTTTTCTTTTCTTTTCTTTATTTTTTATTTTTTACTTTTTGCTTTTTTTTTTTTTTTTTTTAATCTTGGCTCAGACCTGAGGGATGAAACCCAGGCTGGTCTTAAATTCCTGCCTTCAAGAGATCTTCCTGCCTTGGCCTCCTAAAGCACTGTGGTTACAGGCATGAGCCATTGCACTTGGCCGGAAATTACTTTCAATTCCCCTTTAATTTATTTTATGTTCCAGGGTTATAGAAAAATCTCAATATTTGGTTCTTGGTTTATATTTGTATAATTTAGGAAAAATATGACCAACTACACACACACACACACACACACACACACATATATATATATATATATATATATATATATATTTATATTTATTTATTTATTTTAGAATAGAGTCTCACTCTGTTGCCTGGGCTAGAGTGCAGTGTTGTCATCATAGCGCACTGCATCCTCAAACTCCTGAATTCAAGCAATCCTCCTGCCTCAGCCTCCCAAGTAGCTGGGACTACAGGCGTGTACCCTTCCCCTCCACCCCTGGCTAATATTTAAATTTTTTTCATAGAGACGATATCTCACTATGTTGCCTAGGCTGGTCTTGAACTCCTGTCCTCAAGCAATCCCACCTGAGCCTCCCAAACTTCTGGGATTACAGGTGTGAGCCACCTTATGCAGCCCCAACTATATTTTAAGTATATATAGACCTCTTCTTTTCTGTTAGGCCTGAAGAGTTGTGCTGGATATTATGGAACTGGAAAGAGGCCATGTGGATAGTTAGGGGATTTAGGTGGATTTGTAGTTGGTAGAAGTGGTGAATTGGAAAAGTGGTAGGGTACACGTGTTTCTCATTCAAGTCTAGTCTATTCTTACAGTTTGATGTCAGAGTAAAAAGTGTCAGTAGCTGGAAAAGACAAAAGAATCTTGACAGAGTGGAAAAAGTTTTGCCTCATGTTCTGTTGACCAAGAGGAGATTATATTTTCAAACTAGCTTCGTGAGATGAAATTGAAGCTGTACATCTGTCCCGATTATTCCTATCAGCCCTGATTTTAGATTTTCAGATTATTCCTATTAAATGTGATATGCTATATTAGTATTGAATATTTTAGAGTCTGGTATGCCTATATTAGTTGAGATTCCTATTAATCTGTACTAGATTTCTCTGGTAATTTTTACTATTGGCATTCCCAAAATTCCAACAAGTACAAGCACTAGGGAGTTTTCCTTGGACTATTAGAAAACCTTGCAGCAGCATTAATCTAGGAAAGAGTTGGGATTTGCAGGTAACTCTATGAGGTTGGTCAGTTTGTGGCCTTTATACCAAGAGTGTTCTTTGTCAGCCCCAAGCCACATTTACAGCAGGGATTGAGGAAGGGGTTGATTTTCTATTTATTAGAGGTGACATGAGCAGTGGGGCAGTGGCAAAGAGGCCATGTTTCTCTTGCTAAATATACATCCCTGACAGTTGGATAATAGGTTCCAGGAAGTTCAGTGGAAAATTAAAACAAAGCAACATTTATAGCTGATTGAACTTGAAAAGCCATTTTGGTATTGAATGGCAAATATGTGGACTTCAGCATTCCTGGAGCCTGATGCATCCCGCTGCATGGCCCTGTTCCTGTGTACATGATGGCCTGGGGACTCAGCAGTGTGCAGGGTGCTCTCCTTTAGAGGATGCTTTGAGGAAAGAAAGTTTGCTGCCACTGACAGTAGTCTCCTTCCCATAGAGTTATATAACACAAGTACTCCATGTCTAGGGAACATTTTTCTTCTGATGGTTTAAAGAATAGGAATGTCTGGCAAGAGACAGAGGAGCTCTGAAGCACTATAAATATTCCTAGTCACTCTGGATTGGAGCTGAATGAAGCTCTATGCAGATTACAGTGGTATATATACATGGTCTTAGCATGGTAACACTTCTGATTAATGTCCTTAGTTGTTCTGGGGCCACTGGCTTGAGCCTTAAGTTAGCCTAACTCAGCTATCAAGAGAGAGAGCTTTAGACTCTGTATGGGGTAGTTAATTTTCTGACAACCAGGAGAGAAGCTGCTGGGGATTGGAAGGTGAAGGAATGGTCCAGGAAATGTGGGTGGAGAGAGAATTGAACTTTTTTGCAACTATCAAGAAAATATCTTTTTCTCTAGGATGATGTTCTGCTACTGTTCCTTTGTATTTATCTTGTGGGGAACAAGGCTTGGATATCTGATGGGAGGGGGCTTTGGTTTGGTGTGGGTGATGAGAAAGCCTCTGTTACTTAACCCCATCACTCCTTTGGGACTTCATATAAACTAGCCTGGCTGGCCAAATTTCTTCTGTTCCCACTCAAGTGAACTGCCTTGGTTGGCTATAGAGTCAACCATTCCTGTGCCCTGTGAATTTCCCCAAAGTTGAACTATACCAGTGGAACTGAGGGTTTATGGGTTTCCTAGCTTCTCAGGGCATTTCCTCAGCAATATGAGAGTTTTTCTTCCCTTGCATCTTAACTGAAAAACAGAGATCCTGCCTTAACAATTCCCTCAGCTCTTCCTTTACTTAATGGAGAACTTGAGTGGATTCCACTTTTTGATATCTCTCCCATAAGTATGGTGGAATGTTTACAAACTTAGAAAATGTTAAATCTCTCTCTGCCCTACTCTGCTACGGTGTTGTGGGATAATCTACTTAACGGATCCCTTGTCTTCTGCTCAGCTGTAGCAATGGCAGCTCTATGCTTAGGTTGCTTGGCAATCATTTCTAAAGTTCATATAACCTGGTACCAGGCCCTCGATTCACTTATATTTTAATGATACTAAAGTTCAGCTTTCAGTTCAAAAACCTTTGCTGGTAAGGGCCTAACCATGCTAGTTGGCAGTCCCGTCCATTGCAAGAGAATCTTGGCAGCTGACCCACTGTTGTCTGTGAAATTTAAAGGGTCTCAGTTGGAGCGAACTCATACTTTTGGTTTTCCCAAACTATGAAA
Source organism: Microcebus murinus (assembly GCF_040939455.1). NCBI lineage: Eukaryota > Metazoa > Chordata > Mammalia > Primates > Cheirogaleidae > Microcebus > Microcebus murinus. The sequence continues at coordinate 24,287,412 of NC_134117.1, read as the reverse complement.
CTGTGGTACTGCAGGTAGAAATATCTGTTTCTTTGGTTTCTCCAGCAGATACAACCATGCCCATGAAATTCTGCTTCTGGTATTTTCCTCAGGTGCCTGTAGAGTCACTGAGGAAGAAACAGGTCTTCCAGTGAATTGAGTTTCATTGTGGCCTTTTGCTTTCTGTCTGTATCTCATACTGATGCCATGAGTTTCCTTTCTAAGTTGGTTAAATCCAAGCTGTACCTTGGCCTGTGGACATCTGAGGTTTGGCTAGGCCCATCTTGGTGGTCTCCTAATGGTGAAATGAAGGCCAAGGAAGAGTAAATGATGGCTCCTATGGTGTCTTGTAGAAGTTCTTCTAGTGAGTGCTCACTTTGGCAGGGCCAAGAAAAGTAGTTCTGAATGTGAATTCCAGAGGCCCAGTGCAGACATGGCATATTGTGGGTGCTAATGAGGAGGAATTGTGCCACTGAGCAAAGGAAAGATTTTGTGACTTGCAAGCATGTTCCACGTATCGTGGAGGCCAGGTTATTTTTCCAACTTCAGGGAAGTGACACTATAACAAGAAGTTCATGTTCTTCTGAATACACACAAGTCTGGACTGTAGTTAGTATACTTCTTTTCCTGAAATAAGAAAGTGATTTACGAGGTGTGGGCCCTTATGAGAAAGAAAACAAAACCAGCCGCTATGTGGGCCTGTAAAATTCCTGTGCCATCTCGGTGGTGTGGGTTACAGGAGGAGAAGATGGAGAGGACTAGCTGGCCCTCCCTTGCTGGGGCTCAGCTGCCCCAAATACTTGTGATATTGCGGGTTATTTATGAGCTAGTCTGGACTGGGATTCACCACGCCACACCCTGGTAGGTGAAGATTTGCAGGCAGAATGTAGAAGCCCTCATTAATCTTCCTAGTCTTGTTGAGGATTTCTTGCCGGCTGGAGCTCCTGTTGGAGAATGGACTGGCCTTTTCCACTGAACTGCAATGGCTCAGATTAATATTAATCCCTTTAATGCTGTAGTTCATGATATAGTCATTAGGTGACTTGGAACTAATCCTGTCCACCTAACTAGTGTGATTTATTAAATACACATGGAGATCGAGTCTGAATACAGCTAGGCAGAATCAGCAGCAAATAAATACCTCTGTGTATCTGTATTAATGCTGGTTGATTGGGACACAATTGCAGGCTGGGCTGGGGAGAAACAAGGGAAAAAGGAGGCTGAGCTCTTTTAATCAACAGTATTTGCCCACCCCTACCCTTTAATTGAGGTGAAAGAAACTATAAAAACTCTTGGGAACAGTTTTAGGAGTAGTAATGAGAGTGTGTGTTAGGAACAAGGATTATAAGAAATCCAATTTTATGCGTATAAAGTCAAAGAAATAAAAAAAGAAACTACAAACATTTGAAATTTTTTAAAGACATAGGGTCAAACTAAAGAGGAAAAAATACCTTAAACATACCAATTATTTGTATGACTTCCTTCTGTACTTATTCTTTAAGAGTAACTAGTCAAATGGAACTTTCTGTAAGACTTAACTTCCTTAGCTTCCTTGAAGTTCTTAATCAGTAGACACCCTAGGCCAGGCACTGGTCATACTGTTCTATCTCCTCTCCTAACTTCAGGGCTTGAATTTTTCTTTTTGAAAGGGTCAAGGAGTAGAGCAGCCAGACCTGCCATATAACAGTTCTCTGATATCTTTGCTCAAGTTAGCAGTAGCATAATTTCTTTTGTAAATAATTGAGGTTTATCCTTTTCCTTTCTCAGACCTCGTTTTCTTCCCCCACTTTGCTCTTTCAGCAGAGATGGCATTAATATGAAAAACATCTACCTAGCTGGCTTCGTTTAATCAGGCAAGTCTGACATTTGTGAAACCTCTCATTAACATTTTCCCCAAAGAGCACAAAATGGCCTCCCCTCCAAATACAACCACTTCAAAGTTTAGGCTGCTTTCCATCACCATTGGCAGACTGTTTTCAGAGATGTTACTTCTCTAAACTCTCACTTCTGGCCACCAGCCATTGGTCACATATGGGGGGACCTTCTGTTCAGGTGCTGCCCTATTCCTTGTAAACATCATTTATTACCAATTTTTCCTGGAAATGACAAGAAATCTTTTTTTTTTTTTTTTTTTTTTTGAGACAGAGTCTCGCTTTGTTGCCCAGGCTAGAGTGAGTGCCGTGGCGTCAGCCTAGCTCACAGCAACCTCAAACTACTGGGCTCAAGGGATCCTCCTGCCTCAGCCTCCCAAGTAGCTGGGACTACAGGCATGTGCCACCATGCCCGGCTAATTTTTTGTATATATTAGTTGGCCAATTAATTTCTTTCTATTTATAGTAGAGACGGGGTCTCGCTCTTGCTCAGGCTGGTTTCGAACTCCTGACCTCGAGCAATCCGCCCACCTCGGCCTCCCAGAGAGCTAGGATTACAGGCGTGAGCCACCGCGCCCGGCCAAGAAATCTTTGATAAGAAGATTGGAGTATAGATTTCTTCAGTACTTCCACATGACCTTTTTCAACTAATTCAAAAACATTAGGTGAGCACTACTATGTATTGTAGGTAATAGAAAAGCAAAAAAAAGCCTTGTTCCTTTCTGCCTTGAAAGAGCTTACCAACTATAATTAGCTATTCTGTAAACCAGAATGTGCTATACTAAAGCAACAGCACTCTGTGGAAGTACCAAGAAGGAAGAGATTAATTCTGGTAGAAAGAAGTCAAGAATAGCTATCTTTGTTGAAATTAAGGAAGTGAGCAGTAGGAGAGACAGGCCTAGACTCCAGGGAAGACGTTGGGTTTATTAATGCCATCAAAGCGGAGACCTTGTGTACCCTGAACCAATGAATAAGAACTCACCCAGACTAGGGATCTTTTTTTTTTTTTGAGACAGAGTCTCGCTTTGTTGTCCAGGCTAGAGTGAGTGCCGTGGCATCAGCCTAGCTCACAGCAACCTCAAACTCCTGGGCTCGAGCGATCCTTCTGCCTCAGCCTCCCGAGTAGCTGGGACTACAGGCATGAGCCACCATGCCCGGCTAATTTTTTATATATATATATCAGTTGGCCAATTAATTTCTTTCTATTTATAGTAGAGACGGGGTCTCGCTCTTGCTTAGGCTGGTTTTGAACTCCTGACCTTGAGCAATCCGCCCACCTCGGCCTCCCAAGAGCTAGGATTACAGGCGTGAGCCACCGCGCCCGGCCCAGACTAGGGATCTTGACACATCATAGTGGCAATAGTGCTTCCTGCTTTTATTGCAACATGGGCAGTGGTAATCCTGTTCATTGCTTGTACTCTGTTTTGTCATTCTCTTTATTAACTTTATTTCAAAATAGTATACCTGTTCATATCAAGATGAGCACAGTAGTCTCTTGTCAGTAACCTCTGTATTTAGATCATACTTTTTTTAAATTAAAAAAAAATTTTTTTCTGGGATAAAGTCTTGCTCTGTTGCCCCAGTTGGAATGCAGTGGCACAATCATAGCTCACTGCAGCCTCAAACTCCTGGGCTCAAGTGATCCTTTCACCTCAGCCTCCAGAGTAGCTATGACTATAGATATGAGCCACCACACTCAGCTAATTTTTTTAAAGTTTGTCATAAAAATAGAGTCTTGTTATGTTGCCCACGCTGGTGTCAAACTCTTGGCCTCAAGTGAACCTCCTGCCTCAGCCTCCCAAAGGAGTGGGACCACAGGTGCGTGTACCACACCTGGCTGATTTTTAAATTTTTTGTAGAGACAAGGTCTTGCCGTAGTCTGTAGTCTGTAAGCAAGGACTATGGGTTATTCGTCTTTGTATCTCCAATGGCTAGCATAGTGCTAGGCCCATAGGAGATGTAAAACAATATTTGTCAAAGGAGAGGGTGAGGGATTTGAATCCAGAAAGGCTAGTATTGTTTCAGTGATCTTGTAAGTGCCATTTTTCATGATTATTTTAAATTTTCTAATAATGGAGAGAAGATTATGATTAACAACCACTCTTAGCAATTGATGAACAACAAAATCAGTGCTCATACTAAGTTTTGGGAAGTGAATTTTACTAAAACTTTGATAATATTCTCTCAGAGTCTGTGATTTAGGTTGCCCCATGTCCCCTTTTTTCTAATTAGCTTCTTAAAAACAATATTCAGTAATAATATAAGCCAGGCATGGTGAGGTACACCTGTAGTTCCAGCTACATGGGAGGATTCCTTGAGCCTAGGAGTTTGAAGCTGGCCTGGGCAACATAGTGAGACCCTGTCTCTAAAAACAAACAAACAAAAAATAATATTCAATGTAGAAAATTTAGGAAGATACAGAAGAATGTAAAGAGATGGGAATAAAAACCACCCATAGACCAACACCTAGAGATAACTAATATTCATCTTTTAACGTATATAAACACACAATAACTCCCTTTATCAAAATTCAAATCATACTCTATACATTTTTGCCTCTTGTTTCTTTCTTTTATCATATATTATGGGCATTTCCCCACATGATTATGCATTCTTAGAAACTAAGATATAATTAATTGTATGAATGTTTCAGAATTGTATTTAAAGAGCTTCCTAGGTGGGCATGATGGCTCACACCTGTAATCCTAGTACTCTAGGAGGCTGAGGCAGGAGGATTGCTTGAAGTCAAGAGTTCCAGACCAGCCTGAGCAAGAGCAAGACCCTATCTCTAATAAAAATAAAAATAAATTAGATGAGCAACTAAAAATAGAAAAAAGAAAAAATTAGCTGAGTGTGGTGACACACACTGGTAGTCCCAGCTACTCGGAAGGCTGAGGCAGGAGGATTGCTTGAGCCCAGGAGTTTGAGGTTGCTGTATGTTAGGCTGATGCTATGGCACTCTAGCCCTAGTGACAGAGCAAGACTCTGTCACAAAATAAATAAATAAATAAAAATAAAAAAATAAAGAGCTTCTTATTATTGGTTATTTAGATTACTGGTTTTTCAATATTATAAGCAATGTAGTATAAATATTTTGATACATAATTCTTTGCTTACCACTCTTATTTCCTTATAATAGAGTCCTGTTGTTTTTATTTGTATTTTTTTTTTGAGACAGACTCTTACACTATTGCCTGGGCTAGAGTGCCGTGGCATCAGCCTAGCTCACAGCAACCTCAAACTCCTGGGCTCAAGCAATCATCCTGCCTCAGCCTCCCAAATAGCTGGGACTACAGGCATGCGCCACCATGCCTGGCTAAATTTTTTTTATATATATATTTTTAGTTGGCCAATTAATTCCTTTCTATTTTTTTTTTTTTGAGACAGAGTCTCACTTTGTTGCCTAGGCTAGAGTGAGTGCCGTGGCGTCAGCCTAGCTCACAGCAACCTCAGACTCCTGGGCTCAAGCGATCCTTCTGTCTCAGCCTCCCAAGTAGCTGGGACTACAGGCATGTGCCACCATGCCCGGCTAATTTTTTCTATATATATTAGTTGGCCAATTAGTTTCTTTCTATTTATAGTAGAGACGGGGTCTCGCTCTTGCTCAGGCTGGTTTTGAACTCCCGACCTCGAGCAATCCGCCCGCCTCGGCCTCCCAGAGAGCTAGGATTACAGGCGTGAGCCACCGTGCCCGGCCACTTTTCTATTTTTAGTAGAGACAGGGTCTCACTCTTGCTCAGGCTGGTTTCGAACTCCTGACCTTGAGCAATCCACCTGCCTTGGCCTCCCAGAGTGGTAGGATTACAGGCGTGAACCACTGCGCCGGGCCTATTTTTAATTCTATTTAGGTAATATGTGTGCATAATTTTAAAAAGCCAAATAGTGCTGCAAAGCATATAACCAGCCTCTTCCCCTTTTAAGGTTCCCTTTCTAAACTCTTTTAGCTGTTTATTCAGGTATTTACTTTTCTGTTTTTAAATAATATGCTGATACCGCCTTTTTATTTTTTTATTTTTTATTTTTATTTTTATTTATTTTTTGAGACAGAGTCTCATTTTGTTGCACAGGCTAGAGTGAGTGCTGTGGCGTCAGCCTAGCTCACAGCAACCTCAAACTCCTGGGCTCAAGCAATCCTTCTGCCTCAGCCTCCCGAGTAGCTGGGACTACAGGCATGCGCCACCATGCCCGGCTAATTTTATATATATATATATTAGTTGGCCAATTAATTTCTTTCTATTTATAGTAGAGACGGGGTCTCGCTCTTGCTCAGGCTGGTTTCGAACTCCTGACCTCGAGCAATCCGCCCGCCTCGGCCTCCCAGAGTGCTAGGATTACAGGCTTGAGCCACATCGCCCGGCCCCGCCTTTTTAAAAAACAGGATTTTTATATTTTAAGCATTACCTATTGACTTCTTACTGCTAGATATAGATACAGCATTTTTACAGCCCCCCCCACCCCTATTTTCCTTTCCTCCATCTTCCCAATAAAATTACCTCCCCATTTGGTTAAACCAATACTCAATGTTTACCTTATTAAGATCTTATGTCACTACCAAGTTTCCCCACTTTTTGCAAATATGCTTAGTTTTCTATGTTACTAATGTTGTTTCTTCTCAAACTGTACAGTAGTTTCTAAAACTCTCTGAATACTATTTTTCCACATCGTCAAACACATAGCTTTTCTATTCCATTTTTACTCTTCCTAGAAACATCCTTTTCAGAGCGTCTATTCCTCTTCTTCCATTCTGCATTCTTTACTGTCTGGACCACAGGCACAACTATCTTTCTGGAACTTCCTTTCACTTTTTTCTGGATCTCCTTTTTCTTGGATTCCATGTCCATTTCATTCTTGATTTATTCTCATTTTGGCTTTTTATTTATTTATTTATTTATTTGAGATAGAGTCTCACTCTGTTGCCCAGGCTAGAGTGCCATGGCATCAGCCTAGCTCACAGCAACCTCAAACTCCTGGGCTCGAGCAATCCTTCTGCCTCAGCCTCCTGAGTAGCTGGGACTACAGGCATGCGCCACCATGCCTGGCTAATTTTTTCTTTATATTTTTAGTTGGCCAATTAATTTCTTTCTATTTTTAGTAGAGACAGGGTCTCGCTCTTGCTCAGGCTGGTTTCGAACTCCTGACCTTGAGCGAACCACCCACCTCGGCCTCCCAGAGTGCTAGGATTACAGGCGTGAGCCACTGTGCCTGGCCAAGTTGGCTTTTTAAAAAAGTCCTCCAGTAGCTCCTAGGAAAGGACATCTGGGACATAGATTTTTTTTAGACCCTGCATGAAACTACCTTTACTCTGTATGGACACTCAATTGAACATTTGACAGGGTATAGAATTCTAATTTGGAAATCATTTTCATTCAAAATTGTGTGGCTTTGCTTCTTTGTTTTCTCATTTCCAGTGTTGATCTTGAGTAGTCTGATGCCATATTGAATCTCTGCCTTTTGTATTTGCATTGGAAGTGTTTATAATCTCTTTATCCCCAGTATTCTAAAACACTTAGTGTGGGTCTCTTTTATTTGTTTGTGCTAGGTTCTTACTGAGGGTCTTTTTGATTTACAAAATCATATCATTTGATTATAGGACAGGATCTTATAATAGTTCCTCAATAATTCACCCTTCTTCCATTTTTTTCCATTCTCTAACTGATCCACCTATTTCCTGTTCCATGCCTCACCCTTTACCTTAATTTCAGAGCTTTTTTCTCATTGGTACTTTCCAATAAAAGCACTTAATGTTCAGCCTTTTCAGCTCTGCTTACATTTCCTTTTCTTCTGCTAAGAATCTGTTGATGAATCTCATTCACTGTTTCTCTTCACCACAAGATCACTTTATTCTACTTATTTATTTTAGTTTTTATATTTAATTCTTGAATACTCTTAGCACCTTGCACTTCTTCATGACACTTGTCACAATTGTAATTAATTAATTATGTGCACTCTGGGAGGCTGAGGTGGGTGGATCCCTCAAGGTCAGGAGTTTGAAACCAGCCTGAGCAAGAGTGAGACCCTGTCTCTACTAAAAATAGAAAGAAATTAATTGGCCAACTAAAAATATATAGAAAAAATTAGCCAGACATGGTGGTGCACGCCTGTAGTCCCAGCTACTCGGGAGGCTGAGGCAGGAGGATCGCTTGAGCCCAGGAGTTTGAGGTTGCTGTGAGCTAGGCTAACACTACGGCACTGTAGCCCAGGCAAGAGAACGAGACTCTGTCTCAAAAAAAAAAAAATTAATTATGTGATCCCTTGCCTAATATCTTTCTTACCCACCAAACAGGAAAGTCTTTGAGGGTAGGGATAGTGTTGCATTGTTCACCACCATAAATCTATTATCTAGTCCAGTGACTGGCACAAAGTTGGTACTCATAAATATCTAATAAGTGAATTAATTAGCATCCTCCTTTAATCAAATAGAATTTATTCTGTCAAGCAGAATGAATAGGAATTTAACTTTTCCCACCTAATAGCCCATTTATTGAATACTCTTTATCATATATTATATACTACATAGTGTCTTGCTTATTAATTTGCCAGTAGTACACTCATTGATTTGTTACAGGCTTTTTGTAAGACATTTTTAAATAATACTACAGACTTTCTCATTAGTTGTCTCAAAAAATATTCTGGCTATCCTCATCTGGTTCTTCTTTCACATGAAATACGCAGTCACTTAGTTAAGTTCTATTTGAAAGTCCCTTTGGGGCCGGGCACGGTGACTCACGCCTGTAATCCTGGCACTCTGGGAGGCCGAGGCGGGCAACTGCTCGAGGTCAGGAGTTCGAAACCAGCCTGAGCAAGAATGAGACCCCGTCTCTACTATAAAATAGAAAGAAATTAATTGGCCAACTAATATATATAGAAAAAATTAGCCGGGCATGGTGGTGCATGCCTGTAGTACCAGCTACTCGGAGGCTGAGGCAGCAGGATTGCTTGAGCCCAGGAGTTTGAGGTTGCTGTGAGCTAGGCTGACGCCACAGCACTCACTCTAGCCTGGGCAACAAAGCGAGACTCTGTCTCAAAAAAAACAAAAAAAAAAAAAGAAAGTCCCTTTGGGACTTTGACTCAAAAACATAAATATGGGAAGAATTGACATCTTTATAATATATTTGACTTCCCCATCAGGAACATGTTATGGCTTCTCCATTAAATCAAGACCTTTCTTGTGACCTTGGTAAAGTTTGTAGGTTCTTCTTTACCTGGTTTATTTCCATTTATTGTTAAGTTTATTCTTAGATATTTTTTATTTTCAATTGCTAATGGAAGTGGGATTTCTTCACATTATAAATTCCTTTTATCTTACCAAAGCTGGGTCTTCATTTTTAATAAGTGACAGCTGTTTCAGTTATTTATTGCTACATAACAAACCACTCTAAAATTTTGTGACTTAAAACAACCACCATTTTATTGTTTCTTACAATTCCATGGGTTGTCTATGGCTCAGCTGGCAGTTCTTCTAATGGTCTCACTTGGGTTTCTCCTGTGGTTGCATTCAGCTTGGGCTATGTTTTGAATGTCTGGCACCATGTGGCTTCAGTCTCCTTGGCTTTTCCTCATGAACTCTCTCTCCTTAGCCTTTGTACATGGCAGTTTAGATGTCCAAAATGGAAGAAACAGAAGCTTCAAAGCCTTTTTAGTGCCTGGGCATGGAAGTCCCAGATTGTCATTTCCTCTACATTCCATCTGTCAAAGCAGCAGTCACAAATCAGATTCAAGGGGAACAGACACAAGCTCCACCTCTTATTTGGAGGAGGAGCATGTGAGGGTGGCATTGTAAGGGACTATCTTTGGAGACTAACTACTAGAATGGCATTTGTTCATTTGTCCTTGTTTTCTTCCTTTTCTTCTTTCTTTTATTCCAGATAGCTATCCTAAACTCTAATGTAGACTAGGTTCCTGCAAGCATCTTTTATCCAGTCAACTTCTAGTAGCCAATAACTGTATTCATTTTGATGAGCAGGAATCTGGTTGAAGGGGTTAGCAACGGAAGATTTTTTAGAAAATGTTTCCATCTTCTCATTTGTTCTCCTGGGTAAGGCATAACTCTCATCAACAGAAATACATAGTTCACATAAACATGAAATACCAGATAAGGAGACAGGTATAAATTGGCCTTGTTCTCCTGAATTCTGCCTACTCTCCAGGAAGAACAGCCTCCCCCTTTCCTCCCCAGAAGAAGTCCAACCCCTTCCCTCATTATGGTTTGTCATAAGAGCTGTTCCCTATGCTGGTTCAAGTAGAAATAAGAGAGTATTAATTTGTTTTCTTTTTTCACATAATACTTCTCTTCCTACCCTGGTTTTGCTAACCTCTGGCTTAAATATGCACCAAGCAAAGATGTATAGTCTTCCTCCCTTCCTCTCCCTCAGCTTAGTCTGAAGGAAAGCAGCAGGTGATGGAATGCTTAAAGCATGGGAGGGGTGAGTAGAGAGGGAAAGAGTCTTTTCTCACACACTGTGGATGTTGCTCAACAGAATGAGTGTGAAATTTAGTCAGAGCCACAGCATGCGTTTCAATTTTCCAGGGAATTTCCTCTTCCTAACTGTAGTTTTAACCCTTTCTTCTGTATAATACCAAGGGCTACCCAGGAAATATAAAATGAGTTACTTGTAAGAAGGAGAAAATGCTAGGATGTTACAGGGCTCCTTTGGGATCTAGGATCTCTGATTTATTTCCTGCCAAGTGGTTGTGGAAAAAAGCATAGTCTTTGGAGTCAGATAGACCTGGGTTCAAATCCCATCTCTACCATTGTATGGTCTTGGGCAGTTACTTGATCTTTTTGAACCTCCATTTTTTTTATCTGTAAGATAGGGATAAAAACTTGCCTTACAGGGCTCTTGTGAGAATTAAATGAAATGATGTGAACAAGGTGCCTAGTACAATGCATACCTTGCACATAGTACACACTTGATAAATTTTTATTTTCTTCTCCAGTCTTCCCTTTGGATTCTGAGGCTATCTATTCTTTTATCCTATGCCATGTTGGGTTTCCCAGTTAACAACTTTTTACATCTTAGATTTGTTGTTGTTCTCCACGAATCTAACTCTATAAGTATGTTAGAGGGGAGGAATTATTTCATGTGATATGCAAAATCCCTCTGATAGTCCTCATCAAGCTAAAGGACAGGTCTCTGCAAGAATTCTGAGAAGGACTACAAGGCTTCCCTTGCCCATCTGATACTGGAGGCCACATGAACTTATGAGAGTTCTAAAATCATATAGAGTTAGAGCTAAAATGAAGCATGCATGTCATGTAGTCCATTTTATAGGGCAAGGACTGTGGCTCAGAGAAAGATCATGTCTTATAAAAGGTCCTATAACAGAGTAGTGGCAGCTTTGGAACTAGACGTCTGACTTACTTGTCTATTACTATGGTCATAATATTTTTTTTAAAGATAATCTGAATTCTAAGTACTCAGGGCCTAACTATTGTTATATGTGGACTTTCTTCTAAATTGTAACTAATGTAAGGATAAGGTAAAAAAGAAAGGTTGAGAATGCTAAGCTGGATACCTTATAAACTGTGCTTACCTTTCTGTGACTGCAGTTTATGATCAACCTTTATGGCCTGACCACAAGACAATGCTGGTCAGATACAGGGTTTCTGAACATTTAAAAACATTACCATTGTTCCATAAGAGGTCCCCTTCCTGCTCAGGAAAGGACCACTACTCTGTCTGTAGAGTAGGATCTATTGTCTGTCTCTCTCTTTCTGTCCCTAGTTGGCTTGCTCTTAAATTATTTCCCATGTGAAGCCAAAAACCCACTTTGTGAGTTCAGGGAACTTTCTTCCCTTCATTGTGACACCCTGTACATCAGAACCCTGATCATACTTTTAGCAGTGTTGTCAGCCTAGCTCACAGCAACCTCATACTCTGGGCTCAAGCAATCCTCCTGCCTCAGCCTCCCGAGTAGCTGGGACTTCAGGTGTGCGCCACTATGCCCGGCTAATTTTTTCTATATATTTTTATTTGGCCAATTAATTTCTTTCTATTTTTAGTAGAGACAGGGTCTCACTCTTGCTCAGGCTGGTTTCAAACTCCTGACCTTGAGGGATCCACCCGCCTCGGCCTCCCAGAGTGCACATAATTAATTAATTACAATTGTGACAAGTGTCATGAAGAAGTGCGAGGTGCTAAGAGTACTCAAGAATTAAATATAAAAACTAAAATAAATAAGTAGAATAAAGTGATCTTGTGGTGAAGAGAAACAGTGAATGAGATTCATCAACAGATTCTTAGCTAATTTTTTCTATATATATATTAATTGGCCAATTAATTTCTTTCTATTTTATAACAGAGACAGGGTCTCGCTCTTGCTCAGGCTGGTTTCGAGCTCCTGACCTCAAGCATTCCGCCCGCCTTGGCCTCCCAGAGTGCTAGGATTACAGGCGTGGGCCACTGCACCCAGCCTAACTGATAAGTTTTGATAATTGTGTAAACCATGTCACCACCATTTTTTAAAAAGATACAGAACATTTTCATCAACCCAAAAAGTTCCCTTATGCCCCCTTGAAGTCACCCTCCACACACACACACACACACACACTCTCTCACACACAAAACCACTTTCTGAGTTCTATCACCATTGATTAGTTTTGTTTTTGGATTTCATATAAATGGAATCATATAGGATATACTCTTTTGTATCTAGCTTCTTTTAGCTTACCATGTTTTTAGAATTTATTCATGTTGCATGTTATCAGTAGTTTTTTCTGTTTTTCAGAGTAGTAGTCAATTGTATTGATATAAGAGAATTCATTCATTCTTTTATTGAAGGACATGTGGCTTGTTTCCAGTTTTTGGCTATTACTGCTATAAACATTCCTGTGCAAGTCTTTTTGTGAACCTAGTTTTTAATTTCTCTTAAATAAGTACCTAAGAGTGAATTACTAGGCCTTAGGATAGATATGTGTTTAACTTTAAAAGAAATAGTTCTTCAATGTGGCTGCACCCCATGCCCCCCCCCCACACACATCTTTTCCCCGAGGGCCTAGGTTCTTTAAGTTGAGGATTTGGCAGGAAAGAAGCAGCCACATCATCAGGGTTCCTGCTGCCAGAGCACAGTGGCCTGAATTGGACACTTAAAAAGCTGAAACAGGTGTTTGAAACCCTACTCCAGCCTCCCTATTTGATGCCAGCCCCCCGAGAGGCTGAGGCTTTGCCAGCAAAATTCAGGGCTAGTCTAATGGATGCCGATTAGAGACTTTTACAGGACATAGCATCATGATAGTGTACATACTGTGACCCAGGACATTTGAAATAGGTAAAGGAACATCTTCACTTTCAGGAGGGGTGCCTCTGGTGGCCAAAATGCTTCTTAAGCAAGGAGTAGTTAGGCTATGTGCCAGATGAAAGCCCTTCTCCACCCTTGCTTCCTGCTTCTACCTTTTCTCCTTGAAGCTGTGTGGAGCAGAAGTCAACACTTTCCTTAGTAAAGTTATATTGCTAAGGACCTTTAGCCAGGTAGGATTTGGTATCCTTTGTGTCAGATATTATAGGAGATAAATTATACCCCGGCAAATTCTTTCTCTATTTCTAATACCTCTATCTTAAGAAGCTAAAGTTTAGGGTATGAGCCCCCAAAGCCAAATGACTTATTATATAAAAACAGAGGTTTCTCTAACCATGCTCAATGGAGTTGAAATTGATAGAAATGTGATCTGTTTTTAAAGGGCTGCTTCAACTGAAGATTTTGAAAGAATGGGCTCCAATTCCAAATATTTTCCGATATTGCTTAGAAGAGTCCAGGGAGGAAAAGAAATAGGCTCTTCATGCCAGGCTACTCTTATGTTGAACAAAGTGAAACCTCCATAAGAGTGGGGCTAGCCTTGCCCTAAACCCTTGAGAGGAAAGGACATTTCTGAATTCAGTTCCACCTTCATAGATGATCATTCCCTTAAAACTATTCTGGATATCTTCAGATCCCAGCCTTGGGAGGCAGGGCTTGGTGTTGGGCTGTATCATGTGGATGCCATAATTTTAACACATATTGTATACATTTGTGTAACTACAGCCACAAACAGGGTACAGCACAGTTCCATCACCCCAGAAAATTCTCTCTGCCCTCCCTTTGTAGTCACACTGTCCTTCTACTCCTAACTCCTATCAATCACTGATCTATCCCTCCCTTTGTAGTCACACTGTCCCTCTACTCCTAACTCACTATCAATTACTGATCTATTCTCAATTACCATATTTTATTAGAAAGGTTATATAAAAGGAATCATACAGTGTATAACCTTTTGAGAATGGCTTTTTTCACTCAACATGATGCTTTTGAGATTCGTCCAAGGTGTTGCATATATCAATACTTTGTTTCTTCTTACTGCTGAGTAGTATTCATTGCATGTATATACCACAGTTTCTTCATCTGTTCACTGGTTGAAGGACATTTGGGTTCTCCAGTTTGAGGCATTTATAATAGAACTGCTATAAACATTTGTGTACCAGTTTTTGTGTGAACTTAGTTTTCATTTCTCTAGGGAAAGTACCCAGGAGTGGGGTTTCTGGGTCAAAGGGTAAATGTATGTTTAGCTTTACTGCCAAACTGTTTTCCAGAGTCACTCACTGTACTCTACATTCCCACCAACAATGAGATTTATTTACTTATTTTTTTAGAGAGAGGGTCTTGCTCTGTTGCCCAGGCTGGAATGCAGTTGCCCAATCATAGCTCACTGTAACCTTGAATTCCTGGGCTCAAGAGATCCTCCTGCCTCAGCCTCCCAAGTAGCTAGGACTACAGACCTGCGCTACCACCATGTCTGGCTAATTTTTAAATTTTTGTAGGGACAGGGTCTTGCTATGTTGCCCAGGATGGTATCAAACTCTTGACCTCTAGTGATCCTCTCACCTTGACCTCCCTGTAATCCTGGGATTACAGGTATAAGTTACTATGCCCAGCCTGTCCTTTTTTTTTTTTTTTTTTTTTTTTTTGAGACAGAGTCTCGCTTTGTTGCCCAGGCTAGAGTAAGTGCCGTGGCGTCAGCCTCGCTCACAGCAACCTCAAACTCCTGGGCTCAAGCAATCCTGCTGCCTCAGCCTCTCGAGTAGCTAGGACTATAGGCATGCGCCACCATGCCCGGCTAATTTTTTCTATATATATTAGTTGGCCAATTAATTTCTTTCTATTTATAGTAGAGATGGGGTTTCACTTTTGCTCAGGCTGGTTTTGAACTCCTGACCTTGAGCAGCCTGTCCATTTTTTAATTGAATTGTTTGTTTTACTGTTGAGTTTAGAGACTTCTTTATTCTGGTTTCAAGTTCTTTGCTAGGGATACAATTATTTACAAATATTTTCTCCCAGTCTGAAGCTTGTCTTTTCATTTTCTTAACAATATATTTCATAGAGCAGACATTTTTACTCTTGATAAAGTCTAATTTGTCAATTTTTTTTCTTTTATGTATTGTGTTTTGGTGTCATGTCTAAGCACTTTGTTTAACCCTAGGTCAAAAAGTTATTCTCCTATGTTTTCTTCCAAAAGTGTTAACAGTTTTACATTTTCCATTTAGATCTATGATCTGTTTTGAGGTAATTTTTGTGTAAGTGTGAGATTTAGGTTGAGTTCATTTGTTTGCATATGGATGTCCAATTGTTCCAAACCATTTGTTGAAATCAATGCCATTTTAGTTACCAAATTCTCCTTAGGACTCTGCCTTCTTAAGGAGTGAAGGACTTTACAGAGTATTCTCTCTTGGGTCATTCTTCTCTTTCCAGGAATCACCATTGTTCCTATTCTTTTTTTTTTCCCCCTGAGTCTTTTTGAATTTGGGTATATTTTAAATGCCATGTAATGAAACACTCATTATTTGTAAGTTGATTGAACATAAAGTATTTTATTATAAAGTGGTCATCCATAACAAGGAAGCATGTGGCTGTAAAAAACATTAACTCTGCACTCTGGGCTGGAATGCAACTTTACCAGAATAATGGAGCTTTTGTATAAAGGGTGCAGTTGGGATAAAATGAGAGACAGACAGATAGACAGACAGATATTGTTAGGAGAACAGGTGTTGGCTGGGCCTAGCTTCTGTCCCATGTTTTGTGAAGTTGTTTTCCACCCCTTTCAGGATTGCTCTGCCAGATTCAGCTATCTTGAAGGTTCTCTCAGCATCTTTCAGAGCAAACAAGGTGTTACTTTTTAGAGTACTGCTGCCCTCACAAATTTTATTTGTTCATTGTCCAGCTCATAGTCATGTCTTTAGAGATAGCACTGGTTAGTGTTTAGAGTACTTGTCCTAGCTCCATCTGTTACATTTTTGATGCCTTTGTTTTCCCTATTAGTAAAATGGGAAATAATCCTTTATCATACAGTTCTTGAGCCCGTTAGCATGAGGGTGGCTGAAGCAGAATAAGACTCTTTAGTCTTGGCATCACTAAGAATTTATGATATGCTACTGTAGTAACCATTTATAGCTGTTGGAGAAAGGTGAGTAAGTAGGATTCTGTACACTTAAGGGATAGGAGGAGGTTGCTTAGCAGTCCTGTAATTGACACTGTTTAGGGACTCTTTGATTTGTCTTTAGTTTTGGCTCTTGACCCTTTAGGCTTTTTCATCATCTGTAGACTTTGTTAATGTCAATTCAGAATTTAGTTCTTTTTATTTTCTCTTTTTTCCTTTCAGGGATCCTAGAGAAGACCTGACTGGGTAATAATTGATAATAAACCTATAATTGTCTTCTTGTCATTGAACAATGAATTTTTTTACTAGGCTATGAAAAGAATTTGGATTGAAAAAGCTGTAGTATAATGACTACATAAAGCTGGGGTGAATTGTTCTGTGATAAAATACAGCAACAGAAGTTTTTAATTTCTCCTGGGCTTTCAGATTGCCTGCATAAGTTTGGCCTTGGTCTTGTACTGTGCATGCAGGAAATAGAAAGGCAGAGTAAAGGGCCACAGTAGCTCTGGTTTGCCTATATTTTATAACCAAATTGCTTTCCTTTCAATATGTACCAATTTCCTCTAGAAGGAAAAGAACTAGTATTTAGAGTTGATACACATCAAACTTATGCTCTCAGTAAGACACATGGATCAGTCTGTCCTCAGGCCTCTGTGATATGATTGAGGCCAGTCCCCGTGGGCCTCATTTAGCCCTGCCTGCCTTGTTAAAGGAGCCTCACTCTTCCTCTTGGATTAGGTGAGAACCTGGGCAAACCTGACGCTTAATTTGTTTTACAGTACCACAATCAATAACTAACAGTGTTTAGTCACTGGAGGAGGAGGAAAGGTGCAGAACAAACTTTAATTCTAGGATAGTTAAGTTTTAAGTTTTATTTGCCATCCAAGTCATATGGTTAATATATCTAGTAGTAAACCTATAGCAATAGCATGATATAATATTGAAGAGTATAATGCAGTGGTTAAGAGTGTTGGCTTTGGAGTCAGAACAGACCTGGGTTCAAACTCTTCTCTTTCACTTGCTGTATGACCTTATATAGGTCACTTAACCTCTTAGAGCCTTGGTTTTCTTATCTGTAAAATGGGGACGGTAATTCTATTTCTCAGAGTTATTGGGAGGATAAAAGAAAATATCTATGTATGTAATTGCGTTTAATAATGTAGCTGTTGTTTGATGTCTGAAACAAATAAAGGTGGTTATCCTGGGCAATGGAATGGGATTCTTGTAAGGATCTTAGATAGCAGTTCCTAGCAGCAAGCTAACATGGCTATTTAGCAGGAATGCCCAAGGTGGGAAGCTTATGCTTTTTCCAATCTGGATTCATACATCATACTGGACAAAGTTATGCAATAAACTATTTCCCCATGAGTATGTTACATTTAAGAACCTGTCTTTATCTTTTGAAAGTAGATGCTAAATCTGACCTGAGGAAGACCAGGCTGGTTCCATTAAACAATGGAGGAGGTGGCACAAATGAGGATTTCTGGAGCAGAGATTTTTTTTCTTTTTTTCTTCTTTGTTTTTTTTTTTTTTTTTCTGAGACAGAGTCTTGCTTTGTTGCCCAGGGTAGAGTGAATGCCATGGCGTCAGCCTAGCTTACAGCAACCTCAAACTCCTGGGCTCAAGCGATCCTACTACCTCAGCCTCCCGAGTAGCTGGGACTACAGGCATGCGCCACCATGCTCTGCTGATTTTTTCTATATATATATTAGTTGGCCAATTAATTTCTTTCTATTTATAGTAGAGATGGGGTCTCGCTCTTGCTCAGGCTGGTTTTGAACTCCTGACCTTGAGCAATCCGCCCGCCTCGGCCTCCCAGAGTGCTAGGATTACAGGTGTGAGCCACCGCGCCCAGCCATGGAGCAGAGATTTATTAAAAGCCTGCTCTTGGCTCCCCATACTGTCAAGGATTTTAATCCTGAATAAACAACATCTTCCTTCTATCCTCTCCCTAAGGAGAAGTCCCTGCTGTAGGGACATAGAGGCAGCCAAGGTCCTGATAAGGTGTTCAAGCCAGAGCGCATACATAGACGCCCAAAGTAATTTTCTTTCTTGGTTATCTTGAATCTTTTTGTGCCAGATATCTGGGGAGGAAGAGTTATTATGTCATATCTGGCTTAGGAGACCTTATGAACATGGCCTTCTACAAATTACTTATCAATGGCAATTTAGGAGAAAACATAAATTTATGATTTCTAATCCCTGGGGCTTTCAGACTTTAAGTTTAACTCCAAGGCATTTAAGTTCAAGAATTGCTTATGTTTAATCAGAGAGAGAGTTATGGTTTGGTTTTTTGATTCATAAAAAACAGGTTGGGGCCGGGCATGGTGGCTATAATCCCTGCACTTTATGGGGCTGAGGTGGGAGGATCTCTTGAGCTGAGGAGTTCAAGACCAGCCTGAAGGCCGGGCGAGGTGGCTCACTCCTGTAATCCTAGAACTCTGGGAGGCCAAGGCGGGCGGATTGCTTGAGGTCAGGAGTTCGAAACCAGCCTGAGCAAGAGCGAGACCTCGTCTCTACTATAAATAGAAAGAAGTTAATTGGTCAACTAATATATATAGAAAAAATTAGCTGGGCATGGTGGCGCATGCCTGTAGTCCCAGCTACTCAGGAGGCTGAGGCAGAAGGATCGCTTGAGCCCAGGAGTTTGAGGTTGCTGTGAGCTAGGCTGACGCTATAGCACTCACTCTAGCCTGGGCAACAAAGCAAGACTCTGTCTCAAAAAAAAAAAGACCAGCCTGAGCAAGAGTGAGACCCTGTTTCTACAAAATCGAGAAAAATTAGCTGGGCATGATGGCATGTGCCTGTAGTACCAGCTACTTGGGAGACTGAGGCAGGAGAATCGCTTGAGTAGCCCAGGAGTTTGAGGTTATAGTGAGCTATGATGACACCACTAGATTCTAGCCCAGGCAACCAGAGCAAGACCCTGTTTCAAAAAATAAAAAAACCCAGGTGCAAAGGCAGTATATGTAACCAAAATGTTCATACCCCCATAATATTCTAAAATTTAAAAAAAAACCACGTTGGGTTGGCCGTTGAGAGATATATCAACCTGGAAAATGAATACTTTCCAAAAGGCTTTTAAAGGATCAAATATCAGAAATTCCTCAGTATCCATGAAGGATTGGTTCTAGGACCCCTCCACTCTGCCCCTCCACCTTGGATACCAAAATCCATGGATGTTCAAGTCCCTTATATAAAATGGTATAGTATTTGCATATAACCTGTGTATGTCCCTCCCTTGTACTTTAAATCATGTCTAGATTACTTATAATACCTGATATAACATAAATGATATGTAAATAGTTGTTACACTATGTTGTTTAGGGAATAATGACAAGAAAAAAAGTTTGTAGATGTTAAGTACAAACACATCTATCCATTTTTCTTTCCAAATATTTGTAGTTGGTTGAATCCACTGATGTGGAATCCGTGTATGCAGAGGGCCAACTGTAACTTGCTTTTTTTAGTGTGATTGGCACCATTATTTTCTACTGCTGGCCCATGGATCCACCTTATACCTGGATGCAGGAGTGATTAAGCCATTATCAAAATTATCTGTTTTTTTTTTTTTTCTTTTGAGACAGAATCTTGCTTTGTTGCCCAGGCTAGAGTGCGTGCCGTGGTGTCAGCCGCGCTCACAGCAACCTCAAACTCCTGGGCTCAAGCAATCCTCCTGCCTCAGCCTCCAGAGTAGCTGGGACTACAGGCATGTGCCACCATGCCCGGCTAATTTTTTCTGTACATATTAGTTGACCAATTAATTTCTTTCTATTTTTAGTAGAGACGGGGTCTCGCTCTTGCTCAGGATGGTTTTGAACTCCCGACCTAGAGCAATGGGCCTGCCTCAGCCTCCCAGAGTGCTAGGATTACAGGCATGAGCCACCACGCCTGGCCAAAATTGTCTCTTAATGAGTCATAATATCAAAGATAATCATCTTCTTCTCCTCCCCACCCCCCAAGACTTAGAAGTACCTTCAGAGGTTAAGCATTTGTTTGAGATCTGGGAAATTGTTGAGTTGTAGCTGGGAAAAAGAGGAGCCACTGTCAGGAGCTTAGACAAACTATTATAACTGGGCTTGCTTTCCCCTCCAGGCTGTCTGTGACTGTCTGCATTCATATGCATTTAATTCCAAATTGTACTTTGCATTTAGAGTCATAAGTTTTGGGGATCAAAATAGGCCTTAAAGAATCTAGTTAAATTATTATCACCACTACCACCTTCCCCAGGAAATCCCAATGGATGAAGAAACTATGGCCAAAAAAGTGAGGTGTTTTTGCTAAAGGTCACACAGTTAGTGACAGAACCAGAACTGGGCCTGATGTATCTCTTTATTTCATTCTCCTGTTGTATAGGGCATGGTTGCAAAGGCCTGTCTTTGCACCCCTGTCTTTGGACCCCTATGCCCAGGGTAGGACATACAGCTATGGGTGCTGCCCTTTGGCAGTTTTCTCTGGAATCAGTTCCTAAAACCAAGACTATACACCCACCTGTCCATTCATAGGTGTGGAAAGCTTTGAAGCTGGTAAACAAAGGTATGGGAGTTGTGACAGATATTCCAAGGGGCTTCTGGCTTCACCAGAATTTAGTTTTGCTAATCCTTTGGACCACTACTCTTGATATCCCCTGGTGACCAAAAAGAGCATAGCTCCTTCCTGTTGAACTTACAGAACTTCAGAAATTTCATTTATAGATTGTTCTCTGTCTTGATTTTTACAAGAAATATATTTCTGAGTATAGTATAGTCAGAAAAGTAGAATATGAGACCTAACACTTTCTCCTAAAATGGAATGTGCAGGCATAGACAGAAAAGCCCAAAACCAAAAACCTATTGTGCTCAAATAATTTTGTCCTGTGTTTCTGGATATAGAAATGTTAGAGTGGTAAATGAACTAGATTTCTGTTTTTATCATGCTTTGATTTATTAGTCTGTTATACATGATCCATCTTGTGAATGATGGTATTCTGTCTCCAGGAACATGAGCCAATATTTGCAAGATGAAGAGCTAGGATAGGGGCAGGCTAGTGACCCTCTAGAAGGCAAGAAAGGAGAAGTAGACTCTGAGGGTAAAAGGGTCGAGACAGGCATTTCTGAAGCCAAATGGTGTTGAAATAATATACCACAGGCCTTTTTCCTTGTCAGCGTAATCCAATTGAGAATGCCCAACTGCCCCTGATAAGAGTCACTCAGGAGTGAAGAGCTTTGCTACCAGGGAAAGCAGCTTATGTGTGCATTTTGGCTCAGGAATGTGCCAGCCCAATGCTGGCCAAATGAGAAAAGGCTGCTGCAGGCTGGAGAACACAGCCTCCTGGGAGAGTGGTGACTGCTCCCCTGTAGACTAGGAAAGCGTTCTCTTTTGTCCAAGGGCAGTGCTTGAGGCCACACATTGAGGCCTTTGACATAGATTATCAGAGAAGGTGGCAGCTCTGACATGAAAAGAGAAAACAATGTCAGGATTCATCCCCCTTTTGGACAGGTCACCTCATCATTTGAGAAGACAGTAGAATTGGGGGACATTTGCAGATTCTCAGACTGACATTAGGCCCAATTGAGACTTCTGTTTTAATGTTATAATATGGGGAGTTGATCTCTATGCCTACTGGTATTAAGCACAGTAAGAGCAGAACACCACCAGGTCATCTCCAAAGGGCTTCACTTTGCCTTGAGATGAAGTGGCCCATGAGTTTCTCCAGAAATAGTTTAATAATTCTTGTAATTGTTGTAATTTGGCACTGACGAATTAGAAGTTGGACCTGGATTTGACTTTAGAAGAATCCCAAATGTTCATTCTACAATGGGGGGTTGGATTTCCCCTCCTCGTACCTGTTTGTTTCCCTCATCTTAGAACATGAACCAGTCACCTTCAGAGCACCCTTCTACCTAATCTGCACTCTGTTTACTGGACTGTTTGTGCCTTGAGGTTGACAGCCTTCCAGGGCGGGAATTTTGGCTGCTTGGCTGGGGTGTCAGATATCTCCTTAGTTGTGAAATTACTCAGCCTGCTTACTATGAACAGCATCATGGCACTTTTCTTCTGAAGGACTCAGGCAGCTCTTCTCATTCTTTTGAAGAAGATCCAGACAATTGAATCTCAGTTCCCAGGCAGTCCAAACTGGGAGGTAAACACCAGAAACCTTTCTGTTCTGGTCTCATAGAAAGCAGTGAAATTGAATGGCTAGGAGCACAGCTTTTGGAGTCAGATGGACCTGGATTTGATTCTCATTTCTACTGTTAGTTAGTTGTATGATCTTAGCTGGTAGGGGCATCTACTTATCCTTTCTAAGTCTCATTTTCATCTTCTCAATAGGGATAATTATGAAGAGAGAAGGTATGTATAGTGCTTAGCATGTAGCATGGCACAGATAATAAATACCAGCTATTGCTATTATTGTTAACTTTATCTCTTCTAAAATGAGAATGAATATTTCAATCATTCACTAGAAAAAGAAAGCCTATTCCTTTCTCTGATATCGTATGCTATGGAGAAAGCTCAAGCCCTCATAAATTAAAAGAGCTGGCCATGTGCAGTGGTTCACACCTGCAATCTCAACACTTTGGAAGACTGAGGTGGGAGGATCACTTGAGGCCAGGAGTTTGAGACCAGCCTGGTCAATATAGTGAGACCTTATCTCTACAAAACAAATTTAAAAATTAACTGAGTATGGTAGTGTGCCTATAGTCCCAGCTACTTGAGAGACTTAGGTGGGAGGACGCTTGAGCCCAGGAGATCAAGACACAGTGAAACCCTGCCTCTTAAAAAAAAAGAAAGAAAGAAATTAAAAGAGCTTTCCCAAATTGTACCATAAATAACAACCACTGGTAATCTTGGTATTTATCCTTACCTTGTATTCCTTTTAAGGTTTAGGAGTCAAAGGTAGAAGGCCTACTCTTGATTTTTTTTCCCCACTGAAAATCCATGTTGAAATACTCTTGAATTTTTTTGATATTTACTTAAATCTTAAGAAATTAGCTGGGTGCAGTGGCTCAGGCCTGTAATCCTAGCACTCTGGGAGGCCAAGGGGGGTGGATCATTTGAGCTAAGGAGTTCGAGACCAGCCTGAGCAAGAGTGAGACCCTGTTTCTACTAAAAAAATAGAAAGAAATTAGCCGGACAACCAAAAACATATAGAAAAAAATTAGCCGGGCATGGTGGCACATGCCTGTAGTCCCAGCTACTTGGGAGGCTGAGGCAGGAGGAACGCCTGAGCCCAGGAGTTTGAGGTTGCTGTGAGCTAGGCTGACGCCATGGCACTCTAGCCCGGGCAACAGAGTGAGACTCTCAAAAAAAAAAAAAGGAAATAAACTAGTATACAATATAAAGAACATTGGGCTGCTAGGACTCTAGAGCTAAAAACTAGAATAATATCTTAGTTATATTTATAACACACTTTATACATTGTATCAAGAGTTTTACATGCATTAAATGAGATGTGTGTAAATCACTTAATATAGCATCCAGCATATAGTATATGTTCAATAAATGTTAGCTGCTGCTGTTATTTATTTTTAAATATTGTTATTTTTTGAGATAGAATCTCTCTCTTTTGCCTAGGCTAGAGAGCATTGGTGTTATCATAGCTTACTGCAACCTCAAACTCCTGGGCTCAAAGATTCTCCTGCCTCAGCCTCCTGAGTAGCTGGGATTACAGGCGTGTACCACTGTGCCCAGCTGATTTTTCCAATTTTTGTAGAGACACTGTTTTGCTGTGTTGCTCAGACTGGTCTCAAACACCTGGCCTCAAGTAATCCTCCTGCCCTTTGTAATCCAAAGTGCTAGGATTACAGGCATGAGCCATTGCACCTGGCCAATGTAACTTATTTTAATTCTCTAATACCCATTTTACAGGTGATAAAATAGAGACATAGAAAA
Source organism: Microcebus murinus (assembly GCF_040939455.1). NCBI lineage: Eukaryota > Metazoa > Chordata > Mammalia > Primates > Cheirogaleidae > Microcebus > Microcebus murinus. Next base: position 24,263,286 of record NC_134117.1, on the reverse strand, counting down.
ATGAAGAAACTAAAAAAATAAATAAATAAAAATAAAGAAAAATGAAGAAACTAAAGTCACATAGCTACCAAGCTGCAAAATTGGGATTTGAATCCTTACTTTAGAGTAAGTCCATGATTTTACCTAGTGCCCTCAACTTCTAACTAGTCTTATGGCATTGTACAAATTATTTAACTTCCCTAAATTTCAATTACCTAATTTGTAAATTATTATTTTTTTTTTTTTTTATTTTTTTTTTTTTTTTTGAGACAGAGTCTCGCTTTGTTGTCCAGGCTAGAGTGAGTGCCGTGGCGTCAGCCTAGCTCACAGCAACCTCAAACTCCTGGGCTCCAGTGATCCTTCTGCCTCAGCCTCCCGAGTAGCTGGGACTACAGGCATGCGCCACTATGCCCGGCTAATTTTTTATATATATATCAGTTGGCCAATTAATTTCTTTCTATTTATAGTAGAGACGGGGTCTCGCTCTTGCTCAGGCTGGTTTCGAACTCCTGACCTTGAGCAATCCGCCCGCCTCAGCCTCCCAAGAGCTAGGATTACAGGCGTGAGCCACAGCGCCCGGCTGTAAATTATTTTAAGGGCTTATTTTAGCTATAATATCCTAGGATTTGGAGGATTTTCTGGAATGATCAGTTGAAATTTATGACTTATTTTTCTAAAGTACTGTTACTCAAAGTATTAATATAATTTGCAAAATGGTACAGTATACAAACTGCTGCTTTGTATGTAAAGAGAGATATTAATATACAAATTTGAGAAAATATTTAGAAATTTTTATAACAATGAGACAGTAATTTCAGGTATGCCGATTCTAGTAATAAAAAATTAGAGTTTATATTATTTTTAAATTTTTTTTAGTAATTTATTATATTATATTTTATAAAAGTATGGGTCTGTAATGGATTGACATAAGTGAAAAAAAACCTGGCCATTCACTACAGATAGTTTGAGAAACACTGTTCTAGAGGACCTTCTAAACATCTCACCAGGATTATGAATTCAAATTCCAGGGTTTTTTTAAATTACATATTTACAAAGAGATACACCTTAAATCAGAAATGTCCTTACTAGTGATGCCCTGATAGGATTACAGCATCCTCCTACCTTTGCCACCGTGCTGCAGAGTTCTTCCTGTTAAAGCTTGTCTAATGCTTCTAGCAATCCACACTTGAACCTGGAGAACAAAACTCTAGTTCTGCCTAGCCAAAACTCTCTTGGGAAAATTAACTGTATGTATCATGATGCTCTTTTTTTGGAGGGGTGGGGGAGTGAGGGTGATAGTGTAGGTTCCTGGTGGGTTCATTGAAAAGTCCAACCCATCTAGTTTTCTGTAAAGCATTGACTCACAAAATGGAAGTGTTGGAACGAATGTATCTTAGCAGTCATAGATTCCAGCTACTTAATTTGACAGATGAAGAGCTTGGGTATCATATATCTGGCTATTGGTAGGAGTGAGACTACTGATCTTTCCATTGACTAAATTGTGTACTGTATAAGGGTCCAAAGGCTCTCTGTCCAAAGCCTCCAGAGAGTTCTCCATGGGACTTTGTCCAAGCCTCTGTGTAGTATCACTCCTGTCTCTGCCAAGCCTCTTAATGCCATGTTGAGTTCTTTCATCTTAAGAGGCAAAAGACTGGCAAATCAAATCTAGCAATACATAACAAGAATAATATACAGGCCGGGCGTGGTGGCTCACGCCTGTAATCCTAGCACTCTGGGAGGCCGAGGCGGGCGGATTGCTCAAGGTCAGGAGTTCAAAACCAGCCTGAGCGAGACCCCGTCTCTACCATAAAAATAGAAAGAAATTAATTGGCCAACTAATATATATAATATAAAAATCAGCCAGGCATGGTGGCTCGTGCCTGTAGTCCCAGCTACTCGGGAGGCTGAGGCAGCAGAATCGCTTGAGCCCAGGAGTTTGAGGTTGCTGTGAGCTAGGATGACGCCACGGCACTCACTCTAGCCTGGGCAAGAAAGCGAGACCCTGTCTCAAAAAAAAAAAAAAAAAAAAAGAATAATATACCAAGACTAAGTGAGGTTTATCCCAGGAATGCAAGGCTGATTCAGTATCTGAAAATCAACCAATCTATCACATGAACATTCTAAAGAAAAAAATCCAATGATCATATCAATGAACAAAAAAATAAGGCATTTGACAAAATATAGCGTCCATTCATGATAATATCTACAAAAAACCTATAGCAAACTTTCCTGTGAAATACTGAATGTATTTACCCTAAATTTGAACACAAGGCAAGATGTCGACTTTTTTTTTTTTTTGAGACAGAGTCTCACTTTGTTGCCCAGGGTAGAGTGAGTGCCATGGCGTCAGCCTGGCTCACAGCAACCTCAATCTCCGGGGCTCAGCGATCCTACTGCCTCAGCCTCCCGAGTAGCTGGGACTACAAGCATGAGCCACCATGCCCGGCTAATTTTTTTTTTTTTGTATATATATTTTTAGTTGGTCAATTAATTTATTTCTATTTTTGGTAGAGACAGGGTCTCGCTCAGGCTGGTTTCTAACTCCTGACCTTGAGCAATCCGCCCGCCTCGGCCTCCCAAAGTGCTAGGATTACAGGCGTGAGCCACCGCGCCCGGCCAAGATGTCGACTTTCATAGTAATGGAAGTCCTAGCCAGTACAATGAGATAAGAAAAGGAAATAAGTAGCATATAAGTTGGAAACGAAGAAATAAAATTGTCCATATTTGCAGATAACATGAATCAACAAACACACACAAGTGAGTTGAGTAAGGTCACAGGATTCTAGAAGGTGAACACACAAAAATCAATCTCATTCTGTATACTAACAATGAACATATGGAAACTGAAATTAAAACTCAATACTTAAGGCCAGGCACAGTGGCTCATGCCTATAATCCTAGCACTGTGGGAGGCCGAGCCAGGAGGATCTTCCTTGAGCCCAGGAGTTTGAGACCAGCAAGCAAAAGGGAGGTCCCACCTCTACTAAAAATAGAAAAAATTAGCCAGGCGTGGTGGTGCATGCCTGTAATCCCAACTATTGGGAAGCTGAGGCAGGAGGATCACTTGAGCCCAGAAGTTTGAGGTTGCTATGAGCTAGGCTGATGCCACGGCACTCTAGCCCAGGCAACAGAGGGAGACTCTGTCTCAAAGTAAATAAATAAATAAATAACAACAACCAATACCTTTTACCAATACTCCAAATAAAATTAAATACTTAGGTATAAATCTAACAAAACATATACAGAACGTGTATGCTAAAAACTATAATACAGTGATACAAGAAACCAAAAAGATCTAAATAAATGGAGAGATATACTATGTTCATACACTGGAAGGCACAACATAGGAAAGATGCCATGTCTTCCTAAACTGATCTATAGACTCAATGTAATTCCTTTAAAACTTCCAAAATTATTTGTAAATATAGACACATTTATCTTAAATTGAAATGGAAAGGCAAAGGAACTGGAATATTGAATGATAATGGAAAAGAAAAATAAAGTTGGAAGAATTACACTACTGATTTTAAGACTGAGAATATAGCTATAATAATCAACAGAGTGTGGTATTGTCAGAGAGTTAGACATATAGATCAATGGAGCAGAATAGAGAATCCAGAAGAGACTCATGTAAATATGTCAATTTATTTTTGACAAAGATGTGAAGATAACTCAATGAGACATGTTGGGACTATAGAACATTCTTATGTAAAAAAAAAAAAGGAGCCTCAATCTAAATCACATCCCTTATATAAAAATTAACTCAAATTAGATCATAAGTGAAAAAAAATAAATCTGTAGTAAACTTTTTAGAAGAAACACAAGGAAAAAGTCTTTCTTACCTGGGATTAAGCAGAGTCAATTTGGACATTATACCAAAACACAATCCATAAAATAAGTATTAATAAATTGGACTGCATCCAGAGTAAAAATGTCTACTCTATTAAAGATATTGTTAAGAGAATGAAAAGACAAGCTTAAGACTGGGAGAAAATATTTGTAAATAATTGTATCACCAGTAAAAGACTTGAATCCAGAATAAAGAAGTCTCTAAAGTCAACAATAAAAAAAATTCAATTTAAAAGTAGACAAAAAGACCTGGGCACAATGGCTTATGCTTGTAATCCTAGCACTTTGGGAGACCAAGAAAGGAGAATTACTTGAGCCCAAGAGTTCGAGACCAGCCTGGGCAACATAGCAAGACCCCCATCTCTTAAAAAAAAACTTAGCCAGATGTAGTGGCACAGATCTGTAGTCCTAGCTACTTGGGAGGCTGAGGCAGGAGGATATCTTGAGCCTGGGAATTCAAGGTTACAGTGAACTATGATCACGCAACTGCATTCCAACCTGGGTGACAGTGCAAAACCCTCTCTCTAAAAAATAAAAAGTAGACAAAAGACTTGAACAGACATGTCACCCAAAAGAATATATGGATGGCAATTGAGCACATGAAAAGATGTTCAGTGTCATTGGTTATTAGAGAAATACACATTTAAACCAGGCGGAGATACCACTACCTAATATTGAAACTACCGAGTACTGGAGAGGATGTGGAGAAACTAGAAATCTCATTTCTGGTGGGAATGCAGAGTGGTACAGTGACTCTGGAAAACAGTTTGGCAGTAAAGCTAAACACACATTTACCCTTTGACTCAGAAACCCCACTCCTGGGTACTTCCCCTAGAGAAATGAAAACCTAAGTTCACACAAAAACCAGTACACAAATATTTACAGCAGCTCTATTATAATTGACTGAAACTAGAGAACCCAAATGTCCTTCTACCAGTGAATGAATACCACTCAGCAGTAAAAAGGAACAAACTATTGATACATGAAACAGCTTGGACAAATCTCAGAGCCATAAGTTGAATGAAAGAAGTCAATCTCAAAAGGTTATTACAACATACTGTATTAATCAGTCATTTAAAGAAAACAAATTAGTTTTACCAAATTTACAATTAAACAAAGAAGCTGAAAGCACATGGCCTGGGAAGTGTGGACCCTAGCTATAAAACTGCCCAAGTCTTTTGCCATAAAGAAAGACATGAAGCAAGCATAGTTGTAGCAACTGGATGAAAACAGAGAAAACACAGGGTCTGTTTTCTGTCCCAACTCTGAAGATTTTTTTTCCATCATGACCATTTTTTCAAATGACAGACCAAAGTGTTATGTGCATTTGTGTTTCTAAAGTAAGACTAATATGCTGTTTTAAAGTATATTATATAATGATATATATCAGTTTTTCCAAACACTTTATATTCCTTACATCTCAGCCCTCTACCACCACTACACACAGAAGACACACACAGGTTTTTCTCTAGATTTTTTCTGCAAGTTGTACTTCTCTAGGTTGGGACAGTAAGGGATAAGAAGCAGGTTTTTTAGAGCTGATGTGATCACAGTACAGACAGGCTTGGAAAATGCTACCAAATCTGCCAATTAATTAAAGCATTAATCTGAGGAGCAGCCGGTCCGGGAATATTTACCCAGAGAGCGTGTAGTAGGAATTGAGTAGGCAGCTCCCTACATTTGCATGAAAATGAAGGTGCTTAGGAAACCCTGCTTCCTTCTGTCTCTAAAGGTGGGGCAGCCTAGATTACATCCCCAATTGTTTCTGGCCTATTTAGGAAGCCTTTTAGGGAACTGGTCTCTGAAAGATGAAAGCACAGCAGAATCTAATTTTACAAGTTTTGGAACCACATAGACTGGTTTCAAATCCCAGCTCTGCTGATTAGTTGCATAATTTGGTGCCAATCATGTATCTTATCTGATGAGCCTTATTTTTTTAATTTGTAAATAAAGATTATGAATTGCCCCTTCATCTCAGGGTAGTTAAACTCTGCTTACTGTAGGCAGGAAAGAGGCTGGAAAGTGGTTAGTACCTTCCAAGATTAGACTGCCTCCATGACAAGAGACTGCCCAGCCTTTTGTTCTTTTTAGGCTTATTTTTCAGCAAGGAACTATAAACCTCCAGGTTTCCTCTCATCCTCCTGGGATGTGCTGTACTCTTTCTCTAAGAGAAGTGACCTTGACAATAACAGCAAAGGACATAAAGACAGGAGCCAATCCAGGGATCTAAGGGTCACATTGGCTATACCCAAGATAAAGTTTATGTGTTGTATATCACTGGGGAAGGGGGTGAAATTGACATGGAAAATTAACTCACAATATTTGATGATATTAAAGAATTGTTAAATTTTTAAAAGTTGTGATAAAATATACATAACAAAATTTACCATTTTTATTTTTTTCTTAGGCTAGTCAAGTGAAGCAGTGGGAGTGGAGAAGGAACAAAGGAATCTGTAACTGGTTGTGATCAATCAGTTGTAAATACCACTGCACTTGGACCAGCCCAAAATTTACCATTTTAATCATTTTATTAACTTTTTAAGCATGATAATGATATTGTGCTTTGTTTTATTTAAGATTCCTAATCTTTTAGAGCTACATACTGAAAATTTTATAGATAAATGGTATAGTGTCTGGGATTTGATTCTAGGTACTCTAGAGGGAAAAAGATTGACCCAGCAATGAAGACTTCTAGCTTTGTCGCACAAACAAGAAGGGCCTCTTACTAGGGTTTAGCTTTTCATTAAAGGGTATCTCTTCATTTCTGTTTTCTTTTCTTGCAGAACTCTCAGAAATTGAGCCCAATGTATTCCTTCGGCCATTTCTGGAAGTGATTCGCTCTGAAGATACCACTGGCCCTATCACTGGACTGGCACTCACCTCTGTCAACAAGTTCCTGTCCTATGCGCTCATAGGTAAGATCTCAGCTTTGTTGGATAACCACAGCACTTCATTTCCTGACTCTTGTGGGGTGCTCAGGCCTTAGACAATGAGCTAGTGATACTGGGAAAATTTTTCTAGCCATCTCTCTTCTTTTTTTTCTTTTTTTTTTTTTTTTTTTTGAGACAGAGTCTCGCTTGTTGCCCAGGCTAGAGTGAGTGCCATGGTGTCAGAGCTCACAGCAACCTCAAACTCCTGGGCTCAAGCAATCCTCCTGCCTCAGCCTCCCGAGTAGCTGGGACTACAGGCATGTGCCACCATGCCCGGCTAATTTTTTTTTTTTATATATATATTAGTTGGCCAATTAATTTCTTTCTATTTATAGTAGAGACGGGGTCTCGCTCTTGCTCAGGCTGGTTTTGAACTCCTGACCTCGAGCAATCCGCCCGCCTCGGCCTCCCAGAGTGCTAGGATTACAGGCGTGAGCCACCGCGCCCGGCCATCATCTCTCTTCTTATAGAAGAGAAATAGGATTGTTATTGGTTACTCATCATTCTAGTTGACTGAGGTTGTGCAGGTTGGGGAGGGTGGGAGAGGAGGTTTCCCTGGGACTTTGGTTTCTCTATGCATTGGACGGAGTTAAGAGTATAGTGCCCTTGGGGTTTTGGTTTGGTTTATTTTTTAAGTTATTTTTTCAACTATAATGCATATTTATTATAAGAAGACACACCTGTAATCCTAGCACTTTGGGAAGCCAAGGTGGGAAGATCTCTTGAGGCTAGGAGTTTGAGACCAGCCTAAGCAAGAGCAAGAACCCATCTCTACAAAAAATAGAAAAATCAGCTGGGCATGGTGGAGTACACCTGTGGTCTAGCTACTCAGGAGGCCAAGGCAGGAGGATTGCTTGAGCTCAGGAGTTTGAGGTTGCCATGAGCTATGATGATGTCACTGCACTCTAGCCCAGGCAACAGAGGAAGACTCTGTCTCAAAAAAAAAAAAAAAAAAAAAGACTATAAAGGAGTGTCTAAAAGGAAGGTTAAATGTCTCTCTTGTGTCTTTCCAATGCTCCACCCCTTTCCTTAGGTAAATAGTGTTAACAGCCTGGTTTAACTTTTTCTATACCTTTTTCTGTGAGTATATAAATATAAATAAAATACCATCCTATCTTTAAAAAATAGGATTATGTGCTACGTATTTTTGTGTCTTAAGTTTTTTTTAAGTCCCAGGCTAGAATGAGTGCCATGGCATCAGCCTAGCTCACAGCAACCTCAAACTCCTGGGCTCAAGCGATCCTTCTGCCTCAGCCTCCCAAGTGGCTGGGACTACAGGCATGCGCCACCATGCCCAGCTAATTTTTTCTATATATATTATTTGGCCAATTAATTTCTTTCTATTTATAGTAGAGACGGGGTCTCACTCTTGCTCAGGCTGGTTTCGAACTCCTGACCTCGAGCAATCCGCCCGCCTCGGCCTCCCAGAGAGCTAGGATTACAGGCGTGAGCCACCGCGCCCGGCCTTTTTTAAGTTTTTTTAAGCATGGTGGTGTGTGCCTGTAGTGTAGCTACTTGGGAGACTAAGGATCATCTGAGCTGAGGTGTTTGAGGCTGCAGTGAGCTATGATCACACCACTGGCCTCTAGCCTGGGCAGCAGAGCGAGACCCTATTGCAAAAACAAAAAAAGAAAAGAAAAAAAAAATATATATATATATACATAAAATATTAAACTTGCTATTTTAATCATTTAAGTGTACAATTCAGTGGCATTAATTACATTCATAGTGTTGTGCAACCATTACCACCATCTATTTCATTACACCAAAAAGAAACTCTAACCATTAAGCAGTAACTCCCCATTTCCCTCTCCCCTCAGTATTTTTTTTTTTTTTTAAACAGAATCTTGCTTTGTTGCCCAGGCTAGAGTGAGTGCCGTGGGGTCAGCCTAGCTCACAGCAATCTCAAACTCCTGGGCTCAGGTAATCTTTCTGCCTCAGCCTCCCGAGTAGCTGGGACTACAGGCATGCACCACCATGCCCGGCTAATTTTTTCTATATATATTAGTTGGCCAATTAATTGATTTCTATTTTTATAGTAGAGACGGGGTCTCACTCTTGCTCAGGCTGGTTTCGAACTCCTGACCTCGAGCAATCTGCCCGCCTCGGCCTCCCAGAGTGCTAGGATTACAGGCGTGAGCCACAGCGCCCGGCCATCCCCTCAGTCTTTTGTATGATTTTTTTTTTCCTTTTTAGTAGCAGTATAGTATCGATAGTATAGTATAAATAATTTATTTTGTCATTCTCTTATTAATATTTAACATTTAGATTGTTTCATATTTGGAGTTATTATAAATAATGCTAAAATAAGCATCCTTGTTCATATGTCCTTATTTACTAATTTTACTTTTGTATGAAAGATTTCTGAACTTGGAATTTTTGGATTAAAGGCCACATGCATATTATATTTTTATAGCTACTTCCAGGTTGCTTTCCCAAAAGATTACAGCATTTATACTTCCATCAACAATGTTTGAGAGTTTCCATTTCTCCACCCTATCATCAGCACTGAATATTATCAGTTTTCTTTATTTGTACTAATTTGGTGGGTAAAAACTGGTATTTTGTTGTTTTTATTTCCTAGAGATTGAACATTTGAATTTCCTCTCCTTAGCTTATTGTTTTATTGAGTTGTTTTTGTTTTTCATATCAATTTGTAGGAGCTCTTTGTGTAGTAGGAATATTAACCCATTGTCTATCATAATATTACACACGTTTCCTCCCAGTTTAGGCCAAATATTTCACCCAGTCTATAGTTTATCTCTGAATTTGTGGTGTCTTTTTTTAGATTCCTTTTCTAGTTGGTCTTGTCACTCAGGATCCTAAATTCCTTTTCCCCAATTGCCAGTCCATGTGCAAGGATGAGGAACATCAAAAACAGGCAGCTGTCTTTGTTTCTAAGTAGGGAGACAAGAAAAGAAGAGGCTCGGCTTGTAGCTAGCCAGAAGAGAAAACAGCCTTCATTTCAGGGCAGGAAAACCCTTTATCTTTTCAAGAAAAGTTGGATTTGCTCAGCTTAAGCATTGAGGATCCTGAGCAGGAATCCTGGGTGCCAGCTAGCTTCTGAATAGATGCATCAGCCTCTTCAAACACCCTAATTGTAGCTTCATAGTTTTCCTAAACAAAATCAGGCCCAGCCACTTCCAGCCTTGCCCTGAGCTCCACCTGCAGGTCATCTCTCTTCACAGCCTGCAATAGCGGCCCCCTGTGCCTTTTCCCTCTGCTCTTTTGTGGGTGATATTCTCTTCTCTTTCTGAACTTGGCAGATAGGCTGGTCATTGGAGACTTCAGGCCAGCTGGTCATTGGAGTTTCCTGTGGTGGGAAAAGAGAATGCTGGAGGTGGTGATTGTGGTGGGCATGAGAAAAGGAGCAGGAAGGAGTGCATGAAAGCAAAGGAGATGAGATTGGCAAATTTCCCTGACGTTGGCTCAAGAGTGGCCAGAAAAGGAGGACATTCTGAAGAAGGGGTCTTGGGGAAGAAAAAATCTACTAAGGGAGCCCAAGCCAAACAATCCTTTGTTTAGGCTGCTCTTTCTAGAAGAAAACACCCCCAACTTCTCAATCCTATGACCCAAGGCTTCAGGGATTATTTTAGGTCCTACTCCAAGGACTGGCCTTTCGTTTGGTCCCACACAGCTGCCAGACCAGGATTTGTGCCACTGATTACATGGCTTGCCAGCAAGCCCTGCCTATGGTTCTAAAGACCTATCCCTCTTACCTGCCTTTTTAGAAAATTAACTTTGCTAATTCACTCAAGCTCAAGGGATAAGAACTATTAATACAAAGAGATCAGTAGAGCTTAAACCACTTTAACAAGAGAGATTAGTGAAAGAGGGGAAGAAATGGACCCTCAGGAGCCTTGTGAGATGGGAGCAAGGCTGCCATTCACTGAGCTCTGAAATGCTACACAACACTGAGCAGGACCACAGTTTCCTGTGCGGGCTCTGGTAGACTGAATAAAGACTGTCAGGCAGGGCTGTGAGAGAGGATTTGGGCAAGAGCCTTGAGAGTATGGGATTTCCTGTGCAAATTGGGAGAAACATGGAGAGTTGGGGTGATAGGAGGAGCTGGGTCACCCCATTATACTATATATCATAAAACTGACTTCCTTCTGCATGTCCTCTAAAGTAACCACTCCTGGTCCTGAGTAGAGGGATGCTGTAAGTAGGACAAAGAAAGTCTTTGATGAAGTGTCAGAGACTAAAAAGGACAGAATAGAAAGATGAAAACACTCATAATTAATGAAAATCTTGCTTAGCATTGCAAGAGAAATGCTCGAGTTTCTCAGCCATCCCCTGAGCTTTAGGCTTAGAAATTCCATAATTTCAGATACCAAGAAAGAAAAAATGGCAAATATGTCTTCTAACTCCTACCACTTAAAGCTAGGAGATGCTCCTGCATTATACCGTGCACCTCCGGAATAACTTTCTGTGTCACTCGAAAAGCTTTACAATATGCCTGCCCTTTGCCCCTACTTATGCTCCCCTTTCAGGACTAAATAGCATAGAAAGAGTTCTTCAGAGCAGACCTGGGACAGGAGCCAGGCAGTTCTGCAGGAGCATTATAAGGCCTTGATGGTGACAACTTTTTTGGCCACTCCTTATGGCTGTTTAACACATGAATGGGAGCTGAGTTCCCCCTTTGGTAGCATCTGTGTTCATTTTCAACATGGTGCTGGTTGTCTGACCTCTAGCTTCTCCCCTCCTTTTGCACAGCTAAAATCCTCCTTCTCTCCCCACTGTCCAACTAGCCAGCTTCCAGTCCTGTTTAGTTTGTCTCTTTTTCTCTCCTAATGTTTAGTTAAGCTGGAAACAGGATTTTTGCTCTTTGTCATATTGTTTTAAATAAGAATGAAACTAATGAGGTCTCTGATCTGCTGTAACTTGGTACCCAGATATAATTACTGGCGGCAGTGACTGTCCATTTCTTCTTCCTGCTCCTCTACCTCAGTTGCTCCTGAACACAGAATTCTAAAAGCAAGCAGAGAGAAAAGCTGTGTTGAAAGATGAAAGGAGAAAAACTACAACCGTGGCATTCAAAGCTCTGGTCCTACATGGCTTTTGGTCTGGGCCAAAAATTCATCTTTCCAAGTCCTTCCTCTGTGAAACAAGTAGTTTTACACCAGTGATTCCCAAAGTATGGTCCCCTGATCAGCAGTGTTAACTTTACTTGGGATCTTGTTAGAAATACAAATTCTCAGGCCCCACTCTAGACCTACAAAATCAAAAACTATGGGTATGAAACCAGCAATGTGTATTTTAACAAGCATTCCAGGTGATTTTGCTTAAGTTTGAGAACCACTTTTTTACCCAGTGGAGCTTGTGTTAAGGAGCTCATGAAAGCCAGTTTTGGGCAAAAATTCTCATATTAAGGATCCACAAGTTAGGGAACTGGAGAGGAGAAAAACCAAATTCTCTCAAAGTGGTCCCTAGACAGTCTGTCTTTTTTTTTCTCCCTCTTCATTTAATTTTTCCTTTTTCACTGGAGCAGATCCCACTCATGATGGCACAGCAGAGGGCATGGAGAACATGGCAGATGCTGTCACCCATGCTCGTTTTGTAGGCACGGATCCTGCCAGTGATGAGGTTGTCCTGATGAAAATCCTTCAGGTAAGCAGGAAGGGAAGAGCAATTAGGCTAATGGCCAGGGGCTGGTGCATCCAGCTCTACTTATCGAGTGTGCTGGCAGCATGAAGCTGTGTTTTGACTCCACTGGGGCTTAGGAGCCTACTTTGTTTCCAAACAAGCAGCTCAGGTAACCAAAGTGAAAGCTTTTTCTAAGGAAAACAATTAAAAGCTTTAAATGAATTGATATCAAATACCAGAAACCCTTAATACACTTGTACCTCTGGCAGACTGTATCTGTGCCATCCACCTATTGGGCTCGTGGGTTAGGGATGGAATGAGTTTTGAACTATGTCAGGGTCATACAAAGTAAAGAAACAGTTTCCAAGACAAGCTCCTGGGAGACCTCCCTACCAAACTGAAGTGAGGTCAACATTGTTGCTAACCTCTCTTTCTCACCCCTGAATACTTTTCTGAAAGACTAGAGGAACCACTAGGCAGCTTTTCTCTCCTCCGGAAAGCCTCTCTTCACCCAGCCTACCTGGTTTATCATAGTAACTCCTCTTTCTTCCTGGTAGGTCCTACGGACTCTGTTGCTGACCCCAGTGGGTGCCCACCTAACCAATGAATCCGTGTGTGAGATTATGCAGTCTTGCTTCCGGATCTGCTTTGAAATGAGGCTCAGTGGTAGGTGCTTGAATGTTGGCCTCTTCATCATTCCTGGGGCCACTATCTGAGTGTGAACACAGGATGCTGTCTCTGAACCCCATAAAGAAGGAAAATTCAGGACTTCTCATCAGACTCAAGGAACCATATGGGTCTAGAAGATACCTCTGTACATGACTGTTGCAAAGCTAAAGACTTCAGCCCGTTATGCCAGGGCAGGAGTTGGGATGGATCCCAGACTGACTCAGCCCAAGCAGATCTCCTCCCTTGAGTTTTTCTGGGATTGACACCAGCCTGCAACTCCTAGACACATTTATTGCTCCCCGTTTTTTCTTGACTCGGTAGTGCCACCTAGTGGGCCAGTGAAGTTATGGCTGCCAGGCTGAGCTGGAGCTGGTTTTAATAAGTTTGGCATAATCCTTGGTAAACAAGGTTTGGAGGGGAGTCTGCTCTGAAAAGCCTCCTGATAATAGCACGGCAAGTAATGACACCTGTGTTATTTGTTTTTGCCTGTGCAGAGTTATTGAGAAAATCCGCAGAGCACACTCTCGTAGACATGGTGCAGCTGCTCTTCACAAGGTAAACCTGCTGCTGTTTGCTTCAGCCCGGCTGTCCAGGCCTCTTGAGTCTGCCTGCTTCCACATAGCCACGTCAGGGACCTGGCCAACCCCACAGCCACATGAGAGGCCACTGGGATTATGCATGGGGGTAGTTCTCTGGGCCCAGGGTTACCGAACAAGGGAGAAGGAGGAGGGAGCTGAGTTGGCCTCAGGAGGAGGCAGAGGGTTATTTAATCTAGGCTGACAGACCTCATTCTGCTTCCCAAACTTATGTCTGTTTCTCTGCAGGTAGCAGCTGGGAAAGAAAACCCAGAAAGGAAGCCAAACTCAAGGGACCCTGGAACAGGTTGCTGAGCTCCCAGAGCTCAGTCTGATTTCTGTGGAGAGGGCCAAGGCTAGGGTGACCAACAATCCCAGTTTGCTGGGACTGCCCTCATTTTAGTGCTGAAAGTTCTATATCCTGGCAAACCCACCTCAGTCCCAAGCAAACCAAGATGGTTGGTTACCCTAGGTAAGGCCCTCGGCCTAGGGTCTAGGAGGCCTTTTCATGCTAGGCTTAACGGCCTGTTTCCTACACCTCCTTTCAATAGATTCACTTTGAGAAGAGCTGAAACAGTGGCCTTAAAACTTCCCCCTGGGATTTCTTTTTGCTCTCAGATCTATAGATAATAATCTTTATTATCTACAGATAAGACTGCCCTTGGACCCTGCTGCAAAGAGTTTCTTGCTACTCAGGCTCAAATTTGCTGGCTTCAAAATTTCAATCTGCCTTTTACTTCTTGCCCTATGCCAGTCTCCTAGGGTTTTGATAGATGCCCTCTCCCTATCCCTTGGCTTTTAGCAGTACTTGCCAAGTGAACACAAGCAGGAAGGAATCAGTTTAAGGATGAAAAGAGCCTCCACACTCCAAGGGTACTTAGTCACTTTGTCCTCAGGACTACCTTCTTTTGTCCATGTCATACATCCCTTGATTCCTGTGGCTCTTTGATGAAGCTCTGAGAGGGGTGAAATTAGTCTGCTTCTCTTCCCAGCTTTTCCTAAGACACAGGGCATCCATGCCCTGACTCAGCACCTTTGGTCTGTGGCTGGCATGAGGGTGACATTTGTCATTATCCCTAATGACAGTCCATGGGATTCTCTATCTTATAGGTTACCTCAGTTTAAAGAAGAACCCAAGAACTATGTGGGGACCAACATGAAGAAGGTATGACCTGAGAGCTGTCCTGCTGTCCCTCATCCGGACCTGAATCTCCCAGTTTCAGTACTGTGGGATACCTCTGCTTAGCACAGACATGCTTTTGCCTAGACAGGTCTGCTTGGAATCTAGAAGTGGCTCTCACTCCTTTAGAGAGATTTATTCTCTCCCAGATACCTGTCCTTCCCCAACTTTCCTTTCTGGCCTATCTTTCTTTGAACCACCACATAAGCTGGTGAGCCAGTTCTTTATGGAAACTCAGTGAGGCCCATCATTCTGGGCTAAAAATATATGTTGACATCAGCTCTAAGAAACAATGGTGATATAGCACATCTTATATTTTCCTGGTTAGAGCTGGAACCCATACTACTAAGTGAAGTATCCCAAGAATGGAATAGTATGGGAAGTATCCCCAATGGAAAAACAAGCCCCACATATACTCACCAGCAAACTGGTATTAACTGAGTAGCACCTAAGTGGACACATAGGTACTACAGTAATAGGGTATAGGGCAGGGGGGAGGGGGGTGGGTATATACATACATAATTAGTGAGATGCGCACCATCTGGGAGATGGTCATGCTGGAAACTCAGGCTTGGGGGGGAGGGCATTTATTGAAACTTTAAAATCTGTACCCCCATAATATGCCAAAATAAATAAATATATATATATATTGACAAAGATGAAAGTCCTGCCATCCCATCAGGGCTCAGCCTTGTCAGCAGGTAGGAGGTTGATAGAGGCTGTGCCCTAAATCCTACCCTAGTGCTGGATTAGACTGGGCTCATGCTACTGAAGAGATAGATCAAGCCTGACTCCAGACCAAAGGGTTCTTAATCTGCTAGGAGAAGAGTGGTGGTCAGAAGAGTGGCTTCTTTCTATCTTGAATTGAAGCCCTGGACTTCTCAGGCCACTGATGAGGATTCTGCTTGCAGCCCTAAGAGGTTCTGCTCATGGAGATGACCCTTGGCTTTTTGGTGCATGCATCTGACCTTCCCCTCTCCTCTGCCATCCATCCCCATTCCTGCCCTGTGCCCTGTTGGCGTATGTCTGAGTTTATTTCACTCTGTTTAAATCGTGCATTTGCCTTTCACAGATTTCTCCATGTCTCCTCAACAAACTGGAGCTAAGTAGTGGGGAGCAGACCAAAGCCCTGAACCAGTTAGAGAGGGTACTACTCTTTAAGAACCTCAAGGTCTCTCTCCCTCTCCCTCTCCTTTCCCCCTTTTTATTTATTTCTTTAAATGCTCATTTTTTTATATGTAATACCTGGGTCCCCTTTCCATTGTGTACAACTTACCTCTCCCTAGTAACAGCACGGCTTTGGAAGAGTTGCACGTGATTATAGCTTTGCAGTGTTGAGAATTCTCCTGGGGCATCTGATTGCCTGGAGACAGGAGAAGACTTGAATATCACATAGTGAGCCTAGAGAGCCTGGTCTTGCTGTCACCTTGTGGAGAGGCTTAAGATCATCTACCATTTCTAGGGAAACTATAAGAAACCTTCAAGCAAGACCCATCCCTCTTCTACCCTCTCCCTGGCTCAGAGCTGGTATAGAGAGCTTAAGCATAGTCCGCACGTGGTGGCTCACGCCTGTAATCCTAGCTCTCTGGGAGGCCGAGGCGGGTGGATTGCTCAAGGTCAGGAGTTCGAAACCAACCTGAGCAAGAGCGAGACCCATCTCTACTATAAATAGAAATTAATTGACCAACTAAAAATATATATACAAAAAATTAGCCAGGCATGTTGGCGCATGCCTGTAGTCCCAGCTACTTGGGAGGCTGAGGCAGTAGGATTGCTTGAGACCAGGAGTTTGAGGTTGCTGTGAGCTAGGCTGATGCGACGACACTCACTCTAGCCTGGGCAACAAAGTGAGACTCTGTCTCAAAAAAAAAAAAAAGAGAGAGAGAGAGAGCTTAATCATAGTCCTCAACTCTATCTGGATACCTGGATTGAGTTTAGAGAGAAAAGGCAGTCAATCTAGTTAAGGTCTTTTTTTTTCCCTTGGTTACCATTAAAGGGGTCATTCCAAGGTTTAGAACTATATTGATAGGAAGAAGCCAGGTGCCAGGATAGCCCAGAACACTGGGAATACTTTGCAAAGATCCCCTTTGTCCTTTAAAAGTCAACACGTGGAGGAGCTTAGGGAAGGGATCCAAGCCAAAGATTATCCTAATCCCCATATTCCACTTTAAGAAGAAGAGGGAGAGAAGAGTGTGGGCTATCTCTAGGCTGTCACAAGAGTGTGCATGCTAGAGGTATGATTGTGGACGTATAGATCATTGAAAATAAAAATAACTGTGTGTACACCTAGCTAGATATAGTGCATAGGCCTGTGTTCTCTTTGAATGCATTGTCTCAAGTTTCATTTGTGTGTTTACATAGTCTCAAGTTACAGCTCTCTTCAGTGGCTATCCAGCATGTTGCCATGATTATTAACCTAGAATCTGTTCTCTATTTTGGAAAGCTTATGCTGTCCTTTAGAATACAAAGTTGTATAGATGAGGTGATGTAGGGTTCCATGAACACCTACTGGCCACCCCACAGCTTAGGACCTTAGGACAGGGAGCATAACTATACTTTTTAAGAGCTGAGGCATTTGTGAGAACTACCAGCCTTGTGGCCCCTACTCCAGCCAGGAGGCAGAGAATACTCATTGAAATGACCAGGTTGGAGCAAGTTTTGAAGAGAATAGAAAAGAAACAGGAAAGATCCTAGTATGGGAAGAAATCTCAGTGACTGACTGGGTTCTCTGTCTGGAGTCCCTGACATGGGGGAGCCTCCTGGAGAGAAAGGCTGTCTCATAAAAGTGGATCCAGTTGTTAGTACTTTGGAGCTCAGTGACGACTGCTAATAAGGCCAGGAGGTCCTTCATTGATCTCTTGGGCTTCTTACCCTTCTGCATGTTTGGCTGATTCTTCCCAGAACGTTTTTTTACCATGCAGTTGATCCAGCTGAGTTCCAGTGGTTTCTGGAGAGAGCTCCTTCTGGTTCCTGGTTAGCCACACTGTTCAGAACACTTGAAGCTCAATTTTAGACAAATGACTGCAGGCATTTTAGAGATGGAGTGACAAGAAGCGTAAATCCAATGTCAGGTAGTTGCTATATTATTAAGAGCTAGAAATAGGGCTCTCAGCTGTTGGGCTTTTCCTTTATTGGAAGGAGCTGTGGGTAGGGATAGAAGAATTATCCCTTTTCTAAGCAAAGGATCAAAAGTTACCCAGGCTCTGAGTGCTTGGGAGAGCTTGAGGAAGGAGTTTTATCCCCAGATATGAGAAGGAATTGAACAGGCAAAGGATAGTCTGGATATATTCAGCCTTTAGGAGGAGGCAGGGAGGAAAAGTATTTCTACTCTTTTTAGAGTCATTCTCATGGTTCCTGGAAGAGAGTTGCTGTTTCCCAATCCAGGAAATGGTCTATTAGTCTAGGAATAGTTTAGTATAACTCTGTAGAGTGACTAGGTTAAAACTCCAACTGAGAAACCATCAGGGCTAAGAAAACAAAATGGGCCTAAACAAAGTAACTGTGAATTTAAGGTGGAGGAAATACATAAAAAACATAGATCCTAGAGTAGTCAACAGGTGAAAGAGATTGTCCTTTGTGACTAAAAGGAAGCTATAGGAGGAATAGAAACACAGCAAGAGAGAGGAGAATAGAATAGAGCAGGGGTTCTAAGGAATCAATAGTAACCTCACCATATGACAACATAAAATTGCATTTAGAAAGACCAACAGTGAAAAGGACAGGAGGTCCCATTGATACAACAAAATTGGGAGCAGCAGAGAGCAGAGCAGCAGCCTGACATGACCCTCAATCCTTAACTCCCAAATAAACTAGGATGCCACTCCTTCTATAACTCCAAGGAATGAACCTTTGGCCAATTTGAGGCAGTAATTCCAGAGAATAAGGGATATGTTTACGGTCTAGACCCAGTCCACACAGCAGTAAGAAAGCTAAGAGTCTGGATGCGAAGGAGTAGGCTTTCGTAGTTGGATAAGAACTAGAAGTAGAAGCCTGCTCTACAGCGTAGTTGAGGAGGAAAGCCCAGGAGTCATGGGCCTGTAGATCTGGTACTCCAGACAAAGGTGCCCCTGCCCTTACCCTTTCTGCAAGAGGGTCTTACATCATCTACAGGACTCAGGATTCCCTGCTTAATGTAACACTTAGGACCCAGGGAAGCAGAGTGATAAGTGTGAGGACTGACCCTACCCACCAATGACCAGCGCAGAGGCAGAATGGTGCCTTCCACTTGGGGGCTACCATGCCAACCTATAAAGTGGCAAATGTAGAAGCCAGGTTAGAGAAGTAGGAATGTGATCTGATTGTCTAGATTCTTTCTTTAGCACAGATGTGGGGTACAGATTGTTTTCTAGAGACCAGAAGGACTAAGTAAAGGGAGATTTCTAGGGATCGAGTCTTAGTTGAATATCAGCACTAATAAGGTATGATATTTCCAGCTGAAAATGAGAGCAGGAGGCATGAGTGATTCATCCAAGTGGAAGAAACAGAAGCGATCCCCTCGGCCTCCACGCCATATGACCAAAGTCACAACAGGTTCAGAGCTGCCCACTCCCAATGGAACCACCTCATCCTCTAACCTCGCTGGTGAGTACTCTGGGCTGCTTCCTCTGATGAGTGTAGATGGAAGAGCTTTCTCTCTCAGGGCTTTTGAAATGGAAGACCAACCAACTGAGGGGCTTTTGGTCTTTCTGCTGAGAGCAAAAAGGGAAATTCCAGGTCAAATCAGACTTTAACCATTCAGCAACTCTGGAGTGACTTAAGGTTGTTCTCCTTTCAGAGGGACTCTGATGACTGTAGAGACCAGTATATGCAGAGATGAATGTGCAATCTGGGAAACAGAGCCCCTGGTAATCATGGAGGGTATGTTTTGCCCACAAAATCTCTCTTTTTCAAGGTTCACTTACTTTTCTTTGCAGGTGGCATGCCCTTCATTGATGTGCCCACTCCTATCTCCTCTACAAGTTCAGAAGCTACGTCAGCAGTGGTCAGCCCCTCTACAGACAGTGGCCTGGAATTCTCCTCCCAGACTACCTCTAAGGAAGATCTCACTGACCTAGAGCAACTTGGCTCTGCAGGGTACAGCACAGCCACAGAGCCTGGGAGCAGTGAGCTAGGGGTTCCCGAACAGCCTGACCCCCAGGTATGGCTTCGATTTTTTTTTTTTTAATTTATTAATTTTTTTCCCCTCTTTTTAGCCCAAGTTTTAGAAAAAGATTTGCTTGGCTTTGATTTTTAAAGGTCTCTGTTCACTCTTCCACTTTGGGGGAATAGGCTTGATCCTTTAGATCCTTCATTCAAGCCTTGGCTTAAAAGAAGGTTAGAGGCCGGGCGTGGTGGCTCACACCTGTAATCCTAGTTCTCTGGGAGGCCGAGGCGGGCGGATTGCTCGAGGTCAGGAGTTCAAAACCAGCCTGAGCAAGAGTGAGACTCCATCTCTACTATAAATAGAAAGAAATTAATGGGCCAACTAATATATGTAGAAAAAATTAGCTGGGCATGGTGGCACATGCCTGTAGTCCCAGCTACTCGGGAGGCTGAGGCAGGAGGATTGCTTGAGCCCAGGTGTTTGAGGTTGCTATGAGCTAGGCTAATGCCACGGCACTCACGCTAGCCTGGGCAACAAAGCGAGACTCTGTCTCAAAAAAGAAGGTTAGGGAAGAGAGGTTCTTTCCTGTTTCCCAGAATTAGCAATGCTGCCTAGAAAAACCACAGTATAACTCACTGTGAGAGGTTGCTCATGGGATTTATCAAATTATGCATATAGGAAGTACTTGGCAAAAGGGAGGGAGCTTGCCATGGCTTTTCATAGAAGGTAATGATCTAAATCCTAAGCATGTTTGAGCCTCTGCATCTCTAGGGTTCTAGTCACTGTAGGTCAGTGATACCTCAAGAGATGTTTTCTGAGTCCTTCATACTCCTGCCTGGAGCCATCTTGCATTGATTCAGAAACCAGTGAGCTGGCCTGGCCCTATATCTGTAGCCCATCAGAGACAGCCTTGGAGGGACAGGTACTTCAGGTGAGTAAGTTCCAAGTTGCTTCATCTCTCTTCCTATATCTCCCTGCTACTGATCACATCAGGAAGGGGCCCATGTGGAAAAGGCCCAGTCAGCATCCGTGGAATCTATCCCTGAAGTATTAGAGGAATGCACGTCCCCTGCCGACCACTCTGATTCTGCCTCTGTCCATGACATGGACTACGTCAATCCTCGGGGTGTGCGCTTTACACAATCTTCCCAGAAAGAAGGTGAGTACCGTTTGGCAGGCTATGCCTGCTCACCTCCTCCATCCTACCCACTAAACTGCCTTAGCCTAGACCATCTTGGACCAAGGTGACTACCTGCTGTTCCAAGTTCTAGGCCATTTTCTAGTTAGAAAATGGAATCAAGCCATAGGACTCTTGGCATGGATGGAGCCTTTCCCTACCATGTACTACAAAGAGGGAGTTTTATGGGCAATGGGAAGTAAGAGGGAAGAATACAAAGCTTAGGACTTTTAACAGAAAGGTAGGATCATCGATTCTGATTCCCTCTAAGTGAGGCTAGTCCCCCCATCTCCCCAGGAAAAAAAATCCTTTTCCTTGAAGAGAATCAGTTACCTGAAATTTCCTTGTGTAATGCAGGGCAAGCTAGGCCAAGCCAATAGGCTAGTTGTTTCTTAGCAGTCCCACTCTCCTCTCGGCCTTCCCTAGGCACAGCTTTGGTCCCGTATGGTCTTCCCTGCATCCGAGAGCTCTTCCGCTTCCTCATCTCCCTTACCAATCCACATGACCGCCACAACTCAGAGGTTATGATCCACATGGGGCTGCATTTGCTGACAGTGGCCCTTGAATCAGCCCCTGTGTCCCAGTGCCAGACCCTCTTGGGCCTCATCAAGGATGAGATGTGTCGCCATTTATTCCAGGTAAGACTGCAGTGCTAGAGGGGCTCAGGGCCTCAAGGGCCAGGGAAGCACAGGGAGGTTTGGCCAATTGTACAAAGACTATAGGACCCAGGAAAGCATCTGCCTCCCAGTTTGGCTAGTAGTCGTAGCAAGAGGGTTCCAGTAGTTCTCTAGGGACTCTTGACAGCCAGAGAGAAATATAGGAATGGCTAGATACAGAGTTTACTTGGAGCAAAGGACCTCAGTGGCAACTTCACCCAGTTTGCCTCCCTGCCTCTTTCTTGATTGACCCATAGTAGGCTTCTGAAATCTCATAGCCTACCCTACTCTGATCTCTAGCTCCTGAATGTGGAGCGACTGAATCTTTATGCTGCTTCTCTGCGAGTATGCTTCCTATTATTTGAGAGCATGCGGGAGCACCTCAAGTTCCAAATGGAGGTGAGTTTCTTGACCTTGGAAGAAAAAGGTTAAAAAAAAAAAAGGGAGGTATATGGCATCTTCAGTGAGGCTAGCTCTGTCATACTGCAGGGGTGGGATTTAGGGGCTTCCTATAAGGGAGTGCTTTTAGCCTCCATAATTTGGTTCATCAACTGGCCTCTTTAGGGAAAAAGTTCAAAGGAGACCAGAAGAAACTGGCTGACTATAAAGTAGGAGAACCCAATTATGAGGACTGGCAGGTAATCTTACCATGAGTAGGAACAACTCTTCTACCCAGCAGTTCCTCTGCAACACAGGCAGGCAAGTCAAGCCAGCATTGCCACTAAATTGCAAAGATGAACTGTGAATAGGACCAGTTCATGCTCACATAGAGATTACAAAACAGGCAACTTATTTAAGATCGGACATGAAGTAGAGAGCCAGGCTTTATCTGCCAACGTAGAGGCCAAAGAGGAGGATGTACTTAGGGGATGGAATACCTTTAGGCATCTCTTAATGCATACTTCTTGGCTGGGCATCTGCTTCCTGTTCGATATTGGTCCTGTCCAGTTTTATCTCTTCCTATCTTGAATCCTTTCCCTACCCAAATGGCAATTACTGGGTTATTGCCAGATGTACATCAAAAAGCTCATGGAGATCATCACTGTGGAGAACCCCAAGATGCCTTACGAGATGAAGGAGATGGCACTGGAAGCTATTGTGCAGCTCTGGCGCATCCCCAGCTTTGTCACCGAGCTCTACATCAACTATGATTGTGACTACTACTGTTCCAACCTCTTTGAGGACCTCACCAAGCTGCTGTCCAAGGTGCTGAGCACTATTACTGGTCTCTAGAAAGAAGGTTCCATAAAGGAAATCTCCCTGGTGGTAATGAGGATAGTACATACAAGGAGGGGGAAACACTTAAGAGTTGGGAAACAGGAAGACAAAAAGCATTTTCTAAAGGCAATGTAGCAGTTGTAGAGGTTTCAGGATTTTTGATTTTGGGGTTTTTGTTGTTGTTTTGAGACAGGGTCTTGCTTTGTCACCCAGGCTGGAGTGCAGTGGCACAATCATAGCTCACTGCAGCCTTGATCTCCTGGTCTCTAGGCTAAAGTGATCACCACACCTCAGGCCTCCAAGTAGCTAGGACTACAGGCACACACCACCACAACTGGCTAATTTTTTTATTTTTTGTAGAGACACGGGTCTCTCACTCTGTTGCCCAGGCTGGTCTAAAATTCTTGGCCTCAAGCAATCCTCCTGCCTCTGCCTCCCAAAGTGCTGGGATTATAGACGTGAACTAGCCCAGCTAGGGATTTTTGGAAAATGATCAGTTGAAGTATAAAGTATTCTCCTAACCTCCAGTCTAATGAATCTGTTTAATTTCCAGAATGCCTTCCCTGTGTCTGGTCAGCTCTATACAACACATCTACTATCTCTTGATGCCCTATTGACAGTGATTGACAGCACTGAGGCCCACTGCCAGGCCAAAGTCCTCAACAACCTGAACCAGCAGGAGAAGAAAGACACAGCCAGATCCAGCTATGAGACAGTAGATGGCACCCGAGAAGCTAGCAATAGTGAGAGACATTTCTTTCTTTGAAGACCCCAGGGTTCTATGCTTATCTCTTCTCTACTCACTGAGTCCTTTCTCCTGTCCTCACATCACTTCCCCTGGGATGCTCCCAATTCTGTTTCTGGGGTTTGGTCATTTGAATCACAGGGCAGTCAGGCAGGTTAGCAGGATTCATAGACCCTTTCCTCCCCACTTTGGTTTTTTGACAGAAATATCATTTCTTTATGGCAAGAGAAAGGACAGAGATTAAAGGATGTATAGGACTTATGTCCCTAAAAGCTTCAGGCCCTACCTTTTCCTATCCCTGATATTTGCCTCTATGCTAATCTTCTCTATCTCCTCCTTGAGACTGAAGTTGTAGAAGTTCAGGAAAAGTGACTGGGTAATCTCTTCATTAAATTATAGAATCTAACACTTGGCTGGGATAGTGACCACTTGCTTGGGTTTGTCCTGGTCAGAGCTGGCACCCTGTGTGGGAGCATGCAAATCTTTCTTGGCTTGAGACTTGACCTATCCTGCAGCTTTGCTTGGCTTCTTACCATATAAGTCTTCATGTGTCTTTTGTCTCTTACCAGCTGAGAGAGCAACCAGCGATGGGAAAGCTATAGGCATAGCCCCAGACATCCCAGGCCTGCATCTGCCAGGTGGAGGACGGCTGCTGCCAGAACATGGGAAGCCAGGATGCAATGATCTGGAAGAAGCTGGTGACTCTGGGGGTGGGTACTGGGTTCCACAGTCCTAAGCCTCCTCAACTGGAGGGCCTGGTAGGGAATGGAAGAAAGGGAGCAGAGTACCTGCGGCAGTGCCTGAGTGAGGCTTGGTGGCTTGCCATGCCTTCAAACCCAGAGAAAGGGAAGAAAACATCTGGAGCTCCAGAAGATAGGACTTGCAGGGAAATGGAAAACTGATAAGGACAAGAAAATTTCTGAGGCCTCTCGTTTTTCACTGGGATTATATCAGCAACCTTCAAAAGTCATTATCTTGGTAAAAGAGGTCTTACGGGCTTTTCTCTCTCTTCCTCCCATTCCTAGCTGACAAAAAGTTTACCCGGAAACCACCTCGATTTTCTTGTCTCCTGCCAGATCCACGGGAACTAATTGAAATTAAGAACAAAAAGAAGGTAATACATATATTCCCCAGAGCTCAGCCTCTGCCCACCTGTCTGGGTATCCTCTGTAGATTTTCTATCCCAGAGGATGAAGATGAGGGAGAGTCTAGCAGCTTAATTGTACAGCTTCCTAAGGCTAGTTAGGCTTACTGGGACTTCAGCAACCCCCCAGTCTCCTGTGAAGCCCTTCCCTTACTGCTAAGCCATGTAATTGGGCAACCCTATTGTATGTGCCTAGGCAAATGCTATACTAGTTGAGAGCCAAGTGTTACGGTACCAGTGACAGGAGTCCTGGGAACTGGTGTCATGTGGGTTACTGAAGGTTATTGGTCAGCTCTAGCATGATGATTGGTAATAAAAAGGAATTAACATTTATTCTGGTGCTTTAGTAAAGTTCGAATAACTGTTGTGCTTTGGGTTCCTTAACATAAAGAAAACCTTATATTTAACCCTTTCTTCCTCTTATAACCAGCTTAAATGACTTTGGTTCATGTGTGCCCTTTTTTTTTTTTTTTTTTTGAGACAGAGTCTTGCTTTGTTGCCCAGGCTAGAGTGAGTGCCATGGCGTCAGCCTAGCTCCCAGCAACCTTCATGTGTGCCCTTGACTGCAGAGTTGTGGCTAGACACACAGAAAGTTGAATTACCTTCACAATTAGTCTGCCTTGTCCTTCAAACTCAGAGCCTTAAGAGCTAGGCAACCATATAAATAACGGGAATCCAAGCCAGGCTATAAACAAGATGCTGGCTGGTAACAAGCATCAGGGATGGATATAAAACTTAGAGAATTCTCTGGTCTCTTTCTTCTACCCTGATCCTCAAGTTGGAGGAAAGGAAGCTGTTCTATGCATCTTGAAGCCTCAGAAAAGGAGTGAAAAGGAGCTCCTAAGCCAGTTCTAATTAGGCAGGAAGATGGGGGAAGAAGCTAAGGCTGGTATGATCCACCCTTAGTTCTGGAGTCACTAAGAACCATATCCTAGGAACCCATTAGGTGATCAGCTTTGGACTATGGTAGAGTCCAGCTTGCCTTTGTCTTATTTGGGGCAGAGCAACTTCTGACACCACTAGTCCTTCTCCTTCAGCTGCTAATCACTGGCACAGAGCAGTTCAACCAGAAACCAAAGAAGGGAATCCAGTTTCTGCAAGAGAAAGGCCTCCTCACCATCCCAATGGACAACACAGAGGTAGCCCAGTGGCTCCGAGAGAATCCTCGGCTGGACAAGAAAATGATTGGAGAGTTTGTGAGTGACCGCAAAAACATTGACCTGTTGGAGAGCTTTGTAAGGTGAGGAAACCGTGAGAAATATGGGACATAGTGATCAGTCAAGGGAGACAGGGCATCCCTCCCTCAAAGCAGTCTTATTCAGTTCCCGCTGGTGACCCAAGTCACACACTCTTCCTCTTTCCATCATTTATTTCTGTTGAAACTGAAAGGGGCTCCAGCAAGATAGCTGTGGGAGCCCTTTCATTCTGCACGGAGAGCATTGCAAAGGGTAGAGCAGGGTCCTAGGGGGTGAGGTTTCTCGGCAAGAGTCTGCAGATTTGAAAAATACTAAAGTTAGGGATTGTGTTAGGACATACCACCCCTTGCCAGAGACCTCAACCTCCTCTGCCAGTAAGAGAACTGTGACTAACAGAGAGCCCAACATATGCAGCTTATACTCTCCAGCTTCTATACTTTTCTTTCTTTCCCTATAGCACCTTCAGTTTTCAGGGTCTGCGGCTGGATGAAGCTCTCCGCCTCTACTTGGAAGCCTTCCGTTTGCCTGGGGAAGCACCAGTCATACAGAGGTTGCTGGAGGCATTCACAGAGCATTGGAGGGTGAGTTTGAGTAGCAGAAGGTGAGCCCAGAATCCCAGGCCAGTTTGACTGAGGGCTTCTATGGTCTCCAACTAAAGAACCCGGCTGCTATCTCCTTAGAAGGCTGAGAGCGACATCAATGAGCTTTCCATGGAGAAACCAGCATCTGTTAAGGAGTTGGCAAGAGGTTAGCCACTTTCTAGGTGGTACCTCCCTCTGTACCAGCACTGACCTGAGGGTTGGTAGTTAGGGTTTAATTAACCAGAGAAGGACATTGACACAGGTGGGGTCTTTGCTTTTTCAGAATTGTAATGGCTCCCCATTTGCCAATAGTGATGCCTGCTTTGCTCTGGCCTATGCTGTCATCATGCTTAATACTGATCAGCACAACCACAATGTTCGCAAACAGAATGCACCCATGACCCTGGAGGTAAGCTTGGGTCCCAGCCAAGGCAGATGAGATCCAGCCCAGCTTTGTAGATAGCAAAAAGGACAAGATTTCCAGTGGGCATGGTGGACAGGGAGGGCTGGCCAACCCAGAAGAGGAACTGGGGTGGGAAGGTGGGTTCTTTCACTTAGTGTCCTAAGTCCTATTTACCACAGATCCAGGAGTTCCTTGGGAGGGGCTTCAGCATTGACACAGGGGGAAAAGCTTATTGGCCTATCTCTAGGAGTTTCGAAAAAACCTAAAAGGTGTGAATGGAGGCAAGGACTTTGAGCAAGACATCCTGGAAGACATGTACCATGCCATCAAGTGAGTATATTTGGAGAACAGGGCAACATCTCTATTAAGAAGAAGCACATGGCTTCTTTTCCCAGTTTTTAGAGTCATATCAGACTGTAGTGACTCACATGCCCTGGATTTAGCCTTGGGACTTAGTTGGGCAGGGGCTTCTCTGCCAACTCATTTCTTCCTTAAAGAAGTCTGAACAATATTGAGACTCTAGTACTCTAAGCCAAGGTCCAAATTTCCCTTGTTAAGTGGGATATCATGGCCTCCATTTTCTAAACCTGAAGTTGCTGGGTTTTACTGGCTAGCTCATAAGAGGCGTTCTCTGGCTAGTAGAAAACATAAGATGAACACTGGAAAGAGAGGCTTTGGACACAGGTCAGAGATGGGACACTTATTTCTTTACTGTAAATCAGAAAAAGTAGAAAAAATTGTTGATCTTCTCACACCCAGAAAGAACTTGAGGTCTCCTTACTGAAGAACTAAAGGCCCCCCTTTATAGACAGGTCTTTGAGATTATGGGACACTTCCTTTCTCCCTGCTCCCACTTGTGGGTGGGAAACAGACCACTGAGCTGCAGTTCTGACAACCTCTTATCAATGGAAAGTGCTAGTCTAGGTGAAGCCCCGGTCCTAGTTTGGAACCAGTGAAGTTCACAGCAGAACACCCACCTCTTCCCTTACCTCCTGACAGGAATGAGGAAATTGTGATGCCAGAGGAGCAGACAGGCTTGGTTCGGGAGAACTATGTGTGGAATGTGTTACTTCATCGAGGTGCAACCCCTGAGGGCATATTCCTGCGTGTGCCTACTGGCAGTTATGATCTTGACCTCTTCACCATGACCTGGGGCCCCACTATTGCTGCTCTGTCTTATGTCTTTGACAAAAGCCTTGAGGAGACAATCATCCAGAAAGCCATCTCAGGCTTCAGGTAGCCCAGTTTTGGCCTTGGTCTTCACCTCCCCCCACCTCTCTGAACTAACATGGTTGCCTTCATGTTCTCTGACTCTTATTCTTACTTTCCTTAGAATGAGGTTCCTCTGAGTTTTTGGAGGGAGGCTAAAGCTTGGGAAAGCTCAGTCTTAAACAGTCTCAAAAGTAAAAGGTTTCTTCCTGGGACTAATGGGGAAGAGCCCCATGCAAGCCTCCTCAGGGACTTGGAAGGGCTGCCTGGCCTTTCAGTGACTCTGTTTCTGGGATGGGGGTGACGTTACAGGAAGTGCGCCATGATCTCTGCCCACTACGGCCTCAGCGATGTGTTTGACAATCTCATCATCTCTCTGTGCAAATTCACAGCTCTCAGCAGTGAGGTAAGCAGGGGTAGGAACTGTGTACTTGGAGTTCCAAAGGAAGACCTCTCTTTTAGTCACAGGTCTACCCTTATCTGCAGAGCTGCTTGCCCTCAGCACCTTCCCTCACTCTCTCTTGACTATACCAATCCTTACGCCATTTCTTTCTTGTATACCCTGGGATGAGAATAGTGTTACCTCATGTAATGGGGATGGGAGAGGAGATGCAAAAGTGGGAAAGGCCTTAACCATGTTATCCCTTCCCACCAGCATTATGGGAGATTGAGGCAGAGCCAATAAAAGGACCCTGAGGGAACCATAGTTAGAGGCCTAAGAGATTTTCCTTTCCAGACATCAGCCAGACCTTAAGCCTCTTCTCATCCTCTTTTCTAGTCTATCGAGAACCTACCCAGTGTATTTGGAAGTAACCCTAAGGCCCACATTGCAGCCAAGACAGTATTCCATTTGGCCCATCGTCATGGTGACATCCTGCGGGAGGGCTGGAAGAACATCATGGAGGCCATGCTGCAGCTCTTCCGAGCCCAACTATTGCCCAAGGCTATGGTGGAGGTAATTCTTGATCTAAGATTAGTCAACAATAACGAGGAAAGACCTCTGACATTATGTGCTATCTGCATATAGAACTGGTTGAGGGTAGCACTGGGCCTGATGCCTGCCAAAAGCTCACCAAGAATGCCTTAAATGTAAGACCACAGATCTTAGGGGATAGCTGTAGAAGACTGGTAGAAACCATTGCCGGTCACAAGTTGGAGGGGGTGCAATAGTGTATGGGCAAGAGACCTACATGAAGAAATTCAGAGAACTTTGCTTGAAGTGGGGGTAGGATGCAATGGGCCTATAGAAAGAAACTATTTTTACCTACCTTTCCAGGTAGAAGATTTTGTGGATCCCAATGGCAAGATCTCTCTACAGCGGGAGGAGACACCATCAAACCGGTAAGAGCAGACCAGAGGCTGAGGACCTTGGGAAGCAGGAGTCAGAACTTTGGGCATTACCATAGCATGTGCCCTTTTTCTACAGAGGAGAATCAACAGTGCTGAGCTTCGTGAGCTGGCTGACATTGAGTGGTCCTGAGCAGTCTAGTGTGCGGGGCCCATCCACTGAGAACCAAGAGGCCAAGAGAGTAGCCTTAGAGTGCATTAAGGTAACTGCGTACCCACCCTTAATAAGAAAGCCTAGACTCCTCCCTACTGGACAGATACTGCCTTATGAACTGAAGAATAGAAACAATCATCCAGGGCTTGTGACCAGGGCTGACTCCCCCCCCCCCCTGCTTTTTCTCCCTGGCTCTTGCGGAATTCTCTTCCCTTCAGCCCTTATTGCATACCCCCTCTCTCTTGTGTCCTGTCTAGCAATGTGACCCAGAGAAAATGATCACAGAGAGCAAGTTCCTCCAGCTGGAGTCACTGCAGGAGCTCATGAAGGTACAGGATGAAGAAAGAGGAATGGAAGAGCTGTCTGAGTTTGGGAGGGGATAGGAACAGTGGTGTATGCCTCAGTTTCTGTAAGGGCAGAGCTAGTGGTTGGCTTTTTCTCCATGCCTACTTTCTTGCTGCTGTCCCCCTTCAGGCTCTGGTCTCAGTAACACCAGATGAAGAGACATATGATGAGGAAGATGCTGCTTTCTGCCTGGAAATGCTGCTAAGGATTGTGTTGGAGAACAGGTAGGAGAAGGCAGGTGAGGGCAGTCTTTAGGCAGACCCCATACTGGGCTTGTGCCAAAGAGGTGGAAGCCATCTTGCTGAGTGGGCTCTGGGGAACTGTAGGCAGTAGGGGAGAAGCCTGCTTGTGTTACTTAAGGTAATACCCGAGCTCTGAAAGACCTAGGAGACTTACTGCTCAGACCTTTCTGGCTGAGACTGTCTTCCCTTTATGTTCTCTGCAGGGACCGTGTGGGCTGTGTGTGGCAGACTATTCGAGACCATCTATACCACCTCTGTGTCCAGGCACAGGATTTCTGCTTTCTTGTGGAGCGGGCAGTGGTAGGGCTGCTGCGCCTAGCCATCCGGCTACTCCGGAGAGAAGAGATCAGTGGCCAGGTAAGAGGGAGGACAGGCAGGTATGCAAGGGATTAAGGCCACAGTGTCAATTACAGATATGTCCTAAGACTACAGTTCCCAACCCTCAGGCCATGGACCAGTACTGGTCCGTGGCCTGTTAGGAACCTGCCTGCACAGCAGGAAGTAAGCAACGTTTACAGCCTCTCCCATCGCTCACATCACTGCATAAGCTCCGCCTCCTGTCAGATCAGCGGTGGCATTAGATTCTCACAGGAGCATGAACCCTGTTATAAACTACACATGTGAGGGATCTAGGTCATGTGCTTCTTGAGAAAATCTAATGCCTGATGATCTGAGGTGGAGCTGAGGTGGTGTTGCTAACACCGGGGAGTGGCTGCAAATACAGATTATCATTAGCAGAGAAGTTTGAATGTACAATAAATGTAATGCTCTTGAATCATCCCAAAACCATCCCCCTCCTCTCTCCTCCCACCCCATGCCTAGTCTGTGGATAAATTGTCTTCCATGAAATTGATCCCTGGTGCCAAAAAGGTTGGGGACCAATGACCTAAGGCATAGCATGAGCTCAGTGGTCAATCATAAGCCTGGTATGGTCTAACAGGTAGCATTGGGAGTGAGCTTGAAATGGCCCCAGGCATGAAGCTTGTGCTCTGCACCTCTGTAGGCTCCTATGAATCTGTTTTGTAGGGCTGGACTGCTGCTTCCTTATAGCAGTCCAAGCCCTATATCTAGTTTCCTAGTTTTCATGCTTATTTATGACCCTCCTGAGATTTCTTTGCACATCTACAAAAAGCAACCAGCATAGAACTAATAAGTGAGTTTAGCAAGGTCTCTGGATATAAGATCAATAGACAAAAATTAATCATGTTTCTACATGTTAACAATGAACATATGGAAACTGAAATTTAAAATGCAATGTCAAGGCCGGGTGTGGCGGCTCACGCCTGTAATACTACCACTCTGGGAGGCCAAGGCTGGCGAATCGCTCAAGGTCAGGAGTTCGAAACAAGCCTGAGCAAGAGCGAGACCCTGTCTCTACTAAAAATAGAAAGAAATTAATTAGCCAACTAAAAGTTTATAGAAAAAATTAACCGGGCATGGTGGCACATGCCTGTAGTCCCAGCTACTGGGGAGGCTGAGGCAGAAGGATCGCTTGAGCCCAGGAGTTTGAGGTTGCTGTGAGCAAGGCTGACACCACGGCACTCTAGCCCAGGCAACAAAGTGAGACTCTGTCTCTAAATAAATAAATAAATAAATAAATAAAATATTAAAACTCTCAAAACATAACAGTGACAAAACAATCAAATTAGAAAATGAGCAAAACATAGGAATAGACATTTCATCAAAGAAGATATATGATGGCAAATAAGCACATGAAATGTAGTCCAGCATCATTAGCCATCAGGGAAATGCAAAATTAAAAACATAATGAGGCCGGGCGCGGTGGCTCACGCCTGTAATCCTAGCACTCTGGGAGGCTGAGGCGGGCGGATTGCTCGAGGTCGGGAGTTCGAAACCAGCCTAAGCGAGACCCCGTCTCTACTAAAAATAGAAAGAAATTAATTGACCAACTAAAAGTATATATACAAAAAATTAGCCGAGCATGGTGGTGCATGCCTGTAGTCCCAGCTACTCGGGAGGCTGAGGCAGGAGGATCGCTTGAGCCCAGGAGTTTGAGGTTGCTGTGAGCTAGGCTGACGCCACGGCACTCACTCTAGCCTGGGCAACAAAAGTGAGACTCTGTCTCAAAAAAAAAAAAAAAAAAAACATGATGAGACATCACTGCACATTTATCAGAATGGCTAAAGTAAAAAATAGTGACAGTAACAAATGCTGGCAAGGATATAGAGAAACTGATCAATCATACATCGCTGGTGGGAATGTAAAATGGTATAGCTACTCTGTTGGCAGTTTCTTATAAAACAAAATATGCAGTTACCATACAACCCAGCAATTGTGCTCTTGGTCATTTATCCCAGAAAAAAGCTTACTTTCTTATAAAAACCTGTACACAAATGTTCATAGAAGCTTTATTTGTAGTAGCTCGAAACTGGAATCTGCCCAGATGACTTTCAACAGGTGAATAAACTGGTACATACATATCATCAAATACAATTCAGCAATTTAAAGCAACAAACTGCCAGGCGTGGTGGCTCACGCCTGTAATCCTAGCACTCTGGGGGGCTGAGGCAGGCAGATTGCTTGAGGTCAGGAGTTCGAAACCAGCCTGACCAAGACCCCCTCTCTACTAAAAAAATAGAAAGAAATTAATTGACCAACTAAAAATATATGTACAAAAAATTAGCCGGGCATGGTGGCACATGCCTGTAGTCCCAGCTACTCGGGAGGCTGAGGCAGTAGAATCTCTTGAGCCCAGGAGATTGAGGTTGCTGTGAGCTAGGCTGATGCCACAGCACACACTCTAGCCTGGGCAACAAAGTGAGACTCTGTCTCAATAAATAAATAAATAAGTAAATAAAGCAACAAATTATTGATATATGTAACAACTTGGATGAGTATTCAGGGAATTATGCTGAGTGAAAAAAAGCAAATCTCAGAAGGTTACATACTAGGGGTTAGAGATGGGGACAGGAAGGAGGAGGTGCGTGTGGTGATAAAAGGGCAACATGAGGGATCCCGTGGTGTTGAAACTGTTCAGTATATTGTCTTGTGGTGGATACACAACCTACACAGGTAATAAAACTGTGTAGAACTTAATATACATACACATATAAATACAAGCAAAACTTGGGAAATCTGAATAAGAGCAGTGGATTGTATCAATGTCAGTATCCTGGTTGTGATATACTATAGTGTTTTTTGGGGGTGGGGGTTTTGTTTTGTTTTTTTTTTTTTGAGACAGTCTCACTCTGTTGCCTGGCCTAGAGTGCCGTGGTGTCAGCCTAGCTCACAGTAACCTCAAACTCCTGGGCTCAAGCAATCCTACTGCCTCAGCCTCCTGAGTAGCTGGGACTACAGGCATGCACCACCATGCCTGGCTAATTTTTTCTCTATATATTTTTAATTGTCCAGTTAATTTTTTTCTTTCTTTTTTTTTCCAGTAAAGACAGGGTCTTGCTCTTGCTCAGAGTGGTCTCAAACTCCTGAGCTCAAACGATCCACCCACTTCTGCCTCCCAGAGTGCTAGGATTACAGGCATGAGCCACCACTCCTGGCCTCCTTTTGCATAATATTGCCATGGGGGTAACTAGGCAAGGTGTATAAGGGATCTCTTTGTATTATTTCTTACAACTGCATATGAACCTATACTTATCTCAATAACAATTTCTATTTGAGGCTGGGCGTGGTGGCTCACACCTGTAATCCCAGCACTCTGGGAGGCCAAGGTGGGAGGATCACTTGAGCCCAAGAGTTTGAGGTTGCTGTGAGCTAGGGTGATGCCATGGCACTCCAGCCAGGGCAACAAACTGAGACTCTGTCTCAGGAAAAAAAAAATCTATTTGTAAAAATGAAAAAAAAAAAAAAAAAGACCAGCAGCAACCTTAAGACCAGCAGCAACCAGCAGCCAAACTCTCCCCAGTGGCCTAAGGAGACTGGTGGGGAAGGAGACTAGACAGGAAGCTGTGTGCCCATTCCCCACTTCCTGCTTCCCACCCCCTACTTTAGGTACTGCTCTCCCTGCGCATTTTGCTACTGATGAAACCCAGCGTGCTGTCCCGAGTCAGCCACCAGGTTGCATATGGGCTCCATGAACTTCTTAAGACTAATGCTGCCAACATCCACTCAGGCGATGACTGGGCCACCCTCTTCACGCTGCTGGAGTGCATTGGCTCAGGCGTGAAGCCTCCAGCTGCTCTGCAGGCCACAGCCAGGGCTGATGCACCTGATGCCGGTAAGCCCTTTCCCAGAGAGACTCAGGATGGCAGATAAGCAGTTATGTGCCCAGGAGTTGGAACAGGAAAACACCACAGGTTATTGCATTCAGCAGATTAAACACCCCTGGCTTCTCCATATGCTTCCAGAGCTTGTAGTTATGCTGGCCAGTACCCATAGGTTAAATAGCATGAAGGCAAGTAGGCAACACAAGAGTACTATGAAGCCAGGCTTCCTACTGTCCTGAGGACTATTTTCCCAGAAACTATGTCCTCTCTACCACTCCTGTCCCCTGACAGCTGCTACTAGATGCCATCAGGAGCCCAAATTAGCTTACTGCTCTATTTGGTCAAGAAAGAAGCTGTCCAGGCCATTCTTCAGCCCTCTGGTGACAGGGCTGAAAGTAAGCCATGCTAGAGAGAGGGGAGATGAGGCCTCAGCATCTTTCTTCTGAAAGCCTAAGTTATCCCTTATCCCAGTAGCCCACCCCAACCCTGACTCTGCCCTTCTCCCTGCCTGGCATAGGGGCCCAGTCAGACAGTGAGCTCCCATCCTACCATCAAAATGATGTGAGCCTGGACCGAGGGTACACTTCTGACTCAGAGGTCTACACTGACCATGGCAGGCCTGGCAAGATGCACCGATCGGCCACAGATGCCGACGTAGTCAACAGCGGTTGGTTAGTGGTGAGTGAGAGTATGGGCAGTGGGTGAGTCTCCCCTCCTTGGGCCTGTGGGAAGGATTCCTGGTCCTCTGAGAGGGCATCTAGGAGTAGACAGGACCAAGCCTGGGTCCACATCCCCTCTGTGTACTTTACAGGTGGGGAAGGATGATATTGATAACTCCAAGCCAGGGCCAGGGCCCAGCCGGCCAGGCCCTTCACCCCTGATCAATCAGTACAGCCTAACAGTGGGACTGGACCTGGGGCCACACGACACTAAGTCCCTGCTTAAATGTGTGGAATCACTGTCCTTCATCGTGCGTGACGCTGCCCACATCACACCTGACAACTTTGAGCTCTGCGTCAAGACTCTCCGCATCTTTGTGGAGGCCAGTCTGAATGGCGGTGGGTCACCTGGTGAATGGGCAGTTGGGGAGTAGCCACCTGAACATACAGGGGAGAGGTGGATAGGGGAGAAAGGCAGGGCACAGGTGCCTATGGCTGTGGAAATGTAACCTGCATCTGGCTCTGTTCAGGGTGTAAGTCCCAGGAGAAACGTGGCAAAAGTCACAAATATGATAGCAAAGGGAACCGATTCAAGAAGAAATCCAAGGAGGGCTCAATGCTTCGGCGGCCTCGAACCTCTACCCAACATACCACTCGGGGCGGCCACAGTGATGATGATGAGGATGAAGGTGTGCCTGCCAGCTACCATACGGTGTCTTTACAGGTCAGTCAGGACGTAAGTACGGCACCCTTTACTTCCTCTCCTCCTCTGCACCTGATACGGGGAGCCTGGGTGTGGCCAGGGAAAGCCAGGGCTGAGAGGAAGGGCCCATGTGTTTCCAGCCCAGGCCCTGGACCACCACCTTCACAGTATTCCCCCTTGTCCAAGACCACCTGTAAGTCTTTGTTTGCTTAAGTTTATCTTTGAACTAAGGTGTACTTATTTTTTGAATAGATAATATATGCACATGGTACAAAGTTCAAAAGGTACAAAAGGGTGAATTGATAAAAGTTTCCATTTCACCAGTTTGTTATCTATCCTTCCAGAGTAACTCTTTGTCTACTCAAGGCATATAATATTTACCCTAAGAACAGGCTTTATATCACTAAATAAATGAAGAACAAATTTTCTTAAATAGAATAACCTTAGAAAAATGATGAAAATAAAAATGTATTAGATCTGGCCAGGTACTATTGCCCATCAAAGCCTCTGAGCCTGAGCTTGCTTTCTATTCTTACTTTTTTTTTTTTTTTGAGACAGTGTCTCACTCCATTGCCCTGGCTAGAGTGCAGTGTGGTGTCATCACAGCTCACTGCAACATGCTAGGCTCAAACAATTCTCCTGCCTCAGCCTCCCAAGTAGCTGGTATTAATACTACAGGGGTGCACCACCATGCCCGCTAATTTTTCTGGGTATTTTTTGTAGAGATAGGGTCTCGCTATGTTGCTCAGACTGAGCTTTCTGTTTTTAAAATGAGATTAACAAGATGAGGCTTTCTATCATCAGAGGTGGTGAAATTAAATTGAAAAGAAAGTACCTTTCTCACTGTGTAATTCAGTGTTATTAA
Source organism: Microcebus murinus (assembly GCF_040939455.1). NCBI lineage: Eukaryota > Metazoa > Chordata > Mammalia > Primates > Cheirogaleidae > Microcebus > Microcebus murinus. The sequence goes on along the minus strand of NC_134117.1, from coordinate 24,226,610 downwards.
ATCCTTAGTAATACATCTCCATACTTTAAGGAGATGTATTTACTCTCTTCTACCATGAGTAATACCTGACTTGGAGAAACATGGCCAGGACTAGAGCAACTAGCTCATCAAGTCAAGGAAAAGGGAGTAGCAAGAGGGGTGGAGTATAGTGTGATTGGTTCTAGGAGCCACTTGAGGACTCAGTCAGGGACAGTGGGGGGGGGGAAGGGGTCCACCAGACCTAACCTCACTCGTGTCCTGCCCCCTCCTGTGATTCCAGTTGCTAGATCTGATGCACACCCTGCACACGAGGGCGGCCTCTATCTACAGCTCATGGGCAGAGGAGCAGCGCCACCTGGAGACAGGTGGCCGGAGAATCGAAGCGGATTCACGTACCCTCTGGGCCCACTGCTGGTGCCCTTTACTGCAGGGTAAACCTGGGAAGCAGTCAGGGGAGGGGAAGAGGTAGAGCTGGAGCCTGGGGAGCAGGTCAAGATACCAGAAGGATCCTGACACTGCTCTCGCTCTCAGGCATTGCCTGCTTATGCTGTGATGCCCGGCGCCAGGTGCGGATGCAGGCACTGACCTATCTGCAGCGAGCACTACTGGTACATGATCTGCAAAAGCTAGATGCCCTGGAATGGGAGTCCTGTTTTAACAAGGTAGGGCTTCCTACTGGTTTTAATATAAAGTTCAAATCGTAAGATGAGGAAAGCCAGGCAGCCCAAAGAGCCCCTAATATCAGTCTTCAGCATGTGTTATACCTTCCCTTCTGCTCTATGCCCATGCACCCTAACCCCTGGCTTCCTTGGAGCAAGGCTGCCCACCTGACTCTGCTAAGAAGACTTTGGATATTTCCCCCCCAGGTGCTGTTTCCTCTACTGACCAAGCTCTTGGAGAACATTAGCCCTGCAGATGTGGGTGGGATGGAGGAGACCCGGATGAGGGCCTCCACACTGCTCTCTAAGGTACTGCTTACCACCCCACACCCACCTACTCTCCCCATACCTGCCTTTTCCCAAGGAGAGAAGTTAGGGCTTCTGGCAGGACTTAGAGATACAATATAGGTGCTCATGACTCCCAGCTGTGGAGACTCAACAGGACCCAGGGATCTAAGAGGAATGTCTGATCTAAGATTCCCATGAAAGATAGGGCAGGCTTGCCTCCCAACCTTAGAGAGGGGTGCAGAAGGCTCATACACTACCCTCGGCTGAAGGGGGCTGGTGGGCCCTAGGTCTTCCTGCAGCACCTGTCTCCACTGCTGTCACTCTCTACCTTTGCGGCCCTCTGGCTCACCATCTTGGACTTCATGGACAAGTACATGCATGCAGGCTCCAGTGATTTACTGGTATGTTCTACCTCAGCTCGATTCCCACCTGCTGGGAAGACTTGCTGTTTCCCCCTTGCCAGCTATCTCCCCTTGCCATGCTCTCTCTCCTATTCTCATGTTCCCACCGCTGCCTGCAGTCAGAGGCCATCCCCGAGTCTCTGAAGAATATGCTCTTGGTGATGGACACAGCAGAGATTTTCCACAGTGCAGATGCACGAGGAGGTAGTCCCTCAGCCCTCTGGGAGATCACCTGGGAGCGCATTGACTGTTTTCTGCCCCACCTACGTGATGAGCTCTTCAAGCAGACCGTCATCCAGGGTAGGGGGCTCTAGCCCAGCTTTATCAAAAAGGCTCCCCAAAACTGAATCCATTCTCTGTGCCCTAGGTGGGTGGAAAGTCTGGTGGGCTAGGGCTCTATGGGAAAGAAAGCTGTAAGAGTTGCCATATGGATTCTCCACCCTCCCCAGACTCCGTGCCCGTGGAGCCTCACAGCCAAAAACCTATGGCCTCAGCCCACCTGACTCCTGCTGCTGGTGACACCAAGACACCTGGCCATCCACCTCCCCCAGAGACACCTTCTGAGCTAGGGGCCTGTGGTGAGTCCCTCTGGGCTAGCCTGCTGGGTGTCAGGCAGCAAGCAGGAGGCCTGAGAGGAAGCCCAGGGTAGCTTGGGATTGCTGCTGAGCATGGGCTGTGCGCCGAGGAAGGCGGCAGCCATTGAATCCAGTTTGCCTGCTCATCCTGGGGAATGGCAGGACCAAGTAAGCTGTGGTAAGCTGGCTGCTTGAGATTTTCAAACTCGAGAGGAAAAAGCTGAGTCAGGGACTTGGATTGAATACACAGAGGTTGCCCTTCAGGGAGGCTAGTAAAAACCAGACCAAAATCAACTTGATGAGGGGTATAGCAAAAGGAGGTGGAGGGAAGATATAGGGTAGCTCAATATTAGACTAAGTTTTCAGGGAGACACCCAACTTTTAGCCTGGAAGGGCCATTTTGCTCATAGGAATTGGGAGGAACAGAGATTTGGTAAACAAGCTAGAGGATACAGGAATTTGTGCCAACAAGAGAGTCTGATTGCAGCCACCTTGCTCTCCCTACAGACTTTGAGAAGCCTGAAAGCCCCCGGGCTACCAGCAGCAGCTCCCCAGGGTCACCAGTGGCCTCTAGCCCCAGCAGGCTGAGTCCCAGCCCAGATGGGCCTCCGCCCCTGGCTCAGCCCCCACTGATCCTGCAGCCCTTGGCCTCCCCACTGCAAGTGGGCGTGCCACCCATGACTCTACCTATCATCCTTAACCCTGCACTCATTGAGGCCACCTCACCAGTGCCCCTCCTGGCCACACCACGCCCCACAGACCCCATACCCACCTCTGAGGTCAACTAAGGCAGATCCCTCAGAGATCAGGACCAGTGCTTCCCACCAGGCTATTCCTGGTCCCCCTTCCGGCTGTCCCAGGGGCCACAAACTCTTCAGACCCAGTCCAAGCTGCTGTCACTGCCACTTGGACGGGGACCTGAAAAAGAGAACTTAGATAGCCCCTGTGGAGACACCCCAAACAGACTGTGGGACCCTCTTCTTCTGCTCTCCATTCCTGGGGGTCCAACCTGAGAGTGCACTCAGGTATCACCTGTAGACTCTGCCTCCAGCCTGGCAGTTCTGGGGAGGCATCACTCTGCCAACCCTGCAGTGCCTGCCTGTGTGCCCCTCCTGCCTGTGGTCAGGCATTGAGAGCCACGCCCAACCACTCTGCACTTTTTTTCCCTCTGCCTTCCCATGCCCATCAGCCCTGGGCCACCTCCTCCAGTTCTTCCTCTTTTACTAATTAGTGGGTCAATTTGGAGAGTTGACTGGCACCATGGAGGGTGGGCAGGTGGGGCTGGATGGGGGACTGCCCACAGGAGCATGTACATATGGAAAAACAAGACAACAGTGGACTTTTTATGATATAATAAATGTCTTAGTATAACATCACTGCCTTTCCCTCTGGTTTCCTTCTTGAGTTTATGGGTCAGGGCACCATGTTACTGTGACGCCTAGGGCTTGGGCCTAGGTGAACAGGTAAAAGGAGGCTGAGCCTACCAATAGTCTGGCCTACCTCTCCCCTGGCCACCACCCAGATGCTAGGGCTGCGGTCAGTATTCCTTCACACTGCTGCCCCCTCCTACTGTCACAACAGTGTGCCTTTGTCACCACAGGTGTGCCAGGGGCTTGGGCAGGTGTCCCTTTCCAATAACTGCTCCAAGGGAGACATGTGAGACAGCCTGGACGGGGGTCAGCAGGAAGATGAGTCAGAGCTGAGTTGCAGTTATTCAGAAGTCTTCCCACAGATGTGCCTCATGGTTCAAGAGCACAAAGGAGCTCTCGGGGTTTAAGAGGCAGAAGGACATCTTGCCCACAGCTGCGATCATGTGTTTCTTGGGGGAGAGCATCCTTTTTTCTTTTGTTTTTTTTTTTTTTAAGAGACAGTCTCGCTCTGTCACCCAGGCTAGAGTACAGTGATGCGATCACAGCTCACGGCAGCCTCAAACTCCTGGGCTCAAGGGATCCTCCTACCTCAGGCACACGCCACCACACCTGACTAAAGGGCATTAATTTTGACCCCCAAACCAAAGAGGAACAATTTTATCCCTATCCCACCATCCGCCCATCACTAAACATGATTGAAAGACCTCTCCTTCTTTCCCTTTGCATCAGGGTAAGACAGGTGGGAGTGCATGGAGCAAGGAGAAGGCAGTGTGCCCCCTGCAGGGCTGAGGTGCTGTGGGTGTGTAATGTTGTGAAATATATATTTTGTCTTCAACCCCATTTCCTGGCCTGCAACTCCTAAAATCCTTAGAATCTCCAAAGTGATGTCTTTTTGAATATTAATAAGTTGATTGATAGCTGGCACCCCATAGATAGCTTCAGAATGGGGGCTGGTCACCAAGGCAGGATTAGAGGGATTAACAAGCTCTGGGAATAGTAGAGGGACTGAAGGTTAAGTTGATTACCAGTGGCCAATGGTTTAACCAATCATGCCTATGCCATGAAGCCACCATAGAAACCCAGGGTTCAGAGAGCTTCTGGATAGCTGAACAGGTGGAGGCTTACTGGAAGGTAAGCAAGAACTCTCAACATGCCAGGAGGGTGGTGTGCCCCAATTTCATGGAGACAGAAGCTCTTATGCTCGGGACCCTTCCAGACTTCTCTTCATCTGGATGTTTATTTGTATCCTTTAAAATATTCTTGGTAATAAGCTAGTAAATGTAAGTATGTGTGTCCCTGAATTCTGTGAGCCACTTTAGCAAATTAAGCCTACCCAAGGAGGGGGTTATAAGAACCCCAATTTAGGCTAGGCGTGGTGACTCACGCCTGTAATCCTAGCACTCTGGGAGACAAGGCTGAAGCGGGCGAATCGATCAAGGTCAGGAGTTCAAAACCAGCCTGAGCAAGAGCGAGACCCCATCTCTACTAAAAATAGAAAAAAATTCATTGGTGAACTAAAAGTCTATAGAAAAACTTAGCTGAGCATGGTGGTGCATGCCTGTAGTCCTGTAGTTACTCGGGAGGCTGAGGCAGAAGGATTGCTTGAGCCCAGGAGTTTGAGGTTGCTGTGAGCTAGGCTGATGCCATGGCACTCTAGCCCAGGCAACAGAGTGAGACTCTGTCTAAAAATAAATTAATTAAATTAAAAATAAATAAAGAACCCTAATTTATAGCTGGTCAGTCAGAGCACAGGCAAAACCATGTGGGTCTTGTGATTGGCATTGGAAGTGATGGGGAGCAGTCTTAGGGACTGAGCTCTCAACCTATGGGATCTATCTGGAGGTAGATAGTGTTGGAATTGAACTAGAGGACACTTATCTGCCGTCTGCTACAGAACTGACTGCTTGTTTGGTGTGGAGGGGTAGGACCCCCACATATTTGGTCACAGAAGTTTTCTGTATTGATTGTTATTGAGTAAGAGAATAGAAAAAGCACGTTTAAGTGTGTTTTTCCCCCTCAGGGTGATATTCAGGATGCCATGCATTAAGCTTTCCTAAGCAAAGCATCTACATCATCTTGGCTTCCTTGCCCAAGATGGCGCCTTACCCCTCCTGGTGCACAGAGAAGAATGGGATCCTGTTGTACTACCAGCTGGCCTCCCTCATGGAGAGTTAGGGGCACTCACCCTCTGCTCTGGGGCCCAGCAGGCTGTATGATCTTTCAGCACTACAAGTTTCCCTTTGCTCAGCACATCCACATTGCTGAGCATTTGGATTTCTGCAAGTGCTTCCCTTTGCATAGAAAAGGGTGCCTCGGAAATGGGAACAGCCCTATGTGATAAAATACTAAGACATGACACCTGAAGCTCCTAGACTAGTTTTTCCCTCTTCCCTTCCATTTTTCCCACCTGGTTTCTACACTAACCGGAAGCCTTGCCCAACTCTGCCCCTGGGAAAATTAGGAGGGGCAGAGGGCTCTATGGGTGAGTGCAAAAAACCCAGGATCTAGCCGGGCGCGGTGGCTCACGCCTGTAATCCTAGCACTCTGGGAGGCTGAGGCGGGCGGATTGCTCGAGGTCAGGAGTTCAAAACCAGCCTGAGCAAGAGCGAGACCCCGTCTCTACTATAAATAGAAAGAAATTAATTGGCCAACTAAAATTAATTGGCCAACTAATATATGTATATAAAATTAGCCGGAGGCCGGGCGCGGTGGCTCACGCCTGTAATCCTAGCTCTCTGGGAGGCCGAGGCGGGCGGATTGCTCAAGGTCAGGAGTTCAAAACCAGCCTGAGCAAGAGCGAGACCCCGTCTCTACTATAAATAGAAAGAAACTAATTGGCCAACTGATATATATATATATATATATATATATATATATATATATATATATATATAAAAAATTAGCCGGGCATGGTGGCGCATGCCTGTAGTCCCAGCTACTTGGGAGGCTGAGGCAGCAGGATTGCTTGAACTCAGGAGTTTGAGGTTGCTGTGAGCTAGGTTGACGCCACGGCACTCACTCTAGCCTGGGCAACAAGCGAGACTCTGTCTCAAAAAAAAAAAAAAAAGAACCCAGGATCTGTAGCTAGCCAGACACTAGGGCCCTCGGACTCACCTATGGTGTCTATTCTCCCATGAGTCCCACAAGTTCTGCCTTTAGAAGCTTCCATGTGTTTCCCTTTGGGGAAAATAGTATTGACTGCTGCAAAGAAGTCCATCCTATGAATAAAGGAATATGACAACTCCAGTGTCTTTTAATTGGTCTCAAAAATTAGGAAAGAAGCTGAAACAATTGCAAACTGACCCTCTCCCTGCTGGGTAGCAAAGAAAAACATTTGCCGGAAGTATTCTGTTATAAAAAGAGCAGCTAATACATGCATGACTTGTGTTGTTGACAATGTTGTCTCTTTGAAGGCAAAGGAAGCTACAAGAGGAACTAATACTCAGGCCTTGATTCTGACCAACAAGGAAGAATGGTTTGGTGATATGGAAGTGACAAAACCTTGGGGAAAAGTAATAGCATAGTCCAGAGGGAAATGCTAGTCTTTTTTTTTTTTTTTTTTTTTTTTTTAGACAGTCTCGTTTTGTTGCCCAGGCTAGAGTGAGTGTTGTGGCGTCAGCCTAGCTCACAGCAACCTCAAACTCCTTGGCTCAAGCAATCCTGCTGCCTCAGCCTCCCAAGTAGCTGGGACTACAGGCATACGCCACCATGCCCAGCTAATTTTTTCTATATATGTTAGTTGGCCAATTAATTTCTTTCTATTTATAGTAGAGACGGGGTCTCGCTCTTGCTCAGGCTGGTTTCAAACTCCTGACCTCGAGCAATCCACCCACCTTGGCCTCCCAGAGTGCTAGGATTACAGGCATGAGCCACAGCGCCCGGCCTGGAAATGCTAGTCTTAATGACATCTCCCACCAGAAATCTAGCACAGCAGATTTTCAAAAGTACAGAGGAACCCCCATAATATGCTGAAATTTAAAAAAAAATGAAAAAAAAAAAAAGTACAGAGGAAAACTCGAGATTGTTCCATGACCTAAGGCCCTAACACAGAGACCTGACATTGTCAGAACATCTATGGGTGTCAATATTAAATGCATTGCTCAAACAACATTTTAGAAGTATTTTCTCCCCTTACGGATGAAGCAACAAGGTTCAGAGAGACCAAGTCACGGAAGTTAGGGGGTTGGGAATCAAACCCAGGTCAGTCTCACTCTAAACTTCATGTTCTTTTCTATGATGACACATCTTCCATTCAGAAGTAGTGGTGGGGTGGTGTAGGAACCTTCCAAAGCTAAACACATTTTTTTCAGTGAAAACACATTTTCTCGTGAAAAATAAAAGGTTGAGCATCTGAAGAAGCAAACTGTTACCTACTGAGCTCAGAGTTTAGTAGGAGTCTGTAAAAACTGGAAAGAGATGCACATAACCAAGAATAAATGTCAATTTTCTGTGTACATAATGATATGAGGAAGGATGAATTACAGAATGAGCTACAATGCCCTCCCCCCAAAAAAGTAATAGGAACAACAAAAAGTGTGGTTATTAGAGCCACGGGTATTTACCTTTGTTCAGGGCTTACTGGTTGGGACATAAGTGGCCATGAGAAAGCAGGACCACTCAACCACCAGGCTCTGAGCTTCTCAACCAGCCTCTGGGCTTCAGTTGAGAAGTAGCTATAGTCCAAGTAAACAGCTGATCACCCCTTCCTTGAAATATTCCTCACTCTGCTTCTGAGACTGGTTTTTCCCGGTTCTCCTCCACCTACAGGCCATGCCTTTTTCAATTTCTTTTGTTGACGCTTCCTCATCTGCACAGACTCTGAACATTAGAATGCCCCAGAGCTCGATGCCCTTCAGTCCTCAAACCCCTTCTCTGTACTCACTTGCTATTGTCCGTTGTCAATGCTTTAAATACCATCCATTCCACTGACTTTATGCCCAACTCCCAAATTTACATGTCCAGCCTGACTCCTCCCCAACTCTGAACTCATACCCACCTGCCCCCAATAGCTCCATTTGCATGACTCATAGGTAGCTCAGATATAACTAATCTGCTCACTCCCCAGTCTGCCCCACATCATGAAAAGGACAACACCATTCTTCCAGGTTTTTACGCCAAAAACCTCCTCTCTTTTCTCACATCCTACATCCAATCCTCAGTAAGTCCTGTTGCTTCTATCTTTAAATCTATTAATAAAATGTGACTACTTCTCACCATCCTCACCCACTACCACCCAAATCTAAGCCACCATCTATTAGACTACTGGTCTCCCTCCTTCATCCTGGTTCCCTACATTCTATACTCTGTACTCTCTACACAGCAGCCAGATCGATCCTTTTAAAATACATCATTCCATTTTCACTCCACTGCTCAAAAGCCTCTGATGGCTTTCCATCCTGTTCAGAACCAAACCCAAAAGTTCTTACGTTACTCCCCCTCCCTGACCTTCCTGCTGTTCCTTAAGTATGCCAAACACGTTGTAGCAACCTTGGCCCTGCTGCTCCCTCCATCAGGAATGCTCTCCCTCTAGAGTCTGTCCCCCACCCCCTGACTCAATCCCTCACTTTCTTCAAGTCACTATTTACCAACCTCGAAACCTTGCCCACAGCCAGCACTCAGTCCGCACAATAGTTTGTGCTGTGCACTGCCGAGGAATCCGTTTTGCTCTTGTGTGATGAGGAAAGCTGTAAAGCACTGAAAGCTTGTTTTACTTTACAGGCAGCTTTACTTGTAATGTAAATCAGAATAGGTAACATATACATATATGTTTTCATTATGTTATTTGTAAATGTTCACAATTTTATTTTGATAAATGAAAAATTAGAAAAGTTATATCACGGCTGTCGGCTAAAGTCGCTGTGCACATTCATCTGTGGCTATCAACTATAGTCGACGTTCATACTGAAGTGGTTAAATGTGACCTCATCACGGAGGCCTTCCTTGACTGCTATCTAGAAAACCCTTGTCACTCTCTATCCCCTTACCTACTTATTCTTTTCCTACCTACTTATAGACATATTATATATCTATGTGATTTTTTTTTAGGGTCTTGCTCTGTTGTTCAGGCTAGAGTACAGTCGAGTCATCATAGCTCACTGCAACCTCAAACTCTTGGGCTCAAGCAATCCTTCTGCCTCAGCTTCCCGAGTAGCTGGGCCTACAGGCATGTGCCACGATGCCCAGCTAAGTTTTCTATTTTTAGTAGAGACGGGTCTCGCTCTTGCTCAGGCTGGTCTCCAACTCCTGAGCTCAAGTAATCCTCCCACCTCGGCCTCGCAGAGTGCTAGGATTACAGGCATGAGCACTGTGTCTGTCCTCTATTTGATTTTTATCTGTAAACAAGGACATTGTTTTCTAGAGTGGGCCCTCACTATTTATTGGTGAATGAATGGAGCAAATTTATGGTGCAGCTGCTCTGGGCCAGGCATTGTGCTAGAGCTGGGTGGATAAGAATTGGTGGAACAAACAATGAAGAGGCTTCTTAAGACCAGATAGATGAGGCTATAGCTATTGACAACAAACTAATTTGAGTTAGTTAAAATCTCCAGGCCTTTCTGCTTGGAATGGATGCTAAAAAATAAAAAATATATCCAGGCGAACATGAAATTGTTCATATATCCAGTCAAACATTGGAAATTGTTGAAGCTGAGTACATGGAGGTTCATTGTACTATTCTCTCCACTCTTTATATATTTGAAATTTCCTATAATAAAAATTCTTTTAATCTTCAGATAAATTACAGCTCAGACTCTTATAACTAAAATAGCTCCAACACCTAGGTATACTTTTAGCAATGTTGTGGAGACAGGACAAACTCATGCCAATTTTGGTTGTCATTTATGAGCACTTTGGATAGTCATGGTACATGGCAACCAGCACAGGTTCACTAAGATGGAATGTACCAAACTCACCTTGTTCCATTTCAACTTAAGGGTTAAGCATCTGTTTACCAGGGAACTGTAGACAGACGACAACACACCTGGATCACAGCAAATGGTCTGGCAGCACCTTATGATATTCGTGTGAGAGGCCTACAGTAAGGTGGAGAGGCCTACTTTGCTTCATACAAACTTGGGAGAAAGAGCTTCGTTGTGGGGTCAACAGACTGGGTTTCAATGCTGGCTTTGTCTCTTTCTAGTTGTGTGTTTGGTTGTTACTTCACCTCTCTGGGCCTTAATTTCTTCATTAGTAATGTAACAGTAATATTTACCTCCTAGGGTTGCTGGAAGGGAGAAAGAATAAGAACTGCTACTAAAGTACCCTAACCTATTACCCGTCACATTAAATTTGCAGGCAAGATGAAGAGGAGGGGCACATAATAGGAAATAGCCCAAATCAACAGCCATAATAGCCTCTCCTTACTTAGTACTAGTGCAGGCCTGTAATTCTGTCCTTTAAAAGGTCAGGGGCAAGTTGCAGAGAGAGCTGAAATAGCCGGTGTTCTACCACAAGCCTAAGGGAGGACAACTCCAGGAATGGAGATTACTCAGGGCACCTCCTAAAGAGAAACGCTACTAATGAGAGAGGTCCAGCCACAGAATCAGCTTGGTGAATTCCTCTCCTGACCTTGCTGCTTCTAGAAGTTGGGAGGTGTAGAAGAGGTGATTTCCTACATCAGAGTAAGTTTGAACCATTTAGACTTTGGATGCATTTTCAATTCCAGTATTCCAGATTTCCGTGATGGATGAACGAGGCCTCTAGTCTCCCAGATAAACACTTAATTTCCCTTTTCCCGTGCAGAGTTCCTAAAGTCAGATCAACCTGAAAACCTGGCCCACTGTGAATCTGCCACTTACAGAATAAGTTTTAGGTCCAGGCAGTCTCTTCCCAGAGCCATGACACTAAGAGACTGAGCAACAGACAGAGGGCCCAGGGTCCGGTCCGGAGTCTCCTTGCGGCTCCAGGGAGACCACCAGATGGCGCGCTGGGACCGACCGCAAGATCAACTTCCTTCCTCTTCCGCTAACTCTTCCCGGCAGCCGGCCCGGCTCCGGGCGGGGACCGGGGGGCTGGGGCAGGCCGGCTCCCCCTGGGGTTCCCCAGCTTCAGAGGTAGCCAAGCGTCAGGTGCGGCAAAAGCCGAGTAGCGGCGGAAGCTCCCAGCCGTCTGGGGCAGGCCGAGGCGGTGAAGAGTGAAGAGACTGCAACCCGGGCGCTCGGCTGGGGTGGCCCTTGCTCAGTCAGTCCTTCCTCGGGCTGGCCCCTAGGCCAGAGCTCGGGCCTGGTGGACAGACATCCCCGCGACCCGCCCAGCGCGAACTCTTCCCCTCTGCGGGGCGCGCCCGAGTCGCTCCCGGTTGGCTGCGCGAGGCCGGAGTTAAACTTTCAGCCAATGAAAAAGGGCACGGGGCGTGACGCACGGAAACGTCACGGGAATTCCCCCCTCCGGGGGGCCGGAAAGGGGCTTTCCCGGCTGCAGCCCGGGTGGCTGGAGAGGTGTCACGATCCGTCCGAGGCGGGTCGGGCGCGGGGATAAGCCGGAACCAGAGCCGCCGCCACGGTGAGTGGCCGGGTTCAGACCCCCGGGTGGCCAGGACACGGAGAAGGGCGGGAAGAAGGCCTGTAACTGACCGAGCCCCTGGGCTGGAGAGCCGCGGATGCACACACCCAGGTAGGGCACACACCCAGGGAGGGCGCACACGATGAGCCAGGCACACGGATACACGTCGACATCCTTGTACAGAGACACGCGGGCCGTGCGTACACCTGCACCTGTGCCGGCGTGCGCACAGCAGCGCCCGTGCAGTCGGACTCTCACACACGCACACGCAGACGTGCTCACCGCTGCCCTTCCACATCAAGACTGACATGTACCCACCTGTATACAGACATGCTCACTTGCACACTCATGTTGACGCCATGCACACACAACATGCACCCAAGCACTAGGGCCAAAACCACACTTGTAGAGCTGTGATGGAAACACACGTGTATTACACACGGCTGCGAGACTGGGGTGGGAGCGTGCAGGGGTCTGCCGGTCACCTGGACACTCAGAGCCGGTGCGGTGTGGGGATGGACGGCTATTGAGATGTTTTGTGGAGAGGGGAACCAGAGGATCCGATCCAAAGAAGGGTACACCTTTCCTCCCCTGCCCTGTGGCCCCAGAATCGCGTTTTCGGGGCAGAACTCCTGGGGGCCCCCACTGGGAAGAGCCCCCGCCTACAGGCCACTCAAAGAGGAGGCCTTCCGACAGCAGGAATGTCCCCCCAAAACCCCCCGGGGTGAATCAGCCATGGCCTCCCTCCCGGCAGAAAATCCCAAAGTTGCTCCAGGCCAAGGGAGGGGAGGGAGGCAGAAGGCAGACCTGGGCCAGGACTTCGAGCCTCCCCCGGCCGTGAGGCCCGTCCCTGCCCTGGAGCGAGGAGAGGGCCTCGCCCCCACAGGGGCTTCCCTGACTCTCCTGGCCCCTCTGCCCGCCGAGGAGAAGCAGCGGACGCCAGCCGGCGGGTGCCGGCCTCCCGCCCCTCCCGCCGCGGGGGCGGGGCCCGCGGCGTCATTTCCAGGCCCGCCCTCTCCGGCTCCGCCTCCCCCTGGTATTTTCGGGACTTTCCTAAGCTGCTCTAACTTTCCTGCCCCTTCCCCGGCCGGGCCCAGCTCCGGATCTCGCTCTCCACCGGATCTCACCCGCCACACCCGGACAGGCGGCTGGAGGAGATCGGACCCTCCCCCAGTCTGGCCCCCATCTCCCGCCCACCCGCGTTATAATCTGACCCCCTCCCCCTGCCACTCCCCCCACCACCATCTAGGCGGGCGCCTAAAACTCTGGAAGCAGCACCCGGCCGGAGCCACCAGAGCCGGGCCTAGCCCAGAGACATGGAGAGTTTCTACAACCCAGTGAGTCAGGCCGCCTGGCCCTGAAACCGGCCGGCGGCTCCCTGTGTCTGTCTGCCCGTCTGCTGGAGTCTTTTCTGCTCCCTTACACCTGCGTGCCTTCAGATTATCCCAGTTTGCCCATCTGTCTCTCTGCAAATTCTGCTTCCCCAAGGAGCTTTCTCTTGGGCTGGGGAGGAGGGGGAGTGACTATTGAGGGCTTAAAGATGGGAGGTGGGACTCTGGGGATGGCTCAGAATCAGCCGCCACCCCCAGTCTGTCTCCAAACCAGGGTCTGGATGGCATCATTGAATATGATGATTTCAAATTCAACCCCTCCATTGTGGAGCCCAAGGAGCCGGCCCCAGAGACACGTAAGTCCCTGACCTCCCCTTCTCTTGGGGGGGAGCCTGTGGTGTACACTCTACTCTGCCTGAGGGCTGGGCTTGGAGACCCTAGCTCAGCAAGACCTCTCTGTCCCCAGCTGATGGCCCCTACCTGGTGATTGTGGAACAGCCTAAGCAGGTGAGTGAGCAAAAGGGATGATGGTATGGAATGGCTTCAGCTTTGGGGATAAGTGGGGTAGTTGTAGCTGGCTGGCCATGGGGCCGGTCACTGGCGGAGGAGGCCACAGTGGGTTGGATAGTTGGCTACTACTGATTGCAGTGGTGCGGTTCTGGTTCAGGGCAGCTGCTACCAGCCATGTGGTCACTGCTGGCCAGGCATATGGCTAGCACGGGTGGTCTCTCCTGATCACAATGTCACTCTGCCTTTGGACCTTCAGCGAGGCTTCCGATTTCGATATGGCTGTGAAGGTCCCTCCCATGGAGGACTGCCAGGTGCCTCCAGCGAGAAAGGCCGGAAGACTTATCCCACTGTCAAGGTGAGCCAGTATGGTGTCAGAGGGTGGGCTAATGGACAACATGTCTGGGGGCATGACTGACAGCCCCTGCCTTCCCAGATCTGTAACTACGAGGGACCGGCCAAGATCGAGGTGGACCTGGTAACGCACAGTGACCCACCTCGTGCTCATGCCCACAGCCTGGTGGGCAAGCAATGCTCCGAGCTGGGGGTCTGCGCTGTGTCTGTGGGGCCCAAGGACATGACTGCCCAGTAGGTGTCCTCTACCCCTGGCCCCCTCTGGTATTCCCCCTCATTGCCTGCCAGTCCCAGGCCCCAGCCCACCTCTGTGAGTTAGCATCTGACCAAAGGGAGACAGGTTGGCCCCAAAACCCAAGGGCCCAAGTAAAAACTAGAACAGCTTCCTTGAGGAAGTAGGGCTGAGGCGAGCCCTGGCAATGAGGAAGGTGCCTCAGGAGGAAAGGACTGCATGGGAAAAGGCCGGCCTCTGACTCTCTTTTGTCCCCAGATTTAACAACTTGGGTGTTCTGCATGTGACCAAGAAGAACATGATGGAGATTATGATACAAAAACTTCAGAGGCAGAGACTCCGCTCCAGGCCCCAGGGCCTTACAGGTACAGGGCAGGGGAGTCATGGGAGGTGCTCATGGAAGGAGGAGGAGCCCAGGAGTCACACGTGTGTCTACTGGCCAGAGGCTGAGCGGCGAGAGCTGGAACAGGAGGCCAAGGAGCTGAAGAAGGTGATGGATCTGAGTATTGTGCGGCTACGCTTCTCTGCCTTCCTTAGAGCCAGCGATGGCTCCTTCTCCCTGGCCCTGAAGCCAGTTATCTCCCAGCCCATCCATGACAGCAGTGAGTACCTGACTACCTGGCATGCCAGACCTGGGTACCAGAGGGAATATGAGGGGTGACCTCAAGCTGTGGAGTCAGATAGGCCTGGGCTTTTGACCCTGGCCCTGCCATATATGAGCTGCGTGATCTTGAGCAAGTCCTTTCCCCCACTGAGTATTGCCTGTATCTTTGGTCCGTGAGGATGCTAGCAGTTCCTGCATCTCCTGGGGTTGTTGAGATGATGAGTGCAAATCACCTGGCTTCATAAATGTGGCCATGGCTATTATATCATCTCAACTAATCTACATCCCACCCCCATAGAGTCTCCGGGGGCCTCAAACCTGAAGATTTCTCGAATGGACAAGACAGCAGGCTCTGTGCGGGGTGGAGATGAAGTTTATCTGCTTTGTGACAAGGTGCAGAAAGGTGAGGCTGAAGCCCAGACTAGGAGCTAAAGACATTGGGTGTAAGATTGGGGGCCAGGGCACCTCCAGGATAGATGGCCCTGGAGCTGTGGCCAAGTGTCAGTTTTCCCCATAGATGACATTGAAGTTCGGTTCTATGAGGATGATGAGAATGGATGGCAAGCCTTTGGGGACTTCTCTCCTACAGATGTTCATAAACAGGTACCCCAGGGGCCAGGGCCTGGGCTGGGAGCTGAATTAGGCGAAGGCTTCACTGACACCCTGTGTTGTTCCCCCTGTACCAGTATGCCATTGTGTTCCGGACACCCCCCTATCACAAGATGAAGATTGAGCGGCCTGTAACCGTGTTCCTGCAACTGAAACGAAAGCGTGGGGGGGATGTGTCTGACTCCAAACAGTTCACCTATTACCCTCTGGTGGAAGGTGGGGCTGGGCTGAGGATCCCAGGGGGCTGGCAGTAGAGGGTTGGCAGGGCTCAGCTGGAGAGTCCCAAGCACTAGATCAGGGGACCCAAGAGCCAAGTCAAGAGTGGGGAGGGTCCCAGGTGATGGTTCCGAGGAGCCAGCCTGAGGGCTTCTGGGGGAAGGACCCTGAGGCATGACCCATGTATTGGGGTTTTAACATCCCATTTCCCTCTGCCCCCAGACAAGGAGGAGGTGCAGCGGAAGCGGAGGAAGGCCTTGCCCACCTTCTCCCAGCCCTTCGGGGGTGGCTCCCACATGGGTGGAGGCTCTGGGGGCTCGGCTGGGGGTTATGGAGGAGCTGGAGGAGGAGGTGAGGGGGTGCTGGTGGTGGGAAGGGGGATGAAGGAGGGAGGGGTAAAGGGAAGAGAATCTGTGGAAGAAATCCGGGAGGTTCCTGGCTGGTGCCCTCTCTCCACAGCCCTGCCTGTACCCACAGGTGGCAGCCTCGGCTTTTTCCACTCCTCCTTGGCTTACAGCCCCTACCAGTCGGGCGCGGCCCCCATGGGCTGCTACCCTGGAGGTGGGGGCGGGGCGCAGATGGCCGCCACGGCGCCCGGCGCGGACGCTGTGAAGGAAGCAGCAGAGCCGGGTGCGCCTCCTGTGACCGCCCAGGGCGAACCGCAGGCCCCGGAGATGTTGCAGCGAGGTAGGGCCTCTGGCAATCGGGCGGTCGGGACACCGGGGAGGGGACTTAACCCTTACCCACAGGCCCTGTCGTCCGCAGCCCGGGAGTACAACGCGCGCCTGTTCTGCCTGGCGCGGCGCAGCGCCCGAGCCCTGCTGGACTACGGCGTCACGGCGGACGCGCGCGCGCTGCTGGCAGGACAGCGCCACCTGCTGACAGCGCAGGATGAGAACGGAGACACGTAGGCCGGCGAGGGGGAGGGCTGGCTGCGCGAGGCAGGGCTGGGTAGGGGATGGGAGGTCATGGGGTGGGGGCAGGAAAGGGCCCTGGTGCCGGCCAGACTGCGCTTCAAGTCTGGCCTGGCTATTAACTAGTTCTGCTCAAGGAGCTTAGTCTCTCCAAACCTCAGTTTGTCGTCTGTGAAAGGGGTACAATAATACTTATCTACCTCAAAAGGGTGCTGGGAAGGATTAAGTTCACGTACTCCAATGCCCTTGGAGACATTCTGGGTTCAACAGGCCCCAGCGAGGGAGATTACAGAGGCAGTGGGGTTTTGAGGGCAGAGGATGCTCTGAATGGCTGGGCTTGCTAGATCAGACTCCTTCCCCACCCCATAGGCCGCTGCACCTGGCCATCATTCATGGGCAGACCAGTGTCATTGAGCAGATAGTCCATGTCATCTACCATGCCCAGCACCTCGGCATTGTCAACCTCACCAACCATCTGCATCAGGTTGGGGGCTACCCACTAGTGAGGGGTAGGGGTTGGGAGGCTGGTGGGTCTAAGCCAGCGGCAGGCCTGGCTCACTCTGCTTTGTCCCCAGACACCCCTGCACCTGGCAGTGATCACAGGGCAGACGAGGGTGGTGAGCTTCCTGCTGCAGGTGGGTGCAGACCCAGCTCTGCTGGATCGGCATGGAGACTCAGCTGTGCACCTAGCACTGCGGGCAGGTGCCGATGCCCCCAACCTGCTGCGCGCTCTGCTGCGGAGTGGAGCCCCCACCGCACCCCAGCTGTTACAGCTGTTACACATGCCTGACTTTGAAGGTGAGTTCTCCATCTCATCCGGACTAAGTGGGCAGGGGTGGGGACCAGGGACGGTATCTGGTGAGTGCCAAGAGTGGACATGTGGTGTTGAGGCTGACTGGTCAGGGCTGGTCTGGAGCCCTGCAGGCTGCAGGCTGAGTGTGCTGCATCCCTAGGGCTGTACCCAATACACCTGGCAGTCCGTGCTCGAAGCCCTGAGTGCCTGGATCTGCTGGTGGACAGTGGGGCTGAAGTGGAGGTGGCAGAGCGACAGGGGGGCCGAACAGCCTTGCATCTAGCCACAGAGATGGAGGAGCTGGGGCTGGTCACCCATCTGGTCACCAAGGTGGGACTGAGGATTGTGGAAAGGGTGGGGCCAAGGGCTGTGGAGGGACTAAGGATGGTGAAGAGGTGCGTGGGAGGGGGTGGCCAGCTGGACGATACTGTGGTCAACTACTCCCTTGCACCCCACAGCTCCAAGCCAATGTGAACGCTCGTACCTTTTCGGGAAACACACCCCTACACCTGGCAGCCGGGCTGGGATCCCCTACCCTCACCCGCCTCCTTCTAAAGGCTGGTCAGTCTCACCCTTAGGGACATTTGAACAGGGTTGGGGGAGGGAAAGAGGTGCCTCTCAGATCCCCTATTTTGCATTCCTTAATGTGGGCCCCATTGCACCTCCCAATGACTCTCCCTCCCAAAGGTGCTGACATCTATGCAGAGAACGAGGAGCCCCTGTGTCCCTTACCCTCGCCCCCTACCTCTGATAGCGACTCGGACTATGAGGGGCCTGAGAGGGACCCTCAAAGCAGCTTCCGGGGCCACACGCCTCTTGACCTCACTCGCAGCACCAAGGTGAGGCCATCCTGGGACTAGCAGCAGCAAGGAACAGGGCACCTCCGGGACGTGGGGGTAGGGTCCTGAGTATGTGGACTTAAGGATACCTGGGCTTGGGGACGGGGTAGGAGGTAGTAAAGGTGAGGCCATCTCCCCAGGTGAAGACCTTGCTGCTCAATGCCACGCAGAACACCCTGGCACCTCCTCTGACGCCGCCTAGCCCGGCAGGTGAGATGTCATCATGTACTCCTGGGCCCCAGCCCCCTCCTCACCCAGGTATCTCCTCCTTCAGGACCCTGTAGAATGTCTCCTTTTGTCCACCCTGTCCTCAGCCCCCAGTGGCCCTGTCTGACTTCACTGTCAGATCATCTTGGGAGAAAGGTGGTGTCCAGGTGGCCCTGTCTCCACCCAACTCTGGAGGTAACTGACATGTCTATATTTATGTCCTCTCAGGGCCAGGGCTGTCACTTGGTGATACAGCCCTGCAGAACCTGGAGCAGCTGCTAGATGGGCCAGAAGCACAGGGCAGCTGGGCAGAGCTGGCAGAGCGGCTGGGGCTGCGCAGTCTGGTGGACACGTACCGAAAGACGGCCTCGCCCAGCGGCAGTCTCCTGCGCAGTTACGAGGTGGGTCGGCCTGCACCCTGCCCCAGCCCCTTCCTTCTCCTCCCCAGTCTTCTCCTCCCCAGTCTCACAGCCTCATGCGCCCTTGGCCACAGGGCTCCTGACCCCACACCCTAGTTCACTCAACCTCTTTCTTCTCCTCAGCTGGCTGGTGGGGACCTGGGGGGTCTGCTGGACGCTCTGTCCGACATGGGCCTAGAGGAGGGAGTAAGGCTGCTGAGGGGCCCCGAGACCCGGGATAAGCTGCCCAGCACAGGTAAGGAGGCTACCTGGAGGGTAGATCTGGGCTGGAGGCTGGGAGGCCTGAGGCCTTGACGACCCCCTTTTCCTTTCCCCTGTGCCCTCCTGCCCCCACAGAGGTGAAGGAAGACAGTGCTTATGGGAGCCAGTCGGTGGAACAGGAGGCAGAGAAGCTGGGCCCACTCCCTGAGCCACCAGGAGGGCTCTGCCATGGGCACCCCCAGCCTCAGGTGCACTGAAGTGTCGCCCATGCACCAGCCCCCTTCTGGACCCTCTGTACAGCACCCCCACCTCTTCCAAATCTTATTTAACTCCCCATGCCCACCCCTCAGTTCAGGCAAATAAAGGATTCTCAAGGGAAGGGGAGGGTCCCCTTCCCAACTTATGGTAATCCCGATGTGACTCTTGTCCCCGGAACCAGCCACCCACCCTGGCCCCAAGCCAGGCACTGGAGACCAGAGAAGGAGGAGGCCCAGTCGGCAAGTCCAGAGCAGTTTTAATGGGGTGGAGGCTGTACAGAGGGCAGGGCCCACTGAGGAGGGAAGGCAAGGCCGCACTGTCCCTGGCCCACGTACCGGGCCTTGACATGGACGCCCTTCCTCCACCTCTGGAAAGAGAGAGGGTGAGCCCTTGGGGAGGAAGGAGGGAAAACCAGCTCAGCCCCAACTCCTGGCCTCTGTCTGAGCCAGGCCCCAGGACGGAGGGGGATTGCTGGTGTCAGGGTGAGGGTGGTCTCAGCAGAAAGCGGAAACGTTGTCAGGCCTCCCCCACGCAAAAAAAAAGCATCAAAAGTTCAGGGGCACTGGCCCCTCCTGCCCCCACCCCCGCCCCCCCAGTACGAAAAGTGCAAAACATTATCACAAAAAGGGGGTCTCCGACGGGCCCTCAGTGTAGGCTCCTGAGGCCCATGCCTCAGCCCTGCCCCGGACACCGCGTCCGGCGCGGTCGGGCCCTGGGCCACAAGGCCCTCATGGGTGGCCCGAGGCCGGCCTGGGCTCAGGCAGGGCCATGTCATCCTGCTGGTGCCCACCAGGCACCGCTGCCCTCACCCCCACCTCAGGGCTTCCTTCGCCCGCTGCCTGTGCCCGCCCGAGACTCTGACCCACGACGAGCCCGGGGCTGGCTGGAGTGGTTGGGCTGCAGGGAGGGACTGGAGTGAGACGGGGGAAGTCCATCCTCCACGCTCCCGGCCTGGGCCAGTGCTGCCTCTACGGCATCCAGCTCTTCACTGCCCGCCTTCAGCTTGACCCGCAGCAGCGCCGCGTACGTGCCATAGCGGGATTTCTGAAGAGGGGCAGGGCTGTGAGAGCCTGCTCAGCCTGCTCTGCCCATCCCACCCCACTGGACAGGGAGGGCCACCAGAGAGGGATAGGAGACGGCAGGGTCCTGCCCACCTCTGAAGCCCCAAAAGCTCCCAAGGACTGTGACATGGCCCCCTGGCAGGTTGGGGACCCTCTCTGGGCTCTCTCGGGACTACTAACTGCAACAGCTAAAGTTTCTTGATGCTTTACCAGCACTTTACAGACATGTCACTTCATGATCCTAGTGGGTGTGGAATGTTGTCTTTGTTCCACAGAAGAGGAAACTGAGGCTCAGAGTTAACAGCCTGTCCAACGTCATCCAGCTGGTCCTACTCTTAAGAGTCCATGCCCTTCACCCTAGTCTGAGCCTCTGTGTGGTGACAAAGAGGTGCCCAGGCAGGGAGGCTCACCTCAAACTCCAGGTAGGCCTCCTTTTGCCGCTGCTCGTCAGCCTCCTTGCCCCGGGCCTTCCTGCTCAGGTGGGCAGCCCGGTGCTCCCGCAGCTCGCTTGCCATGGCCTTCAGCTTGGCCTCGTGGGTCCGCACCTGCTCCTCCTGGCAGCCAAGGGGAGCATGGTCAGGGTCACTCCAGCTTATACAGTGCCTTTGTACAAATTTTTAAAAAGACACCCCTTCCTTTGGATGAACAAAGCACCATGTCTGGGTTACCAGGTAGCAAGGGGGCTGGGGGCTGGCTTTCAGGCTGCACTCGCCCCCTATGGCCAGTGTCCTGGTGCAGGGGACAGCTACATGATCATACACAGCATCTCTGAGTGCAGATGGCTTGGGCCTGCCCCCTCCATCCCACTGGCACCAGGCAGACTGAGCTGGGGCTACCTGGGAGAGGCGGGTGGCAGCGCTGGGCAGGAGAGGGCGGCTGAACTTCTTCTGGGAACTAACAGCAGCTGGGAATGGGGGTGCAGAGAACATGGCAGCCACCACATTGATGCGAGTGATCCAGGACTGCATCTGTTCCAGGCTCCTGGGGAGACAGCACAGCCCCTTGGGACCTGGGCCCAGAGTTCTGGGCCTAAAGAAGAATGAAGCAATCCAGGGACAAGGGAGGGGAGCAAGATGGAAGCTGGAGTGAAGGGGTCCGGGATGGGCAGGAGGAAGGCACTCACGGGGCCTGGAAAAGGAAGACCCGCCAGTCAGCTGTGCGCAGGTAGAAGACGTGGGGCCTCTTGCTGTAGTCGCTGGCTCGGGTGGCCAGGGCATGGTGGATGCTGATGGCATTCTTGAGCTCCGCCTCCGAAAGGGCCTTCCCGGGCTGGTACTCCTCCTGCAGGGGTACCCATCTTGTCCTGGCCCCAGTCCCAGCTGGGCCCACCTATGCCCCCCTCAGCCAGCCCAGCCCCAACCCTTCAGCCTGGCCCCGCACCTTCTGCAGGTAGAGGATCATGCCCTTGAGGATTCCGTGGAAGCTCTTCCAGCCCCGCTTGCCCCGAGGTGCTGGGGGAAGGAAGACAGGTCAGCGGGGGCAGGGACAGGCCCACTCCCATCCATCCCCCAGCCCCTTCCACCTGGCCACGTACTCTTCCTGCAGTCGGGGTCTGCGTGCACCTTTCGCACCAGGGCCCCGTGCTTGTAGACGGCGGCCCCAGGCTCGGGAGTCAGGTCCAGGAAAGGGCTGGAGCCGCTGCCACTGCCCCCGCTGACCCGCTTGATGACCTTAGGGTTCGGGTCAGCCAACTCAGACAGAGAGCGTCTCAGCTCCTCCTCGTCTCTGCAGATGTAATCACCTCAGGTGGGGCTGGCCATGGAGCCATCACCCCCTCTTCAGTCCTGGCTTCTGCCCACCCTGAAAGCCCCTTCAGTGTTTGTGGAGATGTGGGGGAGGGCGTCCCATCACCCTGGGGATGCTGTCATGTCTCCCACCTCAGACCGGATCTCCCCAGGGTGTAGCTGTGCCTCTCCCCCTCAGAGCAAGGCACCTAGAGGCAATCTGTCTCCTCCTTAGGTTAGAGCTCCGCAGCATAAAGCCACAACTGTCTCTTCCTCCCCTCACGTGTCACTAGGCCTGTCCTCTCCATTTCTGCACACACTCCAACCCTCACACCCATCTCCACCAGGACAGACACATGTCTGACTCAATGCTGTCTCAACCACATCCAGCACTAGGCTTTGCTCATAGCGTGTTGGCTAAATGGTGGCAGGAGGAGGAAGAAGTGGCTTCCAGTGTCCCCCTACCCCCATACATCCTGGTCTGCAGGCTCTGTCAGACCAATAAAAATTGGATTCTATCTTGCCATTCCCTTGCTCAAGAACCTGCAGTAGCTCCCTACTGCCTCCCATCTGGAGCCTACACTGCATCTCTCCCAACATCATCCTCTTCCACGCTCCATTCCAGCCAGGCCTGCCCCCTCATGGTCTCCCACTCACACATCAGCCACGCCTTTGCCTCCCAAATACCAACTTCCCCTTTTCCTTTCCCAAATGTTTCGCCTCCTTTGAGACTTGTGCCAGTTCCAACCCTCCTAAAAGCCTTCCCTGATCTCCCCCTGCACCCTAATCCTGAGCTCTGCCTCCTGCGAGGTCTTCTCCCCTAACGGGAGCTCCTAGCTAAACTGCACAGAGGCTCTCAGCAGATACCAGCAAACACAGCAATCTACTGGCTGTTACGATGAGTGCTGCACCCTCAGACTAGGAGCCCCAAGGCCAAAAGTGGACCTCCTCTCTCAAACTGGACTCTCTAACACTTTGAGACTCGCTGTTTCTACTGGGGGCTGCCAAGAATAAATATGGTTCCTTGTTCTGTGACATCTGGGCTTCCTAGGACCTAAGTAGGGCCACTGGTGCTACTGGTCAGGGACCTACTTCCAGAGGCTTCTAATTTCCCACTAGGGTTGCCAGGGGACCTCCTTTTTATGTTTCAGCACACACATAACCCCCGCTTGTCATAACAACCCAGCCAGAGACAAGACGCAGAGCCCCAGGTACAGGCAGGCATCTCCAAAGAAGGAAGTGAGGCAGCCCCACTGTCTCTCATGCACTCTCACCCCTCCCCTGCCCCACAGCCCCAGGACTCACAGGGTCCACCCAGTTCTCCTGGCCACCCCAGGCAGCCCCTTCCCCAAGCCCCACCCCTAACCCACCACTCAGCCCCAGGACTCACATGGCCCACTGCAACTTTTCATTCTTGATGGAGCTGTACAAGGCCTGGGAGGGAGGAACAAATCGGGGGACTGTGGGTCAGTCCTGGGGGAGGGTACACCATGTACCCCAATGTCAGAGCCCTCCCTCCCAACTTGGGAAAGGAGACAGAACAAAGGGGAAGGGGCAGCAGGGTATAATGACCAAGAATACAAACTCTGGAATAGAGACCAAGGCCCAGCTCCACCACTTTAGCTGCATGACTCTGGGCAAGTATCCACAGGGAGGAACGAACGTAGCGACACGTGGGCACAAGCAGTTCGCACAGGGCACCCTGGCACAGGTTGACGCACAATAAAGGGTAGCTGCCATTATCACCTTTATTATTGTTAAGGGGCTATCCTGCTCGGACCCTGGGCAGAAGGACAGCCCTGGAGGGGATGGGAAGGAGCAGCCCTAGGAACTCTCCCTCCCCCAACCACATGCTTTGGCCTGTTTCCACAGGATAAATCCACACACAGCATATGGGGAAACTGAGGCCCCAGCATAGAGGACTCACTCTTCAGCTTATTCCTTGACTAACAGAGAATACACTATCATGGCTTCCAACCGCAGGACAAACTGAGCCTCCCCTCACCCAGACAGCCCTACCAAGCCCATAGTCTGGGCAATCCAGCTCCTGCCCATGTGCACACGTCATGTTACTGGGGAGTGAACACTAGTCTAAAAGCAGAGGTTTAGCTTCCAATCACTGCCAAACAAACTTCCTGTGAGCTTCTGAACCAGTCACTTCCTCTCCATACAGGTGGCCTGAAGGACACTTGGGAGCCTTGAGGTGGTTAGAGGAGAGAATAGGCTCCAGGAGTAGTGTAGGGGAGCCCTCTTCTTGGGAGTAGCCTGGAACATGGGTCCACGCCAGCGCCTCCAACTGTGGGGGTGCTTCTGCCAGCCTGTCTGAGTAGGTGTGTCCCCAGCATGTGTGTGTTGGGCTAAGTGTGTGGCATGTGATGCTGCCTGCATGTGAGCTGGGTGCAATGGTGACGTCGGCACCTTCCCTGTGATGGGACACAACCCCCTTCACTCCCTCCAACATACCACAGTCCCTGACTCTCTCAACTGCCCACAGCCATGCCCAGCCACAAGGCTAGCCAGGCATCCCACCCGTGTACACTCTGTCCACACCCTGTCTGGGGGTGGGTGCACCAGCCTCCACCGCCTCGCCAGCACAACCCAAGCTAATCAACATAGCACTCCCAGCACATCCGCGGCCCCAACGCAGCATGGCTTAGACCCCTAAACCCTCACTCTCCAACTCTCTGGCCACTCTGAAGTGGCCACCAAGACCCAACCTGCAATCCTTGTCGCCAGCCTTCTAGTTTGTCCCCTGCCACGTTCAGGATCCCCTTTGGCCCACAAGCACACCTTCCTTCAAAGATCCTGAACCCCATCGCAGAGTCCCATGTCATGCTTCCATCTAGAAAACCCTCTTCCTCCCCAATGACCCTTTGGTTTGTGAAGCCCACCTTGGTCCAAGGCTCTGTGTCCTCCCTGTCGCCTCCAGTCCATACCCGTGAGCTCTGTCCCTGCCGGGATCCTCCCTTGGCCCCATCGATGCCCCCCTCGGCTCCTGCCGACCTCGGCGCCTCCCTCAAGCCGCCCCCTCGGTCGCCCCCCAGCCTGGCGTGGGCCGCGGCCCCAACGCCCTCACCGCCTTTTTCTTCTTGCGGCTCTGCAGGCGGCTGACCACCAGGTCGGTGTAGAGCACGGGCTTGAGACTGCGCGAGCGCTGCGGCCAGCCGTAGCACAGGGTCTCCGCGCCGCGGTGGGTGCGTCCGTAGCGCACGGAGCACAGCGAGCGCGAGCGCAGCCGCCCGGCGCTGCTGTGGATGCTGTTGACGCCGATCATGCTGGCCCGGCCGGAGCGCCGCGGCCCCCGGCCATGCCCCCGCCCGCCCTTGGCCCCCGGGCCGCCCCGAACGGCCAGCGGACGGCTCCCCCGACAGCCAGCGCCAGCGGCACGGCGCGGCCCGAGCCCGGCCCGGCCCGGCCCGGCCCGGCTCCCACCGACGCACCGAGCGCGCGCGGCGGCGGCGCTGTCTGCTCTGCAGCTCCGCGCGAGCGGGAGGGGGGCGCCGAAGGGGAGGGGAGGACGAGGGCTGGGGGCGGGGACGGCGCGAAATGCAGGCGCCTGACCGTGAGGGGGGCTCTCAGCGCCACCACCGGGAGGAGCCTGGGGAGGCCAGCAGGGGCGCTTGCATGGGGGCGGGCGGCTCGGGCTGCTCCCGGAAAACTGGCAGGGGCGCTGGGAGCTCTAGGCCTGGGGCGTGAAGGTGGGCTGAACTCGTAGGGTCTGGAACTCCCTTCCTGGCTCCTCGAGATGGGGTTGGAGATGGGAGGAGTCAGACCGCTGGCCCAGCGCCCTTTGACACTGACTCGGGAGGGCACTTGAGGCAGGATGGATGGAGGCAGCCAGGGAATAGCCCCGGCCTCATCCAACTCACCCGTAGATACCCCCCAAATGGCCCATATATATCCCAACTCACATTCACATACCCCAGTTCACTCATACACCCCATCTAACCAGACGTGCCAATTCACAGTCACACCAACTCACAGACACTTCAAACTCAGATGTACACCTCAAATGTACAATCTTTGACTCAACATACACCCCCTACTCACAGGCATATGTCAAAAATCAGACACATCCAACTCGAAGATGTAGAAGCCATCACACAAACACCCAGCCTACACCCCAACTCGGATACACACTAAATCATAAGCCCGAAAGCACAAATACCCCGAGCCATACAAACCCTCTTGATTCACTGATGCCCTGTCGCACATATACAACTCAGGCATACACCCCAAACTCATCCAACACCTTAACTCACAATAGACACCCCCACTCAGACACATCCTCAAATTCAGAAGCCCAATACACCCCAAGCTCATAGACACGCCCTACGACACTCCTGTGCAGTTACATGTGTGTAGTGGCCCAGAGGCACCTTTTTCCACCCCTGGGGGTTTCTTCCAGTGAGCCGAGGACTCCTCGGCATAAAAGAGCACGTGATCAGGAACAGGAATGAACCCACGGGACTGGGACGCCCCCCTTTTCCTCCCACCCCCGCCAGCCCTTGTGTATCATCGGACCCCTCAAGTGACGGTGCTGGAGCTAGTGCCTGGGCCTGGGGCCTGGGACCTGCCCACAGGGAGCCAGAACCGCCTAATCAAGTCCCAGCTTTGCGACAACTTGCTGCGCAACCTCAGAAAAGCCTTTGTCCCTCTCAGGCCCCCTCTACCTCCTGGGCCCTCCGGCGCATCGGTACCAGGAAATCTTTGTGGCTGTACACACTGGGGTGGGAGCGGTGTGCCAGAGTACCCCCTGCCCCATGCAGGAACCCCCTTTCACCCCCAGTACACGCTGGAGGACGGGAACGACAAGGCAAAGGCAGGGTACAGGACCCACCGCCCTCTCAAGTGTTTTCCAGAGCCGCTCCCCTCCCCCGACGCGCGATTGCACGCGTGTGCGCATGTTCCGGGAGAGCCTGCGTGTGGGGGCTGGGACAGGGGGCGGTCCCCAGGCTGAGTCACGAGAGCCCAGGTTCCGCAGCAGGAGCCGGGGGCCTGCAAGCCCCACCCCTGTCCTCCCTCCGACTCTGCTGCCGACTGAGTCCTCCATCCTTCCCCTCCAGCAACTTCTACGCTGCCCCGCCCCCCACCTTGAGCAGCTCCCTGGGGAAGTCGCCGCCGTCGTTGAGGCCCTCCAGGTTCCCGATGAAGTCCCCGCAGGTCATGCGCTTCCCGATGTTCTAAGGGAGGGAACAGAGGTCTGTGAGCTTGAAGGGCCCTAGGCCTCCCCGGCTTTTAAGTCTCTGGAGAGGGGTCTGTTTTCCTGGCTCCTGCCCATGCCACCCCCACTCACGTGGCCCCCCACTCACGTGGCCATGGAGATCTGTGTTGAGTAGCATGAGGGCGCAGGTCAGCGTGTGGGCACCGTCTAGGGAAAAGCTGACATTCAGCCACCACCACTTCTCAGGGACTCTTCCCACAGCCATCTTACCTAGCCTCTTAGTTCATCCCCTCCCCACCCCGTCGTACCCCCCTCTCACACCCTTTCAGGACCCCCTTTGGCCCACAACCACCAGCTCCTATGTCCTGAACCCCATTAGTGAACCCTCCCCAGAAAAGACCTCCTCCACCAGCAGATCTCTCAGCAAGGACCTCTCCCTTTTCTCAGGATCCCTTTCCTAGCTCTCTAAGGTGCTGGGGGCTCCCCATTGCTCGCCCCCACAATCGCATGCCTCTATGCATCGAACACAGCAAGTCAACCCAGTACTTCCGCAAATCGCTGCAGCCAGGCAGAATCCCCACTCAAGCCAAGCACTGTCTGGGACGTGTACGTGACCAACTGCATACAAACCCCTGCCTCTTCACAACACACTCTTGACCCTAGCAATATGCCTGCCCCATGTATCCACATACACGTATCTATGCCAGCACTGTCTGTCCATATGCATGTTCACATGCCTACACATTCATTCCCTCCTGCACACATACTCATGCTCCTATACACACACTCAGTGCCAGCCCATCTGCTTCTGGCCAGCTGGGATAGTCCTGCTCTCGGCCTCCTTACCCTCTGAGGACAGGGCTTCGGGATTGCACTGGAAGTATCGCTGGGAGAAGTGGGCCAGCACACGCTCCCGTTCCTGGGTCTCACCCATTAAGGCCAGCTCCTTCAGAAACACCCTGGGGACAGGGAAAGAGGGAGGATGTCATCCCTACACAAGGTTCCCTTACCGGCATGGGCAGTGTGATGTTAGCTCATGGGAGACACAAGGGCTGAGAAGAGGTGCAGCTGTTGCCCTGCACACCAAGCCTAGAGACTGGGGGGCCTGTCCTCAATTGGCTCCACACGCACCTGAGAGCTTGGTCCAGAGTCATGCCCGTGAAGACAAAGAACTTGAGGTACTCCCCAGCCACCAGTTTGCTGAAGTCATTGCTGTGGGCAGGGCAGAGAAACAGGTGGGATCTCAAGAGGCAGTGTCAGGGGTCAGCTGGGGGTTACCTAGAGACCCAGGGGCACTGGATGGAGAGGATGTGGAGGTGCTGTCCCCAGGATGCATTCCCTCCACCCTCTTCCTCAGACCCAGCCCAGTGGCTTTACTTCTTGCCCAGGTGCCTGGCCACATCGGCCTTCCTGAAGCCATCTAGTCGGTACAGCCTCTTGGCCAGGCGCTGTGCGGCCTCCAGATCCGCTTTCTGCCCATTGGACAAGGTGTCTGTGCTTCCCAGGGCCAGCCGCTCTGTGCTGTCCAGCTCTGAGTCTGAGTCAGACACCAGCTGGCTCAGGGGTAGTTCGCTGCCAGGATAGAACACCAGCTCAAGGGTGGGGCAGGGCCCCCAGAGGCCATCTAGTCCCTCCCTCTGCCTCCAGGTCCAGAAGATGGAGAAGAGGAGAGAGGGACATGGGGAGGGCAATTTTCTTTTCTTCAGGGAAGGAGACTGTACAGGCTCTGTCCATCAGTCTATTCCATCATTACCACCTCTCCATGGAAGTCCTGCCTCAAATCTAACCCACATCCATCTTGTTGCTGTGGGAGTTCTGGCTGCTTCCCTAAAGGCCTAAGTTTGCTATTAGATATAAACCCCCATCCCTACACTGGCCCTACTCAGAGCATAGTCCTCTGTGTCTGAGAATATGGACAAAGGCAGAATAGATGGGTCACAGGGAGGAACAGTGGAGGGTCAGGCAAAGATTTGAGGGCAGCAGGGATACCCTCCTGCTCCTAAGTCTTTCTTCCTCCCACCATTTAGGGAGGGGAGTCTCTTCTTGGTGCTCCCCAAAGCAGCAGCCTCTGGGGTTAGGGGACCTGGGGGACAGGGTGCACCCCTCATCCTCTTTGTCTCCTCCTCTTCCCTTCCCACCCCAGCTGCTCTACTCGCAAAGCCACCTGTCACCCCAGAGACAAGAGGCCGGAAACTACTGGTTGCTAGGCAACGCTCTCTCCCTGGCCACCCCCTCCTGTTGCCATGGCTTCCATGACTGAGAGGGTAGTTGGCAGAGTGGAGAGCAGAAAGGTTAGACTGTGAGAGGACTTCCTGGAGCAGGGTGAGAGATGCCTGATTGGGCAGGGGCCAACATGGGAGGGAGGCAGTGGGGGAGACTGGTGGCTCCATCTTTGGTGAAGCCTCCAGGCTGGGTGGGGTAAAGTCATGGGAATTCTAAGTAGGTTGGAGACTGCCTGGAGAGGAAAGGATGCTCCAGGGAGAAAGGAGGATGTTCTCTGGGGATCCTTCAGTCCTGAATCATGGTTTCTCAAGTCACTGGATTTGAGACCAGGGGTGCTATCATCCAAACGTGAAAACAGGCATCTGTACCCTATAACCACCCCTACTCAGGGTCAGGAATATTAACTACATCCTCACAGTCAGGATCTGTCCCTTAAATCAGCTCTGGGACAGAGCTGGGGCTCTGGGGCCTCAGATCTAAGGGACCAGAGTAATTACTCACCTGCCAAGGGGTGCCGCCCCCAGCCCAAGGCTGTCATCTGAGTGGCAGGGACTAGGGGGCTCCCTCTCTGGGGCCAGTTTGGCTCTGGTCTCTGCCTCTTCCTCCTCCCCTCTCTGTGTCCAAGGACCATCAGCAGCGGAGCTGGTACCAGAGTCCAGTTCCAGAGGGGCAAGTGGGGCAGGAGCAGGAGGGTCAGGCCGCAGGGTTGGGGGTTGGGGAGGCAGCTCAAAGGTGAAGAAAGGGCTCTGGGTTGGGCCAGGTGAGGCCAGGGCCTCCAGCGAGGCGAGGCTGGTGTAGGAGGTGCCCTTGGCCCGGTGTGACTCCAGGATGGCTTCGAACACACAACTGAAGGAGTCGGGCCCATCGGCCGAGGGGCTGGTCCCGGGTAGAAAGGGCACAGGAGATTTGAGAGGCCCAGTGTGAGGCAGCCGGCTCCCTGGCCTGCAGGGGCAGGAGAAATCTTTGATCTGGGGCCCAGAGCACAGGTGTCGGGCAGGATTTCATTGAACTCAGGCTGACTCTGTTAAGGGGATTATCATCCCCTTTTCACAGGCTCCCAACCCCCTAACAAAAAAGACCCTCTTGGGTATATACCGATAGGGCATCCCAGCCCTACCAGTCCCCAGCACCCCATCCTCTCTCTCCCTCCTCCCTCCCTCCCTGCTAATCTCCCTTTCTCCTCCTTTTCCCTGATCCTCTTCCCTCCTGCCATCCCATTTCTATTTTTGGCAACATCTTAGGAGAAGATGAAGCTCCAAGCTGCAATGGGGTGTGAGACGGAAAGGAAAGCCCCACACGCCCCACTCTCCACCAGGACCCAGGATCTGGACTGATGACCCCCGGTCCCCAGGCTTGATCCTGGCCTCTGGCCTGGCACCTGACCCCCATCCTGCTATAATTCCTTGTCTCTTCTTCCTGGCTGCCCCCACCCCCCTGGGTTCTTGCTGATACCAGCTCCCCACATCCCTAGCATTGCCTCAGGCCTCGGCCTCTGTGCAGAATCTCCTGCTCCCCACTCTGCCCTGCAGCACCGCAGCCTGGTCCTGCTGTCCCAGCCCCATCCTCATCTATCCCAGTCCCTTTGACCTGGCTTGGCCTCTGGGCCAGTGGGAAGGAGCAAGCCACCTTCTTCCCCACTCCCTCACTCACCGGGCCCCCTCTGAGGCCTCAAACACCTCGTCGTCCACATCCTCTTCCCCGCCTGCCTCATCCTCGTCTTCGTTGCCACTGCCCAGGCTGGAACAGGGGCCAGGGCCTGGGCTGGGCCGGGGGGCCGGGGGGCGGGCAGTGCCAGGCAGGCCCTCAGAGCTGGGCTGGCTCTCGATGGCCGAGTCAGCCTCCTCCCGCTCAGCCAGCACCTCATCGATGTCAGTCTCGCGGTAGCACCTCAGGGGCACCGTGTCCAGGTCCGTCTCGGAGTACTTGGCTGCTCGCCCCACAGCCACCCCAGAGCCCTGCCCTGAGCCCACCCCAGGAGGAGATGGGGGAGCCCGCTCTGGGGGCTTAGCACCTGCAGTGTGCATAGCATCCAGGTCAGGAGGTTGTCCTTGTCAGCTCCTTGTCCTGACCCTGTTCTCAGAACCCTGTCCACTGCCTCATATTGGCAGGAAGTCCTCTCACTGGCTTGCCACCACTCCTCCTGCTACAAACTTAGCTTGTCCCTGGTGCCAGTAGAGCTCATTTCAAACCAAGTTCTTGTCAGACAACTTGGAGGAGCCTGAAGGAGACCCGCCTCCTCACTGTGTGGAATGACCACCGACATCCTCTCCCCTCCCTGCACTACCCAGCCTCCTCCAGGCACCTCCCAGCCCTATCACCCAGGCCCCTTCATAACGCACATGGAAAGTTTGAGGCTTAGGGAGGCCTGGCTGACTCAGGAGCCCAGGCAGAGATCGGGGGAAGTTTGAAAACAGGCTCCCTCCCAAGCCTCAGCCGACATGGGGATGGCCCTGCCATGTTCTCCTTGCCCCAGTCCTGGCCTTACCTGAGCTGGGGGGGTCCAAGGAGCCATAGAAGAATTCCCATTTGGCTCGAGCAATTCTCTGGGCATGAGAGGAAACTTCCCGGGGGGAGGACCAGGTGTCTCCCTGAGCCAAGAGGGAGACATAGGCACCCAGAGAAAAAGCCAGACATACAAGGACACAAGAATATGGGACAGAAACACAGAAACAAAAACGCACAGTGACAGAGATGGAGGTGCAGAGACACAGGGACAAACACAGAGGGCAAAAAGGAGACATATTTAGGACAGATTAAAGGATTCAGAGTGGACAACAGACAGGCCCAAGTCCGACAGGGGTCCAAGCCTTGCCCCTTCTTCACTGGGTCACTGGGATCCCAGGGAGCCCAAGGGAGGTTCCATACCTGGTTCAGTAATCCAGTGTCAGCAGGTCCTCGGAATAGCGTGGCCAGGTGCTCAGGGGGTCCCCCCAGCCCATTGGGGAGAGAGGAATAAAGACCATCTGTCCCAACCTGGGGTGGAACTGGTGGCCCATGTAAAGGGTTCCGGCTGCAAGGAAGGGCTGAGCCTCCTCTGGCTGGGAGTGGGTCTGACGTGGATGCCTCCAGCCGTAACTTGCGATTGGAGACAGGCCCAAGGGCTGGGGCGGGCCTGGGAGGAGAAACCCCACCCAGATCCCAGCTCCGACTCAAGCCTCCGGGAGCAGGTAGCCCATTCAGTGGCCTCACACTGGCCTTCTCCACAAAGCGGAAGATGACCACAGAGCTCTGGGCCCCTGGTGGGGGCTGGCCAGTGGGTGAAGAGGGTGCCCAGGGTGAAGGAGCAATGCAGGGTGAGGGGGGACCACGCAGAGGTGTACAGGGTGCTGTCACACGTCCCAGTTCCCGGCCTCGGGGACCTGGACCTGCCACTCGTCGTAGCAAGGAGCCTGTGCTGCCATACATGCTGGCTGGGGGGCTCTGGGGCACTGGACCTTCGGGGAGCCAGCGGCGTGGGCATCGTGGCGGGGAAATGGCACAGTCGCCTTCTGAGCAGAAGCGCATGGCACCCTGGGCCATGCTGGGGCCGGGGGTCAGGCTGGGGGGGCAGGGATGGCGAGGCCAGGCGGGGAGTGAGGGGGCTGCATGCTCTTCAGACAGGCCTGTAAGAGAGGAAGGGGAGCAGGATGAACTGCCAGGAAGTTAGATGGGTGGGACAGCAGAGACAGGGAAGGGACAGTTGGCTGGGGCGTCAGAGCACCAGGGACCTAGCCCTCCCTGGGAATATGGGATCACTGATCCTACACCGGAGGCTACTTCCATGGAGGCCTGAGGAGAAAAGAACTGCACACCCAGTGGGCCCCTGGCACCTCTTCTTCTGCCTGGAGGCCCTGAGGATCACCCTGGGAGGGGAGAGAAAGCTATTCCAGAAGTTGAGTGAGCCCAGAGTTACTAGGGCTCTTTGGAGCTACTTCTGGTGTGGGGGAGCTGATACCCCACCCTCTGGCTCAGGATTGTCAGCCAACTATCACACCATACAGCTCTAGGGCCACTACAGTCCCTCTTATGGAGGCCCCTCACTCAGGGAAGGGGAACCCAAGCCTCCTGGAAGGAGAAGGAGGAAGAATGGGGGTTATATAGGGACGACGAAGGGCTTAGAGGCACAGGGTGGAGGGGAGGAGAAAGGCCTGAGCACAGATCCCTATCCCCAGTACATACATGCTAAATGGAAAAGGGACATTCTTGTTCTCCACACAGGTACAGACTGGCACACACATATACACACACACACACGCACTCATGCACACACACATAAGGACAAATATGTCAGTACACAGTTAAACACATTCATAGACAACACCCTCCGGCACACACAGACAGACACACATATTGCTCAAAGACACACCCTCATGCACTTGCACAGTCATAACAAATATGTGTGTAATAGAAAGGCACATGCTTGTTTTACACACACACCATCACCAAACAGGAACACACAAAGAGATACCCAAATATATACACAGGCTCTCATTCTCCAATACACACAGAGATACAGGTGTACCAGACACTCACAGAGACATACTGATCACAGTCACATACAAATACAGATGTACATTTGCACACATCCTCAGGCAGGGACACATACCCTCCCCCCACTTCCAGTCCCTGGGGTCTCCTGGGGGGGGGAGACTGCACCACATCCTTCTCCACCCCCTTTCCCACCAGGAGAATGACAGCCCAGGAGGGATCATAAAGGGGTAATGGGGCCTCTGGTGGCAACACAGGGTAGGGGCAGAGGTCAGGAACAGCAACCCTGCCAGGCAGATTCCAGAAGCTCAAAGGGGGCCCAGCGCAGTTCTCTGTGCAGCCCCCACTCAAAGCCACCTCAGTACTCACCGCTGCTCGCCTGGAGCTGAGACCGAGGAGAGGCAGAGGAGAGGCTGGGCCCTGCTCAGCTGTGAAGGCAGCGCGGCTCCTGCTTGCTCCAGGCCCGCCCGCCTCTCAATCCCTCCTCCTACCCCCTACGCGCTGCTCAGGCAACGCTAATCCCCCCCACCCCCCCGCCCTCTCCCAGGGCCCTGAGCCCCGGAGGCTGCCAGCCTCTCTCGTCACTAGGTCTCCGCTGAGCTCTCCCGCCAACCTAAGACCCGCCCCAGATAAGGGGGAGGGCTCATGGAACCCCTGGTTCTATTCTCCAGACCCTCACGTGCCCCACCCCACTCGTGTCTACGTCCTTCTCACTCACTGACCCCTGTGCCACACGTATGGCCCAGTTGCACACGCGTGTCCCGCTCCAGACCCCACGCGTGTCCCTAGGAGGCTGCCACATGACCTGTTACATGCCACACGCGCTCCCGCCCCCACGAGCACGCGGACGCGCCAAGCACACGGTATGGGTGTAGACCAGACCCGCCTCTTAAATCCAGGAGACCATCAACTATGGAAGGGAGATCTAGGGAACATTGAACCCTTTGGGGTTTTGAGTCCTGGACCCGGGAGACCCAACCCTGACCACCCACCCTGGATGCAGCAGGAGGGATGTTAAGCCAGACTTCAGGAAGAACTGCTTAACTGACTGAGCTAGGTGTCCCTCCGGCCTAGGGGTAAGAGGTTAGACGGGATGATCCCCGGACTGGAAGAAGTGGGGGACAGGCATCCCTAGTACCCTTGGCCAGGGTAGAAGGGGTCCCGGCTATTTTAAGAAAGCGCCGCTCGAGTTACTATGGCAACTACTCTCCTTAGGAAGGCCAGGATGGGAAGGTGGCGACCTCGGAAGGAAGAAGGGGTCTGTTTGGGCGGTCAGGGGGCGCAAGGACGTGCGAGGCGGGGGCGCGCGGGGCTCACCGCGGGGAGGGGTGGCACGGGTTCCGCGTGGTGCTGAAGGGGACAGCGCCAGATTTGTCGCACTGCGCAGGCGCAGAGGCTCGACCAAAGAGGGGAGGGAGAGGAGGCGCGCGGTTGGAGTTGGTGCGCGCTCACGTGGCTCTGTCTTTGCAGGGGTCAATCCTCCCAGCTACCCACTCCCATGCAGGCTAAGGAAGAAGAGGAAGCAAGCCCCTCACCTAACTTGACCTCCTTCTGGTCCTTCCCCCACACCCTTCTAGCTGCGCTGGCGGGTGGGGGAGCATGGAAGGGATTATGGGAAAACCGGATGTCTGAGTTCTCTATCCCTGTCGAGCCTGAATTCTGGACGAGGCGCTTCCTCTCCAGGGCCTCAGTTTCCCCATCTGTAAAAATGGAGTGATAGCACAGACCTGCCCACCTTGCAGAGGCGCCCGAAGCCCTGATGGGATAACGGATGAGAAGTAGTTTTCGTTATGAAGAGCCAGCTGAAGCAGTTGCACGGAAGGAGCGCGCAGCCCTCAGTGATGACAGCGGCCCTCGCGTCCTTCACGTTCCCCCACATCCACCCCGTGTATGATGGGGAAGGCACTACTCCAGGGTTTCCCACACAGCGGACCCTGGGACGAGGACCAGGAGGGATGCGGTGAAAGGGCAGCCCAGAAGCTGAGTCCAGAGCTTTGGGCGTCACCCTAGACCCTACAACTAAACCAAAGGCCAGTCAGGAAGTACCCCTAGCGGGCTTGGCTGAGCATTTATTTTTCTCAGGATTCTGGACCTCTGGAGAAAAGGAAAGGGATCCACCTGGATATACAGTCCTTCTTAGCGCCCCCTACGTCTCTCCCCAGGGGTAAACCGGCCTACACTGTTCCAGAGTGAATAGGCTGGATAGCTCGGTGCTTCACAATTAACCAGGAATGGGAGGTTTGAGTAAGTTTGCTTGATGAAGGAATAAAAATTCTAGCTTTGCTCTTTTATTCATTATTTGAACAATTACCTATTGAACACCTATTACGTGCCAGACAGGGAGAGCCTGGATAGTCTCTCTTCATTTTTCAAAGTCGCTAAACGCGACTAGAGGGCAGAGGGGAGGCCCGTAACCTAGGAGTTCTGGCTCCGCCCCTTCTGCGTTTGGCCTTCTCTGCTCCTCCCATCATCGCTTCGTTCAGAGGCGGTTACTGGCCCAAGACGACGACAGAAACCAGTCTCCGATGTCTACTGCATTCTCCAGCTTTGGGCCTCAAGCCCAGTAGCAGAGAAGGCGAGGTCTAATGTTACACCACCGGTCTGTTTCGCCTCAGTTTGGGGGTCCATCCGGAAAGCTTTCAGATAGGATCCTCAGTGAGACGGCATTCGATTGAATCGGTCTGTCTCTACAGGCCAAAGAGGCGGGTTTGCCGCGGCCGCTCCTAGGCCAAAGAGAGACGACCTTACTGCGCACGCGCACTAGACAGCCGATGGAGCCACAGATGGAGCCGTCCGGAGGGGAGCAAGAGCCGGGAGCCGTCAGGTACCGAGCACCGGAGGGGACGAGGGAGGGAAGAGGGACCCGGGAGAGGGTAGCTGAGCCAGGGTAGGGTCTAGTGGTTGCTCTACGCGCAGTAGCATAACAGGGGCGTACTCCCAGGTGATACCAACGCCCCTTTACCCGCAGGCTCCTGGACCTGCCCTGGGAAGACGTGCTGCTTCCACACGTCCTGAACCGGGTCCCGCTGCGCCAGCTGCTCCGACTGCAGCGCGTTAGCAGGGCCTTCCGGGCGCTAGTGCAGCTGCACTTGGCCGGACTGCGCCGCTTTGACGCCGCTCAGGTGAGCCCGGGGCCGAAGCCCCGCCCCCATCAAGGTACTACCCACGCCCCGCCTCCAGCCCAGCCCCCAGCCCGACTGTATACACTTCCGGACTCCCTTGGGCCGCTGGGGCTGCCTGGGAAGCGATCCACGCAGCAAGGAGTATCCCCAAAGGGCGAGCACTGGGTAGCGACTCAGAGGGAACATGCGTGCTCTCCTGGGAGGGCAGGTGGCTGCCAGGAAAGAACTCTTAGGGGGTGGATAGGCAGCGCCCGTCCCGCCTGCTGGACAGGCTGAGTTGAGCTGCTTCCTCGCCCTCAGGTGGGTCCGCAGATCCCACCGGCCGCTTTTTCCCGGCTGCTGCGGGACGCCGAGGGGCTGCAGGAGCTGGCGCTGGCGCCGTGTCACGAATGGCTGTCAGACGAGGACCTGGTGCCCGTGCTGGCGCGGAATCCGCAGCTGCGGAGCGTGGCGCTGGCGGGCTGCGGGCAACTGAGCCGCCGGGCGCTGGGGGCTCTGGCCGAGGGCTGCCCCCGCCTTCAGCGCTTGTCGCTCGCACACTGTGACTGGGTGGACGGGCTGGCGCTGCGCGGCCTCGTGGACCGCTGCCCGGCCCTAGAGGAGCTGGACCTCACTGCCTGCCGCCAGCTCAAGGACGAGGCCATCATGTACCTAGCGCAGAAACGCGGCGCCGGCCTCCGCAGCCTCTCGCTGGCTGTCAACGCCAATGTGGGGGACGCCGCGGTCCAAGAGTTAGCACGGAACTGCCCGGAACTCGAGCACCTTGACCTTACCGGCTGCCTCCGCGTTGGAAGCGACGGCGTCAGGTGCCTGGGACTGGGGGGATGGTGGGGTGGGAGGAAGGCAAACACTCAGCTTCTGGGGGTAGAGAGGGCTGTAGTTGTCAAAAGGCTGGACTGGGGGTTCTGGATCTTCCTGCTAACCACAGCACCCCAATCCTGAAAAGAAAAGACCTCTAGGATTGCCCAGGCCAGAGTCCACAGTTTAAAAACTCTTAACCATCATTTACATATTGGAAGATTTCACATAGAAAGTCGATTTCTGGCTTTTCTTCAATAGGGGTAAAATGTGCAATCCTAGGTGGAGCTGAGGAGCAGGTACCTCCTTTAATTTTTATGTATTTTTATAGAGAGTGTCTCCCTATGTTGCCCAAGCTGATCTCAAATTCCTGGGCTCAAGCGACCCTCCCACCTCAGCCTCCAGAGTAGATGGGATTACAGGAGCAGGGGATTAGGTTTCCCCTTTAAAAGAGACCATAAGTCTCCAGCTCTCTGGAGGCATGGAGTACAGGCCTCCTCCATTGTGTAGGGAGGAAAAAAGTATGCCAGGAGCTGGAGGGAGACCTGGACTTTACTGGAGCCAGTACGAGGTTGAGTGGGTTTGGGGCCCCGCCCCTTCCCTTTGCCATGGGTGCGGTGGGGTGTCGTAGCCTCGTGCCCCTATCCTCACCCCACTCCTCTCTCAGGACATTGGCCGAGTACTGCCCCGCGTTGCGCTCGCTGCGGGTGAGGCACTGCCACCATGTGGCCGAGCCCAGCCTGAGCCGCTTGCGAAAGCGCGGCGTCGACATCGACGTGGAGCCACCGCTGCACCAGGCCCTGGTACTGCTACAGGACATGGCGGGCTTTGCACCTTTTGTCAACCTGCAGGTCTGACCCACCTGCTGGTCGGAGCACAGCTGGACTGTGTGGCTGGGGCCTGACACTTGAGCTGTAGGGTAACTGAACTGTGGGGACCTCTGGTGAGAGGCCAGTGCCCTGCCCCACCCTGGAGCTTCAAATAAAGAGTTTTTACCCCCTCTTGCCTGGTGCTGCCCTGTCGGAGACTAGAGGATGTGAAGTTGGGGAGGGAAGGTCAGATAGGCATAGTATCCCAGCCTTGAGGCAGAAATGACCAGAATGCACTCACACCTTCCTTGGGCCACCTTTACTGTGCCCATGGAGGCAGCCCCGAGAGTAGGTTAACACTATGGAGCAAGAAAGTAGAGAAGGGGGATAAAGATGGGGGACAGGAGTTAGGGAGGCCCCTATGTGGGGGTGTAGGGCTCCTGCATCCCTCTGGGAACTGAGCCTAGAAGGCTCCAACAGAGTCCGGCCAGTGCCTCAGTGGAAGCGGTACTTTCTGGCCGGCTTGAGGTTGATGTATGTGGCCTTCATCTCCTCAGCCTCAGGGTTCCGGACGTCTTTGAATCGCTCCCCTTTGGTGCTCACCACTTGGTTGTCGATGTATCGGATCAGCTTCTTGGGGGCCTGTCAGGCAATCAGGCAATGAGTGGCAGAAGCAGGGGCCAGGAGCCAGGAGCCAGTCCCACCCGCTCCACATCCCCAGCACCTCTCACCTCCTTGGGAGCCATGGGCCGGTGAACCTTCTGATCCTCTGCGCTATCCACCATCATGTACCTGCCAAAAACTGGCTGGGTGAAGTCACCCTGGGAAGACCCTCCAGAGCCCAGCCCAGCCCAGTCCAGCCCAGACTCACTTCTGCAGGATGAAGGACTTCAGCTCATCCTTTTGGGGACCTCTGAGGCGCCTGGGCAGGTCCTGTAGAGAAGGGAGGCCTGGTCTAGGCCCAAGGGCACCAGCAGGGGAAAAAGGGAGGGACAGGTAGGGGTGGGGGCTTAATACTAAGGGGGAATGTAGCTGAGGGTACATGTGGTGGGTAGGGGACTGGGAGAAGATACCTGGTTGGTGCCATCCCAGACTGGAGGCCCCTCTTCCTTCCCCTCTACCAGCATCTGCACAGCTTCCTCCAAGTCGCCCCGAGCTTTGGCCAGCACCCACTGGGCCTGTTCCATGGAACAGGTAGGGAAGACCTCCAGGAGTACATCCACCC
Organism: Microcebus murinus; assembly: GCF_040939455.1. Classification (NCBI taxonomy): domain Eukaryota; kingdom Metazoa; phylum Chordata; class Mammalia; order Primates; family Cheirogaleidae; genus Microcebus; species Microcebus murinus. The sequence continues at coordinate 24,186,762 of NC_134117.1, read as the reverse complement.
CTGGCAGCAGCTCTTCGGTGCCGGCTGCCTGTGGGCACCATGTTAATAAGAGGCAGTACTTCCTCCTTTCCCTCCCCCTAGGTGCCTCATCTGTGCCCTCCTCTACCAGTACCTTGTCTTGGGTGTCCCCAGAAGCATCAGCAGAAGACCTGGTCTCTCCTTTGAGCTTTTCAGGCCGTTGCAGGGGCTCTGGGGAGATGGACACCTGACCTTGCACACCAGAGCTCTGTGGTTGTAGGTTCTCTTAAAGAGACAGAGCATCTGGTTGGCCAGGGCCTTAGGGGGATTGGGGAGTTATATATCCAAGTGCCCAAAGCCCCAGGTTTACCTTTGTTCCTGGCATCACTCAGCTGCCCTGAGAGCTTCTGCATCATGTCCCCTATTGTGCCCCTGAGAAGACAAGGAGGGTGGTGAGAGGACAACTCTGCCCTCTTCCCATAATCAGCCAGACCCCTTCCTCCTCTTGACCCCAGCTAGGTCCCACCTGGGGATGTGGGCGAAGCCAGGCACATAGGCCTCCATCATCTCAGTGAAGGCCTCCATGTCGAAGTTCTCCTCTGATGGGCCTGCGGGGCCCAGATCTTCCAGGACCCCAAGCACATACGAGAAGATGACCTCATCCAAGCCACTGCAAGAAGGAGACAGGACAAGCCCTGGGTAGGACACTGGATACTTCCAGCACCCCACCTAGCCTGAGACTCCAGCCCTCAGCTTCATGGGGTCCTTAAGCTAGACCTCAGTCCTTGAGGCCAGAGACTATCCCACCCTCCTTCAGAGCTACGGTTTCACATCTGTCCAACAGAAATGACAGGATGAGAGGTCAGGCCACCTCAACAAATGATAATCGGCCCTCTCCCACCTCAGGAATAGGGCTGAGTGCTTTCCTCCCCGGTCTCTTCACCAGCCAGGGCCCAGAGTATTGCTTGGCAGTGCCAGCCCTGGCCCTAGCGTGATCCTTCTGGGGCAGCTGCTGCTACCTGAGGTCGGCCTCCGGGAGGTGCGTCTGGACAAAGGCAAGGAGGGCTGCACTGACAATCCTTTCCAGCTCCATGCTCTCTCCTCTTCTGAAGGGACACAAACAGACAGGATTGCCAGGCCCTCTCCTGCCTGCCCCCACCCACGGGTCTGGGGGCAGCGGCTCCTCCCTCCTGGCCTGCCAGTGGAACCATCTGTAGGTGTCTAGATGTCACCCTCCCTATTGCCCCAAGCAGAGCCACAGCTCCTCCCCCACCTATCTCTCACCTCCTGCAGCCTGAGACAGAGCAGGGCACTGTCCCCAGAGAGGGCCTCCAGAGGGAAGTCCCCCCCTCCCCCTCCCCCATCCTATTCCTCAGTAGCAGGCCCAGACCCTCTGGCAAGAAGCCAAGGTCTTGGGGTCACATGCCTCCTGGCTGAGGAATCCCATTATTAAGGGGGCCACTTGGCCCCCAAGTCCAACTACAAGGAGCCCCATTGTCTGACCTCTCAAGGAGCAGACCTTAGGACCAAGCACAGCACTTCCCCCACCCAGAACATGCCACCCACCTTCTGCACAAAGGGGCTTTTCTGGCTCTGGGGCCCAGATGGAAGGGGAAGTCTTTCATGGGGTCTCTCCTCCTGCCTCATCCCTGTCCCTGCAGCAGCCTGGGCTATCTACAGAGGACTTTGCATCCTCCTTCCCAAGGCCTCTGGAGCCCCACAAGATCCCTCGCCCACTTTTCCAAACTCCCCACTCCTGCCACACCAGACCTCCTTGCTGTTCCTCAAGCCTGCTGAGCTGCTTCCTGCCTGGGTCTCCCAGACATGCACTTGGCTCATCCCCACACTTCTTCCAGGCCTCTGCTCAAACGCTACCTCCTTGGAGAGACCTTCCCAGACTAACCTACTAAAAATAAGTTTTTCCCATACTTTCGAACCCTTACCCTGCTACATAGCACTTAATACAGTTTAATATTATTTTGTGTTCATTTGCCTATTGTCAGTCTGCCTCCATAGAATGTGGGGTGAGGGGGACACTTATCTTACTCATTAGTGTAGCCCTAGCACCTAGAAAAATGCCTGCACATAAGTGCTTGATAAATAGTTGTTGACATATTTCATCCCCACCTACATGCTTTTTTTTTTTTTTTTTTTTTTGAAACGGAGTCTTGCTTGTTGCCCAGGCTATAGTGAGTGCCATGGTGTCAGCCTAGCTCACAGCAACCTCAAACTCCTGAGCTCAAGTAATCCTTCTGCCTCAGCCTCCCGAGTAGCTGGGACTACAGGCATGTGCCACCATGCCCGGCTAATTTTTATATATATATATATTAGTTGGCCAATTAATTTCTTTCTTTTTTTTTTTTTTTTGGAGACAGAGTCTCGCTTTGTTGCCCAGGCTAGAGTGAGTGCCGTGGCGTCAGCCTAGCTCACAGCAACCTCAAACTCCTAGGCTGGAGTGATCCTTCTGCCTCAGCCTCCCGGGTAGCTGGGACTACAGGCATGCGCCACCATGCCCGGCTAATTTTTTTATATATATATCAGTTGGCCAATTAATTTCTTTCTATTTATAGTAGAGACGGGGTCTCGCTCTTGCTCAGGCTGGTTTTGAACTCCTGACCTTGAGCAATCCGCCCGCCTCGGCCTCCCAAGAGCTAGGATTACAGGCGTGAGCCACAGCGCCCGGCCTTAATTTCTTTCTATTTATAGTAGAGACGGGGTCTCGCTCTTGCTCAGGCTGGTTTCGAACTCCTGACCTCGAGCAATCCACCTGCCTCGGCCTCCCAGAGTGCTAGGATTACAGGCCTGAGCCACTGCGCCCGGCCTACATGCTTTTGATTCTCACAAGTCTGTACCTGGGAGTTAGGAATACGAGGGTGGTAATGTATGTTTCCTGACCCACAGGTCCAAATGTCAGCTCATCATCCCACTCAGAAGGCTCTGAGGCACCTCAAATTCCACCTACCCCACACTCATATGTTCTGGTCTGTTTACACCCTCCCCTACCTCCTGCAGCGGCCTGGATGAGTGCCATCAACTGACACCACTCACTCAGCTGCCAAACCTGAAACTTGGGGATTACCCTTGATTTTGCCCTTTTCATCCCAACCTGCTGCACCCAATCACCAAGTTTTGTCAGTTCTACTCCCCTGTTATTCTCCATTCTATCCACTTATCCCATCTCCAGTCTGGCTTCTGCTCCATCTCTATGAAAATTTCTTAGGCTGAGGTCATTAGTTACTTTTCAGGTTTTGGTGTAATTAGGTTGAATTTTGTCCGTTTTTGGTTTTTTTTTTTTTTTGGAGACAGTCTCACTTTGTTGCTCAGGCTAGAGTGAGTGCCGTGGCATCAGCCTAACTCACAGCAACCTCAGACTCCTGGGCTCAAGCAATCCTACTGCCTTAGCCTGCCGAGTAGCTGGGACTACAGGCATGCGCCACTATGCCCTGCCAATTTTTTCTATATATATTAGTTGGCCAATTAATTTCTTTCTATTTATAGTAGAGACGGGGTCTCCCTCTTGCTCAGGCTGGTTTCGAACTCCTGACCTCGAACAATCTGCCCGCCTTGGCCTCCCAGAATGCCAGGATTACAGGTGTGAGCCACCGTGCCCGGCCTGTCCAGTTTTTTTTTTTTTTTTTTTGAGACAGAGTCTCGCTTTGTTGCCCAGGCTAGAGTGAGTGCCGTGGCGTCAGCCTAGCTCACAGCAACCTCAAACTCCTGGGCTCGAGTGATCCTTCTGCCTCAGCCTCCCGGGTAGCTGGGACTACAGGCATGCGCCACCATGCCCGGCTAATTTTTTATATATATATATCAGTTGGCCAATTAATTTCTTTCTATTTATAGTAGAGACGGGGTCTCGCTCTTGCTCAGGCTGGTTTTGAACTCCTGACCTTGAGCAATCCGCCCGCCTCGGCCTCCCAAGAGCTAGGATTACAGGCGTGAGCCACAGCGCCCGGCCTGTCCAGTTTTGATCTACAAAAAAAAAGGGCAAGTTCTTATCCTTTCACCTTATTTGCCCTTTCAACAGCACCAACTTTGGTTTCTGAGACATCAGACACTCCTGGTATCCTTCTATCTCTCTGGCCATTTCTTCCCAGGATCCTTCTCTGACCCCTTCTCCTCTGCTGCCCTCTAATCTGGGGAACTCCTCAGGCTTAAAGCTGCCGCTCCTCTCTTCCTCACTCTGCGTGCTCTCTCACCCTCCCTGAAGACCTCATCTGGCCCACATTTTTATGTATCAGCTCTACGTCAGCAAGTCCCAAATTTTCAATCCTCTAGTCCAGTCTCCTGCTCTGAGCTACAAACCTGGGATATCTACCTCCCTGACACAGTCATGTGGATGTCCTCCAGGCATCTCCACATTTAACATGTTCCACACTGACATTCTCTCAAGTTTTTTACTCCTCCAAGGCCATTCTCAGTAAATGCATGACCAGGCACCTGGCTGTTCCTGCCCTAGTCCTATCCTTTTTTTTTTTTTTTCCAGACAGAGTCTCACACTGTTGCCCGGGCTAGAATGCCATGGCATCAGTCTAGCTCACAGCAACCTCAAACTCTTGGGCTCAAGCAATTCTCCTGCCTCAGCCTTCCAAGTAGCTGGGACTACAGGCATGTGCCACCATGCCCGGCTAATGTTTTATATATATATATTTTTAGTTGTCCAGCTAATTTCTATTTTTTTTTTTTTTTTTAGAGATGGGGTCTCACTCTTGCTCAGGCTGGTTTCGAACTCCTAAGCTCCAACGATCCTTCTGCCTCGGCCTCCCAGAGTGCTAGGATTACAGGCGTGAGCTACCATGTCCCCAGCCCCAAGTCCTATCCTTCACACCACCCACCTCTTGCTTTCCCTCTGCAGTCAGTTGCCAAGCTCTGACCCCTCTCTCTCCCCACATCTCCTCCTCTCCATGACTCCTCCCGCTCTGCTCCATCCCTTGCTTGCAGGAGCTTCCTAACCCTTCTCATAACAATCTATTCTCTACACCATAGCTGGGTGATCTTTACAAAAATTATGTCTTCTCCTGCTTAAAGTCTATCAGTGCCTTCCCACTACCATTTGGATAAGTCCAGAATCTTTTCATGGCTTTCAGTTCAGGGCCTCGTCCTGCCCATTATCTCTCCAGCTTCATCATGCACCACACCTTCCCTGGATCACACCCTTCCACCCTGGCTTCTTTCGGTTTGTCCATGCTTGAGCTCTTTTGTGGCAAGGGCCTCTGTACAAACTGTTTCCTCTGCCTGGGTGCCCTTCCACCTCCGCCCCTTCACTTACTTTTTCGTATCTTTGAGGTCTTATTTTAAAATCCCCTTCCTCTTCAGCAAAACACATACTTTCAAAAAAAAAAAAATCCCCTTCCTCAAGGGACACTGCCCCTGACCTTCTGGAACTGTCGGGTCCCTGCCATCTTACACCTTCATTGCAGACTACACTTTTCTTGCTAGCAGCACCTTTCACAGCTATAATTAACTAATTATTTGGACGTGTTTAACACATTAACTGCCATGTGTGTTGTATTTAACTCATGCTAGTTTTTAGCCTGGGGCCTCGTGAAGCATATGTAACTCACATGTCTCTTTGCCTTGGGAGCCTCATGAACTAGTTTTTAAGTTGCATAGAACTCACGCACAGAAAACAAAAAAATAACAAATTTTTCATTAAATTAGAAAGGATCATTTTGTTTTTGAAATTTTTATTCCACTTTCATAATAAAACACCATGGCTCGATGGAAAATTTTTTTTTTCTAGTGTGGCAGTCAATGTGTTACTGTTTCTTCCAGTTTCATGAAGGCAGGGACTACATACCTGGCTTACTCACCAATGTATCCTCAACATCTCTCATGAAGTAGACCCTCAATAAACAATTACTCTCCACTTAGATGAAGAAACTGATGCTCAGTGCCTTTAATGACTTGCCCAGAGTCACTTGGCTTGACTGTCGTAGCCAGATTTAGATCCAGGTCACCTAGTTCAGTATCTACTCTAGGGGCTAGTCTGCGGGATGGGGGATATCAAGACTTCCAAGTGGGCTATGACAGGGGAACCATCTATGATCACAATTGCCTGGTTCCCTGAATGGTAACATAGAGTTGCTGTGACAGCATAGGGATCGCTTTGGAAGGCAGGACTGAGAAACCCCAGCCTACCAGGTGGATGCATGCCTCCTGCTCTAGAACCCTACCATGGGCCTTGGGGAGGAGCAGAACAGCTCAGCCCAGGTCTACCAGCTCCCATCATGCAGCTCCCCCAAGAGTGGAACCCCCTCCAGAGACCTAGTCAACCATGGGTTACGGATGCCCTTTAATCCTGGCTGCCGTCAGTTGCCGGGAAACCTCTGCTGAGACAAAGGCCCAAGGCTGCCTGCCGCATGAAAGCCTAGTTTCTAAGGAATAAGCTTCTCAGGGATGTGTCTGATGCTACTGGGTTTGAAACCAAAGTCTGGGGGCCAGGGAATTGTTATTGGGAAACTGCCACTATCCCCAAATAAAAAGTCTTTCTTCCCTGAGCTTTTGCTCTAGTCTACCTCTCAAGGGAACATCCTCCCTTCTCTGGTTCTTGGGTTGCCCAAACTGCACCCAGCTTTCTAAGCTTGCCCTTCCCCATCCCCTAGCCTTCCTCCACACGTCCTTCCTACTTAGGGGCTCCTCCTGAAAATTCCTCCCCCACAGTCCTGGAGTTGGGGAAGATTGGGTCTACAAAACTGGTATCCTAAGTTGCAGCCTGAGCAGCCAGCCTCCTCCAGGGTAAGAGCATAATTTCTATGTGACATTTCAAATTCCAAATATAGCCCACAGAACCCCATTACTTCTTGGGGCTCCAAGCCAGGGATCACTGGTTGGCAGTGCCTATGAAATGTGAGTGTTATCCTGTCGGGAGTCCTGCTTAAACACTTCTGATGACAGTAATACTCGCATTTACGGACTCTGCTTACCAGGCATTGTCCCAAGCATTTTACATGTACTAACTTACCTAATCCTCACGATAGTCCTAGAATGTAGACATTATTACTATCCCAATTTTACCTAGGAAATGGAGGCAAGTAACTAAATAACTTCCCAAGGTCGTAGAGCAAGTTAATGGTAGCAAGTTAATTGAGCCCAGTTAGTCTGGCTCCAGAACCCTCACTGTTAACCACCACACGTACACTGCCTCTCATGATACAAATGGTGTGGCCCCAGCTTTTGTTCTGATTCTCCTCTCCTGCTTTGCTGGCCCTCTTGCCTACTTCAGAATCTTTCTCACAACATTCTCCCAAATTAGAATATCTTTTCCTCTGCCTCTCCAAATTTTTCATTCTGCAGGACTCACTTCCTTTCTGCAGCCAACCCTGACTGCCCCATCCTCACTGCTCCCAGTTGGCCCGAAAGTTTCCCAAGGGCAGGCACTAGCCTAGACCCTCCAGATGCTTGACAGAGACCCTCTGGACAAATTTAAGTGAAACTGGGGTAAGGAGTGCCAGGCTGCTCCCTTGGGGTGGGGACGTGCTAAAGTGGAAGAAGGGCAGGCCATGTGGGAGGAGGAATCCTGGGAACCAGTGTGAAAGGAGTCCTAGGGAACTCAGGCAGCAAGGGGTATAGCAGAAGTATTCACTGCTTCTCCCAGCCCCTATGAAGCCCGGCTCCTGGAGCCCTAAGCCCATAATGCATGCCTCAGAGAATATAATTTCCCCCTGATCCCCAAGTCAGGCCTTAGAGACACCAAGGACATTGAGGGGAACAAGGGGTCCCGGCATCCAAAGTCAGGCGGGAGCACAAACAGGAATAGGGGGAAAACAGGAAGTGGAACCGCGATGATGGCCGACTCCTGAAGCTGGAGCTCCCTAAACCCGCTAGCTGGACACCCGTAAGCGTCCAGAATAGTGCGCCCGAGGGCACGGGGATGCAGCTATGGCCTTAGGGGACACAAGACCAGGCAGGCCTGTGCAAACTGTATGTGCCTTGATACAGGCCACGGCGAGAATCAGAGATGGGGGTCCGGCGGGCCCCAGGGGCGGGATTTCATGGGGCAACACACAGGACGGGTACCCTGGGTCAATGCTCTCCGCGACTCTCCTAGCCCTGGGCCCGGGGCTGGAGGGGAAATCACCTGCTCCGTCGGGCGCCGCCGGCGACTTGTCCCGCGCGGTACAGCTCTCATCCCCCAGCCCCACCAACGAGATCAAAGGCGGGGCCCAGAGCGGTTCCCTTCTAGAGGCGCCGCAGTGGCCATTTTTGAGAAGGTCAAATTGCCCACAACGGGGCGGGGCTTCTACCCTCATTCTCAAATGTCCCGGGGCTTTGGATGGGCTCCCGCGGTGGCCATTTTTGTTCCGGGTAGGAGGAGTTAGGTGTGTAGGTCCCACCAGTAGGTGGAGTCGCGATGGGTGGAGTCACAGTGATTAGGACTTTATCCCCACCGTGTTCCTCATCTGCCAGAGCCACGGAAGTTTTTTGTTTTGTTTTTTGTTTTGAGACAGAGTCTCACTCTGTTGCCCCAGCTAGAATGCCGTGGCGTCAGCCTAGCTCACAGCAACCTCAAACTCCTGGGCTCAAGCGATCCTCCTGCCTCAGCCTCCCGAGGAGCTGAGACTACAGGCATGTGCCACCATGCCCGGCTAATTTTTTCTATATATTTGTAGTTGGCCAATTAATTACTTTCTATTTTTAGGGTCTCACTCTTGCTGAGACTGGTTTTGAACTCCTGACCTTGAGTAATCCTCCCGCCTGGGCCTCCCAGAGTGCTAGGATTAGAGGTGTGAGCCACCAGGCCGGGCCCACAGTAGCTTTTGACCCCACTTAGTATCTTCCCATCCACCTATTTCCTAGCCCCCAGGATCTCCACCCTCAAATCCTATAGCTTTCTCCTCTCCTCCATGTCTCCCCACCTTTCCACAGTCCCCGTGGCTCCCTGGTTGGATCTGGTGGCCCCTACTCTCAGCCCTGGTGTTCTTTCCTCAAATCCTGGTGTCTCTCCCCCATCGTAGTCCGTCCAGGTTCAAGCCTTGTCACATAGTCACTCCTTAGGTGCTGACTTCCCCACTCTCTGTCCCCTTTGCATCCCCTTGACAGCGATGTCTCTCCTCAACATTAGGGTGGGTTACAGTGTCTGGGTCTGGGTAAGGTGGAGCCTGGTATTCGGGGGATGGGGAGCAGCAGGGGCTGAGATGAGGATAGAGCCCAGATCCTGGACAGCTTGTAAACCATGCCTATCCCCCAGTGCCTTTATGCCATGGTTGGGGTCCTGCTTGTCTAGGACAGGACAGCTCAACTCCAGGGCCCAACGAGGCCTCAGCTTCCTCTTTTTTTTGAGACACGGTTTCCCTCCATTGCCCAGGCTGGAGAGCAGTGGCACTATCATAGCTCACTGCAGCCTCAAACTCCTAGGCTCCAGTGATCCACTCACCTCAGCCACCCAGGTAGCTGGGACTACAGGGGCACACCATAATGCCCAGCTAATTTTTTTCTTTTCAATTTTTTGTAGAGAAGGGTTGTGTGTGTCTCACTATGTTACCTAGGCTGGTCTCAAACTCCTGGCCTCAAGTGATCTTCCCACCTCAGCCTCCCAAAGTGCTGGGATTACTGGTTGAGCCACCACACCCAATCCTTCTCAACTTTCTCTTTCTGTTCCTGCTGCCTCAACACTCCCGGTGCTGCCCTGTGGGGAAGCCCACAACCGTCCCTTCCCCAGAACCCTGAAACGGGTCATGAGAGAAAGAGTCCTATTCAAGAATAAATTAGCTGGGTGGGGGGTGAGTGGGCATTAATTAATTAATTAATTTTAAAAAGAGGAAAAACAAAAGGGAAGAAAAAAGTAAAAAAAGTAAACTAGCCTATCCCCAATCAGCAGGGTTTTCAATGCTATCCCCCTTGTAGGGTGCTGGAGACTCAGAAGCTGTCCCTGCCCTCAGGAGCTCACAGTCCAGTCCAGGGGAGAAAGTCCCATCCTCTCCTCTCCCCTAGGGACTGAGGCAGTCCCAAGACACTAGGGAGAAAAAGGGGATTCCTGCTTCCTCTTCCACCAGTCCCTCACCACAGGGCGCCTCTCCCCTGCTAGGGTCTTCTGGCCTCGGAGACAGGGCAAGAGGTTGGCTGCTGGGCAGGAGGGGGGGGGAGAGGACAGGGAGAGAAGGGAGGGGCATTTTTGGCGTCGCTTCTCCCATAAAAACACTGCTGCTCCAGCCTGGCGCTGCTATGGTTAATGAGGGGTGGGGTGACAGCCACTTTGAACTCTGGCCAGGCAGGCCCCTGGGAAGGAGTAATGGGCAGCTACATCAGCCCTAGGCCTCTGCCAGCCCTCCAGAGCCCAGGCCATCCCTTCCTCCCCTGTCCCCCTTCCTCCTCCCCTCTGTCCATTGCACAATACTGATGACTCTTCTCCCCTCACCACCCCCCATTCCTGGAATTTTTGTGTTTCCTCAGTAGAGCTGCCCCCTGGTTCTCACCCAAGACCCCTGCAGCCATCCCTGAAGCTGTGCCTTACCCCTCCTCCATCCCCTGTTTCCTGGATGGCAGCTGGGTGTAGCTAGATATAAGAAAGAACTTCCTGAGCTTTCAGGCCAGCCCCTCCAATCCCAACTCAAACTCTGGGGAGTCCCAGCTCTATGAAGCAGGGGTCAGGTTGGGGAGGCCCGAGGACAGAAATGGGGCTGAGGAAAGGGACCACCACTGACACAACACACACACAGACTGTAAGGTAGGGGCCCCAGGGGACCCCCACCCTGCTGGAGATTCCACAGCTGGATTTCCAGCTCCACATAGGCCCCTGATTTTCTATCCCCTCAGGTTTCTGTCTCTCCCTGTCCAGGATGGAAACAGACTCCACCTGCCCTTTGGGTGCTTCTTGAAGCCACATGGGTGAAAGGGGGTTGAGTGATGCCTCCTCTCCCCCCTTCCCTCAAATGGATTTTGCAGCTGGTGTTTGGGTGCCTGAGTCTCCTCAGCTGAGGGGAAAAGCTAGAAGCCTGTGCTGAAGCTTCCCCTAGCACATCAGCTCCCCACCATCCTGCCTCAAAATGAGGAATTGGCTTGAATTTGGCATAAAGGATAGATTTTCCAGGCATTAAGAGCAAGAACCCAGCGGGCTGGTCTTAAGGGGTGGGAGGACCCAGTCAGCGACTGAGGCTTAAGGGGTGGGAGGACCCAGTCAGCGACTGAGGTGAGGAAGGGAATGCTTCAAAGTGTGGCAGGGGGCAGGGGTCCCTGCTCTGGCTTGAGGTCAGAAAGGGATCTCTGGGCAGGGTGCCTGGCCCTCCCACACCTTCCTCCTTTCTCAGAAGAGCCAGCCTGGGTGGGGGCGGGAGGCGGCTGGGGCGGGGGTGGCAGCCCTATTTAAGGAGCACCATTTGAGAGCATCATTGCAGATCCAGCCCCAGGAGTGAGGAGAGGAGGCTTCCTGGGTAAGTGCTGGCCCTCTGTCTGGATTCTAGCAGGGGTGTGGGGAGGGTGGTTCCTGAGCCCGCTTGGCTTTCCTTCTCCAGGGATAGGCTGCAGCTCTGCCTAGTGAGTAGAGTAGAACCCAGCCCTCAATTTCACTCTCCAGAAAATGAAAATGTGTTTCAGGAAATCTTTCTCCTCCTCCCCTCTATCCCAGATACTTCAGACCTTCACTCAAATGGAGAGAATAGGCCTGGCACGGTGGCTCACGCGTGTAATCCTAGTACTCTGAGAGGCTGAGGAAGGAGGATCCCTTGAGCTCAGGAGTTTGAGACCAGCCTGAGCAAAAGTGAGACAGTCTCTACCAAAAAAAGGAGGATTTGGGGGGAGCTGGGACTCTTGGACCCCTACCTTGGGGGGACCCCTACCTTGGGGACCCATATCTTGTGAATCCCCTTTGGCTCAGGAACACCCTCAGGTATGTTCTCAGAGTGATGCTCTTCTCAGTCAGTGTACCTGTTCTGGCTCTTTCCCCAGCCCCTCGCCCCTCCAGCCCCACATCTGGCCCCAGCAGGAACACTTTGGGCAGTAGGGGACAGGACTGACTATGCAGTACCCAGGGTCAGGGGGGCAAAACTCCTGAGATGGCCTTGAGCCCCCTCCCCTCACACCTGACTCCAATTCCTGTTGAAATTTAGGGAGCTCTTGTCCCTTTCATTAGCTATGGACTCCCATTTTCAGCTCCAAGCTCTGCCCCTGCCTGAGATAGGCGATAACTTGAGATCCCAGGTTCCTCATCTGACCTATCCTGGGCTTTAACTTTCTCATCATGGGAATGGGAGGAAATTCACAGAAGAGAGCATGGGAGGGCAGTGTTTCGTGGGAGGCAGTGACCAGGCTGAGAAGACTTTGGCCACCTGGCTCTGAGAACTGAATTCCATAGGCTGTGAGCTCTAGTGAATGCCCTAGGGACTCAGTTCTGGTGCCTGGCTGTGCCACGCTGTCAACGCCGCCAAGGACATGGGGAAGCTGATGGCTCAGGCTCCAACATCCCCGCCAGGCACTCCTGTGGGCACCCCCTGCCCACTGGCCGGGTCTTTTAATAACTTTGACTGGTTCTACTCCTCTGCTCAAAGACTTCAATGGCTTCCCAAATCTCCTTACCCTGCTATTAAAGTCTTCCACAATGTGGCCTCCACTTGGCTTTCAAGCCAATCTTCTGTTGCCCCCTGGTCATAACCTGCTGCTGCCAGTGAAACTCTGCTGCCCTTGCTCACACCTTTATACTTGCACTCCTGCCAGTGCCTCCCTGTTTATTGGGGGGCCACTTCCTTACCATTGCTGTCCATTGGAATCCTATGTATCCTTCAAAGCCCCTCTCAGATGTCTTTTCCAAGAGCCTCTCTCAACTTCCTAACAGTACATGTGATCTCACACAAATCCTCCTTGCTCCTCTCTAGTGGGGCTGGATTCCCAAGCCCCGAAGTGTTTAATCCAGTATCCTGCACATAGTAGCTGTTCAATAAATGTTTCTTGCATTTTGTTGAGATTGTCTCCTGTGTGAAGAGGCAGTTTGACCTGGAGTTTAAGACTATAATTGGATTTCTCAGGAATGTTCTTAGTGTGTGACTTTGGGTAAGTTGTTAACCTGTGGACATCAGTGTTCTCATCTGTAAATGGGAATGATAATTACATCCATGCAATATAATTATATCCAGGCTGGGCTTGATCACTCACACCTATAATCCTAGTACTCTGGGAGGCTGAGGCAGGAGGATTGCTTGAGGTCAGGAGTTCGAGACCAGCCTGAGCAAGAGTGAGACCCTGTTTCTACTAAAAATAAAAAGAAATTAGCCAGACAACTAAAAATAGAAAAAATTAGCCAGGCATGGTAGCGCATACCTGTAGCCCCAGCTACTCAGGAGGCTGAGGCAGGAGGATCTCTCTTTTTTTTTCTGAGACACAGTCTCACTTTGTTGCCCAGGCAAGAGTGAGTGCCGTGGCATCAGCCTAGCTCACAGCAACTTCAAGTGATCCTACTGCCTGGGCTCAAGTGATCCTATTGCCTCAGCCTCCCGAGTAGCTGGGACTACAGGCATGCACCACCATGCTCGGCTAATTTTTTGTATATATATCTTTTTAGTTGGTCAATTCATTTCTTTCTATTTTTAGTAGAGGCAGGGTCTCACTCAGGCTGCTTTCGAACTCCTGACCTCGAGCAATCTGCCCACCTCAGTCTCCCAGAGTGTTAGGATTACAGGCGTGAGCCACCCAGGCATTTGAGGTTGCTGTGAGCTAGGCTGACGTCTGGGCACTCTGTTGCCCAGGCAACAGAGCAAGACTCTGTCTCAAACAACAACAACAACAACAACAAATATATATATATATATATAAAATTATATCCACATCAAAGTTTTGTGAAGATTAAATTAAATGAGTTGATAGTTACTGTACAGAGCTTTAGCACAGTTCCTGGCATATATTATAGCAAGTTCTCAGCAAGTGTGTGAGGTTGTTAGGATTCTTATTCTGTTTCCTTGAGTAGAGTGTGAGCTATCCAAAGGTAAGGTCTGCGGGAGTTGGAGGGGGGCTTGAAACTGGTCAGTCAGGGCTCCAGACCAGATGCCAGGCTGGGTAACAGGTATAGCTGAGGAAAGGCCAAGGAGAAGAGGCCATCAGCTCAGGGCTTGGTGGCCCAGACCCTGCTGGGAGCCACCATCAGCTCTGAATTCTCACATACTGTGTGACCTTGGGTGGTGCACTCCTTCTCACAGGCTCTGCTTTCCCAGCATAATGAAAATTGAGGGGTTGGATTAGATGAACAGCAAGATCCCTGGTGGCCTAGATGTTTTATGAGTTCTGAGCTTCTAAGGGTTAAGTTCAAAGAAAAGATCAAACAAGGACACATCTACAATCCCTGCAGGCCTCACATTCCCAGGGCCTGAGTGAGGTAGGATGCTGGGCCCAGCTGAGTGGCAGCAGCTCCTTCAACAAACCTGCAATCAGGGGCCCTCCTCCTTCACTGGGGTGGGGGGATAGGGGTAAATGTGTGTGCAGCCTAGGGGCATTTCCAGGGCATGCCACAGGGAGGAATGTCTATGAGCATGCAGACCCTCAGAGATAGGGTAAGTTGAGAGACTTCAAGGGTTTGGACCCAGGAGGACAGAGAGAAAGGGAATGCAGAACACATTTTATATTACTGTGGGACTCATTTATTTGAAACCTGCAATGTTTCCAAAAAGGATTTGAGAAGGCTAACCAGCATGCGGACAATTCTCCAAGATTAAAAAATAAAATCAAAACTGGGTACTCACTTCTATAGTCCCAGCTACTTGGGAGGCTGAGGCAGAAGGATTGCTTCTTGAGCCCAGGAGTTGGAGGCCAGCCTGTGCAACAGAAAAAATTAAATGGGACCGGGTTGGGGTGGCTCACACCTGTAATCCTAGCACTCTGGGTGGCCGAGGCAGGAGGATTGCTTGATTTCAGGAGTTTGAGACCAGCCTGAGCAAGAGCAAGACCCCATCTCTACCAAAAATAGAAAAAAGCCAGGCATGGTGATGCATGCCTAAAGTCCCACCTACTCGGGAGGCTGAGGCAGAAGGATCACTTGAGCCCAGGAGTTTGAGGTTGCTGTGAGCTAGGCTAATGCCACGCACTCTAGCTGGGGCAACAGAGTGAGACTCTGTCTCAAAAAAAAAAAAACAAAAAAAAAAAACAAATGTAGTATATATCTATGTTACTGATGTTATTTATTTATTTAGAGATGGGCTCTACCCCGCTAGTGATAATGTTAACTTTTGTTTCATAATTCTGAACCCCCAGCTGGAATCACTCCAAAAGCAGTGGCAGGGGAGTTCCCACAAGGGGGTGCCCCCAACCTTTTTAAAGATGGGGCCAGTTGGGATTCCAAAGAAAACAGCACTGATCGCCAGGTGATCAGTCCAGAGCATTTATCAGAGGCACTTACAGAGTGCTGCAGCATATCCTCATGATGTCCACAGCGAAGGGTCAGGGCCTGGAATTTATATGAAGGTTTAAGGCATTTGGCTCAGGGCCAGGGCCAGTTTCTTTCAGTGTTTTGGGCAACAACCTAGATACTTTTATCGGTGCCTGAGAATGTTCAAGGCCCAGGTTTGGGTTTAACCCTGATGGGAAGACACACTGGGTCACAGAGCAGTCAAGGCACTCTGATTTTCCATCCGAACACAGAAAGAAAGGAGAGACGGACACTGGGAGACCCGACAGCTTTGATAACTTAGTTAAGGTGGTACATACCAGCTTTCCCTACTGTAATACTAGGTTACTATTTTTCACTTTGCATTCTAATTGATGAGTATCTTATTGGAACATATTTTGAAACTAAACTATATAAATATCCTGTTTCTCATCAAATCGTTTTAGTATCCTGGAATGACTCTCATCTGAATCAGTTATGATTATGATTGCTGGGAATGGTGATCTTTCTTTCTTTCTTTTTTTTGACAAGGTGTCACTCTGTTGCCCAGGCTAGAGTGCAGTGGCATAATCATAGCTCACTGCAACATCAAACTTCTACACCTCAGCTTCCCACACAATACCATGCCCAGCTAATTTTTCCTTTTTTTGAGACAGAGTCTCGCTTTGTTGCCCAGGCTAGAGTGAGTCCCGTGGCATCAGCTCACAGCAACCTCAAATTCCTGGCCTCAAGCAATCTTCCTGCTTCAGCCTCCCGAGTAGCTGGGACTACAGGCATGTGCCACCATGCCAGGCTAATTTTTTCTATATATATTAGTTGGCCAATTAATTTCTTTCTATTTATAGTAGAGACGGGGTCTCGCTCTTGCTTAGGCTGGTTTTGAACTCCTGACCTTGAGCAATCTGTCCAACTCGGCCTCCCAGAGTATTAGGATTACAAGTGTGAGCCACTGTGCCAGCCTTTTCTATTTTTAGTAGAGAGAGGAGTCTCAATGTGTTGCTCAGGCTGGTCCCAAACTCCTGACCTCAAGCAATCCTCCTGCCTTTGCCTCAAAGTGCTAGGATTACAGGCGTGAGCCACCTCACCCAGCTGATTTTCTCATTTAATTATTCCTTTTAGGCCGGGCGCTGTGGCTCACGCCTGTAATCCTAGCTCTTGGGAGGCCGAGGCGGGCGGATTACTCAAGGTCAGGAGTTCAAAACCAGCCTGAGCAAGAGCGAGACCCCGTCTCTACTATAAATAGAAAGAAATTAATTGGCCAACTGATATATATATAAAAAATTAGCCGGGCATGGTGGCACATGCCTGTAGTCCCAGCTACCCGGGAGGCTGAGGCAGAAGGATCACTCGAGCTCAGGAGTTTGAGGTTGCTGTGAGCTAGGCTGACGCCACGGCACTCACTCTAGCCTGGGCAACAAAGGGAGACTCTGTCTCAAAAAAAAAAAAAAAAAAAAAAATAATTATTCCTTTTACTGTAAGGAAGAGTTTTCCCTTCATAGTTATTTATTTTATTTATATTAGTATGGACTTATGGATTTTTATTTTTATTCAACAGGTTATGGGTTTATTCAATGGGTTACTGTCATTTATTTTCATGCTTAAGTTGTCCCCAGTTTGGCCAGTGAAAGTCTCTTCAAGCTGACTCCTTTGTCCTTTTGACATTTTTGAGCAGTCCTTTATATTCTGGAACTAGTTGTGGTAGGCTCATCTTGTACCTTCCCTGTCCTGGCCCTTGAATCAGCCGTTTTTCCAAGGAGCCTGGTAGCTTTTAGTTGCGAATGGAACTTAGAACTAAAGGCCTGTTTGTTGTGCTTGTTGCTGCTAGGGTGTCATTGTCTAATGATTCAATTTCTAATTCTAAGCCTTTAGATTCTACAATTTAACACTTGTATATGTGAACAAAGATGCATATTCAAAGACATTTATTTTCTTATCACACTCATTACTTCCAAATAAAACCAAGCCATCTCTTCTTTTGCCTTTATTATGGTCATGTGTCACTTAACAATTAGGATACATTCTGGCCGGGTACAGTGGCTCATGCCTATAATCCTAGCACTCTAGGAGGCCTAGGCAGGAGGATCGCTCAAGGTCAGGAGTTCGAAACCAGCCTGAGCAAGAGCGAGACCCTGTCTCTACTAAAAATAGAAAGAAATTAATTGGCCAACTAAAAATATAGAAAACATTAGCCGGGCACGGTGGCGCATGCCAATAGTCCCAGCTACTTGGGAGGCTGAGGCAGGAGGATCTCTTGAGGCCAGGAGTTTGAGGTTGCTGTGAGCTAGGCTGATGCCACGGCACTCTAGCCCAGGCAACAGAGTGAGACTCTATCTCAAAAAAACAAAAAAATAACAAAAAAACCCCACAATTGGAATACATTCTGAGAAATGCATCATTAGGTGATTTGGCCATCTGTGAACATCACAGAGTGTGTTTACACAAACCTAGATGGTATATCCTACAACACACCTAGGCTGTGTGGTATAGTCTATTGCTCCTAGGCTACAAACTCGTATAGCATGTGGCAGTACTGAATTCTATAGGCAATTGTAACACAATGATAAATATTTGTGCATCTAAACACAGAAAAGTTAGAGTAAAAATGTGCTGCTATAATCTTCATATATGTAGTCATATGTTTTCCTGCTTACTCACAGGACAAGGACACTCAGCCATAGGGTGGTTGTATTTGCCTTTCTCCCCCAGGTATTTAAATGACTCTCAAAGGTCTTTATCGGGTCTCCACTCAACAATCACCTCCTCAGAGAAGCCTTCCCTGATTACCTTGTTCTAAATTAAGTTCTACTACCTAACTCCCACTTTCTATCTCAGCCTCCTATTCCTGCTATAGTATAACAACTTCCCTTTATCTATTTGCCTGTGGCTCCATCCCCATATCTTCCCACTAAAATATAAGTTCCATGAGGGTAGGGACCACCATGGCTGTCTCATTTACTGCTGTATTCCCAGGGCCTAGAACAGTTCCTGGCAAATCATAGGCACTTGAAAAATTTGTTGTACTTTTTTAATATCTACAAACTGTAAATAATCCAATAGCTACAGAATACTGGGTGCTGTTAAAGAATGAGTTTGGGCCGGGCGCAGTGGCTCACGCCTGTAATCCTAGCTCTCTGGGAGGCCGAGGCGGGCGGATTGCTCGAGGTCAGGAGTTCGAAACCAGCCTGAGCAAGAGCGAGACCCCGTCTCTACTATAAATAGAAAGAAACTAATTGGCCAACTAATATATATAGAAAAAATTAGCCGGGCATGGTGGCGCATGCCTGTAGTCCCAGCTACTTGGGAGGCTGAGACAGAAGGATCGCTTGAGCCCAGGAGTTTGAGGTTGCTGTGAGCTAGGCTGATGCCAGGGCACTCACTCTAGCCTGGGCAACAAAGCGAGACTCTGTCTCAAAAAAAAAAAAAAAAAAAGAATGAGTTTGCTTACCTGCACTGACATGGAATGATGTCCGAGACATACTTAGTGTAAAATGTGATAGGCAAAACAGTGAAATTCCTTTTATGTATTTAATACTATGTGCATAGAAAAAAATAGAAATATAATAGATTGGACCCCAGTGGTCATTAGGGGGTGAGGGAAATCAGAAAAGATGTCAGCTTCCTCTATCATGTATTTCTGTATTGCAAACTATTTTTTAAAACAAACACTAAGATATGTGCATTTAATATATGCCAGGCACTCTGGTAGACACTGTGTGTACTCTGGAAACACCGAGATTTCATAGAATCTTCTCACTAACCTTATGAGATAGGTTCTAGTATCATCCCAATTTTAGATGAGGACATTGGTTCAGGGACATTAAATAATTCACACAAGGTCACACAAGCAGACCCATTGCACTATGCCATTGTCTTGTGTTTTTATAATTATTTTTTTTTAAAAAGGGAAAGGAAAATAAGATGAAACTAGGGGTAACAGATTTCAGAATCCAGCCTTTATGCAAAAGATACTAAGCAAATTTGGTTCTGAGCTCCCTGGAAACCAGGGAAAAAAGGAAAACATGATCAGTTATGAGATCCTTGGTGCTCAAAAGATAAGAGCAAACCCCTGATCAGAGGAAATACCTCTTCATAGTGCTGAGATTTGAGAGAACTCCATGAAACTCATAAATACAGCAGTATCCAATCAGGTGGTCTATAGCTTCAATAACATACCTGTATACCCAAGTAACCAAATGGAAGTTGATTAAGCAATTCCACAAGAGGCCAAATTTCTACAGTTGGGCATCAGATCTGGTGATCTGGCTAGACTAGTTAAAATTGGACATGTGGTAGCTCACGCCTGTAATCCTAGCACTCTGGGAGGCTGAGGCAGGCGGATTGCTCGAGGTCGCAAGTTCAAAACCAGCCTGAGCAAGAGCGAGACCCCGTCTCTACTATAAATACAAAGAAATTAATTGGCCAACTAATATATATAGAAAAAATTAGCCTGGCATGGTGGCGCATGCCTGTAGTTCCGGCTACTTGGGAGGCTGAGGCAGCAGGATTGCTTGAGCCCAGGAGTTTGAAGTTGCTGTGAGCTAGGCTGACGCCAGGGCACTCACTCTACCCTGGGCAACAAAGCGAGACTCAGTCTCAAAAAAAACAAAAAACAAACAAACAAAAAAAAATTGGACATGTGGCCACTCTCCAGCAAACTCTTGAAAGATTGCAAACCTCAGCCTATTAAGAATTAAAGACTTGGCCTGGTGTGGTGGCTCATGCCTGTGAGGCCAAAGCAGGAGGATGGCTCAAGGTTAGGAGTTCGAAACCAGCCTGAGCAAGAGCGAGACCCTGCCTCTACTAAAAATAGAAAGAAGTTAATTGGATAACTAAAAATATATAGAAAAAATTAGCTGGGCATGGTGGCACATGCCTGTAATCCCAGCTACTCGGGAAGCTGAGGCAGAAGGATCGCTTGGGCCCAGGAGTTTGAGGTTGCTGTGAGCTAGGCTGATACCACGGCACTCTAGCTGGGGCAACAGAGTGAGACTCTGTCTCAAAAAAAAAAAAAAGCAGGGGCCACAGGGGCCGCACAGCCCGAACTCTTTGGACCCCGACTGGGCGCGAGCTGGAGCCAGGGCCGAGGGAGGCCGGACGCCTCAGGCCCGCGCGCTCCTGCAGCAGTGCTTGCTCGCCAGGCTGCAAGTTCGCCCAGCTGAGTGGGACGACCCGGCCCAGTGGGTGGAGTTAATACACTGTTAAATGTGAAATTGAGCGAGACAGAAAATGGCAAGCAAGTCTCTATATTGGATCTACCTGGCAACATTCTTATCATTCCTCAAGCCACCCCCAGGGGAAGAGTAAAAGGAAAGAACATGCAGTATCACTCTAACTCTGGAAAAGAAGAAGGGTTAGAACTTTATTCTCAATTTGTGACTCTATGTGAAAAAGAATTAGCTGCCAACAGCAAGTGTGCTGAAGCTGGGGTTGTAGTGGAACATGGCACTTACGGGAACAGGCAGGTGTTAAAGCTGGATACCAATGGACCATACACACATTTAATTTTGAAAATTAAAAATTAGTTTCTGTAGCTGTTTTATGGTATTAAATGATCTGAACTATATTAAGGTTTTCTTCCCCTTCATCTTGAAAACACTAATCTGCAGCATTTTTAGACAAGAAAATCCTGGGTCCCTTATATAACTCTGCAACCTGCTAATTGGGTGACCTTGCCAAGTCACCTAAACTGTGATCTCAGTCACCTTTTGTCCTGCTTTCTCCTACCCTTCTGTTGGGAGTCGACTACCTCTCACCACCCCACCCAACAGAGAGACAGAGACACCGAGGATGCAAACAATCAAGAGGAGTTTATTTTCTGGCTAGCCAGGGTCCAAGCCTTGAGCACCAACGCAGTGGCCACTCTGGTAGGCAAGGACCCCGACCAGGGTTGCAGCGTGTCTTTTATCTCTATGGTGCATACACTATGCAGTGGCTGATCACGTGTGGATCATGCATTGACCTTTAAGATGATTGGTTGGCTGGTAGCCCCACTATACAGGGGTTCGAACAATGCAAAGTTGGCGCAAACAAGCAAGCAAGCAACGGTTTCCGTGGCAAGCAAGCAACAGTTTCCAGAAGCCGGATGTTAGTTCCCGGCTTCACTGGGGTGTGGGCCTTGCAGGTATGCAATGTCTCGACCCCTCACTTCCACTTGAAAATTTGAGAAATGCTGTCTATTGACTTCATAGTCATTAAGCAAATGTTCTTAGCTGTATTTTTAAAGTTACATACATTTTAAATATTTTACAATGAAGAAATTTGTGCTATCCAGGGAAATACGTTTATTATGCTCTCATTTGTGTAGTATGTGATAAAAATAACTATTTGTGTTAAAATTAGGTAAAATCCAACACAAACCATTTATAACTGTCAATTTTAATATTTATATTTTCCATATTTTGAATCAAAGTATATGTGATTCATCATTCCTTTTATAATATGTATCAAAATGTCATATAGAAATGTTTGTGCATTGTATTACTTTCCAAGGACATACAGATGCTTTACATTATTTTAGGAATCTTTAGTTAACATAGAAACAAGGTATAGGGGATTAAAAGTTGTTTTTTATTAAACATACCCATACAGATGAGTTAATGTTCGGTTTCTCAGTTTTTACAAAACCACATGTGTCTCACTTTCCATCTTTTTTTTGAGACTCTCAAAAAAAAAAGTTGGAAAGGAGACACACACCTCAGCCTACTGAGTAGCAGGAATTACAGGTGTGTGGCATATCTTTGGTTTTTAAAGAACTAGTTCATGAAATTAGTGTTAGTTCATAAATTTTTTAGGAAGTCCCTTTCCTGTTGAATTAGATTACTATAAGAGAAAGCAAAAGGGAAGTTTTATCCAGGAATAGTTTGAAAACAAATTGACTTATTCATTCTCATATTATCTGCTTGATGGTTTGGAGCCAGTGTCAATTTTTCTGAATTGGTGAATGTTGTGGCCTGGCTGTTTGTGCCTCACCCTGAAATTTATATGTTGAAGCTCTTATCCCGTGTGATGGTATGTGGAGACGGAGCCTTTGGGAGGTAATTAAGGTTAGATGAGGTCATGAGGGTGGGGTCCTCATGATGAGACTGGTAGAAAAGGAGCCACCCGACAGTTCGCTCTCCCCACACCACCCCATTCCACCTTGTGAGCACATAGCGAGAAGTTGGCTGTCTGCAAGCCAGGAAAAGAGCCATCACCAGAAACTGACCATGCTGACACATTGATCTTGAACTTCTAACTTTCAGGACTATAAGAAAATAAATTTCTGTTGTTTAACCTACCCAGTCTAAGGTATTTTGTTATGGCAGCCTGAGATGTCTAAAATAATGGTATAAGATAGATAGCTAATAAGATAAACTTTTCAAAGACGAGAGAGGAGGATATACAAGAAGTTGAAAGACGGCCGGGCATGGTGGCTCATGACTGTAATCCTAGCACTCTGGGAGGCCGAGGCGGGCAGATTGCTGGAGGTCAGGAGTTCGAAACCAGCCTGAGCAAGAGCAAGACCTGTCTCTACTATAAATAGAAAGAAATTAATTGACCAACTAATATATATAGAAAAAATTAGCCGGGCATGGTGGCTCATACCTGTAGTCCCAGCTACTCGAGAGGCTGAGGCAGCAGGATTGCCTGAGCCCAGGAGATTGAGGTTGCTGTGAGCTAGGCTTGACGCCATGGCACTCTAGCTTGGGCAACAAAGTGAGATTCTGTCTCAAAAAAAAAAAAAAAAAAAAAGTTGAAAGAATAAATGAGTCAATAAGAGGTAGTTTTGAAAACTCCTCTGACCTGATTTTAAAAGGTGTTTTTTAAGAGTAAAAACCAAATAACATTGCTAATTACTGAAAAGGTGAAGAGATTAAATAAACATCCTAATTAGCTGCTGAAAATTCCTTTGTGTCTTATAATTTCTTTAGATCTGTCTTCTTAAGATACTTAAGTTTTTTATTATCACAAAAAACTCCTATTTTCTCTTTACCCTTCCTGTATTATTCTATTTTGGAACTTGAAAATCAATAACTGGCTTGGTAATGAGCTCACGGTCCTTAACTTTTGCTTTATTGATTCACAATACACTTATTGAAATGTAATAAACTATTTATAAATTAAAAAAATATATACTTAGCAAGAATTGGTAAACAAGAAGTGACTTTCATCTTACTTCCAAGTAGGCTGGGTTATTTTATGTCTCCTTTACAGATGAAGGAACTGAGGCTAGAGAGCCTTCAGTTACAGGTTAGGAAACGTCAAAGCCAGCCTTCAGCCCAGGTCTCAGGCGGCCCTTCCCTAGTCATGCCTACCACACTTCAACAATAGAGCTTCTACCCTCAGCATCTCTGTGGATGGTGGGCCACAGGACCAAGGAAGTGTAGGTGTTAGCCTGAACATAGAGGGAGCTGGGGAAGAGGGGAGGTAGGCCCAGCGGTCAGGGCCCCCACATTCTCCAGAGGGCCACTGTAACAATCCGCCCTGCCTTCTCGTACTCCCAGAGGGGATTTAAAACTCCCTTTACGCCAAAGAAGAAACACCATCCCCAAAATAAAAATGATCTCACAGTGTACACTTGACTTCACTCATTTATTTACTTTTCTTTACAAGTTGGGGATGTCGCTCCCTCAGTTTTGCGGGGAGTGGGGGAGCTCTGGTAGAGGGAGGAGAGGAGGGGAAAGTTGGGGCTTACAGAAGGGCAGGCTTCTTAGGAGAAAAAGGAGGGAAGGTGGAGCGAGAGAGGGAACAGCGGGTCCAGGTCCTTCTACCACCCCACTCTCTGCTTCCTAAGCCCCAAGAAGGAAAGAACACCCAGAGATGTCCTTAATTGCTTTTCGTCCTCCCCCAACGTCCAGCAATCATGCGAAAGAAATTAAAGAAGTGCAGGAGGCGGGAGGCGGGCAGGCATGGAAAAAACCAAAGACGGGTGAGGTGCACCGTCCCCTCTGTTGCCGGCTGGCGGCGGCAGGCGCAGGAAGGAGAGGCGCGAGCATTCTCGCGGGCCGGCCGCAGGGCCCTGCGGCGCCGTCAGCTCAGGCCTCCCCTCTTCCCGGGGCGGCTGCCACCGCCGTCGCCGCTGTCAGGCCGGCGCACCACGCGCCTCCCCACGCGGTGCTCGGGCTCGCGGACGCGCGGCGCCGCCTGCAGCAGGAACTCGCCGCCGCGGCGGGTGACGCGCACGTCGGTGTGCGGGTACGTGCCGTACGCGCGCCGCAGCTCCCGGCGCACGAAGTCCGGCAGCTCGAGGCGCGGGCCCCGCGCGCGCTCCACGCGGCCCCAGCGCAGCTTGGCTTCCAGGCTGCTGCCCTCGGGCCACGGCGTCCAGCTCTCGGCCGCCGCCGCCCCCGCCTCCGCGGGCGCCTGTAGCGACGGCCCGGGAACGCGGGCGGTGGGGAAGGGCGGGGGCGGGGGCAGGGCCGCGCCGTAGACTGGCGGGAAGGCCCACCAGGGCGGCGCGGCAGCCAGGGGCGCGCCCGGGCCGTGGAAGCAGTGGTATTCCCGCGGGGCCGCCCGCTCGCCTGCGCGCAGGCTCCAGGGTCGGCTGCAGAAATTGTGGGCCTGGATGGGGGGCAGCAGCAGAGAGGCGGGCAGGTAGGCGCAGGTGAGGGGCAGCGGCGGCGGCCAGACGCCCTCCTCGGGGGGCAGGCAGCTGTATGAGTACATGATCCGAACCTTAGGCGATGGCCGTTTTCACTGGGGCCTCATCTTGGTCCGGACCTATCGTGGAGGGTGTGTGGTTACAGACTTTGTTCTCACCCCTGTCTGTCCCTGGGGCCTGGTAACCCAGAGCTCTGGATCATAACTGTCGGGAACTCCCTACATCAAGTGTTTAGCTCCCCGCCTCACCTCTTGTCCCAGGGTTGGACTGAACCCCTGGCTCCCGGCACGGAATAGGGACCCAAGGCCTTTTCAAGCCCTCAGCTCCTGTCATGCTCTTCCCAGTAACTCCACACTCACTTGTCTCCTTCAGCCTGGGGGAGCTGGTCCCCAGCATTTGGAGGAGCCAGAGGGATCCCGAGCGAGGCTCCTCCACCACCACTTTTCAGTTGCTGTGCCCTCCATGCCCTGTGTCAGCCACACCTCCCCGTTACCAGGCAAAGGGAAACACCTCGAGCGGGCCAGGAGCCAGCCAGCCTCTGTCTGCACCAGAGTGAGCACCGGTCATAGTGGCCCTGCCCTAAAGGCAGAGCCCTAAGCTCAGGGACTGCTTCCCTACAGCATCACTGAGTTAGCTCCCAGTCCCTACACCCCAACCTCTCAGCCCCTCCAGATGGGTTCGGTTACCCTAATATTTGAGTGAAGTTCCTGCACGCCAGGCACTCAAGTTGACTGTGAGCATCTGACTTCAAGTTTACATTGATACTAGGAAGGTAGTGCTAATATTATCCCCACATTACATAGCAAGAAGCTGCTTGCCTCTAGTTGGTAAACAATAAATGTTTTCAATGGCTGGGTCTAATGTAGGTTAAATAACATGCCCAGACTCACACAGTTAGTTATGGCAAGGGCAAAATTCAACCCCATGTCTGTCTCAAGACTCATGTTCACAATATTAGTCCTATTGCCGATCCATGCTGGGGTTTCTTTCAGACTATCTCAAAATCCTCCCACTCTAGAATGTTACACAGTGCTTTTAATTCTTAACAGCCATGTGAAATACATAGTGATATTATCATTTAATGGATAAGGAACCAAAGGCTCAGAGAAGTTAGGCTGCTTTCCTGGGATTGTGGTAGGGGTCCTCAGCCCCTGTGAAAGGAAGAAATTCTGTGGGAACTCTGTACCATGGACAAAAGGTGTAAAGTTGCAAAAAGTGCTAAGATCTAGATTGTAAAACTGCTGACTTGCTTTATGACTTTTGTAACTTACTTACAAAGAGCAGGCCAGCACCAAAAAGATAAGAACTTAAGGCATGCCTGCCTGCTGAGGACCCTGCCCCCACTAGGAATAGAGATAACATTGTAACTGTGCTTCTCACCCTTCCTAAAAATGTATAAAGGACTGTTACACTCTTTGTTCCAGGCTCAGAATTTGGACCCTGTCCTCTGAGCCTCACTGGTGATCGCCCGGTCTCTGGGTCAGTCATTTGGAGAAGGCTCCCCTTTCTCATCTTGCAACAGTATCACAGCCTATAACTACCACAGTGAGATTTGAACCCAGTCCAACTGAAGCCAAAGCCTAGAAGTCATTTGGAGAAGGCTCCCCTTTCTCATCTTCCAACAGTATCACAGCCTATAACTACCACAGTGAGATTTGAACCCAGTCCAACTGAAGCCAAAGCCTAGAAGTCACTTGGGTGAAGCCAGAAAGATTGCTTCATCCAGAGTGAACCCTATCTAAGCTCTAGGCCCCTTTGGTTGTGGGTCAGAACCCCTCCACCCCTTCCTTCTCCAGTGGGGTGAGTGATAGTTGTGGATAATTAAAACTAATAACCTCTCCTAGCTGTGAGGCTGCCATACTTTCCTTCCTCCCATCATTTTTTTTTTTTTTTAGATAGTCTTTGTAGCCCAGACTAGAGTGCAATGGCATCATCATAGCTCACTACAACTTCAAACTCCTGGGTTTAATTGATCCTCCTGCCTTAGCCTCCCGAGTATCTGGGACTATAGGCATGCGCCACCACAACCAACTAATTTTTCTATTTTTAGTAAACACAGGGTCTCACACTTTCTCAGACTGGTCTCAAACTCCTGGCCTTAGGCAATCCTCCTGCCTTAGCCTCCCAGAGCGTTAGGATTACCACTGTGCCCGGCCTCCTTCCCCTTCTTCTGTTGACTCAAGCAGCCTCCCACAGAACCCCACAGGTTCTTCTGGGTTCTCAGTATCCTCAAAACCCAACTGCCCTCTGGGAAGGCCTCCCACACTCCCCCTCATGATGTCGCTTTATTCCTGAGAGCTGCTCTCCTAAGTCTAATTTGGGCCAGAGGCCTAGTGAAGGCAGCTGCTGGGGCTAGGCTCTAGATGGAGGCAAGGGGCTTGGCTAGAGTTTCATTTGTAATCTACCCAACACTCCTTAGAAGCCTTGCCCTATGTCCACTCTAAGGACTGGTCCCAGGACGCAGGGGACTTTGTTCAGGGTGGTCTTCTGTGGTAGAAAGAATAACCGCCCCCCCCAAAGATGTTCATATTCTCATACTTGGAAACCTATGACTATGTTATGTTAGATGGGAAGGGAGAATTAAGGTATTAAGGTGGTATTAAGTTTGCGAATTAACTGACCTTAAAATGAGATTATCCTAGATTATCTGGGTGGACCCAATGTAATCACAGGGATCCTTAAATGGGGAAGAGGGAGGCAGAACAGTCAATGTCAGAGTGATGCAATGTGAGAAAGACTTGACCAGCCATTGCTAGCTTTTTTTTTTTTGACAGGGTCTCGCTCTGTCACCTGGGCTAGAGTGCAGTGGTGTTATCATAGCCTCAAACCCCTAGGCTCAAGTGATTCCAAGTGGTTGGGACTATAGGCACATGACACCATGCCAAGCTAATTTTTTTTTTTTTTTTTTTTTTTTTGTGGAGACGGGGTCTCACTATTGCTCAGGCTGGTCTCAAACTCATGGCTTCAAGCAATCCTCCCACCTCAGCTTACCAAAGTGCTAGGATGACAGGCATGAGCCACTGCACCTGGCTCATTGCTGGCTTTGAAGATGGAAAGGAGTCATGGGCCAAGGCATGCAAACTGCCTCTGGGAGCTGGAAAATGGATAGCCTCCAGAGAGGAATGCAATTTTGCCAATGCCTTTTTAGCCAAGAAGAATGGAAAAGAGAGATGGGAGTGGAATCCACCTGGGTTTGATGCCATGTGGTCACCTTGATGAGGGGGGTAGGATAGCATATGGACATGTTTCTGGCTTGGCTGCCTGGGTGGGAGGTCAAGGCAATCCTGAAGATAGAAAACACCCGAGGGGGACTAAAAGCTGGGGGAATGGTGAGTTCAGGTGGGACATTCTGGGAACTGTCCAGCAGGCTGTTTTACATTTAGGCTGGAGATGGGAGGTGTAGAATAGTCATGACAGAAAAGGCAGTAGGTGACGTTACCAGAACAGCTGCTGCGCTGTGCTTGTCTCTGGTCCAGATCACACCGTTAACATCATGGTTTCTAACTTATTGAGTTCCCACGTATGCCTCTTGCAGGCAGAAATATTGTTTTCCCCTTTACCCCATATAGCTTATGGCCTGGCATGGACTAAAAATTTGAGTGAATAAATGAAGAATGTTGAAGATGGAAACTTGGGGGACCCTCCTTCTACCTTTAGAAGCCCTGGGAGAAAGTGGCCCAGTGAACGAACTGAGGAGGAGTAGAGAGGTAGGAGAACAGGGTGGAACCTGGATCACAGAGGTAGGAAGCCCAGGGGGGAGAGCATTTCAAGGACAGAAAGTGCTGTGTCTCTCTCTGTCCTGTGGTCCAGGGACTCCAATAGGGCTCAAGGAGTCAGGCAGGAGATATGGCTTCTAGCTGCACCCAATGCCCCTTCCCGGTTAACTCTGTGCCTCGTAGCCACAGAGAGAAATCAGAGATAATTGCTAAGGCCCAGGCCTGGTGCTGACATAAAAAGGCAACAGGTTACATTGTCTCTAAAACCTGAGGGCTGAGGGGCCTCAGAGTGTAACCATGGGGAATTAAGTGCAACATGAGGAGCCAAACGTATTTCCTATTGGGTCACATCCAGTTCTGGCCCCTGCCGGCCCTCCCCATTCCCGTTTCCCCACAAGACACTCAGGGAGGGCTAAGTAAAGACTTAGGTTTGCTTTGATATAAAGACACACACTGGCCAGAGATAGAAAGGCAGGGGGATTCCTTTAACAAATTTATAAAAGTCCTAGTTCATGCCAGAAAAGGCCAATTCAACATGCCAGACTCCTTGATTTTTGTTTTGTTTTTTTGACAAAGTCTCACTCTCTTGCCTGTAAAATGGGGATAATAGTGCTTACCTCCCAGGAAGATGTGAGGACTCACAAAATAATGCATGTAGAGTTCTTAACACAGTACAGGGCACAGAGTAAGAGCTCGGTCTTCCTTGTATTTTATCATTACTACTATTAATACGAGGAGGTCACCTGTATGGTCACTCATTCAGGGCGCTGGTGGCTGTGCCCCACGTCCGCTGCTTTGGCTCCTCTGGCCAGAGCCATAGTGTCCACGGCTCAAGCTGGCCCTGTCCACCCTTGAGGGGCTCACAATGCAGCATCAGAGAGTCCCAGGTCGTGCCGCTGCCACCTCCAAATCTGCCTCAGCTTTGCATCCAGTCAGATCATAAGGCTTGGAAGAAGGTGTTGTCTTCATTGTCTGGATTAATACTAAGCAAGGACGAGGGAGGAAGAAAGGGAGCACTCAGAAAAAAAACTAGTTGAACTGAAGCGATATTAAGCCTTCATGAAGGTGAAAGAGAGGGTGTGAGCCAATCAGAAATCCAGGCAACCTGCCTCTATTTGCCAGCGTCCACTTTCTCTTTTTGGTCCCTAAGGGCAAGCGCCCGAGAGAAACATGGCGGCGGCAGCCTCGTGCGCGGTCACCTGCCCGAGCTACAGCCCTGAGAGCCGCGCGGAGCCAATCGCCGGGCGGGGGCGGAGGGAGCGGCTGGGGAAGCACTGGATAGCGTGCGCGCAGGCGCACTGGCTTGCACCTGGCTCCGGGCAGCCGCGGGATAAGGCTTTGGCTGTCACGATTTCGGTGAGAGACTGGCCCGCTGCTGGGCTCAGGGGCAGGAGTGGGCTGGACTGGGGGCCGATGTCACACAAACGGCAGGCCCAAGGGGGACGGGAATGCTTTCGTCTCTGGGAGTCATGAGGGCTGTCTGCGGGGGTCCTTGAGGTGATCAGGTTGTGGGCTGGGAATGTTTTGGGTTTAGGGTGGGAGAAGCGGGGCTCAAGGGGGCAAGGTGGCATCCTTGCAGAAGGGCTCTCTGGGGGTCAGAAGGAAAGGGATGCAATGGATCAGGTAGCTCCCAGGGCGTCTGGGAGCCACACCATTAGCATAATGTCTTAACCCTGGTGGCACTTGGGGAGCTTTAAAAAAAATACTGATGTTGGGATCAATGCTGGGCCCATCTCGAGATTCCAATTTAACTGGTTTGTGTGAGGCCTGGGCCTCAGTAGTATTGAACAGCTCCTCAGGTGATTTTACTGAGCAGACGGATGGAGACTCACTACACAAGTTTCAGCGCCAGCTACTGAGGAAAGAGCTCCTGGGTAGACCCTAAACTCCTCAGTGGCTTGAAAGGGGCAGGGGGGCCTGGGGGCCGGGGTGAAGCTGTTGACCCTCCAGTGCTGCTGTGATAATCTGGGGGGGCGGGGAGAAGCAGAAGAAGGTCTCTTCTGCAGTAAGGTGAAAGGTCATTCCAGCCTGAGGAGGAGGAGCCCATTCTTTTTTTTTTTTTTTTTTTTTTTTTTTAAATTATACAAACCTCCATGAAAAAGGAGCCCATTCTTAAGGATAAAGGGAAGGTCCCCAACTGCTCCCTATGGGGAGGCTGGGCTAGGAGATAAGATTCCAGAGTGTGAAACAGGAAACAGAGCAGACAATTCAGCTGCTTGTTGAGAAAGGGACACGTTGGGTATTATACCTTTCATTTTCATCTGTTCATTTGATACTTCTGAGGACAGGCAGAAAATAGAATTGTTTTCTCTGCCTCACAGATATAGGAGTAAACTCAGATAGCTAGTTAGTGATAATATGCAGACCTGATGGGGGTGCCTACCTTCAAGTTATGCTTGTTAGTAGTTTTTCCCCTCTGCACTAATGCTTCCTGCTCAGTCTTTAGCAATGCGAATCAAGTAGTAGAGGCCAAGATTCAAAACAGCAAATCTCTGCATTTTTCACCTCACCATGCCCCCAATCTTATCAAATCCTGCCCATTCAGTGTCACAGGCCCAGTTAGCCCTGCCGAATACACCCACTCAGGTGTTCTCTCCCCTTTTCAAGTCCCTCAGCCCCTGCATCAGGCAACCAAATCCCTCCCTTACTCTCCTCCAGGCCACAAGCTCTGTAAGGGCAGGGCCAGGTCAGCCTATCCTTGATTTCTGTCCTCTGCTTCCACCAGGCTCTTTCTCCATGCAGTAGGTGCTTGCTTAACACCTGGATCGGTCAATTTGCTCCTAAAAGACCAACATGTGCATCCACAGCCCTAGGGAACAGCAGCTGCAGCAGCCATAGAAAAACCATCATGCCCAGGCCCCATTGTGTCCCTAGAGCCATTGTTCTGCTTGGTTGTGGGAGCCTCAGAGAAAGAGGCAGCTGCAGAGAAAGAGGCAACCCAGAGAAAGAGAAAGATGTGCCCCTCTGAGTAAAACGTAAAGCAAAGCAGCAGGAGACCAAAGAAGAATACGGATAATAACAAGGAGTGACCGTTATCAAGCTTTCGCCAAGTGCACAGCACTGTGCTAAGAAACACAGACACAAGGCCGGTGCGGTGGCTCACGCTTGTAATCCTAGCACTCTGGGAGGCCGAGGCAGGCGGATTGCTCGAGGTCAGGAGTTCAAAACCAGCCTGAGCAAGAGCGAGACCCAGTCTCTACTAAAAATAGAAAGAAATTAATTGGCCAACTAATATATATAGAAAAAATTAGCCTGGCATGGTGGTGCATGCCTGTAGTCCCAGCTACTCGGGAGGCTGAGGCAGAAGGATCGCTTGAGCCCAGGAGTTTGAGGTTGCTGTGAGCTTTCTTTCTAGTGGTCTTTGTAAGAGAGTAGAAGCATTCCTTCTTTGATACTGACGCCACGGCACTCACTCTAACCTGGGCAACAAAGCGAGACTCTGTCTCAAAAAGAAAAAAAGAAGCACAGACACAATCTGGAAAGAGAGCTTGGGGCTGGGAGAGAAAAAGGGGCTGGATCATAAAGAGTTTTGTAAACCTCACAAGATTCTATCCTAAGGACATTGGGATGATAGGCACTGGGAGTGGGGAGGTGACAGAATCAGATCTGTTTGGAAAGAGCCCTCTGTCATCGTGTAAAAACTTTCTACCCTTCTCCCCATTGAGCTCCTGGGAGATAAAGAACTAGAAAGAGATGGAAATGGCAGCATCTCCCTGATTTCTGACCAACCTCCAGTGGGGGGGGGGGCTGATAGATTTGGTGGAGAAAACTGGAGAAGACCAAACTGCACCCCTGGTGTGAGAGGCATTAGAAGTAGAAGGAGGTGGGTGTTTGCTTCTGATTCCCATTGGAAATGCTAAAGACTGAGCAGGAAGCATTAGTGCAGAGGGGAAAAACTACTAATAACTGACTTTGGGTCAGTTATTTAACCTTCAGAGCTTCAGTTTCTCCATCTATAAAATGTGAATGGCCAGGCCGAGGTGAATCATGCCTGTAATCCTAGCACTCTGGGAGGCCGAGGTGGGCAGATTGCTTGAGGTCAGGACTTTGAAACCAGCCTGAGCAAGAGCGAGACTCCGTCTCTACTATAAATAGAAAGAAATTAATTGGCCAACTAATATATATATAGAGAAAAACTTAGCTGGGCATGGTGGTGCGTGCCTGTAGTCCCAGCTATCCAGGAGGCTGAGGCAGGAGGATTGCTTGAGCCCAGGAGTTTGAGGTTGCTGTGAGTTAGGCTGATGCCACGACATTCACTCTAGCCTGGGCAACAAAGTGAGACTCTGTCTCAAAATAAAATAAAATAAAATAAAAATTAAAAAATAAAATGTGAATGGCAATAAGTAACAGTCGTAAGGATTCGCGATGATGGATATAAAAGCCAAGCATATCCTATGTGCATGAGAAATGGTATGTGGTTATATTTAGGGTATCCAGGTGGCAGGAACAGCATGAACAAAAGTGTGGAGGTGGCATTTATTTATTTATTATTTTTATTTATTTATTTATTTGAGACAGAGTCTTACTCTTGCCCCAGCTAGAGTGCCATGGCGTTAGCCTAGCTCACAGAAACCTCAAACTCCTGGGCTCAGGTGATCTTCCTGCCTCAGCCTCCCGGGTAGCTGGGACTACAGGCATGCGCCACCATGCCCAGCTAATTTTTTTTTCTATATATTTTTAGTTGTCCAATTAATTTCTTTCTATTTTTAGTAGAGACGGGGTCTCGCTCTTGCTCAGGCTGGTTTTGAACTCCTGACCTTGAGCCATCCTCCCGCCCCAGCCTCTCAGAGTGCTAGGATTACAGGCATGAGCCACCACGCCTGGCCTATTTATTATTTTTAGAGACAGGATCTCGCTCTGTTGCCCAGGCTGGAGTGCAGTGGTTCGATCTTTGCTCACTGCAACCTGTAACTCCTGGGCTCGAGTGATCCTGCTGCCTCAGCCTCCCCAGTAGTTAGGACCACAGGCATATGCCATTGTGCCCAGCTAGTTTTTAAAATTTTTTGTGGAGATGAGTTCTTACAATATGTTGCCCAGGCTAGTTTCAAAATCCCACCTCAAACAATCCTCCCGCCTCAGCCTCCCACAGATCTGGGATTACAGGTGTGAGCCACTGCACCTGGCCTGAAGGTGGCATTTAAAAAAGAATTTGAGGATGGTAGACAAGAGGGCTAAGATGGTCAAGGCAACAACAGGTGTCAAGCTTGGGTGCTGGAAAGACAACCTCAGTCAAGGATTTGGCAGAGGGGTCAATGACTGATCATGAAACTAAACTTCAGAGACATGAAAAAAAATAGCTGTCATGTATTGAGGGTCTTCTGTGAGCCAGGTAGTATGCTTGGTGCTTTATATTCCTTTTGCATTTCAGCTCACAGCCATCTACAAAGTGGGCATTAACATCCCCACTTTGTAGGTGAGGAGATCGAGGCTCAGGGAGAGGGAGTGGCTGGCTCAAGGCCACCAGCTGGGACCATACCCAGGGCAGATGGGCCCTAGAAGGTGCCAAGGGGGCAGGTGGAGTTGGTTGCAGGTTATAGGATATCTCACCCAGCTTATGCAACAAGGCTGGTGTGGGCTCCAAGCGGTGTTCCCTCAGAAAGGCAGGGCTGCTGTTCTCTGCTGGGGCGGGTTGAGGGTAGGAGGGTGAGAGGCTGTTTCCTGATGGAGGAAGGGGATCTGGAAGAGAAACTGCTAAAGAGTAACCCTGTACACACCTACCCCAGCTCCCTCTCCAGGGAGCTGTTCACCTGGACAGGTCGCTGTGCTCAGCTCAGCTCAGGTCTGTGATGGGAGTTTATCTCTGGCATTCCCAAACATTGTGTATGTTCCTGCTCCTTGCAGGCCCCCCTTTTCTGACTTTCCCTCCTGTGCCCCATCTTTTTCTCAAACTCCCCTACCTAGGAAGTGGTCTGATTACCAGAATATTTCCCTGCTCCTACCTTGATCTAAGTGAGCCCAAGAAAAGGCCAGTTTCTGGCTGGGCGCGGTGGCTCATGCCTGCAATCTGGGAGGCTGAGGTGGGAGAGTCACTTGAGCTCAGGAATTCAAGACCAGCATGAGCAAGAGCGAGACCCCATCTCTACTAAAAATAGCAGGGCATCATGGCGTGCACCTGTAGTTCTAGCTACTTGGGAGGCTGAGGCAGGAGGATGCCAGGAGCCAGGAGTTTGAGGTTGCAGTGAGCTATAATGATGCCACAACACTCTAGCCCAGACAACAGAGTAAGACTCTGTCTCAAAAAAAGAAAAAGAAAAAGCCAATTTCTGAGCATCCTTTGTGTTACAGGCATGACATTCTGGGCTTCCTGATTAAACATTTGTTTAATCCTTTCTGTACCCCTATAAAAATAGGCATTATTATCCCATTTTATAGATGAGGAACCCAAGGCTCAGAAAGGTAAAGTGATTTGCCTAAGGCTACACTCTTAGTAGGAAGTGTGGTCAGGGTTTGAACCCAGGCCCTCTGACAGCAAAAGTTACACTCTTTCCACCTCTCTACCTTTTGAAGTTTTCTTCTACCCTCATCCTTCTACCCTCATGGAGCCGGCTGGGGGAGGCTGGGGAGGACTGGGGACCTTGTGTGCAGGGTCACCTCTAGCAACAAGGACAAGTCCCTGGGCATCTGGGGCCTTCACTCCTTTTCACCTACAGTTTTGGGGTTGAGGCTGGGGGTTCTGAAAGCCTTGGGGTAATCACAGAAAGTGGCCTGGGTTAAGGATAGTGACAGAGGTGTAGGTTGTGCTTTATAGCCCCAAAGCACTTTAGAAAGGATCTCATTTAATCCTCACTCCTGACCTGTATGGCAGGTCTTGGGGCCCTCTCCATTTTATGGAACGTCTGAGAGGTTGGATAGTAATCGTCTTTAAAGCTCTAGTGCTTTATTTTCTCATTGACTGTGAACAGGCACAGAGAGGTTAAGTAAATCACTCCAGGTCACACCGGTGGTAAATGGTAGAGTCAGGACTTGTGAGAACTCCAGGTGTATCTTCTTTCCACCATGACACTTAGAAAAGCAGTGCTGGATGGGCGCGGTGGCCTGGGAGGCCGAGGTGGGCAGATTGCTTGAGGTTGGGAGTTGGAAACCATCCTGAGCGAGACCCCGTCTCTACTAAAAATAGAAATTAATTGACCAACTAAAAAATATATATATACAAAAAAAAATTAGCCGGGCATGGTGGTGCATGCCTGTAGTCCCAGCTACTTGGGAGGCTGAGGCAGGAGGATCGCTTGAGCCCAGGAGTTTGAGGTTGCTAGGCTGTGTGAGCTAGGCTGACGCCACGGCACTCACTCTAGCCTGGGCAACAAAGTAAGACTCTGTCTCAAAAAAAAAAAAAAAAAAGCTCTGAGGAAAAAAATAAAAAGAAAATCATTTCCTTCAGGGGCTCAAGGGCCCTAGGGAGAGGCCCCCTGCCCATCCTCCTGCCTGGGGGCAAGACCGGATCACTGTGGCCACTGGGGGAACAGTCTCACAGTGCAGGGCTGCTTCAGGTGGTTTTGGCCACTCCTCCTCCTCTCGTTTCCCCGCCACTAAGCATAGACTGGCACAAGGTTGGCATGGGGAGGGGGAGGTGCATGTGGATCTCTTGAGGGAGTCACCACTCGCTCTTCGGTGAGATCCCCTCCTCATCCTCTTCAGAGCCTCCCCTGTTCTTGAGAGGGAGCTAGAAGGCGAGGACCCAGGCCCTGCCCTTGAAAACCCCACAGTCGGGGAGGCAGTCAGGAGTGTCTACTGTGCAAACAGAGCAAACGAGCTGTGGGGGCGAGCAGGACCAGCGAGGCCAGAGGGTTGTATAAGGTCTCCTGGACACAGGGCTGGATCCTGAAGAATGGGGGAGATGCAAATGGGGAGGGTGCTGGCCGTGGGATGAAGCTGCAGGGATGGAGGCCTGGCCAGAGAAGGCCGGGCTGGACAGGCTGGGAGAGGCCAGATTGCAGAGGCCTTGCCAGCCAGGTGGAGGGGCCAGGTGGTGACCTTGGTGTGCTAGGCAGTGAGAGCTACTGGGGCATGGGACAAGGACAGGTTTGAGTCTAAAAAAGAGAGACTTAATTAAGGTCTTGCTGCTGAAAATGTCATAGACCAGCAACTGTAGCCTCACTTGGGAGCCTGTTAGAAATCCAGAATCTCAGATTCTTCCCAGACCTCTTGAGTCAGAAGCTACATTTTAACAAAGTCTGCAGGTTACCCCTACACATAGTACAGTTTGAGAAGCTCTGGACTAATAAAGATCTGACTTTTATTTTCCTTCCCACTTCTGGTCATCCTAGCTGTTGGTCTTTGTGCATGGGTTTGCTGTCCTTGGTTCTCTCTTTTCACATAACATGTTCTTGAGTTTCTCTCCCCATGTGTTGATGGTGGCCACGTGCAGGTCCTTTTTGGAAAGCGTTGAGCTAGCCCAGCCTGTCCCTTTGTTGTGTTCTTGGGCTGTGTCTAGCTTTTTGCTGTGATGAACATCTCTGTACATATTCTTTTTGATTAGTTTCTTTCTTTTTTTTTTTATTGAGACAGAGTCTTGCTCTGTCACCTGGGTCATCATAGATCACTGCAACCTCCAACTCCTGGGCCCCAGCAATCCTCCTGCCTCAGCCTCCCGTGTAGCTGGGACTACAGGTAAGTGCTAATTTTTCTGATTTTAGTAGATACAGGGTCTCCCTCTTGCTCAGGCTGGTCTTGAACTCCTGAGCTCAAGCAGTCTTCCTGCCTCTGCCTCCCAGAGTGCTAGGATTACAGGCGTAAGCCACCGCACCAGGCCTGGATTAGTTTCTTGAGGTAGAATTTCCCGAATCAAAGTGCATGAGCAGTTGTGGACTCTTACCACATCTTAGCACTCTTGTCACTGAGCACACATCACCCCAGGTTTTACTCTTCTCCCCAATAGTACATAGGAACTTTTTGGGAGGTCAAGTGGCAGAAAAAGCTTTGGAGCCAGCCAGGCCTGGATTCAAATCTGTTGTTCTTTTGCTGTGTGACATTGGTCAAATTACTTAACATCTCTGAGCTTGGAGTTGCTCTCCTGTAAAATCTTATAGTGCTATAAACTTTGTAGGGATTTCGTGAAAATATGAATGATACTACCAACATGTGTTTATTGAGTACTTTTTGCAAGTTACCTCATTTAATCCTTAAGTTCCTCTGCAAAGTAGGCAGCACCATCCTTCTTACCTTTTTTTTTTTTGAGACAGTCTCGCACTCTGTTGCCCCGGCTACAGTGCCGTGGCGTCAGCCTAGCTCACGGCAACCTCAAACTCCTGGGCTCATGCAATCCTCCTGCCTCAGCCTCTCGAGTAGCTGAGACCACAGACATGCACCACCATGCCCAGCTAATTTTTTCTATAAATTTTTAGTTGACCAATTAATTTCTTTCTATTTTTAGTAGAGACAGGGTCTCGCTCTTGCTCAGGCTGGTGTCGAACTCCTGACCTTGAGTGATGCGCCCACCTAGGCCTCCCAGAGTGCTAGGATTACAGGCGTGAGCCACCACGCCTGGCCCCCCTCTTACCTCTCTTAGAGGAGGAAACTGAGGCTTGGATTAAGTAGCTTGCCTGAGGTTTTACTGTAAGTTCAGTGTGTGCCCAGGCCCAGGGTTGTCATGTCCAGACTGTTAGGGTTGTAAGCGTGGATGTAAGAAGGTATTGAGCATCCAACCCTAGCACAGGACCTGGCTCAGTGCTCAATGTCGCCCTTCTCTTCCCACAGGCTTTGTCAGTTTCCTCGTTACTCCCAGAGTAGTGGTATCTGGCGTAGCATCGTTTCAGTTTACTTCATTGATGATTCCCCAGCTTTGTTTTAAGTACAAACTCTCTCCCAGTGGAAATGAGTTTTTAAATGACTCAGAGGTTTGAGGTTAAGAGCATAGCTGGCTCTGATCCCTGCTGCTAACTGGCTCCTTCTTCCCCAGGGACAAGGATGGC
Organism: Microcebus murinus; assembly: GCF_040939455.1. Classification (NCBI taxonomy): domain Eukaryota; kingdom Metazoa; phylum Chordata; class Mammalia; order Primates; family Cheirogaleidae; genus Microcebus; species Microcebus murinus. Next base: position 24,148,299 of record NC_134117.1, on the reverse strand, counting down.
GAGACTGCCCACGGTCATGAGCCCTCAGTGCTCCTGGGGCTGAGGTTGGGGCTGGCAGCCATGGGGCTGGGTCGCCTTCAGGCCTGGTTGTTGGGCCTGCCCACAGCCGTGGTCTATGGCTCCCTGGCCCTCTTCACCTCCATCCTGCACAACGTGTTCCTACTCTACTACGTGGACACCTTTGTCTCGGTGTACAAGATCAACAAAACGGCCTTCTGGGTTGGAGAGGTAGGGCCAGCACTGGGCGGCTAGCCTGAGTGGGGGAAGAGAGGATGTGTGGGCTGTCATGCAGATTACAGGTGCTGGGTCCTGCCTCGTCAGGGGCATGGGGCAGACTCAGCAAGAAAAGCTGGTGGAGGCCTCGATAACCCTCGGTGCAGACAAGACCAGCTCTCCTGGCCACTGTCTTATGTAGTCACTGTTCTGTGTACTCATCTGTATAATATAGTATGTTCTCATGTATTAATCTAATCAGCTGGCTACATGTAACAGTCGGGCCCTGGATGGGTTGGAGTCTGATGGGGCAGTGGCTGTCAGAGAACAAAGGTTTGCAGGCAGGAAGGCTGCAGCCATCTGTGAGGGCGGTGAGCAGGTTGGGGTAGGGGTAACCCTGGAGAGGAGGGTGCCTGGAGCCCACCTACCCCATCTCCCCTCTGCCTGCAGACGGTGTTTCTCCTCTGGAACAGCCTCAATGACCCCCTCTTCGGCTGGCTCAGTGACCGCCAGTTCCTCAGCTCCCAGCCCCGGTTTGTGTCTTAGGGAGTGCTCATAACTGGTTCAGTCTCACCCCACTTCTCCCAGGGCTGGAGGACCCCTGCCTGTGTTTGTGGGGGGGGAAGAAGGGAGACCATTTCAGGGGTTGTCCATGTCCCCTCATTTCCTGGGGTTCAGCGTAGGCTCTGTCCAGGCTGGAGGAGTCATCTTGACTAACCCTAGCCTTGCTTGCCAAGGGAAGAGATTTATCCCAGGTTGGCTTGACTGTACTGCAAACACCTTCTGCTGCTTCTAGCAGATTCCTTTACCCCCTCCCTATTTGAGCTATTGCTGTCCCCAAGACTGAGAAGTGGGTATCCCACCACCCTTTGCCCGTCAGCCCTGACAGGCTACTAAGGGAAGAGACTGGGGCAGAGGACAGTGTACCCATTGGTGAATTGTGCTTCCTAAATTGAAGGCTGGGTACTTGGGGCACAGTGGGACCACGCTGTTGTGAGTCCCACACTCTGGGCCTCCATCCTCCCTCTGGGACCTGGGCAGGAGGAGCTGGGGCCAATGCTGAAAGGGCATCTCTCAACAGCCCTTCCTTCCCCGGCAGGTCGGGTGCTGGGCTCTCCTCGAGGGCCGTTGTGCTGGCCCGGGTGCAGGCGCTGAGCAGGCACGGGCCCCTGCTGGCACTGTCGTTCCTGGCATTCTGGGTGCCCTGGGCCCCGGCCGGCCTGCAGTTCTTGCTGTGCTTATGCCTGTATGATGGCTTCCTGACTCTCGTGGACCTGCACCACCACGCCTTGCTGGCTGACCTGGCCCTCTCGGCCCACGATCGCACCCACCTCAACTTCTGCTGCTCCCTCTTCAGTGCAGCTGGCTCGCTCTCTGTCTTTGCCTCCTACGCCTTTTGGAACAAGGAGGATTTCTCCTCCTTCCGCGCCTTCTGCGTGACACTGGCCACCGGCTCTGGGCTGGGTTTTCTGGGGGCCACACAACTGCTGAGGCGGCGGGTTGAGGTGGCCAGAAGGGAGCCTGGGTGCTCAGCCCTGGCTGTGGATGGCAGGTGAGTGGCCAGCCCTGCTGCCCAGGTTCCCACCAGCACTCTTCTGGGGCTGATTTCAGGGCTGGGTCCCCTGGCTGCTGGGTGGCTGCCCTGGGGTGGGGGATGACTCTGGCCCAGCCCCAGGCAGTTCTCAACTTCCTCCTGCCCCACAGCCTCTGTGGAGAGGAGCTGCTTGTGGGCAGTGAGGAAGTGGGCAGTGTCACCTTGGGCCAGTACCTCCGGCAGCTGACACGCCACCGGAACTTCCTGTGGTTCGTGGGCATGGACCTGGTGCAGGTACGGGGAGCAGCCCCCAGGCCCCTCCACGCTGGGCTAAGCCTCACTCAAGTGGACAGGTTCCTCAAGAGCTGGGAACTCGTTTCTGGGCTGCCCATGAGGACTGCTGGATGATCCAGTGGCAGGAACACAGGTTGGGGAGTCAGGAGACCCGGACTCTAGCACCATCTGATCCCCTCCCTTCCTGTGTGATCTCAGGCAGGTCTCAGTGACTCTGGGCAGCCCTGTCCTCATCTGTAAAGTGGGATATGAAATAGAGATGCTCCTTTTGGGGACTCTGTGACAATATTTTGAAAACACCAAGTACCACACCTAAAACACATGTAGTATGTAACACATGTAGCCAAACTTAGAAATAAATTGGTTTTTATGTCATGAGAAAGGTGTTTCAATTAAAAAGAAAAAAACTTTTCATTGTTCCAATACTATTTTATTATGCCTTCTAACTAAATCAGATAAGTAGCAGGAATGTGGATTTAGGTTTTGTTCTGGCACGTTGCATGTTTAGGGACATGGGGATAAAGGCCTGCTGCTCTGAGGGCCAGGGGACATGTGCTCCCCTATTGGCTTTTGGCCCTACTGACTTCTCTCCTGGCTGGTGGCCTCCTCACTGTCCCCGTTGGGTTGCAGGTCTTCCACTGCCACTTCAACAGCAACTTCTTCCCCCTCTTCCTGGAGCATCTGTTGTCGGACCACATCTCCCTCTCCACAGGCTCCATCTTGCTGGGTGAGTGTGTGCCCTGGGCAGATGGGAAGGGCAGAGGCTTGTACCCCAGAACTCCTGGTCCAGCTGCAGGCACAGCCCCCTCACCAGCTGGGACTCAGGTGGCAGAGGGTGGGGGCCGCACCTGCAGGCCCCAGCTTTGCTTTCCTGGAGCGGGCCTGTCCTGGGTGTAGGGGGAGTAGGGCTGCTTTCTGTCCGGTTTCTAGGAGATGGTGCCACCCTGAGGCGATGCAGTGCAGTGGCTGGTTAGCGGGGAGGACTGTAGTCTGATGGGCCTTCGGGGGAGTCTTGCTGGGTGGCCTTGGGTGTGTTATTTCCTCTCTGGGCCTCCCTTTCTCATCTGTAAAGTAGGGATAGTAATAGTACTTACCTTAAAGTGTTGGGAGGATTAAATGAAAGAGTATGAAGCTCTTGCACAGAGCCCAGCACATCATTAGTGCGCTACAAATGCAGTCTGATATGGGCAGTCACTAAAGCTGCAGCGGTGCCCCTGACGGGCTGGTGCCCCACTGCCCCTCCCCAGGCATCTCCTATGTCGCTCCCCATCTCAACAACCTCTACTTCCTGCCCCTGTGCCGACGCTGGGGCGTCTATGCTGTCGTTCGGGGGCTTTTCCTGCTCAAGCTGGGCCTTAGCCTGCTCATGCTGCTGGCTGGCCCGGACCACCTCGGCTTGCTCTGCCTCTTCATTGCCAGGTATGCTCCTGCCCACCCTCGCCCCCAAACCTCTGCCCACCCCTTCACTCTTGCCGCGCTCTCTCTCCAACCGCAGCAACCGTGTCTTCACTGAGGGCACCTGTAAGCTGCTGACCTTAGTGGTCACCGACCTGGTGGACGAGGACCTGGTGCTGAACCACCGCAAACAGGCAGCCTCGGCGCTTCTCTTTGGCATGGTTGCCCTTGTGACCAAGCCAGGCCAGACCTTTGCCCCGTTGCTGGGCACCTGGCTGCTCTGCTTCTACACAGGTGAGGGCCCAGGGGAAAGTGAGGGCTGCCAAGGCTCCAGGGGGTACAGCTCACCCAGCTGGCAAGCCTGGGTCCAGTGAACAAGAGAGGATGGCAACTGGCCCCTCCCCACGTGGCTAGAGGCATTGGCTCTCAGATTCCTCCATTCTTTCTTAGTTTATTCATTCATTTGCTCAACAAATATGTATAGAATACCTTCTCTGTGCAGGCTGTGAGTGCTGGGGAGATAATAATGAGTAAGACAGAAAAGGTCTTCACCATCATGGAGCTTATATTCTAATCGGGTGGGCGTGGGGTGTGGCAACAGACAGTCAAACAAGAAAACATCAGGCAGTGATAAGTGTCATAGTAAAAATGAGACAGGGAGATGTGAGACAGTGTGACCGAGAAGCTACTTGGTGTGATCAGGGAATGCTTCTCTGAGAAGGTGCCCTCAGGATGTGGACTGAATGGCAAGGGTTCAGTCTAGAAAAGAGCTTAGGGCATCCCAGGCAGAGGGAACGGCAAGTGCAAAGGCCCAAGGTTCCAGGAGTGGTTAGGAGATGGGGATGGAAAAGTGAAGAGGGCTTTGTTGATCAGGCAGGTTTGGGTTTTATTTTCAGTCAAGGGGAAGCTACTGAGAGAGTTTTAAGTGGCAAAGTGACATGGTCAGATTTTTGTGTTAAAATTCACTGTGGCTGTTGTATGAACAGATTTTAGGAGGCTGGGGTGGGAATAGCAGTGAGATAACTGGGAGACTAGCAGAGGGCATGGAGGCTTAGGCCGGGGTGGCAGGTTGGTGTGTTTTGGAGTTGGGGGGAAATGAAGAATTGGGTGTTGGAGACTGGTGGAGTACACTGAAGTGAGGAATTGAGGATGACTTTTGGGGCTTTTGGCCTGCGTTATTGGGTGGGGGTGGTACCCTTTACCAATAAGGGAAGACTAGGGGAGAAGCGGGTTTGGGAGGTGAGGGGAAGCTGTGGTCTGGACATGTGTGTGTGATGTTTTGAGATGTCACACCATGGCTTTTAGAGGGAACCAGGGCTTGGAGGGGAACTGGCTGACCGTGCTTTTTCTGTGCTCTCTTGTCCTAGGTCACGACCTTTTCCAGCAGCCCCCAATGACCCCTATAGGGAGTGCCCAGCCCTGGCCAGAGCCCCCGGCCCCAGCCCCTGCGCAGGCCCCAATGCTCCGCCAGGGCTGCTTCTATCTGTTGGTGCTGGTGCCCATCACCTGTGCTCTGCTGCAGCTCTTTACCTGGTCCCAGTTCACGCTGCATGGGAGACGCCTGCACATGGTCAAGGCCCAGCGCCAGAACTTGTCACGGGCCCAAACCCTGGACATTAAGACAGTGTGAGAGGTGCAGCAAGGCCACCCTGCTGAGGACACTGCCTGAAGCCCAGGGTAGGAACCACATTTTTTTTTTTTTTTTTTTGAGACAGAGTCTCACTTTCTTGCCTGGGCTAGAGTGCCCTGGCGTCAGCCTAGCTCACAGCAACCTCAAACTCCTGGGTTCAGGGGATCCTCCTGCCTCAGCCTCCCAGGTAGCTGGGACTACAGGCATGCGCCACCGTGCCCAGCTAATTTTTTTTATTTTAGTTGTTTGGCTAATTTCTTTCTATTTTTAGTAGAGATGGAGTCTCACTCTTGCTCAGGCTGGTCTTGAACTCCTGAGCTCAAGCAATCCTCCTGCTTCGGCCTTCCAGAGTGCTAGGATTTTAGGCGTGAGCCACCGTGCCTGGCCCCACTTTTATGAGTATCCTCTTTTACCTTCCTTGGATGTGGCCTGGAGGACAGATGGCAGGGTGGAAGCTCCTGGGGCTGAGCCAGGAGCTGAGGTCTAAGTCCCTGCTTAGCTGCCTAGCCCAGCTTGGGCAAGGGCTGGGCCAAATGTGCTCAGGGACCTGGTACCTGCTTCCCTGGGGACAGGAGGGAAGAGGACCAAGAAGGGACAGGGCTGCCCTGCGTGCACACAGGGTTGCCATGGGGCTCGGAGGCCCATCCCATTGCCTGGCTAGGGCTGGCTGCTCAGGAACCACTTTTGATACTGCAACTGCTCCCTTCTGCCCAGTCAGGGGAGGCTGTCCATCCCACAGCCCCTCCTTCCACCCTTCCAGTGGTTCCTGAGGGTTCTCTGCTTCAGCTGTGCTGGATGTAGCACATCTCCCCTGCTGTAGGGCTCCCCCAGCCCACTAGGCCTCCAGAGGGTGATTTTGTTGCAGACTGATTAAAGCCAGTCATTCCTATTCTTTAGGTCTGTGCTGTGGGTGTGAGTGGTGGATTAGGGGTCAGGACTCCTGACTAGAAAAAGCACCTGGGAGCATTTCTGCAAAGGAATGGTGGGTTACCTGCATCAGACTCCCTGAGGTGCCAGGGACAAAAATGCAGGTTGATAACTGCATAGGTGCTGGGGACCAAAATGACCTTTAGGCTTGGAGCCAGCAGCCCCAGTGCATTTCCCATCTACCACCAATGGACACGGGAGTCAGAGGAGGAGCCTCTTATAGGCCAGAGGTTCGCAGATTTGGGAAATCTCTGTAGGTGATTTTATTACACAGATGGGATGAAAACCACTGCTGCAGGCCAGTGTTTGTCAACCTTGCCACTAGAGACATTTGGGGCCACATAACTCTTTTTGTGGACATTTAGCAGCACCTCTGCTTCTACCTGCTAAGTGCCAGTAGAGGTACTTCCCCTTCCTCCAGTTGTGACACCAAACACATGTCCAGACATTGCCAGATGCATCCTGGGAGGTAAATTGATCTCAGCTGGGAACCACTGCTCTAAGCCGGTGCTTTCTGAGAGCCTGCATAGTGGCTGAAAACATAGGCTCTATGGCTATGTTACCTGGGTTCACATCCAAGCTGATAAAGGACAGAACTTCGGGAAATTGCTTGATCTTTCCGTGGCTCCAGATCCTTATCTGTACAATGGATAATAAAAACACCTACACTTTGTAGGGTTATTGGGAAGATTAAATGGGTTAACATTTGTCAAGCACCTCGTAATTTCCCTCCAAGTGCAGGTTTAAAATGGATATCTTGAGTGTGGGTCCCAGAAACTACTTCTTATACACATGAAAGTTTTGAGAACCTCTGATATCAGGGATGTCAAAAGCTGCTTCTGTTATTCAGAGTTGAGCCTCACCCATGGGTTTGAGTGTGTACACAGAGTCAGGACTCTCAGTTCTTGAACCTGGGTGTTGGTGTGAACGTGATTTTTTCCGCATCCACCTGACAGACAGGATGGAACTTGGGCTGCAGCCTGGGTAAGTCTGGCTGGCGCAACAATGCCCTCTAGAGGACAGACCAGGCCCAGGCAACACCTCAGATTCAGGACCACAAGCTCGTCCTTCTTCCCACCCAGCAATGGCCAGAGACAGGAAGAGGCCCAGCTGATGTGTCTATCGGAACGACTTTATTTCAGTACACTGGGCCCCACCAGGCAACATGGTTTGTGCGAGGCTGTGCGAGGGACAGGCTTGGGCTAAGAGAAGGGAGGTGAGCTGGTTATGCAGTCCGCGGGGCGCCACACTGCTTTCACACACACCTGCTGCTGCGGCCCACATCTGGCAGGGGCCTTTGGTCATAGGATGGCGTAGGAGAGAATACTGCCTGGAATCTGGGATTAGGGTGGGTCTTGGTGTCACGGGTGAGGGTGCCAGTGAAGACAGGCTGGCCCCGGCTTTGCATGATCTGGGCTGAAGGGCTTTGGACCACTCTGAGAAGCCAGGTCTGGGCCTATCAGCGTCTGGCCCTCTCACTCCCTAACCAATCAGGTCCAAAGTCAAGAATGGCACAAGATCAGCCCAGAGGGGGCTGTCCCACCTCTACCACCTAGTCCTCTGGTCAGCTAGAGTGGCAAAGGCAACTTGGTTAATTGCAGTTTTCTCCAGTCCTAAGGGTACTAGAGCTCAAATACCCTCCTTTGCTTGGGCCTCTGCCAATGAGTGACTGTACCTCCTGTTTCAGAGAATCCAGCCAGCGACCAGCCTGTTCATTCCAGCAAGTAGAACTGGGAGAGAGGGGCTGACGGGAGTGCCTTTGAGTGTAGCCTGCAATCCCAAGTGGTCTTGTGGCTTATGGATACTGTCAGCTCAGCAGCAGGGAGAGGCAGGGCCCTGGATGCTAGGCTAACTGTAGGTCTGTAAACATTAGTGTGAGCAGGGCAGGAGGTGGTGAGCTCCCTCTCTCCAGCCCCTCACCGAACAAACACTTCAATAAGTAAAACTGAAGATGGCATTGCAACAAGGATGGATGAAAAGCAAGTGACAGGACCTGGAGTCAGCAGGCTCCTTAAATTCTCCCGAGACCTAAAAGGGGACTGGCTGGGCGTGCAGCATTAGCTTTGCAGCCAACCAGAAATAGCATGGACTCTTGCCCTCCTCCAATGCCCGGGGTGGTTCCCAGGTGAACTCGAGGACCTCTTGCTCTCTCCTGACCCCAGAGTCTCTGTAACCGCTTCTAGAATGTTTTTCCAGCCTCCCAAACCAAAATGGCAACATAACCAGACAGAACTCAGCCCCAGTCCCAGTTCTCAGCATGTGGTCAGGAGGCATCCTGAACAGAGTGATGAGGAAGGGGAGGCAGCAGCTGCCTGGGCCTCTGGGTGGGGGTGGGGCCGGCCCAGCCTGGGTGGGCAGCAGCAAGGTCTCCTGGGGGATTGGTTTACCTCCCTCTCGTCTCCCTGTGGTAGTAAACGTAGGCCCACACAGCCAGCCAAAGGCCCAGCCAGGGAAGCCCTGTGGCCTCTGCCAGCACATTTCCCTGTCAGGCCAGTTAGTGGTCAACCCCAGGCCTCAGGCCATTGCCACCATGGGTAGTTCATCGTCCTTTCTGGGCCCAGGGATCCCCGGGCCACATACATTCACACCTGTGCACACACTCTCGTACCCACACACACTCTCACACACATAGGCAGTTCCTCGCAAACACTCCGACTCAAGAAAGCGAGTTTTAAAGTGGAGTTAACTTCAGAGAGAGAAGATGATGTCCCAACATTAGAAGGTTTTCCTGTGGATGGATCGCGCACCGTCTTCCTCATATTCCTTCTTGGAGACCCACATCTTCTTAAAGGTGTCCAGGGAGGCAAGGATAGAGCCCCTGGAGTGGAGAGAATCCAAAGGAACAGTGTAAGAGAGAAGTGAGTGAGCATGGAGCCAGCCAGACCCCTGGGGCCAAACCGAATCAGGCTTTTCATTAAAGGGATCGGGTGATGAGGGCTTATCCATGCCTTGCTTCCTGTTCCCCTCTTACTTCTGGAAGTTACTCACCCAATCCATGTGGAATACAGTCTCTCCTGAGGTGCAGATATCTGCAAAGGTGGTGGAAAGAATCTGTGACTCCCATTCTTCCCTTTCCCTTCTAACGCTCCTCTCACCACCCAAGGTAGAGGATGCATTTCACACACCAGGTCTAAGCTCTGCCCTGCCAGACTCTGTGGCCTCTCTGGAGGGCACTGTGGCCAGCCTGACACTCATCTAGAGAAGCAGGTTTCCAGCAGCCCTAAGTATCTACAGCTCCCAGGGGAGCTGGGGCTACCTGGGGGCTGGGGGCAACAGACTCCATGGCAGGAACTCCTTCCTTTAACATCCCTCCTCAGGTAGCCAGCTTCCTCTACTGTCACAAAGAAGTCAGACTGTGTGACAAGGGAGCCACCTGGTAAAGGGGCACAGCAGCAGTAAAAGTCAATCTCCTGTCAATTTTTTCTTTTTTTAAGTGACAGGGTCTTGGTATGTTGCCTAGGCTGGTCTTGAACTCCTGGTCTCAAGTGATCCTCCCACCTTAGCCTCCCAAGGAGCTGTGACTATAGGCGCATGCCACCATACCCAGATAATTTCCTGTCACTTTTAGTTTCCCTGAAAGATCACACCTGGGGCCCTCAACCTAGGGCCCTGCCATATTTGGGTGTTAGATCAGCCTTCTTTTTGAGTGAAGAGGGAGAATGGGAATGGAACCTCCCCCTGGCTGACCTAGATCTCAGGGTCAGTGTGTAAGCTGGGAGACATTTGGTGCTGCCTGTAGAGCCCTGGCAGCCCAAAGACCTTAGGCACAGCCAGAGGGAGGTCCCATGCAGCACTCCAGGCCCACCCAGGCCAACCCCCATCATACTCCTACCCTAATCTTCACGTCTTTTGGAGCCAGTTTCTTCACTTCACTCAGTAGCCTGTCACCAAACCCTGAGCAAGCAGAAAAGGAAAATATCAAGTCAATTCTCTGGGTATCTGGTCCCAGCAGGATCTGGATGCTTCCAGGCATAAGGCCAAAAGAGCAAAGACCAACCTTTGAATAGGGTGGAGCCTCCCGAGAGGACAATGTTGGAGAAAAGTGTGCGCCGCAGGTCCATGTCAGACTTCTGGATGGCAAACACCAGGACCTCATGGATGCCCTCGCTTTCCTCACCAATCAAGTCTGGCCTGAATAGCAGCTCAGGGGCCCGGAATCGGGAAGGACCAATCTGCAGGGTAGAGGGCCAGCTTAAGAGGTTGGGGCTAGGACTGAGTTCCCTTTGGGAGTGGGAATGGAAGAGGCCCCTTTGCATATCTCTTACTAACCCGGTGGCTATGAAGGCTAGGTTCAAGACAGACCCTATGTGTCAAGAGCCTCAAGGAACAAAGATAGGGCTCCTGGGAACAAATAGGGCTCTGGGAAACTAGAGAGGGGAAGCACCTACATTTAATCGTAGACCTGACATTTTCCAAGCAAAAGATCTTTGGTATTAATATGTGGATTTATTCACTCATGGAAATTTCTTCCTATCAGTGAGAGTTCAAGGGAGTGACAACTCACCCTGTACTATACCCAGGAGTGGTTAAGGACAGCACTAAGCATCCCCCTTCCTAATCCCATACCTGACTTGGAGTCCCTTCCCCTCCACATGGCACCTCCTCTGCGTAGGCAGGGCTGCTTGTGCTGCTCAGGAGCTCCACTGCAAATTGGGCTCCAGCCCTCAGGACCATTCTGTTTGGGCCCAAGGCTTCTGTGGGCCTGAGGGGACTGTGGAGGTGGGGAGTCCAGCCACCTACCTCAATGGTGCTGCCGTCGGGCAGGTAGTACTGAGCCTTCTCTGTCTCCAGTGTCTCATCCTTTTGGGGGTTTATGGATAGGTAGCAGGCTCTCTGTGGGACCAAACACAATAGTCAGGTGGGTGGGATATCTGGCCCACACTTAGTCACAGTCCCAGGATAGTAATATGCTGCTATAGAAACCCATCTATCCACAGTGATTGCCCTAATGGTCACAGGAGCTGCTGCCCAGAAGCAGAAACAGGGAGGTCTCTGTTGGCCTTCATTGGGAGGCACTAAGGATATGAACTCTCACCTGCTCTACCTTCCTGGTGGGCAAGATTGGAGACTTGGCTCTCTGGATCCTGGGTCTGAGACTACAGTCTAGTTTTACCCCACACCCAGGCATCTATCTCCTTCTACTACTCGTATGGTTCAATTTACTTAAAAAGAAAAAAAGTAGTATGACTTCTTCAAGGATGTTAAAGAACCTATGTAATTTGTACATAAGGCATAAAACATACTGAGCACTTGTGTACAGCTCCCTTTCCCCCCACAAGATGGCAGCACTTCAGGAAGGTGAATCTGTCACCTCCCTGCCAGGAGGTCTGGCTGGGGAGAACAGGGCCTGACCTGGGACCCCAGGCAGGAGGTCACCGAGGTCCTGGCTGCTCCCCTCCCATTCCCCTTCCCATCCCGAGGCCCACCAGGCATCACTCACTTCTTTTATGGCCTTGACAATCTCAAATTCGGAGGATGAGTGGAAATCATAGCCCTCCTTACGCAGGTAGAGGCGAAGGAAGCGAGAGACGTCCCGGCCAGCAATGTCGATGCGCATGATAGAGTGGGGCATGGCAAAGCCCTCGTAAATGGGCACGGCGTGGGTGACGCCATCCCCAGAGTCCAGCACCACACCTGTGGTCCTGCCTGTGGCATAACTGAAGCAAAGAGGGCAAACCATCACTAAGCCCTCCTTCTCACCCTGGGAAGAAACCCATTTGTTTTTAGAGTTCAATGTCAGCTAAACTAAAGCTTGGACCTGCCTTTCTCCAGGGGCCTTAGAACGGAATGAGCACTAAGGAAACCCGAGTGTGGAAGCAAGCCTTGGAACACTGAATGAAAGCAGCTGAGCTCCTCCAAGCTCCCACCCCACATGCAGAGCAGGCCTTGCAGTCTGAAATGGCCTGGCCTTCAGCTGCCTCACAGACCCAGCCTCGGGGGCAGCTCAACTCCCTGGATGAGGAAAAAAACTCAAATGCCTACAAGGGTCAGGCAGGAAAAGTAAGTGAATACAGGAAAATAAGAATATTTTTTACTTCCATAAAAAATGTTTTTTCCCCACATGGCCTTCTAGGTCTGTCCTTAGTTTTCTCTCTTTTGGATACAGATATTAAATAGCAACTGACACTCAGCCTTCGTGTTGGGTGGGCAATAGAGAATGGGGCGAAGTATGGTAAAGAAGCCAGGCTTGCAAAGCGTATCTATGATGGCAGCCATTATTCCACTGGAGCTGATTTTTGCCCTATAGAAATGCAGACTTAGTATTACCAGGTCTTCTCTTTTTTTCAGAGAAGCCAGAAATTTGGATTTTGATATGACATCTCCCAATTTTCAAATGCTGGCTTTTAATTTTTGTAATGGGGCCAAACAAATCCCACTGTAGTCACCACTGTACAACCTCTGCAGTAGACCTGAGCCTAACCCTGGTGAGAGATGGGGTAGGAATATGACAGAAACGATAGGGCATGAGAACAGGGACTGATCCGGGGGATACTTGCTCCAGGCATTTGGATCAAGACTGTATCACCAGCCTGGCAGAGCACCTGCCATACGATAAGCACTGAATACATACATGAACACATTACAGGGACCTTCAGGAAGAGCTGTGGCAGCATGTGGCCTTCTCAGCAGGCCTAGCTGAAAGTCCTGGCCACCAAACCAACTGAGAGTACTGACACTGGGGTATAGTCAATACCAGTAACATCTCCTCTTTTGATTTCAACTAAGAAGCCTTAATGCTCAGTTTCAGCAAAAGTCGTCTCCCTTTCCCATGGTCTTTAAAACTTCCCTATCGGGGGTGTGTGTGTGTGTCAAGTTATTCCAAACCACCCCAGAGGAGAGCCTGCCTCAACTGTGCCAAAGGACTGCTTTTCCACCCAAGGGCCGAGGCTAGCCAGCTGCTACTCACAGGCTAAGCACAGCTTGCATGGAGATGAAAAGAGCTGGCACATTGAAGGTCTCGAAGAAAACTTCAGCAGCTCGTTCCCGGTTTTTCCGTGGGTTTAAGGGCGCCTCAGTTAGGAGCACAGGATGCTGGTGAAAGGAGCCCAGCAGGCAATCAGGGCGAGGACACATTTCCACCCTCATTAGTACTAGAGGAGAAGCCCCTGCCTTGATGGTTTGAGAGCCCAGGGACCTTTGTCACCTTCCCTCCAAAAAAAGGCAAGTTGGGCCTGTCACCTAGCCCTGCCCAAGTAGGTTTCTCAGTTTTCCAAATTCAAGCCCCCTTTAAAGTCTCATTCTGCCCTTGCCTCCACCCTTCTCCCCTCCTTGTCCTCCAAGATTTGTATACAGGCCCCTGTGTCTACTGTATATCTCCATCTGTCAAGAAGATTTTGTTAAACTCTAAATGCTGAATTATTATGATAAAAAATCATTTAAAAAATTCTCAAAATAGAAAATTAAATTTCAATATTGAATATGCTTTTAAAAAACCAAAACCATCCCTCCCCTGGAAACTGATACATGTAGCCTGCACTTTCCTTTGCACTTCTGAATTGAGAGTTACTTCCTTTGATGTTAATGAGCATGATAGGCTCTGAATTACGATGTGGATTTGAATCCCAGCTCTACTATTTTATTGACTGGGTAATCCGGGAAATACTACTTGGCTTTCCTGAGCTTCTGTTTGCTTATTTGTGAAATGAGATAATGCTACTTATATCTCATAGGAATAGCATTCAACTCAAATGTATGAAAAGCACATGGCCTGGTACCTGGCACAGAGTAAGACTCCAACACCCTTGGTAGTTAATCGTCATCTCTGGGGCAGGGGTTCTGCCCAGTTTTGCATACCCCACAGGGGTGCCCTATACACACGACCCTTACCTCCTCTGAGAAAGTCTGGAGCTGGTCCTTAGAATAGACATATTGCCAGATGCGTTCCATGTCATTCCAGTCCTTGACGATGCCATGCTCCATGGGGTAGCGGATTGAGAGTAGCCCTCGGTGCTCCTGGGGAAAAAGAACAGGACTTGAAGTCCAGGACCCTCCTCTCCCAGGACTGAGCTGTGCAAGTGATTAGCCTCAGCTTCCTGAGTTCCCACTCCACTGTCCTCACCCATGGCTAAAGGTGGGTGCCTATTCTCCAAGTCTCTAGACTGTATACTGCAAACTGCCCTTGCTTTCTAAACAGCTAGCAAAGCAGAGGGGTCTGCAGCTCTATGGGCCCTCAGGTGCTTCTAGGGCAAGTGACAGGAGGGACTTTCCTCATTACCTGATTCCAGAACCCAATCTCCTGCTCCCACCTCTGGGTCTCAGCACTTGAAGCCAAAGTTGGCAACAATGATTCTGTTGTTCTGCCACTAGAGGCCCTCGCTCCGCCAAAACTGTGTTAATTAACTCATCCCTAGGGTATGCCAGCCAGGCTCTCCCTCTTGAATCCCTTTTGCCAAAAAAGTAACCAAGCCAGGCAATTTGATCATTGGCAAGGCAGTGACAGAATACAGAAGATAAGGTAATAGCCCTGTTTTCAAGACTGGTCTCAGTGTTTCCCAAAGTGGGGGTTCCAGATATTTCTTCTTCAAGATCAGATTCCCTTGCTTTGAATAGAAAGAAAAAAAAAGAAATAATAATTAAGCAAATTTATAATATTAAGAAAAAAAATAATTAAGCAAATTTATAATATTAAAAAAAAAAGATCAGAAGCTGCTCCTGGGAGAAATAAAATGCCTACGGCTAGGATGAGAGAACCAAAAGGGAAATTTTAAGAGAAAATTTCTCCTTTTACTCATGGCTATGTCCAAGTGCTGGGACATTTCCCATGTGGTGAATAAGGAAGGTCCTCTGGTGGCTTGAGGCTTGTTCTGTAGTCCTGGGAATTACCTCAGCTTTGGGGCCAATGAAGATATCACCTTCGAGGGCTCCTGCCATGACACGAACATGCTTGGGTCTGCCCACACTAGAAAGAAGAGCAGAGAGGACCATCATTTTTCATTTCAAGACAGAACGCAGGAAGAATGTATAGATGCATATACACACTCAAATTCTACTGTGATTATCTTTGAGGAGGAGTGAGGTTACAGTTGATTTTGACTTTCTTCTTTATACTTTTCTGTATTTTCCACCATTTCTACAATGAACATGTATTATTTAAGTTATTTATATATTCATATTTTTATATTTATATTACTTTATAAATAATTAAAAGAAATTTTAGACGAGTTAGGACTTTTAGTTCTTCTCTTTCCCCAGTGTATAGGCAGACCAAGAGAGATAAGGAATAACAATTTCTAAATATGAATGGTTAACTCAAAACATTTTAGTCTCCTTAGGACCTCTATTAAGTAAAACTGTGATGCTGTACATTGGACAGGTAGTCTTGTCCTTTTTTTCCCCCTTGAAGCCCCTTCCCTAGGCCTCTGTGCCCTTCTGTCTGCAGTATGGTTTCATGTTAACCCCAGCCTGGGTGACAGGAGAAGTTTAAAAAGAGGGCTCCATGAAGAGGCAATCATCCAAAGCCTGGAGTCGCCAGTGATAACATTTTTGGTATCAGATGAAGTCAGATTTAAAAAAAGAGGCCTCTTGCCTGTGCCTCTCGAACATGTAGATAACTATTTTCTTTGCTTACTTCAAACCCAGCTCCTGCCCCTTGCTTGTTGTTTCGAGTACCAAGGCTGACCTGAATGAGAATTCCTCTTCCAAAAAGAGGGGGGCTAAAACAGCCCTAAAACAGTTGCCTTGGTTTTTGTTGTTGTTCTTGAGACAGAATCTCACTCTGTTGCCCTGGGTAGAGTGCTTTGACATCATTGTAGCTCATTGCAACCTCCAACTCCTGGGCTCTAAGCGATCCTTCTGCCTCAGCCTCCCGGGTAGCTGGGACCACAGGTGCACACTGCAGTGCCTGGCTGGGTTTTTTTTTTTTTTTTTTTTTTTATTTATTTTTTTCTTTTTGGTAGAGACAGGGTCTCATTCTTATTCAGGCTGGTCTCGAACTCCTGACCTCAAGCAATGCTTCTGCCTTGGCCTCTCAGAGTGCCAGGATTATAGGTGTGAGCCATCATACCTGGCCACGGCCCTAAAACAAAGCTGGGAGCCAAACTTCTGCCTAAGCTACAGAATGACTTACTAGTTAGGAAAGCAGTATTTGGGGATCTGATCACCAGCAAAGCCAGCTTTAATCACACCGGATCCCTGAGGAGAGAGAAAGAGAAGTCAGAACTATCACAAAAACAAGAGAAGTATTACATGATTCCATTTTTCTTTAAAGAGAGAGAGGGAGACCTTATATTTGTATATGATATATACATTTGTGTGAGCCTGGAAGAGGTGAATGTGCACAGAAGGGAGAGAGGTGGGATGGGGATGGTGATGAGGAGGACTCTCACTGTATACTCAATGCATTGATTTTTCTGTAGTCTTTGACTTCTCTACATTGAACATGTTTTATACTTTGGGAATTGAAAATAATATTAATAAAAGCAGGAGGATCACTTGAGTCCAGGAGTTCGAGGCTGCAGTGAGCTATGATCACCCTATTGCACTCCAGCCAGGGTGATAGAACAAGTCCCTGTTTCTAAAACAAACAAACAAACAAATAAATAAAGATATTAATAAAGGAATAAAGGGAAGAAAAAGACAAAAAAACTGGGGAGAGAAGAGGAAAACACCTAGAAGCATCAAAGTTGCCAAGTTCAGGAATATAATTAGGGTGGGAAAAGCTTGTGATTCTTTCTGTTACACCACCATGGGATGCTTTTAACCTATTTTCCCAGCCCAGGCCCACTCTCTTACTGCCTCCCATGACAGATGCCACCATGAGCATGGTCATGCTTAAAGTTGACTCCAATGGACATACACTGTCTGGTTCTTATTGCAGGGGCAGAGTACTGTGCTTTGTTTTACTCCCTGAACTACTGAAGTTAAAGAGTAGGGAAGCCCTAGATCCTGCAGCTCCAACACTTGGTATGTTGGGTGAGGTGTCCAGAAAAGAATCTGAGTTCTCCCCACAGCATCTCTGGGACCACCTGGGGCCCAACAAATGTAAACATTGACTCTAGATACAGATACCAACCCTGTGCAGGACAGATGTCATGGCTCGATATTGTTTGCAGATACACCCTGTTCTCTTCCTTCTTAACCCTTTTACCGTAACATGACTTGCAGCTGGACGTGTGAGTGGGGCAAGGCTTTTCTTGCCACTGGTTGACCACTTCTCCTGGGGCAGAGTGTGATATTTCTAGAACCCACACAGCAAGCAGTAAACACATCAGGGGATGCTAAGTAGTCAAGGCTATCTTTGCACCAAAGGCTTTGTAGCAACACCCCTGGTTCCCTCCCTGTCTTTCTATTCCTGTGCTCTTCTACCGGAGGAGGGGAGTGAGACTGGCCATCCTGGTGCTCGCCTCTGGCAAGACAGAGGTTCAGGGCAGGAAGTGAGAAGTGGTTGAGTGACAGGAAAAATGGTGCGTGGGGAGAGGATGACAAGCCAGTTCTCTAAGGGAGTAGGAGACAGTGTGCAAACTCATTGGTCCGGGTCTGGGCAGTATAGCAAGAAGCCTGGAAAAGGTGTAGATATCAAATGAGCTGAAGCCTGGGAAGGAGGGGGAACCATCCCACTGCAAACCCACAGGCTCTGAGACCGAGGCGCAGATGGGCAGAAAGGGCCCTATACAAGAGAACTCCTAGAACCTGTCAGCTCAAGCTTCCAATCATTGCTCACTGCCTTCATCTGTGTGTGGTGACACTGACAGACTCCTTGGGTCTCCTAGAAGAGGTTGAAAACAAGAGAAGATAAGACCTGTACTTCAGACCCTGGATATATATATATTATTTTTTTTGAAACAGAGTATCGCTTTGTTGCCCAGGTTAGAGTGAGTGCCGTGATGTCAGCCTAGCTCGCAGCAACCTTAAACTCCTGGGCTCAAGCAATCCTCCTGCCTCAGCCTCCCAAGTAGCTGGGACTACAGGCATGTGCCATCATGCCCAGCTAATTTTTTCTATATATATTAGTTGGCCAATTAATTTCTTTCTATTTATAGTAGAGACGGGGTCTAGCTCTTGCTCAGGCTGGTTTCGAACTCCTGACCTTGAGCAATCCACCCGCCTTGGCCTCCCAGAGTGCTAGGATTACAGGCATGAGCCACAGTGCCCAGCAGAGACCCTGGATACTTTCAAGAGATGATTTTCCTAGATGTCTGATTTTTAGTTTACTAGGAAAAGGACTAGCATCTGCGTAACAAGGTAAATTACAATGTTAGATTCACTTTTTTCCTCTCTGTCCTTCCCAGCAAACGTATAACAGTCCCAGTTCAAATAGCACCACCATCCCCCTGAAGAATAATCTCCAGTTGGAATTAATTATCCTCTTTCTATTATCTCACACCAAATCACCATTACCTATATTATAAGGTAGCATGCATTTCATTCTGCTTTCTATTAGAATTAATGATTGTCATTTTTGTCTCTTTACAATCTGAGTTTCTTGCGGCCAGAGTCTATGTATGGGTGGTATCTGGCATTTGCTAGGTACTCAATAGATGCTGGCTGACTAAAATTAAAATCAAGTGCAAATGACTAAAGTATGGAACCTGAATGAGCAGCTGCAATGCTGGAGGCCGCAGGCACAGGCGGTGCAGGAAAGGTAAAATCAGCAGCATTGGGAATGATGCACAAGGTGGAACAAGACCCAGCTTGTCCATGTAGCCCCTGAGCAGGCCTGCCAGGCCAGTACTTGGGCGAAGAATCAGTAGGGTTCTGCTCTAGTCATACCAGGAGAGCATATAGAAAGATCAAGTCCATTTCTTTAACACTATTTACAACTAGGAACTGTGTACCTGGCAGATAAGCTCTTTGTTATTCACTCTGGCAAAGCCAAGTAAACAAATGCTTTGTAGAGGCTTCTTGGAAAATTAATCTCATGAAACATTTGATTTATGAGGACTCAAGTCTGCTGCCAGCTATCACTGACCATTCTCCTTCTGATGCAGGCAAATAAACAGCATATCCCTCAACAAGGTTCTCCAGTACCTACTGGCTATAGGCCTTGTGGCTTGGGCAAAACTTATTCTAAGCACTTCTGATTATTCTTGACAGGCTGGGAAGAAGACAGGATGTCTCCCCCATTATACAGGCAGAAAAAGGACGCTGAGAGATCTGGAGCCACAGATTCAAGTTGGTGGCCCAAAAGACATATTTTGCTCAAAGGCATATTTTGTTTGGCCCACAAAGAACTTTTGAAAAAACAACCTTCTTGAGATAAGATTCATCTGCCATGCAATTTACCCATTTAAAGTGTATAATCCGGGTGGGCGAGGTGGCTCATGCCTGTAATCCTAGCTCTCTGGGAGGCCGGCGGGTGGATTGCTCAAGGTCAGGAGTTCAAAACCAGCCTGAGCAAGAGCGAGACCCTGTCTCTACTATAAATAGAAAGAAATTAATTGGCCAACTAACATATCCAGAAAAAAAATTGGCCAGGCATGGTGGCGCATGCCTGTAGTCCCAGCTACTCGGGAGGCTGAGGCAGGAGGATTGCTTGAGCCCAGGAGATTGAGGTTGCTGTGAGCTAGGCTGACACCAGGGCACTCACTCTAGCCTGGGCAACAAAGCGAGACTCTGTCTCAAAAAAAAAGGATAAACTGTATAATCCAATGGTTTAGGTATATTCAGGGTTGTGTAACAATTACCATAACCTGATCTGAGAACTTTTTCATCACTCAGAAATAAACCCTGTACCCATCAGCAGTGACTCCTTATTCCTTCCTCCTCCCAACTCTTCTGGCTGTAGCCAACCACTAATGTACTTTCTGTCTCTGTAGACCACAAAGTACTCTTACACTGCTAACAGCTAAAAACTGAAGATTGTATGTGAAATTTAATATTTCTTATTTCTCTTGAAAAATCAGAAGATATGGCAGCACTGGGCCTGTATTCCTGCATGGGGACAACTGGATGGAAATGAGCTGGCCCTTTGGTCAGGCATGCTCAATTCAATGTACCTTCCGAATTTGCCACCCCAAAAGAAATCTCGTAGGCTATCTTCTCCCTCCTCTTTTAAATGTATTTCTATTCCTGCTCCGCCTCTGAAGGCATTCTCAGGAATTAATTAATGATGTTTCCCCTTCCGCGTGATAACTGGTTTCTTTATTACCTTTGGAGCACTTAACTTGGTGTGAAGCACATCCTTGGTTCACAAAATATCTAATTGAACAGTGAAAATATCTTTATAAATCAGTTCCTCTTCATCCTTTCTGCCAAACTAGGGATGGACTCTTTTTTAAATTTTTTGAGACAGGGTCTTGCTCTGTCACCCGGGTAGTATACAGTGTGATCATAGGTCACTGCAACCTCAAACTCCTGGACTCAAGCAACCTTCCTGCCTCAGCCTCTCAAGTAGCTGGGACTACAGGTGCAGTCCACCATGCCCAGCTAATTTTTTCTATTTTTAGTAGAGATGGGGTCTCACTGTTGCTCAGGCTGGTCTTGAACTCCTGAGCTCAAGTGATCCTCCCATCTTAGCCTCCCAACATGCTGGGATTACAGGCTTGAGCCACTGCAACTGGCCGAGGGATGGATTCTTTTTTTTTTTTTTTTTTTTTTTTTTGAGACAGAGTCTCGCTTTGTTGCCCAGGCTAGAGTGAGTGCCGTGGCGTCAGCCTAGCTCACAGCAACCTCAATCTCCTGGGCTCGAGTGATCCTTCTGCCTCAGCCTCCCGAGTAGCTGGGACTACAGGCATTCGCCACCATGCCCGGCTAATTTTTTATATATATATCAGTTGGCCAATTAATTTCTTTCTATTTATAGTAGAGACGGGGTCTCGCTCAGGCTGGTTTTGAACTCCTGACCTTGAGCAATCCGCCCGCCTCGGCCTCCCAAGAGCTAGGATTACAGGCGTGAGCCACAGCGCCCGGCCTGGGATGGATTCTTGCTGAAGTTGTACAATCAACAGCCTGAATGTCACACTGCAAATGACAGTGTTAGATAAGTAGAGTGACTTCATTTCCTCCATTAATTCTAGTGTCCCTAAAACAGACAAATCAGCTTCAGCAGAATCTTTTTTTTTTTTTAATTTTTTTTTTTTTTATATTTTTTAGAGACAGAGTCTTGCTTTGTTGCCCAGGCTGGAGTGAGTGCCGTGGCATCAGCCTAGCTCACAGCAACCTCAAACTCCTGGCTCAAGCAATCCAAATGTTTTGATTTTCTTTTTTTTTTTTTTTTTTTTTGAGACAGAGTCTCGCTTTGTTGCCCAGGCTAGAGTGAGTGCCGTGGCATCAGCCTAGCTCACAGCAACCTCAAACTCCTGGGCTCAAGGGATCCTCCTGCCTCAGCCTCCCAAGTAGCTGGGACTACAGGCATGTGCCACCATGCCCGGCTAATTTTTTGTATATATTAGTTGGCCAATTAATTTCTTTCTATTTATAGTAGAGACGGGGTCTCGCTCTTGCTCAGGCTGGTTTCGAACTCCTGACCTCGAGCAATCCGCCCGCCTCGGCCTCCCAGAGAGCTAGGATTACAGGCGTGAGCCACCGCGCCCGGCCTTTCAGCAGAATCTTAAGAGCTAATGACAAATTGCCATTCTAACCATTTGGAAGTGTACAGTTCAGTAGCATTAAGTCTATTCACATTTTTTTTTTTTTTGAGAGACACAGTCTCACTTTGTTGCCCAGGCTAGAGTGAGTGCCCTGGCGTCAGCCTAGCTCACAGCAACCTTAAACTCCTGGGCTCAAGCAATCCTTCTGCCTCAGCCTCCCGAGTAGTAGCTGGGACTATAGACATGTGCCACCATGCTCAACTAATTTTTTCTATATATATTAGTTGGCCAATTAATTTCTTTCTATTTATAGTAGAGACGGGGTCTTGCTCTTGCTCAGGCTGGTTTCGAACTCCTGACCTTGAACCATCCTCCCGTGTCGGCCTCCCAGAGTGCTAGGATTACAGGCATGAGCCACCACGCCCTACCCCATTCACATACAGCCATCACCATTATCCATCTCCAGAACAGAAAGAAATGAGGGGATTGTGGAGAAAACTTCAATTATATATGTAATATTTAGTTCCTAAAAAACTCCTCAAAACACAAAACTGAGCAGGATGGTGGCCATGGAAGTAAGAATCCACTAAGAAGCATAAAACAACTCCCTCTGCCAATAAAAAAACAAAGAAAACACACACACACACACACACACACACACCTGAAGCAAATATGGCAAAATATCAATATTTATTAAATCTAGGTACTACATGGGTGCTTGTTACACACTGTACTGAATTTTTCTGTATGTTTAAAATATCTCATTTTTTTAAAAAAGGGGGCTGAAGTAGCACAACATCAAAAACCAAAACCAAAACTGTGAAATTCTTAGCTTACTGATAAAGTTCTGAAGATCTGATACTGTTCCTGCATTTAGGCCCACAATAGTCATGAAGACAGTTTTAAGATTGACAAGATGCTGATCCATTTTAGGAAAAAACTGAAACCTTTGAGATCTTGACAAAGATTTGAGTTTCAGAAAAAACATAGTATTCTGATTAGAGTGTTGTAGTCCTCAAAATGTGGCCTGCTCACTTGATGCTTTCTGAATAAAAGAAAAACAATGTGGCCTGGGAGCTACTCTTATATTACTATCTGTGATATGTCTTTGGGAAGGAATTACTTATATTTAGTTCTTCAAAATACCCATCACTTTATTATTGTCATTAAAGTGCATGCACACACCCCTATGCCTCCATTTTCCTCATGAAATTCTAATGAATTGGTTTTGTGCCAGAGTAGGATGAAAGGAGTGGTCACAAGTGTCTTATAGACTGGGAAAGGCTGTGAACCAATAATGGTGGTCTACCCTCTTTTTCCATGTGTTCTCTGTCCTCCTTTCTTTTAATTACATTCTCTTTAGCCCATAAATAAAACTGTAGCAATATTGTTAAATCTGCTACTGATTATTCTCATTGTATAAAGTTGGCTCCAATATTTCAAATGAGATTTCCTATCCATCTTTCATCTTGAAAATAAAAACAGGCTGGTGCTCACGCCTGTAATCCTAGCACTCTGGGAGGCCAAGGTGGGCAGATTGCTCGAGGTCAGGAGTTCGAAACCAGCCTGAGCAAGAGCGACCCCGTCTCTACTATAAATAGAAAGAAATTAATTGGCCAACTAATATATATAGAAAAACTTAGCCGGGCATGGTGGCGCATGCCTATAGTCCCAGCTACTCAGGAGGCTGAGGCAGAAGGATTGCTTGAGCCCAGGAGTTTGAGGTTGCTGTGAGCTAGGCTGACGCCACAGCACTCGCTCTAGCCTGGGCAACAAAGTGAGACTGTCTCAAAAAAAAAAACAAAACCAAAAAGACAAAACCTTCTAAATATCAAACAGCAAGAAAACCCTGAGACCCCAAATCTAAAAATGTGGCAGATATTCAGCAAATCCTAATGGGAAAATGACTTAAGTTTCTCCTACTTCACCTTTTGGCATAATAAAGAAAATGTCTTCCTAGAGAAACGACAGGTCATTTTTTTTTTTTTTTGAGGCACAGTCTCACTCTGTTGCCCAGGCTAGAGTGCCATGGCATCAGCCTAGCTCACAGCAACCTCAAACTCCTGGGCTCAAGGAATCCTTCTGCCTCAGCCTCCTGAGTAGCTGGTACTACAGGCATGCACCACCATGCCCGGCTAATTTTTTCTATATATATTTTTAGTTCACCAATTAATTTCTTTCTATTTTTAGTAGAGACTGGGTCTCGCTCTTGCTCAGGCTGGTTTTGAACTCCTGACCTTGAGCAATCTGCCCGCCTCAGCCTCCCAGAGTGCTAGGATTACAGGCATGGGCCACCGTGCCTGACCGAATTTTTTAAATTTTAAAACTGAAAATGTACCACTGCTTTAATGCATTTCAAATATACTATTAGGAAAGCGAAAGTAAAAACTGAGAAGCATTAGCTTAAATGACATTACAATTTAAGAAAAGGAGCTGGTGGGATAGACAGATTATTCCTTCTGCATTGCTGATGAAAAGAGGAAATTGATACTTTTTACACATTTTTTTTTCTTTTTACAACTAAGAAAAAGGCACAAGCAGCACACAGAGCCTGGGTAAAGATAGAAATGTACTGGTCCCTGAAAATCAACATCAAGAACAAGGAGTTCTACTCAATTCTCTTCAGTGAGTAATAAGGGGAAACTCCTCATGGTTTCTTTACTTAGGGACATCTTTGTTACAGTAATAGATAGATTCAGTTATTCATCCATTCACCCATCAATCCAATGAAAAAAATTTATTGAGCACACAATGGTACAAGGTCCTAGATACTGTGCCTGTGGAGGGAGGTGGGTAATAAAATAAAATAATACCATCTTCTTCTTCTTCTTCTTCTTCTTCTTTTTTTTTTTTTGAGACAGAGTCTCGCTTTGTTGCCCTGGGTAGAGTGAGTGCCCTGGCGTCAGCCTAGTTCACAGCAACCTCAAACTCCTAGACTCAAGCAATCCTCCTGCCTCAGCCTCCCAAGTAGCTGGGACTACAGGCATGTGCCACCATGCCCGGCTAATTTTTTTTCTATATATATTAGTTGGCCAATTAATTTCTTTCTATTTATAGTAGAGAGGGGATCTCGCTCTTGCTCAGGCTGGTTTTGAACTCCTGACCTGGAGCAATCCTCCTGCCTTGGCCTCCCAGAGTGCTAGGATTACAGGCGTGATTTACCATCTTCTTTTCCTACAAGGATTTCACAGTCTAGTGAGGGAGACAGGAAGGAAGGAAGGAAGGAAGGAAGGAAGGAAGGAAGGAAGGAGGGAGGGAGGGAGGGAGGGAGGGAGGGAGGGAGGGAGGAAGGAAGGAAGGAAGGAAGGAAGGAAGGAAGGAAGGAAGGAAGGAAGGAAGGAAGGAAGGAAGGGAAAGAAAGAAAGAATCCTCTTAAAATGAGATGTTTCTATTCTATATCAATTCTAGAAAAAAAATGAGTTGTTTCATTGAGCTCAATCTTGCCCTTTTCAAGGAAGAAGCCATACCCCTGGTAAGAAGGAAAGCTAACAACAGAAAGAAACACCTATTCTTGGAAAAAGTGAGGAACTTGGAACTGTATCTCAACCTGAGTATGGGCTCCTCAACACCTAAGCTGGGTGGTTTGAATACTGTTATTTAACCTCTCCTGTATACACTAGGGGTGGTAATTCCTATCTACCTAACAGAGTTGAAGCTTAACTAGAAAGGACATTGTATTATGTTCAACGTCCTCTTAAGAGCTGGACCAATAGATTCTGACAGTCAGCTTAGGAGGAATCGGTAGTCTTGCCTCAATGGAGGGACCTAGAAGGGGCACAGAAAGGTATCAACCAATCCCAGTGGTACCAAACCTTTGGATTGGAGACAGAAATGCAGTCGTTTTATAATGGTCCCCTTCCCCCCAAAATAAGAGCAGTATTTAGATTCTATTTCTCACTATTGATGCTTTCGTGAGGGTGCTGGCAAAAGGAATGACTGACAAAGCACACTGGATTTAGGGCACCTCTACTGTGTGACCTTGGGCTCACTTTACCTCTTCGCGCTTCAGTTTTCTCATCTGTAATATGAGGATCAAACTTCCTTCTTAACTATCCACCCAGTTTTTGTCAGGATCCAAGTCGAATGTATGTGAAAGCGCCCTGGAAGCGCTAGAGCGCCTGGCAAATATTATGTTTGGTAACATAATAATTCCCGGTAACAACTAAGTGTTCCGAAGAGGAAAGCACCTCCCTGCTTGCTTTGTCACTGTCCTTTCTCCTCGGCCTTTATTAACTTTGTAATTTATAATCGGAGAAACAGCTGAAATCCTATGGCTGTCTCTGGCACTAGATTCTCGGGCCGCACCCAGACACACAATACCAAATCGCCACGCCGGCTCGGATGCAAGGAAACAGCCCTTCTCCACTCGCGGGCGGGCCCTCACCTTCAGGCCCCACCACTGCGAGTCCCTGAAGCCAATCCCCACAATCTCCGTGCACCGCACCGCCCCTTAGAGAGGGGGAAACACTATGGCGACCTGGAAGAACGGCAGGGGCACGAGCCAATCACTGCAGACCGCTGCCCTCATCCGGCAAGGCCCAGAGGCGGGGTCGGCAGCAAAGATGGGCAGCCAGAGAAGCCAATAGAGTGATCGGAAACTGGGGGGAGGGCGGGCAACAGGCTCTCACAGAGCGGTTAGGGCCCCTCGAGCCAAGGGCCCAAGGACCCGCTCGGACTACAGCTCTTCCCTTTATCCACCCCAAAGTTCTCCATCTCACGGTTGCTGGCCAATCGCTCTACCTGCTGACTACGGGGAGGAGGGCGGGAGACGGAGGCGGTGGCGGCTGAACCCGCCTGACAGGCCGGGCCAGTGACAAAGAGCCAGTGGCCCAGGCTGAAACCTGGGAAGCGATCCTTTCAAGGAAGAGAGCCCAAGTCCCTTTAGATATAGAAAAGAGGCAACTCACGTTGTCGATCACGACAGGCTGGTTGGCGATCACATCGTAGGACTCCATGGCAGGGGAATCTCTCCTTCCGAGGAAGGAACTGCCAGCCGGGTCCGCAGCTAGCGCCACTGACACGCATGCGCAGTCTAGCCGCCGGCTCAGGGCAGCCAGGGAGCGGCTCAACCTCGACACTGAAGAACTACAAGCCCCATAATGCTTTGCACCCGGGTTAGCGAACCGGCGTGCTGCAGAACCCCGCCTAATTTGAGACTGGGCGGCATAGCATCTCCGATGCACAGTAAGCTGGGGTTTGTAGTCTCCATAT
The DNA here is from genome assembly GCF_040939455.1 of Microcebus murinus. NCBI lineage: Eukaryota > Metazoa > Chordata > Mammalia > Primates > Cheirogaleidae > Microcebus > Microcebus murinus. The sequence goes on along the minus strand of NC_134117.1, from coordinate 24,121,628 downwards.
AGTAAATAGATGGAGACACAGGTTGATGGTTGTGTTGCATGCCTGGATCTGTAGTCCCTTTGAAAGAGTTCGCAATGCATGCTGAAGTATGTAGTCTTCCTGAATACTTGCCTGTACTGCGGTTTGGATTGGTCAGTAATTCGTGGATGTTTGGATTTTACAGATCAGTCCTGCCACTCCCGACTCCCTTTCTCCTGCACAATATAGGGTTGCCATATTTTTATTCGGACCTATAAGACTTTAATAAACATCTCCTAACACCTCACACTCTAATAGGAAATTTTAACACACACACAGAAGCACACTAAGAATATATCCCTAAAACAAAGGAAAACAATTTAAATGGAATAAAATTAGCTTTAAGAAAAAAAGCTGTATATTGTCGTTGCTTTTCGCATTTTTTCCTGGATAGGTGTAAACTTTGTAACGGGCTAAAATTGGTCTGAAGATTGGCATTTGGAACTACTGATATAGGTGATCTTTTGGTAGTTAAAATATCATCTAAGGGTTTCGGGAACTGCTCTAGTATCTCTTTAATTTTCATGAAGAGCTCGAATAGACATTTATGGGTGAGAAAATGGATGTGAAGAGAGGTTACGTGTCACTGCTTTCAAATGCCCAATGCATTTTTCTTTGGATTATTTCCTTCTCTGCCCTGCTCCAAGTTGCAGGGGCCCTTTTGTCAATAGCACTAGGAAACATATATATAATCTATTAAAACTAATACCACACGGATGAATGAATCACTCCATTGCCAGATTTATGTTTAAATCGTTGTTAGCAGCATGTCAGCACAACAGTGACAAATCCTTTGTCGGCACACCACTCAGAGCTTTCGTGGGACTCTAGCACCTCAGAAAGATGCCTCAACATCTCTGTTAAACCTGGGTTCCTCCTAACACTAGGGGGAGACCAAGAGCCTTGGGATACTCCCAAACCAGGGAGAGGGAGGCGGGGCCTATGGTCAAGCCACGCCTTCCCCACCTGTGACTGGCACAGACTTTAACCAATGGGTGCTGGGATGGGGCGAGCTGGCGCCCCGCCCCCTCGAGCGCCCCGCGGCCCCGAGGCACCCTCTGGCAGACTCAGCGGCGGCGGCGGCGGCCTGGGCGGACAGTGCACCGTGCGCAGGCGCGGAGCTAGACCTCGCTGCAGCCCCCATCGCCTCGGGTAGTCGCACCCACCGAGTCCGCCCGCTGGCCCGTCAGTGCTTTCCTTTTCGTCTGCCCTCCCCGGTTCCCTCAGCTCCCTACTCACCCCGATGGCGGAGCTGCGGCCTAGCGGCGCCCCCGGCCCCTCTGCGCCCCCCGCCCCTGGCCCTGCTGCCCCCCCGGCCTTCGCCTCGCTTTTTCCCCCGGGACTGCACGCTATTTACGGAGAGTGCCGCCGTCTCTACCCTGACCAGCCGAACCCGCTCCAGGTTACTGCTATCGTCAAGTACTGGTATGCTCTGGGCCGCGGGGAGACAGACAGGGGCGGGCTCGGAAGGGTTAAAGCACTGGGGGCTAGGTAATTTGTGGGAGGCGGAGGAGGAGGGTAGGAGAATGGTTAAAGCACTTGGAAGGAGGGCTTCCTGCTGCGAGGGAAGGAGTTAAAGCTCAAGTTGGGAATGGGGACAAAGGGGTTAACGGAGCCTGTGGGTAGTGAAGGGTTAACCGGGATTAGAATAGAGTGAGGACTAGGGGTGTGTGTAGGAGCAGAGGGGGGAACGGTGTGAGAGAGGGAACTGTAAACGTGGTGAAAGGAGGGGGCGCCTGTAGGGGGTCATTAGTGGGCGAGGGCAAGCCAAGGGGGGGTGGCTGAAGTGGGATGGGGGAGGTGAGGCGGGGCCTGAGGAGCATAGGAGAGGGCTTTGGAGGAGTGAGGCTGGAGAAGCTCTGAGGGCACTAGACTGCAGGGGGTAGGGGCGGGTCTGGGGCCCGGCTCTCCGGTGGGTTAGAAGGGCAGGAGATGAGAGACTTGTGGAGAGATGAGGAGGAGGACTCCTTTTGATACCTTACTGATGAGCTCGGACGTCCTATCAGTGCAAAGCTTTTGCTTTTGAAGTTTGACGGGGCAACTCTTGCTGATAAACTTTTTGCTTACTCTGCACAGTTCTCTTTCTCCGTGCAGAGCTTCGTTCTGGCTCTGCAGCTGCTTTGCTTTAGGGACATTAGCTAAGAACAGGGACAGGGAGGTCTGTGGCTTGGCTCAGGATTGAGGAAGACCACAGCTTCCTATTCCCCCCAAGTAAATGATGGAGACCTGGGACCTCAGCAGGGAGGAAAGAGTGCAGTGGGACATTAAGAGGAGCTTCCTGGACCACTAGCTGCATTTTCTCCGGAAAGCTGAGGGTAACTCTCAAGTAGCCCAGGGGTAAGAATGGTCTTTTCCAGTTTCCCATTCCTGTTTGCAGCATTTCTTCCTGCAGCCTTTGGACAAAAGAGGTGTTAGGGGACTCTGGAAAAAAGCCTGTCTTCATGATCTTTCTGGGCCAAAAGTTGACTGAGGTATTGGTTGAATCTGTCCACAACCACATTGGTGCAGGTGCTGTATTAGATGATTCCTCTCAGTGAGTCCTGAAAGACTGTTTGGCAACTGCTTGGGGTGTGGCCAAAGGATAGATCCAAAGGGGGAAGTGGACATCTTGTCTTTGCTGGTTACCTCTCCTTTTAGGATTGAGTCTCTCTCCTTATGACAACCTCTTACTTCCTCTGGAGATGGCAGTCACTAGGCTGTGCAGGACTGAGGCCAGCAAAGAGGCTGACAGTGTGCATGGGGACCAGCCACCTGCTCTCTAGGGAGGGCAATGTGGAGCAGCCTCTGTCCGGGGGCTAGGAGGAGGTGTGGTCCACAGTGCAGTCCTCTCTGGCAGACAGACGGTTCTTTGGTTGAGAGGAGTTTTTGAAGAGCGCTTCTGAGTGGAAAGCAGCTCTTGCTAACTTAATCATCCACTCTAATTGTGCTGAACTTGTTGTCATGTGTCATGAGAAAAGTCAGCCTGGCTCTGCTATGTTGTATGTTCAGGCACCATTTGAGTGTGAGGAGAAATCCCTACACAGATTCAGCCAACTGCTTTTTATGTCACCCAAGTGGCTATAAAGGACAAAGTTGTGTCTAAAAGGTATTGAAGCACATGCAAAGGACTAAGACTGATTTGGGCAATTTTTTTCCATCCAGCTGCAAGCTTGTTAACTAGGCCGTATCTTCAGAGATGTGCCAGCATGTAATGATGAATAAAGAGGATTGTATAGTACTTTGTGAATTTAGAAATGCTGCCTAAATGCAGAAAAATATTAGAGGAGACAGCTCAGTGATTGGTTTTTTAGATTTGGAGGGGTTTACAAAATTAAGATCCTGAAATTCATTTGTATCCCTCATGTTTGGGATCCCATGAGGCCTATAGCAGGATGACTGAGCTGGGCTGCCTGGGTCTGGTTGTGGCTCAGGGTACCATGGGATTCCTTTTGCAATACAAGAGTGGCTCTTTGGCCAGTGGTCCCTGGTCAGCAGAGACGATCTGGCTGAAAGCTGAGACTTTGATGAGCAAGGATCAAAGCAAAGAGGCAGACCCTATCCCCTGGGCCCACTCCAGTCCTGCTACTGCCTTGTGGAGAGAAGTCAGATGTTCCAGGAATTAAGTTGAGGGATACTCTGAGATGTTGGATAACATCTTCTTCTAAGTATAAAATATGCTTTTTTTCCACAAACTCATCTGCTGTCTGAGTAGACGAGCAGAACACTCTGTGCTTCAGGACAAGGTTAATTTTGTCTGACTTGTGGTCATTCCCTGCAGTTGGTATTTTAAGGTAAAGTTTCTCTCCTTGATGTGACACCTCCTGAGGACTTGGTCAGAAGGAGGGGAGCAGTGGTATATGGCAAGTGGAACAGGGAATGGTGATTGCAGTTTTGCTGCTTGGTGCTGGATGGACCTAGGCTATAAGAAGGGCAGGGCTGAGAATTTGTGGCAGGAAACTGGAGCAGAGATGGGGCCTATAGTCACACCTGTCTGGACTGGGGGTCCTTCTAGGGATCTCTCCCCTTTTCTTCCCTCCTTTCCCTCACAAACTTTTCTAAACCCAGCTGGTTATAGAATTAAGTCACATGATTTGGCAAAATCAGTTAAGAGCAGATATGGAGGTTTTTCCCTTTTTCTCAGTTGAGATTCTAAGCTATTTGTAGCAATTTTCTTACAAGTTCTATAAATAACTTAGCATTTCCTAGCAGAGAATAAAGATTTCTACAATGGCAAATAATATCCTGGCAAAAGAGGATGAAACCAGACCTACTGGTTTTAAATAGTGTTTAAATTGCATGTTACTGGCACACTTGCTGGGATCACATGTAACATGCCTTTTGTTTGGTTGATAGCTTTCCACCAGCACACTATGCCTGTTGCAAAGTGTACCCCATCAGCGTCCCAGGGCAGGCAAAGTTTTTGCAGTCTGTGGAATGGTTGGATGTTTGAGGCAGCTCAAATGTAGTGTTCCTGGTCTAAGTGCAGACTTTCTTCTGCTGATGGGTTTCTATTTAGTCTGTTTCTCAAGTATACCAAATTTCTCTATTCTGAAGAAAAGCAGGACTTTTTTTTTTTAAAAGCACTCATTACTAAAGGGAACTCATTTAATTAAATCCTCAGAGTGAGATGATAACTAAGTCTGTTCCTCAACTGCTTCTCTGTTGAATTGTGGGGGAAATTTAATGTGGTCCTCAGAGGCCTCAAATCATTTATGTCCCAGCTCTACCTTTGAGGCAGCAGTCTTCTGGGATCATTTTCTCATGCAGATGCTCACAGGGCTCGCTTTTGCTCCTGCTGCAGTTCTCTGTGCAGAGCTGAGCTAGCCTAAGTTTGGCCTTTGTCACTTGCAATGATAAAAGACCAGCTTGGTCCATGAGGTGCAGGCTGGGGTCTGCATGGACTGCAGGCTTTGGGTTTGTTTAGAACAAACTGTAATTAACATAGGGCACAATATAGGCTTTCAGGAATTAGCTGTCTAAGGGGCAGGAGTGGAGTGGAGCCTCTGCTTCCACGAACAATGCCCATTGGGGATGCTCTGAATGTTCTTTCAACAGAGGCCAATTGATTGACTGATGCACCTCTTGCCTTGAAGTTTGCTGTGTATACAGGTACCATAGAAGAGAGATAATCCCTACCAATCCCATTTGGGATCAGTAATTTGAAACAGGCAAAAGCAAAATGGGCAACCACCAGTCTGTTTTATTTCTAAAAGGGGCCCTGCCTGTTGGGAGTAGGAGAAGGAGCCTCTTGTGCTTGTGGAGTTGGGTACCCTTGGCTGCCCATCCCTTGGCCTCATCTTAGAAAGGTGTAGCCTCCCTTTAGTTATTTTTCATGCCAGGCTTCTCCAAGATGGGGCCTTTAGGTTTGCAAGGCACAGCCCCTTAGCTTGACAATGTTTGGTTTCCAGGCTTCTACTGACACCCCTGTGTTTGGTCTTTTACAGGTTGGGCGGCCCAGACCCTTTGGACTACGTAAGCATGTACAGGAATGTGGGGAGCCCTTCTGCCAACATCCCTGAGCACTGGCACTACATCAGCTTTGGCCTGAGTGATCTCTATGGTGACAGCAGAGTCCATGAGTGAGTGTGTGCCACCTGTTCTCCTACCTGCCAGTTCCTTAGCCTTGAACCTTAGAGGTTTTTCTGAGTAGGGGTGATAATGTAATAGTCCTGTAAGCTTGGTACTTCTCAGGTGGAATATCTTGGTTTCTGCCTTCTGCCTATATCTACTCGTGTCAAAGTGGTCTATATTAGCACCCGATTCCTGCTTATCTGGTGTGCGAAAGTGTCAGTGATGAACAAGAGTTCCAAAACCATTAGGTTTTTCCTAGCTCGTTCTGGAGGTTGGGCTAAGAGGACAGGTAGCATAGATATGACCCAGAACTTGGGTTGATGCTTCTAAGTCCACTTCCTTTTATCCCCCCAGCTGATTATGACAAATTTTAAACATAAAGCAAAGTTGAATGAATTTTACAGTGAACACTCATTTACCCACAACCCAGATTCTACTGTTAATGTTTTACTATACTTGCTTTATCACAAATCTGTCCATCTCTCCATCCCTTATCCATCTTACCTACTTCCTTTTCACCTGCATTTATCTATGCTCAGATTATCACATTACATTTTTATCCTAGCCTACTTCTGTTTGTTTTCTGTATACTTCTAAATCCTACCTGCTTCCCCTGTTTCCCTCTGTTATCATCTGGTTTGTATTTAGTGAAAACATACGCATTTTAATACTAAATTAAACATAATCAACTGAGTGTTAAGTCAGATAAAACAGCAGCAGCAGCCAGAATAATTATAAAAGCTAATATTTATTGAACACTGATTATGAGTCAGGTACTCTTCTAGTCATTTTATATGTACATGTTACTAACAAATTTAATTTTCACAACAACCCTATAATACTGGTAGGTACTAAAATTTGCCCCATTTTACAGGTGAGAAAACTGAGATACAAAGAGGTTCTATAACTTGCTTAATAATACAGCTTAGAAGTGGCAGAACCAAGATTTGAACACACTCAGTCTGGCTTCAGAGTCTGTACTCTTAATGACTGCACTCTATTGCCTCTTAAACAATTATATACTCCAATAAGCTACTGTTTATAATCCAAAAAACATTTTTTCCATTTATATTCTTTTGTCAGAGGATTTATTTCCTTCAGTTTAAATGTAATCTTCCTTCTGGGCTGGGCGCGGTGGCTCACGCCTGTAATCCTAGCATTCTGGGAGGCCGAGCCTGGCGGATCACTCAAGGTCAGGAGTTTGAAACCAGCCTGAGCAAGAGCGAGACCCTGTCTCTACTAAAAATACAAAGAAATTAATTGGACAACTAAAAATATATAGAAAAAATTAGCCAAGCATGGTGGCGCATGCCTGTACTCCCAGTTACTCGGGAGGCTGAGGCAGGAGGATCGCTTGAGCCCAGGAGTTTGAGGCTGCTGTGAGCTAGGCTGATGCCATGGCACTGTAGCCTGGGCAACAGAGTGAGACTCCATCTCAAAAAATAAATGTAATCTTCCTTCTTTCTTATTAGCGTGGTTAATTAAGAGCTGATTTTATTTATATTGTCATATTCTCTTCTGTTTTTTGCTTTTTGTAGTATTTTGCCTCTTATACGATCTTTTTTGTATCTTTATGGCAGCTACTTAGCCTGGGCAGATTGAAAGAGTAGGAGCAGGGCTCTTCCTGTCCTGCTTCAGTGTAGAGGCTGATTCTGGAGATGGTGGTGGTATGATAATAAGGAAGACTTTCATAGACTTTTTTTCTTTGTTTTAGTTCTTACTATCTTCCATGTCATTCTGTTAAATGCTTTATAATCTTATCAGGTTCTCTTGTTATCTCTGTTTTATAGATGAAGAAACTGATCTTGAGGGGTTAAATGAATTGCTCAAAGCCACTGGGATTGAACTGGCTGTCTGAGTCTGAAGTCTGAGCTCTTAACCATTGGTCTATACTGCTTCTCAGGTCATAGGCCCAACCTAACTTCCTCTTCTTTCTTATTAATCTTCTCTCTTGTCACGTGTTTGGAGCAATGTCTGGTCCTGCCCTTACAGCTTTCCAATGCATCCATTGCAGTGTCAGCAGAAGGCTTTGGGAACAGGGAATTAATCTTGCCTGAATGGAGGCCCTGCGATACAATATTAATAATGGAGATAGAATAGCAAACAGATGTGGGAAGTTAAGGGACTATGCTGGACTTTAATTTATATTTTTAATAAGAACCTACAGAGGGTATTTAGTGCAGCTAGCCTGTACCTTTTTGTTGACAGATTTATTCTAGTTAAAAGAATACCATTTCCTTTTTTTAATTATTTTTTTAACTTTATAATTTAGATTTTTCTTTCTGTATGGTGAAAGATAAAAAGGGGGGAGGGGGGGCCTAAGATTAGAGTAACAGGAGAAAGACATAAAGTTGAGCAAGAAGTCACAGAATGGTCTCTGTCCCATTGAGTGACAGTTGCCACTGGTACAATCCCAGGGCAAGGATGCAGTCAAGGATTTTCTCTCAGCACCAAGGAATACCATTTCCTATATGTATTAAAGATTCTTCCAGTCTACCTGCTTATCAGGTATAGGCCCAAGGCCCAAAATAACATGAAGAATGTAATTGAGAAAGCCGTATATTTCAGGAGGGACCACCTCTGAATTTGAAATAGGAACTTCCTTACTATTTTTCCTAGTTTAACATGTTACTCCCTTACATGTGTTTCATTTCTATATGATAAAGCACTTGGATATTTATATATCATTTATGACAAGAGTGAAACCTCTCTGTGGGCTTTCATTTCACTGTTCAAGCCTAGTATTTTCCAGCATTACATCCTGCCACTAGAAGGACATGGAAAGAATGTTCTCAGATATTTACCCAGTTCTGCTCTATGTTGCAGAAGTCAAAAGTGCCTTTATAATTGGTCTTATGCTGGTATGACTGATTTCTTCTTGATCCTGGTAAGTTTCTTGAAGAAAGATCTGCTTTTCCAAACATTTCATGTGGTGAAGGCTCTTTAAAATGAGTTTAATGGCTGGCATGGTGGCCCATGCCTGTAATCCCAGCACTTTGGGAGACTGAGGCAGGAAGATCTTTTGAGCCCAAGAGTTGGAGGCTGCAGTGACCTATGATCAGGCCACTGCACTCCAGCCTGGGTAACAGAGCAAGACTCTGTCTCTAAAAAAAATAAATAAGAATCCTGGGCGGGCACGGTGGCTCATGCATATAATCCTAGCACTCTGGGAGGCCGAGGCGGACGGATTGCTCAAGGTTAGGAGTTCGAAACCAGCCTGAGCAAGAGCAAGACCCTGTCTCTACTATAAATAGCAAGAAATTAATTGACCAACTAATATATGTATAGAAAAAATTAGCTGGGCATGGTGGTGCATGCCTGTAGTTCCAACTACTCGGGAGGCTGAGGCAGCAGTATTGCTTGAGCCCAGGAGTTTGAGGTTGCTGTGAGCTAGGCTGATGCCATGGCACTCTAGCCTGGGCAACAAAGCAAGACTCTGTCTCAAAAAAAAAAAAAAAGAATCCATCCCTAACTTGACCCTGTCTCTAAAAAATAATAAAATAAAATAATAAAAATATTTTAATGAATTCTCATTTAACTTACTATTCAAAACCAAGGGGTCAGAAAGATGAATATTCTGCCAGCCAGCTTAAGTGCTAAGAGGTGCTGGGTTGGAATTATGGCAAATGAATCTCTGGCAACAGTTCTTTTTCCACTGTCTTGTCTTCTCATTCAGTGAGAAAAGGGCTGAAGCATTGTTTCATTTTTCAGCATACATTCATCAAGCACCTATTCTGTAACAGACCAAAAACATCATAATAGATATCTTGGGGATAAAATGGCAAGACATAATTCCTATCTCAAGGGGCTCATGTTTTAAAGGGGAGATAAACATAAAGAGATCATTATAGTATTGAGTAATAAATGCTACAATCTATAGGTATAGAATGTGATCTGGGAGCAGAGAGGAGGGAGTGACTTTTAGTCAGGCCGCTGGATTGCAAGAAGCTTTTGGGAAGAGGTGAAGTTTGAGAGGAACCTTGTAGGAACAGGCCTGGGAGATGTGATCTGCAGCCTGACACTCTGGGAAACCAGATCCACTTTTAGGTCTGAGAGGGACTTTAAAAATCTTCTAGTTCAATGTTTCCAAAATTCCAAGAGCTACCTTCATAATTTTTGCCACCTGTAGTATTATTTACTTTATGTTCTGTAAGTTATCCACTCTTTTAAATATGTGTGTGTATTTTTTTTTTTTTTTGAGACAAGGTTTTACTCTGTTACCTGGGCTGGAGTGCAGTGGTGTGATCATAACTCACTGCAGCCTCAAATTCCTGAGCTCAAGTGATCCTCCTGCCTCAGCCTCCCAAGTAGCTGGGACTACAGATATGCACCACCACTGCACTCCAGCTAATTTAAAAACAGTATTTTTATAGAGTCAGGGTCTTGTTATATTGTCCAGGTTGGTCTCACACTCTTGGACTCAAGAGATCCTCCTGCCTTGACCTCCTAAAATGCTGGGATTACAGGTGTAAGCCACCACACCCAACCCCCAAAAAATATTTTGAAAAGTTAAATCACTACCATATATGGAAATCAATATCATTTGCCATAATTTAAAGGTAATTATAGAAATAAACACAATGAAAACAAAGCAACATTATTACATTCTAGCTTAATTCTGTGGCTTGTCACAGAAGATTCTAAACCCGAGGCCAGGTTTTTCTTTGAGCAAGAGATTAGCAAGGGTAGCCGGGCATGGTGGCACATGCTTGTAGTTACCAGCTAGTCGGGAGGCTGAGGCAGGAGGATTGCTTGAGCCTAGGAGTTTGAGTTTGCTGTGAGCTAGGCTGACTCCATGGCACTCTAGCCCGGGGAACAGAGTGAGACTCTGTCTAAAAAAAAAAAAGAGAGATTAGCAAGTATGAGAGAGGTGTTAAAAAGCCATGCTATTAGGCCGGGCGCTGTGGCTCACGCCTGTAATCCTAGCTCTTGGGAGGCCGAGGCGGGCGGATTGCTCAAGGTCAGGAGTTCAAAACCAGCCTGAGCAAGAGCGAGACCCCGTCTCTACTATAAATAGAAAGAAATTAATTGGCCAACTGATATATATATAAAAAATTAGCTGGGCATGGTGGCGCATGCCTGTAGTCCCAGCTACTCGGGAGGCTGAGGCAGAAGGATCACTCAAGCCCAGGAGTTTGAGGTTGCTGTGAGCTAGGCTGACGCCACGGCACTCACTCTAGCCTGGACAACAAAGTGAGACTCTGTCTCAAAAAAAAAAAAAAAAAAGCCATGCTATTGTAGTGTATATTTCAAAATAGCTAAAAGAGAGGATTTTGAATGTTTTCACCACAGGAAATGATAAAAGTTTGAGGTGATAGGTGTGCTAATGCTCTAATTTGATTAGTATACAATATATACATGCATTGAAATATCACCCTGCCCTGTAAATATGTATAATTAATATATGTATCAATTAAAAATAAAATAAAGTTATAATAAATAAATCATGAAAGAGAAGAAATAAGACACCATATAGAACCTTCCCTTCCACATGATCAGAAAAGTTGAAAGAGAATTGAAATGGAAACTTTTTGTTTTATAGTATGATTCATTATTGTTTATTGTCACAGACAAGTTCCACACTTAGGAAACACCGATCTGGTCCATCTTCCTTTATTGTACAATTGAAGAAAGTACGGTAGCCTGCTGAAGGCCATATGGTAAATTAATGAGAGTGCCAGGTAGACATAGCACTGAACATTCTCACTGTTCAGTGCTATCTCTTGTGACTAGGAAGAGAGGAATGTATGGCACATTGTTTTTCTTTGAGATAATAGAAGCAAATTTTGTTTTTGTTTTAAGTTTTTACCATATTCCAGCTTATTGCTAAGTTCTTTATATAAAATTATCATTTTATGTTATCAGCAATTCTATGACATAAGGAATTCTTACTGCATCTTGCTTATAGATACAGAAACTCAGGCTTAGAGAAATTGTCATGTAGCTAGTAAATCAGAAGACAAGTCTCGTGACCCCAAAGCCTATATTCTTAACCACTGTGCTGTATTGCTTTTCCATTTTAATCAGTCAACAGCATTTATTAAATGCCTACTGTGTACTACTGCCTATTCGGATCTTTCTCCTCACAGCTTGTTGAGGGTAGGGACAGGCAGAGGGATGGGGTCCTCTGTATTTCTTCTTGTTCCTGGCAGGCATGCTTCAGGGGCAAGAGGGGAGCCCACCCTGGTAACTCTAAAAGAGCTGAAGAGCAAGCTGATTGGATGAGCCCTGGAATGGCCATTTTTGCCCAAGTTCCTTTCCTGTTCATCTTCACTAAAGGAAACAGGGCAAGAGGACACTTGTTTGGATCAAAAGGTTCTTAAGAGGCTGTTTCTGAAGTTGGAGAGATGGAACAAGTTTCAGCTCTGGGCAGCCACTAGGGAGAACAGAGTGCTTTTCTAGGAATGCTAACCCTACCCCCAACTGACTTCATCAGGAGAGCCTGTCCTTTCACTCTTTTCCTGGACTTGGAAGGTGTCAGACAGCTGAGACTTAGCTGCTGAGTGCTTGTTGGAAGCCTGCAGCTCTGGCCTTTCCCTTTATGGCCAGGCAGCTGTGGACTGGAATGCAGGGATGTGTGGCCCTGCGGAAGAGGTGGCTTCAGCGCCACTCTCTGTGAAGATTTCTGGCTGCCCCTGGTACCACCAGTGGCTCTGGCTGGATAAAAACTACAGGGGGCGTAACTGAGGCTTGAGAGGCTGGCTAGTGGGAGAGTGCATGTGTGACCTCAGGCAGACTTCCCTGGTGGGATTCCACTGGGGCAGTTCATCTGCTGCTGTGTCAGGCTGGTTCCAAAGACTTTTGTGTAGAGTTGGCTCAAATGCTGGCAGCCCCATGAGTAGAGCCCACACTTCTCTACCACAAATGCTGACTGCTTGGCAGGCATGTGCAATGGAGTTTGGAGCTGTTTTTGCCTTCCTTAGGGCTGGAACTGCCACTGACTGGCTTTCTGTGGCTGCCTGCACCCCCGTTGGTAGAGAGCCTCTTTTTCCCTTCATGTTCTTAGCTGGGCTCTACACCCACATAAGTTATTTATTAAAACACTGGATACAGATTAACTTTTCCACTTGTTGTTTAGTATGGCCTCAGTCCCCTGCAGTCGAGAAATGCTAATTTTTCCTTCTCAAAGCTTGATTTGCAGGAACTTTTTTTTTGAGACAGAGTCTCACACTGTTGCCCAGGCTAGAGTGCTGTGGCATCAGCTTAGCTCACAGCAACCTCAAACTCCTGGGCTCAAGTGATTCTCCTGCCTCAGCTTAGCCTGCCAGGTAGCTGGGACTACAGGACGTGCCACAGTGCCCAGCTAATTTTTTCTATATATTTTTAGTCGGCCAATTAATTTCTTTCTATTTTTAGTAGAGACAGGGTCTCCCTCTTGTGCAGGCTGGTTTAGAACTCCTGACCTTGAGCGATCCACCCACCTCGACCTCCCACAGTGTTAGGATTACAGGCGTGAGCCACCATGCTCAGCCTGCAGGAACTTTTTAACATGCCATTTTATCCCCTGGGTTTCCCCCGTAGAAATCTTGCCTTTGCCATACACACCTCTCTGGGGAGCTGGGTCCCTCTTCTGGCTACGCCTTTGCTTCCCTCCCAAAGCTCTGGTGAAGCTGGCAACTATAATGCCTCACTGAGCCACCTGTAGATGGCAGGTCCTGAGCCCACCCTCAGCTGGGTTCAGCAGGCTAGAAGTGCTCTGCTGGCTCACTGGAGGGTGGGCCTCCCTGAAGCCTTGGTCCCTCTGCCTTTCCTCTCAGAGGTGTTTAGTGTCAGGATGGCTGTTAGTGTGAAACCATGGAGTTCTCTGCTAAGAACAAGGGATCTGGGTCACCTAGCAAGAATGGGGCACTCTCAGTCTTGGCCCAGCATGCGGAGGGAGGTCGGTGGAGGAGGGGTAGCTCTCCCTGCAGCCAAAGCTCCCAGTGTGGGTTGAATTTCAGGCCCTATATCTCTACATTTTTTAAATATTAGGGAAAATTTTTTTTCTTTTATAGCCACAGGAAGATCTAAGGCATTGTGGGGGTTCCCAGCAGATCTGTGTGGGTATGTGGCTTCATCCTTTATAAAGCATTTCATTTGCAACATGGATCATCTCTTCCTTCATAGGGTGGTAAGGATTCCAAATTCTCTAATTCAGAGAGTCCCTCAATAGTGAGGGGACAGTTGGGAAGAGATTTCTCTAGCTGGCCCAGTTAAACTCATTTAAAAGAAAGTTCAAGTGGGCTGGTATTGGGAAGTGACCATCAGGTGAGAGTGGTGCCAGGCTGGCCAGCACTGAGAGAATTCCTTCTCTTCCTAAAGATACTTGGAAGCCTTTATGGGTTTGACACAGTCTGATCTGTCAGTCCCAGGATTCTTCACTGTTCAGCCCATCCTCTGGGCTCCCATCTTCCAGGCTGTGCCTTTTTCTTTCTTTCTTTCTTTCTTTTTTTTTTTTTTTTTTTGTAGAGATGAGGTTTTGCTGTGTTGTCCAGGCTGGTTTCAAACTCTTGTGCCCAAGTGATCCTCCCTGCTTGGCCTCCCAAGAGCTGGGATTACAGTTGTGAGCCACTGTGCTGGCAAGGCCGTGACTTTTTGTATGTTGAATGCTGGTCCTCGTACCTCTCATGTTCTGGGCCAGCATCTCCCTCATCCAGCATTTTGATTCAGAGGTTCTGACTCTGGCTTTTGGCCTTTGACTCCTAAATTCATGTCTATATCTTGCCTCTAAGGTATCCAACTCAGCTACATTTCATGTTTCGGTAGCTCAGTTCTGCTGTCTGACCTGAGCCCTGAAGAATGGTCTCCTTACTCCTCCAAATAACTTTGCAGCTCACTGGCCTGCTTGCCAAGATCACAGCCCACCAGTAAAGCTATGTTGAGTCCCCTGTACAGGCAGAACATTGGACAACATGTGTTTGGGTGAGGAGACAATGAGAAATCAGACCTACCCCCTGTCCTTAAAAAACCCAACATCTGCTTAGTAAGAGATGGCGAAGTCCCTGGGAAAGAAGAAGACAGTGAGGACTGGGGCTGGGAGCAGCTTTTGGCTTTGCCTGTCTCCCTGTGACTTTTAGACTATTTCATCTCACCCTATGATCTTCAGTGTTTCAAGAAACTTAAAACGTGTAATAATTGTAAACAATGCTTACTCTGTACAAAGCACTATTCTAAGTGCTTTATGTAAATTCATTTAATTCTCAGAACTGGGGTAGGATTTATTATCCTAAGGAAACTGAGGTGCAGAGCTGTTAAGGAACTTACCTACCCAGCCAGTAAATACTGGAGCTGGGATATAAACCCAGACAGTTTAGATCCAGTAGTTCTCCCCTGCCACTTTCACCTCCTGCAGAGAGAGAGAGCTGGACAACTCTATTGAAAGTGTGTTTAGTTCAAAGGTATCTTGGATTAACGCAATGATCACGAATAAATAGAATTAACCAGGAAGTGCTTTGTAGAAGAAATGTTAAGCTAGGTGTTGAAGCAACTTTGTAGAGAGGAAAAGATCCTGCTGGGTAATGGCAACAAGGTAGAACTGGATAGTAGGTAACAGGATCCTGTGTCATCTCTCAAGCCAAGACTTCTGCAACCTCCCTGTAGTCATATTCAGTAAGTTGCCAGGAAAGTCTGTAACTCTTAAAAGCACAAAAGTTCCTGGCTTGAATGACAAATTCACATGGTCATGCTTCTTGTTGTGTGGTTAAAGACAAGGTCTTGTCCTGTCACCCAGGCTGGAGTGCAGTGGCGCGTTCATAGCTCACTGCAGTCTTGAATTCCTGAGCTCAAGCAATCCTCTTGCCCCAGCCTCCTGAGTAGCTGGGACTACAGGTGCACAGCACTATGCCTGGCTAATTTTTTTACTACGTGTAGAGATGGGGTCTTGCTGTGTTGCCCAGGCTGGTCTCAAACTCCTGGCCTCCCAAAGTGCTGGGATTACAGATGTGAGCCACTGTGCCTGGCCCAGATAGTCATTTTTAAAAAACATGTTAATTCTTTTAACTACTTCGGTACCGTGCTCACCGGCCGCAAAACCTTGCCCACAGCCGGCACTCATAGTCCGCACGATAGTTTGTGCTGTGCATTGACGACGAGTCCATTTTGCTCTTGTGTGATGAGGAAAGCTTCAAAGCACTAAAAGCTTGTTTTACTTTACAGGCAGCTTTACTTGTAAATCAGAATAGGTAACATATACATATATGTTTTCATTACGTTAATTTTTAAATGTTCACAATTTTATTTATTTTTTATTTTTTATTTTTTTGAGACAGAGTCTTGCTTTTGTTGCCCAGGCTAGAGTGAGTGCCGTGGCATCAGCCTAGCTCACAGCAGCCTCAATCTCCTGGGCTCAGGCAATCCTCCTGCCTCAGCCTCCCAAGTAGCTGGGACTACAGGCATGCGCCACCATGCCCGGCTAATTTTTTCTATATATATATTAGTTGGCCAATTAATTTCTTTCTATTTATAGTAGAGACGGGGTCTCGCTCTTGCTCAGGCTGGTTTCGAACTCCTGACCTCGAGCAATCCGCCCGCCTCTGCCTCCCAGAGTGCTAGGATTACAGGCGTGAGCCACCTCGCCCGGGCCACAATTTTATTTTGATAAATGAAAAATCAGAAAAGTCATATCATGGCTGTCAGCCAAAGTCGCTGTGCGCGTTCATCTATGGCTATCGACTATAGTTGACACTGGTACTGAAGTGGTTAATGATTTATTTTTAATTGGTAGACTATGCTTTAGAGCAGTTTTAGGCTTATAAAAAATTAAACCAGTAGTACAGAGTTCTCATATATCCCCCCTCTCCCCTTTGCTTATAGTTTCCCCTTTTATTAACATCTTGTATTAGTGTGGTACATTTGTTACAATTGATGATCCCATATTGATACATATTAACTAAAGTCCATAATTTGCATAAAGATTCACTCTGTGTTATACAGTTCTTTGGGTTTTTTTTTTTTTTTTTTTTTTTTGAGACAGAGTCTCACTTTGTTGCCCAGGCTAGAGTGAGTGCCGTGGCGTCAGCCTAGCTCACAGCAACCTCAAACTCCTGGGCTCAAGCAATCCTTCTGCCTCAGCCTCCCAAGTAGCTGGGACTACAGGCATGTGCCACCATGCCCAGCTAATTTTTTATATATATATTAGTTGGCCAATTAATTTCTTTCTATTTATAGTAGAGACGGGGTCTCGCTCTTGCTCAGGCTGGTTTTGAACTCCTGACCTCGAGCAATCCGCCCGCCTCGGCCTCCCAGAGAGCTAGGATTACAGGCGTGAGCCACCGCGCCCGGCCAGTTCTTTGGGTTTTGACAAGTGCATGTCATGTAGCCACCATTACGGTACCATACCAAATAGTTTCACTGCCCTAAAAATTCCCTGCGTTCCACCTGTTCGTCCCTGCCTCCTCCCAAACCCCTGGCAATCATTGATTGTTTTACTATCTCTATAGTTTTGCCTTTTCCAAAAGTCATATGGTTAGAATCATACAATATTTATATTTAGCCTTTTCAAACTGGCTCCTTTCTCTAAGCCATATGCATTTAAGGTTCCTCCACCCCTTTTTGTTGCTTGATAGCTCATTTCCTTTGATCCCTAAATAATACTCCATTGTGTATACGTACCATAGTTTATCCTTTCACCTATTGAAGAACGTCTTGATTACTTCCAGTTTTTGGAGATTTTTAATTAAGCTGCTATAAACATTTGTATGCAAGTTTTTGTGTAGACTTAAGTTTTCAACTCTTTTGGGTGTAAATATCTAGGAGTGTAATTGCTGGATCGTATAGTAAGACTATATATATATTTTTAGCTTTATAAAAAACTGCCAAACTGTCTTCCGAAGTGGCTGTACCATTTTTCATTCCCACCAGCAGTGAGTGAGAGTTCCTATTGTTCCATGTCCTCACCAGCATTTGGTATTGTCTGTTTTTTGGGTTTTAGCCATTCTAATAGGTGTAGAGTGGTATCTAATTGTTTTAATTTGTAATTCCCTAATGACATATGTTGTTGAGCATCTTTTCATATATTTATCTGCCATCTATATATTTTCTTTGGTGACATATCTTTGTTTTGGTTCCTAACCTCCTCCCACTACCCACTTTACCCCTGCCCATACATGCCTTTTTCTCACATCATGGGTTCAAACAGTGGGGCTAATTATGTTTTCTGGCATATTTTCCCTTTGGTTATATCTCAAGCCATTAAATGAGTTAGATCCCTTGAGTAGGTGCTGGACCTACCTCTGAATTCCTCAGTCTCTGTCGGTTTTAACTGGGGCTGGCTCATGAGTTCTACACCTTATTTTTACTAATGATGGTGTCTTCCATAAATTGTAGCTGGTGCTGGGATCTATAACTTCAATCCAAAGATTTGTGACTGATGGTCCCCATCAGTACAGACTATAGAAAGACTGGGATACAAACTTGTCCTCTCCATACCCTATTGGGCTTAACCTTGCCTTAGATGAGATATGAGTATACCATTATCCTTTGAGGCCCCAACCAGACCTCAAACTCTAGTTGAACCAGCAGCAAGACAATAAAATCTAAAATTTTCCTATGACATCATTATTATCCAACTTCTTAGTGATAAATTTGCTTTTTTCATTTATAAAGACAATTGAACCATTTTACCCAAAATGTTGGGAATTAGAGAAGGGAGAAAAAAAGTCACTCATGGCTGGGTGCGGTGGCTCACGCCTGTAATCCTAGCACTCTGGGAGGCCAAGGCTGGCGGATCATTTGAGCTCAGGAGTTCAAGACCGGCCTGAGCAAGAGTGAGACCCCATCTCTACTATAAATAGAAAGAAATTAATTGGCTAACTAATATGTATAGAAAAAATTAACCAGGCATGGTGGCGCATGCCTGTAGTCCCAGCTACTCAGGAGGATGAGGCAGAAGGATCGCTTGAGCCCAGGAGTTTGAGGTTGCTGTGAGCTAGGCTGACGCCATGGCACTCACTCTAGGGTGGGCAACAGTGAGACTCTGTCTCAAAAAAAAAGAAAAAAAGTCACTCAATCCTATCACTTTTTGTTCGTGGCCCTCTATCTGTCCTATTGGTGGTTTCTGTAGACAATTCATAGTGAGTGATGCTGTCCCAGGTATGCAAAGGGCTTCCACTTTGCGTGAGTCTCCTTCAGTTTGGGACTTAACATCTTCCAAGGCTTCCCAGCTGCCTGGTTAATGGTGTTTTCTAAGTTCAACTTGCTCACTGCTGCTATGGTTTCTAGATTCTGAAAACAGCTTATTTGTTTGGGAAGATGGCTCTTTCCCATTGCCATGTTACATTAATTAAATCCCTGTTTTTCCTCCTTGGCTTCTCGCAGAAGTGAAGAGGTGTTTAGATGTATGTGGACTGACTGTGCTATTTGCCAACCTCTCAGTTAATACATAGGTCCTTTAAATACAAAGAACAACTTTACCATCACACACAGTGGTAATAGTCCTGAGCCTGTGTGTTTTTCCTGTTGTTGTTGTTTTTCCCCTTGGAAATGTCAAGATCTGATGATCAATGTCACCTGGAAATGAATACTACGTGCCTCCTGAAATTCCCTTTCTTAGGTGTGTGGATACAGAAGACTGAGACTGGGCTTACAGAGTGCCCCAGGCTCCTTGTACTCAAGGTACACAGAAAGTTCACAGGCATAAGCACAGATGCTCAGAGATGGGCCAGATCCTTTCAGGTAATTGTGTGAAATAAATGGGCTACAGTTTAGGCTTGTGAGACTTTCTGTCATATATAGGAAATCAAATAATGTAATAATACTGTATGTTTGCAGCAGGACTGATCAATAAATCTAGGAGAAAGGGTGGCCTGCTGTTCTTTCCTGACACTAAGTCTACCAGGTGACCGGTAGGCAGGCATACTTAGTTCCCATCCAGTGTTAATCATTGGCCTCTCTTTTTCTTTGGAGGGCCAAACATTGATTCATCACACAGATTGTCATTGTTGGGACTCAGTTCTGGGCATGAGGTATATAGTAATGAACAGCACAAACCTGGTCCTGGTGCTCATAGAGCTTTCAGTCTTTGGGCTTAAGGGTCCTTGAACTGAAAACATTGTGGGGAGGTGGGCCAGATACGGCTTCAGAGCCTCAGGTCACCTGGTACCTCCTTGCCTCCTCTTCTGTGATCCATGCCTTGAGGCCTAGTGGAGGACTGTTTCTGAGCAGGAGTCCTGAGCTCAGAAATGTGGCCAGGCATGTTTGAAGCTAGGCTGGTTGCCCATTTGTCAATAAGGACATAGATTCATAGCAGCTTCTCAGAGAGTTGTGGTTCACTGGACTGCAGACCTTTCATCCAGCATGTTAGTCAAAGATAATGGCCCCCAAAGATCCTTTTTCTCCTTACTTCTTCCCATTGTTATTCAGGCTCCCAGAGCCCATGGCCTTAGAATCAGCTTTGCCACAGGAACACGAATCAAGGAGATATTTTTGTTTCTCCAGTACTGACCTTCACATGGTACCTTGGGGCCACGTGGAACCCTGCCTCTGACCACTGGTTTCCCTCACTGTGACCTCAGGTCTTTCAACATAAGGTCAGAAGCTTGGGGGCCACAGCTGTGGGGAGTAATTTCTGGAGAGTGGGGCCTGGCCCGGGCTCCCAGTCCCAGGGGGTTGAGCTGGTTGGTTGTGCTTTGTGCTTGTGATGGATTTGACTCTTAAATGCTTCTGAAAAGCTTGGTTGGTTAGAGGGAAAAACATAGTGAAAACCGACAGGCGACACCATGGCTCGCCCTAACCGTTACTCTTTCCTTCCCACTGTAGCTTTTCCAATATATCAGGTTGCAGACATGCTGATTCCCGCCCTCCTGGAGCCAGTCTGGTAATTTTTGATTACTGTAACCAGGGGTTTTGTGTAGAGAAAAGGCCCAGAAGGAAGGCAGTAGCTGAGCAGGGAGCCCTTGGAATTAGAACTTTACAGGAGCATTGCTAAAATGCATCATTTAGATCTGTGTTAGCTCTTCAGCCAAGGACATGCCCATGGCATGTCATGCAGTCACTTCTCAGCTCAGAACCATCCAGTGGCTTCCCATCTCACTTGAGTGAAAGCCAAATGCTACAGCCTCTACTTCAATCCACCTCATCTCCTGCTCTCTCTTCCTCACTCTGCGGCACCCACTCTGGTCCCTTAATATTGCTCTGAAGTGCCAGACACTCTTTTACCTCAGGACCTTTTACTTGCTCTCTCTACACCCGGAAAGCTCTACCTGCAGATAGCTCCATGTCTTACTCCCTCACCTCTTTAGATCTTTCCTCAAATATCTTCTCTCAGGCCTTCCCTGACTCCATTTAAAATGGGAATTCTACACCCTCTCCAAGAAGCACTATCTCCCTTTGCTGCCTAACTCTTCTTTAAAACACATATCACCATCTAGCTTATTTTACTTATTTATTTGGCTTGTTTGTTGTCTGTCTCCCTCTCTGCCACTAGAATGTAAGCTCCCTGAGGACAGGGATCTCTCTGTTTTATGCCTTGATGTTTCTCCAGTGCATCAACAAATGTTTGTGGGATGTGTGAATAAGGTGGAGACAGCTCTCACTTTGGGGTTTCTCTGGCTGTTGGAAAACATTCTCATCACCAGAGGTGAGGAATTCTAGCTCAGTACCACGCCTACACTTTTAGCTCCTTCAGGAGCATTCCTTCAGTTTGGAACCTTGTTCCCATAAGACAGAACACACTCCAAAGACATTTTTATAGGAACAGAGCCTTCTCTTGGAGAAGGTATGTGATTTGGGTGTAAATGTCTGAACCTTGTGTTAGAAGGTGAGGGAGTTCCCCTACCCAAGTACCTGGCACAGTGGTTGGTAGATGGTAAGCACTTAATTTATTTCTGTGAGGTTTTAGAGCACATTACCTAAATGTCCAGTGTTCTGTTACGTACTTGGGGTACCATAGAGAACAAGGCAGGCAAGCTTTCTGTTCTCACGGATCTTATATTCTTATGGGAGAGATGTGTAAAAATTATATAAAGTTTTAGATAGTACAAGTGCTGTGTTGAAAATAAAGCAGGGATGATGTGCTGGAGTGTACCCAGGTGGAAGGAGGGGTTGAGATGGGCAAAGAGGGTGCATTTAGCTATAATCAATAATGGCTTTCTTTTTTTTTTTTTTTTTTGAGACAGAGTCTTGCTTTGTTGCCCAGGCTAGAGTGAGTGCCGTGGCGTCAGCCTAGCTCACAGCAACCTCAAACTCCTGGGCTCAAGTGATCCTTCTGCCTCAGCCTCCCGGGTAGCTGGGACTACAGGCATGCGCCACCATGCCTGGCTAATTTTTTATATATATATCAGTTGGCCAATTAATTTCTTTCTATTTATAGTAGAGACGGGGTCTCGCTCTTGCTCAGGCTGGTTTTGAACTCCTGACCTTGAGCAATCCGCCCGTCTCGGCCTCCCAAGAGCTAGGATTACAGGCGTGAGCCACAGCGCCCGGCCAATAATGGCTTTCTTGAAGGTCTAAACTGAGACCTCAGTGACAAGGTAGGCAGCCAGGGCTGTCACCTCATACAACTCTGGGAGACTGTTCACATTATTCTGTATAGTTGGTGTTCCTAGAGTTATATAATGCTGGGAGCCCTAGTCACCCAACCATGTGAAGATCAGGCAGCAAAAACAGCTGGTGTAAAGGCCCTAAGGCAGGAGAGACCTTGAGGTGTTCAAGGAAAAGAAAGAAGGCCAATGTGTCCAGGGCTTAGTAACAGAAGAGAACAGTGGATCAAGATGAGGTTGCAGAGTTTGAAGGCAAGGGATAGAAAATAGAATGTGACATTTAACAAACTATTTGTTGACTGAGGAGGGCAGCAAAGGAATGATGTGATACAGGATTTTAGGAAGCTTTTCTAGTAGCATGGGCCCTCAGCACTGGTATGAAGGCAGGAGAACTGAGTTGAGTGATGGTTTTATTTCCCTAAAAAGGAAACAGCAGTGAAAGTGGCTCAGAGGAAATGCCAGTAAGATATTTGAATCTGACTTTGATAGTGCCTGAGAGGAAGGCTCATTACTTTTTAATACTGTCTTATTTTACTTGTTGTTGAGTATCTTGGTCTGATTATCTCTTTGAATGGGAATATTATTACCATTTAGCATTGCTCTGGTATGACACGATGTGCCCATGTACAGAACACACAAAAAGTACAGTCCTTGCCCTTGGGAAACTAAAATGCTAAAAACATTTGTTTCTTCCCACTACCCTGTTTCAGATGTCTCGATCTTCTGGGACAACTGGTTTCCCAGAGTCCTGGAGGTTAGTGGGTGGACAAAAGGCCCTTGGGCAGATACCATGGTCCATGTGTCAGCAAAAAGCCCCAAGCTGCACACCTGTGTGCAGAGAGCACCTCGCTTCCCAAATCAGACTGTGATCTTCCCACCATTGACCTAGCCTGTCTTTATTTTTAAAAAGACTTTGTATTTGCTTTAAGACTTTGTATATTGCTTTAAGCCCAAGCCAAGAGTGGGAACTATCATAATGATGTCAAGAAATCCATGCACCTGGCTTCTTCCTTGGCCTGGAGTTCCTAGAGCCCACCTAGCTGGCTTGGGGTCTCCCTGGGGGCTGACTCTTGGGTTCTTTGGGGGATGGTTGGGAGTTAAGGGAAGGAGGTGTAGCAGATCTCCCTCAGGGGATGGTTGTCTGTGAGCTTTTACTACCATGCAAGAAAGGGTCTGCTGTTCCTGGCTTGGGCTTTTCTTAAATTCATGTCTTATTCCAGGAATCTCTTTGCTCACTGAAAGCCCAGGACGGAGTTAAGCTGCCTGAAGTGTTGGTAGCTGGGAGAATTTAGTTGGCTGGATTCTCAGCTGAATCAGTCCCTGAGAGCTACTGTTTTTAAACTTGAGGAATGCTGTGGGAACACGGTCCTTGGCTCCCAGCAAGGGGTGTCAGGAAACATCTATTTGAGGGAGACACATGCATTCCATGAATCTGGTTGGTTGGAGTATAGCAGAAAGAGAGCATCTGCAACTCAGAGTTAAAACTCAAAGGTGGCTGCCTGTATCGTGCCCTTAGCAGACTCTCCACACAGAATGTGAGCATGTAGAGTCGTGGCTGATGTGTTTTTTCTTTTTCTTTCTTTCTTTTTTTTAAAGATTATATAAAATTGATTTAATATAACTGGAAATTTAAAAAATACTAGCCATATAAGCATATTTTAAAAGAATTTTACGAAGTTTTACGACCCTAGTGTAGTGTTTGTGTTGTCACCAAATACTATTTTCAAATGGCTAATAAAGTATCAGTAATTGTGAATTGTTCAAAATAAAAATATCATCTCCGCAAATGATTATTTAGTAATTATTTACTGAATTCTGTTATAATGACTGGGACTCAAAGCATGGTAGCAGTCAGGAAGAATCTCAGGCCTGGTTTGAGGAATCTGGGAGGGATCCAAGGTCGGGAAGCTGGAGCCCGGGGCAGCTCTCTAAGGACTGGGCTGATTAAGCTCTGGAGCCCAGAAGTTAGGAAAGCTGGAGGCATCTGCTGATATTTTAAGGGAGAAATGATGAGCAGAGATTGCTTCTAGTGAGTACTAAGAAAACGAAAGATGCCTACTACCGTGTTTCCCCGAAAATAAGCCCTACCCATAAATTAAGCCCTAGCAGGATTTCTAAGCATTTGAGCAATATAAGCCCTACCCTGAAAATAAGACCTAGTGATGGGCTTGGCTACGCAGTGTATCTGCACAACCCATGCATTTCGTGGAGGAGTGGTAAAGAAGAGGAGCAGCCCTTCTCATCTGCCCCATGAGAGCTCTATTGCTCTACATGAGGGATTGGGGCCAATGGTTCTAAAGGAAATAGAGTCACAAAAACTCAGGATGGAATTCAGGGTTTGGAGAATTATGATGATGTTCCAGAAGAAGACGAATTAACTATATTTGAATAAATGTAGATTGTTGTACCATACTTAAAAAAATAACACATCCCCTGAAAATAAGCCCTAGGGTGTCTTCTTGAGGAAAAATTAATATAAGACCCTGTCTTATTTTCGGGGAAACATGGTAGCTTCTGTGGAAGCTGCTGGGTACCAGCCACTGTGCTGTTCCACTAAAGCTCCCACTGCTCCGTGAGGTGACCACTCTTACCCAGTTTTACAGATGAGGAACCTGGAGCACATGGATGTTAACTTGCCTATGGCTCAGCCAGACAGCGATGGAGCTGGGGTTTGTGTCAGCTCAGTTGGCCTCCATAGCCTGTATTCCTGCCTGTTTCATTGGGCTCCCCTGTAGCATCTTCCTGGGATCGTGGAGTGGTATAATTTTATACAATTTCTACCCTAAATCCACTCTGGGACCTCTAGAGGGTCAAAGGAGCCCAAGACTAAGAATCTATGGGCCGGACACGGTGGCTCACACCTGTAATCCTAGCACTCTGGGAGACCGAGACGGGCCGATTGCTCGAGGTCAGGAGTTCAAAACCAGCCTGAGCAAGAGCAAGACCCCACCTCTACTACACCTCTACTATAAATAGAAAGAAATTAATTGGCCAACTAATATATATAGAAAAAATTAGCCGCGCATGTTGGCACATGCCTGTAGTCCCAGCTACTTGGGAGGCTGAGGCAGCAGGATTGCTTGAGCCCAGGAGTCTGAGGTTGCTGTGAGCTAGGCTGATGCCACGGCACTCACTCTAGCCTGGGCAACAAAGCGAGACTCTGTCTCAAAAAAAAAAAAAGAATCTGTGACATCTGCCTTCCTTACTTCTCAGCTCCCCTGTACCTGTGGGCAGGCTCACCACTCTGCCTAAGGCATTCAGCCCATAACCTTGGGCTGGCATTTAGTTCCTCCTTACCCCTTCTTTGCTGTTTTATTTATTTATTTGAGACAGAGTCTCACTCTGTTGCCCAGGCTACAGTGCCATGGTATCAGCCTAGCTCACAGCAACCTCAAACTCCTGGGCTCAAGCGATCCTTCTGCCTCAGCCTCCCGAGTAGCTGGGACAACAGGCATGCACCACCATGCCCAGCTAATTTTTTCTATATATATATATTTTAGTTGGCCAACTAATTTGTTTCTATTTTTAGTAGAGATAGGGATCTCACTCTTGCTCAGGCTGGTTTTGAACTCCTGACCTTGAGCAATCCTCCCTCCTCGGCCTCCCAGAGTGCTAGGATTACAGGCGTGAGCCACTACACCTGGCCCCTTCTCCGCTATTTTATTTATTTTATTTATTTATTTATTTTTTTTTTTTTGAGACAGAGTCTCACTTTGTTGCCCGGGCTGGAGTGTCGTGGCATCAGCCTAGCTCACAGCAACCTCAATCTCCTGTGCTCAAGTGATCCTTCTGTCTCAGCCTCCCAAGTAGCTGGGACTACAGGCATGTGCCACCATGCCTGGCTAATTTTTTTTCTATATATATTTTTAGTTGGCCAATTAGTTTCTTTCTATTTATAGTAGAGATGGGGTCTCACTCTTTGTCAGGCTGGTTTTGAACTCCTGACCTTGAGCGATCCTCCTGCCTCGGCTTCCCAAAGTGCTGGGTTATAGGCGTGAGCCACTGTGCCCGGCCAGTCCACTGTTTTAAATCTTGTAAAACTGCCTCTTTTCTCAGATTCAGTCTCATTAGTAAACATTTATGTGCAAGTCACCAGTGGTCAGACAACTGATATGTATTGAGCACCTACTAAGTGCCCGGCATTGTTCTATGTTCAGTGTTTATAAGGAAAAATATGGCAGAAGTCTCCAGTATAATGGGAGAGGTCCCTGCTTAAAATGTGGGGAGACCACATGTAGTACTTACATTAGAGAGAAAACAGAGTACTTTGAGAGAACATGGTGTGGGAAAGAACATAATTTTATTTAAAGACATGGTGATGTGATTTGATAAGAGGACTGGAAACCATAAGGCTGGAATAGAAGGGCCTTTCAGGCTGAGGGTCAACAACAGTCATGGCAAGGGGTAGGCACATGTTTGAGGAATAGGGTGTCCCTGGAGGGTTGCAGCCCAGGGTTGGTAATGGTGTGGGTGCAGTGGCACCTAAGGGTGGAAGAGCAAATCAATATCATAAATGTTGTCTAACACCCATGGCCTGCCCCATTTCCCTGACCTACCAGTTTGGTGACCCTACCCAAAAAGGCGAATGAAATTGGCCAGACTTGATATAGTCTTGGTTATGGGCACAAGCTTACACACACACACACATACACACCCACACACCTGGGTTCTAGTGGTAATGCTTCCTTTCCTAAATGCTCACAAGCCAACTTTTAAGATATTATTCTGGGACTTTTTTTTGAGATAGAGTCTCACTCTGTCACCCTGGGTAGAATGCAGTAGTGTCATAGTAGCTCACTGCAACCTCAAACTCCTGGGCTCAAGCAATCCTCCTGCCACAGCCTCCTGAATAGCTGGGACTACAGGTGTGCGCTACCACACCTGGCTAATTTTTTCTATTTTTGATAGAGACGGGGTCTCGCTCTTGCTCAGGCTGGTCTCAGACTCCTGTGCTCAAGCGATCCTCCTGCCTCAGCCTCCCAGATTGCTAGGATTACAAGTATGAACCACCACGCCTGGCCTTATTCAGTGACTCTTAATCCCAAGGAAATAATTCAAATATGGGATAAAAAAGAGGTGATATGCATAAAGATGTTTGCCAAAGCATGGAAGAACACAGCTTTGGAAGCAACCTCATGTCCAGCAAGAAAGCAATGGTCAAGGGAAGGACCACATATGGTTTTCCTGGTTTTATAATAGATGATAGTTATACTCCTTTCATAATAGGGAAAATATTCCAATGTGAAAGTTTTACCCACATTTGTGAACCAGGAAAATAGTTTATTTATTATATAAAGCAGGGTAGTAATTTCTTCATTGTATAAACTGACAGATCAAAAATCTGAGTCTTGGCCAGGCGCAGTGGCTCATGCCTGTAATCCTAGTACTCTGGGAGGCCGAGGAGGGAGGATTGCTTGAGCTCAGGAGTTCGACATCAGCCTGAGCAAGAGCTAGACCCCATCTCTACTATAAATAGAAAGAAAATTAGCCAAATAACTAAAAAAAAAACCAAAAACTGAGTCTTGACCAAGGTGCCAGGCACCCCCAGAGACAGTGTCAGAAGCTCTAAATTCTGAGACTGGCTCAGACTCATTACCACTGCTGCCCAGCCTTTGTAGTCCCAGCCGGCTTTGCTGAACTGGTCACCCTTCTCATTGGGCTGGCGCCCATTCCCTTATTCATTATGCCTTTACTGACACTCCTGTGCCAGTCAGTGGGGGTGTACAAAGGGGTAAATCCAGTCTTAATGGGAGACATAGAAACGCTGTTACGATGTGGCAAGGAGAGTCCCATGATTGAGGCTTGCACAGGAGTAAGGAAGAGGAGGTAGGGGCCTTATGTTGGTCAGGATCCCAACAAGAGATTGGCACCTTCAAAATAGGATAATTGGAGGAAGTTTATTTATTATATAAAGGAGCCAGCATCATGGCGAGTAGTGCAGTGACCCAGGCCTTGTGGTTGTTCTGGCTGCTACTCTCCTAAGGCTGAAGGGACCAGCAGAGGGCATGGGATTTGAGAACCTAGAGAGAGTTGTGTAGAGTGTTCTTCGTTATAGTGACTTTCAGCAGTGACCTTCGATGGAGGGGCGTAGCCAGCCACGGGCGATCTTACAGAGGGAACTCTGGCTTCTCTCTCCTCCCACACCCCCTGATTTCCTGTCAGAACTCCCATAGCTGAACCCAGTTGGAAGCAAGAGGGCTCAGGAGCCCAAACAGGCTGCCCTTTCAGGGCAGAGAGCAGGGTGGATGTACTGGTTGTCTATTGCTGCATAGCAGCTGCTTAAAACAACACACATTTATTATCTTATATCTCCTTTGCGTCAAGAGTCCAGGCATAGCTTAGCTGAGTGCTGTGCTTAGGGTCTCACAGGGCTGCAGTCAAGGTGTCAGCTGGCTGCATGCTCATCTGAGGCTCCAGGGGGAAGGATCTGCTTCCATCCTCCCTCAGATTATTGGCAGAATTCCTTTCTTCACAGGTACAGGGGCCACATTAGGATCTGTCTGCTACAGTGGGGAATGGAAGGGCAAAAAGAAGATGCTCAGCACAGGCACTCGGCTCAGAGAAGGTGATGCCTGAGCCTTCCTGAAGATTAGCAGAGGGCAAAGAAAAGGGAACAATCTGTGCAGAGTCTCAGAGGTGAGAAAGCCATTAGTGTGTCCATAGGTCTGCCAGTCTATTCGTTGGGCCTAGAGCTTAGAGTGTAAAGCAGAGGAGGTGAGTAGGACCCAGTTCATGGTGGTCTTGTGAGACTTACTGAGAAGTCTGGACTTTGTCCTGTAGGTATGGGATGTGAATGGGCTTTGGAGGATTTTTAAGAAGGAGAAAGGTATGTCATTCCTTGGGATCATCAGTGTGAAGAACTAAATAGAGCAGGGGATAGGAGATCAGTGAGGAAGACCATGGTTGGCCATCCAAGTGAGGGATGCAGAAGGCCAACCCATGGCAGGGCAGTTGAGATGGAGAGAAGAGGACAGTTGAGAGGGCCACTGAGGAGGGAGGAGGAAGATCTCCAGATGTGACTGCCTGATTAGCTACACATGGGGGAGGGAGGACTAGAGGATGACTCCCAGGATTCTGGCTTGGTGGCTATGTTAGTTCCAAGCAATGGCATAACAAATCACTACAAAATTAGTGGCTTAAAACAATACACATTTATTATCTTACAGTTCTGGAGGCCAGAAGTCTGACATGGGTCTCACTGGGTCAACATCAAGGTGTCTTCTGGGCTGTATTCCATTCTGGAGGCTCCAAGGGAGCATTCATTTTCTTGTTATTTCCAGCTTCAGGAGCCATGTCCATTCCTCAGCTTATGGCCCCTTCCTCCATATTCAAAGCCAGCAACGAACAGCAGGCAGAGTCCTCAGGTCACATCTCTCTGACCTACTCTTTTACCTCTCTCTTCCATTAAGGATTCATGTGACTAGATTGAGCCCACCCAGATAATCCACTATAAGATTATCCCCATCTCAAGATCTTTGATCACATCTGCAGAGTCTCTTTTGCCATCTAAGGTAACATTACAAGTTCCAGGGATTAGAAAATGGACATCTATAGAGGACCATTATTCAGGCTACCCCAGTGGTACTCTTCTTAAAGCTAGGTAGAGATGGAGAAGGATCAGGCTTGAGAAGATACTCAGTTCATATTTGCATATACTGAATTAGAAACATCTGCATCTGGTTCTTTGCTTGGGGATAGATTTGGGAGTCCTCACCAGGGACATGGTGGCTGAAGCCATTTCATGAAGTTGTCTGGGGAGATGGTGGTGAGGAGATGGCAAGGACTGAACCCTGGAGAAAGTGGAGCTCTGACTTCTCCTTCTTTCTTCACCTAGGAAGTCCTCTTGGGGACAGCCAGAGGCCTTGCAAGAGGAAATGCACACATTCTGCTTTCCCTAATGAGGTGGTTTCCAGTGATGTCCTCCCTTTGCCAGGCAGTTGTTCATTCTCTGCATAGGTGTAAAGAGCAGAGCAGTGGCTAGTCCCAGGGCATCATGGGGCTTGGGCCAACACTGGTGGTCTTAGAGAAGATTGACTTTCTCAGGAAACTTGATGCAAATAGGAAAGGCAGCTGGAGCTCCAAGCATATGCTGGAGTTTAGGCTTGTGGTCCTTGGACTTGCTTGGCGCTGCACTGAAAGACAGAGGGCAGCCTCCTGTACAGAGCCCCAGAGCAACTGGAGGTCTGCAGTTTAGGTTTCTCTATAGTCTCTGGGTCCAGCTGGGGCTAAGGCTAGGCTTGTCCCTGTGCCTGTTGGAGATAGGTATGGGAGATGTGTGTGTTAGAGGGAGGCCACCAAAGGAAAAGTTCTGTGAATTTATATACCCCCAACATAGGACTGAGAGTCTCCATTCTTCTGGGAGAGAATATCCAACACAGTAAGGCAGAAACTCAGCCTAATTCCCAAGGAGAAGGGGTGGTTGTAAGGGAGGACTGACCCCAGGATAAAGGACTAGTTTTACTAGTTCTCCATCTAGCTGAGAACCATGAGGTAGAGGAAGGGGAAGGGGAAAAAAAGAGACAATTAGAGCATTTGTAGGGAATGAATTAACATCATTCTTAGTTCTGGAGTTGGACTTGGCTGGTCTCCTGTGCCATATGTTTCCTGAGGCAAATGGTCCCCTCTTCCCTTTCTTCTGACACCAGTATTGAGCTTGAGACTGACACCTTCACAGGGCTTGCAGAAGCCTTGGCTGTCCTGGCATTCTTGCTCCAGAGACCAATGGAAGTATCCAGGCCACTTCTAGAGAAAGGGGCCTGACCCTGGGCCTCTCCTGTCATATTCTTGGTGCATCAATATAAACACTCACCAACAGATTCCATGAGAAGCCTCTCAGGGCAGACCTGCAGATTCAGTAGCGAACAAAACACAATCCTGCCTTCATGGGATTTGCAGTCTAGGCTAGAGAATCTAAATGGCAGAAAATTTAGACAATACAAAGAGGTTTGAAAAAAAAAAAACTTATATACTATATTAATTTTATTGCATTGTCTTTCCTTTTCCCACATATATTTTATTCACATTTTTATATTGTGTATATACACAAATATTTTGAATCATACTTTATGCTAAATTTTGTTTCATTTTTTATGATAGTTTATTTGTGGTAAAATATCCATAATCCATAATATGAAATTTACCATTTTAACAATGGTTTATAGTTCAGTGGAATTAAGTACAGTTACATTGGAGTGCAATCATAACCACTTTCCATTTCCAGAACTTTTTAATCTTCCCAAACTGAAATCTGTACCCGTTGAACAGCAACTCCCCATTCCTCACTTCTCCTAACCCTTGGTAATCACCATTTTATTTTTTGTCTCTATGGGCCCAGCACGCTTCCGCTGTGCCACTCTGCTAAATGTTATTTTTTGTCTCTATGAATTTGACTATTTTAGGTACCTCATAAATGGAATCATATATTTGTCCTTTTGTGTCTGACTTCCTTCACTTAGCACGTCTTCAGGTTCATCCATATTGTAGCATGTGTCAGAATTTCCTTCCTTTTTAAGGCTGAATAATATTCCATTATATGTATTTGCTGCATTTTGTTTATCCATTCGTCAATGGACTCTTGGGTTGCTTCTATCTTTTGGTTATTGTACTGCTGTG
The DNA here is from genome assembly GCF_040939455.1 of Microcebus murinus. Taxonomy (NCBI): domain Eukaryota; kingdom Metazoa; phylum Chordata; class Mammalia; order Primates; family Cheirogaleidae; genus Microcebus; species Microcebus murinus. The sequence goes on along the minus strand of NC_134117.1, from coordinate 24,089,994 downwards.
AACATTGGTATACAAACATTGGTTTGTCTTGCTTTCAATTCTTGCAGGTGTATACCTAGAATCAGAATTGGTGGATCATATGATAATTTTATGTTTATTTATTTTTATTTTTTTGCGACAGAGTCTCGCTCTGTCCCCCTGGGTAGAGTGCAGTGACATCAAAGTAGCTGACTGCAGCTTCAAACTCCTGGGCCAAGCAATCCTCCTGCCTCAGCCTCCCCAATAGCTGGGACTACAGGCGCACACCACCAAGCTTGGCTAATTTTTTTCTATTTTTGGTAAAGACGGTGTCTTACCAAACTGAACTCAAAGCCATCCTCTGCCTTGACTCCCCCCCTCGACCCCCCCCCTCACCGCACCATGCTAGGATTACAGGCTCAGTGTGTGCTAGGATTATAGGCATGAGCCACTGCCCCTGGCCTCATGACCATTTTAAAAGGAATTATTGGCCGGGCGCGGTGGCTCACGCCTATAATCCTAGCATTCTGGGAGGCCGAGGCGGATGGATTGCTCAAGGTCAGGAGTTCAAAACCAGCCTGAGCAAGAGCGAGACCCTGTCTCTAACATAAATAGAAAGAAATTAATTGGTCAACTAATATATATATAGAAAAAATTAGCTGGGCATGGTGGCACATGCCTGTAGTCCCAGCTACTCGAGAGGCTGAGGCAGCAGGATGGCTTGAGCCCAGGAGTTTGAGGTTGCTGTGAGCTAGGCTGATGCCACGGCACTCACTCTAGCCTGGGCAACAAAGCGAGACTCTGTCTCAAAAAAAATAAATAAATAAATAAATAAATAAAAGGAGTTATTTTTATTTTTATCCTACAGTTAACAACAGGTGGACAGAACAGTAGAAACAATAGAGTGGGGTTCTAACATAAACTTCCTGTTCCTCTTCACCGGTTAGAGATAGAAAGAGAATCCTTTGCCTATCAAAAATTGGTCCTTCTGCTTTCAGAACCCATGTCTTTAGTGACTGTGTAATGTCCCCCCACACAATGTGCCAGAATTTATATAATACCTCTACTTATAGAACATTTAGATTATTTTTGAACTTTTTACTCTTATAAATACTATTGAATATATTTATGCAAAAAGGCTTTTTCCAAATACAAGATTATTCCCTTAAATTACCAGAACTGGGATCTACTACTGTAAGTAATAGCTGACCTTTAGACTTACTGTGTTTCAGGTATTGTTCTAAGTGTTTTATATATTAATATTATACTTATATTAACCACTGGTAGCTATTAATATCTCCAGTTTTAAAGATAGACTTTATTTTTTAGAGCAGTTTTAGATTCTCTGCAAAATTGAGCAGAAGTTACACACTGCCTTCTATGTACATGCACACACATAGCCTCCCCCACTCTCAACATCCTGTACCAGAATGGTACATTTGTTACAGTCACTGAACCTACATGGACACATCATTCTCACCCAAAGTTCATAGTTTTCGTTAGAGTTCACTCTTCATATCCACATTTTACAGATGAAGAAACTGGGGCACAGAGAGGATAAGTGATTTGCCCAGGGTCATACAGCCAGGAGGGGTGGCAGAGCCAGGATTTGGGATTTGGGCATAGGCAGCCTGGCTCCAGAGACTGTGCTCCTGCACTGCTGACATTTTGGTGGCTCTTGATATATATTTGGTGCTTTGCTTTTTTTTTTTTTTTTGAGACAGAGTCTCACTTTTGTTGCCCTGGCTAGAGTGAGTGCCGTGGCATCAGCCTAGCTCACAGCAACCTCAAACTCCTGGGCTCAAGCCATCCTCCTGCCTCAGCTCCCGAGTAGCTGGGACTACAGGCATGCACCACCATGCCCGGCTAATTTTTTGTATATATATTTTTAGTTGGTCAATTAATTTCTTTCTATTTTTAGTAGAGACGGGGTCTCGCTCAGGATGGTTTCGAACTCCCAACCTCGAGTAATCCGCCCGCCTCGGCCTCCCAGAGTGCTAGGATTACAGGCGTGAGCCACCGCGCCCGGCCTGCTTTTTTTTTTTTTTTTAAGAAACAGATTCTTGCTGTATCACCCAGGCTGGCCTTGAACTCCTGGGATCAAGTGATCCTCCCTCCTCAACCTCCCATGTAGCTGGGACCATATTTGATGTTGTTTATTATTTATTTATTTATTTATTAATTTTGAGACAGAGTCTCGCTTTGTTGCCCAGGCTAGAGTGAATGCCATGGCGTCAGCCTAGCTCACAGCAACCTCAAACTCTTGGGCTCAAGCAATCCTGCTGCCTCAGCCTCCCAAGTAGCTGGGACTACAGGCATGCACCACCATGCCCAGCTAATTTTTTCTATATATATTAGTTGGCCAATTAATTTCTTTCTATTTATATTAGAGACGGGGTCTCGCTCTTGCTGGTTTTGAACTCCTGACCTCGAGCAATCCGCCAGCTTCGGCCTCCCAGAGTGCTAGGATTACAGGCGTGAGCCACCGCGCCCGGCTGATGTTGTTTAAACATTGCAACATTTTGCTCTGTGTGGGTCAGATGGTGGCACTTCAGAGTCCGTTGACCAGCTGTCCCAATTTGCCTGGGACTAATGGTTTTTCCTGGGATATGGGGCTTTCAGTTGTAAAACCGGAAAAGTCCTGGCCAAACAAGGACAAGTTGGTCACCCTACTTCAGCGACTACAGAGTCCTGAGGCTCAGGATGAAGTCTTTTTTAGTAACTTAGTTGTCATGTCTCTTAGACTCCTTCAGATGGTTCCTCAATCTTTCTGTCTTTCATGACCTTTTGAAGAGTACAGGTCAGTTATTTTATAGAATATTCTTCAATTTGGATTTGCCTGATGTTTCCTCATGATTAGAATCAGGGTATGCATTTCTTGGTAGAAATATCACAAGAGTTGTGCCCTTCTCAGTGGTGATATCAGAAGGCATTTGATGTTGATTTGTCTAATTACTGTTGATGATGTCTAATTACTTTTATTGCTTGGTTAAAGCAGTGTCTGCCAGGTTTCTCTACTATAAAGTTACTGCTTTGACTTTAGTAATTAATAAGTATCTTGTGTGAAGGCATTTTGAGGCTATGTCAACATCTTGTTTCTCATCAGATTTTTTACCCACTAGTTTTAGCATCCATTGATATTCTTGCCTGAATCATTTATTATTATGATGGTTGTCAGCTGGTAATTTCTAATTCCATGATTGCATGTACATTTATTAATTGAGATTGAGATTTTACTATAAGGAAGAGCTTTTTCTTCTCCATATTTACTTATTTATTCATTTATTTATACCTCTGTATTAGGGTAACCTAGAGAAACAGAACCAATAGGAGATACATATCTATATATCTATATTATCTATATAATCCATATACATAATATAGATGTAGATATATAAAGAGATTTATGACAAATTATTGGTTCATGCAGTTATGGAGTCCAAAATCTATAGAGCTAGTGTCTCTAGGACCATTACAATCAGTCTGGACTCACAGATTCTTATTTTAATTAATAGGTTATAATTTATTAATGTCCTTTAATTTGATGTTCTGATTATCCTAGATTTGGCTAGTGAGAGCCCTTCAATTTGGCTTCTCCCTACTTTTGGCATGTTCCCAGCATTCTTTTGAGCACTTCCTTATTTTGTGGGGCAACATGAAGTTCCAGAGCCATTTTGTGCTTTCCCAGCCCTGGAATCAGCCATTGATCTACAGTGCCCTGGTTTCTTTTAGTGGATAATGGTATTTAGAAAACAAGATCCAAGTGTGCTAGGTATTATCATTGATATTGGAGTGTCACTGCTCTCAGTGGCAAGAACTGGGAAGTAAACACACACACACACACTTCTCTATATCTGTCTCTCTATTACATACCAGGAGTCCATACTGATACCTCCAATTCTAAAAGTATACCATTGGGTTCAGTCTAGCGTGGCTTTTTTATATATTTCTCACTCTGACATGTATTTACCTATTTTTAACTTTCCTGACAATGAGAGAAACCTGGCTCCCATTATCTACAATACATTTACACCAAAGGTAGTTTCAGAATTACTAACCCATACATACTACTTCAAAAAATAAATCTATTAACTAGAGTGGAATATTTATTAACTGTTCTCTTTGTCTTTAGCTTGAAGATACATGGTCAACATACTGTGTACAAAAGTTACTTGGCTTACTTTTTCCCTACAACCTCACCAGTAGAATGTAATATCATACTCTTTAACTTTTGCCAATCTAATAGGTGAGAATGGTGTCTCAATGTTTTAATTTGCATTTCTTTTATTATGAGTGAGGTTGAACATCTTGTCTTATGCTTAAGAGATATATATATCCATATCTATCTATATCTATTTGTAGTTTAAGAATTTTTTTCTTTTAGGTTTTTGGGTTTTTTCCAAATTAAAAAATCAGTAAAGCATTTATTGAGCTATAATTCACATACCACACAGTTCACCTATTTTAACTGTACAGTTTAATGATTTTTAGTATATTTATGGTTACATAACCATCACCATAATCTAAGTATAGACATTTTTTTGTCACCCTAAAAAGAAACTCCATTCACATTAGCAGTCACTCCCCACCTGTCTCCACTCCCCCAGCCTTTGGCAACCACTAATCTCCTTTATGTCTCTATAAATTTGTCTTTTCTGGACATCTCCTGTAATGTAAATATAATTTATATTATATATTATAAATTATACTGTTTATCAGATAATATAACGAAATCATACAATATATGGTCTTTTGTGACTGGCTTCCTTCACTTATTGTGAGTGATATGATGCTTACCGTATTTCAGGCATTGTTTCTAAACATTAAATCCTCAGAACAACTCTGAGAAATAGTTCCTGCTGCTATTTCCATTTTATAGATGAAGAAGCTGAGGCACAGAGAACCTAAATATCTTGTCTGTGGTCACATAGCAATAAGAATATGGGCTTTGGAGTCAGACCTCAAGTCTGAGTTCTATCGCTTGTTCTGTGCCTTATGGAATATTACTTAAACTCCTTCAATGTTTCTCATATGTTGGTTAAATGAGGATAACAATGGCGCTGAGTCATAGCATTGTTAGAAAAATGATATGACACAGAAGAAGTGCTTAATCTAAGGCCTCAAACTTAGGTGCGCAGTTAATCATAATGGCTGTTAATAGGTAGAGCAAGATAAAGACCTGGCTTAGTTGGTGTGGTTGGCCCTTCCCCAGCCCTAGCCATTTAGGCACACATGAGATGCTACTTCTTTTTTATTTAATTCATATACCAGGAAAATAACCTTTTTTTTTTTTTTAAAGATAGGGCCTTAACTTTGTCACTGAAGTTGGAGTACAGTGTGCAGTGGCATAATCATAGCTCACTGCAGCCCTAAACTCCTGGATTAATTTTTATTTTTATTTTTATTTTTTTTTGTATTTTTGTAGAGATGAGGTTTCACTATGTTGCCCAGGATGGTCTTGAACTCCTGGCCTCAAGCAATCTTCCTGCTTCAGCCTCCCAAAGTTCTAGGATTTACAGGCGTAAGCCACTGTGCCCAGCTGAAACTCACCCTTTTAAAGTGTACAATTCGGTGATTTTTTAGTATATTCTCAAGGTTATACAACCATCACCACTATCTAATTCCAGAACATTTTCATCATCCCAAAAAGAAATTTGGTACCCATTAGCAGTCACTCCCATTCCCTCTTTACCCCCATTCCTGGCAATCACTCATCTACTTCTGTCCCTTGTGGATTTGTCTATTATGGACATTTCACATAAATGGAATCATATAATATGCAGTCTTTTGTATCCGGCTTCTTTCACTTAGCATGTTTTTAGGGTTCATCCATTTTGTAGCATGTATCAGTACTTCATTCCCTTTTATTGCTATGTAATATTTCATTATATGGGTATACCATATTTTGTTTATCCATTCCTCAATTGATGGACATTTTGGTTATTTCCACTTTTTAGCTATTATGATAATGGTGCTATGACAGCATCCGTTGACAGGTTTTTGTGTGAACATGTTTTCAGTTCTTTTGGGTGTATACCTAGGAGTGTAATTGCTAGGTCATGTGGTTACTCTCTTTAACTTTTTGAGGAACTGCCAAACGGTTTTCCAAAGCAGCTCCACCATTTTTATTCCCACCAACAGTGTATGAGTATTCTAATTTTATTACATTCTCTCCAACACTTGTTATCTGTCTTTTTTTTCTTCCATAATGGAGGGTGTAGAATGGTATCTCACTGTGGCTTTGATTTGGATTTCCTTAATAATAATAACTAATGGTGTTAAGCCTGAGACGCCAACTTTTATGTCAGCTCTTTCTGTGTCCCCAGCTATATATTTCCTCCAGAAAGTCTCTCCTGGGTTTCTGTTTATCTCCTGCCTAGACTTAGCAGTAATTTTTGGCCTCTTGGATGCTGATGGATACCTTCTTAGTGAGGTGTTTTCGGGGAGACCTTTGGGCAGGTTCTGATGGTGGGCAGCTGTGTGTCTAGGATTTAAAGCACATGTTCTTGTTGGCAGGTTCAGTGTTACTCTTGAGGCTGGCAAGCCATTGGCTAAGCTCACCAAACTGCTAGGACAAAGCCAACCTCTCCCCTGGACACCCCAGTGAGCAGGATCCAGAGGTTCCTGAGCAGGAAACAATCTTGAGAGGCCATCTCATCCATCCTTCCACAATAAGACAGTTAGAACCCTTTCACCCCCACTCTATCAGACTGAGGAAAATATATATTTGTAAATCCCTCCAGAAACAATTTCCACTGGCCCCACTGACTACCAGCCAGTATTTTCGCAGACTTCCATGTTAGAAAAATTCTTTGCTCTGACTCAGATCCCACCTTCTGCAGCACATGCCAATTTCTCCTCCTGCTTTCCCTTCTTGGAAGTTGTGAGAGACAGCTGCTCCCTAGGAGGGGCTTCAATCTCTGGTTAGACAAAACCACTTTGGCTAGAGAAGCCTTCACGTGAGCAAGGCCAGACCAAGCCAGGCCGCTCCAGGAGACTAAAGACTGAATGATCTTGTCACTTGGCTATCGCCTGGTCAGCCTTCTTTGAAAAAGAGACCTTCTGACAGGCTTTAGGTTGTGTGTTTACCCTGAGGCTGGGCCATTCCAAACTCATGTTTCAGAGTTTAGAGGTTGCGTCCAGCCAGCCTGTGGGTGGTAATCAAACGCAGGTGGAGACCATCTGGCCAACCCTATCCCCACCCAGCCAAGCAAGGCCTGGCTTGCCCACCACAGAGCTGGCCCAGAAAGCACCCCGTGTGGAGGCAGATGGTGTACACGTGGGTATGCACACATGCACACCTAATGTGCGTGTGCACACAGCTTTCCTTAGTGAGGTGGTGCTGTATGGATGCGTATGATCCAGTGATTTATCTCCGTATCTGAGCATTCTCCCCATTGTGCAGCCCAAGAGGAACATGTTTCTTTTAGTCTGTTTCTCAAGTTTTTGCGGTTAGAAATCATGTATTTTTCTTGGCCCAAGATGAAAGCCCTGGAGTAATGGTCTAATACATTTTACAAAGCTGCTTCTAATTGGTGGCTGCTTGAAATCTTCCCTTTGCCCTAGTGACCCATCTCTTTTTACAGAGTTTTAACTAACTTCAATCTTGCATTACCCCAGGTTTTCACACCCTTGCCCAAACCTGCCCCTCCAGGGTGGCAGCCCTTTCAGTGTTAGTTCAGTAGCTGTTCCCTCAGCCTTCTTTTTTTTTGAGACTGAGTCTCACTTTGTTGTCCAGGCTAGAGTGAGTGCCGTGGCGTCAGCCTAGCTCACAGCAACCTCAAACTCCTGGGCTCAAGCGATCCTCCTGCCTCAGCCTCCCAAGTAGCTGGGACTACAGGCATGTGCCACCATGCCCGGCTAATTTTTTACATATATATATATCAGTTGGCCAATTAATTTCTTTCTATTTATAGTAGAGACGGGGTCTTGCTCTTGCTCAGGCTGGTTTTGAACTCCTGACCTCGAGCAATCCGCCCGCCTCGGCCTCCCAAAGAGCTAGGATTACAGGCGTGAGCCACTGCGCCTGGCCTCCCTCAGCCTTCTTGCACTGAATTGACCCCACTCAGGGCAGTTCAGCAAGGAAATAAAATAGCTTACGTTGTATCTTTTCTAGCATCTTCTTCTAGCCTGGCCTCCAGAATTCCACATATGTACCCTCAAAATGGATTCTGCTTTCCCACTTTGCTAGATAGCCAGGGAAAATGCAAACCATGGATACTTCCTTTAAATATAATTGGATTTGATCATGATAATTTGTAAGGATTCCTTTTCAATCCATAGAACTTAGTTTCTTTTTTTTTTTTTTTTTGAGACAGAGTCTCGCTTTGTTGCCCAGGCTAGAGTGAGTGCCGTGGCGTCAGCCTAGCTCACAGCAACCTCAAACTCCTGGGCTCGAGTGATCCTTCTGCCTCAGCCTCCCGGGTAGCTGGGACTACAGGCATGCGCCACCATGCCCGGCTAATTTTTTATATATATATCAGTTGGCCAATTAATTTCTTTCTATTTATAGTAGAGACGGGGTCTCGCTCTTGCTCAGGCTGGTTTTGAACTCCTGACCTTGAGCAATCCGCCCGCCTTGGCCTCCCAAGAGCTAGGATTACAGGCGTGAGCCACCGCGCCCGGCCTAGAACTTAGTTTCTCAGAGGTGATTTTCTCCTGCCAAGTGCAGGAAGGCTGGGTTCACCCAGATGCACAAAGCTAAGACTGACGTCAGCTTCTGAGACTTTGAAATCTCTTTCTATCCAGTCTCGCAGCCTGGCCTCTTGGGGGTGATAATGATGAAGGAATGATGCCACGTGGAATGCCAGGGTTGGGCATTGACTGCATCATCAGCCCTTTTCACCTCTGATCTCCTGTTCCAGGAGCTTGGCTAGCAAAGGAGGTCTTGACTATCATCTTAGTTTATGATTTGTCTTTGTTTGCTATGGAATTTACATGTGTATAATCATTGTGGTTCATGTTTGTATAAGATATAATTACTGAAAATTATATCATGAATGTATTTTAATTTTTAACCCTTCCCATGCTGGCAAATCTCATGTAGCTCTCAGGAACCCCTCCCTGGATGCTTCCTTCCCTGAGGAGCTGTGGCGCCCACCAGCCAGGCCCAACTCTCTGGTCCACATTGTTGCCCTCTCTGGCAGAAGTCTATTTCAGGGACTTCCCAGAGACTTGGGGCTCCTGGATATTACCTGCAGATAGGGAGGCAGGTGTTCCTACCTCATCTCACTGACACTTTGATGAGCTGTGGCCACAGAAGCAGTAATTCTCATCATTCTGGGTCCCTGAGGGATGGGAAGGGAGGGCAAACTGTGCTTCTCTAGGGTTCCAGCCAGTGAAGAGTGCACGTGGAGTGCCAAGTTTCAGGAAGAGCATGTGCTGATTGAGGAGTGTATGTTGTGTGCTGGGTTTCAGAAAGGTTATACCCTTGCGGGGCATAGTGGAGTTCGGAGTGGTGAAAGGGTCTCATCCTCCCAGACCAAATAGCCTTGTTGGTGGCTCAAAGGATATGTATTCTTAGCGAACATAGTAGGTGCTTATGAATAGTTGAAGGAATAAGCAGCATAAACAAGGAAGATTTTCAGAAATGTTGCCTTGGTCATACTGGAAGAAATGTTCCAGAGCCCCAAAATTTGGAATTCATAATTTAGAGTGCCAGCAGAGGGATTTGGCCAGGCCAGGGTCATATACATGTACCTGTAGCTGGCAGGAGGGCCAGGCACAAGTTCTGGATCCTTAAAGGTTTTTGAGGTTCTTTCTCCTCTGAAGGCTCACATCTTATAAATAGAGAGTTTACATGCTGAGGCCACCAAAAAGAGGGGGGAACTTTGACTTTTAAGGGAGTAATTGAACTTAAAACATTTGCTTTTTATTTCTTTCAGGTTTACAGGAACAGACGGACCTAGTGGTTTTGGCTTTGAGTTGACATTTCGTCTGAAGAGAGAAACAGGGGAGTCTGCCCCACCAACGTGGCCAGCAGAGCTAATGCAGGGCTTGGCCCGATATGTGTTCCAGTCAGGTAGGAGTCCAGGAGCTGACTGGTATGCCTGTCCTTTTGCTATGATCTTGGTTGGCTTTGAGAACTTGCAGATATATTTTGATATCTGTGGAGTGACCATTCCTGGAAGCTCTATACCCCAGTTGTACCATGATGGTGTCTTGTTTTGCCTAGTATTTCCTGGGTGAAAAGCTACCTGGGCCACGGCAGGGAGAGATATGTCACTGTGCTCTCCAGCAGCAAGTAGGCATTCTTGCCATTGTTCTGATGCTTTGCACCCTTGCTGTAGTCTGCTGTAATTAGCACTGTCCTTCCTCCCTGCTCCCAGTGGCCTAGCTGTCTCTATTTCTGTGGCCACAAGCACACATGTTAATCTTGGCTGAGGCTTGGGTTAACAGTAGAGGGTGGGGAAGAATGAGAAAAAGAATTGCCAGAAATTTCTTCCTTTATGGGGTGAAGGGGGAGCTGGAATCAGGCAGGATGTTGACAGTCAGAATTATTATTTAATGGCCAGGTGCAGTGGCTCCTGCATATAATTCTAGCACTTTAGGAGGCTGAGGCAGGAGAATTGCTTGAGCCCAAGAGTTTGAGACTAGCCTAGGCAACATAACAAGACCCTATCTCTACAAAAAAAATTTAAAATTAGCCAGGCATGGTGGCTGTAGTCCTAGCTGTTTGGGAAGCTGAGGCAGGAGGATCACTTGAGCCCAGGAGTTTGAGGTTACTCTCTGGGTACTGCTTAAGCCAGTGCATTCATATGTGTACCTGCTCAGGTGGATAGAGATCAGAGAAATGTAAAACAAGTGTTACAAACCACTATCGGGTAGGAGCAGATGAACTTTTGAAATTAGTTCTGAAATGGTTCTGAAATTATAGCACAAGTCAGTGATAATAATAGGATTTGATTTGATTTGTTCATTTCATCACACAGTAAACATCACTGGTGACCATTTGGTAACTACTAATGTGATCATTGATTCAGATGAAGATTGTCAGTGGCTGCTGAAACCACAGGGTAAAAGGGTTGCTGGGGAACAAGATAGTCTCAAGAATCACTCCTGAGATTACTTACTTATGAAGAAGAGAAAAAGAATACCTTTAACTGTGGAAAAGTTTGGGTGGACATCACCTTAACTAAATGATCTAAGGTAGCAACACTAATAATGTAACAAATTATTATGTGTTACAATGTGAAGTATGAAACATCAACTATGTAGCACTTTTCCAAAAATGTTTAACTGGAACGGAATAATGAACAAACAGTCAAATCCAGATTGTGAGACATTTTATAAGACAACTGCCTGGATTCTCCAAAAATGTCAATGGTGTGAAAGACATAAAAAAGTAATGGGTAGGGAGGGGGGCTGTCCTAGATTAAAAGAAACATGATAATTTAAATGTACTGTGTAATCTGGCTTGGATCCTGAATTTAAAAAAAGGTAATTTTTAGGACAGTTGCAAAAATATGAATGTAGACTGTGTATTAGGTAATAGTATTGTACTGTTGTGAAATTCCTTAGGTGTGATTATGATATTATGGTTATATAGGATAATGTCCTTGTTCTTAGGAGACAAAGGCTGAAGTATTTATGGATAAAATGACATGATGTCTGCAACTTAATTGTCAAATAATTTGGCAAAAAAATAAAGCGTCTGTGTGTGGAGAGAGAAGAGAAAGCAAATGTGGTAAAATGTTAACAAATTGTGAAGCTAGGTGAATGGTACTTGGATATTCATTATACTGTATACTGTTCTTTTAACTTTTTTAGAGAATTAGAAATTTTCGAAATAAAATAAAAATTGTGGCCATTTCTTGGGTATATGTTGACTAATGTGCACTGCATTACCTTTGGCACTGATATCTCCTCTTATGGTGGCTCTCAAGTGACTGCTGTAGTGTGTACCTGCAGATCACTGTAGGCACTTCAGAATCGGGCAGGGTGACTACACTCCTAAAAGCATAACACTTGACTTTCTGTTTCCATATTTTCTGTAATATGTTTATACTACTTAAATAATAGGTAAAACAAATATACTTTAAAAAATCTTTTAGAATGTGGTAGGGAATAATAGTAAATTATTTAAATAATAGGAAAATGATCAAAGTAAATGGTAATGATTTAAGATAGATCATGGCCATGGGTCTACATTTTGATCAGGATAAGAGCTAACATTTAGTAGTATGTCATGTGTGCCATGTATGGCTATAAGTGCTCATTTAATATGCAGACAAGCCCTGTGAGTTAGGCACTGTTATACCAGCTTTACAGTTGCAGAAAGCAAGACAATGCAGAAAGGTTAATAAGTAGCATGTTCAAGATCATACATCTAGTAGGAACAAAGGCAGGATTTGAACCCAGGCAGTGCAGCTCTTAACTCTTAATGGCACTTTCCTTCTTTTTTTTTTTTTTTTTTTGAGACAGAGTCTCTCTTGGTTGCCCAGGATAGAGTGAGTGCTGTCATGTCAGCCTAACTCACAGCAACCTCAAACTCCTGGGCTCAAGCGATCCTCCTGCCTCAGCGTCTCAAGTAGCTGGGACTAGAGGCACTCGCCACATGCCTGACTAATTTTTTGTTTCTATTTTTAGTTGACTAGCTAATTTTTTCTATTTTTGGTAGAGATGGGGTCTCGCTCTTGCTCAGGCTGGTCTTGAACTTCTGACCTCAAGTAATCCTCCGCCTCAGCCTCCCAGAATGCTAGGATTACAGGCATGAGCCACCAGGCCCAGCTAATAGCACCTGTGAACCATGATGCTTTGTTGCCTGTGACTCAGTTGACACCTCGTCTGCCTGATATCTCAGGCTGGACAAGGAGATGTATGAGAATCATCCACATAGATGATTGCTGTGGGGAGTGCTCCATGGTGCCTCCCTCAGTATTAGACATACTGCTGATGCTTAAAATAATGACATTCTGGAATATCTGCAAAATAGAGGAGGGCAAATGCCATTCATAATATTACCAAAATCATCTTAAATTCATCCTTTTCATCTTTTAATTTTTTTATTCACAAAAATATGTATGTAAAAAGTATACATATAACTATACAGAGTGATGAGTTTTCACAAATCAAATAACATCCATGTAACTAGCACCCAAATTGCAAAACATACTAGTTCTCCAGAAACCTCCCTTGTATCTCCTTTTAGTCACTAGCCTTGCTCTATCCTGACTTCCAGCAGCAGCATCCTTTCATTTTTTTTTTTTTTCTGTTTCACTGCATAGTCAGGTCCTCAGCACCATGTATCTGAACTCGTTGCTAGTAGTCTAAGTAGGCCCTCATCTCCACTCCTCTCCCCTGCACTGCTCTCCATCCTGCACGTGACTGCCAGATCAGGTTGGCAGCATGATATGGTAGTTTAAGAGTGTGGCCTCTGGCCCCAGACTGCCTGTGTTCATAGCTCTACCAGTTACTGCCTCGTTGGGCTGCAGGTACATCCATTTGCTCATCTGTAAGGCAGGGTAATAGTAACTGTGCGTGAAGTCACTGAGAGGATGAAATGAGTGGAATACCTGTAAAACACTTAGAACAATGTTTTACTTACTGATACATAGTAAGTACTATATCCTACATTATTGTTCAGTAGAACAGTGTTTTATTTACTGGTACACAGTAAGTACTATATAAGTATTACCTGCAATTATTCTTATTATTCAGTCTTAAAAAACTTTATGTGGAAAAGGTAGGTACCTTGTTCCTTTTTTTTTTTTTTTTTTTTTTGTAGTAACAGGAAAGATCGCCCCATTGAACAGCAAAAGCCTATTAGGAAATGCCTTGCATGTCCCTGAATCAGATGCCTGCCTAAGCTGACATCATGACATTTGGTACCATTGTCTTGCTCACACATAGAAAACTAGTAATAGTTTTAAAGTAATAAAATTAAATAATAAAATTACTTTATTTTGTATATCACATTATACAACCAAAACAAAATTCAGTTCAGATATAGCTCATTGGCTTTATGTAGTTGACTTATGCAGTTGCCTGTGAAGTCTTTGCAAATGAAATCCTATTCTAAATGCAATAGTGCACAGGCAATTTAGTGAGTCCTTATAGTAAATCCTTTAATAAGATGAAATGTCTTGGCCAGCACAGTGGCTCATGCCTGTAATCCTAGCACTCTGGGAGGCCAAGGCGGGTGGATCGCTCAAGGTTAGGAGTTCGAAACCAGCCTGAGCAAGAGCGAGACCCCACTCTCTACTAAAAATAGAAAGAAAATTAATTGGCCAACTAAAATATATACAAAAAGAATTAGCTGGGCATGGTGGCACGCGCCTGTAGTCCCAGGTACTAGGGAGGCTGAGGCAGAAAGATCACTTGAATCCAGGAGTTTGAGGTTGCTATGAGCTAGGCTGACACCATGGCACTGTAGCTGGGACAACAGAGTGAGACTCTGTCTCAAAAAAAAAAAAAAAAAGATGAAGTGTCTTTTTTTTTTTTTTTTTTTTTTTTTTTGAGACAGAGTCTCGCTTTGTTGCCCAGGCTAGAGTAAGTGCTGTGGCATCAGCCTAGCTCACAGCAACCTCAAACTCCTGGGCTCAAGCAATCCTATTGCCTCAGCCTCCCCAGTAGCTGGGACTACAGGCATGCACCACCATGCCTGGCTAGTTTTTCCATATATATATTAGTTAGCCAATTAATTTCTTTCTATTTATAGTAGAGACGGGGTCTCACTCTTGCTCAGGCTGGTTTTGAACTCCTGACCTCGAGCAGTCCGCCCGCCTCGGCCTCCCAAAGTGCTAGGATTACAGGCGTGAGCCACTGCACTTGGCCTGAAGTGTCTTTTTAAACTGTGAATAATTAGCCCTTACTGTAAAATGTTTTGTAAAATTGAATTTAGGCCTGTCAGGTTTTCTCAGAGCAGAGCACACTCAACTGATACTGTAGAGAACCTCCCTTGTGACTTGGAGACATTACTCTGTGTGATTACACTTACAAGAATTACACATGTACATATTATACAGAATCATGTATATTTTATGTTTGATGTGTACACAGATAGACCTTCATGTGTACATAGCATCGTAATTCTGTATGATGATCTTGCTTTGCTTGTGCCATCTGCCTTAAGCCCGGTGACTTTATGTGGAGGACTCTGCCCACCCCTTTGCATGTGAGAACATGCCAAGCAGTATAATCAAGTGGAATGTTTAGACCTGCTTTTCCAGATCTAAATAGCATCCACAGTTTTACCTTCCAGGCTTGGAAATAGTATCAAGGCAAGGGAGACAGAGGAAAGAGGAATGGTGCAACTCAGAAGGTGTGCAGGGGGTGGGCGGCGGCAGTGCCCACAGCTAGCATGTGGCCATGCAAGGCAGCCTTGAAGCCTGCTCTGCAGGATGACCTACACAGGCCCTGAAACTTAGCCCTGACCTGCTGGAGGACAGTTATTCTTTGGTAGGTTTTCTCAGAGGATGGAAACTGAGTGAGAGAGAAAAGGAAGTAAAATGACAGAAACCAAGGACAGAAGAGCATTCAGAGGTGGTTAAGGCTTCCAGATGTGGGAGTAAAATGAATAGGTTAGAGTTTATCTTAGTTGGGACTCTTTTAGTTATAAGAAAATGACAGAAACCCAACTCAAACTACCTTAAACAATAACAGACTTTAATAGGCTCAGAAAACTGGGAGAACCCAATCAGGGTTTCTGGTGTGGCTTGATTAATATGTTTAAGCAATGTCCTCAGGGCTATGACTATAGCTATGACTCTCTGCATATTGGTCTTGTGCTACAGACTGACTCTCCCCATGTGCCTGGAAAAAGGAACACCACCATTCATAGTTTCAGGTTCTCTTGGTTTGTAGTCCCAGCAGGCAGAAGGCTTTTTACTTTTAACATTCCTACATCGGTCCCAGGGGAAGGACTCAGGTTAGTTCTGCCTGACCCATGTGACCACCCTGGTTGGTGATGGTGGTCCAGGTGGAACACCAAGATTTATGTTTAAAGTCCTCCCTGCTCCTCGCTTCCAAGGACAAGGAGTGGGAAGGAATTCATCTAAAGCAAAGGGCAACCACTGGCAGAGAAATAATTGTTATGTCTCTGGGTGGGCAAAATCAGTTGCTCCCATGGGGCTGTAGGGACGTCTCTTACCTCAGTAATCTTGGAGTGCAGTTAGACTTGGGAGTCAAACCATTAGCGGAGGTGTATGTGGAATGGATAACTTTTGTTCTGTTTTGTTGTATCTGTTGGCGTGGTTTTGACTACAAATAATAAAATACCCTGACGAGAATGGTCTAATAATAAGGCACTTAGCTTTCATAGCAGGTTATCTGGAGGAGAGACAGTTCCAGGCTGGTTGTCATCTGTTCAACAACATTGTCAAGGACTCAGTTCTTTTCAACTCTCTGCTCTGCCTTCCTTAGCACTTTAGCTTGTCTTTTTAAACTGGTTTCCTCATATTCTGTTTCCTCATGCTGTCATGATCCCTAGCATCCTGGAATCACACCTGGCAGAGTCCACAAGCAGTAAAAGAAACATCTCTTTCCTGTGTCTCTTTTAAAGATCAGTTAAAACCTCCACAGAACACCCCTCATTGATGTCCCCATGCATCTCATTAGAAACTGAGATTACCGTGTTGGCTGGGAATGGGCCCAGCCATGAAAAGTCAGAAAAACAAAATTAGGGTTCTGTTAGTAAGGAGGGGAGTGGCCATAGGTGGGCAACACAGTATCTGCCACTTGTACCTAGGAAGCTTACCCCCCTGCCTAGGATCTGAGGAGCCTTTCATATTGATCAGGATGCTGGGCCAGTACAGAAGTATCATGTAGAAAGAGAATATTCCATGAGGAGAGGGTGGCTGTCATTTTACCTGCTATAGCAGATTTAGAACCCAGTCTAGCCTGGTATCAATCATTTGGGAAGTTCTGCAGTAAATATGTAACTTTACCAGTAGGCACTTCAATGTCTGCCTTTCCTGTAATACTTTGCAGTCAGTTTCTCTTACTTCCCTATTCCCTTTTAATTTTATGATCAGTTTATTCTTTCTCCTTAGATTGCCAGTGGCTGCTCCCCCACCCCTCATCCTCTGGGTTTCATTAGAAAGAAAACCATTCCCCAACTCAGCAGGGCTAGATTTCTGAGGTACACTTTAGAATTCTGCTGGAGAGACTATCTTCTTAGTTTTGCCATTGGTAGGCCCTAACCACAAATTCCAAGGCAATTTCACTTGAGTTTTTAGGAGAAGCACGCCACGCCCCCAGCCTTGTAACTGACACCATGGAAATTCAAGTGCCTTCCCTTGCTGCAGTTTAATGGCAACCTCATGACATGCGTTGAGTCGGGCCCAAGAGGGAGACAGGATAGCACCATGTGAACAGGGACCTTTCCTGAACTGTGAGAGCTCATGGCTGATTGAACTCTGTGATACTGATAGATTCTAATGCCAAGAGAGATTTAAGAAAAACAAAAAACACCACTTTTTCTCCTTTCCACTGTTTATAAAAGAAATATTTGCTCATTATATCTAAAACTTAGAAATATATGACACAGAAAGTGAAAATCCCTCATAATTCTTTCCCTCACTGAGAAAACTTTGGTGTTCCTATTTTAAGATTTTTTTTCTATATAGAATTATTATTATTTCTTTTCTAGATAGACGTATCATTGCTTTTCATACTGTTTTTCAGCTTGCTTTTTTTTACTTAATGTCTTTGGACATCTTTCCACGTTGGTATGTTCTTTTTAACTCTATACTTTTTTAGTATCTAGATATACTATACTTTATTTAACCAGTCTTCTATTGTTGGGCATTTGGGTTATTTCCAGTTTTTTCCTACCACAAACCTGCAGTGAGCATCCTTATATGTCTTTATACTCTTGCCTAAGTATTTCTGTGGGATAAATTCCTATAAGTGGGAATGCTAGGTTAAGAGAAATGAACATTTTATATGTTTACATGTTAATAGCCATTGCTGAAGGATTTTTTTAAGTGAGGGGGAGTTAGATGAATGAATATGTTATTAAAATAATACTATTGGGCCGGGCGCAGTGGCTCACGCCTGTAATCCTAGCACTCTGGGAGGCCGAGGCAGGCTGATTGCTTGAGGTCAGGAGTTCGAAACCAGCCTGAGCAAGAGTGAGACCCCGTCTCTACTATAAATAGAAAGAAATTAATTGACCAACTAAAAATATATATACAAAAAATTAGCCGGGCATGGTGGCGCATGCCTGTAGTCCCAGCTACTCGGGAGGCTGAGGCAGGAGGATCGCTTGAGCCCAGGAGTTTGAGGTTGCTGTGAGCTAGGCTGACGCCACGGCACTCACTCTAGCCTAGGCAAGAAAGCGAGACTCTGTCTCAAAAAAAAAAAAAAAAAATTAGCCGGGCATGGTGGCTCATGCCTGTAGTCCCAGCTACTCGGGAGGCTGAGGCAGAAGGATCGCTCGAGCCCAGGAGTTTGAGGTTGCTGTGAGCTAGGCTGACGCCACAGCACTCACTCTAGCCTAGACAACAAAGTGAGACTCTGTCTCAAAAAAAAAAAAAAAAAGTATTTTTATAGCAACAAAGAACTCTACTGAATCCTTTGAATCAGTCCCCTTTCTTAGGTTACTTGGCTTGAGAGATTGGTTAATACATGCTAAATGACACACATTTGGGATTAGGAAAGATCAGTAAGCTCTTATATAGGGTATGGTACAGTTTAGATCTGCCCAGGAATCCATCCATCATGCTTCTTGTCTTTGAAGTTGGAAGTGCTAAGGACACAGCCTGCTCCTGAAGTCAGAGAGACTTTACCAGATAGCAGATCAAGTTTTATATATGGAGCCTCACTGAATTGTAGAGTTTTCTTGAGTTTTGCCTCCTTCTGCTTTTCCTAAAGCTAACACATATAGTTCAGAGTTTTCCTGTTGAGGCCATTTTTTTAAAACATGTTTTTCTATAGTTAAAAGTAAGTGAATAAAACACTAGCTATTGAGCACCATACTATCCTAGGCACTTAACATTCTTTTACTTAATCGGTGCAGTAGGTAGCCCAGTGGGAAGACACCAATAGTGTCACTTTTCCTGTAGCTGCTGAGCCTCTAGGCCAGCCTGGTTTGCATGCTGTAGCCTCTCAGCTCCAAGGATCCATTTTATTTATTTATTTATTTATTTTTGAGACAGAGTCTCACTTTGTTGCCCAGGCTAGAGTGAGTGCCGTGGCGTCAGCCTAGCTCACAGCAACCTCAAACTCCTGGGCTCAAGCGATCCTTCTGCCTCAGCCTCCCGAGTAGCTGGGACTACAGGCATGTTTCACCATGCCCGGCTAATTTTTTCTATATATATTAGTTGGCCAATTAATTTCTTTCTATTTATAGTAGAGATGGGGGTCTCACTCTTGCTCAGGCTGGTTTTGAACTCCTGACCTCGAGCAATCTGCCCGCCTCGGTCTCCTAGAGTGCTAGGATTATAGGCGTGACCCACCACACCTGGCCTCAAGGATCCATTTTAAATGAACAGCAAGAACTTGGGAGGAAAGGAGCTCTTTTTCATCAGTTGTATTTATTTTATTTAAGTGCCTATTTTTTTTCTTTTTTTTTTTGAGACAGAGTCTCACTTTGTTGCCCAGGCTAGAGTGAGTGCCATGGCGGCAGCCTAGCTCATAGCAACCTCAGACTCCTGGGCTCAAGCGATCCTACTGCCTCAGCCTCCCGAGTAGCTGGGACTACAGGCATGTGCCACCATGCCCGGCTAATTTTTTCTGTATGTATTAGTTGGCCAATTAATTTTCTTTCTATTTATAGTAGAGACGGGGTCTCGCTCTTGTTCAGGCTGGTTTCGAACTCCTGACCTCGAGCAATCCACCTGCCTCGGCCTCCCAGAGTGCTAGGATTACAGGCGTGAGCCACTGCGCCCGGCCTGCCTATTTTTTGAGATGCTGGATAAGCTGTGTGGAACAAACTTTCTACTGCCCTTAGGTAGTAGAGATAGACATTGAAAAAGTAGGGAAATAAATATTCGATTCCATAAGATCACTAAAAGGGAAAGAGGAGGAACTGAAAGAAGCTTCTGTGGCTAGAGCTGGTGAGGAAGAGGAAAGGTCTCAGGAAAAGCTAGAGGCCCAGCAGGGAGGGGAAAATGCTGAGCCTTAAGGAGACCCTGGATTTGATTCTAAGGGCAATCGAAAGCTACGCAAGTGAGTTAGGGAGTAAGGTGAAATGGCCAGTGTGGGGAGTGAAAATCCTTTTTTTTCTTTCTTTTTAAATTAAGATGTGCTTGGATTTGAAATGTTTGAGTCTTTCTGCTTGCATTTTGAGTATGGCTCATGCCCAGAAGTGGCCAGGGGCTGCTGCAGCAATTTGGAGCACAGCTATCAGAGTCATGGGTTCTTCTCAGCTCTGCCATTCTCATCCTTGGGTCCTTGAATGCAGGATAATCTTGTCCCAAGCCTGCTATCCCCTGAGACTCTCCAGCATAAGGAGGTGACCTGTCTTCTCTCATGCGGTGTTAGCAGCCTCAGCATTACTGTGCTCAACAGCATGCCAAAGGGCTCTCTTCCCAGATCGAAGAGATAGAGCAGGCTTTGCTTCCTCATCCCTGCCCTGAAGGTGAGTGAAGGAAGTCAGGAAGATTGAGTGAGGAGCTCAGAGCGTGTCCCCAGGTAAGACGTTGCTAGGCTGCAGGTCAGCTTCTCATCTACAGCTCACCTGGCTTTCTTCTCTCTGATGTCCCAAGTGTATGTGGTCTTAATATCTTTGCCTCAAGTAGAGCTTTCTGAAAGGAGATGTTCCATCATTACCAATGAGATCTGTCGAATTCTCTTGTTTCCTGGTTTGGATAAGCTGCCCGTCGCTTTTAGCTAACCAAAGCCAAATGGAACTGCCTAGCTATATTAATGTCATTTTTCTTCCTTATACTCTTTTTGATTTTCCTGACATTTACTTTCCCTCAGCCTGATTTATCCTCTTTTCTGGTTGCTGTGGATCTGTAAAATATTTTCCCTTTCATCTGTTAGTGATACTGACCAACTATAAGGGAAAACAACCCCTGCTTTCTCTGTTTTCCCAAGATTTTGGATTAATAGTTGAAAGATTGTGTTCCTATGCCACTGAAGAAAAACAGGCCAATCCCTCAGAAATGAGTTTGTGCCCTAAAATTTAAATGATTTAGACAATATATAAATCTAGATGTTTTTAGGGAAAACTTAAACCTTAAGAGCAGAGGTTGGCAAGTACAGCCTGCAGGCCCAATCTTGATTGCCACCTAGTTTTGTAAATAAAATTTTGTTGGATCACAGCCATGCCCATTATGTTATTGCCTGTGGTTTGTTTTGTGCTATAACAGAAGAGTCAAGTAGTTATGACAAGTACTATATGGCCTTCAAAATCTAAAATATTTGAAATCTGGCCATTTACTGAAAAGGTCTGCTGACTCCTGACTTCGAATGTTTTCTACTTCTGAAAACCTAAGAAAGCGGACTGGTTCTCAAGGACTCAGTAGTAGTGTTCTTTGTTGCTATAAAAGAAACTACCCAAGTGTAGAAGTGGCCATTTTTAAATCTCTGTGAGATTCCAGAGGCCTTGTGAAAGGAATTGCCTTAGCTGGATCCTATGCCCTAGCCAGTGACAGAAGATCACGGTACTTGGAGGATTTGTTGGGGGAGAGGGGACTGCATCTCCTGCTGATTCCTTTAGCTTCCATGGGTCTGTATCTTACTTGGGGAGCTGCTTTAAATGCTTTGAGCTACTTAGTAGAAAGAGGCTATTTGATACAGACATTAAGCTAGGGTAATTCACCCTCAGACTAGTTCTCTCCTCTCTGGTCCCCTGTGGAGTCTTAATTGGTTGGCTCTTTCAGCAGAAACTGGCCCCTTTGTCTCTAGCACCGGCATTTCAGGGATGCTCCCTGCAGGGGGCAGTGAAGACCACTAGCAAGCAGAGCAGCTAGAGAGTTAGGATGGTAGACCCGGCAGTAGGTAAAGCCCTTTGCTGATGCAAAACTGCTTATGGTAGAATAGAATGTTTGGTGAAGAGAGCTGGAGAACAGCGTGACTGGGAAAAGGACCCAAGGGGTAGGTTGCCTGGGTTCAAATCCCACTTAGGCCATGTGGGACCCATGGAACCTGGGGTCAAAATTGAACATCTCCAAGACTTGGTTTCTTCATCTGTAAACACAGGTAATCATAACTTTTTCATAGTATATGTAATGCTCCTATTGCAGTAGGCTTTATACATGGAGGCAATTAAGATTATCTGTGTTGTTATTTAAGAAGCATATTGCAACAGGCTTAAAAGAAAAAGGAAGCATATTGCAACATTGTGTAGAGTTGGGTTCCAATTCTGATCGCAATATGTACGTGTCCACATAGATGCCTGGAAGAGATACATGAAGATATTCACAGAAGCTAACTTAGGGTGATGGCATTATGAGTCATGGATATCTTTTTGTACCTTCCTGCCATTTTGAAGTTTTCTGCATAGAGCATGGATTTTATTATCAGAAATGAAAAATCAAAAGGATAACCATGACTGAATTTTTAAAAGAATTTCTCAGAGGACAGGGACAGTGAACCCTGAGTAGCATGCCCAGCTCAGTATCACAGGTGCTGGTGAGGACAGGTCACCACCTCAGGCTGTGCTCTCTGGTACTGAGGAGGATGTGTTTACTGTAACAGCTTTGGATATGATGCAATGACCTGCTTTTTGTCTCATTTTCTTCATAGGTCTCTCAGTGGAAAATGACTAGCACCCCTGAGGCAGACACAGTACTGCTCGGGCTTCCCTAGGAGTGGGTCTCCACAGCCAGGCCTGTCTTCTTCCAGGGAAGATGCAATGACAGGGTTCTCTTATTTGTGTTTTCTCCAGGACTCAGGGCCAGGAGATCAGCCTGGCCTGCCCTCCAGAGTTCTGATGAGGTTCTAGCACCATTTCTGATTCCTTATGGAGCCCCCCTCCAGGAATATGACAGTTGGAATTAGAACCAAGGGAGGGAAAGAAAAAGGAACTCAGGTGCTTTTTAAGAGGGATTTGCAGCAAACCCAGGTAATGGATTGTTGTTTTGCTGGCATGAGCAGGCAGACTCTGAAACAGCAGTGGGAGCCCTCTGCCTTGTCCTGCTTGGCTGAGTGGAAGCTGCATGCCTGCACACTGTGCTAGGCAGGGGAGGCATCTCTGGAATAGGCTGCAGCCCAGGATCCGGGCCTCCCGGAACCCCGAGCCTAGCTCAGGGTCTCCCAGGCCCTGTTTAGGTTTGAAGATTTAGGGAGAACAGGACACTATCAACTTCCTGGACCAACTGGGCATGTCTAGGTCTTCCCCATATTGAGCAGCGTGGTGACCTGAACATAGGAAGCCTTCATCCTTTGCCTTTCTTCACTGGGCCACTCACATCACACATGCATTGTCTTCTGGCTTGGCTGGTGCACTTTTATTCCCGCAAACAAAAATAACTTTATTGTTTTTCTTTTTCTTTTTTTTTTTTTTTTGAGACAGCGTCTCACTTTGTTGCCCAGGCTAGAGTGAGTGCCGTGGTGTCAGCCTAGCTCACAGCAACCTCAAACTCCTGGGCTCAAGCAATTCTGCTGCCTCAGCCTCCCGAGTAACTGGGACTACAGACATGCGCCACCATACCCGGCTCATTTTTTCTATATATAATAGTTGGCCAAGGCCGGGCACGGTGGCTCACGCCTGTAATCCTAGCTCTCTGGGAGGCCGAGGCGGGCGGATTGCTCAAGGTCAGGAGTTCAAAACCAGCCTGAGCAAGAGCGAGACCCCGTCTCTACTATAAATAGAAAGAAATTAATTGGCCAACTGATATATATATAAAAAATTAGCCGGGCATGGTGGCACATGCCTGTAGTCCCAGCTGCTCGGGAGGCTGAGGCAGAAGGATCACTCGAGCCCAGGAGTTTGAGGTTGCTGTGAGCTAGGCTGACGCCACGGCACGCATTCTAGACTGGACAACAAAGTGAGACTCTGTCTCAAAAAAAAAAAAAAAATAGTTGGCCAATTAATTTCTTTCTATTTATAGTAGAGACGGGTCTCGCTCTTGCTCAGGCTGGTTTTGAACTCCTGACCTTGAGCAATCCGCCCACTTCGGCCTCCCAGAGTGCTAGGATTACAGGCGTGAGCCACCACGCCCGGCCTGTTTTTCTTATTATAAAAATGACATGTAGGCCGGGCGCTGTGGCTCACGCCTGTAATCCTAGCTCTTGGGAGGCCGAGGCGGGCAGATTGCTCAAGGTCAGGAGTTCAAAACCAGCCTGAGCAAGAGCGAGACCCCGTCTCTACTATAAATAGAAAGAAATTAATTGGCCAACTGATATATATATAAAAAATTAGCCGGGCATGGTGGCGCATGCCTGTAGTCCCAGCTACTCCTTGGGAGGCTGAGGCAGAAGGATCACTTGAGCCCAGGAGTTTGAGGTTGCTGTGAGCTAGGCTGACGCCACGGCACTCACTCTAGCCTGGACAACAAAGCGAGACTCTGTCTCAAAAAATAAAAAAAAAAAATGACATGTAAAAAAATCCAAACAATACAGACAACATGAAA
This sequence comes from Microcebus murinus, assembly GCF_040939455.1. Taxonomy (NCBI): domain Eukaryota; kingdom Metazoa; phylum Chordata; class Mammalia; order Primates; family Cheirogaleidae; genus Microcebus; species Microcebus murinus. Next base: position 24,065,569 of record NC_134117.1, on the reverse strand, counting down.
AAAGTCACCAAACAATGGGTAGAGTGGAGTTGCATTTTTACTTTAAAAAAAAGAAAAGGCCGGGTGTGGCAGCTCATGCCTATAATCCTAGCACTCTGGGAGGCCGAGGCGGGCGGATTGCTCGAGGTCAGGAGTTCAAAACCAGCCTGAGCGAGACCCCGTCTCTACTAAAAATAGAAAGAAATTAATTGACCAACTAAAAATATATATACAAAAAATTAGCAAGGCATGGTGGCGCATGCTTGTAGTCCCAGCTACTCGGGAGGTTGAGGCAGGAGGATCACTTGAGCCCAGGAGTTTGAGGTTGCTGTAAGGTAGGCTGATGCCACGGCACTCACTCTAGCCTGGGCAACAAAGTGAGACTCTTGTCTCAATAAATAAATAAAGCAAGCAAGCAAAAAAAGTATGAATTTGATTATACTTGCTCAAAAGAAAGTATTGAAGATTGCATATCAAGTGTTAATAGTTTTGGCCAGGCGCGGTGGCTCACGCTTGTAATCCTAGCACACTAGGAAACTGAGGTCAGGAGTTCAAAACCAGCCTGAGCAAGAGCGAGACCCTGTCTCTACTAAAAATAAAAAGAAATTAATTGGTCAACTAAAAATAAATATAGAAAAAATTAGCTGGGCATGGTGGCGAATGCCTGTAGTCCCAGCTACTCGGGAGGTTGAGGCAGCAGGATTGCTTGAGCCCAGGAGTTTGAGGTTGCTGTGAGCTAGGCTAATGCCACGGCACTCTAGCCCGAGCAACAGAGTGAGATTCTGTCTCAACAAAAACAAAACAAACAAACAGGCCGGGCGCGGTGGCTCACGCCTGTAATCCTAGCACTTTGGGAGGCCGAGGCGGGCGGATTGCTCAAGGTCAGGAGTTCAAAACCAGCCTGAGCGAGACCCCGTCTCTACCAAAAATAGAAATAAATTAATTGACCAACTAAAAATATATATACAAAAAATTAGCCGGGCATGGTGGCGCATGCCTGTAGTCCCAGCTACTCGGGAGGCTGAGGCAGTAGGATCGCTGAGCCCCGGAGATTGAGGTTGCTGTGAGCTAGGCTGACGCCACGGCACTCACTCTAGCCTGGGCAACAAAGTGAGACTCTGTCTCAAAAAAAAAAAAAAAAAAAAACAAAACAAAACAAACAAACAAACATACAAAAACTAACAGTTGTTATAACTGAGAAATGGGACTGATGGGGAAAGAGATTTTCAGTTTTTATTTTATATACTTCTCTATTTGTTTGAATTTCTTATAATAAGCCTGTATTACTTTGTAACTTAAATAAACATATAATTGAAAATGAAAATAAACATGTCCCTGAGATAGCCATTCTTTATTTGGTTAATATCCTTCTAGACATGTCTCTATGCATATAATGAGACAATTTTACAAAGTACTGTATGTATTAACATGCTTTCATCACCCATCTTCATGTCATGGAGGTCTTTCTAGTTAAATAAGTATAGCTCAGCTGCAACATTCATAATTAGTTGCATGGTGTTCCATTATATGATAGTAAGGTCATAGACTCCTCTGGTATAAACAGACCCCTCTTGATGAGCTTTCAGATAGTTTCCAGTTTTCCTCATTTTAAACAATCTATAAAGAACATCCATATATGTACATCTTGGCCACTGCGTCCAGTTATCTCAGAATAAATTCCTATAGTGGGATTATGAGTCATAAAGTTTGCACATTTTGCAGTTTGGCACATATGTCCAGCTGTATTCTGTGAAGGTGACTCCACCAGGCAGGGTGGCCTCTACCATGACTGCTGCTGTATTCTCTCACCTGTAGTCCTGGCCAGCCAGCAGCCTAGGCACCAAGGAAGCACTGTGTAGCCTTTCAAGTTGATAAAATGAGTCACAGGAGTTTTCCAGCTTTTGGTAACTTCAAGGCTGGCTTTATTCCAATGTTAAAAAAGTTCTTTGAGGCTGGAGGCATATGAGCTAAGCAGACTCTGTGGCTCTCAGTAAGCGCTGCTAAATGCACTGAGTTCACCCTCACAACTCAGTTCCTACTCCATCCCTCCAAGCAGGAAGAAATGTCCTGGAAAGGGGTCTGGTCTAAACACTGAAAGGTTATCACTAATGGTTGCTGCCTCTTAACTATAATCAGATTACCCAAAATTGGTTATCTGTAACCCCCACTCCTGATCTGATTGGTAGGTAAGCTTTGAAAGTGCACAAGGCAGATGCATAGACATCTGAGGATCTGGACTTTACACATATACTCAGAAGTAAGTGTCTGCTTCACATCCCATCTCTGAGCAACAGCCCCTCCTGGGTACCACCTCTACAAGGGACATGGAGAAGTGCCACCAGAGAAGGGTGGCTTTCAGACTGGTAAAAACCTCTATAAACTGTGCAGTCTATAAGGAATGGAAACAGTTTGAAGAAGCAAAGACTTTGAGGTAGAGTGTGTAGAGAGTTGAACTATGACCCACACAGGTGTTTTAAAATATTTGAGATCTCACCATATGGTAAAGGTATTTGACTTTTCCTTTGTTACCGAGAATAGAGAACCACAAAGCTGTTAACTGTTCATTGAGATGTGGAAGCAGAAACTCACCATCTCTGAAGTTGTCCTCGTAAAGTCTGAGCCGTCTTTACTAGGTCCTTGTAGAGGGGATATTAATGCTGTATGTGAAGTTGGTGATTTGGGAGTTTAAACTACTGAACCCAGAGGCCACTTAATGACACTGGTTTTTCTTCTAATCCAGCATTCTTATGACCACTTCTTCCATGCATCATCTGATTTCCTGCAAACAGTCCTGCCTCCTTCCTCTTCTCAGTGCTTCCCAGCCCTCCAGGTCTGACCCAGCTGGGTGACCTTGAGAACACCCATTAATGCTGTAGCTGTGTTTCTTGATGCAAATTAAGGCAGGAAGAGAGGGGTTCAGTTTCCTGAGCAGAAAATTAGAATCATGGCTCTGCCATAGTGGATGGATTATGTGTCTATGTTGTAGTTCCCACTGGATCCTTCTGTTTTCATTCCTTTTTGTGTAAATACTGGCCATGTTTTCCAGTGGTTGAATCTAACAACTGTTTAATTTGTACTTTTAGTACACAGGGTAATTTTACATATTTTAATTATCTTCTTGGATTTTAGAAAACACCCTGCAAAGTAGTCAATATCATCACATCATGTTTTGATATGTGAAAAAGCAGATGTAGAGAAGTTAAGTAACTTCGTCAAGGCTACACAGCAAAGGAAATTACATCAGAGAATAAAGCAAAGAGACCTGTCATTACATGGAGACTCTTAACTTTAGGATCTGGTTTTGTCTTGTTGGACTTAGGGGTAAACATAATACATTTGGGGTAACTATGTGCCCCCATGATCTGGTAGAAGAAAAATAATCAGTGCTAAGGAGTGATACTTTTACCTTACACTAAGGTGACCAGTGATGGAGCTAGAGAGAAGTTAGTATTGCATTAGTTTATCCTTTTTTCAGGTTGCTGGGGATGAGGCCAACCAAAATATTGTCAGGGTTAAAAGTTGATGTTTCAAGCTGGTAGCACATACATACACACACAAAAAAGATGCTCATCTCACTCATAATAAGAAAAATGTAAGTTAAACTACCCTGACATACCACTCCTCACTTGTGAGATTGACCAAAGTCCAAGTCTGATTGCATACCCTGTTGTCAAGCTGTAGGGAAACAGGCACGTTGATATATTCATGGTGGGATGCAAAATGCTGCTAACCCCCTGGAAGGGAATGTATCAATATCTAGCAAAATGCATATGTCTTTACCCTTTGATGCAGCAATGCCAGCAATCCCACTTCTGGGAATCTCAAAGATGCAAGCAAAAATATGAAAAGACATTTACAAATGGCTATTAATAGAAGTACTATTTGGTTTTTTTGGGGGGGGTTGTGGGTTTTTTTGAGGCAGAGTCTCGCTGTGTTGTCTGGGTTAGAGTGCCATGGCATCAGCCTAGCTCACAGCAACCTCAGCTCTTGGGCTCAAGCAATCCTACTGCCTCAGCCTCCTGAGTAGCTGGGACTACAGGCATGCGCCACCATGCCCAGCTAATTTTATATATATTATAGACATGAGTGATAGAGCCACTACTATCCATGAACCTGGATAATAATTTGAGCAAACCAACTGTGAAAAGACTTATGGAAAGTCAGTTTGAAGTATAACTTTGATATTTGATATAGTAAGAAACTACTGTCAATTTTTTTTAGGTATGATGTGGTAATTATGGTTATGTTTTTAAAAAGCATCCTTATCATTTAGAGATCCATACTAAAACATTTATGGATGAAATGATACAATGTCTAGGATTTGCTTCAAAATAATCCCATGGGGATAGGGTGGGAAAGTTGTGGAGGACAGTTACAGATGAGTCAGGATTGTCTGTGAGCTGATAATTATTGAAGCCAAGTGATATATATGGGAGTTCATTATATTATTTTTTTCTACTTTGGTTTAAAATTCTTCTCAATAACAAGTATTTTGGGGTTTGTTTTTTTAAGCTTAAATTTCAGACCAAGAACTAATATTTTTTTAATGTGCTTGGGAGGGGTTTGAAGTGCAAAGCTGTATAGTCAGATAGTGGGCTGGCCAAGCCCTATTGGATTAGGGAGAGAAAGAATTCCTTGGAAAATAGATTCTGTAGTATTCCATACTTCTATATCATGTGCTTTCCTTTCTCCCCAGACTGTTTCAGTGTGGTTGGTGGCTGGGAGGGAGAGTGGGGGTTTGTTGGTTTGGTTGATTCATCCAGTTTTCTCTGCTTCCAGACTCAATCTAGTGACTCACGGGGCAGTGACTTCTTAAGAGCATTGGGACAAAAAACCTGAGCAGCCATACCAGGCCTGCCGTCGAATGGTTCCACTCTAGTTCTATACACGTGGTCTTATTTTTTGTAATGAGGACAGCACTTGAGATAAGAATTTCTTTTTTGATCTGTTCAGCTTCTTACCTGGCTCCACAAGGTTCCTCTCTTCATAATAACTGGAAACCAAGTGTTTTGTGTACATAGAGCTGGGACAGAATCAGATTCTTCTCCTGAAAGTTACCAGAGCCACATTCCATCCTCATCATCCTCTCCCCTGAAGGAAAACCAAAGATGCTTATTTTGTCTGTCTCTCCCTAACCTGTAAATGCCAGGAACTTAACTCTCCCAACACCCAGAACAAATGTTAAACAACAACAAAGCAAAAACATTTATCCTAAAGTAATGTGTCTCTCCAGATTTCCAGACATCTGTGGAGCCAGTCTGCAGAGGCACAATGACCTTCCTCTTTGAAATGTAGGCAAAATGAGGGCTATGCTAAATTGAGGAACTTAGAAATGTTCATAGATACAAAAGGTAGCTTTGCTTCAGAGCAAAAGTGCATTAGCTCTGTCCACCCCTAACCAATGGGAATAGCAAGCATGTGCAGCCATCCTTACCTGGGCCTGCCCTGTTGTTGGTCTACAGATGTGTTTATCATTTTGATTTTAGATTTTAGATGCTTTTAAGGACAGTGTTACCCTGAGTTGCAAAGGAGTAAGAATGCTGAAAGTGCTAATAAGAAATGATATACAGTGATGTTGGAAACAGGAATAGGACTAAGAGTAAAATTGCAAGGGGGCTGTTTTTATGTAACTGACAATAACCAACAAGAGAAGAGGAAAAAAACCACATGTACTAACCAGCAAATTGGTATTAACTGATCAACACCTAAGTGGACATATAGGAAAACATTTATTGGGTGTCGGGCAGGTGGGGGGGTATGGGTATATACATACATAATGAGTGTGATGCGCACTAACTGGGGGATGGACATGCTTGAAGCTCTGACTCGAGGGGGTTGGGGGGAAGGGCAATATACATAACCTTAACATTTGTACCCCCATAATATGCTGGGGAAAAAAAAAAGTAAAAAAAAAATTTAAAAAAAAGAGAAGAGGAAAAAGAAAGAAATAGGAAAAGTTTGAAGTCTGTGGCAAGAAGACCAGCATCATTAGTCTGATTAATTTAGGAGAATGTGAAGAGTTTGTTTAAGAACTTAAAAGTGAAGCTGGTGAAAATGTCACTGGTGCTATTTTAGTTGTGAGCCAAGGATGGATTCCTAGTGTCTTAGTCTGTTTTCTGTTGCTTATAACAGAATACCTGAAACTGGATAATTTATAAGGAAAAGAAATTTATTTCTTACATTTTTGGAGGCTGAAAAGTCCAAGGTCAAGGGGCCACATCTGGTGAGGGTCTTATTGCTGATGGAGACTCTGCAGAGTCCCAAGGCAGCACAGGGCATCACATGACAAGGGGTTGAGCACACTAGCTGAGATCTCTCTTCTTCTTATAAAGCCACCAGTCCCACTCCTGTGGTAGCTCATTAATCCATGCATGGATTAATCCATTCATGAGGGGAAAGCCCTCATGATCCAATCACCTCTTAAAGGCCCTGCCTCTGGATACTACCACACTGGGGATTGAGTTTCAGAGGGGACAGACATTCAAACCATAGCACCTAGATCCCTGGCCCGTCCAGATCAGTACTACTGCATTCAGATTCATGCTGCAGAGGCCAGTGCGATGACTGTCAGCACTGCACAGCAGAGGTATCAAGGAGGGGGATCTTGTTTCTGACATTAAATATACAGATAATACATAAATACATTTCAGAGGTTAAAAATTCAGATTCTACAGATAAAGTCAATGTCCTCTGTGACCATACACCCAATCTCAGGCCCCTCCATAAACGGATTCAATTCATCTATTTGGACCCACTTTAGCCTTGCATCCTTCCAGACATTTTTTCTATGTATTCACCTTGTTCTAGGTGCCTATGGAATGGTTTAGATTTGTATGTTTTTTTTTTCTTTCTTTATGTGAAACTATACTGCTTTTCACAGTTGGATTTTTCAGTTAACAGTATGTCTTAGAGATTTTTATTTATCTAATTTTTTTTACTGTTGCCAGTGATTTTATTATATAGATTAACCATAATTTAACCATGCCTCTGGTGATGCACATTAGGTTATTGCCAGTTTTCCACTATTACAAACAGTGCACAGATGCAGTGACCTTGTAACAAGGAGGAGCAAGGAATGATCCTTGTTCATTCCTCCTTTTGAGCAGGTTTTGCTCTAGGATATATACTTAAAAGTAGAATGAGTAGGTAAAAGAAGGTACCTTTTATATTAATAGATTCTGCCATTTGGTCCTTCAAAGTAATTATACTAGTTTACAGGGCCCTGGCAACTAAATGGATTTTCATTTTAGATTTAACTGGTCTCTTCAGGAAAAAGATGGAAGGAGTGGACTCATATGCTTGATTTTAAAGCTTCAAAGGATCTCCTAGCATTTTTTTTCTTTTCTTTTCTTTTTTTTTTTTGGTTGAAATGTATGTAGGACTACAAGTTTAAAACCCCTTTAGTCCCTTTGGCTGTAAAAACAAAGGGGCTAGGTGCCAGGCATGCTGGCTCACACCTGTAATCCTAGCACTTTGGTAGGCCAGAGTAGGAGGATTGCTTCAGACCAGAAGTTTGAGACCAGCCTGCACAATGTAGTGAGACCTCATCTCTACCAAAAAAAGAAAAAAGAAAAATTCCCCAGGCATGGTGGCAGGTGCCTGTAGTCCCAGCTACTTGGGAGCCTGAGGCAGGAGGATCCCTCCTTGAGCCCAGGAGTTTGAAATTGCAGTGAGCTATGATGATACCACTTTATTCTAGCCCAGGTAACAGAGCAAGACCATATTTCAAAAAAAAAAAGAAGAAGAACAAAGGGGCTTGGACGCTGATTTGTATGTAGGTGGTATCCTTCTGTTCCAGTGAAGGAGACTGAGAGGAGTGAGGGCAGGTTTTACCCAGTTACAACCCTCTGGGCAGAAGATTCTTCCTTCTCACGTTGGCAGGTGTCTAAACAGATGGAGCTGCTTAAAAAGAGAAGTAAAAGCATCTGCTAGATTAGGACTCAAGGCTCTCTCTAAGCTATAAGCTACAGCCTGTATTCTTTTTTGTTTTTGTTTTTTTTTTTAATTTCGGCAGAGCCTGTATTCTTGACAGGTGGGCATGCACATAGCAGGTAAATAAATGGGATTTTACTAGTGCCAGCTACAAGCTGGCCAGGTGAACCCCTGTGGAGCTGTGCTGGCAGTCAAAGTACTCCCCCTCCCCCTGGGGAGAGTGAGGTTGTCCCACTATGAGCCCTGTGCATACAGGCACAAGGTGAGTGTCAGGGATCCACAGTCTGTCTTTGAGGGGAGCCTTGTCAGTCCAGTCCTGAAAGGTTGGCAGCCCTTTAGACTTGCTTTGGGGTGAGGGCCTGCAGGAACTTCACCAGCCTCTTGCCTCCCATGCTGTGACCTGTACTACAGTTTGCTGAGCTTCTCTGTTTAAAAGGGATTTTCCTAACACTTCACTATTCGCCTTTATGATTGTGGCTTTGGGGGAGAGGAAGGAAGCTGAAGAACAGGAGGTTTTTGAGAAAATTCATAGGGAAACAATTTTGAGTCTCCTTTGACTAGCATTGCAGTTCCTTTGATTCCAGGCAAAACCTAGACAGAATATCCTTTATGTTTCCTTTCAGTTTTGTAAGAGCAAATATGTTTCCTCTCTTCTTTATTTAATGAAGTGGTATTGCACATTCATTTCCCCTCGCAGTGTCTTTTAACCACATTTAGCCAAATTAATATCAGAAAGAACTAGTTGAGAGGAACTTTCTGACAAAACACTCAAATGAACTTTTCAAGTCATAAAAGTACATTCAGAACTTTTAAGTGGGTGGGTGGGGAAAGGGCTTAATTCTTGCTTTCACTGCTTGACCATGTTGGGAAAACGTCACAACTGGTAGGGGGGGGTACAGTGGCTGGTGTCTGTAATCCTGGCACTCTGGTAGGCCAAGGCCAGAGGATCACTTGAGCTCAGGAGTTTGAGACCCCTTCTCTACTAAAAATAGAAAAATTAGCCAGGTGTCATGGTGTGTGCTTGTAGTCCCCACTACTTGGGAGGCTGAGGCAGGAGGATTGCTTGGGCCTAGGAGTTTGAGGTTGCGGTGAGCTATGATGGTGCCACTGCACTCTACCCTGGGCTACAGAGAGAGACTCTGTCTCAAAAAATAAATGAATTAATTAAAATAAAAATTAAAAAAAAAATTACCGCTGGTCACCATCCACACCATCTATACAGCTATGAAGAACTTTGCCTTTTAGCCACAAAAGCTCATTAACTACACTTACGAGGAACCTATTTTTGTTTTTTCACCTAGTTTGTTTGTTTATTCTGTTGTTTTTTCCTTTTTTAAAGGAAAACTTCTGTCTTGGCCCTTCTTTGGAGGAGTTTGATTTAAAACCTTGCAGTGGAGCTCTTGTGCAATCATGCTCCTAGGATTTCCTTCTCTTTCAAGCATCTGTCTGCCGTGCATGTGTGTGGAGAAAGGCAAGGGTGCCAAATTCTGTTGTTTTATTCCAGCTGAAGCTTATGAGCTCCAGAGTATCCCATCTTTTCCTCCCCTTGCAGGAGGGCAAGTGTTAAAGGGGAATTCTCCAGGACGTTTATGTTTTGCTCTTACGTGGTGTGCATACATCATTGTATTGAACTGCTGTCCAGAGTTCCTAGAGTGGGACTTGCTTCACAATTCTGCTGCAAGGCTCTTAGCTTTGGCTTAGGGGTGGGGAGTAGGGACGGGCAGGCAGGGAAGTGGAGGGAGGTGCTCACTCACAGCTTTACTTGGATCCCTGGAGGAAAGAGAGTTGTTGTTACCTGGAAAAGGTGGGCATTGATCTTCCCCAGCAAGAAGAGGGTCTGCTGCCCTTCCTTTGGTGGGTGGGTGCTGTCAGGTGAAGGTAGTCTGCCTGGAGGAGGCTCTGGGTCTTAGGGCACTGGGACAGCGAGGGCAGTGCCCTTTTTACAATACCTGGGGCCACAATACCCCCTCCCTAAAATGAAGGTAGCATTATATGGGTATGTTAAAGGCTCCAGAAATGTCATCTGGGCAGTGACATAAGGCTGCCCTGCACCCCATGTCCTCTTAAAGTTTTGTAGGCTCTTCATTTTTGGCAACAGACTAGGCACACACATCCCCACTCTCCTTCCAGCTTGGCTTAGAATAAGGAGAAGGTATCTGGGCTTTGGAAATTAGGATGGGCTTATAGAGAGATCCAGTGGGGGCAGTAGGCAGACTGAGTGGCCCCAGGGAGGAGCATCTGAGCTGGTCAGAAGCCAACAGGACTGACTTTGAACTTTATCTTCTCCGCTGCCCAGGCCTGTGCAGACCTGTGTTTCTACCCCATAAATACATTTCAGCTTGTGGGCCTTCAGTTGACTTGAAGTGACTCTCTTCTAATCTCAGAGGAAGCCTTCTCTGGCCCAATTCCACTGAACAGCCCACCATAGCAGCAGTGGCAGCAGCTTGGGCCTTCTCAGGAAGCAATGTGGTGTTAGATGGTTGCCAGAGTCTCCCCATGTGTGTTGACTTCTAGAGATGGGGCACAGGCTAACCAACCCTTCCCTACTCAGCAGTTTGTGTCTCTGGAGAAATCTGGCATTTAGGGGAGGAATTGCTAAGCCTTCCTAGGAACCAGATCTGAGTGTTGATAGAAGACACTTAAAAGCCCTGGTTATCAGAAGGATTTGTGAACACCAAGAAGGCAAGAAGAGTGGAGACTTTTCTTGAGAGAATATGATGTTTGCACCATTGTTCAATAGTTTGACCTCAAAGTTGACAGACCTGAGTCTGCCAGCCTGCTTATAGGAACCTCCCATTTTCCTGCTCTTTCTAAAATAATCTCTTGCAGACCCACCACTACTTTGACACCTGGCACAGTCCATCTGCATTTCCTGCCCTTGTTCTCTCTCCCTGGAAAGCTTCTCAGAATACTAAAAAGAGCACCTGGGAGAAGAGGGCATTTGACTTCAGGGCTCCAAGCTTCAGCCATAAGAAACCCACACTCCTGGGTTCCAAAAGGGAACATAAGCCTCCTCTCCCCTGGCCAAGTGTATCAATTCTGACCACTGGGGTGGGGCATTACTTTCTAAGCTATTACGTAAAACATCACTGGGACTGTACTTTTACACAGAATGGAGACAGACTGGCATTCTCCAGAGTTGAGATGAATTAAGAAATCTTGAAGAATGTATTTGTTTCTCAGTGTTTCAAAGGCAGCACTAATTATTTTACAAGCAATAGCTACTCTCTGGGAGGCCGAGGCAGGTGGATTGCTCGAGGTCAGGAGTTCGAAACCAGCCTGAGCAAGAGCGAGACCCCATCTCTACTATAAATAGAAAGAAATTAATTGGCCAACTAATATATATACAAAAAGTTAGCAGGGCATGGTAGCGCATGCCTGTAGTCCCAGCTATTCGGGAGGCTGAGGCAGGAGGATCGCTTGAGCCCAGGAGATTGAGGTTGCTGTGAGCTAGGCTGATGCCACGGCACTCACTCTAGCCTGGGTAAGAAAGTGAGACTCTGTCTCAGAAAAAAAAAAAGAAAAGCAATAGCTGTTTTCTTCTGCAGCCCATTTTTCTAAGTTTTGCCAACTTACTATATCCGAGCCAGTCCAACTTCAAACCAAGGCTAAGGCTGGATGTTGCGGGTGAGGTTGGGGGGTGATGGCCAATTTGAAGCACCAGTTAGAATCTCCACACCTGTTCAGCCCCACCCCCCAACTTCTAAGTTCTTGCCAGGGAGCTGTTTGGTAATTGGGGAATGAAACATGGAGGAATGAAAGCTTTCTTTAAAGTAAGCAAGGTGAACAGCTGTAGCTACTTAATAGCATTTTTCAGGACTCTCTTTGCCACCTGGAGTGGTATTTCCCCTCTGGTGAATTTGCCAAACAGTATGAAAGTGTGGGGTAGCCCAGGGAGGTTTCTGATGCTACTTGGGGGAAAAGCTCAGTAGAGGGAAGGGAAAAGGAAATGACTATCCAGCCTCACTTGGAATGGCCTTTCAGACACCAGGCGGCTCCTCTGCAATGTGGTTTAAGTGGAGGTCCCACGGATTTTCATTCTAACTTCTCAGTGAGGATACTTAAGGGAGCCAGAGAGAGGAAGCGAGCTCTGAGCTCCTTCTCTACCCGCTGGATGGAACAGCTGGGCCTCTGACAGAGGGGTTATTAGCATTTGAAAACCCCTCAGAAGGGGCCTAGAGCTTCCCGGGATAGGCGCTGGGGCCTGAGTGCTGAGACCTGCAGTGGTTCCAACAGAATGGGGCCGAGCATCCAGGGCATAAAGACCAGACCTGACTCAAGAATGAGCCCATTGTGGCTTTGTCCCAGGCTTGAAAACTGTGACCAGGGCTCTTTCTTTGTTAAGAAAGACTGTTCCTTGGCTACAGCAGAGCTAATAAGTCTAGTTCCATCACCAGGCAGAACTGGGGAAGACCTTGCCCCTTGCTGGAAGGTTCTGTTAGTTGGCATCATTGTGCTCTCTTAACATTTCTGTGAAAAGTTGCACTTTCTCTTTCCCATTTTAACTCAGTAGTACCTTTTGCCAAATCTTGATCACACATGCTCAGGGTGGAATGTGTTGGTCCTAGAGCAGCAATTGTCCTGACTCCCATTTCTTACCTTAGAGTCTCCCTCTCCCAGCTGCCTAAATTAAGCCCCTTCCCAAATTAAGCCTGCACAATGTACCTTTTTGTCCTTTTTTTTTTTTTGAGACATGGTCTCAACTCTGTTGACTGGGCTAGAGTGCAGTGGTGTCATCACAACTACGGTGAGCTATGATGACACCTCTGCAGCCTCCAACTCCTGGGCTCAAACAATTCTCCTGCCTCAGCCTCCAAAAGTGAGCTGTCACCACAGCTGGCCCAGTCATTCTTATTTCATTTAAACAGTTTGGTTTGCACAACTTTAATTTTAAATTATTGTCAATTCTGGTTAATAAAAGGTCATAACTCCAAACCTTTCTAGGTTTTTCTCTGTTACCAGCCTAAATCCCTGCCTGACTGAGTGGGGGTATAGTTCTACAGGCAAGACAACAGGTAGGCATGAGAACCTAGAGGGAACTGGCACATCTGTTTCTCAAACTAGGAGCGATGGCGCCACCTACTGGGCACTTGCTGTTAGCTACAGGTTCTGTGGCCAGTCCTGCTTTCTGGTCACGTGGATGAGAGTATCTGTACAGTATTCCAGTGCAGGAATAATAACTTATGGCAGTAGAAAGCACAGTAGGCACACTATTTCCTGCTTATAGGCAAGGACACAGGCTTACATATTGTGGTTGGGAAAGTTGCCCAGGGTCACAACTAGTAAGGGATAGAGGCAAATAGGGATAGGGCCTTTCCAACTCCAAAGTTCACCCTATGCCAGGATTTGCCAAAGCCAGATGGAGATTTTAGCTGGTAACAGGTCAAGGCTGGTAACTGGTAACAAGAGTAGTGGTGCCACTCTTCCCTCTTCAATTCTCTCTTTCACTCATGCTGATTTTGTCTGTTTGCTATGACTCTTTAAACCTTTAAATCTCTTTGACCCTTGTTCATTTCTGTTTTTAACAAAAAACAATTCTGTTTTTAACAATGTTACATAGACAACAGCTAGAAATTAATAACATTCTGTTTCCATTGTATTATTCTGAAGTTATCAATTATCTTCCACTTAATGGTTAGCAAACTGATATTTCTATTTATTTTCCTTATTTAGTATAGTGATATGAAGGTACTGCTTAAAGTAAGTTTGTTTAGATTTTAAAAAGCAAGTCAATTTTAGGGAAAAATACAGGTATATAATGGTACAGGCGGTACACAGATACGGGTGTTATTGATGACTCAAAAGTTTGGGAAGTGCTGGGCTGTGCCCATCATCACTGACGTGCTGGCATAACCTCAGGCAGTATTGGGGATCCCTTCCTCATTTGTGGAAAAGAAAATGTTGGTAGGTGGTTGTTTAGCTCACATAGACCTGTAAAATGCAGTGATGTCCTGGCATTCTGAGTCAGGTTCCTCCCAGGCCTGGCTGCTGAGCCAGGGGTGGTAGTGACAGGGAATCCAAGGGTATGGCCTTGCTTCCCCTACTTAGCCTCTCCTCCAAAGCGCCTTCCTTTTGCCTGAATTGCTACATTCTTTCTTTTTTTAAATAACAGCTTTATTGAGATATGATTCACATACCATATAATTCACAGTTGTGAAACCATTACCACACTGAACCCTAGAACATTTTTATGGTCCAAAAAAGAAACCCCGTACTGGTCACTCTTCATTCCCCTCCAATCACTCCAGCCCTGGACAACCAAATCTGTCTCCATAGATTTGTCTATTCAGGACATTGCAAGTAAATGGAATCATATAATATGTGGTCTTTTGTGATTGCCTTCTTTCACTTAGCATGTTTTTAAGGTTCATGTTGTAACATATATTAGTACGTCATTCCTTTTTATTGCCAGATAATATTCTATTGTATAGCTATACCACCTTTTGTTTATTCGTTCATTAGTTGATAGATGTTTGGGTTGTTTTCACCTTTAGGCTATTATGAATGATGCCACCATGAACATTCATGTTCAAGTCTTTGTATAGTCATGCTCGCATTTCTCTTGGGTATATACCTATGAGTGAAATCCTAGGTTATATGGTAACTCCATGTTTAAACAATTAGGGAAATCACCAAATTGTTTTCAAAAGCAGCTCTGCCATTTTACATTCCCACCAGCAATGCACAAAGGTTCCAGTTTCTCTACATCATTAACAATTCTTGTTATTGCTGTCTTTTTTATTTTAAACATTTTAGTGGGCATGAACTGCTGGAATCTCATTGTAGTTTTGATTTACATTTCCCTAATGACTAATCATGTTGAGAATCTTTTTACTTGCTTATTAGCTATTTGTATATCTTCTTTAGAGAAATATATTCAGACTTCTTGTTCATTTTTAATTGGATTATTTGTCTTTAATTATTGAATTATAAGAGCACTTTATATATTCTGAATACAATATACTTAATATATTCTGGAAACTTACCAGATACATAATTTGCAAATATTTTCTCACATTCTGTGGGTTGTCTTTTTTTAAATTGTGGTTAAATATGTGTAATATAAAATTTACTATTTTAGTTATTTTTAACTGTTCTGTGACGTAGAGTTCACCCATGCCCATGCTGTTGCATGTGCCAGAATGTCCTTCCTTTTTAAGGCTGAACAATATTCCATCTTATGTAAATACTACATTTTGTTAATCCATTCATGTGTTGATGGACATTTGGGTTGTTTTTACCTTTTAGCTATTGTGAATAATGCTGCTATGAACATTAATATACAAATATCTGCTTGAGACCCTGCTTTCAATTCTTTTGGCTATATACAGAAGTAAGACTGCTGGACCATATGGTAATTCTATGTTTAATTATTTAAGGAATCGCCACAGAGTTTTACGTAGCAGCTGCTCCATTTTACATTCCACCAGCAACGTACAAGTGTTCCAGTCTCTCTGCTTTCTCACCAACATTTATTATTTTTTGGCTTTATTTTTTTAAATAATAACCATCTTAATGAGTAAAAAGTTAATATCTCAAAAGTGGCTTTGATTTGCATTTCTTTTCACTTTCTTGATGGTATTGTTTACGGCACAAAAGGTTTTATTTTGATGAAGTCCAATTTGTCTATCCCTTGTTGCTTGTGTTTTTGGTATTGCCTAAGAAGCCATTACCTAATCCGAGGTCAAAAGATTTACTCCTGTGTTTTCTTCTAAGAGATTTATAATTTTAGCTATTGCAGTTAGGTCTATTATCCATGTTGAGTTAATTTTTGTTTGTGGTATAAGGAAGAGATCCAACTTCATTCTTTTGCATGTGGATATCCAGTTGTTCCAGCACCATTTGCTGAAAAGACTGTTCTTCCCTCTATTGAATTGTCTTGGCACCCTTGTCGAAAATTAATGTCTATAAAAGTGAGAATTTATTTCTGGACTCTTAATTGTGTTACATTGATCAAATGTCTTGATTACTGTAGCATTGTAGCAAGTTTTGAAATTGGGAAGGTTAAACCCTTCAACTCTGCTCTTCGTTTTCAAGATTGTTTTGGCTCTTCTGGGTCTCTTGCATTTTCATAAGAATTTTAGAGTCAGTTTGTGAATTTCTGCAAAAAAGGCATCTGGCATTGCGATAGGGGTTACAGTCAATCTATAGATCAATTTAGGGGAATTCTGCCATCTTAATAACATTTAAGTCTTCTGATCCATGAATATTGGATGTTTTTCCATTTATGTATATCTTCTCTAGTTTCTTTTTTTTATTTTTTATTTTTTCTGGATAGAGAGGCTGGAGGCTGAATGCCTAAACAGCCACCCCCTCTTCTCTAGTTTCTTTCAACAATGTTTTGTAGTTTTCTAAGTATTCTTTTTGATGCTATCGTGAAGGAATTATTTTTTTTATTTCATTTTTGAATTGTTCCTTGATAGCATATTTTTTTTTAATTATTTTTTTTATTTTGGCATATTATGGGGGTACAGATTTTAAGGTTTCAATAAATGCCCATTTCCCCCCCTCCCCCCAAAAGTCTGAGTCTCCATCATGACCATCCCCCAGATGGTGCACATCTCACTCACTATGTATGTATATACCCGCCCCCCTCCCCCCTCCCACCTGCCCAATACCCTATTACTGTAGCACCTATGTGTCCACTTAGGTGCTACCTTGATAGCATATTGAAATATAAGTGATTTTTGCATATTGTTCTTATATCCTGCAACTTTGCTGAACTTGCTTTTTAGTTCTAGTAGATTTTTTAGTGGATTCCTTAAGGTTTTCTAGATACAAGATCATATTGTCTGCGAATAGAGGCAGTTTTACTTCTTCATTTCCAGCCTAGATGTCTTTTATTTCTTTTGCTTACCTAATTGTCCTGCCTAGAACCTTTAATGCAATGTTGAATAGAAGTTGCAAGAGGGGGCATCTCTGTCTTGTTCCTAGTCTTAAAGGGAACTAATTCAGTCATTTTCCATCAAGTATGAAGTTAGCTCTGGGTTTTTTTGTAGATGCCCTTTATCAGGTTGAGGAAGTTCCATCTATTTTTAATTTTTTTTTTTTATATATATATCAGTTGGCCAATTAATTTCTTTCTGTTTATAGTAGAGACGGGGTCTCGCTCTTGCTCAGGCTGGTTTTGAACTCCTGACCTTGAGCAATCCGCCCGCCTCGGCCTCCCAAGAGCTAGGATTACAGGCGTGAGCCACAGCGCCCGGCCTCATCTATTTTTAGTTTGAGTGTTTTTATAATGAAAAAGTATTGGATTTTGTCAAATCCAATGCTTTTTCTGTGTCTTTTGAGGTGATCATATGGTATTTTTTTAACCTTTATTCTATTGATATATTATATTGATTTTCTTGTGTTTAACCAACCTTGCATTTCTAGGATAGATCTCACTTTGTCATTGTGTATAACCCTTTTTATATATTACTGGAATCAATGTGCTGGTATTCTGTTGAGGATTTTTTTTTTTGTTTTTTTTGTTTTTTTTGAGACAGAGTCTCACTTTGTTGCCCAGGCTAGAGTGAGTGCCGTGGCGTCAGCCTAGCTCACAGCAACCTCAATCTCCGGGGCTCAGCGATCCTACTGCCTCAGCCTCCCGAGTAGCTGGGACTACAGGCATGCGCCACCATGCCCGGCTAATTTTTTGTATATATATTTTTAGTTGGTCAATTAATTTATTTCTATTTTTGGTAGAGACGGGGTCTCGCTCAGGCTGGTTTTGAACTCCTGACCTTGAGCAATCCGCCCGCCTCGGCCTCCCAAAGTGCTAGGATTACAGGCGTGAGCCACCACGCCCGGCTATGTTGAGGATTTTTTTTCTATATGCATAAAGGATAATGGTCTATGGTGTTTTTTTCCTTACGATGCCTTTGTCTAGTTTTGATATCAGAGTAATATTGGCTTCACAGAATGAATTGGAAAGTATTTTATTTTTGAAAGAATTTGTGAAGAATTAGAATGAATTCTTCTTTAAATGTTTGGTAGAATTTACTAGTGAAGGAATCTGGACTTGAACCTTGGTTATGCGTTTGTGTGTATGTGTGTTGGGAGGAGGTCAATTACTACTCCAGTCCTTTTACTTGTAGCATTGTTTCTTATTTATGGAGCTTGCAAGCTGCTTGTAGATACACACTTCTGTAATGGAGAGAGAATCTGGAAAGAGTGGGCCCAGTGGGAATTTGGAAATTTAAGGGTTTCTAGTTGGTTCTGCCTAGAGCCGTGCCTTCTCCTCTCCTCTGTTGTCCCTTGGATAGAAAAGATGGCTGTGTAGGTTCACCTAAAACAGGAGGGAGTTGACATTCAGACCAAAACATCAGTAGAAGCTTTCTTCCCCTTCACAAAGGATACCCCAGTAGGCTGTGAAGCCTCCCAGGAGCCTTCAGGTTATGTTGTGTGTGTGTGTTCACATGTGTGTATATGCGTGTGTTCTGCCTTACCTTAAATATTAATAAAAAGTAAAGGGACCTCAACTGTTTAGATTCCCAGATCATACATGATAGACCATGATGACTCCAACAAAGCCACTTAAAGAACGAAGTAGCTCTCTATGTGCTGATAGTAAGTGAGCTCTAAAATATATAATTAAGTGAAATCTGCAAAATAATGTGCTTCCATCTATGTCAAAAGAAAAAGATGTAAGGGAACCTATAGGTGCACATGGGCTGGTAAGTGCAGAGTACCGTGGACACCCAAGACAAAGAGTCAGGGGTAGTGGGAGACTTCATGCCCCGTGGACCTTAAAGAAAAAATTTTTAAACAACAGTGGCCTTAAACAGAAACATTTTTAAGGTAATGGGCCTGTGTGAAGTATAGTTGTACGGCTAAGAGGTAGCTCTTTCCTCATGGAAACACTGTCCCTTGGCAGAGTCTGTACATCTCTGCTGAGGGGTATGAGGCACTATCGAGACCTCCATTTACCGGAAGCCATGCGCTCCTCAGAAATCCCTGACTCTGCCTACTTGTGGGAAGCTGGTGACAGATCTCAAAGGCCCTCTAATGTTGGGTGTTCCCTTCTGAGCACTGTTTCAGCCACACAGAAATCCTGGTCTGTCTTTCCAAGGGGAAGGGCTTTTACTGCCCTCCAGCCTCCCTGTGGACTTCTGGCCAGGTGGCCCCACAGAAAAGCACTTTCTTCTTTCCTGGCAGATCTAATTATGGCTGCCACCTCCCACCGTGTGTCAGGGAGCTGAGGAGGTGAAGCAGATGCCAGGAGTCTTTGGGCTTCCCAGGCCAAGTGCACATCCACACCAGCGGTCTGTCCTTTTCCACTGAAGGCTGACAGAATTGGCAAACAGGAACAGTTTGGTTTTTTCAAATATCCACAGACTCTTTGCTTCCATCCGGTGAATGCTTCTTCCCCTTCACAGAGGATATCCCAGTAGGCTGGGGAGCTTCCCAGCCTGGGCTTCTGAGGTCCCAGGTCAGATTCCAGGCCTGGATCTGGGGCCTCAAACACTGAGGATCCTTGTGTCTCTCCCACAGAGAACACCTTCTGCAG
This sequence comes from Microcebus murinus, assembly GCF_040939455.1. NCBI lineage: Eukaryota > Metazoa > Chordata > Mammalia > Primates > Cheirogaleidae > Microcebus > Microcebus murinus. The sequence continues at coordinate 24,046,167 of NC_134117.1, read as the reverse complement.
TGGGGACCACGTGTCTTGGCACAGCCCTTTGGATAACAGTGAGTCAAGAATTCAGCACATGCTGCTGACGGAAGACCCACAGATGCAGCCTGTGCAGACACCGTTTGGGGTAGTTACTTTTCTCCAGGTGAGGTGCAGGTTGGACGTTGGCTTGAGCCTTTCCTGTAAGAAAAGTTCTGACAGGACAGGGGGGCTTAGGTAGGAGGAATGAAGGGAGTGGGAGGTTTTTTTTGTCTTATCTCATTTTCTCTTCCCTCCAGTGGGTTTTCAAGTAGATTTAGGTGGTTTAACCTGCTGAGATGAGAGAAAGAGGAAGGAGGAAGGAGCTGTCTGGGTGGGAGGGAATGGCTATAACGGGACGGGTATGCTGAGAACTGGTAAAGACTGGGACATTGGCAGGCACAGGACTTCCTAGCAGGAGCCAGCTCTGGTCTGGACTTGCCTTTTCCCAGAAGCAGTGTGAATCTACCCCAGCTTTGGCCAGTGCCTGCTTTTGGTCATGATGAGATCCATGCAAAAGTTTAGTTGTTCCCCGAACCTCCCCTGCTTCCAGAGACACGGCCTAAGGACCCCCCAGAGTTGGCTCCGACCTTAATTTTTCTCCTCTGCAGCCTGGAGCTAGACTTTGTGTCAGACAGACACCTGGCCCATCCCAGCAAGGGCAAGGGGCAGGCCTCAGTGCCTGTCTATGGGCCCAGACACTCCCTCCTAAGGGAACCACCCCAGTTTGGACACACCAGCCCCTGAGCACAGGTCCTGCCTGGGGTCCCCCCACTTGAGGTGACCCTAAGAAAGCCTAAGTGGCTGATCCTCTGGGAGGGATGGCCATTAACAGACAGTGGCTTCTTGTCTTCAGATCGTTGGGGTCTGCACTGAGGAGCTACACTCAGCCCAGCAGTGGAATGGGCAGGGCATCCTGGAGCTGCTGCGCACGGTGCCTGTGTGAGTACCCACTGCCCAGGGCCTGCGGGCGGGAGTCCCTCCTCCGCCCCACTCCCTGACAGCCCCTGACCAGGAACTGTTCCCCTATATTCTGGGCCTGGGGCAGCAAGCAGGGCAGGCTGCAGGCCTGGCCCTTCAGCTCCAGACCCTCAGTTACCATCATGTCCCCTTTCCTTGTCCACAGTGCTGGCGGCCCCTGGCTGATCACTGACATGCGGAGGGGAGAGACCATATTTGAGATCGATCCACACCTGCAAGTATGTCTTGAGTGAGGAAAACCTTTCTAGCACACTGTGCCTAGGCCTCTTCCAAATAACACTGGCTTTCATCCTGGGAAAACGGAGGAACTTTATTTGTGAGTGAGTAGAAATATGGCATAATTTGGAACTTGTCCCCTGAATTCTGCAGAGCACACAGGGAACAGAGCTTTTAGCCCAGGAAAGCTAATCTCAGACACGTATATTTTTACATTTAAAAAGGGCAAATTTTCCCAGCTACTCTGGAGGCTGAGGCAGCAGGATCCCTTGAGCCCAGGAGTCTGAGGTTGCTGTGAGCTAGGCTGATGCCATGGCACTCACTCTAGCCTAGGCATCAAAGCGAGACTCTGTCTCAAAAAATAAAAATAAATAAATAAATAAAAAGGGCAAATTTTATTGTATCTAAATTACATATTAGCTTAAATAATGAGATCACCAGCAATGAAAGAAAATAAATGTAGTGGATATTGCCTACTTGCCTAGTATTCATTTCCCTACTTCCTCCTTCTTCAAAGAACACCGGTGCTGAGGCTCATACCTGTAATCCCAGCACTTTGGTAGGCTGAGATGGGAGGCTCACTTGAGGCCAGGAGTTTGAGACCAGCCTGGGTAACGTAGCAAACCCTGTCTCTAAAAAAAATAAATAAGAAAAAGCTAGCAGGATGTGGTGCCCTATACCTATAGTCCCAGGTACTCGGGAGGCTGAGATGGGAGGATTTCTTGAGCCCAGGAGTTCGAGGTTGCAGTGAGCTATGATGATGGCACTGTATTCTAGCCTGGGAAACAGAGAGAGACTCTCTCTAAAAAATGAGAGAGAGAGAAGAACACAGGCTTTTATTCAGGGAGCCACCCCATGGCCACCACTACCCTGTAACAGACAGTGGCTTAGGTGGTACTGACCCCATGGCCCAGCTACAGGGGTGAGTGCTGATTGATCTCAGAATCCCATCCCTACTTTTGACACATTTTCTGTCTTGGGCAGTCAGATACCAAACTCCTGCCCTGGATAGGTTGGCACTCCTTAATGTGTAAAGGGATCTTTAGACATACAGGCCTACAGTTGCCACTCACTGTGGCCCACCTGGAAGAGTTTCAGTGTCATTTTTGCTGTTTTAGAAGCACTCCTTTGGCATACAGGTGAATTTTGAAAGTCACAAGAGAATAACTGCCTCTCTTACGGGTTGCTCATGAAACAGGAAAAGCAGACAGCTAATACTGTGTCTGCCATGTATCTGGCTCCTTCTACTCCCCCTACCAACTGCAGATCATTGCTGCCTCTGAACCTCTAATGCTTCTATAAAGATCTGGTAGGCCACAGGCAGCTTTCAGGAGTTCCATGTGCTACAGCAAGGGAAAGGTGGCAGGTGGACAGGTAGCCAGCAGTCCCTGGTCCTTTACTGCAGACCTGCAGATTCTTGGGCATAAATCCTCTTCATTCACAGATGATGCTCCTCTGTTTTCCTAATGCCTTTAACCATGAAATTTTCAAATTGCTGCCAGGATCCTCTGTTATCTCTACTTTAAACTTGGTTTCCTTATAGCTTCTGCTTATGCAAGAACCAGGAACCAGGAAGGCTATGTTTCCCTAAGCCCTTGTTCTGCAGCCACACTGGGATCCAGCATGGGGCACTGTGGGCTGTTGTTTGGCCCTGTCATAAGTGCCAAGTACTAAGAAAGAACCTGATCCCTTGAACTAGTGGGGTAAGCACACTGTCCTTTGTCTGCATGCTAAGAACAGTTCCCTTCCTAGTCTTCAGGCTCCCCTGAGACCAGCCAGCAGGACCTAGAACACCCAGTGGTCTTTAAAAGCAAGCAAGGAGGAGGCTGAGGCGGGCAGATTGCTCGAGGTCAGGAGTTCGAAACCAGCCTGAGCAAGAGCGAGACCCCGTCTCTACTATAAATAGAAAGAAATTAATTGGCCAACTAATATATATAGAAAAAATCAGCCAGGCATGGTGGCGCATGCCTGTAGTCCCAGCTACTCGGGAGGCTGAGGCAGCAGGATTGCTTGAGCCCAGGAGTTTGAGGTTGCTGTGAGCTAGGCTGACGCCACGGCACTCACTCTAGCCTGGGCAACAAGCGAGACTCTGTCTCAAAAAAAAAAAAAAAAAAAGCAAGCAAGGAGCCTGTGGGGAGAAAGTACAGCTTTCTTCCTGGTAGCACCAAGTATGAACTCCTCTGTGTCCACTTGTATCTTTCCGGTGTCTGCTAGCTAGTGTTGCTGTGATCCAAGCTCTACCACTAACCAGGTGTGTGCCTAAACAAGTCCCTTAACTTCTCTGGGTCTTAACTCTTTCTTTTTTACTTGTTAAGTAAGTAGGCTGGACCAGTTGAACCAAAAGGTGTCTGTCCTCACTCAGATCTTTGCCTAAGTGAGGGGCCTCAGGGCAGCCAGTGGAGAGGGAAAAGCTCAGGCTCTCCCCTGAGCAAACCAGGGCTCCGCACGTTCCCTGCCCAGAGCATGCAGAGCTGCCTCCCTACTCAGAATCTCCAGCTTTACCTAGGGTGATAAGAGCCCTGAAAAAGAGGAGAGAGTAGAGGGAGGCATCTAGAACAGGGCCACTTGCTGACTGGTCCCAAGAAATAAGGATAATACCTGTACTTTCCCCCAGATAGGCTCCCTAGCTGACCGCAGGCCAGTGTGGTCCCTATGGAGCCATGGGAAGAGGGGCAGGTGAGCAGGGGAGTGCAGACTTGTTGAGGTGTTCAGTCAGAAGGAGCTTTATTTGGCTCACCTGGTTGTTTTTGGCCAAGGTTGCTAGAGCTTTCCTAGTGATCTTTAATCCAAACTTCAGCATCACAGAACTATGTTTAACCAGAAAAGCCAGGGATGTTTTGAGTATATCTCTTCCTTGAGGCCATTTGAAGAGTGTTTGGACCCAGCAATACCAAGGGCAGTACAAAGGCAGGGCTGCCAGGAGGTCTGCAGATGGTCACTATCCTCCAGGCCCCCATTTCAGTCTAAGAAATGGAAAATAAATTCTATCCAGAATCCTTTGCCAAACAAGTGAGCTAGGGGAAGTCTAGCCTTTCTGCTGTCCAGTGGTGCTTCCCTGTGTGACCACACCCTCTAGCTGTTAGAAGGGGAAACTGCAGGTGTGGCCTCTCCCGCCTGTGGCAAGCTTCCAGTGTCTTCTGTAGCAGTGATGGGGAGTTCTTCCTGGAGGACCAGAAGGAGAGGAAGGATCTCGCCTTTCCTCAGGGAAGTGGGTCCTATTTTGGCCACATCAGTTTCATGGGCCAGCGTGGAGTGGGCAGAGGTAGGGCTCTGAAATAAGTGTGAAGGCTATTGTACCAGAAGGTCGATAGTAGAGAAGCTTCCCTTGGGATTTTCATTCCTCCTGGCTTCCCCTAATCCTTGGTTCCCCTGGATTAGGGGCTGGCAGAGACCTTCATACATTGGTAACCAGGGCAGAACAAGGTCAGACACCCTGCTCTTCCAGCAGCTGTCCCATGTTTAGCACCTACAAGGGCTTAGTAAATACTGTACGGGTGGTGGCTGGGAGGGTGATAGTGACCTTGGGCTACCAGTTCTCTGAAGGAACTCTGGCTCTTTGGTTCTTTTCAAGCAGGAGAGAGTTGACAAAGGCATCGAGACAGACGGCTCCAACCTGAGCGGTGTTAGTGCCAAGTGTGCCTGGGATGACCTGAGCCGACCCCCTGAGGATGACGAGGACAGCCGGAGCATCTGCATCGGCACACAGCCCCGGCGGCTCTCTGGCAAAGGTGGGAGCCATCGCCCAGCTTTCCTCCTTCCTTTTCCCCAGGCCTGGTTTTCAGGTTCTCTAAGATGGATCTCTAACAAAAACAGCCCATTCAATAGTTTATTTCCTGGCCTGATTTAAACAGCAAGTGAAGTCTTCCAGCAGGGTGGAATTAAGGGAGCTTTATTGGCCCATTTCTGGCTGTGTTTCCTGTGTGTATTTCAAATGCACCACCAGCAGGGACTATTGTGTTTTAGATTTGCCCGTTGCAATCTAAGGTCATGAAGGTGAGTGGAAGCCATAGAACAGTTACAGGAAAAGTCCACAGTCCACCCAAGTGCAAGAGAACAAGTGTCGGCCACCCACGTAATTGACACAGGGCCCAGCTCTGGCCTGAAAGCCATGCCAAATCCAAGGATCACTCTGGCCTCAGGCCCTCCCAGGCATTCAATAAGAGAGGCCTGAGTGTGAAGCCAGCTTGCAAACAGTCCCTGCTCCCTGTCCTGCAGATACAGGGTAAGGGGCTGTGGTCAGGGCCCCTATACCCACTGTGCTCCTGGTGGGGCTTGGGGAAAAGAGGCCGTGGGTGTCCTGTTGGAAGCTGCCCAGGCTGGTCTTGGATATAGAAACAGTTGTGGTTTTTAGCAAAGGGCGTCCCTAGCTAACTCCAAAGGAAAAGCAGCCACTTACATATACATGTGTTTACAGCTTCTTTGTTTACTTCCTTTCTCTATTCTTCTATCTTTGCTTTTTGAAGAATAAGATGCCTACAGCCCTGTATAAAATACCTACATGTGAGATAAAACTTATAAAAGGTCTTTTCTTTCTGAAAAGGACAACTTAAACCCCTAGTGCAAATATTTGAGCCCTTTCTTTCCTTCCTGCTTGTTTTAATGGTGTGCCAAGCCTATCAGAGGTTGAGAGAGAAGGTATGTAGTTATTAGAGTCATTTGGTTGCTTTTGACAAAAGAGGTGATTTAAGGAGAGAGTCATAGTCTTGTCCAAAATTTCAATCATTGTTAGCTATATTTTAAAAATTACAAAAGTAATCCATGGCACTAAACAAGTCAAGCAGAAAAGTTTGTAATCATATCCTCCCCACTCTAAGGCTACTCTTTGAGCAACTAATGTTAATTTGCTTTTTTGTATGTGTTTACAGTTTGCAGAGGTAAATCTTAGATCAAAATCTCAATATAGGGGACCAGACTAGCAAGCTTTACCCCAAAGACCAGCAAAGCACCTTGCAAAGAAATAATCCCATCAAGGGCTCCTCTTTCACCTCCTGGCTCTTGGTATCTCTATGGAGAGGCAGAGTTCCCTGGGATAGGCCAAGGTGGGAAGATAATCTCAGCATCCCACTGACCCAAGCCCAAGGGGAAGGGGTGGCAGGGCCAGGCAATAGTTGACCACATAGAATTCAGAAAGGTGTGTATGAGGCACCTGCCCATTTGTGGTAGGGCGCTTGCAGCCCTTACTCACATCCATTTTGGTGGGAAGGGTGCCTGGTGGTCTGGGGCAGTGGCAAGGGCCTTGTCAGTCAGTCACTGTCTGAAGCTATGTTAAAGGCAAACCTCAGGCCTGTGACACAGGAAGGAAAAGAACAGTGAAGCATGCTCTTCTGATGTCCAGAGGCCAGAGTGGTCTTCTGCAAGAATGGTGCTCTTCAGACCCAAAGGTCCTTGAGAGCACGGTGCTCCTCACAGTCTGCACTCAGCTTTCATGTCTGGATGTCTAGAATGGGCTTTTCCCCAGCATGTCTGCTGAGCCAGATATCAAGGGCAGGGTGGGGGTTGCCGGGAGCCCAAAGGGCCATTGGGCAACTTAGTGGTGTCATTGCAGACACAGAGCAGATCCGGGAGACCCTGAGGAGAGGACTCGAGATCAACAGCAAACCTGTCCTTCCACCAATCAACCCTCAGCGGCAGAATGGCCTCACCCATGACCGGGCCCCGTAAGTTCCTAGTATTCCAGGGTTGGGACAAGAGGACAGTTTTGTCCTGAACCTCCTGTCCCTGTGGATTGCATGAGAGAAAACAAAGCCCTTATCCCTTGCTGGATAGACCCAGGGTGTGTGGACTTAAGGGGAGGCATGATTTGGGGCACACAGATCTGTGGGTCATAGCAAAGAGCCTCAGAGGGGACCCAGTGCACTGTGAACATAAACATCAGTAAATATTTACATGGGCTGAGTGAACAGGAGGCCAGGTTGGGGCAAAATCTGAGATGGGGCCTCCCAGCCTTGTGGGAGCCCATTGTGCTGAGCACAGTCCCCTCCTTATCTTGGCCTCAGCCAGAGTTGCCCTTCCTTCCTTCCTGGAGCCTGGTCTCCGGCTGATAGCTGCAACCCTGGGGGCCTCCCTGTCTGGCCAGCCCCATACTGGATGCCTGCTGCTGAGGCCCTTCTTCCTGCCTCCCTTCCCTGGGGCCCAGGGAAGGAAAGGGAAGTTTTCTGCAGGCCTCTGCTGCTTTCCAGGGGCCTTGTAGCCCTTGGGAGAGAGACTGTAGCCACTCTAGAGGTCAGATCTGCTTCCTGCTAACCTTTCTTCCTCTGATAGGAAACAAATAGTGGGAGGGCTGGAGCTAGGCACCCCTCTCTGCCCTTAGTCCCCGGGTAGCTCTAGGGAATAACTGCTGGCAGGGGGTGCCTGAGAGCTGGCAGCCCAGAGAAGAAACCTTGCCTGCCAGGGAGGAAATTGCTGTGCCTTGGGTTAAAAGGGAGGTCAACTAATCCTGCAAGACCACGGTGATCATCCTTCTTCTAATGAGTCTTCATTACACACTTGCTGTGTGGCAAGCTCAGGACCCAGGGGACCATCTAGGGTGCACGGGCTCTTCCTTTGGAGGAACATGAGTGAAACGATTAACTTTTAATGGCATGCATCTGGCTGTAGATGCAATTTGTTGGAAATGGCTGCTGCTTTGGATTCTAGCTCTAGTTGCTAATTGTGGTCTCCAGAAATGGTAGTGATTCAGTGTCCTATAGAAAAGACAGGTCAGCAAGATCTGGAGTAGTTAGGGAGGGCATCTTGGAGGAAGAAGAATGAGAGGGACCTTGAAGCCACCTTAGAATTTTAACAAGTGCAAAAAGGAGCTAAAGGGGGTGGTGCATGCGAGGCCTGGCTGGTTCAAGTTAAGGCTGCCTCCTGGGAGCAGACCATGGAGTAGAGAGAGTTACACTGGGAACAGGGCTACCTTGGTTGGCTCACCTGGTGAACCTGCCATCCAGAAGCCATGAGAGTTGAACTCTGACAAGAGCCTGGAGAAGCCTCTACCACCACCTCAGAGCAGCTTTCAACTCCAGCCCAAGGATTTCTCCAGCCAGCTGCCCTGAAGTAGGTGGGTTGAGGCACCATGCTCTTCCCCTAGCAGCAGCAAATGGCCTTGCTGAGTTGTGGGGCATCTGGAAGCTCTCTACCTGGGAGTCTGGGCCTTGTCCTCAGGCCATACTCCTTCTCATGCCCTGGCATGGCTTCTTGTTCTGGACCTTGTTGGCACTGATGGGAGGCTAGAGGTACTTGTAGGCTTAAAGTCTCTATCACATTGCCTGTAACTTGGATACAGTCTCAGCCCAGATGGTCCTCCCACCTCTGGAAGGCCAGGATTTCTGGGCAGAATGGCAAGGGTTCCTGCAGAGATATGTCACATTTGCCCCTATTGTATGTCTGGGACAGGCCTGAGATCTCACTCCCTGGCTTGGTTGTACTTCCAGCTGCTGTACCCCTGGACATAGCAAGGGACATGAGGCTCTGGGTTCCCAGATACATGCATACGCCCAGACTTACCCACACTCTGACCGGACAGTGGGACATTTGGTTCTGGTCTGAGGCCTATCTGTAGGCACAAGACAGAGAGGCTGCATCCTCTACCCTTTAGCCTGAGTTGGCTGGGATACAGACAGATGGGTGGCAATAGATCAGAGGTGCCAGCCCTCTGGGGTCACCTCCTGTTCCCTGCAGTTAAGTGCCCAGTCAGCTCTCCAAAGTGCCAGAATCTGCAGTCTGAGGGAATCAGGACATTTCCTCTGAGGTTCTCAGTGCTGGTTACCAGTTTGTTAGCAATTGGTTGAAAATGATTCTTCCTCCTTTGCCAAGAACATTCTCCAACACACCCCTCAAGTCTCTCAGACTCTAGCTTCCTGTTATCTCAAGATCGATGGTGATGGACCCAGTTCAGATTAGCAAGCACGATTGTAGTATCTGTGCTGCCCACCCTGGGACCTGACCCTGTTTCAGATGTACCACATGGATTGCAACTGAGAGCCGACCCAAAATGTGCTGGCACCAGTGTTTGCTACTGTCCCTGTGAGGGAGCAACCAGCGTGGGTCTTATTTTGTCTGCGTGTCTGATTGTGTCAGGCTTTCTGGGTGGGGGAGCTCTGATGTGTGGGTCTTCCTGAGTCTGTATATGGTCAAAGGAGGATGCAGAGATAGGTCAGAGGCTCAGAACAGCTGATCAAGCCTGGGCATTAGCAGCTGAGTTCTGGCCTACTTGGGGGAGCTGCATACTTGCTCTTTTCACACCTCAATAGTAGCTAAAACTTACCCAGTACTTTTTCTGTGCCAGGTAATGATCCAAGTGCTCTGTACCTACACTAATTTAATTCATCTTCATAGCTACTCTATGAAATCAATAATCTTATATATCCCCTTTTACAAATGAGAAACCTGATGTACAGGGAGACTGGTAGGTAACTTGTCGAAGGTTAGAAAGAGTGAGAGCTAAGGGCCATCTATCAGCCATTAAAACGGGTGTGATCCTCCTTACTCCATTCTCAGGGACCCTGTAAGGGACACACAAGACTGTGTCTCTGGGATGATAATGACCCTCACTGGTGGAACTCATTTAACTAGTTGTAGCATGAATAGGGACCTCTCATGTGACACTGAGGGCAAGGCTAAAGCCTCATGTTAGAGGCTTACTGTGCTTATTTAGCTCTAGGGAGGATATGCCATGAGCCTCAATGATTCCAAATGCCAGAAATAACGAGCTGTGTCATAATTGGCTCATTTATACCAGAATTACTTTTTGACACAAGGCCTTGTTTTATTCAAGTTCAGAAACAAAAACAACCCTATCTCTGGCCCCTCTACCACCTCAGGGCTAGGGGATTTCTTTCTTTCTGAGGCCCTATTTCTTGCTTCCCAGAAAGACAAGCCCCTCTGGGTAACCTGTTCCTCTCCGTTGCCAGCCCTCCTCCCACCGCCTTCCCGGAAGGAGAGTCCTTGGCCCTCTTTGGGGCTTCTTCAGCATTTCACAACCCTTGCATTCCAGCCGTGAAATTTGTATCTGGCTTTTCCCAAGATGATCGGTTGAGAAAAGCCTCCTTCAGCTTGCTGGCGCCTCCCTTCCCACTGCCTGCTCTGGTGAGTTTGGGAAGCATGGGAAGCAGCTCCTTTGTGCCACTTGAGGACAGCCTGGCTTCAAGACCTTGCCTGCCAGCATCTGTCAGCAATCTAGGGGGGGAAGTCCCTGGGCATGCTCTCTGTCTGGGTCACTTGGTCAGATGTGGACTGTTCTATGGAGTACTGGCCTTAGCTCCCCAGCCTCCCCACAGTGGCTTGGAGTGGGGTGTGATCAGGTGCATTGGGTGGGGAGGTTAGCATTTCCATAACCTCTTGCTCAGACGCTGGGACCCTGCATCAGTATACCAGTACCTCCTCCTCCCTCAGCCAGTGACCCACCAACGGAGGTTGTGGGAACTTTTGGAGCTCCCTGGGTTGTGCATCCTCCCAGAGAAGGGCAGCACTGATATGTGTGTATGTACATGTGTATTGGAGGGGGAAGATTCCTGACTGAGAGAAGCACTTGGTAGTTGAGGCACCTCTAAAAAGCAAACTCACCATCATTGCTGAGCCAAGTTTCTTTGTCTTCTGGAATCGCACCAGCAGCTTTTAAGACCTGTTTTTTTTTGGCCTCAATTTCCTGGCGAATTAAGGTTTTGTAGCATGAGTTCTCCTGTTGTGACATTCTCATCTGCAACACCTCCCCAACACACACACACCCACACACGTGTACACACATATTTTTTTCTTTCTCTACTTTTATGAGTGCCTCTGCTCCCATCTGTTTGGCCTTTTAGATGGGGTGACTTCGCTGCCTCTAATTCCCATCTTGAATAGCTTGTAACCTGGCCAGGGAGTCATCTTTTAGAAAATTATGTTTTGTTTTGCTCAGCCTATGAGGTCCATGAAGATTAATTAGAAGAAGAAAATATCTCGTTTGCATCCAACCTACCAGTGAATTGGGGTGAAGGAAGGTGAGTTTCCATCTGGGGAAACAGCTGGGCTGTTGCTGGTGCCTCTCACATGCAGGGCAGTGTTGGGTAACCCACTCTAAGGGTCTCTCGTATCAGTGCTGGGGCCAGCCTGGAGCCTGCTCTGTCATGCTGGCTTCCCTCACCACTCCCACGCTGGGGAAGTACAGTTGTTTGCACTGGAAAGAAAAACCCAAAAAGAAACAGCCTTGCTCTTAGGGCCCCAGCCAGGCTCTGCAGGGCTTATGGGAGGAACAGCCCAGGTCTCTCTGCTCTCCTCTTCCTTTTTGCCTACCTTACTGTGATCCATGTTGTCATGCTAAGTGCCTTTCTCAGAAATACACATTTCAAAGGGCAGAACAAGAGGCTCCACAGCATATCTGTCGAGGGTAAATTTCTGTTTTAACTTCATTCTTTGCTCCACTTCCCCAAAGAGATGAAGCCCCAACTTCAGAGTTCCTGACTGACGCTTTGAATTCTCAGTCCAAACACCGCATCCCCCTTCCTCAAGTTGCACAACCAGGAGTATTTTTATCGCCCATCCTTGATCCTCAGTGTCACCCCACACTTCAGCAGTGAGTCATTTTTCCAAGGAAGGGAAAAGGAAGGTTCAAAGGTAAGAGCTGAAGAAAGGAAATGATTCAGTGTCTCAGAAAAAGGAAAGCCAGGGCTTTGGCCCGAGCATGCTCATTCGGGAAAGCAGGGAAAGCCCCCCACCCAAGCCAGAGGGCAAGGCTGGGGATGGAGGTCCCTTGTGGCCAGAGAAGTTAATAGCTAGGTGGGAACCATTCTGTTCTCCAAACCATTCTGTTTTCTCGGGGAGGGTGCTGCCCTGTAAAATTTAAAATGAAAAAAAAGTTGACCAGACAACCCCCTACCCTTCACTCAGGTTATGCTCACCCTGTCTTCTTCAGCCACACTCTTTCCCACCATTCCATCATCACATTCCATTTTAGAGATGTTCACAATGAAAATAATGTATTTTATCATTTGGTTGTTGGTATTTACCAATAACCTTTTGTGGCCTTTTACTCCTGGTATCATCCCTGTCAGACAATTTGTCAGAATGATCAGGTGATACAGCCTTGTGCTTAACAGTAACTTTGTAGGTGAGCTGGTCCCCCTCACCCTCTACCCCACACCCCTACCCTTTCTCAGTCCCGCCATGAAGGGAGACCTGCAGGTGGTTCTCTTTCTGGAAAGTTCAAAGCTTTCATCAGCAATCAGAAAGCAAAAGGAATAATCTCCCAGCCGAGAGGCAGAAGCCAGAGGTTGGGCTGGGCTCAGCAAGCCAAATCTACTTCACTTCTGAACACTTGCCAACCCTGATGCCCTGGTTCCTGTTCCCAGGCGTCCCCAAGGAGCAGGCCCCAAGTTGTGTGGCTAATGTAGACGTCATGACTGTCACAGGACTGAGATTGTGACTAAAAGGAGTCTTGGTGGTTTAGCTCCTCTCCTTCTCACCCGTGGATAGAATGTGACCAATACCCTTTTAGGCTAACTTGGAAAAATTAAGAGTTTTCCATTTTAAGAGACCAGGGTGGAGGGGAAGCATGGGTAAGACCCTGTCATTCTGTAACATGTAGGTAGGATGACCAAGGTGTGTACTGTAAACCGTAGAGTACTAGAAATCAGGAATCTATCTTGACACTGAAAGCAGAGGGTATGTTAGGATATGTAAAAAATCACCTTATGCAGTGAGAAGTCTAAATATAGAACGTGTCATATAGTCAAGTGGTAAAGACTAAATGAAGGATTTAGACCCATTCCTGATCACCTGAGGTGTGCCTCTAAACCATACCATAAACTACTCCTTGGTGCTCCTAATAAAGTAAGAATCCTGGGCTGGACAGGTTCTTGTGGCTGAGCAGGCAGTTTTATTGCACATTGCCATGTGCCAGGCTCTGTGTTGTGGGCTCCTATTGTCTCCATTTTGCAAATTAGAACACTGAGGCTTAGCTAGGTTATATAACTTATCTAGAGTCAAACTGCTAGGAATAAGTGTCAGTTGAGATTCGAACCTCAGGTTGTTTGACTCTGGACTCTTTACCGCTGTGTATTGCCTGTAAAGGTGGATAAAAATGGAGAGGGTGCCTGCCAATTCACAGGGAAGTAAAAAAAAAAGAAAAACCGCTAGAAAGAAGGGCCTTGGAAGTCTACATAGCAATGCATAAAGTTGGTATTTTAGTTTGCCTGGAAACCTGTGAGGGTGGCAGGTCAGAGACCACTTGGCTGAGAGACGCATACTAAAAAATAAAGTGAAATCTGCTAGAGGATACGCTCCGTCAGAATGAATGAGGAAGACATATGGGGTACAGGAAATGGGATCCAACATGAGAAGGAGGCAGGAGAATCACAGGGTAAAGGAGGGAAGAGTGATCCCAGATGGCAGCTGTGCAGCAAGAATGGAAGACAACCAACTCAGATGGGAGTAGGTTGGAAGGAGTCTCTGGAGAAATGTCTTTAAGAAGATAAAATTGATAAATATTTGATATATTTGAATGTCTTGGGAGGAGGTTCTGTAGACCATTGGTAATAGTAATTCTTATTGAATTGGTGATAAACAGATAGAACAACAAGTTATTAAACCCAAGGAAAACAGAAAATTATGACAGAAAGGAAAAGTAACCGTAGTATAACTACATGGCTAAACTGTAACAGCATTGATATAGTCATAACAATGTAAGTACTTACTACAGATCTGCACAAATTTATGATGCAGTTATCTTGGAAAGATGGGAAGGTGGGCAGGTAGCATGGAAGAGAGCTAAAAGCTCAACTTCCATAGTGGGGAGTCAATAGGTAAAGTCTGAAATACTGGGAACTAGTAATAAAGTATATTAAAAAATATCAAGGAAAAATACCAGAAGAATCTGCTAACAGAGGAATAGTTGTTGTCTCTGAGGAAAGGGGTCCTGGGAAGACTGCTGACTATAGTAATGAGCCTTATGGAACCATCCAACTCTTTCAACTTTTTTTTTTTTAAAGTAAAAAAAAAAAAGTAAAGTGATATTGTGTGAACTGTTATAGCTTGCCCTGCTGGATGCAAAGAAAAGGTGACGCATTCCAGGTAAAAAGCACAAAACTGGCACCAAGGCAAGCCCAGGGGAATGTCAGCTTCCCTGGCCTCAGGCTGAGAGTTGAAGGTGAGCAGGGGAGAATCACTGATAGGCCCCCTGGAGAGCATCTGCCTAGGGGGAAAGAAGATGATGAGGGGACTCAGTTCTGGCCCCAATCCTGACCAGCAAGGAGGAAGAAGGAGTAGGAGTGACAGTCCTGGAAGAAAGCAGCTTGGACAGGTAAAGTTCAGGAGGGAAAGTCCGGGGCCTGTGGTCCCCAGAGGAGGTCCCCACAGCCTTTTAGGGGAGTTTGTTGGATATTAAGTGAAAAGGGGGTTCTCTGGCTAAGGCTGGAAAATGCTAGCTTATACAAAATGAAACCAGTTTGTTTTCCCCCTGTAGTCCTCCTCAGAGGTCAAAATGCCAACATTTTGTGAATTTCCACTCTGAGACATAGCACATTGCCTCCAACCCTTGCCACACCTGTTTTTCTGGAGCCTACTCTTAAAACTTCATTGAATACCCTTTGGGAAGCCCTGCCCTGTCTCCCAGGAAGGCAATTCTTTTAAGAGTTCAGAGAAAAGATAGATGTATCTTTCTTCATGGCCTTGAAAACCCAGAAGGAAAGACCCCTCAAAAGGTATGGATATTTTCTTCTTTCTTTCTTTTTTTTTTTTTTTTTTTTTGAGACAGAGTCTCGCTTTGTTGCACAGGCTAGAGTGAGTGCCGTAGCATCAGCCTAGATCACAGCAACTTCAAACTCCTGGGCTCAAGCAATCCTCCTGCGTCAGCCTCCCGAGTAGCTGGGACTACAGGCATGCGCCACCATGCCCGGCTAATTTTTTTCTATATATATTAGTTGGCCAATTAATTTCTTTCTATATTTATAGTAGAGACGGGGTCTCACTCTTGCTCAGGCTGGTTTCGAACTCCTGACTTCGAGCAATCTGCCCGCCTGGGCCTCCCAGAGTACTAGGATTACAGGCGTGAGCCACCGCGCCTGGCCTCTTCTTTCTTCTGGAGATGACTCTGTTACCCAGGCTGGAGTGCAGTGGCATAAACCTTGAACTCCCAGCTCACGTGATCCTCCTGCTTCAGCCTCCCAAGAAGCTGGATCTACAGCCATGTGCCACCACATCCAGCTAATTTTTTATGTTTTTTGTAGAGATGGGGTCTCACTATGTTGCCCAGGCTCGTCTCTTAACTCCTGGCCTCAAGCGATCCTCCCACCTCAGCCTCCCAAAGTGCTAGGATTACAGTTATTAGCCACCACAACCAGTCCTGTTTCTTAGGAGAAATATTATGGTTATGTTTTAGCCAATACCAAGGAAACCTGGGGTTTTGTCTGAGCTCTTTATTTACTCATGGTGTGACCTTGGGCTAGTTATGTAAATCTCTGAGTTTCAATGTTATCATCTATAAAATGGGATAAATAATGCCTATTTATAGGGTTGTTATAAAAATAAAAGGAAGCAAAATATATAAAGTATATAAAGAATTTAACTTAGGCTGGGCGTGGTGGCTCACGCCTATAATCCTAGCACTCTGGGAGGTGAGGCGGGCAGATTGCTCAAGGTCAAGAGTTCAAAACCAGCCTGAGCAAGAGTGAGACCCCATCTCTACTATAAATAGAAAGAAATTAATTGGCCAACTAATATATATAGAAAAAATTAGCTGGGCATGGTGGAGCATGCCTGTAGTCCCAGCTACTCGGGAGGCTGAGACAGCAGGATTGCTTGAGCCCAGGAGTTTGAGGTTGCTGTGAGCTAGGCTGACGCCATGGCACTTACTCTAGCCTGTGCAACAAAGCGAGACTCTGTCTCAAAAAAAAAAAAAAAAAAAGAATTTAACTTAGGACTGGCAGGAGATATAATACCTCGAAGTATCAGTATAGGTACATAGAAAATCCTTCCTACAGCTCAAATTTTTGGAAGAATTTGAACAACTGCTGGAAAAGTATGTTATACCAACCAGCACAGACTTTAGAGAACAGAGTCAAGAAGAGCTAAAACTGAGAACTGAGTCTTGCAAAAAAGTGCTATGACCAGCAAAAAGAACTTTATTTTTGTACTTCTCTTTGGAGCAAGAAGAAGAAAACCTAGGCCCCATTGTTTGGACAGAGTAACGTTTATCAGTGGCAGAGAGAAAGCAAAATTTACTTAAGTTCTGTTTTGAGTCCATCTCAAAATGAATGGTTATCAGATGAGGAAGGGTCATACTGGCATTGACAAGAGGATTGAAGCCCTGATTTCAGATCTCCTGGCCCATATGTGTTGTGCCCAGAACACAAGGAGAACTGGCAGTTGAGATTCATGAAGCTAGTGTCAGTAATCTTTCAGGGAATGGAAGAGAGGTGTTGGCAGACTAAAAGCACTCAAAAGTTTCAGGATGCAAAAAGTTCTTGCCCTCTCTAGATTAGTGAGCTTGGTGTCACTCTTGGAAAATTCTGAACTAGATTATTCAGCAAGTAGGCTGGGAACACTCTAAGGGAAACAGTGAGCCCTGAGCATCAGAAAGAGTTAGGCTTGCCAGACCATCCTCACTGTCTTTTTAGAAATGCTTACCTGCTTGGTAGACAAAGGAAGTACTGTAGACCTTATATAGGTGAAGTTTAGCAAGACATTTTGAGAATATTCTGACATCATTATAGGCAAAACAGAAATGTCCGGAGAGCATCCAGAGAGTGAGGGGCTTGGTGATGGGAAGGTTGGGTTGATGTATAACTGGTTGAATGAGCATACCCAAAGGGTAATGATGTCAGTCCATCAGCCTGTCTGCCTAGCCCTGTCTTGTTCTCTGTTTAATCAAAGCCTGGGATGAGAACATCGATGGTGAATTTATCAGTTTTGTCAGTGATGTGAAGTCAGGAAGAAATGCCAATATGATGGATGCCAGAGTCAGGTTTCAGAAATGGCTGAACTGCCTGAAACACCAGCCAGATAATGCAGAGTTCTGCTCTTAGCTCCAAATAATCAACAGTACAAACTAGATGGGGAAGAAGAGGTCCAAGGCAGCCCATGAAAGCCTGAGGGAGATTTCATTGACAGAAAGAGTATGGTATGAGTTGGTAATATGATGAGGTTACAAAGAATAGACAATTTGATGACAGTTTTAATAGAAATAAAGTATTCCAAACAAGAGAGATCATAGTCCCTCTGTGATCTGCACTGTTTAGAACACATACTGTATTTATTTCCACACACAACAGTTCACTTCCGAACATGACATTCTGGCTTTTGACAAGCTAGAATGAGTCCAAGGGAGAGTGACTTGAATGGGTGGAGGATTTCAGAACTTGTCAAAAATGTAGTTGAAAGTTTGGACCGCAGATACTAGGGAAAGAAACTGTTGATGGGATGTGAAGAGCAGCCTCAGGGATTTGAAAGGCTGCCGAGGGAAGATGGATTGAACTACCTTTGGGCAACTTGAAGACCAGTAGTTTGAAAATAGCAGGAAGGCAGATTGTGCTCTGCAAAAGGAAGACGGCCCTATCAACACCTCCCTTGGGTGAACAAAGGCCTCAAGGGTTTTTGTTGTCCTGCAGTTGGACCTTCCCAGAGCACCAATGGTTGACCAGGGCCCGCAGCGTCCACTCAAGTGGTCAGGAGCCCTTTCATCCCCATCGCAGAAGTCCCCTCTCTAAGCTCAGGGCAAAAAAACCTTTGCCCAGCAGGGGGACTGACTTGGCCAGAGGCAGTTGGATTTTAGGCCCAAGGTAAAGGCAAACATTTCTATTAAACCATCAACATTCTTGTGGGAGGAGCATACAGACTTTTAGAGGCCACCAGCTAACATCAACACATTAATGTATCCATCAGATATATTTTGAGTACCTATGACATCCCAGGCACTATTGATGCCTCATATGAGTCATCTCATTTAATCCTTATGACCTTATTGTTGTTTATTCCCAATCAAGAGGATACTGAAGCTTAGGGAGAAGTTAAGTCACATGTCCAAGGTCAAATAGGACTCAAACCCAGAACTTGTGCTGCTAGTCACTGTCTATGGCAGCATGGCCTTGGCCTCTGGCAGTCCCCTGTGGGTGTAGGCTCTGCCTCCCTAGAAGCCCTTCTCCCATCCAGCCCTCAAAGCCCTGTCTTCCCCTCCACTGGGAACTCAGGGAGAAAACAGCCCAGCTGAAAAATTAGGCCACGCTGCCGAGCACACTACTTATTTTTTTATGACTAAGATTAAGCTGACAACCATGCAAAACATTGCAAACCTGTGTCGGCTGCAGATTTAATACCTCACCCAGCCCACACAAATAATTCATGCTTCTGCATCGATGTCCAGAAAAAACAAATCAGCAAAAAGCTGGGCTCCTGCGTGTGTGCGGAGCAGCCGCGTTTCCATCGAAGCAGCATGCCGGAAATACCCAAGCTCCAGGACTGCAGATCTAGCATTTTGCAAATTTTTTTCTTTTAAAAGATTAAAGTACGTTTCAAATGATTGAAGGTTGGTGGGAGGTGTAAATGTGGGCACTTGTCACATTAATTCTTCAGATGATTAAGTTCTTTTCCATTTCTTTAAAGCTGTTTGCAGTTGGGTTTGATGTCCTCGTTCTGGGTGAGTGTGTTGTGGCAGTTACCAAGGTGACTTTAGCTGACTTTCAACAATTTATTTTTCCTCCGGCTTGAGACGTCTCTAGCCCTGTGTGCTGTTGATTCCTCTCCACCAGCTCTCACCCCACCTCCCATTGCTATTCATCAGCATTTTTGCCTGCACCAGAGAAGCTGGGATTGTCCTGCAGGCCCCGCCTGCCAGGCCAGGCCTTGGCCCCTTTCAGGAGCAGGGTGGTTCGTGTGGATATGAGAACCAGTTACCAGAGATGGCACAGGGGAGTGATTGTGAGTCACACCTGGCTCTTCCACTTAAATACACACTGAGACCTTAGGCTTGTCACCTCATCTCTTTGAGCCTACAGTGGCATTTGCTGTGAGGACTCAGTGAGTGAACCTGTGCTCTTAGCAGAGGGCCTGGTGCAGAGTCAGGGCTCCACAAATGTGGGCTGCTGTTGTTTCCTGAGTTCTGCTCTTATTTGGGCCCCAGGGGCACCCCTATGTCACCACTGAGTCCCCACCCCTCAGAAGAGAGGGGTGGCAGCCCTGGCGGAAGGGAAAGAGAGTTGGTCAGAAGTCTGAGGCTCCCACTCTGGCCTGCCACAGACCGGCTCTGTGGCCTTGGACGCATTACCGGCTCTCTCTTGTAAAGGAAAGAGGTGGATTAAACAACCCTAGAGTTTCCTTCCAGTCCTGAAATACCGTGACCCTCTTGGCCATGGTATTTGTCTCCTTCACAGCTCCTGTGAAAGGGTCTGCCAAGGAGAAGCCAGGGGGAAAGGAAGTTTCAGTGTTTGCTTTAGGAAGCCAGAGGAAGGAACCGCTTTATGAAAGAGCAGTCAAATCTGAGGGTAGATCCTCACAAGGGAGAGGACCAGCTGGTGGGAGCGGTCCCCATTACCTTGGGAGCATTTATAAACCACTGCCTCCGCGGGGCCCTAGCTGTCCAGTGTTGTCCTTCATCTCTGCCTGCTGACCGCACACCCTTCCTGAGGAGGTGCTCTGCCTGGCCAGGCGCCTCACTGGCTATAACCCCCCGCCCCCCACCATGTGTGAGGAGGTTGGCCTGTTCCTCAGTGGCTGTCTGGCTGTCATCCTGGGTGGCTTCTGCCTGCCACTTGAATGATAAATAACTAGAGCTTCTCACCCAGTATTTTGATGGACACTTGGGGAATTGTTCTGAGATTTACAGCCCAAACCAGGATCCGGCCTTTTGAATGGGATCAGTGGGTAACTCTTCTTTCCAGCTGAGGCAGATTTGAGAGGTTGTCAGTGGGAGCAGCTGAATTTGAAAGAGCAAATCTTAGAATGCAAAGGGACCCCATGGCCCAGCTGTGAGGCAAGCTGTTGGTGTGGAGCAGGGTAGGAGGGAGTGTGGGACAGCAGTGACCGCTCACTGTGGCTAAGGCCATAGTCAGGAGGAATCTGGGGCCTGGAAGCCCAATGGGGGATGGGAGGAGGTCTGGTTCTACCTCCCAGACAAGCCTACTGGTCTACTCCTGAGAACCTGGCTTCCAAGCCCTCAGTGAGGATTGTATCCTGTCCTGGTTAGATGAAGAGTGTGGATGTTACTGCAGCTCCCAGCCACTGGCAGGAGTGTGCATGCTCAGAGCCTTCTTAGGCTTAGCTGGACAGAAGCTCCTGGAGCTGCATGTCATGGTGCTCTGCCACCCCAAGCTTGGAGAGCTTGGGTCTGAGGCTGCAGGGCAGGGGATAAAGGGCTCGCAGAAGCTCCTGCTGATATCACAGGAAAAAACAAACCACTGTGCCATAAACTTTAAGATAGTGTGTTGACCAAAGATGCAGGCTTTAGAATCAGACCTTTCTGAGACTAGACCTCAGCTCTATCCACTGTCTGGCTGTGCAACCTGGACAAGATACTTAGCCTCTCTGATCTGCAGTTCCTTGTCTGTAAGCAGGAGATAATAGTAGTACTCATATCATGGGAGCATTGTGAGGGGCAGCTAGTCAGTGAGAAATGTTTGGCACAGTGGCTGGCACCTGACAAGCACATATTGAATGGTGGTTGTTGTCATCATCAGTCACCATCGTCATCATTATTCAGGAGCACAACTGGAGACTCCCATTTTGTTCCTACCTGTGTTTTTTTACCTTGTGCTAAACCTGTTCCTGTGCTTGCTTCACAGGAGCCGCAAAGATAGCCTGGAAAGCGACAGCTCCACGGCCATCATACCCCATGAGCTGATCCGCACTCGGCAGCTCGAGAGTGTGCATCTAAAATTCAACCAGGAGTCAGGAGCCCTCATTCCTCTCTGCTTAAGGTGAGCCCACCACAGCACCCAGCTTGGCCTCCAGGGGACATTTTAGAGCTTCCCTAAGCTCTTCCCCCAACATGCACATCCTCCAGAGTCCTCAAGGGGCCACAAGGCTCTCACCTGGCCACTTCCCCAAGTGAGGTGCTTGTCAGGGGCTGGGGCTCAAGGAAGGGAGGAGAACTACTCCACCATGGGCCTGTTTGGAAGCCTGAGGACTCTGAACCAGCCAGGAGCCCCATGTCACTGGACCATGCAGTATTCTCCCTGCCCAGGCTTCTGCCCTGCCTAAGTGGTGAGAAGTCTTTGAGCAGTGGCAACCAGTTAGCCCTGTGGATCCTTCCTAGAGAGGGGCTTTCTTCTCTGCATCTCTTGTCTATCCCAGAGCAGTGGCAGCCCCCAGTAGGCCCAGGACTATGGCCAAAGGGCCCCATTGGTTTTTGGTCTGATTACCTGGTTGATAGACCTTCCTCATTTGTGAGTTTTGGAGTCTGAGAAACCACAGGGATTAGATGCTGGAGAACTCGCCTTCGTCTTGAGAGTTGTTCCTCAGCCCTGTTCCTCTCAGGAAAGTTCTGTGACCCAGGGGGTCTCAATGCCCCCAGCCACTCCACAAGCCCAGGGTCAGGGAATGGCAGGGTCACCAGTAGCATTGAGTTGTCGGGGTGAGGGTTCTGGTGGATTGGGCTCTATTTCTCCCGCTTGCTGCGTTTCTCATGCAGAACACTCAGTTCTTCAAATCCAGTGGCCAGCCCAGCAGACTCCTTGGGGGACCAGGAAGCCCAGCTGTGTCCCTTCTGCTGCTGTCCACAATGCCAGAAACCCAGCCCTGCGGCCAGACTTCAGCTCTCTGCTCAGGGATGCTGCACTGGGCTGAATCTGTTGCATCTGTCTTCCTCCACAGCCATTTGGGCTTCCACCCTCACTTGATAGCAGTGGAGGCCACAAGAGTAACTCTAAACTCAGAGTACAGTGACAAGGAAGAAGGAGTTACACAGTTTGGACCCTCTCCAGTGTCCCCTAAACCCAGAGAAGGAGCTTGAAGGGTAACCAGGAAGGCCAGCTATCCTGGGTAGCAGGGCCAAGATAACATGTGATCAGAATGAGCAGGACCTGGCAGGGCCACTGCCAGGACCCCAGTCGCTTCCTCCCCAGCACTTCTCTGGCCCAGGCTCAGAGCCTTTAGACTGGAGAAGGGTTAATCTCAGGCACCCTGAAAGCAAAGAGCAAGTTTTTCTTCCTTTGCTGACTGGCACCTCTGCTCCAGTGGTTGCCCCTACTTGCCCTTTCCCCAGGTATATTTCCAGACTGGGGATTAACGGTAACTTCTCATGGCTCCCTCAGAGTGACTAGGGAGCCCACTAAGCCCACTAGGCTTCAGCATTTTTTTTAAGGTGTGCTTATGGCCTTTGGGCTAGCCATCTAAATGTTCTGGGAAGGCCCAGGAGCAGGTGGAAGATTCTCCCCTAGGCACTGTGAAGTGTCCTGCTCTAAAGGGACTATGCTGTCATCCCAGGGGCCCTAAGATTTGTTTAGAGGCCTGGCGTGGTGGCTCATGCCTGTAATCCTAGCACTCTGGGAGGCTGAGGCAGGAGGATCACTTGAGGTCAGGAGTTAAAGACCAGCCTAAGCAAGAGCAAACCCCCATCTCTACTAAAAATAGAAAATAGCTGGGAATGGTAGCATGTACCTATAGTCCCAGCTACACAGGAGGCTGAGGCAGGAGGATCACATGAGCCCAGGAGTTTGAGGCTGCTGTGAGCTATGATGGGGCACTCTAGCTGGGGTGACAGTGTGAGACCCTGTCTCTTTAAAAAATTTTTTTTTTTGTTTAGATGCTACTTCACGTCAGGGCCTGCTTACCTCTGAGCATAACCTTGGGCACATCGCTAACTTCCCTCTCTGGCCTCAGCTTTCTCACCAGCACGAGAGAGAGGTGAACTCTACCACATCTGCAGGTCTTTTGAACTCTGCTCTAGAGTTGGTTCTGCTAGCTGCTAGCTTTGAACACTTTGGAAGGATGACATTAGCAAACTTGTGAGAGAAGCTTCTCTTTGAAGGTGTTAAAATGAACGAACATGTTTGAAGAGGCTCCTGTTAGTGGGCAGGTGGGCAGTCAAGAGGGCATCTGCCAGGCACCCTCGCCCAGGGAGCATATTCCCCATAGTTCCAGAGCCTCGGCCAGGCCTGCAGCTCTTGGGGCTGTTTCCAGGCCCAGCTCCTCACTGTCTCCATGTTCCCACCCCCAGGGGCAGGCTCCTGCACGGACGGCACTTTACATATAAAAGTATCACAGGTGACATGGCCATCACGTTTGTCTCCACGGGAGTGGAAGGCGCCTTTGCCACCGAGGAGCATCCTTACGCAGCTCACGGACCCTGGTTACAAGTGAGAAGGCTCTTTTTCTTCTCCCTACCTTCTTTCTGTAGGCTCTTCCCTTGCCCGCTCCACCTTCCTTTCCCTTGGCAGCTCTTGGTGGCACCCCTTCGTGAGGGGCTGGTTATGAAATGCCTCTTGGATCAGGGGCTAAGGTCTGTGTGTGGACGTGGAATGTGGATGCTGCTGCTACCCCAGCTCCAGAAGCACTTTCTGGCCTTCCCTCCCACCCCCACCCCCTATCACCTGAGACACACATAACTCTCCAGGCCCTGGCCGTTGGTAGGACTCAGTGGCCAGGGCCTCCCCTTCTCGCTCCCCCTCCCCACCTAATGGTTCTGCCATTCCTCCTGATGGAAACCCAGTTTGTCTGAGCAGAAACCTGCTGGCTTGTCCAGAACACTTTGTCCCTCCTTTGCTCTTCTGGCTGAAGCAAGCTTCAGAGCTGATGCCAAGCAGGGTGCTGGGGCCTAAGAGCCATAGGCCTCCTTCCAGCCCACCTGCCCCCAGTCGCTAATGGGTGCTCGGCCTGTTCCCCAGCACTGCCAAGTGTATGGGAGGGACAGCATCCTTTTTTGGTGTTTGTTTGATTGTTTGTTTGTTGGGGTGGGGGGTAAGGAACTCCCTTACCTCTCTTGGGAGTATCATAAAGAAAATCTGACCCTAACACAAAAGGTGACCATGCCTTTTTTGTGGTGTGTTGGAGGGATGGGAGGTTACAGGAGAGGGGGAGAGAATTAGGCTGGTTTTATGGGTTTAACACAGTCTAAGGGTATATACTGTGAAGCATATATACTCTTAGAAGCATATATACTCTTAGTGCGGGCATGCTTTTTGTCTCTGTGTGTCTGCAGAATTTCTCCTCCTTCATGCTGGGCCCCCTTCTCCCCCACCACCACCAAAATACTAACCCTTAATTAAAACAAACAGCAAACAAAGGACACCAACTACACTCCCCAGACTAAGCCGAGGTAGAAATGGAAGCTAGTGCTTTAGGGATATTGTGTTCCATAAATTATCTTGCCTTTTTTCCACTGTTGTTATTACATTGTTTCGTAACAAAATTACTTTGAACCATAAAGTTATAAATACATTTTAAAAGTCCCACTTGGTAACATTAGATTTCTGTCCATGTGGTTGTTGGTAGTTACTGTAGCAAAAGCTCTGAAGTGTAACATTCGAAATTAGCCCAGTGCAAGTGGAAAGGGCCTGCCCCCATGCCCCACCCCCGGCCCTGGCTGCCCCCACTGCCTCTGAGAGGAACAGGAAGGAGCAGGCCTCTCTCCTGGGAAGAGCTGGTAAGGAGGTGGGAGGTGGGCACTGTGCAAGAGACCCCCGCCCCTGAGAGTTCGCAGGTCATTATTGCCAATAGAGGACAGTGTGCTGAGAGGTCTCAGCAACAGTGTCCCCAGATAATGTGTGTATTGTAGGTTTAGGTACATTTTCTTGGGAGAATAGGACTGGGTCTCCCCAAACTCAAGAACAAATTCCACCCAGTTACACTCCACATCCTCAACTCCAAACCTGCCCTTGGAGCTCTGCCCTCCCTCCCAGACTATCCTTCCTGCCCTGAGGAGGGGAGTCAGCAGCTCGGGAACCTTGGCCCCCAGAGGACTCACCAGATGTCATGTTGCCCCTCATCCCCTGGCTGCTGGGGTTCCCACTCCCAGTGCCACAACCCCCTCACCTCCCTGGCAGCCCCTCAGTGAGCTTGAGCACTCAGCACCCGCTGGCTCCCCAGCACAGGGTCCCCTCCTGTGGGCTGTTGCCTGGGGAACCAGGGAGCGGTGGGAACGAGCCACTGGCCTCGGCGTGTTTCAATAAAGTTGCTGTGCTGGGAGATGCTTAATCAAAGGCCTGTGCTATGGGCTCATTAGTGTGGCCCACCACGGGGCCCGGCTCACAGGAGAGCTCCTGGGAAGGCTGGCTGGGGCCCCACTCCCCAGGCACGCACCCTTGATCACCGACTGGTTTCTCAGGCCCTTTCCAAGGAGCCCTGGGAAACCCTCTGACCCTTACCCCAGCCCGAGTCTCAGGGCTGGAGCCAACACCCACCCCGGCCCTCCTCCCCTCCCTGCAAGCAGTCAGCACTTTCTGCATCTGACTGCCAGCCCGCTTACCCTGTTAGGGTCCTGCCACAGTGGTCACAGGCAGCTCCCTAGCTTGTGGGAACCTGGGCTTGTAACTACTTGTGGGCCTCTAGGTCTCCCAGGGGCTAGCTGCTGTCTCCCCAGGAGTCTGCAGGACACCCTGGAGGCCTGGCGTTAGACTTGCAGTCACCAGGGAGACCCCACTTCACCGGGCCAGGAAAGGCCCCAGGCTCTGAGGAAGGAGACCTCTCCACAGAGAGGACTACCCTTGCTCCCTGCAGGCTTCTCGCTCATGCTCCCAGAGCTTGGGGGTGTCTCCTTGGGCCTTGTGTGCCCAGGCCTGTTGTGGGGAGAGGAGCAGGAAGGAGCTGAATGCAGCAAACACAGGACGTGGAGAGACCCAGTCTTCTCTCCCCTTGGCTGTTGCTTGAACTCTCCCTGTTGGTCCCAGCTGAATTGGGAGGGGCTGGGCTGGCTTTCTCGCAGCAGCCTTCAACAGCCCTGGAAGCCCTCACTCCCAGCCTTGGCACCTGGCTCTGGCTGCCAGCCCAGGCCTGTTATCTCTTGGGGGAAAGGCATGGCAAAGACACCCTACATGGGGGAAGAGTGACAAAGGAGAGGCTGAGAGGAAGAGGCAGAAGGTTAGGGAACCTGAGCCCCTCTCCGGAGCTTGTGGAACAGCCCCAGACAGGCCTTCACTCCCAGCTGCTCCCTCACCTTCCCCATCTCTCCAGACCCGGGAGAGTCAGGGCCCCAGTGCACGGAAAAGCAGGGCTTTCTGTGACACCAAGTGGGGCGCAGTGGACATGCTCTGCTTTATGGAGGATCTGCAGGGAGGGGGGCAGGCAGCCAGCTCCAGTTCCATAGGCTTTTCACTTTCCGGAGAATGACACCTTGACTCCGTCTGCCCTGCTGTTTTCTGTTTTCATCCTTGTGGAGATTATAAAGCCTTTTGGCCAATCCCAGAGCTGTGCAGGGGGGTCTGCAGACCTTGGGAGGGAGGCCTGCTAAGGTCCCCTCCTGCACCTCCTTCCCCAGCATTTGTTCATTCCAGCGGCTTTAACAAGCCTCTCTCCCTCAAGCCTGTCACCACTGGGCTGTTAGTCTTCTGAGCAGGATCCCGGCCCAGAGCTGATCGCTCATCTGTCCCCAGCCAGGGTTGGTCTGAAGGGGGAGAAGTCTCAGCCCCAGGGGTCACATAGCGGTCACATCACCAAATCTGAGAATACTTTTTTGGGCCCTGCAATGCTTTCTCAGCTGTGTGATGTCTGGCAGCTCACCCAGGTGCCACCCCTAGTCCCAGTCGCTCCTTGCCAGCCTGATGGGAAGCCCTGGGCTTGGGAGAAGACACCCAGCAGCCATTCCAAGTGGGCTCTGCCGTTCCAGGCCAGGCTGAGGAAGTTGCTGCTGAGCTGTCCTCCTACCTGGCAGCTGACTCACCACTGTCCTCAGGACAAGCCCCTGCATTCTCCTGTCCCATCCAGCCATTTGGATGTGTATGAAAGACAACTCAGGCCTTGGGCAGCTCCTCTTTCATGCTTCTGCTGTTTTTCCTTCCACTGGTGAACCTGGCCATACCTGATGTTCCTGGAGACCTTTGCTGGGACCATCTCAAAGCCCTGATTATCTGGGGATACAGCCACTAAGGTTTAGAGCCCAGCAGTGTGCCCAGGGAAGTACCCTTCCTTGGCAGAGAGGACTGTGATGCCCTGCTGTGTCCCTAACAGCCAAAAGCCAGGGCAGAAGAAGCCTGAGCCTGCTTCTGGCCACCAGAAGCCAACTTTTCACCACCCACCAAGAACAGGAAATGAGTAAGGCCTCACTGTGCCCTGCTGCAACCAGCTACCTGCAGCACCACAGGCCTCTGCCCCTGAGCCTGGGGGTGGGGGGTCCTCCAGGCTGTTTTCTGGCTTTTGTCCAGCCTATAGAGAGGGTTAGGGGTAAGGGACACAGACAGGACTGCTTCCTTGTCCCTGCCTCCTCCGCTGCCATCGTGGGTGCCAGAGCAGCTCCTTGGCAGGCCCTACCACCGTAAACAACACATTTCCTTCCCTGAGAGAAGGAAAGGGAGGGAAAAGAAAGCCAAACTTGTTGGGAAGCAAGAACAACGTGTCAACATGAAGAGCAAACAAGGCCCTGGACAAAGTGTGGATTGTCATACCAAGGGGAAGGAGTGGGCATTGTCAGCCACTCTTTGCAGACACAGAAATATCATTGACCACAGACATTTGAATCGGTGTCAGATCTCCAGTAGCTGGGCCCCTGCCTGCAACCAGCCTGGCCTGCCCAGGGCAGGCACTGATGAAAGATCACTTTTCGGGTTCTTTTCTGGAACTTTCTGGGGCCTGGGGAATTGGGAGATTATTGACAGTCCTTCCTTACCATCAGGCAACCAGGTTGGCTAAGGCACCTAGTATGAGTCCATTGGAGTAAGCTGCTGGCCTAGATTCCAAGACCCCTCCCTGGCCAAAGATGGGGGGTGGAGGGTGGGGCCCATTACTCACAGCTCAGCCAGTTAGATGGTTGTGGAGCTACAGCCACCAATTCACCCCAGTTGTTAAGCCTGTGCCCAAACCTCCTTCCCCTCTGGGCCTGGGTATTTCCCAGCACAACCCCCAACCTGGAGCTTCTCTTAAAAATGCAGGCGATCTGGATGGGGCCTGGCATCTATTTTCCAAAGCTTCCAGATTGGTTGGAGGTCTTCCTCTCTCACTATAGGGTCTCTTCCCTCCAAGGGCTATTTGTATACAAACATAAGTGTTTTGTGCCTGGATCTTGGTAAGTGCAAGTACAAATGAGTGCTGTTATCGTTATTATTATTTCTACTGCTATTTTCTGGGCTAGAGAACTGTTGAGATGTATATATTCACCAGGCCAGCCTGGAAATTTGCCCCACTTGGAAACCATCTCTGGGCATGGTTTGTCTTCCTTTCCAGTTGGCCAGTCTGGGTTTTAGCAGCTGCATGTCTGTGACTCTCAGGGCTCTAGCCTTCCTGAGCTGAGCAGGTGGCCAGGACATATGTAGCCAGTAGGGGTTGGGATTGCTGGTTTTCCAGGCCTTTGGGAGAAACCAAAGCCACCTTTACCTCCCCCATCAGAGGAGAGTGAGAGGAGTCAGCCCTGAGTATACAGGCTGCTAGACTTGGGGTGCCTTCCTCGGATAGGAAAAGAGCATCCTCCACCACCACAGTGGCACATCCTTGTTCTTCTAAAGTCCAGGAGACTTGTCTCCTCCAGGTACCTACTTGTCTACAAAGTGGGGGTGATGATTAACCTCCCTGGCAGGACCGCCATAAGGATTCAATGAAATGACACTGGTCGAACATCACAGTGCCTGGCACATGGGGGAGGCACTGTTCCTGTTACCGGCCATTTTTACTGTCATTCATATAACCATTCCCATTATTATTTGTGACAGTGCCAGGCAGCTCCATGGGGACCCAGCAAGCTTCAGGAGCGCCAAGCCCCAGAAGTGCATAGGCTTTTCCCACAGTTGCATCACAAGGGCGAGTCTGTTACTCGGGAGAGCTCCCAGGAGCTGCCCCATCATAGCTGTCTATCTCCAGTGTCCTGTTGATAAGATCTGTTAACATTCTCAGCTCCAGGTCTGAAATATACAAAGAACAGGGCCTGTTTGTTCAATCCAAGCTTCTAAGGTTTAACTCCCAAAGGAAATTAAATTAGGTGCCTGGAGCTATGACAGTCTGTCGTGTTTCTTTGCGGAGAATGTCACCCTTAATACCATGCAGATCTTGTGTATAATTTTTCCCCTTTAATTTTTTTTAAAATAACATGCAGTTGCCAGCAGGATCTAGCAAATAACCAAAACTGAAAATGGAGGAGCAGCTAGGGTTTGTCCTCATTTTTGGTCTTGCTATCCCCTCCCCCAACTGAGTACAAATTAAGTCTACACACAGATGGTGCCACGCCTGGTGACTGCTCTACTAAAAGCCACTATAACTTACCCTTTCCCCAAGACCAGTTCCAGACCTTTGTCAGAGGAGCTGGCTTAGGACTGACTGAACTCAGTGTTGGTGGTATTACCTTTTCTTGAAAAATAACTCTCTTGGAAGTCTTACTGGGTAGCCACAGCCCCTGTGAAACCTCACCCCTCCCTCTGTACTCCCCCACCCCTGCCAACTCAGCTCCAGCACTAGTTACAGCTCCTCACCTATTTACTGCTCTGGCAGAAAGCCCCTAACCCCAAGTTATTTGTGAGTTAGAAATTAGGCCGGGCGCGGTGGCTCACGCCTATAATCCTAGCACTCTGGGAGGCTGAGGCAGGAGGATTGCTCAAGGTCA
This sequence comes from Microcebus murinus, assembly GCF_040939455.1. Classification (NCBI taxonomy): domain Eukaryota; kingdom Metazoa; phylum Chordata; class Mammalia; order Primates; family Cheirogaleidae; genus Microcebus; species Microcebus murinus. Next base: position 24,016,349 of record NC_134117.1, on the reverse strand, counting down.
AGAGTTTGAAACCAGCCTGAGCAAGAGCGAGACCCCGTCTCTACTATAAATAGAAAGAAATTAATTGGCCAACTAATATACATAGAAAAAAATTAGCCAGGCATGGTGGCACATGCCTGTAGTCCCAGCTATTCGGGAGGCTGAGGCAGCAGGATTGCTTGAGCCCAGGAGTTTGAGGTTGCTATGAGCCAGGCTGACGCCATGGCACTCACTCTAGCCTGGGCAACAAAGCAAGACTCTGTCTCAAAAAAAAAAATCAGCCCAGGCTGGGCACTGTGGTTTATGCCTGTAATCCCAGCACTTTGGGAGGCCGAGGTGGGAAGATCACTTGAGGACAGGAGTTCAAGACCAGCCTGAGCAACATAGCAAGAGCCCATTTCTACAAAAAATACAAAATGTAGCTGGGCATGGTGGTGCACACCAGTTTGTCCCAGCTACTCAGGAGACTGAGGCAGGAGGATCACTTGAGCCCAGGAGTTTGAGGTTGCAGTGAGCCATGATGGCACTCCAGCCCAGATGACAGAAAAAGATATTGTCTTAGAAAAGAAAAAGGAAAAAAGATATCAGCCCAGACTGGAGCCATTGTAATACAATTGAGTTTTAGGTATGCTTGTGTTTGTGCCAGCATTTGCAGAAATGGCAATAGGTCCTGGAAATGCCAAAAATATGATTATGACTTTTGTACTACTCAAGCAAACTGGTGATAACTGGTGGAGAAACTGGACTTTTGGAGAGGACACCCCGGGGATAAGAGAGGAGGAGGGGCAGGGCTTAGGCTGTGGGAGGGTTGATGTGTGGTCGTAGTCTATGGAAGAGTTGACCAGTCCCACTCTGGGGAACTCTGAGGAAGAGCTGGGTGAAGGGTGACTCAGGTGGTACTTCCCTGGGCCAACTTTGTCTCCCTCCTCTGTCTCTAAGCCTTATTTCTGCCTTCCTCTAGGCCTGAGCTTGTAGAATGGAAACTTTGGCAAAATGTGGGCCAGTGGTCAGAGCTGGTTTGTTCCTGACTGTGGGCTTGGAGCCTGGGAAGGGTGGGTCTTTTGGCTTCCTGTCAGCCAAGGGAGGGTGCTTGCCCCAGTGGGAAGTGGGCTGCCTTCATGTCTATGTCCCTAGAAGAATGAATAAATGAGTAATGAGGGCCTGGCATGGTGGCTCACGCCTGTAATCCTAGCACTCTGGGAGGCCGAGGCAGAAAAATCGCTTGAGCTCAGGAGTTTGAGACCAGCCTGAGCAAGAATGAGACCCCGTCTCTACCAAAAACAGGAAAAATTAGCTGGGCTTGGTGGTGTGTGCCTGTAGTCCTAGCTACTTGGGAGGCTGGGGCAGGATGGCCACTTGAGCCTGGGAGTTTGAGGTTGTAGTGAGCTATGATAACACCACTGCCCTCCAGCTAGGGCAACAGAGACCCTGTCTCTAAAAAAAAAAAAAAAAGAGTAAATGTCCTTGGGATAAGAGTTCAAGATTTAGAAACAGTACTTAAGGCACCAACTTCAGAGTCCAGACAGCACTGGGATATGGTCTTATCTCAGCCACTTACAAGCCACATGACATTGGGCAAATTATATAACTTACTTGTGCCTCAGTTTCCTTGACTATAGGAGACTGAAAGAGGTGAGCTTTGTGAGCAGTGAGCACAGTGCTTGGTGTGATGGCGACTTTTCTGCTCATTTGGGGGCGGTTTCCTCATCTCGCTTTCACCTCCACCCCGTCTGCTTCCTCCCTTTAGAGTCCTCCATCCTGCAGGCCCCTGGTGAGCCTGCCTGCTCGCCTTCCTTCCTCCACCATCTCACTGTGGCTCACAGTGAGGAAACTTCTGTTCTTATCAGAGTGGATAACTCCCAGGGGAAATCTGATGGGCATTTGATGGTATTTCTCAGGTTTCTGATTCACATCCTCCTCACAGGGAGGGCTTTCCTCAGAGGAGCCCCTCTCCTGGAGCTTTGCCCTGTTTGTCACCCTCTGTGCCCCGCTAGGGTACTCGGGGTCTACAGGAGGAAGCAGGTAGAGCCACAGCCTGGGGTGCAGAGAGTCTGCTGCCAAGGCCAGGAGCCCTATGACAAGGGAAGGGGGAGGTGAAAGAAGGGGTCAGACCTGGCAGAGGAAAGACACGTCAGCAGGGCCTGGTGGGGTGGAAACACGGGGTAAGCTTGGCCTGGCTCTGCAAAGCAGCCTGCAGAGGGCGGGCTGGGAAATGGCCCATCAGGTTGAAGAAGGCCTTATTTTAGTGGCTCTGAGTGCCCTCAGCTTCCTGTGAAAACTTCTTTAGGGGGTGAGGGTGGTGGTTGTGCCAGCCAAATAATCAGGCCAGTGAGAGGCAACCGGGCATCAGACTGAAGCAGTGGGAAATCTGGGAGGTGACCTAGAGCAGGGGTATCTCTGAGAAGTCTGAGGAACTCAGTGGCCGAGGTGGGGCATGGGAGCTCCCAGCCTGAGAGAATGTGGATACTGTGGATGGACGTGCAAGTTGAGAGTCCCTGTCGCATCCCTAAAATAAGAGATGTCTACAATCTCCAAATTCTCTAGCTCAGATGTCCTTGGATGGACCTTTCAGGGCATTTCCAGATTCCAGACAGGGTTTGTATTCCAAATCCAAACAGATTTCTTTTGTCCTACCAAGTTGGGGGATGGGGGTAGGGACATGTGAGCCTGATTGGGCAGGGATGGTGTTGGCAGCAACTCCCCTCTGCCCCTCAGCTTTGCTGTCCCCTCCATTGCACTGCAGCATGCAGGACGCCTGAAGAACTAAAACTAGGGGGTTTTCCAGTGTCATTTCCCTCTGGGACCAGCAGTACCAACACTCTAGATGTCCCTGCCTCCTGTCCCCATTGTCCTCTGACCCTGCCTCCTATCCCCATTGTCCTCTGACCTCTTTCCTTCTCTGCCCTGGTCTGTATGATATTGCAGGCAGTTGGGGGGGGTGCGATTGGGGTATGCGGAGGGGAATGACAGAACAGATGACAGTGAGCTCGTCCCTCCACTATGACCTGAAGAAAAGTCCGTAGAGTGGCAGTTGGAAAAAAGACCATATGTTTTTAAAAAAATAAAGCCTGCCTTGTGCCTTCTTCACAGATTCTGTTGACTGAAGAGTTTGTAGAGAAAATGTTGGAGGACTTAGAAGATTTGACTTCTCCAGAGGAAGTAAGCTTGTTTGATTGTTCCAGTCTCCAGAAGCATGTGCCTGCGTGTGTGCACGTGTGTGTGTGTGTGTGTGTGTGTGTGTGTGTGTGTGTGTGTGTGTGTAAGGGCTCCTCTCTGAGGTGCAGGGACAGGTTAGAGATGTTGAATAGCTTTATTTTTCTTCTGTTTCCATGAACCACTCCCACGTCCTGCCCCACCCCCAGCCCTTGTGAGGACACCCAGCAAACTGTCTGAATTGCCAGCTCCCGAGAACCTTATTGAAGAGGCAGCCAGGGCCTTCAGGCTAGTACGAGTCCTCCCCAGCCCCTGCTGTTCCCTGGCAGGTTCTGAACAGAAACCCCATGTCTGCTGCCAGAGAACATTCCGCTGGGGAGTTCTGGTGGGCAGCAAGGGACTCCTGCTCCTGCCTTGGGCCACCCAGGAGCCACTTTCCCTTCTTCCATAAGCTCTCCCCTCTTTGCCCACCTCTTCCAGGCCTGGCTCAGAGCCTGAGGAGCTGGCAGTCCAGGTGGGGGTTGCGCCTCTCCTGGCTGCTCCTCTGGAGTACAGGAATGGAGTCCATAATCCCCTTTGTTTTTTCTTCCTTGTTCCCGGCATCCTCATTTGTGGGGACTTACCTCATCCTGGAAAGTCCCTTCCCCTCCCTCTGCCTCATAACCGGCACCCCAGCAGGATCTGAGTCTTCCTGGCCTCAATGCCTGGTGGGTTAGTGGAACGTTACCAAGCTGGCCTGGCCTCCGGAGAGCTCTTGTGGGCCCTTCCTTGCCTGTGGCAGACAGACCCTTCCTTGCCCTGTCTGCGGGAAGTGTGCTTGGGGGAGAGCCCCTCACCTCCCGGGGCCAGGTTTCCAAGCCAGAGGAGGCCAGGCAGGAGCTAGGTTTCCACCAGGGTTGGAGCATCTAGCTGCCAGGGCTCCGAGAGCCTGTCAGCCAGGACACAGAGGCCTCTGGTGATCAAGAGGCTGAAGAGAGTGCACAGGGTGGGACTGTCCTCCCTAGGTCTCCAGGTGGACAGGAACTCCTCAGAGCCAGAGGTCACCCCAATAGAGCAGTGTCTTCTCTGTCCTCTGGGATGCGGCTTGATAAATTAATTCATTTATACATTCCAAAGTCATCAAACACCCAGGCTGTGCCAGCCAATCAACCCCCTACAAGTCACCGGTCCCTGAGGCCCAGCTCCCCATTCAGTCAGACCAGAGCCAGCTGCCCAGAAGCGCTTCCGGAGAGGCCGTGTCGCACTGGGATGGCGCTGTGCCAGGCTGCTCCTTTGAGCTTGGGTGTTGAGGAGTGGGAGGGGGACAGTCCAGGCAAGAGGGACAGGAGCCAGGGGGAGCTTAGGAAAGTAGGTCATTAAAAATGACTTTTTTTCTTGTTTTGCTTTCCTGTCCAGAGGCTGTCGCCATATTCTCCCCCACCCTACACTTTGGTCCTGGCATGGACAGTCCCCCCATCAGTGGGAGGGAAAAGGGAGCCAGCCAGGGAGTGTCGGGCCTGTCTGCCTCCAGCCCCAGCTCAGGCAGGCTGAGAGCACTGTCTTCTCCTTTCCACCCTGGCCCTGACTGCTGGCCTAGCTCCAGGACAGTGAAAATTGTGAAAAAGACCCTGTTTCCAAGCTCCAGCATCAGTCCAAGTCAGTGAGCATTTATGGAGCATCAGCTGTGTGCCAGGCTGCATGCAAGATCCTAGAGTACAGAGGGAATAAGATATGTCAGCCTCTTCTCCTTCCCTGCCCAGAAGTTTCCACATAAAGGGGAGAAACAAAACTACGCATATCAATGATTCCTAGGTTAGGGTAGGAAGACCCTGGGCTCTCCTTGGCCACCACTGGGATCACTCTGAGGCTAGTAACCTTGGGAAGTGGATGAGAATGAACAGGGAGGAGCAGGGTGGGGAATTTTCCCTCCTGAGGATGCCCCAGGCCCAAGAGATCACCTCAAGCCACACTTATCCCACTCCTTGGCTCCCACCAAGGTCTCAAGTGTGGGTCTGACTTTGGGGCCAAACCAGGTCCTCTTTTCCTTTAGATCCTTTGGCAAAGGCAACAGAGAACAGATTCCAGGGTCCTTCCTGTCCCAGTGGCTGAAAAAGAGGCCATGGCACTGACAGACCTCAAGCCACTTTCCTGTAGCATCTGCACCCTCCCCCAGGCCCCCATCCTCCAGCCCTGGACCTCAGGGAGCAGATTCCTTACATGCTTGTGGCTGAAGGCAGAACCAAGGAAGTCAGCAAGAGGGAGGTCAGCACAGTGAAGAACGAGTCAGAAAGCTTGCCTCCTCCAGCCCTGGTTAATTATTGGCAAGGCAAGGGGAAAGAAGGGGTCACCCAAGTCCAGCAGCTTGACCCCAGCCTTCCACTTGGGTCTAGCAGCTGAGAATGAAGCCAGGCATCCGGTGGCCTATTTGCTCCCAGCACCTGGTCACAGGGCCCGAGTGAGGGTCCTGGCTTCTCTCTAGGCAGTCTCTGGGAAGAAAGCGCTGGATTCTGCTAACCACATGCACTCTGGGTCTGTGCTTGCTTCTTCTACAGTTCAAACTTCCCAAAGAGTACAGCTGGCCCGAGAAGAAGCTGAAAGTGTCTATCCTACCTGACGTGGTGTTCGACAGTCCGCTGCACTAGCCTGGGCTGGGCCCTGCAGGGGCCGACGGGGAGCCCAGCTGCTCCCCTGTGACTTCCAGCTTCACAACTGCGTAAACAAGATTCCCACAAACGAAAGGACAAGTGTGAGGATGACTGCGCAGCCACCACACCCGCAGCCTGGCGGGATGCCGTGCACAGGCCACAGGCCCCCCACTTCACCTCCAGCTCAGGGGCCTCACCCCGCAGCTGGCCAAGCCCATGTGACCAAGCCCTGGTCCTCCTGGCTAGTGAGCGGGTGAATGCAAACCCACCTGCCTACTGCCACCACAGATTCTGGTTTGAGATTTGACTCTGGACCCTTGATGTGCCCTAGGTGGAGACAGGCCTCACTCTCACCCACACCCTGCCACACAGCCCAGCAGGAGGGAGGTGGGAAGCCACCAACGCAGAGTGCGTGTGGCTGCACCGCCCGGCTCCACCCGGGAAGCCTTTGCTAGTCAAGCTCCTCTGGCCACGGAACAATCCTCCAGTCGTGTTTGGTTTTCTTTTTCCTTATTTTATTTTATAGAAACCGGATGGTATTTTATTGCTCTGCAAAGATGTCCAGAAGCCATGTATATAATGTTTTTAAACAGAACTTTATTCCCAGATGAACTTTCTTATTCTCTCAGACGGGGCTGAGGCTGTGTCTCTCCCTGCGTTGCCACCAGAGAAGGTGCCCGGGGTCCGCCTGCCAGCCCAGAGCTCTGGAGGGCCCTTCACAGAGAGGCTTTTCTTCCCAGCTGGGCCTGGTGGAGCCCAGGGTAAGGGGAGAGCGGAGACACCTGCTCACCCGCTCAAGCCCATGCAGCCTTGAGCCCACTTTAGCTGGATCCAAGAAGAGGTGCTGCTGTTTTCCAAGTGAACTGGGTCCCTACAAGGTTTGGGGACCTTCGAGGTCTCAAAAGACTTGGTGGCCCCGGCCTCATCTTCCAAGCCTTTTGTACCCAACCAAGCCTTTCTCAGAAAGGTTGAGGCCTAGCACCTCCCAGACCATTCCCCACTGCCATTCAGAGCCTGTATCCTCAGCTCTGTAACCAGTCCTGTCCCATTTCCTCATCCCCTGGGCTTCCCAGCCTCCAGGCTGCAGGACTGGCTTATTAAAAACCAAGACATCAACTTCTCAACATCTCTTTCACTTTGATTTTGCCAACACTGCCATCCCATCCTCCCTGCATCCTTTCGTTCCCCAACTTTCCTTCCCCATTTTTCTTGTCCTTTCTTCTTTGTCCTTGCCTCTTGTGGTCTTTGTTCTTTCACTGCCAGTACTGTCGATCTCACAGTCTGCCTTTCAGAAGCCAGCCAAGGCCTGGCGTGGTGGCTCACGCCTGTAATCCTAGCTCTCTGGGAGGCCGAGGCGGGCGGATTGCTCGAGGTCAGGAGTTCGAAACCTGAGCAAGAGCGAGACCCCATCTCTACTATAAATGGAAAGAAATTAATTGGCCAACTAAAAATATATACAAAAAATTAGCCGGGCATGGTGGCGCATGCCTGTAGTCCCAGCTACTCGGGAGGCTGAGGCAGGAGGATCGCTTGAGCCTAGGAGTTTGAGGTTGCTGTGAGCTAGGCTGACGCCACAGCACTCACTCTAGCCTGGGCAACAAAGTGAGACTCTGTCTCAAAAAAAAAAAAAAAAAAAAGAAGAAGCCAGCCAAGCTCTGGCCCATGGCTTTGGGGGTTCCTCTCAGGTTATCTCTCACTCTTGACCTGGAATCAGCAAGCCCCTTTCCTATCCTCTTACCTCCGACTCTAGGAACTGCTACTTCAAGATCATCCTTCTGACCTCTCCAAAGCAAAGTCATTGTGTCTGTCTGGGCTCCTCATGCAGGGCTCCTCATGACCCCCATCTGCCTCTGCCACTCAGGCACCACCAGGGGTGCCACAGAAGGCCCGTATGTGCAGGACCCTGATGATGAGAGATCCAGCCAAAGAGCTGCCTCCAGAGTGGAGGGCACTGCCCGGGCTCTCCAGGAAGCAAGAGTTGGACCTCCATGGAGCCTAGTGGCCTAGCCCCTTATGCACAGGCCCTGGGCTATCTGGTTAACTGTCAAATTCAGAGCATCAAGGCAGATCAGGCTGGAGCATTTGGGAGAGACCAGCTCCAGAGCCCCACAATCCAAGGCACAAGCCTCTCTGGACCTGACATTGGTGGCAGCTGTGCCTTCTACTGCCCTGAGGACTTTTCCAAAAGGACACTTACTGGTCTTCATGCACCACAGCAGCCCTGCCTTTGAAGCTCTCATCTTCTGACCTTTTGTGGACAGAGAGCTGCCATCAATTTGCCTCCATTCCTTGCCACCCTGAGCAGTCTCCCCAAGTTCTTTCTTGCTGGGAACCTGCCTGAGGGTCCCCTGCTGCAGTTCTCCCTGCCTCTGTCTGTCTGCTTGGGGGACGGGGGGACCGTATTCTGAGCTAAGCTTTGTCATCAGTATGTGAAGCATCTGGTGAACGACTTGCCCCAGGCCTGGAAGACCTTTGTGGACCAATGGTGGGCACCATCGGCATGGTGGCCTTATTCTTAGGGAATGGCCGGGAAAGGCAAGAAGCAGCAGGTGAGCTCTGAGATGATGGGTACGTGAAGCCTGTGAGCCCTTTCTGCCCCCACCATGTCAGGAGCCTCATGAACATCTAAGAACCTGCTTGGGCCAGGCTCTATATCATCTCCCTACAGTCACTAGCTCTGGGGGAGCAGCAGCATCAGCCATCTCTGACCAGGCCTCCTTTCCCTTGGGCAGTGGTGCTCTCCAGAGGTTTCTTGGGGAGGGGGCTCTCCATTGAGCTGCTGGCTAGTGAGAGGGGACCCTCACTGAAGATCAAACAAGGCTGACCTTGTACCATGCCCAGCTCAGCTTCTGGCACATGGTGGGTGCTCAGTAAGTGTGCCCTTTCTTTCTCTCCCTACAGCTCTATGGGAGCCCCTGACCTCGTGGTGGGTGGAGAAGGCAAGGACCCTCCCTCCCTATATCTGCCTCTTCTACAGGCCTCTTTGAGGCTTGCCTAGTCCTATCCATTCCTCCAGGCCCCTGAAGTTTCGGAGTTTCTGAAAAGGGGCTCCCCTCTTGCTTTTTGCTCCATAAGACAGGCTCCTGTGGCTCTCCAGGTCCAGTATGGGCTGCAGGAGGACTGCAGACCAGCTGCCCTTCTGAGGGGCTGAGAAGGCTCATGCAAGGTCTCAGGTCTGGCCGGGGAGCAGGTGCCTCTTCCTGCCCATCTCTTCCTCTCCCAAAGGCAAGGCTCCAGGGCAGGGCCTGGGGAAGCCTGGAGGAGAGTCTGAAAGGGCTAGAGTGTTTTACAAAATAGACACAGGGTCTTGGGATTGGGTTTTGAGATGGAGTTGATGGCAGGGAGAAAACCTGCAGGTCGGTGCCCCTATGGGGCAGACCAGTAGAGAATTTCCTTGACTGTATTTTTTTATCTGGTCTTCCCTCTCTGGCTTCCAGGACCTCTGTACTAGGTGAGGTACCTGGGTCTCTGTTCAAGTCAGGAGCCCTATAGAGAGACCCCTCCTTTTGTATAAGTACCTGAATGCTGCAACAAGCAGACTTTTGTAAAATTTTCTATTAGTTTTTAATGTCAGTGGCAACGCGGTTCCTGGGGCTGCAGCCAGCCTGGGACTTTTGTAAGAACTTTTGGGTGACTCACTTAGATGTTGGTTCCTTCTTGCCCCTCATCCTCTGTGTAATCTACATGCATTAAACATACTTGCAGAAGTGCCTGGGTTGTGTGCTCCTTTCTGGCTGCCTGGAGTAGGGAGCAGGAAGCCTGGGGCCCTGGCAGAGGGGGTGGGTTGGACTCCGCACTTGGAAGAAGCCCAAATGGGAGAAGGCCCCCAGGACCGTTGTTGGGAGTGGAGAGGGTGCCAAGGAGTGGGACCACACAGCTGGTGACTGTTCAGTCATGCAGAAATGATTTTGCAGGGACAGGCTCTCCCTCACTGTCTTGAATTTCTCTAAGGTCAAGGGGATAAGAGTGAGGAAAACGGTCTGGAATGAGTGGGTGGGTAAAGACTCTTTCTGCCACTCTCCTACCCTCCTCTCACCAAAACCCTCTTTTCCCTTGGGAAGGGGGGCCCCAACAGGTGAGGGAGGTTGGCCTTAGTTGCCTCAAGTTTTGGAGCCCTTGTTCCCCCTTCCAGCTAGCCACTCCCCTCACCAAGCAGCTAAATTCAACCTCCTAATCCAGGGCCTGAGGGCAGGACCCAGGTGGAGGGACAATGTCAGAACCAGTGGCACCCACTCAGTGACACAAAGGCCAGGCAGTCTCAGAACAGGTGGCACCCACTCGGTGACACTGAGGCCAACTAGCAACCCCCTGGGCCTGGTGTGTGTGAGGAGGCAGGTGTCCCCTCCTTCCCTGGACTGCCCAGCTCCTGCCTCTCCAGGGCCTGGGGTCAGCCCAGGGTGGAGGGTGTGTGGGGAAGAAGGCAACAGCCTGGGACCTTACAGGCAGGCAAGATGGGGTTTGCACCCAAACAGTGTTCTCGGAACCTGTGGGACCACCCCGGGCCCTCACATTCTGTCCCTGCCGGCTAGGCCTGTTGTTTCATCATGGGGAATGGCAGGGCCTTTTTTCCTGCTCCTCAGGATGGAGCTGCAGCACCCAGGGGCCCTGCTGGGGCTAGTGGCAAAGGTTCTGGGACAGCACAAGCAGGGGAGAGGAGAGGACTTCAGCTCCTGTGAAAGGACTCTTACCTCCTGTCGCCATCCTCTCTGAAACCTAGCTGTCTGGGGGACCTTCCTTGAGAGGTCAGCAACCCTCTTTCCCCTGTGACCTCTTACTGAACTCTGGCAAGTGGCTGGCCCCTGGAGCAGTGGATTAGGTCCTATTTGTGGCCCTCGTCCCTCTGGTGCTCAGAAAGATGGAGTGGGAGGGTCTGAAGCCAGGCTAGCAATTCCAGGGTGGCCTAGGCCACAACCATCTCCTTTATCCCTGGAGATTGGGGGGGTGGGGGTGCTTACCCTCCTCATCTGACTCTAGCCTAGAAGAACCCAGGGTCAGTGTGAAGTTCTTTCCCCAAAGAATGTAGAATAGCAAGATCCTGTGTTTAGGTGGTTCTGGGAGACAGTACCAGGCTGAGTTATTTTGAGAAAGAGAAGGGCTCCTGGGGCTAAAGCAAAGACCCTATCCCTAGATTTAGTGAGTGGAGAAATCTGCCATGCGATCTCTAATGTCTCCTCCAGGAAGTGCTATACATTCCTCCAAGTGTCTGCTCTGCCTCATCTGGGGGGGCCGGGGGCCCTGAGGAGAGGGGCCCACAGGCTCCAGGGCCATGGGGCCAGAGAGCCTGAGAGATTTGCCAAACTGGCCTGACCAGAAGGAGAATGCAAGCTGGGAGTGACTCAGCCCAGCCTGCCAGGCACTGAGGCAGCTGCAGGCTGTAGGGGGTGGGGGAGGCCAGGGTAGGGGTGAGCAAGGTGATTTGCTGGGCAGAAGAAGGGAGAAATCTGTCCCAAGACTGCAGGGGCAAGGGCAGGGACAGGGGCAGGGCAGGTTGTGGTGTGAAAGGAGCACCCTTCTCCAGGCCCTTTCCATGGGGCATGGTGGGTTGACCTGGCCCCTCCTTCCTCCTCAGTGCCAGGAAGTCTTTGGGAGACAGGTGAGGGCAGCCCACTGGTATCATAGCTCATAGATTGTGAGCATAGCTCTCTGAGTAACTTGTGGGGCAAGGGAGACTCTCAGGAGGTTGTGATGACAATAGCAGCCTTACTGGGGCCAGAGGGCTGCGGGTAGAGATCCTGTTCCTTGTTTTTCCAATTTGCCCACCCCCACCCCACACCACATCTCAGTATCATGAGAGTGCTGAAAGGATAGAGAAAGGGGCTTCTGGGTTGCAACCTTTACAAGACAGAGGAAGGCTAACTGTGCATTGTTGAGCCTCCACAATAACTCTGTGGGAGCAGTAAGAACTAGAAAACATTCAGTTTTCAGTTATTCTTTCAACAAGCACATGCCAGGCACTCTGTTATATAGGCTGGGAGACTGGACACAAGCCCTGATTAAGGAGTTCACATTGTAGTGAGGGGAAATGGATGACAAAACAGAATTGTCAAGGAAGAACCGTCAGAGAGGAGGGCAGTTACCTGCCTGCTTTCCTACCCCAGCTCTACCACTTGTCAGTGTGACTTTAGACAGGTTAACTAACTTGTGCCTCACAGTTCCTTCATCTGCATTGGAGACTTGCCTCATAGAGTTTTTGTAACTATTATATGAGAAAAAACACATGAGATGTCTGGCACGTAGTCATTGCTCAATTAGCGTTAACCTTTTATTAAAGGGCTATGCTGGGGCAGGTGCACAGAAAAGGCATCTAAACTAGTCTGGGGAGATTTAGATCCCTTGAGCCCATGATTTCGAGGCTGCAGTGAGCTATGATCACACCACTGTACTCCAGCAACAGAACGAGACCCCATCTCTTAAAAAAAAAAAGAAAGAAAGAAAACAAAGATGCCCTGAAAGAAGTGACATCTAACCCAAACCAGAAGGGTGCTTAAGGATGAGTTGAGCAAAAGAAGAGGAGGCTTTACTTTCACAAGTTCCAGGCAAAAAGAACAAGGGCAAAAGCCTCAAACTCTCCTTGAGAACTGTAGAGTTCAAATTGCTTGGAGTTGCAAGAACAGGGGCTTTGTTTTTAAAAAAGAAAAAAACTGCCTGGAGTATATGACTTAAGACATCAAGCTTTCATTTTAGGACCATCTCTCTGCTGGATAGAGAACGTTATGAAACAGAGCAAGACTGGAGGCAAGTGACCAGTGAAGCCTGGATTAGGGTGGAAGCAGTAGCGATGGAGACAATAGGATTCATCCATTGTTCAACAAATATTTATTGAGCACCTGCCATGTGCTATGTCCCATCCTAGGCACCAGGGATCTAGCATTAAAGAAAATCCCTCCTTTCACAGATCTTACATTTTAGTGATGGGAGATAGAGATAGAGATTTTCAAAGGTAGATTATTTAGTACATGGAAATACATGCCATGGAGAAAAAGAGGAGGGAGAGTGAAGGCTAGGGCAAGGGGTGTATTTTTAAATAGGTCAGGAAAGGCCTCGCTGCGTTAGGGGACATTTGAACAAAGGAAGAAGTGAGCTCTAGGGCTATCTGGGGGAAGATGGGCCAGGACAAGTGAGCAACTGCAAAGAGTGGAAGTTAAGGGGAAAAACCAGGTGTGTTTGAGGAGCACCAGGGGAGCCAGGGTGGCTGCAGCAGAATGAGAGAAGGGGAGTAATTGGAGGTGAGGCCAGAGAATTATACAGAGGCCAGATTGTTTGGGGCCTTGGAGGCCATTATAAAACTTTGACATTTATTCTGGTCAAATTGAGAAGGCATTGGAAGATTCTGAGCAGAGGAGTGACATAATCTGACTTATATTTTTAAAAGATATGGCTACTATGTTGAGGATTGACTTCAGGAGGTAAGGACGGAAGCAGGGAAACCAGTCATGACCTACTAAAATAATCCAGGCAGAGATTATGGTGGAGTAGTGGAGATGTTAAGAAGTAGTCAAGATTTGCTGAAGGGCTGGCTACAGGGTGTTCACTGAGAACCAGAGGATGGCAGCAGGAACAGCTTTAGGAAGGAGCAGAAATTATTATTATTGTGGACAATGTTGAGTTTGAGATGCTTTTGTACCTCCAAGTGAAGATGTCAAGTGAGCAACTACTACATAAGTGGATAATCTGACAGATATTTAAGAGAAGGATCTATTGGATCTGATATATGACTAAATGGATGAGGGAGTGAGGGACAGAGAGCTGTCAAGGTTGTCTCCCAGCCCCTTGGCTTGGTAACAACTAAGTGGTTGATAAGTCCACTGACAGAGATGGGGACTGCAGGAGGAAGGATAGGCTGGAATGTGAAGAGAATGGGTTTAGTAGTTTAGTTTCCAATACATGGAATTCCAGGTGCCTGTGGGACATCTGCGTGGAGAGAGCATAGTTAACTCTCTGGATATGCAACCAGGAGGGTGAGGATCTAGTCTGGAGATACTGACTAGTGGGTGAGTCATCAGCTTATAGACAGCAATAAAGCCTCAGGAGTAACTGAGATCCGCCAGGGAGCAGGTGTAGATTAGTAAGAGAAGAGATGGAAAGCAGAACTGTGAGGACTGCCAACATTTATGAGACAGAAATTGGAGACATCTATGGTTAGAAGAAGAAAACCAGAAACCTATGATGTGTTACAAGTCAAGGGAAGTGTTCAAGAAAGGTAAGAAATTATAAGGATTCCTTAGGTTGATAATCCTGGAGATCATTGATGAGGAGGCCAGAGAAGACCCCTCCAACTGCTCCAAGCTAGACCTTTTTCCTTTGCACCATTCTTAGAGCATGGAAGTGAGGATTAGGGCTTAGAAGCCATTTTCCCCTTGGTTCATTCAGACTTTCATTCATGTATTCATTTGTCCAACATAAGACCTCTCATGTGTAGGGATGCAAATTGCTAAAGACACAGGCTCTGTCCTCAAAGGATCAGGGACCCAGAGTTCATACTGAGTTGGATTTAAATCTCAGTTCTACCATTTAGAACATAATCTCTGACGACTCCAAAATCCATATCTCCCATACAAAACTCCCCACTGAGCCTGTATATACAGTTGCCTCCTCAACATTTTTATTGGGAGATCTGAGCCAACTCAACCTTAACTTAGAAAATCCCCTACCCAAATGTAATTCCCTGCAGTTCTCCCATCTTAGTAAATAGCACTATCATCCAGCCTCTTGCTGAGGTCCAAATCCTAGGAATCATTTAAAAACATTTTGAGGCCGGGCGCGGTGGCTCACGCCTGTAATCCTAGCTCTCTGGGAGGCCGAGGCGGGTGGATTGCTCAAGGTCAGGAGTTCGAAACCAGCCTGAGCAAGAGCGAGACCCCGTCTCTACTATAAATAGAAAGAAATTAATTGGCCAACTAATATATACAAAAAATTAGCCGGGCATGGTGGCGCATGCCTGTAGTCCCAGCTACTTGGGAGGCTGAGGCAGGAGGATTGCTTGAGCCCAGGAGTTTGAGGTTGCTGTGAGCTAGGCTGACGCCACGGCACTCACTCTAGCCCGGGCAACAAAGGGAGACTCTGTCTCAAAAAAAAAAAAATAAAAACATTTTGAGAGGATAGAGCAGAAAAAACATACATATAAAAAATATAGGCCAGGTGTGGTGGCTTACGCCTGTAATCCTAGCACTCTGGGAGGCCAAAGCAGGCGGATCGCTCAAGATCAGGAGTTCCAGACCAGCCTGAGCAACAGCGAGACCCTGTTTCTATTAAAAAAAAAAAAAATAGAAAGAAATTAGGTGGACAACTAAAAATATGTAGAAAAAATTAGCCAGGTATGGTGGTGCATGCCTATAGTCTCAGCTACTCGGGAGGCTGAGGCAGAAGGATTGCTTAAGCCCCGGAGTTTGAGTTGAGGTTGCTGTGAGCTAGGTTGATGCCACAGCACTCCAGCCCAGGCAATAGAGTAAGACTCTGTCTCAAAAAAAAAAAAAAAAAATACATATTATATATAAATACTATATATAGTACATACAATACATATAATATAGGATATAGTAACTCATTCTGAAGACTATAGTTCAGAAGGATATACTGTACATACATTCCATTTTTTTTTTAATAGAGTCTGACTCTGTGGCCCAGGGGAAGAGTGCAATGGCATCATCATAGCTCACTGCAACCTCAAACTCCTGGGCTCCAGTTATCCTCTTGCCTCAGCCTCCCCAGTAGCTGGGACTACAGGTGCACATCACCATGCCCGGCCAATTTTTCTATTTTTAGTAGAGACAGGATCTTGCTCTTGCTCAGACTGGTCTCCTGAACTCAAGCAATCCACCTTCTTCTGCCTCCCAGAATGCTAGGATTACAGCCATGAGCCACCATGCCCAGCCTGTATATATATCTTGATCCCATTTCTACCCCCCTACTATTTATCATACTGATTCCTCTCTACCCCATATCTAATCAATAAGTCCTATTGGTTCTACTTCCAAAATTTATACCAAATCTGACACCTTCTCACAACCAGTTTAAAGTCCCAATTCTTTTCCATCACCTGCAAGGCCCTGTGTGTTTTGGTCTCTACCTGCCTTTCTTTCTGGACACACAGCCTTCTTTCTGCCCCAGCGTGCCTATTCCATTCCTTTTACATTTGTTTTTCCTTCTCACTGGATCACTCTTCTCCTAGGTTGTCACTTGCTCTATTCCTCCTGAGCATTTAGGTCTCAGCTCAAATGTCACTTTTTCAGAGAGCCCTGTGTGAGCCTATTATTGTCTATCACAGAAATTATCCTACATATATTTAAATTTTTAAAATAATTTGGACGTTTTCCAGGGAATCCCCAGGGCCTAAAAAAATACCCGGCACATAAAGTCTTTTGTTATATATTCATCGACTGACCAAGTGACCTCCACAAATTACTTCAGTTCTATAAGCCTGGGTTTCCTTATCAATAGAAGAGAGATAATAATGCCTGTCTTGCTTGCTAGCTTTAAGCGTCAGGGATGTGGGGGAAATATTAAAGACATCAGGAAATTGCCCCACAGTGAACATTAGCAATTCCCTGCTCAGTTTCACCAGTGACCACATTGATGGACAAACCCTCCTTTCCCTCTCAGGTAAAAAAGAGCTATGGGTGAAGAGACCCAGAAAGAGGTGGTCCCGCTACGCAGCAGTATCGTTGCCCTTTTAAGAAGCGCGGAACCCCCCCATTCCCACCCGAATGTTTAATGTACCGAAGTTTGTGCAAGTCACGTGAGTCGCTCGGGTTTGCCCCGCCTTAAAGAGGTGGAGCCTCAGTTTGGAGACCAATAGCAGGAGCAGCCTCCGGAACAGCCCCAACTCCAGACAGGGAAAAGGGGAGGAGCCAGGCGTCTCGCAGCTGTAACAGCACTTCCGGAAAATACGCCCCGCCCCTTCCCCTCCCCCTCGCCCGTCGATTTCTCCAGTGCCGGGTGGGCTGAACCAGCGGGCGCTGATTAAAGGCGCCGCCTGCGGCTTTCTCCTCGCCTCCCCCTCCCCATCTCCCCGCCCCCTTCCCTAGAAGCGGGACCGGCCTTGATGTAGGGACACTACCAACTGGCCCCCCCACGCCTCTGTCCGCTCCAGCCGGGCAGCCGGCTCACCACAGCTCCCTGCCCGCCCGCGTCCCCACCCTGCCGGCCGCACTCTGCTCGGAACCCATTGTGTACCGCGCGGCTGCGGACTCTGAGGCCAGGCCGTGGCGGGGGCACCGAGACCCCTGTGTGCCCCTCCGGTCGGTCCCGCGGGCTCCGGCCCCTCCCCCGCCCGCCCTCCTCGCGGCAGCGGCGAGGGCGCCCTTCCCTCCCAGCGCTGGCGGCTGGGCCGCCTGGCGGGCAGCGGGGACGCACCCCCAGCCCCAGCGGCCAGCCCCCCCGCGCCCCTTCCTGGGGGGAGGAGAGCCGGAGCCCGAGCGAGCCGAGGCAGGAAAAGGCAGCCGCGGACTGCCCGGCCCGCCGATCGTTTTTATCATCGAGATTATTATTAAAAGGGGGCGGGGACGCCAGGATGCGGGGGAGGGGGCTGGAGACGCAGCTATTTTTATTAAACAGATTATTCCTGAAATAATAATAATATGCGCAAGATGGCTGAAGGTGGCTGTGATGAGAGTGTTGGGGTTTGTTTTTTTTTCTTCCTCCTTTTTTTTTTTTTTTTTGATCTGAGGATAAAGCTCTGAGGCGACAGCCACTGCGGAGACCCTGAAGTGCCCTCCCCTCACTTGCGAAGCAGCGGGCGGACAAACAGACCCACGGACGGAGCGACTGGTGCGGGCCCGCCCCGGACGCGTCGCCTGGGCAGCAGCCGGGGGCCGCGGGCGCTCGCCTCTCTGCCGACTACTTCCAATTCTAATCTTTTTTTATTTTTTGGAAAGGACTGGGGTGGGTGGAGCAGAGGTGGAGAGAAATCGGGACTTGGCATTTTCTCCCCTCTCTCTCTCCTAATTTGCCGAAGGCCGCCAGCCCTCCCCTAGGGAAAAATCCCACCAAAAAAAAAAGAGAGAGAGAGAGAGAGGACGCTGCAGGACTCTCAAGCGAGCGCGCCCGGAACCCCGGCCGCCGCCGCCGCCGCCGCCGCCGGGAGCCCAAGATGGCTGGGCGCTGAGGGAGGCGGCCCGGCCCCGCCGCCGCAGGCTGGCTCCGACCGCAGCCCGGAGCCTTCCAGGCCAGAGCAGAGGCCGAGAAGAAAAGAAAGTGGGGGGGGAGGGGGTTGGGGGGGGAAGGGGAGGGCCAGGGGGAGGGGAGGGCCGGGAGCAGAGCCTCCTGTTCATTAGCAGTTGAGAAAAATTCCTTTCTAGTTTGATCAATCCTTGTTTTCCTCGGCTGAGCCGAGGCGCCCGCCCAGCGCGGAGACGGAGAGCGGGGTCTCTCCGCGGCTGGGGCGCCGGGTCTCCGGGGAGCGCAGAAGTAGCCACGAGGGGGTCAGGCCGGAGCACCGCCGGGGCTTCTCCCTCCCTCCCTTGCTGGTTGCCTTTTTTTCCAC
The DNA here is from genome assembly GCF_040939455.1 of Microcebus murinus. Lineage (NCBI taxonomy): Eukaryota > Metazoa > Chordata > Mammalia > Primates > Cheirogaleidae > Microcebus > Microcebus murinus. The sequence continues at coordinate 23,998,112 of NC_134117.1, read as the reverse complement.
TTCTCTCCCTCCCCCTTCCGTTTCTATTTGTGAAGGGAGGAGGAAGGCAGAGGCGGGCTGGTGTCTCTGGCCGGGGACTGGAATTTCATCTGAATGACTGCCCCTGCGCGCACGCAGCGCCCCGGAGTCGGCCCGCCTGCGCCCCACAGCCCGCACCCGGCCAGCCAGCCGGGGGACGCCGGCGCCACGGCCCGGGGACCGCCGGCTCGCCTCTTCCGGATCTAGCAACCCTCGCCGCGGCCGCACTCGCCTCCCCGACCCCTTGGACCTCGACCCCCGGCCCAGGCGAGGGAGGCGCGGCGCCGCCGAGCCGGGAAGGAGCCGCCGCCGCCGCCGTCGGTCGAGGAAGTGTGCGGCTCCCAGGCTCTGTCCGCCGTGGGGCGCGCCCCAATGTCAGCCGCGGGGCCTAGCGCTGGCCGCGGGCCGCCGCTGCCCTAGCCGCGCCGACCGGGAGGCGGCCTCTTATATGGAATTTGGACCCCGGCGCTCCCCTCCAGGGCTGGTGCCCCGGCCGCGGCCCTGGCGCAGTCCGCCGCCTCCCGCTAGGCGCTCGGGAGGAGGAGGAGACGCAGCCGGCTGCGCGCGCGGCGTGAGGACCGAGGCTCCCTCCTCTGGGGGGCGGGCACGCGGAAGGCGCTGCTGACTGAGCGACTGTCGGGCCGGCTGGGGCCGGAGCTCGGGGCTCGCTGGGCCTACAGCTGCTCGGGACGGACCCCCAGTGCTGGGGAGTTGGGGAGGCCCGCCCGGGCCCCCTGCCCGCAGCCACCATGGCGGAGAATTGGAAAAACTGCTTCGAGGAGGAGCTCATCTGCCCCATCTGCCTGCACGTCTTCGTGGAGCCGGTGCAGCTGCCCTGCAAACACAACTTCTGCCGGGGCTGCATCGGCGAGGCGTGGGCCAAGGACAGCGGCCTGGTGCGCTGCCCGGAGTGCAACCAGGCCTACAACCAGAAGCCGGGCCTGGAGAAGAACCTGAAGCTCACCAACATCGTGGAGAAGTTCAACGCCTTGCACGTGGAGAAGCCGCCGGCAGCGCTGCACTGCGTGTTCTGCCGCCGCGGCCCCCCGCTGCCCGCGCAGAAGGTCTGCCTGCGCTGCGAGGCGCCCTGCTGCCAGTCCCACGTGCAGACGCACCTGCAGCAGCCCTCCACCGCCCGCGGGCACCTCCTGGTGGAGGCGGACGACGTGCGGGCCTGGAGCTGCCCGCAGCACAACGCCTACCGCCTCTACCACTGCGAGGCCGAGCAGGTGGCCGTGTGCCAGTACTGCTGCTACTACAGCGGCGCGCATCAGGGACACTCGGTGTGCGACGTGGAGATTCGGAGGAATGAGATCCGGGCAAGTATTCTTCTCTCTCTCTCTCTCTCTCTCTCTCTCCCCCTCCTTCTCTCTTTTTTTCTCTTTCTCTCTCCCTCTCGCCTGGGGACCACCCATCCCAACAGGCTGACTTGTAACATCAGGCCAGCGGCCCCTTCCCAAACTCTTCTCTGAAAGTTTGGGGGCAATGTCTTGAGAAGAACGGTCCCGATCGCTACTTGATACATTCCCTCACCTGCGCTCACAGGGTCCATCTTGTGAGTTCTTTATAGAATTGGGGCGTGGGACTGTCAGAGGTAGAGTTTGGGTGTTGCTTTTCTGTTTTGCGCAGCTCCCTCCCCCAGGGTAGTTTCTGTAGGCCCTACGGGAAGTCACCAAGGCAGTGACCCCGGTCCTGCTTCTCCAGCTGCTGTTTATGTAATGAGTGTCCTGGGCCGCTGCTGTGGCTGACATGATCCATGATGCTGGCATACCAATGAGGAAGTAAACAAAAGCAGCCATGTTAGTTTTAAGCTCTATTGGAAACACATTGGGGGTTGGGGGGAGCTTCCGGAGGGAGAGCAGAACTCCGGGTATCTATCTGGACAAGGCTTGGACAGCCAGGAGAGTCACTGGACAGTGTCTCAGCCATTGGGCTTATTCCCGATAGCCTGCTCTCTGTGTTTGAGAATCGCTGTGTGCCTGTGTGTGTTCACAGCGCATGGATGAACAAACCCTAAAGTATGTGTCTTCATCACCCTGAGCCCTCTTCTCTCAGCCCAGCCCTCTCTCACAGCCCTCCCACATTTGGGGAGGGGAAGTGGAAGACTGAAAAAGAATCCTGTGGGTTTAAGGTTGAGCCGCCTTGAAATCTGGTTTCAGGCAGCTGGCTCCCCTGGGCTGCCGGCCGGGTGATTACAGAACCGCATCCCCTCCCATTGTATACACCCTGCTGCCACGGCCAATGTCAAACCCGCCTTCCCCCTCGGGCCTCTGGGCCTGGTTTTAGAGCTGGACTAAGGCAATGCTTCCGTCCCCTTCAGTGGGGGGCAGGGGCTCTTCCTAGGACCTACCCCAGGCCCCTGGCTTTCAGGGTTGAGTCATACCAGAAGGAAAGGGTTGGCCGGAGACCGGCTGAGCCATCTCAGAAGCCCCAGCTTGGGGCCTGGGTGTGATATCATGGGGGCGGGCGAGGTTGGGCTTTGGTCCGACTGGGAGTGTTTATGGGTGGAGGCCCCTGGAGGCTAGTTGAGGCCAGTGGGGAGCTTGGGTATGAGGAAGCTCTGAGCAGGGCAAGATTGGAGATGGGGCTGTTTCCTGTGTCGGAGACCAGTCAGAATGAGTCACTGTTTAGCAATTAAAAAACATACACATGCAACCAACAAAAGGCAGGAGGACCACCACAGGCCGAGGGCGAGGATAACAAATAAAATTTGCTGTATAATTAGTTTCCAATTGGATGGGCTAGCCCTGGGTTTTTTTGTGCCAGGATAAGCCTCTGGTTTCTTAAAGGAAGCGTGGAGGACAGAGAGAGAAGCCACAGCCTCCCCTCCCCACTTATTGGAAAAGGTCTGGGAAGCGGATGACGGATGAGCCCCTGTGTCCTCCACCCCCAGCTCAGGGCAAGCACAGCCGACACTTTCCCCAGTATTGGAAGCTGCTGCTATTAATAAAGATGGAAGGGCTGGGGGAGGAGGCTGGGAAAAGTGCAGAGGCAGGAGAAAGGAGGGCTGTCCAGTTCTCTGTCCTGGGATTGGCAGTGGAAAGTGAGAGGAGGGGAAAGGAGGAGATGTGCCAGAAAGGAACAGAGGAGAGGACAACAATCTGGGTGATAGGCGGATGTGTGCCCACACCCACGGTGCTGCTCCTAACCGGTGCTGGGGATGTCTTTAATCGGGGTGGGGGAGAAAACATATCACACCTGACTTGGTATAGGAGGGTGTCTTTAGGTGCGTGTCTGTATTTTGGAGTGTCTTTGAGACTGTCTGCTTTGCCCTCAAATGCACCTGTCTCCTGCCTGTTGGGGGAGGGGGGTGTCTGGTGGCACATGTATACAGAGTATACCCTGGGCTTCCCACCAGCCCCTGATCTCCAGAAATGTGGACCAGATGGAAGCAGGCACTGAACTTTGTTAACAGCTCCATGGGGTGTGTGTGTGTGTGTGTGTGTGTGTGTGTGTGTGTGTGTTCGTTCGTGTGTGTGTGTTCGTTCTTGTGCCTGGTATGGGCAGGCTCAGAAGTAGCGGGTTGCATCAGAGCCAGATGTGCAATTCTGTGCGTTCAGCATCTGTGCCCTGCAGCGGCAGCCAGAGTCTCATCCTCCTCCAGGCTCCCCCACCGCTGGCCCCCAGATTCTTTCTGGTGCCCCAGGGCACTGGAGTTGGAATCACTTCAATAGCCCAGTGTCACTCAAGTGTGAGTTTGACTTACTGAATGTGGAGGAGTAGGGGCCCCACCAGCCTGCCCTGGGTGGTGGTTTGGGGGGAGGCACGGGAACCTGAATGGAGGAACTCTTTGCTCTCCATAGGCCATATAGCGGAGGCGCCTTTTCCTTGGCCCTTTGGCCCTTGCTGGAGGGAGTCTGTCTTAAAGGGCCTTTGCTGGTGCACTGGATGAAGGTAGCAGAATCTTCCAGGCCGTAGGAGAGAACTGGCACAGGCCTTAATTAAAATCTAGGTAAAATCTAGGCTCTGCTTCCTGTGCTTCCTTTTCTGCCTGGGGGTAGGGTGGGGGTGGGGCTGCTGACTTGGAAATGGAATAGGAAACCCTGATTAGCCCCTCCCTGGTGGCCCCACCCGCATATGCCTGCAAACACCCACAGAGCACATGGGTGATGGCCTTGAGCAGGGATCCAGTGGGAGGGCAAGTAGGGCTTGCATTCAGCCTGGGGGACTAGAAGGGGACTGTCAGAGTGGTGCCTGCTCTGCCCTTGGGAAGCCAGTGTGTCGGCCACATTGCCCTGAGGCAGGAGGCCTGGATGCCCACTGGTAGTCCCCAGAGACTACTCTCTGGAATGTGCTTAGATCCTAAAAGTGTTCTCCCATGGGGCTGAAGGGACAGCCAAGATTGGGACATCCAGGTGGTCTCAAGCCTGGCAGTACTGAAGGTCAGACCCCCTTTTGGCCCCTGGGTTTAGGGGTTAACCGGAACAACGGGGGACTGCTAGGTGCTGGGAGCACCCGTGTGTTGTGCCCTCCCTCAGCGTGGAAAGAAGAGCTGGGAGGAGGCCTGACTGTGTGTGTGGGGGGCTGTGCAGGTGTCTGCTTGAGTCTATTCAGTCATAGTTGTATTTCTGTGTCATCCCTAGAACTCAGACCAAGGCTGGAAATGTTGCCAGGACTCTGTTTCTGGCATTCTCAGAAGTTCAGAATTGAGAAGAGGTGTTCCCTGGGGAGGGGATGCCACTGCCTGGGCCAGTTTGGGGTTTGCAGCTGCTTGGGGGTGAGGGTACCCTTCTCACATTGCCTGTGGCTGGAAGGGGTGCACTGGGACCCTGGAGGGTCTCCGCCCCACGTGTCTGTGTCTGGGTGGGCTGCTGCAGGAGTGAGGGCTGTCCTCCTCACTGGGGCTGGGGCTACAGCCTGACTCTGGCAGTGCAGACCCTGCTGCTCCCCTCCCCTCGGTAGAGGCAGCTCCTGGGTCTCAGATGGGGTGAGGAGGCCGGTGTGTGTCATGTCACTGCCCCTTCCTAGACCAGCCCGTGTCTTCCTGGAAGGGGGTCTGGCTGGCTTCCTCCCTGGGCCCCGAGAGGAGCCTCGGGCAGAGGCTGCACCACCCACCTCCACCCCAGGATCCGCTGACACATCAGCCGGGCACCTGTCATGCACGCCCTATTGATTACTCTGCTGCCTGCAGCTCTGGGTGGCCACACATCCGTGTCTACCTGCAGGTATGTGTGTGTGCACTTGAACACACACATGTGTAGCCAGCACACATGGGTTATATATATCAAATGTGGCTAATTTTTTGTATCTCGTGTGGGGATTTTGTATCTCTCAGAAGGTGTGATGGGACTGACTGAATTCTGCAGTTGTCTTGTGTGTGGCTGTGGGTCAGAAAGACATGTGCATGTGCATGTTTGTGAGAGTACGACGGTGTCCCATGCCACACTTGCTGTGTCCCTGTGAGTTGAAGTTGACTGTGCCCAGCGTGACTGTGCTGGTGTGTGAGTGCCTGTCTATTCAGGTGATCGTTGTGTGGTGGCTGTGAGCCTGCCAGAGGGCATGTGACTTCCCCCACTGGTGGAGGTGTTGGGGAAAGGAGGGACAGATGGGATTCACCTTGGGGTGAGCTTGTTGGCTGTGGCTGGTATTGGCGGTAGGGGCCCAAGTGGGTCTCGCAGTGCTGTGTTGGGGCGGTCTGGGTGGGCAGAGGGAGCCTGACTGGGGCCCCTGCCCTGGCCAAGCAGGCGGGGCCTGGCCGGCCTCGTCCCTGGCTCTGGGAAAGCCTGCCTTCCTGGCTGGCCTGGCATTCAGACCCAGACAAAGGGGGGCTTTCTCTCTCGCCTCTTTGTTCTGCTGCCCCAGAGCGCTGCTCTCTGCATGGCAAAAGCTAATTCCACTCTGCAGCTGGGAAACCCTCTCTGGGGTCTGCCGTGGCCTGCCTCCCAGCCCTGCCTCTCTGCTTGCCCTGGCTCCTGCCCTGTAGCCCCTGCTCTCCGGCTCTGTGGTTTTCCCAGCCTGGGGGTTCACATGGTAACCCAAGGCAGGGGCTGAGGCATGGAAGGGGTTTAGGGCAGTCAGAAGCTTTTCTGAGAGAAGGGGACAGTGCTGTGGCCTTGGAAAGAGGAGGACCGGGCTTGGGTGGAGGATTGAGGGGAGGGCTTGGCCTCTGGGGAGGAAGTAGCGTGAGGCAGCTCTGAGGAGGGGCTGGAGCCAGAGCTGGGGCGGGCATGAGAGTCACCCAGGCAGAGAACTGCACAGGAAGGGGTGCCCCAGCCTCCCAGCATCCTCTTCCTTCCCCCAGCCCTGCCCCTGTTACCACCACAGGGGCCTTGGAGCCAGCCCTGGCCTGGTCTGAACACCCAGGGCCTGCCTCTGTCCCAGACCCTGGGGCCCTGTTCCCTCCTGACCTTGTTTTCTCTTCAAGGTTGACTTGAGGGTTTTATTATTATTTATTAACTTTTATACAGCCCAGAATCCCCAGGCCTCACCTGTCTGCCCAGTCTGCTCCGACATCAAAAATGCCTGCTGGGCCTGGCCAGTCAGGCTCCTTCTGGACCTGAGGCTTTCACATGAGGCTTTCCCGGGTCAGGAATGCAGGGCTTATGGTTCCCAGGTGCCCTGGGGCATGGAGGGATAGGCATAGAGTGCTCCTGAGTCTGGATGCTTTGCCCTCACCAGGGCGGACCTAGAAGGCCTTAGGCCCTAAGGGACAGGGGCGGTGGCTGCCAAGTGGGCCTGGATCCTATGTGCCCAGTGGCCTGGTCCCTCAAGTACTTCCAGTTCCTGCTCTGCTCTTTTCCTCACACTTGAAGTTTGCCACAGTCCAGGTGACCCCCTGTGGGCTGAGGGCAGTGTATAAAGTGTCCCCTATCCTTCCCCCCTGCACTGAGGGTCCTTGCTCAAATCAAGCTAGGAAATCTGGTCCTAACTCAGCTGTGGGTTTTCCCCAGATGGGCAGTGGGGCCTCGGCTCTTAGCCATTCCCAGGGGCGGGTGGGGTTGGGGTGGAAAGGAGGCTGTCTGAGGTGGGGTGGGCCAGGCCCTGCTTCCTCGGCTCCTGTCTTTCAGCATCATGGCAGCCTGGCTGGTCGTTTGGTGGGATTGGGGTGGGCGTCATGAAGGGACAGCAGGTGGGTACTTTCCTCTTTGCTCCCAACTTCCCAGTGCTTGAGATGACAGCAACCCCTCTTCCCATTTCTCCCAGGCATTGTCCATGGCAGGACCTGGCCCCAAGGGAGAGCAGCCCTGCAAGCGTGGCCTGGCCAGCGTGGGCCCCTCTCCCAGCCCTCCCACTGGCACCCTTGGCCAGCTTCCTTTCCCTTCCCACCCTCACCCCAGCCCTTGCAGTGGACAGGAGCCCTCTGAGGCAGGAGAAGGGAAATGGAACCCGTCCACCCGCTAGGGCCTGTGGCCACTGCCTTTGCTAGGCCTGGGCTAGGCTCCCCCACAAAGAGGGGGATGCTAGGATAGACAGAAACTAGGGCCTGGAACCCTGGTGATAAGGGAAGACATGGCAGGGTCCCAGGGTAGAAGTGCTGCCAGGGCAGACTCTCAGGAAAGCCTATAAGAAGATGGAAGGGAAAAAAAAAAAAAATATGAAGTTGTTAGAACTCTTGAAAAAAAAAAAAAAAGAAGAAGAAGATGGAAGGGGCTGACCCCACGCCCCAGGCTGCTCAGGGAGGGGGTCTCAGTGGGAGTGGGAGCAAAAGGGCCCCACTGGCCATCAGGGTAGGCATGGAACAGCTCCACTCCTGTCCTCTGAGAGAGAGTGGGCTGGGAACCTGGGGCTGTCTCAGTCCTGCCCTCAGCCGGGCAGGCCCCTAACCTGATAACATGCAGATGGGTCACGGAGAAGCAGCTGGGCAGGGAGCCTGTGGTGCGAGATGTCTGGAGCAAGTTGGCCTGGGCTTTCAGGTGTCCCAGGTGCTGAGCTGGCAGGAGTGGCCTGGACTGTGAGGTACACCTGGGGGCCCCCATCCTAGGTGTGGGCATGGGACAGCCAGCAGGCAAGAATTTGAGGGACAGTTGTTCCAGGGATATAAACAGGCCTAGTGTTTCTGAAGGAGCATCCTGATCACCCTGCCTCTGTGCCTGGCCTCTCCCCATTGTCTGGGGCCTCCGGGCAGTCAAGCCTTCACTGTGAGGGCCTGAGTGCAAGTACGTGTCCAGCTCGGTGCGACAGTGAGCATGAGGCAGGCCCAGGGCTCAGGTGGTGATGTGTGTGTATGTGTGTGTGTGTGTGCTCGCGCCTATGAGTGGGTAATACCGTGGGGCCCTCTGTTCCTGCCCTCACCCAAGCTGTGTTTATTGTCAGGCTCTGACCCTTGGGCTGTGGGACCTGCTGGAAGGGTGAGTTGCTGCTGTCGACAGGACAGGGTCTCCTGGGTCTGGTTCTTGGAGCTTCTGTCCTGGGTCATTGAAAGGTCAGGTTGTGTGGGATGGAGGTGCCCCAGGCTTCCCCAGCTTACATGAGAGAGCCTTAGCCCCCACCTCCTCTCTCCAGAGTCCTGGTTCTTTGTTTCTAGGGTAGCCAACAACACAAAACAGGGTCTGGTTGAAGTCTCTTGCGTGCCTTGGTTTCCCCATATGGCAGATGGGTTGGAAGAGCCAGGAAGGGATTAGTGGCACTTGTATTTAAGAAGCCAACTGGATGTGGCTGAGAGTGGAGGTCATGGGGTCAAACTCAAGGGTTACTCTGTGGTCCCCACAGAGAAAGAAAGAGAACCATTCCTTGCTGAGTGGATACTCACTATAAGTGAGTGTGTGTGGTTACACAGAGCTGTTTTGCAAATCGTACTTTGTGTGCAGAGCCCATGGGTTTATTCAGTAAATATATTATGCTTCTAGTGGGTGCTCAGGCCTTCGTGTGGCCTGGCTTTGAAGGGAAGTGGAGAAAGCAGCACAGTCCTGTTCTTAAGAGGCCTTGAGTTTTGTAGGGAGATCAGACCACAGTTTGTGAGAAAATTCAAAGACTCTAAAATAGTGCTAATAGAACCTCTACAGTGATGGTAATGTTTTGGAGTTGTAGTGTCTGATACTAGCTATGTGTAGCTATTGAGCACTTGAGTTAAGGCTGGTGCAACTGAGGAACTGATGTTTAATTTGATTTATTTTTAATTAACTTGAATTTAAATGGCCAATTGTGACTAATGGCTACCATATTGGACAGCACAGCTACAGAGGGAGGGCAGAATGTGACAGCCCTACCCTGTGGCCAGGACAGGGAGAGGCCTACACAGACTCAGAGCAGGAGTCATGGAAAGTTTCCTAGAGGAGAGGGACTTAAGTTAGGCCTTGAAGGATAGACAAGGGGAGGGAGGGTCTCTGTGGGCTGCAGAAAAACATACACAGAGTGCAGGGTGTTTACATGCAGAGAGTGACACCAGCCCACTTGGTTGAAAGAGTCAGGGTGTGAAAAAGCCTTCATTGCCATGTTAAAGCATTTGACAGGAGCGAGTCATGGAGGGTTCTTGAGCAGGGGAGAGACCCTGTTTGAAGAGGTATGTCTGAGAGAGAGGAGGTCAAGAGGGATGGAGAGGCTGGGAGGAGAGAGGCCATACTGTATATAAGTATGAGGTGAGATCTCTGGACTGGGCTGGAGGGCCCATGTGGCTCAGAATGTGATTTGACCCTCTGCCTGTGAGGCTGCTCCACAAAGGAAGGCAGCACGGCCTGGGTCAGCACAGACCCTGCTGCCAGGTCACTGCATTTGTAGCCCAACTCTACTATTTACTAGCTGTGTGGCTTTGGACAAGTTACTTAACCTATCTAGGCCTCAGTTTCCTCTTCTGTGAAATGAGGGTAATAATAGTGCTCACCTTATGGCATTACTGGGCTGATTGGATAAGTCTGTACAGGAAAAGCGTGTAGAACAGAAGCCGGCACAACCCTGCCCTCAGAAAGCTCATGGTGTAAGTACGTGTGGGGAGCTATTCCAGGCTTCCCTTGCTGGGAACAGGCTGGCCAGGCAGCTCTCAGCAACCCTGTGGGATTGCGTGGGGGCCAGATGGGGCTGGTGGCAGGGATTTTAGGCCATCTAGGTCCAAGGATCTGTAGGATGAGTCTGTCGTATGGAGGGAAAGCTGGTGCCCACCCATGCTTGGGAAGGGTTGGAGCTTCAGCCCCTCTGACACCCCCTCCCCCAACTGTCCCTGCAGAAGATGCTGATGAAGCAGCAGGACCGGCTGGAGGAGCGAGAGCAGGACATCGAGGACCAGCTGTACAAACTTGAGTCGGACAAGCGCCTGGTGGAGGTAGCTGAGCCTACGCCCGTGGTATGGGGTGGGGGCGGCTCAGTGCGGGGCTTCCAGTGAGTTTTCTCCTAATGATTTACTGTGTGGTCTGTCAGAATCCCTCTGTCAGTCATTCAGTGAACTGTCCGTGAATGAGCCCCCACTGGTGCCAGGAGTGACTGGCACAGTGCTGTGTGTTACCAATGGGAAACTGGGAGATCAGACCTTTCCCTCAGGAGCCTGGGGCAGCCCGGGCACTTGGGGTCTCACAGGATGTGACACAGGTAGGGGCGGGAGCCAGAGTCCCCAATGCTCACCTGCCTGCCCACTCTTGCCCCTGTTCCTGCAGGAGAAAGTGAGCCAGCTGAAGGAGGAAGTTCGACTGCAGTACGAGAAGCTGCACCAGCTACTGGATGAGGACCTGCGACAGACGGTGGAGGTCCTGGACAAGGCCCAGGCCAAGTTCTGCAGCGAGAACGCGGCGCAGGCGCTGCACCTCGGGGAACGCATGCAGGAGGCCAAGAAACTGCTCGGCTCCCTGCAGCTGCTCTTCGACAAGACGGAGGATGTCAGCTTTATGAAGGTGGGCTGGGCCCAGACCAGGACGGTGGGACCTAGAGCGCCATTCCAAAATGGGGGTCTGCAGTTCTCTCCTCCCCCACCAAATTACTCCCACCAGTGTGTGCACATGCCCTTGGCTTTGGAGCCAGTGCGAGTGGGTTCAAATACACCCTCGGGCTCTTATAAGCTCCGTAACCTTGGGCAAGTCCTAGATGCAGCCTGTGCCTTGTTCCTCACCTACAAAGTAGAGTTGGTAATACAGATCTACTACCTTGTCCACAGTTCCAACTTTTAAAAATCTCTGAAAATTAACAGAATAAAATTTCAGCAACTCATATCTTAACAGCAAAAGTTGACCTGAACTGATGTTGGATAATTTGGTCTGTATTTATCTGACTTGGTATGAAAATTCAAACATTTTGCTGCAGAAATGTTGCTGTATTGGACTGTGGTGTCTTGCTGGGGATGATATGTACTATATGGTACAGGCACCATGTTCTCCTTTCAAATTCCAAAACACATCTGGCCCCAAAGACTTCAGCTAAGAGCTTACAGGCCTGGGGAGCCTCCTCCTGGGGGAGGCGTATAGATGAAATGATTCTGTGTGGATGCACGGAAAGCACTTATAATAGTGTAGATTGCACAGCAAGTGCTCGGGAAACGTTAGCTATTCTTGTCTTCCAAAACTGGCCACCCCACCCGCGGCCACACTCTGGCCAGAATGAGAGGGTCAGCACTGCCTGGGGAGTGGGGGGGGGTAGCTTCTGTCTTCCCCTCTTCCGGTGCTGCTTTTTCTACTGACTGTCCCTTTTCTCTCCCCACAGAACACCAAGTCTGTGAAAATCCTGATGGACAGGTGAGCAGATGGCCCCCAGCCCTCAGGGGAACACGTCTGGGGTGAGCGGGGAGGGCCAGGCCCACAGCGGGGAGGTAGGGCGGGCTCACTGGTGATACCTCCTCACAGCAGATGCCCCGTCCACTGCCCCCAGGACCCAGACCTGCACGGGCAGCAGCCTTTCTCCCCCTAAGATCGGCCACCTGAACTCCAAGCTCTTCCTGAACGAGGTGGCCAAGAAGGAGAAGCAGCTGCGGAAGATGCTAGAAGGTGAGGGTGGGATCTTCCATTGAAGGGAGAGAGAGCCCTTTGGGCAGGGGTAATGCCAGAGCCTTCCATCTAAGAGGCAGCATGGCCTAGTTAGGTAGAGCTTTCCTTACATCCTGGCTTTGCCACTTCTAGCTTTGGGACTTTGGGCAAGCAATGTTACCTCCCAGAGCCTCAGTTTCTTCAGCTGTAAAATGGGAATAATAACATCTCTACCTCCTAATGGAGGAGTGGGCATTACCTGAGATGTAACATGCTTGGTTCTATAGATGCAGGGAGGAGGAGGCCTGAGTTTCTTGGGGTGGGAGCTTTGGTGACTTTTGCTCCAAACTCTCCACAGGCCCCTTCAGCACGCCGGTGCCCTTCCTGCAGAGTGTCCCCCTGTACCCTTGTGGCGTGAGCAACTCTGGGGCGGAAAAGCGCAAGCACTCAACAGCCTTCCCTGAGGCCAGTTTCCTAGAGACGTCGTCAGGCCCTGTGGGCGGCCAGTATGGGGCGGCGGGCACAGCCAGCGGCGAGGGCCAATCTGGGCAGCCCCTGGGGCCCTGCAGCTCCACGCAGCACTTGGTGGCCCTGCCGGGCGGCGCCCAACCAGTGCACTCAAGTCCTGTGTTCCCTCCGTCGCAGTATCCCAATGGCTCTGCCGCCCAGCAGCCCATGCTCCCCCAGTATGGCGGCCGCAAGATTCTCGTCTGTTCTGTGGACAACTGCTACTGTTCTTCCGTGGCCAACCATGGCGGCCACCAGCCCTACCCCCGCTCCGGCCACTTCCCCTGGACAGTGCCCTCGCAGGAGTACTCACACCCGCTCCCGCCTACACCCTCCGTCCCCCAGTCCCTTCCTGGCCTGGCAGTCAGAGACTGGCTCGACGCCTCCCAGCAGCCTGGCCACCAGGATTTCTACAGGGTGTACGGGCAGCCGTCCACCAAGCACTACGTGACGAGCTAACACCACGGCCATGCGGGCGGTATGGCACTGGGGGACCTCCCTGCCAGCCCCCTGTGGCTCGGGGATTATGTATCCAGAGACATGCCCTTCTACCTTCCTCTTCCCTCTTCTTCCATTTCCCCAGGTCTTTTCCTTTTGGATTTTGTTTTGGTTTTCGCTTTGTTTTTGATTTTTATTTTTATTATGAATCTCCTGGACACAGAGGTGACAGTGGGAGCTGGCCTGGGCTGGGGCTGCAGGTGGCCCTGGAGTTGGGAAAGTGTCTGTCTCAAGACACTGAGCTCTCTCTCTGTCTCTCCTTTTTCTTCTCCTTCCCCTACGTTCCCATGGCTGGAAGGAGCCTCAGCTTCTGCTCCAGCTCTGGAGGGCCCAGCCCTTCTCACCTCACCCAGGAGGAAGGCCCAAGCCCAAGGGCCTATTTCTCCTCTCCCTTTTCTTTTGGGCAGTTTGATCACTGGTCAAGTAAGGAATGACCTGTAGATTGTGGGACTTTTGTTTTTGTTTTTGTAATTTTTTTAAACCAAGAATGATTTCTCCTGCTTCCTTCTCCTCACCATCTTCCCAGACGGAGTTCAAGGCCACTTCTCAAGCAGCTTTTGGCACCTTCAGCCTCAGAGTGGAATCTTTTAAAGGCAGGAACCCTATGTCCAGGAAAGGGGAAAAGGAACTTTGCCAATGATAGTGACCACAGCAAAAGCAAATAATAATAATATTAATAATAATAAAGAGAAATAAATGAAATAATAAAATAAAAAACAATAGCACAGCCCTTGTTGAGGTCAGCAGGGAGGAGGGGCTGCCCTGATTTGTGTCCTTGCCTGGATTTTGACACAGCTACTTCCTGTAGTGAGCACTTTGTATGAATCGTGGACTTCCTGTTCTCAAGGCGCAGGTATTTATTCTGTAATCTGTCTAGAGCACACACCGAAATCCAACCTTCTAATAAACATGATGGCTCAGTCCCGCTCCCTGCCTCGCTCTTACCCAGCATCCTGAGGCCCGGGTCTTCAGGCACTGGTGTGAGGGAGGGCCCTCTAAGGAAAACTCCTGCCCTCCTTGCCTCTGTTCTGCCTTCCTGGGCCTCTGGTTCCAGGCCTGTGAATATCAACTAGTCCGGCACTGACTACATCCACTTGAGTTCATTTGCAAATATTTGCTGAGGGCCTCCAGAGCCCAGCCCCATGCTACCTGGGGCCTGGCATCTCTTTGAAGTTCTGCCAAAGTGCTCTTTGCTGGGACAGACAAAGGAGAAACACCTTTCTGTGAGTCTTGCCGAGTTTATCTCCTTCAGGCCACAAATATTTATTGAGCGAGTACTAGGAGCCAGGCCCTGTGCAGGGCTGCAGGCACGTGGGCAGAACAGACCCTGTCCTCTTGAAACTTAATCTAGCTGGGCCTTGGCCCCCATAGGGAGTGGGGGCCTGTAATCACCATACTTCCTTTGGTGACTTGAGGCTTTGGCCCTGAGAGGGGTGGAGGTGGGGTAGGAGGATGAAAAAAATGTCCCACCCCTTTGGGGTGAACCGGCTTGGTGGGAAAGGCAGGGTTCCCGGTAGGCCCATAAATTTGCATTTTGAGCTCTTGGTGATTCTGACACTTCCTGGGGTTTGAGAAGTGCTGCCATGAGGGACTGATCTCTCTCACAGAGACCCCTGGGCAAGAAGGGACTGGGACACACCAAGGCCTGGCTCTCTGGTTTGCTGCCTGACACTTTGCAGATCTGTGAGGAGTGCAGCCCATGACCTCCCATGCTAGCGGGAGGGGCAGCCTTTGCTGGGTACCTAGTTCTCTGTCCCCTTGTCTGGGCAGAATCAAGTCCCACCCCGGGAAGCCTAAGACAAGGCAGGGAACCTGTGGGTAAAGTTCCATGCCAGTGGTGCAAGCCTCATGGGCCCCTAGTCATCCCTCTTTTGGGGCTAGCCAGACCAAACCAGAGTCTTGCTAAGTGCCTCTGCCCCTTCCTGTGGGTGTAGAGGACGACTCTGGTGGGCCCTTGCTTCATTGCGCCCCCTCCCTGGTTTGGCTGGGAGCTGGAGCCAGGAGCAGTATGACCACAGCTGCCCCCACTTGTTTGCACCTGTTTAGGGCTGAAGGGCAGGGCAGATGGCTGGAGTACAGTGCCTCTCCAGCCTCTAGACAGATACAGTGCCACTCACATCTGCTACTGTCTCACCCTCCCTTTCTCCAGTTTGTCAAGAGCCCTGAGACATCCCCCATGCCAAGAGTTGGGAGCCAAGACGGAGAAAGCTGCCTAATTTCCTTCCCACTTGGCCTAATTTTGTTTTGGCTGATGGAAGGGGGTCCTTTCTCCAGGTACATCAATCCAACTGAAATAGGGAGGGGAGGTTCTGGCGGGTGGGATGGGTTCGAGGCTCGCCCCCATCCTTGAAGCTGCCCCTGGCAATGACACACTCAGGCACAGCTGTAGGCGAAGCCATGGCTGCCAGTAGTGTGGGCTGGAGGCTGCCTGGCCAGCCAGGGCAGCAGCCACCCAGCTGTCCCTGACTTTGTAGGAGCAGCTGTCACCCACCTCCCAAAAGGGCAGGGGCAGAGGCCTAGAAAGAGCTAGAGTTGCGGGGGGACAAAGGCCTACTCAAGAAGGCATTTGAGGGCCTTGTCCGCCCTGAAGGCGTGGCCGCCCCCAGGTGCATGCCCTGCGCACACCCCCAGCCCAGGCCGCCTCCAGCGCCCTGCGTCCTCAGCCCATCACACCTGCCTTTCCGGGAAGGGCGGGGCGGGAGATCGACCGCGGCTCCTTGCCCCACAGGCCAGGCGGCGGCTCCTGTGGCCCAGATGTGCCGAGCCTGCAGGGAGGCCACCGCCAGGGGAGTGGGGGGGGCGGTTTCCTCCGCCCGCCGCCCCTCTCCCCCCCCCCCCCCCCCCCCCCCCGCCGGCCCCAGCTCTTTCATGTCGCTGCCCTCCCCCTGCTCAGCAGCTGGGCCTGCCCTGCCCCCTCTCTCAGCCTCTCTCCCAGCTGTCTGTCGGGTGGGGCCAGGCAGCTGGGGAACAGCTGCAAGGCGGGGGGTGGGGGTCGGGTGCCCCTGCAACTGCAGGAAACAGTCTTCCTGCCGAGGAGGGGCTGGGGGAAGGCCAGGGGGACAGTTGGCTTCCCCCACCCCTTCTCCCAGTGCACCAGACCTCAGATCAAAGCCCCCTCCCAGCTTCAAAGGGCACCCTGGGGGCACCCTGAACTGCTGACTCGCAGAGTTGGGGCCCCTCTCTCCAAGCTGAGACCCCACATTCTAACCTCTCTTCTGGGTTCTTACAGGCCCTATTCACATCCACCCACTCAGACTCTGTCATTGTCACCACAACCTTCCTCAGACACCTTCATCTTCTCCCATCTGAGGGTGGGGGAGAACCAGTTAGCAACTTCAGGACCCAACCTACCCCCTGGGGGATTCCTACCCTGCCTCTGCATCCTGTAAATTCTGGGGGAGGAGGGCCAGGAGGAACATGTCCCTACCCACCCTATCTCTCCAGGCTTACAAAGAAATAGGAGCCAGGCACCGGTGACCTTACTGAGAGTGGGCGCCTGAAGGGAGGTGGAACCATGATTCCCGGGTATCCCTGGACAGAAACCTTAGCCCCTCTTCTAAAGTGAGTCTCCCTGTATGGTTTTGGAAAACTCTTCCTTGGAGGTGCTTTAGAAGCAGGCCTCTCCAGAACCCAGGATTCTGGTACCGGTTCTAGAATCCTGAGTTTTTTCTTTGAGTTAAGGGGCCAAGGAATGAAATTGAGGGGACTCTTGGATTGCCCCTGTCCTATACTCTGTGTAGAAGTGCTGGGACAGAGCCTGCAGTTCAGGCTCTTCTGGGGCTCAGATTCCAGAATCTTCTTTGGAGGCTGGGAGGAATGGGAAACAGATTGGAGTGTGGGCAGAGGCAGCTGGGGTTGAGGGGCTCATGGTGACAAGTGAGAAGGTACAGGCCTGGACCAGGAAGGAGGCTGGCCCAAGAACACCAGTTTCTTCCTTCAGCTTTGGTCTTTTCCCGAGTTCCACACACTTCCACCTGCTCCCCAGAGACTCTTGCTTTTCCCCCCAGGGAGGCTGTATTCCGTCTCTGCTGGAATTCTTCCAGTGACAGCTCGAAACCTCAGGACATCCCTTCCACTGTGCAAGTTCTTCCAAATAACAAATAGAAATCTGATGGATAGAGCTCTGGTCTCTACCATACTCTCCACAGTGCGTAGGAATCACACCCCTAGAGTGAGGGATGCCTTCAAGAGTTCAGGGCTGCTTCCCGAAATCCCCCATGGCTGGCAATGGACTTATCCCAGAGTTCTGCACTGGTGGGGGTAGGGGGGTCTTTGAATGTTTCCTTCCCAGGAGACCAGTTTTCTTTTGTTGCTGTGTGGTTAATTCCCCTCATCTGTAGCAAACTGGGATATTTATGCCTTCTCCTTGCACTAGATCTTCAATAATTGGCTCTTTCTTGAGACAGAACCCATCTGTGCTGTATCATAGGTTATTTTTTATTATATACGTTGAGGCAAGAAGGGGGTGACATGGGCTGGGGTGCTGTGCAGCTTGTATAGAATGGGGGCTTGGAGGGGGCATGGGCAGCATCTCAGAATTGTAGACCAGAAGTGGAACTGGCAGTGGGTGGGGAAGAACCGGGTGTTAAGGGTGATGTGGGCTTCTGGCCCGCTGGGAAAAACAGCAGTGAGTAATTGGACATATCGATGCCCTGGATGCCCGGCTGCGAGCTGGAGGTCATCAGACACTGTCCGTGGGGTGTCCGCTGCAGGGCACTGAGCAGGCGTGGATGCAAATGGGAGCTGCTGGCCTAGCAGGGTCTCACCAACTACACTGAGTGCCGTCCCCACCAGTGGCAGCTCCCCAGGCTCCACCCATCAAACCATATGCTTAAATCTAGTCCTGCAACAGCCCACGTGGTACCACACCCAGTGGCTTTGGACTCTGCTGACCCCTCTGCCTGGAGGTCTCCCCGACCTCAAAGTCTCACCTCTCTGCAGCCTTCCTCCACCTCTGCAGAGGGCGGTTGAGCGGTAATGAGATGACACATGTGAAATGCCAGGTCTGGTGCTGGCATCGCCAGCGCTCAAGCAGCAGTAGCTATCACAATGTTTATGTTCCTTTGGGCCAACCATACTCCCATGCACTTCGCTCTCTCATTTGGTGTTCTGTGTTTTTTTTGAGACAGTCTCACTCTGTCGCCCAGGCTAGAGTGCCATGGCATCAGCCTAGTTCACAGCAACCTCAATCCTCCTCCCCCAGTCTCCCCGCCTCAGTCTCCCAAGTAGCCAGAACTACAGGCATGCACCATCACGGCCTACTAACTTTTTCTATTTTTAGTAGAGATGGGATCTCACTTTTGCTAAGGCTGGTCTCAAACTCCTGAGCTCAAGTGATCCTCCAGCCTCAGCCTCTCACAGTGCTAGGATAACAGGCATGAGCCATTGCACCTGGCCTTCACTTGGTCTTTTAACTAATTGTGGTTTACATGTCAGGTTGCAAGCTGTACAGTTTAATGTCCAACTAGCCTGTGAGTCCCTGGAGGACATGAAATATTAGTCATCTTTGATATTTTTGGAGCCTAGCACAGTGCCTGTTTAATTCGTTCATTCATTCAGCAAATAATTATTGAGATCTTCTAGTGCTAGGCATTGCTGTAATGTCGGGGGTGCATCAGTTAACAAAACAGACACATTCTCTGCCCTCTTGCAGCTGATAATCTGTGGGGAAGAGACAGATGACTCTCAGTAAAGAAGTAAAAGTGATGCAGCTGTATTTGAAGTATAAAAAATAAAGATAAAAAATAAAAATTAAAAAAAGAAGAAGTAAAAACGAGTAGGTGATGAGTACTGTGAAGGAAACTAGAGCAATTGAGGTTATAGGGAATGTAGGGAGGGGACAGAGGACATGGAAGTGTTCATATAGGCCAATGATTGGGGAAGGCTTCACTGGGAATGTGACACTGAACAGAAACCTCAAGAATGCAAGGGGACAA
Source organism: Microcebus murinus (assembly GCF_040939455.1). Lineage (NCBI taxonomy): Eukaryota > Metazoa > Chordata > Mammalia > Primates > Cheirogaleidae > Microcebus > Microcebus murinus. Next base: position 23,979,337 of record NC_134117.1, on the reverse strand, counting down.
GATCTGGGGATATTTGGAGCGAGAGTGTTCCAGGTAGAGGGAATAAGTCCACAGGCCACAGGCAGAAGATGCTGTTTCAGGAATAGTCAGGGGGCGAGGGTGGCTGGAAAGAGTGAGTGGGGGACAGAGTAGTGAATGATGGGGTCAGAGGGATGGTGAGAAAACAGGGCCAGGACATGAGGCCATTGTAGGTGCTTTGTTTCTTGTGCTTGAGATATTTGCTGAATGAATGAATGTATGAATGAATGAATGCCAAGTGCCTAGGCTAGTCAGAGGTTTATGAGGTTCACAGGGGAGCCACGTGGGTTAGAAGGTACCAGGCCATCTTTTTGGGCAGGTGGGACTTGAATCATGCCCTAAAGGAGGGGTAAACTCTAAAGAGGGGGCAGACATCCCAGGGAGGAGGTTGCTATGAGCATGGGGGTAGAGGGAATAAAATGAGGGGGGGCAGTGAGGAGATTCATCTAGAGCACAGCATATATGTGAAGTCCATGGCTGATAAGTTCATAGAAAAGGTTTGGGGGCCAGGCGCAGTGGCTCACACCTGTAATCCTAGCACTCTGGGAGGCCAAGGCAGGTGGATTGCTCAAGGTCAGGAGTTAGAAACCAGCCTGAGCAAGAGCGAGACCCCATCTCTACTATAAATAGAAATAAATTGGCCAACTAATAGAAAAAATTAGCCGGGCATGGTGGCACATGCCTGTAGTCCCAGCTACTTGGGAGGCTGAGGCAGCAGGATTGCCTGAGCCCAGGAGTTTGAGGTTGCTGTGAGCTAGGCTGACGCCATGGCACTCACTCTAGCCTGGGCAACAAAGTGAGACTCTATCTCAAAAAAAAAAAAGAAAAAAGAAAAAGAAAAGGTTTGGAGTCAGATCAGAGGGGCCTTCAATGACAGGATAAACAGTTTGGACTTGAGGGTCCCCTAGCCTAAGCAGGGCCATGGAAGACATCTGAGCAGGGGGACTGCATTTTAGGACAATGGCTCTAACCCTTAAGGGTCTCTCCCCATGCAGGGGGAGACCATGTGGCCAGCTGGGAGGCAGTGGGGGGGGGTCCAAGTGAGAGAAGAGGTGGGGTGCAGCGTGCAGACTGAACCCAGCCCAAGGAGCCTCTAGGTCCCATTGCTCGGGTGGAAGCCTGGCACTAGCCTTCTCCCTTTCTGCCCGCTAGCCATGGGCCCTGGAGTCAGCAGAAAATCCCGGCTCCAGGGAGGAGGCGGCGCAGAGCCAGAAGCTGCTGAGGGAGCACTGGCAGCAAGATGCCATTGTACATCCGCAATCAAGATGCTTCAGAGGAAATCAAAAGCACCAACTGGGGAAATGATGTGTGCACACTCTTCCTTTCTCTCTCTCTCACACACACACACAAACTTCTGCCTCCAAAATGGGTCAAGTGAAGGCTGTGGGCGTGGGCTGGGGAGGGAGGGCTGGGAGAAGAGGGGCCAACGGGGAGCTTGGGCCCTGGTGCCCACTCACCCTCCTGGCATTGGGGACTGCAGCAGCTGCAGGGTGGGGCGGGCTATGGGGATGAGCGTACACCTCCCCATGCATATGGATAACGCACACAGCTGCCCTGCCTGCTTAGCGTTCATTAGGACCAACTGTCTCTCGGGAGCAGTGGCAGGCGGGAGAGGGTGCCGTGCCCATTCATGGCCTGGGGTGGGGGCTGCCTGCAGCTGTGCAGACACCTCCCCCTGCTTGGATCAGCATCCCAACCCATCCTCCCTCTTTTTCTTCTCCCAATCCGCCACTCTGTCAAATCGCGAGGTCTTGGGTGGGAACGGGGTCCAGGGAGTGAGGCAGGGTGACATTCAGGTGAATCCCTGTAGGAGCTGGGGGAGGAGAGGAGAGAGCTGTGCTGAGCCAGGTCCCTTGATCCCAGGAGGGGCTATTGCTTACAGATCAAAGCTTCTTAGCCCCTTCTTTCCAAAGTCATCTGTAGCATTCAGACAGAAAAACTGCTTTGGCCCTGTCTTCTGGAGGCCCCAGAGGAGCCCCTGATCAGGCTTGCTCTGTGTCCCCAGAGGGAATCCGAGCAGGCTAGGGGCTGGTGTGCTGGCACGATTCTAGATTCTACGTGATTCTGACCTCTTGGCAGCAAGGGAGACTAAGGAAGGGAGGCTGCTGGGCTCTAACGCCCCAGGGCAAGTGGTCCCATTGGGGCTGTCAATGGGGGGAGTATTAAGAGCCAGGCCCAGGGAAGGGTCGGCTAGTGCAATAGGCAGGGCCACCAAGCATGGCTGTCAGCTTGTGCCCTACACAAGGGTACCTGGCTGAAAGGCCAGCAGCTAGTGCCAAGCCTTGCACCCTGGCATGGGGTATCCTCTCCCATATGGGCCAGGTCTGTCCAGTCTCAGGAATATGCATTCCATGGACAAGGCCAAGGGAGCCTGTCTGTGGGCAGAGTCCGTGTGTCTGTCCTGTAGTGCGCCCTTTTCCTCCCCCTCCAGCAGGCTCGGTAGGCTTTCAGGGCTGTTGAGCCCAGGGTGGGGATGGAGGCAGCTGACCTGGGCCAGAGCCCAAACTGCCACAGCCTCCCAGCCTCCTCCTTTTGTTGCAAGGGTGAGCACCCCCGACCCCCTCTGCTGGTGGCCTCCAGAGCAGCAGGAGGATCCCCTTTCTGTGGATCCTGAAAGGGGTGGGGGTGGCCAAGAACAAGGGCCACCTCTTGGCCACTTCCCTGTTTCCTGGAGTCACATTCCCAGCTGCTCCCAGCAGTTAAAGGACGTTGTGGAGAAAAATGGGCTTTGGGCAAGCGCGTCAGCAGGAATCCCAGTCAGGCCGTTTCCTAGCCGTATGATTCTGGGCAAGTGGCTTAACCTTTGTGAGCCTTGGTTTCCACAGCTGGGCCAGCTATCTTGTAAGGCTGATCAAAGGGTTAGATCAGCTAATTACTAAAAAGAGTGGCAGGTTGCTTAGCTAAATGTAGTTCCGCCCCCAATGCTTGTACCTCTGAGCTTCAGGTATCCAAGCAAATTCTCCCTGCCCCCTCTGGACTCATCTTGCTTTCTGCAATTCTGTCATTAATATTTCATTTCTTTAGCAAAGGCTTTTTGTCCCTGGGTCACTGCTATTCACTCTGGAAAAGAAACCTCCCCATACTCCTTTGTGCAGGAGGATTCCTTAGCTCCTTTTCTGAGAGCAAAGCCTTAGAAGCCAAAAGGGGAAAAGGTATCATGGTATGAATTTGGGCCCTAGCAGTCAAATAGGCCTGGGTTCAAGTTCTGGCTCTGCCCTGTAATTCCAGCAGGCTCACGGGCAAGTGATTCAAATCCTGTGAGCTCTATCCCCATATTGTGAATGATAATACCTACAGCTAAGAATGTCTTTGTGGCTGGTGTGGTGGCTCACACCTCTAATCGTAGCACTCTGGGAGGGAGGCAGAGGTGGGAGGATTGCTTGAAGCCAGGAGTTCAAGACTAGCCTGAGCAGCATATCAAGACCCCGTCTCTATAAAAAATACAAAAATTAGCTGGGTGTGTTGACATGAACCTGTAGTCCCAGCTACTTGTGAGGCTGAGGCAGCAGGATCGGTTGAGCCCAGAAGTCTGAGGTTGCAGTGAACTATGATCATGCCACTGCCCTCATATCCAGGCAACAAAGCAAGACCCTGTCTCCAGAGGAAAAAAAGATATTTGCAAGGATTAAACAAGATAACCTGGTACAAGTAGGTACCTCCTTAACACTCTTCCCCTGGTCTGGCACTGTGGATGCCTGCTTGTTGGCTGTGTCTGCACAGGTGCTGTGGCTGGTTCTGGACGCACACCCCTATACCAGTGTTGGACCCGCAGAGTCACTGCAGGGAGCTGGAGCCCTCTCCATATCCCTGCCTTGCTCCTGGTGGCTGTAGCTTCCCTGTGTTCTGCAGTGTTGGAAAAGGAAATTACAGAACAGATTGCAATTAAGGGGAATGAGGAGGGAGAGAGAGACAGAGGCCCTTAAATGCAGCTCCACTGAGCCCTAAAACTGTGTTTTTGCCTAGAGCCAATCAGGAGCCTCTGACAAGAGCCTTTCCCACTTACAAATCTAATTGCTGGAGGTGTGGCTGGGGTGGCCCTGGGAGCCCTGAGAGGAGGGGGCTGTCAGCCCCTCCAGGAAGGCTGCTGGCCACTGGCAGGATCATTTGTTGCCTTGAAAGTCACAGAGCCACATGGGAGGGACGGTGGTGGGCAAAGGTCTCCAAGGGCCTGGGAAGCCTGGACCCAAGTTTCTGCCAATGATTTAGCACCTATGCTTAGGTTAGATTACTTATCTAATCCTCTTCACAACTCCATGAGATTTTTACCTAATTTTATGGATAAGAAACTGAGGCAGGCCTGGCTCCGTGGCTCATGCCTGTAATCCTAGCACTCTGGGAGGCCGAGGAGAGAGACCCCGTCTCTACTATAAATAGAAAGAAATTAATTGGCCAACTAATATATATAGAAAAAATTAGCCGGGCATGGTGGCACATGCCTGTAGTCCCAGCTACTCGGGAGGCTGAGGCAGGAGGATCGCTCGAGCCCAGGAGTTTGAGGTTGCTGTGAGCTAGGCTGAGGCCACGGCACTCACTCTAGCCTGGGCAACAGAGTGAGACTGTCTCAAAAAAAAAAAAAAACTGAGGCAGAATATTCCTTCTATATGCTAGGTATTGCCCCAAATCTAGGGTCTTTATTTACATTAGATCTCTTTTAAATCTCCCTGCCACTTCAGTTCCATTTCACAGATGAAGAGGCAGGACTGGAAGAGAGGAAGTAACTTGCTCAAGATCACAGAGCTGATTTATGGATGAGCAAGGATTGAACCTCTCTGACTTCAGAGACTACACTTTTTCATTGTACTGCACTGCCTCTTCATTGAACAGGGAGTCCTGGGTAGGGTTTCCAGATTTGTCAAAGCAAAACCAAAAAACCAGGATGGCCACTTAAATTTGAATTTCAGATAAACAATGAATTGTTTTGAGCATTATAATTATAATGATATCCCAAATATTGCATGAATATACTTGAACACTATTCATTGTTTATCTGAAATTCATGTTTAAATGAATATCCTATAATTTATCTGGCAATCCTAGACCTTCTTTCTCCTCCTGCCTCTAGCTCCCCTCTGGTTCTGCCAAGAGCTCGCCCTTTAAAGGCAGAGCCCTTGGGACCAGTTGTGCAGCTGTGTCTCTAGACTGCTGAAAGGGACAACAAGCTCTTCTGCTCCATCGGGCAGAGCTCTGGACTGCTGCCAACTCTGCCACCTACTGTGTGACTTTGGATGAGTCTTTTCCCTCTCTGAACCTTATCTAAAAGGAAGACCCAGTATTAGGTACAAGGTAGTTGAGAGTCTCCCCGCAGGCCCTAACTCTTTTCTAATTATGTCTGCTCCCTTTTTCCTGTCTGTGGGCTGGACGTGTGTAAAAGGGTGGAACACAATCTATAGTTGTGCTGCTCTGAGAACAGAGGATACCCAATGCCTGGGACAGGGAACCCCAGGGGAGCAGTGCGGGTCAGAGGAGACCCCTGGGGAGGAGCGAGGGAGGCTGAGTGTAAGGAGTCCGTGGGGGGGGGGGCTGAGGTTGCTGAGTAAGGGCCAGCATTCTCAGCGGTGGCAGCTTGCTGAGCATTGGGACCCAGGTTCCAGGGGCTACCTGCACTGAGCAGCTCTGTGATTCTGGGCAAATTCCTTAACTGAGGCATTTGCCTTGGTTCCCTCCACTACAAGGTGGAACTAACGCTGCCCCATGATGTATGTACAGTGCCTGACACGTAGGAGGGGCTTAATAAAGGGCTACTATTATTGTTGTTGCTGTTGTATTATATATATCCTTCTGAAAAAAACACCTTGAGGAAAGCTAACCTCTGAAAGGACAAACACATTTCAAACCCTCTCCGAGCTTCAGCAAAGAACACAACACATTCCAGGCTGCTTTCATTTCAGCTAAATTTTATTTGTCGGATCTTTGACAGACATCTAAATTATACATTTGAGTTTTCCACATGACCAAACACCACGTCCCTTCCTTTGATTATCATTTTCAAAAGGGATTATAAAAAAAGAACCTTTCGATGGATCAGACTGAACCCTGAAACCACATAGAGTGCAGAGCTAAAAATAAAAGGAAGTAAGAACTGGTCCCCGAGAAGGAAAGGAGAGAGAAATCAAAGCAAACTCTGACGGGAATGGAGGGACAAGTCCTGGTGAGGGTGACATGGTGTCACCCTCCAGGCCAGGCCGGATAAGGAGCGGCCAACAGTGAGGGTGGGGCACAGAGTGGCACAAAAATAGCCACTACTTTAGTCCAGAGGGGAAAAAAGAAATTTGTCAAAAGCCAGGAGAGAGAAGTGGAGACAGAGCGAGGGAGGGAGGAGGCAGGACTGCGTCCTCCCAGCAGTCGTGGGAGCTGCGCACTCCTTTAACCCTGGCACATTTCTAACCGCCGGCATAATCGCTGACTTTCAGCTGTGCACCGACATGTTCCCCAGCTCAGCCCACATCAATGACACCCTTGTTTCCATAGTAACCAAGGGAGAGTGAAGGGGAAAGGGTGTATTGCACTGGGCGCAGAGAATCCAGCCAAAAGCAGCCGCACGGCATGGGGGGTCGGTTGGGAGGAGGGGAGGACTGGAGTTTTTCCCACAACCGGCTTGGGCTTGGGCACACATCACGGCCAGTCCCAGGCCTCGCCTGCCTTCTGGCCCCCAACCCAGCACATCCAGGGTGCACAGGGCAAAAGTCTCCCCTTTCTAGCTTCAAATTCTGTCTTTAGGTCTTGGCCCCAGAGGGCGGGGACGGGACTGGGGAGAGGAAAGGGGACTTTTTAAAAGCATTTTGTTTTTACAAATGGAGCTTTCAAACTCTGCATTTTCCAGGCTTCTCTCATCTAACCTCTGAGCTCCGGGAGGGTTCACGAGGGCTCAAAGGGAAGATGAAAGTGTGTAATGTCCACACAGCTCTGTGTCCCTGCAGCTGAGAAGCAAATCTGAACATTCACAGAGACCCTTATCAGAGGAGGGCGAGTGGCTTCTGCCTGCTAGCTGACGCCTTGGGAGGGCTCTTTAAAACAGTTCCCGAAGTTGGTGGTAAAAGGACGAAAATATTTTACAGACCATGCACCGACAGAGTCAAAGTTCTCTATTGCAGTGTTCCAAAACTGCAGATCTCAAAGAGGACATTTCACCCCTCAGATAACATCTCCGATGCACTGTTTGGAAGGAAAAACAATTTTTAAGGGCTGGAGCCAGATTTATTTCCAGCTTGGTAGAAGGGGGATTTCTGACTTCTTATCATCCTGTGTCACCTCTGTTCAAACAGAGAGAGAGGAGCTTGGGTGAGCCCGAGGTCTGTAGAGGAGGTTGCAGGGAGAACTAGCTCAGGGGTTTAAAAAAATCTCACTTTCTTTTGTCTTGCAAGTCCTTACAGGTCTGTCCACAGCAACCCCAGGGCATCTTTTCATGGCTGGCTTTTTTAATGACTTTCACCCCAGACCACCTCTGAAACTGGCCGTGTTTCAGTCTCTCCTGAGTAATTTCTCCAGAAAAAGCTGGGTGCTGAGGGCCAGGGGCTGGGGTGGCCCCTCCAGTCTCCTCACATGCCTCGGTGGGTTTGGGAAGGGCCACCCCCCAGGATGAGAAGGCAGCTGGCCTCCCAGGACCCACCAGGCACTGGACAGTCTCCTATTCATTCTCTGAAAACCCCTGAGCTCAGGCACCAGAACAGAGTTTAATTCAGGAGCCGGGATGCTCCGCCTGCCTTTCCGGGTGTGAAGCTGGGGCTTTCTGCGCACTCAGGGAAACAAGCTCTTTTTGCAGCGAGGGGCAGAGGTCCTTTGCCATCCCTCCCCAGCCAATCAACAGAGGACCCATTTTGCTAGAGAGAAGCAGAGGAGCCCCACAGCTGGCGTGACTCTGCTTCCCCGGGTGCAAACTCTGCGATGACACCCCACGTTCTCCCCAGTAGGCGCCCCTCTCTGGCCTCGGGCATCCCGCACCGCCAAGTGCCAGCACTGTAAAAATTGATCTCTTCTAAAAATCGATCTGCCTGGCTTTTCTCAGTGGAGCGGGTTCATGGTAAAGCTGCATTTATTTTTTAAATCTGATAGCAGTGGTCTATTGTGATCATTTAAACACAGAATTCTTTGAGCTTTAGAAACCTCTTCTATGGGACGGCAGCGGAGAAGCCAGCTAATCCCAGAGCCGGCTGCTCGCTGCTCCACTGAGCTGGAGAAAGCCTGTTTACGCTCGCCTGAGCCCTCCTGTGAGGGCTTTTTAAGGACCTTGTAATTTTTCTGGAATTAAACCTCCCACCTCTCCTTACATTCCAGATGTCATTACAGTCAAAAGTCATAAGAATTTCCTTCCCTGTGCGGCTGGCGAGGGGGATTGGGGATGGGGTATGTTTCTGTGGTGACTTGTTTGCAAGAAAGGATTTTTTTCCCTGACCAGAGGGTGAGGATTACATCCATAGTCTCCTATTGCATGAGGAAGACGGTTTAATCATCTGCCATTCCGCCCCCTCCCCCTAGCATCTTCCCACCAGACAGACTGAAGGCTGGTTTGGTTGGTGATGGTAAAATCAGTGACCAGCACCAGCAACACTGCCTGTGGTTTCAAAACCATGGAGGGAACGTAAGGGACAGGTCGGTAAATAAATGAACTCAGCATAAGCTGCTGCTGCTTCCTCTTTTTCTTTCTTTCTTTTCTTTCTTTCTTTTTTTTTTTTTTTTAGAAAAAAAGCCCACTGGAATCATCTAAACTGCAATGCAATCTCTTGCTCATTTAAAAGATCTCATTTTCTAATCATGTGCTTTGAGACATTTAATACTATTTCAATTATGCAGAGGAAATAATATAATTCCTTTATTTGAAAAATGATACTGAACCTCAGAGATCAGTTAAATCTACTGCTGGAATGGGGATTCTTTTTAAACTGTGCTGTTCCCTCTCTTCAAACAGCTGTAGCTGTACACAGATGGAAAAACATTTGGTCAGAAAGCAGCAAATTAGTGTTTTTCAGGACCGAATTCGGCTCCCGCAGCTCCTGCATCTCCATTCGTCTAGATTTTACTTCTTCTTTGCATTGACATTTTTGCAGACCCAGTTCATGCCATCCTTTGAAGGGAACGGGCAGAGAAAGGCAGTGTTAGTTGTAAGAAAGGCACTTTGAACTCCAGCCTGAAGGCAGGAAGGGGGCTCCTGGGTCTTCCCTCCCAGACCACCAGCTCTAGGGAGTTTGCTTGCCCCAGGGGCCCACCTGAGTGGCCAGGGACAGTGACCTCCCCAGGAGGGAGGTCTCAGAGAGCACAGGAGGGAGATGGGAGGAGGCGTGCCCAGTTTCTGAACTTGAGATGGGTCCTCAGGAACTCCCTCTGAAAAAATAAACACATCTGCTTGGATCTAAGGCCTGATTGAAGAGCTATCAGGAAAGATTCCAGCCATTTTTGGCTTTTTCTAAAAGCTGACCTTTGCTAGGGCATTAAATTCAATAAGCCACCCTTCTGGTGCCCCAGTGTGTTTACAGTGTGATAGTGTACACTGGGTTAAATTAAATTTCTTTTTGGAAAAACAAATCCACTGCAGTGTGTGTTGCTAGACACACACTAGGGCAATGTGCATTTATTTCTCTTCCGCAGCTCTACAGATAGGTTTAAAAGGGCCTGGCCTGTTTCTTGTAGCTTTAAGCACTACCAAGCAGAGGGACTGGGGAGAAGGTTCCCTTAAAGGCACAGTGACCTTGAAAGTGCCCTCTCTTAGAAGGCTGGAGAGGGACTGAGGTAAAAACCACACAGTGCCTTCAGCCACCTGGCAGGTGGCACGATTCCTCACGGATGCCAGGCCTGTCAGAGGTGACCTCCTTTTCAACTCCCTTTGGAGCCACACCTGGACACTCTCTCCTTCCCCACAGTCTCCCCAACATTTAGGGGTGTGCAGAGTTCCCTCAGAAGCCCAGAACAAAATCCAAGGTGGCTCCTGCAGTGACTCCCTTTCCCTGCATCTGTAACACATGCTCGCTGAGGTCCCGACCACATTTGCACACATCAGCCGTACACGCCACGCCTCTAAGTCCCACATTTCCTGTGGCCATGGATCTAGCTGCTGAACCTGAACAGCTGAGACAGCTTAGAGTAATAAATATCAGCTGACACCCTTGGCCATTCGGAACATTAATCCCATAAACAATACATCACTGCAAAACAACCAGCAGGCATCCTCTCTCCTGGCTAATCTGACCTGCACCTGAATTTACAGTGATTAAAACTCTGCCCGTTGCCATCCGTGCAATTGGGCAGGGGAACCAGATAATCTGACGGTTGTCCCAGAGTGGACCTTACCTTATGGCCTTTGCCAAGATGAGGCTGGCCATGGCCGAAAGCCCAAAGGTATAGAGCACCTGGCAGTGGGGGAAGTGGGGAGGAATGCCCAGGTGGGAGAAAGGGAGACTCCGAACGCATCTCTCATTACAACTAGGTCAGCCACTTACTCTGAAAAGCCAAGGCCAATTTTAAGACCATTTTATGAAAAGGATTAATTTAAAGAGAAGCATGTTTAATTTTAGTAGCTAATTGGTTTCCAGGAAAAAAATGATCACCTGCCAGGAGACAAAAAAGATTTTACAAATAAAAGAGGGATGAATAAGATAAACATCTTCTCTTGCCTCCGAAGCTGAATAGCTCAGCACTTATGCGGCACTTTCCATCTTCAGGAGCCCGCACGCTCTCAAAGGTGCAGCACAACACGCTTGCCTCGGTGGAGACTTGCGGCATTTTATCAGCCCATCTCTCAGAGAAACCAAGCACAGTGTTCCCACACCATGTGAATGCCGTTTTGTCTTTTTCTTGTTAAATGGCTGATTAAGGAGGGGGTTTTCTTTTATTATATGTAACTGAACATGAATGCAAGCAAAGAGATAGGAAAAATATTTACTCAGCTGCAGGAGCCCAGAGCAGAGGTGGAGGGTGCAGGGTAGCTTTATCCTGGGTATCTGTCACGGAGGCAGAGGGGGGTTTGAACAGCACAGCCCTGCTGAGGGGCAGTGTCCAGTGTCTCCAGATGTCTGTGAGGGCCAGGGTGGCGAAGCCCTCCCAGCAACAGTCCTGCCAACAGAGGGCGCTCACAGGCCAGTACCCACTGGTGGAGCTGAGGCTCCGGCGCCCTGCGGCTACATCCGGTCACCTGAAGGAGTGTGGGAAGCACAGGGGCAAACAGGGGGCCGTGGCCTGAGGCAGCCCTTGGCTTGGGAGGACCCTGGAGGGCTGCTCCTTTCTTCTTGTGGTGAGCCAGAGGAGAAGCTGGGCTGGAGGTGGGAGGTGTGAGGGAGGCAATAATCCACAGTGATAATACTCGTCAATCAAATCAGGGGTAAGCTTTGTCAGGCTGCCCACTGGAAAGGAAAGATAATAGCGTCCTCCAGGATCCCTGAGGGGAAGGGTCGTGTCAGACCTGCTGGAGGTTGTATTCACAGAACCTAGCATGGTGTCTGGCCTGCAGTCTACACTTAATTTATATCTTTTAAAATCAACCCTTGTAACAAGCCTGTGAAGTAGGTCCTATTATTATTTCTGTTTCCCAGATGGGGAGATGAAGGCACAGGACAGGGCATGGCAGAGGCAGCCTGTGCTCTTGAGCTGTTTACCATTTCTCCATGAATATGGGCCACTGATGGGGGGAAGCGCATCTGCCTCAAGCTTACAGGAGTGGCCCGGCCAGTGGCTTATGCCTGTAATCCTAGCACTCTAGGAGGCTGAGGCGGGAGGATCTCTTGAGCTTAAGGAGTTCGAGACCAGCCTGAGCAAGAGTGAGACCCCCGTCTTTACTAAAAATAGAAAGAAAATTAATTGGCCAATTAAAAAATATATAGAAAAAATTAGCTGGACATGGTGGCACATGCCTGTAGTCCCAGCTACTTGGGAGGCTGAGGCAGGAGGATCACTTGAACCCAGGAGTTTGAGGTTGCTGTGAGCTAGGCTGATGCCACAGCACTCTAGCCGGGGCAACAGAGGAAGACTGTCTCAAAAAGAAAAAGTAAGGAGTGAGGAATCGCCCTGAAGATGGGAAGGGAGCAATTCCAGTTTTTTCTTCCTCATGACTTCAGCTGATTACAGGGGCCCGAGACTGGAGTAGCAGCAGCCAAGCACGTAGCTGACAGTGCCAGAGGCTGTTTCTGGCCACGCAACTCTCAAGGTTTCTGGGCTGCCAGGTATCTATGTGTGTGGAAGCCTGCACTTTTACACGGCTGCATGACCCTAGTATGTGAACTATCCACTCAGACCACCACCTCCAGTAGAAACCCTACATTTAGAGACTACATACTTACAAGAGGAGGAACCTTCCACTTCTTATGTTTAAATGAAGGCTCCACACCATTACTACTTTTATCTGGCAAAGCTTTGTTTTTTGAAACAGACAACTGAGAAAAGGTGATCGTTTACTTGAAGTAGGTTATTGCTCTGCCTCTAAAGTAGGAAATTAACTCATAGGTTTGTTTAATGGTTGAACCTTTATTGTTAAAAACTGGTTTGACCAATTTTCTGCATGTGATCTTCATTATGGGGATGACAATCTTATGGTAAGAATAATCCTCCCTTTCCTCCTCCGCTGCACCTTCCCCTGACCAATCTTGCTGAAACTGAATTTGAATTGATTAGCTTCAATTCAATAATAGAGACTAAAGAGAGACATCGAACTTCAAATACTGAGCTGTGTTTGGCCTCACAGAGAGGAAATAAATTTCATCATGTCACAATATTATTCTCTAATATAACCATTGGAAGAAATGCCCCTAACCATATGGGAAGGAATCTCTATGTCCCAGGATTTAGGGTACATTGCTTCTTTCTACGGTAAGAGTGGTCTCTGCCTGTGCTGCTCCTTTTAATTTGATCTCTGTACATTGTATCCATCACTGCTCGATAGTTGGAAGGAAGCAGTGGCAGCCATGGTTGGGTGGGCCTGGTTTTTAAAGCCATGCAGACTATGAGGTCACATCAGTAATTGCTTTAAGATGACGAGGAGCTCAAACCCTTGCTGAGCAATGTAGCCTATCCCATCATGCCACTGGGCCCCTAGGGTCAAGGAGCAGCTGGATGCAGCATACATAAAACATTGCTTGCTATTAATATTTTTTCTGGTGACAAAGGGCATTGTACCAGAGAGGTAGCAACATCGTATGTCCTGAGCTTGCTTGCTTCATCTACAGAAAAGTTTGATCAATTTAAAGATAAAGCTGAGTTCTAATTCACAGTTAAGCAGTTCCGTGTACATCTAGAGTCAGTAACAACTGATGCCAGGCCTAGAAAGAAGTGGTAAATGTTATTTTTAAAAATACCGAAATTCTGTTGCTGTATTAGGGAAAAGTCCCGTAGATCAAGGAAAAAGAAGCAAAACCAAGAAATTGGGCTAGTGGGCACTTAGTGCCCATCTGCAAGCCTAACTCTGAAGTACGGCTCAGGCTGCCAACGACCCTTTCTATAGAAGGGAGGCAGCGAAAGACTGTGACCTGGCTCATCCTTCCATTTAGAGAAGGAAGAGAGGGAATATGTGATAAGTGCAAAAAGAAAAGGTGAGCATGAGGTGGTGGCCTACCTGGACAGCAACACCCAGGGGACAATCACTGGCCATGGGTGAAGACAGGTCTTTGTGATGACCATGCTTAAAGGCCAGGTTAAAACTGTGGATCTCCGCCTTGAGAGGAAATTCAAAGCCAGTGTAATTTTAATTACACAAACACACACACACTGTTTTAGAAAATGTCTTCAAACACCTGAAACTACAACAGCAAGGAGAGCTGTGGTTTGGGGTTCAAATTCAGGTCTGCAGGCAGAAGAGGGATGGATTTCTCTATACCTTTCTCTGGCTCTAAGCCACATCCTTTGTTCACTATTTTCTAGACACCCAAGGGAAAATAAAAGAATAAGAGTTCCAGGCCGGGCACAGTGGCTCACGCCTGTAATCCTAGCACTCTGGGAGGCTGAGGAGGGTGGATTGCTCAAGGTCAGGAGTTCAAAACCAGCCTAAGCAAGAGCGAGACCCTGTCTCTACTATAAATAGGAAGAAATTAATTGGCCAACTAATATATATAGAAAAAACCAGCTGAGCATGGTGGTGCATGCCTGTAGTCCCAGCTATTCTGGAGCCCGAGGCAGAAGGATTACTTGAGCCCAGGAGTTTGAGGTTGCTGTGAGCTAGGCTGAGGCCACGGCACTCAATCTAGACTGGGCAACAAAGCGATACTCTGTCTCAAAAAAAAAAAGAGTTCCAGTGCTTAGTGTTGTATCTTAGGAGAGGTTCTAGGGACCCAGGCCTAACCTTGAGGGCACAGAGGGAGGCATCCCCTATGTTTAGAAGGAGTCTGGCTGAGGGAGTTATAGGTTCTCCCCCTAGCCATTTTTCAATTTCTCCTCTTTCTGCCTCATCTACTTGACATAACTGGGTCTCCTGATCACTCCTCTGGACTGTGGGCTTCTCGGCAGGGCAGTGTTTCCAAAATTGATGTTATCCTTCAGCTTCTTATGCCCTTTACCTATTCTCTGCTCCTGACAGTTTCCCATGAAAACCTGCTTTAATTACACAATGGGCTGGCCTCCTAGTCACCATCAATCAGGCAAAGAAAGAACTACTCCAAACTCTCTCTAAAGTCAATTTCCACACCCAGAGCAGGGGCTCTTGAACAGCACATGGTACTGCCCATCCTTGTGAAGACATATGTTTGCTTTCAGAACATCAGGTGGAACAAGGCCCTGAAATCCATCCCAGGAATCGCTAACTTCCATAACCTCAAATCCTGTGTTTAAGCCATGCAACTAATGAGAAGTGATATACCCGTCCTACTTAGTCCGCAGTGGGGCGGGACTTGTCGTCCAGCAGATGTGGCTGTCCCCCCAGCTTGCCCACTTGAGGGTCCTATTACTTAGCAGTAGAAGATGGATCTCTCAAATGCATTTTGAGTAGACACACACATACAAACACATGCAATATAAACAGAGATTCTGTCTTCAAACACCTAGAACTGTAAGAAATTTCCAGGTCTTTTTTTTTTCCTAACCTTTGTACATTTTCTTTCAGGGTCATTAGAACTGTGGTGTGAGATGTTGCCTGAGCATTGTGGTAGTTTTGCCTGTTACCAACCAACTTTTGGGAAGGTAAGATGGGGTAGGGAAGATGAATAAGAAATTTAGGGAATTTTAGTAATTATTACACATTATCCATGTCTGCAAGTGAACCCTAAACAATTAGATCTTATGAACATTTTTCTAGTGAAGTCTTTCATTTTTAGGAATATTTTAAGCCTTAATTAACAAGAATCATTTAAGGCCTGTACTTCAACTAAGCAATGCTGGAAAGGAATTCCACTTAAGTGACTCTTTCTAAGGTAAAAACCAAGAAACTGGTGAGTGGACAAGTGCTTAGGTCAGAGGCGTTACCTGAGGGAGAGACATGGTCAATCAGTGTCTCAAAATGAAAAGCATCTCCACAGAAAAACTCTACGACCTTTCTCTAGTCCCCAAAGGTTACCATTAAAGGACAATAGACAGCAGATTCCCTTCTTAATTAACATTTTTATTAAATAACCCATTTCAAATAATGGTTAAATTCTCTAAATTTATATCATTCTATTAACCATAATCTAATCTCATTAACCTTGAAATCCCAGTCTTAACTACCCAATTCTATACACCATGGTACTATCTACTAAACTAATTAAGTGACCTTCAAACTATTTCTCCTCCATACAAAAATCATTATTATTTTTTTTTTGCTCATAGTTTTTGTTGGATCTCTCTTGATATCATTTCCTGTGAATTTGGTAGCTGAAGGCCCCTGATCTAAGAACTTCCTTATCAAAGTCAAAACATATATAAAAATCTCACTTTATTCAAAGTGGTTTATTTTGCGGCCCTCCCCGGCCCTCCCCCCCAACTGCCTAGTAGCTTGCTGCCTCTTCTTTGGCCTAAAGATCCTGTAAGGGGCACTGTGCACCTCTAGTGGTTATACAGCCATAACACAGACACTCCCCACCAGACAGCAGTGGCATGGGGTGGGGTAGGGGCTGGGGAGGAAATGGCAGGCACTCCCTCTCTACCTCCAGGCTCCTCTGAAGCAGTGTCCCTGACTTTATTTGTTTTTAATTTTTTTATTTTTCTGTGTACTTGTTTCGAACTCCTGACCTTGAGTGATCCGCCCGCCTCGGCCCAATTACAGGTGTGAGCCACCTCGCCAGGCCTGTACTTGTGAGGTATGTCCCTGACTTTAATGCCATTGCTCTGCATACTGATTCTAGATAACTCTAGTTCTCTGTTTTTACATCCCTGAGGCTGGCTGGAGAAACAAGAGCCTCACCTTTAATTCTGGCTTTGCTTCTTCTACTCAACATGCTGGTCAGGTGAAAAAAGATTATAGGGCTGTAAGCTCACTTTCTTTCTTTTTTTTTTATAAAAATATTTTTTTCAAGCAATGTTACTTTTCTTTACTTTATCCAAATCTAATTTTTCATGCCCAGATCATGCCCAGCCAGGGGCTGGCTGGAAATTCGTAAGCTCACTTTCTTATGAGTATGCACAAAAAAATGTATTTCTTTCTTTAGTCTCATCTTTATAGACCTCAATCTCAAGATGTTCTCAACTTTCTAAGAGGCTGCTGAAGTGGTCTATAGAAACACAAGGAAGCTACTAGTTCTCCTGGGCCTCATCTTTGTCAAAATAACCTTCGCCTCATGAATACTAGCCTACCCACAATCAGAGGAATTATGTGAGGCAAAACTTGATTGTTTAAAAAGTATGTTATAATTGGAGAAAGCTAAATAAAATTATCAGAGTTCACCCATTCAAAAACATCCTGGGCTGTGGTAAACTTGTTGGACCAGCTTATAAATTAAGCTGAAAAATGAGGCTAATTGACACCTGATAGACATATAATCACGTATGTGATAGCAACTTTAATTTTTTTTTAATTTTTTTTTTTTTTTTGAGATAGAGTCTCACTTTGTTGCCCAGGCTAGAGTGAGTGCCGTGGTGTCAGCCTGGCTCACAGCAACCTCAGACTCCAGGGCTCAGCGATCCTCCTGCCTCAGCCTCCCGAGTAGCTGGGACTACAGGCATGCACCACCATGCCCGGCTGATTTTTTGTATATATATTTTTAGTTGGTCAATTAATTTATTTCTATTTTTGGTAGAGACGGGGTCTCGCTCAGGCTGGTTTCGAACTCCTGACCTTGAGCAATCCGCCCGCCTAGGCCTCCCAGAGTGCTAGGATTACAGGCGTGAGCCACCACGCCCGGCATGATAGCAACTTTAAAAGGGAGACTGTAGAAGAATAAAACTATTTACTTCTTTTTCTTTTTTTTTTTAGATGAGCCTCTTCACTATGTTGCCCAGGCTGGACTCAAGCAATCCTCCTGCCTCAGCCTCCTGAGTAGCTGGGACTACAGGCAGGAGCCACTACGCCCGGCTAGAAGAATAAAACTATTAAGGAGCAGGATTGGGGGATAGGAAAGAAATTTTCATTTTTCAACTTTATATACTTTTTTTTTTTTTTTTTGAGACAGAGTCTCGCTTTGTTGCCCAGGCTAGAGTGAGTGCCATGGTATCAGCCTAGCTCACAGCAACCTCCAACTCCTGGGCTCAAGTAATTCTACTGCCTCAGCCTCCCAAGTAGCTGGGACTACAGGCATGTGCCACCATGCCCGGCTAATTTTTTTTAATATATATATTAGTTGGCCAATTCATTTCTATTTTTTAGTAGAAATGGCATCTTGCTCTTGCTCAGGCTGGTTTTGAACTCCTGACCTTGAGCGATCTGCCCGCCTCAGCCTCCCAGAGTGCTAGGATTACAGGCGTGAGCCACCATGCCCGGCCTATATGCTTTTATATAATTAACAGTAAGAATACATTACTTTTATAATCAGAATTTAAGAAGGAAGGAAGGAAATAAATAAGACCAAAAAATCTCTCCTCAAAAGCCAAACCTCACAGAGACCTACAGAGCTCCAGAATCCATTTTGCCTACATGGCTGAAGTAACCACTGGCTGATTAGGCGCCCCCACAACACACGAGCATGCACAAAGAGTTTCTAAGGGTGCAGGTATTAAGTGGTCTGAGGACAGGGAGCTTGGCCCATGCTGTCTGCCCTCAGATAGAGAAGCCAAGCACAGAATAAGCCCTGGCTATTTGCGTAGCAAAAAGACCAAGCAACGCTGCTATGGTGGCGCACAGCTATAGTCCCAGCTACTCCAGTGACTCAGGCAGGAGGATTGCTTGAGGCCAGGAGTTAACACCATTATTGTGCTTGTGAATACCCACTGTATTCCAGCCTGGGCAACACAGCTGGACCACATCTCTTTTTTTTTTTTTTGACACAGAATCTTACTCTGTTGCCCGGGCTAGAGTGCTGTGGCGTCAGCCTAGCTCACAGCAACCTCAAACTCCTGGACTCAAGCAATCCCTCTGCCTCAGCCTCCCGATTGGCTGGGACTATAGGCATGTGCCACCATGCCCGGTTAATTTTTTTCTATATATATTTTTAGTTGGCCGATTAATTTCTATTTATAATAGAGACGGGGTCTTGCTCTTGCTCAGGCTGGTTTCGAACTCCTGACCTCAAATGATCCTCCCGCCTCAGCCTCCCAGAGTGCTAGGATTATAGGCATGAGTCACCATGCCCGAAGACCCCATCTCTTAAAAAAGAAAAAATCAATCAGCAAACCTGACAGAATTGAGATAATTCTAGGAAGTGATTATTTGCTTGGGATAAAAGTAGACAGGCTGTTTTAAGATAAATCAGTGTCAAATGTTTTAGGAGAGAGGGCAGAAAAATATTAGAAGGGAAATGGAAAGAAGGCGCGGGACAGTGGTTGAGAATCCACCCCTGGTATCCCAACACTCCAAGGTCAGAGAAAGCAAACAGGCTACTCTGTGAGAGACATATGCCATATGGCATCGAGGGAAGATGGTATTGCCTTAGATAGGGTTAACCTGGAGCAGTACTGTCCGCTCTGACAGCACCGTGTGACACCCCTGGCAGTTACACCAGACGCCTAACACGAGGCAAGTGGAGCAGGCTGGGGGCTTCGGAGTAAGAGTCGTCCCGGAGGGCTGACTCCAGAGCGTCAGCTGATTTGAGGTTGCTTGGGAGGAGGCATCAGAGCTGAAACTGTTTATCATTCTTTGATGATACAGCCTCTTGGGTGTCTGAGATATAACCGTTTTCTGCCCTAAATTAATATTAAATGAGGAGAAGCCTGCTCTTCCAGCACGGAGTTCTTCAGTACAAAGCATGAGGCTTTCTGTCAGCAGAGGACTCCCAGTGGGAAATCAACTGTAAGTAGCAGCAGACACACACCAACCCAGAAAGCAGGGGAGATAACCAACATAAGAAACAAAAACACTTCTAGGATAACCAATATGTATATGATTATCAATAGTCATCACCTTGGGCATACAGATATGTAGCATCCATAATATTAGACACAACACAGAACCCCAACACAATCATCAAGAATCCTAGAGTTAGAAACAATATTCAAAGTCTTCTGTTCTGACATTCTACCCGACAGGGAAAGCTTGTTGCATATGTGGGATGGCCTATCTGTGGCTCTCTTGAAACATGTCATGATATCTGATTGCTTTCTAAGTAGAAAAGACCCATATGCCTCCATGCTCTCTCATCTTGGAATGGTTCATCTATTTGTTTCATACCTTTTTCTATCTAGATCAGCCTAACCAATGAGACAGACCACCTTGGTTGGCTGCCATGTTGCCAGTGACCAAGTCGTCCTGTAATCTCACCTGAACGCCCTCTCCTGTGAGAGCTGAGCAAGACTGGATCTGCCAGATTCGGTCTCGGATGGTATGCAGGTTCAGTCCTTCTGCGATTTCAGAGGCTGGGGCTGCTGTGAGCAAATCCTGCTTATTAGCAAAGATGAGCACTGGCACACAACTTAGCTTTTCTTCCTCCAGTAATTCAGCTAGTTCCTGGATCATTTTAAGGAAGAAGAGGGAGGGAAGGATGAAATCTATGATATTTAACCATGCACTTCTAATTAGAAAAAAATGTAACAGTCAAGCTTATCAACTAGTAATTTTGAAGAGCAGTGATTCTCAAACTGGAGCCTGTGCAAGAATTCCCTGGCAGGTTCCTCAGCCTGACCCAGAGATGCTGACTTTGAAAAGTCTGAGCCAGGGCTCAGGAATCTGCATTTTTAACAAAATCCCCAGGTGATTCATAGATCACACTTTGAGAAACACTGTTCAAAGGAGAATACAAGTAGTAGTTAGAGATTTGAAACTTACTCAAGGTTATTATTTACAAATAACCTTTTTTTTGAGACAGAGTCTTGCTTTATTGCCCTGGGTAGAATGCAGTGGCATCATCACAGCTCACTACAACCTCAAACTCCTGGGCTCAAGCAATTCTCTTGCCTCAGCCTCATGAGGAGCTAGGACTACAGGCATGTGCCATGATGCTTGGCTAATTTTTCTATTTTTACTAGAGACAGTCTCACTGTTGCTAAGGCTGGTCTTGAACTCTTGAACTCAAGCAGTCCTCCCAAGGCACCTTGACCTCCCACAGTGCTAGGATTACAGGTGTGAGCCACAGCACCCAGCTTGCAAATAACTTTTCATGTATGTGTGTATGTATAATTTAAACTCAAAATAGCAATTGCTTTAGAGATTATAATTCTGTTTCATTAGTCTTTATCTCTAAAACATGCGTGCACATATATCACATTTCATTAAAATCACATCCTCAAATAACTTTTTTTTTTTTTTTTTGAGACAGTCTCACTTTATTGCCCAGGCTAGAGTGAGTACCGTGGCATCAGCCTAGCTCATACATAGCAACCTCAATCTCCTGGGCTCAAGCGATCCTACTGTCTCAGCCTCCCGAGTAGCTGGGACTACAGGCATGCACCACCATGCCTAGCTAATTTTTTGTATATATATTTTTAGTTGTTCAATTAATTTCTTTCTATTTATAGTAGAGATGGGGTCTCGCTCAGGCTGGTTTCGAATTCCTGACCTTGAGCAATCTGCCCGCCTCCGCCTCCCAGAGTGCTAGGATTATAGGCGTGAGCTGCCACACCCGGCCTCTCAAATAACTTTATTAGTCCATCTGGCAAGGTCCCTGATATTTAAGTTATAGGTTGGGATCTAAACTATATGTTCATTCTGTCTGCAATAAGTACTTCCCTGTTGAATCCACATTTTGGCTACTTAAAACACTTGGAGCTTTCGAAGATAACTGGATGGTTCAAAAGGCAGATGATTATATATGACTCCTCCACCTCCAAGCTCACACTTAGCACTGGTTCACATGAGTGATGATCCAGAAATTATCAGGGTATAGAAGGGAGATGAGTTGTCTTCATGAATCTAGAGAGTTCTCAACCCAATTTCCAAGAAAAAGGAACATAAACATGAGGACTGCTACCTTTAAAAGGCCACCTCCCAAAGTTTAGGACACAGGCCAGGACTCTGCACACTTCTCCAAAGAGATCCACTCCCCTCCAGCTTCTATCAGTGAACCCACTGTGAGTAAAATGGTCTACGCCCTTTGCTTCTCTATGTAAAACTGTGTACAAATTACATGGTGTAATCATGATGATATGTGCCCTGCATTTGAAGCCATATTTGGTTGAAGGCACACCTTATCCCCTGGCTTGAAAACAAAAGTGGCTTAGTTGGCTTGTACAATTCTTCTCATCCTTTCAAATTAGTCAAAGTTAACCCTGGATCAATTACATGGGTATTGAAAAATGTAAACAGAAATTATAAGTGAATTGTTCCTTGAGGTTCATTTCTTCGGGAAGAATGCCAAAGAGTTTTTGAGCATGGTGCTAAGTTCCATTTGCTTATATCTTGTATATTCAATTTGATTAAAGCTAAAAGGCTTTAGTCCAGGTGTGGTGGCTCACCCCTGTAATCCTAGCACTTTGGGAGGCTGAGGTGGGAGGATCACTTGAAGCCTGGGCAACATAGTTAGACCCCATCTCTACAAAAGAATAAAAAAATTAGTTGGGCATGGTAGTGCACACCTATAGTCCCAGCTACTTGGGAGGCTAAGGTGGGAGGATCACTTGAGCCCAGGAGTTCAAGGCTGCAGTGAGCTATGTTCCACCACTGCACTCCAGCCTGGGTAACAGAGTGAGATCTACCTCTCTCTGAAAATAAATAAATAAATAGCCAAAAGACTTTAATAAAAAATTGTTTAAAGGACTCCCAACTAATTTCTTTTTAGACAACTGGCATTTTTGCCCATTTTCCAGAATGACCATCCTGTTTGAAATATAAAGGTTCAACAAAAAATACTTCTCTCTCACACATTTATAAGGTAGATTAATGAATACTCAGTTATTTGGGAAATATCTTAACAGAATGATAATTTTTTTCATACTAGATCTTTGATATAAAACAGAAGAATTACTTACCTGACCCGTCTCTTCAAATCTTTTTCTGTCGGCACTGTCAATTACATATATCTGTGAAGAAACAGAAGGTTACTTCAACAGGCAGAGATAGAAAAAGACAGGACAACTTCTACGAAAGAAACAGGTGACCCCAGTTAGCAGATTTCCGATTAGCACAATATATAGAAATTGGTCATTCTCACCTCATCTATGGATGCAAAACAAACTATTAACAATAAACTAATTAATGAATGAATTAAATGGAAATGCACAGAAAATATTTCCAGCAAAGCTCCAAAGTCTAGGAATTCAGGAAAGCCAAGTGGGATAAAATAGCTACGTTTAATGGGCACTTGATATGTCACTAAACATTCTTACTAGATCTACTCTATTAATCCTTATTACAACTCTTGATATAGATCTCATTATTTTCCCATCTTATACATAAATAAATGTAAGTAACTTGCTCAAGTTACATCTGGTACTTGACAAACTCAAGCACATTTAATGGTTAAGGCCACAGTTGCTCTTTTTTTTTTTTGAGACAGAGTCTCTGTTGCCTGGGCTAGAGTGCTGTGGTGTCAGCCTAGCTTACAGCAACCTCAAATTCCTGGGCTCAAGCAATCCTCCTGCCTCAGCCTCCTGAGTAGCTGGGACTACAGGCATGCGCCACCATGCCTGGCTAATTTTTTCTATATATTATTTAGTTAGCCAATTAATTTCTTTCTATTTTTAGTAGAGATGGGGTCTCACTCTTGCTCCAGCTGTTTTTGAACTCCTGACTTTGAGTGATCCACCCGCCTCGGCCTCCCAGAATGCTAGTTAGGATTACGGGTGTGAGCCACCGTGCCTGGCCCACAGTTGCTCTTAACCACTTTGCTATGCTGCTTCCCAGATCGTCAGACTGGAAGGGGTGGTGCTTTGAGGCATTTACAATCCTATATTCCTTGAGGATTGTCCCTCTGAAGGTACCATTTGCAGCGTTAACTACATGCTGACTTCAGATGCCGACACAGGAGACACAATGATCTCCTTCCATTCCTACCTTTTCAGGCTGCTCTGCTTAGAGGTCAAGATCAAATACTGGGAATAATAAGGGCACAAGCTTTGCCAGAAGCAAGAGAAGTCTTGAGATTTATCAAAAATTACAAGTCCCAAGCTTTCTCCCTAATCCCTGAATTTTAGCTATTGCATAAACATCCTATACCAAAAAGCAAAATAATGTAAGACAAAAAAGAAAGAAAAATCACTTATAGTTATAGCCCCCCAAAACATTAACTATTTTTATTTCCTATGGAAAGTTCCCTTCTAATCTGCCTTCATGAAATGAATGAAAATTAAAGAAAATTAGAGATATAATTTTGTAGTTTTTTTATTAAATGATGTATTAAATGTTTTCCACTTGCTAATCTAAAAATTATCAATTTTTAAAACTTCCTTTAAAGAATTTTAAATTGTTATTAAACTAATGGTGTAATGGAAATACTCTTTTAAAA
The DNA here is from genome assembly GCF_040939455.1 of Microcebus murinus. NCBI lineage: Eukaryota > Metazoa > Chordata > Mammalia > Primates > Cheirogaleidae > Microcebus > Microcebus murinus. The sequence goes on along the minus strand of NC_134117.1, from coordinate 23,955,476 downwards.
GAGAGCATATTCAGGCTGGGCGCAGTGGCTCAAGCCTGTAATCCTAGCACTCTGGGAGGCCCAGGCGGGCGGATTGCTCGAGGTCAGGAGTTCGAAACCAGCCTGAGCAAGAGCGAGACCCCATCTCTACTATAAATAGAAAGAAATTGATTGGCTAACAAATATATATAGAAAAAATTAGCCGGGCATGGTGGCACATGCCTGTAGTCCCAGCTACTCGGGAGGCTGAAGCAGGAGGATCACTTGAGCCCAGGAGTTTGAGGTTGCTGTGAGCTAGGCTGATGCCACGGCACTCACCCTAGCCTGGACAACAAAGCAAGACTCTGTCTCAAAAAAAAAAAAAAAAAAAAAGAGCATATTCAATTAAAAACAAAACTAAAAAGCAATCTTCAACTCTCACCATTATATGCCTTAAATTGCATAAAATACACGCATTCTGTACACAAGTCAAATTCTGTGTTATAATAAAAATCCATTCTTTTGGGAAAAAAAACAATTAAAATTCCTTTGCTTAATACTCTCTCATTTAGGGCGCGGTGGCTCACGCCTGTAATCCTAGCTCTCTGGGAGGCCGAGGCGGGCGGATTGCTCGAGGTCAAGAGTTCGAAACCAGCCTGAGCAAGAGCGAGACCCCGTCTCTAGTATAAATAGAAAGAAATTAATTGGCCAACTAATATATATATATATACACAAAAAATTAGCCGGGCATGGTGGCGCATGCCTGTAGTCCCAGCTACTTGGGAGGCTGAGGCAGAAGGATTGCTTGAGCCAGGAGTTTGAGGTTGCTGTGAGCTAGGCTGACGCCACGGCACTCACTCTAGCCTGGGCAATAAAGTGAGACTCTGTCTCAAAAAAAAAAAAAAAAAAATACTCTCTCATTTAGAGTCACTAGTGTTAAATATTATACCAGGAACCAAGTTCAGCTTTTTTACTCAAGAATATGTTTCTTGGCCGGGCGTGGTGGCTCACACCTGTAATCCTAGCTCTCTGGGAGGCCGAGACGGGCGGATTGCCAAAGTCAGGAGTTCGAAACCAGCCTGAGCAAGAGCGAGACCTCGTCTCTACTATAAATAGAAAGAAATTAATTGGCCAACTAATATATATAGAAAAAATTAGCCGGGCATGGTGGCGCATGCCTGTAGTCCCAGCGCTTGAGCCCAGGAGTTTGAGGTTGCTGTGAACTAGGCTGACGCCACGGCACTCACTCTAGCCTGGGCAACAAGTGAGACTCTGTCTCAAAAAAAAAAAAAAAAAAAAAAAAGAATATGTTTCTTCTTAGAGAATCATAGGAGGAAGAAGGATGAGTATGTTTGGTTTCAAGATTTTTTGTGGCCTTATAATTTTTGTTTTTTGGGGTTTTTTTTTTGAGACAGAGTCTCACTTTGTTGCCCAGGCTACAGTGAGTGCCATGGCATTAGCCTAGCTCACAGCAACCTCAAACTCCTGGGGTCATGCAATCCTTCTGCCTCAGCCTCCCAAGTAGCTGGGACTACAGGCATGCGCCACCATGCCCGGCTGATTTTTTCTTTTTTTTTTTTTTTGAGACAGAGTCTTGCTTTCTTGCCTAGGTTAGAGTGAGTGCCATGGCGTCAGCCTAGCTCACAGTAACCTCAAACTCCTGGGCTTAAGCAATCCTACTGCCTCAGCCTCCCGAGTTGCTGGGACTACAGGCACGAGCCACCATGCCCGGCTAATTTTTTATATATATTAGTTGGCCAATTAATTTCTTTCTATTTTTTTTATAGTAGAGACGGGGTCTCGCTCAGGCTGGTTTTGAACTCCTGACCTTGAGCAATCCACCCGCCTCGGCCTCCCAGAGTGCTAGGATTACAAGCGTGAGCCACCGCGCCCGGCCTGATTTTTTCTATATATATTAGTTGGCCAATTAATTTCTTTCTATTTATAGTAGAGATGGGGTCTCGCTCTTGCTCAGGCTGGTTTTGAACTCCTGACCTCGAGCAATCCGCCCGCCTCAGCCTCCCAGAGTGCTAGGATTATAGGCGTGAGCCACCGCGCCCAGCCCTAATTTTTTCTATATATATTAGTTGGCCAATTAATTTCTTTCTATTTCTACTTTTAGTAGAGACGGTCTTGCTCTTGCTCAGGCTGGTCTCGAACTCCTGAACTCAAAGGATCTGCCCGCCTTGGCCTCCCAGAGTGCTAGGGTTACAGGTGTGAGCCACTGCGCCCGGCCAATTTTTGTTATTAATACTATTCTGACTCTTGCAATAAGACATAGTCCACAGTACCTGGCACATAGCATGCACTCAATAAACATAGCTAGAATTACTAAAATTTAGTCCTAGTTCTGCTCCCTTAACTTGGGAATTATATTTAAAAAAAAATACTACTATGACTTAATGTCAATACATGCATTAATGGGTTCTACACACCACAGACACGCATATCTGATAAGTCACGGTGCAGAACATAGTGGTAGCTTAGTTTTCTACCAGCAGAGCTCACATTTTGGAAACAGCATGTATAGTCCAATAACATCCTATAGCAAAAGCAAAACAATGTAAAACAAAAAAAGAAAGAAAAATCACCTATAGTTATAGACCCCAAACACATTAACTATTTTTATTTCCTGTGGAAAGTTCCCTTCTAATCTTCCTTCATGAAATGAATGAAAATTAGATGTGAGGGAGGGAAGAAGAGTCAGGTGATTGCTGGGACTGTGTTTGGGGCTGGGAGGTGCTCCCTGGAGGCTGTGTGTGGGTCCTCGGGCAAGAAAAGAATTACAGAGCAGGAGGAAGCTGTGCTGGGAGCAAAGGTAGGAATAAAGGTGAGAGTAGGGAGGAGGAGGATGACATAAGGCTGAGAATGGGATTAACAATATAGTTAAGAAATCAACGTTTGATATGATGAAAAACAATTGGGAGAGGATGATGAGAAATGGAAAGATAGTTTAATTCAGAGTTATGTTAAATATCAAATAACTAAAAAAAAAAAAGAAATATAGTTTTATTAATAGTAGTAGACAAAAAAGAGGACCAAATTTTTTTTTCATTACTAGATTAACCAATACCAGAGAACTTAGAGGCTGATGGTCAATGAGAAGAAAGCTTTAATTTTCACTCATAATAATTTGCTATTTGTTGCTTTGACATGAAATTTCACAGGAAACATTTTCATTATAAGATTCAAAAAAAGGATTTTCCAAACTATCCATAAATTCTTCCTATGATTTATCATTTTTCTCAATTAACTTTTATAAAATTTGAAAAATGACTACATAATAATTCCAGGAATTTAAGTCTATAAAAGAACTGCCCCATCTATTTCTTAAGAAAGGGGCCAAGTGAAAAAGTCATAGGCACAAACTAGTCTGATATGTCTTTCTGCAGCAGTATATTCTTGTCCTAGTTGTCCCCTTCCCAGCCCTTCCCAGTTTCTCCATGTAGTATCTGTTTCCTTCTAGACAATAGATAAAGGATAGCCTTTTTTTTTTTAATAGCATAGCTATTGGTTAATCTAGTCATGCAAAAAAAAAAAAAAAAAAGAAAGAAAAAAGAATTTAAATCCCAAAACAAACTAATAATCAAAAATGTTCTGGTCTTTAACCAGGAAGTATCAGAGAAAGTTAAATATTTATTGTGTTTCTGACTGACGTTAAAATGATACAGACCTTCAAAAATAAGTCACAAAAGCCACTCTAAATTAAGGTTGTAATCCATGGCACTCAGCATGATGCTTCAGGCAAAGCCAATTCACATCTTTTTTGTCAATTGCTTTGAAATTCTTATTTGGTTATGGGAAGAAGACCTAGAGAGAAAGATTTTTTCCTGATGGAAGTTCAGCCAACTCCGGCTCACCCAGCGTGTGGACGGAGGGCTCTTTGTTTCTCCTCTTGCCTCTGCTCCTCCTCCCTCCTGCTGCCACCTTTTGGCCATTTTATTCTTGTAAGTATTTCTCCACCAGACACAGACAGCAACAAGAAGAGAGGACGCTAAAAAGTGTGGCTTTTTATTGATAGCTTGAGCAAAAGTCTGAGAGGGGGATGGAACTGACAAATGAGGTGTCTGGGTGATCTGTGGTTTTCAATTGTGTGTGCTCTTTCAAGCTTCTGGTAGACTGATGGGCAGGCGTGTACGGTACTGTGCACATGATACAAGAGATGGATTATTTTCGAGTGTTTGAGATCTATCTCCCTTGATATCCTACACGTTAGATATGGAAATGATGACAAAGTTACTTTGTTTTAATTATGTTAAGTTTAAACACAAAGCTGATAACAATAGAGGAAATGGAGTTTAGTAGTAATATGAATATACCCTGAAATAAAACATCGTGTATTTTTAACTATCAAAAGGCTGTTATTATTTCTGGGCCTAAAGATGAATGGAAGGCTGTCCTATTCCCTCCCTTCTATCATATTTCAAGTTTTATTCCTTAGTCACTTCCCCCAAATTAATAAAGCTAAAGTCAGATGTTCTGTGTGTCATCTTCCCTGAGAATAACTCTGGCACTTTTAGGAGTTACCCTGACTCTTTCAAACCATTACAGAACCACTTCACGCTCCTAAGCTACAGTGGGCAACCTTTTTCCATAAGGAGAAGTAATAAATATTTTAGGCCCTGTAGCCCATACAATCTCACCACTATTGAACTATTCTATTGTAGTGAGAAAAAGTAACCATAGAGGCCGGGCGCGGTGGCTCACGCCTGTAATACTAGCTCTCTGGGAGGCCGAGGCGGGCGGATTGCTCGAGGTCAGGAGTTCGAAACCAGCCTGAGCAAGAGCGAGACCCCCGTCTCTACTATAAATAGAAAGAAATTAATTGGCCAACTAATATATATAGAAAAAATTAGCCGGGCATGGTGGCGCATGCCTGTAGTCCCAGCCACTTGGGAGGCTGAGGCAGAAGGATTGCTTGAGCCCAGGAGTTTGAGGTTGCTGTGAGCTAGGCTGATGCCACGGCACTCACTCTAGCCTAGGCAACAAAGCGAGACTCTGTCTCAAAAAAAAAAAAAAGTAACCATAGAAAATTTGTAAGCAAATGTATTTGGCTTTGTTCCTACAGAACTTTTTATGGACACTGAAATTTGAATTTCATATGATTTTTACATGTCATGAAATATTATTCTTTTTTGATGTTTTTTTAACCACTTAAAAATGTAAGAACCATTCTTAGCTTGCAGGCTATACAAAAATGGGAAGCAGGCTGGATCAATTTGTTGACCCCTACTCTAAAGCAAGATTTTGTTATGGCACTCTAGAGATAATTGAAAAGAGTTAAACAGGCAACTAAATGTGTCAAGCCTCAATCCTGCTCTTCTAGGCAGCGTAAAATCAGTCTAGTGTAATAAGTGTTTTTCAATCAACAATGGGAGACTATTAAACACAGACAAACAAATATAACCCATCGACCAGTGCCACTCCAAGCTGCTACAAGACTGGCAGACAGGACTGAAAGTCACAAGGCCTTAGAATCTAACCCTGGGGACTCAGCTGCTCCCCAAAACTTGTTTAATCTCAAATGGCACTGGAAAATAATGGAAGGTTGACTCTCAATCTAAAATATTATCTTGTACTAATGCCTAATATCACCAGAGAAAGCTTCTCTAGGGTTGCTTTGAACTGATTGTTGCTGGATTGCACATTAATTGCTGGGAGCTCTCAGCTAATGAGAATGTGGAATCCAGGGTTGTGACAACTACCTTGCAGTCTATCCTCCACGTGCTAAGAGCTTATGATTTAAAATTACCCTTACCTATAGACCAGAAAGTGTCTGAGACCTCCTTATGGAGTCTCACAATCATTACTGTCCTTATATAGTTCTTTTCCTTGGGTATTTCTTTTCAAGTACCTTAATCCGGCAGACGAACAGATAGGAATGTTATTTCACTCAGCCACTTGCTTTATCCTAACTCTTTTTTATTAAAAAAAAAATTTTTTTTCGTAGTCCATTTCTGACGAAAAAAAAAAAATTTTTTTATTAATTATTTTCCTCTATTTTCTGCTCTATTTTTTACCACATCAACAGGAACTTTTTCCTAACTCTTGATTCAAAGAGGAAAAGGGAATCTATAGCCTTTTAAAAATGAATACACTTTTTAAAGTATAGTTTTAGATTTACAGAGTTGAGGAGATACCACAGAATTCCATATACCTACCTCACCCTGTCCCTGGTCACTTTTTGCATTACTGTGGTACATGTGTTACAATGAATGAACCAATATTGATACATTAGGTTCATTCTTCATGTTTTAAAGCTCTATGGGTATTTTTTGTGTTTTTTTTTTGAGACAGAGTCTTACTTTGTTGCCCAGGCTAGAGTGAATGCCATGGTGTCAGCTTAGCTAACAGCAACCTCAAACTCCTTGGGCTCAAGTAATCCTCCTGTCTGAGCCTCCCCAGTAGCTGGGACTACAGGCATGGGCCACCATGCCCGGCTAATTTTTTCTATATATATTAGTTGGCCAATTAATTTCTTTCTATTTATAGTAGAGACGGGGTCTCGCTCTTGCTCAGGTTGGTTTCGAACTCCTGAGCTCAAACGATCCGCCTACCTCGGCCTCCCAGAGAGCTAGGATTACAGGCGTGAGCCACTGTGCCTGGCCTCTGTGGGTTTTTACAAGCCCCAAAGGTCACGTATATTTCATACAGAATAGTTTTCCCACCCTGAAAGCCCCCTGCATGTCACTATTCATCTCCTCCCCTCACTCCCCCTGGATCTCTGCCAATCACTAATCTTTTATTTAATAGAAATTTTTTACTAATTTCTATAGTTTTGCCTTTTTAAAAATGTAATTTAATTAGAAATACAGAGTATGTATCCTTTTCAGATTGATATGTTTCACTTAGCAACATGCATTTAAGGTTCCTCCATGTCTTTTTGTGGCTTGATAGCTCATTTCTTTTTATGACTGAATAATATTCCATTATATGGATGTATCATAGTTTGTTTATCCATTAACCTACTGAAGGACATCTTGGCCGCTTCCAGTTTTTGGCAATTAAGAATAAAGCTGCTAGGCCGGGCGCTGTGGCTCACGCCTGTAATCCTAGCTCTTGGGAGGCCGAGGCGGGCGGACTGCTCAAGGTCAGGAGTTCAAAACCAGCCTGAGAGAGACCCCGTCTCTACTATAAATAGAAAGAAATTAATTGGCCAACTGATATATATATATAAAAAAAATTAGCCGGGCATGGTGGCGCATGCCTGTAGTCCCAGCTACCCGGGAGGCTGAGGCAGAAGGATCACTCGAGCCCAGGAGTTTGAGGTTGCTGTGAGCTAGGCTGACGCCACGGCACTCACTCTAGCCCGGGCAACAAAGCGAGACTCTGTCTCAAAAAAAAAAAAAAAAAAAAAAAAAAAAAAAAAAAAAAGAATAAAGCTGCTATAAACATTCATGTGCAGGAATTTGTGTGGAACATAAGTTTTTAATTAACTGGGTAGATATCTTGCAGTATTGCTGGGTCATATGGTAAGACTAGGTTTAGCTATGTAAGAAACTGTAAACTGTCTTTCAAATTGGTTGTACCATTTTGCATTTCCACCAGCAACGAACAGGAGTTCCTGTTGCTGTACATCCTCATCAGCATTTGGTATTGGCAGTTTTTTGGATTTTAGCCATTCTAGTAGGTGTGCAGTGGCATCTAATTTTCTAATTTCTTTGTTTTGTTAGAGACAGAGTCTCATTATGTTGCCCAGGCTGGAGTGCAATGGTTATTCACAGGCACAATTATAATGTACTACAGCCTTGAACTCCTAGGCTCAAATGATCTTCCCACCTCAGCCTCCTGAGTAGCTGGGACTATAGTTGCACACCAATGTGCCTGGCTTCATTGGGGTTTTTTGTTTGTTTGTTTGTTTGTTTTGAGACAGAGTCTTACTCTGTTGCCCAGGCTAGAGTGCTGTGGTGTCAGCCTAGCTCACAGCAACCTCAAATTCCTGGGCTCAGGCGATACCTCTCACCCCAGCCTTCCAGAACACTAGGATCTCAGGTGTGAGCTACCATGCCCGGCCTTCATTGTTGTTTTAATTTGCAATTACCTAATGACATGTGATGTGGAGCATCTTTTCATAGCTTATCTGCCATCTCTATATCTTCTTTGGTGAGATGTCTGTTCAGATCTTTTACCCATTTTTAAATCAGGTTGTTTGGGCTGGGCGAGGTGGCTCACGCCTATAATCCTAGCTAGCACTCTGGGAGGCCAGAGGTGGGAGGATCGCTCAAGGTCAGGAGTTCGAAAGCAGCCTGAGCAAGAGTGAGACCCCCCCCCCCCGTCTCTACTAAAAATAGAAAGAAATTAATTGGACAATTAAAAATATATAGAAAAAATTAGCCGGGCATGGTGGCACATGCCTGTAGTCCCAGCTACTTGGGAGGCTGAGGCAGGAGGATCGCCTGAGCCCAGGAGTTTCAGGTTACTGTTAGCTAGGCTGACACCACAGCACTGCAGCCCAGGCAACAGTGTGAGACACTGTCTTAAAAAAAAAAAAAAATTCAGGTTGTTTTTTATTGTTGAGTTCTTTGTATATTTTGGACATCTTTTATCACATATGTGTTTTGCAAATATTTTCTCCCAGTCTGTGGCTTGTCTCTTCATTTTCTTAACAGTGTATTTTGTAGAACAGAAATTTAAATTCTAATAAAGTTCAAGTACTTTTTCCCCATGGATTATGTTTTTGGTATATCTGAAAGCTTATCACCAAACCCAAGGTCACTTAGATGTTCTCTTATGTTATCTTCTAGAAGTTTTACAATTAGGTCTAAGACCATTTTGACATTTTGAGTTAACTTTTGTGAAAGGGGTTAGGTTGTGGATAGATTCTTTTTAAAATTTTTCCTGTGGATGTCCCATTGTTCCAGCACCATTGCTAAAAAGATTATCCTTACTCCATTGAATTGTCTTGCTCTTTTGTTAAAGATCAGTTGGCTATATTCATGTGGGTCTATTTTTGGTCTCTCTATTCTGTTCCATTCATCAATTTGTCTATTCTTTCTCTGATACATGCCGTCTTGATTACTCCAGTTTTATATTAATAGTAAGTTTTGCTGTCAGGTGGTGTCAGTCCTTCAACTTGTTCTTCTTCAGTGCTATGTTGGCTATCTAAATCATTTGCCCTTCCATATAAACTTTAGAATCAGTTTGTCAGTATTCCCAAAATAACTTCCTGGGATTTTGATTGGGATTGCATCGAATCCATATATCACATTGGGTATAACTGACATCTTGATAAGTATTTTGTTCGATTTATGCCTAAATATTTCATTTATTGAGGTGCTAAATGGTATTCTGATTTTAATTTCAAGTTCTAATTGTTCATTGCTGATATAAAGGAAGGCAACTAACTTTTGTATATTAACCTTATATCCTGAAATCTAGCTATAATCATTAGTTCCAGGAGTTTCCTTGTTGATTTAAAAAATTTCTCTAATAGTTAGTTTTCCTAACATATAGTTTCATATAACAATTTAGAAACTGATGTTTTGAATTTATACTTCAAGTATTTGTGAGTGACATAATAATATGATGGCTGGAATTTGCTTTAAAATACTTAAAATAAAAAATAGTGATGGGGAGATGAAACAAGATTGCCAAAACTGAAATTAAGGAAGCTGTGTGATGGGTAGGTATCTGGGATTTCATTATACTATTTTTCAACCTTTGCATACCTTTGAAAATTTCTAAAATTAAAAAATTATATGTGAAGAATGGACACCTTATTTGAGATTACAGAGTTTCTTTTGATCTTAAAAGGAAAATTTTTTTTTTCTCCCCAACCTTTCTTTTCTATTCTCCTAGAAGGTATATAATACATTTTAGAGGAGTACTGATTGAATAGATGGATAAATGGATGCATGTGTCTTATCTTTTTCTTCTCTTCATTTAAACCTTTAACCTGGCACCAGGAATAGACTGGAAATTACCATCACAGAGGACCAGAAATATGATAAACCTGTGTGCTGCTCATTTTAACACCTCAAATGTGTTTGTTGATGATAGTACAATTTTACATTTTGGTATTATTCTCCTATAAGAATCATGGTGAGTGAATAAATTCACTAATTTTCATAAACCTCCCCATGAAGTAGATGTTATACCCATTTTATAGAAGGAATTAGCAAGCCCTTAGACTTGACCACAATAATACAGAATCACAGAACCTCAGAGTTAGAAGAGAATTTATAAGTTATATAACTCCACGTTCTAACTAATGTGAGAATCCATCCATAACAATGATCCATTTCACTCATTTGGGCACTTTTCTAGGCACAGGAGATATAACAGTTAAAAAAATGCAAAAGTTCCTGTCCTGGGGCCGTGCGCCGTGGCTCACGCCTATAATCCTAGCACTCTGGAAGGCTGAGGCGGGAGGATCGCTCAAGGAAGGGGGTTCGAAACCAGCCTGAGCAAGAGAGAGACCCCGTCTCTACTAAAAATAGAAAGAAATTAATTGGACAACTAAATATATATAGAAAAAAAAATTAGCTGGGCATGGTGGCGCATGCCTGTAGTCCCAGCTACTTGGGAGGCTGAGGCAGAAGGAGCGCTTGAGCTCGGGAATGTGAGGTCGCTGTGAGCTAGGCTGATGCCATGGCACTCTAGCCCAGGCCACTCTAGCCCGACAGAGTGAGACTCCGTGTCAAAAAAAAAAAAAAGTTCCTGTCCTCATGAAGTTTACATTCCAATGGGGGAGAAAGGTTATGAACAAGTAAAAATAAGTCTGATGATGACAGGTACACAGGATTTGCTGATGGATCAGGTGTGGGGAATGAGAGGAAAAGGAGCCCAAAATGACAGCACTGTTTTGGGTGAATGGAACTGCCATTTACCCAGAAGACGGTGGGAGTAGCAGAGCTGAGTAGGAGTGGATGAAGATAGGAATTTGGTTTTTGACATATTGATGTTGAGGGGCTTACTAGCCACTGAAGTGTAGATGTCAAATAGGCAGCTGGCTGTATAGTCAATGCATCGCTTAATGACAGGAAACATTCTGAAAAATGTGTCCTTAGGCGATTTCATCTTGGTGCAAACATCATGGAGTACACTTACACGAACCTAGATGGTACAGCCTACTACACACCTAAGCTACATGGTATAGCCTATTGTCTGTAGATTACAAAGCTGTACAGCATGTTACTGTACTGAATACTATAGGCAATTGTAATACAATGGTAAGTATTTATGTATCTAAACATATCTAAACATAGAAAAGATAATATATTGTGCTACGACAGCTATGTCATTATGAGGTGATAAGAATTTTTCAGCTGTGTTAGAATCTTATGGGACCACAGTCATACATGAGGTCCATCACTGACCAAACATTGTTATGTGGCACATGACTGTATATGAAACTGAAGTTCAGGGGTGAATTCCAGGCTAGAGATAATAGTTTGGGATGCACAAGCATGTAAGTGGTAATTACTGAAACAGGATGAGGACACCTAAGCAGTAACTCAGAGAAGAAAAACACAAGGAACGAACTCTGGGGGTTTTCCAACATTTAGAGGTTGGGAGGCAAGGAAAAAAAAAAGCAATAGAGATTGAGGAGGAGTAGCTGATGAATTAGGAGGAAAATCAAGATAAAATGGTAGCCTGGAAGTCAAGGAAAGACAATGTTTCAACTAACTATGTTAAATGGGCTGATAGACCAAGTAAGATAAATAATGAAAACTAAATCCTAGGCCGGGCGCGGTGGCTCACGCCTGTAATCCTAGCACTCTGGGAGGCTGAGGTGGGAGGATCGCTCAAGGTCAGGAGTTCGAAACCAGCCTGAGCAAGAGTGAGACCCCTGTCTCTACTATAAATAGAAAGAAATTAATTGGGCAAATAATATATATAGAAAAAATTAGCCGGGCATGGTGGCGCATGCCTATAGTCCCAGCTACTTGGGAGGCTGAGGCAGGAGGATTGCTTGAGCCCAGGAGTTTGAGGTTGCTATGAGCTAGACTGACGCCATGGCACTCACTCTAGCCTGGGCAACAAAGTAAGACTCTGTCTCAAAAAAACAAACAAACAAAAAAAAACTAAACCCTAGAGTTAGCGATGTAGTGTTATCAGTAAGCTTGAATGGAAGGCTCAAGAGTTACCAGGAAGGGGGAAAGGGAAGACAGAGGTCATAGGAAACTCTTTCAAGGAGTTTTACTGTAAAGGGAGGCTGAGGATTGGGACACAGTATCTAGAGGAGGATGTACAGGCAGGAAAAGAGTGTTTTTGTGTGTGTGTTTTTTTTTTTTTGGTAGAGACGGGGTCTTGCTCTTGCTCAGGCTGGACTCCAGCTCCTGAGCTCAAGCAATCCTCCCACCTTGGTCTCCCAGAGTGCTAGGGTTACAGGGCTGAGCCACCGTGCCTGTCCTTGTTTTTCTTTTTTAAATAAGAGAAACTACAGGATGTATGCATATTCATAGGAATGATCCAGGAGAGAGAGATACCTAGGAAACAACAGCAGAGAATGAAGCTGTTTGAGATACAAGATAATTGTTATGAGTAATAAAAACAGATATGGCTGTCATTATTACAGTTTATTGCCTATGGTTATAATTGAAGTAAATGCAAACTTTCAGTTAGGGGTGAGCAAAAATGATATGCAATGTTTTTCCCATCCAAGTTCATGAGACCCTTTAGTTCTAAGGTATGATCATGAGAGTATGTGGCTAAGGTAGGGTTAATGATAAGACCATTGGAGGAGGGGACATGAAGGAACTGAGAGGCTGGGGTATTAGAGAAATCATGTATGTGGATAGAGAAATCTGTGGGAATTCTGAAACAGTAGTCCTGAAGGAAGTGACAATGAGCTGGAGGCTAATATCTCAGCTCTGCCTGAGCCAGGGCATCCCCAAAAGCATGAGGCAGCGTATTCTACTTTGGACATTTGTAATTATAGGAAACTTCTCCTTTAATCTGAATTAAATTCTGTCACCCTAATACTCCAAATCGTGCTCTTTGCTCAGTCTCCTAGAACTCTTCAAGATGAGGCTAATCCCTCTGACTTAAGTTAGTTCTTGAAGCAGCTGAAGACAGTTCCAAGCAGTCTCTTTTCTAGGAAGAAACTGTCAGGTCTTTCAGCTGTTCCTTATACATCGCAGTCTCCAGGACTTTCCCTATCTTGGTTGCTCTCTTTGAGATACACTTGATTAGTTGACTACCTTGGGTTGACAAAATCTGTGGCATGATCTTCTGACGTCCCTTCTGTTATTCAAATCACTATGGTAATTAATAAATACTTTATTTTGCCAAGGTGGGTGTGGGCACAACACTGTTACTGAGCAACAGCAAAACATCTTATACAAGTTACACAAAGATGTTTCCCTTTTATAATCTGCAGCCTTCTGCTAGCCCTGCTAAATTCCCAGTGATTAACGTTATGGCAGTGGAATTACTGACAAGGAAAAACACTAAGGTGTTAATGTTCCTAATACAAGGCAGAAAATACTATGAATTAGCACATCAGAAGGAGTACTTACAAGAATATCGGTATTTTCAAAATAATTCCTCCAGTATGGTCTGATTTTCCTCTGTCCACCAATGTCCCACACATTCAGTTTAAAACCTTGTGACTGTACACTTTTGATGTTAAAACCCTGAAACAGACAGGGGCAAAAACATCAAGTTTTATTAAAGTTGAAGATTGTAATTCTGACAATGTTACATTTAATAGCTATGTTTTTAAAATTAATTCTGAAGTACTCTGCCAGATGTTATACTAGTAATGCTGAAAATGGCATGCTGTGACAGAAATAAGAAACATATCTGCACAGGCTATTCCATTACAGGTTGTGGAGTCAGTGTTAATGCCACAGCTAACATGATGTTTCCTATTAATACAATGAAAGATAGATATATATAATCGCTAAGGACAACTCGGTATGAGAATAGCTCTGATGATCAATTAAACGACATAGGCCACACCCCTGATGAGGCCTCAGGATGGCAAAATTTGAGAGGACATCACATACAACTAACAAAAACAGAAGCTGAATCTGAAGACTCAACAGAAAAGAACAAATGCTATAATAAATCTAAAAAGAGGAAAGAACTATAACTCTGGAGGATTAAATTCTTTAAGAGCAGGCCGGGCACCATGGCTCACACCTGTAATCTTAGCACTCTGGGAGGCTGAGGCAGGAGGATCACTCAAGGTCAGGAGTTCAAGACCAGCCTGAGCAAGAGCAAGACCATCTCTACTAAAAATAGAAATAAATTAATTGGCCAACTAAAAATATATAGGAAAAAAAAATTAGCTGGGGCCGGGCGTGGTGGCTCACGCCTGTAATCCTAGCTCTCTGGGAGGCCGAGACTGGCGGATTGCTCGAGGTCAGGAGTTCAAAACCAGCCTGAGCAAGAGCGAGACCCCATCTCTACTATAAATAGAAAGAAATTAATTGGCCAACTAATATATACAAAAAATTAGCCGGGCATGGTGGCGAATGCCTGTAGTCCCAGCTACTTGGGAGGCTGAGGCAGGAGGATTGCTTGAGCCAGGAGTTTGAGGTTGCTGTGAGCTAGGCTGACGCCATGGCACTCACTCTAGCCTGGGCAACAAAGCGAGACTCTGTCTAAAAAAAAAAAATTAGCTGGGCATGGTGGTGCATGCCTGTAGTCCCAGCTACTCAGGAGGCTGAGGCAGGAGGATTGCTTGAGCCCAGGAATTTGAGGTTGCTGATGCCATGGGACTCTAGCCTGGGCAACAGAGTGAGACTCTGTCTTAAAAAAAAAAAAAAATTCTTCAAGAGCAGCTCAAAATAAATTTCCTCATATGGATTAATCAGGAAAAATAGGGAGCTGAACTGAGGCCCCTATGGGGAGGCTGGGTTTGTAACTGGAGCATCAACCCAGTGGGGAGGGGCCTGCTGGAACAGCAAGCTCAAGCTGGGGAGTGGAGCCTTCCCTTGTAGACAGCAATGGAAACAAACAAGTGGTCATTTAAAACTGTGCTTTAACAGGTGACTGATGAACTTGAAAGTGTTCATTTGTAGGACAGTTATTCAAGGTGGAACTTTGAAAAAGGTGAGCAAATCAGGGACAGGCAGAATTGCCAGTGGGGAGTTAGTGTGGAGAGAAACAAATTAATGAGACCTTTGGGGTTTGAAGAGAATGTATTTCATGAGCAAGAATCAAAAAAAGTCTTCTTGTAAGAATGGTAGCAGGAAACCAGGATTTGAAAAATCCAATCAACAGCTTGCTACTATAGAAGAGACAAATCCATCCAGAGCAACTGGAGTTAAGTAGGTCTAGGGATACCTCCATAAACATTTGTCTCATCTGGCAGCTTGCCAACACTGCTGCCTAGCACAGAAGCGTAAGGCACAGTGCAATGGCACAGGAACATTGCCACCCAATTCCCACTGAGGATAAATAGTCACTAGAGGATAACTAGAGATGAGGCTGACTACATGCCAATGACTGAATCAATCAGAAGTTTAAGAATTCTAAAGGAAATGTCTGAAACTTATTGTAAGAGACAGTTTCACTGTGACTCATTGAGAACATTACTTTTGCGTATTTAAAAATTTTGAGCCAGGCGTGGTGGTGTGTGCCTGCAGTGCCAGTTACTTGAGAGGCTCAGGCAGGAGGATCGCTTGAGCCCAGGAGTTTGAGTTCACCCTGAGCAACATAGCAAGACCTTGTCTCATTAAAAAAAAAAAAAAATTCTGCATTCAACAATGATATTAAATGTCAAACCCAGTAATACCAAATCCTTCCTGGAATAAAGCAGGGAATAAGTAACAGTAAATCTTGGAATTTGACTGTATGTATCAACTGCCTTAAACTTCTGTTAGTTATCAGACCCAACACATCTACTAGGAAATTTTTAATATTCCAAGGAAATAATAATGAATGGGTCCAAACATTTAGATATGTATATTACATAATCACACATATATAACATAGAAAGATATTTATGATACATTAAGTAAAAAAGATGATATAAAATAGTAATATATATAAAGTAGTATATTCTCTATGACCATTTTAACTTTTTATTTTAAATATATCCATCATATATATATATACACACACACACACACACACAGAGGAGAAAAACTTTTTTTTTTTTTTTTACAGCATCTCTAACAGTTGGAAGAAAAACTTAATGGATACATTGGTAAATGTGAAAAGTAGTTATCTCTGGACATTACAGGTGACTTCTAGTTTCTCAATTTTATTTATTTATACTTTTTACATTTATTATAATGAGTATCTATTACTTTTTCTAATAAAAACCAAAAATATAATAAGTTTGTTTTTAAAGAGTAAATATGAAACCTTGACATAATATAATACCAGAGTCACCTGTAACACATCAAACAAAGCCTGAAGGTTAGAACTAGAACTTTGGGTTTACAACTCTGAGTTCATTTATATGTTTGTAGTGTGGAAGTCATTTTAGCGTTCTTGAGAGATAGTCTATCGTTAATATTAAAAAAACAAAACCCAAAAAAAACTAATCCTTCTTTTTCTGGCAGAAATCCTGACACACTAATATGTGTTTTCAGCCCGGCTAGGCTAGACTACTATAATTTGCTCCTCCTTGAGCTATACATTAAATTTGTTCAGAAGCTGTAAAATTGTTCATTTCGTAGCAGTTGAAATGACTTTTCTGCAAAGAGTTGCGAATTGGTAAGATTCATAGGCTGTGAAGTACACACGCCAGCCCAGCCATTCAAACCTGACACCAAGGTTTTATAATAGTACAGTGACCGAAAATGCTAAATAACTCTGGTTTTGCTAAAACTTCTAATGCTGAAACACTTTAAAGTGACTAATACCAACAGGCTGTCCCTGTCAGCTTGGTCAAAGGTCAAGTTGTCTCAGGATTTCTTACAGGGAATGAGGTCTAAAGAAGCCTACTAGAGTTCTTCTAATCAGGACTTGTCTTTAAACTTTCACACTATGAGCACAATTGCCTTAGCCTTTGTGCTTTGCTTGCTTGGCCTTAGGAAAAAGGAAGGTTGATGAGGTTGGATTCAGAAAGGTAATTGTTTTTTATTTAAAAAGTTCATAAATGCTTGTGTTTATTAAATCTGAAAAATACATGGTTTTTCTCAAAGTATCCTTTATTTTTTCCTTCTATTTACTCCATGTATTAATTTCATAATCAGAGAAGATAGAGCTATTTTTTAAAATATAGGTAATCATTTAGGTTTGAGAGAATTATCTTGAATTCTATATATATACATAGAGAGACATACACACACATATATATATGAATGTATATATATATGTATATATATATATATATTTTTTTTTTTTTTTGGAGACAAAGTCTCAGTTCTTTTTTTTTTGTTTGTTTTGGAGACAGAGTCTCACTCTTGTTGCCCCAGCTAGAGTGCTGTGGCGTCAGCCTAGCTCACAGCAACCTGAAACTCCTGAGTTCAACCGATCCTCCTGCCTCAGCCTCCCGAGTAGCTGGGACTATAGGTATGTACTACCATGCCCAGCTAATTTTTTCTATATATTTTTAGTTGGCCAATTAATTTCTTTCTATTTCTATTTTTAGTAGAGATGGGGTCTCGATCTTGCTCAGGCTGGTCTCGAACTCCTGAACTCAAAGGATCTGCCCACCTTGGCCTCCCAGAGTGTTAGGATTATAGACGTGAGCCACCATACCCAGCCTATATATATATTTTTTAATTGTGATAGAATATACTTAACATAAACTGTATTATTTTAAAAGCATACAGTTCAGTGGCATTAAGTACATTCAGACTGTGTGCCTCCAACCACAGAATTCTTCATCTTGCAAAACTGTACCCATTAAATAATAACTCCCCTCTCCCCAGCTCCGGTAACTACCATTCTACTTTCTGTCTTTATGAATCTGACTACTCTAAATGTGAATGGAATCTCTTATATATTTTTGAAATCTAATTATTTTTAAATTATATAAACTTTTCTCAGAAACAAAACTTGGAAGTGGATGAAACTATATTTCCCATTTTGTCTTTCGCATTGCTATTATCATTTTCCTTGTGTCACACAGCATGTGGAGCCAAGGCAGTGCTCACCTGTGTAGGTGTGATGTGGCTGATGTCCTCAGATGCAAGCTGCTTCAGAAGAGTAGTCTTGCCAGCATTATCCAAGCCCAGGAGAAGGATTCTCACCTCCTGGTCTGGTGCACTTTTCAATTTGCGCAAAATTGAAAGTAAGCCCTTGAACAACCGTGAAGGAGAGAGATTACTTTGGCGGCACTGACTTTGATATTACTGGACATCAGAAAAACTTCTCCTCCTTGAAAAAAGTTCTTGGTTATGGAGAGCTTATATTATTATTTCCACTTTAATGTCATTTATTCCATTTGCTTTCTCCTTCTAAGTTTTGGTTAGAAGTACTGTAGTAAATTCAGCAACTTAATAAGCAGCATGGCTTATTCCTACTCTTTCTATTAATCCAGTTTAGCAGTCACCCCAAATCTCCTGAAAGTGTGAACTACTACCCTGTCTGTGTTTCTGAAGCTTTGTATACACTTCTCAGAGTAGGACACTGATCATAGGAGACTAGGTCATTGATTTCTGCATTTTTCTCCTTTACTGAAGTTTCTTCTAGGGAAGTGCTATAGCTTCTGTCTCCCACAATGCCTGACACTTATTAGATATACACCAGATAATACTTGTGGAATTAAATAGAATTACCTACCTAAATTAATCCAAGGTTTTAAGATGCTATACAAAAAGACATAAAAGGCTATATAAAATTATAGCTGGGCTTCTCTGTATAAGACTTTTATCTATTCCAGTCCACTTTTAAGACTTCTTTATTCAAAATGCTCTACCACCACCTAACTTTTACAAGATCCTACATGATAGGTACCTGGTACAGATTTTCTGTTTTTCAGATTAAAAATCTGGTACAACAGAGAAGTCAGGGAATTGTAAAAAGCACTCATAAAGCTAAAAACATAAAAACATTTATTTTTTGAGACAGGATCTTGCTCTCTTGCCCAGACTAGAGTGCAAAACATCAAAATTTAAGCAGGGTATTTTTTACTAGTAAGCTAATATTTCTTTTTTTTTGGAGACAGAGTCTCACTCTGTTGCCTGGGCTAGAGTACCCTGGCGTCAGCCTAGCTCACAGCAACCTCAAACTCCTGGGCTCAAGCAATCTTTATGCCTCAGCCTCCTGAGTAGCTGGGACTACAGGTATGCGCCACTATGCTCGGCTAATTTTTTCTATATATTTTAGTTGTCCAATTAATTTCTTTCTATTTTTAGTAGAGACGGGGTCTCACTCTTGCTCAGGCTGGTCTTGAACTCCTGAGCTCAAACAATCCATCTACCTTGGCCTCCCAAAGTGCTAGGATTACAGGCATGAGCCACCACGCCCAGCCACTAATATTTCTGTTTCTTGTTTTATTCATTTTATTTTACTTTTTTGGCCTGCCTACATGTCCAATATTCATTTTATTTTTAATGGATAGATATAAACCATGTTAGTTTCTAGCTAAGAACGTAAGAAAATTTTTATATAATAGTTATTTGTTCTGTCCTGCAGTTGACAATCTTGTTCTAATGAGGCATAGCTACAAGAATCAAAGAATTCCAGAGCTTAAAGGGCATATAATCTAATCTCCCAGCCTGAGAAGAAATTCCTTGATACTGGGTCTTAGAATTACATAAAATGGTTATACTTGTTATCCACATTGCACCAGGCAATAATTCAAACCAGTTTGTTCACTAAGATCAAACGATACTTCTGTGAAATAATTCTCAACAATTGGGTCTGTAGACAACAATATGCAAATATGCATAATTATTAAGAATTTCTTTCTGCTTCAGAGACTCTTTGTTTACCACATCTAGCTCTGTATTTGCACTGACTTGCTAAGGACCACATTAACCTCTCTATGCTTTGACTTTTTTCCAGCAATAAAATGGAAGGTTTAGTCTAAGATGGGCAATTTCTGAACCAAAAGATTTGGGGGAGTAAGACTGGATAGATTTGAAACAAACAAAATATAGTCAGGACTTTTTATTTTTTAAAGGCAGGACTTTTTTTGCTTTTGTTTTTCTTATCTGGTCTTCAATACTTCAACACCATTCCTTCTTCCTCTTCTTATTTATTTATTTATTTTTTAAGAGCAAGGGTCTCAGCCGGGCACGGTGGCTTACGCCTGTAATCCTAGCACTCTGGGAGGCCGAGGCAGGCGGATTGCTTAAGGTCAGGAGTTCGAAACCACCCTGAGCAAGAGTGCGGCCCCGTCTCTACTATAAATAGATGGAAATTAGTGGACCAACTAATATATATAGAAAAAATTAGCCGGGCATGGTGGCACATGCCTGTAGTCCCAGATACTTGGGAGGCTGAGGCAGCAGGATTGCTTGAGCCCAGGAGTTTGAGGTTGCTGTGAGCTAGGCTGACGCCATAGCACTCACTCTAACCTGAGGAATAAAGTGAGACTCTGTCTCAAAAAAAAAAACAAAAACAGCAAGGGTCTCACTCTGTTGCTCAGGCTGGAGTGCAGTGGCTCAATCATAGCTCACTGCAATCTAAACTCCTGGGCTCAAGCAATCTTCCTGCCTCAGCCTCCTGAATAGCTGGGACTACAGGCACATGCCACAATGCCCAGCCAAATTTTCTTATTTTTTGTAGAGACAGGGTCTTGCTATGTCACCCAGGTGGGTTTCAAACTCCTGGCCTCAATCAATCCTCCCACATTGGCCTCCCAAAGTGCTGACATTAAAGGCAGGAGCTACTACACCAGGCCATCATTCTTTATTAAAACTATATTTATAAGCAGCTTTCCTAGTTTCTATTAGCTATATTGCAATCATTTATAATAGCACCTTTCAGAACAGTTAAAATTAGAATTCTGAGATCCTCAGGGGACTGGTGACATAAAAAGGCTAAGAACAGGGAAAACACATTGTACTACTCATCCTGAGATCATGATTGGAGGTAAAAAGAAAGGGTCTCATTACCTCCTATAATAACTTCTAAAACAACTGGAATTCATCAAATTAGTACGTTAAATGACATACAGGTAGAGTTCTTCTCATGCATTATCCGCTAGTATTGAAATTGTGAAAGTAGATCTGTTTTTATAAAATAGTTTCAAAGTTTAAAATTGATGTTCTTGGTTTTTCATGTCTTTTTTTAAAAAAATCACTAAATAAAAATATTCTTTTCTGAAAGCTGAGACTTTTTATATTCTCTCTCTCTATATATATGTGTGTATGTGTGTGTGTGTATATATATATATATTTTATATATATATATATATGTATATATATATATATATATATTTGAGACAGAATCTCACTCTGTTCCCCAGGCTAGGGTGCCGTGGCGTCAGCCTAGCTCACAGCAATCTCAGACTCCTGGGCTCAAGCAATCCTCCTGCCTCAGCCTCCCAAGTAGTTGGGACTACAGGCATGCTGCACTATGCCCGGCTAATTTTTTTTCTATGTATTTTTAGGCGGCCAATTAATTTCTATTTTTAGTAGAGACGGGGATCTCGCTTTTGCTTAGGCTGGTTTCAAACTCCTGACCTTGAGCGATCCACCTACCTCGGCCTCCCAGAGTGCTGGGATTCTAGGCATGAGCCATCTCGCCCAGCCTACTCATTATATTTGAAATTGAATAATTAAGAGAAAAACATAATTTCTATTCATCTGAAAAGAAAAGGAGAGAATCAAAGCACAGATGAGAAAGAAATCATTCTAATTACAGGTAAACTTTATTAACCTGATGGTATAGAATACAGTGCTACTACATTTCCAAAGAATAGTTTTCCTTATTAGGAAACAATAACTTCAGATGCTTCACCTTTAAGTGAAATTACAGAGAAAGCGAAAGTTCAGCTAATATTTTCTTCAGCAAAATGATAATGACATCTCAAGCATGGTCTAGGCAAGACAAGTGCAAATACAATACAGCATCATATTAACCCAACTACTAAGGACAGGGGATCACAGGATTATCAGGGTTTGCTAAATAGGGAAGAGGATATTTATAGATGTCAGGGTTCTGCCTGAAAGATACAAAGTAAGCTGATTTAAGAGGTTGGACCAAAGAGAGCAGAGTAAGTCTATTCTATGTTTCTCTCCATATATGCTCATACTTTATTTTAAATGTCAAATGAAAGGAGACAGCCATTAGAAGTTAAATTTATTAAGGGGCTGAGTTTTACAGTATAAATACAATGAAATTAATTTTTAAAGTGTATTTTTTGCCAAAATATCCATTCATTTATCATGAAACACCCATAATGTGCCTCAAGTACAGAGTGACCAAAAGAGACATGATCTCTATGTAGAATTTACACTCCTATGACATGAAATAAAGGCAATTTAAGAAACAAGAACTTCAGTTAATTGTATATTGTGTGTTATCAGCATGTGTGTGTACAAGTTATCTGCACACTGGTGGACAAAAGTGGTCTGACTCAACCACAAAACCTTTAAACAAACTTTTCTGCAGGCAAATCAGGAACAGACGTGCTATTGAACACAGACATTTTATCTGCCTCAAAATCAACTTAAACTGCTGGCAGAGGCATGGCGCACTGACCTAAAATGATACAAACTAGGTCATTCAAAGAAATCGGAGTGGTAGAGGGAGAGGAAGGTGTTACATGGAAAATATATGTGGCTGTGAGGAGCAGCTAAAATTTCAATATTAAAATTACTAAGCCAACTGTCAAGCACATATACTCCCCATCACCAGCTTAAATGGAACT
Source organism: Microcebus murinus (assembly GCF_040939455.1). Lineage (NCBI taxonomy): Eukaryota > Metazoa > Chordata > Mammalia > Primates > Cheirogaleidae > Microcebus > Microcebus murinus. The sequence continues at coordinate 23,932,840 of NC_134117.1, read as the reverse complement.
GACTTCAGTTTATTTTTATCTCTTTAAATTGAACTATCAGTTTAAAGCTCCTATCACGGTGGCTCACCCCTGTAATCCTAGCTCTCTGGGAGGCTGAGGTGAGTGGATTGCTCAAGGTCAGGAGTTCAAAACCAGCCTGAGCAAGAGCGAGACCCCGTCTCTACTAAAAATAGAAATGAATTAATTGGCCAACTAAAAATATATAGAAAAACTAGGCATAGTGGTGCATGCCTATAGTCCCAGCTACTCAGGAGGCTGAGGCAGAAGGATTGCTTGAGCCCAGGAGTTTGAGGTTGCTGTGAGCTAGGCTGACACCACAGCACTCACTCTAGCCTGGGCAACAGAGTGAGACTCTTGTCTCAAAAAAAAAAAAAAAAAAAAAAAAAAAAAAAAAAAAAAAAGCTCCTATCAGCTTTGAAAGGGAGAACCTCATCCAAACTTTGTCTTCTTCCACATTACCTTCTACTAAATAAATACAACACTTACTGAGGAATGAAATCTGGGCATCACCTCAGGAATACTTTACCAGAGTCCTAATGCAAAGAATGTTACAGGCTTTAGTTTCACAGACTTGTATTCAACTTCTGTATATATATTACCCTGAGCATAGTTTCATCTAGAAAATGGGAACAATACTTATATCTCAAGAAAAATGCTATGAGGATTAAATGAGGTAAGGTATATAACGCATAACACATAGTAGCCCTCTAAACAGTGGTTGTGTATTGTGGTTTTTTAAAAAAACTTCACTGGCTGTTTTCTGACCACAAAACATAAATACTGTTGGGAACAATCTTCAAATGTTGAACATGCTTGATAACTACCACAAGATCCATATATGCAGAAAGTAATCCACAAATAATTACTGAATACTTAACTGAAATAATTACTGAAGGAGTCATATATTAAATAACAGTGATTATGTGCTAATAGTACTGCCACCTTAGTATTTCATCAAGGACTTGGTATCATAAGGCAGAGGTAAAACAGCTGACCCTAGACCCTAAATGTTCAGGGACACCCATAATGGGTTTTATTTGCACTTACCCAAATTTTTAAAGAAGGTGTTAGTCATAGCTAAAGTTTAAAACAAAAAAGCCTGGGGTTCACTATTCAGTCATACAGTTACCCATGGGGGCTCATGGGATAGCAGGTATGACACAATCATACCACTGACCGTTTAAATTCAGTGTTCTACTTCCAGTTCTAAGAATACCTGCACTTTTGGAGATAGGGGGAAAAATTATATTTGGGTAACTTGATAAAGAATCCAGAATAGTTTTTCCTAATTTCTTATTCATTTAAGGAAAAAAAGAAAAACAAAATCTGTTTTGATCAGTGAATATAATAGTTGTATATAACAGTGTTGTATACACACTGTCAATTTGTTGTATAGAGTGCCAATTTGCACCTGGAAACATGAGCAGTGGTTAATTTATTGTGACCTGTAATTATAAATTAAACAATCATGAAATTACACAGTCCACTTAATTGATAAACAAACTGGGAAAAGTAGCCAACTCTCATGCATTTCTCATCTATAATGACAAATCTCATTCTCTGTTGGTTTGGCATGCCTTTTTCTCTTCAATTCTAGTTATTTTCCGTATAAATATTTATGTTTATACTCATTTGTTGAGAAAAATTTAGCCTTTAAATGGATAGCTCATGTATAAATGATTAAGAAAAAGAAACACTTGTAAAAATCTGTTTAGCCTGAGGTTAAAAAAACTGCACATGTAGCAAGTATTAATGTGATTGGCAACTTCAGATCAAATAATCCTACTTCTTTAACAATCTAACAACGTAAAACCAATTGAGTTTTTTTTTCCCCCTATCAAAATTTACTCACTGGATAATCTGACTGAAGGTAGATGTTTTTTTTCCCCTCCTGGGATAATTGGATAATTTTTTCTTCTTAAATCAACAGAAGTGGGTCAACATTTTTAAAAGTCAGAAAGGGACTAGGGGATGAGGTGGGGCAGTAACTATAGATTCGATTGTGGGCTCTTTGCAGTTGCTAAGCCAACCAACCTATTCCACATGCTTCAAGATCAATTTGACTAGCTCTAAAATTATTCAATTCCATTTTAAGCCCCTCCAACTAACTGCACAGAAATCAAGGTCAGGAGCCGTGGCTCATGCCTGTAATCCTAGCACTCTGAGAGGCCACCAGACTGAGTAAGAGGTGAGACCCGTCTCTACTAAAAAATAGAAAGAAATGAGCTGGACAACTAAAAATATATAGAAAAAATTAGCCGGGCATGGAGGCGCATGCCTGTAGCCCCAGCTACTCGGGAGGCTGAGGCAGGAGGATTGCTTGAGCCCAGGAGTTTGAGGTTGCTGTGAGCTAGGTTGACACCACGGCACTCTAGCCCGGGCAACAAAGTAAGACTCTGTCTCAAAAAAAAAAAAAAAAAAAAGAGAAATCATCAAGGAACAGTGTCAATGGTCAAATCTGTCACAACTACAATTTACAATTTGAGAACGCTTTAATTAGGGCTGACAGAGAAAAAGCTTGCCCAAAATTGATGCCCACTCTTCAGTTTTAATTTCCCATTCTTTTTAGTTTGGAGACCCTTTAGGGTTAAGACTTTTGGTCCTGTTATGGTCACACGCAAAATGAGGTTGCAAAAGGTTTCGAAGGAAAAAAAAATAAGGTTTAGAAGGAAATACTAGGGTCGAGGCAGCTAATTTGCTTCCATCAACAGGGATTAAGTATTGAACGGAAAATCGGTCATCCACAACAACCAAGTCTTGCAAAACTCTCACCAAATAAAACACTCAGAACTGAGGAGGCGCAACCGCCACGCAGACGCTAAGACGGCATAAAATGTACCAGGCATCCCTTCCAAAAGGCACCTCTTTGTGTCCTGGGACTTACTCCCCGGCTCTCCAGGGACCCGCACACCGCTAGGAAGAGGCGAACCAGGTAGGCTACCATCTCCCCTGGTACCGCCAGGGCGACCTCAAAGACTAGCTCTAGCTCCTCTCTCCGTTTCTTGGTCGGGCCCAGACGGACCCCACTTTCCTGCAGCGCAGCGAGGCCGATTCCCCCGGAAGATCTAAGCCTGCGTGCGAAGGCTGCTCCCTACAGCGCCTGGGACCCGCCCTCATCTCTGTCTCCAGAGTAATGATGGAGCCCGGGATCCGTGTGGGGCCAGCCACGCACTCTGCCAGCCCTTTCCCCAAGCCTCGGACTCGTCGCAAGCCCCGCCTTCCTGTCCAGGCCCAGGCCTCCCTCCAGGGCCCACCCTCGGGGTTCCCTGTCGCCCCCCGAAACCAGTCCAGAACCCAGGCAGCAGGCAGAGCTCCGTCCCACTCCCTCCTTGGATTTAAGCGCAGTGTCTCGCCCTGGGCCTGGGGACTGGAGGGGGGCGATCGGCCAGCTCCAAAGGGGCCTGGGCCCCAACACTTACCATCCTCCCGCCGAATCCCTCCTCCTCCTCCTCCTCCTCCTCCTGCTCCTGCTGCTGCCTCCCCCGTTACCAGGGGCAACTGCTGCGGCGCCGCCCCCGACGTCCCTCGCTCGCACAGTGGAGGAGCAAAGCAGCGGTATGGGGCGGGGTCCAGCTCCGCTTTCCCCAAAGTGCGCAAGCGCGCCAAAGTGCCCGCCCACTGCGGGGGCGGGCCGCTGGGGCTGTGGGCGCGGCTGGAGGAGGCTGCTGCCAACTCGGACCAGGGGATTGGTGAGAATTTTCCCACGTGGCTGGCGGGAGCCTCCCGGCCTGTGATTGGTCGAGATAGGGGGGCGGGGCGGGCGAGGGGGCGGTTCCCAGGTCCAGGCGGGTTGGCGCACCCGGCCCTGGCTTCCAACGCCGGCTGTATCTGGTGGCTGGTGTCTTAGTGTATCCCTCCCAGGACCAGGTAAGGGGCCTTGCGACGCTCGCCACGTCTACCCGCAATCCCCACATTTCAGAAGGGAGCTAGGATTTCTGTCCTGGCTGCCCAGGTGGGGCTGCAGCTGGACTTCCACCTACATAAGCCACGTGGCGCAAGGGGTGCCCTGGGGCTGCCAATGGACACCTCCCGTCTGACCCGCATTGCCCTCCAGTGCCAGGCCGAGCGGCTGGGGCGTTATGAACTGCTCACCCATCTCCACTGCTTTGTGCCCGCGTCGGGAATGGGGGAGTCCTAAAGGGGGGAGGCCATCTGTCGGAGGGCAAGAAGCAGCTTGTCCCCGAGCAGTAACCCTGAGCCCTGAGGTGAGCTGAAAGCAGGGGTGGAAGGCATTTTGGTATCAGCCAGGTTTTGCTAAGTGGTATTGGACTGGACGAGGCAAAAATGGGTCTGCATTTTTAGCCCAGGGATAGTAAGAGGGGTTCTGGGTAGGTTGACAAGTGCTATGTCGCACCCCTTTCCCATGGAGAGGAACGTAGAGTTTAGCACATTCATGCCAGGCCCTGTTCTAGACGCTGGTTACATAGCAATGGACAAAATCTGGATATTTTGTCATGGATATTCTAACCTTTCTAGTGAAATGCTTTTCATCCAAGATTTTATTTCATTCTCACAACCCCTGGAAATTGGTTATATAGTTGAGGACTTATAAACACTGTTTACAATGTTTGCTTGTAACACTATTGTTCAGGTAGGAGGAACAGAAAGGTTTATATCTGTGATGTAACTAATAACTTTTAAGAGCTGATAAAGTCTAGATGAGCCTGGAAGTTTGCAGATGCGTGTGTCCCTGTTACATACCTCACTGGGTTTTTGTGAGCGTTAGGTGAATTATATGTCAAGTACATAGAGCATTGCTTGCCATAAAGGAGGTGTTATATAGTGATCCTCCTGCCTCAGCCTCTGGAGTAGCTGGAGCTACAGCCCACACTACCACACTGAGCTAATATTTTTATTTTTTGTAGAGTGTCTTACTATGTTGCCCAGGCTGGTGTTGAACTCCTGGCCTCAAGCAATTCCCCTGCTTCAGCCTCTCAGCCTACTGTGCTGGGCATTAGTTAGCTATTATTAATAGTTTCATCTAGGTTTTTGGTCTTTGCCTCTCTTCTATCAGCAGTTTTTCCAGTCTAGTTAATATGTTGGAATGTAAGCAGAGTTGTCCTGAATGGTGCTTAACTATTTATCCATTCAACTAAAGTATTTTTAAAACATTTTCAACTTGCATATCTGCTTCAGATCCTTGGAGAGAAAACTCAGTTCAGCATTTTGATTAGAGAGTTGCAAGATGAATGGTTAGCTTAGAGAGTGAACTCCTATAATCCACCCATCTTCAGACTGTTGGCTTTTTTGTGGAAAAGGCAAGGCAGGTGAGGTGCAGTGGCTCACACCTGTAATTCCAGCATTTTGGGAGGCTGAGGTGGAAGGATCGCTTGAGCCTAGGAATTTGAGGTTGCAGTGAGCTATGATCAGACCACTCCACTCCACCTTGGGAGACAGTGCAAGACCCCATCTCTAAAAAAAAAAAAAAAAAAAATTAAAACCTAAAAAAAGGCAGGGCAGATTTCTCTTTCTAAGTTGTCTGGTGTCTAACACATGGTTGCCTTGGAGTCAGATGAGTCTCCATAAGCATATATGTGGTCTCTTCCTTTAATTGTTATCATTCCCCAACTTTGCTCTAGGCAGCCTTAACCCTAATCCTCACCTTTCTCAGGGGTCTTTGTGTCCGACCTTCTAGAGTCTTTAGGTGCCTTGATCTTTTTCTGATGTGAGTACAAGCAATGATGTTTTGTTTTCCTCTCTACCTGGAGCTACAAATAAGAGAATCTTGGGCACTTCCCTCTTGTAAGAGGATACCTCAGAATGGGTTTAAGCCTGTTCTGTGAGCTCTGATACTGTTTGCCAGAGAAAATCAGTTCTATCTAGGAAGGATGAGCATTATTTCAGGGGAGGTAGTAGCCTATTTTCTTTTCTTTCTTTCTTTTTTTTTTTTTTTTTTTTTTTTTTTGAGATAGTGTCTTGCTCTGTTGCCTGGGCTAGAGTGCAGTGGCATCATCCATCATCATGGCTCACTGAAGCCTCCAACTCCTGTGCTCAAGCCATCCTCCTGCCCCACCCTCCCAAATAGCCGAGACTACAGGCATGTGCCACCATGCTCAGCTAATTTTTATTTTTTGTAGAGATGGGGTCTCACTATTACCCAGGCTGGTCTTAAACTCGTAGGCTTAAGTGATCCTCCTGCTTCGGCCTTCCTAAGTGCTAGGATTATTGGCATGAGCCAACACAGTCGTCTTCTTTCTTTTCTTTTCTTTTTTAAAAAGACATGACAAGTAGGCTATAATGGCTAGGGGCCCTGTCTAGGTGACTAAGCCTTGTAACCTTAGGAAAGTAAGGCCCTAGCTATTGTTGCATCTTTGAGGATCTGTTTATTGTTCATCTTTACATGTGCCACAAGTGCTTACTGCAAGGCCAAGTGTGCCACAAATGCTTATTGTTCTGGCCCAATCAGTGTGAACTTTTCTAGGCTTCAGTTTCCTCTTCAATAAACCGAAATCTTGAATCCCTAATGCCTTTAAATTGTGACAGTCTCTAATCCTAGATGGGAGATGTTTTAGTCCGTTTAGTGTTGTTGTTGTTGCTGTTGTTGTTGTTTGATACAGAGTGTTACTCTCTTGCCTGGGCTAGAGTGCCATGGCGTCAGCCTCGCTCACAGCAACCTCAAACTCCTTGGCTCAAGCGTTCCTCCCGCCTCAGCCTCCCGAGTAGCTGGGACTACAGGCATGCACCACCATGCCCAGCTAATTTTTTTTATATATATTTTTAGTTGTCCAGCTAATTTTTCTTATTTTTTTAGTAGAGACGGGGTCTCACTATTGCGCAGGCTGGTCTCAAACTCCTGACTTTGAGCGATCCTCCTGCCTGAGGCTCCCAGAGTGCTACAGGCATGAGCCACCACGCCCGGCCAACATTTAGTGTTATTATAAAGGAAGATGTGAGGCTGAGTAATTTATAAAGAAGTTTATTTAGCTCATGGTTTTGCTGGCTGGAAGGTTCAAGATTGAACATCTGTTGAGGGCCTCAGACTATTTCCACTCATGGCAGAAAGTGAAGAGGAGCTGACATGTGCAGAGATCACATGGCATGAGAGGAAGCAGGAGAGGAGAAGGGGGTACCAGGCTCTTTTTAACAACCAGCTCTTGCTAGAACTAATAGAATAAGAACTTGCTCATTCACCCTGCACCAGGGAGGACATTAATCTAATCATGAGGAATCTGTCCATAACCACCCAGACACCTCCCGTTAGGCCCTGTCTCCAACATTGGTGATCAAATTTCAACATGAGGTTTGTAGGGGTCAAACATCCTAACTATGGCAGGAAGTATCAACCAATCACTTGTCTGAGTTCTATCTCCTACCTTGTTCCTGGTAGTGGAACCATAATCCTTCAGAAATTGGGCCACCCTGGACATGATGGTGACCTTTTTAGGGAATACTAGATGTGGCCTGTGTAGGAGGAGGAAGAGTAACCGTGGAAGAAAACTTAGACACCAGATATGACTCAGTACAAGCAAGGTAGACAGTTTGCATCTTCATGAAAGAAAGGCTGCGCTTCCTTCTATAACCCAGGCAATTTCTAGGTTTGACTTAAAAGGAGTGATATCCTATTTTTTCTTTTTTGCTACTTGGCAGGATCAACCAGGTAGGAGTAACATCCTTGATGCCAAGAGAATGCAAGAATAAGTTGGAATTCATTTCAGGCAGGCAGTACAGATTTTTAGAGGACACGTGAGAGATGTAGCAGTGAACATTACAGATGTGTCCCAATGCTCGTGAGCCTTACAGTCTGTCAGGGAAGGCAGATTTTATTTTAACAGTAAATGACAAGAAGGTGACAATTACAAAAGGTCAGGGTACTAGGGGAATATATAACAGAAAGACATGAGTTTGCCCTGAAAGAATCAAGGAACTGTACCCATTGGGGGACAGTGGGTGTTAGGGAAAATGTTCCAGAAAGATAATTTAGATTGTTGGGGGAGGGGCCTTATGTCTTTTTTTTTTTTTTTTTTTTGAGACAGTGTCTCGCTCTGCTGCTCAGGCTAGAGTGTGGTGGTGTCAGCCTAGCTCACAGTAATCTCAAAGACCTGGACTCAAGTGATAGCCTCCCAAGTAGCTGGGACTATAGGCATGCACCTCCATGCCCAGATAATTTTTTTCTATATATTTTTAGTTGGCCAATTAATTTCTTTCTATTTTTTAGTAGAGATGGGGTCTTGCTTTTGCTCCAGCTGGTTTCAAACTCCTAACCTTGAGCGATCTACCCACCTTGGCCTCCCAGAGTGCTAGGATTACAGGCGTGAGCCCCCATGCCCAGCCTGGCCTTATGTCTTATATAAGACAGGGGCTGTGCAGTTTCTATACTGACCTCAGTTAAGAAGGCAAAGGCTGTTGCATAATTTAGCAAATGATTACCCCTTCATGTTAAAAATGCTTTCATTGTAAGAGGCAGAGGGCTTTGCAATGTTGAGTTGAGGGTGGAGAGAGATGTCAGAGAAGGTCTGGTGGTGTGTGCTGACAGGGAGGCATAGCATTTTGCTCATTGAGCTGTTTCTAGTGGTCATGAGCCTGGGGCTTGGTAAGCCTAGGCACTGTGTGATCTGCTGGCCAGTATAGAGTCCAGGAAAGTGAACTCTCTTCCCTTCCTTCACACTCCTAGTTCCGGACTGAGAGAAATGCCTTTGGTCTTAGAACCAGCCTGCAGGAGGCCAAGTGGAGTGGGAGAGGGGGAAGTCAAGAGTTTTGGCAGCGGACGCTTGCTGCCTGCCTTCTGACTTGTAGACATTGCCACTTCAGTAGTAGCGTCAGAGCCAGCCAGGTGCTGTGGATGCTCCACGTTGGCCTCTACTCCTCTCCTGGTTCCTTCCTCTTGGGAAATGACTTAGCCACAGCACATCAACTTCCTGAAGTCTGTTCCACCCTAACAAAAAATCTAAAATTGACCACCGCTCTCTCTTCTACTTGGTTCCTTCCCCCTCCTGTTTCTCTGGTGCTTCTTTTCCATCTTTCGGGGATTCATTTTCTCAGTGTGCTTTTTTTTTTTTTTGAGACAGAGTCTCACTCTGTTGCCAGGGCTAGAGTGCCGTGGCATCAGCCTTGCTCACAGCAACCTCAAACTCCTGGGCTCAAGCGATCCTTCTTGTGCCTCAGCCTCCCGAGTAACTGGGACTACAGGCATGTGCCACCATGCCCGGCTAATTTTTTCTCTATATTTTTAATTGGCCAATTAATTTCTTTCTATTTATAGTAGAGATGGGGTCTTGCTCTTGCTCAGGCTGGTTTCGAACTCCTGACCTTGAACAATCCGATCTCCTCGGCCTCCCAGAGTGCTAGGATTACAGGCGTGAGCCACCGTGCCTGGCCAAGCGTGCTTCTTAAGTGTAGTGGTTTTTCAGGGTTTGCCCATTCTGTGTATTCTCATTGGAAAACTTTATCTTAAACCACCTCAATGCTACTGACTCAACTTTTTCCTTCCAGCCCAGACCTCTATGCTTTCTGTCAAGCCTGAATACCTACTTGCTGCTGAGCTGGCCCTCTATGCAGCACGTGCTTGAATACTTGTGCTAGGCACTGGGACAACAGTGGAGAGCAAAATGAACACATCCCCTGACTTCAAAGGTGACTATTTAAGTTAGTTAAGATGATAGTTTTCAGAAAAAAGACAAATGGCCTAACAATAGAAGGTATAGAAGTAAATCTGAAAATTATTCCTAAAGAAAGTGAAAGGACGAGTAGGTGTTACTTAGTAAAGAGGGGAGGGAATACCTTTTGGAAAGGGCCCAAGACGGGAAGCAGCCTATTGCATTAATCAAGTCCCATGGCACTTAAAACTCAACATGCAAAAAATCAAGCTCACTGTTTTCTCCCTTAAAGCCTATTTTTCTACACTCTCTGACTCAGCACCTTGTTGCCTAAGGCAGAAACTCCAGGTATCACTCTAGATATTTGTGATGTGTCAACTTGGCTAGGCTAAGCTCCTGGCATTCCCTCTCTGGTCCGGTTCCAGTTACAGTGGGAGCTTAGCACACCTTCTTCCAGTTCTTCAGACACATGCTAATCTAGGTGCTGTTGTGAAGGGATTTTGCATGTGTAATTAAAGTCCTCAATTGGTTGGCTTTAAGTTAATCAAAAGGGAGATTATGCCCAGTGGCCTGACCTAATCAGATGGAAGCCCTTCAAAGGAGGGGCAGGCACCCCCCAACCGTGAGGTCTGAGTCTCTGAGCCATAACCCGTGTCACTTTTCTATGCCCAGGATGGTCTGTTTCTGGCTGCCTGCCCTGCTGGCTGTGTCCTTGCTTAACCACCTGCCACAATTATTTAAGCCAATTAGCTAATTCCTTGTAATAAATCGATTTTTATGTATTTATCAATATCATATATTTATTATATAAAGGATATATATATATTAATATATATCTACTGATTCTGCTTCTCTGGTTGAACTCTGACTTATACAATATTCTGCTAATACCCAATTGCTTAGCAAATCCTAAGATTCTGCTTGTTTAAACGGTTCTCTTCTTTTGGTCTCTCCTTTGAGTGCACCTGGCTCCGTTTGAGCCTCTCTCCGTTATGTCTGTATTATTAGAGTTCCCTTCCAGCCTGTCTCTGTGTCCTGTGAGGTTGTGCCACATCCTGTTTATTCTCACGAGTGTCTGGAGCATCCCTTCTAAACTACACATCTGATCTTGTCACTTTTCTTCTTAAAATCCTTTAATGACTTCCCAAAATTTTCAAGCAAAAATTCAAAAGCCTTAGCTTTCTTTGTGTGACTGCATTTTCTTACCTCTCTTAGCATATCAATCATACTTCATTTGAAAACTTTTTTAGTTTGTTGCCCTAGAGTGTGCAGTATACATTTACAACTAATCCAAGTCCACTTTCAAATAACACTATACCACTTCGTGGGGAGCACATGTACCTTATAATCGTCTATTCCCAATTCCTTCCTGCCATCCTTGATGTTATTGGGGTCATGTATTTCATTTATCCATAAGCTATAGTTACTGAATACATTGTCGCTATTATTATATTGAACAAACTGTTACCTGTTTGCTGTTTTTTCTTTTTTTTTGAGACAGAATCTCGCTCTGTTGCCTGGGCTAGCCCATGGCGTCCAGCCTAGCTCACAGCAACCTCAAACTCCTGGTCTAAAGTGATCCTTCTGCCTCAGCCTCCAGAGTAGCTGGGACTACAGGCATGCACCAACATGCCCAGCTAATTTTTTCTATATATATTTTTAGTTGGCCAATTAATTTATTTCTATTTTTAGTAGAGACAGGATCTTGCTCTTGCTCAGGCTGGTCTTGAACTCTGGACCTCGAGCGATCCTCCTGCCTCAGCCTCCCAGAGTGCTAGGATTACAGGCGTGAGCCACCACGTGTGCGGCTCTGTTTGCTGTTAATTCAGAATAAGAAATATAAAGATTTTATTTGTTCCTTCACTTTCTTCATTTAGTTCATTTATTTCTTCTCTGACACTTTCTTTATGTGGGTCTGATCTCATAACCTATATAATTTTCTCTCGAACTTCTTTTAACATCTTGCAAGTCAGGTCTACTGGCAACAAATTCCCTCAGTTTCGTTTGTCCAAGAAGTCTTTATTGCTTCTTCACTTTTGAAAAATAATTTCACTGGATATAGAATTATAGGTTGGGTTTTTCTTCTTTAACACTTTAAATCTTTCACTCTACTGTCTTCTTGCTTGCCAGGTTGCTGAAGAGAAATCTTACCTCTCTGTAGGTAAGGTTTTGTTTCCTCCTCTGCCTACTTTTCCTTATTTTCTTTGTCTTCGATTTTCTGCAGTTTGAATATGATATGCCTCAGTGTAGGGTGTTTGGTGGTTATCCTGCTTGGTGCTCCAAAATTCTCAATCATCATTACTTCAAATATTTTTTCTGTTCCTTTCTCTCTTCTCCTTCTGGTATTTCTATTAACACATACATTGTACCTTTTATAGTTGTCCCACAGTTCTTGGATATTCTGTTCTGGTTTTTTATTCTTTTTTTTCTCCTTTACATTTCTATTTGGGAGGTTTCTGTTGACACATTCAAGCTCACTGATTTCCTTGGCCATGTCTGCCTACTGTTGAGTCCATCATGGCTTTCTTCATCTCTGTAACAGTGTTTTTGACTTCTAAAATTTCCTTTTGATTCTTTCTTAAGAGTTTCTATCTCTCTGCTTACGTTATCCATCTGTTCTTGTATGTTGTCCACTTTTCCCTTGAGATTCCTGAGCATATTAATCATAGTTATTTTAAATTCCTGCTCTGATAAGTCCAAAATCTCTGTTTTATCTGAATCTGGTTCTGATACTTGGTCTGTTTCTTTAAACTGTGTTTTTTACTTTTGAGTATGCCTTATAATTTTTTGTTGAAATCCAGACACAAGGGACCTGGCTGGTAAGAGGGACTGAGGTGAGAGGTTTTATGTTTATCTGGCTAGGAGTTAGGCTGTGTTTACTGTTTGCTGTAGCTATAGGTGTCAAAGGCCAATATTTCATCTGGTATCCTTGTTTTTGTCTCCTTTGTCATCTTTGGGCTTCTAGAGACTTTTTTTTTTTTTGAGACAGAGTCTCACTTTTTTGCCCAGGCTAGAGTGAGTGCCGTGGCATCAGCCTAGCTCACAGCAACCTCAAACTCCTGGGCTCAAGCAATCCTGCTGCCTCAGCCTCCCAAGTAGCTGAGACTATAGGCATGCGCCACCATGCCCGGCTAATTTTTTTCCATATATATATATTAGTTGGTCAATTAATTTCTTTCTATTTATAGTAGAGACGGGGTCTCGCTCTTGCTCAGGCTGGTTTCGAACTCCTGACCTTGAGCAATCTGCCGGCCTCAGCCTCCCAGAGTGCTAGGATTACAGGCATGAGCCACCGTGCCCGGCCAGAGACTTCTTAAATAAGGTATGAGCCTTGCAGTTTTTCTGTTGTAATCCCTTGTGGTTACACAGCGGCCTCCCTGATGCAGTGGTGGTGGGGGGAAGGAAGCATGCTACAGTCCTGTGATGAGGCCTTAGTCTTCAAGTGAGCCTGTGCCCTTGACCTTCACAAGTACTTCTGAGCGTCCCTTCACCCCACTTCAGGTGAGGCAGGAAGGCAAGAGGGGGCTGGAGTTCTTTCCCCCAAACCTGATAGGTTCTGGTAAAATAGTTTCCTTTGAGGGCCTTGGTAAGAACAGAGGGGCTGGGTGTCAGGGTACAGGCCTGTAGTCCCACCTTCTTGCCAGGCTGAGAAGGAAGGATTGCTTCAGCCCAGGAGTTTGAGGCTGCAGTGTGCTATGATTGAGCCTAGGAAGGGACACTGCACTCCAGCCTAGGCAGCATAGCTAGACCCCATTTCTAAAAAATAAAATTTTAAGAAGAAGAGAGGGCTCTGGATGTTTTTCAAAATGGCTACTTTTCCCACCTCCCTGCCCAAAGCACCAGGGGGTATTATATATTATTTCATGAGTAGGGTCTTGTTCCCCAGTCAGACTCGGGGCTCCCCAAGGACAGGCACTCTACTGTCCCTTTTTCCAGTCTCTCCCACAGTGTGGTAAAGCACAAGGCTGGCCACCAGGACATACATGTTGGTGCCCAATTGCTCAGTCTGGTGACCACTCTCCGGGGCTCTCCCCAGCTGAGTCAGCTGGTGCCCAGTGGTTGGTAAAAGCAGGCAGTCCGTAACAGTGGGATGTGCTCAGGGCTTCTGGGAAAGGCTTTGATTTGGGGGACAATCCTCATTCTTCTTCTGTCTCTTAAGTCCACAGGTGTGTGTGTGAGCAAAGATGGAGGCCGACCTGTCTAGCTTTGACATCGATGCCCCCCGTTGGGACCAGGGCACTTTCTTGGGGCGAGTGAAACACTTCTTCAACATCACGGACCCCCGCACCGTGTTTGTACCAGAGCAGAAGTTGGACTGGGCCAAAGCGATGGTGGAGAAGAGCAGGTGAGTGGTTAAGGGAAGGGGCTGAAGGCAGTAGGGTGACATTGACGGGGTCCTTGGGGGAGGAGGTGGAAACTGAAGGTGAAGGAATGGGCAGAGATCTCAAGAGGGAAGGAGAAATGAGAGTGGGAGACTGGGAAGCATTGGCCAGGCTGGGTGGTAACTGCCTGTTGTCTTTGGGTGACAGGATGGGGGTCGTGCCCCCAGGCACCCAAGTGGAACAGCTACTGTATGCCAAGAAGCTGTATGACTCAGCCTTCCACCCTGACACCGGGGAGAAGATGAATGTCATTGGGCGCATGTCCTTCCAGGTCCCTGGCGGCATGATCATCACAGGGTTCATGCTCCAGTTCTACAGGTGGGACCTGGCAGCAAGGCAGTGGGAGGGACAGCTGCTGGGTCTGCTAGCACCAAGCCATAGTAGCCCTCTTTTTTGATCACTTACCAGGTACTGGGCACTGTGCTAAGTCCTTTGCTTGTATTGCCTCATTTAACCCTCTCAACAGCCCTACACCTAGGTGCCATTATCATTTGTACTTTGTAGATGAAGAACTAGAGTTCTGGAGAGGCTAAGTAGCTTGTCTAAGTTCACACAGTCAGGAAATGTGGGTGCCTGGATGTTAACTCAGGCAGTCCTCTATAGAACTCTCAACAAATAAGCTACCTCTTTAAAAAGTACACATTCCACGATAAATTTATTGTTATAATGTAACATCCAAATGAAAAAGTAGGAAGACCCTTTCTCTGGGTTTGGTTGGGGAGAGAATGTACTTTGTAGCTGCTGGATGTGTGACTCTTCCTCCACCTTCCTCCCTCCTCCTCCCTCCTCCTCCTTCCCCCCACCTTCCCCCTGCCCCCTCCCATCTGTGCACTGTGCATTCATTTGTTCAGTTATTGAGCTAGGCTTTGGGCCAGGTTCTGGGAATATTAAAACTTTAGTACCTCCCCTAAAGGAGCTCCTAGTTTTGTTCAGAAGACCAAGAAGTGTAAACAGTTATAATACAGCTTGGTAAGTGGCAGGCTGGGGGGAAAGCATGGGGTTGTGGGAACAGGGAGCATGAAATGACTAACTCTGTCTCACAAAGGGCAGGGGAAGTGTCGGGAAGGTTCCAAGGAGGAAGTGCTGTCTCAACAGAGCAGGACTTGGCCATGTATGGAAGAGGGGGTGGGGAATATTCCAGGCAGAGGAGCCAGCGTGTGCAAAAGCCCAGGTACACGAAGCAGCACAGGCACAGTTTAGGGAACTGCAAATCATGCGGCTTCACTGATGTACCCCAAGCCCTCCCTTCCATCCTACTCTTTGCCTCTCCTGGCCTTCCCTACTGGT
Source organism: Microcebus murinus (assembly GCF_040939455.1). Classification (NCBI taxonomy): domain Eukaryota; kingdom Metazoa; phylum Chordata; class Mammalia; order Primates; family Cheirogaleidae; genus Microcebus; species Microcebus murinus. Next base: position 23,917,638 of record NC_134117.1, on the reverse strand, counting down.
AGGACGATGCCGGCGGTGATCTTCTGGCAGTGGGTGAACCAGTCCTTTAATGCCTTGGTCAACTACACCAACAGGAATGCAGCCTCCCCGACATCAGTCAGGTAGGAGGCCTGAACCCCAGGTTGTCCGCTTACCTCCCCAGGAACAGTCCTTCTATTTGCTCATTCATTCATTCATTCATTCTACAAATATTTCTTCAGTGTGTATCACGTGCTGGGATGTGTACAGTTTTAGGTGCTGGGGATACGTTGTTGAGTAAGGCATTCCTGGTCCCTGTTCTGGTGGAGTTTAAGGTTTTTGTTTTGTTTGAAACAGGGTCTCACTCTGTTGCCCATGCTGGATTGCAGTGGCATCATCATAGCTCACTACAGTCTTAAGCTCCTGGACTCAAGTGATCCTCCCTTCTTCAGCCTCCTGAGTAGCTGGGACTACAGGCATACGCCACCACACCTGGCTAATTTTTTCTATTTTTTTTTTTATACAAATGGGGTCTCTCTACATTGCTCAGGCTGGTCTGAAACTCCTGGCAACTCAAGCTATCTTCCTGCCTTAGCCTCCCAAAGTGCTGGGATTATAGGCGTGAGCCACCACACCTGGCCAGTTTAAGGTCTTTTAGGAGAACAAGCACCATAATCTTAAGTTGTGACTGCTGCCACTGAGGACATATAAAGGGTGACAAGGCAGAGAACAGCAGAAGGTGTCTGTGTAGTCAGGCCAGCCAGGGGAGTCCCTTCTGTAGAGATGACATTTCAGCTGAGTTCTGAAGGATGAGGATTCAACCATGCAAGGGCGTAGGGAAGAATTCTCCAGCAGGGAGCAGCAGCGTGCAGAGGTCCTGAGGCAGGAAAGAGCTTGGCATGTTTAAAGTGCTTGTATAAGGTCAAGGGGGTTGGGGTGCTATGAGTGTGGGGGAGAGGATCACAAGATGAGGCTGGGAACGGACCATGTGAGGTTTTCAGGCGTGAAGCCTCATCACCAGACTTGCTCTCCCTAGTCCATAGTCTTGCCCTCCGCCAGCAGCACCACCCACTACCAAGCATCTCTCTCCTCCACTAGGCAGATGGCCCTTTCCTACTTCACAGCCACAACCACTGCCGTGGCCACTGCTGTGGGCATGAACATGTTGACCAAGGTATGGCCTGGGGCTGCTGTGGGCATGGTGGCCACTTGAGGGCAGCAGAGTCCTAGGAAAACACCCTTCAGACTTGGTGGGGGCCAGAGCCCAGCCCAGTCATGGGGACCACAGCAGGGCTGCCCTAGCCTGGTCTTTCTCAGGCCTTTGAGGGAGCTTGGAGTTCCCAGATGGATGTCTGGATGCGTGGCAGGAGCAAGGTCTCATTTTCTTTCTTGTTTTATAGTCCTTCAGCCGCCTCTACTCCCATCTTCCGGTGAGCCCAACAACTCCCCCTGTCCCCTTCCCCCACAGAGAGCACCACCCTTGGTGGGCCGCTGGGTGCCCTTTGCCGCCGTGGCTGCAGCTAACTGCGTCAACATCCCGATGATGCGGCAGCAGTGAGTATAGGGAGCCCTTTCCCCCCCAAACCACAAGGTTAGCAGGGAAAAGGCAAGAAACCAAGGCAGTTGGTGGCTTCGGGGGACTGAGGTGGGTGTGGGGAGGGCTGCTGGGCTGAGCCTCGGAAGGGTCCCTGAGGATTGGCTGCTCCTGGGGTGGTGGCCCTGGGAGTGGCAGGTGACAGGTTTAGTGAGTGTGTTGAGGGTGGCAGGTGTCCCTTCCTGCATGGTGTGGGTTGGGGGAGATGGAGTGGCCCTGTGGGGTTTAGACTGGATCATGTCCTTTCAAATGAAACTTAACATTGTGAACGCTGCCCACTCCCAAAGCCCTGGAGACGGCTTACGGGATGGAACGTAGCAGAGTGAGGGGTGTAAAGACAGAGCAGAGCCCACAAGCTTTGAAAGAAGCCAGAGGAGTTTTTTCCAGGCACACAGCTCTCAGCTTTTCAGCAGAAAAGGTAAAGGAGAAATTCATTGTGTCTCCCAGTTTTTGATTCTTGCCCAGAGAAAGCATAGGTGTTCGTCTGGCACAAGGGTTTGTTTTTGTTTTTGTTTTTTTTGAGACAGAGTCTCGCTTTGTTGTCCAGGCTAGAGTGAGTGCCGTGGCGTCAGCCTAGCTCACAGCAACCTCAAACTCCTGGGCTCAAGCAATCCTCCTGCCTCAGCCTCCCGAGTAGCTGGGACTACAGGCATTCGCCACCATGCCAGGCTAATTTTTCCTATATATATTAGCTGGCCAATTAATTTCTTTCTATTTATAGTAGAGACAGGTCTCGCTCTTGCTCGGGCTGGTTTTGAACTCCTGACCTTGAGCAATCCGCCTGCCTGGGCCTCCCAGAGTGCTAGGATTACAGGCGTGAGCCACCGCGCCCGGCCTGGTACAAGGTTTTAATGATGTAATATACATAAAGCACTCAAGACAGCACTGGGAACATAGTGAATGCTACATAAATGTTTGCTTTATTGCTACCATTGTCATCATCATCGATATTTATAAGCCCCATTTTCTTGGGACTAGTAGCAAATGGAAACTTACCGCAAGACACGTTGTAGGAAGAGCACTGTCAGCATAGCCATGTGTGCCGCACACACGTCACTCCTGTCCTCTTTCCTTCCCCGCCTCAGTGGCTCTTTCCTAACAGATGAAGGAGTCGCAGCCACCCACTGGGTGTGGGGAACTGTCCCTTCAGGAACTGGCCTGAGGAGAATGGCCAGCGTAGCTACTGTCTGTGGAGCGGTCTCTGAGTGTCAGTGCTGGACTAAGCACTCTGCAGGCATTATCGCCTTTAATCCTCACCAGGCCTTATGAGGTGGGCTCCAGGATTATCTCCATTTTGCAGATGAGGAAAACTGAGGCTTTGGAAGGGTTAAGGACTGTGCTTGAGGTCACACACATACCCTGCAGTTTCAGGAGTCGACTCAGGCAGTCTCGGCCCAGGGCCACCTCTCTTATCCACTGCCCTAGGGCACTCCTGAGATGTCATTCACTGGAGTACAGAAAGAGGTGGCTTCCTAGAGCTTCAGTGCCCTGGCCTTGGTCCCCTGGCATGTCACATGGCCAGCATGCTTCCAGTGCCCCTTTCCTAAGTCCAGCAACTCCTGTCTCTGTTTAGGGAACTCATCCAGGGCATCTGCGTGAAGGACAGAAATCACAAGGAGATTGGTCACTCCCAGGTGAGCAGAGACCTCCGTTTGGGGTGGGAGGAGGGAATTCCCTCTCAGACCCTGTCCCCTGCTTAGTGATCAGAGAAGGCCTGGACGCCATTATAAGACTGAGAAACCTCCCTCACTGTGCCTTCATTTCCTGTCAATGTTTCCCTACGTTTCTTTGTGTAGAGTAGGCCATTTATGTCCTCTTTCCATCATTTCTGGTCCTGAAGCCATAAAAGTCTAGTTGGGTGGGAGAGGGTTGGGCCACTGAGCCCCTGGCAGGTTCATCCCTTCCCTATTACCGTCTCAGACCTGGCCACGACGCTGACCCAGTCCTAGAGAGCAAAATGCCTAGGTACACTGGATAAGTCATTCCTTACAACTTTTTTCTGTCCTCAGAGAGCTGCCGCCATAGGCATCACCCAAGTAGTTATTTCTCGAATCACCATGGCAGCTCCTGGCATGAGTAAGATGGGGAGGCCCTCCCAGCCTGGGGGTTCCTGGAACATGGGGTGTAGGGCTGAGCCACACTCAGCTCTCGGGTGGGAGGTGGGACCCCAGCCTCTACAGCCATGCTTCTCAAACTGCTTTGCTTGAATGCTTCTAGCCCAGGACAACCACACTAGTTCCTTAGAATGTCGATTAATCAGAGAGTTGGAGGAAAAAGTTATGTTCATTCAACTAATACTTGTTAAGCAACATTGCTTAATGTGCTGCACACAGTGTAGGGTGCTAGGGAGACAGTGGTAGAAAAAATAAGTTCCTGGCTCTGGTTTGCTTCCAGCAAGGACATATTGCAGAATAGGGTACAAAATTTGCTTGCAGGAGCCTTCAAAGATATTTTTGAGTTTTGAGAAGGATGCTTTGAGCTTAGCAGCACGTGTTCTCCTGTTACTGCAGGTGTGCAGGTTGAGGAGTTTGGGAAGCACGGTGCCGCTGGGACTTGGGGGAGAGGGGCTGGGGGTGGCTGTGCCTACTACGTAGGTCTTCTGTTCTTCTCCCAAATGAAGCTTCTGGGGAAGGAGAGGGAATCACTCAGTCCCTGATTTGGCTTCAGAAGGAGTCTTGGGGAGAGTCTTCAGCCCTCCCTCAGCTTCTCCCCTGGTCTCTTCCAGTCTTGCTGCCAGTCATCATGGAAAGGCTGGAGAAGCTGCGCTTCATGCAGGTGGGTAGGGTTTCCTTTTGCATCTCTCCTGCCCAGAGTGCCCCATCCACACCTGGGGACGCCTTAACTCCCATCCTTCCCTCTAAGTGCCGCACCACCATCTCACTCAGGTGGAGCCCATACCAATCCCTGCTGGCCTCCTGCTTAGACCTGGTTTGCAGAGAGGAAAGAGAAAGCCCCTTATCCTCCCCTTCATGGCCTGGGGGTCCCCACCTAATGTTCTTCTAGCTGGCTGATCCATGGCAGGGCAGCATGGAGTTCACCTTAAAGCATAGAAGTCCCACGTGGGTCTCTCTTTTGTTTTTGTGCAGAAAGTCAAGGTCCTGCATGCCCCATTGCAGGTCATGCTGTCTGGGTGCTTGTGAGTATTGTGTTTTGATGGTTTGGGTTCTTGGTGGCTAGGGAACCCAAGATCTGTCTTCTTGTCTAGTTCATGTTGGAGAACATGTACTCCTTTACCTGAGTTTAAAAGTGGCCAAGCTCAGAATACTTGTGTTCCATCTGGACAGCTCTCACCCCATTGTTTTTAAGGGCATCAGGGTGGTGGCCCTATGCAGAGGTCCATGTGGAAAGTGGGGTGCTTGGGTGCCTGTCTGTCCCAGGGTCTCCCTCCGGGACTGGAGCAGTTTTAAAGAAGGGACAAGAATAAGGAGACACACCTTTGACTGGGGCTATCAAGTGTCCCAGCCTCCCACAGGATGAAAATGCCACCAGTCGTGATTTGTAGGTGCCTGCCATTGGCTTGGACACATCCTACATTAATCGTGCTTGCAAGGCCACAGGACTATTGACAGCTACACTAACATCTGCGTTGACTGGGTGTTTTCTGTGTGTCCTTGCCGAGCTGATGCTGCATGTCTATAATTTCAGTTAATTCTGTCAGCTCTAGAGGTGTATATAGTATTATCATCTCTTTTTGTAAATGAAGAGAATGAGGCTTAGAGAGATGGGAAGCTTGCCTAAGGGCATATAGCTGGTAATTGATTGCTGGAGCTGAGATTTGATCCTAAACAGTCTAACATTATGCTGTACAAACTTCTGCTAAGTGAGTTACCCTGGGCTGGGTGCTTTGCGTATATTATCTCATTTAATTCTCACAGTACCCCTGCAAAGTGGGCACTGTTGTCCTCCCTCTGCTGGCTCAGAGGTAACTCGCTCAAGGTTGCACAGCTGGTTAAGTAGCAAAGCTGGGATACCAAGCCAGGTCTGGTAGATTCCCAGATCTGGTAAGACATTGCATCCCAAACTTGGCCCTGGCCAGCATCAGCAGCATCATCTGAGAACCTGTTAAAAGACTCCCGAGCCCTCCCCCAGATCTACTCAGTCTGCGTGCATATTTTCACAAGCCCCTGAAGTTATCTGTGGGCACAGTGAAGTTTGAAACTGCCTTTCACTGTGCTCTGACAGCCCAGGCGTTCACTGAGGGAAGGAGCCGGGCCTTGGAACTCACACCACTCCCCCCTCTCCCCACAGCGGTGGGTGGCGGTGCTTGTGGGCTTTAGGTCTGCTGCTCACACTTCCCAGTCACTTCCTTGTCTTCCTCCTCAGCCTGAACTAGGTGGTGGGGGTGGGGATGGAGGTGAGGAGTGCCAGGGGACTGATTTTATCCCCCTGCCAGAAAGAGTCTCCTGCACTTCGAGGAGAGGATGTGGGCGGGCTGGGAAGGCAGGCCAGATGCGTGGGCGTCTCTCCCTTCCCTTGGGGAGCCTCTCCTGAGGATGGGGTGTAGGCAGGCCAGTGGGACGATGTCCCTTAATGCTTTGGTTTCTCCTTTCTTGCAGCCTCATCTTCATGGTGCCAGTGGCATGTGGGCTCTTCCCACAGAGATGGTATCAGCTATTCGTTCCTCGCTTTGTTTCATTGAACACCTGCCACCGCCCTCCCTGACCTGCCTGCTGCCCACAAGGAGAGAGGGAGGGGGCAGGAAGGGCAGCAATTGTTGAAGGATAAGTGCCCATCAGCCTAAACTCTGGACCTCTTAACCCTGTGTGAATGGCAAACCAAAATAGATACAAGGGGTGGGAGAAGCCAGGAGCAGGAATGAGGCTGCTCCCTCCTAGCAGAGCAAGGGCTGCCTTGGAGGGAAGGTGAGGGAACAACAAAGGACTTTCTTTCCTTGTGGGGCTGTTAGGACGCTCTCCCCTGGCTGGATCTGGTCTTTAAAATTGAGTAAGGGTCCAGCAGTTTCTCAGAAAAAAAAAAAAAAAAAAAGAAATAAAATTGAGTAAGGGGACAGGTACTTCTGGCTCATGTCTGCCAGAGGGTTGACAACTTGGACATCTCCACTTCCCTTATGTGTTCTAAGGGGGAGTGGGGTGCATAGGGAGAAGGGATGATGGAAAAGGGAAGGGACACACCTTGGGGTTAGGGGACACTGGGGATACTGGCCCAGGAGACAGGTGTAGCTTGAATATACATGGAGAAGGTGCCAATGTCCCCTTCCTTGGTGCTCTAGTTCAATACTAGTTCAGTGGTCATCTGCTAGCCATCTCCTGTGTCTCAAGCACTGTGCTTACGATAGTGTGGAGAAGACAGAAGTTTAAACCAAGAATCCTAGCCCAGGAGAATGAAGTCAGGCCAAGGAGAAGTAAAAACAAAATACTGTGGTATACAGAGGCCAGTAATCTAGCTGAAAAAGTCAAGAAGAGCTACTTGGAGGTGGCATTTGAGTTGGATTGTATCTGAGGGTAATTTGCTGCTTGTCCCATGTGTCATGTTTATAACCCCCTTCTTCTCTCTTTCCAGTGAATTGTCAGTTTCCTATCTGGAACCAGAGCTCCAAGACACCATCAAGGCCAAGTATGGAGAACTTTTGCCTTATGTCTACTTCAATAAGGGTCTCTAAATGCCCCACCCCAAAAGGACTAGTCTGTACCCATATTCCTCAGCTCCTCCTTGGCCGCTGTATACACCTGTGTCCTCATTCCTCTTCGCCAACAAGGCCTGAAGGTCAGGGTGGACTGGGGGTGGGAGGATGCCTCATGCTTCTACCCAGGCACCTGGTTTGTTTACTGGATTCCAGGGAACAGAAATCAAAAAAGGGGAGCAAAGACCAAAGTGTTCTATCTGCTTCTTCCTTAACTCCTGTCCACTGGAGACCAGAAGCTGAGGCCTTCTCAGGGAGAAGTTGCTGATACCTGGGGAGACACTCATTTTTCATCTGAAAAATTAGGAAACCTTTAGGATCCTGGTTCCAGCCAGGTTTGGGGATGAAGAGAGGCTTCTCCCACTCTTCCCTTCCTCCTCTCCAAAGCTATGGACCTTTTACCCGTGCAGTTCTAGCACCTCAGGGAGAGAAGAGGAAAGACATCTGTGTCACCTTGGGGCTCTTCTCCACCCTTCCCATCCTCCTCCTTATTGACCCTGGTCAGACAGCTTCTCTGGGAACTCTGCTAAACTTGAGTTTGTCAGACTCCCAGGAGTTGTTAGTGCTAAAAAAATGGACACTGTGTGAGGCAGCAGAGTTACCTGGTGCTTCAAATCATGTCTGAATCTATTCTTGGGATCTTCTTTTCTGTAACAATGGAAGTTCTTTTTCCCAGTGCCTCATGTTGTCTGAAAAGATACATCCACTAACTGAGTGAACAGGATACATGTAGGCATTAACTACACATTTTAATGGGTATCATTTCCTGGCTGCCTCCCTTCCTCAGTGAATGAGGTTAAACACCAAAGAAAGATTGGTGGGTACTGAATAGGAAAGGGAAGTTTTATTTGGACCCTTATGAGAGGAAATCAAGCAGGACCAAAGAGCCTTAAAGGACACACAGCAAAGTGCAGCCACTTCCGTTCCCCAGCTTGGCTGCCCAACGTGATTTCTCAAGCTCCTTGGAGGACTGTTGTGACTTATCTGGGATCAATGTGTGTGGGATTTGCTGACCCTGTTCAAAAGATATCACTGTGAATTGAATAAATTGAAAGAGCACACACACACACAAAAACTGTCTGCAAACTAAAAGTCTGGATGGAAAGCAGGATCTGCTCTCACCTTGGCTTTGGCCTGTCAGAGGGTATCACAAATATACTGGGAACTTCTGATGCCTGGAGGCCATTGTTCATTTCTCTAGTTAAAGGGGAAGAATCTGCCTGCTCAGGAGGTCTCTCAGAATGGGAGTTTACTGCCCTAGAGCAGGAGTTGGCCAGCCATGGCTCAAGGGACCAAATCTGCCTACTATCTGTTTTTGTATGCCTGGAAGCTAAGAAAGGTTTTACATTTTTAAAGAGTTGTAAAAAAGAGGAAAAACAGGAATATGTGTGACAGAGACCCTATATAAAAGTAGCATGCAAAGCCTAAAATATTTATCATCTGACCTTTTACTCAAAAAGTTTACCCTACCCTGGAGCAGTGGTTCTTAAGAATTTGTATCCAAATCTCCTGGGGGGCTTGTGAAAACACAGATTATAGGGCCAAACCCCAGAATTTCTAATCCTGAAGGTTTGGGGTGGGGCCTGAGGATGCTGGAGGAAACTGCTCCAAAGGGAAGGGCCTCCCTAAAGCCAAAGTGTTGGCTGCAATTTGATTTTTTTCCCCATTTAAAAAAATTAAAATATAATTCACTGTAAAATTCATCCTTTTGAAGTATACAATTCATGCTGGACAAGGTGGCTGATGCCTGAAATCACAGTATTTTGGGAGGCTGAGGCAGGAGGATTGCTTGAGCTCAGGAGTTTGAGACCAACCTGAGCAAGAGTGAGACCCTGTTGCTACCAAAAAAAATAGGAAAAAAATTAGCTGAACATTGTGGTGCACGCCTATAGTCCCAGCTACTTGGGAGGCTGAGGCAGGAGGATCACTTGAGCCCAGGACTTTGAGGTTGCAGTGAACTATGATGATGCCGCCACTGTACTCTAGCCCAGGTGACAGAGTGAATCTCTATTTCAAAAAAAAAAGTATACAAGTCAGTGGTTTTTAGTATAGTCACAAACTTGTGCAACCATCACCATTATCTGAATCCAGAACATTTCATTACCCCCAAAAGAAACCCCATACCCATTAGCAGTCCCTCTCTATTCTCCCTATTCCCCAGCCCTTCACAACCACAATCTGTCTCTATAGACTTGCCTATTGCAGACATTTAATTTATTTATTTTTTATTTTATTTTATTTTTTTCTCACTTTGTTGCCTAGGCTACAGTGAGTGCCATGGCATCAGCCTAGCTCACAGCAACCTCAAACTCCTGGGCTCAAGCAATCCTACAGCCTTAGCCTTCCAAGTAGCTGGGACCACAGGCATGCACCACTGTGCCCAGCTAATGTTTTGTGTGTATATATATATATATATATTAGTTGGCCAATTAATTTCTTTCTATTTATAGTAGAGATGGGGTCTCACTCTTGCTCAGGCTAGTTTTGAACTCCTGACCTCGAGCAATCCTCCCTCCTCGGCCTCCCAGAGAGCTTGGATTATAGGTGTGAGCCACCGCGCCCAGCCTTAGACATTTTATATAAGTAGAATAATACAGTATGTCGACTTCTGTGTCTGGCTTCTTTCCCTTAGCATAATATTTTCAAGGTTCATCCATTTTGTAACATGTGCAATTTGATTTTAGCTGGTGTCTAAGCAGAAAAGTCTGTCTTTGAGATAGTTTCTTTAGGATGGGAGAACTGGCTTCAGCTTTGCCATTGTCAAAGGCAAATAGGAAAAAGAAAAGCATCAGAGGTAGCCAGAGCTCAGGAACAACTCCTTACTGAGTTGAAACAACTTTCAAAGTCAACAACCTTCCTCTTTCTTTCCTAGCTCCTCAAGTCTCCCAGCATTCCTCTTCTCTTCATAGACAATTGCTCTTTTGGAAAGTCCTGGAGAGTATGTGGTGGCTACAGTGTTCTGGGGTGCTTTAAAAAGATTCATTCTACCTGTAGTCTCAGCTACTTGGGAGTCTGAGGCAAGGAGGATTGCTTGAGCCCAGGAGTTCCAGGTTACAGTGACCTATGATGCAGCCACTGCACTCCAGCCTGGGCAACAGAGCAAAGATCCTGTCTCTAAAAAAAGTGTTCACTCAAACTACATGTCAGTCCTATATGGTAGCATCTCTCTGCTTCCTTTGAGTTGGCTCCTGTGGGATGTTGAATAAGAGGTAGAATTACTAGAAGGCCTTGGTGTGGGAAGTGCTAATCCAGACTGCACAGGGTTTAGTGTTTGTCCTCTCCGGTAGCTCAGTTTAACTCTCAGGTAAAAGGAGAAGGGAAGTTGGGAGAAAATCTCTTGTATTTGCCAAATTGAAATGGTTTTTCTAATGATGATGAAACCTAGCCTTTCCAGTGGACATTAGTAACTTCTTGAGGCCAGGATTGAGTGACTGTGCCATGAAAATAATTTAGTCCTTGCTTAACTTAGTACTCAACCTTCTCCCCTAAAGAGCTTGATTTGTGGGATGGATGCGTTTTTAAAAAACTAGAAGTTGGCAAAAATACTTGTCACCTTTTGTAGTACTTGGGAAAGCAAGATCAAGATAGAGGTAGAACTGTGGATATTCTTAAGCTGGGGCAAAATGGATTTCTTCACTTTTACCTGTTTCTTATTTTGCCAAGAAATAAGCCAAGAACAGCTCCCTCTGGGCTCAGCTGTGGGCTAGACTGGGTCAGGCTGTAAAACACTTTGGCAGGTTATTGAGAGGAAATTGGCTGCTACAGGCAGCTGGGTTCTTTGCCACAAGTGTTCATTTATGCATTTATTTAACCTACAAACATTGATTGAGCTCCTGGTTGAACCCTGTACAGAATGTTGTAGCGATTTAAATGAAAAGGAGAATAAAAAGACCTAGTATGCTGTACAAAAAGCTACAAATGAGGCAGGCAGATTTAAGTGTTACATAAATTCAGAAGAAATGGGATGGAGGCTAAGACTTTGTAAGCAGGGAATGGACTGTGTAATGTGTAAATGAGGTTACTGGGCTTCTAAGTGTTCAGCATGAGTAGACTGTGGGAAAATAGTGGCTGGAGGTGAGATAAAGAGAAATGGATTAAGTCACAGCACCATATTGAGAAGTTTGGACTATATATTCTGTAGCTAGCTAGTTTAAGTATTTCAAAAGGAGAAGCCATAACATAATAACGTTTGGTTTTATGTGGTGCAGCACTGCCACTGTCGTGGTGCGGAAGGAATTGAAAGGGAAGAATTGGCAATTTGCGGGGTAGTTGGGAGGCCATTTTTATTTAGCCTGAACATAAGAACATGAATTCAAACAATGGGGGCTGGGGAATGTGGATTTCAGAGCTATTTCAAAGGTAGAGTCAATAGAATTTTGTCTTTGAAACTTGGGGTAACAAAGCACCATGCCTCAGATAAAGGTACTATCTCATAGGGAATTCAAAGGGAGCTAAGCTGCTGTTTGGGAGAGAGGAGACCTTGGTAATGGTGTTATGCATCAAGACAAAAGACAACAAAAACTTTTTAGATTCACATTGTTTTCCTTTTGAGGAGCTCCTGGTTACCTTCCAGAAATAACTCATTTTTCCAACACCCTTTAGTGTCACCACGACGCTCTTCTTTTTTTTCTTAAACTGTGGAAACCTAGTATTTCCGCCACACTCTAGATGGTTGCGTCCGAAATAGACTTTTCAATACCTCTTAGCAGCACCTCCCCTTGATCTAAGCTACTTCCGCCACGCTGTGCGTGGTGGGACGCATTTCACACAGTCTCGCCACACTCAAGATGGCCCGGCTTCCTCCTACTTTTCATTGGCTGGATCGCTCCAGTCTTCTGTTTTCATGAAGAGGGCGGGACTTCGACTTGATCGACAGCTATTTTGGTCAATGGACGAAGAGCAAGGACCAATGAAGCGCTGGAATTGGAGACCCTCCCCCGTGTCTAGGAGGGTGTTTTGCCTGGGGCGGGGTGGAGCAGAGCCGGAAGCAGGAGGGGAGAGTCAAACAGGAAAAGAAGGGAAGAAGGAAGAAGAGGGTAGAGGAGGAGAGGGAGGAGGAGGAGGGAGGTGGCGGCGCCGTGGCGGAGGAGCAGGAGCAGGAGGGGGATGGAGAGGAGAAGGCTCCTGGGTGGCATGGCGCTCCTGCTCCTCCAGGCGCTGCCCAGCCCCTTGCCAGCCAGGGCTGAACCCCCGCAGGTAAGGGGGAGGGGGCGTCCGGGCCAGGCTGAGGGCCTGGGGGTCGTCGAGGCCTGGCTGAAGGGGTCTGAGGGAGTATTGTTGCCAAGAGTTGAGGGGTCCCGAGAGGGGCGCCCATGCGTGGCGTGGAGAGGATCTAAGGGAGCGTCGGTATTTAGGTGAGGGATACCTGTGACGGTTTTGGTGGCAGGGAGGTGGTAGACGCATGGTGCTAATCGAGTGAGGGGCCTTTGAGATGCAGGTAAGTTAGGTGGGATGCGTTGACTTGTGAGCGGATGGTGGTGCCAAGCTGGGGCATGTGAAGCGTATTCATATCCCCCCAGTGGAGCAGGCATCTGAGGCAGCAATGCAGGATGTGAGTCTGTTTGTGTAGGGGTACCTATGATATTGAGCTCGTCTGAGAGAGAAAGAGGGGATCCTGAGAGGATATTTATTTCAAGCTGGAGAGGGGAAAGTTCTGAGGGCATCTTGGTCCCATTTTTTATTGGTGTAAGCCATGGCACCCTTGGAGGCAGGTTGTCGGAGGCAAGATCTTGGAAGTCAGGTGGGATGAACTATAGTGGGACCCCTCAGGAGTAGGGACACACTGAGCCCCAACAAGCTCTTGCTGTTAGGCTGGTTGGCCTGGGAGAGCAAGTCACTGATGCAGATCTGAGCTAGCTCAGGGCTTTTGAGCAAAGGGTGTTTCTGATGCCAATATGGACAGCAAATGGAGCACCCCAGCTTTTCTTGCTGGGTGGCTTGCTCTTTATCCAGGCAGAGAAGCTTGCTTGTGCTGATTCCAGCTCCAGCTGGCATTTCGAAACCCTAATGGGAGCGTTACTCTGGGTGCCAAGTTGGGTGGGGTGCAGCAGGGGGAATCACCCCTCCTTCCTTGCATTTGGCAGGGCTTTACCTCTTTTCTTCACTTTCTGTTCCCTTCTCTGTTTTTTCCAGAAAGGCACACATACACAGACAGCATAATGACAAAGTCTGTACAACTTAGTGCTTGAACTTCATGTTGTGACCAAGAGCAGAAACTGAGTGCCCTCAAAATACTTACCTTTTCCCTAAGGGTTTAAAGGCTGCCTTTTCACAAGTGCATCTTGTTTTGCCCGTTAGTATCCTCTATCTTAAAAAAATTAATTTTTTAGTGAACTGAAATTCACATGACATAATTAACCATTTTACAGTGAACAGGTAAGTGGCATTTAGTACACTTACAATGTTGTGCAACCACCACCTTTATCTAGTTCCAAAACATTTTCATTACCTTAAGAGAAAACCTTGTCCCTATTAAGCATTTACTTCCTGTCTTCCCCTTCCCCCAGCCTTTGGAAACCACCAATCTGCTTTCTGTCTCTGGGGATTTATCTATTCTGGATATTTCATATAAGTGGAATCCTACAATATGTGTTCTTTTGGGTCTGGCTTCTTTCATTTAGCATAATGTTTTCAAGGTTCATCCACATTGTAATGTGTACCAGTACTTCATTCCTTTTTATGGCCAAATAACATTCCATTGCATGTATATACCACAATTTGCTTATCCGTTTATCTGTTGCAGTATCTAATTTTTCCTCAGAATGTATCTATGTATATTGTAAATAACATGTGAAAAGAATGGAGCTCATTTTCTGGCCCAGTGTATTCCCTTTTCTAGGTTTGGGACCCTTCCATTTTAGCCATTGTTGGGATTCTTTGTTTTCCAGTGGAAATCATAGACTGGCAGGAACAATAGATTTTCTCTGTTCACTTTAAAGTTATAACCCTCAGGACTGGTAAAGTTAAGTATAGGTATTGACAGACCCAAATATATAATGAACTTTTCCTTTGCACATGTCTATTTCTGTAAGTATCTCTAAAAGATTGTCCCCAATAACCAATAAATAAAGTTGCTAGAGGGTTGATTTAAGAATGTCAGAGCCTTTGGAGATGGGCTGGTCAGTTGTGGGAACTGGTTATACTTCTTCAGCAAGGGGAACCATGGAAAATGGAAGTTCCCTCCAGGTCGTGGAGTCTGGGAGGTGGCAAGAAGATGTGAAAGGGGATCTTCAATGTCATATCTTAATTGTAATTTGTCAATAACAGGCCACTCTCTGTCTCTCTTTTTTTTTTTTTTCTTCGAGACAGAGTCTCACTCTGTTTCCCGGGCTAGAGTGCCATGGTGTCAGCGTAGCTCACAGCAACTTAACTCCTGGGCTCAAGCGATCCTTGAGGCTCAAGCTGATGCCTCAGCCTCCCAAGTAGCTGGAACTACAAGCATGTGCCACCATGCCTGGCTAATTTTTTTTCTAGATATGTTAGTTGGCTAATTAATTTCTTTCTATTTATAGTAGAGACAGGGTCTCGCTCTTGCTCAGCCTGGTTTCGAACTCCTGACCTTGAGCCATCCTCCCACCTGGGCCTTCCAGAGTGCTAGGATTACAGGCCTGAGCCACCGCACCTGGCCTCTTCTTCTTCTTCTTCTTTTTTTTTTTTTTTTTTGAGACAGTCTTGCTCTGTTGCCCAGAGATAGAGTGGCATGGTGTCAGCCCAGCTCACAGCAACCTCAAACTCCTGGGCTCAAGCGATCCTTCTGTCTCAGCCTCCCAAGTAGCTGGGACTATAGGCATGCACCACCATGCCCAGCTAAATTTTTCTATATATATTAGTTGGCCAAGTAATTTCTTTCTATTTATAGTAGAGACAGGGGTCTCGCTCTTGCTCAGGTTGGTTTCAAACTCCCGACCTTGAGCAATCCACCCTCCTGGGCCTCCCAGAGTGCTAGGATTATAGGCGTGAGCCACTGGCGCCCGGCTTTTTTTTTTTTAGTAGAGACAGAGTCTCACTCTTGCTCAGGCTGGTCTTGAACTCTTGACCACAGGCCACTCTCTTATCATATCTCTGGTACTTCCAATACTTATTTTGGGGACAGGGTAGCTTTTGTACTTTGTTCCATTTGGATGGATGCTAGCACTGACCAGGAGCTATTACGTGGGTACAGTTCCTGCAGAGAAGGGAAAGTTTTTGTAATAAACAGTACCCCTATTTCTAATCACCCCCCAACATACCCTCACTCCCATCCCCCATGTCATACTCTTGTCTCTTTCTGTTGGTGAGTACTAGGTATCGATAGTGAGATCTGTGTTTTGTTTTAACCTTTGGAAGTTACTATATAATTATTAACTCTGAATCTATCACAATTTAGTCAACTTAGGTTTTTTGTTTTTTGCTTGTACAAATCAGCAAGGAAGAAAAAAATCCAGAGACCATTTTGGCATAGGATGTACTTCAGGTACTCACTGTCCTTTTTTCAACGGTGACTTCCAGCTAACTCTGACTTGAGGAGTACTTGATGTACTCATTCTGTATTGAAAAGAGTACGAGTACCTCATTGCATTTTCCTCTCTGACATGGATCTATTAAATACAATCTTTATATATACACATTGAATATCAGAAATATACTAGGTGTGTTAATTCAGTGGCTTGCTTTCCCTGTTACTAGCTCTGCAGTGGGAATAGCCATTCATTTTTTTTTTTTTTTTCCGAGACAGTGTCTCTGTCACCCAGACTGGAGTGCAGTGGTGCGATCACAGCTCACTACGAACTCCTGCCTTATCCTTCTGAGTAGCTGGTACTACAGGTGTACACCACACACCTGGGGAATTTTTCTACTTTTTTGTAAAGAAGAGGGTCTTGCTGTGTTGCTCAGGCTGGTCTTGAACTCCTAGTCTCAAGCCTTGGCTTCCCCAAGTGCTGGGATTACAGGCGAGAGCCACCACTCCTGGCCTGGAACAGCCATTTCTTGCCATATAGGCAGTCCTAGAAAAGTTCATCAGTCTAGCTCACTCTGTGATTAGGAATTTAGATTTAACTCTCTTATAGGTTAGGACACTGCTACTCACAGATGTGATTCTTTTTTTTTTTTTTTTTTTTTTTGAGACAGAGTCTCGCTCTGCTGCCCAGGCTAGAGTGAGTGCTGTGGCGTCAGCCTAGCTCACAGCAACCTCAAACTCCTGGGCTCAAGCAATCCTCCTGCCTCAGCCTCCCTAGTAGCTGGGACTACAGGTGTGCACCACCATCCCAGCTAATTTTTTCTATATATATTAGTTGGCCAATTAATTGATTTCTATTTTTAGTAGAGACGGGGGTCTCGCTCTCTCTCAGGCGGGTTTCGAACTCCTGACCTCAAGCAATCTGCCCGCCTCTGCCTTTCAGAGTGCTAGGATTACAGGTGTGAGCCACCGCACCCAGCCACAGATGTGATTCTTTAAAGAATGAAAAAAACAGTAGAGTCTCCAAACAGTAAGGCCTTGGCATTTGTTTCCTCCTGTAAAATTATGACTGAGATGCATAGAGTTTCTTTCCTTCTGTTGTTTAGATTTAACCAGAATATTTGACTGTATTATTTAAAATAAAGTTTTGGTAGAAATATCTTTTTCCATCAGGTAACCTAGCCAATGGTCTAGGCACAAATCTCTGGAGATATAGTCCTTACATTTCCTCTCCTAAGCTTAAAACTTTGAGCTGGATGGGGTCCCAGTTCCTGCCGTTTCTTTCCACTAACCCTCAACAGTATATACTCTTTGGCCTCCCACCTCACCTTTTCTTGCCTTCCTTGTTTCGGTATTTCAGTCTGGAAGTCCTGCTCCATTTTCCTTTCTTACAAATGGTATTTCAATGCAATCACCATCATTCCTTCTTGTGCAGTAGAGGGATGTGAGACTTCAGATTTGAATCTACTTTATTTTCTTAGTCTGTTGGATATACCAAAGTGAGCGTTTGTCTAAAATCAGTACCTTGAGTTTCTGTAAATCCTTTGAGTGGAATTCAGTAGAATTCAAAGAATGGACATTTACAGAAATGTCTACTCTTTGCAGCAGGCTATTATTACCAGGCTCTGGGAACCATCATGTGAGTAACAGAATCCCTATCCTCAAGGAGCTGGTAATCTTGTGGGAAGGACAGATAACACACCAAGAGTTATAATGCAGAGCCATTAATGCTGATATGGAAATGTAAACAGAACAGCAGGAGCAGTTGATTCTGTGAGGGCAAGAGGAAGACAGGGATCTCAGAGGAAGAAATTTTTGGATAGGACTTTAAAGACTGATGAGGATGAGTAGGGTATCTATGGACCAGGAAGGAGAAAACCGTATTGCAGTGGAAAGAGTGAGAATGGAGGATGTGTTTGGAGGTGGCACATAATCTGTGGCAGAATCCTTTTGTGTGGGTATGTAGAGGAGCATGAAAGTAGGTGAGACTTGAAGGGAGGCTGCGGTCACATGGTAAGGAGGCCTTTCATCCACTCATCTAAGGCTGTGCCATCCAGTAGAACTTTGTATGGTGCTGGAAATAATCTATCTGTGCTGTCCAATTCAGTAGCTGTGTAGCCACATGTGGATACTGATCACTTCAAATGTGGCTGGGATAATCGAGGAACTGAGTTTTTAACCATATTTAGTTTTTTGTTTTTTTGAGACAGCGTCTTGCTTTGTCTCCCGGGCTAGAGTACAGAGGCATCATCTTAGCTCACTGCAGCCTGCAATTCCTGATGCTCCTGCCTCAGCTTGAGTGATGCTCCTGCCTCAGCTTCCCAAAGTGCTGGGATTATAGGCATGAGCCACTGTGCCTGGTCGGATATCTAATTTTTACATTTTCATCATCCAAAGAAACTCCATGGCCATTAGCAGTCACTCCTCGTTCCACCCTCTCTTCCTCCAGCCCATAGCAACCTCTAATCTACTTTCTGTTTCTATGGATTTGCCTATTCTGGGCATTTCATAGAAAAGGAATCACACATTACGTGGCTTTTGTCACTTAGCATAATGTTTTCAAAGTTCACCCATGTTTTATTTAGCATGTATCAGTACAAAATTCCTTTTTATGGCTGATTAATATTCTATTATATGGATATACTGCATTTTACTTATCCATTCATCACTTGATGGACATTTGGGTTGTTTCCACTTTTTGAATATTACGAATAATGCTGCTGTGAACATGGGTGTACAAGTTTTTGTGTTGGCAAATGTTTTCAGTTCTCTTGGGTATATACCTAATAGTAGAATTGCTGCATCATATGATAATGTGATATGTAATCCTTTGAGGAACTGCCAAACTGCTTTCCAAAGTGGTATGATACTTAATTTTAATTAATTTAAAGTAAATAGCTAATGACTACATGTTGGACAATGCTAATCTAGCACCTTTCCAGTGTAGGGGTTTGGTATAGTCTATGTAGTGGTAAGGTCATAGACCGTGGGGTCAGATCACTTGATTTCCAAATCTGACGCTATCCTTGAGCAAGCTACTTATCCTCTTTGTGCCACAGTTTCCTCAACTATAAAATGGGACTAAGAGTACATACCTTATAGGGTCATTGTAAGATGGAAAGACATAATATGTGTAAAGCTCTTGGAATGTACTCAAATGATTATTAAGTATAATAATCATCACTATTATTGTTATTGGTGGTTCTCAGAGTGTGTTGAGGTTGGTTAGTATCAACTCTCAAACTAAGTTCAGAAACCGAGATCTGGGGAGTTTGAAAGTGACTTCCTTAATTCTGTTCAATATCTGAGTTTAGGTTTGTCTTTGTGATCTTTTAGCCATGTAGGTAACTTTTCATGGTGAACTAAAGTGTTTTAAATAGTGGTTCTCAATTTGGGACAATTTTGTCCCCTCCAGAGGACATTTATCTGCGTCTGGAAACATTTTTGGTTGTCACAACTTGGGACTACTCCTGGCATCTGGTGGGTGAAGGCCAGGGATGCTGCTAATCATTCTACAATGCTCAGGACAGCTCCCGACGACAAAGGCTTGGCTGGCCCAGAACGTCAGTAGTGCTAAGGTAGAGAAACTCTGGTTTAGTGGTACCTGCTATCACCTTACCAGCTCCTATTCATTATTGCAGAGTTTGAGATCAGTGCTCTCACGAAGAGAGAATGTAGCATTGTGAAGTGTATGAAATAACCTCAAACAACAAGTTTTAGGTGGGACACTTTGAAGCTTTAATATGCTGAATCTTGGTTATTCTCAGGTTTGTTGACGTATATTACCAGTCAGCTCTGTCTTGTCAGCCAACGTTGAACATTTTGAAAAAAGCACATATTTTAGTCTATGGTTCAGTAAGCAGGTGAGCCTCCCTTATTCACCCAATCTTGAACTTTCTTTCCTCTTTCTTTGATCTGCCCTGTGGTTGTATTTTAAGACCATGGTTTGTTTTTGCCCCAGTGAAAGCCTGTTGGCCAATTACTTTATTTTCAATGTCCTCCATAGTCCTATAACTGATCTGAACTGAGTCATGTTCTTAGAACTTTTTCCTTTCCCCATTCCAAGTTTCTACTCTCATTTTCAGCCTCAGAAACATTGGTTTGTTCTGACGCATGCTCGGCCTGTGGAAACCATTAGGTGCTCCCAGGGTCTGCTACAAGGGAAGCTAAATGTTCTGGGCCTCAGGGTGGCTATGTCTAGAGGAGAGCCTTTTCTTTAGGTCCCCAGGATGCAGCTCATCAGATGGTGTTTGGCAATGGCAGGAAAGTCTCTATATGGATGCTGGGGGTATGTTAGGTGGCTTTGGATTCAAAATTCCAACTACTGGCTGGGTGTGGTGGCTTGCACCTGTAATCCCAGTACTTTGGGAGGCTGAGGTGGGAGGATCGATTGAGGCCATGAGTTGGAGACTAGCCTGGGCAATATAGCGAGACCCATCTCCACAAAAAATAAAAAAATCAGGCAGGTGTGGTGGTGCATGCTTGTAGTACTAGCTCTTTAGGAGGCTGAGGCAGGAGGATCGTTGAGCCCAAGAGTTGGAGGTTACAGTAAGCTACAGTCATGCCACTGTACTGTTGTCTGGGCAACAGAGCAAGACCCTGTCTCTTATTTATTTTATTTTATTTTATTTTATTTTATTTTAGTTTAGTTTAGTTTAGTTTAGTTTAGTTTTTGAGACAGAGTCTCACTCTGTTGCCTGGGCTAGAGTGCCGTGGCATCAGCCTAGCTCACAGCAACCTCAAACTCCTGGGCTCAAGCAATCCTCCTGCCTCAGCCTCCTAAGTAGCTGGGACTACAGGCATGTACCACCATGCCCGGCTAATTTTTTCTATATATTTTAGTTGGCCAATTAATTTCTTTCTATTTTTAGTAGAGACAGTGTCTTACTCTTGCTCAGGCTGGTTTCGAACTCCTCACCTTGAGCAATCCTCCCACCTCAGCCTCCCAGAGAGCTAGGATTACAGGTGTGAGCCACTGCACCCGGCCAACCCGGTCTCTTAAAACAAAACAAAACCCAACCCAAAATTTTCACTACCTTTTTTTTTTTTTTTTGAAGTAAAAAATAATCATTTTAATATTCACTACCTTTTGAATACCATAACCCCCGAGAGGACCTCTTCCTTTCTCACCTTCAGTTGTTAGGTGTTCCCCAACATTTGAGGGACTATCAGGATCCAGATAGTACAATGACTGGGGTCATTCCTTGCCCCTAAGATTCTAGTCATGGATACCAACAGGGCCACTGATGCCACAGTAACTGCACAGTCAGTAAGAGCAGCCACTGAGTGATGGGGAATAGTAGCAAGGGGTCTGCGTCACCCATTTTCTGGGTGGCATGCAGTAGACAGCTGAGGTCTGGCTCGTGGGCACCTCCCTTTTGGACCATCCTTTGTAGTTCCACTAGGTGGAGCAAAGTCTGGCCTAAAAACTGCATGCCATGTAGAAACCACAAACAAAGAAACACAAATAAATCCAGAACATTTCAACCTGGGAGGTCAAGAAAGGGGAAACAAGTCCCATCCTATTGAATTCTAAGGCTTGTTGATATAATTCTGGGCTTTCTTAGTGTGGGAATTAAAATAGGTCATCCTCTAAGACTTGTAGATCACCAAGTATTCCCAAAACCCGATCCAGCTTGTGTGGATCGGGTTTTGGGGATACTCTGGCTTACTCAGTTACATTCCCATAGCACTGATTTATTTACTTTTGGTTTTCTTCTTTCCACACTTCTGTGGGAAAACAGATGAGCTGTATGTCTTCTGTTCCTGAAGCCATACTCATCCCTATGGCGCCACTTTGATTCAAGATCTCAGGTGTTTGAAAGAATTTAACTTAATGCAGATGTTGAATGAGATTAAAAAATAAAAAAATAAAAAAAAAAAAAAAGAATTTAACTTAAACTTGTTTTGGAAGAGGTAAAAATAAATGTAAGATGTTGCAAGAATATTTGTGGCTTGGAAGGCTGGGTCCTAGAGTGAAGAGTTACAAAAACATATCTGTTTTGATTTTTAAATATCTAGCAGGGCAAATCTTATGTTGTAACACTCGTTTATTACACATTCTTTCAGATCAGAGGCATGTGTTCATGGAGAAAATATTCATGTTTTTCAAAATTGTACATGTTGGGTTTTGGTTTGCCATTTCCTAATTTATCTTCCTCATTTAAATTTCCACCTGGCAGTTTCACCAAACATAGAAACAACAATGAAAAAAAACCCATAGCTTAGTTTATCGATCAGATATAAATATTTTTCTCTTTGAGTAGTTTACTTGGGAGAAGTTAATATTTGGCTTTCTACACCAGGATGTTGGAATACTGTAGCTATTTGGGACTTATATACAGAGTTGAATAGTGTTGAGTTTGTCCTGTTTACTCCTTTTGCCTTGAGTAATTTATCCTTTTTCTTTCTTTTTTTTTTTTTTTTGAGACAGAGTCTTGCTTTGTTGCCTAGGCTAGAGTGAGTGCCGTGGCGTCAGCCTAGCTCACAGCAACCTCAAACTCCCTGGGCTCAAGAGATTCTACTGCCTCAGCCTCCCAAGTAGCTGGGACTACAGGCATGTGCCACCATGCCCGGCTAATTTTTTTCTATATATATATATTAGTTGGCCAATTAATTTCTTTCTGTTTATAGTAGAGGCAGGGTCTCGCTTTTGCTCAGGCTGGTTTCAAACTCCTGACCTTAAGCAACCCACCCGCCTCGACCTTCCAGAGTGCTAGGTTTACAGGCGTGAGCCACCACGCCCGGCCTAATTTATCCGTAAGTTTGCAAATCCCCTTGCTACATTTGTGAAGTATGAGCAGAAAGCCTGCTCCGGCATGATTTGGCATAAGTCCACTATGGTTGTCTTTCCATTTTTCTTCCTTAGAGCTGGCTGCTGCTTTTCTTTGAGTGATAAGATACCTTTTGCCTTTTTACATCAGGGTTTTTGTTTGTTGGTTTTTTTGTTTTGTTTTATTTTATTTTATTTTTTTGAGACAGAGTCTCACTTTGTTTCCCAGGCTGGAGTGAGTGCCGTGGCATCACCCTGGCTCACAGCAACCTCAAACTCCTGGGCTCAAACTATCCTTCTGCCTCAGCTTCCCGAGTAGCTGGGACTACAGGCATGCGCCACCATGCCCGGCTAATTTTTTCTATATATATATTAGTTGGCCAATTAATTTCTTTCTATTTATAGTAGAGACGGGGTCTTGCTCTTGCTCAGGTTGGTTTTGAACTCCTGAGCTCAAATGATCCTCCCGCCTCGGCCTCCCAGAAAGCTAGGATTACAGGCGTGAGCCACCGCGCCCGGCCTGTTTTGTTTTAGAGGTGAGATTTTGCCTTATTGCCCAGGCTGGCATGCAGGGGCTATTCACAGGTGCGATCATCGCACACTGCAGACTAGAACTCCTAGGTTCAAGCAATCCTCCCAGCTGGGACTATTACATCAGTTTTTAATTACACAAAAACAACATATGCTTATAACAATGGTAAATAATGTGGAAATCTAAAAATATTTAGAATAAAAAGTGAACGTTTGTGGTCTAGTGTGTACTTTTCGGTATTTTTTCTACTTATACCATATATTCATAGATGTATTAATATATAAATAATTCATATGTATATAAACAAAATTGTTGGTGTGGGTAGGATTCTTTATTTTCTTTCATTTGTTTTTAAAACAAAAATAGGATAATTTACGTATAGTATTTTACAACTATGCATTTTTTTCTTACCATAACAATATATTTTGGGCTGGCCACAGTGGCTCACGTGTAATCCTGTAATCCTAGCTCTCTGGGATGCTGAGGTAGGAGGATTACTCAAGGTCAGGAGTTCAGAACTAGCCTGAGCAAGAGTAAGACCCCATCTCTACTAAAAATAGAAAGAAATTAATTGGCCAACTAAAGATATATAGAAAAAATTAGCCGGGCATGATGTTACATGCCTATAGTCCCAGCTACTTGGGAGGCTGAGGCAGGATTGCTGGAGCCCAGGAGTTTGAGGTTGCTGTCAGCTAGGCTGGCGCCACAGCACTCTAGCCTAGGCAACAGAGTGAGACTCTGTCTTAGAAAAACAAAAAACAATATATTGTGAACTGAGTTCCATATTGTAGATATACCTCTGATTTCGTAAAATGCATGTATGCTATTGCTTTATAGCATGATTTATTTAACAATTACTCGTTGGTTAGTGGAGTTTTTGCCATTTCACCCAGCACTATGTTGATCGTTGTTGTCCTTGTTTCTTCAGACAGCTGTGCTAGAATTCTAGAAGTGGAATTGAGGATTGTGGGGTTACAGGATACGTACATTTAAAAGTTAGGGTAGATGATGCCCCGTTGCGCTCCAAAGTGGTGGTATCAGTTTACATTTCCATCAGTAGGGTGTGCAGGGCTCATTTCCCCACACACAGGGAAACAACATTTCTTTAACTACTCACTCTGCTTATCCTTGAAGTTGTGCCTTCTAACTCTTATCATGGGCACCTCAGGAATGCTTCAGTCTACTTCCGCAAAAGCCTAGTGGTCTCCAGTTTGCTTAGCTTCCACTCTCTTCCCTATCTGCAATCCTTAGCTCCTTTTATTGTGGAACAGGATTCACCCAAGAACAGGGAGCCTGTAGCTGGAGTAGGGTAGAAATGCCTGCCCAGGTGCTGAAGCTGGTGGTTTATCATCCCCTGGAAGATGTTGGGCAGGTGGCCTGGAGCTGTTGGCCAATTTCTGCATGGCACGCAAGTCTAATTGTGTGCCTGAGCAATCGCCTTCCCATGGTGGCTGTCCCAGCAGTAGGAACACTTGGAAGTACAGTAAGTAGCGTTGCAGACTCAGGGGCCTAACTGCCCCTGCAGACTCAGGGGCCTAACTGCCTGCATCTGAAGCGTAGCTGTCCACATAACCTTGGGCTAATGAATTCACTCAGTTTCCTCATCTGTAAAATGAAGATAATAGCACCTAGCTTCTAGGATTATTGCGATGGTTAATTGAGTTAATACTTGTAAAACAGAACAGTGCCTATCACATAGTAAATACTTGGTAAGTGTTAGCCTTCATTGTTTTTTGTTTTTATTTTTACTTTTGAGGAAGCCTTGGGGCTTCCCTATTCTCTAACTGACTCAAGATTTGATTCCAGTGCAGGAATTTAAGAACCTATTTTGGTTAACTCCTACTCCAAAAGGCATGTGAATCATTTTCCATATCATCAACCTTGGCAATCAGATGAGAGGTGTTTTTCTAGCAAATGTTTTCCAATAATGAAGTATGCAATTATTCTCAGAGCAGTTAAGTTAGAATATACGCTATTATTCTTATTTGCACATCGTTGTGTCCTCTTTTGAGTGACAAAAGTGGGGTTGTTGCCACGGGTGAGAAAGGTGCCACATGTCAGGTATGAGGGGCTTGTTACCATCCCAACCACCAGACCAGACCACATGCAGGTCTGTCTGCGCTCAGCACACAGTGTACTCTGCTGTGGGGAGGGGGCACCTCAATGCCTGTCCTCGGCCTCCAGTTGGCACTTCCTGTTCTGAGAGGAGGATGGTTTTTGAGGCTTTTTAAAAATTAACAATTTTATTATGATTACAATTCACAGACCATAAAAGTCACCTCTTCTAAAAGTATAATTCAGTGGTTTTTAGTATTTTCACAAGATTGGGCCATTAACACCACTACCTTAATTTCATAACATTTTCATCACTCCAATATAGCCATTGGCATTCATTCCCTTCTCTTCCCTCCAGTACCTGGCAACCACTAATCTACTCTCTGGGTCTGTGGATTTGCCTGCTCTGGACATTTCATATAAATGGAATCGTGTAGCATGTGGTCTTTTGTGACTGGTTTCTTTTACTTAGTATGTTTTCAAGGTTCATCTGCGTTGTAACATATATTAGTACTTTATATATATATATATATATATTTTTTTTTTTTTTTTTTTTTGAGACAGAGTCTCGCTTTGTTGCCCAGGCTAGAGTGAGTGCTGTGGCATCAGCCTAGCTCACAGCAACCTCTATCTCCTGGCTCAAGTGATGCTACTGCCTCAGCCTCCTGAGTAGCTGGGACTACAGGCATGCACCACCATGCCCGGCTAATTTTTTGTATACGTATTTTTTTAGTTGGCCAATTTCTTTCTATTTTTAGTAGAGACGAGGTCTCGCTCAGGTCGGTTTTGAACTCCTGACCTTGAGCAATCCACCTGCCTTGGCCTCCCAGAGTGCTGGGATTACAGGTATGAGCCACCGTGCCAGGCCCTTAGTATGTTTTTATGGCCAATTGATATTCCATTTTATGGATGGATATACCATATTTTATTAATCCATGCATCAACACTTGGGTTGTTTCTACTTTGTGGCTATTATAATGCTGCTATGAACATTGGTGTATAGGTTTTTAAATTTTTTTAGCGACCAGGGTCTAAGTCAATCAGGCCAGAGTACAGTAGCTATTTGCAGATGTGATCATAGCATAGTATAGCATCCAACTGGTAGTCAAAAGTGATCCTCCTGCCTCAGCCTCCCAAGTAGTGGGGACCACAGGCCTGTACCACTGCACTCAGTTTGGTGTACAAGCTTTTTTGTGGACATGTTTTCAGTTCTCTAGAGTGTATATCTAGGAGTGGGATTGCTGGGTCATATGGTTATATAGTAACTCTATGTTTAACCTTTTGAGGGACTGCCAGAGTTTTCCAAAATAGCTGCACCATTTTACACCCCGACCAGTGTCTGAGGGTTCCAGTTTCTCCACATTGTCTCTGGCACTTGTTATTGTCTTTTTTTTTTTTTTTTAATAGCCATGCTAGTGAGGGTCAGGTAGTTTCTCATTGTAGTTTTGATTTGCATTTCCTGCTGACTAATGATGTTGAACATTTTTTCCTGTTCTTACTTGCCATTTGTATTATCTTTTTTGGAGAAATGTTTAGTCCTTTGCCCATTTTAAAGCCCCTTATCTGACTGAAGGGTGAGAGGTCTTCCCAGTGAGTGATGCCTAGGTGGAGATTTTCCTTCAAACTAGACTTTGTCAGGACCCCGGCATTCCAGATACTGCTGTGCTACCACCTAGCCTTGTGAGCCTGGGCCAGTTAACCTCGCTGAGCCTTTGTTATTTCTATCAGCATTGCCCAGAGACTGCTCTGAGGCAGTCATTTCTGAGATAAGAGACCCACGAGGTCTGAGAAGTCTGCCATAAAAAACAGAGTCACAATGCATATGCTTCACAGTTAAGCCTCTGAATAATCCCAGTTAAGAAATCTGTACGATTTATCAGATATGTAAGTTGTAAATATTTTCTCCCATTTTGTGTTTTCCTCCTACTTTCTTGATGGTGTTCTTTGAGACACACCTGTTTTTAATTTTGATATGAAGTCCAATTTATCCATTTTTCTTCTTTTGTTCCTTGTGCTTTTGATGTTCTTTAGAGCTTTTAAGGGCTCTGAAAAGCTTCATATTATATTTTGGGTCAAGAATGAACATTATTTGGAATAGTCTCCTTTAAGTTTTATTATGGAAAGTTTTAAACACATACAAAAATAAAAGTGCTCTTTCAACCCCAGCTTTCTCTCTTTTTTTTGAGACAGTGTCTTGCTCTGTCACCAGGCCTAAAGTGCAGTGGCATCATTATAACTTACTGAGTCCTCAAACTCCCGGCCTCAAGCAATCCTTTTGCCTCAGCCTCCCGAGTAGCTGGGACTACAGGCATGTGCCACCATGCCCAGCTAATTTTTTTTTTCTATATATTTTTAGTTGTCCAGATAATTTCTTTCTATTTTTAGT
This sequence comes from Microcebus murinus, assembly GCF_040939455.1. Lineage (NCBI taxonomy): Eukaryota > Metazoa > Chordata > Mammalia > Primates > Cheirogaleidae > Microcebus > Microcebus murinus. The sequence continues at coordinate 23,890,266 of NC_134117.1, read as the reverse complement.
AGAGACAGTGTCTTGCTCTTCTTTAGGCTGGTCTCGAACTCCTGACTTTGAGTGATCCTCCCGCCTCGGCCTCCCAGAGAGCTAGGATTACAGGCATGAGCCACTGTGCCTGGCCCTAGTGGTGGAGTTTTTTTTTTTTTTTTTGAGACAGAGTCTCGCTTTGTTGCCCAGGCTAGAGTGAGTGCCATGGCATCAGCCTAGCTCACAGCAACCTCAAACTCCTGGGCTCAAGCGATCCTCCTGCCTCAGCTTCCCGAGTAGCTGGGACTACAGGCATGCGCCACCATGCCCGGCTAATTTTTTTCTGTATATATTAGTCAGCCAATTAATTTCTTTCTATTTATAGTAGAGACGGGGTCTCGCTCTTGCTCAGGTTGGTTTCGAACTCCTGAACTCAAACGATCCGCCCGGCTTGGCCTCCCAGAGAGCTAGGATTACAGGCGTGAGCCACCGCGCCCGGCCCAGTGGTGGAGTTTTAATCATAGCAAACCCTTTCCCCCACCTCAAAACTTTCTGTGTTATTTTCTTTGACGCACATATCCATTTCCAACCTTTGCTTAGTGTATAAAGTGAAAGATTAACTTATGACTTTTGCCCTCAATTTCTAGTGTAGGATTTTTTAGAAAATCCTACTCTTATCTGAGATTGCACAAAAGTTCAGAGAAACATGGGAAAATGATGAGACCCCGTCAGCATATTTTCTCCTCCTTCGCCTCTCCAGGGGCGCAGCCGTGTGTCCCCTCCTGTGCCTGGCTGACTATGCCTGCCCTTACGGTACAGTACTGGGGGTTTCACGGCAGATGGGCAACACTGCTGAGGGGAAATGGAATACAGAATATGGGGATTAAAAGACACAGAGAGAGTGATGCTATGAACAGAAGTCCACTTACAAAGGGAGTCTTTGCTGGCCAAAGTGTAGGAGATTTGGGATTTAAACAGGCTTCTTAACTGTGAGACTATTAGAGGCTTAACTGAGCATATGCATTGTGACTCCCCAAAGGGAATGGCAGACTTCTCTGACCTCATGGGCCTTTTATCACAGAAATGGCTGGCCTGCCAGCTGTCTCTGGGCGATGCTGATAGGAGTAAGGAAGGCTCAGAGAGGTTAAGTAATTGGCCCAGGGTCACGAGACCATGTGGTAGCGTGGCCAGGTCTGGTGCTGGCAGCATCTAGTTTAAAGGAAAATCTCCCCCAGGGCACCATATACTGGAGTTCCATGGGAAAACTTCTGTCCCCTCAGTCGGAAACCCTAGGTCTAGTCCTAGGTCCCTTGACATTTTCAGACCTTCAGTGTGTTTGTCTGGCAAGTGGGGATAGTAATATCCTGTTACTAGCTGATGTCAGGAGCAGCTAAAGTGGACATGAAAGTAGTTGATAAACCTTGAGTTCTGATTTCATTGCAGTAATTCTCTGTGTTTTCTTGCAGTTCACTAAGTTTCCTAAAAAGCCTTGACTTTTTTGTAAGGATAAGAGTAATGATTTATTGTGCCTCCACTGGTTAGCTCCACCGTTTTGGCAATTTTGAGCACAGTGAAAGGCCTTGGAAAAGCTTTGTCTCTCAAGGAAGAGCAGTGGATATAAGTGCGAAGGTATTGGCATCTGCTAATTTTTTTTAGGAAGGGCCAGTGGCTGTGCTCACTTTCCTCTTTGCAGTGATGGGATTGCTCCCTCAGAGGCACTGACAGCTTTTTCCTCCTAAGCTTTAGGTATTGTTGCCTTTCTCTGACCATTCCCTTTGCTTTGCTCTGGAGCTGTTCTCATGATTTACACCCTAGATTATGGTGTTTTTGAAGTAGGTTTGCTTACTGCTACCATCTTGTGTTGCCTGACTCTCTGTGGCCTGGAAGAACAGGCAGGGTTCAGGCGTGGCTGTGGTTGGGCATTCTGTGACAAAAGGCCCAGCATCCCCTGCATCTGGTGTGATTCCCCTCTCCAGTTTCACCACCTTTAGTCATCACTTTACTTGGGGTGTGGACATGAGTGTTCCAGAAGTTTCCTCACCCCTTACAACTCATAGGAGAGGTAATTGTCTCAATGTTTTCTTCTGGTGTTTTTGACCATGAAATCTTAGACCTGGAGTAGATTTGGTTACCAAATAGCCTAAGGAGGGAGGACATAATATTTGATTTACGTAAGATCCAGGAAATGGTGCCATGAGCTGTGCTTCCAGCTAGACCTTACTAAGTTTCACAATCCTTTATGCAAAAAAGATAATTTCCAGGTATTGCTAATGGAGTTACCTGGTGACTAGGGAACAAAACCAGGAGCAGCTTCATCCCATTCCCCCTAATTGAAAAACTATTGTTCTGGGCTTAGATCACGTCCCAGCTCTACTTTGAGAGAGGGAATTTTGCTTTTGAGATGATTTAAGTGCTTTAAATTCCTCAGCTGAGAAATTAGAGACGTACAGATAATGAGACATACAGAGGGTTTCCCAATCCCTGCATCAGACTTCATGAGCTTGGATGATATCCAGGTGCTCTCCTCATCTCTTAGCTGTTTGTCAGGTTTCTGTGGCCAGGCAAATGTCACCAGCCCTAATATTTAGGGAATCAGCTATATTAGTTTCATTTTTACTATCATCTCTTTAGTCATTAAAGTCTTCATCTCTTCATCCATGTAAGAATCTTTTTTTGAGGGTCTGTCTTATGCAAGATGTTGCTTGGTACTGTGAGGGACACAGAAGTGAACGTTTCACATCTTGCTCCTGAGTTGCTGATACTTTATAAGAGAGAGGAGCTGGCCTGAGAGTAAACAACTAAAACATAAACTGTGAAATGTCTTTGCTAAGTTTATGAGCCCCCATACAGTAAGTCAGTGGATTTTCCTATAAAAGCACAACCAAGATGGTCTCTCTCTAGACAGTGAGAGTGACAGCTCTAGAGCTGCATCCAGAGACTCAGAGTTGAGATGCCTTTGAGATGCCTGTAATAAAATGACCTTGCTGTTAGCCTTTTCCTTGGGTCAGCCACTTTTGCCACCTGTGTTCCCACTTAAAGTGGACCACATCTCTTTCTTTTTTAATTTTTTTAATATTTTATTATTTCACTTTTTTTTTCTTTTTTTAATTTTTGTGCACATATCCTTGGTATCACATCTCTCTTTATCTTACCCAAAGTTTAAAATAAAAGTGAAAGATAAATTCAGATTTGCTGGAGACCTTGAAGCCTAATTTTCCTAGTGGAATTCTCTTTCCAAGTTACATCTGAGTGTGTATCATGTAGTTGATGTGACCCATGGATGTGTCCCTCCTTTTGTTCGTATCTTTGGTTTAGAGGGCAGTTCGTAAGGAGGCATGAAATGTGTGGGAACAGCCATGAGCTTGCTGATTTTCATGCAGTTTTTGGCTACTTGCCAGATTGGTTGGGGTTGAACTGTTTCCATGGTGGGAAAAATGAATCTAGCATTTTGGTACAAAAACAAACAAGGCTGCTTCGTATTTGTATTTGGTAAAGCTCAAATTACAGATCCAGCAAGAGCCAATTAACCATTGGTGATAGCCCACTGTCAGTGGTGAGTTTCAAAGACCCCCTGTACTCTCCAGAGATGGCAGTGAATGCTGATACATGAAGGTAATAAATATTTTTGGAGTGATTGATTGTTAACAACAGCAGGATTTTCTTGTTTCAGGCTGAGAACCAAGAGGCAGAAACCTTAGGAAGCTGTTGTAAACCAGTTTCAGCTTCTGCTACCTTTATTTTTCTCCCTCTATTTAGAGCTGGGCACAGTGGCATGTACCTGTTGTCCCAGCTACTCAGAAAGCTGAGATGGGAGGATCACTTGAGCCCAGGAGTTTGAGGCTTCAGTGAGCTCTGATTGCACCACTGTGCTCCAGCCTGGAGCAACATAGCAAGACCCTGTCTCTTAAAAATAAATAAATAAAAGACTGATGCTATATCATTGACATGGGTATCTTCCTTCCACTTCCCCTAACCCCTGCAGTAGAACAAAATCAACTCCAAGATTTATAATATTTTAGTAGTAAATATCGTCAAACAAGCAAAGATACTTAGTAAAATAAGATACTTAGTAAGATACAGATTTCTGTGCTTAATATTCATGGCCCTCCTGTGTAATCATCATAAAGAAAAAATGTGCTGACCAAGGAACCTGTTTGACTTGTGTGTGGAGGGCTATACGTTTACGTCACTGTCTCTATGTCCCCAGAGACCCCCACATTTATTACAGAGTGCCTGTGTTTGTTCCTGTGCATGCTTGTCTTTTCTTCCAAACTGGGTAACCAAATAAATAAAATCCCCCAGGGCAAGACCGATTCGTCCTATAGTACATCTTTGTCATCCCTACAGTATCTCCTTCGTGGCTGGATGCAACTGTGAATATCAGGTCACAAATGAAGAGGAAGTGGCAATTATAATTAATTTCAAAATACTATTTCCATGTGTGTTCAAGCCATTTTGGAGCCACACAGATCTGGTTGAAATGCTGGCTCCACTGCCTACTAGATGTCTGTTCTTGAATGAGTTACCTAACGTCTCTGAAGCTCTCTGTAATGTATGAGACATCAACATCTGCTGGACTCTTCCCTCTCTGAAATATATCATTAGATGTTTAGCAAGAGATTACATACTGCAGTTAAGAACTGTTTGCCCAGCCATCCTTCCAGAAAGACTAAATAGTGGGGAAGCACCCACCAGTTTTTACGGGTGGCTTGTAGAAGAAATAATCCCCATGATTTGTATTAATAGAACTCCTTGTCCTGCCCAGAAACGAGGAGAGGTGTTTGTGTTCTTGCCTGAGCAAGCCTGCTGCACGTCTGACTTTGTCCAGCCCCAGCACACAGATAAGCTAGTACTCTTGGTTTCTGGTAGCTGAGCAGTCCTCAAGACTTCTCCTTGGTGAAGTTCTGCAAGTCTTTGTTCTGAGTTCGTAATTTGTCCCATGGCGTTCTGGGAATAATTAATGACTTCAGTATGCTTTTGTTGTTGCCCAGCCTGGGGCTCGTGACATGAAGATGTCTTAGTTTAACTTTCACTGTGGCACTCATGTTGGTTTGAAGTTGATCTTTTCTTTTGAGTCAGAACTGAGGCATTTAAATGGGTGTGTGCCCAAACCCAAGGAAGATAAGAAAGGTCCCTTATCTGAGACGGTCTCTGTCTGCGTAGCCTCTACTCTTAAGCCTTTGGGAGTAAAATGGCCTTACATCTGGAGATTATCTCCTACCCTAAAAGCCTGGCAGTTGCTGTCCTGTTCTGATAAAACCCTCTTTCTTCAGATTCCTAGATTGTGAAACAAGACACCCCCGGCCCTCAGCCCTAGTCTCTGTCAGCCTTAGTCAGCCAGATGATGTGGGTGTGGGAACAGTTCGCCAGGTTCCCTGAGAACCAAGGCATAGGAAGGTCTCCAGCTTGCTCCTTGTGTGGGGATCTTTTGTGTGTTGGGAACAGATAGAACTTTATGGCTTTCCCAATCATTTACCCCATAGAACTCAGCTCTCCAAAGTGGGTCAGAAGCAGAGTCCTAGGACCTGAGGGCCCTGACTCCATGCTCTAGAACCCCACTGTCAGATCCAGTGTAAGTGGCAGACTTCTAAACAGGACTCTGGAGCACTGACCAGGGACCCGCTTGTCTGCTTAACATTTTACCTGAGCCTCAGTTCTGGTTTTTGCTATGTTTTTCCCTATTGGTAACTTCTGATCTTCTAATATCTGACTCCTGTATTAAAGTAAAGGAAAGAGCCTTTGGAGCTAGAAACTTCAAATCTTTTCTCTAGCTGTGTGACCTTGGGCAAGTTACTTAAACTCCATATGCCTCAGTTCTTCTGCAATTGAAGAATACCTACATCATAGGTTTGTTGTGACATTAAGTGAGATGTTGGTTGGTTGGAGTTCCTGGCATGGTCAGGGTTGAACAGGTGACTATCTTTCCCCACCCCAATCCCAGAATTTAAAGATTATAAATGTATAAACTGCCTACAAAAATATTGCCAAAAGGTACTTAAACAGATTGACTACATTAAAAGAATGAATTACACTGGCCATGATCATATATGTAGTAGTAAGTCTTAAATAATAAATTAATCAGAATCCAGAGGGTAATATTTTCAGTGGTGCTATCTTTGGGGTTTCTCTGCACTGGGGAGGAGGGGGCTGGGTGAATGGAAGGAGATCTTAGACACTGCTTGGGGCCATCACCAGTTGTTAACCTGCAACATTTTGACAACATAATCCTGCTTAATTCTAGTTTAGTTTGACTTCCTTTTCTTTTTTTAAGTTGGTGAATTCAGTGTTGAATTTAAATCTGCATTGACAGGCAGATGAATAAAATCATTTGAAGGGGGATTTATTCTTTTGGCCCATCATATACGAGCCTGGATCATGTACATAGAAGAACTCTTTTTTTCAGGCTATCAGAAATTGCTAATGATCATCTTGCTTCTTAAATGCGAAAGCTGGCTACTTTATCACTAGGTTGTGGTAATGTTTGTAGGGCATAGCAGAAACTCACTTTCCTGGGAATGCTTGAGTTTGCCAGTTCAGCCTCTTTTTCTTCTCACTCCCCAGATCTCAATGCAGGTTGGTCAGTAAGGGACAAGGAGAAGTTAATTAATGAAAAAGAAGCCATCATCAGCAACCACTTATTTATTTATTTGAGATAGGGTCTTGCTCTGTTGCCCAGGCTGGAGTGCAGTGGCACTATCATAGCTCACTGCAGCCTTATACTCCTGGGCTGGAGCAATCCTCTCACCTCAGCCTCCCAAGTAGCTGGGACTCCAGGTGTGCACCACTATGCCCGGCTAATTGTTTTTGTGTGTGCTTTTGTAGAGAGAAAGTCTCACTGTTGCCCAGGCTGGTCTCTAATTCCTGGCCTCAAGCAATCCTCCTGCCTCTGCCTCCCAAAGTTATGGGAAGCAATCACTTTTTTTTTTTTTTTTGAGACAGAGTCTCGCTTTGTTGTCCAGGCTAGAGTGAGTGCCGTGGCATCAGCCTAGCTCACAGCAACCTCAATCTCCTGGGCTCAAGCAATCCTGCTGCCTCAGTCTCCCAAGTAGCTGGGACTACAGGCATGTGCCACCATGCCAGGCTAATTTTTTTCTATATATATTAGTTGGCCAATTAATTTCTTTTTATTTATAGTAGAGACGGGGTCTCGCTCTTGCTCAGGTTGGTTTTGAACTGCTGAGCTCAAACGATCCACCCACCTCGGCCTCCCAGAGAGCTAGGATTACACGTGTGAGCCACCCCCTGGCCCACTTTTTTAGTGTATATGATATCGTGGTAGGTGTAATGCTTTGGGTTAAATACTGCCTTGCACAAAGGAATTAATAATCTTGTAAGAAGATAAAAATAGACAAATGTTGATTAGAAATACTATCTTGAGGCTGGGCGCGGTGGCTAATGCCTGTAATCCTAAGCACTCTGGGAGGCCAAGGTGGTAGGATCGCTCAAGGTAAGGAGTTCGAAACCAGCCTGAGCAAGAGCGAGACCCTGTCTCTACTAAAAATAGAAAGAAATTAATTGGCCAACTAATATATATATATAGAAAAAATTAGCTGGGCATGGTGGTGCATGCCTGTAGTCCCAGCTACTGGGGAGGCTGAGGCAGGAGGATCGCCTGAGCCCAGGAGTTGGAGGTTGCTGTGAGCTAGGCTGATGCCACAGCACTCACTCTAGCCTGGGCAACAGAGTAAGACTCTGTTTCAAAAAAAACAGAGAGAGAGAGAGAGAGAGAAAGAAATACTGTCTTGAGTAGCATCCATACAAGGATGATTCATTAGGAAATCAGGAAGTCTATAATGGAGTTTTAATCATTTATTTATTTAGTTAGTTAGTTTTTGAGACAGAGTCGCGCTTTGTTGTCCAGGCTAGAGTGCCATGGCATCAGCCTAGCTCATAGCAACCTCAAACTCCTGGGCTCAAGCAATCCTGCTGCCTCAGCCTCCCCAGTAGCTGGGACTACAGGCATGCGCCACCATGCCCGGCTAATTTTTTGTATATATATTAGTTGGCCAATTAATTTCTTTCTATTTATAGTAGAGACGGGGTCTTGCTCTTGCTCACTCAGGCTGGTTTCGAACTCCTGACCTCGAGCAATCCGCCCGCCTCGGCCTCCCAGAGATTACAGGCGTGAACCACCGTGCCGGCCTGGCTTGGAATGTTTTAACATAGGAGTTGTTTATCTGGGATAAGCCACCAGACATATATTTGTTATGTAAATTGAGGACCTGCAGGTTTGTCTTGCATACCCTTAGGCCTGTTAATGGGTTACAAAGGACGTCTTCAAGAAGGGAGGGGGCGCAGGGCGCTGTGGCTCTCGCTTGTAATCCTAGCACTCTGGGAGGCCCAGGCCGGAGGATTGCTCAAGGTCAGGAGTTGGAAACCAGCCTGAGCAAGAGCGAGACCCCATCTCTACTAAAAATAGAAAAAAATTAATTGGCCAACTAAAAATATATAGAAAAAATAGCCTGGCATGGTGGTGCATGCCTGTAATCCCAGCTACTGGGGAGGCTGAGGCAGGAGGATCACTTGAGCCCAGGAGTTTTAGGTTGCTGTGAGCTAGGCTGATGCCACGGCACTCTAGCCTGGGCAACAGAGTAAGACTGTCTCAAAAAAAAAATAAAAAGGGAGGGGGACATGATGAGGCATGTCTGACCGCCCTTCTTACGGTGGGCAATTTAGTTTTAGAATATTCCTTTGGCCATGAGGGGGTCCATTCAGTCAGCCGGTGGGGGTTGAGCCTTAAGATTTTATTTTAGTTCACACTCTATAGCAGTGAGGGTGCAATCCTTGCTTTTCCTGAGTCTCAAGGAAATGGCTCAGCCAGCTTGGCACATTCATTTCCTAGTCAGGGAAGTCGAGGTGACCTTGACCGTCCGTGGGGACCTGCAGCAAGCCCTTTGTGTGTTTTGCTGGATTCTAATGATCACAAAGTACTTTTGGCACCTCACCGTGCTGTGAGTGCTGTGTGCTTCTAATTTATTGTCGGGGGAGGGGAGGTCAAATTGCAACAATCAAATTTCTGACTTCCATGGGTCATGTCTAGCACAGTATCACTGCCATGGAGGCCTTGGATAAATAACACAGACAGAAAATTGTTGCAGAAAATAAAAAGATGAGATACACTCGCTTTGAGGCATGGAAATTGTAACTAATTTGCAGCCTAAGAAGTTATTAGAAAGTAACTTTGGATTTATAAAGTTCCTCTGAAGATTGTTCTCAGTAGTCATTTTTGCATACCCAAATGCAAACTGGGACCTTTTGTCCTTTGCTAGTGTTGTCTTGGTAGAGGATTCAGGCCCCGCAAGAGCTGCTGTGACCTGGTGTTTAAGGGAGAGTGGCCAAAAGAGAGTTGGGTTACACCACCAACTAGGAAAAGTCAGAGCAGGACGCCAGCCCCAGGGCCTCTGCCTCTTATGCAGAGCTTGCTGTTGGGGAACCCTTTTCTCCTTAAACTGAATTTAGTGAAGAAAGCACAACAAACTTAAGGGGGTGAACTTTCCTGAAGCGAGAGTTAGTTTAAATATAGACGATCTGCTTTTCTGGCAACTTGGAAGCTGCTGTGGGACTTGTTGTACCTTTTGTAAGACAAGTGAGGAAAGATGTTGGCACCTGTACACGCGCAGTTTGTTTATGAAATATAAACTCTCCTGTAGAAGTGAGGGCTCGAGAGGTCAGTGTCCAAGGTAGCATGTCCTTCCTACCGTAGCTGGGGAAAAGGTGCTTCTCCAGGCCCTCCCTGTGAATCGCCTCATTCCCTAGAGAAAGTTGGGAAGGCCGAGCTTAATGCGCTATTATTTATTGAACCCCGACTCTGGCAGGGGTGGGAGTGGAAAGGTTTCTGGGAAACTGTCCCTGGGCTTGATTTTCCTTTTCAAGGAGGAGAAACAATACCTTGGGAGCTATAGAGTCAGTCCTTATTCAGAGAAATGTCACTGTTTTCAGCTTTAGGGACTTGATTTATGTTCTCCTGAGCCTGGTCAGCTGAGGGGTGCTCTCGGGAGCAGGCAGCAACCCCCGCTGTGCTCCTGTTGCAGGCCCCGGCTCTAGGTGGGCCGGGCGCTGGGCACCGTAGATCTGCAGCACATCCTCCGTGCTCCACAGCAGCTGTCTGAAGTTTTTTCTGCTGTGCCTGAACTGATGTCATTTCCCTCTTGGCAGACAGCTTCAGCTTTGCTGCGTCTGAGATATGTCACGAGAAGGGGGGAGCCAGGCGGGGGGAGTAGCAGGAGAGCAAGAGGGAGCTGCCTGCTGGGTCCCAGGACTCTGTTTACTTTCTCTCCTTTGCTAAGGAAGGCGGGTTAACTGGCACCGTGAGCACAGGCCCACCAGGGGCAATGCTCCTTGCAAGACCTTAACTTTTAAAAGCCCTTTGTTCCAAACGTTAAGTGTGGACGATGCTCTGGCAGGATGCCTTTCCTTTTGGGTCTTAGACAGGTAATTGAATTGGTTCTACAGGGATTGGGCTTGGGAAGGGAAGAGGGGTGGGAGCTTGTGTATTGCACTACTGCTCTGGGTGGAGGGAGTATTTTAGAAAATGTCTCTCTGTTATCACAGGCCTGCTCCCACACAGAAATTCCCAGTCTTCCCTGTTTGTTTGCTAGTTGCTCCTCACTTTCAGAGCCACCGTGTTCTTAACCCCTCATTTCCGTGGGGTCTCTCTAGGACTGTCCAGTGTGATTTTCCACAGACACCATAAAGCTGTTTCTGAAGCTTCCTGGAGGAAATGGTTGGTTGAAGAGTGAGGCTGGGGACAGGGGAGGCAGGGTGGGATTCTTGCTCAAAATCCCTTTCATTCCTTCTCCATTTTGACTTGGCTAGTTAGTGGAGATTTCCTCCCGGTCCCCTCTCTGGATCTGAGGGGACTCCGGGTGGTGGTGGTGGTGGGGGGGGGTAGGGGTTCTGTTTTTCTTTTAAAGGGAAGCCTTTCTTCCTTTGAAGCATGTAGTGGAGCTGTGTGGCTGAATGACTTCCCGGACACCTCAAGGGGACAGGGTGTGGATGTGACCCCATCTTGGCCTTACCGATTTTTCAAGGCAAACAGACCCTTGTGGCAGAGATTTAATTGCTTTGCAAGCCGCTCTGTGAAGTAGGGGCTGGTAAATTAGAGTCGGTAACCTAGTGTGGAATGAGAAAACGGTAGCCAGCGACCAACTGCTGTCTGCTGAGAACACAGCTGTTGCCAACTATTTGTTCCAGGGCTTCTGAGAGTCGCACACCCCACCCCCTCTCCTGTCTGAGAGGCATGTCTGTATCAGAATGCATAACTGTAACCAGCAGTAAGCGGGGGTGGGGATGGCCACACACACCCTCTGCTGCCTGCTTCTGGGTGAGAAAAAGCCACAGATGAGCTCAAACCAGAAGCCTTAGAGTAGAGCTGCTAGGGACTGCGGCTTCACTCTCACTCTGAGAACAGAGCTAGGTGAGCAAATCTGCCTTGCAGGTACCTCACATTCTGTTAAAAGGAAGCTTCTCTGTAAAGTTCTAAACATTCCATAATGGCTCCTTGTTAATCTTCAGTGTCCCTTTGATGCAGCTGATATGCGGAAGGGTGCCCATTTTGAATACCTCCCCAACCCTCTAAGAAAGGCTGTCCTTTTAACCTTTGGGCAGGGTGAGCCCTGGGGAGGATTTGAGCAGCCTTGGAAATAGGACGGGTGAGGCACCCCATGCTATGTCAGCAGGCGGGGTAGGGGGAAACTGCCGACATAGTGGAAGGAGTGGGGTTGGAAGCTGGAGATACCTGCCTTCATATCTTGACTCCCCCAGCATCTTGGGCAGGCCCCTTAACAGCTCCAAACCTCATCTTTGAAATGTAGATAACAATACACCTAGTGCAAGAGGATTTCACAGAAGAATGTAAGTAAAACATTAGCACCTTGGCTGGCAGACAGTAGGCTTAACTATTATTTTTCTCATTCCTAAAGGATGCAGGACTGCAGGGGTACAGGAAACTAGAAGATAGGGGACAGTGCCTTTACAAAGGTGGTGTGTATGGCCAGCGGGAGCCCATAGCCATGGGGATGAGCTCTTGTATCGTCCATTTAGTGACTACTTTGTGCATTTACTTACAGCTGGGAGGCCCCCTCTTCTTGTACCAAGTTACCAGTAATCTTATGTACTGAGATGGCAAGAAGGGGAGGGCGTGTGTCCAATGCTCCCTGCTGAATGAAGTGGTGGGTAGCATGGAATTAAAATCTTCGAGGACAGTGGGGGTTGGGAAGGTTGTCATGGGAGCATCTTAGAGCAGATGAATCTTTAGCCCTCATTTCTGAACAGTTTCCTGGTAGAAGACTGAATTAGAAGACCTCTGAGGGCCCTTCCTGCCCTAGGCTTCTGTGATTCAAACCTTGCCTATACAAACTTGGAGTATTTAGTATTTTTTGTTACATAATTTTATTTCTTGTATTTCTGTGTCTGACAGTGTAACTGTCCTTTGTTGGAACCATGTAAAAGCCAGACTTCTAAACGTCACTTGGTGATAAATCTCTTTAAAAAACCCCCACAAAAATAATGTATACTATTAATCTCTATCATACCTTATGTGCTTTCGTTTATTTTTTTTTCCCCCTTAATCCATGTCCTATGTCGTATTACTCTATTTTTATTGAGGTGCAGGCTGTGGCTTAAGGAAGTTAAGCCATTTGTCCAAAGGTGCTCAGTTAGCTAGAGAAATGGTATTGGTGGCTGGGCACAGTGGCTCATGCCATTAATCCTAGCACTCTGGGAGGTCAATGCGGGAGGATCACTTGGGGTCAGGAGTTCGAGACCAGCTTGAGCAACATTGAGACCCCATCTCTATTAAAAATAGAAAAATTAGCCAGGTGTGGTGGCACACGCCTGTAGTCACATCTGCTTGGGAGGCTGAGGCAGGAGGATCGCTTGAGCCCAGGAGTTTGTGCTTGCTGTGAGCTAGATGTCACGGCACTGTAGCCTGGACAACAGAGCAAGACTCTTGTCTCAAAAAAGAGAAATAGTAATTGAAGTGTTTTTTTGTTTTTGTTTTTGTTTTTGAGACAGAGTCTTGCTTTGTTGTCCAGGCTAGAGTGAGTGCCGTGGCGTCAGCCTAGCTCACAGCAACCTCAAACTCCTGGGCTCAAGCGATCCTACTGCCTCAGCCTCCCAAGTAGCTGGGACTACAGGCATGCGCCATCAAGCCCGGCTAATTTTTTCTATATATATCAGTTGGCCAATTAATTTTTTTCTATTTATGGTAGAGACGGGGTCTCACTCTTTCTGAAGCTGGTTTCGAACTCCTGACCTCAAGCAATCCACCCACCTCCGCCTCCCAGAGTGCTAGGATTACAGGCGTGAGCGCCTGGCCTTTTTTTTTTTTTTAACCAGATCTTTTCCAAATCCTGGATTTTTCTCACTACTCAGACTGCATTGCTTGATGTCTGTGAGAGTAGAGTGTGATTAATGCACTGTTCTAGTTAGAGCATATTTATTTCTAGCCTGCCCAGGTAGGAGATAAGAGGCTGCTTGCCTCTTTATATGTCCATTTGCATTTTACTATATGGAAGAATCTCAGCTTGCAGCATCTACTGGAAAATGCCACTGCATGGAGATTTTGACTAATTAATGAATGTGGCCTGGCACAGAGGATACAAAATACATAAGCCTTACTTCCAGGGAACTTGTTCTCTAATGCAATAGATCTCAAAACCATAAAAATCACCTGGGAGTGGGGCTTTTAAAAATGTAATCGCTAAATCTGGGGCCAGGGACCAGGAATATGCATTTCTTTTAAGTTCCCCAGGTGTTTCTGACTCAGGTTGTTTCTGGCCACACTTTGAGAGACCTTCGTCTAGGTTTTAGTGGTATAGAAATAACTACAAGACAGCGTGCTGACACTGTGACAGAGGAATGCCCCGGGACTCGGAGAGCCCGAGGAAGTGTCTAAATCAGGCCTGGAGAGAGGGTGGATATTAGATCTGAGTCTTGAAGGATGAGTAGGAGTCTACTAGACATATGAGCTGGGGAAAGAGCATTCCAGACAGATCAGGTAGGGAGTGATGTTTTTATTTTCTCTTGCTTATGAGAAGGGAAACTGTCATTCATCTCTGAGTCTTTTTTTTTGAGACAGTCTCGCTTTGTTGCCCAGGCTAGGGTGAGTCCCGTGGCGTCAGCCTAGCTCACAGCAACCTCAAACTCCTGAGCTCAAGCAATCCTACTGCCTCAGCCTCCCGAGTAGCTGGGACTACAGCCATGTGCCACCATGCCCAGCTAATTTTTTCTTATATATTATTGGCCAATTAATTTCTTTCTATTTATAGTAGAAACAGGGTCTCGCTCTTGCACAGGCTGGTCTCGAACTCCTGACCTTGAGTAATCCACCCGCCTTGGCCTCCCAGAGTGCCAGGATTAGAGGCGTGAGCCACCGCGCCCGGCCCATCTCTGAGTCTTAATATTGAGCTTTCCTGGGGGAAGACAAGGACCTTGACTCACCAGGTATTGGTGTCTTTTGTGGACACAGAGAAGTAGGAAAACATTAGGGCCCTTCAGTCTAGTAATGAGTGTGGCATGATTTCAGTGTCTAAGGGCAGATAAGCCATAGCATGTGTTAGTTCTTGCATGCTAGGGACAGGTGACACAGCGTACTGCAAACTACAATGTTAACTAAAGGATGACCTTTTTGTGCTTAGAGGAGCCAAAGTTCAGAAGAAGATAGTCACTTAACTAAACTTTTTGGGTACGGCACCATATACCAAATTTTAGATACAACGGACAGTTAGGCATGCTATCTCTTATCTAACATGATCAGATAATAGGTTTTCTGGCTAAGAGAGAATCCATCATGTGTACCTAATAAATGGATTACTGATTTTCAGAGAATATGATTGCAACAGAATGTTCTTAGTCTGCTGATTTGAATGAATTCTATTTCATGTTGATCAAGGCATTGATTTAGTAATACTGAAGGATTCTTATTATCAACATTCTATGTCTGAAAATATTGTGTACCTATTCTATTCAAAGCATGTTGTGGATACCAAGAGGTATAAACTCAGTCCTTGCCATGAGGGGGAGTTTACAGTCACGGAAAGTAGAAAAAGTGCACAGGTAATTAGACAAGGCGGTGGCAGATGATATTAAAGAGGAATGGAATGCTGCAGGAGTTCAGAGGTGTGAAGAGACCACCCTTCTGCAGGTGGCCATTTCCACATCCGGTAATATCAGCTGTTGTGCTGTAGGTGTTAGGTGTGTGGAAAGACCAGTCGATGGTGAGTTCTAGTTAATGGAATGCAGAATGGATCCATAAAGACGGTAATTTACATCTTGCATCTAGGAATGTTGCCTCTCTCTGTGAGAAGGACCCCATCATTCTCCCAGATTGTCCACACATATGAGATTGGATGATCCCTGATCCTGGAAATGAGTAGTCTCCAACAAAACTGGGGAAGGCAAGGGAACCCTCTTAGAGTCCCTTGCCCATGTTGGAATTTGTCATGGAAAGAGGCACAGAGGACAACTACTGGCCCAAGGGGCTATTTGTATTCTTGAAAGGGTGAGCTCTTACCAGGCCTGATGCTGTATGTGACAAGTCAAACAGAATGTTGAATGGCACTTACTCCAGGAAGTTGGCCTTACAGTCTCCCAAGGAGAGCACTGAAAGGGCTGACAGTAGCAGCCTAAAGCTTCAGTGTGGGCACCATGGCTGGGGAGAGGGAAGAGGGAATTTGCCAGCTTCCAATTTAACCCCTAAACTGCTGAATATTAGCCAGCATTTACTTGGGGCATTTATTTTTTCACTGCAAAGTCACCCATGAGGGAGGTGGTCTTATCTCCTCCTTTTTATTTTTATTTTTTAGAGAGAGGGTCTCACTCTCTGTCACCCAGGCTGGAGTACAAAGGCAGGATCACAGCTCACTTTAACCCTGAACTCATGGGCTCAAGTAATCATCCTACCTCAGCCTTCCAGAGTGCTAGGATTATTGGCATGAACCACCATGCTGGCCTTCTTTTTACTTAAGGCCTTAAGGCCTATCTTCTTTTTACTATAGGAAACAAGCTCAAGAAGTTGCCCATCCAGATCCCAAGGCTAATGTGTGGCAGTAATGGGACTGGACTACATGTCTTGGTGTTGCCCTGCTCCTGCACATTGCTCTGGTTTGGCACATACACCCACAGTCTGCTGTGGGCCTGCTGTGTGCTCTGCAGAGGACCAGGTGTTGCTTCCCAGTCACTGGTACCCTCTGTGCTTAACCTCTCTCCACCAGGATCAGGACAAATTAAGCAAGATCCTGCTTTGGAAGGGGAACTAGCTGTATATAACGCAGCAAACACCAAGGTGACGTTTGTTTGTACTACCAAAGGTTGAAGCCAGGATCGTTATCTGAACTGATTTGTAAAACTCTTCTGAGGGTTCCACATAACACCTCGGTTCCCTGCTGTCACCTAAAGGTGAGAAAGGTGGTGCTTACCGAAGCCCATCCAGGTTAATTTTTGAACCCTCAACTATCTCTGTTGAAAGAAGCTGCTTTTTGTTTTTTAGTTTTTTTTAGAGGAACATGGCTTGTTTTTCATCACACCTCTGTTATCAAAGCAAAGAGAAAGTGGTGGCCTGGACAGTAACTTAGTGGAAAAGAGGACTGTGGCTGCCAATTTTGAAACTTTTATCTAGGATGGAGCCAAAGAAAACAGTCACTTCCTCCAGTGATATCCCACGAGTGTGGCCCACCCCCTTCCTCCCTTTTGCCTTGAAGAGATAAATTTTAGTCCATGAAAATAGAATGATTTGGGACTATTTAAAAAATTGCTTTGAAACTCCTTTTTCTCCCTTAATTCCCTGGGATGCAGATACTAGTTTCTTAACTCTTCTGGAGTTCCTAGACTCTGTTGCTAATTTGTAGCAGCAGTGAGTTGCAAGAGCCTTGAATGTTGACTTGCCTGTAGCCATTTCTGTGCTCCTCTGTAGCCATTGCCTCTCTGGGCGGGACTCAACTGAGCCTGAACGCTGGACCTTATGAGAGGCTTCTGTAGCTGGTTGCTGGAAATGGTGATTTAATCTTGGGAGGTGACTGACTTGACTTATCTTGTTCTTTCAAATGGAGAGGAGGGACAGCGACAGAAAGCTATATGGCTCCAGGAGCAAGGGAGGCTTGCTTTGACAATGGCTGAAATGTGGCATGCTGACTTCGTTTCCTGAAAGTGGCTTAGGGTTTGCTGGTACTGTGTTGCACGTAAGACATTGGTTCCCTTGGGCATTGCATCAGGGAGACCAGAGTATTTATTATTGTTTCCTTCTCTTGCTAAACACACATGATTTCAGGAGCTCCCACTGAACAGTGATGCATGGTCTCAATTTGGTTTTAGGTTTTGTCCAACTTACCATGTGGTTTTCATCAAGGGTTTGAAATTCCTGGTTACCCACCAGGCAGGGAGTGGTGTGAATACCTGTGACCTCCCATCTCTCTGGGCGAGGCTCTGGAGTTTGAGGGCTAGGCTAGGCTAGGCTAGGCTTGGACAGGCTGCTAGCAAAAATAGAACATGCAACCATTCCTGTGTATTGTATGAGGTTCTAGATTTATGGGCCAGGCCTGGATAGTGCTGTGTTACTGTAAACCTGTCATGGCCAGAGAGCCATGTGTCAGTTTCTCACTGATCATGTGAAAATCACATCCCTATATGTTGCTGCCTGTACCATGTAGCTAAGAGGCACAGGGAGTGTTGGGGACGACTAGCTCCTGTGGTCACTTGACTCGGCAGTGAGCAGGTTCAGTAATTTCTGAAGATTTTTTTGCTAGGGTAGGTACACTTGTGAGATTGACATTTTTCCTACTCGCAGGAAAAAGGACACTCTAAATTCCTCAGGGAATTTAGAGTCAGGAGTCTCTGAGACACTCGGGGAACACGATTGGATGGAACACAGTTCTGCACAAAATTATGTGATGCAATTTGTCTAGAGCAGTGGTTCTAAACTAGGAACAATTTGCCACCCCCTCCCACTCTCCAGGACATATGGCAATGTTTGGACGTTGTTGGTTGTCGCAACGAGGGGAGTGGGAAGTTGCTACTGTAGATCTAGCGAGTAGAGGCCAGGTATGCTGCTAAACATTCTACAATGTACAGGAGAGTCCCCTACAAGAAATTATCTGACTCCAAGTGTCAGTAGTGCCAAGGGGGAGAAACCCTGGGGTAGGAACCACCGATACATGGCACTCCACTCTGCTTAGGAAGCGGGAGTCACAGGAGGGAAGGACTGAGTTGTTACAATAAAAGGGAAATAGGTATACGTTTTCCTGCTGCATCGTACATAATATGTGTTTGTTTTGTTTTGTTTTTGTTGGGTTTTTTCTTTGAGACAGAGTCTTGCTTTGTTCCCCAGGCTAGAGTGAGTGCCGTGGCATCAGCCTAGCTCACAGCAACCTCAAACTCCTGGGCTCAAGCAATACTGCTGCCTCAGCCGCCCGAGTAGCTGGGACTACAGGCATGCGCCACTATATCTGGATAATTTTTTCTATATATATTAGTTGTCTAATTAATTTCTTTCTATTTATAGTAGAGACAGGGTCTCGATCTTCCTCTGGCTGGTTTCGAACTCCTGACCTGGAGCAGTCCGCCCACCTCTGCCTCCCAGAGTGCTAGGATTACAGGAGCCACCGTGCCCGGCCGTAATATGTGTTAATTACCTGTCCAGAGATATAGGATCTTGTCATTGGTTGTTCCTTCGATCAGCAGGTTCTATGTCTTATCAACAGCAGGTATAGAGTCATTTTTTGTGAGCCAGTATATGTGAGCAAGCTCTTCTGGAACTGAAATTTCATCTCTTTTTCTGAATAATCTGGATAACCATCCTGTAAGAATGGCAGGATCTCAGTAGTACCCAATAACTCTATCTGTGCAGCTTAATGATTTTAGGGATGGTTGTTTTAATAACTGGCTGAATTTCAAGCCACGTACCTGTTGCTGTGGCTTGGGCTTATTGTACTCTATTGATGATAGCATATTAAATCTTCCCTTTTCTAAATCATCTGAAGTCTGTTTTAATCTTTAAGTCAAGGCCTCAGAGTTCAGAAAGTTCTTATATTTCTTTAAAATTTTTCAGAGTCTTTTGGAGATACAGACTCCAAATTCCAAAGACTTCTTTTATCTTGCATCTGTTTGCAGTGAGACCATTTTTAAATGTGACCCTTTGTTCAAGGTAGAAGTAAACAGTGCCCTTGAACAGCACTGAACTTTTTGCTGGCGATAAATCTCTGGTACTTGTCCCTAGACAGACAGCTGTGCAAAGCAAATCCTGTTATGATCTCATTTGTTCCCAGAAAGTCTGCTGCTGTGGGATGGAACTGCTGAGAAAAAAATGGGGTTAAATTTAGAATTATGCTTAAAATGAGGAATGAGATGTGGCATGTGCTTTTCACTGTCTGATGGAAACTGTGTTGAATTTCTTTTCAAGCACATCAGCAAATTAATTTGTACCTTCAATATTTCATATCCTTTTGGAACTTATACCTCTTTCTTTCTAGGCAAAGAAGTGAGTATTTTAGGCTGGGCGGCAGTGGCTCACACCTGTAATCCCAGCACTTTTGGAGGCCAAGGCGGGAGGATCACTTGAGGCCAGAAGTTTGAAGACAGCCTAGCAACATAGCGAGACTCTATCTCTACAAAATATTTTTAAAAATTAGCTGGATATGGCTGGGCATGGTGGCTCACACCTGTAATCCTAGCACTCTGGGAGGCTGAGGCGGGCGGATTGCTGGAGGTCAAGAGTTTGAAACCAGCAAGAGCGAGACCCCATCTCTACTATACAAAATAGAAAGAAATTAATTGGCCAACTAATATATATAGAAAAAAATTAGCCAGGCATGGTAGCGCATGCCTGTAGTCCAGCTACTAGGAAGGCTGAGGCAGAAGGATTGCTTGAGCCCAGGAGTTTGAGGTTGTTGTGAGCTAGGGTGATGCCACGGCATTCACTCCAGCCTGGGCAACAAAGTGAGACTCTGTCTCAAAAAAAAAAAAATTAGCTGGGTATGGTAGTGCATGCCTGTAGTCCCCAGCTACTTGGAAGACTGAGACAGGAGGATTGTTTGAGCCCAGGAGTTCAAGGCTGCAGTGAGCTATGATCATGCCACTGCACTCCAGCCTGAGCAACAGAATGAGACACCCCTGTCTCTTAAAAAAAAAAGTAGCAGTAGAAGAAGTGGGAAGAGCCATTTTTAGGGCATAGTAAAGACATTGATGAGCTGAAACTCATTCATAGAAAGAACACAGAACCAAAAGTCAAAATATCAGGGTTTTGATAGTCCTGATTCTGTCATTTGCTATCTTAGTCTGCATGTCAGTTTCTTATCTGTAAGTTGGAAGTAGTAGCACCTCTTCTGACCTCTTGCAGGGTACTGGCTGGAAGGCTCAAATAAGAGGTTGGCTGTTAAAGAGGTGTGGAAATCTTGAGTGCTCTATGTAAAGGTGTATTATATGTATATTAATTATAATACATACTCATATGTGTGTGTATATCATCATTGCTCCAAATGGTGAACCTGAGGATTTGCCACTTTACAAATCATTAAATAAAGAATAAATTCTGTTAATTAGATTGTACTTACAAAGGGACAAAATGAACTTGAGTAATTAAGAAGCTTGTCAACAATAGGAATTGAAACGTAAACTGTTTTTTTTAACCTAACAGTTATTACAGAATACCACGAAGGCAAAGTCCATATCTTATCTGTCATTGTGCCTGTCATCCTGTTTGAAAGCTTAGGATAACCTCTAAACACTAAATTCTCTCCACTAAATTTTGGGCTTTACTCCATAAACTTTTTTTAGCTATATGATCACTCTGAACCTCAGTTTCTTTTTTTTTCTTTTTTTGGAGACAGAGTCTCGGTTTGTTGCCCAGGCTAGAGTGAGTGCTGTCGCGTCAGCCTAACTCACAGCAACCTCAAACTCCTGTGCTCAAGCAATCCTGCTGCCTCAGCCTCCCAAGTAGCTGGGACTACAGGAGTGTGCCACCATGCCCAGCTAATTTTTTCTATACATATTAGTTGGCCAATTAATTTCTTTCTATTTATAGTAGAGACGGGGTCTTGCTCTTGCTCTTGCTCTTGCTCAGGCTGGTTTCGAACTCCTGAGCTCGGAGCAATCCGCCTGCCTCGGCCTCCCAGAATGCTAGGATTACAGGCGTGAGCCACGGCACCCGGCCTGAACCTCAGTTTCTTTGTTTCCTGTCTAAAGGGGAATAAATAACATAGGTTAAAATACCTAGCCCAGTGCTGAGACACAGTCACTGGGCAGAACCGGTTCTCTTCTCCATGCCTCAGGACGTGTTCCCCGCATGCAGTGGAGAGAGGGGCCCCTCTTTGTCCAGGTAGTTATTGCTGTGTTTAAGGTGCTGCTGGAGCCTGAGTGTAGCCAATTCAGATGTCTGCTTCTTACCTTTAGGTCTCTTTAGCCTGCCTTAACCTCAGTGTAAGGGGTTGAACACTCTACTAAGCTCAAGAGCAGGAGGTAATAATTAAGTAGGGGCCAGGCAATGACATGACTGAGTCAAGCAAATGGGATTATTGGCAAGTAGGCATGAGCTGGGTGGGTGGGAGTGTGGAGACTGGTGTAGCTGGAGGCCATGCCCATCTCTGTCCCAGCCTCTCTTACAGCCCTATAGGAATGTGGGCCTTGAATTTTCTAGGTAAACTGGAAACCTGAATTTTTTTTTTTTTTTTTTTTTGAGGCAGAATTTCACTTTGTTGCTCGGGCTAGAGTGCCGTGGCGTCAGCCTAGCTCACAGCAACCTCAAACTCCTGAGCTCAAGCAATCCTTCTGCCTCAGCCTCCCCAGTAGCTGGCACTACAGGCATGTGCCACCATGCCTGGCTAATTTTTTCTGTATATTTTTAGTTGGCCAATTAATTTCTTTCTATTTTTAGTACAGATGAGGGCTTGCTCTTGCTTAGGCTGGTTTTGAACTCCTGACCTTGAGCAATCCTCCCACCTCGGCCTCCCAGAATGCTGGGATTACAGGCATGAGCCACTGTACCTGGCCATGGAAATCTGAATTTTTACATGAATAAATGTTGGCAGTCAATTCCCTTTTTTTTTTTTGGAGACAAGGTCCCTCTTGCTCTGGCTAGAGTGCAGTGGTGTCATCATAGCTCACTGCAACCTCAAACTCCTGGGGTCATGCGATCCTCCTGCCTCAGCCTCCTCATTAGCTGGAACTACAGGTGCCTGCCACCACATGCAGCTAATTTTTTCTTTCTTTCTTTCTTTCTTTTTTTTTTTTTTTAGAGACAGGGTCTCACTCTTGCTAAGGCTGATCTTGAACTCCATTTTTTAAAAAGTTGAAAAACAAAGTTACCATGTGGGCACAGAACTCATTAGTGGGCCTATCGTGGCCTCAGGGCCACCAGTTTGCAGTCCCCACTTTCAGGAAGGGGAGGCAGTGACGCAACAGTGGGAAAGGAAGGGGAGGCAGTGACGCAACAGTGGGAAAGAAAGGACCTTTGTCATGGGACCAATTGTGGACAGATGACAGCTCTCCTTCTCTGAGTGCCACCTGCTACTTCACCACATGCTACCTGCTATTTCAGTGCTCAGCTCTCTGTACCTGCCCTCGCTAAAGAAGTATTTCTCAGTGGACTTATCCTGTAGCAGGAGAGGCCAATGATGAGGGATTGCTGAGAACTGCTTTTCCTTCTAAGTGTCCAGAAGTGAAAGAGTGGTACATTAACCTAGTGTCCTGTGCTGCTGCAGCCAGCTAGACCCCACAGGCTTGCATGCACTAGGACGTTGACAAGTGGACCTTAATGAAACCATGGGATCTGTTGCAACTTCCGAGTTTTGCTCTGGGATTTTCCTATCAGGGTCAAGTGTCTTTTTCTAAATTTGTTATTCAGGTTCCTAATAGCAACACAGGAAATGGATTTTAATTTCTTTGCTGGCTGCTCTGTTTGGGGGCTGTTTAATGAGGATCCAATTGCAGTGCGCTGTTAGCAGAGGCAGTCCTTGTGTGGATGGGAGTGTACCTAGCTAACATATCACTTCTTTTTATGTTTATGATCTATTTTTTTGTATAATGAGGCAGAGAGAGTATAAATAATTTAATGTGCCTTGATTCTACGTAGGTGCTCTTGGATGTAACTGTGTCGGAACATGTTTGGGATTCTAGAAAAAGATTATTAAGACTATTCTGTGTTTAGAGGGCAGGAACTATTTTTTGTATGTTCTTCATAGATCTAGGGCACTGGTTCTCTACGTGAACATAGCCAGGAGAGCGTGTTTTTATTTTATTTATTTTTTTATTCATTCCCAATTGCTGAAAAGAGCGTGTTTTTAAAAGGTAAATTTTCAGTAACTGCACCCAGAGAGTCTCTCAGTCTGTACTCTGAATAAATACTTCAGATGGTTTTGGGCCCATGGACCATATGTTGGGAAACACAACTCTATTTTGTTGCATTTATTGTCTCAGTGCATTCATTATTATTTGGGGGCAAAGTCACTTATTTGTAAGGCGCCCTGATTTGTCCTAATTCACTAGTGTTGCCTTTCCTCAGATTCTTGACAAGTGTCAGTCTTTGGGAGGTCCCAGACCAAATTGTTCCAGGAGGCCCTGACAGGTTGCAGTCAATGGGCTCTTGTCTCCCCTAAGCAGGGATCCCTGGAACTCCCCTCAGCAGCACACACCGCAGGCACATCTCACAGCAGCCTGGGCCTCTGTTGGTTCTAGGGTTTTCTCAAGTGTCACTAACTCCAGTCTTTGGCTCTACCCTTCAGGGTACTCTACAGCTAGAGGATGGGAGACAGGGTACTCCCGAGCTGGGATCCAGAGACCTTAGGTGGTAAACCATACTTATCAGATCTGAGGGATGAGGCTGAATCTTTTCAGATGAGATTTACTAGCTTGGTTAGAGGAACCTGCCTATCTAGCCCAGGCACTTTGTTCCTTTGGAAAATTACTGAACTCAACCGAATAGCATTAAAATCCATTCGTAATATCCCAGTGCATACAAGACAGAATCTTGGTTAACTTCTTAGCAATGGCTTGCCCTTTATTGGAAAGGATGGAACTAAAGTCCTTTAGCTAGTAACACATTGACTGCCACACTAGAATAAAAATTTTTGGGGGCCATGGCGTTATTCCGAAAATAGAACAAAAGCTTTGAAAACGCAATAATCCTTTAAAATTTAATGAAAAAAATATTTTTTATTCCTTTATTTTTTTTTTTCCATTTTCAGTTGGTAGATGGGGTCTCGCTCTTGCTCAGGCTGGTCTTGAACTTCTGAGCTCCAACGATCGACCTGCCTCGGCCTCCCAGAGAGCTAGGATTACAGGCGTGAGCCACCTCGCCCGGCCGAAAAAAATATTTTTTTAATTTTCTGTGAGTGTGAGTTACATACAACTTGAAAAATAGTTCATGTGGCTCCCAAGGTAAAGAGACGTGTGAGTTACATATGCCTCACAAGGCCCCAGGCTCAAAACTAGTGTGAGTTAGGGCTGGCTTTAGCTCAGCGGTTCCTTCACTAATGTTTCAACAACCTCTTTGTGGAGCCAAAGTGGTTCAAGACCCGCGGGCGGGCGCTCTCCAGCCCTTTAAAAAAAGGAAACAACTAGTGTGAGTTAAATACAACTCACATGGCAGTTAATGTGTTAAGGACATAGTTAATGTGTTATTTATCAGGTATGGTAGATATTGGGAAGGATACAAAAGTAGTACATGACAGTTGCTCCCATCAAAGACAGGGCGATCAGACTAATACATAGGAAACGATAGGCCAGGACTCTTGCTGAATCGTTCCTCTTCCTGAGTTTACTTTCCTTTAGCCCCAGCTCTTCTGTAACCTCTTTCTACTCAATTAAAAAATGTGTGCCCTTGAACAATTCTATTTTTTTCCCTCAGCTCTTTGAACAGCCTTAAAAAGCAATAGTAGTAGGGAGAATGTGATCTTAACTTTGTAATTTGTGAAAATATAGGTAAATCCATAACGTTTTAAAGAATATTTTTCATTACTAACCAAAAATCTTTTTCTAAGGACCTCTTAGACCATAAAGTGCTGCATTTTCAGAATTTGAAGATTATCTAGGATAGAACAAAAATAGCTGATTCTAAGTTAAAGTTGCTTGCTGTCTTTTCTGTTTAACCATTTCAGATGTCATGTTTATGAAGATTTTGTTATTCTTTGGTTATAGAGCATTACCAAAATCAGATAGAACTTTGCCCCAATAGATGTGCAGTGCTAGACTTTGGTCTGTTTTCTAGAAAGCCATTCCTGTTCAAGAATGGAAGGAGAGTTGATTTTATTGCTTACTCTGTAGTAGTAACCACAACCTGGTTGGAGGGGGAAGGGCCCAAGTTAAAGAGTAAATGTGAGAGTTGCAAGAATATTTTCAAATCTTCATTATAACCTAAGGGAGAAAGTAGCCAAAGCCAATAGTGAATTTACAAGCTGTGGTACTTTGGATATTATTTTAACGGTTGTACAAAGCCATGTCTGGCCTCTGCTGAATTCTCAGCCCTCTTTTCACACTACTTCTCTGAGGGTAGCTGTACTCAGCCACAGCAGCCTCCTTTCTGTTGCTTGAGCACACTAGGCTCATTCCTACCTTGGTGTCTTTGTATGCATTTGATGTTAACTCCGCATAAGTTGACTCCTTGTCAGTCAGGACTCAATTCAGATGTCACCTTTTCAGAGAGGCCTTTCCTGACCACCCTATTTAAAGCTCTTTGTCCCATTATCCTTTTTTTATTCTCATGGAGCTTACTACTACAGGGGAAATTCTGATTTTACTTGTTAATTGTCACTCTTCTCCCCTAGAATGTGCTTAAAATCCTTTTGCTTTTGTTGTTCTGCAATTTGATACGATGTGCTTAGGTGTGAGTTTATTATTGTTTATATTGCCTGTCCTCCATTCTCTTCTTCTCAAGCTGTTTCTTATTTTCCATTTCCATGTTTTCTCTTAATTGGTAGAAGCACTTTGCTGGTTAATTTTCTCAGGTCTGTTCTCCTGCTCACTAATTCTCTCTTTAACTTGGTCTAGTCTCTGTGTGACCCGTTTGTTGACTTTTTAATTTCAATAACTATTTTTCTACAGGTTTTACTTTTACTTTTTTCCCAAATCCATCTGGTCACTGTCTCTTTGTTAGTAATGTTCTTTTCTCATGGTTTTTTAAAATTTAATTTTATTTTATTTTTGAAACAGAGTCTCACTCTGTTGCCCAGGCTAGAGTGCCATGGCATCAGCTTAGCTCACAGCAACCTCAAACTCCTGAGCTCAAGCAATCCTTCTGTCTCAGCCTCCCAAGTAGCTGGGACTACAGGCATGCACCACCATGCCCGGCTAATTTTTTCTATATATTTTTAGTTGGCCAGTTAATTTCTTTCTATTTTTTTAGTAGCGACAGCGTCTCACTCTTGCTCAGGCTGGTTTCGAACTCCTGACCTTGAGCAATCCTCCCACCTCGGCCTCCCAGAGTGCTAGGATTACAGGTGTGAGCCACCATGCCTGCCCCGGCCTCATGTTTTTAATTCTTTCTTTTTGGCTTTAATAATTTGAAACGTAGGTGCGCTTGCGTGTGTGCGTGTGCGTGTGCGTGTGTGTGTGTGTGTGTGTGTGTGTGTTTAAAGAGACAGGATCTTGCTCTCTTGCCCAGGCTGGACTGTAGTGGCATGATTGTAGCTCATTGTAACCTCTAACTTCTGGGCTCAAGCAATTCTCCTGTCTCAGCCTCCCAAGTAGTTGGGACTACCATACCCAGCTAATTTTTAAACATTTTTTGTAAAGTTGGCATCTCTCTATGTTGCCCAGGCTAGTCTTCAACTCTTGGCCTCAAGTGATCTACCTATCTCAGCCTCCCAAAGTGCTGAGATTATAGGCATGAGGCACCATGCCCAGCCTGTGCTTATATCTTACAGTGTATCTGATCATTCTAATAGCTTAAGTTTTTTTCAGGGGTTCTTATCCTGCTAATTGTTGAATTTCCCAGATCTTATTTATGATGGATTATTTTTGCATACATTTTTATATTCTGGATTGTGAGTTTATCTTCAACAGAGCTTTGTTTGAAAATACTTTATGCCCTGGTTGAGAGTAGGGTAAATCTCTTCAAAGTATTATGTTTCTTCTGCCAGATGTCACAGGGCTATTGCCAGCCTGAGACTACTTTGCGTATTAAATTTTTTCTTGGGGATTCTCAGACTGTGTAGGTAGTAACATTTAAATCTCAAATAGTCTGTGATCACAGATTATTAGAAGTGATACTTTTTTCCACTCACTTCAGAGCTTTCTTATGTTAACTATGTTTTTGTCTGATCCATTCTCTTCCTTTGAGGCTCCCAGCTTTATATTAAGTCTCAATTTCAATTTAGATTGTTTGTTCCAGGTGGGCTCAGAATCAACAAATTACCTCACTCCAGGGCAACCGGAAAGGTCTGACCTCATCTACTACTGTGGTTTCTAGTTCTCCCTATCATTTTTGGTCCTGGGGGATCTTCCTTGTGGTCTTGCAAGCTAAGCTATGTAATCAAAAGGATATCATGGGGGGGAAATGGGCATTTATTGAAACCTTAAAAGCTGTACCCCCATAATATGCCAAAATAAAAAAAAAATAATTAAAAAAAAAAAGGATATCATATAGGCAGTATTTCTAGGGGGTTTGTAATAGAATTTTTAGTTACCTACCCAGCTGTATTGCAAGAAGCAGAAGCTTTCCCCACCCCCGACATCTCTCTTACTCATTGCCATGGCTGTAACCTCTCACATAGTGTAGGGCGCATGGTGAGGGGAAGAGGGGGACCAGTACATATCTGTTAAGTGATTGGGGAACCGAACATTTGCATTAGGAATTAGTTCTTCTCCCTGTAGGGGAAGCCAGAGGTGGTGCTCCACATTCATTCATTTCCAGCAGCAAGATGGTTGGCATCCTGTGTGTTAGCATCCTGTGAAGGACTTCAATTTTCCTATTTTTCGCTCTTAAAACTTTAAAACTGTAGTGTTTTCCTAAGGACATGAGGATGCTATTGCCATTAGCCACTTGCTAGCAGAGTTTCCAGCCCCATAAATTGGCAAATTAAAACCATGTCTGGGGAACCATTACTGCCCAGTGTCTCTTTTTATCCTGGCACTTGGAGAGTTCTTGCGCTGATTAAATTGACCTTTACAGTGGCTCGGCTAAGAATAGCAAATATAAGGCATGGAAACTGTTGAGGAAAATGTTGTTAGTCCCACGGTTTATGCTGCCACCAAAGAGACGACATAATTTTTTGCATATGTGCAGAAGGCAGACTATTCATCCTTTTTCACTGTATAAATGTTCTTTCCAGTTCAGTGTTGGTCTTGCTTGTTTCTTCTTTGTGCCCGTGCCTTCTGTTGGTGACCATGTGTGCCCTGTCTCTTGGAGCCAGTTACTGTGACACCTGGGCTAATGGCACATACCTGTGACAAATGAGGATCCCTGTTGTCTTTTCCACTGCCATTCCCAGGGTTAAAGGCCTTGGCATACGAGCACTCGTTATTCACATAAATTTCCTTTTTGACAAGTTCTACATTTCTAGCATATTTTTTAAGCCATGGAGTTTTGTGTAAATGAAAACATTGCCAGGAAAAAGGTATCTTTAAAATTCAGATCTGATCTTGTGACCTTCCTATACAGTCTGGTCCCCTACCTACTTCTTCAACCATCTCCTTCTAGCCAAAGGCCCTTGCTTGTGCCATTTTCTCTGCCTGGAATGTTCTTCCCGTCCCTAGTTACTAACTTTTCTTTTTTTTTTAATTTCACAAAATTAAAGGGGGGGTACACATGTTTTGTTAACATGACTTGAGTCAGGGCTATAAATGTGGCCATCACCTGAATAGTGTTCACTGTTCCCATGAGATGGGTTTTTGCCCTGCGCATCCCCCCCCTCCACCTCTTACTGATTTCCTAACCATCCTATCAATCTCACTTGAAGTTTACCTTCCTCTCAGAAGCCATCCTGGACCTTCTTGACGAGCTCCTAAGTCTTATCTATTACGAGCTCTCACCAAATCCATATTTTTCCTTCCTAATACTTGTTGTAGTTGCAGTTTTATCTGTGTGATTATTTTATCATCTTTTGTTCCACTGCAAGCTCATGAGGACAGTGATCAACACTGTTTTTGCTCGTTTGCCCGTGTGTTCCCCTGCTCTAGCTCAGTGCTGGTGCAGGGGAGGCACTCGATAAATGTTAAAGGAAGGAACAAAGGCCCTGCGTTCCACACTGGGATGATAAACCATTCTGCTCTTTAGAAAAGTAGTACGTGAAAATATGACCTCTCCATCAAAGAAGGGAGGAGCCCCAAGCATGTCACCCCTTCTCACAGCTAAGCAGAAGATAAAGGACATTGTTCCCCAAATCTAGAGCTCCACAAGGGCCAGGTCTTTATCTTTTCCATCAAAGGTGAATCATTGATTTTGTTTGGTTTAGGGTTTTTATTTAGGCAGCTGAAGTATAAAAAGCAGTTGAAGAGATGTAACTTTACCCAAGGAGGCCATACCATTAATAGTTAAAAGCTTGGTGTCTTGATGGGACTGCTGCCCAGCGATATGACCTTGGGTGAGTTACTTAGCCTCTCTTGGTCTCATTTCCTCGTTACTACCAATTTCATAGAGTTGCTCTCAAGTTTCCCTGAAAGAATGCAGGGAAAGCATTGAGAACAGTGCCTGGCACAGAGCACGTACTCGGTACCCATTAGCTGTCCTTCACCTCAGCTCTCCCTGCCTTCCTGGTGGTTGCATAACATTTGTTTCATTAAGCAGTAGCACACTGGATGGCAGAGGGTAATAAGGAGAGACATAGCTCCTGCCTGCGAGGAGAGCACAATTCATTCTCTGGTTCAACCTCTGGAGAAAGAGGGGGGGGAGAGGTATTTACTGCCCACCATTCAGTACTTGGCCTGAACAATGTAACATGTGTAATGTCCTTGAAGATGCTTGGAAGAAAAGCATAGGATAATCTTAAAGGGTGCTGAGAATTTTTCCTATTTGACCTTTCCATCACATTCTCTCCAGTTCCCTCTTCTATTCTTTTTTGTCTATCTGGAGCAGCCCACATTGCCACAGTGAACTTGACTGTTCTGAAATAGTTCTAGGTGAAGGCATGCCCAACAATAATGGTTCACAGAATAATGTTGATAGTAGGAGCTCAGAGAGGTTAAGTAATTTACCCGAGGTCACCCAGAGCTGGGCTTTGAACCCAGATCCAGTTTATTCTTAACCACTTAAGCTTTGTGTGAATCTTAAGCTGCCTGGAGGTCTTTGAGAGTTCTCTGGGTAATCCACAGTTAGGTTCCTTATATAAGGAAGGGTGGAAGGGCACCAAGCAGCATTTCCACACCATTCTTTTTTGCTGTGGGTTTGAGTGAAAGGAGAGGTAGGTTTCGTGAGCTCCTGCCTTATTAGCTTGATGCTCCTATATTAGAGGGGATGGGTAGGATAATAAAGCCTTAATGTTGAAGGAGATTAGAGACCATCTTAACTAGCCCTAGGGCCATTGAGTGACTTGCCCAAAGTCCTGTTCCTCTGTATTGATAGAGCTGGCCAAACCCAAGGCTCCTGGGTTTTCCTCTCATACCAGCAGGCCTCCCTGGAGGAACGCATCTCGGCACTCACATCTTATTTGTCCTCGAATCCTCCTTTGTTTCTTCCTTGCTAAAGGTCCAGGAGCCTACTTCTTGTCCTCCTTAACCAGTCCACCTTCCCTCCTTTCCTCTGCAGTAGAAGATGATAGTTCCCATAACCAGGACCATCCCAGGCAGCTTGGGGACTCTATTTGTGAGGGAGTGGGTAGGAGCACAGGGAACTAGATATATAGACAGTCCTGGACTTATGATGGTTTGACTTCTGGTTTTTCAACTTTATTTTTATTGATTTATTTTTGAGACAGAGTCTCTCTTTGTTGCCCAGGCTAGAGTGAGTGCTGTGGCATCAGCCTAGCTCACAGCAACCTCAAATTCCTGGGCTCAAGCGATCCTGCTGCCTCAGCCTCCCGAGTAGCTGGGACTACAGGCATGCGCCACCATGCCCGGCTAGTTTTTTCTATATATATTAGTTGGCCAATTAATTTCTTTCTATTTATAGTAGAGACGGGGTCTTGCTCTTGCTCAGGCTGTTGTCGAACTCCTGACCTCGAGCAATCCTCCCACCTCGGCCTCTCAGAGTGCTAGGATTACAGGCGTGAGCCACTGTTTTTCAACTTTATAATGGTGAGAAAGTGATTCACATTGAGTAGAAACCATATTTCAAGTACCCATACAACCGTACTGTGTTTTATTTTAGTACAATATTCGGTAAATCACATGAGATATTCAACACATCATAATATTACGAAATAGATTTTGTGTTAGAGGATTTTATCCAACTGTAAGCTAGTGTAAGTGTTCTGATCACATTTAAGCTAGGTTAGGCTAAGCTATGATGTTCAGTAGATTAGGTGTATTATATGCATTTTCGACTTAAGATATTTTCAATTTATGATGGATTTGCCAGAATGGATATTTTCAATTTTTGATGGATTTACAGGACGGAACCCCATTGTAAGTCAAGGAGCATCTGTACTGAGTTAAAAAGTGTTTGAGGGGCCAGGCAATGTGGCTCATGCATGTAATCCTAGCACTTTGGGAGGTCAAGGCAAGATCATTTGAGCTCAGGAGTTTGACGCCAGCCTGAGCAAGAGTGAGACCCCATCTTTACAAAAAATAGAAAAATCAGCTGGGTGTGGTGGCTCACACCTGCGGTCTCAGCTACTCTGGAGACTGAGACAGGAAGATATCTAGCCCAAGTGACAGAGTGAGACCCTGTCTCAAAAACAAACAAACAAAAAAACAGGTGTTTGAGGAATGGTGGATTAAATGATGCCCTCCCTGGAAAAGTGGAGGCAGAGCAGCAAAGCAGAGTGGGGGCTGGTTTATATCAGGCCTCCTGCCTCAGGGCATGGAAGATCCCAGAGAAAAGCTGACACCAGTAGGTCATGAGGATGCCACTTGTTTAGATTTCAAATGTGTTCCATTCCATGCCTCACTTAGGACCAGTTGGCCACCCTGCTCAGAGCCTGGGCCTCATCTGTTGAATTTTCCTGAGACAGAAGTGTCACTGCATTCTTTCATGTGTGGGGTGTAGGCAGCACTGCCTCTTTTAGAAACTATGTGGACACTTTGAACTGTGTCCTTGCCAGCCAGTAACAGAAGAATGGCACTCGCACGGACTGGGTAAACTTGGGAGAAACTTTTTCATGTCCTCATGAAAAGCATGTTTTGCCCTGAAATCAGAGAACATGTGTTCTAGCAAAAGTAGAAAGCATAAATCTGTTTTCTCCATCTGCACCAGGCCTCAGAGGGGACATCCAACTGGACAGCCACCTGCTAGGTGTCTCATTTGCTTATGGTGGGAAAATGAAGATAAAAAGAATGCTATTTGCAATATTGTGAAATGCTTGTGCTCAGAGTTTACAAATGCCTTTTCCCATATTTCCTTCTTCCTAAACCCCTTTATACCAGAGTGTAAGACTTTTAAAGACCAAGAAACACCAAGAAAGTATGGCAGAAACTTGCACTAAGCCAAGAGTTCGGTTTTCAGCCCTGCGCTTTCTCTTCTCCCTGTGGCTTCAGGTGCCTATACTGTTGCTGCCCAGCCTCTAGCCCTATAGACAGTTGCTGGAATGCTTCGTGTGTACCCTTGGCCAAGAAGACAGCATAGTAAAGCAAGGCCCACAGGGGAGGATCCAACCATGTGACTTAAGTTTCCACTGGCAGTCGTCCGCCCGGATGTGCGCTGTGGGCAGGGTTAGCCTGGGGAGTGGCAAATACAATACTGTGGTTTTAGTTTCTTTGCTGAGTAGGGTTTTTTTTCCTTCTTAATTCTGAGCTGCTTGAGGATAGGGACAATGTCTTATTCATTTTATCCCTTGTACCCAACACAGTGCTTGGCACAAAGACATCGTCCATTAAATGAATGTGTTACTTCTTTTAGAACAAAGAAATGTCAAAAGCCAGACACAACATTGTGCCTTACAGGTTTCAGCCTGTGCCTAGTGACCCAAAGTACATTTTGGGCTAAGGTTACAGTTGGCTGGGGAGGTATTTTATATCTTAAACATGAAACATAAAAACGGTCCAGCTTGAGCAACAGCAGGACTCCGATGCTACAAAAATAGAAAAAATTAGCCAGGCACAAGTGAGGCATGAGGATCGCTTGAGCCCAGGAGTTGGAGGTTGTAGTGAGCTATGATGATGCCACTGCACTCTAGCCTGGGGAACAGAGTGAGACCCTGTCTCAAAAAGAAAAGTCCACCTCCATTCTTATCCACCAGTGCTGTGAATAGAATTTGTCAAACTGCTGGGTGGTTTACTCAGCAATGCCCTTTATGTGGCTGTCCCTGACAAGGGACAGTCCTGGATCCAGTCAGGATTTTTAAGAGATCATTCAATAAGCTAAAATGATCTAGCAAAATGAAATTGGACTAGGTCACTGAATGGAAAGCACCTTCTTAAAAGTGAAGAATTTCAGTACCAGATTATTTTTGCCTTTTTTGAAATCACACTGTCAATTAACCTTGGAGATCCTATGTTTTGAAGGGAGAATGGAAGGACTGAGGGGAGGTGCTAATCCTAGAATACATACAACATTAATTATTCCAGGAAGTTTGGCAGAAAAGCCAGTTCTATTTGAAACATACTGCTAATTACAGGAGAGTCTTCACCTCCCTGCTGGCTGAGTGTAGCACTGGAAAATGGAGTGTTTCTTCTTGGACATAAAGAAAATGAGGCAACCCTTCCCTGTCCTTTCCCAGGAGAACTTGGCTTTGTGTACTCAATCCCCTCCCCTCTTTAATAAACCGTATATTTTTTTCTTAAACTCTGTTGTCATTGTGTGATTCTTTTAAAGTTTTTTTCTCTTAATGGAATAAACATTGGTACAAACTGTTTTGGGGTTGGGTGGGCAGGTAACCAGCAGGAGGGGGTGAGAAGGAAAGTGTTTAAAAGCTGTAATTTAATATGCTAAAATGCTTTTTTGTTTTTTGTGGTTTTTTTAGGATAAGGAAGCCTGTGTGGGTACCAACAATCAAAGCTACATCTGTGACACAGGACACTGCTGTGGACAGTCTCAGTGCTGCAACTATTACTATGAACTCTGGTGTAAGTCCTTGCCCAGGGGTTTCTTGGTGTTCCAGAATCCCGGTTATTGCCTCTGCTCAGTGGGAAACTATGGGGTGGTCAGCCCTTTTCTGATTCCCTTGGGGATGATTTTGGTGAGCAGAGTCTGTTTACTGGTTCCAGAAGTGCTTCCTTCATAGAAGGGGAGAATTCTGGTGCTTTTTGGACACCATGGGCTGAAGACAGGAGCATGTGGTCTGAGCCAGGTCTGACGAAGAAGCTCCTGCTTCAGATTCTCCCTGATACCCTCTCCATTTTGTGCTGAGCAGCTGACAGCAACCTAGATCCTTCCTTGGACCAGCCCAGAAGCCCAGGCTTAGTGTCTTTGCAGAGAGGTTGCAAGCCAAGCTACTGGGAAGCCAGGCTGAGCTCTAGATGGCCACAACGCCAGGGGTTTCCCGAATTCCCCATAGAGCCTCACAGAGCTGCCTGTTTCAGAGCGTCCCTCTCAAAGGAACAGTCACTCCCAAGGTCCCTGCCTGTGGAGCCCTCCTGGAGAGAGGGAGTCTTGGAGTGCCGCACCTTTTGTTCCTTCCTCACTTCTCAAACTGAAGCTTCCCCAGTGTGTCTAACCTGTTACTGTCAACTAAATGCCATCTGGAGATGATACTTGTCACCACTGGTTTGGTTGAGACCAGGACTGTTGGTATCTTCCAGGGTTGCACAAGTTGGTGACATTGTTATTGTCTTTAGGGAGTGACCCAGGGTTGCTTCAGCTAACACACTTTGTACTCTGACCTTACGAGAACTCCGATAAGACAGGATGCTGGACAAAGAATGGGTAGTTGAGGGATCCCTTAGGGAAGAGAGGCCCCAGGTGACCGACATTGCAGTGGTTCTCACAACTGTCTCTGGAGAGAGGAAACTATAAACAGTTTCCCCAGATAATTCTAAGCCCCCAGCACTGCCTCCATTTGGAAATAGACTTTGTGCTTGTTTGTCAAACCATGCCCTAACGCCCACCGTCACCCCTTCCCTTTTCCTCTTTCTCATCTCCTCATTCCATCCACATCAGTGGTGTGGTAAGAAGGCAGCCA
This sequence comes from Microcebus murinus, assembly GCF_040939455.1. Lineage (NCBI taxonomy): Eukaryota > Metazoa > Chordata > Mammalia > Primates > Cheirogaleidae > Microcebus > Microcebus murinus. Next base: position 23,855,170 of record NC_134117.1, on the reverse strand, counting down.
GAGGACTGTTGTTTGGACCAGAAAGGAAATTAGGGTCTTGGCTGGGAAGTGTCTCCTTCTGAAATGCAATTGTGTCTTGTAGCCAGCAGGACTGGTTTCTCTAAACAGGACCTCTCCCTCACCCCTACTTGTCCCTTTCAAGGACCAAGAACTGGCTCATCTACCTTTCAGAGGAATTCCAGGGGCAGTCCAGTTCAGGAGGGGACAGGGTTCAAGGTGTCCCCACCAGAACTCCATACCTATGAGCAATGAAGGAAGGCACAGAGTCATTGTTGCTATTTTAGAAGGGATGGGGCTGAGAAACTTACTAAACGACTCAAAGTGCCAAGCAGGTGGATAGACTATGTTTCAATGTTTTAAAATGCAGATAACCACAGGGTTCAAATTCTCCCTCCCACCCCTTGTTAAAAGTTGAAGCTGGGCTGCCAAAAAGTCACAGAGCTGCAGTTTGTTTTTCTGGGGCCAGGCCCAGGTAGCCAAAAGGAACAGAGTTGCTGATGGCCCCATCTCAGATTGACAGAGCCTGCTGGGCCTCTGGTGGAGTAGACTCAGTAGCCACCAGAATTGGGTCACCAAAGTCAGGAGTGGGAGGTGGGGTGGTGGGGACAGGGAGACACAGATGGCAGGGAGGTAGTCTGGGAAGCAGGTGCTTCACCCTGAGGACTTAAAGAAAGTCGGAGGAAGAGCTGCTTGACTGGCTGATTCTCTCTCCGTTATGGTCAGTTGGAAAAAGGAGGCCAGACACAGCCCAGTGTTTAGACAGGGAGAAAAAACTCCCAATTATACAAGTTGGCACATGCTTTCCAAGTTCTGGAGGGATACACATTATAAAAGCAAAATGTTCCTTTTATCTATGCTCAGAAGTGACTTCTTGGTCAGGAGACGCCCAGTGTGGATTCTCTCCCTCTCAGGAATTCCTTTGGTTTTCCTCCATATTAGGGTCATGAATTCTGCCTGATGTGTACAGGAGGAGGTTGAGTGTTGAAATGAGCCCCTGAAGTTCTCATCAAAGCTGCACATTTTGTTGCTTTAAACCCTGCTCCCTCTAATTGCCTCTCAACTTTGCCTGAAGTGGGACAGTAATGGGCTTTGGGTTGGCTTCCCATTCCTCTTCCTTTGGAAGGAAAAAACCTCAGCCGGGAAATCCTTGGTAGAGTTTCGTGAAACTGAATTTCCTGTGTGCTGAGGGTTAACACACAGACACACATATACTTTGCACAGACACAAGCACACGCAGACCTGGACCTTGGCGAGCAACCTTTTCTCCCATGTCTTTTCCGTCTGTCATAACCTGAGCCAGTTGCTGGGCCGGCATGCCAGGCGCACGGAGGATCACATTTTACAGGTGCAGTAGTTAGGGCTATAAGGACCTGGTCATTGTTATGATCTCCATGCATTTTTGTGGCAGTTGCACTTTGACTTACCATCCACCATGTGTTCATTCAGCAAACCCATATTCCAGTGGTCTAGAAAGTTGGTAGGTATCAGAATTTCCTAGAGGGCTTATCAAAACTTATGTTTCAGGGCCTAAACCCAGAGTTTTTGATTCAATAGGTCTGAGGTGGACCTAAAAATGTGCAATTCTGGCCGGGCGCTGTGGCTCACGCCTGTAATCCTAGCTCTTGGGAGGCCGGGGCAGGCGGATTGCTCAAGGTCAGGAGTTCAAAACCAGCCTGAGCAAGAGCGAGACCCCGTCTCTACTATAAATAGAAAGAAATTAATTGGCCAACTGATATATATACAAAAAATTAGCCGGGCATGGTGGCGCATGCCTGTAGTCCCAGCTACTCGGGAGGCTGAGGCAGAAGGATCACTCGAGCCCAGGAGTTTGAGTGAGTGCCGTGCTGACGCCACGGCACTCACTCTAGCCTGGACAACAAAGCGAGACTCTGTCTCAAAAAAAAAAAAAAAAATGTGCAATTCTGACAAGTTCCTAGTTAATGCTGTGGCCTCTCTTGTGCTAGAAACTGGGGGAGACAGAATTCTTGCCATCAGCAGGTAATCTAGCAGAGAGAAGAGGTAAGACCAGATATCCAACTAGTAATGTGAAGTAGAGGTAGAATGTATGTGCCAGCACGTCTATGAATGTTCAAAAGGAGAGTTTGCTTTGGCTGGACAGAGCTTGGGGCAAGCTGCATGGCAGAGGTAGCATTTGAGGTTGGCCTTAAAGGGTGGATAGGATTTACGCATGTGGAGAAGGGTGGAAGGAATTTCAGGACAAGAACACCATAGGCCAAAGCCCTGTGGGAAAGAACAGAGTATGCATCTTGTTAACTGTTCCCCTGGGGCTTGCCTGGGAAGAAATGGGAGACAAGGATGCTGGTGTGGATAGAACTCTCCCAAGTGCCAGGCACTAAGTAGGGTCTTCACCTGCATCAGCTGGTTTCACCCCAGGAACCACCCTGCTAGGTATACATGTTATCACATTTCACAGGCTTGGGACAAGGAGGCACTCTGTGGGCTGCAGCTGAGAAGTAAGGTACAGAAGGTCTTAAATGCAAGATGAAGAACTTTCTATGTACATGTTTAATTTCAACCTGAGATGATACCATTCATGGAACAGGCAAAGCAAAGGAGAAAACCAGGACCCCGGGGAGTCCAAGAACACACTTGGGGCCAAAGATCCTAAAGCCAGATCTTCCAGTTCTCACCCCAGGGCTCTTTCCACTCGCCAAGCTCCGCTTTCCAGGGAGATGTCAAAGGTGAGAATTTATGCCCGTGAGATAATTTGGGGGAATTTCACTCAGACATCAGTTTTCCCTGGTTTGGGCTTTAGTGGGGAGAGGATTGTGTTTCTGGACAGTGGAATTTCCCTGAAATGACATAAAACAGGCTATTAGCAAATCCAGTCAATGCTGCCCAGCTTGTTTTTCACCTGCTTTTTTTGTTCTTTTTAGTTTCTCTTAATATACCCATTGTTGGCCAGGGCTCAGTAAATGGGAGTTGTCCAGTGAATTTTGCCAAAAACAGAACCTAGAAGCAATCTTTGAACTTGTTCCTGAACTCATGTTTCTTTATGGAATACTTTTGGGGAGTTAAAAGGGTCATTGAAAGGAAACCCTTCTCATCCATCTGTGGTTACGCCTGTAACATCAACAGCATTAATAATAATAAGCTAGAGAACTCACCGTATGTATATCAGACACGGTTCTGAGCATGTTACTGTATTAACCCCCTTAGTCCTCGTAATGGCCAAGTAAGTTAGTGACCATTATTCTCCCCATTTTACAGATGAGGGAAGTAAAACCAAAATGGCCAAGGTCACAAAGCTAGGAAATGGTTTTTCAAGCTGGGCTTTGAACCCAGGCTGTCTGGCTTTTCTTTTCCATATCTGCGGTCATGCTTGTATAAGTGTTGGCAGTCTTTGAGATGAACTTGCAAGTCTCCAAAGTCTTCATTTCCCAAATTCAGGCCCTTTCCACAGTGGCAGCGGCGGAGCTGTGAAGGGCCGGGGAGTTACCCACCACCCCATGGGGATAGAAGGAGAGCCCACTACAGTATGCCTTGGCTTCCTAATGGGGAATTTCCTGCCAGTTGAGGAGTGGTGTTTTCCCAAGTTTTAGTGAACTCTGGGGCACATGACTCAGTTCCTACTTTGGACCGTGATTGTTTTTAAAAACATGTTTTCCACTTTGCTTAGCATGACAAAGGCTCCCCACAGCGTTTGGAAGTTGTCATTGTGGAATGTAGTCTCTGGGTAGGTGTGTGGGGAGGATGGAGGAGAGGGAGGGCTGTATTTCTGTATTTCTCTTGTGTGTCTTTCATTAGGTTTTACTTTTTTTTTTTTTTTTTTTGAGACAGAGTCTCGCTTTGTTGCCCGGGCTAGAGTGAGTGCTGTGGCGTCAGCCTCGCTCACAGCAACCTCAAAGTCCTGGCCTCAAGCAATCCTCTTGCCTCAGCCTCCCGAGTAGCTGGGACTACAGGCATGCGCCACCATGCCCGGCTAGTTTTTTTCTATATATATTAGTTGGCCAATTAATTTCTTTCTATTTATAGTAGAGACGGGGTCTTGCTCTTGCTCAGGCTGGTCTCGAACTCCTGACCTCGAGCAATCCACCCGCCTCGGCCTCCCAGAGTGCTAGGATTACAGGCGTGAGCCACCGCGCCGGCCGGTTTTTACTTTTTTAAGCTTGTTTTTCTTGTTTTTGAAATCTAGCTAAAAGATTAAAATTTTGCCTAACTCCATAGAAACTAGTCTGAATATTCCCCCTTTTAAAGTTATTGGGACATGACTCTGACTAGCTTGGCTCCCTAGAGAATCAGATTTGTGAGAGCCAGATCAGAATGTCTCTTTTTTTCCCTTTTTTTTTGAGACAGAGTCTTACTCTTGCCCAGGCCAGAGTGAAGTGGTGTCATCATAGCTCACTGCAACATCAAATTCTTGGGCTCAAGTGATCCTCCTGCATTAGCCTCCCAAATAGCTGGAACTATAGGCATGTGTTACCACACCTGGCTAATTTTTAAAATTTTTTTGTGGAGACTGGGTCTTGCTATTGCCCAGACTGGTCTCAGACTCCTGGCCTCAAGTGATCCTCCTACCTTGGCCTTCCAGAGTGCTAGGATTACAGGTGTCAGCCACATGCCCTGCCTAGTGTCTAGTCTTAAATCAGCCAGCACTCATAAGGATGGAAATGTAAGTTAAGCAAGTTTCCGTCGAGAATCTGGGCAGGACCAAAAGGGAGACTTCTAACGTCAACTTATGTTCATTCTCTGGTTAGGAATGGAGGTTTTTGGACATCACTGTTCAACCAAAGCTTCATGCTGGGTCCTTGTACTCAGAGAACAGGCAGAGGACAACAGAGGGGTTTTTCCTTTTTACCCAAAAAACTCCATTTTTGGCCAATTAACTCCATTTTTGGCCAGTTAATTTCTTTCTGTTTTTTAGTAGAGGCGGTTTTGAACTCCTGACCTTGAGTGATCCACCTGCCTTGGCCTCCCAGAGTGCTAGGATTACAGGTGTGAGCCACCAGACCTGGCCAGTCACAAATATTTTTAAAATTTAATTTGTTTTTTTAGTTTTATAATTTGAAAGAAGACTTGGGTGTGGTGGCTTGTGCCTGCAATCCCAGCTGCTCAGGAGGCTGAAGTGGGAGGAGCACTTGAGCCCAGGAGTTCAAGACCAACCTGGGCAACCTAGCAAGATCGTATCTCTAAAAAAACTTTTAAAATTAGCTGGGCATGGTGATGTGCATACCTATAGTCCCAGCTACTTGGGAAAGTAAGGTAGGAGGGTCATTTGAGCAAGAAGAAAATTTAAATTTTTCATAATCCTATTCCTTAAAATTGCCATTATTTTTGTTTTTCCTTTCAGTCTTTTCCCCCCATATGTGTGTGTATGTGTGTTTAAAACAAAATTCCTCATTAATTAAAAATATATACATTTAAAAGCCTTTTCTGCATACATTTGACAATCGGGGAGGTTTTATATTAGGGTTTGCTGAGATTCTCTGAGTATGATCCAAGAGACAGCACAGTGGGAAATGAGAGGGCTGGGCCTTCACCTCTTTCCTCTACCCCTTCCTGGAGCAGGGAGGAAGAGGGGAAGGCTGCTACAGGCCCTGAGTCTAATGTAAGTACAGGCCAAAGGCAGGTGGGAGCAGATTATTTGTGGCAGTGGGAGATGGAATTATACCGGATTAGGATTATACTGAGAGCAGAGGAAGTCATTTACACTCTCTAGGGAAGAAGTGGACCTGAGGCAATTAGAATTTTTCCACCTGTAACTATAGTGATTCTTGCATTAAAGAGACATACACAGTGGAGAAAAGCCCTTGGTCTTTTTGGTGATATCAGGAGAACCATAAGAATTCTTGTATCAGGAGGCACTGCTGAGGTCCCTTGCAATTGCTAATCTTCTGAGTTGGTGGGGCACTAAGAAAGACTAAAGCATTTTCTCAGAGATCTCTTAAGAGAGGAAGAGGACGCTGTCCTAAAAGGTGAACATATTTAATGCCCACAAAACCTAAAATACAGAAGGACTAATCACTGGTGCTGGAGAGATGCATTGGCACATGTCCATTCCCCCAAGGTCCCTAGAAAGAGTGACCTCCTTTGCTGTCACCATCCTTACACTCTACTCTCTTTCATCCTATGTGTCTTTTACTCTGCTACAGACATTTATGAAAATTGAACACATGGCTTAAATGTAAATTAACTGCGTGAGGCTCAAACGTGCCAGCTTCAACCATGTGGGCACCGTCCGGGACCGCCTTGTCCTGCAAGCTGCCCCTCTGTCTGGTACTCACTGCGTGTACATCCTCTTTGTCTCGCCTCTCCCACCCCCCAGGGTTCTGGCTAGTGTGGACCATCATCATCATCCTGAGCTGCTGCTGCGTCTGCCACCACCGCCGAGCCAAGCACCGCCTTCAGGCCCAGCAGCGGCAACATGAAATCAACCTGATCGCCTACCGGGAAGCCCACAATTACTCAGCGCTGCCATTTTATTTCAGTACGTACACCCAAAGCTGCCATCCCCCATCCTCGGGAGCTCGGGTGCACAGACCCAGGGCTCAGACTGTACACTGGGTCCCAGGGCCCCTGTGGGCATGGGGTTTGCCCTCCACTTTCCTTCCATAGAGCAGGGTCTCAGAAGTACAGGGACAAGGGGCGCTTCAGCACGAGGGAGCAGGAGCTATGGACACAGGTCCCTGAAGCAACTGGACCATACCAGAGCTCACAGTGGCTGGATTCTGGCCAGATCTCTGCTCCTTTACAGATTTTTTTGTTTTGAAGGCAGATAGATAGTATATAATGTAAGTGAATTGAGATTTGCAGTTCAGTGGCCTGAATTCCTCCTACTTTGCTTACTGCCATATGATATGCCTGAGCACAGGCTGCCGTGTCAGGGGTGACATTAGTACTTCCTGAGAACCAGAAACTTGGCGAGTCACTGAAGAGCACTCCCCAGAATTCCCTAGCGCTCATTCCGTGTGGCCTCTCAAATGGTTAACAGAGACCCAGAATGGCCCAAAGCCATTCTGCAGTGTATTCTACAAAAAAAAAAACAAACATTCGCAGTTGTTTGGATTCCACATCTAGACGGGTTAAGTGCTTATTAGCACAGTGGCTGGCATATAGTAAGTGCTCAATAAATGCTAGTAATTATTGTTATAACTAGATCATCTGTGCCTCAAGGCATTCAGCACATTCAAAAGATAGTTCACCTGGCATGTTTTTAATATGCCTTGAACGACAGAGGCCCTAAACCCTTTGTTGGCCGCTCATCTGCTTTTGATCTGAGTGAAGGTAAAGCTTGGTGCATCTTTGCAGACCACCTCCAGCCACGCCAGAGAGAGAGAGAACGCAAATTTCTAACTTCCTAGAAAAAGACCCTCTTCCTGGCACATCTGGGAAGGGTAGGGGAAAGAAAAGTGGTCAGGAAGTCCTAAGTTAGGGTCTCTGACCCTGAGGCCTATGGGACTTAGGTAGAGGACACAGTCTGAGCTAGACACATGAGACGTGTGTGTAGAAACAGGTTTGTTCCAGGCAGAAGTTATCTTGGCCACCCACTACATTTGCCTAATCCTCTGCCTTGACTCCAGACAGGTAGAAAGTCCTTTCCTGTGAACCAACCAGTTTTAGGGACTCTTCAGATTTCAAGAAGCCAGGTCAGGTCACTCCCATACTGTCCCTCCTTCTCTGCAGAGTTGCCCACACTGGGTGGGTATGCTGGGGTGGAAGAGATAATGCCTATGTTTAGTGGGAGCTTTGCAGTCTATCCTAGGACAATTGCCAGTGCAGTAATTTCTCCTCCGTACCTCCCCATTTTAGGGTTTTTGCCAAACTATTTACTACCTCCTTATGAGGAAGTGGTGAATCGACCTCCAACTCCTCCCCCACCATACAGTGCCTTCCAGCTACAGCAGCAGCAGTTGCCTCCACAGTGTGGCCCTGCAGGTGGCAGCCCCCCAGGCGCTGATCCCACCAGGGGTTCTCCAGGGGCACAGAGCAGCCCCTTGTCTGGGCCCAGCAGAAGCAGCACAAGACCCCCAAGCATCGCTGACCCTGAGCCCTCTGACCTGCCAGCTGACCAAGCAGCCACCAAAGCCCCTGGAATGGAGCCCAGTGGCTCCGTGGCTGGCCTGGGGGAGCTGGACCCAGGGCCCTTCCTGGACAAGGATTCAGAATGTAGGGAGGAGCTGCTGAAAGATTACAGCCCTGAGCATGGCAGTGTACTCCCTGACAGCAAAGACAAGACACCTGGGAGACATCGCCGCTTCACAGGTGACTCGGGCATCGAAGTGTGTGTGTGCAACCGGGGCCACCATGATGATGACCTCAAAGAGTTCAACACGCTCATCGATGATGCTCTGGATGGGCCCCTGGACTTCTGTGACAGCTGCCACGTGCGGCCTCCTGGTGACGAGGAGGAAGGCCTCTGCCAGCCCTCCGAGGAGCAGGCTCGAGAGCCTGGGCACCCCCACCTGCCACGGCCGCCCGCATGCCTGCTGCTGAACACCATCAATGAGCAGGACTCGCCAAACTCCCAGAGCAGCAGCTCCCCCAGCTAGAGCAGGCCCTGCCTGTGTTCAAGAACTTGACAAAGCAATCAGGGTTGGGGAGAACCACAAGAGAAGCATTAAGTGACTTTTGTTCCCTTTTTTTTTCCCCTTCTCTCCCGCATTTTCCTACATCTCCAGGTACAGTTCGGGGTGTGGATGCCTCTTCTTCACCCACAAAAGCACAGTGTTGTGGAGGGCTGAGAAGTTGGTTCTGCGACTCATTCCTCATAGCCCACACCCATCCCTTCTTTTTAAGTCATATCTCACCTACATGTTGGGGTCAGAGATATGTGTGTTTTAAAAGCCCTCACTAATGGAGGCTGGGACTGTGCCCTGAGATGATTCTTGGTGATAGAGTGGATTTATGCCTGATTATAGTTTAAGAGAACTTTGTTGTGTCTCAGCCCAGGAGAGGCAGCCTATCTTGGCCCTGGGTGAAGAAGGAAGCCCACAGAGGCCCAGGGTTTGTTACCTGTGGCTGCCAGGGTCTGCAGAGCCAGAATTGGGCTAATCCTGTGGGACGACGAGAGCTGGCAGGCCATTGATGGTAGATTGGTAGGGGACTTGTTGATCTCTCAAATTCCAGGTGACAAGTTAGATGCACCCAGTGCATCCTTGATGGGCCCTTTCCCAGGAGGCCCTCACTAGCTGCAGACTGGGTCAGGTGTAGAAGATTATACTGCCTTTTCTTTGGTTTTTCTTTTAAAAACAAACAACAAAAGAGCCAAAAATAAGAATGTTACCGGTGGGCATGCAAGAATTCTCTTCTGGAAGAGGAAGGTTTGTGGCTCTCCCAAGTTGGCCTTCAAAGATCCCGGCTATGTTTGAGCCAGAGGGGAGATATTTTGTATGAAAGCTTGGATGGGAGCTATCTTGGGGACTTCTGTGAGCAGGAGGCCCCCAGTGGCTGTGGGGAGAGATGCTGCTTTCTGCATCTCTGTCATTTGGTCTATGCCCACAGGTGACCGGCATCAGCAGAGAACACCCTCTGCTGTCTGCATGTCTCAATGTTCCACGTGAACAAACGGACCGAGGAAGCTGTGGGGCCTAAGGAAGGGCACCCCCACAGCCTGGCTCTCACACAGTATTTTGTCTTTGATCTGAATAAGTTTTTTGGGGGGGTGGGGGGCACGGTTGTTGTTTGTTTTAAAATGACCACTTGGAAGAAATACCTTAGTTATCTGTGGTTTTCCTGCCTTGTCCCTGCCCCCACCACTTTGGAGTGGGGCAACTCATTTTTCTATAGCTTATGTGAAGAGTCTGAGCGGCTCAGGTGGGAGGTGAGGGCGGCCGTCCAGAAGGCTGCAGGATCCTTAGGACTATGTTTGGCTTCAGGTGACCAGTTGAGCTCGGTTAAGAATAATCCGAATGGAGAAAGCTGAAAGTAACATTCCCCATCCAGCCCTATTCACGTGAAGAGTTTGGTTCTTTCCCCACTCTTGAATGGTGACATTCAGACAAGGCATTGATGTTATGGTAAGAAAGGAAGAAAAAAATATATATATATACGTATATATATATATATATCTCCAAAAACAGACAAATCCAAGGCTGTGAGGTGAACAAGTGTCTGCGTTTGGATTCCACAAAACCAAAATCCATGTTGAACAAAGTGAAGTCCGTACACAGTGACTTTTTGGGTGACCCCGTGTGTGTGTGTGTGTGTGTCTGTCTGTCCGTCCGTCCGTCCGTCCGTCTGTGTATGTGCGTCTGTTGTGTGCGAGCCCCGAGCCCTGTTTTCCTGTGAAGATACTTTGAGTGGCAGCCATTCTGTTCATGTGACCCACACGTCTGGAGCACAGATGGCCCTCTCAAGGTAATTTATTTTACACATTTACTGTTTACTGAACAAATGTCTGACTCTGTACTCGGGTGTACTCAGTAGCATTGTCAACGGCAGTCCCCCTTTGTTTGCCAGAGATACTGTGCTTGAAGTAGAGGTTTTACTCTGCTCATCACTGCAATTTGCACATTGCTCCATGGACACTCGGAGGCCTGTGTTCTGTTCCCTGTCAATGGAAACGTGCTCTGAACCTGTCTGCCTCCCTCGGCTGCTCCTGGCCCTCGGTATCAGCCTCCGGGGGTGTCCACAACCACTTGGGACGGATGGTGAAGGTGGAGTTTCAGACAGAAGCTTGATTGGATCTTCAGTGACAAGCTTGCGCTACTGCCTGTGGCCCAGAAGTCGGCCCTGCCCAGAATTGCCAGGAGGAGGCTTTGGGGGACACTACAGGTACCGCAGGGCTCCCGCAGGTACTGCCCTCTGCGGAGTCCAGCAGACACAAGCAAGCAAGCTGGTGTGTGGCCAGAGTCGGCCAGAGTGCGTCAGCAACCCTCAGATGCCTTCCCTTCCACCTTTTTAAAAAGAGAAAATCCAAGTAACTCACTGAAGTGTCTCAAAGGAGAACAAGTTTTACCAAAATGAATCCTCCTTTATTTAACTGATCAAATGGATGAACTCTGACCCTCTCAAGTTTCTTTCCCCAGTTAGAGCTGGGGGACTGGTCTGAGTATCAGCTGTTGGGCTCACTGCAGCCCCTACCCTTATGGTGAGAGAAGACAAAATACAACCTGCAGGGCTGGGCTTGATTCCTGAGGCACAGTCTGGCCCCTGCTACAAGAGGCTACCCTGCTCAGAAAGACGGAAATAGGGGATTGAAGGGATAGTTGGGGGGCCAGGGAGATTTGATTGAGTGTGGTTTTCCAGGTGAATGAGAAGGATGGGGTTGGTCGAGGGTTTGGTGCTACAGTCGGAGATTTGCAAATGCTAACACATTCCTGTGTGAGGCACATCACCGTTTGTCAGTTGTTGTGAATATGTGTATTTTAAGCAATAAGATTCAGCTGGTCAGACTTTTCTGGGCAGTCTCAGTGACGCATTTCCTGTGCTGTGATTGTTCTGAAGACAGAGTGGCTCTAACCACTGTGAGAAGCCCAAATAAAAATCAGTCCCCAAAATTCTAATGCTCTTTTTTCTTGTGGTACTCTTGTTCCTTTTTCCTCTTTTTCAGACTTCAGGGAATTGCATCTCAGGATCCTAAACCACAAGCGCTTTTTCCTTCTCCACACAGAGACCGAGAGGTGTCACATAGCAGTGGGACAGGGTCCTGGGCCAAGGGCAGGCTGCTGAGTCCACACTTTGCCCTTTGCTTGGAGTCCCCGCCCCCCCAGCCCACTTACTGTCTGTCAAGGGAGTGTGTCTGATGTTTGAAATACTTTGTGAAGTCCCACAAACAGGTTAAAATCAAACCCCCAAAACCAGAAACAAGTTTTGTCAGGCACCCCATAGCTAAAACATGACATTTAAAAGGAAGCAAGCACTCTGAGAGGTCACTTTTGTTGATACACTAGACATGGGTGTAGATGCTTGGCCTTGGAATTTAATATACAAAAATACATATTGCGTTGCCCACTTTGTGCTCAGCACTGCCTTAGATGCTAAGGATAATGCAAAAGAAATACATAAGACAAGGGCCCTGCTCTTTAGAACTTAAATTATAGTCAGGAAGATAAAACATACATGTGTAAAATAGCTGCTTAACGTTATAAGGTAGGTTGAGATGAAGTGAGTAGTACAGATTCAGAGACTCTCCAGGAGTAGTGGGAGATAGTTTTGAGATCCTGAACGCCAGGCAGGAAGCCTCAGGACTGATTTTTAGGTAGCAAGTGTGCCAACATGTCATTGTAGGCCAGCGATCTTTCGTAAGACAAGGAGAGTTGCTTTGTTTTACCCTCTGCTTAAGACTGTTGGGACTTCAGATGTATGTCCTTGCTTGAAGTCCAGGGGAAGGAACAGCTTGCTACCTCTGCCCAGGGAGGAGGACACTCCTACCCAGCAAGACTTCTCTTTGGGCTACCCACAGATGTAAACCAGATGCATGTGCTAGTTGCTCTTCCAAAAGGGGTTCCTGCCTCCTCGAATGGAGTGCTCACTAGTGGGCCTGGGCTCCAGGTGTACTGGCAGTGAGTGTTGTCCTCCCCTGGCTTGCACAGCAGTCAGCCCTATTGTTTCTGAGAGGCCAGTGTTAGCTAGATATGCCCATGTCCCTATCTTTGACCCTGGCCAGAGGACACTGTCCAGGCCCCTCGGTATTGATAGTGGTGTGATGGCCGCCTAGTTCCTTCTAGACTGTTGGGCTCCTCCAGGCAACTCTCATGGAGCCATATTAGCAGGTAGGGATAGTTCCATTCTAAAACCACAGGAAAGAACTAGGGAAAACATCCTTCTTGCCTTCTTTAAGCTAATGTTTGAGTGGCATACAAGCAGAATAGTACAGCTCTTAGGGACTGGTCACCAGAGGCTGTGCATGGACCCTTGATGCCAGATCTACAGCCCCCACCCTCTGCCACCATTGTACCCTAGGCTCCTGAGTCACTGAGTGTCTCATTTCTCTAATGAGGTATGGCATTGGTTGTCTCTATTGCCCCAAGTGACCAAGTTCAAGTGGAGATAGTACCAATGCCCTGAAGCACAAAACAGTTTTGTCGAACAAGAATTTCATTATCCAGTTTCTTCTGTTTTCAGCTGGGGGCAAAAGCCAGGGTTTGACTCAGGAGGAGGAAGGGAAAGTGGATTTAGCTGAAGGGTTGTGGGTCAGGGGAGGTATTTGGGATTTGGATTCCAGCCAAGGGGCAAGTGTGGCCTTACTTAGGAGCTCAGCCTTAACCAGCACCTACCATGTTCCAGGCACAGGAACACAAAGATGCCTTCCACCTGGCTTCTCTTTAGAAGAGCTAATAATGGTCTAGAGAGGAAGGAAGGCACACACGCAGTTTTAGTCGTGCATAGTAAGCACCACGAAGCTTGTGTGCAGGAGTTGCTATGGAAGAGACTTTAGCCCAACTGGGAGTTCAGGGCAGACTTCCTGGAGGAGGTCACCTTAAACTGAACTTGCCAGTTGAAGAAAGGTACAACAGGAATTCTAGGCAAATGTTTGTCCTGCAGATGAGGACAACTGTGTGGGAGACCTAAAACAGGAGACTATATACACGCCATGTCAAATGCTGTGAGCACTTCAGCCTTTCTAGGTGATTGCATTCTGGGACATGTCAAGAGATAAGGCTGGAGAGAGAAGCAGGTCATAAAAAAGATTTTTATTTGCCTTTATTGTTTTGTTGGTTGACTATTTCTACAGTGCCAGGTCTTGTCCAAGCATCTTAGCCACATTTTCTTATTTTAGCCTCGAAACAGTTCTCCAGGCAGTTATTTGTTTTATTAATGGGATTGAGGCTTTCAGAGGAGTTAACGTGTCCAAGATCACACAGCTAATAGAGTAACCGGCAGAGCCAGGATTCGAGGCCAGATCTGTTGACTCCAAAGCTCAAGCAGACCAGAGTGTGAAGAGCTACGATGTTGGTGTACAAAAGACCTTGTGACTTATTTTCAAAAGCGAGAGGAAACTAGAGAAAGGTGCACTGAGCAGGGAGTAATGTGAAAGATGAAGCAGATGCCATTTCCTCCAGAGCCACTTTACCCTTGTCCCCCTGCCCCCTCCCCCAGGGGCCCCCCAGGCCCAGCACTGCTCCTCCAAGACCCTCTTGGTGCTGAAATGGCCTCACACCTGGGACAGGTGGCGCCTGCTGCATTTCTTCAGATCATTGTTAACTTGCCCAGGAGGGTGTCACCCCTTGAAACACTGTAAAACTCCCAAGAGTTAAAGCTGTTTGGCTTTTGTCTCTTTTCCTTCAAAAGAGTATTCTGGTCTTCCTCAAAGGAGATCAAAATAGAGCTTTCAGTGTTTGTGAGGGGAAGAAGAGGATTTTTGTTTGATCTGAAATTTCTTCTCACTCTGTAGAAGCCTGTTCCTTACCGTAGTTGAATATTCCTTCCATTTCATGTTTTCTCACCAAGAAGTCTCAAGAAACCCAATCGCATTGGAAAATGTTACAAAACACCCTCTGTTGGAGCCATGAAAGGAGTTTGTCTTTGGGCTCCCCACCCACTTCCAGCTGTCAGCCGCCCCGGCTCAGCTCAGAAGGGCCAGGCCAGGCGGGCCGCCAGCCAAGGGCTTCGGGGGCCCTACAGGGTCTCTGGAGCTTCCAGAGTGGGTTCCTGGAGGTCCCATGTGTGGATGGACCTGTCTGCACACACCCACTGCCCCCTCCCAGCCCAAACCAAGCTGGTGGCTGTGAGGAGGTTTGTATAAACCCTCAGAGAAAGACTTTGTGGCTTTGGACACTGACGATGATGATAAAGCCAATATTTACTGAGGCACTGAACGTATTGCATAGGTTTGTATTTGATCCTCACGGCAACACCGAGGTCAGTACTATTTCTGTATACACCTCAGCCCCTCATACTGCAGATATGAAAACTGAGGATTAAGAAGACCACAGAAGTTGCCCGTGGCCGCTCGGTCTGTAAATGACAGAGAATCTGTCTCCATAGCCGGGCCTGTGTTATCTGTGTGTCCCGTCCTTGTGGGACGCTCCTGCTTGCAGCCCTTTCTGCCTTTCCTCCTCCCCAGAGCTCAGATAGTGGGCAGCACAGTTGGTGAGTTACCCCGCCTGCCAAATGAGGAAACAGGTTCAGGGCTAGGAGACTGGGGGGCACTCGGGTTCCTCCTGACGCAGTGCCCTTCCCAGCCCACCCTGGCCTCTGTGACTGGACCCCTGTCCTCCAGAGAGGGGCGTCCACATCTGTGAGGGAGACTGCAGAGAGGGCTCCTCATTTGCTTCTGGTTTTGTGGCCACCAGAGGCCGACCAGAACGTTCACTGGCTCTCACCCCTGCCAAGGTTATGAGGGAACGACTCCCCTGCCCCTTGCAGGGGAGTCTGTGGGGAACCACTTTTCTCCTGGAAGGGGTGGCTCATAGCTCACCAGAGCTGATTATTAGGGTTTCAGGAATTTTATGAGCTTCTTACTAAACACCCAGTTTAAAAAATTAAACAATATAAACCTATAATTGAATAAGTTATATTAAAAACAAAGGTAATAAACACTCAAAATGGATCATTTGCTAATTCTTTCTACTACATGTTACTACTATTTATTCCCTTGAGTTTACTTAAATCTATATATCAGTATGGTGGAACTATTATATAATGGCATTTTCTACATAAAGGCAAAGAAGATATTTTGCCACTGTGCATCCCTTCCCAACTCTGTTCAGTGACATCACATTGACAGCTTGAAGTTGGTCATGGTGGTGGGATCAGCAGACACCACAAATCAGGGCTAATCCCTGCCCCCTCCCCCCACACTCAGAGCTGGTTAAACATTTATTGTCACACCACTGGTTAAGGATAGTATGAGGCTCAAAAAGTGACTGTGGGGTCTTAGCAAAAACCTTCCAGCTTTGCCAAAGATCTGGGCTTCTTTCTGCAAAAGGAGATAGAGTTTATTTGCTTATTACTGGGCCAATTCTCATGTGTCTAATTGTCTACCTGTCAGGTGCTGATATGCAAATAAAGAACATGAGAAGGTTCCACTTGAACCCCAGAGATACAGAGGTGGACAGTGTCCCTGGGGGACACCACCCCCACGTCGAGCCCAGGCAGATGCCAAGGTTCAGTACCAAGGAGCAAGCTGAATGCTAAAGAGGGACAGTCACGGTGGGTGGGAGTCATGAGAAATGGGTCAGAGCAGGTTTAGGCCAATGGGGAAAAGGCCTTCCAGACAGGGGCAGGGCACAGTTTGGGCAGGAGTCAGAGTTCATGAGGTCATTTTCTGAAGGACACTCAGCTTTTCTGAAAGGTACTTTCCCCAGCCACACTTCCAGAAAGCCCTTCTATGTGACCCCCAGGACAGGTAGAAGAGCATGGCTACCTCCTCCTCATCCATCACTGAAACTGTGGGCTCTGATCATAGCCCTGCTGCTTAGTAGCTGTGCAACTTGGGGCAAGTCACACACCTTGCCCGGTGGCTCTCAGTTTCCTCTCTTCAGTATGAAGAGTTAGTCTCTCATTTCCCTGTCATTGAGTGTTCTGGTTCAATAGTTGGAGACTGGATGTTTATCCCAGTTCAGCTCACCACTGCTTCTACAGAGGAGACAGGCTCTCTGCTGATTGTTTATCTGTTCATCACTAGTCTGCAAAATGCCTTTTAAATTCTGAACAAATTTGAAATACTTAACTCTCCCCCAGCCAATCCTGCCCCCTATGCTTTGAGATGAGGGTAGCTTGGCTGTGGCCCAGCAGCCAGCTCCTGGGGAAGAGCAGGCTGGGAGAGGGAAGGAGGCAGCCTTCAGTTCAGCCTTTCTCTTCAGCTCACGTGGTGCCAGCATCTCTCCCAGGCTGCGTGTGCTGTGGGCTCCTCAGCAAGGTCCCAGGGTAACTGGCGGGTGACAGCCAAGACTGAGCTGGGAGGATAGGAGGGAATGGTCCACCACCCCTGGATAACAAAGCTCTTGGAAGGAAGGAGGGCTGCTGTAATTAGAAACCTGTCCTCTCCTTGTAGGGTCTGCGTTGGTCTTTTCTGTCTGAACAGTTAGCCAGGCAGGGTCTCAGCCTTCCCCTGCTGGTCTTTCCAGAGCCTTCTGTCTAGTCAGAGGGGAAAGGTTGGGTTGATGATCTGACCCTGGTCTGGCTGGCGCCAGGGAGCTGGGGACAGAGCCTCTCTCCAGGCTAAAGGGCAAGGGTCAGTTTCTTCTGGGGCGTCTCAGGACATTTTTCATTTGTAGAATGAAAAACCTTGGCCAATGGCCAAGGTTTAAAGATGCTGATTTCAAGGTTTGAAGGAGTCTGGGCCACATTTTCAGGTGAGGAGCCTTTCATAGACTTCCTGGGGTTTTTGAGTAGGGAGAAGGGGCAGAGCCCAGGCGCTGCAGCAGAAGACAGCGCTTTCTACCAAGGGAAAATGGACCAACACAGGACGGTAGTGGCAAATCGAGTCTGGGGGTTACATACACACCCCCAAAGCCCAACCTGTGAGGCACTTGTAGTGAAGCCTGTTTGGATCAAAACAAACAATATTCATTGCTCTACTTTCAAAATGTAAACTCAACCTTGCCCCTTCTCGCTGTTTCCACTGCTGCTGCCGTGGTCTGAGGTTCCCCCTTCATAACTGCTCTGCCAGCCCCCCACCCCTGCTCCCTCTGCAGACCACTCTCCATGTAGCAGCCGGGGTGATCGTTCAGACACACGAACTAGATCACTCCACTTACATGTTCAAACCCCGCTAAGGACTTCCTATCATATTTGGAATAAAAATGCAACCTCCTTCTGGCTACTGCTTCCTACTCACAAAGACCTCCTGGGACCTGGCCCCCATCTTCCACTCTGGCCTCACAGGGGACAACTCTTCCCTTTACCGGCCTCTCCCACCTGCAGACCTTCTCACCTGGGCCTCCTCAGCAGTGAACACTCTCCCCACAGTGGCCACACCTTCCCCACCTCCTTGTTTAGAGCGGCCACCCCTGACCTCTGCCATTCTCTCATCACATCACACAATGTCATTGACTTCCTAGCACTTCTGAGTCTCTGAAATTCTTATTTGGTTGTTAGCCCTCAATAGAAAGTATTCTTCATGAGTCAGAAAGCTCAAGTGTCCCGGGAGTGAATGGCACATAATAGGTGCTCAACAAGATATCTGTTGAAAGGATGAGGGAGCAAATGAATAAATGAATAAGCTGCTCAGGAACCTTCTGGAGAAAAGGGTTTAGTTTATGCACATCACTGCTGCAGGCTGGAAAAGAGGGCAAGGTGGGCTGGGAGGAGAGGGATGGAGGGAAAGGTGGGGGAAGCACCTCTAATCTAATTCTGCACTGTGGGGCCAGACAGGGTGGAGTCAGGGGTGTTAGGTAAGGCCTTTAGGTGCTAGCCTCAGCTTGGGCTTCCCTCCAGGCCTGGCGCACCTTCATCTTCACTTTGAAAGGCTCGATCAGAAAGACCAACTTGGGTTTGCCTTCCAGGGAGGGCAGCTGCCCATCATCTGGCACGTCCAGCTCGAACCTCTGCAGCAACCAGGACATGAAGAGGAAGAGCTCCTGGCGGGCCAGGACTTCACCCACACAGGAGCGGGGGCCCGCTCCGAAGGGCAAGTAGCTCAACGATGGTGAGATGAGCTGGCTCCCCGTTGAATCCAAGAAGCGCTCTGTAGGCAAGGAAAGGCCCCAGGCAGGGCCAGGACGGGAGTGAGCAGAGGCATGCCTCTGCCTGGGCTAAAGGGGAGACATGACCCTGCCCGGGGAACCGCAGATACAGTCCTGTTCTCAGGTACCCCCTAATGACACAAAGGAAATGAAATATTCCGTAAGGATGGAAAGGAGGTGGTCTCTCCTACGGGATAGAGGGCAGGCTTAATGGGAGACAGATGGCTAGAGGACTTCTTAGAGGAGTCAATTTGCAGTTGGTTGGAAGGAGAGAGGGGAAACGCAGCTGCAAAGAGTTTGGGTCAGTCTACGGCAGGATGGGGTGTCAACAGGTCCCTGAAGTTGGAGCCAAGAGTTTTCTAGCAGCAAGTTTGGCAGAGAGAAGGGGGGTGGGGGTGGTGGAGCAGAGTCCAGGCTGGCTGTGTGGCCCAGGAAGCAGGACAGGACAGGGACTCACCAGGTAGGAACTGGTCTGGCTGGTGCCACTCCTTCTCATTGTGATGCAATGCCCACAGATTGATGACAATCTCCGTGCCCTTGTCAATGGCAAACTCGCCAATGCTGCTCCAGGGAGGGAGGGGAAAAGGAGGTCTGGAACGTTGTCCTCCCCTTCCTGCTCAGCCCCAAGCCCCCATATTCCTCCCTGCTGGGGGGAAGCACCCTGTACTCCCTTATGCCCACTCACTCATCTGCTGAGCTTCTGCCAGATCAAATCTGAACCCAGCCCTTCTCCAGCCCTTTCCTCTCAACAAGTGCTTATGTCAGAGCACTTGTGTGCATGGACATGCGTGTCAGGGTATGTGGGCGTGCATTTAAAGCTGGTGCATGAGTGTGTGTGCTGCAGCTGTTGTCCTGGGTAGAAGCATGGAGTGCCCAGTCTTTCATCCCAGACCATATGTCTCCACCGGCAGCAGGCAGCTTCTGAGGGAAGTTAGCAGAACTGTGGGTTAGTCCGTGGGTGGCAGTGGGTGGCAGTGGGTGGTGGGGACGTTGAGCGGCAGGGTGGGGTGGGATGCTTCATAGTAGTCAGTGGTTGGCTGACTCTAGGTTGACGAGCAGGCTGGGGCGGTGTGGAGGGGGACCAGGTGCACTGGCAGCGGTGTTGGACGCATCGTGGGGCTGGGTGTCACTGGGAGGGGAGGCACACCTGGAGTCAATGTTAGCCTTGTGGGGGATGAGCAGAGGGGCCACGGGCCTGATGCGAAGCACCTCTCGGATGGTGGCCTCCAGCATGATGAGATTGCTCCGGTCGCTGATGGTTGGTGTACGGCTGAAACCTATATTCTGGTCAATCTCCTCATGGATCTTCTTCTTTAACTGAGGGCCAGAGGAGGGTAGATGTGACCAGTGTGCTTAAGCCCCAGAGAAGTATGAAGCATGGGCTTAGAAGAATCCAACTGTCATATCCAGAAAAGCCTGTCCACACATTTCTCAGCGATGGCTCTGAGCCCAGGCTCTGCTTCCAGAAGATGGGGCAGCTCCACTCTGAGGCCAGGGTGAGCCACTGCTTGGGGAAGGAGCAGGGCAGGCCTAGTCTTCCTGCACAGGAGGCCTGAGGGTATTAACTCTCTCTCTCTGGGATCTAGAGGTTGGGCTGGCCAGGGTCTAAGGTAGACGGGAAGGCAGGAATAGGGAGAAGCCCACCTGAGGATTGTGCAGCAGGAAGGCCACAATCCACTTTATCACTGAGACAGTGGTCTCCACACCGGCCCCAAAGATGTCCCCTACTGTGGCAAGAATGTGTTTATCTGAAAGCTTCTTTGAATCCTGGTCCAGGTCACTGTTGTTATTATCTGAATTCATCTTGGCTTGGATCATAACGTCCAGCATGTTGGTGGTAGAGGTGCTCCTGAATCTCTCCTGGTTGGGTGAGGTTGGGAGACAGCGATAAGGAAGGAGCCCCATTTGCAACACTCCTGCTATACTCCTGTCCCAGGCTGGAGGCAACAAGGCTCCTCCTCCTTGCAAGTGGAGTGGGGCTGGGTGGGACCTATGAGCTTGTGGAGGTGGAGGCAGCAGAGGGCCCTCTTTAAGTTTGGGGGCAGGGTGGGTGGTTTCTGGGATCCTTTTCAATTCCTCACTTTCCCACCCCCATTCATAAAGTCAGTTTTTATTGTGCACCTGCTAAGTGCCAGGCTCTCTGCTAGGGTTTGGAGATCCTGCAGTGTCCAAAATGGCCCCCAAGTCTGCTCTCATGACTCTGTTAACCTAGCTGCTATTCTCATCTGCTCCATTACCTACCTTATATTTTTCCATTATTCCATTCAGCAGACCATTTCTCATCTTAACACACTTCCTCAACATTTCCATGCTTTTGTTAGGGAAAATCTGGGGAGTAAAAAGAAATGTCAAATCTATCCCTCTTCTATTTTGCTTTTTCAGCTGCCAGAATCCCTCCTGAAGGCAGATCCTAGCTTTCTGTCCCTGAAGAGTTCCCACTCCCAATTCTGACCTTCAGCCAAGAGGGAAGGCAAGATGCAGACACAGAATGGGATCATTATGACAACTAGGACAATTCCAAACAAGGGGAGAGGGAGAGGTCTCCACTTCCCTGTCTCCATTCAGTCAAACATCACACCCTGACTGCTGTGTGCCCAGTCCTTGGGGGTAAGACAGGCTCGAGTCTGAAGCCTTGAGCAAGCTCCTTAACCTCACTAAGGCTGTTTTCTCATCTGTGCAATGGGGATAATAAAAACTCCTTCCAAGGGGAATTCTGCAATTAGTACATGTAGAAAGCTTAATACTGGCACTCGGTAGTTAAAAAATAAATGGAAGCCATTATCAGGAGTATTTTATTTTATTTTTTGAAACAGAGTCTATGTCACCGGGGTAGAGTGCCGTGGTGTCAGCCTAGCTCACAGCAACTTCAAACTCCTGCCTCAGTCTCCTGAGTAGCTGGGACTACAGGCATGCACCACCATGCCCGGCTAATTTTTTCTATATATTTCCAGTTGTCCAGCTAATTTCCTTCTATTTTTAGTAGAGACGGGGTCTTGCTCTTGCTCAGGCTGGTCTCGAACTCCTGACCTTGAGCAATCCTCCCTCCTCAGCCTCCCAGAGTGCTAGGATTACAGGCGTGAGCCACCATGTCCGGCCCATTATCAGGAGTATTAGGATGTGTGATTAAAAGGTTAAGCCTACTTCAGTAGAGAGTGGCAAAGGTTTTGAGAGGGGGAGGAGATAGAGGTCACTGTGGCTGAGGGGTCAGGGAAAAGACGGGTTTGGAGCTGGGCAGGAAAAGAAGGAAGAATTGGGTCTGCTGGAATCCCACGGGGGGCCTGGCCGCGTCCTCACCTGCAGCCAGGGGAATATGTCCACCAGACTGCCGCTGCCCAGATTCTCCAGGATGCCCTCGTTATACTTCTGTATCACTGTCAACTCGGGGTCCCCGTACTTGTAGGAGTTGTTGAAGCAGATCAAGCAGATTATGTTGGTTATCGCCAGGAAGATAGGCACGGAAATATCTATGGACTGTCCCTCGTAGGTGACCAGCACATCACACAATACACCGATTTCCTGACATACTGAGGGGAGAGAGGGCAGGAGGGTGGGAAATGAATCAGTCAACACCCTTGCCCCACCATCCCCAGCCAGAGCAGGGACAGGTAGCAGGTGGCCACTAGATGGCAGCAATAGCCAAGAAAAGGCCGGACTGGGCCATTCCTAACCCTCTCCCCTCCGCAGTCCTCTTCTCCCGCAGCACCTGCTGTGGGATCCCCTCAGCCCTAGGGCCCAGCCTGGCACTCACTGATCTTCTCCAGTTTCTGGTTGCCGTCCTTGAACAGGGCAAAGGTGGCCAGCACCAGCTTCCGATGCAGCTGCCAGTGGGAACCAGCGTCAGCGAAGGCGATGCCCTTTCCATTGTCCGACAGGATGTCTAGGGAGGCCTTTGGAAAGCAAGCAGGGTTGTAGGAATCCCACACCATCCACCCCACCCTTGACCTGGGCCTCCGGTACCTGTTCCCCTTCCTGGGGGAGAAGGCAGGTATCTGCCATGCTGACTCCACTAAGGCTGTGAGGTCCCAGCAGCACAGGCCCTAAGGCCCCCTGCTCCCAGTTCCATCAGAGGGACACACAGTGAGGAGGAAGAAAGAACCCTGAGTTAGAATGCAGGAGGCCTGGGGTTCAGTCCTCTGATGGGGTGACCTCTGAGCCTCTCTTTTCTCATCAGCTTCTGACCAGGGGATAAGCTCTCAGAATCGTGCCTGTCCTGGGGGTGGGGGCGGGCCAGCTTGTAGAGATCAAAGACTACCCAGACCACTGTCTTGCCCTGGGTTTTCTGGGAAGTGCTAAAGGCACATCTCATCTCGTTTTGGTTTCCCCTTCCATTGCAAGCCTGTGCACCTGACCCCAAGCCCACGTCTGGAGAGTGCAACAGTTCCGTCCACCCAGTCAGGTCTTGGGCCAAGCAGCCTCCTCCTAGAGGTACCCCCAAAGCATAAGGGTCCAAAGCCTCCCTTTTCCATCCCCTGACCCCTAAGCCCCACCTGACTAGACTCCTCCATCCTCTCTGCTCTAGAGAGGAATCTAGTAGAGGTGGGTGCTGGGATGGGGGATCCAGGTGGGTTTCTGGATGGTTAGTGCCCACCCCCCACCAGGAGCACAACAGCAAGCTCTGTAGGTCAGCCCCCATCGCCACCCCGTGGGCTAGAGCAGCTGGGGACAGCTCCAGGGAAACTACAATCCCAGCCTTCAGGAGCCAGGCCACTTCTCCCATGGAGTACTACGTAATCACTACCCCCATTTTCCAGGAAGAGTAACATTAATACTGGTTATTTTTGGAGCACATACTGTGCTGGGCGCTGAGCTAAGCACTTTATATGCACCTCCTCAGTTCTTTGGAGAGGTCTAGGCCCAGAGAGACTATCATCCCATTCAGGGCCAGGATGGCCCCCTCAGGCCACTGCTGTCACCCCATCCCACACCCTGGGCAGCCCAGTAGAGGAGGCTTTCCTTTAATTCTTCCTGCCGACTGTAGAGGCTGGGTGGGATCTGAGGGGTTGCTCCCCTCCCATCACCCCACTGGTCTGGTTTCGGAAGAATTACAGGTTGTTTGGAGCCAGAAGGATCATTCCAGCCACAGTCCTGGCTGAAGATCTGAACACCCCCAGGGGCTGGTGAGGGAGGGAAAGATTGGTACTGCTTACCACATGGGGCCGCCCAGAGAAATCCTTGCCCTTCTTAACAAGCACCTCCTTGGCCAGCTGGTAGTGGCCGACAACCACTAGAGTCTTGGAACCCATACGAACAGAATAGATGGGGCCGTATTTTTTCTGCAGCTTGAAGAATTTGACATGTTGATGGCCATGTCTGGGGAGGAACGGCAGGCTGCCCACCAGGGGCAGAGACGGCAGGCTCTTGGGATACTTGGCACCAGGGCACCTTACCTTGGGCCAAAAGAAATAGGCTAGGGTGAGCAGCAAGAGAGCCACGAGCTCCCACATTGTGGCCCGGTGCTGGCAGGCAGGATGGAAGAGCCACAGCGACTCTAGGGTATGAGGAGGCCGTTTTAAGGGCTGCTTCACCTTGACTTGGTGTTATCTCTTGCCTTGTGAAGGTTTGTCCTGGAGCAGAGCCAGGCCCGAGCCTTCTCAGAACAGAGAGAAGGGGAGTGCAGTCCTCCTCAAGGGCTGGCTCGACTCCAGGGCAAACCCCAGGAGGAGGAGGTAGGTAAGGGAGGACTGCTGAGTCTCCTCCCCGGAACTCCCCATCCGTGGATGACCCCAGAGTGCACCAGAAGCAAATGGTACCTGGCTTAGGAACCAAGGCTTGGGACTTTCCATGTTGTAAAATCATTTTACATGGACAGATGACAGAGTCAGGAGGGTTGCGAATGTCCAAGATATTTTGTCTAGTCTTATTATTTCACAGCTAAGGAAATGAGAACTTCAAAAGTAAGGTCACCCAAGATAGTGATAGCAAGAACACAGATGTCCTAACTCCTATTTTGCTGCTCTTTCTAGCGGCAAGGAAGCGTAGTGGTTCAGAGCACAGGCCCAAGAGTCAGATAGGCTTGGGTTCAAAATCTAGCTTGGCCACTTTCTAGCTATATGACCTCGGGTGAGTTATGTAACTTAATTAACTTTTTTTTGTTTTTGTTATGAGACAAGGTCTCACTCTGTCAGCAGGGCTAGAGTGCAGTGACCTTTTCCTAGCTCACTGCAAACTCAAACTCCTGGGCTTAAGCAAACCTCCTAGCTCAGTCTCCCAAGTAGCTGGGTGTCTGCAGGTGCATGCCACCACACCTGGCTAATTTTTGAATTTTTTGTAGAGTCAGGGTCTTGCTATTACCCAGACAAACCCCAGCAAGGAGCAGAAATTCCATCTCCCACTTTTGTGAGTCTTCATCAATGAGTCCTGGTTGCTTGTCTGATGATCCAGCTTTTCTATAAAGATTGACACCAACAATGTGCACTCCCTTGGGGGGTGTGACTTTATCTGGTAATATCAAATCATTGATAAATACTGAATGAGCGGGCCGGGCGCGGTGGCTCACGCCTGTAATCCTAGCACTCTGGGAGGCCGAGGCAGGTGGATTGCTCAAGGTCAGGAGTTCAAAACCAGCCTGAGCGAGACCCCGTCTCTACCACAAAAATAGAAAGAAATTAATTGGCCAACTAATATATATAATATAAAAATCAGCCGGGCATGGTGGCTCGTGCCTGTAGTCCCAGCTACTCGGGAGGCTGAGGCAGGAGGATTGCTTGAGCCCAGGAGTTTGAGGTTGCTGTGAGCTAGGCTGACACCACGGCACTCACTCTAGCCTAGGCAAGAAAGCGAGACTCTGTCTCCAAAAAAAAAAAAAATACTGAATGAGCCACTGAAGGACTCCAGCAGATGAGGATAGTATCTCTCAGGAAGTTCTACTAATAAGAGCTCAGAAAAACTAGGGACCCCATTTTGTAATAATAATGATAAGAATATAGTACAATATCTAATGATGTGCACTTACTTTGTGCCTGGCAGCACTTTCACGTGCATTATCTCATTGAGCAGATTAAATATGACAATTACAACAACGCTGAGAAGTAGATCCCGCTGTTATTCCCATTTTACAGATGAGGAAATCTAAACTTTAAAAGGTTAAATAAACATAAGGTTACCACATCACACAATTCCACTCCTAGGTATATACCTAAAAGAATTGAAAACAGGGGCTGGGGGCTATGGCTCACGCCTGTAATCCTAGCACTCTGGGAGCCTGGAGGGGGGAGGATTGCTTGAAGTCAGGATTTAGAAACCAGTCTGAGCAAGAACAAGACTTCGTCTCTACAAAAAATAGAAAGAAACTAATTGGCCAACTAAAAATATATAGAAAAAATTAGCCGGGCATGGTAGCACATGCCTGTAGTCCCAGCTACTTCGGAGGCTGAGGCAGCAGGATCATTTGAGCCCAGGAGTTTGAGGTTGCTGTGAGCTAGGCTGACACCACAGCACTCTAGCCTGGACAACAGAGTGAGACTCTGTCTCAATTAAAAAATAAAAATTAAAAAAATCCTAAGTAAATAACAAAGAGAATTCAATTCTATACTACATGGAGACACTCTGGACAAGGTATTAGTTGTTTATTCTAGGAATGGGTAGACACCAAGATATCTATTAATATAATGAATCTCTTAAATAAGTCAATATTTGTCACAAGTGTTTCATTTTATTTATTTATTTATTTTGAGACAAGGTCTCACCCTGTCACCCAGGCTAGAGTGCATTGGGGTGATCATAGCTCACTGCAAACTCAAACTCCTGACCTCAGGCAATCCTAAGGATTTTATTTTTTTTATACTTCTATTCATATGAAAAATTGAGTTACAGTTTTCTTATTTGTACATGGCCAGGTTTTGGTATTATGATTTTGCTAGTTTTTTTAAAGTTATCTGAGAAACTCTCAGTCTTTTTGTATGTCCTATAAGCAGATTAAATATCATCTGAAAATTATCTGTTCTTTAAAGCTATAAATAAAGGTGACCACGAGAACTGTCAGGGCCTAATGTCATTTTGGAGAAGGTAATTCTCTAACAAAACTTTCCAGTTTCCTCAATAGTTATTGCTCTTCTCAACTCTTCTGAATCTTCTTGAGTCAATTTTGGCAGTTATATATTTCTTCAAATGTTATATCTTTCTTGACTCATCAGGAGTTTGTTTTATTAATCTTTTTCAAAGAATCTCCATTTGGATTTCTTCATCAAGTCTTTGTTGTGGTTTGGTTTTGTTCTCAATGTTGATCAATGATCAATGCAAAACATCCTGTATAATTTTAGTTTATACTGAAAGCTTGTATGAATTCTAATTCTCTGATTTCCTTGTCTAAAACATAAGCTCTATTATTTACTAGAATTGAACATATATATAACCTATGACCCAGCAACTCCATTCTTAGGTATGTAACCAACAGAATGTGTACATATGTTCAACAAGAAAATTGACAACTCGTCTAGAAAATAAATGTACTCTTTTTTCTTTACAATTTTTTTTTTTGAGACAGAGTCTCGCTTTGTTGCCCAGGCTAGAATGAGTGCCGTGGCGTCAGCCTAGCTCACAGCAACCTCAAACTCCTGGGCTCAAGCAATCCTTCTGCCTCAGCCTCCCGAGTAGCTGGGACTACAGGCATGCGCTACCATGCCCAGCTAATTTTTTCTATACATATTAGTTGGCCAATTAATTTGTTTCTATTTATAGTAGAGACGGGGGTCTCGCTCTTGCTCAGGCTGGTTTCGAACTCCTGACCTCGAGCAATCCGCCTGCCTCGGCCTCCCAGATTGCTAGGATTACAGGCGTGAGCCACTGCGCCCGGCCTAAATGTACTCTTATTAGTGCATATTTATAATCCATAGAGAAAGGTAATTTGTAAAATCTATTTGGATATGTTCAAATGACCTTGAGGCATGGTTTCAGCCCTTACAATTTTTTGGTCCTTTACAATCCTCACCTGTATGTATTTTTGCAGATTAATTTAGTTATAGAGGAGGTATGAACTAGCCACATCCTTCATTATCTCATGAAAAATTTCTCAGGCCTGGCGCAGTGGCTCACACCTGTAATTCTAGCACTCTAGGAGGCCAAGGCAGGTGGATTGCTCAAGGTCAGGAGTTCGAGACCAGCTTGAGCAAGAGTGAGACCCCGTCTCTACTAAAAATAGAAAGCAATTAATTGGCCAACTAAAAATATATAGAAAAAATTAGCCAGGCATGGTAGCACATGCCTATAGTCCCAGCTACTTGGGAGGCTGAGGCAGCAGGATCATTTGAGCCCAGGAGTTTGAGGTTGCTGTGAGCTAGGCTGATGCCACAGCACTCTAGCCCAGGCAACAAAGTGAGACTGTCTCAAAAAAAATTTTTTTCTCAACCATTTTTTTATATTGTACCTACTGGAATGAGGTCTTTCATTAAGACTTTTATCTAGTGTCTATTTGAAGTTTGATTTGGTGCTACCAGGTTACCATTCTTTTTATTTTATTTTATTTTATTTTATTTTATTTTATTTTATTTTATTTTATTGGAGAAAAGGTCTCACTGTGTCATCCAAGCTGGAGTACAGTGGCATGATCATAGCTTACTGCAGCCTCCAACTCCTAGGCTCACGGGATCCTCCTGCCTCAGCCTCCTGAGTAGGTAGGACTACAGGATGAGTAATTTGATTTGTCCTAGAAAGGGCCACAGTTCAGTCATTTGAACAATTTTACTTCTGGTAAGGAATTGGATTTTACAAGAGTGACTGCACTACTTATATCAGGCATGGCATCGATACTTTTTATATTTACTAAGATGCCAATCAATAAACAATATTGCATCAAGATTTAGTATGGTGTAGCCAAAAGTTCTGTTCTAGTCATAGTCACTTTTTGAATTACAGAAACAATCTAGAGATTCTCCTTCATTAGGAAAATGTAATAGAGTTTTTGGATTAAGAAAGTGACACCAGACCCCAGTTAAAATGGCTTTTGTCAAAAAGACAGGCAATAATGAATGCTGGCAAGGATTTGGAGAAAGGGGAAGTTTCATATACTGTTGATGGGACTGTAAATTAGTGTAACCACTATGGAGAACAGTATGGAGGGTCCTCAAAAAACTAAAAATAGAACTACCATATGACCCAGCAATCCCATTGTTTGCTGTATATCCAAAGGATGGAAATTCGGCGTATCAAAAGATATTTGCACCCCCATGTTTATTGCAACACTATTCACAACAGCCAAGATATGGAATCAACCTAAGTGTTCATTGACTGATGAATGGATAAGGAAATTGTGGTGCATACACACAATGGAATATTATGTAGGCACAAAAATGAAATCCTGCTATTTGAAACAACATGGATGGAACTAGAGAACATTATGTTAAGTGAAATAAGCCAAGTACAAAAAGACAAATCTTGCATGTTTTCACTCACATGTAGTAGCTAAATATTAAAAACAATTGATCTCATGGAGACAGAGAGTGGAATGATGGTTACCAGAGGCTGGGAAATGTAGCCGGGGTTGGAGGATAAAGTGGGGATAGTTAATGGGTGTAAAAATATAGTTAGATAGTCAGACAGAATGAACAATATTTGCTACAAGAACAAAGTGTTAGAGTATACTTTAAAATAACTTAAATTAGAATGTTCCTAACAGAGAAATATTAAATGCCTGAGGTGATGGAAACCCCAATTACTCTGATTTGATTAATTCACATTGTATGCCTGTATCAAAACATCACATTTATCCTATAAAGATATACAACTATTATGTATCCATAATAATTAAAAATTGAAAAATATAGTAACACCAGGCCAGGCATGGTGGCTTATACCTATGATCCCAGCCCATTGGGAGGCCAAGGTGAGAAGATTGCTTGAGGCCAGAAGTTCAAGACCAGCCTGTACAACAAAGTGAGATGCTATCTTTACAAAAAAAAAAAAAGAAGAAAATAGCTGGGCCTGCTGGCATGTGCCTAGAGTCCCAGCTACTCGGGAGGCTGAGGCAGGAGGATCACTTAAGCCCAGGAGTTCAAGGCTGCAGTGACCTATGATTATGCTCTATACTCCAGCTGAGCCAACAGAATGAGACCCTCTCTCTGAAAAGCAAAGCAAAACAAAACAAAACATCCCCCAAACCACAAGTAGATGATAATAATAGAAAGCAAATAATTAATCAACTAGTAGAAAAATGTTGGTTAGTTTCCATTAGCAGAAGGCATTTACTATATTTGGTAACATTAGCTAGTCTCCATTCTAACAAACCTCGGTCATTAACCCTCAAGGGCCAGCTTGGACTGGGTTGAAGACTATCATGTCTATGACTCCACCCATGAATCCCTGTGAAACACTCCCTTAAACATTTGAAAGAAACAAGATAATCCTGGAAAAAGTGAGAACCCTTGAAACATAACCTTGTGCATAAAAATGAATCACAGAAAAAGCAAGGCAAGCATCAGGAGAATAATCAAGTTAATGGCAAATATAGTGCACAAACAGTATACTTTCAAGCAGTATACTTCCAAAACAAAAAATTTAATAACCTTATACAAAGACCTAGATTTAACAACAAAATGGTGCATCTCTAAACCAAAAGGTCTAATAACTTAATACAAAGTTCTAGGCCTAATTACCTTATACAAAGATTTATTTGTTTACATATAATTGCATAACAAAATTAATTCAGTAACAAGAGTTCATTGAACCTAGTCAGAATTCAAATTGTTGTACAGACTAACTCACATGGCAGTTGACTTAAAGGACAGAGTTTGAGCGCAAGGGGTCTAGTGAGTGCACCTGTTGATCTGAGGGTTCCTCGAGTGCTAGCTTCAAAATATTGTTGGCGGAACTTTCAGAATTGTCAAAGGATGATGGAACCACAACTCAATATATGAAGTAAGAGACAAAACTGAATTTATTATTTACTATACTATGGAATAGCAGGTGTCTCCTAATACGGTTTTGGGAAAGTGTGGAGTTCAGGGATGGATGGATGTGAGCGAGTTGGTATCATCTGTAGACCTGTGGTTACTTGAGTGAGGCTATTGTTGATTGATTGGCACTTAGAGGGGTGATTATTGGGATGAAGCTGTCCTTGAATGACTGACTTTGAGAAGTCAGGGGGCAGATCCTTGTTGCTTGGTTTGCAAAAGGGGGTCACTGAGGCGAGTTGTCAGAGACTGAACATATTTCAGAAGAGTTCTGGTGGTTAGTTTTCTATTGACACATTACCATAAACATTACCACAAACGTAGTGACTGAAAACAATACACTTTATTATCTTATAGTTTTTATGGGTGAGGAATCTAAGTGCAGCTTCACTGGGCCACTTGCTTAGGGTCTTACGAGGCTGTAGTCAATGTATGGGCCAGGGCTGGGTTTTCATCTAAAGCAGGGGTCCTCAAACTTTTTAAACAGGGGGCCAGTTCACTGTCCCTTAGACTGTTGGAGAGTGTGCACTGTGGGCCCGGGACGAGTTGGCTTCTAAGCAGGACAGGCAGCGGCGGCATCTGGCAGGCCTGATAAATGTCCTTGGCGGGCAGCATGTGGCCTGTGGGCTGTAGTTTGAGGACACCTGATCTAGAGGCTCTACTAGAGAAGGATCTGCTTCCTTCCTTGACTGGTTGTTAGTAGCATTCAGTTCCTTTTGATTGTTAGCTAAGAGCTTCTCCCCACCCAGCCTCAGCTGTCAGCTGGGGCCCAGATCTTAGTGACTAGATGGTGCTTGCAGTTCCATGTGGAGTTCTACATCATGGCCACTTGCTCACTCACAGCCAGCAAGGGAGAGAGACTCCAGCAAGATGGGCCTTACAGTCTTCTGTAAGATAATCATGTATCTCCCATCACCTGTGCATATACTGTTGATTAGAAGTAAGTCACAGTCCCTGCCCACACATGAGAAGAGAGAGGGCATCACACAAGGGCATGAATACCAGGAGGTGGGGATCATGGAGGCCACCTGTCAGTGGCCAGTCTGCCTCCCACAGGCGGTTACTGGTTACTGTGGCTATAGAACAATCACTCTTTTCCTGATTTTGTGGATGTAGAGCAACCGTGGTGGCATACACTGCTGTTGGGAATTTAAAATGGTAACACTTTGGAAAATGGCTTGGCAGTTTCTTGAAAAGTTGAACACTTACCATATGATCCAGCCATTCCACTCCTAGTTACCCAAGAGAAATGAAAACAACCCACAGAAAGACTTGTATATAAATGTTCATAGCAGCTTTATTCATAATATCCTCAAAGTAGAAATGATCTAAATGTCCATCAACAGATGAGGGGATAAACTAAGTAAGATATATCCATATAGTGGAATATTTTTCAGTAATAAAAAGGAACAGACTAGTTATATACACAACAATGTAGATGATTCTCAAAACCATCATGCTGAAAGAAGCAGGCAAAGAAAGAGTACTTCCTGTATGATTCCACTTATATAACATTGTAGAAATGCAAATTAATCTGTAGTTCTCAAAAGCAAAGCAGTTTTGCCTAGAGTGAGAGGTAGAGGGAGAGATGGACTTCAAAGAGACACCTGGAAACTTCTGGGGGTGATGGATATGTTCTGTATCTTAATAGTGGTGGTGGTTCATAAGTGTACACATCTGTCATACTCAAATTGTGCACCTTAAAAGAATGCACTTATCGTAGGCCGGGCGTGGTGGCTCACACTTGTAATCCTAGCACTCTGGGAGGCTGAGGCGGGAGGTCAGGAGTTCAAGACCAGCAAGAGCGAGATCCCATCTCTACTAAAAATACAAAGAAATTAGCTGGACAACTAAAAATATATAGAAAAAATCAGCTGGGCATGGTGGCACATGCCTGTAGTCTCAGCTACTAGGGAGGGTGAGGATCGCTTGAATCCAGGAGTTTGAAGTTGCTGAGAGCTAGGCTGATGCCATGGCACTCTAGCCCAGGCAACAGAGTGAGAGTGTCTCAAACAACAACAAAAAAAGAATGTAGTTATTGTACCTAAATTATAACTCAAAAAATTTTATTAAGAACACAAATTAAATGAGATTCAACAGAGACATTTGTAGTTCTACACACTTGGAAGAGGAAGTAATGCTGATATTGAGTACAGGTAATTTTGAACAAAATTTTCTTTGAGACAGAGTCTCACTCTGTTGCTGGAGCTAGAGGACCATGGCATGAGCCTAGCTCACAGCAACCTCAAACTCTTGGGCTCCTGGGCTCTAAGCTCCTCGGCTAATTTTTTAAACATATATATATATATATATATATATATATATATTAGTTGGCTAATTAATTTCTTTCTATTTTAAGCAGAGATGGGGTCTGCTCTTGCTCAGGCTGGTCTCAAACTCCTGAGCTTAAACAATCCGCCCACCTCTGCCTCCCAGAGTGCTAGGATTACAGGCGTGAGCCACCATGCCTGGAAAAATTTCAATACAATAATATTCTCATCTCTCTTGTGCATTAGCTAAAAAAGAAATGGAGCTACTTGAAACATTTTACATATTAATTCATTTCCAAGGCAGTTATTAGTTTGGTCCTAATAGAATGAAGATGTTACTTATCATTAAAAATCACTAGTGATGTTGAGCATTTTTAACATTTATTGGCCACTTGATTTTCTTTTTCTTTCAATTGCCTGTTTGTGTCCTAATTTTTCTATTAGGTCGTTCTTCGTAGCTCATTTATTTACACGCCTGTGTGCCTCATCAGTCTGGGAGCTCCGTGGAGACACCTGTATCATATTTCTTTCTCTATCCTCGGCTTAGTACACTGTTTGGTATTTAATTTAGGAAATGTTTATTTAAATTGAACTGAATGATCCTAATTCATTCTCATAAGTACTTGGAAACTTTAACATTATTACTTCTGTTTTACAGAGGAAGAAGGTAAGACATAGGTGGAGTAATTTGCAGTCACACACTGCTAAATGGTAGCATTGGGAGGGTTACCCAGGACTTCTGATTCTAAACCACAGATTTACTGAAATTGTCCCCCATCCTTTCCAGAGATGTTTGCCTGGGCCCCGTCTTCCTCACGATAGAAGTGAGCAAAGAGCAATCTCCGCTAGGCGCATGCGTCCTTTCCTTTTCCCACAGTAGGTACAGAGACACATCCTCTTACGCTTTGCTTTCCTTTTGGCCCCCGCGACTCGCCATCGTCCGTGCGGAGGCGATCGCTAGTTGAAGTGATGGCGACTGGAACGCCAGATTCTCAAGCACGGTTTGGTCAGTCCGTGAAGGGGCTTCTCACCGAGAAGGTGAACACCTGTGGTACTGACGTGATCGCGCTCACCAAGCAGGTGCTGAAGGGCTCCCGGAGCTCCGAGGTGAGCTGGGAGTCAACTCGCCCGGCCTAATGCTCCGGGAACTCGCAGTCTTTCATAGCTGTGGAAGAGGGTCGCGTTGCATCCTGGGGCAAGAGTAGGGCTCGTTAGCCGAGGGTGCGTGTTGCATTCTGGGTTGTGTAGTCTCTTTGCTTAGGGTTAGCGTCTTGAGGGCGAAGGGAGAGAAACAATGTCTTGGGAATCTGCTTTACAACAAAGATAGCTGCGAGAGGGCAGATGAGCGATGTTCCTAACCAATTCCTCATTCGTTTTTCGGCGTTGTCTCTAGTGCAGATTGGTTCCTTTCAGCCCCCAAATTCCTCATGGTTTTGCCTTCAAATAACCCACATTCTTTCCACACTTTTGTGCATCACCTGTCTATGGGCTTATTCTTTTCTTATTTGTCTTTCTGGGCACATTCTTGGTTTTCTGTTTCTTAGATTAGCTTTCTCCTTTCCTCTGTTTTCTCCTTCTCCATACTCTAGTTGGTTCCGTGGATGGAATTATTTGATAGGTTTTCTCCCCAGAAAGTTTTATATATGTACTCCCTGTCTCTCTCCAAAAACAGACCTATCTGTTGAACTCCTACATAGATTCCTGTTCACTCAACAGGAATGAAAATATATGTCCACACAAAGATTTGTACATGTTCTTAGCACCTTTATTTATGATAGCGCCAAACTGGAAATAACCCAAATGCCCATTGACAGGTGAATGGATAAATGAAATGGGACCAGTGACCCAGCCATTCCACTCCTAGTTATTTACCCAAGAGGAATGAAAGCATATGTCCATCATTGTGTTAGATAAAGCAACCCAGCACATACCATCTAAGATTTCCAGTTTTGGAACATCTTGAATACATCTGTAAAACAATCTGAGCCTAGAATCTTTTTAGATTTCTATTAATTACCCCTCTTCCCCACAGGCTTTTTCACACTCTTGCTCATCATTTACCTCAATAAAAGTTTATCTTATCTACTTCAATAAGTGTTTCCTATTTTGAACTTAGTTTTCATAGTGATAGCAGTTCTTTCTGTCTTTTTACTTATATTTCATTAGTTTCCATATTGTTTCATTAAGTTATGTAGTTGCAGTATCAAGCATTGTATGTCCACAAGTCTTTTGACTTGTATATAAGTTTTTATGGGACCTTTACTCATATTAGTTTGGAGCCCAGTAGACTTGTATTTACAGAATTGGCTTTAGTGTTGTGTCCTTTCTTAGCTTTTATTGATAGTGACTACAAAAAACAACTGTATGAAGAAGATGTTTGTATTTACCATAATACTATTGTTGAAGTTAGTGACCTGGTGATCCCAAACATGATTTGTGTGAGGTCTCATATGATACACTGTTTTTTATAATTCAGTATCAGAGGAAAGTTTATCTATTCTGAAGAACTTAATCGTGCCTGTTGCCAAGCAATAAGAATTATGCAACTTACTGTGTTTCACTTTTTGCCTTGGTTGCATACAAGTTCCTATGTCAGTCTTAGTGGTAAATATATTTACTTCTCCTTTCATGAATTCTAGATTCTATTTCTGTTTTTTAAAAAATCTGCGTATGTGTGTAAATATACACATAGTTATAAATTGTCTTGAATCTATTTTTGGGAAAATATATAAATTTAAAAAAATAGATAGTATTCATAGGTAACTACCTGTAAATATTGAACATATTCATCATAACAAACTTACATTTATTGATTGATATTTTGAGACAGGGTCTTATTCTATTGATTAATTGAGACAGGATCTTACTCTGTTGCCCAGGCTATAGTGCAGTGGTGTCATCATAGCTCACTGCAACCTCAAAATCTTGGGCTCCAGTGATCCTCCTGCCTCAGCCTCCTAAGTAGCTGGAAGTACAGATGTGTGCTACCATGCCTGGCTAATTTTTCTATTTTTTGTAGAGACAGGGTCTTTTTTTTCATTTATTTTTTTCAGCATATTATGGGGGTATGAATGTTAAGGTTACATATATTGTCCTTGTCCCCCCTCCCTCCGAGACAGGGTCTTGGTATGTTGCTCAGGCTGCTCTTGAACTCTTGGGCTCAAGCAATTCTCCTGCCTCAGCCTTCCATAGTGCTAGGATTACAGGCATAGGCCACCATGCCTGGCCAAAACTTACATTTATTGACCATTTAATATGTGCTGGAAACCACTGTCTTTTATGTAGTTTAATCATTAAGTCTTCAGATTTGCTACTTAAAAGAGGTACTTTTCTTACAGAGAGGATATAGAGAGGAATTTAACTTGTTCAAGATCACACCTAGCTAGGAAGGAATAGAGCTAGGATTCAAAGCTAGGCATACTGGTTCTAGGCTCACACTCTTGGATACTACCTCCTGTGTGGTACTGGCTGGATTAAATGGCCAAAAAGCCACTATGCCACCATTGATTGCCCCAGTGTAGCTTGCTCCTTCCTGTTCCTCCTCCTTATGAACTTTTCATGTGGGCTGCTTCTGAGTAGATTTATTATTTTTATTTTTTATTTTGGCATATATTCTGAGTAGATTTAGATTGGGTGCTCAGTGAATGGTGTGGATTGAGTGAAACTGAAATCAATCCAGCTTTCTGGGACAGGGTTGACATATCATCTCTCAATTTTCTGGACTTCATCTTTTTATTGGATCTCTTAAATGGCACTTATCAACTTACAATATTGCTTTGTTCTACTGTTACTTATGTACTTTTGCCATTTCCTTTACTAGACTGTGAAGTTATTAGAGTGTCTTATTAATTTTCAATCCCTCTTATCCCATAGAGCATTACCTCTTGAACAGTCTCCATTTGGGTATTTTGTTTATTAACTGACAATTTGCATGTGTAAAACACTCATTCCACAGCATTTATTTAACAAATATTTATTGTGTGTCTGCTATGTTCCAGAAACTGTTCTAAGTACCAGGGATAAACAAAACTAAATCCCTATACTAAGGAACCTTACATGTTAGTGAAGAGACAGACAGTAAACAAATGAAACATAAAAACAATCAAGTGGTGGTAAATGCTGTGAAGAAAAATAAACCTAGGAATGAAAGTGATGAAGTGAGTGACGAAAGGGTTTATTTTAAACAGGGTGGTCAGGGAAGGGCTTTCTGGGAAGGTGACATTTGAGCAGACAGTTGGATGAAGTGAGCTAGCTAGCTCTGTTGATATCTAGAGGCAGAGAGTTCAAAGTGGTGGAAATGACAAAGGCGAAGGCCTTGAGATGGGAATGTGTGCCAGGAATGTAAGGAGGCCAGTATGTCTGGAGCACAAAGTAAGGGAAAACACACTTACGCCCACAGCACAGTGAATGCTTATGACTAATAGGCTACTCTCTTGCACCCCTGCACTTCTGCCCCTCCATTTGAGTTGTGTACTTAGTGAGGGTCCAGTGTATTTTTTCCTGAACACAATGTATGCATGATGCTTATACTTGCAATTGCAGCTACATAATTTAATAAAACAATATGGAAAATGATGAAATCTTAGTGTTAACAAAAAGGGTTTATAGGTATATTCAGGATGTTCTTCCACTTTAAAACAAGCCTGGAAATCTTAAATGATATGTAATATGTCTGGTAGTTTATGTAAGAAAGTGATGCAGAGATCCTTTTGTAGTTCATAAGCGTGATGGTTGAGTGTTCATGCGCATGTGAGAGATGTACCTCCCTCAAACTTTGTTATGACGTCGACACATTGCCCATCTGACATGGAAGGAAAAAAAAAGGGAAAATGATGCAGAATGCCAATGAATATATCATCAACGAAAAGACCTTGGCCTTATAACAGCCCCTCCATTACAGGCAATCACAAGTCTCATCACGTCTGTTTTCTATGACATCCCTTTTCTTTCCCCCAGTTGCCACTTCTGTGTTTCTGGCCACCCTCATTGTTTGCCTGGAGTTCTGCAGTGTCCTTCTAACCAGTCTCTGTCCTTGTTCCCCACTCTAGTGCATCTGCTTACTATACTTCTCAAACAATAAATCTGATCATGCCACTTTTCTGTAAAATTACACATAAGATGAATTCTAAACCCTAATGTTCAGGTCAGCTAAGAAGTCACTTCTTTTAGGAGCCCTCCCTGAACCTCTGCAATGGGTTAGACGCCCTGCCTCCCTGCATGTTCCCAGGGCATCCAGTGCTTCCTCATCAGTACTTACTATAAGGTGCTTGCTGTAAGTGCCTTTGTCCCCTCCAGATGGTGAGCCCTGTTAGTACTCTTTTCCAGAGTCCTGGCATATTGTAAGCACTCAATACTTTTTTTTTCCAGAATAAAATAAAAATAGTTACGTATGGTTCCAAAAGGCATGAGAATGAAAGAAACAAAACAAAACAACAACAACAAAAAATAGTTACGTATGGGATGGGGGAATGAACGGAATGGAAGGGACAGAGATGGAAAGCCCTACTTTATCGTTTTGGCTTTAGAAGCACAGAAGGGTTTACTAATTTTAAAATTTAAATTAAAAAGAAAAATGAATAAATAAATGTTGCTGCCCAGGGGCAGGAATCTCAGAACTGCAGCAATGCTGAAGTTCCCAGTTAATTTGAAGTGCCAGCCTTCTTTTCCAAGAATCTCTGTGGCCCTACAGAACATGGAAGGGTTGGTAGGATACACGTAACAATAGCTCCTTTTATTATGCTTGTGTGGCTGGATTTAGGTATGCCAGAAGCAGAATGCAGCCTTAGGCCAGAAATCTCTGCTGGTCTCTGCCTCCAAGTGCAGTCTCTGTCAGCTCTGCCTTGACCCATGGGCCACCCAGCTGAATCCAGAGTTTAGTGTTTCTCTCTTGATCTCAGGGCCCATTGAACTCAGTGACCTCATTAAAATCTCCCTTGAACATTTCTCCTTTTCTCTTCCCTGGCTCCATCTGGCTGTCTTTTATTGGGTGGGTGGGTTGGGGGGTTCCCACTTTAAGCCTCAAGCTTCTTCTCATGCCTCCCCCCTTCATTCCATTTCTAAACAGCTATATTCCTTCTGACCTTTTCAGCCAGGTCCCAATTCCTGCTCCCTCACTCCTCTCAAAGCACCACAAATCTCAAATCTGCCTTTAAAGAATCAGAAGGTAGGTTCTCTCACTGGGCTTGTGGAGCCAAAGGTTTTTATAGACTTCTCTCAGCACCTGATGAATACACTCTGCAGAGAGCTCAGCAGTTAGGAAACACTTGATTTCTCATGTGGTAGCTTTTGGAACAGATGTCAGGCTCATGCCAGAACCACTATAGTGTCAATGAAATTAATTTTCAACATGAACAAATGGAAAATTATCCTCCATTACATTTTTTTTTTCTTTTTTTATTTTTTGGTGCCCATATAGGTAATTATCTCCATTACATTTTGAGTGTTTGTGGTTATGTAGGGTGGAAGAGTGGGTGCGGGGAGCAGAGGGTAGTGGTATAACAGCTGCAGAGAAGATTATAGGAAGTTTGGGAATTTTGATTATTACCATTTTATTTTTGTCTTCCAGCTGCTAGGTCAGGCAGCTCGAAACATGGTACTGCAGGAAGATGCCATCTTGCACTCAGAAGATGTAAGAAACAATTTTTCTTTAATTTTCATTTTAGCATATTATGGGGCACTAATGTTTAGGTTACATATATTGCCTTTGCCCCATCCAAGTCAGAGCTTCAAGCGTGTCCATCCCTCAGACAGTGCGCGCCACACCCATTAGATGTGAATATACCCATCCCTTCCTACCCCCTCCTATCTGCCTGACACCTGATGGATGTTACTACTATATGTGCACTTAAGTGTTGATCAGTTAATACCAATTTGATGGTGAGTACATGTGCTGCTTGTTTTTCCATCCTTGTGATACTTCACTTAGTAGAATAGAGATGATTTTTTTTTTATGATTTGGGTTTTATTACAGTTTGTGTGGCTATAAGGAAGTGGAATGTTGTGTTTCTCTCTCTTTTTTAATGCAGAGTTTAAGGAAAATGGCAATAATAACAACACATCTTCAGTACCAGTAAGTATGCCCTTTCCAGCAACTACTTGCTGCGAAATCATTACCCTTGGCCTGGTTTCATGGCCTATGTGCTTCAGCACATTTTCCCGTGGAGGCAGGAGTGGGAAAGGTGGAGAAGATGCCTGAGACTCAGAAGCAGTTGGAGTAGGCGGTGAGATCAAGAGCAGGGCCAGCTTCCATGAACCTCCCATGTTATTTAATAATTTGAGGGCTCCCCAGAGGGAGAGACTCACATAAAGGCAAGGCCCATGCCAGGACAACTGGTTTATCAGAATGATAAATATTCTGTGATAAATATCACTATGAGAGAATTCATCAGTATTAGACTCTTTCCTGGGGAGTCTGCTCCTCTGTGAGGGAATCACGTGTATCCTACATTTCCACATGTGACACAGCACCAGCTACATATAAATCATCTAGGAGTTTTCAAAATCTAGAGACTCTTCTCCGTTGTAACTTTGCATAAAATTATAATTTGCTTTTCATCTTATTTCATGTCTTATATTTTATGTAGCTGATATTATACTTACGTATCTATTGGAAATATATGGTTGGGAATTTAACTCTTGATATTTAAATAGCTGTTTGTCATATTCATTCTTTGGGGATCTACATCTTAGGTATGTGACCATTTGAATCTGTACACTCAGATGTAATTTGAGCCATGCATGTGGTTTGATGGGCCACATCCCTCACTCTGAAAACATATTATTACCTCTTTAGGTTTAGAATCCTTTTCAGCAGCTCCGCACTCAGATAGGAAACGCTGTTCAATAGTTAGGATAGGATTGACAGAAATATAGAATGTGACATAAGCTGGAAATTTGTTCTGCCTATGCTGTATACGTCTGACCAGTTTACTGGGTTTTCTTATGTTTATTTTCCTCTTTCCTTTTCTGATTTAGGCAAGAAGCTATTCAGAAGAAGTAAGTAAACCCAAAGGCAGGAGAGTAGGAAACCAACTGAAGCAGGCTGGGAGGAATTATACTGCTGGGCCCAGGACCTATATAAAACTCTGGTTAACACATGTCCTTAAATTGACATAAGCTCTGGAATAGCTCTTTCAGGATTTAAAGAATACAATGTATTTCAAAGGCATGCAATGACTCAATTCACTGCTAGTATAGGCTTTCTAAAAGTTACAGGGTATAAATGCCAACCTTAAGGAGTAGAAAGAAAACCTTTTACATTAGTAATATTCATGAAGTAGAGTAAATGTGCTAAAACCATTAAATAGCCTTGTTTTCTAAAGTGGTTTAAATGTGTCCCTTGCCATATTGTTTATACTACTAAGTGGCATTGCAAACTTTTCTTCACAGTTTAAACACTTCTGGGACCCAAGTGGACCAATATAAATTTTTATTCAGCTGCAACAGTATTTATACAGTAAAATATAAATAGTTTGTACAAAGAGATGTCTTCATTATTCATTTCAGATAAACTCTTTCTCTATTCTAATTTCTAGTGTTGAACAGTCGTCAGATCTACAAGACCAGTTGAATCATCTGTTGAAATAAAATGGCATATAAGAGCACAATAGCACTTCTTTGCCTAATGCTGAGGAGGAAATATCTTACACAACCATAATGCTCTGGGTTTAGTTTTCTATTTTCTTCTCCAAAAGTTAAGTTATCAAAGATTTGTGTTGATGTACAGTTTCTCCTGAAAAGAAACTAGGTGGGGGC
This sequence comes from Microcebus murinus, assembly GCF_040939455.1. Lineage (NCBI taxonomy): Eukaryota > Metazoa > Chordata > Mammalia > Primates > Cheirogaleidae > Microcebus > Microcebus murinus. The sequence goes on along the minus strand of NC_134117.1, from coordinate 23,813,731 downwards.
TGAATTTTGGAAACAGTTTGCAAATTGGACTAACCCATCCTCTTCCTGAATTTTTTAAGTTACTCTAATTGTTTAAATTAAAAGACATCTTAGTTTTTCCTATAGAATTGTTTTTTAGACAGGATCTTGCTGTGTTGTCCAGGCTGATCTGGAACTCCTGGCCTCAAGCAGTCCTCCTGCCTCAACCTCCCTAGTAGCTGGGATTATAGGTGCCAGCCACTGTGCCCAGCTTCAGAACTTTTAATGTGTCAAAAGCCATATTTTCTAAATTGCAATACTTAAGCAAATACTGAGTATCAAAAATGGATCTATTGTGAACACATGAGAATGATTAACATTCTTTTAAAAGACTTTTAAAATTTTAATCATTCATTTAGGAAATATTTTAATTTGATGGTCACCAAATGGTGATAGGTAATACCTGGTTGTTTTCTTTTCTACTAACTCAGAGGAGATACTTACTTTATTTGTTGTAGCAAATTCCTAAATGAAAATTAGGCAAGTGGTATCATATCTGCCCAGCTGCAGCCTCTTGCCTTGACCTGCATTCCTAGCATTTCTTTATTGTTGTTATCTTTGATTAAGTGACCTTGAGTTCATTTTGTACTTTTGCTAATCATCAGCAAATTCATTTGTATGATGTTACTGCCAAATGTGAAGGCAATTGATTGATCATGAATTATGAGTGATTGTGGCATGGGATTGTGCAATGGTAAAATCCTTAACATTTCGATTTATGTTTATTGAATTCATCTTGTTAAATGATAATTACCATGAGTCTGTTGTCAAACCTGAATATCTTTGTTTGAATTTAAAATGGAACTCTATCTTGTTGTAGTTTAGGTCTTTACTTAGTAAGGGAATTGAGAGAAAGCTAACATAAGAAAATAGTGTTTTCACTGAAAGAAAAAAGAGCAACCCTAGAAAGATATACACCTATTATGTACTCATAATAAAAAAGAAAAAAGAGCAAATAAGAGTCAGTTCATTTTAATTCATATTGTTATTGTCAAATCAACTAAGCATATCTGATTACATTTCTGTCTCATTATTCACATGGACATTAACTTAAGGTTAAAAAAACTAGCTGTGGGCCTGGCGTGGTGGCTCATGCCTATAATCCTAGCACTCTGGAAGGCCGAGGCGGGTGGATTGCTTCGAGGTCAGGAGTTCGAAACTAGCCTGAGCAAGAGTGAGACCCCCGTCTCTACTATAAATAGAAATAAATTAATTGGCCAACTAGTAAATATAGAAAAAATTAGCCAGGCATGGTAGCATGCCTGTGGTCCTAGCTACTCGGGAAGCTGAGGCAGTAGGATCACTTGAGCCCAGGAGATTGAGGTTGCTGTGAGCTAGGCTGACGCCATGGCACTCACTTTAGCCCGGGCAACAAAGTGAGACTCTGTCTCAAAAAAAAAAAAAAACAAAACTAGGCGTGCAAGGTCTGCAAAGGCATTCACTTATGCATTAATTCTATAAACATGTATCAGTAATTATAATATTAATGTAAATGGGCTCAATTTACCTTTAAAAAGAAAGGGCACCAATTTAGGAGACAAAACTTGGTCTAACCATTACAGGAAACAAATAAATACTTAAGATAACAAAATGAAGGTAATGTCTAAGTTTTCTTTATGCTGGAACAAATATTAAAGAAGCAATGATTGCTTATGTTGTATCTGTTCAAATAAATTTCACAATCAAAATTTTAATAGTGAATAAAGATACAAGTTAGTCACCGAATTTAGTCACTTCAAAGAATATAACTCCAAAATACATGAAGGAAAAGTAGCAAGAAATGTGAAAACAGGTGGAAATGTATACATATACATAATTCAATGGTTTATTTTTTGTAGAAATAAACAACATACATGAATAAATGGTGATCAAAAATATGGAAACATGGCCGGGCGTGGTGGCTCTCTGGGAGGCCGAGGAGGGCAGATTGCTCAAGGTCAGGAGTTTGAAACCAGCCTAAGCAAGAGCGAGACCCCGTCTCTACTATAAATAGAAACAAATTAATTGGCCAACTAATATATATAGAAAAAATTAGCCGGGCGTGGTGGTGCATGCCTGTAGTCCCAACTACTCGGGAGGCTGACGCAGCAGAATCGCTTGAGCCCAGGAGTTTGAGGTTGCTGTGAGCTAGGCTGACGCCACGGCACTCACTCTAGCCTGGGCAACAAAGTGAGACTCTGTCTCAAAAAAAAAAAAAAAAATATGGAAACAAAAAATATTAAGTAACATCTAGATTGTAGAGGATAATATTTTTAAAATAATGAAAATTCAAATTCCATGCAAAGTCCATGTACGTGATGATACCAAAGCAGTACTAGAAGAAAATAATCATGCTTTTAATCTCTGTATTAGGGATAAGAGTGGCAACAGGGGGAGGCGGGGAAATGGGCATTTATTGAAACCTTAAAATCTGTACCCCCATAATATGCCAAAATAAAAAAAAATAATTAAAAAAAAAAAAAAAGAGTGGCAACAAATGTTTTTTTTTTTAATTTTAAAATATATAATTTAATTTTTCTTAAAATTATTTTTCTAATATCTTCTGCTCTTTTAGGTTTTTGTTTTTTTTTTTAAAGGGCTTTATGGTTAGATTTTAGAATGAAAATAAAAGAAATAAAAATAGAAATAATAAAACTAAGCATGAATAACAAAAATTAGAAAAGATATAAAAACCATTAAATAGTTCTTATAGATAAAATTGGTAAAATGTCAGTTCAACCATAAAAGAACAAATCACTAAATTAATAATTGAGTACGAGATATATAAATCAATTAGATTTGAAAAGCATTGTCTTTCAGCTTGCTGCTGAAAATTTGATTAATATGAAAATGTCTGGTTCCTTATAAAGATGTATAAAACTGGCATTTAAAAGAAAATATGTCCAAATTGGTTATGAGAAATAATTCATATATTGTCAAAGAATAAGCAATTAAAATAGTGTTTGCTTGTGATAGGTTTCCTTAGACTTTTCTAGAGTGTCACAGAACAAATCATTTTCATATACTCCCAGGATAAAGAAAATGATAGTAAGATGCTAATTCTTTTGATGAAATAAATGTAATTTTTATTTTAAAAAATAAAAAGCAAGATGATGTAAGAAAAGTTAGGTGATTCTTTTTTATAAATATGGATGTAGGCCGGCACGGTGGCTCATGCCTGTAATCTAGCACTCTGGGAGGCCCAGGTGGGTAGATCGCTCAAGGTCAGGAGTTCGAAACCAGCCTGAGCAAGAGTGAGACCCCCATCTCTACTAAAAATAGAAAGAACTTAATTGGCCAACTAAAAATATATAGAAAAAAATTAGCGGGGCATGGTAGCACATGCCTACAGTCCCAGCTACTCGGGAGGCTGAAGCAAATGACTCTTGAGCCCAGGAGTTTGAGGTTGCTATGAGCTAGGCTTACGCCACAGCACTCTAGCCTGAGTAACAGAGTAAGACTCTGTCTCAAAAAAAAAAAAAAAAAAAATATATATATATATATATGGATATAAAAATACTGAAAAAACCTTAGAAAAATTGAATAGAGAAATATTTTGAATAATAACTCAAGTAATTTCAGAATTGCAAAGTTGAAACAATAGCTACAAAACACATTACATTAATAAGAAATAATAAAATCTTATATCACTATAATATACACCAAAAAGGCATTTAAAATTCAACTTTGATTTCAAATAAAAAAACAACAAGAATTTATTTCATTCTAATGAGTATATTTTATTTTATTTTATTATTATTTTTTTTATTTTTATTTATTTTTTTTTTTTGAGACAGAGTCTCGCTTGTTGCCCAGGCTAGAGTGAGTCCCGTGGCGTCAGCCTAGCTCACAGCAACCTCAAACTCCTGGGCTCAAGCGATCCTCCTGCCTCAGCCTCCCAAGTAGCTGGGACTATAGGCATGCACCACCATGCCCAGCTAATTTTATATATATATTATTTGGCCAATTAATTTCTTTCTATTTATAGTAGAGACGGGGTCTCGCTCTTGCTCAGGCTGGTTTCGAACTCCTGACCTCGAGCAATCCGCCCGCCTCAGCCTCCCAGAGTGCTAGGATTACAGGCGTGAGCCACCGCGCCCGGCTTATTTTATTTTTTTATTTTATTTTTATTTTTATTTTTTTTTATTCAGGGCTTCCTCTTCTTGGTAATGAGTATATTTTAAAACCCAAGAACCAATGTAATGTTTGATGAACAAGAGAGAGTCATAGAACCCCAGAATATTAGAGTTGTTGGGGCCTTAAAAGTTAACTAAATTTTGGCCCCATGTTTTACAGATGAAAAGACACAGGGAGATGAAATGACTTGCCCAAGTTCACTGAGTTTGTCAGGAGGTCTTTTGACTATTAGTCTAACTCTCTGTTACCTGTTATTTCCCTTATAAATAGAAACAAGAGTGTCACCTGTCATTTCTAACCTTTAACATAATACTAAAAAACTCTTAGAAAAGGAAAGGATCTTGGGAGTAATCAAATCCCTCCATTTACCTCTGCTGCTCCCTGTCTGGTGAGTAATCATTCATCGGCTCTTCTAGCTTCTGCCCGAATGTATCCAATGTTTGGGGAGTCCTTTACTTAGAGATACTGGCCCTTCTGGAAAACCTCCACTTCTTGAAAGATGGTTCTGTATCATCAACCAAAATCTGCCTTTCTGGGACATCTTGGGAGTGTCACACCAGTAGCTTTCAAAGTGGAATGTGTGGCCATATGCACAAGGACCTTCCTTGGAGGTAAGGGAAGAAAACATGTAAATTTCTATGTATGTTTCTTTTTATCTTAGAAAATTAGTTTATGCTAACATTTAAAATATGGCTTGAGGCTGGGCGTGGTGGCTCACGCTTGTAATCCTAGCAATCTGGGAGGCCGAGACGGGTGGATTGCTCTAGGTCAGGAGTTGGAAACCAGCCTGAGCAAGAGTGAGACCCCGTGTCTCTACTATAAATAGAAATAAATTAATTGACCATCTAAAAATATATATACAAAAAATTAGCGGGGCATGGTGGCGCATGCCTGTAGTCCCAGCTACTCGGGAGGCTGAGGCAGTAGGATCACTGGAGCCCAGGAGTTTGAGGTTGCTGTGAGCTAGGCTGATGCCATGGCACTCTAGCCTGGGCAACAAAGTGAGCCTCTGTCTCAAAAAAATAAAAAATAAAATAAAATATGGCTTGATATGAGAACCCTAATTGGTCTATCTAGTATACAGATATATAGTATACCTGTCATTTAGAAGGGGTGAAAGTAAGACAAAAAACAAAAAAACCCCACAATCAGAATGTATAATGGTCACAGCCAAACAGGCCAGCATATCAGATACCATGATGTGGTATCTGTGAGGGAAAAGTGAGAATAACTCAATTTAAGTTGATAGTGGTTTGCTTTATTGCAGCTTATCTGTGTGTGGTTAGGTAGATTGAAGGGTTATCAGGTGAATCTTGTAATTAAACCACAGATTGAAGATAATACAACAAAACAAGCACAAGTGAAAATGATAGAGTCCTTAACTTGCCACTCATCTGCCCCTTTAAATCGCTGCTTTTCTAAAGGAACTCATTTTATGGAAAGACTATTTTGAAAATTAATATTTAGGAGTATTTTCACCATTATATGATTGCCAAAAACAACTAAGTGATATTTATAAAAACACTAAGTTTTACGCACTTAATAGTTGGAAATATTCTAACCTATGAAAATATTCCAACAAAGATTGTTTCCATGGGTTTAATTTGTGGAAAATATAAAAAGACAACACCTTCCTATTAAACAACTAATTGACATCAGGGAAGATGAAAATTTAGTAGCTGGATTTCAACAAAATTTTTGTGTGATTGGCAGATGAGATTGAAAAATGAGTATAATTTAGTGAAGGAGTCCATGTCTTCCATTTAGATATCCTTTCACTTGGATTTCCCTAACTCTTTACCATCCTGATGACTAGAATGCTTGTTACAATCACAAAACAAGATAAGATACACAAATATAATGGTGGAAGTAAAAATTTTAATATGCTTTCTGCAAAATGAAGTGACAATACCTAGAAAACACATATGAATTGACCAAAAATTACTAGAGGTAAAAATTAATTTATCAAAGTTGCTTTTCCTAAATACATGGAAATAGGCAGAGAACAGCCACAAAGTATAACGGTTCGTCTACATGACAGTCTGGGAAAGGTGGTATAGGGAGGGAGAACAGATCCGTGGTTGCCTAAGAGCTGTGGGTGGGAGGAGGAAGGACAAAAGGACAGGAAGACACTTTGGGGCGAGAGACCTGTTTTAGTTTCAATTGAGGTGATATATACGTTTGTCAGAACTCACAGGACTGTACACTAAAGAAAGATAAATTTTACGGAATATATATTATACCTCAATAAACCTGACTTTAAAAACTGGATTGAGAAAAGGTGATTTCATTCCCCAAAAGGGAAAAAAATCATTACATATGTGGGTGTTCACTGAAGGCAGAATACCAGATTATCAATGAAAATCAGTGGAGCAATAAAGGAAGATGCTGCTTAGTAGTAATGTCATCCTCCTGGCTGGAAAGACTCCAGGGCTGCCAGGCTGCCAGCGGGCGCGGCCGGGAGGTCAGGCGTGGGTGCAGCCCGCGGGGCGGGGATCTGCCGGCCGGCCAGCCCGGGGCGGGGCCTGGGGAGCCGGCTGCGGGAGGCCGCGGTCCTGGAGCCCCCAGGCGGAGGAGACAGTGAGTGGGCAGCTCCCAGCCCGGCCCGGCTCCGCGGGCGTCTGCCATCCTCTGAGCTGCGCCACGAGACCTTAGTCCTCCCCGCGGCCCTCGGCCCGCTGCCTGCCCCTTAACCACCTCACTTTCTCGTGGTGCCCCTCCCCGTCCTCCTCTCCATCCTTTCAGCTACCTTTCCCCTCCCGACAGTGGCCGCCCCCCGGGACGCTGAGATCCGGGAGTACGTGCAGATGAGCGCTGTAGGGCCTGGAACGGCGAGGTGCGGCCCAGGCCTAGGGCAGCCCGGCCGGCCCGGGACTCCTGGAGTGGGGACTAGGCAGAGTGTGGCCTTTGAACTTTGGCGGGAACAGAGGTGGGCCAAGTGGGGATGGGGTGAGGATGGGGGCCGGGAGCTGCAGACGCCAGCTGCAGCTCTTTCCCCTTCTCACCTCTCCCTCCACTCTGGGCCGCTGGGTCAGACCTACTACGGGCAGGTGCTGAAGACGTCGGCAGACCTCCAGACCAATGCCTGTGTCACCGCAGCTAGACCGGTCCCCAAGCACATCCGGGAAGCCTTGCAAAATGTACATGAAGAAGTAGCCTTGAGGTAGAGTGCCCTGTCCGGCCCCCAGGAAGACCCCAGACTGCAGCTTTCTGGAAAGACAGTGATGCTAGTCAATAGGGAACTAACCCATCACCACCAGTCCACCCGGCTTGCCTTGTCTATTGTAAAAATCCTGAAGGTCAGCACTGAACATCCTCCTGCTCTATTTAAGAAGCTCCAGTGAGGCCTCTCGTGGTGGCCAGTCCCTGTTTTCTGTGCCCACATATTACCTCCCTAGTTAAATACACCAGAGGACGGAATCTTACATGTCTTCCTCAATAGCTAGCACAGTCCTGGGCCTGAATTAGATGCTAGGCGAATGCCTAAATGTATTCATTGAGCAAATATTTTAGATGGCTTATTTAAGTCTTAGTATCTACCACAGTGCTCAATGCTACTGTGTTAAAGCAGATAGAGTCCTAGCCTTCTCAGGCATCCAGTTTAGTGGTGCAGACTAAACACCTAAAGAGAAATATGAGTGAAAGATGAAAGGAAAGGAGGGAGGTAGGAAGGAAGAAAGGAAAGATGTATAAGGTTTAGTGGTTCCATGTCTTATAGTCCCTGGGGAAAACATATGTGTCTTCCATTTCCCAGGTATTATGGCTGTGGTCTGGTCATCCCTGAGCATCTAGAAAACTGCTGGATTTTGGATCTGGACAGTGGAAGTGGCAGAGATTGCTGTGCGCTTAGTCAGCTGGTTGGTGAGAAGGGACACATCACTGGAATAGACATGACCAAAGATCAGGTGAGGCAATGATTTGGAGGACAAGGAAGAAAAAAATTTCAAAAGCACTTTTTTAGAGATAAAGTTGTTTTCTTTGTGACCCTTCAAAGATAATTTACAAGACTGCTTTATAGCAATGCTCACTTGTGCCACTAGCACTTTGTGTCCTGGAAGCTGAGAACTTTGACAATTAGGGGTTCTTATGGGAGGACACAAAGTCAGAGGCTTGATCTGGTATATGAATATCATGACAGCCAATGGAGTTTGATCTTTTCCTTCCTTCTGCCATCTGTGCTGAATGATTTTTTTATTGAATGAAGTTTGTTTAAGCAAAACACATGTAGCAGGAAGTTTATGTCTCAGGCTGCAGTATCTCCTATGTGTCCACAGGAATCTTGTCTACTTACTCAAAATAATCTGGGAGAAGTAAATTCTGGTAATATTAAATAATAGGAAATTTTTAGGAAAAAAGTAGAATACTTTTTAAAAATTTGATTATCACATCTACATTTTTCTTCCTTTAGGTAGAAGTGGCTAAAAAGTATCTTGACTATCACATGGAAAAATTTGGCTTCCAGGCACCCAATGTGACTTTTATTCATGGCTGCATTGAGAAACTGGGAGAGGCTGTAGTCAAAAATGAGAGTTATGATGTTGTTATGTAGGTCGTTATCCTTACTGCCACAACTATAGTCCATTTCCATTTGAACACACAAATGTCACCACTTTTTGCTGAATTGATTCTCATTTAGGGTATTAAACTAAACTTAGCATGTCTTAATAGAGGGAGGGGGACCTGGTCTGAGCTGCTTGTAGCCCATTGGCAGCAGAACACACTAGGCAAGAGAGAACTTACTTGCAACTTAAAGATAAACCAATGAACCCCAAACACCATCAAGACCACTAAGTCTGCTCCTACCATACACACTGACCTGTTATCTTTAGTAATATTTTCATGGTAAATTATAGGAGTCCATGTTTCTTTTTTTCCTATGAGTTGTTGTGAAATCATGTCCAAGTGACAACCTTAAGAAAGCTGCCTTCGAGGAACTTGGCCTATTTACATGTGGCATAAGAAATGCCTTGTGCAGCAGGAATCTGGTCCCAGGTTTCATCTTGTTGAATGGTGAACATCAGGTCAGAAACAAATAAGAATCATATCTGATATTTTTTTCCTACACATTCAAATTTGCTAATACTTTATAGAGATTCAAAACACTCTGCCTATCTCCTTTATGTTGGGGAAGAGTTGAGTATTGGTAAGAGAGGGGGGAAGCAGGAAGAATCATATAGCTTTGACAAAATGGTATAGCTTTGACAAAAATGGTACAGTTTTAGTCCCTAGAAGCCACCTTTAGGGACTAAAAAGATTTGAACATCTCTGAAATAGTGTGTAGATATGCTTGACATTCCATCTGTTCTTTTTTAGATCAAATTGTGTTATTAACCTTGTGCCTGATAACACGTGCTGCAGGAGGTGTATCAAGTGCTGAAGGTGAGGGGAAAAGTGAGATATCTTTTATCATGGGATCAGGCCTAGTTTGTTTTTTTGAGCCATGATCTCCCCCTATTGCCCCGTATCATCATTGTTCACTGCAACCTCAAACTCCTTAGCTCAAGGGATCCTCCTGCCCCAGCCTCCCAAGTAGCAGGAAGTATAGGTGCTCGCCACCACGTCTGGCTGATGTTTTCTATTTTTGATAGAGATGGGGTCTCGCTCTTGCTCAGGCTGGTCTTGACATCCCAGCCTTAAGCAATTCTCCCACCTGGCCTTCCAAAGTGTTAGGATTATAGACATGAGCCACCATGCTTGGCCAGTCCTGTCCTTTCTTCCTGGAACTGAGAGTTCAAACTCTTTTAGTTTATCCAGAAATTAAAAAGAGATGGCAAAAGGGGGGAGAGGCAGGAATACCCTAGATATGGATTCTTTTCTCTCTCAGCTTATAAAAGGTAATAAATATGAGAGTGACAATTGTCATTGAATATGTTAAGATATTTGCTTTATTGGGTGTTTCTCCTGTTTGCCTCTGTATGTGATCCTAGAATAGCTACTGCAGAGTTGCAGGAACCTTTGGACTGACTACTAAAGGCTGCTATAAATATACTGTCTTCTGTGGCTGGGAGTGGTGGCTCACGCCTATAATCCTAGTACTCCGGAAGGCCTAGGCAGAAGGATCGCTTGAGCTCAGGAGTTCAAGACCAGCTGGAGCAAAAGTGAGACCCCATTTCTACTAAAAATAGAAAAAATTAGCCGGGCACGGTGGTGCGTACCTGTAGTCCCAGCTACTTGGGAGGCTGAGGCAGGAGGATCGCTTGAGCCCAGGAGTTTGAGGTTGCTGTGAGCTAGGCTGTCGCCATTGCACTCTAGCCTGGGCAACAGAGCAAGACACTGTCTTAAAAAAAAAAAAAAAAAGAATATATTCTCTTCTAGCACTTCTAGTTTCTCTGAGTGCTACTTATTTCTTATCTGTCATGATTTCAGATTTTTGGGCAGTTACAGTAGATAGAACTTTTACATTAATTTCCTTTTTTTTTTTTTTTTTTTGAGACAAGGTCTCACTCTGTTGCTTAGCTTGGAGTACAGTGGTATCATCATAGCTCACTGCAGCCTTAAACTCCTGGGCTCAAGTGATTCTCCTGCCTTAGCCTCCAGAGTAGCTGAGACTACAGGTGTGCACCTCCACACCTGGATAATTTTTTTTTTTTTGTAGAGACAGGGTCTCTCTATGTTGCTCAAGCTGGTCTCAAACTCCTGGCCTCAAGTAATCCTTCTGCCTCAGCTTCCCAAAGTACTAGGATTTCAGGTGTGAGCCACTGTGCCCAGCTTTACATTAATTATTTTCTGAAAGGAAAACTTGCAGGAATTCTATAGCCTTTATGTGTATCATGAGATGTGTGTTTTCATGATGGAAGATAGGAGACTTTAGCTGGGCAAGTGGCATGTGTGCCTGTTGTTCCAGCTACTCAGGAGGCAGAGGCAGGAGGATCGCTTGAGCTGAGGAGTTTGCCTCCAGCCTGGGACAAACAAACAAACAATTCTGACATTTTGGCTGTAGTAAAGTTCAAATAAAAATAACTATATAAGAATAATTTAATAATATCCTTGTTAGTATGCCAATTTATAGGACAGTTCACTATCTTTCCCAAGATATAAAAGATAGAAATATTATTATAGAATCTAGTTCTCCAGCCTTTTGAAATTAGCTAAATAAAATTTGAAGTTTCTGATCACTCATTTGCTTTACATTTTAAAGACAGTATTTTTAAAATATGATGTGTTATGAAAGTGAATAACATCACAAAAACTTATATTATTTTTAAGAAGTAAGAGTTTATGAATACTGTTTATATCAACCTGGAAATCCTTTTGGTTCATGTTGGCTAAAAATTTAGGTAGCCTGAGTATCTTTAGTTAGGAGAGAGACATTCTTAGAAAGTGATTTTATTACCTGTCGGATAGGCCATTGGGAAAAAGAAACCTTGGCACTTGGGTATTGATTGTTATTTGTTCACAAAGTGTCAGCTCAAACATTTCTGTTGGTTTTTAAAATTGATTTCGTTTCTTCATCCTTTTCTTTGTAATTTGGGCCAATGTAATCTTTAACCTTGTTGGGACTAACATGGCTGTTTCAGTGTGGTGGGGAGCTATATTTCAGTGACGTCTGTGCTAGCCTTGAATTGCCAGAAGAAATGAGGACACACAAAGTTTTGTGGGGTAGGTGTTCTTTTTGTTTGTTTTGTTTTGTTTTAAGGCAGATGCTTGTTCTCGGGCAGAACTCCATGCTGCTAGTTAGGATGAGGCTATGTGACGTGCCATCACATGGGATTAGGCCAGAAAGTGGAAATGTTCCATGCTTTCTCTGCCACCAAAAGCGGTGTGACCTTGGACGATTTAACGAATCTCTTTGAGTTATTCTTTTCCAAACTGTAAAATGTAAATAATAATACAATTTGTAAAGGGCTGTTATGAAGATTAAATGTGATGATGAATGTGAGAAACAGTTTGAAAACTGTAGTGTGGAAATGAGGGCAACTGTTCCAGAGCTGGTGCTCTCTTAACCCCCTTATGTTCTCATCATTATTGTGTTGTTTATTCCTTCATTGTCATTTAAATGGAGTCTCACGAAGTTAAGGAGATAAATGCATGCTTTTGGTCAGTCTGACTATGAAATCAAAAGTTCTTTTCAGGCCGGGCGCGGTGGCTCACGCCTGTAATCCTAGCTCTCTGGGAGGCCGAGGCGGGCGGATTGCTCAAGGTCAGGAGTTCGAAACCAGCCTGAGCAAGAGCGAGACCCCGTCTCTACTATAAATAGAAAGAAATTAATTGGCCAACTAATATATACAAAAAAAAAAAATTAGCCGGGCATGGTGGCGAATGCCTGTAGTCCCAGCTACTTGGGAGGCTGAGGCAGGAGGATTGCTTGAGCCAGGAGTTTGAGGTTGCTGTGAGCTAGGCTGACGCCACGGCACTCACTCTAGCCTGGGCAACAAAGCGAGACTCTGTCTCAAAAAAAAAAAAAAAAAGTTCTTTTCAAATAATTATGTTAGCTTTTTCTTACTATACAATAATAAGTGGACATTGTTAAAAGTTGGCAAACACACAAAAAAGAAAAAAATTTAAAAAATTACTGAGCTTTCACAGCTTAAACTACCTTCCAAAAAAAAAAAAAAAAATTACTGAGCTGGCCGCAGTGGTGCACATCTGTAGTCCCAGATACTCTGGAGGCTGAGGCGGGAGGATCTCTTGAGCCCAGGAGTTTGAGTCCAGCCTGGGCAACATAGTGAGACCTCATCTCTTAAAAAAATTATACTTAAAATCATATAAAATCCAGTGATAACCTCTTTAATATTTTAGTAAGTATTCTTCTAGTTTATTTTTTTTTCTGTGTATGTGTATAATAAAATTGGGAGCATGCCATATCTAGAACTTAGTATTCTAATTTTATTTAGCCTAAAATTTAAAAAAAACATTTTAAATATGTTTGTATTATATAATTGTGTTGTACAGCAATACCATGCTGCAACCATTTCCCTATTGGTGATCATTTAGGTTGTTTCCCATTTACTGATGTAATAAATAAAACTTCTATGACCATTTTTGTACTTGAAAAAAACTGTGAAATGCCTTAGCAACATTAGTAGTAGTTATTGTTCTGGTAGCAGATCATTAGATTAATCTGGAACTAAGAGGCAATGTTATAATTTCTCTTTTATACTATTTTATTCACAAACATAGCACTTTTCAGAAAGTAACCTAATATATACATGAATATTATGATCATAGCTGGGTAGAACCAACGCATTAGTAACTGTCCTGTGAATGGTAACCAGACGCCATTAGCCAGCATACCCAGGCTTAGCCTTGCCTTTCTAGACCTCAGATCAGCTTCTGTTTGTAGGATTGATGTTTTAACTAATACCATGTCCTAATCAATGATATAGAAGAATAATTCTCTTAATGCTGTATTAAGTATTGATTGGCCTGTGGTTTTTTTTTTTGTTTGTTTTTTTCTTAGGTGAGTGCCTGGGTGGTGCTTTGTACTGGAAGGATCTTGCTATCCTTGCCCAAAAAATTGGGTTCTGCCCTCCACGTTTGGTCACTGCTGATCTCATTACAGTACAAAACAAGGAACTAGAAAGAGTTATTTATTTATTTATTTTTTGAGACAGAGTCTCGCTTTGTTGCACAGGCTAGATGAGTGCCGTAGCATCAGCCTAGCTCACAGCAACCTCAAACTCCTGGGCTCAAGCAATCCTCCTGCCTCAGCCTCCCGAGTAGCTGGGACTACAAGCATGCGCCGCCATGCCCGGCTAATTTTTTTCTATATATATTAGTTGGCTAATTAATTTATTTCTATTTATAGTAGAGACGGGGTCTCACTCTTGCTCAGGCTGGTTTCGAACTCCTGACCTCAAGCAATTTGCCCGCCTTGGCCTCCCAGAGTGCTAGGATTACAGGCGTGAGCCATCGCACCTGGTCTAGAAAGAGTTATTGGTAAGAAACAGCAGCAGGGACTATGATAAATGCAACTGAATGGTTCAGATTTGGTGATTAGCACATGTCTTTTGAGTGAGTCTCATTTAGGGAGACTTTGTGTCACCTTGTGATATCCATGTTGTCTCCTATATAATGGTAACCCCTCAAAAGTTTGGTATTTAAGGCCGGGCGCAGTGGCTCACACCTGTAATCTTAGCACTCTGGGAGGCCAAGGCGGGTGGATCATTTGAGCTGAGGAGTTCAAGACCAGCCTGAGCAAGAGCAAGACCCCGTTTCTACTAAAAAATAGCAAGAAATTAGCTGGACAACTGAAAATATATAGAAAAAATTAGCCGGGTATGGTGACGCATGCCTGTAGTCCCAGCTATTTGGGAGGCTGAGGCAGTAAGATAGCTTGAGCCCACGAGTTTGAGGTTGCTGTGAGCTAGGCTGATGCCAAGGCACTCTAGCCCAGGCAAAAGAGTGAGACTGTGTCTCAAAAAAAAAGTTTTGGCCAGGCGTGGTGGCTCACGCCTGTAATCCTGGCACTCTGGGAGGCCGAAGTGGGCGGATCACTTGAGGTCAGGAGTTCGAAACCAGCCTGAGTGAGAACCCATCTCTACCAAAAATAGAAAGAAATTAATTGACCACCTAAAAATATATATACAAAAAATTAGCCAGGCATGGTGGCACATGCCTGTAGTTCCAGCTACTCGGGAGGCTGAGGCAGAACGATTGCTCGAGCCCAGGAGATTGAGGTTGCTGTGATCTAGGCTGACATCACGGCACTCACTCTAGTGAGACTCTGTCTCAAAAAAAAAAAAGTTTGGTATTTAATAAAGCATTTTGAAGTCATTCAGTAAATAGAGGGAGTGCCCAGAAAAATAACTGCAAAAAAGAAAATCATCTTTATAATATATTTACTCCTCAGCTTCTGAGCAAACCAATAGCTGTTGTTGGATCACTGGAGATGAACCATGAGTAAATTCTGTTTTTAGGTGACTGTCGTTTTGTTTCTGCAACATTTCGCCTCTTCAAATGCCCTAAGACAGGACCATCCAAAAGATGCCAGGTTATTTACAACTGAGGAATCACAGGACACGAAAAGGTCCTAACATTTGATGCAAATTTTACATTTAAGGTAAATAAAAATTTCCATGACTTCTGGCATCTTTCTGCTCTTGCTATTGCTTCAGGTACCTTCTCTTGGCCTTGCATTGCTTCTCACTTTGCTGGTGTTACTTTGATTGTATGTATTTTAAGTGGTGTAAAAAGGCATTTTTCCCCAATTATTTATTATAAAACTATTTTTGAATATAGAAAAATTAATAATATTACAGTGAATACCCACATACCGATTATCTATTTCAGCAGTTGAGAACATTTTTCCATATTTCCTTTTATCTTTGTGTGCTTGTAATTGCTGAACCATTGAAAATAACTTCCATATATTATGACATTTTAACCTTAAATATTTTAGCATGCATCTCCTATGAATGAAATATTCTCCTATATAACCACAAGACCATTGTCACACCTAAGAAATCTTTTTATGAGAAGCCTCATTCAGACACTGGATTATAGAGAAGTGAGATGGGAAAGAATAAGAGTACTGCATAACAGTATTTTATTGTTTAATTGTATCAAGGAATTAAGAAATTTTAGTGTTTGATGATAACACTAGTTGGTATTTTTACTACTGTGCATGTTAAGTATTGTTTTGTCGGCTGGGTGCAGTGGCTCATGCCTGTAATCCCAGCACTTGAGAGGCCTAGGAAGATTGCTTGAGGCCAGGAGTTTGAGACCAGCCTGGGCAAAATAGTGACCGGTGTCTATAAAACCCCGTGTTTTATAGACCCCGTGTCTATAAAAGATAGAAAAATTAGTCAGGTGTGGTGGTGTGCACTTTTATTCCCAGCTACTCAGGAGGCTGAGGCAGGAAGATCACTTGAGCCCAGGAGTTTGAGGTTGCGTAAGCTGTGTTGCATCACTGCACTCGAGCCTGGGCCACAGAATGAGATCCTGTCTCTAAAAAAAAATTGTTTTGTCAAAATGGAAAAGTAAGGCCAAGCATGGTGTCTCACACCCCAGTACTTTGGGAGGCTGAGGTGGGAGGATCCCTTGAGGCCAGGAGTTTGAGACCAGCCTGGGCAATGTATCGAGACCCCATCTTTACAAAAGAGAAAAAGATTAGCCAAGCATGGTGGTGCATACTTGTAGTCCCTGGTACTCAAGAGGCTGAGGCAGGAAGATCACTTGAACTCAGGAATTCGAGGTTGCAGTCAGCTATGGTTGGGCCACTGTACTCTAGCCTAAGTGACAGAGTGAGATGCTGTCTTTAAAAAAAAAAGGAAAAGTACAGGCTTTGGATTAGATACCTGGGTTCAAATTCTGGCTCTGTTATTTATTACTTGTGTAAACTTGAATAAATCATCAAAATTCTGTATCTTTTTTCTTTTTCTTTTTTAAATTAGAAATGGGTCTCACTCTTGCTCATGCTGGTCTTGAACTCTAAGCTCAAGGGATCCTCCCACCTTGGCCTTCCAGAGTGCTAGGATTACAGACCTGAGCCACCACACCTCACCTCTGTTCTAGCTTTTGTGAAACATTTAATAGATTATCAGAAACTATAGTTACCATACTGATCTCTCGAACACTAGGTTTTATTTCTTCTATAAAACTGTATGTTTGTACCCATTTGTCAACTTCTCTTTATCCTCCTGCCCCCTACCTTCTGGCCTCTGATAACCACAAATCTACTCTCTATCTTCATGAGATTCACTTTTTAAGCTCCCACATATGAGTGAGAATGTGCAATATTTGTCTTTCTGTGCTTAGCTTATTTCTCTTAACACAATGACCGCTAGTTCGATCCATCTTGCTGTAAATGACAGGATTTTCTTCTTTTTTAAGGCTGAATAGTATTCCATTGTGTTTATACACTACATTTTCTTTATCATTCATTTTTTGATGGACACTTAGATTGACTCCATATCTTGGCTATTGTGAATAGAGCTGCAGTAAATATGGGGTTGCAGATATCACTTTGACATGCCGACTTCATTTTCTTTGGGTATATACCCAGTAGTAGGATTGCTGGGTCATATGGTAGTTTTATTTTTTAGTTTTTGAGGAATCTCCCTACTGTTTTCCATAATGGTATACTAATTTACATTCCCACCAACAGTAAACAAGGGTTCCCTTTTCTCTACATCCTTACCAGCACTTATCTTTGGTCTGAAGCCCTCATGTAGTGATGAATAAGGTGGAGCTCAGAATGCAGTGGTTTCTGTATCTATCTCTGAGGAGAGACTTGACACTGAAGCAATGAGTGTCCATTTTTAGCATCATCAACAAAGAAAGACTGATTAGGACACTGGTCACTTCCATCTGGAAATAAACATGAAACTAACGGAGTTTGAACATGAGAGAATACCGTGTCAGAAGATATGGTCTTTTATCCTGAAATGCCACTCATTAGTAACCTTACGGGCATTTTTCTTCTCTTGAGACTAAAGTGGCATCTCTTAGTATGTATTTTGCATGCTACCCTTTAGGAAGGTGAAATTGTTGAAGTGGGTGAAGAGACAGCAGCTATCTTGAAGAATTCACGATTTGCTCAAGATTTTCTGATCAGACCAATTGGGGAGAAGTTGCCTACATCTGGAGGCTGTTCTGCTTCAGAATCAAAGGTTCGTTTTGCTCTCTGGACCTCAGAGAACCATTTCAAAAAATCATCATGCTTGCCACAGTCTACTACTAAATCAGGAAACAAATCATTATTTTTTACAATTGGCTACTATAACTTATTTCTAGCATATTTGTATCTTTAAAATGGGCATCTGTAAAATGATTTGAACAAATTTCATAACTTCACTTTTTTAATCCTGACAGTAGGTCAGAGATTCCTAACTTGATGTATCCATGAATGGACTTCAGGGCACTCATGAACCCCTTAAAATTATATACATGCATGTGTATTTTCTTGGGAGATGACCTACTACTTTTCTTTTTTTTTTTTGAGACAGAGTCTCACTCTGTTGCCTGGGCTAGATTGCTGTGGTGTCAGCCTAGCTCCCAGCAACCTCAAACTCCTGGGCTAAAACGATCCTCCTGCCTCAGCCTCCTGAGTAGCTGGGACTACAGGCACGTACCATCACGCCTGGCTAATTTTTTTCTATATATTTTTAGTTGTCCAGCTAATTTCTTTCTGTTTTTTTGGTAGAGACAGGGTCTTGCTCTTGCTCAGGCTGGTCTCGAACTCCTGAGCTCAAACCATCATCCCTCCTTGGCCTCCCAGAGTGCTAGGATTGCAGGTGTGAGCCACCTCGCTCGGCCTGGGCATTATTTTTTTTTAAAAACTTTTCTTGTCTGATGGGCAGACAATAATTTGTTTTATTTTGCATAGATTGAACTTTTCAGCATATTTACTGACCATTTATATTTCATCCATGGTGAACTTTTTATATAATTCCTTTAAATATTTTATATTACAGTGTGTATTAGCCTTTAAAAAAATTGTTCTATAAGAGATTGTCTATCTGGGCATGGTGGCTTGTGGCTGTAATCCAAGCTACTCTGGAGGCTGAGGTGGGAGGATCGCCTGAGACTAGGCCCAGCCTGGCCCATATAGCAAAGCCACCGTGCCTCAAAAAGAAAAAAGAGAGATTAGAGAGATTGTCTGTCATGTGTTACAAATATTTTTTCTCAGCATATCATTGTATGTTTTGAATTCTGTTTTTACCCTAAATAGATCTTTTCAATTTTTGTGTAGTCATTTATGGAACCAAAAAGAAACCAATTCTTTATGGTTTCTGCCTTTGATTTCATGATTAGAAAGACATGAACATTATTAATTGACCTATATTTTCTTCTAGTACTTTTTAAAAATTGAGATAAAATTGAGATAACACCAAATTAGCCATTTAAACTATTTTAAAGTATTTGATTCAGTGGCTTTTAGTACATTCACAAGATTGTGCAACTATAGCCATTATCTAATTCCAGAACATTTTTATCACCTGGAAAAGAAATCTCATACCTGTTAAGCAGGTCATTCCCCAGTCCTCCTCTCCCTAGTCCTGGAAACCACCATTCTGCTTGCATTTTTCCTGTGTAATTTTGACTATACTAAGTACCTCATGTAGGTGGAATCATACAGTATTTGTCTTTTTGTCTCCCATGCAAGTACTAACCAGGCTCAACCTTGCTTAGCTTCTGAGATCAGATAAGATCAGGGACAGTCAGGGTGGTCTGGCCATAGACAGTACTTATCTTTTTGTGAGTGACTTAATTCACTTAGCTTAATGCCCTCAAGGTTTCATCCATGTTGCAGCATATATCAGAATTGCCTTCCTTTTCTAAAGCTGTATAATATTCCTCTTCTAGTACTTTTATAGCTTTGTTTTTCATATTAACATTTTTAATCCATCTGGAATTTATGTTAGCATAACTATTGAGGTAGGTAGGAGTGTAACTATTTTTTCCAAATGTTAACTAGTTCAAGTCTTCCTATTTCATTTATTTAGTAATGATCATTTCTCCACTGTATTGAAATGCTAATTTTTATCATATCTTAATTTGTTTTTAAATATTTAATTTTTTTTTTTTTTTTTTTTTTTGAGACAGAGTCTCACTTTTTGTTGCCCTGGCTAGAGTGAGTGCCGTGGCGTCAGCCTAGCTCACAGCAACCTCAAACTCCTGGGCTCAAGAATCCTTCTGCCTCAGCCTCCTGAGTAGCTGGGACTACAGGCATGCACCACCATGCCCGGCTAATTTTTTGTATATATATTTTTAGTTGGTCAATTAATTTCTTTCTATTTTTAGTAGAGACGGGGTCTCGCTCAGGATGGTTTCGAACTCCCAACCTCGAGCAATCCGCCCGCCTCGGCCTCCCAGAGTGCTAGGATTACAGGCGTGAGCCACCGCGCCCGGCCTAATTTTTAATTATTATGGATACATAATAGTTGCATATATTTATGAGACACATGATGTTTTGATACAGGAATACAATGTATAATAATTAAATCAGGGTAATTGGGGTATCTACCATGTCAAGCATTTGTTATTTCTTTGTGTTAGGAACATTCTAGTTCCACTAGTGTATGTGCTGCCAGAGTGGGCCCGATATCCTAATTTCTTAAATATATATTTGGACCAGTATTCTGTCTTTTAAGATTATATTTTGAAATATTTTAGACTCATATTGAGAATTATTCTACTAACTATATATTGGTGTAGCACTTTCTAAAGTATTTCATCACAATTTATCTCTTATAACCTCTAACAACCACCTTATGAAGAAGAAAGATGGATGATTTTGACAGGTATTAGGATCCCTCTCTTTCTCCTTTCTCTTTCGTGTATTTTTACTTTTCCCCTATTCATGCTATCACAATTATTTTACTAAGCCATACCTAATATTATAACATCGTATTGTTTAGAACCGGGTTAGTGATGGGTTTCAAAACTCTTGGCTGATAGAACTTCTCCTGACATTCACCAAAATCATGAGTGATGCAGCTCAAGGCACTGAATGTTGGAAGCCCCAGGAAATAAGATACTGATATTGCCGTAGCAGGATGGTGGCACAGAGTGGGGTTTACGTGCACAGGCCTTGGAGGCAGAAAGACTAAGTTCAGATCCGGGCTTTGCCACATAGGTGTGATTTTAGGTAAGTTATCTAACCTCCCTAGACCACAGTTTCCTCACGTGTAATGGGGAAATAATGATCACTTTTTTCGCCTCAGGTTGTGAGGATCAATTGAAAGGATATATGCGAAATGCTTAGCCCAATGCCTGGCATATAACACACACCCATAAAATAGAAGCAGTTCTAATTATGGATTTATATGTATTAAGATTCCAGGTCTTTCGGGGCTGTATTCTAAATGTTTGAGTTCTCACCAGGATTCTTTTATCATTCTTCCATGTGCCCTTTTCACCTGGTCTCAAAAATTCTGTAATTCTTCTCTGTGAGTTTTTGCTATTTGAGCTTGCATTTTGTAGGAATTTTGGATTCACTGAGTGTACATCAATACACAAGTAACTCTTGTGCCTTTTTCTTCTTCCTTTGTTACCTTGTAAACAGTCTTTAAGAGTAAAGCTTATGGCCGGGCGCGGTGGCTCATGCCTGTAATCCTAGCACTCTGGGAGGCTGAGGCGGGCAGATTGCTCAAGGTCAGGAGTTCAAAACCAGCCTGAGCAAGAGCGAGACCCTGTCTCTACTAAAAATAGAAAGAAATTAATTGGCCAACTAATATATATATAGAAAAAATTAGCCAGGCATGGTGGCGCATGCCTGTAGTCCCAGCTACTCGGGAGGCTGAGGTAGGAGGATTGCTTGAGCCCAGGAGTTTGAGGTTGCTGTGAGCTAGGCTGACGCCACGGCACTTACTCTAGCCTGGGCAACAAAGTGAGACTCTGTCTCAAAAAAAAAAAAAAAAAAAAAGAGTAAAGCTTATTTAGAGATCACTCAAAAAATGGCAAATTTGTAGTTAGGGAAGGTTAATTGAACCCAAAAGACAAGAGTCCTGGAGCCAAAAAACCTAGAACTGATATTACCAGCACGAGTCTAGCCCAAGCTAAGTATAGAAGCCACCACTTACAGAGCTGAAGAATGATTTACTTCCTTTGCTTTATTAAATTCTTGAGCACTCTATTGTTAGTTACTCTTCTGTTTTTCTAGAACAGAAGAAGGTGATATTTTTTTTTTTTTTTTTTTTGAGACAGAGTCTCACTTTGTTGTCCAGGCTAGAGTGAGTGCCGTGGCGTCAGCCTAGCTCACAGCAACCTCAAACTCCTGGGCTTGAGTGATCCTTCTGCCTCAGCCTCCCGAGTAGCTGGGACTACAGGCATGCGCCACCATGCCCGGCTAATTTTTTTTTTTTATATATATATCAGTTGGCCAATTAATTTCTTTCTATTTATAGTAGAGACGGGGTCTCGCTCTTGCTCAGGCTGGTTTTGAACTCCTGACCTTGAGCAATCCGCCCGCCTCGGCCTCCCAAGAGCTAGGATTACAGGTGTGAGCCACAGCGCCCGGCCAGAAGGTGATATTTTGAAAAGTAGAGAGATTTGACTTTGGACTGTTCAGTTCATTAATTGGTATTTTGAAACTCTTGGGGGAGTTCATTGATAACCAAACCTTGCTGGTCAGAATCAGAGTTTATTTTGAAGTGTTTTCATCATTCTAATTCTCCTGTAACCTGATTTCCTGAATAGTGGTCATAAAATAAAAGCTGTCAGAAGAATACAGTTAAAGTAAGGGGAGTCTTTCTTCCGGCCACAACATTTTCAGTGTATCTGGCTGTAATAAAAGTAGTTAACTGAGTTTGCTTTTGCAGAAGACTGTTTTCTCCCAGTGGAGCTCTCCTTGTTCTCCCTCCTAATGTGTACGCAGCATGTACATGAGGGTTCTTGACCTCAGAACATGAATTGTAACATTCTACGAATTTGAACTGGTTTATTCCAACCTAAGGTCTTTTTTTTTTTTTTTCTGGCTGATTTCTTCCAGACTGCAGATGTGCCAGTGTTTTCAAATCAGTCCCAAGTTTTTGAAATGGGAATAATTGGCACTGAAGGAAGATTTAAAAAGTGAAACAGCTGTGTGACCTAGGAATATAACCTTGTGCCCTTGGGGGAAGGCTCAAGGGGGAGGACATTTTTATCATTTTTACAAAAGACGTTCGTCATAAACCCTGGAGTACAGATAGTGTGTGCAGGTGGCATGCAGGATAGTGTATGTGCGTAGGTCCTCTATCAGTGGCCTCGGCAGAGGGAAGAAAGGCGCTGCTTCATACTAAAGATGAACTCAAGGCTATTTTTTTTTTTTTTTTTTTTTTTTTTTTATTTTTTTTTTTTTTAGACTAGTCAAGTGCAGTAGTGAGGAGGGGGGAAAGTAGTAGAACAAGGAGTTCAATCTGTAACTGACTGTGAACAATCACGTGAGATAACTCACTACCTTCGGACCAGCCTCAAGGCTATTTTTGAGAGCATTTTTTCTTTTCTTCTCCTTTTTATTTTATATTTATTTATTTATTTTGAGTCATCGTAGCTCACTGCAACCTCAAACTCCTGGCCTCAAGTGATCCTCCCGCCTCAGCCTCTCAAGTGTCTGGAACTACTGCTGCACGCCAGCACATCTGGCTAATTTTTCTATTTTTTGGAGAGATGGGGTCTCGCTGTGTTGCTCAGGCTGGTCTCAAAACTGCTGGCCTCAAGCGATCCTCCCACCTCAGCCTCCCAAAGTGCTGTGATTATAGGCATGAGCCATACCATGCCAGCCCTCTTTTCTTCTTTTTAATCATGAAAAGCAAAGTATAGTTTGCTATTAAAAGAATTATATGATTCAAACACTGTAGCATCTGAGTGATGCAAATGGGATTACAGCTACGGACTGCCTTGCTTGAGTTAATAGTAAGCAGTAATTAACAATAACATTGACACCAATAGCAATAATACAGAGGAAAACGCTTTTATTGAACTGCGAATGTGTTCAAAGTACCATGTCATTTACTACTCACAATAACCCTCATTATCCTCATTTTACTATGGAGAAACTGAGGCTCAGAAAGATCAGTTTACTAATGCAAGGTCACACAGCTAGAAAGTGGTGACTTTGAACCCATGTCTGATTCAGAAGTGACACTCTAAGCCAGTGTGCTGTACTGCCTCTCTGTATTTATACTTTTCACAGAATCACAGGATGTTGGTGCAGGAAAGAACTGCTTATCCAAGCATTTCTCCTTTTTACTTCCTTCAAGTCTGGAGATCTTTAGGACTAGGAGACTGTTTGGAAGTGATATCGCTATAAAACACTGAATGGGAGGAAGGGCATGGAAAATCCTTTTTCTGGGTGAAAAATAGGAGAGGCTAACTCTTCCAACCAGGAGTTCCAATATACTGAGAGGTAGAAATACGATGGAAGTGAAGGCCTGACAGCAGCACCCAGCATGGTTGGCCTCCTTCCAGCCTGGGGACCCCTTGCTGTAACAGATGCTAGTCTGCCCGGAGCCAGGCCACCTGTTCATTTTAGAAAGGTGCAAACTGAGGGCCAGAGAGGCCAAGGCCACCAGCAAGTCAGTCACTTCAGTAAAGGGAAGAGTCCACAAGACTGTCAGTTTCATGAATGTAGAGTCTGTGCCTGTCTTGTGTACCTTTCTTTTTGCAGTGACCAGCAATAAGTAGTAAGGCTATAAATTTTTTTTTTTTTTTTTTTTTGAGACAGAGTCTCACTCTGTTGCCTGGGCTAGAGTGCCATGGCATTAGCCTAGCTCACAGCAACCTCAAACTCCTGGGCTCAAGCAATCCTTCTGCCTCAGCCTCCTGAGTAGCTGGGACTTGTACAGGCATGTGCCACCATGCCCGGCTAATTTTTTTCTGTATATATTTTTAGTTATCTAGATAATTTCTTTCTATTTTTAGTAGAGACAAGGTCTTGCTCTTGCTCGGGGTGGTCTTTTTTTTTAAATTTTTATTTATTTTTAATTTTTTCAGTATATCTCAGAGTGGTCTTGAACTCCTGACCTCAAGCATTCCTCCTGCCTTGGCCTCCCAGAGTGCTAGGGTTACAGGCATGAGCCACCTGTAAATTTATGGTTAAGGAATTTATTATTTAAAGTGGTGTGTTCATGCTTGTGATTTCCTATCTTTGTGCCTATTTTTTCTCTGGTTCCACTGGTGCTGCTCTTAGAGGTATCTCATTTGGGGGTGAAAATAAAGACTATAGCCGTGTCTTTTCAAAACTCCACTTAATCTTGGCAATCTCATTGGAACACCAACAATTGCTAATCATGGCCCTGTATTTGGGACTTACTTTCTTGTCTTGTATACATGTTTCTGGGCATCAGAGTAAGGCAAGGGAAGAAATTTTGGCATTTCAGTATCTCAGTTCCAAAGGGGTAAAAGGTATGTACAAATGGGAAGCCTACACAACAAAACCAGTTGAGCAGAATCAACTCTCCTGGTCCAATAAGGACCATCTTTGAGACACTTTAAATGAAGTTTACCTCAAAAGTAGTAATAACTTGATTAGAAGCTTCAGGAAGACAGTGCCTTTATAGCAGAATGACCAGGACTCCATGGAATTGTAAAATTTTATCTCCCTTCTATGTAAATCAACCTAAATCAAACAGAAATATTAGTGTTTGGGCACATCAAAACACCTTTAACTTGTCCTTTCACTTTGGTTTGCCTTTTGACAGGATATAATCACAGATCCATTTAAGCTTGCAGAAGATTCTGACAATATGAAGTCCAGATGTACCCCTGATGTTGCTGGAGGCTGCTGTGGCACAAAGAAATGCTGCTAAAGCTACAGCCAACTAAGGGACCACAGTAATGGGCAAGAGGTGAAGGAATGATTTGCATATGTTTTTTAACCTGCTTTTCCCCACAAAAAATAATAAATGGCAAAAAGTCACCATATTCTAGATCACTGATAAAAATAAATGAATTAATTTTAGGAAGTATTAATTAAAGGTTTACAGCAAATCACTTAAAGACTAGTTAAGCAGGCCGGGCATGGTGGCTCACACCTGTAATCCTAGCACTCTGAGAAGCCGAGGTAGGAGGATTGCTTGAGCCCAGGAGTTTGAGACCAGCCTGAGCAAGAGCGAGAACTCGTCTCTAAAAAAAAAAAAAAAAAAGACTAGTTAAGCAGATTTTTTCTATTTCTTAACTAATTCATAGTTCTGGTGCCATTTAGTGGTTAGAAATGGAACTGAGATGAGAAACTATCTTAAGGCTTGGCCAAGGGACAAGAAAGACTTCAGAAACGACAGTTGGCAGAGGGTCTCAGGAAAAACTTCTTTCTGGCCGGGCGTGGTGGCTCACGCCTGTAATCCTAGCACTTTGGGAGGCCGAGACGGGCGGATTGCTCAAGGTCAGGAGTTAGAAACCAGCCTGAGTGAGACCCCGTCTCTACCAAAAAAAAAATAGAAAGAAATTAATTGGCCAACTAAAAATATATAAAAAAAAAATTAAAAAAAAAAACAACAAACTTCTTTCTGACTTTCTGCATGGTACCTTTTCCAATTTTCACTATGTTTGCTCCTTAAACAAGGCTCCTCCTGAAGTCATGTTAATCATACCAAAAGATTGCCAAGTCAAATTTGGTAAGAGAGCTCCATGAAGTAACTGTCTTTTTTTTTTTTTCCCCTAGTCAAGTGAAGCAGTCAAAGTGGGCAACTTTTATTTATTTATTAGACAGTCTCACTCTGTTGCCTGGGGTAGAGTGCAGTGGTATCATCATAGTTCACTGCAACCTCAAACTCCTGGGCTTAAGCAATCCTTCTGCCTCAGCCTCCCAAGTAGCTGGGACTACAGCCATGTGCCACCATGCCCGGCTAATTTTTTCTATTTTTAGTAGAATGGGATCTTGCTCTAGCTGAAGCTGGTCTCCAACTCCTGAGCTCAAGCAATCCTCCTGCCTAGGCCTCCCAAGAGTGCTAGGATTACAGGTGTGAGCCACTGCGTCCAGCCCATTTAACATATATAGAATGGGAAAAAAAAAAGAAAAAAGAAGAAAGCTGTTTAAAATGGAGAAATTCTCAAATTTCTGACCTGGTTCAGCTATGGACCATGACTTAACTATTGCAGAGAGAGGAAAAGACTAGGTAGTGGGTTTTTTTTTTTTCTTTTTTTGAGACATAGTCTCACTCTGTTGCCCAGGCTAGAATGCGGTGGCGTCAGCCTAGCTCACAGCAACCTCAAAGTTCTGGGCTCAAGCAATCCTTCTGCCTCAACCTCCTGAGTAGCTGGGACCACAGGCATGCGCCACCATGCCTGGCTAATTTTTTCTCTATATTTTAGTTGGCCAATTAATTTCTTTCTATTTCTATTTTTCGTGGAGACGGAGTCTTGCTCTTGCTCAGGCTAGTTTTGAACTCCTGACCTTGAGCAATCCTCCCGCCTTGGCCTCCCAGAGTGCTAGGATTACAGGTGTGAGCCACCACACCCAGCTTGGGTAGTGTTTTTTAAGCACTGTTCATCTCTGTGACCTTGATTTTAAAGAGTGCTTTTTCTGGCCGGGCGCGGTGGCTCACGCCTGTAATCCTAGCACTCTGGGAGGCCAAGGCGGGTGGATTGCTCGAGATCAGGAGTTCGAAAACAGCCTGAGCAAGAGTGAGACCCCGTCTCTACTATAAATAGAAAGAAATTGGCCAACTAATTTATATAGAAAAAATTAGCCGGGCATGGTGGTGCATGCCTGTAGTCCCAGCTACTCGGGAGGCTGAGGCAGGAGGATTGCTTGAGCCCAGGAGTTTGAGGTTGCTGTGAGCTAGGCTGACGTCACGGCACTCACTCTAGCCTGGGCAACAAAGTGAGACTCTGTCTCAAAAAAAAAAAAATAGAGTTCTGTATCTGATGTTAGAATGGTACACTGGGATTAAGCATATTTTGCTATTCATGAGCACACCATGTCTGTGCTACAGGGGAAATAGTTAAAATATGTTCTGGTTATTTGGTTTATTAGCCTTTTCTAAATTTAGAGGGAGGTGGTATTAGCCTTTTACTTGTCATTCTGAATGAACTTTCATTTTTCCAGAAAGATGTTGAGTGATGAGATTAAGCTGGAGTACGAAAATTCACATTCTTTTCCTAAGAATAACATAACTTTATACAATATAGTCCAACAAAAGTATGTATCTTAAGAATTGTATTTGACTTAGAATTAGAAAAAAGTACGTAGTAGATAATATAAAATTAAAGTAGATGGGCCGGGTGCGGTGGCTCACGCCTATAATCCTAGCTCTCTGGGAGGCTGAGGCAGGTGGATTGCTTGAGGTCAGGAGTTCGAAACCAGCCTTAGCAAGGGTGAGACCCCCGTCTCTACTATAAATAGAAAGAAATTAATTGGCCCATTAATATATATAGAAAAAGTTAACCAGGTATGGTGGCACATGCCTGTATAGTCCCAGCTACTCGGGAGGCTGAGGCAGGAGGATCACTTGAGCCCAGGAGTTTGAGGTTGCTGTGAGCTAGGCTGATGCCGTGGCACTCACTCTAGCCTGGGCAACAAAGCGAGACTCTATCAATGAACGAATGATTGAATGAATGAATGTATTTTACCCAGCTAAAGATCAGTGCTGCTTTTGATGCCAGAGCATGGTTTAAGGAAGCTGCCTGTAGCTCTTTTGACAGCAGGTGACTTTCCCCCCAACATTTTATTAAGATATTTTGCAAATATACAGAAAATAAAGAATTGTATCAACTATCCATATACTCACCATATAGATTATATAATCATTAATCTTTTGTGATTTTTTATACATTTTAACTTTATACTTATTAACAGTAGAGCCACAGAAACAGGGGCCTCATTCTTCCTTAGCCACAAACTCTTTTCAAAAGATACTGAATTTAAAGAGTATAAGAAAATTGCAAAGTTGTGGAAACAACCCAAGTGCCCATCAATACATGAATAGATTAATAAAATGTGGTATATGTATACCATGGAGTACTATTCAGCTTTAAGAAACAAAGGTGATATAGCACCTCTTGTATTTTCCTGGATAGAGTTGGAACCCATTCTACTAAGTGAAGTATCCCAAGAATGGAAAAACAAGCACCAAATGTACTCACCAGCAAACTGGTATTAACTGATCAACACCTATAGGAATAGCATTTATTAGGTGTCGGGCAGGTGGGAGGGGGAGGAGGGGTGAGTATATACATACATAATGGGTGAGATGTGCACCGTCTAGGGGATGGTCATGCTTGAAGCTCTGACTCGAGGGTGGTGGGGGTGCATGGGCAATGTATGTAACCATAACATTTGTACCCCCATAATATGCTGAAAAAAAAAAAACATCACAGGCTGGGCGCAGTGGCTCATGCCTGTAATCCTAGCACTCTGGGAGGCCAAGGTGGGTGGATCGCTCAAGATCAGGAGTTCAAAACCAGCCTGAGCAAGAGCAAGACCCCCGTCTCTACTATAAATAGAAAGAAATTAATTGGCCAATTAATATATATAAAAAAATTAGCTGGGCATGGTGGCGCATGCCTGTAGTCCCAGCTACTCAGGAGGCTGAGGCAGTAGGATTCCTTGGGCCCAGGAGTTTGAGGTTGCTGTGAGCTAGGCTGATGCCACGGCACTCACTCTAGCCTGGGCAACAAAGTGAGACTCTGTCTCAAAAAAACCAAACAAACAAAAATCACATTTATATACTATAAAAAAAAAGTAGTGTAAGGAGCAGATTTAATTTTAACTTGGAGAGGCCCAGCAGTAGCCCAAACAGGCCCCTACCCTCACCTCCAGCCATGCATAGCTGAAAAGGGCATGGCTTTGTGCCAACACAGCCCCAGTCCCTGTCCCTCTATTGATTCTTGGCTTTTCCTTGCATGGTTCAAAGAAGCAGCCAAGGTAGTCACTACTTCTGCCATGTTAGGATGGGAATTCTACTAAGTGAGTCTGACAAGAAACATGAACCTAGCCATCCTTTCTTTCATTTATTCACTAAATAGTAAATACCTATTGTGTACCCGGGACTGCCATAGGCCCTGGTTGCTAAAATGGAATATAATAAACTTCATGGACTAGTGGGACAGAAACAGTTGAGTATATTTGCTAGACTTTGTTGGCACTTGTCCTAACTTCTCCAATTTGCCAAGTTTCTTCAACCACACACCACAATTTGGACCCAAACAAAGGTTCTTTTGTAGACACTGCCCTAAGAGTCAGTAGAGGGAGATCTCACTAGATTAAAATGAACTCTTTTGCAAATATGAAGCTGGAATTATACAATCCTAGTAATAACCTATGACTCGAGCTTTCATGCTTCATTCCAGTCTGTTCAACTGCTGATTCTGCAATTCCTGTAAGCACAACTCCCACTGAGGTTAATGGGAGTGTTATGCTAATGTAAGTTTTGTACTTATTCTTCTCCTACTGAGTGACCCTTGCTTGTCTTGGACTCACAACCATCCCAATCCCCTTCCCCAATGGGAGCATGGTAGTCTTTCTTTTCATGTTGCATGGCCATGCTGCACTGATGTGCTCCAAGTGAGGGGAAAATCAATTTGGACCAAAAATGTTCTGCCCTAATACTACTCCACTGCCTCATATAGTAACACATTGCCTCATGTACATTGTCCAGAAGCCAGAGAGAGTAAAAATGTACAATGGTAAGTCAATGTTCTAGGCATACCAAGAGCCAGACTTGGGTCTGCTAACTTTTAAAAAAATTTTTCAAGAGATGGAGCCTTGCTTGTTGTGCAGGCTGGCCTCGAGCTCCTGGGCTCAAGGGATCCTCCCATCTTAGCCTCCTGAGTAGCTGGGACTACAGGTACACCCCACTATGCTTGGCTCTAATGTTTTTAACTAGACCTAAAGCCATTAGCCTTCTCAATGGTGGAACAAAGGTGATGCAGAGACAGAAAGCAGGTGTTCTTTCTAGATCTGGCTCTGCTGCTGAACTAGTTATTTGGCCACAGGAACAACATTTGTCTGCTTTGGGATTCACATTCCCCCTCTGTCAAATGAAGGTGTTCATTTGACGACCGTAAGTCTCTTCCAGGTTTAGAAACAGATTTATGGGTCCAGATTCTGTAGAGGTCACAGTGTTTCTAAAATTTTGTGAATTACAGCCAAAGAAACTGTCAAGAGAGCAAACAGACAACCTACAGAATGGGAGAAAATTTTCGCAAGCTACGCATCCGATAAAGGGCTGATAACTAGAATTTATTTAAAACTCTGGAAAATCAGCAAGGAAAAATCAAACAACCCTATCAAAAAGTGGGCAAAGGACATGAACAGAAAATTTTCAAAAGAAGACAGAATAATGGCCAACAAACATGAAAAAAATGCTCAACATCTCTAATCATCAGGAAATGCAAATCAAAACTGCAATGAGATATCACTTATCTCCAGTAAGAATGGCCTTTATCAAAAAGTCCCCAAACAATAAATGCTGGCATGGATGTGTAGAGATAGGAACACTCCTACACTGCTGGTGGGACTGCAAACTAGTTCAACCTCTGTGGAAAGCAATATGGAAATACCTTAAAGCGATACAAGTAGATCTACCATTTGATCCAGCAATTCCACTACTGGGCATCTACCCAAAAGATCAAAAGTCACTTTATGAAAAAGATACCTGCACTTGAATGTTTATAGCAGCACAATTCACAATTGCAAAGTTGTGGAAACAACCCAAGTGCCCATCAATACATGAGTGGATTAATAAAATGTGATATATGTATACCATGGAGTACTATTCAGCTTTAAGAAACAATGGTGATATAGCACATCTTGTATTTTCCTGGATAGAGCTGGAACCCATCCTACTCAGTGAAGTATCTCAAGAATGGAAAAACAAGCACCACATGTACTCACCAGCAAATTGGTATTAATGGATCAACACCTAAGTGGACATAAAGGAATAACATTTATCAGGTGTTGGACAGGTGGGAGGAGGGGATGGGTATATACAAACATAATGAGTGAGATGTGCAATGTTTGGGGGATGGTCATGTTTGAAGCTCTGACTTGAGGGGGTAGCGGGGGAGGGGCAATATATGTAACCTTAACATTTGTACTCCCATAATATGCTAAAAAAAATTTGTGAATTAGTTGCCCATGTTTACAAATCAGAAGATTTTATATAACATATAAACTTCTGGCTTCTCTTGAAAAATTGGAAGTGCTGGCAACACTGCATTTCTGCACAGTTGTGATGACCAGAGCTGAGTTATGGCTTCCTCCCTCTTTAGACAGGATGTGTCCCTTTGGACACATTGTCACCCTCCCCACCCAGTCAACTTCACTGACCCCTGTAGGGGGGCAGGCTTTTGAATTTGTGACTCTTTCTTAAAATTAGCACAGTTTCATCAAAGTTACAGTGAGGTTTTTTTCCATTGTGTTCAAATGATGGCAGGTCAATGGCCTAATCTATGACTCTAACATATATTTAATTCATTACACCAGTAGGCGAGAAGGGCACATGGAGCTTTGCAGGGATGCTCGCAGGAGGGAACCTAAGAGTGTTGGAGCTGCTTATGGTAATTTGACATATAACTCAGAGCCTAATTGTGTCAGGTGAAGTGGCCTGGACAGTTTATTCTCTGTTCCCAGAGTTAACAAGCTCCCATAACATAACTTTCTTTGAGAATATTAAATGAGCATCCTCTAGAAGGCAAATGTCAATTGCCAGAGAAGGAGAGGTTTGCACAGCAAGTGGAGAATGATTCGTGTGGCTTCTAGGCTTCCTAGTTAATCTTTTTTTAATTGTCCTTATTTTCTTTTTTTTGATTAACCTTATTATTCCTTTCAACTGGATCTAACTAATGAAACACTGCGAGGGAGGTATTTTTTATTTTTGCTTTGAAGTAATGTAGCAGGAACACATGAAGCCAATGCAACTCTTTAAAAATGGTGATTTCTCATGGTCATGGGCAAAGTTCATTGCTTTGTGTGGCTATAAACCATGCAAAAAAAATCCAAAGTTGTTTCTTTGCTAAAAATAACTCCCTTATACCTCCCTCAAAATGCTGATTTTTCTAATTTTACAGAAGAGAAAACTGAGGCTAAGTATATTTAAATGATTTTCATGATGGAATCACAGTCTAGTGTTAGAACAAAGACCAGAACTAGGTCTTCTGACTCCTGTACCATTGTGTTATATAGTTTGTCCTTGCTCTTCTTTAGGGAATTCCTAAATTTAAAGATACAGAAATTAAAAAGGGAAATGGTTACTGTAAAAGTAAAGGTAGTGGCTATATCTAGGGTGGAGGGAGAAGAGTGTGATCTAGAAGGGATATATATATATATATATATATTTGGGTTTTCTTGACTAGGGGGTGGTTACCTTTACTATTATAAATTATTATAAAATGAACAGTCTTTGCCTGAGACTGTCCCAGTTTAAGCCTTAAACTGGGTTAATTATTAATAGTACCAATTTTTTTCATTTCCAAAAGGGTTCTGTTTTAGATGATAAATTATTAATACATGGCATTATACTGTACATTTATGTTTTATGCACTTTCATGTATTTATTATAGATCAAATATTTTTTAATTTTAAAAAGTAATCAGGAAGCTTGCCTTATGATTAGGAGTTCTGGCCAAGCTGGAGAACTGTATGTTTGCTCTTATACTCAGGAGTACCCCAGTGACCACGGTAGCAGCAGTGGTGAGCCAGATGTGGGCTTCCTGAACAGAGGCTGCAGTGTCTCATCTTGGTTTTCTGGGGGCGCCCCTGGCATAAGATCCTTATCTTTCCTTCTTTGTCCTATATGTGGTTGGAGAAGTGGCATATATCCCTTAGTCCTAATTGTGAAGGTCAGTCCAAGGTAATATATGAGAAAGTGCTTTGTAAACTGTGAAGGTTTTTTCTACTTTGAGTGGCAGGAGCTCCCTAAATTCCTAAATCTCCAAGGCCTCAGCATCACTGCAGTGGTACCTGTCAGCTTAATGTTCCCATAATACAGCTCTTCTACTTAAAACTTTTTAGAACTCCTGAGTACCTACAGAATGAAATCTAAACTCCTAAACTTGGCATTCAGTGCACCACAAATTGACCCCAACCAACTTTCTAACATTATTCCTGCTGTTCCTCTTCCATGGCTATTGAACCAAATTCAACCACACGGTGTTCCAAAAATGCCGCTCCCTTTCCAACCTCGCTTCATACATTGCTGTCTAATAGTATGCCTTTTTCTTCTTTCTTATCTCACAGTCCCGTTGTTATGGACCAAACGTTTGTTGTCCCTCCCACCCCAAATTCCTATGTTGAAGCCCATAGTGTGACTATATTTGAAGATAAAACCTCTAAGGAAGTAATTAAGGTTAAATGAGGTCATAAGGGTAGGGTCCTGATCCAGTTGGATTAGTGTCCTTATAAAAGAGACCACAGAGGCCTGTCTGCAAGCCAGGAAGAGATCCCTCACCAGAAACCCACCTTGTCCAACCTTGATCTAGAATGTCTAGTTTCCAGGAGAGTGAGAAAATAAATTTCTGTTGTTTAAGCCAGCCAGTCTATGGTATTTTTTTGTGGCCCAAGCAGATTAAGACACCTTTCTTGGAACAGCTCTGACATTGCACATTTAAATCCTCTATTCTACAAAAACCAACTCAATGACCATGAAGCTTTCCTCAATTCCTCCACTTTATTTGTACTTGTTTTTAAGACATTTGATGTTTGATCTTGTATTATATAGTTATTTATGTACACATTGGCTAAAAACTTCCTTACTAGTAAATTTTTGGGGTAACCTCTGGTTTATTATTGTAGCTCTGCAATGCCTAGCACAGTGTTTGAAACTTATTAGATACACAATATCTATTAGTTGACAGATACACAAATAAAAGAGAAGAAAAAGAAATGGGTTGAGAAATAAAACACAACTCTTAAAATTTAAAGAGGAGGCAGAGAATTAATGAGCTGTATTAATAAATGGAGAAAAATAATTTAAATCAGTTTAGTGATATTTAAAATAAATCAGGTATCTCAGAGAAACTAAAATTAGGCAAATTTTTTTCTCAGTGGGATCTGACATGTTTTGTCTATGCATTGTGGAGGGCGGGGGGTGGGGAATTTGACTTATTGGAGTATAATTCGACTTACTGGAGTAGAATTTTATTTCCAGCTTCAGGAGATATGGAGAAAAAACCATGAGAATGAACTCAGCCAGTATGGGAAAAGTGGTATTTTGTGATTAGAGTCATAATCATAAATTGAAGCTCTGATGTGAGAGCCACACAGGTCTGAATCTTATGGGAGGGCCCAGAATTGGAGATTCAGTACCTGTTCTTTCTCCCGTGATCCTGTTCCTAATTACCATCCTCATGTCAGAGTCTTCCTTGTAATCCACCTATTCCTTACTCCCCAAGAGTAGTTTTTAAATCTAGAGTTTTGAATAGGCAATATTCACATGGTTCAATATTTAAAAACAATGGAAGTGAAATGTTTCCCTAAAATCATGACCTGGGTTGAGTGTTTTAGTCACAGTGATAAGGATAACTGGGCTCAAGATCTCTCTTTGTCCAAGGCTGAGCTGGAGGTTGTAACTAGCATGGAATAGCCAGTCATAAAGAACATTCTAGAAGAATCTAGAAAATTCCAGAGTTGCTGGGCCTGGCAGTCAGGAGGGCAGGGGTGCTGGAGTAAGGCAAAGAGTGGACTTTTAGCAGCAGAACTATTCTCTGAGTAGTCCAGGAGGGTCAAGGGGGTTGTAGAGGAAGGGAGTGAGTGACAGCACAGTGCACAGAAGACCTCTTGGGGCTGCCCTGTGGAGGGTTCTGGAAGGGCAGGCTTTCTGTGAGAAGGGCAATGGGTGTGGAGTGCTCTTTAGCTCCTGAGGCTGCACAGCACCGTGGAGGGACCGGTAGCATGGGAGGAGGGGTGGTTGGAGGGGGCAGAGTGGGAAGGGGCAACATGCCATTAGTGAGACTGGTCCCCTCACACCCCCCTCCTGTGTGGGCACCAGGAATCCTGATTCCTGGGAAGGGTAAAGGGTGGCACCCAAGGAGCCCAGACCCTTCTCAAAGGGGGAAGGTTTTCTCACAACTCTGTCAAAGAGCCACATTTTTCTTTCTTTTTCAGACCAGTAACAATGTCCAGAAAATATCTAGAAAAAGGAGGGAAATGGGAAAGCCCTAAATATAAATAAGAGGTCTGAAAAGTCCTCTTGAGATGGTAAATGGCATTGCAGGTTTTATTTTACTTTTTTTTTTTTTTTTTTTTGCCAACTATTGTGAAAAATTCTCATTTTAGCTATGAGAGTTCTAGCGGGTAATATTGCTTCTGAGAAACTCTTCTAAGGGCTAACATATTTGATTCTATGGAAAATTTAGGTAACTCCTGCATTTTCCCAGTTCCTGTTTTTCCTCAGAACACCTAGTGTTTTTGTATGATTACAATGTCATTGTTCAAGCAGTAATTTTGAATACTTTTTTATAGCTAGGCAATTTTCAAAAAAAAAAGACTTCTCTATAAAATCATAGATTTATGTTGAGAAGTAAAATGTGTAGAGAGCCATTTAGTGTTTTACTTGAAACCTTTAAGAATATCAGACTCTTCTAAAGAAGACAGAAGAATGGCCAACAAACATATGAAAAAATGCTCAACATCTCTAATCATCAGGGAAATGCAAATCAAAACCACAATGAGATATCACTTAACTCCAGTGAGAATGGCCTTTATCAAAAAGTCTCCGAACAATAAATGCTGGCGTGGATGCGGAGAGAGAGGAACACTCCTACACTGCTGGTGGGACTGCAAACTAGTTCAACCTCTGTGGAAAGCAATATGGAGATACCTTAAAGCGATACAAGTGAATCTACCATTTGATCCAGCAATCCCATTGCTGGGCATCTACCCAAAAGATCCAATGACACTCTACAAAAAAGACACCTGCACTTGAATGTTTATAGCAGCACAATTCATAATTGCAAGGCTGTGGAAACAGCCCAAGTGCCCATCAATCCAAGAATGGATTAATAAAATGTGGTATATGTATACCATGGAGTACTATTCAGCTCTAAGAAGCAATAGTGATATAGCACATCTTATATTTTCCTGGTTAGAGCTGGAACCCATACTATTAAGTGAAGTTTCCCAAGAATGGAAAAACAAACACCACATATACTCACCAGCAAATTGGTATTAACTGAACAGCACCTAAGTGGTCACATAGATACTACAGTAATAGGGTATTGGGCAGGTAGGAGGGGGTGGGTGGGTATATACATATATAATGAGTGAGATGTGCACCATCTGGGGGATGGTCATGCTGGAGACTCAGACTTGTCGGGGGAGGGGAGGAAATGGGCATTTATTGAAACCTTAAAATCTGTACCCCCATAATATGCTGAAATAAAAAATAAAAAAGAATATCAGACTCATCAAACTCAAAAAGACTTAGGTCTGGATGCAGTGCCTTCCCAAATTCCTGAACCTGTGCAGGTGGGAACTTAGCTTTTGCAGATCAGAGAGTTGAAGTCACCCTTCCCTCTTAGTATCTAGTGAAGGATTCTCACAAAAGAGGGTTAGTTGGAGAAAGTATTTGCTAGGAGGTTCTGGCTTTAGCTAAATGACTTGCTCAAGGTCAGACAAGCCAGAACTGAACTAGGGTTAGACATCAGTAGGAACCATATAGCAATCTCAGGCATTTTGTATCCCTTTATGAAGGTAAAATATCACAATTCAGGGTTATGTTGTATTTTTTTTTCTTTTAGATTTCAGAAGAGATTCACTAGAAATAATGTTGACCCTGCCCTCCATTCAAACAGATGAGCAGCTTGGAAAGCCCCCAGAAGTCATCATAAACCTTCACTAGTAGCTCCTCCCTAAAGAGAGTATACTTCCTTGAGCTAAAAAGCCTCCAAACTTGAAGGGGAACATCCCTTTTACTAAGAAAAGGTATCTAGATTGCTGTGTGTCTTGGGTATACAGGAAGCATATAACCCCCACGCCTCTCCACCCAGGATCGCTCAGTGTTTCCCTGTTTGAACTTGAGCTTAGGTTTTTTAAATATTGTAAATGATCTGGGCAGGTCTTTTCTAATATTTTTGTTATTAAGTTCTGAGTTTCTAACTTCTAAATTGCTGAATGTCACATTTTCCTCATGGTTCTAGCTTTCTCCAAAATGCACAGGAAATGTCTTTAGGTTTGGCAAGCTCTTCCTCACTCCCTTCTCCACACTCCTATTCCAAAAGCGTATATTCAGCAATTCAGAGCCTTTAAGTCATCTTCCCTTATTCACACTTTTTATGAAGTTAAAATGGTTTCATTTTCAATCAGCTGACTTAGAAGGACCATGTTTATCCTTAATGTTTGTCAGATATCCCTAAAAATCTCAACTATTTCTCTTCTAAACTTCTATAATGCTATTCCTACAAATGCATGCCAAGTCTGCCAGTCAAGTTTTCTTTATCTGAACTTATTTTTCAAATATAGCAGTGTGAGAATTAGAGGTAGGGTAAAGAACAGCAGAAACTGAAGGGCTGGAAACTAGATGGGGGCATTATTTGAAATAATCAGAATAAAAATTCCTACATTTCTGTAACACTCAACAAAATTTTTTTTTTGAGACAGTCTTGTTCTGTCACCCTAGCTAGAGTATCATGGCGTCAGCCTAGCTCACAGCAACCTCAAACTCCTGGGCTCAAGCAACCCTCCTGCCTCAGCCTCCCGAGTAGCTGGGACTACAGGCATGCACCACCATGCCTGGCTAATTTTTTCTATATGTATTTTTAGTTGTCCAGCTAATTTTTTTCTATATATTTTTTAGTAGAGACGGAGTCTCGCTCTTGCTCAGGCTGGTCTTGAACTCCTGAGCTCAAATGATCCGCCTACCTCAGCCGGCCAGAGTGCTAGGATTGAAAAAAAAAAAAAATTTTTTTTTTTTGAGACAGAGTCTTACTCTGTCACCCCAGCTAGAGTGCCATGGTGTCAGCCTAGCTCACAGCAACCTCAAACTCCTGAGCTCAAGCGATCCTCCTGCCTTGGCCTCTCAGAGTGCTAGGATTACAGGCATGACCACTCCAAAAGTACTGTTTTGAATACCTGCCTACCAGTGTTCTAGGCCCTGGTAAGACGGCAGTGAACAAAATAAAATTTTGTCCTCAGCAAGCTTAACTTCTACTGGAAGGAGACAGATAATAAACCCAATCAATAATTTACATGGTATATTAGAAAGTGATCTTTGCTTTGAAGAAAAACAAAACAGAGCTGGGGTATAGGGAGTGTTTTACTTTTTTTTTTTTTTTTTGAGACAGAGTCTTGCTCTGTTGCCCTGGCTAGAGTGCAGTGGCATCATCATCACAGCTCACTGCAACCTCAAACTCCTGGGCTCAAGTGATCCTCCTGCCTCAGGCTTCCAAGTAGCTGGGACTACAGGTGTGCCACCACACCTGGCTAATTTTTCTATTTTTGGTAGACGGGTCCCCATCATGTTGCTCAGTTCTGGTCTTGAACTCCTAGCCTAAAGCCATCATCTTACCTTGGCCTTCCAAAGTGCTGGGATTACACACTAGGCTAGGGAGTGTTTTTTGTAAGTTTAAAATAAGGTGGCTTTCGAGGAAAGTCTTGAAGGAGGTGAACCAACCAGGTTATGCTGACATTAGGGAGAAGAGTCCCAGACACAGGAAACAAACAGCAAGTGTAAAGGCTCCCAGGGATTCCCTGGAGTGACTGAGCAATAGCTAGGAGAGCCTGGCTGGAGCAGCAGGTGACAAAGTCAGAGAAGTAATGGGAGGCAGCAGACCCTTTAGAGCCTTCTAGGATATTGTAGGTACTTTGGCTTTTACTGTGGTGAGATAGGAAGCCAGTGGAGGGTTTCAACCAAGAGAGTGAAAGGATCTGAGAAGATCACTGGTCGTTGGGATGAGAAGGGAAAGGGGCAGGTGTAAAAGACAGAGATCAGTTAGACAGATCGGTTAGACCACTGTGATCATCCCAGAAATTAATCAGAAGTGCTTCATGTGTTTACAAAAGGGGAAGAAACTGTGCTTGTAGAATAAAAAAAAAAAGTAGTGAAGCAATAATTTTTCAAATGTTTTAAATTTTGAGAAAAAGACCAGTTTGACAGCTTACTCTGCTACTGCCATCTCCTCTAGATGCAACGGTCTTCGGAGTTCAGAAGCTTGGTTTCCAGAATTTTTTGCTCCCGAGCGATCTATGACACTACCAGGGTTTGGTCAATGTGATTAAGAATGAATGAGCCTTTTTGGTTCTGCTTAGGATATCTATCTCCTCCCATTTCCTAAACTTGCCTGGGTGCCTATTGTCAATACAGATTCTGGGCTCTTCTCATTCTGTACGTATGGGAGGGGATCCAGGGAATATATTCTTATAGCAGTAATACGTGGGGGTTCTTATGACTAGGAAGTCTGGGAAACTGTCCTAACCCTCCCACCCTTAACTCTCGCACACCTTCTGGGGTTTGCGGCGGACCTGGAAAGCGCCGCAGGGCACCTGTGCAGCCCGCAGGTGGCGCTACCTGACCGCGAGTCGCAAAGGGCGCCCGTCCTCTAGGGAGAAGCGAGAGGCGCCAGGACAGCGGGTCGGCCCGGGTGCTGGGGCCACCCGGCGGCCACTTGCCCCGGCGGAGCTGCACGCATGAGTAGTGGGGGAGCATGACTGGTGCCCCCGCTTTTTGGGCTTGTGTGCATCCTAAGCCGCCCCTAGTCCGCTTCTCGGGCTCCTGGGGCAGAAGAGGCAGTGCTTTCTGCCCGAGCATTGACCACTGGGGAGCCAACAGGGGTGCGCAGCGAGAACCTGCCACTTCTTGCCACAGGGAATCAGTCCTACCCGGCCGACCCAAGCGCCGGGACCTACTACAGAGCCCCCTCAGGGAGGGCCGGACCGACGGCGGCTCCTTTCCATTGGCGGCCGGACGGAGGGCCCCGCCCCCTTTCCTACAGCTCTCATCTTTGACTGGCTCTCGGGTTCCGGCTGGCCACGCCTCCTCCCCTCGCACATACACAAGAGTCACGCGCCTTTCAGCTGGAAACTTGGCGTGCTGAGGGGGACAGTGGCCCTCATCGCCCCGCCCACTTACCGTGTCATTGGTCCGTGGCGCCGTGCACGACCACGCCCCCATTCCAGCCCCCTGGCTGGGAGGGCGGGCGCTCGCTCGTGATTGGCTGGTCGGCCTGTCTCTCGTCGGAGGGGCTGGCGCTCCGCTCCCTCCTCCTCCCCCCTCCCGCGAGCCTCGGGGTTCCTCAGCTGGCCGGGGTCGAATCAGTGTCAGTCAGGGAGGCGGACTGCTGAGCACTGGGTGCGGACGCTCGGTTGCAGTCTAGCCCCGGGGCTTGTGCCTGCGCTCGCGCCGCCGGGTGGGAAGGATGAAGCCGCAGCTGGAGCAGCCACCCTATGATTGGCTGTGGCGCTTGTGAACCCGAAGTAAAGATGGCGGGCGGGCAGGCAGCCGCCGCACTGCCCACTTGGAAGATGGCGGCGCGCCGCAGCCTCAGCGCC
Source organism: Microcebus murinus (assembly GCF_040939455.1). Classification (NCBI taxonomy): domain Eukaryota; kingdom Metazoa; phylum Chordata; class Mammalia; order Primates; family Cheirogaleidae; genus Microcebus; species Microcebus murinus. The sequence continues at coordinate 23,772,810 of NC_134117.1, read as the reverse complement.
CGCGGCCGGGGGGTCCTGCAGGCGGCTGCCGCGCGGCTGCTGCCGCTGCTACTGCTGAGCTGCTGCTGCGGCGCGGGCGGCTGCGCGGCGGCGGGCGAGAACGAGGAGACTGTGATCATCGGGCTGCGGCTGGAGGACACGAACGACGTGTCGTTCATGGAAGGGGGGGCGCTGCGGGTGAGCGAGCGGACCCGGGTCAAGCTGCGGGTGTACGGGCAGAACATCAACAACGAGACGTGGTCCCGCATCGCCTTCACCGAGCAGGAGCGGCGGCCCCACAGCCCCGGCGAGCGCGGGCTGGGGGGCCCCGCGCCGCCGGAGCCGGACAGCGGCCCCCAGCGCTGCGGCATCCGCACCTCAGACATCATCATCTTGCCCCACATCATTCTCAACCGCCGCACTTCGGGCATCATCGAGATCGAGATCAAGCCGCTGCGCAAGATGGAGAAGAGCAAGTCTTACTACCTGTGCACGTCGCTCTCCACGCCCGCCCTGGGCGCCGGCGGCCCGGGGTCTGCGGCTGGCGCCGTCGGGGGCAAGGGCGGCTCGGGGGTGGCCGGCCTCCCGCCGCCCCCGTGGGCCGAGACCACCTGGATTTACCACGACGGCGAGGACACCAAGATGATCGTAGGCGAGGAGAAGAAATTCCTGCTGCCCTTCTGGCTGCAGGTGATCTTCATTTCGCTACTGCTGTGTCTGTCGGGCATGTTCAGCGGCCTCAACCTGGGGCTCATGGCCCTGGACCCGATGGAGCTGCGCATCGTGCAGAACTGCGGCACCGAGAAGGAGAAGAATTACGCCAAGCGCATCGAGCCGGTGCGCAGGCAGGGCAACTACCTGCTGTGCTCGCTGCTGCTGGGCAACGTGCTGGTCAACACCACGCTCACCATCCTGCTGGACGACATCGCCGGCTCGGGCCTCGTGGCGGTTGTCGTCTCCACTATAGGCATCGTCATCTTCGGGGAGATCGTGCCCCAGGCTATCTGCTCCCGGCACGGCCTGGCTGTTGGGGCCAACACCATCTTCCTCACCAAGTTTTTCATGATGATGACCTTCCCCGCTTCTTACCCGGTCAGCAAGTTGCTGGACTGCGTCCTGGGCCAGGAGATAGGCACGGTCTACAACCGAGAAAAGCTGCTAGAGATGCTCCGGGTCACCGACCCCTACAACGACCTCGTTAAGGAGGAGCTGAACATCATCCAAGGGGCGCTGGAACTCCGCACCAAGACAGTAGAGGACGTAATGACCCCCCTCCGGGACTGCTTCATGATCACGGGCGAAGCCATCCTGGATTTCAACACCATGTCGGAGATCATGGAGAGCGGCTACACTCGCATTCCAGTATTTGAAGGGGAGCGCTCCAACATCGTGGACCTGCTCTTTGTCAAAGACTTGGCCTTCGTGGATCCAGATGACTGTACTCCCCTGAAAACCATCACCAAATTTTATAACCACCCCTTGCACTTTGTTTTCAATGACACCAAGTTGGACGCTATGCTGGAAGAATTTAAGAAAGGTGGGAAATTTTAGTATCTTTCATTGGCTTGCTTTTTTCTCTCTCCATCCTCCTCCCTACTTGAGTCTTCTACCCTCAGACCAACCCCCCAAGGCGAGTTGACCGGAATTTCTCCTTCTCTCTCTTAATTGCAAAGTTGAAAGGGTGGTGTGGATTTGGGGACGGATTGAACTAGTAGTAAGCGCTTCTAGGTTCTTGAAAAGCACAAGACTGCCATCACTTACTTTGTTCCATGATTGAAAAGCAAACTTCCTAATTTATGTGCATGATACTCGTCCCCCTCGCCCCCCTCCCCCCCATCCCCCGCCCCCGTCTGCTGCATTCATTGTCTGGGTTCTGAGTGGGTAGGTGAAAGTAGGGGCTGGCTAATGCTCTGCCATTTGGTTGACATGTACTAATCACAGGCGTTTGGGAAACATTTAAATGGTTTTTCTGAACCCAGTGCAATCCTTTTTTCCTTCTCCTTAAGTATTCACACTGATGTTTCAAAGATTGGAAGTACATTTCCCATAGCTTCTGTTCCTGGTTGTCTGGCGACCTCTGGGGAAGATTGAGGTCTGCCTTTGAGGGTAGGGGATAGAGTAAGCCAAGTGCCACCAAAAAAATGACTTGCCTTAGCTAGAAGAGAGTCATCTTTAAAAAACAAAACAAGAGTTAGTTATTAATATATAACTTGGAAAGACAAGAGCTAAGTTAACCTTTTTTGAGGCGATGCCTATATATGTAGCTTTCTTTGCTATTTGTTTACATTTACCTGACAACACATAAAATTTCCCCAACTGAGTATGGTTTTGGCAAAAAGCTTGAACTTTTACCAGTAGGATGAATCCCTCTATTTATGATGGTTTATTTATTTATTGACTCTTTCTGTTTAAAAGTGTTCCTTTTTAACATTGATCCCCTGGTGCATTAAATTGAAATGTGTCACCAAGTCAACTCTCACTGCTCCAGGGTGTTTAGCAGGAAAGAGAAAAAAATACAGAGTCTGATGTGCTAACACAGCACATCATTTTTTGCATTGTGGGATTTTGTTTGTTTGTTCTACTGTGTAATGAACAGGTAAATAGTAACTCATATTATATTGAAATTCTGAAAGTTTCCAGTAAATAGCTAGTGTTATTTGAAAACTGAGGGATGCTATTTTTTAATTGCTTTGATGCCAGTGCATTTGCATGTATTGAAATGTGTATATAACCTTTCATGACCTAAAAGTGCTCAAAACTAAGTTTTCCTTCTCTAAAAAGAATTTTGATCACTGATAGTGGTCTCTGCCATGAAAAAGGCCATGTGTACCTGGTGACAGCTCACTGGATGTGATGATCTGAACATACTCAGCGAGTGTGTGATTGTCCTAATTCCATTTTTCTAGTTGAATAGTGTCCTCTTTAGAAGGGGATCACATTGCAGTTAATTTTCATATAAAGGAGTGGAGCAGAATGTGCTTTGGAGATTGATAATTTGCATTTAAAAGCAGAAGGAGATTCTTCTGGATTCTTAAATAGTAAAAAGAAAATATCCGGTATCTCTAGGTGACATTGCTTCTTTTGGGGGTGTCATGATTCTTTCACTGATAAGTCGTTAATTAGAGCATCTAATCAGTCTCTTCAGTAATTTTGCAGTAATACAGAAAGATATTTTGAAATGCATGAAAATACCTCTGAAAGTCCTTCTATTGATAACTTTCCCAGTATTGACACAGATAATTTATTGTATTTTTTTTCAAATATTCAGAAGTCTTGCACATTTACTGATAGATTGATGACACTAGTTTGTACTTCTTGCTGAAGTCCTTCCTTCAATGCTTTATTTTTTTTCTTTGAGAATTTATTCTTCACAGCTCACTAATCCTTCCCCTACTCAAAATTTCAAAATGTGCATTATTTTAAAATTTGTTTTTGGTTGTCCTTGAATAATTTTCCTTTGACATTTATTTTCATGAGAAAGAGTTTTCTTCTAAAATCACCTCACAGTATTTTTTTGAAATGTAGTCTTTAAATTAGTTACTAATATTTTCCCATGAATTCTGGGAAAATAATAATGTATAAGATTTTATTTTATTTTATTTTATTTATTTTTTTTTTTTTGAGACAGAGTCTCGCTTTGTTGTCCAGGCCAGAGTGAGTGCCGTGGCGTCAGCCTAGCTCACAGCAACCTCAAACTCCTGGGCTCAAGCGATCCTCCTGCCTCAGCCTCCCGAGTAGCTGGGACTACAGGCATGCGCCACCATGCCCGGCTAATTTTTTTTTTTTATATATATATCAGTTGGCCAATTAATTTCTATTTATAGTAGAGATGGGGTCTCGCTCTTGCTCAGGCTGGTTTTGAACTCCTGACCTTGAGCAATCCGCCCGCCTCGGCCTCCCAAGAGCTAGGATTACAGGCGTGAGCCACAGCGCCCGGCCAAGATTTTATTTTTGTCCTTAACCAGAATTATGTATTGGGTTAAGAAGATAGTGCAAATTAAGGTATACATTCAAGCTGGTGGCATATTCAGAAGAGCAGGCAAAGACCGCACATTGGAAATTTAAGCCATGATCCTAAAAGGATGGAATGGATGGGTATTTGTTTATTACTTAGACTATTGGAATAATTGGTTTTTCACTTTACCTTTCTTGGGTTTCTTTGATGTTTGGTCAGTTTACTATCAGTTATATTAGAGTTCTTTTTTGAGATATAGTCTCGCTCTGTTGCCTTGGCTAGAGTGTAGTGGTGTCATCATAGCTCACTGCAACCTCAAACTCCTGGGCTCAAGTGATCCTCCTGTTTTAGCCTCCCAAATAGCTGGGATCACAGGCTCACACCACCATGCCAGGCTAATTTTTCTGTCTTTAGTAGAAATGGGGTCTCGCTCTTGCTCAGGCTGGTTTCCAACTCCTGACCTCAAGTGATCTTCCTGCCTCAGCCTCCCAGAGTGCTAGGATTACAGGCATGAGCCACCATGCCCTGCCAGGTATATTAGTTCTTTTTAATGTAGGGTTTCACCTGATTTTTTTCTTCTTCATTTTCTAATTTGATAATGACATAGTCTTAATAGTGGACCTTCTGTTGTTTTTCTCAATTGAATAGTGGTGCATGGAATAGTTTGAAGACTTTTTTCCTCCTCCCTTTCCCTCTCTCCTCACTTCTCCATTTCTAAGAAACAAAAACAAAACAGACACCCCCAACAATACCACTGTAACTCCCCCAAACTGGTTAGATCATTAATCTGGATCTCATTGAAAATTATCCTTCCTAATTAAGGATGCCTGTATTGAAACCTTTTCTGTTTATAGCTATACAGAATTCATGTAAGTTATTCTTTGCTAAGGAGGGGGAAACAGAAGGTTCTGTAATGTGGAAAGAAAAGCTACCTTTATATTAGTATATGTGAATATCTTCTTTCTAATGCATGGAACTTTTTTGTCTGGCTACCAGGAAATCCTTTGCTTTACTTGACCTTAGAAGATAGTAATTGTGCTAATTTTGCAGTTTGAGCTTGATGATGGTGGTGATGATGATGATGGTGATGATGATTACTTACCTATTTACTCTGTGCCAGGGACAGGGCTTAATGCTTTACATGAATCACCTTGTTTAAATCTCGCAATGGCTGAATGAATTATCTCCATTTTACAATTGAGGAAATTGAGGTTTATCCAAGGTCACACAATAATTTGTTTATTTGGGGTTTTAAGTCAGATCTGTGTGACACCAGAACTTGCTCTCTTAACCACTGTCTTCTACTAGTTCTGTTGATCCTGATTTGCCACTTCTGTTTTACTGAGTGGAAGGTTTGGTCTTTCTTTTTTTTTTTTTTTTTTTTTTTTTGAGACAGAGTCTCGCTTTGTTGTCCAGGCTAGAGTGAGTGCCGTGGCGTCAGCCTAGCTCACAGCAACCTCAAACTCCTGGGCTCGAGTGATCCTTCTGCCTCAGCCTCCCGGGTAGCTGGGACTACAGGCATGCGCCACCATGCCCGGCTAATTTTATATATATATATCAGTTGGCCAATTAATTTCTTTCTATTTATAGTAGAGACGGGGTCTCGCTCTTGCTCAGGCTGGTTTTGAACGGTTTGGTCTTTCATCCACACGTTGTCTCAGAGTCCATTGGGCAGTGGGACACAGAGATGTCTTTAAACATATACACAGCTTTAAACCCAATGCATCTGTGAGGTACGTAAGAGTTGGTATTCCTGTTTTTGCCATTAAATCATTTTTTTTGACCTGTGTGATCCTAAATCCAAAGAATTTTATTTGCAATATTTACATGTCAGGCATCAATATTCATTTTGGAAATGTTCTATACTAACATTGTCCAGTTCTAGTGTGCTACCTTCATGGGTCACCCTACAACAGTTTTTCTAATGGCTTAATTATGTAATTACGTTTCACTCTTGGTTTCTTATCGTTTTCTGTTGTAGGGGTCACACAGTAGTTTGTCAAACTCAGTTTTGTGTTCTAATATTGGTTTTTATTTGCATTTTTTGTGACTATCTCATAACTGGTTGCTAATGAACATCCATTACAACTCTGCCCCTCTATACTCCAATCTTTCTCTTTTTCTTTTGTCAGTTTTGTAGTTACCTATAAATCTAAATAAGAGAATTAATTCAGGACATCCCTCTAGAGGATTATGAGAATTTTAGAAAAACTGTCTAAAGCAAAATAGTGCCTGGGAAGGAAAGGTGAGATTAAAGGTGCAGAAAGCATGCTAGAGGCTCCCATTTGCCTGAGGGAACCTTCTTAACAAAACATCAGGCCACCTAGTTTTCTACACCTAGGCGAATTTGAAGAATTAGTAACCAGTTATTGTTTCATTGTTTGTATTTTAGCTTTGTAACAGTTGCATTCCAGTATTGCAGAGCTTGTTAGGGACTTAGCCAAGCTCTTTTCTAGCTTTTTCTGAGCTGCAAGCAGGTGAAATCACCAGATAATGTTGTTCTTCAAGGAAAGAATGCAGTGTACAATTTTCACTTAAAACATGAGCTAAATAATTATTTCTTTCCATAATTTAACAAGTCTTTCCATATTAATATGCCAAGAGTTTAATATTACTTTTCCCCCCTCACCAAATTAAGTGTTCCATTTGCCTAGAATCTTGAAAGATGTTTTTTATTGATGTTTAAAGGTATGAATGGTGTCACAGGGATTGTATTCATGATCTTATACATTTATTTTTGTGCAATAATACATTGAATTATTAGAATTTGGCATATTTTTAGAACATCTTTATGAAATATCCAGATAGTATAGACTCAGAGGTGGAAGGCAGGCAGCTTGAAGATTACCTAGCCCAATGTTTGCCAGATGATAAGATTTACTTGGATCACTTATTAAGAGTAAGGTCCTAGGCCTCACCCAGAGTCCTCCTGAACCAGAATCGCTGAGGAATGGGCCTTGGGATGAATCCATGTTGTTTGCAGTTACCTTACCCTGAGGTGATTCTTATGGATAGGTGAGTTTAGGAAACACTGGTCTAGTCTAGTCAACCTCTTGAGGAAAGTAAACCCTGAGAAAGAGAAGAGAGAAAGTAAGTGGCTTTTTAGGGTCCCCCACCTCACTAGAAGCATTGACTGGACTGGAACATGCCCTGATTTCTAGATTGGAGTTCTTTCCACTCCCAGAGGCTGGTCTTCTGGTCCCACGTTATTCAGACTTACAGGTAGCTGTATCTTTGGAAAAGCAAATGATTAGGGTTAACGCTGGTTTTTGTTTTATTTGTCTTGTGATTTTGATGTCAGTATTGTAGATATCCTGGATTCAAGCAATCTTCGACAGGCATTTTGTTAAGTAGAAAATAAGTCTGAGGCCGGGCGCTGTGGCTCACGCCTGTAATCCTAGCTCTTGGGAGGCCGAGGCGGGCGGATTGCTCAAGGTCAGGAGTTCAAAACCAGCCTGAGCAAGAGCGAGACCCCGTCTCTACTATAAATAGAAAGAAATTAATTGGCCAACTGATATATATATAAAAAAAAAAAAATTAGCCGGGCATGGTGGCGCATGCCTGTAGTCCCAGCTACCCGGGAGGCTGAGGCAGAAGGATCACTCGAGCCCAGGAGTTTGAGGTTGCTGTGAGCTAGGCTGACGCCACGGCACTCACTCTAGCCTGGGCAACAAAGTGAGACTCTGTCTCAAAAAAAAAAAAAAAAAAAAAAAAAAGAAAATAAGTCTGAGTGAGCTCATTTGATTTTATTTTATCTTAGTTTGAGATTTTTACTCTGCTATGATCAGAGTAGGAGTGTATTTTAGGAAATGGATGTTGATGTCTAGAAGCCTCAGGTAGTTAAATATAAGGTTTGTTTTTTTTTATTGAGCATGTTTTGGATATCCCTTAATGATATATTTTCTCATTGGTTGTTTCTTTTATGAGAGTAATGATTGGATTTGGGACTGTGAGGGTGAAACTTCCTTGACCCTTCATTTCTGTTCATAGTACAAGTCTGTAAAGTTTCCATTGAAATGTCCATCAAAGCATTCAAAACCTGTGTCCCATTCATGTACCTGTATGACCTTCCCTTCTGCCTCCCCCCAACCTCCAGTTTTTTGAAAAAGTATAAACTAAAGTCATACAGAGAATCATGCCCGATTTGGGGAAGTTACTGTGTGTGTTACTAGGATTGCTGAAGTCTGAGCATAGACCTTTAGGTCAGGAGAGACCATGACTGTATAGTTGAATACTGACTCTGAGCTGGACAAAACAGGAAAGGACCTTGTTCTGCTTTTTCTCTTGGTTTTTATGGGGATTGCACACCTGCCTCTCCCCATACCCCCCAAAGGGCCTCGGAATTATTTAAATTCTGAGACATTCCAAACAATTGTGAGGAGCTTGTTAATTTTAATTATTAGCAAAACTAAACACAATTTAAAATATCATTAACTAGGAAAACCTACAGAATAGACTGAGCCAATATCATATTTTATGTTTTTTATTTGCTGTTTAACAACTTAAACTTTTGAGAACAAACCTCTGGATCCCAGTTAGATGTTTACTTATATATAAAATGGTATGTTTTTTTCAAAGGGTTCCTTTCCTCTAAATATATGTTAAATATATTATAAATATTATATATAATATATATTTATATGTTAATATATTTATGTATATCATTGGTGGTAAACTTACAATTCACTAAGATTTACTTGATATATAAAGAATATTTATTAAACTTAAATACATGGAAGTGGATCACCAGGATTGAATACAATTTATTTTAATATTGTCATTTCATGCTTTTTTCTTTAGAACACTCCAATAAGAAACCCCTAAATCATACCGACACTGAAAAGGAGAGACAATAAGAAGCATTCTTTCTTTTAATGTCACATACATTGGCAACTCTAGAGTGTCTATACAGAAGGATGATGGGGCAGCAGACTTTGGAAGGGGGAGCAAGGAGGCTAATAGTGAGGTTGTCATGTAGATCATATGATCTGCATGTTTGTAGGCTGGCTTAGGTGTTGATGGATAGTGGGGATGTTTAGCCCTCTCCCTATTTTACGTTGATCATAAATACTGCTATAAGATGGTGAGACCTTCACATCATCTTAACCCCCTTGCTGTCAGACCTAGGTGGGAATGTTTCTTTTTAAATTCACATGCTGTGGGGAGGAGACTACCTACTAATGGAAAGGTTGAGAACAATGTACTCTTCCTGGATCTGCTTTGGACAAATAACTTATCCTCTTTAAGCTTAACTTTTTTTTTTTGTAGTAAAATGGGGATATTTCCTAACTCATATGGTCTTTACTATTATAAGAATTAATGTGATATGGAATATAAAAGTGTTTCTAATAGTACTTAGTGCTTAGTTAACCATTATTTTTATTATAATAACTCTTTCTACAGGCTTTTTTTTTTTTTTTTTTCTTAGTTTATCCATGCTGTTATCATGAAATAGCACAGACTGGGTAATTTATAAATAACGGAAATTTATTTCTCACAGTTCTGGAGGCTGGTAAGTCCACGATTTAGGCACTGACACTTGGTATCTGGTGAGGGCCTTCTTGCTGCATCTTTACATGGCACAAGAGTGGAAGGGCAAAAAAGAGCCTGAGTCAGTAGTTCCCTGCAGTGCTTTTGTCAGGGTAACAATCCAATTGTGTGGGCTCCGCCCTTGTGACTTAATCACCCCCTAAAGGCCCTACCTCTTAATACCACCACAATGGGGATTAAGTTTCAACATGAATTTTGGAGGGCGCATATTCACACCATAGCAGTTGTTCTTGATCTTTGTCTAGACTAGAGATTGGTAGTCACAGAGACACCTTGGGCAAGTGTGCTTATATTGATAGTTGTTACAGATGTTGAAATTTTAAAAGTGCATAATTACTGTAGGTTTTTTTCTTTTCCTTTTTATTGTGTTTGAATTGTAAGCTCTGTTGTTTTTATCGCAGTTGCTGTTACTTGATAAGATGGCTACATGCATATGTATATTTTAAGAAAAACAGAAGGATATGTTACATGTTCTACTTTCCTTAGAGTAAGGATACTCAGTTTAAAATAATTCTTCATTCTTTTTAACCATAGGTGACTGAAAAAGACAACAATTTTTAAAAGAAACAGAGCAAGTGCTTGTGGATTTTGGAGGCCTTTAAGTAACCAAGGTTTTAAGACTAAAGGAAGATCTCAAATTACTCTGATAAAATCTTTTAACAACGATTATGTCCAAAGTATAAAAAATGATAACGTCTAATATAGCAGGTTTGTGTTACTTATCACAGTGTAAATTTGTAATATTTTGGAAGGCAACTAGGAGTCATATAAATGTCTTACCTTTTGGTTTAGTAATTTTTTTCCTGGAAATCTTAATGCATTGATTCAAGACAAGAAGAGAGCTATGTTAGCTTTTCATATTGCAAATATATTGTAGTGTTATCTATAAGCGGTGAAAAATTGGAAATAAATATCTAACACTGTAAGGCAGGACAAGGAGTGGGAAAGAGTTAGGAAAATGATAAATGTCAACTAATTGCAATCATTTAATGATAATTTTGAAGGTCATGTAGCAATATAGGAAAATTTACACTGATTATTGGCATGGATTATATACATGTAAGAATATACATGTGTATAAACTGGAAGGGAATGTGGAAAAAGTGGAAATGGTTGATGCGTTAGGGAGTGGTGATCATAGCCATTCTTTGCAAGCACTTTGTTAACTTTGTACATGATATACCTGGAAAAAATTCAAATCTGCTAAGAACATTATGAGTCCTGCTCTTAGGAAAACTAATCTTTGCTCCTGTTAAGGAACTCACAGTATTCCATTTCTCCTTAAGAGCATTTTACTGCTGAAACAAATGGTTCTTTTTTCAATTTTAAAAATTGAGGAACAATTCACATACCATAAAATTCATCCTTTCAAAGGATATGATTTAGGGATTTTTAGTGTATTCACAAGGTTGTGTAGCCATTACTAGGGTCTACTTCTAGAACATTTTCATCAATCCTAAAAGAAACTCCATACCTATTGGCATTCTGTTTCCATTCCCTGTTCCCCACAATCCCTGGAAACCACTAGTTTACTTTCTATCTTTGTGGATTAGCCTATTCTGGATATTTCAGGTAAATGAAATGTGGCCTTTAGTGACTGGCTTCTTGGTGAATGCCTGTAGTCCTAGCTATTTGGGAGGCTGAGGTGGGAGGATTGCTTGAGCCCAGAAGTCAGAGGCTACAGTGAGCTATCATCATGCCATTGCTCTCTTGCCTGAGTGACAGAGAACCATCTCCAATAAAACAGAAAAAAAAGAAAGAGTAGCATATATTTTCCAGATTTATCCATGTTGTAGCATGCATCAGTATTTCATTCCCTTTTATGGCCAAATATTCCATTGTACAGATATACCATATTTTGTTTATCCATTCATCAGTTCATGGATATTTAGTCTGTTTCTGCTTATTGGCTATGATGATAATGCTGCTGTGATCACTGGTGCACAAGTTTTTATGCAGACATACATTTTCAATTCTCTTGGGTATATGCATAGAAGTAGAATTGCTGGGTCATATGGTAACACTGTTTTAACTTTTTGAGAAACTGCCAAACTGTTTTCCAAAGTGTCTGTACCATTTTACATTCCCACCAACAATGTATGAGGCTTCCTGTTTCTTTACATCCTCACCAACACTTGTTATTGCCACCTCCCCCTTTTTCTAAAATTATAGCCATCCTAGTTGAGTGTGAAGTGGTATCTCATGGTTTTTTTTTTTTTTTTTGGCATATTATGGGGGTACAGATTTTAAGGTTTCAATAAATGCCCATTTCCCCCCCTCCCCCCAAAAGTCTGAGTCTCCATCATGACCATCCCCCAGATGGTGCACATCTCACTCATTATGTATGTATATACCCGCCCCCCTCCCCCCTCCTACCTGCCCAATACCCTATTACTGTAGCACCTATGTGTCCACTTAGGTGCTACTCAGTTAATACCAGTTTGCTGGAGAATATATTTGGTGCTTGTTTTTCCATTCTTGGGATACTTCACTTAGTAGTATGGGTTCCAGCTCTAACCAGGAAAATATAAGATGTGCTATATCACCATTGTTTCTTAGAGCTGAATAGTACTCCATGGTATACATATACCACATTTTATTAATCCATTCTTGGATTGATGGGCACTTGGGCTGTTTCCACAGCTTTGCAATTATGAATTGTGCTGCTATAAACATTCGAGTGCAGGTGTCTTTTTTGTAGAGTGTCACTGGATCATTTGGGTAGATGCCCAGCAATAGGATTGCTGGATCAAATGGTAGATTCACTTGTATCACTTTAAGGTATCTCCATATTGCTTTCCACAGAGGTTGAACTAGTTTGCAGTCCCACCAGCAGTGTAGGAGTGTTCCTCTCTCTCCGCAACCACGCCAGCATTTATTGTTCGGAGATTTTTTGATAAAGACCATTCTCACTGGGGTTAAGTGATATCTCATTGTGGTTTTGATTTGCATTTCCCTGATGATTAGAGATGTTGAGCATTTCTTCATATGTTTGTTGGCCATTCTTCTGTCTTCTTTAGAAAAATTTCTGTTCAAGTCCTTTGCCCACTTTTTAATGGGGTTATTTGATTTTTTTCTTCCTAATTTTCGTGAGTTCTAAGTATATTCTAGTTATCAGTCCCTTATCGGATGCATAGGATGCAAAAATTTTCACCCATTCTGTAGGTTGTCTGTTTACTTTCATGACTATTTCTTTGGCTGTGCAGAAGCTTTGTAGTTTGATCATGTCCCATTTATTTATTTTTGTTGCTGCTGTGATTGCCTTTGGGGACTTCTTCATAAACTCTTTGCCCAGGCCAATGTCTAGGAGAGTGTTTCCAACTTTTTCCTCTAGAGTTCTAATAGTTTCATATCTTAGGTTTAAGTCTGTTATCCAGCGTGAGTTGGTTTTTGTGAGAGGTGAAAGGTGTGGGTCCTGTTTTAGCCTTCTACAGGTGGCTATCCAGTTTTCCCAGCACCATTTATTGAAGAGGGATTCTTTTCCCAATCGTATGTTTTTGTCTGCTTTGTCAAAGATTAGATGGCTATATGAGGATGGTTTTATATCAGGATTCTCACATCTGTTCCACTGGTCAATATTCCTGTTTTTGTGCCAATACCATATTGTTTTAATTACTACAGCTTTGTAGTATAGTTTGATATCTGGCATATTAATGCCTCCCATTTTGTTTTTGTTGCCTAGAATTGCTCTTGATATTCGGGGTCTTCTTTGGTTCCATACGAAGCGTAAAATTATTTTTTCTATATCTGTGAAGAATGCTGATGGGATTTTAATAGGTATTGCATTGAATCTGTAGATCAGTTTGGGTAGTATAGACATTTTGATGATATTGAGTCTGCCGATCCACGAGCATGGTATGGATTTCCATCTGTTTACATCCTCTGCTATTTCCTTCCTCAGTGTTTCATAGTTCTCCCTGTAGAGGTCTTTTACGTCCTTGGTTAAGTAAATTCCTAGGTACTTTAATTTCTTTGTTGCTATTGTGAAGGGAATTGAGTCTTTGATTTGGTTCTCAATTAGATTGTTGTTGGCGTATATGAATGCCTCTGATTTCTGTGTATTGATTTTGTATCCTGAGATTTTACTAAATTCATTGATCAGTTCCAGGAGTTTCTTGGTTGAATCCTTGGGGTTTTCTAGATACAATATCATATCATCAGCAAACAGTGAAAGTTTGATCTCTTCTGCCCCTTCTCATGGGGTTTTGATGTGTATTTCCTTAATGGCTAATGATGTTGAGCATCTCTTCATGTGCTTGGTCATATCTAGATCCTTGGAGAAATTTCTTTCTAGTTCCTTTGCCCATTTTTAAATTCAGTTATTTTCTTCTTATTGTTGAATTGTAAGAGTTCTTTTTATATTCTGGATGTTAATCACTTATCAGATGTATGATTTGTAAATATTTTCTCCCATCCTGAGTTGTCTTTTCACTTTCTTGGTAGTGACTTTTAAAGCAGAAGAGTTTTGAATTTTGATGAAGTCCAATGTATCATTTTTTTGTCTTTTGTTGCTTATGCTTTTGGTGTCATATCTAAGAAACCATTGCCTAATCCAATGCAACAGAGGTTTATGCCTGTATTTTCTTCTAATAGTTTTATAGTTTTAGCTCTTACATTAGGTCCATTAATCCATTTTGAGTTAATTTTTGTATATGGTGTGAGGTAGGGGTCTAACTTCATTATTTTGCATGTGGATGTTCAGTTGTCCCAGCCCCATTTGTTGAAAAGACTATTTTTTTCTCCATGGAATTGTCTTGACATCTTTTTCAAAAATCATTTGGCCATAAATGTGAGAGTTTATTTCTGGACCTTAACTTCTGTTACACTGATCTATAATCTTATGCCAGTACCACACTATTTCAATTCTTGTAGCTTTGTGATAAGTTTTGAAATTATAAAGTTAGAATCTTCCAACTTGTGTTCTTTTTCAAGATTATTTTGGCTGTCAGGAACTTTTCATGGATAAACTTGCCCATTTCTGTAAAAAAAAAAAAAAGGAAGTTGGAATTTTGATAGTGGCATTGAATCTGTAGATCAATTTGGGGAGTATTGCAATGTTAACAATATTACGTCTTCCACCCATGAACAGAGATGTCTTTCCATATATTTGAATCTTCTTTAATTTCCTTCAACAACATTTTACAGTTTTTAGTATATTTGTGGTCTTTTTGTTAAATTTATTTGTAAGTATTTTATTTATTTATTTATTTATTTATTTATTTATTTATTTATTTATTTATTTATTTATTTAGTTTTTTTGTTTTGTTTTGTTTTGTTTTGAGATAGTGTCTCACTCTGTTGCCTGGGCTGAGTGCAGTGGCATCATCATAGCTCACTGAAACCTCAAACTCCTGGGCTCAAGTGATCCACCTGCCTCAGTCTCCTGAGTGGGTGGGACTACAGTGGCATGTGTGCCTGGCAAATTTTTCTATTTTTTGTAGAGACAGGGTCTTGTTCTTGCTCAGGCTGGGCTTGAACTTCTGGCTTTAAGCAATCCTCCTGCCTTGGCCTCCCAAAGTGTTAGGATTACTAGTGTCAGCAACCACACCCAGCCCAGTGTTTTATTTATTTTTTGATGCTATTGTAAATGGAATTGTTTTATTTTCAGATAGTTCATTGCTAGTATATAGAAATACAAGGGATTTATTGATCTTGTATCCTGCAACCTTGCTGAACTTGTTAGGTAACAAGTGGTTCTTAAAATAGAAAAATACTTTTTAAAATCCTGAGTTTGGGCCGGGCGCGGTGGCTCACGCCTGTAATCCTAGCACTTTGGGAGGCCGAGGCGGGCGGATTGCTCGAGGTCAGGAGTTCGAAACCAGCCTGAGCGAGACCCTGTCTCTACCAAAAATAGAAATAAATTAATTGACCAACTAAAAATATATATACAAAAAAAAAATTAGCCGGGCATGGTGGCGCATGCCTGTAGTCCCAGCTACTCGGGAGGCTGAGGCAGTAGGATCGCTGAGCCCCGGAGATTGAGGTTGCTGTGAGCCAGGCTGACGCCACGGCACTCACTCTAGCCTGGGCAACAAAGTGAGACTCTGTCTCAAAAAAAAAAAAAATAAAAAAAAAATAAAAATCCTGAGTTTGTTGAGGGTTATCTTATGTTTATTTGTTTCATTTGATTGTAGTGGATTTTTTTTTTCTTTAAAAAATTTAGACATTTTTACTTGCTACTTTCATATATAAAGAGTCAGGGCCGGGCGCGGTGGCTCACGCCTGTAATCCTAGCACTCTGGGAGGCCGAGGCGGGCGGATTGCTCAAGGTCAGGAGTTCAAAACCAGCCTGAGCGAGACCCCGTCTCTACCATAAAAAATAGAAAGAAATTAATTGGCCAACTAATATATATAATATAAAAATCAGCCGGGCATGGTGGCTCGTGCCTGTAGTCCCAGCTACTCGGGAGGCTGAGGCAGGAGGATCGCTTGAGCCCAGGAGTTTGAGGTTGCTGTGAGCTAGGATGACGCCACGGCACTCACTCTAGCCTGGGCAAGAAAGCGAGACTCTGTCTCAAAAAAAAAAAAAAGAGTCAGGTACACACAATTGGTTACTGACACTGTCATTCTTTCGGAAATTTGATAGGAAAGAGTAGATTTTCTATTCCAAATTAGGTATAGGGAAAGAAGAATAGACTGTAGGAAATGTCAATCAAGACAAAAAATATGATTGGCTGGAGCTTGGGAGTTTAAAAGTTAACCTGTTTCTATCTACTGTGTAGAGTGGCTTTGTGTCAGTATGGGGATTTGGGCTAGGAGGTGAGCACAGAAAAGACTGTTTGGCTAATATTTAAATGGTTTTGTAGCTTTCTTCTCTGGATCATTTTATCAAGGGTTTTCTTTGGATTACTTTGCAGAGACTAGAAAAAACCCTGACTTTCCTCCACTCTGCATTTCATATTGCCATTATCAGTATGATCCTTGAGGTTTTGGGGTTCCAGGTAACAAGAAAAGACAGAATGAAACGCTCTGATTTGTGTGTGTACATACACACACACACACACACACACACACACACACACACACACACAGGCGCACACCCCCTGGGGGTAGGGGACTGGTAATCTGAGAGGGAGAATGTTTTCCCTTGCTAGCAAAGACAGACTGAGGGTATCACCTGATCTTTATGGGAGCATGCAAAGCCTCAGTTTTTCCATTTGCCCATCTGCAATCAGAAAAACAATGTGCTGACTCAACTTGGAGCCTTTGTAGAATGGCATTTGGGCTTTTGAGAATCATGCAACAGATGGAAATATTTGAGCAGGTTTTAAGAGGTAAAATTAATCGGCATGCAAAATCCTGTCAAAAAAAAAAAAGAGAGAAAAAAAAAAAAGAGGTAAAATTAAAACTAAAAACAGCTAGAACAAGACAACGTGCTTTCTTATCTCTTTCAAGACTTGTTTCCTTTAGTAACTCGTGTACCTCCTCTATTTAAAGTTTGGCAGGAATAATTTCATCTCTCTAGATTTGATTACTGAACAGAGGAAAAACCCTGACTTTTAGTCAGTCTGCATTTCATATTGCCATCATCGGTGTGATCCTTGAGTGTTTGGGTTCCAGGTAACCAGAAAAGACAGAATGAAACTCTTTGCTCTTGGTGCTGTTTTTTTTTTTTTTTTTTGGTGTAGTAGGGTGGGGGGATTGGAGTGGGGGAGTGAGATTCTGCTAGAAGCAAGTCAACTAGTTTTAATATTCTTATAATCGTATTGTATGGACCATCTTTTGCTTAGGTTTGTTCTTTAAAATGTTTATTTGCTTGTTCATGTATATATACGTTTACCTGTAACAAGTAGAAGAACATTTACTAAAATGTTAACTAACAGTGACTATCTCTTGATGGTGGGTTTGGGGGGAGGAAGTATGTTTTTATGTGTTGCTCCAAATGTTTTTTTAAGCATGTATTTTGTAATGTTTGAGGGAAATAAATTCATTAAAATGTTATTAAAATGTAAACTTTGTAACTCAAATCTTTAATTTAGGTATTTAATCGAAATTCAGTGTATTTAGGTGAAATTCACCCTTTTCATCTTAGGAGATATGGGATATTTCGTCCATGATGCAGCCATACTGTCATTTGTGCCATTTTTTCCCCTTCTCATTGGAATCGTACTGTTTGGGATGAAAGACGAATAGTATTTTAAAGCCCATAAGGTTGTGTGTGTGTGTGCGTGTGTGCACAACAGTTTATTGAAATTAATTTTGTGTGTAAAATAAAGGAATTTAGGTTTTGGGGTTGCATTTGTTTTCAGAACATGTTATTAAGGGATAAAATCTAGTTTTTTAAAGATTTGTATGTAGTCTGCCTATGAAGCAGCTTTTTGATACTTCCGTGACAGCCCTGATGAAACAAAAGGTTGGTGAAGTGGTTGAGTTCCAACTAGATTTGTCCTTTCAGCATAAAGCTGTAATCCCAAGATACCTCTTTTTTGGTGACATTGAGATTCTGGAAACTAGTGCTTCCTTTTATCTAAAGAAATCATCATGCTAAATCTTCATCATGATTATCTAAAGGAGACAAAAGGATAAAATACTCGTTCTGGAATCCTTGTGCTAGAAGCTCAGTTAGTAGTTTTTTTATCTTATACATTTTGCTAAAATAAAATGACTTCTTAATTTTGATAAGGATCAGATATTTGGTTTGATTAGACTCCTATAAAATTATACATATTTTTGGACAGATGAAAAGATGTGATGTTTTTCTTTCTTTTCCTGGATGTGTACATAAACTTTGTATTTAACTATTTCTAGGGTAAATTACCTGTTATTTAGGTGTCTTTACTAAAGTCTGTGTTAAAATGCCATAAAATAGTGATGAGGATTTTGCCTGAGCTAACTTCCCAAGGAAACTAAGCATTTTCGGAAGAGAAATTGATGTTTGCTTTACTTACAAGCAGCATTGCTCTTAAAGTGTCACATGCATATTAGACAGACAAATTTATTCATTTCCTTGATATTAAAAATACAACACAGTTTTGACCTGATTACTCTCTACAGTGAAGCTCATCAGTGACACAGAACTTCTAGCCAGCATTTAGTGCCTCACTCTGAAATGTGAATGGACAACCAAACCTCTGGATATTTGAGGAGAGCCTCTACTCGGAATTAGACTAAAACAAGCAGTGAAGGCACCTTAATTGATTTAAGCTGGTTTATCTCACATTAGCTAAATATCCAAAAAATCAGCAGTTATTACTTTCTCTGTGACCTCTCAAGGCCACTTAACAAACCCGATATTAGTAGCAAATGTGAAGATTTGCTGCCTTTTCCATGCATGGTATAGATAGGATCTTTCCTGTGTTCATTCAACCTGCCCAATTGTTTGAGGCTCCTAGCTAGGTTGAATGTTGTAAATGTTTCCTTACTGTGCACAGTCAGGGGCTAAGTAGGCATTTCTAGCAGAGGTCTATGTCTTAGGGGATCCTTACTGTTCTATTTTTCCTTTCTCTTTTTACTGCAAGAAAAAGAGAAGAAGCTATTCAAGAATAGCTAGTTACTTCCTTTTCCTTGCCCTTGGCTACCTCTTTTATCCTGTACAATCTGGCTTCAGACTGTCACAGCCAGCGACTTCCTTTACTGCCACCTTCCTAGCTTTCTTGGCTCCTCTGTTGCTTTTAGCTGAAGATGCTGCCTACTCTTCTCTCCACTTGGCTCCTGCAGCTTGCTATAGCACAGTCTTGATTCTCCTCCTGTTTCTCTGACTCCTTCCTTTCCCTTTTTAGATTCCTGATTTTTCCTTCCATTTCTAATTGAGCATTTCCCAAGATTTTGTCCTTCTCTTTCCCTTCCATGGTCTTTTCCCATCTTGAGAAAACTTTCTTTGACTCATCCTTTAATCTGTAAGCATTTTTTGAGCATCATGATAAAATGCTGTGGCGGATGCAAGGATAAATTAGATATATACCCTGCTCTCAAGTAACTTGTAGAATTTATCCTCTTTCCCCCCTGTATCTTGTTACCAAGTTTAATTGATCTTTTTTGAAAATGACTTTTATACTTTTTGGTTTCTCTCCATCCCCACTGCTGTTGTCCCAGCCCTTAGCACCTCTTATTTGCGCCTACTATGTGTTAGGTGCTCCATAAATGCATCTTAAATGAATGAATGGATGAATCAACCAATCTATGTTGCTTACTGTAAAACTTCTAAGGTGGCTTCCCTTATCTTGTCTGGTTCATCAAGTGGACCTCTGTCAGGGTGATCATTCTAACTTTCATCTTACCAGTTTGTCAAAAGCCTTCTATAGGGCCGGGCGTGGTGGCTCACGCCTGTAATCCTAGCACTCTGGGAGGCCCAGGCGGGTGGATCGCTCGAGGTCAGGAGTTCAAAACCAGCCTGAGCAAGAGTGAGACCCCATCTCTACTATAAATAGAAAGAAATTAATTGGCCAACTAATATATATAGAAAAAATTAGCCCGGCATGGTGGCGCATGCCTGTAGTCCCAGCTACTCGGGAGGCTGAGGCAGGAGGATCGCTTGAGCCCAGGAGTTTGAGGTTGCTGTGAGCTAGACTGACACCACGGCACTCACTCTAGCCTGGGCAACAAAGTGAGACTCTGTCTCAAAAAAAAAAAAAAGCGTTCTATAATTGAAATAATAAAATATTATCTTTTTACCTATCAAAGTAGCCAGGATAGAAAAAATGACAATGTACAACTAACTGTCAAGCCCCATGAGATGTGACCCCTTCTGACTGCATCTCCTACTTTTTTCTCCCGGACTTGCTTTGCTACAGGCACTGGCCTTCTGGCTGTTTCTCAAACACTGCAGGTACTTTAGGCATGCTCCTGCCTCCGGGCCTTTGTAGTTGCTGTTTCCCCTCCCTGGCATGCCCTTCCTCTAGATAGCTTTGCAGCTTGCCCCTTCCTTCCTTCAGATCTTTACTCAGATGTCACCACGTCAGTGGAGCACTTACTGGTATCTGCCCTTCCTTTATCTTTATCCTTCTAAGCCATCTGTTATAGCGTATCAATCCTTTTTTTCTTTCTTCCTTCCTCTTCTCTTCACCCCTCCCTCCCTCCCTCCCCTCTCCTTCCCTCCCTCCCTCCCTCCCTCCCTCCCTCCCTCCCTCCCTCCCTCCCTCCCTCCCTCCCTCCCTCCCTCCCTTCCTTCCTTCCTTCCTTCCTTCCTTCCTTCCTTCCTTCCTTCCTTCCTTCCTTCCTTCCTTCCTTTTTTCCTTCCTTTCATCTCGCTCTGTCACCCAGTCACGCAGTCACCGGGTGGGAGTGCATGGTGCATTCATAGCTTACTGTAGCCTCCAATATCCGGACTCAGGCAATCCTCTAACCTCAGCCTCCTGAATAGGTAGGACTACAGGTGTGCACCACCATGCCTGGCTAATTGATAAAACATTTTTTGTGTAGAGACAGGGTCTTGCCATATTGCCCAGGCTAGTCTTGAACTCCTGGCCTCAAGTGATCCATCTGGACCTCCCAAAGTGCTGGGATTATAGGCATGAACCACCATGCCCACCCTTTATTTATTTATTTTTATTTTTTGGTCTGCCTCTCCCACCAGAATGTAGTAATCTCCATGAGGGCAGGGACTTGGTCTGTCTTGTTTACTGCTATGTTCTCAGGGCCTACAACAGGGCTTAGCAAATAGCTGCTCAGTAGAGATTGCTGAATGATTGAACTGAATATTACTGAGGTGTAGTGTGAGACAAGTACTCTTTTATAATACTGATGGTAGTGTTAATTGGTATAATTTCCTAGAAGGTAGATTGGTGGTGTTTGACAAGCTGACACTTTTTATATATCTTTTTACATAGTAGCTCTACTTCTAGAAATCTGATCTCAGGAACTAATCAGAAATATATATAAAGGTTAAAACACAGATATCCTCATTTAAATTTTTATTTATTTTTCAAAAATTTTGGTAAAATACACAAAACATAAAATTTACCATTTTAACCATTTTAAGCAGACAATTCAGTAGTGTTAAATACATTCACATTATTGGGCCATCATTCTAGAACATTTTACTTTTGGCAAAACTGAAACTCTATACCCATTAAACACTAACTCCCATCCCCCTTCTCCCCAGCCCCTGGCTACCATCATTCTACTTTCTTCTCTATGATTTTGACTACTCGAGGTACCTCTTATGAATGGAATCATATAGTAGTTGTCTTTTTGTGACTTATTTTACTTTGCAAATGTCCTCAACATTCATCCATGTTGTAATATATATCAGAATTTCTTTCCTTTTTAAGGCTGAATAAAATTCCATTATATGTACCACATTTTGTTCATCCATCTGTTGATGGACACTTGGGTTGCTTCCACCTTTTGGCTATTGTGAGCAGTGCTACTATTAGGAATATAGGTGTACAAATATCTGTTTGACTCTCTGCTTTCAATTCTTTTTTTTTTTTTTTTTTCAATTCTTTTGAGTATATACCCAGAAGTGGAATTGCTGGATTATATGGTAATTCCATTCTTAATATTTTGAGGAACTAAATATTTTTTAAAATAGCAAAAAATTATAAGCAGTCTCTAAAAGTCCTCCATTGAGGAATAGTTAAGCAAATCTGGGTATATACATAAGATGCAACCATTTAGAGTTACATTTATAAAGTTTTTTGGTTTTTTTTGAGACAGAGTCTCACTCTGGTGCCTGGGCTCTGGTGCTCTGGCTTTAGCCTAGCTCACAGCAACTTCAAACTCCTGGGCAGGCTCCTCCTACCTCAGCCTCCCAAGTAGCTGGGACTACAGGCATGCGCCACCATGCCTGGCTAATTTTTTCTATATATTTTAAGTTGTCCAGCTAATTTCTTTCAATATTTTAGTAGAGATGGGGCCTCACTCTTGCTAAGGCTGGTCTCGAACTCCTGAGCTCAAACGATCTGCCTGCCTTGGCCTCCCAGAGTGCTAATATTACAGGCATGAGCCACCATGCCCAGCCTATGAAGTTTTTAATAACATGGAGAAATGATTATTTTAAGTGAACAGAGCAACATGTTCTCAACTATGCTTTAAAAACTGCACTGTTGGGCATGGTGGCACCCACTTGTAGTCCCAGTTACTTGGTAGGCTGAGGTGGGTGGATTACCTGAGTCTAGGAATTTGAGGCTGTAGTACGCTATGATTACACCCGAGAATAGCCACTGGACTCTAGCCTGGGCAATGTAGCAATACCCTGTCTCTTAAAAAACCCCAAAACAAGCCGGGCGCGGTGGCTCACACCTGTAATCCTAGTACTCTGGGAGGCTGAGGCGGGCGGATTGCTCGAGGTCAGGAGTTTGAAACCAGCCTGAGCAAGAGTGAGATCCCGTCTCTACTATAAATAGAAAGAAATTAATTGTCAACTAATAGATATATAAAATTATCCGGGCATGGTGGTGCATGCCTGTAGTCCCAGCTACTCGGGAGGCTGAGGCAGAAGCCTCAGAGAAACTCCAGCTTGAGCCCAGGAGTTTGAGGTTGCTGTGAGCTAGGCTGACGCCACGGCACTCACTATAGCCTGGTCAACAAGCGAGACTCTGTCTCAAAAAAAAAAACAAAAAACCCCAAAACAAAAAAACACTGCATAAAAAACTGGTAGGAAAGCCGGGCGCGGTGGCTCACGCCTGTAATCCTAGCTCTTGGGAGGCTGAGGCGGGCGGATTGCTCAAGGTCAGGAGTTCAAAACCAGCCTGAGCAAGAGCGAGACCCCGTCTCTACTATAAATACAAAGAAATTAATTGGCCAACTGATATATATATAAAAAATTAGCCGGGCATGGTGGCGCATGCCTGTAGTCCCAGCTACTTGGGAGGCTGAGGCAGAAGGATTGCTTGAGCCTAGGAGTTTGAGGTTGCTGTGAGCTAGGCTGACGCCATGGCACTCACTCTAGCCTGGGCAACAAAGCGAGACTCTGTCTCAAAACAAACAAACAAACAAACAAACAAACAAAAAACTGGTAGGAAAAACACTGAAATGTTAATAAAAATGGGATGATTTTTATATTTGTCTAATACTCTTCTGTATTTCCTAAATTAAACAGACATTACTGTTATTATTTAGGAGAAAAATATAGAAAACCTTCAAGCGTTCCCATTACCTAGTATTTTTTTTTAATTATTTTATTTAAAAATTTTTAAAAAATTATTTTTCTACTTTCTTTTTTCACATTGATTCAGACAGCCAAGGAACCATTACCTACTATATTGTATAGCATCCAGATTCTTCTAGAGTTTGCAAAGCTCTTCATACTCTGGCTCTAGCCCCTATTTTTATCTTCTGTCTAAAATAGCTAATCTCATAACTGCATATTATGTATGTATATGCATTTGAATATATGTATATGTTACATTTGTATATGCATATGAATGTATTATATGTTACATATGTATATGCATATGAATGTAGGAATATATGTTATATATGTATGCGTTTATGTATACACATACTGTTTGTAGTTAACGCACCTCTGCTGACATTCCTGTCCTAAAGAGTACTTAATTCTGGCTAAAACTCTGCTCAGCCTTTAATACCTAGTTAAAATTCTATTTTTTCCTGAAATCTCTGTTGATCTCTGAAACTTTTAGACCCCTTATGCTTATATGCTACAATTAAAACTTATTTCTTAGTTCTCTTCAGTTTTTAAATTACTATTTCTGTAACTCTCATGGTACCTGTTTAGAAGAATCCTTTGCCTTTCTCTGTCTGTCTAATTCTTAACTCATCCTTCTCCCCAGCTCAGAAAAGTTTAAATAGTACAGTGAATTCCTGTATACCTTTCACCTAGATTCACCAATTGTTAATATTTTGTCAGATTTGTCTCTTTTTCCATATGTACAAGTGTGTGTGTGTGTATACATATATGTGTGTATCTTTTTTTCCTGGACCATTTGGCCATTTGAAAGTAGGTTGCAGACGTAATGATACTTCACTCCTAAATATTTCAGCATGTATCTCTTAAGTATAAGGATGTTCTCCTAAATAAGCATAGTGTCATTATCACACTCAAGCAATTTAACAGCAATACAAACATATCATCTACTTTTTATTTTTAAAATTGATTAATTAAATTAATTTTATTTTAATATACTCCCCAGGACAGTATCACTATATTTAGTTGATATTCATTAGTTGTCATGTCTCTTTGATGTCCTTTTATCTAGAATAGCTCCTTTGCCTTTTTTTCTTTCATGATATTGACATTTTTGAAGAGTCCAGGCTAGATGATTTGTAGAATGTTCCACAATCTGTATTCATTTTGTTTCCTCATAATTAGAATCAGGGTTAAATATATATATAAAATAAAATATATATTTTTTTATTAATACTACATTGTAAAATACCTTCCTCCTTTAATAACTGAATAATTTATGGGGTGATATCTTGAGATTGTATACATATCCTGTCTGCTGTAATCCCCACAAACTTTTACCCAGTGGTTTTGGCATCTCACTCCTCTTTTTTTTTTTAGAGATAAGGTCTCGTTCTGTTGCCCAGGCTGGAGTGCAGTGGCGTGCTCACAGCTCACTACAAGCAAACTCCTGAGCTTGAGCAATCTTCCCACCTCAGCCTCCCAAGTAGCTGGGACTATAGGCATGCACCACCATGCCCGGCTAATTTTTAAAATTATTTTTTGTAGAGACTAGGTCTCACTATGTTGCCAAGGCTGGTCTTGAACCCCTGGCCTCAAGCGATTCTCCCGCCTTGGCTTCCCAGAGTGCTAGGACTATAGATGTGAGCCAGTGCACCTGGTCTCACTCCTTTTAAAAAGTTAATCACTCTGAAAATCTGCCTTGTCTATCCTTGTCCATAATAATCTGTTCCTTCTTCCATTTTAGCATCAAAACAGATGTTCACGTAAGAAGAGAAAGTAGTAAATCTAGTTCAAGCATCTTATTTTCCAGGTGTATGTGTTTTGCCCAAGAGTAGTTGTGTAGTTAGTGACAAAGTTGGGACTACAACCTGGGTTTCCTGATTCCTAATCCAGTGCTATTTCCAGCTGCCTCTAACTGACCCCTAACCGATAATACAATGCAATATGGTATTATCTCAAATAGAGTATAACTTTCTTGCTAGTACAAAGAAAACATACATTATTTTTTCTTTTGCGTGCATTCCTTTATTCATTTATTCAAAAGAGGTAAATCGTGGGAGGCCGAGGCGGGCGGATTGCTTGAGGTCAGGAGTTCGAAACCAGCCTGAGCAAGACCGAGACCCCATCTCTACTAAAAATAGAAAGAAAAAACTAATTGGCCAACTAATATGTATAGAAAAAATTATTCGGGCATGGTGGCACATGCCTGTAGTCCCAGCTATTCGGGAGGCTGAGGCAGAAGAATTGCTTGAGCCCAGGAGTTTGAGGTTGCTGTGAGCTAGGCTGACGCCATGGCACTCACTTTAGCCTGGGCAACAAAGTGAGACTCTGTCTCAAAAAAAAAAAAAAAAAAAGAGGTAAATCGGCCTCTTCTCGTGTCCTCCCCAACCCCATGCCCTTCAAGCTCACCCGTACTGAAATGGAGCCCCAGGCTCTTTGCTTTCTCACGTGTGTTCCTTTGGCTCATTACATTCTTCCTTCCCTTCTCTTTTTTTCTAACCATTCCATGAGCTGAGTTGAATTCTGCAGAGGAGGCCTTCCTCTACCTTTCGGCTAAGTTAAGTGCTCTCTTCTGTGTTATTAATATGCTAAGGACCCTGTTTGTGCCTTATATATCATAGTGTGGATCTTGTCATTTATAATTATACTCTCTACTGGATGGTGAGCTCACTGAGGTCAGGAATTTGGTTCAGTTCACTGTGGGTATTCCACTTGGAGGTGCTCAATCAATGTTTGCTTTATCAGTGAAGCCATTTCAACTTTGTGGTCATTGATTGCTTTACCATAAAGGCAGGGTTGAGACTCAGACCTCGAAGTCTCTCCAGTTCTGACAAAGTCCATAAATATTTGATATAATGTGCAAGGCAGTGTAGGAGATGGAAAGCTCTTTTACATGTTGTGTAAGTCCTAGAGGAACATGGGGGTAAAGCCCTGACTGTGGCTGTATAACAGACAGAACGAGTTAATTGGTACTATAGGGAATATTACAAGGTGCTTTAGCAATGAGAGGATGAAGGTATTCTTGGCTCAGTCTTGAATGAGGCCAAAGGCTGAGATGAGGGTCAGGACCAGTTCAGTTGGGGGGAACAATAGTGGGAAAGGCATGGAGTCAGGAAAGTTGTGTTTGGGAGAGTTGTGAGCAGTTGATTTGGTGGCTGCCTCTTAGGATTCTTCCCTCTACTTAGAATGTACATATTGATTATTCTTTGTACATATTGATTGTTGTCTTGCATCTTTTCCATTTTGCTTTTAGGGTTACTTAAAAGCATTTAGTGATACTAATTGAGCGTCTGTATTGGTAGAAAAGTCTCCCCTAGGGGCAATTTCTACCACAGAGGACTTTTTAAAGTGCTTGTGGTAGCTGTTGTTCTAACTAAAGTATCATCTTTGAAAGGTCCATTCTCCCCAGCTTGTGCAACTCCTCTGAAACCAAATTCCTCTCTCCTGGGTTAAATGGGGTAAGCTTTAGGGGAAGTACATTAATAATTGAACACCCATGGGGCATTACTGCTTCAGTTCTGAACTTTCAAAGTTTTCTGTATCCTGCAAGAGTTACTTAACCCTTGATGTACAGCCAGGGTAGGACTGCAAGCACCCCTGAGGAAGGGCTGAGGACTTAGACATGGTGCTTAGTTTCCAGCTGTTTACTCTTCAAAGAAAGAGAAAATTCTGCAACACACTGATATAAGGTACATACTTGGAGAAAGGAATATTGTGTTCTGAGAAAGAACAAAATACATGCCATACTTCACATATTAATATCCTTTTTTTCCCTTTAAAATGCCAGTCCTCCTATATTTTGAGTAGCTCTTCATCAAATGCCAGGACTTCTTGCTCGCAGTAAATGTTGGTGAGATAGGACGTGTGAACCATTCAGGAACTGATTTTTCCCCCTTCTATTACTGGCTTCCTCTCAACTAGTTTACAGTTACTAACCTTACTGCCATAAATCCTCCGGTCATATGTTTTGTAATCCCTTCTCTGGCATACATTTTAATCATTTTCTCACTGCTTCATAGGTGTTATAATCCTTTTATAGTTCCCTGGGTTTTAAAATAGCCCTATAAAGGGTTCAGTTTGGTGTTTAATAGCCATGTTTCACGGTGTTCTAAAGCTGTGAATAAGTTCAGGCAGGCAAAAGCTTTTGGTTTGGAATGCCTTTGTTTCTATGTTTTAGAAAAATGTATTAGTCTTCCAGTGTTTTTCATGGTGATGATTTGGCTAAGATTTAAAAAATGTTTGGAAATACTTAAAAAGTGAAGAAGAAATAAAGAAAAAAAAAACACAGAAAATACACAGGTAAAAACATTCATCTCTTGTAATTTTCTTCCTTTTTTTTTTGAGACAGAGTCTCACTGCGTCACACTGGGTAGAATGCCATGGTGTCATTATAGCTCACTGCACCCTCCAACTCCTAGGCTCAAGTGATTCTTCTGCCTCAGCCTCCCAAGTAGCTGCATGCACCACACTGGGCTAATTTTTTCTATTTTTGATAGAGATGGGGTTTCGTTCTTCCTCAGGCTAGTCTCGAATTCAACCTCAGGAGATCCTCCTGCCTCGGCCTCCCAGAGTGCTAGGATTATGGGTGTGAGCCACTGTGCCCAGCCTCTTATTATTTTCTGTTATCAAGTTTCAAAAGATCATTTCTTTTTTGAAACATATATTGTTTTTTGTTTTTTGTTTTTTGTTTTTATCTGCATGGATAAGACCAGAGACATATATTGTATTTTATTGGTGAACAAGACTGTTGCTGTCCTCATGGAGCTTCCGGTTTGGTGGGGAAATAGACATGCAGCAAACAACCACACAGATAAACTCGCCCGCGTGAGGTGTGCTCTGCAGGAAAAGTACTTCGTGTCCTGAGAATATTGGCTGGTGGGAGACAAGGGAAAGAAGTGGCTTTTGGGTGACTTTGGGTGACTTGAGATCTGACAGATAAGTAGAAGTCAATCGGGAAATTTGGGTGTGGAAAAGAGACTATTACAGGGAGATATCATAGGGTGGGAGGTAACATTGTACATTCAGGGAACTGAAAAACAGTTATTGTGGCTGGAACACAGAGAATTTGTGTGTCTGTGCTGGGGGGTAGGGTGTGGGTGGTACAAAATGCCATTGGAGAAGTAAGCAGGGACTCTAGTGGGCAAGTGGTTATGGGCAACACTAAGAGTTCTAGTGTTTCTTCTAAGAGCAACAGTGTCCCTTGGAAGTATTGGGAGTGTGTGAGCATGACATGATTACAGTTGCATTTTGAAAAGGTTACTTTTCTGTGTGGAAAACCTTTGAGTGGGGAGTGAGAAAGGATGCAGAGACGCCAGCATTTGGAGGCCTTTGTGGGAGCTTGGTGAGAGATGATGACAGCTGGGCCGAGGGACATGGTGGTTGGAATGGGGAGAGGGGATTGATTGGGAAAATGCTGACGAGGACAAGGCTTTATGTGACCCCCTTTCGCTGACACTGAGAGAGGCAAAGTATGGAAATTATCTCTGAAATTGAGGACCAAAGAGTCAAAGATGATGCAATTATGAGGCAGAAGTAGACCTGGGACTTAAAGCTAAGTGCCTGGCCTCACACCCACGGCCTTTTCTTTTATGGCACTCTGCCATTTCAGAAGCAGAAACTTCAGTTTGGAGTACTCAGGTATTCTCTGACCGGCAACACACCAGCTACCAGGTCCAGGTCTTGTGCATTCAAGCTACATTGAGACAACTGACATATCTGACAATGAGCATTGCTTTGTCAGGTTCGCTACTTGCCGTTTAAATCGCTGCTACCTTCTGATGAGGGAGCACACTCCATCCCAACTATTTGGTTGAAAATAGGCCTATCAATAAAGTCACAGTTTACCAATCTGCTTAATAATATTAATTTATTGAGCCCCTGCTACGTTCCTGGCACTGTTTTAGTTATAGAAGATGCCTCAAACATGACCCCTAAGGAACTCGCTGTCTAGTAGGGGAGAAAAGACTCAATGATGTGATTACAGTGCGACAACTCCTGTCCTGGAGATATGTGCAGGATGCCATGGGAGCCCAGAGGACTTTGGGCTGAGAGTCAGTCACGGCTAGATATTGGTCATTTCCGTCATTGTGTGGTCATTTTTCAAGAGAGAATAGATGTTGTCAGACAAAAATGTCTAGAAAGTAGTCAGTTGATTAATTTGATAGGAGAAAACTACTTCTAATATACAAATTAAGTTTATTAGTTATGACAGTTAAAGTTTCAGGTTGATAAAATACCTGACTAAATTACCTTAATCATTCCCTTATGGAAATAATATGAGAAACAGAGTCTTGCCATATTTTTCAACCGTACACATTTCTTTTGAATTAATACTATGTATTATTTAGTATGGTATTAATATTTGTCAGAAAGCTATTATTTTCCTTTGAAAGTGATTTGGGAAAACTGGCTATAATTTTAAGAGGATACTTTTTTTCCCCAGTAGAGTGATTATAAACTAAGAGTTGCAAGATAAAAGTCACTTTTCAGTAATTTGTTTTACAGAAACCATATTAGAACCTGTCTCTTTCTTTAGGTAAATTGTACTCATACTTTTTTCTCCCTTCTATAATATTAGTTTCTCCTGGGAGCAATGGGAAATCATTTCTTTTAAGCTTGACTCATCCTGTGGCTTTGAACATATCTACGTGCTTTTAATAAGAACTTGCCAAACTGAATCTATCTTTATTTTGCTATATATTCTGTGATTGTTTGTCTGAACTTTTTAGAAACTGGTTTTAATATACTTTTTAAAATGTTAAATGGTACCCATTCACATAAGACTGTTGGAATTCATTAGAGCAGTGCTGGGGAACATTGGTGCTTGTTTTCCTGAAGAAGCTCAATGTTGGGGGCAATGTAGCATTCCATGCTTTCTGGTAGAAGCACCATGGGACAGGTTGTATGGGTCTCTTAAACAGAGCAATGTAACTCTAACTAAAAAGTAGTTCTGCTGCAATATTTGAATAAAAGGCCTTGATGGTTCTGTGCTGGAAACATATAGGGTGTGCTAATAGAGTTGATAATAGCTATATGTTAGTGATGTCATTGTGAAGTCAGTTGGTATATTACAGGGAAGCCTTGGAACTATTTCCTACTGATGAGAGTAAAGGAGAAAATACAACTTTGGTATGTGTTGAATCACCTAACTATTCTCCTGAGTTATTTTACTGAGCTTTAAAATGTCAGTGTCCTACCAGTCATTTTATGAACTTTATGGATAGTGAGTGACTTGAGATTTCTCAGTGAAGAATTATGGGATATAAAATCCTAAGAAATAAAAGATGCCGGTTTCAGTTTTTATTTAGATTGTTGTTTAAAACTAGTAATCCAGGAAAAGGGAAGAGTATTAATAACTGTAGAGGTAGTAACTGTAGCTCCATTTATTATGTACTATATGCCAGGTACTGTGCTGTTTAATTTTACCAGACCACAGCCCAATGAAGTAAGTATTATTAGTCCTAATTAACAAGCCAGGAAATGGAAGCTTAGAAGGCCAAGTCACTCACTCAAGGTTACTCAGTGAGTAAGTGGCAGAGTGGGAATTGAACCTCAAACTGCTCAGACATTTAACCACTGTATTATTCTGTATGTAAAATTGTATTTTTGAACATCATATTTCATAAACTTGTTTTTTTATAAATATATAAGTCAATTGAATATTTATAAGACAGTGAGGGGCCTGGTATAGATTAACCTTTCATGTTTCCTATTATATCTGTTAATATGTGTTGGCCAGGCACGGTGGCTTGCTCACATATGTAATTTGTAATCCCAGCTCTTTGGGAGACCAAGGTGAGACGATCTCTTGAGGCCAGGAATTCGAGACCAGCCTGGACAACATAGAGAGAACCCCATTCTACAAAATATTTTTTAAAATTAGCCAGGCGTGGTGGCACGTACCTGTAGCTCCAGCTACTTGTGAGGCTGAGGTGGGAGGATTGCTTGAGCCCAAGAGTTTGAGGTTGCAGTGAGCTACGAGGACACTGCTACACTTCAGCCTGGGAGAGAGAGCAAGACCCAGTCACTAAGAAAAAAGAAGAAAAAAAATATTTGTTGAGCCTACTGTGTGCAGTACCAGTGCTGCCAGGCTTATGTGGACAATGTAGAGATGAGGAAGTCTTGGCCCCTTGTTTGGTCCAGGAATTTACAGCAATGTTTTAGCAGAGAGAAAGACCTTCTCAGCAGTTATTGGATAAGTTGGTGCTTTGAGATGGATAAAAGAACATTATTAAGAACCACTTGGGGATGGGGTGGGAATTTCAAGGAGAAGTGGCTTTTGATGGGGACATTGAAAGATGGCTAAGATTTCCAGTGGTAGAGTTGAAGAGGCCATTTTCCCTTGGGCTGAGAAAGCAAAGGTAAGAATGAGAGAAGTGGGAGATGGGCTGCAAAGGTACATTGGGAAAGGTTTTTTTTTTTTTTTTTGAGACAGAGTCTCACTCTGTTGCCTGGGCTAGAGTGCCATGGTGTCAGCCTAGCTCACAGCAACCTCAAACTCCTGGGCTCAAGCAATTCTTCTGCTTCAGCCTCCTGAGTAGCTGAGACTACAGGCATGTGCCACCATGCTCAGCTGATTTTTTCTATATATATTAGTTGGCCAATTAATTTCTGTTTATAGTAGAGACAGGGGCTCGCTCTTGCTCAGGCTGGTTTTGAACTCCTGACCTTGACCAATCCGCCTCGGCCTCCCAGAGTGGTAGGATTACAGGTGTGAGCCACTGTGCCCAGCCAGGGAAAGGTTTTAAGTGCTAGGGTAAGTGATTTGAACTTTATGCACTAGGTAATGATATTTTCCTTAACATTTATTTATTAAGCATTTATTATGTTTAGGCATTGATTTTAATATTAGGAAACCAACAAACTATTTTTTTTCAAACTATTGATTTTAGAGTTGTATGGCTTTTCTTCTCATCAAAGATAGCTCTTATAGCCTTCATTTAGGTCAGGACTCCTTACATGTCTAACGTCTTGACTTTTTTTTTTTTTTTTTTTTTTTTTTGAGACAGAGTCTTGCTTTGTTGTCCAGGCTAGAGTGAGTGCCGTGGCGTCAGCCTAGCTCACAGCAACCTCAAACTCCTGGGCTTGAGCGATCCTTCTGCCTCAGCCTCCCGAGTAGCTGGGACTACAGGCATGCGCCACCATGCCCGGCTAATTTTTTATATATATATCAGTTGGCCAATTAATTTCTTTCTATTTATAGTAGAGACGGGGTCTCGCTCTTGCTCAGGCTGGTTTTGAACTCCTGACCTTGAGCAATCCGCCCGCCTCGGCCTCCCAAGAGCTAGGATTACAGACGTGAGCCACAGCGCCCGGCCACGTCTTGACTTTTGTTCTTAGAATTAAACCTAACAGAAGGAAACCATCTTTTTAAGACATTGACTAATTTCTCAGTTTAATTTTGATTCAATTTAAGGTACCATATAGTGATTAATCTGGCATTTTGAGCTATATTAGCCTGGCAGAGTGCTCACTTTGGCATTACTTGTTTGCTTCTCTGGCATAAATCCCTAAAAGTACCACAATCTAGAATACAATACTGAATAGCAGTTGCTCTGGGAACGTTGAAGCACTGAGTTGTGGGATATTTCCCTAGGTCTGCTTTTCATTTTTTCTAACTATGTTGAATAATTTGGGATTCCTCTATAGACTTAGTTTCAAAAAGCAATTCTGTATAGAAAGCAAATGAGTTAAAGTGAATACAATATGAAGTCAGATGGTTTTTGGCCTGTCCTCATCTTAAAGCTGTTCTCTTTTCCGTTTATAGCCTGTTGAGTCTGAATTGACTTGTTTTGAACTCGAGCAACTTGTGTTCGTTTTTATCAACTTGGACTTTGTGCTTTGGTTTGTGACAGCTATTTCAGATTGGTACTTTAAAAATCCCTTTTTAGAGGCTAGCCAGAACTCAGTGTGTGCTTTCAGATTGCGAGGCAGAGATGGCTATCCCCATTTTGGCAGTTTCGAGCTGAGATCATTCTGTTTGTTATCTGCCATATAACAACTACATGTGAAAAGTGAACCCAATGTGTTACTTCTACTCAGGAGAGATTCTCAAGCTTTTTATAGAAAAGTAAATGGTGTTGTGTTTGTAACCTAGGAAGCGACAATCTGTATCTGGAATCTGTATCTGGAATATTTCATGTAGCTTACACTCTCAATCTGGTTATTTATGAAGACAAATGCAAATGTCTCATTCTCAGTAAAAGTATGAGCCTCGGTGTCAGGCATCTGCCTTTGAATCCTGGCTTCTTAGTTCCCTCATCTTTAAAATAAGAGTAGTAGTGGCCGGGCGAGGTGGCTCACGCCTGTAATCCTAGCACTCTGGGAGGCCAAGGTGGGCGGATTGCTCGAGGTCAGGTGTTCGAAACCAGCCTGAGCAAGAGCGAGAACCCGTCTCTACCATAAATAGAAACAAATTAATTGGCCAACTAATATATATATAGAAAAAATTAGCTGGGCATGGTGGCGCATGTCTGTAGTCCCAGCTACTCGGGAGGCTGAGGCAGGAGGATGGCTTGAGCCCAGGAGTTTGAGGTTGCTGTGAGCTAGCCTGATGCCATGGCACTCACTCTAGCCTGGGCAACAAAGTGAGACTCTGTCTCAAAAAAAAAAAAAAGAATAGTAATAATATATTTTAGGGTTGTGAGAGAGTTAAAAGAACTAATCCTTGTGAAGAGCTCAGCCTAACACATGGTAAGTGCCCAGTAAAAGTAGTTTTTAAAAATCACTAATCTTTTTTTGAAATTCACTTAAAACTTGGTGGATGCTTTGAATATTAAGAATTTCATTACTGCTTTCCAGTTTTAATGTGCATGCTATTGTGCACTGGTAAATACATACTATGCAGATTATGACTGTGGGACAATGTTGGGAAGAACAGATACTGTGAAATCTTTTGCTGCTGTTACCTGAATGTTATTGCAATAAAACCATCAGCCAATATTTAACTATTGAAAGCAATGCCATTTGTTTTTCTCACCTGTGTTTTCACCACAAAGAGATAATACTGCTATTGGCCAGGTGCAGTGGCTCATGCCTGTATTCCTAGCACTTTGGGATGCCAAGGCCGTTGAGCAAGTGAGGCCAGAAGTTCAAGACCAGCTTGGGTGAGACCCTGTCTCTACAGAAAATAAGAAAAACTAGCCAGGCATGGTGGCATGTGTCTGTAGTCTCAGCTACTTGGGAGACTGAGGCAGGAGGATTGCTTGGGCCTAGGAGTTGGAGGCTGCAGTGAGTTAAGATCATGCCAGTGTACTCCAGCCTGGGTGACAGTGAGACTTTGTCTCAGAACAAAACAAACAAAAAAATACTACTATTAACATTTTGACATCTTTTTTCCTCTAGTGCATTTTATTTTTAATAGACAGGGTCTCGTCCGTCACCCAGGCTGGAGTGCAGTGGCACAATGATAGCTCATTGTAACCTAAACTGGGATCAAGGCTTAAGCAATCCTCCTGCCTCAGCCTCTTATAGCTAGGACTACAGGTGTGCACCACCACACCCAGATAATTTTTTAATTTTTTGTAGAGATGGGGTCTGGCTATGTTGTACAGGCTAGTCCCAAACTTCTGGCCTCAAGTGATCTTCCTGCCTCAGACTCCTAAAGTGCTGGTATTATAGGTGTGAACTACCATGTCCAGCTGTATTTATTTATCTTATATTTACTTGATTTTAATGTAATTGAGATTTTACAGTGTTGGTTTTTTTTTTTTTTTTGAGACAGAGTCTCGCTTTGTTGCCCAGGCTAGAGTGAGTGCCATGGCGACAGCCTAGCTCACAGCAACCTCAAACTCCTGGGCTCGAGTGATCCTTCTGCCTCAGCCTCCCGAGTAGCTGGGACTACAGGCATGCGCCACCATGCCCGACTAATTTATATCTATTAGTTGGCCAATTAATTTCTTTCTATTTATAGTAGAGACGGGTTCTCGCTCTTGCTCAGGCTGGTTTCAAACTCCTGACCTCGAGCAATCGGCCTGCCTCGGCCTCCCAGAGTGCTAGGATTATAGGCGTGAGCCACTGTGCCCGGCCAGTGTTGGATTTTTAAAATTTATTTCCCATCTAATGTATGTCTTAAACTCAACAGAAAGTAAACTCAACAGAATTTTAAATGGCTATATAGAAACATCCCATCTGGTGGACCAGACCATTCTTACCTCCACATTGTCCTTTCTCTGTCAAATAATGTAACCTAAAACAATACCACGCTCTAGGAAATATTTCATTAAGTAATTTGACTCTGTTGTTTTAACTGATACCTAAGCCTTCACGATGAGCCAAGAAATAGCTCTCAATTATATAATAAGAAACTAGGAATATGAAAACAAAGAGAATTTACTCATGCTCAAGTATTTACTATATTTTTGGCAATGCTGAGACAATTTCTGTAGCAACTCACTTGAAGCACATGTCTTATAAAAGAAATATTTACATTTTTACAAAGGAAAAACTTAAATGTTTTTCTTCCTCTAAAATGTGGAATTTTACATTGTTTTTGGCTACTGGATTTAATACAGTTTGACTAGGTTAACATTTTCATTGTAAATTTTAATTGTAAAATTTAAAAATTAGGTTAAGTTATATGAAGCTCCTGTTTTGAAGCTTTTACTCTTTTTTTGCAGTAATCTGTCTGAGAATAGCCAAATGGACTCTGTCATGGTATAGGATAATTTCTCTTACAACCAGCTGAAAATTCTACAAAGTTTTAACAAAGCCTGTCTAATTATGCTAATGAAACAGACTTCTGACTTGATATACGGCACTTACATTTTTTTTTTTTGAGACAGAGTCTCGCTTGTTGCCCAGGCTAGAGTGAGTGCCATGGCGTCAGCCTAGCTCACAGCAACCTCAAACTCCTGGGCTCAAGCAATCCTGCTGCCTCAGCCTCCCGAGTAGCTGGGACTACAGGCATGCGCCACCATACCCGGCTAATTTTATATATATATTAGTTGGCCAATTAATTTCTTTCTATTTATAGTAGAGACGGGGTCTCGCTCTTGCTCAGGCTGCTTTCGAACTCCTGACCTTGAGCAATCCGCCCGCCTCAGCCTCCCAGAGTGCTAGGATTACAGGCGTGAGCCACCGCGCCCGGCGGCACTTACATTTTTAAAAAGTGAACATAAATTCCAGTAATAAGAGAAATGCAAATGAAAACAGCAAGATACCAGCTTTTGCCTAACTAATTAGTAAAAAAATCTTAGTGGTAAAATTCACTGTTGGCCTGGGTATGAGGAGATAGGTGCTATCACTGCTGGTGGGAATTAACGGAATTAATACGCCCTTTCTGATATAATGTATGGTTTTTGGGGGAGGGTTTTTTTTTTTTTTTTTGAGACAGAATCTCACTCTGTTGCTGGGGCTAGAGTGCCATAGCGTCAGCTTAGCTCACAGCAACCTCAAACTCCTGGGCTCAAGCGATCCTCCTGCCTCAGCCTCCCAAGTAGCTGGGACTATAGGTGCCCACCACTATGCTTGGCTAATTTTTCTATTTTTGGTAGAGCTGGGATCTCACTCTTGGTAAGGCTGGTCTTGAACTCCTGACCTCAAGTGATCCTCCCACCTTGGCCTCACAGAGTGCTAGGATTACAGGTGAGAGCCACCTTGGCTGGCCTAAGATGTTTTTACTTGGGATTCTTGTGATTATACTTCTAGTCATCTTTGCTGAAGACATGGTCTAACTCAGGCATAGAGACATTTATCAAAGTATTATTCACACCAGAAAAATATTGGAAACAATTCAAATATTCCACAAAAAAATAGTTAAATCAATTTTGATATATCCAAATGATATAACATTATATAGCTATTAGAATGATGCTTTCAAAGCATAATTATTAATGTGAAAGTTCTGGCCAGGCGTGGTGGCTCACACCTGTAATCCTAGCACTCTGGAGGCCGAGGCGGGTGGATAGCTCGAGGTCAGGAGTTCGAAACCAGCCTGAGCAAGAGCGAGACCCCCGTCTCTACTAAAAATAGAAAGAAATTAATTGGCCAACTAAAAATATATAGAAAAAATTAGCCGGGCATGGTGGCGCATGCCTGTTGTTCCAGCTACTCGGGAGGCTGAGGCAGCAGGATCGCTTGAGCCCAGGAGTTTGAGGTTGCTGTGAGCTAGGCTGACGCCACGGCACTCACTCTAGCCTGGGCAACAAAGGCTGTTGCTGGGGCTAGAGTGCCATACCGTCAGCGTAGCTCACAGCAACCTCAAACTCCTGGGCTCAAGCGATCCTGCTGCCTTAGCCTCCCGAGTAGCTGGGACTACAGGCATGCGCCACCATGCCCGGCTAATTTTTTCTATACATATATTAGTTGGCCAATTAATTTCTTTCTATTTATAGTAGAGACGGGGGTCTCACTCTTGCTCAGGCTGGTTTCAAACTCCTGACCTCGAGCAATCCGCCCTCCTCGGCCTCCCAGAGTGTTAGAATTACAGGCGTGAGCCATCGTGCCTGGCCCACACTAATTTTTGTAATAAATGTATTTCCATAGAAACATTTTTAAAAGACAACAGAGAAGCAAAATAAAACGTGTTTTCATATTTTTCCAACATTTCCTCAATGAGCATTTTTTTCTATAACCAGAAAGAAGTGAATAAACATTTCAGTAAAATAATGGTTGTTTTGTTTTTGAGACAGAATCTCACTCTGTTGCCCGGGCTAGAGTGCTGTGATGTCAGCCTAGCTCACAGCAACCTCAAACTCCTGGGCTCAAGCGATCCTTCTGCCACAGCCTCCCAAGTAGCTGGGACTACAGGCATGCGCCACCGTGCCTGGCTAATTTTTTCTATATATTTTTTGTCGGCCAGTTAATTTCTTGCTATTTTTAGTAGAAACAGGGGCTCTTGCTCAGGCTGGTTTCGAACTCCTGACCTCGAGCGATCCTCCTGCCTCAGCCTCCCAGAGTGCTACCATTACAAATGTGAGCCTAAAATAATGGTTTTAAACAAATGGTCCTTAAGTGGCTCACTTCCGATAGCCAGAGTTTTACTGTATGGACCACAACACACTTTAATGGAAATGTCATTTGGTAGCATTTAATAATGTTTTATTTTATCTAGGGGCCATTCATAAAAGTGAAATAGTTCACCTAGGCAAATTTCACATTTAGATGGGCAAAATGAAGTCTTGAGAGCTTACATCTGAAATCACGTGGCCAGCTTAAGTGAACGCTCAAGTTCTCTGATAAGAGCTTTGGCACAGTTTCATCCATTCTGTGAAAATACTTCTGCAGTGCTTAATAAATGATACGAGTAGGTAAAATGGGAAGAGGACTAAGTGAGTAGTTCTGAAAGGGAAACCTTTTAAGAATGGAAAAAAGAAAACCTCCCTGTCCTTGAATGTTTCCCAGCCACCACCACCCTCTTTCCTTGGCCTGGCTGGAATGCACAGGAACAGTAAGTGGTGCCTTTCCCTTTGACGACTCTCAGTGAAAGTTCAGATAGCCATCTAGTGGAAAGAAGACTCTTTAAGAATGACTTTCCTCTAGACATCCAATATCATGTTTGTTCAGTTGGCTTGTCCAAACAATTTTTCTGTGTTTTCACCAAAGTAGTATCAACTTAGCACGGAGATTAAAGCTGTTCTCCATCTGCTCTATCTGCCGTTCTTAATTAGAACCTGATGACAGAAATCAACTTTGATTCAAGGCTGATTGTTCCCGGAGTCTCATTATTATTGTGGAATTTTTGTCTTTTCTTTCTTTCTTTTTTTTTTTTTTTTTTTTAATTAACCACATTGATTCTAAGCATCTATCTGGTAGAAGTGTAGGGGGAAAAAAGAGAAATGATTTTCTTCATTTAAACATTTATACCGCTTCTGCTGTGCTTGAAGCTGTGGGGCGTATTAAAGTTGCTTAAAGTCTGGCAGAGAAGATAAAGCATGACCAGAAATAATTTTAGTACAAACATGAGGTGATAAGTGCTCAAAGAGGCACAAAGGGTGTGGAAATTCAGAGGAGCAATTATTTCAGGTTATGGAATCGAATTTTTTGAGATCTCTTTTAGAAATTAACAAATGGGACCCTTGGACCCTTGTTTATAGACTTTATTTTACTTTAGGAGAAATGAATGAAAGAGGCAAATGTTGTAGACCAATCTTTTAGGCAAGTAGTGGACATCAGAGTGGCTTAATGGGTTTTAAAAACTATTCTACAGATATTTATTGAGCCCACTCTCAAGGACTTTGCAGTCTACCAACTGTAATGAAATGTAATTTTATGCATAAAGTAATGTTAAAGATTACTTTATGAAGTTAATTGGGCCATTTAGCTATTCTTTTTTTTTTTTTTCCCCCCCAGACAGTCTCACTGTTGCCCGGGCTAGAGTGCCGTGGCATCAGCCTAGCTCACAGCAACCTCAAACTCCTGGGCTCAAGCGATCCTCCTGCCTCAGCCTCCCGAGTAGCTGGGACTACAGGCATGTGCCACCATGCCCGGCTAATTTTTTCTCTATATAATTTTAGTTGTCCAGCTAATTTCTTTTGTAGAGATGGGTTTCACTCTTGCTCAGCCTGGTCTCGAACTCCTGAGCTCAAATGATCCTCCCGCCTCAGCCTCCCAGAGTGCTAGGATTACAGGCATGAGCCACTGCGCCCAGCCTATTCTGAATGTAGAAATCAAAAGTAGTCTTGGTGTCAGGTGTCCTATAATTAATCAATTGGCAGGGCTAGTTAACTGGGCAAACAACTCAGCCTAGGAGGTGCTGCGATAGCATAGGAAAAACATAAACTTTGGCTCCGCTACTTGCTGCTTTGGTCCTTGGTAAATTTCATTTCACCTTTCTGTTCCTCAGAACCTCATAGGAGTCTTGTTAGGATGAAATGAGATTTTATATGTTTAAAACACTTCATAGGGGTCTTGTTAGGATTAAATGGGATGACATATGTTGCTATGACTTGAATGTAGCTGCTTCAAAATTCAGGTGTTGAAACTTAATGGCCAATGTGGTGGTATTAACAGGTGGGGCCTTTAAGAGGTGATGAGGCCACGAGGGCTCCTCCTACATGAATGTGAGGCTTAAAAGTGGTTTTGGCTTTGCCCTTTTGCCTTCCTTCCCTCTCCTCCCCTCCAGAGGATGCGGTGACAGGTGCCATCTTTGAGGCAGAGACCATGCTCCTCATGGGACACCTAACCTGCTGGTGCCTTGATCTTGGACTTCCCGGCCTCCGGAACCGTGAGAAATAAATTTCTGTTCTTTATAAATTACCCTTCTGTGATGGTGTTATAGCTGCACAGAGAAGACTCAGACATATATAAAGCACCTGACACTCTCCTCTCAGTAAATGATGTTTCTTCTCTGTCCAGGCTTGTTTGACGGATCAGCCGTTAACAATGCAAAATTGAAAATGCTCTCGATATGCTTGCTTTATCCCCTCACTCACATTGGGATGGTTTATATTTATTTAATGAAATCACTAATGTTTAATATAGGTGTGTGACTATTTGCAGGTCTGAGTCAGAGCACAGGTGGGAAATCAATTTCTCCCTGCTTGTAGCTTTGTGCCTTCTTCCAGGGCTGTAATCAGTTCAGACGGTTTCAGTAGTTCACATTTACTATTTCACTCAAAACTGAACTTATTAAAATCTCAGTGATTTCTTCATTGATGATTACCAGCAGATGCTTTTAATCCCCTTTTAGCATCTGCTTCATGGTTTTAAAGCTCGTTTTTCTAAAGTCTTGAGTCAGCGTCTTTATCTTTGTCGGTATATTCACTCTGTCTCTGTGGATCGTTTGGGGAGAGTTAAGTTCCATCTGATGCAAATTGTGATTTCAAAAATAAATTGTGCTACCTTTTTTGAAAGTAAGAGGAAATAATTTTCAGAAGTCACTTATTTTAGAAGTAGAAAAACTAACAGAAGTTGTAGACTTCTGAGGCGGGCGGATCGCTCAAGGTCAGGAGTTCAAAACCAGCCTGAACAAGAGTGAGACGCTGTCTCTACTAAAAATAGGAAGAAATTAATTGGCCAACTCAAAATATATAGAAAAAGTTAGCTGGGCATGGTGGCGCATGACTATAGTCCCAGCTACTCAGGAGGCTGAGGCAGGAGGATCGCTTGAGCCCAGGAGTTTGAGGTTGCTGTGAACTAGGCTGATGCCATGGCACTTTAGTCTGGGCAACAGAGTGAGACTCTGTCTCAAAAAAAAAAAAAGGTGTAGATTTTTGTTAGAATGTTTCTAAGCTTCAAGATCTCTCTTGCCTATGCACTCTAAGGCAAGAGTGACCAGTACTTCTTAAGATAAAAGGTGGCCTTTATCATAGCTGAGAGTCCTGTCTTCATCTTAGACAGGATTTTACCAGAAAGCCTTTTAGAGAAGATATTCTTTCTAGTTTGGGAATTTTATGCTGGTCGAAATTTCGCTTTGGTTGAGGTATATTTTCCTGTCTCTGGTTAAGTGTTACTTCTTTTCAACTTGCAGATTTTATATTTAGTTGTCAGAGTTTGCTTGTGCTCAATACTGAAATATGGTTTGTGATTTCTGTACTTATCCGATTAAATTGGAAAAATGTGGAATGAATAAGCTAGAAATGTTTTCTGAAAAATTGGAAAGGATTTAGATAATGGTTTGGAGGAGGTGTAGGAGGTAGGGTGGTATGAATTTTAGAGGTTTAGATTTTTGCCACTGTTCATGCTAATGTAGAAAAGGATCTTGTTTAGAGGGTGCATATTCCTTATAGATTTCGTGACTCAATATTACAAGTATTCGTTGAGTGACTGCTGTATGTAAGGTATAATAAAGAATAGATAGATTGGCTGGGCGTGGTGGCTCTATGCCTATAATCCTAGCACTCTGGGAGGCCAAGCTGGGAGGATTGCTTGAGGCCAAGAGTTCAAGATCAGTCTGTGCACCACAGTGAGGCCCCTTCTTTACAAAAAATACAAAATTTAGTGGGTGCGGTGGCGTGCAACTGTAGTCCCAGCTACTCAGGAGGCTGAGGCAGGAGGATCGCTTGAGCCCAGGAGTTTGAGGTTGCAATGATCTGTGATCATGCCACTGCTCTGATGCCCAGACAGCAGAGTGAGATTCTGTCTTAAGGGTGTTAAAAAAAAAAAAAAAAAAGAAAGAAAGACTAATAATGCACAGTGCTTTCCTTGAGGAATTTATCACAAAATTAGGAAGGTGGGAGTAAAGGAGACTAAGATGAATGTGCTGAGCACAAGCACTAGAACCTGAAAATACCCAACTCCTTGGGAGTGAGGTGGGATGAGAAATAGGGCAGGATGTAGGTGGAGCAAAGCTTCCAGAAGGAAGTGCTCAGTTAAGGAGTCTTTCTAGAAATAACCAGCCCGAAGGCACAGAGTCACAGAAGTGTCCAGAAGGATGCAGAGAGCTGTGACCACTCTGGTAGGTCTATGGGGCTATCTGGGGTCCCCTTCCTCCTTCTATAAAGCAGTTTTATTGAGGTATGATTTACATACCATAAAATCCACCCACTGTAAGTATGCAATCCAGTGATTTTGAAAGTAAATTTATAGAGTCTTGTAACTACCACCCAGGCTAGTCTAGAACACTTGCTTTGTTCTGAGAAATTTCCTCCTGATTTGCAGTCAGCTCCTGCTTTCATCTCCAGCCCAGGCAGCCACTGATCTGCTTTCCGTCTCTATATAGGAATTTCATGTAAAAGAATTATATAAATATATAGTCTTTCATTTCTGGCTCCTTTCACTTAGCATAATGTTTTTGAGGCTTAGCCATGTTGTAACACATATCAGTAGTTTGTTCCTTTTTACTGATTAATTATGTTCTATTGTGTGTATAAACCACATTCTGTTACCTATTTTGCTAGTTGACGGACATTTGTATAGCTTCCAGGTTCGGGGCTATTATGAATAATGCTCATATGGACTTTGCATAAACATCTGTGTGGACATATGTTTTCATTTCTCCTGGGGAGATATGGCTGAAACTGCTGGGTCATATAGTAAGTGTATAGGTATTTAACTGTTTTAAGAAACTGCCAAACTGTTTTCCAGAGTGGCTGTACCATTTTATGAATCAGCAACCTTTGAGAGTTCTGATTTTTCCACATCATTGTCAATGCCTTGTATTGCTAGTCTTTTGCATTATAACTATTCCAGCAGGAGTATAGTGATATCTTAATTGTGATTTTGCTTTGTACTTCCCTACTGATTAGGAATCCCTTTGAATATCATGAATTCTATCAGCTATTTCAGAGAAAGCTCCTTTATAATAGTGGCAATTGGTGAAGGGGTTCATGAACTATTTTTTAAAGCTCTCAAAATAATTTTTGTGTTAATATATAAAATGTCTAGCTGAGCACATGCCTGTAATCCCAGCACTTTGGGAGACAGAGCAGAAGGATTGCTTGAGCCCAAGAGTTCAAGACCAGCCTGGGCAACATAGTGAGATCCTGTCTCTACAAAAATATTTTAAAAATTAGCTGGGTATGGTGGCATGTCCCTGTCCCAGCTTTTTGGGAGGCTGAGGTAGGAGGATTGCTTGCACCCAGAAGTTTGAAGCTGCAGTAAGCTATGATCATGCCACTGTACTGTAGCCTGGGTGACAGAGTGAGACCCTGTCTCTTTAAAAAAAAAAAAAAAAGAGAGAAAAAAGAAATCCAGCGACA
This sequence comes from Microcebus murinus, assembly GCF_040939455.1. Taxonomy (NCBI): domain Eukaryota; kingdom Metazoa; phylum Chordata; class Mammalia; order Primates; family Cheirogaleidae; genus Microcebus; species Microcebus murinus. The sequence continues at coordinate 23,728,715 of NC_134117.1, read as the reverse complement.
GTGTTTTATTTATTTATTTATTTTATTTATTTATTTATTTTTGAGACAGAGTCTCGCTTTGTTGCCCAGGCTAGAGTGAGTGCCGTGGCATCAGCCTAGCTCACAGCAACCTCAAACTCCTGGGCTCAAGCAATCATTCTGCCTCAGCCTCCCGAGTAGCTGGGACTACAGGCATGCACCACCATGCCTGGCTAATTTTTTCTCTATATATTAGTTGGCCAATTAATTTCTTTCTATTTATAGTAGAGATTGGGTCTTGCTCTTGCTCAGGTTGGTTTCGAACTCCTGACCTTGAGCAATCTCCCCGCCTCGGCCTCCCAGAGGGCTAAGATTACAGGCATGAGCCACCGCGCCTGGCCCAGAGACAATATTTTATTGGACTCTTTGCTTGTTTACTTTTTTTGAGATTTGTAAAATTACCCTGTGATGCAAGCTACTGCCTCTGGCCCTCTATCTGCTTTTGTATGTCCCAGGAATAAAGGATAATTTTTCATTTTTAAATGATTAAATGAAATTGTGACATGTGAAAATTACATGAAATTTAAGTTTCAGTGTCATAAATCTTGATTAGAATACAGCTGTATGTATTTATGTCTGCTTTTGTGCTGTAATGGCAGAGTTGAATAGTTGCAACAGAGACCACATGGCCTGCAAAGCCTAAAACATTTATTATCTGGCCCTTTACAGAAAGTTTGCCTAGTCTCAGATTTTGCTGCTGACCTGTCCTTTTGGTTCAGTTATTATGTTCTCCAGTTTGTTGTTACTGAGAAACTCAAGTTCATCTGCAGACTGTCACCCTAGAAGGGAAGAGACTGAAATGTTAAAAGTTTCCAGTTTGCTAGTATGCTCTTTCTTATGCTCTAACTAGTGGCTCTAGTTAGAAGAGTTATGAGAAGTCGCTGGAACCTTGTAAGAAAAAATGGCTCCCAGGAAAAAAAAAGGGAAAGAAACTGGAATTTTTGTAGATGAAGGTATCATGTTAACGGTGATTTTTTTTTTTTTTTTTTTTCTTTTTTTCCTTGAGGGAAGGAAGGGCATGGTGCTTGTTGATTACTTTTATCTACATTCATTGAGTCCTGTGACAGGTCTGGAGAATTGGTAAGGAGAGAATTCATGCAGCTGGTAGGGAGAGAGACTGCTGTACACTGTACCTTTTGTACAACGTAACTGTGCAGTCCAGTCTCTTTATCCTGAGCCATTGTGTTAAACTACAACTATTGGCTGTATTTCATTGAAAGATGCACATTTTTTATTTTAACATCTATGAAAGTGGGGTGATACCATGTCATAGTTTGGCAGCATTTTAAATTTCATAGTAGTGTATAAAGTAATGGTTCACCTTAAATTCATCTTAGATTCAATGAAATGTGCACAATTTCGATTTTCACTTTTGTACCTAAAGCGCATCAGTACAGTTTTTTTCTGTGTTGGCCTTCATGTTCCTGAGTGGTCTCTTCCTCTCCAGTGTGTTTCTCCCATTCTAATTAAATTAGTTTTATACAGTGTTGTCAGATTAACCCTCCCAAGCTATGAATCTGATTAAATCATTACTTTTTTTTTTTTTTTTTTTTTTTTTTTTTTTTTTTTGAGACAGAGTCTCACTTTGTTGCCCAGGCTAGAGTGAGTGCCGTGGCGTCAGCCTAGCTCACAGCAACCTCAAACTCCTGGGCTCGAGCGATCCTTCTGCCTCAGCCTCCCGGGTAGCTGGGACTACAGGCATGCGCCACCATGCCCGGCTAATTTTTTTTTTTTATATATATATATCAGTTGGCCAATTAATTTCTTTCTATTTATAGTAGAGACGGGGTCTCGCTCAGGCTGGTTTTGAACTCCTGACCTCGAGCAATCCGCCCGCCTCGGCCTCCCAAGATAAATCATTACTTTCTGCAATAACTTTTAATAGCAAACAACTGTAATAGAAAGTCCAAACTTCTTAGTATCTCACTTTAGACTCTTTGAATGAAATACTAGTTTGTCTTCTACCTTCTTTTATTCTTCATGTATTCCAGTTTCTAGTCAATAAGCTAACAGTATTGTTCATATATGCTATTTTTTCATCTTATATTTGCTTATTGACTACTTGCTTGGAATCGTTCCCTGCCATGTCCCCAAGTCTCTGCTTGTGTGAATTCCACCTGTGCTTTCTGCTCACCTTCTCTGGCGTCTTTCTTGCAGTTGCTGCTGATATTAGTGGGTGAAAGATAACTCTTGAAAAAGAATAGGTGTTTTTGTTTGTTTGTTTGTTTTTGAACTCTGGGATTTTAAGGGATACATTGAAGTCCTGGGAACCATGTAATAGTTTCCGAATGCCGGGTGTGGCTTTGGAAAGGAAGAGCTGAATTCCAGGTGCAGATCTGTTTGAAAGGATTTTTTTTTTTTTTTTGAGAGGGGGTCTTGCTCCATCTCCCAGGTTGGAGTGCAGTGGTATGATCTTAGCTCATTGTAACCTTGAACTCCTTGACCTCAAGAGATCTTCCTGCCTCAGCCCCTTGGGTAGCTGGGACTACAGGTTCACACCACCACACCCAGCTAATTTTTTTTAGTTTTTGTAGAGATGGGGTCTTACTATGTTGTCCAGTAAAGTGATTGTTTTTGTCTTGAGATGAAGGAGTCGGAGGGGATACGTGGGGTATTACGTGTGGCCCTGCAGGTAGGTCACCTGGTCAGGCTCTCTCTGTGAATATAGAGTGAGAGGGAAAACACACAAAACATAATAGATCTAAGGTGTAGAGGACATGTGCGTGTCCAAATTAGAATTCAGTCGTATTTTTGTCCAATTGAAGTGATGATGGATGGGTGAAGTTTCACTGGATTGATGTAAGGTCCTATTTTGGCTGTAAAACTAGTTGCAAAAATGAGCACAGGATGATGCTGAGGGGTATGTGGCTTAGGAGTAGCACTTAGGAACATCTGCCAACAGCTGAATGTGAGTCAGTAGTGATATGTGACAACAAAAATGTAAAATCTCAGATATGTTATTTTCAAAAAGAATATCTAGAATTAGGGGAGATGACAGTCACATTTTATTCTGTACTGGGGTGGACACAACTATAAAGTATGGGTCATTTCTGGGACATAGATTCTGAAATATGTTCCAGGGTAGTAGCCAGGATGGTGAAGGGCCTAGAAGCCACATATGGAAGAACGATTGAAGAAATATTTACTTTGGAGAAAAGAGAGCTTGGGGAATGTGGAAGGCCATAGTTAGCCACCAGGTATTTCTAAAGGAAGAGGATTTGTACCTTGTGGTTCTTGGGGGCAGAACTAAAGCCAGTGGAAGCCAAGATAGACATGGCTCAGTATAAGGAATAATTTACGGTGAAAGCTGTCTAACGATGGAGTGGAAGATGGTAAGCTTCCTGTTGCTAGAGATGTGCAGGCATTGGTTGAACAAGCATCATGCAGTCATGTTTTAGGGGATTTAAGCTGAATCACTAATAGCTGCCCACTTTTCCTCATAAATGGAAAGGCAAGAAACATTCAAAATTTAAATTGGTGCTCAAATTTTAATGCACTATTATGACATGACATGTTATCAAGTTTATTATTTGCAATGGACAGTAATCACTTTAGAGAGCATGAGCCAGCAGGTGTGTTTCAGCTGTCCTTGGCATTGAGTGGAGCAGAGTTGTGACACTGAACTGGATAGTGACCCTGCTTGAGCAAGTTTACCCGAGTGGACTGTGGGCTGAAATTGTTTAATTTCAGCTACACACGCGCACGCACAAACTCCATAGAGTTACAGCCTTTTCCCATCAATGACACAAGTATAAGAACCTGCAAATATATGTGTGCTGAGAAGGCAGGAGGAGCTTTATGCCAAGGTCTTCCTAAAACTGAATAAACACATCACTTAGCATGTTAACATTTGAGTGTCTCTTGGCAGGCCCTGTGAAACAACTCTCTGGAACACGGTTTGCAAACCATAGCACTAAATGATTGATCTCTAAGGACACCTTTCGGATTGTGAAATTCTTCCGCAAATGATCTTCTAATAAATGGTAGGCAGTGGTTTAGGACTGGAGTAACAGAAGCGTAGCCAATTAAAACTATGAGAAAATTTAGGTGTATTATAATTGGCCCCTTTGGAATTTGGCCACAGCCTTGAGGCTCATAATTAGAACCAAGTCAGCAGTTTGAAATATGTTTTCACCATGGGGGAGAAGAGAGTCTCCTTGTGGTAAACCTCTCATGGCACTGCGAGCCACTTCCAGTTTAAGTGAAATTCTTCTCCTTTCTCTTAAAAGAATCTCACTGAGTCCTTTCAGTTGTAAATCTGACATTGTTGAGTGGAGAGAAATTTGGAAGAGAATGATTAATGAACATTGTATTGGAGTATATAAAGTCATTGAGCAGACTGAAGGGTTTAGAAGTGGAGAGAAAGATCTTGAAGCAATCTGAGCCCCAAATAGACTAAAACATGCATGCTTGTGCTAATTTTCTTTTAAATTCATAAAAATCCTTGGAGGGATAGTAGAATGAAAAAGAGAAAGCACAGTGAATACAATTTTATGATTAGTGAAAGAAGAATTTAGTAGAGTAATGCAGAATTGAAGCTCTAGGCAGATTGCTACTCATCGTTTGAGCTTCTGGCTTCCCTGAACCCTCAAGTCTGGGGTAAGTGCCCACCTTGGTAGTATATGAGGCCAAGCCTGTTATAAGGTGTATTCTGTCTTCTAATTGGTTGATTGTTTTCAAATCCTCTACTGTAAGCTTCAAGAAGATAGGGACCAAGTTTGTACCTTTGGACTCTCAGAGTTAGATGTATGTTAAGAGTTTATGAAATGTTTATTGAATGAATAAACAGGAATCCCTTTAGCTTGCTTTCATTGATCTACTTTTTTGGGCACTTTATGAAATGTTGCTGGTAACCTAATCATGCTACTTGTCTTGGTTATTAAAACTTCACCTGTGCATGCTGATAATTGGTCAAGTTGGATGTTGGGTACAGGGAGGCTCATTATGGTATTCTTTCTATAATAAGTTAAAAAAAAGATATTAACCTCTGCAAAAGTAATCTGAAGAACTGTTCCCATCTCACAGAGTGGTATGCATTTGATAGCTAAGTTATGACAAGCTCTTATTACTCTTATGCATGTTTGTACAGATTGAAAATCCCTTATCCTGGCCAGGTGCATTGGCTCACACCTGTCATCCTGACACTCTGGGAGGCCAAGGTGGGAGGATTGCATGAGCTCAGTAGTTTGAGACCAGCCTGAGCAAGAACAAGACCCCATCTCTACTAATGATAGAAAAGTTAACTGGGTGTCGGGGCACACACCTATAGTCCCAGCTACTCGGGAGGCTGAGGCAGGAAGATCACTTGAGCCCAGGAGTTTGAAGTTGCAGTGATCTGTGATGATGCCATTGCACTCTAGCCTGGGAGACAGAGCAAGACTCTGTCTCAAAAAAAAAAAAAAAGGAAAAAGAAAGAAAATCCCTTCCCAAAATGCTTGGGACCAGAAGTGAATTTTTAAAAAATTTTGGAATATTTACATTATACTTACTGATTGAGCATCCCAAATTCAAAAATCTGAAATCTGAAGAAGCAAGGGGAGGTGAGGACAGTAGGCGAGCAAGAGAGATGATGCAGATAAACAGAATCTCCAGTCTCTTCCTCGGTTTTCTCTGAGGTCTTCCTTGGACCTCTTTTTAGTCTGTTCTCCCTCCCTAGGCGATTTCATACAAGTGCTTGTTATTTTGTTTTATAATAAACTTTTAATTTTTGAGTAGTTTTAGATTTACAAAAAAAATTGTAAAGATAATGCCACCACCACCTCCTGCACATAGTTTCCCCTCATTAACGTCTTACATTAGTATGGTTCCCTTGTCACAACTGAACCAGTGCTGATATATTACTATTAACTGCAGTCCATGTTTTATTGAGGTTTTGTTATTTTTACCTTATGTCCTTTTGCTTTTCTGTTCCAGGATCCCATTCATGATACTTTACATGTAGCAGACATGTCTTATTGGGCTTTTCTTGGCTATGACAGTTTCTCAGACTTTCCTTGTTTTTGATGACCTTGACAGTTTGAAGGAGTACTGGTCAAGTATTTTCTAAAATCATTTGTCTAGTGATTTCTCAGGAATTAAGGGGTTTGGGGAAGAAGACAAAATGATAAAGTGTCATTGTTGTCACCTCATATAAACAGAATATACAGTTAATATAACTTATCACTGTTGACATTAACCTTGGTCACCTGGCTGAGGTAGTCTCTTCCTTGGGTTTAAAACTACTATATGTGCTTTTACCAACAACTCCCAAATTTATTTTCAAGCCCAGACTTTTTAAACTCCAAATTCATATATCAAGCCTATATGTTCAACAGCTCCACTTGGAGCCATCCCAAATGTAAAATGTTCAAAACTGGGCTATTGTTTTTCTTCCCACCCTCTCCAAAGCTACACATGCTACAGTCATCCCTGTTTCAGTTAATGACAGTTTTGTTTTTCTAGTTGACAAATTTTATCTTTGCAAAATCTTATGCTTTGACTTTGTTTCTCTTACCCTTAGGTGTAATTGTTCAGGAAATCATACTGATTCTAACTTCAAAATATTTTCAGAATGTGGCCACTCCATATCATCTTCACCTGAACCACCACTATTTTATACTCTTATCAGATTATTACATTAGCTTCCTAGCTGGTCTCCCTGCTATTTCACCCTTGACTCCTTATAATTATTTTCCACACAGCAGTCAGAGTGATTTTTTTTTAAAAAAAAGACTTTACTGATGTTTATAAACACACAGAAAAGTGCACATATCATGAGTTTGCAATGAATTTTCACACACGGATCACACCTCTGTAACCAGTGCCCAGAGCAAGAGACAGAACATGACTCCCAACTCCACACGCTCCTACCAAGTCACTCCTCCTACGGATGGCCACTGTCCTGACTTCCAGAACATAGGTTATTTTGTCTCTTTTTGTACTTGATCTAAATGGAATCATACAGTATATAATTTTTGAGTCTGGCTTCTTTTATGGAACTTTGTATATGTGAGATTGAGCCATGATGCGTGAAATTGGAAATGGTTTCTTCTCGGTGCTGTATACTGTTCCGTTTATCCAGTCTGCTCTTGGTGGGCATTCAGGTAGTTCCCACTTCTAGGCTATTTTCAATGATGCTGCTAAGAACGTTCTAGTATATGTCTTTTGGCAAATATATGTATGCATTTATGTTGAGTATGTATCTAGGAGTAGGATTTCTGGTTCATGGGCTATGCCGTGGTATAAGTTCAGCCGTAGTATATGTTACCAAACAGTTGTCCAAAGTGGTTGTACCCCAGCAAGTGATCTCTTTTAAAAATGTTAACTCCTGTTCCTCCTCATTTGAAAACCTGTGAGCGGTTACCATCTTAGAATAATAGCTACAATTCTTACAGTGGCATGTGAGGCCCCCTATAACCTAGTCTCCTTGCTTTTCTTTGAACATGCCAAGCACACTTACACCTTAGGCCTTTGCTCTAGCTCTCCCCCCTTGTTTGTTCTGCCACATGCCTATGTTGCCTGCCCCCTTATTAAATTTAGATGTGTGCTCACATGTCACCAGCTTATGTAAAATAGCCCATCCTGTCCATCTCTGACCCTTTATGTTGCATTATTTTTCCAGGCGCATGTATCTTTATGTTCAATATATCTAAACTATTACATATATATTACATATGATAACATATTTGTCTCCTCCACCCCACCAGGGACTTTTTTTGTTAACTGCTATAGCCATACCATCTAGAACAGTGGATGTTAGCATTAATAGTTGCCCGATAAATAGTTGAATGAATAAATGAATACATAAAATGAGTAGTTGGTATTAGACATAAGGGATGAAAATAGAAATTTAAGGAGAATGGGAGTAAAGCAAATGAGGTTAGAAATGGATAAAAATCACTGAACTTCATAACATTAGTACGTAGCTTAACAAGACATAGGACTTACAATTAAAAACAGCAGGCGTGGCACGATGGCTCAGGCCTGTAATCCTAGCACTCTGGGCTGAGGCGGGTGGATCGCTCAAGGTCAGGAGTTCGAAACCAGCCTGAGCAAGAGCGAGACCCCATCTCTACTAAAAATAGAAAGAAACTAATTGGCCAACTTAAAAAAAAAAAAATATATATATATATATATATATATATATATATATATATATATATGTAAAAAATTAGCCAGGCATGGTAGCACATGCCTGTAGTCCCAGCTACTCAGGAGGCTGAGGCCGAAGGATCCCTTGAGCCCAGTAGTTTGAGGTTGCTGTGAGCTAGGCTAATGCCACGGCACTAGCCCAGCCAACAGAGTGAGACACTGTCTCAAAAAACAAAAAAACAAAAAACAAAAAAACTCCCAGCAACTCTGTCTCATCCCAGTTCCTCCTCCCCAAAGTTAACCACTTTCAACTTTTTCAGCTGTTTCTTACATGATTAAACTCAGTATTTCTAAACTTTGTGGTTCAATCGCTGTTTCTTTTATTTCAAGTTTAGATCTTATTTATTGGCTTCTTGAACTGGAAGATAAGGATCTTCTTTCTTTTATACTCCCCACTCCCTCTACCGCACACACATCCTCTCAGAATAATTATCAGATTTAAACATGTGCTTCAGATGTTACTTGCTCAGGGATGTCTTCCCTAACTTCTCATATCAAACTAATGTGTTGAGTGTCTACATTATTATGCCTAGGTGAAAATCGTTCCCTGTGAGCCAATGATCACATGTCATTTCTTAACCTTTTTTTCTCCCCCTGGAATTTTCCATAAGTCTTTTTTTGTTTGTTTGTTTGTTTGCTTACTTTTCTTCACCTTACTAGCTTATCCCCATATGCTTTGCCAGAATTCTAAAATAAACATATCAGGTTATGTATCAGTTCTTCAGGTTGTTTGGAGATGTTCTCCTAGAACTGGCAACCTGTGCTGGCCTTTGTACTGTTGTTGTCCTGAATCTTAACTTCACAAATGTAGAATTCCCATCTTTTTTTCCTCTGTTGAGTCCTTTACTTTTGGATCCCCATATCAGAGTCTTTGTTGGTTTATTCACTTATCTTGGGAGAACATATTCTTTAATAGTTCCTAGAGAAAAGATGCAAGAATGGTAAATTCTTAGATTCTTGTTTATCATTTATTGCCATAATAATGCTGTATAACAGATAACAGATGTCAGTTGCACGTTGTAATAAGTGTTTATCGGCCACATGTCTGGGTGGTTGGCTGGGAGGCTCTGCTGATCGTGGTTGGGGTTTGGCCAGCTCTTGGCTGATATAGGATGGCCGAGGCTGGGGTCACTAGGATGACTACCTCACTTCGTGTGTCTCATCTTTCTCGGAGGACCAGCACTCTAGCCAAGCTATGCTTTTCTCATGGTGTTGGGAGAGGGCAAGTGGAAATGCATAAATGCTTTTCTTATATTTCATTTAATTTTTTAATTTTTTTTTTGAGATGGAGTATTGCTCTGTCACCTGGGCTAGAGTGTCGTGGCATCAGCCTAGCTCATAGCAACCTCAAACTCCTGGGCTCAAACGATTCTCTTCCCTCAGCCTCCTGGGTAGCTGGGACTACAGGTGTATGCTACTACACCTGGGTAATTTTTTTCTGTTTGTCCAGCTAATTTCTTTATATTTTTAGTAGACATGGGGTCTCGCTCTTGCTCAGGCTGGTCTTGAACTCCTGGCCTTTAGCAATCCTCCCACCTCAGGGTTCTTTTTATTGGCTCTTTGTATTTGAAATGTGTTCCTTCAAGGATTTGGCAGAGGAGAGAGGAAAAACATAGATCATTACCAATTTGCAGGAGAGAGAAGCTGGCACCCCTTTGGGCCATTTGCTGGGCTAGACGCATTCCCCTGTGTAATCAAGACCGTAAACCTTTGATTAGTAGTTAGTTCTGTGTGCTTTAGGGCTTTCAGATACAAGAATTGTTTTCATCAGTGTATTAATTTGACTCTGGAACTTGTAAGCAGTTGGAAACAAGAGTGCTCCTACTTGTTTTGTATATGTGAATATTTGTTGAGTTTTGAATTAGATGACAATACTTTATTTCAGAGAAGTGTTTGGAGAACAAGTCTTTAAGCTTAGTGACTGAGTTGTGTACAGTTTTGTGATTGGTATTGCATTCAGCAAACATATTACAGTATAAACTGTGGAATGTATGGGAAATTAACATTAAACTAACCTGCCTTATAGAAACCTGACAAATGAGCTGAAGAACTAAATATTAAAAACTGTTCCTGAAACAGCTTACTTAGGTATTTATTTTTCATGAATCATATCTTTTATAAAAGTATTAGGTTTAAATAACTTCATTGAATCTAGTTTTATTTAAATGTTACAGCTTTTTCACAGTTTGAAGAGAGACTCTTATTTTTGTAGCCCATTGTTTGCTCAACTCAGACATTGATTTTATGGGCCCAGCATGCTTCCGCTGTGCCTCTCTGCTAGATTCAGATATTGATTTTAATCATCAGGACAGAGACTTATGATGGAACTAGAAATTTGTTCCTGGGATTGGAATAGAACTTGCTCAGATGTGGTCTAGATATTTATACTTCTTCTTAATGACAAGTGTGGGTTTTTCTTTTTTCTTAATGTTTTAATTAAGTAGTAAAATATATGCTTTATTACATGATTATGGACTTTTAGGTTTTCAAGGGACAGTATCAACTTAGCCTAGCCTTTTCCTTTTATATAGCCTTTAGATTATAAGATTTATGAGGCTGCCATTGGTTGGTAGTAGTTGCTTAGTAAATATTTGTTAAATGAGTGAATGAATGATTGTAGTTAGAGATCATATAGATAAAGATTGAAGCCCAAAGAGGTTAAAATCTAGTGTGGTCAGTTAAGACAACATATAGAGCTGTTTGAAAATGTTTGTATTGCCTCTAGATGTATAGAATTATATTACTAAGGGTGGTGATTTAGCAGAAGTTGGATAAACAATTATAGAGGTTTTGTGTGGGTGTTGAAGTGTAGAATAGCCAAGGTTAAACTGGCCAACTTAAGAAAGCTGAAGAGTAAGATAGCTTAAAAAAGTTGTGTATATTAATAGAATCAGAAATACTAATACAAATAATTTATATTATTGTAGTTCCCAATAGCCATCAAGTAGGGGAATTCAGTTTTTTAAGCTATGGCACTGGCTCCAAGTCTTTTTTTTTTATTTTATTTTATTATTTTTTTTTTTTTTGAGACAGAGTCTCACTCTGTTGTCTGGGCTAAAGTGTGGTGGCGTCAGCCTAGCTCACAGCAACCTCAAACTCCTGGGCTCAAGCGATCCTCCTGCCTCAGCCTCCCAAATAGCTGGGACTACAGGCATGCACACCATTCCAAGCTAACTTTTTCTATATATTTTAAGTTGTCCAGCTAATTTCCTTCTGTTTTTGTGGCAGAGACGGGGTCTTGCTCTTGCTTAGGGTGGTCTTGAACTCCTGAGCTCAAACAATCTACGCACCTCGGCTTCCCAGAGTGCTAGGATTACAGGCATGAGCCACCCCACCCGGCCTAGCTCCAAGTCTTCATGTGTACAAAGTTCTTGCAGGAAAATTTTTGTGATCTTACAGTGATTTTAAAGAAATATATGTAAAAGGCTTAGGAAGTCCTTTTTTTTTTTTTTTTTTTTTTTTTTGAGACAGAGTCTCGCTTTCTTGCCTAGGCTAGAGTGAGTGCCGTGGCGTCAGCCTAGCTCACAGCAACCTCAAACTCTCCTGGGCTTAAGCAATCCTACTGCCTCAGCCTCCCGAGTTGCTGGGACTACAGGCACGAGCCACCATGCCCGGCTAATTTTATATACATATAAGATGGCCAATTAATTTCTTTCTATTTTTATAGTAGAGACAGGGTCTCGCTCAGGCTGGTTTTGAACTCCTGACCTTGAGCAATCCGCCCGCCTCGGCCTCCCAGAGTGCTAGGATTACAAGCGTGAGCCACCGCGCCCGGCCTTAGGAAGTACTTTTTAGAACTAGATATTTCTTTGACAGTGTAAGCCCCCAGATTAAAAATTAAATGTGTGACAATCTTGTCATTATTCTTTTTTTGAATTGCGGTCTCTGTTAAGGAGAGAAAAGGACCGAATTTTACTAATATTTTCTAACATGAAAAGGGAAAAAGGAAGGGGGAAAGTCTCTTTTCCTTCAACAGTTGGGTAAAATTTCTGCTTTGTATGGGAAACCCTGGCAGACCTTGGGAATTCTGAATTGCTCTAGATGGTTTTGTCTTTTTTTTTTTTTAAACAATTTGAATTAGCTAATGTTTTTCTTTCCATCAGAAACATGTTTTTCCCTTCTCAGCCTCACATTTAACTTAATTAGGAATCCTCTTCTGTATCTTCATCTTGTTTGGTGTAGCCAAAATTCTTCAAACATCACTGAGAAATCTCAAAGCTTCTTTATCTGCCACGCTCCTCCTCATCAGAGCTAGATTTAGGGAGTCTTTGTGGTCCTTTGCTTCCAAGGGAATGGCCCTAAACTGGCGAGAACACCAGTCTCATTTGTGTTCTTTGTTATTCTCTGGGTATGTTCCAGGGTGATACCTCACCCTGCACTACTTCAGATTCTCCCTTGATTTCTTACTGGCTGCTCTTGGGTGTACTCTGTGTAGTCACCAAGTCCCCCAACTTCATCACCAAAAACTTGATGAGTACCCAGAAGTTCCTGGTGGCTAGGTAAGCATGCCTTTCTCTACAGACTATGTTTTTGTTTAAATTGCCAGATCAGGTCGATGGAATAATGGTCGTTAAGCTATAGTGTAATCAGTTAATAACAGCTTATCAAAGGACACTGGTAAAAGCAGGATTGGGAGCTGGGGGCCTTCCTGGTTTTCCAAATGGAGAATGAGCAGGCCTTGCCAACTGTGGTAGACCTCCCAGATGATGATGTTTGGCATGTCTATACTTTGGAGTATTGCCCATCAAGTTGGAGACCTGTAATTTTATATCCGTGGAGCATTTACCTACACTGTGCCTTACCCCTGGATGTTGATCTAGGCTTGCTCTGATGCACCAATAGTATTCAGTGCCTGCTTTGGTCTATAGGGCATGAACCCGCTCCAGTGTTTACCGGCCCTATTTTATTTGGAGAGAGTCATCCAAATGGCTTACCACTGAATCTCAGGATTACAAAGATAGTGCCATTTGGTTTAGACTTGAATGTGGATGGTGAAGGGGCAATTTTGTAAAACCTCAGAAGCCAAAACTAGAATCAGTGTGGAAGTTACAGAGCAGTCAATTTCAGCTTAATATAAGTAGAATTTACAATAAATAGAGCTGTTTTAAAATGACCTATATTGCCCCAGATGTGTAGAATTATATTAGTTAGAAGTAGTGATTCAGCAGAAAGTGGACAAGCACTTATAGGGATTTTGTGTGGGCATGGAGGTGTGGTGGGGTAGGCTAGGGTGATACACTGATGGTGAGATTTTTATTACCTTTTTTTATTTCTTTTAAGAAAAAATTGATTCATATGTTATTTTGAGATATGATGGTGAGAATTTTTGATTCAAGTGTAAGTGTTCCAGTAGTGTAGATGAACACAAAGAGAAGAAACACCAAAGATTCTGGTGGTGGTTAGTCAGTAAGCAAGACAGCATTGCCAATGGAGGGTGTACCAGAGGAGCGGAAAGCCAAATATGAAAGCCCATACTTAAAACATGAAAGCAGGAAGTAGAACTGCTGAAAGAGACCATTCAGAAGAACAAAACCAGAATAGTTTAGAGTGCAAAGGCTGAGGGAAAAGAGTTTAAAGGAGGAAGAAGGAATTAGAGAATGACATAGAAAATCATACATTCTAAAGCAGTCGTCCCCAAGGTAAGTGGCGTGTATAGTCAACCACTGGGATGCAGGACTCACCCATATATATGACTGAATATACACATATATTCTTAAATATATTTTTTATGCATTTCATGATATATATTTAGTAATATATATAATTTATCAGTAAATACAAATAAGACGTATGCTGAAAATTTTCGTAGAATACATAGTCAAAAATGGTTTAAGACCTCTGTTCTAAAAAAAATAAAACCCTCTAGGTCTTCTATGCTTAGATATTTCCCATATAGCTTTATAAATATTTATTCATCAGATGTTGGTTTGATGGATATTTACTTCTGCCTACCCATAATAGGCATAATGAAGAATATAATATTGCAGAATGTACTGTCTCTGACTTTAGGAGCATGGTCTGGTTAAGGATATGTTTCAGTTATCTATTGCTACTTAACTATCCCAAAATGTACGGCCTTAAAACAGTAGCCATTTTATTGGCCATAATTCTGTAGTTCAGAAACTTGTCAGGGATGACTTCTGTCCGCCCCAGTGGTGTTTACTGGGCTCACTCACGTGACCGCTCGCAGCTAGTGGCAGGCCAGGGCTAGAAGGTCCAAGGTGGCTGCACTGGCGTGTTTGGGGCCTTTGTGCGGGCTGTCAGCGGAGGGCCGCTCTCCTCCATGTCCTCTCTTGCCGCTTGGTCCCTCATTCTCGGGGCCTTTGTCTCCTCGTGGCCTTCTCTCTAGCAGGACAGCTAGAGAGTGGAAGCTGTCAGGTCTCTTGAGTTCTAACCCACAACTGGCACAGCAGTGACTTCTGCTAATTCTTTTGATTAAAAACAAGTCACGGGGCTAGCTCAGGTTCAGGTGGGGAGGAAACAGCTTCTTGACAGGAGGAGGGAAGAATTGTTGGTACCTGTCTTTGCAGATAATCTGCCACTGGAGTCTAGACACAGTCACTTGAATCAATATAGAATCAAAACAAGTGAATTATAATGAAGTTCAGATTGAGTGTGCTCTTATCCCTCATCAGAACGTAAGCTCCATGAGGGCAGAAATTACCTGTTACATTCATTGGGTTATTCCCAGGGCCAAGAGCAGTGCCTTGCTTGGTTAGAGGCTCAGTAAACACCTGTGAAAGGAAGGAAGGAAAGCTGAGATGGTGGTGATAGTAGCAGAGGGATGGGTATGGAATAGGTTAATTGGAGAAGGCTTCAGAGACAGTGTGAATCTGGACCCCAAGGCCTGAAAAAGAGTGATAAACATGAATGTCTCAGAGATGAGTAGACAACATTTATTTGCTATTCATCAAGCATTAATTGAGCCTGTGCCAGATGTTGGAGATTCAAAGATAGGAGACCTTCCCTTGAGGAATGGGATCTGAACATCTTGGTGTATAACGCAGGCTAGAATATAGAAAAAAGAGGATTCTTCTTGGGATGATAGGGGAAGCTTCGGCATGAGCACACAGTACAGGTGGGGCCGGGGCAGGCAAGTATGACTGGGAAAAGGCTGGGCAGAAGAAGCCACTAGAAAAAGATGGGTATGGCTGTGTATATAAATGAGAAAATTGGAGTGTCTTAAATAGCTGCAGGATTTATTCCTGATAAATGATAAGGAGCTCCTCCTATAAGTGCTTAGACACATGAGTAGTGTGATGAAAACTCGGTTTGAGAGAGTTTCTAGTTACTGGGTATAAAGTAACTTTTTTATATCAGTGATAAGGAGTCTCTGGACTCCATTATTAGGATTCATGGGTTTAATTGATAGTGATCATTTACCTTTCTCTAGTTATACAGTGCTTTACAAGTTTACAAAGACCATTGCCATATATATGTGACAGGGTGAAAAGTAAAAACATTAAATTACTAGTATATAGCAACATCTTCCTTTTCTGTCTCCCTCTACCCAGGGAAGTGGTATTAGTCTTAGTTTGTGGTGAACAAAACAGAAGAGGAAGGTGGATAAAGTAGTAAGCTGAGTATTTCACACTAGAGGGGAAAAAGGAGAGAGGATGAGGATGAGATAGATTAGTGGGGGTGGAATGAAGGGAAGAAGCCCGTGGCTATATCCTCGAGAAGGGGGACTTCATGGGATGGTGATACACAAGGAGGATTTTAGGTGCTAGAGTCCTGCATTATGTTATGTAATTCCCCTTTGCTGCTTCTAGAAGAGGCCTCATATAAGGGGCTGGGGTTTTTGTTTTATTTGGCATGGGAAGGGTGTTGACTGTTATGTCACTGTGCTGAACATGGCATCAGGATGGCCCAGTACCCTGAACATTAGCTTCTTTGGTTCAACATTCTCACCCAATAATTGTATGAAATGTGGGGCAGGAATCATTATTTTTCTTAAATTACAGAGGAAACTGAGGCTCTGAGAATAAGACAGGAACCAAAGGTCAGAGTCCACTGTATAGGAGCCTCAATGTAAGGGCCTAAACTATGGCAGTAGATAATTCTGGAGAACTATTGTTAAGAACCCACTGTGTATGCTCCATGTTACTTAATTGATTTAGCAAATTGAAAAGATATTGGACAAAGACAGGACTCCAAGAGCCCTACAGTCAGTGGTGTTAATACTTTTTGGGCTGAAACCCATGAATGCTCACAAGTATAAATGAAAGTGGATGACACATACTATGAAAGTGCTTACTTTGGAGCACAAAGGAATCCTCTAGATCTATGGTTCTTGAAGTCTTATTTACATATTGTTCTAAGAATCTTGTACAAAGGATGGAACTGTCCCCCAGAAATATGCACACACACACTTTGGCATACAATTTGAGGAGATGTCTAGTTCTGCAGCCTACCTGGAGCATCCAGTGAACTCATTATTTGCTAACTTCACCAAGGTTGATTGAATGAGTTGAAATGCTCTTCCTTGGTGAAATTCTGCCCCCTACCCCTTTTGGGGGGAAGCTCACTATACCTAAAAATAGCATTAAGAAAAGTAATCATTTCATCCATAATTTGACTCAAAATTCATGAGTCCAGTATCAAAACCATGATAGTTATTTGATCAATGAGATTGTTCTCTAGGAAAGTGAGGCTTAATGAATGACTTTTGTGACCAATGTGCACGTTCCCCTCAGTTGCTCTAGGAGTCGCTTATGAATGAGTCCTTTCAAAGGGAATGATTTTGACTTCTAAAAGCTTAACCAGAGTAGGGGCCTCGGGTATAGGATTCAGAATAAATAGTATCCAATAGTAGTAACCCTGATTGTCAAATTACGTTGACTTTTATAATGCAGTACTCTTCATTTTGAGTATTTCAGCTTTTTTTGTTGTTCTCTTTGTTTCCTTATTCACTAGACAGATCGAGTTTTAATTCTGAATATTGAGTTCTGTGCAAACAGAAATAAGCTTAACAGCTTATCCTCACTGAGTGACTTCTGTCTGTATAGACAAGTGGCCGCCATGGCTAGAGCCCTGGCAAAATGTCAGGATGAGCTGGGGAAAGTCTGTTACCTTTTTGGCCATCCTGAATAGTTCCTGAAGAGTTCAGGCAACATTTTATTTGAGACCTAACTAGTCAAGGTTAAGTTATTCATCATTCAGTGAGTAACTTTTGAATTTTCCAAAGACTTAGCTGTGGTCTTTTTTTTCCCTTTCTTTTCTTTTTTTTTGTATTCAGCAAATACAGTTTTATTTTTATTTAGCCTTGCCTTGTATGCTAGGGAAGAAAAAACATTTGCTTTATTTGTGTTCTTAATTAAAGTGAGTCATGACTGACTACACTGAAAAAAGGGTACACTTAAAGATAGGTTTCTTAATGCCCTCTTCACTCATTTGTTCAGCTCTAGGGCTTCTGGTTCTTTTATTTATTTATTTATTTATTTGAATTTCCAGGGTCTTATTATTATTATTATTTTTATTTCGGCATATTATGGAAGTACAGATTTTAAGGTTTCAATAAATGCCCTTTCCCCCCCTCCCCCCACAAGTCTGAGTTTCCAGCATGACCATTCCCCAGATGGTGCACATCTCACTCATTATGTATGTATATACCCACCCTTCCCCCCTTCCCCCTGCCCAATACCCTATTACTGTAGTACCTGTGTGTCCACTTAGGTGCTACTCAGTTAATACCAGTTTGCTGGTGAATATATGTGGTGCTTGTTTTTCCATTCTTGTATACTTCACTTAGTAGTATGGGTTCCAGCTCTAACCACGAAAATATAAGATGTGCTATATCACTATTGTTTCTTAGAGCTGAATAGTACTCCATGGTATACATATACCACATTTTATTAATCCATTCTTGGATTGATGGGCACTTGGGCTGTTTCCACAGCCTTGCAATTATGAATTGTGCTGCTATAAACATTCGAATGCAGGTGTCTTTTTTGTAGAGTGTCATTGGATCTTTTGGGTAGATGCCCAGCAATGGGATTGCTGGATCAAATGGTAGATTCACTTGTATCGCTTTAAGGTATCTCCATATTGCTTTCCACAGAGGTTGAACTAGTTTGCAGTCCCACCAGCAGTGTAGGAGTGTTCCTCTCTCTCCGCATCCACGCCAGCATTTGTTATTTGGAGACTTTTTGATAAAGGCCATTCTCACTGGAGTTAAGTGATATCTCATTGTGGTTTTGATTTGCATTTCCCTGATGATTAGAGATGATGAGCATTTTTTCATGTTTGTTGGCCCCATTCTTCTGTCTTCTTTAGAAAAGTTTCTGTTCAAGTCCTTTGCCCACTTTTTAATAGGGTTATTTGATTTTTTTCTTGCTGATTTTCGTGAGTTCTAAGTATATTCTAGTTACCAGCCCTTTATCGGATACGTAGGATGCAAAAATTTTCTCCCCTTCTGTAGGTTGTCTGTTTGCATTCATGACTGTTTCTTTGGCTGTGCAGAAGCTTTTTAGTTTCATCATGTCCCATTTATTTATTTTTGTTGCTGCTTTGATTGCCTTTGGGGACTTCTTCATAAACTCTTTGCCTAGGCCGATGTCTAGGAGAGGCTTCTGGTTCTTAAAAGGTGACTAGTGATTGTACAAACAGTATCATTTAATAATTTAACATTCATCACAGCTCCTTATATTTCACATCCATTAAATGTTCAAGTAGGCAGGGCACAAGGCCAGTGAAAGGGGTGGGCACGGAACACCCTAATGTTTAATCCAGAGAAGCCTTTGCTGATCGTGAATACTGATTTCTGTGTGGGGCATAGCGATCTTTAATTTTGATACTCTATCCACTTCCCATTTTGTTTTTTAAGGAGTCAGGGGACAATGCTTGTCTCTTCCTTAATCCATACTGCTTTGAATGATTGAGGGTGTGTAACTTCAGAGACCTTTCTGTAAATTTATCTTCTTGTTTCTTTTACCCCGTTTCCTAGTCTAAATGGAGAACTTTCATTGTAGTTGTACAGTAAGAATAGATATATCTCTCTTTAAGAATGAGACCCAATTTTTGTATTTTCCATTGTGGTTCTAGGAAATTCTTTTTTTTTTTTTTTTTTTTTTGAGACAGGGTCCCACTCTGTCGCCTGGGCTAGAGTGTGGTGGTGTCATCATAGCTCACTGCAAACTCAAACTCCTGGGCTCAAGAGATCCTCCTGCCTCAGTGTCCTGAGTAGCTGGGACTATAGGCGTGTGCCACCATGACAGCTAAATTTTCTATTTTATGTAGAGATGGGGTCTCCCTGTGTTGCTTAGGCTGGTCTTGAACTCCTGGCCTCAAGCGATCCTCCCACCTCAGCATCCCAAAGTGGTAAGATTACAGGCCTGAACTGTTGTGCCCAGCTGGAAACTCTTAATTTTGTAAGAGCATGCCGCCTTCTCTTACTTTGTCACCCTCATGAAATTCTTCCAACTTGAAAAGGGATGGAAATAATTAATTGAAGAAAATAAGACATTTATTTAAATGGATATTTATTTTTTATTAATATTTATTTTAGATTACTTCCTTGCTCATTTTGGAATTTTAGTATATGATCTTCGGATTTGAACTGTACCATTAATTTTTTCCATTACATTGCTCTCCCACTTTTTCATATTTGACTTGCTTAGCTCTCAGAATTTTGACTCTTTATTTCTTAAATTCCATCATCTGAAATCTATACTAATTTGGAATATCTGAGGGAGTAGAGAGAAGACCAGTGTAAAATAGCATGAAATCTTAAATACAGAGTATTTTTCAAGGAATATTATGTTACCATTTGCATATATACATTAAAGACTTGAACCACAACCTATTACCTATTATTGGGCCTTAAGGAATTTGCAATTAGCTGAGCCTTTGTGTTGCATGTAAATAGATGCTTCTCAGTGCTTGAGGCTACTTTGAAAGAGTTATTAATAGTTTAACCAGTAACACTTAGTCTTAGTTATACTCTTATTCAGTAAACTTTTCATTTTTTTCTGTATACATAGGATAAAAGTAAATTTAGCTATATGAACTATTATGTTTTTTTAGAGAAAATGTAGCCTTTTCCTCTCCATGAATGTATATTTACATGACTTATATCTACTATACACACTGATATGTACGTGCACATGTATTATAATCCCTGAGCAAGCTTCATATTTATACATAACTTGAATAAATAATCTTTGGGTATAAACTAGACTGAGTTTTCTGAGTGCAGAAATCACATACTTTGGCATTCTTCTACTTGCTCCCAAAGTAGACATATTTGCCAAAGACATTGCCCAGTTCCCCATAGTGAGGGCAGCTTTTTGCTGGAAGCAAGCTCCAGTTCCTTTCTATTTGGAATGCTGATGAATGATGGGGAGCAGTCCAGGTAAAGGCGGGCTGGGAGGTCGAGCTACCTGCAGTCTACTTACTTGTGAATGGGAATATGATCTGTGCCTGTCCCAGATTCCCAAGCCTACCACAAGGGCATTGGAGTCAGCCCTGGAATTGGACCTCAGCTCTGTCATTTTCCAGCTGTGGGATCTATCTTGGACATACTAAGTTAGTCTCTTCAAGCTTCAGTTTCTTCAAGCTTCAGTTCCCTCATCTAGAAAATGAAAAGTGATAATTACAGCCCCACTAGGGTGTACATGCTCCAGGAGGGGATTTTGATAGTGGCAAACAGGGGAATTCCTGTCCTAATGGGCAGATCAGTTTGTCATCTACCTGGCCTTGTCAGATTTTCTGAAAAAGGCCTTTTTGAGCAAGATATATCGTACTTATCTGTATTTTCCCACGAGGTTGCAAGTTCTTGGTCCTTGTCTTATTCTTATAACTAGCTTATAGTACGTGGTACTCAAGAAATGTTAATTGGATGAATAGATGATACGTACTGTCCTGAGCCTACCATTGTATGTGGATTTCCAATTATGATGTTTATTTACGTGCACTAAGAAATGTATGTGCTATAAGGTTTACTGTGAGGATGGTGCGTGGTATGTGGCCAGTGTGGATTACTGACCTGGCTTGGCTGGACATACATTCCCTCACTTCCTCAGGATTGCTGTTTGACTTCCTGAACCTGAATTTTTCTAGGAAGAAGGTTAAGACTTTTGTTGTTACCTAGGAGAGGTTAAGTTTTTCCTAGTTATGCACTAGCAGGGGCTAGTTTATCTGATTTTACCCTTCAATTGGTCAGAAGTTTTGGACGGCTGCAGCTTTTGCATAACTTTTTCCAAAATAATTCTATTATCTGATAATTTTGGAATTCTTAATTTTTATTATTTTTTTGCTTTTGACTATTGCCTTTTGCTTATAGTGGATTATTTCCTCCTATTGTTTGTGATTTTTGGCTTGTGAGTAGGTTTTTTTTTTTTTTTTCTCTCTCTCCCTTAGAAGAAGAGCTTTATCTGTGAGAATCCTGTATAGCTTTGGTTGAGGATGTATCCTTTGTTGTTAATTTTTTGACTTACAGTTTCCAGGACCACTCAATTACTAAAATTTAAGTTTCAAATTGTATGTGAGGTATACATATAGGTCCATTGTTTAAAAATTTTCGGGGTAGACTTTTACCTTGAGTCTCAGTAGAGACAGGTGGATAGGTTCTTTGTAGTCCACCCTTTTCCTAATGGGGCGTCCCTTCAAAGGTTCTGGCTTTATGCAGAAATCTTAGCTCTTACTCCTCACTTTATATGAGTTGTGAGGTTGCAGACACATAATTTACCCTAGTTAGTTTAAGCAGTTTAAGCAGAGAGATTTATAATAAAGCATTAAATGCCTACAAAATTGCTGGAATTGAAGAAATAGATTCTAGGTTTACTCATTTAACAAATGCTTATTGAGCATCAATGTGCTGGGCACTGTTTTGGATTCTTGGAGGACACGATAGCGAATAAAACACACAAAAGTCCCTGTCCTTGTAGAGCTTACATTCTAGCTTACATCCTAGCAGGGTTTTGTCTTTAGGAACAATTTTCAAAGCCACACCTCAAAACTGGGCCAACAAAAGAGCTGCCAGAGTGGGTTTTAAAGATCAACCCAGAACCACATGGCCACTGCAACGGCTGGGAAGCCTCAACTAATGCTGTCACCTCCAGAATCATGCTCATCTCATTTGATCCACCCTAAGATCCATGCCCCGCCTCTTGATACTGGGGAAACTAGTTACTAGACACTGTCAACTCACCTAAGAATGCTGCAGGAAAGCAAAGTGGCAGATGCAGCAGAATCAGGTCTTTACTTGAGTTTCTTTTTCCAAGTCCATGTTAGTGCACGATTGGTGGAACCTAATCACACCAGGAACCCTAGTTGCCAGAGAGTTTGGGAAATGTAGTTCTTGCTCTCCAGCCTCTATAGTACAGAGCAGACACCCCACAGGGAAAGTAGGATGTCTATTGAATGCCAATCCGCCACACTCTCCTTTCTTACTCACGGTTGGGTTTTCAAACCCTATTCCCCATATTCTGGGTGTGGATCTCTACCCTGCTGTCCCAGCTCATGTGCATCTGGTTTTTAGCTCCCTCTATTTCTCTGGCATTGGGTTTTTCTCCTTCCTACTAACTCGCTTTGCCTTTAAAATGTTTGTTCTATTTTATGTAGAATTTTGGGGGGAAAGTTTTCAGGTTATGTAGATATTGTCAGAATTAGATGTCCTTAGCTTGCAACTAATTTACCATAACATTTCTATTAGTTTATTGAAAATGTATTATATCTGGTGTGGGTGGAGGTTGGGGAAAGATTGTAGGCATTGCATTGACTTAAAGTTTTTGGAACACAATTTACCGTACCGATCTCTATAGGATAGTGTGATTGAAGAAGGAATGTAATTGGTCTATTAATATACAATAAAATTGACTTATTTGATATAGTATGGATTAAATAAGTATAGATCTGGTTGACTACTTCCATGATCAGGATACTGAACGGTTCTGTCACCTTGAAAAGCTCCTTCATGGCATCCCTTTGTAGTCACACCCTACATATCCCCACTGTTTGTTCTAGTAGTTTTGTTAATAGGAATTTTCTTAAGGCAATCATGTTGTCATGAATCAGAATGGTTTTATTTTCTCCTTTCCAATCTGTATGCTTTTTGTTTTTTTCTTGACTTAGTGAACTGACTAGGACTTTTTAGTATGATGTTGAGTAGGAGTGGTAAGAGTGAATATCATCCTTGCCTTATTCTCAGTCTTAGAGGGAAAACATTCAGTCTGTCACCATTAAGTTTGATGTTACGGATTTTGCCAAATGCTTTTTCTGCATCTGTTGATATATGATAATTTTCAAATATTGAACAAGCCTTACATTCCTGGGATAAACCCCTCCTAGTCAAGGTGTCTGGTAGTTTTCTTTTCTTTCTTTCCTTTCTTACAGGGTTTAGCTGTAAGGCTGGAGTGCAATAGTATCATCATTGCTCACTGCAACTTCAAGATCCCAGACTCAAGCGATCTTCCTGCCTCAGCCTCCCAAGATGCTGGGACTACACACCCGGCTACTTTTTCTATTTTTTATAGAGAGGGGATCTCACTCTTGCTCAGGCTGGTCTTGAACTCCCGTCCTCACCTGGGCCTCCCAGAGTGCTAGGATTACAGGTGTAGTTTTCTTAATAGTGGGTTTTTATCTGGTGCGGGCATCAGGTTGATGCTGGTCTCATAATGAGTTGGGAAGTATACCTGCCTGTTCTATTTTCTGTAGACATTGTATATAATTGGTGTTATTTCTTTCTTAAGCATTTGGTAGAATTCACCAGTGAAACCATCTGGAGATTATTATTTTTTCCCCAGAAGGCTTTTAACTATAATTAAATTTTGTTATTTGTTATAGGAGTACTCATATTATATATTTTATCTTGGGTGAGTTTTGATAGTTTGGAGTTTTTAAGGAATTGGTCTATTTTTACCTAAGTTCAATTTATGTGTATAGAATTATTTGTAGTATTCTTATTATCCTTTTATTTCCTATGGCATCTATAATCTCCCCTCTTTTTATTCCTGATATAATTTATGTCATACCTTTTTTTCTTTGTTAATCTTCCTAAGAACTTTATCAATTTTATTGACCTTTTGAAAGAACCAAAGTTTGGATTCATTGTTTTTCTGTTTTCAGTAGTTAGAATAGTAGAGCTCTACCTTTTTATTTCACCTCCCCTCTTATACTCCCACATCCTGCTTTCTTTCTTCTTACTTTTTAATTTTTTTTTTTTTTTTTTTTTTTTTTTTGAGACAGAGTCTCACTTTGTTGCCCAGGCTAGGGTGAGTGCCATGGCATCAGCCTAGCTCACAGCAACTTCAATCTCCTAGGCTCAAGCGATCCTCCTGCCTCAGCCTCCCGAGTAGCTGGGACTACAGGCATGCGCCACCATGCCTGGCTAATATTTTGTGTATATATTTTTAGTTGGTCAATTAGTTTTCTTTCAATTTTTTTTTTTTTTTTTTTAGTAGACGGGGTCTCGCTCAGGCTGGTTTCCAACTCCTGACCTTGAGCAATCCGCCCGCCTCGGCCTCCCAGAGTGCTAGGGTTACAGGCGTGAGCCACCACACCCGGCCTCTTCTTTCTTTTTATTACCAAGGACTTTTTTTGTTATCCAAGTTGGTGAAATTTCATGCTGTAATGTAACTGCAATGAAGACTTTTTTGATTTGTGTATAGGTTGAATCTAAAAGTTGAAAAGTATTTATTATGATATAAATATTACTTCCTTCATATCCTAGTAGTGTGCCTTGATTACGTTTCTTGTATAGCATTTCCTTTACAATTGCCTTCTGTGAGGTATTTGCCTTTATTATATCCTCAATTATTTTCAGACTCTCCATTAAATAACATATTTATTCTATTGGGTTCTGTTCCCTCCCACGCCAGACCTTCTCCTGGAGCCCGCTGTTGCTCCAAGCTGGATTGCCTGCTCTGCAAACCGCCCTCATGGCTGTGCTCCTGCTTTTCCAGATGGTCTCCGGGACCCCATATCTCCTCCTTTCCAGACATGCTCCCTAACTTTGATAGAACATATCCTTAAGAACCCTCCTAAGCAAGAATGTGGAAAAAGTGCATACTTTTTTCACATTTGCCTTGGTAATAACACACTTCTGAGGGAACATGGTGGGTGCAGTGTTCCTTAAATGAAGTATCGGATCTCCAGGCCATGAGCAGATGTTCCTAATAGGGGTTGTTTAGCACACCTGTTATTTAGCCTGTCAAATGTACAGGCTGAATAAAGTTCAGGCTATTATGAAGTTCTTTTATTCAGCCTGTACATTTGACAGCTAGTTGGAATGAGAATGGAATTTTTTCCAATCCATTAAAATGAAAATGTTAATGGATTGCTTCATTGTCTGCTAGCATCCAGTCTTAATGACAAGAAGGCCAGTTTTATATTAATGCTAATTCTTGTTCCATTGTAGATGACTGATTGTTTTTCTCTGGAAGCTTTTTAGAATGTTCTTCCTGCCCTTGATATTTTGAAAGACTGAAATATGTCTTGAAGTAGATCTTTTAAAATTGCTTGTATTGGCCATTGGTAGGCCATTTTGGTTTGAAGAGGTGTGTTCTTCCCAAATATTACTTTGATAGTTTTCTCCTTTCTGTTTTCTCTATTTTCTCTTTCTGGAACTCAATTGGCTATTGGACCTTTGTTTTGGTTATTGATTGCTGTGTAACAAACTGCCCCAAAAGTTAGTAATTTAAAAAACATCTATTTTATCATGCTCACAGATTCTGTGGATTTTAAACAAGGCACAACAGGGATGGCTTTCTCGGTACTTATCCCTCTTCCCACACCCTCCCCTCCCCCAGGGCCTCAGCTGAGAAGACTTGAAAGGCTGGGGATGACTCAAACAGCTGGGGGGCCGGAATCACCTGGAGACTTCTTCACTCATGTGTCTGGTGACTGGGCTGGGATGATCTGAAGGCTGGGCTCAGCCGAGACTGTTGACCAGATTGACCAGAGCCACCCGTGTAACTCCAGCATACTGGCTGGATTCTGAGGGGGAGAGTTTGGACAGGGAGCCTCATGGAGTATATAGGGACCAAGTATCTTGGGCGAGCCAGGTGAAGCTGCTGGAACTCTCCTGATTTGTTCTCAGAATGGCATCATTTCTGCACCATTCTGTTGGTTACTAGTGAGCTGTAGGATCTGCCCAGACCTGAGAGGAAGGGACTTAGACTCTTAATCACTCCACTGCAGGAGAGAAAAACAGCACAGCACTGGATTTCTAGTCCACTAAGGTGAGGAGTATTTTCTGGTTCTAAAGTGTACTCATGAAAACAGGTGACATAAGCAAACATAGTATGATCAAGTAATCTATTTAGGACAAGCAGTAAATAGATTTGAGGGCTAGATATAGGGTAGAGAGAGAAAGTAAAAGTGAGGTTGAGTATTTAGTAAGCAGGGCTGTGGGAGTAGTGACTAGGAGGGCTGCAGTGGCAGACCACAGGTTAGGAGGTTAACAGGTGTGCTAAACAACTCATGTTAGGAACCATTTGCTCATGGCCTGGAGCGCTGATTCTTCACTTAACATATTAACTGCCATGTGGGTTGTATTTAACTCATGCTAGTTTTGAGCCTGGGGCCTCGTGAAGCATATGTAACTCACTGTCTTTTCACCTTGGGAGCTGCAAGAACTATTTTTCAAGTTGCATATAACTCACAGAAAACAAGAAAAACATTTTTCATTAAATTTGAAAGGATCATTTGTTTTTGAAGTTTTTATTCTATTTTCATAATAAAACACAGTGGCCCAAAGAAAAATTTGTTTTTCTAGTGTGTGGGGGTCAGTGTGTTAAGGAACAGTGCACCCGCCATGTTCCCTCAGAAGCCCGGTTCCTTCATGCCAAAGGAGGTTGGGGGAAAGGAATGGCTAGATTACGTAAGATAATATATTTGTCCTTCTTTGAAGCCTAATGTTTTTTTTTTTGAGACAGTCTTGCTTTGTTGCCCAGGCTAGAGTGAGTGCCATGGTGTCAGCCTAGCTCACAGCAACCTCAATCTCCTGGGCTCAAGCAATCCTTCTGCCTCAGCCTCCCGAGTAGCTGGGACTACAGGCATGTACCACCATGCCCGGCTAATTTTTTCTATATATATATTAGTTGGCCAATTAATTTGTTTTTATTTATGGTAGAGACGGGGTCTCGCTCTTGCTCAGGCTGGTTTCGAACTCCTGACCTCAAGCAATCTACCTGCCTCGGCCTCCCAGAGTGCTAGGATTACAGGCGTGAGCCACCGCCCCCCCCCCCCCCCCCCCCCCCCCCCCCCGGCCTAGCCTAATGTTTCTTCAAGAACAAAGATGACAAGTCTTGTCAACTGAGTGTAAAAACTTTACTCGGATCACTAGCACTAGGTATCTAGAAATGTAGATTATTAGGTAAATAATTGTGTTCTTCAAATTAAGGAGAATGAATATATTCACAATAGTGAATATAGCTTATTACATTTAATTCATTGGTCTATTTTTTTTTTTTTTTTTTTTTAGACAGAGTCTCTGTCACCCTGGGCTCAGGTCTGCCACCCTGTCACCCTGCCTCAGTCTCCCGAGTAGCTGGGACTATAGGTGCGCACCACCATGCCCAGCTAATTTTTCTATTTTTAGTAGAGACAGGTGTCACTCTTGCTTAGACTGGTCTTAAACTCCTGAGCTCAAGTAATCCTCCCACCTTGGCCTCCCAGAGTGCTAGGATTATAGGTGTGAGCCACCACGGACAGCCCATTGGTGTGTTCTGTATCTTCAAATAGAAGATAAAGATTCTTTCATGTTTGAATTTGAAATACCATTTGACAAATTTCAGGCACTCTGAAATTTATAAAGCACATGTCTCATGAATATGTTGTCATGAATATTATCACAATGTGCTTCAGTTTTATCAGTCTTCAGTTTTGTTAGTTTCTTGCCACATAGTCATAGCCATTAGCTAAAGGGGTAAAGAAGAAAGGTTGTATTCAAAAAGTGTCAACTTCCTTTGCTTTTTCCCATACTAAATATTTTTAAAAGTTTTATGTTATTGCAGTTAATGCTTAGGGTAGCAGAATAGCCCACAAAAGTTTATTAAATCCATAATATTACTTTATGCTGTATTTAAAATACCATATTTTAGCAGCTCTAATAACTTTTTCTGAAAATCCTACCACAACTTTATTGTTATGGGAATTCTTTTTCTGATTGATTTTAAAACAGTTTTTAGGAGTACAACTTATAACCTAGATATTGAGTATATATAAAAATTGTTTCAAATTCTCATGGATAACTTAAATATAACGGAAAAACAGATGTAAGGTCTAGTTTCTTGGTTTTAATATTTATATATGTGGCATTTTAAAATGTAAAGGTCACATGCTATAGACCAATTATATTTAAATTGAGTTTCTAAAATATTTATAAAATATATGAAAAAGCAGTTCAGAAAAGACTCATAGTATAAAGTTACCACTGTGTGGTTCTCTATGAAATTTTTCTTCAATTAAGGATGAAGTTAAATCAATGTACACGAATGTATTTCATCAAAATAAAAGACACATTTTTATTTTCTTGGCAGCCCTATTAGATTTCTAACATGACTTTGTAGTTTATTTCCTCCCTCTTTAAAAATGACTTTGTGTCATAATTTGTAGTAACTAAAAGAGTAAAATATTGAAAGGGTAAAAGAATACAGAGAAATTACCTTGAAACCTCATGAAGGTTTAGAACAAATATCTCCTTGAACAAAAAAATCATATGTTTACCATGACTTGCACTAAACGGATACATGCCATATTTGTAGCTTTATGTCAGCATTCAGGTGTTTTTTCCCGGTTTCTAGATAGCTCTGATTAAATTAGAGTTTATAAAATCTCTTCTGATGACACATTACATTTTACCAATGAGGTAGCTCTTACAAAACTTTTGTGGGCTTGTTTTTCCTGGTTTGTAAAAGCAGAATTAGACCCTTAAGACTGAAGCCACACTTGTGTTTTTCTTACACATGATGCAAATATGACTTCAAGCAGTGGGCTTGGGTGTTCAGTGAATGTATATTTCTTGTATTTGCGGAGCAGTTTTACTTGCAGCTAGAGCAAGGAATCCTCTCTTGGCTTTAGTAGGTGACAAAGGAAATTAGAATGGCCTGGCCAACCACATCAATATGCATAATTGACAGGCTACTCAATACTTTTAAAGATAAGTAAGTACTTTCCACTCTTTATCAAATGGGACTCCATAGGTTATACTATATTATTTCCTGACTGCTATTTTGTTACAGATCCCTCATGTATATATGCTAACTCAGACAAATTTAGGGAACTTGAAAAACACTGGCTTGCCTCAGGGCAGGATGGTCTTTAAAATGATCAATGTAATTATAATAGAATTAATAATATATAGCTCTTCAAAGGGGATAGGTTAACACCCAGATTGGAAAGGAAGAAGTAAAACTATTTCTATGCACAGATGACATGGTCTTGCTAAGGAATCTTCTATAAAACTATTAGAATTAATAAACAAGTTCAGCAGGGTTGCTGGGTACAAGAGCAATATACAAGTCATTTGTGTTACTTGTATTTCCATACATTTGTATTGAACACACTGACAGTGAAATTAAGAAAACAATTTCTTACCTGGTTAATCCTGGCAGGAAAAAAAAATTTCATTTACTAAAAGGAAATATTTGGGAATAAATTTAACAAAAGAATTGCAGAACTTGTATTCTGCAAACTACAGAAAGTATTAAAGGAAATCAAAGAAGAGCTGAATAAATGGAAAGACATTCTATGTTCATAGATTCATGAATTAGAAGATGTTTTTAAAATGGCAGTACTTCCCAGGTTGAGTTACATATTCAGTACAATCCCTATCAAAATCTCTGCCAGAAATTGGCAAACTGATCCTAAAATTCATGTGGAAATACAGGGAACACAGAATAGCCAAAACAGTCTTGATAAATGACTTTCAAAGTTTACTATTGGCCAATAATCACGTGTAAAGAATTCTCAACATCACTCATCATGAGGGAAATGCATATCAAAGCTACAGTGAGATATTACCTCAGACTCATTCTAATAGCAACAAAATAAAAACAGAAAATAACAAGTTGTTGGTAAGGATGTGGAAAAATTAGAATCCTTCTGTACTGTTGGTAGGAATGTAAAATGAAAGAGCTTCTGTAGAAAACAGTATGGCATCTTCTCAAAAAATGAAAATTAGACTTACCATATGATCTAGCGATTCCACTTCTGGGTATATACTGAAAAGCATTGAGCAAAGTCTCCGAGATACTTGTACACCTATGTTTGTAGGAGCATTATTCACAATAGCTAAAAATGTGGAAGCAACCCAACTGTCGATTGACAGATGAGTGGATAAATGTGGTATATACCTACAATGAAATATAATTCAGCCTTGAAAAGGAAGGAAATTCCAACATATGTTACAATATGGATGAACCTTGGGGATATTACATTAACTAAAATAAGCCAGTCACAAAAAGATAAATACTGTGTGATTCCACTTATGAGGAACTTAGATTAGTCAAAATCATAGAGATAGAAAGTAGAATGCTGGTTGTAAGGGGATGTGGGGAGCAGGGGAAAGGGGATTATTGTTTAATGAGTGTATAGTTTCAGTTTTGCAAAATGAAAGGAATGAAGATGGATGGTGGTGATGGTTGTACAACCATATGAACAGCATTGAACTAATACTTAATGCTTAAAATTATAAATTTTATGTTACGTATATTTTACCAGGATAAAAAAATTGGGAAAAAAACTTACTACAAATCTACAAAAATCTACCATAATAAAGACTACATGGTAGTTGGAGAAGAATAGACGTAAATCAATGAAATAGAATTGAGAGATTAGAAATAAACCTTTATGCTTATGGTCAGTTAATTTTTTTTCCACTCCAACAAGGATGCCAAGACAGGGAAAGTCTTTTCAACAAATGGTGCTGAGACAATTGGCTATCTATGTGCCAAAGAATGGTGACAAAGGAAATTGGAATGGCCTGGCTAACCACATCAATATGCATAATTGACAGGCTACTCAATACTTTTAAAGATAAGTACTTTCCACTCTTCTTACATTTTTAGTTAAATTTTTGTATATTATGTGTCAAAGACCTAAATGTAAGAACTAAAACTCTAAAACTCAGAAGAAAATGGGAATAAATCTTTACGACCATGGGTTAGCTAAAACCTTCCTGGATATGACACCAAAAGCACAAGCAATTAAAGAAAAAATGGGTACATTGGACATCAAAATAAGTAATTTTATCTCTCAATACCATCAATAAAGTAAAAAGAGAACCCACAGAATGTAAGAATATTTTTATAAATCATATCTGATAAGGGACTTGTATCCAGAATAGATAAGGAATTCTTACAATTCAACAGTAAAAGGACAAATAACTGAATTTAAAAATGGGCAAAAGATCGTAATAGACATTTTTCCAGAGAAGATATGCAAGTGGCCAATAAGCACATGAAAAGATGCTAAACATCATTAGGGAAATACAAATCAAAATTACAATGAGACACCACTCACATTCAGGAGGGTGGCTGGGATAGGAAGAAAGTAATGAGCCCTGGCTGGGATGTGGAGGGATTAGAATCCCTACACATTGCTGGCAGTAATGTAAAATGGTCTGGCTGCTCTGAAAAACAGTTTGGCAGTTACTTAAAATGTTACATATAGATTTACTATATGACCCAGCAGTTCCGTTAATACTTCTAGGATATATGCTCAAGAGAAAAGAAAACATATGTCCACATAAAAACCTGTATGCAGGTGATCATAGGAGCATTGTTTATAACAGCCAAAACTGGAAACAACCCACATTCCATCAACTGAGGAATGGATAAATAAATGTAGTAGTTTATCCATACTATAGACTATTATTCAACAATAAAAAGGAATGAAATACCAAAGCATGCTACAACATGTGTGACTCTTAAACATTATGCTGAGTGAGAGAAGCCATTCTTAAGACTCCAGTATATTGTGTGATTCCATTTCCGTGAAATGTCCAGAACAGGCAAATCTATGGAGACAGAAAGTGGATTAGTGCTTGCATAAGGATAGGAGTTGGGGTTTTAGGGAAATGGAATGACTGCTAGTTGGAATTGGATTACTTTTTGTGATGAAAAGTTCTAGATTTATTGGTGATAGTTTTACAACTCTATGAATATTCTAAAGACCATTGAATTGAGTGTACTTGAAATGAGTGAAATGTGAATTATATCTCAAAGCTGATGAAAAAAGGAATAGGGTGGATCTAAAATTATTGACATAAAAAGATACCTATAGTTGAACAATATAAAAGTAATACATATTCCTGGTTAAAAAAATTTAAAAACACCATACAGCTCAACTTCAGGCATTGAAATGTTGTCTCCATTGTCTCTAAGCTAGCTGAGGTCATATTCCCTTTAGAAACTTTTTAAGAACTAGAAACATTATGGTAATTCACAGAATAAATTTTTTTTAGTTTGTCTTGTATGTGGGTACCATAAATCAGCTTTTAGAATTAAAATGTTTTTATTCAGTTATAAAGAGAATTAGTTTTTGGATGGTTCCCTGGTCTAATTCAGAAGTTTCTCTGAAACCTTTGGGAGGTTACCACTAGGGATATTCTCCCATTCTTCTGCCACAAAAATATGTAAAATTATTAAATTAGTGTTCATAGTGGTAGAAAGTATAAAATACAAAGAGTAAACAAAATAAGTCACTTTAATTTTTTTAGGTCTTCCCATGGCATCTAAAAAGAAGTCATTATTAATCTGATCTTCTGGAGATAATTTTTAGGATTTTGGTATATTTTCTTCTGATACTTTAGTGTTTTGTTTTGAGACTGGGGTCTCTATTAAATCGCTAAGGCTGGTCTCAGACTCCTGGTCTCAAGTGATACTCCGCCTTGGCCTCCCAAAGAGCTAGGATTACAGGCATGAGTCACTGCCTGGCTTACCAGTACTTTTTAAATGAACTTTTTAATTGAAGTCTAAGATTTACAGAAAAGTACATAAAAAGTACATGAGTAGACAGCTTGATGGGTTTTCCCATCCACGTAAAACTATGCATGTCAACAAATAGGACCATTATTCTCTCTTCGTTCTACCTATCCTAGGTCACCACTGTCCTGACTTTAATAAGATTGATTAGTTTTTCCTGTTTTTGTGCTTTATGTAAATGAAAACTTACAAGGCGTATTCTTTTGTTGTGGTTTCTTTTCACAGCATTACATTTGTAAGTTGTAGAGAGTCCATTCTCATTTCTGAGTAGTACTCCAGTGTGCGATTATTCCTACATTTTACTCTATTCTGCATTTGGGTAGTTTTCTGGTTTTAGCTATTATATATAGCATTACTATGAAACTGTGTATATTCTTGTATGTGTCTCTTGGTGGACATCTGTGTGCATTTCTGATGGGTGCAGACCAGGAAGCGGCACTGCCGGGTCCTAGGGCAGTGCTTCTCAAACTGTAAAGTGCACACCAGTCACCTGGGGATCTTGTTAAAATGCAGATTCTGCTTCACTAGTTCTGGGCTGGAGCCTGAGCAACTGCATGTATGATGAAGATGCTGGTTGTACTGTCAGTGGACCACACTTTGAGTCGCAGGGTCATAGGATATGCTTGTGTTCCGTTTTAGTAATCAATGCCAAACAGTTTTCCAAAGTAATTGTGTCTGTTTACATTACTACCAGCAGTGTGTAAGATTTTGTTTATATATTTGTGAATCTGTTTCTCTAACTTTGTTTCTTCAAGACTGTCTCAGCTTTTCTTGGATCTTTGCATTTTTTATCTAAATTTTATAATTAGTGTCAGTTTCCATACACACAATCCTGCTGGAATTTTGATTTGTATTATATTGAATCTATAGATCAATTTGAGGAAGAATTGATATTTTCACAAAATCCAAATCTCTGACCATGGCATGTAGCCCTCCATTATTGAGGTTGTCTTTAATTTCTTCCAGTGATAGTTTTAGTTTCTTGTGTAGAGGTTTTATTGTGCTAGTTCATTCTTAAGTATTTGGTTTGTTAATACTATTATCAATGACTTTATTCTAAAATTTCTGTTTAGTAGTGGTTGGTGACTGATATATAGAAGTATTGATGATTTTTGTATATTAACCCTTCAGCAATGTTGGCAAATTCACGTAGCGATTTTTATTGTTTATATGTAGATTCTTTTGGATTGTTTTGTAAACACAGACATATAAATATACAAATAATGACAGTTTTATTTCTTTCCTTTCCAAATCGTATACTGCTTTTTTTTTTTTTTCTTGATGAAATGTACTGCTTAGGACTTGCCCTATAGTGCTGATTAAAAGTGATAGTGTCCTTGTCTTATTTCCCAGTTGAGGGAATTCAGTATTTCACCATTAAATATGCTGTTTGCTTTAGATTTTGCATAGATACCCTTCATCAGATTGGAAAAAAGTTCTTCTTTTCCTAAATATGCTAAGAGGTGTTTATGGTGTCTTTGTTTTGTTTTGAATGTTGCCCAGGCTATGGTACAGTGGCACAGTCATAGCTCCTGGGCTCAAGTGGTCCTCCTGCCTCAGCCTCCCAAGTAGCTGAGACTGTAGGCCTGCACCACCACACGGGGCTATTTTTTTCTACTTTTTGTAGAGATGGGGTCTCACTATGTTTCTTAGGCTGGTCCAAACTCCTGGCCTCAAGCAATCCTCCCAAAGTGCTACAGGCATTAGTTGCTTGTTTTTTGTTTTTTAAATCATGGCCAGCAATGATTTAATTAATCATGTGTAGGTAATGGAGGCTCCATAAAACCCCAGGAGGACAGGGTTCGTGTGAAGGTGGCTGGGGGGTGGTGTGCAGGACAAGGCACTGAAGCTCCCTGCCCCTTCCCGTATGCCTTCCCTACCCATCTCTTCATCTGGCTGTTCGGCTCTAACCTTTGTAATATCCTTTATTAATAAACCAGTTAATAAACCATTAAAAAAACCAATAAAAATATCATGACCAGGTATTGAATTTTGTCAAATGCTATAATCCTCTCCTTTTATTGAGGTGATTATGTGTGACTTTTTAGTTTTATTCTGTTAATATGATGAATTATATTGACTTAAAATGTTAAACCAATGTTAATTGCTGGAATAAATTCAATTTGGTTGGGATTATTATTCCTTTTATATTAATGTATATTTATGGATTGGTTAGCTAATATTTTGTTAAGAATTATTATGTCTGCGTTAATGAGGGATATTGGTATATAATATTCCTTGCTGTATCTTTGTCAGATTTTATGCTAGTCTCACATAAAAGGAATTGGGAAGTATTCCTACTTTTTCCGTGTGTGGCAGAGTTGATGTAAGATAGTTACTATTTCTTCTCTAATATTTGAAAGGTTCACTAATGAAGTAATCTGGGCCTAGACTTGTCTTTGAGGGAAGCCTTTTTATGGATTTAATGTATTTCATAGATATAGGACTATTCTATTTATTTTTTAATCAGTTTTGGTGTTTTACTTGGAATTTACCTGTTTCATCCAAGTTTCCAAAAGAATTTTGGAAATACTTTGAAATATATACTTGAAACTTATTCAAAACATGCTCTTAAATATATTTTTAATGTGTGCAGGACCTGTAGTGATGACCCCTTTTCATTCTTGACATTAGCAATTTGTTTTCTCCCTTTTTTTCCCCTTGATTGGTCTTGCCAGGTGCTTATCAATTACGTCTTTTCAAAGAATCAACTTTGATTTTGATTTTTTTTTTTCCTATGGCATGTTTTCTGTTTTATAATTTTTGCTCTTATCTGTTCCTTTTTTTCTGGTTTCTTTGGGTTTAATTTGCTGTTCTTTTTCTAATTTCTTGAGATGGATACTTAAATTATTGATTCTCACCCTCTTTTTTAGGACTATAGATGTCCCTTTTTTTTTTTTTTTTTTTTTGAGACAGAGTCTCACTTTGTTGCCCGGGCTACAGTGCTGTGGCATCAGCCTAGCTCACAACAACCTCAAACTCCTGGGCTCAAGCGATCCTCCTGTTCAGCCTCCTGGGTAGCTGGGTACATTTCCCTTTAAAGCACAGCTTTACCTGCATTCTACAGGTTTTTATGTCTTATTTCTTATATTATTAGCTTAAAACATTTTCTAATTTTCATTGTGATTTATTCTCTTACTCCTGGTTAATTCAGAACTCTATTTTTTATCTCTGCCCACTGTGGTCAGAAAAAATACTCTAAGATTTTAATCCTTTGAAATTTACTGAAACTCGTCTTATGGCCTATGTAGGTTTTTAAAAATGTAAATAGGTATTACATGATTCTAATTCTTGAGATCTTAGTCCTTCTCAGTGATAGGGGTATATAAGAGGGCTTGGGGCATTCTTGATCATGAATAATTCATGGAGAGAGAGGCCCAATTTACCCTTTTGGGTTTTCCTTTCTCATTCCTTTTTAAGGGATTGACCCTCCAATTATGTTCAAAAAGCTGAATATAATATAATTAAATTTCTCGTCACTAAAATAATTACATTATTGCTCTATGTCTCTGAGATTGCTCCTAAATCCCACTGAGTAGAGTTTTATGTGTTCTGGATTGTTTCAGTCACGTATTTACAATTTCTTATGCTAGAGAAGAGAACTTCAGGGGGAGTTTTTTTGTTTTGTTTTGTTTTTTTGTTTTTTAAACAGTTTACATGTTTAAGTCTAGAGAGAAACCTTATTTATCTTAGCTTCAAATTATTGGGAGGGTACCTCACTGTCACCCAGGATCAGCTATATAACTTGTAGGACCCAGGGCAAAATGAAAATGTGGAACACCTTGCTCGAATTTGGGAATTTTTCGACAGCAATGGAGTATTACACCAAGTCTGGGGCCCTTCTGAGCAGGGGCCTGGGTGACAGTATATGTCATACACTCCAGCCAGCCTAACTGTCATCACTATGTATAGACTAGCTTTATATTAGAAATATTGTCAGAAATTAAAACAGAAATAAGAAATTCCTAAGAGTTTCAAATGACAATATGAGCACAATTATGACAATATGAGCATAATTGTGGACATGAGTCATAAATATGGACTCTGAAATGCACATTCCCAAGCATTTGAAAAAACAGATTTTCAAGTTCCCATTTATAATTACAATATAGTTGTAATATATAGTTTATAATTATAATATTAGCTAAATGCCTGTCAGTTTAGATAACCTGATATACTCAACTATGGGAACACTTCGAGAGTTCTTAAAAACATGATAAACTGGCCGGGCGCTGTGGCTCACGCCTGTAATCATAGCTCTTGGGAGGCCGAGGCGGGCGGATTGCTCAAGGTCAGGAGTTCAAAACCAGCCTGAGCAAGAGCGAGACCCCGTCTCTACTATAAATAGAAAGAAATTAATTGGCCAACTGATATATATATAAAAAATTAGCTGGGCATGGTGGCGCATGCCTGTAGTCCCAGCTACTCGGGAGGCTGAGGCAGAAGGATCACTCGAGCCCAGGAGTTTGAGGTTGCTGTGAGCTAGGCTGACGCCACGGCACTCACTCTAGCCTGGGCAACAAAGCGAGACTCTGTCTCAAAAAAAAAAAAAAAAAAAAAAAACATGATAAACTTATGTAAGAGAAATTTCATGTTGGTTTATGACATTTGAGTAGACTAAAAGATTGGAATGGAACCAGAGAAGTATCGCTCAATAATTAGATTTTAGAGACAATGTTTAAAGGAAAAATATCCTTAGGGGAAAATCTATTTATATATATTTCTTAAGCTAAAAAAAAATACATGGTCTCATTGACTGTGTGGTTTTTTTATTACCTGGTTGATCAATTATGAAATTTAGAGAAATATTTGATTCATTTAGAGGCTTTCTAGAGAGACTGACTTAGCATTCATAATCCTGTTATATTGTACCTTAGAAATAGAATTGTGATTAATGTTTTATCCTTAATGAGAACTAGACCTTTCAATAAAATTAAATTTTGGAAAAAAGAATCATGAAAAGAAGGCATGAAAGTTTAGGATGAATTTTTTTCTAATCAATTTTACAGCTACTCTTTAAAAGTAATCTATATATTTTCATAATGCTAAAATCTTTCTGCAATAGTTTGGCCTGAACAAGGTACCTTTTGCCCAGAAAGTTGCACTTCTAAGAATTTAAAGAAAAAACTTGACAGTTTTACAAGGTGTATATAAGAATGTTTATTGCAGCAATGCTTTGTAAGAGTGAAAAATTGGGAACAATATATCGATTCATTAGGGGTTTAATCAGTGTTATGCTGTATCCATACAGTGGAAAATGATGCACCCATAGACATGTTAACTCTGTCATTCAAAAGAGTAGATTTTAGATTATAGAAGCTGAGAGGAGAAAGAAGAGGAAGAGAGAGCTAGGTAGAAGTGTTAACATGGTTATCTTACAAAATGTTAAGTTAGGATGACATTGTTATCTTAGGATGCTGTCTATAATTGATGGAAAAGTTACAAAGCCAACCAATGTGTAACTGCTGATAAAAAATATATTGGGAGAATGGAGGATAAGAGGTGAGAGGTGATGAAAGTGTTAACGTAGTGATTTGAAGTCCGTGGACAGTGTCAAATGGGATAAATCAAGAAATAGTGGTAGGTAAGAGCTGTTCACCATTTCGAAGGTTACACTGTTTATAGCCATTCATCTTAAGGTATTCGTGTCATCGTTATAGCACCTATATCAGTCTGGATTCATGGCTGTTACATGCAAATAGAGGAAATTTAAGACTTGATGTTTTTTGATTTTTTTTTTTCCCCAATTAGCAGAAACAAGAAATACCAACGATCTCATTAAACTTCACTAATAAAGGTTATTTTGTTAAAAATCTTATAAATATATAAAAAAAAATAATAGTGGGAAAACTTTATTTAAAGAGATGGAAATAATTACAAAAGAAACTACAAGAAGTTGGAACATGTTGGAGGAGATAAGTATGGGGACATTTAATCATCTATATATAATACTTTGATTTAAAACATTTCAGTGCTATAATAATGGAAAATGTTCATATGTATTCAAGAGGAAAACGTTATGTTGCAAAATCACATATAATATTTACTGCCTTTTTGTTTTTTAAAAGATACGTGAAATGAAAAAATTTGGAAAGATAAACACTGAAATGTTAAATGTTACCACCTTTAATCTTAGTAGTGGGATTAAACATGATTTTTATTTTCTTGTGTTTTATATACTATCCTTAAAAAGAAAAAAAAAAACAATAAGCCTGTATCACTTTTTTGTAATTGGGAAAATCTATTTGCATTTTGAAAAAAGTAATAATCGTGACATAGCTTTAAATAGAGAATGCATATCTTTTTATTTCTAACATCAACCACAATGCTTGGTGCATGGAGGATATCTAGTAAATATTTGCACGTATGCAGGAAAGGTAGGTGTCAATGAGTATCTCATCAGCATTCCATCGCCATTGGCACAGTAAAATAAGCTATTTAAGAAAGGGTATTATAAAAATTAGTGCAAGAATTAAATGAAAAGCTTACAAAGTGTGATTGTCAGGTAAAAATAAGTTTAAAAAAAGAAAATGCAAAAAGCAACTGATGTTTTGTTGTTTTTTTTTCTTTTGCATATGTAATACTTCCACAGTTTATAAAATTTTTAAAGTACAAAAATGCATATAGTGAAAATTCTTCCCTATGCTATCAGCACTCCCTCCATGGAGGCAACCATTGTTGTTTTGTTTTGTTTTGTTTTGTTTTGTTTTTCGTTGTTGTTTTTGAGACAGAATCTCGGTTGGTCACCCAGGCTAGAGTACAGTGGCATCATCATAGCTCACTGCAATCTCAAACTCCTGGTTCCTTACAGAAATATACAATATTAAGAGTACAACAAAGAACGTTGTTGTTTACACATTATCTTACACCTATATAAGTTTCCCTGTACAATAAATTCCTATAATTGCTGAATCAAGGGACACTTGCATTTGCAGTTCTGGTAGACATGGCCAAATTGCCTTCCAGTGAAGTTGCAGTAGTTAACATCCCACCAGCAATGTATGAGCAATTTTGTTATAATTTCCTAAGGATCATTGATAATGTTTAAGAATGTCTTACATGCCTATGTGAGAGATCAAACCCCTGACAAATGAGATTCATTGTGGGTAAGGATAAAGTATACATACTTTTTGTCAGAGGAATAAGAGGTAAGATTTATTGTAAACCATAATCTATTAATAAAAACAATGGTTTGATATAGTTTGGATAAACTCTTCTTTATGACAACAGACTGTGCCAAACTGGCTAGAGTCACAGCGGAATGGTTAAGTATTGAACCCTTCCTAGAATACTCTCCAGTGATTTCAGATGTTTGTAGAGAAAGCTTGCCACAGCCTTTCCTTCCTTTTCTTTTCCTATCTTTTTTTCAAACATACAAAACCATACAAGATGAAATAAATGAGTCTTTTCAGGCAGACTTTTCATTTCTTTTTTTTTTTTTTTTTGAGACAGAGTCTCACTTTGTTGTCCAGGCTAGAGTGAGTGCCGTGGCGTCAGCCTAGCTCACAGCAACCTCAAACTCCTGGGCTCGAGCGATCCTTCTGCCTCAGCCTCCCGAGTAGCTGGGACTACAGGCATGAGCCACCATGCCCGGCTAATTATTTTTATATATATATCAGTTGGCCAATTAATTTCTTTCTATTTATAGTAGAGACGGGGTCTCGCTCTTGCTCAGGCTGGTTTTGAACTCCT
Source organism: Microcebus murinus (assembly GCF_040939455.1). Lineage (NCBI taxonomy): Eukaryota > Metazoa > Chordata > Mammalia > Primates > Cheirogaleidae > Microcebus > Microcebus murinus. The sequence continues at coordinate 23,687,949 of NC_134117.1, read as the reverse complement.
GACCTTGAGCAATCCGCCCGCCTCGGCCTCCCAAGAGCTAGGATTACAGGCGTGAGCCACCGCGCCCGGCTAGACTTTTCATTTCTTAGCTGAGAGTAGAAGGGAGTTCTAAGTTGTATAGATAGCATAGCAAAATAAGCAACAGTATAGATCAGGCATTCTCAAACTATAGCCCGCGGGCTACATGCGGGTGTTTTTGCCCATTTGTTTTTTTACTTCAAAATAAGATATGTGCAGTGTGCATAGGAATTTGTTCATAGTTTTTTTAAAACTATAGTCCGGCCCTCCCATGATCTGAGGGACAGTGAACCAGCCCCCTGATAAAAAAAAGTTTGAAGACTCCTGGTATAGATGATCAGATTTGAATTCTAGTTCTACATAACCCTTAGCTGTATACTCTTTGGTCTTTAAATTTTTGATTTAAAAAATGAGGATACTTATTCATACGGTCCTATTCCATAAGAGGAAGCTGTTTTGACTAATCTCCACCAGTCTTTTGAATGGAGAATAGAAACCTGGCAAATGTTAGTTACCTTTCAAGTCTTAGTTTTGTGGTTTGTAAAATGGCATTAATAATAGTCTCTTCTTCATGTAGTTCTTGGAGTGACTAAATAAAATATATAAAGACAGTGTCTGGTATACAGAGTGCCCTCAATAATTGTGAATTATTGTTGCTTTTACTGCAGTCATTTGATGTCTGTTGAAGGAATTATAACTTGCACAGGCTTTTTTTTTTTTTTTTTTTTTTGGAGACAGAGTCTCACTCTGTTGCCCAGCTAGAGTGCCGTGGCATCATCCTAGCTCACAGCAACTTCAAACTCCTGAGCTCAAGCAATCCTTCTGCCTCAGACTCCTGAGTAGCTGGGTCTACAGGCACACGCCACCATGCCCGGCTAATTTTTTCTATATATTTTTAGCTGTCCAACTAATTTCTATTTTTAGTAGAGACAGGGTCTCGCTCTTGCTCAGGCTGATCTCGAACTCCTGACCTTGAGTGATCCTCCCGCCTTGGCCTCCCAGAGTGCTAGGATTACAGGCATGAGCCACTGCACCTGGCCACACAGGTTTTATCTGTACTGGGAAGGTAAGGTAAATCTGCTAACCTGGTAGGTTAGATAAAGCATTTCGCTTTGAAAGGTCATTAGTAGAAGCAGGCACTGGGTACACTCGGTGAGGTGTGACTGCAGGATGCCAAGAAAAATTGGGGTTTGAAGTAACAGCCCCCTTTGTCCAAGCAGAAAACAGAGTCTGACGCAAGCAGTGCTCTCTAAATGGCTGTGAATGGAACAACCTACCAGAAGAAGTTTCCATCTGGAGTACTGGTAATTAACCCAAATGAGACTAAACTGCTGGAAACTCGCAAGAGCAATGGAAAATAAAAAGGGTGCTTGTATTGAATGAGTTAAGGCTTGTGTTGTACTTTAATTCTGAAACAAGTTTTGGTGACTGGAAAAAGTTGAAGTAATTAATTCTAAAGTAAACTATGTTAGATTACATTTTATTGGGGGGATCTTGAATTCTTTGTTAAATCTGCATAATTCTAGATCTAGGGTCAAGATTTAGATCAACTGTTACCATCTAATGCCAGTAGAAATCCCCTTTATAAAATCTGAACCTTGAGAAAACTCAGAGTAGGAAAAGACCATTCCAAGAAACGGTATATATATATTTTCTTTACTGTTTAGAACCTTGAGGTCTTGTTTTTCACTGGCCTGTTTTATCTTCACCCTGCTGTTTGTCATGTTAATTTTCTTTACGCATTACAGCTTGAAACCCACAACTTAATAGCTAGAATTTTAGACTTCAGTTAAATTTAGGCAATATTTACTGCATATTTGTCAAATATCAGGCTGTCCACTAAATGTTAGGCATATAGAGACAAAGAAGACATTGTCCTTGCCCTCAAGGTGTGTGTAGTCTTAACAGGTGATATCAATCAGTGATACTAGTGACCATGATAATGACAACTAACATTGATGAACACCTACAATATGCTCTGTAGCCCAGGCTGGAGTGCTTTGGCACTATTATAGCTCACTGTAACCTCAAACTCCTGGGCTCGAGTGATCTTCCTGCCTCAACCTCCTGAGTAGCTGGGACTGCAGGCATGCGCCACCACACCTGGCCATACTTTTTATTTTTTCTGTAGAGATGAAGTCTCACTGTATTGCCCAGGCTGGTCTCAAACTCCTGACCTCAAGTGATCCTCCTGCCTTGTGGCCTCCCAAAGTGCTAGGATTATAGGTCTGAACCATTGTGCTGGGGTTATTTTATTGGGCTAAGCCCCTTTGTAGTAATGAAATTATTAAAGCCTGCACCTTTTTTGGATCTTGTGCTTATCCAGCTTTTGACCACAGTCTCTTAGCTACTTTGGAGGCGACAGGATTCTGTAAATCTTAGCCAGGCTGCATCTTTACTGTCTGATTTGCATTGTAGAACTTTGTCCAAGATTCATATATAGTAATTTGAGTTGATTGATATATAATAGTTTCTACAAATATTGTTGAAAACTTACATGTACCATATTCCTATACCCAGGACCATCTCTAGCACAAATAGTATCTTGTGTGAATTCAGAGAAAGGCGCCCCTTTAGATAGATGAATTGTGAAAAAGTACCAGGTCTGGCCAGGCGCAGTGGCTCACGCCTATAATCCTAGCACTCTGGGAGGCCGAGGCGGGTGGATCGCTCAAGGTCAGGAGTTCGAAACCAGCCTGAGCAAGACCGAGACCCCATCTCTACTAAAAATAGAAATAAATTAATTGGCCAACTAAAAACATATAGAAAAAATTAGCTGTGCATGGTGGCGCATGCCTGTAGTCCCAGCTACTCGGGAGGCTGAGGCAGGATGATCACTTGGGCCCAGGAGTTTGAAGTTGCTGTGAGCTAGGCTGACACCCCCCCCACACCTCCCGCCCGCACTCTAGCCCAAGCAACAGAGTGAGACTCTGTCTCAAAAAAAAAGGACCACATCAAGGCTCAATGTCCAGCTAGCCCAATCTGGCTGGATTTTAACCTCTGTTTGCCCTCTTCACCAATTGCCCATGTAGCTCTTAAGATTTTTCCCCTTTTAAGTACCATTAAGACTCCTGAATTTTTACTGAATTAACAGTTGAATTGCCATTTGACCTCATTTAAAGGGGCTCCTTTGCAGACTTTCTGGCAGAAACAAGATATTCTAATCTTGTCTTGATTCCCTCCTCCCCTTCCCTGGGGACTAGAATCAGTCATTCTCCATGGAGCAGGTTGCTTTTGTGGCAGAATAGTATTATATTATTAGACATATTAGAGATGTGATTACATACCAAATTATTGGAATCCTGATTCTGTTCTTTAGTGACAAAGTTCAAAATTCTTTTTAATGGGTGTTTCCAGTTTAATTTAAAGTTATTTAAAAATACTGTAATTGAAAAGATTTTCCATCTGTCTCCCACTGATTTTTTGAGCCACAAGCTTGTTTTCCCTCTGTCATTTGCAACATTTACTTACCAACTTTGATATATGCTGCCATGCCAAACCATGATTAAATTATAGTGTTGTCTAAACTTTGTGTGATGTAAGTGGATATGCACCAAACTTAGGGCCTGGTTCGCAGCCAGGCTTCATTAGTAATTATTCTGTGCCTCCTTGACATCCTCTGTGATCACGTGTCTGATAGGGAAGACAGGCAGAGGGACACCAGTTCCTAAGACTGCCTCGCTCTTGCCTGCAGCTCCTCCCCTTGGTGCCGCTGAGGGAATACTGACATATTAACCCAGAGGAATTAAGTACATAGTTGTGCAGCCACGATGGTTAGATACACGTAGATGGAACTAAAATTCGTTACAAGGTTCTACATTGATATAGAAAGATTTTCAAGATATAAGTAAAAGTTTTTTGGGAAATAATATGTAATGCATGTGCATTTTGACAGAAAAATGAGAGGTGGGATTATGGATAATTTTTAGTTTCTTTGGATTCTAATTGTTTTCCAAATACTCCCTCATGTTTTGTCTAAAATGAACACATATTACTTATGTTTTTTAAAGTCATTCTTAGTATATCAGTGAGCTCAACCCATTTATAGCAATTATAGAATAGTTCTGTATTTTGAGTATTTAACCATCTTATTTCAGGGCTTTCTAGTTTTTCATTCTTTTTTGCTTGCCGCCTTTTCCTGTTAGTATTAGATAGTATAGATAGTCTCCTGGTTTGAAAGTGAATACGTTTCTATTTTTTGTTGTTATTGTTGTTCTGGCAGTTGTCTTTAACCATCAGTTTGATAATCACACTTTTTTGTTTTTACTGATTTTTTTTTTTTAAACCTTTAAATGTGTATATTCCCCCTACCCACCAAAAAAGACAAGTATTTTTTTTTTTTTTTCTTTTTTTGAGACAGAGTCTCACTTTGTTGCCCAGGCTAGAGTGAGTGCTGTGGCGTCCTAGCTCACAGCAACCTCAAACTCCTGGGCTCAAGCAATCCTTCTGCCTCAGTGTCCCTAGTAGCTGGGACTACAGGCATGTGCCACCAATTTTTTCTATATATATATTAGTTGGCCAATTAATTTCTTTCTATTTTTAGTAGAGACGGGGTCTCCCTCTTGCTCAGGCTGCTTTCGAACTCTTGACCTCGAGCAATCGGCCTGCCTAGGCCTCCCAGAGTGTTAGGATTACAGGCGTGACCTGTAATCCTGCTACCACGCCTGACCTTTAAAGACTTTTTGTTCTGGAATTACTATGGATTTACTTCTTTGTCTTGTTATGAACCTTACTAAGATAGGACAGGTTGAGCATCCCTAATCCAAAAATCTGAAATGCTCCGTAATCTGAAACTTTTTGAGCACTGATATGATGGCGCATGTAGAAAATTCCACACCTGACCTCACGGTGAAAACACAAGCACTCTTTGACAGTTTGTTCTGCGTCCCAAGGAAAAAGACCCTCCCAGCCCTTTCAGCTGTGATGTATCTGCACACGCCCTGAGTCCCCTACACAAGCACACCCATAAAGGGTAGTGAGGTGACACCTGTGCGGGCTAGAGACACCCCTCCCCTTGCTGTCCTTGTTCGCTTTCTATGACTTTTTACAATCTGAGGTCTTATGTCTTTAAATCTGGGAAATTTCAGTTACTATTTCGTCAAATATTTTCTCCTGTTTATGTTCCCTCGCTTCCTCTGGGCCTCCTATTACATAAATATATTGACGCTTCTACTTCAGTCCTCTATCTCTTAATGTTTCTTCATAATTTCCATTTTTTAAAAATCCCTTCCTCATGTCTTCTAGGAGAATTCCTCAATCTGATCTTTAGCTATTTAGCCCAGTTATTAGGTTATTTCCATTTTTAGAATTCTCATACCATTAACTCCAGTTGACTCTTAATTCATTTTAGAGATAGGATTTCACTCTGCTGACCAGGCTGGAGTGCAGTGGTGTGATCATCATTCACTGCAGCCCTGAACTCCTGGGCTCAAGCAATTCTCCTACCTCAGCCTCCCAAGTAGCTGGAACTGCAGCTCTACCATGGCTGGCTAGTTGTGTGTGTATATTTAAGAAATGGGGTCTTGGCTGGGCGTGGTGGCTCACGCCTGTAATCCTAGCACTCTGGGAGGCCAAGGTGGGAGGATTGCTCGAGGTCAGGAGTTCGAAACCAGCCTAAGCAAAAGCGAGACCCCATCTCTACTATAAATACAAATAAATTAATTGGCCAACTAATATATATATAGAAAAAAAAATTAGCCGGACATGGTGGCACATGCCTGTATTCCCAGCTACTCTGGAGGCTGAGGCAGCAGGATTGCTTGAGCCCAGGAGTAGGAGGTTGCTGTGAGCTAGGCTGACACCACGGCACTCACTCTAGCCTGGGCAACAAAGCCAGACTCTGTCTCAAAAAAAAAAAAAAAAAATGGGGTCTCACTATGTTGCCCAGGCTGATAGTTCTTATTTAAAACTTCTTGTGTCTGCTTCATTTTTCCAGTTATGGTCCCTATCTCTTGAAAGATATTTACTCTACTTGCTTTATTCTTTCCCATACTGAACCATTAACTTGGTTTTGGCTGATATAAATGGTCTGATGTATTGTTTTTCTCTGTAGCAGTTGTGCTCCTAAAATAAGTTCATATATTTCTCTGAGTTCATTTTCCTCTGGGGTATCAGCCGTGTCATCTGTGGATGAATCCCTGGACTCAAGTGTAGGCCCTCGCTTGTGCCTCTAAGAGCTTCCTTTGACCATTGTCTTTACCTTTCACTTTGGCTGTGAAGGTGTGTAGGGTGAGGAAGGTACCCTAAGGGCTTTGCAGTTGCGTGTACCTGTGTTTAACATCAGCATACCACCCTAACACAGCTGTTCCAGCCAACAGGGCGTGTGAGTGCTGTGAGCCACGGGGACAAAGAAAGGATGAGCAATATGGAGAGAAAAAGGCACACCTAAGGACACCTGTCCCCGCCCTGTCATCTCCAGGGCCTCTCCTCACCGGGTGAAGCCTGGCTGCCTTCTGTTGCCTAAGATTTTTCTCACAGCATTTATGTTAGTTTGGCACTTTCATTAACCTCTCTGAAATCTCCAAGATGGTGTTGGAAGCCCACTCTAGTGTGCCATCTTGTCAGAACCATGGATAACTCTCTTTTCAGTTACCAAAGAGAGGTTAAGGCCGGGCGCGGTGGCTCACGCCTGTAATCCTAGCTCTCTGGGAGGCCGAGGCGGGTGGATCGTTGGAGCTCAGAAGTTCAAGACCAAAGAGAGGTTAAAAAAATTTTTTTTAAATAGACAGGAATGAAAATACATATACTTTCACTGTCTCTTTTTAAATAACCTCTTCTACAGCAAGAAACAGTGAATTTGTTCTAGATATGATATCCTTTCACTATTAGTATTTCCATTTGAATTCTTATTTTGAGCACTGGGTTATATTAATTAATACACAAATATTTAATGAGTATATTCTAACCTTTGGGAATATAATAGTAAATAGAACAATGAGAATCTCTGCCCTGATGGAGCTTTCTTTCTAGTGGGATATAAAAACAATAAACAAGATAAATATAAAATTTGTTAGGTAGTGAGTTGGATGTCACTTGGGTTATGGGTTAACCAAGTGAATGAGATGAGGTGAGAGGGGCAAGGGAGTTGAGAGTCTGATTAGAATGATTGGCAGTAGAATGAATTAAAGCTAGATTGGGAGGGGGTGCAGGGCACGAGGGTGGTAGGAACGATGGGTTGAAAGGGAGGCAAAGGATTGTTGGAACTGGGTATAGCCAGCATGATCTGAAAAGGTAGGGGGTAGAGGCTGGAGAGAGTGGAATTGGGATAATGGAGAGGTTGCAGTAACTGTGAATAGCAAGGTCAAGGGAGTGATCATGGACGAAAGTGCCTAAGTTAGGATGTAAAGTATAGAACTGGCCAGGTGCAGTGGCACATGCCTATAATTCCTAGTACTTTAGGAGGCTGAGGCAGGAGGATTACTTGAGCCCAGGAGTTTGAGGTTGCAGTGAGCCAGGATGATGTCCACTGCACTCTAGCCTGGGCAACAGAGCAAGACTCTTTCTAAAAAACAAAAAAAAGAGAGAGAAACGCTTATGCCTTTGTACATGATGGAGTAACTGGGCCTAGATTTCACCCCTTTTCCTTAAACAAGTTAAAAAACCATATAAAATATATATGGTTTTCAGACACTGGGGGGAGGGGGCATGATGCAGGGGAGAAGGGGATCCTTGAGAGAAAGCGAGCCCTGTGATTGCCCCAGCTGACGGAGGGACAACCTAGACTGCCCCACCGTCTCCCTGAGTGGAGGAGACAGAGTTGAACGTAGAGAGGCTGCGAAGAGTCAAATTCCCAGAATATAAAGGGAAGAGAGTGCTCCCTAGGCCTGCGGAGGGTTCTGAGTCCGCAGCAGAGCATATTGCATGTGTGAGGAAACCCCCAAGGCCGGTGCACAGTGAGGGGTGGGCTTGGCATCCCAGGCTTCCTGTGGTGAGTACATAAATCAGTCCTGATGGTTCCAAGGCAGGAGTGGTGGAGAGAGTGAGTACTAGCGGGGATTGGGGGGGAGAAGAGGGGTAATCTTCCCAGAAACACAGCGTTCTGGGGCTCCCACTTGACTGTGGTGATGGGTGGGACCTGCAGGAGGGGCACAGCCCCGCTCCAGCAGTTCCCTCTTGGCTCCTGCTGTGGGTGGCACGGGGTCATTGTTGATCACCTGAGCGTTGTTATCTGTGTTATCCATTTTCTCTGGACTTTTCCCCCCAGAAGACTACAATGCTAATTCATGGTTTCAAACTAGGATTCATTTAACAAAATGTGTTTTCTAGCAAATTTGTGAGGAAAATATTGGTTCATTTAAATAAGAATTGCTTCTACCATGTATGTGTGAATACATATGTAGTAATTTCAGCCTAAAGATAGTTGCCTGTAATTGAATAAATTCCTGGTAAAGGAGACTTTGAAGGCCAAATTAGAGCTCCTGAAGGTCAGCAAGGGTGTTATATTCACTCTCTGTAGTTCTAGGCCCAATACATAAGAAGGTGTTCAGTAGAGATTTGCTAAATGAATGTATTTTCAGGTGACTTGCAGTAATCGGAGTGAGTGAAGACTAAGGGAATTTCATCATGGGGACCGAGGCAGCCAAGATTGTGACTTCTCCATATATGCATTGGCCTGTGAAACTGCAACTTCTACCATGTCAGCTGGGCATACTGATTTGGAATTTAACTTATGGTTTGCAGTTGTTGATTTTTAAATTCTTATATTAGGAATGATAGGGCAAAATGCATTACTGCATACATGTCAGGTTAGTGGCTTAAGGGAATAGCGGGTTTTTTTTTTTTTTTCCAAGAGACTCATGTCCTAAGGTTTATACAGATTTCATTTCATTCATTTTTTTAAAAAGTAATACTTTCCCATTTTTCAAAATTTGAGAGCCTCCAGGCTGTAAAAGTTCTCCCTCCTGTCTCTTACCCTGTTGCCTGGTCATTTGGTTCCCCTCCTTAGAGACAAACACCAAATGACTTCTTAAAAAGATGAAATGACCTTTTAGATTTTTTGTTCAGGTTCGGACATAATAGTAGGAGGTGTAGAGTAATAAGTTAGTCATTATTTTGTATGCCACGCACTGTGCTGAATATTTTATATATGCTATAATTAACCTTTATAAGCGGCCGGGCGTGGTGGCTCACGCCTGTAATCCTAGCACTTTGGGAGGCCGAGGCGGGCGGATTGCTCAAGGTCAGGAGTTCGAAACCAGCCTGAGCGAGACCTCGTCTCTACCAAAAATAGAAATAAATTAATTGACCAACTGAAAATATATATACAAAAAAATTAGCCGGGCATGGTGACGCATGCCTGTAGTCCCAGCTACTCGGGAGGCTGAGGCAGTAGGATCACTGAGCCCCGGAGATTGAGGTTGCTGTGAGCCAGGCTAATGCCACGGCACTCACTCTAGCCTGGGCAACAAAGTGAGACTCTGTCTCAAAAAAAAAAAAAAAAAAAAAAAAAAAACCTTTATAAGCACCCTTTGAGGAAGATGTTATCCTTTTTTTTTCTTTTTACTGTGTTTAAACCTCTTTCTCCTCCATCCCTCATGGTCAGCTGATGACCTTGTTTCTTCTGAAAACCAATGCCACTGTCTCTTCACAACAAACAAATCTTTCTCCCTTTTCTGAAAACCATCCTCTCCTTCTCTCCTATTGCAGCTGAAGTGTTCCTCTCTTATAATCTGGATTTAGTGGTGTGTTGGAACTGGCTCCTACTGGTTCAAAAGACCAATTGTGGTTATCTCTTTCCAACTCTGTGCTCAGACATTGTTAGTAACTTGGAATCAGCTGTGGCAGGAATTTACACTATAGAAATTGACAAATGCTATAAATCAGGGCTTTTCCCAGAGAGCCAGTTATTAAACATTTACCAGCACACCACTGTCTGGGTCCTCTCCCTCATTACTCTTTTTTTTATTTTTATTTTTTTAATTTTAATTTTTTATATTTCAGCATATTATGAGGATACAGATGCTTAGGTCACATGTTGCCTTTCCTTCCCTCCGCCCCCCACCCCCAGTCAGAGCTTTAAACGTGTCCATCCCCCAGACTGTGCGCATCGCACTCATTATGCATGTATATACTCATCCCCTCCTCCCCCCCCCATCTGCCCGACACCCAATAAATGTTATTCCTATATGTCCACTTAGGTGTTGATCCGTTAATACCAATTTGCTGGTGAGTACATGTGCATAGTTTTTCATTGTTGCGATACTTAGTAGAATGGGTTCCAGCTCTAGCCAGGAAAATACAACAGGTGCGATATCACCATTGTTTCTTATAGCTGAATAGTGCTCCATGGTATACATATACCACATTTTATTAACCCATTCATGTATTGATGGGCACTTGGGTTGTTTCCACATCCTTGCAATTGTGAATTGTGCTGCTGCTCATTACTCTTTGTTGGTTCATTAAATCACAAAGCTAGCTAAAGTATGAAATCATTAAAAATTATACATGTATTCTTTAAGTATTATTTTGAAACAAAGCAAATTTGCAATCATTTGACAAATGTCTTAAAACTTCTGATTATGAAAATGTTCAAAATGCCGAAAATTGAAAGACTAGCATGATAAATATGTATATACATATCTTCTAGATTTCATAATTCTTAATATATTTTTCTAAGCCACTTCAAAGAAAGTTGCAGACATCATAATACTTAACCCTGAAATGTTTTAGCATACTTCTCCCATACAAGAGTTTCCATTATCACTCTTAAGAAAATTATAGTACCCTAAAATCATTTACTACCCTGTCAACTTTCAGATTTTCCCAATTGCTCCCAAAATGTCATCTAGTGTTGGTTTTCTTTTTTTTTCCTTTCTTTTGAGACAGAGTCTCACTTTGTTGCCCAGGCAAGAGTACTGTGGTGTCAGCCTAGCTCACAGCAACCTCAAACTCCTGGACTCCAGCAATCCTCCTGCCTTAGCCTCCCCAGCTGGGACTACAGGCATGTGCCACCATGCCCGGCTAATTTTTTCTATATATATTAGTTGGCCAATTAATTTCTATTTATAGTAGAGATGGGGTCTCGCTCTTGCTCAGGTTGGTTTCAAACTCCTGACCTCGAGCGATCCGCCTGCCTTGGCCTCCCAGAGAGCTAGGATTACAGGCGTGAGCCACCGCGCCTGGCCTAGTGTTGGTTTTCTTTTAACAAATATTGGATCAAGATTTGTGTTTTGCATTTTGTTTTTATGCCTCTTTTGTCTTTTTAAACCAGAATAAATCCCCCCTTAGATTTTTCATGGCATTAACTGTTTTTATATTTTAATGTTTCAAACATATCAAAAGTAGAAAAAATGATGAACTATAATATACCCACCACCAATTCAGCCATTATCAAGATTTTGCTATATTGTTTTCAATTTATCTTTCTTTGCTAAAATATTTTAAAATTAAGATGGACATCATGTCATTTCATGCCTCACACCTCTAAAAAATGAAGACATTTTCTTATGTAACCAAATTGACATTATAATAATACCAAACAAAATTAATAATGGCATTGACTTTTTAAAGAAACCAAGCTAGTTGATTTGTAGTGCCCTACATTTAGGGGTTTGTATTATTGTTTTGTCATGGTATCATTTAACTCATTCTCGAGCCTGTGTTTCCTATACACTGGACATTAGATACAAGTTCTTGATTAAACACTTTTGTCAAGAATGCTTTATAGAGGATAAAATGTACTTTGGAGTGCAAAACTTTGGGTAGCAAAAAAGTCTGATTATCAAGTATTAATGATGTTAAATTTGATCACTTGATTAAGGTGGCAACTGCCAATTGCTTCCATTGTAAAGATTTGCTTTCTCCTTCAGCATTAGCTATAATCCGTGGAGTGATACTTTGGCACCAGATGAATATTCTTTTCTCCATCAATCTGTCCACTGGTGGTTTTAGCAGCTATTAATGCTCTTTGCCTGAACCAATTTATTTCAACAGGCATTGGAAAATGATATTGCCATTCTTCTGATGTAGGGCTACCTCATTTTCTTTGACTGTGGGCTCACTGCTTGGTGTTTGGTGAGATTGTGTCTGAATCACATCCATGATATATCTTCTCTAAATCTTCTCTAAATCCAAGTTTTCATTTCAAGTGGAATAAGTAGTAGAAAGCATTTTGAAGCAATACAAGTGTAGAATCTTTTTAAGATATTTTCTTTCGCTAGCACAGTGCTCTTACTCCTAATTTAATAGCCAGGTTTGGGGTTTTTTTCCCTGCTGTTTTTTAGCAGTTTGCTTTTATTGATTCTTTGCAGAATTCATCATAGTGTCTCCTGTGGTTTGAGTGTGTTCCAAAAAGTTCATGTACTGGACACGTAATCCCCACTGCAGCAGTGTTGGGGGGCAGGCCTAATAAGAGGTGATTAGGTTGTGAGGCCTCTGCCCTCACAGATGGATTAATGTCACTCTCTCAGGAATAGGTTCATTTGTCACGATGGTGGGCTTGCTCTAAAACGGAATCTGGCCGGGCGCTGTGGCTCACGCCTGTAATCCTAGCTCTTGGGAGGCCGAGGCGGGCGGATTGCTCAAGGTCAGGAGTTCAAAACCAGCCTGAGCAAGAGCGAGACCCCGTCTCTACTATAAATAGAAAGAAATCAATTGGCCAACTGATATATATATATATATAAAAAATTAGCCGGGCATGGTGGCACATGCCTGTAGTCCCAGCTACCAGGGAGGCTGAGGCAGAAGGATCGCTCGAGCCCAGGAGTTTGAGGTTGCTGTGAGCTAGGCTGACGCCACGGCACTCACTCTAGCCTGGGCAACAAAGCGAGACTCTGTCTCAAAAAAAAAAAAAAATAAAAAAAAAAAAAAATAAAACAGAATCTGGCTCCCTCTTGCTGTCTTGCCCGTCTGCCTTCTGCCATGGGAAGTATGAAGGCTCCTGACAGGTAGATGTGGGTCCCTCTGTCTTGGACTTCCCAGCCTCCACAACTGTAAGAAATAAATCTCCGTTCTATTTATAAATTACTCAGTTTAAGGTATTCTGTTATAGCAGCACAAAATGGACTAAGACAGTGTTCATAGAAACAACCCTTTTTATTCTCATTGGTTTCAACAATACCTAAATTGCATAATTGCAGCGTTAAGTGCAAATGTCATAAATAGATTTGGAAACAGAAATAACCAATTCTTAGTAAACATTCTACTTAATCTAGGAGGAGAGTATGCAGGGTGCTACCTAGCAGTCTCCTGGCCAGAAGCATCCAGTGTGCAGTCACTGAATGCTGTGTGCCGCAGTCAGTGTCTTTCAGGGAGAATGGAGTGTCAGTCAGTTGGCAGGTTGTTACATGGAGGGCAGTTATAGAGTCGGCCATGTTGTGGCTTTCCTTGCTTATCTTCCCCACTCGCCTTCTAGTTACTTGACAGTAAGGATGAGTCTTATTTGCCTGTGTCTGTGTTTAATCCCTAGTGCTTAGTATGGTGCCTAGCATATAGTGAGTGCACAGTAAAAATAATTGTTGAATGAATCCATGACCAGCAGCAGAGGAGGGCATATTGACCTCAGTGTATTCCAATCCTAAACATAGAAATCTTTGCAGTATCTTTTGCGAATGTCAGGGTTGGTATGGTCACTGCGTATAATTTATTCTTTCATTGTATTTTCTTCCTCTCATTCCCTCAGTCTCTGAGTCTTTCTCTGCTCTATGCCAACTTCCTTCAATTTATTGTGTATTGCAAGCTACCTGTGTTTATTATCATTCCAGTTTCCTGACAGAGGTGCAAAAACAATATGTAACAGTTTGGCTGCGATGGTGCTCTGCACAAAGAGATGAGATTCTTAGGAAAATACAAAGTAGTTCCTTAGTTCTCTATTCTAGAGCTTAACGAATCCCGGGAACTGAAGTCTTCTATTTCTTCACAGAGGAAATATGACAAAGGCAGTGGCTGTACAAGCTTCCTTCATGGGCCGCCCTCCCCACTGCCTCATCCACTAAGCGGGAGCAGCTACTTCTGGAGGTGAGAAGGGAGGGAGGACAATCTCCATGACCCATGTGACCCATAGCTGCACAACTGTGTTCGAGAAACAGAGTGAACAATTTGTAGAGTTGATATATTGAAGAACTTTACAACGAAACAAACCTACATAGGATTGAATTCTTAGATGATATAAATTATGTTCTTTTATAGAAGCCAATAATCTATACTGATAAAGAAGTTACTTATAGCTGAATAATTCCAATGATGCCAAGATCCTGTTTCTGTAGATATTGAAATGTTTTTTGCATGTACATTTGAGATGATTTTTAGCTTCAGACTCCAAGAGAAAGTTCAATAATATAATTATAATTTATTGAGTACTTACTATGTGCCAAGCATTATTTAAATTCTAATTTTTTTCAGTTTTCATAGTAAACTTAGGCTATATCTCCATTTTACAGATGAGTAAAGTGAGAGGCCACAAGAAGGTAAATGATGTGCTCTTGGTCACGTAGGTAGAATGTAGCAGAGAGAGCCAAAGGATCCAAATCCAGACCTGTCTGATATTAGATGTAAGCCTTTAATCACTGACAGAATTAAGGTCCTTGCACACATATTTGAGCTCTACAAACTATGCCTTTTTTGATGAGGGGTCAGTGGCCAAGGACAGCCTGATCTTCTGAACATATGTCAGGAACCAAGGTGATGTCCTTTCAGGCAGTTGTAGTGCCTCCTCCTAGAAAGCTTAAGACAGGTGGTCACTTTTTCGGAGCAGCAGATCCGTCAAAATGATGGTGTGTTTCTAAGGATCTTTAACATGAGCAAATAAATGCTGGGTTCTTTTGGCCAGCCATTCATTCACTTCATTCATTTTATTCATCTATCCGTTCAGTAAACTAAATGCATATCTTTTTTTTTTTCACTTGACAACCAATCATATTTGAATATCAGAGTCTTGGTTTCCAGGCTAAATTCATGTTGTGTGTTTAAGAAGACAATGAAAATTCTTTGAAGATATTCTCAAGCTGAACAGGAAGGAGCACAGGGTTTGATTTCTACTTGTTTTTTCAAGCTGGCTTCATCTGGGGACAAACTCAATTGTAACTTTTCTAGAATTTGGTGCCAATAGGAGTTAAAATAATAAAATCAGTACAATTAAATTAAATAGGAAATGAGTGTCTTTTATGTACAAGGCCTTAGATTAGGTAACAACAATTGGTCTCTCTTCTGGGAAATGGTTGCTAAAATTATAATCACTGGCAGTGCTGACTGGCCTCATTTACTGCGCTGTATCCCAGGAAGAAAAACAGCCTCCTCTTACAACAAGATCTTGCAAAGATAATACTGTTTCCCTCTTGCATTTTCTTAGGATTAATTTGAAGTATTTAGTTAACATTTATTTGAGAGTATTATATACCAGGCACTGTGCTAGTTTCTGAGGCTTTTAGATGTGAAACAGAATGCTTGCCTTTGAGAATCTCACAGAGAATTGAGAGAAATCTTAAAGAAGAGAGAGAAAATTACAATACAGGATTATAAATGCCCTAACGGAGCTAGTGCAGACTTTATGGGAACACAGAGACAGGCACCAAACCCAGCCGGCATAGGTGAGGCTAGGAGACCTCTGAGATGAGATGATACTTGAATTGCCTCTTTGAAGAGAAGGGTACTGGAGTCCAGGGGAGGACAGTGAATAGGGCATCTAGTCCAGGAAGTGCAAGCTGTGGGCTCTGGCGTGGAATGAGCAAAGGTGGAGGAGATGCAGCTAGAGAAGGCTCGCCTGCATCACCACGGGCTTTGTAGGCCATGGCGACGCACTAAAGCAAGCCTAAATATGATGGGAAGCCCATGGAAGAATTTTAAGCAGGAAAAAACATGTTCAGATTTGGTTCTTAGGAACGTTATTTTGCCATCAGTGAAGTGGCTTTGAGATCGTGTTAAAGTTAGAGAAGTTAGAAGGTGGTTGCAGTTCAGAAGAGAAATAATGAGGATCCAGAATTAAGGTGAGCTGGTAATGGATATGGAGAAGATGAAATGACAGATATTACCACATGTACTCACCAGCAAATTGGTATTAACGGATCAACACCTAAGTGGACATATAGGAGTAACATTTATGGGGGGGTGGGAGGGGGAGGAGGGGATGGGCATATACAACCAAACAAGTAAGAGGTGCAACATTTGGGGGATGGACACTCTTGAAGCTCTTACTCGAGAGGGGAGGGGGGCATGGGCAATATATGTAACCTTAACACTTGTACCCCCATAATACGCTAAAATAAAAATAAATATATAAAAAAAGAAATGACAGATACTTAGGACGCAGTCTTAAATTCAGAACTTAACACAGTGTTTGGTGTTAGTATGTCAGAGCTGGGTGAAACTAGAAGGAAAGGAGGAATCTAAGTTGATGCCTGCAATTTTACATTTGGCATATACTGGTGCTGTTACTAAGAGAATTAGAAGTGGAGGTTTGGTAAAGATCATAGATTCCTTGGCCATGTTGAACTTAAGATGCTCATTGGACAAGTGAAGAGGACCAAGTAGGCAGGTAGAATATTTTTGTATCTGAAGTCTAGAAGATTGGACTGGGGGTGGTAGTAGTATGTAGATTTTAGTTTTCAGTCTATGTGTTATGCCCACCTTTGTTGCAGTTATTTGATTAGTATTTAGTAAAAAGCTTATTACCATAAAGCTAATGAAGCTTAGGCTTAAGCGCTTCTCACATGCATGGGCTGCTTCTTCCAAGGCCCCCTGGCAAATGTATTTTACATGGTCATCTGTTTTTGTAAAATTTCAAAAATTAGATGTTTTAACTATAGTCGGTCAAAATTACTTTTTTTCCACTTTGAGTTACTGTCTCTCACTCTTCTTGTGTGTGACAATGGTGGAGTGGTCCCAGGCATTTTTGGAATCCAGCTATGGGGATGTTAAGCTGGGGATACATTTAGTTTGGATTTAGTAGGATTTATCTGTGTGGTTTGCAGTCACTTTGATGTTTATTGCTGGCCATCCCTGTATGGGAAGGACATCCAGATATATGGATGTCATTCGAAAGTACAGGACCAGCAGTGTATCAAGACATGAATGTGTCCTAACACATCTGGCACTGGAATCGTGCAAGAAAAAGAACATGAAGTGTGTGAAGCCAAAAACTGGATGGCAGAAAAATTTCCCAGTCATCTGGTGTCTTAGTCTGAGCATCACCCTGATAGAAAGGCTCGCGTGCTGGGGGTTTGCATGGCTGCAATGCTGAGGGCCAGGAGTTCAGGAGAAGGAAAGCAAAATGAGAAGGATGGGCAGCAGTTGTTCAATCCCACCAGGACCTTCTCAGCAGCCTTATGGAATGCTCTCAGAACTGTCTGCCTGAGTACAAAAAGGAAGTATTCATCCCATGGGTGTTAATCTCTCCCTATTTCTGGGTTACATATGCATAACTGCAGAGCAGGTTTCAAGAGAAATCCTCAGGCAGGAAGCGAGAGGAACACTGAGCAGTCCCGTGAGCTGGGGTCTCCTTGCGTGAGTGTGCGCCCGTCCAGGCCTGCGTGGGGCTGGTCCCTGTGGCACTGGAGGGGGAGTGAGCAGCGGGGCCTGGAGGATTTCGAAGTGGCCCTTTAGAGTTGTCCAGTACTGACAGAGGGATCTGTTTTCATTGATTCCCAGTCAAGAGAAATATTTTCTTTAGGATTATATGCAATACAACATGGTATATACACTTAATATGTCTACAGTTTTTCCCTTTTTGGTTAGAATCATATAAAGTAGACTTTATCAGAATTACCCTGCAGGACACAAACTTACCACAGTACTACAAATTTCAGTCAAAATGCCAATAGTTAATTATTTCTAGAATTTTCCTACATATATACAACTAATGCAATTGGGGTCATGCTATGTATAATGTTCTACATGGTTTCTTAATAATTGCTTTGGGTAACTTTTCATGACAATTTCTATAGCTCTATCTACTTTAATTCTTTGTAACAGCTGCGTAGGATTACATCGTGTGGATGTACCAGAATTTATGTAGCCAGGTTTCCATTGATGGATGTTTAGGTGGTGACTTCTTTTTATCTTCTACACATTTTAAATAGATAATTAGGGGAAAGGCCAATAATGGGAATGGTGGGTAGGAATTGTGAAAGGAATTTATGGTAGAAACTGTTTGGTTTTAAACATCACCTGATTGCATCTTTTTCTCCCCCGTAAGGATGATGAAGAGCTTGAGGTTTCCGAGGACAGGAAACAGAGGAGTAAAGTGCTAGGACTTCTTTTATTTTAGGACAATGAGGAAACCTTGAAATATTTTTGCCCTTTCATTTTATTTTTTCAAATTTATTATGTGTACAGAATTTGTAGAAGAGCTTAATACATTGGATAAGAATTTGAACTCGATGATTTCATTTCCCTCCCAACTCCAATATTCAGTGAACTTTTGATAATTTTAATAGCTCTTATATCACATGATTTTTTTTTTTTTTTTTTTTGAGACAGAGTCTCATTTTGTTGCCCAGGCTAGAGTGAGTGCTGTGGCATCAGCCTAGCTCACAGCAACCTCAAACTCCTGGGCTCAAGCAATCCTCCTGCCTCAGCCTCCCTACTAGCTGGGACTACAGGCATGTGCCACCATGCCCAGCTAATTTTTTCTATATATATTAGTTGGCCAATTAATTTCTTTCTGTTTATAGTAGAGATGGGGTTCGCTCTTGCTCAGGCTGGTTTTGAACTCCTGACCTCGAGCAATCCGCCCGCCTCGGCCTCCCAGAGTGCTAGGATTACAGGCATGAGCCACCATGCCTGGCCAACATGATTATTAACTATATAATATATATATACTTGTATTGACCATGTAATAATATATAATAACAACTCTACCTCCTTATTCTAAATTAAAGTTATCAGGAAGGACTTCCTGAAAGAGACTTAAGTGAGAAAAGGGAAGATAAGGTTTTTCTTGTAACAAAACCAACTCTTAGTTTCCCCTTTAGCAGGTTTGAAAAGAACTGATAACCTTGCTTCCTCCTTAAAATGCCTGCTACCACCACAAATGGATGGTGTGGTTTGGTCTACAGTATTTTTTAGCACATTGTCTGGGCTTAGGTAATTTTTGTCTACTATGAGTATTGCAGGAGGTCCACATTTTTATGTATGGTTTTTTGTATTATTATTGATCTTGTCTACTTGTTTGGAAATCATCCAAGAAGTTAGTTTAGTTAAAGTCAAGAAGTTTGGACTATAGAACAAAGTTCTAAATGATTACTGGTCTAAAAACTGGAACATAAGAAAGGAACAGAAGAACAAATCATAAAATTAAAGTACAATTATTTGGCTTTAGCAGAAGTATTTCTTTTATTTTTATTTTATTTTATTTTTTGGGACAGAATCTTGCTTTGTTGCCCAAGCTAGAGTGAGTGCCGTGGCGTCAACCTAGCTCACAGCAGCCTCAAACTCCTGTGCTCAAGCAATCCTGCTGCTTCAGCCTCCCGAGTAGCTGGGACTATAGGCATGCGCCACCATGCCCGGCTAATTTTTTCTATATATATTAGTTGGCCAATTAATTTCTTTCTATTCATAGTAGAGACGGGGTCTCGCTCTTGCTCAGGCTGGTTTCGAACTCCTGACCTTGAGCAATCCTCCTGCCTCGGCCTCCCAAAGTGCTAGGATTACAGGCGCGAGCCACCGCGCCCGGCCAGAAGTATTTCTTTTTAAAATCTCCTATTATTGACTATGTAGGACTGTCATGAATCTATTGGACTATTCCCTCACTAGTATAGTCAATCTTCATTCATCATCCTTAAAAAGGCTGGGAGCCTAAAGGAGGGACAAAAATAGTCTCATTGGTTCTAAAATAAACCCTTCAGTTCTATAGAAGAACCACCTGTCTCTTGGGAAAGATGAGAAGGTTCCCATCATCTCAGCCTCAAAGCCATCTTTCTGTCTTAGCCATGTTTTCCATTGCTGATCATTTGCTAGGAAAACATTCCAATGAGTGTACAGTGGGTGTTACAGACCACCAAAAAAGATGAAATGGAGATGCCCGGCATGCCTCACTATTTGTAAGAAAATATTTCCCCAAAAGATGGGAAAATCTAAGTCTTTAAATACTCTGGGAGAGAGAAAGAATGGAAAAAACTCTTTTGTCTCTGTTTCATTGGTTCATGAGATTTTCTCACAAATCATTTGGATAGGCCATTAAGCAAGTCACATAATGACTGGAATTTTCTATTAATTGCCTCACTTTGGGTTTCTGGCTAAAGAATCTGGCAGCAAGACTGAAGAACAAGCAAAAGAGGGAACAGGCAGGCCGGTGGTAGTGTGGGAATGTGAGCCTGTCATGGCTGGTGGCCTGGAGTCCTGACTTAGGTGAGAGGGCCAGAGGGCTGTCTTCAATAGGGTAGTCCACATGGATGGATGAAAGTGAGTGACTTGGCTGCTTGTCTTTTAGACACAAACACAATTTAGTCTAGCTAAACTCTTTATTCCAAGAGGTTACTTTACCTGCTGTTTCCATCGGGAATTTCGCTGAGCAGGTCTGACACAGCACGCACACATTAGTTTGCCTTCATAGACCATCCGTCGTCCATTGTTTTAGCTTTTTAAGACATGAGAAGTTAGTTTAATCCTATTTTTCTTCACATGTTTGCTATCTAAATCCCTTTGTGGTATGGGTGCTAAGTCTCTCAGTCAGGGTCCAACCAGAGAAACAGAGCCAATAGGATGAACACACACACATTTATCAAGGGATTTATCTTAAGGAACTGGCTTATGCATTGTGGGGGCTCAAAGTCCAAAGCTGGTAGAGCAGGCCGGCAGGAAGAGAAGCTCACAAGTGGGTAGGAAACCTACAGACATCGTCTGAAGCTGTTTTTACAGGTGGGATTTCTTCTCTCCTTCAGAAAGCCTTCACCCTGCCTTTTAGGCCTTCCAACTGATTGTTAGGTCCACCCAGAATAATCTCTTACTTAGTGCCAACCCATTAGGAACTTTAATTGCATTAGCAAAATCCCTTCAGCAGCACCTAGATTAGTTTTTAATGAAATTACTGGGGACTCTTGTATCCATCACATTGGGAGGAGCTAAAGAGGAACTGCTGGCCAGGCCAGTGGCTCAGGCCTGTAATCCTAGCACTCTGGGAGGCCAAGGCGGGCGGATTGCTCAAGGTCAGGAGTTCAAAACCAGCCTGAGCAAGAGCGAGACCCCGTCTCTACTATAAATAGAAAGAAACTAATTGGCCAACTAATATATATATAAAATTAGCCGGGCATGGTGGCGCATGCCTGTAGTCCCAGCTACTCGGGAGGCTGAGGCAGAAGGATTGCTTGAGCCCAGGAGTTTGAGGTTGCTGTGAGCTAGGCTGACGCCACGGCACTCACTCTAGCCTGGTCAACAAGCGAGACTCTGTCTCAAAAAAAAAAAAAAAAAAGAGAGGAACTGCCTTAGAAGATAAGATCCTAGTGCCACTGAGCTGCTTGTGCAGACATGTATTAGAGCAAGGCTAGGTTTAATAGGGTCTTTGCTACTCCCTCCAAAAAAAGTTCCATCCAGGCATTCAGTTATATAATAACTTCTTGCTACTTGCCTCAACCAGGGAAGCATGGTTGGCTAATCTAGTCTGGATTGGGCTGCACTCTTGGGTTTTCGCATGTAAAACAAGCTTTTGTTGACTAAAATTGTTTTCCTATTGATTGACATTTTGTGAGCTTTTAAATGTCTGTTTAAACTTAAAATCTAAAGCATAATATAATGAGTGAGATGTGCACCATCTGGGGGATGGTCATGCTGGAGACTCAGACTTGTGGGGGGAGGGGGGGAAATGGGCATTTATTGAAACCTTAAAATCTGTACCCTCATAATATGCTGAAATAAAAAAAAAAGAACAAAAAAAATCTAAAGCATAAGAGCCTCTGCCAATAGAAAACTAAGCTCTTATTTCACCAGAGAAGCTATTTAAATGATCTGTTTGGGGGTGGGGGTGGAGGAAAGAGAGGGAATTGGATGTGGTTATAAAGGGGCAGCAGGAGGGATCTTTGCGGTGATGGAAATGTTGTGTGTGGGGATTATATTGATGCCAATATACTGGTTCTGATATTATGTTATAGTTTTGCAAGCTGTTACCATTGGGGGAAAGTGGGTAAAAATACATGGTATCTTGGGCAAAAATACACAGGATCTTTCTGTTACTTTTACAGTGCATGTGAATATAGTCATCTCAAATTAAAAATGCTCCATTTTGTAAAGCAAAGGATCCTTTTGTAATATGAATATTTTCTAATTCATCTTTTAAAAATCATGTTTTCTTAAGGAAGTAGACATCTGTATATACTTAGCCCTGTGTTAGGAATAAAGTATATATTCAGTATATATAAATATATTTATAGAGACGAGCCTCACTATGTTGCTCAGGCTGGACTCGAACTCCTGGGCTCAAGCAAACCTCCACCTCAGCCTGGCTTAGCTGGGACAACAGGCATACACCACTGCAACAGGCTACTCAATATATATTTGATGAGTAGAAGAAAGCATGCCTGATGAGAAAATTTTAGGTGACAGTTGAGTGTGGTGTTTAATATGAAATGTTTTGTAAAAATCACGGTCAAATTCTTAGATGAAATATTTGACATACTATAAAGTGATAGTCTTTACTCTGTAGTGATGACTAAGAGAAGATGCAGTAATCTCAAAAATAATTCCAGAAATATACCTAAAATCTAAGTCCAAAGGAAACATCTAGAAATCTGAAGTAGGTAGTTTTAGGACAAGTAGAATATCATTTTATCCCAGAAAGTTAAATAGATTAAAAATAAAAATATGTTCCAAAGATTTAAATTTGTGATTTATAAATTCATTCAGTAAATATTTGCACGCCTACAGTGTCAGGCAGGTATCTATAGTTCTAATATAGTTGAGGTACTGTTCTAATAGGTAAACATTGATGTCCTTGAAGGCAACCATGCCTGCCCCAAGTCGTCATTGCTACAACTGTAAAATCTGAGAACCACATGATTTGTTTTACTCAATGTATAATAGTTCTGATCTTACTGCACAGATGTATAAAATGAGAAGTGAAGTTCAACTAGTTAATTTTAAAATAACGTTTAAAAATATAAGCAGTAAGAAGAGATGAAATTTACAAAAAACTGAAGAAAGAAAAGAGTGCTAAGGACTAAGTCTTAGGGGTGAGGTCCCCAACTCCGTAGGAACCAGACTGCACAGCAGGAGGTGAGAATGAAGCTTCATCTGTATTTATAGCCGCTCCCCATCACTTGCATCACAGCCTGAGCTCTGCCTCCCCTCCCATGTAATTTTCTGATATTTTTCCTAAGGCTCCTCTCTACTCTTCAGCCCTGTTACGACACATGTGGCCTTGTTTGTCTTATCGACTGCCACAATCTCAAGTGCTTAAAAGAGTACCAGGAGCATAATAGGTGCTCAGGAAGTACACAATGAATGACTAGTTAAATGTTTGCCTTCCTCTTTTGGCATTCTTAGCTAAAAAAAAAATAACCGATGTCTATAGTTTGTTTCAAAAAACACACTATCACTTTGGATCTCAAAATTTTTGCCACTGGTCTGTTTGTTTCCTAGTGTCTGTGTACTTTTTAATGTTTCATTTAGTACCTGCAGTTCATTTCTAATGATTAAACTTCTAATTTATAGATGTAAACAAAATAATCCAAAGAAAACAATGTGGACACCAACATCCCTGCACTGAAGACTGTACAAAAAAATCTACAAACATAATTCTTTTAGACATTAATTGTCTTAGTTATTTTCAACCTGGATGTTGTTCTCTTTTTAGGGATATAGAATAAGAGACTAGAGTTAAGAATGGGAAGGTGGGACCAAGCTTAGTTTGGATGTTAGGAAACAGGCATTTATAGCAGACAGAAGGAAGCCTGGGACAATAGGAGGTTGCCTTGGGGCAGCGATGTGGAGTCTGACCTGGCTCCATGCACTGAGTACAAGGCCGCTCAGCCACTGTGGACACGACTTACCTCTTTGCTTCTCCTTTTTTTAAAAAGAAAAAAGTCGCTTAGGGGCTGATAACCTCTGTGACTTTCTACCTCCTGACTTTCAAAGTTGTTCAAGTGGCCAAAGAACAGCAGCAAGCCTGTTCCCTAAAAGCTATAATAATTTACTACATTAGTAAATGCATGCAGGGTTCCATCCAGGAAGTGATCCTATTAGGAAATATTATCTGTATCAAATAAAACTCTACTCTCACCACAAAAAGGTGAGGTTGGTTTGTGTGTGTGTGTGTGTGTTTAAAGGAAACCACAATTCCATGTTTCACCCCAGTGGCGCTCACTGGCGGACACGTGGGTCCAGGCCTGAGTGGGCGTGAGGCTGCTGATGGCTGGAGCCGTGGCGCTGTCCTGGCGGGAGAGCTGGGCTAACCACTTGCTGGTCAGCCTTTGGAATTTTTGGAAGTAGTAAAGTTTTTGGTTAAAAAAGGGGGGGGGCAGCTTTTGTCTCCCAGAATAGCAACAGTTACCATCATTTCAAGCCAGTGACTTCTATATACAGCAAATGCTTCTATATATATACTCATGCATTGTTTATATAGGACTATTTTAAGATTGGTCTCACATTTTTCTGGTGTATTTTACGGTGGGAAAATTCAATTGGAAAAAATGCACTTAGCTCTGTTGGGGATGGTAAGGTAAAATAAGTACTTAAAAAAAGACACATGAAGTTTGTTTTTGTTTTCATTTTAGCTTCAATCCGTACATAAATAGCTATGTGATAGCTCCTCAAAATGAAATTGCATTGCTTCTCCTTAAGCTTCAGCATTATAACTCATATTATAGTAGTGGATCGGCTACCACAGTAGCTGGTAGAAGACCTGCAAGGCATGCGTCATTGTCCACATCTTCATGACAGAAATCTGAGCATATGGCTTTGTGTTATGCGACTTGTCATTCAGGGTTCATTTTTCTTTTGATTTTGCCGCTTTGAAATGAAGGGACATGGAGAGGAAAAGGACCTGTCTGTGATTAAGAGTAATGTGGGTACAGAGACCCAGGCACCCCCAGAGTGTGGCGTGGCTGCGGCAGGGCTGTGAGGGGCAGGGTCCCTGTAACTGCGGGGTGGCGCCTTCCTACCTGCTCTGTGCAGAGGGTGGGTGCTGAGCCAGGTGCTATGGAAGGTAGGTAAGAAACAGGAGCTTCCCATCTGGCTGGGGAAAGTTCATAAACCTTAGTATCGGACAGAAAGCGACAAATGCCTCCAGAGAAATTTAGATAACGCTATGGGAGTTTGGAAATGCAAAAGACAATTTCTACCTTTGGGGAATAGGAAAGGCTTTAAGAGGAAGAGTGTGGAGGAAGCAGCATGGCACGGCAGGCGGACAGAATGTTGGGGTTATGATGGCCTTGAACCCCACTCTAGGGAGTTTTCTCCTTAATTCAGTAGCAGATGTAGTGGAGTAGGAACCGTAGAGACGGGTGTTGGGGCTGTGCTGGCTTGGCAGGGACTGGAGGGGTGGGGGCTGAGAATTAGTACAAAGGTGAATCCAGAGCTTATGATCTAGCTAGTGAGACAACCTCATGGCAGACTGCGGTGCAAGTCTCTTGCCAACAACTTCTCTATTCTTGCGTTCACAAAGGAAACTCACTAAGCCACAGCGTATCATAGCATTCGTTCCATCACTCAAAAGTGCTCGCTTCTTGTCACCTGTCGAATTGAGACAACTTCCTAGTGTGCAGGGGACAGACACAATGTCGGGGAAGGAGGAACAAGAGCCAAATGGTTGCTTCTCGTTGACTATTTGAAGGCTACTTTCCAGACACATCCTTGCGCAGGTTTCTCTCCTAGCTGAATGTCCCTGGCTTTTTTCATTGTTCCTAAGGTGACGTAGTTCATGTGTATCTCAGCATTTCTATTCCGTTTGCCTCTTGGAAAATACAAGACCCAGAGTCAAACACAGGATTCTAAATAGAGCTAAATATCATGGGAGAATTGCTTCCCTTTTTCTGAAGTTGTGTTGCTACTCGGTTATCGTGACATGTGGCTGGACCACATGTGATTTCTCTGTCCTTAAGGGATATCACCAAAGAGACGGGCTTGGGGAAAGGCAGTCCTGCAGGCAAGGTGGCATGGCATGCAGAGCTGCATTTCCCTGGAGCTGGGAGTCTGCGTAAGCTGCCGAGCCCCTCTTACCACTCTGTTACCTGTTCCCTGCTCCTCTCTCCCATCCCCACCTCCTGCCTCACTCACCCCTGTGGCCATAGCCTTGGCGGGTGCCCTGACTCCTGCTAGCCCTTCCTGGACGGTGGTTTTACAGTGTACACGTATGTAGAGTTTCTCTGAGCTGTGCATTTCATGCACTTTACTATAGGTGTGTATTCATTCATTCATTCATTAAAAGGGAAGGGAAAAGGAGAGAGAGAAGACAAAGATGATTTCAGGGTTTAAGGCTGGGTGATCGGAAATCCAATGGCGTCATGCCCAGATGCAGGGACTCAAAGAGGGAGGTGTTATTTTGGAAAGGACAAGCCAAACTGTCCCGATGACATAGACCTTTTCTCTCTGGCTAAGGCTGCCTGGCAAAAGCAGGCCAGTTTGCGCCTCCCTGTTAGAAGCTGGAAGGGCTGTAGGGAAGTCATGCTGGACGGAGACCCCATGACCCGGGCGTGTCACTTAAACTGTAATCCTCAGATCCTTCATCTGTGACCTTTATCTCAAGCGTCTTTTGTTAATTTGATTCTTTTGACTGCTCTCTGCTTCTTAAAATGGTTTTGTTTTTTGTTTTTGTTTTTAATGTGGCTTCCAAAACACCAATCTCTTTATCTCACCCCACTGACCACTCCTTCTCAGTCTCCTTCATGGTTGCATCTCAGCTTGCTGAGCTGTGACACTTTGGCATGCCCCAGCCTGGGTGTCGGCTCTTCTCTCCATCCATGGCCTAAGTGGTCCCATCGGGCTCTGGCTTTTCTGCCATCTGTGCGCTGACTCCCAGCCTTTATCTGCAGCCTACATCTCTCTCCTTCCCTCTCCTGAATTCTGGACTCATGTATCTAACTGCCTATTTGACATTTCCAATATTATGTCAAACTTAACCTGTCCGAAACTGAATGGATTTCTACCTTCCAAACTGACACCTTCCCCAGCCATCCTGGATAAATAGCAACTCTGCGTTCTTTGCAATTCAAACAACTTTAGTTATTCCGACTCTTCCTTCTCGTCTGCTCCACATCCAATCCACCAGCAAACCCTGTTGGCTCTATCTAAAATACTCAGTCTGTTCAGAATTCAGGTACTTCTCACCACCTGGTCCCCAGCGCTGTCCTCCCTCCCTTGCTTTCTGAGGTGACTTCCAGAGTTGGGTTTTCCTGCCTCAGCCCTTCTCCACTGCCATTCACCTACCACCAGCAGCCAGGGCGACCCTTTACAAACATAATGCAGATCATGTCACTTTCCTGCTCAGAATCTCCCAGTGACTGCCATCTCGAAGTAAAAGGTAAAGTCTCTACCACGGTTACACGATCCACCTTCACCCCTTTCCTTCCTGCTCACTGTGTTCCGGCTTCACTGCCTCCTGCCCCTCTGCCTGCCACTCACACCTGCGGCTCCTTCAGGTCCTTCAGCTTTGCTCACGCGCCACCTCGTCAGGCAGCCTTTCCCTGGCCATCCCGTGTTAACTGTGCTCCGCCCGTACTGTTTTGTTCTCCACAGCACATTTAACACAACGTGACTTGTGTTTTGTCTCCTTCCCTTAGTGCCTGTCTCCCCTACTAGAATGTTCCTCTTGAGCCAGTCCCTTGTTTTGTTCCCTGCAGCATAGCATGAGCCTGGCACCTGGTGGGCAGTCAGTAACTGCTTGCTGAAGGAATAAATGAATTTGTGTGACTATAGTTCATTGATAACTTACATAAAGCATTGTATTTTATGGCTTATAAATTATGCTCATAGGCATTATCTTACCTGATAAGTTTGTGACTTTTCTTTTTTTTTTTTTTTTGAGACAGAGTCTCGCTTTGTTGCCCAGGCTCGAGTGAGTGCCGTGGCGTCAGCCTAGCTCACAGCAACCTCAAACTCCTGGGCTCAAGCAATCCTCCTGCCTCAGCTTCCCGAGTAGCTGGGACTACGGGCATTCGCCACCATGCCTGGCTAATTTTTTGTATATATATTAGTTGGCCAATTAATTTCTTTCTATTTATAGTAGAGACGGGGTCTTGCTCTTGCTCAGGCTGGTTTCAAACTCCTGACCTCGAGCAATCCGCCCGCCTCGGCCTCCCAGAGAGCTAGGATTACAGGCGTGAGCCACCACGCCCGGCCAGTTTGTGACTTTTTGTCAACCAGACTAAATGCAATTCTAACTATAAAGTGTTTTGACTTCCCTTACTGCTAACATGCAACCTGGCTTGCTTGGGGGATCTTAAGTATGGCCATTAAAATATATCATCCCTCTCATTTTGTTAGTCACATGGAACCTAAATTCTGACTTAGCATTTCTTTCTTTTATCACTAGTTCCATATAACTCCCCCTTGGGAACTTTATTAATTCCTATTTATTGAATTATTATTGTAATTTGTTAGTAAGCTGGAAATCCTTTAAAAACAAAGGCATATCAAATGCTTCATTGGCCCTATCCTTGGTTAGAGAGGGTGCCACAGCATCACACAAGCTTAGGGAACTGTGAGGCTCTGCATCCTGCGCTACTGCTGCCCTCTGGAGTTGTGCGGCACAGCGGCAATACTGAACATAAGATGTGTGGCTCGATTTCTCATTACTGGATTTTCCACTTATTTTTTTTTTTCCTGCTGTTTAAGTGGCATTTTAGGACCCCACAGGTTGTTTGTTTTGTGCTCACATTGTTGGGTTTTTTTTTACTATTGTCATTTTTATTAGCACAGCTATATCAAGTCGTTCCTGATTCCTTTGCACATCCGCCCTGTTGACTTTCTTAGCTGTTTCGGTTAGGCTGCAGGCTGTCCTGGCCTGCTTCAGTGACATCAACATTGTCTGAGAACAAATGGGTCCTTATCTTCATGAGAAGTCACATATCCCTAACCTAACCACCCAACCTAACCAGGTCAGCCTAACCACTGTCCTGTTGCTGATGCCCATCAAAATGCAAATGGGTTCTACCTGTCATTCAAAATTTGAGTCTAGAAGCGTGATAGAGTTAAAGATGCAAGTGTGGTAACCTGCTACCATTTGGGGCTTGTTTACAATCCAGGGAGAATATACAAGTGATAAACTCTGATTGTGGAGCAGTGGAAGCAGGCAGAGGTAGAAATTTGATCCAATTCTATAATACCCTCAAATAGATGATTTTCATTACTTTATCTCCCAGTGAAGACATGGTTCTTATAATTTCATCTGTGCTGGTGCCCTGCCTTGAGTGCATAGCAGTTGTAGAAACATGAACAGTCTAGGCTATTTCATATTATAACTTGTTTGTCACTCTGAATTTGAAGAGATACAGTCATAAAGTCCTCTACTCTGCCAATAGACCTGCCAAGACTCTCTTAGGCCTGGCTTAGTGATTCCTTTTTCCTCCATTTCTAAGACCAGAAGAGAAGGGTGAAGAGTTTAAATGTAAGGACAGTTCAAAGTAACTGACACCCTGCAAGACCCCTCATAGCCAGAAAGGGCTCTTTCCAAGCCCTAATCATGATGGCAATTTACACTTTGTTTGATCTATCTTCATGAAGTTGACCAGGTGTGGTGGCTCATGCCTGTAATCCTAGCACTTTGGGAGGCTGAGGTGGGAGGAAGGATCGCTTGAGGTCAGGAGGTCAGACCAGCTCAGCAACACCGAGACCCCTTCTCTACAAAAGAATAGAAAAATTATTAGCAAGGCATGATGACATACACCTATAGTCCCAGCTACTTGGGAGGCTGAGGCAGGAGGATCGCTTGAGCCCAGGAGTTTGAGGTTGTAGTGTGCTATGATGTCAACACTGCACTCTAGCCTGGGCTAGAGTATCAAAAAAGTTTTAAGTGTAATTTAATACCTATAATTACATGATTTGTTGAAATTACATGATTTGTTGATTGCTATATTTTCATTTGTCTCTTTGGAAGTTAAGAATCCATTAGTTTAAATGGCTGTATAACTTCTAGAAGCTCTAAAAAACAAAAAACAAACAAAAAAATCCATTAGTTTATAATCTTTTAGTTTTTAGTTTTTCTCCAGGTTGCTTTTCTGCTTTCAATCCTGACTTAATTCCTCCAATGCTTATGTTAAGAAAGGGCTTGTTTAAGTTCAGTTTTTTAAAATCTCTGTATCGAAAAGTTGTTCACATTTTCCTTTAGATTGATCTCCTGATAAGAACTAAAATCTAAATTCCCTGCAGTGAATGGTCAAGTGGGAAAGTGTACTGAATTGCTATTCTGTAAAGGTGTTTTTTGTTTTTGTTTTTCTTTTTTTTGGTACTGCACATGGAGAAGGAGATTCAGAAGGAGTTTCTCACCAGGACTTCCAAACTAAAAGAATGTGGCTCTGGGGCAGATAAAGGAGTTTCAGTGATGCAGGTGGAAGGTGTGAGTGGTGACTACAAGTGAACTCTGAGGAAAACTTAATTTTCTATCTAAGAAGGCTAATTCACATGAATAATTTCTCCTAGAGTAGGGCCCTTTCCCGTCAGATCTGTTGGTGCTTTTGAGCTGGTATTTCAAGTATGTGCATCTGCATTTAAATGAGTTGCTCCAAGACAATCTGATTATACAGTAGTTACTTTGGTGAGAATAGCGCCTCAGTGGAATGGAAACTTCATTTTGAGTCTAATATTAGACCTTGCTTTGGAAAATTCCTTTTAAATGATCACAAGCTGGGAATAGCAAAAGAATTTAACTTTCGACAGACAGCATTCACCAAGAATTTTTAACTGCTTATGTTGGGTCCTTGGGAAAGCAGATGTGAGAAACCTACCGAACTGAATGGGTGAGAGGAGAATTGACTTGACCTGATGCAGTGTTTATATCTGTTGCTGATAAGTTTCCTCCTCGTCTCCATTGCTCAAAATATTTTCATTCTTTGAGCATGAGTGTGCTGGGGACGAAAATTGTTAGGATGCCTAATTGTCTAACAATCTAAACTTCTGGGCTTGCGGATGCTGTCGCGTGTGAAGGGGTCTGAGGCAGACCAGAAGCCGGGCTGAGGAAGGGTTGGCAAACCACAGGACCAAAGCCAGCTTCTAGGAGAGTGCTGGGGACTCGATCAGACCTGGCCTTCAGAGAATATTTTTAATTTGACTGTCTGTTCGTGTCTGAGTGAATACACCCAACTTGAAGTGTCAACTAAACCTTATTTAAAGCCACTACACTCCCACCCCCACCACCCAAACAACCACATGCTGTCATTTAAATCTCTCTATATAAATGTTAACTGATTGTGAAGTTTCCAGATCATGTCTACTTTGGCTTAATTTATGGATATGTTTTGCTTTGCATGCCTTGATTGGGAAAACCAATGCTAGTGTTTGAGTAATGCATTTACTACTTTAAAAGATCTTTATGAAATTGAAATATTTAATCACATGTACATTTAATTTCATATTTTTTCCCTCTAAGCTGGTAATAAGTTGATGGTGCCTTAGAATTGAGAAAAAGTATTCATAAGAGTTGCCACTCATCCATTGCCCAACAGACCCTAGTCACTGTCTTTGCTGGCTGACAACATTTCTGGCCTTCACAACAGCTCTCCGCAGTAGTAGTTATTTTGAGCCTGGTTTTAGAGATGAAGAGACCAAAGCTCAGAAAAGTTACTAGTTTGCTCTTGGTTGTAAAGCTGGTAATGGCTAATGAGTGTGCATGCTGGAGTTCAAATCCAAGACTGTTCCACTTAACAGCTCATGTTCTTCCCTTACCATCTGCCCATCCCCTACATCAGCAGTTCTTAACATTTTTTTTTTTTTTTTTTATCTTAGGATCCCTTTAAACTCGTAGAAATTGAGGACTCTTGAACTAATTGCAGTGTGGGTCCCTGGATTGGGTAATGAAGCAGAAAGAGGACATTAGTGGACAAATCACTGAAATTCAAATAAAGTCTGGGGTTTATTTACTAGTAATATATCAATGTCTATTTCTTAGTTTTGACACCTGTATCATGGTAATATAAGATGTTAACAGTGGGGGAAACTAGGAGAAGAGTATATAGGAACTCTCTATACTACCTTTGTAACTTTTCTGTAAATGTAAAATTATTCCAAAATTTTATTTTTAAAAAATCTGTTGTATCTTATACTCTGAATGGGTTGTATACCCATGTATGATTTTGTAACATTTGTTGCCACAATCATTTGAAAAATATTGGTTCACTGATTTATACAAATCTTCAAGATGTTTACACATTGCATTACTCAATAAGTTTAAAAAATCATATTCGTTACTATCACCACCCATCTCATCAGAAAAGTCTTTAACTATTGAGAAGCTTTCATACTCATGGTGATGGATAAAAGTTTCTCAGAATTCTAACTTTCCATTGAAAGCTTAAATATTTTCATTGGCAGCAAATACTGCCCATTGTTTTCCTTGATGTGACAGGTTCATTTTGTTCATTTTTGAGAAAATGTCTGGCCGGGCGCGGTGGCTCACGCCTATAATCCTAGCACTCTGGGAGGCCGAGGCTCGAGGTCAGGAGTTCGAAACCAGCCTGAGCAAGAGCGAGACCCCCCCCCCCCCGTCTCTACTATAAATGGAGAGAAATTAATTGGCCAACTAATATATATAGAGAAAATTAGCCGGGCATGGTGGCACATGCCTGTAGTCCCAGCTACTCAGAAGGCTGAGGCAGCAGGATCGCTTGAGCCCAGGAGTTTGAGGTTGCTGTGAGCTAGGCTGACGCCAGGGCACTCACTCTAGCCTGGGCAACAAAGTAAGACTCTGTCTCAAAAAAAAAAAAGAAAATGTCTGACAAATACCTGAATCTAAATAACCATAGTTTGTCTGGTAGTCATTCTCCCAAGTAAAGATGATGTCTGGTGAAGAAAGTGGCTAATCACAGGAGTGCCTTTCCTCAAGAACCTGTTGTAGTTCAGAGTGCAACAGAACTGTGTCGTGGTACTTCCCATGTTGTCATGTAGAATATTAAAAGACATGTATTCAGGGTCAAGATTTAGTGATATTAATTTTTACTGCTCGATCAAGGACATTTGTAAGAGAAACTGACTTTTTCCTTTCAACTGTGCCCGTGTGATGGTGGAGAATAGTGACCACCAGCACGGTCTGCCCACCCTGTACCTCCCCACCCCCCGACTTGGTCCATGCGAAGGCGCCTCTGCACCGTCAGTTCAAATATCAACGCAGTGAAAATGGCTGGTAGCATCTTTGTATTATAAAAATATTAAAAGTTTGACCTCACCCACATCCTAAAAGGATCTTGGGAATTCCTGTGGGACTGTTGACCACCCTTTGAGAACTGTTCTTTTAAAGTGGCAGTTGCTAAAAGGGGACATAGAAGAGCTGACCGTACTGAGGACCAAATCCATTCCATGCAAAGAGCCAGAGTGTAGTATGTGTACAGGGTGACAGTTTCTTGCTTTTAATGGCTCATAAGGCTTTTCCATTTGTTTGTGATATTTCCATACCATCTTTAAATGCTGAAATGGGGTCTTTGATAATTTGGTATCTGTATTTGCTATTTTTTTTTTTTACCATAATCATATGTAGGATGTTGTTCAGGAAATTCAGAAAGTCACCTCTTAAATGTTTTCTTTTCTTTAAAGGTAAATCTCACCTGGCTATTGTGCAGCGGGTAAACAATGAGGGAGAAGGGGATCCATTTTATGAAGTTCTGGGAATCGTCACCTTAGAAGATGTGATTGAAGAAATAATCAAATCTGAGATTCTAGATGAAACAGATTTATACAGTGAGTAGCATTGTCTGATATTTCTTAAAACCTTTGCTATTTTTTGTTGTCATGTTGCTTGTGAGTCATCTGGCATTTCTCCAGGTGTTGTCTGCCCATTTATTACGCACTCTGTGTGTAGGCTGTGTACAATCTGTGGGTGCGTCCCAGCCCCTTCAGCAGAGGGAAGAGAAGAGGCAGACCCCATAATGGCAAGTGGCAGTGTTCTTAGGAAAAGCCGACCATTGATCTGGGCATGGCTTACCCTGAACAGAAAACTCAGTCCTGGTTTTGAAATTTATTTTATGTTTATAAAGATAATTGTTTTCTACTAAATGTTTAATTTATACAGCTAGGTAAATTGTTCTCAGGTAAATTTCTGTTTCTACTGAAGTTCGTAATACAGGTACTTAAAAACTGAATGGGATTTGTTAAATTGATAGATGACAACTGTTGAAATTTCCTTGTCCTAGAACCCATGGGTCAGAGGCAGAGGTGTGGTTTGGCGGGAGTGGGATGGGGTATGGGAAGCAGGATGGGGCAGGTGCATAGTAAGAATGTGGTTTTCCTCTTCTCAGCTTCTCTGCCTTCTTTTCTGGGGGGAGAAGAGGGAGGGGAGTGGATCAGGGAAGGGGGAGGTGAGTATTCATACTTCATTTGCCCAGGTGTAGACTTGATCCTAGGCTGAGTGTTAACCTGAATCCTGTCTCATGAAAGTGCACAACTGGATCTCTGGACTGTGGAGCTTAAACCACCTGCTGTAGCCTCATTCTTGGCACTGTGCAAGGGTTTCATGATGCCAGAGTTGGCCCAAGGCCTGAGATGTTTGGGGCTCTCAGGTTGGATGGAGAAAGCATCTGGGCTCTGTTTATCCTACTTGGCTCTAAAACATGGCTTGGAGGGGAAATGGACTGTTCCAGTGGGCTGGGGCACTTGGGACAAAGCCTGTCTTGCTCAAAGCAGAATGATTCTATTCAGTTCTGCTAGGAGGGAACATCCTCATTTTAAACTTGAGAAAGTCTTCATGTACCCCTAAAAGAATACATTTTATATTTAGCTAATGACTGTCTTCGGAAAATGTATCCTGCTTTTTCCTCATATCCGTGTGTCATTCTTAAAAAACACCCTTTCCCATGTCTGTTTTATCTTTCTGACACTTAAGGGGTAGTGAGAAGTCTCATAATAGAGAATGCTGTTACCTGTGTGTTTACATTCTTTTCTTCCTTCCTCGTAAGTGACTTTATTTATTTATATATTTTTAAGACAGAATCTCGCTTTGTTGCCCAGGCTAGAGTGAGTGCCGGGGCATCAGCCTAGCTCACAGCAACCTCAAACTCCTGTGCTCAAGCAATCCTGCTGCCTCAGCCTCCCAAGTAGCTGGGACTACAGGCATGTGCCACCATGCTTGGCTGATTTTTTCTATATATATTAGTTGGCCAATTAATTTCTATTTATAGTAGAGATGGGGTCTCTTCTCTTGCTCAGGCTGGTTTTGAACTCCTGACCACGAGCAATCTGCCCGCCTCGGCCTCCCAGAGTGCTAGGATTACAGGCGCGAGCCACTGCACCCGGCCATAAGTGACTTTAAAAACCAAGTATAGGCTCACATCTATGATCCCAGCACTTTGGGATGTCAAGTTGAGCCCAGGAGTTTAAGATCAGCCTGGGCAACTTAGCCAGACCCCATCTGTACAAAATATTTTAAAAATTAGCCAGGCATGGTGGTGCATGCCTGTTGTCTCAGCTACTCAGGAGGCTGAAGTGGGTGGATCACTTGAGCCCAGGAGTTTGAGGCTGTAGTGAGCGATGATCTCACCCCACTGCACTCCAGCCTGCTGGACAGAGCCAGACTCTGTCTCTAATTAATAAAAACTAAGGGTGTCTCTGTGCATTTGTTTCCCCAAGGGTAGTACTCATCATTAGAAAGACAATTTAACATTCATGAGATCTTATATATGCACTTCAGTTTTATATAAATGTTAGTTTAATTTCTTTTAAGCCTTGACTGGACTGATTTCATATAGAAGTGTTGCCTCACATGACTGGTTCAAAATGCTAGACTCTTGATTTCTGGTATATTCTTGCTCTGGATAGGAGATGGGGGATGACAGCTATTGCCATTAGAAAATTATTTTTAAATCTTGTATTGTTTTACACTGTCTGTTCTCAAAAGAATTTGAGACAGAAGAAAAGGTAGAAGTTGTGATTGCCCTCTCCCCAGGAAAAGCCCAGTAACCAGTCTGTCTTGCTCTAGGCAGGAAGTGATACTGCAGTGACTCCAGATTCTTAGAGAAAAAGCGATTGGGGTCTTGTCTTTGTGCTAGTTTTTTCATGATCATTACTTTGTCCA
Organism: Microcebus murinus; assembly: GCF_040939455.1. Taxonomy (NCBI): domain Eukaryota; kingdom Metazoa; phylum Chordata; class Mammalia; order Primates; family Cheirogaleidae; genus Microcebus; species Microcebus murinus. Next base: position 23,651,861 of record NC_134117.1, on the reverse strand, counting down.
GAAAAACGGTTTCTTGTGAGACACCTTCTAGGTCAGGGGTTGGCAGCCGACAGCCCACGAATGCCTGCCGCCAGTTTTTGGAAGGCCTGCAAGCTAAGAATGGCTTTTTACCTGTTTTAATTTTTGATAAAAATCAAAAGTAGAATAATTTATGCACATCACAAGTAATTATTATTTTGACTTTTCTGAAATTCAGATTTCAGTGTCCATAAATAAGGTTCTGTTGGCACACAGCCATGCTCATCCATTGACACTTTCGCTACCCACCAGCATGGAGACAACACGATAGCCCTGCAGAGCCTAAACTATTTACTCTCTGGCCCTTTACAGAGGAAGTGTGCCAACCCCCATTCTGGATCACCTTCATATTTCCTTGACCTTGAGGATCTCATGGTCCAGGGTTAGCAGTGAAGCAAACAGATCTTACTGAAATGCTGTTCTACGAGAACGTTCTTGTTTGTTTCTTAAAGGGTTTCATTTGTGTGTTCGCTTGCAGCTGAAGCGAGGGGACTCTTACAGGCAGGGACACACTTTGCTGGTGTGTAGCGAAGTGGTGGTTCCGCACCAGGGTGTGCTCACGTTGAGTAGCAGGAGACTGTGAGCTCCAGGCTGCAAACTGCTTGTGCCTTTATGTTGGTTCTGTGAGTGTTTTGTCCAGGTCTGCCTGACCATGTGCTCAGAGTGGCTCTCTGAGGACCTTCATGAAGTACATTTACTAACCAGGTTGCCTGCTGTTACTTTCTTTGGATCGTGCCGTGACTATGGTGCCTGCCGATTTGATGATGATCCTCTCTCCCCCTCCCCTTTCCACTTTATTTCCACGTGCTGTTTGTATGGAGAGCTCCCACATCTGGAGGGACAGTCCAGCCTTTCCAATATATATATATATATATATTTTTTTTTTTTCATTCAAAAAGAGCCTGATCTCATGATACACGTTTCCTTATTTTTTTTTTTCATTTCTCCCTCAGCTGATAACAGAACGAAAAAGAAAGTGGCCCACCGTGAAAGAAAGCAAGATTTTTCTGCCTTTAAGCAGACAGACAGCGAGATGAAGGTTAAAATATCACCACAGCTCCTCTTGGCCATGCACCGTTTCCTAGCAACAGGCAAGTGCCGCTTATCACAGTTTGAAATCTCTACCAACCCTGGAGCGTGCTTCTCACCCACCACTGACGGGGTGGGCTGGGGGTGGACACCGGGAAATGGGGTGATAAGTAATGCCACTTTTGTGTTTTGTTTTTTGTTTCTTTGTTTTTTTGTTTTGTTTTGTTTTTTTTCTTTTTAAATTCTCTCCTCTCCTATGTTCAGTGTCGGCATGAACCCTCTGAGACATTTACCAGGGGTGGACCAGTAACTTAAAATTGGTCTGAAAGGTAAGGATGAATGTTAGTGCCACACTGCATGTGTACCGTAGGCGGAGCGCCTCCCCCGGCTAGGCGTGCGGGAGAGCCCGCCGGCGGGGCAGGCTGGCGCCATGAGCCAGACCCCAGCGTGCGTGGCCGGACAGCTGTGTCCGGTCTCTCTCCAGCTTGCCTTGGAAGAACAGTCGGCCATCAGTGGTGACGCGGGGGCTATGATTTGCAAAGAAGAAAAATAGGTTTTCGAAATTAATATCTTTTCTGGTTTTAATGAAATCAGAGATTCTAAGAACCTTGACGTGGATTTCCTGATGGCCTCTTCAAATCAGGTTGTTAACTTGGGCCCATTCCAGGAGGCAAAGGTTCACATTATTAAAACCACCAACCCGGCCGGCACTGACTGCTCCAGAGAGGTCAAGGTTGACTGAACTTAAGAGACAGACCAACCCTTCTCACATCCCCAAGTGGCTCTCTAGGTGAAGGGTGAGCTCTGTTGGCCAGGGGAAGTGAGAGAAAGCCTCAAAGTACCCAGTGGCTTGTAGAAGACATCAGTGTCCAAGATGGGCAGCCTTCCAGCTGCATGCAGAGTACTCGAAATACTTTGAAAAGAAGGCTGACGCAGCCACGTGATGGAACACTACGTACTCTTTAAGATCACGTTTTCAGATACACAGCAATGCCCACAATATAATATTCATGACTTGGGAAAATATTCACAATTTAATGTAAAGTGGGAAAACAACGGAATCTAAAACTGTGTGTACGTTAAGATTAAAGTTGTGTGTTTGTGTGTACACACACGAACAATATGCACAGGCACACATGCCCGGGCATAGCACTGAAAAGAAATGCTCACCAGTGGCTCAGAATGGTTGTCTGAGTGGTTGGTTTATAGGTAATTTTTATTTTCTTCTTTATCTTTTTCTATATTTTCTAAAATTTCTACAGTATACTATCTTATTACACAAAAGTCACAATCTAATTCAGAATTTACATCTTTTATATAAAACATAATTAAAAATATAATTTTAACTTACTCTTTTTCTAACTCTGATAATATTGTTCCTCACCATTTAAGAATCACAAATTAAAACTAAATGTTACCCTACTCTGCCTCTTGGTTATCATAAGGTCCAGTTGCAGGATAGCACCCTTGAATCAGTAATTTTGGTGTGTGTTATTTTAAATAAAATTGCTATCTTTGTAAATACCGCTCAACATTATTTTTTTAAAAATTAGCCAGTCAGAGTGCATGTTGATGTGTGCACATGCCTTGCTTTTACTCTGGGTCTCAGCCTTCGTTCCCGAATTTCTCAGGGCGGTTGCGTGGGAGAGTGGGATATAGCACACCTGTGTCTGCACCTGCCACTAACACACCAGCGCTTCCAGACCTTGGCTTCTTCCTTTGGCTGTTGTTGGACGGACAGACTGTCAGACTGTTGTGGCTTGTTGAGGGGCATTTGGCACTCAAGGAGCCTGCTTCTGATTGATTTTCATTTCTAGCAGTCAGAAAATTAGGATACTTTTATGAGGACTGAAGTCAAGGACAGGTTGAAAAGGAACAATGATGAGAACTTGGCATTTTCTAATTTCTCCCAGGTAATGTGTCCTCAGTGGATCACCAAATGGAAGTCTCGTTCATCCATACCATGTCACTTTGATTCCAAGCATTCTTACTATCTAAACACCTTGATTACTAGTGTATGTTTGTCTATCCATTTGAAGTGTAATATCAAGTTGTGTTTATATCTATAGAAGTAGAAGCATTTAGCCCATCCCAGATGTCAGAGAAGATCCTTCTCAGGCTGCTAAAGCACCCCAATGTCATCCAAGAACTGAAGTATGATGAGAAGAACAAGAAAGCACCAGAGTACTACCTCTACCAGCGCAACAAACCTGTAGACTACTTCGTTCTCATTTTGCAGGTCAGAAGAATTATTCATTCATTGTTTGCTTTCGTTGAGTAATCAATCACCTTTGCGGTTCTGAGGAGGTTTGGTACAGGTGAATGGGTGTCAAGGTTTACTTAACTTTTTGCATAAGGGGTAGCATTCTGCATGGGAGAATTTTGTCTCCCTGTTTTCGTATCTGTAAAGTAATTCTGATATAAATGTTATCAGTTACTTTAATTTACAATACTGAAAGGTACTCAATGATTGCTGAAGTGCTGAATCAAATGAAGAATGGTGACTTCAATGGTTAGAATTTTCTGAAGAGTTTGGCAAGGTGCCTGTACATGTCCATATCGTGGTTGGTGTTTGGAATTTAAGTGTTACAGCTTCCTTGGGGTGTCTTTTTTATCTTTTCTTTTTTTCCATCCCTCATTAGGATTTAGTCTTATACAACTTCATAGAGATATCTTAGTAACTCTTCCATTAACATTGTCAAAATAATCCATTTATTATTTTTATTCCTGGTTACTAACTAGACTGTTTTACAGAGGAACTGATAACAATAATTACAGCCTCTCAGAGCAATGGTAACTAGTTCCTTCTCACTATAACATAATCTACATAAGATGGGAAGGTCAGTTCATTCTGATCCCTCTTTGAGGGGCTTTGGTGTTTGAGTCCACAGGAGGCCTTGTTTATATCACTATTTCACTTAATAGAGCACTATCCTTGGCATGGGGGCCAAGGTGGGTATTATAATGAGTAACATGCTAGTTTTATCAACTTCTTATACCTCTTCATTAAAGAATTGCTTTTATAGGAAATCTGAGTTTATTTCAATACAAGAATATTAAGGGTGAGCTCTGTTGGCCAGGGGAAGGGTGAGAAAGTCTGAAAATACCCTTAAGCTTTCTCATATTTCTTGATGACTTCCTATATATGAATGGGAGCTACTATTATAAGAGTACAATTAGTACTTGGCAGGCCCTAAAATTTACATGAGCCTAGCAACTCCACAATTGTCTAAATGAATTAAGAAGGTTCTTTTGTGAAAATAACTCTTATCAGATATATAGATAATCATACTCCGGAAAGTGTGTGATCTTGTATATGACCCATGTGTGGGCAGTATTGTTTAGTCTGAAAGTGAGAGTGGGGAATGGAAAGATGCCATGGATTAACTGGTTACATGCCATTTTCTTATAGTTTGTCTTAGAAATATCTGTCCGCTGGTTTGCTAAGTTAGTACCCTGATTCTTCTAACTTTAGTCATCTTAATTGTTTTTCCTTTTCTCTAGAAATATATAAGCTCAAAAGTCTGAGAGCACTGTTGGGAATTTATTTACTGCAATGAAGGAATATAACATTCATGTTTCTCATAAAAACTAGATGTGAATATTCCTTAAGCCTAGAGAAACGGAATTACATTAAAGACTGATATAGGAGAATTTTGAGGATTGACATTATGAATTTCAGTGGTAATATTAGAAACTGGTTTTTGATTGTCTATTTTCACATAATTAGCTTTTATGAAGTTGTGATTCAGTAACACTCCATTGCCGTATCAGAAAAGCCACAGATCTAAAAATAAATTTTATGGAGAAGGGACTTCAAAATCCCTGTCCATTCTTTTAACAAAGATATTATTGATAAGGCATTTATATATATATATATATATATATATATATATACACACACACACACACCCATATTTGAATACCTATTCATGTTAAATATTTACATAAATGTGACAAGTTTTTTGAATTGTTGAACTGATGATATCATGAGGGTTTTATAACTAGTGTGTGTGCTTGATGAACAGGACTTAGGGAAGTTTTTAAACTGTAGAGTTTGGTGAAAATGATGGTCTTGTAGACTAGCTGATTTTTTCTTAGGTATCTAGAGAATAACAAAATGAAATGCCATCACACCGTCAGTCAATCTGGCATAGCTGCCATCCCTATGAAGCATATTCTACCCTAAGATGTCACTAATCCAACACTGGAAATTCATTTCAGGTTACTGAGCACGTTCCACTGCATTTCATGAGCATTAAATCAAAGGAAAGCGGCAACGTGTGCCTTTCCTTCCTGGCCTCTGTGCCAGTGAGGTGCCTTCTGCAGCCTCTAGAAAAAAACTCTTTAACCAAGTGATGTTGGGAATATAATTATATGTAGAAACATCATTTTTTAGCTTAAGCCCTACATGAAATAAAGCCTATTCAAAGCAAATGATTTAAGTAAACAATTAAAAGAATATTTTGTATGTTACCATGTACATACCTTCTACATATGCATAAGAAAGCTGAAACTTCAAGTGTTATCTGAAGAAGTAGGTGTTCAAAATATATGGGATGAATAAGGGCAATGACAAAAGTACAAAAATCATGGGGAAATACTTTATTGGCTCCACATACCTTAAATAACTTAACAAAATACATATATAAAAGTAGACATGGAGAGGAATTTTGGTGGAAATGTTTTTCCACCATCCTAAAAGAGCAACCATACCAAGAAAAATTGTTAGTTTTAAATTGCATAACTAATACAATTAACAGGTATTTAGAGAAAATTAAACAAAAACCAGGAAAATACACTTTTTATAAAGTTTACATGACTTTCATAAAAATTGATCATTTTTACTATGTCACAATGTACATTCTAGTAAATACAAAAAGATGGAAATGTCATGAAACCACATGCATTGGCCCTGTGCAGTGGCTCACCCCTGTAATACCAGCACTTTGGGGAGACCCAGGCAGGAGAATTGTTTGAAGCTGAGTTCGAGACCAGCCTTGGCAACATAATAAGATCCCATCTCTGCAAAAAATTAACAAATTAGCAAAGAGTGGTGGCATGTGCTTTATAGTCCCAGCTACTCAGGAGGCTGAGGCAGGAGTATCACTTGAGCCCAGGAGTTCAAGACCAGCCTACCCAACATAGCAAGACCTTATCTCTAAAAAATAAAATGAAAAAACCTTACAACCGATAAATAAAATCAAAATTTGGTTCTTTTAAAAGATTAACAAGATTAATGTTCTATTGGCATCAGTTAATAAGAGAAAAAAACAAAAAGTTTTCTCCTTGCCCCCTTCCCCCCCTGCCAAAAGCAGCCAGAATTAAAGGATTTGCTAAGACAAAAATTCAAACTTTAAATAACTCATAATTTCTATATTATACAATTAGAACAAGTTGGTATGATAGTTGCATTCTTTTAGGCTAATACGGGCTTAATCTTAAAATCTGATAATATGGGCCAGTCTCACCTGTCAACTTTGTGGAATTTCTAAATAAAAAGGTAGCAGAAAAACAACAACATACCAAAGAGTTATTCATTGTGATTGTGACAGAATTGGTTTATTTTAGGAATGTGGGGATAGTTTGATACAAGAGCAACAAAACCAAAATATGCTACGTTAATTAGAAAAGTAAAAAAACCAAATTTGTTATGCTCTCATATCAAGAAATATCAGAAAGGCAGTTGACAGAGTTAAACATCCATTCTTGGTTTTTGAAAACAAACAAGCCCAGCACAGTGGCATATGCCTATAGTCTGAGCTACCCTGGGAGGCTAAGGTGGGAGGATTGCTTGAGGCCAGGAGTTTGAGACCAGCCTGGGCAACATAGTGAGACTCCATCTCTAAAAAGAAATAACTGAAACAAACAGATAAACATTTTTTGTAATATCAGCATATTAGGGGGGTACAAATGTTTAGGTTACATATGTTGCCTTCCCTCCCCCCGGAGTCAGAGCTTCAAGCGTGTCCATCTCCCAGACGGTGCGCGTCGCACTCATTACGTATGTATGTACGTATATACCCATCCTCTCCTCCCCCTCCCATCTGCCTGATGCCCAATAAATGTTATTCCTATATGTGCCCTTAGGTGTTGATCAGTGAAACCAATTTGCTGGTGAGTACATGTGGTGCTTATTTTTCCATTCTTGGGATACTTCATTTAGTAGAATGGGTTCCAGCTCTATCCAGGAAAATACAAGAGGTGCTAGATCACCATTGTTTCTTATAGCTGAATGGAACTCCATGGTATACAAATACCACATTTTATTAATCCACTCATGTATTGATGGGCACTTGGGTTGTTTCCACATCTTTGCAATTGTGAATTATGCTGCTATAAACATTTGAGTACAGATGTCTTTTTTTTAATAGACTGTCTTTTGTTCTTTTGGGTAGCTGCCCAGTAATAGGATTGCTGGATCAAATGGTAGATCTACTTGTATCACTTTAAGGTATCTCCATATTGCTTTCCGCAGAGGTTGCACTAGTTTGCAGTCCAACCAGCAGTGTAGGAGTATTCCTATCTCTGCGCATCCACGCCAACATTTATTATTTTGGGACCTTTTGATAAAGGCCATTCTCTCTGGAGATAAGTGATATCTCATTGTAGTTTTGATTTGCATTTTCCTGATGATTAGAGATGTTGAGCATTTTTTCATATGTTTGTTGGCCTTTATTCTGTCTTTTGAAAAGTTTCTGTTCATCTTTCTCCAGGGTAGAGTGTAGTGGCGTCACAGTAGTTCACTACAACCTCAAACTCCTGGGCTAGAGTGATCATCCTGCCTCAACCTCCTGAGTAGTTGAGACTACAGCTGCACATGATGATGCCTGGCTGACTAATTTTTCTATATTTAGTAGAGATGGGTCTCACTCTTACTCAGACTAGTCTTGAACACCTGAGCTCCAGCAATCCTCCCGCTTCAGCCTCCCAGAGTGCTAGGATTACCGGCGTGAGCCACCCTGCCTGGCCCAGATAAGCATCTTTATAAAAAGCTAGTGGACAAAAAAGAAAGTGCTGTGAACAAATCATATCCTTAAACTATCAGTCTCACATCTAAAGAAATCCTTGTTTACAAAGCTATCTAAGCAAATATGTTATAGCAAATCTATTAATTATAAAATAGTAGAAATATTTCATATGTCTAGCTAATGAGTGAGATATGATAATATGAGGGATCATTATGAAGTAATGGAGGAAATGGAACACATAGAAAAGATCAAGTAAAACAATAGTGTATGAACGATAATTCCAACCATTAGAAGCCATTTTTGTAATAAAAATAGAGTAATAGATGACTATATATGATTGATACAGTTGGTGTTTTACAGTGAAATAAAATAAAAAGTACTGATTGTTCTTCCACAGCAAAGCATAAACCAGATTATGATTTAGTAAATACAAGGAATAATTAAGTTGTATATAAGGAAATATGTGAAACTATAAAGGAAAACAATAAGAATAGCTATTTTCTTTGCCAATTATATAATCAACAGAAAGGGCTACATTTTTATTTCTTGGAGCTAAATGTTTTTGTTGATTTCATGTCTCAAGATTAATGTTTCTCCCTCCTTTGCTCCTTCCTCATCCGCACTGTTTTTAGAGCTTGTGACACATATTCAAAGGGATTTTGCCCTTTGGAGAAGAACCATTCTCTGTGGAGGTGGCAGGTTGCATCTTAGAATTCATATAGTTCCTGACGATACTTCTTAGTATTGCTCCACCTGCTGCTAGAAGATGAATTTAAGCCTTCGTTACAAAACCTTGTCACAGATTCTTGAGTTGCGTGGCCTATTCATCCCTGTGTAATAATGAACCCTTAATCTCAAGTATAGATAACACACTCATTTTAAAGAAAAAAATCTACTTGGACAACCAGCATTAAACCTATATTTTAAAAATTATGCTACTCAGAATGTGTCAGTATAAGACTAGGTTTTATAAGCTCCTTTGGCGTGGAACTCTCATATGTAACTATAAACCAAAACAAATTGTCAAATTGATATCAATTTCTAAATGTGTAGACGATACTGTTGGGCTGATCCGAAAGCACCGCTCGTCTCGGGTGCTGCAGCGCGGGCTCCTCTGCGTTCAGCACGCCTGCGCCCGGGATGGCCAAGCCCCTGGCCCTTGCTGAGCGCCGGCTACCTTGAATGTTGGTACAGTGCTGTTATATTTGACCTCCACTGGGTATGACTCGATTATGTCCATGTCAAGTCCCTCCCTGTTGCCTACTCTCTAGCTCAGTGCACGCTGTAACGTGCAGAGGACTCACCTGGGGTCTGGATGAGATGCCGCTTCTGCTTCCGTCTGTCTGGGGCGGAGCCTGAGATGCTGCATTTCTGACAAGCTTGGGGTTGATCCGAGTAGCAGGCCTTGGCTGTGATGATCCAAGTAGCACAAGTTGATACCAGGGCGACTAAACGCTCAGGCAGGTGCTGGCACTGACATCTGGTGGCAGAACTTGGTTAGAAGATGGATAACCGGCCGGGCGCGGTGGCTCAGGCCTGTAATCTTAGCACTCTGAGAGGCTGAGGTGGGAGGAGTGCTCAAGGTCAGGAGTTGGAGACCAGCCTGAGCAACAGCGAGACCCCGTCTCTACTAAAAACAGAAAGAAATTAATTGGCTAACTAAAAATATATAGAAAAATTAGCCGGGCATGGTGGCTCATGCCTGTAGTCCCAGCTACTCGGGAGGCTGAGGCAGAAGGATTGCTTGAGCCCAGGAGTTCGAGGTTGCTGTGAGCTAGGCTGACGCCATGGCACTGCAGCCCGCACAACAGAGTGAGACTCTGTCTCAAAAAAAAAAAAAAAAAGGACAACCAGTTGATATAAAATGTGCATAAATTAATTTTTGGCTGTCAAAATTTTGAAAAAAAATGAAACAAACATTTAGCCAAGTTGCTGAGTCTGAGGGCTCCGTTGCAGACTCCAGTTGAAAGCGTCGCTGGAGAACGCTGGATGCCAGGTCACGCCGGCCTGCGAGCGGGAGTCTTCGTGTGCTGCCGCCCCTTTCACAGGGACTGCTGGTGAGCGCTTTAGATGTTTGCGCCCCTGGCCTCTTAATTACCTCCTTCCAGGTGACAGGCCTCCCCTAGATACTTTGTAATGGTGATTTTTAAAAACAAAACAAAGTAAAACTCCACTTGAGAGTAAGAGACCCAGTATTAATCGCTGTTCAGCACGTGGCGTGGCGTGGCGTGCGAGGGCGTCTCCCGGGCGCCAATGGCGGCTCTGTGGCGGTCGCGCGCTGGGTCGCGCCGTGCTGACGGGGTTGCGTAGGATTCCGCTCCAAGGCAACGTGAGGCATGAGGCATTTAGTACTTTGTGGACAATCGGAAACTTTGAGAAGAGGTTATCTGATACCTTTGCCCAAGGAAAGGTAGGATCCTGTGGTAGAAACTTACCCAGGATTCCAGCTCTGCTTGGTGCAGCAGGCCTTCTTCCTAACGTGCCGGTTTACAAACCGGACGCCCTAGTCCCCTTTGGGAATGCTCGGAGTCCATCGCGTGCTGTCCTGGGGTGTTTTTGTTTGTCTTTTTGGTGGTGTGCTAGAATAAACTTACGAATATTTCTAAAGTAAAATCAGTATGTGGCTTCCTTATATGAAAAAAGTTATTATCTGAGAAGATACCTAATTGTTTTTTGGTAAGCCATTTCCTCAGGAGGGCCCTGGTTTGTACCCTGGTTAGGGCTATTTGAAAATGAACTTTTTGGAACCACTAACACACACAAATGAGTAAAAGAAATGTTTACTAGAGAGCGCTATAGGGATGGGCTGTTCTTTTTTTATTGGTTTTTTTTTTTTTTTTTTTTTTTTTTGAGACAGAGTCTAGCTTTGTTGCCCAGGCTAGAGTGAGTGCCATGGCATCAGCCTAGCTCACAGCAACCTCAAACTCCTGGGCTCAAGCGATCCTCCTACCTCAGCCTCCCAAGTAGCTGGGACTACAGGCATGTGCCACCATGCCCGGCTAATTTTTTCTATACTTTTAGTTGGCCAATTAATTTCTATTTATAGTAGAGATGGGGTCTTGTTCTTGCTCAGGCTGGTTTTGAACTCCTGACCTCGAGCAATCCGCCCACCTGGGCCTCCCAGAGTGCTAGGATTACAGGCATGAGCCACCGCGCCCGGCCAGATGGGCTGTTCTTAAAACTCTTGGAGTTGTAGATTCATAGAATGTTAGAATTGAAGGGGTCCTTTAATCTATTGCAACTTTATAAGTGAAGTAAAATTAATATGATGCACTGGTTCCTAAGTGCTGAGATACTTTGACAAAGTCTTTACCAGTTTGAGGCAAAATAAGAAAAATAAAGGCAGTTGCAATGAGTTTTTCATAAAGCTACATGTATTCATTTTGAAGACCTGTTATTGTGAAATTACATATTTTCTAAATTTGGAGGGTTAAGATGTCTGGTCTCTTATGAAATGATGGTAACAGTAGATAGATATGTTTTTAAAAAATATCTTGGCCGGGCGCTGTGGCTCACGCCTGTAATCCTAGCTCTTGGGAGGCCGAGGCGGGCGGATTGCTCAAGGTCAGGAGTTCAAAACCAGCCTGAGCGAGACCCCGTCTCTACTATAAATAGAAAGAAATTAATTGGCCAACTGATATATATATAAAAAATTAGCCGGGCATGGTGGCGCATGCCTGTAGTCCCAGCTACCCGGGAGGCTGAGGCAGAAGGATCACTCGAGCCCAGGAGTTTGAGGTTGCTGTGAGCTAGGCTGACGCCACGGCACTCACTCTAGCCCGGGCAACAAAGTGAGACTCTGTCTCAAAAAAAAAAAAAAAAAAAAAAAAAATATCTTATGAAGTAAAATTTGATACTATGTTCCCAGTTTTAGGATAGAAGTGCATTTCAATGGCTCTTAGACTTCAAATGTCTAGGAACCACTGACCTAGTGTGTCTACCCAATGGAAGTTGACTAGGTGGAATCCCAAGGGAAGATAGCTGACCCTCCCCTGCCCCGGGTCCTGTCCTGAAGGACAGAGGAAACAGTAGCTGAGATGGCTGTGGTCTAGAGCTTTGACTTCCTCTGCAGCTGTCCTTGTCTCATTGACAGACTCACGGCCACTGTGCCTGTGAGGCCAGGGCATACTGCATTCCCAGACAGGCTTGAAGTAGTGATTCCCAGACTTTACTGCTTGCTTGAGTCATCTGGAGAGCTTTCAAAAATCCTAATGCCAAGTTGCTCCTCAAACCAGTTAAATCAGAATACCTGAAAGTAGCAGCAAGACATCAATATTTGGGGATCTCTGCCCTTGAGTTTGCTAGGCAGAGGTTCCGAGCGTCATAGCAGCACTGCGCCTTGAACAGCTCCTTCCCAAGAGATAGACGAGGTGTTATTTTCTAGTCTTATTTTAGTAGGAACTATTGCCCTGCAGGTTCTGAGAATTCATCAGAAAAGAACTGTGAATTGACACCCATTTGCAAGTACGTAGAACACAAAAAGCACTGTAACTTGTACAACAAACCATGCATATCAGATCAAGTGGAGATGGAGCTATTATGAGGCTCTGTGGGGCTTGAGCCTTCCTCCTGGCTTTCCACATGCAAGGTCAGGTTCAGAGATGGTCCTGCAGCCACTCTTATTACCAACTATGAAGGCATTTCATATATCACATACACACATGTTATCATCTGACACAAAATCAAGGATTAGCCTGGGAAGAAATGGGTGCATAATAGGAAGATACACACCATCAGCCACTTTGTTTTTCTTGCCCTGTGTCTTGGAACGTCACGTCTCTTGGCCCCTTCCCCCTACTCTGCCGTCTTTGAGCCAGTCTCTTTGCACCACGCGCCCTTATCTCCTGTCAGGTTTTGGCTCTTGCCCCTTGGTTGCCACCTCTTCTCCCTCCACGATGACTTTTGTCATGCTGAATTCCAGGTCCTGAACAGCCATCACTTGCCCTGGAGCCGTGTCCCTCCTTGGGCAGGAGGAGGACATCATGCCTGCCCTACCTTCCCTGTGGGGTGGAAAATCCTCCCTCATCAGTAACGTCACTCTCTCCACCGGCCGTCCTTTGTCGTGGAACTCCCATCTCTCCTGGCTTTCTGTGGTGATGCTGCTGTTTCTGCCTTTGGTCCCGTCCTGGTTTCTCTCTGTCCTCCTGCTCTCAGTCACTGGCTGCAGTTTGGTCCTTTTTTCTTTCCCTTTGCTGCGTCTCTTCCACTCTCAGATCTCCCTCTGTAGCTCTGACCTTTCTCCCAACACTCTTTCTTCCATCTCAGGCTTTTTGAGCTGCTTCAAAGGCCCCGGCCACTGCTGCAGCCCCTTCCCTGCCTCTTTGTCTCCTCGTGGTATCCTGAGCAAACCCCTCGGAGCAAACCTCTGTTGTGGCGACAGACTCCTGTCACTCCCTTACATTTCTTTCTCCCTAATGGTTTCACCAAATTATGTGGCTCCCTTGTCTATAGTTTCTCTCGTGGCAGCCTCTTTCCAGTCTGAGGATCCCAACCCCACATAGGTCTGGACTCCTCTTCCTCAGTTTGGCAACCTGCCCCGCCCACCACGACTCGGGCTCCACGGTCTGACCTGCACACCCGGCTGCCTGTCCTGCCTTGTCCCCGAGCAAACCAGTGCACCTGGCTGAACGCTGTCCCTGCCTCTGACCTTCCCTCATGCTGTTCCCTTCTCTTGGGTCAACCAAATCCTGCTCATCCTTAGATGTTTCCTTCCTGTATAAAATTTGTCTTTATATAAGAACAGGAAGTAGATTGCTTTCTTTGAATTTCTCATCTTCATGTCCTTTTCCTCGTGCAGATCTCCTGTTTACTGCTGTGTCATTGGTTTTCGTGTGCTCTCCACTCCCCCCTGGATTGCAGGCTCCCGCAGGGCCCCGCCTGCACCTGACTGGTCCCAGCGCCTGCTTGTTTGCAGGTTGATTTTACCTTATGGGTGGAGTTTTCAATTCTTACAGTGAGAGAATGGGCTGGGGACTGGGAAGACCAATATTTCCACTGAGCAAAAGAAAACCTTAAAGAGAAGCTGCAAATAGACTTCTGCAGAAATGATTTGAGAAAGGGCTTCTCTAGTTGAGAATATAGAACAACTTAATAAGGAATGATCAAAATAAATAGAATGCAATGTTGGTGGCATACTGTAGCACACTAAGAGCTTGTTCTTTGACCACTAAGTTTTTCTGGTTCCCACTCACCTGATTTATAAGAGGAGGATTAATTGTGTCTGCTTTGTAGAATTGTGAGCATTAAATGAGTTAATAAAACACTGAAATGTTAGCGCAGCTCCTTTTTGATAAATGGTAGCTTAATTTTTGTTTCCTTATCGTAAAGGCTGTGTCAGAGACAGCCCCTCACTGGAGAGGCAGTTATAGGGAATGTGAACAAAAGCCTTCTGACCCTTGGCTTGGAAATCTAGAAGCAAAACTCACTTATGAGAGTATTTCAGTAGCCCAAAAATTGCATATTGAGTACTTGTCATTGAAGGGATTCTAGTGGACCCAGGGTTAAGGGGAGGAATAAGGCACAGTCTGTCCCATAAGATTGGATATAAGTGAGGAAGTTATGGACAAGTTAGAAAAAGGAAAGAAAAGAGAAAACCTTAGGGGAGGAGAGGAGAATATTGTTCTGATGGAAGAAGACTTGTTCAAGGTGCTTTCCCAAGACAGTGAGGAGAAAGTCCCAAGGTGCCAAAGCGCCTCCAGGGAGACTGGACAACAAGGCATTGGCCCACGAGGTGTCTGCTTGGTGGATCAGGACACGAGCTGGAGAGAGGAGAGTGGGTTCTGTCCCAGGAGCCAGCTTACTCCTCTCTGCCCCACCTCCGGCTCCTGCAGGACAGCTCGGGCACCTGCCACTGAACACATTCTTAGTGTTGGTCTAGTGAGATGGAGCAAGGGCACCACCTTTTATTACTGGAGGGCTCTCGAGGAGTCCAAGAACTAAGGATGTTGGGAGAATATTAATGTTGGGACTCAGAAATAAAACATCACATGTATGCTGTCACCTCTGCCTGTCCCGGCAAATCCAGTCTTCTATTTAAGATGAGGTAGCCCACCCCTCTAAGTGCAAGCACTATCTAAGGCTCCAGTTCCTTGGGATTGCTGGGAAAGGAACTTAGACAAACATCAGAGGAAGGACCAGATTTTGTGTAGAGTGTGCAAGTAGATTTATGCAATTGGACTGAAAATACTCACCTTTTCTCTCTGCAGGGGAAGGTGGAAGTAGAAGCTGGGAAAGAAGGTATGAAGTTTGAAGCTAGTGCCTTCTCGTACTATGGCGTCATGGCCCTGACGGCCTCTCCAGGTGCGTTGCTGGGTCTCAGCCTCTTGGGGAAGGGCCACGGTTTAGGGAGTGATGCCCTTCGCCTGTCATCTTTCTCTCTGTACCTGCCGGCTGACCTTACTTATTTAGTTCTTGGACTTTTTACTGAAGTATATCATATATACAAAAAGACTGCACAAATCATAAGTCAGTACGTCCATGAATGGTCACAAACCAAGCACACCTGTGTGCACTAGCACCCAGGTGGAGACAGAGCATCCTGAACCCCTGAAGCCCCATCACACTCACTTTGAGTCACTGTCCCCCAAAGTAACTGCTCACTGGATTTCTCAGCACAGACTAGTTTTGCCTAGTGTTAAAGTTGTTATAAATGAAAGTACACAGTGTGAATCATATGGAATCTGGCTTCAATGTTATGCTTGTCGCATTCACCTGTGTTGCTGTGTGTGATTCTACTGTTTCTTGTTGCCGTGGACAGTGTTCCATTGTGTGAATGTGCAGTAATGCATTTTTTATTGCTGATGGAAAGTGGGGCGGTTTCCTGTTTGGGGTTACTATGAATTGTGTGGCTGTGAACGTCCTTGTACTTGTCTCTTGGTGAACATGTGTGTGTTTCTGTTGGGTGCAGAATACCCAGGAGTGGAATTACTGGGTCCTGGCTTATGTGCACCTTCGGCTGTAGTAGATACTGCCTAGAGTTTTCTAAAGCGGATGTCCCTGTGTATACTCCCACCTGTCCTGTGTGAGTTCTAGGTGCTCTATAGCCAACACTTGGTGGTGTTGAGTCTTTTAAATATTAGCTATTTGGGGGGTTTTAATCTGTGGTTTCCTGAGGATGAACGAGGTGGTTACTCTATATTTTACTGCCTGCAGTCAGCTAAGGGTGGGTGTGCCCTGGGGATTGACACTAAGTTGTCTGAGCACAATATTCCAAGGTGCCAGCAAGCTGGGTGTGCCCTAGAAGGACAAAAGCACTCGTAGACGCTGATGCGTTCGCTCACTCCTGGGGACGGGGCTCAAACGGTCCCTCTGCTGTGCTGCTTTTCCAAGTGCGCTGCTCGGCTGAGCAGGTCAGGTGGGTCAGAGGTGCTGGAGCGCCACCTTGTGGCAAAAACACTAAATGATGTGCTGTGCTAGGAAACTTCTTTTAGAAACCTCAAACCTAAAAATAGCCCATCCTAAAAGAAGGCTGTCACTTCTGAAAACCAGTCTCATGGGGGAGGAGATGCCGCCAGACCAGTCTGTTTCTGTGACGCCTCCTGCGTCACCCAACAGTCTAAGGGACCAAGGATGTTACATTTAGAAAGCTGTGAGATGAGAATTTTCTACTATTTCCAAACCTGCGCCCCAAATGTATCTTCTCGCTATCCTGGTTCAGGTTTTTGAGTCCTGCAGGCACAGTGTCCCCACTGTCCACTGCTGACACGACAAGCCAGAATTACCCTACTTAATTAGTAGGTCTCTGTTGTAAACTTGAAGGTGATTTTCTGTTTTCACTGTTTCATGAGAAGAGAGACAGAGCAGTTCTTAACTGGGCATGAGAAGACCTGGGTGACAGCCTCAGTTCTGTCACACATGGGTTGTGGTGTGACACTGGGTGAGGCCTTTGGTTTCCTCGTTATGAAAAGACTATAATCATATTACCTTGTGTGATTGTTAAAAGAATAGAATGCAGTGATACTCACAAGTGCTTTGTAACTTTTAAAGCTTAAAAGGAAATGTTGGTCTAACAGAAAGGTGGTGTAACCGTGACTGTTTCTGGTAACCCACCTCCAATTAGCCCCCGGTTAGCAGAACCAGATTTATAAGGTGGCTTTGGAAAGAAAGCTAAAAGGGTAATTTTTGCATGTTTATTGATAACTGGTTCTTGAAACCTACATATTAGCCCAGTTCATATTGAATGGTAATGTAAGGACGAGTCCTATTCAGAAAGGGAGGGCCAGGCACCGTGGCTCCCGCCTATAGTCCTAGCACTTTGGGAGGCCGAGACAGGAGAGTCACTTGAAGCCAAGAACTCAAGACCAGCCTGAGCCAAGAGCAAGAACCTGTCTCTAGAAAAAAGAAAAGAAAGGGAAGTGAGGGGCATCCCTCTGACAGGAAGCCTGGGCACAGATTGCTCCCGGGTTTGGAACCGCTGAGAAAGGAGAATTTCATTAATGACATCTTATTTATCCCAGAACCTAGTGTATTTTACTTAACTTTCACAACTAGGATTCGGGATTTTGCATATTCATTGAGAGGCACAGTTAGTATAGGCATCTTAAGGTAAAGTTTGTATTTATTAACGTTAGTTGTCTGGGGAAAAAACCTACAACGATTGGTTCTCAAGACCTGCCCAGAAAGCACGAGTCCTGCCTGACGCTGCGTGTTCCTTGCCCCTTGCAGACAGCTGGAGCCACAGCCCCCGCCTGCGTACATGTGGTGAAGATGACTTTGGTCTGCCGTTCTCGGGAAACCCATGTACGCATTCTGTATTTACTTCCCTCTCTTTTGACATTCGAACATCCAAAGCAATTCAAAGTGTCAGGTTAAAATTACAATGAGACACAGATAGGGTGCTGTAGGCTATGAAGGAGTATTGGGGTATAGGCACCAGCGGCTTGGATCACACTCTTAGGGCAGTTGATTAATCGAGCTCCCCTTTTGTGTGGCTATTTGTGACTTAAATCCTTAAGAATAGCACGTTTTGAGCTATAAACCCCAATTGGTTATTAATGGCTTAAGAGATTTCTAGGTTAGTAAAAAGCTCGTGGGTAGCATTTCTCCTAATCTCGGCCTCCCTGTGTTCTTCCTGAAAAGCAGCGTGTGTTCGGTTCTGTTTATATAACACCACACAGGCTTTTGCATTTCTGGAATCGATTGCCCGTATCTGTAGAGCAGGTATCTGCGCCTGTCCCTTGATTGCAGAGATCTCCTTTCTTGCCTTTTGATGTGGTCTCACCCTGTTTTTCTCCATTTTTCAGTTCCCTTGTCCCTGTCTCGTACCTTTGTTGTCAGCAGAACAGAGTTGTTAGCAGCAGGTTCTCCAGGTAATTCTGCATGTTTCCTTTTCATAATTCTCCTCGCTGCCTGCCCTAGACCCACAGCCGCCTGGCTGGCCGGGTCTGCTGCTTTTATATGGACATAGCTGTGTCCAGTTTTCCTTCGAGTGCTAAAACCCTAAGGTTCTCTGACTTAACAGCGAGTTGTCCAGGAAAGCATAAGCCACAGCAGGTGCAGAGAGAGTGTGGGAGACTGGTGGGGAGTTCTGGAACACGGTGGTGGTGAAACATGGCGAGGGAGAGTGGTTCTGATATGGATCATTAGCGTTCCCTGCCTTCCCTGCATGCACCACTGACCTTGAACTTTCAGGTCAGCAAAAGGGGGCTGCTTTTAGTTCTTGCTCTGACCTAAGTCATGGTGCGTGGAGTTTGCAGAGGCCCTGAAGGCCTCTAAACCCAAGGATGCTTCTGTAGAACACATTCAGCTAAAAGCCTGAAAAACAATGCACTTTTCTTGGTAACCAAGAAAAATACCCCATCCATACAGGCCCACAACGTTCCAGTTGTAGAGTCCTCTTTCCACATGCAGGTGAACAGCTGTGTGGATTTCTGCCATCTGTTAGGCAGGTGGCCCCTACTCTCCCTGTGTCCCTGCACATTCCTAAGCAGCCACTGGTCATGTCCCTGCAGGGCATTTGGCCGTGCCTGGCTAATATGTCCAGCCATTAAAAAGAAAGGAAAAGCCTTAATCTTTCTTTAATTAAAATTGCTGGGTTTTCCTATTTAGTAACACAACTTTTCTGTATTTATTTTGTTCCATAGAGCTTATATTTTTAAATCTGACTGAAATTTAAATTTCATAATCCAGTTTCAGCAAAACTCTAAGATGCTGATATCTGATGAAAGAAGCAATACTTAGAAAAAAGCTGTTTCCACAAATCTTTGCTCTTAAAAAGCTTGGGATGTTTGGGGTACAATTTGATTCAGGGAGCTATTTGAATCAAACTAGCGGCAGAATTCACATAAATGTGTATATGTATGTGTGTATACACATGTATCCATATACATGCATGTGTATGTATGTTGTACTTTTTCATCCCATTTTATTTGCTTGCATCTGCTCCCTCTTAAAACTGTCACAGGGATGAAAAATTACTTATGGGGTATAATGTAAACTGGGTACAAAAACTCAGATTTTAGGCCGGGTGCTGTGGCTCACGCCTGTAATCCTAGCTCTTGGGAGGCCGAGGCGGGCGGATTGCTCAAGGTCAGGAGTTCAAAACCAGCCTGAGCAAGAGCGAGACCCCGTCTCTACTATAAATAGAAAGAAATTAATTGGCCAACTGATATATATATAAAAAAATTAGCCGGGCATGGTGGCGCATGCCTGTAGTCCCAGCTACTCGGGAGGCTGAGGCAGAAGGATCACTCAAGCCCAGGAGTTTGAGGTTGCTGTGAGCTAGGCTGACGCCACGACACTCACTCTAGCCTGGACAATAAAGTGAGACTTTGTCTCAAAAAAAAAAAAAAAAAAACCCAGATTTTGCCACTATATGATATATATATATGTGTCATGTAATCCAACTTGCACCTCCTAATTTGATTAAAATTTTAAAAAGAAAAGTCACAGATGCTAAAGTAGAATGATTTGGATGAAGCCCATAGAAATGTCATTTGCATTTTGCTTTTTCTATAAAACGTAAAGATTTCCTAGCTCTGCCTGCTTTGTCTGATCCAATAATAGAAAAGTGTATTTCATAGGTCCAGGCCTTTGAGGATGCTGGCATTGCAGTAATATGATATCTAATAAATGGGGCTTGAACTACACCAGTGATTTCCAGCTTCTGGAAAGCCAGCCCTGCTGGCTCCCAGGGAGGCTGGGACTATTTCTTTATTGGATCTTCTAGCCTCCTGCCACAGGGAAAGACTTCCTAGCTAGGATGGATAAAATAAGCTGGGACAGAAGGCTGAAAGAACAATTCTGAGAAGGCAGAAGGATCAAAATGGAAATTTTCCCTATAATCATTGTCATCAAGCTTTGGTGCATACATTTGGCAACAAAGCCCATGACCTGACCTGGGTCTTGGCCGTCACAGTCTCTGTTCTACTTGGGATGGCTCCTCGTCCTTCAGACTGTAGGTTGATGTGTTTGATTGCAAGGGCTGTCCCTGAATGGCTGGGCACGTGTGCGATATGGGGGATGTAGACCATGCTACCTTTCCAAAATTGAAACATCCCTGGCCCCCAAGGGCTTTAGATAAAGGACATAGACCTCTATTATTATTATTGTGTTTGAGGCTGGGTGTGGTGGCTCACATCTGTAATCCTAGCACTTTGGGAAGCTGAGGCAGGAGGATTGATCACTTGAGCCCAGGAGTTCAAGGCTGCAGTGAGCTATGATGACACCACTGCACTCCAGCCCAGGAATAGAGCAAAACTCTGTTTCAAAAAAAAAGGTTGGGGTTCTGGGAGTGAACTGAGCTCTGGGTTGTGTAGTTCCCTGATCACACTGGGTGCCTGTTGAACTATTAGAAGGGTCCTGGGAAACAGGCTGTGGCCCCTGGCCCAAACCAGAGGCCATGGGTGAGAGGAGGCCGCCTGTGAGTCTGGATGCTTTGGAAGACCAGAGAAATTGCCCCAAAGTCCTCCTTGGGAGAACAGGAGACTCGGAGGTGCCGCATGAGCCTCAGATGTACACCTGCCAGCTTTAACACAGACACAAACGCCGTTTCCAAGATATCTGTGAACATGGTGATAAGACTGTGGCTGAAGCCCAGGGATACAGTGGGATCCCTTGTTTCAAAGAACTCACCGACCTGTCACTCTGGGTGAAGTTACCGCAGTGTGGAAAGGCTCGCACGTGAGGGCAGGTGCATGGTGGCAGGTCTGGGAGGAAGCTCCCATGAAAGAACACGAAGTGTCAACCCGGCTCACCCACCGGCACACACTGGGTGTCAGAGGCTCTGCCGAGCACTTTACACATGATACATGTTTACCCCGTCAGACCTCATGAGGCGTGTACCATTATCCACGTTTTACAGACAAGGAGTCAGAAGCTTATCGCAGTTGGGTTGTGTGTTCAAAGTTCCATTCTGTTAAATATAAAACAGCTGATAAATTATTAATTTGCCTTATTCTCTTAGAAGATGAGTGGAAGTGAGAGGAACTACTCCAGATTTAATTTTGACTAACAATGGAAGATTAGTTCATGATGTGACACTTGTAGGGAAGGTTGTGACATAAAAATTTTAGGAGAAAGTAAACTCATCACCTAAGGTTCCTGGAGTACTTACATTTTGTTCTGTGTCCTACTTTAAGAAGGACATTTACCGGGCAATGGCGGGAGGCCTGAACATGGGGGCGGAGCTGCTACCCTCCCTGACCTGGGTGCTGTGACCAGAGCAGGGCGCAGGTAGGAGTCCCCAGCCTGGCACCTGGACCTTGCACGGAGCCGGAGGGGGCACCCGTGTCACCACATGTTTAGAGGAGCCAAAGGCTCTGCTACTTTTGTTCATGGTTCTAATTGCCTCAGTTCTGATCGAGTGAATCAAATGACAATGAGGCCATGAGATTAAGGAACTCCTTTGCAGCCAGATCCAGTTAAGAATGAGCTCTGGGGCTAAGCATGAAGGCTCATGGAGAAAGCAGCTCTAGAGAAAAGGATCACTGACAGGATCTGTTAATAGTTTGAGGCACTAAGAAGGATAAGACATCAGTTTGAAAACCCCTAAATTCTGCTAAAATTTGAAGTAAGAAGAAACATCAAATTTATGGTGCAGCTTGGGTGGAAGAATGGTGAAGTCATTGAAGTTTATGAGGATTGTGCCCCCAGAGAAACCGGTTTACAAATGGATGACTCATTTTAAGAGGGGCTGAGGCAATGTTGAAGACAAAGGCTGCAGCAGATCGACCACAACAATTTTCAAGGAAAAAGTTAATCATGTTCATGCCTTAATTGAAGAAGACCAACAATTAAACAGCACAAACAATAGCCAACACCACAGACATCTCAATTGGTTTAGCTTACACAATTCTGACTGGAAAATTGAAGTTGAGCAAACTGTCCACTCGGTGCCCGAACCGCTGCACACAGGTTGGCTGCAGACAAGAGCGGAGCTTTCGATGGGAACGTTACACACGTGGGGTCAAGAACCTGAAGCATTTATTCAAAGAACTGAAATAAGAGATGAAACATGGCTTTGCCAGTATGATTCTGAAGACAAAGCACAATCAAAGCAATGGCTACCAAGAGGTGGAAGTGGGCCAGTCAAAGCAGAAATGGACCAGTCAAGAGCCAAGGTCATGGCAGCAGTTTTTTGGGGATACTCAAGGCATTTTGTTTGTTGACTTTCTGGAGGGCCAAAAAACAGTAACATCTGCTTATTATGAGAGTGTTTTGAGAATGTAAGCTAAAGCTTTAGCAGAAAAACACTCAGGAAAGCTTTACCAAAGAGCTTTTCCACCAATTCTCCTGCTCATGCCTCTCATCACACAAGGGCAATTTTGTGAGTTTCAATGGAAAATCATTAGGTCCATCTTAAAGTCCTGATTTGGCTCCATCTGACTTCTTTTTGTTTCCTAATCTTAAAAAATCTTTAGACCAGCCTGGGCAACATAGCAAGACCCCATCTCTAAAAAATAAATAAAATAAAAATTAGCCGAGCGTGGTGGCGCACACCTGCAGTCCCAGCTTCTCAGTAGGCTGAGGCAGGAGCAGGGACCACTTTAGCTCAGGAGTTCGAGACCAACCTGGGCAAAATAGCTATGAGCTATGATCAGGCCACTGAACTTCAGTCCATGCAACAGAATAAGACCCCATCTCTTAAAAAAACAAAAAACTTTAAAGGGTGCCCGTTTTTTTTTTTTTCATTTAATAATGTAAGAAAGATTCCATTGACATGGTTAAATTCCCAGGACCCTCAGTTGTTCAGGGTTGGACTAAATGGCTGGTATCGTCACTTAGAGCAGTGTCTTCATAGAGCTTATATTGGGAAATTTTCTAATTTTTAAAACATTTACCAAATGGAGTGTAAGACAGTGATGGAGTGAGGGTTAGTCAAACATGAGGTGAGGAGCAGCGAGGTATTTGGCCTGGAATGGAAGAGACTTAGGGAGAACATAACTCTCCTCGGACTCTTGAGGACTCTTTCAAACTTCAGTTAGCAGAGGCATGAAGGTTACAGAAGAGCAGAAGTGAGACTGTCATTTGGAGTTAGGGAGGCAGACTTTGGGCGTGGTGACAGACCTTCCTGTAGCTGACGGTCAGGACTAGCCGAGGGCTGGCTCCTCTGTGGGAGCCTCTGTCAGGGACACGTTGACCAGATGGTCCCCTCCTATTCTGTGACATTATGCTCTGTGCGACAGAGCTGGTTATCAAAGCAAAAACTGGAAGCAGCTTTGGCAAGGAGGTGGGTTTTGTTTCTAGTAAAATGTACGCTAGAAGCTGCAGTCAACTTCCCTGTAAGAGCAATAACACTTAGACTCGCCCGCATCTCCTTTCTGTTTTAATGAGAGAGTGCTGTCAAGATCTCACTGAAGAAACCCTTGTACCTGATGTAACTTGGTCAGACTTCTGAAGGGTTTGGTGTCTCCTAGTGTTCTTGTCTTCCTGAGAAATCCTCAGGCTGATGGGGGGTTCCTGTTGGGGTCAGATATAAATGTGATAGTTTGGCTAGGGGTATAGTATGAGCAGAGAGAAGCGTGCTGATCCCTTCACAACACAGACCGGTGTATGAACGTGCCCCAGGGTCCTTTGTGTTTGCTCGGGCACAGTGACGAAGTGCCACCTCCTCACAGCCCGAGTTTGGGGTCAAGCAGCTTCTGTGCTTGGGCCTCTGCCCAGCCCCGTGTGCATTTCACAGCACTCAGTTTCCTCACAAGGTGTGCAGCCACAGGCCTCTGCCGTCAGACACTTGGGAGGCTTGTGCCTGTCACCGCGGTGGGGCCAGCCTGCCCCGCAGAGAAGCCCGCGCGCCTCGGCCGTGGTGTGAGCTGATGGGGCTGGCCGGTAGTTGTGATTTTCATCTGGAAAGTAAAGAACTGACCTTATTGGCTATACCCACTTCACATAAACAGTTGGGTTTTTCCTCCTTTTCCAGGTGAAAATAAGTCACCTCCTCGCCCATGTGGCTTGAACCACTCAGACTCTCTCAGTCGAAGTGACCGGATTGACGCAGTGACACCGACACTGGGGAGCAGCAACAACCAGCTCAATTCTTCGTTCCTTCAAGTCTACATCCCCGACTACTCAGTGCGAGCCCTTTCGGATCTTCAGTTTGTTAAGGTGAGGGAGGAAAGGGTGGCTTGGCCGACCCCACAGCTTGATGTCACCTGCCACAGCAGATTGTTTGGCTCCCTGGTCCCTCTGTGAGCACTCCCTCTGTCACCTTGGGGTGCCCTGCCTTCAATTCCCAGCCACAAGTCCCACCTCCGTCTGTTGTGCCCAAGACTCAGACTGGGGAGAACATTTATCTCCCTGGTTCTGTCAAAGAGTTCTTTCCGGGAATGGGAACTGGAGATGGGGAGAAACGGTAGACTGTCTTCAAGGAGCTTTCATGCACTTGTGACCCTAGTGACTTCCTGGGAGGGAGGGCTGAGGTCAAGACACTCAGAAGAGTTGCTGAGGATGGCTCCACCTCCTCTTATCTTCTGTCCTGGAGTTGGGGTTCTTCTCTTGGTCTGAAATAAAGATGACTTCAGGAGAACAAGCCAGCTTTCGCTGATAGAAGCCAATCTCTATTTTCTAGTCTCTGTGAAATCTGGAGACAAAATTTGGAAGCAAGTTACATCAGTAAGAACTGACTTGTTCACCAGAGTCAACTTGAACTTTAAATACAGTGTCTCAGGCTGGTGTGGTGGCTTACACGTGTAATCTCAGCACTTTGGGAGGCCCAGGAGGGAGGATCACTTGAGCCCAGAAGTTCAAGATCAACCTGGGCAACACAGCAAGACCCTGTCTCTTAAAAAAAAAAAAAAAAAAAAACCACCCAGAAACCTTAGCCAGGCGTGGTGGTGTGGCTTATAGTCCCAGCTATCAGGAGGCTGAGGCAGGAGGATCACTTGAGCCCAGAGGTTTGAGGTTACAGTGAGCTGTGATAGTGACACTGTACTCCAGTCTGAGTGACAGAGCAAGACCCCTCCATATATATATTTATATTTATATTCATATTCATATATAAATAAATGATAAAAAGTGGCTCACTTTGCACTCAAGGATGATTTTCTCCTAGAGAAACAGCTACGGGCCTTTCGGGGGATTTGATGTGTGATACGATGTGGAGACAAGAGAACCTAAAAATAAGCGTTATCTTGGTTTGTTTTCTGTGCCGCCTTCTGGCCCCAGATCTCAAGACAGCAATACCAAAATGCCTTGATGGCATCCCGGATGGACAAAACCCCTCAGTCTTCAGACAGTGAAAACACTAAAATCGAATTGACTCTTACGGAGCTGCATGACGGGTTGCCGGACGAGACGGCCAACCTGCTCAACGAACAAAACTGTGTGACGCACAGTAAGGCCAACCACAGCCTGCACAGTGAAGGCGCCATCTAGGGGCGCCACGCCGCCCGCCCCTTCACCCCTGAGGCCCCTGGGCCCCGTCCGACCGTGACTTCCATCGGTGTGAGCTCGTACGCCATGCTGCACCCTGCAACGTCCTGAGACCAAAGACTTTGTCCCCTTCCCGGGCACCTCAGAGGAGGACGGTGAGGGGAGGAATGGAAAGCAGAGATGTGAAGCTGACAGCTGGGGCATGGCGTCCAAGATTTTGGAGATGAATTTCTTCCGCCCAAATAGAATCATGTTTATTTTTTCAGCGGTACCTTTTATCATTATTCACTCTCCTCCTCCCTCGGTTTGCATGAAGTTGAAAATTGTTGCGATTTATTTTTTCAAGAGATCATGTTTTTTAAAAGTGTCTTTTGCAGAGTTTTAGGTGGTTCTGTCTGAACTCTGCTGTGATCCCATGATGTGACCCTAATAGGAGGGACTTGCTCCTTGAATGGCCTTCCTTGGCCCTCTGGGGAGGGGCACCCTTCCTCTGTGCCCCCGTGGGTGTCACTGTCGAACCTGATGGATGAATGAAGAAAACCATGTTACTGCAGAACCTGCCAAGTCTGTCGTCACTGTGGGGTGTGGCCTGCAGAGGGACCTGCGGGTCGGTCCACCTCTCTGAGCACTCCCTGTTGTTTTGAGAATTTAATGTTTAACTGTGCCCCTTGCCCTCAGGAAGGTTTAACATTTGCTTGGGAATGTGAGTTTGCTCCCACCCTAAGGAATTTCTATCACCAGAATGAATGTTAATGAATTTTAAGCTCATGGTTTATCATTGGCAAAAGGCACCTCGACTTCATCCGGCATCCCCCACCCAGCGCCCAAGCGTACAGAGCGTGTCACCCACCTCCCTGCTCTTGTAAACCCGAGATGCTGCTACACAGATGCCAAATGGAAATCTTCCACAGGGCTTTTCAGTAAACATGTGATGTGGAGTTCAGGCTCCTCCTTCCCACTGGGACAGATGTCATTATCAGAGAAGGGGTCGGAGCTGCCAGCTGTCCTCTGTCCTGAGAAGGCATTTCTAGACCTGTGTTTTTAAAGGAGGGAACTTTGGGGATTGCCAGCCCCTGCCGCTCCTTCCAGGGAGCCAACAGTCCCTCTTCCCCTCTGTGTCCCCTGCCCGAGGGCCTCCGTGCCTCTCGCCTCAGATGCGGCCCATGCCAGAGAGGCTGCCTGTACAGCCAGGGTCAGTTTGGCCCCAAACAGGGATTCAGAAACCAAATGTGTGTTGTGGCCATTTTGTGTGTGTCTTTGTCTTATTTTAATACCAAATTCATCATGTGTAGTGAAATTAATGTCAGGAGGTATTTGAGTGACCGAATTCTTAATGAGCGTATCTGTGTTTTGTTAGCCCGAGGGATATGTGCATTTTGTTGGCGGTGTTCATACACTGAGATGAACTCACACTGACCGTGTGTCCGTATAGGATTGTCGGTACCTGCTGCGTCCAGCCAGCAGCAAGGAGCCTGTGCTGCGCTTGGACTTCCTGCGGGAAGGGGACCCCAGGGCTAAGTAGCAGTTCTCTTCTCCCTCCTGCAGGTAGGAAGTCTCTTCGCCCCAGGGTGGGGCAGGGAGCTTGGTTGGGAATAGGTGGCAACATGCTGGGGCAGCCTCCTGGGGAGCAGTGTGGTGGCTCTGGTGTCGCATGCACGCTTGGCTTGCTATTTCTTCTGGGATGTCAGACCTGGAGCATCTTCCTCAGAAGGTGCCATGTCCCTTAGTGCAGGAAACACTGGTTTCACTTGGTAGAAGGTTACGGCAGTGCCCCCTAAGGGGGCCGAGTGGCTTACTATTGGCACCCAACCTGCCCCCTTGGGATGATGGGGACCATGTAGCTTGATGTTAGTGGAACCCCACACTGAATATCTCCTTTTGCAAACAGAACCACCTGAATTAAAAAGTCCATTTCCTAAGCTGCATCTAGCTGAGCACAGAGGCAGTGTGACCAGTGTAAAAATGAGAATTCCTGTAACAAAGTGAAACCTGAGCCTTGCTGGTGGAGGGTTTCTCCCCCAACCAGTGCCCTGGCCTTCAGGAGCTCTGCCCTGCCACCCTGTCCTGGCCCAGGTGCGCGCTCCATGCGATCTGCCTCGGGGATGCCTTTACTGGAAGGAGCCTCTGGAGTCGGAGTGAAGTATTGGGGCTCTCTCAGGGCCCTGCTGTCCCTTTCTAAATCCTAGGAACTGTGAGTCCGGGAGGTGGACACCAGCTGCTCCCTTCCTGCCTCCACAGAGAACCAGATGTCTTACTCTGTCTGACCTGCTCACTGGGAAGGTTTCTTGTGAAGTATCTCATAACAGAGCTGGTGGGGTGGCTCCTCAGTGGGGCTCCCAGAGGATGACATTTTAGCCCGCCAAGCTGGTATTCGTTTTCTGTTAACTACTCTTTACCTCTGATTACTCACACCATTTTATAACAACAGGGAATCCAAAATAATTTCTGCCAGGCCCCTGACGGGATGAAAGCTAAGGCTGCTTTGGGGGAGAGCTTAACACCCTTCAAACGACACTCGAGCCTGAGCGACCAGATTCCTCTTCAGGCCCCACGTTCCCTCTGGAAACTGACCTTAGGCCGCGGAAGGAGAAATACTGGCTCCTTGCCCGTCTGGGGCAGCAGGAAAGTTACCTTGACTTGGAAGGCCTGTGTCGTCCATCTCTGCAAAGCCAGGGTGGGTCAGGCAGAGAAAGGCCATCACATGGTTGAGATCTCGCTGTCAGTGGCTGCTCCTTAGTACTTGCAGCTGGCTTGTCCTCTCCCATGGCTGCCGTCTTTTTAGGCATGGTAGGGAGTGGGTTAGGTGGACCAGACACAGGCCCCCGAGATGTGAATCCTGGTGGGGCCCTGTTGCACCTGAGGGCCTTGTCCTCTGTGGGTGGGACAGGACCCCACCTGCTCCTGAGCAGCCACTGGTACCACCAGGCCACACTGGAACTGGGTTTCTAGCATCCAGATGTTCCCAAAACACTGTCTTTGTAAATGGGGGGGCTTTTTTCCTATGATCTTAGAGGTTCCCTCTCTTCGTTGCTCGTTCCGTATTCATCAGGCAAGTCCAAAATCACATACTTAAACTCTGGGGAAAACACAATTTTAAGATTTGTACACAGATATTGGGGTGCTAATCAACTGGCTTAAACTTTGGTTCTTAAATAATTTGAATTTGAAAAGGCACCACATTTAACTCTTTTCTTTCTTCCTTCCTCACCTCACGCCCTGCAGAGTTCAGAGCCCAAGGAACATGGTTGGCTTCCCCAAGTGCAAGGGGGTAGGGCATCTTACCATCTTCTAATATTATTTCAAGGAACTTTGTGCAAACTTTGAATGGAGACCTTCACACTAATATGGAACATTAACTGTGAATACATTTACCTGTGCTGTCCTCAGTACCATACAACTAAAGGACCATCTTTTCCAAGTCTAGGAAAATAGTAGTAGATACAAATAGAAATGCATTTTCCCTAAGAAATGGAGCAATAGGAATTTGAGCTAAGCTGGGACCGTGTACTTCTGCCCTCAAATTTTCTCTTTAAGTTGAGGAGCAGACCCAAGTAGGCCTGCCCTGGGTGATTAAGCCTGTGTTCTTGCTGGTAAAAACACAACCAACTCTCTGTCGTCATACGAAGGCCAGCCAGGGATTTGTGGCCATCCTTGCCTTGCCTGGGCCCAGGAAGGTTAGGTCTCCTGGGTGACCGAGTTTAACCCACTGTTCTCCAGGGGTAACCCCTGGCAGGTGACTCCTCTGGGTTGGCATAGGAAGGTGCTCACCTTGTTTCCTGGGGCTCCAAGCAAGAGCAGGCCAGGGAGGGCTGGCTTTGTACATTGCATTGCATGACCCAAGAATCCCCACTGGTGTGGGTAGCAGGAACAACTCCCCTCTCAGCTTTTGATCCCACAGATGGCCTTTTCTTGCCAAGGGTTGAGGAGAAACACAAAGCTGAGCTGGCAGGTTAGGGTCTGGGAGGCTCCCAAGGTGCCTAGTGCTCACTTTATTACTGAGGAAACAGGCTTTTGTTCTGGGCCAGGTTTAGTTTCATTCTGGGCTCTGGGCTAGGGGTGCTTTTGTCCAGCAAAGCATCTGGGTGAGTTGGAGGTTAGCCCAGAATTGGAAGGGATTTAGAGAGTTGACTATGAAAGTGATTTGGGAATTCAGAAACTTTTCTGATTATACATTTATCAATGAACCTACTCAGTGGATTTTTACACCTCAGGGCAACTTGCAAATCTTTTTCATATTTGTATTGGAGTGGACTGAGAAGAGACAAGAGTTCAGAGACTTCTAAGTCTGGGTTCTTTTGCCTCCATTTGAGGGGTCAATGGTGCACCAAGGCAGAGCTTGCTGACAATACTGTCCCTCAAGGCTGTGACAAATGGGCCTTCTTCCTCTAGCATTTGCAAGCTTTCTGCCTGCAGTCAATGCTTACTTGCTGGTTTTCCTTCTGCCCACCTTCTTTCCCATCAGAAGATTCATATTCCAGATTCCCTGGCCAGCCCTAAGGACAGGAAGAGGAGATGACAGTTCACAGCAACTGTGGAGTAGGGAGCAGCTTTCCTCCCACCATCTTGGGCTGGAGCCCTTTGCTTCTTAGATCTCTGCTTGACTCTCTTCTCTCTGTGTGCTAGAGCCACTGACATCATCTTAAATACAGTCGTTTTCAACATCTTTTGATGGGAAATACCAGGTTATACTTAAAGCAACATGGGAACAAAGGTTCTAGTGGCAAGAGACTAAAGTTCTAGGTGTTTATATGCAAAGGTTTTTACGTACACAGATCCAACACATACTGTAAGACAGACTTGAGTGAATACACAGTGTTTTCAAGTTTTAATACCCATTGGGACCATGAACAAATTAGAAAAATGACTTGGGAGTATTATCTTGCCTCTCTTGGAAGGGTCCCCTCTGGCATGTGCCCATGTCTGATCTATGAGGATTCACCTAGGAAGTGATTCTTTTGGAGCCAGATTCCTCTTCAGATTAACCCTGCAGAGAACTATCAAGTGGGCCTTGTGGGGTTTGGGTGCCTGCCCTTTTCGTTGGAGGCTCAGGCTCCTTGACTATAAACAGCTAGTGTTTCAGGCTCCCAGAGCAGAGGGAAGTGGGGAAGAATGAGGTCTTGGGAGTCTCATTCCCTAGAGAGCCCCAGCCTAGCTTCTGATTCATTACTCCCCATATCTGACGTCTACTGTGAAGGTGGAGTGTTATCAATCCATTGACTTTTCTTGTTTCTGGAATCCTTTAAATCCATAAATGTATATGCTTTATTTTATAATATTTATTATGTACATATGCCTCTACTGTTAGTACATCATCTGTGACTAAAATAAGATGTTTTGAAGCCCTTCATCCATGGCTCTTAGGGTTCTGTTGTCCTTTAAGTTGGGTGAGAGGGGAGTGGTGTTTTTGGCTTTTTTTTTTTTTTTTTTTTTTTGGTAAGCAGGTTATGGCTCTCATGTTGGCTCTAGCACCCCAGGCCCCTTTAATTGGGTGCACCTCTCCTCCCGATGACCAGTGTTTGGAATGAGGATGGAGGCAGGTCTCCTCCTTTTGTGTCAAGGCCTCTCAAGTACCTCCATGAAATAATTCGGAGGTGGTTTCTTGGTCACTGGCTCTCTTCCCCTTTGTAGTAGTACAGTATAGCCTCCTTCCTTACCTCCGCCCTCCCAAGCCAGGTCAGTTGCCTGGCACCAAAACAATGAAGGCCTCTACTTCTTACCTTGGATTGCAGAATCCATCTTTCTGGACCATGGAAGCTGCCTGCCCACCTGGGCTCTTAATATGCCTTTTCTTGGTTTTGAGGGCCAGTGCCAACATTGCCTTGGCCCTCAAATAAGACCCTGCTTTGTGTCTGAATTTTATTCTCCTTAGCCTTGGCTCACTGTATCATAGTGTACATTTCATGCATTTAAGCAGTGAAGTTTTCTGAACACAGTATTCAGAGCTGTGTACATAAACCTAAATAAGCACAAATGACATGTATAGGTTTCATGAGCTGATTGTCATAATGAATGCATTTTATAATTCAAATGTTGTAGATTTACAATCTCCTATTTATTTTGTACCAATTTATTTGTAAATTTTGTGATTGTTTTAAAAAGGTTTTGTTTATTTCTATTCTATTTAGATAAATGATGATTTTCTGTTCACCCTTCCAGCAGATGTGTGTTCCCTCTTTCCCCTTACATCTATGCAACACCAACCACGCCATCGTGTTAGCCTGGCTGAACCCACCACCCTGTCCAGTTCTAGCTGCTGGCTTTACTGACAAGAAAGCTGCGACTGGATCTCAGCAGGGCATCTCCTTTGGATAGATGCTGCAAAGTTTTGTGTTAGAAGTGGGTGCTAGTTCTGTGCCTTCAAGTTATAACCTGGTACAGCCAATTCTAGGAAGAGGGGTGTCCCCTCATCAGTTACTCTGTAGATAAAGACACTCCGAGTATCCAGTTAAATTACCCAGATGTTGGCTGCTGAGTCATTAACAACAACCAGTTCAGCTGAGCCGGTTTTTCCTAGGCAAGACCAAAGGCCTCATTCAGGCCTCTCAATTGGCTTGTGAAGACAAGAATGACTTTGTAGGTCCTCTGCTATGTTAAGCCTGGGAGGAAGGTTGGAGGAGGCATATAGATGAGTCGCCCTCAGGTTGGACACACTCAGCCTGAGTGTCAGAGGTATATTCAGATGTTCTTTAGGATTCAGTCTGCATCTCACATTCCCCAGTAATCCAGTGGTATGGTCCACATCCTCTTCTATCACCGTTATAAGTCTTCTATTCTTTCTTACCCTCCTTGCTTATGTGAGCAGACCCTGAATATCTTCTGGGGCAGCTTCAGTGCCTCTCTGTGATACATTCCTAGATTGTACCTTTTTAGAATCCTTTTTTCCCCCACTCTTAATCTCTATTTTACATTCCAAAGAGGATCATACTCTGAGAATTGAGCCCCTTGACTGGTCCTTTATAGTCCCCACCAGATTTATTTAACCATGCATCTGCGGTCAACTTTGCTTACGCTTGTCCTGTGGATGGAGACGTTTCAGTGAAGAGATGCTGACAAGCTGGCTTTGAGACCCTGCCCTAACCACTACTCCACCTTCCAAGCTCCTGAAAGTAGAATGCTGTCTGTCCACATCGCAGTGGAGCTGTGTTTTGGGAGCCTGCTTGCTTCCCTTAAGCAGGGCAGAAAGCAGAGCTAGGGAAGGAAATCACTGCAACACATTCACTCCCAACTGCTGCTTTACTCACTTTGTCTAGGTGAGTCCTGAGCTCAAATCAGGAAATGACCCAAGGAAAATGGAGGCATTTTTTCCCTCCTGTTAAGATGAGATTTTGCCTAAGCTTTCCTTCTGCATCCTGAGTACACATGTGCCAGTTCATTTCTCAGCTCTACTGTGATGTGCTCTGGGGTTGGTTTCACATAACTGTGCTCCCCACAGCCCCTCAACTCGGCACTTCTGAGGAAACAAGTATGTCAGAGGGTCTTGTAGAGAAAGTGACTGAATGACCTTTTTATAGCCTGGAGTTGATTTATGGAAACTTGTTTTATACTTTTTGAAGGTAAATAAATTTTATAATGAGATTAATTCCTTATGAGAGCCAAAAAGTTGAATTATATTAGATGGCTAATAAACTCTTTTGCTTTCTTTGTATGGTGGTTTCATCATTTTCCCTCCAAGGGCCTTACATCTGTGCTATTTTCAGGAAGTCCAAAGGGATGGTTATAGGGCCCTTTTCTCTGTGACTTTCTGATGCCATGCCACCTCCCTGATGGATGATTGTAAGGCCTGAGAATGTAAGTTTCTAAGGGGGAATCAGTTGCCCGACTTCTTTAAAGTGCTTTCCTTTTAAGGTATTGATTGTGAAATATTCAAACAGGCTAAAACAGGACAGGAAGTTTTAGATCAAGCCAGCTTTCCTACCACGATTCTGCTACATCCTTGAGGGCAATGGATCAAAAAATGCAATTATTTCCTACAAAATGCCCGCACTCATAAGTCAAACATTACCTCTGGTGAGAACATTCTCTCAAAAAAGACCGGACATTTAATATACTTTTCAGTGTGGGGAAGGTTTGCTTGGCAAAACCTCTTTCCAAGTATCTCAGGAACTTGAGACTTGGAGGGACTATTGCTGTCTTTCATGGCAAGAATGTATGCTCAGCTGCTCAGGCTCCACTTTGTGTGGGGAGGTTTATCTCAGTCCAGACTCTTCGGGCCTTGTCTACATCCCTGGCCAGATATGGCTTTGGGAATAGCTCAATGGGAGATCAGAGCATTTGGACCTAATTTGATTCATGAACTAATCTATCTAATCCACTCTTACTCTACTAATAAAATGGAGAAAAGGCATCTTGTTTTGTGTGAAGAAACATAAAGGGACCAGACTCAAAACTGATTATTTTGTTTTAAATTGGAAAACATAGATTCATTAGACTTAAAGTAATACAGGCAGCAAGTGCGAGATGAAATATTCTATGTTCAATTGGAGTACTTTTTTGTGTTAAAGCTCTACAGAGGGACTTAACTGTGTGTTTTAGTTTTGAAATTACTAGCCTTTGCTGGAACAAGTCATACTGTTATAGTCTTGGGACGAAGATGTGTCAGGGGGTAGGGAAAATGGTTGAGAAATCCAGGTTAAAGAATAGAAAAGCTGTTTTGTTCATTTTCTAAACAAGTGTGCTCTCTTTTTAGATAACTTGCTTTCTGCTATTTCTAGATACTAAGCAGTGAGAGAACAGTGTGACATGCTACTTTCTCGTTAGTGGAGGTGTATAATGGGACAGTATGGGTCGCTAGAAGTCACCTGGTTCTGCTTTCTGCCGTACATGTGCACATCATCCCCATTCCTTTAGTACACATTTTCTATCTTCACAGTTGCTCAGGTAGCACCCATGCTAGATTATTTCATTCTGAAGGCCTCCCAAAGTTGTGTATCATCTGAAATTGTTCTAGTTCAAGAAAAACTTTAAGAAGAGCTGGATGGACCTAGTCAACAAGAAAGATTGTCATGAGAAATGTAAGTATTGAGTCCTAAACTACTAAACCAAGGGAGGAATTGGGAGCATTAACTGTATGGCAATAGCTGGATCATAGTTACCATTTTTCCCACCGTCAAAGAGAGATTAAGTAGTTTCCATAACATGGAATGTGGACAAGGTTTCTACCCTAATACAGACTTAAATATGCAGTTGTTTGTCTCAGGCTATTTGTGGTGAATAAGCAAAGTATTTTAAAATGCCCAGGCAGCCTTGGAAAAATTGCTGGGCTTTAAAGTTGTTGACAAAATATTTCTTGAATAAATAAATCTGATTTAGAAATATCTAAACATGGGCAAAATACTTTTAAATCTGCCATGTAACTACTTGTGGCTTTTATAAGTGGTTTCTTAAAAACAATACTAACATGACTTAAGGATTTGTAGCACTCACTTATTATAGTTCTATTAAAAACCACTTCTGAAAGCATCTTAGAAAAGGTAGCTTGAAGGATTTGCCCTATTTTTTAGATCTCAGCAGAGCTATGCTATAGTAAGAGAAAAATCTTAGGTCTAAAACAGAACACTGAACTTGGCTTTGAACAACTTTTCTGAAGTACATGATCAGAGCTTTAACTGACTATCTTTGCAGAGGTGAATATATTGGGTGATTCCTCTTGCAGACGAAACCCAGCAGGACCTGAGTCTGCTGTACCTTTGACCAACTGCCAGGTAGGCCAGGGTCCCCGTTAGTTCATGCTCTAAGGTTGGGAGTTCAGTCTAGCACTCAAGAAGAGGGTGTGTTCTACAAAGCCTGTAAATAAGTAGTTTTCAAAATACCTAGGAAAAAATTCTCAAGAGAGATGGCAGATCTGTCTACTCATGGTATACAACTCAGGTTAAAAAAAAAAAAAAAAAAGGAAAAGTATACATTTAAGTTCACCTTAACTACTAGCAACAGGGAGAAACCCATAATTCGTGTTTTGAAAAGCCCAATCATAGCTATCTTAGGTGCCTGCACATGAACCACTGACTTAACAAGGAGGACATACAGAGAAGCAACACTTTGCTCTGGGTTTCAGACTTTTTGTGGGATCCTTGCTCTTTGATATGTTTTGGTGGTCCTAGAGAAAGCTGTGACTAGTAGTGGAATTATTAATCCAACTGTATGTTTTTACCTTCCCCATCTTTGGACCTAGAGAGTCATCTAGGCTAGTAAGACACTCTTACATGGACGTAATAGAAAAAGTGTAGTTTATTAAAGCAAAGTGAACATGTGGTCCTTGCTCTAAAAAGGAATATACATAAATGTACTGTTATAATAAAGTGGCTCTGTAGTTGTAACTAGCACTTAATATTTTCTCAACTCCCAATAATTTCTATGTCAAACTGGGCAACATCTCCATCTTGAATGAGAATAATTAGAACTGGAGTGACCACATTCCTTAAAATTTTAAAACAGGAACCAAGGGTCTAATTGTTGTTCGCAATAGCATTTCTAACCTGATTCTTTTAAAGGGGCATATATTCCCAACAGCTAGCATTTAAAATGTATGTTTCTTCAAATGACTTAATCTAAAGCCACGTGCATCCCTAAGTAGCTGAGTTGTGCCTCCTACCTATAAAGTGACTTTTTAAAAAGCGTCATCTCACAGTTCTGTTCCAGAAAACTTTGTGGACTATATCAATTCTTGAATATTTCTTTTTAAAAGTGATCTGGGCATATTTCCTTTAAGAGCAAAAGTTAAACTGATGTCACTAAACCAAACCCACTTGAAAACCATCAGCTATTACGGTTGTGCTACAGAAGGGGTCAAAGTCAGTATTAGAAATATTATACTTTATTGAATTCTAGAACAGCTAATCTACCCACCCCTCTTTACCAATGATAATAAGAATGGAAGAAAATATATGAAGGTTAAAGTAAGAGTCTATGCCACTTGTTAAAAATGTTGGAATAACTTTCACTGTACGGTGAGGTAATTATAATACCCTAACATATACCAGTAATGATTCATTATTCAAAACAAGAAGTGATTTCACTTGGGATTCTGAAGTGAATTTATTCACACTGATTGTGCCGTCTGCTTTAGTAAGAATCTGGCTTACAGAGCCCTCTTCCCATCCTCCAATGCTCGATTTTAAAATAAAACAGTAAAACCCTAGTGGACAGAATCTGGAATGGGGTAGCATGAGCCACAACTGTATAGCCCAGACTAAGGAATTTTACTCAGTTGTAATGGAGGGAGGAGGTTTCTCCTTTCCTTTTCTGGGGGTTTGCTCCTTTGTCCTTTCAGCTAATTCTTTTTATATCACAGATGAGAAAAAGATTGGTTGTGGATTTAAAAAAATAAGCATTTATACTATCAAACAAAAAATGTAGAAAGGATGCAGTCTTTTACCTCAAAATAGTCCCTGCAGTCCAATTCAGCCCTAAAGCAAGCAGAGAATACTACTGCAAAGCTACTGCTAGAGAAGTAGCCTTGCCAGAGTCACTGGGGAAAAGGTATATGAAAGGAAACTTGACCTTAACAGCAGACTACATTTGATAATGGAAACAATATATTTCTCCATGGAGATATAATACTGTGTAATGCACTGAAAAAGTTGGATTTTGGAGTTATAGCACAATTTGTAACATTACAGCATTTTGGGTCACGTCTTTCCATCGTCCTTCTTGTTCTACTCAGACCCTTCACCCCCTTAGTATATGACATACTGATGAAAAAAGACAAGGAAACAGTGTCACAAGCCACAGTGGAGCCATCTGCATGCAGTTCAGCCTGATTTTTACCCTTTCTTCCATAATAGACTCCATTATGATTTTGAACCATCTGCAAAGAATACAGATACACAAAACTAAAACAGGTATCCCTCTATGATTAGAATATTTTAAAGTCTTCAGAAACTTTCCAGGTGTACCTTTGATAGAATCCCCCTACCCCCGTACCCCAGTAGAACCCAAACAGGGACATCCTTTGCTCCTGTAAGTCTTGCCAGAACTCGTTTAATGGGGGCTCAGGGTTTTGGTTTTCCTCTTTATTCTTCCTCTTCTTCATCATCATCTTCATCATGGCAGTGTGTAATTTCCTGGGGGACCAGTGGGAAGAGGTTGGGGGGTTTAATCTCACTAATCGACCGTGTCAGCTGGTGCCGCTTATAGTCGGTGTCTTTGAACTCCACTGATGTGCGGTTCCGGGTGGCGAGGGGAGACTCCATCTCATTGATATCTACATGTGTATGTTCCACCGTTGATTCATGAGGCATCTAGATAGGACAAGGCTAGAGTCTCAGAAAGCAGACAGAGTAAAATAGCTGCTTCCCAAATCCTAACTCTTCTCTGTTAGATGGCCATGCACAGTTATGCCCATGGTGGACCAGAAGACAGGTCAATATAGATATATCTTCATAGAACTACCTATGCTGCCTATCTACCTCTTCCCCAGTACCATGTCCATATTGTTTATTATAGCCTGAAAGTGGATAAGATGAAGAGGAAAAAATCTGATTTTTTTATAGCAAAAAATCAGTTTTAAAACAGAAAAGTATCAGAACGTAGGAATATAAAAACTACATTTCTTTCAATCAACCTATTTTGGTCATACTTTCTCAAAGACCCCTTCTTACACAACCATATACCTGCCCATGGGCTCTGTATATCACAAATGTTCAAGCCGTCTCCTATGCCATCCCACAAAGCCGGTTGCTGATGCCAGCCTTAGAGTGCATCTTAGCTATCAACAGTAGCTTAAGGCTGTAGCCTAAACTCACCAAGACATGAGCAGCTCTGAAGAGGTAGCTGAATGGGTAATACAGCAGGTTGATGAAAGATGCTGCATACAGGTCAGCATAACGCATCACTTGACTGGCAAAGAGAGTCTGCCGGGAGCCACTGCGAAACAGGCTTCCCATCATCCCATAGCACATGTCCATGTCATGAGTTACTTTCTAAAACAAAGAATGAGAATCTCAGCTTATTAAATATTTATTGAGCAGCAGCTATGTGCTATTCCCTATATAAAACCAGAAATAAGAAAAATCAAACTCAATTTATTTCCCAAGTTTCGTCTGAATACCTTAATACGTTTCTGGATGGAACTAATGTCTGGGCGCTCATTGCTACTGCTGTCAAGGTGCCTGAAGACAAAAGAAAAACTCAGTGAAAATCTCTAGAAAGCACATTTCTTATAGCTAAGTGACTCCCAAAGAGGCAGATGTTATTCAGGGAAGGAATTTTTAGAATTAAGAAACTTACTTGTAGAGTTCAGCCAAGAAGATATCCAAGCTCTGAAGCTCTTCAAAAAGTGCTAGTTGAGGTTTGGAAGGAAAAGGGAAATGTTTTAAATAAATAAAAGCACCCAGTTCCTAACTGCTGCTAAAACAAAATTAAAAGGTTGCAGATATGACTGAAAAGTATAGCCTGGGAGTAACATGTTATAGGTGCGTGAAATGACCTCCATCTTCAGGAAAACCCACTGATAACCTACTTGGAGTCTGGCAGCAACAGAACACCATAATTTCCTCTTTAACTGCCTTTCCTCACACCAAATACCACTGACTACAACTCTCCTAGATTTATGTTCATTCTGAGCTTACAAAGTACCAATTCATACCCTGTCTTAGATGTAGTCAGCAAAGGCAGTGTAAATAGTCCCATTTTCAGATGAAGGATTGAGAATTAGAATTTAGTCACAGGTCCAGGAAACAGTAGAGCCAAATCAACTAGATTTCAAAACCTTCTTAGGTGGAAAAGTTGAAAATGTGGATGAAAGGCTAGCCAGAAAACCCCACTGATATTGCAGACAGTAGTAACCACAGCAGCCAGCATCTCTTGTATGCTTCCTGTGTATTGCAGCCTTTCTCAACCTGGGTTCCCCAAGATAATTAAGCCCTACTTCATCCATTGTACATAATAAATTTTCTATTTATGGACTGTCATTTCTATCTTTTTGAGGCAGAGTCCCACTCTGTTGCCCGGGCTAGAGTGCCATGGCATCAGCCTAGCCCACAGCAACCTCGACCTCCTGGGCTCAAGCAATCCTTCTGCCTCAGCCTCCCAAGTAGCTGGGACTACAGGCATGTGCCACCATGCCCAGCTAATTTTTTCTATGTATTTTTAGTTGGCCAATTAGTTTCTCTCTATTTTTAGTAGAGATGGGGTCTCACTCTTGCTCGGGCTGGTTTCAAACTCCTGATCTTAAGCGATTCACCCACCTCGGCCTCCCAGAGTGCTAGGATTACAGGTGTGAGCCACCATGCCCGGCCTCTTCTATCTTCTTTATACACATATTACCTCAGTTGAGTCTCATCAGCTTTAGCAGGTAAGTACTCTTATCCCCATTTTTACATTTGAGGAAACTAAGGCACAGGGTATCTTGTCCAAGTGCATGCAGATTTTAAGTAGTAGAGCCAGGGTTCCTATCCCAGGTGGGCTGAGTTTCCAGAGTAACTTTCACCACACTGTAGCCAGCTAGGGCTGGCTAAAGAACTCATGTCAAACACCTTTATATAATTATACCCATAGCTCAATTCAGGATAGTGTATATACTGCATATGTACAGTGTAGCTCAGTTCAAGAATACAATTTGGCCTCAGAAGAGAAAAATAAAAAATACCAGGAAGTAATTAACATTCAGAGCTGTCACTGCCCCAGAATCAGAGAGACTGGGACTATAGAGGAAAGTAGTGCTCTAGTTCACAATTCACTTGTTAGTATAATACAACTCAGGACACCAACATTCTATACTTAACCTCAAAGAGATAGATACAAGAAGGCCAAACAAGATAACCTCTCACAGTTACTCAAATTCTGGAGTTCTGTGAAATATCTGAATATAGGAAGGAGGTACCTAACTATCAGGACCCACCTTTTGACTGCCTCTGACCCCCTGCATACAAAGTAATGGCTTATCAGATAGGATTGATTCAAAGCTGGCCATTTAGATATAAACTAGCTATGTCAAAGATTTATAAAATAAGAGTAACGGCTCCTTACAACTCTTGTCAGTCCAGACATGCAGCTCCTGTGCAAGTTCAGGAATCACCAAGAAAGTTCGCCACCCTTGCCGTTTCTTTGATTTTAAAATGTCTCCAAAAATATGATCTCCAATATACAAAATGTCTTTTCCCTTGGCTCCCAACAGATCACAGATTGTATCAGATGAACCTGAAACAATGGAGTGATCAATGAGAAAACAAAAATGTCTCTATATTAAAACCAGTGTTCCAAGTACCATAACCATTAGATACAATGATTAATTTTATTCTTAAAATTATGTGAAAAAAAAGAAAAAAAAAATTATGTGGCAGATTAGAAAAAGGGCTCACCTTTCTTAAAGGCTTAAAGACTCACCATTCTCTTGTTATTGCTCTAAGACAAGGCCTTCAGCTCCAATGTGCTGACCAGAGCACCAAATCCAAGAGCAACAAAACTACATGTCTTAGCTTTAGTGAATATAATCTTCAGAAGTACCACCACAATTTTTCATCACAGATCCATTAAACTGGCTTTGTTCAATTGTTTCTAACTTCTAAATAATATGTACCTGTGCTCACAGAGGCTCCTTGAGTATGTCTTGGGAAGCACCCCGAATGATTATAAACATTGAGAAAAAGCCTCAAATAGGTTTAAAAAAAAGGGAAAATAAATCCTTTTAGTGAAAATCAGATTCATTAGGACATACTATCAACTTCTCAAACTTGTATTCCTGTTACATCAGTAAATGACTGATGTAACTGTTCACCTTCAGTAAATGACATCTTTAGAATACTAAAGAATACATGTGGCACCATGTTGGAAGAACACCAAAGCTTTCACAGTGAGGCCTGAGCAAAGACTTATTATAAATATAGGGAAGTCTGTGACTCACCTCCTGAGTAGACGATGCCATGCTGTAGGGGGCCTGTATAGGTACCAATTTTCAGCTTGCCAGTTTTCTGTGTGAAGAGAATATAGATAACTTTATTATCTTATCATAATCTCCCCCAACAATGTTACTTGGCCAGGCAGTCAAATGAATGACACTTATTCTTTTGAATTAGTGGGTTTGTTTGGCTGCCTTCTTGTTAAGACCAAAACTCTTAATTTCAAGAGATATGGGCTAATAAGTTAAAAATATATGTTTCCGTAAGGAGAGTAGGAATGGGAAAAGAGAAACAGAACAGCGTGCTAGCAAACAGATCATCCTCCTGACTTACAGTATCCACTTGACGCAGAACTGTGCCTTCTCCAAAAAAGAGTGGTTTCCGTGCATCCACCAAGATCAGGTCAAAGTAGGACTGCCATGGTCGATGGGAGCTCCCAGGCTGGTGAAGGAGAAACAAATAGCAAAAGCCAAAACATCACTGTTTACCTTAGGCACTGATGTTTAATCTCATTCAGATGCAAGGAATATAGAAATACTAAGTAAAGCCAAAAGATCCCATCATTTTATTTAAAAAATGCCTAATTATAAGCCATATCCTTTTAGAAGCAGGCAAGATGTAAATAATAAATGACTCCAGTAATTAGATTTATTAATATACCCAGTAACTT
The DNA here is from genome assembly GCF_040939455.1 of Microcebus murinus. Lineage (NCBI taxonomy): Eukaryota > Metazoa > Chordata > Mammalia > Primates > Cheirogaleidae > Microcebus > Microcebus murinus. The sequence continues at coordinate 23,609,532 of NC_134117.1, read as the reverse complement.
ATTTCACAGGACTTTAATATAAGAAATTGTATACTCCCATTCTGAAATGTGCTAAAAAAAGGAGCTCAAAATGGGCTAGAGAGAGGGGCAAATCAATACCCAAGGGACAGATTAAGAGAGAGGCAGATCAGAACTAAAGTATATTAAACTAACATGGAACTATTATTAAGAAATTTTACTGGTTATATTTTCAGAATGATGGCTCTAGGAACACATTGGCCTTTGGTTCATATTGCAGGCTAAACACAACACTAATGTAGAAATTATACACCCATTAAAATTATTTCTATCCTGAAATGGAACCATGGCATTAACTTTCAAAGACCAAGCTAAAGGGGACTGCACACTGTGATTTAGGGTGATCTCAAAACAGGGTTTGTTAATGTTTATTCACAAAAATCTAGGGCTAAAATTCTATAAGTATGTGACTAAGTTGCAATGGGTATTCGTTCCTTAAACCTAAGTGCAGCCATAATGCAAGAATGAAGACTTTTCTGCTAAACATCAAGGTTAACTGCTCTCTTGGCACAAAACTTAGCAATAGCTAATAGCAGAATCTAGAAGTTGTCAAGAATATATATAAATTTTCTTTTTCTGTTAATCAAATATCTACCTCAACCTTGGAATTCCTTTCACTGCCAAACAAACTTAACAATTCTGTATAGAACTTCTTGGACATAAAATTATTCTAATCCCATCCTACTAAATACCATGTGAATATCCCTTTTATTTCTGTCTACCAAGTATTCAAATTGCTAATGATTTTAAATTCTTCTAGCTCCTGAGTTACTTCTAATGTTAATGATTAAGATCAGACAGTAGGCTTTAAAAGTAGGACTTTTCTAGGCGGGTTCTGACCAGTCCCTTCTCCATATTCCAGAATGATTAAATGCATTATTACTAAAGCAATGGTCATTTAAGTTACATGTAGTACCTTGGGGCCATGTGGGAAATCGAACAGGTAAGTCATAATTTTCTGGGGAGGGAGAAAAAAAGAACAATGTAAGGTCCATATATGATTTTTGCACAAGATATATACACCTACAAAAAAATTACAAGTTTTTCATAGAACATGTCTTTTTCAATATAGGATTCATCACATTCCTGTTTCCTCTAAAGTTTATGAAATAATGGCAGTGGAAGCTAAAAATTAATGCTTCATCATACCAACAACAAAAGCTTCTAACATTCTCAGGGAGGATACATGCTTCTTCTAGAGGATGTTTTTGAATATATATTTGGAGGTATGGGGCCTAGGAGGTAAGGGTATAGAGAAAACTAATGATTCACATGGATATAATATGTTACCCTGGCCTTGCTACTATTGGCCCGAGACCAACTAACAAACCACTGGTTTTGTAAGACTGTTTAATACAAGTCACCAGATATTTAAATAAAGATTTTACATACAGTAAAGTGGGGGGAGTGAAACTTCTTGCTAGTACTATAAACTTGTGTCTCAGCAAAAATAAAATGAAGTTAAAGAGTTAAATCAGTATTTCCACATGCTTTAATAATGGGAAAATTTTCTTTTTAGGTTAAGAGGCAGTAAATTTTGACAGCTAAGATTCAAAACATATACAGATCAATAAAGAGTATGACTGAAGTTTATATAAATGATGCTCCAAAAAAGCATAGAAGCCATGTGATAAGCACAAATGTTTTAAACCCCAAAATTAAAACCTTCAAGTAGCCTTTTATAATAAGGGAAAATAGTTAACATGAACATTTAGAAAAATTGAGAACCACTCTGACATAGATTTTATCCTATATATTTTTGCTTTTTCCACTCTGCTTTCAAAATGAGATGGCAAGAAACTACCTTCACTTAATAAAATTCTATCCTCCTCATTATCTTCACAGTTCTTTAGGCCAAAATAATTCTTCTATGTGAACAAACAAATATGAATACTAAGTACTTACATCTGTATATTTATAGTCACTGTTGGTGGCAAGAAACACTTTCCCTACTTCTTTCATCCGGCTCAGAAGCAAAGGCAGTTTTCCCTGAAATGTAATATGTTAATGAGTGAAACACTAAAATATTTGTATATGTCAGGGTAGTCATATACTGGATTTCTATCCATTGAAATAGGAATAGGGGAAGCCCTGTTAGGGCTAGTTGGTTTCAGAATTTTGCATTTAAACATCCACATTATCACCATGCATGAATAAAGTATTAACATATATAGTATAGTTTATATAACAGATTTATATGTAAAATGATACACATATTTACATGGTTTATATGGTCATTTACAACATAACTCCACCTTCCTCGTGATGTCTGCCTCAGGAAAGAGTTTAAATTACCTTGAGATTTCTTGAAGTATGTGAGGTACGATAGCGATCAGGGAGAAGCTGGTTTTAAACATTACCCACAAATACTCTATTATATAGAGATTATTAGATATGGCTTCATTGTGTATCCTATGGTTTTATAAAACACCTTGCAGAATAAAATAACATGTGCAGGTGCAACCTAGAAATCACCCACCCTGCAGACAAATGAGGAAATTCTAACTCCTAATGTGTCTGGAAAGAAAAACATCTTTTCCTTCTCTCACAGTAAATAGATTCCTTTACTCAAATTCTCCTGGACTCTCCCCATTCAGTGTTCTTTCTTGAAAATCGTAAGGGAGGTGGGTGGAAACAGGAGACACAAAGACTGAAAACAAGAAATTTTTACCACAGAACTTTGAGAAAATACCATATTCTGCTTTTAACTCTGTAGGAAAAGATAAGTATTTCATCTTGGGGCTCTATATTTACTTTATATTATGAAATAATTTTAGATTTATAGAAAAGTTGTAAAAATAGTATCGAGAGTTCTCATACATTCTTTACCCAAATTCCCTTAATATTAACATCTTATATAACCACAGTACAATAATCAAAACTAAGAAATTTACATTAGTACAATGCCATTAATTACAGATTTTTTTGAATTTTATTAAATTTTCCATTAATGTCTTTAAGGTATTTTAAAGCTTTCCTCATTATTCCTTGTTGATAGGTTAGAGGCATTTTAAATAACAGTCATACATATGCACATTTTTGAGATGATCTAATACAGTGGTTATGACTTGGGTATGAATCCTGGCTTCACTACTTACTAACTGTGTGACCTTGGGCAAGTTATTTATTCCCTCTATTCCTCAATTTTTTCATCTATAACAGAGGAAACAATAACTAACTCAGGGTTACAGTTAAGATTAAATGGCATGATGCATGTAATCACTTAGCGCAGTGATGTGCGCACAGTAAACCTCTAGCTGCTATTATTATAATTAGAGCTAAAAGGACAAATGAAATACTGGGTCTTCTTGCCTGTCGACAAACAGGAAAAACTCTACTGAGACCTATGCTGATTGGTAATTCTTGGTGATTATACCTGGCACATACTATGCCAAGAAAAATAAATATCTTCCCTTGTCCATTTCATTATAAATAGTCTTGTTATTTCATTTTCCTGCAGGTAAAATAAGTTATTATGCAGATTATTTTTCCCTATACTACTTACATCTTTGACTACATACTTCTCAAGATTTTCAACTGTCTTCTCCTTAAGGGAGCCCTAGGGGAAGAAAAAAAGGAACTAAGAACAAAAATCAGTTTTTCACATTTAGTTTATAAGAAAAAATATGTTTACTATCAACTCACATGCATTTCTTTAGTAGTTACCAAAACAGAAAAGACAGAGAAGGCCAGGAAAAAGGAGCAGGTATGATTTGCTACAACTCTGCCTCTAAAATGTTTTCAAAATATAAAATTGTTTCTATTTTAAATTAGAAATAAAAAGATATTTCATATCATATTCAATACAGTTTATAATAAATGTAAACTTAATATTAACTAGTTAATGTTATTAGTCAAGTGGGAGACATTTGGACAGAAAAAAAAACAGACCATTATCATCTACGAAGGATATGTTAAGTATAATCTAATGCAGTAATCTCTAAGTAAGTTGAGAAATGCAAACTGGAATAAAATCTAGAAGCCAAGTACCACCACTAAGGAAAGATCAGAATTACCTCTGAGAGCAGCACAGCCAAAGACAAGAACAAATGTCTTCTAGAGAGCCAAGTCCATTTTTTTTTTAAACAAAGGAAAAAATGTTCCATTTGCATGTGGAAAGTTTTTTAATGTCAGACCATAAAACACATGCCAAAGAGTGAGTAGGTGAAGAAGGAGCCTTTTAGGTACCTTATAATGAACCCAGTCAACAGCATCTCTTACATCCTGGAACATACTCCGGTAGGACATGAAGAGGTCCCCATCTTTAAATCCTGTTTCACAGCTACAGAAAGATAAAAAAAAACATGACAGGGAATCCAAAAAAGGGTAAAGAAAATGAGTATTAAATTTGCCCAGGGGACTCAAAGGTTCCATATCACATGGGTAAAGACTATGACTAATTAGGAAAATTATTACTCCCTAATGAAAATCTTTTGACCACCAGAAATGGCTATAGCGTTCAATGGATTACAATAGTTGTGAACAAATACAAAGTGATAGAATATAATGAATGGAAGCTAAAAGGCCAAAGATCCCAAAATACCAGGTTCTTTTATTTATCACTTTTTAGAAACAGGTTCTCATTGAAGAAGCATTTAAAACTCAAAATCGGTCATTTAGATTCTTTTGACTCTGACTTTTCTGACATTGTCCCTAAGTACAAAGGTATTGTCCATTTTCTGTTTAGCTTAGTGACTCAGCTTCCCACCAAATTTAGTGTCTTAAAGTAGATAAGGCATAAAGAGGATCAGAAGTTATCAAACTCTTGCATCTATGACTAAACTTTCAGCAATGGCTGTACAATTCTCCCTTAAAAGGTGAGGAAACTTGTTTAAGACTTAAGTAGAATTTTACTTCAGGGAAGATAAACAGTATTTATTCCTCAATCAAATCTTGCTGGGCCTGGGAATGAAACTAAATTAGCATCCCTGAATGGCTCCTGGGTAGCTGCTGTGAAATGAGTTGGGGGGTTTTAGTGTAATTCTGCTTGGACAGATAATCATCACACAAACCTCCCACTCAGTTGTCACAATTAGCACCTCTGCTGGCCGTCTTCATTCCCAGGAGAAGCCAATCAGAAGTGGTCCCTTCCAAACACGGCTGCAGCACACTGGCAAGGAGAGGGCCGTGTGGGAGGTGAGGGCCTGCATGGAGCTGCTGGTGCTGTCCCATCTCTCAGGCTGGCAATGTGGCATCTCTCACTAGCACTAAATTCACTTTAGAAAAGCAGAAAAGACCTACAATGGCCAGTTCTCTAAAACCCTGTAAATTAATTTAAAAAATCAATTGAAAAAAATTATAGTATATACATACCTGGTATATCTGGGACAATTAGTAAAAAAGTCTACTAGGCAGGCCAACAGGTAGGTCTCTGAAAAACGAAGAATACATATTCATAAGCTATAAGTGAAATAATTCAAACTTACTTCATTATCTCCCTTAAGCAAAGACTAATGGTCATAGAAAGAAGGGAAATTATCAGTATAAATAAGCATAGAATGAATCTACCTGGTAGGTTGAATAATGTGTTCAGAATGTAAAATCTTTCAGTGTCATCTCGTTGGATAAATTTATTTGGATATTGCTCTCTAGTTTCTGGTCTGAAAGAAAATTTTAAAAATCAACTGACATTTTAAAAATTAACATTATAATAACTGTGGGAAATAGTCATTATTCAAAATTTCATTCAAATATTTGATGGTTGTGTGTAAGACAGTATTCTAAATATTAAGCCTGGGTTGCTATGAAGATGAACAAGCTCAGGTTCCAGCACTTAAAGAGTTCTCAGTCTGGAAGGGGATGTAAGTCACATACACATACAATTATAACAAAGTAAAAAAATCACAACTACTACAAGAATGGTGCAAAGAGCTATGAGAAACCCAAAGAAGAGGAAACCATTTCAACTTAAGGAACAGAATGAAGTGAACATGAGAGTTGAGAAGAGGAAAATCTGGAAAGAGTCATGAAAGGGGCAGCATATATGAGCTGGGTCTTAAAGGCCAGGTGGGCCAGTTCAGAAAGTGAAACAGAGAAAAAATAAAGCTAGAAAAATGGATTGAGGTAAATGATGCTAATGTTCTTATATTTCATTCAGGGGAAAGAAAGAAGGTGCTACTGACAGTTTTTAAGCAGAGATATAAACCAATCAGAGCCCAGTTGTAAAAAAATTAAATTAGTAGCTATTTTAGGATAAACCAGAAAAAGAAAATATGACATACTATAACAATGACCACAAATTCTTCCTGGCACTCTGTGATGTAACGTTGTGGCCCCTCTCATTAGAGGTTCAGTTTCTTTCTTTTTTTAAGGCTGGTCAAATGAAAGCAGTGGGAATGAAGAAGGAATAAAGGAATCTATAACTGGTTTCTCCATTCTTGAATATAGGCTTGAACAGCAGCAAGTAGGATCTAAGCAAAGACTTGGAAAACACTTGTGTAGTGGGAGTTGCCCTCTCATGCTATACTTAGAACCCTGAGACTACTATGTAAATAAGAATAAAATAGTCTGCTGGAGGATAAAAAGACTATATGCAGCAATGAGGTACCCAGCCACCAGCCTGCAAACTGCTAGACATGAGAGTGAGGCCATTCTAGATCAGCTTCCACTTGACCCACCAGCTGACCACAGACACATAAAGAGCCCAGAAAGATCAGCCAAACAACCCCAGAACTGTCCGGCTGACTCAGAATTCTGAGCTAAATAAAATGGTCACTCCTGTTTTAAGCCACTAAATTTTGAAGTAATTTATTTTCCAGCAAAAGGTAACTGATACAGAGACAAAGTACTGGGAAATCAGGTGGTTATTCCAGTGGTCCAAATGAGAACAGTAGGGCCTGTTGTAGAGTGGTGACAAAGGAAATTAAAGGGAAGAATGTATTCAAGAGAGACTGCCAACGTAAAATGAACATGACTAGGCAATTGATCATATTAGGCAGATGAGGGACAAAAGAGCCAAAGATAACACTCAAACTAAGGTGTCTCTGAAGATGGCTGGAACTATTAACAGAAATTTGAAAACTGGATAAGAAGGGGATATAAGAAGAGTTCTATTTTGGCTATGCTAAGCTTGAAGTAAACAGAACTTAAAACAGAAATTCAGACTTGAGAGATAACTGGAATCATCTATGCATAGGTAATAGACAAAATCATGAAAAGTAGAGGAGATGAGGGAGGCCACTTAAGAGTGCAGAGAAGGAAGAGAGGAGACTGGGAACAGAACCAAGGAGAACATTCAGGGTTAAAAAGAAAAAATAAAAAAGCCAGTGAAAACAGAAATTGTTAGAGATACATGAGAAGCTTGGAGAGTTCAATGAAATACTTCAAAAAAGAGACAGTGTTAAAAAATGTTTTAGAGAAATTGAAAGATATTAAAATGCATAATTCTGACAGTGAATACATGGAGATTAACAAACCTAAAGGAAACCAAATTTGAAGTTCATTACTAAGAATGACTTGGGTAAATTCCTGCTTGAGTTTGTTAACTACATATGGCATAAATTCCAGTTAGGCATATAAAATCACATTAGCTCCCTGTCTTAAGTCATTCTTCTGAAATAAGATATTCTACAAAGTTACTCTTATTGGGAACTCTTATCATCTAGCCTTTCAAGAGTTTCTGTAATGAAAAATAAGGTGGAAGGAAATAGTAATGATATACTTTCCTCAGACAGGTTCTTAAATGTAATAATATACTTTCTATTCCCTCCAATCATTTGAACAAGTCCTTTACATAAAGATAGTTAACATTTATTAGGCAGTTAGAACCCAAACTGATTTATAAATATATTTAGAAATTACATTTTGTTTAACTGTCAAACCATGCTAGTATATATTTAAAATAAAAATCAATTCAGGTTTAGGTAATGCATCATTAAAAGAATGCCATACTTGGAGTGGGAAGGAAACAGTTACAGTACAGATCCCTACTTTCTGTGACCCACTCAATATAAAGATTTGTTTGAAAAAAATGAGGTCCCAACTCATTAGCAAGGCCTATTAGAGCCCAAACTTCCCTTCCTGCCTTGTCCATCACTGTACTTCAATAATTACTCTCCCTTTCCCTCTGTCTTCAGCCTTTCCTTTCCAGGAGAGACTTAGTACTCTTCAGTCTTTTAGACTCAAAGGCAAAGTGCTATTTGAATGATTGTCCATTTTACTCATCAATGGCTTAGGTTTTTTTTTTTCTTTTTTTTTGAGACAGAGTCTCACTTTGTTGCCCAGGCTAGAGTGAGTGCCATGGCGTCAGCCTAGCTCACAGCAACCTCAAACTCCTGGGCTCAAGCAATCCTGCTGCCTCAGCCTCCCAAGTAGCTGGGACTACAGGCATGTGCCACCATGCCCAGCTAATTTTTTCTATATATATATTAGTTAGCCAATTAATTTTTTTCTATTTATAGTAAAGACGGGGTCTCGCTCTTGCTGGTTTTGAACTCCTGACCTTGAGCAATCCACCCGCCTCGGCCTCCCAGAGTGCTAGGATTACAGGCGTGAGCCACCACGCAGAGCCAATGGCTTAGTTTTGAAACACTATTAAATATATTTCCAAAGGAGCTATTTGGAAAGTTTATTGGTTTATGTAAGGGAAGAGAGGAGGTCTGCTTGAGTTAGTAAATGTGACTGTAGTACTAAGTACTAATTTATTGAACTGCTTCTCTTCCTTTTCTTCTCTGTCTACCCCTATCCCCCATAATACAAAACTTCCTTTTTGGACATAAATGGAACCCTTACTCATCTTCACTGTGATCCTGAATTATAGTGACAATAACAGTATATAAAACAGCTTAGCTTACTATCTGCAGTCACTTCATTTTCTAAATTCTGCTTCCTGATATTCATGGATCTTGAACAAATCCCTCATGAGAGGAACAGTGAAGGAAAGGTGGATGTAACCACTGGCCTTCCCACATGTGTCAAGGTAGGTATTTACTAGGTTGGTGCAAAAGTAAGTGTGGTTTTGGACAGTGAACTTTAAATCATCATAACTAGGCTCAAATACATCTTTATTCATCAAAATAGGAACCATTACAATCAACACATTTTTGCAAACAAGAAATAAGTTGCTTATTTCTGTAGCATAAAAATCCATACTTTAGGATTCCACAAACTCTTGGAAAGCATTTCCGGCATCCTGCTGGTGGTGGAAGTGTTTTCCCTGAAAAAGTTGTCAAGATGCCTAAAGAAGTGGTAGTCTGTTGGTGAGAGATCAGCTGAATGTGGCAGATGAGGCAAAACTTCATAGCCCGATTCGTTCAACTTTTAAAGTGCTGGCTGTGCGACATGTGGCCAGGCGTTGTGGAGAATTGGGCCCTTTCTGTTGACCAATGCTGGCGGCAAGCGTTATAGTTTTCAGTGTGTCTCATCGATTTGCTGAGCATACTTCTCAGATGTAATGGTTTCGCCAGGATTCAGGAAGCTGTAGTGGATCAGACCAGCAGCAGATCACCCAACAGTGACCATGACATTTTTTTTCGTGCAAGTTTGGCTTTGGGAAGTGCGTTTGGAGCTTCTTCTCGGTCCAACTACTGAGATAGTCACTGCAGGTTGTCGTATAAAATCCACTTTTTGTCACACATCACACCCAATCGAGAAATGGTTCGTTGTTGAGTACAAGAAGAGAAAACGACACTTCACCTTTCCAATTGCTTCAAATGCCAAACAACTATAGAATGGTTGGCTTTGAGGTCTTTGGCAACTTCTCGTGTAGTTGTACGAGGATTGCTTGGATGATTGCTCTCAATTGCTCATTGTCAACTTCTAATGGCCAGCCACTGCACTCCTCATCTTCAAAGTTCTCATCTCCATTGCAAAACTTCTTGAACCACCACTGCCACTGTATGTTCGTTAGCAGTTCCTGGGCCGAATGTGTTGTTGTTGCAAGCTGTCTGTGCTGCTTTACAACTCATTTTGAACTTGAACAAGAAAAGTGCTATAATTTGCTTTTTGTCTAACATTTCCAAAGTCTAAAATAAATGTAAAATAAACAGCAAGTAATAAGTCATTAGCAAAAAAAATGCACATTAAAATGATGTATAACATAACCACATTTATTTAAGAATGCATTCCAACATCAAACAGCAAATTTCAACAATGCTAAAACTGCAATTACTTATGCACCAACCTAATATTTGACACTGTTCTCACTATGTATGCCTGAACATCTTTGAGCCTATGTAATGCCAGTAATGCCAGCTGAAGAGTCTTGTATCAGATTCTTCAATTTTAAGTGGGGCACCACTGTGATCTTAGCTTTAAAGAAAGTGCTGGTACAATTTCAGTCTTTTTTTGGGCTTATCACAAAACACACACACACACACACACAAACAAGACTTTTTTTTTGAGACAGGATGTCTCGCTCTGTTGCCCAGTGGAGTGGAGTGGCGTGCATCACTATAGCTCACTGCAACCTCAAACTCCTGGGCTCAAGTGATCCTCCTGCCTCAGCCTCCCAAGTAGCTGGGATAAGACATTGTCTTTTTAACAATTTCAATGTAGACTGATGTTACTGTTTTCCATCAGGAATGAATAATACATGGTAAAGTTACACAAGAGACTGACACATAACCTATTTTGGTTTTAAGCGCTGTTCTGACCCTAATGTCAGTAGTAAATAAGGTAGTATAACAGTAAAGAAAATGTATAATTGTAAAGCCACAATTATAGAAGTTGTCAAATTGTGGTGGTATGATTTTTTAAGAAAAAGTTGGGATGCTTCGCCAAAATAAAAAGTATATACTAAATTTTATCTCCTGTCTACTAGGGTACAAAGTCCAAATTAGTGACAATAGTGGAAATATTCTGATTATGAAAATAAAGCTTATCCTTATTTGTTTTAAATATAACCCTGTATTCATTTTAACCTTGTTTTAAAAAAATGTTAATCACATAATCAAATGGTTGAAAGTGTTCATTAGTATATAAAAAATAATGTATTAGCTGCTAAAAATCTTTTTTTTTTTTTTTGGAAGTTTGGAGTTCCAGTGAGCTTTTATTGAGATAAATTTTTTAAAAATCAAGATTTTACCAACCATTTTTTTCTGAACCTTATAAATCAGCAGAACTCTGGTCCATATATGTGTACATACAACATAACACATCCCAACAAAAACAGAGCCCCACTGGAACATTTGCTAATTAACAGAAAACCAATTTTCCCTTTGCCCAAATGTTTTCAAAATTTTGAGTTCCCATTGTTCACTTCTCAGTGGAACTAGGGACACTAGAATTCTCTCCCATTTTTACTGAACAAAAAATAATTTTTTTCCGTTGTTTTGTTACTAAAAATCTTAGTCATTTAAATTGCTATAGTTAAAAATTTTTCAAAGCACTTTTACGTACATACCTTTTCGGAGCAGCTACCTGAGAACTGTATTAAAAAGGAGAAAATAAAAATCTTAGAATTTCAAATAAGTCAAAACTACTACAGTTCTTTTGGACAAATTTGAAGATTAGCTTTGTTGAATGCTGTATAATTAGAAGGCACTTAATTTATGCAAAATCTAATTGCCAACTATTGTATGTCAGTTTAGGTTCTAACTGCCTAACTGTTAACTAACCTTATGTAAAGGAATTTTCTCTTTAAAGATGAAAGGAATAGGCAAGTATATTACATCTGGGAGACAATGTCATCATCATATTATTTGACTATAAAAACACTAGAAGGAGGCTAAAGGTTCTTTGTACTCACCCCCTTATGAAGTTAAATCCATGTGCACAGACCAAGAGGTTTCCATAGGCATCAACTTTCAAAAGATTTCCATATAGTGTGTCAAAGACAAGTCCCCTATGTGAAAACGAAGACATTGTTGATTATGCAAAGTAATACAGACAATAATTTTATGTAGTACTACTCAATCACCATGAACCAACTCATCTAATTCCAGCTTTGTAGCCACTCAAGTATGTCCCAAAACAATATAACCTTAGAGGCTAAAGTGAGTGAATTAGATCTTAAAAATTAATCCCAGAACAATTAAAAAACATTTACTCTGTCTAGACAGACTGCAGTCCCCAACCCCCAGGCTGAGGAATGGTACTGGTCCATGGCCTGTTAGGAACTGGGCCACAAAGCAGAAGATGAGCTGCAGGCAAGCCAGTGAAGCTTCACCTGTATCTACAGCAGCTCCCCATTGCTGGCATCACCACTTGAGCTCCACCTCCTGTCAGATCAGCTGGGGCATTAGATGCTTACGGGTGAGCGAATCCTAAAGTAAACTGCACATGCAAGGGATGTAGGTTGCACACTCCTTATGAGAATCTAATGCCTGATGATCTGAGGTGGTGATGCTAGCCCTGGGAAGCAGCTGCAAATACAGATTATCATTAGCAGAGACGTCTGACTACACAATAAATGTAATGTGCTTGAATCATCCCAAAACTATTCCAACCCCTGGTGTGTGGAAAAATTGTCTTCCATGAAACTGGTACCTGGTGCCAAAAAGGTTGGGGACCACTGCAGATAGATAAATAATCTCAATTGTTTTCTATATGGAATAAGAGCTTAATCAAAGAAGGCATAAACATAATTCCTCTTAATACAACTGGTACCATTTTAAAACAGTCTTTTAATTTCCTTGAGCAAGCTTTTTTTCTTCTATCAGATGTCATATGTGGGACATATATGATAGCATCTCCAATGAACATTATCTTTTTTAATTTTAAATCTTCCCTATCAAATCCAGAAACGTAAACTGCCAAGGCTCTGACTACCAAGTTAAATATATTAGCAAAACATATAACTGCTCTCCAACAGTCAAAGATAGGACCATCTGTGATTAGTTTTAGTAACCCCTTTTCTTACCCATAAGTAGGTCTAGTAATCCCTTTTCTCACCAATAAGTAGGTCTTCTTCAATAGCAATAAACTAAGTTCAATTCAAGAACACAAAAGATACGGTGTGTGTGAAAATTTCATGGGAACTGTAGAATCAGCACCAACCAAAAAAGCAAAGAATTATTTGATAATTTTTTTTTTTTTGGTCAGAGATAAATTTGGAATTACTAATTTTGGGAGTAGGGGAAATAGTCTTAATCCAAAAACATCTTAAAAAATTACCTGGTAGGGAATGTAGAATCATAAGCAAAATTGAGTAGCTCCTGGGGATAGCCAATAGAAACTAATCTTTCCACAGTAAGCTCAAAGCCAAGGGATTCATACTCCGGGGACTTGTACACTGCACAAAGAGGAGGTTTTCATTAGTCAGCATAAAGAACAGCCAGTTAAAACAGAAGGCAAATGACTGAGTTTCTGCTCTTTCCCAATGCATCCCTCCTCCTAAATCTGCCATTTTTCTTCTTTCCCCTCAAGCTCCATGTTTTGTACTGTCCCAAGTCATAAAAGAACTCAATTGTTAGTCTGTGGAAATAGGTCATATTATAGCAGGAGCAGCAGCAACAAGATGAATTATGATACATTTCAGTATAGTTCCTTCATTCTTAGGAAACCTATTCCTAACATTTTTTCCTTTATCTATTCTTTCATTCCCACAATTTTAAAAAACTAATATGCACAACTGTGATATTAATCATGAGAATAAAAGTAAACGGAAAACTAATTAAGAGAGCCTTCACTGATATGCACAGTCGACACAGAAATCCTTCAAAATCCAAAATGAGCTTTTTTAAAAACAATCTCTTTTTGGAATTCCTATTTGGCTTGGTAGTTGCTTTATATTCCTTCTCCAATCGACATATTTGTTCTACTTGTTAGACTGACTTTTCGTATCAGCCCTACCAATGTTATAGCCATCAAAATTTATAAGTTGTTACTGCAGGCCAATCATAAAAAGACATGTCTGAGGCAATTAGAGAATCTGGATATGAACTGAGAATTAGACATTAAATAATTATGATTTATTTCATTAGATGTGATTATGGCAGAATGAGTACATGCAAGTATGTGTATAAAAAGAAAATATTTCCTTATCTGCCAAAGAAAAATACTGAGTTTGTTACAGGTCAAATACCATGTATTTCAGACTATGGGGGTTTTTCTCTACTACTGTGTATGTCTGAAATTTTCTATAATGAAAAAACTTTTTAGTGTTATCACTGTAATTCAGCATAAAGAAAACACTGCTCCTTTAAATAGGTTTCTTCCAAATAAAATATTTAGATAAGCATCCTTCCATCAGTCTCTATGAGTAGGTAAGCTATATAAAAACAACAAGACCTGCCAGCTTGCTAAATGTCAAATCAGGCAAAAATATCCCTCCTATTCTTGTAGTCTCATAATAATGCAACTATTATTATAATATTATTATAGTTTTTCCATCTACTATTAACATCTTTAGCTTATGGCTCAAACTGATTTTTCACTGTAACAGTCTGCCTATCCAAGTTAGTACTAATATTTCAATGAGTATGACTCAACTTTCTTTTTCCAAAAGCAATCCTTTAGAATATTTCAGGAAATACAGAAAAGAAACTGATTACATCCAAAGAAGGGAACTGAGTGGCTAAGTGACAAGAAAGAAGACTTTCATGTGTCTTCTTGTACCTTTAAAACTTGTAACATATAATGTATTTATCTATTTTTTAAATTAAATTGAAATTTTTAAAAAGCAAGCTGGGTTTTCAAAATCTTTTAATAAACAGTTGTCAGACTTAAAATCCAGAAGCCTAAAAATTTTAAGGTTCTTTCGGAGATGCTTAAGTCTCATCTCTTCAGGACAATGCCCAAAAAAGCTGTTTTTGTTTCTTCTGTTATCATAGGGGTAAAAATAATTTAATGCTAATGTGAACCCTAGTTAACATTTTCAAAACTGGCTATATTTCTTTCTTCCCTTCAACTCCTGCCTCATTCCCCCGACCCCCGCTCAAAAAAACCTGTTGAAGACTTACCTGCAGAATTCCTAAATCTATTCTATAAGATACGCACTGTGGTAAAGAAAGTGCTACACACTAACAGACTTAAAAGCTGGTGTATTAACATAAAACCAGTAAGGCATGGTACCCACTGATGTAAATTTGAGTTATGCTGGGAACATAACATCTCTCACCTTACCCTGCCCCCACCTCAATTGCAAGTAAATCTCATTTTAATACAATTTCCAAAAACCAAAAATTACTTCTCAATTTCCTAACCAAAGTCCATTTATTTCAAACAATATTTAATGAAAAAAAAATTCCATATAGCTAAGTACTTTGAGTACTCTATTGGACATTCATTCTTACAGAATTTGGCCCATATATTAATATTTTTAATTATTAATTTTTTCAGAAGGATAATTTTCTGGATATGCCTTAAGAATGGAGGACAAAAACAAACCTTAATTATTCCCACCTAGGCTCACACCTAAATCAGCAATTTTCCCTAAAGAGTCAGGTAATTAGAGAATGATGGAGTAACTGGTGTTTAAAACCTATGTCTATGAGACAATCTGGACTGAAGCTCAAATTAATTTACTCAGAATTCTTAGTGAAAAAAAAAAAATAAAGGGGGGAAAAAATCTCAAATCCCCATTTTGCCAGTACAAAGCCTGGCAAAATAAATAGTAGAAAATAGACTAGCAGAAAATAAAACACTACATTGTATTTAATCACAGGGCAGAACTTCCCACGTGTTCAAGGGAAGTGACTTTCTAGAAATTCCACCTATAGAAATAAATGCTTTAAATTTCCTTTCTCTCAATGAGTTCAAGGTACTTTCCAAAAATACAATGTATCTTCCCCATTTGCTGACCCAAAGTTATACAGCAAGAACAAACATCAGCTGAAGCCAGAAGGTCTCTCTCATCCAAAGTTCTCTGTGGTAGGGAATACTACCATTGCTAAACATGAATTCTAGATTACATAGGCCATCAAAATTTAAGCTTGGGTGTCAAAACATACACTTCTCTCTCCAATTTCTTTCAACTAGTCCAAAATAAACTGTTCTAGTCACAGGTGGAAATGGATTTAGCAAAGAGAGTCCAAGTTCCACTTTGACGACACTATCTATTTCATCAAGGTCTATATTAATCAGTAAGACCTACTAGCTATTGACATTTTCTCATAAGCTTCCCGGATAATTGTTTCAGCAACATGAACTCCAAGGTCATTAAATTATCTGCTAGAGAACTATACAGTACAATTCTGCAAAAGCAGAATTGCAGCTCAACAGAGCATGAATTTAGATGTTTTATTCTAAGTGTTCCTCAGGAATAAACACATTTGTTCTGACCTGGTAGCAAAAATTCCTGAAGCTTACCATGTACTGCTCTTCCTTTAAAAACAAAAATTAAAAATTAAAAGAAAAATTCCTTTCTCAGTCAAACAGGTGCTTCAAAGTCAGCCTCATTTGTAGGGAACCATATATATCACCTCAGTCTGTAGAGCTTTATGCCGCTCCACAGCTGCAACGACTCTAATTTCAATTTCTCTCACAAAACTGTGGCAAGTACATGATGCACAGTTTCTAGCTCAACTTTACAACTGACTTTCTGTGGTTCCAAAACCCAGGCAATAGCTTCAAAGCAAACATAACCTCACACATCAACTGCTTATTTCTTCTCTAAAAAGGTCCTTCGGCTTACCCCAACTTATTCAATATCCAAAGACAAAGGAAGAAGTTATTTTAAGGGCCAGAGTCCAAAAAAGAGGACTGCTTTAGCCACTAGGACAGCACACAGTGTTCTCAGGTTACGTAACTAGACTATAAAGAGAACAACCAAAGCTTTGAAAGTTGAAGCTACTGAGAGCATTTAAAGATATTCTTTACTCTATAATGTGAAAGGAAAAAACCGCTCTTCAAAAAATAACTGCATGTTGTGGATGAAAGTTGTGGGCTCTGTTTTGAGTAATACTGTTCATACAAGATAAAACCTATGTTAATGGAGAAAGTCCCTTTGGAATGAGCCGAAAACTTTCTGCAGGGAAGTTTGAAATTCTCATGCACTTTTTACCTTTGCCACCAAGACATACTGTGTAGTAGTTTATAGATTTAGAAAAATAAAGGGCAAACCTCTACAGAGGTTCCAGCCTAGTAGAGTGCTGCTGCCAAAATGAGAACTCACATGAGGCAGATGCAGATGCAGTGTGTGTCACTCCAGTCTTGAAGGAGTTACACTGGCTCTCCTGTTAAAAAACAAAACAAAGCAACAAAACAAAAACAAAAACAAAAACAAAAGCTGATTTTAAAACTGTTGTGATGGGCTGGAATAGAGAGATACCATTTGGAAACTGGTATTTACAGGAGTTACTACTATTTAGAAGTCTCTGACCATCACTAAAATTAGCCTAATTGGCCATAACAAAACAAGGGTATTGAAGATATGCCTAAGTATTGTATATTATTTACTTTTCCGGCACCTTTAGTCTCAAATATAAGCCACATCTGATCCTGAAATGTTAAGTCAAAAGACAAACAGAAAAATCTATTTGTCTTAGTTTATTTTCTCTAGCACATTTCAGGTTAATATGATAGAAAGTGAATGCAGCTGTCAAATGGTGTTTAAAATTGAACTATGGATTGTGAAACAAGACTAAATAAAGGATACAAAAGCAAGTCAGAGCAGTCCATCTTACTCTCAAGTACCCATTTAAGCTGAGTTTACTAAAACCTAACTACCTACCTAGAAGTACCTACCTACTTCTTTACCCTTCCAACACCTAAATTTGTCATCTTGATATAGACTAGAATCAACTGTATGCTGCTAAAAATCTAACTAGATGTTTAAATTTGGAATGCAAGGAAATTTTTTAATTTTGATTCTGTCAGTGGATATTTGCCCTAAACAGTTATAGCACTCCATAAAGTTAAAAGAAGCTACCTAATCTAGTAAAATAACTGAGTTGAAAATACATATTTCCTTTAAATATACTGACACTTTTAAGATACACATTGTGTTTTACTTTATAGGCAGTAATTTTCCCCAGAGACATTCAGGATTTTGAAAACATGTGGTACTCCTCTTACTCCTGGATTTTTTGTGAAAGGGAGATGATACTAAATAAAAGAGCAGAAATGACCAAATGTAATGTCTAAAAGTTCTAAAAGCATTACAACTGGAGAAACTACCATCAACAGTCACTATGAAAAACAAAATGCAACCCAGCCACCCAAGAATAATCATTTGCTTTTATCCTATAAATGTGATCAACATAAACATTCTCTATCTCGTTATTAGGCTATGCAATGTTAGTTCTCTATAACTATAAAACTAGAAAACGTAATGAATAATACACATCTTTCATTGAGAATATTTTAAATAAAGTCTTTCCAATTCTCATGTAAACAAATGCAAGAAGATTTTTCCCACTTTTCAAAACTATTTGAAAACCCTAACACATTAATAGTCTATACTCAACAATTTTATCTCTAACCCCAGAGATTACAATAGATCTTTAAAAAACATTGAAAGTTTCATAAAACTATCTCAATTTTAATTTACTTAAAAAAGCTAGATACTATGCAACACTTACACAAATACAAAATAAAATGAACTTCCAAGTGACTAGATATGTACGTAAGTAAAATAAGTGGAGTTTGAGAGACTGCCAATTTTGGTTCATTTCAAAGGCAAAATTAAATGGCAATTAAGAGATTTATTTTAAAAATGCTAAAAATATTAGAAGGCTGTTTAAGGTAAAATGAAAATAATTATTTAACTCATAAATATCCCCTTTGAGATAGATATACTTCAGAGGATCTTGTATTTTCAGTACTGTTTTCAATTTAAGATAGACAAACTAAAAATTATTGAGATTATAACTTTTTAAAATCCTCTTTAACCAAAGGAACTGCTTGTGATACAAAAATAGAAATGGCTAATATTTTTTCCCAAAAATAAAAACAGATCACAGCACCTAAATGCTTGTACTAAAGTTAGAGAAATTTAACAAACATTTGGATACCTACTATGTACCAGGTACTAGACGTTGAGAACAAAACACAAAATAACTCATGATCCTTGACCTGAAGGGGATTATAGCTACTCATGCTGCACTACAGGGATATATAATTAGATATTTATAATAAATTTTAGAAGATCAGTAACATAATGTGACTAAGAAAGTATAGAGGGCCAGAAAGGGGGCCAATGAACCTAGCCTAGGAAGTCTTCTTAGAAGCTATGTTCGATTTATTCAGGCTTATACAGATTAACTGCTTTTTTTTTTTTTTTTTTTTTTTTTGAGACAGAGTCTCACTTTGTTGCCCAGGCTAGAGTGAGTGCCGTGGCGTCAGCCTGGCTCACAGCAACCTCAAACTCCTGGGCTCAGCGATCCTACTGCCTCAGCCTCCCGAGTAGCTGGGACTACAGGCATGCGCCACCATGCCCGGCTAATTTTTTGTATATATATTTTTAGTTGGTCAATTAGTTTTCTTTCTATTTTTGGTAGAGATGGGGTCTCGCTCAGGCTGGTTTTGAACTCCTGACCTTGAGCGATCCGCCCGCCTCGGCCTCCCAAAGTGCTAGGATTACAGGCGTGAGCCACCGCGCCCAGCCAAGATTAACTGCTTTTTATAAACATATCAAAGTACTATTAATAAAAAGTTTAGGCCAGGCGTGGTGGCTCACGCCTATAATCCTAGCACTCTGGGAGGCCGAGGCGGGTGGATTGCTCAAGGTCAGGAGTTCAAAACCAGCCTGAGCAAGAGCCGAGACCCCGTCTCTACTATAAATAGAAAGAAATTAATTGGCCAACTAATATATAGAGAAAAAATTATCCAGGCATGGTGGCACATGCCTGTAGTCCCAGCTACTAGGGAGGCGAGACAGGAGATCGCTTGAGCCCAGGAGTTTGAGGTTGCTGTGAGCTAGGCTGACGCCATGGCACTCACTCTAGCCTGGGCAACAAAGCGAGACCCTGTCTCAAAAAAAAAAAAAAAAAAAGTTTATCTGACAAATTCTCTGAAATTCAGATTCAGATAATATGTTCCAACCACCTGTGTTGATGTCAGGCAAGTGAATTAATGTGTAAAGTTGGCTAAGTGAGGGCATACATCTTGCCTAGAGGAGGAAGTAGCTACTCAACTGTAGTTGACCGGCCCTGTGGGAATGAGACCCAAATGTTACCAATTGTGTGATAACTGTCAACCTATATTTTTACCTGTAATTTCTCAATTTTAAAATACTGACCCAATTAAACAAATACTCTTTGAACCAAGCTATGGTCTATGGTCTGAGGTGGGTCCATGGGCCAACAGTGTGCACCTTTAGCCTGTACTTTAGATCATATATTTCCATATAAGTTACCTAGCCCATTTAAATAAAATGTTTGGCTATCTTCTCCAAACAATCTTTATTTTTATTTTATTTATTTATTTTTTTGAGACAGAGTCTCACACTATTGCCCGGGCTAGAGTGCCGTGGCATCAGCCTCGCTCACAGCAACCTCAAACTCCTGGGCTCAAGCAATCCTTCTGCCTCAGCCTCCTGAGTAGCTGGGACTACAGGCACGAGCCACCATGCCCGGCTAATTTTTAGTTTTTAATTTCTATATATTTTTAGTTGGCCAAGTAATTTCTTTTTATTTTTAGTAGAGACGCGGTCTCACTCTTGCTCATGCTGGTCTTGAACTCCTGACCTTGAGAGATCCTCCCGCCTCAGCCTCCCAGAGTGCTAGGATTATACCACCACACCTGGCCCAAACAATCTTAAAGAAATAACAGAATTTAGGTATTTAATGAATTGGAAATCTAGGCAGGAAATAAATTATTTATTTAATAAACACAAATATCCTGGATAATGTTATTATTTCTAGTCATCTCAAGGAAAATTAAGAAGGTAGATTAAAAATTTGGGAGATAAAAGAATCTTTATGCAGTCACTTGATTTGGACCCCTGTAATCAACTCAATCTGACTCCTTCACGTGACTATCAAACCAAGCAAGTGCTTCCAATGACAGAAAACAAACCCAATGTTCTCATGATCTGCCTAGGTAACCAACTGCAGTATTAGTGTTCCCTGACCCAGCAGGTTTTATTCATAAGGTTTAAACTAAATGTTTGCTGCACAGACTGATTCCATTATCATTTGTCCTTTCCTCAGTGGCCATTATTTCCATAATAAAACCAACATCCAAAGAATGTGTAAGCAGAAGAGAAAATGAATCACAAAGGTAGTTATTGTGTTAGAACTATTCTGAAAAACACATTTAGCCATGTTGAAAACAGCAGTGATACTGGAAAAAGAAGATTCATCTTACTAATTTTAATGATGCAACTAATATTATTACATGACATTTATGCACAAAAAATGTCTTATAATTGAATGCTTTTATGATTAGCAATGGGAAGTAAATATCATAAACATTAGTAATTTAATATTTCTATCACTTACCATGTAATGAAGGAGATGGAATGGATTTTATTAAGCAACTGTTTAAATTTCCTAATAATATAGAAATAAACCATTTATTATTATAATTCAGAGAGATTAATATTAGTGAAACCTTAACTGGGACTTGACATAAAGGGAATCAAAGCTTGGAAATTAAGTGTATACTCACATAATAGGACTACCTAAAACTTTATACACACACACACATACACACACACACACACACACACACACACACACATACACACACACACCTAAAATATAAAATATATTTTATATGTAATATAAATATATCTAAAAATAATAGTCTTGAGAGTATTTAGCTCAACTAGTACAAAGGACTTTCATCCATAAATAGGATAGGACTATTGTTTCTTTTTAAATTCTTTCCTAATAATTTCCTAATAACTCTTTTGAGAAATCATCTCAAAAGCATTACTTGGTTGTAGAAATAGTACTTCATTTCCTGAGGTAAGTAGTGTAAAAAATCCTGAGGTTTAAGAAAAAGGAGTAATAACAGTCAAAATAATGACTATAATATCTCAAATGGAAATGAAAAGACTAAAAGACCTTAAAATTTAAATGCCCTTTATTTTTATTTATTTTTTTTTTTTTTTGAGACAGAGTCTCGCTTTGTTGCCCAGGCTAGAGTGAGTGCCATGGCGTCAGCCTAGCTCACAGCAACCTCAAACTCCTGGGCTCAAGCAATCCTGCTGCCTCAGCCTCCCAAGTAGCTGGGACTACAGGCATGTGCCACCATGCCCGGCTAATTTTTTGTATATATATTAGTTGGCCAATTAATTTCTTTCTATTTATAGTAGAGACGGGGTCTCGCTCTTGCTCAGGCTGGTTTCAAACTCCTGACCTCGAGCAATCCGCCCGCCTCAGCCTCCCAGAGAGCTAGGATTACAGGCGTGAGCCACCGCGCCCGGCCTTAAATGCCCTTTAAAAAAGAATCACTTTATTGGCATTTTGTCAGTTTCCTCCACTAGATTTTTTTGCAGGATGGAGGAGGGCGAGGTAACAGGGTCTTGCTCTGTTGCCCAGGCTAGAATGCAGTGGAATCATCACAGCTCACTGCAACCTCAAACTCCTGGGCTCAAGCAATCCTCCTGCCTCAGCCTTTTGAGTAGCTGGGACTACAGGCCCATGCTACCACACCTGGCTAATTTTTCTATTTTTTGTAGAAATGGGGGTCTCTGGCTATGTTGCTCAGGCTGATTTCTAACTCCTGGCCTCAAGTGATACTCCCACCTTGGCCTCCCAAAGTGCTAAGATTACAGGCCTTAGAGAATGCACCAGGTCCTGATTTTTTTTTTTTTTTTTTTTTGAGACAGAGTCTCACTCTGTTGCCCAGGCTAGAGTGCCACAGCGTCAGCCTAGCTCACAGCAACCTCAAACTCCTGGGCTCAACCAATCCTCCTGACTCAGCCTCCTGAGTAGCTGAGACTACAGGCATGCACCACCACGCCTGGCCAATTTTTTCTATATATTTTTAGTTGGCCAATTAATTTTTTTCTATTTTTAGTGGAGATAGGGTCTAGCTCTTGCTCAGGCTGGTTTTGAACTCCTGACCTTGAGCGATCCATCCACCTTAGCCTTCCAGAGTGCTAGGATTACGCATGAGCCACTGCAGTCCTGATTTTTTATTTTAATTTTATTAAGGATATTTTTACTTATACACATAAGAGTAGAGCAAATATGAAATAAGCTGCTTTAAACCCATCACCCAAGCTTTACCTAGTAGCACTATTTTGGATTGTTTCATCCATCCTCCCTAATTTATTCTCACCTAATTTAATAAATTTTATCAAATCAGAAAGTTTTAAATAATCTTTCACAAAATATTTGAAATAGCACAAGTATATACAAGTATCGTGTATCACACATACAGAATTACTTTATTAGTCAGGTGTTCCTTCAATTACTGCTTAAATATTCTCCCCATTTAATACTAAAACGGTCTTTTATCAGCAATAAGTTATAATAAGATCCTTCCGGAGTAGGGATTGCTCAGAATTATTTTAACTATACCATGTTGTCAATACCATAGTCTAGATGAGAACCAGTTCTACCACCAGCTCTGATTTTTTCATATGATAGTACTGGTTTAGTGTTATCAGGTATTAATATTCTTAGGAAATCATAGTCACACATAGGTTATTAATACATTGGGGCAAAGAAGATAAAACAGTGTGAATATGCAGAAAAATTTTAAATTAAGGATGATATCAAAAATAGCTTAGTTTAAAAAGAAGCTTAGAGAACCCACATTAAGATACAACTTGTAAACAAAGCAAAAAGAAAGAAATTTAGTTCAGTTAACCAAACAAAGATGAAGTATTTTTACCTAGGGATCACTGGATTTATTCCAAAATAAGTTGTCCCTCTCTAAAGGACAATTATCTCAAAACAACAGAAACAAAAACTCTATTCTGAAATAAAAATAATCAGGCTGTATTATGAGATATGACTTATAAAATAATACCTACTAAAAACAAACATGATAGAACTCACACATCTAAATGAGCTTTCACTCATTCAAAACAATCACTCCTAGAGGCAATATACACTTCCAAAAGAATTCCTAAAATGTCTAAGAAGTGACAGTGATACTGGAATACATTTTCCTTAATAAGTTGACTATATGAAGAATAATAACTATTTGGAAATATATTTTCTTATGGGCTTTCTTTAATTAAAAAAAATTAGTCTTCTGACTCAGTTTAGATGCATTTAACTTTGCAAGTCAACTCAAATCCCTTTTGGAAAAAAGGTAAAGTATGTATCCTATATAAAAGTAGTCTTACTTTGGGAGGCCGAGGTGCAAGGATTGCTTGAGACCAGGAGTTCGAGACCAGCCTGGGCAACACAGTGAGACCCACATCTCTAAAAAAAAAAAAAACACTTAACCAGGGGTGATGATGCACACCCATAGTCCCAGCTACTCGGAAGGCTGAGTCAGGAGGATCACTTGAGCCCAGGAGTTCAAGGTTAGTTAGCTATAATCGGACCAGTGCACTCCAGCCTTAGCAACAGAGTGAGAGCTTGCCCTAAAAAAAAGGTGTGTGTGGGGAGGAGATGGAGTCTTTATAGTTTATTAAATAGTTTATTGCTTTATAGTTAAAACTATAAATAATAAACCTTCTAGCTATGCAAACCCATTCACCATAGGCCCTGTCAAGTTCAGCTTATCTTAATCAGATTGTTGATACAACTCAATGGATCTAGTATGAATTTATCAAATTTCATCTTAACAACTCTCCTTTAGGAGCTGAGCCCTCATGACATATTCTGATTAGATTTTAATTTTGTTTGGTGTTATGACACTGTTTTCTAATTTATTTTTATTAATAACTACTAACCACAATTACCTAGTTTTGTTTTGTTTGGAAAGGGATCATTCTCCTTTGGGAGAGGGATTTTTTCTTCTTTTTATCTGTTACCCTAGTTTCTCTGTTCAAAAATTCCTCTTAAGCCGGGCGCGGTGGCTCACGCCTGTAATCCTAGCACTCTGGGAGGCTGAGGCGGGTGGATTGCTCGAGGTCAGGAGTTCGAAAGCAGCCTGAGCAAGAGCAAGACCCCGTCTCTACTATAAATAGAAAGAACTTAATTGGCCAACTAATATATATAGAAAATTAGCCGGGCATGGTGGCGCATGCCTGTAGTCCCAGCTACTTGGGAGGCTGAGGCAGAAGGATTGCTTGAGCCCAGGAGTTTGAGGTTGCTGTGAGCTAGGCTGACGCCACGGCACTCACTCTAGCCTGGTCAACAAGCGAGACTCTGTCTCAAAAAAAAAAAAAAAAAAAAAAAAATTCCTCTTAATCTACTGTTTCTGGTAGAAAAAAAAAAAAAAAAACAACAGTTCAAAACCTCTTAAGAAAAAACATCACGGCCGGGGGCGGTGGCTCATGCCTCCTGTAATCCTAGCACTCTGGGAGGCCGAGTTGGGCGGATTGCTCAAGGTCAGGAGTTCAAAACCAGCCTGAGCAAGAGCAAGACCCTGTCTCTACTATAAATACAAAGAAATTAATTGGCCAACTAATATATATAGAAAAAATAAGCCGGGCATGGTGGTGCATGCCTGTAGTCCCAGCTACTCAGGAGGCTGAGGCAGGAGGATTGCTTGAGCCCAGGAGTTTGACGTTGCTGTGAGCTAGGCTGATGCCATGGCACTCACTCTAGCATTGGCAACAAAGCGAGACTCTGTCTCAAAAAAAAAAAAAAAACATCACTAAGGAGTATAATAAATGTATTTTATAGTCAAACTATACCTATTTTTATGTTTCTTTAATCTTCAATTGCATAATCTATTCACAAACTGATAAATCCCTCAAGGATAAGTCAAAGACTATATACAGGTTGATAACTTTCATTGACTTGGAGGTACTCCTAACCTCACACATAAATATAGACAATGCATATAGACAATGTGTTTGGAGGCTAGTGGGTAAGGTAATATGTAAGTTCTACATTTTCCAAGTTGTAAGAAGGATGCCTTGAGTATTATCTCATGATTTGGACAACGATTATTTCTCTGGTCTTTTGATGAAGGGTATCTTCCTTAGTTTGTATCAAAGATTTTTCAACAAATACACTCCTTTCACAGACCTCTTGCTATATTAAGAAATTCAAATGGATGCAGTTTATGCATTATCAATTGGAAGTTCAAGTCAGCTAATGTTCCATATTAATTTAATTATCACTATTGCAAGGAGTTTCATCTTTCTTTAAGAAGAAATGCTGAAGCAAACACAAAACATTACCATTGGTTTCATTAAAAAAAAGACAAAAACAAAGCTCTCCTTGCATATATAGTGAACTGATTTTTGACAAGGGCACCAAGACTATTCAGTGAGGAAAGAACAGTCTTTTCAACTGGTGCTGGAAAAACTTTTCAACATATGCAAAAGGATGACAATGGACTCTTGCCTTAAACCATATACAAAAATTAACTCAAAATGGATCAAAGACCTAAATGTAAGAGCTAAAACCCTAAAACTCTTAGAAGAAAACATAACAGAAAATCTTCATTATAATGGATTTGACAATGATTTTTGAGATATGACAGCAAAAGCACGTACAACATAAGAAAAAATCAGTATACTGGACTTCAAAATTAAAAACTTTTGTGCATGAAAAACTCTATCAAGAGAGTGAAAAGACAACCCACAAAATGAGAGACATTTCCAAATCATCTATCTAATAAGGGATTAACATCCATAATATATATAGATCCTGCAACTCTGCAATTAAAAAACCCCAATTCAAAAGCTGACATTTCTCCAAAAAAGATATACGAATGACCAAATAAGCACATGAAAAGATGTTTAACATCACTAGCCAGAAGGAAAATGTAAATCAAAACCATAATAAACCCATAATAAATCTTAACAGTCATAGCCACTAGGGTAACTATTATCAAAACAGAAAAACTTGAAAACAAGTATTGCCAAGGATGTGGAGAAACTAGAACCCTCATGAATTGCTGAAGGGAATTCAAAATGTTACAGCCTCTGTGGAAAACAGTTTGGTGGTTCCTTAAAACCTAAACATAGAATTACTACATGATCTAGCAATTCCATTTCTGGGTACATACCTGAAAGGACTGAAAGCAGGAACTCAGGTACTTGGGCACCAATGTTCTTAGCAAAAGGTGGAAACAATCCAAATGTCCATCAACAGATGAACAGATAAATAAAATGTGGCCAGGCATGGTTGGCTCACACTTCTAATCCCAGTGCTTTGGGAGGCTGAGGAGGGAGGATCACTTGAGGCCAGGAGTTCCAGGCCAGCTTGTCTCAAAGAAAAAAAAAAGAGTGGTATGTACCTACAATGGAATATCATTCAGCCTTAAAAAGGAATGAAATTCTGATACATGCTACAACATGGAGAAAGTTTAAAAAACATTGTGCTAATAGAAATAAGCCAGACATAAAAACAAATATATGATTCTGCTCTTATGAAATATCCAGAATAGGCAAATTCACAGAGACAGAAAGTAGAATAGAAGTTACTAGGGACTGGGGGGAGGAGGGAATGGGAGTTATTGCTTCATGGGTATGAAGTTTCTGTTTGAGATGATGAAAAAGTTCTGGAAATGGATAGTGGTAAGCATTGCACAACACTGTAAATGTACTTAATACCACTGAATCATACACTTAAAAATGGTAAATTTTATGTTATGTATATTTTACCACAAAAAAAGAAAATGTTCTGACTTGTTTGAGATGTCTATAGTGACAATACACCAATACCAAGTAATACTTCTTACTTCAGATTATTTTTCTCACTCCTTTAAGCACCTCTAAAGCCAGTACATTTAGTGAGGATATACAATTGCTGACAGAAACATGATAAGTGCCCTGGACTGGACTCTAGTCCAAGTAAACACACCATGCAAAAAATGTTCACTTAAATGTCAAGTGAGTTGAGTCCATTCCAATAACAATAAAACAAGATCAGAGTGCATCTACCATGCATGAGAAGACAAGGATCAAAGGTCCTGAGATGGCTTCTGCTAGTAGCAGAATAACCCTCTGATTTACCAACATTAAGGAGCTACTTTTCCTTAATTTCTTCCCTAGTACTCTTTTTTTATTATTATTATTATTTTTTATTTAAAAGACAGAGTCTAACTCTGTCGCCCAGGCTGGAGTGTAGTGGCACGATTATAGCTAACCATAGCCTTGATCTCCTGGGCTCAAGTGATCCTTCTGACTCAGCCTCCCAAGTAGCTGGGATTACAAACTAGAGCAAGTAACTCCCTTGTACCAATTAGAAACAAATCAATAATACCCCTGACATAAAGAGAGATTTTTTAAATTTAAGGACCTGATCTCCAAAATCTATTTCCTTTACCATGATACTGCTAAAAAATAAACCTTCATTGAAACACTGCTTTATTTCCATAGAAACATACTGATGTCAAAATACCTTGTCATTAAAAGCTGCTCAGAGAAGAACTTTAACTTTCTATTAAGTTCATGATCATTAACAATACTTAAAAAATTAAAAATAAGAGTGATTAAATATTCCATTCTATCTGCCTAGTATTCCAGGTTTTTCCACAATACATGGAGTGTAAATGAGGTTAATATTGATATTTTTCTCCTTATTCCTTAGATTTTTCCCTTACAGCTCAAGTTCAGTATATAATACTTTGGTATCACTAGCAGAAGAAGAGAACTACTTTCATTACACTGATCATTTTATATATACTATTTCATTTAAACGTTACACTTGAAGTTTATCCCTATGTAACCCCCACGTTTTTTAATTAAATGAAGAAACTGAGACACAGAGAGGTGAAGTAACATGCTGGTGGTCAAGAGATACAACAAGGGTGGGGAACCTGTGGCCTTCTAGGTCCTCAAGTACAGCCTTTTGACTGAATCCAAATTTTACAGAACAAATCCTTTTATTTTTATTAATACACTTTTGTTTGTTTTTATTTTTAAAACAAACATGTTTAAAATACCAAAGAATAAAATAAGTTTCAATGAAATAATCAACCCAGATTAACTGGCACAATTAGAACATTAGTAAGCCATAAGGACTAAATTGACAGCTACTAGACAGACAGACAGACAGACAGACAGACAGACAGACAGACAGACAGACAGACAGACGGACGGATACTATGCTCATGATTTAGTTCTAACTTCCCCTCCCTGACTGGCACCACTATCGCACCAGGCTGGCTGGTGAGAGTTTATGGGGGTCGAGTATGTCAGTCTGTTATCAGCTTTTGAAGTGGAATTTGTGAATAGCTGCACAGCTCGGCACTATTTTTTAATTCTGTCTGCTTAACAGCCCATCATGTCAAAGAAGACAAAGAGAATGCTGAAAGAAGAAAACAGACTTTTTAATGAGGATTGTAAACTGCAATATTATCTTGTTTCTGCTAAAGATAAGATGATTTGCTTGCCTTGTGATACTGCAATATTAACATTAAAGAAAGAAATTCAATACTCATCAACATTATAAAACTCGCAAGAACCACAAATATTTTAAATTAGAGGGTGAAGTAAAAAAGGTTGTATTGCAGAAATTAAAAGATAAAAAGCAAGATAATTCTTTCAAGCAGCAATAAAACCTGGAAATAATGCCACAGAAGCAACTTATAAAGTAACTTATATACTGGGGGTGGGGGTGGGGGGAAGCCATTCAGGATGTAGAAATTGGGAAAGAATATATTGTTGAAGTTGTAGGATGCTTAGACCCCCGATAACATTTCAAAATATAAACAACTCTTTCAAGGAGAATCATAACTGATCAGCAGCATGAATTGGCCTTAAAAGAACAACTTCATGCAATACTTCAAAAGGAAAATATATATTATTCAATCACTTTGGATGAATCAACTGATACTACTGACTTGGTGCAGGTTTTATACTTCATTCGGGTAATAACAGAAGATTTTCTTTGTTATGAAATTACTTGCTTTGGGCACTCTTGTAAACAGAATACGGGGGAATGGATATTTTCAACAACTTTCAAGATAAATGTCATGAAGTTGGAATGAATTTGGTAAATTTAGTAAGTGTATGTATATATGGTGTGCCTTCCATGACAGGAAAACATGACAGGTTTAATTGCACAGATAAAAAAAAAAGCATTAACAGATCCAGATGCTCTAATTTCTTTTCATTGTATCTTACATCAGCAAAATCTCTGTGCTAAAGCTACTATTTTAAGTCACACTTTGCAATGAGGTGTAAGTATTGTTAACTATGTTCATGCAAATACAAGAGGGAATCATCAGTTTTATAACATGCTAAAGTTGAACAATGTGGATTTGCCCTATCATTCTAAAGAGTGTTGGCTAACACAGGGACAGGTGTTAGCCAAAATTTTATCTCTGTGAGAACAGATAAATTTTATGAAGAACATAATCAGCAATGTGAATTACTGAAAGATTTCTATAGGAATACAGCATTTCTGTGTGATATCATGTCAAATAAAAATGACTTGAATATTTCTTTCCAAGGTAAAACTAAGTCTATATATGGTATGTGGCAAAAAAAAAATCCAAGCATTTCAAAAAAAGCTATCTTTTTTCAAAACACTTCTTCAAAAGGAAATTTCAAATGAACATTTTCCCCAGTTAGCAAAGGTCATTGATGAGGATGATATATGCAAATAATTTGAAGAATACACAGCTGTTACAGACCTATTAACTGGAGAATACAATGAAAGGTTCACTGACTTTGAGAATTACACTCAAATTAGCATTTCAGCCTTACCTAGTTAGTATTACCAAGGTACCTAAAGAACTACAGATGGAATTGATTGAGCGCTCAGCAGATGACATTTTAAAGTTATTGTTTGGGCTGGGCGTGGTGGCTCATGCTTGTAATTCTAGCATTTTGGGACGCAGAGGCCATGATGTGGCAGGATTGCTTGAGTCCAGGAGTTCGAGACTAGCCTGAGTAAAAGCAAGACCCAGTCTCTACCAAAATTAAAATAGTTTTCATTTTTGGAAATGATTAAGTATGTAATAGTTAGATTTTTACAAAATAATATACATTTTTAAGTATATCTAATTGAAATTTCTTGAATGCAGCCTTATTTGATTACAGCTAAATTAATGTAGCCTTCCAACATGAAAAGGTTCTTTACCCTTGAGCTAGAACAAGGCAGAGCTGGAATCCAAACCCAGGTCCATCACACTCTGAGGTTTTTTCCTCCAACCAATGTAGCCTCTAGGGTAAGGATAAAAATGAGACTGGACCTAAACTCATGTATGAGAGTTATACAAAACAGAAAGAGGATTATTCTGGCTTTTAAGAAAATCACTTCTAACACTCAGATTACTCTGACTGAAGAGCTGTTGGTTAGCATTTTGCTTCTTGAAGAAACCACATTTTGCAGATTAGCAGTCTGTCAGATGGTGATCTGTAACCATGAGGAGGTGATATTAAGTACTTTATGTTACTCATTTACTCAGAAGAGAATTTCTCACTTGAAACCTCAGAAATAGATTTCATGGTATAATATTATAAAACTAAGTAACCGAACACTATGAGTAATGGAAACCACAGGTCTGTTTATGCTTATTTGCCACCTGAAAAATGAATAAGCACCAGATAGCCTGAAAAATGCCAATTCTCTCTGTTTTCTATTTTCACTCTACTGTTCACTGTTAGTAACAATAAATTCAGCAATATAACATTTTTGGTGGTCTATGCAAATAAAATCAAAGAAACAAAATTCACAAATAGTACAGATTAGTTCCTTCATTCTTGCTCTCTCTCAAATCCAAAGACCTAATCTTAGGTTGACTTTCAAGATCTTGTTTAGCTTGTTTTGTCCTCGGAAATATACTTAGCCTAACCCATCTGTCTGTCCCATATGACCATAAAAAAGCTAAAAGGCTAAACTCAGGTAAGGACCCAAACTGCAAAATGTGGGGTCTAAAAACCCCACATTTAAGTTGCCTGGACCTACATCCAGGCAACTTAAAAGGAAACTGGAGCACCCAATAGGTTTAATTAAGGAAAAAAGAAGCCTCGAAAAAGGGAAAAGAAAAACACTTATCTGCAGAGGAAGCCAAAATGCAAAGAACCAGATCCAGATATATTTCATGTGCAAAGAACATTGCTAAAGGAATTTGGCATAAAAGAGGAATTGTAAATTGTCTTGATAGGTACTTTTTATATAAAACATAGTCTAGGCCGGGCGTGGCGGCTCATGCCTGTAATCCTAGCTCTCTAGGAGGCTAAGACCCCATCTCTACTAAAAAATAGAAAGAAATTAGCTGTACAACTAAAAATGTATAGAAAAAAATAGCCAGGGATGGTGGCACATGCCTGTAGTCCCAGCTACTTGGGAGGCTGAGGCAGGAGGATTGCTTGAGCCCAGAAGTTTGAGGTTGCTGTGAGCTAGGCTGACGCCATGGCACTCTAGCCTGGGCAAAAGAGTGGAAAAAACAAACAAACAAAAAAAAAAACCATAGTGCACTCTTGGCCAGTAGAAAGCACTCTAGCCTGGGCAAAAGAGTCAAAAAAAAAAAAAAAAAAAAACAAAAAACCATAGTGCTCTTGGCCAGTAGCAAAGCTAACATATATAGTTCAGTATTATCTAAATTTTAAACATTACTTTCATATATAAACTCATCTGTACAAGTTGACTCTTGAACTGCACAGATCCATTTATACATGGATCATTTTCAATAAAAGTTACACCACATGTGCCTGCCTCTCCTGCCTCCCCATCCACCTCCCCCACCTCTTCCATCACTACCACCCTTGAGTCAGTAAGACCAACCCTCCTCTTCCTCCTTCTCAGCTGGCACAATGTCAAGATAAGGATGAAGACCTTCAATGATGATTTGATTCACTTCCACTTAATAAATAGTAAATATATTCTCTCTTATGATTTTCTTAATAACATTTTTTTTACTCTAGCTTAATCATAAGAATACAGTATATAATACATATGACATACAAAATATGTGTTGATCGACTGTTTGTTATCAGTAAGGTTTTCAGTCAACAGGAAACTACTAGTAAAGTTTTGGGGAGTCAAAGTTATTCATGGATTTTCTTTTTTTTTTTTTTTTTTTGAGACAGAGTCTCACTTTTGTTGTCCTGAGTAGAGTGCTGTGGCATCAGCCTAGCTCACAACAACCTCCAACTCCTGAGCTCAAGTGATCCTCCTGCCTCAGCCTTCCAAGTAGCTGGGACTACAGGCATGTACCACCATCCCCAGCTATTTTTTTCTATACATTTTTAGTTGTGCAGCTAATTTCTTTCTATTTTTTAGTAGAGACAGGGTCTCACTCTTGCTCAGGCTGGTCTCAAACTCCTGACCTCAAGTGATCCTCCCACCTTGGCCTCCCAGAGTGTTAGGGTTATAGACGTGAGCCACCACACCTGGCCTAGATAGCAGTTTTATAACACATGCTATGGTATGAATGTTTGTATCCCCCTAAAATTATGCTGAAATCTAATAACCAATGTGATGGTGTTAGGAAGCAGGGTCTTTGAGAAGTGATTAGGTCATGAGAACAGAGCTCTTATAAATGGGATTAGTGCCCTTACAAAAGAGGCCCAAGAGAGATCTCTTATTTCTTCCTACATGTGAGGACATACCTGGAAGGTGCCATCTATAAACCAGAAAGCAGACAAACCCAAATTGTGAAATATTCTACAAAATACCTAACCAGTACTCTTTAAAAGTGTCAGAGCAATGAAAGACAGGGAAAAACTTAGAAACTATCACTGAGTGGAAGAGACTAAGGAGATATGACAACTAAATGCAATGTGGGATTCTGTACTGGATCCTGGAATGGGAAAAGGACAACAGTGAAAAAACTGATAAAAACAAAATAAAGTTTGTGGTTCAATTAATAGTATTGTACTAGTGTTAATTTCTTAGTTTTTATAATTTACTATGGCCAAGGAAGATGTTACCATATAAGAGAGGGAAAGAGAACGCTCCACATTATTTTTGTAGCTTTTCTATAGGTCTAAAATGATTTCAAATTCAAAAATTTTTTTAAATGCTAGGGGGATTTACACTTTAAAAAAAGAATGAACTACTTACAGATGCAACAGCATGAATGAATCACAAAAACATGCTGAACAAAAGAAGCCAAACACAAAAGAGTACATACTATATGATTCCATTTATATGAAATTCTAAAAAAGGCAAAATTAACCTATAGTGACAAAAAGCCCTACAGCCAAGAGTGGGGTGGGGAGGAGAGCTAACTTCAAAGAGGCATTGAGGAACATTTTGGAGTGATGGAAATATTCTGTATCTGGATTATGGTGGTGGTTACACAGGTGCACACATTTTCTCAAATTCAACCTGTATACTTAAAATGGATATGTTTTATTGTATATAACTTATTTCTCAATAAAGTTTATTAAATTATTAAAAATTACTTCATATTTAGAAGTAATTCACTTGAATAATTAGTGTGTATTTTATACTGGGTAAACTAAATTACCAAAAATGATTTTTAAACTAATTACTAAAACTTAATGTACCCTAACTGTTCATTCAATAAATATTTATTAGACACCTACTTTATGCCAGGCTTTATGCTACACATAGAATACAAATATGAAAACTGCCTGGCTCTTGAGAAACCTGAAAGCCAATGGGGAGACAAGTAAACAAAAGCTGCAACTGATATATAAATTGCTCAGAAGGAATGATGTACCAAGATATCAGGATTGCACAGAGAAAATGATGTCTCAGAGAAGGTTTCAAAAATAATATAGATTCTTAACAAGAACTTACCCTCTAAGGAAGGCTATTACATTTATTCCAGGGAGATTTATCCCAAATACTTGAATTAAAAAAAAAAAAAACATTTCTTTTAGTCTTGTCTCTGTATTTCATGACACATTTTTCTGATGAAATCTTAGTACTTAAAGGGTGTGGTTTGTTTTTTAAACAACCAAAAGTTATTCACAGCTAAATTTAATGGCTACCATTCTGGAAAACAGGTGAGAATATAAAATCAATAAACTTGTTTTCCTATGTGCTTTGTGAAGACAATACCATAATCATGTTTTTCACCAACAAAGAACTGATGGAATAATGTATACAATCTCTGAAATGGACCTTTCAAAGGGCTTTGCCCTTTTGAATGATTAAGTCTTGGTCTGTTTGTTTAAAGAGGGGGAAGGGAGCTTATTACTTTGAAATATCTCACTATAAACTGTCATTATTCAAAGTGATATTTTAAACATTATATGTATAAATATGTATATATACATGTATGCTTAGTTTTGACTCTTGGTTCAGCTATATAACAGCTAAATGTCCTTGGACAAAGTAGTGCTTAATGTCTCAGCATCATCTGTAAGTGGAGACGGTAGTAGTACCTGCCTCGTAGGATTTCTATAAATATTAAATAAGAGATATAAATAATCCCTGTATTAAATGATATATCTATTAAAGCATCTGGAACAGAGCCTGGCAAATAATAAGCACGATAATAAATGTTAACAGTTACTATGATATATACACAAAGAATATTAGTATCTGGACTAGGAGAAAGTATTAAAATATGAAGTGGTGTTAAAAAAACACAAAAAAGCAAATAAAAAAAGAAATCATAAGGTATCATTAAAGTTAAAAGACTAAGATTCAGTGACTTTTTCAACACACAGGAGAGTTCATTTTTTCATTATTCTGTAGAAAGATCTAATTATCTCAACACTTAGTAACAAAATGTGCCAGGCACATTACAGACTCTCGATACATACTTATTGAACTGAACTTTTTCAATATAATAACACTGTCTTAATAACCAAGGGAAAAAAGGTTGTTACTTTTTGACCCCATTAACTTCTGTTTCTGCTTTAAGTAGTAGTAACTCTTACAAGCTGCCAAATCATTTCACCATTCCTTTCCATGAAGAACTAAAATTCTTGAAAGGAGAGATTTTTCTCCCCATTAAAATAGCAAGATGTACAGTAAGAAAGCATAGTGTTTTCAAATGCTTTCTGACAAGTGCCCCTAAAAGTGCCTGTATCCAATTAGGAAAATATAAAGGAATTAAAATGCTGCAAAAACAACTTTAAGGCAATAGAAAAACGAATGACAAAGAGTATGGAAGGAAACGAAAAATTCAAATCAAATATACTGCATATGTATATTTTGAATAAATTGGTGAAAAATCATGGCCACATTTTTGTGGCAAGTACCTGCATGTGTTCACCTTTGTACGTTTATATTATTGATTTACATCTGTGGTCTAAATTGAACATCAAATTGAGATTTGTCTAATTTGAGATGAAAGTTGGTTTCCTAACACTGCTATTTATATAAATACTTCCTGAAGATAAGTGATTTTATGCATTTTAAGATTTTTGTGTAAAGACAAACATTTTTAGAGATAATTTCTAAAAGATTATTTTCTGATTGTCACAGTTGCACACACATGTGCACACACATGCATGCCTGCACACATTGTCAACTTTATCCCTCATCCCTATCACTTCTTAAATGACATGTTCACCAAACTGAAAATATTTTACTTAATAAGTTCCAAAAAGATGTTATAACTATTGACTAATACATTGATTATTTCAAATACATTTCAAAGACAAGAGGGGAAAAATAGCACAGTGCTGGTGTTTAAGGACTATATGATAACAAACAAAACTAATAGCTCTAGTTGTTAAAAAACCTTTTACATATTATGTGTACAATCATTTCAATGGAAAATGACATTGTCCATTTGTCCTAATATCATATTAAAATTTTTAACTGATAAAAATTTACCTTTTGGTAGACTGAGAGATGCAAAATTTTATACCTTAGGAACAGTTTAATAGAGTAAAGGTCAAAAATGCCCAAATATATCCACTAAGGTATGATTTACCATATTGTTTCTTATCAGGGTGTCTAAATAATATAATTCAATACTTATTCTACCTAAGTATACAAATTCATAAAGCAAATCTCAAGGATATCTGATAACTTCAATATTCACAAATCTCAGCAGAAGCAGCTTGATAATAAGAGTTTCTGGAAGCCAAATATATAATTAAATCCATAAGTATGTATTGAATTGCCTACTGCAGACCCATTGTGTTATACTCAATGCAGCATTTCTTAAGCAATCAGAAATTGCTACTCACCAGCAAGGGTGTAATCCATATCAAAACCAAAACACTTTATTTTCTCCATGGCTAAACTTCGGTTCACAAACACCCTATACAAGAGAGTAAAAAATGTTATCTCAATTAATATTGGAAAAGAAATTTTGAAGTTTAATGAAGTTTTTTGGCTATTTTTCTAGATCTTCTCATTTATTTTTCCAACTGATTTTTTAAATTTTACTTTTTAAATATTATTGCATGTATTTAAGGTATACATATTTTGATATATTAATTCTTATCTTGATATACATATACACAGTGATTACTATATCCAAATTAACATATCTATTATCCTATATAGTTACCTCTTTTGTGTAAGAGTACCTAAAATCTACTCTTTTGACAAATTACCAGTATGCAATATCATTAACTATAGCCCTCAGTTGTATATTACATCTCTTATTCACCCTACATAACTGCAACTTTGTATCCTTTGATCTACAACTTCTCATCCTTTCCCAACCACTGTTTTGCTCTGTTCCTATGCTTTTGGGTTTTTTTGTTTGTTTTAAATTCTACATATAAGTGAGACCATGTAATATTTTTCTTTCTGTGTCTGGCTTATTTCACTTAGCATAATGTCCTCTATGTTCATCCATGCTGTTGCAAATGGTAGACTCTCCTTTTTTAAGGCTGAATAATATTCCATTGTGTGTGTGTACCCACACACAATTTCTTTATCCATTCATATGTTCCATCAACAGATAGTTTGGTTGTTTCCATATCTTGGCTATTGTGAATAATGCTGCAATGAACATGGGAGTACAGATATCTTTACACGGTGGTAATTTCATTTCTTTTGGTTATATACCCAGAAGAGGAATTGCTGAGTCATGTGGTAGCTCCACTTTCAGTTTCTTTAGGAAACTTTATACTATTTTCCATAGTGGCTGCACCAATCTACATTCCCACCAAAGGTGTACAAGACTTCCCTTTTCACCACACCATTGCCAACATTTGTTATTTCTTATCTTTTTGATAAAAGCCATTCTAATAGGTGAGAGGTGGCATCTCATTATGGTTTTGATTGGCATTTCCCTGATGATTAATGATGTTAAGCCCCCTTTCATATACCTGTTGGCCATCTGTATGTCTACTTTGGAGAAATGTCTATTCGGGTCCTTTGCTCATATTGGAGTTATTTGGGTATTTTGCTATTGAGTTTTGTGATTTCCTTATATATTTTAGATATTAACCCCTTATCAGACATATGAGTGGCAAGTATTTTCTCAATCCATAGACTGCCTTTTTATTTTGTTGACTGTTTTCTTTGTTGTGCAGAAGCTTTTTAGTTTGAGGTAGTCTCACTTGTTTATTTTTGCTTTTGTTGACTGTGCTTTTGGTGTCCTATCCAAAAAATCATTACCAAGACCAATGTCAAAGAAACTTTCCTGTTTTCTTCTAGATTTTCTCATTTAAATACCAATATTAAGATTCAAAATAAAAATTATTCAAGTCTTTCTTATACCATAAGTGAAATCAGATATTATACAAAAATATATGGACTTGTTCATTGTATCCTGGCATTAACAATGCTGTGTATTCAAGATTTCAGGGAAGAGGCTCTCCTTTCCAAAGTCTGACCCCATAAAGTAAGCTTACTTTTGAGATTTTATAATTCATTAATGTATTTATAAGCTTTTTAATAAACAAAGATCAACTTGGAGCCTACCCAAGACATAAATATAGATTCATTCATAGTGTCTACTATATGCCAGGTACTACAATATGGCATTGAACAAGAGTAACTGCCCTCATGAAACTTATCCCTTTGCACTCACTTGCTTTTTTCTTGATTCCTTTATTCTACTCAGGATTTAATTTTTTAAATACCCCAGATTTTACAAAGCGCGGCAGTAAAATAAAAAACTGGAGTTTCTTTTCATACAAACTTATTTATTTGGATTTTTTATATTTCAAATTATTGATACATTCAAAGAGTAATTTTAATCTCTGTAATTTTTGCTAATTACAAAAATTAGCAAAAATTTTTGTGTCGAGTCACACTCGACATCCAAGTGCAAAGGGTTATATTTTAACTTACTATCTTTATCCTTGAGGAACTCAGCCTACTAGGAGAGTCATAAGCGAATAACTACAGCAATTCAATAAGTGCTATAAAATAATATGGAGGAAACAGCACCAGTTGCTTTAGAGAGGTCAGGAAAAGATGTTGAGCTGAATCTTAAACAATCAGTAGATGTTTTCCAGTAGGACAAAACAAGAAAGGCAAAGCAGGCAGAATAAAGAAGCAAGGAAAAGGTTTACAGTGAACTACAAATCATTTATTGTGGCTGGAGCTGAGGAGCTTTCATTGGTTTTGCTTTTCTGTTTCTGCAGAAGGTTTTCAGGGGAGTCACAATGAGGGAAAGTGTAATAAAAGCTATGAAGCTAAAAAGGTTAGCAAGGGTCAAAATCATGAAGACTTTATATGCCACACAATGGAGTCTGGACTTCATCTTGCAGGCAAGAACAAAATATCAGATTTTGAGGAAATGAAATAATCAGATTCAAATTTCAGGAAGATCACTATGAAGACATAGGGAAAACTCTACATATAATAGCGTGGTAGGCCGGGCGCGGTGGCTCACGCCTGTAATCCTAGCACTCTGGGAGGCCGAGGCGGGTGGATTGCTCAAGGTCAGGAGTTCGAAACCAGCCTGAGCAAGAGCGAGACCCCGTCTCTACCATAAATAGAAAGAAATTAATTGGCCAACTAATATATATATAGAAAAAATTAGCTGGGCATGGTGGCGCATGCCTGTAGTCCCAGCTACTCGGGAGGCTGAGGCAGGAGGATTGCTTGAGCCCAGGAGTTTGAGGTTGCTGTGAGCTAGGCTAATGCCACGGCACTCACTCTAGTCTGGGCAACAAAGCGAGACTCTGTCTCAAAAAAAATAAATAAATAAAATAATAGCGTGGTAGATCATCACCATGATGGTCTTTTGTGGTAAGCTTCAACCACCTTTGAATATAAAGATACTCTTTCCATCTGATCCCCAGCTTAGTAACCAAAATTAAAACTGCATGGCTTATCTTCTTATTACCAAACCTTTTCTTCACTTTCATTTGAGAAGTATGAGAAATTAGAATGATACAGATCAACAGATCTGAAACTTTGGTGTGCATCAAAAATCACAATCACCTAGTAACTTGTTAAAAATAAAGATGCCTGGGCTTGGCTCCCCATCCAAGGTCTCCAAAGAGGAGTAATTGTGAGACCCCATTTCTACAAAAAATAAGAAAAATTAGCTGGACATGGTGGTATGCACCTGTAGTCCTAGCTACTTGGGATGCTGAGGCAGGAGGACTGCTTGAGCCCAGGAGTTTGAGCTATGATCATGCCATTGCACTCTTGCCTGGGTGACAGGGGACCCTGTCTCTTAAAAAATTAAAATTAAAAAAATTAAAAAACAAAACTGTTACCTTCTCTATTTCTCTGAAAAATATGAAAATCATTTAATCTATCTCACTGGCATAGCTACTGTGCACATTAAATTAGCTCTATAGAACTGTTAGCTCCTGAGAGAGATGTTACATAAAATATATATGCTTTTTTCCCCCTAAGAAAACCTGGTCTCCTGAAAAATCGGTATTTTTTTTTTTTTTTTTTTTTTTTTTTTATCTTGGGTTAATAGCAGATGGGAGATTACCTGCAAGGATGATGTGTATAAAAGAAAAAAAAAAAAAAAAAAAAAA
Source organism: Microcebus murinus (assembly GCF_040939455.1). Classification (NCBI taxonomy): domain Eukaryota; kingdom Metazoa; phylum Chordata; class Mammalia; order Primates; family Cheirogaleidae; genus Microcebus; species Microcebus murinus. The sequence continues at coordinate 23,568,920 of NC_134117.1, read as the reverse complement.
AAAAAAATAGCAGATGGGAGGGAGAGAAAAGAGTAGTGGATAGCTACTCTTAGAAGAAAGATATAAGGAGCTAGAAGATAAATGATAGCCACCTAAACCTCCTTTTTTTTTTTTTTTTTTTTTTTTTTTTTTTTTTTGATACAGGGTCTTGCTTTATCTCCCAGGCTAGAGTATCATGGCGTCAGCCTCGCTCACAGCAACCTCAAACTCCTAGGTTCATGCAATCCTCCTGCCTCAGCCTCCTGAAGACTACAGGCACACACTACCACACCTCACTAATTTTTTCTATTTTTAGTTGCCTGGCTAATTTTTTTTTCTATTTTTTTTAGTAGAGACAGGGTCTTGCTCTTGCTTAGGCTGACCTCGAACTCCTGAGCTCAAGCAGTTCTTCCACCTTGGCCTCTCAGAAAGCTAGGATTACAGGCGTGAGTCACTACGAATGGCCTAACCTCCTTTTTAAAAAATACTCTCAACCTCAAAATACCACCATGATCCTTTTACCACTTCATCAAACTTCACCCTGCTATTACTGATAAAAGTATTATCTTTTCCCAGTTATATAAATTCTTCTGAAAGCACAACAGGGGTAAAAGACATAAAATAATGGGTATAACTCTAGAAACTAAATGCCACTACTGAAGGCTTTTCAAACAGATTCTCAATTCAGACTAGGAGGCCAAGTGGATCAAATCCTTGATAAGAGCCCTAGCAGCTGATAGGCCTAAAATATTCTATGGGAATACAGGCAGGAATGAATTGAGGAAGACTCTTGTTCTTGTGATACAATCCAGGAGAAAGGTATCTGGAACCACATAATAAAAGAAACAGCTTTGGTTCTCATAGATGATAGATGCTAGCTGGTGTCAGGCACAGCTAAAGTCACAGGAAAAAAAGAGATTGCTATTTCTTCCTGATCTAAGTCTAAATAAAGGCGGGAAAAAGAGAGAGGGAGAGAGAGACTCCGCTAATGTCAATCAGTGCTAAAGGTAGAAAGAAAGTATCAACGATTCCAGTCAAGTAGTTTACCAATTTCTTTCTTGGCCAGAAAAAAAAGATTAACCCTGTACTGCCATGAAAATCTATCAAATAATATATATTTTTTAAGGATATAAAGATTATAATGTGCCTTTATTAACCATGTAAACTAGAGTTTACATGGTTAGAATAACAGTTTTATTTGTATCCTCATAATATGATGAAATAAAAGGGAAAAAAATTTGAAGCTTTTAAAAAATTCCAGGCAGTAGCATTATATGCCCAAAATTTAGTGGAAACGGAGGCTTTTAAGCATATGTATAAACATTATTAAATCACATATCTGATAAGTTAATCCAGTAAAACAAACCACGTTTTAAAAAGTATGTATTAGAACATCGAGAGGGCAAAATGTATACAAGTACTAAATTATTAAATAACAATTTCTTTTGCTACTGGGGGAGCTGTTTTGAAATAGTCATTTGTATAAAAAAGTAAATCAGACTATCTATTAACATTAAAACTTTTCTTCACACTTAAAAAAAAAAGAATAACATAGTTTAAGAATATGAAAATCTGATTTGCCAAAATATTCACTGCTAAGTATCAAATTGCACCTCTCTTTAGTCACATTAACTATTCAATCAACACACTGAATGTCTATTGTAAAGCAGGTACCATTTTGTGACATATTTCATAGAAGCTGTTCTTCAGGAAGTAACCAGAGCTAGGAAAGACTTTATAAATGCCTAAAATTAGGAAATATGATGTTTTCCTATGAGGATCTTCCACCAAATACACTTTATCTTTTCATTTTTATTCAAAATAAGTACTCTAAACCACAAAAGCAATCCCTGAACTTAAAAAAAAATCACACCTGTCTCCCCCTAAATCATTTCTATTATAATGTTTGTGAAAAAGAAGAACTTCATATATATTCTCATCTCTCCTTTTTTCTTTTCCTAATTTGGACTATCAACCATAAGGGGAGGGGCAGTATGGAATTAAATCAAATTTGTTGTATGACTATCAGAGTGTATAAGCAAAGCTATAATGACAAAATGGAACAGCTGCATTATGGAGAACTGCAATAAGCCAAGTATAGTTATGTGGCTACATATGGTAAGGTTTACAAAGATAATAAACACTCAAATGCTGAAAGTATGCATTGACTTCAGCATAGAGGCACCCTTGAGCCTGAAATACCATGTCTCCAGGATACAGTCTTCAAGAGAAACTAATCTCCTAGCCTCAAACTAATTATTATTCTTCACTGAGATTATAACAAAACAAAGTGTTAGGTACTATATCAACTAAAAGGTACTATATCAATTAAAAGACTGGCTCACTGCCCCACCACATGTTTCAAAGCAAAAAGATTTATCTGCCTTGGGAAATCCAAAAATTTCTATTGGCCCAAGATCTTGACTGTACCTTTGCCAATGCCAGTTTATTGTGTCACATTTCTAAATTATTAACCAGTGGAACATTCTCCACCTCTTATGTTCAGGAGCTTGAACATATCTGTGAAATTAACTTTCCAAAGCTTGTTTTAAAAAAAAAGCACCACATTGCCACCCTAGAAAGCATGACTAAACTAAGCATCCAACTTTAAAACACAATCATTAGCCAGAAATTCCAACGTACTAAGTCATTTGCAAATTGCAGATTTGAGCATTAACAAAAGAAATAATCTCTAGGATACAGACAGGTACACTGTAAAACCAGGCACAGACTTCAATATAAAAACAAATATAACAGCTTTTATCATACTCTACGGCAATAAAGCATGAAATCTGAAGAAACTCTATTCAATATAAATATTAACCATAAGAAATAAAAACATAAATATATTGTGCTTTAAGAATAGGGATCCAATATTTTCACACTTAAGTAACATGAACATGCAATTTACTTAATTTGAAATTTTGTAAATAGCAAACTCTTAATGGTTTTGAGATTTAACTTGTAATTCAAAGCATTACCTCATCTGTCACTGGTTGCCGTTTTGTAAAATGTGAAACTATCTGAGTCAACTAGTTCTTGAAGTCACATAACAAAATTCTTCTTAAAGTCCCTAGTATAATTTTTTTTATGACTTTAACTTAACTTCAAAAATATTGTTTAGTCTGAATCAGGCCCCTCAATAGCATGTATCTTCTGAGACAGTGCTGGAGAAAACACCTCTGTGTCTAATTTAACTTGTCATTGGATATCACTGTTGCTCCACACAAATCCATTTGGAATAGAATTTCTTTGGCAATGGTGAGCTTTATCTGTAACTCCTCCCCTTGCCTAGGAGTCACAATTTCCTGGCCAAGTGCCCAAAAACAGTTACTACAACAAATGAGACTAAGGATTCAAGTATAAAATCTTCTTGGGCATCTGTTTTCGTTACGGGTTTCTGTAATTATACATTCAAAGTTTGCTATTACAATCAAGAAAAGAAAAAGTTACAAGTGCATTTTTCAGAGAGCAAATTGAAATTATGAGCCAAATCAAATGGTATGTGTCCCCCTTTTTTTTTTGGAGACAGAGTTTCACTCTGTTGCCTGAGCTAGAGTGCCATGGCATCAGCCTGGCTCACAGCAACCTCAAACTCCTGGGCTCAAGCAATCTTCCTGCCTCAGCCTCCTGAGTAGCTGGCACTCCAGGTGAGCACCACCATGCCTGGCTGACTTTTTATATTACACATTTTTACTTAATAGAAAAATGCTATAATGTGGATTTTTGTTGAAAATCTAATCCCCAAACTAGTTCCCATTTCTGCTATTCGCACTCCCATTTTCCCACTCAAGCTTAAAATCTAGTTATCTTGTGATTGTTTCCTCTCCCTCAAATCTATATCCAATCATCTCATGTACCTTCATTTAAATTACCAAATGTCTCTGGAGTCCAGATCTTCCATTCCATTCACACTGCTAACCACATGTCCGGGTCCTCATTAATTCTCCAGCAGTCATTTGCCCTTGAACTGATGCCGAATTAATTACTTTGAAGTAGTGCTACTCAAAGTGTGGTCCGCAGACTAATGTGGTCTGTGAACGTTTGTTACTAATCCATGACATGATACATACAGAAATTGCAAGGCATTTAGAAACTTTTATACCAATTTGACGGGGAAATTTTGTTTGTTGAATGTAATAAAAATGTAAGCTACATTTGTTTCTTCATTTTTCTAGTAATTCATTTTTATTCTATTTTATAAATACATCAATTTGAAACAGATTGGAAATTTTTTATAAGCTGGTTCTCCACCACAGTTTGAGAAGCACTATCCTAAAGTCCATCTCTAATCATGTCACTCTCTTATCTAATAACCTTTAGTCATTGCTTATTACCTACCCAACTATTAATTACAAATTCTTGGATCTTCAAAAAGTTCTAAACCTTTCAACATTTTGCCAAAATCAGTTTGATCTTATATTGCTTCATATCATGCATCTTTTGCTCTAATAATCAAAGAGAACTACTTGCTATTTCCTAAATAAGCCGTAAGGCCTGGTTTGTGCTATTTCCTATACTTGAAATGCCCACCTCAGTTATTGCTATCCTATTATTATTCAAGACCCTGCATCTCAAGTGATCACTTCGAGAGACTACATTTTTATTCCCTGCATTACATATCCTTGGAGCACCTGTATTTTCCCAAAGATATTCCTTTGAATATAAATAATCTACAAATTTTTTATTTACAAAATTTTAAATCAACAAGTTGAGGAGGAGCTTCTCAAGTCTTATTCTCCCATTAACTTTATTGAGGTATAATTTACCTAAAATAAAATTCACCCATTTTAAGTGGAGAGTTTGGTGAGTTTTGACACCTATATACACTTATGAAACAACTACCACAATCAAGATGTAAAATATTTCCTTCAACGCAAAAATATTCCTTTATGTCTTTCAACCTTTGGCCCCAAGCTATCACTGATCTGTGCTTTCTGTCACTACAGTTTTCACATAAATGGAATCTAACATTATTTTGTGTGTCTGGCTTCTTTCCCTTAGCATAATACTTCTAAAATTCATTCATATTGTTGCATTTATCATATTTAGTTCTTTTATTTCTGAGTACTCCATTGTATGGTTATACCGAAATTTGTTTAATCCATTCAGTTAATGGACATTTGGGTTGTTTACAGTTTTTGACTATTATAAATAATGCTGCTATGAACAGTCACATACAAATCTGTGTGGACACATCTTTTCATTTCTCTTGGGTAAATATCTAAAAGTGAGATTACTAAGTCATCTGATAAACATATGCTTAACTTGAAAAGACATTGCCAAAACTCTTCTATTTTGCAGTCTCACGAGTAATGCATGAGAGTTCCAGTTGCTCCACATTGTCAAGTGTTTTTAATTTTAGCCATTCTAGTGTATGTGCTCATAGTGTTATCTCGTTGCATGGTTTTATTTGTACTTCCTTAATGACTGATGATGAAGAGCATCTCTCAAGTGCTTACTTGCCATATTCTCTTTTGTAAAGTATTTATTCAAATATTTTGCCCATTTTTAAACTGGGTTTTCTTATTATTGTGTGATAAGAATTCATTTTTAAATTCTGGATTCAAGTCTTTTATCAGCTATAAATGTATTGAGAATATTATCTCCCACTCTGTGGCTTGCCTTTAAATTTTCTTAATGATGTCTTTTAAAAAGCAGACATTCGTTTTTTTTTAATTTTGATGAAGCCCAAATTATCGATTTTGTCTTATAATTTTTTATGTATTCTATCTAAGAAATCCTTACCTAAATCAAAGTCACAAAGACTATATTTAGGTGTATGATCCATTTTGTGTTATTTTTACGTATGGTTTGAGGTAAAGGTCAAAATTCATTTTTTTCTATATAAATGTTCAGTTGTTCCAGCACATCTGTCAAAAACACTAACCTTGGCCGGGCACTGTGGCTCACGCCTGTAATCCTAGCTCTTGGGAGGCCGAGGCGGGCGGATTGCTCAAGGTCAGGAGTTCAAAACCAGCCTGAGCAAGAGCGAGACCCCGTCTCTACTATAAATAGAAAGAAATTAATTGGCCAACTGATATATATATAAAAAAATTAGCCGGGCATAGTGGCACATGCCTGTAGTCCCAGCTACTTGGGAGGCTGAGGCAGAAGGATCACTCGAGCCCAGGAGTTTGAGGTTGCTGTGAGCTAGGCTGACGCCACGGCACTCACTCTAGCCTGGGCAACAAAGCGAGACTCTGTCTCAATAAAAAAAAACAAAAAAAAACAAAACACTAACCTCTTGCCATTGAAAGACCTTGACTTCACTGACGAAAACTGAAACTGAAAACTGAAAACCCACATTATGTAGGTTTATGAACTCCCAATTTGGTTTCATGATACACTAATACCACCACTGTCTCGATTACTATAGGTTTACACAAGGCTCAAATAAATTTTTGGTGATTTAACTCTAATAACAAGCTTTTTCCCCTATTACCATTAGGGAAATATTTCATAGATACCGAATGATAACACCCTGTACTAAATGTCAATATCACACATAGGATAACAGTGAAAATAAGAATTCTTTTCTCTCAAAGCACAAAGTTCGTTCATTTATTTCTAAAGACAGCATAGAAGATAAAAGGTAACAGATTTCATTTATATAATCCATGTACTTGCTCATTCACTTGCTCCTTATCTATTCATACAGTTCAGGACTGCCTCAGAGGCGCATGAGATAAACCTAAAAGAGTATCTCAGCCCTTATAGTATCCTTTGCCTTATAAAGGTCCCTCTAATTTTCTAACTAACTAATTTTCTAAGCCTAACATATGCTTTACTATGGGGGGAAAACCAATACTAATTGCTTCCCAAGAATTTTAACTGCATCTAGAAATATACATCTTAAAACTACAATTTAGCTTTATAAACAACTATGTGTACAAAACTGACAAATATCCCAACATTTTTAATAGTCATTATCAAAAAAATTGTTTAACAACTGCTGATTTGTAGCCGCTACTAGAAGGAAAGAAAACACACAAACCTAAAGAGGCAGTCCTTTTTTAATTTTCACATTTAAAAGAAACCTCAAAATTCTAGTGATGTTATGAGAGATCTAAAAATAATACAGAATTATTTATATCCCTGGTTGGTCTCTTTATTCAATAAGGAGGTTTAAACAGCAATAAAGTAGGCCAATTTTATAATCATAATCAATACATGATTAGGTTAAAAGAAATTACAAACACAAGGTTCTGGAACCACTCCAAAATTTTTTGTACAACAAAAGAACTAGAAAAAGATTTAGTATCTTCTAAAATGTCAAAATTAAAATTTTACTGTACTTTCAAGGATTTTTTTGAGAGATCTATGTCCTATTTTATCAAAGGCAATATTAACCAGGTCTAATTATGCTTGAAGGCTAGACATGAAATAATGAACAGTATGTAGTCATTAATTTGTCACTTATAGTAGTCACAAAAAGAGAATTAGTAATAATTCAGACTCTGAAGCATAAGAGAAAGTAATATAAAAACAATAAAACCCTAACACAGATTTCATATTACAAAGCAAAGAAGAATAGGAAATTCTACTCTCATTTATTTTTTGTCTACATTTCCCAGAAAGAAACAAAATCATAGGCTGCTTTTCACTAAATCTTTCACACCATTTCTAAAGTTACAATTTATTTTAAAATGCCTTTGAATTTTTAAACTTCCCTTAATTCTTTGGTAAACCACTACTGTTTGCTTCCAATCTTCATAAATACATTCTACTAAAAAACAAAATGAGTTTACCACAGGGTAAACAAAGTACTTATATCTTACTAAATTCCTATTAAGATTAGCCATCCTTAATGCTGTCTCTGAAAACATCAATAGTAACTTTACATTAGATTACACATGATGAATTTCTTTCAATCTCTGCCTCCACCTCCATACTCCGACTGGCAGCATTGCTTATTAATCTTCCAATTCATTCAGATGATACCTCTTCACTGAGAAAAATGCAAGAAAGAATAAACAACTCACCCTTCCTTAGACATTCTCAAAGATCTACTTCCTCTGGATGAGAATACAGGATCAACAAACAAGCTTCACTGATCTCTTGAGAACTGTAGCTCATTTGTTAAAGCACAGAGAACTCAGGCCCCGAGAGGCCCAACAAATTCGGGCACAATGCCGAACCCTAACTAGGCAATATCTCAGTGACCAATATCTTCAGCTTTAAATACTTAAAAACGTTAAGAATAATAGGAAAAAATTGGCAACCAAGAAAAATAACTAAGGGACTGAACTGTTTAAGACTGGCCAGTTAAGGAGACAATCCAAATGGCAAGTTCCCGTAAGAGACAGGGACGTTACTGGCAAACACAGAAAAAGCAAATTTACCCCCTAATGAGGCCCTCCAACAGTACGCAAACAATGTGAGTTTCACAGAATCCAGTGGCCCTGGTAGGTCAAAATCATTTTTAGTTTACTCTGGGGGAGGAGTGAGGTGCAGAGGGGAGCAGGATAAATAATTTTATATTTTAATTATCAGTTTAGTTATTTCCTCCCTTAAAAAATGAACAATGTGAACTACAAAGAGAAGGAAGTATTTATGTGCCGCTCATATTACAGGAGAAACCTAAAGTATTTCCACACTGAGGTCTTTTTTTCCGATTTCATTAACTGCTTTTAAGAAAACATCTGTGTTCACAAATATTTCACTCCATTGCCTGAAAATTTCAGCTCATGTGAAAAGATATTTACAGATCTTTGGCATATGGGAGATAAATCAAGAACATTCTAAAGGTTAATTCCAAATCTCAGAGCCAGCTGAGGTTTGAAAGAAAAACATCTGCAACATTCCTGCCTCCTGACCAATATAATGCATAGGGATTATGCAACAAGGGAAGGAATAAACAAATCTGCTAAAGTCTGAGAACACTGAGATGGCAAATAAGTCCTCCCAGTGGTGATTCAAGTTAAAAATAAAATATACATGCCTTAAAGAAATACTACATGAATTAAAACTTACATTTTAAGAAAACCTTTATCTCCTTAAATATTATCTGAATATCTTACCATAAGGTTTCTATTATTTATTAAAATGTTTAGTCACCAATTAAAAGCACTATTATTATTTTCAATTTACTTAGAAAGGCAGTATGGCATAATGGAAAGAGAATGAACATTGGAACAACTAAATTTAAATCCCAGCTCCTCTACTTTCTGGCTTTGAAATCTTGAATAAACCTAAACTTAACCTAAACCTGAGCTTTTTAATCTACAGAAGGGAGATAACATCTAATAGAGTTGTTGTCTGTCATATATAAGCACTCAAAGAACTGTTGTAATTTGAGGGTAGGGGAACAGATAAAGGAACTAGATTGTCAAGTATTCACTAATATATCTCTTGGTCTTGGAACTACTGACCTCAAGTTTTTGTTTTGTTTTTTTCTTTTTTTTGTGGGTTTCTTCAAGCTGAATGTCTTAGGAAATACCTTTCTTTAAACCTAAATCTCAAATTTTACATGAATATGAAGGACTTCCATTGATTATCCTCAAACCAAATTCCATAAATATAAGAACACAAACTGAACATGGAAAAATGATCTAATCTTTTAGAGTGCCAACTTCCCACGGATTCCCTGGATTTTCAGCTGTGGTATCACAGCTCAGTGTGGTGGAAATAAATGTAATTACTATTTTAAGACTTTATTACTGGCCAAGAGAAAGGAAAACAAAAATTCTCACTTGAGCAGAGGGTACACACTTAAAGGAGCCTCTTATGCAAAAGGTAAGGCATTATCTAGAGATGATTAGCTCTTTCAAACTTCATGCATACATTCTACAAATATTTACTGAATGTCTCATGTCTCTATGTGTCAGTTACCAGTCATACTGAGATAAACGTGGCAGTCCTTGATTTCTAATGAGCTCTAAGTCTAGTGGAGGAGGCCCATTCAAAATCAGTTAAAAAATAGTGTGTAATCATAGTATTAGAGATAGGCACAACAGAGAGGTGCACCTATATCCTCTTGGCTGAGTCTTATTAAAAGACAAGATGAGGTGTTTTGTTTTTTTAAAAAAACTGACACTGTAGTAAGTTCCTTATATATCTACTATCTCATTTAATCCTTGCAAGAACTCTATGAGGTAGAAATTATTCCAGTTTCATACATGACAATATAAAAGTTTATAAAAGTTAAATACTGTGATTCTAAAGAAATAGAATAATCCAAAATGCTAACCCAGGCTCTTAACCACCATGCTAAAAGTATTCCCAGGTGTGTTAGATATTAACAGGCTAGAAGGAAAAGAGGGAGTAGAGAACATTACAACAGAAGAGGAATCATGAACAAAACAGCAGAGTGAAACGTTTGTGTGTGTGTGTGTGTGTGTGTGTGTGTGTGTGTGTGTGTGTGTGTAGGGGGGGAACCCCAACTAGATGCAGTTCAGAGTTGACAGAACACAGAATCTAAGGAGGGGAGCTATTCAACATAAAAGTGGAAAGGAAAAGATCAGTCTTAGAGGATTTTAAGGGATTTAGAATTTATACAGTGGCATGCTCAATGTGATGCCACTAAAGGTTTTAAGCAGGATAACATGATTTTAAAAAATGAACTTGGGCCAGGCACGGTGGCTCACACCTGTAATCCTAGCACTCTGGGAGGCCGAGGCGGGAGGATTGCTTGAGGTCAGGAGTTCAAAACCAGCCTGAGCAAGAGCAAGACCCCGTCTCTACTATAAATAGAAAGAAATTAATTGGCCAACTAATATATATATAGAAAAAATCAGCCGGGCATGGTGGCACATGCCTGTAGTCCCAGCTACTCAGGAGGCTGAGGCAGGAGGATTGCTTGAGCCCAGGAGTTTGAGGTTGCTGAGAGCTAAGCTGACACCACGGCACTCACTCTAGCCTGGGCAACAAAGCAAGACTCTGTCTCAAAAAAAAAAAAAGGGAAAAAGAAAAAATTAGCCAGGTATGGTGGCGTGTGCCCATGGTCCCAGCTACTCAGGAGGTCGAGAAGGAAGGATAGCTTGAGCCCAGGAGTTTGAGGTTGCGTTGAGGTACACTAATGCTACACCACTCTAGCCCAGGTGACAGAGCAAGACTTGTCTCAAAAAAAAAAAAAAAAAAGAATGTTATAGAACTCAGCATAACTTTCTTGAAATTTATTGAAGTTGTTGCATGTATCAATAGTTTACTTCTGGCCGGGCGCGGTGGCTCACGCCTGTAATCCTAGCTCTCTGGGAGGCCGAGACGGGCAGATTGCTCAAGGTCAGGAGTTCAAAATCAGCCTGAGCAAGAGCGAGACCCTGTCTCTACTATAAATAGAAAGAAATTAATTGGCCAACTAATATATATAGAAAAAATTAGCCGGGCATGGTGGCGCATGCCTGTAGTCCCAGCTACTCGGGAGGCTGAGGCAGTAAGATCGCTTGAGCCCAGGAGTTTGAGGTTGCTGTGAGCTAGGCTGATGCCACGGCACTCACTCTAGCCTAGGCAACAAGTGAGACTCTGTCTCAAAAAAAAAAATAGTTTACTTCTTTTTACTGCTGAATAGTATTTCACACATAGAATGTTGGGGGGGGGAATAAATAAGCTAAAATAAATATTACCAGTTCCTGAACCCTCACTTGTCATTCCTTAGGGATGGGAAACACTAACCAAAGAATTAGAAATATATACATAAAAAAAGTTTTAACAGTTTTGATGCTCTACCTCACTCTTTTTATTCTGACAAGATATATCCCATCTGTATATCATTTAAGGAACATGGCTCCTTAGAATTCCTGAGGACCTATATTTTCCAAATAATTTTCAATTTATAAAATGGCTATTGAAATGTTAACAGTTTATCCATTTGAATACTTGAATTCATACTAAAATGACGGTTTACTCAGCTTGGTTAATGACAAAATTAAAAAGCTAAATTACATTCATGTGATATCCATACGTGTTTAAGAAAGAAAAAAATTAAAATTTATCAACCTGGCCATATCTGTCTGCATATAACCTGATACCTGCTTTTCAAATGAGTTTAAAGTAAGTCATCATAAACATTTCTAAATCTATTAGTGTGCCAAGCTACAGGTACTACAAAATTATTTTTAATATGTACACAAATTCCTTTTCACTCCTTAATAATAAATTTACTTTGATTTGAGAAGAAACCATTATTCAATGGTTTAAATAAATATTGGAATGGCTTTGGAGGCCTAAGTTGCAATTTAAAAAAATTTCAGATAAATACAAATTTCAGATAAATATACAAAGGTTTTTAAAGAACTTTAAAGGTAAGGCAATTGCAATGTCTTTTAAAGTAAGGCAAAAGACTGGTTAAAACAAAAATTCACAAGTCTAATTACTTATCAAATTTTAGTTCAACATGATAAAAACCACTGCTGAATTCATAAGCTGTGTTCCTAGAAAAAAAAGTCAATTCACTGTCACAGAAATTCTGCTATACTGTAATCATCAGAACTTTAAAAGGATAAAACCAAATACCTGACTTCAGCATTCTGGGCACAGTCAATGTGGAGAGCAGATGAAAAATCTAATTGTTCCATTCCTGGATTTGGTAAATATAAATTCTGATCTGTATTGATTGCTATCAGAATCTAGGTGTTCAACAAAGAACTATATAAGAGATAATTTTCTAACCTGCCTCCTTCAAGTCACAATGACATCTAAGCAGCTCAGCCTACATTCTGACCATATGGCAAAACATTCCAAAGAAAGGTTTGGTCTGATGACTATCCTCAGCCCACGAAACTAAACCACCATAATAAGGAAATAGAGGAGGAACAGTCATACATTCTAAAGGCCAGTTTCTTAAATAATGACACATGACCATCATTTCTATAATGAAATTTAGAAGACCAGTATTAAGCAAGAAAAAAAGCTAGAAGTTAGATGTTTATTTACTTAACTACGAATATTTAGCTTCTTCTAAAAGGAAATTCTAAAGCATTATGTAACAATGTATACTTTTTTTTTTTTTTTTGAGACAGAGTCTCGCTTTGCTGCCCAGGCTAGAGTGAGTGCCGAGGCTGCAGCCTACCTCACAGCAACCTCAAACTCCTGGGTTCAAGAGATCCTTCTGCCTCAGCCTCCGGGACTACAGGCATGCGCCACCATACCTGGCTAATTTTTTCTATATATATTAGTTGGCCAATTAATTTCTTTCTATTTTTAGTAGAGACAGGGTCTCACTCTTGCTCAGACTGGTCTTGAACTGCTCACCTCGAGCAATCCGCCCGCCTCGGCCTCCCAGAGTGCTAGGATTACAGGTGTGAGCCACCCCGCCTGACCAACAATGTATACTTTGTGATAACAATCAGCACAGTCTGCTTAACTTAACCAATGATACTTACTCAAATAAATGTCTTTAATAAAAAGCTCTGGAGAATTAAAAAAAAAAATTAAAATAAAAAAATAAATCTGAAAAAATGTGAAAAAAAAAAGCTCTGGAAACAGACTATTCTACCAATTGATCTAACTAGAAAATGAAATTTCTTCGAAATGGTTTCTATTTAACATTTTTAATTAACAAAAGTAAACACTGTTAGATAGGAGGAATAAGTTCAAGAGATGTATTATACAACCTGATGACTGTAGTTAATAGTAAGTGTATTGTATACTTGAAAACTGCTAGGAGAATAGATTTTAAGTGTTATCACAAAAAAAATGATAAGTATGTGAGGTAATGCATGTTTAGTTAGCTTGATTTAGCCATTTAATATATACATATTTTAAAACATTGTTATATACCATAAATATATACATTTTGGCAATATAATAAAAAATGGATACATAACTTCTTTAAAGCAAATACTTGCAAGAGTATAAGAACCCAATTTTTCTTTTTTTCTTTTTTGTTTTTTTAAGACAGAGTCTTACTCTTCTGCCTGGGCTAAAGTGCTGTGGCATCAGCATAGCTCAGAGCAACCCCAAAATCCAGGGCTCAAGCAGTCCTTCTGCCTCAGCCTCTGAAGTAGCTGGGACTACAGGTCTGCACCACCACACCCAGATAATTTTTTCCACCTTTAGATGTCTGGCTAATTTCTTTCTACTTAGTAGAGACGGGGTCTTGCTCTTGTTCAGGCTGGTCTTGAACTCCTGAGCTCAAGCAATCCTCCCACCTTAGCCTCCCAGAGTGCTAGGATTACAGGTATAAACCACCACGCCCGGACCCAATTTTTCTATATTAAAATATTTTTCTCAATGATCTAAAAAATAAATCAAACCCCTGATGATGCTTTTTTCTTCTATTGTTTCAGATTGCATTTGCTATGTAAATGTTGTAGGGTGCAGAGCCCAACTAAAATCTTCCAGGAAATACCATTCCAAATGAGTCAGAAGTACATTCAGGCTATGACATGTATTAAATACAATTAGGATGTTTACAAGGTGATCTCTCCTTCGTTACATAATTCTAGCCCTTGTTTCCACTGCTAAAAATGTTACATCCTAACCAAATGTATACTTTATAGCATAAACACTAAGCAAATAATTCAACAAAGTATAGAATACCTCTCTTCATAACAATCACTTCCAAATGTGTATGTTGTTTTATTTACATAGACACACATAAACACTCCCTTTTACATTTTAACATGCCATATCCTTTCTATTGTACGTGTACATAAAAAAAAATGCCATATGTAAAGTCTCACACACAGAAGGGAATCATGAGTACTCACTGATTTTGAGTCTCGATATGAATGTGAAATGTTTTCACTTTTTCAGGGTTTAATGAGTAACAGCAACCCATCACCTAGAAACGCCACATAGTGACCTACTATGAGACAAGTAACACCAGCCTACTTTAAAAACCAACTATTGGCCGGGCGTGGTGGCTCACGCCTGTAATCCTAGCACTCTGGGAGGCCGAGGCGGGCGGATTGCTCGAGGTCAGGAGTTCAAAACCAACCTGAGCAAGACCCCGTCTCTACCATAAAAATAGAAAGAAATTAATTGGCCAACTAATATATATATATATATATAAATCAGCCGGGCATGGTGGCTCGTGCCTGTAGTCCCAGCTACTCGGGAGGCTGAGGCAGGAGGATCACTTGAGCCCAGGAGTTTGAGGTTGCTGTGAGCTAGGCTGACGCCACGGCACTCACTCTAGCCTAGGCAAGAAAGCGAGACACTGTCTCAAAAAAAAAAAAAAAACCAACTATTGATAGAATAATTAACTTTTCAAACACTCAGTACCAAGTCACTATTTTCTTCAATATATTAATAATGAAACAGTAAAATGTTACCTAATTCTGACCTAGCCTTCCTACACAGAAAAGAGTGGACTCAAAATTATTATTTTGTCTGCTTACAAAAACATACCTACACCCGTTTAACCATTTTTCCACTAAGACTTTAAAAGTGATATTGATTTCATCTTTCCTCCAGCTCAGAAACAGCTAAGTGATGATGAATTGTTTTAGACTTTCTGAAGTTCCCATGCAACGTTTTAGCACTGCCAATATATCAGCATCTGTACTTATTCGGGGCTTTCCTGGGGTGGGAAGTAGAGATGGTTCTAGTAGGGCCCAGATCTTACTATCCCACAAATTCACTGAAAATGTAAACTTCTAATTGCTGCCTAAAATGAATTTCTAAATACATTACCTACTTCCAAGTATCTTAGCTACTTAAGATTTGGGTAGAAGCAGGCATTTAATTGAATCTATAAAAAGTGGTAAGTAGGCTGGGCACGGTGGCTCATGTCTGTAATCCTAGCACTCTGGGAGGCCGAGGCGGGAGGATCCTTTGAGCTCAGGAGTTCAAGACCAGCCTGAGCAACAATACCCTGTCTCTACTAAAAATAAAACGAAGTCAGCTGGACAACTAAAAATATATATAGAAAAAAGAAGCCAGGCTTATATATTCTATAAATATATACATATATATTCTATAAATATATATAGAAAAAATAAGCCCAGCTACTTGGGAGGCTGAGGCAGGAAGATTGCTTGAGCCAAGGAGTTTGAAGTTGCTGTGAGCTAGGTTGACGCCACAGCACTCTAGCCCAGGCAACAGAGACTCTGTCTCAAAAACAAAAAAAAAGTGGTAAGTAGGGGACCTGGCGCAGTGGCTCATGCCTGTAATCCTAGCACTCTGGGAGGCCGAGGTGGGAGGATTGCTCGAGGTCAGGAGTTCGAAACCAGCCTGAGCAAGAGTGAGACCCCGTCTCTACTATAAATACAAAGAAATTAATTGGCCAACTAATACATATAGAAAAAATGAGCCGGGCATGGTGGCGCATGCCTGTAGTCCCAGCTACTCAGGAGACTGAGGCAGCAGGATTGCTTGAGCCCAGGAGTTTGAGGTTGCTGTGAGCTAGGCTGCCGCCATGGCACTCACTCTAGCCTGGGCAACAAAGCAAGACTCTGTCTCAAAAAAAAAAAAAAAAAAAAAAGTGGTAAGTAAAAAGAAAATATGATTTAACCATTTAACGAAAAAATGACTTAGAGAAAGTATTAGTCTAAACAAGAAAAATTTACTAATGCCTGGAGTTACAGTCAATCTAACACATAGTAGTCAGTAGATACAATTTTTAAAATCTGTTTGAAAGTTATCATCAGTTTGTAAATAAACGCCAATTAAGAATTTCATTTTTATTAGGTGTAATTTTCTAGCAGCTAAAGACTTCCTTCTCTTAAGGACTTTTATTAATCGAGAACTAGCTATGTGATCTGGGGTAAATTACCTAAATTTCTCCATATGTTAATTTCATCACCTGTAAAATGAAGATAATAAGTGCCCACTTTACAGAGCTGTTTTGAGGATTAAATATACAAAATACTTACCGATGATAGGCTTCTCGACGGTACTTTTTCAAAGCATGCTTATCCATGTTAGCAGGCATATCTGCTGCATTCTGTAACCGATCACTCCAGGAGGTTGTCATTTTAATTATATGGCTGAATTCTAGAAAAGAAAATCAGTAATTTAGTAGCTTAATATTGACATTTGATATCTGATTGTTAAATATATTAGAAAAATTCTAGCTTGGAAACTGCCTAACACAATTACCTATTAAAACATACTGAATATGGTAAATATACTGAAAATTATACTGAGACTTCTAAATTATGTAAATTTAGAAAAATAATTCCGTATGGTCATTTCTACCCAGAAATATCACATATACTCCCAAATATAATAAATAAGCATAGCTGCCAATAATTGCTAACTATAATCCTAGATTCTAGAAAAGGCACTGAGATACAGGTTTGTAAAACTATATAATTTTAAGTAAATACAAATTTTTAAAATATGTGTAGTAAGCAACTTTTTTTTTTTCTTAGACAGAGTCTCGCTTTGTTGCCCAGGCTAGAGTGAGTACCGTGGCTGCAACCTAGCTCACAGCAACCTCAAACTCCTGGGCTCAAGCAATCCTACTGCTTTAGCCTCCGTAGTAGCTGGCACTACAGGCATGCCATGCCTGGCTAACTTTTTCTATATATATTAGTTGGCCAATTAATTTCTTTCTATTTATGGTAGAGACAGGTCTCACTCTTGCTCAGGCTGGTTTTGAACTCCTGCCCTCGAGCAATCCGCCCGCCTCGGCCTCCCAGAGTGCTAGGATTACAGGCGTGAGCCACTGCACCCAGACCCCAATTAATTTCTTTCTATTTTTAGTTGAGACAGGGTCTCTCTCTTGCTCAGACTGTTTTCAAACTCCTGACCTTGAGCAATCCTCCCGCCTCAGCCTCCCAGAGTGCTAGGATTACAGGTGTGAGCCACTGTGCCTGGACAGAGCCCAGTAGTTTGAGGATGCTGTGAGTTAGGCTGACATCATGGCACTCTGGCCCGGGCAACAGAGGAAACTCTCTCTTAACAAAAAAAAAAGAATTTGGAAGACAAACTACCTGAGTTCAAGCTTTATTATAAACCTACACAATCAAAACACTGTGGTGTTTTGGACAAATAGTGTAAGGACAAATAGATCAACAGAACAGAGAATCCAAAGATAGGCATAAACATATATATTCTATTGACAAAAGTACAAAGGCAATTTAGTCGAGAAAAAATAATCCTTTCAATAAATGGTGCTGAAACAACTACTGTGTTTCCCCGAAAATAAGACAGAGTCTTATATTTATTTTTCCTCAAGACGACACCCTACGGCTTATTTTCAGGGGATGTGTTATTTTCCCCTCAAAGCCTCAGCTTGCAGCACGCACAGGATGGCCGGGACCTGACAAGGGGAGCCGACTTTGTTGGTGGGGCTGCCAGCACCTTTCGGTCACCTCTGGGATAGTAGCTGTCACGATGGGGCAGATGAGAAGGGCTGCTCTTCTTTACAGCTCCGTGAGGAAATGCATGGATTGTGCAGGTAAGCTGCATAGCCACGCCCATCACTAGGTCTTATTTTCGGGGTAGGGCTTATATTGCGCAAATGCTTAGAAATCCTGCTAAGGCTTATTTTATGGGTAGGTCGTATTTTCGGGGAAACACCGTAGCTCTTCATTTGTAGAAAAATGAACTTAATCCACAGCTCTCACCATACACAAAATGTAATTAAAAATGGATCACAGACCTAAATGTAAAATCTAAAACTATAAACTTCTTTTTTTTTTTTTTTTTTTTTTTTTTTTGAGACAGAGTCTCACTTTGTTGTCCAGGCTAGAGTGAGTGCCGTGGCGTCAGCCTAGCTCACAGCAACCTCAAACTCCTGGGCTCCAGGGATCCTCCTGCCTCAGCCTCCCGAGTAGCTGGGACTACAGGCATGCGCCACCATGCCCGGCTTATTTTTTTATATATATATATCAGTTGGCCAATTAATTTCTTTCTATTTATAGTAGAGACGGGGTCTCGCTCTTGCTCAGGCTGGTTTTGAACTCCTGACCTTGAGCAATCCGCCCGCCTCGGCCTCCCAAGAGCTAGGATTACAGGCGTGAGCCACAGCGCCCGGCCTAAAACTATAAACTTCTTAAAGAACACAGAGAAGAAAATCTTTGTGAACTTTGGGTTAGTTAAAATTTCTAAGATCTGATATCAAAAGCGCAATCAATAAAAAAAGTTGATAAATTAGATTTTATCCAAATTTAAAACTTTTGTTCTTCAAAAACAGTTAAGAAAATTAAGACAAGCTACAACAAGAGACAAATTCCCAGCCTTATGGAGCTTATGTTTTAGTGGAGGAGTCAAACAATTACCAATTATATAATATGATGTCAGGTAGTGATAAGTAATATATGGTATAAGATAATATAAGGTAGTGATAAGTAATATATGGTATAAGATAAATAAGGCAAGGAAATAAAGAATGACAGTAGTCACATGATAGATAGGAAAACCATGGAAGGCCTCTATGCGCAGACAATATTTGTTCACCAAGTAAAGAAAGAGAGTGATTTATAAAACCAAACAAACAAAACAACCTACCACAAGGTTGGCATTTATAAGTCATGTTAATCTGTTTTACATATTACAGGCACATGAGTGATATAAAATATTTAAAATGTCTTATTCCCTTAGGAAGTTTAAATATTGTCTCTGCATCTTGTCTATATACTTGTTATCGGTCTCTCTTCATGGCTAGCAGAGAATTAAAAAAACTAAATTGTATTTACATATTGTGTTTCCATTAAAATGTTTTCTCTCTTCTATTGGAAGGAAAAAAACAAACTAGTTTTGGGGAAAATATTTGCAAATCACTTATCTGACAAAAGGACTTACATCCAGACTATATAAAGAGCTCTCAAAATAAGACAATCCAATTTAAGGCAAATGATCCAATTACAATATAGGCAAAAGATGTGCACAGATTCCTCACCAAAGAAGATATACAAATGGCAAATAAGCACATGAAATGATGTTCAACATCACTTGTCAAATTACAAATACAATGAGATACCACTACATACCTATTAAAATTAAAAAGACCATGTCAGAACCAGGCTGCTGTGGCTCATGCCTATAATCCTAACACTCTGGGAGGCTAAGGTGGGAGGATTGCTTAAGGCCAGGAGTTCAAGACTAGCCTAAGAGTAAGACCCTGTCTCTACAAAAAATAGAAAAAATTGGCCAGGCATAGTGGCAAAAGCCTGTAGTACCAGCTACTTGGGAGGCCGAGGCAGGAGGATCTCTTGAGTCCAAGAGTTTGAGATTGCAGTGAGCTATGATGACTCCACTGTACTCCAGCTGGGGTGACAGAGCAAGACTGTCTCAAAAAAAAAAAAAAAAAAGACAAAGTCAGCCAGGCTTTGTGGCTCACGCCTGTAATCCTAGCACTCTGGGAGGCTGAGGCTGGTGGACTGTTCCAGGTCAGCAGTTCAAAACCAGCCTGAGCAAGAGCGAGATCCCATCTCTACTATAAATACAAAGAAATTAATTGGCCAACTAATATATATAGAAAAAATTAGCCAGGCATGGTGGCGCATGCCTGTAGTCCCAGCTCCTCGAGAGGCTGAGGCAGGAGGATTGCTTAAGCCCAGGAGTTTGAGGTTGCTATGAGCTAGGCTGACGCCAGGGCACTCACTCTAGCCTGGGTAACAAAGCAAGACTCTGTCTCAAAAAAAAAACAAAAAAAAAAAACAAAGTCAAATGTTGAGAATGCAAAGTAAGCAGAATTCTGGTACACTGCTGCTGAGAATATAAAAATGGCACAAGCACTTTGGAAAACAGCTGACATTTCTTTAAAAGTTAAACACACACCTACCATGTGTCCCCAACCTTTCTACTCCTCAGTAATTATTCAAGAGAAATTAAAGCATACACAATGGCCGGGTGTAGTGGCTCATGCCTGTAATCCTAGCACTCTGGGAGGCCGAGGCCGGAGGATCGCTCAAGGTCAAGAGTTCGAAACCAGCCTGAGCAAGAGCGAGACCCTGTCTCTACTAAAAATAGAAATAAATTAATTGGACAACTAAAAATATATATAGAAAAAATTAGCCAGGCATGGTGGCTCATGCATGTAGTCCCAGCTACTCGGGAGGCTGAGGTAGGAGGATCCCCTGAGAACCCAGGAGTTTGAGGTTGCTGTGAGCTAGGCTGCCGCCATGGCACTCTAGGCCAGGTAAGAGTGAGACTCTGTCTCAAAAAAAAAAAAAAAAAATACAAATTCTAAAAATATTTCATAGGCAAAACATACACAGTTCCCTTCACCACTACCATATCCCTCCCCCAAAGAAAGGAAACCAGCTGCTCCAACAGCTCTAGGCAACTGCTAAAAACAGGAAGCAAAGAGTAACTGAAACTGTAGGTAGTAAGCCTGGTTAGCAATCTGCAGTGAATAGTCTTTCCTTCTAAATAGTGTGCCAATAAAATGCTGATGGTCACATGCAGTAAGACCACTATTTTAAAACTACAATCAAAGGAAATTCTGTCCTTTGTAACCCATAACATAAAGTTCAGAAAACTCCAAGAATTATGGTGTACTACAATAATATTCGTGCCCAAATGGATAAAAGTATGTAAACAGCAGTCAGAATTTATTTCCATGATAGTTCTGCATTAAGACAAAATGCCATACTGCCAGAGTTACACCTTGGCAAAGGCTCTTTTACAAAGCCATTTTATTTTATATTTTTTACTTTTTTTTTTTTTTAATTTTTCACTGGCTCCACCCTCATGACTTACACAAGCCATTTTAAATGTCTGTTTCAAGTCATGTCAGTAAATTTCTTGGAAAGAAGCTAGGAGCACTTTACCAGTATGTAGCACAGGTGCATTAGGCAGTGTTTGACACATGGCAGTTTGAATCAAATACTTGTTTACCAATGGAATAAGTATGTCAATATAAATAGGGAAACAATAGTATGAACAATCAGTGTTTTATTACTTCACTGGAATTTTTTTATTTTGTATTTAAAACATAAAACTTGGGAATGTATAAGTTTTATAATCAACCACTCATTCTAAGAATACTGTTCTAAGATGTAAATGGAAAGGATAATTTTGAATAATTTCAAATTTTCTCACCAGCCTGAAATTTATTTTGGTCATCATAAATACAACTTTCATTGCATATTACATATATTAGTTTACTTTATGGAAAAAGAAAAGTTAAAGGTATATCCTCTGTATGCCTCGTATTGTGCTAAGCAGTCACATTTTATATAAACATGTAGCCCTTGATAACCCTAATCTTTACAGATGAGCAAGTAAACCCAAGGAAGTATAATGCTTAGCCGGTTGGTTTTACCATTTTATTATGGTTAAGAGTCCCCTCCACAACACGGCCACAAACCAACGAACTTACAAATACATTCCCTTAAAAACAAGGGAGGTCAGATGCACATTTACTTTAAGCCATCTACCAATACTGCTGAAAAACGAAATTCTCTTATCTGTAGCTAATAGTGTCACATATAACTCAAAGAATAGTACTGTGAAATAAACTATATCTGTTAAAGTATTTTTGTAACCTTTACTCCTCATCATAAAAGTATATGGAAGGAAACATATATATATATATATATATATATATATATATATATATATATATATATATATATATATATAATAGTTTAAGATGGAAGAAAATCAATTTTCCAGAAAAGATTCCTTAAAACTGTGTTTAAATTGCATTAAATGTTTTATTACCCTCTCATCTTTTAAATAGTTCATGATGAACATTTTGTTCATTTTTCACTTCGTTATTTTCAGAGTTCTTCATATCATTTGCCCCAATTCCTGTCAAAGGCTAATTAACACTCACAGTTTGCACACCAAAGAGATGCAGAGGGTACTGAATTGCAGCTAAAAAACTGCACTTACCTACCCACACATATCAGTTATCACTCAATCCTCTTACTCTGCTTTACTTTTTTTTGCACTTACACTTTCAGATATATTTGACAGTTTGCATTCTGTCAGTCCCTCTCTAAAATTTAAGTTCCATGAGGGTAAAGCCTGTTCTATTTGCTGCTGTATCCCCAGAATCTTGCACCGCAGACTTTATACATACTGACAGAAATAAATGAACCACTAAACCTCTACACATGGAGCTCTTTGCTTTTCAGAAGCTAAATTCTGTGAAAGCCTGGAAATGCAAGAATATTGCACAAGTTCCTTTTAATGCTCTAAATGAATCTTTGTGAAATCCTACTCTTGATTCACAAATGTGTAAGATTCTTGGCTTGATTAATGTAATAATATTTTGCTAACATTTCAACATCAGGCCTGGCCTGGGAACAAATGGTTCCTTGTTCTCTGATGAAAAATAACAAAGTTGAGAAAAGATCTCCTCAAGTGAAAAAATGCAGTACCTGTTGCCTTGACAATTTGTTTTTCTTCTTTAAGCAACAATGTGCTCTTATCTGTAGTCTGAAGTTGTAACTGGAAAATACAAATTTATTTCATGTTTCTAAAGTGTTGAAAATATACAAAAAGACTTGAATTTTGTTATGTTCTCATAAACATTCTATTGCTACTACTCTGCCATATCATGCAGAATGCTATATATATGTTCTACATCAGCTCATTAAGGTTGCTTCTAACTGAATGTTTTGAATAATACTAGACCTTCAATGATTACTGACACAAAGGAACAAGAGAGCATGTAAAAAAAAAACATTTTAAAAGATTGGGCTCTTTCTTCAAAACATTGCTATAATTAACTGAGGTCTTTAAAACATAAGGTATAAACAAAGCTGTACAATTTTTACATTCAGTCAATATCTAATACTTTGCACCTTAAATAATGAACCCTGGATAATAAATAAAAAAGTAAAAATTTTGCATTATTTCAAAAAGAACTCATTCTCTTACCAATCAGCTCCTGCTCACTACCCAACTTTGTTTTGGCTCTTTCTGCTTATAAAATAAAAAGATAAAAAATCAGAAAGGCAGAAATAATCACCACAGTATTTCTACCTTTTTGTAGACTAAGGTTTAGTCCACTTAGTAAAAATTCAGAGATATGCATGATTCCAATATCTTAATAATGCTAACATTAATAATGGTTAACATTCATTGAGTGCTATTTTTCATGTATGATTCTAAGCACTACAGTACACATTTTCACAACAACCTATGAATTAAGTACTATTATCCTGACTTTTTGTTTTTTTATTTTTTGAGTTTTTAATTTCTATTTTTATCTTTATTTCTCTATTCATCACTATACTAATAAGGATATTACCCTCATTTTACAAAGAAGGAAAAAGGACAAAGAAGTTAAATAATTTGGCTGAAGACACAGAATTATACTTGTGGTTAAGAGTGCAGAAGACTCTGGAGCCACAATGCTGGGTTTCAAAGATTGTCTGCAACATCAACTAGCTCGTGACCAAGTAAATTATATAATCACTTCAGTTTCCACTCCAAAATGGGCAGAATTAGAAAAAGGATTCAATGCATTAATAGGTATAAGGTGCTAAGAACACTGACTAATACAGAAAGTGCTTAATAAATTGTTTATAATGTTAAAACCCACAATGTTTTAATACTTGAAACTTCTGCACAACATAGTATTATACTTTATGTCTAGAGGAATGTATAGTAGGTTTCTACTTGGAGTCAAAACTTCAGAGTGCCCATCATGTGCCAGCGGCTAAAAATTTCACACATTTTTTCATGTCAATTAAAGCATCTTAAATCCAATCTCCTATCTATGTTTCTTTTTCCTGAAAGCTCTTAGATCTACATAGAAATATTTCAAGAATCATTTCATCAAACCTACTTCAAAAGTAAACCAGCAATTCAAGACTTAAAAAAATGACATTTACTAACTTCATATTTATGAAAGATACTAATGCTTACTTTCCAAGTTACAGCTTGGTCTTATTTACACTGCACTATACCAAATTCTTACGCATGTAACTTAAAGTTATTATAGTTTTAATACAGAATGTTTGTGCTATTTCAACCTACACATTATTCTAGCTGGCTTACATAGCTCTAAAACAAATTAGATAGAGATAACCACAAACTAGATAGAGATTCTAACATGACTTTAGGTTAAAAAAGTTGGCAATGTTTCTCAAGGCTAAATAGTCAAATACATGTAATACTCATCTGGCAAATTAGACAAAATAATGCAGAATGGCAGAAATCTGTAGTTAGTGTAAACTGTAATATACTGGGCTATAAGGACAATGGACACCTTCCAGCTTCTGTTTTCTGCTTGCTTGCTAACCACAAGGCATTATGAGTACATTATGGGATGCAGAGGAAAAAGACAAAGAACGCAGAAACCGGAGTCTCTCAGCTAGCACCCGGAACAGGTTAGAACCTATCAGAGGCAGGATGAAGTAAGAATCACTGTGGGGGCTGATGCATGATCAGTGTGTAAACAACTTTGCTATAAAAAGGTCACTAGCACACAAAAGGGGGGGGGTCCCTGCCTGAGGAAGAGGCCACTGCGCTGGCACTCTGGAGGCTCGGACCCTAAATCGAGCTAGACAATAAAGCTCCTTTTGATAATTACAGCCTCGGTGACTATGTCTCTCTGTCCTGCGGCCCTGCGAATCTCGAATGTAACAAAACTATATACAGGGCCGGGCGCTGTGGCTCACGCCTGTAATCCTAGCTCTTGGGAGGCCGAGGCGGGCGGATTGCTCAAGGTCAGGAGTTCAAAACCAGCCTGAGCAAGAGCGAGACCCCGTCTCTACTATAAATAGAAAGAAATTAATTGGCCAACTGATATATATATAAAAAATTAGCCGGGCATGGTGGCGCATGCCTGTAGTCCCAGCTACCCGGGAGGCTGAGGCAGAAGGATCACTCGAGCCCAGGAGTTTGAGGTTGCTGTGAGCTAGGCTGACGCCACGGCACTCACTCTAGCCTGGACAACAAAGTGAGACTCTGTCTCAAAAAAAAAAAAAAAAAAAAAAACTATATACAGTTAAATAATTCTAAGATTTCATATTCTAGAATATTCTGAACCAAAGTTAAAGCATAAGAAAAACTTGTCCTGGGCTGGGAACGGTGGCTCACACCTGTAATCCTAGCACTCTGGTAGGCCAAGGCGGGAGGATCACTCAAGGTCAGAAGTTCCAGACCAGCCTGAACAAGAATGAGACCCCATCTCTACTAAAAATAGAAAGAAATTGGCTGGGCGCGGTGGCTCATGCCTGTAATCCTAGCACTCTGGGAGGCTGAGGCGGTTGGATCACTTGAGGTCAGGAGTTCGAAACCAGCCTGAGCAAAAGCAAGACCCCGTCTCTACTATAAATAGAAAGAAATTAATTGGCCAACCAATATATATAGAAAAAATTAGCCGGGCATGGTGGCACATGCCTGTAGTCCCAGCTACTCGGGAGGCTGAGGCAGTAGGATCGCTTGAGCCCAGGAGTTTGAGGTTGCTGTGAGCTAGGCTGACGCCACGGCATTCACTGTAGCCTGGGTGACAAAGCGAGACTCTGTCTCAAAAAATAAAAAAAAAAAGAAATTAGTTGGCCAACTAAAACTATATATAAAAAATTAGCCAGGCATTGGTGGCACATGCCTGTAGTCCCAGCTACTCGGGAGGCTGAGGCAGGAGGATTTGCTTAAGCCCAGGAGTTGGAGGTTGCTGTGAGCTAGGCTGACGCCATGCACTCTAGCCCAGGCAACAGAGTGAGACTCTGTCTCAAAAAAGAAAAAACTTGTCCTGTCTTTATGAATTTACAGAGGATAATTTTATGACAAACACAATGGTAGAAAAAGAATGTGTAACACAAATTCTAATTGAATACCATATTAAAGATAAACCATGCAGAAAAAATAAATATTGTCATCATGTACACTGGCACATTGAGGAGATATGTGGAACACCATTAACTGAGGATGAATTAGTATAAAGTATAAGCAAAGAGAGCTACAAACCAATGATGGAAAAGCAAACAAGCCAACAGAAAAATGAAGTGTATAACTAGGCAATTTACAGAAAAGGCAACCTATATGAATAATAAATGGATGTGAAGAGGCTCAACTTCACTAATAATCAGGAAAAAGCAAATCAAAACCCATCAGATTGGCAAAAAATATTAAAGTCTGATAGTATCAAATGTTTGTAAAGATATGGCAAAATGGAAACTCCCATAACCTGCTGATGGGTATTTTGTATTTATTATTTTGGAAAGTAATCTGGCATTATCTAATAAGATTGAAGATGCTCATATCCTACAACCTAATAATTCCCTAGGCTTAAAATTCTCTCACACATGTAAACAAGGTAACACATCCAAGAATGTTTAATACAGCACTGTTAATAGCAAAAAAGTCAGAAAAACCTAAATATCCATAAAAAAAACTGTGGTTTATTCATATAATGGAATACAGCAATAAATGAATAAACTAAAGATACATCAACACAGATATATATCAAAAGCAATACTGAACAAAAAAGCATGTTACAGAATCACATGTATCTTAAGCAAAAGTATGTAATTTTGTGGATACATGTTAATAAAAGTATAAAATATAATGGGAACGATAATTACTAAACTGATGACAGAGAGAGGGGAGAAGGGAAGATAGGAATAAGATCATCAAAGATTTATACCAGCTTCAGTTTTATCTTTAATGTTTATAAAGAGAGACCACACAATTAGAAAATGGTAATAAATAAATGATAGTCTTAACTATAAAGATTTGAAAAAGGTGTGTATTAGATATATAAAATGGTATTTTTTTGGTATGTTTGAAATATTTCATAGTATTTTAAGACAAATTTAAATTAAAACATTAAAGAAACTCCATTAAACCAGTACGTTTTTCTTATTTATTAAATTTTTTGAGACAGAGTCTCACTTTCTTGCCCGAGCTAGAGTGGCATCAGCCTAGCTCACAGCAACCTCAAACTCCTGGGCTCAACCAATCCTCCTACCTCAACCTCCCAAGTAGCTGGGACTACAGGCATGTGCCACCATGCCCGGCAAATTTTTTATATATATTATTAGTTGGCTAATTAATTTCTTTCTATTTTTAGTAGAGATGGGGTCTCGCTCTTGCTCAGGCTGGTCTTAAACTCCTAAGCTCAAACAATCTGCCCGCCTCAGCCTCCCAGAGTGCTAGGATTACAGGCATGAGCCACTGCGCCCGGCCTAAAGCAGTAAGTTTTTAAAAATATATATCATACTGAACAATTGTAAGCAAAACACACTCTAATACCCAACAAGCTTACTGATTTTTTTTAAAAGCCATTAAGTCTCAGGTACAGATTTCAGTCTTCTCTTTGCAAGCAGACCATGACTAACATGCAGGATGCAGCCTGTTTCACCTCACTTTCTTTTTTCAAGATGGCGCCTCCTTCTGTTGCCCAGGCTGAAGTGCAGTGGCCCAATCATAGCTGACTGTAACCTCAAATTCCTGGGCTCAAGCAATCCTCCTACCTTGGCCTCCCAAACTGCTGGGATTATAGGCATGAGCTGCCAAGCCAACCCTCACCTCACACTATTGGTAATGCTTCCCAACCAAGAGAGACATACAAAAGGTTAAGAACAAATGGCTCTTCATTGTTCAAATCAATTTAATCTTTCTGATCCTGTATTTAGCCTAAAAAGGGGGTTTTACTACCCTGCTGGCAATTTTGGTATTTTTATTGGTTTGCTGCTAAAGTTGTTTTCTATGAATAGCCACTGCAAACACTGGCAACCAATCATAGAATGCAATCAAATTTCAATCAGTAAAATGTCATGTAAGCTCACTTGGTCAATTAGTAAAGACCATGGCACTCAGTAACAATTTGCTACCAACTTCCTTAATTAACTTTTTCAGGTCTGAACCTAAAAAACCAAATCAAATAAAAAACACCAACAAGGCCGGGCCCACGCCTGTAATCCTAGCACTCTGGGAGGCCAAGCCCGGCGGATTGCTGGAGGTCAGGAGTTCAAAACCAGCCTGAGCGAGACACACACCCCCCACCCCCGTCTCTACTATAAATTAACTGGCCAACTAATATATATAGAAAAAATTAGCCGGGCATGGTGGCACATGCCTGTAGTCTCAGCTACTCAGGAGGCTGAGGCAGCAGGATTGCTTGAGCCCAGGAATTGAGGTTGCTGTGAGCTAGGCTAACGCCACAGCACTCACTCTAGCCTGGGCAACAAAGTGAGACTCTCTCTCTAAAAAAAAAAAAAAAAAAACCACCAACTACTTATTAAAAAGGGGTTATTTTACTTCATTCATTCTACTCTATCCATGTTGTACATCTTGTAAACAATTTACCAGAATTTCTCTTTCCAGCTTTATCTCATAATATACTGCTTATCAAACCCTTTGTTTTAGTGATAGCAATCTATTCAACATATCCTCCATATATACATTTTAGCATCTTCTCCCTACTCTCAAGTGTCACTTTCTCTACCTTTTTTCTGATTTCATAAAGCTACAGTAATCTCTCTCCACTCTGAGCCAAAAAATATGTAACATTTATAGAGAACTTAATGTGTGCTAATACTGCTTCAATGAAATTACTCTATTTAATCCATACAACCCTGTGAAATTTGTTCTATTTTTCCCTTTTCAAGGTGAGAGAAACTGAGTGAGGCTCTAAGGTTAATTAAGTTCTCCAAGGTTGCATAGGTTGCATAATGGTAAGTAGCAAGCCAGGTCTCAAACCCAGACTACAAAATCCAGGCCCTTAGACATATGCAATGTTGTCCCCTGGTTGAAAGTATGACTGCCTTTATTGCTCACAGGTCACTTAACATACCCCTTGTGATATTTACCATTTTGTGTTAGATGTCATCTAAAAAGCTCAAAATATTACAACATTCATTCAACAAAAAATGACTGAGAGCCTGTGTACCAGGCATTGTTGACTACTGGGCTTACATAAAGGCATGTTAAAGAGCATCTACAAATGAAGAGTAGATGGATTCTCTAGGTACATAGTCATCCTAGAAATGTGGGTAAGTGCAAAATTCAAAGTAATATGTACATAGCAATTATAACTAGATAAAAATGCACATTTATATAAAAATTTAATAGCACACAGTCATAAATAACATGATAAAGTTGCGGTGTTTTGTGTTTTTCTTTAACTATTTTGTTGAATTAAGCTTTTTAGCTAGAGAATAAGCAATAAAAATACTTTAAAAATAAACATGTTTTCTGTACTCCTTTCTTTTCCCATAAAACAGTAGAAATAGCCTAGAGACGGATTAATGAACGCCCCTCCACTTAACATTCCACTGTAATTTCTAATTTGGCTTTCTTGAAGACGACCTGATGTCTTCTAGTTATGGCTGGCAGGTGCTATGAGTACCTGCCAGATTTATACTATCTGTATAAATCTTCCTATAATCACAGACTTCAGGAAACTTGTAGCTGATTTGTACATTTTCATACTATGGCATCAAATCTTAGAACTGAATGGAACCCTGCAGAACACCTCCTTCAGCTCAAACAAGTACAGCTCAGTCAGAAAGAACCTATCCGCACCCGGGAGCGAGCACGCACAAACACACCCCTATGACGGTGACTAGCCATTTCGGAGCACTGTACTTCAGAGCACAGCCCTCAAACATAACGGCCCTAAAGCTGAAAGCTCTGGAAAACAATAAATCAGACACCAACTTCTAACTACTGATTTTAAAAGCTGTGGCCTGCCAGAGTCGAATCCCCCAAAACGCTATTCTTACAACTCTGCTCAGGCCTCAGATCTGCATCTCGATGGGGGAGGGGGGGAGGGCAGGAAAAGGATGAGGCCGCCACCAAAAAACGGCTGACCCCCTGAGTGGTAGCTATCCGGAAATAACGCTTGTTTTGTGTGACGGCTTGCAATTCGATGTGACCTTTCCAGGAAGTGCCGCACACAAAACAGGCGTGTGGACTATCAAGCTGGCAGTTTCTCGTGGTCTTGCGAAAACGCTGCCAACCTCGCACCCTACCACAGAGGCCCGCCAATTCCCTGGGGGCGACCGCGAAAGCGCAGGGGGCGGGGACGCCAAGAGGGGACGAAAGGATGGCTTCGGGGTCAGCTAGGGACAGCCCGGGATCAGTCGGGGGAAAAAAAGCAGAACGGAGTAAAGGGCTTCCACCAACTTGAGAGAAGGGGGGAAGGAGCGGAACGCGGCGAGGTGGGCTCTGAGGCGGGGAAGGGCCGCGCTCCGAGGGCAAGGCGGGGTCCCAGCGAGTCTACGGGAACAATGGCGCGAGCATGACGTGGGCCGGGGGCGTCGCCGCGGCGCGAGGAAGGGGCTGGGGGAGAGGGCCGCACTGGGTGGGGGGCGTGTGGCGTCCGCAGGCGCGCGGGCGGGGCTCGGCCTAAGGAGAGGGGTCTGAGGGGGACCTCGGCTGGAGGCCGGGCTGGAGGCAGCAGCTTCTGCCCGGGGGTCGCGCGCTCAGCCGCGCACCCTCCCTCGCTCGTGGCTCGCTCGTCCGCCCGCTCCTTCCCCGCCCGCCCGCGGGTCCTGCCGCACTCACCGACCCAGCCGCACGGCAACAATCGCAGCGCGCAACTGCCGCAGCCGCCGGGGCGCGCGCCCAACCCGCCCCCGCCGCCCGGGCGCCGCCCCCAGCTCGCGCTGGCCAGGGACCGGCGCGCTGTTCCGTCCCCCAGCTCCGCCGCAGAACCTGGCGACTGCAACGTTTCCAGACTGCACCGAGTCTGTGCCTCACGCGGGTCTAGGGATCTTCAAACGACAGAACAGCGGTTGTTGCTGAGCTGTGGGGTGACGCACATTGACAACCCTTCCAAATCCTTTCGCTTTCTATCCCTTGACATCCTGCCTGCGCCCCTCAGCAGGCCCCTGGGCTACCCCCTCCACTGCCTCTTGGCCTACTGTCTAGGAAGCTTTCCCTTAGGGGAAGAGGGCATCCTTTTCCCCAGTCACAGAATCTTTTGTCAAATGGACCTCAAGCCCCCTCTGGTCCAGACCCCCTTAATAGCACACCTGAATCCCCTTGGTGACTAAAAGCGCCAGCTTAGAATTTTGTTAGAACCCTTGGAATCCCAGTTCCACCACTTACAAATTGTGTGCCCTTGGGCAAGGTACCACCTATGCCCAGTTCCCTCTTCTATAAGATAGGGATAGGAAACAAGAGCACCTACATCAAAGGGTGCTGACAGGATGAAATAAGATAATATAGGTAAGGCCTCAGCACAGTCCTGGCACACAGTAGGCACTCAATAAATGTTAGCTGTTATATTGATACCTCACCACCACCAACTTGCCATGGCAGGAAGATGACTCAAAGACAGACAGCCCACTATTTCCAGAGCACTGCATTCCTTGGTACTGGCAGCTCTGACCAGTTAGAAATTGTGTCTGAACTTCCACTATCAGGACCCAAGTTCTACACCTTGGAGCTTGAAAAAACAAACAGATATAACCTCTCTTAGAACTCTGACTTTTCAGATACCTGACTTCTGTCATATCTGTCTAAGGTCTTTTCTTATTCCAGATCAGTATCTCCCATTCTTTCCATTGTTCCTCCTTTACTCTGGTTTTGATGGTCTTTATCCTTCTCCTCATGCAACTGGTGGATCTGATTGTGATTCCTTTAGAATATATGTTCCAAGCCTGAACCAAATGTTTGTGGTACCATCAGAGCAAAGCAAGACTATAGCTTCTACCCTTGTAGGACCTAGTGCCTTGAACTCATGTAATAAAGTTCTTGGCACCCACACTATTGACTCATATTGAACTTGCAGTCAACCAGAAACCTCCAGGCCTTTTTAATATGTCCTCTGTTGAGCACTTCTACCCGCTGTTGTGTTTTTCTGTTTGTTTGGGGTTTTTTTAAATTTTTTAATAATTTTTTATTAATTTTTATTTTTTTAAATATATTTTTAGTTGGCCAATTAATTTCTTTCTATTTCTAGTAGAGACAGGGTCTCGCTCTTGCTCAGGCTGGTTTCGAACTCCTGACCTTGAGCAATCCACCTGCCTTGGCTCAGCCTCCCAGAGTACTAGGATTACAGGCGAGCCACCACACCTGGCCCTTTCTGTTTTTTTTGAGACAGAGTCTTGCTCTGTTGCCTAGGCTAGAGTGCTGTGGCATCAGGCTAGCTCATAGCAACCTTAAACTCCTGGGCTCAAGCAATCCTCCTGCCTCAGCCTCCCGAGTAGCTGGGACTACAGGCATGTACCACCATGCTCGACTAATTTTTTCTACGTATTTTTAGTTGTGCAGCTAATTTCTTTCTATTTTTAATAGAGATGGGGCCTCACTCTTGCTCAAGCTGGTCTTGAACTCCTGACCTTGAGCAATCCTCCTACCTCAGCCCCTCCTATGTTTTTGAGCCAGCCTCAGTTCAAGTCAGCTGAAGATAGGCCTTGGGCCTCTCACCTCCTCGATTTTTAAGGGTATGTGGACAAAAGGAATAGGAGTTGAAAGTTAGCATAACACAACCTTTAAACCAAGTGCATTTGAAAAAAGGCCAGGGTTTGTGTCTCAAGACCATGGTACTGAGTGAATAACAAATAAACAGACACACAGACATGAATGTGATCTCAACTGTGCAAAAAAAAAAGTGTACATACACAAAAGACTAGAAGGAAATATGTAATTAAATATGTTAATAGTGGTTTTCTCTCAGAGATAAGATTTGGGGTGGTTTCCTTTCTTCTTTATACTTTTCCATTAATTTTCTACATTGTTTATGTTATTT
This sequence comes from Microcebus murinus, assembly GCF_040939455.1. NCBI lineage: Eukaryota > Metazoa > Chordata > Mammalia > Primates > Cheirogaleidae > Microcebus > Microcebus murinus. The sequence goes on along the minus strand of NC_134117.1, from coordinate 23,535,493 downwards.
TTATAATCAAGAACTTGGTTCCAAAAAAAGTCAGAGAGAAGGAATAACTTGAAAAAAAATAGAAACAACATTAAAAGAAAAATAACCGATAAGGAAAAAAATATTTGCAATCTATAAAAGACAAAGGATTTGTATCTGAAACCATAAAGGACTTGTAACAAATCAGTAAGAAAAAGACAAATAGTCCACTAGAAAAATGGACAAAGAATATAAGCAGTTCACAGAAAATGAAATGAAATACAAACTGCCAATAAACAAACAAAAAGATGCCCAACTTTACTAGTAATCAGGGAAATGGAAAATAAAACTGAGACTGGCATCAATTTTCAAGCTTCATAATATCTAAAAATTATAAACTGGCCCAGCCACTCTGTCAGAGGGCAACTGGACAACATCTATTAAGTCAATATCTCAGCCATGCCACTTCTAGTTATCTACCATGACTCCATGTGCATATGGAGATATATGCAAAGACAATCACTAGGGTATTGCTTATAATAAAGAAAATTTGGAATCAGCCTAAATGCCCACCAACAGGGGAATTGCTAAGTAAATGTAGAATACTCATATAATGAAATTTTATAGAGAATTTAAAATAAGTGATACTGATCCATATGTAGTAACATAGATATATCTCAAAGTCATATATTTTTTTTTGAGACAAGAGTTTCGCTCTGTTGCCTGGGATAGTGTGCTGTGGCATCAGTCTTAGCTCACAGCAACCTCCAACTCCTGGGCTCAAGCAATCCTTCTGCCTCAGCCTCCTGAGTAGCTGGGACTACAGGCATGTGCCATTATGCCTGGCTAACTTTTTCTATATATTTTTATTTTATTTTATTTTTAATTTTCTCTTTTTTTTATCATGTGAAGGAATCTTTGTGATCTATCTATATATTTTTAGTTGGCTAATTAATTTATTTCTATTTTTAGTAGAGACAGAGTCTCACTCTTGCTCAGGCTGGTTTTGAACTCCTGATCTTGAGCAATCCACCCGCCTCGGCCTCCCAGAGCCGCCCAGCCCCCCAAAGTCATATTTTTAAATGAAAATAGCAAGTTGCAGAATTTTACATAGTATTGATATTAAAAAAAAATTCTGCCCCCAAAGACAAAACTTCAGAGAGTTTGGGTTCAGATTTGGGTTTATCTGAGCCCAAATTGAGGTAATATTCTACAAAATACTTGACCTATACTTTTCAAAAGTGTCAAGGGTGGCCGGCGGTGGCTCATGCCTGTAATCCTAGCACTCTGGGAGGCTGATGCGGCCGATCACTCAAGGTCAGGAGTTCGAAACCAGCCTGAGCAAGAGGGAGACCCCGTCTCTACTATAAATAGAAATAAATTAATTGGCCAACTAACATATATATATAAAAAATTAGCCAGGCATAGTGGTGCATGCCTGTAGTCCCAGCTACTCGGGAGGCTGAGGCAGAAGGATTGCTTGAGCCCAGGAGTTTGAGGTTGCTGTGAGCTAGGCTGACACCATGGCACTCACTCTAGCCTCGGCAACAAAGCAAGACTCTGTCTCAAAAAAAACCAAAACAAAAAAAAAAAACCGAACAAAAGTGTCAAGGGTAATGAAAGCCAAGGAAAGACTGAGAAACTGTCATAGATTCTCCAATTCATAGATAGGATACCAAGGAAACCTGATAACTAAGTGCAATGTGATATCCTGGATGGAATCCTGGAATAGAAAAAGGACATTAGCAGAAGAACTGGTAACGTTGGAATGAAGACTGTTACTCAGTTAATAGTACATTGCACCAATGTTCACTTCTTAGTTGCACCCGGGTTATGTAAACTGTTAACAATAGGAGAGGCTGGGTGAAGGGTATGTTGAAACTTTCTGTACTATCTTTGCAATTCATCTTTAAAATTATTTTCAAATAAAAAGTTAAAACAAAACACAGACATAAATAATACCATTATTTCCTGTCATCACACATTAGCTTTATAAAAGATTTTTAACACATATGTGTAAAGTTACATGCCCAACACATGTCAGAGGTTATCTTTAAGATAAAGGACCAGGATTAGAAGTAATGTCCAAAGGGAGTATTAGCTTTAGTTTTAACGTTTTAGAAGATAAGTGTAATCATGCATTGCTTTTGTAACCAAAAATTAATTCTTTTAAATGCAAAAGAAAGCAAAAGGACAGGATGAGTTGGCCTCATGACTTTCAAGGTTAAGATAAGGAATGCCAGTTTATGAAACAACCTTCTAAGAGAGGGCTGGGACCATGAAGGGCTTGCTTGGAGTCTCTATTAGCTGAAAAGTCTGGGCCTTGCCTTGGCCAAAGAGCCCACCTCACTGAGGCCTTGGATGGCCACTCCCCAACTTCCTGCCCATGCACTCACATAGCTGTCCTATCCATCTGACCTACACTATTTCCTTGAGAATACCATAGACTCTGAGTCACCCAGAATGTGAGCAGCATTCACAGGTCACTTATCAGTTTGTCTGCTCCTTGGCAGAAGGTTTCTTCAAAAACATGCAATGAGTGTCTACTATATATGTAACATTGATCAATACAGATAAGAGTGGCTGCCTTTATGGAGGTTGCTGACTACTAGGAAGATAAACTTTAAACAAACACAAAATTGCAGTAATTGCTTTACTGCAATTTTGGGGTTTTTTGTTTTTGAGACTGAGTTTTGCTCTGTTGCTTGGGCTAGAGTGCTGTGGCATGAGCCTAGCTCACAGAAACCTCTTAACTACTGGGCTCAAGTGACCCTCCTGCCTCAGCCTCTTGAGCAGCTGGGACTACAGGCATGTGCCACCATGCCCAGCTAATTTTTCATATATATATATATATATATATTTTTTAGTTGTCCAGCTAATTTCTTTCTATTTTTTCAGTAGAGACGGGGTCTCCCTCTTGCTCAGGCAGGTCTGGAACTCCTGAGCCCAAACGATCAGCCTGCCTCGGCCTCCCAGAGTACTAGGATTACAGGCGTGAGCTACCACGCCCAGCCTTTACTACAATTTTGATAAGTGTTATGCAGGAAAAGTAAAAGATGCTCTGAAGGAGAATATAATGGGGCTAGAGCTGGAATAAGGAGAGGGTCAGGAAACATTTCCCTGAGGAAATGACATCGAAGCTGAGACTTGAAGGAGAAGTAGGACATAGGCAAAAAAAAAAAAAAAAAAAAAATGAGAGGAGGGCTTATTTGGAGGAATGAAGAATTCCTGAAAGAAGAAGCAGTAAGTATAAAGGCCCTAAAATAGATATATGAGCCTTGTGCATCTGAGGAATGATCAAAAGCCTAAAGGGATTCAGAATCAACAGAAGTTGGTGTCCTAGAAAGGAGGATAAAAAAATAATAATAATTAAAAAATAAGAAAAAATAACTTAAAAAAAAAAAGAAAAGAAACGCCTAAAGGGATAAAGTGGCAAAAAATTGTCCGAGAGGGAGGCAAGGTCAGAGCTGGCAGGGCGTCATCCTTCCTGAAGTGCAATGGAGAATGACTGAAACAGAGGGGCAGGGATCAGATTTGCAGTTTAAATGTAACCAACATCCAATTGCCTCACATAGTCGTGAAAATTAATTCCTTTCAAGCAAGCAAAAATCTCTTAGAGGCCTGCTGGAAACTTCCACTGGGTGTTTACAATGTCAGAGAGGCAAGATCAGCAACCTTTACCACAATCATTTTATTTATTGAATGCCTACCAGGTGGTAACACTGGAATTCAAATTGATCCTCCACCCCAACTTTGTTCCAGAGTTGCCGAACTGTTTAGAAAAAAACAGACATTTATGGCCAGGCGCGGTGCCTCACACCTGTAATCCTAGCACTCTGGGAGGCTGAGGCAGCCGATTGCTCAAGGTCAGGAGTTTCAGACCAGCCTGAGCAAGAGTGAGACCCTGTCTCTACTATAAATAGAAAGAAATTAATTGGACAACTAAAAATATATATATAGAAAAAATTAGCTGGGCATGGTGGCACATGCCTGTAGTCCCAACTACCCGGGAGGCTGAGGCAGGAGGATCACTTGAGCCCAGGAGTTTGAGGTTGCTGTGAGCTAGGCTGATGCCATGGCACTCTAACCTGGGCAACAGAGTGAAACTCTGTCTCAAAAAATATATAGAAAAAAATGAAATAAAATAAAAAAGAAACAGACATTTATGTAACATTACAAGCCTCATACCAGATTAGTGACCCCAAAGAGCTTCATGGATTCAGAAGAGGTGGATTCTTGAGGATATGGTTGTCAGAATCAAATACATAGAGATACCACCTCACATTTGTGGCTATAATTTAAAAAATGGAAAATAATAAGTGTTGGCAAGGATGTGGAAAAATTCAAACCCTTGTGCATTGTTGAGGGGACAGTAAAATGGTGCAAGCTGCTGTGGAAAACAGATTGGTGGTTCCTCAAAAAGTTAAACATAGAATTACCACATCACCCAGCAATTCCACTGCTAGGTAGATACCCAAAAGAATTGAAAACAGGGACTCAAACAGATACTCATACACCAATGTTCACACCAGCATTATTCACAATAGCCAATCTAAGTGTCTTACCAACACATGAATGGATAAATAAGACATGGTATATAAACACAATGGAATATTTTTCAGCCATTGAAATGAACACATACTACATCTTGGATGAACTTTGAAAACATCATGCTAAGAGAAATAAGCTAGACACAGATTATGATTACATTTATATGAAATAGCTAGAATAGACAAATTCATAGAGACAGAAAGTAGATTAGAGGTTACCAGGGGCTGGATGGAGAAAGGAAGGGAGAGTTATTGCTTAATGGTTACAGAGTTTCTGTTTGGAGTGATGAAAAAATTTTGGACATAGACAGTGGTGATGGTTGCACAACATTGTGAATGTAATGAATGCCAGTGAATGGTACACTTAAAAATGGTTACAATGGTCTCATTATTTTCAAATAGTCTGCAGCAAAAACAAAGAAACTACATTTTTGATTTTGAATAAAACAAGTTCTCAATGTTAAAAAAAAATGGTTACAATGGCAAATTTTATGTTAGATATATTTTACTACAATAAAAAATTGACTTTCAGGCCGGGTGCAATGGCTCACGCCTGTAATCCTAGCACTCTGGGAGGCCCAGGCGGGTGGATTGCTCAAGGTCAGGAGTTTGAAACCAGCCTGAGCAAGAGCGAGACCCTGTCTCTACTATAAATAGAAAGAAATTAATTGGCCAACTAACATATATATATATAAAATTAGCCAGGCATGGTGGCGCATGCCTGTAGTCCCAGCTACTCGGGAGGCTGAGGCAGAAGGATTGCTTGAGCCCAGGAGTTTGAGGTTGCTGTGAGCTAGGCTGACGCCATGGCACTCACTCTAGCCTGGGCAACAAGTGAGACTCTGTCTCAAAAAAAAAAATTGACTTTCAAAAAAAAGAATCAAATACATAAATAGCACCATTTCCTCCACGTTCACCTAGCTCCTTCCAAATTGCCATTTTCCAGTTCCTAGAACACCTAGTCTCCTTGTCCCTGCATAAACTGTTTCCTCTGCCTGAGAGTCTCTTGTCTTCTTTCTAACTCCATTCATCCTTGAGGCCTTAACTCAAATGGTACTCAGAGGCCTTCCCTAAGCCTCTTACCCAATCTAACTGAAATCCCCTACTATTATTTGCTTTCATCCTACCCTACCCTTCCCTTCCCGTCCCTACCCTAAGTTACCACAGTTGCCATGAAATAAGTATTTGTGTGGTATATCTTTAATATCTGTCTCCCAATATCGCCTATAAGGGTTCCACAAGGGCAGCAACAGAGTGTCTTGTCCACTGAGAAGGATACAGCACTCCACGCTGGGTCTGGCACATTGAGGATTCCCTATATATTTTTAAATAAATTAATGATAACTAAATGAATGTGTAGTGGGGTTGTGAAAAACCTGGCAGCCTATCTCTTAGAGCAGGAAACTGAGGGAGTCACTAGCAACATGTGTTTCCAGATAGATCTGATATGTCACCAACCGTTCCAACCTTACTCTCTAAATATCCATCTAAATAAGTGGTAAGTTGTTGCACTTAAAATAGAATACTTTTTCAGACTGCGCCATCCGAACCAACAGCCCTCCTCCAGAGCAGTTCAGCCTGCTTGAATGTTTCACACATTTTGAGGGAAGCAACACCCATATTGGAACTAAAGTCTAAGGCACAACAATGTCAGAACGAGAAAGAGCATTCACTTGTCTATTCAGAAAGCCAATTCTTCAATAAGCACAAGTAAGTATAGGTTTCCTACCATTAGTCAATGAAAGCATTTCCTAATTGATTTAATTTTCCCACCTTGGCATTCCACATCAACCTCAGTAAACAATATTCTATGCTAACAGGACACTAAACAGATAGATGATTACTTCTGAGACAAGAAATGCAAATAAAAGCTGATCTAATGAATTTGTTTTCCAGACGTGGACAGTTGTGGGAACTGAAAGACACGACAACACCAGGAGGAAGACACAGCACAATAGCTTTTATGTCAACAAATTGTATTCCATGGACCATCGATTCTCTCAGCCCACAAGCCATAGTCTTCTCTCTTCTTTTCACTTTTCTTACATTTTACATATAAATTACAAAAACCACAGAGTGCAAGGCAAACCAAGCACCACAGTTATTAGGAAACTTTTGATCACAAGTAACGGGAAACCTATTTAACATAGGCTTAAACAATAAGGAAGTTGAGAGATAAGGTAGACTCTGCGGTAAATGATTCAGCAATCAATATTGCCATTAAGGACCAACTTTTGTCTGTTTGCCCTACAGCTCTGGGATTTGCTTCATCCTAAAACACGTAGGATAGCTTCAAGTTTCCTTCCTCATGTCAATAAAACACAGAGACACCTCTCCTCCAACACAAATGTTAAATCCTTCCCTTCAACTTAACTGGAATGAATTAGGGCACACGCAGACTCCCTAAACCAAAAGTCATCACCAATGCATAATCATACACTGATAAATCAGATATTGCCCCTGGGATTGGGGATGGAGAAGATACCTGAACAAAACTGGAATTTTTCACAGGAATAAGCTGTGGGGAATGGATGCTACATGAGCAGTCAAGAGTATCCAGGCCTGGTGCGGTGTCTCACTCCTGTAATCCTAGCACTCTGGGAGGCCGAGGTGAGTGGATTGCTCAAAGTCAGGAGTTTGAGACCCCGTCTCTACTATAAATAGAAAGAAATTAATTGGCCAACTAATATATAGAGAAAAAATTAGCCGGGCATGGTGGCGCATGCCTGTAGTCCCAGCTACTCGGGAGGCTGAGGCAGTAGGATTGCTTGAGCCCAGGAGTTTGAGGTTGCTGTGAGCTAGGCTGACGCCACGGCACTCACTCTAGCCTGGGCAAGAAAGTGAGACTCTGTTTCAAAAAACAAAAAAAAATAACAGTGGCCCATGATAGCAGCAATTCTCAGAAATATCAGGAAGCCTATATTCTTGGTAGTGTTCTCTATCTCCTGCAATCTCTCCTTGTGGGAGAGAAAATGCTCCTCTCCAGTCTCTTCCTGGGATCCCACCTTAGTCCTTCACAATGATCTTGAGCAGCATTTCCCAATTTGGGAAATCTACTTTGGGAGCCCCAAAGTGTATTTTGGTATGATAGCTCTGTGAGATATTAACAGATATTTCTTAGAAAAAAAAGTTCTATGCTTGCCAAAATCTTGAAAGACCCATTTAAACACTTAGCATTCAAAACACCTGGGCATTTGTCATTTATAAATTCCTGGGATGGCACATCCACTTTGTCTTTTTAAGATTGGGCCTTTATAAGCAAGAAAGTGGCTCTGGTTCTCAGACCAAAGAGGTGAGACGGGTTTATATAGGGATTTATAACAGCAATAGTTCTCATATTTCACCAGGCATTATGAGTTGCTTGGGGAGTTTTTCTAGAAGGCAGATTCCAGATCCTATCCCAGTCTTACCAATTATGAATCCTGGCAATGTGTCCTGGGAATCTGAAATTGAAACAAACTCCTAGATAATTCTGATGCAGGTAATCTGCGTGTTCTCTGACAATGTTAACTGCCTCACTCCTTCTTGTTACAGCAATCAGTGTTGCCATGGTAGCAGCCAATCTGAGCCAACCCCTGCTGCCTGCTACCTAGGCAACAACTGACTTCATGGGTCTTTTCCTCATTTGCTAGCCTAAGGGGCCATTATGAACAACAATGTTTTGAGTACTGCAAAAAAATACACAATTGACAAAGAAACTGACTCATGGTTGCAGGATCAGGAATTATAAATTCCTGCGTCACCTCACCTTCAGAGCACTAGTCTCATAATCCCCATTTTTGGCTTCAATTCAGATGTCGGATGTTAACCCTCAATGACTATATTTCATTGGCATGAGTAGGGTGCCGACCTTGAGACTCAGAGAGTTTTCTAAGCCCACAACAACCTGGGGTCCTCCCACGGACCTGACACCTACAGCACTCCTGTTATAACAAGTATTATCCTGGATTAAAAGTAAATAAATTTCTCGGCAGGATGCGGTGGCTCCCGCCTGTAATCCTAGCACTCTGGGAGACCGAGGTAGGTGGATCATTTGAGCTCAGGAGTTCGAAACCAGCCTGAGCAAGAATGAGACCCCCGTCTCTACTGAAAACAGAAAGAAATTAATTGGACAACTAAACATATATAGAAAAAATTAGGGCCGGGCGCTGTGGCTCACGCCTGTAATCCTAGCTCTTGGGAGGCCGAGGCGGGCGGATTGCTCAAGGTCAGGAGTTCAAAACCAGCCTGAGCAAGAGCGAGACCCCGTCTCTACTATAAATAGAAAGAAATTAATTGGCCAACTGATATATATATAAAAAATTAGCCGGGCATGGTGGCGCATGCCTGTAGTCCCAGCTACTCGGGAGGCTGAGGCAGTAGGATCACTCGAGCCCAGGAGTTTGAGGTTGCTGTGAGCTAGGCTGACGCCACGGCACTCACTCTAGCCTGGACAACAAAGCGAGACTCTGTCTCAAAAAAAAAAAAAAAAAAAAAAAAAAAGAAAAAATTAGCCAGGCATGGTGGTGCATGCCTGTAGTCCCAGCTACTCAGGAGCCTGAGGCAAGAGGATCACTTGACTCCAGGAGTTTGAGGTTGCTGTGAGCTAGGCTGTTACCACAGCACTCTAGCCTGGGTAATAGTTGAGACTCTGTCTCAAAATAAATAAATAAAATAAAAAACAAACAAATAAATCTTCTCTCATTTGAGTGACAAGTAGTTGAGTTTATTACTTTTACTTTCACCAAACCCGAAAGAGTTCTTTTCCACTAATTCTTTGGTCAGATACTAGCCATCTGAAAGAAAATTGATGCTAATAAAAAAGGAGATAGGTAAAGTAGGGTATGTATCTAATCCCTTAGCAGGTATAGTAGGCAGAATAGTGGCCTAATACTCAATCTGTGATTATGTTACATTTACATGGCAAGGGAGAATTATGGTAGTAGGTGTAATTTAGTGTGCTAATTAGACAGGTGATCTTAAATAGGAAGAGTAGCCTGAGTTTTCCAGGTGGGTCCAATCCTTAAATGAGCCAGAAGGAGGGACAAGAGTCAGTGTCAGAGGGACACAACATGAAAATGATTTGACCTGCTGTTGCTAGCTATGGAGATGAAGAGGGACCACCAGCCAAGGAATGTAGGCAGCCTCTACAAATTGGAAAAGGCAAGAAAATCAATTCTCCCCTAGAGTCTCCAGAAGAAACACAACCCTGCCAATACCTTGATTTAGCCATTTAAGCTCATTTCAGATTTCTACCTCCCAAACTGTAAGATAGTAAGTCTGTGTTGCTTTAAGCCACGAATTTTGTGATAATTTGTTGCAGAAGCAATAGGAAACTAATACATAGGGGATTAAGATAGAAAGCCAGAAACAAATACAGACTAGAAGTTCAAACAAATGTGTGCCTCCCTGCTCAGTGCCTTACTACCCTTCTCCAGAGGTGGTCCAGGGAAAACTTTTCATTTCATTCTATGAGTTTTCCAGGGCCCTTGCCTTTGAACCAAGTAAGCTAGTTCAGAAAACCTGCAGGATAAAAAAAAAAAAAAAAAAAAAAGGTCATATCTTTCATTTGCATTTTTTGGCCCCTTCAATGTTGCTGTGTTTTGTTTTCCTTTTTAATGAAGAATAATAAATATACATGCATATCTACAGAAAAATGCACAAGTCATTTTCACAAAGTAAATATACCTGTGTAACCACCACCCAAATCGAAATGTAAAATATAACCAGAAGCTTCCGAACTTACCACACACCGCCACCCAAGCACTACTTCCTTCACCTGCCTGTGAATAATCACTATTTTGACTTCAAATTCCAAAGATGTGGTTTGGTTTTTTTTTTACCTGTTTTGAACTTCATATATACTGGACTCATACAGTATGCATACCTGTGTGTCTGGCTTCTTTCACTTAACATTATATTTGTAAGATGCTGCCATATTTAGCAATTATGTATTTCATCGCTCTGTAGTATTCCATTATAACACAATTTATCCATCTTTTTTTTTTTATTTCAGCATGTTATAGAGGTACAAATGTTTAGGTTATGTATATTGCCCTTGTCCCCTCTCCCACGAGTCAGAGCTTCAAGTGTGTCCACCCCCAGACTATCCATCTTTTTTTTTTAAAAAAGGAAAACTATGGATTAAGAGTGGTTTCCCTGCCTTCCAGGACTTCTCAGAGCCTTTATCATGAAAATAAGTATAGGCATACTTTGTTTTATTGCACTTTGCTTTATTCCACTTTGGAAGTATTTCTTTTGTTACAAATTGAAGGCTTGTGGCAATGCTGCATTGAGCAAGTCTCTTGGCACCATTTTTCCTACAGCATGTGCTCATTTTATGTCTCTCTGTCACATTTTAGCAATTCACACAATATTTCAAACTTTTTCATTATCTTTATATTTGTTACAGTGGTCTGTGGTCAGTGATTTTTGGTATTACTATTGTAATTGTTTGGGGGTGCACCACAAACCACATCTATATAAGGACAGCAAATTTAATCAGTAAATGTGTGTGTTCTGACTGCTCTACTCTTTGGCCATCCTCCCCACCCTGACCTGTCTTTCTCCCTCTCCTCTGCATTCATATTCCCTGAGATATAACAATATTGAAAGTAGGGCCCAGCGTGGTGGCTCACACCTATAATCTCAGCACTTTGGAAGGCTAAGGCCAGAGGATACCTTGAGGCCAGGAGTTTGAGATCAGCCTGAGCAACATAACAAGATCCCATCTCTACATACTAAATATATATTTCTATATATATGTGTATATATATATATATATACACACACATATACATAGCAAAAGAGAGATTAAGCCAATTAATAATCCTACAATGGCCTCTAAGAGTTGAAGTAAAAGGAAGAGTTGCACATCTCTTGCTTTAAATCAAAAGCTAAAAATGATTAAGCTTAGTGAGGAAGGGATGTCAAAAGCAGAAATAGATTGAAAGCTAGACCTGCCTCTTGCACCAGTTAGCCAAGTTACAAAAGCAAAGGAAAAGTTCTTGAAGGAAATTAAGAGTGCTATTCCAGTGAACATGCAAATGATAAGAAAGTGAAACAGCCTTATTGTTGATATGGAGAAAGTTTAGTGGTCTGGATAGAAGATCAAACCAGCTACAACATTTCTTTAAGTCAAAGCCTAATCCAGAGGAAAACCCTCTCTTCAGCTCTACGAAGGCTGAAAGAGGTGAGGAAGCTGCAGACGAAAAGTTTGAAGCTAGAAGAGGTTAGTTCATGAGGTTTAAAGAAAGAAACCAGCTGCACAACATAAATGTGCTAGGGTGAAGCATCAAGTGCTGATATAGAAGCTGCCGCAAGTTATCCAAATGATCTGACTAGGATCATATGAAGGTGGCTACACTAAATAATAGATTTTCTTTTTCTTTTTCTTTTTTTTTTTTGAGACAGAGTCTTGCTTTGTCGCCCAGGCTAGAGTGAGTGCCCTGGCATCAGCCTAGCTCACAACAACCTCAAACTCCTAGGCTCAAGCAATCCTTCTGCTTTAGCCTCTCGAGTAGCTGGGACTACAGGCATGAGCCACCATGCCTGGCTAACTTTTTCTATATATATTAGTTGGCCAATTATTTCTTTCTGTTTATAGTAGAGACGGGGTCTCACTCTTGCTCAGGCTGGTTTCTAACTCCTGACCTTGAACGATCCACCTGCCTCAGCCTCCCAGAGTGCTAGGATTATAGGCATGAGCCATCGCACCACCGGCCCTGGTGACTTTAAATTCAAGCCAATGCTCATTTACCATTTCAAAAATCCTAGGTCCCTTAAGAATTATGCTAAATCTACTTTGCCTGTGCTCTGTAAAAGGAAAAGCAAAGCCTAGATGACAGCCCATCTGTTTATAGCATGGTTTACTGAATATTTTAAGCCCACTGTTGAGACCTACTGCTCAGAAAAAAAGATTCCTTTCAAAATATTACTGCTCATGGCTGGGCGCGGTGGCTCACGCCTGTAATCCTAGCACTCTGGGAGGCCGAGGCGGGCGGATTGCTTGAGGTTGGGAGTTCGAAACCATCCTGAGCGAGACCCCGTCTCTACTAAAAATAAAAAAAAAATAAATAAATAAAAATAAAAAATAAAAAAAAAAATATATTACTGCTCATTGACAATGCACCTTATCACCCAATACAGGATATTAATGCTGATATACAGGAGATTAATGTTGTTTACATGTCTGCTAACATAATATCTATTCTGCAGCCCATGAATCAAAGAGTAATTTTGATTTTCAAATCTTAATGTTTAAGAAACACATTTAGTGAGGCTGTAGCTGCCACAGATAGGGATTTCTCTGATGGATCTGGCAAAGTAAATTGAAAACTTCTGGAAAGGATTCACCATTCTAGATGCCACTAAGAACATTTGTGATTCATGAGAGGAGGTCAAAATATCAGCATGAACAGGAGTGTTGAAGAACTTGATTCCAATCCTCATGGATGACTTTGAGGGATTTAAGACTTCAGTGAAGGAAGGAACTGCAGATGTCATGGAAATAGCAAGAGAACTAGAATTAGAAGTGGAATTTCTGCAATCTCATGGTCAAACTTGAACGGATGAAGAGTTGCTTCTTATAGATGATCAAAGAAAGTGGTTTCCTAAGAAGAAATCTATTCCTGGTAAAGATGTTGTGAACATTGCTGAAATGACAACAAAGGATTTAGAATATTACATAAACTTAGTTGATAAAGCAGCAGCAGGGTTTGAGAGGACTGACTCCAGTTTTGAAAGAAGTTCTACTGTGGGTAAAATGCTATCAAACAGCACACTGCATGCTACAGAGAAATCCTTTGTGAAAGGAAGAGTCAATCGATGTGGCAAACTTATTGTTGCCTTATTTTAAGAAATTGCCACAGCCACCCCAACCTTCAACAACCACCACCCTGATCAGTTAACAGCCATTAACACTGAGGCAAGACCCTTCACCAACAAAAATATGACAACTCACTGAAGGCTCAGATGATCATTAGCATATTTTAACAATAAAGTACTTCTTAATTAAGGTATGTACATTTTTAGACATAATGCTACTGCACACTTCATAACAGACTACAGTATAGTATAAACATAACCTTTATATGCACTGGGAAACTGAAAAATTCATTATAACTAGCTTTATTGTGGTGGTCTGGAATACTGCAATAATGCCATATATGCAAATAGGTCCATATTTCAAAAAATGGGTTGGGTTGCTTTAAAAATGTTTTTGAAAATTACCAGCCTAGGTTTAGAGTACCTCTCTACAAGGCTTGCTAACCTCATCCAAAGTTCATTGCTTTTGCTGCTGTTGTCTTTTGAGACTGTCAAAGGGCCAAACACCTGTTCTGATTTTTCCAGTGGTGGTGTGGAACGGTCTCAAAAGGGGATCATTGACAAAAGCTCAATGCAGATCAGGCAGCTTAGTCCACAGGCAGTTTCTGTCTATGGAATCATGGGCTGAAAATAGATCATTACATGCCACAAAGGTCTTAAATTGCTTCTAACCAGGCAGTGTAGTAAAGGGATTAAGAGCATGGATTCCAGAGCCAAACTCCCTGGCTTCAACTCTTGGCTCTGCTGATAACTAGCTGTGACCTTGGGCAAGTTCCTTAATACCCTCATGTCTTAGTTCCCTCATCTTTAAAATGGAGGGGAAGAGAATGATGTTTGTTAAATAAAACCAAAATGACAATGGCTCTTTTCTTTCTACATGAACTTCTGGGTGGCAAAGCCCAACTCCAGACATTTTGATTCTTTCACAGTTTAATACTCTATCACTGCCCTCAAGGAGAGGCTTTCTCTGTGGCCTCCCATAACCCTGAGGGTCCTGGAGTCATATGGCCTTACTCCTGGCCCTCCAAGATGATGAGTAGTTACCAGACTTGGGATTCCTTGGATCAGTAAAATTTCAAAAGCAATTTTGGAGATTTATACAGAGTTGTTAGCTTTCAACTCTGCCATTCAGGACATCAAAATAAACTGCCAGACCGGGCGCACTGGCTCACGCCTGTAATCCTAGCACTCTGGGAGGCCAAGGTGGGCGGATTGCTCGAGGTCAGGAGTTCGAAACCAGCCTGAGCAAGAGCGAGACCCTGTCTCTACTATAAATAGAATGACATTGATTGGCCAACTAATATATATAGAAAAAATTAGCTGAGCATGGTGGTGCATGCCTGTAGTCCCAGCTGCTTGGGAGGCTGAGGCAGAAGGATTGCTTGAGCCCAGGAGTTTGCGGTTGCTATGAGCTAGGCTGATGCCACGGCACTCACTCTAGCCTAGGCAACAAAGCGAGACTCTGTCTCAAAAAAATAAAATAAAATGAAAAAATAAACTGCCATCTACTATCAGTACTAATTCATAAAAGGCAATTTTAATCTTTTGTTTGTTTGTTTGTTTTTTGAGACAGAGTCTCACTGTTTTGCCCAGACTAGAGTGCCGCAGCGTCAGCCTAGCTCACAGCAACCTCAAACTCCTGGGCTCAAATAATCCTACTGCCTCAGCCTCTAGAGTAGCTGGGACTACAGGCACGTGCCACCATGTCCAGCTAATTTTTTTTCTATTTTTAGTTGTTTGCTGAGACGAGGTCTTGCTCTTGCTCAGGCTGGTCTCCAATGAGCTCAAGCAATCCTCCCGCCTCGGCCTCCCAGAGTGCTAGGATTACAGGTGTGAGCCACTGCGCCCAGCCAAAAGGCAATTATTATTATTTTTTTTGGAGACAGAGTCTCGCTTTGTTGCCCAGGCTAGAGTGAGTGCCATGGCGGCAGCCTAGCTCACAGCAACCTCAAACTCCTGGGCTCAAGCAATCCTCCTATCTCAGCCTCCCGAGTAGCTGGGACTACAGGAATGCACCACCATGCCCGGCTAATTTTATATATATATATATATTAGTTGGCCATTTAATTTCTTTCTATTTTTTTTTTATAGTAGAGACGGGGTCTCGCTCAGGCTGGTTTTGAACTCCTGACCTTGAGCAATTCGCCCACCTCGGCCTCCCAGAGTGCTAGGATTACAGGTGTGAGCCACTGCACCCAGCCTCAAAAGGCAATTTTAACACTAAAAAAGTAGGAAGAACATAATCTCAGAATAAAAGACAGGATTTCCAATTAATTAAATTTAGCTTAGTAAAAAAAATCACTTCCCTTTTCTGTTTTTTTCCATTTCATCTTGAGCCACTGGCCAAAGGCCAACTCCTGTCTGTGACCCAGCATTTGGCCAACACTGCTCTCTGAGGCCCTTGTGAATGCTCCTCGACAAACTGGGCATTATAACTAAACACCTCCCTGAATGACCAAGCATCAAAGCTGGTACTGAGCACCCAAACTGAAGGTATTTGCTAAGGATCCCAGAGAGCATTACTGTGCTTAGAGGTGGATGGCCAGTAGAAAACTGGAAGGAGGTATTTCACTAATAGTTGTTCCCTCTAGCATTTGATGGGGCCATTTAGAACCTTGGCTCCAAGTCCAAGGAGCCAAGGATTCTGAGCTACCTGTGTGTACATAGTGTTTTTGCCCAGGACAGGATTCAGGGTACAGGGATTCTCATGCTGACCCTGCTGCTAACCCACTATAAATGAATATATATATATATATATATATATATATATATATATATATATGTATATGTATATATATATATATATTTTTTTTTTTTTTTGAGACAGGGTCTCACCTGTTGCTGGGGCTAGAGTGGCTTCATCACAGCTCACTGCAGCCTCCCACTCCTGGGCTCAAGCAATCTTCCTGCCTCAGCCTCCCCAAAAGCTAGGATTACAGGCATGAACCACTGCACCCAGCCCCCACTATAATTTTTGGTAAATTAACCATTCTCTTAACCATTCAGACTTGGTTTTTATTTACAAAATGGAAACAATAACAGCTGCTCTGTATTTCTCAAGATTGTTTGGGGACTCAAGTAATGGCTGTGAATATGGTTTTAAAACACTGTACAGTGATAAAGGAATGAGTATTTGTAACTCTTGGCCCCTACCCCCTTCTAGTCAGGTTCTTAGTGCCCCCACTAAGATTATACCAAAGACCCTTTCTTCTGCCCTTTCCTTCAGCCATAGGATAATACTCCAGGGCATCTAGACTCCCAGGCTTTGGGGTAGAGCTGTAGGGTAGGAAAGAACCATTGTTTTCTCTTTCTCAGAACCCTGGTCCCCCATGTTTCTCCTGGATGAAGTGAGCTGCTAGATTTAAACACTCAGAAATCCACAAATACTCTAGAAATTCCAGATTAGCTGCTCTGTGGTCTGTGGTCTGTTCCATAATGCTTCCTGCTAAACTAACAAAAGGTGATAGGAGACGAATGTCAGGAGACATTCCATTCCCCTGCCTCCAGGGAATCCTGCCAGCTCAACTTTCTAGTGTGTTAGATGGGGAAGAAACTTTAGATTGGTGGTTCTCAATTCTGGCTGAATGTTAGAATCACTGGAGCTTTTAAAAATTACCCATGCCCAGGTTGTATCTCATACCAATTAAATCAGAATCTTTGGGGAAGGGACCAAGACTTCAGTTTTTTGGGGGTTTTTTTGTTTTTTTTTTTTGAGACAGAGTCTCACTTGTTGCCCAGGCTAGAGTGAGTGCCGTGGCATCAGCCTAGCTCACAGCAACCTCAAACTCCTGGGCTCAAGGGATCCTCCTGCCTCAGCCTCCCGAGTAGCTGGGACTACAGGCATGCGCCACCATGCCCGGCTAATTTTTTCTATATATATTAGTTGGCCAATTAATTTCTTTCTATTTATAGTAGAGACGAGGTCTCGCTCTTGCTCAGGCTGGTTTCGAACTCCTGACCTTGAGCAATCGGCCCGTCTCGGCCTCCCAGAGAGCTAGGATTACAGGCGTGAGCCACCACAACCGGCCTGTTTTTTCTTTTTTCTTTTTTATATTTTTTTTGAGACAGAGTCTCGCTTTGTTGCCCAGGCTAGAGTGAGTGCCGTGGCGTCAGCCTAGCTCACAGCAACCTCAAACTCCTGGGCTCGAGTGATCCTTCTGCCTCAGCCTCCCGGGTAGCTGGGACTACAGGCATGCGCCACCATGCCCGGCTAATTTTTTTATATATGTATCAGTTGGCCAATTAATTTCTTTCTATTTATAGTAGAGACGGGGTCTCGCTCTTGCTCAGGCTGGTTTTGAACTCCTGACCTTGAGCAATCCGCCCGCCTCGGCCTCCCAAGAGCTAGGATTACAGGCGTGAGCCACAGCGCCCGGCCTGTTTTTTCTTTTTTGAGACAAGGTCTCACTCTGTTCCCAGGGCTAGAGCACAGTGGCATCATCATACCTCACAGCAACCTCAAACTCCTGGGCTCAAGCAATCCTCCCACCTCAGACTCCTGAGTAGCTGGGACTACAGGCACATGCCACCACACCTGGTTAGTTTTTCTATTTAAATACATACATATATACAGCTGATCCTTTCACTGTCCTTCAATGCTTTCCTCTCTCAAACTCCTTCCTCTTAATGATCTGGTTTCTGTACTTCTTCAGTTTTAGCCCTCGCTAACAGCTCTACCCCAATGTACCTGAGAAATCATCCTGAATTTCTGCATAGCTCCAAGCATTCACTTTGCTCTCTAACATTACCTTTCTGTTTGCTGGGCCTGTCAGGTTTTAGTCTGAAATGTTTTTAGTGTGCTCATGGCTAAAGAATGACCAGATGCACCAAAGTAAGGCAAGCAAGAAAATGAGGTTTATTGAGGACAGAACGATAGGATTACAGGGCAAGAGCAAGATATTGGTTTATAGAGCATGATACATACGCCACAGATGATGACCGGACCCACTGTCACAGCAAAGGGAGAGCAAAAGGAAGGGTGCAAAAGAAGGGCCTGGTTATGGTCCAGGACTTGTTTTGTAGCACCCAGATTGGGACCTCCCTCGTGGTTCAAATGTCACCATGGAACCACTCTGATTGGACAGTTGGGAGATATTATGTCCTGAGTCTTACTGTGTGTGTGCATATCTCCCATGAGCCTCTCTGAAAACCCATCTGGGTGGGGAGTGAATCACAGCAGCACCCCCTTTTGTCCCTAGGAGACCTGGAATCCCTAGCCAACTACCTAACACTTCTTTAACTTTGCCAAGAGTTAAAAGTGCCTTCCTTGGCTTTCCAATGGAACCTTTGTTTAATTCTGCTATAACCCTTATCAGATGGTATTTTAATTGTTGGTCCTCTGGTCCCTGCCCCTCCCACTAGACTGTAAATTCCTAAGGGCAGAGGCCCTTTGCCTATCTTGCCATCTGCATGCTGCCTGAACTTGGCTGAACAGTTGAACTGGGATCTCTGCCACTGTTTAGATGATCTGACCTTAAGCAAATTAGTCAAACTCCCTGGGCCTAAATTTTCTCATAGGATTATTGTGAAGATTGAGATTATATTTGTAAAGTGTTTAGTGCTTACTCTGAGTCAGAGTAAATGCCCCCCAAAAATTAGCTTGTTGAATTGAGATCTCAAACTCTAATGAACTGTATGACTTTAGATAAAATTCTTAAACTCCCAAGGCCTCAGTTCTTCCTGCTATAAAATGAAGTATTTGACCTGGATCATCTATAGCAGTGGTTCTCAAACTAAGCTCTACCTTGTAACCACCTGGAGAGCTTGAAAAATACTGAAGTCTGGGCTAGGTGCGATGGCTCACACCTGTAATCCTAGCACTCGGGGAGGCTGTGGCAGAAAGGTCATTTGAGGTCAGGAATTCAAGACCAGCCTGAGCAAGAGTGAGACCCCCATCTCTACAAAAAATAGAAAAATTAGCTGGGCTATGTGGCTCACATCTGTAGTCCCAGCTACTCAGGAAGCTGAGGCAGAAGGATTGCTTGAGCCCAGGAGTTTGAAGTTGCAATCAGCTATGATGGTGCCACTGCACTCTAGCCTGGCAAAAGAGTGAGACCCTCTGTCTCAAATAACAAAACAAAAACGGGATCCATAATGCAATTCTGTCTACTTTGGAGACTGTTCAAAATTCACCATAATAAGAAGATTAAAAAATAATAATAGAGATATAAACCTATAGGCTGGAGATAAAGACATTTATTATTATTATTATTATTTTTTTTTGAGATAGAGTCTTGCTTTGTTGCCCAGGCTAGAGTGAGTACTGTGGCATCAGCCTAGCTCACAGCAACCTCAAACTCCTGGGCTCCAGCGATCCTCCTGCCTCAGCCTCCTGGGTAGCTGGGACTACAGGCATGCACCACCATGCCCAGCTAATTTTTTCTATATATATTAGTTGACCAATTAATTTCTTTCTATTTTTAGTAGAGACGGGGTCTCGCTCTTGCTCAGGCTGGTTTTGAACTCCTGACCTCAAGCAATCTGCCCGCCTCGGCATCCCAGAGTGCTAGGATTACAGGTGTGAGCCACCACACCCAGCCAAGACATTTATTATTAATAATAATAATCCAAATTACTACCATTTAGTGAGCCCCTACTTTATGCCAGGCACTTTTCTGGGCCCTTTATATGCATAAGTTGTACTTTTCACGACAGTCTCCATTTTACTAGGTTTAGAGATGTCAAGTGTCTTGTATAATAAATGGTAAGCATTAGATTATATGAGCTATAGCAGAGAGAGTAAATAAAAGAAGATAAAAGGATTAAACAAGGAAAAGTATGCACTACTGACACTTGGAAACAGGAAAAGGACTCCACAAAGAAGACAGTAGAGGCCAGGCATGGTGGCTCATGCCTGCAGTCCTAGCACTTTGGGAGGCCCAGGTGGGAAGATCACTTGAGCCTAAGAGTTTCAGGTTGCAATGAGTTATGATCATGCCACTGCACTCCAGCTGAAGTGTTAGAGCAAGACTCTGTCTAAAAAAAAAAAGAAAAGAAAAGAAAAGGAGAAGACAGGAGTAGCTCATAGTGCCAAATGCAACACAAAGTGCAAGAAAAATAGCAACTATTTGCTGCATTTTGTAATTAGGAGTTTGCTGTGGCCTTGGGGAGAACAACTGGAGTGGTGGGGCCAGAAACAGAGCTGAGAGTGAGTGGGCAGCATACACAGCCTACTCTTTTGATAAACTATGCTGTGAGGGGAGCTTGCAAGATTGGCTTGTAGCTAGAGAGAGGTACTTTTCTGAGGTGAGAGAAGCTTGACTACGTTTATGTGTGTTTGGGAAAGAGCCAGAAAGGAGAGAGGGAAGGTGATGATGGACAGAGTGCTGAGGGACTGAGAAGGGCAGAGTCCAGCACCCAGGTGTGGCACTGGCCTCAGACAGGAGAAGGAGCACCTCTCTCTGGAGCAGAAAAAAGAAGACCACTCATGGGCTGGGGTTAGAAAAGAGATCCAGGGGAGCCATGATGTCAGAGAGCAGGGGAGCTGGGAGTGGGGGAAGTGAACACGCTGATGGCAAGGAAGTTCTGGCCAGAGACCAGTATGTTGGCATTTCTGAGCTGGAACAGTCATGACAAGGTCCAAGGTGTGCCTGACTGAGATTGCAGGTACATGAATAGAGTCAGAAGTTCAAGAATTCTGAAATGGATCATCCTTGGGAATAGGCCTGGGTGGAGAACAGGTCTGTAGGGTCTATCCTAGAAGAGATTAAGAGAAAGCAGTTCCTTAGCCTCCCACACAAACACATTTTGGAATTCTGAAAAATATTTTGGGATAGGGAGAAACAAAAAGAAATAAAAAGAAAAAAAAAAAAAACAGCTTCTTAGTTCTAACCCATAACTAACCTAAATACTTCTTGCCAAAATGTAGACCCATAGCTTCCTCAAGACCAAGTTATAGACTAAAGCTGTGAAACAAAAGTCTGCATGATAAACATTCCTGTGGCCGGATGCGGTGGCTCACGCCCCTAATCCTAGCACTCTGGGAGGCCGAGGCAGGAAGATCACTTGAGGCCAGGAGTCTGAGACCAGCATGAGCAAAAATGAGATCCCATCTCTACAAAAAATAGAAGCAGCAGCTGAACATGGTGGTACATGCCTATAGTCTCAGATACTCAGGAGGCTAAGGCAGGAGGATCACTTGAGCCCAGGAGTTTAAAGTTACAGAGAACACTCTAGCCTGGACAACAGAGTGAGATCCTGTCTCAAAACAAACAACCAAAAACCACACTGGCTCTGTCAACTACATAATAGGTTTAATCTACTTTTCTGAGTTAGACTGGGACCTGTCTCCATCCATCCATCCATCCATCCATCCATCCATCCATCCATCCATCCATCCATTCGTTCAGTAAACATGCATGCATTAAATGCCTTCTCCCTGCCAGGTACTTTACTAGGCCCTGGGGATTCAAAAATGGAACATCCATGGTCCTTACAGAGGTCACAAACAAGCAAAGGAGCTAAATAATTAGCTGTGACACAATATGAAAATACTATAGCAGAGGAAGGTAGAAAGCACAATGGGATTGTGTGAACACAGAGAAAGGAACCTAGATTTGAGGGAAGCAGCACAGAGAGCTGACATGTGAGATGACTGACTCTTAGAGGAGAAGCAGAATGCAGCAGGCTGCACAGCGTAGAAAGGGCATTCCGAGAAGAGGAACAACATGAGTAAGGAAGGGCACTGAGGTGTGACTGCCAGACACAGTCAGGAAATTTAACAATCTGGTTTGGCAGAGCAGCCATTCTTAAGTTGTAGTCTGCACAAAAATCAGCCATGGTGTCATTAAAATCTAGGTCTCACCAGCAGCTGATTCAGTAGGTCTGGAACTAAAATAAAATCCTAATCCCCCTGACTAAACAGACTTCCTCTCAACCAGGGGGACCTGGGATGCCTTAAAACTGAGTTCCCAGCTATGACGGGATGGGAGGTCAGACACGCATCATTTTACCCTCTTCCTTGCTAATGGCCTCAGGTTTTTTCCCCTAAGGGCCAGACCAGCATTCCTTCCTGATAAAAGACCACCAACCACAAGAAGGTTTTAAATAGTCTATGGGGCATGTGCAGAGAGGGTTTTCATGTCCTTGTTTCACCTTTTTGACATAGAGGGTGGCCATAAAAGGGCAAAAAGCCTCATTGCACAGGCACATGTTTCTCTTTTCATAAATATTCATGACTCCTCCTATAGCTTGTTAAATATGTATATTTGGCCATCCTGCTCAGTATAAATTCCTGAAGCACATGTTCCTGGCTTGTGGCCAGGGGCCCTGCTTTAGAGCCTGCTGGAATGGTCACCCGCAGGCTGCAACCCTTTAGGAGAAATAAAGCTCTCCTTTCCAAATTATGGAACTCATTATTTCTTCAGTTAACAGGTGCATGGCGGGAGGAAGGAGAGGGGGTTAGGATAAATTTTGGTCAGGTCCACATTGTGCTAAGGAATTGGGAGCTCAATTTAAAGGCAGTGAGGCACCCTTTGGGAGTGCTGTTTTAGAAAGACTTATCTAGAGGTAGTATTGATGAGAGCCTGGAGAGGAGGAGGGTCATACATCCAGGCAAGGAATGAGGGGCTTTTCAAGCAAAAGTGATTCAGAGATCAAACCACAACAAGTACCCTGACACCACTACTCACTCATGAGCTGGAGGGGCCAGAACATCCCCCGGTTCCTAGGAGACAAAATCCCTCCTGAGCAGACAAATAGCATGAACCTCGTAACAGCCATGGTGGCCAACCCAACACTCATGGGCTTGTGCAGAATCCAGGCAGTGGACACTGCCTATCGTTCTGAAGGCCTGTGCTGAGTCATCTGTCACAGGAACCAGCTCCTCACAGCCCTGGGATTTTGCTTCTCAAGCTATTGCTAGCTTCCCCTTGGTTTCCAGGAGGAGGAAGGAGAAAGAATAAATATTAACCAAAGGTGCAGCTGTGGCAGGGTGCCCAGGGCCCGTCCCCTTCCCTCTCTCCCCATACCCCCTGCCCCAGAGGCTACAATAAACTGCTGATACCCTGCTCTCATGATTCTTTTGGCTGCTCTGCAGAGAAAGGGCAGAGGTGAGCACCTCTCAGAGCAGATGCGAGGCTGGAGAGGACTTGATGATAACCTACCATATTTCTGGGAGGGGCCCTACAGCTGTCTAAGGTGAAGCTCACATCAGTGTCCAGGCTTGACTCCTGGGGAGGGGTTCTCATGACACAAGACTGCTTCTTAGGGTAACTTCCTGGTTGAAGGGAAAAAAGGGGTGACTTTGCATAAAACTATTCCCTTTCTTGGGCTTCAGCTTCCTCCTCTGTAAAAGTGTGGAGTCTTCTTTGGCTCTTTGCTTGGAAAAAGAAAAAAAAAAAAAAAGAAAAAAAAAAAAAGTGTGGAGTTATACTCCAAGAACCTTATCTAGTCCTACCATTTCATGAGCTAAGCTGATCGGGGCTGAATACTCTCTGCTTTCCTCCAACACCCCCACCTCCCGGAGGGCCAGGAGCTGTTTCAGGCAACCTCAGGACATACCCATCCATGTATTTATTATTTTCTGAGCACCCTACTACATGCAAATAATAAGAACAGGAAACGTTTTCAGTGCTTACTATGTGCCAGGCATGGTGCCAAACATTTCGTTTTTTCATTAGAGACAGGATCTTCCTCTGTCCCCCAGGCTGGAGTACAGTGACACAATCATAGCTCACTGCAACCTCAAACTCCTGGGTGCAAGCGATCCTCCCGCCTCAGCCTCCCAAGTACCTGGGACTGAAGGCGTGTGCCACCATGCGAGGCTAATTTTTTTATTTTTTTGTACAGGCAGGGGTCTCGCTATGTTGCCTAGGCTGGTCTCAAACTCCTGGCCTCAAGTTATTTTCCTGCCTCAGCCTCCTAATAATGCTAGGACTACAGGCATGAGTCACTGTACCTGGCCTTGTGCTAAGCATTTTATTTTATTTATTTTATTTTTTTTAAGACAGAGTCTCACTCTCTTGCCCTGGCTAGAGTGCCATGGCATCAGCCTAGCTCACAGCAACCTCATACTCCTGGGCTCAGGTGATCCTCCTGCCTCAGCCTCCCAAGTAGCTGGGACTACAGGCATGCGTCACCATGCCCAGATAATTTTTTTTATATATATTTTTAGTTATCCAGCTAATTTCTTTCTATTTTTAGTAGAGATGGGGTCTCGCTCTCACTCAGGCTGGTTTTGAACTCCTGACCTTGAGCAATCCACCTGCCTCCGCCTCCCAGAGTGCTAGGAATACAGGCATGAGCCACTGCGCCTGGCCAAGCATTTTAGATTTATAGATTATCTTATTTGCTCATCATGACAATCCTGTGAAGTACTATTATCTTTATTGCACACATGAAAAAAAATTGAGACTCAGAGAGATTAACTCTCATAAGAACATTCATCTAGTTAAAGCAGCAGAACCTGTATCAGCTCCAGGTCAGGCAAGTCCAAGGGCTTTCCCCTCTATCACATTCCACACTGCTGGCTAACCAAGGACCAGCCAGTGACATGCAGATCAGATACTATACCAGGGGGAAAAGGGGAGTAAGGACAGCCCAGTGATTAAATTATTTATTAAATAGGAATAACGATGGTACCTACCTTAATTGGTGATTCTGAGAATTAAAGAAATAATTATAAGTGGTTTTAAAAAAGCAGTTAAAAATATATAACATTAACTGTTGTTATTAATAAGTGGTATGTAGTTACCATTTATGTAAGTAGTTACCATTTTAAAAATTGTGGTAATGTATACTTACATAAAATTTACCATTTTAACCATTTTAAAAAATTGTTTTAAAGAGGGGTCTCACTTTGTCACCGAGGCTGGAGTGTAGTGGCATGCTCATAGTTCACTGCAGCGTCCAACTCCTGGGCTCCCATTTTAACCATTTTTAAGTGTACAGTTCAGTGGCATTAAATGAATTCACACTGTTGTGCAACCATCACCACTATCCATTGCCAGAACTTTTTCATCTTCCCAAACTGAAACTCTACCATTAATTCTTTTTTTTTTTTTTTTTTTTTTGAGACAGAGTCTCACTCTGTTGCCCCAGCTAGAGTGCTTTGGCATCAGCCTAGCTCACAGCAACCTCCAACTCCTGGGCTCAGGCGATCTTCCTGCCTCAGCCTCCCGAGTAGCTGGGACTACAGGCATGCGCCACCATACCCAGCTAATTTTTTCTATATATTTTTAGTTGTTTGGCTAATTTCTTTCTATTTTATAGTAGAGACAGGGTCTCACTCTTGCTCAGGCTGGTTTTGAACTCCTGACCTTGAGCGATCCTCCCACCTCGGCCTCCCAGAGTGCTAGGATTACAGGTGTGAGCCACTGTGCCCGACCTCTGCCATTAATTCTTAATAATTATTAATAGAGGCCGTGCATCTATTTTAATTACAGGTGGCTCACACTTGTAATCCCAGCACTTTAGGAGGCTGAGGCAGGAGGATCGTTTGAGCCCAGGAATTCAAGGTTACAGTGAGTTGTGATCAGGCTACTGAACTGGGCAACAGAGCAAGGCCTTGTCTCTAATAAAATAAAATAAATTATTAATATGGCAAGATAGCTCTTATTATGCTAAATCTTTTTATGCTCCTGTATCCTTAACAATAAGACAGGTAGGTTGCAGTAGAGGGCATGAGATAGAGATATTGGCCCTTGGTTCAAATCCAGATCTGCCCCTCCCTCCACTCCCATATAAACTTAAATACTTCACTTAAAATCCTCATCATAGGTCCTTGGAGGGGGATGAGACCAGCACAGAGAGCACACAGGGTTATGGTTAGTATTAGATGAGATCCCTGAGGGAAAGCCGTTTCCCTTGGCCACAATGGCCAAGCCGTTGTGCCATACCGCTCCCTGGTGGTAGTCGCGAAACATGCAGCGTCTCTGGCCACGCAGGTGCTCCTGGCTTCCTTTGAGTGCCTAATATGTGCCAGGTACAGCGCTGGGCGCTTTTACATACCTGCTCTCAATTAATCCTCATGATAATTCTAATGCAACTCTACTGGAAATTAGATATTATCTTAAGTTATCTTGCCTAAAAAAAAAAAAAAAAAAAGTTATCTTGCCTTATTGATGAAAACGGCCTCAGATAGGTTAAGTGACTTGCTTAAGATCATACAGCTAGTAAGTAGTAAAGTATGGGTTTGAACCTATGTGCCTGATTACAAATCCACAGAGTAGATTTCATTCCCCATGCCAACTCCTACCAACTGGTAGCACCTACCTGGGACAGTGACTTGAGAAAGAACTCAAAACCCTGGATTTAGAGGGTAAAGTGGTAGGTTTAGTTAGTAATGTAGGCTAACCAGAGAGAGAGGACTAGAGAGTGATAATGTGCAATCCTGTATCTGCCACCTTTTCATTACCCCATGCTGGATGGGTCTACGGAAGACTACTCCACTTTATTTTGAACATGGATTTAAGAAGGCATGGTATGTTGAATAGGTATGAATTTTAAAGTAAGACTGACCTGTAGAAAAATCTATATGTATGAAATAGGAATAACAATCCCATGTTGTTATGATAGTTTAATGGGATTAATTCTATAAACACCCTCAGTATGGTGTGTGGCATAAACTAAGTGCTCAACTGGTGTTACTTCCTTCTCCCTTCAATCTAAAAGCAGAGAGCCTGATCCTCACAGGCAGTGGCTTGGAGGGTATTTTCCTTCCCAAGAAATAGTAATTGTATGTCAAAAGCATCACAGAAAGAAAGGTTTACATAATGAGACCGTCTGACATCATGTGCTTCCTAATGTGATGCATAGGGAAGGACAGAATTTATGTCCATGTAATACTCGTGCCCAAAGTGTCTAACTTGAATCTAAACATGAGGAAAGAATCAGATAAAGACAAAACAATTGGCCCAGATGTTTCAAAAATATTAATGTAAAAAATACTGAAAAAAGCTGTAGAACTTTTCTAGATTAAAGTAGACATATCAACCACATGCAATGTATGATCCAAATACAAAAAAACAAAAACAGTGATAAAGATCAAGGAAATTTGAATATGGATATATACTAGACATAGAATTTTATCAATGTTAAAATTCTCAAGAGTGTTAAGTTGGCACTATGCAGGAGAAAAACCCATGTTCTTTTTAATATTTACATTATTTTAATAAATTATATGATAATAGTAAATACAATGATAATTCAGAGAAAAAATTTTAACACTCAGAACCTATGGTAACAAGAAATTTTTGAAAATTAAATTTTCTTTTTCTCTTTGTGGTTTGCTTAACTTTTGTCATGTTGCCATTTAATTCCTTTTTCTTCCTCCTTTGTGTCATTGTTTTATAAGACCTGTGAGTTTTATATTTTGTGTGTTTTCATGATGGTGATGGTGAATATTGACCTTTCATTTCCCTGTTTAAGACTGCTTTGAGTATTTCCTGTAGGGCTGGTCAAGTGGTGAAGAATTTTCTCAGTGTTTGCTTGTCTGGAAGAAAATTTATTTCTTCTTCATTTATGAAGCTTAGTCTGGCAGGATATAAAATTCTTGGCTGGCAGTTTTTTTCTTTCAGTACTTTGAAAATGCCATCCCATTCTCTTCTGGCCTGCAAGGTTTCTGCTGAGAGGTCTGCTGTTAGTCTGATGGGGTTTCCTTTATAGGTGACTAGATGCTTTTCTCTTGCTAACTTTAAAATTCTCTCTTTCACATCAACTTTAGATATTCTGATTATAATATTCTATGGTGAACTCCTTTTTGTAACATATTTGCCTGGAGATCATTGGGCCTGCTGTATCCGAATGTCTAACTCTCTTGCTAGTCCTGGGAAGGTTTTTTTGTTTTCTTATAAAGATGCAGAAAGAATCCTGAGAAGTTTTGATTATTTCCTTAAATGAATTTTCTAAACTTTTTGATCTCTCTTTCCCTTGAGAATATCAATAATTCATTGGTTCAGTTGCTTTATGTAGTCCCAGATGTCTCAAAGGCTTTCCTCATTCCTTCTTATTCTTTTTTCCTTATTTTTGTCTGATTGGATTATTTCAAAAGACCTGTCTTCAAGTTCTGAGATTCTCTTTTTCTGCTTGGTCTAGGCTATTCTTGAAGTTTTCAAATATGTTTTGCATTTCCTTCAATGAATTTTTCAGCTCCAGAATGTCCATTTAGGCTTGTTTTTTTTTTTTTAATGACATCTATCTCCTTAGTAAATTTCTCATTCATATCCTGAATTGATTTCTGAATTCTTTGTATTAATTTTCAGATTTCTCTTTCATCTCATTGAGCTTCTTTAGAGCCAATATTTGGAATTCTTTATCTGGCATTATGAGGAATTCTTTTTGATTGGGATCCATTGCTATGCAATTGTGGCCCTTTGGTAGTGTCATATTTCCTTACTTTTTCGTGTTTCCTCTGTCTTTGCATTGATATATGCACATCTGTTGTAGCAGTTGCTTGTTCCAGTTTTTTGAAATTCCTTTCAAAGAGGAGAATATTTTCCTGAAGGTGTATATATGTTGTTGGTTGAGTAGGGCACTTTGGCTTTGATTTGGCGTGCCTGTAGTAGTGTGATATAGGGGTCCCCAACCTATGGTGAGTTGTATAATTATTTCATTATATATTACAATGTAATGATAATAAAAATAAAGTATACAACAAATGTAATGTACTTGAATCATCCTGAAATGATCCCCCCTCCCCAGTCCATGGAAAAATTGTCTTCCATGAAAATGGCCCCTGGTGCCAAAAAGGCTGGGGACCACTGGTGTGATATTTGTATGATTTCTTAGGCAGGGTCAGTGGTATCTGGTATCTTAGGCAGGGTCAGTGGTATCTGGTATCTGGTATCTTACACAGGGTCAGTGGTATCTGTGGTTTCCTTGGTGGCTTAATAAACAGTTATTAGTTGAGGCTGTGAAGTATTATGGGGACTTGAACAATAGATGAGCCAGTCTTTGGGCCCCAGAGGTGGAAGCAGTAAGTTAATATGCCTCATTTTAGGCCTCAGAGCAGCTTATGCTGGCAGTAGCATTAGTGTGTCCTGAAGGACCAATTCTTGGGCCTTTGAGTGGCTTTCTCAGAAGCTAGTAGTTGGAGCAGAGGGCCAGGTGTATAGGTGGGTTCTCAGCCCCCTGAGCAGCTGGTGTGATGTGGGAACGGCAGTAGCAGTGGTGGAGCCACCCACTAGGACCCAAGCGGCCATAGCTTTGTCAGCCCGAATTCAGCCTGAGGGTGGGACATTGCCTGGCTCCAAACTCCCAAAATGGTGCCCTGGGCCTGTGGGTAGAGAGGGTGGTGCCCTTCTCAGGCAAGCTGCACTGGTAGAAAACCGTGGGGAGCACAGTTTGGTTGAGATTCAGTTTCACAGCAGCCAGCTGCAGGATGGTCAGTACCATCCCAGATGCATGCTGGAGAGCCTGATTTCCTCGCCCTTGCCCAGCTGGGCAGGGGCTGCAGCCATAGGAAGCCCAAACTCAACCCAAGGGCAAGGTTCAGCCCAGTACCAAACTCTCAAAATGGCACCTGAGACCTATGACCAGAAAGACTAGGGCCCCACCCAGGCAGGCACTGTGGGCATGAAACTGGAAAATGCTAGCTGCTCACTGATCTCAGTCTCAACAATGGCCCACAGGAGGGTGGTGGGGACATTTCCAGGGGTGCACCAGGGGTCCTGGCTCATCTATCTCTCCTTGGAGCTGCGCAGTGGCTGCAGGCATACCCACAGTTCCCTAGCATCTAGGCTTTCAGAATGGCACCTGGCTCAAGCTGCTCTAGGCTTGGATGCCTGTGGGATTCCACATGAGTTCCCTTTATGGAACAAGGTCTCTGTGCAATCTCCAAGCAGCTCCTTCTGTTAGGTCTGAGACCTGCATGGATCGAAGGGTTCTCTGAAAGTGGAGCCCTAAGGATTTTTCTCCTAATGTTTCCCCTATCCAGGAGCTTCCGCTGGCTGTCATGCAGTCCCCAACTGAGCAAGTTGCCCTGAATCCTCTCCTTAGCCACTTGTGGTACTTCCCATCACTTCCCTGGTGAATCCTAGCATTCTCTCCCAGATGATCTGTTCAAAATGTGAGAATCTACTTACTATTCTGGTTCCTGTCTGTGGAGGAGGCACATACTACTTGTGTCTAGTTGGCCATCTTGATTCCTAATCTCAACACCCATTTTCTTGAACTCCTGACTTCAAGAGATCCTCCCACTTCAGCCTCCCAGAGTGCTAGGATTACAGGTGTGAGCCACCATGCCCTGCTCACACCAAGTTCTTAGGAGAAACTTGCAAAAGTATTTAGTAGTAAAGTATATGATGTCTATAACTAATTCAAAGAGTTCAGGAAAAGGTATACGTATGTATGTGTATCTATATAAAGAATTAAAGCAAATATGGCAAAATGTTAAACTATTCAAGGTAGCCAAAGGGCATCCAGGTGTTCATTGTATTATACTACTTTTATAACTTTTCTGAAAGTTTAGAGTATTTCAAAATAAAAAGTTGGGAATGAAAAATATATATTCTAGTTAACGAACTTAAAATTATACTGTTCCAGCCGGGCACGGTGGCTCACGCCTGTAATCCTAGCACTCTGGGAGGCCGAGGTGGAAGGATCACTCAAGGTCAGGAGTTGGAAACCAGCCTGAGCAAGAGCGAGACCCCATCTCTACTAAAAATAGAAAAAAATTAATTGACCAACTAAAAATATGTATACAGGCCAGGAGTTTGAGACCAGCCTGGGCAACCAACACAGCAAGACCCCCATCAAAAAAAATTTTTTTTAAGAAAGCTCAAAGTTCCTTGTGGAGAACTGAAAAAAAACAAAGTGAAAATTGTAAATAATGTTTTTAAATATATGAACACTGGATAGCACCATGAAAAATACTAAAATCAAAGTTAAATTTTAAAGAAAGCAGAATATAGAATTATAGCCAAAAATTGGGAGAAAAAAAAATATACCTTTGTTCTTTATACAAGGCTGGAGGGTTACTCGGTCTGAGACTTAGTTCTTCAGTTATCACAAGAGCCCTATTTCTGAGTGAATCTCTGAAGGTGTAGCTATAATCTCCCTATACTTTGAACCTATTTTTGAGAGGGAAAGAAAGGGAGGGAAGGAGAGAAGGTACACATTATTTTTTTTTTTTTCTGAGACAGAGTCTCACTCTGTTGCCCCAGCTAGAGTGCCATGGCATCAGCCTAGCTCACAGCAACCTCAAACTCCTGGGCTCAGGCGATCCTCCTGCCTCAGCCTCCCAAGTAGCTGGGACTACAGGCATGTACCACCATGCCCAGCTAATTTTTTCTATATATATATTTTTAGTTGGCCAATTAATTTCCTTCTATTTTTAGTAGAGACGGGGTCTCGCTTTTGCTCAGGCTGGTTTTGAACTCCTGACCTTGAGTGATCCTCCTGCCTTGGCCTCTCAGAGAGCTAGGATTACAGGCAGGAGCCACCTCGCCCAGCCTACACATTATTCTTAATAAAGAACAGAGAAAGAAAAGACTTTGAATTATATCCTGACTATCTTCATGTCCAGGAAACACTTTAAAAGCACCAACTCATTCATCACAAGCTCCTAGAGCAGGAGTAAGCCATTCTAATTAATTTCTTAAAAATGAACTTATTTGAGCAAAGAAACTATGGATCACTAAACATTCATTAGAGAACACTGAGCATTCGCATGTCCAGCTCTGGGCTCTGAAGAGGAACAAAATGGGGGGAAGTAAACTGAATCAAGTGATGAGAAAATCTCTCATCCATGGTGGGTGGGACGTGGGCACAGCCCTGGTTAACAGAAAACTAGATACAAAGGGGGCTACAGAGATTATCTGTAGGATAAAAACTCTTCTATTCCCTTTAGGATTCCTGTTTTCCTCCATCCTGGTTCTGCTCTCCAAAGAAACAGGAAAAGAAATAATGACAGAACATATGAAGCAATGATTTCTCAGAAGCCCAGTTTCAATTATGTAACCAGCAGGACCTGAAACGACCTGAATCACCAGCCCAGGGCACAAATAAGGTCGCATCTCTTCTACTTTTTAAAATAAAACATGCCAGGTTAGCAGAAAGTCCAATATCCCTTTCTCCTTCCCTTGTATCGTTCAACATCCTTGGTGTTTACTCAATCCAAAGGGGCCAGTTTTGTTTCCAAGTGTTTCAAGGACAGAGAACAGCCGACACATTTCCAATCATCGGAGAACCTGTCTGGGGGAGCTGCTGCCCCTGTCGTTGCCACGCGTGTGGCTGATGAAAACCCTCCCTGGGCAGCACAACGCATTCCAGCTCCCTGCTGCAGGGACCTTGCTGCTCCAGACCCCTGTGACGCTCCACACTGGGCTCCCGTGGTCACCCTCACACACTTGGCCACTGTTCCCAGGGTTCGGCGGCAGTCACTGGGTCAGAGGGTTTCCAGCCTCAGCACATGTGGTGTCAGAACTCCCTGCCTCACCACCACCGCTGCCACTCACACACACACATCACCACGCCTAACTCCCCCTCCTCTCGGTGGGGAGAGGAGGCGGAGTTAGAACCTTATTCAAGACCATCTCCATCTATCAGAGAAGTTCTAATAACAGGAGCTCTCAAAGAGAAGTGATCGGAGTCTCAGTACTCATCTCCACAGGAGACCCCAGGACATTATTTTGAGCAAATTTCCCTACCCTTTGCCCTTTTGTACTATTCTCAGGCTGGAAAAAGAATTCCATTTCATAACCCTGCCCTACAACAGTGGATGCCTCTTTGCCTTAGGGTGGTACAACTAAGAATGGGTGGAGGGGACTCAGGCGTCTCAACACTGGACACAGAATCTGTTTGTTCCAAGTGAACTTCACTCCACTTACAGAAGTGACAGGCAGCCTTAAAGCTCCACCCCAGGAGGCTCCTATGACATTTAATATCAGGCTGTCAGGTTGGTTTTTTGTGTGTTTTTAAAAACTATTCAATTTGAAATAATTTTAGATTTGCAGAAGAGTCGCCAAGATAGTACCTGTACCTTTCATTCAACTTGACCCTAATGTTAAAATACAATTATCAAAACTAAGTTACAGGCCGGGCGTGGTGGCTCACACCTGTAATCCTAGCACTCTGGGAGGCCAAGGAGGGTAGGTGGATTGCTGGAGGTCAGGAATTCTAAACCAGCCAGAGCAAGAGCGAGACCCCTGTCTCTACTATAAATAGAAAGAAATTAATTGGCCAACTAATATATATACAAAAAATTAGCCGGGCATGGTGGTGCATGCCTGTAGTCCCAGCTACTTGGGAGGCTGAGGCAGAAGGATCGCTTGAGCCCAGGAGTTTGAGGTTGCTGTGAGCTAGGCTGATGCCATGGCACTCACTCTAGCCTGGACAACAAAGCGAGACTGTCTCAAAAAAAACCTAAGTTACATCAGTACATTATAATCAACTAAAGCATAGACTTCATTCAGAGTTCACTAGTTTTTTCTATTAATGTCCTTTTTCTGTCCCAGGAATCAATCCAGTATACTACATTGTATTTAGTCATTATGTCTCCTCAGTCTCCTTCTGTCTGTGACAGTTTCTGGGTCTTTCCTTGTCGTTCATGAGGTTGATACTCTTCAAGAATACTGGTTAACTATTTTGCAGGATATCCTTCAAACTGGGTTTGTCTGACATTTTCTAACGACTAAACTGAAGTTATGCATGTTGGGAAGAACACCACAGGTGAAGTGCTCTTCTTGGTGCATGATGTCAGAGGGATATCATTTTTTTTTTTTTTTTTTGAGACAGAGTCTCGCTTTGTTGCCCAGGCTAGAGTTGAGTGCCGTGGCGTCAGCCTAGCTCACAGCAACCTCAAACTCCTGGGCTCAAGCAATCCTCCTGCCTCAGCCTTCCGAGTAGCTGGGACTACAGGTATGCACCACCATGCCCGGCTAATTTTTTCTATATATATTAGTTGGCCAATAATTTCTTTCTATTTATAGTAGAGATGGGGTCTCACTTTTGCTCAGGCTGGTTTTGAACTCCTGACCTCAAGCAATCCGCCCACCTCGGCTTCCCAGAGTGCTAGGATTATAGATGTGAGCCACCGCACCCAGCCCCACTTACCATATATATGATTTCATATATACTGACTTTCATTTTGCAGGCTGCTTTTTCAGTTTCTGGGTATTGTGCTTTAATGTACAAAATCTTAATTTTGATGAAGTCCAATTTATCAATTTTTTCTTTTGTTGCTTTTGCTTTTGGTATTATATTTAAGAAACCAATGCCTAATCCAAAGTCACAAAGATTTACATTCATTTCCTCCTAGAAGTTTTAGAGTTTTACCTCTAACATTTAGGTCTTTGATCCATCCTGAGCTATTTTTTGTATATGGTGTGAGTATTCTCAAAATTCATATGAAGTTCTAACCTCTGGTACCTCAGAATGTGACTGTATTTGGAGACAGGGTCTTTAAAGAAATAATTAAAGTTAAATGATGTCATTAGAGGGCTCTAATCCAATATGACTAGTCTTCTTGTAAGAAGAGGAAATTAGGACACAGACAGGCATTGAGGAAAGACCAAGTATTAATAAAAAGAGAAGGCAAAGATGTCCATCTACAAGCCAAGGAAAGAGACCTCAGAAACAACCCTGACAATACCTTGATCTCTGACTTCTAGCCTCCAGAATTGTGAGAATATAAATTTATGTTGTTTAAACCTCCCAATCTATAGTATTTGTTACGGAAGCCCTTAGCATACTATTAGAGCGTCCAACATCATTCTTTTGCAGAGGTGAGTTATTGCAACACAGACCATATGGCTCCCAGAGCCTAATATATTTCCTATTTGGCTCTTTGTTGACCCCTGCACTATTTGTTAGAAGTGCATCACTAAATCCAGCCCATACTTAAGGAGAGGGGAATTAAACCTTACATTTTGGAGGGAATATCAAAGCATTTTTGGACATATGTTAAAAATAAGATAATTAATAAATATTTGGGGGTCCATACTTTGAGATTATGTAAACATCCTGTCTCTCCTTAAAGTCTTTCCCATTAATGTTATCTTCATCATTACACCTTATCTGTAGCAATTATTATTGTGGTGTTCTAATGGTGATTTTCTATTTCCTCATTCTTCTTATATATATTGATTGGAATTCTTCTGTAAATGAGATTTGTTCCTTCTTCCCAATTTATTTATTCAATCTTTTAATTATATCAGCATGGGCTCATAGATATTTACTTTATTGTTTGAGTCATCACTCATTACTATCATGATTTATTTTGTTGCTCAAATTGTTCCAGGTTTGGCCACTGGGGGTCTTTCAGGTTGGTTCCTATTTCCTTTTGATATGCCCCCATCCTTTTATTTATTTGTTTGTTTTTGAGCACTTCCTTTCTTTCTGGCTCTATAAGATGCTCCAGACTCATCTTATATTATCCCAGCCTCACCCTTGGGTTTTATAATTTTAAAGAGGATTTTAAATAGTATTCTAAACTAAGAGAGGAAATCCATGGTATAGGAGTCAAGGCACTTTGTCTTAGTGGAGACACAACTGGTACAATGGAGAACACAGCACAAGTCTTGAGTTAGAGGCCAAGTCCCTTGACCTCGCTCTCTTTTTTTTTTTTTCATGAGCAGAATAAAAATATTAATGGCCACCTCACAGGATTCTTGTGAATAGAATCCTGTTTGTCCTAGTAAGCAGGATATAAATGTTAAATTATTTGGTAATGTACTTCCTTTACTCACATTTTCTTCTTACTTTCTTTCCTTCCACTTTTCTGATCTTACCGTTTTTCTCTCCTCTGCCTCTGTTTTAGGCCCACCAGGGGTCCCCTATGGCACTAAAGGTAAGCCAGGCTAAGTCACAACACTTCTTGCAAAAAAGAAGAAACTGGCCAGGCACGGTGGCTCACGCCTGTAATCCTAACACTCTGGGAGGCTGAGGCAGGGGGATTGCTTGAGCTCCGAAGTTCAAGAACAGCCTGAGCAAGAGCAAAACCCCTGTCTCTACTATAAATAGAAAGAAATTAATTGGCCAACTAATATATATAGAAAAAATGAGCTGGGCATGGTGGCGCATGCCTGTAGTCCCAGTTACTCAGGAGGCTGAGGCAGAAGGATTGCTTGAGCCCAGGAGTTTGAGGTTGCTTTGAGCTAGGCTGACGCCATGGCACTCACTCTAGCCTGGGCAACAAAGCGAGACTCTGTTTCAAAAAAAAAAAAAAGAAAGAAAAGAAAAAAAAAAGAAAGTGGGAAGACTGAAATACATGACCTTGGAGGCATGGGGGCCAATTAGGAGGATTTTGGAATGGCTCAAGTGAGAAAGTATATACTTCAGTGACAATAAGAATGGAAAGGCCAGGCGAGGTGGCTCATGCCTATAATCCTAGCACTCTGGGAGGCTGAGGCAGGGGGATTGCTTGAGCTCCGAAGTTCAAGAACAGCCTGAGCAAAAGAAAAATTAGCTGGGTGTGGTGGCAGTCCCAGCTACTCAGGAGGCTGGGACTTTGAGCCCAGGAGTTTGAGGTTGCAGTGAGCTAT
This sequence comes from Microcebus murinus, assembly GCF_040939455.1. Classification (NCBI taxonomy): domain Eukaryota; kingdom Metazoa; phylum Chordata; class Mammalia; order Primates; family Cheirogaleidae; genus Microcebus; species Microcebus murinus. The sequence goes on along the minus strand of NC_134117.1, from coordinate 23,498,760 downwards.
GATGATGCCACTGCACTCTAGCTGGGACAAAAGAGAGCCTATCTCGCTGTCTCAAAAAAAAAAAAAAAAAAAAAGAATGGAAAGAAATGGACAGAAACCCCACTCAGGAAACGACAACAGGACATAGTAAATTAGGAATTATGAATGTGACCTTTGAGATTATCTGGGGCAACTCTCTTATGTCTCAGAAGAGGAAGATGAAGACTGAAGACACTGTGTTACTTGCCCAAGGTCACACCCTGGTTAGTGACTATACTAGTCAGGGTGACTCTAGGCTATGCTGCAGTTAACCGTCAAACAACAAGGGTTCCAGGGCTTAACCCACAGAAGTTTATTTCCCACTCATTAAAGATCAGATCTACCCACGGCGGCACCATTTCAAATGATGACTCAGGGATCCAGTCTGCTTCTATCTTGTGGGTTCTGCTGACTCAACTCCAGGCAAGGAAAGTGTGGAGAACATGTATTACTTCCTCTCACAGCCCCTTGGCCAGAACTAGTCACATGCTCCAAGTAAACCACAAGGGAAGTTGGGAATGCAGCAGGAGAGAGAGGGCATGAGCTACTTATGTGATATTTGGTGAGTACCACATTCTCTGTCACAGTCACAGACCTAGGAATGGCCTGATTCCCACAATCCAGTCCTTTTACCCACAGCTTATTGGAAGTGGGACCCACCTTGTAGATGTGCTAACACCTCAGTGTGCCCTGTGTTCGAATGTCTTCCTGTTAAGGCAGACTTTGCAAGAGAACTGAAAACAGATTTGCAGTCTTGGATAAACAACCCCATTCAGAAGCTATAAGTAGGCAGCTTGACATAAGCTGAGGATATTTCAAGCAACTCCAAACTACATATCACCATATGGCAATTATTTGTAAAATCTAAAATATGTGCAAAAATACCTGTATAGTGCACATCAACTCAGACATATATACCTTTCTTCCATGATCTGTGAAGTCACAGAGCAGATGTCATAGGGTTAAAGTACAACAAACAGCCTGGTGGCAGAGCACAGGAGAGCGGATGTAGAGGGATGAAGTCAATGACTTTCTGCACACCTGCCTGCCATGCACCACCCTCCTCCCAAGAGAGCAGGTTTTTATCATTAGGAGACATGATCACCCTGGTTATTCCTGATGAGAGGAGGGGAAGATGCCCATCTCAAGGGCAGCTAATTTCTAGGTAGGCGGGTGTTTTATGAGATGTATGGTAAGAGATCATTGGAGATTAACCAAGTCAACCAGAAAATAGAACTAGAAATTTTTGGAAAATTTGTTAACTGGCACTGGGAGCAGGAGATGAAAGGCACAAAGTGAGAAAAGATACCGTATCATTAAAATGATAAAAATATGGGCCGGGCGTGGTGGCTCACGCCTATAATCCTAGCACTCTGGCAGGCCGAGGCAGGTGGATCGCTCAAGGTCAGGAGTTCGAAACCAGCCTGAGCAAGAGCAAGAAGCCGTCTCTACTAAAATATAGAAAGAAATTAATTGGTCAACTAAAATATATATATAGAAAAAATTAGCCGGGCATAGTGGTGCATGCCTGTAGTCCCAGCTACTTGGGAGGCTGAGGCAGAAGGATTGCTCAAGCCCAGGAGTTTGAGGTTGCTGTGAGCTAGGCTAATGCCACGGCAGTCTAGCCTGGTTAACAGAGTGAGACTCTGCCTCAAAAAAAAAAAAAAAGAAAGAAAGAAAGAAAGAAAAAGAAAAAGAAAGAAATGAAGTTCTGGCACAGGTGACAATATGGAGAAACCTTGAAGAAGCTATAGTAAGTGAAGTAAGCCAGACATAAAAGGACAAATATTGTATGATTCCACTTATATAAGGTACCTAGAATAGTCAAATTTATGGAGACATTAAACAGAATGGAGGTTACCAGGCATGGCAGAATGAGAAGTTATTCCTCAATTAGTATAGAGTTTCTGTTTGGGATGAGGAAAAGGTTTAGAAATAGATAGTCATGACAGCCATACAACATTGTGAATTAATGCCACCGAATTGTACATTTAAAATGGTTACAACAGTAAACTTCATCATATATATTTTATCACACACACACACACACACACACACACACACACAGATGCACGCCTCCAATCAGGGATAAAGTATGGTGGAAAGAACTCCAGCTTGGAGTTGGAGAAACTTGGTCTAAGACCCAGCTCTGCCATTTTCTAGCTGTGTCACTTTGGGCAAGTTCCCTAACCTCTCAGAGTTTCAGTTTATTTACTTGGAAAATGGGGATAACAAAACCCTTTCTAAGTTTGTTGTGAAGAACAAAGAAGACGAAATACATCAAATCATTATATAAATTATCTTTTGAAAATTAGTCTAGTGACTCTTGCTTTGTTGGAAGAGCAGACAGTAGAAGACCTCTGAATTCTCATTTTAGGAAAGCGTAAGGCATATCCTTCGGCTATGTGTTCGGGGCACACTGGTGTGACTGTGTGAGGCTCACCAAGTCAAATGTAGAGACCAGACTTCCCCGGACACCCCTCTCTCCTGGTCTACTCTGCCATTCCCTCTCCCGCTCTTTCAGGCCCTCCATGCTCTGGTGCTCCTCTCTCTTCCTCTATTTTTCATGGAGACCATGGAAAATAAGCCCTTAGGAGGGATTATTTTCTTATTCAAACTAGAGTTCCTTTGTTCCCCCTTTAGAGTGTTTGTATTTATGCCTTATCTCGTTCCAGGGAGGGAACAGCTTGGTCCATATAAGTCTGATGAGTTGAACTGAAGGATTTTTTTTAGGCATTAGCAACATGTAAGTTAGGGGTGAAGGGGCACTCCCGGTCCTCTGTATCTTCCCCCAGCCAGGCAGTTAATAGTCCTGAACCATTGGCTGACTGGGATCCTTTCTCTGGGAAATAACAACAGGCAGGGGTAGGCCAAATGATTTCTCAGATTTGTCTCCATTCTCACATTCTATGAAGTTTAAAAAGCAGGCACCCACACCAGGAAGGCCAGGGAGCTGTCCGTGGTCCTGAAGTGTAACTGATCAGGCACGTCTCCCCATTTCGCCTAATCCTACAATCCAGGAAACTCTGGTTCAGCCTAGTGTCAGACTCAGAAGTAGGTGAATAAAGAGAAAATTCTGGGAAGGGGAAATGAAGAGAAAGGGAGGGAGGAGAAAAGGGTGAGAAATACAGATAGGCTTAAGCACCGAAATAATGCTAAAGCCAAAATATAGAAACCCAAAATCCCCTGAGCAAAAAAAAAAAAAAAAAAAAAGGGAGGAAAAATGGCTGCACATCAAATAATGCAATGAAAAACTGTGCAAACACAAATCTGTAAGCAAAACTACAACCCACAGATTGAAGTGTTACCATCAACTGAGCCATCCAAAGAACCCATGATTCTTCATTTTGTTTTTAGAGACAAGGTCTCACTCTGTCACCCACGCTGGAGTACAATGGCATGACTGTAACCTCCAACTCCTAGGCTCAAGCGATCCTCCCACTTCGGCCTATCAAAGCCTGGGATTACAGGCATGAGCCACTATGCTCCACCTGTTTTTATCTTCTATATAGATGGAAACGGTTTGATTTTTATGAATAAAGGACAAATAGGAGTATGAGAGCCTGAAGTCACATTCTTTAGTGTTTTTTGTTGTTGTTGTTGCTGTTGTTATTAAAAAAACATTTCCCCTTCTCCAAAAAGTTTGGGGCATGATTCTCCCCCACTTTCCCTAATGATATGCTCATGCAAACTTCTTTTCATGGAGACTAAAGAGATTCAGCTGAAAAAAAAAAAAGTAGTCTAAAACCAGACACAGAAAAAGGGTGGGCTTCCCTCTGAGTACTTAGTACATATGCTCTGTAGTCAAATACATACTGCCTTGTAATGGTCCTTAAGTTAGGACCTCAAGTTAGCCACACTTCTTCAGCTGATTGTATGCTTTTTGGGAGTAGTGACTATGTCTCCCACACAGACACAAAAAGCACCAAGCATGCATCTGGACACCCAGCAGGTGTTCAATATATTAATACACTGGTTGGTTGATTGATTAAGGCAAAGCAAAGGTAGAGGCTGGATTTCACTCAAGCAATGTATTTCTTTCTTTCTTTCTTAAAATCAGTGTTGTTTTTAATAGAGAAAAACTAAAAACAACACAAAAGTCCAACCTCAACAGATTAAACAAATTATAGCACATTCATTTAAGTAAACTACACTGAACTATAAAAAGAAATAAATAGATCTATCTAAGTAATGTGGACAAATGTGTATGAAATGAAAGAAGAAAGTTGCAGCATAGTATATAATATATGATTCTATACTTACATTAAAAATAAAGTTAATCTGAGAACGGGGGCACATTTTATCACTTCTAGCTATACTCATTCTGTAATCCCAGAAATTGGCACAAAGCCAGCATTAGCAAACATCTGTTAAATGACTATGGCAATAGAAAGGACTCAGAGTAGCACTTAAAATACTCCCAACAGAGTCTGAATTCTGACCTTTTTCTGTAACTCCAAAATAGGCAGCAAGAAGGGAGGGGGAGAGGACTTTAAAATTAGCCCAAATTAGGAGACTGTGAGATTGAAAGTCAAATCTGGTTCAATCCCAGATTTGGATGCTACTTTCTTTTTGCCTACTTTATCTATCTACCTATCTATCTATATATTAATCAATTTTGCTACCTTTTTATTTTGAAAAATTTCAAACCTAGAGAAGAGTTGCAAGGCTAATACAATAAACATCTGTACACTCTTCACTTAAATTCACCAACTATTAACTTTTTGACACATTTGTCTTATCTCCCCTCTGTGTGCATGTGAGTGTATGTGGGGGTATGTGTGCTGTTTTTGCCAAACCATTTCAAAGTAAGTTACATAAATCAAGATACTGCAGTCCTAATACTTCAGCATGTATCTCCTAAGAACATTTGCCTATTTTTAAATATATCTTACCTTGAAATAGTTTAAGATTCACAAGAAGTCACAAAAATAGTACAGAAAGTTTCCATGTACCATTTACCCAGCTCCCCCCCCATGGTAACACTTTACATAACCATAGTACATTATCAAAACCAGAAAAATGACATTGGCACAACACATTAATTCAGCTGCAAACATTATTTAGATTTCACTAGGTTTTTTTTTTTCTCTCTCCCTCCAAATTTTTATCATGTGTATATATTTGAGTAGAACTGTTCCATCACCACAAAAAACTCCCTCATGTTACCCCTTTATACCCCAATCCTACAACCCTAACCTCTGTCAACCACTTATCTGCTCTCTACCACTACTGTTTTGTCATTTCAAGAATATTATATACATGGCCGAGCACAACGGCTCATGCCTGTAATCCTAGCACTCTGGGAGGCCAAGGTGGAAGATTGCCTGAGGCCAGAAGTTCAAGACCAGCCTGAGCAACAGCAAGACTCTGTCTCTAAGAAAAATAAAAAAAATTATTAAGACATGGTGGTGCATGCCTGTAGTCTCAGCCACTTGGAAGGCAAAGGCAAGAGGATCGCTTGAGCCTAGGAGTTTGAGGTTGCTGTGAGCTATGATGATACCATCACACTCTAGCCTGGGCAACAAAGCAAGACTCTGTCCACCCCCACACCAAAAAAACATTATATAAACTTTATATAAATGGAATCACATAACATGTAAAATTTGGAGATTAGTTTTCATTCAGGAAAATGCCCTTGTGATTCCCCCAAGTTATTGCGTATATCAATAGTTCATTCTTTTTAATGCCGAACAGTATTCCATTGTATGGATATATCATGGTTTGTTTAACCATTCACCTGTAGAAAAACATTTGGCTTGTTTCTTGTTTTAGTCTGCTATAAAGAAAGATGCTATGCACATTCACGTACAGATTTTTGTGTGAACACAGATTTTCATTTTTCTAGGCTAAATACTCAGGAGTAAGATTGCTGAGTCATAGGTAAATGTGCGTCAACTTTATAAGAAACTGCTAAAGTGTTTTTCCAGAGTAGCGCTGTAACATTTTACATTCTCATTACAACTGATAATAGATCTAGCTATTCTGAATCCTTGAAAGCACTGGGTATTGTTAACACTGTGTTTTAGCCACTCTAATAGGTATGTAGGATCATGTCATTGTGGTTTTAATTTGTACTTCCCTAATAACTAGGTATGTTGAACATATTTTCATGTGCTTATGTGCCATCTGTATATTCTCTTTGGTAAAATACCTACTCAAGTCTTTTGCCCATTTTCCAATTGGAATGTTTGTTTTCTTCCTGTTATGTTTAGAGAGTTCTTTATATATTCTGGATACAAACTCTTTGTTGTGATTTGTAAATATTTTCTCCCAGTCTGTAGCTTGTCTTTTCACCTTCTTAACAGAGTTCTTTGTAGAGCAAAAGATTTTAATTTTGGTGAAGTCAAATTTATTGATTCTTTTTTCATGGATTGTACTCTTGGTGTCATGCCAAAGACTTTTCCCAAGTGCCACTACAAGAAAGTATTCTTTTTTTTTTTTTTCTACTTTTATGTGTGAAGGACAAGAAAGTACTCTCAACCATTTTTTTCACCTTACCTGTTTAAATACTGATAGATGCTCAGAGAGATACAGAGATGGAGAAGATGAACTGTGCTCAAGGAGCTTCCGATTCTATCTATCTATGTATTTACTTATTTTTAGAGACAGGGTCTTGCCATGTTGCCCAGGCTAGAGTACAGTGGTTATTCACAAGCACAATCATGACATACTATAGCTTCAAACTCCTGGGCTCAAGCAATCCTCCCACCTGAGCCTCCAAAGAAGCTGGGGCTACAGGCAGGTGACACCAAGTTCCATTTAGACAAGCACACAAATAATTGCAGCAGAAGACTATGCTAATTATGAGCAAAGGCTATGGGTAGGGGAGGACAGTTCAAGGGAGAGATGAATCACTTTAAATCAGAGATACCAGGGAAGACTTCATGGGGGAAGCAGAATTTGAGCCTTAAGGATTTGAGCCTTAAGGATAGTTGAAGAAGAGGCAGAGGAGGAAATTCCAGGAAGAGACTTGCATAAGCAGAGAAACAGGGATAGGACCTAAAAGCTAAGATCAAGAACTGGGGTGGTGGCTCACGCCTGTAATCCTAGCACTCTGGGAGGCCGGAGTTCAAAACCAGCCTGAGCAAGAGTGAGACCCAGTCTCTACTAAAAATAGAAAGAAATTAATTGGCCAACTAAAATATATAGAAAAAATTAGCCAGGCATGGTGGCACATGCCTGTAGTCCCAGCTACTGGGGAAGCTGAGGCAAGAGGATCACCGAGCCCAGGAGTTTGAGGTTGCTGTGAGCTAGGCTGATGCCACGGCACTCACTCTAGCCTGGGCAACAAAGTGAGACTCTGTCTCAAAAAAAAAAAACAGGCCGGGCTCGGTGGCTCATGCCTGTAATCCTAGCACTCTGGGAGGAAGAGGTCGGTGGATTGCTCAAGGTCAGGAGGTAGAAACCAGTCTGAGCAAGAGCGAGATCCCATCTCTACTATAAATAGAAAGAAATTAATTGGCTAACTAATATATATAGAAAAAATTAGCCGGGCATGGTGGTGCATGCCTGTAGTCCCAGCTACTCAGGAGGCTGAGGCAGCAGGATTGCTTGAGCCCAGGAGATGGAGGTTGCTGTGAGCGAGGCTGATGCCATGGCACTCACTCTAGCCTGGGCAACAAAGCGAGACTCTGTCTCAAAAAAAACAAAAACAAAAACTGGGGTGGCAGGGCAGGATGGGGGATAATAAGTTTACTTTCAGATATACGATATTTGAAGACCAGCAAGCATTTATGAAGAGATCTGTAACAGCAGCTAGATATGTGAGTTTGGAGTCAAAAATTGGAAATAGGAATTTGTGAATCATCAGCATAGGTAGGCCTTTTGTTATATGTCCCACAGCAACTTACATTCCCCTTCAGAGGAATCATGATTATAATTAACAATTAACTTGTAGACTGGGCACAGTGGCTCTTGCCTATAATCCTAGCAATCTGGGAGGCCAAAACAGGAAGCTTGCTTGAGTTCAGGAGTTCCAGACAAGCCTGAGCAAGAGCGAAACCCCATTTCTACTAAAAATAGAAAAATTAGCCAGGCATCACAGCTCACCCCTGTAGTCCTAGCTACTTGGGAGGCTGAGGCAAGAGGATCGCTTGAGCCCAGGAATTTGAGGTTGCAATGAGCTATGACAACACCACTGCACTCTACCGGGGGCAACAGAGTAAGACTGCAACACTCTTCAAAAACCAAAATTAACTTGTAATTAGTTGTTTAATCTCTGTGTTTCCTGCCAGAATGCCAGTCTCATGGAGGCAGAGTCTGTGTCTGCCTTATGCCTAGCACCTGCTTCAGGGCCTTGCACATAGTAAACATTGGGTAACTATTTGCTGAATGAATTATAGAAGTTGATAATTCTAATAGCCACCATTTGCCAAGCATGCACTGTGATACCCAGTTTGTATTCATAACCTCATTTAAACCTCACAGTTATTTCATGAGAATTAGGTCAAGCGTTCTCAAACGTAGATCCAGTGGGTTTGAAGTAAGGCCTGGGAAATCTGAATCTAAGTTCACAGGTCATTCTAATGATCAACCAGGTTTTTAGAACACTCAGGTGGATGGTTTTATTGAAACTTCACAGATGAAGAAACTAAGGCTCAGCAAATAATAGAAAGGTGTTCAAGGTCACGTGGTTAGGGAAAAAACATGATGCAAAACTCAGGGAGGGAACTTTACCACAAGCCTCCCTACCTGTGAAAGATCCAATATCTATTTTATCTTATTTTCAAATTTTATTTTATTTATTTTTTGGAGACAGGGTCTAGCTTTGTTGCCTGGGACAGAGTGCAGTGGCATCCTCATTGCTCACTGCAACTTCACACGCCTGGGCTCAAATGATCCCCCACCTCAGCCTCCAGTTGGCTGGGACTACAGGCATGCACCACCATGCCAGCTAATTTTTCTTCTTTTTTTTTTTTTTTAGTAGAGACAGGGTATCACTCTTGCTCAGGCTAGTCTCAAACTCCTGACTTCAAGCAGGCCTCCCACCCTGGCTTCCTCCTAGGATTATAGGCATGAGCCACTGCGACTGGTGGGGAGATCCCATATCTAAAAGAGAAAATCGATGAGGGAAGAGAAGGCCAAGAACCAAGTCACTGAAACCAAGGAGAGGGGTCAGCACTGCCAAATGCCGCAGAGAGACTATAGAGGATGTGGTCTGCGGGGAAGTGTCTGTAATGCCCCAGTGCAACATTAGAGGACGATGAAGACTCAGCCCTGCACTCCCAGGACACTCCCTCAGGAAACCTAGCCAGCTGGAAGGAGTTAAAGATGAGGCTCAGCCAAGAGCAATCCTTCGTAGGACAGCGTTGTGGTAAAATTATTAAAGCCAAACATCTAGGCCTGTGGGGTGGGATGCCAAGAAAGTGGAAGTGTAAGTTCCAAGAAGGAATATCAGTTTGGAATCTCAGGTATGCTATTAAGAAGAGGCAAAATGCAGCCCGCTCTAGATTTTCCAGGGCCACTGCCACTTTGTTGAATTACATAGGCCTTTGCCTCACTTTCTTCTGCTCTAGGTGTGTTTTGCCTTTGGGGTACTACTTCTTTTTTTTTTTTTTTTTTTGAGACAGAGTCTCACTCTGTTCCCTGGGCTAGAGTGCCGTGGTGTCAGCCTAGCTCACAGTAACCTCAAACTCCTGGGCTCAAGCTATCCTCCTGCCTCAGCCTCCTGAATAGCTGGAACTACAGGCATGCACTACCATGCTGGCTAATTATTTCTATTTGTAGTTGTTTGGCTAATTTCTTTCTATTTATAGTGGAGACGGGATCTCACTCTTGCTCAGGCTGGTCTCAAACTCCTGAGCTCAAGCAATCCTCCTGCCTTAGCCTCGTAGAGTGCTAGGATTACAGATGTGAGCCACTGCACTTGGCTTGGGGTACTACTTCTATTTGAGGATGGAAAAGGAAAGAAAGGTAGAACTCCCATCAGGACATTTTGCTGCTTTCAGTAGCCCTGAGTAACATGGTTGAAATATAGCCCAGAAGTAAGATCTTCCAATTATCTGTGGTTGTTTCCATTTTGCTACACTCATGCAGGCCTCTGCTTCCACAAATGATCAAGGTTGGCTGTATTCTCTCTCAAAAGGGGTAGCCTGGAGACCTGTGTGTAAGGTACGTGGACAGTCTCCTGCAATCCTCTCACTAAACCCAATTCGCATCCTGTTGCTGGTGGATATGAAACAGTGTCCTTTTATTTGAAAGAGGAGGATGATGACAATAGTCCCTTATACCTGCACAGCTTATGGAGCACCTTCACACAAACCAGTTCAATCTTGTATCCCCACATGCTTAGTAAGTGGCAGAAGCCACAATTGAAACCCATTGCCTCTGACTCTGAGTCCAGTATTCTTCCAATTACAAACCAGCCTACTAATTTATTATTGGCCGAAACTCTCATCAAGCCCACTTAGCCTATTTTGGAAATTAATGAGACTTCAAGAGTCTCACGGCACTAAGCAGAATTATGAAGTGAGGAAAGAACATATGTTTGTCTTTGCTTACTGGTGACCTTGTACAGAGTGCTGCACTGAGCCTCAGTGTCTTGTCTGTAAGACAGGGGTGAGGGCCACCTTGAAGAGTTGCTGGAAAGAAGTAAACTGACAGACAGTTATTATTCAGCAGTGTTAGCACTCTTCCATCCTTCACCTCACAAGGTCTTTCTGAGCCCAAAGACCTCAGAATTGAGTCCTTCTAGCTGAAGTCTTTGGTCTATGATGAGGAGGGGCAGGCTGTGGCAGGGCCTGACCATCTTCCATGACATCAAATACAAATCTAAGAAATACGTTCCAAAGTCCCATAAGATTCCCTTTCCCCTTCCTTTGGTGGCCTGTCCCAGGTAATATCCACCCTGCCATGAGCTGAAATAAAATTTATCCTAGAACTACATCCTTGAGATTCCAAGATCAAAGAAGGCCCTCAGTCTGGAATTCTGCAATATAACTAAAAAAGTCTTCCTACTCCCTCTCCAAAGCCATACCCACATCCTGAGTGATAACATAAGCTTAAAGGTGAGTATGTATTACACACCCACACTGACCCCTCCCAACCTTCATCTTTTCAGATGCCATTCTTTGATTCCACCCACTTTGTGGTAGAGGAGGCCCCCTCAGTCCCCAGTGCTCTTCCCCACTCCTAGAGTTCAGTTGGTTTGCACGGCCCTCTTTGGTCCAAAGAGAGATCTCCAACGGAAGTGGCTCTCCAAAGCCAGATGAGGACCCGTGCTGCAGGATTTGCACAGAGTGAAATCTCAAATGCCTACAGGGCCAGACTGGTAAAGCAAATGAACTAAGAAGATGGGCGTAATTCAGTGGAGAATGGCGGGGACTGTGGTGAACAGGGGAGCACACTTCTTAATCAAATGGCCAGGGCGCCTCACCTCTGCTCACTGCAGTCATCCCAGCTCTTCACATATTCAGAAGAAGCCAAAAATCCAGTTTCTTTTTAGGCGAAACCTTCCGGTTTTAAAATGCTCATTTTGAAATGTTTCAAACACAACCGTTTTCAAAACAAAAGTCTGCAGCCCCCTTTTCACCAGCTTGTGGTCCTGGTCTGTGCTGTGCTTTACAGCTCTATTGTTGAGCCCGTCATTCCTAGCGCCTTCTCCTTTCCAGGTCTGGCCCCTTTTCCTCTCTACCTCCACCTCTTTTCACTTTCCGCAGCTTGGGCTCACTTTCTTTACTGATCTCCCTGCTCCTCCGGGGGTGCCGCAGGCTTTCCGAGCATCTTCCCGCCCCGGGCGCTCCCGGAGAGCTGCAGAGGAACAGCTGGAAAGATGCTCTCTGACGCAGACTCACTCCCTCCCCTCTGACTCCCCCTACACCTGAGGGAGGGGACAAGGCCTCGCCCTGCAGGCCCCCACTCTAACTGGAAAAACAGGACCTTCCCCTCGGGAACTCTGGGGTGAGGGAGGGCGTAGGGGGGGAACCTTCCCCGGAAAACCCTCACCTTGCACTGGGTTAAAGAGGGGAGGGAGGACAGGGTCAAGGGACTCGACATAGCAGTGCAGTTTCCGGATGGAAACCTCAGTTGTTTAAGCACCCCTCTGCTCAAGTCACTTCCAAAGCAGTCGATTCTTAGGGAGAGGCGCTGCGGACAGAGGGCGACTCCTACGCAGATGCCCCTGTCCCCGCGTCCCAGGTCGGTCGCGCGCAGCTGCGGTAGTCACTGCGCTTCCCCGCCCCCGCTCCTGGATGCCCCCCTTCCCTCTCCCCGCCAGACCCGGAGCAGGAGCTCCGCCCCCAATGCGCCGCCCCAGCCCCAGCGCCTTAAAACCCGGTGCACACCGCCCAGCCGCGCCCTGTCAGCCGCACCTCTCCTTTCTTCTGTAGCTCCAACAGCAGCCGCACGCCGGGTCCTGCTCCCAGCACCATGAGCTTCGGCTCGGAGCACTACCTGTGCTCCGCCTCCTCCTACCGCAAGGTGTTCGGGGATGGCTCTCGCCTGTCCGCGCGCCTTTCTGGGGCCGGTGGCTCGGGCAGCTTCCGCTCGCAGTCGCTGTCCCGCTGCAATGTGGCCTCCTCAGCCGCCTGCTCCTCGGCCTCGTCGCTTGGCCTGGGCCTGGCCTATCGCCGGTCTCCGGCGTCCGACGGACTGGACCTGAGCCAGGCGGCGGCGCGCACCAACGAGTACAAGATCATCCGCACCAACGAGAAGGAGCAGCTGCAGGGCCTCAACGACCGCTTCGCGGTGTTCATCGAGAAGGTGCATCAACTGGAGACGCAGAACCGCGCGCTCGAGGCCGAGCTGGCCGCGCTGCGGCAGCGCCACGCCGAGCCGTCGCGCGTCGGCGAGCTCTTCCAGCGCGAGCTGCGCGACCTGCGCGCGCAGCTGGAGGAGGCGAGCTCGGCGCGCGCGCAGGCCCTGCTGGAGCGCGACGGCCTGGCCGAGGAGGTGCAGCGGCTGCGGGCGCGCTGCGAGGAGGAGAGCCGCGGGCGCGAAGGCGCCGAGCGCGCCCTGAAGGCGCAGCAGCGCGACGTGGACGGCGCCACGCTGGCCCGCCTGGACCTGGAGAAGAAAGTGGAGTCGCTGCTGGATGAGCTGGCCTTCGTGCGCCAGGTGCACGACGAAGAGGTAGCCGAGCTGCTAGCCACGCTGCAGGCTTCGTCGCAGGCCGCGGCCGAGGTGGACGTGGCTGTGGCTAAACCAGACCTGACTTCGGCGCTGAGGGAGATCCGCGCCCAGTATGAGTCCCTGGCCGCTAAGAACCTGCAGTCCGCCGAGGAGTGGTACAAGTCCAAGTTCGCCAACCTGAATGAGCAGGCGGCGCGCAGCACCGAGGCCATCCGGGCCAGCCGCGAGGAGATCCACGAGTACCGGCGCCAGCTGCAGGCACGCACCATCGAGATTGAGGGCCTGCGCGGGGCCAACGAGTCCTTGGAGAGGCAGATTTTGGAGCTGGAGGAGCGGCACAGTGCTGAGGTGGCTGGCTACCAGGTAAGGACCGGAGTGCTGCGTGGGGAGGGGCATCCTGTCCTCTTCCGCGTGTACTGCTCTTTCTGGTAAAATTGGGCTCTAGGATTTAAGGGAAGGTTATAGGAGGTGAGAGAATGGCCCCGACTGGTGGCGTTGGCAAACAGAAAGCCCTGGAATCTCCACTGTTGATTTTAGGGGCGTGGAAGCCCTCCTTCCCGGCCCCTCACTTTTGTCCCTGCCCTAGCCCTTCTAACAAAGAAGCCCTTAAACTTCTTTGGAGTCTGAAAATCTAACTATGCCTCTCTGTCACCAAGTGGGCATGCACACAGTGGCGACCTGGAGAACAGTCTCACACCCAAAGTAGGAGTGAACCCAACAGGGGCGGGTCACAGCCTCTCGATGGTGGGCGGTGCTGTCTCGGCTATCTGGCTTGTCTGGTTGACTTTGAAAGGCTTTTTGTGCACCTTGAAATTAGTATTTATGGAGTATCATCTGCCTCAGGTTTGGGGGGAGAATGCTGTACTGAACTGAGGTGGGTCTTATCCTATTTTCTTGTCTTGCTCTCAAGGAGTATAGAGTGGGAGCCAACTAGCTGCGTGATAATTGAGATAGTAGCAACCGCCCTGCTCCACCCTCCTCCCCCAACACACACACACACCCCACCCCACTCCCTCCCCCCATGATTCCCTACTGACATTTCTTCCTAAAGAAAGCCTTATGTCGCATTATCAAAAGAATGGTTTGGGCGCTGTCCGAGGTGCTGATATTGAGTTTTTCACATCTCAGCAATTATGTCTCTCCCTTCTCATGTCCCAGTTATGAATCTCTAGGCAATTAACTGCTTTTGGTTTCTTTTTTCTTCTGCAATATCAACACATCAGTCTTGGCTACCTGCAATCAAAGGTCACGTCGTGGACAGCATCAATTTTCACTTTCATGGATGGCTTAACACTTAACAAAAACCATTTAATTTGCTCAGCAGCTGTGAGGTTCCACTTGAAAATTCTCATTTTCTTAACATTTTTCCCTCCTAAGTGGAACACAGTAATCGAAGAGATGGTTTCTTTGTTATAGTTCACATATTTTCCTCCCCATATTTCCCTGTCCTCTAAGCTCCTGTGAATGTATTGATTGGCTCTTTTTTCCCAACAAAGGTCACTGCATCTTCAGTTTTACCATATAGGACATTCTGGGCCTATGACTACAAAGGACGCAGAGGCAGGAGACAGGGTGAATGAAAAGTGTAGAAAAGAAATAGTGTGGTTCACTTTCAAGGTACAATGAAAGCTCCTTTGAGTAGAATGCCAATAATTCAGAAACTTGAAATAATTCAAGCTAGAATTGAAGTTGACATTTGATGAAATTAATAGGGTTTGGGAACATTAAGAAAATAGAACCAAGAAAGGAGTGAAATCTCAAAAGTACCATTTTAGTCAGGAGCTAAAGAATTGTTATTGATGTACAGGTATTTACTGTTTAATACAAATGACTCCCTTTGATGAAGAAAGAAAGCCTGCTTAAATGATTTGTTTTGGTTAGTTTGGTATTATGGGATTATTTAAATAAGTACTTCTATTCTGCTTCAAAAGCTGTAACTTGAACTTTTCACTATGTGCTCTAGCTCTGGATGGCTTGAATTAGTCACATTTGGTTACCTGAGACTTCATGGTTTTTCCAGAAGCCTCAAAGGATGAGCTAGGTGGTCTACTGGAGGGCTAGCCCAGTATTCCTACAAAAAGAACAACTTACACAGAATTGCCAGCTGAATTGGGCTTTGCTGTGTCCTCTGCTTGTTATAGCCCCTACATTCTAAGAGGTAGTGACAGTGTTGTCTGTCATGTTTGCTGTAAAAGCTTTTCAGCATTAGACAATAGTAGGATCATCTAGACTTTGTCTATAGGAAACAAAAAAACAACAGAAACTGCGGCATCTGTAGCTCTGCAGTGCTGCCCCCATCAGCTTGAGCCTTAGAGGACCAGCTGATGGGAGTGGAAGGGAAGGTCAGACATCAAGAAGCTGTTTCCTACTTCTTGGGACTTAAGGCTGAGGTGGGTCTCACAGCCTTACCCAGGGGTCCTGAAGGCCTGAAGCCATAGGAGTGTCTCAGGCTGTTCTAACCACCTTAGTAGTGCTGACCAGGGCAAAAAGCCTCCCTCTCCACAGTGACATTTAGCCATTGTTTTCTTGCCCAGCCACTCCATCCTCCCCCACCCTCCTTTCACTGCAGTAATGGGAGGTGATTCTCTTTCTTCTGCTTCAGAGATTAGTGGTGGGACCATTTTCCTTTGCAAGCTTGGCACCCTCTATGAGACACAGGAAGGCCCAATTAAAGTCACCTTTTCTTGGCCCCAGAGAACTGATAGCCTATCTGAGGAGAGAAGCCTTCTTACACTTTTAAAAAGATAAAGAATGATTCAAGGTGACACAGTAAGTATACAATAGTGTATGAGAGAGTCTGAATCAGACAAGAGAAGAGATTAGGAAGAGCTAGGACTATTGTCTTCAAAAGCCAAAGGCAACTCCCCTCTATATGAAAAGCTTAATGCTTTTCCATTTCTGAAACAGGGCAGTTCTCTTTCCTACTTAGCCACTTCAGCACCATTAGAGTCCCAGTTCTGTGATAGATGTCTAAGAACATTCTTGGAGGGTAGCGGGGTCCAAGACCTTTATTGTGGTCAGTCTTAGAAAGCTGAAGCTTTCATTGAAAGACCTTGCTGAACAGTCACGATCCCTGCTGGTTAATGCTCTCCAGGGAGATGAGCCAAGTCTGCTCTCTTCTCTCCATTATGAGATTGGAGTACAACCTAATTAAATAGCAGGAAGGGTCTGGCCCCTTGGAGATTGGGGGTGGCGGTGGCTGCATATAAATCTATAGTTTGATAGATCCATTTCTGAAATTAGAATTCAAAAAAAGCTACATTGGCCTTTTTTTTTTTTAAGCTCCTCCATCTGGTTTTTGTTTTATTTCATTTTGTTTGCCCCCTTCTCACTGTATTACTGTCACCTGGGCCACCATGAGAGCTTCTATACAGGAATAAATTTGAATTAGTGGTTCCTAAACCCAGTGACACACAAACAAGGTCAATTGGGGGCTTAAAAAAATTCTCAGGTCCACTCCCAAAGATTCAGCAGTTTGCAGATGGGGCCCAGGAATATGCATTTTCAATAAAAGTGCTGCATCTGGTTGGTCCTCAGGCTGATTTTGGAGTCCACTGGCCTAAACCACATTTTCCAGTAAAGCAACTTACAAAAAGACATACAGTACAAGATTTTAGACTGTGGTGGAGGAAAGAAAAAGATGGGGATGAAGCCAAGACAGGAGTGAGAATAAGGCTCACAATAACTTGTGAGTGAACCACAAATAAAAACACTCTCTCCCCACCCAGTAACGCAGGACGGCCAGAGCAGTCATTGTGGATGGCCTCTTCCAATCACACTGTGCCAGACTGTGCCACTCTCACTACTGCTCCATGGGCTGAGGGCCCCTCAAGAGTGAAGAAATCCACAGCGCTGTCTGTCGGTCCTCTTCTCCACTGCAGAGGCTCGTGTGGCCAGCTCTTTCTCTTACGCCCACCCGCATCCTTCCAGCCTTGGGCAAGATGCTCAGCATTTGTCCTAGCTACTTGGGGAGAGACCCCAGCTGGAGCTGGGAGTGCCTCGCTCCCATTCCCTCAGGCTAAGCCGGCAGCTGCGGCGTGGTTGGGGGAGGGGGCCGACTGCCGCGTTCTGCTCCGATTTCGAGCTGGAGGCCATCTTTGGCAGGGCTTTTGAAGGGCGATGCAAGACAACAGCCTCGTGTGGGGTGGAGATCGCAAACAAAGAGACAGAGACATTGAAGAGCCCTCGGTGGTCAGCAGGCAGCACAATTCCCCCTGAAAGAAGCAAGTCATACATTTGTCTATTCTGATCCATAAAATAGATAATGTGAAATCCTTAACATAAAAGTTCAAGGAAATCTCATCCATCTAGAACTCAGCTCCCCAACCACCTCTTATTTGGAAAATACAGCAGTGAAACAGAAATAATTTTTTTTTTAATGCCTGAGTCACTCTTCCTGAGTTTTGTTTTTTTTTTTTCTTAAAAAGGACCTGATTAACCTGCCGATGATACAAAACATCTATCTCTAAAGCACAGATTAAGAAATTGGCCACCCTGAAGCCCCCAGCCTACTCATTCTTATTTTATGCCATTCTGAAACGCTTTGTTTGGATTTCAAGCGAGCAGCAGCGAGATAGAAGAGAAGGGCGGACCACTAGAGCCAGGCATTGTTAAGAATGAGTGGAGTCAGGCATTGTTAAGAATGAGTAGCAGCAAATCTGTTCATCTTTCAGGACAAAGAAAACCAAGAAGCATCAACACTGATTCAAACACTGCTCTTCGGGACCATTTAGGGTAAAATGAAACAGCCTGATATACCCTCAGTTGACCTGAAAGATAAAAGATATCACAGAATAATATTTTTAAAAATTAATCATTATTATGACCCTTAATTGCTGAGGAAGGTTGCACTATCTTTAATGTCATCATTGTATTGGTATAAGCCACTTTAGAAAGCTTTTTATTCAAAATGGTTATTTTTTAAAAATCCGGTGCTTTAAGGCATATGCCTGCAACTATCCAATATTAAAATGTTATTATATGGCCAGGCGCGGTGGCTCAAGCCTGTAATCCTAGCACTCTGGGAGGCCGAGGCGGGTGGATTGCTCGAGGTCAGGAGTTCGAAACCAGCCTGAGCAAGAGCAAGACCCCGTCTCTACTATAAATAGAAAGAAATTAATTGGCCAACTAATATATATAGAGAAAAAAAATATTAGCCGGGCATGGTGGCGCATGCCTGTAGTCCCAGCTACTCGGGAGGCTGAGGCAGAAGGATTGCTTGAGCCCAGGAGTTTGAGGTTGCTGTGAGCTAGGCTGACGCCACGGCACTCACTCTAGCCTGGGCAACAAAGCGAGACTCTGTCTCAAAAAAAAAAAAAAATGTTATTATATATTACTTTTCTTAGTTATTTAAAGAGTCATAGGGAAGGATCATGATTATTTGTCCATATCATCAAAAGGATGGAGAATCACATGGTATGACATTAACAATAATAAAAATCACTAATATTTATTACTTCCTATGTGCCATGCTGTTCTAATGTCTGTTATCTAATTTAACAGATAATGGACTCATCTACTAATGGAAAATACATTGAATTGGGATCCTAATTTGAGAATCTCAGAAAAGAATAAACACTATAATTTTCCATATGCAGACATGGAAGGTTTGATTAAATTAAAATGTAGAAAACTAGCAGAAATACATTGGATGTTAGTGGCAGGGCAAAAAATGCAACCCAAAGATCCTGAAGAAATGCCCCTTTTTTCCTCATCTCGAATTTCTCCTGCTCTCTTGCATAATGGTAAAATTTTCTCCTTTCTCCTTTTTCTCTTACTCCTGACTTCTTTCCCCCTTACCACAGGAATATGGATTCTCTTGCTCCTAATGCATCACTAGCAGGACTTGCTCATAGGGGCGTGTAACCTCAAATAGCAACCATTAAGTAAAATTTCTTGGTAAAAATCCTTTTAAGCAATCATGATCTCTTAACACACTTTGAAATACTTGCATCACTGTCCAGTGTCATATGAATTTTTCCCACTATCATTTCTTGCCCTATACCTGTAAGTCAATTAAGACTCTCCTTGCAGTATTCCTGTCAATATTTATAGAACAGGTAGGTGGCATGAATTTTAATTCTTTCTGTAAATTCTCTTAATTTGGAAGTTTGCACCCCCTGATTTATCAGCCCTGCCTTTCACTATTGCTTTATCATCCCCACACAAGGGAATTGGAAGGGCCCCTCAGCACTTAACTTTCTTGAAGTTTCTGATATGTTATCTGCATCACTTTTCATAAAAATAACTCTCAATCACTGTGTTCATCATGTCTCCAAAGTGGCAGCTGAATTATATAGGTTGTTTGCTCACACTTTTTTAGGTCATAAGAAAAGAAGAGGTGCTTATGTTGCATCACCCATTCATTCAACAATTATTCATTAGCATCAACATTGAGCTAGGCTCAGGGCTTCTAGGGAGACCTAGACAGAAAGGGCCCCTAAATCCATGTTAATTATGTTCTAGAGCAATACTTCTCAACCAAGAGGGATTTGCCCTCAGGCCACTCTAAGCAGTGTCTGGAGAAAGTTTTGGTTATCACAACTGGAAAAAGGAAAGTGTGTACTTCTGGCAACTAGCCGGTAGAGGCCAGGGATGCTGCTAAACATCCTACAATGCACAGGATGGCCCCCAACAACGAAGAATTATCCACTCAAAGACATCAATAGTGCCAAGGTTGAAAAACCCTGTTATAGAGGAAAGCGACAGAAAATACATTAGTAGACTAATAAATGAACACGATAACTTCATATAATGCTAAGAACTAAGACCAGGGTGGCTGCATTCAAGTGGGTGCTTTTTTTTCTAATTTGTCCTCCCACTGGGGGTACCTTTTTCTAATTTGTGCAAGGTTCCTGCATGGGCTAGCTGCCCTAGCCCAAAGTAAAATAATGTGTTGGATCAGTGAAGGGAGGATACTTAAATTGGTTGCAAAGGAAGCCTTGTCTAAGGAGAGGACATTTGAACTGAATCTTGAATGACAAGAAGTCAGCCATGTAAACAAATATCCACTAAGTGGCATTACAGGCAGAGGAAATAACAAGTCTAAAGGGCCTGGGACTGGGCGTGGTGTCTCATGCCTGTAATCCTAGCACTTGGGGTGGTCACTTGAGGCCAGGAGTTCGAGACCAACCTGAGCAACACAATGAGACCTGGCTCTACCAAAAAAAAAAAAAGAAAGAAAGAAAGAAACAAATTAGCCAGGGTGGGCGCAGTGGCTCATGGCTGTAATCCTAGCACTCCGGGAGGCCGAGGTGGGAGGATCACTCAAGGTCAGGAGTTGGAAACCAGCCTGAGCAAGAGCGAGACCCTGTCTCTACTAAAATAGAAAGAAATGAATTGGCCAACTAAAATATATAGAAAAAATTAGCCGGGCATGGTGGCGCATGCCTGTAATCCCAGCTACGTGAGAGGTTGAGGCAGAAGGATCACGTGAGCCCAGGAGTTTGAGGTTGCTATGAGCTAGGCTGATGCCACGGCACTCTAGCTTTGGCAACAGAGTGAGACTCTGTCTCAGAAAAAAAGAAAAGAAAGAAAGAAATTAGCCAGACGTTGTGGTGTGCACCTGTAGTCCCAGCTACTAGGGAAGCTGAAGCAGGAGGATCCCTTGAGCCCAGGAGTTTAAGGTTGCAGTGAGCTATGATCCCATTACTGTACTCTAGCCTGGGCAACACAATCTCAAAAAAATAAATGAAGGACCTGGGATAGCAATGAACTTGGTATGTTTAAAGAGCAAAAGAGAAGGCCAGGGTGGCTGAAACACGTTGAGCAAAGGGAAGAGTATAGGTAATGCTGAGGAGTTTGGATTTTATTCCAAAGCTGTTGTAGAGCTTTAAGCAGGTAAACAACAGTATCTGCTTTGTTTTTAAAAGATCCTTCTGGCTTCTGTGTTCAGGGCCACAAATATGAAGCAATTTCTCTTTCATGCATTGGTTTGGAAGAATTTGGAGCATTACATGGACCTAGTTTCTTTGTTAAAATATTATAATTTCAGTCTGCCATTTGGATTGTTTAAAAATCCTGTGAAGTAATTATGCTTCCTTCTTATCTGTCATGTAAAATGCTTTCAGTAAAGTGATTGAGTGGCAGACTTCCAGGAAACCATCAAAATGAACGCAGACATGTAATGGAGGGAAAGAAGGCTTGCTGTCTCTCTCCTCTCTGTGCTTTCCACAGTTAGAATTTTCTGAATCTAAGCTGCTAACCCAAGGCTTTGGGTTTTGGAAAGGACATGTAACAACAGAGTTATTCAGCAGCAATACAACAAGGAAGGGAGTGATAGTAAGTGAATGTTAAAAGAAAAAAAAATTCATCTCCCAGTGTTCATTTGAGAACCATGTGCTTGTGGTAGAAGTTCCCAGCCCTCACCATGCACCCAAATCTCCTGGGGACCTTTAGGAAAAAAAGGTAAATGCGGGGACCCCACCCCAGAACAAATAATCAGAGAATCTTGGCTTGGGGATGGGCCCAGATATAAGCATTTTATAAGTTCCTCAAGGGATTTTCATATGTAGTCAGGGTTGAGAATCCTGCCTTGTGGAAATCTCGATGGATTTCAGCTGTCCTGGCCTAACTATTTGGATATGTCGCTTTTCCAGGATAGCATTGGGCAGCTGGAGAATGATCTGAGGAACACCAAGAGTGAGATGGCACGCCACCTTCGGGAATACCAGGACTTGCTCAATGTCAAAATGGCTCTTGACATTGAGATAGCAGCTTACAGGTACCTCAAAGGGCATGCCGGCATGCTCACCTAACCAAATCCAGTCACCTGGGGGCAATGCTATCCAGATAAGTGGTTCTGGTCTCTGGTTTCTGATCAGTGAGGGAGGATAAGGAAGGGCATCACTGGCCCCTTCCAGATGAGCTGACCCCTGTGTCCCTCCACCTGGATATATCCCAGCTCTACTTACTAGTCCTGGAGTATTCTGCATACCTCTGCCAAGAATTTAAGGGGGTAGTGTAACTACACAGAGATTGAAATAGAAACCCATCAGGCTGGGCACAGTGGCTCATGCCTATAATCCCAGGACTTTTGGGAATCTTAGGCAGGAGGATCACTTGAGGCCAGTAGTTCCATATCAGCCTGGGCAACATAGTGAAACTCCACCTCTACAAAAAATTTAAAAATTAGGCAGGGAGCGGTGGCTCACACCTGTAATCCTAGCACTCTGGGAGGCCGAGGCAGGCCGATTGCTCGAGGTCAGGAGTTCGAAACCAACCTGAGCAAGAACGAGACCCCGTCTCTACTATAAATAGAAAGAAATTAATTGGCCAACTAATATATATAGAAAAAATTAGCCGGGCATGGTGGCGCATGCCTGTAATCCCAGCTACTCGGGAGACCGAGGCAGAAGGTTTGCTTGAGCCCAGGAGTTTGAAGTTGCTGTGAGCTAGGCTGACGCCACAGCATTCACTCTAGCCTGGGCAACAAAGTGAGACTTTGTCTCAAAAAAAATTTTTTTTTAAATTAGCCCAGTGTGTGGCCAATTACTTGAGCCCAGGAGTTCAAGGGTGCAGTGAGCTATGATCATGCCCCTGCACTCCAGTATGAGTGACAGAGTGAGACCCTGTCTCAAAAAAAAAAGTTTTTTATATAATATAGAAAGCCTGATAGGTGAGTTTTATCCCCAGATTCCTACTCAAAACAATGTTTAAGTGAACATTTGCCTTTAAAAAAAGTATTAACAGCAGCTGCTAGAGTTTTTTGGGTTTTTTTTTTTTGTATTTTTTTTAATTAACACATTGTAATTGTACATATTTATGGGCAGCTGCTATTATTTGAATGACCACTATGTGTCAGGCATGAGGTATCAGGTCATATTGTTCCCATTGTGCAGATGAGGGCACTGAACCACAGACTATGTGACTTGCTCAAAGTCACAGTGCTGGTAAATGGCAGAGCCCTGATTCAACCCCAGATCTGTCTGGACATTTTTTCTTTTTTTCTTTACACAATGTATACTACTTCAAAACAAAGGTGCAGGCATATCTGATAGTGTCTTGAGTATCTCATTTTTAAAGAAAAGGATGACAAAAATTATTACTTACAAGAAAAAAAGATACTGAGGCCACTCATAATGCAGTTTAGGCGAGGCTGAGAAAAAGTGTGGGATCTGAAATAGTGTCATTCACGGGCTTTTGTTGCTGCTGGTTCCATTCCCTCTGTACCCGTATCCATTGAAAAAGTACAAATCTCAAATTCAGGCTGAATTAAGCAGCAGTTCCTCCCTCCTTTGTGGACTTCTCACTTCCTTATCCCTGTTGCAGTTAAGGTGTTAATTAGTAAAATTACTTCTCCCTAGAGTTTTGTAGGCTCTAATTGCCAAAACTGGGTGTGATGTGAGCCTGAGGAGTTGTAGGTTTTCCTTCTGGGATATATTTGCGAATAGGATAGGTTTCCCTCGGGCAGTAGTGCTTTAAACACAGCTGGTGCTGAAGGTGTGTGCACATGTATGCGCATGCACCCATGCTCCAACTCTTTGAGCCTTGGAATTCAATATTTATTACTGGTCTCAGCCTCATGAAGAACCTGCAAAGTCCTTTGGAATCTCTCTAAAATGAATAGGGAATGGCGGGTTAAATTCTTTTTTAATAAAAGTTGCAAGTTGACTTGCTAAGAATTTTTCTCTGTTGGATTTACAGGAAACTGCTGGAAGGTGAAGAGACACGTTTTAGCACCAGTGGATTAAGCATTTCAGGGCTGAATCCACCTCCCAATCCAAGTTATCTGCTCCCACCTAGAATCCTCAGTTCTACAACCTCCAAAGTATCATCCACTGGGTTGTCACTTAAGAAAGAAGAGGAGGAGGAGGAGGCTTCTAAGGTAGCCTCTAAGAAAACCTCCCAGATAGGGGAAAGTTTTGAAGAAATATTGGAGGAGACGGTAATATCCACTAAGAAAACCGAGAAATCAAACATAGAAGAAAGCACCATCTCAAGCCAAAAAATATAATTTCATCGCTTAAAAAAAGTTAATGCTTAAGAGGGAATAATATGCATTTGACTTGTTAAACAGCCTATTCCTGATCCCTAACACCTGCCACCACTATAAAATGTCTTGAAGGCTTCAGTCTCACATTTAGTATTAAAATTTACTTTCTCTAATAAGAAAACCTCCCCTTAGATTGAAGGAAACTGCAGTCCTGGAGCAATCACAGAGGAGTTATCTAAGAATACAGCTTTGTCACATAAAGCTCAGACTTCACAGTGATAGATGATTCAGGTGCAGAGGAAGTACAAACTAAGGTGCTAAATCTGTGATCATCATCATTTGCTGTGAACTGAAATTAAAACTATTTATTCACTATGCTCAGCCATTACTCAGCTATATAATCTTACTTTAGATGCCTGAAATCTAAGATCACTGCCAAAGATAAACCAATGGTCCATACCCAATTCCACTCTGATAGAACTGTTTCAGAAATGATAGGTGTTTGTTTAATGGACACTTTCCTTTCTACCTTCCTCAATTCCATATATCCTTTTCTTCCATCCAGGAAAAAAAAAAAGGCTAGTGTAGTATTCTTCCCTTTTAAACGCATTTAGGTTCTTTCACGAGAACTTACCCCCTTTAGCAATCTTGCTCAATAGGTAAAATTCAATGCATGTTGACCACTTCTATGATTCGTGTAATGACTTATCCCTGCCCATTTCATATTCTTTCAATTCTGTAGATTAAATAAAAATGGCAGTGATAAATTTTAAGGGTTTCCCCCAACAAATAAAATAATGGAAAGAATATCTAGATGTTAGGCTTCCAGCTTATTCAAATCCATTTAATTAAGGGGAAAGAAACTATTAAGAATATAGCTTTTCACCTTAACTTTAGAAGCACAGTAATAGTCATCCCAAACTGTGATTAAGCTGACCTTAGATTTAGTAGTATGAACTAGAAGAAGTGAGTGTTTCTATGAGTGGAAAAAGCCAAGGTGTCATTTATCTGTGTCAGTTGGTTTGTGGTGAAATAGAATTAGCTTTCTCATGCCCTTATTACCCTAAGAATCCACATATTCCCCTTCCCACTAGTCCAGGTCCAAAAGAGGCCTTGCTTTCACTCTCCTTTGCCTTTTAAGAGTGCTCAGTGTAGGATATTTTATCACCAGGACACAATGCTACTGCCCAAAAGTAAAAGAAACTACTTCTGGTCAATCCACACCACCAGCAAATATAAAAAAGATCTTTCTGTTTTCTAAGAGTCTTGCCCAGCATTTTCCCCACTGCCGCAGGCTTGTTGAGGTCCTGCAGGAGAGGAGATACTCAGACCAGAGGAGGGGTGCGCTTGCTCCTGCTCGCTTGCTAGGAAGCAGATTCTGAAGAGTCAACTCTTCATCTGCCCAACTGTGTCGCATCTGCATTGCCCATTGTTTCCCATGTGCCACGTTTGACACGGGATTGGTTCTCTGTCAGCAGTCACTTCCACCAGAGCTGAAGAGTGGCCCCAGTCTCGGTTCCACATCTCCCTTAAGAGCTCTGTGGTGATAAGGACATGACGCTTTTACTGAACTTTCTTATCCTAGCACATGCTTCAATAGTTCAAGGAACTTCAAAGATACTTCTCTCTTCTTCCTTTCCCTCACCCGATCCAGCCCTGTCTGTGCTCCTTACTCTCACTGTAAGACATTATTAGTAAAATAAGAAATTAAAAGTCACACAAATCCCACCAACATAATTCGTGTTCTGTGGTTTCTGCCGTTTTGCCAAGAGAAGCACCACTTTGGTTCGGAGGGTCAAGTCTGCCTCTGACTAATTTGTATCTTCTCTTTCACTGAGTCATCCCCAAGTGCCATGAACTCGTTTAGAAAAGAAAGACATTGAGAGCATCTTACAGAGTTGACAAATTATTAAATTATAATAATTGGTAACATGGAAAATGTTCAGAGTCATAGGCAGAGAGGTAAACGGAAAGGAAGCTAGCAACAGCAACCATTAGGACCATGGGACAACAGAACGCATCCGAGACTGTGGGGAACGCTGCCTGCAAAGGACATTCATGATTAACTGACTTTCAGATCCATTAGACAGTGAGGTCCCCCTGCCCTGAGAACTAGCTATAATTTATTCAGTACCTACTTACTATGTGACAGACACTGTACTAGGCAGCAAACAGAATTATTTAAACCTCACAACCACTATTTAGGTAGAGTATTTGTATACCCATTTTACAAATAAAGGCAAACCTCAGAATAACAATCACACAGTAAGAGGCAGAGCTGGGATTTGGACCTTGGTCTTCTGTCAGATGCCACAGTGTTTTCTTTTCTTCCCTATGTTGCCTCTCTACACAGTAGCAAGTCCCCTCACTTATGGGAATAGACATTTTTCTTTTTATCTTTTTTCACCCCTTCCTCACCAGGTTTCTGTGCCCCAGAGACCTTTGGCAACACCAATTCCTGCAGGTAGACTGCTATTCTTTGCAGACTTCCTCAGCCTACTGCCTTCCTGTATTGCAGTGAGTTGGTGGTAGCTCAAAACTGGGCTCTGGGCCCATCCTACCGCGAGTCACCTCTGCTCCTGCTAAAAATTACATAGAGTTGGGTGCTATTTTTCTATTTTAAAAAAAGGTGGGTGGGATTTCTTATAATCTTGCAAAGGAATTCTGTAGCATCCCATCAAAGGGCCTGGAAATGAGGGAGTATTACAGAAGGGGCAATTCTACAAGAGGTAATAAATCCAAGCTACTTAGAATTCATTTTACTGCACTGGCTAAAGAGGGGCAGAACTTGAGCAATTGTCTGGAAGCTAAGATTCCAAAGTTCAGCTCCAGAATTAATGCAAGTCACAGATAGTTGTGAGGATAAACTTTAGGACTTGTCTTTGAACTCAAGCACAAGACCAAGTATCATCATTCATGGCTCTAAAGGCAAATGTGAAACAGCTTTTAGGCTGGGCATAGTGGCTCACATCTGCAATTCCAGCACTTTGAGAGGCTGAGGATGGACGATCACTTGAGGCCAGGAGTTTGAGACCAGCCTGAGCAACATAGTGAGACCCCATCTCTATAAAAAATTTAAAACTTAGCTGGGTGTTGGGGTACATGCCTGTAGTCCCAGCTACTTAGGAGACTGAGGTGAGAGGATTGCTTGAACCCAAGAGTTTGAAGTTATAGTGAGCTGTGATCATGCCACTGCACTCCAGCCTGGGTAACAGAGTAAGACCCCATTTCAAAAAAAAAGTTTTTAATTTAAAGAATAATTTTTAAAAAAGAAACAGTTTTTAAAATGTATTTTAAAATCTATTGAAACAGAAAGCAAATTGGAAGTCGCTGAGCCTGGAGAGGGAGCAATGGGGTATGACTAGTGAAAGGATTTGGGGTGTTATTACGAGGGATGGAAATGTTTTGGAACTAGATTGAGGTGGTTGCTGTGCAACACTGTGAATGTACTAAGTGCCACAGAATTTAAAAAATCTAATGGTAAGGAATTATCAGAAAAATATAATCACAGAAGGCTACCACAACTTCTGCTCCAGCTGAGATCACTGTGTACAGCCACCCCAAATCAACCTCAGCAAGAAGAAATCCCATTAGGACAACATAAACCAGACAGATCTAATAAAAGTATTGATTTCAAAACAAAGGCTTCAGAAAAAGCCAGAAATCTCTTTGAATATAAATAGGGAGAAAAAAAAAAAGGCTGGAAATGTTGCTTACTTGTGAGCATCCATCAGTGATTTTCAACTAATATTACTTTTATTATACCATCAGATGTTTCTAAGGTCCTGAAAAACATCTAAATTGTAAGAATACATTTTTTTTTCTTAGAACCAAATAAGCTGGTGTACCTGAAAGCTAATACGGCAACATAAAATGGAAATAACTGAGAGGGGCTTCATGGGCCCTTAAAACAGAGTTCATATGTGAAATTTCATTTTTTCTTTATAGAACATACAATAGTAGCTTTGCAACATTTTCAAACTTAATGTACAGGTTAGATTGATGTCATCGTGCATGTTGCAATTTTCAAATATCTCACATGGATGTGTCATTTGCAAATGGGGTGAGCGCCCCTGAATCCAACCAAACAAAGCCCTGTTTTTATTGCATTTCCATGCCTGGCTGCATACCCTTAAAGGACAAAGAGAATGATTATTATATAGATCAAAGGGCTTCTCTCCTCCTCTATTGATCTCCTTGAAAATGATTTGACCGCCCCCATGTTTTATACTGATATTTCACAAACTTACTAGGTGAGGGTGGGGACCAGCTAAGATTTATGAATCCTTTCTTACATTCCCTTTAAAACATACACACAAAGCAGGATTATAATAAAACAGTGAGCCATAGTGAAGATATTTCAAGATTTATTTTTTCTGCAGTGTCTCAGTGATTCTGAATGAAACAAAATAGAGAAAGGTCAGGCTACAAAGAAAAATGAAGATTGATCTTGGAGGGGTCTCTAGGCTTGCTTCCTCATTGATTTATAACTGTGGCTACTCTCTCCCCAATGAGGCAAGTGGTCTAAGACATTCTGTGTCTCAGTTGTTTCATTCTGGCTCTATCACATGCTCTTAGGGGTTACAGAATATTCAGCAGAGTGTAATCAAAATCACTTGTATAAGGGATGGAGCTTTGGAATATAATCAGTAGCAGGTTTTAGTTACTTGCTAATTATTGCACAGGGCAAAAAAGTATCTTTCCTTAGAAGTGCTTAGTAGAATAAACATCACTCACTTAGGTTCATCTGCTATGCCATATGTATGAATAAATGAGAGGTGTCACATCCATCTTCCATGGTTTCCTACCATAAGGATTAATCATGACATATAGAATTCCTGATGTCCTTCAGGGCTAAATAATCCTATATCTTTATCTTAAGTCAGACTTTAGCTCAACAAAAGGAACTCTTTCTGGCAACTAAAACTGTCTATCCATGGAATCATCTAGCCAGTAAAGTTGAAGAAGAGCCAAGATTAGAATTTGGGTGAAAGCAAAATCCAGGTCCAATTTCAGAGCCTGAGACGTTAATCACCCAGCTGCATCCTCACCCTTCTCCTCATTATTGATAGAAGCAAGTAAAATGAAAAAATATGTAAGAAAGAAGAAAGGAAAAACTAGATGGTTCAGCATCAATCTTGTAATATTAATGGACCCCCTTATTCATTAGAAGGGACCTAACTCAGCAGAGAAATCAGTAACTACATAAGGACCATATTTGAACTTGATAAAAGACTATACAAGGTACTGCTATGAGTGCTTTACATATTAATTTCATTCTCATGACAAACCTTTGAGTTAGATAACATTGTCTCCTTTTACAGATAAGGAAAACTGAAGTTCAGAGACATTATAATACATAACATATCCAGGATCACATAGTTTGCAAGCACCAAAGCTGGGATTCAAATCTATGCTGTCTGGCTCCACAAATCATGTCCTCAACCAGTATGCAATACTGCCTTTATGTCTTTTTGCAGTCTTTGTTTTCTTCATCTTCTAATCTAAAATATTATTCAATTAGCTTTTCTCTTGGGAAATGTTTTCCCAGAAACATTAGAAGAAAAAAATCTATTCTCATTTCAATGAAAATAGTATCACAACGAGAACATAAAAAACCACAGACAGACACCATCAGAAGAAAATTAAAATGCAGTTAACGATCAAACCATAATATCCATTCCGTGTAAATAAATACTTGGCAGGCTTTCAGGAGATCAATATGGCATTTCATTTTGTGAGAGGACTATTAACCTCTATAGGTACTAAAATTTAGATTTCACCAGTCCAGTTTTGAAGAGAAGCCAAGAATTCAATAATCCAATTCATGTACACAATGACATACTGAAAAAGGATAAAAAATGAGGACCTGCTCTTAAGTCATGGTCTACTAAAGAAAACAAAGACAAGCATTCGCAACCAGCATCTGCTTGAATCTTCTCTGTTACTGGTGGTTTCCAAGATGGCAAAATAGAGCATAGTGGTTGCAATCATGAGAATTTTAAAGAAAAAAATTAATTTTTTTTTTTTGAGACACAGTCTCGCTTTGTTGTCTAGGCTAGAGTGAGTGCTGTGGCGTCAGCCTAGCTCACAGCAACCTCAAACTCCTGGGCTCAAGCAATCCTGCTGCCTCAGCCTCCTGAGTAGCTGGGACTTCAGGCATGCACCACCATGCCCAGCTAATTTTTTCTATATATATTAGTTGGCCAATTAATTTCTTTCTATTTTTTTTTTTTTTTTGAGACAGAGTCTCACTTTGTTGTCCAGGCTAGAGTGAGTGCCGTGGCATCAGCCTAGCTCACAGCAACCTCAAACTCCTGGGCTTGAGTGATCCTTCTGCCTCAGCCTCCCGAGTAGCTGGGATTACAGGCATGCGCCACCATGCCCGGCTAATTTTTTTTATATATATATCAGTTGGCCAATTAATTTCTTTCTATTTATAGTAGAGACGGGGTCTCGCTCTTGCTCAGGCTGGTTTTGAACTCCTGACCTTGAGCAATCCGCCCGCCTCGGCCTCCCAAGAGCTAGGATTACAGGCGTGAGCCACAGCGCCCGGCCAATCCGGCCAATTTCTTTCTTTTTTTTTTTTTTTTTTTTTTTGAGACAGAGTCTCGCTTTGTTGCCCAGGCTAGAGTGAGTGCCGTGGTGATTTCTTTCTATTTATAGTAGAGACAGGGTCTGGCTCTTGCTCAGGCTGCTTTCGAACTCCTGACCTCGAGCTATCCGCCCGCCTCGGCCTCCCAGAGAGCTAGTATTACAGGCGTGAGCCACCTCGCCCGACCCTAAATTTTTAACTATTAGTCACACATACATCTGATAAGCAATTATGACTTGGAACACTATAATATTCATCTAGAAGTAGATAAGAAGGTATATACACATTAGGCAAGCTGAATAAGACAAGTAAACGGGTCCAAGCTAATACTTTCAGGAATTCTAAGGCAAGCCACTGCAGGAGAGGGAGGGGATTTTGAGGTCTGTGTTAGCTTGGAGTCCAGAGGAGGAATTGGACTCCATTTATATCAGAGACTAGATATAAATGCATCTGACTCAAGAAGGAGGGAAGGGCAGTGTGGAAATAAAGGGGAAGCTCAGTGAAGCCCAAGTTCAAAGAAGTGGCTTGGGTCTGTGTTAGAGAGAAAATGGGATGGTATTTAAGGGAGGAACTGAGAAATCTGCTAAGCACACATTCTGCCAAACAACTACCACAAACTATGCTCTGGGCATCTTTGCTTAATATCATCTCAGATAGGGCTTAGGCAAAAATAAAGGGACCTGCATGCTGTCCTAATCAAATATTTCTTTTGCCATTGAATTAGGATCTGGAATCTGTACTTCATATACTCTTTTTTTTTTGAGACAGAGTCTCACTCTGTTGCCCGGTAGAGTGCTGTGGTGTCAGCCTAGCTCACAGCAACCTCAAACTCCTGGGCTCAAGCAATCCAATCCTGTCTCAGCGTCCCCAGCAGCTGGGACTACAGGCATACGCCACCATGCCCGGCTAATTTTTTCTATATATATTAGCTGGCTAATTAATTTCTTTCTATTTATAGTAGAGATGGGGTCTCGCTCTTGCTCAGGCTGGTTTCGAACTCCTGACCTGGAGCAATCCTCCCACCTCAGCCTCCCAGAGTGCTAGGATTACAGGTGTGAGCCACTGCACCCAGCCATTTGTAAACATTTGTAGAGTTTTGTTTCTGCTTATGTTTCTAGTAAAAATTTCTTTTGAAAAAACTTTCATCTTATCTCAGGTAAACTAAATACATGCTGTTGCTGGTGGTGGCAGCAAAGCTAACTCAGGCCAGGTGCACTTTCAGCAGAGGTGAAGTAGGAGCAGCCAAGTGCAGGAACCTGAAGGAACCAAGACTGGGCATTTGTTCATTCTTGCTCGTGCTTTTCCCTCGTTTTAAGTCTTTGACTCTCTGGTTATTTGCAGACAGCTACTATGTATTGCTTCCTCACCGACTAAATTTTCACTTCTCCAAGTTAACCAGAAGCACTTGCTCAACCCTGGTTCTTGTTTGGTTCCTGGGTCTCTCTCCAGCACTGTCTCCCATTTTACTGCCCCCTACTGGAAGCCCTCCTCTCTGTCAGTACCTTTGAAGAATGCTACCCAGAACGATACAGATGCATTAGAGATTAGAACTACTAACTCCCTAGATGTAAAACTGTATTTCTGTTGATATAGCCCAAGAAACACATTGATTTGGGGAATAGTTACAGATTTGTAAAACAATCATCACGTCTAGCACTCTGGGAGGCAGAGGTGGGAGGACCACTTGAGCTCAGGAGTTTGAGACCAGCCTGAGCAAGATCAAGACACCTGTCTCATTAAATAAATAAAATAAAATAAAAAACTCCTGGGAGAATTAAACACTATCCATGCAACTCCACTGGGAGAAGACAACTGGAAGTTTGTGCCTGGGTTTCCTGGACTCCCCTCTATATTCCTATTCCTTTTGCTATTTATTTGAGACAGGGTATCACTCTGTCTTCCAGGCTGGAGTGCAGCGATGGCAATCATAGCTCATTGTAACCTGGAACTCCTGGGCTCACGTGATCCGGACCAGTTAGGACTCCAGGTGTACACCACCATGCCTAAGTTTTTTATTTTTATTTTTTTGTGGAGACAGGGTCTCACCAAGTTGCCCAGGCTGGTCTTGAACTCCTGGCCTGAAGAGATCCTCTCACCTTGGCCTCCCAGGACTGGGGTTACAGGCGAAAGCCACCACACCCAGCTCCTTTTGTTAATTTTAATCTGTACCCTTTCACTGTAATAAACTATAACCACGAATATAACAGCTTTTCTGGGTCCTGTTGAGTCCTGGTAGTGAATCAATGAACCTAAAGGTGGCTTTAAGGATCCCAACTTAGATATGTTAATATGGTATAAAAATAAAAATACAGGCCGGGTGTGGTGGCTCACGCCTGTAATTCTAGCACTCTGGGAGGACAAGGCAGGCGGATTGCTTAAGGTCAGGAGTTCGAAACCAGCCTGAGCAAGAGGGAGACCCCCTGTCTCTACAATAAATAGAAAGAAATTAATTGGCCAACTAATTTATATATAGAAAAGATTAGCTGGGCATGGTGGCACATGCCTGTAGTCCCAGCTACTCAGGAGGCTGAGGCAGGAGGATCACTTGAGCCCAGGAGTTTGAGGTTGCTGTGACCTAGGCTGATGCCACGGCACTCACTCTAGCCTGGGCAACAAAATGAGACTCTGTCTCAAAAAAAAAAAAAGAATAAAAATACAGTCATCCCTTGGTATGTGTGGGGGGATTGGTTCCAGGACCCCCCACGAATACCAAAATCTGTGGATCCTCAGGTAGGTCCCCTATATACAATTATGTGATATTTGCATATAACCTACACATGTTCTCTTGTACACTTTAAATCATTTCTAGATTACTTATAATACCTAATACAATGTAAATGCTATATAGTTATTCTACCATATTTTTTGTTGTATTGTCTTTATTTTTTTCCTCCAAATATTTTCAACTCAAAAGTTGGCTGAATCCACAGATACAGAGGATTTACTACATTAATTAACTTGTGCAAGAAATACTTAAGAGTCAATGAAGGCTGGGAGTGGTGGCTTACACCTGTAATCCTAGCTCTCTGGGAGGCCGAGGCAGGAGGATCACTCAAGGTCAGGAGTTCCAAACCGGTCTGAGCAAGAGTGAGACCCCAGTCTCTACTGAAAATAGAAAGAAATTAACTGGTCAACTAAAAATATATAGAAAAAAATTAGCCAGGCACCATGGAACATGCCTGTAGTCCCAGCTACTTGGGAGGCTGAGGCAGGAGGATCACTTGAGCTCAGGAGTTTGAGGTTGCTGTGAGCTAGGCTGATGCCATGGCACTCACTCTGGCCCAGGCAACAGAGTGAGACTCTATTTCAAAAAAAAAAAGAGTCAATGAATTCTACAGTTGCTATTCTACCACTGTCAAATAAAATCATCTATTATAATCAGTGAAAGTAAAGATGTTTATTAAAATCCATTTGATGGCAGCTTAACTTGGATTTGGATACCTTATCTCTTAAAGAGTTTTTGGTAATTTTTAAAAAATCCACAGTAAACACTAACATTTCAAAATAGGTTAAAATAAATTTTTATTAAATGTTAGAAGAGATTTATATACATTTCACAAATTCTTTACAAAGAATTGCCAATCCTTGTCCACTTCTGTAATACAGATTTAGAAATTTTGCTGTGAAATACAGTCTACAAAACATTTCTTTAGAAAGCATCATAATGCTAATTTTAGGCAAAATAATGTTTAAAACTGAAATCTTTGCATGAAATGAGCTGAAACACTCTTATTCTTTATCCCAGTGACAAAATAATGGTAAAATAAACATTAAATTGAGGAAACAATAAGTATCATGTAAACTCAAATTCACCTAAAACGTTTTATTACTTTCAGAACCAGTGCTATTACAAGGTATCAAAAATCATAGTATGTACTCAAAGAAAATGTTAATCAAATTAACATTCAAAGAATATTGTCCCAAAGAAGTACCCCTTATTATAAGATATATTATAGAAGTCTTTTTACATTGAACACTTACGGCAAGAGCCATAAACCCTACAGAAGACAGTCTCCTCACACAGAATAATGATAATTCATCCATTTTAGAAGTGAATAATATCTCCTTAGTAGTGCTGTTCGTATAAAAAAAACATACAAGTTCAAAATATGCTGGCAACATACAAAAGTAGCCAATGGTTTTGGTCTTTGTCTAAGAGTACACACCCTAGTTTAACAAAGACTAGCTTTGAATCTCCCATTCAAAAACACACTTCTTTTCCAAAAGGCTGACTGCCCAACTGATGCCATCCCAGAGAGCAGAATCCCAACCATAAACTTTAAAGGGATATGGCTTAACAAAGAAGAAAAC
The DNA here is from genome assembly GCF_040939455.1 of Microcebus murinus. Taxonomy (NCBI): domain Eukaryota; kingdom Metazoa; phylum Chordata; class Mammalia; order Primates; family Cheirogaleidae; genus Microcebus; species Microcebus murinus. Next base: position 23,463,832 of record NC_134117.1, on the reverse strand, counting down.
AGTAACCAATTTACCTCAAAGATGAGAAGCAAAAATCAACGTCAAAGTATTAAAAATCACAAGGAATTTTAAAATTCAATGTTTTGAAATTTTTCCCCTGAGCTATGGATGCTTGTTATATACAGTATCTAGTAAAACAGATGCATTCCATCATTTCAAGTTGTACTTATAAATGCTAAGATTCTTGGTGCTAAAAATAGATAAGTTATGTCTTGAACAGCATAAAGTGGTGGCAATTACGCGTTTCATGGAAATCTTTGGTGAGATGCAGTCCTGCAGAAGCATCCTTACTTTGTTTCCCTCCTCATGATATGCCTAGAATCTTCAAGTTATTTTCAGAGGAGAAACAACAAGACCGTAATGGAGGACGAGAAGGCCATCCTGAAAAGAGGGAAAAAAAGAAAACTATTTTGCAGTTCTTATCAGTTATGTAAATGATCAAGTAAAAGTTAGCTTATTTTGCATAATCCAACACTAATGTGAAATTCTTTAAAGAGAATAAAGGGACCAAGATAAATACACCTGCTTATTCACCTTGTCAATGTCTTTTTAATGATTTTCAGGAGCCAATTCTGAAACTATTACGTAATTATAGTTAGCTAGGGTCATTTATGACTACACAGTTCTCCAAAAAGAACTAAAAAAGAAACACCTTTCCTTCTCCACAGACTAGTTATCAGACTATTCAAGCATTGGGTTCTTCTAAAAAGACTCAACTATCATAACGCATCATGGATCTGTTTGACATAAAATGTTCATTTCCACATAAATCCAGCTTACTACTATTATAAGTGACGAAACTTTGAAACTCTTACTTTTAATGGAAGCATAAATTATATAATACATTTTACTTCCTCCTTAAAGACTGTCCTCAGGGGTTGTTGGGGCAACTAAACCCTGTATTAAATGATTCCAGATGATATGTTTCCAAATCTTTTTATCTGCTTTTATGGATTTCTATCTCCTCTCTTGGTATCAGGTCTTAATTCTTTGTGCTTTTATCAAGGCTGCACCCAGCAAGAATTCACCTTTCTAAGGTACTATTTCTAATTTCCTATGGACAGGAAAAGTAGCATTGGGAAATGTGCCATGGACCTGCTCCGAGCAACACAGGGAAGGATTGATATCCCACATGTCTTGCAGTCCCAATCCTCATCTGGCTTTTTTTTTTTTTTTTTTTTTGAGACAGAGTCTCGCTTTGTTGCCTAGGCTAGAATGAGTGCCGTGGCGTCAGCCTAGCTCACAGCAACCTCAAACTCCTGGGCTCAAGCATTCCTTCTGCCTCAGCCTCCCAAGTGGCTGGGACTACAGGCAAGTGCCACCATGCCCGGCTAATTTTTTCTATATATATTATTTGGCCAATTAATTTCTTTCTATTTATAGTAGAGACGGAGTCTTGCTCAGGCTGGTTTCGAACTCCTGACCTCGAGCTATCCGCCAGCCTCGGCCTCCCAGAGAGCTAGGATTACAGGCGTGAGCCACCACGCCCGGCCCCATCTGGCTTTTACTCCCTCTTTTTGTTCTTTGCTAAGCTATTTCCAGGGCTCCACGTCCTTATTTCTCATTCACTACTCAACTCACTGCAATCTAGCATCTGTTCCTGGCAACTCCAGTGAAAATTCACCAGAATACTAGAAAAGGACTCACAAATTCAAATGCCCACGAGGGCCAAGAAAGTAACACGAATGAATATGTGAGGTAGGTATGTGAGTCAACAGGGATGTTCAAGACCAATGGTACTAGAGAGCAGATGCTGACCTAAAGAAATTTGAACTCAACATGGAACAGGTCAAATAAAGCAAAACCCTATACCTAATTTTTTGGCCCATGGACCATCAGATTTATTCTGGACTAATTAGCATGATCAAAGTAAACAAATTTGTATTATAGGTTGAACACCCCAAATCTGAAAATCAAAGATCTGAAATGTTCCAAAATCAGAAACTTTTTGAGCACCAATGTGAGATACACACACACATAATAAAAAATAAAAGCTCACTGATGCATTTCAGATTTCCAGATTTGAGATGTTCAACTGTTAAGTATATTGCAAATATTCCCAAATCCAAAAAATCTGAACTCTAAAACACTTCTGGTCTTAAGCATTTCGGATAAAAGATACTCAGTTTGCATAACACAAATAGAAGTCATTAACATTTTACCAAGCATACAAATTACATTTTACATAATGTTAATTTTTGAATATAGTTATGTTTCAGAAATGAAAAGCATAATTTTGCAAAACAAATACATTGATATGCAAAGATAAAAAACTCTGAAATGGTTTACAAGCTGTTTTAAGATCTCAAAACTACCCTAATGTATGTATAAAATCACATTTTATGAAATGAGATAATTACTTATAGTTCAAATTTACATCTAGATGTCTATTATTTTATATCTTATTAACATATATGAATATATAAATATTTTCTATATTTCTACTTAGATGTCTCCATTCATGCATTTATGGTCTTTTTTTTTTCCACTCTGCCACTCAGGCTATAGTGCAGTGGCACAATCATAGCACACTGACACCTCAAACTCTTGAGTTCAAGCGATCTTTCCACCTCAGCCTCCCGAGTAGATAGGACTACAGGAGCTCACCACCACACCCAGCTAATTTTTTATTTTTTGTAAAGACAGCTTCTGTTGCCCAGGCTGGTCTCGAACTCCTGTCTCAAGCATCCCTTCTGCCATGGCCTCCCCAAAGTGCTGGGATTATAGATGTGAGCCACTAGGCTCAGCCAAGCTTAATTTTTGAAAAGAAAACAATCATTTTCTAAGATTTCTGAAATTTAATCTTATTAAGATTTCAGGAAATGTTTTGCTGAAACCTCCAAATAGACTTTACTTAGCTAAGAAACAATTTTATTTTTGTATTTTATGAAGATTTTTTTGAATTCTTTGCTACGAAAACATAGTCATCAGTAAGGTGCTCTATTTCTAAAAATGTGGAACAATAATCTAATAATCATCTGAAAAAGTATTCAGCTACCTACCCTTTTGTTAAAAGCCTGATCTTTTTTAAGAGACTAAGCTCTAAGTTCTTTTTTTTTTTTTTTTTTTGAGACAGAGTCTCACTGTGTTGCCAGGGCTAGAGTACCATGGTATCAGCCTCGCTCACAGCAAGCAACCTCAAAGTCCTGGGCTCAAGCGATCCTCCTGCCTCAGCCTCCCAAGTAGCTGGGACTACAGGCATGCGCCACCATGCTCGGCTAATTTTTTGTATATATATTTTTAGTTGGCCAATTAATTTCTTTCTATTTATAGTAGAGATGGGGTCTCGCTCTTGCTCCAGCTGGTTTTGAACTCCTGACCTCGAGCATTCCGCCTGCCTCGGCCTCCCAGAGTGCTAGGATTACAGGCATGAGTCACCGCGCCCAGCCAAAGTTCATTTTTTTCAATAGCAAATACTGATTTTGTCATTAACTAGCTGAGTGACTTTGGGCAAGATACTTAACCTCTCCATACCCGTTTCTTCATCTCTAAGGTCCACTAATGGATATTAGAATTAGAGGGCAAAGTTTGAGGAGAAATAACACAAGACAACTAAATATAATATGGAATTCTGGATTTGGATCCTGGGACAGAAAAAGAAAGAACATTAATGGGAAAACTAGCAAAATTCAAATGTCTACAACTTAGTTAAAAATACTGTTGCAATGTTAATTTCTTAGTTTTGATGACTGTGCTATGGTTATACAAGATATTAATAGTTTGAAGACTCTTTCACTGAGTTCTAACACCATCTCATTCTATCACTAACCTGATTATATTGCAAAAATAATTACATTTTACTCTACTTCAAATCCTTTTTGAAAATAGGAAACTGCTTCTCAGTGGAAAAACCAGTCACATTTACAAAGAAAAAGATGGCTTAGCTCCCTCCCATCTTTTTTTTTTTTCTTTTTTTTTGAGAGTAGGGCTTGTATGTTGCCCCGGTTTGGTCTCTGCCCATCTCAGCCTCTGGAATAGGTGGAACTATAGGTACTAAACACAGTGCCCAGCTTCCCTCCCTTCTTTTTCAATCATACATAAAATACAAGTTACCAATGATAATCATTAAAAAAATGACAGTTCTTAATCATTTTTCTGCCAATTACCCCTGCTATGCTGACAAATTGACTGTTACCACAATAACACAAGTATGGCCGGGCATGGTGGCTCACGCCTGTAATCCTAGCACTCTGGGAGGCCCAGGCGGGTGGATTGCTCGAGGTCAGGAGTTCAAAACCAGCCTGAGGAAGAGTGAGACCACGTCTCTACTATAAATAGAAAGAAATTAATTAGCCAACTAATGTATATAGAAAAAATTAGCCGGGCATGGTGGCACATGCCTGTAGTCCCAGCTACTTGGGAGGCTGAGGCAGCAGGATTGCTTGAGCCCAGGAGATTGAGGTTGCTGTGAGCTAGGCTGACGCCACGGCACTCACTCTAGCCTGGGCAACAAAGCGAGACTCTGTCTCAAAAAAATAAAAAAATAACACAAGCATGCCTATAACTGAAGGATAATTATGACCTATAATCTTACAGTACAGAACACTTGCCCTGGAGCCATACCTCCTTCCAATGCTCAATTAGATAAAAGTTTTATTATCAAAGTTACGAAAGCTTGTGAACTTTTTAAAAAGTCTAAGTACCATTAAATAAACAGCTATGAAAACAGGTTTACAATAACTTATACAACAGTGGTAATATTCCTAGGCTTTCATATTGGTTACATTGGAAACTGGGCTACTTATAGAGAATAATTACTGCATGGAATTGCAAAAAAGTATAAAACAATAAAAATTTAAAAATTTGTCACTTGACCAGCCTTAAAAAAATTATATAGGAAGATATGTTAGTATTATAAACTAAACTGGTATTTGTCTGTTTGTTTGAGATAGGGTCTCATTCTGTTGCCCAAGCTAGAGTGTAGTGGCAACATCATAGCTCACTGCAACCTCAAACTCCTGGCTCAATAGATTGTCCTGCCTCAGCCTTCTGAGTACCTGGGACTATAGGTGTGTGCCACCATGCCCAGCTAATTTTTAAATTTTTTTTGTAGAGACAGGGTTTTGCCATGTTGCCCAGGCTGGTCTCCAACTCCTGGCCTCCAGGGATCCTCCAGCCCCTGTCTCCCAAAGTGCTGGGATTACAGGCATGAGTCATCATGCCTGGCCTAAACTGGCTTTTAAAGACAAATAGTTTTAAATATTTCACTGAGTTGACTTTAGTTCATTATTATTATTATTATTATTCATTTTGAGACAGAGTCTCGCTTTGTTGCCCAGGCTAGAGTGAATGCCGTGGCGTCAGCCTAGCTCACAGCAACCTCAATCTCCTGGGCTCAAGGGATCCTCCTGCCTCAGCGTCCCGAGTAGCTGGGACTACAGGCATGCGCCACCATGCCCAGCTAATTTTTTCTATATATATTAGTTGGCCAATTAATTTCTTTCTATTTATAGCAGAGATGGGGTCTCGCTCTTGCTCAGGCTGGTTTCAAACTCCTGGGCTCAAGCAATCCGCCCCCCTCGGCCTCCCAGAGTGCTGGGATTACAGGCGTGAGACACTGCACCTGGCCTAGTAGTATTATTTTTATATCAACTTTTTTACTACTTTAAAATAATTAGAAGGAAGGAGTAAAAAAAGAAATTAGGGGCCAGGCGCCCTGGCTCACGCCTGGCTCAATCCTAGCACTCTGGAAGGCCGAGGTGGGTGGATCACTCAAGGATTGAGCCAGGCGTGAGCCAGGGCGCCTGGCCCCTAATTTCTTTTTTTACTCCTTCCTTCTAATTATTTTAAAGTAGTAAAAAAGTTGATATAAAAATAATACTACTAGGCCAGGTGCAGTGTCTCACGCCTGTAATCCCAGCACTCTGGGAGGCCGAGGGGGGCGGATTGCTTGAGCCCAGGAGGTGGAAACCAGCCTGAGCAAGAGCAAGACTGCGTCTCTACTAAAAATAGAAAGAAATTAATTGGCCAACTAAAAATATATATAGAAAAAATTAGCTGGGCATGGTGGCGCATGCCTGTAGTCCCAGCTACTTGGGAGGCTGAGGCAGAAGGATTGCTTGAACCCAGGAGTGTGAGGTTGCTGTGAGCTAGGCTGACACCATGGCAGTCTAGCTTGGGCAACAGAGTGAGACTATGTCTCAAAAAAAAAAAAAAAAAGAAAAAGAAAAAAAGAAATTATAGTAGGTTAATTTCCATCATAATTAATGTATTAGATTGATTTTGAAAATTTTGTAATAAACCATTAATAGACAAGAAATCCCTTGGCTCCTTTTGTATTTTCCCTGCTTGTGCCCACCCCCCTTTGTATTGGTCCCTTTTAGTGGAAAATAATGGTATGTGGAAACCAAGATCTGAGTGTCAGGTGTGCTCACTGATTCTAGTTCTTTTCAGGCGGCAGAACTAAGAAATAAATAAATAAATAAAAATATATATATCTTATGAGGTCATACTGATACCTCTAATTCCAATCCTATACCATAAAATTGTCTTTCTCCCTCCCTTATTCCATGTTTATATCTCCGTTTGCCATAGTGAGAACCAGGGTACGCAACAATATCAACATATTTACTCAATCCTGTAATATACATTAAATGGTTTCAGAATTGCTAGTGCTATACCAATACCACAAACAACAACTTATTAAGTACAGCTCAAGTAGCTGAGACTATAGGCATTTGCTGCCACACCCAGCTAATTTTTCATTTTTCGTAGAGATAGGGTCTTGCTATGTTGCCCAGACTGGTCACTCTTTTTCCTTTTTAAAAACTTTTTTAACCACAACTCAGATTAAAATATAAAATATCTCTGGCAGCCCAAAAGCCTCCCTCATGTCTACACCCAGTCAAGTCCCTCTAATCATAAACCACTACTCTCACCTCTATCACTATGGATTACTGTTGCCTATTTTTGAAGAAGTGGACTCATACAGTACACAGATTCTTTTTTTTTTTTTTTTTTTTTTTTTTTTTTTTTTTTGAGACAGAGTCTCGCTTTGTTGCCCAGGCTAGAGTGAGTGCCGTGGCGTCAGCCTAGCTCACAGCAACCTCAAACTCCTGGGCTCGAGTGATCCTTCTGCCTCAGCCTCCCGGGAAGCTGGGACTACAGGCATGCGCCACCATGCCCGGCTAATTTTTTATATATATCAGTTGGCCAATTAATTTCTTTCTATTTATAGTAGAGACGGGGTCTCGCTCTTGCTCAGGCTGGTTTTGAACTCCTGACCTTGAGCAATCCGCCCGCCTCGGCCTCCCAAGAGCTAGGATTACAGGCGTGAGCCACAGCGCCCGGCCTAGTACACAGATTCTTGATATTCAAGGTAGTTATGTTCTATAAAATCATTGGGAACACTGAATTAGTGAATATTGAACCACTGCTCCTGGGGAAAAACAGGGTAAGGTTCCTGCAAGCCTCTGGTCATTTTCGTTAGCTGATCAATACATAACCTTGTTTTATGTGTGTTTGTTTTAAACCACTTTAATATATATTGTTCATTCATTACACTGAACTCACAGCCAACAGACTATACCTCATGCCTGAAGGAAGCTGATCTAACACATACTTTCTTTGTAAGGCACATCACAGCCGTCTGGCACTAGTCACAAAAGACTATATGTTATATGATTCTGTTTATATAAAATCTCCTGAATATATAAATCCACAGAGATAAAAAGTAGAGAGTAGTAGTTGTCAAAGGCTGGGGAGTTGGGGATAAATGGGGAGTGACTGCTAATGAATATGGAGTTTCTTTTGGGGTGATAAAAATATTCTAAAATTGGTTGTGGTGATAGTTGCACAGCTCTGTAAATGTACTAAATAGTAATATACAGTGAGAAAATATCAGAACAGTGGTTTTGTCTCAGTGCTAGGGCGAGGGACTGACTGGAAAGGGGCATGAGAGAACTCTCTGGGAATGATCGTATTATCTCAAGAAGGGGTTTAAATTAAACAGGTATATGTATTTGTCAAAACCCATGTATTTCATTATATGTCAATTAAAACATAACATATGCATGTACATATATGTGTATGTGTATATTCCCTGCTTCTTCCAAGGAATTACAACATAATCTACACTAAGAACATAAATCTTAAAATATTCAACACCTTCCTTTAAGTATTGTTCAATTGAGTCAAATGATCACAGATAATCATACCAAAACAAAGAATTGTATTTCTAACAAATTAAACAAAATTTGTTTAAGTTGAAGGCTCATCAAATCATTAGTACTTCATAAACTTCTCAGAGGCATATAGCTCTTAAAATAATTTACCACTGTAGGTTCAGGAATACATTAGAATATGTGGTCCTATCTTGCTTTTCTCTTCATTACTATTGTAGATCCTACGTTGCTTTCTATTATCCCAACTAGGAGTCTTCAAATTATATTCCCACTCACATTATAGGTTAACTAAAATATAAAAATAGTTACCTCGACTTTTTACCTAGTGAGCAAAAAAGAGAATGTGAATCTCTAAGGCCTCATAAATATCTGCAAATTTTTCTTGAAGAAGTGTCCTTCTGGATATATCTGTCTAGAAGCCTTAAGAATTCTATTGCGGTACTAGACAGGGAAATATAGCAAGGCTCCTAGAATTGAACTGCCTGCAGGGGTCCTCAAACTTTTTAAACACGGGGCCAGTTCACTGTCCCTCAGACCGTTGGAGGGCTGTTGGCGCACATTCCACACATGCGCACTGTGGGCCTGGAACGAGCCGGCTGCTAAGTAGGACAGGCAGTGGTGGCAAAAACACCGGGAGGGCCGGATAAATGTCCTCAGTGGGCTGCATGTGGCCCATGGGTCGTAGTTTGAGGATGCCTGGCCTAGGGTTTGCACTCTGGCTCACCCACTAACTCACGGTGGGAAGTTACATGTGCTTTCTGTGTTCAGTTTCCTTATCTTTAAAATAAGAGATAAAAGACTGCCTACCCTCGTAGAATAACTATGAGTAATAAGTAAGCTAATCTACATAAGCCATTTAGAATAGTACCTGACACACAGTAAGCATTCAATAAATATTAGCTATAATTATTTATTTATAGTCTGGGTAATTTTAAGAAATTCATAGAATATTTATGAAAACCTTATTGCTAACATGGAACTTCTTTCTTTCATTAAATAATTTACCTGTTAGGCATAGGCATGATAAAATCTGAGACCTACCTGCATTGCTGCATCACCTATTGCACGTCGGATATCCCTTAGAGTTTGATACCGTTCCAACAAGTGATCACCACAGATGATATCTACCTATGGACAAATAAGAGAGCAACAGATTGCTTTCCTACTTCAAAATATCATCTGAAGAAATGAAGGGGAAAACAACATAATTATTTCCAGACTAGACTTTGCTATTTTAAACTGATTAAACACTCTCAAGAAGGCTTCAGAAACTTTTTAAGGCAACATGGGAAGAACACTGAAGGACACAGCCAGACAAGATCACAGTATATAACTGATACTAAAATGATTTCCTTGAATCTCTGAGAAGAAATTAAATCATGTTGAATGTATTCAGCATGAGACAGCACACAAAAGTAAGTATGTATGTATATATATGTATATATAAGTTCTGTAATAAAATCATTAAAAGGTATTAATGCATAAAAAGGCAACTGTTAGTTCAATTCTCTTATAGAGATTTTTCCAACAATGCCCTATAAGTCAAAGTATAACACTGTCTTAAAGTATACACTAAAGAAATTGTTTTGTGGATGGAACAATCTTAAAGTCTTTCTAGTCCTTTAGTAATGTCGAAGCTTTAAGATATATCTACTTTTATATAGAATTCTCTAGAGAGAATACTGTTGGGTATATATTAATATTATAAATATGTTATTATTATTTTTTTTTCAGACAGAGTCTCACTCTGTTGCCCAGGCCAGAGTGTCGTGGCATCAGGCTAGCTCACAGCAACCTCAAACTCCTGGGCTTAGGCGATCCTCCTGCCTCAGCCTCCCAAGTAGCTGGGAATACCGGCATGCGCTACCATGCCTAGCTAATTTTTTCTATATATATTTTTAGTTGGCCAATTAATTTCTTTCTATTTTTAGTAGAGACAGGGTCTCAATCTTGCTCAGGCTGGTTTCGAACTCCTGACCTTGAGGGATCCTCCCACCTCGGCCTCCCAGAGTGTTAGGATTACAGGCGTGAGCCACCGAGCCTGGCCTAATACTATATTTTAATAAAGAGTCCATTATACTTACTTGCTGAGTCAGAAACACAAATCTTTAATCTCTTTATAAAATTTACTGAGTACTACTTCCTTCCCATTGCCTTGAAACAGGGTTAGATCCTCAAAATCTTTAAATCACTTAATTGGTTCCATCTCTTAACCTATTTATTTGGATTACGGTATGATATCACCTGACTCATCTTTCCCCTTTTCCTTTTTTCTCACATGCAATCAATTACAAAGTCCTATTGCTTCTTCATACCTCTGAGTTCATATCATACCTTCCAACTGGTGCCCCTAAGCTTAAACCATTAAAACCACTTCCTAGCCAGACTTCCTATCTTCAAATTCTGTTTATTCTAGTAAATCCTATGCACTTTCAACACATATACCTCCATAAAACCTTCAGCATAGTTGAGAAAGAACAGTAAAAGCTGTTACAATTAACTGAGTGGCCACTACGTACATTATATATGTATTCAACATGTATTATCTAATCCTCACATTCCTATGAGCTAGGTACTACAATTTCCATTTTAAGATAGGAATAGTGAGAGGTAGACATTAAACCTTACTAAATTCTTTGGCTGGGCATGGTAGCTCATGCCTGTAAACTCAGGAATTTGGGAGGCCAAGGTGAGGAAGGATCGTTTGAGGCCAGGAATTCCAGACCAGCCTAGGCAACATAGTGAGACCCTGTCTCTATAAAAAATTTCAAAAATTGGCCGGGTGTGGGAGCGGTGGCTCACGCCTGTAATCCTAGCACTCTGGGAGGCTGAGGCGGGAGGATCGCTCAAGGTCAGGATTTGGAAACCAGCCGGAGCAAGAGAGAGATCGCCCTCCCCCACATCTCTACTAAAAATAGAAAGAAATTAATTGGACAACTAAAAATATATAGAAACAATTGGCCGGGCATGGTGGTGCATGCCTGTAGTCCCAGCTACTCGGGAGGCTGAGGCAGAAGGATCGCTTGAGCCCAGGAGTTTGAGGTTGCTGTGAGCTAGGCTGGTGCCACAGCACCCTAGCCCAGGCAATAGAGTGAGATTGTATCAAAAAAAAAAAAAAAAATTAGCCAGGTGTGGTGTTGTGTTCCTATAGTCCCAGCTACTCAGGAGGGTGGGGTAGGAGGACTGCTTGAACCTGGGAGATCAAGGCTGCAGGGAACTATGATTGTGCCACTGCACTCTAGCAGCTTGGGCAACAGAGCAATACCTTGTTTCCCCACCACCGCCCCGCCCAAAAGGGGCTAGTAAGTAGCAAAGTTCAGATCTGATAATGTCCCAGGTCTAACTTTCTCCTAAGCCTAACTGCCATTGCAGGAGTCAACAAACCTTTTCCTTTTTTTTTTTTGAGATAGAGTCTCACTTTGTTGCCCAGGCTAGAGTGGGTGCTGTGGCGTCAGCCTAGCTCACAGCAACCTCAGACTCCTGGGCTCAAGCCATCCTGCTGCCTCAGCCTCCCGAGTAGCTGGGACTACAGGCATGTGCCACTATGTCCGGTTAGTTTTTTCTATATATATGTTAGTTGTCCAATTAATTTCTTTCTATTTATAGTAGAGACGGGGTCTTGCTCTTGCTCAGGCTGGTTTCGAACTCCTGACCTCGAGCAATCCTCCCGCCTGGGCCTCCCGGAGTGCTAGGATTACAGGTGTGAGCCACCGTGCCCGGCCAACAAACTTTTTCTATAAAATGCCAGATAATAAATGATTTAGGCTTTGTGGGCCATAGGATCTCTGTCATATCTATTCAACGCAGCTATTATTGCACAAAAGCAGCCACAGTGTGTCTGTGCCCCAATAAAATTTTATTTATAAAAACATGTGGCAAGCTAGATTTGGCCCATGGGTATGCCAACCTCTGTTCTATCTCATAATGCTATATAATCTCAAATTAGGAACAGCTTTTGCATTTACATTTACTACTTTTAAAATTGGCAGAGTGGTTCGCGAAGATCGTATGAGGCAGAAAAAAACGCTGGCAGAGCAGTATTTGCAAAATGACTTGAATGCAATGATATCAGATCTCACAAAACAGAATTTAAATCCATGAAAAATTAGAGAATTTGGAAACTATTATTATGTTTTATTAAATATTCAGCAATCCAAAATCCATCATTTTTAGTGGGCTTCACCACTTGGCATACATTTATGGTTTGATTACTATATTTTTCTTTTCAACCTCGAATTTTTAAAATCTTTAAAAATTTTGAAAAGTAGAACAGTAATTTTTCCCAAACTTTAATCCCAACTCCTAGAGGTCAGTTACTAATAGTTTGATGTGTATGGTCTCAGACACTATATACACACATGAGTTTTTCTGTTATTCAGTTTTGTTTTTACAAAAATGGGATTATGCCACATATACTGTCTTATCAATTCTTTTTTAAAAATCCCAAAACCTTAGTAAACCATGGACATATTTTAGAGCGTATAGTAATTGCAGTATATAGTGTATAGTAATAGTGTTCCATTGTGTCAATGTGTAATTTATATATCCATTCCCCTGATAAATATTTAAATTGTTTCTAATCTTACATGAGGATTTTTAAAAGCTACCTCAATATAAATATTTCATAAATTACTTCATTCAAACAGAAAGTTAGTTCTTTGGTTTGAAGGTTCTCCAGATAATTCACGTTTGGTAATTCACTAGAAGGATCACAAGATTCAGTGTAAACACAGCTATGATATATTATAGTGTCACAGCCAGACCACTAAGGGGAAAAGACAGAGTCTGGAAAAATCCATGCACAGACTTTATATGCTTTCCCCTTCCTGGACAGAAGGAGATACACCCAGCTTACTCCTTTCTCTAGCAGCAAAAATGTAGCCAAAATGTGCTGTTTCTGCTGGGGAAGCCTGTCTGATGCTCAGAGTTTAGGGATTTTACTGAGGGTTGGTCATGTTGGTATTCTCTGCCTAGCAACTACCGAATTCCAGACTCCTGGCAGGTATTTATCATAGGCCCATTTTTTGTACAGTCTAGGCAAAGTGAAACACCTTTATCAGTTAGGGAACTTTTCATATTAGTGTAGAGAACTTCCTGCAAGAACTTCCTGCAAGCCAAGTTCCTAGACAGCCAAGGGCCAACCATGTAAACAGACCCTTGTAAAGACAGCAGGCTCCAACCCGCTATGTTAATACTTTTGTGCATAATCTCCCTACTCTTTAGAATAGCAAGTCTTACAGAGGGTAACAATATTTTCTGAATCTCAAAGCAGAAATCAGACTGTGAAGGCAGTCTTATGAAGACAGGAAGAGCCCTTATCTTCTTAAAAGCCCATATATATATATATATATTTTTTTTTTTTTATCAAGATTACCCTGAGCTTCCAAGATAGGATTTTTCACTCAAAGTGTTTTTATAAGCCAATGTGGTTTATAAAAAGTAGTTTATAAAAACGACTAAATTTTGCTATTAGGTTTTTTGTTCATATATACTCTTTTCCTTTGCTACTAAGTTTTTTTTTTTCTTTTTTTGAGACAGAGTCTCACTCTGTTGCCCAGGCTAGAGTGCCGTGGTGCCAGCCTAGCTCACAACAACCTCAAACTCCTGGGCTCAAACAATCCTTCTGCCTCAGCCTCCTGAGTAGCTGGGACTACAGGTATGCGCCACCATGCGTGGCTAATTTTTTCTATATATGTTTAGTTGTCCGATTAATTTCTTTCTATTTTTAGTAGAGATGGGGTCTCCCTCTTGCTCAGGCTGGTTTTGAATTCCTGACCTTGAGCGATCCTCCCGTCGTGGCCTCCCAGATAAGTTCTCTTTTTGTCTGTTTGACAAATTCCTATCCATTCCTCAAATCTATTCCAGAGTTAAATCATTCACTCTTGTGTTATCTCTATTGTTGCATTCATCACATCCTACTGTCAGTTAGTTGTTTACTTGTATATCTTTCCCACACAACTGAATCCCCTGATGACATGATCTTTGTCTCATCTTCATACTCCTAAGGCCAATTACACAAATGCTGGATTTAGTGCCAATAGATAATAGGCCAGGCAAGGTAGCTCATGTCTGCAATTCTAGCTAGGAAGATCACTTGAAGGCAGGAAGATCACTTGAAGGCAGGAGTTTGAGACCAGCCTGGGCAACATTGTGAGATCCTGTCTCTCTAAAAAAAAAAAAAAGAAAGCCAGGAGTGGTGGTATACACTTGCAGTCCTAATGACTCAGGAGTCTGAAGCAGGAGAATTGCTTTGGAGCCCAGGAGTTACAACCTGGGTGACAGAGTGAGAGCCTGTCTGTTAAAGGGGGAAAAGAAAAAAGAAAGAAAGATAATAAATGAATGGTAGGGATATAGCATATAATACATTAGTCTTTTTAAAAAATTATTTGTAACTGAATTTAATGGAAGGCTTAAGGTCATACTGCAAATAAGTAATAATACTAAAGAATCTATCTTTTAAGATAAAATTAGTTATGGTAGGATTAATAAGAAAATCTAATATATCTTTTATACGAAGAATTTTGGTGATCGATGTTATATGTATATTTTCTAAATTTCATTTCATAAAAGCAAAATAAGGTCTGAATATCAAATGATATACAAAGAAACACAGGAGTAACTCTTTACAAAAAGAAATATAAGACATCAATGAGTTAAGAACACCACTAAGTCAACCATTGTAATTCAGACACACTGGAGTGTCTATATGAAAGAACTCTATTCAGATAATTATTCATCTCTGAATTTTTTTTTTTTTTTGAGACAGAGTCTCGCTTTGTTGCCCAGGCTAGAATGAGTGCCGTGGGGTCAGCCTAGCTCACAGCAACCTCAAACTCCTGGGCTCAAGCAATCCTACTGCCTCGGCCTCCCAAGTAGCTGGGACTACAGGCATGTGCCACTATGTCCGGCTAACTTTTTCTATATATATGTTAGTTGTCCAATTAATTTCTTTCTATTTACAGTAGAGATGGGGTCTCGCTCTTGCTCAAGTTGGTTTCGAACTCCTGACCTTGAGCAATCTGCCACCCACCTCGGCCTCCCAGAGTGCTAGGATTACAGGCATGAGCCACTGCGCCCGGCCCCCGGCCTGATCTCTGAATTTTGAATCAACTTAAATCTCTCTAAAGAACACATGATCTGGCTGGGCATGGTGGCTCATACCTACAATCCTAGCATGCTGGGAGGCAGAGATGGGAGGCGAGGTGGGAGGATCACTTGAGGTCAGGAGTTCGAGACCAGCCTTAGCAAGAGCAGGATCCTGTCTCTAGTAAAAATAGAAAAAAATAAAATTAAAAATAGAAAAAATTAGCTAGACATGGTGTCTTGTGCCTGTAGTCCCAAAGCACATGATCTGTATTTTTAATCATTCAGAATTTTTTTTTTTTGAGACAGAGTCTCGCTTTGTTGCTCAGGCTAGAGTGAGTGCTGTGGGGTCAGCCTAGCTCACAGCAACCTCAAACTCCTGGGCTCAAGCAATCCTACTGCTTTAGCCTCCCAAGTACCTGGGCGTACAGGCATGCGCCACCATGTCCAGCTAATTTTTTCTATATATATTAGTTGGCCAATTAATTTCTTTCTATTTATAGTAGAGACAGAGTCTCGATCTTGCTCAGGCTGGTTTTGAACTCCTGACCTCGAGCAATCCACCTGCCTCAGCCTCCCAGAGTGCTAGGATTACAGGCATGAGCCACTGCGCCCGGCCCAGAATTGTCTTCTTTATTTTGATCTGCCACAAATAATTTTAAAGGTAGTTTGCCATTTAACAGTCCTCTAGTAATTATTCATCCTGCTAGTCAATGACCATATATGAAGGTCACACATCTGTAAACAAAGCATACATTTCCTATTTGGGACTAACTGGTTTAAAGAAAAGTCAGTGCAAAGCAAGCTCAAGTGACTAAGGGACACCAAGAATTTTATTCTGATTACTGATTAACCAGCTAAATGTTTTGTTCATATTCAAAGTAACTCTGAATTACTACTCTTAGATTTGGTAGGCTTTAACAACTTTAGTCACAAATTAATGGGTTTGCATATTTGATAATTCTCTGTTCCATTATTTTAACATTTTGGTAAAATAATTTATGAAAATCACTAGCTATACAGTAGCTGAGTAGTAGAAGAATATTTACTTTGAGAGCCAAGACCTGACAGAGAAAATTAAAGGTTGAAATTTTATTTCATTTTATTTCAAAATGCTTAAAGCCTTAAATTCTATGATATAAGCAAAAAAGAAACCCACATTTTTACATAACAAAATCAACTTAGAAGTGATCTATTATACAACGTGGTGACTACAGTTAATAATATATTGTATTTTTGAAAATTGCTGAGTAGAAATTGTAAATGTTCTCACCCCAAAATGTAAGTATGTGAGGTGTGCTATATTAGCTCAATTTAGCCATTCCACAATGTCTACATATTTCAAAACATCATGTTGTGATAAATATAAACAAATTTTATCAATTAAAAAATAATTAAATTGGTCCCTGGTGGTCTAGTGGTTAAAAAGAAAAAAAAAAAAAATAATTAAATTGGGGAAAAACCCAAATAAACGAACTTAGAGCTTTGGCAATCAAATCTCTTAAATCATCAAATGTGACACTTATAAATGGTAATTGTGCTTTGATCAAAATCTAGCCACAGAGAAAGTAATCCATATCCTAAAGAGGGCCCTTCTGGGTATCATTTCTTAGATATTCTATATAATCAAGTACAAGACTTCTGACTTCTGCTTTAGAAATAATAGGTGATATTGGCCCGGGAGCGGTAGCTCACGCCTGTAATCCTAGCACTCTGGGAGGCCGAGGCAGGTGGATTGCTTGAGGTCAGGAGTTCGAAACCAGCCTGAGCAAGAGCGAGACCCCTGTCTCTACTATAAATAGAAAGAAATTAATTGGACAACTAATATATATAGAAAAAATTAGCCGGGCATGGTGGCACATGCCTGTAGTCCCAGCTACTTGGTAGGCTGAGGCAGAAGGATCCCTTGAGCCCAGGAGATTGAGGTTGCTGTGAGCTAGGCTGATGCCACAGCACTCTAGCCTGGGCAACAAAGTGAGACTCTGTCTTAAAAAAAAAAAAAAAAAAACTATATAAATGTTTATTTTCACTAAGTAGACCACATAACTAGAACTACAGGATCTCTATATTAGATAGATATTTCATTTTCTAGGTTTCATGAGCTTTCTTGTTATACTAAATCATATGTGATTAAAGTTGGGAGTGTGAATCACTGTGTATCAATATTCAATTAACAATTACAATGTCTCCAACATTGTAACACAAAAGCTACTGCATGAAATCCTAGAGGCAGTTCTTTTTTCAAAATTAAAGGTAGCCTCACAACTTATCTATCCTTTTACATACTTGTACTGTACCTGACAGGCTGGATCAAGCCCCATTTTTCTTCTGAGGAATTTTTCTACATGCCCAATGGTTGCTTCTCCAGAAACTCGAACAAACTTCTTTTCCAATGGCTACAAAAATAAATACAAAAACCATTTTCAGAATAAATATATATGTATATACATAAAACACAAAAACATTAAAGCAAATTTTATAGCAAAGATGATTCAATAGACTCTTAAAAAATTTAGTATGAAATTTGAGTTATTAATTTACATATCAAAGAAGAGAAACAGAAATTCTGCTTAGCTTCCCCTTTCTGAAAAGTATGTTGACAATTTTTTTTTGAAACACGGTCTTTCTCTGTCACTCAGGCTGCAATGCAGTGGCATGATCATTCCTACAATCTAGACAAAAATTGCAAAGTTCTCACATTCTTTCAATGAGGGTAAAGGAATAAATACCTCACAAAGGAAGGCAATCTCACTAATGAGGAAATAGAGCAGTGCCCCATTGGAGGCCCCAGAAGGTACCTCACTGCAAGTGGCACTGCCTAATTAGCATGAGAATCCCATCGGGAGCCTTGAGAAGCTGCTATTTTGGATAACCTAAGTAGATGCCAGCCTGCTTGCCTATCCGTGCATTTCTGAAAATCAGTTCCTGGAGTTTACCATCTTAATGGCAGGCTTCAAGTATATTATCAGAAAATAATCCAATTTCCCTCATTTCTAAATTCTTGGTGGGTACCTCACTCCAACCGTTTCTTAAATTAATCCAATATAGCTAACATTATCAATAGTGTAAGTCTTAAATCACTGAAAACAGAATTATAAGGTATTCCAATATGTAAAAGGAAAAAGAATTTGTCTTGGCTTTCAACTAGGTTTCTCACATGGTTAACCTGAGTCCTCATAATTCATACTCACAAATTAACAGGGTGTTTTTCCCCCATATAATTCAGACCCAGTTTTTTAGAAGATTTTTTTAAATTAAGGCTACAACATCAGTTCTCAGCTAGATGGTCAACTTGTGATTTTTTCCATGATATCTAATAGCCTCCTACTATATGCAAATAAACAGAAAAATAAATTCCAGATCCCAACGTTTTAAAAATTAAGTATGGGCCGGGCGTGGTGGCTCATGCCTGTAATCCTAGCACTCTGGGAGGCCGAGGTGGGCGGATTGCTCGAGGTCAGGAGTTCGAAATCAGCCTGAGCAAGACCCTGTCTCTACTAAAAATAGAAAGAAATTAATTGATCAACTAAAAAATATATATACAAAAAATTAGCCGGGCATGGTGGCGCATGCCTGTAGTCCCAGCTACTTGGGAGGCTGAGGCAGGAGGATCACTTGAGCCAGGAGATTGAGGGTGCTGTGAGCTAGGCTGATGCCATGGCACTCACTCTAGCCTGGGCAATAAAGTGAGACTCTGTCTCAAAAAAAAAATAAAAAATAAATAAAAAAATTAAAAATAAAAATTAAGTATGGCAATCTTTCCTGCTGTCTGTAACACAAAAGGTTAATTTGATAAGGATGTTTTGAAGTAAGCTAGTCTAAGATCTGTGGAGATTTTTTTTTTATTAATTTTCAATAAAAAGATAGTATTAACACATGATATATTTTACCTTGAAAAATATTCCTACCTCTGTCAAGTGAAAAGGCCTAGAAACAGTGACTAACCCAAGGCAAACCACATTATGATTCTGAAATACCAATGGCTACCAAAAGGAACTAGGACCCCTTGAAGAAATGACTGATTGCATATCTGGGGCAAGAGACATACAAGATAAGCCCAGAATATCTTATCTTTCATCTTATTATGGCATATTGTATCTTGTCATAGTCTAGCCAGGCAGCTATCATAGACTATGACAAGAGAGGATAATTTGAACATCAATACAGATAGTAACCGAAATAGATTACACATTGTGTTTAAATCCACATAATAAAGTAGAAAAAAAAAAACCCTAAAAACCTAATTGACCATGACTGGAGTATGCTAGTGAACCAAATCATCATTTTGAACTTGATAAAGGGAAAGAATCAGCATTTATCCTGCTTTTAATGTACCACTGGTACAGTACGTGAACCATTCCACTGGGTAACCAAATAGACAAAGGGAAGTTTCTCCTTATAAAACTATTTCACCTAATAAAAGAAGGAATGATAGCATTATTTTTCAACCTCTAGTAAATTAGATAGACAACTGAGGAGCATTGGCTGCTAACATTACAGAGAGACACAGACAAAGACATTATATGCCTCCTGATGAATGAAAACCCCATTTATGATGTGTTCTAGTTCCCCTTTAATCAAACCTCTCTGACCAACACTTATATTTAACTACCAGTTTATGACAAAGAGAGAAGACAAAAGAATATATTAAATTATTTCACAGAGATGCAACATCAAAACTCAATCTGTAGGAAACTACAAGACAAGTGATTCTGTTTTGGCAACAATAAATTATTAAAAAAAAAAAGAAGAAATTTGACGATCAACAAATAGCAATGTGTGAACTTTATTTGGATCCTGACTTAAAGTGTTTAAAAAAAAACCCCACACTATTCCATGGCTGATCAGATACATTTTTAAGTGCCCTACAATTAAGGTGATTAAAATGGGGCGCTGTGGCTCACGCCTGTAATCCTAGCTCTTGGGAGGCCGAGGCGGGCGGATTGCTCAAGGTCAGGAGTTCAAAACCAGCCTGAGCAAGAGTGAGACTCCGTCTCTACTATAAATAGAAAGAAATTAATTGGCCAACTGATATATATATATAAAAAAAAAAAATTAGCCGGGCATGGTGGCTCATGCCTGTAGTCCCAGCTACCCGGGAGGCTGAGGCAGAAGGATCACTCGAGCCCAGGAGTTTGAGGTTGCTGTGAGCTAGGCTGACGCCACGGCACTCACTCTAGCCTGGGCAACAAAGCGAGACTCTGTCTCAAAAAAAAAAAAAAAAAAAAGATTTTGAACACTAACCAAACATTTGATAATAAAAAACTTATTCATTTTTTTCATTCCCCATCCCAACCTTTTGAAAAATAACAAACTCACAAAGTAGTTGTAAGAATTGTACAATGAACACTCTGATGCCCTTTACTTAGTTTAGCAACTGTTAATATATTATTATATTTGCTTTATCTCTTCCTATGTATGGGTATATATGGGTATGTGTTTTTTCTTGGACAACTTGACAGTTACTTACAGACAATGAAATATTTTACCTGAAATATATCAGCAGTTATCTTCCCTAAATAAGAAATTCTCCTACATAACTACTACATAATTATCAGGAAACTTATAGAAGTATTCAGGAAATTTAACATTAATACAATGTATTGATAATTATCTAAATTAATTCCAAATTTCAAATTACTTCAATTGTTCTAACAATGTCCTATATAAATTGTT
The DNA here is from genome assembly GCF_040939455.1 of Microcebus murinus. Taxonomy (NCBI): domain Eukaryota; kingdom Metazoa; phylum Chordata; class Mammalia; order Primates; family Cheirogaleidae; genus Microcebus; species Microcebus murinus. The sequence goes on along the minus strand of NC_134117.1, from coordinate 23,442,950 downwards.
CTTATTTCATAGGCTGTAAAGAAGGGTCACACAGTACATTTGGTTATCATGCCCCTGTAATCTCCTTTAGTCCAGAATAGTTCTGCCAACTTATTTTTATCTTTCATGAGGCTGCCATTTAGTGACTTTTTAAGATATGCTACATGGTCATTTGGTTATTAAAAAAAAGAGAGAGACTCATCCTTTAAGAATACTGAAATATTTAAAGATAAAGTAGGATACTGCTGGTGATTTGTTTCAAAATAATATCAGAAGAGAGGTAAGTAGATGGGGAATAGAAGAAATAAAATTGGCCACTAGCAATTGGTAAAGCTAATGATGGTTACATGGAAGTTCATTCTGTTTACTTTTCAGTATGTTAAAAATTTTCCATAGTAAAACAGTAAAAAAGAAAAAAAAAAGGAAATTTTCCTAGGAAAATGATTTTGGATCATATTATTACCATTTTGTGAAACACTTTTAAGTTAAATGTAGCAAATAGAACTTGTAAGTTTCATGCCACAGGTCTACACGGTGAAAAGTTTAACAACTGGGCATCATTCTAGTGAGCAGGGTTTAATCTGAACTCACAGATATATAAAAGTATAAAAACAGCATTTTAAGAAACAGTGAAGGCCAGGCACAGTGGCTCACGCCTGTAATCCCAGCACTTTGGAAGGCCAATGAGGGAGGACCACTTGAGCCCAGGAGCTCCAGACTAGCCTGGGCAACATAGTGAGACTTTGCCTATACAAAAAATTTAAAAATTAGCCAGGGATGGTGGTACGTGCCTATAGTTCCAGCTACTTGAGCCCAAAAGTTTGAGACTGAAGTGAGCTATGATTACACCACTGCACTTCAGCGTGGGTGACAGAGCAAGACCCTGTCTCTAAATGAATAAATGAGTGAATAATCAGTGATAGACTCAAATTAAAATCTAACTTATACATATGTTATCTACCAGTTACATTTTTGTATTCGCAAAACATTTACACCAAGCAAATTATAGACAATGCTTCTATTCTAAGTTTCTATTGGCTTAGTTTTTTCTTTTTTTTTTCCTTAAGAGATGGGGTCTTGCCATGTTGCCCAGGCTGGACTTGAAATCCTGGGCTCAAGTGATCCTCCAACCTTAGCCTCCCCAGTAGCTGGGATTATAGGCACACCCCACCATGTCCAGCTTGGCTTAGTCATTTAAAAAAAAAAAATCAACAACTTTATTGAGATATAATTTACTATTAAATTCACCCTTTAAAAGTGTACAATTCAATGAATTTTAGTATATTTACAAGTTGTGCAACTATCACCACTATCTAATTTCAGAACATTTTCATCACCCCAAAAAGAAACCTGTACCAATTAAAAGTCACTCCCCATTTCATCGCTCCCCCAACCTCTGGCAACCATCCATCTACTTTATGTTTCTATGGATTTCCCTGCTTCACATAAATGGAATCATATAATGTATGGATGGCCTTTTGTGGCTGGCTTCTTCCACTTAGCATAATGCTTTCAATGAAAATACAACATTTTATTTATCCATTCATCAGTTAATGGATATTTGGGTTGTTTCCAATTTAGGATTTTTATCTCAAAAAATGTTATGGTGTTTCCTTTTTTTCCCCAGTTTTTCAAATCAAATCCAAATAAGCTTCATACATTGCAATTAATTTATATGTCCCTTGAAATATTTTAATCAACAAGTCCCATATATAGGCTCCTTCTTCATCTCTTTCCTTTTTAATTTATTTGCTGAAGAAACAGAATTGGTTGCCATGTAGCTTTCCACTGTCTTGATTTGGCTTATTATATTCCCACAGTGTCATTTAACATGTTCCTTTGTCCTTGGTATTTCCTATAAATTAGTAATTAAATCTAGAAACATGATCACCTTCACATTTGTTTTGGCAAGAACAATTCACAGATGGTATTGTCATCATAGATTTTTTGGTATGTGAAGATCAGAACTACTAATATACAAATATTCTAAGTGCACAGGTGCTTTTGCAGCAACTGTAGTCTAATATCTCTGTTCATTCTCTAGTTCTTTCTTCATGAGGTTTTTGGCCAGTCTGGCTACCACAGTTCACTGGACAGATGTCTTCAGGGAACACTCAAAGCACATAATTCTGTGCTTGAACTGTACAGAAACTTATCTGCCATTCTCCCACCCACCACACTGCTCTGAAACAATTTCCTCAAGTTAAATCACCATTAGCTTGACATTTTACAACTTAGACGAGGCTCAAAGTTACCAAAAATCATGAGGACTTAACTCTGCATTCCCTCTATCACACTGATCTCAGAGAAACATGAATAATATACTGAATCCAGAGAAGTATCTATCTATTGCTATGCTTTAATTTACATGTCTAAGCTAGTGTGCTCACAAAGCAAAACAGTACAGTCTATCCAACCAGGTATAAGATACCCAATTTTTAGTAGAGACTTTGACAAAGTCACAGAAAATCTAAATAAAGTCACCTATTTCTTAAATATTCACAATTCCACCTATAAAGCCTGATTTATCCCTTTTAAGTTACCTTTCCCTGAATGACTCATACTATAGTATCAACAGCAATGCTATATACAATGGCACCTGTGATTTTGGAGCCTTTAAAACAACTTTGAACTTAAATATGTTACAAAGGAGTTCATTCTTACTGAACAATTGAAGTAACAAGTTAGGACAGGTTAACTTGAGTCAAAAATGTTACATGCAAACAAAACGTTAAGCTCATATTAAACTGTAAATGCCAACTATGAAAAAAATGCTTCAAAATACTTTTCATGACCAAATTAACACAGTATTTGGTTTTAGAGTTTTAAAAAGCATTCACTTAATTTTCCTCAGACCACTGTTCTGAATAATAAATCCCTACTTAATAACTTTTCCTCATAAACCTATTATGAGTACTATTAAATGTGCTTCATATTTAAATAACTTATATTTATAAAATATTTTTATTGTAATTGAAGACAATCTCCATTTGGTTGCTAATCTGACTCAAACTTGTGTACTACAGAGTCCTCTTGCGAAATGAATGAAAAATAAAAGCAAAATACCTTAAAATGTCCCGTGCCTTCATTAGCACTGAAAAATGAGAGCAAAATTAATCAATATTTAATACTTTAAACTACATGTTTAATAATAAAACATAAAAATAACATAAATATAAATATTTGAGAAACATCAATTCATACCTAAACCTTTATAAAATACATAAATGTAATTGTTTCTGCCACCTAGTGGTAAGGCAAAGGCAGTTTTATCCAGTATTTTACAATGCTTTCCATACTTAATTTCAGAGTGAAAAGCATGTATTTTTTTTTGATGCAAAACATATCCGGATTTATTTATTTTCTTCAGCTTTATTAAGGTATAACTGGCAAATAAAAGTTGTATATATTTATAGAGTACAATGGGATATCTGATATATGTATACATTGTGAAATGATAAAAGAAATAATTAAATCAAGCAAATTAACATACCCATCACCTCACATACTTATTTTTTTTTATAGTAAGAATACTTACGATCTACTCTTTTAGCAATTTTCAAGTTATACAATACATTATTATTAACTGTGGTCACCATGTTATACAATAGATTCCCAGGAAAAAAGTATATTCTTAATATTTAGATTTCCCCTCTATTTAGCATTTTTTTTTATTTTGGCATAATTTGGGGGTACAGATTTTAAGGTTTCAATAAATGCCCATTTCCCTCCCTCCCCCCAAAAGTCTGAGTCTCCATCATGACCATCCCCCAGATGGTGCACATCTCACTCATTATGTATGTATATACCCGCCCCCCTCCCCCCTCCCACCTGCCCAATACCCTATTACTGTAGTACCTATGTGTCCACTTAGGTGCTACTCAGTTAATACCAGTTTGCTGGAGAATATATCTGGTGCTTGTTTTTCCATTCTTGGGATACTTCACTTAGTAGTATGGGTTCCAGCTCTAACCAGGAAAATATAAGATGTGCTATATCACCGTTGTGGTATACATATACCACATTTTATTAATCCATTCTTGGATTGATGGGCACTTGGGCTGTTTCCACAGCCTTGCAATTATGAATTGTGCTGCTATAAACATTCGAATGCAAATGTCTTTTTTGTAGAGTGTCATTGGATCATTTGGGTAGATGCCCAGTAATGGGATTGCTGGATCAAATGGTAGATTCACTTGTATCGCTTTAAGGTATCTCCATATTGCTTTCACAGAGGTTGAACTAGTTTGCAGTCCCACCAGCAGTGTAGGAGTGTTCCTCTCTCTCCGCAACCACGCCATCCCTCTATTTAGCATTTTAACATTTTCCAGCTTAAAGTACAATTTCTTATTTGTTTTTCTTTAAATCATAATTAATGTGATTTTTTTCCCTTTACAAGATATAATTTCTTACAAGAAGGCTGCTATACTTCCTATTGTTTTCCTTGCAGCATAATTACCTGGGCATGATTTTACTCAGTTTGCCTTTCACCTAGAAGCTCAAACAGATTTACTGATTAAATCTAAATCAATTACTTTTAAGTCATGAGGGAGACAAGAGGCACTAACTTTTGTTGAGAATCTACAATATACCAGACATTCTATTAGGTATTCATATATCGTGCATGTTTTTCACTTACGCCTCACGATGCCCTGCAAATCAGGTATTGGTATCCCTATTATGCAGATGGGGAAAATTAAGCTCAAAGTGGTTTAATAATAGCTTCAGGTGACCCAGAGCTATTAAGCGATAAACCTAGAATTCAAACTCAGGTATACCTAGTATCAAAGCCCATCTTCTTTTCTCCTTATCATGTTGTGAAGAACAGGTAAGATTATAATTGCATCATCTCCAGAGTATTCTTTTTTTTTTTTGGAGACACAGTCTCGCTTTGTTGCCCAAGCTAGAGTGAGTGCCATGGTGTCAGCCTTGCTCACAGCAACCTCAAACTCCTGGGCTCAAGCAATCCTCCTGCCTCAGCCTCCCAAGTAGCTGGGACTACAGGCATGAGCCATCATGCCTGGCTAATTTTTTCTATAGTAGAGATGGGCTCTCGATCTTGCTCAGGCTGGTTTTGAACTCCTGACCTCAAGCAATTGGCCCGCCTCAGCCTTCCAGAGTGCTAGGATTACAGGCATGAGCCACCACTCCCGCCCCAAAGTATTCTTTATAATAAAAATATAAAGCTATATAAATATATAATTTAGGCACTATAAATATATAATTTATACACGTATACAACTGTAAATATTACAAATATAACATAGAATAAATTATATTTATAAATGTAAAATATACATAAATATTATACACACAAATACAATTCTAAGATTATAATATAATCTTAGAGTTATAAAAGATCCCATTCATTACAACAATGATCTCTGTAGAATATATGGTGAAAGGACATCTGACTTCTGCTCAAATATATAAAGAGAGAGCTTCTTAACTGACAAGTCAGCCCGTTCTCTTTGTGAACAATGTTATTAGAAATTACTTGCTTGTATGTAGCTTATACCTAGTAGTCATAGTTCTGTCTTTTGGTATTGTTAATCAAAGCAATTTTTCTTTTATGTAGTAACCTTCTGAAGATTTAAAACTAACTTGAGGGACTTATTGTTTTTTTTCTTTGAACGAAATATTTTTGTTCCACTACCACATATGTTTTCAAACCTTAACTATTATACCTTAGTTTACCAACATCTCTCTTAAAATGTGGTACCCAGAGCTGAACACAATACTCTAGTTGGACTAAGGCAGCACACAATGGGATACTGCCTCCTTGATTTACTTAGCACCACTGAGCTTAAAATTGCAAAAAAATTTTACCATATCAATATCACATTCATATGAGTCTATTTTCTTCAGTGTGCAAATGCTGTACATATTAAAGCACCATGGATCACTTTAACCTTTATTTTTGAATGACCTTGCATTACTTTGATATTCACATATTGGTAATAGTTTAGACATGTTACAAATATCATATTGTTTTATGACAATCCTTTGAGATGCTATTATAACCCCCAGTTTAGAAATACAAAAACTTATTACAGAACACGTTCTTAAAACAAAACAAAAAAATAGAAAAAAAAAAAAAAAGAAATACAAAAACTAATGATCAGATCAGAGAAGTTACATCCTAAGGGTTATACTCCTTGAGTTAGACTCTTCAAAAACTATGCTCTTTTTATGCACCATATTGCCTGTCTTATTTCTTTTTATGATTTTTTTTTAAGAGACAGAGTCTTGCTATGTTACTCAGGCTGGACTTGAACCCCTGGGCTCAAGCAATCCTCCTGCCTCAGCCTCCCAAGTAACTAGGACTATAGGTGCACACCACTGTGCCCAGCTATCTTTTTATGATATACTTTACATATAGAAACTATAGAACAAAAAGGATAAGAGACTACCTTAAGATCATAAAACATGCATATCCAATCTAGGCAGGAAATCTAAAAATTACTGTACACAGGCTGAACCTACCTCAGTGCTTTTTCTCCTCTAATTCAAGCAAGGTCAACAGCTGGAGCAAATTTGTCCTCATCTGCCCCTTGTCCTGTTATGAAAGAGCCTCCCATGGGTTACCCCCAGTAGCCTGACTTTTTGTGGCATCACAAAAGCTTTTCCATATTGTGAGAACTTGGGGATTTAAACCTAGGAACTGGTGACTTCAAAAGGACTCCTTGTAGCCAGGCATGGTGGCTCACGCCTGTAATCCTAGCACTCTGGGAGGCCAAGGCGGGAGGATGGCTCAAAGTCAGGAGTTCTAGACCATCCTGAGCAAGAGCGAGACCCTGTCTCCACTAAAAAAATAGAAAGAAATTAGCTGGACAACTAAAAGTGTGTGTGTGTGTGTGTGTGTGTGTGTGTGTGTGTGTGTGTGTGTGTATGTATGTATAAATTAGCCAGGCATGGTGGTGCATGTCTGTAGTCCCAGCAACTCAGGAGGCTGAGGCAGTAGGATTGCTTAAGCCCAGGAGTTTGAGGTTGCTGTGAGCTAGGCTGACGCCACAGCATTCTAGTCCGGGCAACTGAGTGAGACTTTGCCTCAAAAGAAAAAATAAAGACTCCTTGCCACTAGAAGCTTCTTCCCCCTTACCCATTTAAAAATATATAAAGGTTTTGCATAATGAGTTGGGAGGAAATAAAAATAAAAATATAAAAAGGACTATGTGATCAGGTAGACAGCATACCCACCATAATCAATAATGTCTAAGGTTCAATGTTCCCATTTTACATATATGAAAGCTAAAGCTCTAAGAAGTTAAAATTGAAAGTTCATCAGGACAAGGACCACCACACTGACTCATTCAAACTATATTCCAAGCACCTAATATAGTGTTGTACTGGTACACAGTAAGACCTTAATATATACCTTATGAGTAAACAAAAAATGATTTGATCAAGGTTACAAAGCTAGAAAACAGTACAGCTAGGACTTAAATCCAGATTATCTTATTTCAAGTCAGTCTTTGTTCATCTACAGCAGGGAATGTGCTAATAACTTGAGTAAAGAAAAAGGAAACGGTGGCACATATTTGCAATCCTTGCATTACAATATGCCACTTTTCCAAGGAGGTAGAAAAAAGTGATTCCAAGTTCCCATTGTACATTAGTGGAAAATGTTACATTTCCCCAAAATAATGTTTTTAGAAATATAAATTCCTCTCAATTTTCAAATTTTAATTAACTAGTCATTGAAAGTCACATGGTCATGTGTAAAAATTCAAACATAATGAAAAGTAAGACTTTCCCCATCACAGATTCAAACTCCAGTGCCCTTTCCTAGGAACAACCACCATTAATATTCTCTCATATGTCCTTTCAGGAATGATCTGTGCCCATAAAGAAACATATGTAAGCCGGGCGTGGTGGCTCACACCTGTAATCCTAGCACTCTGGGAGGCCGAGGCGGGCGGATTGCTCAAGGTCAGGAGTTCAAAACCAGCCTGAGCGAGACCCCGTCTCTACCATAAAAATAGAAAGAAATTAATTGGCCAACTAATATATATAATATAAAAAAAAAAATCAGCCGGGCATGGTGGCTCGTGCCTGTAGTCCCAGCTACTCGGGAGGCTGAGGCAGGAGGATTGCTTGAGCCCAGGAGTTTGAGGTTGCTGTGAGCTAGGCTGACGCCACGGCACTCACCCTAGCCTAGGCAAGAAAGCGAGACTCTGTCTCAAAAAAAAAAAAAAAAAAGAAGCATATGTATATGCATATATTTTCCACCACCCTCTTTTAAAAAACATAAGTGGGAACATGGTACATGTGCCTTCCTCTTCTGCACCTTGCTTTTGTTTTTTTTTTTTTTTGTTTTTTTTTGTTTTTTTTGATACACAGTCTCACTCTGTTGCCCAGGCTAGAGTGAGTGCCGTGGCGTCAGCCTAGCTCACAGCAACCTCAAACTCTTGGGCTCAAGCAATCCTTCTGCCTCAGCCTTCCGAGTAGCTGGGACTACAGGCACGCACCATGCTCGGCTAGTTTTTTCTATATATATTATTTGGCCAATTAATTTCTTTCTATTTATGGTAGAGATGGAGTCTCACTCTTGCTCAGGCTGGTTTCGAACTCCTGACCTCGAGCAATCCGCCCATCTCGGCCTCCCAGAGTGCTAGGATTATAGGCGTGAGCCACCTCACCCGGCCTGCACCTTGCTTTTTTCATTTAACATATCTTGGAGATTGTTCCAAATTGGCACACACATTACTGTATTAACACATATTCGTGTATGGATATACTGTTATTTAACCAATTCCCTTAGGAATAAATTGTAACACACTCTTTAATAACAGAAACTGCTGAATTAAGTTTTGGCATTACATGGTTTCTTCCAATGTCTCCAAAGGAATCTTTATTTCATTATCATTGACCACTACCATGGGCTTTTGGAGGCATAAGAAAGGTTTCCTGTGGAGGGTGGTGGCTCTCGCCTGTTATCTTAGCACTCCGGGAGGCCGAGGTGGGTGGATCAATTGAGCTCCCAGGTTCGAGACCAGCCTGAGCAAGAGCGAGACCCTGTCTCTACTAAAAATAGAAAAAAATTAATTGGACAAATAAAAAAAGAAGAAAAAAATATATATATATATAAATAAATTAGCCGGGCATGGTGGCGCATGCCTGTATTCCCAGCTACTCAGGAGGCTGAGGCAGGAGGATCGCTTGAGCCCAAGAGTTTGAGGTTGCTGTGAGCTAGGCTGATACCATGGTACTCTAGCCCGGGCAACAGAGTGAGACTCTGTCTCAAAAAAAAAAATAAATGAAAGAAAAGAGAGAAGGGGAGGGGAGAGGAGAAGAAAGGTTTCCTGTCTCCTTGAGAGTTCTTAATAACAATTGAGAATACAAGATGAATACATATAAAGAGAGAAATACTACATAGCACAAGTTAGATACTAAATAAATTATATTGACAGAGTTATAAGGAGGAAATGATTGAGAAAGTAAAATAGTCATCAGTAACACAAACTGGGAAATCTAGGTTTTTCCATGGAAAGAAAGTTTATTATACATTGGTTTATTCTGTGATGTATTTGAAAACTACAGTCTGTACATGCCAACTCTGTGACCATGCTAGTCTGTTTAACAATGTTGCACTATAATGGAGTATATCATATGCTACAGTGTCTGAATTTGAATTAGAAAGATACCTATCTAACTACAATTTGGCAAAACCAAGTATAAAGGGGAGGAGAGAGGAGAAAAGTTGAAGAGGAACATATCTTAAGACTCAGCAAATCTACACCTTTGGAGAACTATCTCACATACACACAAGGAGATACGTACAAATACATTTATAGCAAAAAAGAAAAGATACATTTATTTAAAGGAATACCAGGCAATGGTGAAAATGAATGAACTAGAGCTACACATTTCAACAGGATGAATCACACAATGTTGAATGAAAAAAGCAAGTTGGAAAACACTATGGTATACCATGTAAAGTTTTTTAATTGGCAAAAAAAATTCTACATATTGCTTAGGAATAATAGATATACTTATGGGAACCATATGAAAAAACATATGAGAATGACAAACACTAGTTTTAGGAGAGTGGTTATTAATCTCTGAGAGATGGGTAGTATTCAGAGGTAGCAAAGGGCTTCAGTTATAGTAGCAACAGTTTATTTCTTAAGCCAGAAGATGGAAATATCAGAGGTTACTGTGTTACTCTAAGTCTTAAACACTTCATAATTTTTAAAAAATGTGATTTTACCTGAGTTCAGGATGATTTCAAAACTGTTGAGACTTTAAAATTTCTTTATTTTAAGGTGAAAAGGTAGATTTTTAGGGTACTCACCCAATGAACTCCAATAATAAAGACATATCAAGTTCAGGTGGAATACGAAACACTGATTCTAGGACTTTCTTAGATCTTCCTTTGCTCGAAGGGACTGGCTGTGGAACAGCTATTCGATAGCCAAACAAAAAAGTTAATTTAGAATAAAAACTTCATAAATTGAAATCTTTGAAAAAATAATTATACAGGGATTAAAACTATAACAAATAAAAAAATTTAAAAAACTACTTAACTATTTAAAAGATCAGAAAGCATACAATAACTCATTTTCTTTAATAACATCAGCTAACCTGTCAAAGCCAGTAAAATTAAAAGCAAGCCTGGGGACCACTTTGCAACAGAAGACAGATATGTGTGGTTGGTTTATCAGGGCCACAGAGAGTGATCATGAGAACAGCAACATTTGTAAATAAACCTGTATAAGCACTACTATATGCCAGAGCTCATGCTTAGCACTTTACATGCATCATCTCATTTAATCCTTACCATAATCACATGATATAGGTATTACTCCTACTCTTTTTTTTATTTTTTTTTTATTTTTAACTGATAAAGAAACTGGGACTTAGCGAGATTAGGCAATTTGTCTAAAGTCACCCAGGGAGTAAGTGGAAGAATTAATTTAAACCCAAATCTATTTGACTTCTATTCTGAGACATTATCATCATCATAAAAAAACAAATGTTTGAGCAGTTACTATGTGCCAGGCACTGTTTTAAGTGCTTGTATTACTTAATGTATATAATTTTTAAGATGGAAGTGATATTATTATCACTATTTTATAGATGAAGAAACAGACATTGAATTAATTCTCTGAAGTCCTACACCTAGCATACCTTTTAACCTTAAAATGAAGTGGCAGAGCTAGGACAAACTCCTAGCTCCAGAGCCTACACTCTTTAATTCTTATGAACAAATAGATTGGATTAAAACACAGCATTACCTTCAAAATCTCCTTTTGATCATACAATGACCAGTTATCCCCCAAAAAACCTCAAAAGGCACAAATTTTATTGCTAGTATTCTTTAATTCTATAAATACATTATGGTATACACCCAAACTTACCAGGTTTAGGTACTTCTAGACCTCTTTCTTTATAGAAATCATGCATTTGCTTTTTTTCTCCTAAAAAATGATAAAACACAGACTAAATTACACTTAAAATGTAACTAGTAGAGTCAGAGATTCTGGGATTCACAACTACGTAAAAAAAGAAACTTACTTTCCTCTAGATTGATCACTAATTTGTACACTATGTCTTGTAACTGTCGGTCCAACCTAATAAAAGGAAAGGATGGAGAATACCTCAGAATTCAGAAAAATATATTTTCGTACAGTGGGTAAACTAAGTTAACTGAGTGAGTTACTGTACTTTCTCTTCAGAGTGGATACAGTCTTTCTCAGAGGTGAGTTATTTTTAGGTAGCACTCACAACCCCTAAAATTTAGCTCACCTGAGAGAACCACAAGTAATTATATGTAATTATAAGTACTCATAGATTCCTGAATGGTTCACTAAATTGTTTTGTGTGTATTAATCTTATTCCCTTCATAAGAATGTGAAACCAAGGGCACAGACTGTATTTTGAACTTCTGTGTATTGTCTGCAAAGCACTCTTCTCTGAAGGTTGTAAAAACTTAATAGTATTTGAATAAATGAAAGTAATCTATTTTTAGTATTTTTCTTCTTTATTCTCTTAAGAAACTGATAGTTATGGAGGATAGTCTGAAAGGAAGGAAGGAGAAAGAGAGAAAGAAAGAAGGAAGGAAACAAAGAAACTGAGCATGAACTGAAAAATGTGATTAAATGCAACAATGACCTATGACAGATAGGCTTTACTAAAGAGGCCATTCGTTTCAGGTATTACTTCTTAAAAAAAATCCTAAATACCTGTATACTGGAAAGCAACACATCTAAACTAGCCTCATTAACTTGAGTGATGGAATTAAAATTCTCAAGAAAAGAGGCCTGTACCTCTTATTTTTAAGTCCCCAGCAGATATCACAGTGCCTGGTACATAGTAAGTGCTCTATACGTATTTCTCAAAAGAATATGTAGTTCTCTTTCTTCTAATTTTGAGGAAGGTCAAGAATTTATTCCAACTAAACTTCAAGCTTTCAGAAAAAGCATACTTAAAACACAACTGTTACTCATATATTTCTCTTACCTTATGTTATAAAGAGGTTGTGTTTGATGTACTACTATGTTGCATTTGGGACATCTGTTGCTATAGTAAAAATGTCTTACAATGCAGCTTTTACAAACTGTTGAAAAAGAAAATGTTGAAATTAGGATGCTTTCAAGACATTTCAAAATCAAAAATATTCAGAAATGTGAACTGTATGCTTACAGGTATGAAGACATTCTGTAATGGTAGTTGCATCTATTAAGTAACCTTTGCAAATGGAACACAAGATGTACGGGGTCAGCTCAGAGAGATTAATCAGGCGCTGCAAATGCAATTGAAATAGTTTTAAAATACAAGTCCCTGCCTTCCAATTCTTAAACCCTAATCCCAAAGTTTCATTATAAACAATGTGCAAGTTAAATGCAACATGGAAACATATTTCCAACCCTTCAAAATACTGCTGAGAGTTACAATAACACAATATAAACCAATGTTTCAAATGGATCTCATTCTTTTATTGCCACATGAGATGCATGTTACTTTATGAATTACTTCAAAATGGGCAAACTTTCCAGATACTGGTGTTCAAGGTTTTTTTGGGTTTTTTTCCCCCGAGATAGGGCCTCCCTCTGAGGCCTGGACTAGAGTGCAGTGGCGTCATCATAGTTCACTGCAATCTCCAACTCCTGGCCTCAAGTGATCCTCCTGCCTCAGCCTCCCGGGTAGCTGAGACTACAGGCGCGTGCCACCACACCCAGTAAATGTTTGTATTTTTTGTACAGTCAGGTCTCCCTATGGTACTCAGGCTGTACTCTCCAACTCCTGGCCTCAAGCGATCCTGCTGTCTCAGCCTCCCAAAGAGCTAAGATTACAGGCGTGAGCCACTGCGCCCAGCCTGGTGGCCAAGCTTAATAAATTAATTCTGACTTGCTAGGTATATATCACCTAAATTGATGAAGAATGTGCTACCACATTAAAAAAAAAAAAAGGAAGAAAGAAAGAAAAGAAGTTTCCAATAGAGACCGAGCAGGTGGGGGACGTCAGCGCCTCTCGGCACCCTGTAGAAAGTGGCTATTTCTCCCGTTGACCGTAAGCTCCTGCACACCGGGGGCACCGCACCCTAGGCGCCTAACCCGCCTGACGCGCAGCAGCCTCGATAATCACACAGAATGAATGAGCGGGACCCGGGGAGCCTAAGTGACAGGCAGGAGCCTCACGAAATAAGCCGGCAGGAAACCGGGCCGGGCCGGGGCCCGCGCAGGGGGGCGAGGTCCACCCGGCGCGCTGGGGTCGCGGCCGCCCGCCGGGGCTCCGAAAATACCTCCTCCTCGTCCTCCGAGTCCGGCCGGCCCCCCTCCAGCCTCAGCGAGAAGTGGCTCATCTCCTCCTCCTCCTCTTCCTCCTCCTCCTCCAACTCCTCATCTTCCTCCAACTCCTCGTCCTCGTACTCGAAGCGGCCTCGCAAGCGGCCCAGGCCGCGCTCGGGCTCCAGCTCGGGGGGCCGCGAGCCCGAGCAGCCCGGGGCCCCCACCTCGAGCAGAGGCGCCGGGCCCTCCGCGCCGGCGGCGGGCGCGGGCGTGAGCGCGGGCGGGGAGCCGGGGGCCGCGGGCGGCGCGGCTGCGGCGTCCTCGGCCTTGGCGGCGCCCGCCGCCGGCGCCACGACCCCTTCCATGGCCCGAGAGAGGCGCGGCGCGGCGCGGCTGCCGGGAGCGCGGGATCCCGCCTCCTCCCTCCCTCCCGCCCTCGCGGCGGGCGCGCAGGCGCAGAAGCCCGGCAGGGCGGCTGGGAAGTGTGGTTCCCGCCTCACCGGGCCGGGGCGGGGCCGGCCGCCCAGGTGTGCGGGCGGAGCTTGCGGCCGCACCTTGACGCAAGCGCACTCCACTCTCCCTTTGCAAACCTGGACGCTGTCTTCACCGCCCTTTGAAAACGACGAAATTGGTACCATTTCGGGCAACGATATTCTGTTTGCATTAACTCATTCACAGAGCCCTGAACTAGGTGCCTTATGACTTTGCATTAACGAATAATGATTTCAATTCGAGTACCAAGTATGCATTTCCTCTGTCCACTGAAAGGGCCTAGAGGCAATTACCCACATAGCACCCTGATCTTGATTTCGAATACCATTAAAAGGAACTAGGATTGCGTGGAGAAATAAATGGCTAATTCCATGTCTGAGGCAGGGACAAAGAGCACCTACAAAGTGTCATTGAGCTAGAAAGTAAGAAAGTGCTCAAAAAATGATGGAGCCGTCAAAAATACACAGGAGGGCCAGGCGCAGTGGCTCAGGCCTGTAATCCTAGCACTCTGGGAGGCCAAGGCAGGTAGATTGCTTGAGGTCAGGAGTTTGAAACCAGCCTGAGCAAGAGTGAGACTCTGTCTCTACTATAAATAGAAAGAAATTAATTGGCCAATTAATATATATAGAAGAAATTAGCCGGGCATGGTGGCGCATGCCTGTAGTCCCAGCTACTCAGGAGGCTGAGGCAGAAGGATTGCTTGAGCCCAGGAGATTGAGGTTGCTGTGAGCTAGGCTGACACCATGGCACTCTAGCCTGGGCAACAAAAAGTGAGACTCCTCCAAAAAAAAAAAAAAAATACACAGGAGCCAGTTTGATGGAGCTCATAATGGTCAAACTTGTGATAAACTGAAAGCAAAATAAAATGATGATAGCAACAGATTATAATTTATGGAATATAGTAAGATTCTATGAGTCCACGCTGATATAACTAACTGAATAAATAAATAGGGAGAAGGGATCGTTCTTCCTTGCATTAGAAAACCAACTAATAAGTGTAGAAGAAATGATGGAATTAGAAAATCACCATTTGGTTACCATCATATTAATAGTTGATGCAGAAAAGAATCAGCAATAGATGCTAAAACTAGTAAGTGAAAGTTAATAGGATATTAACATAGTTTCAAAATATCTCCCTATAATATGCTCACAGTGGACAAAGCTGGTAGTCACCACTATAACCAAATTATCAAAGTTAACATTGACAGTACTGGGAGTAACCAATAGCATGTGCTTCCTAATAGAATGCACTAAGAAGAACTCAGCATCACTCCTGTAATATTCCTGCCAAAGATGCATAACCTGAATCTATCCATGAGGAAACATAAGGCAAACTCAAATTGAAGGACATGCTGCAAATTAAGTAGCCTGTGCTCTTCAGAAATGTCAAAGTTATAAAATACAAAAAATAAAAGACTCAAAAGAAACTATAGAGATATGACAATTGAATGCAGTCGATGCATAATCTTGTATTTTTGTGGCCTATAAATGTTATTATTGAGGCCGGGCATGGTGGCGCATGCCTGTAGTCCCAGCTACCTGGGAGGCTGAGGCAGGAGGATCACTTGAACCCAGGAGACTGAGGTTGCTGTGAGCTAGGCTGATGCCATGGCACTCACTCTAGCCTGGGCGACAGAGTGAGATTCTGTCTCAAAAAAAAAAAAAAAAGGTTATTATTGGGACAATTGGAAAAATCTGAATAAGTTCTATAGAGGAGACAATAGTAGTATCAATGTTTATTTACTGACTTTGATAACTGTCCAATGGTTATATAAGAGAATGACTTGCTGAAGTAATTAAGGGTAAAGGGAGGTTTGCAACCTACTCTTAGCAGTTCAGAAACACACACACACACACAGAGGATAAAGTAAATGTAGTAAATGTTAACATTTGGGGAATGTAGGTGAAGGGTATTTTGGAATTATTTGTATTATTCTTTTTGGGGGGACAGAGTCTCACTCTGTTGCCCGGGTTAGAGTGCCATGGCAGCAGCCTACTCACAGCAACCTCAAACTTCTGGGCTCTGGTGATCCTCCTGCCTCAGCCTCCCAAGTAACTGGGACCACAGGCATGCACCACCATGTCCAGCTATTTTTTTCTATTTTTCAGTAGAGATGGGGTCTCACTCTTGCTCAGGCTGGTCTGGAACTCTTGATCTCAAATGATTCACCTGCCTTGGCCTTCCAGAGTGCTAGGATTACAGGCGTGAGCCACCGAGCCCAGCCAAAAACAGAGGGTATTAGTCTTGCAAGTTTCCTGTAAATATTAAATAAAAAAGTTAAAAATAAATTAAATCTGGAAAAAAATAAAAGTGAAGTAGAGGAGGAGGTAGTAGGAACGGAAGATTCAAGGAAGGAGCAGAGAAAGGAGGACAACTAGGAAAGGTTTAGGTTCCAAAATTCAGGAGAAAAAATATTTTTTTCTTTTATTTTAAAATATTTATTTATTTCATATATTAAAAAGATTTTTACCCAGAGCCATGCCCAGGAAGCCTTGAGCAAGTGGACTCCAAGAAAAAATAATTTCAAGAACAAGTAAATGGATGTGGTGGTGGCACGTGCCTACAATCCCAGCTACTCAGGAGGCTGAGGTAGGAGGATTGCTTGAGCCCAGGAGTTTGAGGCCAGCCTGGGCACTGTAGCTGGACCCTTGTCAAAAGAAAGAAAAGAGGCCGGGCGTGGTGGCTCACACCTGTGCCTGTAATCCTAGCACTCTGAGAGGCCGAGGTGGGCTGATTGCTCAAGGTCAGGAGTTCAAAACCAGCCTGAGCAAGAGCGAGACCCCGTCTCTACTATAAATAGAAAGAAATTAATTGGCCAACTAATATATAGAAAAAATTAGCCGGGCATGGTGGCCCATGCCTGTAGTCCCAGCTACTCGGGAGGCTGAGGCAAAAAGATTGCTTGAGCCCAGGAGTTTGAGGTTGCTGTGAGCTAGGCTGATGCTGTGGCACCCTAGCCTGGGTAATAGAGTGAGACAAGAAAGAAAGAAAGAAAGAAAGAAAGAAAGAAAGAAAGAAAGAAAGAAAGAAAGGAAGGAAGGAAGGAAGGAAGGAAGGAAGGAAGGAAGGAAGGAAGGAAGGAAGGAAGGAAGGAAGGAAGGAAGGAAGGAAGGAAGGGAAAGGATGGAAGGAGAAAGCAAGCAAGCAAGAAAGAACAAGAGGAGTGAGTGGTCCCTGGATTTGTCTTTTTTTTTTTTTTTTTGAGACAGAGTCTCACTTCGTTGCCCAGGCTAGAGTGAGTGCTGTGGCATCAGCTTAGCCCACAGCAACCTCAAAGTCCTAGGCTTAAGCAATCCTTCTGCCTCCCTGAGTAGCTGGGACTACAGGCATGTGCCACCATGCCCGGATAATTTTTTCTATATATATTAGTTGGCCAATTAATTTCTTTCTATTTATAGTAGAGACGGAGTCTCACTCTTGCTCAGGCTGGTTTTGAAATGCTGTCTACAAGCAATCCGCCCACCTCGGCTTCCCAGAGTGCTAGGATTACAGGCGTGAGCCACCGCGCCCAGCCTGGATTTGTCTTAAAATGTGGATGCTCCTCAGTTCTGTTGCACATCTTCTTCATTTCTTACTCTCTACACTCTCTGGGAGCAATCTTATTCATTTATATGACTTCAGTGACCACCTACATGCTGATTTCCAAATTCCTATCTCCTGTCCATATTTTTCTACTTACTAAGAAGCCACGTATGCAACTGTCTACTGCCTACCTCCTGTGGCACATCCTCCAGGGACCTCAAACTCAACATATCGAAAAGTGAATTCATAATCTTCCACCCTAACCAGCTTAAATTCTCGGGATTATACCATCGTCCTTTTAGTCACTCAAGTCAAATACTTGGAAATGATCTTTGACGCAATCTTTCCCCTCATCTCCCAAATCCAAATACAAACTCTTGTGTCTCTCTAAAACCTAAATATTTTAGGAATCTATTCACCTATTCTTCTCTAATTATACCTATAATAATAACTATCTACTCTAGTTGAGATTTTCAAACTGCAAATGAATTTGAAATTAATTAAATTAAAATCAATTTAATGGGTCACACTCAATGTTTTTTCCCCAGGTATGTCTGACAAATGGTAAATCTCATGATTCAATCTGCTGACCTATGCAACCATCATAGTATACACTCAATATTTTCAAGAATAAAAAATACTAGGCTGGGCGCGGTGGCTCACGCCTGTAATCCTAGCTCTCTGGGAGGCCGAGGCGGGCGGATTGCTCAAGGCCAGGAGTTTGAAACCAGCCTGAGCAAGAGCCAGACCCTGTCTCTACTATAAATAGAAAGAAATTAATTGGCCAACTAATATATATAGAAAAAGTTAGCTGGGCATGGTGGCGCATGCCTGTAGTCCCAGCTACTTGGGAGGCTGAGGCAGAAGGATTGCTTGAGCCCAGGAGTTGGAGGTTGCTGTGAGCTAGGCTGACGCCATGGCACTCACTCTAGCCTAGGCAACAAAGCGAGACTCTGTCTCAAAAAAAAAAAAAAATACTGAATATCAGAGTGCAGTGCATTTCATGTAATTATACATAGTATTGTTTCATAAAGCTTTTCTTTCACTTATAACTATCCATGTACATATATGAGTCCTGGGTTATGATGTTAAATATATTTCTTATTGTGAACCATGGGCAACAGTGTTTGAAACCTTCTGATCTAGATCAGTACTTTCCAAAAGAAATATAAGGCAAACAACATATGTAATTAAAACTTCTCCAGTAGCTACATTAAAAAAGTAAAAAGAAATGGGAAATTAATTTTAATGAAATATAGTACTTAACCCAATATATGAAAACATCATTTCAACATGTAATCAACATAAAAATTATTATTTTTTATTTCTTTCTTTTCTTTTTTTTTTATTTCGGCATATTATGGGGGTACAGATTTTCAGGTTTCAAAAATGCCCTTTCCTCCCCTCCCCCCACATCTTCCTCCCTCCCTCCCTCCCTCCCTCCCTCCCTCCCTCCCTCCCTCCCTCCCTCCCTCCCTCCCTCCCTCCCTCCCTCCCTCCCTCCCTCCCTTCTTTCTTTCTTTCTTTCTTTCTTTCTTTCTTTCTTTCTTTCTTTCTTTCTTTCTTTCTTTCTTTCTTTCTTTCTTTCTTTCTTTCTTTCTTTCTTTTGAGATGGGATCTCATTCTGTCCCCCAGACTGGAGTGCAGTGGTGCAATCACAGCTCACTGCATCCTTGAACTCCTGGGCTCAAGTGATCCTCCTTCCTCAGTCTCCAGAGTAGCTGGGATTACAGATGCAAGCCACCACACCAGGCAATATAAAAATTATTAATGGGATATTTTACATTCTTCTTGCACTAAGTCTTCAAAACCTAGTGTGTATTTTATACTCACAGAACATCTCAGTTCAGATTCACACATTCAGTAGCTGTGCTCAATTGCTACAGGTGGCTGGTGGCTTCAAGGGTCATGGCCAATGAAGGTCAGGTTATTGTAATAGTCTGCCAACTGAATTCACTATCTCTAGCCTTGCTTCTCTCCAATCCACTCTCCCAATTTCATCCTGAGATATATAAACGTATAATCCTGCTATCTGCTATTCCCTAGCCATTTGGAAATGTCTAGAGACATTTTTGGTTGTCACAACTTGGGGTGGAGGTTACTACATTTCCAAATGTCCCCCAGTAGGGGATGAAATTTCCCCACTGGGTTACATGCAGCAGGAACAATAAGTCATGAAGAATCAAGTCAAAATACTATACATAATAATTGAAGCAAATAACTCAATGAATAGGTTATGTAGCAATATGGATCTAGGCCAAGAATGCACTACTATATTGAAAAATTGGGTAGAGAAATTCTTCGAGAAGGTATTAGGAAGATGTAAACACATGAAAATATGAAAGTTAACTGACCTAGCATGGAATTGTATCAGTATCTACAGAATAAGAATACTAGAAGTGGGGAATTGGGAAGAAATATGTGTAGATATGCGTGTTAAATTCCCAGAATTAAGGGAAAAAAATCTCAGATTGAAAGAGTATATAAAAGACCTATCAGGATAGACAGGAAAAATCCAATCCTAGATACATTACAGTGAAATGAAAAAACATCAAAGAGAAAGAGAAAGAGAAAGATCCAGAGAGAAAGAGCAGGTTTCCTAAAAGGAACAAGATCCACAATGACAACAAACTTCTTAAAGCATACCAGAAAGAGAGTAGAATAGGAATAGGAATTAGAAAGGAAGAGGAAAAGAGAATCAAAAAGTGGGCTTTGCAGGTATTCAATAAACTTATTTCTACTGTGGTGTAACAGAAAAACCATTGTATTTGGAGTAGGGTAACCTCAGCTAAAGTATCAACCCTAGACCCTTTGGAATTTAACAGACAAAGCCAAGTAAGAGGTAGACCCCACAGAGGGGATAGGGCTAGTTGTACTTTTGTGGGATCCAGTATCTGGGCTTCAGTTGTACAGGCGGATCCACTTCTCAGGACCTGATTTTTGAGATTAATGTATGCATCCGAATTTTAATCTACTCTTCACAGTGGAGTAAAACATCTTCCCAGTGAATAGTAAGCACACCTGTGCTGCTTATCATTCATGGCATCTCCCATCTAAGTGCTTAATTATTTAATTATCAAGTTAGTGAGTTCTGAATCAGAAAAATAACTGTTGAATGATCCAGAGGAAAAAGATGAATTCTCCCTATCTCATAAGAGTGTACCATTAGGTTCAGGTTCTCTCTCTCGGCCAGTACTGAGTAAATAAATGCTAACCAATTCCTGCTCATCTCTTTTCCCCCCCATACTCTATATTTGACATTCTTACTTAGATATCCAATTAGATTAGTTTTGTATTTCAGTCTTGAGATCACCCAGGAACATCATGATTGTACTTTCTTGATCAAACATATACAGGACTCCTTTTTGTTTGTTTGTTTAAATTTATTTTTTTGAGACAGAGTCTCACTCTGTTGCACCGGCTAGAGTCCAATGGTATCATCATAGCTCACTGCAACCTCAAACTCTTGGGCTCAAGTGATCCTCCTTCCTCAGCCTACTGAGTAGCTGGGACTACAGGCATGTGCCACCACCCCTGGGTAATTTTTCTATTTTTAGTAGAGATGGGGGGGTCTGGCTCTTGCTGAGGCTGGTCTTGAACTCCTGACCTCAAGTGATCCTACCGCCTTGGCCTTCCAGAGTGCTAGGATTACAGGTGTGAGACACCATGCCCAGCCTACAGAATACCTTTTAAATTGGAGTAAAAATAACCAATGGCTATTTATTATGTGCTAGGTATCACATATCTAATTTAATCCTCAAAACAACATTATGAGGTAGGTACTATTATCTTTATTTTAGAAATTGGGTAACTGGGATATAGTGAATTAAGTAACATGCTCCAGTTAAACATTATCAGTATCTCAGAAGGTCTGTCAGCTACTAAGGAAGGTCAAAGGAAGCCAATAAGACCTCAAAACCAACAACCTGAACAACTGTGCTATATTTTCCCAATGTCCCTGGCTCACTTTTCTCATGTAAGTCTATATTTATCATATAGATAAATACACTTGTATAAATACACTTTTATATACACTTTTCTCATGTAAGTCTTATATTTATGAGGTTCAAATGAGATAAAATACTGAGCAGGGTTTTATAACCTATGAAGCATATTGTAAAAGGGCATATATGATTTTTAAATGTATAATTAAAATAGTTTATTTGTAATAATGGACAGCAGCATGAATACATAATGTACACATTTCACAATCATAAAGTTCTGGTATTTTTAAAAACTTTTAATTGAAATACAACATATATGCTGTAAAGTTCACAAAGCTTAAGCATGCAGCTTAATTTTTTTTTCTTTGAGAGATGTCGCCCTATGTTGCCCAGGCTGTGAATATTGGTACACGCCACCGCGCCCAGCCTGTACAAAAGTAAAAGTTACATTAAAAACAAAACCAAAAACCATTGTACATATCAAAATATAAAACATTACCAGTATCTCAGAAGCCTTCTTCTGGCAAATGGTATATGCTTTTGAGCTAAAGACCAGGATTCGAAAGCTGACACTTGCATTTTCTCTTGTGTGATTTGGGAGATTATTTAATCTCACTGAGACTCCGTTGAGCCATCTGTAAAGTGGGGATAATAGTATCTAACACAACTGTCGCATTAAAGGAAGTCATATAATGTAAAACGTCTACTTCAGTGCTTGAATATAGTCGGCCTGCAATGAATGGTAATTATTATCAGGCAAATGTTAATAGGCGGTCATCAACTTCCACTTCCTGTCTTTCTTTCACTCACTTTTTTTTTTTTTTTTTTTTTTTTTGAGACAGAGTCTCGCTTTGTTGCCCAGGCTAGAGTGAGTGCCGTGGGGTCAGCCTAGCTCACAGCAACCTCAAACTCCTGGGCTCAAGTGATCCTTCTGCCTCAGCCTCCCAGGTAGCTGGGACTACAGGCATGTGCCACCATGCCCGGCTAATTTTTATATATATATCAGTTGGCCAATTGATTTCTTTCTATTTATAGTAGAGACGGGGTCTCGCTCTTGCTCAGGCTGGTTTTGAACTCCTGACCTTGAGCAATCCGCCCGCCTCGGCCTCCCAAGAGCTAGGATTACAGGCGTGAGCCACAGCGCCCGGCCTCTTTCACTCACTTTTGAAAGTTACTCCCTTTCCTATTTCTTTTCTCCTTCTTTCTCGCCCCGCCCACTGCCGTAAATGGCATAACAGAGCTGTCGTGAAAGGCTCCTCCCCGCCCTCCATGTGGCGAAAACGCAATCACGCTTGACGGCGCGAGGTGGCTCAGCCGCAAGATGGCGGCGCTGGCGGAGGAGCAGACGGAGGTGGCGGTCAAGTTAGAGCCTGAGGGACCGCCGACGCTGATACCTCCGCAGGCGGGGGACGGCGCGGGCGAGGGTAGCGGCAGCACTACCAACAATGGCCCCAACGGTGGCGGCGGGAACGTTGCGGCGGCGTCGTCGGCTAGCGGGGATGGCGGGACCCCCAAGCCCGCGGTGGCTGTCTCCGCTGCTGCCCCGGCGGGGGCGGCCCCGGTGCCTGCTGCTGCTCCAGAGGCCGGCGCTTCTCACGACCGACAGACTCTGCTGGCCGTGCTTCAGTTCCTACGGCAAAGCAACCTCCGCGAGGCCGAGGAGGCGTTGCGCCGTGAGGCCCGGCTGCTGGAAGAGGCAGTGGCGGGCTCCGGAGCCCCAGGAGAGGTGGACAGCGTTGGCGCTGAGGCGGCTTGCGCGCTTCTCAGCCGGGTCACAGCCTCTGTCCCTGGCCCTGCGGCCTCCGACCCTCCGGGCGTCGGCGCTTCAGTGGCTACGGCCGTCTCGGGCTCAGCCTCAGGTCCTGCGGCTCCGGGGAAAGGTGAGCCGCGGGGTCCTGCGGAGACAGGGGCGGCATGAAGGGGAGTGAGCCGGTAAGGCAGGGGCTGGCAGGCCTGCACCTCTGCGGGCTTGTTTTGAATTTCCTGGGCCCGCCTCTAGGGCCACATGCCCGCCCCTTTCTCTAGTGCGCCGGCTGCGCAGTCAAACCCCCTTCTGAGCTGTCAGTTCCAGCTAGAGGCTGAGGAGAGCTGTTGAGCAGAAGGATGTACAGAGAAAGCGCGGAGAGGCCGGGACCTTCAGGCTTTTGGTCTCTTTCCTCTCATTTGGGCTTTGGAGCCTTGGGCTGGTCCGCATTAACACTGACAGTATTTGTACCGTTTCACATTGGCATGCTTTAATTACTTTAAATTATATATCTTAATTCTCAAAGTTCCACTGTGAGACAGACATTACCTCTATGTAGAGATGAGAAAACAGACTTCCTGATAAAGACCAAGTGACTTGCTTTGGACCACACAGCCAGGGAGTGATGGAACATAGTGTAGCCAGTATTTCTCAAAATATGGGCTAAGAACCACCAGTGTCAAATCTTTTTTTTTTTTTTGAGACAGAGTCTTGCTTTGTTGCCCAGGCTAGAGTGAGTGCCGTGGCGTCAGCCTAGCTCACAGCAACCTCAAACTCCTGGGCTCGAGTGATCCTTCTGCCTCAGCCTCCCGAGTAGCTGGGACTACAGGCATGCGCCACCATGCCCGGCTAATTTTTTTTTTATATATATATCAGTTGGCCAATTAATTTCTTTCTATTTATAGTAGAGACGGGGTCTCGCTCTTGCTCAGGCTGGTTTTGAACTCCTGACCTTGAGCAATCCGCCCGCCTCGGCCTCCCAAGAGCTAGGATTACAGGTGTGAGCCACAGCGCCCGGCCTAGTGTCAAATCTTTTGAAGGATGCAGATTCCCGGGCATCACTTCAAACTTAGTGAATCAGATCCTCTAGAGGTGGAGTCTGGGAATCTGCATTTTTGATAAGTGCTTTTAAGGGCTATCGATATATTGCAAAGGTTGAGAACCATGTATTTAGGAACAGGCATTGGACTTGTGTTATGCTGATTAAGTAATTTTTCGTGAGGTTGAAGTTGAGTTTTATCTCTCTATTGAATGGGTTATGATGAGGCCGTTACAATAGATGCATGTAAAATGCCTGATACTGGTAAATTTATGCTTCTGTATCTGTCCCTGACTCCTGAGGCAACCCCACCTTCTCCCAGCAACTGTCATCACAAAGTCCATGCAGTAAAACTCAAACACAATATAAGGTCTCAAAGGTGATCCTGAGCCAACAATAAATGTTTACTGAATTAAATTATCCAGTGCAGACCCTCTAGTCAGATTAATCTGTATGAGGCCTAATCTTTGCAGCATTGCCAGAAGTGAAATATGAATACATAGTGTTGTAATCCATAAATAGAAATGTGTGAAAATATGACTGAGAGGAATCTTTTCTGAATACTGAATTTTGTGAATGAACTAAAAGATGAATTATTGGTTATTTTGCTATAATCTCTTCAGAAATTTGACCTATTATTATTTTTATATATTTTGAGACAGGATCTTGCTTTGTTGCCCATCCTAGAGTACAATGGTGTCATCATAACTCACTGCAACCTCAAATTCCTGGGCTCAAGCGATCCTCCTGCCTCAGCTTCATGAGTAGCTGGGACTACAGGTGTGCACCACCATGCCTGGCTATTTTTTCTATTTTTTGTAGAGGAGGGGTTTCACAAGTCTTGCTCAGGCTGGTCTTGAACTCCTGACCTCAAATAGTCCCCTGCCCCCACTTTGGCTTCCCAAAGTGCTAGGATTACAGAAGTGAGCCACTGTGCCTGACCTATTATTTTTTATCAGGTAGTCCCCTGAACCAGAATGGGTTCAGAGAGACTCCCAACTTCACCTCTTCTTAGATTATAACTGAAAAACCCAGGAAGCAGGAAAAGAGGTCATCAGAGTAATCAAAAAAATGGTGGTTATGGAAATTGCTTTGAACATATAATTATCTTTTGGAGATATAAATAAGGCATAGTTCTCACCACCCTTAAAATACTTACATTTTATAAGGAATAATAGATGTACACATATGAAGGTAACAAAGGATAGGATATGTTACAGAAATGTTACAAAGTACATGGGTATCTCAGAGAGCTGGGTATGTTTGTTACTCCAGGGCAGGGCTTGGTGGTGGTGTGTGTCACTTGCACTGTGCCTTGAGAGATTAATAGTTATTTGATTTCTATATACTATCTTTTATAAGGTAGTTGTCTAAATAAGGTAGTTCCAGGAAAAATATTGAACCTTTTTATTATTGATTTGGAAATTTTATTTTATTTCTTTCCCTTTCTCTTCTCTTTCCTCTTTTAGTTCTTAGAGACAGGGTCTTACTCTGTTGCCCAGGCTGGCGTGCTGTGGCATGATCATAACTCACTGTGTAGCCTTAAACTCCTGGGTTCAGGCAATCCTCCTACCTCAGTCTCCAGAGTATTTGGGACTACAGGCATGTACCACAAAGCCTGGCTAATCTTTTTATTTTGTAAAGATGGAGGTCGTGCTATGTTGCCCAGACTGGTCTTGAACTCCTAGCCTCAACTGACATTTCACCCTGGCCTCCCAAAGTGCTGGGATTATAGGCATGAGCCACTGCACCTGGCATGAAAATTTTATTTTAAGATATGGACCTGCTGAAGGGGTTTTGGCCTGGGTGACTTAAGTGAAAAATCCCATTAAAAGATTATGTGATTGCGTTGGGGAAGAGAGGTTGATAGGAAAGGGACAAACATCTGAAAAATAACTCACTTCTGGGCCTTAGCAATAGTCACTTGGTACATATCAGCTCATTTTCTTAAAACTTGTTTTATGTTTTTCAAACAGCTGGAAGTGTAGTTGTGGAAGACCAGCCAGATGTCAGTGCTGTGTTGTCAGCCTACAACCAACAAGGTGATCCCACAATGTATGAGGAATACTATAGTGGACTGAAACATTTCATTGAATGTTCTCTGGACTGCCATCGGGCAGAATTATCTCAACTGTTTTATCCTCTGTTTGTACACATGTACTTGGAGCTAGTCTACAATCAACATGAAAATGAAGCCAAATCATTCTTTGAGAAGTATGTGAACTTTTACATATGTTATGCATACATAGTTTATGTGTGTGTGTGTGTGTATATATATAAGTACACATCTCTAACCATACAAATGTAAGATTACAACTTAAAAAGTGCTTTGCGAAGGACAGGTACCTAGAGCTATGAGAACTTCAGATCAGAGCTTAACCTAGTTGGAGAAGTCAGGGAAGGGTCTCAGGAAGTGATGCTTGAGGTGAGATCTGAAGACTGGGTAGAATTTAACCCAATGAAGATGGAAAAGCATGTGTAAAAGCTTTGTGGCAGGAGGGATTTGGGTAGATACAAAAGTTGAAAGAAGCTCAGTATAGCTGGAGCAGAGAGAATGGGATGGGCTGGGGGTGTGATACACAATGAAGCTAAGAACTGGTTAGAGACTAAAACAACAGGCACGTTCTTGGCCTATGTTGAGGGTCCGTGTTTATCCTAAGAACAGTAGGGAGTGGTAATGGGTAGGATTAGATTTGGTCGAGAGTCACTGAAAACTCAAACAATGGTGGTGTAAATAAAAATTTATTTTTGTAATAGGAAGAGCAATAGGAAGCTGTGTTGGGATTAGACTAGACTGAGAGTGACTGAAAACCCCAACAACAGAGGCTTAAATACAATAAAGTTTTCTCATAAAGGTAGGTAGTTCAGGACTGGTGTGGTGGGTCCTTGATTATCAGGGCCTCCAGTTTCCTCAGTCTTTCATTTCCCACCATGTGGCACAAAATGGGCTCTCTAGCTATAAGCAGTAACATCAGCATTCTAGTCAGCAGGAGGGCACACATCCTTCCTTTTATATCTTATCAGTCAGTGGCCACACCTAGCTACAAAGGAGGTAGGAAATGTGGTCTTTTCCTAAGTGTCTATGTGCCCAGCTAATATTCAGGTGTTCTATTATGGAGGAAGACAAGAAAAATGGGTATGAGAGGACAGTGAGGCATTTGTGCTACAGAGTCATTATTAAAGGACCATGTCAGTGTTAGATATGCATTTCGAAAGGACCTGTATGCAGTGGGGAAAACAGATGGTCGGGGGATAGAATGCTTGAAAGTTGACCAAATTTGGGAGTTATTGCAGTGGTTTTCAACTGAGGGGAATATTTTTCCTTCCCTTAGGCCATTTGAAAATGTGTGGAGGTGTTTTTGGTTGTCATAATAACTGGGGGGAGGAGCAGGGACACTAAATGTTCTAATATGTGTAGATAGTCCCACTTAGCAAGGAATTATCCTACTAAAAATGCCAGTAGTACCCTTGTTGAGAAACACTGAACTAGGTTGTGGTAGATTCGTGACACACTTGATGGCTTGGATATAGAGGTGAGGGAGATGGAGGTATCATTGATATTCCCAGGTTTCTGGCCCCTCCAGCTGGATAGGGATGCCCTCCACTGATACAGAAAACCCTGGAAGAGGACTTGGTTTGTCAGGTCATAGAATAATCTTGAATTTTGATTTGAATATGCCTTTGACTCATTTAAGAGATGTCAAGCTGATAGGAGGATGATATATAAGAGCTCACAGGAGAGGTAGGGACTAGAGCCATAAATTGGAGCTATGTGCAATATCGATGGATATGGATGTGTTTGACTAGAGAAGAGTATGAAATAAATTGGTAAGAGGGCCAGGCCAGAGGAGCTCCAACATTTAATGGCCAAGTAGAAAAGATATAAAAGGAGAGGCCGGAGAAATAGGAAGAAAACCAGCTGAATGTTGAATTATAGAAGCCAAGGAAAAGGAGTACTTAGAAGGAGGAGGCAGAGACCGAGGTGAGCGGTCGTTTGAGCTCAGGAGTTCGAGACCTGCCTGAGCAAGAGCAAGACCCCATCTCTACTAAAAATAGAAAGAAATTGGCTGGACAACTAAAAATATATACAAAAAAAAATTAGCCAGGCATCGTGGTGCATGCCAGTAGTCCCCGCTACTTGGGAGGCTGAGGCAGGAGGATCGCTTGAGCCCAGAAGTTTGAGGTTTCTGTGAGTTAGGCTGATGTCACGGCACTCTATCCAGGGCAACAAAGTGATACTCTGTCTCAAAAAAAAGAGGAGGAGGCAGAGCTTAATAGTGTGAATGGGAGCTCTTTAATATAGGCAATAGAGCCTGAAACCAAGACTTATCAGATAATAGGTAGTAGTAACAGAGGAATCGTAGAACTTAGCATTCCTGGTTCTATATATACCACTATATTCATTCATTATACTAGGATGCCTATTAGAAGGTATATAAAGCAAAATGTTCTGTAGCTTAGTGGTTTTGAGGAAAAAAAATTAAGAAAGGCTGATGATGACAGAATGTCTACTCAAGAAGCTAATTTCTCTCATAAGTACTGTCATCAAAAAACTTGTTGGTCTTCCAGTCTCATGGTATTAGCCATCTCCTCACATGGGAAGCTGGAATATTATAGAGGATTCTCTGTCTCCCTATTATGGACAGTCCTCAGCCTTTGCCAGGACCCTATGCTCAGATGAGGGAAATGGGTAGTGACTGATGTAAACACCAAGAGGCTGAGATTTCTAATTTCACTCAAAGCTGATCAGAAACCCTTAGTTCATGTGTTCCTAAGTCAATGGGGTAATACAAATAATAGTTTAGAAGTCTGTTGGCTATGCTGGAGCCCTGATATCTTTTGTTTAGTAATTGTTTTCTAAATGCTTTTGCATTGATTGCTGCTCTTAGTGAGTGCCAAATATATGTTCTTTAATTTTACTTTCTTGGGAAAATTAAGATTTGTAGAAGCAAAAGTATATTTAAATTTACTAATTATCACCAAGGCTGAAGGCTTTATTTTATTGCTTTTGGTAATAGTGAGTAAATGGAAGTTTAATTGTTTGCTATCAATATTTGTTCTTTAGTGATAGTATTAATAAATTTATTAATATTTAATAAATATGTCTAGTATTAAGAATATAAGAAATAATTTTAAATGGTGGGTTTTAAGAGAATGCCATGTATTGATTATTGTTGGGAGGCAGAGTGATAAGATACATTGAGTTCATTTTATACTGTTTTCTACTTTTATGTTTGAAATTTTCTATAATAAAAAGTTTTAAAAGGTGGGTTTTGAGAAAACATAATATTTAGTAAAGCAAGGGTTCTAACATTTTCAAATGTGTACCGGTTTCTTTTGAATGGTGGCATTTATTTAAAATTCTGATATTCTGATATATTTAAAATGGTGATATTTACTTAAAATTCTCTTAAAATATGATACATTTTGCTAGAGAATTTAATTGGCTATTTATCAGATGAATTCAAAAATTGAATTATAATCATCTTGAAATGAATTATTCTGATCCTACAGCTTAGTGAGGCTACTACTTTGAAAATATTGAGGCTACTACATTGAAAATATTCTGGGATGGTTTATAAATATATGGGGGTAAGGCAGATCCCTTAATGATTACATTGAAAAATGACTTTTTAAAATTACTGAAACAGGTTCCATGGAGATCAGGAATGTTATTACCAGGATGACCTACGAGTATTATCTAGTCTTACCAAAAAGGAACACATGAAAGGGAATGAGACCATGTTGGATTTTCGAACAAGTAAATTTGTTCTGCGTATTTCCCGTGACTCGTACCAACTCTTGAAGAGGCATCTTCAGGAGAAACAGAACAATCAGATATGGAACATAGTTCAGGAGCACCTCTACATTGACATCTTTGATGGGATGCCGCGTAGTAAGCAGCAGATAGATGCGATGGTGGGAAGTTTGGCAGGAGAGGCTAAACGAGAGGCAAACAAATCAAAGGTATGGGAATGAACCTAAGAACTATATAATGCAGATTATGAAAAATTGTAGCATTTCCATCTACATAGTTTACACAGTTTTCTTGTAGCTAGCTTGGAAATAATTTTACACTGTATGTAAAATTTCATGTTCTAAGGATGATGTATATATGTATACAATTTGTGAATGGTTGCATTTAACAGAACCCTGACTGCAGTGGCTGCAACAAGTTTTTCCCACATAAAATGAATCCCAGAGGAAGGCCTTCCAGGGGTGGCATGAGGGCTCCACAGTGCCATCAAGGTCCCTGGCTCCTTCGAGTTTCAGGACCAAACATCTTTAAACTCTGGCTTTCTACTTTGTACTCACAAATTTTAGCATTGCAGCTGCATTCCAGGAAGGAAGAAGGGGGAGGACAAAAGGCATATATCCCTCTGAGTCTCTCAGTTTTTATCAGAAAAACAATGTTTTTTTCTGTACCGTACCCAGTATATTTTTGTGTACATGTGTTGGCCAGCATTATATTGTATGCCCATTCCTAGCTGCAAGGGAGCCTGGGAACAGAAATGATTTAACTGAGCACAATGCTGCTCCAGTAAAGTCAGGGTTCTCTTAGTAAGGAAAAAGGGGAGGATGGCTGTTGAGTAGACAAGTACAGAACCCTGCTTCAGGGTATACATTACTATATTTTATTGTGATTCATCCTATCAAGATATGAAAAGGGTATATTAATGAACAAAAATTAATTTTAAAAATGTTGGCTTCTTTGACTTGTAGGTATTTTTTGGTTTATTAAAAGAACCAGAAATTGAGGTACCTTTGGATGATGAGGATGAAGAAGGAGAAAATGAAGAAGGAAAACCTAAAAAGAAGAAGCCTAAAAAAGACAGTATTGGATCCAAAAGCAAAAAACAAGATCCCAATGCTCCACCTCAAAACAGGTAAGGGAAAAAAACCTCTGGAATTTGTGTGGAGGTTTAAGACAGTATGTTATAGAGGGTTCAAGTTTGTTAATATTCAATGGGTAATTTCTAAGTCTGTTTTTCTTTTACAGAATCCCTCTTCCTGAGTTAAAAGATTCAGATAAGTTAGATAAAATAATGAATATGAAAGAAACCACCAAACGAGTGCGCCTTGGGCCAGACTGCTTACCCTCCATTTGTTTCTACACATTCCTTAATGCTTACCAGGTTGGTAAAATAATTGGACAATTTCTCCCTAGAAAGTTGTATAAAACGGTGATTTATCATTAAGAGAAGCTTAAATGTGTTAACTAAAATGGAGTTTTGTTATTTAAACTCTTGATACAATTTAAAGATAGCAGTTAGGAAAAGAGAATTGGATACTGCAACAGGATAGATAGGAGGCAAGGTTTAAAAGATTTTTAGCAACTTGCAGTTATCAGAATC
Source organism: Microcebus murinus (assembly GCF_040939455.1). NCBI lineage: Eukaryota > Metazoa > Chordata > Mammalia > Primates > Cheirogaleidae > Microcebus > Microcebus murinus. Next base: position 23,411,141 of record NC_134117.1, on the reverse strand, counting down.
TTGCTTATACTTGACTCTCATTTCACTGATCAGAATTCTGCTGGCTTTTGAGGAGGAGGAAACTGGTTCATCTCTGTTGAACTTGGTTTAAATTCTTATATAAACTTAATATTTTAAATGAAGAATTCTGTGTCATTATAGATTCCTTATAATAGGCTGCTGAGAATATATTTAGTAAAGTGCAAAAATGATTAACATTTGCTTCTTATCATGCACTACAAATATGGAGAGCAAAAATGGGGTAAGTGATGACATGTTCTCCAAGTAAGTGTTTTTAGGTAAATGGGTTTTACACGAGAATAAAATCTCAAATGATATTTTATATGAGAAAAATAGCCATCATTATGTATTCTTTAATATTAATTCCCTATACCTCCCAAAACAGTATAGTTTAGTCTAAAACTTTTTTTTTATTGGCAGGGTCTCACTGCAGTGGATGTCACTGATGATTCTAGTCTGATTGCTGGAGGTTTTGCAGATTCAACTGTTAGAGTGTGGTCTGTGACACCCAAAAAGCTTCGGAGTGTCAAACAGGCATCAGGTAACTGAGATGACCTCTCAGGATGTAAACCTGAATCTTTATTCCATGGAATATACACATGAAGTTATGATCTTTGTAGAAATTCACTTCATGTCACTTTAATCAGGATGCTAATATTTCCAACAGTGAAAAGAGAATTGGAATGGCAGTCAGGAGACTGGGGTAGCTGAGTAGCTGTGTGCACTCTAGCAAATTATTATCTGTCCTAAACTTCAGTTTCCTCTGCTGTACACTGGGATGATATCACCTAACTTAAAGGCATTAGCACAGTGGTTGGTATATAGGAAGGAATGTTCAAATGTTACTCTCAACAGTGATATGATTGCCTAAAATGTTTTCATAAATGTACTTTAAAAAAATCAATATTTCTGGACCATTTTAGATCTTAGCCTGATAGACAAAGAATCAGATGACGTCTTAGAAAGAATCATGGATGAGAAAACAGCAAGTGAGTTGAAGATTTTGTATGGTCACAGTGGGCCTGTCTATGGAGCCAGCTTCAGTCCAGATAGGTAAAATACAAACAATAAAAATTAAATATTGCTGTATTATGTTTAGAGATTATAAAAGTTAACTACTGGAAACATGCAAATGCTGGGAAAATTCTATTAGAAAAATCTCACAGTCACCTATTATTCATTATCTTTTAGGATCTTGCCATTTGCAAATTCATCCTGGGGTACTGGTGTATAAGATAGCAATTTAATGTATACCCAAATTTATAGAATCAAGATGCATAGCTTTAGGGTTTACTGGTTTTAAAAATTAGCTTCAGTTTTGTTTTAACCCTGATAGGGGTTGGATTGCTTCTTTGGGTCCCTGCATTGTGTTTTGTGGCTACTTCATCAAATTTAAAACAAATTCCTGATTTTTAATGGCATATCAGCTATCAATTGAGCATTTATCTTTCTAGAACCAAAAGAACTAAGAGGATACTAAAAAGGAAATTTGAAAATGCCAGTTTAGGTTTTGCTTCCCTTCCTTATGTGTATGGGTACTTGCCTATTTTTCATGATCTCTAATGTTCTGTAGAAATGGAGGGGAGAGTATTTTGTATTCATAATACCATCTGTATGTTACTTGGATAGATAATAGATTTCAATCCATCAAGGTTTTCATTTTTACGAAACTTTGAGAATGAGGTTTTTTTGTTGTTTGATAGGGCTTAGCCAGATGATTCATTTTTACTTGAGAGAAATTTGATTTCAGTGAAAACTGTAATACCTTTTAAGTATTTAGCCTTTGTGTTAATCGCTGAAAAAGAGTATTACTGGTATGTCTGTAGTTTTTTTTTCCCCAAAAACATTTCTTTTTTAATTCTGATACAACTCATACAGGATAGGAAAATAGTATCTCCATTTTAGGAGTTTAAGTGACATATTACATTTCTTAAGATCTTCTCAATTGACCTTATTTGACCATACTTTTTGTCATTATCCCTGGTTCTTTTTTCTTTTTTCAAAAGAACTGTGATTTTCTCCCTAATAGACTATAAGTTTGTTTTTTTTTAATAATCTTACCTCATTCAGTAGGTATTCAGTATATGGAGTATCAAAGCTAATATTCAGTTATTTTCAACTCTTGATATCTACTGTGAATTACACATATGAATTAAAAGTGAGATGTAGCATGTTAACTACATTTAATATATTCAAATGTACAGAAAAACCAGGCAGGTAACTAAGTTATTCTGGGAATCAAATGTATTACTTTCTCTTCTCAGGAACTACCTGCTTTCCTCTTCAGAGGATGGAACTGTTAGATTGTGGAGCCTTCAAACATTTACTTGTTTGGTGGGATATAAAGGACACAACTATCCAGTATGGGACACACAATTTTCTCCATATGGATATTATTTTGTGTCAGGGGGCCACGACCGAGTAGCTCGGTAAGAACACTGTGATCTTATGACTGGGTCCATTCAATGAACAGAATGGTTTCAATCAAACTTGTTTCCACTTCCATTATTCAATATCAACTTTTTGAGAACACCAGCATTTACAGCTCCTTATTTGAAAATGAATTTGGGACAGGAGTATTTATCTGCAATTATGTAGATTCCTGCTTTTCTTTAAGTTAGTTTATTAACATTCCTCCTACCCCCATCAGGTGCTTAACTTTGTCTTCCATTACCACTGTGTGCACCTATGTTTCTCTGTCATCTCCTTAAACATTTAGGATGAGGTAGCTCAGGTTGGAAACTATGTAGTGGCCCAAACCAGGGGAAGATACTTTTCTGTAACTAGGAGTAGGGAAGGAATAGAAGAGAACAGCCATATTCAGATAAATTAAAATTAGCTGGGTATAGTGGTATGCACCTATAGTCCTAGCCACTCAGGAGGATCGCTTGAGACCAGGAGTTCAAGGCTGCAGTGAGTGATGATCATACTGCTGCACTCCAGCCTGGGAGATAGACCAAGACCATTTCTCTCAAAAAATTATAGTGTATCAACCCTTTTTCCTAAGAATGTTATCAATTCTCAGTCATTCCATCTTCTTTCCCCAGTTAACTAGTGAGGGGGGACCCATTTGGAATGACCATTTCACATGGATGTTTCTGTATTTATTTTGGATAGATTTTTGGCATTTCATAGTTAACTACTAATTGTCATCTTTTGTTTTCAATAACTTTTTAAAAAGACTCTGGGCTACAGACCACTATCAACCTTTAAGGATATTTGCTGGCCATCTTGCTGATGTGAATTGTACCAGATTCCACCCAAATTCTAATTATGTTGCTACGGGATCTGCAGACAGAACTGTGCGGCTCTGGGATGTCTTAAATGGTAACTGTGTAAGGATCTTCACTGGACACAAGGTATTTACACTTTTATTAGTCTAGCATACAAGCTTACTATCAAATGACACATACATTTTAAAGATACCATTCATACCACTAAACTTTAAAATTTTTTCTTACTTTCTTAGATACATTTAATTCTAATCTTTTCCATGGACTTGTTTCCTAGGGACCAATTCATTCCTTGACATTTTCTCCCAATGGGAGATTCCTGGCTACAGGAGCAACGGATGGCAGAGTACTCCTTTGGGATATTGGACATGGTCTGATGGTTGGAGAATTAAAAGGCCACACTGATACAGTCTGTTCACTTAGGTTTAGTAGAGATGGTGAAATCTTGGCATCAGGTAAATGACTATTAATGGCTTTGTGGTAAAGGGCAAATAGTATGTTAAAAGGAAACACCCAGTGTTGACAATTGCAAAACTAAGTCCTGCTGTTTTAGGTTTTGCTTCTCTTTAGCTATGATTCCAGAGTGTTATCCTATGTATATATTGACTTCTGAGGTTTAAAGCACTGTTTGAAATGTTCTTTTAGAAGTAATGGTTGGTCAAGTTTAGATTTTTCACCAAAAATATACAGTAAATAAATGTATATGGGACAAAATGTCAGAATCTAAATGTGATTGCAGCTCATGCCTGCAATCCCAGTGCTTTCGGAGGCTGAGGTGGGAGGATTGCTTGAGCCCAGAGTTTGGGGCTGCAGTGAGCTGCACTCCAACCTGGGCAGCAGAGACCTTGTCTCAGAAAAAAATAAATAACAAATATAAATGTGATGGATGCAACTAATGGTTTCCATTGATTTCTCTTTAGGTTCAATGGATAATACAGTTCGGTTATGGGATGCTATCAAAGCATTTGAAGATTTAGAGACTGATGACTTTACTACAGCCACTGGGCATATAAACTTACCTGAGAATTCACAGGAGTTATTGTTGGGAACATATATGACCAAATCAACACCAGTTGTACACCTCCATTTTACACGAAGAAACCTGGTTCTAGCTGCAGGAGCTTATAGTCCGCAATAAACCATCGGTATTAAAGACCTTCTGGAAGCTACTGTTTAAAAAGGGAGACTAAAAGCAAATACCTCAGTGATTAATATTTAAGCTACAAAGAATGTTTTTATCTATATAGATCTGGAAGTATGCTGCTTGGAAAATCTGAACTGGACAGTTCCACATTTCTATAGCAACCACATTTAACTAATTTCCGTTAGTTGAATAAGAGGTATTATGTTTGTGGAGGGGACATTTATGGTGCTTTGGATTGTGTGGAAACTATGCATTTTCTGTTCAAATGCTATTTTAATTTATTATGTTTAGAAAAAAAGTCAATTTTAATAATTCATCCTGCTTCAAGATTCAAATTAAGAAATATAATTAATACTGTGTCTTGAATTTTAGCTGAAGAATTCAATGAGCCTGTATGTTTCCACTATAAAAATGTAGTTACTATATGGCACTCAAGTACTATGTTAAATGATCCACTAACATTTTTTTCTTGGCCCATGATTAGTGGAATGTATGTAACTAAGTAGGGTGAACTACAATTCCTTTTTTAGGTCTAGATGAAGTACAACCATCCACTGACATCTGAATTTCTATCTGTTGAGTTTTGAGTGCATCCAAACACTCTATAAACCAGGTGAAGAAATTTAGCTTCCATGTTCTACTTCAGCTAAAACAGCTACATAAAACCTAGTACACTTGAAGTCAGACATTTCAGTTGCTTACCTCCAGTACTGAGCCTTGCTTTGGGAAACTAAAAGATATAGACCAAGTAACTGCCAGTTTTTGCCTTTGTTGCATTTTGTACAGTTTTTATATTTTTGATATCTTGTAAATAAAAACAACCAGCTTTTCCAGGTTCATAATTTATTGTACAAATTGAGTATCACATGATGAGGTGACATTAGCTTCTCCAGGCATGGGAACTTAACAGACAGTTGAGAATCCTATAAACAAAGCGAAAACAGTTTAAAAACAAATGTGTTCAACACTACTTTTAAAGACATTCGAGAATTACTATGATAGGAATATCCATGAACCCCTTGAAATTATATGCAAATTCATCAGATGATCAAAGGAGTCAGTAACACCAAAAAAAAAAAAAATTAAGGTGTCCCTCAGCTTACTACATTTTAACCTAATACTCCACCTTTAACAACGGAGCTGATCCTAAAGGTATACTATAGGAAAAGTCTAATATATAAAGTAACATTTTAAATAGCAGAAAATAATTAAGTATGTTATTTAATATTTGAGACAATTTCTCCATTTTTATAATGGGGATACTACCACCTTCCCAAAGTTAGGAGGCACCTAATATGGAAAATTGGGCAAAATACTGTTAGGAATAAGCCATGGACCACAGTATTCTGGGCTATACATTCCCCTAAGGTGACTAGGTTTGAGATTGGAAAAACTCTGTTTTTTTGAGCTCTGTTGCCCAGACTGGAGTGCAGTGGCTTGATCATAGTTCACTGTAACCTCTAACTCCTGGGCTCAAGTGATCCTCCCACCTCAGCCTCCAGAGTAGCTAGGACTATAGGTGTGCACCACCATGCCCGGCTATGGAGAACCTCTTAAGAGCAGAAGAAAACTGTGAAGGAGAGCAACATTAAATGAAGATCTAGATTTTGGGCTTTCCACATACCATCTATTGCCAACACAACAGATATCTACTCACTTAGGGCAAATTGGGGTTTGGGGGGACTATAAGAAAATGAAGCCTGTAGGAATTTAAAGACAGAATTAATTATATTAACATTTGAAACTAGCAAACAAATATGTGCAACTGATAAACAATGTCGGTTAATAATTATTACATAAATAGCCTATACAAGTTACCCAATTGTTAAATAAGGACATGCATGAATAGGATGTCAAGAAAAATACAAATGGTAAACAGATGGAAAAAAATGTGCTTCATTGAAAAACAAGAGACATAATTTTTTTTTACTCATCAAATTAGCTAAAGTCAGAAACTGATGTTATTCTACACTGGCTGGGGCAAAAGACATACCCACTTACAAAGGTGGTTGTCCCGTAATTGTTTGGGAAAGCTTTACCTTAAGAAAATAATCATAAATACAGATGCTTCATGCTCTGAAGGATTCACTGTAATGTTATGTATCAAAAAATTCTAAGCCGGGCGCGGTGGCTCACGCCTGTAATCCTAGCACTCTGGGAGGCTGAGGCGGGCGGATTGCTCGAGGTCAGGAGTTCGAAACCAGCCTGAGCAAGAGCAAGACCCCGTCTCTACTATAAATAGAAAGAAATTAATTGGCCAACTAAAAATATATACAAAAATTAGCCAGGCATGGTGGTGCATGCCTGTAGTCCCAGCTACTCGGGAGGCTGAGGCAGAAGGATTGCTTGAGGCCAGGAGTTTGAGGTTGCTGTGAGCTAGGCTGATGCCACGGCACTAACTCTAGCCTGGTCAACAAGCGAGACTCTGTCTCAAAAAAAAAAAAAAAAAAAATTCTAATGGGCTGGACATGGTGGCTCTCGCTTGGAATCCTAGCACGCTGGGAGGCCGAGGTGGGCAGATTGTTTGAGCTCAGGAGTTCCAGACCAGCTTGAGAAAGAGTGAGACCCTGTCTCTACTAAAACATAGAAAGAAATTAGCCAGACAACTAAAAATATATAGAAAAAATTAGCCAGGCATGGGAGCGTGCGCCTGTAAGTCCCAGCTACTGGGGAGGCTGAGGCGGTGGGATCGCTTGAGCCTAGGAGTTTGAGGTTGCTGTCAGCTAGGCTAACGCCAGGGCACTCTAGCCTGGGCAACACTGTGAGACTCTGTCTCAAAAAGAAAAAAAAATTCTAATGGGAGACAGATTTCCTCTGAAATAAATAGTTCATATATTCATAAACACTCATGCATTCAATTTATAAAGAAGATATATTTGTTTTAAGACAAAATTATAGACATGATCATAGCCATGGGAAGCCAAATAAGATACTTAAAAAAGCTAAACCAAAATGTTAACAAAAATTGCCAGGGAAATGGGATATGGACAATACTTTTTCCCTTAATGGCTTAAGTTATAAACTTTTACTTTATTATTTTTTTAATTCTTTTTATTTCATCATATTATGGGGGTACAAATATAGTTAAGATTACATATATTGCCCTTGCCACCCCTCCCAATGACTTAAGTTATAAACTTTTTTTTTTTTTTGAGACAGAGTCTCGCTTTGTTGTCCAGGCTAGAGTGAGTGCCGTGGCGTCAGCCTAGCTCACAGCAACCTCAAACTCCTGGGCTCGAGTGATCCTTCTGCCTCAGCCTCCCAAGTAGCTGGGACTACAGGCATGTGCCACCATGCCCGGCTAATTTTTTATATATATATATCAGTTGGCCAATTGATTTCTTTCTATTTATAGTAGAGACAGGGTCTCGCTCTTGCTCAGGCTGGTTTTGAACTCCTGACCTTGAGCAATCCGCCCGCCTCGGCCTCCCAAGAGCTAGGATTACAGGCGTGAGCCACAGCGCCCGGCCAAGTTATAAACTTTTAAATGTCAAATTCTTACCATTTATGTTGCTTTCACAGCTGGAGTTTTTTTAGGCCTTAACTTGAAGTATAAGATCATCAAAGCAATGCCTCCATATGTGGCCAGTACACACTGAAAAAGAGAAAATAAAGTAAACAAGAGTTGTGTCACACCTATATTATTCTAAAATATAAGTACTTACAGGTATCATTGATACTTACATTCATTCTACCTGTGAGAGTGTAAGAGTTGAAATATTTTTTAATACCAGTGAACTGGAATTGGGCATCAGTTTCTGGACCTGCCATGATTCCAATCTTTTTTGAGAAAAAGAAAGCAACAATAAATTGGTTTGGATGCAATTTAAAAGAAAATAAATTCTGCTTTTTTTTTTTAAGTTGAAAAACTTGAAGTCATTGCATATAAATTTTTTTTTTTTTGAGACAGAGTCTCACTTTGTTGCCCAGGCTAGAGTGAGTGCCGTGGCGTCAGCCTGGCTCACAGCAACCTCAATCTCCGGGGCTCAGCGATCCTACTGCCTCAGCCTCCTGAGTAGCTGGGACTACAGGCATGCGCCACTATGCCCGGCTAATTTTTTGTATATATATTTTTAGTTGGTCAATTAATTTATTTCTATTTTTGGTAGAGACGGGGTCTCGCTCAGGCTGGTTTCGAACTCCTGACCTTGAGCAATCCGCCCGCCTCGGCCTCCCAAAGTGCTAGGATTACAGGCGTGAGCCACCACGCCCGGCCTAAATTTTTAATCTATGTCTTACCCAACACAGCAGTAGCAAATATGGTAGAAAAAGCCTTGCTGGTAAGAGAAGCTTTTGGAAGCAGGGCTTTACTTTAGTTGCTGTTTCATGAATACTCAGCAGATAAGAGAACACAGTCCACTCTCTGACCCAATGTTAATGTTACATATATTGCCCTTGCCACCCCTCCCAATGACTTAAGTTATAAACTTTTAAATGTCAAATTCTTACCATTTATGTTGCTTTCACAGCAACATAATGTTTTCATGCCTGGCTCTATCCAGACCACGGTACATTGTACACTGAATCAACCAGGTTTTTTTTAAGCCAGTCAAATTTAGCAGTGGGGGGCTGAATACCAACTTTAGTAACACTAATATTAATAAATTCTGATTATCCACTACCATTGGACCAGCCTGAATTAACCAGTTTTAAGACTAAACAACTCAACTCACAATCCCTAGTTTTACAATTTTTCTTGTTATAAATAATTTAGAACCTCCATGGGATGAGGGAGAAGGGATCATTTAGTAAATGGAGTTGATACTAGCCATTGGTGGTGGTGGGGAAGATAGAATCCTTAATCCTTATGCCAAAATAGACAAAAGATTTAAGTGTAAATAGCAAAACCAAAAAGTCCCAAGAGAAAATATCTGCAAATATTTTAATCATGTTAGAGAAGGGAAAATATTAAGAAAAGAATGCCAAAAACAAAAAGGCAAAACATAAAAGGATAATCTACCTCAACCATCAATGAAATGTAAACTAAAACCAATATTTAACCATCAAACTGGCAAAGATAAAATTATAATAAGCAGTATTATTAAGAATGTGGGGCCCGGTGTAGTGGCTCAGGCCTGTAATCCTAGCACTCTGGAAGGCCAAGGCAGGATTGCTTGACCTCAGGAGTTCTGGACCAGCCTGAGCTAGAGTGAGATCCCATTTCTACTAAAAACAGAAAAAAAGCTGGGCATCGTGGCATGTGTCTGTAGTCCTAGCTACTTGGGAGGCTGAGGCAGGAGGATTACTTGAGCCCAGGAGTTTGAGGTTGCTGGGAGCTATGATGACGCCACTACACTCTACCTAGGGTGATGGAGTAAGACTTTAAAAATAGGCATTCTCTGTTGTTTGGAGTGTTAACTGGTACAACTTTCCTAAAGTGCAATTTGGCAGTATCAAATTATAAAATGAGTATAACACCCTTTTATCTGTTTCATTTTCTTCTCCAGGAATTTACCTTTACCGAAATATTACAAAGTAGAAACACATTATATGGTTCAAGAATGGTCACTGAAATACTGTTTGTGAAAGTAAAAAACTGGAAAAACTAAAAGTCCACCTATAGGGGACTGATAAATAATGGTTTTTATTGGAGGAAATACAATGTGCATAGACCTTTGTGTATTGACATGGAAAGATGTCCCCAAGTAATGTGAAATATTTAAAAAACCCTATTTCTGGGTATTATAGAGCACATCAATGGGTCTCAAAGTCTGGTCCCTAGGCTGGGCATGGTGGCTCACGCCTGTAATCCTAGTACTCTGGGAGGCAGAGGCGGGAGGTCAGGAGTCCAAAACCAGCCTGAGCAAGAGCGAGACCCCATCTCTACTAAAAAATAGAAAGAAATTAGCCAGATAACTAAAAATATACATTAAAAAATTATCTGGGCATGGTGGCACATGCCTGTAGTACCAGCCATTCAGGAGGCTGAGGCAAGAGGATCGCTTGAGCCCAGAAGTTTGAGGTTGCTGTGGCTAGGCTGATGCCACGGCACTCTAGCCCTGGCAACAGAGTGAGACTGTCTCAAAAAAAATAAAATAAAATTCTGGACCCTAGATCAGCAGCATTAGCATTAGCATTACTAGAAACTTGTTAGTACAAGGTTCTCAAGCCCCATCCCAGCCTACTGAATTAGAAACTCGGGCCTAGCAACCTGTTTTAATAAGGCCTCTAGGTAATTCTGATGCACACTGAAGTTTGCAGTAACAGAAACAGAAAAACTAATACTAAGCATATAGAAAAACCCCTGGAAGAATATAAGTCAAACTTAAGAGGGGTTAATCTGTAATACTGGTGTATTTTACAAAGGTGGGTATTTCTTTTATAATAAAAAATAGTAAAGACATATTTAAAAAGTCACCAGGAATAGAGTTGAAAATTCGTATGTATGACCGCCTATCTACCACGACCGACGCCACGCCGAGTCGATTGGCAATACAGACGAGCCGGTCGAGGTCCGGTCGAGATTGGTAGGCAGTGGCAGCGACTCAGCTGGCTCTTGATGAAATGCAAGAGGGAGAGATCTGTAAGGGAGTCGTTGCTATGAAACTGGAACTCCAGGGTTTACCATTCAAAGGCCTTCAGAGGCATTCTTGTGCACGAATTGGCAATGAAAATTTGAGACAAATGACATTAATTTTGAACACTGTTTCAAGAAGGTTAATAGAGCAATGAAAGAAATCAAAACTTCTTAGGTCCCCTAAGAGGTCTTGGCCAAGTCTAGCCCAAGTAGGAAAATCTCCATTAAAAAACTTTTATGTCTCCTCCCAAGACAAAGGAAAAAAAAAAAAAACTTTTATGATGTAGCTTTTATATCAACTGTTTCATTTTACTAAACTTATTAAAAGCACACTTTTTTACCCATTCATTTCATGATACATTTTTGGATTCATTTCTTATGATATGAAGTAGGTTTTTAGAAGAAATCCTACAGAAAACAAGGGCTTAACTTTATCAAATCATTAGGTGATAACCCCCTCTACCTTGCATCTAACAAAACTTTTTAGGAGACTATGTCCAACAACAAGATACTTTAAATTTCCCTCTAATTTACACAATATGGGAGGAAGGCTGATGTTCATAACATCCCACAGAAGACTAATTCCGACTGCAGGGAAGGGGCAAAGATCAGGATCTTTGTGTTAGAGTGGCCTTTGTAAGACTCACAAGTGTGATTTAATGTTGTTAAGTGGGAGCCTGTGGAAAAGTCTAAGGGAACTGGGCCTTTGTTTTTGTTCCTAATTAAGCCATTAACTGCTACTAAATATAAGGCATTCCTCCATATCTCTCCGTAGCTGTAAAATGGGCATTTCATTAAAGGCCCAAAGTGACCACTAGCCTTGCCACTTTCTATGTTCCTCGATATTGCTATTCTCTTGTCTGACTGGACACCTACCTGGAATGGTGAGACCACGAGGTAAAGAAGGCAAAGACGAATGAGAGCCGCTCAGATATCAGAAGCAGCCTCTTGCACGTCAAGGGGTTTACAGCTCTCTGTTCTGGCTACCCGCTAGGAAAGGCCTTCCCGCTGACCGTATAAAGACTGCAACCTAACCCGTTTCCCGCGGGCCTGGTGAACTGCAGGGGCCAGGCGACACTCTCGCTTTGACAAATGCTGCAGCTCAGCTAAAGGAATCCTGGATGGCCAGCTTCCTAAATATAGCTCAGTGGAAACAGCTAGAGGCATACAGAGGAAAGGAGATTAATTTGATCAGAGATGGGGTCAGAAGTCCGAGGCCACGATCAATCAGAGGATGACCTTGGGGGACTCTGTGGAAGGCCTCATTTTTCTTCAGTAGAAAACGCAATCTATGGGTCCTCTGGAACTGTGGGAGCCTGTGGGCTCGCCTATCCGCCTCGCCTCGAGGCTTCTCACCCACTGCCCGCCCTCGTTTTCCCTAGCTCCTGTGCCATTCCCCGCTGCTCTTGCCCTCCAAAGCGAAGGCCTCGCGGTGTTCCCTGACCAAATCGGTCAGATTCTAGGCAGGCCCCGCAAACCAGAGGCGCGAGGTCTGAGACCCCATCCTCTCCCACCTCACCCACCTCACGAAAGCCACAAATTCCGCAGCCGGTGTCCTTCAACGTTCGCAGCCTCCCCTCGGCCCAGCCGGAAGAAGCAGCCTTCCCCCGAGGCGTTCTACAGGCCACAGAGGCTTTCTGTGGCGATTGGCTACGGCTTTAAGTCCCGCCTTTCTGCTTCCTGTCGCTATATCGCCTCCCCCACCCTGCGTGACGCAACATAGCAACGGAAGTAAGGCGTTGAGGCCGCCCATGCTTCCGGAAGAGCGGGATTGAGTTGTGGGAATCCTGGTCTCCGCGTGTGTGTTTACAGCGGCGCGGGCTCCGTGCTAGGGGGTGCTGGCGCCGCGGGGCTGGTGAGTAAGGGCAGAAGCGAGAAGGAAGGAACCTCATGGTTCTCAGGCCTGCTGGTCCCTGCCAGGCATCTACCGTGCCCGGTGAGTGGTTCGGCCACCTGACCGCCGCTCTGAAGCCGGCTCTGTTCACGCAGCCCCTGACACCCCAGGCTCTTTGTCCGGGAAATAGCTTAAGTCCCTTCTCTGCCCCTGGATCGCCTTACTTTTTGGAACCTCAATTTCCCCTTCTCTCATATAAGATTAAGGGGCAAATTCTCAGCGACTGGACAGACCCCTTGCACTTTCCTATTTCTACGCAGCATATATCCATTCCTGATTCCAAATCTTTGGCTACCTCTGGGTCGTCATTTCTACAGTCTCAAGCCCTTCTAGATTCTTATTCCTAGGTGTGTCTCACACCTAACCCCTCCTGTCTTCTTTTCTCATTGAAACCTAGTTCTGGTTCTCCTGGTTTCTCTGTAGTATCGCATTTGAATCCTTCCTCCTGATTTACTTGCCTTCAGTCCTCTCTTCTGTCCAATCTACAGCCCAAAGTAAATTTTTCTAGATTACTATTCTGTTGCTTTCTCTTCTTAAGGCACTGACTTGCCCTAGTAAACATAAACTACTCAGATCTGATTCCAGGTCTTCTGCAGAAAAGCTGAACCTCTCCTTTAAGATTTATCTCCAATTACTGTGCTTTCTTCTCCTTGTGGTCTAGTGGAACATTTCTTCAAGATAGACAACAGCATGACTTTGAGCAATTTTTCATAGGCAAATTGCTGGCATTTATTGAAATAACAGGCTTTTCCCGTTTCTGTGCCTTTTCTCACATTCCCTTTCTTCCTGTCAAGCTCTTTTTCATCTTTTAACATTCAGCTCAAAAGAAACTTCTTTATGAAGCATGCCTTCTTTTACTGAGGCCTCATCACTTCCTACCTCTTTGTTGATAGTTTATAATCCAATTCGTATGTTAAATTACTTGCATAATTGTTTTATCTTGTAAAAAAACGTCATGTTCATTGAAAGTTGGGGGTTATATGTTCATTTGTGTATGTCTGACCTAACTGTAGCTGTTTAATGAGTATTGACTGCGTTGAATCTATGACTCTTTTTCTGGAAGAAGGTGTGTGGACTTTGGTTTTAAAGCAGAGACCTTTGGAAAGATGTATGAATTATTAGGGGCCTGACATCTGAATCATCTATGTCATAGTGCTTAATATTGTCTAACACATTGCTAGAATGATTTATGGCTTGCTCACTGATCACAGCTTTTATGAAATCTGCCATCAACATCTCACCATTACTCTTTACATTGTCTTTAGGAGACCCAAACATGGCAACGCTGGAAGAAAGCTTCCCCCGAGGGGGTACAAGAAAGATCCACAAATCAGAGAAGGCTTTCCAGCAGTCAGTTGAACAAGACAACTTATTTGATGTAAGAGTTATGTTTATTTGGTGAGACTCACTGGAAACTTTCACTCTAGTGTCTTGTGAAGGATGAGCTTCATCTGAGAATATGTTATTTTCTAAGTTTGTTTCTTGTTGAAGTTCATTTCTATAAATTGAATTTGTTAGAGAGGCCGTACCATAAGGCTATATCTTTTGGAGCACGGTATTTAGTATTTGAGTTAGAAGTGCTCTTGTTTCTTTTTCTTAGGGACTCTGTGGATGTTGATTAAGGATAGAGAGAAAGCAGTTTGATCATTACTTTTTTGTTTGTTTCAAGAGAGGAGGTCTCTGTTGCCCAGGCTGGACTCAAACTCCTGGGCTCAAGCAGTCCTCTTGCCTCTGCCTCCCGTGTAGCCGGGACCAGCTGGGACTACTGGCATGAGCCACTGCACCCTAACTGATCATTGGGTTTTTTTTTGTTGTTGTATTTTTTTGAGACAGAGTCTCACTTTGTTGCCCAGGCTAGAGTGAGTGCCGTGGCGTCAGCCTGGCTCACAGCAACCTCAATCTCCAGGGCTCAGCGATCCTCCTGCCTCAGCCTCCCAAGTAGCTGGGACTACAGGCATGCGCCACCATGCCCGGCTAATTTTTTGTATATATATTTTTAGTTGGTCAATTAATTTATTTCTATTTTTGGTAGAGACGGGGTCTCGCTCAGGCTGGTTTCGAACTCCTGACCTTGAGCAATCCGCCCGCCTCGGCCTCCCAAAGTGCTAGGATTACAGGCGTGAGCCACCACGCCCGGCTGATCATTGCGTTTTTAAATAGGGTCCTCACCACACGCAATGGTTAAAGTTTGCATTAGAATTTGCAGTTTATCCTAGGCTAGGCTGTATTCTAAATGCTAGGGGGAAGGGAACTACCGTTTGAGTGTGTGGCTTTATATCTATACCGTATTATATAATCTTTCCAATTATACTATGAAGTAGAAATTGAAATTCCATGATGAGGACCCGAGGTTCGGAGAGATTACATACTTTAGGTAAAACCACTTAGCTTGTTATGGTAGTGTTGGGAGTTTAACTTGGGTCTCTGTGACTCCAGCTTCCATTTTCATGCACTAGGGAAACCTAGTATTCATCCCAGTCAAGAGAGGAAGAACGCAGTAGAGAAGATACTTTGGGAACATGAAGGAGGCTTCTCAAACCCTGGGAAAAGGGAGCATGGGTGGCCAAATGGGAGAGTTGGGATTGAAGCAAGAATTAAAGAACAGTTGGGAGTGGGGCAGGGTGGATTGGAGTGGAGTTGGGGAGTACACAGCAAGTAGACAAATGACCTGAAATGGGAGGAAAAGGCCAGGGTTGCTTCTTACTCTTTTGGATCTTTGTGGGTCTTTTTTCTCCTTTAGATTTCTACTGAAGAGAAATCCACCAAAAGGAAAAAGAGCCAGAAAGGGCCAGCAAAAACAAAAAAGTTGAAAATCGAGAAGAGAGAAAGCAGCAAGTCTGTAAGAGAGAAGTTTGAAATCCTTAGTGTTGAGGTTTGTTGAAGTTTGGTTTTCCTTTAAACTACCTTGTTTGCTTAAGTTTGTATATGTTCTTCCTTCCTGCTTCTTTTTTTCTTTCATTCCTTTCTCTGTTTTGTGTGTGTGTCTGTAAAGATTCTTGCAATTTTTGCTGAGCATTGAGGAGCATTATTTCCTTCGATTATTAACCAATGCCTGGGGTCTTTTTTTTCTTTAAAGCTGCCGTGGGCTTGTTTGTGTCCTCATGGCACTGTGTTTTAATAAATTCAGAGGTTAGAACTGACACTAACTTTAACAATCATTCTAATCCTACCCATTCATTTCATAGATGTGAAACCATCTCAGAGAAGTGGTCTCCCTGTGTTTTTAGATTATAACTCTAATATATGTTAGTTGTGAAAAAGAAAAAATGTTAAATGATTCTGAAGGGAAATATTCAGATTCAATCCTGTATGATACTTTTTAAAAAATTGTTTAGCTTGGTGGCAATATTAGGAAACTAAACATTTTACATACAAAATGTGATTTTTGCTTTCTCATAAAAATTGCAAAGTGCTGACAATACAAGGCTCATGTTCTCTCATGTTGTAGTGACAAGGAGCTGAGCAGTGGTTGTACCCATTGTAGCCCATATGCACACTCTAGACTGCCTGCCATTGCCTCCACTGGCCTGCTTCCTTCATTGTGTTGTCTGCTAAGCATTTGAGTTTGCGTTGTTTGAACTAAAGTAAAAAGCAAAAGTGTCCTCTAGCATCCCAGTGCTGTTAACACTTGTATAATCCAGACCTTTCACAGTGCTCAGTTAGGTATTTGAGAAGTGCGTAAACATGTACACACACGTATGTTACTTCTTTTCATTTACAAAATTCCAGTAGCTTTTATTTATTTATTTATTTTTATTTATTTATTTTTTGTGAGACAGAGTCTCGCTTTGTTGCCCAGGCTAGAGTGAGTGCCGTGGCTTCAGCCTCGCTCACAGCAACCTCAAACTCTTGGGCTCAAGCAATCCTACTGCCTCAGCCTTCTGAGTAGCTGGGACTACAGGCATGTGCCACCATGCCCGGTTAACTTTTTCTATATATATTAGTTGGCCAATTAATTTCTTTCTATTTATAGTAGAGACGGATCTCACTCTTGCTCAGGCTGGTTTTGAACTCCAGATCTCGAGCAATTCGCCCGCCTCGGCCTCCCAGAGTGCTAGGATTACAGGCGTGAGCCACCATGCCCAGCCTCCCATAGCTTTTAAATGTCAGAGTTGAGACTAGAAGCCAGACCTCCTAACTTCTCTATCCTTCTTGTCTTCCTTATTGTACATATTTTCACTTTTTCTCTTCTAGTCCCTGTGTGAGGGAATGCGGATTTTAGGTTGTGTAAAAGAGGTAAATGAATTAGAACTGGTGATCAGTCTCCCCAATGGCCTCCGGGGATTTGTGCAAGCAACTGAAATCTGTGATGCTTACACCAAAAAACTGAATGAGCAAGTGGCACAAGAAGAACCTCTGAAGGTAAGGGAAACCTGGATGAAACCTGTTACTGAAAATAAGTGAAACACAAATAGATATAAAATTACAACTTTGCTAAATGCTAAGAAGGAAAGGTACAAGGTGCTATGAGAGTTTATAATAAGGGGATTTTTAACTTAGTCTAGGAAGCCTGGAAGACTTTGCTGAGGAAGGGATGCTTGAGCTGACATCGGAAGAATGAGGGTTCCCTAGGTAAAGAAGGAAGGGAGTTCTAGCAGAAGCTGCACAGTATATAACAGAGAGAAAGCTAGTACGGCTAGGAAGGGAGAGTGTAGTATGGGATGGTCTGGAGAGCTGGGTGGGGGCCAGGTTGTGTGCAGTTTTGCAGACTATGTTAAAGATTGTTTTGTTATTGTTGTTGTTATTGTTATTGTTGTCTTATTTTTTTGGAGACAAGAGTCTTGCTCTATTGCCCGGGCTAGAGTGCTGTGGTGTCAGCCTGGCTCACAACAACCTCCAACTCCTGGGCTCAAGGGATCCTTCTGCCTCAGCCTCTTGAATAGGTGGGACTACAGGTGTACACCACCACACCCAGCTAATTTTTTCTATTTTCAATAGAGATAGGTCCTCACTCTTACTCAGGTGGGTCTCAAACTCCTGAGTGCAAGTGGTGCTCTCGCCTCGGCCTCCCAGAGTACTAGGATTACAGGCGTGAGCCACTGCGCCTGGCTGACAACTCTTTTTTATTTATTTATTTATTTTTATTTATTTATTTTTGAGACAAGAGTCTCACTCTGTTGCCCAGGCTAGAGTGAGTGCTGTGGCGTCAGCCTAGCTCACAGCAACCTCAATCTCCTGGGCTCAAGCAATCCTCTTGCCTCAGCCTCCCAAGTAGCTGGAACTGCAGGCATGCGCCACCATGCCTGGCTAATTTTTTTTTTTTTTTTTTTTGAGACAGAGTCTCGCTTTGTTGCCCAGGCTAGAGTGAGTGCCGTGGCGTCAGCCTAGCTCACAGCAACCTCAAACTCCTGGCTCAAGCAATCCTGCTGCCTCAGCCTCCCAAGTAGCTGGGACTACAGGCATGAGCCACCATGCCCGGCTAATTTTTTGTATATATATTAGTTGGCCAATTAATTTCTTTCTATTTATAGTAGAGACGGGGTCTCACTCTTGCTCAGGCTGGTTTCGAACTCCTGACCTCGAGCAATCCGCCCGCCTCAGCCTCCCAGAGAGCTAGGATTACAGGCGTGAGCCACCGCGCCCGGCTTGGCTAATTTTTTATATATGTTTTTAGTTGGCCAATTAATTTCTTTCTATTTTTAGTAGAGACAGGGTCTCGCTCTTACTCAGGCTGGTTTCGAACTCCTGACCTTGAGCGATCCACCTGCCTTGGCCTCCCAGAGTGCTAGCATTACAGTGTGAACCACTGTGCCCGGCCTGACAACTCTTGACCAGTTGTTTTATATCTGCCGGTTATGTGGAGATATTTGGATATCTTATGTTGGAATTCAAGACTCTGGCTTGGCCATAGACCCATCTTCCTTTCTGGATTGTTCATCTACCTTTTAGATTCTTTTTTTTTTTTTTTTTTTTTTTTTTTGAGACAGAGTCTCGCTTTGTTGCCTAGGCTAGAGTGAGTGCCGTGGCGTCAGCCTGGCTCACAGCAACCTCAAACTCCTGGGCTCAAGCGATCCTTCTGTCTCAGCCTCCCAAGTAGCTGGGACTACAGGCATGAGCCACCATGCCCGGCTAATTTTTTGTATATATATTAGTTGGCCAATTAGTTTCTTTCTATTTATAGTAGAGACGGGGTCTCGCTCTTGCTCAGGCTGGTTTCGAACTCCCGACCTTGAGCAATCCGCCCGCCTCGGCCTCCCAGAGAGCTAGGATTACAGGCGTGAGCCACCGCGCCCGGCCTACCTTTTAGATTCTTTGTGGTCTAAGGAAGAGAAACCACTGAGCTGAGGCTGGGAAGTGGATATTTGGTTCAGGGAAAGGATATATATCAGGTCTTTCTCATTTGTATCATGCAGGATCTACTCCAGTTGCCTGAGCTTTTCTCACCTGGAATGCTGGTGAGATGTGTGGTGAGCAGTGTGGGCATCACAGAGAGAGGAAAAAGGAGTGTGAAGCTATCTCTTAACCCCAAAAATGTCAACAGAGTGCTGAGTGCTGAGGCCTTGAAGCCTGGCATGGTACGTACCTGGGGTCAGAGAAGAGGAACAGGAAACCTGGCGTCTCCCTGAT
The DNA here is from genome assembly GCF_040939455.1 of Microcebus murinus. Taxonomy (NCBI): domain Eukaryota; kingdom Metazoa; phylum Chordata; class Mammalia; order Primates; family Cheirogaleidae; genus Microcebus; species Microcebus murinus. The sequence goes on along the minus strand of NC_134117.1, from coordinate 23,391,786 downwards.
CTGCCTCCTGGGGAGCGTGGTCTAGGCCATCTTTTACTTTTAGCTTAATTGTTACATGCAAGAGTGGGTCTTTTTCTGGAGGGAAGATCTTCTGGGTGCCTCGAGTACTAAATGGACAGAGCCACATTACTCCCCACGATATATAAAGGAAGATATGCCTTGGAGGTGCTTAGAAAAGACATAATATGACAGCTAGAAAGGTAGTTCTGGATTCTCTGTTAATCATGGCTCTGGGAGTGACCAGAGCCAGTTTATCCCTCTTCGCATAACATAAAAATCTTTCCTATCTTTTGAAAAATCTCCAGGTGAGAAACTCCTCTCTCATGCCATTATTCAACTGTGTTTAACACTCCTCACAGTCTGGAAGCCAGAAGATCCTTCAAGGCCTAGGAGAATTGAAGTTGATGTCTATCCTCTAGTGGGATTGTGGTTTCAAGTTAACAGTGGGGGATGACATGATGGGAGAGTACGTAGAGATTAATGGTGGGAACATTCACATTTGGATGCTTGGATGTTTGTTATGTGTCCCCTTACCTTTGTCTTGGAACATTTGGGAATGCTTTCTCTTTGCTCAGTTGCTCACAGGCACTGTGTCCAGCTTGGAAGACCATGGCTACCTAGTGGACATTGGTGTTGAGGGGACCAGAGCATTTTTGCCACTGCCAAAAGCCCAGGAGTACATCCGACAGAAGAACAAAGGTGAGGGCAGGAAGAGGGGCCAGTATGTGGCACTGAGGTGTGGTACCTATGGGGATTATATTTAAGTGCTACTTAGATGAGTAATTTGACCCTGATTCAGAGGGGTGACCCTGGAGGCTGTGTGGCTTTGGTAAAAGCAGTGGTTAATCCTAGCTGATAGGCAAGGGAAGATGTGTGACGGGCCAGGGAGTGGCAGGGTCTCACTGTGATCTGAAGGACCAGTGTTAGTTTTGCTCACCAGAACATTCCATTGAAATTTGGGCTTATAGGGTCTCTGAACTAGCACTCTCCTGACTTGTTGAGATTTTCTTATTTTTGTGGGGTAATTGAATTCCAGATCAATTAGGGTAACTTCATTCTCTTCTTGTAGTTGGTCCCTTAGAGATGGGAAGTATGGATAGTAGTATTAGATGCTAACTGGATAGGTAGGTCATGGATCTTTTCAGGTACTGCTTGAACCCATATTAAAAGTCCTTATCATTGAACTATTTTTCCTTTTGGGGGTTGGGCTCACAGGTGCTAAATTGAAGGTGGGTCAGTACCTGAACTGTGTCATTGAAGAGGTGAAAGGCAATGGAGGAGTTGTTAGTCTGTCTGTTGGTCATGCAGAGGTTTCTACTGCCATTGCTACTGAGGAGCAAAACTGGACCCTTAATAACTTGCTACCAGGACTGGTAGTCAAAGCCCAGGTACAGAAGGTAAGCTGTTCATTGTTACTACTATTTTTTAAAAAATAAAAATAATTTTTGTTAAAGTATTACAGGCATACAATCCAAAATTATGCCTGGTAGGGCCACTGGTCACATATGGCCATTGAGCACTTGAAATGTGGCCAGTGCCGTGAATTGAAATGATAATATTTGGTATACAGTGGGTTGAATAAACTATTATTGAAGTAAATTTCATCTGTTTATAGTTTTAAAATGTGATTACTGGAATTAAAATTACATATATGGCTTCCATTATATTTCTATTGGGCAGTGCTACTCTGAAAGATCAAATGGTATTAAAAGGCTTATAATGAAGAACTTATCCCTTCCAACTCCCATCTTTAACTCTTTTAGCTTATCTTTTGAAATTTCTCTCCATATTTTTGAGTGATAAGCTTCTGCTGGTATCTCTTGGTTTGTCAATGTAGGCATTGAGTTTTAACTTTTTTGAGAATTAGACACAACTTTATTCAAGACATGGGGGAAAAGCACCCCCCCTCCCCCGCCTGGCAGTGTTGGGTGGCCTCAGCTTGGGCCGACCAGTGTCCTCAGGCAACTCGAAAGGGTTTTAACTTCTTCTTTTTTTTTTCTGAGACAGAGTCTTGCTTTGTTGTCCAGGCTAGAGTGAGTGCTGTGGTGTCAGCCTAGCTCTCAGCAACCTCAAACTCCTGGGCTCAAGCAATCCTCCTGCCTCAGCCTCCCAAGTAGCTGACACTACAGGCATGCACCACAATGCCACAATGCCCGGCTAATTTTTTCCTCTATATATTAGTTGGCCAATTAATTTCTTTCTATTTTTAGTAGAGACGGGATCTCGCTCTTGCTCAGGCTGGTTTCGAACTCCTGACCTCGAGCAATCCGCCCGCATTGGCCTCCCAGAGTGCTAGGATTAGCCACCGTACGCAGCCAGGTTTAACTTCTTATCAGGGTAGATGAAGATTTGCTTGTTTTAATCTTCCCTTCCCCTCCCACAACCTCCTAATATAGGTGTGTTAAAGTTTTGATTTAAATCAGTATTCATTGTTTAAAATACTATGACTGTGTAAATATTGTTTACTGCTGAGCTAGATGATATACTATGACCATTTCTTTTCTTTTTTTTAGGGATGGGGGTTGTGAGGAGGGGTGCTTAGTTGCCTTTTTTGTTTCTGTTGAGACTGAATGTCACTCTGTTGCCCTGGGTAGAGTACAATGTCATCATCACAGCTCACTGCAACCTCCAACTCCTGAGCTCAAGTGATCCTTCTGCCTTAGCCTCTGGGTAATTGGGACTATAGGCGCTTGCTGCAATGCCCAGCTATTTTTTGTTTTGTTTTGTTTTTAACATCTTTTCAGTAGAGACGGGGTCTCAAGCTTCCTGAGGCTAGTCTTGAACTCCTGAGTTGAAGCAATCATCCCTCCTTGGCCTCCCAGAGTACTAGAATTACAGACATGAGCCACCATGCCTGGTTTTCTATGATTATTTCTTAAATAGCTTTCTTCCCTGGAGCTGGTAATCAGCTTTGTTTTAGCCATTTGCTAAATTCTCTTCTATCTATCAATCACTATTTCATCCTATACCCTCTACCTATTTTCTTCTCACTGTAATTCTCCTTGCTTTCAAACCCTTTAAATAATCTATTAGTAGGCCGGGCGCGGTGGCTCACGCCTGTAATCCTAGCTCTCTGGGAGGCCGAGGTGGGCGGATTGCTCGAGGTCGGGAGTTCAAAACCAGCCTGAGCAAGAGCGAGACCCCGTCTCTACTATAAATAGAAAGAAACTAATTGGCCAACTAATATATATAGAAAAAATTAGCCGGGCATGGTGGCGCATGCCTGTAGTCCCAGCTACTTGGGAGGCTGAGACAGAAGGATCGCTTGAGCCCAGGAGTCTGAGGTTGCTGTGAGCTAGGCTGACGCCACGGCACTCACTCTAGCCTAGGCAACAAAGTGAGACTCTGTCTCAAAAAAAAAAAAAAAAAAAAAAAAAAAAATCTATTAGTTACTTTTCCCCCTACCTGGTGCCCCTTTTGCTATCATCCTGCTCCATTCCAGTCTGGAATGGTTGCTCAGTAGGGCTGCTGCATAGTTGATATCCTAAGACTTCCTTTCCCCTCTCTCTCGTCTACATTGGTGACTTCTTTGATCTCATGTATTCTTTTTGGGTTTATTCCCCATTTTTGTGTGGCATGTTATCCAGAAGCATCCTCAAAAAGATACATAGAATGTTAATTTTTTTACTGAATATGTTGGGAATCCCCAAGACCACACCGAGGTCTGATGCTTTTCTAGGAGGACTCACAGGACTCGGCATATGGTTGTATTCACAGTTAAGATTTATTACAGAGAAAGAATGCAAAGTAAAATCAACAAAGGGAAGAGGCACATGGGTGAAGTCTGGAGGAAACCAGGCATAAGCATCCCAGGGTCCTCTCCCAGTGGAGTCACAAAGGATGTACTCAATTCCTCCCACAAGTTATGACAACATATGTGAAATGTTGTTTACCAGGGAACTTCCTCAGAGACTCAGGGTTTTTATCAGGGTTGGTCAAATAGGCACCCTTTCCTTGGCATATACCAAAATTCCAGACTTCCATAAGGAATGTGGGTTGTTTAGCAAACTATTTACACAGTTTAGGTAGAGTGAGCCATTCTTATCAGTTTTAGAAATGGTGGGAACCCTCCTGAAATCTAAGTTCCCAGACACCAGCTAAGGGCAACCTTGTGAGCAGGCTTTTCTAAGGATTGCAGACTCAGACCTGCTATGGTAACTCTCTTCTGCACATCTAGCATGTCTGAAAATATCTTTATTCCACTCTCACCTGTGATTGTCAGTTAAAGTGGGTTTAGAATTCTAAGTCAAAAATAACTCATTCAGAATTTTGAGGTCATTTTTCCTATTGTCATCTGGCCTCTGTTGAAAATTATTATGTTATTTTCATTTTTCTTTCTATATATTTTTTCTCTTTGGAAGAATTCAAGGGTCTTATCTTTATCCCTTTTATTCTAAAATGTCATGATGGCTGGGTGCGGTGCCTCACGCCTGTAATCCTAACACTCTAAAGGCCGAGACAGGAGGATTGCTTGAGCTCAGGAGTTCAAGACCAGCCTGAGCAAGAGTGAGAACTTGTCTCTGTTAAAAACAGAAAAATTAGCCAGGTATGGTGGCACATGCCTATAGTCCCAGCTACTCATGAAGCTGAGGCAGGAGGATCACTTAAGCCCAGGAATTGGGAGACTGGGGTGTGCTATAATGACATCACTGCAGTTTACCCAGGGTGACAGAGTAAGACTCTATCTAAAAGAAATTGTCATCCTACGGCTGGGCGCAGTGGCTCACGCCTGTAATCCTAGCTCTCTGGGAGGCCGAGGTGGGCAGATTGCTCGAGGTCAGGAGTTTGAAACCAGCCTGAGCAAGAGCGAGACCCCATCTCTACTATAAATAGAAAGAAATTAATTGGCCAACTAATATATATGGAAAAAAATTAGCCGGGCATGGTGGCGCATGCCTGTAGTCCCAGCTACTCGGGAGGCTGAGGCAGAAAGATTGCTTGAGCCAGGAGTTTGAGGTTGCTGTGAGCTAGGCTGACGCCATGGCACTCACTCTAGCCTAGGCAACAAAGTGAGACTCTGTCTCAAAAAAAAAAAAAAAATTGTCATCCTAGCACTCTGGGAAGTCGAGGCGGGCAGATTGCTCGAGGTCAGGTGTTCGAAACCAGTCTGAGAGCGAGACCCCGTGTCTACTATAAATAGAAAGAAATTAATTGGCCAACTAACATATATAGAAAAAATTAGCCGGGCATGGTGGCGCATGCCTGTAGTCCCAGCTACTCGGGAGGCTGAGGCAGGAGGATTGCTTGAGCCCAGGAGTTGGAGGTTGCTGTGAGCTAGGCTGGAGCCACAGCATTCACTCTAGCCTGGGCAACAAAGCGAGACTCTGTCTCAAAAAAAAAAAAAAATTGTCATGATGATGTGCTTTGGTATGGTTTTCTCTCATTTATTTCTGCTGAACTCCTGTAATACAGAAATATTGATCCTTCAGATCTGGAAAAGTTTCCTGTATTATTTTTTTTTCAATTTTTCAATTTAGATATAATTCACATAATGTAAGGATCATCCTTTTTTTTTTTTTTTTGAGACAGAGTCTCGCTTTGTTGCCCAGGCTAGAGTGAGTGCCATGGCGTCAGCCTAGCTCACAGCAACCTCAAACTCCTGGGCTCAAGCAATCCTCCTGCCTCAGCCTCCCAAGTAGCTGGGACTACAGGCATTTGCCACTATGCCCGGCTAATTTTTTGTATATATATTAGTTGGCCAATTAATTTCTTTCTATTTATAGTAGAGATGGAGTCTCGCTCTTGCTCAGGCTGGTTTCGAACTCCTGTCCTCGAGCAATCCTCCCGCCTCGGCCTCCCAGAGAGCTAGGATTACAGGCGTGAGCCACCGCGCCTGGCCCTGCTACCTTATTTCTTTATGCCTGCATGATATTCCATTGTATGGATATAGCACATTTTGTCTATTGATCAATTGATGGCTGCTTGGGTTGTTTCTACTTTTGGTTGTTGTAAATAGGCAGTGAAATTTACGTGCAAGTTTTTGTGTAGACATATGTTTTCATTTCTTGTGAGTGTGTACTTACTGGGAATGGCATTGCTGGCTCATATGGTAACTGTGTTTAACTTTTTAAGGAATAGCTGAAGTGGCTGCACCACTTTACATTCCTGTCAGCAGTGAGGGTTCTAATTTCACTGTGTTCTTACCAACACTTTTTTTTTTTTTTTTTTGAGACAGAGTCTCGCTTTGTTGCCCAGGCTAGAGTGAGTGCCGTGGCGTCAACCTGGCTCACAGCAACCTCAATCTCCGGGGCTCAGCGATCCTACTGCCTCAGCCTCCCGAGTAGCTGGGACTACAGGCATGCACCACCATGCCCGGCTAATTTTTTGTATATATATTTTTAGTTGGTCAATTAATTTATTTCTATTTTTAGTAGAGACGGGGTCTCGCTCAGGCTGGTTTCGAACTCCTGACCTTGAGCAATCCGCCCGCCTCGGCCTCCCAAAGTGCTAGGATTACAGGCGTGAGCCACCACGCCCGGCCTACTTGTTATCTTTTTATTGTAGCCATTCAAGTAAGTATGAAGAGATATCTCACTGTGATTTTGATTTGCATTTCCCTAATGATTATAATTATTATTTTTTTTTTGCTGTGTTTCAATAAAACTTTATTTATAAAAGCACATAGCAGATGCATTTGGCACACAGGCCTTCTCTGCAGACTCTTGATATAGGCAGTTCAAAATGCTGAAATGGGCCAGGCGCGGTGGCTCAGGCCTGTAATCCTAGCACTCTGGGAGGCCGAGGTGCGGATTGCTCAAGGTCAGGAGTTCGAAACCAGCCTGAGCAAGAGTGAGACCCCGTCTCTACTATAAATGGAAAGAAATTAATTGGCCAACTAAAAATATATACAAAAATTAGCCAGGCATGGTGGTGCATGCCTGTAGTCCCAGCTACTCAGGAGGCTGAGGCAGGAGGATGGCTTGAGCCCAGGAGTGCGAGGTTGCTGTGAGCGAGGCTGACGCCACAGCACTCACTCTAGCCTGGGCAACAAAGTGAGACTCTGTCTCAAAAAAAAAAAATGCTGAAATGAATTTACAAGTATTTTTTTTATTGTAGCGTATTATGGGGGTACAAGTGTTAAGGTTACATATATTGCCCATGCCCTCCCCCTTGAGTAAGAGCTTCAAGAGTGTCCATCCCCCAAACGTTGCACATATTACTTGTTTGGTTGTATATACCCATCCTTTCCTGATGATTATAATGATAATAATGTTGAGTCTCTTTTTGTGTGCTTATTGGCCTTTTGTATATCTTCTTTGGAGAAATGTCTATTTAAAAGTCCTTTGCCCATTTTAAGAATAGGTTGTTTTTTTTATTGTTGTGAGAACTTATATTTTCTGGATGTTAGCCTCTTATCAGATCTTGAATTTTTTAAAAATACAATTTCACCTTCATTTTGGTATGTGCATGTATTTTTGTCTTCTGGAAGAGTTTCTCAACTTTAACTTCCAATTGTCTTAAATTTTGTTTAGACTACCATATTATGAGTGAGGAAGTAAAAACCTGCTAGGAAGTCTGTGTGCCTGGGTGGGACTTGTGGACTGGTTGACGTCACTGTCAGGAACAGGAGCTAGCAAATTTACTTCGAGCAACCTCTAAATGTGATTGTTATAGTCTTCCCTGGAATGTTAGATTTCTCTAGAAAAAAAAATCTAACAATCTCCACCTAAGCTGGTTTAAGCCTGGCTGCCTGAAAACAAGGTGGGAGAAAGGGGCTTGACTTTTTTTTTTTTTTTTCTGAAATAGTCTTGCTCTGTCACCCTGGATAGAGCTCAGTAGCGTTATCATAGCACACTGCAACCTCAGCTTCCTGAGTAGTTGGGACTACAGGCATGTGCCACCATGCCTGGCTGATTTTTTTCTATTTTTAGTAGAAATGGGGTCTCTCTCTTGCTCAGGCTAGTCTTGAACTCCTGACCTCAAGCAATCTTCCAGAGAGCTAGAATTATAGGAATGAGCACCACGCCCAACATGGATGTCTCTTATCTGTATGATATTTAGAATTTTTCTTAATCTACACTTTCAGGATTTATATTTTTCCTATGTTTTGATTCTGGTACCATTTTCCTAGAGAATAAGTTTCCTATTTTCTTTGGATGTGGGAGAAGGGTGGATCCTCTAGGGACAGGAGGGGACTTAGTTCCATGATGTTAGTCACCTGCCTCACAGCTCTCTTTTGAGGTGTCTGTTACCTTTGGAGGGCTCTGTAGGGTAAATCAGTTTGCTCATGATCAGTATCTCCTTTTTGTAAGCATTTGAGTTTTACCTTCTTAGTCCAGGTTAAATATCCAAGTTAGCACCTCTTTATCCATGTTGTCAGACTGATAGTTCCCCAAGGATACTTGTGCAAAGCTCCTTCCATTCTGTTGATAAATCCCAGAGGGTGGGAGGATTGCTGTCCTTTCTTAGTCTGAAAGGGAGGTGAGCTTACTAAATAAAGAAACAGCCAGTGCTTGGAGTTATCTTGCCACTTAGTTTTTTAGGAAGAAAGATTAATAAGGGTTAGCTGAGAGAGGAGAGGTACACAGTTATCACGGATAATATAGCACTGAGTGTTTACTATGAGCAGTGTCTCTTTCATTCCTGGTTCTTTTAAAGAAATGTTTTTCATAACTTGTTCTGTTTATTTCTAGGTGACTCCACATGGCCTTAGGCTAAATTTCCTCACATTCTTCACAGGCCTAGTTGACTTTATGCATCTGGATCCCAAGAAGGCTGGAACATATTTCTCAAACCAAGCAGTAAGAATATTGCACCTATCTTTTCTTGATTCCACTTGTGCCCCATTTGCTGTCCAGTATCACAGTTAGCTTCAGGACAGGTCCCAGGAGTACATGTGTACTGCTGTGCAGAGAGAAGATGAGGGGAATAATAGTGTTTTGGAAGGAATACTAGAAACTCCCAGTGATTGGACTGAGATTACGGAATGACCAGGTGAAGAAGAAGCAACTTTTAGTTTTTTTTTTTTTTTTTGAGACAGAGTCTCACTCTGTTGCCTGCACTAGAGTGCCTTGGTATCAGCCTAGCTCACAGCAACCTCAAACTCCTGGGCTCAAGCAATCCTTCTGCCTCAGCCTCCCGAGTAGCTGGGACTACAGGCCACCATGCCTGGCTAATTTTTTCTATATATTTTTAGTTATCTGACTCATTTCTTTCTATTTATAGTAGAGACAGTGTCTCGCTCTTGCTCAAGCTGGTCTCAAACTCCTGAGCTCAAATGATCCTCCCACCTCGGCCTCCCAAAGTGCTAGGATCACAGGTGTGAGCCACCGCACCGGGCCAGCTTTTAATTTTTAATTCATAGTCTTCCATATAGTTTGGGGGTTCTTGGGGCAGTAAATCTTTTACTTTTATAATATGAAGTGTCTCAGAAGAATATTTAACATAGGAGAATAAAATATGTTTAAATAGAAAAAGGTGATTTGAAAATTTCCATGACTAGTGCAGATCCAATTTTGAAAAAAAAAAAAAAGAGTACACATGGTTGTGAAATACTGAAAGATTATGCAGCTACATGTTAATAGTGATAAACTCTGGGTGATCTTTCTACTCTTTATGTAAAAAAAAATTTACATACTTACATACTGAAATCCACTGTGCCTGGACTTTATTCTTTTTTTTTTTTTTTTTTCCGGCATATTGTGGGGGTACAGATTTTAAGGTTTCAATAAATGCCCATTTCCCCCCCTAATCTTTTTTAAGTATTCACATTTTCTACAATGAACGTGGATATTTGGGAAGACAATCCCACTATCTGATTTTTTTTTTTTTTTTAAGAAACAGTCTTGCTCTGTCACCCATGCTGGAGTACAGAGGCCCAATCATAGCTCACTGCAGCCTTGAACTCCTGTGCTCAAGTGATCCTCTTGCCATAGCCTCCCAAGTAGCTGGCAGTACGGGCACATGCCACCATTCCCAACTAATTTTTTATTTTTTGTAAAGACAGGGTCTCGTTGTATTGCGCAGGCTGGTCTTAAACCCCTGGCCTCAAACAGTCTTTGCGTCTCGGTCTTCCAAAGTGTTGGGATTACAAACATTTTGTTTGACTTTTCCACATGCTGCTTGCTTGTATAAGCCAATTTTAGTTCTTACATGCTAAAGATTTTAGTATTTACCTGATTAGCACATGGAGAGGCTTGAACTGCAGAAAGGCTTCTCCAGGGTGTGTACTATGTGCCTCCTGCTCAATCTGCCCTTCTTTCTGTCTAGGTCAGGGCCTGCATCCTCTGTGTCCATCCTCGGACCAGAGTTGTGCGCCTGAGCTTGCGCCCTATCTTCCTACAACCTGGGCGCCCACTTACCCGGCTGTCTTGCCAGCACCTTGGAGCTGTGCTAGATGACGTTCCTGTCCAGGGCTTTTTCAACAAGGCTGGGGCCATTTTCAGACTGAAGGATGGGATTCTGGCCTATGCACGGGTAAGGTGGCTTCTTTGTTTGGTCAGGGATCTTATCACTGGAAGGAGTTTTGAGACACAGGGGTCCTTTCTGCTTCCTTTATCACTTGACATTGATTTATTTTGGATATCCCCAATTGTGACGGACTGTTCATAGTGATTAGAACAATGTCTATTTTTTTTTTTTTTATTAAGACAGGGCCTTGCTCTGTTGCCCAGGCTAGAGTACAATGGCACCATCAAAGCTCACTGCAGCCTAAAACTCCCAGGCTCAAACAATCCTTTTGCCTCAGCCTCCCGAATAGTTGGGACTACAGGTATATGCTACCATGCCCAGCTAATTTTTTTGTTTTTTATAGAAATGGGGTCTTCCTCTTGCTCAGACTGGTTTTGAATTCCTTCCTGGCTTCAAGCAATCCTCCCTGCTCAGCCTCTGAAAGTGCTAGGATTATAGGTGTGAGCCACTGCACCAGGCTTTCTATTTGTTACATTAGAATGCCTTAGAACCAACTTGCCGTATTTGATACTTGGTCAATGGTTAAGTATAAGAAGGAGTTAGGATCAAGACCAGGGATCAACAAAGTTTTTCTTAAAGGGTTGGATCATAAATATTTTAGGAGTATTGTCCATATAGTCTGTGTCCTAATTACTCAACTATGTTGTTACAGTATGAAAGCAGTTGTGGACAGTATATAAGTGAATGGGATGACTGTGTTCCAATAAGACTTTTGCTGACAAAAATTGGCACTGGGCTGTAGTTTACTGACCTGTGACCTATTGAGATTCTATAATGGTAAAAAGCAGTTTTCTTAGTGAGTAGAATTATTTTACCAGGCAAAGTATTGTTTTTATGGTAGATGATAAATGTATTGAGTCATCTTGGTGTGTTTTATATCTGATTGGCCTAGCCCTCTTGCCTATGGCTTATTCTAAATTACTTGGTATTTTGCAGCTCAGCCATCTCTCTGATTCTAAGAACACCTTCAAACCTGAGAGCTTCAAGCCAGGGAACACTCATAAGTGTAGAATTATTGACTACAGCCAAATGGATGAACTGGCCTTACTCTCTCTGCGGACGTAAGTGTGTCATTAACACGTGGGGGCGTAGAGATGTGCACCTGCGTGTATGCGTATTCGGTTTCTCCTGGCTGTGGTTGGTGAGGCTTTCCTTTCTCACCAGCATGATTGTGGAAGGCCTGAAGTTTAGGCAACCTCTGCCCTAGTTTATTTATTTTCCTTTTGTCCTAGGTCTATTATTGAAGCTCAGTACCTTAGCTATCATGACATCAAACCTGGGGCAGTGGTAAAGGTAAGACCTCAAGATAGATACTCCCCCAAAATAGATCCTCTCCCCAATTAGATACTTCCCCCACTGTCAGGCCTTCTTTGGTTCATAGCTTTCTGTCAGTTCATTAGTCCTTATGTTAACACATTGGAAGTTATGTTCCTTGCCTCTGACCGTTAACTGGGATTTTTCTCTCTTCCCTTGGGTAACTTGTAATTAATTTCAAGGTAAGGTCTTACTGGCACCACCCGACTACACAGAAGCAATAGATCATAAATCCTGGGGTTTGGGATTTGGTATTGCTTATTAGACCAGATAAAAAATTAGTACTCTGATAATTGTGCTTCCTAGGATATTAGTGACAAGCCAGTTCAGTTTTCTCTCCTTTCTAACCTTGTGGCTCTAATCAAGATGCTCTCTTTATATGTAGAATTTATACCTGAGGAGGAGACATAGTCCCATCTTTTAGGGAATGTACTTGTGAGGCACACAGAAAATATATGCTCCCACAAAAAGATGTGAAGGATCCTGTAAATAACATTGGCTAAATCAGGATCACTGTGGGATGTGTGCTTTACTCACGTGAAATCTGGAACAACGGGCATAGTTAGCTCAGGAAGGTGTGCTTCAAAAGAGAATAGTGCCATGATTTGCTATAAGAGATGGGGGAACACCTTTCTTGAGGCATCACGGTGTCTTTTCTTTGGGCTCTAGGGCACAGTACTAACTATAAAGCCATATGGGATGCTGTTGAAGGTGGGCCAGCATATAAGGGGCCTGGTACCTGCCATGCACCTGGCTGACATCCTGATTAAGAATCCAGAAAAGAAGTACCACGCTGGGGACGAGGTCAAGTGCCGGGTAAGTCTCCTGCTGCAGGTCTCTGCTGGGGTTTTGACTGGGTAGGAAGAGAGCAGTTCTCAGCTGAAGTTTCTGCCTTCTTCCACAAAGTGAGCACATAACGTCTGCAGTGTGTGCAGTGCTGTGCCTGGCATCGGGAAGAAGAAAGTAAGTCCCTGTGCTTGAGAGTGTGTGATGTAATTGGGAGTGAAAATATCTATACATGAAGTGAGAAAAAGCCAATGTGTGACCTTTTGCCACATGGTTTAGTGTAGGCTATATGTTATGGACACATCTCAGAAAGGGGAGACCAGGGCAGGCTTGAGCTGTTGACATGATCAATGGCAACTGCCATGTAACTGACGCATATTCTGTGCTAGTTGTTATGCTAGGCACATGATGTGTATTATTTCATGTAATCCTTAAAACAACCCTATAAATTAAGTACTATTATCTTCATTTTGCAAGTGGGGAAATTAAAGCTTAGGAAAGTGAAGTATCTTGCCTAAAGTCACACAGCTAATAACAAGTAGAACCAGTTTTCACATTCAGCTCTGTGTAACAAGAATGTTGTCTAGCTTTCTGGCTGGGGTGGGACTTGAGCTAGAAGGGATATGGGTAAAATTTGGAAGGTTGGGAAGGAGCATGGAGTGTGTTATAGGCACAGAAATAGCCCAGATAAAGCTGCCAGATTGTGGGTGGTATATAACAAAGGCTTGAATCGCAAGAGAAGCTTCATAGGGTTGTGAAGATTAAACGTGATCATACGCACAGAGTGCTCGGCATAGGGCCTGGTATGTATAGGCACTCAATATGTTAGGTTTGCTTATATTCATTTCATTCCATCATTATTGACTCAGCAAAGGTATCAGTCGCCTGTTGGTGCAATATTTTTTAGTAATGGGGTCAAGGGTTAAAAAGGGAGGAGTTTCTCTGTCCTCAAGGAGGTGACCTTCTGAGGGGTGAAAGATAGTTGGATCTCTTTTTTTTTTCTTTGAGACAGAGTCTCGCTTTGTCGCCCAGGCTAGAGTGAGTGCCATGGTGTCAGCCTAGCTCACAGAAACCTCAAACTCATGGGCTCAAGCAATCCTCCTGCCTCAGCCTCCCAAGTAGCTGGGACTACAGGCATGTGCCACCATGCCCGGCTAATGTTTTCTATATATATTAGTTGGCCAATTAATTTCTTTCTATTTTTAGTAGAGATGGGGTCTCACTCTTGCTCAGGCTGGTTTCAAACTCCTGACCTCGAGCAATCCGCCCGCCTCGGCCTCCCAGAGTGTAGGATTACAGGCGTGAGCCACTGCACCCAGCCAGATCTCTTGGTCTTAGTTTATAGGTAATAAACAATGGTACTGAGGTGGTAAATTGATTCAGTCAAATATCTGTCAGACTAGATGCAAAGCCCACCATGAGGGAACTAAGGCGGTATAGAAGTTATTGTAACACAAGACTCAGCAGAGGTGCTGTAAGATAATGAGTCTTGCCTTGTGGCCAGGAGGAAGTACATTTGAAATAGCGATTAATATGCCCTAGATTGTCATCCAGCAGGAAACAGGGAGAATCTGCAGCTGAGATTATTAGAGGAAAAGAGGTAGCAGGTTCTTGGACAATGGCCCATGGCCTTTGGGTTTAGGGGGTTGCAGAGACCAGCTCGTGGCTCTCTTGATAACAGATAACTTGATGATGGCCATTATCCCTCCCCTAGGTATTGCTTTGTGACTCCGAAGACAAGAAGCTAATGATGACTCTGAAGAAAACCCTGGTTGAGTCCAAACTACCTGCCATTACCTGCTATGCTGATGCCAAGCCTGGTCTGCAGACACATGGCTTCATCATCAGGGTGAAGGACTATGGCTGCATTGTCAAGTTCTACAATGATGTGCAGGGACTGGTGCCCAAGCACGAGCTCAGTGCTGAGTATATCCCTGACCCAGAGAGAGTCTTTTACACTGGCCAGGTAACCCTCCCCCTGGACAAGCCCCCTACCCTTGGTCACCCCAGGAACATAGATTTGAATTTGAAGGAGTAATAAGTGGGAGGGCTGCCTTTTTTTTTTTTTTTTGAGACAGTCTCGCCTGTTATCCTGGGATAGAGAGCAATGGCATCATCGTAGCTCACTGTAACATCAAACTCCTGGGCTCAAACAATCTTCTTGCCTCAGCCTCCCAAGTAGCTGAGACTACAGGTGTGTGCCATGGTGCCTGGCTAATTTTTCAGTTTTTAGTAGAGATAAGTTCTTGCTCTTGCTCAGGCTAGTCTCAAACTCCTGAGCTCAAGTATCAAGTAGTCTTCCTGCCTCAGCCTCCCAGAGTGCTGTGATTATAGGCATGAGCCCTTGTGCCCAGGCAGAAGGGCTGCCTTTTAAGAGACTGAGGAAGACAGCACATGGGGCAGTGGGCCTGAGCCAGCTGAATGGAGAAGGTGGGAAACAGAACAGAGAAAAACCCTCAAAGGGTTTTAGCGGAAACTGGCAAGATCCTGGACCTCAGGCCCACAACCTGGAGGATGATATTAGTCTTTACCTGTATTGTTCTGAGGCCACTGTCACCACAAGGGGGCAGTGCATATGGGCTGTGAGTATGGGCATGTCTAGGAAAAATATTCTTTTTGCTTTTGTTATTTTTAATTGACACAAATTAATTGTACATTTTTATGGGGTACAGTGTAATATTTCTTTCTTTTCTTTTTTTTTTTTGAGACAGAGTCTCACTTTGTTGCCCAGGCTAGAGTGAGTGCTGTGGCGTCAGCCTAGCTCACAGCAACCTCAAACTCCTGGGCTCAAGCAATCCTCCTGCCTCAGCCTCCCGAGTAGCTGGGACTACAGGCATGCGCCACCATGCCCGGCTAATTTTTTCTGTATGTGTTAGTTGGCCAATTAATTTCTTTCTATTTTTATAGTAGAGACAGAGTCTCACTCTTGGTCAGGCTGGTTTTGAACTCCTGACCTTGAGCGATCCACCTGCCTCTGCCTCCCAGAGTGCTAGGATTACAGGCGTGAGCCACGGCGCCTGGCCCAGTGTAATATTTCAGCACCTGTATACAGTGCGTAATGATCAAATTGGTATTTAGCATATCCATCACCTCAAATGGAAAAATAATTTTTTAAGGCTTGGGTTGTACCAAAGTTATCTATGTCTTACTTTTACTAAAAAAAAAAAACAAACAAAAAAAAAAACGACTTGCGGGGATTCTGTGTAACTCTGAGTACATTTCTTCTTTTCACTGCCTTCTGATCTGATCCCAGGGCCTGGCGGATCTCTCAAGGCCCCTGCAGCAGTAGTGGACGGCACCAGCACTGCATGGCCTGCTGGGAGGACTCAGCACATGTGTGTGCTTTCTCTCCAGGTGGTGAAGGTTGTGGTGCTGAACTGTGAGCCATCCAAAGAGAGGATGCTCTTATCCTTCAAGCTGTTGAGTGATCCAGAACTACAGAAAGAGCCTGCAGGACACAGTCAGAAGAAAGGAAGAGTCATTAACGTTGGGCAGGTACTTGGACTTCTCTGGACAAGTTTTTTATTTTATAGTGAAGAGCAGGGTTCCACTGACAGGGGGTATTGGAACCCATGAAGGGGAAAGGTAGAGGTAGCTAGGTAAGATTCTGGGGCTAGAGGGGTTCTTGAGAGAAGACCTCCTATATGTTCTTGCTTCTGTGCTGGAACAAATGGGCAAAAGTCTATGAAAGGGAAGCTCTGTTATGGTGTGACTTTTCACTGTGTGCTGCTGCCCTCTTTCCTCTCTGGTCCCTGAGACCAGCCTGCAGTTCTGTCTTTCTTCTGGACTCAGTGGAGGGACTTGGGAGAGGAAGGAAGTGAGCCTGCAAAGGAATCCTGGTGTGTGTGCACGTGTATACATGCTGGTCTGGGGGCTGGGCGCGGGGCCTGGAAGAAAGTCGCTTCTCTGCTCTTGGCCTCTCAGTGATCCCTCGTGCTGGAGTGTGATGCCTCTGAGCCCTTCCTGATCCACACTAAGCTACTCTCTGTTCAAGACAAATGCTATTTTTTCTTTTTATCTTCCCTGGGTAGTTGGTGGATGTGAAGGTTTTAGAGAAGACCAAAGATGGGCTGGAGGTGACTATCCTGCCCTACAACATCCCTGCGTTCCTCCCGACGCCTCATCTGTCAGACCACGTTGCCAACGGCCCGCTGTTATATCACTGGCTCCAGGCAGGCGACACCCTTCATCGAGTCCTGTGTCTGAGCCGGAGCGAAGGACATATTGTATCCTTGATAGGTGTCTTTGGAGCACTGAAAGGTGGAGGAGCCATGGGCCCTTGGGTGGGAAATTGTGGGTCAAGTTCAGCTCTTACAGAGAAACCACATGGGGAAAAATATCAGCTAGTTGACCTCAGAAATGCCTCCACGAGACCAAACCAGTGACAAAGCCTGCACTGCGGAAAGTAAGAGCAGGACTGAGGAAGTGCTGCCAGCAGATGTGGCAGGGCAGTGTGGCCAGAGAGGTCGCCAGGAAGAAGGGGAACTAGAGGTTGGGGAGGAAGTAGTAAGGTGAGCATGGCCTAGTGGGACAGCCCCAGTAGCACATCTGGCCTTCGTGGGGCATTCAGTGCTTGGCCCTGGGTTAGAACAATTAATTAGGTAACTTCTGTTGTTCTTTCCTCCCTTTCCACTTTTTCTCCCCCTCAGGGAATATGGAGCTCAGAAATATTCCCTTTGGTCTTTGTGTGTGTGCAGAGATGGAGGACACTGCCCCTTCTCATGGAATGTAAAAGAAAATTTCTTTAGAGTGAAATGGGCAGAGGTGGGAAAACAGGCTTCATTGGTGTGGAGGTCGGGACGGTGGAGGACTGTGCCATGGCTGATCCTGCTGCCAAACCCTGGGGATGAGCTGTTCCATTTTGGTCCCTTCCAGTAATCTGGAGATGAGTTAATCAGGAAAGGAATAAAACAAGGATTCTCAAACTTCAGCATGCATGAGAGTCACCTGGAGGACTTGCTGAAACACAAATGGCTGGGCCCACTCCCAAGTTTCTGCTTCAGTAGTGGGGTGGTGCTGTGAGTTCCAGGTGATGCTGCTGCTGCTGGTCTGCACACTTAGAGAATCACTGCAGTGGCCAGTGGTCAGCCTGCAGTCCTATCTTTCTCTGTGAAGAAAGAGATGGGAGAGATTGACATTTTATATGCCTTTTCTGGAACATTCTCTCCCACCTTTTTTTTTTTTTTTTTTTTTTTTTGAGACAGGGTCTTGCTCTGTCGCCTAGGCTAGAGTGTAGTGGCTCAAAACATGCACCACCATGCTTGTCTAATTTTTTTTGGTAGAGATGAGGTCTTACTATGTTGCCCAGGATAGTCTCAAATTCTTGGCTTCAAGTGATCCTCCTGCCTCTGCGTCTCAAAGTGCTGGGATCACAGGCATGACCCACCCTCTTGGGCCTGGCCTCTTTTTGGAACATTCCTTGACAGAGTACCACTAGCTTCTTTGCAGGAAGCCAGCTTTGGTCTCCACCGTAGAAGGTGGCCAGGACCCCAAGAACTTCTCAGAAATCCATCCTGGAATGCTGCTTATTGGTTTTGTGAAGAGCATCAAGGACTATGGTGTATTCATCCAGTTCCCCTCGGGTCTCAGTGGACTGGCCCCCAAAGCCGTAAGTTCAGCTTCATGCACAAGGGCTTTTGAGGCAAGTCAACAGGGTTGTGGAACCTAAAGGTGGGGGGGAAAGAGCAGGATACTTTATACCTTCGAAAGATTTTTGGGGTTGCTCCCTGAGGGTGAGCATGACACAAAGCACCTGGCAGGTGGTGAGTGGAGCTGAGCTTCAGTTGGTGCTCCTCATGCCCAGCTGTGTGACCTCCTGGAGAAAGGACCACTTTCCTACTCACACCACAGCACTGGGTAGGCTGAAAACTTCAATCTCCAGTGTGAGGATGACTGGACTTGTTTTTATACTCTAAGCATGTTTACACATAGAAATTCATTTTCCTGAGCAGCTAAGTAAAGGTTTTGCAGCTTTTTGAGGTGTCAAGTTACCAGAATATCCTGGAAATCGTCATCCTCTCTCCCATGACATCAAATTGTATGAGAAAAGGTCTCAGCGGTCCCGTAGTGGAACCCCTGATAGGCCTGCTGAATAAACTGAGACCTAAGAGGAGAGGAGACCACCAAAGTCACGTAAGACAGTGCTGAGCAGATGGCATATAGCTCATTCTTGCCGTAGATCATTTGTGAATATTTCTTCCTTTCCATACGCTGTCTCTCTGATGTTTTGCCTGGGAAACATGATTTGTATCCCCTGCCAGAAAAATGTTTAAAATGGGAGCAGAAGAAAGGGCCCCAGAAACCTGCATAGTGAGGGCAGAGGGTTGCCATTGAATATTAGAGACAGAGACAGCTCTGGTGTCCCTCTGGCTTGCCAGTAATGTGCTTTCTTGGCTGAGTGCTCTCTTGGAGGTCTGGACTGGGCAGCCAAGGCCTCTCCTCTGTTTTTATGGAAGGAGAGCAGAGCTGTGCTCAGCGCTGGGGTGAACTTGCTGGGTCCCGTTTTCTCCCACCAGCACACCCCTTTCTGGGCATAGTAGATAGGTTATCTCTCCTTTCCCTGTTTTCTGTCTGCTCTAATCTTCAGATCATGAGTGACAAGTTTGTGACCTCCACAAGTGACCACTTTGTTGAGGGGCAGACAGTAGTTGCAAAGGTGACCAACGTGGATGAGGAGAAGCAGCGGATGCTGCTGTCATTGCGCCTGTCGGACTGCGCTCTGGGGGACTTAGCCGCCACCAGTCTCCTCCTCCTGAGCCAGTGCTTGGAGGAGTTGCAGGGCGTGCGCAGCCTCATGCGCAGCCGAGGTGGGTGCCTCAGGGCCCTGTTGCAGGGAGGGGTATGGGGGGGAGGGTGTGCATTGTAAATTATACCTGTTACTTGGTGGGGTAAGTTGTTGGGCTTCTTAGAACATAAAAAACAATTTGGTAATCTTTTTGTTTTAAATGGAGGTATGACCTGCATAAAGTGCACAAATCATTAAGTGTACAGCTCAGTGAGTGTTTATAAAACAAACAGCCCTTTAAGATAACAGTCATTACAAGAATCCCAGAGGTCCCCTTGTCACCCCGTGCCAGTCCAGAATCAAAATTTCTCTTAGTTCTGTGGCCTCATGTTTGCATTTGTTGTGAATTCATCACCTCTTCACTTTTCATTCCTTTACCCAGCAGATGTATAGTAGATGATGAAATGGAACAGGGACCTGCTAGACTCCATGAGGGGTTATTATTAATATTCCATCTGTTTTAGACTTTGAACCATTGTGTGGGATTGTTGGAAGCCTAATGGAATTTGGGCATATGAGGCTTGAGAGAGTAGAATGAAAATTGAAAAATGAAACCAAAAGAAAGCCTGTGTTCCTGGTATTTCTTGGCTATTTTCATGAATTATGATCAGGTAGGATTAGCAAGGGGCATAAGTCTCTCTGCTTGTTACAAGGGTTTTCATGGATACTGGACATTTTTGTAAAAAGTGGTTTTACCTTGTCAGTGGTTGCAGTGCCCCACTGTCCTCCCTGGTGACAGCATACTTCCAGGGGAAAATGTTTTGTGGTACTAATCCCGTTCCCTTTGGGTCTCTGGCAGACTCTGTGTTGATCCAGACGCTGGCTGAGATGACTGCAGGAATGGTCCTTGACCTAGTGGTGCAGGAGGTGTTGGAAGATGGCTCTGTATTGTTCAGCGGGGGCCCAGTGCCTGGCTTGGTCCTGAGAGCCAGCAAATATCATCGGGCAGGTGAGTGTTTCTGTCTCACCTTTTGTGGTTGGTAGCAGAGACCCTTTCCTGTTGCTCCCTCTCCTAGATACAGAATTTCCAAATACATAGGGTAGATGAGTTGATTCAGTAGAAATTTTTGGTGCACCCATCTTGTGTGAGTGCAAATCAAGACAATTGACAGCACAGTGAAGAAGGTTTAGGTATGAATCTTTTAATAGTTATCATTGGGTAAACCTAGATTTTTACCTTAATATATCAGGTTGTGTAAATTAAGGCTCACCTAAACTTGAACTATGGGAGATAGACCCTTGGTTTCCCTACCTATGGCCCATATAGACCTAGGACATATGTTGTTTTTCCTTTTTTGAATTTAAGGGGTGGCACCTGCAGGCAAAAAGATGCTGTTCTTCCTTCACCTGTTCCAGGAGGATGATCACACTGTTTGGTTCTGTATTGCAGGGCAGGAGGTGGAATCTGGGCAGAAAAAGAAGGCTGTGATCTTAAATGTTGATATGTTGACGTTGGAAGTCCATGTTTCCCTTCACCAGGACTTGGTGAATAGAAAAGCTAAAAAGGTAAGCTTGCTACTGACTTACATTTCCATGGAGTCACATGACACACCCTTTCCATACCATGCTCCTAGCTCAAGGTTTCTAGTTCAGATGCCTATAGTTAGGGTGACCATATGTCTGGACAAATCCAGGACGTTCCCAATTTTGACCTCTTGTTCTGGTATGGTTAGTAGTGCTGACTTTCAGTCTGGTTCAAGTGATAAATTATATGGTCACCCTATGGTTGGGCCAAGCAAGTATTGTAAAGGAGCGAGGTTGGCTGTATGTGGGGAGTGGCAAGACCTGGACTCTGACACACAGGAGAATGAATGCCCAGCTGGCTTGGGGCAGACTGTTCAGATCTGTCTGGTTATTGCCAGGTGAGAATATCTGGGTCTAGTGTTACTGAGTCTTTAAGAGGAAGCAGAATTTGAATTTTTATTTGAAATAAATGTTGAAAATTTTAGAACTTAATTTGTTTTTTAAAAAACATTATATGAACCAAATAAAGCATGTCTGTGGGTAGTTTGGACCTCCAGGCCCTCCACACCCTCTCCTACGCGTTTGTGTGATGTAAGAATGGGTTTGAGGGAAATATTAAAATCAGTATTTTTCTCTGTGTGATGGATATATTTGGTCATTGTTTAAGGGACTAATTAAACACCTAATTGCATAGAGTATGGTACAGTGTAGATAGAATCCTTAATCTCTAGTTGCTTAGCATCTTTAGACTTTAAGATAGAGAATAGAAAGCAATACTAACCTGTCACTCAAGTTTTCTAGCAGGACTCTACCATTTGATCATCTAATTGAAGCTTGGGCATATAAGAGCGTGAGCACAATTTGGATTCTGAGAAAAGAAAGGCTTGGTGCCTGGCACACAATAAGCTCTCAGTATTGACTCTATTCATTGAATGGTTGAAGGGGTGATTAAATTGGGGAAGAGGAGCCTGGCTGTGAGACTGAGTGTCAGAAACCACAGTGTCCTTAAGCTGGAGAGCTGTTAGAGGTTGCCTGGTTGTGCATCACAATCACCTAAATAACTTTTTAAATTCATATTCACAGTTCTAGGAT
This sequence comes from Microcebus murinus, assembly GCF_040939455.1. Lineage (NCBI taxonomy): Eukaryota > Metazoa > Chordata > Mammalia > Primates > Cheirogaleidae > Microcebus > Microcebus murinus. The sequence goes on along the minus strand of NC_134117.1, from coordinate 23,369,936 downwards.
AGAGTCTAGGAATTTGAATTCAGAATGACATAGAAACATTCTGATGAGGCCCCGTGAATTTTGTATACAGGTGAGGAAAGTTAGGTCCAGGGAGTGAAGGCTTGTCTATTCCAGCTCAGACTAGCCTCGGGTCCCCTGGACTCCAGAGGGTTTCCCCAGTCCCACCCTACCCGGTGGGGCCAGGAACAAGTAACCATGCTCTGTAAGAGAAACAGAGATGGTCTTCTCTCTTTCCTAGCTGAAGAAAGATAGCGAACACCAGGCGATTGTGCAGCACTTGGAGGAGTCCTTCGCCGTTGCCTCCTTGGTAGAGACTGGCCACCTGGCAGCTTTCTCCCTGACCTCTCACCTCAACGACACCTTCCGCTTTGACTCAGAGAAGTTGCACATCGGACAGGGTGTTTCCCTTACCCTCAAGACCACAGAACCAGGAGTGACTGGTCTTCTTTTGGCTGTTGAGGGGCCAGCTGCTAAGAGGACCATGAGACAGACCCGGAAGGACTCTGAGACAGTTGACGAGGATGAGGAAGTAGATCCAGCTCTGGCTGTAGGGACTGTAAAGAAGCATACCCTGTCTATCGGGGACATGGTCACAGGGACTGTGAAGTCCATTAAGCCCACCCATGTGGTTGTGACTCTGGAAGATGGTGTCATTGGCTGCATCCATGCCTCCCATATTCTAGATGATGTTCCAGAGGGCATCTCTCCTACAACCAAGCTGAAAGTTGGAAAGACAGTCACTGCCCGAGTGATTGGTGGGCGAGACATGAAGACATACAAGTATGGAGGCTTTGGGGGATGGGCCGGCTTTGGGGGGTGATTGTCGTAATTTTGGGAGGAGGAATGGAAAGGTAGGTAGGTTCCATTAGTTAACAAAAGGCATTCACCGAAGGATCCTTTTGCATGATATTCCACTATACATGGAACATAGTGTAGTTAAGAGCATGGGTTTAGAGTCAGACCTGGGTTTGAATTCCAGATTGACTGTGACCATGTGATATTTATAGTAACTACTGAAGTCTGTGAATTTTATTTTCTTAATTTGTAAAGTGAGAGTAATGGTAGTGACTACCTTATAGGGCCGTTGCGAAGGGTAAAAGAGAGAACATGTAGTATGTTATGTGCCTAGCAGGTTGCCTGCCTCATATTTATTAGTAGTATATATCAGCAGTTATAATTTATTCTTCACTTCACACCTTAATTATACTCATTTACTCTAGATCTAGTTACCACATGTGTTATTGTGGCAGAAATTCTTGCTACAACAAGAACAGCAGAAAAAGAGTTCAAAGTCTGGCCAGTGATTTGCATTCTAATTTCAGTGACCAACTGTGGGATCTTCACTAAGTCATTTATCCTCTGTAGATCTCAGTTTCCTCATTTTTAGGATGAAAGAATTGGAGTATAGTCTATAGGGAAAATTCTTTTCAGGGTTTGATCTGATAATCCTAAAAGGTCAGAGGAGCCAGCTCCTTTATTTATTGCCAAGGATGAGACTGGAAACCTCGGCCTGACACATCTCCCATTAGTGGTGGTGCAACATGCAGCAGGGTGGTTTCGTAAGCTTGGTTTGGGGTCCAGTAGAGACAAATCCTGATCTCCAGATTACTGTGGTGTAGAGAATAAAAGAAATAATTTGACTTATTTATTTCTCCAGGTTTCTTCCAATAAGTCACCCCAGATTTCTTCGGACCATCCCGGAGCTGAGTGTTCGGCCAAGGTGAGGGAACAATAGCAGCAGCATGGTCCCAGGGAGAGAGCCCTGGGTTTTGGAATCAGGAATCCTGAGTTCTAATCGTGGTTCTGCCAGTGCTAGGCCTTATTTTGTCTCTCCCTGTCCAAGTTATCTTATTTCTCTAGTAGGGCTAGTTGGCTCTCCTAGGGCTAGACGGATTATGTGAAAATTAATGTAAAAGCTGTATAGAGGATTTAAGTATCAATTTAAAGGCCGATAGCAGTTCCCTTTGTCAGCATGTAACAATAAGAAACATTTCTGCTCTTAACCCAATTTTCTTTTTTTTTGTTTTTTTGTTTTTGAGACAGAGTCTCTATTGCCAGGGCTAGAGTGCCATGGCATCAACATAGCTCACAGCAACCTCAAACTCCTGGGCTCAAGTGATCCTCCTGCTTCAGCCTCCCAAGTAGCTGGGACTACAGACATGCACCACCATGCCCGACTAATTTTTCCTATATGTTTTTAGTTGGCCAATTAATTTCTTTCTATTTTTAGTAGAGACAGAGTCTCACTCTTGGTCAGGCTGGTTTTGAACTCCTGACCTTGAGCAATCCTCCTGTCTAGGCCTCCCGGAGTGCTAGGATTGCAGGCGTGAGCCACCATGCCTGGCCTCAACCCAATTTTCTATTGGGTTTATTCCCTAAGTAAGCATGGAACCGAGAATACCTGTTCTTTCAATGTGGACTACTGCTTGGTGACTAGAAGCTGAGCTGGAATTTCAGGTCATGCTCTGGTAGATTTTGCACGGAAGGGTGTTCCATGAGAGATTCTGGGAAGAGGGGAACTAGAAGTTCCATGTAATAGTGGATCCCGTTTGGGATCATTTTTTCAGAGGACCTTTAGCATTTTTTTGATCCATGGGTCATGCTCCTGCTTCTTTCATAAAAGAACCCAACCTCTCATAACTGATAGACCTTTAATGAATGAAGCTAGACATGTATGACCATAAGAAACGCTCTGCAAGGTCAGCTCTGGGATCCATCCAGGTTGTAAGTCTTATGCACCTAGTGATGTTAATAGAAGGACTTCCAAAGTAACTTCCAGAGGGTAAGGTTTGGTCAGCATCCTGAAGGGATCAGAATAGAAGTATAATGTTTCTAAGAAAACTTATGTCTGAGATAGAGAAATATTCCTGTGACATTGAGTTTCAGATGCTAAGAACACTTTTGGAACTTCAGAGTAAGCCCTTTAGTTTCGGAATAACGAAATTTGGTAGATGACCCACATTTCTATTTGTTTACTCTGTGGTTACCTTAGTTTTGTAGGTTTTGATTATATTCCTCTCCAGTCTTTGTTGTGAAAATGAGACCTCATCATATTAGTGGTTGTAGTCTGCAGTATCTTCCACCTTTGACATGTGATGTCTTGCTTTAATTAAACCCTTAATTAGGGTTGAGGTCACATAGTTTATTCACACTAAGGGTAAATATCTTAAATTAATGAATAAGGGATGAGTCAGTGAACTCTGTGGAAAGACCCACTGCAATCCTAAATGGCTTTTGATCTTCAGAGTGCTAAGAACTTCTCATTAACACCACCATTGTTGGTCCACCCTCCTGTGTTGGGAGACTGGTGTGAGGGCCAGGAGGAAAGAGAACAAGACAGTTCAAGAGTCTTAAAAGGCATCTCTGGAGTTCCTGCTAGTCAGTGAGGTTTCTCATAACTCTAATTCAGTAATGCCTACCCTTCTTTTTTTTTTTTTTTTTTTTTTTTTTTTTGGTGGGTGGTTGGGTTTACTTTTTTTGGAAAGACAATTTCCCAAAAATCATTTTGGGAAAAGAGAAAAGGATAACACATACCTGTGTGTGTATGTGTGTTTTGGCTTAAACAACAGAAATTTACTTTCTCACAATTTTAGAGGCTAGAAGTCTGAGATCAGGATGTCGGCAGGGTTTATTTCTTCTGAAGCCTCTCCTTGGCTTGCAGATAGCTGTCTTCTCCCTGTGTCTTCACACGGTCTTCCTTTTATATGTATCTGTATTCTAATCCCTTCTTTTTTTATTGTGGTAAAAACACATAAATGTACCCTGTTAACAATTTTCAGGTGTACATTACAGTTTTGTTAACCAAGTGCATGTTGTACAGCAGCTCTCTAGAACTTTTTCATCTTGCATGACTGAAACTCTATACCCATTGAATATCAACTTCCTGTTTCCCCCACCCCCTACTGCCCCTCGTAGCCACCATCCTGCTTTCAGTGTCTATGAATTCGATTAGTCTGGGTATGTCATATAAATGGAATCATATAGTATTTGTCCTTTTTTGACTGGTTTTATTTTGCTTAGCATAATGTCTTTAGGATCCATACATGTTGTAGAGTGTGTCAGCATTTCCTTCGTTTTCAAGGCTGAATAATATTCCATTGTATGTATATATTGCGTTTTGTTTACTCTTCTGCCAATGGACATTTTAGTTGCTTTTGCCTCTTGGCTATTGTGAATAGTGTTGCATTGAATATGAGTGTGCAAATATCCCTTTGTGATCTTAATTTTAGTTCTTTTGAGTATATACTTACAAGTAAGATTGCTGAATCATGCGGTGGTTCTAATTTTAATTTTTTTTTTGAGACAGAGTCTCACTCTGTTGCCTAGGCTAGAGTGAGTGCCATGATGTCAGCCTAGATCACAGCAACCTCAAACTCCTGGGCTCAAGCGATCCTGCTGCCTCAACCTCCTGAGTAGCTGGGACTACAGGCATGTGCCACCATGCCTGGCTAATTTTTTCTATGTATATTAGTTGGCCACTTAATTTCTTTCTATTTATAGTAGAGACTGGGTCTCGCTCTTGCTCAGGCTGGTTTCACACTCCTGACCTCGAGCAATCCACCTGCCTCGGCCTCCCAGAGTGCTAGGATTACAGGCGTGTACCACTGCACCCGGCCCTAGTTTTAATTTTTTGAAGAACTTCCATACTGTTTTCCGTAATCTCAATTTAATTACCTCTTAAAGACCCTGTCATTGGGGGTTAGGACTTCAACGTATGAATGTGTGTGTATGGAGGGGAGGAGCCACAGTTCAGCCTGTTATGTCCAGAAAGCAGAGACATTCTTATATCAGCTGTTGAGCGAATAAATTTCTTCATCCTAACTGTATAAGCACTAGAGATAATATATGTTGGTGGCGTATTACAGTGCCAGGCACATAGATATCCTATGCATGTGGTTTTTTATTTTTTATATTCAAGATTCCTGCAGAGCAGGTGTGTTTTAAGAAATAAAAATTTATGGATATATTGTCTTCTCCAGGTATCTCTACCCTCAGAGAATGAATTCCCCATTATTATTTTGATATATATATATAGCCAGCTCATGTTTTTATATTTTAGTTATGTATGCAGTTGGCTCTCTGTATGTGTTGGTTTCACATCCTTAAATTCAACCAACCACAGACTGAAAATATTTGTCGGGGGGAATAATAAAAAATAACAATACAACAATTTTATAAAATACAAATTCTAAAATACAGTATAACAATTATTTACATAGCATATACACTGTATTTGGTGTTATAAATAATATAGAGATAATTTAAAGTATACAGGAGGATGTGTGTAGGTTATATGCAGATACTAGGGCGTCCTTGGATTTTGGTATCCATGGGGGTTGCTGGAACCAATTCCCTGTAGATAGCAAGGGACGACTGTACATGTGTATGTGTGTATATCTACAAATATTTTGTGTAGTTTTAAAAATTTACATAAATGGTTTGTTGTACTTAATATTTTACAACTTGCTTTTTTCATTCAAAATTTTGTTTTGTTTCTATTTGTTTTTGTGTCCAGAGTTAAAATATTAATAGTAATCCATCCTGTGAATGTGCCAAACTACATATGTTCTCAAACTGCTGGAGGACATTTGGGCCTGTTTCCAATTTTTCTTTTATAAATAATGCCATAGTGAACAACCTTGAACTTGTTTCATTGTGCATATGGGCTAGGATTTCTCTAGGGTGGAATTACTGGGTCATAGGATGTATGTCTACTTTACTAATATAGGAAAGTTCCCATTTTCTACATTTACCACCACTTGCTATTATATTTTACAATTTTACTAACATATTCCATTTTATTGAGGTTTTTTTTTTTTTTTTTTTTTTCTTTTTTTTGAGACAGAGTCTCACTTTGTTGCCCAGGCTAGAGTGAGTGCCGTGGCGTCAGCCTAGCTCACAGCAACCTCAAACTCCTGGGCTCAAGCGATCCTTCTGTCTCAGCCTCCCAAGTAGCTGGGACTACAGGCATGCGCCACCATGCCCGGCTAATTTTTTCTATATATATTAGTTGGCCAATTAGTTTCTTTCTATTTATAGTAGAGACGGGGTCTCGCTCTTGCTCAGGCTGGTTTCGAACTCCTGACCTCGAGCAATCCGCCCGCCTCGGCCTCCCAGAGAGCTAGGATTACAGGCGTGAGCCACCGCGCCTGGCCATTTTATTGAGTTTTGATTCATTTTGTTTTAGAAATTATTTGAATTGGTAAGCAAAGGTAGCAGTTCTGTGATTCCCTCAAAGTGATTTGTGGGCTGATAATTTTCACACTCTATCCCCTTGTTGCTTTTCTGAGAAGAAAAAGAATTAAGGCAGTGATAATGGAAGGGTACCATAGGAGACAGAGCCCCCTGAATTTTTGAGTCAGAAGCCCTGACTTCAACTCCTGGTTCAATGGCATAAAACATATTTTATAACATCTACCCTGCTGGATTCACATGAAATTATTGTCAAAATCAGTGAGAGAGAGATTATTTGTGAAAGCAGTTCTGCAAACTAAAGCAATAGCTAAAGGATTAGGAAAGAAGTAAAATAGTTTTGTTTATAAAGATTTATAATTAAAATTTTATAAAGATTATAGTGGGCCACCTACTTTAGTTTTTTCATACCTAAGTGAATGAATGAAATGGAAAAGATTAGCCCCCAGGCCAGTATTACGAACATTCTCCTTTAAGGAGAGCAATATGGCGTTGGAGGGTGGCTATGAGTAGGAAAATCCTGTATGGTCAAGCCATGGCCACTTGGGGGAGATGGTTTCAAACTCAAAGTCTTATCCAGAGGTTGATTTACTCTTACCATTGCCTTTCTGCAAACAGTGAGCTGGAGGATGGCCACACTGCTCTTAACTCTCACTCTGTTAGCCGTATGGAAAAGATTAAACAGTACCAGGCCGGTCAGACCGTCACTTGCTTCTTAAAGAAGGTGAGTAGTGGCTGCCTTGCAATGTGATGCCATCCTTGTTTCAGAAGAAAAGGGGATGAAAGTGGAGATAAAGGCCATTAGTACTGGGCATTTGAGTCTGTGTTTTCTACCATGCTGGGTGTGTGGTTTTTTTACATGGCCTCTGCCACTAGAAAACTTCTGGTCTAATTAGGGAGCTAAAATATGGCTTACAAAACTATTAGCAAGCAGCTCACAATTCATTATGTTGGTAGATTAATTGTACAAATGGAAAGAAATATGTTATAGGGCAAGATTTAAAATATAAATGCAGAACTGGATTTTAAAATATTTTTTTTTTTTGAGACAGAGTCTCACTTCTGTTGCCTGGGCTAGAGTGCCATGGCGTCAGCTTAGCTCACAACAACCTCAAACTCCTGGGCTCAAGCGATCCTCCTGCCTCAGCCTCCTGAGTAGCTGGGACTACAGGCATGCGTCACCATGCCCGGCTAATTTTTTCTATATATATTAGTTGTCCAATTGATTTCTTTCTGTTTGTAGTAGAGACGGGCTCTCGCTCTTGCTCAGGCTGGTCTCAACTCTTTACCTTGAGCAATCCACCTGCCTCGGCCTCCCAGAGTGCTAGGATTACAGGCATGAGCCACCATGCCCGGCCTAGATTCTTGCCTTTTATAAAGTTCAGGTGCAGTGCAAAATGAAAAAGTAGTTGGGTGCCAGATTATGTGTTTTCACCCCAAGTGGCACAGGAGTTCAAAAAGGCAAGAGATCAGTGTGACCTGTACCAGTTGGAACGTATCAAAGAGGAAGTTGGATTGGATTTGACCTTGAGGAATAACACCTCTTTGTTGTTTCCACATTCCTCTCCCATCAGCATCTTTCTGAACATGTCACTGACACTTGATCCCTTTAGTTACCTGTCTATAGACATTAGACACTTCATAATCTGACTTTCTACACCTTATGTGCCAGACATTCTGAAAACCTCTATCTTCTCCCCTTCCTGTCTTTATTCATGCTGGCTTCTATACCTGGAATACCTTCTACTCCTGTTGTCTGCTGCCCTTCAAGGTTCAGCATAGATAACCGTCCCTCATTCCTGGTTCTTCTATATATTCCTGTAGCCTGTTCTTCCTACATGTTTCTTGCCACTCTAGTTATTTGCGTACTGATTTGACTTACTGCTTATAGAGTGATCTTGAAGGTAGAGCCTTGCTTTTATTTATCACTATGATACCATGGGCATAGCAGCTGCTTGATAAATGTTTTATTGAACTGACTTGAAAAGTGCTGTGTGTATTGACAGGGCACTGCATAAATACTGAAAGATCAAAATCCAAATTGGTTTAGAAAGAAAATGTTGGCCCCTGGAGATGGTTAACAATCACTGGCCACAGCTGAACTTGGAGGAGGCAACAGACATCTGTGGGATTGGTCCTCCTGCTCAAGGACATCTCTGAGGTCTCTTTTGCTCCTGGGCAGCTGAGACCCTGGGAAAGATGCATGTTCTGCTAGGCAGGTGAAGGCTCTGAGCTAGACTCTGAGTGAAGCTGGTGGAAAGTGAAGTTTGGGCAGGGACAGTGGGATATAGGGGTGGATTCCTGTGCCTTAGAAAAATGTGGGATTAGGGCCCTTTCTGCCTTGTGGTTTTAGGAAAGTCTGTGCTTAATGGAGGGACAAGAAGGGATGCTTGGATTTGTCCTACTCTGTTTCTCCTCTTTTTCTCCCAGTACAACGTGGTGAAGAAATGGCTTGAGGTGGAGCTTGCCCCAGACATCCGGGGGCGAATTCCCTTGTTGCTCATGTCTCTTAGCTTCAAGGTCAGTGTCCTTGAGATCCCTGGATAGGAGACCCAGGCACCCTAAGCTTGACTCAGTGTCTGGTGTGTGTGGGTTTATAGTGGGTATAAGGAACCTCGTGCTTATTTAGGGTTTGATGTGGGAAATACTTGCTATGGGGACTTGAATGCTATGGTTTTGGATAAATGACAGACCTTTCTTCAAGCATCAAAAGAGTTTTCTTATCCTTCCAGGTTCTGAAACATCCAGATAAGAAGTTCCAGATTGGCCAGGCCCTGAGGGCCACCGTGGTTGGCCCAGATTCCTCCAAGGCCTTCTTATGTCTCTCACTTATAGGTGTGGGGATGAAACGGTTCCTGGTCAGGGAAGGGAAGGGGTGAGAAGGGGTCTTCAGTTTTTGCCCAGGTTGAAGGATGCCCTCAGTATTGGAATCCTCAGAAAGCCTGGTGTGGGGGAGCTTCTTGGAACAATTTTTCTCTTGGGGCTTTGTTCTGGCTTGTCTTGCTTTGCCACTGCCTGAGTCACCTTCACCTATATGGTTGTTTTTCTCAAGTCCCTCAGAAAGGGTTGTCCACTATATGGCCCTGGGATTCTTGACTGGATGGCATGGTGATCTGGGTCTTCATGACCATTCTGGTCCACTCACCCTGTGCAGCTCAAGCGAGCCTGGGCAGCCTCTACCCTCCCCAGCTTGTGCTTGGCCAGGATTCTGGCTCCCGTCTTAGTTCGTTTCCTCTTCCCTGAATCTGGTCTGTTCTTCTCCCAGGTCCTCACAAGCTTGAGAAAGGGGAGGTGGCCATGGGCCGAGTAGCCAAGGTGACTCCCAATGAAGGGCTGACTGTCTCCTTCCCCTTTGGGAAGATAGGAAGAGTCAGTATATTTCATGTGAATGACTCCTACTCTGAGACACCCCTGGAAGACTTCATCCCCCAGAAGGTTGTCAGGTAAGCCATGTACTCTTCCTCTTTTCACCTATCCGTGGAATTGGTGGATGTTTTAAAAATTATAGACATGATGAATGACTTTGTACCAGAAAAAACAAGTGTATGAAATGGAAAATGAAAATTTATATTACCTCTTTCTTTCTCCAACATTTTCCACCATTTTTTATTTTGGTTTCTATCTCTCCAGACTTGAATATATATAAAATATACATATGGATATATATGTATAATTTTTCTTTATGTAATAATAGAATTTCTTTTTTGAGATAGTCTTGCTCTGTCACCCTGGATAGAGTACAGTGGTATCATAGCTCACAGCAATCTCAAACTCTTGGGCACAAGTGATCCTCCTGCCTCAGCTTCTAGAGTAGCTGGGACTACAGGTGCTTGCCACCTGTGGAAAATTAGCCACTGTGCCTGGCTAATTTTTCTATTATTGTGTAGAGACGGTGTCTTGCTCTTGCTCAGGTTGGTCTAGAACTCCTGACCTCAATGATCCTCCAGCCTCGGCCACCCAGAATGTTAGGATTACAGGCGTGAGCCACTATGCCTAGCCTAGAATTTCATTTTATATACTGTTCTATAACTTGCTTTTTTCTCATAGCAGTTCATCATAGACTTTTCCTTTTCCATGCTAATATATCTAAATCTATTTTGTTCTTTTGCCTTATTTTTAATATTTGTTTAGAGTTCCATTATTACTATTATTTTGAGAAAGTCTCGCTCTGTTGCCTGGGCTAGAGTGCCATGGCATCAGCCTAGCTCACAGCAACCTCAAACTCCTGGGCTCAGCCTCCAGAGTAGCTGGGACTACAGGTTCCTGCCACTGTGCCCAGCTAATTTTTTCTATTTTTTGGTAGAGGCGGGGTCTTGCTCTTACTTAGGCTGGTCTCAAACTCTGGGCCTGGAGTAGTCCTCCTGCCTTGGCCTCCCAGAGTGCTAGGATTACAAGTGTGAGCCACTGCACTGGGCCAAGACCCCACTGTCTCTTAAAAAAGAAAGAAATTTACTTGCCCAAAGGTAGATGATCCCTTGAGGTCCAGTCTAGCTCTGAGGGCTATGATGCCAGGCATCTGTCCTGGGAAAAATTTGGGCTGTATCTAGCTGAGATCTTTTCTATCTCTAAGATTTTGTACTTCTAAATTATGGTTTTGGGCTACTAATTGCCATTTTAGATTAATTAAATTGAGAAAAGCAACAAAAGAATCAACCTTCCGTTCTCTCCTTGAAGCCTCCCTCTGCTCAGGCCTCACAGATCTGCCTCGTCTGAATTGCCATGTGTCTGTTTTCGGTAATACCCAGGTTATCCCTCCACTGTGGCTTCCTGTGGTTAGTCTGTCTCCCTGCAGAGAGCAGACACTCTCATCACCTACTATAGGGCTGGTCTTGTCTCCTTAGTACACACTACATGGCTCTCTGAGCCTTCCAAAGGGCTTTTGTGTCTCTTCTTATTTTCTTATCCCAGCACCTTTCTTGGGTAAAAAGAGTAGGCAGTGTTATTTTTACTTGACAGACTAGTAAACTGAGGTCCACAGGGGTGACACAACTTGTCCAGAGTCCCTCAGCAGGTTTTCAGTAGAATGAGGAAACAGAACCAAGGTCTTATGTCTCCTCCTTTGCCCTCATTCCAGATGTTACGTCTTATCCACCGAAGATGAGGTATTAACTTTGTCACTGCGATCATCCAGGTGAGTGGCCATGTACTTGGGACGGGGAAGGGAGGAGGACCCACTCAGAGGCCTGAGGGGAGGCTGCATCTGTCTGACAGAACTTTGGGTGTCCCACCTTTCTTCTCTGTTGTCACTTTGTACCCTGAGCTGCTTCTATCCAGAAAGGCTGGGAACATTCAGATTGCTAAAAGAACCCTGTCTACTCAGGCTCTTGTTTCTCAGGGAAAGGGTCAGACATCCAAATGTGAGTGTTCAGGGTTACAAGATGGTGGTCCTGGTGAGGGACCACCAGGATTCCCATAGTGGGGGCAAGTAGGGCATGAAGGGGATTGGCCTGAGGTCAGTTTGCCCTGTGGTTAGAAATGGATGTCTGTAACGCCAAAGCTTTAGGTTTGACCTCTCTCTGGCTTGATCCACCACTTGCTATTCTGCATAGCTGGCTTGTGAACACATGCCCCTGCCCTGACAGGCCTTTAGAAAGAGTAGAGTTGGGCCCTGTAAGTTATGACTAGTTATGAAAGTACTGACTGGTCCAGAGGTGTATTCCCACATGCGCAGTGTGATTATTACAGGTGTCTCAGGGGCAACGGTAGGGCGACGGGGGTTAAAAGGTATGTGTATATAAGCCTTTCATTTCTTTAGAACAAACCCGGAGACAAAAAGCAAAATAGAAGATCCGGAGATTAACTCCATCCGGGACATTAAGAAAGGGCATCTCTTGAGGGGCTACGTGAGGTCCGTGCAGCCAGACGGCGTGCTCGTCGGGTGAGTAAGGTGGGGCCTCGGCCTGGACCCAGACCCACGAGCCTTCCCTGGGCCTGTCTTGGTCTGGCATCCACTGCATCCCTCTTCGATGGACTATGAGGAGAGATTTATTTAAGAGTTTTAAAAATTCCAATTTTTTAAATACTTTTTAAAAAGTTTTGAATTATTAGTTCTTGTTTGGCATTTTGAATATGGCATTTCCATTGCCAGTTTTAAATAAACTTGAATGTTCTCTGATGTAGTGTTTGATCGTGGTCTGTAAATATTCTTTGAAATCACCTAATGTCCTCAACACCAGATACTTACAGCTTTGTCTGCTGCTGTGTTTCCTCAATTTCTCCTCTTCCTCCTAGGAACTTGTGACTTACATATTGTGGTGCTGTGACATGGGGTAAAAAATAGCCTCAATCATATCTTCATTATGCTTGATCATGTTTTCCAGTTTACACAGCCCACTTTGTCCTGCCGAATGCCAGGAACTTATGTCTGTCATAAATCCCTGTCGCAGCTCGGGTCCCTGTGAAGGTGGAGTCCCTAGGCCTGGGTGGAATTCTGTTGTTGCATTTGTGACCACAGGACTCTTGTCTCTCTCCTTTCAGCCTTGGCCCCTCGGTTGTGGGTTTGGCCCAATACCCACATGTTTCCCAGTGCAGCCCGTCCAAGAAAACCCTTTATAACAAATACCTGCCCGAAGGGAAGTTGCTCACAGCCAAGATTCTAAGGTGGGTGTCCTCTCTTTCGCTCTCACTCTGATATGAATCAAACCCCTTTCTCCGGGAGCCCTAGGAGGAGATTTTTTTTTTTTTTTTTTTTTTTTGAGACAGAGTCTTGCTTTGTTGCCCAGGCTAGAGTGAGTGCCGTGGCGTCAGCCTCACTCACAGCAACCTCAAACTCCTGGGCTCAAGGGATCCTCTTGCCTCAGCCTCCCAAGTAGCTGGGAGTACAGGCATGTGCCACCATGCCCGGCTAGTTTTTTCTATATATATTATTTGGCCAATTAATTTATTTATAGTAGAGACAGGGTCTTGCTCTTGCTCAGGCTGGTCTCGAACTCCTGACCTCGAGCAATCCGCCCGCCTCAGCCTCCCAGAGTGCTAGGATTACAGGCGTGAGCCACCGCGCCAGGCCTAGGAGGAGATTTTGAGGTAAACTTTAAACAGGATGTCTTGGGTAGTGGTGAATGCCGTGTTCAGGTGAATGAAAGACCTTTGCCTGGAGCCTTTTGCCTCAGTCCCTGAAAACAGATGTGGTGACTCACCTCTGCTGTTGGAGATGGAAGGGGGGATCGTACCTACCGCCCCACCCCCATATTTTCTACTAAGCTTGATGAAATGTACAAATCATTCCTAAGAATACTGAATGGATTCCTAAGGCAGGTGGGGGAAGGCCTGGGCTGCCTGCAGTGCCCTCTGCTTTGCATGTTGTCTTCACTGTCCCCTCTCTTGTCCTGTCGTAGCGTGAACCACCAGAAGAACCTGGTAGAGCTGTCGTTCCTCCCCAGCGACACTGGAAAGCCGGATGTGTTATCTGCTTCCATGGAACTGCCACTTTCAAAGCAAGAGGAGAGGAAAATAGAGGCTAAGGAGAGAGACCAAAAAGGAGAAGAGAAGAATCAGAAAAGGAAAGAGAAGAAGAACCAAAAGGGGCAGGCGGCGGCGGCGCGGCTGCCCAGCAAGGAGAAGACGCAGGGCAAGCGGGAGCTGCAGACACCTGTAAGTGAGCAGGTGAGGCCCTTGGGAGGGTGTGCCTCACCCCCCCGGGAAAAGGAGCATTGGTGAAGCCAGCCTGACCTCTTGGCGTGAGGGCAGTGAGAGTTGGGGGCTGGGCACTGGTGGTGCGAGAGGAGCAGAGAGAGGGTGTCGCCCAGGGTTGTGGAAGGGCACTCCTGGGCATTCACCCATCTGTCACCTCAGGAAAGAGTGAATAAGAAGGCAAAGAAAGCTGGTCCGTCAGAGGAGGATGACAGTGGCATGGAAGTGTATTATCGGGAAGGAGAAGAGGCGATGGAAGAGATGGATATGCTACCCAAGGTGAGGGACAAAGTTGAATGGAGGGGAGAGGCTGCCCTGGAGCCAGGAGGAGCTGGTCTGCCTCAGCCCCATCCTCTTACCTCATCTCCTATAAAATATGAAAGTTGTGGGGGACTGTCAGTTTCCTCTCTTCATTGTGGGCTCCTCCAGGGCAGGGACCCTGTTCACACAGAGAGGAGGCTGTATAAAATAAATTCTGTGAATGTTTATTCAGTGGAACTGAATTAAATTGAAGGCTTGGGCAGATAAAGAGGAGGCTTAGCCGGTCTGAGCCCACATCCTCTGAAAAATGAGAGTAACAGTTGAGCTGAGAGGCCTGGGTATGGCCAGCTCACACCCTCGGGGCAGGGCTTCCCGGACTTTAGGTACTCGCATCCCTGCCACCCTTGGAGTTTTCGTCATATCTCTGTCCCAACTCTCCTGATGTTTTATACGTGTATGAATACATATATTTTAAAAGTTTGTTACCTACGTAAATTTATTTACAGATAAAACTTTTATGTTCCTGGAATAAAGCTTCTCCAGTGGGCTGGGGCCTAGCTGGCCTGTCTCTGGGCATGGCACGGGGGTCGTGTTCCTCTGGGTGGGCTGGGGCTGGGGATAGGGAGCAGCCTGAGCCACGTGCTTTCTTCAGTGCCTCTGTGGTCCTCCAGGAGAAGCCACCCAAGCCAGCAGAAGCTCCCCGGCTGCAGCTGCCTTCGGGCTTTGCTTGGAACGTGGGCCTAGACTCTCTGACGCCAGCCTTGCCACCTCGAGGAGAGAGCTCAGACAGTGAGGAGGATGAGAAGCCACACCAAGCCACGGTACTATTTTCTAGGGCTTTGTCCTTTTTGCAGGCCCCCCTTGGTGCCAGTTTCCTGTGCTCTGTCCTAGCCTGAGTGGGGGGAGGGCGAGAGGTGGCACCCAGTCCCAGGCCAGGGGTATGTACAGAGCCATGATCTGCCCTGCCAACTTGCAGCTTTCACCTCAGGTTTCCCCTGAGTTTGAGGAACAGATTATTCACTATTTTCTGCCTTCCATAGCAGAAAAAGAAAAGCAAGAAGGAAAGGGATTTGGAGAAGCAAAAGGCAGAGAAAGAGCTCTCCCGCGTTGAGGAAGCGCTGATGGATCCCAGGCGACAGCCGGAGTCAGCGGATGACTTTGACCGACTGGTGCTGAGCTCCCCCAACAGCTCCATCCTGTGGCTGCAGTACATGGCTTTCCACCTGCAGGCCACGGAGATCGAGAAGGCCCGTGCCGTGGCTGAGAGAGCCCTTAAGACCATCTCCTTCAGGTTAGGCTTTGACTTCCCCTGCTCTAGGGAGGGACTTTTAGATGGGAGGCTCCTGTCGTCCCAAGTGCTGGGCTGGCAGGATTTGCTGCCTGTGGGTCATTTCCTCTCGGGCAGGCTGGCAGCAGTTTGGGTGGCTGCCACCAGGGGCCCATGGGTTCCCAGGCTTTCTCTCATAGGTGTGGCCTGTGTGAAATAGATCTGCTCATTTATATTTTACAGTCTTCACTGAAATAGCCAAGGGTAATCTTTACAAGAGCCCCTACACTTAAATTAGGTACCCAGTCTGGAGCAGAAATAAAATAGGGAAAACCACTCTCTACATACCTGGGTGAAAACCGTATAGGTAACCATTTTCCAGGCAGAGAGGAGTACGTTTTCTGAAGCCTAGTGAAGGAAGGCAGTCTTTTGCTTCATTCTTAGTTTTAAGAAAGAATCAGACCCAAGATTTTGCTTCCAGCCCAAACCTCAGGCTTGTTTGAGATGTAGTGAGCTTCCTTCCCAGGAGTGGAAGCAGAAACCAAGGGAGCCTCAGAGCTGGCTGTGGGTGTGGGAGGGTTGGGGCGTTCCTGATGCTGTTTGAGCTGCCGTGGGGACAGGCCTCTTGGCTCCAGCGTTTGGGGGTGGGATCCGAGCCCATGGACAGGGCCTGCGAGGAGGAGATAGTTCACTGACACCCCCAGATGGGGGTGGGACGCCTGTTGGGCTGAGTTGATGGAGCTCACCTGCCGACTGCTTTCCCTCCAGAGAAGAGCAGGAGAAGCTGAATGTGTGGGTGGCGCTGCTGAACCTGGAAAACATGTACGGCTCTCAGGAGTCCCTGAACAAGGTCTTTGAGCGGGCCGTGCAGTACAACGAGCCTCTCAAGGTCTATCTACACCTGGCTGACATCTATACCAAGTCAGAGAAGCTACAGGTAAGAGTCTGGGCCAGGTGGTCAGCTGCCAAAGGGTCCTCAGCCTTTGACTTCCTTATCTTCCAAGTGAGAGACGTCATTTCCCCACATCCGCTATGGCGCTGTGGGGCTGACGTGAGGGAAGCAGTGGCTTTGGAAGTAAAGGGGTAGTAGACTCCGGTGTGTATGCCTTGGGCTGCTGGTGGGGCATTATAGTCAAAGGGGACATCCCAGCCCACTGTCCCCTTTTCTGTCTCTCCTGTTCTCTCTTGTCATTCTCTCACCCTCCTAGTCTGGGATTCCCCTTGCTATGGGCGCAGGCATAGTGGGGAAACGCCCCATCGTTTCGTGCCTCCCTCTCTGCTCCTCTCGGGTCTTTGGAATGAGCCCTACGCAGCGATTTGGCGTCTGTGAGCCCAAGTCTAGCTTCTCGTGAGCATCACTCCCTGTCTTCTTTGTTGTCCCCTCTGTAGCATCACACTCTCTTCAGCTTACCAATCTTTTCTCACAGGAAGCCGGTGAACTCTACAACCGGATGCTGAAGCGTTTCCGGCAGGAGAAAGCTGTGTGGATCAAATATGGCGCCTTTCTCCTGCGGAGGAGCCAGGCCGGGGCCAGTCACCGTGTGCTGCAGCGAGCCCTCGAGTGCCTGCCTAGCAAGGAGCGTGAGTGCCCATTCCCAGTTCCTGAGCACATGGGGCTAGGGGGACTTCTCATCCAGGAGCGGTGCTGCTTCTCAGGAAAGCCTCGTGGCGGGCACATAGCTATCTCTAGCATAAGAATGCGTGTTACGTTGCAAATGCTGGACTGCGAAAGATGGAGGAATGAAAAGCAATCAGCACTAATTCTCTTGTCCCTGGGAACCTCCACCTTTTCTGGGCCCAGAGAGTAGGGTGTCTGCATCTGTGTATTTGGCCCTGAACCCACCCCACTGTCCTTTTTGGGCTTTGTCTCTTTTGTCATAACCTAGGTCTTGGGACCCAAGAGCGGGGAGTCAGACTCACTCTGTCCCTGTTGCACATTGTGTTTCGGTGAGGGGGTCTGTCTGCTTGCTGGGTCTCTGAGCCATCCTCTCCCTGCAGATGTGGATGTGATTACCAAGTTTGCCCAGCTTGAGTTCCAGCTGGGGGATGCAGAGCGGGCCAAAGCCATTTTTGAGAACACGCTGAGCACCTACCCAAAACGCACAGATGTCTGGTCGGTCTACATCGACATGACCATCAAGCACGGCAGCCAGAAGGAAGTCCGGTGAGAGGGGAAGACAGAGCTCCCCGGTGGTAGTTGGGGGCGTTGATTGGCCAAGCTGATGACTTGCAGCTCCCGGCATCCCCAGGTCTCTTACTCGATATAGAAAAATAGCTTTGCCATGACACCCCAGGGTTAATGACATTCACTTTTCCAACTACTTTTTCTGCCCCAAAGGCCAGCCTCCGGTCTGTGGCTGGAACCATTAGTGGGAGGGAGCCTGGCCCCTGGCCTGGGAGCCAGGAGACTTGGATCCCTCTGCACTGACGCTGTGCCTGGCTCTGGTTAGCGAGAACTTTCACAGGCATAATCTCACTTGCCCTGGCATACCCACAAGGCAGGGGGGGTTAGAGGTGAGTAGACTTGTCCTGAAGAACAAGTGTCCCACCCATGCTCGTTAATAGTTATAAGCTGAGCTTTTCTCACAGATCCATATGTCTTTGTGTGTCCTGATCCCAGTAGCTTTGTCCTGATTCACTGTGTGACTTTAGGCAAGTAAGTCCTTTAACATCTCCAAGTATCTGTCTGCTCATCTGCAAGTGAGGGTGGGGCGCCTCTCCCTGGGGGTTCATAATAGTAGTAAAAAAAAGGTAGAAGTGGAAGTCCTGGATAATTGAGGTCCTGGCTCCAGAGCCCAGGAGCAGGCGGGTGAGTGGTAGCCAATTGTGTGACCTGGGCCTAGGAGGTAAATGCTGTCCTGTTCCTCTTCACAGGGACATCTTTGAGCGGGTCATTCATCTGAGCCTGGCCCCCAAGAGAATGAAGTTCTTCTTCAAGCGCTACCTGGACTATGAGAAGCAGCACGGCACAGAGAAGGACGTGCAGGCAGTCAAGGCCAAGGCCCTGGAGTACGTGGAGGCCAAGAGCTCAGTACTGGAGGAATAGGGGCAGGCGGGCTCCTCCAGGCACCGTCAGCAGTGGGCACCCCCACCTCAGCGCCTGGACACTCTGAAATCTATTGCCTAAGGACTCTATTTAAGTGCTGCTTTTTCTGTATCATCCCTGAGGAATGCTGTCAGGATGAAAAAGAATTCGAGATTGTTTCTAATTCCTCTGTGCTTATTTAAGTCCCCATTTATGTCATCCTTTCCCTGTTCTGTGGCTGCTCAGTGGTTGCAGGCAACAGCCTTGGGACTCCCATAAAAGCTGAGTGTCCCTCCTTCGGGGAGTTCCCTGGGGAGCAAGAGTGGACGAGCGGACTCCCAAGGATCTCATGGTCAGGCCCACTTTGTCCGTGGCAAGCTGTTGATCCTGCCAGAGGCGGCCAGTAGGGTTTAGGGAGTGGGCCCTCACCTACAATGTCAGAGTCTCAGGGCCTCTCTCAGCCTCATCTCGGCTAGTGCCTTCCACCCTGTAGTAGAGGCTGTGAGGCCGGGACAGCAGGACACAGCCCAGAAGGGAAAACTGGGAAACCTAGGCTGCAGAGGATAGCCACAGGCATCGGCTTAAACCGCTGATGATGTCTCATCCCAGGCCTACCTTGGCCAGGTCACCTAACCTGTCCCCATCTGGTATAGTCCAGAGTTCCTGGAGGATAGCACAGGCCCAGCTAGTTGTTGAAGCCAGTTCTTTTTTGGCTTAATCCTGAGGGAATTAAAAGTTTTCTCTGGCAGAGCCTTAAATGTCCTGAGAGCTTTTCCATGGGAAATGACTGAGTCATATGCAAGGAAAGTTTTGGAGATGGTGGAGGTAGGGGGCTGGGGTGGGAGGAAGGAGGAGCCAGGGCTGGCCTGGTTAGTAGCGCTGGGTTACAAGAACTAGCTCTGTCCTACCGAGTGCAGGATCTTCTGAGTCTAGAAATTTCAAACTGAGCTTCCCTCTGGGAAAGGCCAGGCTTCATCTGTTCCCCAGACCAAATCAGATAATTGAATCCAAATGCAAAGAGATCAGCCCCATGGCCTTCCCCTGGGTGTGACACCTGGGGTTCCCTGTACTGTAGCCACCTCTGTGGCATTTTAATCCAGTCCCCTTCCTTCCCACGGCGTGTGGGGTTTGGCCCTGGCCCCATGCCCACCAGCCTGCTGTGGCATGGCCCATTCAATCATGCAGACACCAAGCTGGTCCCTTATAGTAAGAAAAGCTTTATCAAAAATTCAAGTGTATAAAATAAGGCCAAAGGCATCCACCGAAGGACAACCTCCCAGTGGTGCACTGCTGAGCTGGGTGTCCTTATGCAATTAGACACAAGTTAACTGCATAATGTACTGTACAAGGAGCCTACTGGTGACTTTCACTGTCACCTGGACCTGCCAGCTGGGGCATCCCAGCTTGGAGTCCCAACGATAAAAGATCACCCATGTCATAGTTAATCAGAGACCAGTTCTGGGAAAGAGTCTTTTCCCAAGCTGTTGACCAGGTAGGCTGGTGGGAACAGGAGATGGAATTTCTTCAGGTCAGAGCTGACGACATTGTCTACTGGATCTCTCTGCACCCAAGATTGCCTTGCGTCCCTCACCCCTGGCCTGTTTACCCAAGAAGCCAGTTTAGGGGGGAAAATCCCCTTTGGATGCTGGTGTGAGCAGGCAGTGGGGTTCGGTTTGGGACCAAGCAGTGCAAAGAGCCCGGGGAGTGGACCCCTAGGAGGCCAGCAGGGCCATCTCCACATTGTCAGGGGCCGCACCGTTGCCCGCCAGGCCCTGGGCCCACTTGTGTAGGCGGCTATAGAGTGGGAGGCCCTGGTTCTCCCGGTACAGATAGACGCCGGTGATGGCGTTCCACTGCGGCCGCGGCTGTGTGCCTTCCACTGGGAAGTTGGCAACCAGCTCCTCGTCATCCTTGTTGAGTGCCACAAAGCCGAAGAAGCGGCGCACATTGTTGGCGGCGAGCACCCGTGAGTGCACCTCAGCCGTGCGCTGGAACAGCTGGTCCTCGTTGGCGCGGTACTGCGCCCAGTAGGCCTCCTGGCGGTAGCTGAGTGGTGAGCAGTAATGCTTGAGGCACTTGGTCAGGAACACCAGGACGGCCACCACGCCAATGAGCAGCCACCCAAAGAGCTGGCCAGAGAATGGGCAGGGTTCAGGAGGGACAAGGAGCTGCCCGGGCCTGCCCACCCCAGGGAGATGTGGCAGGAGAGGCAAATGCTGTGAGGGAGGCCAGCCCTTCTGGCTGCTGGTTCCTCCGTCCCTTTAACTCGCACTTGCCCTGTTCTTAGACTTTGCCTCCTGCATTTCCTGCCTCTCCTTCAACCCCAAGGGTGCCTCTCCCTCCAGCCATCATCTCACCCCATCCAAACCCAGCTCAGCCTGCCCGGCTCGGCTCAAATGCCACCTCCAGGAAGCCTTCAAAGGCCCCTTTGGGAATAATCCTGCCTTGCCTGAATACCCCTTGGCCCAGTGCCTTGTTTGGAGGCCACCCGAGTGCCTGTCTCACACACGTGCGATATAAGCCTGGTGAGGGCACGGGCAGCCAGGGCTGTCCTTGTTTCCCCATTCACTCCTGTACACAGCTCTGTGGGCATCTGATCAGCATTAAATGAGTTTTATTGATAATCTTCCATCTCTGTTTCTCTATCTACTTTTGTTTCTTGTCTCTTATGTACCCAAGAGAAGAGACCTTTTAAAAATATCTCATGCTCCTCCTGTCTCTCCCTCAGCTTCTCTGAGTTAAGGGCTCAGGTTTCTGCTGCTGCCCAGGTCTCTTCCCTTGCCCTCTGCCCTTGACCAACCTCCACTCCCTCAGAACTCGGCTAAGGCCAGGCCAGAGCAGGGCAGCAACTGCCTCTTCCTGACTCTCAACACCCCATCCTGACCCCAGGGATTCCCTTGAAGTCAGCAGTACTGGGGCTGATTCAGTGCTGGGTCTGGCCCTTCTGGGCGAGGAATGCATTCATCCCAGAGCCAGCCGCACTCCACTATCAACTTGTGGCCCAGACAACTTGTGGCCCGTCCAGACACTTCTGAGGTGGCGTGAAAGGGTCACGCCTCGATTGGCTGGGGTAATGGGCTTATTTGTGGTTGGGATCAAGGCTCGGTCTGAACCAGGAGAATATTCCTTTAATGTTTAAAACTTTTTTGTTTTTAAAAGACTCAGTGTCTCACTCTGTTGCCCAGGCTGGAGTGCAGTGGCATGACAATAGCTCACCGCAGCCTTGAACTCCTGGGCTCAAGAGATCCTCTCACCTCAGCCTCCCAAGTAACTGGGACTACAGGTGCATGCCACCATGCCTGGCTAAGTTTTTTTATTTTTATTTTTTTGTAGAGATGGGGTCTCTATGTTGCCCAGGCTGGTCTTGATCCAGCCTCAAGTGATCCTCCCACCTTCCAAAGTGCTAGGTTTATAGGCATGAGCCACTGTGCCTATCCAGCCTTTCTCATTTGGGCCTGGAACTGACCCTTGCCCCGCCAAGCAGTAACCTGCAGCTTAACCAGCTCTAATCCCTGATGCCAATAATGCATTGCTTTCCCAGAAAACTCATCCCCTGAGGACCAACTCCAGTGTTAACGCTGGGCCATCCCAGCACCTCCCACCAGCCACCACCTTGGGAAGGAAGAGCTTCCCTTTACAGCCCTTACCTGGGACTCATACTTAAGCCTGCGGCTGACCTCCTCCCGGAAGCCTGACAGGTTTGCAGGGCCCTCCCCGCAAGGGAACCTGGCCAGGATTTCAGTGGCGTGGGCTGGTGGGAAGCCTCCTTCCTCTGCCATGAGAGAGGAGGGGTCCACGAACTCGCTGAGAGCGCAGACGTAAGCCTCACCGCGCAGCAGGGAGATGACAGACCAGGTAACGGGGGCCACGGCCGCACGGCCCAAGATGGAGCTAAGAAGGAGGAAGTTGGGGGCAGCCGAGCAGTTCTTGGCCCTCCGGTACTGGCACTCAGCGACTAGGTTCCAGGTGTGGTTGTTGAGGATGATGCCGATGAGGAAGAGTGCCAGGGCGGGCACACCGATGGCTGTCAGCCCGTACAGGTAGTTGCGGGCTGGCGAGCAGGGGCAGTGGAAGGCCACGACAGAGAACAGCTCCTGGCTACCCACTGTCCCCAGTGCCACCAGCCCGTTGAAAATCATCACATCCTTGCTCTTGAAGAAGAGCGACAGGAAGCGGAAGTTCTCTGCGATCAGGGCAGCCATGGTGGCCGGTCAGCTGGGGGACCAACTGCAGGAGAGGAGGCGGGATGAGTGGGACTGCTGGTTCCCGTGGGGCTAGGAAGGGGTGCAGGCTGGTGGGCAGCTGAAGGCAGGGCACGGCCGGGCCATCCCAGCCCTACTGCAGCGGCTGGCCTGGGGCTTCCTCCTGTGGAGCAGCAGATAAATGTTTGCCTCAGAAAATGGGTGGTTGAGGAGGATGCTAGTGGGGCCAAAACTGGGAGAAAGGAAGGCGCCTTGGGGCTCAGGGAAAGCTGCTACCACGCCTAGGGCCCTTCACATCCTCATTGAGCTTTGACATCCCTGCTGTGCACAAGAGGCTTCTTGAGGGAGCGTGGCTTGCCAGGGTCCCAAAGGAGTGGCAGAACTGAGGTTGGAGCTTGGATCGATCTTCCACAAATACTTTTAGGTTGTTTTTGCCACCACAAGCTTCTCTAGGGGCAGGGGTTAGGAACACCCTGTAGTGTTAGCAGACGTGGGGCACTGACCGGCTTTCCCTCCGGGGCCCAGGGTGGTGCTAAAGTGCAGAGGGGCCTGGGACTGCTCAGAGGGTGCAGCCCCCACGGGTGGGGGAGCTGGAGCAGGTGTCCTGGTGGACAAGGAACTCAACTGGATCCTGAGGTGGGGGCGGGGTGCACACAGCAGGACACCAGCACCCCTGGAGCTCACAAGGACCTTTTCATGTGGGGGACCTCAGGGTCTGAACTGGTTTAGGAGGCTCTGGCTTTCAACATACTTCATGACTTTTCTCTAGGCCTCAGTTTCCTCATCTGTGAACAAAAGGATAAATCCTTCCGGTCCTTGCTCTCTTCCTAGAGATGTTGGAGGGAAAGAAAAGGAATAAAAGATGCCTGATAGTTGTCCTGTGTGTGAAACCCTCCCTCTCTCCCACCTGTCAGGTCTTCAAGGTGGGGACGCTTCCCCAGCCTGCAGAGATGGGGAAAGTAAGGCCTGCAGGGGATGAAGTGCCTTGATACCAAACATGGAGGTGTCCGGGCGGGACTCTGACCACAAGGCAGTAGCCCTGGGAAGTGGGAAGGTGAGCCTGAGCTCAGTGAGTCCTCCGCTTCCTCTGTCTCCTACTGACCTTGCTGTGCCCACCTAAGAGAGCCCTACGAAGCTCCTCTTCCTCAGCCCTGACCCCTTTCCTCTTCAGCAGCTTCCCAGCAGGCCCCACCCCATGCAGCCCGGGACCACCCAGCCCGCCAGCCACAAGAAGCATAGGCGAGAATGAATCTGGAGCCTGCTCGCCTTGGTCTGGGCTGCAGCAGGCTGGCACCCGGCTAGGAAGTGGCCGGTGGCCCCAGGCTCCTGCGAAGTTTAGCCCCAACTCCCTTCCCAGGCTCCACCCACACAAGCCTGAGAGGCCAGGGTGTGGCCCCACATGCTTCTCCCCATCTGGAGGATGAAAAACAAAAATCCTCAGGCCAGAGGAAGCCAGGGAGTGGAAGGCTGGGTGGGCAGCAAACACGGGATCTGCCCATGTTCTTCCTGTGCTTCATCTCCACACCGCCCCTGCCAAGCCTGTCGGATGGGCGGCCATGTGGCCATGTGGGCTCCAGGAGGAGGAGGAGGATCACGAGGAGCAGCCAGGGTGGGGGGGAGGACTACCAGATCCAGGAGGAGGAGGAGTCTGCCTCTTCCCCCACTTCTCAGCCTGGGCTCAAGTCTAACTCCTAGGAAAGGGAGTTTGTACCATTGCTGGGAATGAATGGGTTAAAGGTAGCCCCATCTCCCGCTTCCTTTTCCCTTCTAGGCTTTTAGGCTCTTAATTAGCTCCCTGTGGGGCCCAAAGTGGGGCCCAAGATGCTAGAACTCTGAGACTTCTGCCTCTGGCCCCCAGGCTAGGGCCGGCCACATTCAGACCCCCAGGGGGACCTCCAGCATCAGTCAGGACAGGAGACAGGCGGCTGGGGGAGGGTAGGACTGACCCTACCCAGAGTGGAGGCTGCAGCTGGGGGCCTCTCTGCCCAGGACAATCCCTCTGGGCAGCCTGGGACGGGCCCTGCTATGCTCCCCTGGCACCTGGCGTGCCCCAGAGAGGACCCTTTCCTTACCTGGGGCCAGCTGCAGGCACCTGTGGCCTTGGCTCCCTCAGTGTTGCGCTCTCCGAGTGGCCTCCAGGACAGGCGGCAGCGGGGCAGCTGCCCCACCCAAAGTGCCTGCCGCCCAGGCGTCCTCCCACTCTTCTCTGCACGGGAGCTGCTGTTTGGGACCAGCAGGGCCCCTGTTTGGGACCAGCAGGGCCTGGGGCCGGTGGCGTCTTCAGAGGAATTTAACTCCAGAAAGAGAGAAGCAAACAGTGGGATGGAATGCGCACCAGCGGGTGGAAAAACAGCCTCACGGCGCCAGGCGGGGAGGGCGGGCCGAGGGCGAGGGCGGCGCGAGAGGAGAGGAAATGGAGGTGCCTGTTCTGCAGCTGCTGCCGTCCCAGCAACCCGGCACGCTCTGGGCTGCCCCGGCCCTGCTCACCACTGCAGCCCTGCTCACCACTGCAGCCCTGCTCACCACCGCCCTGTCCCAGACCAGCCTGGCTGGGCTGCGCGCCAGCGCCAGTCCGGAGCACCAACCACCCCCCCCACCCGCTTGACCCAGAAGCTCTCGAGAGTCCCTGGCAGGGTCAGGGCAGAGCTGCCATCAGACCACTGCTGACCCCTGGGAGAATGTGCCAGGCCAGGGCCCCCCACCCTCTCCTGGCCCTTCTCTCGCAGGGCCGGCCTGCCACTGGCCGGACACACTGCCCCCAGCGCCAGCTCTTCCATCCATGGTTCTGCTAACTCCTGGGAGCCGCTTCCAATCTCTGCAGGGCAGATCACCGAATTCAGGAGTCCAGGGATCCTCTGAGGCCTGAGGCAGAGCTCTGTGGGTGGAAATTACGAGGAGGCGGGTTTATGAAGGAAGCCCTGTAATAATCAGAGCTGCCCAACCTGTCCCCAAAAGTGGTCAGGAACTCCCCATCTGTGGGAGTGAGCAAGCTGAGGCTGAAGGGGAGAGTCCTAAGGATGGCCTAGGTGACCCCTAGCACTGGGGGAGACGACGCCCAGCTCTGCCAGCTCTGTGAGGCTTGCGGTTCCTCGATGGCAGAACTGCTGAGTGACACGCTGGCCTCCCTGCGCTGGGCTTGTCCACGCATGGGAAGGAAGGGAAGGGGACCAGTGTATGTTTGGTTTTGTTTTTTTATTTGTTTGTTTCAGATTCCACCATGTGCCAAACACGGTCGAGGATCCTTCCTAAAAGTTAGCTCCCTCCATCCTCACCACAGTCCTGAAAAACAGGTCTTTAATGTCCTTGCACAGACAGACGCACTGCACGGAAGATCAGAGAGGTTAGGTGACTTGCCATAGGTTGACAGGGATGTGACCTCCCCAACCCCTCCACCCCAGTAACGCAAGGGAGGGAGACGGCCTCCGAAGCGAAGTGGGAGGAGGGAAGGCTGGACGAGGAAAGATGGGAACCACGACCAAGATCCAGATGAATTCTTAGATGGTAGGACATGTGTCTCAGAGACATCTGGGGGCTGTGAGAAGGTTGTGCCTCTGTTTCCCCCTCCTCGACAAAGGTGGAGGCTCGAGCGTTTCTGTTCCTTGTGTGTCCTTTCTGCCACGTGCTTTTTACACATGACCACTTCATGGGGAGGGGCTCTTATCCTTCTTGTATGGATGAGGAAACTGAGGCATGGAAAATGAAGGGATGTGTCCCTCAACTGCCTGAGGGACATAGTTTGTAATTGGTAGAGACAGCGTTGACCCAGTTCTGTCCCACTCTAGCTGTTTCCACTCTAGCCAGCACCCTCCACCCTCATTCCCACCCGGGGCAGAGCCTCACAGCACTTCACAGCCCCTCTCCGGGGCTGGGGTCCCAGAAAAATGGAGAGATCTTGGCTTCTGTTTCTAACTTCTCAAACTCTGGGGATGGTCCAATTAGCCCCTGAGACCTGGACGTGAGGTGGGATTACGGAGGTCTCCCAGGACCCCTCCAGGAGAGGCCTTTTGTGCGTGGTGCTAGATAAGTATGCCGTCCGTCCCCTGGACAATCGTTGAGTGACCTCCATGGTGACCACATGCCCTCCCACATGGGCTTCTCCCACGTGGACCTAGCTTATGGCATCTTGTCTCATCACCTGTCTCCCCAGGTGTGTCACAAAGGTGAGGCCGTATGTCATGTCCTTATGGCCCACCTTGGCCCATTCAGGAGACCGAGGCCACAGTCGGAGGGCTCCTCCTCCACGAGAGGGCTGCCACCTCCTGCTCCCTGGGCCCTGAGCACAAGGAAGAGAGATCCTCAGAGTCCCAGGCAAAAGTGGCCCCTGAGGCAGGGACGTCTGCAGAAGCTGAGAGGGGACAGTGAATGAGGGATGAAGCCCCTGCTCTAGAAGTGGCCTGGGAGGTGCTGGGGAGGTGGGAGCCCTCTGTCCCTGAGCCTCCAAGCCAGTTCTGACCCTTCTGAGGAGCACTGCTCACGGCCCCACTGCCCCGGGCCGTCCAGGGTGGCCTCGCAGCTGGAACAGTGAGGGCCCCTTCGAGCTCCAAATGTCCTGCCTCTAATAGGCAGGTGAGGTCCTGGGCATGTGGCTCTGCTCCGGGTCTACTGCACCTAAAGCCTTCATCTGTCCATCTGGTCTGGGGGGCTGGGGGCTATGGGTCTGACCCCCCTCCGCCACCTCAGCCGGCCAGGCTCACACTTTGCTGAAGTAGATGGCCACCTCCTTGCGTGGGGGCCGGGGCCCATGCCCCGCCCAGCCATTGCCCAGCAGCGGCTCCTCCTGGCCCAGCCGCAGGGGCGGTTTGCATTTGTGCCAGCTGGTGAGCAGCCTGTTCATGGTGCCCCGGTCCGTGATGCCGCGCAGCTTGTCCCTCTCCTCCTCTGCACCGTCCAGGGGGCTGGCGGCAGCCGAGGCAGCGGGGGCCGCAGCCAGTGCCCCGTGGGCATGACCCAGCTCCAGGTCGTGGTTCATGGCCTCGAAGAACTGCTGAATGCAGACCTTGGCGAAGGCCTTGGCGTGCTCCGTGCACGTCTCGTCGAAGAGCTTGCGCTCGATGTCGATATAGTGGGACCAGTACTTGCTCTTGAGGAAGGCGGCCTGCGTGAAGCAGGGCCGCACGGAGCGCACCATGAACGCCAGCAGCGTGGTCAGCAGCACGAAGGACCAGCCCAGTGCCTGCGGGCAGAGGGGAGAGGGTCAGCAGTGGGCACCAGCCTCCTGCCTCTGAGCCTGGCCAGGCCCCAAAGCTCTCTCCCTGCCAGGGCCTCTGGGGCAAAGGGCACAGACTGGGCAAGGGACTTTGCCTCTCTGCCTCCATTTCCTCATCTGTAAAATGGGCACAGAGATACCCCTCATGGAAATGAGATCCTGTGAGTAAAGCCCCGCCATGTTGGCTGGGCATCCCATGCACAGGAGTTACCTGGGCAGAGCCTGGAGTTAGGCTGCCTGAGCTTGAATCCTGTCTCTCCTACTTACTAGTTGACCTGGAGCAAACCTGACTTGTCTGTGCCTCGGTTTCCCCACCTATAAAATGGGACTGGTGATAGCGTCTATCCCACGGGGTTGCTGTGAGGACTGAATGTGATAACAGAGCACGGTGCCTGGTGCATAGAGCTCGGTGACTACCAGCCATCACTGCTGTGCCTCTTTCTGCAGGAAGCCACAGTGGCCGTCCTCCTCTGAGTCCTGTACCTCTCCTTTGGCTCCTGGTGTTGTCACCAGTACCAAGCGAGCACCTCCCCCGTGCGGGCTCTGAGCTGGGCCTTCAGGGGTCACAGGGACAAACCAGACGCACACGCACACTCTGTGCTGAAGAGCACCGGGTGCTGGTGCTAGCTCTGCGCTGCCAGGGACTCAGAGCGCAGCGGGGGCAGCCTGCGCTCCGGGCTCAGGCCCCCCTGCTCAGAGAAG
Source organism: Microcebus murinus (assembly GCF_040939455.1). Classification (NCBI taxonomy): domain Eukaryota; kingdom Metazoa; phylum Chordata; class Mammalia; order Primates; family Cheirogaleidae; genus Microcebus; species Microcebus murinus. Next base: position 23,341,452 of record NC_134117.1, on the reverse strand, counting down.
CGTCCTGAGATCAAGACAGGGACGAGGAGCCGGGCAGGTCACCGCACAGCAGACATGCGGGGTGCAGGCTGGGGTACCCCGTGCTGCCTGAGGGGTGAGTGCACGCCTGGTGGGGCTGGATCTTCTGATATTTCCAGTGAAACTGAAATCTGATTTTTATGGGAAAATTTCCGATGTTTAGATGATGCCGGCTGATTCTAAAGCCGAATTTAGAATTCAGTCTCTGAAGGCCAAATGAAACACGTCTGTGGGCTAGGCAGCCTGTGGCCTCTGGGGCCCTTTTAGCTTATGATGTGGCTGTTTTAGGGTCAGGTAGAGGGACAGCTGCCGAGGCCCCGGGGCCTGACATGATGGACGAGCGGCCACAGGAGAGGAGGCGCAGGTTCGGGATCGAAGGGAAGCCGAGTTCGGTTTGGACACTCGGTGTGAGATTCTCCAGGGCACCTGGGCGTGGTGGAGGCCTCTCAGGAGACAGGCCCGGCTACAGAGGGGGAGCCAGACTTGCCCTGGCAGAGTGTGTGGCTTCTCCAGCCATTACAGGGCAAGCCAGCCCCTGTCCCCTCTCCCTGACAGCACCTGGTCCACCGGCTGTGGGACACGCTGCCTGGGTGGTCCTCCCCACCCCTCACTGACTGGAGGGGAGGCCTGAGGGGCTGGCAGGTGAGGGCCGAGGGCCCAGGACGTGGGAGGGGCCTGGGGAGGACCCACCTTTGGTCTCGTCCCAGCAGTGCGTGGCCCTCTCCCATGTGTGCCCTTCCAGAGTGTGCAGACCCTCGCTCGCATCCCTCAGCAGGGAGGCACCAGCGGGGGCATTTGCCAGGGAAATGTACCCAAATGGCCCAGCCGAGGCCCCTCGGCCTCACCGCTGCCGAGGCCTGGAAGAGGGAACGGATGCAAATCCCCTAGCTCCAAGCTCGGAGGGCAGGACAGAGGATGTGGGGTCCACACCAGGGACCTCAGGGCAGGGACAGGCCTGCAGATAGGGGCCACAGCACTTCCCCAGATGGCTCTGCCTTCAGTCTCCATGGGGAAGACATGCCCTGCCCCTTGGGGCTCCTTGGAGGGGGAGCCCCATCTTGAGAAGTGGGAGGGCCCTGTCCCCCCACAGAGGGACGCTGGTCTGCGGGGCAGACTCAGCCGAGACCGTGTGGGCCCCTCACCTGGGAGATGCAGCGCAGGTAGCGCACGGCCACCTCTCGGGCCAGCAGCCAGTTGCCGTCGTAGATCTCGGGGCAGGGCACCCGGGCCAGCAGGCGGGCGAGCTCGGGGGCGGGCAGGCTGGGCGCCAGGCTGCCGTTGCCCAGCGCAGCCACGGGCACGGCCGTGCAGAAGGCGCAGAGGAAGCACTTGCCGTCGAGCAGCGTGACGGCCACCCAGACGATGGGCGCGATGAGGGCGCGCTGGGCCATGGAGCAGAACATGTAGCGCAGCACGGCGGGGTCCTTGGCCCGGCGGCCGGGCGGCCGCTTCCACTCCTCAGCCAGCATGGACACGTTGTTGTTCAAGACCAGGCCGAGCAGGAAGAGCACCAGGGGCGGCGCGAGCAGGATGCCCGCGCTGTAGGCCGCGTTGTAGCCCGGCAGGCAGGGGCAGTTGAAGTCGAAGGCCGAGTACATCTGGGCACTGGCCAGCGCCATGATGCCGCAGATGCCGTTCATGAAGGACTCCTGGTTGGACTGCAGGAACTGGAAGATCATCCGGAACTTGTCCATCGTGCCCCCCACGGGCCCGGCGGCCCCTGCCCGCCTCACCGCTGCCTCAGAGACAGCCCCGACGGCCCGCCCTGCCCGCCGCCTGCCCACCTCATGACTCGGGCCTCCTGGCTGGCACCGGCAGAGCTCAGGACAGCGGCTGAGGTCACTATGGCTTTGAGGAAGCTTCTAGTCAGGTGCCGGCAGAGAGGGCACAGCTCGGCCAATCCTGTGGGTGCAGCCGGGGTTGCGCCCTCCCTCCCCTCCCGGGCTCCTCTCTCCCCACAGCTGCCTTTGCCTCTGGCGCTAGGAAACCGTGAGGGCCACACCTAACAGGGCCCAGCTCTCTGGGGTGTGGGAGGAGGGAAAGAGGGAGAGGACAGCCTTGGACGCAGGCTGGGAGGACACGTCTCCAGCACGGCTGGAGTTTGGAGAGTCCAGGCTGCTGCAGGGGTCTGAGCTTCTGACCTTGACCCCTGGGCTGCCAGGGAGCGTGTCACCCGCCCTCTTTCCCTTCCCAGTGGGTCTTTCCTCCTTGCGGCATCAGGATCCCAGAAGGTCCCTGCATCGCTCAGACGATGGTGGTATGGTGCTGCGGTGACGCCAGTGCTGGTGGTGCTGGGGTACTGGTCACGGGGGTGGGGGGTGGGGTGGTGGCGTGAACGCAGATGTGGCACAGGACAAAATGCCCTGGCTTTGGCGTCAGGAGACCTGGACTTGACAGGGTGCCGGGGCGGGGAGCTGCAGGATGCAGGCGCCCTGTGTCCGCCCGCCTGTGTCTCTGTGGGTGTGTCTGTGGGCTGCGGATGGCAAACCCTTCCTGGCTCTACCTCCTACCTCTGCTCCCCCTGATCAAAACATAAAGGGGACGGGTGTTCTTGCCTGGAGCTGGGGCCTCCAGAGCATCTGGAACCAGGTGGGGGAACCCTCCACTGACACATCAAAGGGGAGGGCCGTAAAGGGCTCCCTTGGATGCCCGCAGCTCTCCCAGGAGGGTGGTCAGTTCCAGCCCTCAGGTCAGGCGGCTCCTGTCTGGGCAAGGGGCTGGGCCTGGGCTGAGGCAGACCCCGGACAGGACGTCTCTGTGGGGCAGCTCCATGTGTGTGCCCATGTGTGAGCTCACTGTGGCTTTGGGCCTCTGTGTCTGTGTGTCCATGTGTACGTGTACCCACTTTAGTGGTCTTTGTGTCTGGGTGTCCTTTGTATGACCGATAAGAACCGGCATTGACCAGGGCTCACACTGTAGAACCCTCAGCCAGGCACTTTACATGCATCTCCTCGCGTGACCCTCCTGCAGTCCCGTGGGATGGGTACTAGTGTCCCCATTTCATGGAGGGGAAGACTGAGGCTCAGGGAGATTACGTCATTAGCTGAAGGTTACCCAGCTTGGAGGTGGAGGAGTGCAATTGGCTGGTCCTCTCACGGGGGTGGGAGGAGGAGGGGTCGGGAAGCTTTTTTTGGCTTTTCTCTTCCGGTTGAATCAGGTTCTCCTGTTCCACTAGTGCAGGTGGAAACTCTAGTGTGGCACAAAAACAGGATGCAGGTGGGAAGGATATTTCTTCCCTCGGCCACCAGGCTGGGCCTCGGGCCCCTGAAGCTCCCAGGCAAGTGGCCCCTGGAGGACACTCATCAGGCGCTCCCCCAGGAGGACACTTATAGGTGGACGGTAGGATGAAGGAGACCCAGCAAAGGAGATGACCGTCCCTGGGTGTCTACTGCAGCAACACGTGCCTGTCTGAACAGGGGTCCGAGGTGCTGCAGGGCCTGGCACACAGGCCCCAGTGTGGTGGGTGGGGCTGGGCCGGGCCTGGGCTCCCGCAGGAAACCAGGAGGGGCGGCTGCAGGGGGCCACCTGGAATATCTGCCTTGTCTGCAGCACACGGCTCCCTGCTTGTAGGTGACGCACCCTTGTAGTGCTGCCCACGCTGGCTGCAGGGTGCCTGCTCTAACCTCACATACACACTTTGCAGATTCTAACTGCAATGTTATTTTAGAATACTCGCTCTAACACAGTTTGATTGGATTCTCATCCATCATTCTCAGTATAGTAAGAGTTTTGGTTACAGTTGTCACTGAGAGTAAAGGACAGGTGTTAGAGTCTTTACATACCATTTGAACTGTTGTAAATTTTTGAATGGTTGTAAAAATTAGCTTTAAATTTATCATCTACTTGGCCAAAATTTTAGGGGGTGATGTTTAAAACATTTGAAGAGATTATCATTAGAGTCTTAAATAGTCTTGACTCAATCACATCTGAAAGCCCCTTTTGTGGTGGAAAGTAACATTGTCACAGGTTTTAGAGATTACGCTGTAGACCCCTTGGGGTCCTTTGTGCCTAGGGTAGCAGGGGTCTTCTGTGGTGCTGTTAGTGATGCTTTGTGTTTTCTCCTCCTCTCCCCTGTAACTCGCAGGTCATGACTAAATGTAAATGAAAAGCTTGATGTCACACGTTTTTGGGAGAGTGGGATGTGCGCCAGCCCCTCGCCCGCTGGCCCCGGCACCCATCCTGGTGCTGGTGCGTCCCCTCTGGTTTGGAGGAGTTGGGGTGTCATGAAAAGCAGCATGCAAAGGGGGCCCCAGAGGAGAGCGGGTGCCGTACCTTTAGGGAAATGCCCAATTTGCGTAGGAGAGCGTGGTCATGTGGCGCGCAAGTGTGCGCTGTCGTCAGCCAGCAGCTCTTGGAGCATTGAGCAGCAAGAAGTTGCTGCTACGGCAGCTCTCGTGCTGGCAGGCTGTGCGGTCAGAGGCGTGAGGTCTTTGCCTCAGAAGGATAAAGCGTTGCTCTTTCCTGCATTGGCCAAGCCATACTGGGGATAGCACATTGGGGCAAAATGGGTGTGCTTACCAAATAGTCCACGTTTCTTTGCATTTTTTAGCCTCCGCTCCGTGAGGTTGGGGCCATGTCCCCGAGTTCTGGTGCAGAACCCACCTCCACCCCTTACCGTCTTCCCTGCTCTGTCTGCTCTGTCCTGTGAGGCCGACGCTGGGAGCCAGGAGGCAGGGAGACCTCTGTGCCCTGTGCATTCCCCAGTCCTCACCTCCACCTTCTAACTGGAAACCCTGAGACTTTGTTTTCCAGGCATTGGGATTATGTTTGGCCCAAGGCAACCTGGAGGCGCCCAGTTAGTGCCCCATCAATGACAGGGGGAGGCTGGTGGAGGAGCACACCCTTCCTCCCCTACTGGGTTGTGATTACTTGGGGAGGGTGCTCTCCCCAGCTCCCTGGTGGGACTGGGCTCTGGTGGCCACAGCAGTAACTGCCTGTTTCCTCTACCCTTGGTTGGCTTTCTTCCTGCCCTTCTGTCACCTCTCCTGTGCCTTGCAGGGTGTCCTGGGGGCAGGCTCCTTACTAAGCACTTGCACGCATCTCCCTGTCTCAGGACCTGCTTCCGGTAAACACCGTGTGTTGATGGTGGCGTCACAGATGGGGGTGCCTGTCAGCTGGGTCCCCCAATGACTATGTGGGACAGAGCCTCCTCCCCAGCCTCCCTCCCCTGCTCACCTACCTCAGATTTTGCCTGAGTGAGAGATATATCTTTGTTGTGTTAAGACACTAACATTTTGGTTTTATTTTGGCTGCCTTTTATTTTTGCATTCCCCGTCTAGCCTGACTAATATAGTGTCTTCCTGTTATATTTTAAGCAGGACACCCGGGGCCCGTTCTACCTCCCACACACCTCTAATCTGCCACCTCCCTCATCTCCCCTCGAATCGAAGCCCCCTAGCTCTCTCTGCCCTCTGCAGCACACACAGGCGCCCATGGAATCTTTAGAAAGTGAACACCTGATTAAATCACTACGTAATGCCCTGCGATGGCTGAAGGCCACAGTCTCGTAGCGCCTGTAGGACCCCGCGAGAGCTGGCGCCGGGCCACGCCCTCCGCTGGCCACGCCCCACCGAGCAGCGGTGGAACCCTTTACCTTGTTCTTCACCAGAGAAATTCCTGTATCCTTAACATCTCAGTTCCGTGATTCTGTTGGGGCTCAGAAAACAATACCCCAAAATGGAGGCCTTGGAAGCAGCCTCAGAGGCAAAAGACTCTCTGACCTTCTCCTGCCCTCCTGTCTCCGGCCCCTCATTCTCCCCTGAGGCTGGCCACGGACACTAGGATCCTGCCTCCCCAAGGGGGGTCATGGAAACTAGAACCCCTTTTCCCCAAAGACTGCTATAAAGCCTAAAAATATTGCCCTAACTCCACCCTGCCCATCTTTCTGTGTAAAAACTGGCAATAAAGAAATCATGTGACCTACCTTGTATTTTCGGGTTTTTTTTGAGTCAGAGTCTCACTTTGTTCCCCCAGCTAGAGTGCAATGGTATCATCATAGCTCACCGCAGCCTCCAACCCCTGGGTTCAAGCAATTCTCCTGGCTCAGACTCCCAAGTAGCTGGAACTACAGGTGCATGCCAAACAACCAGCTAATTTTTCTTTTTTCTTTTTCTTTTTCTTTTTCTTTTTTTTTTTGTAGAGACAGAGGTCTTGCTCTTGCTCAGGCTGGTCTCAAACTCCTGGCCTCAAGTAATTCTTGCCTCAAGCAACTCCTGCCTCAAGCAAATCCTACCAGAGTGCTGGTAGGATTACAGGTGTGAGCCACTGTGCTCAGCCTAGCCCCTCTCTCTCGATGGCCGTATTCATTCTGGCAGCTTCAGGCATCCCCTCCACCTGGGCAAATCCCAAATATCATCCCTCTTCCTGACCTTGCCACCAAGCACTTGGCTCTCACACCCAGCTGCCAGCAGGATAAAGTTATGCCTGAGCTGAATCCTTAGGCTGCCATCTTTCCCCCTCCTGCAGACCTGGCAGAGATGGGGGCAGCTGCCCCCATGCACGAGAGGGGGGACTTGTACAGCCAAAGCACACATTTCCAGTACATTCCTGCCTTGCCCAGTTGGCCACTGTGTCTCTCAGAAGAGGCAGCACATACAGGACAGGGTCAGGAGGGCTATAACCCAGACTCGGTGGAGGCTTGGGAATGAGCTTGGGCCCCAGAGCAGCTGCTCTCCTGCGAGAGGAGTATCCTGGTTCAGTCCTCAGCTGGACTTTGAAGTGTTGCCCAGTTCTTGGGCTCCTGGCTTGGAGGAATTGGGAAGCCCAGCCCAGACACTCAGCAAGTATGTGTGAAGAATTCACACATACTGCCAGTAAAGTTTAAGGGTGCAAAGCTAAAGTACATTTCCTAAGGGGAAACAGTTTCTGGGAGTGGAGAAGACACTGTTTACATCTACGTTTTTCTTTTTATATACTTTATGTTTCGGTAACAGTTAGTTATAATTAGGACTGAATTCCTTTCTATGTTTGGATGTGACTTAAAGGTTATGCTATATGTACTGTGGGGAAAGTTCCATTTCCATTCTCTGGCTGGTGGTCAGTATTCCATGGCCTAACTACCCCATTCTTTAAGACTAAAATAACCATTCATTCCCTCTTTTTATTTTTCTGCAACTATTTCCTCCATGTTGTTTTTCTATACTGGCTTTCTCTTCTCTGTTTATCTGATTTCCATTTCCTCTCACTTGTTTTTCTGTCCCTAACAGGAGGGTCTTTAGGAGCCAGGTGGAAGCCTCCTGCCTGTGTCCCTCACCCCCAGGTGGGGTGGGGAGTGCTCTTGCAGGGATGTGAACAGATGGCAGTGTGGATGGATGATGGCGGAGAGGTTTTGGGGTTTGAAGTCACACCATCTGGGGACTGAAGAGGGAGAAAGATGCATTTGAAGGGTGTCAAGGGCAGAGGATCCAGAGTGTGTTTTGGGTACAGGAGTCAGGGAGCGTGGCTTGGTGGAACCCCCCACCAAGACCCTCTGGCCAGGATCTTATACTTTTGCCAGGCTGGACTCCATGCCCTTCCATTTGGTTGGTTGTTCACTAATCATGTCCCCATCTCCCCTTCCAGACTGGAAGCTCTGTTGAGATAGGACAGGCATTTGATAAATATCTGTTGAATGAGTAAATGAAACATGCTTTGCCCTTTGCCCAACTCTATGGCCTTGTTCTTATTGTTCCTTCCTTTGGTGTTCTGCATCCTCCCTCCATCTCTCTATCCATATGTCAAAACCCTCCCCATCCTTCAAGACTCATTCAAATGGCACCTCCACCACTAAGCCCACCCTGATTGCCCAGTGTGGGTCCTTATGCTTCCTGCTGACTCCTGTGGCACACGGTCTGCCTCCATCATATCACTTACACCTTTTGCTTTGGATTATCATTATTTCTATACCCATCTCTGCCCTCCTAACAGACAGTGAGCTCCTCGAGGGCAGGGACAGGCCATCTGTGTGTTCTCCCATCCCCATGCCCTGGCACAGTGCTTTCCATGCAGTTGGTGCTCTGTAAGTGCTCAGTATAAGAAAGCAAGAGTATTGTATGCAGTTTGCGACTTTTTACTGATTGAGATACTGTTTTCTTGGAGCCCAAAGCCACACGCATCCCTGAGCCTCCTTCCCCAGGCTGGGAGCTCACCCGTGCCTGGGCCATCTCCAAGGTCTCCCTCCCCATTCCCCCCACCCTATCACTGCTAACTGCTTTGCCTAAATCGTGCCCCACCCCAGTGCCATTGCAGACATTTGCATGGCCTGACCACAGCCAGTAGGTCGGGGGAGGCTTAGCTGCAGGGATTTTCTGATCTCACAAGGTCCCTTGGCAAGAGCTCAGGAGTGCAGAGATCATCTGATAGAGGGGCCTGGGCTCCAGGGGGGTGAAGGTGCCCAGGCGCCCCTGCAGTGCCCCAAGGTGCTGAGAAAGTAGAAAAGCACAGTGTGAACCGGGTCTGCTTTTTGTGGCTACCATCTGTGCTGATGGAGGTGATAGCAGGGTATGAGTGTGTGTGGTGGTGTTAGTGAGTCATCAGGGAGGGGCCGAGGCCCAGAGGACAGCCAGGGTAGATCTTCCCCAAACCCTTCCTGTTTGGGCTGCCAGAGATTGAGCAGCAGTTTTTCCAGCAGATCTAACACTGGCATTTCAGGGTTTTTTGTCCCCGAGCTAGACCCCATACCCATACTTGGCCGGGCCTGGTGGCTCACAAGTGTAATCCTAGCTATCTGGGAGGCAGAGTCCGGTGGATAGCTGCAGCTCAGTGGTTCCACCCCGGCCTGAGCACAGTGAGACCCCCTCTCTAGCCCTAGGAAAAAAAAAAAAGTAAAGACAAAAACAGAAAAATACACAAAACCCAGCCGGGTGCTCTGGCAAGCGCCTGTAGTCCCAGTTACTAGGGAGGCTGAGGCAGAAGGATCACTCACAGCCCAGGACCTGGAGCTTGCGTGACCCACCCTCACTGCACTCTACCCAGGACGCCTCATCAGAGTGCCAACTTCTTGCTAAGGTCAGCAAACAGAGGCCTCCAGGAATGTCCGGGGGAGGGGCAGTCTTAAGAAGGGAGACCAGAGGTCCTGGGAATGTCTAGGGGAGGGGCAGTCTTAGTAGGGAGCCCGCTGAGCTCTGGGGACAGGCTGCAGACAGTGGGGCCTGCAGGCTGTGGGGACAAGGCTGGCGGTGAGTGGGAAGGGGAGGGACAGAAGGCTGGCCAAGGAAGGAGCTGCACCTTGAAGGAGGCGGGCCCAGGCAGAGGCTGCTAGAAACAGAATTTGTGGGACTTGGAAAGGTGGGAACTGGGAGGGTCAGCCCCTGGACATTTCAACACAGAAAAGTCCCTTCAGCAGGACAATATAAAACCATTCCTCTATAGTAGCCGGCAAAAGGCGCTAGCTAGTGCTTTCGAGAGGAAGTCAACCAGCAGAGCTTGCTAGAATTTATTACAGGAACTTTGGTAAGTGCTGCAGGAAAACCAAGAACATTAAAAACAAACACAAACAAAATTATCTAGACAGCAGACTAATGTGGTAGCTCAGAGTGAGAGCCAGGCCTCCTGGGATTAAATGACACGGGGAACTTAGGCAACTTAAACTCAGTTTTTTCTTCTAAAAAATGGGGCTGATCATCATACCTACTTCAACAATGAGTTAATATGCATAGAGAAGTTGGAACAATACCTGACACCACAGCAAGCACACTATAAGCATACCTTGCTATTATTATTTAGAATTGACATCTAGGGCCCAGAACCTAGGCAGATCTGTTTAGACTCCCGTACTCAAAAAGTGTGGCCTGCCAACCAAACACCAGTCGGTATCACCACGAGCTTGTTAAAAATGCAGAATCTCAGACCCAGTCCTGGGTGCCCCGCATGGGAACTGGGTCCTCGCTAGCTTGTGAAGCACACCTGAGGCCACGCTGGAACCTCGGTAGAGATTGGGCTATTTTAGGAAGGAGGCCGCAAGGCTGAGGCTGCCTGCCTCGAGCCCCCACGGCCTGGAAATCCCCTGGACTCTTGTTAGAGGGGCGGGGTCCCTACACGTCGGTGTGCTGGGACAGCCTGGTGCCAGGGGCCACGGTGGGGGCGCGGTGGCTGAGGCCACCCCCCCAGAGCCCAGGGGAGGCCGCAAGGTCGAGTGGCGGTTTGCTGGAGTACCAGGTGCTCAGGAGGCGGTCCACCTGCTCCCGGCTGGAGATGGCGCGCAGGTGGGCCTTCCCGCTCCCACTGTCCAGGCCCTCCGTGGGTTCTGGGGGCTCGAGGGGGTCGAGCGGCGCGGGGTCCCCGCCCGCAGCGTCCCGGCGCAGCCCGCGCGCCCGCAGCTCGCTCCGCATGCTGGTGAAGAAGTGCAGCACGCAGCGGTGCGCGAAGTCCCGTGCGTGCTCACAGCACGTCTCGTCGAAGAGCTTCTGCTCCAGGTCCACGTAGTTGCTCCAGTACCTGCGCTGCAGGAAGACGGTCTGGTCGAAGCAGGGCCTCAGGCAGCGGGCCAGGAAGGCGCCCACGATCAGCAGCAGCGTGATGCTCCAGCCGATGGCCTGGAGGGTGGGGAGGCGCAAGGTTGGGTATGTGTTCCAGGAGGCACAGGTGCCTTACCTGCCGCAAAGGTGTTCCAGAACCCCTCCCTTTACTTATCCCTCTCATCCTTCCTCATATCTGTTCATCTTCTCATCCAGTCATCCTTCCTACCAACCACCCACCATCCATCCATTTTTCCTTCTATTCATTCTCTCATCTTTGCATCCATCCACCCATCCAACCACACCTCCACCCATCCCTCCAATCGCCCTTCCTCTCATGTGACTCTGTATCCATCATCTTCCCGTCCAGCTATCCTCACAGCCATCCCTCCATCTGTCCATCATCCATTTCCTTAGCCACCCACCTCTCCTTCTATCCATTCATGCTCCCATGCTCTCATCCTTCCTTCCATGTATCCATCATCCACCCATCAACCATCCCCTCATCTTTTTTTTTTTTTTTTTTTTTGAGACAGAGTCTCACTCTGTTGCCTGGGTTAGAGTGCCGTGGTGTCCGCCTAGCTCACAGCAACCTCAAACTCCTAGGCTCAGGTGATCCTCCTGCCTCAGCCTCCCGAATAGCTGGAACTACAGGTGTGCACCACCATATCCGGCTAATTTTTTCTATTTTTGGTAGAAACGGGGTATTGCTCTTGCTCAGGCTGGTCTCGAACTCTTGACCTCGAGCGATCCTCCTGCCTTGGCCTCCCAGAGTGCTAGGATTACAGGCGTGAGCCACCGCCCCCAGCCCCCCTCATCTTTTTAATCCATTCCTTCATCATCCCCTTGTGTGCTCAGCTGTCCATCCTCCCATCTGGGCGCCCATCCCTGCTGTGCTTTGTGGGAGGCACTGTGCCAGGCACAGGAGGTCCTGTCTTTGCTCCCACAGAAGAAACAGACAATTAAACAGATGATGAGTGACTATGTGTCATAATGAGAACCGTGTAGGGCATCATAGGAATTCAGAGGAGAGACACTCGACCTGAACTTGCGGGCTCAGGGAACGGTGATGTTCAGGCTGAGACCTGGAGCATGAGTGATGCAGTTTCCCAGCATGTGAGCAGGGACCAGTGTCCAGGCCAAGAGTGAGGAAGTAGCTCTCTGAGGTTGGCAGACACCTCCTCCTCCTGTCCACCCGCCAAAGCCATAGTCTCTTCAAGGCCAGCTTAAGGCCTCGCAAGCGGTGTGGGCCTGGAGCAGAGAAGTCACTCGCTAAACCACAAAGCCTCTTTGGAATCCCTGTCATTTAGAGATGTGATTCCCACGATTTACAAAGCTCTCTCATTTGGCCTCTCCAGGATATTCCCACCACCACCAAATTTAAGATGAGTATTTCATACAGGACAAGCAGAAAACCAAACACATTGCTAAACTGAACGGGGCTGAAAACTCACCCTGGTTTGACTGCAAATTCTGTGCTTTTTTCACTGAGCTGAGAAGAGCTAGAGCATCAAAGCTCGCAGGGACCATCTCGGTGGAAGAGACCAAACCCTACTTTATTTTTCAGGAGACACTGAGGCCCAGAGGGGCAATGCCACAGCCAAGGTCACAGTCTGAACCGAATCAAGTGCATGCTGAGCACTGGTCCTCCCTCCACTGCACCGTGGGCCTGCATTTACCCTGAAACTGCCCAAAGGGCAGGGGTTGTATCTTTATTATCTATGGCTCTAGTGGTGCTCCATGTGTAGAAGACCCACGTAAATAATTTTTGATGGGCACAGCCCAGCACTGGGGCCCTGGGAGTGGAGGCGGTGGGACCCAGAGTCCGAGCTGGGGGTGGGGCTGGGGTTTTCCCCCGGATAATGGAGTTGACACCTGTGCGGAGCCAGGCATCTGGGGAGGACCTGCATTGTGGGAACATATCTCCAGCACTTTCCTGCCATTCAGCCTCCCGGGAGGGGCCTAGCTGACTTCCAGGAGGGTATGGGCACCGGTCTTTGACCTGGGGAGAGTCTGTGTTGAAGGCCCCACACTGTCCTGTCCTGTGTCATGCTCCGAATCTCCCCATGCACCACCCGCTTTTGGGTTGTGTCTCCAGAGAGGGGAGGAGCCTCAGGAATCATCTGTACATCCCCACCACCCCACCCCACCCCAGAACCAATGCAGGACATTTGCGAGGTCCAGGACAAGGGGAGGACCACCCCAATTACCTGTGATAGGCACCGCAGGTAGCGCGACACTGCCTTCCGAGCAGAGCTGTCCCTGACCAGCTCATCCTCTTTGCAGGGTACCTTGGCCAGGAAGAGCTGTACCTGGCTGGGGGTCATGTTGGCAAAGTCTAGAAACTTCTCAGGGTCCACAGAGCTGCTGAAGGCACACACGAAGCACTTCCCATCAAGGAGGGCCAGCAGGATCCAGACCAGGGGGGCGGCCAGTGCCCTCTGCAGCACAGAGAAGCACATGTACCTGGGAGCAGAGGAAAGAGGGGTCATAAAGGGACATTGGAATTCAGCTGCAGCAGGAAAGGTACAGGGGAGGTGCAAGGATGGACTTCCCAGGAGGGCTGGGAAATTCTACGGGGGTGGTGGTTGCATCAAGCTGCAGCTTCCAGTATGGAGGTCTCAGCAACAGAGGGCAGGGAGGAGGAGGGCTGGGGCCCCTGGCATCCCAGGATTGGAACACTGAGGAGTTGGTATCCCTCCTGCTCTAGGCCTTGTAGCAGGCACCACAGGTGCCCTGCCTGTGCCAGGCGCATCTGTGGCTTTGGGGATAGTTTTAGTCATGTGGCGGGCCTGAGGGCCTCCTACCTCAAGCACCTGCCTTGTTCTGCCCCAGGGCTCTGGAGGATTCTCAGCTCCTGAGAGGGTTAGGCTGGAAGCCTGAAAAGTTAACCCCCAAATCAACTTCAGCCCAAGAGGGACAGGCACAGTGGCTAAACACCAGCTTCCTAGACCGCTTTAGGTGTGGCCTACACACCCTCTTAGAGGGTCCCCAGGAGTGAACCCAGTTGCCCACTCATATCACATTCTTTCCAGAGCCTGCTTCTTGGAGGAGCCTACGCTAAGACAGCCCTACCCAAAAATGCTCCCAAGGGCAGCACCTCAATCGTCGCCCCTGCCATGGGCATCCCCAGAGCCCCCCTCTGACTGGCCTCAGGCGCCTTTCCTGACTCACTCTGCCCCGCTGGTGACCTGGGCTGGGTGCTGGCCGCAGAGCAGGAGCCCAGTGGAGCTGCTCGCACCGGACCCCAGAGGAAAGGCAACGAGCACAGGCGTGAGACCCGCCTCGAGGCTGAGTCACAGGGAGTGTGTCATCCCCGAGAAGTTGAAGCAGGCTGCTGTGCACAGGATGCAGATGCTGGCTCTAACTCGGATTGTACACAAAACATAGAATAGTGTGTGCGTACGTGACCCACCCAGGGGGCATTATAAATATGTCACAGGCAGTGGTCACGCCAGTGTTTTCTTTGGAGGGCAATGTTATTAGAAGGTGGAATTGGAGACTTATTATGGAGTCACGTTAGATGTGTCTGAGAACATCTCAGCCATCCGTGTCAGGGAGTAGGGGAGAGGAGATGGTGAGTGAGCTAACGTCCATCAAACCACTCCTGCCACAGCTCACACTTAGATATTTTTTCCAAAACACCAACGGCAGCCGTTCAGCTTGGGCCGTGGAGTCGGTCTGTGTTTGAATCTGAGCAGTGCCACTGCCTAGCTGTGGGAGCTTGGTCTAGCTACCCAACTTCTCTGTGCCTCAGGTGCCTCAGGGCCCTGAGGACGAAGGAACAGACTCAGGGCCCAAGTGAGAAGCCAGAGACGCCATGCACTCACTCAGAGCGCTAGCACAGAGCGCAGCCCTGGTTTGGTGTGCAGCCGGCCGGGGGCTCTGCGCTTCGCTACATCCCACCAGCTGACTCTGCTACACGGCACCAGCCAGTGCCAGGCTCTGAGGACACAGTGCACCAGGTCAGGCCCTTGCCCTCGGGGAGCTCACAAAAGAGATGTAGCCTTTAAGCAAATCGTTGCTTCTTACCACATGTGAAAAGCTGCTGTGCATGTCGTGGGATGGGCCCGCATGTGTGCGGTGAGTTATAATCCACGGCCAGCATGGCAAATGTGATGTTGGGGCTCAGAAAATGACACCCCAAAGGGAAGGTCTCAGAAGCACATTCAGAAGCAAGTTTTTCTCTGGCCATCTCCTGACCTCCTGTCTCTGGCCCCTCATCTTCCCCCAAGGCTAGCCATAGAAACTAGAACAGAAACCAGAATCTTTTCCCCCAAGACAGCCAGAAAACCTAAAAATAATACTCTAACAGCCCCCTTGACTTTCTGTCTAAAAACTGGCCGTAAAGAAATGATCTGACCTACCTTGCTTGACTGTAGGTCATAGGACGCCCCCATTCCAGTAAGGGTCCTGCCCCACACCCAGAAGGAAGGAATCCTGCACAGAGGCTGAGAAGAATCTAGACAGCCTTGCTTGGTGTCCCTACTCAGCCTATTAGCATCAGCTCATACCCTTTTGTTCAATCATATTTCTTTTTTCTTTTTTTGAGACAAAGTCTTGCTTTGTTGCCTGGGCTAGAGTGCCGTGGCATCAGCCTAGCTCACAGCAACCTTAAACTCCTGGGCTCAAGCAATCCTGCTTCTTCAGCCTCCTGAGTAGCTGGGACTACAGGCTTGCGCCACCATGCCCGGCTAATTTTTTCTATATATTTTTAGTTGGCCAATTAATTTGTTTCTATTTTTAGTAGAGATGGGGTCTTGCTCTTGCCCAGGCTGGTTTTTCGAACTCCTGACCCTGAGCGATCCACTCGCCTCAACCTCCCAGAGTGCTAGGATTACAGGCGTGAGCCACTGCGCCCGGCCTGTCCAGTCATATTTCTACATGGCTGTCCACACTTTGTTGGACCTAAGCATGACAATGGATAGTTTCCCCTGTCCTGTATCTTGGAGCTTCATTCTGAAGGCTCCTGTGTCATGTAAAACTATGCTCAAATGAATGGGAATGCCTTTTCTCCTGTTAATCTGCCTTTTGTCAGTTGATTTTCGCAAACCTTCAGAGGACACAGAAGTTTTCCCTTCCTTCCTACAGTGGCCTTGGGAATCCTTGGGAATCCCGGATCAGTCCTGTGTTCACAGCACTGGCCACAGAGAGGTGGCAAATGGTAGGACCAGACATAAATGTTTCCAAAGTGGAAACTGGCAATAGGTGTCTGTGAGCTGGCGGTTCCTAGCTGGGGAAAGATGGGAGCATGCCTGGAAGTGCCTGTGGTGGGGGGAGCCCTCCACAGTATTGGGCCTTGGGGGTGCACCTGGCAGTGCCTGTGGGGTGGGGAAGCCCCGGCAAAGCCATGGGTCACCGAGTGGCATGGGACTGCACCTGATTATGCCAGGGTCCTTCCTCCGGTGCCCCGAGGGCCGGCGCCACTCCTCGACCATCACCACGGACTGCCGGTTGGCAAGGAGGCCGCAGAGGAACAGGGCGAGTGGGGGCGCCAGCAGCAGGCCCAGGCCGTAGATGGCGTTGTAGCGTGCCAGGCAGGGGCAGTTGAAGTCAAAGGACGAGTACAGCTTGATGGTGACCGCGGCCAGCAGCAGGCAGATGCCATTCATCACCGACTCTGAGCTGGACTGGAAGTGCTGGAAGAGCATGCGAAATTTATCCATGGCTCTGGCTGGGCCTGGGGGACAGCCGTCGGGCGGGACCCTGAGCACTGGGGACGAGCCTGGGTTCTGCAAGAGGTTCTCTCTCCTCCTCCTCCAAGGGCCTGAGGGGACAAAGAGGAAGCAGCCTCCAGCCCAGCCTGGTCTCCTGAGGTCCAGCCAAGGACTGAGGACAGAGGCAGGCTCTCCCTGTCACGGCTCCCCTGCCCAGCCCTACTGTCCCCTGTGCCACTCCCTCCTTTGGGGAGTGAGTCACCTCCATGACCAGCCAGCCCAAAGCACCTCACCTCTAAGCAAATGGGCCCTGCCCTGTCACCCCCCTTCCTGGCCCATTCCTCCTCTCTCAGGGCCTGGACGCTCAGGCCACACAGCTGGTGGGGCTTCCTGCTGGGGACAGGCAAATTCTGGGTGTGGTAAGGCAGAGATGCTGATGGGGCCAAGTGTATTTTCTGATCTTGGTCAAAACCATGACTCGACTCAGCTGAGCCAAGGGGGATTTCCTGTCGGCTCTCAGGCTCGGGGAGCAGAGGGGCACCTGTCCCTGCCTGAAGGCATCCGGAGGAGGAGACCCAGGAGAAGGGTCTTCAACTGTGTTTTAGTGTTTCCTATGATGGGGAGGCCTTCCAAGGAGAGCACACCGCAGGTCAGGGGTGTCAAGAGTGGGGCTGGAGGGTTGGGGAGCCTCCTCCACCTTATTCTGATGCCCTCCAGGCCTGCCTAAAGCACAGCTTCCCCTGCCTCACTCCTCTGCTCAGGCATGGCTGGGGCTCCCACGGCCACCTGAGCTTGGCATTCAAGGCCCTCCTAACTGTACCCAGACATGTCTTACTGCCTCCACACCTTCGCTGATACCATCTTCCCCACTGGAAAACCCTTATCCTCCCTCCCCAAGAGGCAGATCAAATGCAGCTCCTCCACCAAGCCACGCAGGGACCTCAGCTCGCAGGAGCGCCTGCCCTCATCCGGACCTGGGAAAGGCTGCTCAGCCTGTTGCTAGTCTTTCCCAAGTGTGGGGCTGGATCTCCCAACTAGGTAGTGCCTGGCAAGAACAGGGACCTCACCTGCACCTCTTTGTTTTCTGCAGCATCCAGTGCGGTGCTAAGCACACAGGAAGTGACAGCAAATGTTTGTCCTTCATCATGTTGATATTTGGGCCCCCCTTATTTTATTTACTTATTTTTTAGAGTCTTGCTCTGTTGCCCAGGCTGGAGGGCAGTGAGCGGCTTGATCATAGCCCACTGCAGCCCTGAACCCCTGGCCTCAAGTGATCCTCCTGCCCCAGCCTCCTGAGTTACTGGGATTACAGGTGTGAGCCACTGCACCCAGCTGGGCCCCTTCCTATAAAACATCTCTAGGTCTGTCCTCTTTCTGCCTGTATCCACCTGTACCTACTTCCCTGTCTGCTCCCAGTAAACAAATGAGTGGGCAGTAGGTCTGCCTCTCATTTCTCTGTCTCTGTCTCCCTTTGCCTCTCTCTGCCCCTCAGTTTGTGTTTCTGAGCCTGTCTCGGGCTCTCTCCCTGTCTTTGTACCTTTCTCTGTGTTGCTGCCTCTTTCTGCCTGTCTCTCCTTCCTCCCCGCCTGCTTCCCACCCTATGACTGGCCCTGTCCTGATGTCAGCAGCCCTGCCTGGGGAGGGAGTGGAGGCAGCCACAGAAGTCCCTGGGTCTGTTCCTGAGGTCACAAATCAGCTTGGGCCCGGAGGATGGGCTGGGCTGGACGAAGCACCCTGGACCCCAGCTGCTCCAGCTCTTCCTCCATCTTCGTCTTTCCAGCTTGCTCAGTCCTAGCCCAGGGCCACCCCTGAGACAAGGAAACCTCAGAGGCCAGGGTGGCTTTGACCCTGCTGACCCCTGCTCCATCCAGCCTGGACCCGTTGGCAGCCTGGAATGGCAGTTCCATGTAATGTCCTTAGTTAAACTCATGCATCAGCACTGCCATCCTTTGCTCAGGTCCCGAGTCCTCACGGTCACGGACACAACTTCCCTCCAGCCCCCTGGAGCGCATGAGGTAGGCGTCCCTCTGACTCCCTCTCGTCCTCCACGTTAGCCCATCCCGCCTGCTGCAGCTGCACTGACCTTCCCTCCCACTCTCCAACAGCTTTTACACGATGAAAATATCTTTGGTTTTTCCCAATTAAGCACACCATTGTGGAAAACCTAAAAATAGAGACCACGGACCTTTTTTCCTCACCCTGCCCGCAGAGCCTGCCTGTCTGTGACCCGTGGCTGTGTGTGACCTTCCGGACTCGTGCCAGGGCCAGCGTGGGCAGCGTGGCCGGCCTGCCTGCTGCTCCTTGGGACAAGCGCTAACCGCCATGAATGAACGACTGGGTGCCGCTGTCCCCCCCCCCGAGCACAGGGCCGCCTCTGGGACAGGCGACTAGAGTGCTACCCCCATACCTGCCCAGGTGACTCTTGATTTGGGGCACGTTTTGAAACTGCCTCTCCTTCTCCAGACACTTGTGTGCCAGCCCTCTGAAGGGTTACAGCTCAGCTCTTTGAGGGGCCGCTGGGACCTGCAAAATGAATTTTGTGTGGGGCACTTAGCCTGTGCTTTAAGCCAGACCACCCTAAATACGTCCTGCAAATTTCATGACTATCTGTGTAGTCTAGACTTTTTATACATAGCAACAGACAGAAACCTGGGCCTTACTTCTTATTTTTATTGTACAGAATTTGTATGTTAGTCTGGGTCCTAGGAGACAGGATGACCTATGGGAGGGATGGGGGTGGGGGGGAGCCATCAAGGCCATGCCAGTCTGATTCTGAGGGGAGGGCAGGAGGTAAGAAACCCCTCACTGCCAGTTCGTTCTCCCAGTCTCCCGATGTCGTGGAGGACAGTCACCACCACATTTACGAGTGTGGTGCAGTCCCAGAGAGGCTGGTGTCCTGCCTGGTGGGACACAGCCAGGAAGGAAGCTGGAGTCCTCCTTCTGTGCCTCTCAGCCTTTATCACCCACTGGGCTGTTGACCAGAAGAGGGGACCATCCCGGCCCAAGGCAGGGGACATAACAGGGTGGGGAGGGTCCTTTGCACACCTGTCTTGCTATACACCTTTGTTTTTTTGAAACAGAGTCTCACTTTGTTGCCCAGGCTAGAGGGAGTGCCGTGGCATCAGCCTAGCTCACAGCAACCTCAAACTCCTGGGCTCAAGCAATCCTCCTGCCTCAGCCTCCTGAGTAGCTGGGACCACAGGCATGTACCACCATGCCTAGCTAATTTTTTCTATATATGTATTAATTGGTCAATAAGTTTCTTTCTATTTATAGTAGAGACGGGGTCTCACTCTTGGTCAGTCTGGTTTCGAACTCCTGACCTTGAGTAATCTGCCCGCCTCGGCCTCCCAGAGTGCTAGGATTACAGGCGTGAGCCACCGTGCCCGGCCTGCTATACACCTTAAAGGGTATTATCTCTCAGGGTGAGGGGATGGCTTTGAATTAAAAAAAAAAAATCTATAGTTTTGAATTGTCTACTTTTATAATAATGATTTTTTAAATTTTGTAATAAAAACCATAATTTTTTTTTTTTTGAGACAGAGTCTCACTTTGTTGCCCAGGCTAGAGTGAATGCTGTGGCATCAGCCTAGCTCACAGCAACCTCAATCTCCTGGGCTCAAGAGATCCTACTGCCTCAGCCTCCCAAGTAGCTGGGACTATAGGCATGTGCCACCATGCCCGGCTAATTTTTTGTATATGTATGTTTTAGTTGGTCAATTAATTTCTTTCTATCTTTTTTTAGTAGGGACAGGGTCTCGCTCAGGCTGGTTTCGAACTCCCAACCTTGTGCAATCCACCCACCTCGGCCTCCCAGAGTGGTAGGATTACAGGTGTGAGCCACCGCCCGGCCCATAAAATTTTTTAATCAGAAAAACTCAAAGAGATAAACTGGCGAGGTGAAAAGGGAATCACATTTTGTAGCCTGGAGCCTAGCCTGCTGCTAGGAGAGGGAGAACGAGAGAAAAGAACAGGAGGAGAAAGACTTGTTTTACTTCATGTGCATGGGAAGATATTAAATATTAAATTGCAGATTTGCTGCATGATATGCCTGAAACCAGGCTTTGTCAATCCCCTCCCCTGATCCAGGGTCTGAAGCTATTATGTTTCTTAGGGTCTTTTAATTCTGGGAGAATTTTTAAAATTCACACATCCTTTTATTTTTTTATTTATTTTTTATTTTTTTATTTTTTATTTTTTTGAGACAGAGTCTCGCTTTGTTGCCCAGGCTAGAGTGAGTGCTGTGGCGTCAGCCTAGCTCACAGCAACCTCAAACTCCTGGGCTCAAGCAATTCTTCTGCCTCAGCCTCCCGAGTGGCTGGCACTATAGGCATGTGCCACCATGCCTGGCTAATTTTTTCTATATATATCAGTTGGCCAATTAATTTCTTTCTATTTATAGCAGAGACGGGGTCTCGCTCTTGCTCAGGCTGGTTTCGAACTCCTGACCTCGAGCAATCCTCCTGCCTCGGCCTCCCAGAGTGCTAGGATTACAGGCGTGAGCCACCGCGCCCGGCCCACACATCCTTTTAAATTACTTAAATATTTTTTTTCAAGCAAGTTGTAAACGTGTTAATTTGCAATTGGATGGTCTTTATAGAATAAGTCTTTGGTTTCTTTTTTTGCTTTTTTTAAATTAAATTAAATTATTTTTTTTGAGACAGTGTCTGCCTCTGTTGCCCCCAAGTAGAGTGCAGTGGTGTCATCAAAGCTCATTGCAACCTCTAACTCCTGGGCTCAAGTGATCCTCCTGCCTCAGCCTCCCGAGTAGCTGGGACTACAGGTACACACCACCACACCTGGCTAATTTTTCTATTTTTAGTAGAGATGGGATCTTCTTGCACAGGCCTGGTCTTGAACTCCTGACCTTAAGCAATCCTCCCGCCTTGGCCTCCCAGAGTGCTAAGATTACAGGCTCAAGCCACCATGCCTAGCCTGTTTGTTTTTCTAATTAAAGTCTTGCAGATAAAAAAAAAAAAAAAGTCTTGCGGATATACTCTTGGGGGGTCTTCCAGACTTTTTTTTTCTTTTAAAGGGAGTCTGGATATTATTTGAGAAACATTGGCTTTACCATAGTTGGAGTTTCTGTTCTTAAGAGGGTTCTTTGGGACTGGATGCCCCTTCCTGGAGAAACTCACTGCATCTGATATGTGAGTGGGGGTATGTATGTGTGTACCTATGCGTGCATGTGTGTACAGATGCATGCATGTGTGTGGTGTGCATGTATATACATATTTGGTGTGCATGAGGTGTGTGTGCACGTAGTGTGTGTGTTTTCAGAAATATGGGTGCGGTTGTGTTACTACTTTGTGTATTGTGAGTACCGTCTCTCCTGAGATTTCTCTTTCTCTTCTTTTTCCTTCAAAGGGAAGGCATCGGATCGCGTCCCACTTTTCTCCAGGACTGGGAGCCTACTGTTCCTGTGTGTCTGGCAGAGCAGCGGTGCCCTCTCTGTCTGTCTCTGTCTCTGGGTGGCCTCGTTCTGTCCTTCCCTGAGAGCAGAGGCCTGCGTGGGATCCCGCCAGACCTGGGAAGAGCAACGTGGCCCTTGCGTGTGCTCCACTCGGTGACTATGCAGAGCCATGTGGCCCCCTAAGGGACTGGAGAGAGGATGAAAATGGAATGCGGACTGTCTAACAAATGGCACTGGAACAACTGGATAATGACCATTTGGGGACAACTTTTTTTTTTTTTTTTTTTTTTTTGAGACAGAGTCTCGCTTTGTTGTCCAGGCTAGAGTGAGTGCCATGGCATCATGCCTAGCTCACAGCACCCTCAAACTCCTGGGCTCAAGCGATCCTCCTGTCTCAGCCTCCCGAGTAGCTGGGACTACAGGCATGTGCCACCATGCCCGGCTAATTTTTTATATATATGTATCAGTTGGCCAATTAATTTCTTTCTATTTATAGTAGAGACGGGGTCTCGCTCTTGCTCAGGCTGGTTTTGAACTCCTGACCTCGAGCAATCCGCCCGCCTCGGCCTCCCAGAGAGCTAGGATTACAGGCGTGAGCCACCGTGCCCGGCCTTGGGGACAACTTAAACGGAATCTCCACCTCGTTCTTTATACCAAAGTAAATCCTTCCTGGTTCAAAGATTTAAACACAAAAACTAAAACTAAAATCATACAAATTATACAAGAAAATGTAGGCGAATTTGTTCCTAATCAGAGCCTGGGGAAGGCCTTAAGGGATAGAGCACAGATCTCAGCAGCTGTGGAGGAACAGATGGACAAAGTAGGTCTCATACCAATTAGAAACTTCTGTGGACAAAAATACCAATAAGCAAAACAAAAATAACAAACTGAAAAAAAGGTATTTGCCACACATGTGCCACAAAAAGGCTTATTTTCCTTAATTTGCAGAAGGTGCATGGAAATTAATACAAAAGATGAACAATCCCATAGAAAAATGGGTAAAGAATGCTCACATATTCACAGAAAATGAAAGACAAATGGCCAAAAATCCTGCAAAGATTCTAATCCTCATTCATGATTAAACAGGAAACTAGACAATCAAGCACCTTTTTACACTTACCATGTTTTTTTTTAGAAACTGAAAGATTGATAATACCCAATGTTGGTGAGGCTTAGAGAAATGGCCACTTTCATAAGACAATGGTTGGAGGACAAATTGGTAGGGTTTTTGTAAGACAGTTTGGCAACACATTTAAAGAAAAAGTTTAAACACACATGCCTTTTGACCTAGTAATTACAGAGCTCTGAATTTGCCCCATGGATAGATTTGCAGAAGTAGCCAAGAAAAACAAATAAGGGAGTTCATTATGGTTTTGTTTTAATGGCAACAAAACTGGAAACAACCTAAATTTCATCAGCCGGGGACTGTTTAAAGAAAATATGGCCCAGCCATAAAATGAGACCTATGTAGCCATTAAAAGAATGAAGCAAATGTATGTGTGGTCATATGAGAAGACTTCTAATAGATTCTGATAAGCTAAACAGGCAGTTCAGCACACTGTGTGTAGTATCATCCCTCTAAGTAAAAAAGGATATATATCTCTATTCAAAAACTTTGGTATTGTGCATACCCTTTTTGCTAGAAAGATACACAAAAAATATGGACAATTATTTCCATTGGGTGGTCAGGAGGGGAGACTTACTTTCTTTCCATTTTATAGCTTTCTGTGCTGTTTAGCTTTTTAAACAATGTGTATATATGACTTTTATTTTTAAAAGATTAACAAAGGTTATCGGGGCAGTAAGTTTATGGATTTTTAAATATGTTTCCATATGTAAATAGATAAATGTTATTTTTTTTTAAGTTGGCTTTATTTAACTGTTGAATCAGGCACAGATTTTTTCGTGTCTTCTAAGTGTCAGCCCAGTTAACATTGCCTTATCTAGAATCAAACAATAAACTAGGTTCCAGTGGTTATGCTCACATCTAGAGTGTTCAGGACATCAGGAACTCTTTCAATTATTTGCTTTAGCTTTTATTTTTTTTTTATTTTTGAGACAGAGTCTCACTTTGTTGCCCAGGCTAGAGTGAGTGCCGTGGCGTCAGCCTGGCTCACAGCAACCTCAATCTCTGGGGCTCAGAGATCCTCCTGCCTCAGCCTCCCGAGTAGCTGGGACTACAGGCATGCGCCACCATGCCCGGCTAATTTTTTGGATATATATTTTTAGTTAGTAAATTAATTTATTTCTATTTTTGGTAGAGACAGGGTCTCGCTCAGGCTGCTTTCGAACTCCTGACCTTGAGCAATTCGCCCGCCTCGGCCTCCCAAAGTGCTAGGATTATAGGCGTGAGCCACTGCGCCGGGCCTGCTTTAGCTTTTAGTTCTTGGTTATATCTCCAAATTCGAAAAAGCTGAGAGGCTCCTGCTGTCCCCACAAAGAAATTAACAGCAAACAGACTCCAATTTTTTGGAATAATTACAAGTGAATATCTTGACCAAATAAACCCTGTAGCCATTAAAACAGCAGATTGAGCTGTGCTGAGTTTTTCTGCAGGTCTGGCCATGTCAGCCAATCTAGCACACACCAACCCCCATTTCATAACTGGAGCCCAGAAAAAAACTGGTCTGGGACCTGCTGGGTGGTTGTACAACGGCCTCAATTTTTCGGGCAGCAACAGCTCCACTTTGTCTAGGAGCCAGTGGTAGGTGGCCCGCAGGCCACAGACATGGTCGCCGCCGAGTGATCGTGGGCAGACGGGTGGGAGCGTGCCTGTGTCCTCGTCCCTGGCTGACAACGAAGGGCAGCGAGTTACTTTCCCCTGCCACAGAGCCTGGCGTCCCCCTCTCCCTTAGGGTGCCCTTCCCGCGGTTCTGACTGTCCCCCAGTGAACCACCAGGCAGCCCGCGCCCAGCCGATAAATGTTCTTTTAAAATTTAGGGTTAAAATATTACCATTGATGCAAAATAAAATAATCAGGTTCAAACCCAAACATTCTTCTTCCTCACTTAAATTTTTGGGCTTCAGCTCACAGGACAGAGCATAGAACTGTTTTCCTGGTTCATAATATATTTTTAACTCCTGCTTTGTAAGAAGAAGAGACCAATAAGCCAGGGTTTTATCAAATTATTTTCTCTTCTCTCTCTATCTTTTTTTAAAACATGTCTCAGAAGCTATAAAAGTAGATTTTCTGACCAAACTGGAATGAAGTTGTTTCTAGAAGCTGCTAAGGGAGCGCTGGTTTTCTGGCTTGGAGACCCTGTGACGATGGCATTAGACCCCAGATGTTGGGCCAAATACAGAGATTTGGGGCAAAAACATGTGGGTTGCTCTGGGGGGAGAGGGCCACCCGGGTAGTTTTTCTGAAGTCCACTTGTACTCCCCACGCACACCACAGTCAGAGTGACTTCAGGTCTCCCCTGTCCCCCCTGCCTACGTTCACACACTCGTGAGACAGACGAAGTGACTTCTGAGCTGGCCCAGCTGGCCGAATAGATGCCGAGGGTGCTTGTGGGAGAGGCCTGGGCTGGCGGTGGGGCGTCCCAGCTCTGAGAGTGGTGGGGTGCGCAGGGGAAGCCTCCTCGTAGCTGACCGCACACCCTCAAGCTCTGGCCACACAGCCACAGACGCAGCCAGAGGGCACCTCAGTGTGAGCAGGAGCGCCCTGAAGAGGATGGCGACTTGGGGAGTCTCTGCCTCAGTCCTGGGCGGGGTCTCAGTGCGCCGCCAGGGTGGCGGTCTTCGCTGCAGTCACCATGACTGCAGATCCGATCTCAGGGTGCAAGATGAGAAAGTGACCCCAGTCAACCGAACGTGCTCAGAGGGTCCCGTCTCAGTGGCTCAAGGGAAGGGCTACTTTCCACCATGACATGTCTTCTTCACTTTGAAGCAGCTAATGGAAGCTATAAGGGTACACTTTTCCCCCAAAAAGCTCTTTACATTTTGAAAGGGAAAAAGAGAAACGAGTAAACATTTTAAAGGTGTTTTGATTGGTAAGAGGGCTAACCTCTCCCCCCCCAACACACAAAGTTTGCCAGGGACAAAGGGGATTCCAGTGGAGTTCTAGTGCTACCTAGTGGTGGCTGGACAGAGAAATGGCAGGGAGGGAAAGGGAAGGAGGGAATGGGGCTCACAGGGCTGCTCTCTCTGCCTGGAGGAACCTTCCTACAAGCCACCCTCGCTGGGAAGACAGCACTCCCTTGGCAGGGGGTCGCCTTTAGTGTGCCTCTGGGACCCCTCTGGGGAAATGTGATAGAAGTGAGATGTCACACTACCGGCAGCACTTGGAGAAACTGGCACAGGGATGCAGGGCACTCGGTGTGATTTAAGGCTACCGGCTTAGTAGAGAGGCGCCTCCTGACTTCTATTTGTCGTTCAAGTGTTGCCACGGAGGAGTTTTACGTTTTTATGGGGTCATATTTATCATACTTTTCCTTTATGACTCTCTGGTCTTCGAAACATTCTTGGAAAGGCGTTCCTGCCAAGTGAAGACCATTTAAAACATCCATGAGAGAAAAAGGGTTGTTGGAGTGTTGCAACCATTTTGAGCATCTTTCTTTTAGTTTTATTTATTTATTTTTAAGCCAGTCAAATTTAACACTGGGGGGTTGAATACCAACTTTAGTGACACTAACGTTAATAAGTTCTGATAACCCACTACTTTAGTTTTATTTTAAATTTATTTTCTGTTCATTGGCAGCTTGTTTGCTCCCTTGCTGACTTCCCGAGAGCTGAGCTGAAGCCACCAGGAGTCCTAAGTGTCACTCAAGCAGGAAAAGGCTGGTGCAGGAACTCAGTGAGGAGATCTCCCTTGTGACAGGTGTCTCCCTCAGGCTGGGACTCAGAGGAACCCCATCCTGGCCTGAGCACAGCAGCACGGCAGCTGGACTCGGACCATCCCAGGACTGTGCCTCAGCGCTAGGTACAGTGTCCTGGGCAAGTGACTTAGCTTCCCTGAGTCTTGTGATTTGCACTTGTAATGTGGGAACAATAATAATAACAGTAATAACAACAATGGCAATAATAATACCTTCCTCACAGGGTTGTTTCTAGTCTTAAACGAACTGACACATGGGAAGTGCTCAGAGCAAGGCCTGGTACATATGAGTAAGTGCTTCATAAATGTCACCTGTCACAGTTGTCTGAGCAAGTGGCCCTAGGATGGGCCAATAGACACTGGACTTGGAAGTCAGTACACAAGATTCCAGACAGGGGCATGCTGTCCTTTTTCTGGCACTGGGCATTTTCCTTTCTGTTCCCTACAGGGATCTCTGTCTGTCCTTTGATGCAACCTTTGATGTTCGAGATGTAACTTGGGGAATGCTTGGCCTCAGGCCTGGGTTTTTTCCAAGGGCCTTGTAGGCCCAGTACTTAAGTCTTCAGGCTTTAAAAGGGTCTGCTTGAGACCAGAAAAAACATTACTGCCTCCAAATTTTGAAAGGAACACTTCAAAATAAAAATTAATAAATGTTCACTTAAATGCCTGTGTTGTATCAATGTCATTAATTGTTAAATATAGTACTCATAAAGATTTCATTCTATTTGAAGACATAGTTTTTCTCACTTGGCAAGAAATCTGACACATGCATAATTGCTTAGAAATGAAACCAGCTATGATGACACCACTGCACTCTAGCCAAGGCAACAGAGTGAGACCCTGTCTCAAAAAAAAGTAAGGTAAAGAAAAGAAATAAAACTAGTTGTAAATTCAAGTTCCTTGTCCAGTGATTTCAAAGTGAAAATTTTAAAAATCCTTTCAAAATTTTAATGCAAGAAAATTATGTTTAATGCAGGATATTTTTATAAATTTGACCTGATGGGCTCAGGGTCTGTAAAGATCTTACAATTGATCCTGGATCCAGGGGCCACTTCCTAGAGGGCCAGTCTGTGGAGCAGAGGAAGGGGCTGGGGACCACCCTCCCTGTACAGCCACCTTCCAGTGAGGTTATCCCTCCTTGGGTGGCAGCCTGGTCCCGTGTGGTGTCCAACGTTCCTGGGGAAATCCTGCAGGCCTTTTTAAACTTCATCCTCCCAACTAGGAATGTGATCATATAGAGCAGTTTCCTAACGTGCGATCGGTAAGCGACCTGTATCAGATTCTGCTGAATCAGAATCTCTGGAGGTGGGGCCTGGGAACTTGCATTTTAACCACCCTCTCCCTAAGCCCTCATAGATGATTTGAATCTATGGACATTTGAATTTGAGGATTACTAGTTTAGAGTGTGTGTACACCAGGAGGAGGGCAAGATGATCCTTTTATTTTATTAATTAATTCGAGACAGGATCTTACTCTGTCACCCAGGCTGGAGTGTAGTGACACTATTATAGCTAACAGTAACCTCAAACTCCTGGGCTCAAGCTATCCTCCCACCTCAGCCTCCCGAGTAGCTGGGGCTACAGGTGTGAGCCACCACACCCTGCTGATTTTAAAATGTTTTTGTAGAAACAGGGTCTTGCTATGGTGTCCAGGCTGGTCTTGAACTCCTGGCCTCAAGCGATCCTCCTGCTTCAGCCTCCTAAAGTGCTGGGATTACAGGTGTGAGCCACCCTGCCCAGCTTATCCATTTTTAAATCTGATTTTTCTATTTAATGTATGTTTCAAAATATACACAATATGAATACAGTGGTACATATGTAGACATTACAAATAAATAAATATACAATATTAGGTACATGCTTAAATATTTATTACTGCTAGGGGTACATGATCAGAAAGGTTTGGAGCTCAGAGCCAACTGCCCAGCTATGCAGTCAGCATTTAGTGAGACCCACTGTGTATTCAGTTTTGAACTCAAGTTGGGGAGTTGGGGAGCTGGGACTGGAGTGGCCTGAAGCATAGGACAGGCTACTCCATGCTGCCAGCAAGGAAACTGCACTTCACTCAATGCCAGGCATACATGTGGTGCCTAATAAATGGTCACTGGGCTAAGAGTGAAGCTGAATCCCAAAGTACCTGCGAACAAGGCAGTGTGGGGCACATTCCATGCCAACATGGGTAGCACAGACTTCTGTCCTTCAGAGGGGCCTGGCCTCAGGGAACTTAGTGGGGAAAGTACCATTGGGAAGGGGACTGACAACACAGGCTTGTCCCAGCAAAGCCCTCTGGGGCTGGCCGTGTGGCTGTAATGATAAGTGAATCCATCCATGTCTTGATTCACTGATAGATTTAATAAATATTTATTGAGCATCACTGTGTAGCAGGCACTCTGGGATCCACACTTCAACACATCCAGGCACCCCCTGCAGCTCAGGCAGGACCCTCACCAAGTTTCTCACAGCCCGATTAACCATGGACTGGGCCTTGGGGGATGGGAGGGGTGTCACTTATCCCAGCTGGGGATGGTTGTAGCTATTTCCTATTCTAAATTGGTTTCTTGATGGGGAGGGAGGGGTCATGCTATTGACTAGGGTGGTCTCAAGTTTAGTTGGGGCATGGCTTGGCCTAGATGACCCCCACTCTTGCTTGCATGGTGGCGGTCATCCCTGTGGCTGGCTCTGGGCTCAGTGTGCGGGGGCTCAAGGAGGGACGAAAGTGGACTCTCCATCAAATATTCTATTATGTTATCAACATGGTGACTCTTCAAGATTTGACCTGACCTGGGAGCTGTGGAGAGTGAGAAAGAAAGGGTAGAGGAGGTGAACCAGGCAGGGAGAGCAGACAGCGCAGACAGGGGTGGGGAGAAGCAGAGAAGGAAGGGCCTGGGAGGGAGGAAGAGGAGAGGATGGGGAAGGTCCCTGCCTGAGGTCCTCCCTGTCCTACATGCCTGTATGAGCACTCACACTGCCCACCCCGGCACACAAAAGGCCACAAGTGTACTGACACCCATCCCTCAGATACTACACCCAGTATCCTCACTGTTGGGGGGGGGGCGCCACAGTGACAGGTGCTGGGCACCACCTTGTGGGTATTGATAGCTTCCACTGAAGCCACCAAGATAGTGACTCCATCCATTTAGGAACCGACCTGGCAGGTTCCTTCTCCCTGCTCCCTTCCGGGATGGGGCTGGGAAGGCCCTGGGGCCACGGCCACATGAAGGCTGCCTCTCTGTCTCCTGGCAGCTGCTGTGGTGAAGGATGGCTTAGAGGCCTTGGCGTTCTGCCCAAAGTCCAGGGAGGGGAGGGTGCTGGCTTTCTCTGACCCTCTGAACTGGGTCTAACCACAGTCCCTGCCAAGAACGGTTTCTGAAGCATGAGACCCCTCAAAGGGGGTCCTACCTCCTCTAGGTCCCTGCCTGGCCATAGACAGAGTTGACATTTAACAGTGGTGTCCCCCTCTCAGTACAGAGCTCTCAGAAAGAACTAGGGTGAGGCTAGGGCAGGGGCCTAGGGTGCAAAATGTCAGAGGCTGTCACTCTCGCACTGGGGCAAATGCACGACCTTGAGAGTCAGCACCTCCTTCAATTTTGTGCCAGGATGCCTGTGTCCCCTCATCCTGATCCCAGCCCTGTTGATACTCCCATCATCTCCTCCACCCTCCCTCCTGGGTCTGGGGACATTTCTGTGCTGCCCTCAGTTCCCTGCCTTTGTCCCTCATGCCTCTCACCTTCCTTTGGGGCTCCCTGGGGTCAGGCTGCAGATCCCTTCGCTGCCTCTGCACTCAGGCCCTCACTTCCCTCCTTTCCTCTGACCTCCTCCATCTCTCCCCTGCTTTGCCCACAGCCCCAGGCTTAGGTCGTGTGGGGCCTGTGACATCCCCGTGGTCCTCTACCTTTGGGGCCTTGCCACCCCCCATCCCCCTGCCCCGCCTCGGCTGCTCTTTCCAGGAGGAGGGAGAGGTGGGACTGCACTAGGAAGGGCCCCGAGCCTCCCTGCAGCCACCATCTGCAAATCCCAGCCAGGACCTCGCACTTCACACACACTCAAGGGGAATCTGTCTCATCTATACAGAGTCCTGATATTTGTTCTGACTTGTAAAAGGCCTGGTCCCGGCAATGCTCACCGTGACTTCATTCCGGCAGGTTTCAGGGAGTATATAAATGAGTGTGGGTGTGGATGCGTGCGTGTGTACAAGTCAGTGTGTGAGACAGGGTGGAGGTGCGTGTGCAAATGTGTGAGTGTGATGCTGCTCAGAGCCCACGGATTTCTGACGCCTGAGTCATCAGCTGCCAGTGCGCCTTGGGAAGATACTGCCCATAAATAAGACAGCAGTCCCTGACCTGCGGGGCCATCTGCAGCTGGCTGGGCACGTGATCCCGGGCATCTGAGAGGCCAGAGGCTGGGGATGGGGCTGTCTTTCCCTCCAGGCTCCAGAAAGCAGCTGCCACAGATATTTCTAGCTCTCCTAGAGCCCCAGACATCTAAGGGTGTGAGGCCTGGAATGGGGTGGGGTAGAGGGCAGGAGAGGGAACGAAGGGTGATCCAGAAGGCTCTACTCCCAAGGGACTTCGTGGAGTTTTGCTGGCAGGCAGGCAGGCAGGCAGATTCATCCATTCTGCAATGATTCCCTCTGTCATGTGCCAGGCACTCTCTCAGGGGCTAGGGACACCAAGGCAGATGTGATGGACCCACACTTTCCCCTCACAGAGCTTATGTTCTAGTGGGGAAGGCAGAACATGAGCAAGGGGAAAGGCTACTTTTAAACTAATTCTACATAAATGTTATGAAGAAAATAAAACAGAATAATAGTATGGAAAGTGCCAGAGTGGTGGGGTTCTTCAGTTGGGATGGTTAGGGAAGACAGAGACAAGAACTGTCCCTGAATAATGAGAAGCTGTCACATGGAGACTTAGGGGAAGAACCTTCCAGAAGAGGATGGAGGAGGTGCCCATTGCCTGGATCAGAGTTGCTGAAGCCAGATCAGGGAGCTAGAGATGACCTAGAGGAGCTGGAAGGTTGACTTTCTGGGGCAGGGGGGAGGGACCTTGGAGCATCTTCTACCTGGGATAGCCTAGGAGAAGAGATACTCCAGGTACACGTAGGAGAATGACTTCATTTTCCCTTCCTGCAGGCTCCTTGGTAGCGGTGTTGAGCTACACTGATGGAAGAGTCATTTGAACTGGCACTTTCTGAAGCCCCCTTGCTCCAGGAAGCCTTCTTTGACTGCTAGGGCTGCATGACCCACCCATGCATGGGCCCTTATAGCTGACAGAACCACTCAGTTCAAAGTTGGTGGTTCTCTGATGGTTTGTCCCTGAAATTTGTTCCTCTGGCTTGACCAGAGGCCCAGCCTTGTGGGTTGTACACATCCAGAGGGCCGCACTGCCATCTGTCCAGTGACGGCGCTTGTCCCAGGGCCCCTGAGATCTGACTGGGAGAGGAAGGTCAGGTGCTGGGGTCCCTAATCTCAATTCCTTTATTCAATCACCCGTTCGCTCATTGAGGTTTTTCTTGAGCTTTTCACTCTTCGCCAGGCCCCATAGCCGGTGCTGGGGAAACTGAATTAGAGCTATTTCGCCTCGCCCCTGGCGTCCAGGGAGTTCTCGCTGTTCTGTTCCTCTTGTTTTCATGCCCAAGTGTCGCTGCTGGGTGAGAGGAATGAGGCCAACCCTGGAACCCCAATCTTCGCCTGCTACCTTACCCCCACCCTTGCCTGGCCCCCCCGCGTTGCCAAGAACTTGGTGGCAGCGGAGAACGCGTCGCGTCCCGGGGCCACATCTGGCCGAGCGGGCGCGCGCGTGTCACTAAGACGCTCATTCACCGGCGCAGCTGTCACCATAACAACCAGAGCGAGGGAATCCTGGCGACGGCGGGGGCGGGGGGCGACGGTCGCGGGAGGGACCCGGCGGGGGCAGGAGCGCGGCAGCCGGGGGAGACCAGCCTCTGCGGCATCGCCCAGCGCGCCGGCTCTCCACAGAGCCCTGCTCCATGCAGACCCGCCGGCGGGAGGGCGCCACGCACGTCACCGCAGCGGCGGTCCCCGCGGGCGGGGACCGAGCGGGCCGCCGAGCCGCCGAGCCTCCGGGCAGGCAGAGCCGCTGAGCGCCAGCGCCTGGAGCCCTGACTCTATGGCCCCGGGGGAGCGCGCCGCCGCCGCCGCCGCCGCCGCGCCGCCCACCACCAGTCGGAGCCCGAGCGCCAGCCGGAGGAGGAGGGGAGCCCCGGGCGCCGCCGGCCCCGGCCCAGGGGCCCGCCCGCGGCCCCCGCCCCCGCAGCGGGGAATGGGAGGCAGGTAGCCGGCTGGCGCGAGGACACCCGCGGCGGGCAGGACCCGCCGAGGACCGCGAAGCCCACAGCCAGGGAGGAGAGCAGCTGCCCGCCCGCCCCCGGCCGCAGCCCCAGCAGGGCCCTCCCCTGGCGGCGCGCACCGGCGCGCGCAC
Organism: Microcebus murinus; assembly: GCF_040939455.1. Classification (NCBI taxonomy): domain Eukaryota; kingdom Metazoa; phylum Chordata; class Mammalia; order Primates; family Cheirogaleidae; genus Microcebus; species Microcebus murinus. Next base: position 23,308,676 of record NC_134117.1, on the reverse strand, counting down.
ACCCCGCACACAGGACCGCCGCCCGGCCTCGCCGGCCCCCGCGCGCGCCGAACCCCCTGGGGCCGGATGCCATGGGTAACAACTTCTCCAGTATCCCCTCTCTGCCCCGAGGAAACCCGAGCCGGGCGCCGCGGGGCCACTCCCAGAACCTCAAAGGTAGGCTTTGCCGCGGCCGGCCGGGCGCAGCTGGAGGGCTGGGGCGCAGGTGGAGGGGCAGGGAGGTGTGGTTGGGGAGGACGGCCGATGCCACCTGTTATGCTTCTGTGGAGACTGGAGATGCACATCTGGCCGTGGAGGTGGGCTGGGGGTGGAGGGCTGCCGGCAGTGGTGGCGAAAACCGAGCAGGATGGCGCTCCTGGGGTCTGCGCAGTTCTTCCTGCCAGCACTCGAAACGTCACTGGAGTTCCCTCAGGCCTGACGCTAGGCGAGGAGCATGAGGAGGTGGGGAAGGACATCTGCCGGGTGGACAGCGGAGTAGGGAGTGTGGAGGGAAGCTCAGGTCGTCCAGCGGAGCCTCTCGAGGAGCCGTGGTCTCTTTTTCAACCGCCCGGGGCTGGCGAGGTCGGGCTGGAAGCACTAGTTGCATTTCCAGTGAGAGGGTCTTAGACATCCAGGGCTGACTTGTAGCGGCCTGGAAGAAGGGGTCAGAGCTGATGGTTCCTGGGGTCCTCTGCAGTTTTTGAGTCCCTTGGATCACCTTGGTTTCCAGTTCCCCAAAGATCAGATATCCAGTCAGAACCCTAGAAAGGAGGGGCTGGAAGCCTTGAAATGGAGGGTCTTTGCTCTCTCGGTCCCCAGATCCACCCAGCACCCTCAGGGTGGCCCTCAGCCCAGCCCCATGTCTCGCAGTTCCATGCTGTGTGTCTGACCTTTGGAAGACAGTGCTCGGTCTCCCTGGGTCCTCAGACCCTTCAGGAAGCTGCATTTCTGTCACCTCAGAACCAGTGGCACTTGTCTTGGGCATTCTGATGGGAAGCCCTTGGACTTTCACAGAGAACACCTCATTTTCTCAGACCCCCAGGGTATTAGAAGGAAATGGTAATAGTACAGTTTAACACAAAACATCAACACTTGCACAGAACTTTCACAAACACCTTTTTAGGAAGCAGGCAGTTGCTCTAGGTCATTAGCAGAGCAGAGTTAATCATACCCCTTTTACAGGTGAGGAAAACCAAGGCTTGTTTCAGGTTCCCAAAGCCAGTGAGAGACAAAGCTAGGCTGCGGACCCATATTTTCTGACTTGGAATCCTGTCCCCTCTTTTGTTGGATGGTTAGGACTAGGGGAGAGGACCACTCTCTTGCATTCTAATTCCAACTCTTTTAGAACTTTAGCTCCCACTTGGGTCAGGAAAATCAACTGGTTTGTTGTGTTTTCCTGGAAATTAATATGACAATACATGTCAAGACCCTTAAAAAATATCAATTTGATGACCTTGTAATTCTACCTATAAGAATTAATCCTAAGGAAATGGAGATACAGTCAAATACTTATAGCACTAGACTAGGATGTTCATGGCAGTGTTATTTATAGTAGGAAAACAACTTAAATGCTCAGTAATCGTGGTATATACTCTTGATGGAGTACTATGCAGTCATTAAAATTATATTTTTGAAGAATATTTGATGACTTGAGAAAATGCTTATGATATAATGACAGAATACAACATTATAAAGACTGCATGATCCCAACTTTGTTTAAAACAATTATGCGGTGGCTCATGCGTGTAATCCCAGCATTTTGAAAGGCCAAGGTAGGAGAATCGCCTGAGGCCAGGAGTTCAAAACCAGCCTAGGCAACATAGAGAGACCCCATTTCTACAACAAAAATTAAAAAAAAAATTATCCAGTCATGGTTGTGTGCACCTGTAGTCCCAGCTACTTGGGAGGCTGAGGCAAAAGGATTGCTTGAGCATAGGAGTGTGAGGCTGCAGTGAACTATAATTGCACCACTGTACTCAGCCTGCACTTAAGCCTGCGTGGCAGAGGAAGACTCTGACTCAAAAAACAAACGAACAAAAAACCCCCCCAAAACCCAACTAACACCAATAAAAACAAAACAAATAAAAAGCTAGTAAGGAAAGTTTCTAAAAGGTTAACAATGGTTTCCTCTGGGTAATGGGACCATATGAAATTTCTTTTCTTTTTTTTGTTTTGTTCTTTTCTAAAATTTTTACAATAAGCAAGTATTATTTTTATAATCAGAAATAAACTCTCAGTGTTAGCATGTATAAAGACTGTTTCTGAGCATTGGAAACTGATTCCCGATGGTGGAGAAACCTATGAACATCACTGAGTTTAACCTCGTCCCTTATGAGGGAGAAGAATGAAGGAAAATGATAGTGATTTGTCCAAATTAAAGTGGCAAAACTGGGCTCAGGCCTTCAGGGGCTGGGCTTAGCTGGGGACGGGTGAGTTGACTTAGTGTGTGTTAGTACTCACAGACTGCCCCCTAGAGAAGGCTCTGCTCCATTCTGGACTCTATGGAAACCCAGAGGAGACCCCAGTAATTGTGCCTTTTTTTTTTTTTTTTTTTTTTGAGACAGAGTCTCACTTGTTGCCCAGGCTAGAGTGAGTGCCGTGGCATCAGCCTAGCTCACAGCAACCTCAAACTCCTGGGCTCAAGCAATCCTCTGCCTCAGCCTCCTGAGTAGCTGGGACTACAGCCATGCGCCACCATGCCCGGCTAATTTTTTCTATATATATTAGTTGGCCAATTAATTTTTTTCTATTTATAGTAGAGACGGGGTCTCGTTCTTGCTCAGGCTGGTTTCGAACTCCTGACCTTGAGCAATCCGCCCGCCTCGGCCTCCCAGAGTGCTAGGATTACAGGCGTGAGCCACTGCGCCCGGCCTGTACCTTTTTAAATCTAAATGGGACTGTGGGGATCTTGAGATCTCTGTGGCTAGGGTCTTTGGCAGAAGGCAGAAGGGGTCCCCATTCACTCACCTACTGGAAGGTGGCCATGGGAATTTTGATTCTGCCCCTTCCAAGCCAGAAATAAAGGATAGAGTGTGTCCATGAAGGCTACCTATTGGTGCCCTCTGTCCTTCATCAAGGGTCCACAGATCCTCCTTAGCCTGGCTTTTAGGGACATGTTCCCATTTGCCCGCTCTAATAGATCCATCACCTTTATATTGCAGTTGTTTGATGTTCACTACACATTCCCTCCTATCAGCATTGACCTAGGCATCTTCTCTGATATTTCAGTGGCCATCCAGAATTCCATTCTCATTTATTGGTATTGACCCAGGTAGGCTGTGATTCTTCCCGCCCACCCAGTTCTGCGGGGATTGCTCTATACTCACCCAGAATGCACTTCTAATTCTGATCAGTACCCATCCAGAAATTTTCTGGGGGTGGAGGTGGAACAACTGTCTCATTTTTTTTCCTCTCCTATAATTGCCACCTCTTGATTCCTCACCATTTTAATTAAAACAACTGGAAGGGATTTTGTGTACTAGTCATGCCGGGACTGATTGGTGATCAAAGATTTGTCTGGCTGTTAGGCTGACATGAGATAGCACTGGACCACCACCTCTTGGGTGGTAGACTTTGGTCTTCTTCCTGGAGACACACTGACCGCACTCCACTGCTGGTCATTTCCACCAGCTTCTGGACAGTGTTGGTCTAGGAGTGTCCAGGGGAGAGGCCCATGGTATAGCTCTGGGCTTAGGACCAACAGGCAGTACCCAAGGAGCTCCTGGGAGCCTGGCTCAGGGGTGAGGGCTCTTAACATCCGTAGGCTCTCACAGGCTGGAGATGTATTCAAAAAGCAAGGCTGAGGCCGGGCGTGGTGGCTCACGCCTATAATCCTGGCACTCTGGGAGGCCAAGGCAGGCCGATTTTTTGAGGTCAGGAGTTCGAGACCAGCCTGAGCAAGAGCGAGACCCCCGTCTCTACTAAAAATAGAAAGAAATTAATTGGCCAACTAAAAATATATATAAAAAATTAGCCGGGCATGGTGGTGCATGCCTGTAGTCCCACCTACTCGGGAGGCTGAGGCAGGAGGATTGCTTGAGCCCAGGAGTTGGAGGTTGCTGTGAGCTAGGCTGACGCCACGGCACTCTAGCCCAGGCAATAGAGTGAGACTCTGTCTCAAAAAAAAAAAAAAAAAAAGCAAGGCTGAGAGAGCAAATGGAATCCAATACTTGCTTGGTTAGGCTGGTTTTTGTTGTTGTTGTTGTTTGTTTTTTTGAGACAGTCTCACTCTGTTGCCTGGACTAGAGTGCCGTGATGTCAGCCTAGCTCATAGCAACCTCAAACTCCTGGGCTCAAGGAATCCTCCTGCCTCAGCCTCCCGAGTAGCTGGGATTATAGGTGTGTGCCACCACACTTGGCTAATTTCTTTCTATTTTTAGTAGAGACGGGGTCTCGCTCTTGCTCAGGCTGGTCTTAAACGCCTGACCTCAAGCAATCCTCCTGCTTTGGCCTCCCAGAGTGCTAGGATGAAAGGCATGAGCCACTGCGCCCGGCCAGTTAGATTGTTGAAAATCCAGATGTGTGGGCAGGGATCAGAGAAAGGCATCAGGGAAGGATTTGAGCCGGACATGGAGGGAACAAGCAAAGGCTTGGAAGGGATCAGGTGCGTGAAGGTGTGTTTGCAGTGAGGGGCAGAGTGACTAGGGCAGTGGGGTCATGCTTCACGGAGAAAGATACAGAGAATGAAGATTTTCCTCCTTCCCCAGCTCTTTCCCAGTGCCTGCCTGCTCAGAACTATGTGTTGAGGGACAGGCAACTAGTTACTCAGCCTCAGCAGTCACCAACGGGTGGGGATTCGATGGGCCACTGCCCATCTTTTTTTTTTTATTGTGATAGAATTTACTTAACCTAAAACTCACCATTTTAACCATTTTAAAGTATATGCTTTGGTGGCATTTAGTCCATTTACAATGTTGTACAACCACCACCTTTATCTAATTCCAGAGTATTTCACCACCCCAAAAGGAACCCCCATGCCCATCAAGCAGTTACTCCCATTACCCCTCCCCCAAGTCCCTGGCAACCACTAATCTACTCTCTGTCTCTATGGATTTGCTTATTCTGGACATTTCATGTAAATGGAATAATATATGTTATTTGTGTCTGTCTTCTCTTAGCATAATGTTTTCAAGGTTTATTCATGTTGTAGCATGTATCTTCTTTCCTTTTTATGGTTGAATGATGTTCCATTGTGTGAATATGCCACATTTTGTTTATCCATTCATCAGTTGATGGACATTGGGTTGTTTCTACCTTTTGGTTTTTATGAATAATGCTGCTATGAACATTTGTGTATAAGTTTTTGTTTGAGCACCTGTTTTCAATTCCTCTGGGTATATACCTAGGCGTGGACCTCCCTTTCAAAAGGTAGTGCTTCTTGAATTGAGCACTTCACAAAGCCACTGGTTGTGACAGCTGAAGGGAGACTGTCCCCTTCTGGCTCTGGCTGGGTGTGACACCAGCCGGACACCTGTTGTATCCAGTCTTTTTTCTACAATGGCCGAGGCTCCTGTGGGGCTGAGGAGGAGAGGCTAAGGTTGGCTGAATGCCTTGATTCTTAAGGTGGACCAGAGTGAGCCGTGGGAACTTGTTTCAGACACTGAGCTTCTTCATTGCTCTCTAGGGGTGGGGCTAGGGGATGGGTCCTCCCTGGACAGGGTCCTAGCCACTTTTCTGCCTTCACATTCTTGCTGCTGCTTCCCTGATCTGAGTCCTCATCCCAGATATTGCAACAGCTGCTTTCCTGGTTGGCCTCTCTGCCTCTGTCCCTCCTTTGATACTGCCAGAGTGATCCTGCTACGGTACTAATTTCATCACACCCCCGCCCCTTATGGACTTCCATAATCGGATATTCAAGGTCTCCATTCTTTGGCCAACCCACAGATCTTCCCATAGTCTGGGCTTCTTCCTTGGTTGCCATGACGCCTGTAGATTAGGTGAGCTCATCCGGCTCTCCGCCCCCAGGAATGCAGCAGACAGACCTGAGGGGTGCCTGGTGGCTTCCTCAGCACCCTGAGACTTCAGACAGGCTGGCTGAGTCAGCCCCTGCTTGAATGCTGAGTACCCATCTTGCAAGTCCTGGTTTTCAGTTCAGTTTTACCTGTGAACCCTGTCTTGTTAATCATCATAATAATATTTATAGTATCTACCATGTGTTGGGTGGTTACTATGCGCCAAGTATTTATATGTGGATTATTTCCATTAATATCTTCTGGATAACCTAGCAAGGGAGATAGTGTTGTCAAAGTTTTATAGATGGGGAAAAATGAGGCCCAGAGAGGTTAAGTAACTTACTGCGGACCATGCAGGTAGAAACTGATGGAGCTGGGATTCAAACCCAGGGCTCTCCGACTTTAGAATTCATTATTGTGACCACTATATTGTCCTGCCCCCGCAGAAGTCAGCCTTGGGTGGCTTCCGCCTTCCACTGTGGGAAAGAGACTGGGGAGCCATTTTCTAGTCACCGGACAGAGACCTGGAGGAGGGAAGGGGCACATCATGGGGTCTTGATGCTTCCTCACTTGGTAAACCAGAGGACCAAGAGGGCCGGGCTAGTGTGGAATTCCCAGCCCTCAGCCCCTTACACCTCCCTGCAGGGCTTTTAGCTATGTAGACCCATCAGCTGGTCCTCAGACACTTTCGAAGGAACTTGCTGTTCCTTTGGGTCAGTATTTCTCAAAGTGAGGTTTTTGTATGCCCACAGTCAGCTGGATAAGTGTCTACACTGCCGGTTCCCAGCTCCCAGTTCAGACCCACTGACTCAGAATATATTGGGGATGGGGTTCCCAAACCTGTATGTTTAACACGACCCTTGCACTCTGAGAACTGTCGAGGCTTTGAGGCCTCAGAACAGCCCTGCCTGGCACTCTGGAGGAGGTGGGAGGAGGCTCCTCAGAGGGGGAGAGCCGGGAGTTGACAGAGGTTCGGGGTGGAACTAGAAGGGTGTCTAAGCGAGTGGCCTGGCAGCAAAGGCACGGAGTCAGAAATCTCGGGGTTCAGGGACAGTGAACATCCCTCCTGCCAGGGATGTGGGGCCCCCGTGGGGAGGTTAACAGGACAATCTTTGAAGATGGGCCAGGGTCATGTCTTGGAGGGACTCGGATGTCAGGACTGGGTGGCTTAAACAACAAGAGTTTATTTTCTTTCAGTTCTGGAGGCTGGAAGTCAGAGCTCCAGCATGGTCAGATTCTGGTGAGGGCTCTCTTCCTGGCTTGCAGATGGCTCCTTCTTGCTGTGTCCTCACGTGGCCTCTCCTCGGTGTGTGCATGGAGAGAGAGAGAGAGAGAGAGAGAGAGAGAGAGAGAGAGAGAGAGAGAGAGAGAGAGAGAGAGAGAGGGAGGGAGATATCTGTCTCTCTTCCTCTTATTACAAGGCCACTAATCCTATCAGGTCAGGGCCCACCCCTATGACCTCATTTAATCTTAATTACCGCCTAAAGGCCTGTCTTCAAATATAGCGGCATTGGGCGTTAGGACTTCAGCATATGAATTTGGGGGGATAAAATTCAGTCCCTGGCAGATGGCATGTGCCCACTTCCCAGGTGTGCACATTGAAGGCTGGGCATTGGTTCTATAATCGCAAAGCCCAAGATGGAAGCCAGATGGGCAAAAGTGGTGACAGAAGGAGGAAAAGTGGGGGGCGGGAGGTGGGCACCACCCAGGGCCGGCCAGGGCCGCCTGTTTCCTATCAGTCTGTGATGGGCTCATTCCTGGACCTGCACACCCAGGGGCTGGAGACTGAGGGGCTGCTTCTCACTGAGCCAGTTGCTTTGGCAACCCTGGGCAGGAGGCACGTGGTCTCCTTGGTAACGCCTGGGAAACCGGCCTGGGGTGGAGGGGAGTGAACTGGCCAGCGTCCATCCGTCAGTCCAGGTGGCACAAGCAGGGCTGGGCGCCCCAGCCAGCAGGCCTGTGAGCAGGGTCAGCTCACGGAATAGCCTGGGCTGCCTTTTGGCCACTCCCCAGCGAGCCAGAGCCCAGAGGCCCCATGGGGCTGCCTGGCTGGACCAGAGTCACTAACAGGCCAGCCTAGGAAGTTGGAGGAGATGGTAGGGGATGGGAGGGAGGAGAATATGGCTTCTGGAGGACAGATCCAGCTCTGGGGTTTATTAAAAAGATGCTTATCAGGGGTCATTACCAGGATGGCTTCAGGAAATGAGCAGGTGCTGATGCCTGTGGGGCCTGGGGGCACAGGGCACAGGGAAAAGAAGGGCTAAGGGGGGAGGAGGAGGGAATAGCCAGGAGTCCCTGGGAGGCAGGTGGGAGGCTCTGGCATTCTCCCTGTTGTAGCTACAGTTCTGAGGGGGAGGCAGGGCTCAGAGCCGGGCTTAGGGACTGCAGTTCACCTGGGGTGACAGTAGGGGTTCTCGGGATCCACTGATGGGGAGGGTGAGACGTGGGTGGGAGAGCTCATTCCACATTTAACAAATGCATGCTAAGCATCAGCCCTGAGCCAGAGTCTCCCCCAGGCCTGAGGATATGGCGGTATACAAAATAGACAGGGCTGTCACCACGGGCTTACCCTCCAGTGGGAAAGCAGACGGGAACAAAAATGGCACATGAGCAACATGAGTCTGGAGATGACGAGTGCTATTAATACTCACGTTCTGTGTGCTAGAGCCTGTGCCGAGCCCTTTACACCTCTCCTCTCCTTCCATATTTACAATAACCATGTGGAGTGAGTAATTATTAGCCCATTTACAGATGGATAAACTGAGACTTAGAGAGGTTAAGTAACTTGTCCAAGGTCCCATGGCTGGTATGAGGTGGAGCTGGGGGGATTCTAACCAAAATCTCTGACTTTGGAGCTACCATTCTTTTTTTAAAAATAATATTTTAAATTTTAGAACAATAGGATTAGTGCAAAACTACTACAGAGATTTTCTATAGACCTCACACCCAGTTTCCCTATTATTAACATCTTACATTAGGATGAGACATTTATGACAATTAATGAACCGGTATTGATATATTGTTATTAAATTGATGTCCATATTTTATTCAGACTTCCTCAGTTTTCCCTAATGTCCTTTTTCTGTATTGGGATTCCTATTTACAATACCGCATTGTGTTTTTAATTACCACATTATATATTTCGTTGTTATCTTTTCTTAGGCTCCTCTTGGTTGTTAACAGTTTCTCACACTTTCCTTGTTTTTGATGACCTTGACAGTTTTGAGGATTACTGGTTAGTTTTCTATAGACCGTCACTGTATTGGGACTTGTCTGATGTCCTCTCTTGATTAGATCCTGGTTACAGGTTTTGGAGAAAAAGACCGTAGAATGCCATTTTCATCACGTCATCAATTGCACCTGCCGTCAACGTGACTCATCACTGTTGATGTTGACCTTGAGTGCCTGGCTGAGTAGTGCTTGTCAGGTTTCTCCATTGTCAATTAAAGTTACACTTTCCTCCCTTTGCATACTGCATTTTTTGGAAGGAAGTCACTATGGGCAGCCCACACTTAAGGGGTGGGTAGTTAGGTGGCACCTCCTGGAGGCTGGAGAACCTACTTCTTTTAACTACTCTGCTGAAGTGCTTCTTTAATTACTTTTGCAAACAGTTACATTTGGGAAAAGGCTGTGAAAGAGAAACTAGGGAACTATAAAGGGGAACTAGACTTGGTCCTGGAGGTCAGTGAAGATTTCTCTAGGGAAGTGACCTGCAAATGAGTAGGGTTGGCTTCCTGTTCCCAGGGGGACAGCCATTAGCATGTTGGGTGTGGAACTGTTCATTTATCAACCTTGGCCCCTGCCTATTAAATGCCACTGGCCACCCTTGTTTATGACATTAAAAAATTCACACTACCGTATCTTTGAAAGCACCCTAGGGGGGCTGTGCTACCCTCAGTTGAGAACTTTGAGCTGGGTGTGGAGGGCCACAGTGAAGGGTATTCCTAGGGGAGGGACTAGCACAGCACCCTGTGCTCAGGACTGAGCTTACGGTTGGCTGAGGACGGAGGGGCTGAGTGATCCCAGCCATCCTGGCCAAGGAACTTTCAGCAGAAAATCATTAAGAAGCTGCTTCCTTGCCTCTCGGAGGTGTCCCACACCCCTCTCACTCCTGTCCACAGAAGTTGATCCCTGGTCACAAAGACTGTCTTTGTGGGGACAGGGCAGAAGGAGGAAAGAGGACCCTTCTTGGGATGAGGGAGATAGGGAAGGAAGTATGTCCGCTGACTTATCTAGATGGCCTTCTTTGGCCCTGTTGCCCTAGAATGCTGTCCTGGCTGCTCTGGAGATTGAGGTGGGGACAAAAAAGGGAGAACCTTGCCAGGGGAGGGGGCTATGGTAGGATGGTGGCAGTTCCACATGCTCCCAGCTTTCACCCTCATCCTTCCCACTGGGCTTGTCCCAGACTCTGCCTGGCATCTGCTGAGAGGCTGATGTTCTCTAGGGCATGGCCAGTCTAGGGTGTGTCTGTCCAGGTAGGGGTGTCCAGGTGTCCCTCAGAGGGAGAGGAGGAGACCCTTTGCCCCCACCAGAGTAGAGTGAAGCTGCAAGGATGTTCCGGCTGATTCATTTCTGGTGTTAGTGCCTTCTCTGAGCCAGGCATGGTACTGGGTGTGGAGAATCGAGAAGTGAGTACTGGGCGTGGTCTCTGCCCTTGAGGTGTTCTTGGCCCAGCCTTGTCCAGTTCAGACATCAGCCCGCACTGACAGAAGGGTCCTGGAGCCCCTCCTCCTCCTCTTCTCTCTCCTCCTCCTACTTCTCCTCCATGTCTGCTTTCTTTCCCTTTTCTTGGCCTGATCTTTCCAGCAAATGTCCCTTTGAACACATTCTTCCCGAGGGGAGGTCTGGCTGCATGTGCTCAGTGGCTGGTGGAAGGGCTGATAGCCACTGATTCAAACATCAGAACTCAAATGTGTCATAGAGATTGTTTTGTCCCTATCTCCTTTAGAGTGGGGAAGAAACTTGCCCAAGGCCATATAGCTGGACTGGATCAGACGGTGACAAGACCTCAAGGCTCTGACCTTGCAGCGTGATGCTCTTAGGAGCTGCTAGAAGCTGACTGCAGAGGGACACCTGAGGGGGACAGATGCTGGCCCCAAATGTGATGTGGATGCCTGCCTGCTTGGAGCCTGCTGTCCGAGGGCTTGATCACAGAAGAGTGACAAGATCACTTAGATGTCCTAGGAAGCTCCCGGGGCAACAGAGAGGGGTAAAGGAAGGGCCAGGCAGGAGGTCACTGCAGTCCTCTAGGCAGAGAGGGAGGTCTGTCTCCTGCCAGGGAAGGGCGATGAGCAGGAGGCAAGTAGACTGATTAGGGAGATACCTTGGAAGGTCGACTTGCAGATTTGGAGTGGAGATCCGGCAGAGGGAGCTGCTGAGGAGCTGCGTGTGAGTCTCTAGTCCAGACTTCTGCAGCAGTGGTCCGTGGGGCACCCAGGGCACTTCATGGGGGTGTGCATGCTACGTAGGGGCGCTCCCTTGGGACCTGTGTTCCTGCCAAGACCGTGAGGGTTTAGAGCTAGGAAGAGAGACAGGTGAGCAGGGCTGGGCTGGCCCTGAGCTGTTGGTTCTATCCCTACCCGCTGGGACACCATCAATAATTAATGTCCCTCTGCCTGTAGCTCCCTGGAGGGCAGAGGAGGCAGCACCTGTGGTGCAATGTGCACCTGGCTCCAGCTGGCCCTCGCACCAGGGACCTTCAGTCCTGACCTGGCCAGCCTTCTCAGGTAGCTCCCCCTCCCTGTGGGTGCCAGTTCCCAGCCAGCGGGAGGGTGGCCATAAATCAGCCGGGACAAGCCAGGGCCGATCTGTCTTTCCCAGAGTGGAGATCAAAGCCTCAGACTCCCATCCTGTGGCTCAGTACTTACTAAATTATAAAACTGTCACGGGGAGGCAAGCAGGGGGGTCTGGATGGATGGCCCTGTAGCAAAACAATGTGGAAAAGTGGGCTTAGAAATGAGGCAGCAGGTGGGAAAGGGAGAGAGGGGAAACAGCTTGTTTGTCTAGCTCATGCTTGGGGACTTCTCACAGGGGCAGTTCTGTGCATTTGAATAGCAAGTCAACAGTCCCCTCCAGCTCTCTCCTCCCATGACTAGGATTCATAGCTACTTCACAGAGGAGAGGAGAGGCCCAGATTGTCTCTGCCATTGTGAAAGTCATATTTCAGGTCCTTCCTGGGCCTCCTAGTGGGGCCCGTTTGAATCAGCATTAGGGTGACACCCACTCCTGACTGTTGCCCTCAGGGTCCATCTGGGAACGCTTTCTGCCTCTGAGCAGACTGGCCTCTCCTCCAGTGTCCAGGAACCAAGGCAGACCTTGGACTCGATGGAGTGCCCATCACTGCCTGGGCCACAGACCTTACCTCTCACCTGTGCTCAGGCCCTGTGCAGGACACCCCCTCTTTTTGGGGCTGAGAGAGTTTAGCCAGTGCCGGACAGGTGCAGAAGGGGTTGTTCCCCCCCCCCCCCCCCCAGCTGGGGCTGCAGATCTGAGTGGCTGCGGAGACCAGCCAGACTCCCAGACTCTGCTGTGGAGCCCAGGAGATGGGGGAGGTGGTTGGGCTGGGCTGCGAGTGACCTGAATGCCACTCACCTGGAGGTTTCTGCATCCGAGGACAGCCCTCCTGGAAGTTAGGGCTCTGCTTGCATGAGGAAGTCCCATTTCCTTCACTGTAAAATATGAAGGGAACCATTTTAGGGAGCTTGGGTTTCTTTGTCTGATCCGCAGGTTGAGGTTGTGTGAAATAAACAAAATACAGTCATGCATCACTTAACGATGGGGAATGTTCTGAGAAACGCATCGTTAGGTGATTTCATCGTGGTGCAAACATCATAGAGTGTGCCTACACAAACCTAGGTGGTACAGCCTCCTACGCTCCCAGCTATCTGGTGTAGCCCATTGCTCCTAGGCTACAAACCTGCATACAGCATGTTACTGTAATGAATACTGTAGGCAATTGTAACACAATGGTCTTTGTGTATGTAGACATAGACATGGGAATGCATTGGGCTACAATGTTATGATGGCTATGACTGTCACTAGGCAATAGGAATATTTTAGCTCTGTTATAATATTATGGGACCACCCTTTGTTGTTGACCAAAACATTGTTATGTGGTGCATTTCTATGTAAGAAGAGCCAGGGTTGGCTGTTGAGGAGATATCTCCCAAAGATGCAGGACTTGTGTTTTTTTTTTGAGACAGAGTCTCACTCTGTTGACCTGAGTAGAGTGCCATGGCATCAGCCTAGATCATGGCAACCTCAAATTCCTGGGCTCAAGTGATCCTCCTGCCTCAGACTCCTAAGTGGCTGGGACTACAGGCATGTGCCACAGAGCCTGGCTAATTTTTCTACTTTTTGTAGAGATGGGATCTCTGTCTTGCTCAGGCTGGTCTTGAACTCCTGAGCTCAAGCGATCCTTCTGCTTCGGCCTCCTAGAGTGCTAGGATTACAGGTGTGATCCACCATGCTGAGCCTAAGGACTTGTTCTGAAGGTGGACGTTTTCTGTTTGGTGCTAAGGTTTAGTTCCTGAGGTATGAGGTTCTATTGTGGGTGAAAGGTGCCATTTCTGCTGGCAAGGTTCTGGGTTGATACTGAGGATCCCAATTTGGGGGTCTGAGTTCCATGCTGAGGTTGAGGGTTCTATTCCTGGAGGGTAGGTTTCTATTTTAGGATCCAGGATTCATGGCTACAGTTGAGTCTTATATAGGCTAAGAGTCCATCTGGGGCTCCGTATTCTAGGAGTGGGTTGAGGTTCCCTTCTTGGGCTTGGGGTTTGGTTATTAGGGTGGAGGTCTTGTGCCCTGGCAGGAAGGGAATAGCTAGAACCTCCTCTCTCTTCTAGTGGAGACTTCCTGGGGCCATCAGCAGAGGAAGGGCTCAGTAGTCTCCTGAGCTGATATCTAAGAGGCCTGGGCTCCAGCCCTTGCCTGGATGTGAGACTGTGGATAAGTCACTTGTGAGCTCTGGGTCTCCGGCTGCGAGGTTTGGTCAGACAGCGATGTTGACTCACAAAGCACCACCCACGCCCACTTGAGCCTCCTAAAATGCCACTAATGGTGTGCTCTGCTGACACCAATGGCCATTGCTCGGTGAGTCAGATCCATAGGGACAGCACACAGGCTGCCCCGGGCCCTGCCAGCTTGGTCCAATTAGTGCCAATCGGATCTTAACTTGTGCTGAGCGGCCCCTGGGGAAAGGGAGCGCACACTGAGTGGGACATGTTAAATCTGGGTCCCTGAGGCTTGGCATGTGGCTGCGGCGGGCGGGAGCTGGGCCGGGTTGGGTCAACAGCCCCCTCCTGATGGGCTAGCCCTTCTCGGGCCAGGCAGTAGGGAAAACGTGGTAAGCTGTGACCTGAAGGGGCTGGACTGTCTCCCTCGTGCTCTGCCGAGCCACTGGATGCAGAAAATTTGTCCTCTCTCCCCCAGCTGGGTTGGCACCTGGCTGAGAGACATCTGTGTCTATATTGGGCCACCACCCCACGCCCCTCTCCCCTTTCCTGCTCCTACCACCTGCAGGGCGGGTCTCTCCCTCAGAGAGCCAAAGCTGCTGGGCAGAAAACGTGCCATGACGCTTGTCCTGGGCTTTCAGCTTTGTGGAGCCCTCTGGCCTCTTCCTTCCTGGGTGTTGCTCAAGACGCCCTAGAAGCTGCTGAGGCAGGTGGTCTTGGCCTTATTTCCCGGACATTTCCAGGGCCCCTCACTGTCACCCCCTGGTCACCCTGCTGCCAGAGGGCCTTGAATGGGAGGCTTCTGACTCCTGCTCTCCTAGTGCCAGCCACCCCTGCTACAGGGGGACTTTCCTGTCTTGGGGATCCTCCTTTGTTCTACCCCCTCTGTAAACAGGGGACAGTAGTGAGGGGGGCAATGCTTTCCAGCTCTGGGGCAATTTCTTTCATGTCCCCAAAGAACTTCTCCTTTGGGACGGAGTCTATTCCCTGTGGCCCAGGAAACTCAGGCACCTGAGAAGAGGGGTGAGTTTTCTCCACCAGCATGTCTGTTCCAGGGATATGGGGGTAGCACTGTCTGGGTCTACAGGGACCCCCAAGCCCTGCTCTCTGCACCTGGCCAAGGGACCTGAGAGGCAGAGAGGCCTGGGGGTCCCACTGGCTATGGAAACCCAACCCAGATGTGGAGTTCTGGTGCAGCCTAGCAGGCCTTTAGAGTTCCTCAAGGCCACGTGGAGCCGGGCGTTCGTGCCTGGGGTGCAAGGAGGGAAGAGGAAAGGCAGGTGGGATGGAGGGTGCTGGAGGCAAGGCATGGGCTTCAGAGTTGGACTTTGTCTTTGCTGCGTGTGCCACCTTGTGCAAGAAGCTTCACTTCCCCATGCCATAATTCCTTATTTGAGATAATGATTGACTAGTAATAAAAGCATGATAAATATTAGCTATTGTCATCATTAGGCTCATTCTCAGGTGTTGGCTTAGGCATCACTTCCCCCAGGAAGCCTTCCCTGCCCACCCGCCAGGCTCGGTGGGGTGGTGTCCGTCCCATGGCTGCCCTGGCTCTCCCGTCCGAGCACGGATCACACGGCTGGCAGGGCCTGTTTCCATGTCTGGGTCTTCTGCTGTCTCTCCTGCTTACTGTTGTGCTGCTGCCACCTGTGCCTGGCACACAGAGTCAGCACAAATATTTTGAAATGAATGCAAGATTGGGCTGATTCTGGGGAATTTAAACTTTTTGTTCCATGGGCCCTTCAGGGTGGCCATGGCCACTTTTTTTTCCTCTGTGGAAATGACATTTTCTGAACCCGGCTCTGGAGCTGAGGCAAGAGAAAGCCAGAGCAAGATGGAGCCATGGGTTCATTCAGTCCTTCTTTGATGGCACAGATGTTCTTTGGGTGCCTTCTGGGTGCCAGGCTCCTTGCCAGCCTAGATCATTGGGGCTGAGGGAGGTCAGAGGTCAGAGGAGAGAGTGGTCAAGTAGGCTGAATGGAATCCAGGAGGACTTCCAGGAGGAGGGGTTTGTTTTGAAGAATGGTGGAGAAGTTTGGAGAGATGGAGAGGAGCTTTCTCTTGAGGGTGGGCTGGGGGATGATGGAGGAGATGAAGCTGCCTGTGTATGGCCATAGGTAAGGCTGGCCAATGGGAGTGTGGCCTGAGGGTGTGGGGGCTGACCCACAGGATTCAGAAGCTGTGGGTACCACTAATCCTAGCTCTGCAGCCACTGACAAGTGACTGTCACCCCTCTGAGTATTAGTTTGTTTGCCTCTAAGATGGGAACTGTCAGGGTCTCAAGACCACAGTGTGGCCAGGTGTTAGGCGGCTGGAACTGCCCTGCAGGGTTTGGCTGGGCTGGAGGGCAAGTTCAAGTGCAGCTGGCCTGTGTGGGGAAGCTGGAAGACGGTCATGCTTCAAGCTTGTCTGTTTTGTAAATAATTAAATTCTTATCTCAGCCTAGTTGTGTCCACAGGGGAGGCAGGTGGTCAGCTGGAAATGGTGCTATATTGTCCAGAAGGTGGCTGGGTCCCTTCTCTTCCCTTCCTCCAATCCTCCTGGCCTCCTAGTCAAGGCAGGTGCAGTGGTGGCTTCTGGGTCTTCTTGTTGCTGGCCGCCTTGCTCCTTCCCTGCATCCTTCCCTCCCTCCCTCTCTTCTTCCCTCCCTCTTCTCATTGTTTGATTTCCTTCTCACTCTTCCCCCACCCCTGTGGACACAGAGCCCCACCAGGCCCTCTTCACTCATGCCCCCAGGCCACAAGGCCCTTGCCACCACCTGTGCCCACCTCGCTTTGCTGCCTGTTGAAGTCTCGTTCCTCCCTGGCAGCCCTCCCCTCATTCCCCCAAGTCTGCTGAGCCTCTCGGGGGGCCTCAGGGGAGCACTGACCTCTCCCTCGCCCCAGTGCTCCAGAGACAAGCAGGCACTTTTTCATTTTTAGTGCTTAATGCTGGGAATGTGAAGGTCTGTTTAGTCTTGTCCAGCTAACATAAACCAGCCGGAACCAGGCCGCGGCGGAGAACTTTGCTGTAGTTCCCTTATTTGGAATGAAACTCATTGTTTTCTACTGGGAGGCACTGGTGGCTTTGGGGAGACCCACTCGGACCCCACTCCAGGGTGTAGCCTGGGTGGCCCCTCCAAGGGTCACCAAGGTATCTATGCCACAGAGGCTGGCCCTAGGACGTTTCTGTGCCTGCCAGGTGCAGGACTGGGGACAGCCTTGGGCCACACCCAGTGCCTCAGGGATGGAGAGTGCCTGGGCACCTGTTGTCCAACCCTGCCTGTTCACAGAGGAGAAACTGAGGCTCAGAAAGAAGGGACCTGCCTGGACTCACAAGGCAAGTTGATGCAGGTAGAGGTCTAGAACCCGGGGCTCCTGGTGCCTGGTCTCAGATACTGTGGGCCAGGGCACCTCTGGCCTAGGAACTGGTGCTGGGAGTGGGTGGGAGGGGGCGCTGCTGCATCTGGCAGGAGTGGCCTGCAGCTTGGGCAGCCTGGCAGGCAGGCCAGGGGCAGCGACTGAGGGGAGGGCCGTGGGAGGGAGGACAGGCTGGCGGGAGGAGAGGAAAGGCAGAGGTAGCTGAGAGTCCAGGAGAGCTGGGTCTGGCTTGCCTCTGCTAGTGTAGGCTCCACCTTCCTCGTAAGAGGGACATGGACCCTCCGTGAAGTGTCTGCTCTCTGACCACCTCTGGCCGGGATCAGCCCCTCCTGGGCCCCCAACCTGGGCCACCTTCTCCTGGGCTTCTCTCACGTCTAGAATCCTGAGTCTGCAGGGTCAGCCCCTTTAGATCCAGAAATTTGTATGGGGGAGAGAGTCTTCCTGCTTAGACCCCCAGAGAGAGTGGGGGCTGGTGGGGGACAGAAGGAGTATCACCTGACACCATGGCAAGAACTTGGGTTCAAATCCTGGGTTCACATCTTGACTGACATTCATTAGCTGGGCTACTGATTTGGGGCAGAGACTTGAAAACCTGGGTCTCTATTTCCCTGGCTCTGCAGAGGGAGTAGTGTGGCTGCTGCAAGGATGACAAAACATCTGCCCCTGAGTGCCCTAAACAGGGTGCGGAGTGGGGCAGGAAGCATGACCACAAGCCAGGTCCTGGCCACTGGGGCATGCTCTGCTGTCCCCCTGCCCCCCTTAGTTCTCTCACAGTCCCCCACTAGAGAAACAGCAAGTTCGTATTTAGATATTCTTTCTAGAAGTTCCCCATTTCACATCCTTTACAAAGAGCTTCTCACTTATTCACTTACACTTTGCACAGAGAACACACAGCTGGGGCGTAGGAAGCTGTAACTGACCAGTGTAGGGCTGGGAGAGGAGAGATGTTAGAAAGTGTGGGCCTGGGAAATCCTAGCTCGAAGGCCCCGGTGCTGGGGAAATTCCGGCAGGAGACACTGCGTTGTTTACTATGAGAATTCCATTCACCACTCTTCTAGCAGTAACACTAGTGCATTATCCAAGGCTGTTTATAAAGGTATAGTAAACTTTCACTGCTACAAGGTCAGTGAGACACTCATTTACAAAAGCTCATCTTGTTGCCAAGAGCAAACCACCCCCTAGTGAAACATTTAACTCGGCGGGGAAAGTGAAAGGGGATGATGTATGAACCAATGTCCACACAGGCCCTGGGCATCTCTGGGAAATGGGAGCTGCTGAAGATTTTAGATTTGCTTTTTGGAGGGATCGCTCTAGCTGCCCCATAAAGGATGGATTTAAGAGGGACAAGTTGGGAGACAGGGAGACCAGTTATGATGAGGGTGAAGTTGTCTACGGGAAGGATATCAAAGCCTGAGCCACAGTTATGGTTAAAGAGAGGAAGGGACACGTGAGAGGTGTGTCTGGTGAATGAACGGTGCAGGTGGGGAGGGAGAGGGAAGAGTCCAGGGTGGTGCCCAGGCTGTTCGGTGGCTGGGAGCATGGTGATCCACTGGGACCCCAAGGCAGAAGAGGAGGATTGGACTGGAACATGGTGGGTTGAGTTTTGGTTGGGGTGTGTCAGAGGGGCCCCAAGAGATCTTGGGGAGATGTGGGGTCAGCAGCTCTATGTGTGAACTTGAAGCTCAGTGGAGAGGTCAGGGCTGTGGTGAGTTTCCAGCAATGGGTGCAACTTAAACCATGAGAGTGGTTGAAGCATCACGGGTGGATGGAATGAAACTGTGAAGGAGTTGTCAGAGAGGGACACGGAGAACCAGGAAAGGGCAGAGGGCCAGAGAGACCAAGAGAGTGGAGTTTGGATGTGTGGTAGGTGGTATGGCATAGTGCAGTGGTTCTCAGACTTTAACAGGCCAAGGGATTGCCTGGGGAGCTTGTAAAAATGCAGATTCCTCCTCAAGGGACTCTGAATAGAAACAATAGAAAACAAAACAATTCTGAAAAAACAAACAAACAAACAAAAAAACAAAGCTGGAAGACTCACACTTCCTGATTTCAAAACTTACTACAAAACTACAGTAATCACAACATTAAATCCTGGTATAAAGACAGACACAGAGACCAGTAGTATAGAATAGAGAACCCAGAAATAAACTTCTTGTATATCGTCATATGATTTTCAACAAGGATGCCAAGAACACTCAGTAGGGGAAGGATGGTCTTCTCAACCGTGCTGGAACAACTAGACATGCACATGTAAAAGAAGGAAGTTGGAGACTTACCTAACACCATAGACAAAAATCAACTTAAAATGGATCCATGACCTAAATGTTAGACCTAAAACTATAAAACTCTTAGAAGAAAACATAGGGCAATAGCTGTGTTGAGGAATAAAAAAGATACTTGGTATATGACTGCCAGTGTTTGTGCTTATGGCTAAAAAAAGGTTACATTGCTTTTCTGTCTCATATTCGTCCTCTCAGTGCCCAGGACAGGGCTGGGTGTGCAAATTTGCATGTGTAATATAACAATGGGTGGAATCATGGTCACAACTGTCTTAGTGGGAGTCTGTGGGAGGTGGCGCCTGGGCTTGTTCCCTTCCAGAGAGATGAAGGAACCCCTTCAGGGCTTATCCAGAAGACCCCATATCCTCCTTGAGTCTGTGTGTGGTTTCTGGCCACCTGTCCTGGACATCACACTGCACCATCATCATCATTTGTGTCCCCATTTTAAACTCTATTACTACCACCAGCAATAGTTGTTTTAAAACAGTCTATTGCTTAAATTATTGTGAAAGTAATATATACATTTTGGAAAATCCATTAAAGTTTAAAGGAAAAAGTAAGAACTCACTTAGAAATGCTTGATGTCAACGTTTTGGTGTGTTTTTTTTTCCTGGGTCTTCATTTTTATTAATACGTTCTTAGAAGTCCTCTTTGTCTCATGCAGTCAGAATGGAAGACTCATTAGTTAGGTGAAAAGTTAATGTGGGGAATAGTATAAAAGGATACATATGTTACTTAAATATTTTAACCAAAACATACAAATTTACATTTATTAGTAAGTCTCTTGATGTAGAGCCAAGATCTGCTGATTCAAATTCCCTGGAGTATCTCTCGTAGGAACTCTTCTAAGGCAGGCTCTGCAGTTGTCAGTTTTGGCTTCTTTAAAGTGGAATAAGAGCCTGAAGATGCTTATGAACAAATTTGGGTGCAAAATCCTTCTAGAATTTTTTACTGAGTATTTTACAGTTGTCTTGCCTACATAAAATGTGACAGTATTTTTTGTCTTTAGTATAATTTTTAATTGACATGTAATAATTATACATGTTTATGGTGTACAATGTGACATTTCAATACATGTATTCAATGTGTTATGGTCAAATAAGGGTAATTAGCATATCTATCACTGCAAACATTTATCATTTCTTTGTGCTGGGAACATTTAGAATCTGCTCTTCTAGCTATTTGAAAATATATAATAAATTGTTGGTAATTAGAGGCACTCTATAGTGTTGCAGAACACTAGAATTTATTCCTCCTATCTAGCTGTACTTTGTATCTGTTAACCAACCTTTGGTTAGTCTCCCACCCCCACTCTTTTCTGCCTCTAGTAACCACTGTTCCACTCTCCACTTCTATAAGATCAACTTTTTTAGCTTCCACATATGAATGAGAATATTTGGTATTTATCTTTCTCTGCCTGGCTTATTTCAGTAACATAATGTACTCCAAGCTCATTCATGGTAACACAAATGACAGAATTTCCTTCTCTTTTATGGCTAAATAATATTCCATTGTGTATACGTACCACATTTTCTTTATTCAGTCATCTGTTGATGGACACTGAGGTTGAATCCACATCTTGGCTGTTGTGAATAGTGCTGCAATAAATATGGGAGTGCAGATATCTCTTGAACATACTGATTTCCTTTCCTTTGGGTATATACCCAGTGGTGGCATTGCTGGATCATATGGTAGTTTGATTTTTAGTGTTTTGAGGAACCTCCATACTGTTTTCTATGCTATACTAATTTACATTCCTACCAGCAGTGTATGAATTCTCCTTTCTTTGCATCCTTGCCGACATTTGTTATTTTTTGTCATTTAGATAATAGCCACTCTAACTGGGGTGAGCTGACAGCTCATTGTGGTTTTGATTTGCATATCCCTGATGATTAGCGATATTGAACATTTTTTTTGTATACTTGTTGGCCATTTGTCTGTCTTCTTTTGAGAGATGTCTATTCATCTCATTTGCCCATTTTTAAATGGGATTATTTGGTTTTTTGCTGTTGAGTTGTTTGAGTTCCTTATATATTCTGGATATTAATCCCTTGTCAGATGAATAGTTTGCAAATATTTTCTCCCATTTCTGCATTATAGTTTGATATAATTTCATTTGTCTGCTTTTGCTTTTGTTGCCTATGCTTTTGTAGTCTTCTCCATAAAATCTTTTCCCAGACCAATGCCCTGAAGCATCTCTCCTATGTTTTCTTCTAGTAGTTTCATAGTTTAGGGTTTTACACTTGAGTCTTTAACCCATTATGAGTTAATTTTTGCATATGATGAGAGATAGAGGTCTAGTTTCTTTTTTCTGCATATGGATATACAGTTTTCCCAGCACCATTTATAGAAGAGATGACTGCCCCTTTGCCAATGAGTGCTCTTAGTGGCTTTGTCGAAAAGCAGTTGGCTGTAAATATGTGGATTTACTTGGGGGTTCTCTAGTCTGTTCCATTTGTCTGTGTGTCTGTTTTTTATGTCATACCATGCTATTTTGGTCTTTGTAGTATTTTTTGAAAACCTACAGTGTGATGCCTCCAGCTTTGCTCTTTTTGCTCAGGATTGCTTTGGCTATTTGAGGTCTTTTGTGGTTCCATGCAAATTTTGAGATTGTTTTTTCTGTTTCTATGAAGAATATCATTGGTATTTTGATAGGAATTGCATTGAATTTCTACATTGCTTGTGATAGTATGGTCAGTTTCACAATATTAATTCTTTTAATCCATGAACATAGGTTGTCTTTTCATCTTTTTGTGTCTTCTTCAATTTCTTTCATCAGTGTTTTATAGTTTTTCTTGTAGAGACCTTTCAACTCCTTGGTTAAATTTATTACAAGGTATTTTATTTTTTTTCCTGTGACTTTCCTGAATTAGTTTATAGCTCTAAGAGTTTTTTGGTGGAGTCTTTAGGTTTTTCTATATAAAATATCATGTAATCTGGAAACAGATTTGACTTCCTCATTTACAATTTGGAGATGCCTTTTATTTCTTTCTCTTGCCTAATGTTCTGGCTAGTACTTCTAATACTATGTTGAATAAAAGTGGTGAATGTGAGCATCGTTGTTCCAGATCTTAGAGAAAAGCTTTCAACTTATCCATTTTCAATATTATAGTGGCTGTGAGTTTGTGACATATGGCCTTTGTTGGGTTAATGTATGTTTCTTCTATACCTAACTTTATTGTGAAGTGATATTGAATTTTATCAAATGTTTTTTCTGTATCTATTGAGATGATCATATAGTTTTTGTCTTTTGATATGATGTGCCATGTTTATTGATTTGCATATGTTTTTATTTTATTCATTAATTTTTTTAGCTTCAGGATTACTGTTTGGTTCTTTTACATGATTTCTGTCTTTGTTGAATTTTTCATTCCTATGAATTGTTTTCTTTTTTTTAAAGTTTTTAAAATAACCTTTATCTTTTTTTAAAAGTTAGTATATGCAGTATAGGAAATTGAAAAACACAAGAAGCAAAGAACAAAGTTATCCACAATCACAAGTAGTTTACAGTTTGATGTGTCCTTCTAGATCCTGAGTGTACATAATATACAACATTTAATTTTATGGAATTGAGATTGTACTGTATATATCATGCTTTTTCACACATCATGAATATTTGCCCATTCAAAATATCAAAGCTATATGAGTATTTTGATAATCAAGAATACACTACACCAACTCAATCTGTTAGGAAAATGTAATCTTGCCTGTCTTGGGACAAAAATTTCATAGAAGATGAAAATGGCAGTAGGCCTCTAGATAAAAGAGCTGGCAGAGTTCTGATTAAAATACTGCATTCCCTTAATGTTCAATTTAAAATCAAACATAAAGGAACAGAGTACACTAAGTGTAATGTTTCTAAGATAATTCATTGTCAGATCTACACCATTAAAATATTAGCAAGAAGGTATATTTCTATTGAATTACTTTATATCTTATAGTATTGCCAAAAGAGATACACATACATCAATAGCTACCATCAAAATGTAAATATGAACACATCTACATTCATCTCTTCTTTGATACTTCCTTCTGCCCCCTCTGCTGCCAACCTGTCCTGATATACACTGCTCAGGGGTGGTTTAACAATTCTGTGTCCAAGATGCATCTTTTCTATCAATTATAACAAAAAGATACTCACAAAGTGGCTAATTCACTAGTTCTACTTTTTATCATACATTGTCACCTCAGGACATTTCCAAAGCTTAGATGTTGCAAAGTAATGAATTTTGTCCACAATAAACACAGATACTTTATTAAAAATCCACATATAGACCTCTGGTTATAACCTAAAACCTTCTTCTAGATATCGAGATACTAGCAAAGAGCCCTTCCCTTACCCTGGCAATCTC
Source organism: Microcebus murinus (assembly GCF_040939455.1). NCBI lineage: Eukaryota > Metazoa > Chordata > Mammalia > Primates > Cheirogaleidae > Microcebus > Microcebus murinus. Next base: position 23,284,801 of record NC_134117.1, on the reverse strand, counting down.
TTTATCTAAAAAGACTAGATGTTGTAAATTAGGACTCATTTGTCCTTTATATATATATTCTATGTACACAGCGAAATAAAATAAAATGCACAGACATAAGGGACAATAGTCAATCTTGCCTCACCTGTAACCGCATTGATATAAAGCCCTTCGCACTTTCTTCTCCTTCCTCCCTGAACAGCACAGAGACTGTGTAGTGCTTGGAAAGTGCAAAAGACAGTATTTCATATGAATTTTAACAAAAGGATATCTACGAAATGTGTTATTTACTACCTCTACTTTTAACACACTTTGTGCACTTCTAAACATCTAGAAAGACTAGATGTTTCAAATAAGGACTTAAATTTGTCCTCTATAGACACAGTAGTGTTGAATACACACATGTAACAATGGTTATAGCTGAAAGTGTCTTCTAAAAAGGAACACTCTGGTTTAGAATCCTTCATTTCTTCCCACTCCTCTCCATCACCAACCCAGTGGATATAGGCACATGTATCACTTAGATGTGATGTTATCATTTCACTTCCAAAAGTCCCTTTCAGAAGACAGCCTTTCTATGAATTTTAACACAAATGTTATCTTACTAACCCCACCTTTGTCATACATTGGCAACCTCTTTAAGATCTAGTGACTAGATATAAAATTGGGACTCATTGGTCTGCTATACATATAATATATACAATACAGTAAAGTCAAATGAAATGCATATAACATACAGGGCAATGGATAAACTGAAATTTTCTAGTATGCACTAGCAAAACACTTTTTGCAACTTCTTCCCCCCACCTCCTCCAACCCAATGAACAAGTATAGAGAGTGTTTACAGAGGTGGTTTAACAATTCCACTTTCAAACACAACATTTCCCATCAGTTTTTAAAAGCTGCATATAAAGTGTTATTCTACTACTTTTACTTTTATATACATAAAGCACTTCTCAATATTTAGAAAGACTAGATATCTCATATAAGAACTTGCCCACTATGGGCACAGTACTGTTAAATAAAATTACACACACATAGCAATGGTTATAATCTGAGGCATTGTCTAAATATGATCATTTTGGCCTCGAACCATTCTCTCATTTCCTTCTCTCTGCTTTATATTCAGTGGACAAGTACAGGCATGTGTAATGCTTAGAACTGGTTGAACAAATTCATATCCAAAAGCCATTTACAGAGGACAACCTTTCCTATGAATTTCAACACAAAGTGTACAAAATGTGCTAATTTTACTAAGTACTTTGTCGTACACTGGCAACCTCTTTAACATCTAGAGACTAGATGTTGCAAAATTGGGACTCATTTGTCCATTATATATACACTGAATACACACAGCAAAACAAAATGCACAAAATGTAAGAAAAACGATATCTGAAAATGACCAAGTATGAACAAACTAGCATATTACCATTTGCAATTCCTTCCCTCCTACCTCCTCCAAACCATTGAACAAGTATAGATGGTAACTGCTCACAGAGGTGGTTGACCAATTCTATTTCCAAAAGATAGTATTTCCTGCAAATTTTAGCAAAAAGATATTTACAAAGTGATATTTTACTTCCTCTACATTTAACATACATCAGGCACTTTTAAACAATCCAGATAGACTAGATGTTTCAGGTAAGGATTTAAATTGTCCACTATATACACAGTAGTCTTGAATAAACTGCACTCATGTAACAATAGTTAAAATTTGAAAGTGTCTTCGAAATATGAATATTCTGGCCTAGAACCCTTCCCTCCTCCACCAACCCAGTAGGCTATAAAGTTCAAATTTTCAGAAGACAATCTTTCCTAGGAATTTTAAAACAAAAATGTACAAAATATTAGTTTACTAATTCTACTTTTGTCATACATTGGCAACCTCTTTAACATCTAGAAAGACTAGATGCAAAGTAGGGTTTGTTTGTCCTTTATATACACTATATAACAGGTAAGTAAGACCAAATATGCAGACATAGGAACAGTGATTAATCTTGTCTCACTATGAGCGCACTGGCATCGAGCTCTTCCTTCTCCTCCCCCCTATCCTGAACCCCTACACGAGCACCATGTGTACTACTCAAGGGGTGGTTTGGCCATTCTCCCCCCAAAATTTCCTATGAACTTTAACAAAAATGTATTTACAAAACGTATTACTTCTACTTTTAACATATATCAAGCACTTTAGAACATCTAGAAAGACTAGATATTTTAAAAAGTGCTAAGTTTTGTCATCTATACTTTCAGTAGTTAGGAATATGAAAATGTCTTCTAAACATGGCCAGCCTGGCATAGAATCTTCTCCTTTCCTTCTCAAGGTCTTTGGCTCCATGCCCTCTAACCCACTGAACAAACATGGACGTGTGTCGCTTCCAGAGAGGGTCTAACAATTCTATTTCAAAAAGTCATTTCCAGAAGACATTTTATCTATGATTTTTTTAAAACAAATGGGCATTTACAAATTGTGTTATTTTCTAACTCTACTTTGTCATGTGTTGGCAACCTCTTTACATCCAGAAGGGCTAGATGTAGCAAATGTTTTCTTTTAAAAGGTTGAGGGAAAAGTGGAGAGCAGCTTTTACATATCACATACGAGCCTTCTATAACCCGCCAGTAAATCTTCCCAAAGGGTGGTACACGTTTCCAAATGGCCAGATATGTTATGTTGTTTCTTCTGATAGCATAGTCTGGTGGTAGAATGAAGACTGACCACCTGATGACCCGCTAACCGTTCCACCTGTTGTTGTTCAGGGATCCACTCACCTTCCAGGCCCATTAAGGCCTTTGCCCATTATTGTCAGGATTAAGTAGGGCTTGCCCAATTGGGACAGAGCAGTCACACCAGGACCCCAATCTACATGGCTCCATGACCCAAGGAGGTGACCAAGCTTGTGTCCACGGACCTGCCTTCTTAGGCCCTCCAAACCCTAATGGCTCTCTGTGGTGTTTGGGCAGCTGCCATTCTTCTTGCCTCACCACACCCGCCACCACCCAAAGGCACCGCATCCTGGAGGCTTGGCAGAGGCTTCGCCTTGGCTGGTCAGTGTTGGGCCAGGAGACCTGGCAGCTGGCGGAGTCCAGCTTCCTGTTGTCATTATCAGGTTACCGAGGTGGGCCTGGCTGGAGGGCAGCCACAGCAAGGGCTCCTGGTGTCTGCAGGGCAGAGGCCATGGTCAGTCCCAGGAGCCCGCAGCTCATCTGGAGCTAGAAGGCCCAGAGGGCCTGGTGGGTGCTCCATGTCTCACTGTGCTTTCTACCAGTACTGCTGAATTGTTTTCTTGATTCCATCAAATTATCTGTCTGTATTATCTTGTATGTTGTTGAGTTTCCTTAAGATTATTATTTTATTTTTATTTTTCTTCCTCTTTAGTCATTATGATCTGAAGGTTTCTTATGTTGAATTCCTTTTCTGGCAATTTGTTGATTTCCTTCTCATTTGGGTCTGTGACTAGAGAGTTATTATGTTCCTTTGGTGGTATCATATTTCCTTGCCTTTTGATGTTTCTTGTGTCCCTGCATGGATGTCTGTGCATCCCCTTTCAAATTTTCTAGAGTAGCTTTTGTAAAGAAAGAATTTCACCTGCAGTTGGGTTTTAGTGTGCTGGTTGGGAAGGGTGCAGTGACTTTGTTTCCAGATAGGTACAGTGGTATAGTTTCTGTGCAGCTTCTTCAACTGCATTCAACATATGCAATAACTGTGAGCACCTTAGTGGCCTAGGCTGTAGGCATTTGTGGCATTGACGATATAGATTGTTAATGTCCTTGGGGTGAAGGGCTTTTGGGGTCCTCCTATTCTTATTTTCCCCACAATGGGGAGACTTAGCCAAGGGGATCCCTCTTGATGTAAGGTCTGACATGGCCTACATACAGCTCCAGTAGCACTGGGTTCCAGGTGTAGGTGCTAAGAGCAGCTATGTGGCTGTGGTTTTAGGCTCAGTGTCTCATGGGCCTATTTTTGCCACCTGGGTCTTGGGGTGTAGGTTCATTCTCTGTGTTGGGGTTGAATGTAGGTTGCCCACAGAGCCAGGATCTGTGGCTCTGAGGCATCTCCTAGCAGCCGGGGCCCACAGGCCAGGTTGTAGCTGTGATTCTACCCCTGGGGGTGGGGGCAGTGGGCAGAGCACAGTGCTGGCCCGACACTGGGGAAGAAAGTATGCTCTGGAGGTTTCGGCCTGGCAAGCAGCATATGGCTGCAATTCAAAGAACCTGAGCCAATAGGGCTCAGTGGCAACTCAGGTCCCAGGGGATGAGGCACCACATAGTAGTAGTGACTCTAGACCAGGAGATGGTGGGGCTCGGCAGTATCCCAGATTCTGTGAGGTCAGGTGCAGTGGCAGCAAGTACCCCAGAATGGTGGCGTGTGGCTGTTGTCTGGGCCCTGGGAGGACAGGGAACAGCATCGCGGTGACTCCACTCCCCAGGGAGAGGGGTGTCTCAGCAGCAGCTCAGACTGTAGAGGCTAGTCCAGCTCCAGGGAAGTAGGGTACTAGAGGTGTTTGGCATGTAGGGTGGGATGTCTCTGTTTCCCTGGGACTCAGTTCAGTCCTGGGATGCACAGCTGCAGGGCACTGATTCCCCAGGAGATGGTGTGCTGCTGTGGCTCAGGCCTAGGGGGCGTGACAGTTCTTCGAGGCCCGGGCACTGTTTCCTGGGAAGCAGGGCACTGTTTCAAATTAGGCTCCAGGGAGGTATGACTGCTCTGAGCTGCCAAGGTGCTGTATTCCCAGGAGGCAGGGTACCACTTCAGCTCTGGCCCAAGGGGGAGGAAGGAGGGTGGGTGGAATGGCTCCACCTGCGCTTGGCCCCACGGGGAAGGGTGTAACAGCTGCTGGCAGCTCAGCTTGGGGACCTTGGGCCACTGGGTGGGGGTGGTTCAGTGGTAGCTTAGCATCTGGGATGAAGGGGAGCTATTGGGGAACAAGACTCCTAGTTCCAGTTTCAAGATGCGTAGTGCGGTAGCCGTAGTGGCCACAGGGGGTGGGGCACAGTGTCAGCGCCTTCTCTGAGGGGAGCACGGCTATGCAGACTCCAGGCAGCTCCCTCAGCTGGGCTTAGTGCCCGTGAGGCCTGCAGGAGACCCCAGCGGGGAGGTCTGTAGGTGTCCAAGGTGATGATGGGGCGGCGGGGGTCCTCTTGCTCACCTCCTCGCTTCCCTCTGTTCTTCTGTGGCCACCCTGAGTCTCTGTGCTTACCAGGGTTTCTCTTATTCCTCTGACATACTCTGGCACAATCCCTCAGTTTTTTTTTAATATAAAACTATATTTTATTAAAATATAGTTGTTTATTCATTGCTCTGGCTGCCTTTGTGAGGGGGGAGAACTAGGGGATTCTAGTCTTGCTCTCTCCAGAGTCTGACTTTTTTTTTTTTTAAAGACTAGGTCTTGCTCTGTCCCCAGGCAGGAGTGCAGTGATCATAGCTCACTGCAGCCTCCAACTCCTGGGATCAAGCATGACAGCATTGTTTAAGGAACCAGCCTTTAATGCATCTTTTCAAAGCTTTCAACTTAGTTTTTGTTTTTGTACTTTTGAGAACATAATTGTAGTAAAATATAAAATTTACCATCTTAATCATCTTAATTAATTTATGTAGTAAAAACATAAAATTTACCATCTTAATCATTTTTTTTCAGTGTATGGTTCAGTGGTATTGTGGTATTAAGTATGAACGTTGCTTTGCAGCCATCAGCACCATCCATCTCCAGAATATTTTTCATTTTCCCAAACTGAAATTCCATACCCATTAAACAATAATTCCTCATTTCCTGCTGTCCCCAGCCCTTGGCAGGTACCATCTTGTCTCTATGAATTTGACTACTCTAGGTACCTCATGTAGGTGTCCTTTTGTGACCGGCTTATTTCACTTAGCATAATGTCCTCAAAGTTCATCCATTTGGGGGCATATATCAGAATTTCTTTACTTTTTAAGGATGAATGATATTCCATTGTATATATATGCCACATTTTATTTATCCATTCATCTGTGATAGATACTTGGGTTGCTTCCATGTTTTTTACTTGTTGTGAATATTGCTGCTTTGAACATGGGTTTACAAATATCTGTTTGAGTCCCTACTTTCACTTCTTTTTGGTATGTACCTAGAAGTGAAATTGCTGGATCATATGGTAATTCTATTTTTAATTTTTTGAGGAACTGATTCAAGTTAGTTTTTATAGAAACAACAACTTTTTTTCCCTCTCCCCTCCTCTCACACCCATATTTAATAGGTTTTTAAATACAGCTTTATTAAAGTATAACTGACAAAAAGATACTGTACACATTTAAAATGTACAGTGTGATGTGTTTTGACATATGTATATACCTGTGAAATAATCAGCACCATCAAGTTAGTGGACATTTCCATCACCCTCAAAAGTTTCCTTGAGGATGGGCATGGTGGCTCATGCCCATAATCCCAGCACTTTAGGAGGCTGAGGTGGGAGGATCACGTGAGGCCAGGAGTTTGAGACCAGCCTGGACAAGATAGCAAGATCCCTTCTCTACAAAAATTAAAAAATTAGCCAGGCATGATGATGCATGCCTGTAGTCCCAGTTACTGGGGAGGCTGGGGCAGGAGGACTGCTTGAGCCCAGGAGTTCGAAGCTGCAGTGAGCTATGATCGTGCCACTGTACTCCAGTCTGGATGACAGAGCAAGACCCTGTTTCTAATAAAAAAATTTCCTTTGCACGCTTAATGATAATATGTCTCTCCTACTTCTCCTTGTTGACCTCCTATACTCAAGTAACCACCCATCTGCTTTCTGTCACTGTGGATTGATTTGCATTTTCTATAGCTCTGTAAATGAAAGGACATAGTATATGCTCTTTTTCCTCTGGCTTCTTTCACTCAGTGTAGTTATTCTGAGATTATTCATGTTGTGGTGTGTGTCAGTAGTCCATCCCTTTTTATTGCTGAGTGGTACTCCATGGTATGGATGTGCCACAATTTGTTTATCTGTTCACTTGATGGACATTTGGGTTGTTTTCAGTTGGAGGCTATTGCAAATAAAGTTGCTCTTGCCTCAGCAGCCTCCCAGGGTGCTAGAAATACAGGCGTGAGCCACCTCGCCCGGCCCGTGCCAGTCATTCCTGTGCTGCAATGGCCAATATTGCTTCTGCATGGCAGAGCCCTGTAGGGATGTGAGTGGAACGACGGGAATTTCAGTCTGCAGCCAGGGTTGTCTGCTGGGCAGGTCAGAGTATGCAGGCCTACAGAGAAAGGCAGGGGGACTTGAACTTGATGGTATAAGAAATAAGAAACTATTGAAGGTTCTAGAACCAGGGAGTAGCATGGTTTTAGCAGGAAGGATTAGGGGTGGGGTGGAAGGGACTCACAGGGGGGTAGGCCACTGGGAGGCGCTCATGGTGGTCCAAGCATGAGGTGAGGAAGCTCACATGTTAGGCAGACATGAAGATAGGATTAAGCATACACACATACATACATGATCAAGGGTAATGCCCACGAAAGGAAAAGTCCGTAGACAGCCAGGGGAGATGACCTCATCAGACCTCAATGCAGGTGGGACCCTGAGTGAAGGAGAGGGTGAGAAAGGAAGGGAGTTAGGTGGAAGCATTTTAGACAATTTTAAGAAAAGGCTGGCAAGGCCCTTGGAATGTTCTCCAGCCAGAGCCACAGTCCCTGGCCAGAGGAGTCTCACATGCCCCAGGAATGGGTCTGGCTTCATATCCCTGCCACACTCTGTCCTCGGCTGAGAGCAGCTGTGGGAAGTGTTGTCTTGGCGCAAACATGGGGATGGAAGTCAGAGCTCCCAGCCAGGGCCTTGGTCAAGTGTGTCGACCCTGTACTGACAGGGGGGATGGAACCACTGTGGCTGGCTTCCCAGGGGATGGCAGCCCTGGCTGCACTGAGAACCACCTGGGGAGCTTATTTTTTATTTTTTAGAGACAGGGTTTCACTCTGTCGCCCAGGCTAGAGTGCAGTGGTGTGCTCAAGGTGTGCTCACTGCACACCTTGAACTTCTGGGCTCAAGCAATCCTCCTGCCTCAGCCTCCAAAGTAACTAGGACTACAGGTGTCTGCTGGCTAATTTAAAAAAAATTAATTTTTTTGTTGAGACAGGGTCTTGCCATGTTGCTCAGATTGGTCTTGAACTCCTGGGCTCAGGCGATCCTCCCACTTTGGGCTCCCAAAGTGCTGGGATTACAGGAGTAAACCATTATGCCTGGACTCCTGGGGAGCCTTTAAAAATACCTGTGCCTGGGCCCCACATTCAGAGTTGCTCTATTAATTGGTCTGGAGTGAGGACCGGGCCCTCCCTGGTGATGCGGATGTGCAGTCAGGGCTGAGAACCACTGCCGTCTTGGAGTAGACATGTTGGGGAGTCAGCCACCACGTCTAGTACAGTCATTTCTAGCTTCGTGTGGCTTGGGCAAGTCACTTAACCTCTTTCAGCCTTAGTTTCCTCCTGTGTAACACGGGGGCTGGCACGAGCTACCTGCGGTGGTTACTGGGAAGATGGAGAAAGCTCGTGATTCGCAGGCTTTGCAGGGTCTCAGTCACCGACCGAGGCATGGTTGCTTCCCATCCTCTTTCCATTTGGAGGGACATGGCAGCTCCTCTGCTGCCAAGAACAGCCAGGGTAGAGATTTTTCTTGAGCACAGCTTCCTGCCATTAAAACAGAAAAACGAAAGAGAAGGGAAAACGACAGACTGGGGAGCCACAGGCAATTGCAGCGGGCTTCGGGCTTTTTTCTTCTTGGAAGGCGTGGGTTTGAAGGCGCTGCTATAAATGGTTTATGCAAACGAGTTGGAGGCGCTCTGTCCCCTGCCGCTTTACTTTACTCCGGGAGAACTGGGAGGGAGCCAGGCACAGGGCTTCAGCATCTCCTCCCGGTGGTCCTGCAGTGGGCGGGGGCTGGTGGATGCTTTTCCGCTGCCGTCAGGGGAGATGGTCAGATAAGCTCTGCACTCTGGTTGCCACCGTGTTCCAGGACACACCTGGCTGCCTGGTTTCTTGGCTCTTTCTGCCTGAGTGAGCACTAGCAGGTGCTGCCAGTAGTACTGGGGGAACAAGGAGGGCTATCCTTGGGGCTGTGAGGTCAGGGGACAGGCAATCTGTCACCTTTGGTTTTCACTGGGTCCACGGGACCTGGGGCATTGCAGCTGGTAGGGGGACTTTAGGGCTGAAGCCTGGAGCCTGAAGGGGGCAGATGCAGCAAAGTCAAGAGCACACATCAGCAGCCCCAGCCTCCCTCCTTCCCTCCCTCCTTCCCTCCCTCCTCCTCTCCTTTTCTTCCATCCTTCATAAAATCTACCTGGAGCGCCACTGAGTGCCTGCCATGCTAGGGGCTGGGGATCCAGAGGTAAAAGGATTCCTGTCTGCCCTCAGGTTGCTCCCAGTGTGGGGAGGGACTCTTGCCATCACCGTAGGGCTGGGGCCGCACAAAGAGCTGGACGTGCCTTAGAGATAGAAGGTCTAGTCTATTCCATCCGGGGGTGCTGGGATGATCTCAGAGGGATGGAGGTAAGGTAGGAGATTTTGAGTGACCAGTGTGGGGGGAAGGGAATTCCAGGAAGAGGGACAATGTTCCAACATCAATGAACATGTGAAGTGTGGCTGTGTTCTAGGAGGCACATGGCTCGTGTGCATGGAGTATAGTACATGGGTGGGGGGATGTCATGGGAGGTGAAGCCAGACACACGGGCTTGGGCTAGTTCACAGAGGACCTTGAATGCTCCCGGAGGGGAGTCAAGCTTATCCGTAGGTGCTTGGGAGCCACTGGGGGCTCCGAGCTGGGCAGTGGCCCAGCTGGGTTGATCAGGCAGAAAGGCCAGCCTGGCGGCCCTGAGGAGGGGACCAGGAGGTTGGAATAATTGTCTGAATCAAGATGATGCTGGTGGCCTGCATTGTGGGGGAAGCCAGGGGATGGGAGGAGGAGTGGACTTGAGAAGGACATAGTGACTGCTGACGCCTGACTTCTGGCCTGGACAGCGGGACTCTAAAGGCAAAGCAGGCCCCAGGACCTGGCGGTGCCCATGGTGGGAGCATCAGGAAAAGGACTGAGAGGTACGATTGCTGCTGGCCTATCCCTGGTTTTCCACCAGACCTTGGTGGAAGGGGAACACTTGATTGCCTCCCCCCAAGTGAACCCCCCCACCTCCATGGGGCAGGGCTCCTGGGTCTGAGCTAAAGCTGAAGGAGTGCCACACCTCCATTTTACAGATGTTAAAACTGTGGCCTCAGGAGGGATTGACTTGCCCAAGGTCACACAGTGAGTTACGGCAGGCGGTATCACAGCTGGTAAAAACGGACCCTGAACCAAAGTCTACCCGCAGCCCACCTCCTTCAACTGGCCCTGAGGACAAAGTGCTCTCTCCTCCAAAGGGGAAGAGTTCTGCTCTGACAGGGTTGAGGTTGTGGGGGTGGAGGTTTGTTTTAGAGAGGAGAGGGGCGCCCTGGGAAGAGGCCTCCGCCCTTATTTGCCTATTGGTGGGGTGCCACCCACCTCCTGGAGCCCTGACCGCCAGCCACTGCCACCAGGAGCCGAGAACCGGGGAGGTGCTGAAAGGGGCTGCCCTGCCCGAGTCTCCCAACACCCAAGTGCCAAGCTCTCGTGGGCTTCCCAAGCCAGGGTGGAGTTTTGCCACAGCCTCAGGGCCTGCCTGGAGCCCAGGAGTCCCGAATTCCAGGGAAGGCTTTGCCCTCTAAACCTCTGTGCTAGGAAGTGCCCCCTGTGTAGTGCTGGTCTCTGGTGGCTGACCTAGGCTCTATGGCTGGAGGGAGGGAGGATGGAATTACTTCCTAAAGAGAGATTACTGGAGAGAGAGAGAGGAAGGCGGAACCATGAGCAGTGGGTGAATGTGCACGTTGGGAGGCAGCTCCAGGGAAGATAGGGGGGTTCTGTCATTGCAGTCACCCTGGGATGGCTACCCTTCTTGGGCTGTCCTTTGGGCAGGAGGACCACAGGCCTGACAGCTGCCTTTGTTTGGATACACCTGAGCTCTGGCTCCAGAGGGAGGGGTGGCCAGCACCGAGCCAGCCACATGCCCAAGGTGCCCAAGTCTTTAGGGACTGAAAGCCCCTGTTTGTGGAGCTGGGCGATGTGAGACAGGGACTTAGTCCGTGGCTAGGACTAGAGGTGTAGTGGCAGGGAACAGAGTTCCTTCATGTGCTTAGTGGGGATGAAAGCCTCTGGCCCCTCCTGAGAAGCCCTGCGTGGACCTCGTTACTCACAGGTGCCTCTGTGCGGGGGTCTTGCCCTGCGCTCTGCAGCCGGCACCGCGGCTGGAGTCCTCTGGGCTCCAGGTCGTGGCCCGTGGTGGGGGGCGCAGAGCCGGCATAGTCTGGCGGCCGGACCTCAGGTCACCGCTCACGTTTGCTCTGTGAGAACAGAAGCTCCCGCTTCGGAGCCATGCTGAGACCCTTACTCCTGAAAAGGACCTGCCACCCCCTTTCTCTCTGTCTCTCTCTTTTTAAAATGTTCAGTTCAATGAGGAGTGTGTGGTTTTTTTTCCTTCTTCTTAATTTCAAAATCCCCTTTCGCTTTACAGAGCGTTTTCATGTTTGCGCCTCAGGGGCTGTGAGAGCGCATCGATCCCACTTTCTCTTCTGGACACGTGTGTGCGAAGCTCTGAATCTGGAGCTCAGAGGCCCTTTGACTCCAGCGAGGTAGCGGGCCCGGACCTGGCTGGGCGAGGCCTGCAGCGGGTGCCTGGGTGATGGCGGGGATGCTGACCGGGCAGGACAGCGACTGTGGGATCTGCAGAGGTCACATATGGGCCTACGCTGACCCTGGGCCCCAGCAATGGACGCTGCGTTCATTTAACTGAAGGTGGCTGCTCTCAGGAACAGTGCTGTGCAGCAGACAGCCCTGGAGCCTGGGCCCCTGAGTCTGCCATCTGGGCCTAGCTCCGGCACTTTATTGCTTTGGCAATTCATTTCCGTCTCCTTGAGCCTCTGTTTTTCTCTTTTCATTAAAAGGAATGAGCATCTGTCCCATGGTCCCTATAGGGTGCTCTGGCAAATCCAGTGAGGTTTTGATGATAGTGTTTTGTAGCTTTTAAGAACTGGGTTGTTATTCTGAGAGGCCACATGGCAGAAAGACAAGTGCCTGGGCTCTGATGTCCAGTAGGTGTGTGTCTAAATCTCAGCTTAGCTGTGTGTTTGCTGTGTGACCTGGGCAAAGCATTCAGTGTGCAGTGGCCTCCATGTCCCCAGCTAGGACGCTGAGTCCCCTGCTGCCCTCTCCTTCTGGGGGCCCAGAGCTGGTGTTTCAAGATGCCAAGAGCAGATATAATTTTCTTAATTGGTTTTGGTACTTATTGGTCTTAGTTCCTGCCTAATTTTTGCAGAGGAAGAGGTGCCAGGACCCCCACTGGTGGGGTAAAGGCCCCCCAGAGGAGCCAGGTCGGGGGCTACAGAGCTGGGAGGTGCAGAAGGCCCCAGGCAGTGGGTAGGACAGCTCTGGGCAGACTGACTTGAGGCCAAATCCCTTTCCCAGCTGTGCGTCCTGGTTTCTCATCTGTCAGATCGGGTAATGACAGGGCCTTCGTATAGCGCTCAGGGCTGTAGCCGCTCTGTAGTGCCACCACGCACACAGAACCTGTGCGTCCCACCCCGTTCTGAGTACACAACACGTGTGAGCTCCTTTCATCCCCAGTGGCCCTATGAGGTAGGCACTATTATTGTCAACCCCATTTTTCAGAAGAGAAAATAGACACCAAGTAAGTGTTAGAATGAAGCTTTGAACCTAGGCAGTCTGATCTGGAGCCGACTCTTAACTGCCACCTGCGCAGTGCAGCCCGTAGGGTAGACAACGCCCTAAATGGTGGCAATGAGTAGCATTTGGTGTTGTCAGATCTTGGGATCTGGCTCTCAGTGGCCCTACGAGGAGTGCCCCAGCCAGGACCCTGGACTCTGGAGCAGAAGTGCAAGGCCAGGGCAGCTGGTCCTGGGCTCTGCCGTCCTCTGTAAGCTGGACTGGGAGGGGCAGGAAGCAGGCGAGAGCGGAGGAAGCAGATTTCTCAGAGGAAGGAGGGTGGGCTGCAAGAGACCCAGGGGTGTCTCCTAGCCTTGGGTGGCTGCAGTTGGCTGGGGGCCTGGCAGCAGAAGGGGTGGGCACCGGGAGCCTTGGCTGAGCCGTGTGTGAGTGTGAGTGTGTGTGGCAGGGGGTGCAGGGGGGATAGATTGGAAGGGGGGAGGGGCTGTCTCTGCCTGCAGAGGAGGATTTAACCTCCTGCCATCAGCTGCCAGCTTTTCTCATAATCCAGGCAGGCCCGGCAGGGATCAGCAGAGTGTGTTTCCACACCTCTGGTGGATGAGGCTCCTGTCTTGTCCCAGCACATCCATCACTTGTCCTATGTCCTGCGTCACCCTGTGTCTCCTCATCTCTCTGCCCCTCCTCTCCCCATGATGTCTCATTGTCTGCTCTTCCTCACCGTCCCCAGCAAGGTCGTGGTGTCCGGAGCAAGTCTTATAAATTCAGACCCTGGTGATTGATCACTGTGGTCACTGGGGCCAGGGCTAGCTTTGAGTTTAAACTGCACTCTACTCTGAACAAAACCAGAGTGCTGACCGAGGGACAAGGTGCAATGTTTATCTGCGTACTTAGAAGACTGACTGTTGCTGGGCACCGAGAGACAGCGTTTGCATACGAGGCTTAGCAGGTGCCTGGTGCCGGGGGAGTGGGGTCTGAGTAGATGGGCCAACGCGGTGATGCGGATGGTTCTTATTAAAGCAGGTCCTCCATTCCTCCTCCTTGGAGTGACTTATGTTGCCAGTGCTGTGCTCACATCCTGCATCCCAAGTCATTCCTTTCCAAGGCTGGGTGGAGACTTTAGTCCCCACTAGGTTCTCTGGGTCTCCGAAGAGACGGCAACAGCTACAGTCGCCCTCACGGACTGAGCCAGGCTCGAGCCTTCCGGGTGACATGTGGTTCTGTTCTCACAAACACTTGGGCCTTGTTATTTCTATCTTGGAAGCTCGGAGAAGCTCAGTAGCTTGCCCGGGCACAGGGTGGTAGAGCTTGCCTGCCTGACCTCAAGACCTGAGCTCCCAACCTCCGTATGGGTGGGGTGGGCACATCTATCCACCCTTCCTGGCCGGTGACAGAGATCTTATCGCAGGGCAAATGTTTGCTTCCAGCTGGGTGCTCTGTGGGTGTGGGCTGTGTCTGGCACACTCTGTCCTGGGAATAGGAAGCTGGTCTCTTCTTTGCTTGGTCCTTTCTGCCTGGCACGGACGGCAACCGCTCTGTCGAGTCCAGGCTGGCCCCGAGGCCCAGAACTGGAGAGCACAGGCAGGTGTGTTTGTGTCTTGGAGGGTCCCAGAAAGGGCTGCTTGGCAGTGGGCCTGGGGCAAGAGGGCTGTTTGCTCAGATTCCCTTTCAGTCTCCGCCCCTGCCTCTGCACCTGTTGTGTTCCCATCATCCTGGGCGGCTGGCAGCTGTCACTGCTGGGGCACCTGTCCCAGCCCCAGAGGACGCCCTCTGGGCTCCCTGGCTCTGGTTTCTCTGCAGCACCCGGCACGCGCTCTGTCTCTCTCTTTGTGTGCCTTTGTCCCCCTCTCCCTCCACATCTCCCTCTCTTCCGGACTCAGCCGGCGGCCTCCGCTCTTGTCCTGGCTCTGGGCATGGGAAGAAGCATTCGCCTGGGGTTTCCTGCTCCTTGTTCCCTTGGGCCAGGCCCAGCCTAGTGGGGAGGGAGGATGGCCTTGGCAGGTCATTCTTAAGCCCCAAATGCCAGGTGACTCATCAGTGCAATCAAATTATCCCTTGTTCTTGAAGGAAGAAACACTGCAGCAGCCAGGGGCCGCCTCCCAGCTCCTCCCCGGTGGGCCGCCTCCTGGCCCCGACCTCTCCAGACCCCAGCCGCTTCCCCCACCTCATACAAGAGAAGCTGTCCCCTTCCTTTCTCCGGGTTTGTCTTCTCTACCTCCTCATGCCCTGACTTGTATGGCATGGTAAGCACAGCACTGGAAGACGTTGCTCCTGAGTTCAAGTCCTCCTTACCCTCTACCCACTGTGCAGCCTTGGCAAAGTCTGCTGTGCTGTGCCTGTAAAATGGGCCAGGACGTATTTGCCCGTCTGAAGGTAGGGGCTGGACCCAGTGTTCTCCGGAGGCTCTTCCCCTCAGAGATCTTGGTGTCTGTGATTCACTGATGCCCAGTGAATTTGTTCCATTTGTTTCATTTGTTTTATTCTGCCATTGCTAGCTCAGTCCTAGACTGTACGTTCCAAGTGGGCAGGTTGAGAAGGGACTTGGCAAGGATAGACTTGAGCTGGGCAGCCCACCATGCACACCAAAGGGAAGAGGAGCAGGAGGGATCAGGAGACAGGGAAAGGCAGGGAAAGAAGGGGTGGCCTGGTGGTGGGGAGGGTCTTGGGGGCTGAGTGGGTTCAGAGAGCCAAGGGGACTGAGGTTCCCTAGATGGGGCCAGAGGGCAGACGAAAAGGAAGGGAGTTTCTTTCTGAAGCCCACTGGGGATTCTGTCTGACCAGGGAGCCCCCATGGGCACATCCAGCCCTGCTTCCTGCCTGTGGGCTTTGAGGTATTAAGCCTCTGCCCAGGTCACAGATGGGTCTTTTTGCTCCAGGGTTTCCAGGATGGCATCTCCAGAGTCTACCTGGGTCACCTATCAGCTGATGAGAAGTCCAGCCTTACTGCCTGTCCAGTGTCCTCTGCCTTCAGTCAGGCTCCATCTCTGGGATATCATCTCGTGTCCTCTGGAAAACTGCTAGGCTCTGCCATCACACAGAACCCTTCTGTTTCCTTAAAAAGGTCCATTGTCACCTGTCTCCTCTTCCTCAAGCCAGAGGAGCGCCTGCCCTTTGCCCTTTCCTGGATAAAGCATGAGTTTCGATGTCAGGCAGGTCTGGGTTTGAAGCCTACTTCATCTTCTCTTCAGTATAACCTCTCTGAGCCTCAGTTTTGTAGCCTGCAAAATGGGGATGATTCTAACTCCCAAAGGGAGATTGTGGATTAGCTGAGTTTATACATGTGAAATACTTAGCACAGTGCCTGGCATGCCGTAAGTGTTCCATAAATGGTAGCGTTTATAGCCTCTTCTGTAGATTTACTCACAGACTCTCTGTTCCCCTTTCACATCCTTTCCAAAGTGTGGCTGCAGAATGGCACACTGAGATCATTTAGCCAGAGCCAAAAGAACTGCATTCCTTGATCCCAGCTGATCCTAGCCTGGCTCCTGCTGGGATCTGGAACTGCCGGCTTCCTCGTCCATCTCCCCTGCTACGCCATTGGCTTCTGAAGGGCGAGCATTGCGTCTTGCTCACTTGTTGGTCCATAGTTGGCACTAAGTGAATGCTTGATGGATGAATGAATGATGTTGGTCGGTGATTTTTCTCACCCCTTTTAGTAGCAGAATCCCCGCCCCGCCACTGGGGCATAGAGGAGACCACTTTGGGGAAGTGGTGGGAGAGGGAAGCCTCAGACACGGGAGGCTGCCACTTCCCATCTGGTGAAGTGGTTTGTCTGCAGAAAACCCCTTCAGACAGTGGTGGTGTGAAGGCCCAGAGGCCAGGCCGGCCACCTTGCAGTTTCTGTCCCATCCTTGCTCAAGTGGCCAGAATGAGAGCCACCACCCTCCTGAGGGACTCCCAGCTCGCCCAGCCCCAAACCTGCCCCAATCCTGCTTTCTTACTGCTTGGTTACTTCTCTGCAGTTGTTTCTGGAAAATCATGTGCTTTTACATTGGTGAGACATTTGCTGAGTGCCTGCTGTGTATGGGGGCTGGTGCTAAGCTCGAGGGGAGCGAGCCTAAGTCAGGTCTGGGCCCGACCCCGTGGGACGCGGGATGCCCGGCCTTCTCCCCTGGTGCCTCTTGCCTCCAACCACGTGTTCTCCACACCAGATGGGAGAGCGACCTTTTTGAAATGCAGGTCTGGTCTTGTTGCCTCCCTGCTGAAACGTGTCAGGGGTTCCCTACTGCTCTTTGGAAAAAGGCCAGACTTTTCACCCTGCTCCTGAGGCCCTCCCGGCGTCTCCCTAGCCCATCCTGGCTTGCTGATGGAAGGCTGCCCCAGGCCCCTCCTGCTGCCCCTGCTCCAGCCATACCAGTCTTGCTTCTCGAATGTGCTGGGCTCCCTCCAGCCACGTGGGCTTTGCACATGTTGTCCTCACTCTCCGGAGCACTCTTCCCCCAACCTACCTCCATAACACATGGACATCAGATCTTGTCTTCACAGCTACTTTTCAGGAAAGCCTGTCCTGAGCCCCCTGAACCTTGTTCCTTTCCTCCCGACCACTTTCCTGGGATTGTAGTGATACACTCCCCATGAAACTACTTGGTAACTGTCTGTCTCCCTCCGGACTGTAAGCCCACGAGCGCCAGGGTCCCGTCTGTCATGGATCACCGTCGCATCTCCAGTGCATAGCTTAGTATCCGACACATAGTGACCCAATAATATGGGTCGAGTTGAATTAAATTGTGGACGCACATCCAGGAGAAGCGAGGGCAAGCAGACAGGGCCCCAGCTGTGGCTGCCTTTGTGTGGGACAGAGTAAGACAAGGGCTAGGAGAGGCATCGCTCAGGGGCTCAGAGGAGAGACAAGCTCAAGAACCGGGACTCATTCCATACCTGGGGCCCTAGGAAGGTGTCCTGGAAGAGGTGTTCCCAGTGCTGGCTGGGTGGGAAGGGGGCATTCCAAATGGGGAGAAGGCAGGAACCAGGGTGAGAGGGAGGGTGGTGTGTGGGTGCTGGACCATGGGAAGGCCAGGCAGGCCATGGGTGAGGGGTTGGTGGGCAAAGTCCCAGATAGGCGTGTTAAAAGTCAGGCAGGATGAGGGGTGACTCTGCTACTGTAGGAACAGCCTCCAAAGTAGTTTCTTTTTGCCTTGATTTCTTCTTCTGTAAAATGGGCATACAAATAAACCTCTCTTTTACGGTTCTTGTGAGGATTAAACAAGTTAGCATGTGTAAGCACACAGTAGGGCCTTGTAATGTGTGCCATTGTTATGATCATTATCCTACAAGAGGAGTTTGGGTTATTCTCTCTCTCTGTCAGACTGACTTAGCCTCCTTCCCTTACAGGGACCGGGTACGTGTGCCAGGGAGTGTGTGTGCATGGGCGTGTGACCGTGTGCAGCCACACCAGCTCGTGCCTGTGGAGAGGGGGAAGTCTTGTGTGGAATCAGTGCTGCAGCTTCTCCCAGGGAGAAGTCTCTGGCGAGCCTCCGGCTGGGAGAAGGATGGGCACGCTGGGCTTGGGGCGCTCACACCCAGGGCTGCTGCTAACCTTAGGTCAGGCCTGAATGTCCCTCCCCCAGACCCACTCAGGGGGTGGCAGCAGTAGGGTCCTGAGCTGAGGGCTCAGGGACCAGGACAGACTCTTATAGTGCCCAGGCCTCTGAGTTCCACCTGAGAAGATGAGGCAGCACCCACCTTCCCCAAGGCTCCTTCCTCAGTTCCCACCCTCTGCCTTCCCACCTGCCCACTGGCCTTTCTTCCCCACCTACACCTTTCCCTGGGAACCTGATCCCTGATCTTGAGGACAGGGGCTGGGAGGAGGGAGCTGTCCCGTTGTCCTGGGAGGCCCCCGTCTTGAGGAGAGCCCTTGATGCGTGGTAAGATTGTCCCACAGACCTGGTCTTGAGTCTTGGCTCTGTCTTGGACCTGCTGGGTAACCTCAGGCAAGTTCCTGGGCCTCTCAGAACCTCCACTGTCATGTCTGTAAAATAGACATAATGTAGCCTCTGCCATCCAGAATGTAAATGAGACTGCACACAGTGCCTGGAGTGCAGTGCACACGCAGTGGTGCACGGGCCAGGGGTGGGGTGGGGGTGTCGGGAAGCTGCTCTCTTGATGATTTGGGCTCCCAGGGCGGGAGGGGCCTGCCTTCCCGGCCTCCCTCTCTCCCCTCTGTCTGCACCTTTCCCTCTCCCTTGAGTGTGGGGTGCCAGTTTCGGCACCTTAAGGTTTCTCTAGAAACCTCATGAGTCTGGAGCAGGCATGCACATTGCAAGGTGTGTACGTAACCGTGCGAGTACGGTCTGGTGCGCAGTAGGTGGCTGAGTGTGCTCCTGGGGAATGCCCAAGAGTGCTTACGAGCCCGTGTAGGTGCACATACGTGTGCTCGATGCAGACGTGCAGTGTAGGTCTGTGGGAGTGTGTGTGCCTGTGAAGGGACAGTTAGGTGTGGAGTAGAAGCCTGGAATCCGGAGCCAGACTGCCTGGGTTTGCATCCCGGTCCTGCTGCCTTCTGGGTGAATAACCTTTCTTCGTCTCCGTCTTCTCATCTGTAAGATACTTACAATAATCCAAATGGTACCTGTTGATAATAACTCCAACACCTCCTCATTCAGCTCCTGAGGACAGTAGTCAATACCTGTAAATCACAGGACAGGGCCTGGAAGAAGACAGGAGCGGTGTTAGGTCTTTGTTAGCGAGCTCCACTGGGAACCTCCTGAGGGCAGAGACAGTGTCTGTTTTGCTCAAATTGGGTCCTTGTCACTTCCCCCAGTCTGCATTGAGTAAGGGACCTAAGAATGAGTGGCAGTCGGTCTGGGCGCGTGGAGAGGGGTGTGTGCGTGAGACACTCCGTCCACGGGGTGTGCGTGTGCGCGGGGCGTGAGTCTGCTGGGCCGGGGCATCTCCGCGCCTTCTGGAGCCGGCTGCTATTTCAGGAAGCCTCCAGTCTCCTCCTCCTTATGTAAATAAACATGACAGATCCCCTCGCTGTACCCGCGCGGGGAGCTGGGGCGGGTGGGAGCGGAGGCGGGGGCGTCCGCGGGGCGGTGCGCGCGTGCGTGTGTGGCCCGCGGCGGGCGCGCGCGTGCGGAGGGCGCGGAGGGCGCGGCGGGCGGGGTGGGGGGGCGCTGGCCCTGCCATGCCGGCCGGCGGGGGAGCGGGCGGGGGAGCTGGCGGGGAGCTGCCGGCCGGGGCGGCTCGGTGACGCTGGGGCCGGCCAAGCGGAGCTGGCCGCGCTGCCCGCTGCCTGAGATGGGGGGACAGATCACCCGCAGCACCCTCCACGGTAAGGCCCCCTTGATGCCCCGGGCCGCTCACCCCAAGCCTGGGGAAGGGCGCTGGGGCCGAGAGCTGGGTCATCCCCGGCCTCCTCACTCCCTGGTGGGCTGCAGGGCTGTGTGAGGGGCGCCCTTGGGTGGTGGGCGCTGGGGCGGGGAAGCGAGGGGCAGCGGAGAGCAGGAAGCGGGGCTCTCCCCGACAGCCGGTGGGAGGTCGGGCAGCCGAGGGCCCCACAATGTCTCCTTGTCCTACCTCCTTGTGCTCTTGGCCGGCACTGACCAGCCCCCAAGTGGGATGTGAGGTCCTGGGCTGCCCTACCCGCCTCTGCCTGGGACTGAGGCAAAGCAGTTGGTTAGGCAGCTGGGAGACCTGTCTGGCCTGGGATGTGGGCCTTGGAGGTAGTGCTGTGTTCCACCGGGGGCCAGGGGAAGACGTGTGGGCACGTGTGTGTGCACGAGTGTGTATTGGTGCTTGTGTCTGTGCTTGTGAGTGTGCGCCGGAGGTGTCTGTGGGTGTGTACCTGTGCTGGCTTGTGCCTAAGCACACTGGCGTGCAAGTGACAGCCCCCCACATTGCCTGACCTCCAAGTGTATACTTTGCAGGGGAGGCCAACAAACTCCTGACCCCTGGGGTGAAGTCCACAGCCAGACAGAGCCACTGGCTGGACAAGAAGCGGAGGAAGGGAGGGAGAATGGCTGGCTCCCTGTTGGCAGGGCTCCTGCTCACCCCATCTCCTGTCCTCTCGTCCCCCTGATTTTAGTGCTGTGGTTTTGGGAGCAGCATGGTCAGTGTGGTGGCACCAGAACCAGGAAGGGGAAGCCTTCCTGGGGCCTTATTTGTCTTCCCTGGGTCCCGGGAACTGGGGTTCCATTACAAACTGGCTGGTGCCAGACAGCATGGGCTGACCTTGGGGAGTCCCTGCCACACTCCCCTATATTCCCTGCTCCTCGCTCGGACAGGGTATTAGGAGATGAGGCAGCCTCCATCTGCTGAATCCCGCGGACACTGAGGAACCTGGGAGAGGCCCAGGAAGGAAGGAGGAGGTGGTGACTGGAGTGAGTGAGCAGCCGTGGCCAGAACGGGTGACCAGGTGGCTTCGCCCTTCCAGGCTCTGGACTTTGGGAGAGTAATTTGTAATTAAAAAAGAAAAAGGCAGGGAAAGACAAGGGAAAAGCAAATCATTGGCTCTCTTAAAAGGAAATGAATTTCGTCCTGGGACTGGAAGGCCAAGTGACAGATGGAAAGCCCTGGAAGACACATAATCCGGAGCCAGGCTAGGGGCAGTGCCAGTGGCCTGGGCCTTGGCCTGAGACTTGGGTTGGGCTGACCTGGGCCTGGGCCTGGCCCTGCCCGTCTGCAGGCCAGGTTTCTTCTCAGGGCTTGCTGGCCCCAGTGGGGCCTGTTGGCAGAAGGTCTGAGCCGACTGGCATTTTCCACTGGAGTCAGACTTGGGCAAGCCTGAGGCTTGGGAAGGACAGAGGTCCTCAGAGCATGCTCAGGACACAGCACACTGTCCTTCAGCTGCCTGGGAGCCCAGGCTCTGAGGGAGGTGAGGACCTAAGACCACCCAAGCTCATGCTCTGGAGTGGACAGGCGTGTGTTGTGACGAGGGCAGGTGTCTTCCTGAGCTTTAGTTTTCTCATCTGTCAATGGGGCTAGTAAAAGTGCCCTCCTTGTAAGATTATTGCGAGGGTTACATGAATCACTGTGAGTAGAGAACTCAACATGGGGAGGATCAAGAGGGTTTGGGAAGGCAGTCTGAGCCCAGGGTCATATTCCCTCCTTCATGTATGTCCCATTTCCCCGAGGACAGGAGGATAGCTTGGGGTGTACTGAGCACTCTAGGAGGTGGGCACCCAGGCTGGGTGGCCACTGGGGAGCCCTAATCACACGCCCCATCTGCCTTGGCCCACTCCTTCACCAGGACCACTGTTGCTGCGGCTCCCTTAAGTTGGCGTTAGCCTCTGCCTCAGCCTGCCACCCGCACGAGTAGAGGGGCGGGAGGTGGGGGTGTGGAGAGGAGGGTTTGCCTGTGCCCACACAGCCCCTGACCAGGCACGCTGGCTGCCCCAGTGGCTCTGGTTTCGCCCCCTTTGGGGAAGCGAGCTGCGGCCAGTGGAGATGCGGGGCTTTTGGCTGAACTCCTGAAGACACACTAAATGCTCCTTGGTTGTATTTCACTGTGGCCTTGGGCTTTTGGTTTGTTTCAGGCCATAGATTTGGGGTTGCGGGGTTACGGTGGGTGAGGGGAGGGTGACAGAGTGCCCAGGTCTCTGTGTGTGTGCGTGTAGCTGTGTGATGTGTCTCTATGTTTAAGGGATTGCATGTTATGGCGCCTGTGTTTCCATGTGTGGGCAGCCACATTTGTGGTCCTCTGTGCCTGTGACTTACGTACGTGTGTGTGTGTGTGTGTGTGTGTGTGTGTGTGTGTGTGTGGTGAGGAGTTGGGTTCCTCTGGGAGCAGCCTGGCAGGGGGCCGATGGGAAATGAATTCCCATTTGGAAAATGGTTTCAGCAGTTACATGCCTGATCTCTCATCGGCAGGTTTCCAGAGCTGCTCCCGGTCCCGAGGGCAGGCTGGCAGGGCGGGGAGGGGACACACAGAGGGGGGCAGTGCTAACACTGGGCGGCCTCCCCTCCCCTCACCCCTTCATCCCTGTCTTCTCTTTCTCCTCTTCCCTCCCTTTCTCCTTCACCTCCCTTCAATGCTCCCTCCCTTTGCTGAGAGCTTGACGTGTGGGTGACACACACATGCACCCACACATACGTGGCACTGCCAGGTGGGTCTCTGGATTTAAGAAGCCTGAGCGTTGGAGGATGCTGGGTGCAGAGACCTGAGACACTGGTTCCCACTTTCCCTCCTGTCTCAGGGGTGGGGGGGGGGGAGGGTGCTGTGTCCCCGAAAGGGAAATGGCTGACTGTGGCCTACTGCTGGTGCCTCAGAGGGGAAGCAGGTCTTGTCCCTTCTGCTGACTCCCCATTTGTCCTTCTTGGGTTCCCTAATCCTCACACAGGCAGCAGGGCAGGGAGCACCCAATGGCCTTCTGAGACCGGAGATTAGCACAGAGGGAGCCGCCTGGCTCCCGGCCGCAGCTCTGGGGGCTTAGGCCAGGGTGAGCGCCCTGCAGCCTGAAGGTGTGTATGAGCGCCCACACCCACTCGAGCCTGCGGGCTCCCAGGAGGTGGGCATCAGGTCACTCCATCTCCATATTTTGACCTCCGCCCAGCGCCCGGCACACAGTGGCTCACAGTAGGTGCTTGGTCAGTGAGTGGGTGTGGCAGGTAGAGGCCTTTGTACGCTGGACCACGCAGCAGCTGGAGCTGAAGGTAGCCTGGGGGAGGTGGGGGCAGCTGCCCGAGAGGTGAGACCCGAGCTGGGCGAGGAGGCCAGGCAAGATCAGGAAAAGAAGGGGAGGTGGACAGCGTTCTGCACCTGCTGGCTATGTGACTTCAAGTAGGTCCCCTCATTCATCTGAGTGACTCTGTGCCCACTTCTGTAAACTGGGGATGGTAGTCTTGCCCCGCCGTGGTAGGAAGGATTCAGTGAGCCATGGGCGCTGCGGGCAGCACACTGGCACACAGCGCTCGTAGGTGAGATGTGCTTTGCGGAGGTCTCTGCGGAGGCTCCCCTGTGTGTGCCTGCCAGTGTGCATACACACCCAGCTCCCTCTGCGTCCCCCAGGGCCTCTTCGACAGTGTCCCCTGGGTGCTCATGGCTGCCATGAGGCACACCTGCCATCTGTGTGTGTGCATGTATGTACACACGAGTGAGCGTGCGTTTGTGTGAGAGGAACGAAAAGTGACGGTCTGTGTGGGGAGTTGACCGATGTGGCTGAGCCTGGGGGCCTTGGGGCGGTGCTGGGAGGGCAGGGACATGGAGCTGAGCTCAGAGTAGTTATCATCTGGAATCACCTTCTGGAATCTTGGGGGGGAACAGGGGAGGGGGAGGAGGAAGACTGCTCCTTCTCCCAGCATGAGGACATCGGGAGGCACAGCTGTGTGCACATCTGGTTGCTGGAAATGTCGGAGATGGGCATGTCGCAGAGGGAGTGAGAGCAGGAGGCTTGGTGTAGAGATTAAGTTGGCTCTGAAGGTGCTGGTCCTGCCGTTCCCTGCCATTCTGCTTCGCCCACCTTGTCACCATGAATTCATTCAGTCTTCCAGGGAGCGTCAGGACCTGCTGTACACATAGCTGGGAGTCTGTGTGTGGGGGGGTGGTGACACGGCGCTAACATGGCCCTTCATCGTGGGTCATAAACGACAAAGGTGTAGGCGTAGGGGCTGCAGAGGTCATGGAGAAACTGACTCGGGTGGAGAGAAGGGTTCATGCAGGGAAAGGGGACTGAGCATGCTGCCAGCTACTGGGGGCCCACTGAGGAATCTCTGCGCAGCGTGACAGATCTGAGTTCAGAGCCCAGCTCCACCACCTGCCAGCTGTGTGACTTCAGGCAAGTCATTAGCTCACAGAGCCTCTGCTTCCTTATCTATGAAATGGGACTGTCGATACTGTCTTAGTTATCTATTGCTACATAACACATTTCCCCAAAACTTAGCAACTTAAAATAACAAATGTTCCATTATCTCACAGTTTCTTAGATCAGGAATCCTGGTATCGTTTCACTTGCTGCCGCTGGCTTAATGTCTCTCATGAGGTAGCAGTCAAGTTGTTGGCTGCGGTTGTGGTCTCATCTGAAGGTTTGCCTGCAGGGGATTCCTATTTAATCCTACTCACGTGGTTACTAGTGGTCCCTGGGCCCTTGCCACACGCTGTGGCAGCTGGCCTCCCCTAGAGGGAGCAATTGAAGAGAGGTGAGAGAGAGTAACTAAGACAGAAGCCACAGTCTTTTTATAACTCAGTCTTGGGTGTGACATCCCACTACTTCTGCTGTATTCTATTTGTTAGAAGCTAATTGTTAGGTCCAGCCCAGGGGAAGGAGCCCTACCTAGGGAAAGGGCTCCTACAAGGTCATGGATGCTAGGAGGTGGATCTGGAGATCATTGGACCATCGTAGAGGCTACGTCCCCCAGAAACCTGCCTTCACAGGTCGGGAGGGTCAGACCAGGCTGCGTATGAAGGGCAGCTGGTGCAGCATCTGCTATGCAAGAAGGAATCAGTCCTCGTGGCCTTCCTTGTCTGCTACTTTTCTCCTGCTGGCAAATGGGGAGCTATGGAAGGTTCTTGAGCAGACGGGGCTATAGGCAGGCATGTTGTATGGGATCTTGGTGCAGGGCTGGACAGGAAGCTGCTCGCTTAACTCCCTTCTTTTTTTTTGAGACAGAGTCTCGCTTTGTTGCCCAGGCTAGAGCGAGTGCCATGGCATCAGCCTAGCTCACAGCAACCTCAAACTCCTGAGCTCAAGCCATCCTTCTGCCTCAGCCCCCGAGTATCTGGGACTACAGGCATGCACCACCATGCCCGGCTAATTTTATATATATATATATATTAGTTGGCCAGTTAATTTCTTTCTATTTATAGTAGAGACGGGGTCAGGCTGGTTTCGAACTCCTGACCTCAAGCAATCCACCCACCTCAGTCTCCCAGAGTGCTAGGATTACAGGCGTGAGCCACCATGCCTGACCATCCCTTCTTTTTCTACTTTCTCCACCAGATGCAGGAAAGGGGAGGGCCCAAAGTGGGCATTCCCTGAACACCTGCTAATTCATCAGTTCATCAGAGATGGGAGAATCAAATACTGGCAATGCATTCAACAACTTTTACTGAGCACCTGCTGTGTGCTCTCAGCTGGACCCTGGGGAAAGAGCAGTAAAAAAGGGCTCATAGTCCCTCAGAGGGACAGACAGACACAAATAAGTCTACAGCCCAGCGCTGCAGACTTTCCCAGCCCAGCGCTGCTCTGCCTAACACAGGAACTGATCTGGGTGACTCTTTTCTCAACTCTTCTGGGGATGCACTTAGCCAGGACCATTCTGGATGCAGAGGAGACAAGTCCATGCATTGCATACATTAAGTGCCTCAGGGCGCCTGGGCTTAGTTCTGCGGAGGCACCAGGGTTGGGAAAGGCTGCCTGGTGAAGGGTGCTCTGTTAGGGGGTGTAGGGATCCCTAGAGCTCTGTAGCAGGGCCTCTAACCTAGTCTGGGGGTCAGAGAGACTTCTGGGAGAATCCAGGTCTGAAGGGTGAGTGAGAGAAAGGCAGGTAGGTGGGAAGGAGGAAGGAAAGGTTCTGGGCAGAGAAGGGGGCTTGGGCCAAGCTTGGAGGCCACGAGGCAGGCATAGGAGGTGGGAGCCCTTCAGGGAACCCAGAGAAGTTTACTTCTGCCCAGTTATACAATCCTTTCTGTCCCCCAATCTCCTCCCCACCTGCCCTCCCAGGAAGGGGGGGAGTCAGGAGTCCCCACCCTTTCAAGTGATCTCCCAAATTCTTTCCCCCAGAGGGAACCCTGTTCAATTAATGCATGTAAGTGAGTCCAAATCAGGAACACCCTGGCAATCTGAGATTAGGGCATTTGGGTAAAATAAAACTGTGGTCCAGCCTCTCTGGGCTGACATGAGCTGACCGTTTCCTATGGTCATGCCTGACTACAGCCCCTCCTAGGGTTGTTGTTGCTTTTATTTAAAAAAAGAAAAAAAGGCCTTATGTTGGGATCAGGTGTTAAAGTTTGCAAACATTCTTTCACATTTATGAATTTACTGGGTCCTCAGAATAGCCTGGAGAGGTGGGTAGGGCAGCTACGATGAGCCTTATTTTACAGAGAAAGAAACCAGGGTCCAGAGAGGCGAAGCAACTTGCCTCAAGTCACACAGCAGGTCTGTGGCCTGGCTGGGCTGTGAGCCCGGGGCCTCCTGCCTCCCGGGCTCATGCTCTGTGCCCCACCCACTGCCCAGAGTGGGTTGGGCACAGGAGGTGGAAACGATGATGACAGTGCTGGTGGTATTCAGGGCCACGGCTTCCGAATAAGGCCGTCGCAGAGGCGGTGGGATTCGGCTGGGTCTTGAGAGGGGCACAGTGGTGGGTGGGGTTTGGAGTGGTGCAGGTGAGGGGGGGCTTGGCTCGGGCAAGGTGTGGAGGTGGGAAAGCAGAGAGTGGTGTAAGTAGTGACAATAATAATAGTAACCACGTACTGAGTTTTGCATACACCATATCTTTTAATCCTCACAAGGATCCCATGAAGAAGGTCTAGCAGCGACCCCATTTTACAGATGAGAAAAGTGAGGTTCTTGGAGGTCTTACAGTTAATGACAGAGCTGCTGGGCATGGAGGTAGCCAGGGCTGGGTTCAGATTTGGACTCTTCACTCTGGTTGGGTGACCTCAGCATGTAACTTAACTTCTGAGGATCTGTGTCAGCGTGGCATTGGTAGCATAAATCGAGACGCTGCCTGCTAAGCCACGCAGAGGTTGTGTGTCGTCATCAGTATCTGTGCCGTTGCCCTGGTTCGGGTGGTCAGCTCCCCCTGGCCCCCATCTCCCTGGCTGGGCATCTGGGGTTCTGCCTGTGGTCCTGGGCGGAGCCTTGTGGGAGCAGCGGGGAGGTCAGCCTGGCGGCTTTGTGTGTCCAGGCATCTGCCCTGGGACCCCACCGAGAGGGAGGAATGAGATCCAGAGCCAGCCGAGGGTCACCCAGAGGGCTGGCCAGGCTGGTGTCTGGCAGCTCATAAATGCCCAGAAGGAAGGGGCCGTGGGGGAGTTTCCATTGTGTCAGCGGCAGCCTGGCCTGAGCAGGGTGCCCCCCCTGTGGCTCCCAAGAGCTTGTAAACCTGTCACTAGGGGGCCCTCCCTGGGAGCTCTGCTGGGAGCCAGGTGGCACGGTGGAGGCCCCAGCCAGGGCCATTTGCCAGCAGCAGTTGCACAGCCCACAGGCCCACCAGCTTGAGGCCCTTCCTGTGGCCGCATCGTCCACACAACCTTCCCTGCCAAGCCCGCCATCTTGGACTCTGGGGAAAATGGCCTCTAGTATTCGATACTGAGTAGGGTCAAGGACCCTGGGCATGGCATTGGAAGACCAGGGTTCAAGTCTCAGTTCTGCCACATAATTGTTGTGTGACCTCAAGCGAGTTGCTTAACCAGCCTGAATCACAGCTCAGCCACAGAATGGAGACTTAAGGGTCATAGTGTATGTTCAAGTGCTGGGAGGGAGCCCAGTTGGATAGCAGAGGAAGAAGCCCCGTCCCCAGCTGTCCCCTCTGGACCCTTGGCATCAGAGCTATGCTCCGGGTTCATTCTCGTTTTGCTTTCTGCTCCGGCTACCCCCCTCCCCCGGGTTTAATGCCAGCTGTGATGGACGAGTGACTGAGAGCACCACTCATCGTAGTCCATGAGATAGCACCTCCTGGAAGGGTGCAGGGCACAGCCTACGTGGCTGTGTGTGGTGGCCCTGGCCCGGGTTCAGAAGAGAAGTGACGAGGTCTGAGTTAGGGCCATGGTAGGAGAGTGGACAGGAGGGGCAGAACCCAGGGGCGTTTGTTCCTCAGGCTGGATTGGCAGATCGGGTGTGGGGTACCCAGGGAGGGGTGAGTCGGGAGTCCAGCTGGGTCTGCCGAGTGACAGGAGCCCACGGTCCAAGGGCAGGAGATGCCCAGCAGACCAGAGAGGGTTTTCAAGTAGTCTCCCCAGAGGAGGCCGGTGGGCACTGATCCCACAGTGAGCTGGGTACCGAGAGAAGAGCTGAGGACACAATGCCATACCGTGCAGTCACACAGCGTGTAGCCTTTTATGTGTGGCTCTCACTTAGTGTGTTTTGCTGTGTCAATGCCACATTCCTTTTCCCTTCAGAGTGGCTGTTGTGGTGTGGAGGTGCCATGTTTTATTTATCCATTCACCAGTTGAAGGACATTTGAGGCGTTTTCAGTTTTGGGCTATTATGAATAAGACTGCTGTACATTTGTGTACAGGTCGTTGTGTGAACATGTCCTTGTGGGTAAGTGCCCAGAAGTGTGAGCACTGGGTCACGTGGTAGACATTTCACTTTGGAAGAAACTGCCAAGGCGATTTCCACATTGTCTGCCCGGCTTGCGTCCCGCCAGCAGTGGATGAGGGCTGAGAACGTCGTTTGTATTTCTGTATGTGTGTATGGAAACATAGAAGGCCACACACCCCCCAGGGTGCTCTCTGAGAGGTTTTTAGGTGGTAAATGGATGAAAATTTTTTTTATATTTTACAAGTTACAACTATATTTTAATGAGCATCGAAAAAAACGTATCCAGCACATCAAACCCATGGTTTCCTGGCTAATGGCATTGTCCCTTGAGTCAGATTGCTGGGTTTAGCTCCCAGATTCCTTTCCTACTGGTTGTGTGACCTTGGGCAAGCCACTTAATGAGGCTCACATTTGTCGTCAGTAAAATGGGTTAATAATGTCCCTTCCTACCTCATAAGTTTTCCTGTAAGGGTGAAACTGGTAAGTGTATGTAAAACTCCCAGTCCAGAGCTTGGCACGTATAAGCACTTGACAGATGGCTGCCATTAGTATTAGACATGTATGGCCCATGAGTGACGGGTGTGTGTTTAGTGTGTATTGTTTTGTACATCTGTGTACATGAATACATGCATGTGTGCACAATATGTGTGTGCATGTGTGGTTGCTGGTCTCAGCAGTAGGGGAGAGGATGAGGCCCTAGGGTCAGGATTACCTTCATGTGCTCACAGGTGTATGTGTGCCCATGAGTGTGCCTTTGTTGGACACATGTCTGTGTCCTCAAGGTCTCTCTATTCTTACCCTCCCCATCTGTGCTGCTGTCAGCCAGGGTGCCGGGCCTGTGCTGCCCCTGCCACCCTCTCAGCCTGCACCCCAGGGTCCTCCTTGTGGAAAGGGGGCCTTAGGGAGTGTCCTCCAGGGCCCGTGTCTCAGGCCCCATGTGTCTCTGCCATACTTGCCCAGAGCTGGTGTTTTCTGGGCCTTTACCCTGGGCCCCAGAACCCCAGCAGGGTTGGGCAGGAAGGCGAGGAAGCGTTTTGAAGGGATTGCAGGCCCGCAGTGAGTCCGTGCACTCTGGGCGGAGGCTGGGGAGGGAGAAGCCCAGAGGAGAGGCTCTGATCAGCAGCTGGGCTCAGCAGGTTTTAGAAAAACACTTTGAGGTATAATTGACATACACTAAACTGCACGTTTCAATTGTCTAGTTTGGTGAGTTTTAACATACGTATGGCCCCGTGAAGTCATCACCCCAATCTAGGTAAGGAACATGTGGCCTAGATGTGACCTGTGCTCCCTGGTAACCCCTTCCTCGCCCTCCTCCACCCAGGCCCCTGCTTATCTGTGTTCCATCACCGTAGCTGGGTTTGCACGCCCTGCAGTCTGATAAAAGTGGGGCAAGGTAGAGGGAGAGGACGAGGAAGGGCCCTGAAGGGAGAGGAGGCCCCGCAGTTGCTGCATGGACTGTGGGCTCTTTTGTTTTCTTAAACTGCCTTATTTCATTCAGCAAAATAATTTTGAAATTCATCCATGTTGTTATTCATATTTGTAGTGCATTGCTTTTTACTGCAGAGTAGCAGTCCATTGTGTAGTAGCATTCCATTGTGTAGTAGGATTCTATTGTGTAGGATTCCATTGTGCAATAACTCCATTGTTAGCCATTCAACACAGCAGGGGTTTTTCCCCTTATGCTTTTGTTTCTGCATACGGATATATCCCTAAACAATCTGTAATGTTGCCTTTCACCAGCAGGTTTTTGAAACCATGAGTCAAGCCGTGTCTGAGGCTGGCCTGAGTCCAGTGGGCATCTTTTCCAGGCAGGGCACCTGTAGCCAGTGCCACTCTCTGCCCTTTGGCCCAACTGTCCCTGTCCCTGGAATCACCTTCCCTCCTCTGCAGTAACCAGAGGCCACTCAGTGTCTTCCAGGTGGCCTTGCCAGACTGTCTGGGTCTCCTCTGAGCACTTCCGGCCCTCACAGCCTCCTGGCTGCCAAGGCCCTTGTACTGTTCAGCCACCACTGTTTTGTCCCCTTGGTGAGGGCAAGGGGAGTTCCTCCTCCAGAGAGCCCAGACCGATGCACAGGGTGTCTGGCTGGTTCTGGGCTATGGGGACTGGTGTCTGGGGCCCTCTGGGGAAGGAGGGAGCAAAGATGCAAAGGGATGCAAACCAAAGCAAACACAGCCTGGACAGAGGGCTGGTCTTCCTGGCTTCCAGGATTCCTCTCTCCCTGTCTCCGCCCTCCTTGTCTTCCATCTCCTTCCTGGAAGCCCCTCCTCCTGGACCTTTAGGGAGTGGAAGGGTCTGGGTGGGCCTGATGCCAATGAGCTGTCTGCATCACTAAGTCCTTGCCTTGGAGGGACCAAAATTCGAAACTTCCGGAAGGCCTCTGTCCCACTCTGTGGCTTTCTGCTCCTCCACTCCCTTCTCTTCCCCTCCTTCATGGCTCTCTTTCCTGCAGGTGACAGCATGGGTGGGGCTCTACTTTCTGAGGATGGACACAAACCTTGGGGACAAGTGAGCACCTTCTGCCCATCCCCCAGCCCTTGAGGCTGCATATTAATGCTGCAGGTGCTGCTGTCACTTGTCTTAGAGCCAGAGAGGGGAAGAGTCTTCCTCAAGGTCACACAGCCAGTTAGTGACAGACACAAGCCACCCACAGGTAGACTCATACTCTTTCCTCTCCCTTCCCTGTCTCCTGGAGGCCAACTGCATGTTTGTGAAGTGTCTTCTCCTCAGCTAAGCCCTGCCCGGTACTCCGACCCACTTTGGGATGCGGTAGACCCGTCCGCAGAAGAAAGCGCCATGCCTCCCTGGCCGGGGGATCTGTGGCAGACCCCGCAGCCCTCCTGTGCCCTGGATGCTTCAGGCTCGGGTCCTGTAAAGCAGGGAGAAGCCTGGGTGCAGGGAGTGGCCTTGAGGGAGGGGACCTGGGCACAGCGCCTGCCCACCTTCCTGGGCTCCCCCGGTCACCTCCACTGCAGCCCAGCCATGTCAGCCCAGCTCCAGTTCCTCAGGAGGCTTTCCTGAGATGTGACCTGCCTGTCAGTCCTAGTGCCTAGTACTGTGTGCCTTTTTGTGTCGCGAGGTCTGTCCATGATTCTTTCTGCCTGGACTGTTGGCTTCCTGAAGACAAGATCCGTGTATGTTTCCTGTCTATATCGCCAGAGCCCAGGACAGAGCTTGGTATTCAGCAGATATGTAACGAGTAGTTATTGAGTAAAATAAATGAATAAATCAGTGGCTGGCGGTGGGCAGACAGTAAGTGGTGATGTAGCTCATGGTAGGTTAGGGGTGGTGGAAGGAGATGGTGGTGGTGGGAGTCAGGGTGGGGAAGGAGGGTGGTGGGTGGCAGAGTGGGAGATAGCAGCAGACAGTGGCTTGGGGAGGGTGGCAGTAAAAGGTGGTGGTAGAGCAGGAACGCTGGGCAGTGAGTGACCTCTGCTGTGCCCAGCCCTCTGTGCTTCCGTAGGGGACTCTCTTCAGGCTCCTCGGCCAGTTAAGTTCTCTGACACTGTGGCCTGTTCCTTTGCAGACTCCATTGGGGGCCCTTTCCCTGTCACCTCCCACCGATGCCACCACAAGCAGAAGCACTGCCTGCCGGTGCTGCCCGGCGGGGGCCTCCCGGCCACACCGCTGCTGTTCCACCCGCACACCAAGGGCTCGCAGATCCTCATGGACCTCAGCCACAAGGCCGTCAAGAGGCAGGCCAGCTTCTGCAACGCCATCACCTTCAGCAACCGCCCCGTCCTCATCTACGAGCAAGTCAGGCTGAAGGTGGGCCTCCCTGCCCTCTGCATCCCGGGGCCTCGGACTGTCCCTCAGCCACTGCCTGCACCACCCCACAGCCACACGCTGCCCCTCCCCTTTCCTCTCTGTGCCCGCTTCCCTCTTCATTCCCTTTCCTGACCCTCCCTGTGTGACAAAGAAGGGGCCACTAGCCTCTTCCCCAGACCATGGGCGGCTCCCCGGGGAGGGGAAGGCGTGGAGGGGTGGGCAGGCTGGCCTGGCGCTCCAGGGAGTCTGCCCGAGGGGGGTGCCCTTGGTCTGCCTGACCAAGGGGGAGGCTGGGCTGAGGCCGACCCCTGCCACCCAGATCACCAAGAAGCAGTGCTGCTGGAGCGGGGCCCTGCGGCTGGGCTTCACGAGCAAGGACCCGTCCCGCATCCACCCCGACTCGCTCCCCAAGTACGCCTGCCCTGACCTGGTGTCCCAGAGCGGCTTCTGGGCCAAGGCGCTGCCCGAGGAGTTTGCCAACGAGGGCAACATCATCGCCTTCTGGGTGGACAAGAAGGGCCGCGTCTTCCACCGCATCAACGACTCAGCCGTCATGCTCTTCTTCAGCGGAGTCTGCACGGCCGACCCGCTCTGGGCCCTGGTGGATGTCTACGGCCTCACGCGGGGCGTCCAGCTGCTTGGTGAGTGCCTGCCGCTCTGGCCCCGGGCGCAGGGTACCCCCCTAGGCCTCTGAGTGCTGGCCTGACATGCTCGATCCATCAGGTGTAGGGACCCTTCCTTGACTGGTGGCAGCCCAGGGCCAAGGGGCACAGGGGCAGCTCTGGGAGCCTGGTGGGAACTGCAGGGAGTTCGTCCCTCGTGGCCCGCAGCTGTGGCCAGTGGAGCCCGGGTGAGATCGCTTCCCTGCGCAGCCGCTCAGGTGGTGCCTGTGAGCGGTGGGCAACCTTCACAATCACAAACAGCAGAAGGCCACCCCTCCTGGAAGCAATTAATGCTAATCGTCATAACCATGGTTCACCACTGCGCGTTCTCATAGCAACCCTGGCAGGCGGACTCCACTACGGGGAGTCTCCACAGGGGTGAAGACGCAGGTCCAGGTAGGTCGAGTCACTGCCCAGGACTGGTAGAGCCAACTCCAACACGAGCTCTCAGCCCCGGGCTCTGTAGTCTGCCAGGAGGCTGGGTTCCAAGCCCTGGTGCCTTTTCCTGGGATGTTGGGTAAAAGGGTAGAAGCAGGAGCAGAAGGAATGTTCTGGGGGAGGTAAGACTCTGCCACTGGCTCCTTCAGGGGAGCAGGAGGGCAAACATCCCCGGGGTGGGAGGAGGAGCCTCAGAGGCTGCCTGGAGCACTAGGTGCCGGGCTTCCCGGCAGCGGCACACATGCCAGGGCTGGAAGGGGCCACGGAGAATCTCAGACTTCCTCGGGTACACGGTGAGTTTGTGGTTAAGGTGGGACTAGAACCCAGGCCACCTGACTCCCAGTCCAAGATCCTTGCCATCTGGCTGTACTCATGACAGGCTCTCAGGTGAGTGTGTGTGTGCGCGCGCACGTAGACCCTGGGGACAGATTAGCCCATCGACAAACTGGCTTTGTCTCCAGGCCGAGCCTGTGCAAGTCTTATCTGTAAAGTGGGTTGCTGGGAAGATTGCTTTAAAGAGGCTGTGAGTAAAGTACCCGGCACGGTCCCGGTGCCAAGTACACGCTCGGGCAACACTCGTTCCTTCCTCGCCCTTCCCTACCCGCCTCTCCCTGCAGAGAAAGATGCCATGAAGGTGGTTGACGACTATTTTCCTTCCTTTCTGACTTCAGAGCCTAGTAACAGGGAAGCTCTTCTTTCCAAAACACCTTTATCTGAGTAAAAAGTCAGTGAAAGTAAGAACAGAGAAATGAGTCAGAAGCCTGTCTATTTGTTGAGTTCCAAACATCAGGGGGCTGTTTTTATTAACTAGTAGTTTGGGAACTTTCTGTTTTTGAACTCAATAAAAGTGTTTCTGCATTCACGCTGACATGTCAAGAGCCTGAAACCCAGCTGTTTGGTCTCAGCAGCTGAAGAAGGGAGCCCAGGTGTTTGCCCAGGTGCCTTCCCCGCCTGTGACATGGGTGTCCCTGTAGGGCCTCTGCTGCCAGAGGCAGAAAGGGCAGTGGTTGTGCACCAACCCCGGCTGGATTCTGGCCTCACCCTGTGCTGGGGGTAGGACCTCAGTTTCCTCATCTGTAAAACGGGGGCAATAACAAACACTGTCAGGGTTCTTTTGAGGCTCAAAAAGCCGACCTGTGGGAGCCGCTGAGGTGCAGTCGGGGGTCAGTGCCCATCGCCCCCCCATGCTGCAGAGGGCAGAGCCTAACCCAAGGCTCCTGCCAGTGCCGTGGCGCTGCCTGCTGTCCCCAGGGCCCCACACTTCCAGGCACTGGAGTCCCGACGCTTGAGTCTGAGCTGCAGCCTGGCACGTCGCCTGAGCCTCGGTCTTCTCATCTGTGTGATGGCTGTGGATACCATGCCTCGGCCCCCGCTCGACCTAGGGGTGGAGGACAGAGAATGTCTGTCCTCTTGAGAAAGTCACCGTCTTGTTGGGGGTGGCCTGGGGGAAAGAGGTGAGGCACCATTTTTGCTTTTTCCGAAGGAAATAACACCCTTCCTGGCTGTGCCCACTCTGGCTTCAAGACCTAGCTCTAAAGTCCCCTCCTCCCTGAAGCCTTCCTGGGTGGAATTCTCTTCTCTGTCCTTGTGTCCCACCACGTGGCGCCTGCATGTCTCAGTACAAGGCACTGGCTGAACCTGGGTCTGTTCCTGTGTCTGTTTCCCCGTAGACAGCGGGGCTGTAGGGAGGAGCCCCCTTACCCGTCGGGTCCTCTCCAGGTGGAGTCTCGTACCCGCCTGCAGGGGTGGGTGGGCGAGTGGGGTGACTTGTTAGATGAAGAAAGGGGTTGGGGGAGCTGAGGCAGACCCCGCCCTGCCCACGGACAGCCCTGCTGTCTGGGAAGTTGGGATGAAGCACACGGCAGGGCATAACCCGAGAGAAGACAGCAGATCGCTGAAGGCTGCGTCATAGGATGCCTGCCATCTGCCGAGATGGTTTCCATCCAGTTAGCTCACTTAACCCCTCAGCAGCAGGCCCCAGAAGGAGTGTTTTTTATCCCCATTTGGCAGGGAGATAACTGAGGCCCACAGGAGGCCCGGCTTGTCCTTGTAGGGATGTGGCAGAGCTGGGACTCGAACTGGATGTTCTGATACCAAAAGCAATGCATTTCCTGTTACCCTGCAGCAGGTTTAACATAAAAGGAGGCAGGAAGTCAGAGAGGGCGGAGGTCAGTGAGGGAGGATGGAGTCTGGGAAGGCTCCTTGGAAGAGAAGGCTGGGCTGGGCCTGCATGTGCTGGAGGCGTCTGGGCAGGGGGCGAGGAAGGGGAACGCACCAGGTGACTGGGGCTTCCAGCCTCAGAGGGGCTGGGGAGGGGCCAGAGCCCAGGCGGCCTGCCCAACCCCCTCTTTGACTATAAATGGGTTTGCAGCAGTATTTTCAGTTGCGTTCGGATTTCTGACAGGCTCCCCTCTGCACACCCGATAAGGCCGGAGCCCCAAGGATTCCCGTACTAGCTGTAAATCACCATAATCCCTGGGCATTTTCAAACACTGACTGTGGCCCCTAAATTCAATTAGCAGATTGAAATATCTCTTCATTCTGTTCTTCTTAAATTGATCTTTTTTTTTTTTTTGTAAATAAAAAAAGAGAGCGAGTGTCCATTCAAGAGATATCCGAGGTGGGCACCGCGCGCTCTGTCTCCGCCTGCGCCCTGCCCTCTGAGATGTCCCTGCTGCCTTGAACCCTCCTCTCCCCTTCCTCTCTTCCCACCTCTCCCTCTCTCCCCTCCCTGCTTCCTCCCTTCCCACCTCTCCCTCTCTCCATGGTGGGCCACTTCGTTTCCTTCAGTATCTCTGGGCCTTTCCCTCTCTCTCCCTCTGCGGGTCCTCCGGCTCTTCTTGTCCTCCCTGTCATCCCCTCCCACCTGCTGAGTCTCCTCTGAAGAAGGTCGCTCTCTGTCTTGGCAGCTTTGAGGCTGGGCCAGTCTGTCCTGGGGTGATTATTCCTCAAACCAGTGTCCAATCTTTAGGGATTTTCTGCCAGGCCTGCCCCTGTTCCTTCTCCATCTGGAACCTGTGGCCACAGCCCTCCAAACCTCAGCTGGCCCCTATCTGCTCCTCCTGGGCTGCCTGGCACATAGTAGGTATGCAAGTCAGGTTGTGTCCCTGGACAGAGTGGAGGCAGGGTCTGGTGTCTCCCCCCGCCGACCCTCATCCTGCCCTCTGTGCCCTGACCATGATGCAGGGACACTGTCGCCAATGCCACGGCCCCAGCAGGCCGCAGGCTGGCCAGCCACCCCGCTACGCTGGAGCTGGGCAGATCACCCTCTTTCCTCGGGGCACCCTGGCCCAAGCCCAGGCTGGTAACTCCAAGAATAACAGCTTCCTACCTCCAGGAAGAAGGACCCGCCAGCAACTAAATAAACACAAATTTTATGGGGTGATTAATACTTGGAGAGAGAAGCTCCTCTCCCAGTTTTCAAGGTCTTCTTGCTCCTCTGAGAACTGTTGACTCAGGAAGCCCAGCCGTGAGTCCTGGCAGGAAGCTGATGAGCAAGACTCCACGTGCAGGGTGCTGAGCATCCCTCTGTGCCCACTGCAGCCTAGGCACCCTGCAGGGGGCGGGGGGAGATGGAATTGTTGAAAACCAGCCCATCTCCTTGACGAGTGTTTCCACTGGGGACATACAATATGACTGATGTGAGGTGGCCTAAATCCAATCCTGCGATTAAGCGTGGGCTGAAGAGTAAAACTGTGAGGGTGTAACCGGGGAGCAATCCAGGAGGACTTCCTGTAGGAGATGCATTTCAAGTCAGGAACTTAGGGAAACAATGGGTTGGTTGAGGAGGAACAATTTAGCTCAGACAGGAGGGGTGTGCACAGGCACAGAGGGGGGAATTAACAGTCAGCAAGGGAGCAGATCCTTGGGAAGAGATGAAATAGAAAGGTAGCAGGTGACTTGCGGAGGTGAGGAGCATGCAGGGGTGTGGGTTGTGTATGCATCCACAGGGGGGAGAGCCATGAGAGTAGAAAGCTTCCAGCAGCTTCTGTGCCCTCAAGTTGTTCAATTAAAGGGATTACGGTTAATAATGGGGAAGTGCAAGGTCCAGAGATGGGGAGGGGCCTGCCCAAATCCTCCCAGCTGGTCTGAAGCCAGGCCAGGCTGGGAATCCAGATCTCCCAGGCTGATCTGGGAATGCAGTCAGAGGGAGGAGACCTATTGGCACATCAGAGTGGTTGTGGCGGAGCCCAGGAGGGTGCTAGGAGGGTATTAGGGGACTCCCAAGGGCTCATGGCATTTTGTTTTGTCCCTCTGGAGGAAAGAGCTGTGTGGAGACTCAGGGTAGCCTTCTGAGGGCCAGGCTGCTGCTGGGTTGGTTCTCGGGGGAGGCTGGGCGCCCCGGAGGTAAGGCCTGGGTCAGGTCCCCTGTCCAGGATATGCCTCAGC
Organism: Microcebus murinus; assembly: GCF_040939455.1. Taxonomy (NCBI): domain Eukaryota; kingdom Metazoa; phylum Chordata; class Mammalia; order Primates; family Cheirogaleidae; genus Microcebus; species Microcebus murinus. Next base: position 23,246,747 of record NC_134117.1, on the reverse strand, counting down.
TTGGGTGGTACTGAGAGTGAGCGGTCCCCAGCCGAGGACCACACTGCCATCTGGGCTTCCGTTTCCCAGGCTAAACCAATATTTACCTTCAGCCGTGGTTGCCAGGGGCCAAGAGGCAAATATTAGTTTAAGGAGCCTGAGCCAGCTCTTAGGTGGGGGGACAGTTGAGAATGCCGATCATGACTTCTTCCTCTTTGACAATTTTCGTTTCCTTTTGGTTAAGAAAAAATCTTGTTGTTCCTTCTGCTTCATAGACCCTCCCAGGCTCTTCCTTTCTGCTCACCCCAAATTCCGCCAATTATATAAGTGTCCCACACCAAACCCTTTCCTCCACCAGGGAGCCTTCCCTGACCTCCCCTCTTCAAGGTGGCCCTCCTCCTCCTGACGCTTTGAGGCACATGGAGGTCTAAGTGGCATGAGCAGTTTTGCAGCACGTATTGTCCTGCTGTTTGAGAGGACAGCACAAATTCTCTTTGTATGTCAAGAAAGTTGTTATTGTGCCCATTTTGCAGACAAGGGAACAGAGGCTCAGAGAGGTCTGATCTTGCCCAAGATCATGCAGCTAGCAGTTGGTGGAGCTGGGATTTCAACCCAGGAGCTTGGGCTACATTGCCTGCCTCCCAGCTTTTCTAGATATGAGTCCATCTGACCTCCCTGTCAAGTCTGGGTACCCCCAAGAGTGGGGATTGTGGCCCCTGTGTCTTCCAGAGTAGAGCTTCAGAGAGCTCAAGGCATCGAGGATCAGCCGCACATACTGGGCACAGGTAGGCCACCAGGGGCCCAGCAGTGCTGGTCCCAGGAAGAGGGGCAGTGGCGGGGCCAGGATGCCCAGTGCAGGGGTGAGGCTGGGTCTGCGCCGTAGTTCCCTGGAGGCTCCCGAGGGCTTTGGCTGGCTCTCATGTTCCCGGTGCACACTAATTTTCTGCCACAATGAAGATATGTAATTGCCACCATTGAGCTATTTCTAACTTACAGAAGTGGCAATTTCCTGTTTGCACCTAGTATCTCTTTGGCCCAAGACACAGTTCTGGGGACCTTGGAGAGACCTGGGGGTGCCGGGTGGGGTGTATGTGTAGGGAGGAGCTGGGGCCTTGCAGTGTTGGGGACTAGGCCCTCATTTCAGGTGCAGGAGACTGACTGAATCAAGATTTGACTTGGCCGCTCACCAGCTCGGGCAGTTTCTCAGCTTCTCTGGGCCTCTCAGCCTCCTCATCTGTTACTTGGGCGTAATTAGACCTGCCCCAGTTACAGATGGCTGTGAGGCTCGCAGATAGGTAAAAGTGTTTATACAAGTGGGAAGGGCTATTGTCTTTAGGTTAAGAAGGAATATCTAATTTAAAAACACCACCCTTCCCCTTCAAAAATGAACCAAACCCCCAAGCCAGCCCTCTAACTAGAAGAAGGAGCCTTAAAACCAAGTCCCCGTATCTGGATGAAAGTAAAACCATGCAATCTGAATTGTTTCTTGGAGGAAGATCTATGGTTCTCCAGCTGGGTTCCTTGGAACACCGGGGTTCCACAGAGGCATGGCGGAGGCAGCCAAGAGGTGCAGAGGGAGCATGAGGGGCATCTCTGTGTTCACCTCCTAGACTCCAACCAGGGCTTTTGGTTCTGTTGGACTAAAGGATTCCACTGCTTAAAAAAAAAAATTGAGACCCACTAGACGAGATGATTCTGAGAATCTATAAGATCCTGTAGCTTGAAGATTTTATAAATCTAGGAGTCTATGACTGCGAGTGACTCTGGGACATTCTGCCCTTCCCTCTGTGAGCCTCAGAAAGCGTGTTTGTTTCTCCTCGCCTTTTCTGGGTGTGGGTTTCGGGGCGCTGCCCAAAGGGGCGGAGACCCCCCTTGCCTGTCTGAGCCATGGACCAGCCCTCCTCAGCTCCTTCCCTTGCCCCGTGCCAGATGCGGCCCAGCGGGAGGATGTTTATGGAGACAGTAAACGGGCTGGCAGGCCTTGCAAACAGGCTGCAGGCTGACCCTCGGTTAAAGATTAGCTAGTGCTCCGGATGTGAGAGTGTAAACAAACGAGACTCTCCCTGATGGCACCCCCGCCCCTCCCAAGCCCCGTGCCAGTGCTCCGGTCCTGCCATAGTTACCCTGCTCTGCTGGCAGCACGTGGCAGGGCTGGGTGGCTCTCTGGGTGACAGCTGGCCTCTCAGCCTGGACCCTGGTCCCTCTCTGTTCCTCTCTCCTTGCTGACCTTGCCCAGACCTGTCTCCAGGTATCTACTAACAGTTCTCCCACCTGCAGATCTCTCCCAGTCTGTGGGTCCCAGCCCTCCATCCCAGGTCAAATCCTGTTTATTCCAAGGTGCCTTCCCTGACCCACTCTGAAACAGGAAGGGCATCTCAGCCTGGGCTGGAAATCTTTATCCTAAAGAAGACTCAGAGGAAGCCCTAGGGAGTGGCTCTAGGACACATGGATCCATACCACCAGAGTTTTTCTAACAGTCATAGCTATTCAAAGATAGGGGATAGGTAGCCTTGATAGGTAGTGAGCTTCCTGTCCCCAGGGGCATCCTATCTGAGGCAGAGTGAGAACTTGGCAAGGATAAAGGGATTTCCTAGTTCCTTAGTTTCCGTCCTCTAAGGTCCTGTCTAATCTGAAAGACTAAGACTTTTGTAAGTAAATTGTACTAAGTAATAAGACTCTTGTAAGTAAATTGTATTCAGATGTTTTCCTGCTTCTAAGCCTTGGCTCCCTGACAGGCTACTGGCTCCTCCCTCTCCACATGCCCCCGGCACAGGGCTGGGCACATAGCAGGTCAGTGAGTGGGTGCCCTGAGTGCCAGCCAGCGGGAGGAAACACCCAGCCTGGACCTCCTGGCCCTTTCAGGGCCTGGTAATTCCTGCCCTGGCCCAGGGTACCTGGAGAGATGCTGCCAGGTGCCAGAACAGGCAAGAGCTAAAGAATGACCGCCTCCTTCCTGAAAGAGGGGACATGTGAGGGGAGCCAGCTCAGCAGCTTCTCGGTGGCCTTGTGCCATCCCTCCCCCATCATAAACACCTCCACAGTGGGCGACACGAGCGTGTGTCCGGCACTGATTACATAACTTGTTGTTTCCAAATGTGGGGCCACCCCACTTCTTAGAGTTCCAGGTTGCCATTAGGTTCTTCTCAGCCCTATCCCAGGTGCAGTCCTGAGCTGAGGCTGGTCCCGTGGTGTTCTCTCATGGCCCAGGGGCCCAGACGCTGCCCTGACCTCCTACTTGGTGTCGGCTCACTCAGCTGTGACCTTTGCTGTCCCTCCTGAGGAAGGTGCTCTGACCAGCTCCTCCGTCTCGGGTTTCAGCTATTTCAGGGTCTCGGCACTGCTGGGCCCACTGGTGGGACGGTTATTTTGGAGCTTGCTGGCTGCCTGCAGCTGCCCCTGGCCCTGAGGGGTGGAGGGGCAGGGAGAAAGACATGCCTGGGCTGACATGGATGCCGAGGACTCATCCTGCTTTTGCGGTCTCCCAGCAGCTCCTGTGCCTCCCCTCCAGCCCCAGCGATATTTCGAGCAAGGCTACAGGGGTCATCTTCCTACCCCCTTCTCCTCTCTCTCTCCCCTCCACTGTTTCTCTTTTCCTTCTCTTTTTTCTCCTCTTATCTTTTCAGTTGCTTCTCCCTGGTCTTTAGTCAGTGATTTCATCCACTGAGTATTTCCCGGGTGTCCATCACGACTGATGTAAAAGTCCTGCATTAAGGTTCAAAAAGCCAATGGTCTGAGCGCAGGTGGGCCTGACCTTTGATTGAGACTTGGCTCAACCTGAGCTGATACTAAGATCTGAAGTTGTGAGGTACCTTCTGGGAGCCATGGGTATTCCAATCTACCTCTCATCCTGCACCAGCATCTCAGGGCCGGTATTGTGACCTCTGTCCTCTAGGTGGCCATTGAGGCTGGGCGGAAAGTTGCTTACCCAAAGGCCATCAGTCCAGTGCCGGATCAGACATTTAAACCTAGGCCTGGACCACCCCAAAGCCCGTGCACTTTCTTCTGAACCACGTGGCATGTAAACAACAGTGGCTCATACTAACCTAATGATTATTATGTGCCAAGTACCCTACCAGGTGCCCTATACGCCGTATTCCATTGCATCTTCACGGTATTCCTTCTAAAGGGAGTATACAAATATAGATTTTATGTAAATGAGGAGATATGCTGATTTCATTGCTGGAGAAGAGAGGACCCGAGAGGTAAAGCTACTTGTCCAAGGTCATACAGCCTTGTCGTACAGGAAATGGCAGAGCCAGGATTGGAACCCAGGCTGATGACTTCAAATTCATTGCACTTAACCGTGCTCCTATCCTGCCTATCAGTATATGCATTTTGTGTACTAAAAAAACCTAAAGTACTCTTAGGTTGTGTTATTAGAAGTATAGTGTACATATCAAGGGAGGTGATGGGTACACTGTGCCTTGAGCTGGTCGGGAGTACTCTGGAGTACTGAGTCTGGTTCTGCTCATTGTCTAAGAGGTGGGAAGCTGTGTGGGGCATCTGAATATTCCCCAAGGAGAGCTGTCTTCAATATCTGGCTGACAGGCAGCCCAGTAGGCAGAGGGTTACAAGGAAGGAGATTTGGGTTTGAGAAAAGGAGCACTTTTGTCCCCCCCAAACAAACCTGTGCAAGCATAGGAAAGACCCTTTTAAAGACAGATTAGCTCGGCAGTGGACTGAGTTGCCTGGTGGTTAGCGAGCACCTGGTAGTGGGCATGCTCAAGGAGAAGAGGGCCCCCGAAGGGACAGAGGACAGATAGCTCACACTCAGCCCCGTTGAGAAACCTGTGCCGAGGGCCTGCCCAGCTCCAGGAGCTGCGGACTGATTGTCCTGAGGTCCCAACCTTTTTGGCATCAGGGACCAGTTTCATAGAAGGCAATTTTTCCATGGATGGGGGGTGAGGGTCCGGAGGTGGGGGGCGGCGGAGCTCTGCTGCCCAGTCCTTAACAGGCCATGGACCGGTACTGGGTGGGGAGGGCAGTGTGGGGGCCATATGCTGTGGGCCCTGTGCCCACTCTGTTCCTATAGGCTCTGCCTGGACACCTCCGATTCTTCTTCTCCCTGCTGTTGCCGCCCCTCCCTCTCTCCATCTCCTACCCTTGAGTCCCCATGGGCCAGTGCCTATCATCCCTGAGGAGGGGAGCAGGGGCTGTTTCCCAGGGTCCAGGTCAGCCCACAGGTGCTCCCCAGCTCCCCTCTGCTGTCTCCCATACCTCCTAGTCCTGCCAAGGCCACTTCACCTCTGCCCCTGCCTCCCGGCCCCACCTCCCAGCCTCTGCACCATCGCTGTCACAGAGTCAATTCCCTGGAATAATCACATTTTCCGGCCGGCTCCCTCCTGCTCACCAACTCGATGCCGGGAAACCCTAGCCAGCCAGGCCCCAGGAGGCTTCTCCAGAGCTGCAGGGGGAGGGGAGTGCCCAGCACCCCAACCTTGCTGGAGCTGGGACAACACAGTTCCTGGAAGGGGCAGTGGGGGGGCAAACAAAAAGAGGGAGGCCTTAGTGGCCATCTCTGAATTCAGCCAGTGCTGAATTCTGGACTCTGCTGTCCCTACCAGACCAATCCCCCAAGCTTTGCTGTCATACTCGGGAACCCAGCCATCCTTACCCTGTTCCTGAAGGGAAAGCACAGATCCTCCCTCGGAGAGGCTCAGAGAGAAGGCTCCAGGAAGGCATTGTTCTGTGGTGTGGCTTACAGTGGCACTAGCCAAATCTGGGGACAGACTTATGCAGAAGGGGTACAACCAACAAAGAGGGGTGCTTTGGGCAGCCAAGGTGGGAGGATTGCTTGAGGTCGGGAGTTCAAGACCAGCCTGGGCAAATAGCAAGACCCCATCTCTACATTTAAAATAATGTATGTGTATTAAACAAACAAGGAGGGCCTGGAAAGGAAGACTGGGCATTGGGAGTTAGGTAGACCTTGCTTCAATCCTGGATCTGTCACTTGGTGGCTGTCATAACATTTCTGAGCTTTATCTGTAAAATGGGAACACCTCCATGGGCTGCTTAAAGGATAAAATGCAAATACAGGGATAATAAATGGCACATGGTGATTATTTTTATTATAAGTTATGGGACTCCATAAAGCAAAACACAACATAGCCATTAGAGGGATATGGTGTTGGAAACAGTTATTGGTCTGGCTAGGTGTTTAGGATATAGTAAGTTAGAAAAGCTAGTTGTAATAAAGGAAATCTGTATAGTGGGGTTCTCAGCCTGGATTCTATGCCCACTGATGGCTTTTTGTAGTTCATGACTACCCTGAAATTATCCACAGAATGTAGTGAGAATATGCATTTTTTCCTGGGGTGATAGGTTAAAGTTATCACATTTTCAAAGTGATTTATTACCCTTAAAAGGTTAAAAACTACTGGTGTTTATATAACATGACTCAACTTTTGTATTAAAGTAATCAAAAATAACATTTTAAAAAGGCTGAAAGGTCATATATCCAAATGTTAAAAAGTACTGGCCAGATGTGGTGGCTCACACCTGTAATCCTAGCACTTTGGAGGCCAAGGCAGGAGGATTGTTTGAGCCCAGGAGTTCAAGACCAGCCTGAGCAAGAGGGAGACCCTGTTTCTCCAAAAAAAAAAAAAAAAAAAAAAAAAAAGAAAGAAAGAAAGAAAGAAAAGAAAAATTAGCTGGGTGTGGTGGCATGCACCTATGGTCCCAGCTACTCGGGAGGCTGAAGCAGGAGGATGGCTGAGCCCAGGAGTTTGAGGTTGCTGCGAGCTATGATGATGCCATTGCACTATACCCAGAGTGGCCAAAAAAAAAAAAAGGTGCTTTTTTCTGGGTGGTGAGCTGACAGGCGATTGTTTTTTCTTTTTGCTGAACTATGTTCTTTACGGAATACAGTTTGTATTACCTGTATGATTAAAAAAGGAAAGGGTTTGATTGATTCCCAGTTAAGTTTCCAAAGGATATTTTGGATAAATTTCTTAGATAAAAAATATCCAATTTCTTGGAAAAATATCTTGGATAAACTTTCCAGAGGATATCTTGGATAAATTTACTTAGCTTCTCTCAGCCTCAGTGTCCCTGTGTGGCAATGGTAACCTCAGAAGGTAACCGTTAGGGTTAGATGAGATGAGTTACTGAAAAGCGGGTTGGGGCGTCCCCTAGGCGGTCATCAGTGCACTGCACAGATTTACTGTTTGTCTCCTGAGTGCTGAGCCCTGTTCTAGGTCCTGGGGATAAGAAGGGAGGGTCCCAGAGGTAAACATTTCTTAAAAATTCACAAAAGTATAACACACGCTTGCTGTAGAAAATAAGGAAGATACACATACGTACAAAGAAAGCGCCCGTGAGCTCCTGAGCATTTAGAAGCAACTGTATGGTTTTCATTTTGGTGTCTTTCCCTCCAGCCGTATTCCCTTGTTTGAACAGTTAGACGCTGCGTTACTGTCGCGAGCGTTTTCTATGGCAGGAAGCACTGGGCACCGCAACGGGGCACACACACTCCACAAACCAGCAGGCGTTAGAGGGCAGGGCCGCCGGCGGCCGGACGCCTGGCGTGACGCGCCGTGTCTCCCCACAGACAGCGAGCTGGTGCTGCCCGACTGCCTGCGGCCGCGCTCCTTCACCGCGCTGCGGAGGCCGTCGCTGCGGCGCGACGCGGACGAGGCGCGCCTCTCGGTGAGCCTGTGCGACCTCAACGTGCCAGGCGACGAGGGCGCGCCCGCCGCCGGCTGCCCCATCCCGCAGAACTCGCTCAACTCGCAGCACAGCCGCGCGCTGCCCGCGCAGCTCGACGGCGACCTCCGCTTCCACGCGCTGCGCGCCGGCGCGCACGTCCGCATCCTCGACGAGCAGACGGTGGCGCGCCTGGAGCACGGGCGCGACGAGCGCGCGCTCGTCTTCACCAGCAGGCCGGTGCGCGTGGCCGAGACCATCTTCATCAAGGTCACGCGCTCGGGCGGCGCGCGGCCCGGCGCGCTGTCCGTGGGCGTCACCACGTGTGACCCGGGCTCGCTGCGGCCCGCGGACCTGCCCTTCAGCCCCGAGGCCCTGGTGGACCGCAAAGAGTTCTGGGCCGTGTGTCGCGTGCCCGGGCCCCTGCACAGCGGCGACATCCTGGGCCTGGTGGTGAATGCCGATGGCGAGCTGCACCTCAGCCACAACGGCGCGGCCGGAGGCATGCAGCTGTGCGTGGACGCCTCGCAGCCGCTCTGGATGCTCTTCGGCCTGCACGGCGCCGTCACGCAGATCCGCATCCTCGGTGAGTGCGCGCCCGCCGCCCTCCTCCTGCCCCGCGCCTGCCTCCCCTGACCGGGTGCTTTGGGGGGGGTGGGGGACCACGAGGGGCGCCCGCTTCTCTCCCCTCACGCCACCCACACACACCCACGCCCGCCCGCCTGCCTCGCCCCAAGCTCACTGTAGTGTTGCCAGAGAATCTCACGGAAGGTGAGCGCTGGGCGGGACTTGATCTTGCAGTGCGCGGTCCTCACATGTCAGGAGACTCGCCCCAGGAGAGTGAGGAGAGCGTGGATTATTGAGTTTGACCCCCAAGTCTGATTAAACCACAGTCCCACAGATACATAAACCGCCCCTATACACATACCCCCGTGGCCACTTAAAAATGGAGAAAAATGGTTTTCCCCAGCAGTTATGTAATAACTTCTTGAGGCTCGGCTTCCATTTCTCCAAAATGGATTTAAACCCAGGTTCCACCTCCAGGGATGGTTGTGAGTCTAAATGAGAAAAATGTTGGCGAGTCAGTAGTCAGGCGTCTATGCAAGGTGGTGCCAGGGGTTCGGGGCTGTGGGGAATCCCTGAGCAGGTAGCCTTGGGAGAAGTGGGTTACAGAGTTCCTTTTCTGGGGGACACAGCATTTGAATGGTCTGGGGAATGTGGACTTGAAAAGCTGTGTTTACTGGATTGTTGTGCTGGATAATAGTTCTTCGGAAAAGAGTCTGTCCTATGGTTCAAAAAATTTGAGAAACATTGAATTTAAAAGGCCTGGGGAGTGGGGTGGGGAGAAGGAGAGTTCTTTATTGCAGAACTTCTCAGAGCCTTTAATAGGTACTGTGAATCTTTAAGGAGGGAGTGGTGGTGGTTATGGTGTACAGTTTTTCTAAACTATTAATAATTTGACCAGAAAAAAAATAAAGCATCTCCTGGGATCTCTGTTACCCCAGAGTGAGCAGGTGTTCATGCTTTCCAAGTGCTGATCTTTGAAACAGCTGTGTTAGACTGGGCTGGTTTCATTAGACTCACCTGGAGAACCTATTAAAGTGCAGATTCTTGGATCCCACCTCCAGAGATTCCACTTCCGTAGATCTTGGATAGGTCCTGGACATCTGAATTTTTTTTCGTTAGCAAGTATGCTTACCCAAATTTGGAGATCCCTGGGTCTCACAGCCCGTGGCCTAGATCTCAGCCGGGGATGCTTGACGGGTAAGATATGCATGTACATGAGTGAGCATGAGTTACTCTGTAAGATTGGCATTGACAGGTGTGTAGGATGTGAATAAATACATGGGTGTTTGTGTATGTAATGCTGTTGGTGATTGAGAGAGCATGGGAGAGTTTGTGAAATCAGATAAGGTCAATGGGGACTTCCAACTCTGGCAAGAGACCAAGTCAAGATGGAGTGAAAAATGAATGAAAAAGGCATGAAGAGAAATGAGGCTGGGGTGCTAAGAAGTTGGAATTGAGGGAAGATAGATCAAAGGAATGAAAAGAAATCAGGTTGGAGGAACTCAAGAAGGAAGGAAGATGAATCAGGCTGGGGTGAGAATTCAGGATGGAATAAAAGGAGATTGGACTGGGGACTGGGGTGCCAAAAAAAAAATCAAGCTGAGGTAAAAAGATATTTGGCTGCATTCACCAGGAGACGCTGCTTCTCAGAGAAGGGAAATTACATAAGGGCAAGGTTCCCTCTTGCATCAGCACCATCTAATAATAGCTAAGCAGCTTTCCAGTAAGGCTTCTGTTGCCCAAAGCGGTTTACTAGACTAGAGCAAAGGGAAGATTTGAAAACAAAAATCAGGACTTATCTGACCCAAGAGGTAGGTGAGCCAGGGTAAGTGTGGAAGAATAACCATTCAAGGGCTGGATGTGGTGGCTCACGCCTTGTAATCCCAGCACTTTGGGAGGCTGAGGAGGAGGGAGGATCTCTTGAGGCCAGGAGTTCAAGACCAGCTTAGGCAACATAATGAGACCCCATCTCTTAAAAAAAAGTAAGAAAGAAGAATAACCATCCAGAATTTACTGTTTGTTAAACAGAATGCTCCTAAGCTGTTTGGAGAATTGGGCATCTCAACCAGCAAGTTGGTGTTAGGGGATCCTGACTGACTTGAAAGGCAAAAGAAACCAGTGACAATGTATGGAGGGTCGTTATTTACCTTATAGGGGAATGCTTGGCTTTGTGCATGTCCTCAGTCAATTAAGAATGGAAAGATGTATCCTTCACTCATCTGTATCATGAAACCTACAGGCAATTTCATACTTACTGGCGAAACATTAGAAATATTCTCATTAAAGTTAGGAAAATGATAGGGGGGGGATGCCTTATAGACATTTGTTCTGAGAACACTAGCCAGTGCAATAAGGCAAAGAAAGTAAATAGGAGGTATGAATTTCTAAAAGGAGGAGATAATTAACTTGAAAAATATTAATGCAGTAAGAGAAACCCTATGGGTACCTATTGAATATTCTTAGAAATAACACTATAAATGAGTTAGAACTAATAACATAATGAAAAAAGATTTCACTGAGCACCTACCTGTGTGCAGGCCATTATGTGAGGGACTGTGGGAGAGTCACAGGGAGTAAGATTTCCTGATCTCAGAAAGCTCATGGTGAATCTGAGCTCACCTGGAGAAACGAAGCTGGATTCCTGGGCAAAGAACAAATAATATTCCAGGCTTTGTGGTTATTTAGTCCTGTGGCTGTAGTGTGTGTGGCTGGTCAGTGCTAGATGGAGTGGTGTAGTCTGGGGCCAGTTGAGGCAGCCCAGAGGAGGGGGTTTGAGGACAGCCCCAAAAGGCTCCCTGGACAGTCTGCTCATTGAGGGCAAGGGCTCTGTGCCCAGCTTTGTGTATGCACAGTGCCTGGCAGCTGGTAGGCCCTCAGAAAGGATTTGTTGAAGGGAGAAGGGGGAAAGGAGGGCAAACAGGAGGTAAGTAAGGGAGGAGTGGAAAGAGGTGTGAGGGAAGGAAGGGGGAAAGAACGAATGCAGGACTAGAATAGACATGGGAGAGGTGAAGGCATTTCAGAGGTACCCTGCAGAGTGTGGGTGATATCTGGGGACAGTGATGCAGAACACAGAGTTCTGGACAGGAGGGTGAGGCGATGAGAGGGGAGCCTTTGAAGGAGGAGGGGTCTGGGGAGGGGCGGACAGAAGGTTCCAGGCAGCGGCTAGTGTGGAGACTGCTGATGGGGCAAGACCCCAGCAGGATGCGGTCCTCCCGCCTGTAGGTGAGAACAGGGACTGGGCTGGGCTGGGCGCCACGCCACCCTGTGAAGTCCTGCTCAGCCCCGTGGCTGTGCTGTGTGGTCAGGCCCCCCGGGAAGCCACCGTGAGGGGTGGAGCTTTCTCGGGTCAGGTCTCCAGGTGGCTAGTGTGTCTTCCCTTGCTGCCCTTTTGCAGGCTCCACCATCCTGGCAGAGCGGGGTGTCCCCTCACTCCCCTGCTCCCCTGCCTCCACACCAACCTCGCCCAGTGCCCTGGGCAGTCGCCTCTCCGACCCCTTGCTCAGCACGTGCAGCTCTGGACCGCTGGGGAGCTCTGCTGGCGGTAAGTGCGCCAGCACGCCTGGTTCCACAGTGACTGTGCGAGACTGAGGCGAGGACACAGCCTCTGTGTTTGGGCCGGGCTCAGTGAACCCTTGCTGGTGAGGATTCTGGGGTTAGCCCATCCTGTCCCCTAGCTGGGCAGTGCCAAGGGGCAGTTCGGGAAGGGCTTGCCTTAAAAGATTTGGGGCCCCCTTTGTTCTTCCATCCCTTCTCTCTTCTTTCCTCTTGCTGCCTCGTTGCCACCAAGGCCGCTGGTCTGGGGACTGGGTGGGCCAGAAGTGGGGCTGCCCAGAGCTCAGCCTCTTTTGTGCCCAGGAAGCTGGGTCGTCAGGGTAGACAGGCAGGTTCCAATAAATGGAGGGAGCACAAGAGGCTGGGGTCTCTTCCAATGGACCCAGCACTGGGGTAGGCCATGTCTCTTGACAGTGCCCCTTTGTCCCCAGGGACGGCCCCTAACTCACCAGTGAGCCTGCCTGAGTCGCCGGTGACCCCAGGCCTGGGCCAGTGGAGCGATGAGTGCACCATTTGCTATGAACACGCGGTGGACACAGTCATCTACACGTGTGGTCACATGTGCCTCTGCTACGCCTGTGGCCTGCGCCTCAAGAAGGCCCTGCACGCCTGCTGCCCCATCTGTCGCCGCCCCATCAAGGACATCATCAAGACCTACCGCAGCTCCTAGCCCGCCCGGCGGCTCACCCAGCACGCCCATCTCCCGACTTCAGCCCAGCTCTGGCTGAGGGGCAGGCCAGCAGGACCCTTTCTCTTCCTTATTTTGGAAACTTTTTCCTTCTCCATTAAATATGGGAAACTGAGGCCACTGAAGGTCTTGGGGAAAAAGGGGTGTCAGGCAGGGAGGTGGGGGGCAGAGGGGAAGGGAGGAGGCTGCACTTTCCCTCTCTCCCCCTTCTCTGTGCCCAGCTCTTCCCTGCATGCTGAGGGGCTAAACTGGGGTCTCAGCCTGTTCTAATCCTTCCCCATCTGGGGCAGATTTCTAGAAGGCATCTTTGTGAGAATTGGAAAACATGTACCTTTGTCGGGGCAGACACAGCTCTGAGCCAGGTCATGCAGCTTCTCTAGTGGAGAGTGGACTGGGATTTAGCCCCCGAGCAGTGCACAACCTGCTCAACTGCAGCCCTACTCTGGGCAGATGGCTCCTGAGCTGCTGCTGTCTCCCTCTGATCTCTGCCCACCTTCTCTTTCCTTTCTTCCTTGCCCACTGGGCCTGGCAGCTGGGGGCGAGAAGGCCAGCAGATCCTTCCAATCAGCAGGCTGCAGCCTCCGTGCCATGTCTCTCCCACCCAGCCCGATGGGTGGATGGACGGCTGCAGAGGGCCATGATGTCAGGGTCTCTAAGAACAGGTGTGCAGCTGCCCTCTCTGACCCGTCCTCCCACAGCTCAGCGCCATCCTGGGCCTGGGCTCATGCTCAGAGGCTGCAGCGCGCCTGGGAAGAGGCCAGGGACTTGGGTTGGAAGGGGAGGAGAGGAAACCATTGTCCCATTATCCCCGGGCTGGGTGAGTAGCTTTCCTGGGCTGAGACCAGCCTTTTCCTTTTATTTATTTATTTATTTGGTGTGTGGGTGTGTGGGGTTTTGTTTGTGGGTAAGCTATATTCCCTGGGCCCCTAGAGCTGCTGTCTGGGTGTGTGGGGTGCCTGGTGAGAGGGGTCAGTGGAGAGGTGGTCAGCACTCAGTGTCCTCCCAGGACTCCAGGCACAGCTCACAGTCACCCTGCTAATCACGGATGGGAATGCCATAAAAAAGGGTCAAATTGGGAGGCCTCATGGCATGTTGGATCCATTTCACAGAGAGGCAGACTGAGCCCCTTAGTGCCCTGGGGCTGGTGGATCACCCAGAGCCACAAAGTGCCCTTCCTGCCTGGGCTGGGTCATCATAGTTAGTCAGGTAGATCAGGTGGCCCACAGGGATGTGAAGAGTTCCAGGCAGGCTGGGCGAGGGCTAGGAATCGGGACTAGGGGACCATGTCACGGTGGTCAGGGAGCCCATTCCTGGGGGAGGCTCTGCATGTGTGGGCATGCTGGGAAGGGAAGGGCTGGCGCCCAGCACCTCTGGGTTCTGGGGAGGGAGCACCCCCATGTACTCTTAGGTTACAGTCATCTCAGCCCTGCCTGTCCTGGGCACCCCCAGTCCCCTGCCCCATCAGATGGCTTTTTGTTTTGCGCCTTTCAGAGACTTTCTCCCCATGACAGGCAGGGCATGGGGTTTTAGTCCTGGCCACTGACCAGTTGCATGGCCCTCATTGGGTCACAGCTGCTCTGAACCTCAGCCCCACTCTGTCAAACAGTTGTTTGGGGGACAGGAGCACTTTCTGTGCGACTCTTGGGAGTTCTTTGGTGAGGGGTTGTCATGGGGTGGTATGGACTTGGGGTTGGCCTCTGTGCTGGCCTCGAAGTGGACGTTAAGGGAAGTCACTATTCCCTGCGGGTCTCTGCTCCCCAGACACTGACCCTGGGAGACCCCTTCTGTGGGAGCGGGGTGGGCTGGCTAGTGGCTCTGCCCAGTCAGGGTCCCATCCCAGAGTAAAGAGGTCTCAAGCGCAGGGCCCTGAGGGTGGGGAGAGGAAGCCATCATCCCATCGCCTGTCAGCGCAGGACTCGCTGCTCCTTTGTGAACTTGGGTGGCTGATTGTGAATAAAGGTGATTTCGTACCAGCCTGAGGGCTGTGCTGTGTGTGTGGCGGACTGGGAGGGGCAGTGTGTGCGTACATGTTGTGGGGGTGATCAGGTGTCCTGGACACAGAGGGGCCATGGAGAGGTGAGGCCCAGTGGTGAGCTGGGACAATTAGGGAACACTCCCTGGAGTGGGGCTGGGTCCTGGAATGCCAAGTGGGCTTTGCTAATTGCCCTTCTGGTGGCCTGGGGTCCCTGGGCCTATGAGGAGCGGGTCGTGGGGGGACAGGAGCCCTGGGTGTCCATGCAGGTGCTCTGCTTCCTCCCGAGGCTGATCCTAAACAGACCCTCATGGGGTGGGCAGCGCCACCTAGGGGCTGACTGGGAGGTGCTCCTCAGGCTGGAGCTCAGCTGTGTTCCCACTGGTGGGTACAGAGGTGTATGCCACGTGGGTGGTGTAGTTGGGGAGAAAGGGGAGCCCTGGACAGAGACCTTTGGAGAAACTGTCAGATGTGCCGAGTACATCCAGAGGGCTGGAAAAGCTAGGGTGGGCAGGAGTAGCCAGACTACTGGCTCCTACGTCTGGGCACAACATTGCAACTGTCCTCATTTGGCAATACCAGGTCTCAGTCTCCTGGGACTCCTGCCCACCCACCCATCTCCTGGGAGGGTGCTCTGTCTGGCCTTGAACAGCCCCAGGGTGTCCCCAACTAGAGCCACCCTGCCCTGTTCACTGGAGTCCAGTCGAGGTAGGTGAGAGGGGGCCAAGCTGAGGGGCTAGCCAGGCCTGAAGGTGGGCAGGATCTGGAGGACTGGAGCACTGTCCTTGCCAAAAACAGTGGGGACTTACCCACCACCCCCAGCCTCCGGGGGTCTTCCGGAGGGTGCTAGGTCCCAAGTCCATGCTGCTTTTGGGGTAATGGGCCTTCTGTTATTCAGCTGGATGGGTTTTCTGGTGACAGGGAAAATTAAGAGGTAAGTCTGTTCAGTTAAAAAGGCCAAAAACTTTATTTAGTTTTCAGGGAAATATAAGATGCATGTAAACATAAACAAAGTACAAAACAAAAAACCCCAAATCTTACAGTCTAGAAGCATGCCAAGACAGAACATTTTCTGCAGACCATAGAGTCCCGTGAAAGTGATAAAGGACACCTGGGAAGTGGCAGACCAAGGGGCTGGTCCCCTTTCCCAGGGACACTGAATTTGTGTGCTGAGATTAAAAAAAAAAAACAAAACTCTACTATTAAAAATATTAGAAACATGGAGATAGTTTAGCACCACCATTGATCCTGGAAATATTTTAGCACTCAAATTGACTGCACTGAACTTAATGTCTTTTTCTCCAGTTTCTCTGCTGAGGGGCCAAGAGGGAAAAGCTGAAGGGCTCCTCCTGACCCCACAGAGCCCCCTAAGAGCGTGGCAGGATTGAGCAGACACCATGAGGAATCCCCCAAAGTTCTAGAGCCCCGGAGGCATCCACCAGTCCACACCCAACCATGCAGTGCACATGCCCACCTCAGGGACCTCCACTCACATCCGGCTTGCCCAGGAGTCACCTTCCTGCAGACCTGTCAGACACTGGCAGGGAAGCCCTTTTCCCATCCTGTGTCCTGGATTTAAAGAAAACTTGTTGCAGAGAGCAAGCTGTAAATTCAAGAATGGTGGCTATTTACCCCTCTTTCTCTGAAATAAACTCTAATGGGTAGTGTGCCTTGGTTCTGCTGAAAAATAGAAGGGTATATCCATGGATGGATGTTCAACTTACCTGGTCTAATCCATACCAGGGTGGCTGACTCAGCAAACTGAACCACCATAGGTGTCACTAGAGACGCTGAGAATAACTGCGGTCAACAGAAGGACAAATGAGTTTGCCTTTCTCCCAGACACACCCGGTGGAGCCTGGACCCTGAGGTTCCAGTTTGGGGATGACGGGTCCTTGCTGTATGACCCATACAACTTGAGAGGCCAGCTCTGGATTGAACAAAGGGAAGTGGGCAGAATCAGCTGGGAACCTGGAGATGGGTGGATGCATTCTGGAAATAGGGCCTCCAAGCTCAAAGATTGGTTTATTGCTGGCAACTTCCTGTCTACTACATAAATCAGTGACCAACCATTGAGACCTGCTGGGCACCCAGCTTATGGCCCAATGAGTGGCAGTTTTTTTAGCCAGCTTCTATGGTCAAATTTGGAGGATTTTCCAACCTGCTCTGGCTGGACTCTTGGGTGTTGAATTACTAAATTCCCTTCCTGCCTGCTCTCTTCTCCCTGAAATACTCAGAATCAACTTCTTCCTTCCTTTTAATCAACAAAGACAAAACTCCAAACCCTCATTCAGCCTTTTGCTTTTCTACCTAGAAGACATCCTCTTCCAGAAGCCTCCTTCCCAGTGAAGGGACAGTAGGCCCCAGCCACCCCAAACATGCACACACTCATCACTCATCTTGCCGACATGCCTCTCACTTGCCTTCAACATGCTCGATCCATCCTTTCACTCTAGAACAATTCTTCTCTCACCTCTTGAGGCCCAGCTGATTGGCAAGGATGGAACGAGGAACAAGATAGGGACTTTCAATGCAGGGGACCCCAATTCTCTAAGGCCACGAAGTTCGAGGACTGGGATGGGAGAGGGTGCTGATTGTCAAGGCCAAGTGCAAACGAGATTTAAAAAGATGGGGAGTGGGGATCACATGTGAATCCCAACCTTCTAGACAGGCTGGGACCAAGGCCTTGGAAGGTAGAGCCCTCCACCCAGTCTGTAAGCACCAGTGCGCCAACCTTGTGGCTTGGGGACCTAGGTGTTCAGGATGAAGCAGGAGGGAAGTTAAAATCAGAGGAGCTGTTTTTCCCCAAAGCTGTAGGTCACTGACCCTGTCGTCCTCTCACTGGCCCTGGTCATAGAGCTCAGGAACCACAGAGGCATGAGACTGCCCCAAACAGGGATGATGATTTAGCCAAAAAGCTCAGTGAGGCCCAGGGGAGCCCTCCAACCATTCTCAGGAAGTGTTCAGTCAGGCCCACAGTTGGGACCAGAGGTGTTGATGTGTGCACACATGCAGGCCTTGCTGGGCACACCGTGGGCAAGTTCTCAACCCAGCCAGCCTGCCCCATGCTCAGAGACAAGAACCAAGGGGCCAGCAGCTCTTTTACTGCATGGGGATTCTCATACCAGTGACACAGATAAGGGGTGGGAGTCAGCCTGCTAGATGACACGTCTGCAGGTGCGTGACCTCACTGATCCACCTCAGTGTTTCCACTCCCAACGGCATCTCTTTTCCACCTCTTCATTTTGGAGCCCGGGACGATGGCCTAGGCTGCTTCTGCTAGATCTGTTAATGCCAGTGTGAAGTTTCCAACTAAATACTTAATAAAATAATAACAACAAAAATAGACACATTGCACTCTCCAGCCAGAATTACATGTATGTGAATAACACACACGCTTGCTGCCAGAAGCTGCGAGTCCCTTGGGACCTGCCCAATGCCAAGGACTTGTTCAATGGAGACAGCTTGCCCAGTACTTTTTTCTCTAACCCCATGTTACTTAGTTCAAGTGGGAAATTACCAATACTCCTGCACGCGTGCGTGCACACACAAACACACACACACACACACACTCAACATACAGCCCTCAAAAAAGTGAGGGAATCTTAATTCTTTAGTGATGTGGACGGTTCTCTTTCCAGAGAACTCTGCATTGAGATTCTCAAAGATCGAATATATAGATGTCTATACTCCGAGGGAGAGACCCGCACAGCGGCGCAGTCCCACCATGGGCAGAGAGATCCGTATCTGCATAGAAATTCACCAAATAAGGGGTTGGAGCAGCAAGTGTACAGTACTGGAGGTGGGGAACAAGCCAGCAGGGACATCCCTCTCACCCTGCGGGGCAGAGCTACAAGGGCGTGGACCCAGAAGAGACTTCCCACCCTGCTGCTTTCTCTACCGGTGCCAAGGAAGGAGGCGGCACTTGCTGTGGGACGTTCTGTCTGCACAGACCCAAGCAGACCCCTCAGCCTCCCCTCCGAGAACATCTGCGTGCTGTCCGGGTGCGCAGCAGGGCCAGGGCTCACTCCCTGGGCTGAAGTCATTGAGATGAACGGGTGGGCCCAGGCCCGCTGCAGGCTTGTGGGAACTGGTATCTCACTGGGGTCTGTAGGGCTCATGGCACCCACACCCCACAAAAGGATTTGGTTATCTCTAGGGTTCCTGCCCATAAACTGAACTGAGGTTACATAGTTTTAGAAAGATTCAAACATACATCAAAAGGATCATGACCCAAACATCAGGAGACTGGGGTGAGAGAGGGCTGCTGGGAGTCATTTTTAGGTCAGGTCTCTGAGCAGCTGGCTGCAAAACAATGGAAATGAAAACAAGGAACGGTTCCTGATGTCCTCACTCTGCTCTGGGGACTAGGGCCCCAGGAGGTCAAGAGCCCCATGCCGTTTTCCTGAAACCCTTTCTTCTGGGTGGACAACACCCAACAGAAAAGGGGCTGCCCTCCGGGAAGGGGAGAGTGGAAGATGACAAGATCAGACTCCACCAACCCACCCATCGTTCCACAGTTAGGGTCCCTTCACCAGCCCCTCCCACTGCCCCCCCCCCCCCGCCACCTGCAGCAGGGTCACTGGCCCTCCCTCCACTGTGCCCAGTGAGCCCGGCCTCCATCTTGGTAATATTGCACTTTTCCTGTCTCTCGGATTGTTTCCATTTTCGATTGAGAATGCAAAGTATTCGGAGGGGGTGGGGAAAATGAGTAACCTTAAAGAAATAATATATTAGTTAAATACAAAAACAGGAAAAATAGGGGTTATTTAATCCTTTTTTCCCCTTTAAACAAAACAAAGTATCAAACCAACGTCTAAACTTAAATAGTTCTACGCCTACTGCAAATACTAGTAATATGAAAATGCTTGACTGAAATTCCCTTGTCTCTTTTCCTTAGATGATAAAAGTAGTAACATGCCTTGCCGAGGAAAGCAATGGATACAAATGCCAGTAAAATATGCTGCTCTAACATCTGAAAGTGATTAAAATGATTCTATATAATGCCTTCGTCAAAATGGAAAACTGAAGAGGAAGAAAGAGAAACCTTTGGGGCCAGGGTGGGGCTGGACGGGGCTGAGGCCTGGCGTGACAGCCCAGCCACAGCCACGGGCACGGGGGACCCCCAGGGCACACCTGCCGCTCAGGGGTCCCCCCTGCAGCTCTCTTCCTTGCCCCCCAAGGTCCCATGGCACGGGGGAGCCAGGCAACACGGCCAGCCGCTATTATGAAGAGGGACAAGATGGGAGAGAGAGATGGAGACATTTTTTCCCTTTGGAATAAAAGTAAAAGGTCTTTAAACTGAAAGAAAAACAAAGCACCAAATGATGCATCTTCGGGCATTATATAAACCTCAATAATGACCTCAGAAGGGCTCATTATGATTAAAGTTGCAGTATACAGCAATACAATGTCATTTCACATTTTCAATCGCAACTAATGGAAAACTAGGTTTGGACACTGCTGAGATTTCATTTTTCTTTTTCCTTTTTTAGTCCGATCTGTTTTTCCTCCAGATGGGTCAGAGCCACAGGCCCCCTCCCTCCTCTGCCTGCTGCCAGCAGTACCCTCCAACATCACAAAGCAGCTCAGTAGCTCTAGGGAAAGGCCCTCGCCCTGGGGAGGGCTAGGAGTTCAGGGGCACAAGGCCTGGCATCCCCTGGCCATGTCTGAGAAGGACTGGCATGCACCCTTCTTGGTTCAAGTATTAATATTCTCTTTGGGCTTGCAGGATTTGTGCTGTGCTGTGAGTTGGGGGGGTGATAGCGTGGGGACGAAGTGTGAAGAACTGGGACATGGCAATCCTGTTCACTGCCCAAACATACGTGCTGTCACCAGGTGGCAGCATTCCCCATTTTTCCTGGATGCCTGAACAACTCCCAGCCATCCTTGGGGCTGGATGTCTCAATGTAAACATGATCACCACACAATAAACTATAATGGGGGTGGGAGGAGCACAGGACTGAAGTGGGGAGATCTGCCATTAACTAGCTCTGTGATTTTGGAAAAGTCATTTCCTGTCCTTGGGCTACAGCAGCAGGAAGAAATGGGATGGAGCTACCTCTCAGGTCTCTTCCAGTCCTGCCTTTTGATGATTCTATCACTTAGAGCACTGAGGATCAGGGAAAGGGGGTGGCAGTACAGACAGTGGGGAGGGGCAGGAAGGGCAGGCTCCGGAGAGCACGGTGGTCCGGTCCAACTGAGATGCTCTGTGCTTGGCAGACATGCTCTGCACGCCCCCCTGGCCTGGCCGGCGCACGAGTGACTGAACTGGCTCAGTGCAGACATCTGAGGAGCGAGGCCATGGGGCCCTCCCCCTGGAAGACAGCGACGTGGAAGGTCCTTTAACCTGACAGTCACTCTATTTTTAAATTTTATTTTAAATAATCATAAATTACTTTTTTCTCTTAATAAATATGTGCTGTTTAAAAATGAGAAAAGTATATACTGCATCTTTAAGTAATGCACTTTGCTCTCTGGGTTTTTTTCCCATTCTACCTCATTTAAAGTGCATTAATTAAAAATAATGAACCACTTCTTTATCATTATTGTTCAAATAAGTACAAATAATATTAATAGGAAGACACTAACCCACTACCATTAGTACTGCAGTCTAGCAGATTAACTCAACATTCTGCTCTATTTAATACTGTCCAGCAGAAGAAAATAACTAATTTCAGTTTTAAACAAACTCACCAACAAAACAAAAGGAAACAAAACAATCTCACCACGGCCCTTCAACAACGAACACGCGCGGTTTGCTACAGCTGCATCGGTGTGTGGCGGGGCGAGGGCTGGGGGCGCCCAGGCACGGCCTTGGGTGTGGGGGTCTTGACCCACCGAGACGCGAGGTCCCGTGCCGCCCGCCTGGGTGACAGCGGGGGGTGGCCTTTCCTTCCCTATGGAAAACACCACCCCTTGGGCCAGGATCCCGGCAGCTGAATCCACGGCCTTCGTGAAGCCTGATCCGTCCAAAATCAAAGGCACGTGTGGAAATCCACTCCCAGCAAAGGGGAGTCCTTGGGAAGCCGCTGGGCTTCTGGAGGGTCCCCTTTGAAATATCAGCAATTGAAAAACCCAAAGGTGACACAGGACCTACAGGGAACTTTATTCTCTCGCTTCTCTCTTCACTGGGGCCCTGCCCCTCGGGAAAACCAGGGTGGCTCCTGGTGTGAGGATCCTCCATCTTCTTGGGCACCTGCGGTGTTGCCAGTGGGCCACAGGGGCAGCTGGTGGTGTTGGCTCCAGTCTGGTCCAGGGGCCCAGCTGGGGTCCCCTCAGCCCAGGGTGAGGCAATGGCTGCTGCTCCACAGTCCATACGTAAGTAAGGCTGTGGCCGGCCCCACACGGAGAATGTGTGCAGGACGGCGGTCACCCAGCAGCCCGGAGCTGCCTCCTCTCCCCGAGTCTGGCTCCTGAATGACATCCTCCTCTTTCCTGGGGAGGGATTTTGTGCTCCCCCCACTGAAGTTTGGCAGGAACCAGAAGAATAGTTTCTCTGCTTCGCCATGTCTGTGACCTGGGGCTCAGGCGGCCCCAGATCCTTCTGGTAAGTGCCGCACTCGGGCACTGTCCACACAGTGGAAACCAAACGCAACTACTTTGGCCTGTGGAGGGGGAAGAATGTGAAACAAAAACAAAAGCCAAACGGCCCTCCCACTAGAGTACAACAGAAAAGCTCGTCTACCACCCTGCCCTTGCCCATAGGAGGCCGAACATCCTTGGGCCTCTAAACCACCCCGAAAATAAGACCAAAATCCAAGCCCTGACATAACCCCCAAATCAATAAACTTCTCCCAAAACATGCAAAGGAAACGCCCACCCAGAATATCCATGAGTCTGTGCAGATTATGAGGAGATTGACGGCTTCACCCACCCTCCATAAACTCTAGTACTGACTGTGTCCTCCGCCGCCGGGTGCCCTGAGGAGGGGCGCTGTCTTCTCAAGGCCAGGACAGTGACAGCTATGAAAGGTGGTCCTTGCTGGCAACCGGGAACTGCTTTTTCTTTAACTAACAGACATGGACAATAGCCTGGCCCAGGATCAGCCTCGAGCTCCCATGAGACACCTCCAAGCCCCAAAGCCAGTGGTGTCTTCTAACGCACCACCTGTGGCAGGCAGTGGCAGTCCCTGGGAAACCAGCACAGTTCACAAATACAGATTAGGACGGTACAAGGGTTACCTCCTGTGGCAAGATGCCAGCAACCAAAACTGGGCCACGCAGGGACAGAGCCCTGTAGGCCCCCTATGACGTCTCTTCCAGATTTGCAGCAAAGGCACAACTGGGGATTCCCACGCGGCCCGTCCCAAATGGCACACAGTCTATCAGCAAAGTCACCAAGGTGCACTTTGGGTCTCAGCTTTCTCAGCTCTGGGTCCCAGGCCCGCGGGACTCCCTGGCCCATTCCGTTCCCTACTCAATGTGGGTCCTCGCCATCCCCACCTCCCAGCTGGGGGACAGCCTGGAGGAGGCATTTCGGAGGTCACACATTCTGTAGGGATCTGTGTTGTCCGCCCCCGATCCCTCCCGTCTTTCCTTTCCCCTCTGTCTTCATCTCGCCGCTCAACCAGTGGCGGCTGTGGTGGCATACCGAGGCTGGAAGGACGCCATGCCCCCCGTCAGTTCTTCTTCTCAAGGTAGTTGGAGGGCACCCAGCCTTTGAAGGGCTTCACGCCATCCAGGATCTGGCAGTACCACCAGCCATTGGGGTTCCTCTCCAGAACCTCCATGGACACCCCTTCCTGGAAGCCCGCCGTCTCCTCATCGCCCTCGTAGTCCGCGATGGAGATGTACATGTCTTTGAGGTTGTTGTGGATGAACTGGGACTTCTCGATGGGCTTGGGGCGCACGGGGGACACGGGGATGCCGTTACGCTGGGTGGGCAGCAGGGGGGAGTCCGAGCCCTGGCTGGCAGCCCGTTCGGCCAGGCGGCCCTTGGCCTCGGCGGCCGCGGAGCGAGCAGTGCTGAAGGAGGAGTTCCGGCGGACACCTCGGAGGCCGTCGGTGGCCGTGAGCGACTCGTTCCTCCGCAGGGCGCAGGACAGGTTGTTGTCCTTGGGTGGTGGGGACACAAACACCGACTGGGGCCTGACGGCCACCTGCCGCACGCCATTTCTCATCTTCACCGCAGCAGCGCCTGCCGTCTTGCCGAAGCCCCCGGGCGGCTTGGAGGGGATGGGTGGCGTGGCCCGCTTGCTCTGGTTGACCGTGTTCAGGGCTTGGACGCGCCTCTCCACCTTCTCCAGGCTGTCGGACTTGCCCTCATTCTGCTTGCTCTTGGGGGTCCCCGTGTCCGGCTCCTTGCCAGCGGGGTCGGGCTGCTCGTTCTCGCCAAGCACCAAATAGTGGGAGGGGGCCCAGCCCTCCAACTCCCCGAACCTCACGTACCACCACCCGCTCTCCAGCTTCTCGAGCACCTGCACCTCCACACCTGCGGGGAAGCTGATCTCCGAGTCCTGGACCTTCTGGTAGGCGCTGCACGTCATGTAGGAGGTGGCCTGCCCGTCCCCTTCCTTCTTGGCGGGACATGGGGGAGTGGCGGCCCGGGGGGTGATGAGGTCGGCCGAGCCTCTCCTAGGCCCCTCATCGGGACCCTCGGAGGCTGTCTGCGGGGGCAGCTCCGAGTCCTCACTCTTAGAGCCCCTGAGGCCTCCTCGGAGCTGGCCCGTGGGCCTCAGCTGGCGCCGTAAAGTGCTGATGTCCATCTTCTCTTGGCTCTGTGACTCGGCCCGGTTCAGGAACGGCTTGGGCCGGACTGATGGCTTGGCCCGGGTACAGGTCAGCCCGGCCTTCACGTCAGCGTCCCTCTTGGCCCCCACCTTGGGAGTGCCACGGATGCCTGCGTCCGAGGCCGAGCGGGGCTTCAGGTCGCCACTGTTCTTGGACAAGGAGGAGGAGGAGGAAGAGGAGGAGGAGCAGGTGGTGTTTATGGTGATGGAGGAGGAGAAGGAGGCTGAGGAGTGGTTCTTCCCCAGTTCTGCCTGGGCGTTCTTCTCTGCCTTCAGCTTCAGGAGCGACGACGACTTGGGCGAGCCCGACTTGGGGGAGTTTTTCCTGGTGAGGGACAGCGAGGAGCCCCCTGGGGAGTCACTGTCCCCTGAGGAGCCCCTGGCTGACAGGGTGTCCTCTGCACACGGCCGGAAGCCCTCGTTCTCATAGATCGTCTCCTCTTCCAGGGCCACGTCCTCTGAAGACTCGCCCACCTTGAAGCGGGCCCGCTGCAGCGAGGAGGCCGGCGAGGGCCTGTGGGGCTGGGCCAGCCGCCGGTCCCCCGAGGCCTTGTCCTCCGCGGGTTCCTCGCTCAGCTCTGCCTCCGAGTCGAAGCCAAACGCCGGGATGTCATACTCAGGCTCCTCGTACTTGAGTTTCCGCGGGGAGTCCTGGCTCTCGCCAGCACCCGCAGGGCTCTCCTCGGCCTCCTTGGGCTTGCTGGGGGGCGCTGGAGGCGGCACCTTGGGCCGGGTCAGGGTGCTCGTGCGGCGGCTCAGGTTGGGCTTCTTGCGCTTATCAATGTAAGACGCGGGCGCCCAGCCCTCCTTCTCACCGATCTGCACGTACCACCAGCCGCCTGAGTTCTTATCGATGACCTGGGGAAGAGGGCAGACAGTGAGTTGGGAGGGCCTCTGGGACCCTGCGATGTCCCAGGTGAGGAGCTTCATGCTTTGGCTCTGGGATACCTTATCTTCATTTCACAGATGAATCAACTGAGCCTCGGCATAAGGGCCCAGAATTCAAACCCAGGTCTCTATCATCTCTCCAAGGCCCCCTGCCCTGGTCCTCTAAATCTGTGTCAACACCCTTGCCAAGCTGGCCCGCTCTTCCTCCCCCAAGCTAAGGCACTTAGAAGCTACACTGTCCCCAGTGCCTACAAAACCCAACTCACTAAGGACTCATATGTATGAAAAGCTACCATGCCACTGCCCCCATCCTTCCACCCCAGTGTCGCTAGGTACCCCCTTGGAAACCCTTGAAAGGTCTCTCAGGTCAGGTCAGAATGGGAAGGTGCAGATGAGCTAGCTGGGAGGGACAGGCCTGAGGCCAGGGCCTCCCCGCAGGGCACCTCCCCGGTGTCCACCGCCTGTGGAATCCCATCAGAATTCCATCAGCTGAACAGGTGTCTTTGGGTTGGATGGTTTCCTGTCGGTAGGGGTGGGGGCTTTCAGTCATGTCCACATCAGGATAAGGAGCCTCCTCCTTAACCTTTGTCCGAGGTTGACAGGATGACAATCCTGCTACATCACGAGCTTTGTAGGCTCTCCTGGAAGCCTCAGCACCGAGAGAACAATTTCTCCTGGAAATTTAGTTCCAAGTTCCAGACACGTGCTTTAAAACGTTCAGGTTAGGGATGTCACCTCTTCATAGGCAGAGACTGCCCAATGAATCTGACAGTTTCACATGTGTTAGTTGGATTTAACTCAATTACTACACACAGCCAATCAGAGGAATGACTGAGTTACAGATCTTCTCTGTCCCCTGGAATGCCTTGCTCAGCACCAGGCACAAAATTGAGTCACACAAATGCCAGGAGACAGGATGGGAGGGAGCACCCCAGGGTCTATTACCCTGTTTTGCAAAGAGACTTAAAGTCTTGGGGGTGGGGAGGAGTGACTGCATCAAACACCAGGGCTCTTGTGGCGTGGACATGGCCAGAACCCAGGTGCCCGCGTCTCAACCTGCCCAGCTAGAGCACATTCTCCCAACGATAGCACTTCCTAACGTGGGCCCTGCGGGTCCCGGCCCCAGCGGTGCTCCTGGGAGAGGAGTCTTGTGGGGCAAATGGGTTTGGGCGACGCTGCCTATCCTAGTCCCCTCAGTAGAGACTTCCAGTGGCATCCTCGCATCCTAGGCTCTGAGAAGCCGGGCAGCTGAAACAACAAAAGGCTGGATTTTGTTTAACCCACGCTTCCCAGGCTCATTTGACCACAGGAGCCCCTAGTTTTGCAGCACCCCGTTCCCCTGCACATGCTTGGTGAAACTGCTGTGAGGTGAGCACGTGAGCACAGGCGCGGGTGCGGGTCCTGGGTTCCAGTCCAGACAGGGGCACTGACGAGCTTTACGCAAATGCTCATCTTGTGGGGCTCGTTTCTGTACCTTTCCTGCCTGACCCTCAGGAACCTTACTAGCAAGACCTAACATGGGAAATGCAGTCAGTTTTGACCCTAATGAGTTAAAACCCTCAGCCTCCTTGCCTGCAGCTTACCTCTGCCTTCTGCCCACCCCGAAAGCTGATGCCATCGGAAATGCAGGACTGGAACTCGGCAATGGTGTAGTACTCCACCTCGACAGAAGGGGGCTCTGGTGGTTTCGGCAGCTGGAAGCCCTAATGCAGAGAAGGACACAGTGAGCAAAACCCACCCAATTGGGACAGTACAAGGCCAAGGACTGGTCCCCACTCAGTCCTTGGAGGTGCGGATGGCTGTCTACACCAGCTGGACAGCGGCTGGCTGAGCACCTATCTACCACCCAAGTCCCAGGGTACATTCCCAAGAGACCACTCTCCCGACAAGGCTTTCCAGTAATACTCAGGATTCACTCGAGCCTCGTCCGAGCTAGTAAAATGCTCACTATGAACACTGTCATCTCTACACCTCCAGAGGTCCAGTTTTTAGATGCATCAATAGCTGAGTCTCAAAATGAAAATTAAAAATCAGGGAAATCATTCTTACAAAGCCCTTGCACACTGCCCTGTGGGAGAGGAGAGCCACCGTCTTGAAATCTAAGGGCAAGTGGCCGAGAGCAAGGGCAAGGAGGCGTGACCGTCTCTAAGGCAGGGGTGGGAATGAAGGGGCGTTAGGGTTGGCTGAGAAGTCTTGGGTTGGTCACGATGACAATGCCAAACGGTCAGGCGGGCACTGAATACACCTCTGATCCTGTCTCTGTGGGCAGGGCAGAGCCCACTGGAGACCCTGAGTGCTTTTCAGACACTGGCACTCAGCATCTCAGCATGATGTTCAAGGGCATGTGGAAGCCGGGCTCATTTAACAACTGTTACTTGTGCATCTGCTGGGCACAGACACTGGCCTAAGGCACGGGGCATCCACTAGCAGATGAAATGCCCCCCGCACGTGGATTGTACATTCTCACTTCAACTGGTCTTTTCTCTATTCCAGCTAAAATGAACTTTGTGCTTCACTATTTATGTCTTTCCTCCTACAAAGGGATTAAAACAAAACAATTGCAAGAAAAAAAGAGGTGGGTGTGATGAGGGAGGGGGAAGAAGCTGCTGCATAGCAGTTCCGTAATCTACCACCTACGAAATGGGACTGGCACCAGGGTACAGAGAGACTTGCGAGCTAATGTCCACAACTGTGGCCCAGCAGGGGCAGGGGAAAGCGCCACACTCCTCTTGAAACTGCCTGTCCTTCCAGCAGTCCTCATCCTTCCAGGCTTAGCACTGCCCAGCCCGCCAGTCTCGCCTGGGCTGCCATGGGTCAGCGTGGGCGAGGGGTGGGGGAAGCTGGTTTGGGGGGACCGGGTGTGAACCAATCAATGTCCCCTGCACCCGGCCAGGTGGGACTCCACTGGGCCTAACTGGAAACAGCAGCCCTGCTTCAGCCCCTGCATTTGCTAAGTGTGGAAGGAATTATCCCATTCTTGCCAAAATCAAGTCTGCCTGAAACTAATTAGCGGGGGCCAAAAGAGACGGGAGAAAAGGAGAATTCATTGTTCAGCTGTGTGTGTAAAACCCAAGGGGAAAGACAGACAGAAACTCCATTGGGAACAATGGCCAGGACAAGGAAGGTCTCATCTCCAGGGACGAAATCTTCAAAAGTCCTCCACTTACGGAGGGCCTGCTCTTCCATGACTGACAGCCCCTCTCCAGGGCAGATGTCACTGACCACAGTAACCCTTGCTGCTAAGCCCAGTGACTTCAGCGTCTTTCTCAATGCCGTGCACCACCAGGCAGTACTACCAAACAGTCAAGAGTCGACATGGAAATGGACACCTATTTGCCAGCCCTCTACATACGTCATCTCGTTTCAATAGTCCTAGGAGATGGTAGTGCTGTTCCCATTGTGTAGATAAGGAAACTGAGTTTGTGGAGATATGTGACTTGCCTAGCGTCTCTCTGCTCCTAAGTGTCAGAAGTGGGAGGAGAATCCACGTGGGGCAGGCCTGAAGCCCCAGTCGTTCCCCCTGCATCCTACTGCCCCCGATAACAGTTTTTTGTTCTAGGGCTCTCAGCTTGCCACCAGCATTGCTGCCACCCCAAGCCTAGCCCCTGACTACATGTGCCTGCCAGAGGGTCTGGACACCAGGAAACCCCACCCACAGGAACCAGGGACCCGAGCAGCCTTAACCCTCTTTAAGAGTCAGTATGAGCCAGCCCCTGCAATGCACCCCCCCTCCTTACAGGATGCTCACTGGTCTTCCCTTTGCCCTCCCAGGCTTGTGCATCCAGCACACTCCCTGGGCCTTCCTGAACAGGGCAAAGCTCGAAGGCTTCCAGGCTAACATGGACAGCAACCCCATTTCTAGCCACTGGCAATGCCCTGGCTGGACACTCTTGCTGGCCAGTCTAAATGTTTATGTCTGCCAGTGCAGTGGCAGGATGGATTTATTTAGCTTTGGAGTGCAGTGCATTTCCGATTATAAACTGTCCAGCCAGACCCTCAGAAGACTGGGATGTGTGGGGTCCATGCCCTCAGCCCCACAAAGGCCCTGGACAACCTCTGGACAAACACACTCTGCAGCAAGACAGCCCATTAATCGGGGCTGCTACAGTGCATCCCCAGAAAAGGGACACAAAAGAGAGAAGAAATTTAGTACACATACCAAGCTGGATTCTCTGCGTGGTGGAGGCCTCGTCCTTAGGTTTGGGGAGCCTAGAAAAGGAGATACAGCTTCAGAACCCAGTCAGATGAGTCAGATGACGGGCAACAGTGCCTCTGTCTTCCCTGCCTGCGACCAGCTCCTGATCCCTGGAATCTCATGCTTTTGCTCGGCAGTGACAAAGGACCTGGCGCTCTAGGTCAATAGGCACTATAGTCGGGCTTCTTCAAGAGGAAATTATAGGCCTTTAAGCTACCCCGGCTGTGCTTCAGGGGATCCATGACAACTCTAAAATCTTGCGCACATTTCGAAACGTACAGATATCTATGGGTATTTTTCCAGGGTAAAGGGCTTATAGATTTATCAGATGTTCAAAGTTAGGAGCAGAGACATGTCTATTTTTTGCTCACTACTAAATCCCTAGACACTAACACAATGCCATGCAAGAGGAAGTGCCCAATAAATGTTTCCCAACTGGTTGCCTAAAAGGTTTCAGGCATGAGAACTTAACCAAGTTCAGAGCCAAACTACAGAACAGCTTTCCTCCAGATTTTAAGAATGGCTGGACACAAAGCTGGGCTTCCACAACAGAGGACAGTTTAACCCTCAACCACAGGCACTGCCGGACTGGGGACAGAGGGTGCCAGACAGCCTGGGGTCTCCTGTGATGAGTGGGAATGAAGGCGGTTCTTGAAGGATGCCCTCTTGAAACTGCTTGTGCAGAGCGAGAAAGCCTCTGTTTCCATGCTGTTTAGGTTTCCAGTAACTAGGGGAAGGTGTAGGGGAGGAGAGGCTAAGGCCCAGAGAGACGTTCCTCTACAGGCCGTCCTTCCATAAAGCAGCCCTGCATATAAGGCCCACATTTAACAGCCCAGGGAAATGGGATGGGGTTGTGTGTTTTCAATGAGCTACACCTCATCTATCATGATTGATAAAGCCTCTACTGTAAAGAAAAGCAAATGCTTCTTGGTCTTGGAATGCATTTATCTGCAAAGTGACCGCTCCTGGCTCTCCACCAGAGGAGGAGGGAATGCCACCAGCTGACATCCTCATGTACTCTATCTTCAACGGAGCAGTTGGGAAGGACTGAGTCGCAATACTCCCATCATTAGCATGATACAAGCTGGCAGAGGGTCAGAGGTCTGCAGCTCAGGAAGCAAATGCCATGAGGGTCCTGCACACCCCGCTGGCTTGCTTTGCACCCCACGCCCACTGTGTAAGGAGCTTTGCAGCAGCGGGGACCCGGAAGTCAGCGAGGCTCTTACTGATCTGGGCCCTCTGAGGGGCAATCCTGGCCACGGCTGGAGAGCCCTGGGCCAGCCTGGACACGGTCCTCTCAGGGACACCCAGGGCGCTGCCGTTGGAGGCGTTGCAGAGGATGGGCAGGCTGATCTCCTTCTTGGCAATGGGCACCTCATGGCCCTCGCCTTCAGCCGGGGGGGTCTCCTTGTCCCCAGACGCCTTCTTGTTCAGCAGGTTGCTGATCTCCATGATGTTCCCGATGATCTCCACGGGGCCTGCCAGGTTCTTCTTCCGGGCTGGCAGGTCATCCTTGGCCTTCTTCAGGTAGGATGCTGGGGCCCAGCCCTCTTTGCCGAGGTACCTGTGGAGGAGGGGGGCATGCTGTCACTAGAGCACCGCTGCCTGGCCTCACGCCCCACTCCTAGGCCCTCGTCTCCTCCTGGCCCGGCCCAGCGGAGCCTCCTCTGCAATGTTCTGCAAGAGACTTGGCAATCCCACGACTCTGAGAGAACTGGGACTGAGGGTGTGTGCAGAAGACACCCAGGACACCATTTCTTCCCCTCCAACTCCTTTTGCTTTGCCCGGTCCCTCCTGGTGTGGGCTCTCCTTCTGCACAGCCAGGCAAACGTGGGGCTTGAGATGAGATCTCTCAGATTCGGGGGTTGCCTACAAGGTAGACTTCACAACGGCCTGCTACCTCACCACCAGTTGAGGATAATTCTGGAAATAAGAAATGTAAATATGGTATATACACTTAAATCCTTTATAGGAAAGGAATTACATTAGAGAGGGAAGAGATGCCGCAGGTGTGAGTCAGGCAACCTCAGTTCTAGTCTATGGTACCTCAGATAGGTCCCTTCCCTGGAGCCCAATTTTTTCTCTTTTGCAAGATGCAGGGGCAGAGTAGCTGCTAAAATGTATCCAGGACAGACACACTGATGGCCTTAAAGCAGGCTGACTGGATGGGGAGGGGGCGGTTACTGCAGGGACCGCAGGCAGACCAAGCGCACGGGGTGCGCCACAAACAGGCTAACGGTAACATCTCAGGACAGGGGAGCAAGGGTGCATCATTCACTAAGTGATCTGGGGACAACTGATTATCCAGTTAGTGAGACCCCACACCACACAGCAAAATAATAAAAAAAAAGATTTACATAATTTTAGGGGTTGGACAAGTCTAAGTGGGGCTCCAAAAGCAAAAACCATAAATGAAAAGACTAAAGCATGTGACTGGGTAAAATTAAAACCATTGGTATGGCAAAACAAAAACCAAAATGAAACAAAACCAACAGCCCATAAACAAAAGCAAAAGGAAAATGACAGGGCTGACTTAATTTCTGGTGATTCAATGACTTTTTAAAACAAGTTTTTCCTTTTTTCCCCATGGTGTTGAGCCTTCACCCAAACCCAGTGGGAGCTCACTTCCTGGTCCAGTAGTCGTTGGCCGATGCCCCCAGTCTGGGTTGCAGTGTCCCCATCTGCTCCCTGGGACACATCTGGCGC
This sequence comes from Microcebus murinus, assembly GCF_040939455.1. Taxonomy (NCBI): domain Eukaryota; kingdom Metazoa; phylum Chordata; class Mammalia; order Primates; family Cheirogaleidae; genus Microcebus; species Microcebus murinus. The sequence continues at coordinate 23,214,826 of NC_134117.1, read as the reverse complement.
TTTGGAATGGCTCCTCCATGCCAGATGTCTGAAAACCTCCCTGAATCCTTGCTCTGACCTTGTTCTTGGGCGCTCATTAGGTGGGAGAGAAGGAATACGAAACCTGAAGTTCCTATCGATGTGTCGGAGCTTTGCTAGAAAGCTCAGGTAGGAGGTGGCTTTTTACGTTCATGTCACAGGAACATGCAGGCAGGTTGTCCCAAGCTCACCTGCCTGGGCCTTCGAAGGACGATATGTGTGAACAGATGGATGGCAGTCAGGGCCCATCCAGGCTCCCCGCTGTAATGCGTGCAAACGGAAGCACAGGACTTCAAGGGGCATGAGAGCAACTAGTAAAAATGCCTCATCTTCATGTGAGCCAACAGCCAAGGCTCAGAAAAGTAAAGCAGAGGGTCACACAGCTAGCTGTTGGCTGCATCTGGCCCAGAGCCTGGCATTCTCGCATCTGGAGAAAGGATGACGATGAACCCGCTGGCCCTTGCCGATGTTTTTCTGTGTAAACACTGCAGAGATTGGGGAGAGGCTTCTCCTGGAGGTGACAGTCGGGCCTGCGTACAGCCCTGAGTGCTCCCAATTCAAAGCCCTTTGTGTTCCTGCAGTGTTACATGGATAAAATTAGACTCCAGGCAGAGAAATGCAAGGGAATCAGGAGTGGCTGTGTGTGTCTGGGTCCAACTCGGCTCACATCTGCTTTCCAGCTCGGGAGTATGGAATGACTCCAGAGGGAGGCAAAGTGGGAAGGGAGGGATGGCGTGAGCTCGAGGGTGTGTGTGTGTGGTGTGTGTGTGTGTGTCCGCGCGTGCACTGGTGCACGCGTGTATGTGTCTGCAGGGGTGGAGGGAGGAGAAGAAAGACAGGAAATGAAGATCAACACAGAGCTTGGAATGTTGGGAAATGGCACATTTAAGGGGATATCTGGCAGCCCTCTTAAGGTGGAACCTTTTCAGCAGGGTTTACTCAGTCCAGGCTCCCATCAGTAATAGGACAAGGCCCTGGGGATCTGAGTGGAGTGGAAGCAGCTCAGAGTGACGTGTCGGTAATCTTAGAAGACTAAAAAAATAAAACAAAGAAGCCTTGTAGATAACCTCCAGGCAAGTGAAGTAGACTAGTAGCCTGCCAGAATGTTCACTGGCCTTTCCATGTCAGACTGGTGGTTGGAGGATTTCTGGGTTGGCTCTAGTTTCCATTGCTTAGAAAACATAAGAGCCTATCTAGGGCAGTAGCTTTGGGCAACACATGTCCAGGTACTCAGCCCCATCCCACGCAACAGGACAGAAAGGGACATCTTAGCTCTGCCGGGCTGAGATATGCACCAGGGCTGGGGCTGGAGTGGAGCTGTGTCCCGTCAGGTCACACTGAGGTTCAACCTCCATGTATCCAGTGACCTTTGTCCTGTCCCTCAGCACATAACACCGCCACATTCTACCCTGCCCTGAGCAACTGTGCCACGAGTGTGTGCATCACGGCAGTCACGGGGGCACCACAGCACGACTCTGTGCCCTGTATGGGAGACTGCTCAGAACACACCCTGCTCACCGGGTGCTGGGTCTCCCAGGTGTGGTAGCTGAGGCCGTGGTCTCCTGAGCCCACAGATACGGGACTGTCGCTGTCAGCTGTGCAAAGCCACCGCAGCTGAGCCAGCTCCAAAGGCACAAGCAGCATTTCCTGAAAGGCTGGTCTTGGCCAGTTAATGGTGAGTGAAGCCTACAGGGTTTAGTTTGCTTCCAGGGGGTCAGAAAATCTCCCTCTCCCCTGCCCACACCCCCGAATGGGTTTTCCAGCTGGGCAGTGTGATTAGGCCCTTGGAGAGGAAGGGGCAGGAGGAGGAGGAGGCCCCTGATGGTCTGAGCTGCAGCCAGCCCTGCAGAATGGACGGATGGCCCCATCCACCAGGGCCGTGCTGTCAGAAGCCCGCCTCGGGGCTGAGCGCTGAGGCTGGGCAGCAGAGGCTGCCTGCTGGGACCCCAGCGAGGCCTGTGGACGCCAGCGCTCCAGGCAGCCCTCGCTGTGGGACAGGCCAGGAAGCCAAGGCCGGACGCGGAAAACCAAATTCAGATGTGCTGAGCTCTCCTGGCAGATGCGTGGGAAGGGATTGCACCACAGTCTGCGAGCGGAGCCGGGGCCTCTGTGCCCCGCTGGCCGTGGCTCCAGCTCTGCTTTACGGGTCCCAGGAGAGAGTCTGCGAGGTGAACACTGGCTGAGCGGTTCAGCTGTGCAGAGTCGGAGCGGCCAGTCCTGTGCCCTGGGTGCACAGCTGCTGTCAGCATCAACCTGCCATCGGGGGCCACAGCCACTCTGCACTCTGCCCAGGGCCCAGGTGGGAGAGAGGCGGCTCCTCTTCTGCCAGGTCTCCTACCTGATGTACCACCAGCCCTCCAGGTTCTTCCGGATCACCTCCACGGTGACGCCCTTCTCAAAGCCAATCTCGTCCTTGCTCTGGCTGGTGTATGGCTGCACAGTGACGTACTTCTCCTCTGTGGGTGGGTGGACAGAAGAAAGCGGGATTATTTGCGGTCTGGGTGGAGGTCCTGTTTCCTGCCCACTCCTCTTGCTCAGCTGCCTGCCAAGGAGCACGGGGTCGGCCTGGCTTCTCCAGGCCAGAAAAGAACCAGGCCTCAGGGGTGGCAGTGGGGAGGGGGGCAGGGTCACTGCTGCCCCCAGTGTGTGCCATACCCAGCTAGGACCCCAGGTTGCCTGGCAAGATCGCAGGCGGCACAGAGTCAGCTCCCCTAGCTGAGAACAGCGCTTGGGCTGCCGGGACCTGCAGTCCAGAGGCCCCAGGAGCCCGCTGGGCTGAGGGCAGGAGGAACCCACTTCTCGGGAGGGGCCGGAGTTGGGAAGTCTGAGAGCAATGCTGGGTGTCCTCTGGACGCCTTGAGGCGCATGGCATAGCCCTCCTCCGAAGGTGCCATGCTTCCACCTGGGTCCCCGACGTGTTCTCCCAGCCCTGCCCCCATCTCAACCTCTTACATTCTTCTGTCTGACCTTCGCAGGCTCTGGGCACCCCCTTGGTGAAGCTTTCCCTGAGCTCCTGGCCCACTGTTAACATCTGAACATGTAATTTCCCCAAAGGATTCCACAGAACGGATTTATGGGAGTGGATCTATGTGCTTTGTTAAGGGTCCTATGGCCAAACGAGCATGGAAACGCTAAATGCAACAGAATCTGGCAGGACATCATGGGCCCTTAGTTGGGCTGTGTGTCCATGCACCTTCCAGAGGATGGTGTGCTGACCCGATTGTGCAGCTGCTGCAGAGCCCCTCTTGGGCACTACCTGCTCTGTTCTCACGGATGTGACTTCAAGGTCTGGTTCAAGGTTTTCCCAAGGCACTGGGAAAGAGGCACCGTGTGGAATCTCAGGAAGAGCTTGGAAGGGCAGGTGTGGGGAGGCTGGGGCCCCTCAGCATCTCGCCTGGTTTCTTCCAGCCTCCCTCCTGGCAGGGAGCCCTGGTGCCTGCGACTTGGGTTCTCGATCAGGCTTCCAGGGAGGTGTTTTTTCTGTATCTGCTGTGCCTGTCCCAGGAAGCCCCTGACAGGTAGACCCAGGGCTGGGTATGCCCCAGCTCTGCCCACAGCTGGCTGGCCAAAGACCCCTGCCTCCTGGTGAGGCCCGCCCTGGAGGACAGCTCACAGTAGAACACACCCCCCCCCTTCACCTCTGGGAGAACGAGGAGCAGAGACAGAAGGGGAAGAACTGGCAATCTGGCCATGTCCTCAGAAGGGTCACCTGAACCTATGCTGTCCTCTCTGGCCCAGGTGCTCCACAGAGACTGGGACGGGGCCTGGCAGACAGGAGGAGGAAGAGACTGTCGGCTGCATGGTGAAGGGGGAGGCAGGGCTGAGCAAGGGTGTTGAGTGAGAAGCTTTCTGTGAGAGCAAAACATCAGGGTGCTGGCACAGAGCACCCTGTCCCCTGGTTCCCCGCTGTGTGAACCACTCCTGGGCCCCTCTGCGGGACGCTGCCAGGCACCCTGCCTGAGCCTCTGGCAGTGACGGGGGAGGTCAGATGCCGGGGAGGGCCATCTCTTCACTCTCCCCTGGGTTATCAGGGTTCTGTGCGCAGCCCTGCACTGAGACAGCAGCTCCCCTTGGGGTGGATGTGCTGCCCTGCTGGGCCACAAGGATAGAACTGATGGGACACTGGCCCAATGCGAAAGGCTCCCCAAAAGCAAAAGGTGGGTGATGGCCCGTGGGAGCCTGCACAATTCTTCAGCGAGCTTCTGCGCCGCAGACCTTCAGCACCGACTCAGAGGCCCCACTCCCGGAGGCTTTCCAATTCTAACCCGGCCATGCCGCCGACCGCTGCCAAGGCCGCCTGAGAACCCAGCCCCGCCAGATTCTGACTCGGGCCTTTGAGAAGTTCAGGACTTCACAGTCCAGCGCTCTGCTCTCTTGCTTGTTCCTGGTCCTGCTCCATTTTCCAGTGGGGCACGGTAAATCCTGGCCCGGGTGGCGGCCAGCGGGGCAGCGCCAGGCTGAGGGAATCCAGGGTTCTGAGGCTAGGGTGAGGCGAAGCTTGGGCTCTGCATTTTGCCTTTGTTCACTGGGCTATTTTTAAAAGTCTGTGGTTCCAGCAGGAAGCCATCATTAAAGTTTTCCTAGGCAAGGTTGCATTTGCAGAGAAAAATGACAGCCCTTCTCATGGGAAGATCAGAGGAGCCCTGCCCTGCCTCATGGCAGAGAACAGGGCCTAGAGACCATCCGTGTGGGCTCGGCCTCCTCGAGCAGCCAGGCCCCAGCCTCGCAGGGTACCTGTGGACGACGGAGTTCCTCCAGCATGTTCCATGGGCTCCTGTTTTCTCCCGACCTCTTGGGTCATGGGGGCAGAACCAAGGATATAGGTTCTGGCCAGTAAAGTTGAGCTGTTCCTGCCAAAGGCCCTGCTCTTGGCGTCCTCTGGGCTGTGGCAGCCACAGGTGTCCTGGAGAGCATGTGCTCCTGGTAAGCTGGGAGACAGGTCCTGCTGCAGCCAGAGGATGCAGCTTCCAGAGGATGAGAGTTCAGAGCCCTGGTTCCTGGCAGGGCTGGACAGTCAGACCGGCTCTTCCCATGTCCTGGGTTTTTTGCCCCAGTCGGCTCAGATGACAGCAGTGTGGACTACCTCCCACGTGGACATGTGCCACATGTGTCTCCGGCCTTCCAACTCACGGGTGTCCCAATAGATCTTCCACTCAACAGGGCCACAAACCCCATCTGGGGGCTCGAATGAGAAAATGCCTAGGCGCGTGTGTGGTTGTGGGGACAGAAACAGCCTCAGTGGGTGGCTGAGTCATCCAGGTTGGTCAGGGTCTCTGGAAGAGATGTCCCTTAGGAAATGGAGTTGAGGGGAGGGAGGCTGTGAGCTCCGGTGGACTCCTCAGGTCCCTGGGAAGCACTAGGGCCATGGGTACCACCAAGTGACAGTGGCAATTGCCCCGGGGAGGACCAGCCAGGCGGCTGGCCGGGTGGGTTCGAGGTGGGCAGGCCCGCTTTGGTTAGGGAGGCAGGGGCTGGGTGTCCTGCAATTTCCAAACCACAGTGGCCGCTGCATTCCCAACACTTTCCCTCCGTCAGCAGTCTCCCTGGCTCCACTCCCGTCCCCACGACTCGCCCTGCGCCACTCAGAGGCCTTTTGGTTCCAAGGGCCCGGCTGGCTGAGGGAATGGCGTGGAGGCTGTGGGGCGCACTCCTGTCCTCTGGTTATTTGGTGGCCCACTGCCTGTCCCCCAGCACCTCTGCTGTGCGCAGTGAGCATCTCCCAGCCATCTCTCTGCAAGTTTTCTTTGGCTGCCTGGTTTAACTTAATTCACAGAGCGAAGGCTGGGCAATTCTGTTGTTTAGGTCTCTTATTTAAGAGAGAGAGGGCCAGGCACGGTGGCTCACACCTGTAATCCTAGCATTCTGGGAGGCAGAGGCGGGTGGATCATTTGAGCTTGGGAGTTCGAGACTAGCCTGAGCAAGAGCAAGACCCCGTCTCTACTAAAAAAAATAGAAATTATCTGGACAACTTAAAGTATATGGAAAAAATTAGCCGGGCATGGTGGTGCGTGCCTGTAGTCCCGGCTACTTGGGATGCTGAAGCAGGAGGATCACCTGAGCCCAGGAGTTTGAGGTTGCTGTGAGCTAGGCTGATGCCACAGCACTCTAGCCTGGGCAACAGAGTGAGACTTTGCTTCAAAAAAAAAAAAGAGAAATTGTGGGCTTGCATTTGCTTACATGTAAGTGACTGTAGAATTATGCATTTAGTTGGGTATTTGTGTGTTCGTGTATCATTATACAGTGTGTATATACAATCTGTGACTGTGACTACACTACCTGTGTTTATGGTCTCAGGGGTTGTGCGTATGACGCTCTTTGTGTACCTGTGGATGCTGCTGTACAAGTGTATACGATGTGACCACGAGCAGTTTGCTGTGTGTATGATGTAGTAGTGACTGTGAACGACATACACACACAGCACAGTGGATGTGTGGCCTCATATACACGCATCTGTGAGTGGCTGTGTGCACAGGACTGTGGCTGTGTAGCTGCGGGGGCTGGATGTGACAGGGTACTGCACCTGCGGCCACCAGGGCTGTACATGGGTGGTAGCACTTCGCCAGCTACGTGTGTCTGTGTGGCTGTGGAGCAGGTTTGTGTTGGGGCACAGAGCATGAGGGTGTTTGGAGCAGGTCAAACCTTTATCCGTGTGTCTGGGCCTGCATCCTGCTCTCCTTGGCCACCAAGGCCCAGGCTGCGTCCCAGCCAGCCTCGCAGTGGTGCTGTCCCACCCCTCCCAGCTTTGGGGTGGCCTTTGGTCTACCTTCAGCCTGTTCCTGCTGTTTCTACAACTCGGCCCCCCGCCCCACGTCAGCCCTCAAGGTCCGGCCGGGGCTCCACCCTCGGGACAAGCTGCGCTCCTCACGGTCAGCGCTGTGCCTGCTGCCGAGCCAGCTGCAGGTTGTGGCCACCCAAGAGTCCAGGCTTTCTGCTGTCCCAGGCCTGGGGCAGACACCAAAACATGCTCTGTCATTTAGAAACAACCTGTGTGTGCTGGGGGTAGGAGGGGGCGGGATAGTGCTAGTCACAGGTGTCCCTGTGTTCCAGAAAGGCCAGTGTCTGTCACACGCCTGCTCAGGGATGGAGAGCGCCTTGCCAGCTGTGTCGTCTCTGTGAGGAGCACACGCCCTGCTCCCCGAGGGGAGGAGAAACTGGCTGCCTGCCGGCCCTGGGCCTCCTCACCAGGCCCCCCGGAATCTCGCAGTAAGTGCCCCTGGCCGGAGCAGAGCGTGCTGGGCTGGCCCTGGTGCCAGGCTAGGTCTGCCTGTTGTTCCCGTCTAGTTTCTGTGGAGCGGCTGAGCAGGAGGGCTGTGGGCCGGTTCTTCTTTCCACTCTGTTCCCAAGCAACTGACAGAGCAGCTTTGGCCGGGGAGCCCTTTCTCAGAGGGAGGAGGAGTGAGGGGGCGTGGGAAGGCCATGTGGCCATTTAGACTCGCACAGCACCTTCACTCTCCAGCTGCTAGGGCAAATGGGGCCGTCCTTGGACACCCAGAGACCCCTTCCTGCCGCCCCCAGCCCCTCTTCCTTTTTAGGGGACCCATAATCACATCCCATGACCTCCCCGTGCCCAGGACCATTGGCAAAAACCAGAGCCACCACCAGTGCCACCCCGACTCCCAGGCAGCCCCCCGCAAGCTGCAGCAGGTGAGAGAAAAGTCTGGCCCGGGGACCTGGGTGAGTGAGGCCGCCCCGGGGCAGCGAGCAGCGCCCAGAGAGAGGAGAGGTGTTAGCGAGAGGAGGCGTAAGCTGTGAGGGAGAGAAGCCAGCTCCCGCGGTCACCTCGGCTGTGCTGCCTGTTGACCATCCCGCCCAGGGTCCACCGGCGATCCAGGCGCCGCAGATGGGCCTTGCGTCTCTTGGACACTGGCGTGGGAGATGGTGATGGAGCACGCGGCCGACAGCAACCGGCAGAGAGAATGGAGATGAGGATGAGATGGGGGAGGGGATGGAGGGCGGGCCACGCTCCCAGGTCACCATCACCTGGACTGAGCTGAAGGGCACAGCCCTGCTGGGTGGGTACAGAGATGACAGGTGACATCATCGACACATGGGAAAAAAAGCTGAACCACAGCTAAACCCTTCAGCTTATGCTCTGAGCCTTGTTGTGGGCTAAAGCGTTTAGAATCCCAGCAGAAACGAAAAGGGTCCCTAACTCCAGCCCAGTGGGGACAGCCCCTCAGCTGATGCCCCCAGGGACGGAGAGATCACAGGTGCCCAGTTGCTGGGTGGTGCTGATTCTCGGGAGGGTTTGGGGTCCCACAACACCAGGACTCACTCCAACTCAGTCACTGAGCACTGACATCCCTTCCTCTTCGGGCTGACAGCTCCCACCACTCTGGGCTGGTTTGTATTTTCGTGTTCTCGCTCGTCCCACTAGATGAGTCTGTCGAGGGCGAGGACTTTGTGTTGTGTCTCTGCACCCCAGGGCCTAGTGCAGTGCCCGGCCCATGGCCGGCGCCCAGGAAATGCTTGCTGGATGAAATGCATGGTGGACAGAGGCCACAAGGCCCAGCTCTGCTCCTTCTCTCATGTCACCACTGGGATTTCTGATGACAGGGGCCCTGCCTCCCCCCATGGTTCACTGCTCCAGAGCCCTCTGGCCTGGACCATGCTCTTTGGGTGGCGTCCTGCACTGGTCCCCTGGGTGCTGTGGCCCAGCTCCGAGCCCCCATGCGCCCCTCCGCTCAGGCCCTGGCTCCAGATGCCCTTGCCTTCCTATGGGACCCGCAGGTGGAAGGGAGACTGCACCAGGGATACAGGGTGCCGGCTGGCGTCACCTCCTGGTACCGCAGGAGGAGGGTGCCAGGCTGCCAGATCTGGTGGTGGGGAGGGAGTGGGAGGGAGGCCAGTGGTTAGAGTGAACGTGAAACTGTCCAGACGCACCTGGGCCAAAGCCTACCGAGGCCTTCCAGAAAACGTCTGCATTCCTAGAAGGAGAGTGGCCCACCAGATATGCCTTTTACAAGGCCAAGACCCAGACAAAAGGCTAGACGGTTCCAGCCTGGGACCCGCTGACAGCAGCCTGGGTCACCCTGGGAGGCCTGCCATCCCTAAACTTCTTTCCTCATCTGTCTTAGTGTGACACGACCTGCCTTGGCATGAGCCAAGACAAGGGGCGGAAAGGGCTCTGGGGACACCAATCAGGTCCCAAGCTGGGCCTCCTGGGCGGGGCTTCTCTGTGGAGAGGCAGGGGCTCCAGCTACTGCCCAGACCAGGGACCACGTCCATGACAAGTGACATGTACTCATTGTGTGCCAGGCCCGGTTTAAAATATCACAAGGACCTAGAGCCTCACAAAGGCCCTGTGTGGTTAGCACTGGCCCATCTCACAGGTGGGGAAACAGAGGCACAGGCATTAAGGAGCTTTCTGGTCCTTACATTTCGGGGTAGCATGTGAAGCCAGGCAGTCTGGGTCTGGAGACCAGACTCTTACCCACGGACCCTCCCTGACTCTGGTCCCCACAGCCTGCCAACCGCAGGAAGGCAGGACAGAGCAGGGAGGGGAGAGTCTGGGTGCCGGGGACCTGCTCACGGGTCCCCGCTGGTGCAGCAGCACCAGCGGCTGACCGGTGAGTGGGCTGTTCCTGTGTGTCCCAATACAAGCCCACCAGAAGGAGTGCAGGTCCTCCTCAGCAGAGGCCTGGGCTCTGGTCTTGGCTCTGCCACAAACTAACCTGAGGGCTCAGCAGAGGTGACACACCTCTTCTGGCCTCCGTTTCCTCACCTCTGACAAGTGATGGATCTAAAGCACCTTGGGAATGTCGGGTTTGGACCCTCAGCACTGTCAGTGGGCAAGTGGGGCTCAGCCCCCACGCCCTGCCCTTGCTAACATTGCTGATCTCGCCACAGCACACCTGGCTTCAGGAGAAACAGACATACACAGAGTGTCTGATAATAAGAATAAACCAGAACATTAGCCAGGCGTGGTGGCATGCGCCTGTAGTCCCAGCTACTCGCGAGGCTGAGGCAGGAGGATCACTTGAGCTCAGGAGTTTGAAGTTGCAGTGAGCTAGGCTGATGCCACTGCACCCTACCCAGGGTGACACAGTGAGACCCTGGCTCAAAAAACAAACAAACAGAAAACCACCACAACAACAGCAAATCCCGGAATAGCCGACTATCTCTTTTCTTTCCAAAGTGACGAAGCTTGGGGAGCTCTGATAGGACGCAGCCTCCCAACTTCTGTCTCCAGGGCTCAGGGGACTTACAGAGGGAGAGCCCCAGGGCTGGAGCAGAGATGGGCAAAGAGGGAGCCAGGATGGGTGACTCTCTTGGCCACGTGGCTGCAGGTGCGGAGAGACAGGTGGACGCACCTCAGTAGCTGGGGTTGTAGGCCCAGGGGACCCAGCCATGAGCCCTTTGGCAGATCTGGGTGGGACATGCCCCAGATGTGATGGTGGAACCCCACAGCACCCAGAAGTTGCCAGGGGTGCTGGCATACAGGCCCTACCAGAGGTGTGCAGAAGACCCTCAGGACACATGCACCTCTGAGTGCAGAACCCGAGGCCTCTGCCCAGCCTCATTCATACTTCACCAAGGTTGACATTTGCCACAACCTGCTACCACTGTTCTGTGCAAATCTCCTGCTGTCTGTTCCAACCAGGCTGGCATTTGTGCTCATGTCTCTCAGGCTCTTTCCTGTCTGGACTTCTGCCCACTCTCTGCCCAGGTCCTCCCCAATCTACCCAACATCTCTGCTCTGCCCTTCCTCTGCAACCTTTCCAGCTGGGGCTTGGGTTCCCCCGACCCGCACTCCCCTGGATGGAGTTGAACCAAGAGCTATCTTCACAGCTTACATGCGTCATGGAGAGGCATGCGGCACAGTGGTGAGGACAACGGGCCAATGGAGGCTGACCAGGGCCCAAACCTTCCAAGGACAAGCACATAACCAAACATCTCGAAGCCTCAGTTCCCACAGCTGTTAAAACAGGGACAGCAATGGTGTCCTTCCAGGGCAGGGCATTTAGAGGACCTAGCCCAGCACCTGTTACTGTGTGAGCCACTGCTGTTTTTGCGAGGCCCTGGGATGCCCTACAGAACGTGGAGCTGCAGCAAACCAGACCGGACCCAGCTGGGTGCAAGGCCTGCCACTGCTGCAGAGGTGTGGTGGAGCCAGAGAGGAGCTGGGTGCAGGCTCAGACCTGCCTGGACACGTGAGCCCGATGGGCTCATCCCTGGAAACCCACAGAGGCCAAAATGAAGCACTGACACAGGAGGAAAGGTGGGGCCCCAGCCGCCCACCGAGTAACCGGCATCAAGGGGAAGGATGAATAAGGAGCTGGCACTCGGCGGGCTGCTTGTTTTGGCCTGGCAGCAGGGAGGTGGGCGGGGGAAGCAGGCCTGGAGGTGGCCTGAGCCCCGGGTGGCAGGCCTGGATTCCTCTGGCTTTCTGACATGTCCATCTGGATCGTCCCCACCAACCGTTAGGGAAAGAATTCCTGCTGCCAGGCCACGGGAGGTTTGGAAGGCATCAGGGGCAGGTGGCCAGGGACTGACCTGGGTGTGGCTCAGACTTACTGGGTGCAGGAGGCCTGCTCCGGGGATGCTGAGTCCACAGATAGGCGGCCAGGCTGGCGCTGGCCCAGGGGGCAGGCTCTTTGGGATGCAAGAATAGAGACCCTGCAAATCTTCACTAAGCCAGAGCTAATCAGAGTGGCTGTGTGGGGCTTGAGCCACCCCTGAGTTCCTGAGCCACTGAGAAACGGCTCACAGAGCTGGCGGGTTTGTACCCTTGGCCAAGCTGACAGCACCCAGTACAGAGGCCTTGGAGCAGGACACACCCATGGCAGTTGCTGTGCACACAACCCCTCAGAGTTGTCCCTTCTGCAGAGAACGCAGTGTGGTTAGGGGAACTGAGGTCTCCATGGGATGCTCCCAGAGGAGCCCAGGAGCTTTCTGGGGGGTCTAGTCCTAAGACGTGCTCCTGAGTCTCTGGCCAAAAGTTGCCAAAGCCCCAGGTCCACAGCCCAGGAGAACTTCCCCTCTGTTTTCAGTCTCTTGTGGGAACCAGCAGGGACATGAGGTGGGAGGTGGGCTTGTGGACTGGCCTCAGTGAGATGGGACCCAAGGGAAGGGGCTGGGATACGGCCCAACTCACTGTAGCGTTCTGATGGTTTTGGGGGGAGAGCAGGAGAGCTGCACCCAGCAGGACTGGACTAATGGGGCAGCCCTAGGGCCCCATCCCTGCCTCATTACCCACCTAGCTACCCCCGAGCCCGCAGGCCCTTACCTTCCCCAGTCTTGGAGGTGTTGATGTCTGAGTCGTCCCGAGTGCCATTCTGGGCCTCCAGGTAGGTGGCAGGGACCCAGCCCTGCTCCTCAGAGGTGCTCACGAACCACCAGCCTGCAGAGAGGACACGAGAGAACAGGGCCGTGAGAGCCCAGTGACGGCAGGGGCGGTTGGGGGCCAGGACGAGGGGGGGAGGAGTGGCGAGGAGGGCAGGGCGTGGAGCCAGACAGCCTGGGCACCTGGCCCAGGTCCAGCCGTGAAGAGCCTGCATCTCTTCTGAGGCAGAAAAGACCAGCATTCCCTGAGAAGATGGCCCAAAGAACCATGACCCACACTTACACAAATGAAATGGAAATGATGATGTGTCTGATGTATGAAAATCATCTTGCAGGAAAGGCCCAGGGACCGTGGCCATATGCGGACACCATTTATGGTCATCGAAGCCCATTAGGACCACTGCTTTGGCCAGAGTCTGGCCGCCTTCTCTGCTTTCAGAGGCATCTGGGAACAAAGCCTCGAGGGCTGTCCCTAATGCTCACCGCGTCCTCTCCCCGCCACGGGTCAGTGGTGCCCGCACACCGGTGCCACGCACAGCTGCACTTCTTGTGTGTGGACGTTTCAGTCAGTAAGCGGGCACTGCGTCCTCACGTGACCTTGACAATAACGGCCAAACGATAAAGGCTAATTCATTCGGACATATACTGAGCACGGCACTCGAGCTCCCAGGTCTTGGGACTCTGCCGAACGCCTTCAGTCCCTTCCTGGAAGGTGCTCTCCACAGGGCCCTAACCCCTTCCCCCGTCGGACACTTCTTTGTCCCCAAATGTAACGTGGCACTGATTCCCTTTTACTGTTCGTGGCAGAGCTCTCCCTTTCCTGTCGGGAGACCCCAGGGCTTCTCCCTGGGCAGCACTGGGTGTCCTCCCAGGCAGCCCGGCTGTGCTGAGCGCTGGGCGGCAGAGGCTGCCCGACGGCCGCTGTGAAGACGCCGGGGAGGGGCAGAGCGAGACCAGCAGCCCCAGCACTGCACAGCCAGGGGAGGCCTCAGCAGCCTGTCCCCTAGAACCCAGGGTCATTTCCTAGGTCCTCCCTGCCCCATATGGCAGGCCTGGGTTTGCTAGTAGCCAGTGGTCCAGTCCTGAATGCCCTCTGCCCCCCACCCTTTCTGGGGAGTCCTGCAACTTCAGCTCTGCAGAGCCCACACCATGCCAGGCCCCTGTGTGGCTCAGGGGCTCGTCTGGGTCACGCCCTTCTGAGGTCTCAGCTCCTTCCTCTGTGGAGAGGGGTTGGCCCAAGTGTCTCTGAGCTGTAGGCTCAGCCACCACGATCCAGGGTTCCTCCTGGCTGCCTAGCACGGCCCCCAGACTCTGTTCCTCTCTGCCTGGGTGAGAGAAGGGACAACAGGACCCTTCTCGACAACCCCAGCCCTGGCCCTGTGCTCTCTGTGCCCATTTCCTCCCAGAGACCAAGGCCTTCCCTGCGACACAGCCATACGAGCCTTAAAAGACAGCTTGGGCCAGCGAGTCACAGCCATCGGAGTCAGAAAGAACTGAGGATGTGCCCCCACTGCAGGTGAAGTGATGCCACAGGTGAATTGATCCCAATTTTCTCCTTCCCGCTCTCACTCCAAAGCCTGAACCTAAGCAGGCTGGCCCCTCACCCCTAACGCTACGCCTCTGCGAGACCAAGCTAGGCGAGCAATCCCCAGGGCAAGGACCGTGCCAATTCTCACCTAAATGCTCTACCCCAGAGACCCCAAGACACCCTGCACTGGGCCCACCAGCCCGGCTGGAAGAGAGCAGGTGGGCATACTCTGTACACTGAATGGCTCTCTGGGTCATGGAAAAAGGGAGGCTTGACCTCAAAGAGAGAACAACTGAAGTCACTGAGCGACTCATGGTGAGAGGCATGTGTTGGCACCCATTCCTGGGGACAGGCAGCAGCCGGCAGCATGTCAGACTATTACACCTCTGACAGCCATTTCCCCAGCCTCTTGGTCTGCAAGTGGCTATCAGAGCACCAGACACCTGCACTCACTCCACATCTGGGGGATGAGAGAGACTGCAGGTGGCTTGTATTTCTGGGAACTCAGCAAGGGCCTGGGCCACGCTTGGGGCATGACATACCCTTGAGAGCTAGCTACAGTGGGCAATGGACGCTCGCCTTGGGGCCAAGGTCAGGCTGGAAGAGGTGGTCTTTGGCACCTAGGGAGCGCCCCAACCTCTACTGGCACCTTGGGTGTCTGGCATCTCAACCAACAGGACCTTTACTCACTGACACGTGGGAGGGTGTTACTGTCCACCGCTGACCCAGGAAGAGCCTGAGCTCTGCTAGCTGGTCAAGGAGTCCCCAGGGCCCTGTCTCCATGCCCACTGTGAACTCCCACGGGGCACTGAGGGGGCTGCTTGGAGCAGCGATGCTGTCCTCCCTGAAGGCCAGGCCACGGGGTTGGGTTGCTAAGAGGCTGTAGCTAATGCAGCCCCCAGTGCATCCAGAGGGCATGGATGTTGCAGGGGTCTCTGCCTGGGATGTCTTTCCCCTTCTGAGTCTCTAGGGGAATGCTCTCAGGACCCCCAGCAGTCTGCCAGGAAGCCCCAGTTCTAGCTGTTCCGCAGGGACCCTGGCTGCAGGTCACAGGACAGGCTGCCCATCTCCCTGGGCCGGGTGGCCTGCCTCCTCCACTCACCTTGACTGGTCTGTCATCTCTCTGGACACTGAGGGCTCAGGGGCAGGCCTGTGACTCAAGCAAGGCTACTAAGGGGCTTTTTTAGGAACTGACATGGGTGCTTTGATGACCTGAACCCTAAGTCCCACATAAACCAGGAACTGCAGGGGACACATGGAAAGAGATGGCTCAAGAGTTAAGTCAATAAAGAAGGAGCGAAGCTGAGAGAGAAAGAGACTCAGTCCTGATTTACATCATTTGAGCACCTGGTTCCAGGTGCACTAAAGCTGGGCCATCCACTGGACTGCCTAATTGCAATGAGCCAATGAACTTCCTGCCCTGTTCATTTACAGCCCCCTTAATACGTCCCCCTTGTTTATGGGCGATACATCCCAAGACGCCCAGTGGATGCCTGAAACTGCTGATAGGACCAAACTCTTGTATATATTATGTTTTTTCCTATACATACATACCAATGATGAAGTTTAATTTATAAATTAGGCACAGTAAGAGATTATCATAAACAGTAAAATAAAAATTATAACAGTGCACTTTAATAAAGGCTAAGTGAATGTGGTTTCTCTCTCAAAATACCGTCATATTTTCCAACAGTGGTTGACCTCACAGAAAGCAAAACTATGGGTTGGTGGAGCTACTGTACCTGGAGCTGGGTCTCAATCATTTGAACTGAGAGCGTCCTCACTAATGCCACCTGTCCCTAACTACTGGTCACCAAGCTTCATGATTGAAGGGTCCCATCTTGAGCCAAGCCTGGAGTACCTGCTACCACAGACCTCAGCGGGTGAGAACTGGGAGCTCCACACCACGCTGGGCAAGTGGTCATTCCCAGGATATAAGCCCCAAGACCTCCAAAGAGCAGTTGCCACAATTCCCAACGTGGAGTCACTTTTTGGAGGCTCTTGAAAGCTGAGGCTTAACACGTGCCTCTCTAGGCCCAGGTGCTAACGCCGACAGCACATGGTTCTGCTTCCACATCTCACCACAACGCTTCCCAAACTGGCCACCCCAGGTCCAGCCCGCAAGGCAAGCAAAGTTCCAGCCGGCCGAGGAAGTGCCCGGAAGGCTGGCCTCGGACGGGAGCCAGTCTTCCCAGGAGAGGGTTTCCCAGGATGGGCCTGGGCTGGGGCCAGGGATTTTATTGTCACTGGACAACATGGGGACATCCCTTGAGGAATAGCATAGCTTGGAAGCAGGCAGCTCGCTGAGGATTTTCCAAGATCCCTTTGCAACCCGCCTGTTTTTCTACACTGAAGTGTGCCCGCCGCCAACACAACCCTCCCAAACAGCAAACCTCCTTTCTCCCTGCTCACCTGCACCAAGAGAATCTCTTTGTCCCTTTCCTTGTGTGAGCCCAAGACTTGGTGGTCTCCTGGATGGCTGAGACCACTGTCCTCTAAGTCTTCTCTCTGCTTCTGGAACTGGGGTTCCAAAGTCACCCTCAGCAGAGAACAAAGGAGGTGAGCCCCCTCCATGGGCACAGGTTGTGTGGGCTGTCAGGGAGGATGTCCCCACTGCAGGTGCGTGTGAGGCCTGGTGCCCTGCCTTCCTGGGGGATCTCCTCCGTCAGTCCCATCCAAGCTGGTCTGTGTCCTGAACTGCTGAGAGGCCAGTCCACGGGCCTGCTGACCTCTTGTTCCTACCTACCCCTCCCCTCTGCATGGACCTTTCTCCTGGAGCCAAGGATCCCAGGACTTGGGGCCGTTCTCCACCACAGGCACCATCTCCTTTCCCTCCTACTTCACTCTTGGGGAGCCCTTCCATGTATGCACCACTCCTTCCCTTCCCCAGGAGCAAGGGGTCCAGGGTGGAAGGTGGCTCTGCACCTTCGGGCACCAGGGACGCTCCCAAGGGCAGGGGCGTCCCCAAGCCCTGCCACACAGACGCCGGCACACAGGAGGAGCTGGGCAAACACGTGGCAGCCTGATGCTCTACATTGCACACTGCCTGGGCGCCCCAGGGCTGTCCCCGAGTCCTTCCCACATCAAAATCTCCACGGCACCAGAAGCTTCTGGGGCACCTGGCTACGTTACCTGCTGACCAGAGCACTTCCTCACCCTAAGACGGCAACTTAGGACCCTACTCTCCTGCTGTGCCCCCAAGACTTGCGGCTGAGATGACCATTCTATGGCTTGGTGGCCCCTGCCAACCGTGTCTGAGAACACTAGCCTGGCCTCTTGCTGCAGTCCCCACATGTGCAGAGCTGGGCTGTGTGGCTCAAGTCTCGGGTCTCTCCCATGTCAGGCCCTGCAGAAAAGAGGCTGCAGGCAAAGACAGGCTCCAACACTGCCTAGGTGAGCGTGGGTTCACGTCGGCACAGGTGCCCACCCTGGCTCCCTGCAGACCTCCCAGGAGCCCTTGAGTCATGCATTTAGGCCTCTTGGAGAGACTCCCGGGGCCTGCTCCCACCTGCGGCTGCGGACAGGCCTCTCTCAGATGCCAGCGGCTCAGACGTCAATTGCTGCAACCGGGGATCCTGAACAAAGTCACTGCTGCTCCTCTGAAAAGCCAAAGAACCTGAACCCTGGGTGTGGCCCAGCAGGCCAGGCAGGCTCAGGTGTCAGCCAGCGCGCCCTGTGGGGCTCCAGGCTCACCTCCAACGCACACAGAGGCCTCATGTCCTTTCCCATGGAGTCTCAGAGTGCAGGTGTGCTGGGGGTAGGGATGGAAAAGGGTACGTATTTCTGAACACATGGGAAGTGAATTATGTACATGTGCGCATCTATGTGTGCGTGGGCACATGTGCACATGGGGACAAAGCTGCGTCTATGCGTGTGTTGTGTGGAATTACAGCCAAACACTGACAAGGGTACACTGTTGGGCACTAAGCTCTACACACATTACGTCATTTACTCATCAAGCCTAGGCTACACAGTGAGACGAGACCCCATCTCTACAATAAATTAAAAAATTAGGCTGGCATGGTGGTGTGCACCTGTAGTCCTAGCTACTTGGGAGGCTGAGGCAGGAGGCTGGCTTAAGCCCAAGAGTTTGAGGCTGCAGTGAGCTGCAATCACACCACTGCACTCCAGACTGGGCCACAGAGTGAGACCGTTTCTCTAACAAAATAAAATAAAATGAAAATAAAAAATTATTTACTCAAAGATCTTGTGAAAATGAAGTGTTATTATCATCACCCTTCCTACTGTCCAGAGGAGGAAGGTAAGCTTCAAAGCCAGGGAGTCTCGCAGAACCCTAATTCATAGCCACTGCAGACAAGGTGTATGCCTGCTGCATGCATGAGGGTAAAGGTGACTCCTTGGGAACGCGTGTCCCTGAATGTTGGTACTTTATACATGTATCCATCTGAAAGTCAGTATGCCTACGTCTGAGCACATGTCTGGGGTGTGCACACCATGAGAAGAGATGTCAGTCTTCACACACCTGCGTGTTCACGTGTACAGGTGAGCAGAGGGTAATAATCAGGAGTCTGATCCTGGAAAGACTCAGATTCAGGGCCTGGCTTACTACTTGCTAGCTGTGTGACCTTGGGCAAATTACTAAACAATTCTGAGCCTCAGTCTACCCTCTCTGATATGACAGTAATTAATGGAGCCTATTTCCCAGGGCTGTCGAGGGGAATAAATGAAGCAGCACATGAATGTAGCCTGGGTTGAGCTACTGTCAATGTGGTGGTGGTGGTAATCACTGAGAGGCAGCGCCCCGTGGGTGGCCAGGTGGCATCTGTGCCATCCACAGCAGCAGGGCAGCCTGATGAGCACGGCACCAGTACAGCTTAGTCAACTGACGCAGATGTGTGTGCACGCGTGTCCACGTAGTTACTCTGATCTGTGCACTTTCAGTTGGAAGGTGCTAACTTGCAACATGGTTGTGGAGATATCCCTGGGGGTTTCCTCCGTACCCCAAATGTTTCAGGGCTACTCTCAGCCTGGCTCTGTCCTCTAGCTCACACGACTGAGCAGGACAGAGGTCCTGCAGCCTCCCCATTCCTCTCTACATCTCACCCATCCTTTAAAGTCCATGCCGTGTCCGGCCTCCCCCAGGAAGCTTTACTGATGCTCACATCCCACAGCCCTGGGAAGCACAGAGCCGAAGCACAGGAGAGCCAGGGACCTGAGTCTGCACCCTGTTTCTGCCACTTCCCTGCTCCATGGCCTCCAGGGACTGAGGAGAGGAGAAGGCAATGTCGGGAGGTCTGGCCAGCACCTCCCACTCAGGGCAGGGATGGCAAGAGCCCCCGAGCCCCCCAGCCCCACGAGGAAAAAGCTCGGGCCCAAGCCCAGACCTGCCCTCTCCCCAGGCCCGGTGTGTCAGTGGACTGGCCCAGTGGAATCCACTCATCTGGCTGATTTCAAAGCTCTCTTAAATTGACTGATGCTGGCATGGAGGGAGGGAGAGAAACTGAGAGTGAGGCACAGGTTGAGACAGACAGAGATGAGGGAGAGGGGCTGGGAGAGTGACTGTGGCCCTCGCAGGGGCTGAGCCTGGCTGAAGGCAGCAGGAAGTGACGGGGCACTCCCAGGCCACTGCTGTCCCCAGGGTGACCAGGCCACAATGGCCTCCTTAAGGAGAGGATAATGAGCTCATTAGGGCAGAGTGAGGCCAGCTGTACACAATTTGGATGTTAATAGAGTCCTCTGAGGTCTCAGCTCAGCCTAGGACAAAACAGCTGGTGGGGGAGGGGAGACTCTTGCTCCTTCCTCTCTGGGAAATGCTCCCCCAGCCCAGCTCAGCCCAGGACTGGGATCATGGATGCATCTTAGCTCCTTCTCCCTGGACAGACCTCAGTTTGGATGCTGGCTTTACCACTCACTAGCTGAGTGACCTAGGATAGGTCACTAGCCCTCTGTGCCTCCTTGGTGTGCCAGGATAATACTAACTACACCTGCAGGTTGCCCAGCACCAGTGCACTCAATAACCGGAACTTCTCACCCAGCGAGTACATACTGAGCACCTGTTCCAGGCACAAGGACACCACACCGCAGTGAACCATACACATCCGGGCCCCAGGCTCTCCTTCCCCACTGCCCCAGGCCCCGCACACAGCAGGCTCTAATCGCAACCTGTGCACCACCCTCAGGGCCGCAAGAGAGGCCTGGGCCTTGGGCTCTGGGCACAAACCCAGAGGACTTCTCAGGATGAGACTCAGAGCTTGGAGTCTGGAGAACCCAGCATCCTTTAGGTGATTTCTAGGCCTAGCCTTTTCTTTCCCAGTAAGTTACTCCCAGTCCTTCATGTGTAGCTAACACCAGTGAATTCAGAGCTAAGCACCTGGGGAGCACTAACTACGCCCAGGCCTGCGTACAGTTCCGGTGTCCAGGCGGAGAAGGGTGGGGCGTAGAGCGGGAAGACACAGACCACCCCAAACATCACATGGTCTTGCTGGTATGGATTCTGGGGGGCCAGAAGTCTCCCCTGCCCAGAACTTTCAACCAGCACCATGACCTAATGCCAGAAATGCCCCCATTCCGATCTAAACCTTGGCTCGGCCTTGTCTTCTTTGGAAGGGTGATGCGTGTTCCCATGTTCTCTCTGTAGACTGGGTTTGGAGAACAAGGTGAGAAGTTGTGAGCACCAAACGGCAGAGGGTGGGGAGATGCGGAGAAGGAAGGCGACTGACGGGGTCTGGCCAGGCACATCTCACCAGCACTGCCCACCTGGCCAGACCACACCTGGCCCAAGGCTGGGCCCTAAGGGATTGCTTCTGCCCTGGGTCTGGCCTGCCCTTCCTCCCGTGACCTTGGGCAGATCTCAGGCTTCCACCTGCGGGGGACCAGAGAAGCTAGGAACGCAGGCCGCCCACGGGTGCTGTGCCTTTAAGAACAGCGAAAGGCCGCCCACCCTCGGCCAGGCCTCCCCCGGTCAGAAGGCTCTGTCACTGTGGCCTCTTGCCAAGACACACTCCAGCTCGCAGCACGAATCTGCACGGTCCAAAGCAAACAGGAGCGGGTGAGAGGCTCCCCGGTCCCTCCTGCGTGCAGCACACAGCCCCTGCCTTCCCGGCCCACTCGCCGGTCCTCCTCGGCGCCCACCCTGCTCTGCTACCCAGGGCTTCCCTTCCCCCACATGGGCTCTGAGGCCACCAGGGCCCCAGAACTTCCCCTGGGCGCCTGGGGCCTGGATTCCAAGACTATTAGCACAGGCTGCTACGTCACCATCTGGAAGGCTCCGTGGAGTCCATGGCAAGAAGACAGCCTGGGCTGCTGCCACCTCCCGCTCAGCTCCAGCTGCCCACCTCGCTTGACGGGCCTAGGAGCCAGCGCTGGGCTGGGGCCCTGCCAAGCCCACAGGGCTCTGGAGGGGCTGAGCAGGCGGAGGTCAGGGATGAGGTACCCAGGAGGCCTGACCAACAAGCATCTGCAGGCAGAGGGGCACATGAAAAAGTGACAGGTCGGGAAGAAGAACAGGTTTCGGCGCAGGCTCCAGAGCCAGGTTGCCTGGGATTAGATCCCAGCTCTGCTATTTACCAGCTGCAAGAATTTAGGCAACTGACTCAACTTGCCCATCTGTAAAAGACACCTAAAGTAGAACCTGCATCTCGCAGTGTTGTTACAAGGATGAGTTAACCCTCGAAAAGCATTCAGAACACAGCCCGAATCCTAGCAAGTCGCAAAGAGCTCACATTAAGATTTAAATGCAAACCACGGGGAATTCGAAAGAAGGAACCAAGACCCTGTTGTCCCTCAAGCACTGGTGCCAGGGCTGAGCAGGGAGGCAGAGAGGTCTTAGGTCTCTGGAGTCTCAGGAAGGCAGGGAGACTGACTCTTGATGTCACTGTCATTTAGCCTTGACTTTGGAAGGTCTCTGTTGAAGACTTGTGGGTCTGGCTCTGTGCCTGGCACAGGTAGGGGCCAGGGGCAGGTTGAGGTAGAGAACACAGGATGGCACGAGGCCCCTCCAGGAGCACAGAGAGGCTAGGAGTGCAGCCCTGCCCGGTGAGTGTCATGGCACCAGAGTGCCTGGGCTAAGTGACCCGGCCATCCCTGTGCCATGGGCACACCAGTGGCTGGTGCAGTGCTTGCTGAAGGCACACAGTCATCCAGGGATGAGACTGAGCAGTCGGCGAAGAACTCTTGGAGCAGAAGAGACTTGAATTGAACTTCAGATAAAATCTGGAGGGTGGGGGGAGCCAATCTAGTGGGACGGTCAGTATGAGCAAAGACACGTGGCTCAGCCTAATGCGACTCAGGCTACTTCATGGTGGGGATTTTTCCAGATGAAAATGAGGCACTCACCGCAAAGACACCGTCCTCTGTCTGCCCCTTAGAAAGCAGAGCACAGAGGTGTGAGCCTGTGGCCAGACACCTGAACGGAAGGTGGCTCAGGAAGGACACAAGGTGCAAGAAGGAAAAGTCCAACGACACAACTGTAAGTGATGCAAATGGCGGGAGAGACATGGCCATGAGGATGTTCGAAGACGGTTGCAACAGCCAGGGAGGTGTGACCCTCCAGGAATCAAGTCAGGAGGGCTCCGGTCACACAAGCGGAGCTCTGAAATAGTGCTAAGGGGAATAAAAAGGGCGTTTTCCCTCCTGCTAGTCCAGACAAGAGAAGAGTAAGAAAGAGATGCGTCTCCCTCCTGGGGAGGGCGCGGCAACGTGAGGCAGACTGAGTTGGGGAGGGTCAGCGGGTGCCCTCGGAAGGTGTCAGCTGGACGCGCTGACCGGTGGGGGCAGGTGGACGCAAGACAGAGGTGGAGACACCACCGACAGGCTGCCTGGATGTGCTCTCGCCAGCTGGCCAGGGAAGAAGGTCCCGAGAGCACGTGAGAAACAGCCTGCCAGTCACCATCAGCGATCTTGGAAGGCATGGAGATGGGGGCAAGGCCAGACAACACAAAATGGGTAAAGGTGCCAACTTTTAAAGAAGAGAGTGAGTTCCAGAGAAGAGCCCGGTGGCCTCAGTGCAGGTCGTGGTCACGTAAACTGGGCATCTCCCAAGGGATGATTGATCGGAGAGCCGGGAAAGGTTCTGCACACTGGACGGAAGGATGCAATGGGAAGGAATGGGGCCAGCCCACCCTGGATTCTTGCAAAGAGTGAACCACCAGCCTGGTGGGCCCGGGATGTGTCAGAGCTGAGACCTCCGGGCCCATGGGTCTCTCAGGATCCCTCAGGACCTGGGGGCTACCGGGCTGCCTTGACAGATTCACAGCTGATGGCCGACACATCCGGAGAGGGTATAATGACTCGCTGGCTACAACCTAGAAGGGTGGCTCCAACGGGATCCTGTCCTGTTGGATGTTTTAATCAGTCCAGGATGAGGACAGAGAGACACTAGACTGGTGGCAGTGCCTCATTTAGCAAAGCTGTGTCAGGATTAGAAGCCAAAAAAAAAAAAAAAAAAAAAAAGTCCAAACAGATGGTAATGGCAGGTCAAATATGACAAGATGCAAAGTCTTAAATGAAGAGACCAAAGGACATGGCTCAGTACAGGGATCTTATAATTCACTGTCCAAACTTTTTGGAGTGAATGGAAGGGGAACTATTAACACTTATGACAAAATCTTGGGCACAAGCTGGAAGTGCCTAGGGCAGTCTTGGTTGTGTGGGTCACCCAATTTGCAGCGAGGGTGAGAAAGAAGTTCTGGGGACCGTAAGCTCAGCATGTCTTGGGGAAGAAGTCTGCCCCCCAAGTCTGTGAAATCTTAGGCTGCATTGGGAAACACTCGGAACGAGTAACTTACCCAAGGTGCTTGGCTAAGGGGCAGTGTCAGGGTTAGCGCTCAGGTCTGACGCCCAGGACAGCATTCATTCGGCTACTCTTAAAAACCACTCCAGCTGCTCACTGCTTTGCACAAAGAGAACAGCGCTGCTTGCTCTGTTAATTCTCCAAATTTCCATCTGACAAATGAGTCAGGAAGGCCAATCCTGCTTCTCCTACATTCCATCGGTGTCTACCGAGCAACCCCAAAGTCCTCTTGCACCTTGCCGAGACAGGTGGTTTTCAGACCCACCTCCAAGTTACCTCTCCCCTCAGCCCACATGGCAGGGCGAGGCAGGGACATCCAAGATACAAGAGCTTCTGGCTTAAGATCTTACCCAAGGGCTCTGCCAGGCAAGAGTGACTTCGGATCAGCAATTCTCAAACCTCAGGTGTTTTCATGCCTCACATACAACTTTTGCCATATCCTTGGGCCACATACACTGTGGACTACACAATATATACACAATGCTCCCCAACTTACGATGAGGTTGTGTCCTGGTAAACCCATTGGAAATCAAAAATATCCTAAGTCAAAATGCATTCAATACCCCCATTAACCCATCATAAAGCTGAAAAATTATAAGTTGAACTATCATAAGTCAGAAGACTGTACATTTAAAGCAATTCACCTTTTTTTTTTTTCTAACTTCAAGAAAGTAATTTGCTAAGGAAACTTCAGATGGCTACCATGAACAAACAACTGGGACCACTGGCTCTGACCATAAAAGCACACACAATGAGAACAAGCACCAAAGCAAATTCAAGCTGTGCTACAAATGAAGAGGCTGAGTGTGTAGCCTGCTTCCTCTTTGCCACAAAAGAGATTTATCAGAGAGGAGATAAAGACTGAAAGATCAAACAATAAACTGAGATAAATCAGAAGGCTTGGAAGGGAACTGAAACTGTAATATTGTCACTCTACCACCTATGATGGTTCCACGTATTATGACGTTGGGTGGACTACAGTTTCAGGAAGCAAACATCAGACAGGAAAGATACCTGGTCATTCAAAACAGCTGAAGGAAGAGGCTGAAGTGCTCTCACTGGTGAGATGGGATATGAAATGGCACGTTATGTTCTACCAGGGCTATAGTGAGAAAAAAAGAATAGAAAGCACCCAGCAATGCACCTGGTGCTTTATATACACATTTGCATTCTGGAAAAGACAGCTTTGGAAGCCCCTCTAGTTGGTAGTGGTCATTTGAAATATAAAGGGTTATATCCTCGTTCTTTTAAATAGCTTACTCCAAATGCTTAAGTAGTATACGTGTATAAGTTTGTGTATCTTTTCCCTGTTCTCTCTTTGCTAAAAATGGAAGCTTCTTGGCCCCAGAATTGAGTCAGTTTCCACTAAGAGCAGTAGGCTGACATCCATCCCCTCCCCTCCTAGCTGAGTTCAGCCCCTCTTCAATTGGGCAAAAATAAAACGGGGGCAATTTCGACTTTAAAGGCCATCTCCATAAACAAAACAAACCCACTCCACAATTTGTCTAGGGCATTCCTCCCTCCAAACCCTCCTTATTTAATTTCTGGGGAATTTTAAATAGAGGGCTTGCAAAAATCCCGTACCGCCTGACGTCAACAGCTCTCTGACAACGTGGATTCTTCTACGTGGTGTGGGGAGTAGCCGCCACGAACACGGACGCTTTTCCAGGCTCCTTTCCCAGTTGGGATTTGGGAGCCACTGGTATCACCCTAGGAGACTGTGGGAAATGGAGGGTGCCCAAAAGAGAGTGTCCCACTTGGGGCTCTTTAACTCTGCATTCCCCAAACTCTGAGGCATTGTGGAGCATCAGCAACCAATTAACCCATCTGAGTAATACCTGGAAGAGTGTTTTCTTAGTGTGTTTATTTAAACTAACTTTTAAAAACTTCGATACGTATTTCCCGTGCTACACTGAAATGGAAAACCAGTCTCCTTAGGCACAGATAAAAGATACTAGAAAAATACATATGATGAAACAACAATGCCATGAAGTTCAGTAAGATATTAAGGCAAGTTCTAGCAAGATACTAAGGCTGGGTCAGATTTGCTCCTGGTCACAGCAGCCAGTTTTAGAGAACGCCCAGAGGGAGACTTTCCCTCGATCTAACAGGGAATGAAGAAAAGAAAAAAAAACTGAAAGGAAACAACCTTCTCACGATGAGAGATTCAATGTCATTTAATGCTGTGTCCACTCAGCATGCATTTGCATGACACACTCTCTGGGAAACATCAATCTGGCTTCAGAAGGGGCCTTGGGTTCAGACTCTGCAGCCCCTTGGTTCAAATTCAAGCTTGGCCACAAACAAGCTTTGATGTCTATGCATACCACTCACCTTCCTGAAACTCTGTTTCTTCTGAAAAATGGAAACAAAGCCACCTGCCCTACTTACCCCTATAGAATTACTGAGATAATGGATGGAAAAATGCTTTGAAAAGTCTCCAGTTTGCAGGCAGATAGAGACAGAGAGATTATAATTTCAGGAACCAAATGGACTCCTAACTTTCCCCCAGATATAACTTAGTGCCCAGACTGGATGGTAGCCCATCCCTATCAGAGAAGAGGAAAGAAAAATGAATATGCCACTTGACAAATTTCTTTCACAGTTAACCTTCCCAATAGCCACATGGGTTTTGATTACCATCTTCATTTGACAGATAGGGAAACTGAGGGTCAGAATGGCCAGATGCTGGCCACAGAGTGGCTACTCAGTAGTAGAGTGGGATTTGAACACAAACCTTCCCTGGGGCTTGGAGGAAATGCCCTCAATCTTGCTTTTTTAATGCAAGAGCTCAAAAGCCCTGACATATGTTGGTCTCTCTGATTCATCACCATACCCAGGCCTCATCCTTCAAAGCCACCACCTTTGTAAAGTTCTTGTGACCCACCCCCCTGGCTGGCATTCTTGCCCCAGCTCTCCCAGCACTCTGACCTTAGGTTTGGGTTGGCTGTCTATCCCCCTAGACCAAGAGCTCTTTGAGGACAAAGGCCGAATCTTGCCATCTTGGCATCCTGTCCAGCCCCTGCCTGGCTCAGCGCCTTGGACAAAGAAGAGGCTCAATAAGTAGTTGTTGTGAATGAAATGCAATGACAGATGGGCACAAGGCTTTCTCCTTCCCTGGCTTCTACAGCCTTACCAGGCCCTTCTGCCTTCCTTGTCCTCAGAATGTCTCAAGCCCAGCTGCCAGGGTCAATGTCGGACATCTTCTCTCCAGCTCTCTTCCCTCTGGCCCCTGGGCCTTCTGCCTTGCTACAGTCCAGTGCAGCTAACCAGCCCCTGGGCAATGTTCCCTCCTTCGGTTCATCAATTTTGGGAAGTACCTCTCATAGCACCCAGGGGAATCTGCTTACGGGAACTCAAGGCACAGAGATTTTTGTTGCTTGTTGCATAACTTGCCCAGGATCACCCAGTACGCTGATACTCCTAAGCCCTGAGAGCTTGGGCTCGTGCACTCTGGTTGGATATCAGACTGGGCCATTTCCATTTGGGCCTCTCCCCTTACAGGAATGGAAAACCAAAGCTCAGGGAGGCCCCACAGGCTAGTCACCAGGGACAAGCCCACACCCTGGGTGAGGTTTCTGGAGGAATGCAGAGGGATGCCACGAGCAGCACCTCTTGAGCCCACTCAAGGCAGCCCCACGGGCCCTGCAGGCCTCTGCTGCGCCTCTTGGCACCATGGCTTCTCATACAGGGAGCACAAAGCCCTCTTCCCTGCTGGGTGCAACTCAGGCTCTGGGACAGGCAGCCCCACAGACCTGTTCCCCTCAGTTCCCAGAAGGCAGCAGAGACAGAGCTACACCAAAAATAGTTCCTCCCACCACGGTGATCGCCTCAGGACCTGCGGAGAACCACAGCACATTGACCAAGAGGCAGCATACAGGGAAGAACTGGCCCTGGCTTTCTTGTCTGAGAAACAGCAGTCATGATGCCTGTACTTCACAGGGCAGTGGCGATGACAGGAAAAAGGGCGGTTAGCTCTTTGCCCAGCATATAAGAAGTTATATTTCAGCAATCTCTTTTTTGCCTTTCCCATAGCTTTCTGATATAAAGTATCCAGAAAGTAGCAGATGGGTCTGACTTCAGCCCTACATACCCCTGTCCTCCCGGAGCTGTGGCTGGGTCTGAAGACCATCTTATCTTCCTGGTTTCAAGAACTGGTCTAGTACAGACCCTACCCCAATCTGAGAAGAAAAAGCCACACTTAAGCCAGATACTACCTTAGTCCAGCCCAAGTCTCCCATTCTAGAGACTCGCCAGTTATATTGATTGGTTATGTGGTGGTGACTGACATCCATGAGCACCAATGACTGATCCAGGTCTTCCACACTACCTGGTCTTTGGTGCCTCCCACCTCAATACACAGCGGGGAGCAGCCTGCAGAGTCCCCCACCCTGCCCCACAACCGGCCAGCAACCACGGCCCCTCAGCTGGGTCAGAACGGGTAACTGTCTGCTTCCCCTTCAGACAGAGATAGGGATCAAGTCTTCCTCGTCCACCTCTGTGCCTGGCACACAGCAGGGAGTAATGGCTGGGGAATGGATGAATGGCTGGATGGATGAGCAAACATCTGATCTCTAGCTCTTGATGACACACTTGCGTGTTTGCTTGGCTCTGGTTTTCTGTAGTCTGAGTAAGGCCCAGCCTTGGCCATACCCTACCACACAGTGCAGCAGCAGGTCCTTGTACCCAAGGCAGGGAGATGGGGTAGAGAGCTGGGGGAAGTCACTCAGCTGGCCCGCCCCCCATGCTCCCAACTCCCACCAACTCTGGGCCCTTGGAGAAGAGACTATTCTAGAAGTGGTTGGTGGTTGGTGCCTGGATGGAGTCAGATAACAGGAATGGTGGGGGTTAGGAGAAGTGGAGCCATGAGCATTTCCCCCCCTGTCAGTGCAGGCCCAAGAGACCCCCAGCTGTGTCTCAGCCCTCAGCCATGTCAGGCTACAACTTCACTCCCCAGGGAGTGAGCAATGTCGCAGCATCATGTCATCAGTTCCAGCTCCCCAGCTCTGGTCTGTCCCTTAGACCGGAACAGGGATGTCTCCATCCCCCACGCTCTCTGTCCTGGTCTCTGGATCAGAGTTCCTGCCAAACCTGGCTCCGACTCCATCCAGCCCTTACCCTGAAACCACTTCTAGAATGGAGTTTCTCCTCCCAGAGCCCTGAGGTGGTGGGATGACCCCATGGGGGCTGAGAGATGAGCGCATGGAGGGCAGGTCAGGGCCCTGAAGTCCAAATCCTCCTTCCAGCTGCCACGTTGGTGCCGACAAGATGCTCTGGCCCCAGTGAAAGTGAATGCCTTAAATCTAAGGAGGTGAGTTTGTGCCTGGCTGTGCAGTGAGGCCTGGGACACGGGGCTGGTGCGTGGAAGCAGAAGAAGGGGGTTAAATATTGACAAGGGCGCCGGTGGTGGGGTAGACCCCTGGTGCTCATTCTCCGCGTGCAAAGCCCAGATGATGAGGTAAAGGTCTCTCCCTCCAAAGAACAATCAGTTAAATTTCCGCCCCATTGGCAGTGAAGTCCCGGCTACCCTGGTCCTGCTCCTGTTATCAATGCCAAGGGAAGCGCACCCGCATGGTGGCAGCACTGCGCGGCAGTGTTACGCATGCCCACGCACAGAGGCGGCGATCTGATGCCTCTCTCAGAGGTGCTGATGGGGGCAGGGGGAGGGGATGAGGAGCAGGACCGCCCCCCCCCATGCTGGGTCACAGCCAGGAGGGATGGGAGCCCCTGCATTCTGTTATTTCATGAACTGGTTAAGGTCTACCCCAATGTGCTGAGCCATTTCTTTTCCGTCCCCACCTGACCTGCACACGCACACACGCAGCGAAGGTGTGGCGCGCACACACAGAATGCCAGGACGCTCGGCTGGTGGGCAAGACAGAGGTGAGGCGGTCCCAGGTAGATGAGAAAAACTGGGAAAATAGGACTCCCCAGATGACCCCAAGGAGGGATGGGGGCAGCAACTTGGCCAGGCCATCCCTGCCCCAACTCCAGTGGGGCAGTGGAGCCCTCTGATGCTGGCCCCCCTGAGACCCCTCACCAAGCCTCTCTCCAGCCCAGAGCTGTTGCTTTCACGGACCTTGTTTAACTTGAGAAGGGCAGGGGAGGGGGGCCAGGGAAAACTGCATTCTTCCCCACCAAAGCCAAGACCTAAAGTAATACTTCTGGTCGTAACTGATCCTGGCCTGTTTGTGATTACGGGCCCTTTACTCACTTTTCTGGCAGGGCAGCCCTGGAACCCCACGGCACGGCTGATGGTGAGAGACACCCTCGCTCACTTGGATAATCTTGTCCTCATCTGACATGACCAAAAACGTCCATAGGCCTCTCTGCTTTCAGCAGTTCTCCAGGGCAACTCTTCAAAACATTGTTTTTAAAAGGGGGGGAAAGCCACCCCAAACTCCTATCATGAAATTCCATGACACTCATCATATTTTTTCTGTTCCCAGCACTGCCCTAAAAAACATGACAAGCACCAGCTGCCCCCATTGGCTGTTACAAATTACAAGAGGCAGAGGCGGGTCAGACCATATTCTCCCCTTGCCTACCTCCCCCACATCAGGTGAGAAAACACACGTGCGCGCGCGCACACACACACACGTGCACATGCATACCCTCCTGCTGCCATAGCACAGAAGTGGCTCAGGAAAGCTCAGGACTATTTCTCAGCTGTTCTTTCTCCGGAAATTTAATCTGCTCAGCATTTGGCCTCACAAAGCCCATTCCAAAGGTGTCCAGGAGCCTACAAGCCCTGTGATCATCATTACAAACCCAAGGACGCTTGCAGCCAGTGACCCATTTGGCTGCTAGGGAGAGCTGGCTGAAGGCTTGCCAACATGGTCACATTCCCCGGCCAGCTCCCTCTGAGCTAAAACTGGCTTGTTTTTGAGGGCCCAGGGGTAACGAGGAATCTTAGGAGCTCAGACCCACAGAGATAAAGAGCCTCCTTCTTACCCAGCTCAGTAACAGCACAATGGTCAGGGGAGGGGTGTCCCGATATCTGGAAAGCAACCCAGGCCGCTGCCTTCATTCCTGATTGCTCCTCTCACTTATAGGTGAGGAAAGCTGGCACTCACAGAGGTACAGTGGCTTGCCTGAGGTCACTCAATTGTTTGGTGGCTGAGCTTAGAGCTTAGATTGACCAGGATCCTCTTATGCAAAGCCTGGTATTCCATGATAGCATGCCACTGCTGTGCCTGTGAACATGACACCCTGAGCACAGTGCCAAGTGGCAATTCTTGGACCTAACACCTGGAGCAGAGAGCAAGAAGTGGGTGTCTGGAAGTGGTAGAAAGCCCCACCAGGGCCCTGGCACAGAAAGGTTATTTGGCCAGGCCCGGCTGGGAGACTCAAGTAGCTGATGCTGCCGGTGGTGGTATACGGCCTGGGGTCTTGAGTCTGACCTGCACCCTTGCCATGCCTGCATGCCACCCCCTGATCGTAGCCGCTCAAGACCCTGCCACAATCAGAAGATGGTGAACACGCTGAGTGGAGAGCAGGCAGAGCCTTATGAGGGCTCCAATTAGAAGTACAGAAAACAAATGAGCAAGATGGAATGTCCAGAAACACCAGGACTGGACGCCTGGCCAAGCTCAACAGCAACCTCACCCGCTTCCTGGGGGAAGGCAGGAACAAAAGGGGCTGAGGACGCAGAGCCTCTGGGTCTGAGCGGGGCTCCCAGCCAGCTGCAGGACAGCCCCACCTGCCCTGGAGTGCGCCGCTGCCCCCCTCCCAGCCTGACTCATTCTCCAGTTGGGGTGTTCGATGCTGATCTTGCAGGGGTGTATTAGAATAATGAGTCTCTCTAACAGCACGGGGGTGGGGAGGTGCCTTTGCCTGGCTCGAGGCTGAAGGGCCCAGGTCAGGGGGCAGTGGCTCGGCAGAGAGAGCAGCTGGAGCCCTGTTCGCCCCCCTCACCTCTCCTGGCACCTGCTGCATTGTTCCCTGGGGCCTAGGAAATAGCCACCTCCGCACCAATGGCCCACAGGTGTGTGGCAGCTCTGCCACAGACTCACTATGACACTGGGTACGTGGCCTCACTTTTCTAGGCCTCTGTTCCTCCTCCGACTAGGAGAAACATCCCTCTCAGCCCCTCAGCGTGGCAAGGACAAACAGGGGCCTCACCTACATTTGAGGCCCTTCAAGGCGCTTGACACGCCCCCTCCAGCCTGTTTCCCGCTGCGTGAACCATCTAGTCTCAGGCAGCCCAGGCACCGTGCCAGGTCACACCTGTCCACTGCACCCTCCACCTCTGCACATGTCACTCAGGTTCACTCTGCCTGGAGCACTTTCCTCCTTGAGCCTCAAAAGTCACTTGAGGCCTGCCCCTACTTTAAGACCCACCTTCTCCAGAAGGCTTCCCCACCACCCAACCCGGGCACTGTCCCCGTCTCTCAGCAAACCCGAAGGCATCTGTGCAAACTCCCGGCAAGCACCCAGAGCAGATTGTGCCGTGCTTCTGCGTCCTGCCTGCCCGCCCTCACAGCCACGCCTCCCTTTCCGCCTCGCGCATCGAAGGCGCACAGTGAAAATAACTGACTCATCACGTCTGGGCTTTTACCCTGCAGGGAAGAGTGAGCCCCAGAATGCGGTCACCTTTGGCAGTGGGAGACAGGGACAGCTGCTTCTCCTCCACTGTGCACCCCAGCGCCAGGCACGCTGCAGGGCACACAGTAGGCGCTCATGTTTGTTGACTGAATGAGCAAGCTGCATCCTACAGGAGCAGTCCCTGTGTGCAGGATTTCACCGAGGGCTGAGATGTGACGAGTGCTGGGGGAGAGGGGTGTGGAAGGAGGCAGGTCTTTTTCGAGATGATATATGGTTGGGGGAGGGGGCAGGATGGGTCTGTTTAGTTGAAAGAAGGGCACGGCAGTGTGGGCTGGAGCCCCGATCAGCACCACCCGCATACACTCAGCCCTGCCCACCCACCCCTGCAGATCAGTCCCTCCCATGGACCTGGGAAGCCAAAGGTGGGAACATTCACACAACTCTCTTGGCAAGAAACTCAGTCAATGCCAATGGACTTCCCTTCCCTTGTAGATTCTCTCTGACCTGCTGCACCTTTCTCCTACCCCAGCAGGGCTTTAGCAGGACTGACCTCTGCTTTCCTGCTCTATGGTCTAGTGAACTCACACAGCAAAGCACTCCTGGGGTTTGGCTTTCCAAAGCAGCAAAATCCATAATGCAAGCATCCAGATCTCCAAACACTGACCAAACTGCAGTGTCTGAAGCTCATGCCCTGCCTCCCAGCTGTGCAATCTTGGGGCAAAGTCACTTCACCTCTCTGAGCTTCAATTTCCTCCTTGGAAAGACTGAATGCCAATATCCACCCTGCCTCTTGCCAAAATGTTTTATAGGCTTGCATAGCTTTATATCTTGTACAACATATTGTGATTCAGAAAGAGATCACTTTGAAAAAAGTTCAAAATCCCCGATTAGCTAGCAAAAGCGGGCATGTCCCCAGGTGGCCTTGCCTGGCCTGATGACCATCCAGCAAGGCTCTCAGAGGACACACAGGCTCTGGCCACTCTGCTTGGAACTTTCCTCGAAACACAAGGTTCCAGGACACGGCAATCCCAGGGCAGTCTGTGGCAATGCCAATGGCCAGACGATAAGGAGCAAGGGATCTGCTGTTGCTCGCCAGGCTCCAGGACCCACTCGTGGTTCGGCCACTTACGGCCAGGCCTTGGCAGACTCACTCTGCCTTTGGCTCTCTCTCACTCCCATGGTGCTCCTGAGCCATTTACCCACAATCCAATCCAATAAGATCTTGGGGGAGGCAAACAAACTTTAGCATGAGCCTCAGAGGTGCCCAACTAGGAAGGGAAATGGAGAGCTCGGGCTGAGACAATGAATGAATCAGAAACAATGATGTCATTCGAGCACAGGGAGATGCAAACGTCGGGGTTCTTTGCACCAGAAGCTTCCCACCATTTCCTGGGATCCGACAGCTCAGTTCCCGGGACAGGGAGCCCCTGAACACGGGCACCCCCCCCACTCTGAAGGCCATCTGGGTTAACTGGGTCACCCTGGCTCTTCCCCCCCAACGAGGCCAGGATTCTAGGTCAGCAATGAGAACCCAGAGGATGAAGTTATGGAATCTGAAAAGATGCTGCTAGGGACGCGGGTGGGCACCACCCCCCAGACCAGAGCAATTACGGAAACCCAACTGCTGAAGTGTGCAATGCCGCGCGGCCGCAGGGGAGCTGGGGAAAGAACACGGGAGGGGCTGTTTCTCAAGCCACATTCCCTGAGGGCCCGACAAATTATACACCCCAGAAAGTGTTTGCTTTACACTTCGCCGATATCTGTTATATAAGAGTGGAAGAAATGTTGTGTGGGGAGATCTTTTCCCTGCACTTCAGCTGGGAGAGGGTGGGGTGGGGGTTGTGACCTGTCACTTCTACTGGGGACAGGAGCAGTGCATGTGTGTGCTGGGGTGGGCAGAGGCCCCTGGAGTTGCCTCATCACTGGCACCCATGCAAAGGTGTGTCTGGGTCAGGGGAGTCGGGTCCCCTCCGTCGGCTCCACTGTGGGGCTCCAGTCTGGGCATCGTCCAGTGACCGCGATGCCCAGAATAACATCCCTTGGCCCAGCACCACCTGGCTCCCACCTCCCTCTCTGCCTTGCTCACCACTGCCCTCCAGACCAGCGGGCCTTCTGCTGCTTCCTCCACACACCCACCTGTCTGTCCTCGGCTTCAACAGCACCTCTGCAGAGGGGCCCGCCCTGACCGCACTCTGTCCCTGCTCCCTGCTCACTGGCTGCCACAGCTCCTGTTTATTTCCTGCCTTGCACTTATCGACATCTAGAATTTTTCTCTTGGTCTACCTGTTAACATGTCTCTTGGCTGTATCTGAGCCCCATGAGCGCAGGGCTTTGTCGGCCACTGTCACCTCTGGATCCTAGCCTGTCACTTAGCTAATATGGCTTTAGTGATGACCGACTGACCATCCAAAGACTGGCTTTGCCAGGGGCCTGGGCAGTGTGGTTAATGGGTCCCCAGGTGCTCAAACCTGGACAAATAGCATTTCGGAGATGCTTGTGAATAGAGCCAGAGGAAAACTGTTCCCCAAAAGCGAAGGCAGCCAGGTGTTGCCCTGAGGCTGAGGCTGGGATGCATGGGTGATGTCACTCTGGCACTTCCGCTGGACTTCCAAGGCCACACAAGCCACACCTGAGACTACTGCTGAACCACATCTTTAGCTCAGGAATTACTATTCAAGGAAAATGGCCCCAGAGGAGTCTGGGACACAATAGGGCAGCAGAGCCAATGCAGGTCACAGTGACTGGCTGCTCAGCATGTCCAGCCTGAGCAGAAAGAAGCGTGGCAGAGGGAGTAACCCCGAGCCTGCTGCCCCCCCCAGCCGCCTGGCAGCTGGCTCCGTGCAGGTGGCTGGCAGCGCTCAGTGCTGACAAGCGCTGGATGCCTCCCTGACGACAGCACCTGCAGATCTAGCTGGAGGAAAGTGCTACTTGCAGAGCCTCCGGCCCCACCAGGCCTCCCCTGCCATCCTCCTCCCCGCAGCAGGGCGGCTCGCTTTGAGGCCCCCCTTCTCAGGGGGCTCTCTACTCAGCAGCTCCTGCGGCCCACGCCTCCTGCCCCTCCTGCCCAGCTCCCTCTTTTCTTCTGCTTTGTGGTCTCTGCCCCACTGCCCCCACGCCCTCTCTGCCTGTCTAACCCTGCATTCTCCAAGCCCAGCTCAGTGCCTCCCACTCCCCCAGGAAGCCTTTCCGACGGTGCCAATCCTCACCCTGGCACCTCAGCTCTGCACCACACGACAGAAGCCACTGAGGGATCCTCGGCACCAGGATGTCACCGGTTGGCCTCTCCTCCCCCCAGCCCTGCATGAAAGCCCCCAATCCCATGAGGCTTCTGCTTTTGGGTCACCAATGGGACCTGGCTTCTGTCTCTAACCCTTCTTCCAGTCGTAGGCTCAGTCTAGAACAGCCACCCAAGCAATCAGTCTAGGGAGGTGACTCTGGCCTCAGAATAGGTTGTCCTGGCCTCACTGCCTGACAGCAAAGTCCCTGCTGCCATTCCCATCTCACTGAGCCTCAGGGCTGAGAGAGTGCTCAGACAATCCAGTGAGTAGCCAGGTGGGGAAATAGATGCCACGAGAAGGAAACTGGCCCCCTGGGCCCCAGGGTCAATCTGTAGCAGAGCTGCCCCATCTCAGTCCAGTGGTCTTACTAGTGGCTATCATATATTGAGCACTCACTGTGTTCCAGGCCCTGCACTAAGCACTGAGCTCCTTTTGAATCAGCAACCCTATAGCTGTGGGTACAATTACCCACATTTTATAGGCAAGGAAACTGATGCTTAGAGGACCCAAGAAACTCTCCCGGGATAACCACAGGAAGTGACCAAATCAAGATTAAAAGCAGGTTTATATGGGCTGGGCACAGTGGCTCATGTCTATAGTCCCAGCACTTTGGGAGGCCAAGGCAAGAGGATCACTTGAGGCCAGGAGTTCCAGACCAGCCTGGACAATATAGCAAGAACTTGTCTCTACAAAAAATAAAATTAGCCTGGCATGGTGGTGCTCATCTGTAGTCCCAGCTATTCAGGAGGGTGAGGCAGGAGGATTGCTTGAGCCCAAGAGTTCAAAGCTGCAGTGAGCTATGATTGTGCCACTACACTCCAGTTCAGGCAACAGAGAGAAACCCTGTCTCAAAAACAAACAAACAGATCAGGCACAGTGGCTCACTCCTGTAATCCTACCACCCTAGCCAGGCGTGGTGGTGTGCCCCTGCAGTCCCAGCTACTCAGGAGGCTGAGGCAGGAGGATCGCTTAAGCCCTGGAGGTTTGAGGTTGCTGCAAGCTAGTGAGCTATAATGATGCCACTGCACTCATGTTAGGGCAACAGAACAAGACCCTGTCTCAACGACAACAACAAAGAAACAAACGAAAAATCAGGCTTATCTAACTTGAAGTCCATGCTCCTAATTGCTAGGCTATCCTACAATGTCATTCTTAAAACAATCTCCAACTCGGAATGAATAAAGCTGAGCTGGAAGACCCAAGGCTAGACTAGAATTCTCACCTCTGTTCCAGATTTGTGCTCGCTGGCCCTTTCCCTTCCAGCCAACTCCATGAAGTGGAGAGCAGCTGCCCACTAGGGATTGGACTAGGGATCCCAGTAGGGGTGGACCAGAACGGACTCTGCTGATGAGACTGATAGAACAGGAATGCACATGTGCTGCACTTAGGAAGAGAAGGGCTGTTAGGGAACAAGACCTTCTGATGGATGGGCTAGGACCTCATGGGCCAGTCACCACCTCTGTGGGGATTACAACATCCAAATGGAGACTGGTCCATTAGAACCAAACTCTTAAAAGGCTGTTGCAGAGATAAGAGTTAGTTCACTTATCTGCAATGCAGATTGCAATAATCCTGCCTTTCTAGAAACAGCCTATCCATGCCTTTAATCCTAGCACTCTGGGAGGCCGAGGTGGGGAGGATCGTTCAAGGTTAGGAGTTCGAGACCAGCCTGAGCAAGAGCAAGACCCCGTCTCTACTAAAGAAATAGAAAGAAATTATCTGAACAACTAAAAATATATACAGAAAAAATTAGCCGGGCATGGTGGCGCATGCCTGTAGTCCTAGCTACTTGGGAGGCTGAGGCAGGAGGATTGGTTGAGCCCAGGAGTTTGAGGTTACTGTGAGCTAGGCTGATGCCACAGCACTCTAGCCCGGTGGTTCCTTAGCAAGCACAGAAT
This sequence comes from Microcebus murinus, assembly GCF_040939455.1. Classification (NCBI taxonomy): domain Eukaryota; kingdom Metazoa; phylum Chordata; class Mammalia; order Primates; family Cheirogaleidae; genus Microcebus; species Microcebus murinus. Next base: position 23,177,521 of record NC_134117.1, on the reverse strand, counting down.
ATAAGCAAAAGACATAGAAGATATAAATAAAATCCATTAAGACAAAGGAAAGTCTGTAAAGCTATCCCAGCCTCACAATACAGTGTATCCATTAAGTGCCGAGAGAAGTCACATCAATTAGACTCTAAGCTCCATAAAGGCAGGAACCTCCTGGGTACATTCCCAATTAGCACAGATCCCAGGACAAAGGAAGTTTTCAAGAACTATGAAATAAATGAGCGAATAAATGAATACTACGTACAGTATATTTCTCCCTTACAAAAAGCTCAAGGGTACATATCACTGCCCCCTTTCACCCATCAAAAACCAAACTGATTTCTACTTATATCAGTGTAGCCTTAGATCTTAAACCCAGTATTGGAATTGTAGATTCTCTGCCCTCTCTACCACACACACAGCTGCTGAACAAGTAAAATAGTTGCAGCCACCATGTTTTTTGGCATCTTCCCCCACTCCTCAATATCTCCCTTCTTTAAAACCTGCCTACAAACAGCTATTGCTGAAGAGGTTCTTTAGGTAGCCATGTTTATATCCTGCAATGCTTCTCTTGGACACAACTGATTGGACCAGGGCTGGACACCTGATCTATGGTCTGCCAAGCCATTGGCTAGCCAGGAACCAATCAGATCCAAATTTCAAATATGGCACTCAGAGGATCAGAGGCCATGGTCAATTGTTGGCAGCTATCTCAACTGAAAACTCACGCAGTGTCTGGTGCTGACAAACCAACACCATGCAAACAAGCTGCTGGCACGGGTGAAGGGGAAGAAAAGGAAGCCTGGTCTGCAGTTAGGAGAAGAGCACAGCTGTGCTTCAGATCCACATGGTACGCAAGAGAGCCAGAGTTGCTGCTTTGGCTTGTGCTTTCTGTGGCTCCCAGCCCCAGCCTCCAAAGCTGGGATTTACTTCTCACCCTTGGGTTCAGTAAGATTTTCCTACATCCTTCCAATAATCTCTTGAGAAAGTCTAAGTGAAATTTCTACTCTCTGCTTACAACTCAATTGGGGCAAAAGCATTGACTCTGGAGGGGAGAGAAGATTCTCAAACTTTCCACGACTCAGTTTTCTTGTCCGTAAAAAAAAAAAAAAAAAAAAAAGATGGACCAGAGACCAGAGGAGCTCAAAATTCCCTGCTTCCAAGAAGTTTAAGAACTCCCAAAGTATCACTCTGATGCCAGGAAATAAGCAAAGACTCAGAGAAGGAAAGTTGAGTCAGGAGAAATTCTGTTGACTAATCTCCCCACTTCCTCCCCTGGCCTGTAGTCCTGAGAAGAAGGAAACAATCTTGGACAGTTGGAGGCAGCTTTGCTCAACACTGTGATCAGGGCAGTTAGGACCACGACACCACCACCTCTGCCAGAAATTAGACCCAATTATGCCAGCCGGAGAGTAAAGCCAATGTGGTCTTTGGGGCACAAGAATGTATGACAAAGGAGGCTCTCAGGCACTGCTGCTGCTGTCAAAGGTGGAGGGGTTTCCAAAGACAACAACAGTGGCTGCTGCAGGCCCTGGTATGGCCTGCCAGGTGCAAAGCTACCAAAGCTATTGAAGCTTTCTGCTCTATGTGTCCCTGTTGATTGGTGGAGAAGAAGAGTCCTTTTCTGGCTGGGCACCAGGCCTACTGCTTAATCAAATATGCTTTCCCTAAAGCCACTTGGTCCTGCTTTGGGTTTCTTTAACTTTTCTTCTCTAGGATAGGCTATCCTCAGTGCTGGGTACACTCTTCAGATACTCTCAGCTGTTTCCTGCCCCCAAGTTCAATGGATCAATTAACATGAACTCCCACTACCTATGAGCACCACAGGAGGGATACAGAAGCATCCTTCCACAAGGATGTTCCAGGGAGCTCTGCGGTCATCTCGACCAGCCCACAGCCCCGCCAACTTGGGCTTCCACCTGGCTTCTGTTGAGGAGAGATCTCAGCTCTTGGACCCTAAGGATATTACTTAACCTGTTAGCCTGTTACTTCAGCCGCAAAATGGCTGAAGTGCCTTCTACTGCATGGGGTTGTTCCATGACCCCAGAAGAAGGATGCATGTGAAGTGTGTGGACGGGCACCTGGTATTTACTGTCTATGGACTCAGAATCACCTTCCAGACACATCTCTCTTTAGACCAATGAAAATGCACAGCAGTTCTGATGAGCAGGCAGAGAGAGCCAGAGGTGGCTGGATCCCTCTGTGGACATTCTACTTGAGGGACAGCCAGCCAAGTGAGAGGGGACACAGGCAGAGTCTTGGCACCCAGTAGGCAAGGCGAGGCCAGGAGGCAGGGATGGTGCTGACTGGGGCTGTGGCCCAACAATGCAAATGGAAATGCCTCAACACGCCCACCACCTCCCAGGGTCAAAGGCATCACAATTGGGTCTTTGTTCCAGAGTTCAGAAGCCGCACTCACCACTCCTTCCGAAGCCAGCTCACAGGATGCACAACACGCCTCCTCTCCCCCACGCCCCCACTGTCAGCCTCCAGCTTCCCTGATCAGGAACCACCCTCCCAAGGATCTGCAGTTTGGCCCTGTTCCCTTCTCCCCTCCACCCACTAGTCTCTCTGGTTGAGCTGGTTATATACTCCAGGCCTCCTGGTTTCTGATAGCAACAGATAGGGTGGGTTTGCAAGGGCAGGCACAGCATTCCAGGTCCCTCTGTGGTCAAGATACTCAGCTCCCAGAGAGGTGGGAAAGCCCGATCGGGGAGGCTCTTTCTATCCCACACCCAGGGTCCTAACGAGTTACCCAGCCACGGGAGTTCAGACCTGGGAAAGGGTTCAGGGATGTCAGTTGCTCCAGCCCCCACTTCCAAGCAGCCACAAGGTCACATCTTACAGAAGGGATAACTGAGGCGCAGAGAAGTTAAGGGACCTGAAGTCACCCAGCCAGCAACTGCAAGGTAGACTCCTACTTCTAAGAACAGAGCTCCCTCATAGAATCTGTGTGCCAGACTGAGCGGCTCTGGCCGCAGGTGGCAATGGGGAGCCAGGGAACCTGGGCCACCTCACATAGCCATCAGGAGCTCCTCAGGACAGCAGTGTCTCCACACCTTTTCCAAGCCTAACACAGACCCCCACGTTTTCAAGGCTTTTCTTCCCCCACTTCTGGGCAGAACTCCAAGTGTTCCCAGGGTCCTGGATATGGGACAGGGAGGGAGAGGTCTTAAAGCAGGATGGACTTTCTTTCATGTGGTGTCTCCTCACCAGCCACCCTGGCCAGTGGCTGTCTCCCAGAGACACAGGGGCTCACCACCTCCTGCTGCTCAAGGGGTATACAGCTGCAGAGCTGAGACAGGGCAGGTAAGGTGGCAGGAGGCTCCGTAAGCCAGAAGTTCTGAGAAGACCCAACCTTATACTTTCCTGGTGCAGGCTCCAAAACAAACACCTCCTTTACCTGGGGTCTCCCATGTCACCATCAGAGATCCCTTCCTTTGGGTCTCAAGGTGCTTAGGGTTTCCATAGCCAGACCCCACGGCATTGCTAGCTTCCTTTGGGAGCAGGGAGGTGGGGCTGTTAACATGACAAATGCCGGGGGCAAAGCTGTGCAGGAAGGAGATCAGTGTGGGCACCTGGGACATAGCTCTGCCAGGTGGGGACTGTCACTGCTGACCAAGCTGGTGATGACTCCAGACACAAGGGCAGAGCCCGACCCGAGAGGAGAACAGCCTATGAAGACCCCAGACCCAGGAGGGCCATGAGTCAGGTCTACACTGGCATCACAGCCCTGTTCTCCTGAGCCTACCTTCCCCCCCAGGAGGCCCGCTAGGATTTCCTTAGCATCCCTGCAGCTCCTTGCACACACACCACTCCCCAGAGGCATAGGAATCAGGAATACCCCAGTTCTGAATGACCTTGGGAGACTTGCTTCCCCTCAATCTCTCTGAGCCTCAGTTATGCTATCTACATAATGGGCACCATGGTCCTTTGGTTTGCCTTCCTTTCAGATGTCAAAATACTGGAAGGGGACAGAGTGGGACAAGGAGAGGAGAACAGGCCCCTCGCCTCTGGAAGAGTCCACCAAACAGTCCAAGAAGGCCTGGACACAGGGCCTTCCCTGCAGCAAATCGAAACTAAAACAAAACATTGCAGGAGCCAATTCAAGCCCCATCAGGCCGTGGACAACTGCTGATCGATGTCCTGGGCTCAAGTCCCATCCCTGGCCCTGTAGGGGCAGGACAGGCCTGCACCTGGGGACTGACAGACTTGGGGTCTCTCTCTCCACCTGCTGTGACTCCTGTTGGCAAGGACACCAAGGCACTTTGGCCCACTCTGCAAGAACCTTGGAACCAGCCCCCTCTGGCAGCTGGCCCCTGGGTCTGCTGCAGGACCCTGGCTGGCTTGGGGACCTGGCTTCATCCCCCTTCTGGGCCCTCTTCCTGCGTCCTGGGCCTCCAGCTCAGCAGGGGGCAGTCAGCTCACCGGCTAACACTCGCCAACTCCCCCAGGCCTGGCCCTTCCTCGAACTCATCAGGGGGCTGGGGCCCCGGGACCCACGGTGACGTTCTGGCCGCCTGCCCTACCAGCTGGCTGCATTCTCCTGCCCTTGCCTGGACCCAGGCTTGGAATACAGCCCCGACAGGGGAAGCTGCTGGTCACCCCAAGCTGAAAGCCACCTTCCCCGTGGGCCTCAGAGGGCGTGGAGGCCTCAGTGGCTGGACGGTACCTGTGGCTTCTGCCCTGGCCTTGGGTTAACACAAGCCGGTTAATTACCCCAGGCAGGGGAGACATTCTTCCACCACCAGGCAAACTGCTGGCCTGCAGCCCAAACCAACAGGGGGAAACTTCAGCCTCCTCAGCCCTCTCCCTGCCAGATGGAAATAACGTATAGCTGCAGAGGTGGGGGAGGAGGAAGGAACAAAAACCAGCCGGGCCGAGCAGCCAGGCCGGGGCCGAGTGGACAGCCGCCAGCCGGGCACTCACCGCTTTCGTTCTTCTCGATGACATCCACCACCTCCCCGGCCTGGAGGCTCAGCTCCGAGTTCTCCTGCTTCTTATAGTTGGACACCACCACGTACTGTTCCAGGATCATGGGCTCGGCGTTGGTGTCCGCACCTGGCGAGGGCAGAAAGCACGCGGTGAGCCAGCGGCCAGCCATGGCCCCGCGGCCGGGGCGCCCCCTGTCCATCGGCCTCCGTGGGGGAGGCTGCTCCGTCGCCAGCGCCGCTCCGAGGGGCAGCCCGCAGCCGGGGCTCGCAGCTCGCTGGGCCCCAAGGACAGGCCATATAGCAAGGCCCCACACCGGCCCGCTGCACTGCAGGGGCCGGGGGACATGGGAGCCAGGGGGCCGGGGAGGGGACAGTGGAGGAGGGGGGAGAGGCAGAGGAGGAGGAGGAGGCCGAGGGAACCCAGCAGAAGCTCCTGTGGACGGGTTAGTCACAGCCCGGCATGAGGGCGTCTGCGGAGAGGCCTGGGGCCGGCGTGGTCTCTCCAGACTCTCCGGCCAGCAGGGGCACAAGGGGCGGGTGGCCCATGGGGGCAGAGGTCGGAGCACAGGGGGGAGAAGCGGGACAGGCTAGGAGGAGGCTCCTGCCTCACCCCCAGCCCTGCGAAGCCAGAGAGAAAAGGCAGCCCGCTCCCTCGGGCGGGAGCGGGCGAGGGCGGAGCGGGGAGCCAGCGCGGGAGAGGACTTCTCCACGGCCCAGGCCCAGGCAAGGAGTCAAGAGGGTTTGAGGCCGCCAATCACCGGGGCTTGCTCGCAACCCTTAAATAGAAACACATGAGACCCGTCGAATGAGGAGCCGGGGGTGGAGGCAGGGGAGGGGGTGGATGGAAGCAGGGGAGGGAGGAGGACCAGACTGTTTACTTGAAACCCAAGAAGAAAGTCCCAGCCCCAGCGAGCCCAGCCCGCCCCCTGCCAGCTTTTCCTCAAGTTCAGCAGTCCCTGCCCTCGGGCAGCGGGGCACTGAACCGGCTCAGGAGCCCAGGGCCAGCCCCTAAGCCCCGATGGCCCAGCCTGGCCACTGCCCTCTTGCCACACGGAGACTGCCTCAGTCTCCCTCTGCCATTTGCAGTGCGGGGCTCGTGGGCAGGCTCCTGCAGCCTCCAGCTGCCCTCTCCCGGCGGTTTTAGGGGCTGGAGGGGTCAAAAGCTGGGGCATAGCAGAGGGTGGGCACATGGGCCCCAAGCTCCCAAAGCAAGCAACTTCTCTGTCCTCCTCAGCCACTGGCCCGGTGCAACATTCATAAGCAAGCACCAGGCTGGAAAGTGGAGCCTGGGCTGAGTGCCCATCTCAGCTCGCTAGCTGTGTGGCACTGCACATGCTGCTTGAACCTCTCAGGGCTTCAGCTGTTACCACCACCACCATTAGGGCGTGGGTGGGAATAAGACACCTAAGACATTACATGCCTTGCTAGGAGCTAAAAGGATCCACAAGCCAGGGACTGACTAGTCACCTCCTACAGGAAGCCTTCCTAGACTACCTTCAGCCCAAAGCGAATTCCCAGTACAATTTTTGCACGATGTGTCTGCCAATCTCCTTGAAGCCTGGGGGCTTTGCACCGCTAGCCTGGCTACAGAAATGGCAGAGGGTCTCCAGGCTCCACGTAGCCCCACCAGTGCCCCAGCTTCCAGCCACATTTCCCAACACCCGAGTCTGACCTGGCCAATGTTATGTGCCAGGCGCATTTACTGCCCCGTTCATCCAAGTGACACCCCTCTATCTGCGCTTTTCACAAATGACTAGTCAGCTCCCACAGCTGGTATGTAGAGAACCATATTCACTCAGTACTTTTTTAGGTTCAAGCCTGTCTGTCTTTCCATTACAGAACAACTGCCACTGATTTGTTTCCATTCATCTCATTCTTCTAGCACAATGATCCCCAACTTGGTAGCACAGAATCACCTGGGGAGCTTTAAATGCTGACGCCTGAGCTCCAGAAAGCCAGGCTTCATTGCTCTGGGGCCCAGGCATGAGCATTTTTAGACACCCTCTCTGTGCCCCCATGGTGCTGGTGTGCCGACAGGAGTGAAAAGCATGGCTTGAGTCCCTTGGGTGCTTCTGTGTGGAGGTTCCGTCCACCCTAGGATAGGTGGGGACGGCCATAGAACTCTGAGAAACCCCACAGAGGTCCTCCTTGGAGGGGAAAGAAACCCACTGTCCCCAGCAGTTTTCTCCTAGGAGGTGTGGGTCCTACAGGCCCCGCTGAGCCCTTTGGAGACTCAGAGGGACTCTGTCCCAGCTGAGGCGTGCCCCATGGATTCGCACATGCATAATCCCAGGCAGCCCCTCCAAAGCCAGGATAGTATTTCAGGCAGAAATGCAAACAACAGCTGGGCAGCAGGGCCCGCCCCGCCTCTGCACTTGGATGCAGCCAGCTTCTGTGCCTGCCCCTGCCAGCGGGCAGGGCAGCACCCGGCACCGCACGGACAGACTACCTCCCGCTGTGCCGGGGCACAGCACAGCAGTGCCAGGCCTGTCCCGGAGCACGGGGCTTGGAACCTCCACGGCCAACAGCACTCCTCAAGTGCACCTGGCAGGAAAAGGGCCAGCCTCCGTCCTGTGATACAGGGGCTCCCTTCCCAGGCTGGGGGGCACTGGGCGAGAAAAGTTGGAAAGAAGACTCAAGACACGAACAGAAGAGAGGAGGTCCACAGCAGGGCAGAGCTTCCAAGTCCCGAGAGTGCCCAGATCACGGCGACAGCACCAGCAAGCCTTTGTCAGCGCTTACTCGGTGTCAGCGCCATGCACCCCGCCGCTGTCTCGCGATCCTCACAGCCGCCCCATGCGCAGGTCCTGCTGGAGCGCCATCTTACACATGGGCAAACTGGGCCGCGCGGGGGCGAGCGATTCTCCTAACGTCACGCAGGTGGGATTAAAGCAAGGCCATCTGACGCCGTCGCTTATGATCTCAACTCCCACGGTGCACACAGCCTTCGGGCAGTCACTGCTGCCTGGTCCCCAAGGATGGGCCCTGCCTCATCGTATCCCCGGATACCTGGCACATGGTTGGTGCCTAATAAAGACTGGAGTAGGGCCTCTTGTTGACTCTTGACACCTCTCTTGACCAGACCACGGTGCCTGCTTGCTGCCAGGCACTCAACAAACGTTTGTGAAATGAATGAGTAAAACAAATGAACCAAGCGGCAGACAGATGGACAGAGCGATTTGCAGGTTTGTTGAGTCAATATGCACAAACCGGGCGGGACCTCACCTCGGAAATATGGGAAAAGGCAGTAATTGAACTGGAAGGGGGACAGGGGAGAGGGGGAAACGGAGGTGAGGAGGAGCAGGGAGCTCTGGGTTTGTGCTGGAAGATGCTAGAGAGGAGAGGAGGAGGTGCCGGGGAGTGGGGAGACATCAGCTCATTTCCATCCAAGCCAAGAAAATCTGAGGCAAGATTTCAAAGCGGAGGAAAATCCACACACCCACACCCCTGCCCCCACAGCCTTCCTGGAAAATTGGCCCGAGCCCTCTGAAGGCTGACACTCTGGGTGACAGGTAGGAAAGTTAGGAAAACGCTCTCCAGGCACCAGGGAACACGGACAGGCTGGGGCGCTTCGTGGAGGCTGCTGCAAAGGTCGTGGGATGGACACACAGACACGCGCTCTGTCCTTCCGGCTGCCCTCTCTCCGCAGCACACGCAGGCTCCCAGCTCGGCCCTCTGGCAGCAGCCTCGTAGGGTGTTGCCTGCCGGGCGGCGGGAGCTGGGAGCAGGTATCCAGATGAGAAACCGCTCGCAGGCCAGGCGGGCAGTGGGCGGTGATGTCATCCCACAGAGGCTGCTCTGGATCCCCTCCCAGCCAAGGCCCGAGAACCGGGGGCTGGAGGAGTCTGCCTGAGGTGGGAGGGGGCAGTGGACGGGCCTCTGTCTTTAGATGAGAAGGACTTGGCAGCAGCAGGGAAGAGTGTCCCCCTTCTAGAGACTAGAGCCTCTCCTGGGTTGGAAGGGGACTTTGCATGAGTCTCGTCCAGGGTCAGACTCTTGTGCTTTAGTAGAGCCCCTGGCTGGACCTGCTGGGGTCCTGGGGGTCTCCAAGACCCCTGCACCCCACCCTTGCCTCAAACCTGCATTCCTCCAACTACCACCTGGATGGAACCCTGGCTCCTGCCTGATCCCGGCTGCCAACTTAAACTTCTAAACGATGCTTTTGCCAAGTCAGTCCCCTGTTCTAACACCTTCTATGGCTCCCTGTTGCCTGTGGAATAAAGGCCAAATTCAAGCCCAGTCTTTCTTGCCAATATGAGCTCCCTACATTCCCTGACACCCCACTCTCGCCATTCATGCAACAATCATGATTCAACACATGTGTACTGAGCACCTACTATATGCCAACAACACTGTTCTATGCAGGTTCTTACTTTCCAAGCCTTTGCTTTAGCTGTTGGCCCCTGCCTGGAAAGCCTTCCCCTTCTCTCTCCCAATCCCAACTCTCTCCAGGCATCTCTGCCCTCCAGGAGGCCTCTGATCCCCACAGCCACAGTGCTCGCTCCTGCTCCCTGCTGGACTTCCTGCTGGGCACTGCTCCCCAACCAGACCACGTGTTTGAGACTCTTATCTTGTTCCTGATAAGAGCTGACGCCCCAGGACTGGTGCCATAAGACACGACAAAAACGTAATTACCTGAGATTCATGATGCAAAAGCTTAGCATTAGAGTCGAAGGGTCTGAGGTCCAGTCCTGCTCTGTCCTTCCTAGCGGTGTGACCCCAGGGAGGACAGTTAACCTCTCCCAGCTTTAGCTTCCTCATGTGTAAACAGGAACAATAAAGTATCTACCTCCCGGGGTTATTCTGAGCACAGAACAAAGGGGCAGGGGCTAACACCCAGTGTAAGCTGTAGGCAGCTGTTTACAAGACAAACAGGCAATGGCGGATCTGGGGGGGTGGGGCTGGAGGTTTTGGTTCCTCTGCAGCTTCGGGACCAGCAGGCAGCTCGGGGCAAGGGCTGCAGGCACCAGGAGAAGCCGGGGCAGGGAGGCCAGGGCACTGTCCCTGCAACTTGCCTCCCCCAGACCCCACTCCAGGCAGGCAGTGGGCATTTGCTAGCTGGGGAGAACCGGATTGGAGCCCCCTGGGCCCACTCCAGGGCGGAGCCAGGCTAAGCTGCCAAGGACCCTCATCTCTCGCTAACATCTCTCTCCTGCTGAGAAGCCAGGCCTGTGGCAGCCTCTGCCCAGGCTCCCCACGACCCCTAACCCTGGCGTCCCACCAAGGTCCCTCCGGCCCCTCACAACTGGCTCCTCCCAGGCCGGACTGGGCCTGCTAGCCCCTCAGCTATACGTTTGGTGAATAGAATGTATTGCTGTGGGCCAAGTGGGCTCTGGCTTTCTGGCTTGTGGAGAGGGGAAAAAGGGACAGGAGCCCAGCGATTAGCTCAGGCCCTCGGCACAGGGAACACCAGGAGGATGCCTGAGAGGCAGGAGTCCCCACGCTCCCACCCTCTGCCTTCTCCTCTCCTCTGGACCCCTCCCAGGACGACCCCTCCCAGGACGCCCCCTCCCAGTCCCTGCTGGCAGCTGTGGTGGGAGGGCTGAGCCTTAGGCTGTCACCCCTGTGGTTGGCCCAGCCCCCGGCCCCTGCCAAACCGATCCTTCTGCCTTGTCCCCAAACTTCCAGCCTGAACCTCTGCTCTCAGGTTTGGGGCCGGAGGCATGGGTGGTGGGTAACACTTTCAGGAATGGAGGGACCCCCCTAGAAGACCCTTCCGGAAATCCCATTTCTCTCCCGACCATCTCCCTCTAGGAGCTAAGGACCCTGCCATACTGGCTTCTCTGCCATTGTCCAGTAAGACTAAAGGCAAGTTCCTGACCCCTGGTCCAGCTCTTCCTGGCCACAAGCCGAGGCTCAAGTCCCCAAGGACCAGCTCGGCCAGGCAGGGCAAAGCCTCGAAAGGCTCCTGAGGCCAGAGGCAGCTCCAAGCTCTGGAGCACTGGGGCATGGGGACTGTGACCCACCCTCAGTCTCAGTCACAGGACTGTCCTGCTCTAATCCCAAATCTCCAGCTCCCCAGAGATCACTGGAAACCAGGCTTGGGCGGCAGGGACCTCAGCACCCTGCTTCAGTTTAAATCCCTGAAATGACGTGAATCATCTCGTGCCGGCGCATCGCTGGGACGGCCGATCGAGATGAGCAGAAGCTGATGGGATGGGAGCCCCTCCGTCACCCGAGCGCGTTCTGTGTGCTACGCTCCTCACGAGGTAGTGTGACATCCCTTAGAGAGGTCATGCAACCCACCCGAGGCGGCACGGCCAGGGCGCGGCAGAGCTGGGACTCACGCCTGCGCGCCCTGGGTCAGAGCACATGTGCTCACACACGGTGCTCCCGGGTTCCCGCTCCTCGAAGGGCTCCCAGGCTGGATCTGAAAACCAAGAAGTGTCGACCAGGGAGGCAGCGGGCACAGCGAGTGGCAGGTGCCCGACTTGCCGATAAAGGACCACTACACATCACAGGGAAACATGCAGAGAGCGGCTGTGGGCACCAGCTCCCACAAACACATGCCTGGAACACACATGTTCACATGCATGCAGTACCTGTCACGTCCTTCTTGGGAGACTCAGCCCAGCTGGAGAGCCACACTTCCGAGTGCCCCGAGAGCAGGCAGCAGCAGCAGGAGAACAGAGGAGAGAGACGGTTAGGCAGGCAGGAGGTCCACAGCGAGTGGCTGCAGGCGCCGCGTTAGGCCAGCCACGGGCGGAAGGCGGAGGACGGGAGGGGAGTGATTTCCTGGCCCTGGGCTGGCTGATGGGCGTGGGCCTATATGATTACAGAGGCACTGGGACACAGCGGGCTGGGACAGGGATAATGAGGTGTCTGCCGAAACGCAGGAATCCTCTGGAGCACAGAGACTCCTGCACAACCCCCGCCTTGGAACGGGGCCTGTGGGTTATCATGGCCTGCAAAAGGCAGCCCGGCCCCTCCTCTCTGGCCATGTGGGTGGCTGGCCCCACAGGGCCTGGCGGTTCCAAAAGCCAGCAGGCCCAGTGGCCTGGACTCGGAACCTCGAATGTCTGGGTTGGAGCAGCCAAGGCCAGTGTCCAGGTCTTGGGCACCACATCCACTGGCCCTCATGTCCCGTCCAGCCTCCGCCACAGCCCCACCCACTGAGAAAGACAGACGGGCCCTGGCAGAATGGAAGGAAGGACATGACTGCAGAGTCTCACTCCCCAACCCCAACCCAGAAGGACAGGGACCTTCAGTGACAGAAGAGATGAGGGCTCTATTCCAAGCTCAGATGGTGGTGTCCAATCTGGGCCTCAATTTCCCCACCTGTGAAATGGGGTTAAAAGTTGTCCTCCTGCTAAGAGGGAGGAGAGCAAAATCAAAGCACCGCAAAGAACACATGATTACGGGATGTGATACCATCAACATTATAATGAGGCAGAAAGCTCTTGCTCTCATCAATGGTATGAACATTCTAGAATATGAGAAGTCATGATACAGAGAGCACTGACAAAGTCTACGTATAGGTACACATCTTTAGCCCCATTGTACAGGGGTGGAATCTTTCAGATAGGGAAGTAACTGGCTCAGGCTCGCATGAGCCACAAATGGAACCAGTCTGGCGGCATCCCAAGTCTGCTGCTTTCTCTGCCGGGCTGCTCAGCACCTCCAAAGGAGCGGAGCACTGGCTGCAATGGGGACAATTACAGGAAGTGCTGAGCTGTACGTCTGGGAGACAAACCCTTGTACCACCCACCCGGTGCTGGCCGGGACAGCGGCCTGGCCCATTCACAGACAGTACCGATAAACAGCAGCAAACATTTACACAGCATTTACTCTCTGCCAAGCACTTTACACATAGTAACTCATATAATATAACAAACCTACAATGATAGGTACTATAATTTCCTTGACTTTGCAGATGAAGAAGCTGAACCAGAGAGGTTAAGTAACATGCCCCAGGTCACACAGCTAGTATACTGTCCATCTCTTCCGGGGACACTGGCGATCGGAGCTTGATGCCACTCACCATTTATTTACAGGACCTAACTCTCTCCCTTGCTGGGCAAGCCACTTCCCCATTGCAGGCCAGCTCCCCGTGTAGACCCTGGCCCTGCCGGTTCTGTCTGTAAGCCAGAAGAGTGGGGCTCTGGTGGAGAGGCTTGGTAAGGCCTCAGGAGTCAGACTGCTTGGGTTTGAATCTAGATTCTGCCCCTTTGAGGAAGCAACCTAACCTCTCTGAGCCTGTTTCCGAATTTACCTTCTGAGACTCTGTGATGATTAAATGAGATAATACATAATAGTGCCCAGCACTGTCCCTACTACGTAGTCAGCGCTCATTAACGGTTAGCGGCCACTGACGATCTCTCCCATGAGCGTGGTTAGCATGAGCCTGGCTCCCTGGGTTCAGTGAGCTCTGGGGGCTCCAGAAAACTCACGCGCCTGGGGCTGCCAGGATGGGAGCTGGACGGTGCTTGATACTGCATGCACCAAGAAAGCTGGAACCGGTCAGAGATCCTTGCCCACAGTCACCCTCAAAGACCAGGTCACCAGGAATCGGAGGCAGAGGGACTCCTGGGGATGTCACCAGAGTCTCTCCCCAGGCCTAGGGGGTCAGCATCCTCCTTGGGTAGCCTCGAGGGCCCAGGGCTGAGATGAGGGAGACACACCTAGGACCTCCAAGGCTTTAAGCTGGTGTGGTCAAGGAGGTCTGAGTTCAGAATGTGGGGCTTCGCTGCCTGGGGCCCACACCTTGCTGAGGTTCCAACTCCCTACTGTTGTGCCCCAGAGATGTGGCCACATGGGCTGCCCCCCAGCAAGGCCATGCCGGGCCCCTGCCAGTCCCGTCTGACCCTACATAGCCTGCGCTGACTCAGCTGGGAGGTCATCCACGTCTTTCTCCCCCTCGGCTTGCTCTACCACTTTGTATACCTTCCTTTTGGGTTCTCCCTAAGGAGACCTCTTTCAGTGAGCCAAGGGAAGGCATTTTGCCTGGTCCCAGAGAACCCAAGAAGCCCTGTTCTGCTAGAGCAGGGGTCTTTACAGAACCACAGAGTAAATATGTTAGGCTTTGGGAGCCACGTGGTCTCTGTTGAGATTGCTCAACTCTATCCTTGCAGTGCAAAAGCAGCCCCAGATCATATGTAAAAGAATAGGTGGGCTTTGTTCCAATAAAACTTTACTTACAAAACCCCAAGGTGGGCTGGACTCGGCCTGCGGGCAGACAACCCGAGGTCATACAACCCAAGTTCATGCCTGTCCCTTTCACCCTCCCCCATAAGCAGGCCTTCCCATCTCTCTTCCCAAAGGAAAATGGGAAGCAGACCAGAAACAAGCCTGTCTTTTTAAAAGGAAAGTCTTTCTAAAATATGATTTATTTCCCAGTCTCTTGACCTGCAGAATTAATCCAGTTCCGCTGCTCCCACTCAAAATCTCCCCCTCCCACCCCGTTGGAGTCCCTTCTGTCCAGCCCACCCTCGCAAGCTTTAGCCCAGGGTGGGAAGGACCCCTTCTGCCTCCTTACAATGAACAGAGGAGAGCCTCTGGCTCGCAAACCCAGGCCCTCCAGCCAAGAGGCAGACAAGGCTGCTGGCTCAGGGCTGGGAAGACAGAAAGACGGGGTGAAGGAGCAAGGGGCAGGCGCAGCCCCAGTGAGCAGCTGTGACCGACACAAACCAACTGCTTCCTGCTGTCCCTGCAGTTTCTACTTCCCTCCCTGTGACATAGAACCTAGGGCCCTACAGAGCTGGCTCATGGGCCTGCCGCAAAGCAAGGGACACGGGACTTGGAATCCGCACAACTGGTCTTACTGAGAACTAGCTGTGTGACCTTGGGCAAGTGGCTTAACTCCTCTGGGCCTGAATGCTCACATCTGCGAAACTAAGCATTTGGGCCTCTCGATCTCTAAGGCAGTTGTTTGATCTTCTGGGCTTTCTCAGCAGATACCCGGTAGTCTCCATAACACAAGCGTACCACAGCTGAAATGAATCTTTCCAGGGAAAACCACTTGAACGCAGGCTCCACGTAAGGAGACCCAAGTCCCAAACAGCAGAGGATTCAGGAGGCAAAGAGGTCAGAGATCTGGAGCCAGAATAACAGAAACCCTGGTTCTTGTGCTCACTTTGCCACTTAGCTCACCGGCTCCAGGGCACTTAGCAAACCTCTGTTGTCTCTTGCCTTCTTTTGTAAAATAGGGATAAAAACACCTACCCTGTCTTCTCCGTGGGGTTGAGGCTGAAATGGCCTAATGCTTGTGAAAGGTGCCGGAGGGGTAGATTTAGGCCTCTGGGACAGGAAGGAGAGAGTGGGCTTTAGGGACAAAGCTGGTACTGAGAGCAGTGGATTCCCGGGAGACAGGTGGCATGGGGACTGCTAGCCTCAGCTGGCCCACAGTGCTCGTGTCCCTGCCACGGCCATTGCTCCTGGCTTGCAACACCAGCAAGAAGCCAGAGAAAACCTGCGCCTGCAAGTTCCAGCCAAATACAGCGACCGGAGGGCACACAGATGCTGACGCCAAGTCTTGTCAGGTCCCGGCAACGATGAGAAATCAAAGAACGACACCGCAGGCGCCCCTGACTTTAAGGAGCTCCCCCTAACACCCCCCCCCCCCAAAGACTACATAAAAACACATGGATAGGCGTAGGTTAGGAAAGTACCCTATAGGTTCACGCTAAGGCTTCTTTTAAGCTTGAGTAACTCCAGAGCAGTGAGAATCGGGTTCAGTTTACCCAAATCTAGTCTTAGTCCATGTTTCCAGGAATGCTTCCCTCGAGTAAAGCAAGTTCCACCCATCTAGAGTAATAAATCCAGAGTGGGCTGCGAGCCCAGGTGGGAGAGACAGGGATGAATACGACCAACAGTGCAAAGCCCACGGAGAAGAAACGAGAACCACAGGCTCCCTGGAGACCAGGGCAGGGTCGCCGGCTGTGTTGGCTTCCATAGCCTCTGCCCCGGGAGCCTGGGAGGGGAGTGCGGGGCCGATGGGATGGACACCTCCTGTCTTCTCCATGTCCTTTGACATCTCAGTGCACTCAAGACCTCTGCCTCCTTGGGAATCCTATCCTTACCTTGCCGTAGCCTTGAACTAGTTTCTCAATAACTGTTATATTCTAGTCTTTTCTCCCCTTCCGTACGACTAAACTTTGCACAGGCCCAGATTTCTTAGCGTTCCTACAGATGCCATGTCTCTTTTCCTGTCTGACCAGGCTACCAGGAAACTCAGCCACCACTTTCTGGCCATCAACTAATTAAGGCCTGACAACTGCTAGTCCTGTTATGTCACAGTATTCACAGTAGCAGTGGTGGCTGTGGCCACGAGTAGAGCACATCCTTGTTGCAGGCACTGAACTGTCATGGGAACTATCATAGGAACTGTCATAGGAACACAGCTCAAACCTTCACCACAGCCCTAGATGGTGAAGAGTCCTTTATAAACAAGTAGTTTGACCTACAGGATATTCCCTTTTAGGGGGCCTGAAACAGGTTGTCACGCTCAGAACAGCAGAAATAGAGGCACAACGGTGAAAGCGATGTGACCGTCACCTGGGAAAAACAGCATGAATTCGGATGGCCAAGACAGAAAAGTAACAATAGCTCAAACATGACTTCCGATCAGAACTCACCGGGTGGAGGTTAGGAACAGTATGGTAGCTTCGTGTGAGCTGCTTCTCACGGGCAGCTCTCTGAAGCTTGTTCTAGGGCGAGGAGAAGCCAGCTTGTCACAGGTACTTATGGCAGGAGGAAGTAACGCCCTGGTACTGAGGGTGTGAGTGGTGGGTGCTGCTCCAGTGGCAGCCCAGGCTGCGCCTCCTACACCCCCAGAACCCAAGGCAGTGTAGGCGCCTGGGACGCCAAGCTTAGACGAGCCCCGAAACTGGTTTAATGTGCTTCTGCCACGGGTTTGAAATCATTCATGATTTATGAATGAGAGGCCCCACATTTTCATTGTGCAGTGGGTCTTGCCTATGCCTGAGGGTTCCGGGCACAGACTTCTGAGCTAGATACACAGAAGTACTCACAAAGAAAAGTAGAAGGGATGAATTTTTAACAGGTGTCTTCTCAAAGACAGAAAGCAACTCCTAAATGGAAAGTCAGGTCATGGTTTGCCTCCAGCTCCCTCCCACGGCCTCATCCCTGGTTTCCTGGGGGTACCCCACAGGCTGGAAAGACCATGTGGGGGCTCAGGACCAGAGAAGGGAAGAAACTTGCCTAAGATCACACAGCAAGTAAATACTAGAGCTGGGGCTAGAATAATGATAATGGTTCCCACTTACCTCACATTCATGCCAGGCACCTTGCTAAACATTTTATGAGCATTACGACCATCTGCACTTTACAGATAAGGAAAGTGAGGCGCAGGGAAGCTATGGCTCTTTCCCCAGACCCCACAGCAAGCAAGCGACAGTATCAGACTCGTGCCAAGGCAGGCTGGCTGGGAAACGGGAACACGGGGGCCCCACTGGGAGATGTCACTTTCTGGATCCTCCCCAGCCACTGGCCGAGGCCTTATATTTTTCTGCTGTGCTTCTCTTTGTAAATGCGGCCATGCTGCTATTCCTTTTGCTCTCAGCAAGAAAGGGCCTGCTTCCTTTCCCAGCACACAGAGTAGCAGAGTACGCGTGGGGGCAGCCCAACCCGGGGCAGGAATGCACCAGCGACCCTCTGGCCGCTGAGCTATGCAGTCAGGGAACAGTCTGTTTCCCTGCTCAGGTGGGGGTGGGGCGGGGTGGGGGCCAGGCCTGGAGATGCTCCACAGCCCCTAGGGATTAAGTCCAAGGGCGCCCTTGCAGGAGAGGGCTGAGAGCAGAAGGGTCAGCCCAGCCCACATGGGTGTGGACAGAGAGGCCAAAGACATGCTGAGAGTACTGCAGCTGGCTAGAGGGGGCTGTCCTGGCAGGGGGTAGCGGCAGGTCTGCCACCCTCCTGCCACCCTGGGTTAAAGACAGGTGCTGCGGTCAGGCAGAGGCACCGTGGGCGGACAGAGGGCGCTGGGTGGGGAGGCCGGTGGGTTCTGAGCTCTGCTCTCAGCAGCTGCGGCTGGACCACGGCAGCCCCTTGGGTTGTGGCCTCCCCCTCAGTTCTCAGCTCTCCCCATGCTGGGTGTTTGTGTGCAGAGAAGACACAAACTCAACACTGTTTGGAGTTCCAGGATCCCAGCCATCCCCCTCCCTGGGGTGGTCTGCCTTGGTGGTCCTCCCCTACTTACTGGGACATCCCCCCTCCAATTTCCCCACCCACCAGCTCCCCGAGAAGCCCCAGCCAGAGCCAGTATCTGTGTTCACACTGAGACAGGCAGCACAGAAACGGGCCGTGAGGCAGGACGAAGTCAGCAGGCGCCCCTGTCTGGTCTCCCATCCTGCAATCGTCTCCCTCCCTGGCTCGGTCTCCACGAGAGAGAGCCGTGAGTGAGTGATGAA
This sequence comes from Microcebus murinus, assembly GCF_040939455.1. Classification (NCBI taxonomy): domain Eukaryota; kingdom Metazoa; phylum Chordata; class Mammalia; order Primates; family Cheirogaleidae; genus Microcebus; species Microcebus murinus. The sequence continues at coordinate 23,159,244 of NC_134117.1, read as the reverse complement.
GTCGACAGCAGCGGACTCAAGACAGACATTCCCATCCCAGGACAGCAAAAAGTGGAATGTCTCCTTTTCTCTAGACTGGACTCCTGCCATCAGATTATCAGTGAATCAACTGCCAACTATTTAAGGAGCACCAACCACGTGCACAGCGGCGGCCCCTGGTTACGGCCATCTGACTCGTCACCGCCAGTCTCGAAGCACCACAGACAGGGCACAGATATGCAACCACAGACACTCTCCCAAGCGATGCTGTCTGCTCCAGGACTCGTGTAGGTTTGGGGAAGCAGCATGACTCCCTCATCCACCCACCTAGGCGTTGGGGCTGCCACTGAAGTGCACCCTTCCTCTCTGAGGCTGCCCAGCCCAACCAGGAGGCAGGCCGGGCCCCAGGGGAGTCCAGGGCGGGAGACACTGCAGGGCTGAGTCCCGGAGCCTCGCATGTGTAACTGGACCCGCCTTTGGGGCAGGGCTCCCGGGACTTTAGCAGACATCTGGCAGGACGCTGCCGTCCGCTGGTGCAGGACACGGGTGGGGAGGAGGGCAGGGCTGTGGGAGATTCATTCCTGAACTGAGGAATGAGGACACCTGCTTTTCAAAGTCTGCCTGCCTCCCTCATCTTGTCCTGGGCAGGATCTTTGCACTGTTCACTGTCTGTTTCAACTGGCTCCACAATGTCTGATTAGGGCTGCAGTCCTAGCAAGTGTCTGGTACATAGTGGGGGCTTAACAAAATTTTGTTATGACTCTTTCCAATCAGACCTTTAGTTTCTTCAGGTTCTTAACCTTGTCAGTATACCCACAACACCCTGAACATAGTAGGTGCCCAGTTAATCCCCAGTGGCTGGTGGAAAGATGAGTACTCTTTTGATCTCAGGCTCAGTGGTTTCATGGGAAACCGAGGCCCAGCTCACCCCCCTGCCCCAGGGCCTCTTGGCACCCACGCTCTGCCCTCTCTCTGGACCAGGCTCTGCCTCCTGAGCTACATACAGGCCGTCTCAGATCAGAAAGACCGGAACCCTAGCTTGTGCTGGGCACGATGGCTCCCAGGCAGGTCCCCGAGCCCTGCAGATCATCCCGAAAGGCTGCTGGCTTCTAGCATCTGCTTCAAAGCCCTTCAAACAGAATTTAAAAAAAATTATCCATAACCAATACAGTTCTGTGGCAAGATGGATGTTGCAGGAAATAGGAGTCTGAGCAGAAACAACTCTCTTATCTACAATGTCTGGCGGGAGCGGGGCTCGCGGGGCTCAGTGTAGCCCCCCACGGTGTTTGCTGGGAGGCCCCGGGCCTCTCCTTACCCAACCCTCCCCTGCTCTGCACGGGGCTGAACCAATCCCCTCCCGCTCAGACGCCACGTAAACAGCTGTGCGTGCGAGCGCGTGCGCGCACACATCACTGCTTGGGAAATCCCCACATCTGGCTCTCACGTGACCAAGCTATGCCCAGAAGGCCGCAGCTGAGGGCCTGGAAGACAGGGAGGGTCAGGAGTGTGCACGCTCTCTGGGGAGCCCAGGATTAACTCTTCAGCTCCCTGGCTTGGGGGCTCTGGCTATCGCTGAGCTTCCACCCCAGGGAGCGGAGAAGCCTCGATGCAGCCCTGGCCTCGGCGTAGCCCCTGAGCTTGGGAAGGCGGGCTGCTGCTCTGGGCCTCACTGCTCTTCACCTGGGCCGGAGAGGGCTGCTCTTTCTCGGGCTGTCAGTCCCCGCAGCCGATCATCAGCCGCAGGAGTCCCCACTGCGTGGAGACTGCTCCCCCACGGAGGCCACCACCGTCAGGTACTCACTGAGCACCTCCCAGCGCCAGGCACCTGGCTGGGGGTACGTCCTGGAATCCTGCGGAGTCAGGATTCATGCAGTCCTTCGGCAGGCAGGCACATGCGTCTCCCAGGAGAGTGGGGGAGCCAGAGTCTTCCCAACAAGAGAAAGGCTGGAAGTGACTCCCGGGGCTCCCTCCAGCCCAGGCGCACGTGTGAAGTAGAGCAATCAGAGTGAGCGGCAGTCTGCAACTGCACCTCTGAGGCAGCGCCACACAGCGGGTGCCCAGGGGCTGGAGGAGATGCCCGTATGGAAGAGGTGGCACATAGGACAGCTGCTGTGGCGACTCCGCAGGCGTCCTCTGGACAGCCGCGCCCCCTTTGCCTGGCCGACCAGTCTAAGAACCTCAGCGAACAAATGAGGTGCGGGAAGCCCTGCTCAGCAGGTCTGTGCGCCCCACACGAGTCCCCGCATCGCTCTGCCCCAGGCCCAGGCAGCGCTGGTCACATGGCGCTAAAACCCCTTTTAGTTGCCCACCTCCCCACCTGGCGGGGAGTCCTCAGAGGATAAGGACCGCACGTGTCCACCTTGGTCTCACAGAGGCTGGACCGCAGGCCTGGCACATGGCAGGGACCCGGATGTTTGGTGGACCAGTCTAGAAGGCGGCCATGGCCAGAGCCAGTAAAACCAGCTAGAGGTCAGGCAGGAACCATCTCATCCAGAAGGGCAGTCTAGCACAGCATCCATTCAGAAACTCGCTTCCTAATCCATTCGGCCTTTCAGGGTACCCTCTGCGCCCTGGCAGGACAGAGGGGCGACTGGCACCCACTGAGCCGCAGGCTTGGAGCAGGAGGGTGGAGCAGCTGAGTCCCAGGAAGGCAGGGGAGGGCTCTCCTGATCACAACCCTGGTGCTCAAATGCAAATGAGGAATTAAGAGCCACTAGGCTCCAGGGAGGGACTGTGTGTGGCAGGGAGCTGACAGACCCAGAGAACTTGTCCCAACCCTGACAGATCTGTGATGAGGGATGTTAAAATCTGCTTGTTTGCTAGGTTACCCCAGGAGGCCATTGCCAATGTACAAAGTCAGCCTTAGCTTGGCCTCCTGTCACTAGCCTGTCATCACTGCTTTGCACAAACCTCGCCCTCTGCCCGGGAACAGTTACACCCCCAACCCTGACCATTTCCAACCCTCAGAGCTAAGGTGCTCCAGGGCTGAGCTGGGGAGACCCTAGGTCACAGGAAAATGCAGCCCCCAGAAACCTGAAGGGGCTTCTTCTAAAACACCACGATGATTAGCCTCAAGCAGCGTCAAGGGGAAGGGTCATGAGCAGGGAGAGGCAAAGGGGCTTTCTGACACCACCCAGTTGTCTTGGTGCAAGACTCCACTTCTAACATTAGCTAAATACATCTTCACACCAGCTGCGGGGGTCACATGTGGCAATGACAAGATCCAGGAAGTAAAGCAGCAGAAAGTCAGGGAAAAGCGTGTTTTTCTTGTAAACTTCTAAGTTTTACTGAAACTTTTGGAAAAAAAATTTTTTCCCTTCACATTTCAAAACGGACCAATTATAAAAACGCCATGTGCCAAGTAAGTTACACATGCCGCTTTTGTTTCTAAACAAAGTAACTTTAGATCAGAAAAAGGTGCTAAAACAATAAGTAAAGCACATTTCCCCCCAATCTTTGTTTTTCCACTGGCTTCGTCTTTACTGGAAATGTTGCCTCTTTTGTCACATGTCTACAAACCAAGACGCCGAACTGAGGGACGAGTTACTTTCCGGCTGAGGGCTGCGGTGGGAAGCATGTCTTGGCTGGACCACAGCTTGGGTGTTTCCTCCCCGCAGGAAGAAAACCTTGTGGAAATAAAAGGCAGAGGCGGTCTTTTCACTGCCTCCTCAGCAGGTCAGGGCCTTGGGCAGTTGTTCTCCAAGGCCCCAAAGGCTGGGCTGACATTTCAGAACTAAGACTTAGAATCCTATCCTTGGACAGGGCCCCTGTTCCTGCCCCAAGGCCCACCCTCTCATCTTGGGAAAACCACTGAATGCATCTTCAAGGAGCAACCCATCCAGCCAGTCCATCCTGGGGACTCCTGTCCCTCTGCCATCTCACTGCCTGTCTACCCCTGAACACGGCCATGAGCCCACATGGATGACCTACCCAAAACGCAACCCTGGCTTGGTTCCAGAATCCCTGGGGAGCCTATCAAACATGCAGCTTGCTGGGCATCACCCCAGAGAGTCCGATTCAGTGAGGCTGGGCAGGGCCTGGGAATCTGTATTTCAACGAGCAGGCTCAGGCTTCTCCAGCCCACCTCCAGGCCTTTGCCATGCAGTTCCCTTCCACATCATCGTCCTTTTTCCCCAGCAGGAGGAACTGGGTGTGGGGGCGGAGACGCTGGGCTAGCAGGGCCGGGGGAATCAAGGCTCCTGGCGAGCTGCCTCCTTCCCGGGATCCTGGGAGGGCTCCCCTCCCCCCCGAGTGTCAGGCAGTGGGGCCGACACGCCTCGGGCCGGGAGCGTGGCACAGACACACGCGAGCAGCACTCACTCTCTCCATGGCATCACTGCCACGTGGGCTGGCCGCGGAGCTGCCAAATCAATCAGCTGCCTTTCATTTCCAATTAGATGGCTTTGAACTCCAGGGGTAAAATCAGGCTGAGGACCCAGAGCCATGAAAATAAAAACTGTTTAAAAACACCAGCCCGGGCGAGATGTGCCAGAAGCCTTCAAAAGACACGCTTACTTTTGGAATGGGCCGGTGGAGGGTGCCAGGAAGATCTTGGCCATGTTCTCGAAGCAGCCTGGGCCTTTCTCGCTGGGGATGATGGGTGGCTCAGGCAGAGAAGGAAGCGTTGGGAATGGCTCTGAAAGGTCTTCCCGATACACTCTCCTTGGCTTCCCTTCCACACTCACCTCCAGCCCTCCCCCTTCCCTCTCTCTCCATGCCTGCCCAATGGACCTCTCCTCTCAAATGCCTTCCAGCCCCGTGTCCTTACTGGCCCAAGGGGAGCTCTGCTCACACCCTCGGGCTTACCCCATCTCTCTCCTCCAGGACCAGCTGCTCCCATCTTGGCTCTCCCTGCTCCCTCCCCTGTGGATCACAGCCCACCTGCCTTTTATTAGTTAATGAACCCCCTACCCACCTGTGTGGGGCCTTCTCAGCTGAGCTGGGGCCCAGAGCCAACAAATACTTAAGAGAAATGGGAGCCTCGAGGAATATCATGCTCCGGAGGACAGGAGGGGATCGCTGACGTTCACCTTATCCCTGTCCATCTCCCTTTGTGGCTGGGGAACAAAGTGGGCTTGGGGCGGAGGCCGGCTCTGCTCTATGCCCTGCTGGGGTATTCATCTTGGGGGAAAACGAGGCACCAGAGGCCTCACTGACCTGCTTTTTCTGTTTCACAAAGACCCTTCTCCCACCTCCACCTGGTTCCAGGGCTTGTGCAGTGTGACCAGCAGACCAGGTTCTGCCCACCCCTTACGTTGGGCAAGCAGCAGCCCCTCTCTTAGTTGCTTCATCTACAAGAGGAGGAGGGCAGGGTAACTTTCAGATGGACTAACCTTTTCCAGGAGCCAGTACTTATGGGTGGCTCTTGCTTTAAGCAAATCCACTTTCTTAAAAACCAAACTCATCAAAAGGAAAATTAAAGGGATATTATTCACACCCTGCAAAAGGACCCTTTACTCAGTTAAGAACCCTGTGTGACCAATGAGTTCCTTCTAGAAACCTCGGTGGGGGGGAGGTCTCATGGGGCAGGCCCCTCCCAGTCTATGGAACCTCTTGCTTGGGGTCTGCACAGCCCCAGTCCTGCACACCAGTGGACCCCTTGGGTCTTGGCTCAGGAGGGAATTCTTCAGTGGAAAGAGTGTTGGGTCAGAAGGACCAGATCTGAGTCCTGTCTGCCTGGCTGGCAGAGCTGGGCAAGCTCCTTAATCTTCCTTTCCTGGCCTATAATGTGGAAGGCAAGGCCACCTACCCAGGTTGCTGGGAGGTGTCCTGGCAGCCGTGAGGTGGTGCTTGCTCTGCCTTCCCGTCTGACTGAGGAGTTACTTCAGGAAAGGGGCAAAAGCTGAAGCCAGTGCTCTCTCCTGTCTGAGCTGAACACCTCCATCTGCCTCCCGTTCACCCTCGGTGCTGGAGCTAACACCTCAGGTGTCGGTATTCCTTTCCATTCAATCCCCAAACAACCTGATGGAAATAACCTGTCCCCACTTTGCACTTTGTAGATGAAAATGAGGCACAGAGAAGTTAAGAACTTGCCCAAGATCACACAGCTGGCAGAACTGGGCCGTGAAACTAGGTCTTCTGGCTCCACAGTCTTCGTTCTTAACAGAATACTTCGCAACAACCCAGTCGAGGTCTCCTCTGGGGCCCAGAGCATGGAATTAAATTTCTCAATTGATTTTTTTTTCACTCTCCAATCAAAAATAAGATCAACTTCTCCCCTCCTTTCAGAATCTATCAATAATTAAAGCAATAGTAACAAATGGCAGAGCTGGGGTTCATACTCTGTCTGATGCCAAAACCTAAACTCTGAACCCCAAGCAACACTGCTCTGCAAGGAAACTACGATAATGCTGGTCTCATTAACCCAGTCCACTAATCCGGTTTCATGATCACTCAGATGGAAGCAGGGCTGAGCTCACCACTTTTCGGAGAAGTATAAACAGGATTTCACCAAGAACGTCAACACTTGCCTAAGAGAACAAACTTGCAGCACTCTTGAGCAACCTCATTTGCATCTAAACGACCTGGAGCTCATCACGGGGCTCCTCAGTGGGATGGAGGCTCAGGCTCTGGCCTGGCCCCGACCCAGGGACCACCATCGTCCCGGACACTCTGTGGCCTCCTGCGCCCCCTGGTGGCGCAACTCAGAACTCCCCAGCAGTGCAGCTTCCCAGACAGCTGGGGGAGAACCATTGGATCTTTGCAGGTCTGAAGAGAACCCGGTGTTCTGCAACCACAGATAACAACACAGACCCTTCCTGCAGCCGGGCACGGCACAAAGCCCTCTAAGTGCATCGCCTCGCTGAACTCTGCACACTTTCCTGGGAGGCTAGGACAACCCCGTTTTACAGGTGTGATGGTTGGTGTTGTCACCTTGGCTAGGCTACAGTCCCCAGTTATGCCTGCCACCACACGCTAATCTAGGTGTTGCTAGCGAAGGTATTTTTGTAGTTGTGATTAAAGTCCATAATCAGGCTGGGTGTGGTGGCTCATGCCTGTAATCCTAGCACTTTGGAAGGCTGAGGTGGGAGGATCGCTTGTGCTCAGGAGTTCAATACCAGCCGGAGCTGGTATCTACTAAAAATAGAAAAAATTAGCTGGACATGGTGGCACATGCATATAGTCCCAGCTACTCGGGAGGCTGAGGCAGGGGGATCGCTTGAGCCCAGGAGTTTGAGGTTGCTGTGAGCTAGGCTGACGCCACAGCACTCACTCTAGCCCGGGGAACAGAGTGAGGCTCTGTCTCAAAAACAAACAAAACAAACAAAGTCCATTATCAGTTGACTTTAAGTAAAGGAATGACTCTGGGTGGGCTGGAGACTACAGCTGAAAGGCCTTTGGGGCAGGGCAGAGGCTTCCCTGGGGAAGTGTCACCTGTGGACAGTGGTTCCAGCCACCTTCACCCCCTCACCGCCAGCCCCCAGTTGTGTAAGCCAATTCTTCATAATAAATCTCTTAGCATAGATCTCCTACTTGTTCTGTTTCTCTGACTGACACAGCAGAACAGGTGAGGTAGCCACGCTCAGGTGAAGGGGCGTGTCTGAGGTCATCTGACTGGAAAGGGGACCTGAGGGGGGAACCTGGACAAGCCGATGCAGATGCTTCCCAGCTTCCACACAAGCTCTCGGGTAGCCCTTATCCAATCAGCAGTGTCCATCCCACCCCGCAGCGTCTCACCCCTGCACTGCCGCTGGGGCACCATCACCCCTCGCCTGTCTCCTCCCTCGTCATTCTCCATCATTCTACCACGGAAGTCAGATCACATCCCTCCTCTACTCAGGACCCTTTAGTGGCTCCTCATCTCACTCAGTGAAAGTCACAATCCTTTCAATTCCTGCAAGGCTCTGTGTGGTCAGTGCTACCTCCTGCCACCCCCACCCCCCATCTATCTCTGCTCTCCCCTCCTACCACCATGCCCTGTTCTCCACCTGGAGCAGCTGGCATGCTCCCACCCCAGGGCCTTTGCATATGCCATGCCCTTGGCCTGGACTGCTCTTCCCTGGGTAACCACTTCCCTCCATGTAACACACATTCGTGTCTATAGTTCATCACCCATAGCAGACTGCAAGCTCCTGGAGGGCAGGACACATTCCTGTAACCTCAACACCATACACAGTGCTTGGAATACAGCTGGTGCTCAATTGAAGTATCTGGTCTCCAAACAAGTCACTGAGTCCTGCCCCTCCACCTTTGTGCATGTGCTCTCTGGAGTACCAAAGCCTCCAGCTCTGTGCCCCCAAAGCAGAGAAATTCCTCTTGGGAGATGACCCCCGATTTGAAGCTGCGATCACCTCTCTCTCCTGACTGCACAGGGTTTATTCACATGCATTTTTCCATCCACCCACCCATTCAGTACGCTACCTGCGTTGAGGTGTGCACCCCGCAGCCAAGGGGTCTTTGATCAGGGCGGTGGGAGACAGAGAAGCAGCCAGAGAACAACACACAGTATAACCGGGGTGTGGTAAGTGATGCTGAGGGCAGAGGCGGGCTGATTTGAGGGGCAGCTTCTCTGAGCAGAGGACAGTTAAGCGGGAATCTTAAGGAGCCAGCCTTGTGAAAGGCCAGGGAAGAGCATTCTGGGCAGAGCGCAGAGCAAGTACGAAGCCCGAGGACCGAGCTCCATGTGTCTGCGGAGCAGAAGGTGACGGGTGTGGCTGAGGAGTGTGCAGAGTGGGACGGTGGGGTGGGGGGCAGGAGGGGTGAAGCCGGGTCAGGCAGGGGCCCAGTCACCCAGGGCTCTGTGAGCCAGGGTAAGGAATGCATTCTGGGTGCATCGGGACTCCCTGGGGGAACTGAAACTGGAAGGTACGTTATTGATCTATCTTTTTAAGAGCTCGCCCGAGCTGTGGTGTGGAGAATGGCAGGTAGAGGGTCAAAGGTGGAAGCAGAGACCCCAGGTAGGAAGCCAGAGATGAAGGGCGCCTCTAACAGGTGTGAGGGTGGGGGTGGGGCAGAGTGGGAAGATCTGGGGTCAGGTTGGCAGGTGAGAGAAAGGGAAGTCAAGGATGACTTCCAGATGCTGGGCTTGAGCAACGGGGTGGGGGTCGCCAGTCCCTGAGGTGGGAGATGCAGGGAAGGAGCAGGGTCAGTGGAGGGAAGGAGGACAGAGGTCACACTGCCTTCATTTTCAAGGTCACCAGTCCTGCTTCCTCCATAGAGTTCCTGAGACGTCTCTATCTCTGCAACCTCCCCCCCCCCAAGCCTTGCCTCAAGTCTAAGCTCTGCTCAGTAAGGACGAGCGAGAGCTTTGGGGCTAACATGTGAACAGTGAAGACCAGGAACAGTGTCCATTTCCTCTGCGCAAATGTCCCTGGCTGCAGTGACCCTGGGAAACTTCGTAAAGTTCATTATAGAGCAGTGCAGGGCCTTAAAGGTGGACGCCCGCCTGCACGTTGCCAAGGACCATGGGCAGTCACCCCCTCAGGGCCAAGGTTATCGTAGGCAAAATGGGAATCCCACCACCAAGTGTGCAACGTGGCGCTGGGCAGCAGGTGGGGAAATGGACAGTTCTTAGCACACCGTAGCTGCTCATTCAGTAACAGCACTTACAGAGAGCCTTCCAGGGTATGGGCAGCATTCTACGCACGCTCCCATGTATTAGTTTATCCGATCTTCATTCTAACCATGAGTTGTATATTAATCAACGTTCTCCAAAGAAACAGAACCAACAGAATGTGCACAGAGAGACAGATAGAGAGATTGAGATTTATTTTAGGAAGTGGCTCATGTGATTGTGGAGGCTTGGTGAGTCCAAAATCTGGTGGGGAGGCTGGCAGGCTGGAGACCGGGGAAGAGTTGCAGCTGAGTCCAAAGGCCGGCTGCTGGCAGGACCCCGTGCTAGGGGAGGCCAGTCTCTGTTCTACTAAGGCCTTCGACTGACTGGACGAGGCTAAGCCACATTCTGGAGGGTAATCTGCTATACTGGAAGTCCACCGATTTAAATGTGCATCTCATCCAAAACATTTTGCAAAACATTCAGAATAACGCTTGACTGTGCCACGCTGGTACATAGCTACTCATGCCAAGGGCGGTATGAATATTACCCCAAATTTACAGAAGAGGGAGCAGGAACAGAGAGGGTAAGAAATCCACCCAAGGTCACAGAAGAGAGGAGCCAGATTCTAAACTGCTGTCTGGCTCCAGAGCTGGCACTTTGACCATGACACTAAGTGGCCATTATCATAAGCACACCAATGTAAATTAAATTTCTCCATCCATCCTTTTCCGGGCCTGAGAGCAGAAGGCAGAGAAAGCCGGGGAGGCTTTCTCGGGGCGAGGCAGGCTGGGTGGGGCACCCCATCCCCTCGGAAGCAGCACAGAAGCTGAGCCTCAGAGAAGGGGGCAGGGCACATGAGAGATTATTTGGTCCAGCCCTTGCTTTACAGGGGGAAACTGAGGCCCAGAGTAGATAAGGAATTCGCCCCAGGTCACCTAGGGAGCTAGGTGGAAGCTGAGCCAGGACCAGGTCCTAGGACTTTAGAGAGTGAGGAGGAGGACGGTGACAATAACTGACACTTTACAGTAGTTACTATGTGTGAGGGGCTATTCCACATTAACTCATTTAACCTACATGTGAGGTAGGTACTATCATTACCTCTGTTTTAAAGAAAATGAGGAAACCAAGATACAGAGAGGTTGTGAAACTTGCCTAAGGTCACACAGCGCCAGCATTTGAACCCAGGCTCAATGGGGACACTACACTTCTGAGGCCCAAGGCAAGTTTCTTGGGGGTGGGGTGTGTGGGACAGAACACAATTCAAGTTTTGGCGCTCCTGCCATTCTCCTTGCATTCTCCTTGCGGGGCTCTGCCTGGGAGTGGCAGCCGAGGCCACGCTGCAATTCCTCAGGCTCACAGGCAGCCAGTTCACAGGAGGACGTGCCCTTCGGCACCAGTGGGCGCCAGTGGGTGGGCACACCTGCTGACAGGCACGTGTGCACACAGCTCCTCCCAGAGCCAGACAGGCCCCAAACAGGTGCGCAAGCACACGGGAGCACAGACTGCAACACGCAACCACAGACACCTCAACACCCTGGCACACGTCCCCAGCCTACGCACCCCAACGAGCACACACACCCTCGCTGCACACAGCTACCAAGACCCACACACGCGCACAGAACCTACATACATGCCCCCGACATATAAACCAGTACACAACTTTCCTTATCCCAATAAGCATGTAAGCAAGCACTTGTACACACAAAATACATGAACCCATACTCAGAAACATCCACATCATACAATGATGTCTACTCCAATTCACATTCCATCCATCACACGCAGGCTCATACCTCTATCCATACACAGGCCAAGGCACTTGGACGCTGGAGCCATTAATGTGAGCCAGGCGTTTAAACCCACCTCCTACATCCTGCAGGGCAGGCCCCCTTATATGACTGCCCACAGCGCTATAAATAAGGGCAACACACGTGCTGACACTGAGAGCGCCAGTCTGCCCCTGCCCCCACCCCAGTGCACACACAGCCCCAAGCCCTAGGGACCATGCTCCCCCCACTTAACGACACCCGCCCACACCCTGCAGCTTGCCATTTGCCAAGACCAGCCTCCCCCACGCAGAGAATCCTTCTCTGACCCCAGCACGTGTCCACCCAGCCCCGCCTCTCCCCCTGCCTCCACCCCTTCCGCAAACTCCAGGGCGAGGGAGGGCAGGGGCTGGTGGTGGTGGGGGGGGTGTTCTGGCACCTGTCTAGCCAGAGCTGGACGGTCGGCCCCCTCCCCTGTGTATCTCAGCTGCCACCATGCAAGAGTCCCTACCCCTGCAGCAAGGAGAGAACGCTGAGAGTTGGGGCAGGAAGGAAGGTCCGTGGTGCAGGCGCTAAAAACTCAAGTCACTCAAGGACCCCTTTTAAGCCCTGGATCTCACCTTTTCACTGGGAAAACTCTGCGTCTCTATTAACCCTTTCATTGCCGCCGCGCCGCGGGAAGAACCCAAGGAGAAGTCATGGCAGGGCCCAATAGTGGCCACTGCAGCCCGGGAGTGAAACGCTGCTGGGGCTTAGGCCCTTCGCGACGCCCCCAAACTCCCCATGCACCCGCCCCCACTACACCGGGGAGAGGTGGCGGGCAGGGGAGCCCGAGGGACTGGGTAGGAAAAGGTGGAGGACCAGCGATCTCAGGGGGCACGGACTGGAGAGGGGCAACGGAAGGGAGTACCCCGGCCCCGCAGGAGGCAAGGACAACCCCTCCAGAAAGTCCTCCGCAGGATCGCAGGGGCGCGTGCTTGGGGCGGGCAGGTTGGAAAGAAAAACGCCTGGAGGCTTCCTTACCTGATTTCCTCTTGGAACTGCCATAGTCCCTGAAAAAGAAGCAACAACAGATAGACATGGTTAGGGCCGGACGCGGGCGCAGAGCTGCGGCTGCGGGGGCGCCCACGGGCGGGCTGCGTCGGTCCCCCGTGCCGCTGCTCATGTGATGCCCACAGCCGGGCCAGCCGCGCGCTCCGCAGCCGCACGCACTGCGCGCCGCCCGCAGCCCGCCGCCACCAGCCTCCGCGGCCCCAGCCCGCCGGCCCTGGGCGCTCCGCCCGCCCCGCCTCGCCCCGCCCCGCGGCCGCCCGCGCCCCGCCCGCCCCGCCAACGGGGGCGCACCTGCCCCAACCTCCGCGCGCGTGGGGGAGGGTGAGGCGGGTTGTCACGCCTTTCGTTAACTGGGAAACTGAGGCTTCGGAAGGGTGCCCGCTAGAACCCAGGCCCGGCCCGCGCTGGGAGCGCGCTCCTCATCCCAGGAGCGCATCACCTCCCAGTTGTTTGCGTGTTGCATGGCTTGCCTCAGCCGTGCAAAGAATTGGGAGGTGAACCCAGCCCACTCAGCCTGTAAGTCACGACCGAAATGTCACTTCCTCAACCTGTCTTCCTCGAAATCACACCTTACTCCACCCCCCACCCTCGCCCCCCATGTAATCACAGATTTGTGTGACCCTTTGAGTAGAGTCTGCCTGGTCTTAGAGCCAAGACTCCCTGAGGGCACACTGGCTCAGTTTCCTCTCACCCTGTCCCCTGGGCCTGGCACAGGTGATGGATAAATATTGGTATAGGCCTTTCTCTAAGGCTATGGCTGGGGAGCCTGGAAATGAGGACTGGGGGGACAGAGCCCTGCAAGGGTATCTAGGAGGCCAAGAAGTGAGTACTGGGTTCAAATCCCATCACAGACAAAAACTGCTGGGTGGCGTTAGGCACTTAATCCTTCAGCCCTCATCTACCTGACCTGGACCACCCTAGCCTGGAGCCTGCCCTGCCCTCTAGCACAGAATTAACCCAGACTCAGGGTCAGGCATATTTCCCAAATCCTGTCCTTGCTCATGTTTGGTCTCACTGCCCTCCATTCACCAGTCCTCAAGGGCAGGGGAAGGCGAGCTGGCTCCCCTAGCCTGGGCCTCTCATGCCCCTAAAATGCTGGAAGTTCTTTCTATTAAATGCTCAGGGAATGGCAGAGGGACCAGCTGGGGATCTGTCTGGAAACTGGAGGAAATGCCTTCCATTTTCCCTGGGGCCAAAGAAAGTGCCAGTTGCTGCCCATCTATGGTGGAAGCAACTAGCCAGCTAGGTCTGTCCGCTGGGAAGGGGGGTGTCTCATGGAGGAAGAAACAGCAAAGTCCCAGGGAAGGGAGACATCATGGAGAACCCCTGAGATTCTGATTCAGGAGGTCTGGGGGCTATCGGGGTGTTTATTGAGCTCCAAGGCGATCTGCCCACACAGCCAGGAGTGAGGGGCTCTCCCTCTCCTAGGCTTCTACATTTCCCAAAATTGGGGCTCAGAACCGACTGCATCAGAATGCTGGAGGCAAGGCCCAGGAACCTGCATTTCTGATATCCTCCCCCTCCTTCCCCACCCTTTTTGAGAACCCCCTTGGTATTCCATGTCTCCAATCCTCCCATCCACACACACAGGAAGATCCTATCAACCCCATTTTACAGATGAGGAAACAGAGGTTCAGCCACTTCCCAAGGTCACACCAATCTGGAGAAGGACTGTGGTTTATAAGCTCATCCGCAGGAATATAAACTGCAGCATGGAGGGGGTGGAGAATCTGTTGAGACTGTTGCCTCCAACAGGAGCTAGGAAGGTGGGAGAGTCCCCCCGCCCCATCTGCACCACCTGGGAGTCCAGGGGTGGCCTTAACAAGGGCATGTTGTCTCCCTGGGGCAGAAGGGAGACTGGACAGGGACCGTGTCCTGCAGTGCCTGGCTGTGCCCCTTGAACCTCAACTGCGGAGAGAATTCCCAGCGAAGCTCAACTGTGGACAGTGTCATACGGTGGCTGTGTCCTGCCCAGAAGACTTTCCGCTCCCAGGGAGGAAATTAGTTTTTCAGCTTTCTTGCGGAGTGAGGCTGGGCTACCCGGGAAGGCAGGGGCTGGATGGCAATGAGGGCTGCCTTCCCTTCCCCCATCTTCCCGCTCGTCCTGGCAGGAGAAGCCCTCTGGGCCTAGGACCGTGTGGCCCACTGACCATTCCCCTGGCTGCAATATCCCAAAGGGGTGGCTTCCCCATGGCGAGGGCCACCTTCTCCCCCTGCTTGTGCAGCTATGGGCTACTCAGGGTTCTCTCTGAGCTTATCAGCAGCCCCAGGGGAGATGCAGGCACGTTATTTCCATGTGACAAGGGAGCACACTGAGGCTCAGGAGTAGGAAAGGAACGGAATTGCAATTGTAATTCACATGCCTTGAGTGCCTCCTTGGTGCCAGGCCTCTGGCCAATGATTCTCAGCCTGGCCATTCAATGGAATCATCTAGAAAGCTGGTCAAAAATTCAGATGTAGGGCTCCACCCAACCTACAGCATTGTCAGCATTTCTAACAAGCTCCCCTGGGGATTCCAAGACTGGGCTAGTGTCGAATAATCTCTATCAGGCCCCCAGCCACCCCTAAGAAACATTTATGCTAAATAAAAACAATATGCTTGCACTGCCAAGGAAGCTTCTAGAAGATCCCTTGGCCTGCCTGTCTATCAACCAGAGTCTGGAGTCCTCCCCATCAAGGATTTCTGGGTCCCTCCCTGCAGGTGGTGTGGTCTTGTCTTGCAGGTGAGAAGAGCAAATCTTAGGGAAGTAGGCAGTTTGCTCAGGGTCACGCGGTGAGTGGGTGAGGCTCAGACAAGCCCCCAGTCACTACCCGCTCCTGAAGCAGTGGTTGCAGGAGTGGAAGGCAGGGCCCTGGGACCTGACAAGCTCTCGGGGTCAAGGGGGTGGAGGCTGAGGTCTGGCAGCGGGGGCGGCCAGGCTGTGACTGCACAGTGGGAACGGCAGGCACAGGAATCCTCCTCGCAGCATCTGGCCTCCAGCCCGAGCAGCCACTGCCCTAATAGGAAACCTCTTGGAAGTTTCCGGTTGGGTACCTTAGAGCAAAGCCATTTCGTATTTTTAGCTGCTGAATAGGCTGAGAAGCAGCTTAGGTATCCAGTGGCTGGGACTCCCCATCCCTCACATACCAGGGCTGGGAGGGGGAACCTCCAGCACACCCGCCTCCCACTGCCCTACAACCAGACCCAGCCTGGGCAGGACAGCAGGGCCCTCTGTTGGGGTCCAGTTTCCTAACAATTCAAGGACCCCTCCTCAATCCCCTCCTTACTCTAATTCTTGCCCTAAGCTGGTGCTGACGGCCCCCACCCTAGTGCTGACTCTACTCCTGGTAGGTCACAGTCTAGCCTGCTTCCGACTTACTGCTGAATCACTATCTCCCGGGAGCCACAGGAAGGAGGAGAGGGCAGGGCCAGCACCTCCCCAACGGCCTCACTAGACGCTAATGGAATTGAAAAGGCCTCCCAGGCTGTGTCCTGGCCTGGCTCTCGTTAGACCATTCCACCATTCATTCTCTGCAACTGATCCAGGGGTGACTCAGACCACAGGTACAGTGGCCAACAATCCCAGGAAAACAGGGACATGGGACTTTCAGGGCTCAAACTGGACAAACCGAGATAATTTGTCACTCTATGGTCCACAGGTCTGGCCTGGCTCTGGAAGAGGGGTAGAGTTCCTCCAACCCAGTACCCCACCCCTCCCATCTAAACCAGGACCCCTAAGGCCTCCCCCCGCTTGCCCCCAGGGGATACAGTTCATTTCTTGGCCTTTCCTCAAAGGATGATGCAGTCTGCCTCTGGGAAGGACAGGTTCAATCCCTGCTCTTTGCTAGCTGGGTGGTGACCCAGAGCTATTTCCTTCACTTGAGCCTCTATTTCTCCATCTGTGCATGAGGACGGTAACAGCACCCAGCCCGCAGGCCCTGGGGAGCATGCGATGACAGTACGCAGAAAGGCAACTGCTGTGCACATCGTCTTTGTTCTTCTTTCAAACCTGGGCCTGCCTGACCTGCCTCAGTTGCTACCCCGATGGCAAAGGCCTGTTTCAACTGGGGCCCTGCACAGCCCCCGGCAGACAGTGCTGAGCAGGGGCGATTCCAGCCCCACTTTCAGAGTTCTGGGTTGTCACAGACCCCAAAACTACTGCTGGTCTTTGTCTAGTGCTGAGCACTGGGAAAGCCTGTTTCTGCACACCGGGATTTGGCTGGCAATGGTCCTATTTTCAGGGTGACCCTGACCCATAGGAATTGGCATTCTCTTCTGGAGCCATCGATTAGCACACATTTGACCTCCCAACTCTGACAGCGGCCAACTCTCAGAGCCCCAAAACCAAGAGATGCAAAGCATCCTGTCTTCATGCCAACACACACCCGAAAGGGTCTGATGTTTCTTTTTAAAGTGCTGGGAATACGAGTGTGAGCCACTGTGCCCGGCCTCCTTTCATCTCTCTGGGCGAGACGTGCTGTGCTCCCTCCCTGGACATACCAGTGAAGTGGCTGGTGTTGGAGGCGGCAAAAAGAGAGGCTGGAGGGAGGGGGCGGGAAAGGCCTTTAACAATTCATGTGTGTTGGCACATGACTCCCCACCCTCTGGCTTCCCCTTGAAAATTCCCAGCATTTGGCCTTCAGTGTGAATCCACTTTATGGATGAGGAGACTGAGGCCCTGAGGGTTTCGGTGGCTTCCCCAGGCTCTCGAAGCTAAACTGATAGTCCTGACCCAGAATGCTCCCAAGGGGCCATGCTGAGGCCCACCAGGGATTGGGCGGCAGGCGGCAGGCTCTCGCTGGGAAGAGGAGGTTCCCAGAGTGACAGGCAAAGCCAGGAAGTGCCGGGGAGGCAAGGGAGAGAACAGGAGAGGAAGCCAGGCTGGCATCCCGCTCTGCGGAAGGATGCTGAGTCCCCGCGGAAGGATGCTGAGTCCCCGCTAGGTGGCATTCTGATGAGTGCTGCAGGGGCCATGCCCTCCGCTGCCTGCCACCCCCTCCCTCCCGTCCTCCCTCCCAGCAGTGACTGCCTTGGCAGAGGAGGACACAGATGCGCAAACCTCCAGCCCGGTGTTCTCGGCCTCCTGTCTGCTGGCTGACATTGGCCACTCGGCCCGGGACGCCCGTCTGCAGGGCCTGCTGCTGCTGGGAACTGCTCGAGAGGCCAGCTGGGCTGCCAGACGGCTGACGTGGGGGTGACCTTGAGAACCCATGGTCACTGGGACACGGGCACTGCCTAGAACGTGAGGGCTGGGGGAGATGGTACGCATCCTTGGCCAGGGCAGTGACGGGAGCCCTCAAGCTATATAATGATTTTGACTGCCGCTATCAACCAATAAGCACTTTTCAAGCTCCTGCTGTAGGCGATTTCATTAAGGTCGGTGCAGGCAGGCACAGGAGAAATATGTGACATGCCTCTGGCCTGCATGTTTGGGGTGAAGTTGGGGAAACAAGACTACAGAGTCCAGTGAGAAAGCTAACATTCTGAGACAATCTATGCTGAGAGTCACAGGAGTGGTGACTCTGAGTGCAGAGAAAAGAGAAGTCCTGGGGGCTGCAGGACATCTCAGGTGGCTTCTTGGAGGAGGAAGCCTTAAAGGAAAAGGAGGTTTGGATCCATAGAGGGACAGGGAGGAGGAAAGCTCTAGAAGCAGGAGTAAGTAGCTCCAAACAGAGTGGACCTGGGAAGGGCAGGTGAGCGGGTGGTCGGGCAGGGAGAGGCCGGGCTGGGCAGGGCTTTGATTCCAGCTGTGGAATCCAGAAGGTTTCAGAATCAGGGAGTGATGCGGTCGGATCCTGGCTGAAGGAAAATGTTTGCCAAGAGGCGAGGTACACAGCTGGGGCGTGGGGGCAAGGAGAGAGGCTGTGACAAGTCTGGGGCTGAATGTCAACGGTCGTGAGTTCTGGGCCCAGCTCTGCCTCAGTGGCTGGTGGCCCTGGGCAAGTCACCTCCAACTAGTGCCTTTCAAATGACAGGCCATGACTCATGAGTTCTG
This sequence comes from Microcebus murinus, assembly GCF_040939455.1. NCBI lineage: Eukaryota > Metazoa > Chordata > Mammalia > Primates > Cheirogaleidae > Microcebus > Microcebus murinus. Next base: position 23,140,975 of record NC_134117.1, on the reverse strand, counting down.
AAATCAGCTTCCTGGGTCCCAATAAGCACTTAAACAGGAATAGACTAGAAGTGATCAGTGAGTCACCCACAGCAAGGTTGTTTTGTGGAACCTGTTTCAGATGTCTGTCTGTCTGTCTATATATGTACTGGGTTGCAATGCAAAACTTCTTACTGCGGCAGAAAAAGTTTTGAAAATACTGGCAAATTCTCTGGGCCTGGGATTGCCCAGCCCTAAGAGGAGGCTGCTTGGAGTGCCTTAAGAGGGCGGCTGTGAGAATTCTAATTCTCTGCGAATCCAATACAGAGACAGAGCATGTTTTTCCAGAAGCCACGTGAGGAGGGTCTGAGTGGAGGGCCTCTGGGTCAGCTGAGGTCTAGAGAATGCTGGGGGATTTTTTTCACCCCACTTAGCCCCTAGCTGGGTTTTTGTTCTGGCTTTTGAGAGCCTTTGCACGGAATGGTCTCAAGAGGCAGCGACCTCCAGGCAGGACAGACAGAAGGGGCCTGGAGGCCGTCCTCTGCCCCCATTTGCTCCTCGATCTAAATTGTTGAACTGAGGGCCCTTGTGTCTAACAAGAATCCGTCCTTTCTCTGCAGGGGCCATGTTTTCCAGGGTTTTGAGAATGGACCCCATTGTGGCCGTGTGGACAGTCCAGAGAGGCCGGAATTCCTGCCCTGGGTGAAAACGCTGAATTCCTGGGGAGGGACGGGGTCTCAGGCCCCCAGGCTGTGTCCCAGAGAGGCCAGATGCTGTGGCCATCACAGAATCCAGACCCCCCCCCAGAGCATTCTGCTTGTCTCCTGATCACCCCAGAGGGTCTCTGCCGCTGCTCTGTCCACAGCAAAAGAACAAAGCGCTGTCTGTCTGTCTGTCTCCTCTGACTTGTCCCACCGCTCTGGGAGAAGGCCTTGAGTGTGTCTTCAGCCCAGGGATGGGCTTCACCATGTCCAGGCTTCAGAGTGGAGAGTTAAAACGGTGGGTGGGTTAGAACCCCAGGTCAGCCACTGCACTCTGTGATGGAAGCCAGGTGCTTAACCGCCCTGCACCTTCAGTTGCAAAAGGCGGATAAAAGCAGCCCTGTCTCACAGAGCCGTGGGGATTAATGGGATGACATGCAAAGCTCTGGCAGCAGCATCTGGCACGTGGAAAGGACTGGTAGCCCGGCAGCCTGGGCTCACAGAGCTCTAGCTTTGCAGTGCAGACGGTGGCCAGAATGTGGCAGGCGCTGACTGGCCACCATCATGGGTACAGGCTGTGTAAGACCCTGGCTCCAACACTCAGGGTGCCAGCGCAGGGCCGTGACAACATGCTACCTGGAGTCTCCCCCAGACCCTGCCGCTGACAAGTCATCCATGGGAGGGAGGCAGGCAGGGGGACAAGCAGCGACACCAGGCTGATTTCCTAGAGAGGGGAAAGAAGGCATGGGACTGCCAGCTCAGCCCACGGACATGAGTGCCACGAGCTCCTCCTCAAGTCACCGGAGTTACCCGGTTACTTTGCCAGACTTGGCCATGGGGCTTCCCTGGACTTTCAGGGGCTGCAGGCCATACCTAGGAAAGATGGAAGGGGAAGTGACAAAATGGGGTGATAGGTTCAGCTGTAAAGTTCCTGAAAAGAAAGTCAAGGAGGGTCTTCCATGTTTGAAGACTTTCCCTGTCTCTCTCCAAGTCCATGCCTGTCCGTCTGTCCGTCCATCCATCCATCCATCCATCCATCCATCCATCCATCCATCCATCCATCCATGCATCCATCTCTTCACTGAAGAGTTGCTCTAGACCCAGTCTTGTGCCTAAAGCAGAAGATACACTGCCCAGCCCTCAAAGAGCATGCCCTCTAGTTGGGGAGATAAGACAAACACCCAGGGAAAGAAAACATACAAGCTCCTTTGTGACTAAGTGCCTGAAACGTTGGTCAGAAGGATTTATTATAGGAATTCCCAAGACAGGGAGATCAGAGTGGTCTGGGATGGTCGGGGAAGGCTGCCTAGACAGAGGAGCACACCGGCCAGGTGCGGTAGTTCACACCTGTAATCCTAGTATTTTGAGGAGGCTGAAGTGGGAGGAATGCTTGAGGCTAGGAGTACGAGACCAGCCTGGGCAACACAGTGAGGACCCATCTCTACAACAAAACTTAAAAATTAGCCCAGTGTCATGATGCGTGCCTGTAGTCCCAGCTACTCGGGAGGCTGGGGCAGGAGGATTGCATGAGCCCGGGAGTTCGAGGCTGCAGTGAGCTATAATCATGCCATTGCACTCCATCCAGGGTGACAGAGAGAAAGGAAAGAAAGGGTGGAAGGGAGGAATAGAGGGAGGGATGGAAAGAAAGGGGTCACAGGAGCTGGCCCTTGAAAGATGAGGAATATGTAAAAAGTTAGAGGCAGGAAGGAGACACAGGGCGGAGGGATGGTGTGAGCAACGGCGCAGGGGCGGGAAGGAATGTGGGACCGTGTGTGTCAGGGTGTTGTGTGCTGGGGCAAAGGGCGAGGAGGCCCTGGGACTGTGTCCCGGGAGAGCAGGGGGAGCACCACTGCAGCTGGGGCCGGCCTACCAGCGAAGGAAGCTGGCTGTGACGTTAGAAGGAACTTGCTGGGCGTAACTCAGTGGCGATGCTTGTAACAAAAGATTTCCCCCCCATTGAGTGGCGGCACCAGCTCTGTGACAGATCAGATTCCCATCAGGTTCTGGTTCTCCCTGTTTAGGTGGTGGGCACAGACTCATTTTGGGGAGACTGAGGACTGCTTTGCTCCCGAAGCTCCGCTGGCCCCATCTGCAGGGCCCCACTGCTGAGCACAGAGTCTGGGTGGCTCCCTGGCTGTGGGCCCCTCACAGCCCTGGCCTGATGTCAACCTGAGGAGGGGAGCTTGGGCCAAGGGCTCCCTGCTTCCCACGGACACCCAGGAGCCCATCGAAGGCCCAGCTGTGCTCGTTCCTGCCGCGGCCTCTGTGGGAAAGAGGACTGGGGCAGGGCCAGGGCCCCGGGCTTCTCCCAGGTCCTGGCCTGCCCGCCCTGCCCTGGGAGACCCAGGCTCCTGGTCTCCCTGCAGTGAGAGAACCTGCACCTTCCACACTTTTCTGGATGCCCCCTCATAAATGCATGAGCGCCAGGCAAACAGATTTGCTGGCCCTGTGGCACCTGCTCTATGTCGTCACCGAGGCACGTGCCCCAGCCCCATTTTACAGACGAGGCCTAGTCAGGTTAAGTGACTTGCCCAGTGTCACACATCCGGACTAGGAGGCAAGGCTGCAAACCCGCTGGCTGTGCCACGACTGCTACAGGCACCCTCCTGCCCCCCCCAGGCCTAGGGAGGGGGCGCCTCCTCCAGAAAGCCCACCCTGATTTTGGCTCCCAATGGCACTGAGTGTCCCAGTTCTGCCCCCGACACCTGGTGGTGCCCCAAGTGGAGCTGTCTGACAGGATTCTCTGGGATGATGGACATGGTCTCTACCTGCACTGCTCAATATGGTGGCCACTAGCCATGGTGCTATGGAGCACTCAACGTAGCTAGCATGACTCAAAAACGGAATTTCACATTTTAAGATTTAAATTTAAAGAGCCACAGTGGCTGGTGGCTACTTTATTGGACAGTATAGTCTAGCCCAGTGCATTCCAGACTCTGGCATCGTGCAGCCAGAAGGTTTGGCTCACGTGTGTGTGTGTGTGTGTGTGTGTGTGTGTGTGTGTGTGTGTGTGTGTAGCTGCCTGAGTTCAAATCCCGGCTCTGCCAGACAGATTATTTAGGGCCTCTGTCTTCATTTATAAACTGCACAGACTGATAGGCCCCCCTAATTGGATTGTTGGGGGATAAAACCAGTTAATACCTCTAAGTACCCAGAGCACAGCCCGGGTCACTAGCAGCAAGTGCACGCTAGGATCCTCCACCTGCCGCCACAGAGCCCTGCGCAGGCCCAACCCTGGGGAGGGGGGGGCTCTCTGGCAGAGCCCCCTGGACAGAGATGGCCAGAGGCGGCACTGGGCGGGGGCGGGTGGGGGACGACATGGAGGTGGGCAGTGGGTGGCTGCTGGGGAGAAGCTTAGGTGTGGGGAGACGGCCCGCTGGCTTCAGTGGGGTGGGCCAAGGCTTAGGTGTCTGGGGACAAGCCCAGGCGCTGCAGGGTGAAGCCACGTTGCCACGTTGCTAAGACCACGCACTGACTGCTGGCGGTGCTGGGGGACGGTGTGGTGGAACTGGGGCTTCAAGTCCCGTCTCAAAGACTGTGACCACTTTCACATTCCCCAGGAATTCCCCCAGAGTGCCAGGCTGGCGGGGACCTTGGCCCTCACTGACCCGAGGTGACAGGGGTGACAGCCACTCCTCCCCGCTGGACCAAGAGGCTGACTTAATGAGGCTGCTCCACAAAGGGGCAGGCGGCCGCCACGCTCCACACAGCAGGCACTCGAAACGCAGGACATCGGGGCTCCCAGCCAAGGGCCTGCGTGCCGGCGACAGGGCGGCTCCTGGGCCAGTGTGGGCCCAGGACAGCAAGGGTCCGTCAACTGTCTCCCTGAGCAACGGAGAGGGTCTAGGGAGGAACTTCACGAGACCACACGGAGCCAGCCCAGTGTGGGTTCCAGGCCTGGCTCTGTCTGAGCATGTGGCAGGCCTGGGTGATGGCAGCCTTCTCTGTGCCTCAGTTTCCCTGACTGGAAAAAACCAGGGCATTGGACTGGGTCCTGCATGGGCTTCTGCAAAGAGGCCTCCAGCTCCAGGCCCGAGAAAGGCCTGTGTGCTGCTTGCAGCAGGAGGGACAATCTGGGAGCCCTGGGTAACACCCTCCTTTCCCCATTCCGTTTTTGAGTCGCACTAACCACGCTTTGAGGGCTCAGTAGCCCCCGTGGCTAGTGGCCGCCATATTGGGCCTTCCTGTCAATGCTCAACTCTCTGCTCGGGGTGAGCCCGGCTGCAACTATAGTGAAGTGGCTGCTCTCCAGGATGCCTGTCACAGACCCCAGAGGGCCAGCCCTGGGCCACCTCCTGCACCCTCCACCAAGTAATGGCTTCTGAGCTTCAGCACTGACGAGAAGCTCCAAGGCCCTGGAGCAGGCTGCGCCCTTGGAGCCCAGAGCAAGAGGGGAAGCGGGAGGGAGAGTGGGCACGTCTTTCCCAAAGACAGGGTGGTAATGCTGCTATAATTATTATTATTACTAATGCTGTTATTGACAAGAGCTCTACATTTGTCAAGCATTCACATCACGCCAGATGCCAAACTAAGCCCTTGACACATACTAGCTCATTTTATCCTCACAACACATCTATGTGGCAGATTCTCTTATTATCCCCATTTTACAGAAGAGAAATGGAATATCAGAGAGGGCATGTAACTTGCCCAAGGTAGCACAGCTTGTGAATGATGGAGATGGGATTTGAGCCCTAGCTGCCTCAGTCTAGCCTCAAATCTGCCTCAGTCTAGCCTCAACCACACTGTCTAGTTACCACCCGTGGTTGATAAGGACACACATAAAATCCAGATAAGCTAAATTAGGGGTAGGCGGGGAAGAGAAAAGTACAACAACAGCAAGACTAGGCCAGAAATACCAAAACGACACCCTGAATTCTAGATACTTCCTTAGGGAGGTTACAACTTCCCTGGCATGAGAACGGCCAACAGGAAAGGAAACCTGTGACCGCGTCCACAACCACAGAGAGATGCTCGAGAGATGCACCACGGTTTCTGATTTTAGCGGAGCTCCCCCAAGGGCCGCCATGGCTGGCAAGTCCCTGGGCTGCTGCTTGGAGATTCTGCCGCTGACGTGGCCATTCGGCGGGCACAGGGCTGGGTCTGCAGCTCCAGGCTGGCCTGGCTTCGCCCAGCCCAGGTTCCGGTTTCTAGAGAGGCTGATCCTCTCAGCGGAGCTGTAGGAAGTTCCGGGGACAGTGATGCCGGGTCGAGGCTGTCCCGGGTCCCTCCGCGCTCCAACTTTCATTCTCCTCCGGCTCCCAGCCCAGTGCCCTTCCCGGCACCCCCAAACCTTGTTCTAGCACAGCACTCTGTTCCCCTGGGCAGATCGTACTGTTACTTTGGTATCTTTGCTGTCCTTGTTTGGTGTCCATTTCCTTCCCTCAACTGTAGGCTCCGCGAGGGCAGGAACTGTGTGCGTCTTGCCAGGCCTGGCAAGGGCCGGGCACGATCGTGTTTGCTGAATAAATACACGAATGCCCTGGTTCCGGCAACTAGGCTCGGGGCTGCTGGCTGGTTCCAAGGAGCTGGCCAGATGCTGCGACATCATCCTGAGCATCTTTCACCTGCTCTCAGTCCCCCCTGGCAGGACAGGCAGATCCTGTGTCCCCACCATCCGCTTCTTTCCCCCCAGTAAAGCCCATCGGAAGTGCCCTTCCTCCAGGAGGTCTTCCCTGATTGGACCAGCAAGTGTGGACATTGTGTGTAAAATACGAACGGGCTTGAGCGTTCTAGAGGGGAGGAGTCCACTCGGATAACTTGGGGTATTTCCTGCCCATGTATCAGGATGGGCTTGGCAGCAGCCCATGGCCTCCTGTGCTCCGCCCTATCTGTGACATCGCTCAGGGTTGTCATGGAAACCCCATGGCATCACAGTGGAGCCTGCATGCTCTTGCCAACTCCCACATCACTGCTTCACGTGTGTCTCTCTCCTCCCCCAGGCGGACCTCAGTGTCTCACTGCCTCCTTCACCTGTCTCCCGGGCAGGGCTGAAGTGTGACAACAGGGGCTCGTGTGCCCAGGAAGTGATATTCCCCACGTGCTGTCCACATGCTAGGCACAGTGCTACGTGCTTCAAATACATTATCTCACTTAATTCTCTCGGCCGCATCAAGAGGAAGATACTGTCATTACCCCCATTTCCCAGATGAGGAAACTGAGGTATAGAGTTAAGTCACTAGCCCAAATGGCAGAGCTGGGATTTGAACCCAGTGCTGACCGACTCTACACCTGGGCTCCTATCCATTGTGATCTCGTGCATCTCATTCTCCGTCTTCCTGCTGTCCTGCCCTCCGTGGACACCCCTAGCCCTGCCCCTGCCTGCCCTCCCCTGCTTGGAGGCCTTCCTGGCTCAGGTTCTCTCCCCCCCCCTTTGCCTCCAACCCTGCCCCCCTCCCCAGCCTTCTCTGCACACCCCCCCCCGAGGGCCACACCCACCTAGTGCCCCTGCACTCCTGGTTTGAGCTCGGGGCAGTCACCCTAAGCACAGTGGGAAGCTAGCGGTGTTTAGCTCACATGGGCTTTCTGGAAACCTCTGAGTGCTGTCTGGAGGCAGCTTGGAGTGTAGGTACAGGGGTGCATGAATGCCCAGCACCCTGCCCGTAGCCCGGGACAGCCCTGCAGCAGCGCTGGGCCCTGCAGGAGTCCACTGGCTGCTAACACGGCACTCCTAGGCCTGTCCTTCCTGGCCTTGCTTCGCTCCCTCACTGGTGCCTTCTGGTGTCAGCTCCACGTAGACTGCTTGAGCCCCAGCCTTTATCCTCAGATCTGCTCCTGGGGGATTCCAGACCATGCCTGCCTCTCCTTGCATTATCTCCCTGTCTTGGTAGCATAAATGCCTCCGCCCTGCCCATTAAGATCCTTGTAGCCCCAAGACCCAGCCCAGGGCCCAGCATACATGGGCCAGTGTGGGGACCGCACACGTCCTCTATCCTCTGGGCCTGGAGGCAGCTGCCCACAGTCCTGCAGTTCTCCTGGGGTCTCTGCCCAGGTGGGACAGGCTGGCAGGTGCCCTCTCCCACCTGGCATGGGGGCCGGGCAGAGGTACTCCCAGCCATTAACCTTTAACTGGCTGGCTTGCAGACAAAGCCTTCTCTAATTGCAAGCCTGCCTCTGCCTAATTAAATCAGACTGGGCCACAGCCCAGCTCCTGCTTCTGGGCCTTTCAGAGCAGCCAGCCCCTCCTCCCTGTGCATCACCCAGATTCCTATTTGAGACTCCTTAAGGGTTCAACTCAGGCCTCCGGCACCCTCCCACACACCAGGGATGCTCTAGAAATTGACTGGGAGAGTTCTGAGAGCCAGAAAGAGCACTGGACTTAGAGCCAAGAAACCCGGTGCTAATCCAGTTTCTCTGACCGCAGGCAAGCCACTTCCCCTCTCGGGCTGCCCAACTTGCAGAGGCCGAGCTGGATGATGCCTGGGAACTTTGGGCTTCAAAGGCTGGGACTGGGGCCTGGGGACAGCTCCCTCCCACCTGTCACTGGGACACAGCCGGGATGGAAGGAGAGGCTGCCTCTATGGCTTCACAAACTCGGAACCCACGTAGCTGCGGGGCAGTGTTTGCCGGGTGAGCGGTCTCTGGCTCAGCCCCTTCCACGGCAATGGCGACGACAGTCTCGTTTGTCGTGGCCGCGCTCTGTGGCGTGCTGAGCACTCGACTTCACCGAGGGGCGGGGCAGGCAAGAGACAGACTCTCGTGGTGGACTGCTGGGTTCTGGCCCACCTTTGCCACTCACCAGCGTTGCAAGTCAGCTGACCTTGCAGTGCCTCAGTGGCTTTATCAGTAAATGGGGGAAATAACTGTACCCACTTCATAGGATGGATGCAAAATTCATGAAAACATGTAAACTGCTTAGGAGAGTCGGCACGTGGTGAACAGCCAATAAGTATGAGCTCTTTCTTATTAGCTTTCTAGACCTGTGTCGTCACGCCCGTTGTCCCTGTTTTACTCTTGGGGGAGGCTCAGACGAAGTCATCATGTCCACTCCCTGAACACCTGCCGTGTCCAGCCTTCAGCCAGCACAGGGGACACAGGGATGCCCGGGCAGAGGCGGTCCTGGCCCTCAGGGTGTGCACAGCCTCTCGGGGAAGCCAGATGTTGGACCGTTTCATTACATCTGGGGTATGTGCCACAGTTGAGAAGTCCCCGTGGGCGGGTGGGGACAGCAGGCCTAGCTGGCTGAGTGAGTGGTGCGTTTATGTGGGGGCTAAGAGTCACCCCACCTGACACACACAGCTGGCAAGAGGCAGAGCCAGAGTCTGACACTAGACCTGTGACTCTGAGGCCACCCCCCCGAACGCTGCCAACTTCTTCCCCAGGAGCGTCCCGAGAGGGAAAAAGTTGAGCTGACAATCAGCTCCTCTCGCACTTTCTGCTAAACAGCGGGGCCGCCAGGACACCTGGCACGTGCCCCGGGCAGAAGGCTGGACATCGCCGTGGTCTGGCCCCTTGGTCTGCTGCCTGTGCCTGCTCTGGCCTTCCGGGAAGCTGGGGGGAAGTGAGCGCTGCATTCTAGGTGGTCTTCCACGGGTGGTCTCCTAGGTGCCCCGGGGAGCCTGACTACCTGGGGTCGGGGACAACTCAAGGCTCAAGGCGGGCACCCAGCTGGGCCACTGGAATCAACAGGCAGGGAAGGCGCCTACCAAAATGGCACCCTCCCCCCAGCCTGGGCCCCCACTCCATGGTCAGCCCCCTCAGGGCTCGCGGGAAGGCCAGGCGGGCCCCGCCCTGGGCTGCTGAGCAAGTTGTGGGAGGCCAGAGCAGCAGCTGGGACTGCTGGAGTTCTAGAAACCAGAGCGGCAGCGGGCGGGGCAGGAACTCCGTCCCTGAAGACCCGTTTCCTCTCCCAGGCAGAGCAGAGGGCAGGGACGCTAACGGGGCTCTGAGACACTGCAGAGGGGACAGAATAACAAACCTCCCTCTGGAGGCTTTCAGGGGGTGTGGAAATGTTCTAAAATGGGTTCCTCATCTGCAAAAAGGACCACAAACCTTACAGGATTGTACTGAGGATTTGACAAGAGAAACTGTGCTCAAGGGTCCAGCATAGTATCCGCCAGACGCCAGCAGCTGTAATATCTAGCATTGCCACAGGGTGGAGCTAGATACACACAGATCTCACGAACTGCAGGACTAGAAGTGACCCGAAATTACAGTGGTGCTTAAATTCCAACGACCTCAAAACCCAACCTATACAACCTGTGAAGGGGAAGGAGGCACGTGATCTTAGATGCTTGTCTCTTCCACATCTGACTGTGTCTCCGAATGTCTCCTGTCCCCACAGCATCCAGCCCACTCTAGACCCTGCTGTTGCCTGCCTGGATTGTTGCAATAGCCAACTGGCCCTGACATGACCACAGAATGTCAGAGCTGGGAGGGACCCCAGAGACCCCCAGACGCTGCCCCCTCACTGGGTGCCAAAGTGCAGAAATGGTTAGTGACTGCCTGAGACCATCTCCTCTGGGCGCAGCCCCAGCGGACTCTCCCCCCACTTTCACTCTCCATCCAGGAGGATGAAATTTCTTTCGATCCTTGAAAGTGCCACAGTGGTAAGGACTCCCGCTGGCCTGGGTGCCCTTTTTTGCCACTCCCCTCGAGTAGCCCTCGACTCAGTCTCAGCTTGACTGCGGCCTCCCCGGGGAGGCCTCCCTGAGCCCTGGCAGGCTGGCCTGTAGCAACAGCCCGGCACCTGCACAGCCAGGTGTTCTGTTTCTGCCTCCCCAACGGGATCTGCAGCTGTTCTTAACCCCATTTCACAGGTAAGGAAACTGAGGCTTTGCGAGTTTAATTCCTAGGCCACAGGGTCATGGGGAAGAAGCCAGGGCTCCCTAGAGCCTACAATGCTTTGCTGCCCCGACAGGAGCGAGCTGGGCCCCTGTTGGGCTGTCCTCTCCCTGAGACCACAAGCACCCCTAGCTGGGGACTGGGCTGTGTCCTGTGCCCCATGTGGAGATGACCCCCAGGTGCTCGAATGGACGACTGCCTTCCACCAGCACGTGCACAGGGGACACCTGGTCTAGGCAGCCAGGGCCAGGTTCTAGGTGTAGCTCTGCCTTGGCCTCCCTGTGGCGCGGTCACTACCCAGGGGACTAGTTCCAGGGAGGGATAATAAAAACCAGGCAGGGTGCTAAGACCCACCTGGAACGCAACCTAGCAGCAAAGCAGGCCTGGAGGCTCTGGGGGACTCATCTCTTCAGCTGGAGGCTCCCCAGAGCGCCAGGGCCTTGGCAGCGAGACAGTGGGCACACAGGTGCCTTGGGCACCTTCACGCCAGGGCCCTCCTGCCAGGGCCGAGGTCTCAGAGAAACATGGAATTCACAAGCCCGAGAAAATAATGGGGGACCCAGTGCACCCTCACACACCCCTGTACTCAGTACCTTTCCCCGCTGCCCCTTCCCACCCCTGCTCAGGAGAGCCGAAAATCCTGTGCCAGGCCCGAAAACACAGCAGTCCTCTCTTCCTGGGCACGGCCTGCCCTGGCCTTTGCTCGGAAGCCGGACGGGACTGGTGGTGTTTGAATCCGCTCCCCGCCAGCTTGCCCGCCCAGCGCGACAGCCGGCCCGCATAAGTGCCTGTTCCCCATAGCCAATGCCCCTTTCAAGTGGGCTGGACCCAGCTTCCTGCGCGCACTTCCTGCCACCTGCCCACCCAGGTTGAAGGGGCCACGGCAGAAGTGGGCAGTTTACTTACATAAAGGTCTATGCCCTTCCGCCCCGGCCCCCGGTGGACCCACAGCCCCCAGGGGACAGCTGGTCCTACTGCCCGTCTGCATAAAGAGGCCATTTGTGCAGCAGCCACTGGCAGGGGACTGCAGTGTGGCCACGTCTCTGGCCAGATGTGGAGGGAGGGCCTGATGGGGCACAGAGAGCCATCCTGCTGATGAGGGTCCAGCCCAGACTCGGCAAGCTTGCGGTGGGCGGGCGCTACCCCAATCCCCAAACCCCTGGGCCCCTGGGCAGGGACAGGGACAAGGGGCAGGGGCAGCCTCACCCCACAGTCAGCACCAGCCCCGGTGAGAACTCCCAGAGCTGAGAGGGCCTCAGTGAAACACACACCCCGGCTCCCACCTTCAGCACGACCCAGTCCTGGTCACCCAGCCTTTTCCAGGTGGCTACCCTGCCCCCTGGCCTGGGCGGACGGAGGAAGGGGGAGAGATACAGAAAGTCCCATTTATGGAGCACCTGGGAAGGACCAAACCCTCTAGAGGCATTTTATATGCAGTAGCTCCCTCCAACCTCACAACCATCCTGCCAAGTGGTACTGTGGGCCCCTTGTACAGATGGGAAAACTGAGATCTGATGAGGAGAATTGATTCATTTAAGGCCACAAGAAGAGCTGGGTGTTGTGATTATTGCTGCTGCAGTTAATTTAACTCAATTCAAAATTCCCTCTGGGCAGGGGTGGCTCTGATCTGGCTTGGGCCCACCCACCTGGCCCCAGGTCCCTCTGAACATTGGGGCATTGTTCTAGCCCACAACAGAGGGTGGCTCTGTGGCCCTGGGGCTGAAGGACAAAAACCAGTTTAGCAGGGCTCTGCTCCTCCCATGCAATTTCAAGAATTTAGCCAGGATCCTGGTTGGCTTCCTTAGAAAGAAACTGAGGGGACAGGCCCAGGCCAACGGCAGGGAGCAGAAGGTGACACCCCCCCCCACTGTATGGGTCCACTGTGTGCCATTGCGGCTATGTGTTAAGTGTTGGTCACCCAGGCCAGTGGGCTGGCAGCAGTCCCAACAGCCACCAAGCAGGACAAGAGGGAGGCAGACCAGCTCAGCCTGGGCCTCAGTTTTCCCATCTGTGATATGGGCATGCCACATGCCTGTGTGCCCACTCTGCCCACAGGCTTGGACTGCCAGCAATGGTAAAGGAGTCTGCAGCCCTGCCATTTCCAGGGGTACATAACGGTGTGTGTGGCAGTGGGGGAGGGTAGAGGTGACATAGAGCCTTGGTGCTGTGCCCTCCCCCCCAGGGCTGCCCTCCTCACAGGGCTGCTGTGATAAGGACAGCACTGGTTCAGGCAGTGCTGATGGTATGCTAGGTGTGTTCAGGCGTTTAGGTGTCATCCTCACAGCCACCTTTGGAGGCAGGAACATTCCCACTGCACAGATAAGGTAACTGAGGTACAGATGGGCCATGCAACCCGCCGGAGGCGTGTGGCAGAGCTGGTCTGGGAACCCAGGCCACCTAACGCCAGAGGGGCTGAGAGCTCTCTCCACTCTGTTCCCTTGAGGTGGGCAGTTTAAAGGTGCAGCAGCCAAGCAGGGGACTCTGGGGAGATGGCGCAGAGCAAAGCCAGGGGGAGCTTCAGGAGGTGATTAGGTCCTGAGGGCGGAGCCCTCATGCACGGGATTGGTGCCTTGTAAGAGAGGCCCAGGGAGCTGGCTCCCTTCCCACCCGTGCACAGATGACTGTCTACCAACCGCGCCCTCACCGGACGCCAGATCTGCCGGCACCTTGATTTAGGCCTTCCCAGCCTCCAGAACCTGTAAAAGCCATCCGGTCTATGGTATTCTGTTATAGCAGCCTGAACACACTAAGACACGCACCATCCTAAAAGGAAAACAAACGTGCAAGGGCTGAGGTTGCTCCGCCCGCCCTGGCGTGGGGGGAGGCACGGGTGCTGCTGAGGGGCTGCAGAGCCTCTGGGAGCACGAGCAGAGCGGCGGCTCAGAGCTGTGGCTAGAGGCATACGTCTGGAGACAGCCTGCCTGGCTTTGGCCCTTGGCCCTGCCACCTGCATGACCTTAGTGAGCTACTTCATCTCTCTGAGCCTTGGGAGAATCATGTCACTGCCGTCCCAACCATGTGAGACCATAATGAAGACTGAATGACATCAGTCATTCACTCAACAGATGTTCCCCGAGAACCTGCCCGGGGTCAGGCGCTGTTCTGGGCGCTGGGGATACAGTTGGGAACAGAACAGAATCAAGTTCTCACCCTCCTGGAGCCCGTGTTCTGGTGGGAGGGACCAACAACGAACCCAGCCAGGGTCTCAGCCTGTCTAGACCTTCCCCTCGGTAATTTATCAACGACAGCCATCTACTGCTCACAGTTCTGGAGGCTGGAAAGTCCAAGACCCAGCAGATTTGGTGTCTGGTGAGGCAGATGGCGTATCCTAGCTGTGTACTCGCGTGGCGGAAGGGTGAACGCCATGTCTGCACGTGATGGAAGGGGCTTGCTCGAGCCTCCTTATGAGGGAACTGATCCCATGCACTGTCGTGGGCTGGCCGCACGAGGGGCAAAACCGCCACGGCCGCTCTGCACCGAGCCCATGGAGGTGTCCGTGAAGAACATCCTCTCCGTGCTGGGCCGTGGTCTGGAAGAGCCACCGCTAGCAGCCTGGAGAGGGGCCTGGCTCTCCACCCGCAGGAGTGGTCTGGGGGTCACAGCCGAGGGGCTGCCCGCCTCCCCCACCAGGTCTGGCTGCCCAGATCTCGTCTGCCCTGGAAGGTGGAAAAGGAAGACAGTTCCCACCCCAGCCCCCATGAATTCTCAATGGCCCCTGCAGCAGCACACTTGAAAGAGGCCGGGGTTATCTGCAAAATTCCAATTAAATCCACAGGCTTTGATAATTTGATAAGCTACTCCACAGCCGCCCCAGAGTCAAAATATGCTGTTACCCGATCCTGTGTTTATGCTTCAGGACGAGGGAGGGGAGGTGCAGGCGGCCTGGCAAGGTATGAGCAGCCTGGGGTTGGGGGTGCAGGCACTCACTGCCTTATCGTCAGCCTGTCAGCCAGGGTCACGTGCAGGCCTGGGCTCTTTCATGGCAAGCACACTCTGCCGGGAAGCACAGGTCTGTCTTGGTGGGGCAGAGACAGGGCCGGGCCAGGAGAGGGGAAGCCCTTTGGAACTGTCTGGCCATAGCTGAGCCCACTTCCTGAGCCTCTGGTCTGTCTTGGGGCTGGAGGATTTCTGTTCTCAGGACCATCTCTTGCTAGGCCAGTGGTGAACTGGCCCAGGTGGCCACGGCCACCTCAAGAAAGAAGCAGATAACACCCCCCATTGCCATGGTGATGTAGAGGCCAAATGCTTTACAGCCCCTACCTGCAAAAAGCCAGGCTGTGATTTGCAGGGGTGGGGTGTGGAGTGAGCCACATTCCATTCTGCTCCCCAGCCCTCCGTGAACAAAAGTATTGAGCACCTACTGTGTGCCAACAGCACCTGGCCACCCTGTGAATTCAGCAGTATCTTGTTTTAGGGATGAGAAAACAAATGCAGAAAGGTTGAGCAAATGGTCAAAGATCACAGAGCCCTAAGTAGCAGGGGACAACCCCAGGCGCTGAGCCTGCTTCCCACCATTCCCCAAGGGCCTCCTACAGCTGGGCAAGAGGCTGGCCTATCGCTGTTAGTGTGCAGGTTGACACACGATCTAAGGTTAATTTATTTAGCTGATGCAGAGAGCGGGTTTGGAGCCTTGGATCAAAGGTGGGGCCAGCTGTTTCTGTGGCAGTGAACTTGCTACTTCAACCATCAATGATCCCTTTCCCCGCGTGCAGGACAGGTGAGCACAGTGGGTCCCAAACAACCTGCCCGTGGATGAGCATCTCTTCTCTCCCCATGAAAGGGAGGAGAATGGGGGGCCTGCAGAGGACATCACAGCTTGGGGACTGACAGGGCCACATGTGGACCCAGGGATGCTGCTGCCATTCTCCAGAGCCTTCCTCCGTCCTGGTAGAGTAGAGAGGAGGGGTGGGAACCCAGGGCGGGGGGGCAGAAGGGAGACACTGAGAAGCTTCAGGACCACAGTCGCCAAACCAGTGAGGTGGTGGGAGGAATGGAGAGGGCAGGAGCTTCTGTTTGGAACCTGGACCTGTTCCAGCTGTGAGCCCCTGTTTCCTTATCTGTGATGTTGGGATAAGAATATATAACCCTTGGTGCAAACCACTCTTGCCTCTTATCTGAGTTTCACAGATAACCCTTGGAGATAGCAAGGACTGGATTAATCGCTATTCTCTTTGTAGAGACCAGGGGATTAATCGCTATTCTCTTTGTAGAGACCAGCCCCTGGGGAAGCCACGGGAGTGGTCTGCCCTGATGTTACAGGGTCAGTAGCAGCAGAGTTGGGACACGAACTCAAGATCTTGCATACTATGCCCTGTGGCTTTCAACTACTTCACATTGTGAATGAAGTCACTGATGGGTTTCTGATGGTTTGGAGCATTTGCTTGTTTATTAAGCCTGTGGTAGCCAGCAATGGAGATGGCCTTTGCCAGGCTGGGTGAGCCTCTGAGCTAGCTAATGTGTTTTTCCTCCCTCAAAGGGAGGCCATTTCAGGCCATTTCAGGCTCTTAGTCTTTTAGCATGGGTGAAAAGAGAGGAGTCCCTACAGACAGGACTGGCATGTATGGGTGTCCAGGCTGCGCGCTCTACAACCTCCACGGACACCATCCACAGAGAGCACAGTGTGAACGGTGCCCTTGATGCCATGCAGCACACACCCTCATCTTCCGGCTTTCTCCTTCCCGTCACCAGGTGGTCCCATGCCTCTCCCCTCCTGTCCCAGAGAGTTCTTCTGTTCTACTCTTTCCTTTCCCTCTGTAGTATCTATCCATCCCATCTGCCTCTCTCCCGCCCACCTGGTGCCTTAAGCTTTCAGGGGAATAGATACACAGTGAGGCGGTTAATTAGCACCCCCTTCAGTCCCCTGTCCTACCCAACACCCTTCCCTGCATGCCTTCCTATGCCCATCAGCTCCTGGGTGGAAACTGGATTTTTCTCTCCGATGAGAACCTTTGCTGGCGACTGCAGGAGCGGGAGCTGCTCTGAGCAAGAGGCCGTGGCCATCGGGACGGAGTCTGGTCCTGTGTGTGAGAAACCCAGCATGACTGGGTGGACCATCTTGACCACCAGGCCCAGAACATTCTGATTCCAGAGAGAAAAAAGACTTGTGTGGTTCCCCAGTTCTCCTCCAACATGGAAGCAGGAGCCATCATTGGGCCACTAGAAACCACAGACTCGGGTTGAGGTCTCGGCCTGTCGCATACAAACCAGCTATCTGACTTCAGGATAATCACCTAACCGAGCTGGGCCACGGTTTCCTCCTCTGGAAACAGGACTACTGATGCCTATCATAAAATGCCATAGATAAGAGCCATTTAGTGAGTTCATAGTTTTTTTTATGATGGCTATAAAATCTGGTGTAGCCGCCCAGGACTGCGGAGTTACTCAGCAGGTGAGTTTCGAGCCGGGCGGCCGTGGCAAAGGGCTCTGAGTAACTAAGCCCTGAGTGGCATCTCAGTGGCACGACCATGATATCTTGTCGTCTGCTCCTTATAAAAAGCCCTGTGAGCCAGAGTTTGCAGGAAAACCTGCTCCCCAAATCTAGAGACCCCCTCTCATGCGCCAGCCCTGGGGGACAGGAAAGGGAGGAGCCAGCTTTGGCAATAGCAGCCTGGGGACAATGGCGCCCCATTCCTTTGGCCCATCGTTACTCAGCACAGTTGGCCTTGCCAGCGCACCCTCTGCTTGTGTCCCTGCGTCCTCGGCCTGTCCGGGCCGGCTCAGCTTTGGCCCGCAGCTCCCAAGCACACAGGAGAGGCCTGAGCTGTTACTTACTCTTTGGGGGGGTTGACATCCTCTGGTCGGGCCTCAAAGAACCGAAAGACTTCATCACACTGTGAAATGTGGGGAGGCAGCCGGACAAGTGCCTGTGGGAAGACAGGAAGAAAGGGGATCAGGTGTGACGAATCTGGGAGCAGGAAAGCCAACACGGCGTCAACTCGGGCCAACAGTGACGGGGAGGCTCAATGCCTATGCTATGGAAGAAACGGACGAAACTAGTCCAGCAACTCAAGCAGACAACTAACCAACAAAGTATCCCATCAGATAACGAATGCAACAACCTCTGTCCCTCCCTCCCGCCCTTCCTTCCTTCCGTTTCAGCTAACCAACTAACCAGCCAACTAATCAACCAACACACCAACCAGCCAATTAGTCAGCAAACCAACTAGACAACTACAAAAGCCCCTAACCAATCAGCCAGCCAATCAACCATCCAGCCAACAATTCAACCAACCAGCTCTTCGGTCCACCGAAGTCCTCTGCCTGGAGGACGAGTGTGAGCTGAAGGGTGTGGAAGGGCTTCTTAGCAGGGTGGGCATGAGCTAGGCTTGCAGGGTTTGCAGGGCTTGGACAAGCAGAGAGGAGAGGGGTGGGCATCCTACGGTCACAGCAAGCATGTGGGCCAGCTGTGAGCTTGTCACCCCAGGAATGCTGCTGGGAGGCGAGGGATTGGGGTCAGAAGATGGCCAGGGCTCGTGCTGCACACCAGCACACAGGACCCCGGCACTGGCCCCAGCCCAGCCCAGCATGGCAGGGTGCGGTGTAGGGTGAGGCAAGCATAGCCCTGCTTCCTGGGCCCCTCAGTCCAGCACGAGAAGAGACGCTGGGGGAAGGGGGGATCCCTTGGTCCAAAGAGGAGAGGTCACTGCCAGAGTAGGCACGAGGGGCAAGAACATGGGAACCTGGGGCTGGAGCCAGGAGAAGAAAGAGAAAAACCTGGAACTAGAAGAGTCAACAAATACAGGGAGGGTGAGAAACTGCAGATGAGAAGCCTCTTGGCCCATCAGACAGGACCCTGTCACATGCCTGGGCCTCCACAAACCCAGGACCAGCTTCAGAAGTAATGCCTGGGTCCAGCGGCTCCCAGGACAAGTGTGGTGGGTCCTCCTTGTGTGGAGTTCCTGGCAGCCCTCACGGTGGCCCTCGTGCTGCGGAGGAGAAAAGGGAACCCCAGAAAGACCATGTGGCCTGCCCGTGGGCACCCATGGGGCATGGGTATGGCCTCACTAGAATGTAAACCCCATGCAGGCAGGGATTTCAGTCTGCTCTGTTGACTTCTGTGTCCCCGGATCCTGGAAGAGTGTCCGACATGGAGCAGGCACTCAGTGTTTGTTTAAATAAATGAACAAATGAAAAATGAATAAAAGAGTTAAGGTTTTGGCATACGAAAGCCCAATATCCAACAGCAATGGAACATGATCATGGGGCAGAAACGGCATGTGTGGTCTCGGGCTGCATCGACAGGGTTACAGTGTTGAGGAGGGAAGCAATGGTTTCATTCTTCTCTAAGCTGGCCAGACAACAACTCAAGTGTGGCATCCAGCACCAGGCATCCTACCGGCGGGGCCTTTCTCAAAGCCAAACCCACACCCAGGCGAGATGAGACAAGATGAAACAAGACCAGACCGCAGCAGACAAGAGCACTGTGCGACTCCTGGTCGTTCCTTCTAGAGTACATGGCTTTCCAAGGGCCTCTAATGTACCACATCCCCATCAACAGCCAAGAAATGGAAAAGAAAGGAAATTAACATTTACTGAGCAACTACTACGTGCCAGGCCCGTCCTAGGCCCCTGACTCCTGCAATTATCTAACGAGAAGGGCTCTGCAGTGTGTGCCAGACACAGGGCTGTGACCTGCTGTTACTGGGACAAGGAAGATACAGCCCCTAACCTTGAGAGCAAATCTAATGACATGTCTCCCCATTTTGTCCTGGAGGTAGACATCACTGCCACTTTCATGATGGGGATACTGAGGCTGTCAGGGATGAAGCCAT
Organism: Microcebus murinus; assembly: GCF_040939455.1. Taxonomy (NCBI): domain Eukaryota; kingdom Metazoa; phylum Chordata; class Mammalia; order Primates; family Cheirogaleidae; genus Microcebus; species Microcebus murinus. The sequence continues at coordinate 23,121,765 of NC_134117.1, read as the reverse complement.
AATAAGGAAAGTGGCAGAATCGAAACCCCATACCCTGAAGGTCAGATGGGTGGAGCCTTCCCCCAAATGTCCAAGTTCTCATTTAACACACACACGGTATATGCTGCTCTCTCCCCTGGGAAGAGGACATGGAAAAGGAAAAGAAAAATAGGAGAGAGACAGGGAGAGAGGGAGGGAGAAAGAAGCAGGCATATACAGAGAGAACGAAAAGCAGAAAGTCAGGCATGGGCAGAGCAAGGGCCCCTGTGGGAGGGTGAGAGGGAAACCACTCCTGGCATCTGGCTGGGTGCAGAGTCACCGTGTGCAGAAGGGAACAGGAGGACAGGAGAGGGCAGGTTCCAGCGGCCCAGGGCACTAGTGCCCTCCCAGCTCAGCGGGCTGCCACCCACCCCAGGCGCAGACCCTGCCGGCCTCGGCTCCCCAGCCCCGGCAGCAAACAGAGGGGCTCTTCATGCCTACGGAGCCCGGCATTCCGGGGGCAGAGGACGCGTGGGCTGCGAGGGCCTCAGACAAAGAGGCCTTTTGGTGGAACCACCGAAGCATCTTTATTTAACAGGGAGCCCCGAGGGGAGCCGCGTGGAGGGCTCGTCCTGATTTCAGCCTGACAAGGGGCTCTCAGCCCAGAGCAGCTTCCATCAGAGCTGCGCCAAAGCTCAGTTCTGGCCAGGATCATTTGGCAGAGAGGTTGGTGCCGAGCGGTTGGTCCCTGCAGCCTGGACTGGTGACAACAGCCAGAGCCAGGGAACCCCCAAACCCAGCCGTTCTGAGAACAGGGTGGGGGGCCAGATACATGGTGATTTCAGGGTCCCCCTCCACCTCAGGTCTAAAATTCTGCTACTAGACATTTATGATGTACACTACGTGGTGGTACATCAGGGTCCCAGGGCCAGGCAGACGCAGGTTTGAGTCCTGGCTCTGCCACTTATGGGCTGCGTGGGCTGTTGCTTTACCTGCCCTGAGCCCAGCACAATGGATTTGACGTGGCACCTCCGTACCTGTTAGGAGGTACGTGAGATGATGGAGTCGAGGAGCCTGGCATGGGGCTGCGCACAGAGCAAACACTCAGTAAATGCTAGCTATAACACACTGTCCTTGTCATCATCATTCCGTAGGTGGAAGCAGTGATGCACGCTAGAAAGAGCAGCAGTGGGAGCCACGAGACCTCGATTCTAGTTCCAGTTCTGCACTTCCATACTTGCTCGTGTGACCTTGGGCAGCTCGCCTCACCTCTCAGTTGACATTTCTCCCAAGATAAAATAGCTTAGCTCTGGAATCCCATAGTGTACCTCACGGAACGAGAGCTTAATGAGGTAAAATGAGTTCTGTGGGCACACGTGAAATGATGCCTTGAAGGCCTCAGAGATCACTGTGTCCATTAGCGTCACAAAGACTCTGAGAAGTTCTGCAGGAAAGAGACCCGCAGAGCTTCGCACAGGCCAGCATTTGTTAATAATAATGACATCCTAGGGGGGACTGTCTCATTTAATCATCACATCAACTCCAAGAAAAGGGGATGATTTTGCAGAAGAATAAATGAAAGGACAAACAGATTATGTAGTTCCCTGAAGTCACACAGGCTAAGTAGCAACGTTTTGAATCAGGCCATCTAAGTCCAGAGCCTTTGCTCGGACCCACTCCCTACTGCCCCAGCGTCACCCACAGGTATTCGTCTGTGGATCTGGTTTTCCAAACAGCTCCTAGTGACATCCCATGGAACACGGCTGGGGCAAATCCAGGCTCGAGACATTCTGAAGTTTCTTGCAGCCCTAACAGTCTGTGGCTCTAGGAGCACAAAGAGCAGCATTACTGGTGAGTCCATCTCACCAGTCTACCCGTCAGTCTGGTCTACCATCTGGTCTACCCGTCAGTCTGCTACAGCTCCGACTCAGGTGAGGTCACAGCGTCCTGAAAGCCCTGGGTTTGGAGAAGGGGGAGATGGGTGTGACTTTATAGCCCTCAGCGTGGGGCAGAGCAAGGAGCATGGCCCTGTGGGGCTGCTAAGAGCATGCAGGTCCCTGGAAGACGTCCGCTGAGCTGGCCTCAGTCCCCTTCCAACCCTGCCACTCTGAGGCCCAGGGCTCAGTGCGCAGGCTGAGAGCAGATCTGGAGGAACGTCACTCGGGAAGGGGCGGCAGGGGGGCAGTGGGCACCAGGGTTGGGGGACTGGTGATGAGGCACCAAAGAGCCATCCAGGTTTTGCCCTCAGCTCAGCCTGCCAGTGCCCTGCTTTTCCAGTCCTAAACTGCCCTGAAGTTCCTACCCCCCAAGGCCATTTTCTGGGTGCCTATGACAGGGGCCACCACTTAGTATCAAGTGTCATCATGGCAGATGGTGCAGGTTAGACAAGGGAGAGGGTGGCTGCATCGTGTGTCTCTGAGAGCTCCACTCAGACGCGTGGGCACGAGTCTGGTCTTTCCAAATGCAAGTGGAGTGAGAGGGGCCTAGGCAGACTGAGCCCAGGCCTCCGCTTCAAAACGAGCGCCCTCCCTGGGCCCCCCACTCTGGGTAACGCCTGCTCCAGGACAAAAAGCAAAGCTCCTTATCTGACAAAACACCTCGGGTGTCTCGCTCTTTCTGCAGGGTCACACGCTTCTCTCTTCTTAGCAGCACCGGTTTCTAATCAATAGAAATCTTCTAGCTGCTAATCAATAGAAATTTCTAATCAATAGAAATCTTCTAGCTGCTAATCAATAGAAATTTCTAATCAATAGAAATCTTCCTGGCTGCTCTGGGTGGGGCGGGGGGTGTCATGAGGCAGCTGGGGTCCTGCCACTTGCCTCCCCTATCCCTCACCCCTAGGGCTGCCTCTAACCTGCCCAGACTGCCTTTCCTAGAAAGCCCGGCTCTCACTGAACTTCTGTAAATCCGAGTAGTTCAAACACACAGGCTTTTGTTTTGACGGCTCTAAGCAGTAACCTTTTTGAAATGTGAAGTATCTAACTCTGGGTAGCAGTTTGAGCCATTTCACAAGGGATCCTAGGCCCTGGGGGATGTCCCCCTCTAAGCAAGTTTTCTCTACTTGTAATCTTCCATCTTGTCATCAGACATTGGCTGGACCCCCACTGGGGGCCAGGCTTCCTGCTTGTTAGTGAAGACGGGAAGATAACAGAGGGTGCCCTCAGGGAGCACCTGGTCTGGGAGAAGATAGTCACACAGAAGTCACCCTCTTGCAGAGGACAAATGACAGGGTGGAGGCATGCACGAAGTCCTCTGGGGAGCAGAATGGCAGGAGGGGTCAGCTATTCCTGGGGAGTCATGAAGCTTGTAGGAGGGGCCACTGTGGAAGCTGAATGTGTCCCAGGAAGGGGACCAACACAGGCCAAGGGACAGAGGCCTGGTTAATCGGGAATGGCCTCAAGTCTGACCAACAGGACTGCAGGGCGTAGAGGAGATGGTAGGAGCTGAGGCCTGAGCAGCCCTTGGAACCAGCCCACAGAGGGCCTGGCTGAGATGCTCAGATGTTCTTGGGGACAGTGGGACTCCTCTGATGTCCTTTAAGGGGAAAAGGGAGATGATCGGCTTTATCCCAGTCTAGAAACTCCTTTTCCTGGGTCTGTCGGGGAGATGGAGAGATTCTACTAACTGGGTTCCCCCAGAGCACTAGACTACTCAGGAGGCAGAGCTCGGTCTCCCCACCTGGCAATCCTCCTGCTCCAGGCCCAGCTTCAGAACGAGAACCCTAAGCACAAGGTTACTCCTCCCAAAGAGACAGCCAGTGTTGGGCCATCGTGGAAAACCCCACAGTGGAATGGAGACGACCTGGAACTGCCACCATATAATGGCCTCAGTTTTCAAATCTGGGAAGTGGGTATGCAAATGAATGAGTCTGGGAAACACAGAGAGGGCAGGGTCAGGAGACCCGCAGCCCTTCAGTGCTGACCTCCTGTTGGGCTCAGACTTCCTGCCCCACCTGGTCTGCCTGAGCCCATCCCTCATCCCTCCTGCAAAGGAAACCATTGATTCCCGAAAGCAAGTGAGTCCTGGACAGATGAATAATAGAAACAAGCTCAGCTATTTGGGCAGCAAAAAAATTCTAGTCCCACCAACCAGGAACTGGAGACTTGTATAACTCTCTCTCACACCCCCTCCGCACCCCTCCAGGGATATTTATTTTAACCCCTGGACAAACATGCAAACATGTATTTCACCCCCAGAAACTGGGTAGACGGAGTCACTTAAAAATTGTCAGTCAGAGCCTCTGCAGTGTAGCTTACTCGTTAGTCTAATGAAAGTCTTCAACTTGTTGAGGCCCCAGAACCATGAAATATTAGCCGCATAAGCAAGCTGCCCTTTAATTTATGAAGTTAAAGAAATGCCTTTGGAAGCCCTCTTCATAGACACCTGGCCCTCAAGTGCCACATAAAACAATCACTTGGTTGGTGCGTGGTAAGTTTTCCATGATTCGCATCCAATCTGCTACCCATCCACGTTGAAAATGAACACTGAGATGGGGGCTGTGAAGCTGCCACTCGCTGGGGCACTGCTGGCCAGCGAGGGCAGGGAGCCCGAAGCCCGGGGGGGTCCCCCGCACGGTCAGACTTTCCACGTCTGAGCCCTTGCAGAGGAGCCGGCGCTCCGGGTGCACAGCCAGCTTCCCGGCGTTGGGTGCATTTGAATTCCCATCAAATCCCTGATTCGGAGCCCACATTGTCTAGCAGGTCCAAGGAAGAGGTTGGCCAGCCAAGCAGGGCTGGATATGCAGGGTACTATAAATAAAGACTCCAGAGGCTGTGGGCAGTGTGTAAACAAGGACATGTGTGGACAAGGGAAGGGCTGAGCATGGAGTGAACTTCCCGAGACACTGGCCATGAAGTTGGCTACGGCTGGCAGTGATGGTGGTGGCCATGGATCAGACTATCGGTGTCAGAGCTGTTAAATGCAACACCGGCTGGCAGTGGCCAAGGTCCGCTCGCTGCTGGTTTGTCCCTAATGACCATTCCAAGGCCAGTGGGTTTCTCAGACAATCAGACCACAGATCCAGCTTCTAGTTCAGCAGAATTAAAGGTCATTCTCCACTGCCCTGCCCCCCACCCCCACTGTCATTCTCAGAGTAAATCACTGCCTGTGACAGGGCTGTCTGCCTGGTGAACCCATGACACTGCTCCTTGTCTGGCGCTGGGCAGTTCCATCTGTGCTAATCAGGTCAGGAGGCCGCTCTTCTTGCAGACCCCACTTCAATGGCTCCCCAGCCGCACACTGGAACCCCAGAGCCCCCCTGAATCAGGAGTCCTGTTCAAAGCCGATCCCAGGAGATAAGATGCTATCGGCAGGCAGCATTTCCACGGAGCCCAGCTACAGATGTCTCGGGCGCCACCAGCTCGGAGGCCGATTTCAGCCACAAATCCCAGCTGGAAAAGCCTTCCTCCCACCCTCTACCCCCTCGTCCATCAGCTCTGCCCATTTATTTAACTTCTTGGGAAAGGAATAAAGAGAAAAGCTCAGGCTGTAGCCATCAGTTTAACCAGAAACAGTGAATGCCCTTTAAAGAGAAAGAATGAATATTGATCTGAAGAAGACGAGCCTCTAGCTTAGGGGGAGTCATCACTGGGCATCCTTTTAGAATAAGGCAGAACACATGACCAAGTGTCAGCCACACAGTCACCAGATTCAAACTTCAGTTTAATGGAGAGCACAGGGGAGCACTTCTCTTCCTATAGGCTTGAGAATACCAGTTAATAAATTTAGCAATTTGGTTATTTAAACATTTATTAAACATTTTTATTGCTAAGCATCATGATTCATAATTATAAAATATTAAAGTAGAAAGGGACCTTATGGGTAATAGCTCTGTGTAAGCACAGAGCACTTCAGGAGTTATAAAACACTGTGATATATATTCTGCTGCTCCGTGAGATAGCTGTTTTCATACCCATTTTACAGATGAGGCAACTGGGGCTCAAAGAGGTAAAGCGACTTGCCTACGGTCACACAGCTGGTATGTGGACACTAGGAATACCAGCACTGTGACAAAACTTGGTACCCCATTTGCCTCGCCTAGAGATTCTTGAGTCAGACACCGCGACAGATTTTGTTGAAGAAATTCTCTCTCCATTAAAGCTAGTGGTGCCCAGTGGTAACATTAAATTATTTAATGTTTGCTTTTTTATTCCTTTGATTGTTTTTATTTTTTACTTGCTTTTTTACTTTTTGTTTGTTTTTCATAAAGCTTTTCATTTGCTTGTTTTTTTAATGCAGACGGTCTGGGCCTGGTAATAATAGCAAAAGCATCTCCCGAACGCTTGCTCTGAGCCGGACGCTGTGGCTCTGCCGCACGTGTATCAGCGCCTTCCACCCCCAACCGTGCTCTGTGGGGGCGCCGTTCTCCTCCCTGCTGTACAGGTGTGGAAACTGAGGCTCAGGGAGGTTAAGCAACTTGCCCAAGTTCACAAAGCGAGTCTGGAGTTTGAACCCAGGCCGTCTGGCCGTCCAGAGTCCGTGTGCCAACGACACTGAGGTGGTGGCTTCGCACCCTCACTGCAGGGGGCCAGGCTCTGATCAGAGCAGACGGACAGCCGGGCTCCGGCTCCTGACACTGCCATCCCTCTCCCGCCTGCTCTCGGGCACTGGCTGTGTTCATGTGTGCGTGTGTGCGTGTGTGAGCACTTGCATCGATAACAGTGTGTGTATGAACATGTATAGCTATCAAGGTGTATGTGAACAAACAAACGTGTATTCCACATGCTATTCAACTCAGCACTGATTCCAACAACATCCCAAAAGCGATTCAAAGAAACAGTTCTTCTGTGTCCAGCAAAATGCCACAGAGAGAAGAATCCCCTTGGCAGGTGGAAGTGACTGAAAGCAGCGTTTTGTAAACATGGCTGTGTCCCACGCCCACCCCCCTGGCCGGGAAACGCCAGGCCTCAGGAGGGTTTTGTCCGGACAGCCTTCCCTCCCAGATGGACGGACTCTCCTCGACCCTTCCCCAGCCCCAGGCACGCCCTTACCCGGCAGTACTCATCGATGGGCTTCAGCCTCTTCACAGCTACGTCCCGGATGTGGCTTCTCCGGAAGAGGATCTTGCCTGGAAGAGAGGTACTCGTGAGCGGTTGACTCTCGTTCCCCTCTCCCTCGGCTCCCAGCACCTCGGCCGCCACCACCAGTGCCCACTGTCGGGAAACAAGAGAGGAGCGGTCACCTCTCCTGGGGGGCAGGAGGCTCCCGAGGCTGAGGGCCCAGGCCCTCTCTGGCAGGTGAGGAGCCCTGGAGGCTGCCATCTTGGGCTTCTATGAACAACTTGGCAGGTCACCTTGTCTGGATCTAATGGCAGAACCGGCGCCCCTACGTGGGCGTGGCTCTCAAGTGACCTGGCAAATACACACAAAGTATGGCCCAACCCACACACTATGTTTTGTTTTCACGCCCATCCCACCTTGAGAAATCGGCATTCGTTCCTGCCAGCTGGGCAGGAATTCCTATCCTCGGTTTAGGTGGTGGCTATTTCCAGGGCGGGCACAAGCCAACACCAGGGAAGCGTGCCCCAGCCTGTTCCCTGACCTCTCGGTGCACACTGCCTCCGGCCATACGGGCCACGGCCAGCCGGGCTGGAACACCCCCCACAGGTATGGGCAAGGCTTACAGGAAACGGCAGCCCCTAAGACCTTCCCAGCAGCCTCTTCAGAGTTGGCCACATTCAATCATAACAAATACATCAATGAATAGTCTTTGTCCAGTCCGTGAAATTTAGAATCTGAACTCCTTGGTCTGACATTCAAGGCCTTACACACTGACTTCTGTGCCTATCAATGCTCAGGGCCAAGGCCACCTTTTCAGAAGGCCTTCCTTGATCGCCCGAGCTGGGAGTAATGTCCCTCTCTTTCCAGAACAGCCACAACACATTGTCTGTTCCTAGGGCACTTGCCACATTCTCTGGGGTGCGACAGCATTTGTGACCCTATGAGGCTCACCATACCCATAACAGCCATGTGCTGCCCCAGTCTGCCTGATTTCCCTTTGGAGAAGGCCTCCTCCATTCCCAGTTCTTGTGGTATCAGTAGGGATAATCACATCCCCTGGCAACAAGGGTGGGCATGTGACGCAGCCTAGTCAACCAGAGTCATGGTGATTGGCTCAGGGATGGATGGAGACCCAATCTAGGCCAATGAGGGTCAGCCCTGAGACTTCTTTCTCCCCCTCCCCCGGTTGCTAAGGGGGCAGGATGAAAGCTTGGCACTTCTAGGAGCCAACTTTATCATTGCCTGAGAACAAAATGAATGAGAGAAAGGAACTGTGCCTGGCACAAGGTAGATGCTCAATAAAAGCTTTTTGAATGATTGAAAAGCAGAGATGGCCAAATGTGGTGGCTCAAGTCTGTAATCCTAGCACTCTGGATGCGCTAGGAGGATTGCTTGAGGTCAAAAGTTCAAGACCAGTCTCAGCAAGAGCAAGACTCCATCTACTAAAAATAGAAATGATTAGCTGGGCATGGTGGTGCTCACCTGTAGTCCCAGCTACTAGGGTGGCTGAGGCAAGAGGATGGTTAGAACCTGGGAGTTTGAGGTTGCTGTGAGCTAGGCTGATGCCACAGTACTTCAGCCCAGGAAACAGAGCAAGACTCAAAAGCAGAGCTGAGAGATGGTCAGGGACCGATTCCTTTGACATAATTTCAGCAGCTGGATGTAGCTGTTCCTGAACCTAGCATCTACCTGGTACTTTTCACTTGTATGAAACAATAAAATTCTCCTTTTTATTTAAACTAGTTGGAGCTGGGGATTTTTATCACTTGCATTAAAGCGGTCTTAATTAAGATAATTTCCATTGCATGTGAGCAAATATGTGGACCGCATGGTAATCCACGTCAGCTGCTTCTGCCAAGGTCCAAGTGAAGTACTGAGAAAGACCAGCCCCACATGCAGCCCCAGAAACAAAGATTTGAATGCAAGCTTTCTATTTGGGAGGAAACCCCAGGACATGTCATTAGGGTAGTAGGGAAGTCAAGCAGGGAAGGGAAGGAGGTAACTGGAGCTCAATCCTATTGGGGAACTCTGGAAGATGGTGCAGAACACACCTCATGGATAGCCCAACTGAGGGTGGGGAGGCTGGGGCTGCTTCCAGGGGCATTGACTCTGGCACTTCCCCCAAGGCTAGCACAAAGGCAGAGGTGAATGGTGAAGGGACCCTGGGGCATGAAAGCAGTGCTGCAGCCATCCCCGACTTCCCTGCCACCACAGGCACTAGGCACCAGCCCTGCTGGAGTTGGACAGTGAAGCACCTATCTGTGTCCCACCACGCATGACCCCCGTCCCACCACGCATGACCCAAGTCCGGTTGGTGCCTCTCATCTCTGCACAGTCGGCGTGCAGCTCCTCCTCCTGCCTGCCCCACGCTGCCGTCAGCACGGGCTTTGCCGCCCAGGCGCTCAGCAAATGCTCGCTGCCTCACTGGCTGTCGTCTCCTGGGCTCCTGCTCAAGCTCTCCTTCCCTTTTCCTCTGAAGCCAGAAAGCGGGGCCACTTCCCTGTCAGACGGACAACACTGTGCAGACGGAACGATGTCAGCAAGATAAAGAGCCCCTGCCATGTGTTCCTCTCGAAAGGAGATAAAACGTGTTTTATCAAGACATTGGAGCCGGCCGCCTTTCCTTGGGGGAAGATGTCACAGATTTGGTATTCCTTGCCTCTTGGCCTCCTACCCTTTTTTGGTTGCCTGTCGCTTTACTGCTTGTGTGCCATGGGGGCATGTGTGCGCGGCCACGGGGACGCTGTGTGAAAATAAACACACCAGGAGACCTGCTCTCAGGACTGACAAGATGACGGGGGGCCCTGGGGCTGGAATTCTGGGCCTCCACCTAAGCCAGCTGCCTGTCAGGAGCTGGAGGGTGCCCAGACCCCGTGACACCAGCGGTGAAGCGGGACTGTCTAAGAAATGGGGACCCAAGTCTAAAGATGGCAGCGTGAAGTGACGTACGAGTATTAATCAGCCCGTTGCTTTTGTTAGAAAAACTCCTTGGACCGCTGCGTCGAGTGAGATGAGGGGACACTTTGCACAGTTCGGCCATATACGAAGGTGCTTCCGTTTGGGTTGGGTTCAGTTTTCTACAGAACTTCACAACGCACTACCACAGGAAATCACTTCCCCGATGGAGGAAGCTCTACGCTCAAGCTCAAAGACCAAACGTTTTTCGTGGGGATCAAACATCTGATGGAGAAAAAGATTTTTAAGACCATCCCTGCATATTAAATAAAGTTAACTGAAAAAAAAGAAAAAAAAAGAAATGAGGACACAAGGGGGACTGTAGGAGGAGCCAGGGCCCACAAACCTGCCTGGAGCAGAGGCCTCATCCCCAGCCCTTTCTCATCCTGTCGGAGGACAAGGGAAGGGAGGAGATGGGAGACAAACTGGGTCCCCTCCCAGCCCCCATCTCAAGGCTGGCCAAACCGCTAAGTCTTGTACCCCTGAAATACAAATATCGCTCCTGACCCAGCTGCACAGAACTAGTAAAAAAGAAAAAAAATGTTGAGGAAGACTGAAGGCCTCCATAGGCACAGAAAGTTCCGAGAAGGGAGGGTCGGGTGAGGCGGGAGGCAGGCGGGAGGGCTCTGCCTGAGTCCTCACCCGCGCTGGCCCCTGCACACAGCACCCCTGCCTCGCCCCTCGAGCCCACCCTGCGGGTGGGGCCACCAGGACACAGGCTGAGCCCTCCCCGTCCCTCCACCAGGCTCGTGGGGCTGCTGCTCAGCTGTGAGGTCAGAGGAGAATTTCTGCACAAGCCAATTCCCAGTTGACTTTTTGGAACCCAACGGGGCTTCCCTCTTTCCCGCTGAAATCCTGACGGGAGCAACGTTTTCTTTTCCTGGGGCTTTGGCACCGGCAGCTGTGGGGGGAGAGGGAGGGGCCGGAAGGGATTCTCTGTTAGGGATCCAAACCGCACTCCGAGAGCCAAACCGGTGACCATATTAAAAGGGAGAGAGAAAAAAGGTGGAGGAGGAAAATCCCCATTAAGGAAGTGGAGACCACAGGGCATTAAAGTTGTCTTGCGAACGTCATTCAGCCTATTTACTGGGGGCAGGGCTTCTGCCCGAGTCTGCAAAGCCACGCGGTTGCTGCCCCAGAAACACGACAAGCACCGTGGGGAGACCACACGGGCATGGGCAGACCCAGCTGCTCAGGACTGAACTCATTCCTGAAAGCCCAGGAGAAAGGTGTGGAGCCCGAGGCGTGGGAGCATGAGGTGGAGGTCCCTCTTCCCGCCACTCAGGGCTGAGAAGCTGGGACCAGCGACGGAGCAAGGGTCTCGGGTGAAAGTCCCAGGTTCAAGTCCTGCCGGGGCCTCAGGCTGGCTGTGCACCCCTGGAGCAGGCCGCGCCTCCACCGGGGCCTCTGGGCTCCCCTCTGGGCCTGGGCTCAGCGGCTGCTCCGTCCAGGGCCCTGAGACCCACGTACAGTTGCGCCTGGGGACATAAGTAGGCAGGGGAGGGGCGAGAGGGCATTCCAGGAGCCGAGTGCTCACCGCACTCCAGGCACACGCTAAGAGCTCGCCACTGCGTTTTCCTGCTTAATTAACCCTCACAACCACCTTGAAGTGAGTACTTTGACCTGGCCCACTTTGTCCAGGAGGAAATGGCGGCTCAGAGAGGTTGAAGGACTGTCCAAAGTCACACAGCTATCAAGTGGCTGAGCCGGGATTTCAACCTGGGCTTATAAAGTTTGGAGAATGAGGGGGAGCATGTAGGCAACAATCCAGAGAGTTCTTTGGGCTTGGGTCATGTAAGGCCTTGAGAGCCATGGTGGGCTTTGGATTTTACTCTGTCAGTGAAGGAAGCTGCTGAGAGCAGTTAAGCCCCTAGGCCACCCTTGGCCTCCAGGGCCTTCCTGTGAACAGAGGTGCTCATGGGACCCCCATGGGGGTCAAGGGCTAGGGGCCCTACAAGAGCAGAAATACCAGACACACTGGCCTCCCACTGGCCAGGAGCCCTACCCTAGTCGTGAAGAGTTCTGCAGCAATTTCCACAACCTAGGTATGTTTTCATACAAACGGGCTAACGACCATTGTACAGGACTAATAAGAGGGCACTGACTACAGGGGCGGTAAGAGAGGGCTAGCCTCGGAACCTCTTTTGAGCTCAACAGGCTGATCTGTTCTCGCCAGCCTCTCCTCTTGGAGATTCACAGGGTCTGTGTGTGCAGGTATAACTCCTTCCTTCCATGGACCTCCCCAGCACTGTCCCGATGGAGGCCTGTGCCGGGCTCTGCCCCAGGGGCCGGGAGCTGCAGTGAGCGCCATGGACAAGGGCCTTGCTCTCGAGGTGTTTACACTCTAAGTGGGGAGCAGGTGTGCGCGGGAGGCAGACAGCATGCCTTTTCATATCTAGTGAGGGGTTTGGTGACACTTTCATGTCTCCTTCCCCCTCTATAAAGAGAATCAAACTGGGTAATGTGAGGAGGGGTGCCTGGAGGGAGGGAGGGTTCAGACAGTGCTCAGGGAAGTCACTCTGGGGTCCAGTGGAGACTTGGAGGAGAAGGAGCCAGTTGTGCAAAGCTCTCGGGCAAGAGGGCTCAGCCAGAGGGAACGCACAGCAAAGGCCCTGAGGCAGAAAGAACCAGAAGTGTTGGAAGATAGAGGCTGTGTGCGAGCCTACAGCAGCAGAAGGGAGTTTGCTTTTACTCTAAGTACCCTTGGGCTTGCCCACCCAAATCCCTTCCTGCCCTTAAGGCTCGGGTCCCCTGCTGCCTCCTCCATGAAGCCTATGGGGAAAGGTCCACAGCCCAGGGGCTCCTGACTCCACGCCCTGAGTTCTGGCTCCCATGAGTCTCTCATTTAGATCCACGCCAAAGCCCTGCCTCTGGCTTGAAGTCTAGCATGGAAGGCATTGGCAGGTTTTGCCTGCCAGTCTTTATTTTTATTACAGTGCCCTAATTTTCTTTTGGGGAACAATCTCTCCTTCATTCTCAGTCCATGTGATTTCAGTGGGGCTGGTCCCACCCCAAACTCCAGGGGTAATCAGCCAATAGTGTCCAGGCACGGGCATGTGACCCAAGTCAGTCCAGTAAGACTCAGCCTGGGACTTTTGCTGGGATGACCAGAAGAGAAGTGCTCCGTTTCCACGGTGACTGTTAACTCATAAACTGTAAGCCCCAAACTGCGAGGGAGCATCTTTGTGTATCCCTGCCACCATTTGGGGGAAGCTCGTCTGAGAATGAAGTCAACAGAAAATACAGCAAAGCTGAGAGTGTGAGAGACACAGATGTGGTCACGCGATCCAGCTATGCCTGAAACCATGACTCCTGGTTTTCAGTAATGGGAACCAATAGAGTTCCCCTTTTTTCTCAAGCCAGACTGGGAGGGGTCTATTTCTTGTCATCAGGAGAGTCCTAACTAGGACATCTGGCTCTGCCATTTACTTTTATGTGACATGGGACAAGTCATAACCTATTTGAATCTGTTTCTTCAAACTGCAAAATGGGACAGTAATGCTTAACTCAAAGAATTATTGTGAGGAGTCAATGAAAAGCATGTAACACAGAGCCAGCCCATAATAAATGTTGAGCAAATGGGATCTCTCATTAGTTGACGATTTTGCGTCAGGCAGGTGGGGTGGGGGGTACAACCCGGCCCCACCTGTCTCCTTGCTGGCCACGTGGAACCCACACACCACAGGTGATCCTCGGGTACCTGTCTATCAACCTGGCTTCCCGTCCAAGGCCAGACACGAACTCCTCTCAACCTGCAGCAACCTCTCTTCATTCACCAACCCACGATCACACCTGTGTGCCCCCCAGAGCTCCCGTGTCACCTCTGAAGGACGCTTCTCCACCCACCCAACCCAAAGTGTGGAGGACGTGACACCACGGTGAGGCGACTGATTGGTCATTGACCCGCCCACCTGGGGCATTCTCGGGTGACTCACGCAGGTGTGTCTCCCCATTCCAGCACTCCCCGCCCCCTCTCCCGTACACTCAGGGAAACACACTTGCAAAAATCCACTGGGTTTCACCATAGATCAAAACCCTAAATCTCCTGCAGCCACGGCATGCTTACGGGAAGCTTCAGTGCACCTGGGAGGGAAAAAAATGAGCTCCCAAATTCTGGTCTGGAGGTTCCCATACCCAGCACACAGAGCCAGGCTGAAAGGAACAACATCCTTCTTTCCCTCATCCCCAGGCTGGTCAGCTGGGATTTATAGGTGTTTGCCAGAAATGAGCACCCAGTCCCAGGCCCAGCACAGGTGTTGCTACATCTTTGCTGAACCCAGTGGAATTGAAGGCTCTTGGAGCAGTTTTATAGAGCTGTGGGCCCAGAACAACTTCTTCTTTCTTTCTTTTTCCTAAAAACAAAACTCTTCTTTTTTTATGAGACAGGATCTGGCTGTGTTGCCCAGGCTGGCCTTGAACTCTTGGTCTCAAGTGATGTTCCCGCTGTGGCCTCCCAAAGCTCTGGGATTACAAAACTTTCTATTGACATATAATACACACAGAGAAAAGTGCACATGCATGTATACGACTTGATGAATTTTCAAACACCAAACCCACCTATGTAACTAACTAGCACCCAGATCAAGGAACATGGGCCTCGCCTGCACCCCAGAAGACCTTTGCTGTGCCAGAACAGATTCTAGAAGACTGGGTGGGGCTTGTTAGTATTTCTGTACTGATATGTATATGGGAATTCTAGAATGACTTGGTGATATCTACTAGAGAGAAGGGGCATTAATATAGTTATTAATTTTAGCTCTATGTACTTTTGTCTTCTCAAACCCTATTTAAAAACACATGTTTTATGACTTAAGTTGCAGCAAACCCCTGGGGTGAGATCTCTTTTTGTTAAATATGAACACACTTTCCATTTATTAATTGTAACAAACAAGGGGCAAATGCTTACCTGTAGGGTTTGCTTTGGGAAGAACACTGTAAACAGAAACAAAACCCCTGAATTTGCCTATTTGTTGTCCCTTGCTTTGGAAAACATGCAGGGTTAGTCTTCAGCCCTGACCTAGACAGGAGATATTTTATTGGTTATAAGATTTTACTTTGGAGTACAGGCTGCTAGACAAGAGTGGTCCCAGGGTTAGAATCGCTGACAAGGTAGCCAGCATCTGGATTCCCTACCGATATCACATCAAAGAACGATGCTGGCCGAATGGCACAGTGGGCTGGCAGGGCACATGGGCTGCCCCAGCCTGACTCTGGGAGGCATACAGAGCTCTGCAGCTGGCCTCCAGGCTGGCCCCTAACCCCAGGGAAAGGGAAAGACCTTGTGATCAAATATAACAATACTTAAAGTGGCCGAGCCAAGACAAATGCCACCTAGCTGCCGTTGGAGGTCCTTAGGGCACAGGCTGTGGTCTCACTCAGAGCCAAGCTCAGACAGGGCTGAACGCAAACCCGTGTGCCACAGTGGCACAGGCGGGCCCACGGACCACCGGCCTTCACTGCCACAGTCACGCTGGTCTGCTCCCACCATCCACACCCAGCCGTGTTTTCCTATTCTTGATCCAGTGCAAAGGTTTTCAAAAAACTAAAATCTAAGACTGACCAGGCGTGGTAGCTCATGCCTGTAATCCTAGCACTCACGGAGGCCGAGGTGGGAGGATCCTTTGAGGTCAGGAGTTCGAGACAAGCCTCAGCAAGAGTGAGACCCTGTCTCTACTAAAAGTGGAAAGAAATTAGCTGGGCAACTAAAAAAAAAGAAAAAAGAAAAAATTAGCCAGGTGTTATGGTGCACACCTGTAGTCCCAGCTACTCAGGAGGATCCCTTGAGCCCAGGAGTTTGAGGTTGCTGTGAGCTATGATGATGCCACAGCACTCTAACCTGGGCAACAGAGCGAGATTCTGTCTCAAAAATAAGTAAATAAAATAAAATCTAAGATCATGCGACTGGAGGCAGAGGGAACAGAGTGTGGGCTGCAGAGTGGATAGACCGCTGTGTCCTGGGTGCACTGTCTTTTCTGAGCTTCAGTTTTCTCATAGGCCAAATGGGATTGCAGGGCTGGAACATGGATTAGAAAGCACACACACCACGTGGTGTTGGGTACACGGGACAGTTGTTACAGAGAAGGGTGAGGCCAAGTCCCTCCATATTTGGCCAATAGCCCATAGGTATGTTATGGTGACGTTTGTCTGTCTGGATGCTTAAAAAGGCACCCTGGCTTAAACCTTTCAGTGACTGCCCAGGGCACTGAGAACAGAATCTAAACCCCCTGCCAGGGCCTGTGGGGCGGGGCGAGGTCTGGCTCCAGCCTCCCTCTCCCACCTGGCTCCCAACACTTGCCCCTCACACCACACACACACCCTGCACTTCCCACCTGGGCCGTGTCACACTGTCCCCTCTCCTGCTGCCCTGTGCATGGCTAACACCTTCGTTCTTCAGATCTTGGTGTAAATGTCACCTCCTCTAGTAAAAGAGGGCCCTCCCCCTGTCTCCCAGGCCTTGACTGTTTCCTTCCCAGTCTTTACCACCATTTATAACGATCTTCTGTGGTCCCCTCAGGGCAGAATACAAGCTCCTTGTGGCCAGTGCAGCCCACTGGCGCACCCTCAGGCCCAGCACAAGGACTGGCACACAGGCCCCCGACTGCCACGTGCTGGATGGTTATACCATGCCCCCACCCACCCACACACTGGGGACCACTGCCTCCGCACAGGGCTGGGGCTGGGGCAAGGGGTGGACTTGCCCGCCGGGACCCAGACAGAGCGGGGCCAGACAGCGTGGTTAGCTCAGAGGCGGGCAGCAGGGCCAAGCCGTGCCCACTCCGTGTGGGCGTGGGTGTGGCGGGCGTGGCGGGCAGTGGCGCAGCTCCCTCCCGGAGGGAGCCTGGGAATAAAGGGCCCCATTCAGCCTGGGCAGCCAGGCTCCTCCCGCCAGGGGAGGTTGCCCTCAGGAAAGGGGACGGTGGGCACAGGGCAGAGCTTCCCAGCAGCCTCTCCCTGAAGCGTGGCCCACGGCGTGGGGGGCTGTGCGAGGCGTCCAGGGCCTCCGGGCTCAGAGACACACCAGAGAAAGGCCCTGCGGGACGAGGAGGCCGAGGGGCAGGCGGCTGGCAGTGCCGGTTCAGGGCGATGGTGCTGAAAGGAGCCTGTTCATTCTGATGCTCTCAGGCAGAGCAGAACCCCCAGGATGCAGAGGCCAGTGGGCAAGGACCCCAAAACCACAGGCCACACCGGCCAACCACAGGGGAGTCTGCCTGGCTCTCCTGGGATGAACGCTGTTCCCCAAAGCCTGCTTTTCTTGAGCTTTGGTTCCGCTGGCAGAACGGAGCCAGACAGCAATCTTTAGCAACCTCCCACCAACATTTTCTGCGGTTCCACCCTCACCTACAAGGCTGCTGCTGCTAATATTGATGAGACACAACGTTCACAGAGCACTTGGTACGTGCTAATTGCTGTGCCATGTCCTTTACATTCATAATGTTTCCTGATCTTTACAACAACCTATGATCTAGATAGTGGGTACTGTTATTCCTATTTTACAGATGGGTAAACTGAAGGTCAGAAAAGTTAAGTGACCTACCGAGGATCACACAGCTAGTACGCGGTAGAGCTGGGATTTCACATGCCATGGTCTCTTTCTTTAGACAGACTGAAGGCTGGGCACAGTAGCTCACACCTATAATCCTAGCATTTTGGGAGGTCAAGGTGGGAGGATTGCTTGAGGTCAGGAGTTCCAGACCAGCCTGGGTAATAGCAAGACCCCATCTCTACAAAAAACAGAAAAATTAGCTGGGTGTGGTGGTGTGTGCCTGTAGTCCCAGCTACGTGGGAGGCCAAGGCAAGAGGATTGCTCGAGCCCAGGAGTTTGAGGTTGCAGTGAGTTAAGTTGGTGTCACTGTACTCCGGCCCAGGCAACAGGGTGAGACTCTATCTCAAAAACATAAAATAAAATAAACAGACTGAAAGTGTGTAGGCTCTTGATTGTTTTGCTATATTCCCTCCTTTCCCTATATCCCGTTGGCCTGCTTTCCCTGGGGGAATCTCAGCCTTCCCTGACCCCATGACAGGGTCAGCATGCATCATTCTTTCACTCCCTCTCAAATGCTGGCATTGCACTGGGAGTTGGGATGTGACAGGGACCAATACAGACATGGCCCTTGCCCTCTCAGAAGACACAGTATGTGGGCACGTGCCACGATGGGTCAGTTACAATGGGGACACACAGAGGGAGACAGGCCTGAAGAAGTGGTGGGACGAGCCAGGCAGGGGAACGTGTGAAGAACGTTCCCAGCGTGGGGCAGAGCCTGAGCAAAGGCCCAGAGACGGACGGGACCAGGTACATCAGAGAAGCTGAAGGAAGCTCAGCGTGTCCGGGAAGCGGCGCGTGTGTGCAGGGAGGTTCCTGGGGTGTGGGTTATGAATGGTGCCAGAAGGGACTGAATGGGTTGCAGGGGTTTGATCACATGGCCACATAGAGCAAGCTGAAGCCACTAATGTTGTATATTCAGAAATACCTGAGAGTTCCTGAATCTTTAAGGCTGAGGGCCACAATTTTTACCTGAGGGGACACAAGCACTTTCAGACCCAATCTTAGCCCCAGGGCTCAGGGGCTGGGGGAGTGACCTGGGCCTGGTCACTGGCTGGGCACAACCAACATAAGCTCAAATCCATGGGCTCACTGGTGTCTATGCCTACCACAGCCCACATAGATCATGGGATAAAAACCAAGAGACCCCAATGGTCACCTCATCCAGCCCCCTCACTTTCTGAGGACAGAGCTAAATTCAGAGAGGGCCACGCCTTGACCAACTGCTCATAGCACATTAGCAGCCATGTTGGCCTCAGAAGGGCGCTTGGGCTGGCAGCCTGGTTCTGGGTGGATGTTGTGGCTTCTGTACTTGCAGTTCATGTCTCCTAGGTCCTCTGCCTTGGCTGTCTTTCCTACCTCCAATTTCTACCCAAATCCTGACCCAACAACAAGAGTTACCACTCACTGACCCTCTTTCACAGACCTAAGAACTCAAAGGAGCCCGTGGAAGTCAGCCTCCAAGATGGCCCCAGTGATGCTTGCCTCAGAGTTCCTTCCCGCACTGAATAGGGCTGACCTGTGGAACCAACAGGACATTGTGGAAATAACGGTGTGACTTATAAGGCTAGATTATACAAGACATGGTGACCTCCTCCCTGATCTCTCTCTTGGGTACTGACTGAGGGAAGCCAGCTTCCACGCTGTAAGCAGACTCAAGCAACCCTATGGAGATCAACATGGCAGAGAACCAAGGCCTCCTGCCAACAGCCAGAGCCAATCTGCCCGCCGCCCGGGAGCAAGCCGTCCTACAAGTGGGTCTTCCAGGCAAACCTTTAGCTGACATCTCAACCACAGCCTCATGAGAGATTCTGACTCAAAACCATCTAGTTAAGTGGTTCCTATATTCTTGGCCCATAGAAACTGTGCTGAGATAATAAATTTTTATTGTTTTAAGCTGTTAAGTTTGGGGGAAATTTGTTAACACAGGTAATTAGCACTGTATACAGCATACCAGGCCTAGCACTGCTCATGAGAGGGCAGGATCCCTGGGCTACCTGAATCAGAGCTATTTGGGGTATTCGTTATAGATGCAAATTCCTGAGATTTGCCCAGATCCTCTGGATTAGAATGGAAAGGGACAGGGGCAGGGTGAGAGTCTGCATTTTTAATAAGCCCCCTGAGTTATTCTCATGTACCTGTGAGGCTGAGAATTACTGAACTAATCTAACACCTGCCAGCTCTGTTGAGAGGCTCAGAGAGCTGCTGGGACAGTCCTTACTGCACAGGTAAGTACAGGTGGGCCTGGGCCTAGAACCTGGGTTCAGTATTCTTTCTACCTTGTCCATTTAGGTTGCTTTTTTGAGAGGCATGGGCTTTCTTTTGTTTCTTTTATTTATGTTTAAAATTTGCATGTAGCAAAATGCTACATGGTCAATTATTTGTCTGCTTTGCTTTGCCTGGGAAGAACTTTGTCAGCGCCACCCACAATGTGGGCCTAATGCTAAGAAGGGTAGGGGGACATTGGGCCAGGCAGAGAGGCTGGCACTGCTAGAACACTGCAGTGGGAAAGGGACTCTGTCTACCCACCAAGCTGCCTCGGCACCAGGCACTTCTCCCAGGCCAACAAAATGCAGAGTATGCAAGGCAGAGAAGATGAAGGGGAATAATGAGGGAGTCTACTTTTAACCTCTGCCAAACTGTCACCCCAGTAGGTAAGAATAATACTCCCACTCTCACTTGCATAGCATTTTGTGGCTTAGAAAGAATCACACACAGTCTTACTGAATTACCTTTGCAGACTGCAGAATAGGCAGGTCTGGTACTCATTCAATCATTCATGTACACATTTGTTGAGCAGCTATTATGTGCCAGGTAACACCCTAGGCACAGAGGATATGTAGATTTGTTTCTTTATTTAATAAACTTTCTATATGTCTACTATGTGCCAGGCACTGTTTTAAGCACTTTATAAATATTAACTAACTTATTTCTCACAATAGCCCAACAATGTAGATACCCTTATTCTTCCCATTTAACAAGAAAATTGAAGTACAGAGAGGTTAAGTAATTTTCCCAAGGCCAAACAACTAGTAAGGGGCAGTATGGAGACCTGAACCCAAACAATATGGCTCTAGACTCCACCCACTTAACTAAGATAAAATAAGACATAGTTCTTGCTCTTCAGATACTACAGCTTTTAAAATCCTCATGGCAACAGATGAAGAAACTGAAGTTTGGAGATACCGTCTCAATTTCCCCAAGTCACACACGACTGGGACTAAAAGCTGGGTCTGATTCCAGGCGTGTTAAAGAAGGGTTAGCAAGAGATGGATGCGAGGGAGGCAACAGGAGAGCTTTTCTAGAGCCCAGAAAGAGAAAGGGTTTCTCTAGGCACCACCAGCAAGTAGGAAGCATCCCAACAGACAGCACTGTTGGAATAACCCATGCTCACCGTCAGGCCTTCGTGATGTGAGACTGTCTGCTGCCCGGCCGGTATTCACGCCTCCCGATATTTTGGGGCACTGTTATTTATAGACTACATTTCTATTTATATTTTCCTTGAAATCCTGCTAACCCTAGCTGATTCCCTGCCTCCCAAAACCTAGAGAGGGAGGATAAGAACTCTTTTTCACCAAGTAAATCAGGGGCAAAGGTGAAGGTCAAAGTCTTGGCTGTGTGTGCAGTCTTTCAGCAGGAGCCCTTTGCAGGGAAACCATGAAGACAAGGGGGCTTTCTACACGTTTCAAAGGAAATGGTGGGTGGGGACAGTGGGGCAGGGAAGGGCACAAGGCTGGCCTTATACAGAGGCAGCCACATTCTGCCAGGATGGTGGGATTTGAGGCAGGCCTAGAAGACCCCCATTCTCCTCAAATGTTTTCTCCTTTGCCTGACATTCCATCATTAGGCATTTATTCCTTTGGGATTGATAGCTATTAGATCATAAAATGATGGGACTATGAGAAAACATAGACAGTATCAAGTTCAATCTTTGTATTTCACAGAGGGGAAACTCAGGCTCAGAGGAGGCTATGACCTGTCCTTCTTATAGAGGAAACAGGATGCATAAATGGGAATCTATTACAGTGCACAGGAGACCCTCCCAACATTGAAGCAGGTGCTGTCGGGCACAGCAAAAGAAACTAGGAACAGCAATGCAGGCCCTGGCTGCAGAATTCCTCCCATATCAAATTTTAGGAATGAACAAGTAAAACCATGTGACATTTCCTAAGGTTTTATTGGGTGCCCTAAATGAAAACTTCCTGGTTTTAGTGTCACATAGAAAGATAAAATGGGACTTCTTTCTCCCTCATTTTCAGCCCCCTGTTGAATTGTAGTTTAGGAAATAGTATCAAATGATTGTTGCCACATGGTTACTTTATGGGTTTGGCTTTCCAAGGCTAGCGTTCCAGAATTCAATTCTTTCTTTCTAGGCACTATGCCTGCAATTCTAGCAGCTGCCACCAGGTGACAGGCTAAATTGGGTAGGGTGAGTGAAAGAACTGAAAATAATGTAATTTAGACAAGGCCTTCACTGTAGGAATGTGAAACTATATTAAAAGGACAACAATGATCAACCTTTAAGTGATATATTTTTTAAAAACATGATACAAAACTTGAAACAAGCTTTAAAGAAATGCAAACACCCTGATGCAGGCAACACACCCACTATTTTACCCCAAACCTTAACTGTTAACCTCCAGGCAGTATATCTTTGGCCAATCCTACTCTGTGGCGAGCAGTTCAAGGACATGGAATAGCAGTCGAGAGCTTGGACTTGGAAGTGGACCTGGGTTTGAATCCTCCACTCTGCCTCTTATAATACTAGCTAAGCAGCCTTGGGCGAGTGAGGTTGTTGTCATTAAAAGAGATAATATAAGCACATGAAGCCCTTTGCACAACATCTGGCAAAAGTATACACTTAATATATAGTAGCTATACTCCTTAGGCAAAAATTTTCTCTCATTTACAAGAGTTTAATCTGTTAAGAATTCCAGGACTCACACACAGTTCCTCGGAAAGCTGTCTGCAACTTTTCCCCTATAGCCAACTTGACAAAAAGCTTTTCTCTGGGCCACTGGACCCAGTGGCTGTTCCACTTTCTCTCTTTTTGGGAGAACTCTTTCTGTTAAGCGAGAACGGCTCTGCCAACCACACAGGTCTTATTTAAGCCATCTTCACCAACTACCAACTATTCAACTGGTAAATTAATCTTTCATATCAGAAACAAGAGGCCGGGAGTAATTACCAGTCACTCACTCATCTCAGCTTTCCTCTCTTGGCTCTCTTATTTCGAAGCTTAGGTCTGCAATAATTATTTTACATAGAAAAGCAAAATATGCTGCTTTAAAATCTCACATTATTTTTTTTTTTTTTTTTTTTTTTTTTTTTTGAGACAGAGTCTCGCTTTGTTGCCCAGGCTAGAGTGAGTGCCGTGGCGTCAGCCTAGCTCACAGCAACCTCAAACTCCTGGGCTCGAGTGATCCTTCTGCCTCAGCCTCCCGGGTAGCTGGGACTACAGGCATGCACCACCATGCCCGGCTAATTTTTTTTTATATATGTCAGTTGGCCAATTAATTTCTTTCTATTTATAGTAGAGACGGGGTCTCGCTCTTGCTCAGGCTGGTTTTGAACTCCTGACCTTGAGCAATCCGCCCGCCTCGGCCTCCCAAGAGCTAGGATTACAGGCGTGAGCCACAGCGCCCGGCCTCACATTATTTTTTGACTTAAATTTTTTTGCCAGAGCCTCATTACAAGAGCGTGTTTTCCCTCCCAACAGCACGACATGACGGGAGACAGCTTTCAGACATTCTCATGCTCTGATATCTTTAAAACCACAGAGAATTTACGTGCCAGTCTCCCCCATCTCCAATCAGAGAGACATCTGAAATAAAAACTGTAGTCATCTCCTTGGCCACAAACTTCACCCCCATCTTGGAATGGAGGGGAGAAAGAATGTTCTGACATGCATCTGAGAGGGAGTGTGGCCGGGGCCCGAGCATGTTCCTGGTTAGGCCAGTGATGGGGGACAGAGGGCCGTGCTGTTGCTATGACCTCCTCCCCTGGCATACCAGGAACAGGTGGCGGCTCAGGTAGGTATGAGGATGTGAGGCCAAGGAACCAGCCCTCACCAGGTTATGTACGTGAAGCCTTGTCTTTATGTGCGCTTCTACTTTGGGTTTGCAATGGCTTCACCATCACAGCTTCAGTGGTTTATGTTATGTAAATGGACTGAACATAACGAAACACCAAGAAAGTCCTACAGACAGAGTAGATGTCTACAGAAGGGCTCTGACGGACCTTAAAACATGGCTCCTCCAACTTCACCATGCATTCAAGTCACCTGTGCATCTTATTAAACTGCATACTGTAACTTACTACGTTTAGTGTGAGGCCAAGTCTCTGCATTTCCAACGAGCTCCCAGATCACATCCAAGCTGCTGATCTATGAACCAGGTAGCAGGTAGCAAACCTTAAAACATACAAGACCGTGAGACCATGCTCCTGGGAGAAGACCTCACTCCTGGAAAAGATTCTGGGAGGCTGCATTCAAACTATCCTAGATAGACAGCGCACCTTTCTGCATGGAACCCAATAATAATAATCAACAAATTGCACTGTGTACTAAGTGGTCACTGTGTGCTTCACAGATGACACTTCATGTGATGCTCTCGACAACCCCAGGACATATCTCGTAGATGAGGATTACAGCACAGATGCAGAAACGCCGAGTAAAATCGGCCCAGGGTCACACGGCTGTTAAGAGCCTGAGCCGGGATTTGAACCCCAGGTTTGTCTGGCTTTAAGTCCTCCAGTGCCCAAATATAATAGTTACCTATCTCAGTCACAGAAAAAGCAGAGTTTCTAATCAGCCAAGTAGAAAGCCCAGCTGTGAACCCACAGCTGTTGGAGCCCAAAGCCAGTGCTCAGAGCCAGCACACTGTGGGGCTCACGGAGCCGAGGCGGCTCACAGCTTCCTACGGCGGCGACGCAGCTCTGGACGTTCTCCCTGAGATCTGCCCAAATTACTTCTTACAAAGGTGAAATCTGGCCCCTGTGCCTGTGCCTGGGGGGAACCAGAAACAGAGCCCTCTTCCCTCGAGTGGCCTTGGCCTGGCTGCTGGAGCCTGGGGGGGGCGTCTGCCCCTGACGGGTAGAGACCCTCGGGCTGGGCCAGCCAGCTCCCAGCCTCCACCTTCACCTCCTCCCGCCTTCTGAAGGGACGTTGGGTGAACAGACTCCATCTTCAGGCCATGCCAGGCCCTCCGACTGTGGTCTGGCGGCTGGCGACCTGGCACCCGGGGCCTCTTCCGTGGACGTCAGTCTCGGGGACTGTGAGGCGTGGGGGAGGAGGTGTCTGCTGGGCGCAGAACCACTGTGCCTCGGGGGGCCCAGGCAGCCCCAGCATGAATGAGGCATCAGTTCGTGGGGGCGACTCCAAGGACCAGCTCAGTCCCTGCCCAGGAAGAGCTCTGGCTTGGGGCTCTTTCCCCAGGCCTGGGTCCAGTCGGGGGGTGACCTTGGAGATCAGTAGGGGGCATCAAGCCAGGGACACTATGAAGATTTACCTCCAGTGACCCTCACCTCCTGGGAAGGTGTGGGGGCCCAAACTCCCTCTCAATGCACCTCAGTGTCCCCCTCCACCGCCACCTCCCGCTGCTCCCCAACTCATACCCCTGAAACCTGGACCCAGAAGCCAGGGTGCCCAGTGCCTGCAGGCTGCAGGAAGGGTGGCTGCCCACAAAGCATCTTTCATGCGCTCCAAAGCCTGGGCTATCTCAGGGAGCAGGAAGGAGGCCGCTGCCTTTTACCACCAGGGGTGAAGGCACAGGGCTGGAGCTGGGGCCGTGGTGCCGTGAAACACTGGTTCTGCTGTCTTGGCCAAGGCTGCCCGGACAGAACCGAGGGCATCGTCATTCTTGACCCTTCACCCACCTCCAATCCATCAGTATGGCTTCCTGGCTGCCCCTCTAAGACACGTCTCAGACCTGTCCACTTCCCTCCACCCAGTGCCCAGTTGAGACCGAGCCACCCTGGCCTGTCACCTGCCTTGCCCGGCTCCAGCTGGTCTTCCCACCTCCTCGCTCGCCTCCCGGCCTATCTGACACGCACCAGCCTGAGGACGCCTTTCAAACCAGAAATCCAATCACGTGGCCGGTGAGACCTGCCACTTTGGAGCTAAGAGCCTGTGAAGCTAGTGACCCTGCCACGTGACCAGATGCTGGCTCCAGGGCTGCTCAGCCCCCTCCCCACCTTCCAGCCCAGAGCAGCCATCCGGGTCATCAGCTCTTCAGAAATAAGCTCCTTGCTGTTTTGTGAGTCACCACGGGCCAGGAAGGAGCAGCAGGAAGCGCGGCTGAGCCTGGGCTGCGGTGCGAAGAGCTGACTCAGCATGGGGGTGGGGTGGGGGGCAGAGCAAAGGAAACCTCACATCTGAGTCCTACGGCAAAGCCACTGTGAGCAGCAGTGGGCTCACAGCACCAGCCCTCTCGTCACAGCTCACACGGTGATCTCCACACATCAACTGCTTGCAAAGTCGCCCCAAACCATGATGGACCCATTTCACAGATGAGGCAATGGACCCGTGTGCCTGGGCCAGATTGCACAGCTCCTGCACATGTGTGTGGGGCCTCCCTCTCATTCATGGTGGGTTTGCCATAGGGGACCCCCTCTGGAGTCTCTTGGTTCCAAAACTCCTATCTGTTCAGCTCCCACTGGGTGACAGCCCTCCCCATTAGCTACACATGCTTCTTACTGTTCTTCAAACACACACCTTTGGTCCCACTCGGGTTACTGCTCTGGCACCCCTGGGCCCTGGTCTTCCCCTGCCTGGCTCAGTTCAGACGTCACCTCTGCAAAAAGGCCCTTTTTGATCATCTAATCTCAGATGTCCTGCGTCACGGGACCTCATCCCTACTGGAAATTGCCCATTCATTCGTCGTCTGCCTTCTGACTGCCCACTGGAAGGTCAACTTCCTGAGGACGGTGACCAGGCCTACCTTGTCTCAACCTTATCACTGGTGCCCATGGCTGGGCCTGGCACATAGCAGGTGCCCAACAAATGCCTGCAGCAGAAGTGAATGCACACAGCTCTTCCACACCGTGTTCAGAGCAGGCTCTGAGAACCACCCACCCCAGATTACAGAGTGGGAGGATGATTTTTGGGGTGGGGAGCAGTAATTACAGCAAGAGAAGACGTAGCACTTCCAGAGGAGGCTGGAGCAAAGCACACGATGCCTCTCCGGCCTGTAATCTTGTCGACCTTTTTTAAACCCCAGCATTACCAGCAGACCCTATTTTTCCTTCCTCGTCACGTAGCTTTGTCTTCTCCTGCCATCCCAGGTCACCAGTGGGGCCCAGAAACCTCTCGGCCCCTCTCCCTTGGGGGCCGCAGTCCTTGCCAGCATCTCTGGGCCACTGTGTCCCTCATAGCTTCCAAGGCCCTCTAGGAAGCGCTTGCTTAGGCTGGGGCCTGACGGAGACACACAGAGACACCTACAGCCCAGGAAGGGGGCCAGCTCCTCCCCACGGCGTGGGCCAGCTCTAGCTAAGGACGTCCCTTCCCCCTGCTTCCTTCTCTGCTGGAACAAACACCGGATCTGCTGCACAGGCCTCTGGGGGCCAGGAGAGGAAGGCCCCGGACAGAGAGCATGTTTGCTATTCACCCAGCACCCTCCACACCGTGGCTCCACGCTGCCTCTTCATTAAGGGGCCGGTATGTAAACTGGCAAGCCGGTACAAAGGAACCAGGCATGCCTGCTGTCTAAAAATACACCCCTCTAAGCTTGTAAGGTCATGAGGCCGTCTGCAAGCTGGCAGCGCCTACCTTGATTATGGTATAGTTCACTTCTCTCCCTAAGCAACCTCGCTTCTCCATGACTCATCAGCTTGGGAATGTGGGCAGCTATGGGGGGACTGACTCAGCTATTAGGACGAGGGGGCTTTCTAGAAGCCCTGAGGCCCAGTGCCAGCCAGCACAGAGACACAGATGGCTGATGAGCGGGAGGGGACCTCGCACAGCCTCTGCACAGTGAGTTCAGCTCTTTCTGCTCCGCTGACTGGCTTCTGAAGTCCCTCGGTCCCTGGTCGCAGTTGTTTGCTTTTTACATCAGCAGCTACACACTCTACTTCACTCCATAATGACCATTTCCTCCCAGGGAGCCTCCTCGGGCCAGCGAACTCAGGATACACAGGAAATCCACTCCAATCCCAGGATGGGCAACAGGAGATGGATTTTCCACAATAGTCTTTTAAAACAAGGCAGAGAGTTCCATGTAAACAGTAGGCTGCCCTGAGAGGCTGCTGACACTACCATGCTTGGTCCACTGTCCTAAAGAACTTCATTTCCACCCACCTCTCCAAAAAGCAGGAGACCCCAGAAAGTACAGTATTCACCTGTGAAACAATTCTCCCTGGGGCTCCTGTATTTCTGTAAGTCTCATAGACAAGGCACTAACTACCTTTTTGCGTGGGGTTATCTTTTCAAAGGTGCTTGCACAGCAAACAGCCTTACAAGACAGAGGTGGTGTCTCACTCTGTAGCACACAGCAGGTTTGCGTGTAGGCCTGGACTCCTGACAGTGTCTCCCTTCAAAGCCAGGGGGCAGGATGGCTTGCTATCCATTATAAAAGTCTTGGGGTCCCTAGGATCTGGGCCCCTCTCCTATAATGTAACTCACTGCACCTGCAGGCGTTCACCTGAGCCCGCCATGTCACCCCTGTGGAACCTGGAGGCAACAGAGGCCGGCAGAGATGTGCTGATGCTCACACTGGTCACTAAGCTACACTAAAGTCTTGTCTCCAACCCGGGAGTTTTGCGTTTTGGGTCAGCATCCATGAAACAACAGTGAGTGAACTTAATTGGCTTGCTAATAGGGCAAAATCTCAGTTCTTGACAATGCTGTTCCTAAGAGGGTCAATATCCAAACGCCAGGTCTGCCCTGTTTCCAGCAAACTCGGGAGAAGCCTCAAATTATTAAAATATATGTAAATCAGGGAAATAATTACTTTTTTAAAAAGTTCTTTGTTTTGCAACAGGATTTATTACATGCCCGCTTTAAATAGAATGTCCCTTAGGACACCTAAAAGATGATGTGATTTATCCCAAACAGCTGAATTTACACCCAAGGCTTCAGAAATACGCCTTCATGGAAAACAGTTTCCCCAGTGCCTTTTTGTTGGAGGTGGTAATGCCAAGAGGTCAGGCCTGGGAGTGGAGTTTCCATGGACGGCTACCAAGCCACTGCCTCCTTCCCAAAGACCAGCTGGCCTGCTTGTTTAACAGCACTCTCCACCTCCATAAAGTAAAATCGATTACTCAGGCCTGTGGTTAGTTAACTGGGCTCTGTCCACTTCAGTTTCCTGGCTTTGATAACGCACTGTAGTTATTACATAAGATGTCACCGCTGCAAGGAAGTGCTCGAAGGTGGAAAGTGATTAGACCTCTCCTTAAAATGAGAATAACGCACCTACCCTGCAGGATGGTGCTGGAATTGCAGGGTAGGAGTACAGAGTGCCTAGTGTTTTGCAATCTCTCGTGAGTCTATAATCATTTCAAAATCAAAAGTTTTAAAAATGCTGGGACTGAGAAAACCAAATAGGCAATCTTGTTAGAGTCATAATTAAAGGACAACAGTGCTCTGAATGCTTTGTCTTATTTGTAATCACTGGAATAATAATAAGCTAAATGGCATAGTTGCAACAACAACGAAAAATCAATTACTCAGTGCTGGTTACCTCGGCCACTCAACGGAATGAGGGCGCTCTTAAAGGTCACCTGGCTCCCCGTGGGGTTCAGGCCACCTCCCCACCCCAGACTGTGCTCCTGTGGCATGTGACAGCACCGAGGCTGGAGAGAGGGCTGGGCTGCCGGTTTCAAGCAGAACCTCTCGGGTCCCTAACCTGGGCGGAGTGGAGGCAAGAAAGGGGGGACAAAGCTAGGGTCTAGCCGAGGCTGGGGGTGGCAATTTCTCCCCACCCAAGGAGAGACACAGTGTACGATAGGAAGTGAGGGTGGGAAGTGATTTGACTTCTCTCTAAATCCGGGATGACGCCACCTGCAGTGAGACTGGAGGGAAGGTACGTAGAGTGGCGAGTACGTGGCTAGGCACCTACTAGCAGCTCAGTAAAAGTGTCTGTCTATATGGGAGAACAGTCAGCCAGTCTCAGCATAGCACACACTAGGTGTCCAGCCCCATGATAGGGACATGAAAGGCGTGGATAAGGGCCTTGTCCCCAGGGGAGGCCAAAAGGTCAGCAAAAGAGACGGATGTGTCTCCCTCATTCTCACATCATGTGGGGTTGGAGTGCAGGCCCGGAAGGAGTATCTCCCCTTCCCCTGCCCCACCGCCACCCCCAGGGTACCAGGCCTTGAAGTGACCCTCTGCCCCCTCCTGCTCAGAGGTCAGATTTCTCCCTTGGGCTTCCTTGCTGAGGAACTGCCAGTCCCACCAGGGGTCCGTAACTTCTCCTTGCCCCTCCCATGGGCTCCCAGGCCTCACCAGGACTGGCGGGCCAGGCACAGAGCAGGCCCCTCATCCCCAGGGTCCGCAAAAGCAGGTACTAGCTCTGGTGAAAACAACTGGGGGCCCTCTTAAGGGCAGGTCCCCTAGAAACTTTTATGTGGGATTTGATTGATATGCAAATGCAAGACCCCTGGGTCTGCAGGTCTGCTGGCCCCCCTAGTCTAGCACTTTGTTGGCCCAGCTCACAGACCTCCCCAACCCCATCCTCTACCCCAGCATCACTACATGACACCCTATCTGTCTTCCAAGACTCTGGGCACTGTCTGGGGTCAGCTTCTCCAGGGATGGAGCCTCTGCCTTTGGTCACAGAACTTTTCAAACCCACAGACTGACCCTGAACTCAGGCCATACACTCGCCAGACATATCACAAGCCTGTGTCCTAGATCCCAAGGTTTATGCTCAGGCGCAGGATCTTCTGCCAGGATTTGACTGGCAGATGAGTGAGCGTGTAACCAAGGCATGGGCTCCCTCTCGTCTCGCGATTCCTCCGCCAGCCACTCAAACGTGTGTGCGCCTCCAGCCACGAGCCTGCAGCCAGGTCAGCCAAATGCTGCAAGCACATCCCCAGACCCAGGCAGCAGATATGCTCGCCACGTCCCAGCAACTCTGGAGACAAAATTGAGGCCCTTCCAAGAAAAAATATGGGTGCTCTCTGCTTCTTCCCCTTTGGTTTCCTAGCTCTGAAATTTCAGGCAAAGGCTGGCGGACCCTCCCAGGGGTTGGAAGAGTGCTTGGATTCTCTGGGGTTCTGTGGAGTCACTGCTGCCGGAGGTGAGCCTGGGGACGCAGCAGGTGACTTCAGACATCCTCCCCAAAGGCAGGGGGTAGAGCCTCAAGCTGGTGTCAGGTCACAGGCCAGATGCCACAGGTGCCCTGCCCAGAGCCCCTGTCCCAGCCAAGGCTCCTCCCCTCAGCTGCTGGCAGTGTGGGCTGCTAACGGCTCACAGCTGCCCCCTTCAGACCCACGCCCTGGCCATGGGGAGCCACTGTGCCCACACCCCACACCCTCTGTGGGCGGAGGCAGCCCACAGACCATGGACGACTGATGTGGGGGTATGGAAGTTGTCCCCTAAGTTGGGACAACTCTGTGGTGCCATTCACCCTCCAGAGCTCCCCGGGGGATCAGGCTGAGGCAGACTTAGCTGAAGCCATGTCTCTGCCTTGCTTCCTCCCCTAGGAACTCACGTGGGAGCACAGCCTCAAATGTCACTTGCAGCTGAGTCTCTGCATCAAGCTCTGCTCTTAGGGAGGCTGACCCAAGACAGGTGATGTTCATCACTGCTCTTCTCTGATACCCTCTCCTCCAGGGGGGCCCTTTGATTCGGGGGAGACGGGGTGGCTGGGGAATCTGCACACCCCAGCCCTGCTCTGACTGTATTGGGTGGTTTCCCCTCAATCCTTTCCCCCCACATCCAAGCTAAGGAGTGAGCAGAGCATGGGGGTTGTGGTCGTTTCTGGCGAGCAGGAGGGGAGCCAGGAACAGGGCTGGGGTGCCCTGGGGTGGATTCCGAATCGCCAGCAATGACTGCACTGAAGCCCTGGAGAGCCAATGAGCAGAAGGGAACAGTCCAAGAGGGAACTCGGCTGAGGGAGGGGAGAAAGAAAGCAGAGCCAGGGAAAAGGAGACTTTTCTTTTAGGGTGGGCTGGGTCAGGGCAAGACACCCTTATCAATCTCGACAGTGTCACCCACTATGCACAGGCCATATTTGCATGGGGGCTGGAAGGTGGCCCCAAGCTTGACTTTTCCCAAGTGGTGCGAGGACAGGTGACTTTCTTTATTAACAGATGCTGCTTATTGAGCATTTACTATGACACAGGCACTGTGCAAAGTGCTTTACGTGAATTCTTTTAATCCCCACTACGATTCTGTCAGAGGAAACTGACGTTCGGAGAGGGCCTCAGTCCTGCAGCAGCTGTCGCACTTGGTTTCCTGGGGCAGCTGATGCGAAGGGAGCCCCGGCCCGGAGGTCAGGAGTAGGAGTTCTGGGGTCGCCATGCGTCCCGGCCGCGCGGCCCCTTGCCAGCCTATCAGCCTCCCTTGGCCTCAACGTCCTAGTCAGTAACGTGGGGACGGTAACCTCCCTCGGGGGCTCAAAGAAGATTACATATGTGGTGTGAAACGCTAGGCACATGTGAAAAATTAGGAATAACAGGGCTAACGTTTGTTTAGCCCCTACTGGGGCTAGCCTCAGCTTTAAATACCTGAGATGCATTAATTCATTTTGTCCCGACAACAGCCCCATGAAGGAGGTACTAGTATTGTCCCCATTTTCCAGATGAGGAAACTGAAGCACAGAGAAGTCAATACAACCGGTGACCACAGAGCCAGGTTGCTGGGGTGAGCCCGGGCAGCCTGACGCCTGAGACACGGGTGGTGGCAGCAGCAGTTCCAGCCTTGCCCTTCACCCTCCCTCCCTGGAGGGTCAGCTCCAGGCCCCTCTCTCGGGAGGCCTTGCCCACTTCCTCTGGTCACAGTGAGGTCGCTGCCCTCTGAGCTCCCTCTTCAGTCTCCCTTGGAATCGCACGGTGGTACAAAGGGTCACATCCTGCCTTAACCGGTCCTCTGGTTATGGAGCAGGTCTTCGCTCTCACTAGAGTTCCTTGGATGAAGGGAACAAATCCAGATTGCCCCTTGGCTCACTGGGCCCCCCTACCCAACAGCTTGGCACAGGCTAAGCCCCAGTAGACACCTGCTGACCGAATGGTGACAAGGTGCTCATTCCCGGGAGGCTGGTGGAGGAGGACAGGGGAGAAGCCCATTCTTCTTGGGCAAACAGGCAAGCTTCATGCCCTACGGCCAGGCCACTTTGGCCTCGTGTTGTCTCTGGGACATCTGTGCCCACAGCATCCTAGCTGGGCTCCCAGCTCTGCGCGGGCAGAGCCTCTATAACAGACTGTGTTGGAGCAACATCTAAGGATATTACAAACCTGGATGCTGAACACTGCAAAGCCTCCGTAGAAAGCCAAGCAAGGCGTGAAAGTCACCCCATCTTAACTCCCAGCCAGGAATGGAGGAAGAAGCAGGGGCTGAGACGCGCTACTGACTTGTTCTGGTCTTGCCCAGACTGAGGGCAAGGATCACGGGCTCTTCTCTGTAGCTCAATTAATTCTCTCCAGCTATAGCCCAAGACTCTGAGGACAGGCCGTGACACACATGCACGTCTGTCAGCGCTTCTGAGGGTGGGGGCACGGGTGAGAAACACCTTCCAGAGAAGGGAGCTGCCGGGGAAGGCAGGGGGGCTGGAGCGGGCGCAGACAGCGTCGCCCACGTGGGTCACGGCAGAGCCAGCTGTGGGGCAGGAGGCCTGAGCTCACGCCTCAGCTCCGCCACGTTTATGGGCAGTTACTTAACCTTTCCGAACCCCAACATCTTCATTCCTCAGGGGAAATTATAATACACGCCTCAGTGTGAAGATGTGTAGACGATAACAAATAAAAAAGCAGCCCGTAAGCTATAAATCTCTATGCAAACTTAAGACACCATAGTAATAACAAGTTTCCCACCCACCTGGGAAGTTTTCCTCTAAATTACAGAACGTAACCAATTGCCTTAAACATGTTCCTAAGTGCTACAAGCTGCCTCAGCTGTGCAAGGTGACGCAAGGGCTAGACGAGACCAGACCCGGGGAGTGTGCTCAGTTCAAGGTTCTCTGTGCTTAGAATGGGAGTCAGTGGACATAGGTCAGCCTGTAGCTCTTCACCCGTTCACAGTCGAACTTGGTCTCTCTGTGCTTTCTGTGAAAAGGAAACCAAAGTCCTGGAGCCTGTGAAACTCCTCAGAAGCTACGAGCCAGGGGCCGGCAAGATGGTCTTGCAATGGCGGGAGAAGCTGCTTGGAGGCTACTGGCCTTCAAAATCGGGGGCTTCCAAATCCCTCGGGGAAATGTTAATATGCAGATTCCCAGGTCCACCCCGCCCAGAATGTCCAGCCTCTTCTTGGCCTAAAAAGCGTCCTTTCCCAGGTTGACCCCATGCCCTCAGCGGGGCCACCCACAGCTTACCTGGGAGGAAGGGGATGATCCTTTGCTTGGGGTCCTTCTGGCCACCTTCAATGGGAAACTTATCCAAAAGCTGCATCTGAGAAGCCAGACAGAGGGACAGGATTCAGAAGACTGGAACGGCCCTCATGGTCCCTTCCCACTCCACTGCACCGCTCCCGGGCCCCACTGTCCTCACACGGATGAGTGATGCCCGAAATCCCTCATTTCACAGACGATTAGCACACCACATGGGGCGTGACAGGGAGGAGGCCAGAGGTCTCTGTGCATCAAAGGGGGTGTCTGAACAATCTGAGGGGGTCCCAGAGGAGGTGTGTTGGGATGCCCCAGACAAGACTGGGGTAGGGACCAGCAGGCTTTCATGTCAAGCTGCAGGTGGGGTTTCCAGAAGCTTCTTTGGGCTCTGTTTCTTTCGTATTTCATTTGCGGGGTGAATCCTTCAGCCACAGCCAGCCCAAATCCTCTGGGCCGGGATGGGGAAGGCCCCACCTGATGCTTTAGACAGACCACCCACCTTCCAGAACCACTCTGTGGAAACAGACCCAGATGTTATTTTAATTGCAAAACCAAATCCACCTCGTTGTCCCCACTGCTGGAAGACCCCCTCCCCCACTTCCTATCTTCCCACCCTGAGATCGCTGCTGTTTTTCCAGGGGCGGACCCACTGGAAGAGTTTCCAGGATTTTGGAGGAACAACTGTGTTTTCTTCTGCTATTCTGGGCTGAAATTCTGTGTAAACTGGAAAAACACACAGGAGACAGGATGGACCAGGCCAGGGCCCCTGTGTGTGGAGCTCTCCTCCCTGAGCCACCCGCGGGAGCTGGGACAAGGTGGACAGAGCCAGCACCTGTCACTACCCAGCTGCGTGACCTTGGGCGAGGCCTAGAGCCTTTCTTGCACGTGACATCTGAAACCCATTCATTCCTTCATCCCTTCAAATAGCTATGGAGCACCTATGTAGGGCACAGGGCACTATGGAAAGAAGAGACAAAGTCCCTGCCCTCAGGGAGTTGACATTCTAGTAGAGGGAGACAAGCAATAGACAAATACATGTCACATGCGGGGGGAGATCAGTGCTTCGATGAAAACTGATGTAGGATGAGGTACGGGGGCAGGACGGGGGCAGGACGGGGGGGGGGGTGAGAAGGCCTTACTGATCAGACAGCAATTGAGCAGAGGCCTGCAGGAGGCGAGGAAGCAAGCCCCGAGGAAGGGAGAACGTTCCAAGCAGGGGGAGCAGGAAGCGCAAGGTGCTTGAAAAGGCCAGTGTAGCTGAAGCCACGTGAGCCAGGGGACAAGGGACAGGCAATGAGATCTGAGAGGCAGGACAGGCCAGACTCAGAGTTTATCCCGATTGATGGGAGGGTCGAGAAGGGTTCTAAGTGGAGGAGAGAGACGATCTGACTCGTGTGTTGGAAAGATGGCTCCAGCCACAGCGCAGTGACTGGGCCACAGGGCAGGCTCGAGGGCACCAGCCAGGAGCCCACTGAAGGCGACCTGCACCAAGGCGTTGGCACTGCAGGTAGGCAAAGTGGTCCGTGTTGCTATACAGGAATACCCGAGGCTGGGTAATTCACAGAGAAAAGAGGTTTATTGGCTCATGAGTCTGCTGTCGGGAAGATCGGGCACCTGGTGAAAGCCTCAGGCTGCTTCCACGCATGGCGAGAGGTGAGGGGGAGCCAGGGTGTGCAGACATCATGTGCCAGAGAGGAAGCAAGAGAGAGGAGAGGGAGGTGCCAGGCTCTTTTTAATGACCATCAACGCGGGAACTAATAGAGTGAGAACTCGCTACTATGGGGATTGTACCAAGCCACTCAGGAGGGATCCGCCCCCAACACCTCCCATTAGGCCTACCTCCAACATCGGGGATCAAATTTACATGAGGTTTAGGGGACAAACGTCCAAACTATAGCATGGTTCTAGGCTATGATGTGTGTGCGTGCGTGCGTGTGTGTGTGTGCGTGTGTGTGTGTGTATTTCCATCCGTCTACCCACCCACCCATCCAGCTCTAACACATGATTTGGGGACTGTCTCTTGCACAACCATTACCCAATAGACCCGGGCTGTTCAGATCTCACATATGAAGGGCAGGTCACTGGTGAATTCCATTCAAAACAAGACAGAGACTGTACCATGATTAACTTTCACTTCCCTGAGTGGACGTGTTTAGAAAGCTGGCTCATGAGTTTTCAATGTTATAAGTTCAGCTCTCAAACATTTTATAATTGCCTGCTTCATGTAAATACAGCTGCTGGGCCATAAGACTATAAACTTATACTCAGGATTTCTTTCAATTAATACATTTTCAAATAGATTCTACACAGACGAGAACTCCTATTTTCTCCTTTTCCCATTTTCTTCACCCATATTCTATTTTTATACATGTCATTTTTATATTTCATAAGCAATTCATGTTCACTGAGGGGGAAAAAACTAGAAATCACAGAAGCAGTGGGTAGTTAATAAGAGTCACTCAGTCTCTCTCCCTGAAAAAGTGACATTAATATTTGGGGATATATATCCTTTCTGGGCATTCTTCCGTGCACGTAAATAAAATGAACTTATCAATATTTTTTATACTACATAATGAACATTTTTCCATGTTAATGAACATTTCCATACTGGTGTTCTTAATTGGGACACAGATTTGCAACATTTCATGGGCTATCGTTTATTCACCCACTCCTCTACTGTTGGATGTCAGATTGTTTCTGCCTTTCACTACTATACATCATACTACAGTGCACATCCTTGTCCATGCACACTCACACACTTGTGCACAATTCCCCTATGCACACTTCCTTAATACCAACATATTCTTTTGTAATTTTTGTTTTATCTTGTTGTACCTATACAGATTTATAATTACCTTAAATCTCTTCCAGACGAATAAGAGTAAATGGATAAATACTACATGTAGGCCAGGCCCGAGGTCCCATGCAATGCATCCATAAGGCTCCTGGCAAAGAGACACAGAGGTGTCTGGGGAGAAAGGGAGGCCCAGCAACATGCCCAGGTGTGGGGTGATCTGCCCTTATCCGAACCACCTCTCTTCCAAAAGAAGCTGACTAGCTGTGCCACGACACGCTGTGGAACCTCACCCATGTTGCTATTAATGTATTTATCTGGGGCTTGAGGGAGTTAGGCTACCTAAACTTTAAATCTCCCCCTGCTCTGACACACATATGTTCTCTGACTCTTGCATTTCCTTCCAGACCTAAGAGTCTGCGATTCTCACCAGCAGTGCATGGGCAACATGTGCTAAGAAGACTGGGCAGAGGCAGGCAGTTGCACATGTTCATTCTTATCCTCCAAAAACATTTGCTACTCGCCTAGAAGGCGAGTCAGGCCCTCTGTTAGGTGCTGGAAATAAGCTGAATTGCAGTCTTCATATCAAGTAGCAGACAATCTAGCTCCGGAGTCCTGCTACCCCACCCTCGGCACCCACACAAGCAGCTCGCGACGGTTAATGTGCAGGCTCTGACTCAGTAGGTTGGGGCAGGGGTCCAAGATCCTGCCTGTCTTCCAAGCTCAAGATGCTGCAAAAGCTGCTGGTCTGTGGGCCACTGTCCTAGTGGCAAAGCTCTAGAGCTGTGCTGTCCTAGACGGTAGCCACATGTGGCTATTGAGCAGTTGAAATGTGACTTGTCCAAATGGAGATGTGCTGTACACATAAAATGTGCACTAGGTTTCAAAGACTTGATACAAAAAACAAAAGAATGCAAACTATCTCATTAATAATTTTTGTATTGATTACATGTTGAAATGAGACTTTAGGTAAACCAGGTTATAAATAAAACTACTTTAAAAATTAATTTCACCCATTTCCTTGTACGTGTTTAAGCAGCCACTAGAAAATCTAAGATTACATTTGTGGCTCACATATTTCTGTTGGACAGTGCTGCTCTAGAGCGTAATGGTTCTCTGGAGTGATGGGACATGGTGAGGACAGATGAATAAGATCCTGTGGGAGCTGAAGGAGGTGGTCAGGGAAGGCTTCCTGGAGGAGGTGAGCCAGCTCTGTCTTGGCTGAGTGACAGTCACATTCCCTGCACCTTCCTTGCCAAAGCGCCGTCTGAATTCCCCCAGTGGTTTCGCATGCCCCCTGGAAGGCAGGAGTCATCTGATAGCTCCACAAAGGAGGCAGCGTTGAGTTCTCCTCCAAAGGGCCTCCTGGCGGTGCTTTGCAGTGGCCTCTCACCCCTCTTCCTTCTGTAACTGATTCTCCTCTTCCCCCACCTCTGGCTTAGCCTGCCCCCGACCCCACAAGGCCAAGACGAGCCCACCTGCTGACAGTACTGGGTCAACAGGTCCTCCCCAGCGCTGTAAGCCCCAGCTGGCCCACTCCCCTAGCCCTCAGGTGCCAAGCTTAGCCACACCTGTCACCTCGTCACAACTCCACCCCTTAGTCATCCCCACAGCCCACTGGCCAAGCCGCTGCCAGTGACGTCTTCTCTGCTCGCAGGTCACCCTTCAAGGAAAGCAAGTCCCCTGGCTCAGACTCCAGAGCAAACCAAATAAAGGCGGCCCAGCTGAGTCCACTCTGTGTCATAACAGCGTGGGGGGCCCCCAAACGACACAGTTCAGCGTCTCGGCCCCAAGATGGCAGAGTGATGGGTGGTGGAACACACATCCTGGGGCCTTGCGTGATACACAGTGCAGATGTCACCCCCCCCTGGGGGCCAGGCAGGCTGCAAAGTGGGCTCCTGTAATCTGGCTGATGCCAAATTTGGGGGGCTGGGCCGGACAGATGAAACAATCCAGGCTGACAGGGGCTGTCTCAGGAACAGGCCTGACCGGGCCTTCTGTGAGGAGGAAGCCGCGTGCGTGGGCAGGGAGGAAGGAAGGCCCCGCCCAGCAGGGAGTTCTGCTGCGGCCACCTTTTCAGGCAGGAAGCAGATTCTCCCGTCCCTGCAGCAAGGGCCTGGCTCGGGCTGGAAGAGAAGCAGGGCCCGTTGCCAGAGTCCTTGCTGGAGACAGAGGCGTTTGGCTAACGGAGCCCCTCGCAACCACATCAGAACTTCGCAGAGTGGAGGCCGCCAGGCTGTTTATCTAAAGGGTGGATAGTGTGAGAGATACGGGACAGCTCGGCTCCTGAGCCGGCTCCAGTCGGCGAGAGCTGACTCGGCAGCTCTGCCCGGGCAGGGCTCTGCGGCAATAAACACTGGGGAGACGGGGTGGCCCCCGCGCCCAGCTGGGGCACATCTGTAACCCAAGAGGCCGACTCCTCACCCTTGCGAGCGGGTGGGGTGCCCAGCCACTCCAGCTTTGGGGCCCCAACCCTCAAACCTTCATCCTCGTGACCATTTCTAGCTCAGCAATAAAGGGAACATTACTGCAAGAAGCTGATGGGTTCCCTGACCCAGAAATTCCCCTTAAAAAGAGACAAGTCCACCCAGTCTCTGTGAAGACCACGAGGGATCAAGGGACAGCTGAGGATGCATTTGTCGGCTCTACTTAGCGAGGACTCAGCAGTCGGCGGGAAACGCTGGGGACGCATCACTGAGCATCAGAGGAAGAGAGGAACGGTCACAATAAGTGTGGTTTTTCTTAAGTGCTCACTCCTCGTGGCCTGAAATGTACTCCCCCATTCCCTTCTGTTCTTCGATGACCTTACAGTGACACCTTCTCCAGGAAGCTTCTTTGACCAGCTGAAGGTCATGCCTCCTTTCTTACAATTCGTGAAGTACTTCTCTGGCCTGTATTCCCCATTTCAGTTCTTCAAGTAGTCTTTTGTGATATGCTCTCTTATACAAGTTCATCTCAGTGCCCAAGAGGAAGCACCCTTGCTGAGCCAATTTGACATGAAG
The DNA here is from genome assembly GCF_040939455.1 of Microcebus murinus. Taxonomy (NCBI): domain Eukaryota; kingdom Metazoa; phylum Chordata; class Mammalia; order Primates; family Cheirogaleidae; genus Microcebus; species Microcebus murinus. Next base: position 23,082,040 of record NC_134117.1, on the reverse strand, counting down.
TTATAAAAATAACACATTTGGGAGGGACTAGTCAGCACCTCCTAAAAAATCATTAGCCTTTTAAAAAAATTTTTTGTAGAGATAGGTTCTGTGTTGCCCAGGTAGGTCTTGGGCTCCTGGCCTCAAGCGATCCTCCTACCTCAGCCTCCCAAATTGCTGTTATTACTAACATTAAATGTCAATACATAAATTTTTTGGTACAGATATCTTACCATTTGAGAATAATTTGCTGAAAAGACTATCTTTTTCTCATTGAATTACGTTAATTCCTATATCAAAAATCAACTAACTATATATGTGTGGGTCTATTTCTGGACTCCTGACACTAACACTATCCTTTCTTGATTTTAAATAAGTCTTCAAATCAAACTTTTTCTTCTTTTTCAAAATTCTTTTGGTCATTCTAGATTCTTTGCATTTTCAAACACATTTTAGAATAAATTGGTTAGTTTGTACAATATAAAAGCCTCCTGAAACTTTTTATTGGGATTGAACTGAATCTACAGATCAATTTAGGGAAAATCTTAAAAACATTGATACTCCCAATCTGCGAACATGATAAATCTTTCCATTGATTTAGATCTTCTTTTGATCTATTCAGTAGTGTAGAGGTCTTACACATCTTTCATTAAATTTATTCCTAAGTGTTTTATGTGTTTTGATACTATTATTAATGATGTTTTAAATTTTTATTTTCTAATTGTTTACTGCTAGTATATAGAAATAAAATTGATTTTTGTGTGTTCACCTTGTATCCTGCAACTTTGTTAAAATTATTTCTAGTAGTTTTTTTTTTTTTTTCTTTTGGACATTCCTGAGAACTTTTTGCATAGACAATCATGTCACAACAAAAGAGACAGTTTTACTGTCTTGAACTCTTGGTCTCAGGCAATCTTCCCACCTCAGCCTTCTAAAGTGCTGGGATCATAAGCATGGGCCACCATGCCCAGACTGATCCTCAAATTTTGATATGCTGTGTTTGAATTAAGTTCAAAATATTTAAAAGTTTCCATTGTGAGTTATTCTTTGGACTCACAAACCCCAAAAACTCAACTAACTCTAAACACAAGAAAGATAAAGAAAACCATAACAAGGCACATCACAGGCAGATTATTCAAAATCAGTAATAAAGTGAAATATCTTAAAAGCAGCCATAGAAAAAAGACATATTGGTCCTTGCCTGCGAGAGTGGCCACTGCGTTGGTGCTCTGGGGCTTGGACCCTGGCTAGCCAGAAAATAAACCTCCTCTTGCGTGATTGCAAAAAAAAAAAAAAAAAAAAAAAAAAAAAAAAAAGAAAAAAGACATATTACATGCAGAGAACAAAAGTAATGACGATAGCAGACTTCTTGCTGGAAATAATGCAAATGAGAACACAGTGAAGCAACAATTTTAAAGTACCAAAATTTAAAAAACAAAACTGTTAACTTCAAATCTTATACCCAGCAAAAATATCTTTCAAAACTAAAGACAAAACAAAGACATTTTCAGGTATATAAAAGCTGAAAGAATTAATTACCAGCAGATCCAAATTGCAAGGAATATTAAATGACGTCTTTGAGGCAAAAGGAGACTGCTACTATGTTTTTTCCCCAGCAATTTGACTCTAAATGTATTGTGGAGTGGTTTTCCTTGTATTTTTTCCTCTTTAGGGGTTCACTGGGCTTCTTGATCTATAAGTTGACAATTTTCATAAAATTTGGGAAAATTTCAGCCATTTTTTCTGGAAATATTTTTTTCTACCCCTCTTTCTCACTCTCTTCTTTTTCTAGGACTATTATTACATGTAAGTAACAAGACTGCATATTGTATACTACATGTTTCTGGGACTCTGCTTATTTTTCTTCATTCTTTTTCTTCTATTATGTAGATTGGATCATTTCTAATGATCTATACTCAAATTCAGTGTCACTTCTGCCATTTCCAACCTGCTGGTAAGCTCATCCAGTGAAATTTTTATTTCAGTTATGGTACCTATAAGTACCAAAATTTCCACTTGACTCTTTTTTTTTAATACTTTCAATTTCTCTACTATCTGTTTGCTCATTAAATCCATATTTTCCTTTAATTCTTTTATTTATTTATTTATTGTATGCTTTTTCCTCTTTTATTCTAAAGCTGAGAGAATCCTTTAATTCTTTAAACATAATTTCCTTTAGTTCTTTAACTGCTTTTCAACATCTGGGCTACCTCTGGGTTAGTTTCTGCTGACTGCTTTTTTATTCCTATAGATCACATTTTCCTATTTCTTTGACCACCTAGTAACTACTTATTATATATTGATCATTGTAGATAATATGTTGTGGACACTCCGGATTCTGTTATCTTCCTCTGAAAAGTATTGCTTTTTGTTCTAGTAGCCAATTCAATTACTATTAATAGGTAATCAAAGGCATGTTTTAACGCTTTCTTAGAGGTGAGATCTATGGAAAATCCAAGGTATTTCCCAAGTACCTCTAACTTGATGTGACTCAACCTCCAAATTCTGTCTTCTCTGTGGATATTGTTAGGATTTATTTTTAGGTTTTGTCAGGGTGAGTTTACAGTAGGCCTCACTTTAGTGTCTTACTTAGGTCCTTGCTCCTAAAGGGCAGCCCTTCTGGTGTCTCAGCCAGATGCCTGGAGTGTTAACGAGATGTTAACAAAGACTCTCCACATTAGCTGGGCTGGATCTCCAACATCTCCCAGCACTGCTTGACCTACAGTATTTTTGTTCTACTCTCTGGTAATCCTCTTATAGTTGTACCCTGTGCATTTGTAGCTCTTCCCTGAGCCAAGAACTTGTGAGGAATCCCCACACTGGCTTCTAGGTCCCCCTCTCTGTGTAACTCATTCCTCTCAGGTGCCTTGTCTCAAAGAATCCAACTGCTTAAATTGCCCTTTAGCTCAGTGGGACTCTGGCTCCCTGCAATGCCATAGGGAAATTACCCACAGTCAGAGAGCTGGGGCTCTCATAGTTAGTTTCTTTTTCCTTGGAAATTATCATTTTTCTCTACCTGTTGTTCAATGCTTGAAAATATTTGCCTCAGATATTTTAGCTGATTTTATAATTTCTTACATAGTCGCACTAGTTTGGTACCAGTTATTCCCTCATAGCTGGAAACAGATATTGTATTTAGAGGTTCGCAAATGATCTTAGGACTATAGGATGGATAGAGCAGGATTTGATAGGCTTTGGAGAAGGTGGAAGGATTGTGATACCTGAGGGTCCTGAAGAACCTCGACCTTGACTCCAACCACAATTCTGTTCCACATTACGGATGCTCAGTTAGGAACTAAGTCCAGCCAGGTCCTCAGTATTCGAGAATAGAAACAGAATACAAATAAATAAACACAACACACAGGTCCCTTTATCTATGAGTAAGTGGCCAAATGCTTTCTTATCCAAACTGGGAAATGTTTGAGAATGAAAGAGAGGCTAGTAATAAGTATGTCAGGATAACAGGTATAAAATAGGACTTCCAATATGGTGAAAGGGGTCAGGTAGTTACTCAAACATAAATGTTTGATGGTAAAATAACATTTATTGAGAACTTACTCAATAAATGAGTAGGTGCTATACTAAGTATTGTTACAAAGCCCGTCTCACTTAATTCTCATATCAACCGTTTGAGGTAGATGCTAATACTATTTTCCAGAGAAAGAAACCAAAACAGAGAGAAGTTAAATAACTTGCCCAAACTAGCAAAGTGTGGAACTGAGATTCCAACTCAGGCAATCTGCTCCAGACCCTGGCCTCTTGACTATCACAGACCAAAGGAATAAATTCAATGAAAGGAATAAAGAATTCGGAAATTTCACCCATAGGGTTCTATTTCAATTAAAGTTCACCCAAGAGTGGCTCATCATTAGATCTATTAATGTAATTTACTATAGTATGAAATAAAGGATAAAACTATATGATCATTCTCATATATGTAAAGTATTTGACAAAATTCAGCATCCATTTATGATTTTTAAAAATTTAGCCAACAAGAAATGGGGTAAACTTTCATAATCTGAAAATGTTTATCTATACAAAATAATGCTCAATGATGAGACAATGGAACAATACACTGCCCACTATCACCTACTTCTATCCATTATTATATTAATGATCCTTGCCCTGAGTACTAACACAAAGAAATGAGAGACATAAAGACTTGGAAAAAAGACATAAAACTGTCAGTATTCACAACCAGTATGAAGTTATGTACAAAATCAAAGAGAATCCTTAAGAGATGCACACCTTTGAACTTTGAAGGATCCTCATACCCTCGTTAAAAAGAAATGAACCCCTAGAAGGTATAAGACATGAGGCCTTAAAAGAGCAAATAAGATGAAAAAGTTCTGGAGCAGCATAGAGTGATGGTTGCTCAACACCGTGAATGTACTTAATACCACTGAACTGGACCCTTAAAAAAGGTTAAGATGGGCCGGGCGCTGTGGCTCACGCCTGTAATCCTAGCTCTTGGGAGGCCGAGGCGGGCGGATTGCTCAAGGTCAGGAGTTCAAAACCAGCCTGAGCGAGACCCCGTCTCTACTATAAATAGAAAGAAATTAATTGGCCAACTGATATATATATAAAAAAAAAAAAATTAGCCGGGCATGGTGGCGCATGCCTGTAGTCCCAGCTACCCGGGAGGCTGAGGCAGAAGGATCACTGGAGCCCAGGAGTTTGAGGTTGCTGTGAGCTAGGCTGACGCCACGGCACTCACTCTAGCCCGGGCAACAAAGTGAGACTCTGTCTCAAAAAAAAAAAAAAAAAAAAAAAAAAAAAGGTTAAGATGGTAAATTTTAAGTTTCGTATATTTTACCACAATAAAAAAAACTAAAAACAAAAAGAGAGAAAGAAATGCGAGACAGAGGGAGGGAGAGTGGGGGGGGGGAGAGAGAGAGAGAGAGAGAAAGAGAGGGAGGGAGGGATCCCCAGGCTCTGTGGTATAGACAGCCAGCAGAACAAGGACATGTCCAGAGAGGACAGAGGGACAGAGGTACTAGACAGGGTGGGGCTTAGAGCAGGAGGCAGCTGAGACAAATCAAACATTTTGCCAATGTCGACCTCTGCCTGGGGAGTATTCATGAAAATTCTCCCCTGCTCCTTGTCACCCCAGGCGCAGCCAAGCACAGGGCACTGGGCAGAGCAAATGAGTCTGCAGCCTGGGCTCCAAAACCACTGCAGTTGACTGTCTAGCCAAGGTGGAAGATGCTGCTACTCACAGGGAAGACAGGAGAACCCAGAGAAGATGCCGGGGTTGCGTGTGTTCTGTAAACAGAAAAGGGCAGTGTGGTGACTGCTCAGAAAGTTCCCAGGACAGGGCCAAGGTTGAGGATGGGTGGACAAGGGGACACAGACTCTCCTGTCAAAATCACCACAGCACTTCAGGGAGTAGACTTGTCACTCCAGGTATCCCTGAAGAAATAGCCAGAGAGAAAAACAGAGGAAGAAAGGACCCTTCCACCCCGGCAAGGAGCTGCCTGCGTTGGATGCATTTGATTGCTGGGATGTGGGTCAACACCATGGAGAAGCCAAGACACAGGGGGCCAGAACACACCCCAGCTTTGAGAGGGAGCCCACTCCAGGTTCCACAGTCCTTCCTTGGCCATTTCCTGGAAAACATGCAAGCCTTCCCTACTTCACATCCCTTCCCAGCTAAGCCTTTACCTGCAATACTCCATGCACTATAGCAGCAGGATTTTGTAGGAGTGTTAAGTCCTGATCTGATTAGGAGCCGGGACACCCACACAGGCACAAGGGATCTTCCTAGTAGCATTAGGTGAGTGCTGACTGGCTGGAAGGTATAAACGCCGTGCAATGGGAGTTTAGGACAGGACAAGATCAGTGTGGCTAGAGTAAGCATAGCGGACTTCTCAGAAGAGACATTAGAGCCAGACCTTAAACCAAGAATGCCTGGGGAAAGGGAGCGAGGCATCGCAGAGGGCGGAAGGGCAAGCACAAAGGCCTGGCAGCGTGCTGGAGCACTGCCCCAGGAAGCAGCCAGAGTGGAGTGGACTGACTGGTGGGTGAATTCCATGAAACGCTGCCACATGTCAGAGAAAGTGGTGGGATCCAGGGTGGAGGCCCTCGATCATTTATTCCAGTGATTTGAGGGTGACCACACAGTTGGCACCAGGGCTGGAGGGGGGCAGAGCCCGATGTGCCACTCCACAGGGCACCTGACACATCACCGGAACTGTGACGGGATGGAGAAGTCATTTCCAGAGCTCATCTCGAGGACGGGGGGCTGGTGGTTGGAGCCTCTCAGAGGGGATTGGTGAGGGGCACGCCCCGGATGCCAGCTGCAATAATGACACAGACCCATGAAACTGCCGCCTACCATGGCTGGTCTGGGATAGTACAGCTGTTTCCTTCCCAGAGCTCTAGGGGAGAGTCTGTTTCCTTACTTTTTTTTAGCTTCTAGAGGCCACCTATATTCCTTAGCTTGTGGCCCCTCCTCTATCTCCAAATCATAAGTGTATCATGTGTGTGTGTATGTGCATGTCTGTCTTCTACCTGTATCAGTTTGCCAGGGCCGCCCTAACAAAGCACCACAAAGTAAGTGGCTAGACGGCGTAAGTGTATCGTCGCACAGTTCTGAAGGTCAGGAGTCTGGGGCTTGGCTCCCTCCGAGGGAGAACCTCCTCCCTGCCCCTGCCCTGGCTTCTGAGGTGGACGCCACCTTTGGCATTCCTGTTTCACAGAAGCTCCACCTTGATCGCTGCCTTCATTTCCACACGATGCTCTCCCCGTGCGTGTCTGGGTCTAGAGTTCCCCTCTTGACAGGGACGCCAGTCACACTGGACGAGGGACCCACCCTGCTCCAGCATGATTTCATCTTACATCTTACATCAACAACAACCCTATTTCCAGGGAGGGTCACATTCTGAGGTACTAAAGATTTAAGAATTCTGGCCGGGCGCAGTGGCTCACACCTATAATCCTAGCACTCTGGGAGGCCTAGGTGGGCAGATTGCTCGAGGTCAGGAGTTCGAAACCACCCTGGGCGAGGTCCCGTCTCTACTAAAAATAGAAAGAAATTAATTGGCCAACTAAAAATACACATACAAAAAATTAGCCGAGCATGGTGCCTGTAGTCCCAGCTACTCGGGAGGCTGAGGCAGCAGAATTGCTTGAGCCCAGGAGTTTGAGGTTGCTGTGAGCTAGGCTGATGCCACGACACTCACTCTAGCCTGGGCAACAAAGTGAGACTGTGCCTCAAAAAAAAAAAAAAGGATAAAAAGATTTAAGACTTGAACAGATGAATTTTGGGAGGGACATACAAGACCTCAACCCGTAATACCAACCCATATGAAAACAAAACAATTATTCCCCTTTTAAATATCTATCTGCCTATACCCTACCAAAAGTCTCTCCCTGAACTCACAGTGGTGCCTGCAGGACATCTTAGAAGATGTGAATAATAATAACAAACGGTACGCAGCCAGGCAGCTCTGGATTCACATCAGCTTCCTCCTCTGTAAAATGGGGACAGCCACAGGCCCTGCCGGTTGGTGGGGGAGAGAATGAAATGAGATGATGTGTAAAGTGCTCGGCACCGAGCCCGGCACTGACTAATCAGTCCACACGCATTAGCTGTTATTATCGCCACCGTCATCGTCACTCTTGTCAGATACCAGGCTGCGTCCCGTCCCGCATGGCAGGGAAAGTGCTTAGGAAACTACAGCCCTGAGGTCAGGGAGGCAGCAGGAGACCGTGAGGGCTGATGGGGCTGGGAGGCGTCTGGGCCAGGCCCGGCGTGGCTCTGGGCATCTAGGGGCCCCAGGGGAGCCGCCCAGCTGGGGCGCGTGGGCCCGGCTTGGGGAGGAGGCCTCTGGCCTTTCCAGCAGCTCACTGCACGCACACGCGGGGCTGGCCGGGACGCACCTGACATTTAACATGCGGGGCCTGGGCCAAGAGCCCGATGCTCGCAGAATGAACAGGACAAAGGTGTGCAGGGCGACGCTATCCCAGGGGAACCTCCTCAAGCCATGGAAGCCTCTGTCTGATGGTGCCTACGCAGGCTGGCGACCCATGCTCCCCCTGCCCAGCCCCGTGGGCTCATTCCATGCACCCCCACTGCTGACCCATGGCCTCTGTGCAGGAGCCAGAGCACTGGACCGGAGTCAAGAGAGGAGGCTTCCAATCCAGCCTGCCAAGATCTTGGGCAACTAGGGTAGCAGCGGCCTCATGGTGAAATACTTGCCCTGCCTGTCGCCACAGGTGCTGTGAAGATCCAAGGAGGAGACACACGAGAAAGTGCTGCCAAATGCCAGGCCCAATTATTCCTACTTAACTTCTTTGAGCCTCGGTCTACTCATCTGTAAAATGGGGTCAAGTCTTCAAGCCTTTTTTCCCCTGTTCCCTGGGGACCGATGGTGAGCCGGATAAGGGAAAATGAGTATGTAAATCACTTTCACACAGGCCAGGCACAGAGGAAGCCATCAGAAACAGTCGCCTCTCAGAGCACTGTTTTACCATCATTAGTATTCTAGTTAGTAGAGATCTGAAGTCAGAATTCCAGCTTATTCTTTCCTAGCTACATGATCTTAGCCAAGTCACTTAACCTGTGACCCCGTTTTCTCATCAGTACAGTGGGTGTAAGTAAAAGCGGCACCCCATGTGTGTAGATGAAATGAGACAATATATTTGGTTTACTGTAAGTACTTGATAAAAGGGGCCACCAATTTTAAGGTAGAGAGACTACAGGGTATTTTCCCGTCTCTGATGCACTCCTCCAGCCCTTTCTGCTCAGGGCCACCGGCCAGGGCTGTTCAGCCCTCACTGCCAACGGCTGAAAGGTCTTCAGAGCCTTTCACTTCCTAAGGATCTTGAGCTTTGTCCCAACACAAGATCACTCGTGTGACTCCAGCTCCCCTTGGCCAAGAGGGCAGGGCGTGATGCCAGGGTAGCTGATCATCTGTAAAGCTAGTGGCCAAGGGTGCTAGAACAGAGATTCTGAATTCACCCAGCCCTGAGCCTGGCTCCAGGCAGAACAAATAGAGCCTCCCCAGAAATCACACAGCCTAAGCCATGGCTTCCTACTATGGAGTTGGAGCCACACCCCGTCTCCTCCTAACACCCCACTGTGCCAGCCACAGCTGCTTGCTGGCTTCGCTCCCTTTTATGCCCAGGAAAGTGCTTGGGACAGGGGGAGCCTGGTGCTGGGGCAGGGAGGCTGCGTGGGGCAGGGCTGCAGGCACCATCTGAGACCGAGAGGAAGAACTTGGACTTCCTCCTCCGGGCAGCAGGGAGCCCCTGGAGGGTGCTCGGCAGAGGAGCACACTGTGAAAGTGCAACTGCAGGAAGATACATCTGGCCCGTGCACAGGATGGAGAGTGGGGAGAGAAACATCTGTGCGTGGGACAGACGGCCAGAGGAATCCTGGCGCCAGCCCAGGGTGTCGGCGGTGACGTTCCCCACACAGAACACCCCAACGGGGTGTTTTCAGGCAGGGTCCTGGCTGTGGTCACCTCATTTCCTCCTGGGGGTGTCCACCTCGCCTTCTCCTAGCCTTGTCAGAGACCCCTCAAAACTTTTCCAAATTCCCCCCAAAGCTGCCGGACACTTTTCCACACAGACCTTCAAGGACCATCCAAAATTTTTTTTAAAACCAAGAGGCCCTGAAGAAGGCGGGGGAAGAGGGAAGGAAGGTGAATAACAGGATTTAACGTTTTCTTTCTGGCTGAGCCACAATCCCAGCCCAAGTTTTTCTAGAATCTTCTCATCCTCCTAGAATGGCCTAGAACTGTGGTGCCCCAAGTTCTTTGGCCACTACAGAATCAAATTCAGACCAAAGTTTGAGACAAACAGACAGCACTTTGGGGCAGAGATGAGGCCAAAACAAACCCTCAGTGGTCCCAGGCCCAGGCTGTGGTTCCAGGCGATGAGATTCCAGAGCTGGTCCCCAATGTGCTCCCCTGAGAGGCCTCCTGGACAGAAGCTCCCAAACAGCAACCCAACATCCCTGCCTTCCTCCTTCCCTTCTCCAAGCGTCTCCAGTCCCCATTTTTTTATTCCAAATGGGTCAAGGGACTTGCAGGCCTCAGATCCCCCTGCCCCCAAAGTCTTGTGCAAAAGGAAAAATAACAGAATAGGCTAAAGCAAAAGGCTGGGGCTGAGCAGGCAGAGTCAAGCTCCCCCCTGGCCTTGCCCTGATCAACACTGAGCCCTTGCCTCCCAAGACTCTGCTGGTCCCTTGCCTGGGAGTGGCTCTACAGCTATGGATCAGTGCCAGTCTCCAGGCCATCCTAGAACTCAGGAAAGGGCGCTGAAGGCTTCTTCAAAGACACTAAAACCGCCATGGAGACCCTGTGCCACCAAGTGGACCCCAAGCGGCACAGGGTCCAAGCAGGCCCAGCACATTCCGGCCAGGAGCACTGTCTGCACCAGGTGACTCAATGAGTCACTTCTCTACTGCCACCCCTTCCTCCTCTGTTAGAAACTTCACTGCATAAGTGACCAAAGCACACGTGAAACCTCCCTGGAGAGAGGCTAAGTACATAGCAGTCTCCGGTGTGGCCGCAACTTACTCCCAGCTGATGGTTTCATCTCCAGCTTCATGCCCTTTGTTGGCTCTGCCGCCCACAGGACATCAGCCTATTCATGACCTATGCCCAGCTGACCTCTCCAGTCACACGCCCTGCCGCCCTTGCACGTCCCCACACACCGCACGGCCTGCCTGCAGTCCTCCCTAGGTGTGACACGCTGTTCCGCAGCTCCCTCCTCTACCTTGCTTCTGCAGACTGGCCACACTTCTAGAACGACACTTACCACACTGTGTTGTTGTTAGTTACTTAGGCACCTGTTTCCCTGAAAAAGCCTGTGAGCTTCTTGGAAGCAATGTCAGTGCCTTGATATTCCCACTGTCCATCAGGGTGTTCAATACCTCGCTGCACTCATGACTACATTTCCCAGCCTCCCTTGCTGGGAGCTATAGTCATGTGATGAAATCCTGACCAATGGAAACTGGGCATAACCCATGTAATCTCCCTGCAATCCTCTACATTCTCTCTTCCCTGCCTAACACATGGATACAGAAATCCTTGCAGGATGGGGTCACCAGATGGAAGAGTCTGAGTTCCTGAATGACTGCCTGGAGCAGAGCCTGAGTCTGAATTCCTGAATGACTACCTGTTTTGGTCTGGGAAATGAACAGAAAATAAGCCTTGACTATGTTGAGCCAATGAGAGTTTGTTACACAGCAGTTAGCCCATCCTAACCAACATAAAGAAGCTCAGTTATGGTCTGGTGAAGCATCTGAAAAAGGAAAGACAATGTAAAATGCAGAACCCTCTTAAGGGCTCTATCCTTGGATCCAATCGAGTCAGGCATGACGTTCCATACATGACTGAACTAGTGCCTGGGCCAAACCCCCACTCCCCTCCCACAGCCTCGTCTACCAAGCCACATGAATAGCAGTTAGAACGGCCTGCTTTCCCCAGGAAGGACTGAGAAGGGTGGAGGACTTGCCAGATGACCTTTAAAAGTCCCCATAGGTTAATGAGCCACAACTGGAGATCCTGGTTTCACAAGTTTGTAGAAAGCACACGGGGACACAAAGTTGAATTGTAGGGAGGGGCCTCCTCCTCCCCACACAGGTATCAACATGCCTGACACATGACAAATGAAGCTACGGGAACCCGTCACCCCTCTGAGGCAGCACGCACCACCCCCAGGCAGCTCTGGGAAGTGCTGGAACAGTGCTCCCCACGAAGAGCCCAAATTCACCAGGTCCAGTCCCCTGTGGTCACAGAGGGCTATGAGGAGAAAGGGCTATAGGAGAGAGATCACACTCGGACGGGAAGAAGAATCAAAGAGGCATGGAGAACAGGGACTTCGAATTTATCTTTCTGACATTCTATGCCTTTCCTACTCAAGGAAGAATAGCGGCATGGACATCATCCAAGAGCTTGAAGGAAATGCAAAAGCTCAAGCCCAGGCAGACCTGCCGAATCAGAATCTGTACTTTGGCAAGACTGCTAAGTAGTTCATGCACACACTAAAACCTGAGAACAGTGAATCCCAACGGCAAATCCAGCCTGTAGGCAAAGACGGGCATGCAGGAGTGGGAGCTTACAGAACTTGCCATTAGAGTGGAGGAGGAGGACGGCAGGGCCAGGCCTTGCCCACCTCTACCTTGCACTCAGCGCCAGCTGGCCACGCAGTCATTTGCCAGTGGTTTCCCAAGCACCCAATATGTGGCAGGCACCGTTCTGGGCACTGGAAAAACAAGCTATTGAGCAGGCAGGGTCCTGCTCTTCTAAAGGTGAGATTCTGGGGAGAGAGGGAAGGAGGAGGGGATGAGACAGCAAACAAGGAAGCACTAATAAGATAATGATCGACTGTGATAAGTGTCTTCAAGACAATAGAATGTGACAAAGAGACAATGGGCAGCTTTCGGTTCCCGAGAGGTGCCATGTGTGCAGGAGTCAGCTGCTAGAAGACCTGGGAGAGGGGGTTGCGGCAGAGGGACCAGCAAAGGCAAGGCCCTGAGGCAGTACTGTGCCTGGTCCTCAAAGAACAGAGGGGGTCTGAGAGGATGAGCCGGCTTGCTGTTGGCCTGGATATGAGATGCGACTGGCCAGGTTTGGGGTTCAAACGTCCTTTGGCACCTCAGGAGCTCGTAACAGCTGACCCAGGCAGCCCGTGTGCCCACGACAGGTCTGCAGGCTTCGAAGCTGGCATCCGCGGCTTTGACGGCTTCCGCTCAGAGTCTTCTCCTGTAACTTCTTTCTGGACTCGGAAGGGCTTCCTAGTGTTTGTTCACACTGGGCAGAGGGGAGGACAGGTGGAGCCCAGATGGAAGGAGAGAAAACTCCCCGAAGACAAAGCACAGGCAGAGTTGCCAGGGGAAGCCTGGTAAAGCAGCCCACGCGGCGAGGCTCGCACCCACCGCCAGCCCGGCTTCCAGCTCTGCCGCCAGCTCCAATTAACGAGGTTTCCTGGCGGTGGGGGTGGGGACTTGCCTCCTGCCAGGGAACTGGGAAATGCAGCAGGACAAACCCCTCCGCAGAGCTTGCTGTCTTCCAGCCCACAGTGGTGCCCAGCTGTGGGTCGCTTCTCCGCTGGCAGCTGACCCAGGTGGTGCGTTCCTCTCAAACAGGGGCAGCCGCCCGCAGAGACGAGGTGCAGGAGGAGGAAGTACGAGAGCAGGTGCTGGCTGCTCAGGGATCGCAGGGGCACCTGCGTGCAGGCCCATCAGGAATCCAGACCCCAGAGGCCACCAAAGCAGCGCTCACACTGGCCTCTGTGCATCCTCGAAGTGGTTCTGCCCACCCGACCCACCACCCCACTTCTGCACATGCTCAAGACGCCCCCCACACCACCCCTGGCCCCGCAACCCCTTACTCCTGCAGACCCCCTGTCTGGAGTGCCTTCTCAGCCTACCTGGACCCCGGCCCTTCTCCAGACATAGAGGCACCTCCAGTCCACCTCGGGAAATGTCCCAGCACCCCCTACACAGGCAGGGGAGAGGGAATTTAGCCTTTATCAGACACCTGCACCATTTTATTTTATTTATTTTTAAAGTCTCTGAAGCAAATGTGGCAAAATATTAACATTTGTTACATCTGGGCGAGAGGTCCACTGATGCCTATTATATTATTTTCTGTAGGATTGAAAACTTTCATAATTAAAAATAAACACTGGAGAAGCAGAGCTGACTGGCGGCAGTGCCGCTAGAGCAGGGGGTCCTGCTGGGAATGCTGGGGCGCAGGGGCGGTCAGGAGGACGGGTCTGTGAGGGAGGAAGAGGGTGCAGCGACAGAGGGAGAAGGAGGGTGGAGGGACAATGTGGGGAGGGGTCCAGGCAGCGGCTGGGTTTGGAACACGCTAGGGTGAAGGCACGTGTGTGACTTACACACAGACACCCAGAAGGGTCAGGCTACTAGGCACGTCCACTTGGACAAGGAATCAGCCAGCAGGTCAGCTCCTATTCCATCTGTCTCCACCCCCTCGGCCTCACCCTGAACACAGTGACTTGCCCATAGCAGGTGCTCGCTCCCCTGCCCCCAGCTGAAAGCAATGAGTTGGACCAGCTCGAACTACCAATCACTCAGAGAAGATATTCAAGGGAGAGCAAAACCCTGCCCCAAACCTGTTCCCGATGCCTACCTGACCCAGATCACTGACAGCTGGTGGGGTATTTTGGGGCCAGCCTGACCCTACAAGAGCCACTCCTTTTCCTGGGCAAATACCCACTGTGCAGCTATTTCTAGCAGGAACAGCAGCGGGGCAGGTGTGGCCTTAGAGGGACACCATGGGGTGGGGAGGGATTAGGCAATGGAACAGACAGATGAGCCCAGGGACACCCTCTGTCCAGCCAGAGAAGGGGAGGAAGGGGGAAGAGCCAGCAGGAGCTGCCCAGCTTAAACCCCGTCCAGCTCGGGCAGTGCCCACCTGAAGAGGCTAGCCAGTCTCGCCTTCCCAGCAAGGGAGGACAAGGACCCCTCTCCTATCGGTGGCATGGGGCTCCAGGCCAGCTCTGGCCCAGGTCGGGGCAGCAGAGAGGAGGGTTTAGCATGTGAATTCTGGAGCCAGAATCCCAGGCCTGAATCTGGCTCCTCCACCTTTCTGTTGTGTGACCTTGAGATCCTTATGTGACCTCAGTACCCTCATCCCTCAAAAAATGGGGGAGAGTGGGGGTGCCTGCCCGTCACCAGAGGGTGGGCTGTGAGCAGTCCAGAGGTAACAATGATGGAAAGGGCCCAGGACAGCGCCTGACGCAAAGCACGTGCTAACACAAGTCACATTACAGAGGCCCTGCGCGGTGGCTCATGCCTGTAATCCTGGCACTCTGGGAGGCCGAGGCGGGCGCATTGCTCGAGGTCAGGAGTTTGAAACCAGCCTGAGCAAGACCGAGACCCCATCTCTACTATAAATAGAAATAAATTAATTGGCTAACTAATATATATAGAAAAAATTAACCGGGCATGGTGGCGCACGCCTGTAGTGCCAGCTACTCGGGAGGCTGAGGCTGACGCCAGGGCACTCTTTAAAAAAAAAAAAAAAGTCACATTACAGAGAATTCCCGCCAGTCTCAGGGCCCCTGTTCCTCACCCTCCCCTGCCTTGGGGGAACAAGTCAAGGTCTGTCCTGGGCTCTTTCCTTCTTTCTGGCCCTTCCTGAGCTGAACAGAGAGCGCAGAAGTGAGGGAAGCCCTTGGCCTCCCAGGCCTGGGCCCAGATGTGCAGAAGTAGCCTGGACAAGGCAGGACTACGGCCACCTGCAGGCACATCTGCAGCCGGGACAGGGAGCT
Source organism: Microcebus murinus (assembly GCF_040939455.1). Classification (NCBI taxonomy): domain Eukaryota; kingdom Metazoa; phylum Chordata; class Mammalia; order Primates; family Cheirogaleidae; genus Microcebus; species Microcebus murinus. The sequence continues at coordinate 23,066,806 of NC_134117.1, read as the reverse complement.
CACTGGGCCCAGGAGTCTCCTCACTTCAAGACTTCACAGTCAAGTCTGGCTTCGCATCAGAATCACTTCTCAAGCCTGTTGGAACTCCAGGCACAGGGGCCCAGCCCTAGACAGATTCAGGAGGCTGGGAGGAGAGGGGGCTGCATGCGTTTTCAATCCAGCTCATGGTGATTCGGATACCCCGCCAGGGCACAGGCCCCCGTGGGTCCACCCTCCCTTAGCCTGAATGTAACCCCCCAGCCAAGAGACTCAGGTGTTCCAGACTAGCCCAAAGTGTCCCAACTGCCAGACTCAGGCAGTGGAAGTCTTTTCCCAATATGCACCAAAAATTATATAGAGCAATGGATAGAACCTCACATTTTTGAGTCCTCCTATACAATTTTCTTAACACTTTGGCAAATTTCTTTGCCCGGCCTCTTCTGTTGTGGTCCCCACCTCACCGCAGTGTGGGATGGAGGGAGGGGCAGGTGCGCTGGGAGGTAGGTACAGGATTCCTCCTGGGAAGGTTCCAGGACTGAGCGAAGCCCTGGGAACCCGGGGCAACACGAGCCTGGCTCCTGGGGCAGTGCAACAGGCCGGCCTTCACCAGGGCTGCCCTCGGAGACGCAGCCCGCACTGTCTCGGCGGGAAGAAAGGCTGGCTTGTCACACCTCAACAACCCTCTGCCAGCATCTCAACTCTTGCCCAAACACCAGCCTCACGCTTCCTGTTTGGTTTGTTTTTTTAAAGGTACATCTGAATGTTGTCCATTTAGCCCCGGCGACCACCCCCATTCCTTGCCTCTTCCCCAGCCCCCCAGCCAGCACTGAGCTCAGAGTTCCCACACGGCTGAACTGGCCACTTCGTCCTGCGGAGCAGCAGATAAAGGCTCTGAATTAGCAGATGGAGCCAAACCCTGGCTGGCTTTGGGGACTGTCTCCTGGCCGGCCTGGAGGATTGATTTCCTGCAGCTTGGAGGTGCCCACGACCCTTTTGTAGCTGAGAAAAATGTTCTCCTGGTCCAGGCTGGACAGACACTGTGCTCACAGGGAGGAACCTGGAGCCCCTTCCCTTCTCCAGGGGGCCAGAGGCAGCAGCAATGATCTCGTAATAATAATGCCCACAGCCGCCCCAGGCTCCATGGTCAAGCTTTCCTACCTTATCTCCTTAAAATCTCACAAATCCACGAGACAGGTTCTGCAATTAGAGCCAATTTGCAGATGAGAAGGTGGGGACTCCCTCCGAGGTTAGATAATGGCCCAGACGCACACAGCTGATAAGGGGTGGGGCCGAGGCACAAACCCAAGTAAGTCTGCGTGGTAACACAGCCCTAGCTTTCCATCTCTGCGAGATTCTGCCCCACTTGGAAAGTTGGGAACTTGGCACCGGGAACCCCACAAGCCCTTCTGGAGAGGCTGATGTCATCCCTCTGTGGAGGTATCCGGGGGATCTAAAATCTTTTTTCCTTGGCTGCAGCTAAATTGAGGATATAAAGGAAAGAGCTCCAATACTCCAATGACTCCTGCAATGGTCTGATCTGAACCAGCGTCCCTGAGACCCACGGATGGCAGCTCCTAAAATCATCTGGGAGCTGAGGTCCAGCGCGGGCGGGCAGGTTGCCCACGATGGGAAGTGATGCAGCTGATGTCTCCAGGCAGATCACCTCTGGGAGGAACAATGTCTGTCTTCCCTCAAGAAAGGCCACGACTAGATTCCCATAGCACACCCTGACTGTCCCACATGCCTGGTTCCATAAGAGTCAAGAGCAAAACCTCAGGGAGGGTGGGGTAGGAGGGAGGAAGGACCAGGATGCTGAGACCTCCAGGCCCCAGATGGGATGCCATGGCATGCAGGCCTGGTGAGGGTGGTCTACACCCTGGACCACTCGCTTACTGTGGCAACACCCACTCAGTGCATTCTGCCCCGATGCCTCCACCAGCTGACGGCTCCCTCAAAGGCCACGGCGGTCACCCTGGCCTTCCATCCAGGACAACCCCTCAGGGTCTCCAGTACCACCCATGGTGCCAGGCACATAGCTGGCACCCATTCAGAAGTGCCACGATTGATTTGAAACTCCGGCAGGAAGAGAGTGACTCGGTCATGGCTGAAGCTTCACACAGCACACACACACACACACACACACACACACACGCACACACACCACTCACCTGGCCACCACCAAAGATCTTCCTTCCCTTCATTCTCCAGTTTGGAGGGGGGCACTGTCCCCCTGCACACTTTCCAGCCAACTTTCCCGTCGGTTATCGCAAGGGGGGAGAAGGGGGCCTGATGGGGCCGCAGCTGAGTTTTCTAGGTCAGACCTTTGGGCCCAGGACTGTAGGAGGTGGCAGAGGCAGCAACTGCATGCCAAGGCCTCCCTGAGCTGACTCCCAAACACACCCTGACATGACACCTAACACCCGGGAAAACAAGGCATGCAGCTCCGGGCAGTCATGCAGGTGGTGTGAGCTGACTCAGACGCTGCCCCTGGCAGAGCTGGGGTTTATTGTTCAACAAGAAAGGAGGGGCCGGGCGCTGTGGCTCACGCCTGTAATCCTAGCTCTTGGGAGGCCGAGGCGGGCGGATTGCTCAAGATCAGGAGTTCAAAACCAGCCTGAGCAAGAGCGAGACCCCGTCTCTACTATAAATAGAAAGAAATTAATTGGCCAACTGATATATATATATATAAAAAATTAGCCGGGCATGGTGGCGCATGCCTGTAGTCCCAGCTACCCGGGAGGCTGAGGCAGAAGGATCACTGGAGCCCAGGAGTTTGAGGTTGCTGTGAGCTAGGCTGACGCCACGGCACTCACTCTAGCCTGGACAACAAAGCGAGACTCTGTCTCAAAAAAAAAAAAAAAAAAAAACAAGAAAGGAGGGTGGCAGTGGGCAGGAGGTGTGGGCAGAGCTCCAGAAAGCCACCAAGCCTGTGAGGGAGCTGCCACCAACCCTTGGGGGAACTAGAGAGAAGTCGTATGCTCTGTATAGGCGACTTCTCTCCAGGGAGGGTAACCGGCCCTACCCCTCCCGCCGGGAGCTCTCTCGGTGATGCGACAGAAGCTTCCTGCCCTCCTCAGCCAAACACAGAGAGAGGACTTCTGGATGGGAGGCTAGAATCCCAGACTGGAATAAACTAGAAGCTAAAGCACCTGAGTTCTAGTCCTGCTGTCACTTGTTGGTCCTGTGATTTTGGACAAATCACTTCCCCTCTTGGGGTCTCCTTTCTTCATCTGTCAAATAATTGAAATAAGTAAGATCAGAGGGTGGCCGATTAGTTTCTCCTCAAGGTGCCATTGCCAACTGATAGGCAGTGACTTCCTAAAAATATCTGGTTTTGTTTTTAGAAAGAATCTGAGACCTTGTTTGGGCTCGTGATCGATTACCAGTGTCTGCCAAAGGCACAGAATGGGAGAGTGCCATGATCAATTAATGATGTCTGCTGTGGGTAGGACTGGAAAATGGCAACATGAGTGCCAGATACTTACCATCCTGCTAGATCAGTGGTCCCCAACCTTTTTGGCACCAGGGACTGGTTTCATGGAAAACAATTTTTCCACAGACTGGGGGTGGGGAGGTGGGGTGTCATGGGTGGAGGCGGGTGGTATGGAGCTCAGGCCATTATGCACGGGCCTATTTTGTAACAGGCCATGGATCAGTAGGGGGCCACGGCCTGGGGGTTGGGGACCACAGTGCTAGATGATCTCTAAGGCCTTCTGGTTGAAAAGTTTTCAGTCCCACTCACAATTCCCCAGTGGACATGGCTAACATCAGTTGACAAGCATGTACCTCCCACACTGTCATATTCGCACACAGCTGATTTCTCCCCTGAAAAGGACATTCTCATCAGTCCAGCTGGGAACAGGCAGCCCTCCCAAAGACCCAGTGCCCACACTCACAAGACTGTGCCTGGAGGGTTAGAGCCAGTGAACAGGTTTACTACTCCGCAGACATTCCAGCTTCTCTTACGACTCTCCCCAGTCCACAAAGGAGCTTCCCCCACCGTGTGAACATCCCACCTTGACCCCGGGGAGAGGCTAGAGGACCAACAAAGGACAGAGATGGCTTCTGACTTCCCAGTGCACAAAGGAGGGTCTGATCTGACAGGGCCTTATGTCCATTAGGAACAGGATATGGCTGAATTCCCTGGGCCCAAGAGACACATGCCTGGATCAAATGCACACAGCTATCTCAAAAGGTGTGCACAGACTGAGTATGCGTCTGTGTAGAAGATGGATTTCCCAAGTGTACCTGTAGCACGGTGCATGTCCAACAATCGTGGGCAGCTTCAGAGATTCAGGCAGGTTCCTCTGCCCTGTGTATCCACAGGCTCTGCCTGGGTAGAAAGTTCTCCTGATGGCAGACCCCGGTGTGGTGGTTCTTGGGGCCCGAGCTCAGCCCTCTGGGTCTTATTGCCTTTCATGCACAGATGTGCAGAGGCCTCCCCCAGACACCCTGTCCTTGCTGCCACTGCCCTCCTCCCCCCACCTCTCTCCATCTGATCGGAGCCAGGTCCCGAGAGGCCTCACAAACACAAGGGTCCTCCTAAACCCATGGGGCTAGGCAGCTGCACAAGAAGTAGTAAACTCCATCTGCTTCGAAGGGAAAAAATAAAGCCAACTTTTCCCAATGCCCTCCAGCCAGACACCAGGTAACCCCAGGGTTAAAACTCAGTGGTAAGAGGTTTTCCCATACAGAGCTTGCCGTGAGGTACCATCTCACCCAGACCCTCCCTCCACAACACTCCACTGCTCCCACCCCCACCCCTACCCGGACCTGCCAGAGGGGAGCTCAGGAGAGACCGAAGGAAGCTGGACTTCACCCTCAGGCCATAGGGCAAGATGAGTGGGAACAGCTGAGCCAGCTCCCAGGAGGAAGGGAGCCAGCCCCGTAATTCCCAGGAGCCAGTGGAAGCCCCACAGGGCCCGCCTGGACTTCTGCTGTGTTCCATCAGGAACCCCAAAGATGCCTCTTTCCAAGAGCAAGGAGAAGCTGTCAACCAATAGCTACTTTTCAAAAAGCAGTGTTTTCCTAACCTCAGTGCTGGGAGCGAAGTGAGTTTGTAATTAAACTTTGCAGGTGAAAAGCATTTATCTAGGAAACTCTTACCACCACCATCTGCCTCTCCTGCCTGGGGACAGACTGAGCCATTTGGTGAAAGTGAAGTCTAAATTAATGGGGCACAGGGAGAAACCTCCGTCTCCAGATGGAGTGGGGATCCCTAGCTATTTTCTCTTGAAGTTTCTGAGGGCCTAACTGGTGACATTTTAGCTTCCTTGTCTAGAATCTGTGTTTGTCACTATTCTAAGGGCTTTCTCTACAGGGTTTGTTTCATTCTATTTCTACTGTTACCCTATGAGGCAGGTATTATTACTAACCCCATTGTACGGATGAGAAAACTGAGGCGTAGAGAGGTTAAATAACTCATCAAGGCTTATACAGTTAGTAACTGCTAGAGCTGGTCCTGGAAGCCAACCACTCTGGCCCTGGAGCGCATGCCCTTAACCACCACGCTCCACCACGCAACTCTTAGTAAGACTCTGTCACGACAAACCATACTAAGAACATCAAGAACCGCTGCCCGAGTGCTTCTTGCCCCAGTACATAATTCATGGATTTTGAGTAACATTTCAATACAAGATTCCAGTTTGGCAAGATAATTTGGACGGTCCCTGGGGTTGACTGTAATGGGATCTAACCAGTTTACATTCCACAGGAATGATCTAGAATGGTGGTCCAGGAAATATGAGGTAATGTGATTTTAATAATTATTTTCATTTTCTTTCTCTTGTTATATATATGCTCTTAATATCTATTATTTTAACTTGTGTTTTCTGTCCTATTATGCCATCAGAACCATGAGGACATATTTTATTTTAGACTTCCCACTTTCGCCACCCCTCCAGAGGCATCTCTTTAATTATTAAATATTAATGTTGCAAATAACATATGAATGCACTTTTCCATTTAAAAAAGTAAAACATTACAGATAAGGCTAAGGTTCCCTTTTGATCAACCCCTCCTCCCAGTGATGTCCCTAACCCCTATCTAGAGAGAACTCTGCTATCAATCTGGGCTACAGCCTTCTAGATCTTTTACAAATATATACATACATATACGGTATATGTACCTGTAAAAGATATACCTTGTTGTTGTTGGGATTTTTTTTTTTTTTTGTATAATTGCTAGCATACTGTAACTATTGTTTTGAAATTTGCATCGTTCATTAACATTTCTTAGAGATCCATCCACGGAATTGAGACCAGTCTCGTTTATTCTATTGCACTAAGTGGTATGAGAATATCACAGTTTTCTCAGCAACCCTCCGCGGACTGTCATTTAGGTTGTTTCCCATTTTTGCCAAGACAAACATCACGAGGCTCTCCGTGCCTGCCTGTGACTGGTGACGACCGCAGCCGAGGCCGACGTTCTCCTCTGTCGAGGGTGTGTGAGCGATCACAAAGACCCACACAGCTCACTGCACTGCTGAAGCTGGCATTGCCTTGCCCGTGCAGAGGGTGCCGGAACTCTCTGGAATCCTTATTAGAACTTGGTACAAAATCATTATTAGAACTTGGCAGGTTGCTTCCCCAGGCTTCGGCCCCCGGCCGCTAGGGTCAGTGATCTCGAACAAATTCCCTCGATGATTGAAAGGCAAAGTGCCTGTAGGAGAGACATTTCCCCCGGTTTTCTGCTCTCAGGTTGATCCCAGGCAGACACCAGGATCATGCCAGTTTGACCCAGCTGAGGCTCACTCTGGACATCAAACCAAATTAAGGCTCATAGAAGTTTAATGAATGAAAAATTCAACACGGTTTTTCAGCTACTAAGTGAAGGACTCGGAATAAGAACTCCTCTGACTCTAAACATGCAATGATCCTCTATAGCTCCATAAATGACATCATAACACACCCACACCCACTTCCATTCCAAGGCCAGTTATTAATGATTCAGGGACTATAGTTTTGTGCACCCATCATTAGCCGGGCTATTTGAGAGCTGGAGAGTAAGTGTGACCCTGGCGTGGGGTACGTGGGTAGAGAGTCTAGAGAGATGAATAAGGAAGAGAGATAAAAGTTATTCAAAATAGGTTAAGTCCTTTAGAGCAAATGAGCAAACCCGAACAACCCTCTTAACTCTATCTTCCAAGAGGTGCGGGGGAAGCTAAAGGGCCTCTCCCGGCTCTGATCAAATATTGACCCTGTGCTCCAGCTGGCCAGAGTTCAGACTAAAGCACCAGCAGCCCCGGGGAGCCAATGTTTGCAGAGCAATTACTGCAGCCCAGCGCCTTGTAAGGCAGTTGTGAAACAACCCTCGATGGAGCCTTCCGGTCCCCCCTCGGTGGGACCAGGCCATGGGCGAGACACTTAGCAGTGGAGGACCCGTGCCAGATCAACAGGGGCTGGAAATGGGGTCCAGCTGCCAGTGAGAAGGCAACTTAAAAGGCATCTGCAGCCCCTGTCACAACTCCAAGCAACACAGGCCCTTTATAACCAAACGGGGCTTAACGCTAAGCCTTGTCCTGGTCAGCTCCCTCTGGGACAGGTCCCTTCTCTGGGTAGATAGGGCTGAGTGGCGAGTTATTTTTAGAAGAAGCTAATTTCCACTTGGAGACCAAGAACCTCTTTTCTTCCCTCTTCCTCACTTGAGGAAGTGCTCTCAGAAGCCCTCTCTGGAAACTGACCTGGTTTCTAGAAGAGGTGTTTGGAATCACGGCTGAACTGAATGCTCTATGCACGGGGCACATGACACAGGAGCACAGTCTCCCTCTTCTTGCTGGCGCCCTGCACGACTTCGGGGGCAACCTGGGGAGGGCCTGGGAGGTGGCAGAGCAGTCTGGGGTGGGCAGAAAGCCAGGTCAAGCCTGTAGTGTGTTCTGGACGGTCTAAACTGGCACAGTACAATAGAACCTGCCACTGTGGCTACTGAGTGCACGCAATGTAGCAAGTGTGACTAAGGACCTAAACATTTAATTTAAATTTTTTAAAAATAAATTTTAAAAATTTAATTTCATTTAAATTATAGCCACATGTGGCCAGTGGCTACCACATTGGACAGCAGGGGTCTAAAGCCTCCATGCCTGGGCTTCCGCGTGGGCAGGGAGAGGGGTGGGTTCAGCGTGCAGCCCCCCATGTGCGGCGGAGGCAGAACCACCGGGTCTGAAGGCAAAAGATATGGTGACAGAAAAGGGGCTAGGGCAGAGGAGAGGGGCTTATCCTGGCACTCCCTGATGGATTTTAGGGGAGTGTCATGACCAAAAAAGTTATTAAGATTGTAGATACGCATTCGTGCATTTGTCCGGGGAGAGAGTCTTTTGCTTTCACAGAAGCACAAAAGAATCCCTGATCTCAAAAGTAAAATAAGATAAAATAACTCATTCATCTGTCAGATAAAACGCACTTCTTCAGGAAGCCTGCCCTGATCCCAGAGTATAAAGTTTCCCTATAATATGTCCATAGCACCTTTCTTTGTAACATCTGGAATAGTATAAAATAATACTGTTTGGTCTTTTTTTAAAAAACTAAAATCTGTCTTCCCTCACTAAGCTGTAAGATCCATAAAGGCAGGAACCAGATCTGCTTTGGATCACCAGTCCATCCCCCGAGCTGGCATTCTGCCTGGGGCGCGGAAGGCAGACACTTAAGACTGGATGGATGGGTAGGGGAAGGAAGGAAGGGAGGGAGGGAGGGAGGGAGGGAGGGAGGGAGGGAGGGAGGGAGGGAGGGAGGGAGGGAGGGAGGGAGGGAGGGAGGGAGGGAGGAAGGAAGGAAGGAAGGAAGGAAGGAAGGAAGGAAGGAAGGAAGGAAGGAAGGAAGGAAGGAAGGAAGGAAGGAAGGAAAGGAGGGAGGGAGGGAGGGAGGGAGGGATGAATTAGGGATACACTTTACCCCTATAACTAGGACTCTCAAAAAACAACCAAATTTCCCCAAACCAGGGTGGGGGTGGGGGGGGAAATGGCCATGTCACTCCAGGCTGCTGTCACCAATAAAGACCATATGGGTCTTTGTTCCCCTCCCAAGAAGGCTGCTCTTTCCTTCCTCTTCATCCCACAGCATGTTACTTATACCTCTATCTAGTATTTACTTCACCTAGAGTAGAATTAATTGCTTAAAAGTCTGCTTTCCCCACTAGATGCAGACTCCTGGCAGGAAGGGGCCTCGTCCTTCTCACTGGTGTGTCCGTCAGCCTGTTCCGCTTCTGCCCTGCACGAGAGCCACTGCCTTGGCAGTCTTGGCACGGGCACATCCACTGTTCCCGGAGTCAGCCTGGACTGCTGTCACCTCTCCACTCCTATCCTCCCCACCCACAGCCACAGCCAGGGCGGGGCCGCCAGATTTAGCAAGTGAAGATGCAGGATGCATAGTGATATCTGAATTTCAGATAAACAACCAAGAACTTTTTAGTATAAGTATGTGCCATACAATATTTGAAACATACTTATACTAACAGAAGCATTTGTTGTTTATCTGAAATTTAAGTCACATTTATCTGGCAATCCTGATTCAGGACCTCACAAGCAACAGCAGCTAGTAAATGGAGCCCAGGGCTGGGGCGCAGAGGGGGACCAAGATCAATGACTCTGTTCTGTGCATTCCTCAAGCTTCCGAAAGCGTGGGATGAGCAGTTATGGGGTGGCTGTGGTTTCTCTTCCCTCTCTCCCCTGACCCTCGGACTGTCCCCACCCCCTATGAGTAGCTCCCCAGTGGGCCACCAGAGTTCTAAGTACCTTGTGGAGGACTCATTCATGCCAAGGTCACCTCAAAGGGACACTGGCTCTTCTCCAAGTGCAAGCCTCCGGCTCTTGCCTCCCTCCTCTGGGCTGGCTGCCCTGGCGTGTGTCTCAGATCGTTCATTTCCAAGCATTTCTTGAGAGCCCCACATACAGGGCAGTTAGGTCCTGGCAGAAGCTTTGAAGATAATAACCCAGACAGATGTTCTGCTTCAAATCTCACTTGCATGCAGGCAGGTGGGGGTGCCGTGCTGACAGGGACTCTGCCGGGGACAGAACGTGGGGCTTGTGCTCAGCTCTGTGACAAGGCACCCTTCACATGCCCCCTGGCCTCGTGGCTGAGGAGCGTGAAGGCTGGGGCACAGTTCCATCTCCCCGTGCACCCTACCCCTCAGAACTGGAGGGTACGTGTGCTGTCCCAAATGAAATGGGGTCTGCACGTACCCCAGGCTCTCAACTCACAGCCACGAAGGGTGGGGACCACGCGGTCTGACTTCGCACAATTCCCAGGTTACGTTAGAGAGGTGGGGACCCAAAGCCGGCTCTCGGTAACCCGCCCTCCACCAGGCATAGAAGACGCCTTTTGAAGAGGGAGACAAGAGAGGGGAAGTCAGGGGACCCATGCTGGGGAGAGGGCAACTAACTTACAGGAGAGAGAAGACACAGGGGTCCATCAAAGGGGTGTCCAGGCCCCCTGCTATTATCTGAGTGCCACGTAGAAACCCCCAAATGGTGCCCAAGTAATGCCAGATGTGAACGTGTATCTCATGATCTAAACTGGTTTTGCTCAGTGGTTCCTCACTGGGGGTCCACAGGGGGTCTGTGAACACCTGACACTGTAAGGAAAACTGTACGCATACACTCTTTTTCTGGGGGGAGGGCTTCCACCAGAATCACAGAGGCGTCTGTGGTCTCCAGGAGGTGCAGCACCGTGAGCTGGTGCAGCAGCCTCAGCGAGTCTGGCCCTTCAGGGTCCCACATGGGCTCAGGCGAAAGGGAAAGAGCAAAGCGTTTCTGAGAGCTGTCCCCATGGGCCACACCCCGATCCCAACATGCTCCCCTCCTGTCCCAGAGGCAAGCTCCAAAGAGGAGCTGGGGCTCCCATGACCCTAAACACCCTGGCACGGGACTGGGCACAGGGCAGCCCGTCAGCACAGACAAAGCCGAGTGAGGACAGCAGCAAAGCAGCACCAGGGGAGCGGGCCCCACGCCCCAGGCCCTGCCACCATGCAGCCAACGTCCCATCACCTGGTGACACCAAGCAATTCGCCAGGCAACCAAGTGTCAAGAAAACATGGGGCGGCTCATTCACTCCTCCCAACGACCCTGCTGGGTGGGTTCCATTCTAATCTTCATTCTACAGATAACAAAAGTGAGCTAAGAGAAGTTAAGGAACCTGTCCAGAGTCACACGGTGACAGAGCCAGTAACCAGTCCCAGGCAATGTGTCCCCAGTGCCTCAACTCTACGCCACTCTCAGAAAGCTGAGTTCTGAGGGCCACCAACGGCCAGAGATGAAGTTAGCAACTCCCTTTGCTCTTCCTCTATAGGAGCTGCCATATTACAATCGGTGGTCCTGATACATGAGGAAGGCTTTCCAAAACACATGCCACTAAGAGTCATCATGGTGTGCGACACGGGTTCACAGAGGCCACACTTGGCTCAAAGGTTAAATTCCAAGAAACCATCCCAAGCCCTTCCCAAACTGCATCTACAGGCCAGCAACGACCCAGAGGGACAAGCCTGGCCACGCTCATGGCCGCTCCAAGGCCAGGGCCAGCGCACTGCACAAGCTGCTCCCTGCTCATGTGTCCCCTCCCCATAGGAGGAAGGAGCCCTCCAGGCAAGGGAGAGGTGGGGTGGGGGGCAGCATTCCTTTCTTGTGACAGGCTGCAACTCGGGAGGGGCTGGGGGACCAGAACAGAAGGGGGAAGAAGAAAAGTTCTGATGTGGAAGTTCGAGCTGGCTCTCAGGCCCCTTCAGCTCTTCAATGAGTCCTTTCAAGGCTCCCTCTTCCCGAATGAGTTATCATTTCCTGTCCAGCACACTTCGCCCATTGATGGGGTGTCAGCAAACCCCACCAGCTCACACTGCACCCAGGGAGACTGGGCAGGCATTAAGGGGGGAAGAGGAAGAAGTCAGAAGGATAAGGAGTGGCTTTCAAACCCATACTCAATGGGATATTCAATCCCATACTGCGGGATTAAGAGAGGATTTGTACACAGGAAGCGGGCTTGTCTCATAGGTAGATAAGGACAGTGAGATAAAATCAGGTATCGGGGGCAAAACAGGCAGGCCTGACCTCTCAAGATGACTCACCACCAAGGCTGCCGAGGAGGGAGTGGACCCTGTTGCGAGGACTAGGAGTGAGGGTTTCTTCTTTGCACTTTTATTCACCTAAGCCAGGCTCACAGCCCTGACGAGGAATCTAGAACATCTTGGCTTTCCCATCCTGGGATAGGAAGGATTGCTGCTCAACTCACAATGATTCCCTTTTCTCTGGTGCTTGCCTCTCTGATCCACAAGGGTGGGCTGCCTAGTGGCCATGTCTGTGCCACATAACCCTCCACCCCTGGCCATACTGATTGGTCCAGAGAGGACACCTGACCCAAGACAGACCAATCAGAGTCTTACCTGGGATTTTTCAATTTGGATCTAGAAGAGAGTCAGTCTCTCTGCTATTGGGAGCCACAGGATAGGAAATTCTAGAGCTGTTGAAAGCTAACTTCCTCAGGATGTGAGGTAATAGAAGCTGAAGACAGTGCCCAGAGGAAAGCAGAGACAAGACAGAGGGAGGACAGATCCTGGTTTCAGGTGTTCCTGAAGGCCACTGCCTCACTGCCCACGTGGTAGATTGCATCCTTCCAACCACGTCTCTATCTGTCTAAGCCAGTATGAGTGTAAAACTGTCACTTGTAACCAAAAGATGCCTAACTAAATTAGCTTGTACCAAAGGGGTGTCTGCAATGGTAACTCCGGGATCCATACTACCATCCCCCATGAACATGCCTATGTGTATTAGAGACACACCTACCATGCACATGTACAACCCGGGTGGCAAGTGCCTCGTCTGGTTAGACAGACACAGTGGTATGCCAAGTTGTGTCTGTGGTTCAAGAAATTGCTTATTTTCTGTTTCCGTCTTCTCTGTGTGTTTGCTTTTCTTTGCCTGCAATGATGTGGCAGCTTGTGTTTCACCCTGGATGTGTGTCGACACATCTGCTCAGGCATACAGCACCTGCGGCCATCCTCCCACCTCTCCACCATGGTTTCCTACCCCCAGATGAAGGGGGGTGACAAAGCATGACTGTTAAGATCATCTGAGGAAGCCCAACAAAGCCCTGAGTGTCTCCTGCAATACTCAAAACTGGAAAAGGCTCAGCTCCACCATCGAGCTTCCCTCTTCTGTCCCTCTGCTCCAACCTGCACTCTGACCCTGAGAATGCTGCCGGCGGATCTCGGATGAGGGAGGACCGGGAGAGGCCAGCCCACCGGAGAGACTCAGGCCACCATCTGAGCTCCAACCAACTCACCTGCAGGTCAAAGAACTTGCTGTACCTCCGGTAGATGGTCTGGGAGGTGGAGTCGGACCAGGTCACGTTGATGATGTATACCTGTGGGGAAAAGGTAAGAGCAGGTGAGAAGGTGACCAAGGTGGGCTTCAAGCTTCCAAATATCACTTAACTGGACTGCAGGTGTTCTGTATGGCTAGGACCATTCTTTTTCTCATCTCATGTGTCCCCAGGTCCTAGCACAATGTCAGCTACCATGTGGCTGCCACAATATATGTTTAAATACACACACGCATCTAGAGGGGCACTCTGTAAAATGCTAAGGATGATTATCTTAGGCAGGCAGGATTAAAACAATTGGTTTTAATTTCCTTATTTTTATTTATATGTATCTTATACAAGGAACATAAAATTGGGGTCATTACATTTTTTTAAGCAAGTAATTTCCAGTGATTCTCAAACTTTAGAGTGAATGAGATCTATGAGGGGCATTCCAAAATTGGAGGTGCCTGGGCCCCACTCTCTGAAATTCTGCCAGGTTTTGAGGCTTGGACCGCTACACTTTTAAAAACTCCAGGTTATTTTGCTGCAGCTGATCCTCAGAACTCGCTGTGAAAATCACTTTGGGAATCGTAAGCATTTCAGAGATGCGTGATTCATCTCAGTGCTGCTGGGTCTCAGCTCGGTGCCCGGCACAGAGCAGTGCTCAGAACACATCTGGCTATGTTGGACAACTAAGCTGGCCCTCTGGATGAGAAGTAGATTTAAAGGAGAGCTATTAGCACGTGGAAGATTTGAAAGCTTTTCTCTTCGGGCGCCTTGGCAATGCAGGCGTTTCAGGGCCAGATTGTCACCCCAGGTCCCAAGGCTCCATCAGGTTCTGCAGTGGCTCAGACCACTCTGGAAGGCTGGCTTGGCCCAGGAGGTCACTGGAGCAGGAGAGAAAGCCCCTGGCCCACACAATCTGGATTGCTGTCCCCATTTCTGTCCCTCCTGGGAGAGGTCTAAGCTAGAGGGATGGGTCCCCTCCCACAGCCTGAGGGCCCTTTTGCTGAACTTCCTCCTCCTGCCTGAGGTTCACAGCAAAGGGAGAACACTGATGACACACAGGTGAAACAGGAGAGAGGCAGTGGCTGTGGGTCCCCAGCGGTGGCTCCCATGCCAGGACCACCTGGGGAGCTGCATAAAAATGCAGATTCCTGGGCCTCTGCCTAGTGATTCTCATCCTGTAGGTCTGGGGTGGGGACTCTACCAGTGAGGAGAACAAAACAGCCGGAGAAGCCAGGTGTCTGGGCCCTGGTGAGAAGGAGGGATGTCAGCAAAAAGGAGCAGCATTCAGACACGTCGCTACCAGACTGGCTGAGCTCCCGGAGGCCTGGAGCAGGGACTGCACACAGGAGCGGTCCAGTCCCTCCCCTGTCCCCAGTTAACGGACAAGGAAACGAGCTCTGAATCCAGTCCCTGCCCCTCTCCCACCTCTAAGTCACAGAGGCAGCCTCATGCCACGGGGCATGTTTGTTCTGAAATGCAACCGAGAAAAGGGCCATAAAGCCAAGCAAATAGGACTGAATGTTGCCACCCAGAGATGGGGCACTTATGACACGTGTCCCTGATAAGGAAGAACATCAAGTAATAGGCCACTCCTATCCTTATGAGCTCAAAACAGATTACGGGCTATTATTACAATAAACGGGGATACGCTTTGCTTTATATCATATGTAAATGTGTGGCTCATGACCAGGTTGTAAAACCATTAGACAATGTAATGTTACCTAATGTTTGGGTGACTAAATGCTACTAGATGCCAGTACAGTGCAAAGCATTTATGAACATTAGCTCATTTAACCTTCTGCCCAGTGAGGTAGCTACCACTGTCATCCCCATATTGTATAGGAGGAGGGTGAGGCTCAGAGAAGCTAAGTAACTGGGCTAACTAAATACAGAGCTAACTAAATACAGAGCAAAGGACTTGGACCCAGGTCTAGTGAGTTCAATCCCTATGCTCTTAACCACACTGGACTATCTCCCTATGTGCAAATTTAGGAGTTTGGATATTTAAATCAAACGACTTGATCAGGACCACTGAACAACACCTTTGTTTTGTTTTGTCTGTAGAGATGGGGTGGTCTTGCTATGTTCTCCAGGCTAGTCTTGAACTCCTGGCCTCAAAGGATCCTCCCACCTTGGCCTCCCAAAGTACTGGCATTACAGGCCTGAGCCAGGCTGCCTACCCATTAAGTAAAGCTCTAAGTGGTCCCGGAAGCCGGTACAGCCCTCATCAGGGAGTGTGCGCGGAGGAACAGGGGAGTAAAGGCAACTCTTGAGACCAAGAAGAGACAGAACTTGGGAGCCCAGACAGAAGTCAATAGGGAGGACAGCTACGAAACCAGACTGACGCAAAGGACACCCCCGTGCAACCAGCATCACCGATGGTGGCGGGGTGCTCCGGGATTCCCACGGGGGTTATAACCTAGCCCATTTCCCCTGCTGACTCCAGCCCCATCTCCCTCCCCACCTGCACCTCCTCCTCCTGCAGGTCCTGGGCGGGGAGCAGGTGCTGAGCATGCACCAGTGCTGCCTCCTGCCCCCTGCGGCCTAGCCCTCCCCAGAGACAGCGCGGTAAGCCAGCGAGCCCTGCGAGGCCATTAGACAGCGGCCTTTCTCCTGAGCCGACCAAGGGGAGCCCAGAGGAAGGGCTTAGCTTGGGCTTAACACACCCTGCATCCCCTGTAGCAATTAGGCTTCCCTTCACCTCCCAGGGAGAATTAATTGCAGGCTCACAGCCCCTGGCAGCTGGGAGGATCCTGGGAGGACTCTGCTTTTGCAAAGGAGGAACCCAGGGTGGTGATTAGTCAAGGAAAGGGCATGGGCGGGAGAGAAAGAGCAGATTCTTCAGTCAGCCATAGCTGGGTTTAACTCCCAGCACCCTCCTCACTGGCCCTGAGACCTCAGCTCAGACCTTCAGGCTCCTCCTCTACACAACGGGCGCAAGCTTCAGGGCTGCCAGGCCTGAGGCACGCATGGTTAGCACTGCAGTGTGCTCACACCCGTGAGTGGCAGAGCTGGGATGGGAACCCAGAGCTCCTAGTTCTCAGCCTAGGGCTCCCCCTCACACGGCCAGAGCACGCCCTCCTCAGAAACAGTTGAAAATTCACAGCGAGTCCTGTCTCTTCAACCCTTGATCTGAACTCACACCAAAGGTGCATCCTTTGGAGACCCAGCCAGGAGAAAGAGGTGACAGAGAGCTGTCTGTGTGACCCTTGTTGGCCACAGACACCTGGCCAGGACACGACCATGCTTCCTCCCACCCCCTGCAAAAAAAAGCATTTCTTTCCTTTTTGGGCAAAGGATTGCTCCTGCCAACATCCTGCACCCACTTCCTATGTCCTGAGCAGGCACGAGTGTGACTCAAGTGTGGGGTGGGAAACAAGCCCCCAGTCCCAGGTTCTCCCAAACTTCTAGGATTTGCCAGAGGCCCCCCCAGGGCCTGGGTCTAAATCCTGGGTTGAGGAGATGGCCAGAGACCATGCAGATAAGCCTGGAGATGCAGGACGGTGTCCAGACCCCTTTCTCTCATCTCGGCAGCAGCTCGTCTGCTTTCCTCCAAACCTTGAACCTCCCGGACTGTCGCTCCTGATGAGAGACAGGTGCACAGCATTCCAGCCCGACCCACCACCAGCCCCGACCCCAACACCAGTTTCTCAAGTCTCCCTGGGCTGGCCCTGCCGCCACTGGAAACTTCAGAGATGAACAGCAGAGAAAAGCAGGTGACAGGGAAGGGGGACAGGGCAGAGGTCATCTGAGAAAGCCGGCTCTATTTACAGCCTGCGTTGGGCCCCAGATAAACTCTCCTCTGGCTCCAGCAGCAGCCAAGATAACATTACCCGGCAGCTGGATCTCAAGAAAGGTTTGGCAATTAAACATCCTGCTTCCAAACACTTTACTTGGGGTTATGTTTCCCGGGTGGAGTTTCCCTTCCTTCTGGATTTTAAAAACCCATGGATTCTATTTCCCCTGTCTCTGGCCATTCGGGGCAGATGGCAGGCGTCTGTGAAGGCTCACAACAGAACAGCACCTGCTTCCAGCTTCCCCTGAGTCAACCAGATGGGGAGACCCAGAGGCTCTTGCTCTCCTGCCACGCTCACCTGCGATGGAGGAGGACCGCCACCACGACACAGCGGGGGGCTCTCGCTGGGCAACCAGCTCAGTGCCTCGGTCTGACCGGCCTGCCCTTTCTGAGGTCGTACTGGGCTGCCTTCTGGCCACTCAGCACACGAGGCCCAGCCGTGTCTGGGGCTTCCAAGCTTGTCTTGCCAGTGGGTGCTTCTGTCCTCTCTGAGCCTTGCCCATTCCAACAACAAAATGGCCTTGATGCAAATCAGACTCACGGCTCGACTCCAGAGCACACAGAACGAAGCCCACCCAGTTCCCACGGAGGGATGTCCATGATCTGATCTGAGCTGGGACTAAGTAACAACCACAAATTTACAGCCCAACCATTCCTAGAAGGCGTAGGACCTGCCTGTGTTTAATTAGAAAGTTCCAGTAAGTACTTGTTGCCCCCGTTGCTGAAAAAAGTACCTTGAGGGTCAAAGAGTTAGGAGCTTGGAGGGAACTGTATATCTCCCTGGCACTGTGGCTCAATTTACTGAGGGAGGCCTCACTTTCCCTGGACCCCTGCCAGCTGTCCCTGGCCCCAGGCCACATGGAAACTCAATGACAATCTTCTTTCACCTGCTCACATGACCATGGGGCTGGCATCAGCTGGCTAGGACTTCGGCCATTGTACACAGTTGGGCAAGCTGTTCACTGCCCAAAGGTTGCCTGGTCACGGGGAGAAGTAGGGGTGAAATTTAACCTGTACTCCACTCTCCAAACTGTGTACCTTGATTCGGGGCTGCAGCCATGCAGAGAAAGGGGCTAACGTTATTCTAACTCACACAGCACCTGTTCCCCTGGGTGGACTGTCACTGCTCTCTAGGGTCTTCAAGGTCAAGACCCAGCTCTGCAACTTCCTCAAGTCTTCTGGAGTCTGGGGATGGAGGGATGCCTAACATTTGTGATTGATTGCTAAAGGATATGGCCCCAGAAACCAGAATGAACTCAATCTAGCAGCCAGCAGAGGGGAGTTCACATTTGGGGACACCTTCACTGCCCTGCCTTCCTGCTGGAGAAGTTCATCACATCAAGTTCTTCCCAGATGATGTCATCCTATCTAAGGTACCAGTAAGTGTAAGCCTTCCATTCAGAGTGCTCCATGCACTAAGTTCTACTGTGGCGGGTTGGTCGGAAGGGCCACACAAGCCCCAAATTAGGCCAAGCTGTCCTCTAGATCCATGCTGCCCAGCAGGGCAGAGGATACCAGGGCTGCTGCTCCCAGTGTGAGTGGCTACACCAGACGCTGGGCCAATGCCGTGTCTCCTACCTGCTGTGGCCCACTGACCGACCCCCGCTGGGAAGCAGTGAAGGTCCTGGTGTCAAAGATCCTTCTTAACAACACATGGCTGCAGCCAGATAGAAAGCCCTGCAGAGTTCCGACATCTGACCTGGGCCCCCTCTAGCCTGGCGAGTCTGTGACCGTCCCTTGTGGTGTTCACACTATGCTTTTCACAATTAGTCAATTATTACATCCGCCTTTGTTTGCTACTTTTTGGCTCAGAACAACCTAGATCTTAACACATGCTGTGTCCGTTTCTGTTTAACATAGGTGACTCCATCTCCCTCCCAGTTTCCCCTTTTCCCCAAGCCTTTCCTATAAGGCGCACTAGGCCTTTCAGTCCGCTGGGCACATGGCAACAATGACAGGCGGACCTAATACAATCTATTTCAGGGCCTCTGAAGCACCAAAGATGTGGCTAGCAGCAACACCTGCAGACTGTCCCCAGCCCCAGAAGCAAACCCCCCATGGCCAAGGAGCAGAACACAAGTACATCTTTGCCAACCCAACACCCTGCCTGCAAAATCAAGTTCAATAGCCTACGGCCATGAGGCTGAAAAGGATGAGCACGCTCAGGTTGGGGCCCTGTTAAAATTCCAACTCTCCTCTGGGGTGGGTATCCTTGTTTGGGGTGGGGAGGGAGGTGATGCTGCAGAACAACCACCTCTCAGAAGCCCGGGTGTGGTGGAGGGCGGCCTCCACTCCAATACGCACACTAACAGGCTTACGACAGGGCTAATGGCCAGGTGGCAGGACCTTTCTAGTAATCCTGACCACCTGCCCCCAGGCTCTCTAGGACTTTGTGTTCATGAAGCAGTCACAGTAAACTCAGAAGTGAACACCAGAATCTTGCAGGGGGTAAAGGCTCCTTCTAGAACCACGTGTCCACCAGTCACATTCAAAACACAGAAGCTGTCCCTGCACACCTGGGCCAAAGGGGCTTCTCTGATCAAAGGGCTTTTCAAAGGGACTCGGAGGAGGGGACGATAGCAGCTGCCTATACTGCAACAAACATCGCTGGAGAGTGTGTAGCGGGTACCATCACACTCGGTGCCTGCCTTGGTCTGCTGGAATCACGGTTTCTGTTATTTAATTTGGCAGGTGATGAGCAGGCGAGAGGGTCTGAAGGACACCTCCACATTGCTGAAGCTTCCATTTATTACTCTGCAAAAGAGTAGTTACCTTTCCAGGGCTGTTCTGAGAATGGAGTGAATTGGTCCTTGTGTCTCCGCATTAGAATGGAAGCTCCCTGACGGGGGATCGTGGCATCCTGATGCCAGCACCACGCTTGACACTAAGAGGTGCTCACTTAACGCTCCCCAAATAAGTGAAGGAACAAAGCAGCCAGCAGATATCCAGGGAGTGCTTGCCTGGTGCCTGGTTTTATGCCAAGCTGAAGGGAAGATGAGGCGAAGCATCCAACTTCCAGGCCCTTACAGCCCAGCTGGGGCAGCAAGGCTCACACTGCAAATCGTGTAGGGAACAGCACAAGACGGCATAATGAGGTGCCAGGAAGTGAGCCTCAGAAAGGACCAGAGGCAGTGCTGGCTTCATGGATGAAGAACATGACTTGAAATTCAAATCCACATCTACTGCTTCCCTGCTGTGTGGGCTTGGGCAAGTGCCTTACCCTCTCTGAGTCAGGGTTTCCTTAGATGCAAAGTGAGGCTTATAAAGGGAGCTTCCCATTAAATGTGATGATCCCCACAGGGCCTAGCACACGATAAGTGCCCAGTGAATGTCAGCTATTTAGACACCCAGGAAAGGGGGAAAAGGGAGAGTGAATTGATTTCTTTCCATTTGACCAGGCTAGAAATAAAAGGGAAGCAGGAAGTAGGGCCTGGGGACATGGATGAACATTCACGAGCGCGCGCGCACACACGTACACATGCCCGGCAGTGGTGGAACCACTACTAATAACAAGCCCAGTCTGGGAAAGTAAACGAGCAAAAAAATAGCTCTGCTGCCCAGGGCTGGAGAAAACAATGACAGTACCTGGGAGTGTCCGATGAAAGGATGGGCATGCTATGTCCAGCCCCTCCAGGGTCAGAGGCTTTTTCTTTTCTTTCTTTCTTTTTTTTTTTTGTTTTGTTTCCTGGAGGGGAAATGAGTGTATAAACTAGGAGCTCCCATGATTCACAGCCCTACCTAGACCTTAAAAAAAATGGTTCAGGCCATGCACGATGGCTCACATTTATAACCCTAGCACTTCGGGAGGCCAAGGTGGGAGGACTGCTTAAGGCCAGGAGTTTGAGACCAGCCTAGGCAATATGGTGAGACCCTGTCTCTACAAAAAATAAAACAATTAGAAAGGTGTGATGACACACACCTGTTGTCCCAGTTACTCAGGAGGCTGAGGTGGAAGTATTGCTGAGAGCCCAGGAGTTTGAGGCTACAGTGAGCTATGATCACACCACTGTGCTCTAGTCTGGGTGACAGCAAGACCTCGTCTCTAACAAAAATGAGGAGAGGAAGGGAGGGGAGGGGAGGGGAAAATGTCAGCTCTTCCAAACCTTCTTCTTGTACACATGATCAATTGGATTCATCAAGAATAGCAAGAACACTAATGACCATGCCCATTTATTGAGTACTTACTACGTTCCAGGCATTGCTAAGCCCTTTGTTCAGATTCTCTCATTTGTTCTTTACAATAATTCTATTAAGACAGTTGTTATCATCTCCAGTTTGCAAATGAAGAGACCAAGGCCTAGAGAGGTGACTGATCTAACTGAGGTCATGTCCGTAGCAAGTGATGGAGCTCAGATTCAAACACAGCTGTTCACTCTGTAACCTGACCACGTCATCCTCTTTAATAATGACAGGCTGCCTGGAACAAGACAGAGTCCCTGACACAAGATTTGCCCTAGTGGTTCAACCTGCTGCCCTGTCAACTGGGTGCTTCACGTTCAGGGGATCTATTGAGGCAGGTGGGTGGGGATCCTTGTATGAGGACCAGCACTCTCTTTTGCATGGTTTAGAATCAATCAGATCAGTTTCATAAAAACTTACTACTCTCTCTGAGCCTCCTCTCCCCATCTATGAAATGGGGGTAAGAATACCTGCCACACCGTGAGTATTAATGAGAACACAGGGAAAGCACAACCACAGTGCCTGGGCCATCATAGGTGTTCCATAAATGTGACTTCCCTTCCCCGTTCTTCCCCTTCAAAGTGACCAGCACAATCTCTTACACTGGAAGAATTTTAGTCTCTTCCCCTAGAAGATTCTGGGGCCCCAATTGGCACTAGGACTGGAAAGGAACCCACTTTGGGTTTCCAGAGTTCTGGGCATGGTCCCCACTGGATCATTCTCTAGAGTACCTGGGGGTATGTGGCTGGACCTTTGTACCTTCCTCCCTTCAACCCTGCCACCTCCCTCTGGTCCCCAGACAGTTCAGCAGAGCAAACAAGTTTGACCACCTCCGGCCTGCAGGCGCTCCAGTGGAGAGGCCCAGCAATGGGCAGTGGACATCTTGGGCAGTGCCCAGAAGCCCAGCAAGGGTGGCAGTGTGCCCAAGCTGGGGGGGACAAGGTTCACCCCACAATGGAAATTGCAGGGGGGGGGGGGGCGGGGGCGGAACTCAGTGCACATTGACTTTCAGGAGCTAGAGTCCTGGAAACTTTAAACAAATGTATCCTCTCCTGAACCATCAAAAGAATTACACTCCTGGGCTTCCAGGGTACTTGGATACAACCCAGTGCATCTAGGAAAGGGTCAGAAAAAGGGGATTCTCATTCCACACACTCCCCAATCAATGACTGACCCAGGCCCCTGACCTCGACACACACATCCTGTGAACGTGCCCCGTGCCACCGTCACACCCTGGAGAGAGGGAGGCAAAGGTTAATGCACACAGCATGGTTTCCTCTTCCTGGGAAACACAGCAGCCAGGGAAGGCCAGAGGCCAGCAGCCTCCTCTGCACACAGCCTGCAGGGGAAGTGACCCCACTGCTTCCTTCCCACCATCTGACACACTCACACCTTCCTCTCTGCTGTGCTCAGCAAAACCCAACTTTTGACACAAGGCAAATAGCTGTCATTAGGAATTTTGTTGAATGGGCTAGACTGGAACACTCTTTTTGGAGGGCATTTTGGCAATCTTTATCCCCAAACTTGCATTCCCTTTGACTGGGTGATTTGACCTCCAAGGAATTATTTACACGAGTGTGTGTATGTATGTTGTATGGGTATATGTGTGTTGTGTATATACACATAAAAGATGTTCTTTGCAGTAAATAATAAGGAATATTGAATGTCTACTGATAAAAAAGGTCAAATATGGCCAGCACAGTGGCTCATGCCTGTAGTCCCAGCTACTCAGGAGGCTTAGGCAGGAGGATCGCTTTAGCCCAGGAGTTTGAGGTTGCAGTGAGCTACAATGATGCCACTGCATTCTACCCAGGGTGACATAGGGAGATTGTCTCAAAAAAAAAAAAAAAGGTCAAATAAATTATAAATTATGGTTCATATACTCTATGAAAGATGAAGTGGATCAAATTTCTGCATCATTTGTTTTTTTATTTAAGTTTCCATATACAGCATTGAACCTTTCTATATCATTATGGGTCCACAGTATATTGAGAAACGAAAAAAAAAAAGATTACAAAATGGTATGATACCATATGGTTACATTTACCTGGGCTTGTGTGTATGGGGGGTTTGGGTATCTGCACATACGTGTACATTAAAAAGAAAAACACAACAAACTGATAACAGTGGTTACTTGGAGGAAGGATACAGAGAAGTAGAAATGGAAACAGTTTGACTTTCTACTTTGTATATTTCTATATTATTTCATTTCTTTTGAAAGTGTATAGATTTCATAATTTAAAACAATATTTCCATCTTAAAAACCTGGCTGGGCATGGTGGCTCATGCCTGCAGTCCCAGCATCTTGGGAGGCCAAGGTGGGAGGATCCCTTGAGCCCAGGAGTTGGAGGCTTCAGTGAGCTATTACTGCACCACTGCACTCTAGCCTAGGCAACATAGCGAGACCCTATCTCTAAAGAAAAGAAAACAATTACATCCTCTTAGCTTGTCCTCTGGCTCACGCCAACTCTTGGATGTCATGCTGACATCCAGCATTCGCTCGTTCTTGCGGGGCTACAGGGAATTCCAGGTCCAATGCTAAACGCCTGCAGCCAAGGTCTGCAACCCTAGCTGCACATTACAATCACCTGGGGTGCTTTAAAAACACTACTGCCTAGGATTTAAGTCAGAATCTTGGAAGACGGGGTGAGTATTGGTAGTTTTAAGAGCTCCCCAGGTTGTTCCGGGGTTGAGAACCACTAGGCTGGACCAAGACCAAAAAGACCACTAGGCTAGCTAAAAAAAAATACTCTTGAAGTGGAAAGCAATATCACAGTGTAATTTGTACTACTAAGAGTCAGCTCTGCCTTCAAAAGATCTAGTTAGGGAGTTTGTATGTGCTGCTTTCTCTCCAAGTCCTGCCTCCAGTTTTAAAATTCATCAGCTCAAATGGGGAAAAACAAACAAGACAGTTCGGGTTCATTAGTTCGGAGCTGTGGCTATACCTGGGCTTTCTTTGGCAGCCTTGCTACCCACGCCCATGAGCCTACATCAGTGACTGAAGCAGAGAGTAGAACAGGGGTTACCAGGGGTGGGGAGTTGGGGAAACGGGGAGATGTTGGTCAAAGGGTACAAAGTTGCAGTTATTAGCTCTAGGGAGCTAATGCAGAGAAGAGAACTATAGTTAATAATATGGTATTATATACTGGAAATTAGCCAAGAAAGTAGATCTTAGGTACTCTCAGCAAACACAAGCATACAAATATTATAATAACCATGTAAGGAGTTTGATATGTTAATTTGTTTGACTCTAGTAATCATTTCATTATGTATAGGCATATAAGAACATCGTGTTGTACATCTTAAATATATACAATTTTGACTTTAAAAACTCTTACAACTCAATAATAAAAATAGTCCAATTTAAAAATGGGCAAAGGATCTGAATAGATTTTTCTCTGAAGAAGATATACAATGGCTGGGCATGGTGGCTCACACCTGTGATCCTAGCACTCTGGGAGGCTGAGGTGGGCAGATCACTCAAGGTCAGGAGTTTGAAACCAGCCTGAGGAAGAGCGAGACCTGTCTCTACTAAAAATAGAAAGAAATTAATCAGCCAACTAAAAATATATAGAAAAAATTAGTCAGGCATGGTGGTGCATGCCTGTAGTCCCAGCTACTCAGGAGGCTGAGGCTGAAGGATCGCTTGAGCCCAGGAGTTTGAGGTTGCTGTGAGCTAGACTGATGCCATGGCACTCACTCTAGCCTGGGCAACAAAGCCAGACTCTGTCTCAAAAAAAAGAAGATATACAATGGCCAATAAGCACAGGAAAAGATGCTCAAAGTCATTAGCAATCAGGGAAATGAAAATCAAACCACAATGAAACACATTCCACACGCACTAGAATGGCTATCTTCAAACAGACAAAAGTAAAATGTGTAAAGTAAATGTAAGTGTTGGTGAGGATGTAGGGAAATCAAACCTTCATACATTGGTGGTAGGAATGTAAAATAGTGCAGCCACTTTGCAAAACAGTCTAAGAGCTCCTCAAATGGTTAAACACAGAGTCACCATATGACTCAGCAATTCTGTCCTAAGGTATCTAAGAGAAATGAAAGAGAAATCCAAGAGAAATGAAAACTTAGATCTCCACAGAAACTTGTATGCAAATACAAGCAACATTATAAAATATTCTATGTATTATGTAATACTATATAATAACAAAAAAGTGAAAATAACTCAGGTGTCCACTAACAGATGAATGGAAAAATAAAATGCTCTATATCCATACAATGGAATATTAGTCACAAAAGGGAATAAAGTTCTGATATATGCTACAACATGAACTTTGAAAACATTATACTAAGTGAAAGAAGCCAGACACAAAACATCACATATTATATGATTCCATTTATATAAAATGTCCAGAATAAGCAAATATTTAGAGACAAAGTAGATGGGTGGTTGCCAGGGGCTGGGGCTGGGGTGGAAACAGAGACGGCTACTGGGGTTTCTTTTGGGGATGATGAAAATGTTCTAAAATTGACTGTGGCTGATGGTTGTACTATCTATGAATAGACTGAAAACCACTGAACTGCATACTTTATATGGCTGAGTTGTATAATATACTAATTATATCTCAATAAAGCTATTATTAAAAAATCAGAAGGGAGAAGATGTCACTCTTGGTTATGGCGTTCTTGCCAGGAAGGACTCCATTTCTCCATCTTCCCAGCCTAATTCTCCAAGGTTGAATTAAGACCCACCATCTCCTAGAAACCCCCCTGGATTACCTCCACCCTGGCGCTGCCTGTGCCCCCTCATCTGGTGCACAGCATGTTGTGTGGGTAGAGATCATGTCATGTCCATTAATCCCGGAGGAAACTTGTGCTGGACCTCTGCAGTCATCTCTGCGCTGATCATGTTGCTGATCACCAGCACTGGCACACGATAGCTGTACCTAACTGATTAGGGAGAAAGCTTGACTTTTTTTTTTTCTTGTAGATAAGAGACTCTCAATATGTTTCCCAGGCTGGATTCGAACCCCTGGGCTCATGCAATCCTCCTCCCAACTACCTCCCAAGTAGTTGGGACTACAGGTGTGCACCACTGTGTCCGGCTAAAAGCCTTACTTTAAGAGAATGCACCTGAGACGCAAAAAGAAAGAACCTGGGTCCTCTAATAACGCTGAGCACTGGAAAGAACTGATTCCTGAAACATCCTGCTCTCTTTGCCTGGAGAGTTCGCTGGCCCCAGCAGACCCTGGCGTACAGTAAAAATTTCCCAATCAAGCAGCAAAACTGGGAACGCCATCAGCTCCTGTTTGGCCTCCAGGAAAGAGAAACTGCATTTAAAATCCGCTGACCCTGTCCTGACACTGGAAGATCCACGACTAGGTGAAACCAGCTCACCTTCCCCAGAAACACGTTTCTCCCTCGATTGACAGTCCTGACCGTGGGTTCGGCCCAGCCTTCCTCCATCTGTTCCCACCCCTGCCGCCATCCAGGCCTCACGGGGCCCCTCTCTGCCCACAGCTCTCCCCTCCTCTGATCCGCCTGTGGGCACCTGTAGCCACAGTGCCCACTTCAGCATGAGATTCAGATTGTCGATTCTGTGTGTGACCATTTCCCCAACCCATTCCCAGAACTGTCTTCAACTGGGTCATTAGATCCTTGAAAGCAAATATTTGATCCAGACATCCCTTGTCCTTACAATATCTAATCAGGTGAGCGTGTGGTAGGTCCTCAACAAAGACATGTTACTGTCTGATAAAATTCAGTCCAGTCCAGCAAAGCAGTGGGTGCTTCCTATGTGCTGGGCTCTGCACTAGACACCGGTGGTACAAAGTCACATAAAGCTCTGGTCCCAGCAGAGCTCCAGCCTGGTGACAAAGAGCAGCACTAAGGGTAATGTGCTGTAAAGCTAGACCAGGAGCCATGCATGTTCCTGGGGAACCCCAGGAGGGGCACCAAGCTGGGAAGACGCTGGCTTCCCAGAGGAGGTGACACTGGAAGGGAGGTGACGGATGAAAGATGAGGAAGGCAGGCTGGGAGGAGAGGAGAGGGTTGTCATGGTGGTGGGTATCTGAGGCAGAAGAAAGAGCAGAGACAAAGGCTGGGGGGTGGGGAGGACATGAAATAGCCTGAGCTGGGTGGGAGCCATGGGTGGCTGGATCCTGGAGCCCAAGGTAGCAAGTGGCTGGTGGCAGGAGGTGAGAGTCCCTGGCTCTGAGGCTTGAGGGAATGATGCGGGCAGAGAGGGGACAAGGGGGAGGGGCGGAGAAGCAGAGGTCAAAGCTAGCTCAAGTGTTTCTAGGTGGGGAACCTGGTGTGGTTAGGGACCGGAGAGTAAGGCGAGAACAGGCGTGGGGGAGATCTAAGGACCACAGGAGGAAGAGATGAGGATGAAGGAGCCGGCCCCCCACCCCCAGTTCCAAGCAAGTGGCAGGCAGGACAGGGAAGCCAGGCTTGGCCATGAGAATGCAGGCAGCAAAACTCGTGGGGTCGCTAGAGGAGGAAACGCCTAGGAGGGGACGTTTGGACATTGAGACAACCACCCCAAAGGCTCTGGAACCCCAGACGGGCCACAGTCCGGTTGCGATGGAGGGACTGGAACAGGTCTCAGAGTCTCAGCGGGGCCCCCCTGCCTCCTGGCAGTACACGAGGTGCTTCACCTGCTCGTTTCTGGACAGTTCAAACAATGACTAAGGCCTTGAGGGGTTCAGTGCAGAGTGTCAGCACCTTTTGAAAAATGAGAGGGACGGAGTGCTAGAAGTCAAAGACTTTGTTTTATGCTCCGTTTGCTCCCAGGCACCGGATCTGAGAGCAGACCTTTTAAACTTCCCCCAAACTTCGCTCAAAATCCCGAGCAAACGGGATGAGGGAAGGGGGTACCAGGTCATGTCTTCTGAGCCCCCACCACTTCTCCCTGCCCCTTCCTGCCACGTGGCCAGGGGGGACCCTCCTCTCAGCCACGGCCAACTCAACTCCAGGATGTCATTTGCTCCTAGGCCCCTCGGGAAGAGGCTGAAGCGCCCTGCCAAGCTGGCTGGAGACGAGCCCTGCGCGGCGGCCAGGGAAGCCTGCCAGGGGCCGCATCGAGCTGGGCTTCCCGCCCCATTGCCTGATTCCTCATCAGGCGGAGGAGGTGAGAGGAGAGACACACAGCCAGCCCTCCCCCCAGGCCCCACCAAGTCACGTCATCCTAGCATTCCCTGGCCCCCTCCCTCTGACCTCAGCCTGTTTCACTTGGCCAGAGCCCACCCCCCAGGGAGCTGGCCCCCTCCCCACACCCTTGCTCACACCCAGGCCCATGCAGGGAAAGGCGTGAGCTATAGATTCCAGCCCTCCCAGGCTGCACACCGAAGCCCCCAATAAGGGGGGCCCGCCTGTCCCCACCCTGTCTTCTGAGATGCCAGCTGGGCTGCAGAGCGGGGCTGGGGCGCTCAGCCAGAACTGCAGCCCCTGCCTCCCACCCTCTAAGGGGAACCCAACCCCCAGCTTTAAACAAGAGATCAGGGCTGGGGAGGAAAGATAGGGAAGCCCAGTGTGGGGCACCAAACAGATTCAGGTATTAAATCCTAGCTTTGCCTCTTACCTGGTGTAAGATCTTGGACAAATTATCTGATTTCTCTGAGCCTCCACTTCCTCACCTACAAAATGAGGGTAATCAGAGGACACGCAGTGGATGGTTTGAGTGAGGATTAAATGGGATAACACGTGCAGAGTGCTTAGCGCATGCCTGGCCGCAGAAAACAGTGTGTGGTAGTTCACTCTTCTCATTTCCTAGATTTCCCGGGAATTCTCACACCAGTGGCGGTGCCAAGGGAGGCTCTGTCCCCTGCTTTGCAATCTCCGTCAGCCGGCTCTAAATACAAGCGGGAGATCTGTTGTTTTTATTATTTATTTCATCCTTCTTATTTGACTGATTTTTATAATTATTTCTCTTGGGTAATAGACAATTGACCTTTTCTGGATGTCAGATATATTATACACAAAAGCAACTTCGGCAAACTTGCTATTTTTGTTATACACACTCTAAGCAAAGCCAGGGTGCTTCCCACGTAGATGTGACCCCTGGCCGCTCAAGTCCCCCACAGAGATTCTGGGGTTCTCACACAGCTGCACACACCCATGGGTTCTTCCCCGGCCTCCTGCCATGGCCTCCACTCTCCTAATGCAAGAAGCAGTGGGTCCCGCACCAAGCCCTTCGCCCAGCCTCCCACAAGCCCCGCCCTGATGCTCTGCTCAGCATTGCAGGGGCCGCAGGGCTGGGGAGCAGCACCTTCATCCCTGTTCACAAGGAGAGCACCGGGAAGCGCGGAGCAAGCCAGGGCAGCCCCTTCTCAGCCAGGGTGAAGCAGCTTATTTCCATCTCACAGCCCAAAAGGAAACTGCCAAGTACCCCAGGCCCCCTTAGAGAATCCCCCTCTCTCCGGGGAGCAATCCTGCAAATCCCAAGTAATGAGCTGAACCATCCAAAAGAAAACTGTAAATGGGCCAAGTATGCAAATAGTCATTTACCAAAAAAAGAAATGTGAACGGCCAATCCATACAAGACAAGATGCTCAATCTCACGTGCAACTGGAAAAAGCCAAATGAGAACTATAAGACAGTATTTCTCCCCTATCTGGCTGGCAAAATCATTCATGTTTGATAAGACCAGGGCTGATGAAGTTATGAGGCAATAGATGTGTCTTATACTTTGTGGGAGGGAGGTGAATTCTTTCTGGAGGGCCATTTGCCAACATATATCAAAATGAGAAATGCAAACTCTTTGACCCACTGATTCCCCTGCTCGAAATTTATCTTGGGGAATAAACTCCCCAAAGTGTGTCAAGTTATATGTTCAAAGATGTCTCTGGCAGTATCCATCAAGTTGTTCTAGGAATCTTTAGAATAAATACTTTGCAACTATGCCCAAGGCTAGTCTAGGTAGTCTAGGATTGTTGACAGGGACAATGAGCCAAAGGTGGCACGAGAAGAGCACGGTGCAGAAGAATCAATCCCTTTCGCATACATCCTCTTTTTTTTTTTCTTTGAGACAGAGTCTCACTTTGATGCCCGGGCTAGAGTGCCATGGTGTCAGCCTAGCTCACAGCAACCTCAAACTCCTGGGCTCAAGCAATCCTTCTGCCTTAGCCTCCCAAGTACCTGGGACTACAGGCATGCGCCACCATGCCCGGCTAATTTTTTCTATATATTTTTAGTTGGCCAATTAATTTCTTTCTATTTTTAGTAGAGATGGGGTCTCGCTCTTGCTCAGGCTGGTTTCGAACTCCTGACCTGGAGCAATCCGCCCGCCTTGGCCTCCCAGAGTGCTAGGATTACAGGCGTGAGCCACCGTGCCCGGCCTGCATACTTCCTCTTTAAGGCAGTGCTGGCTTTGTCTAAGAAGGTGACATTCCTGACTCAGGACACGGATTCAATCTTTAACCCTTCCTTAATCAGGTCTGGTTTGACCAAGGCCCCCCCAGGGTTGGGAGCATTGTTCTGGCCAGCCAAGTCACAGCGCACCGAGACTTCATGGCACCCAAGGAAGGGACGGAAGCCACCCTAGCGAGTTCCATGTGCTAGGCTCTGTGCTGGAGGCAGCCATGTGCAAGTAAACGCAGGTGACCCATAACAAATCCTGGGAATGGGTACAAGCGGGATCCCCACCTAACAGATGAAGATGCTGAGGTTCTGACAGGGTCAGTGACTTGCCCGAGGTCACACAGCCAGGATGTAGTGAGCTTGGATTCCAATCCTGGTGGGCCTGGTTTCAAACCCTGTGTTTTTTCCCCTGCATCATGGTGTGCCTCATACTACAACCCATGGACTCCTGGAAAATGGAGGGAGCTTGGTGAGCCCAGGGGGTGGGAGGCAGGGGGTGGGGGTGGGGCTGCAGAGGTGGCTGAGCTGGGGGAAGGAGGGGAAGCGGGCAGGGTGCTGGCCTCAGCTGGGACAGCCTCGCCTTGCCAGACAGCTTGCCAAGGCCTCGCTGTCTCCTGCAGAGATGAAAATAGACGTCTCAGCATCCACACCCCAACCCCCACTGAGAGTGCTCCCTCATGCTGTCCCCTGCCAGCTGGTGGCCACGTCCCAGCCCCTAGGAGGAAGCTCACAGGCTTGCCAGGCTATTTTGAAAGCTTGAAGCCCTGAGGAATGTCCCCAACCTGGCACTCCCCTGGGCAACCTCTCATGCACTGACCCGCCAGGACTGGCACCCTCCTCCTGCTGTAGAAGCCTCCAGAGGGCAGAGGAGAGGCTCAGTAGGCACCAAGAGTGGGCAGGGATGGAGGACAGGGTTCTGTCAGGGGCTTTGGGCCTCAATTTCCTTGTCTTTAAAATGGGAAGACAGGCTGGACGCAGTGGCTCATGCCTGTAATCCTAGCACTCTGGGAGTCTGAGGCAGGAGGATCACTTGAGCTCAGGAGTTTCAGAGCAGCCTGAGCAAGAGCGAGACCCCGTCTCTACCAAAAATAGAAAAATTATCTGGGCATCATGGCGTATGCCTGTAGTCCCAGCTACTTGTGAAGCTGAAGCAGAAGGGCCGCTTGAGCCCAAGAGTTTGAGGTTTCAGTGAGCTATGATGACGCCACGGCACTCTACCCAGGGCGACAGCGAGACGCTGTCTCAAACATAATAAAATAAAATAAAATAAAATAAAATAAAATAAAATAAAATAAAATAAAATAAAATGGGAAGATAAGGGAAAGGGCAGAGTTAGGAAATGACTGCCGGGCCTCCCCCAGCTTCTAACATTCTCTGTTCTCTGGGCTTTTCTGTGTCTGGGTGGGGCTTATTTGGAGGAAGGCTGCAGTGGGACAGAGACTGGCCCCGGCTCCCAGCAACTCCAGCACCAGCACAGAGGCTGGGTCAACAGGGAGGGAAGTCACAAGCTGAAAACGCAGCCTCTGGACATGGTACCATCAGCATATCTTCCTTATATTGATCTGAAGCCACTCTGGGGCCACGGAGGACAGATCAGACTCCTGCTGAAAGAGTCCCCTCTCCCTGAATCTCCTCTGCTCTGCTCGAGGCTAACCGCCCCACTTCTCCTGTGCCTTCCACCACCCAGGTGGCCCTCTCCATACCCTCTTCTCATAAAGTGTGCGCTGGGAGCTGAATGCAACCTTCCCCTGTGCAGACGGGTGTAGACAGTCTGAGAGAGCAGAACACAGAGTCTCCCCACGCCCCTCTGTCTTAACTGTCTAAATCCTGACCTTCTGGGTGCGCTCTAAGGAATGTGACTTCTGCAACTGCATCCCCAGGATCCGGAGTGTCACCTGTGCTGCCGGCTCCGCTGAGCTCCCAGGCAACCCGAACCCTGACACCTCACATGCCTGCTTCCATGGAAACCGAATCTCCTGCTGCCCCTGCCTACGCCAACTGATTCCATGGATCAAAACCCATCACATTTCCCTTTTTAGGACAGTTCCATATTTTGAGAATCTACTCAAGGTATCATGCTGGGGAACAGGGATGGGGATTTACTGTTTAAGGAACATAGAGTTTCAAACATGAAAAAGACATGGATGTTATATCCTTTTTGATGCTAACATAAATGGAATTGTTTTCTTAATTTCCTTCTTGATAGTTCATTCAAAATTCATGATATTAATGCCTATTCCATTCCAACCTTCTCCAAGGTAGTTTTAGAAGCTGGCCTGTTACCTGAAGCATCCTCTCTCCTTTCTCCCTGTGTCACCTGTAAATATGAGCAGGATGCCAT
Organism: Microcebus murinus; assembly: GCF_040939455.1. NCBI lineage: Eukaryota > Metazoa > Chordata > Mammalia > Primates > Cheirogaleidae > Microcebus > Microcebus murinus. The sequence continues at coordinate 23,033,907 of NC_134117.1, read as the reverse complement.
CAAAATCCCATGCAAGTCAGAGAACAGAGTCCTGTGGCACACCCCTAGAGACTCTCCTTCAAGTCAACGCTGACTCACTTGGCTTAGTTCTGTAGGAAGCTGGGAACAGGAGTGCTCCTGGGTAAAACACAGTAGTCTATAACAAATTATTTTATTTTTCAAACCATTGAGGAGCTCCCAAGACAAAAGAATTGTCAGCAAATTTTTTCATAAAATGAGAAATCCTCTTATAAATTAAACAAGTCACACATTGACCTGCTTTGCACACACAGGGTTCCCTGAACTCTTCATGGGCTAGCAAAGGTGCCTGTGGTTGCTCAGGCCCACCATGTGCTGGACTCCTAGCTGGGCATTTCAGGCATAAAGGCACATTTAGGGTATCCTCACCCTCATTTTGCAAGCAAGGATATTTTGGGCTCAGAGAGGTTTCATGAGTTGCCTAACACCACACAGATGTAAATCCAAGTGCATGTCCAGGTCTGTTGACTCCAGAGTTCCTTCAGAAGGCTCCCCCTGTTCATGTTCTCTCTCTCTGGACTGAGCCAGGAACCCCATCCTGGCCCCCAGCATGCTCCCCAGCTCCTGCCTGTGTCAGACAGCTCAGACCTCCTGGGGAACACAGTAGACCATGGGAAACAGGAGCCCAGGCTCCCAGTGCTAGGAGTTCCCCCTAAGTGAGCAGCATAATTCCTTCCAGGGCCCCCAGCACACTTTAGAGCCCAGCAGAAATCTAGACCCAGCACTCTGGGAGGCCGAGGCGGGCGGATTGCTCAAGGTCAGGAGTTCGAAACCAGCCTGAGCAAGAGCGAGACCCTGTCTCTACTATAAATAGAAAGAAATTAATTGGCCAACTAATATATATATAGAAAACATTAGGCGGGCATGGTGGCGCATGCCTGTAGTCCCAGCTCCTCGGGAGGCTGAGGCAGAAGGATTGCTTGAGCCCAGGAGCTTGAGGTTGCTGTGAGCTAGGCTGATGCCACGGCACTCACTCTAGCCTGGGCAACAAAGTGAGACTCTGTCTCAAAAAAAACAACAACAAAAAAAATCTAGACCCACTCTGTCCAGGGTCTGCCAGCAAAGCAAGCCCTGCCCAAGTTCAGGAGAAAAGGATATGCTTGGGCTTCACCTGAACTACCTGTAAAATGGGTCTTACCACAGTAACAGAAACTGACGTCACAGGGTTGTGCTCAAGGTCCTGAAACACCTCCCTCCCTGCCACACTGGGCCCTCTCTGCCCGGAACACTCTTCCCAGCCTTCCAAATTTGCAGAGCTGCCTCCCGTTCATGCTTCAGAGCATCCTGCCCTCAGTCTGTCACTGCGCGTCCACTCACGTGACTCTTTGGTTAATGCCAGTTGTCCCAGCTAATCAGTAAGCTCCCTCCTTTCCTGGCGTGTAAAATTGTTTTGGTTCACCCAGGAATCTGCAGCACTTGACGTGGTGCCTGGCACACAGTAAGCACGTAATAAATGCTTGTTGGATGAGTGAAAGATCAGATGAGCTAAATGACATGGGGACATGGACATGCTTTTCATATGGTCAGCAAGCGGTTAGCATGATCACCATTAGGTAGTAAGGAGACCCTGCTTGGAGGGGTCTGGAAGCTAACAGAAGGGTGATTTTCAGAATGAGCAAGAGGTAGGGTGAAGCAGAAGGCATGGCAGTGATCAAGGGATGGATCCAGTTCCTTCCACCAAGGATATCCTGAGGCTAATCTGTCATCCTGACAGGTCCACAGCCATCACAGATGACCACATCGAATGAATTACCCAGGGAGCTTGCAGTGGAGGAGGGGCGAGAGGGAGACAAGGATATTAGGTCCTCGGCAGCCATTACACCTTACAGAGCACCAAGGCATGTGCTTAAGACTAGGCAACTTGTGGGAGGGGCTGGCAGAATTCCTGCTGCCCCTCCTCTTCCACTTCTGCCACTCTAAATGCTCACTCTCCCCTACCTCCCTTCTCACCTCTTACCCACCCTTCAAGGCCTTCCCTCCCTGACAAGTCTACTAAAACAGAGTCTTTATTATGGTATCCTGCAGAGAATGTGCTTTGGAGTTAGAAAGACATGCAAGTTCAGGCCCAGCTCCACCACCATGAGCTGTGTGGTATTGGGCAAGCTACCTAACCTCTCTGAGCCTCAGTCCTGTATTTGTTAAATGAACCTCAGAGGGGTTCTGTGAGAATTAAACAGGTTGTGGACACAAGACACACAGCCCACGGCCTGGTACATGGTATGCCTAGCATGCCATGAGTCCCTTCCAGCTCCTTCTTGCAATCCTCATGCAATTTGTGGTACCCAGTTCTGTTGGGCCCATGCAAGGAAGTCTTCTCTCTATAACTAGACATGAGGCTTTCCAGGGTAGGGCTATGTTCTGGCCACCTCTGCACAGTCAGAGAGAGCAGTGTTGCAAAGTCAGGGGGCCTAGGTTTGAATGCCAATGCTGCCTCATGCTATCTGTATGACCATGGGCAAATATTCCTACACCTTCCAGACCCTTGGTTTTCCCAGCTGTAAAATGGGGGTGACAAGAGTGGATGGTAAGAGCCCTCCCCGGCAGACAGCTGCTGTGAGGCCAATGCGGTGTAGAGGAACCGGCTGAGCACAGCCCCTGGGGCAGAATTACAGCCCGGCTAACGTTGGAAGCTCTGCTCACCACCCCTGCGGGGGCACTGGCACCTCTCTGGGAGCGAGAGAAGGAAGTCTTTGTAGCAAGACGCTTTGGGTCTCTGTTCCGCATTTGGGTAATGAAGCTGATGCGTAGGTAGCCAGACCCGGCAGGATAAGGAGAGAAAGTTAATAAGCCCATGCAAGTGCCAGCTCCCAAATCAGCCAAAGGAACAAGAGTCCATTCTCTACACCTGGGAGTTCTTCCCAATGATTCATGGACAACAGTCTCACGTTGCAAGTCGAGTGAGCGATTTTACCGCCACTCCCCAAATGAGCTTCCCCCAGCTCATTAAAGCAGGCCAGCAGCTCAGAATTCGGTCAGCTTGCAAGATTGGCCTCCCTGGGGATGGCCCTGAGATAACCCAGCCTAACATTTTAATAAAAACAAGATGATTCCTGGGTCCCTTTCTATTAAGTCACGTTGGCCCTATAGTCCTCCCTGGCTTTGGCTTCACAAGCTCAACTTGGTGGTGGGAGTTGGGTAGGAGAAGCCAGACTTCGCATCACTCAGATATTCCACTTTCAGAGTGTGTGGGGGGGTGGGGGGCCCTCCTGGCTGAGATGCTTCCTAGATCCCAAGGGCAGGGCCTCTGCTAGAGCCATCAGCCCTATTGCCAGTGCCCACCTTCATCTCAGACCAGGATGAGGAATCTCTTCCTGCCACTCTGCCTTTCGAGTCATGGGAGAACAAAGGATGTTTCTGTTCTGCATTTCCTTCTGTCTCCTCCTGACCTCGCTCCAGCCCAAGTCACAGTTGGATGGCTGCTTGGGTGAGCCATGTTACATACACTGGTGCATTAATTTATTTCCCAGGTGACAGGCGATGCTGCAACTCCTGCAGCTGCATGTGGAATACACACGTGCTTTCCTTTTTGAATGGAGCAGTCCCCCGTTGCAGCTCACGCTGTCTCGATAGTTCTTCCCCTTTTGAAGTCTCCACCGCGTCTTCTGCCCACTGAGTGGGAAGTTCCATGCTGCCGCGTTCTTATTTTCTTAACACAGTGGAAATATTTGGCCTTTTCCATAATATTTAGCTCTCCTGGTACAATACATAGACAGCGCTTTTTTCTGTTGTGATTTCAAGGGACTGTTTATTTAATGGCAATCTGTAGGGTACCACACACTGCTAAGAGAGGCCAGCCCTGCAGACGGGGGTGGGGAGGGGCCAGAGGAGCCGTCTAGAAGGCTGTGCTCCTAACCCACTTCTGGGACACACGCAGGCATCCCAGCTCCTCTTAAAGAGTGTAATTTATTATGCTTCTTTTAAGTTAAAGAGGCTCTCTGAGTCACTCCCCTAAGAACCCCCACCCCAGAAAGCAATAAAGCAGACGAAAATGAACATTTGTGAGGGGAAGAAGGTAATGCCACTCTTTAAAGGAAGGATTTTGTTTGTTTTCTTAAATAGGTCTGGTTCTAGCCTTTGAAGATGACGGATTAACATGTAATCCTGTGTCAACCACCCAGCAAGTATTTACTGAGCACCTGCTAAGTGCAAATCTCGGTGGAGCACGACAGGGGCAGGATGGAGGGGGTCAGGCCCTGGGAGGAGAAGGGCGAGGAAGACCCTAAAGCTGCCTGCCCAGAACTCGTGATGGAGCTGGAGGAATGAGACAAACATCACATGTGTATAACACAGGACCTAAAGCTATGTGTAAGCTGTGCTGGAACATGGCAAAGTAAAAGCCAGCACAAAAAAGACAAGACTTCAGTAATAGTCCACGCCAGCAACACAGGACGTCACGGAACAGTTAGGACTGATTATCAGTTCAGTGGTTCAGGCCAAAAGTTGGGCAGTAGTAGGTAGGATTCTTTTTCCTGTTTATCCTCAGCCAACAAGCCCAACTTTTTTCCATTTGCAACCAAAGCTACAGACCCCAATTTAAACAGAGCTAAATCCCAAACCTGGCTCGTGATTGAGGTGACACTAGGGAGGTCTGCAGCCCCCCGCACTGTGGGCAGACTCAGGTGGAGCAGTGCCTCTCAGCGCCATTCCCAGGGCACTCTGCAAGAATGGCCAGCAAGGTGTCGCGGCGCTGAGCTAAGGCGGGAAGCAAAATAAGGGGTTTATTTCGGATTAAGTCGAAAAACAAAGGAGGTTTAGTTTTGAAAAGCTGGCTGAATTCTTAAGATAATGGAAGAGGGTCTTAGGTTTCTGGTCCTATTAGTGAGAAGTGGGTAGGAAATTATAAAAAGAACTTTTATTCCAGGAAAGGAAGACAGGCCAGGAAGGAATGATAGGAAGAGATTAAGATTCACCATGTCTCCCAGCTTGGCTTGGATTGGTCCATGGGGAGAATTGCCAACAGCCTGGAAGTTCTTTTAGGCATCAGCAAGTGTTGGTGAGGAGGTAGGGAGATGAGAAGTCTTGTTCACAGCATATAAATTGGAAAGCAATAAAAAACAAATCCCATTCTTTGGCCAGGCGAGTTGGCTTACACCTATAATCTTGGCACTTTGGGAGGCCAAGATGGGAGGATCACTAGAGCCCAGGAGTTTGAGACCACCCTGGGCAATACAGTGGACCCCTTCTCTACAAAAAAATAAAACAATCAGCCAGGCATGCGTGTAGTCCCAGCCAGTCAGGAGGCTGAGGCAGGAGGGTCACTTGGGCCCAGGAGTTCGAGGTTGCTGTACGCTATGACCATGCCACAGCACTTTAGCTCAAGCAACAGAACAAGACCCTGTCTCAAAAAAGAAAAAAAAATCCCACTCCTGGGTATACATCCCAGAGAAATGTCTGTGGAGGTGATAAGGGCTGCAAGGTGTAAGGATGTTTGCTGCAGCAATGTTTACAGTAGAGGGCACTGGAGGCAGCCACGGTGTCCGCCAACGAGGAGAATGAGGAAGTAAAACGTGGCAGATGTGGGGATGGAATATTATGCAGTGGTCAGAAGCAACAAAGTAGAGGCACGCGACAATGTAAATAAACACAGTGTTGCTTAAAAAGGGAAATTACCAAATAAAATCAAGAGCATGATACCACTCATGTAGATTACAAACCCCCCCCCCACACACACACACAGAGGGAAAACACAACCTTTTTCTGAGGATACGCAGCCTTAGGTTAAACAAATTAGAGTGGATGGCTAAGGGGAAGGGGATGGCAGTCAGGAATAGGGCTAAAAGGGAAAAATAAAAATAAAGCAAGACAAGGGTTTGCAATGGTGAGAGTATGCAATGAACTGAAAAACAGGATGAATTTCACTCGCTGTACCAGAGGCCAGAAAACCCAGCCTGGGACCTATACTTTTAGGAGGGAAAGGCCATGATACAAGGCAGGTGTAAAGCAGCCAGTGCCATGAAGTTTTTCATGTGTCCTTCTAGGCTGTGTTTTCATACTTTCACTATAAACACACATAAATGTAACACTATTGTTTTATGAATAATTTTTAATTTACATAAACGGTATGACAGTTACCAAAATAATACTTACATAAATGGTATAACAGATAATATTCTACTTCTTGCCTTCTCACTCAATATCATTTTGGGGATCTTTCCATGTTGATACTTATAGAACCACTCAAGCCCACTGTACAGAATTCCACCCTACGAATACACCATACCTTATTTACCCTTCCCTTTCTCACGGGCATTTGTACTGTTCCACACAGTAGCCACTAGGGCTGTTGAAGAATATTCCAGTTCTTGTCCTGCCCAGGCACATGGTGGAATTGTGTTTCCTCGACAACCTGAAGTTGGGTGTGACGAGATGACTTCTTTGGCTAGTGAAATGTGTTACTTTTGGACAGAAGCATTTTATAAAAATTGAGGCATAACTCACATACTTTTAAAGTCACCATTTTAAAGTATACAGTTCAGTGTTTTTCAGTACATTCACAGAGTTATGCAACTAATACATCACCACTACCTAATTCTAGAACACTGTCATCACCCCAAAAAGAAACCTTGTACCAGTTAGCAATTATTCCCCATTCCCCACTTCCTCCAGCCCCTGGAAACCACTAATCTACTTTCTGTCTCTATGGATTTATCTGTTTGGGGCATTTCGCATAAACAGAATAACACAATATATGGCCTTTTGTGTCTGGCTTCTTTCACTTAGTATAAAGTTTTCAAAGTTCTTCCAGGTTGTAGCATGAATCAGCACTTCATTCCTTTTTTATGGCTGAATAGTGTTCCACAAACAGACCATTTAATCGCCGGTGTCAAACACTGCTGCACTCTCTTCTCCTGCCCAGAGGCCACGGGGGAGCACTGGGAGCCTTTGCCAGTCCCACTCCCTGAGTGTACAGTGAACACTGGCCCTACTGACTCCAATGGACGTGGGCGGACGCAAGAAATAGAATCTGGGGCTGTCAGTTGCTGTAGCCATCCTATTCTGACTGATACAGCAATTTTTCACTCTTTCACAAATACATAACAATAAAAATCATTGCATGTCTTCTCATGTGCATTTGGGAGGTTTTATCTAGACTCTAGAGGGCAGAGTATATACACTTAGAAGTGGAACCACTAGGCCACAGGATAAGCGCACTTTCAAATTACTAGATGGTGCCAAATTGTTTTCCAAAGTGGTTAAACCACGTAAACTTCTACCAGCAGTATATGAGTGTTCCCACTTCCCCATATCCTCACCAACACTTGCTATTACTAGACTTTTCATCCTATGCTTTCTAACAGGGAATCACGTCATCTCTTGAACAAAACTGCTAACAAGGGCACTCAGGGGCAAAGAATATTCCAAGTATCTGCTGGTTGATCAGGAAGCCCTTTATGCCACATCTTTTGGATTTAAACATTATTTTAGCCTGCTCCCCATCCATAAATAGGGAAAAAATACAAAATAATACAATGTACCTGAAGTGACTGCACAGACTTCAGGGACCCACAAGGGTCTTCGTTGTAAACATCACTTCTCATGTTATGACTTAGATACAGATGGTACAGGAGAATGGGTTAGATGTGAACTGCCCTACCTGACATAAATTCCAAAGTCTCTTATCCGCCTATGTCACTTCAATAATTTATCCTACAAAAATAGTAGCCCAAGTTCCCAAAGATACCTATGGATGTTTAGGGCAGAATTGTTTGCAATGGCAAAAAAAAAAAAAAATTATAAACAATCTAAATGTTTATAAATAGAAGGACAGTTTTTAAAAATTCTAACTCTTTACTATCTACTCCTGAACTGCCTTGATAGTGAGACGATAAATTTCCATAGGGTTTGAGATCCGTTCAGCTTGTATTTTGTTACCTGCAGCTAGACGCCTCCTAATGAAGTTTTTTTGTTTTGCCTTGGACCAGCTCTAGCTAGAGGAGGAATAAACGCAGCCTGACTCCACACACGGAGAACTCCAAAGCTCTGGCAACTTCCCCCCCAGCTGCCCCAGAGAGACAAGTCCCATGACCCCGTGCCTTGAGGGGAGAGAGCCTGACCAGGAATCCAGAAACTTTTACCAGAACTTGGCGAGGGGGATGGGGAGTCCATCAACATTAAAAACAAATAAAGATGCTTTTTTGTCTCTCTCCCCCCACCCCCTCCCGGAAAGAGAGTCCCTGGGGACCGATCAGCAAAGGCTTCCCGCAGTTTCCACCCCTCCCCCAAGTCTCTGGCCAGGCCAGAGGAAGCGATGGGAATAAATGGCAGGCGAGTTCCACATTTCCTGACATGTTGAAAGACCCGGCCTTGGCCGGCATTGAGGTGCTGGGGTAGGAGAGAAAATCCGCTACGCAGGGGGCGCAGAGGAAGAGCCTCTGTGGAACCCGCTCTGGGGAGCAGGGGCACCCTGCCAGGGCCCCGAGAGGGGCTGTGCCCAGGACTCCTCGGCCACCGCAGGGAACAAATCAAGCCCACCCGACATGCCAGCAAAAGGGCCGATGATAGATGAAAACATTACACTAGTGAAAGCAGCATGTCACCAAAGACCACGCAGTGTGACTCCACGTATAAGAAATATCCAGAATAGGCGGGTCCACAGGGACAGAAAGCAGACTGGGGACTGCCCAGGGCTGGGAACTAATGGGGTGGTTGTCAGAGGTGATGACTAAAGGGCACAGGGTTTCTTCTGGGATAGTAACAATGTCCTAAACTTGGTGGCTGCACAACTCTGTAGATATATTAAAAAACGATTGAATTATACACTTTTAATGGGTTAGCTGTATAGTATGGGAATTATATCTCAATAAAGCTGTTCCCAAAAGGGAGAGGGCTGTCCACTGCCATCTCCTGGACAGTGCAGTGAGGAGGCCAAGTGCCCGCTGTTTCCTGTGTTTTTACCATTAGTATTGCTTCTAGGCCAGCCACCAGCTCCAAGAGTTTGTGCTACTTCATTATCCCCATTTTACAGATAAGGAAACTGAGGCTCAGGCAGATTAAGTAATTTGCCCAAAGTCACATGGCCGGTGGGGGACCTTAACTCACTCCAGAAGCCCAGCTGCCTATGACCACTGCACTGCATCACCATGTCCTAAACCAGGTCAGCAGACATTAAAACCAATGCGCATGGTTAGCACCGTGTTAGGTGATCACATGGTGGTAGTATTGGGCTGGGAACTTATTGCAGAACGACTTTCAGAAATTGGTGCTGCTTGGGCTGCCTGGAGTGAGTCCACCTGCTTCCTAGAGTTCGCCTTGGCTGATGCTGGGGGCACACAGGTGGGGCAGAGGTGGCCCTTTGGTTCTTGGGGACACTGGCACGAACTGCCTGCTTCTAAGGAGTTATGTGGAGTCACCGAGCTGCCCAAGTACCAGGGGGCCCTTCCCCAGCAGCTCTGGGAGCCAGAGGGTAACAGCCCCAGGCCAGGAGCAAATCCCAAGTGTCCCCCCCACAGTCCAGCCTGGGGCTGCAGCATCCGTGGGATTTCCCGCTGCTTGGACGTGCGCTCTCACGGCAGTGCAGCCCGGCAACCCCGCTGGCCCCACGGCCTCTGTCTGCCAAGAACTCACGCTGACGACATGTCCACTGCCTGCTCCGTCCAGGAATCCAGACCGGGAAGGTCTGTCTCTCTGCCATTCCCTTACGTGACTGTGAAGTGAAATCACTTACCAGACAACACTGACGGACCCGCAACCGCCACCCGCATGGTGGAGAAATCAGACCCCACGAACAAGCAGGGTGGCCTTTGCTCTCAAGGCACGGAAACCAGGCACAAAGTTAGTTCCCCTACCCAACTAGAATTTTCTATAGGCTCCTCTGCTTGAGGCCTAGGGGCTGGGGCTGGGGGTGAACTCAAGGATGTCTCGGGCTTTCCCCCTGTCCTCCCAAAGTCCTATCAGCCATCTCTCCTCCAGCTCCACCCTCCGCTGGGTCACACACGACAACTTGTCCCTGGAGCAGGTCCTCCCAGCACGCCTACCACAGGCAGTTCATGCGGTCCGGCCTCAGAGCCTCTGCTGCCCCCATCTCTTCCTCCTGGGCCTCCACTGGAGCGGGCAGGCCTGTTCCCAGAGCAGGTGCCCTGGGAGGAGAGGGAGGCCTTCTCAGACAATGTCGCCTGGGAGGAGAGGGAGGCCTTCTCAGACAATGTCGCCTGGGAGGAGAGGGAGGCCTTCTCAGACAATGTTGCCTGCCAGCCCTCCCTCCACAGCGCATAGACGCAGCGAAGGAGGGGTGAAGGCTGGTCACATCTGCCTGTCACCAGTGTGTCGCCTTGAGGGAGGGACTCAACCCTTCTGATTCCCAGCTCCCTTATGCATAAAAGCGGAGGAACACAATCTTTCTTTTGCCAGAGTGAAATGAGGTCTCTGTGCACCTGCCTGGCACAGAACAGGCACTGGAGAAAGATCAAAGGTAGTCAGTATAGACAAGGATCTAAGAGAACATTTTATACCCAAATCTAAGTATTCTTGACTCCCCAGCCTGGAGCTCTCGAGGATAAAAGATTGCCTCAGGAATATGCCTGATGGACAGGGATCTGACAACTCTCTAACTCTCTAACTAACTCTCTAACTAACTCACACTCTCTCTCTCTCTCTCTCTCTCTCTCTCTCACACACACACACACACACACACACCACCTCCTTTTCTCTCTTTATTTTCTTAAAGATGCTCTCCCCATCTCTGAGGACACCCAGTCAAACATCATCACAAGAAGCTTTAATGTTCAAAATGTCCAATGCCCTGCCAACTAGCAGATTGTACAGGCGTGAATTTTACAATAAATAGAGTATCTTGCTCATCATGTCACCTTGCCTCTGGGCAGCCCGACCTCCCCTCCCTTTCCTCAGATACTTAGGCTGCTCCTCCCAGCCTGACTGTGATGGATGAAGACATTAGATTTCTATTATCCTCAAGTCCCTTGTTTGTTTCTTTCTTTCCCGAGGCACGTCTATATAAGGTCCGATTCCCTTGTTTCCCAGAGAAGCCCAGCTTTTCTCTTGGTCATGTTTGCACTAATTGAGACCCTCCCCTGATGAGCCCTGGAAGCTGCAGTATTTATCAAGTATTCTTCAGCCCCGTATCCTCTGACTCATTCTGAAAATTGCCCTCTAATTAGCAAAAAGACCTGCATCAAACCCGTTTCTTTTCTGACTCCTCTGTAACTAAAAATCCAGAAACCTCCAGACAGACAGCATGGCCTGGGGACCGGGGAGGCCCAGACAGAGGTTTTCGGTCCTAGCTCCACCACTTGCTAGCAGAAGTTTGCTGTCTTAGTTGGGTTCCTCCCAAGGCAGACCCTACAAGGAGGCCTTGGGTGCAGGCTGTTACCTCCCAGCCCCCACTGCTTGAGGGCAGCCCCCAGGGAGGACAGTTCACCCCCGCCCCTTCCCCAGGCCTTTCTCAGTGCACCTGCTTGGGCACAGCAAGCGTCCCAGACACACAGGGCTTGGGGGAGCCCTTGCACAGAGGTGAGGTGGGGAGGGGAGAGGTGTGGTGTGCTAGATACAGCTGTGGCACTGCAGGTGAACTCCGGCGAGGCCAGGGCACATGGCGCATGGCATCACCACACTTCCAGAAGTCACAGGCCCTCTCTGCACCTCTCTTCCTCTGGGAAACAGGCAGGATCCCTGCAGCACTTCCTAGCAGGACCCCTCGAGGAGGCATTAATAACAGGAGGAGCTCTGCAAACTGAGACTCTGCCGGGACCAGCAGCGGACACCGTCATCCTGCGCACCTGCAGCCCTGCTCAATTAACACCCGGGGGCTGCTCACGAGGGGACAGACGCGGAGGACAGTGGGATTCAGGCTGGAGCCCGCTGACCAGCCTCCTGGTCCCCTCGCCAAGCCTCGTGGCTGTTTGAACAACCACAATGAAGAGGGGTGACTCCTGGATGCTTCTTGCTGTCTCCGGTTCTCACGGCCACCCTACAAGGAAGGCACAGGCTCGGCTGGCTGAGGACAGACACCTCGCTCTGAGGGCCGCGTGACTCGCTCCCAGACACTCAGCCAGGAGATGGCAGAGTCAGCACTCGACCACCCGCCGGTCAGAATCTTTGCACTCACCCTTCCTCTAGAACACGCCAGACTCCATCTGAGATGCTTGAGTCGCAAGCACCATGCGGCCCTCGCAAGGGCTCTAAATATATCTGTCAGACCCCAGGGCTCGGGCGACGGGGAGCAGACTCCACCTGCTGTGCGGGCCCAGATCACAGCGGGAGCGCGCAGCGCCACTCTGCGCCTGACCCATAGCAGTGCTTTCACCGCCATCATCTCATTTAACCCTCCCGGCAACACTATGAGGAAGGGGCTACTGTCCTTTTGCAGAAGAAGAAATTGAAGCACTGAGAGGTTCAGTGACTTGCCCAAGGCCACACAGCATAGACAATAGAGCCAAAATTTGAACGTAGGCAGTCTGGTTCCAGAGCCCCTCCTCTCAATTACTTTGCTACGTTTCTCTCTGAGGTTCAGACCTATCTACTAAAAGGCAGCATTTCGAATGCTGGGAACGGCACTGCCATCGCCCTCTCTCCTCGGACAACAGTTGACAATGGCCAGGGAGGCAAAACAGCATGCCCCGCCCTCTCTCACGAAACTCGCTCCTGGGGAGACGGCGCCAACGCTTGGTACTGAGTGAGGGTCTCTACCAGGGGACGGGCGCACCCACGGTGGCACCTGGCACCATGGCCCAACACGATCAGGGCCAAGTGAGAGCTATTCTTTTTTTTTTTATTCTTAACAATGATGACTTTTCCATTTTGATGCTCTAATGGGAGTTCCCAGTACAATCTTTCCAAAAGGGAGAGTAACAGCAAGGAAAAGCCAAAGATAGCAAGAGCTTCCCAGAGTTCGGAGCCAGGGAGACATCAAAATGAGCTGCCAGCCCTGGGGGGCCGTCGAGAACATGGACAGGGACATAGAGAGAGAAGAGCACCGTGTGGGTCTGCTCACCGGCTCTGAAGGCTGGCCTTGGCCGTGGACGCGGTCGTCTTTCCATTTCTTACACGGCATCAGCAGAACCACTGCCAAGTAGAATAGAAATCCCGACTCTCCTTTGTCAACGCCTCCGTCCTGCTCCAGAACCAGCTCCGCCACCACCCCAGCCCCCAGTGGAAGTTCTGGTCTCGGGGTCAAAGCAAGGCCACGCAAATTTTTGGCTCAGCAGCACAGAGCCAAAAGTCAGGTTAGGAGAACAATAATACTGTCAGCTCTCAGACACACGTGGGAACGATTTTGGGAGGATGTTCTCCCGTAGCTGACAAGGAGAGCACACGCCGTCCCAGTCACTGCGCTCTTGCTCCGTGCTGGCACTGTTCTTAGCGTTTCGCGTGCATTAGCCCACTTAATCCTCAACACCACCGAGAGATGCTTTTGCTATCAACGTTTTATAGATGACAAAACTGAGCTGCAGAGAGCTCAGCGCCTCCTCCACGGCCACGCAGCTCCCGAGTGGCAGAGGGGGTTCAAATAGGGCAGTCTGCCTTCAGTGACCACACCAGCCGCCTCCACAGCACTGGTCTTTTTTTTTTTTTTTTTTTTTTTTTTTGAGACAGAGTCTCGCTTTGTTGCCCAGGCTAGAGTGAGTGCCGTGGCGTCAGCCTAGCTCACAGCAACCTCAAACTCCTGGGCTCGAGCCATCCTTCTGCCTCAGCCTCCCGAGTAGCTGGGACTACAGGCATGAGCCACCATGCCCGGCTGATTTTTTATATATATATCAGTTGGCCAATTAATTTCTTTCTATTTATAATAGAGACGGGGTCTCGCTCTTGCTCAGGCTGGTTTTGAACTCCTGACCTTGAGCAATCCGCCCGCCTCGGCCTCCCAGAGTGCTAGGATTACAGGCGTGAGCCACCGCGCCCGGCCCACAGCACTGGTCTTAATCCTCACGACGTCCTGTGATCGAGATACCATTAGCTGATTTTTACAGAGAAGGAAACTGAGACTCAGAGTTATGCTACCTGCCCAAAGTCACCAGCCAAGTGGCAGAGCCAGGAGCTGAACTGATAGTCAGACTCTGGAGCCTGAGTTTGCAGCCTCAACGCACACATGCGTCACTGCGGGGCAGCAGGGGACAGTGCCCGTGGGTGGCCGACAGGCCTGGGAGAGGGCATGCCAGGGCACACCAGCTGGCCAGCCAGCTACCTAGGGAAAGCCAAAGGGCCTCAGCAACCTCTGCCATCAGACCCACAGGGGCAAGGCTGAAGGGCTTGGGGCTGTTGACAGACGGCAGCCAGTGGAGACAATGGAGCCAACAACAGCTGCTGTTTATTTTGGGGCCAGGGAAGAGAGGAAGGACTGGTTAGGACCTATCTCATTCCAACAATCAACTGCACAGGGCAGGGTGGGGAGGCCGCCCCCTGTAGCTATGGCAACAGCCCCCACCACCTGCTGGGCTTCCCTGAGAGTGGGATGGTCTAGGTGTCAGAACATCTTGCCAGACACCCTAATCTGGCCTCCACCAACAAACACAATGTCCCCCTGCCCAGCCCCCTTCCCAGCCCCATGTGCCACACTTGTAAATGGCCCAGGAAGACAACCACGTACAGCAAACCACCCCCTGCAGTGTCAGGTTCCAAGAACAAATGGTTTTTCCTGTCTGGGGGAAGAAAAAAGGACTACTCATGCTGGCCACCCGTGGCTTTTGTCCCCTCACTCTTTAACTCCTAATGACAAGCATGCTGCACCTAAGGTCTGCAGACAGCCAACCCCGGCTGAAGCAAGCCTGGCTGGCGGGATTCCCTGGAAGGTCAGGGAGCAAGCGGTTTCCCAAAGGACTCTGGAGTCCCACTGCCTGGCCCTGAACCCCAGCTCTGCCTCTTCCTGGCTTGTGACCATTAGTAAATAAATCTCTTTGTGCCTCTGTTCTCTCCAAGTAGAGTAAGGACCATAATAATAGGCGCTTTTCTCATAGGCTGTTGTGAGGATGAAACGAGTGAAGTGCTAGGAAGAGTGGCTGGCACACGATCAGTGCTGCTCTCGTTACTGTTACTGCCACTCAGCCTTGGCGCTTCCTTCTCGCTGTGAACAAGGGAAGACAGTGTCCCCGGACGTTACACACAGCGTTGAGGTTCCCAGGTTAGCCCATAATGCAGGTGAACTAGAGACATCTGGTTCCCAGGAGTATGATTCTATCTACTCCAAGGATGAGACAGGTTTTGGTGGGCTGACTTGAGAATCTTACCACCACTTACATTATATTGATAGGAACATGCGTTTTGAGTTTCTAACACCAACTTCCACCACTGTAAGATAGAAGCTGTGGTGAAAATAGGAGTGGGCTGGGAGGAAGGGGCTTTCAGAGAATGATGCCTTTGTGCACGGGTTTGTCCCAGTGATCAAGGACCCACCGTGATCCAGACCCTCTGCCGGCAGGGGCGGGGCTGTTAAGGATGGCAGGATGTGGCGGTCCCTTCCCTTCCTTCGCGGGAGCCTGCCACCCTCGGCGCCCAGCTGGAAACCTGCTTCCAGCACCGGGCCTTGCATGCAGCTGGTACAAAACTAAGGTTCTGCCTTCGGGGCCCTGGAGTTGCTATCCATGACACTGCTGAGGGAGACTGTGTTTCCCCAGTGGGTCCCTCTTAGAGGGTCAGGGTCAAACTCCAAACAGGCCCCAGCGCAACTTGTCTGGCCATGTTTTGGCCAGTTTCAGTGTTCAGCGAGTTATGAGGGGCCTCACTGCTGAGCAGCACTGGCTGCCTGGGGCCGGGAGCGCTGCAAGGCTCAGTTTGACCCTCTCCCTGTCCCGCCCCGCCCCGCTGCCTCCCGCTCTCCCTTGCTCTCCCTTCACCGGCTCCCCTCAGCTGCACCGGCCTCCCTGCCCCTTCCTGGAAAGGCCAGGCACACGGTCCTGCCTCAGGGCCTTAGCACTTGCTGTTCCCTTGCCTCAACTACTTTTCTTCGAATAGACACATGGCTCACTTCTTTGCCTCCCTCAAGTCTTACTCAAAAGTCACCCATGCAGTGGGGCCATCCCTGGCCACCCTCCACAAAACAGCACGGCAACCTCGCCACCCCACATCCCGGCTCCCTTCCCTGGCCCATCTACCCCCCCCAACGCACTGTGTATTTGGCCTATTTTGTTTGTTTATTGTCGTCCCCCGCTCTCCCTAGAGAATGTAAGCTCTAAAAGGACAGGGATTTTTATCTGCGCCCCTGTGTTCCCGGTGCTTGGCACATAAACATTCAAATATTGATTGAATCAGTCAATGAATAAATGAATGGCCATGAATAAATATCAGCTTGCCAAAGGCTGAAAAATTCAAGGCTGTTCTTGATTAAGTGTGAAACGAGAGGCAAAACAATAAACATCATAAGAATTCATAGACAGGAAATATCATTTTAAGATGAGAGGTCAGGGAAGCTTCCGGGAGGTGGCAGAAATGGAGCAAAATCATGAAGGATGATGACAATGGTAACAATAGCTGCCACTTATTGAACAGCTATCATATGCCAGGTACTACATAGAAGAACAACTATATGGGCTAGGTAGTTATACCCAGTTTACAGATTAGGAAACTGAGGCCCACGGAGGTGGAGAAACTCGGCCAAGTGAAACAAGCTAGTGAGAGGCAGGGCTGCAATTCAAAGCCACCTTTAGAGCCTGAGCCCATGTAGCAGAGGCTACCAATGCCCCAGCCCCATCCTTTCAACTGCTGGCGCCTGAATCCCTCTCTCGGTACGAACTCTGGTTTCCAGAGTCTGGTTTTGACCGAGCAAGCATGAGGCTGAAAGTGCTGGGACATTAAACTGCCCCCTGCTCCCAACCGCAATGCTGTGCTACCCACCGTCCCTAAGAGGAGGACGGAGAGCCCCTGGCAGCCAAACCCTCAGAAGGGCCAGGCCTTCAAAAGTGGCCCTGGACACTCATGAGTTCAAAGGGAATAACAATCTGAACTCCAAAGCAGAGGGCAGACCTTGCCACAGGCCTGTTCTCAAAAGCAAGTCTGTCATCACATGCCAACCACCAGTCCCGCCCGCACCATGTACTGACGGAGGGGCGCACAGGGCAGGTCAGAGTGGGCAGGTGACCCCGGGTTTAATCCAGACCCTTGAGGTTTTATCCGGGACCCCTGTGATGAGCTCCCTCGCCCCCACCCCCTGGGGAAGATGTTGGACGAAGACATTCTTGTTGCTGCAGAAATCGGGGCTCCGACCCTGGCTCTCCCGGTTGTTGCCGGTGACACCAGCAGGATGCTGCTCCTCTCGGAGCCCAGGTGTCCTGTCTGTAAGACGTGGCGGACGCCCAGGGTTTGCTGCGGGGATTCAACGAGACAGTGGACAAGGAGCCCTCGCCAGCGCCTCCATCACACACTCCCTGACTCGATGCCCCACTTCCCTCGCCGGGGAGCTGCTGCCTTCAGAAATCATGGGGAAAACGAGGCTGCTTTTCTCGAGTTGCCAATGAGTGATGACTAAATAATGAATCCCGGCCAGCTTGAGACCAAAGTGCAGGCATCGTTCTATTACACACTTTAACTCTGCAAGAGAAGGATCCGTTTGCCAGCCCACCGGGGCTCAGACGGGCAGAGATCCCTGGGCAGCCACCTCTGGGAACCCTGGGCACCCTGTCCTCCTTGAAAAGTGCCTCTATCACTTCCAGGTGCCAGGCACTGTGCTGGGGGCTCCATTAATCCATTCCAGCCCAGGAGGCAGAATTCAGGACAGAGTTTCACTCTCTCGGAGCCCCGCTGCCAACGCCGTGCCAGGCCGGCCAGGCTGCCTGCTCTGTTGCTACAGACAGAAATTCTCCCACACAGGCAAGTCCCTTAAAATAGCCTTTTGGGTCTCGGCCATCGGGAAATGGGATAAAGCTGGGTCAGAATCGGGCCTACCACGGGTGAGTTTACAAAGCAGCCACTTCAGACAATTGGGACAACCCTGTGCGCTCAAACACGTAGGTGGGCAAAAGCAGCAAGGCAGGTCGCCAGCAAGGAGCACCGTTGCACAGAAGACCACGTGTTGGGCAGGCAGAAGCCCCTGCTACCCCTGGGGCACCCTGGAGAGGGACCAAGCATGTTGTAAGGCACAGTGACAGTGTGAAGCCAGGCACAGGCCAGGAGGTGGGGGGTGGAGGTCAAATCTGCCTGGGTTTGTGCTTTACTGTCAATGCTACCTAAACTTCTGAACCTCAGTCCCATATGAGTCCAATGGGGTGAAAAATGCATGCCTTCAGGGCTGCCCTGGGGCTGCCTGGCACAGTAGGAATTCAATGGTAGCCCTGTGATGACGGTGGTGCCCTCACACGGGTCAAGGTCCCCTGGAACTATTACCAAGTGAGAATACTCCAAAATGGAAACAGCGAGGGCTCTCTTCCAGGGCCCACGCAGGGATGGGCAGAAGTGCAAACGGGCCCACGCCCCATCAGTCCGTTCCCCAACCTGGCACACACCACCGCAAGTTCACAATCGCCCCCCACCTCTTACTCCCTGGAGTTGTGGTCAGATCTGATAAGAGCAATCCATTTCCACCAGGTCTGAAGTTCACGCTCCAGGGATCCCAGAGACAGATTAGGCGGCCCCACAGGCCCCACTGCATAATTTATGCTGCATTCACACACACACACACACACACACACACACACACACACACACACACACACACACACACACACACACACGAAGAGATTCTGCCCCCAGTCCCCATGGGCCTCACCCAGGCTTGGGAAGGGTGGCTTCCTCACCAGCCAAAGGGAAATGACAACAGAGGACTAGTGGAGGGGCAGAAAGCACAGCTGTTTCCCCTTTGCTAACTCAGCCACCTGGATGTCACTTCCTCCCCTCAGGTAACACCAGGGAGAGGTGGGACTGCAAACAGCTCTATCTCTTCCTGTCCACAAAAAAGGTCTGGAAAGAAGCAAAGTGTGGTTCCCAGAGGTGGGCCTCTAGAAGATGTCTTCTTTGAGGGCCTAAGGGGCCCTGGAGCCCACCAGAAGGACCCCGAAGTGAAGGCTATGAGGCCTCTCAGGCCGAGGCTGGGCAGGCGAACCTTGGTTCAAAATTCCCTAGGGGGTCAGGAACAGCTATTTGTAAGGCATCCCTGCCCTAAATGATTAAGAACCCAGGCTGGGGGATTAGGGTGCCCTTCACACAGCTATTTCCTCTGGGCTCAAAGCGGCTTTCGTACCCACCTCCCTTCTGGGAGCCAGGCAGTCTGGAAGGAAGCAGTCACCCCACATTGTAGATGGGCAAATGGAGTTCTAGAAGAGTGAAGATCTCATAGCTTGAGAAGACAACCAGCCAGGCCTCAGATGGAACCTCCTTGGGGCCCAGGCTCTACGTGTAACATGTGATTAAGGGGCTGAAGGGCCTCTTAGGGACAGGGCAGGCTTTGGAGGCAGGCCGGGGTCAGGGCAGCTCATTAGCTGCGCGGAGTTGGCAATTCCCTTGAGCTTGCTGAGCCTGCACATCTTCACCTGTAGATTCGGATGCTGCCGGAGCTGCACCTGCGTGGGCTGTTTTGAGACTATCCACGTGAAACTCTTACACAGAAAACATTTAGCAATGTTCGCTGTTATTTTTATTATTACATTTTTCCAAAAGATCAGGCTCACTGGACTATCTGGGAGCGTGGCAGTGGGCAAATAAATGAAGAGGTAGCCTGAAGCACTGTATTTAAAAACTAAAGCCAGTTCAGAGAGATCTTGCAGTAGAAGGCAATGTTAGTGTGGATGTTTCAGGAGATGCAGACTTGGAAGACACCCTGGGCTCCCGCCAAGCTGTGTGGTGTTGGCCCCGGGCCCTGCCAGGACAGGCATGTCCTCTGTCTTGCCACTGGGGGAGTGTGGACGGAAGTCACTCCACCTGAAACACCTCAGTCCCTGCTGCTCCCCTTCTCCTCTCGATCCCCCTCCCCCAGAGCCCGGTGCAATCAACTTTTATGGGGCAGCCTGACCCCTAGGAAGGAGAGCTGTAAACAGGAGGGGCTGGGAGCCAGCTGGCCACTAAAGAGTCCCCAGAGCAGAACCAGAAAAAGGCTGCAGTCCTGACCTAGCTCGATGTCGGCCATGGCTGCAAGAACAGCCGGAGCCCACCAGAAGGACCCCAAAGTGACCATCAGCTCCCTCTCCCTGCCAGCCCTAAGAAGCAAAGAAAGGCTCCGAGGTATCTACACAATAAACTGAACTCTCCCCACTGCCTTGGAGGCTCTCAGAACCTGGACCTGACCTTTCCCTTCGCCCTCCTCTCCCTCATTCACCTTGGGCTTTGCCCAGATTTTCCCTGCACGTGACAGCTTTCCTTGCGCATTCGAGCACCTCGGCTTTTCCCACTCTTGGAATGGCCTTGCCAGTGTTCCCATCTGAACCCCACCCTTTCCCAGCCAACTCCTAATTACTCCTTAAGGCCCTTCAGGAAGCCCACCTTCTCCAGCCTGTCCTCCCTGAAAACTCCAGTTCAGGGAGCGCTGTCCTCCTCTGAACAGCTTTAGGACTTGATAATTATTACAGCGAATACTTATTATGTTGCACTTCCTACATGCGAGGTGCTGTTCTGAGCTCTTTACTTATGAACTCACTCAATCTTCATCACAACCCTATGAGCTAGGTCCTATTTTCCCCACATTTTTTTGTTTTTTAGAGACAAGGAAACTGAGGCACAGAGATATAAGTACCTTGCACTGGGTCCCATGGCAGTGCAATCCTGGAGACAGGATTCCAACCCAGGTGCTCTGGGACAACCAGCCTCCCAGACACACCTCTCACCCTCTCAGGAGGTGCTGCCAGGGCCCACCGGTTATTCTCACGCCCTCTCTCACCAACCCAGCTCCGATGCGGAGGGAAGTGGAAAGCTCCCAGACGTGGGTGTCAGAGACCAGGGTGAGAATCCCAGGCCTGCCACAGAATTACTCTGTGACAGTGACATGAACACTGAGCCTCAATTTCCTCATCTGTAAAATGGGGATAAACACACCTACCCACCTCATGTGGTTGTTACAAAGCTAAAATCAAATCCCCTCTAAAGGTATCTTCTGCACAGGCCAGCACACAGTAGGTGCCTGTACGTTAGTTCTCCTGCCTTGCACTGTGCGTTGTGACATCGAGACTGGTCAGCACTGTGCACACAGGGGCTGCGGCTCCACTGCTGACGTGGTGACTTGCTGGAGGCTCCCCAAGGGCACGAAGGGACCTTCCTGTACCCCCCTCCACCTCCCATCCCCGCCCCCGCACATCCACTCGCCTGACCTCTCCATTCACCTGCCTGCCTGTGACTGGCTCCACGACAGGCGGCAGAAGCCCGGGCCAGGCAGGAAGTGACGCGCAGGAAGTGACGCGCCGCTCTGGGAATCCGCCTCTAGAAGTGCTGATCACCCTATGGGGCACTTCCATTATTTTTGGCAATTGTCATGGCAGAGAACACCTCTGGCCCTTGCTCAGAACCTATTTCCAAAGCCAGAATCTCCACCTCACTTCCCACACCCGCCCCTTGTCCTTCCTGTCCCCTGGGTCCCTGTCCTAATCCACTATCCCTTTCCTGGCTCCTCAGAACTGCAGAGGAGTAAGTGCGACTACAGAGGTAAAAGAGAGCAGAGATGTCTGCTAAACTTTCTGACCAAGAAATAGTCTTGGTCACTGACTCAGACTGAGGAAACTAGAAGGCAATTTCAAGGGAACTGCTGTGCAAACCCAAAGTCAGAAGTCGTAAGAACACTCCTCTAATTCATAGCCTCCACTGGCCTTTAACTCCTGCTGGCCCCGGAATATCTCTTTGGAAAATGCAGCAGCTGGGGCTTATATTTCTGGAACCAGTCTCCTATGACATCAAATAGGTTTATTTTTCCCTTCTCTTCCCTTCCCCTCTGCCTGCCACCACACACGGTGATTCCAACTTTGATTTGCTACCCCCCCCCCAAAAAAAAACCCTCCCTTAGCTCGAAACAGGGCCATGATACGTGGCTGGCTGTGCTCCCTGCTCCAACGGCCTTGAAGGATGTGGTCGGTTGTTCCATGAGCAGGAGCTTTGTCAGGCCTGTGAATCACCCCTAGATCACTTCCCTCTCCAGAGAAGAAACTTCCTATGCATGTGTGTAAGAGAGAGAAAGAGACAGAGACACAGAGAGCAGACGGGGGTGTTAACCCAGGTGTGGCACTGACCTTGGGGCTAGGATCCTATTTGACCTTGCCCTTATCTGGATCACCCTTTTCTCACCTCTCCCAACCTAGTTCCTTCCCTTCTCCTTCCCAATGCACACAAGAAAGCCACCACCAGATCCCAATGCTCAGCTCCAGGAGCCCCTCCAGGTCTAACAGCTGCTCCGTGTTTATCTGATTCTCTTGTATATTGGGTGTTTTCCATGGGGCATGTGGCCCACTTTCCCATCAGACTAAGAACAGCTGGACCTTGCTTTCTGCCTTGGTCTTTCCTTATCTCTCGACTTCACCTATGGGGACCTCCATGTGCTTCGGTACTTTGGTAATCAGGAACACCAGGTGGAAACCAGGCTACGGTGAGTGCCCGTGATGGAAGCCAGGTACTGGGTAGAAGCTTTACCCAAAATTATCTCAGCTCATCTTCCCAAAATCCCTGTGAGGTTATAGGTGAGGAAACTGAGGCCCAGGGTGCCCAGTTCAAGGTTGCACAGCTAGGAAGTGCCAGAGGCAGCATTCCAACCCTGATCTGCCAACACCACTCCTTCCATATTGGAACTGGCCCTGACGATGACCCTTTTCAGGCTGTGGCTGTACATATTAAGTCTCATGGGGCTGGAGCCAGAGTCTAACAGCTTAGGGAAAAAAAAATGAAGGGCAGAGAAATGAATGTGTTTGGGGCCAATTCCTAAAACTATGGTTCCTGGGACCAAGACCAAAATCTGTGCTGATCTAACCAAAGGGAATATATATTATTTCCATAAGGTCAACCCTTAATTGAATTTATCAGCCTGAGCATTCCTGGGGACCAGATATCATCCTGGATTTGCTCTAGTCCTCCTGCCTCACAGTGACGACCCACATTGCCATCACAAACCCACCTGCATGGCCGTGGTGGGCGTCCTACAGTGGGGCAGCCCTCAAATCCCACCCTGCACTGCTCTCTCACTGTCCAGGCCTGTGCTGGCCTTCCCACCCAGAGTCTGCCGAAGGGAGTCCCCACCTTACATTCATATCCTTCTTCAGAGGTAAACTGACTGGCGTTTACCTAGATCTGCCCGTGCTAACCGGGAGACCCAACGCAATCTGTTTAACCTCGCCAAGCCTCAGTTAACCCATCTGTAAAAAAGGAATCGAAAAACCTACCCCACACTAGGGCACATTCAATGAACTGTAGGAATCACAGGAAAACACGCATGCTAAGTGTTTGACACCATGAAAGGTATCTGCTAACACTGGCTACTATCTGCAGTTGACAAAGAGTCCTGTAGAGGATCAGAACATTCATGACTGGTATTTGTCTGAAATAAACAATCAGGAAAGGAAACGACTGTGAAAGCACAACGCCTCCCAAATCCAAACAGATATAATTTCTTGTTTGTTTTAGATAAATGAGTTTCTCTCCACTACCATATGACTTGACAAATACACCTACACCCCCGTGTGAGAACAGAGAATTATGTGGACCTAAACTCAAATCCTTATTGGAAAACTTTCAGATGAAGAATCTGCATTTTGCATCCGGCATCATCAGGACCATTTTAAGGACAAGTGGTTTGATTCCAAAGCCGGTTTACCTAAGATCTCCCCAGGGGCAGCTCATGAAGACTAGGAGGGGAGCCCAGCTCCACGCCAGGGAGCCCAAAGCAAGCAGTGGCTGCCCACCCCTCTCAACCCCACTCCAAGCAGGGACTTGGCAGAGAGGAAGGAAGCCAAGGGCTGACAGCACCATCCAAGCAGTGGAGGCTACCTGTGTGCCTTTCATAGACAGACCAGAAGCACAAGACCCTTGGTGTCTAGGCAGCTCCCCTCCTCGTGGGGATGAGCACACCCTTTGCAGGATGTCCTGAGAGAACCTTTGCAGTGTGTTCCCAGTGTTCTGGAGCCAGCCGAGCTCCTCCTGCTTGGGCCCCAGGCCTCTCATCAGCTAGGTCTGGCTAGCATGCCCATCCCGTATAACCTCTCTGCTCTGCAATTTACCAAACCACAGAGTCAGAATTCACCATCAGTGGAGGAGAGGCTGGAAAGAGGCATGCTTCTCCAGTGTAAAGGGCTTCTAGAACATAAGCCACTTGGGCCAGCATGTCCTGCCAGCTAACCACACCAGAGTGCCTTACCCAGAACACCTGACCTTCTGGTGTGTAGTATCCGGCCTGTAAGGACAAAGAGAGGGGGAGATCCCAAGCTTCAGAGGCCACAGCCTCTCCCATCCCACTCCTCCTGCCCCCCTCAGCCCCACTGGACCCTTTCTGTTATTGGACACCTCCATGTTATGCACTACCACCAGAGATTTGTCTTTCTAGCCAACTCCAACCAAACTTAGGGTCCATTCAATGAACTAAACCCACACCATGGGCAAAAGGCCAGTTACACCCAGGTTCTGTGATGAGCTGTGTTGCAACCCAACACAGCTGTGACTTAACCCAATCTAGCTCTCAGTTTCCTCATCTGTGAAACAAGGGGCTTCAGCCAGATGAGTCCTCGGGCCCCTGCCAGTTCCACAATTCCACAACATATAACACTTTCTCCTTTCATTGTTTTCCAGAACCTTAGTGCAGAACTCTGTATGGCCCCATCTGTTCAGTGACATCATTCCTTGCCCCAAACATAATGTCATCAATTCTTACTCGGGAAGTGGAGATGTCCCGGGAAATACTTTGTCTGTAAAAAGAGAGGAAATGATCATTTCAAGGGAACTAGACAGGACTTCTTTTGTATTTTTCACATAGAACAAGTTATTATCAATTTTAAAACCCAAAATCTCTCTTCCTTTTTGCCAGACCATTAATAGCTGCTTTTCAAAAATACTTTCTTAGTCAGAATCTCACCACTAATAAGCTACCATTTAATAAGTGCTTGCAATGTGCCAGGAACTGGGCTAAGTGCTTTACTTGGATGATCTGACTTAATTTTCCCGACAGCCCTAAGAAGTACATACTGTCATTATCCTCTCTTGAAAATGAGGAAACTGAGGCCCTGGAAGGTTTAAATTACTCGCCCAAGGTTGCACAGCTAGATAGTGGCTGAGCCCAGCTTTGAACAAGACCGTCTAACCTCGGAGGCCCTGGATTTAACAGCCTTTCAGCACTGCCTGCCTGCAGTGGGCCCTTGGTCACGTTAGCAACATGCCTGCTTTGTTGACAGTGCGTCCTGCATCTCTGAGCTTGGGTATCATTGGTCAGAGCTAAAATTTGATGTTTCATCTAAAATCCAGAGCTGGGAAAGCACCTGCCTGGGTCTCAGAGCAAAGAGTGCCATCTGTTGAAAGCAGTGCCAACCTCAACAGAGGACCAGAAAAGAGCACCCTTAAAACTTAGCCCGAAACATTTGAGAAAAGAGGTTAGGAAGGCTGACACGATAATAAACCCTGGGATGTACAAATGGACATCTGTCCTCAGAGCAAGGTGACCACCTGGTGACCCAAGCCCTCTAAAAAGAGCTGTATTGTAACGGCAGCAGAAGCTGCTTGCTGAGCCAGATGACACAAAAGGACCAATATTGGGGATAATGGGCACTGTCCACTGTCCCGACAAGCACCCACCTCCCTGCCTGGTCAGGAGCCTCTTCCCTGACCTGAGCCCAGCCCCACTTGCTGGGCTGCAAAACACAAGTTCAGAGCTACTAGTGATACAGGCAGAGACAGTAGCCTGAGGCTGACATTCCCACAAACCCCAGCACCCCCCAGAGGGAAAAAAAAGGCACTTCGGAGATCAACTGTGCAATCCAGGCCAGCAACCAACAGCCTGTTTTAATTGTTAAAATTGATGCTTTGTGCATTCTAAATGCTCCTTTAAATACCTAATTTGCAAATAAGATGCAGTCCTGCTGTCCCCACGTCCTCTGTGCTTTGGGTAGCTGACTGGGTCTCTTCTCCCTCAAGTACAGGAGCACAGACCTCAAACAGGCGTCAAGGACAGGGTGCTTACTTCCTAAGGTGTGAAGGATGGGAAGACAGGACTGGCTGAGATGAAAGGGGGACTGTCACACAGCCCCTGGAGCTGGCCCAGTCAACCTTAACCCCCTCTCATTAAGTTTGGGGGAGGAAGGGGGAGGGGCAGGCGGCGGTTCCTCGGAGACCACAGCAAACATTTGCCTCCTCGTGTCTGGAGATGGAGCATCACTTAAGAGGAAATGAACCCGGTTAAGGGTCACGTCCAGAGGAGGGATAAAAGGAAAAGCCACAATTTTCCTTACACTGACGGACACAATGGGTTTAGGAGGGAAATCAAAGCTCGGCGCTGAGGGTGGAGGTGGGGGTGGGGGCGGCGGCTTCCTTCTGCCCCCAGACCCAGGCCTGGGAAGGCGGGGACAGAGCAAAAGTGGGAGGCGGCGGGCGAGGCTTCCTTCCCCAGGACAAGCCTCCGAAAGCATCTCGGGCGGTGCGAGGGTTAGCGCCCCGACCCCCAGGACGGCCGGGAGGATGCTCTTTCCCTACGGAGCTGCTCAGCAGGGGCTGCCGAAAGCTCCCCGCGCCATCCATCAAGGCTCAGGCGGACAGATGACTTCACCGTTGTAACAGACAAGGGCAGCCACTTGCCAGTTCCAATGCCAAAAAAAGAAACCGGGGAGAGAGGAGCGCAGGAAGGACAGAAAAGGCTTCCCTGGAGACCACAGCCCTGCGAAGAAACTCCACAGCTGTCGGCTGCCCCGTGGGCGCTTAGCTCTGGGACCTAACAGCGGGCGCAGGCGAGGGGTGACCTGGACGCCCCGCGGGGACCTCAGGCCGCCCCCCGCAGGGTCGGGGGCGCAGTACTCACGTAGTGCTTGGAGGGGTTCCTCCGCTTCTCCACGTCCACCACGGTAGCATCCTGCACGCAGTAGGCGAGCATCTTCCCCCACAACGCGAGTGGCGCCCCCCGGCGGCGTCACCTTCTCATCCCGGCCGGACTCCGGCTGCTTCTCCCGCTGCCCGGGGCCCCCCGCCACCCCGGCCCGGCGCGCCGACCGCAGCCCCGACTCCCGGCGCCCACAGGCAAGGCCCCGGGGCGGGGGATAGTCCCGGAGGGCACGCGGGCTCCGTGCGCCCCGGGCGGTTCCCGGTGGGCCTGCCGCGCGCCCCTTCCCTCCCGCGCCGCCGCCGCGCTCGGGCTCGCCCGCCGCTCTCTCCGCCGCCCGTGGGTCCGGCGGGAACTGGCGGAGTAGGGGAGGGGCGGGGGTGTGTCCCACCGGCGGGGCACGGGGCGGAGGCCCCGGAGCCCGCTGTCAGCGCGCTGAGGAGGGGCCGGCGGCGCCCCTTCGCCGCGCTCGGGCTCGGGGGGCTCGGCGCTGGCGGAGGCTGCGGGCGCAGGCGGCGGAGGCAGGGCCGGGCCGGCAGGGAAGGGAAGGGAGGGGAGCGAGGGGAAGCGCGCGGGGAGGGGCTCCGGGCCGGGGGAGGGGCTGGGGGACGGGGAGGGGGCTGCAGGCCGGCCCGAGCGGCAGGGGCGGGCCCGCGCGCCCCCACCCGAGCCGAGAGCGCAGCCAGCGGCCTGGCGCGGCACTGGGCTAGTTCGCCGGGCACAAAAACTCAGGGTGGCTTCGGAGGGAGGAGGGGCGGGGAAGTGAACCCAGCGCGCCCCATCCTGGCTATCCGTCTCGGATTTGTGCCTTTTTGTCCCCGCATTTACCTCCCCCTACCACTTCTGTCCCCCAGATCTCTTTCATGAAAAGTAGTTTATTGCCAGGCTGAGCCTGCCCAGAACCCCCGAGGAGGAGACGGAGTGGGGAAGGGGCCAGTATTAAATCCTTCGAGCCAGAGTCTCTTTTGATGAACCACCTGCCCCCCTACAGGTCACAGAGGGTGAATTCTCCCCGGAAATGTGATCGATCCACTGCTGGAGTCGTCCATCGATCTGGGCCTGTGTAACTAACCTGTGACATCATATACCAATGACAAGGTTACAAATTCTGCATAACACCACTGCCTTAAACCCAGGGCTCCCCCGGGACCCTCCCGGGGCTGGCGAGAGGGAAGGGAACATACAATGGTGGGAAAATCCAACGGGTAGGAGCCCACGCATCATTAGTTTCTCACCACCCCTCCCTCTTGTCTGGAAAACCGACTTTCCAAGCCACTTGTCCGTCCCTGAACTTGGAGCACAGTTACTACTTAATTCAATTTAGCTTTCCCCCCATCTATTTCAACATTTTTTTCCATTCTACTTTCAAATATTTAAAGGGGTAGTGTTTTTGCAACTAATCCTATTGTTTCACAATCACAGTAAAGCTTTGTGACTGTGGATCAATGTCAAACAACTGAAATGGGGGCACAGATTTGTATGGCCGTATTGTGTTAGTAACTTCTCTGGACTGTCAGAACCCAGGTAGCAACCTGAAAGTTTATTCACACATTTGCTTGGCACAGAGCACCCCACTATTCCTCCAACCTTGGAGAAGGGCAGCAGGACACCAAATGATGGCACGTGAGTAGGAAATAAAGACAGATGGGTGTGAGGGTCCAGACCATGAGAAATCCTGACACCAGACACAGGGCTCCTCTATCAGGGAAGATGACAGAAAGCCCCTGTGGCTGTTGGAGCAGGAGTCCTGGGGGAAGGTGATCTGACAGTGATGCTCACTTGATGGGAAAAGGGGGGGACAAAGGACTACCCCCCTGAGCAAAGCTTGTTTGCTGAAGGGGTGGTGGGAGGTAGACCCAGAACAGGCCCTCCGAGCTGAGCCCCTGACCCTGTGAGTGCACCGGCCCAGCTCTGCGTCCTCTGATGATCAATCAAGACAGCCTGTGGGTTCATGATGAAATGATCCTTAATGGCTCTCGGCTGCTCTTCTTCTATGAATGGCAAAGCATTCTGGAAGCCCTGATACGGCCTGAGAAGCCCTGGTGAGGGATCTGGTGTTTAGCTGTTGGAGGGAGAGAGGAGGAAGGGGCTAGCTGGCTTTGGCTCTCCTTGTGAATCAGAGCACTCGGCTCCCCTCAGACAGCACCCATGGTTGCCTACTCACCCTCCCCTTCTGGACCCGGATCCACACTGAACAGGACGCTAAGCACAAGCAATCTGTCGGAGAGAGAGTGCAACGATGCCCCCACTGTCCTAGTGGCACACTGTTTGCCCACAAAGTGGTGGCCTTTTTCCTGCCTAAGAAACTCCAGACAACCTGACATCCCTTAAATCCAGGTCTTTAAGCACAACCTAAGCATACTCCCAACTTCTTAGCTCCCAAATGACCTCAGCTGGAAGGAGCAACCGAGTTCTGCCCTGACCCCAACTCTATGGTGCCAAGATCTCTGGGGATCATTTGGGCAGAAGTTATTTCTGTGGGAGAAAATGTCTTTTTTCTATTGGGGCTGTATGTTCAAGAGACTTTAAGTATGAAATGGTGCAGGCTCTCCCTTCCCTGGGTACATTTCAACTTCAGACAAGTTTCTTTTCCACAGTGCGCTAGGAGTTTCTTTCTGTTCAACACACATTTACTGACTGGCTTGCAAGTGCCTGGCAATCCTCCCAAGTGGTGGAGACTGGTAGAAGTTCCCTTGGAAACAGGAAATGTACATCATTCATTAAATGCCAGCCTATGCCGGGCACGCAGTAGGTATATAGGATGGTCTGTGTTGAAAACACCTGCTCCATGAGCTACTGCTGGAGAGGATCAGGTAAACCCCTATTTTGCTACCTCCACCTATGCACTGGGGTGACTCCCACCCAAGGACATTGTGTGAGTACAATGATAAAATATAACCGCAAAAATTTTTCGAAGTTTAGGATCAATAAGGAAAAGAAGATCCAAAGTAAAGATGGAAACTGACTGATACCTGAAAATCTGATTTTTCAAAAACTGGTAATTGTAGAATTCTCAGAATCAAAGAATTTTCCAACCAGAAGGGACCACAGAGGTTATTTATTCCTCTCATTTTACAAAGGAACAAACTGAGGCTGAGAGAAACTAAGCTAGTTGTCTGATGCCACACAGCTGTTTGGTCCCAGACCAGCTGTTTTTGCCCTCTACGTTTATGTGCCTATTCACAGGCAAGAAGAGTTCATTTAAAGAGCATACTTAGCCATATACGAACACCTGCAGATCTAGAATGTTGCACTCCCTTGAACCCCAGAGTCCCTTGGTTCTAATTCTCCATTTGCACAAGCATCACAAGCTACCTGGACTCCCCAACAAAGAGGACTGGGACTCTTCCCCAGGGCAGGGGCCATGGGTATCGCCAGGGACCTCTGTGCGCATGCAAATCCCATCAGCTCCCCTTCTGCACAGCCCACCCTACCTCCTCCTCCACGTAGGGTCTCTGTGACCACCCTGAAGAAGACATACAGGAAAGCACTGGAAACTGTTAAGTGCTAAGCAAAGACACAGTATAATCTTCCTCTTCAGAAATTTCATGGCAATTGCTAATCAGACATTAGGTTACCAATCATACTATGCAACTCAGCCCCTACTGTACTGAACCTTATTTATATCTTTTATTGTTATTTAACTTTCCTGTGTTTAGGTTGTGCCTTCTAAACCAGGAAGAAGTGGGTGAGGCCTTAAACTTAGACTTAGATACCACCTTTTCCCTCCCCACCCCCACCACCCAGCACCTCTGCCACCTGCCACCTGTCACACACACTCCACCCAGCACAGGGCTTCATACATGCCAGGCACTCAGTACATGTTTGTACTCTCAGCACATAGTTGTAGATGCTGCCGCTGTTGCCACTGTTGCGAGATGCCAAAGAACTGGAGACTAGAGAGTCGGAGTAGGCTTACCCACCCTGCCGTCTAGTCCTGGCTCAACCACAAACCAGCCTTGTGACCTTAAAGTTACTTCCCATCTCTGGGTCTCTGGTGTGCATTTGGGTCCCTTGTATGCTGTACGATAATGGATAACTATTGCATGAAGTGAGGTCTAACCAGACTATTACCCAGACACAGGCAAATTGGAGTGAAATTTGGGGCCCCCTCCTGGCCAAAGTGGTTTTAGCACCTTTATCACCAGCAGCTGGCCAGGGCCGCAACCCTACCAGACCCGGGCTGACCTCTGGCAGGGGCAAACGGGAGGGCCTGGCACAAGTAACCTGCCATTTTACAGACCATAAACAGCCCAGGGCTCATGCTTCTGTCTTTCTTCTCTTCCTTCTCTTTTGTCTCCTCCTCTTCCTCTTTTTCCTTTTTCTTCTTCCCCTTTCTCCCTCTCTCCCTTCTCTCTCAAATCAGCCCTATCATACTGACTTATGTTTGGGGAGTGTCTTGAGGATGGTCCCTCCTGAATTTGGAGTAGACAGCGACGCCAACCTCCCAGGAAAACATTGCTGGCAGGGCTTCTCCTCCCCTTGCTGGGGAATGGGACCAGGATGTGGCCCCTGAACTGCCTCACTGCTCAGCCCCACTGTTCACTGATTCCAGCCATACTAACAGCCCCCTCCTGTTACCAACCGCCAGGTGGTGAAGCCACCTCTCTGACACCCAATACCGTAAGTTCATCGGCAAAATCTCCATGTGCCTTTACACTGTGTCCCTGAGAGTCTCAGCCTTGACTCTGGTGAGGTCCTTGTGTGGAAGAATTTTTTGACAGAACCACTTGAAATTCCAGCCCTAGCAAATGACCATGCCCCTGGAATACCAGAGGGAAATCTGGGAACTTGCACAGCCAAAGAAGCCAAGGATACAATTAGATTCAGAGAGGAAAAAAATATTATTTCATAACTCTAGGCTGCATCCCTAACACTGACCAGACATCTGGTCCCCAAGCCAGTGTACTGTGTTTTAAGATCTTCAGGAATGAGAATGGTTCCATACCATCTATCTCAACTCCTGAACATGCCTTCCTTCATGTGTATTGCTGCCTGGAAGGGGGTTACCAGCAATGTCGTGGTATAAAAGATCAGTCTGTATAGTTCCATTTTACCAAAAATCACTACAGATTTTTCTTTTTCAAAATCCCCTGGATTTTCCAGAAGCCAATAAACCCTGAGTTGGCCACTGGATGACAAAAAAAAAAAAAAAAAAAAACACAGGAAAAAAATTCCATGGGGAATTCAAAGGCAGTTTCTTTAAAAATAGCCTGAAGCCACAAATAACCAAAACTATGAGTCTGGTTTTGGTTTGACCCCCTTTTTCGGTTCTCTATTCAGAAATGTCATAGACATTACTGTTTTTCGTCCTGTTTGAATTCATGTGTCTCTTTCAGGTGAAAGATTCAAGATGTCTGAAGTCAAGTCTGGCTTCAACCCAAGCCCTGCCCTGCCTAAAGCAGAGGATAACCCCATCATTGGTTTATTTCTTATCCAATAGCAGGCTGGGTTTCCCCACATAGGTGAATCCTGCTGGGATTTAGACTATCATCAATAAGGTATTGCCCTAGGCAGATTACTATAATATGATCAACTTGACTTATCTTACCTCCTTATATATGAATAGCGCATGCCTTAGTTAAGACTCTTTGGTTTATGAATACTAGATATTGAGCTGAGCTAGCTAATAAAAGGGGAAGGGACTTTATTTCCAACATACAGCAGCATCTGAGCTTCTTGAAAGAGTAGAACTAGGAAGTAGCAAATCTGAGAATATAATCAATAATTGTCTTTGTCTCTTATCTCTGCTTAGCACCTGTGTCTGTTTTATTCTTCTGATTGCAGACTTTTTCTCTGCTTCTTCACCCACATTGCAAGAGCCCACCACCACCCAAGTGTCTACCAAACCCTTACACACAGCTAAAACTCACTGGCTGCCTTCTGGAGTCAGTTCCCAATTCTCTGGGAAAATATAATCTGATTGGCCAGGTCAGGTCACATGCTCACCCTGATCCAATCCCAGTCATCATGGGGTGGAGTCATGTAGTACAAACGTAATCATAAAACAATGCATTTGGTTAAGAAATTGATTCTGAGAAAGAAGTCTGATATGAGCTGGCCGCACATCCCAAAATATAGCTACCAAATTATTGTTCACTTTTTCAAGGACTTTATTCATTTACTTAGCCACTAAACAAATATTTGTGAAGTTACCAACATGTTTCACCCACTCTGCTAGGACCTGGGGCTTCAGCTGGGGGCAAACCAGACAAGGTCCTTGTCCTTGAGGAATGATATAGCCTTTGGGAGAGAAACAGATTGTTTTAAAAGTCATAAAAATGCATGTAAAATTATTGTGGCAAAGTTATCAAAGTGGGGCAAACATATACTAAAGTTATTAATAAGAATGGATACTCCATTTTTCAGGCCTGAGTATATTAATAAAAAAAAAAAAGAATGGATACAGAAGGTTTTAAAATTAATTTATTTAAAATGTTTTTAAATTACAGTGCTGGCCGGGTGCAGTGGCTCACACCTATAATCCTAGCACTTTGGGAAGCCAAGGCAGGAGAATCATTTGAGATCAGGAGTTCAAGACCAGCCTTAGCAAGAGTGAGATCGTGTCTCTATCAAAAATAGAAAAATTAGCTGGTATTATGGTACACAGCTGTAGTCCCAGCTACTCTGGAGGCTGAGGCAGGAGGATCACTTAAGCCCAGGAGTTTGAGGTTGCTGTGAGCTATGATGATACCACATTGCACTCTATCTGGGGTAACAGAGTGAGACTCTGTCTCAAATAAATAAATAAAAATTCAGTGCTTATTTCTTTTTGTAATAATAAAAAGACTGCCATAGCTTATGAGAAGCTAAAAGAAAAAAAAGGGTATGTTTGGTTTTTTAAGTTGCATTTTGAAAGGATCACTATGGTCGTTTGGTGGAGGGGGAGACAGAAGTGTGGCAGTGACATACAGGAGTTGATGACAGCTCGGGCTAGGATTGGCCTTGGGGTGGAGTCAAGAGGAACTTTAAAAGGTAGAGTGGCCTCTGTTTGGTGATATTGTCAGGTATGAGGGAAATAGAGGCGCTAAGAACAATTATAGGTTCTTGGCCTGCGTCAGAGGCATGGCAGTGCTATAAAATGCAGGGGCTGATCTAGTCCACATCCAAAGTTCCCTCTAGCTATAAAGAGAATGATATAATATTAACTGCAGCAATAGGAATATCAGCAATTATTTCTTAAGCCCCTACTGTGTGCTGTGTCAGGAATTGTGCTGAGTAAGCACTATACTCATGTATTTATTCCATGAATGGGAATTTAGTCACAGGTAAGAACATCGCTCCCTGGTGGAACTCGCAATCCGCTGACAGTGAATTATGCAAGGGAAAACCAAGACATTTGAGCCCCTTCAAATCACTGTTCTTCAAATATTTGCTCAGCACATATTTAATGAAGCCTGGGAGACATACATTTTCTATTAAGTGCGGACTTCTTTATCTACATTCAAAGTAAGGCATTTGCTATGTGGACTGAAGGCAATGTTTTCCATATCATCTTTTATTCCATAGGTTTTCATGCCTGGATAATGTGACTTACGTGCTTACCATAGGTAAATGTAACTTACATGAATATCACTTCAAAGTCTTAAAAGATACTTTATGGGTTCTTTGTTTTTCACTTTCATGGAGTTCAGACGTTTCATACTTTCCTGGAGTTCTCATTTTTTCTTTAATTCTTGCAGGGGAGAGCAATCAGTTTTCTGAAGAGTTAACTTCTTGGGAGGCACATTAATGGGTTTGAACTTATTTAAAACAAATCATTCCTTCCAAGTAAACAGCACCAGGCCATGCATTTCTGCACATTGGGCTTGCAGCTGTGGTAACGGCTGCCCACTTAAAGAGCTATCTGTAGTAGGGGTCAGAGCTGATGGCCCAGGTCAGTCTACAAGTTCAAAGAAAACATCCTGCACGTGCACATTACAAGAATACTCTCTGGAGCTGGGAGCAGTGGCACGCACCGGTAGTCCCAGCTATTCTGAAGGCTGAGGTGGGAGGACTACTTGAGCCCAGGAGTTTGAGGCTGCAGTGAGCTATGATTGCACCTGTGAATAGCCACTATGCTCCTGCCTGGGCACAGAGCAGGAGCCCTGTCTCTAAAAATTACAAAAACAATACTCCCTGGACATGGTAGGTGCTTGTGAGGAGGGATTTTTAAATTTCTCCCTTGACTGGGAGGCCGAGGCGGGAGAATTGATCAAAGTCAGGAGTTCGAAACCAGCCTGAGCAAGAGCGAGACCCCATCTCTACTAAAAATAGAAAGAAATTAATTGGCCAACTAAAAATATATAGAAAAAATTAACCGAGCATGGTGGCGCGTGCCTGTAGTCACAGCTACTCGGGAGGCTGAGGCAGGAGGATCGCTTGAGCCCAGGAGTTGGAGGTTGCTGTGAGCGAGGCTGACGCTACGGCACTTACTCTAGCCTGGGCAACAAAGCGAGACTCTGTCTCAAAAAAAAAAAAAATAATAATAATAATAATTTCTCCCTTGAGGGTATTTTTTTACTGTGGCAGGAACTGGACCACTTGTGCCAGGTGACCCTTGGAAAATCCCACTCTTTCCGGCCAAGACTCTTGGCCATTTGTCTATCTTGCCTAACATATGATATGCGGCTACTGCCTGGACCTTTAGAATCAAAATAGAAAAACTTTCCCAATGGAGAGTCAAGAAACCATGTAGACAATGTCTGATTATTAACTAATGATATTAGTAAAATAAGAATGCAAACTCCATAAGCGCAGGAATGTTGGCCTGGTTTGCTCACCATGGCATA
The DNA here is from genome assembly GCF_040939455.1 of Microcebus murinus. NCBI lineage: Eukaryota > Metazoa > Chordata > Mammalia > Primates > Cheirogaleidae > Microcebus > Microcebus murinus. The sequence continues at coordinate 22,998,267 of NC_134117.1, read as the reverse complement.
CTCCCCAGGCCGAGAACACTCTCTGACACATAACCAGTTTTCACTTGATATTTCTTAAATGAATGAATGACTTCTATATAGAACATAAAGAGAATTATTGAAACCTTTTCAACTGCCACATACCTCTTAGAGTTCTGAATCTTTTTTGCTCATTGCCTTAGGAAAAGAGAGCCAGTTAATTACTTTTATATTCTGTAAGGAGGAGAGAGCGTCTCCTGCAAAATCTCTGCAGCACCAATTGTATATTTCACCAGTTACATAAAGGTACATGTGTGGAAATTCGAGCCACCTGATCTCATATTTCCCATTTATTTATTGCAGTGATGTTTTTGTGCGGCTTATGGATTGATGCCAGAGGCAGCTGACCTACCTTTATCCAGTTCTGATAAGTGCTGCTCCAGAGGAAATACTCAGGGGCCCCAGGAACACAGGGCAGAGTCCCCATCCTCGCCCAAGGGCAGGAGAGCCTCTCAGCACACGCTGGCGCGGCAGCAGGGAGGATGAGCAGGAGTTGGCCTAGTGGGAAGAGGACGGCGCAGGTGAGTTTCAGGCAGGGGGGCAGGAATGTGTGAAGACAAAGCTGGGTTCACATGAGAAGCTGGGAGAAGGTCAGCAGAGCTGTCATGTGAGGCGGGAAGGAGAGAAACAAGGGAAGAGGCTGCAGCTCTGAGACAGGGCCATGGTAGGAAATGAACTTTGTCCTGGTGGTAATGGAAAGCCACTGAAGGGCTCCAAGTCAAGGAATGACCATCATCTCTAAGATCTTGAAATATTAAACTGTGTCAGCAAGAAATGAAGAACCCTCTCTCACATTTCCATCAATGAAAGGACTTCGTGTCCATTCTCCAGGGAGCAGACGTGACCCTGGTTAGTGAGATCAGGAAAAACCTGGCCACTATTGGGATGTAATTAGGTGTGGGCCCCTGCGTTAAAACATAAGCGAAAGAAGACAGATAATTTTTCTTTTCTTTGTTTCTTTAAAAGATAGAGGACTATTTAAAGCAAAAATCGTAACACTGCACTGCGTGGTTTATAACCTAAGCAGATGTAGTACAAGTGACAATAGCACAAATGATAGGGAAGGAAAATAAATATTTTTGATTTTTTGGGCCATATGATCTCTGTCACGACTACTGAAGTCTGAATTGTATGCCTAGTATGCCTCAGGCAAACTATGACCCAGCAAATATGCTCCTGGATATAGATCCAAGAGAAATTATTGCATATGTCTATCAAACAATGTACAGAAATAATTATAGCAGAATTATTCATAATACCCCCAAACTGAAAACCACCCTAATATCCAGTAATCCAAGTGGATCAATAAATAATGTCTGAGGATACAAGAAACAAACTAAACCAAAGTGCTTTTCCTATTCTCTCACTCAACAATCATCACAGAAGACTTCTGTGACCTCTGGTCACCAAGAAATTTATTGGGATTTCTTCTCACTAGCAACTAATCAGTTCTGTAGCAGACACCAGCTGGGTGTCCTCCGAATCAGTTCCAACACTGTCTAGCTAGGAATAGCATCAGACCCCACAGGTTGAGGGCTCAATCCTCAAGCCATTTCCAACCTTGCTTCTGTTGTCAATTGAAGCCTGGGTTTTATTACCTGTGCTTCTTACTGACTGGCTATAAATTGGGGTTCCCAGGCCCTCTCCCCAGGTTTTATTAATTTGCTAGAGGGGCTCATAGAACTGAGGCAAACACTGACATTTAGCAGTTTATTATAAAGGATATTACAAAGGCTACCGATGAAGAGATGCATAGGGTGAGATTTGGGGAAGGGGCACAGAGCTTCTATGCCCTCTCTGGGCATGCCACCCAACAGGAACCTTCACATGTTTGGCTATCTGGAAGCCCTCCAAACACTATCCTTTGGGTTTTTATGGAAGCTTCATTCCATACACATGATTGATTAAATCATGTGTATTTAATCAATTAAATACATTGGCCATTGGTAATCAATTTAACCTTTAGTCTTTTCCTGGGAGGTTGGGAGGTGGGGCTGAAAGTCCCAACCCTCTACTTCTGCCTTGGTCTTTGGGTCCCAGCCCCACCTTGAGGCTACCCAAGGGCTGCTACTAACAGTCAACTCATTAGCATACAAAAAGGCAACTTATCACTTTGAAGATTTCAAAGATTTTAGGAGCTGTACTCCAGGAAATGGGGGACTAAGACAAAATATATATATTTTACAATATCACAAATGCTATTTTCATATAGGAAAATAACTATAAACCAATGATAATGAAAAAACTGCTACATGCAACAAACTGGATGAACCTCACAGACACAATGTTGACCCAAAAAAAGACTCTATACTGTATGATTCCATTTATATAAGTTCAAAACAAGCAAAATTAATGTATAGTGCGAGACATCAGAATAATGGTTGCCTCTGAGACGTATGAACTGGGAAAGGACACAAAGACTGTGGGTTGCTGGAAAAGGTTTCCACCTTGGTCTGGGTGGAGGTTTTGAGCACCGGAGTTGTGTATTCAGTGCATGGATGTCATACCTTAATAAAAAAAGAAAATGAATGAAATAAAATTGAACAAATCAGCCTAGATAAATCTCTATTAAGATTTTGGTGAGCAAAATTAATAGAAGTTGCAAAGGATATGAAGAGTATATTGTTTATGTAAATGTTAAACATAAAAAATGATGCTATACATAATATACATATGTTTAGGGATATATACATCCGTGCTAAAAGTATTAAAATGAACAGGAAGAACACACACTATCTTTAAGGTAATGTTTATCCCTGGTGAGAAGGGAAAACTGGAGAATTCTGTAATTATTGTATATTGTGTCTTCTTAAAAGGAATTGAATGTGAAAAATGTTAATACTTATTATTAATAACATTAAAAATTGTTAAAACTGGATGTGAGAACTTTGAAATAGTCATACCAGCATTTTGGTTTGGCCTGAAAAATAAAAAGTTAATTTTGGCTCTAACTGCCCATATTATTACAATAACTCTAAAACCCCTAAAAAGTTTGCAATGTGAAGATTATACCTCAATGTCATTGAAATGCTGTATCCAGTGCATTTTAAGATGCTGTGATCTTTGTAATGGCTAGGACTTGTCGTGTGTATCACATGATGCGGGTTAACCCCACCTGGTCCAAGTACACCTTAAGAGAAGTCACTACTCCATTGCCTTCCCCCATCGTTGTTTCTCACCATTTGAACATCACCACTACATTTTAGCCAACATTTTATGGTGTGGTTAAAATAATATCTTCCTCATAATAGCTCTTCTGCATGTATAATGGCAGAGGAGTGTAGTGGGGAAATGTGTGGGCGCTGGGTTCAAACTGGGTTTGGATTCCTGCCTACTATTACTCTTTGTGCTATCCTGGCAAGTTGTTTCAGCTTTCTAAACTTCAATTTCTTGTCTATAAAAAGGAGATAATAATGCATACCTTACAGAGTTATTGTCAGGTGAACACGAGATAACACATAAAATGGTCAACACAGTGTAGGTGCATGCTCAGTAAATGTGAGCCATTATTATTATTATTGCTAACAGTTACAAAAATAATCACCAGGTGTTCCCTAGTTTTGCTGAATTGCAAAGATTGAACATAAGTTTGACCTTCAATCATCAAGCAAGTTGGATTCGTTCATTCATTCAACAGCTATTGAGACCGACTCCGCCAATAAGGTAGACCTGTCCTCAGAGGACTTCCCAGTGAGCTTTGTGCATGTGCATTTTCCTCTCTGGGCCGAGTTATCGGACTGTGCTCCTGTGGCCGCTCACCCTTGCTGCCCTGTGACCAACAGACTAATACGTCCCACTATTTTCAGCTTTCCCTTACCAGCATGCTCTTCTCTCTCACATGCAATGTGTTTATGTGAAGCCCTGGAAGCGCATTTTCGTTGCCAGGTTTCTTCACATATGCTTTTAAAAAACATTAAGCTGTTCGTTTTCCATGGATAGAAATAGAAAGCCTGGTTTTCATGCTCTGCTCTGTTTAGTCTCAAAATGGCATTGCAACTTGGCAGGGTCTATAAAACTGATTTGCAAATTTTAATACACAAAATATTGAAGACTTAGGTAATTTTTTATTGCCCAACAATGTGGCTGTCCAAAACAATTAAATACCATCATTCTCTCTTGTCTTTAAGTGGCTTTACAAGAACATTTTTGGCACATTGCTTCAAAAGCTGTGGTCTGAGAGGCTGATACTTTGAAGAATCGGTGTGAGGTAGAGATAATTAATATCTTGGTCTTGATCAAACTTATCATACTCATCATTAATTTTGTTTTTCTTCTTCTTTTTTGGGACAAGGTCTCACTCTGTCACCTAGACTGGAGTGCAGTGCAGTGGCATGATCACAGCTCACTGTAACCTCAAACTCCTAGGCTCAAGTGATCCTCCTGCCTCAGCCTCCTCAGTAGCTGGGACTAGAGGCATGTGCCACCATGCCTGAATAATTTTTTTCATTTTTGTAGAGACAGAGTCTTACTATGTTGCCCAGGCTGGTCTCAAACTCCTGGCCTCAAGCAATCCTCCCTTTTGCCTTAGTCTCCCCAAATGATCACAGGCCTGAGCCACCATGCCCAACCTAAATTTTCTTCTTAAATGTCCCATTTTTCACGAGTAAAAGCCATTTTTAGTTTTAAGTGTAATTGTTTAATCCATTTGAAGAAAATATTATATTAATATACATGAGATATTCGGGGATTCATATCTAATAGCTATACAGCAGGTCCTACAACAACGTATTTCCTTCAACATTGTTTTGTTATAACATTGATGAAGAAAATAATTTCCTGCCCAGGGCCACTCTGTGTGAAGTTTGCATGTTCTTCCCACCTCTGTGTGGGTGCTCTCTGGGTACTCCGGTTTCCTCCTGCATCCCACAGATGTGCACCCCACATCTGTGTCTAAATGGTCCCAGAGTGAGAGTGTGTGTGTGTGTGTGCGCGCGCACGTGCACGCTGTGATGGGATGGCATCCTGTCCACGGTGGCTCCTGCCTTGTGTCCTGAGCCACTGGGATGGGCTCTGGTCATTCAAGACCCTGAACTGGAGGAAGCAGGTAAATAATTACCTTACTTGTTTTTATTAATCTTTCTTAAATGTATGTATAGCTTACATTTGTTTCAATTTTTATTATTAGAAGTGTTTTGGTCTTTATTTAAAAGCTTGGTAATGTTTTTGTGAGCAGAAATATGCTATAGGCATTTAGCTCCTGTTTATATCAATTAATCTATGGAAAGATTGGTTTTGTTGCACACTGTGTCATTTTGCTTAAAGTTGCAGTTCCTAAGAACCTACCGACAATGCATAGTAGGATAGTGCCTCCATGAGAAGTGTAACATAGAAAGTTCTTGCAGGACCGTTGAACTGTGAGAGCATTAGCCTTGTTGTCACCAATGTGTTCCCATTTGGAATTGCAATACATTTGGGTATGGGTATTATCATTTGTTTTAAATGTAGTTCAAACATATTTAGTTTTGAAAAATTAATTTTTACAGAATAATGTGTAACAGGACGCTGTTGATGTAAAGAGATTTGTAGATGTGTATCAGGCATTGTCAGTGCCCTGCCCATTTCCTCGCTGCCTACCCAGAGACCTGCAGCTTCAGTGGACTTTCATTACCCAGTGGGGGCTTCCACACTCAGGAACCTGTGTCCCTCTGTCTGAGACTTTTCTCTGGCTGTAGAAGTATGCTCGGGAAGTTATGGCCCCGAGGAGCAACCCACAACCAATGAGGGATTGGAGTTGGTGGGTACATTTCCCAACTTCCTGTCCCTTGGTAGGATAATTCTGAGGTCTGAGCTACACAGCCTCCCAGAGCATCACCATGGGCTGAGCCCCAGCTGCCCTGAGAGCTGACCTGCTCTTTCTCACACTTTCTTTGGCTCTCCCCCTTCCTGTCTGCCTTCCCCATCCCCCACCATGCTTCTTTAGATCATGTCCCCACAAAAGTACTTACATTTAAATCATTGATACAGAGCTGCTTTGATGGGACCCATGTGAGACACTATTTAATACTTATACAAATAACATGGAGGTATTCTGACCTAACTGGTGTGGTAGGCACAAATCGAAGTGGCTGTCCAGCTCACAAGACAGTAGTCTTCCCATTTACCACATATATGCTACCTCTCTCCTTTTGAAAAATTGTTTTCCCCCCAATAGGAACTGCCTCCCTGGCCATAGTGATTGGTTGGGGTTGGACATCTTATTTGAGCCATTAATAATACTCCCACCTGGCAATTGTGATTGGTCCATGGAGAGAAAACAACCCACACGGGACTAATCACACACCTTCCCTGGGATTTTTCTAACTGGTCCTAGGGGAACAGAACCTCTTTCCTCTTAGAGCTATGAAGCTATGAGCCCTCAGCCATCTCTCTTACCACACAGAGAGTCCTGTTCGCAGTAGGAGAGTGTACAGCCAATTCTCAAAGAGAGAGAGAGAAAGAGAAAACAATGACAAGAACATCTTCAAGGCATTTGAATCCCTTGGGCCAACTGATTCTAAACCAGCTCCATTCTGTCCCTCCCTGCAGTTTGGTTGTGTCAGTGAGGTCTTCCATGCACCTTACCACCCTGGCATAAGCTATTTAGAGTAAGATCTTTATCATTTACAACCAAAGAATCCTACTACAGATGTTTAACTCTGAGGTGAAAAGTTAAATTGGGAGTGAGGATGTGAAGCAGGAGATACACTTTTCAGATATTATGTTTTTCACTTCCAGGATTTCCATTTAGTTTGTTTTTACACTTTCCAGATCTCTCCTGAATTTCTCATCTCTGTACCCAGTAATGGGCATATTTTCTAAAGACTCTTTAATATATTTATCAGAGTTATTTTATAAAGTTTTTATCTGTCAATTCTGACATCTGGGCTGTTTGTGAGTCTGTTTCTATTGACTAGTATATCTCTTGATTGTGGGTCACAATTTTCTTTTCCTTTGCACATCTAGTTATTTTTGTATAGTGAATATTGTGGATGACATGTTGTAGAGACTAGACTCTGCTATCTTCCTCTGAAGAGCATTTTCTTGTAGTAGGCAGTTAAATTACTGGTGGATCATATCACTTTTGTTAAGGATTATCTTTACATTTTATTGTTAGGATGGGTCTATTTGAGTTTTACCTTTAGTACTAGAACAAACGGCTTAGTCAGGGATGTAGAGTCTTTACTCTAAGGCTGTGGCTCTTCCATGGATTCAGTGAAAAGCTCAAGTTGTTTGCCAAACCCCCCTAACCTGGTGAGACTTTCAGCTGCAAACTCTCTCTCCCCTGTGATGAGCAACTGCTGACATCTCTGCTCACCTCTTTAGCCATCAGCAGTTGTTCCCTCTTAGACCCCTCACGGTATCACCTGCACATATACAGTTCAGGCATTGGCCAAGGATTTGAGGAGAATTTATGCATGTAAATTTGGGGGCTTCCAGCTCTGTGAGTCTCTCCTTTCTTAAAATTTCTCCTCAATTTCCAGCCACTGCACTTATAAACCAACCCCTTCTTGGAATCATCAGGCCAGTAAGCCTGGGGCTTTCTGCTCTGGTTCTAATCCCTCCCTCACCCTCACCCAAGGCAAGCTGACTGTGGCTCTCAAAGGGTGGGCATTGGCCCAGCAGTATTAGCATCACCTGGGAACTTGTTAGAAATGCAAATTTGTAGGACCCACCCCAGACTTCTGGGGGTGACTCAGAAACCCTTGGTGTGGAGCTAGCAATTTATGTTTCAACAAATGCTCTAGAGATTCTAATAAACACTAAAGCTAGAGAAAGACTGTATGTGTCACCCGGAGTAGTTCCCTTCTTTCACAGACCAAGTCCCCTTCCTTTGCTGTCTGGCTGCTCTCCAGGGGCATTAAACAGGGATTTTTGTTTGTTTTTGTCCAGAGTTCATAATTATTATTTATAGGAGGGATTAGCCTTCTACAAATCACTCTATCAGACCAGAATTTGAACAATTTTTGGTAAATACTGTAGTGTATACTGTTAGATGTTTTTTACATTGTCATTTAAAAAATAAATTTAAAGTATCTTTAATAGTGCTGGGTGCCATGGCACATGGTAATAGTCCTGAGGTGGGAGGATCACTTGAGCCCAGGAATTCAAGGCTATTGTGCACTATGATGGAGCCATTACACTCCAGCCTGGGCAACAGAGTGAGACCTGTTCTCTCTTTTTTTTTTTCTTTTTTAAATTGATAATTGAAAAAGGTGCACAGAAGACTACACTTACATAACCAAACTGAATCAAATGTTTGTGAAACCCTGCAAGGACCTTACAGTTTTACAGGATACAGCTTGAAAATGTCTAGTTTTAAGCCAAGTGATTGACAGTATAGGTGGGGATTAATTTCCACCATGCACAGGAGTATCTCTATGGCAACTGTTGCCATGGCAGCAGGCCTACTACAGAGGTGGTAACCCAGCTTGTGCAAACTGGGGAGAAATGTGGTATCGTATCTTCCGGGTCCCCATTCCAGAAAACACCAGAGACTAGCTTTGCACCTTGAAAGAGGAAGTCTGCAGAGGGTGACCCTGTAGAAATGAGTTTTCTGCTAAATGTGTTTCCAGCATTCCAACCTGTTGGCAGAAGGAGTCTCTTCTCAACTCTCATGGGCCAGATTCACAGCAGCTTGGTTCATCAGTCCTCACCTGTTAACCTCACCTGCTCACATTCCCCAAAGTGTAGAGGGTCCCTGCTCCTCAATGAGAAGAACTGACCTTGAATTTCACAGTATTGCCACCATACCAGACCTATGGAATGAAGAGAAAGTTCTTTGAAATAAATAACTGTGGCATGGGCATGGTGGCTTGCACCTGTAATTCCAACACTTTGGGTGACCAAGGCAGGAGGATTCCTTGAACTGAGGAGTTCAAGACCAGCTGGGGCACCATAGCAAGACCCCATTTCTTCAAAAAAATAAAAAACATTAGCCAGGCATGATGGTGCACATCTGTAGTCCTAGGTACTGGGGAGGCCAAGGCAGGAAGATCACTTGAGCCCAGGGGTTCAAGGCTGCAGTGAGTTATGATCATGTCACTATACTCCAGTTCATGGGCAGAAGAGTGAGATCCTGCCTCTAAAAAATGAAAAAAAAAAAAAAATTTAAATAACTAAAGAGGTCACTGTGGCCTTCTCCTTTCCCTCCTCCCCACTCCCAGACAGACCCACAGTGTTTTGTCCACTAAGGCTCAGGCCTGGGCAGTGCTTTTCCAAATTTAATGTGTACATAAGTCCCCTGGGGACTTTGTTAACATGTGAATCCAATTTAGTAGGTGTTATGGGCCTAGCTATGTCCCCTCGAAATTCATATGTTGAAATCGTAACTCCTACTACCTCAGAATGTGACTGCACTGGGAGACATGGTCTTTAAAGAGGTAATTAGGTTAAAGGAGGGCATCAGGGTGGGCCCTGATCCAGTATGACTGGTGTCCTCATAGGAAGACCAGAAGAGGACACAGACACACACAGAGGGAAGACCCTGTGACACACACACAGGAGAAGACCACGTGAAGACCTCGGGGGGGAGATGGCCATTTCAAGCCAAGGAGAGAGGCCTCAGAAGAAACCAAACCTATCAACACCTTGATCTTGGACTTCTGGCCTCCAGAATTGTTAGAATAAGTTTCCATTGGATAAGCCACTCTGTCTATGGCACTTGTTATGGCAGCCCTAGCAGAATGCCACATACATCTGGGGAGGGAGCTGAGATTTTGCATTTCTAAAAAGCTGCTGGCTGCTGCTGCTGCCCTGGGTACAAGGCCTGCACTTTGAGTGGCAAAGACCTAGAGAATCCGGATCCTTTTCATTTTATGACAGCAGCAGCAGCTTCCTACATCACCTAGCAGGTGGGGAGAACACTTTTTCTCAAACTCTGCCTTCCTTAAGATAGAAGGCAACTGTTCTCAGACTTTCTGGTATTTGCAGCACTTCTGAATACTACAAATATGGTGGCACCTTTTAGGTTCTGTAAGTTAATGCAGTGGGCTGGATATAGCCATAAGCACAGTAGGCTATATCCTACTATGGATATAGTAGGCAAATTGGGACACTCGTGCCTGTCACAAGTGGGCAGTTGCTACTCTGTCCCCATCCTAGAATGTGGTCAGATTTCCCAAAATTTCAAAGGAAGCCAGAAATCTGGATTTTTATATTAAATCTCTAGATTTTTAAATGTTGGTAATTCCATCTGCTTATTTTTGAAATGTTGCAAGGCAACACTGCACGAACCAAACCAAACTCCTTGGAAGTCACTGAAACAGTCTCTTGGTCCATTTCTCTCTGGGACTGCACAGCTTTAGGTAGGAATTTTGCTGTCCTGCTCCAGGACTTCTGCATTTTCAGTCAATAGCTGCTCCCCCTTTGCCAGGAGTGGGACATGACGTCATGCCACCCACTCAGCCCAGCATCCTGTGGCACTCACCAACAGAAATGGGTTCTCAGTGCAGCCTCAGCTGTGGGAAAATAAAGTTTATAGGCCAGGAATGGTGGCTCACACCTGTAATCCCAACACTTTGGGAGGCTGAGGTGGGAGGACTGCTTGAAGCCAGGAATTCGAGACCACTCTGGGCAATATCGAGACCCCATCTCTACAAAAAAAAAGTTTTTCCAGGTGTGGTGGTGGTGTGAGCCTGTAGTTCCAGCTACTTGGGAGGCTGAGGCAGGAGAATAACTTGGGCCCAGAAGTTCGAGGTTGCAGTGAGCTTGGATGCCCACAGCACTCTAGCCTGCACAACCGAGTGAGACTCTGTCTTCAACATACATACATACATACATACATACATACATATATATGTAGAGTTTATATATTAACCCAAATTTGAAGACACTCTTTGTTGGGTTCATAGTTTAGAGCTATGAGAGAATGGGCTTCTCTGAGTCTGAAAACAATGAAACCTAATGGTTAAACTCACTGGGTAGAAGCCTGGGTTTCCCACGTATTAGATATATGCCCTTGGGCAAGTTAGTCTCTAAGCCTCGATTTATTCATCTGTAAAGTGGGAATGATAATTGTACCTATTTGGGTTTATGTGAAGATATAAATTTGCTTAGTGATTGTGGCATAACCGTTCAATAATTATTAGCTATTAAGTAATTAACACTAGGTTGATTTTACTTTGAATATATTTTTTATATCATGAATTAAATCTGAGGCCACAGTGTTACTAAATTGGTAGCTGGCCACCAAGCCTCACAGGGAAAATATTTTCACATCCAATTCAAGTAACAAATGCCACCAAACATTGTTAAGACTGCTGTCCCTAGTGCAGAGGCAGTAAAAACTTGCTTCCTGCCTTCAAGGAACCCAACCCGTTTCTGTCCTTCGAAAAAGACCCCAAACTGCTAAAGCAATCTCAAGGGAGAAGAGCATCACAGAATCTCCCGGCTGGTTCATTTCCTCTTGGCCTCAAACCTCAAGGGTAGGGCGCCTGCCCCTGCCCTTGGACCCAGTGTTGCCAGGGCAGCCTCCCTTGTTGACGTGCCAGGGTTGCTGTTTGGGGCTCATTGCTCAAGGTAATCCTCCAGGCACAGCACCCTGCTGGCAGCTTTGCAACCCAAAAAGGGCTTTTGCAATGACTAATAAAGCAATAAAGGATGAACACGATCCAAGAAAATTCACTCCCTGAAGGAATATGATTTCAACTGCTTTTCAGTTGGTGTTCCTTTGTCTTTTAAGCCACAAGCATTAAGTTTCTCTGTATGAAATTCTAGTTCTCCCACGTTTCATTCTGCAGAGAGGCCCTTTTCTCTGGGAAATCACTGAGACACTCTTGGTGCCTCAAATGGGGGAGAGGCACAAATAAGCCCCCGAGTGCATTTTCTCTGGGGGTCTTTCCTTACATTTCCAGAGACGTACTCTTTCAGCATTTCTGCTGTCAGCAGATCAGACCCTCAGAAATCTCCTGAGCCCCCCTTTCCTTCCATGACTTTAAAAATCCTGTAGCACCTACTGTGGGCTGCCTCGCAGGGCCTGGAGTCACCCTGGCCCTTTCCATTCCCCCCAGCTATTCTACCTCTCGGTCCTATTTCACAAAGGTCCTCCCTGCCCGTCCCAGCTCAGCACCCCTGGCCTTCCCTGGGTCACGGCAGCAGACACTGTCCCTCTGGCCCACCTGCCCCTGACCTAGCCCCCATGAGATGCTCCTCCACTCTGCTGCCAAACATTCTTTCCCAAATGTAAATCTGATGCCAGCTCTCAGCTCTAAGTCCTTTAATGCTGACCACCACTCCCCCTGTTTCCAGACTAAGTGTTCCCTGCCATCGATTCTGCATTGTCAAGAAAGCCCAGAAATCTGGGTTTTTATGTGAATCCCATCTTTTCTATTTACCTTTAAAGTTATTACATTTTACACGTTAAATTATAAAACATTGCAATAAGTCTCTCACCTACTCCTGGCCCCCAGTTCCCTATCTGAAGAGGCCACTGCTGCTACCTGCTTCTTCCCTTCACACACACACACACACACACACACACACACACACACACACACACACGTACACGCACACCCTTTCCTTTGCATTCAGATGGTAGCCAATTTGTGTATTTATTTATTTATATTTTATGTTTTTTAGAGACAGGGTCTTGCTCTGTTGCCAGGTAGGAGTGCAGTGGCATCATCATAGCTCAATGTAACCTCGAACTCCTGGGCTCAAGCAATCCTCCCACCTCATCCTTCCTAGCAGCTGGGACTACAGGTGTGTGCCACCACACCCAGCTGGTAGCAAAATTTTTAAATGTTGCTATAAAGTTTTAAAACCCTGAAGGTCAAACAAAATGCATTTGTATCCCTGGGTTATAAATCAAATGTGCCTTATGACCCACTTGACTGAAAGTTCCCTGAAGACAGGGACTTTGTCCTGGTATTCCCTTCGACTCCTAGCACGATGCCGTGCACACAGTTGGCACTCCGTAAGTACACTGCCCATCCAGGGGAACATTTTTTAAGCACCAACTCTATACCTAACGCTGAGTCTGTCACAGACCACTGAGTGAACTGTGATGAGACAACCTCGGAGAAAACACATAGGGACGGCCCGTCAGGTCTCAAGGCCTGTGGAAGCACAACCAGAACTCACCTGTCCTTAGGCTCAGGACTCGCCCACCTCCCAATTTTCTGGGTTCCCTGGGTCTACAACAAATGGACAGGAAGAGCAAATAGCTCCCCGTTCTCGGGCCTGGCCTAAAGGGCATCTGCCTGTGCCGATGGCCCAAGCCCTCAGAGCTGAGACCAGCACCCCCAGGCCAGCTGTCGTTCCCAAGAGTTTCCATTTCTCGCCCTCAGCCAGGGCAAGGCAAGCCGGGACAGGACGGGAGCCACGGGCACAGGCAGAGCTCGCTGACTCTTCCCGGGGCGCGGGGCGGGGCTGGCTGCCGTGAGTAAGGCTTCAAGCTTCTTCATGTTGGGAGAAGACTCATAGCTCGGGTGGTTTTGGAATCTCCTAGAATAGATTCTATTTGCTCACTCACCTGAATCCTCTGCTCCCACAGCCTGGCACGAACAGAGCCTGTATTCACAGGTCGCTTTGCCCTGCTGGTCAGCGTGCCCAATGCTTTCGGCACAAGGTGACATTTTCAGTTGATGAGCTCGGCCTCACTGAAGAAACGTAACAAACTCTTATCACATTTCTCTCCCCCATCCTCTGAGGCAGGGATTTGCAATCCGGTTCTGCAGTCACACAGGACAGGTGATTTTTGTCAGCAGCACACACCGGTGGGAGGGTGATAAGCAATGTTCTTGGAACTGTCCTTTCTCTGCCGCTCAAGACAGCATCCTGGAATGCGAGGAGGTGGGAGCATGACCTTGTTCTAAGATTCACCTAGAATTTATTCTAATTGTAGTGCAGTATGAATCTCAACCCCAAAACGCAGGGGGGTGAGACCTGTCATAATCTGTCATGTCCCTTTTTTTAATTTATTTCAAGTTGTCTCGGACTTGAAGCCCTCATCCTCTGGGTTGGCAGGAAAATTATATTGGTGGTAACAGCATGGGGCAGGTCCCTTCCCTGGGGATGCGTGAAAACCCAGGAAGTTAGATGGTACCTGGAAAATAGGGACAGGTCCACTCTTCTCTTGAGACCAAGGCCTCTGCAGATATCCTCAGGGCTCCAGCCTGCATGTTCCTTCAAGGCAGGAAGCGTGTGAGAGCTTCCTTCCCAAGCTTAGGCGCCGGTGTCTTGGCTGCGCTGGGAATCCTAGCCTAAGGCTCTAACCCTCCGAGAGACACCACAAAGCCTGTCCACAGAAGTCCTGCCATCCCGACACCTGCCACAGGACCGTCAGGGAGGACATTCCAGCCTGCAATACCTCAGGGGCCACTAATCTCCAATCCTTTCCCGGCTTCAGGCTTCTAGAAAACACAAGCCAGATTGTCTGCACAAACAACTTCCGCATTCAGCCCCCAAAACAAACCTCCCTGAGGCAAGGCTGGCTTCCTGCTTGGACAGAAGAAATAAAATACAGGAAAAATAAAACCCACACTAATAGCTCAATATATTATCCTGCCACCCAATGCATATTAGAATAAACTAATCTTAGTTCACAAATCTCAGAACAGCACAAAATTCAGCACTTATCACAAATGACTTGTGCCACACACCTGAGCTTATGCAACACTACTGCTTTGCTTTAAAGCGAGCTAAAAAAAAATGGAAGAATACTCTGTCTTCACCCTTGCTTTGTTTCTTCCATTCACTGATTGTCCTCAGAATAAAAAATCAACACCCTCCTCCCTAAGGGAGCAATTTCCAGACAAGAAGATTATCAGAATGGCATTGCCCAATGCCCCAATTAACTGTACCAAACGCAGCCATGAAAGTGAAGGCATCAGCTTATTGTGATAATTAGACTATGCCGATTCAGATGGGAGCTGCTATAACACCATTTCTACTATGAAAACTATCTTCTCCACTTCATTAGCACTTTCTTAAAAACATCTTTAGTTTTTCATATTAATCTGACTATAGATGGTATCACTGAACCAGAGCTAAGTGGCATCTGGCCTGTGAGATATCTGAGTCAATAATATTGTGATTGTTTTAAAAAAGATCACCGCCTTAACGGTTTGTTGTCTGTAATATTTGGAAGGCATGTGACCCAGCACTTGAAGTAGCAAGTTGGGAATTCTTAGTTTTGAGCTCTTTGGGATGTTTATTCCAGCTGTGTATTAACTAGGACCTTGGAGGCCGGGCTGTGGGCTGGTTTTGCAGCTGACACCACTGCTAGAACACATGACTGGCTGTCCTCAGCCCCTGCTGGAAGCGATGGCTGCTGTCTGGGGTAGAATGATGAACAGACACTCAGCACTCCTCATACTAAAGAAACATAAATGCAAACCAAAAGCAGAAATCATTTTTACCTACCAGGTGGACATAGATGGAAAATACTGATAATACGAAGTGTGGGTAAACTTGCAAGCAAACAGTAGACACATAAATCACTGATGGGAATGCACCATGCATCAGTCTTTTTAGTGGGTGATTTGTCAATGTCTATGCAAATTTTTAAATACTCATACCCTTTCTCCTGGCAGTTGCATTGCTAAAAATTTACCATACAAATATACTTGAAAAGGTATACCAAGGGAAAAAAAACGTACAAGGACATTTCCTGCATAATACGTTGCAACAGCAACAAATTGGAAACCAGTTCCATGTTTCAATAGGGGCCTAGTTAAATACATTATGGGACAGCAATACAATGGAATTATATCACCATTTAAAAGAAAGTGTTCAATCTTGCATGCTACAGAAAAAGAAAACCCTCCAAGATATAGTATTATATAAAAAAGCAAGGAGCATAAAAAATGCTGACTTTTTTTCTGGCAGGATACACAGAATATTGTTAACATGGTTGTTTTTTCTAACAATATACATATAATCTTAAAAAATTACAGTCCCTAGGAAGTGGCAGACCATTTCCCCCTCACTTCTTTGTACTTTTGGTATTAAAAAATTTTTCTTTAAAATAATGATGCTGTATTAATATAAAAGTTGGAAGATGTCTGTGAGAGACTGTATTTTCCAAAATGGCCAGGGCAATATTCCCAGTCCTCCAGGCCCTTCCAGAACCTCATTACTCCCCATCAGGAGGTAGAGTTTATCCCCATCTTTTATGCCTGGGTGGGACCTTGTGACAGCCTTGACAATCAGAATGCTGTGGAAGTGACACCATGTGGCTTCTGGGCTACACAAAAATGGCCTTATGGCATCCATCTGGCTCTTGCTCTCTCTTGGAATACCCACCCTGGAAACCCAGCCACCGTGATGTTCGGAATCCCACAGTTCAGTGGTTTTGAGTATGTTCACAGAGTTGTGCAAACAGCACCACTAATTCCAGAACATTTCTATCATCCCCAAAACGAACCCTGTACCAACCAATCCTCACCCACTCCATGCCTGGTGACACTCATCTACTATTTTTTTGTTCACTGTGGGCAAGTTATTTCTTGTCTCTAAGCCTCAATTTTCTCAACTTTTTTTTTTATTATTAACGGGGTGTTTTTGTTACATGGATAGCTTTTATAATGCTTTAGTCAGGACTATGAGTGCCCATCACCTGAATAGTGTTCATTGTACTCATTAGGTAGGTCCTTACCACTCCTCTCCTCCCTGTCTACTTTTTATCTCTATGGATTTGTTATGTTTTGGACATTCATATAAATGGAATTGTGTAACACATGGCCTTTTGCCTTTAGCTTCTTGCACTTAGCGTAATGTCTTCAAGGTTCATCATGCAGCATATATCAATACTTCATTCCTCTTTATGGCTGAATAATCTTCCAGTGTATGAATATCCCACTTTTTATCCATTTCATCAGCTGACAGACATTTGGGTTGTTTCCACTTTTTGGTTATAATATTGTACATTATTGTATATTATTTGGAATAATATTGTACAGTTTTTGTACATGTGTCCATAGCAATGGATATGTTTTTAATTCCTTTGTGTTCAAGTACTTTTAAATCATCTAAATATTAAATGATAAATACATAATTGCTATTGAATAAATGATACATAATTAATCCTTACTCATTAAAGCAGGTTCCCTAAGGGCAGAAACCTGTTCCTTCCTGGTAATTCAGATTTAATAAGGACCACTGGGTAGTAATAAAAAGTAAAAAAACCAAAGTAACAAAACAACACAATTAAAATTCAGACTTTTCACTAATTCACACAGACCTTTGCCAAATCAGTCTGAATTAATGAGACATCACTTTACTGTCTCTATCTTAAAAAAACCAACCAAACAAACAAAAACAGGGCTATTATGTGGTCTTTAAGATTCCTCTTTATGTTCCAAAACAAAAACCTACCATTTTAATTTGACATATAGGGAGTGACTTGAGCCTCTCAGCAATTTGGGGTTTGTTGTAGAATTCTTGTGAACACAGAACCTTATGTTGCGCTGTGACTTACCTGTCCGGGTTTATTTTATAGTGGTTAACAGATAACAGATTGTAAAAGTTCAATAAGAACAGGCTGAATTTGTTTAAAATTCTGGATCACAATGAAAACCTACTTATGTGGGAGTTTCAGCTCACTTACAACCTCCACCAGTAGAATGGCACACATAAAAGAACTCTACTGCAAGGTTTTGTCCAGACACCATCTCCTTTCAGGATGGCCCTGCCTTGCCCCAGCGCCTGCTGCCAGCATCCCCAGCAAGCCTCGTGTCCTTCTGAGTGTGCCTGTAGGCGTCGCGTAAATTTAGTATGGGAACAGTGAGATGCTTCTTTGGAGCAACTGCTGTAGAGGCCACTTGTGGGGAGGAAACCGAGCTAATGAGAAAGTGTAGATGTTTTCGCCAACGGAAAATTACAAGTTTGCTTGGTTTGAATCCTTGGCACCCAGTCTTGGGTTCCTCATCATTGAGCAGACTTCTTTCCACCCGGCTGTCTCGGCCAGTGTCCTGGCACCCCATCAGAGGGGGAGATAATGAGAAAGAAGTGTCTTACAGGCATAAAGAGCACTGGTAGCTGACCAGATGGGGACAACCACAGATCTTCAAACAAATCCTTGACCACACAGTAGCACTACTTGTCTCCTTGCCCACAAAACTATACGTTTTGGGGGTTCACACCTCCCAAAACATGTGTGTACCAAGAGAGCTGGAGAATGTTTGTGGCTTCCTCCTTTTCAGGGAAACCCTGTCCCTCGTCTTCAGTACACACACACAGTGACCCAACTGTAGTTAGCCCCGGGGAGTTTTCCAGGCGCTTCCCTCATCTTCTTAGAGCACTGATGTTGCTGTAGAGGAAAGACGCCTATCTCCTTCTCGGTTTATTTATGATTCAGGTTATGTGAGTGTGGGGTGCAGAGTGACAAACAGCTTTATAATTTTTGTAGACATGGTACTTACTAATTGTAAAAAACCGAAGTACAGACATGTAGTTTAAAAAGCACCTGAGATCTCACCTTTCAGAGGCAACAAGTATATCATTTTGGTGAGCATTTCCAGTTATCTGTTTGATGTGTATAATTATTCATGCAGCATTTCCCAAGCATATTTGTGAAGATGGTGTTAATCTGTGTTCATCCAGAAGCCAACCCCAAGGCAAAGACTAGCAAGTGAGAGATGCATTGGGGGAGGGGGGGTGCAGGAACAGTAACGGGAGGCGAGGAGGGGTATGAGAGGGAGGGTGAGGCTGGTGGCTGTCAAGTTAGCTGTGACTGTGGGAGAATGGCATTTCATCCCATGAGGAAACTCTAGAACAGTGTAGAACATGTGCCTCAGCAATATGCCAGCTGCAGGGGGAGGGAGTTGGCGTATTTATACCCCAGGTACCACTGGCTCCGGCTGCTCCCAGGGGATGAATACTGCGCACTCCCAGCCTGCACAGCCTTCTAAGGTGCTGGAGGAAGCCCCCAAGAAAGAGGCAGATGGCAGCTGGAAGGTAGCCAGAAAGACACACAGCAGTGGAATTGCTTGAAAGACATGCCAAGTACTGTTCTAGGTGCTGGGACATAGAATGAAACAAAACAGAGAACTCTGCCCTCATGGAGCATGCTTTTCTATTGGGGAGACAGAAAATAAACAAGACAAGGAGGAAACACATGGAGTGTTAGCTAGCAATGAGGACTGTGGAGGGAAATTGGTCAGGGAAGGGAGTTCTGGGAGGAGGGAGAAGAGCTAGGTTATAATCAGCAGGAAGAATGAGGACCAGCTTCACTGAGAAGTGACACTCAAGCAAAGACCCAAAAGCAAGGGGAGGGGGAGGCACATCATATGGTTATGTGGGAGAACATTTCAGGCCCAAGGGCCCTAAGGTGGGAATGTGAGGAGCAGGGCACAGCAGGAGGGCCATGCAGAGCACTGCCCTGCTGACCCTGCTTGGAGCGAGATGGAAAGCCCTGGAGCCTGGAAGACAACAGGACAGCTGTGGCTGCCATGCTGACATTTTAAGAGGGGCCAGACTGAAGAAGGGAAGACTATCAGGAGATGACTGCGACACTGGGGGGCAAGGAGGAGCAGAGGAGGGAGAAGACTTAGATTCTAGAAATTATTTTTAACTTTTAATTTTTAAATTAAAAATTTTTTTTTTATTAGAGATGTGAGTCTGGCTATGTTGCTTAGGCTGGACTCAAACTCCTGGGCTCAAGCCACCCTCCTGCCTCAGCCTTTTGAGTACCTGGGACTACAGGCACGTGCCACTGTGCACGCCTAGATTCTAGAAATATTCTGAAGGTAGAGCCAACATGATTTGCAGACAGGTTGATTGTGATGTATGAGAGAAAGAAAGATGTTGATGGATTTGGCCTGAGCAACTCGGAAATGGAGCTGCCTTTTCCTGAATCCGGGAAGAATTCAGCAGGAGCAAGTCTGGGGTCAGGGATGACTGGAGTCAGGGATGGCTTTGGGCCTGTTAGGTCGTGATGCCTATTAGAGCCCTGAGTGGAGATGCCAGTAGGAAGTAGGATGCAGGGGCCTGCAGCTCAGGGGAGAGGCCCGATGTAGATGTAAGATGGGGAGTGTGACAGCATAGAGACGGTAGACCCACGAGGCTGCCTAAGACACCCAGGGGAGCAAGCCAGAGAGAAATGAGGTCTGGGCCGGGGCATGAACCCTGGGCCCTCAGGGAGACAGAGCATGGAGCAAAGGAGCCTGGGAAGGAGCAGCCAGAGAGTGTGGTGTCCTCAAAGCCAAGTGCAGAAAATATTTCTAGGAGGAGGGGAGCAGTTAATGGTATGTTTGTGTATACATGTGCTCCATTTATAAAGACATACATACAGAAACACTCTGCATAGATACATACATACACACAGGGAAGTTTATATCAATGGTATTATATAATATAAACAGATCTATAACTTGATTTCCCTCTCACTGTATCTGTTGGGAATGTAGATTTAGCAAGAATGGCAATACTATCTGTTTGCTTCATCATTTTAGAGGCTGCATAGTATTTCAATGTGTACATAAACCATAATTAACTTTTTCCCTACAGATATCTATTTGCCCCAGTTATAGAATTCTAGATTACATAGCAATGGGCATCTTGTGCAATGATCCTTTTACACTTGTGTGGTGACCTCCTTGAGATAAACCCCTAGGGAGTAGAGCTGCTGTGTGCAAGGATATGCCCTTTTTACATAGATTCTAGACTCCTTTCTGGGCAGCTCCACTACTCAAAGACCTATTCAGTATGGAACAGCTCCTGACCTCAAGGGAGAACTGCTGGACGTCATTCCAGGCAGACCCTATTCTGCAGGCACTCTCTCAACACAGGGAAGACAAAGGGTAGCTATTTGTATTTCTAACCACTGTTAGAAATCAGCAAAGGTTTGAGACATTAGAAACGTCCAGGACAGAAGTAATCTGCCAGTACTAGCTCTCAGCCTGACATACTGAGCTGCAGCTGACTTCTCAGTGTGAAAACCATTCCATTTCCAGCGCGGGGGGAGCAACTCTCCAGGCCTGCAGCCTCCAGCCGAGCCACTAAGGTTTGCTGCATCAAGAGCAAATGCAGCAGACAAAGGCAGCGTCTTCTGTGCAATGTGTCTTCTGTGAAATGACTGTAATTAACTCCAAATCTTTCTCCACACTTTATTTTCGCTGGTTGGATCTGTCATTTTGCTGTTAGAACAAGCCTACTACATACCTCAGATGTTTTTCCTTTACCTTGTCATTCCGGGCAAAAGCATGACTCCATCACCTGTCTGGACACATACTGAGTCTTTGTCTGGTGGTGTCAGCACGTCCTGCACACTCAGCAGCAACCTTGAAAATAACATCTACTGCCTGCCAGGCAATTGGCTGACACCTCTGGGATCTTCAGGGACACTGAGGGATGATGCGCTTAGTCATGCACCTCTGCAAGTGCAGGGAAATGTACCGAGACACCTTTTTGATTCAGAGGGAAATACATGGAAAATGATAAACACAGAGCCAGGCCTGGCATCCCTGTTTATTCCCATCTCTGGGTAACTCTGTAAGGAACATAAACCCAGGCCCCACTACTGGTGCTTAAGCTACAGAAACCATAGGCAAGTGACACTCGACAAGGCAGTACTCTCCTAAGCCAGTTCTTAGCCATTAAGGGAGGCCCACAGAAATGCCTCTGATAGCCTGAAGTTTTAAAAAGTTTAGAATTGTGTGGTCTGGCAGTGTGTGCTTCAGTTCCTCAGCATGTGGGCCTTTATCCCGTGGTGTCCCTCTGCCACGTACAGCCTCCACACACACATGCCGAGGAAGCTGCCAACACCGTTTCGTCCCCATTCTGCTCCGCCAGTGATGCCCAGCCAGGAGGTCAACAGGTAGGGTTTTCTTGTATGTCATGGTGAGGTCAGTCTCTCAAGGATACAGCAGGTAGAAGGAAGCCAGCAGCATTCACATCAAATTCTATTCCCTGAATGACCATATTTTATAGTGTATTAGGAGCTAACTGCCTTCATGCAAGCCCCTGCATGAGGTATAAAACCAGAGCCTGGCAGGGAACGCCACCTCATCTTTCTCGTCCTTGCGTGTTTCTGAGGCCTCTGCTCAGAACACCGTGTAGTACTGCTCCATGGTGCTGACGATGTCACTCTGGTCCTCCAGGAGCTCCAGAACCCGCTGCAGCACAGCCTCACTCAGGCCCGGCTGGATGCTCAGGCGAGCGCAGGCCAAGATGTGCAGGAAGTGGCAGCCCTTCTCCTCGTCTGTGGGAAAAAGGCAAGCGGCTGAGCTTGGACACGAGTGTCAGACCCTCCTCTGTCCTCTCCCTCCACACCTCCTGAACTGGCACCTGAATTTTGACAGGATCCTCAGATGATTCACATGTGCATTAAAGTCTGAGATGCACTGGTCTAGATTATCAAAGAAACAAAAAACCTGTTCTCCAGCCCCGTATGTCATCACAGCAACATGGACCTGCTGCGCAGGGACTCTGACCTTCAACTTTGAAGGATTCCCAATCAATGATTTTATATCCACAACCTAATATATTTTTAGTGCTTGATAAGTTTTTTCTCTAGTGCAATTACACACCTAAGTTCATGTATTCAGTGCTGAACCTCCAGCCACCCTGGCGGGTGCTCAGATACACGGCAGAGCTGGTCTGCTGCATCCACCGTGTTCCTTCCCGTAGTCCTGACTGGATGAGGCTGCCATGGCAGGAAGGGATTCCCACCTTTGGCCTGTTCTCATTCCTCCCTTCCTGGCCTCCAGGAAGTCTTGTTTGTGATGGCTGTGTTCCATAATAGTAACCTCTAAGCCTCTACCAAAACTAAGACCATTTGGTATACAATGATAAAAGTTCGGGTTTAGTAACCTCTTGCCCACTTGAAATCAATTATTTAGAGCAGTGGTAAATCAGGCTGAGGGTCGTGACCATTAGGGGATCATGAAATAAATTTTTGTGGGTTGTGATTAGAATTCTTTTTCTTAGCAAACAGACTAAAACAGACCAGAGTAGAAATTACAGAATATATTGCATTATAAGTGCATAAGTATTTTATGAAACTTTATTTCATATATATATATACCTCTTATGCATTAGAATTATATAATTTATTGGGAAACTTACTATAAGCAAGCCCTTCCCAATTTTCACAGTTTGAAGCTCCATGGCAGAGCCAGGCATGCCCTCCCTCTGTCATATACCAGCACCTGGCACACAAAAGCTGCTCCACACAGCCACTGAATGTTGTTTTCAGATGAAAAAATAATTTAGGCTCCAGGAAGGTGCTCAAAGACTACTGGGGTGTAGGGCAAAGCACGGTTCAAGATTCGGTGTGCCTCTGTAGCCTTGGGCAAGCCAGAGCATAGCTGCAGTGTTCCCTGCTACGGGGAGGGGTACCACCTCTGAGGTTCAGAGATGGCTGCAGGGGCTAAACGAAGATTTGCTGTATTCTGACCTCTGGTGGCTGCGCCCACTCACTACACCTCCTCGCTGGGATTGCGGCTCTCCACATTTCCAGGCTGTTTCTTCAACACTCACTCAATAAAGGCTTCCTGAACACCTGCTGTGTGTAGCACTGAGCAAGGAGGAGCAAGTAGAGCATGGCAGACAGAACTGCCACTGGAGTCCATCAGACCTGAATTCAAGTCCTGGCTCTACGACTGGGGCCAAGTGGCTCACGGGAATAGGGTGGTTATGTGGATAACAGACCCATGGAGGGTGCTTCTCATGGGGAACTATTATGATTCCATCATTATGTCCATAACCTAAGAAGATGCACATAACTTAGTTTCTGCTCTAAAGAAGCTTCAGGCTGGGCACAACGGCTCACAACTGTAGTCCTAGCTACTCTGAAGGCTAAGGCAGGAGCACTGATTGAGGTCAGGACTAGTTTGGGCAACACAGAGATTCTGCCTTAAAAATAACTGAAAAATATTATCCTGGCATGGTGGCACATGCCTACAGTTTGGGCTACTTGGGAGGCGGAGGCAGGAGGATCACTTGAGCCCAGGAGTTTGAGGCTGCAGTGAGCACCACTGCACTCCAGCCTGGGAGACAGAGCAAGGCCCTGTCTCTAAAAAAGAAGGTGAGAGGAAAGGAAAGGAAGGAAAGGAAAAAAGGAAAGACTCATAAGGAGGAAAAGCTGAATAACACAGGGTGGGGGCACCCTGGTGATGGAGGGTGAAGGACACCAATCACATCAGTGCTCACAGCAGAAAGCAGTACCAGGAATTTCAGTGCCACTTGGCTTCTAACCTTAGTTTTTGTGCTGCCCAGATGCTCAGGCTCAGAGTTCTAGGTAACTTACAGCCATACAAGAGCCCCTAAGCAGTGATGCTGACTGTCCCTGAGGCCTTGCATTTCTTCGGAAAGGCTGTTCTGCTGTCTAAGGGTTGTCTGGTAAGGCTGTTCAAAAGTGACCTTCCAGTCACATGGATAACATGAACTTAGACTCTGCTATATATGAGAAATTATCAGAAAATAATAAAAGTAGTAAAAGATAGCAAGCAGTTAGTTCCCCAGCGGCTAGCACCATCATATAACTTGACTCTTCCAGAACAAACCCACAAGCTGAAGCACACTTTTCTGAAGTGTCTGCCTCGCAGCCATAGTTATCTTAAAATGCACTTCAAAGAACAATAACTGTGCCTTATATTTTTCCAAGTACATTTGCATATATCTTCACTTGTCCCATACCTCCACCAGGAACCCCAAATGCCCATGCTCTAAAGACCCAAATCAATTAGATAAACTTCAGTTATAATCTACTACTGTAATTATAAAAGGTTAGGGAATCACTTTAATAGTCTTTTAAAAAAGACTGTCATAAGTCAAAAAAACCCAAAAAACATTACTATAGCATGAGTAGTTTCATGCGGTATTCAGTTTCCACACAAAACAGTAGTACTATCCAGCTCTAAGGACAGTAAGAATGAATTGAGCTACATACATGTGAGCTTTTTGAAAAGCTAATTGTATAAAGTCGTCATCTAGTGAAATGTTGCCATTTTGGAGCCTACCCATTAAACATGCATTTTCTTAGGTGTGAAATGATTTGGTGATCATATAGCAGACTGTCCCTATGCTTAGAAAATACAAGCTGAAGTTTTTAGTGACTCTAGCTAAAGGATATATGGGTATTTTCTGTACTCACTTTTTAATTTTTCTATAGGTTGGAACATTTTCAAAATAAAAAGCTGGGGATAAAAAGACATCTTCAATGTGGAACACTTTCTTTTTGGGTAATTTGACATTGTTGTACCCATACTTAAGCCAAACTCCAGTGTTTTTTTTAACATTAGCCAAACAATAATAGAGCAAAATCCACACACAGATTCTACCTGAAACGCCTTCCTTCCTGAGCAATATTAAGTAGAGAGTGAAGGGCTATCACCTGTGCCATCAGGAGAGAGAACTTCATTTTTATTTAGTCCTTTTTTGGGTAGCCCTAATTACATGCATGAACACCAATTCATTTACTTCAACAACAACCCATCATGTAGGTACTATTATTATCCCCAATTTGCATTAAAAGAACCTGAGGCGCAGACTTGCCCAAAGTTACACAGCTGCAAAGTGGCAGAGCTGAGATTCAAACCCAGGTAAGGAGGCTACCAAGCCCAGCTCCTCACAAGGCCATACTGCCCATCTTTAGACAACCCGTATCAATCCTTCTGGGACCCAAACTGGGCTTGATGTTCATAGTTCTTTCATTACTGCAGGTTTAGCCTTTGCTGAGACCCTCACAAATGACTGAAGATTTCAAGTCCTTCTACAAGGAAAAACTCAATGCTATATTTTGTTCGAAAGGTTAGAAACAAACTAAAGGCCCAGCAGAAATGGTTAGATAGAGAGTCGCCCTACACATATAATGGGATACGGTACATCTATTAAAGACACAGGGCACTTTTATATGTACTGTTGCCAAATGACCTCCGGAAGCCAATGTTAGACCTAAAATACAAGGTGTGGGACAATGTGTATTGTTTGCTAACCTTTACTTATGTTTTCTAAAGAGGATAAACTATACAAATATGTTTGTGAGTGCATATAACATCTCTAGAAAGATATGCAAGAAACTAGTGACAACTGCTGCCTTTGCAGAAGGGAACACAGAGCCTGGGGCACAGTGTTGGGAGGGAGTCTCACTTTCCTGTGTGCACTTTTGCATTGCTTGACTTTTTATGATGTGCATATATTATTATTCAGAATAATCGCTAAGACCATAAGTTATGGCATTATGAAGAGGAACAGTAACAGCAGATTCCAGGACAGTCCCTATGAGGTTTTTCATCAGCATTCTCAGTTACTCAGGCTCCAGAATTCAGCTCCTGGGATTTGGTTAGTGGCAGGGGATTGGCTTGTGGCGTTCTGAGGCTCCATGCACAGACTGGCTGGTAGAGTCTGTCTGCCCTGACACTTACTGAAGCAGGAGCTGGCCTGTGGGTGGATGCAAAACCTGCCACTTCTAGAACCCCTCTAGTCACCTAGGTTGTTAGGTCCTCCTGAGAAATTAAGTGTGAATTCTTTTCAGTTGCTTCACCAGGCCTAGGCTTCAATCCATTTTGTTCCAAATTACAGATAAAAATAGCATCTCAGCCAGTGCACTGGCCCATACCTAGCACTCTGGGAGGCCGAAGTGGGAGGATCGCTTGAGGCCAAGAGTTGGAGACCAGCCTGAGCAAGACTGAGATCCCTTTTCTACAAAAATAGAAAAATCAGCTGGGCATCATGGCAGTGCCTATAGTCCCAGCTACTCAGGAGGCTGAGGCAGGAGGATCGCTTGAGCCCAGGAGTTCAAGGTTGCAGTGAGCTATGAGAACTCCAGGCACTCTAGCCCAGGCAACAAAGTGAGACTGCTTCAAAGAAAAACATCTGGCCAGGGGCCTGGGACTAGGATGAGTGCAAGGATGTTATCTTGGGAACATCTTCTCA
Source organism: Microcebus murinus (assembly GCF_040939455.1). Lineage (NCBI taxonomy): Eukaryota > Metazoa > Chordata > Mammalia > Primates > Cheirogaleidae > Microcebus > Microcebus murinus. The sequence goes on along the minus strand of NC_134117.1, from coordinate 22,971,453 downwards.
TCCCTTCTTAGTTGAAGAATCCCACATTGCACTGCTATCCAAAGCTCCTCCGACTGTGGACAAACAGAGTTTTCCTTCAATTAAAGGACACTTGTTCTTACTGTTCTGAATGAAGTGAACAGAGTTCATTCACTTGCATTAAAAGAATAGATTCCTTTGAGTTTATTTTAAGATGTGTTGTCATACCACTCTGGGATCTGATCTCATTGGTTCTTAAAGGCCAACAGGGCCTCATACCATAAACACCAGGGCTGGAGACCTGGCCCAGCTCCACCCACTGACTCAGCTGGGCACCAGCCCAGGCTCAGGGATGTATGGGCTGAACTGGAGGTGGACTTCTCTGCAGACCAGGGGACCTGGAGTCATCAGCAAACCTTTCCAATACTTGTTATTAGCATATGTTTGCAAACAGTAGACTTTAAAAAGTCATCTTTAAGACTGATCAGTTTACATGGGATTTAAAGATAGAGCTAATACTTTCTTCTCTTTCTAACTAGTGTGAAAATGGTAATGTTTATTGTCAGATGAGCTACAGTTTGAATGTCTAACCACTAGGGGCTGAACTAACTCCACTAAAACATTTTTTAAACCATTTCTTTTGCAAATTGTTTCCAAGATGAATGAATCATACCACTCATAAACTGTAATGTCTAAGCCCATGCCTTCCAACGCTGAAAGGCTTTCAAGTTAAGAAAGAGAGAAATGTCAGATTCATGTTCAAAGAATAAAGGGCAAGCATGAAATAAGAAATAACATAAATTAGAGAGAACACAAGAACCAGAACGATATCAAAAAATCCCAGAGTGGTGGCTTATCTCACTGTATCAGAATCATCTGGGGAACTTACCTGTCCACCCCTTCCCCATCCCCTACAGAATCAGAATCTCCAGGGTGGGACCTAGGCTTGTTTGAAAGAGCTCTAAGGTTGCATCTTATGTGCAGCCAAGGTCAGAACAAGTGTGCTAGCCTAACACCCACTATGGAAAAGAGGGAACAGAGGCTAGGAGAGGGCTGGTGCTTTGACCATCCTCTCTCTAAGTCGCTACTGGGAAAAGCCCCAGGTCTCCTGACTCTCCCCTCAGTGCTCTCTGGGAGGAAGCATCCCCTTCCAAGGCACCAGGGTGTCACCTGTACATTGCACCACTTACGGTTTGGTTTCTGGCAATCTTCCTGAATGATCCCGTGGATCTTTCTGTGCAGGTCTTTGTCTTCTCTGGTTACCTAAATAGGAAAAATAGTTCAGAGTGAGAGTGTGTTCTTAGGTAACACAGCAGTTGTGTCATTCGGACTCCCAAATTGGCATTTAGGATAGTTTCTAAAGATTTCGTAACAATCATCCTCCCTACTCCAACAACAAGGTTTTTGATACTTGGCCTATTGTCATACCAGTTCTGTCCCCAAGCAGCTCACTGCTCTCTAGTTGGCCCAGAGGACACGCCCCCAGGAGTTGGTTCACTGAAGCCATAAAGCTGGAATTATGTACTTTTAAGAAACAATTCTCTTCTTTAAACACTTGTAACATGTTCATAAAAGTTATTTTATTTGTTATTATATTTTTGAGATAGGCACAAGTGATGAAAGCCTCCGATCTCCACCCCACAACTCCTTCTTCTGGGCCCTGACACCTGCCTTGTATTGTATCAGTTTTCTTCCTTCTCCCAACCACAAAGAAAAATAAAAGAAGAAAAAAACTATAAGGACAAGCTAGTATGAGAATAAAACTAGCCTATCCACAGAAACAGAAGGCATATAATAATCTAGTTTCTTTCTCAACCAGCTCAGGTAAGAGGAAAGCAGCAAATGAGTTTCACCTTCACGTTCAGGAGTAAATCTAATAACAAAGAGAGAAAAGAGAGAGAAAAAAAGAGAAAGGAAATAAGGGAGAGAGAAGCATGCAAACAAACAGCTGTAAGTTTCCTGCTTAGAGACAGCCCAAGACTGCCTGTATGACCAGACTCACTGGGGATGCTGGTAACACCTGCCTTCTCTCAACTCACAAGGTCATGGTGAAGATTAAGTAAGGTAATGCGTGAGAGCTACTCAAAGTAGGAGAGCACTGAACAAACACAATTGTTGACTTTACTGTGATAACCATTTCCTGAGCAAGGCCTCAGGAGAAAGGAAACCTACAAGGCAATCAATGGAGGAGTAAAGTCTGAGAAGGGGCCAGGAGACCTATTCTTGCTTGATTACTCTGTTCAGACTCACAGTGATTCACAGAAGGAAGTGCCCGGCCCACCACACCTCGCCCTGCACTGCCGTTCCCAGGAAGGGCAGCTCCCTGCATGCCTGGGAGAAATGTGTGTCCCAGGGGCTGGCTCAAGGTGAGCTGCCCCAGGAACCTCTCCAACCTCCCAGGAGGAAACCAGCTCAACCATCCTGCACTGGGCCTCCCATCCAGGTGCTATCCTCACCCTTACACAGACTGGGATACCTCTTTCACAAGTTGTCCTAGTGGTATGTAAATCATAGCTTCATTTCCCAAAACTCTCTAAAATGAGGAATTACCAGGGTATATCAAAATCGGGAAATGTCCTATTAAGAAAAGGCTTCCCCTCAGGAATCTTGTCTGTAAATAGTGAGACTTCTGAGATACCTCAGAGCGTGGATCAGTCTCTAGAAGAATCACACGTGACTGAGGCCACATCTATGCTACTGTTATCAGTGGCCCTGAGGGGGTCCATTCTTAGCTTAGCTCCTCCAATATTTAAGGACTGTAGCAAGAGGCGAGCCTTTAACTTAGAAAGAATGAGTAGAACAAGCAGCTGTACTCCTGTTGGGACTATCAACTGGCACAGCCTTTAGGGAGGCCAATCAGACCGTGTTGACCAAAAGCCTAAGTGTACACGCCCCTTTGCACCAGCAACTCTCCTTTTAAGAGTCAATCTTTTTTTTTTTTTTTTTTTTTGAGACTATGTCTCACTCTAGCCTGGCCTAGAGTGCAATGGTATCATTATAGCTCACTGCCACCTCAAACTCCTGGGCTCCAGTGATCCTCCTGCCTCAGCCTCCTAAGTAGCTGGGACTACAAGTGCATGAAACCACACCTGGATAATTTTTCCATTTTTTTTTGTAGAGACAGGCTCTTACTACATTGCCTAGGTTGGTCTCAAACTCCTGGCCTCAAGTGGCTCCTCCTACTTCAGCCTCTCAAAGTGCTAGGATTACAGCCGTGAGCCACTGTGGCCAGTCTTAAGAGTCAATCTTAAGAAATACTGACATAAGTTCACAAAGATAGTTGTGTAAAAATAGCCCTAGCAACACTATCTGTGAAGGCAAAAGTTGGAAACACAGTAAATGTCCATCACAAAGGAACGGCTAAAAAATTGATAGCAAGTACCCATAATATGGAATGCCATGAGGATGTTAAAAGGAATGTCGTAGATTTCTAAGTACTAACGTAGAAAGGTGCCTATAATGTACTATTTTGGTACCAAAAAAGTCACTGAGCATTAGAGTAGCAGTTTCCAACTGTCCTGGGGACATCTGGCAATGTCTGGACACATTTTTGGTTGTGACAACTGGGGAGCTACTGGCATCTAGTGGGTGAGGGTCAGGGATGCTGCTAAATATCCTACGATGCACAGCACAGTGCCCATAACAATCAATCATCTTGCCCAAATAGTGCTGAGGTTGAGAAATACTGATTTACAAGATGGTCACACTTATTATAAAACAAAAAAGCCACAGGAGCACATGTTTATATGTATGCATTTGTAAACATACAGATAAACGTCTAGAAGGATATACAGTTGTCCCTCAGTAAATGCAGGAGTTGGACCCAGGACCACCAGCTTATACCAAAACCTGTGCATACAGTCTGCCCTGCAGAACCCAAGTATATGAAAAGCCAGCCCTCCTAATATGTAGGTTTCACATGCTCGTATTTGGTTGAAAAACATCCACATATAAGCAATGGACCTACACGGTTCAAACCTGTGTTGTTCAAGGGTCAACTATATTGTTAAAAGAGGTACCTTGGGGAGAGATAATGGCCAACTTTCACTTCTGACTTTATACCTCTTAGTAAGTTTTAAAAGCAGTAAGTGGTTATTTGTAAGTAATAAATATATTTGTCTCGAACTCCCCCAGCCTCAAGCAATCTTCCTCCTTTGGCCTTCCAAAGTGCTGGGATTACAGAGCTGAGCCACTGCGCCTAACCCCATAAGTATATTTATAATTGAAGCTATGAAGGAGAAAAATTAAGTTGCAGGTCTCTTACATAGTACAGGTTCTCAAAACCACCATCTTTCTGGAAAACGAGTCCTTTATCCTGCAGCAGCTGTATAGCATTCTTAAATATACTATGAATCGCCTTGGAAGTGGTGTCCTTCTTATCTGCCTGTGTAAAGAGGAAAAAGAAAAAAAAGAAGAAAAGATGTAAGTCCCAACTAATAGCATCTGAAAACAACTCCCTAGACCAACTGGTTCATGAATTTGCCCAACAGGCTTTTTATCTGCTGAGTCAAGACGATGGAGAAATGTACCAGCCTAGCAGGATGTATCTTGGAGGACTGAAAAGTATGCTCTGGCAGGCTCATGCTCCTTAACTGTTTCACATTTTAGTTGTGCTTTTTTGTCTAATTCAATAATAGGTAGCAGAGAATCAAAAGGCTACTCTCGCTGTTGGACAATCTTTGACTTACGTTTTATACAGAACCAACATATTGTATACATATTAGCCCCTTTCTCCATTAAAACTATGGCTATGCGTAATCTCTTCCTAGGGACTTCAAGGATATTTACACATACTGAAACAATTTGGGGATTCTGGCACATAAGTATTAAACAGTCTCTTTATTTTAAGTGGAGGGCTGTGGAGGCAAACAGCTGTGCAGAGACCTATTGTGGGGTCCACCAGGCTGAAGGTGGAGATGGGCCCTCCAGTGAGGCAAGAACCCACCTGGAAGGGACCTCGGCTACTGTCAGCTCTCCATCTCCTCACTTTCAATATTTCTTCCCTTCTCTAAGAGATAGGTTTGCCTATAGAGGCTACCAGGTCACCCTACGTTTTATTCCCAAGGAAGCTAGGCTATCACTTATGTCCCACCTCGGTTAACTGGATAGTGTGCTTCTTGAGTTGGGGACTTTGTACTACATCTCAGCCACCCACTCCCTGGCACACATCAGGTGACCAATAAAGTACCTGTGAGATGAGTGGAACAAGTATCTCACTAGAGAGGCTGTATCCTTCTTATTAGTCCACTGGGCATTTTCTATTCATTCTCAAAACAAAGAAAATGGTGAACAACAACTGTCCTTCAAGGTACAGATCCATTTTTAATAGGATAGAAATTTATCAAGATATTAAAAACATCAGAGCTCCAAACAAATGTGGCCAACTTTCCCAAAAAGTGTTTTAAGGCAAAGGCCTACCTCTAATGAAAGGTACTTACAAAGGCCATCTGGGGCAATATCCATTGATGCTGAAAAAGAAAGTGTGGCTGAGATATGCTGATGACATTTCCTCAAGGTGACAAGGAAAGGAAAGAACCTCCAAATGGTCTCAAATGCTGCCAATTCCATCCCTAAAGAAACCTTCTCTTCCTAGAAGAGGCCTTCCAAATAGCCGTTTTGTTAATCTAATAGATGCTGGTGATGTTTCACAAACGTGCTCTCCTGGGCTAAAGATGATAGTCTAACACTTTTAACTAACTTAATAGTTTAAGGTTTTTCCTTAACAGAATAAGCTGGAGAACCTGGTCATTAGGACATTAGGGCTTTAAAATGGGCAAACATTCCAGGATATGACAGCATCCATTTTCTGAAGGGAGAATAAGGCTGAGAAATATTTGACAACTCCCACGGGCAGAAAAACTATCCGGGTGTGTTTAAAATAAACACCTCACCTAGCAATCTTCAGCCGCATTTCTTGTTATTCATGGGGGCTTAGGGCAAAGCTGCTTTTAATTTCATACATGAGTGCTCTTACTTAGGGGACTCTCAATCGACCTGAAAGAGATTCATGCACAGACCTCTACCACCACTTAATCTTTATAATTCTAAGGAGATCTATCTTCTTTAGTCAATTTAACATGAGGATTCTAAGGGTCAGGTTTATTATATCTCTGAGCAAGACAGAAATACACTGGAAACTAACTAGAAATGATTATGACATGATTATTCCTGTCATTAAAAATAATGGTTATCCCCAGACCATACAGAGCCTGGTTCCTTCCGGACTTCAGTAAGATCAGTAGCAGGAAGAGAGAATGCCGGGCCTGGGAGATTAAAAAGTTTCAGCTGTGAACAAGAAGGACTCCACAGAAATGGCACCCTGTAAATATAAACAACATGTGAAGCTTCCTTTCCAAAAACATTTGCCTCAGCTGACCCGGGGACATGTTTCCCTGGCCTGGTTCTGAAGACCACAGTCTCAAGGGTAAATAAAGCCTCAAGTCTCTTCCTCCCAGCAGCTTCTCCTGGACAGGGATCTGTGTCTTTCTTGTCTTTTTCAAAACAGCAATGACAGACTCATCAGATTTAGGAAACCGAAATTGCTCACAGACAAAAACCGCCACTGGCTGAACACGCCGAGCCTTACCAAGCCTCTCCTGTCTCAGGTCAGGAACTGGGTGGATCCTGAAATATATATAGTCCTCACTCGCAAACAAACTCAACATTCATCCAGCTGTCAGAGAAACAATGGTTTTGCAAGACCTGCTTATCATGTTTCTGGATTTGCTAAGAAGAGCCACTATGAAAAAAAAAAAAAAGAAAAAAGAAAGGAGGAAACATTGAAGCCTGCTCTCTCTCTGCCTCTAAACTATTACGCCATCACAATGATTTTTTTGTTAAGCTTTCATCTGTGTGACAACAGAAAGTGCCAAAGGATCTAGGGTTTCACCATCTTTGTGAAGCATCTTTAGTCTCCCAGGCCTCTATTAAACTGAATTCAATTTAATGACACTGACCTCCCCAACTAGAGCAACGTGAGGGACTAATTCATAATTGATGGAAAAAAGTTTCCAAAGACAGCAAATATAGTGCCATAGTCATTTCTTATTAAACATGCAGCACTGGGCACACACAAGTTTCTGCTCTAAGCATTTTCAAAAAGCTATTGCACCAAAAGTTTCCCACAGGTCATTCTGAATGCAGGAGCCTTTTAGTCCTCAGAGTCCTTAAGTCTCTCTCTCTCACTTAATTATAGCTATCACAGAAGAGCTGGCTTCATGTGAAGAATGTGGTATTCACTAAGCTTTAAATTTCCTTCCAAACATGCTGATAGAGTCATCAGAAGTCCTAGGAGGTCAATTTGGCTTTGAGCCTCCTCTAAATGATTAAGTGGAAAGGTCAATCTTGCTGTCAGCAGACAGTTGGAGAGCTGCAACTGTTTAGAAGCAACCTTGGCAAAGAATAAAGCAGCCAGTCATGACCCTTTCCACCTCAGTGTTTTCTGAAATTATATCCCTGTTCTCCCCATATGAAATCATGGGTCACTGGGCACATCAGCCTGTTGCCCAAAAGAGATAATTAAGTGCACAAACAAAACTGAGACGCAGTGGCCGTGCCTAGGAGGTCAGGAGGGTGACCTGGTATCTCTTCCAATAGAATCATGAACAACTTATGTTACCTAGCAAGGACATTCACAGCAGCCCTGTTGGTAATGGCAAGAGACTAGAAAACATGTGAACAGTCCAGGAATGGAGAGACTGGTTAAATAGTAATGTATTTACTATTTTGACATGTACCGTAAGGGGTACATGTCACAAGAGACTGTAGTGGCAAATCTATGTACTGCCAGGAAAGGATCTATAAGACATGCTGATCACTGAAAAGCTAGCCCTCATAGAAAACCACAACATGCTACCATCTGTGTAAAAAAGAAAGGGCTACAACTACTTAGAGTTTATAGCTGCACAAACTATATCCAGAAGAATATTCAAGAGACTAGTAATGGTGTTTGTCTCTGGGACAAGGAAGCAGGAGAGAGGATGGGAAGGAATATTCCTTTTAACTATATGCTTTCTGGGACCATTTGAATTTTTAGAAAACCCACTCATTCCTTCAATCAACAAATAATTACTGAGAACCTGTTCTAGCCACTGAGTGGAGAGCAAAGAACAAGAGAGACACAGAACTTAAATTCTGGTTGAGGAACAGGCGGGAAAACAAATAAATACCAGTGATATTCACAGATACGGAAACAGGTATAAGAGTCAGGGACCAAGTGGTGATCAGAGCAAATGGCAAGGGAGGGCAAGAAGGTGACACTTAAACTGAGATCACTCCATGGCAGGGTAAAGAAAAGAAAGAGAAATAAATAAACATTGTTACAACACCAACAAACCTAAGAACTGTAATGAAAGGGAAAGCCTAAAACCAAAGTCTCAAACAATTCTTTTTTTTTTTTTTTTTTGCTAGACCTCATGCTTATATAGGGCAAATAATTCTTAATTCCAAGCAATAAATAAACACCAAGCAACCAAACAAGTTCATCTACAACATTAGGAATAAAAAATATGGAGGCAACGCTTTTCAAGAAGAATAAAAAATTACTTAAATGTTCTTGAAATTTTATGGATAAACTAGAATACAACTTGGTCTTTATTTAACTCCAAAAACACAATAGGTTAACCTTATTCTGAAAAAGGGAGAGCAAGTCATTAAAAACCATGGTTCAGGTTAAAGATCTTGCTGATCAATAAATCATCTTGGATGGATAATTATCTCCCTGCTCCCTCACTTGGCTTCTGCTGAGATTAAATACACATTTCAGTGAGTATTAACAGCTAAGTACTGTAAACCTTAGACTATTAATATTTTCTATTTGAAGATTAAGTGTAATGAGATTCAGTAAGGAGGGGGGAAAGGGCAGGTCCAGTCTTATTTCAAGTTCTTGGTGGTCAGTTGTTTCTTTCTAGAATAGAAACAAACTGTGATAGAACCATCATCTCTGTTCCCTGGCCCACCCTGTTAGTCCTAATGCCTAACTGCAGACTTGGGAGACGGAATGGAATTCCCACATGGGCAGGCTGCACTCACTTGGTCGGAGCTGTCGCTGTGAATCACAGGCTGATTGGCAACAGACAGCAAAGATTCCACTATCTCCAGCTCCTGCTGGTAAAAGGTCTGTACTTTGTTCTCCATGAGGAATTCTTTAGCTTTTTCACTTAGCAAGCTCGTGAGACTGGCAAGGTCCAGGCCCTCTGGATTGCTGCTGGGGAGAAAAAAGCCCCACAGAAAACTGTCACCTTTGCTCCTTTTTGGTGTGCAGAAAACAGGAAGTTAGGTAGAAAATGCAACACTATATTGCTGCTCGTTTTTGACATAAAGAGTAATTCATACAGTGAACATTGTGCAGTTATTTAAAATTATGAAGTGGAACGATAGGAACTAACAGAGCTATGCATGATAGATTAAAAAAAAAAGTCAAGCTGTAGAATAGTATGTAAGGTATGGTCCCATTTTTGTATAAAAGCAAATGACAACCTGCAAAATATATGTGTGAATATTCATGCTTATGTAAGCACAGATCTAAAAGAATACACATCAGACTAGGAACAGTGGTAACCTCTGGGGAATGGAACTGATGTGGGAGATGGGAAAATGGAGAATTTTCACTTTTTATTTTATACAGGTCTATAGTTTTACTTTAATATACTTTTTTGAATATGCAATATATTCACATGTTAAAAAACATTAAAGAGTACACAGTGAAAAGCCCTTTTATCTTACTCCCATCCTACCTCTCAGTTCCCACCCCCAGAGAGCTGCTGTTTCTGGTTCTCTCTGGCTCCTCTCAGAGTTCTTCTGTGCATATATTAGCATATAATGCATATAAATACGCACATATTCTAATTCCTCCTAGTCCTCCCTGGTTGGGAATGGCTGGTCTAGCTTTTCTTATAGGCTTTTGGTTACAATGTGCTATGGTATAACATTTCGATTAGGATGTGCCTTGCTGCAGTTTTCTTCAGCTTTCTTGCCTTGGGGTTTGTTGAGTTTCATGGATCTGTGAGTTTATAGTTTTGTTTTTCTTTTTGAGACAGAGTCTCACTCTGTTGCCCAGGCTAGAGTGCCATGGCATCAGCCTAGCTTACAGCAACCTCAAACTCCTAGGCTCAAGCTATCCTCCTGCCTCAGCCTCCCAAGTAACTGGGACTACAGGCATGCGCCACCATGCCCAGCTAATTTTTTTCTATTTTTAGTTGTTTGGCTAATTTCTTTCTATTTATAGTAGAGACAGGTCTCACTCTTGCTCAGGCTGGTCTCAAACTCCTGAGCTCAAGCAATCCTCCTGCCTCAGCCTCCCAGAGTGCTAGGATTACAGGCGTGAGAGTTTACAGTTTTTATCAACTTGGAAAAATGTCGGCTATTATTTCTTCGAAGTGTTTTTCTCTGCTCGCACCTCTACTCCTTTGGTGACTCTAACTGCACATATATTTTCCTCACAATAACCCTAGAACATGTGTACTATGATCTTTGCAGATAAGGAAACTAAAGCATACAGAGGGTTAGAGCACTTGCCCAGAGCCCCACAGCAAGAAGCGGACAACTCAGGATTTGAACCCAGGCTGACCCGAGCATGTGGGCTCCCACTGCTTGGCTATGTTATCGGCAGTGACAAGACACAGCTTACCTCAGTGCCTCTTCTTTCTCTAGGGCTGGGCTGCAGAAAGGCTGGTCATAAACTTTCCTATAGATGGAGGGCAGCTCAAGCATCCTTGCAACTTGAATGTTCCACATTGGATCATCCACTTTATCTAACAAGCATCAGAAAAAAGATGTCACAGCAATGACACTGAGATCAGTTCTTCTCCATGTCCAAAGTGCCAGCAGAACAACAGTAAACGAGGCACTAGGTGGGCCTCCTTTCTCATGGGTGCCCAGGGGTCACCAAGGCATCCTGCAAGAGGGAATGCAATGCCCCAAGTGCCACAGGCTTGGCCAGGGTGTCGGCTGGGACTGGACATAAGTGTATCATTCCTCTGTTCCTCTGGTGGACAGCCCCTGTCCTTAAGACGTTCAACTGAAAACCAGCCAGCACAGCACAAAGAGAAGATGATGGAGGACTGTCATATAGCTGTTTTCATTTAAAGTCAACAGACTCAATGGTGTTCAAGAAATTTCCATCATTTTGAAGAATATGAATACTCTGCCCTAATGGATTAACACTTAGACCTTCAAAGTACTTTGGAAACTACTATGTTGTCCAAATAAACTTACTAACTAGATATAGTAAATGATTCATTTTCTTTCCCAATTTATAATTACTTCTTTACAAAATTAAGATATGCTGCTTTTCTAAAGAAAGCATGTTACACAATATTATTTCCTCCATTAAATAGAGTTAAATCTTATTTGAACTTTTTCTAAGTCTGACTTTTAGCTGAATAAGAGTTTACTAGACACACACCCAGAATAACGACCAATGTGGTCAAAATCTTTCACACTTACAATAAGCGGTGGCATGAATTTCTCGCTCTTCCCTGTACGTGCGGATGTAGCCTCTGATTCGGACAATATCCCCAATTTCTAACTTTGTTCTCTGTTCAATGGCCTCTTGTAGCTTCTTAAGTTTTGAGGTTAAGCTCTGCTCTTCTGCTGCACTTGGAGCAGCTGTAGCTGTTTAGAGCCAGAAGTAAAGAAATTTATAACACAATCTCCTCTACCACATTTGTGACATGGTTTTAGGGTAAGACCAACACAATACGTTTATTTATTCTACTTCTGATTAGTTGCTCCACTGTAGGAAATCCACATAACCTTGGGAAGTCCTCTGCTGAGCAAGCGGTATAAGCTGTAATTATTCAAGAGCAGAGTGCAGGGAACAGAGTCTGGGTGGAGGCCCAGTGGGCGAGTTCCAGTGCGACTCCGGCACCTTCTTTCTGGCCCCTGCACCGTCAGTGCAAAGGGCTCCACATGGCCCAAAGCTGAATTCTGTACAGAGTGCAGCCAGGCACAGTGGCAATAGCTCTAAACAACCCTTTCATGTGTCCTTGTTTTTTTTTTTTTTTTTTTTTTTTTTTAAGACAGAGTCTTGCTCTGTTGCCCGGGCTAGAGTGCTGTGGCGTCAGCCTAGCTTAAACTCCTGGGCTCAAGCGATCCTCCTGCCTCAGCCTCCCGAGTCGCTGGGGCTACAGGCACATGCCACCATGCCCGGCTAATTTTTTCTATATTTTTAGTTGGCTAATTAATTTCTTTCTATTTTTAGTAGAGATGGGGTCTCGCTCTTGCTCAGGCTGGTTTCAAACTCCTGACCTTGAGCAATCCGCCTGCATTGGCCTCCCAGAGTGCTAGGATTAAAGGCGTGAGCCACCAAGCCCGGCCTCCATGTGTCTTCAACAAAGACTTGTCCCACCTAGGTGATCAACATTCTAATCTCTCACTTCTCCTGCTGGGCAACTAGGCTAATCTCTCTCTCTTACCACACACGCGTGCGCGCACACACACACACACACACACACACACACATTCTCTCTTTCTCTTACTCTCATACCATCTAAAACTATACACTTAAGCAACTTCGTGGTGAAAAGAAGCCATTACATATTCAACTGTAATTTCTATCACTGAATTTTACTTCTGAATTGTATCACATAAGCATAGGCACGAAGGTCTGGGTACTACAGGTGCTGTTCTACTATTCTATGGACTGTACAATGTATCAGCAGGTCTAATGCTCACAACCACTCCTGTTTATTATTAGCCCCATTTTAGAGAGGAGGAAGCGAAGTCAAAGAGGGCAAGCAACTTGCCCAAAGTAAAATAGCTAGTTAGTGACGAGCTGGCGCTTGAACCCAGGAAGCCACTAGCTTCAGAGCGTTCCTGCTTACCCTTTATTCTCCCCTGCCTGCCCCCGGAGATATTCACATTTTCCAGTTACAGCTGGTGGGTGTAAAAGATTTTGTGTTCTGTTTTTCTGCCTAGAATCATTTTAAATACACACATGTATCCACAGAATCTACACAACTCACATTTTAAATAACAATATAATGTTCAGTCTTGTTAACATGCCACAGCTTGTTAGCTAGTCTCACTAAATCTTTCCTCCCCTTTTAACAATTTTTTAATTTGATTTTTACCACTAGCACTGTATGTGGGCAGTACAGCTTAGAGGTGAGCATTTGGCTACCAGGGTCAGAAAGACCTGTCTTGAATCTCAGTTTACCTCTTTCTTACTAGATGTGTGAACTTGGGCAGGCTGCTTAACCTCACTGTGCCTCAGTTTCCCTTCTACTCTTATGCCTCATTTTCCTCAATTATGAAATGGGGATGATAGTAGAGTTTAACCTCATACATAGAGTTGTTGTGCATGATCTAATTTAACCCTTATATTATGTGCTGTCCATAGTTTCAGAGCCATAGAAAATACTCAATAATGTAAGATATTTATGATAATGAAGGATTAAGCTTTCAAGACAAAATTATCTTGTTTTCTTTGGGGTCTTTCATTAGGGATTACTAGATAAAACAGTATAAACTGGTTTAAAGTTCATTACATATTGTCAGAACATTTGCCAGAAAAAAATCATCAACCCTCTGTTTTTACATGATGTCCTCAGCAATGCATGCATGCTCACAGCTTCTATACTTGGTTTTGTTTTGTTTTTTTTAGAGACAGAGTCCTGCTCTGTCATTCAGGCTGGAATGCAGTGATGTGATCATAGCTCACTGCAACCTTGAACTCCTGGGATCAAGCAATCCTCCTACCTCAGCTTTGTGAGTAGCTGGGACTAATGGTGCACACCACCACACCTGGGTAATTTTTAATAAATTTTTTTTTAGAGGCAGGGTCTTGCTATATTGCTCAGGTTGGTCTTGAACTTCTGGCCTCAGTGATCCTCTCATCTCGGCCTCCTGAGTAGCTGTTGGATTTTCAATACCTTAACAAATATATAATGATTCCATACATTTTATTTTGCTTTTAAATTGTAGGAGAGGCTATATATTTTTATATAAGATGATCTATTCTCTGTTATTATTTTATGGGTAAACCCATAATCAAAATTAACCTAGTATAACTTTGGTAACCATGGCTTTGTAATCTGCAGAGGCATTTTCTTTTAATACATCTACTAAACCAAGGGTACAGCAATGTAGGGAGCACAGAGAACTTTGTGTATGCAGTGACCAATACCTAGGAATACCCAAGAACAATCAGCATTAACACTGCTCAGCTTACTGGGTTTCTCAGAAAATCCCCAAGCACTGGCTGGGTGCAGTGGCTCATACCTATAATCCTAGCACTCTGGGAGGCCAAAGCAGGAGGATTGCTTGAAGCCAGTTCAAGACCGGCCTGAGCAAGGGCAAGATCCCATCTCTACAAAAAAACAGAAAAAATTAGCTGGGTGTGGTGGTGCTCACCTGTAGTCCCAGCTACTTGGGAGGCTGAGACAGGAGGATCGCTCAAGCTCAGAAGTTTGAGGTCGCAGTGAGCTGTGATGACACCACAGGACTCTAGCCAGAGCAACAGAGCAAGACTGTCTCAAAAAAACCCACAAAAGACAGACAGAAAAATCCCCAAGTACTATTTTTTAAAAGGCTGTTCTGTGTTCCTATCTCCAGGTCCTCTTCGATGTAGGCTGAATTTTAAAGGTATTTATAAATTTCACTGCCATCATGCATACATTTATAGGTGATAATAAATGCTTCATATAGCACCACTGAAATGATCAGACTGATGGTTGGTCTGAGGAAAAGAGGTCTGGCTTTCATTTAAAGGGTGAGCCAAATTGCTGAACGAAGGCTCAAGCTGTGTAATTTAATGAATATAATGAGATGGCTGGAGCTTGACAGAACTTCACTTTAAGTAGTCTATTCCATCATGAAAGATAAACCTCCTTTAAATTCTAATATTAAGGGCCAGGCTTTTTAAACTTTGCTCATAAGCTAAGTCCAAATGGTACATTCAATGTGACATTTATGGGAGTTAATATTATATTTTTATACTTTCACTGACTGGAACATGATTTTGACCCAGATTAAATTTTGTTTAAAAAAACTAGTCTCCATTGGCCACTTTCCAATGGAAAGCTTTTAAACTGAGGGCAATTAAATTAAAAGGAGAGAATGGGCTATTTGGGAACAATTTAAAAACATCACTTCACATGTAACATTTTGAGAATAATTTTTAGGCTTTCTCCTTGTCCTCTTATACTCTCTTTGTATTTGCAAAGCAATTGTGAATGAAGTCTACCCACTGCGATTGTTCATTTATTTATCTCCTTACTGATATTTAAAAAATCTCACTCAGTATTTTTTTTTTTTTTTTTTTTGAGACAGAGTCTCGCTTTGTTGCCCAGGCTAGAGTGAGTGCCGTGGCGTCAGCCTAGCACACAGCAACCTCAAACTTCTGGGCTCAAGCAATCCTACTGCTTCAGCCTCCCAAGTAGCTGGGACTACAGGCATGCGCTACCATGCCCGGCTGATTTTTCTATATAGATTAGTTGGCCAATTAATTTCTTTCTATTTATAGTAGAGATGGGGTCTCGCTCTTGCTCAGGCTGGTTTCGAACTCCTGACCTTGAGCAATCTGCCCGCCTCAGCCTCCCAGAGTGCAGGGATTACAGGCGTGAGCCACCGCGCCTGGCCCTCACTCAGTATTAACAGGCATTTTGGTGATCTAAAAAATTACTAAGTATAGGACTTATATAATATTTCTAATGCTGCCATTTCTTAAAAAATAGTTAATTTTTAAAACTAAAACAATGTCTAAAACAGAGGTGTGCAAACTACAGCCCACAGGCTTAATCCAGCTGTACCCTATTATTGTAAATAAAGTTTTACTGGAATGCAGCCACACCCACTTGATTATGTACCATCTATGGCTGCTACTGTATTACAATGGCAGGGAGAAACAGTCTTCAGAATCTTCTTTGGTCAAGTGATACGGCCAGAGCAACGGACTCAGACCTGACAGGTAATTAGGCTAAAACATCTTGACTTACATAATAACTGGTATGGTAAAAGTGAACCGCTCAAACTCCCAGTAACCTGCACACATTCCTGAAGGCTTAGCGGGAAATAAGCACCAAAGAGATGGGAGAAGGAAGATCCCCTGGTTCCCCCAGGGTCCCAGTCTTCCGAGCAGCACTGCTCTGAGCACATGGGTACAGTGCTTCGAGTGGATCAATGTAATTCACCAGTGGATACAGGCGAAAATTTAGCCCTACAGCTGTTTTGATGAGCTACTTTGAACAAAATCCATTGATTAGCTAAAAAAGTAAAGGAACATGGCAAATAAAATTACCTGATGAAGACTCTTCGGTATTGCTCAACTTTTTCCAGCAGATGCAGTTTATAACTCCAGTGCCATCATCCACTGCAAGAGAAGTGCAGAAGGGCAGAACAGAAATTTGGGCATGGCTGGTAAATTAGCATGTTGTCACTACATTTAGCCATCCAGAGATGACTTTTCTCAATCCTGAAAGATGACATTTCTCAATGGCCTGGAGGGGCAAATCCCTTATCAAACTCTCCTTCCACCTTTAGAAACAACCTCTCACCATACCCTAGTATGAACTGCTTGCCTGCACAAGTCGGTGTAATAATACACAAGTCCAATGGGATGTATTCAGCATTTTACTTACGATACCTTAAGGCTACCGATGATTCTTGTCTACGACTCTATATTAAAAATGATGTCCTCAGGAAGTTAAGTGCAAAAATCTCAATGATGGCTCACATAAAAAAATCAGCCTTTCCCTCCCACACTAAAATAAGAAGGCATCACATGGTCTGTGGTTAGAGGCACAGGCACTCAGAGGACAGCCTTCTGTCACCATTTCTCTTTGCTATTGTGCTGACTTAACAAAACAGAGCATTCCAAGTCATCTGGCCTGGGCTTCTCTTTGTGGAAGAGCTTCTGCCCGTCCTCCCCACTGCAGGGGATGTAAGGAAAGCCAAGCACATCACAGAAGGGCGCCATTTTATTTTTATAATAGAAAATAATTATTCCCTGGCAACAAAAACAATACTGGTCTGGCTAATTTCATTCCTAGAGTAAAAAAAAAAAAAAAAAAATCAAACAATTCCCACTGAACTTGGATTTATAATTATAGAAGAATTTGGAGATGGTTGCTAGGGGATAATGGGCATATTTTCTTTGCCTAATTTCTAACAAACTCAGAATAGAGGTTGCTAAGTGTTAGGTCAGTAGGCCTCATAATTAAAAAAAAATTATCAACCAGACTGTTGTAAAAGCACACATAATATAGAAGAAATATAAGGCAAAAATTTTTTGTTGCTGGCTTAAATATGTGTTGAAAGAACGCCAAAAAGAATATTTCTTATGCAAAAATAAAGCCTAGATGGGTTTCATTTCATTAAATATAAAAAAGGTAAACTAAGAAGACATGGATAAAATACTTTTAACCTTGGGCTTATAGTTGGTGGGGACAGACTTCTTTAAACAGAACCTGAAAATCACAACTCATTAGAAAAAAAGTCTGATATACTTGACTACCTAAAAAATAATACTGGACAGTAATTTTCCAAATGGTAGCCTTAGTGCCTTAATACAGAGAGAGCTCATATAAATTAATAAGAAAAAAATGGCTGAGCCTGGTGACTCACGCCTATAATCCTAGTACTTTGGGAGGCCGAGGCAGGAGGATCACTTGAGGCCAGGAGTTTGAGACCAACCTGGGCAACAAAGCAATAGTCTGTCTTTACATTAAAAAAAAAAAAAAAAAAAAGCTGGGTGTGGTGGCATGCACCTGGAATCGCAGCTACTTGGGAGGCTGAGGCAGGAGGATTGCTTGAGCCCAGGAGTTTGAGGCTGCAGTGAGCTATGATGACACCACTGCACTCTAGCCCAGACCCTGTCAAAAGAAGTCAGCTCTTCCAAACCTCCTTCTTATATGCAAAATCAATTGGATTCATCAGGAATAACAAGAACACTAATGACCATGCCCATTTATTGAGTACTTACTATGTTCCAGGCATTGCTAAACAATGTACGTTGGGCACAATGGCACACGCCTGCTCTCCAGGTACTCTGGAGGCTGAGGCAGGAGGTTCACTTGAGCCCAGAGGCTATAGTGCACTCTGATCGTACCTGTAAATAACCACTGCACTCCAGCCAGGGCAATAAGTAAGACCCCATCTCTTAAAAAAATTTTTTTTGAAATGTATATATCATTTGACTTAGCAATTACTTCCATTAATTTATCCTGAGAGAAATGGAACAAGTACATAGATATATACATCTTAAATAAGCCTGTTCACTGTAGTATTATTCATGATACTGCAAATTGGAAATACTTAAATGTTTATAAATATGGAATTGGTTAGTAAGTTACAATGACATACTATATGAGAATAAAAACTTATAATGAAGATTTATGTTCACTGCTGTTAAAAGATATGCATGCCTCACTGTAAAACAGAAATTTTATATATAATCTTACATATAATCCAATATATATAAAACATTAAACAGTATATTTGACAGAAATGGTTTTAAGACATTAAATGCTAACAGAAGCTTCTTTTGGAGTTTGGGGAAGGAACTCTATATTCAATGTAAGCCTATTTTCACAAACTTTAAGAAGAGAAAGAAATATGCATAAAAGTACTAAGGAAATAAAGCATTCCTATACTTCTTCAATATTATCAACATGTTGGAAATATTAGGAAGAATGCTAACCTACACACTGATATTGGTTTTGCCTGATTTATAGTGTTTCACATGACTTTTATGTACTTCATTAAAATTTCTCTAGCTTATATTTTTTCTAATGAGTATCATTTAAAGAAGCAAAACAAATCAATAAGGACGTTTTGAGTTTAAAAGTGTATAACACTTCTAGACACACCATTTCTCTGGCCAGTTGAAGACCTTGACTTATGATAGAAAGTAAAAAAAATTAGCATATGAACACTCATTCTAGAAAATGTGAGGTCATTCTGGTCTTGACTGTAACCTCCCAAGACAGGTCTGAGCTCGAGTTGTTACCAGGTGTTCTGTACACTCCAGACACTGCCACCAACTCCTCTGACTTTCCAGGTTTGACCTCTCTCAGCAGCCCTCAGGCCGTGGCGCCCTGAGGGGCTAGCTGCTGGAATGCCCCAGAAGAGAAGCATCCTTGGAGCGCTGCACAACATCCTCCCAGGCTGGGCAGCACTGCCTGAGCCACTGGCCTTTTGTTTCGGCCCTGGGATGAGTCAATGTGAGCAGGAAGCACCCCTAGAACAGGCCCCTGGTGAGTCAGGGGAAGCAGGACCTGGAGTAGCAGGGAGGGGCCACCTGGTAGGTGGCCGAGAGCCAAGCCGGGCTCTAGGACAGCAGGGAGAGAGGCAGCTCTCCCAAGAACCGAAGTCGCAAAAGTATTTCTACTCTCCATTACCTCAATGTTCAGATGCTTTTCATCTTCCCCTAGCCCCCAGATATGTCATACTCAGACACCCACTTAGAGAGAAAAGCTTATTGGGAAAGAGTCAAACAAATCACCTTAATCTTTTCATAATGGGAAAGAGTTAACTGAAGTCTCTTTACGTCACACACCTAATATCTATCGTGGTTTTAGGGCCAGGACTACAGGCCTCAAACAGCCTCATTTATTTGATCTGAAAAACAGAAAACTAAACACCAGACTCAGTTGACTTTTGTTTTTGTTTTGATGGGAGTTGGGGGTAGGAAAGAAGGGGAGAGAAAAATCAGATAGAGTTATACAAGACTACAGAACACACTGGAGTCAGTAAATGGTACACTGGACCCACAAACCTCTATCAGTTAAACCTTGAGCAAATGAATGAGCCTTAGTTTTCTCATCTACAAAGCAGAAATAATATCAGTCCTTTCTATTTCGAATGATTAGGGAAAGAATAATATGACATAATGCATGTATAGGTGCTTTGTAAATTGAAAGGCACTATTATTTCATCATTGGTGTTTGGAGAAGAATCATTTTTTTATACTACAGACAATGTACTTTCCCACAGCTGGGTACACTGTAGAAACTGAGCAAATGTTTGTCGAGTTGTCTGGAGAAAAACAGGCCCAATATCTTTGGAAAAATAAAGCAGAGACTCAGTTTGGGAATGCCTGACAAGACAATCTATTTCAGAGTTTAAAAAAAAAATGCTAGGAAAAAGCAGAAGGCAGGAAAGATCTCATCTCTCACATGTTATTTTATAAGCACAAGACAATCATCTTCAGGAAGGTGAATATATGTTGAAGAAAGGCAATGACATTGTATCTATCAATTATCGTGGGGACTGCCAACAATTTGTTCTTGGTCACAAAGTTCAACCGCCTTCTATTTTTTCCCAAATAGAGTAAGAATATAAATCCAAGGCAAAACCACAAGTGATAATATCAATTCCAGCAAAGGCTTGGAATTCAAAGTTAAGTTAAGCTTCCCATAAAATATCTGGTTTGTCCTTTTAACTACAGAGAATTTCAGAGTTGCACAAGGCAATGTATTAAAATGCTTACAGTCAACTTGATGAAAAAAATCAAGACCCATCACACTAAAATCACATTCTAGCAATTCCTCTGGTGTCCAAAAGACAGAAATTCTCATTTAGTTTCCATGATCATGAAGGAAGGGGAATTAATTTTCTGATAATGGATATTTATCCCTTTGAGTACCAAAAGGTCTTTTAAAAAAAAAAACAACAACAAAAAACTGTCCTTGATATAAATCTTTAAACATTATTTTTCATACCTCTTTGTTTTGTTAAAGTCTACTTAATCTGGTCTTTACATTTTATTTTATTTTTGAGTTTTTCAAATTACTCCCAACTTTTTTTTTTTCCATTTCAATAGATTTAGGGGGTAACAAGTGTTTTTGTGACATGGATGAATTGTATAATGCTGAAGTCAGAGCTTTTAGTGTACCCATCACCAGAATAGTGTACATTGTACCAGATAGGTAGATTTTAATACCTCAACCACATTTGATCCTCCTCCTTCTTAGTTTTCAATGTCCACTACATCACTTTATTGGCCTTTTCTTTTTAAAGCAATCCATATAACCATATATTACCACCCTTTGCTATATACAGCTATACCCTCAGGTATCAGGTGTCTGTCCTGTCCATGGGTGATTCTAGACGGCTGTATTTTAATTCTTCCACCTCCTAGCTCCCAGCAACCATCACTTCACCAAATTCATCAGTGTCATTCCCACTTGCTGCCTCATTTGACGTTCAGTCCACGTCTGGGGCTCCAAGGGGCTCCCCACAGAGGAAAGTGCATGGGCTATGCAGGGTCCCCAGCTGCTCTAAAAGGCTGGGTGGCTTAAAATCCAGCTTTTGGTCAAGTTGGGACCGCCTACATAACCCCATTTCAGACACACAATTGTTCTTACCTCCATAACTGTAGAAAGCATCTTTTTCTCTTGTTCCGATGACTGTTCCCAAGACATCTACCTGTTTTATCGGATGCCCATTGTACAAAAATATACCTAAAATTAAAAAAAAAAGCAAAGTCTATAGAATGTATGACTATATTTTCTGCTTCATTAAATGGTAACTCGGGGTGGGGGTGTGTGTGAAAAATCTGTGGCATGCTGTTTACTGAAACTCAGACTTCAGAATCAGCTCTTAACAAATAGCAAGCCCCAAGAAATTCAGATGTCTTTCCCTCAAAGGTCTTAAGTAGAAAAGTTGGCTTTAAAGAAGCCTGTACCAGTACAAAAAAGAGAAAACCAGCATTGCCCAACTAGATTTCGTTAGTTTGCTCTCCACTTGTGAAAGTGAAATGGATCTCCATGTGGAATGCTCACAAGGGGCCCCAAAACAGTCATTACAGGACGGGACCAGACACAATGTTGTATTTTGAGTGACTAGAAAAAGGACAGAGAAAGAAAACCGTGAGAAAGGTTTCTTTGGCTTGTTTTAACACGTGCTTTTCTAAGAAACCAGTCATCATTTCTTTGAACTGGCAGTAGCATTTTTTTTTTTTTTGTAATGGTTAAGTAGGTTACAAAACCCTACTCTTTGGGGCCCAGCAGATTACAACTCAAAAACTTCTCCTTTTAAAACTCTACTTTCAAAACCTAGAGGACAGATGCCAACACACAAGTTCCTGCCAGAGGAGAAACCTGAGAGGGGGGACCTACCCACTGACGTCCAGAGGCGTTTTGCTTACTTGGGGACAGGACACAGGCAGAGGGACTCCTGGGGGTGGTGGGTCCCTGGAGGTGCCAGGGCTGTCCTGGCTCCTGCAGAGGTTCCCCTCGGCCCCTAGCCCCACCCCAATATCCTCACCTAAGCTCCCCATTTCACCTTAAGTTGCTTGTGTTGTGTTCCCGTCACCTGCAACTCAAGAGTCTTTGCCTAACAGCGTTCGAGCCCCTCTTTCACCTCATGATATCTGAATTCTTTACTTTCAGAAACGGATTATAAACTTTTAAATGACGATTTCCTTTTTAAACAAACATGAATTGTAAACTTGATCACTTCAGGCGTTTGGCCACCTCTTCCCCTCACCACCAAGCCTGGTCAGAGTCTCTATTCTCCCCATCCCTGGGGGGCCCTGTGGCCTGAACCCCAACACCCCTCAGAACCCTCAGACTAGCCTCTGCGGGTGGTTCTGTTTTCCTTACAAAAGAACTGGGGAACAGTCGCTTAAGGCAGAGTCCAAACTACAGACAAGCAGCCTCTGTGCCTCAGTTGGACAGAGAGATGGTAGGAGAGTGAGATGTGGCTTGAAGAAACAAAAGTGGCAAATTTAGCCAAAGGCAAAACCCTCTCCCTCCCCAGAGGCACACCTCTAAAGATGTCTTGGTGATTGAAGGCTATAGCCAAGGTGACCTTGGGGAACACAAGCTGAAGATGGCAGGGCCACAGGAGGGAAGGAGCCTGGGTCACTGTGTCACCCCAAAGCAAAGCTGCCCCATCCAGGAACTCTTGGATTGAATGAAGACAAAGTGGCTACACAGAAAATCCATGAAATTTTAAGACCTGGCCAGTTCCAGTTAACTTTTCCTGAGTTCTTGCAATTGAAATCTAGGTATCTTCCACAACGCTGCTGGTGAGACCCTTCAGTCCTCTGCCCCTGCTGCCTGCATTGACCAAACACAACAGGGACAGGGGGCCTGCAGAGGAGGGAAAGCCCTGTGACATATGTAGGCAAGGTCAGGCTTCCTTGTGGCAGAAGCAAACTTAAAATCAGGAGAATGAGTCTCGGCCAGAGACGCCTTCCACTGAACCGCACCCTGACACAATGCCCGGGCGAGCTTCAGTACAGAGCAGGGGTGAGGCATGGCACTGCTCCGGTCCTCTAGGTTTACTGCTGCAGGGCCAGGTGGGGCTTATTGTGGCCTAAGTTCCAGGCTGATCCCTGGCTGCAATCAGCTCTTTCTGCTCCCCCAAACACACTATATAGGTAATGCCACTTTCTACTTGTGCACTGAGTAGAGGAAAATCTCAGAGAACTATTTTTTAGAACCTGGCTGGCCTCCCCTCCCCAGTCCAAGTGATGGTCTGTCCTGGCTGTCAGGTTCTTGTCTGGTTAGAGATGGAACCCTCCACAAGGTCAGTGTGGTCCACAGTGCACTGGCCATCAGAGTCAGCGCTGCAGAGCCATTTGGACCCATGGAGGATGTGCTCTCTGCCACCCACATGTTTCTCCATCTGGTCCTGGACCCACATGTCTCTCTAGCTGGTCCTGGAGCAGCAGGATGCTCCGCTGGTGATGTCTGAAAATCCCAGGACTCTTTGGGTCTCCCTGGGAGATCCTGCTATGTATCGCTGTGGTTAATACTAAAGAGCCGACAAACTTCAAGATGGGGAAAAGAGACAGACAAAAGGTGTTCTGCCTCGGCTGCAGTCCATTGAAAAGGCAGTGAGAAGTCTGGACTAATGCCACCAGCCAATGAAGTACTCAAGTCACCTGTAATGGAGGCCAGTCCTCTGAAGCTACAAACTCTGTATCTGACAAAACTTCATAAAATCTGAACAGGCCTTCACTTGAAGGACACAGTAGACTTTCTCTAAAAAGGACAGAAAAGCGAACCCAGTAAACTTTCATCTCACAGACTGACGACAAAGGCTCGTCTTCAAGGACAGACAGGGTCACCCGAGGATGCAACAAAATCCTTCCAATCCCTAGTGACTGATGCAAGAAACATCTTAAAATCATCACAGAACAACAGAGAATGAGTTCAGGAAAAAAAAAATAATAACAGATGGTTTGAATTAAAAAACTCAGAGAAAAATCAATAGAGGAGGAAAAACACTGCTTAGAAATACAGAAAAAACCTCTCAAAGTATATAGAAACACGAACTACACGTATCAGATGCACAGCCTCTGCAAGAAGATGGCTGAAGACATGGAAAAAAGAATGAGAAGAGAACCACCTTTGTTTATCAGAACAAGATCCCCTTCCATGAGAAGAGAGCTGAAGAAAGTTGGATGGCAACTCTGCCCACCGAGAGAACACTCAACGAGCTCAGAAAATGATCACAACAAATATCAGTGGCCGTTCTGTACCCGTGGTTCCACGTGCAGCCCACAGAGCCCTAAAAGTCCTCTGGACCATCAGGTCCCCAAGAAGGAGGAGGAGCAACCTGTGATGGCTCAGGGTTCCAGGGTCACAGGCACATTTGATCCAAGCTTTCAAGCAGCCGATCGTGAACATCCACAACCACAGCAAGACATCTGCCTGTTTTCTCTTTTAAAAAGTACTTTTGATTTTTTTTTAGTTTAACTGCTATTATTTAATAGATATTATAATTGCTCATACTTAAGTTTGATAGCATTAAAATGCCTATTTTTCAAATATATATTTATTTAATATAATTCTTATAAACATATTATTTCTACTTCATTGTATCCACTAGAATGATGAGTATAAGTATTACAGCTGATTTAAATAAAAGTTTCATTATTATTTAACCCATCATTAAAGTTTAACATGGGTAATAGAGATCTTTAAAACAATAAAGACCACTTCTGTATGTTGTGAGCAGTTATTAAAAATGAATTGGTTTTTTTAAATGAAAAAAAAAACACAAAAACCTAAACACTAGCACCACCACAGTCAAATTTATCAATTTTTTTATTAGTTTACCCTAAATTCAGGTTTAGGGGAGCTGACATTTTGTGACCATTTTACAATGCAATTCTGACACTAATTACCCAGAGTTAGGTCAAATTTCACAGGTTAAGGACAATCCCTCATAAGACTGCCCTCACTTCAGTAAGGTCACTTCTCGCTAGCCCCAAATTTGGGGAGGATGCTCAGACCATCCATCTGCACTACTGACCAACTGGCTACAAATATGAGAGCCCCAAGACTCCCTGGGGTCTGGTAATTTGCTAAAATGACTCACAGAACTCAGGAAGGGGCTATACTTATGACTACAATTTTATACGTAGAGGGCACACATCAGGACCAGCCAGATGGAGAGCACAGAGCAAGGTCTGGGAGAGTACGAAGCTTCTGTGTCCTCAGGACACATCACCCTGTGACACATCAGTGTATGATTACCAACCAGGGAAGCTTGTCTGACCCCAGGGTCAGTTTTTACTGGGGTCTCATAATGTAGGCACGATTAACCAAATCACTGGACACATGACTGAACTCAATCTCTAGCTCCCTGTCCCCCACCCAGTCCCGCATGAGATTGATATAACCTGGCTCAAAATCCCAACCGTTTAATCAGATAGTTTATCTTTCGGGCATGGACAGCCGCTCCCCATCCCCACAAACCCCTGACCCCAAGTCCTGAAATTACTTAGTGGCCCCAGCCTGAGATACCTCATTAGCATAAACTCATTTGTGCTTCAAGGGGCCAGCATGAATAATGAAGATACTCTTATCACTCAGGAAACTATAACTTAGAGGGTTCCCTGAAAGAACCAAGGGCAAAGGCCAGCCAGACTCTTTGTGGGTTTTTTTTGTTTTGTTTTGTTTTTTTGAGACAGAGTCTCACTCTGTTGCCCCGGCTAGAGTGCCATGGCGTCAGTCCAGCTCACAGCAACCTCAAACTGCTGGGCTCAAGCAATCCTGCTGCCTCAGCCTCTCGAGTAGCTGGGACTACAGGCATGTGCCACCATGCCCAGCTAATTTTTTTTAAATATATATATTTTTAGTTGACCAATTAATTTCTTTCTATTTTTAGTAGAGATGGGGGTCTCGCTCTTGCTCAGGCTGGTCTCGAACTCCTGAGTTCAAAACGATCCGCCCACCTCGGCCTCCCAGAGTGCTAGGATTACAGGCATGAGCCACCATGCCCGTCTAGCCAGACTCTTCATTACACAACATATTTGTTTCATATTTTATCATTTTTGGGGTTTAACCATTGTTATTTTGTTTAAGATATTCTTTGCCATTTAAATATTCCTAAATTTTATGAAGTCAAAAGTTTTCTCTTTATGGCAAATCTAACCAAACCAAACACAACAAAACAAAAACCTAGGCTAGTGGAATTCCCCACCCCTCAGAACCGGATAGGCTAAAGAAGACGACTCTGTGAAATGATGGCTGATGTCTGCTTCAACCATGAATTTTCATTAAACACACTGAAAACATTCTCACCCGTGAAAGAGCAAAGGCAAAGATCACCGGTCCCTGTTTTCCTTGGTTTGTTCGTAACACATCATGAAGTCCCTCGCCCACAGGAAGAGTTAAGCCCCTATCATGTCCCTGACACTTGCGTGCTCACCCACAAAGATCTTGAAGCAAAGCTGGCATTTGGTGTGAATTAATTTCTTCCTGAGGAGATGAACTATGAAGAACACCAGACTGTTCTGGAAAATGGAAAGCTGTGGAGGAGGCTGGCTGCCTTCCAAGGGAAAAAACAAAACAAAAGAGACCATTTCCAACAATAAGCAGGAAATAAAGGTGTGGTGAAAAATCTGCACAAAAGGCTATAGTGTAAGGTCATCCAAATATATTTGTACATAGAGCTGGAAACAGACAAAACCTCATCTCATTAAAAATGTGGACACTTGAGCTTTCTGACTACTTCTGAGTCAGAGCTTGCTATTCAGAAGGCCCTTCACTGGAAAGCCTCACTCAAAATAACAAAAGGAGTTTAACCAAACTTCTCAACTAGCACAGTGAACACATGATGATCCGCCCACAGCTATGTGAATTATTTAAATCTACCCTAAACTGAATTTGGTATATTGTTAGGTATGATAAGCTTGTCTTTAGTAACCACTACTCTCATTTTAAAAAATTCCTTTAAACTTCACATTTATAATGCCTTGTTGCTCCACCTGCTGTTTCTTGAGGGTGCACCACATGCCAGGCACTGCTGTAAGCACTGGGATTAAAGGTGAATGAGGCAGATGATGTCCTCCTTCTCAGGGAGCTTATAACATTTTGATTCTGATCAATTCAAAACAAAGCAAACCCTCACAAGAAAATCAGGCATGGTTAAGCGCCATTTTTACACACAAGAAACATAAGCTTTACAGAAGATGAGTCACATGTGCAGCTTCACTGAAGGCAAGTCACATGAGCAGGCCAGGTAAGTGGCAGATTAGGAAAAGGAACCAGGCCTAGGAATGCCTAGTCCAGTGATGTTTCCACCAACAGCAGGTCCCAAAAAAGACAACTGAATGGTTTTAAATATGAAAGACCCCAAACACAGGTAAAAAACATTCCTCATTACAAAGATTACTCCCCCAAACACCTATTTAAAAAAAAAAGATTTAATCTGTTTTTACCTTACAAAGAAATGAACTCATTCGAAGGTCCAGGCTAGGTCATTTTCAAAGCCTGCAGCAGGAAAGGCTCTCCTGAAAGCCCCTAATCCCAGCCTTCTGCAACTTTGGGGGACAGAGCCCAAGGCATCCATCATGAACAACCACATACCTGGCACCTGGCGGGACTCCTTTAAATCCAGGATGTCCCTGATGTAGAGTTTTGCAAAGGCTAGAAACACAGGATCCAAACCCCACAAGAGGGAAGGGGTCTCCTCTTCACACTGGCTGGATTCAGACTGCATCAGGAGGCCGGGCTGTGGCTTCCAAACAACCCTTACAAGATCTGTATCACTGAGTCAAGGATCTAGATGAGAGATACATCAAGGTATTTAATGCAGGTGAAACTGGCATGGCCCTGAAGCTGCTCACAGGAGGGCATCCAGATTTGGGGGCTCGGGTGGTGGTGGAGGATAAACCCAGGGG
Source organism: Microcebus murinus (assembly GCF_040939455.1). Taxonomy (NCBI): domain Eukaryota; kingdom Metazoa; phylum Chordata; class Mammalia; order Primates; family Cheirogaleidae; genus Microcebus; species Microcebus murinus. The sequence continues at coordinate 22,943,408 of NC_134117.1, read as the reverse complement.
TCCAGGGCCCAAGCACCATGCCACGAGGCGTGGGGAGAGGCGTTCCTCGTTCGAGGACCCGAGTTCCTCGTGGTTCTCCCACTGTTCTTTCCCCAAAAAGACCAACTTCGAAATGGCTAGACACCAACTGTTCACTTTGGGGAGATACGTCCATACAGGCGTACCCTGAAACCGCTTTATATGGCTGGGGTCTGGGAGGAACGGGCGCTTTCGTGGCCATGCACGTGGCTGGAGCACGGTGGGTGGGTCTGATAGTAGCTATGCCTCTAAACCTTCTGCTTTTGGGGATGAGCCCAGAAAAGAGGATAAAGGAAACAAATTAAAAACGGGCCGGCCCGCCCCGCCCGCCGCCGGCAGCTCAAAGCCGCGCGCAGCCCCGTCCCTTCCGGCGCTCGCGGCCACGGCCCCGCCCGGCGCAGGAGCAGTGGCCTCTGGAGTTCCGGCCGGCCCCCTCCCACCCCGGCACCGCCCCGCGCGGGGGACAAACCCAGGGCTCCCCGCCTGCGCGTTTCCTTCCCGCGGCCGCGCCTCGCCACGGCTCCGCCCCGCCACGGCTCCGCCCCATCCCGCCCAGGCTCTGCCCCATCCTGCGCGCTGCCGAGGCCCCGCCCCAGCCCGCTGAGGCCCCGCCCCAAGCTCAGCTCCAGGTAGCTGTGGGGCTGCGGGGCGTCCTTTTGGCTCAGGCAGGGCCCAAGTCTCGGGAGACTTTGGAGCTGGCTCTGAAATTCCTGCTGCTCAAACCCTGCCCTCCAAGTCACCCTTTCACCCATTCCCCTGCTGGTGACAGGACCCTAAATCAGGATCTTCAAGAGGTTGGGACAGGATCAAAGTACATGTATATAGCACAGTCATAGCATTGTAAAAAAAAAAAAAAAAAAAAAAAAAAGTACATGTATAGATATTTGTGGTTCCTGATATGTTAAACAAACAAAAAAATAAGGCAGTGTGAAAAGGAGGGTTGCAATGTGCCATATGTTAAATGTTTATTTACAGTTGGTAAATGATCTACTGACATATACGCACAGGGACTCTACAGTTTCACTTGGAGATAATGTCAGTATCTAAATTTGAGCCGTGGAGTAAGGTCTTGACTGCCAGGCACACTAGTCCTGCAAAATCATGACAATACATTTTGTCTGCTTTCCTCTTACTGGATCTACAATCGGGAAAGTTGCACACTTAACAACATTGAAAAGCTGGCATTTTGGTAAATCGTGGTCACCTTGATGGTGCTTAGTCCCCAGCAGTTCTAATTTAAAAAGACAGACACGTTCCACTCCCATAAAGAAGCTTTGTGCAGACATTCCTCCAAATGGCAAGAGTTCTCCCTAATTTATAGGTACTCTGGAAAATGGCAGAATTACAGGTCACCCAGCAGACCATTCTGGGGGAGGCAGGTAGTGGCCAAAGAGATAATTGCTAAACTATTTATCAGAGGAGGAACTCTAAGCAGCTGGGATGGAAAATGTGTCATTAAAACCATGGCATTTAATTACCTCCCTGGTCACTGAGAAGCTAAAAAACAGTCCTTGGTAGAGTACAGCATTGCCCAGATACTACTGCAATGAAGAGTTGAGTCTGTAGCATTTAAGATTTAATCAAGAAAAGCCACCCTCTCTTATTGGAGGCAGGCTGTCATCAAGGAAACACACCCAGCAAGACAGGTGCTTCCTGCTGACCTGTCAGATGGGGAGAGACAGGTTGGGTGACATTTTCCTGACTACACACATCTACTTCAGGGTGGAACCCAAGAAGAAAATCACTATTGGGTGTACTCAGAGTCAGATGATTTCAGGAATGACTCTCATGGCTCTCAGGGATAGAGTGCTGGATATAAGAGCCCTTGGGGCCTCCACGTTTACTGCCAGCCTTGGGGAGGGTCACACCCATGTGGTGTAGGCAGAGCAGACTGCCCTGATGTCATCTTTTACAATGAAGGGAGGACTCTTTGGAGTCTAGGGGTATTCCTTACCATCTGAGCCCCAAATCTGAAAGAGTAGGTTGTAAATGAAACCTAAGGTGAGACGTAGAACAGAATTTCCAGACTGCAGAAGTGTCTAGAGGAATTTGGGAGGATACTCTTCCCTTCAGTTTCCATCCCGGCAGATTCCAGGTTCACCCAACCACTGCCTGGACACAGAGAGACTCCTGAAATCTTCACCAGCACTGCAGGGTTCTGGAGCCTGGGATTCTGCAACACTGCAAAGTAGATACTTCAAAACCCAACATTTAACACTTAATGCCAGGAACTCTTATGGCTTCTCATTGTGAAATTTGGCAAATTTGGTTTCACAGGCATTTTTCACAGAATAGAAAATCATTTCTAGAAAGTTAAGATTTTAACAAATTGTTCTAGAAAATGAAGGGATTGCAGTGCATATCTCATACCTTAAAGCTCAAACTATATTGTTTTAAACATTTTTGACATCTTATAGGTAGAATGGAATTTATCTATTTGCAGCTTGGGTTAGATTTTCTGCTTAAAGTTTATGGTTGACAAAGATTTTCTCCTTGACCAAACTCTGATCAGGCTCCTTTGAGCCTTCTTCTCATTTAGGCCTCAACCTTAGCCTATGAAGACTTGAACAAACACTAGCATAGTTTCTGACAGTTCAAGGCCACATTCCTAGGATGACCCTAGCCCCCTATAAAGTGCCTGCCTGAGAAAACTCAAGGCTGCCAAAAGAATCCACTATTTGTTCCTGCCAACACCTGAAGACAGAGCCCCTGTCTTCCAGTCTCAGTGGGAGGGTAGGAGCCTAACTTCAGTAAGCACTGGTTAGCAAACCTAGATGGGTTTCACATTGACCAAGCCCCTCCTTTCCCACATTTTGTAATTTGTCACTTCCTAGACTTTGCTCAAGCCCCAGTTATTCCTCCCCAATCCCCCATCCCCAACTCATTTTTTCTTTAAAAAGCCTGATTACCTCTGAAGGGAAATCTGAAGGGAACTCAGTTCTTCTGCCTATTGTCAGTAGTTACTGAATAAAATCTGTTTTCACTGCTTTAAAGTGTGGCTGTGTTAATCTGACATTAATAAAGACAACTTATCTACATTCTAATTATGTTAATGTTACAACCCTGGGGAAGACATTTTCAGTGACTCAGCATACCTTGAGCTCTCTCTGTGTGCCTTGGCACTGGGCATAATTAGTGGGGGCCACTAATTATGTCACTGGAGCACAAAGAATGAAGCACGTAATATATTAAACAACAAAGCAAGAGACTAAATTGTGATTAAATACAGAATGAGTGGCCTGGATAATAACTACCATATGAATTACAGGAGTAAATGGAGGGGCCTCATTAAGTGAGGTAACAGTACCACTGGAACAAGGTAAGCAATCGATGCACAGAAGCTATTATTTGCATTCACTATGGAGATGGGATTTAAACTGGGCTTTGACCCTACGGAGGAGCTGTTCATTTATTGATTCTGGGAGCATATTTTTTAAAGCATTTGTCAAGCACTGTCCTAGACAAGACAGATTGGGGTTCCAGCCCTCGTGGAGTTCCATTCTGTTAGGGGGAAAGGGAAGGACAATAAACAAATAAATGAATAAAATAAGTACAGATTGTTCTCAGTGCTTTGAAAGAAAGAAGTTTTTTATGATCATTCAAAATGGGGTATGGGATCTACTTTATATAGATCTACTTTCATCACATGTGATGAAGTGACATTCAGGCTGAGACTCAAAGGGTAGGAAGCAGCCACCCTACGAAGAGCTCAGGAAAGAACATTCCAGTCAGCAGTCAAAGCAAGGGCTACTATCTGGAAGCAGCCAAGTACTTCCCAGTTCAAGGAACAGAAGAGAGAGTGCAGGAGTGGTTGTATAGGCAAGTGGAGAGGCAGGAAGAAGGCAGATCCTAAGGACCTTGTAGGCCCATGACAGGTTGGGAGTTTATTCTTAATCTCCCTCTATGTAAGGGGGGATAATATTGTGATGGGTGGTAGCAGGGCAAAGGCAGCAGGATGAGCAAGTCGTGTTCACAGGCAAACCTACCCAGCAGCCTGGCTGGAAACCACGATTTTAACTAGGCTCTGAAGGACTTGAATTAGCTTCTACTTTCATTCTCTGTAAGCAATAGGGTGTTGTTAATTACTGATCAGAGGAATGATTTAATGAATTAAAAATTTGTAGGTATACCTGCCATATCTAACATATTATGGTAGGGAGTACAAAAATATGTAAGAAGTGTTCTCAACTCAATTTACTGAATCTATCCTAAAAATTGTGTCTTAGGGCTATTCACCAATTGTTGGTGAAGAAACTAGAATAAGAAAATATTGTTGGGCTCATGGCAGTGGGTCTCACCTACATCACTTGTCCTCCTGCCTCCTCAATAACTTTGTTCAACCCCCCATGAGGTTACCCACCCTCTCTCTCTGGCTTCCTCTAGGCATACAAACATGCTTTCCTGCTCTCTTTAAATGTCTTCCAGCTTTAAGAAAATAGGCCAGGCGTGGTGGCTCACTCCTGTAATCCTAACACTTTGGGAGGCCGAGGCGGGAGGATTGTTTGAGGCCAGGAGTTCAAGACGAGCCTGAGCAAGAGCAAGACCCCGTTTCTACAAAAAATAGAAAAATTAGCTGGGTGTGTTTGGTGAGTGCCTGTAATCCTAGCCACTTGGGACTACAGGCGCTCACTAACAGGAGGACTGGAGGATTGGAGGAGACAGGAGGATTGCTTGCGCCCAGGAGTTGGAGGCTGCAGTGAGCCATGATGACGCCACTGTCTCCAACCCTGTCCCCACCAAAAAAAAAAAAAAAAAGAGAAAAGAAAGAAAGAAAACAAACAGCCTCTCTGAAGACCTAGGTCCCTTTAACTACTACTGCCCTTTGGTTCACTTTCTTCCTCTCTTTCAAAGCTAAGCTCCTTGGAAGAGTCCTAAGCCTCCTCTATCCACACTTGCCTATGGTATATCTCAAATTCAACCCACCATCATTTATCTCCCCTTATTCTTCACCCAACCCCACCCCAGCCTCCCACCCCACTGACAGTGCTTTCTGAAGGTTTACAATTACCTTAGGAGATTCAAATTCTCAAGTACAATGGATACTTTTCTTTCCTTATTATTCTTCAGTTTTTTTTTTTTTATTTTCTAGCATTTGATGTTGATATGATCATATCCTCTCATACCCCGCCTTGGCTTCCTCATATCATCCTTTCTGGTTTTCATTCTACCTCTCTGTTTCTTCCTTAGTGTCCTCTTCTACTGTTTATCTCTTACATGTTGATGTTCCCTAAGGTTCAGTTCTCTGCTCACTTCCCTTCTCACCCTATGTACTCTCTCTGAGTAGCCTCATCCAAAAACCAATATTCCAGCGACTCTCAATTCTTCACGTCTGGCCCAGAACTCTCTCCTGAGTCCTCCATATGAATTTCCAACTGGACTCTGCCAGGTACCCCAAACTAAACCTCTTCCCCCACAGTTCTGCTCCTCCCTTTTTTGTCAGGATGAATGTCACCAACACCTGCTGATTGTCTAAGTCAGAAACTGGAAGGTTTCAAGGACACTTCCCTCTCTCTCACCCTGAAATGCAATTAGTCACGAAGACCTGTCAATTCTGCTTTCTAAATGTGTTCTCTTAATTTAGCCTCACCTCCCTGTTCCTACTGCCATCGCCTTAGTCCAGGCTTTCATCATGTATCGCCTGGATTACTAACACGACCATCCAACTAGTTTCTCTGCCCCTAGCCTGGCCTCCTTCCAATTCACCATCTACGCTGCTGCCAAGAGGAGCCTTATAAAATGCAAATTAGATGATGTTACTCCCTGTTTAAAATCTTTCAATAGCTTTATGTGGTCTGTGGAATGAAGTTCAAATTCCTTAGCATTTCATACCAGGTTTCTCCTGGCCTGGACACGACCTGCCTCAGCAGGCTCATCTGGCCCCAACCTCTCATAGCTATCCCACACTGTAGCATCTCCCCAGCGCTGTTCTCAGGAGCACTTCCTCAAAATATTCATGAATGTCTGGCCAAATAGTGAATGGATTTAATGTACATTGTGAATATCCAAGAAAGGAACAGAATGGGTAAAGTTTTGAGCAGCAAACATTAATGAACATCTCAAGGAACTCAGTTTGGGAAATACACCGAAGGTGTTGGGAACAACTTACGGCTCCTAGAATATGCCACACTCTCTTTTGCTCTGTCATCCACGGTTTTCACCAAACATGAAGTTGGAGGCTGAAGCAGGAGGATCGCTTAAGCTCAGGATTTTGAGGTTGCAGTGAGCTGTGATGATGCCACTGCACTTTAGCTGGGCAATGGAGTGAGACCCTGTCTCAAAAAAAAACAAAAACAAACAACAAACAAGCAAAAATTATTTTTAGGGTAACACTTAAATTGTTCTTAATTTTGACAAAAATGTTTTAGTTATTTTTTAGGGATTATAATCTAAGGATTGCAATATGCATCTTTATTTAGTGTTATATAATCTACTTCAGATTAATATTAACTTAATTCCTGAAAAATATAGAAATGTTATTCCTTCTCTTCTTCTTTGTGCTATTATTGCCATCTATATTACATCTATATACGCTATGAACCCTACAATACAATGTTATAATTATTGCTTTATACAGTTTCCTGTCTTTGAAAGATGTTAGACAAGAAATGAGAAGAAAAATTACTACAGAGTGTTTTAAAATAGCTCATATAATTATCCCTTCTGGTACACTTCCTTTCTTCCTTCGGGTACAGGTGCTACAAATTGAATGAGCCCCTCGCCAGGACAGAGGTGCTGCTGGTGCTCATAGCCTGCCCTGCCTGTACAGAATATCTATGGTGACCAAGCAGGGGGCTGGGTATTGGGAACAAGAGCAGCTCTAGGCCAGAATGCCATAGACTCCAACTGTTCTTACCCAAAGTTCAGCAGTTTTTCAAGTGTAACTGCTTTTGTGTCTGCCTTCGATCTATTCCCAGAGTGCTGAAATGGTTGTTCTGGTCAATTTTGTCCAGCTTTATGGTTGCATTTTGGGGAGATGTTTTGCTGATCTTCTCAATCAGCCATGGCTGGAAGTCCTTGATGGTAGGGCTGTTAGTTAACAGTATGTCTGCTGGGGGGGGGGGGGGGGGAAGGAACGAGATGGCTCAGGAATTCAAGGGGTGAAGGACTGAATAGCAGAACAAAGTCAGAACTTGCCTGGTTGGAGAAAACAGTTATTTGCAGCCAATCCTGCCTCATGAAGTTTGAAGGAGGTTCCTATGTGCCCTGTGAACCAGGGTGCAATTCACAGAAAGCTTTCTGGAATGAGAAAAACCAGAAATGACAGCGAGAGAGGAGAGGGCTAAGGGTGAGATACCCTTAGGGCCTCACATTTAAACCAAGTAGCTCCTCCTTCCTCCCCAAATGGTCTTGATCAAAGGGGATCCAGAGATTAGGATGATGACCTTTGCAAAGATGAAGACAGCAGAGAAATGGGCTGGGGTTTATCCTGAAGAACAGAGAATGACTTTATTATAAGGAAAACTTATGTCCCAAGGGACTAGATTGAGCCCATGAGAGAGAATTTCACTTTTTAGGGGCTGGGGGGAGAGAAGAACAGGGAGTTACTGTTTAATGGGGTACAGAGTTTCAGTCTTGTACTATTAAAAGAGTTCTGGAGATGGATGGTAGTGATGGTTGCATAACAATATGAATATACTTAATACCACTGAATTGTAAGATGGTAAATTTTATGTTATGTGTATATTACCACAATTTTAAAAATTGAAAAGAAAATCAAAGATTAAAAAAAGTCTGTGTCTCAGGGCAATGCTAAACATGGTCCGTGGAGTTTATGGTATGTAAACTTATGTGATACTCACCTGTGTTCTACATTATACCTGGTCATTTCCACCATAAATCCACACAGTGTCTTGCCAAGGGTGGAGGTTCCCATAGTTACTGATACCATGTTTCCCCCAAAATAAGATAAGGTCTTATATTTATTTTTCCTCAAGAAGACACCCTAGGGCTTATTTTCAGTGGATGTGTTATTTTCCCCTCAAAGCCTCAGCTTGCAGCACGCACAGGATGGCCAGGACCTGACAAGGGGAGCCGACTTTGTTAGTGGGGCTGCCCGCGCCTTTCCGGTCACCTCTGGGATAGTAGCTGTCACGATGGGACAGATGAGAAGGGCTGCTCGTCTTCTTTACCGTTTCGCGAGGAAACGCATAAGTTGTGCAGATAGGTTGTGTAGCCATGCCCATTACTAGGTCTCATTTTTGGGGTAGGGCTTATATTGCCCAAATGCTTAGAAATCCTGCTAGGGCTTATTTTATGGGTAGGTCTTATTTTGGGGGAATGTTTATGAGATGGACTTTTTTCAAAATTGGACTCATGCTTATAATGAGATGAGTGGAAACGATCAAACCTTGGTTCTTCACCTCAAGTCTTAGGGGCATCCACTCTTCTGAGAAAGTCCAAGAGCGTGCTCTGATGTCTGACAACAGACGTCCTCATGGGACACAGCGGGCAACATTTCTACTTCTCTACTGCCCACCAGCTACCAGTGAGAATACCAGCTGGAAAACATCTTTGTCTTATTCTTATATTTCTCTTACCAGAAAGATGCTATAGCCGATGCATTGGCTCATGCCTGTAATCCTAGTACTTTGGGAGGCCGAGGCAAGAGGATTGCTTGAGGCCAGGAGTTTGAGACCAGCCTGGGCAACATGGTGAGACCCCATCTCTACAAAAAACAAAAATTAAGAAAATTAGCTGTGTGTGGTGGTGAGTGCCTATAGTTCCAGCTACTTAGGAGGCTGAGGCAGGAGGATAGCTTGAGCCCAGGAGTTTGAGGCTGCAGTGAGGAATGACCATGCCACTGCTCTCCAGCAAGACCCTGTTGCTAAAAAACAAGATGCTACAAAGATTGTAAGGGAGCTAAGGATTAAGTTTTGGAGAGACTGGATTAATAATCATTTTAATAGGCCAGGATAAAAGGATTAATACAACCGTCAAAGGCTGGGTGGAGTGGCTCATACCTGTAATCCCAGCCCTTTGGGAGGTCGAGGTAGGAAGATCACTTGAGCACAGGAGTTCAAGACCAGCGTGGGTAACATGTAGAGATCCCATCTCTACACTAAATAAATAAAATGTCAAAAAGAAATGAGAGGCTGGGCGCGGTGGCTCACGCCTGTAATCCTAGCACTCTGGGAGGCTGAAGTGGGCGGATTACTCGAGGTCAGGAGTTTGAAAGCAGCCTGAGCAAGAGTGAGACTCCGTCTCTACTATAAATAGAAAGAAATTAATTGGCCAACTAATATATATAGAAAAAATTAGCCGGCCATGGTGGCACATGCCTGTAGTACTTGGGAGGCTGAGGCAGCAGGATTGCTTGAGCCCAGGAGTTTGAGATTGCTGTGAGCTAGGCTGACGCCATGGCACTCACTCTAGCCTGGGCAACAAAGCAAGACTCTGTCTCAAAAAAAAAAAAAAGAAAAAGAAATGAGAACTTTTCTTTTTAGGCAGGATCTTTATAAAAGCTTGCAATCTTGAACAAATAAATTATATACAGATGAACATACAATTTTAAAAGTAATCTAAAATGGTATGTTTTCCAATTTCTAAAATGTTGAGTATATATTACTTAATAAACAAAAGTTATTTTAAAATTAGCATCCCTTTGATCTCAGAAATGTAATAGTAAGTGAAAGAAGCCAGATACTCTAAAGAGAGTACTATTGTATAATTCTATTCATATAAAGTACAAAACCAGGCAAAAATGTTCTGGGCTATCAGAAGTCAAAATAGTGGTGACCCTTTGGTGGGGGGTTGTGACTGAAAGGGACCATGATGGGGGCTTTTGTGGGACTACTGGTCATTTAGTGTTTCCCGATCTGTATCTATATTATATTTCAATAAAATATTTTTTCAAGTTTGCATCCTTAGTATTTGAAGTTGCATTAAAAAATGAACATGTTAAAAGTGTAAGACCCCACATTTTGTGTTATTGTCACTTGCATAGACAAAAGATCATTTTAAATGTTAATGTAATTCAAGAGAAGAGATATAGCATCATCCTGTACTTTCCTTCATTATTTGACATGTGCCTACAGGCTCAAATAGCCATGGCATTTCATAAGCATTAGCATAAAGCTGGACAACTGAATAGAATTGTGTTTCTCTTATCAACTTATAATTCTCCCCAGGGCTAATTTCAATCAAGGAAAAATTTAACTCCCCAATGATGTCAAAGACAGCATATTCCAGAGGTTAATTAACGAGTCACCCAGAGAAGATCGAACAGCTATTATGCTGACACGTTCAAGGGCTAATCGGTTCTGATGATGTAATTTGCGGTAGTGCTTGATGTCTATTAGCCTGATGGGTGACAGCTGCTCTGGGCCTGGATGATTAAAGTGTGAAGCACAGGGGTGGAGATGAGGGTGGGGGAGGGGTGCTCTCAAATGGAGAGAGATTTTTATAGAGCCAGAGTGAATACAACCTAGTTATGCTGGTTATCCTACCTGGAAAGCCTGCTCATTCATTTCCTCTTATACAAATTTTACCACAACTAACACAATCTCAACTCCAGCCTCCCCTCACCCATGACCACCCCAGTCAACACTGCCTGCTGCTCCCTTCCCTGACCTTACAATCGGCATCACACACTTTAGCACTTATTTCTTCCCTAGTTACTTTGTGAATATGTACCTTGTTCCTCTAACTTGACGGTAATCTACTTAAAGACATCATTTTTTCTATATCCTCCCACAGCATTAAGGCTGATAAGCACAAAAATTAAATAAAAAATAACTGGATCAAAATGTTGATAATTGTCCAAGCTGGGGGATGATTACACATGGATCTATTCTAGTATTCTTTCCACTTTTGTGCATGTTTGAAAATTTCCTTGGTAGCAGAGTTGGCAGATTTAGCAAATAAAAATGCAGGATGCTCAGTTAAATTTGAATTTTAGGTAAACAATGAATACGTTCTTATTAATTATATTTTATCACTTATAATATCCATACCTATTTAACTTAGTCATATATTTATAACAATATTATTCATACTATAACATTATGTGAATATCATTTTTTATATTATTAATGTTCCTATGAGACATACTAAAAAGTTACTTATTTTATCTGAAATGTGAATTTAACTAGGTAGTCTGTATTTTATCTGGCAACCCAACTTGCTAGAAACTTAAAAACATAATTGGTGATTAATCAATGGGCTAAAAGAAAGTGAATTGTAGAAACACCAGTGTCTCTTAGAGTGCAGTGTGGTCTAGTGCCACTTGCATTAGAATCCCCTGTGGAACCTGTTAAAAAGGCAGCTCCCAATGGCTCCTAGTTCCAGCCTAGAGTCACCAAATTGGTATTTCTGCTGGTGGGACTGTGCATTTGCAGTAAGATCCCTAGATGATCCTGATGCTCTTGTTAGCCAAAGTGATGTCTATGATATTTCAATTTTTTCTGATTTGATCTTTTATTTCCTTACTGTGGCCTTGTTTGAGCAACTTATCAGGGACTTGACTTGAAAGATATTAATATTGTTGTTCAATGATTCACTAAAGATTACAATTCAAATAAAGTCACAAATATTCTAGTAGCCTTGTTCAATTAAGCTACTCCTTAATATTCACCCAACATTTAACTACTGATATATATCCATTGTTATTGAGAAATTATAATTGGCAACAATGCAACTTCCTTTAGTGTATTTCAAGGCCAGGGCTTCTAGAGTGACCAAACATCTCAGCATGCTTGAGACTGTTAAAGTTTTAGCACTGATATGCCTGTGTCCTAGGCTATTCCTCAGCCCTGCTGGCTCCTGGTCACCCCACCTGTGGCAGATGGCATGGTATGCTGCCCAGATTCCCCGCTTCAGGGCCAGGGTACTTATTTCCCCAGCTCACAGTTGAGACTCTCCCCAGAAAACTCTCACATCCAAAACTATGCCCTCTCCTCGGGGGCAGTAACTGGTTGATGCAGCCCCAAGCCTCAATTCATGACATCTCTGATTGGCCATCCCAGTTCCAGAACTTTCTGTTGGGATCAGCTGAAGCCTCTATTGCAACTGTCTTGCAATTCAACTTCTCTGTCTACCCAATCCTGCTTCCCCAACGGCTCAGCTTCTGAAAGCACTCCCTAATATTTCCCTACAGGCAAATCTCTGAGTCTGAGTCTGGAGGAAGCTGAACTACACAGCTGGCACAGATGTGAGGTGATCCTAGGAAGCAGACTCCAAAATAGGATTTGGGGGCTGGGTCACTTGCTGACTAGCTGGTGATGAGAACCCTACATTAATGGTAGGTGGAGTCCTCCGCCAGGTAAAGCTTTCAGCGGTGAACCAGGAGAGGCTGCCAGTGGAAGGGGCTGTGCCCAAGTGTGCAATATCTTGGGCATCCAGGGGCCATCCAGGGAAGTAGTGATTTAAGGACAGTGGAATGGGGTAGCTGTTACTGGCAACTAGCAATGCATTGGAGAGAGACTGTTAGAGGCAAGGCCCCTCAAAGACCCTCAACTCCCCTATGACTTGTCCTACCCTAAAAAAATTCCTAGGACAAAAACAACACACCACCCTCCAGCTATAGCTCCGAAAAGAATGCGTTCCAAAATGCTCCAGGGTGTGCTAACTGCAATTGTTCCCGACCACCTGCCAGGTTGGGGTCCAGTAATCAGTCACAAACCTCGATACTGATAAGATACTGATTGGGGCTGATTAGCCCAAACCCAAGACTCACCGTCACCCCACTGCATTTTTTGTTTCTACTTCCTTGTTTCTGTATGCTTATAAAACCTACTAAGAATCTAAGTAAAGTAGACCTTGACAACCCTTTGCTTGGTCTCGTTCCTTTCTCTCGCCCATCTCTTTCAGGCAAGGTCCTCCTTGACCCCCGCGAGTAACAGAAGGTCCCGTGGCCGGGACAAGTGGCGCCCAACGTGGGGCCCGAGGTACGGACCTTTGTCGGGTGACACCGCGGAGTGCTCTTCGGCCGAAGGAAACCCTACAGAGACCCTCGTTCTGCCGCTCACAAAGTCGACGGTCTGGTGAGTAAATTTTTACATTGTCACCCCATCGAGATGGGCCATTCATTGTCTAAAGAGGCCGTTTTTATCAAGGATCTCAAGGCCTCACTCAGAGAGAGAGGAATTAGAGTTAAGAAAAAGGATCTAGTAAAGTTTTTTGTGTTCATTGATCGTGCTTGTCCTTGGTTTATTGTTGGTGGACCTGAGATTCACCCATGCAAATGGCAGAAGGTAGGCAGAGATTTAAACAATTTACTTCTGAATCAGGGCCCAGATGCCGTCCCTGTATCCGTTTTCTCGTACTGGGGACTAATTAGAGATATTGTTGAGGGGGCAGATTCAGACCCCAATAAAAAGCAGCTGCTCTCAGTAGCAGAATTCTGCCTCCGACTCGTGTCGCGGTCCGCTTCAAGAACATCTTTAAAAACGGCCTGAGGGGCCAGCCCCGGGCCCCCTGTCCTATTCAATTTCAGTTGGCCTCGGGGAACAGCCGACAAGAGAGCCCCCAGACTCTAGACTCCTCCGAGCAACCCCAGGGAGCGCAGGAGTGGACTTGTGTGCCTCCTCCAACACAATATTAAGACCTAAGGATGGTGTTCAAATTTTGCCCACTGGCTCCTTTGGACTCCCCCCCCCACTAACATGTTCTTTCTTATTCTGGGCCGAGCCTCCTCCACTCTTGCAGGGCTCATAGTCCACCCCTCCATAGTAGATAGTGACTTTACAGGGGAAATTAACATCTTAGCCAGTGCGCTTACAGGCCCTGTGTATGTCTCTAAGGGACAGCGCTTAGCTCAGGCATTACCCTTGCCCCTTAATACATCCTACCCAGCCATCGCCGCCAACCGAGGTGCTTCTTGCCCTGGCTCTTCTGATCTCTACTGGGTCCAAGCTATCACCAAAGAATGGCCCACCCTGCGACTAAAATTAGATGGTAAACTTTTTGAAGGCCTTCTTGATTCAGGCGCCGATTCCACAGTTATTGCCCAAGACGCCTGGCCCGATTCATGGCCACTGCAGCCCTCCCTTACGCACTTACAAGGCATAGGACAGTCTAGAGATACTCTCCAGAGCTCAAAAATTTTGACATGGGAAGACCCTGAGGGAAACAGAGGTACCACTCAACCCTTTGTAGTCCCAGGCCTACCTGTTAACTTATGGGGGTGTGATATCCTTGCACAAATGAATGTCATTATGTGCAGCCCCAATGAAGTTGTAACCAGCCAAATGCTTAAACAGGGATTCCTACCAGGACAGGGTTTAGGCAAAGAGAGTCAGGGACTAAGAGCACCCTTAACCACCCTCCCTAAGTCAGACAGATCAGGACTAGGGTTCAAAGACCATTTTTCATAAAGGCCATTGATCCCCCTGCACTTCAGGCAGATAAAATCACTTGGAAAAGTGACTCACCTGTCTGGATCGATCAGTGGCCCCTCCCGTCTAACAAGCTAGCCACAGCTACAGCGTTAGTGCAGGAACAATTAGCTGCCGGACACATAGAGCCCTCTACTTCACCATGGAACACCCCCATTTTTGTCATTCAAAAAAGGACTGGCAAATGGCGGCTGCTACAAGACTTATGAACTGTTAACCAAACAATGGTTCCCATGGGGGCACTCCAGCCTGGTTTGCCTTCGCCTGTAGCTATCCCCAAAGGCTACTATAAGATAGTCATTGTCCTAAAAGACTGCTTTTTCTCCATACCATTACACCTGGATGACTGCAAACGCTTTGCGTTCAGTCTCCCGGTAGTAAACTGTATAGGACTCTCCCCGTGCTTCCAATGGCGAGTATTGCCTCAAGGCATGGCCAACAGCCCTACCCTTTGCCAAAAATATGTAGCTCAGACAATTGATTCCTTTAGAATTCAACATCCTCAGCTATATATAATTCATTATATGGATGACATTCTTTTTGCCGGAGCCGATGAGGCAACCTTACATCAAGTTACCATGCAGGTTGTCTCGGCCTTACAAGCTCCGCTTGTCCCCTGAAAAGATTCAGGTTTGCCCCCCTCACCTGTTCCTAGGCTTTGAATTGTTCCCCAATAAGGTCCTCTCCCAAAAGGTACAAATCAGAAAAGACTCTCTTCAATGCCTTAATGATTTTCAGCACCTTCTGGGCGACATTAATTGGCTTCGCCCATATTTAAAACTCACCACAGGACAGTTAAAACCCCTATTTGACATCCTGCAGGGAGATGCCAATCCAACCTCTTCACGCTCCCTAACTAAAGAAGGGCAGCAAGCGCTTAATTTGGTCGAGCAGGCCATAAATGCCCAGGCCATTGGCTATTTCTCCCCCGATTCCCCTTTGTACTTTATTGTCCTCCCTACCCCCTTTTCGCCCACGGGACTCTTTTGGCAGGGCAAGCCCCTTTTTTGGGTTCACCTATCGGCTTCCCCCCCTAAAGTCCTTCCCACCTACCCTTACTTAGTAGCTAAGATTATTCGCTTGGGGCGAGAAAACTCCTTTAAGCTCTTTGAAAAAGATCCAGATATCATAATACTCCCTTACGATGCTTCTCAAATTCAGTGGCTAATACAAAATGATGATGACTGGGCAGTTAACTGTACGTCTTTCCAGGGCAAACTAGATAATCATTACCCCCCTGATAAACTAATTCAGTTCCTCTATCGGACACCTGTAATATTTCCCAAAAAAACAAGAGTCTTCCCCATTCCAGGAGCCGTCTTAGTCTTTACCGACGGATCCTCCTCAGGCACCGTGGCCTATAGCATTAATGGCCAGGTTCGCAGTTTTCCTACCGGGTTCTCCTCTGCTCAACTCATTGAGTTAGCAGCCTTAGTCGCAGTCTTCAAAAACGTAGATCAGTCACCATTTAACTTGTATACTGATAGTTCTTATGTTGCTCATGCTGTCGCCACCTTAGAAACTGTACCTCATATTCGGCCCTCCAACAATACCACTCAAATGTTCCAGCAACTACAAGGACTCATTCACTCCTGTTCTGCCCCCTTTTTTATAGGCCATATTCGCGCCCACACTGGCCTTCCTGGACCTCTAGTTGCTGGAAATAATCTTGTTGATCAGGCAACCTGCATTGCAGGCGCAGTCCACACTATCACTGTTGATCCTGTTTGCGCTGCACGCCAAGCTCATAATTTACACCATCTCAATGCCCATACCCTCAGACTTAAATTCTCTATTACTAGAGAACAAGCCAGAGAAATCGTCCGCCAATGCAGGGCCTGTTTTACCCTTCTCCCTGAGCCACACCTAGGAGTCAACCCTCGCGGCCTGATCCCTGGGGAGCTCTGGCAAATGGATGTCACTCATTACCCCTCTTTCGGAAAGCTTAAATATGTACATGTCTCTATAGACACTTGTAGTGGATTTATCTTTGCTTCCCTACAAACAGGCGAAGCCACCCGCCACATTATTAGTCATGTTATAGCCTGTCTCACCTCCCTCCCTCAGCCTAAAGTTATTAAGACTGACAACGGCCTGGGATATGACAGCTCCAACTTCAAAAGTTTTTGTGCTCAGCTAGGCATTAAGCATATTACAGACATTCCATATAACCCTCAGGGCCAAGGTATTGTAGAGAGAGCTCATCAGACGTTAAAAAATACGCTCTCCAAACTACAATCGGGAGGAGGAATTTTGTACCCTTTGACAGGTAATTCCAAAACCCTGCTTAATCACGCCCTGTTCATTTTAAATTTTCTCACCTTTGACACCGCTGGTAAAACAGCCGCCGACCGCCTTTGGCACCCATCCACCACAGATACTTATGCACAGGCCTTATGGAAGGAGCCGCTTACAGGCAAATGGCTGAGGCCTGACCCTGTCCTCATATGGGGAAAAGGACATGCCTGCATCTACGATACCCAGGCAGGAAATGCCAGATGGCTACCAGAGAGAGCGATTAAGTTATATAACCCACCCAGGGAATCCCCTGAGAAGAATTCTTAATTCTGTTCTCTTCCAGAAATACAATGACTCCCCGAGAAAAGGCGCTGCCCCTCCTATGCCTGATTCTAGTCGTGATCAAGAGCACCATCGCAACCAACATCCATCAGATCTACAACTATACATGGCAGGTAATTAATGAGGCAGGAGACGTTGTTAATTCCTCCTCACGTCTCTCCGCCGTTGTACCATGGGATCCATTAGAAATTGACCTATGCGTATTAGCTCTTGGGGCTAAAGACCCTTCCCGCACTTTTCGCCCCTCAGCCAGCTCCTCCAACGACTGACTCCTCCCCAGGCTTTTGCTCCTCGGGAGCCGGACGCTCTGCGACAAAAGATAAAGACTTTTATGTTTGCCCAGGGGCCCATCGACCTCGTACCAACAACTACCAATGTGGTTATGCCCCTGACTTCTTTTGTGCTTCCTGGGGCTGTGAGACCACCGGTGATCCCAAGGTTTCTTGGGATCAGTCCAGGGGATTTGAGTGGGGGCTTAGACTTTACACATCTGGGAAAGACATTGGTCTCACATTTAAAATCAAATTAATTAAAAGCCTCCCCAGAGATCCTACAGTCGCAATAGGTCCTAACCACAAACTTCACCCACCTCGACCTCACGATCCCTCCAGGGACCTACCCTACCCCCCAACTGTGTCCCCTTTTCCGTTTAGCACCTCCCTATACCGACCTACCCTGCCCGAGGGGCCCCCCTCCTCTGCAGAACTAATTCTTACCTTAGTCAACGCCTCTGTCAGGACCATCCGAGAGGCCAATAATTCAGAATATCAGGAGTGTTGGGTATGCTACTCCCCCTGGCCTCCCTTCTATGAGGGTGTCGCTACATTTGGTAAACTATTATTTACTAACGACACCAGCAAACTCAGATGGGGCCTAGAGACCCATGATGGCCTGACACTCAGCCAAGTCACAGGCCTAGGCCTTTGCCTTCTTAGCCCAAGAATGCTCCCTCCCGCACCCTTAGAGAAAATATGCAAGCAGTCAATTACTGTCAACTCCACTTTTCAGTATATTCAGGCATCTAATACCTCTTATTTTGCTTGTTCTTCCGGCCTTACCCTGTATGTAGTCATTGCAACATTCCTTGAGCATAGAGAATATTGTGTGTTAGTCATGCTCTTCCCCAGACTCACTATACGTCCTGCTGAAGAATTGCTTAAATTTTGGGAGCATGGCACCACAATGCCCCGAGAAAAGAGAGAGCCCATCACGGCCATAACACTCGCAGTTGTTCTAGGCCTTGGTGCCACAGGGGCTGGAACAGGCATAGCCTCTCTAGTCACCTCCAACCAGCAGTACCTGCAGCTCTCTGCTGCCATCGATAACGACCTCCGAGAGCTACAGCAGGGCCTAAAATATCTCAAAGAATCCCTCGCTTTGCTTTCTGAGGTAGTGTTGCAAAATAGAAGAGGCCTAGACTTAGTGTTCCTCCAAGAGGGAGGTTTGTGCACAGCACTTAAAGAAGAATGTTGCTTTTATGCAGACAAAACAGGTCTGGTAGAAGATAGCATTGAGAGAGTTAGACAGAGCCTAGAAGATAGAAAAAAACGGAGAGAACAAAGTGAGGCATGGTATCAAAATTGGTTTTCTACATCCCCCTGGCTATCCACATTGCTTCCCAGTGTCTTAGAGCCGCTTGTAGGCATTCTGTTGCTCCTCACCTTTGGGCCTTGGGCATTCAAAAAACTAACTGATTTTGTCAAGTCACAGGTAGATGCAGCCACACAAAAATCGGTCTCCGTGTTTTACCAACGGCTAGAACTAAGAGGCTCCAGAGAAGACCTCCATGAAGAGTCTCCCAAAACACCCACTGAAGGTCTAAATTTCTCAGACCTTGCCGCAGACATGGAACGCAGTTGGTTCCAAAAGCTGTGGAGACGCCCATGACGGGATTATCGCGATTCCGTGTACCAGGTGCACACCCCGCCAGCAGTGAGGTAACTCCATGACGGGAATATTGTAGGTCCATGCCCGGGGGCACACTTCATAATCAGAAGTGCCGGAGCTGGATGCCACCTACATAGCCTAAGACAGAGGCCTCACCTTCACGTTTATCGCCCGATCTTATATTTGGGGTGCTGGTCGTGGAAGCCCATCGCGTAGCCTAAGACAGGCTCTCCACCAACCTATATAAATATCCCTCATATTAATAAAAAGAGGGGGAGATGTTAGAGGCAAGGCCCCTCAAAGACCCTCAACTCCCCTATGACTTGTCCTACACACGGGCCTTGCCCTAAAAAAATTCCTAGGACAAAAACAACACACCACCCTCCAGCTATAGCTCCGAAAAGAATGCGCGTTCCAAAATGCTCCAGGGTGTGCTAACTGCAATTGTTCCCGACCACCTGCCAGGTTGGGGTCCAGTAATCAGTCACAAACCTCGATACTGATAAGATACTGATTGGGGCTGATTAGCCCAAACCCAAGACTCACCGTCACCCCACTGCATTTTTTGTTTCTACTTCCTTGTTTCTGTATGCTTATAAAACCTACTAAGAATCTAAGTAAAGTAGACCTTGACAACCCTTTGCTTGGTCTCGTTCCTTTCTCTCGCCCATCTCTTTCAGGCAAGGTCCCCCTTGATCCCCCCCAGTAACGCGGGGCGGGACAGAGACAATGAGAGCCTGAGGGTGATTAATCACCAATTTAAGGGTGAATGTAAAAGCCAGAAGATGTTCTTGGCAGCAAAAGAGATTCTCATCTCCTGCAGTCAGAGTGTATACCTCTTGAGGATGGAGACTCAGACTTAAATTATAAAGTCGCAGAGCTCCAGTGAAAGCAGAATTCTCAATCCCAGTGAGTAGACCATGTCAAAGTCATAGTCCTAACTTAGAAAAAAATGAGATCCTGAGATCTGGGATAAGGGCATATGGGCAGATGTTCTTCTACATTTTGACTTCCCGGATTTCCTCTGAATCCTCTGGGCCTGTAGAGGGGCCCATTCTCCCAGTTGGATAAAGGTTACCACTCCTCACTTTTGAAGTCAATACAGAGATTTTTGCCTTGCAAGGAAACATCTCCTTCTCCCATAGAGTGGTGCTGTGGCATCAGCCTAGCTCCCAGCAACCTCAAACTCCTGGGCTCAAGCTATCTTCCTGCCTCAACCTCCCAAAGAGCTGGGACTACAGGTATATGCCACCATGCCCAGCCAATTTTTAGTTGTCCAGGCAATTTCTTTCTATTTTTTTTTAGCAGAGATGGGATGGGATCTCTCTCTTGCTTTAGTAGAGACAGGGTCTTGCCCTTGCTTAGGCTGGTCTCAAACTCCTGACTCCTGCCTCGGCCTCCCAGAGTGCTAGCTAGGATTACAGGCGTGAGCCACCGCGCTTGGCCTCTCAGATAGCATCTTAACTCCCCCCTTTGTCCTGCCTCCAAACCAATACCGAGAGTGATGTCACAACGTAATTGATCGGCCTGCTCTGGGAGAAAAGAGCCATAGGACCTACAGAATGTATATTGTCAGAAGCCAGAAGAGTATATATAGAGCTTGTTTGATTAAGTTTAAAGTTGCCTCCTTACATATTTAAGTTTGGCCTAAAGGTTTCTCCGTACACAGTGAAGTGCAACCTAACTGGATGTGTAAATGGACTGTAACCTACTCCTGCAATAAGCAGCTGAGTCTCACAACCAATCACATCAGCCGAGTTTCAGCCAATCACAGGAGGCCAAGTGTTAAAACAATGTTCAAATTAGGCAAACTCGAAGCTGCAACCAATCCAGTTGTTTCTGGGGTACCTCATTCCCTTTTTTGTATGTCACTTTCCAATTTGTCTCCAGAAATCCTCTCCAACTACGTGGCTGCACTGGGGTCTCTCTGAACCTAATCTTTTGGGGTTAGGGGGGTTCTCAGTTTGGAAATGGTTCTTTGCTCAGTTAAACTCTGTTAAATTTAGTTTGTCTAGTTTTTCATTTACAATCCCGATTATGTATAATCAAGGGGTGGATAGAACATAAAGTTGTATAAGGAAGAATTCATTGATAAAAGAATGTTCTCTCATGGGAGTTCACCTTAGCAAGGACCCCAGGAAACACTAGCTGTCACACTGCTAGGATGTCTCTTGGAAGTTAGAGAAAACATTACATCAGATTGGTCTTTTATATCAATAATATCATGCTAATCATACTAGGTGAGCAAGAACTACAAGGACGTTGGAGGCATTGATAAGGCACTTGTGCTTCACACACTGCCAAAGCAGTGAAATTTTCAGACGACACAATGCCACAACAGTATACAGGCTGGGCTATATGGGACATCCCCTCCATAATAAAGGACAAATGCTTGCATTTCATGCCTCCACTACTGAAAAGGAAGCACAGTGCCAGATGGGGTTCTGGAGGCAGCATTTTCCACACTCAGAAATACTGCTTCTGCTCTTTTGCTGGTAACTGGGAAGACTTCCTGCTTTGACCAGGGCTTTAAAGCAGGTCCAGGATGTAGGGAGAGCAGCCCTGCCACTTGCACCTTTCTAAGCAGCAGACCTCTACATTCAAAGTCATTTGCATTGTCTCTAAACTGCTTCAACAGTCCCCTCAAATCTTCTGTGAAGAGGTATATCCCATCAAGGGTGGGTGCAAGCAGGAGTGGAGTTTTACATCTAGATTCATGTGTTGTAGGGCAGAGACGCTAATGTGGACGTGTAAATCCTGAGGCCATGGATATCCTGAGTACCCCTGGAATTTTTCAGAAAACCAGGGAAATGAAGCCAAAGATGGAATGTACAGGGAGGTCCCAGCTGATGACTGGGTTGCACATTTAATTCATCATTATACAAATTAGGAAGGTGGGGAGGAGTTGTTGAAAATGTAAAAATGGGTTGAGATCAGCCTGAGCAAGAGTGAGACCCCATCTCTACTGAAAATAGAAAAATTAGCTGGGCATGGTGGCACGCCTGTAGTTCCAGCTACTCAAGAGGCTGAGGCAGGAAGAGCACCTTCAGCCCAGGAGTTTCAGGTTGCAGTGAACTATGATGATGCCACTGCACTCTAGTCTGGGTGACAGATTGTGATCGTGTCCCCCCCAAAAAAAGAAAGAAAAAAAGAAAAGAAAAAAAAAAGAGAAAAATGAGTTATAAAAGGCAACAAAATGGTAATGCTCTCCACAATTGTTCTCAATTTGCATATAAAATATAAAGGTAGCTCTAACCCATGTTTCTAGACTAGCCCAGAGTGCCCAGAACGTGGTTATAATTAGGACTCTGATATAAAATTGTATTTCTTTGGCTTTTTCCCCAGATACCAGGTGGCATCACCAGGCCCCTGTCCTGCTCTGCTCCAGCTCCCTGGGAGTCTGTCTGCTGCCGAGGCTGCCAACACCTAGTACAAAAGTGTGCTCGGTTTCTGCAGCAGATGCCTGTCCTGACAGCATGCTTCCCTCTGCCGCAAGGGCAGTGAAACCGCCATCCAGGCTGCCAGCCCCCACGCTGCCACTGCAGCTGCTGCCCTTTGGGCTCTCAGCGCCCCACAGACAGCTCAGTGAAATTGCCTTCACAGCCTCTCTCCAGGACAGGAGCTGGCTGGGGGACAACTTGGGTAATACGCACTCAGTTGTACTCAGCAGTAGCATATCTAGTGATATGATACCCAGAGGTATCATTTTTAAACACCCTTCCATATGACCAAATAATTTTCAGTAATAATCACACACACAAAATGAATAGTGGTGGCCACAAATGAAATGCAACAGTGAAAAACTTTTTTTAAACTTTGTATATGTAATCATGCCCGTAAATAAATAATAAAGAAAAAAAAAGATTACAGTTCAAGAAAAGGAGAAGAATATTTACAAGAGTAGTAACTTTGAATTATATGAATGTACTTTTTGCCAACGTTTTATTATGCATATTTTCAAATATATAGAAGCGAAGTTGGAGAAATTTTACAGTAAACACTTATGTGACCAGCACCTAGATCTTACCAATAATATTTTAGTATATACATGTTATCACATAGCTATCTATCCATTCCTCTATCCATCTACCAATCTTATTTTTAAACTTTTACTTTAAAATCGTATTAGATTTACAGAAAAGTTGCAAAGATAGTACAGAGAGTTCCCACATACCCTACACCAAGCTTCCCCTATTATTAATATATTAGTATAGTACATTTATCACAACTAATGAAATGATATTGACATGTTTTTATTAACCGAGCTCCATACATTGATTAGATTTACCAATATCCTTTTTCTGTTCCAGTAGCCCATTCAGGATATCACATTACATTAGTTGTCATGGCTCTTTAGGCTCTTTAGAAGCTCCTCTGGGCTGTGACAGTTTCTCAGACTTTCCTGTTTCTCAGACTTTCTCTGACGACCTTGACAGTTTTGAGGAGTACTGGTCAGGTATTTTGTAGACTGTCCCTCACTTTGAATTCATCTGATGCTTTTTGCAAGGTTAGCTTGGTGTTATGGGTTTTGGGGAAGAAGACCACAGAAATCAAGTGCCATTCTCAATGTCATATCAAAGGTACAAACTATCAACATGACTTTTCCACTGGTGATGTTAAACTTGATCACCTAGAGAAGATGGTGTTTGCAGGGTTTCTTCATTGCAAAGTTGCTTTTCCCCTCCTTTCCATACTGCACTCCTTGGAAGCAAGTCGCTAAGTGTAACCCACACTTAAGGGGTAGGGAGCTTTACGTCCTTGTGGGCAAAATTATCTACATAAATTATTTGGAGTTCTTCTGTACGGGAGATTTGTCTCTTTTCACCCATTTATTTATTTATATTAGTATAGACTTACGATTGTTTTATACTTAAGATTGTAAACGGCTATCCGCAATGGCTCACACCTATAATCCCAGCACTTTGGAAGGCTGAGGCAAAAGTATCACATGAGACCAGGAGTCCAAGACCAGCCTGAGCAACATAGCAAGACCCTATCTCCACGATAAATGAGAAAAATTAGCTTGGTATGGTGGTGCTTGTCTGTAGTCCCAGCTACTTGGGAGGCTGAGGCAGGAAGGATTGCTTGAGTCCAGGAGTTTAAGGCCACAGTGAGCTGTGGTCACAACACTGCACTCTAGCCCAGGCAATAGAGCAAGACCTTGTCTTGAAACGAAAACAGTACAAAAGATTATAACCCAGTGCTTTTTTATTTGCCCCAATTTCTCCAGCTTTGGCCACTGGGAACTTTTTCACTTGGCTCTTGTGTCCCTTTAATATATCCCCATTGTTTTATTTTTTTGAGCATTTCCTTGCTTTCTTACACTACAAGATGCTCCAGGCTTATCTTATTATATGTTCTTTGGCCCAGTCCTAGAATCAGTCATTTCTCCAAAGAGCCCTAGTTCATTTTGTTGGGAAACGGTATTAGAAACCAAGATCTGGGTACTAAGTGTGCTTGTTGCTATGGAGTATTGTTGCTTCTAGGTCCTTTCAGTGGATAGGGCTAAGAAATATATGATGAATACTAAATTGTGTATACACACATACCTGTAATTATTTCTATATCCATCCATCAATGTCTCTATTAATTAAAATGTGAGTTCATATTTATGTCTGTGATTCTAATCCACAACCACACACCTCATTATAGCCTTTTCCCCTTGCTTACCCCAAAGCTTCCCTCTCTGAGAGTGAGCATCTGCCAGCCACTTACTTATTTGTTCAATCCCAACATACATGTACAGCAGTTCTAGAATTGTTAACTTGTACCCCTTGACAAACACCTGTACCAACTATAGTGCAAAGTACAATTCCTTTTGTCTTCAGTCTTACCATTTCCCTCATCTCAAAAACTACGTAGTGCTTCCTTTCTTCCCAATCCTCCTCAGTGAGGTTATGCTATATGTGTGTATATAGTTAGATTCTTTTGTCATTGTCTGTATTTCATCCTGGGATCCCCCATACTTTAGTTGATTTTTTAAAATTTTGCATACATTATGATTCACTGTTCTGTAAAGTTCTAAGGGTTTCAACAAAAGGACAGTGTCATATATCTACCACGATAGTTGCATTCAGAATAGTCTTGTGGCCCCCCAAATCCCCTGTGCTTCATGTAGTCAACCCTCCCCTCTCCCCAATTCCCTTGCAGTAACTGGCTTATCTGCATTCCATATCTATAAGTTTTGCTTTTTCTATAATATAGATTTTTCCAGCATGTAACCTTAGCATTCTGGCTTCTTTCACCCAGCAATGCGCATTTAAGATTCATTGCTACTGGTGCATGGATGAATAGCTTGTTCCTTTTGAAAAACAGGGAGAAAATATACCAATTTTAGTTCTATTTCAGTGATGAATAATAGCATTTTATGACTTAACTTCTGCAAATTGGCTAATGACTTCATCAAAATTGATCTTTGTTTTTTCATATTCAAAAGACAGTACAACCGGATTTGACAATCTATCTTTACTCATAGTTGATCAAGAATACTTTTTATTTAATTTTAATTTTGAAAAGTTTCTTTCACATAAAGCAGCAGATGTGCAAAATTCACAGAAAAGGTATAATCTTAGGGCTGTTACAAAGGAAAAGATGTTCAATCTTACTATGAGAGAAATGCAAATTAGAATTGTGCAGTAATAGTTGCACTTCTCAGATTGGCAAAGATCAAAGAGTTTGATGATATAATGTGTGGGTGGGGATGTGGGAAAGCAGGAACATTGCAAGTGGAAGTGTAAATTGGAGAGTACTTAAAAATTATAGCAATAGCTATAAAAATTACAAATGAACATATCCTTTGGTTTCATGTTCTGCATATAGGAATTTTTTCTGTGGGGTGTTTTCGTATGTATAAAATGAAGTATGCACAATGGTGATATAGCACCTCTTGTATTTTCTTGGATAGAACTGGAACGCATTCTACTAAGTGAAATATCCTAAGAATGGAAAAATAAGCACCACATGTACTCACCAGCAAATTGGTATTAACTGATCAACACTTAAGTGGACATATAGGAATAACATTTATAGGGTGTCTGGTAGGTGGCGGGGGAGGGGACGGGTATTTACATACATAATAAGTGCAATGCGCACAGTCTGGGGGATGGACACGCTTGAAGCTCTGACTCTGGGGGGGAAGAGGGAGAAAGAGCAATATACATAACCTAAACATTTGTAGCCCCATAATATGCTGAAATAAAAAAAATGAAGTATGCAAAAATTATTTATTGCAGCATTGTTTGTAATGGCCTACAATTAGAAACAATGTAAATGCCCATCAATAAAGGGTAGAATAAATAAATTATATTACTTAAATTAAGTTATGCTATCATTAATACAAGAAGATCTTACAGATATATTAAGTGAAGAATGCAAGGTGTAGAACAGGGTGTATAGCACTATTCTATTTTTTACAAATATTTGTTTACATATGCAAAAGTGATATATTGAAGGACACTTAAGACATTTATAATGGTGGTTGACTTTGGGGAGAGCAGGTGGACCACAAGCTGCTAGAGTGGAAAGAGACCTACTTTTCATTGTATATCCAAAGACACTGTATTCATTGTGTTTGTGAAATTTGTACCATGTTAATTTACATGGAACTGTGATGTAATAGATTAAATTTTAATTTTAAATTATTCTTTAAAGAGTATAAACTAACTACAGAGAGTAGGAGGGGGTTGAGAGCCTTGTATGTCTGGATTTAGCAACATTCTGTCTACAGGTAAAAAAAGACTAGTTGTACTGCGTACAGTGAGGTTAAAGGTGGCCAATATCCCAATGAGTCTTTGGTCAGGTAAGGACATATCTAAGGATCAAACACCTATGCAAGGAATGCAGCACATAGATAAATGTTTTTTTTTTCTAAACAGATAAGAGAAAACTTTCTAAAAATGTAAATGAGATGTTTATTTTGAGGATTTAGGCCTGGGATTCATCCTGAACATCTATCTTCCTTCATCCACGTATCTATGAATCATCAAATCCTATCACTTTAGCCACCAAAAAGTAGCACAAATATCTAGATTTCTCTGTACCACTTCCCTAGTCCAAGCCAGCATCAACCCAGACGGGCATTTCCTAATCCTTCCATTCTAAATTAGAATCCCTAGTAACCTCTATTCTCTTTCACAACACCCTTTATTTTTCTTCAAAACTCTTATCCATATATGACATACCTATTGTTGTACTTGTTTAATTAATGTCTACTTCTCCAACTGGAATATAAACTCCATGAGGTCAGGGACCATGTTGGTTTGCTAGTTACCATATTCCCAACTCAAAAATTTGTGTTGGGCTAGGCGAGATGGTTCACACCTGTAATCCTAAGCACTCTGGAAGGCCGAGGCAGGAGGATCGCTTGAGCTTAGGAGTTAGAGACCTGCATGAGCAAGAGTGAGACCCCCTTTCTACTAAAAATAGTAAAAATTAGATGGGTGTTGTGTTGTACGCCTGTAGTCCCAGCTACTAGTGAGGCTGAGGCAGAAGGATCGCTTGGGCCCAAGAGTTTGAGGTTGCTGTGAGGTAGGCTGATACCAGGGGATTCTAGCTGGGGCAACAGAGTGAGTTTCCAAAAAAAAAATTGTGGTCTTGAATGAATGATTAAAGTAGATACAGAACCCACTGGAGAAACATAGCTGTCTGTATAATGGGAATTTTAAAAACCAACCCTGAGTAGGCTACAAAGAGATAAATTATCAGAAGCAACTGTGCTCTTGGTCATAGAGGATAGTCTAGAAAATATGCTAGATCTTTCAGTCTCTGACCTGCACAGATTTGCCATACATTGAGAATTGTCAGCCTAGGTGATCCACCAATGACCTACAATATCCTAATAATAGCAAATTGAGCAATTCCCTCTCCATTGGGAACTTGGTTCTCTCTATTTTTCTTTGGTGTGGAAGAGCCAAGAACTTCTTATTTGAAGACATGAGGCCAAAGACTATATTGTTTTAGCAGCACCTCTCTAGCAAGTATTGCACAGGTTGAGTATGAATCAGGTGGAGTTCACGACAAAGTTTTACTTCAGGCATTTTCTAAAATAACTCCACAAAAGTTTAGCTCTGGTAATTGAAGATGACAGTGATCTCATGTACTGCTAAAGCACATTTTTAAACTCTCAGTGAGTTAGGAACAAGTCTCCAGTGATTATGATACCAGATACCAAGTTGTAATGGTCAGGAGCACTTTGTAGATAATTTGCTTCATGTTTTGTTGTATTGTAATAATTTATGTGTCTGTCTCTTTTGCCATTGGACTATGCCCTCCTCAAGGGCAAGACTATAAGAGGAATTCAATAAATATTTCTTAAATTAATAATCTGAACTCAGTACCTGTATTTGACTCTTGAAGGAGGAGAGTTTATAGAAAGAGACAATTATTCACCACTTACTAGATCTGTTACCCAAGATAGACCATTTAATCTCTCTTCATACCCTCCTCTTTTAGAAGAATTATGAAGAATTTAAACACAGAGACAAATATAAAGAATTGTAAAATTAACATTTACTACCTAGCTTTATATAATTTTTTTTTTTTTTTTTGAGACAGTCTTGCTTTGTTGTCCAGGCTAGAGTGAGTGCCGTGGCGTCAGTCTAGCTCACAGCAACCTCAAACTCCTGGGCTCAAGCGATCCTACTGCCTCAGCCTCCCGAGTAGCTGGGACTACAGGCATGCACCACCATGCCCGGCTAATTTTTTCTATATATATCAGTTGGCCAATTAATTTCTTTCTATTTATGGTAGAGACAGGGGTCTCACTCTTGCTCAGGCTGGTTTCGAACTCCTGACCTTGAGCAATCCACCTGCCTCGGCCTCCCAGAGAGCTAGGATTACAGGTGTGAGCCACCTCGCCTGGCCATATATAATTTTAATATTTTGTTAAATATGGCAAGAGAGAATGCCACACGTTCATCAAATCCCATTTCATTTTCCTCTTCCTGAGCACACAAAAAGATTGTGTTTCTCAGCCTACTTTGGAGTTAGATTGGTACCATGAGACTAGTTCTGCCAATGGGCTGTAAGCAGATGTAGTATGTGTCACTTCCAGGGTAAGCATGAAAGAATGACCGAGTCTGTGGGCTCTATATCACTGTAGCAGAGATCCTGGCAGCAATGTTTTCAAATGGTGGTATGAGAGGACTCTGGAGCCATCATCAGTCTGTACCCTGAATCACTCTGTGGATCAGTGTTTGAGAATCTCTCTTGCTCTGCATCTTCATCAACACAGAGTTTTGCGAGCTTTTAAAATTTTTCTGCTGGCACAATGGTGTGAAATCATTGCTTTAATTTGGATTTTGTTGATTATGAGTGATGTTGAACAGCTTTTCAAATGCATGTCATTTGGGTTCTTCTGTGAGTGCCTATTTGTATCATTTGCCCACATTGGTTGAGGTGGAGAGGGGTGAGTTCCTTGTTCTAGTGTTTTGTAGGAATACTTTATATATTTTGTAAACCAATGTCTTACCAGTTACATTCACTGCAGATACTTTCTGCAAGTATGAAGCTTATCTTTTTAGTTTACAGACAGTATCTTTGTTGTATAAACGTTTAAATTTATCAATCTTATTCTTCTTATGTTTTGTGTAAGAATTCTTTCTTATCTCAAGGTCATAAAGATATTTTTCTTTTTTTTTTAAGACTAGTCAAGTGCAGTAGCGAGGAGAGGGGGAAGTAGTAGGACAAGGAGTTCAATCTGTAACTGACTGTGAACAATCATGTGAGATAACTCTTAAAGATATTTTTCTATATTTCCTTTTGGACTTTTTTTTTTTTTTCCTGCAGTGGCTTGGAATTAGGACTTTTAGAGACTTGCTTTTCATTTGTAAGCCTTTAATTCACCTATAAAGTAACAGTTTGTGTGTGTGTGGGTGTAAGGTAAGAACATTATATTTTTCCATAAAAATAGCCGGTTTCCTAAGACCATTTATTGACTAGTCCATCTTTTCCATTGATGGTAACACAACTTTGCCATATATTAAGTTTCCATTTATGTAGAGGTTTGTTTATAGTCTCTTTCTTTTTTTTCTTTTTTTTTTTTTTTTTGAGACAGAGTCTCACTCTGTTGCTTGGGCTAGAGTGCCATGGCGTCAGCCTAGCTCACAGTAACCTCAAACTCCAGGGCTCAAGCGATCCTCCTGCCTCAGCCTCCCAAGTAGCTGGGACTACAGGCATGTGCCACCATGCCCAGATAATTTTTTCTATATATTTTTAGTTGGCCAATTAATTTCTTTCTATTTTTAGTAGAGACGGAGTCTCATTCTTGCTCAGGCAGGTTTTGAACTCCTGACCTTGAGCGATCCTCCTGCCTCTTCCCAGAGTGCTAGGATTACAGGCGTGAGCCACAGCAGCTCCTGGCCTCTCTTTTCTTTTTCATTGGTTTATTTGTCCTATGTCAAGGCCATGTTGTCTTAATTGCTATAATTTTGAAATAAGCTTTGCTATCTGGTAAAGTATCCCTCCATGTTAATTTTCTTTTTTCTTTTTTTTGAGACAGAGTCTCACTTTGTTGCCTAGGCTAGAGTGCTGTGGCATCAGCATAGCTCATAGCAACCTCAAACTCCTGAGCTCAAGCGATCCTACTCCTCAGCCTCCCGAGTAGGTGGGACTACAGGCATGTGCCACCATGACCGGCTAAATTTTTTTTTTTGTATATATTTTTAGTTGTCCAATTAATTTCTTTCTTTCTTCTCTTTCTTTCTTTTTTTTTCTAAGACTAGTCAAGTGCAATAGTGAGGAGGGGGGAAAGTAGTAGAACAAGGAGTTCAATCTGTAACTGACTATGGACTATCAAGTGAGATAACTCACTACCTTCGGACCAGCCTGTCCAATTAATTTTTCTATTTTAGTAGAGACGGGGTCTCGCTCTTGCTCAGGCTGGTTTCGAACTTCTGACCTTGAGCGATCTGCCCGCCTTGGCCTTCCAGAGTGCTATGATTACAGGCGTGAGCCACAGTGCTCAGCCGTTAATTTTCATTATTGTCTTCTCTATTGTTGACTTTTTGTATTTCAATATGAACTTTAGGTTAAGCTTGTTAAATTCTATAAATAACTAAGTTGGGATTTTGGTTGAAATTGCATTTGCATTCTATTGTTATTATTGTGGTTGAGAAAGAGTTTTTTTACTATTACATTTTCTAGTTAATACTAATGATGCATAGAAATGTTATTGATTTTCACATACTGATTTTTTTACCCAGAAATCTTGTTGTGCCCCCATATTAATTATGTCCATAGAGTACTTGGAATTTGTAGGCAGACTATATTATTTAATAAGAATAGCTTTGGCCAGGCGTGGTGGCTCATGCCTATAATCCTAGCACTCTGGGAGGCCAAGGTGGGCGGATAGTTTGAGCTCAGGAGTTTGAGACCAGCAGGAGCAAGAGCAACACCCCATCTCTACTAAAAAAAAATAGAAAGAAATTAGCTGGACAACTAAACAAAATATACATATAAAATTAGCCAGGCATGGTGGCACATACCTGTAGTCCTAGCTACTTGAGAAGCTGAGGCAGGAGGATCACTTGAGCCCAGGAGTTTGAGGTTGCTGTGAGCTAGGTTGATGCCACAGCACTCTAGCCCAGGCAACAGAGTGAGACTCTGTCTCGAAAAAAAAAAAAAAAAAGAATAGCTTTGGTCATTCATTCTCAATTCTTATATTCCTCCTGTACAGTATTAAATAGATGTGGTGAATCTTATTGCTTCGATGAAAATGGTCTTAAAGTTTCACCATTAAGTTTTTTGTTTGCTCTGTGGTTTGTTTGTTTTGCTGTTTGTTTTTGGAGGATACACTTAAGCTAAGGAAATATATTCAACTTTTTAATGTCTTAGTCTTCTCATCTGTAATATACAGACATCACTACCTGTTTCATTTATTTTGCTAGGCTATTGTGAGAATTATATAAGATATCACATAGGAAATATCTTTGAAAATAGTGAAGTACTATATTCAAATGTCAGTTAATATGTGTGTATATATATTGTTTCTTCACTATTGTGTCCTCAGTACCTAAAACATTTACTGGAACATAGTTGGTACTCAATAAACACGTATTGGATAATTATAAAGAGAAAAGTATTAATATTAGACAGATGTTGCAGGCAAAGTATTATTTCTTTACATCTTAACAGGGACAGCAACAATGTGGCATGCATGCTGCCATTTCCTGTATTGCCCAGCGGCAAAAATCACTGAACTATCTCAAACTCTTCTGAGCTTAGACTGTCAACTTCAGAATCCATTTCAACTCAGTGTTCTAGGCAGCCATTTCCTATCTATTGTAATTGGCATACAAAAAAGAACTACCAATTTACTACTGGTTTGGTTCAAATATAACCAAACCAATAGTATTTAATGTTTTGTTGATTGGGCATATGGTACTGTTATGAAAGAGAAATTTAGAGTTTCTCATTTCCAAAGGTAAATATCCACAGGAGGGCTACCTAATCACCAGTATGTAAGAAAGCTCAGTCTGTTTAATTAGTTTATTCTTCTTGTGTACTTCTTCATAAACTGAAAACACAATGATATCTTTTAAGTAAAAAAAGCAACATCCGGCCTATATAAATTTTTCCTCTTTATTAGTAAAGTGCTTTTTTAAAAAACAAGTTTATCTTCCTTATTGTATTGCTAGCTGGAAATGAGAACTGTGAGCACCATTTCAATAAGTGGATTAAAGGTCTTTATTTCTAAAAAACCTTTCCTGCAAAGCCTACTGAATGTTCTATTTCTGACAGCTAGAAATTGAGGTGAATCATACTAAATCATTCCCTCACAAACAAGAATAAAGAAGCCCTAATTTACAAAATAATTGTAAAGTATATAATTTTATTTTATATATTTATGTTGCTTCTCATGTTTCATTTCCTATTTTCAATCTTTTTAGGCAATTAATCTATGATTTCATGTAAAAAGGGACATTACTGAGTTTCTCTTCCCAAACATTTCCACCTGCCACTTTCCTCCCACTTACCACAAACTCCTGCCAATTTTTGCCCTAGAATATACACCATTTAGAGATTAAAGATAGATATGTAAGGCCCATGTTATTAGTAGGACCTATTCATTTCTTGAGAGCTAGGTGATCAGTGAAAAAGTATCTCATATCAAACCACAAACACCTTACAGCTAAAAAGACTTTTGATTTCCCTGTGGTCCTTGATGCCGTCATTTCTCACTTTGGCTTCTAGGAGGTGGACATGCTCCAACTCTGCACTCACACTGCTGGGCTTTTAGAAAATGTGTCACAACATTCAAAAAATTCAGATGCTATATTCTCCACCAACTAACTTTGCCAAAAGGTTCTTATAAAAGATTAAAATTTCAAAGCTAATACTTTGCAGCAAAGGGCACACATCATCGTTATTTTGCTCTAATCTGCAAACACCTGACAGACTCAAGGAGCAAACATGGCCAGGAACCAGGAATCCAAATACTGCAAAGTCATTGTTGCTTTTCAATTTTGATTCAGCCGATTCAACAGCTATCAAGTAAGGAAATGTGCATGATATACTATTATATGAGAGAGTTTACAAAACAGTACAAGATATACACATATATACAAGATATATAAGCTATAGATGTATAAGGTATATATGTATAATATATATAGCATTATATATAATATAATGTATTAAATATAAAACACTAAGCAATTTAGTCAAGGTCTCTAAGCCTCTATTTCCTCTTCTGTAAATAAGATGATAATAATAGTATCTATCTCATAGCATTGTGGTGAGTATTAAAAGAGATAATTAATACAAAGTACAGTGCCTGGTGAGAAAGTGTACAGTAATACATAGCTATATAGACTATATATTATTGCTAATATTTTAGAACAAAGACAGGATGGATATATACCTAATCCTAAGAATGGTTATTTGGAGTGGTGGGATTATTGGTGATTGCTATTTTCTTTCCTTTGCTTTGACACAATTTCTAAATTTTCTCCAGAGTCAATATTACTTTTTTTTTATAAGAAAAACTCAGAAGTTAGTTTCCTTCAACCAAAAGTAATCAGGTCGTTCTCACTCACTGGAATAATGGGAGTATACATGGGATGAGCAGTATTTATGAAGTGTATAGAGCGGCCTGTGATAGAGCATTATAATGGCCCTTCAATGAATCCCACCCCTCAGTCCATATCCCTTTGCAACGTGACTTTGCTGTCCTTCCCATCAATAAGTGGAGTCTAATTTCTACTCTTCGAATCTGGACTGGCCTTGTGACTTGCCTTGTCTAATAGAATGTGATGGAAACGATGCTGTGTGAATTCCAGAACTTAGACTACAAGAGGCTTTGCAGCTTCCACATTTGCCATCTTGAAATCCCAAGATGCTGTATGTGTGAGAAGCCCAGGTCAGCCTACATGAAGGACAGCCAATGGGTTCCAACAAACATCCAGCATCCACTGCCAGACATGTGAATAAGACCATTTTGGAACTTCCAGCTCCAGGCAGCAGATCAATGACCACAGCCACATGAATGACCCCAGATAGACTGAAAAAGAGGAGCCCAGATCGTAAACACAGAATTGTGAGACATAATGTAAGATTGGTATTTTAAATGACCATGTTTTGGGGTGGTTTGTTACATAGGAATAGATGTCTGAAACATTGCTCTTCATAGATGCCAATGCCACCAAATAGCTTCTACTTCATAGGGGCTGCAGAAAGAAAGATTTCTCTCCAAAGATATTAGTTTATTGTGTACTTTGCAGAGATTAGAAAAATGCCTCCTTTTATTTTAGCTTTGCAATCTGAATTTACACTATTATAAATCTATATGGCTGATAAGTGTGGAATTGAGGGCCCCCTAACCAACTATTCTAGGGTTAAGAGCACTCATATCCAGGAGCCAAGTATTTGAAACTTTTAAGAAACAATATCTTGGCCGGGCGCTGTGGCTCACGCCTGTAATCCTAGCTCTTGGGAGGCCGAGGCGGGCGGATTGCTCAAGGTCAGGAGTTCAAAACCAGCCTGAGCAAGAGCGAGACCCCGTCTCTACTATAAATAGAAAGAAATTAATTGGCCAACTGATATATATATATAAAAAAAAAAAAATTAGCCGGGCATGGTGGCGCATGCCTGTAGTCCCAGCTACCCGGGAGGCTGAGGCAGAAGGATCACTCAAGCCCAGGAGTTTGAGGTTGCTGTGAGCTAGGCTGACGCCACGGCACTCACTCTAGCCTGGGCAACAAAAGCGAGACTCTGTCTCAAAAAAAAAAAAAAAAAAAAAAAAAAGAAACAATATCTTACCCTCACTTTCCTATTGTATAACCCCCAGTTTCTGGAGCTACTCTGGCTGGGATATCAAAGAACATTCATTCATTCATTCATTTGTTGATCTATTCCTCAGATGTTTACTAAGCACATACTCTGTATGAGACTGAAGTAAGCAGTGAAGGAAAAAAGAAGACTTTAAGACATCATTGCTTTCCAAAACAGGAAGATAAGATATGCAAATAATGTCAGTAGAAAGAATACATGCTAAAGCACTACATGAACATACAGGCAACTCATAAACCATATTAAGTTAGATGAGGGAGAGAATCCTTCCAACCAGATGACCAGGATTGGCTTTGTAGTCAAACACACAATTTGATTTTAGTCTTAAAGATTGAATTTAGAATTTGGTGGAGGTGAGATGGGGAGGGGCTATCCAGACAAGGGAATCTTCATGAGCAAAGGGCAAGAAAGAGACACAAGAGATATTTGAGAGAGGTATCTAGATGAATTTAACTGAAGTGGAGGGTTCATTGTCTGATTCATTTATTGATCCAGCAAACATTTGCTGAATGCCTAGTAGGTGGCAGAAACTACTAGTTTCTGAAAATACCAAGGTATAAGTTACACAAGGCCCATCTTTAAGGAATAAGTAATCTACTCTGCAGGCAGCAAATAAGCCATTGTAATGAATACGTTGATAAGGCTATGGCTGAATACCAAGGAAGATAAATCTGGAAGAGGAGGTTCTTTAAAGCTGGAAGGCCTTTAAAGCCAGGATTTCCCTCTTACAGTTCAGAGAAATTTCCACTTTTTAAAAAAATAGTGGAGGTGGGTGGGAGGGGGTGGGGCACGCAATATATGTAACCTTAACATTTGTACCCCCATAATATGCTGAAATACAAAAATAAAATAAAATAAAAAAATAGTGGAAACTTTTTTTTCATATTAAGTGTTATTTGGAACCACAGTATGAAAGACAGATAAAAGTGGAACTATTCTGACGGAAGAGGAGGGGCCTAGAAGCCTTACTGGCCTTACCTCTCTCTCAGTCCTTTTCCCAGTCCCTGGGGCACCGCTAAAGTTCCAAGAACATAATTGCAAACAATCTTCTTGTGCTGGCAATAGAGAATCACTGAAGTTTGTGTGTTTGTTTAAACAGGAAAGTTACATAATGTACATAAGATGCCCAGTCAACATAAATTACAATTGTTGAGCACGTACTAGGTAGCAGGTACCATGTTAAGAGCTTTTCATATATTATATCATCTAATATTTACTACAGCCCCACCAGGAAGATATTACTACTATTATTTATATCATCCCAATTTTAGAGCTAAGGAGACTAAGTTTCAGAAAGATTAAGTAAATTCTCTAAGTTACGCAGTCAGAGGTAGAACAGGGGGCAGAATGGAGTCGATCAGCCTGTGCCATATACTAGGCACCACTGGTGAGGGGTGAGGCCTGTCAGCCATCCTGCTTCTAATCTGCTCACCATATACTAGATGTTTAATTAATAGTATCTAGTATCATTATTTCTCTTGCTGTTTAAAGAGGACAACTCTAGGAATTACTTTATACATTTGACTATGCAATTTTAGTTGAGGCAGATGAATCACTAAATTTATTTATTTAAATCTTTTTTTTTTTAATTTTAGCACATTATGGGAATACAAATGTTTAGGTTACATATATTACCTTTACTACACCCTAGTCAGAGGTTCAAGAGTGTCCATTCCCGAGATGGTACGTAACACACCCATCTGTTGTGACTATACACATCCTGTCTTCCCCTCCACCTGCCCAATACCTGATGATTGTTATTACTGTATGTGCACATATGTGTTAATCAGTTAATACCAATTTGATGGTGAGTGCATGTGGTGCTTGTTTTTCCATTCTTGTGATGCTTCACTTAGTAAAATTGGCTCTAGCTCTATCCAGGATAATACAAAAGGTACTAGATCACCATTGTTTTTTGAGGCTGAGGAGAAATTCATGTTATGCATATATCACATCTTAATAATCCACTCAGGTATTGATGGGCACTTGGGTTGTTTCCACATCTTTGTAATTGTCAATTGTGCTGCTATAAACATTCTAGTGCAAATGTCTTTTTTTCCTTTGGGTAGATGCCCAGCAATGGGATTGCTGGATCAAATGGAAGTTCTACTTTTAGCTCTTTGAGGTAATCTCCATATTACTTTCCACAGAGGTTGTACTAGTTTGCAGTCCCACCGGCAGTTTATGAGTGTTCCTATCTCTCCGCATCCACGCCAATGTTTATTGTTTTGGGACTTTTTGATAAAGGCTATTCTCTCTGGAGTTACATGATATCTCATTATGGTTTTGATTTGCACTTCCCTGATGGTTAGAGATGTTATACATTTTTTTCATATGTTTGTCGGCCATTAGTCTATCTATCTTCTTTTGAAAAGTGTCTGTTCATGTTCTTTGCCCACTTTTTAATGGGGTTGTTTGATTTTTTTCTTGCTGATTTTCCTGAGTTATATATAAATTCTAGTTATTAGCCCTTTATTGGATGTGTAGCATGTGAATATATTCTCCCATTCTGTAGGTTGTCTGTTTGCTCTTGTGATAGTTTTCTTGGCTGTGCAGAAGATTTTTATTGTGATCAGGTCCCATTGATCTGTTTTTATTGTTGCTGTGATTGCCTTTGGGGTCTTCTTTATAAATTCTTTCCCTAGGCCAATGTCTATAAGAATTTTTCCAACATTTTCTTTTAGAATTCTTATAGTTTCATGTCTTAGGTTTAAGTCTGTTATTCACCATGAGTTGATTTTTGTGAGAGGTGAGAGGTGTGGATCCTGTTTCAGTCTTCTACATGTGGCTATCCAATTTTCCTGCCACTATTTATTGAATAAGGATTCTTTTCCCCAGTGTATGTTTTTGTCTGCTTTGTCAAAGATTAGATGGCTATATGAGGATGATTTTATATGTGGGTTCTCAGTTCTGTTCCATTGGTCTATGTCTCTGTTCTTGTGCCAGTACTATGGTGTTTTAGTTACTATAGTCTTGTAGTATAGCTTAAAGTCTCATAAAGTGATGCCTCCTAATTTGTTCTTTTTGCTTAAGGTTGCTTTGCTATATGGGGTCTTTTCTTGTACCATATAAAGCATAGAATTATTTTTTCCAGATTTGCACAAAATCATGTTGGTATTTTAATAGGAATTGTATTGAATCTGTAGATCACTTTGGGTGGTATAGACATTTTAACAATGTTGATTCTGCTGCCCCATGAGCATGGTATGGTTTTCCACTTGTTCACATCCTCTGCTATTTCCTTTCTCAGTGTTTCATAGTTCTCTCTGTGGAGGTCTTTCACCTCCTTAGTTAAATATACTCCTAGGTATTTTATTTTCTTTGTTGCTATTGTGAAGGGTATTGAGTCTATGATTTGGTTCTCAGTTTGACTGTTGGTGGTGGAATGCTCTAATAAGCTCAATAAGGAATGAAAAAGGAGAAATTACAACTGATATCATGGATATATACAGTATCACCTATGAATACTATAAAAATCTCTATGCAAATAAACTTGAAAACATGGAGGAAATGGACAAATTCTTAGAAACACATAGCCTCCCTAGGCTCAATCAAGAAGAAATAGAATTCCTGAACAGACCAATATCAAATACCAAAATTGAAGCAGCAAAAAACTTCCTAAAAAGAAAAGTCCCAGATCAGATGGTTTCACACCTGAATTTTACCAGACCTACAAAGAAGAACTGGTGCCTATCCTGCAGAAATTATTACACAACACTGAGAAGGAAGGAATCTTCCCCAACATGTTTTATGAAGCCATCATCACCCTGATACCAAAACCAGGAAAGGACACAACAAAAAAAGACAACTACATACCAATATCCCTTATTAATATAGATGCAAAAGTTCTCAACAAAATACTAGCAAACTGAATTCAGGTGATCATCAAAAAAATAATGCATTACGACCAAGTGGGCTTCATTCTAGATGTAGGGATGGTTCAACATATGCAAATCTATAAATGTAATTCACCACATAAATAGAAGTAAAAATAAAGACCTCTGATCCTCTCAATAGACATAGAAAAAGCATTTGACAAAATTCAGCACCCTTTTATGATAAGAACACTTAACAAAATAGGCATAGACATGACTTACCGAAAAGTGATAGATGCTATATATGAGAGACCCACAGCCAACATCATACCGAATGTAGAAAAATGAAAACATTCCCGCTTAGAACTGGAACTAGACAAGGTTGCCCTCTGTCACCACTTCTATTCAACATAGTGCTGGAAGTCCTAGCCAGAGCAATCAGACAAGAAGGAAATCATTGGCACCCAAATGGAGGCAGAAGAGGTCAAACTATTGCTCTTTGCTGATGATATGATCTGTTTTTTTTTTTTTTTTTTTTTTTAGACAGAGTATTGCTTTGTTGTTCAGGCTAGAGTGAGTGCCGTGGAGTCAGCCTAGCTCACAGCAACCTCAAACTCCTGGGCTCAAGCGATCCTCCTGCCTCAGCCTCCCGAGTAGCTGGGATTATAGGCATGCACTGCCATGCCCCGGCTGATTTTTTCTATATATATTAGTTGGCCAATTAATTTCTTTCTATTTATAGTAGAGACGGGGTCTTGCTCTTGCTCAGGCTGGTTTTGAACTCCTGACCTCGAGCAATCCGCCCACCTCGGCCTCCCAGAGTGCTAGGATTACAGGCGTGAGTCACCGCACCCGGCCGATAAGATCTTATATCTAGAAAACCCCAAAGATTCTGCCATGAGACTACTGGAATTGATAAATTCAGCAAAGTCTCAGGTTATAAATCAATGTACAGGAATGAATCACTAAATTTCAAGACAACTTGTTTCAATACAGTAAATAAAGTATCAAATGATATTATCATTTACCATTCACTTATTCTATTGGGATATTGCACAGTCATGAAAAGATTGCCTCAATGGGTTTTGAGCTACTCAGAATAGCTCTCCATAAAGGAAAAAAAAATGGCCAATAAAATACTAAAGGGTATTCAGCTTTATTCACAATTAAAGAAATGCAACTTAAAACAAGGAGGCTCTAAAGGCTGCCATGTATAGTTGTTCAGTTTGAACACCGTGTAACGAGAGCTGGCCAAAGGGTAAGTGGGGTGGAAATGGAGTTTTGAATGGCGAACCCCATGTTCTGGCATGATCTCTATCCACCTAGAAGATTACAGGGAATGAAGAGAGGAGGGATATTTTTTAATTCATTTACCCATAGAAGACACCTTTTTAAAATTCACACAAAAGCACCTATAAGTTTGGAGGGTCCCTGTGAAGTAATAGTTTCCACCTATTATTATCAGCAAAGATTAAAAAGTTTTAGGCTGGGCGAGGTGGCTCATGCCTGTAATTCTAGTACTCTGGGAGGCTGAGGTGAGATGATTGCTCAAGGTCAGGAGTTCGAAACCAGCCTGAGCAAGAGCGAGACCCCGTCTCTACTAAAACAGAAAGAAATTAATTGGCCGACTAAAAATATACAGAAAAAATTATCTGGGCATGGTGGCACATGCCTTTAGTCCCAGCTACTCGGGAGGCTGAGGCAGGAGGATCGCTAGAGCCCTGGAGTTTGAGGTTGCTGTGAACTAGGCTGACACCACGGCACTCTAGCCTGGGCAACAGAGTGAGACTCTGTCTCAAAAAAAAAAAAAAAAAGTTTTATTACGCCCACATCTGGTGAGAATGTAAGGAAAGAGGCATTTTCTTGCATTGATTTCTGGGAATTTTTGGAATTTAAATTGGTGTTGCTTTTTAAGGAAAGCAATTTGACAATATTTTTAAAAAATTATATAAATGCCATAATACAACCAATAAGGTTGCAGAGCAGTTTACATGTTATACTATCACTTGTGCAACAAAGGTGACATATATGTGTATATGGTTGTAGATTTATAAGCTATTTCTGGAAAGATATACAAATAATTAAATGATTCCTTCTGGGAAATGGTACTAGGGGAATAGGGATACAGGATCTTAATCTTTTACTTTCTATCCCATTTTATTATTCAACTCTTTTTTTTATTATTCAACTCTATTATTCAACAGAGTCTGGCTCTGTTGCCTGGGCTAGAGTGCCATGGCTTCAGCCTAGCTCACAGCAGCCTCAAACCCCTGGGTTTAAGAGATTCTCCTGCCTCAGCCTCCTGAGTAGCTGGGACTACGGACATGTGCCACCATGCCTGGCTAATTTTTTCTATATATTTTTTAGTTGTCCAGCTAATTTTCTTTCTATTTATAGTAGAGATGGGGTCTTGCTCTTGCTCAGGCTGGTCTTGAACTCTTGAGCTCAAACGATCCACCCGCCTTGGCCTCCCAAAGTGCTAGGATTACAGGTGTGAGCCACCGCGCCTGGGCCTGTTCAACTCTTTTTAAAGACTAAACTGGGCATGGTGTCTCATGCCTGTAATCCCAGTACTTTGGGAGGCTGAGGCAAGAGGATTGCTTGAGGCCAGGAGTTCAAGGTTACAGTGAGCTATGATCATGCCATTGTACTCTAGCCTGGGTGACAGAGTGAGACCATGTCTCAAAAAATAAATAAATAAATAAATAAGAATAAGATGAAAACAAAAGAGCAAAAGAGTGTGGAGGAAGACAGCTCTGAGTCAGAGGAGTTTGCTGGTGAGTGAGTACACTTGGGTTTAACACCTGGTGATGTTTGGTGATGAGTACACTTGGGTTTAACACCTGTGGAGGGGAGGGGTGGAAAGGAAGCAGGATTGGACAGGGACAAGTTAGACTGTGAAATAGTCTCAGCAAAGGCCTCGGCTAACCCCACTGGGGTCCCTGAAGTTGGGGTGGCCCTTCAGAGTTGTCCTGAGTTGAGATGGGAGGGCCAGGCCTTGCTAGACCCTGGCATCAACCAGTCAATGGATGAGGGCTGTCTCAGGAAGGGGATGTGGCCTGGGGAGGGAAAACTCTTCAGCTGAGACAATTCTGAAAAGTCCTGAAGGTGGCACATTTTAGTACCACTTCTATAGCAAAACTTGTTTTCTGCAGGCCAATGACAATTTAAAGTTGTCAGTAAAAGCCCACACAGTTATCCCTTTCTCAGGCAGCTGCTACAGCTAGGACAGCACTGGTGTTAGCTCCTGCTCCTTGAGTCTGGCTTCCTGTATTCAAATATTGACCAACATCATTCGATTACTGGTCTTCTTGAATGCTTAATGTCTCGTGTTAAGCAAATTGTGAACAGATGAAATGTCTTCCATATGAAAAAAATCACTGTTCTTTTTCGGTTTTAAAACCCTGCTTCTACTCATTGCTTAAAATTCTTATTAAAGGGCTTTTAAATCCTCTGGTTAATTTGCTACATGCTCTTGGGAATTAAGGGGATACTGAATTTTTCCTTCTGTGAAGGAAAATAAGAATAAGTAATACTCTGACTATACAGAAACCCTCATTCTTTAGTAAAAATGATGTTTTATTGAAGCTGAAGCAGCACATCACTTTACAGCCCTTTTATGTTAATAATTGAGCTAGTGGGCTTTGCCAGCTCAATAAAGGGGTAATTTGAAAATAACTCAGTTGGCCTGGTTATATGAAAAATCTGGATACTATCAAAACATTCAAAACATGTTTTGAATGGAACATAACTTCCCTTTGGGAAACTACACCATGCAGCTTGAGGGAAGACAAAGGAAAGCTCTCTGGGGGTGAGCAAGTGCTTCTGAGTTTGTTGGTTTAGCAGGATTGCTTCTGGTGCTGGATGGAAGCAATACTTGGCTTCAAAGCAGTCTTTATCCTTTAATAATTTTCTAATCCTTGTTGTTATGTGAACCAGCAAACATTTGAAAGGCAAAGCTGTAGCATGGAATTAAGATGGTCTCCTGAGTGAGGCAGAAAGGTTGAATGGGACCAAATGACTTGCAGGGTACCAGCTGAAGCCTACATTCTGCAAAATTTAGTGAATATCAATTAGAAGCAAGATGTTCTGCAAATCCCAGTACAATTATTGGTGCTAATGACAGGTACAAAAACCAACAAAGTAGCTTCTGTATTACAGAAAGAATGACAGAAAGGGGAAAATTTCCTTAGTGGTGGCTCAAAATTGTATTTAATAAGTGGAAGGGGCTTTATTTTATGTCACCTTAACAAGAAATTATATATATATATATGTATATATATATATATTTATTTAACAGATAACTGTAATTCAGAATTAATAACCAAAAACAAATACATTTTTGTTAAAAACTCAACCAAAAAAATTTGTAAGAATTAGGTATATATAACATGTTAGAATTGTTTTAAACCCTCTGAAAAACAAAAACTTCATTAAAAAGTGATCACAAGGCCGGGCGCTGTGGCTCACGCCTGTAATCCTAGCTCTTGGGAGGCCGAGGCGGGCGGATTGCTCAAGGTCAGGAGTTCAAAACCAGCCTGAGCAAGAGCGAGACCCCGTCTCTACTATAAATAGAAAGAAATTAATTGGCCAACTGATATATATAGAAAAAATCAGCCGGGGCATGGCAGTGCATGCCTATAATCCCAGCTACTCGGGAGGCTGAGGCAGGAGGATCGCTTGAGCCCAGGAGTTTGAGGTTGCTGTGAGCTAGGCTGACGCCACGGCACTCACTCTAGCCTGGACAACAAAGCGAGACTCTGTCTCAAAAAAAAAAAAAAAAAAAAAAAAAAAAGTGATCACAGATTTCAACTGTTTTAAAAGTTATAATAGGCCGGGCGCGGTGGCTCACGCCTGTAATCCTAGCTCTCTGGGAGGCCGAGGCGGGCGGATCCTTTGAGTTCAGGAGTTCGAAACCAACCTGAGCAAGAGCGAGACCCCGTCTCTACTATAAATAGAAATAAACTAATTGGCCAACTAATATATATACAAAAAAATTAGCCGGGCGTGGTGGTGCATGCCTGTAGTCCCAGCTACTCGGGAGGCTGAGGCAGAAGGATCGCTTGAACCCAGGAGTTTGAGGTTGCTGTGAGCTAGGCTGACGCCACGGCACTCACTCTAGCCTGGGCAACAAAGTGAGACTCTGTCTCAAAAAAAAAAAAAAAAAAAAGTTATAATAGAGGTCAATAGGGTTTACCTTTA
Organism: Microcebus murinus; assembly: GCF_040939455.1. Classification (NCBI taxonomy): domain Eukaryota; kingdom Metazoa; phylum Chordata; class Mammalia; order Primates; family Cheirogaleidae; genus Microcebus; species Microcebus murinus. The sequence goes on along the minus strand of NC_134117.1, from coordinate 22,899,286 downwards.
AAATCCAATTTGGTGTTTGGGCATCTCTAACTGAGGCTATTGTAAAAGCAATAATGTCCAGATGGGTCAAGAAGAAATGAAACTTCTGATGCAGCAGGTGAGTAGATGACAGCCTCCCAAGTGGAGGGGCAGGGCACTGTATCCATAAGAAGAGGGGAGATAAGAAGAACAGCTCCCTTGATGCAACTAGAACTCTGAGTGGCCATGTGAGTGAGGCTGGTCCTGTGTGCTGGATGAGGAGACTCCTGGCGCGTGCACTATCATGCTCGAGCTGCCTGGGAGCTAACCAGCAGGGCTGTGGGTAGGCTATCCATAACTTGCCAGTCCTCTGCCTTCCTGCTAACTGATGACAGACACATGAGCAAGCCTAGATATAATTATGGATCTCAAAATGAGATAATCTTGCATTATCTGGGTGGGCCCTAAATCCAACAACAAGAATACTTATAAGAGACACACAGAAGAGAAGACAGAAGAGGATAACGCCATGTGAAGGCCGAAGTAGAGATTGCAGTGATGCAGCCACAAACCAAGAAACCCTACCATTACTAAAAGCTAGAAGAGGCAAGGAACAAAATCCCTCTAGAATCTCTGGAGGGGAGCATGCCCTGGCCCTGCTGACACCCTAGTTTTGGAACTGTGGCTTCTGGAACTGTGAAGAGAAAGAGAATAAAGTTCTGTTATTTTAAGGAAAAAAATTTTAAAAAAGGAGAAGAACAGAATATAAAATAATAGAAGTTGAGGGTAGAGAGAGATCTTTGTAAGTCACTCAGTCAAACTGCTAGTATTTAAAGGACATATTTGAAATGTCATAGAATGGGACAGAGGCTAAGGCAGTAGGTAAGATCCTGGATGTTTAAATGATTACAATGAGGTCTATGTCACAGGCCAGGACTACTACTACTTTATAAGTCACCTTTGTTAAAACCAGAAAAAGGTGTCCCTCTGGACCAACACAGACTCACAGACACTTGCCCTGGTTAAGGAACTGTGGGGCTAGATTTCAGTCTTCCCTTAGCCCTTGGCTGTGAGTTTTTGTGTGGTGCACAAAAGCCAAACATGTGGTCTTTCTACAAGCCAAAGAGAAATCTAGAAACCTGAATTCCTAACTCAGTCACAGTTTGAACCCAAAAGTTCCAACATACAATATCTTTTCCAGCAATCAGGTAGAGATCAGGGTGGATAAGACTCAATAGTGATGGAAATCAAGGCACTGTTTTTTTGTTTGTGTGTTTGAGACAGGGTCTTGCTCTGTTGTCCAGGCTAGAGTACAGTGGTGTCATCATAGCTCACTGCAACCTCAAACTCTGTGGGTTCAAAGGATCCTCCTGCCTCAGATTCCTGAGTAGCTTGGACTATAGGGTCACGCCACCATGCTCAGCTAATTTTCCTATTTTTTGTAGAGATGGGGGTCTCACTATGTTGCTCAGGCTGGTCTTGAACTCCTGGCCTCAAGTAATCCTCCCTCAAAGTGCTAGGTTTACAGGCATGAGCAACCGTGCCCGGCCTTGAGGCACTGTTGATGCAAGATAAGAGTGGAATACAGAATGAATGGAGAATTCTATCTCCAGAGGTCAAGTTCTAGTGGAGGATCTGAAGGGCTAAAGAAGAATGATGATAAAGAGCAGCTGGGAAACTGGTCATGAAGCAGTGCTTGGCCTGTTATTTCTATTCCAAAGAAATTTCCTCATGCTGGAGGGACACCTTTGAACTGATATATGGGGGAACTGAACGTGTATTGAGGGGACTGGGAATTGGCCTTTGGTAGGAAAACTAAACAAACAAACAACACCCTCCATTTGATTTTGGAGTAAACTTGAATTCCACCAGACATGAAACAGGACATATTATCTCAATTTATCCACTTCAGTCCAATGTTTTTTTTTTTTTAAGACCTAGACAAATAAATATGCAACTTTGTTTTTTTTTTTTTTTTTTTTTTTTTTTTTTTTTTTTTTTTGAGACAGAGTCTCGCTTTGTTTTCCAGGCTAGAGTGAGTGCCGTGGCGTCAGCCTAGCTCACAGCAACCTCAAACTCCTGGGCTCAAGCGATCCTCCTGCCTCAGCCTCCCGAGTAGCTGGGACTACAGGCATGCGCCACCATGCCCGGCTAATTTTTTTTTTATATATATATCAGTTGGCCAATTAATTTCTTTCTATTTTATAGTAGAGACGGGGTCTCGCTCTTGCTCAGGCTGGTTTTGAACTCCTGACCTTGAGCAATCCGCCCGCCTCGGCCTCCCAAGAGCTAGGATTACAGGCGTGAGCCACAGCGCCCGGCCTAAATATGCAACTTTGTATTAGCATATTAGAACTATGTTGTGTAGCTCAATTTAAGATCAATTTAAGGAACCACGGAAATTATTCTGTAACATTCCACATCTGAGTCAGATTATATTGCCACTATTACTTTCCAAGGAAAAAGAGAATTTTTTAAAATTTTATTTTGTTTGAGAGACAGGGTCTTACTCTATCACCCAGGCTAGAGTGCGGGCTCATAGCTCACTGCAGCCTCGAACTCCTGGGCTCAAGGGATCCTTAGCCTCCTAAGTAGCATGTACCACCACACCTGGCTAATCTTTTTTACTTTTTGTAGAGATGGGATCTGGCCTTGTTGCCCAAGCTGATCTCTTGGTAGCAAGCAATCCTCCTGCCTCAGCCTCCCAAAGTGCTAGGAATATGGGAGAGAACCACTGCCCCCGCCTAGAATTTAGATTTCTTTACAAAAACTTACATAGCCATTGTTTATAGCCTCAGGGACTTTGGAATACCTACCAAATTGTCATCTAAGCTTTTAAACTGTCATTAAAGCTTTTCAAATAGTTTAATTTTTTTTTGTTAGGCAAATTTAGGGTATTTTACTTTTTTATCAAAATTAACAGTATAACATGAATTTTCAAATTAAAACTATTCTGGTGTTAACTCTTTGCAATTTTAAAGATTAGAATTTCAATTACTGAATTACCGAAAGGTTAGTATGGTTTTCTCAAAGTCTGGTCCCTTGAACACCAATCATGCAAGAAGGCACTTAATAATATAGATTCTGGGTTTAAAAATGTTTGAGAAACACTGGATACTCTTGTGTAGAAACACAAAACACATTAGCCCATTAAAAGTTCTGCAGTAAGAGAAACTTTTAAAACTTTATCTAACTAAGAATTTCCCAAAATTATGTGACTATAGTGCTCTTTTTTTTTTTTTTGAGACAGAGTCTTGCTTTATCACCCAGGGTAGATAGAGTACAGTGACATCATCCTAGCTCCATGCAACTTCAAACTTTTAACTTCAAACTCCTGGGCTCAAGCAATCCTCCTGAGTAGCTGGGACTACGGGCACATGCCATTATGCCCAGCTAATTTTTCTATTTTTAGTAGAAATGGGTCTCACTCTTGCTCAGGTTGGTCTGTAACTCCTGAGCTCAAGCAATCCTTCCACCTCTCAGCCTCCCAGAGTGCTAGGATTACAGACATGAGCCACTGAGCCCAGCCTCCTTTTTAGAGTGAAATTTAAATTTACTTAATATTATTCCACTTATAGATTTTTGCATACTTAATGTCCCTAAATTTTAGTGGCTTAAATTAACAGCAATCTCTTTTTTTAGCTCATGAATCTGCAACTTGGGTGGGGCTCAAGAGGAAAAGCTTGTCTTTTCATGGTGTCAGCAGGGGTAGAGATTGACTATGGGATGAAAGATGAAGTTCAGGATGGTTCACTCATATTGCTGGCAAGTTGATGTTGACTGTCAGCTGGGAGTTCAGTCATGACTGAGGATAGTTTGGGCTTCTTCAGAGCATTGTAGTGAGTTCTATTTTGTAAATTATTTTTTTATTTTTAAATGTTTTTAGAGATAGGGTCTTGTTCTGTTGCCCAGGCTGGAGTGCAGTGGCGAGATCATAGGTCACTGCAGCCTTAACTCCTGGGCTCAAGTGATCTTCTTACCTCACCCTCCCTAGTAGCTGGGACTACAGGCCTGTGAAAGATAATCTTTCTTATTTTTTGTAGAGACAGGGTTTCACTATGTTGCCCAGGCTGGTCTTGAACTCCTGGCCTCAAGTGATCATCCTGCCTCAGTCCCCCAAAGCAATGGGATTATAGGTGTGAGCCACTGCATCCAGCATGGTAGTGGGTTCTACAATAGAGTGTCCCAGGTAACAGGAAGTGAGAACTACTAATTTCTCAAGGCTTAGGTCTGGAAACTGGTACAATGTCATTTTTGAGGCATTATGTTGGTTAAGTGGTCACAGATCCAAGATGCAAGAGGAGGGGACATAAACTCTTATTCCTTGATAGGAGGAGTTTCAAAGAATGTAGGGGTTATATGTTAAAATTATATATACAGGAAAATGCTTAGATTATAAATTCAGAGTTTAGTGAATTTTTACATAGTAAACTCACCCATTCAAGCCCCCTTTATTTCTTCTTCCAGTCACTACCCACTCAAGGGTAACTAACATCTTGACTTTTAATACCAAATATCAGTACTGGGTTTCTCAACATTAGCTGAATAAGTCTTTGTCCTGTGCATTGTAGATGTTCAGCAGCATTCCTAGCCTCTACCTACCAGATGCTGATAGCATCCCCTCTCCTAGTTGTGACAAGTAAAAATGTCTCCACAAATTACCAAATATCATTGAGTTAAAAAATAATCTCTCTCATATTATTTGTCTAAATACCACTTAATCATCTAGAATGTAAGTTCCAAGAGACTGCAGGGATTTTTTTTTTCTTCTCTGTTTTGATTCCTCCGTCTTAAGGATACTGCCTGGCATAAAGTACAAAACTGATGACTATCTGTTGAACGAATAAATGAATGAAAGGTAGCAATTCTAAATAGTTATTTAAAGAGTCAACTCTGGAATATGTATTTTTTATTAAGCTGAACCCTCAATCACAAATCATTTGGTTCATTTTTGTTAAAAATGACCCTTTTGCCTTTCTGTCTGGTGGCAGCCATCAGGTAAGCCAAGATGGGTGCATACAAGTATATCCAGGAGCTGTGGAGAAAGAAGCAGTCTGATGGAATGCGCGTTCTTCTGAGGGTCCGCTGCTGGCAATACCGGCAGCTCTCTGCGCTCCACAGGGCTCCCCGCCCCACCCGACCAGATAAAGCAAGCAGACTGGGATACAAGCTCAAGCAAGGTTATGTCATATATAGGATTCATGTGCGCCTTGGTGGCCGCAAACGCCCGGTTCCTAAGGGCGCAACTTATGGCAAGCCTGTCCATCATGGTGTTAACCAGCTAAAGTTTGCGGGAAGCCTTCAGTCTGTTGCCGAGGAGCGAGCTGGATGCCATTGTGGGGCTCTAAGAGTCCTGAATTTTTACTGGGTTGGTGAAGATTCCATGTACAGATTTTTTGAGATTATCCTCATCGATCCATTCCATAAAGCTATCAAAAGAAATCCTGATACCGAGTGGATCAGGAAACCAGTCCACAAGCACAGGGAGATGCGTGGGCTGACATCTGCAGGCCGCAAGAGCCGTAGCCTTGGAAAGGGCCATAAGTTCCACCACACTATTGGTGGTTTTTGCCATGCAGCTTGGAGAAGGCGCAATATTCTGCAGCTCCACCGTTACCGCTAATAAGTAATGTTTGTAAAATTCATACCTAATAAACAATTTAGGATGGTCATGTCTGCTTAAAGGTGTTATTTGTCTGTTAAACTAGTCTGCAGATTGTTTCATGAATGCTTTGTCAAATATGAAGTTAAAAGTACAATAATGTTTGAAGACTATAAAGTGATGGTATATCTTGTTTCTAATAAGATAAGCTTTTTTTTGTCTTTGCTTTATCTTATTAGGGAGTTTTATGTCAGTATTTAAAACATGCTGTGTGGTATAATAGGTGTAAAATAAATTCTTTAAAAGAGGAGTTCTACAACTACCCTGTAGATTTGTTTGGTGCATGTGGTGAAACCTACAGCTTTACTGGGATGATGGCAATGCTCTGCTGGCTTTTTAATTGGGTTTTGTTTAAAAATTTGTAGAGTGGGAGGAGGCTATCCTAACCCTATGTCGTGGTCATATGTAGAAAAATATGAGCTCATGTAGAGCCCACATCTTCAGATTTAATCCAGTGTTCCATTTGTTTCTGAAAGAAAAGTTTAAAACGCCACCATTTTTCAGAACTGAATATACTTGTTGCAAGAGGCTTATCTTATGAATGAAACATCTGGGTTAACCTAAAAATTGCCTCAGTCTCCACTGTGCCATTTAAGTTAACATAAGAGATAAAAGCTGCTCCTGATTCAATCCCACGGCTCCATGAAATCTAGAGTCCTGGATTCTATACATAGTAGACAGTAGTGGTATTTACACTGTATTTTGAAACTGATGGAAATTGAATGTTAGGTAAATAAGAATCATTAACCTTATGTTTGTAAGCTGATAAGCCAGTGGCCATTAGGTAAATACCTTTCAAATGTGAGGTGAGAAAATTAAAGTCACCTTTATTCAAGATTTTTAAATACTTATCTGTAACACTAATTTGTGACCATTATAAATCCTCTAGCCACATTAGGGGTAAAAGTATAGTTGGCTGCTTAAAAATATATGTCATTCTCAGTCCATTCTTAACAAATCATCTTGGGTCAACCCAGTCCATAAGGTTGTGGGGAAGAGTCATACATAGTTGGTGTCAATGTAAATTCATGGTTTCCAATCTAACCTTACATATCAGCAGTTTGTTTCTGATCAAAATACCCTGAAAATCCTTAGCCTTTCACAAAGTTGGGCCATCAATTATGCGCTCACCTTAACTTTAAGCACCCTGCCACATTGTGTTGCATTTATGTTTCATGTGTTCAGTGGACTAGGCTAATGTTTCCCAGGGTAAATTTGAGTGTGAAGGAAATAAAGAAGAGGAGTTGCTCCATTTTTTCCAAATTCTGAGTTTGCTGCCTTAAGAGTAAGTAGTTTGATTTCAAAATTCAATTGATGGTTTCCCTGAACCAATTTTTCTCTAGGGGTTTCAAAAAGTTCAGTTAATCGATGTCCAGAAAATATTAATAGGTGCATAAAATTTCTTGAGACCTAAGACCTAAATTACTTTCTAAAAAAAAACTATACATTTGGATTTTGTATAGATGTGGTTTAATGAAAGGAATAAATGTCTATTAAGCTAAAAAAAAATTACCCTTTTATGAAGTTGACATTGGTATAAAATGCAAGAATATATTTGCCTTTAATAAGAATCTACAGGGGACATGGGCAATATATGTAACCTTAACACTTGTACCCCCATAATACGCTAAAAAAATTTTTAAAAAAGACTTTATAAATAAAAAGAATAAAAATAAAAAGAATCTAGATTCGTTAATTTCGTACTGTAGTAACATGAAATATGAGCCATGGAAATAGAAAAGATTGGGATTTCCCAGACAAATAGGCAGTGCCTCATGATGGTGTTAATAATTTAATGTAATAAGCCTCTAATTGTGGTTTGTAATTGTCTTAACAGCTTTGTGAAACAGGAATACACAGTAAGGAAGTTTTCATTAAGAACCTGGAAGAGGTACTAGATTCTAAGAGATTAGAAGAGGAAAAGAGGAAGAGTATGGCAGTAGTAAGCACTCAGGTAGGGTAGTTATTTCTTTACAGCAGAAACCTGAAAATTTATTTTACAAGATAGCCACTATTATTACTCTGAAAATTTCCCCCTCTCTCCCCAGTGCCTGTGGCAGTCTTTTCCTATCTCACTAGATAAATTTCCTAAGCGTTACCCTGAGAATAGTTTTCAGTGGAAACAGGGTCCTCCATGAATTTTGATGGATATTGTATGTCCTTCTTTTTGAAATTACTAACTGCATGTATTGACTCTTCAGTCACAATTATGTCAGAAAAATGAACACAATTACCTTACCAGTATATATGGCAACTAAAATTAGGGGCATAGCGAAAATACAATTTTACAATTGCAAAGTTCTTAGAGATCATATAGTCATTTTGACAAGGTGAAGTGCTACAAAAATTTTACCTTAGGAAATAGCCCATTTTCTGAGTCATTCTGAATTATTTTCTCTCTCTGAAGATACCTTTATTAAAAGTGAAATTCCTTAATTAGCTGGGCATGGTGGCGCATGCCTGTAGTCCCAGCTACTTGGGAGGCTGAGGCAGTAGAATTGCTTGAGCCCAGGAGTTTGAGGTTGCTGTGAGCTAAGCTGATGCCATGGCACTCACTCTAGCCTGGGCAACAAAGTGAGACCCTGTCTCAAAAAAAAAAAAAAAAAAAAAAGTGAAATTCCTGTGGAAGCCACAAAGTGTGGAGGAGTGGCTTGCCCAATGTCATAGAGCTGATGCCAGGATAGATAATTTTGAGGCAATGATCAAAACTATCACATCAAACATACATCTTATGAAACAAAGATAGAAGAAATGTAACACATAAAAGTAGGGAGGCTAGGTGAGGTGGCTCATGCCTGTCATCTTAGCACTCTGGGAGGCTGAAGTGGAAGGACTGCTTGAGGTCAGGAGTTCAAGACCAGCCTGAGCAAGAGAGAGACTCCATCTCTACTAAAAATAGAAAAATCAGCAGGGTGTGGTGGTGCATACCTGTAGTCCCAGCTACTTGGGGTCTAAGGTAGGAGGATCCCTTGAGCCCAGGAATTGGAGGTTGCAGTGAGCTATGATGATGCCAATGTACTCTATCTACTGTGGGTGACAGAGCAAGACTCTGTCTCAAAAAAAAAAAAAATTAATGTTGACCATTCAAGTGTTTAAACTTCAAAAGATGTGATGGTATCTAGATTTTTTTTTTTTTTCTTTTTTTTTTTTTTTTTTTTAGGCATTCCCAAACATTCTGTAGGTATCTAGATTTTTAAGTAGAAATTTGAATACCACTGGCAAAAGAAACATGTTTATACAGTTTTTATTTTCTAGTTTCCCAAGACTTGGATATGTTAAGCCTTCTCATTACACTGCCAAATGCTTATGATTCATGCTAGCAGAAGTCACTAGGGATGAGGAGAAGGTGGGAGTGTGTGTGTAACAGTTCAGTATGACGCAGAAAGAGAGATGAATTAGAAGGAAGGATATTTTTAGATTCCTTTTTTGAAACAAAAAAAGAGTTTAAATCAGGTGATTTGTTTACCTTTTTTGTTTTTAAAATGGGGAAAAAAATGACCAAAAATGTGAATTGGAATTTTCTGAATCACACACAATTTTACTTCAGGAGAATAATTTTCATAATTGCAGGTTACTTTCTTAAAATACCTGAAAAAATTCCTTTCTAAAAATATAACTCCAGAAGGATAGAAAAATGTATTTATGTCACAGAGTACTTGTGCATCAAAGGAACTTGCTACTTCTATCTAACCTACACAGTAGCATTTAAAGAACTAACTAGTAAATTTACTGTCTCAGACATAAGGAAGCAGAAAGGAACTGACAGTAATTTCTTTCACTAGGTATAAAATTTTAAAATTTTCATTCATTCATTCTAGAATAATTTATGAAATAGGAAGACACTAGGTTAGATGCACGGGGGTACAAGATGAGTAGGACATAGTCCCTGCCCTCAAAGTAGTTTCAATCTAGAGGGAGAAACATACAGACACCTCGTCTACATACACAGATATACATGCTCCCATGCAAACACACCTGCACATACTCATACACACATACATTCACGCACATATACACATTTACACAAAACATGCATGCATGTTCACACACAAATACCCATTCACATATATATTCACATATAAACACATACACACATACGTGCTTGGGTGCTAACAAAGTACAGACAGTAAGAAGAGTACGTTTTCAAGTTAAGAAGGAAAGGAGAAAGACATAACAGTGGCAGCCTTCTCAGTCCTGTGAGACAGCTATTACAAAAGCTCGGTGAGGCTAAGGAGACAGTCTTTATGGAGTTGTTAAATACTAGGGAGTTAGGTTTACCAAGATCTGGATTTAATTGCAAATCTACCATTATTATCTATAAAGCCATACCAAGTTATTTAACTCTCTGCCTTGATTTTCCTCTCTTTTACATAGGGATTTTCATAGTACCTACCTGATAGGGTTGATATGAGGTTTAAATAAAATGATGTGTGTAAACCACTTAGCACAGTGCCTGGCATGTAGCAAGCATTCAGTACATAATAAATTTCCAATTTGTAATGATAGCCTATTATTATCAAGGAAGATTATTTACCAGGTAAATTGTGAAGATAGTACTCCCCTCACTAAGCTGTTTAAAGAGATGTCTTGGCTCACACCTGTAATCCTAGCACTCTGGGAGGCTGAGGTGGGAGGATCGCTCAAGGTCAGGAGTTCGAAACCAGCCTGAGCAAGAGTGAAACCCTGTCTCTACTAAAAATAGAAAGAAATTAATTGGCCAACTAAAAATATATATAGAAAAAATTAGCGGGGCATGGTGGCACATGCCTGTAGTCCCAGCTACTCGGGAGGCTGACGTAGAAAAATTGCTTGAACCCCGGAGTTTGAGGTTGCTGTGAGCTAGGCTGACACCATGGCACTCTAGCCTGGGCAACAGAGAGACTCTGCCCGCCCCCCACAAAAAATAAAATAAAGAGAATGTCTTAAACTATTTTGAAGGTGAGTGGAGTCAAAAAATTGTGTATTAAATGAATAAATGTTAACTGGTTAAACCTTACTTTTAAAGGTCTAAAAAGTTTTGGGAAGCCAAATTATGATTTATAAATAACATAAACACTGTATATAATGGCATTTACTGGGAAAATATGAATCTGCCTAAATGACATTAGTATTATTAAATAATTTCTGTGGCTATAACCTTACGGTGAAAATGCATAAATTTTTGTTAACTCCATGATCATTTCACCAAAGTATGTTAGACTGATACATCATTTATAGAATACTAATATCATTTGTTATTCATTGATATGATGGGCAATTCATAAAATAAGAAACAAAGTTGTCAATATAGATATGAAAAGGTGTTATATCATTAATAATCACAGAATTCTAAATTGAAATGGCAGGTTATTTTGGGGCTATCAGCTTGGTAAAGATGAAAAAGATGGGCAATAGCTTGGTGCTGTTGAGGGTGTAGTAAAATTGGCATTCTTATGCATTGTTGATAGGAGCGTAAATTGGTACAACCAACCTTTCTAGAGGCCAATTTGGCAATACAGGTAAAAAAAATTTAACATAGTCTTTGATTCATTAATTCCACTCCTTGAATTTTATCTTAAGGAAATACAAAAAGACAAATACATGAAGATGCTTGCATATGCATGCTCACTGTGGTATTGTTTATGATGACAAAAAATTGGAAACCACCTAAATGCCTACTAAGAGAAAAATGTTTAAGAAAATTATGGTAGAGTTAGACAGTAGAACTCTATGCAGCTATTAAAAAGGGTGAGACAGATCTATTGGTGCTGGCATAGAAAGATCTAAATGTTCCATATATGGGATGATTCCGTTATTGTATTTTAAAAAAAGGTATGCATGGAAAAAAATATATATAGCAAACTTTAAAACCAGAGGTAACATTTACATACCATATAGTTCACCCATTGTAAGTGTAATCATTTTAAGTATAATCATCATTATAACCCTGTTACAGATGTTTTTATTATTACCCCCAAAATCCCTCATGCCCATAGGCTTAACTTTTTTGGACTGTATGCATTATTTTATTAAAAGGAAAAACTTTCATAAGAGATTTGTTTCTTTTTTTCATAATGTATGAAAAAAATCTATGAGAATATTTCTATTTCTTTTTTTTTTTAAGGTTAGTCAAGTGAAGCAATGGGAGTAGAGAAGGAACAAAGGAATATGTAACTGGTTGTAATCAATCAGTTGTAAAAATTTTAATTAACTAGTTTTTTTTAATTTGTTTTTTGAGATAGAGTCTTGCTCTGTTGCCTAGGCTACAATCCAGTGATGTTGTCATAGCTTACTGCAACCTCAAACTGCTGGATTCAAGCCTATTTCTTAATGGTATCTGAACTTTATCTGCTTTGCTAGTGATTTTTTGAAAACCATTTTATTGAAATATGATTGACATACAAAAATTGTTCATATTTAATGTACACAACTTGATGAGTTTGAAGGTAAATGTACATCACCACCAACTATGCTGTAAAAATATCCATCATCACATGCTTGACTTTTAACAGTGGTTGGGTTGGAGGTGAATTTGAATAGGGGGAAGGCAGGAGGGGAGAATTACAGATAGCTTCTTACTTTGCAATTTCTGTATTACTGGAATTATTTACAACAAGAATACTATCTTCTGGCTGGGCGCTGTGGCTCACGCCTGTAATCCTAGCACTTAGGGAGGCCAAGGCAGGCTGATAGCTCAAGGTCAGGTGTTGGAAACCACCCTGAGCAAGAGTGAGGCCCCGTCTCTACTAAAAATAGAAAGAAAATTAATTGGCCAACTAAAATATATAGAACAAAAAGAAATTAGCCGGGCATGGTGGCACATGCCTGTAGTCCCAGCTACTTGGGAGGCTGAGGCAGGAGGATTGCTTGAGCCCAGGAGTTTGAGGTTGCTGTGAGCTAGGCTGATGCCACAGCATTCTAGCCCAGGCAACAGAGTGAGACTCTGTCTCAAACCAAAAAACAAAAAAAACAATACTATCTTCTAATTTGAGAAAACAGCAAAGGCTATTTCTAGTTTGAAAAGAACAAAAAAAGGAAACAGACATATACTCCTTGACCAAAATCTACTTCTGGTAATTTATTCTGAGTAAATAATCAAATATGTGGAAAAGGATTTGCGTACAAAGATATTCATCCATGTTTTATTTAAAACAGAAATATTATAAATAATCTAAATATGTCATGATGGAAGAGAACAATTACTATTGTACTAAAATATGAAAAGTGCAGGATGCAAACCTTTATATGTAGCATAATCTCATCTACATAAAAAAAAGTTAATGCACAGCCAAAAAAATCCTGTTTGGAAATATAATAAAATCTTACCAATGGTTGTGTCTGGATGGTAGAATTATAGTACTATTTTCTTCTTCGTGCATTTCATTTTCTCCATAAATGACACTAAGTAAAAATAGATTAATTATGGCATTGTTTTCACAGGTGTATACATTTATCAAAACATAGAAGCACATGTTTTTTTTTTTTTTTTTTTTTGAGACAGTCTCACTTTTGTTGCCCAGGCTAGAGTGAGTGCCATGGTGTCAGCCTAGCTCACAGCAACCTCAAACTCCTGGGCTCAAGTGATCCTCCTGTCTCAGCCTCCCGAGTAGCTGGGACTACAGGCATGCACCACCATGCCTGGCTAATTTTTTGTATATATACTTTTAGTTGGTCAATTAATTTCTTTCTATTTTTAGTAGAGACGGGGTCTCGCTCAGGCTAGTTTCGAACTCCCGACCTCAAGCAATCCGCCCGCCTCGGCCTCCCAGAGTGCTAGGATTACAGGCGTGAGCCACCGCGCCCGGCCAAGAAGCACATGTTTTAAATATGTCCAGTTTATATCAATATACCTCAATAGCACTTTTAAAAAAGAAGTGTCTTGAGAACCCAAATAATTTTAAGCCACGTACTGGAAGGAGGGTTCTGTTACATACCATTTTGGGGCTGGAGGGCAAAATGGTTGGGAATGGGTGGGTGGGCATTATATGAATAGCAACATTGCCTCTGTTCCTGATACCTCTGTTCATTCATTCACCTTATCTGCCTGCCCATTATATTGCCAGGAATGTTTCCAGGTACTTGGATACCATTTAGACCAACGAGCCACTGCCCTGAAAGAGCTGGGGTCTGGTGGAGGTGGGGAAGGTAGGTCACCGTCTGACAGATTCCAACCAACGCTCACACTGCTCCACTAGGCAGTGCTGCCCAAGGGGCGGAGGCAGATCAGGAAGCGAAGGCCTTAGTTCAGGTGGAGTCACGAAGGGTGGCAGCAGGTTTATGGCTGAGGAGGTGGCCAGAAGTTAGGTCACCTTCAAGGGAGTGTCGCGTTCATCCCTTGGGAAGTGGGCTGAAACAATTTTTATGTATCTGTGTCTGTCTTACCTGCACACTTAGAGCAGTAAGAACTAAGATGAGCGCTTGCCAGTGCAGGCACCATGCACAGGGCTCACATCCATTGCCTCATTTACTCCTCGCCACAGCCTTCAGGTGGGGACTATTAGGACCTTCATTTCGCAGTGAGGAAACTGAGGCTTGGAGAGGTTACCTGCCCAAGGTCACAGAGCTCTGGCCCCAAAGCCGAAGCTCACATCCACTACACAGACTCCCCTCTCACTGTATTCTGTCTGGGGCCCATTTGAGAGGGGAAGAAATCCACCGGACAGCTCACCTTTCACTCTTTACCATTTTTCCCAAATGCAGATGGAGGCAACATCCGCTTCCACAATCAATAGGGTCGTGCCAACCGGGGCCGCTCCACTAAGGCCATGGACTGACAGGATTTGGGGCTTGGAGGGCAAATGGGGAACAGCTGTCTGGAATCGAAGAGTATAAGCGTCCACCACACACCGAAAGACAAGCGCCAGCAAACCTCTCTGGGCCGCCAGCTGGCGGGATCCAACGCGCGTGCGCGGGGCCAGAGGGGACGCCCCCGCGCGAGCGCGCGGTGAGCCGGGCGCGTTACCGGGCGGGCGCGCAGCCGGGGGAGCGCGCGGGCGCGCTACGAAGTCGGCGTCGCGTCGGCGCGCTCCAGGCCGAGGCTGTGTGGGCTGTGGAGGGAGCCAGGCGGAGGTGGCAGCGGCGGCGGCGCCCCAGAGCCGAGGGAACGCGCGGGCCTCGCGCCGCGGGAGCAGACGGCTGCAGAGGAGACCCCAGGCTTGCTGCCCGAGGCGAGAGGGCTCAGCCTCTTGACTGCCCGCCTCAGCGGTCAGCGGCCGCTTTCGTCGCCCGGAGTGGCCGCCGCCCCTGGAGACGCGCCGTGACACGGGCCTAAGCCGCCGCGACTCGGGCGTCCGGACAGCTCGGACTCGTCGGGCCAGGCCGGGTCGGGACGGGCGTCCCGGCAGGTGCCGCCCCCAGAGGGTGGGCCGGGGGCAAGGCGCCCACCCGCGGCCCGCGGGCCGGGCTTGGCAGAGGGGCCGCCCGCGCAGCCCCCCCACCGCGGGCCGGAGCCCGAGTCGCCGCCCCGCCTTCTGGGGGACGGCCCGCCCGGAGCTGCGGGAGCCGGGAGACCCCACGCCGGCCGCCGGCCGCCGCCCGCCGGGCTCGCGCAGGAGAGGAGGGAGGAGAAACTTTGCCTTTTATTGTTTTTAGCCGTTAAGTGCAAGGAACTCTGTGTTGGAAGGAAAAATGTCCTTCTTCAATTTCCGTAAGATCTTCAAGTTGGGGAGCGAGAAGAAGAAGAAGCAGTACGAACATGTGAAGAGGGACCTGAACCCCGAGGAGTTTTGGGAGATTATAGGAGAACTGGGTGACGGAGCCTTTGGGAAAGTGTACAAGGTAAGAGGGAGAAACGGGAAGTTGCACTTCTAAGATAAAACAGCCACTGGCCGGGAGTGGCACGAGGACTTCTCGCTCCTGTCCCTTTCCTGTCTGTCGCCCCTTTTTTTGACTTTGTAGTGGTACGTTGAAACTTAGTTTATCCAAGGAGTAGCTAAGAAATAAGGTTTTACGGTTGAACAAAATGGGGCCTGGGTGTAGTTTAAAGAGCGATTGCTGAAGAGAGGCAGGGTTATACAGCCTACTGTGTTGAACTTCAAAGGAAACGAGAGTGTTCTTTAATTTATAGGAGGGGTCTGGTTGTACACTTCGAGTATTTTAAAATTAGAAACTCATTACACTTTTCAGTGGATTTGTGTTTGTCCAGTAAACTTTGCATTCGCATGCATGCTAGTACTGATAGTTCCTTTTTTAGAGTCCAGGGCATAAATTTGGTTGTATCTATACTAATGCATAACCAGTTTGTTGGGATCAGAGCTAAGCGATTGCTACTTGCAGTCTATTCTTGAGTTGGTTGCTTGACAGTATACCATAAAATGGAGTAGAATTTTGATAGAAAATTTCTGTAAGAAAACGTGCAGGTGGTACTAGTTTCTGAATTTAATGACAATAAGCATTGACTAGAAGTCATTATGAGTGCTTAAGAAATAAAACGCACACACGTTTATTTCAGTGGAAAAAGGTTTGGCATTTCAACCTGACAGCATTAATGTTAACTATTTACTGTCTCCTAAGGAGCATAAGAATGATGTCATCGGAATATTTTCATCCTGAAGGGTGAGGTTTTTATGAGACACAGTTTAGGGGCAGGACCCACAGAGTTGCCTAGAAGTGAAAACATAAGTAAATAACTTATGTTTATACAGAATGTTGCAGTTTTTAAATGTTTTCAAATAATTTGGCCCCCACAAAAATCCTACAAAGTAGGTAGGGTCAGTAGTAGTATCTACATTTCACAGATGACAATAGTGAAACTCACAAATTGTTCACAGTCACAGGAGTCACTGTCCAGACTTGAACTCATGTCTTCTGACCCCATATTTAGTACTGTTTTTTATTTTAGTATCCATTGGTAGAAATGATAGCATTTTCCTACTTTCTAAGCACCATTACACTTCGGTCTTTGCCCTGCCTGGAATGCGTCTCATCAAAACTCTAGTCCTCATTCTTTACCCAGGCTAAAATATCCACTCCTTTCTGTGTGCTTTCAAAACACATTGTTCACGTGGTTGTTATAGCACTTGTCATTTATTGCAGTTGATGTGTTTATGTTTCTATAATAAGGGGCCAAAATTATGGTATACATTTGGGTTCATCCATTGCCTTTGCACATAGTGCTTCTGTCTCTTTATTTGTTGAAATGAAAGAATGTATTTTACCTACATGTGAATGCTATTGAACCTATCATATGCTGTGAAAGTTGGAAAAGTAAACTTAATTGTGTGGAGGGTAGAGTATGGGTTTTAGCCAGAGTTATATGAGTGGCAGGAAGGGCTTTAGTGTAGTGGGAAGATCACTCCTGGAAATCAAGAGTTGTGTTTCAGTGCTAGCTGTCACACACCAGTTTTGTGGTCCTACACAAAACACTTAACTTCTCTGGACCTCCATTTTCTTAGCTGTAAAATCATAGATTTCCTAAAAGTTTGTTTAGATTCTTTCACCCATTAAAGTTCTGTGTGTATGCAGATAGCTGGGAAAGGCAAAAATAAATTCTCAAGGAATCTAGAATCTTATAGTTAGAAGGTGGTAGGTGATTATGGACAGCTTTCATGGTGTAAATATGTTGTTTTGTCAAATATAAACAGCTTAGTATTAAGAGTACTGGCTCTGGAGTTGGAATATATCTCTGCTCCCTCACTCAATAGCAGCATGTGACCTTGGGCAGGTTACTTATTTGTTTTGTGCCTGACCTTTCTCATCAGTAAGGTCTATTCCTCAGTGTGTGAGGAACTAAAGGAGTTAATAAATAAGTATAAGGCACATAGAAAGAGCTCAGTAAACAGTAGAAATTACTCTTATTACACTTAGAGCTCATAGAAGCAAAATACGGGATGAGACAGGAAAAGGAACCAAGGATATTATAAACCATTTTCTTGGTTTCTGTTGGCACAGGCAGATTGTGTGGAGATAGTAAAGCTCTGTTAAATTATTAATATTTCATGAGGTCTTATACAAAGTTACATATCTTCCTATGGTGAAACATTAATTGAAAATTTTCTGAAAAATAAGAGACTTTCTCTTTGTAGTTGAATACTATAAAGTTATGTCAAGGATCATTTCTGTGGGCTTGATGACTATGTTTTAGGATCATATTTGGATGGGTTCTTTCCATCTTTTTCCTTTCACTACTCTATACTTCCAACTGCCCTAGTCCTAAGGTGTAAGATTTTTTTTTAAAAAAAGAAAATTTGAAATTAAAACTGGTCTGATCTTTTTTGACCTCTTTTTCCTGAAAGTTTTTGTTTTTCAAGATTCCCTAGAAATTGAGAATTTATAAACTTCCTTCTCTTTGGGGGAAAAAGCTGTCAAACTTTAACATTGTATGTAATGGTATGTAGTAGAAAATTGTTTATAAACTTGATTCTAACTATCATTTGCTTATGGAAATTGGTAACTGTTACAAAGATTAAATTGTACATACAGATTGAGTATCTCTTATCCAAAATGCTTGGAACTGGAAATGTTTTGGATTTCAGATTTTTTTCGGATTTTGGAATATTTGTGTTATATTTACTGGTTGAGCATCTGAAAATCTGAAATCCAAAATGCTCCAGTGAGCATTTCCTTTGAGTGTCATGTCAGCACCCAGAAAGTTTCAGATTTTGGAGCCTTTTTGATTTCTGGATTTGTGATGCTCAACCTGTAGGTAATCATGTTTGTGTATTTAGTTTATTTGAATCATTTTTCCTTCCGCTCAGTCCGACACTATACAACTCTAAAAGGTTGCTTCCTTGCCTGAAATTATTTTCTCTTTTAAAAATAGTATTTGACATGTTAATGAAGATATGTCATACTCATCATAATTTTTTAAATTTTTAGATATCTATTATTTTTTTTTTTCTTTTGAGACAGAGTCTCACTTTTGTTGCCTGGGCTAGAGTGCTGTGGCGTCAGCTTAGCTCATAGCAACCTCAAACTCTTGAGCTCAAGCTGAGGCTCCTGCCTCAGCCTCCCGAGTAGCTGGGATGCACAACCATGCCCGGCTAATTATTTATATATATATATATGTTGGCCAATTAATTTCTTTCTATTTAGAGACAGGGTTTCGCTCTTGCTCAGGCTGGTTTTGAACTCCTGATCTTGAGCAATCCACCCACCTCGGCCTCCCAGAGTGCTAGGATTACAGGTGTGAGCCACCCCTGGCCTGATATCTATTATTTTTAACAAAAAAAAAGACATAAAATTGTGAATTGGATTGCATTTTTAGAAAGCTGTTTTATCTATCAAACCAGTTGAAGTTGAACTCCTTGCTGTGTGCTATATGGAAATGATTTTTTTATGACAACTGATGGGTATGTGCCTTTTGAAAAATAGTGGAATATATAATCTTTGTATTGAAAGTACAGAAACATATGGACATGTAGCAAAAAATAATGTGAATTCTTATTAAAAACAATCAGGTTGAAGAATTCTGCCAACACCCTGGAGTTACTCCCGCCTCCTTTCTGTTTTTGGTTCTTTCTCTCCCCAAAGCAAACCACTATCCTATTCATTTATTTGCTTTTCTTTATAGTTTACTATCTAGGTTTGTATCCCTAAACATTGTAAGTTTGCATTTGTATGCACTTGAACTTTATATGAATGGAATCATATTGAGTGTATTCTGTTGTGTCTTACCTCTTTCAATATCAACATTATATTTGTTATGGGCATCTTTGTTGCTGCCTAGAGCTATAGTTAGTTCACTTTCATTGTGGCATAGTATTCCATTATATGATTATGTTTCCAATTATTATTTACCATTATACTGTTAGTGGACGTATTAGTCATTTCCAGTTTTTGGCTGTTACGTATATTGCTGGTGCACATATATGTGAGTTTTGCTAAAACTTAATCCAGGAGTGGAATTGCTGGCTTATAGGGTAGTTTATACAATCTGGTGGTATATTTTTTATTGTGGTTTTAATTCACCTTTCTCAGATTACTTATAAGTAATTCTTTTCATATCTTTATTGGTAATTTGGATTTCTTCTTTTGTGTTTCAGTTACTCATTTTTTTTTTAGTATGTTACTCATTTTTCTTTTCATTCTCTTTCTTTCTCTCTTTCTTTTCTTTCAACAGGGGTAGAGTACAGTGGCATCATCATAGCTCTCTGCAACCTCCAAGTCTTGGGCTTAAGCAATCCTCCTGCTTTCGTCTTCTGAGTAGCTAGGACTATAGGTGTGTGCTACCACATTCAGCTAATTTTTGTAATTTTTGTAGGGATGGGTTCCTACTGTGTTGCCCAGGCCTGTCTCAAATCCTGTCCTCAGGTGATCCTATCTATCACTTTGGCCTCCCAAAATGCATGGATTATAGGTATGAGCCACTACACTCGGCCTATTATTCATTTTTCTATTGATGTCTTTTTCTTGTTTACTTGTAGAGTGTGTGTGATGCTTTTTGTGTTATGTTTAAGACATTCTTTCATAACCTGTGATCATGAAGATAATCTCCTGTATTCTGAAATCCTTATTATTTTTAACAGTTAGGTGTATAATCCACCTAGAATAGATTTTGGTAAATGGTAGGAGGTAGGGGTCCAATTTCATTTTTTTTCCCATGTGGATACCCAGTTGCCCCAGAACTATTCACTGGGGGGAGAAATATTTCCCCATTGCTCTGAAGTGGCCTGTCTATTATATAACATATGTTGTTTTCTGCAATCTCTATTCATTTCATTGATATGTTTGTCTATTCCTGTACCAGTATCCCACTGTTTTAATTAGGAAAGCATTAAAACAAATCTCTGCTAGATTTAGAGTTCCCCTTCTTCTTCTTCAACATAGTCTGATATATTCTTGGTTCTCAGGGCTTCTGTGTACATTTTGGAATTAACTTGGTTGAATTACACAAAGGAACTACTGTTGTTTTTTTTTTTTTTTTTTTGAGAGAGGGAGATTTTATTGAATTTATAAATGAGCTTTGGAAAAATTAACCTCTCTATGGATATTGAGTCTTCCCATCTATGCATATGTTTTCTCTATATTTAGATCTTTTTTAGTATCTCTCAATAATGGGTTATCATTTTTTCTCTAGAAGTCTTGGGAACATAAACTACTTCAAGTGTCTCTTAAATACTTTGTTTTTCCTATCGAAATGTTCTTGTTTTTGTTGTTTACTACCTATCATAGCTTTCTGAGAAAGGATCCATGGAAAATATATCTTTAAAGACCTTGCCTGTTTGAATATGTCTTTATTATAATGTCATGCTTGATGTATAGAATTCTGGTTCAAAAATAAGTTTTTCTTAGACTTTTTAAGATGTAGAATTTGTTAGCGTTTTTAGCACTTTGTTCCATTCATTGTCTTTTGGCTTCAAGTATTGCTGTTGAAAGTCTGATAGAATTTTTTTTCTTGGATTCTTTGTGATCTTTTTCTCTTAATACCTTTTAGGATTTTCTTTTTATCCCTTGTTCATAGTAATGTACTTTGATGTAGGCCTCTTTTTTTTCCTCCTTTCATTTTGGGGGACCCTTTGTTAGTCCTTTCAATCCAAAGTCCTGTGTCCTTCAGTTCTGTGGCATTTTCTTGTGTTATTTATTTGACAGCCTGCCCACCCCCCACCCTCATGGCTCTTACCATGGTCTTAGGATTCTCCATGTCTCTAAATTCAGTGGACACTTCTATCTTACTTGACCTCTCAGAAGCATTTGAGACACTTGACCATTCCTTCCTTTAAAAAGATCATCTTTTGGCTTTTAGGTCACCATATTCTTGATTTTCCTTCTACCTCAGTATCTGTTCCTCAGACTCCTTTGCTGGCTCTTCCACTTTGACTTTCTAATACTGAGATTCCACAGTGCTTGGGGGTAGGTCCTCTTTTCCTTTTCTTATGAGAATATGTCTTCTCCCATGGCTTCAATTACCATCTAAATGCGATTTATGTCTCTACCCCAAAACCTCCCTTTTGACCTCCAGATCCACACATCCAGCTGTCTATTAGAGATTTTCTCTTGAATGTCTCACAGATACTTTAAACTGGCCAGTCCAAAACCTGAACTAATTCAGCTCATGGGGTCAGCCCCCAATTCTTTCCTCCTGTGTTCTCATTCAGTAATTGCCATCTCCATCTACTGGTTGCATAGGCCAGAGACATTGAGGTCACTTTTTTTTGTTTGTTTTTTTTTTTTGGAGACAGAGTCTCACTCTGTTGCCTGGCTGGAGTAAGTGGCATCATCATGAAGCTCATGCAACCTCAAACTCTTGGGCTTAAGTGATCCTTTTGCTTCAGCCTCCCAAGTAACTGGGACTACAGGCGGATGCTGCCGGATAATTTTTCTATTTTTGTCCTTTGTTTTTTGTGGAGATGGAGTCTGGCTATGTTGCTTAGGTTGGTCTCGGACTCCTGAACTCAAGCGATCCTCCGGCCTCAGCCTCCCACAGTGCTAGAATTACAGATTACAGGCATGAACCATCACGCCTGGCCACTTTGTCTTAAAGTTTTAATATTTTTCTGTTTAAGTTCTGCATTAACTCATTCAATTTTTGCCTTTAAATTATCTTTTCAATTGCTATTTTTTTTTTTTTTTTTTTGAGACAGAGTCTCGCTTTCTTGCCTAGGCTAGAGTGAGTGCCGTGGCGTCAGCCTAGCTCACAGCAACCTCAAACTCCTGGGCTCAAGCGATCCTCCTGCCTCAGCCTCCCGAGTAGCTGGGACTACAGGCACGCGCCACCATGCCCGGCTGATTTTTTTATATTATATATATTAGTTGGCCAATTAATTTCTTTCTATTTTTATGGTAGAGACGGGGTCTCGCTCAGGCTGAACTCCTGACCTTGAGCAATCCGCCCGCCTCGGCCTCCCAGAGTGCTAGGATTACAGGCGTGAGCCACCGCGCCCAGCCTCAATTGCTATTTTGAATGGGATATTTCTCCCATTATTTTTTGTCACCATTATATCCCAACTCTCCCATTATGTTTTGCAGTTATTGTTTGGATGTGGGAAGGCTATTAATTATTGTTAATTCTGTAATTTCTTTTTTTTTTTTTTTAAGACAGAGTCTCACTTTCTTGCCCATGCTAGAGTGAGTGCCGTGGTGTCAGCCTAGCTCACAGCAACCTCAAGCTCCTGGGCTGAAGCGATCCTCCTGCCTCAGCCTCCCAAGTAGCTGGGACTACAGGCATGTGCCACCATGCCTGGCTAATTTTTTGTATATATATTTTTAGTTGGTCACTTAATTTCTTCCTATTTTTAGTAGAGACGGGGTCTCGCTCAAGCTGGTTTTGAACTCTTGACCTTGAGCAGTCCACCCACCTTAGCCTCCCAGAGTGCTAGGATTACAGGCATGAACCACCACGCCTGGCCATAATTCTGTAATTTCTTAACCTTACTGAATTCTCTTATTGTTAATTTTCACCCAGCATTCTTATTAAAATTTTCAATCTTATAAAAAGGTTGAAAAAATTGTATAGTGAACAAACATACACATATAAACTACCTAGATTCACCAGTTTATATTTTGCTATATTTACTCTGTTACACATCTACTCATCTAATCATCCATTTATCCATTCACATCTCTTGTATCTTTTTCATTCTGTTCTCTGAAAGTTTTTCTCTTTTTTTGATTATTTTTATTCCTTGTTGCTTTCATTTATCTAATTATGTTGATTAATTCTTCCTGAAAAATTTTAAATAATCTGACATTTGAAGTGCTAGCAATTTTAGTGAATTATTTTATAATATATTTTCTGGCAGAAGTTTAAACTTTTAAAATTTCTTTTAAGCTTTTAAACTTTTTGACAGAAGGTTTAAGCTTTTCAACCTTCCTTCTTAGTTTTCTGTTTAACAGCAGAGACTTAGTGTTATGTGCTGACATAGACTTCCAGATAAGTGACATAAAACTATATTCTCATTTCTCCTCTTTGTAAGTCTCTTTAAATTTACACAGATCTTTTCCCAATTCAGTAACAGAAGCAATTCATTCTTATTTTGCCACCATAATCTATGCTAAGGTATACTTTTTTGTTTTGTTTTTTTTTTTTTTTTTTGAGACAGAGTCTCACTTTGTTGCCCAGGCTAGAGTGAGTGCCATGGCTTCAGCCTAGCTCACAGCAACCTCAAACTCCTGGGCTCAAGTGATCCTGCTGCCTCAGCTTCCCGAGTAGCCAGGACTACAGGCATGTGCCACCATGCCTGGCTAATTTTTTCTATATATATTAGTTGGCCAATTAATTTCTTTCTATTTATAGTAGAGATGGGGTCTCACTCTTGCTCAGGCTGGTTTTGAACTCCTGACCTTGAGCAATCTGCCCGCCTCGGCCTCCCAGAGTGCTAGGATTACAGGCGTGAGCCACCCCACCCGGCCAATGCTAAGGTATACTTCTACTTGAATATAAGATGCTGTTACTGTTACTGTATAAAATGTTGCATTTTTGTTATAAAAATCTGTCACTTTTAGGAACTGAGATGATTTTGAAATTTAATAACTTTAAGAATTATTTGAAATTTAAGAATTTTAATGGAAAATACTAATCTGAATTTCAGTGAATAATTTTATTTTCTAGAGATGAATCATTTTCAGAAGTTTTTAAGTGGACAATCTCGTCTCAAAGTTATAAGAAGAAAAATGTCAAGACCAGGGACAGTTGCTTTATATTCCTGTGTTTCTTATTATCCTCCTGTTTTTTTTATCTGTAAGGATATAACCACTGAATGTACATATAGAATATAAAAACAGAATATTTTGTTGTTTCTTGGTCTTTTATAAGGTGGTCAATTTTTCCAATTTACCAGCTCAGTTTTTCCTATAAATTGGTGTGAAATATTAGTTAATCTGAGTGGTTTCTTTAAAAAGGGAAGGTATTTGAATCCTTCTGTCTGTTGTCCATTCATCCATCCTTTCCTCTTTCCCTCCCTCTTTCCTTCCATTGTCCTTCTTTCCCTCCTTTCCTTCCTTCCTTGTCATGACCCAAAATGTGAGCAAGTAAATAAATTTCATTTCTTTTTGTATGCTATTATTTTAGCATCTCACTTTTAAAGAAATACAGTAGAAATCAGAACATCTTGTTTCATTTTTTCTTGTAAAGCATATATATTTTATTTCCAGTTGGCATCTTGTATGGCATGAAATTTATGAAATCACTTAAAATTTTAAGGGTCTGTGGTTATGGCTTGTTTACATTCAATGATAAGTAATATTACACAGTTTATTTCAGAATATACCACCAAAATTTCATAAAGAATGGCCAAGAAACTAACATAGCATATCTAATTTTGTTTCTTTACCCAGCTTTGTTAGAACATTTTGATTTGCTGGCCCCTTTTTTCTAGCCTATGTCCTGATGGATATGAAGTAGTATCGTTCCTGATTACTAATGAGGTTGAGCTCTTTTTCATGTTTATTGACCATTTGGATTTCCTGTTCTCTGAAGTGCTTGTTAAAGCCTTTTGGGCTCTGTTTCTTTTTATCATTGATTTATGGGAGTCTTTGTGTATTCTGGTTACTAATCCTTTGTTGGTCATTCTGGTGCACATATTTCTCTTGCTTTGTCTTTTTATTTATGATGTCCTTTTTTTGTATAGACATTTTAAATTTTAGTGTCCAATTTATTAACCTTTTTCCACAGTTACTTTTTGTCTTAAGAAATTCTTCCCGGCTGGACGTGGTGGCTCACGCCTGTAATCTTAGCACTCTGAGAGGTTGAGGTGGGAGGATTGCTTGAGCTCAGGAGTTCAAGACCAGCCTGAGTAAGAGCAAGACCCCGTCTCTACTGAAAAAATAGAAAGAAATTAGCTGGACAACTAAAAAAAAATATATATATATATATAATATATATTTATTTATTTATATATAATATATATGAATATATATTTATTTATATATAATATAAATAAATAAATATATATTTATATATAAATATATATATATATAAATAAATAAAAAGTTAGCTGGACATGACGTGCCTATAGTCCCAGCTACTCGGGATGCTGAGGCAGGAGGATCACTTTAGCCAGGAGGTTGAGATTGCCGTGAGCTAGGCTGACGCCATGGCACTCTAGCCCAGGCAACAGAGTGAGACTCTGTCTCAAAAAAAAAAAGAGAAAAGAAAAGAAATTCCCTATCAAGATAGTTAAGATGTCTTCCTACATTATTACTATTATTATTTTTTAAAAGATGGGGTCTTGCTGGGGCCTGCTGCTACATTATTTTCTTAAAGTTTTATAGCATTGCCTTCTATATTAGGTCTATAATTAAACTTGTGTTGATTTTTGCCTATAGTGTGAGGTGAGGGTCCAATTTCATCTTTTCTATGTAGATACACAGTTGACCTGACACTATTTACTGAAAAGACCATCCTTATTGCTTTGCAATGCCTCTGTCATATATCAGATGTCCATTGTATATGGTATATTTCTATGACATTTATTATTTTAGGTTAAATTTCTAGAAGGAGAATTATTAGGGTACTTTAATTCTTTGAAATTAGAAAGGTTGTGCAAATTTATTTATTGTTTTCAAGTTTTTTCCCCAATTTTTATTATTGTGGTAAAATACATATAAAATTTACCATCTTGGCTATTTTTAAATACCCTATGAAGAGTCACCATTTTGACTGTTTTTAAATATATAATTCATTGGTAATAAATACATTCATAATGTTGTACAACCATTGTCGTGGCCCGTTTACAGGATGGAGGATGAACACAGAACATAAAACACAAACGTGCAGAAAACAAAGAAAAACACGGACACACATACAAACAGTTGACTTGAGTAATAATACACCGAGTCAGTTTTATTTTTATACTCTAAAAGATTAAAGTTAGTTCCTTGTACTTAACCGCACCGGCATTGCAACAATGGCTATAAATTCCGGAATAGCCTTAGGGAAGCAGACGTCCCCAGACTCAGAATCTCAAGGTGGTTGCTCTAGGCACTAGGCATAGATAAAGGACCGAGATTAGCAAGGATGGGCAAGGTGAGCCACAGGGGGCATTTCTCATCCCCAGCTTCTCTTAGGGTGACCCCATAAGATCTTCTGCTGAACCCTGGCGACTGTGCCTGGCTTAGGTCGCCCCTCCCTTGAGGGGTCTTACCCGTCATTGACTAACCAGCCATCTTATGGGGTGTATGCAGCAATCACAGGAACAATATGTTTATTGTGTGGCTTCCAGAACCTCAGTGCCGTGGGGTGGGGCTGCTCTTGCTAGTTGCAGCTCAGGTCCTTTGTTATGCCTCTAGGCAACACCTTTGTTTATCACAGGGAGCCTGTCCGGAACAGATTACTTTCACATGATCTGGGCAGAACAGGTACGTTACTAACTTTAATTCTTAAACTAGGAAAATACGTCAGTCCTCTACAACCATCATCACCATCCATCTCCATGCCTCTTTTCATCTTGTAAAACTGAAACTGTATACCCATTAAAGACAAACTCCCCATTCTTTCTTCCCCTCATTTCCTGGCAATCATCCTTTTACTTTCTGACTCTATGATTTTGACTACCCTAAGAACCTCATAAAAGTGGAGTCATATAGGTTTGTCATTTTGTGACTGGCTTATTTCATTTAGCATAATGTACTTAAGATTCATCCATGTTGTAGCATATATCAGAATTTCCTTCCTTTTTAAGGCTGAATAATATTCCATTATGTGTATATACAGATTTTGCTTATCTGTACGTCAGTGACACTTATGTTGCTTCTGTGTTTTAGCTTTTATGAATAATGCTGCTCTGTATGAATATCTCTTTGAGACCTTGCTTTCAATTCTTTAGGGTATATACTCAGAAGTGTAATTGCAGGATCATGTAGTAATCTATTTTTAATTTTGGAAGGAACTGCATACTATTTTCATAGTTTATTGTTTTACATTCCTATCAACTATGCACAAGGATTCCAGGCTTTCCACATTTTTGGCTATACTTTTTTTTTTTTTTTTTTTTAAATAGTAGCCATCCTAATGGGTATGAGGTGATATCTTATTATAGTTTGGATTCGTATTTCTTTAATGATTAGTGATCTTGAACATCTTTTCATATGCTTATCTTCTTTAGAGAAATACTTATTCAAGTCCTTTGGCCATTTTTGAATTGGGTTGGTTGTTTTTTTTGTAATTGAGTTTTCGGAGTTCTCTATACATTCTGGATATTACTCCTTATCAGATATATGACTTGCAAATATTTTATCACTTTGTAGGTTTCCTTTTTACTGTTAATATTGTTTTCTGTTGCACAAAGTTTTAAAATTTTCATTTTAAAGTGCAGTTTGTCTGTATTTTCTTTTGTTACTTGTGCCTTTGCTGTCACATTCCAGAAATCATTGCCAAATCCAGTATCGTGAGGTTTTTGTCCTATATTTTTTTCAATAAGTTTTATAGTTTTAGGTCTTACATTTAGGTCTTTGGGCCATTTTTAATTAATTTTTATATATGGTGTTAAGTAAGGGTCCACCTTCATTCTTTTGTATGTGAATATTCAGTTTTCCCAGCATGATTTGTTAAAAAGACTTTCCTTTTTCCATTGAATAGTCTTGGCACCCTTGTCAAAAATCATTAGACCATTAATGCCAGGGTTTATTTCTGGTCCTTCTATTTTATTCCATTGGTTTGTATCTGTCTTTATGCCAGGGCTGCACTGTTTTGATTACTGTAGCTTTGTAGTAAGTTTTGAAATCTGAAGATGTGACTCCTCAAGCTTTGTTGTTCTTTTTTTCAGGTTGTTTTGGCTATTTGGGGTCCCTTGAAATTCCATGTAAATTTTTGGATGAGATTTTCTATTTCTGCAAAAAATGTCATTAGGATTTCAATAGGGATTGCATTGAATCTGTAGATAGCTTTGGGTAGTGTTGACATCTTAACAATATTAAGTCTCCAGTATATGAACATGGGATGTATTCCTGTTTATGTCAAAGAGAAATACTACTCTGTGCCTTAGTTATCCCATCTATGATCCTTATAGGTTTTAGAAGGATTATGCCAGTTCTTAAGCTATTGTCTCTCAGCTCCAAACATACCCTTTTGAACTCTGCTCTGTGATGCTGACTGCAAATCACGATTCTACCTTGCCAGCTGCTCAATTTTAAGTTTCACAAGTAGGGGGCACTAGAGGGGGAGGAAGAAAGGACTTAGACCTTTCTCTTTGTTTCTTGTGCGTTTCCTGTTGTTACTATGATCATCACCGTATTGGAAGTTTTTTACTACAGCAACAGCAGTTTCTGCAGCAGCAGACAAGTTTATAGTTTCTCCAACATACAGAAGAACTAGCCTCATCATAACCCTTCATAATACCAGTACCAGTTGGCTGGCACCCTTTTTCTCAAAAGTTTGGGTTCCAGTCTCACTGGACCCCTCTTCCTAGTTCAGAGACAGTAGCATGTGCTGAGCAGCACTCTCTCCTCAGGGGTCTGAGTTTCAGCTATGTAAAACTTCTTCAAGCTCCTGAGTTTTAATAATTCCAGTCTCTTCCTTTGGCTCCCCTAGTCCTAGGGGTGGTAGCTTTTTCCTGCAGTTGTTACTTCCCTGATCCTTTGTGTTTTCTTTTTATCTTTTTAGTTACCTAGTTAACAAAAGAGTTAACACTTTACATTAAATTGTCTATATTATAATAATCAATATGATTTTCCTCCTGGCCAGACTGATAAAAGGATTAAAGAAGTTACTTAATGGACTGTGTAGAGAATAATGTCTGACACAGTAATTGGATAATAATATCTTTTAATAGCATAATGGATACTATTCTATAGAATAACATATTTGAAATAATATGAAACTTTTCTTACCCCATTTCTTTTCAAAATACTAAAATTTCCAATTTAAATAGCTTAAAAAACATTAAAGGGATCATTTAATTTTATTGATATATATATTTTTTGAGACAGAGTCTCGCTTTGTTGCCCAGGCTGGAGTGAGTGCCGTGGCGTCAACCTAGCTCACAGCAACCTCAAACTCCTGGGCTCAAGCAATCCTACTGCCTCAGCCTCCCGAGTAGCTGGGACTACAGGCATGCGCCACCATGCCCGGCTGATTTTTTCTATATATATTAGTTGGCCAATTAATTTCTTTCTATTTATAGTAGAGACAGGATCTCGCTCTTGCTCAGGCTGGTTTCGAACTCCTGACCTCGAGCAATCCACCCACCTCGGCCTCCCAGAGTGCTAGGATTACAGGCATGAGCCACTGTACCTGGCTGAAAACTTTTTATTAACAGAAGTTATATTTTTAAATTAAGATCGGGATATTATTCCATTCTTGTTTTTATTAATGTTATTTCATTAGGCCTTTATGTGAACGATTTTCATGCTCTTAGATATTAGGTAGATGAGCCCTTTTATTTTTAAATAAAGTATCATTGTGAATTTAGTGTATCCATTGTGTTTAATTGCCTGTGACATTTGTTTACAGAATAGTGTCACATACTAATCAATGTTTATTTCAGTTTTGTTTTTTTTTTGATATAGAGTCTCCGCTCTGTTGCCCGGGCTAGAGTGCTGTTGCATCAGCCTAGCTCACAGCAACCTCAAATTCCTGGGCTCAAGCGATCCTCCTGCCTCAGTCTCCCAAGCTGGGCATGCACCACCTTGCCCAGCTAATTTTCTCTATGTATTTTTTAGTTAGCCAATTAATCTTTCTATTTTTAGTAGAGATGGGGGTCTTGCTCTTGCTCAGGCTTGTTTGGAACTTCTGCTGTTGAGCTATCCTAGTGCCTCGGCCTCCCAGAGTGCTAGGATTACAGGCGTGAGCCACCACACCCAGCCTATTTCAGTTTTGAATTTTTAGAGATTTTTAGAACCAGATCCTGATTGATAATCGTTATTTCCAAGCAATAATTTGAGGCAATATACTTTCTAGTGTAACTTTTATTTGTTATGTTAAACCAAATGATATCACTTTTGGTTTAATCAGTATATCCAGGGCAAATGGAATGACAGAGTTTGTTACTGTGAAGAACTTTAGAGATTATCTATTAATAGTACTGGTTATTTTTCTCCCTTCATGCTATCACATTCACAAATATAAAAGACACATCTTTAAAATCTCTCAGGACATCAGTGGAAGCATGTAGATAGAAGCAGGATGATTTTTTAACTTCCTCCCCAGTATTCTTAGTCTTTTACCAGGGCTCATATTTTATTGTGTTCCTCTCTAAGGACAGGTTCCCTCTGATCTCTTTTTTTCCCAAAGTGTTACATTTAAAATGATGGGAGAAGGGCCAGTCTCTCACTAGCTTATTTTTTCTGCTTCAGGGGAAGGTAAGTTCTAATTATTATTGACCCAACTGTAGTATCTTTCTTAGGGAGACAAACTTAATACTGTATTTCACCAATTATGATAAGACTTTTTTTTTAGACATCTCTGAAATTGGGGAATTGGGATGTGCCTTTTTTTGATCAGTGTCACTTATTGTAATTGGTTTTGGCCAGGTAGCATTCATGATGTATCTATCATTGCTTGTGCATCGTGAACTTAGTTGTAGCCTTTGTGTCATGCAGTTATAACCACTTGATATTTTAATCAATAAACTATTTAAGGTCATTTGAAGAGAGAGTGTGAGTCCTGGTTGTTATCTAAAAATCTTCTTTTAGCACCTCTCATAAGATCAAGAGAGTATCAGTATAACTTGCAAAATTGGAGTCTGTTACATTCAAAGAAAATTTTGGAGACACTTAAGAAATGTATCGGCTGGGTGCGGTGGCTCACGCCTGTAATCCTAGCACTCTGGGAGGCCGAGGCGGGCGGATTGCTCAAGGCCAGGAGTTCAAAACCAGCCTGAGTGAGACCCCGTCTCTACCATAAAAATAGAAAGAAATTAATTGGCCAACTAATATATATAATATAAAAATCAGCCGGGCATGGTGGCTCGTGCCTGTAGTCCCTCCCAGCTACTCGGGAGGCTGAGGCAGGAGGATCGCTTGAGCCCAGGAGTTTGAGGTTGCTGTGAGCTAGGCTGATACCACGGCACTCACTCTAGCCTGGGCAAGAAAGCGAGACTCTGTCTCAAAAAAAAAAAAAAGAAATGTTGTATCACCAAAGCTTCTAATGGCCAGAGGGTGGTAGCCTATGGAAAAACACAGGCATTAGATAACTCAGAGTCAAAAAGTGATTCAGAATAGTCAAACTTAAATATGAAGTATTTGATTTTTTTTGGTATTCACAAGAATAATAGATATACAATAACAATTTGTGTTTATGTGCAGAAGAACCCTCTCAAGATATAACAAAAATTCTAGAAGATGAAGTGGTGTCATAATTTAATTAGCAGCTTTTCTTCCTTGGTGGAATATAATATAATTATGCCTCTTAAAAGGCATTCTAGATTTGATAAAATGGCCTTCTACATTTGATAGAATATAATAGATTAGAATATCCTTCTAGGGTGGTAGGGTTGACCAGTATAAAGTTATATTTTTATCTGGAACATGTTATCTGAGCCCTAAGCATTAGTATTACTCGTTACTGCTATTTTTTCCAAAGGAAGTAAAACTTAGCAATAATCTATTTAGGAAAATTTCCATATACAAGCTAATAGCTGTTTTGTTTATATTTTTCATCATCTGCAAGGTAGATAATAGATCTCTAAAAAATTTTCTATATACTATTTTTTTTACACTTTATTGCCTCTATAAAATAATACATGTCCACTTAAAATATTTAAATTTTATGAAAAATATAGAAAATGTGAAAAGTGCCTGAAACTTCAGCATCCTCACTGACGGCTGCTTCCTAGATATTATGTGGCTATCCATATGTGAAAATCAATGTGTGGTTTTTATAAAACTATATACCTTTCATGCTTTTTTGTAAGTTGCTATTTTTTCCCAGTCAAAAATGTATTGTGACTGTTATTGAATCTTAAGACATATTAATTGATTAGTCAATTAATTTTAATGGTGGCTGTATTATTTTCCATTGTAGACTGTACTACATGATTAAGCTGATTCCTGTTAATGGACATTTAGGCTGATTCAGTTTTGACTTATTGCAAACGGTGCTTTGATGAATATTTTTGTGTATGTATATGTTTTATTTTATAAAATTATCTCCCTCTGATAAATTCTTAGAAGTGGGATTTGTCTGAGTGTAGTGGCATGTGCCTGTACTCCCAGCTATTCGGGAGGCTAAGGTGGGAGGATTGTTTGAGCCTAGGAGTTCAAGACCAACCTGGGCAATATAGTGAGACCTTGTCTCTAAACTAAAAAAGTGGTATTTGGGCACTTATTTATTAAAACAATTATTATTAGCTTTTAGAAGTTTAGTTTTTAAGGTACAGTTTTAATAGGTACAGTTTTGCTGAAGTGGTGATAATATATGTAATATTGAAATGTCTTATAAAAACAACTTAATTAGGCTTTTAAGGTCTGATTCTTTGCTTCCCCTAATAATCCCTGGAAACTACTGATCTTTTTACTGCCTCCATAGTCTTGTTTTTTCCAGAATGTCAGGTATTTGAAATCATAGAGTTATGTAGACCTTTCAGATTAGCTTTCTTAGTAATATGCATTTACGATTCCTCAATGTCTTCATGGCTTAATAGCTCTTTCTTTTTAGCGCTGAATAATATTCCATTGTTTGGATGTATCACAGTTTCTCCGTTCACCTACTAAAGGACATGTTGGATATTTTCAAGTTTTGGCAATTGTGAATAAATTTGTGATAAACATGCATGTGCAGGTTTCTCTGGAGATTTAAGTTTTCAGCATGTTTTGGTAAATACCAAGGAACATGTATGCATACTGGTACAGCCATTTTGACAGACAGTTTGGCAGTTTCTTACAAAACTAAATATACTCTCACCATACAGTTTAGCAATTGTGTTCGTTGATATGCAAGGATTAGGGGAAGGGACGGGTGAGGAGGCTGAGCACATAGGATTTTTAGAGCAGTGAACTTTCTGTATGTTGTTATTAATATAATGGTGGATACATGTCATACATTTGTTGAAACCCATAGATGCACAACACCAAGAGTGAACCCTACGGTAAACTATGGACTTGGAGTGCTAATGATGTGTTAATGTGGGTTCATCAGTTGTAACAAATGTCCCACTCTGGTATAGAATGTTAATAGTGGGGAAGGTTATATATGTGTTGAGGCAGGGAGTATAAGGGACCTCTCTGTTCTTTCTGCTCAATTTTGCTATGAACCTAAAACCAATCTAAAAAATTAAATCTATTAAAATAATAATAAATTTTTAAAAAGTATGCACTTTAAATGTGATACTTCTGATCCTTTCATTTTTAGGCCCAGAATAAAGAGACCAATGTTTTAGCTGCTGCGAAGGTGATTGACACCAAATCTGAAGAAGAACTTGAAGACTACATGGTTGAGATTGATATATTAGCATCTTGTGATCACCCAAATATAGTCAAGCTTCTAGATGCCTTCTATTATGAGAATAATCTTTGGGTAGGTATTTTTCTATTGATCTATAGGAGTAGCCAAAATGAGTTAATTGTCCTAAAGAGGTTTATGAGGTTTTTTTTTTTTGAGACAAGAATCTCACTCTGTTGCCCTGGCTTGAGTGCTGTGGCATCAGCCTAGCTCACAGCAGTCTCAAACTCGTGGGCTCAAGCAACCTTCTGCCTTGGACTCCCAAGTAGCTTGGACTACAGGCATGCACCACCATGCCCAGCTAATTTTTTCTATTTATATTAGTTGGCTAATTAATTTCTATTTATAGTAGAGATGAGGTCTCACTCTTGCTCAAGCTGGTTTGGAACTCCTGACCTCAAGCAATCCACCCACCTCGGCCTCCCAGAGTGCTAGGATTACAGGCGTTAGCCACCACACCCGGCCCCTATTTTTTGTCTTACCTCTTCTATTTTGTTACTTATATTACTTGAATGAGAGTTGATTTGCTGATGAGCAAGTCATACCAACATTAGTATCCTCAGCTTCAGCAGATGTTCAGATTTATGTTTCAGATTGTACTGTTTCATCATGATTGTCTGACATTGGATCCAGGTGGAGAAACTTAGTTAAGAATATTAAATTTCCTAAAATATGAAATTACATGTTCTTATTTGTAACTTAAATTTAAGCATTTAGAAGTTTTTTTAAAGTTTCTTTGTTTTCCTAGAAATTGTTTATAATTTTTTTATCTTAAACTTTGTTTAAATCATGTAATCAACTATAAAATAGTAGGAATGTTAAATATTCCCTATATTATCAGGCTCAATTTTAGGGCATAATGTAATGGATAAGGGTATATGTATAAATTTTGTTTATTTTTAGAAAAATTAGGCACTAATAGTTATAGAAAGTACATGTTTATATTAATTATAATAACCAGTTCGTCACTTGCTCTATTCTAACACTGGTTTAATCCAGAGGGCTTTTTAAAATGGAGTTTCAGGTGGGTGTGGTGGCTCACGCCTGTGATCCTAGTACTTTAGGAGGCCCAGGTGAGAGGATCGCTTGAGCTCATGAGTTTGAGCTTGCAGTGAGATATGATAATACTGTACTCTAGCTCTGTCAGCAGAGCAAGACTCTGTCTAAAAAATAAATAAAATGGATTTTCAGTTTTTCTTCTTGAAGGAAGAAGGAAAGTGTTATGAGAGAAGAGTAAGTAGTATAAGGAATACCCGACTGGAAATTAAAAGGTCTGTTTTTTTTTTTATCCCATTAAAAAGTTTAAAAAATATATTTGGTCACTTAAGTCACAATAGTTACCTTAAAAATGCAACTAATAACATCTCTCAGTAGTGACAAAAATAGGTATGTAATACTGTACTGAATAAAAATTCTGTACCTGGTCATTTTAGAGAAGCAGGAACTCTACACATGGTCATTAAAAAAAATGCACATACTTCCACAGTGAGCTCTCTTTGTGCCTTCTCAAGTGCATATCGTTTAAGACTTATAACTCTTTTGACAAAGAAAATATCATGTTTAGTATAATACTGTTTCCATAACCTAGATTATTTGATAGGTATTTGTTTATCTTTTTTGCTAAATTGAAGAAAAATACTGAAATTCAATGTTGTAAACATGTATGTGTGTTTTTTTGCATGCAGATCCTTATTGAATTTTGTGCAGGTGGAGCAGTAGATGCTGTGATGCTTGGTAAATACCTTTTTGTTCTTTATGTTTATAGCCTAAATTATACTTAATAAAAAAGAATTTCAGACATCCATATATTAGTATATACTCGAACATATATAATTATTGAGTGAAGTTCAATAAACTTTTTTCCTTTTATTATAATTTTATATACTATTTTATTTCTTTTTTTTTTTACATTAGGTATCCACTTCTGTGTGAAAAGTTCAATAAATTAAGAAATCAAGTTAATTATATTTTTATGTTCTTGGATAGTTGTAATAAAATTCTAAAATGAAATGTTAAGTATAATATATAAGTAAAGTAATCTTTGTAGATATTTAGTTTTTCCAAAATAATTTCACTTTATGTGATCTTTGACAGTGATGGTATATACAGACAGATATATATCATGCTAATATGTTTTCACAGATATATATCATGCTAATATGTTTTCACTTTATAAAAATGCAGATTTGTTTATTTTCTTTTTATAGAACTTGAGAGACCATTAACTGAGTCCCAAATACAAGTAGTTTGCAAACAGACTTTAGAGGCATTGAACTACTTACATGATAATAAAATCATCCACAGAGATCTAAAGGCTGGCAACATTCTTTTTACTTTAGATGGAGATATTAAATTGGGTAAGTTATTCACGTAAATAAAACATTTGAATTTGTGCTCTGAGATTTCCCCCATATGAATGTGACTGTTACATTACTACTCAAATACGTGAAACATGGAGAATGCTATGTTATTTAATGCCATGTTATTTTTTTAAACAATTTTTCTTGGATAAATATTCATTGATCTAGAAATCCTAAGTATTGGCAACTAATGTAAAGATAGTTTAAAAACAAAGTAAGAAAAGATGCATTTTTATTTTCAAAAAGGCAAACTTTTAAAAGACTGATTAAAAATTAAAAATTTTTCCTTAAATTTTTGTATAGACTTGTAAATATTTTACATTTAGAATATAATATAGTATGTAAAACTAATTCGGTTTTATCTTTATTTCCCAAATCATGTCTAGTGGGGTTTCTTTCTGTTTAATTTTATACTCTATTTTGTTGATATTGTATGTTGACTAAACTAACAAAGTAAAACTTAGTTCTGAAAAGTATTGCTAAAATAAGTATAAGGACTAGAATCTTAAATTTTGCTTTTTACACTGAGGGAGTAAATGATTAACTTCATAAAAATAATTAAATACAAAATTAGATTGGAAATTAATTAATTGCAATATACACCTACATACAAATGGAAGATATCATCCTGTTTAAATATACATACCCAATATATGAATTTAAAAAAAAATCTGGAGATGAAGTCCAAATTTGTGTATCTTAGAAGGATATTAAAAGGACAAAATATGTTTAAAGGCCATGTTGATACCAATGATTATAGCTGTTTCATTTTATTAGGTTATTAAGTATGGAATGTCCGATTTCCTTAAGTACTAAGTTTGACAGTTGATATCACTGACATTTCACTTTTATGCTTCTTTTTTTTTTTTTTGAGACAGAGTCTCGCTTTCTTGCCTAGGCTAGAGTGAGTGCCATGGTGTCAGCCTAGCTCACAGCAGCCTCAAACTCCTGGGCTCAAGCGAGATCCTCCTGCCTCAGCCTCCCAAGTAGCTGGGACTATAGGCATGAGCCACCATGCCCGGCTAATTTATATATATATATATATATATATATATATATATATTAGTTGGCCAATTAATTTCTTTCTATTTTTATGGGAGAGACGGGGTCTCGCTCAGGCTGGTTTTGAACTCCTGACCTTGAGCAATCCGCCCGCCTCGGCCTCCCAGAGTGCCTCCCAGAGTGAACCACCGCACCCAGCCACTTTTATGCTTCTTGTTTTTTGTTTTTTTTCTTTTTATTGTGACGGTACATCCTCATTCTTTCAAATGCACATTTTGGCTTGTGATTATCTTTCAAATTTTTTTTAGAGCAATTTTTGTGAAACCAGGGGTAAGTCAAAAATTTGTGTTATTTTTAAATATGAGTTCCACCATGGAACCAGTGCAGCGCAGACAGCTTGAAATATCATTGTAGTGTTTGGGAAGGATGTGGCTAATGAATGCACAGTACATCGATGATTTGAGAAGTTCTGTTCTGGTGGTTTTAATCTTGAAAATGAGCCATGTGGGTGACCTGAGACCAAAGTGGATAATGATGAGGTAAAAGCTGTAGTGGAAGTGAATCCATCTTCAACCTACTTATGAACAGTGGTTTGACATTACTATTCCAACAAAATTGGACCATTTGAAACAAATCAGCAAAGTAAAGAAGCTGGATAGATGGGTACCATGTGAATTAAACGAATGTCAGAAGAGAAATCATCTTGAAGCTTGCCTTTTTTTGTTGTCCTGATATAAAGGCGAACCATTTCTATACCATATTGTAATGTATGATGAAAAATGGATTCTTTTTGACAATCGCAAGTATTCAGCACAATGGTTGAATAAAGATGAAGTGCTAAAACACAGTCCCAAATCGAATATTCATCAAAAATGCTAATGGTGTCTGTTTGGTGGTCCAGCACTGGTATTATCTACTATTTATGAAGCCTGGTCAGTCGATTACAGCGGATGTCTGCTGCAACCAGTTGGCGAAATGATGAGGATGCTTGCAATTAAGCAGCCGAGATTGGTCAGTAGAGATGGGCTGATCCTCTTACAAGACCACATGTTGCAAAAAACAATGCTACTCAAATTACAGAATCTGGACTTGGAAACTCTCTGTCATTCACAGTGTTCACCAGACTTTGCACCAACTGACTACCACTTCTTTCAGGCTTTGGACCACTTCTTGCAAGGAAAAATACTCAATTCTCAACAAGCTGTGGAAAAGACCGTTCATGATTTCATCGCCACTCACTCTCCAGACTTCTTTGCTGCTGGCATAAACATCTCCCATTAAGATGGCGAAACTGTGTGGATAGTTTGGGCATATACTTTGATTAATTGTACTGCTTGTTTTGAGATACAGTAAACTAAACTTTTGATTCGAAATTGGACATTTCATATTTAATGACCTAATATGTTTGTCATGACATCTAAACAGGTGATGCACTAAATTTTAACCTTTTTATTGTGGAATAAATACAGATATAGAAAACCACACAAAAATTGTATAGCTTAGTGACTTTGCTGCCTTATAGACAATAGTTTTGTAATCACCACCTAGATCAAGAAATAGAACTTTGTCAGGCACCCCAGAAGCTCTTCCATGTGCCCATCTCAATCACTGTCCCTCCTTTCTCCACACTTTATCCTGACTTTTATAGTAATTACTTCCTTGTGTTTCTTTATGGTTTAATCACCCTTTGTTCATCTCCAGATGTTAGAGTTTAATCTTACCCATATATAAAACTTTATTTTTCTTTTAAATCTCTATTAATTTAACATGTCCTCCCCCATCCTTTTCTTTATGTTATGGCATGCATAATGGGGGCATAGGAGCAATTCTCTGGGGACAAAAAAACTTAAATATTGCAATGGTTTGTGACCTCCAAAGGCCAACAGTACATGAACAGATATGCACCACATCTGTGGCATTAAAGTTTCATGGAGGGAAGTGACGATTAGGAAAAAATGTCTAAAACAGCTCTTTAGAAGGGCTAATAATTAAAGAAATCTCTGCTGTTTGACCTGTAGCATTTCCCTCAAACTGCATTTTGCTATTGTATGCACATGATGATTTCAGTAAGTTCCTCTCTGTATTTCCTTCAGATTGGTAGATGAATCCAAAGGTTTGATACAGGTGGTTTTATATTCTTTCATTGGGAGGCACACAATGTCTGCTTTTTGTTCTTGTTCAGTGTTTGCAGCTCTCGGTGTTTTATGCTTAGATTCATTCTTTGGGCTTACAAAATGAATTCTATCATTTTATTTTCATTTATTATTTTTGTTAATCATTTTGATATAATCAGTTGCTTCATTTTCATTTAATTTAAAAGTAATAATTTTATGAGAAGATACTTTAATTATTTGGTTACTTAGGGGTGTAATTCATATAGAAAAAAACAGGAAAAATCCTGCATTCATTTATTTAGCTTTCAAGATAAAGAATTGTCCACCTCTTGGACTATGCCAGTCCACAAAAAAAAAAATAAATAAATAAAAAAAAAAGATAAAGAGTTGGTTTCTCTTATCCTCAGTTGGTGATCAGTATTTTTAAAAATATTATTATTAATTTGTGGATTTAATTTTATTTGGTAGGTTTCCAATCCATTGCAATTTTTATTCTTGTTGAAGCTCACATTGTCCCCTTGTTAGTCATGGGGTCCTCTTCAAGTTGGTTTGTTAGTCTTTTTGACATGACTAATATTTGATAGCTTACTCCACAGTTGAGATGTTTCAGGCTTATCCTGTATATTTCCTTTGTCAGACCTGTAATTAGTTATTTCTTCAAGAAGCCCTGGTTTCTTGTAGGTAGGATATGGTATTTCAAGACCACACTCTGGGTGTTACACATGTTTATAGTTTTCTATGTTGGCCGTGGTTCTAGGACTTTCGGAGGACAGAGGTAGGCCCGCATAAGTTTATACATATTTCCTATTCACATTCAGGATAAAGGTTTTTGTTTTTTTTTTTTTACTTCAGAATATTATGGGAATACAAATGTTTTGGTTATAGGAATTGCTTTTATATGCTTTGAGTCAAAGTTGTGTGTCCATCATCCAGATAGTGTGCATTGTACCTATTAGGTGTGAATTTACCTACCCTCTCCTCCTCCCTCCCACCTGCTTGATTTCCATTGAATTTTGCTACCATATGTGCACATGAATGTTGATCTGTTAGTTCTGATTTGGTAGTGAGTACATGTGGTTTTTGTTTTTCCATTCTTTTTTTTTTTTTTTTTTTTTGAGACAGAGTCTCGCTTTCTTGCCTAGGCTAGAGTGAGTGCCATGGTGTCAGCCTAGCTCACAGCAACCTCAATCTCCTGGCTCAAGCAATCCTTCTGCCTCAGCCTCCCAAGTAGCTGGGACTACAGGCATGCGCCACCATGCCCGGCTAATTTTATATATATATATATATTAGTTAGCCAATTAATTTCTTTCTATTTATAGTAGAGATGGGGTCTCGCTCTTGCTCAGGCTGGTTTCAAACTCCTGACCTCGAGTAATCCGCTCGCCTTGGCCTCCCAGAGAGCTAGGATTACAGGCGTGAGCCACCGCGCCCCGCCTTGTTTTTCCATTCTTGCGATACTTCACTTAAAAGGATGATCTCTAGTTCCATCCAGGTTGTTAACAAAAGGTATTAGTTCACCATTTTTTATGGCTGAGTAATACTCCATGGTGTGTGTGTGTGTGTGTGTATACACACACCACATTTTATTAATCCACTCATGTATTGATGGGCACTTGGGTTGTTTCCACTTCTTTGCAGTTGTGAATTATGCTGCTATAAATAAGTACAAGTGTCTTTTTTATAAAATGTCTTTTTTTCCTTTGGGTAAATACCCAGTAGTGAGATTGCTAGATCAAATGGTAGGTCTGTGTCCAGGATAAAGGTTTTTTTAATCCAAATTCTTCTGTAATGCATCTTTATCTCCTTTCTTCCACATTAAAAATTCTAATTCTCAGGGGTATTGATAATAGATTTAGGATACCCCCTAATTATTCATTTTAACCCTTGTTTCTATATTTAATGCTTACTACCACACTTAATGTTGACATCTCTGGTCATGTTGGTTGTCTGAAGCTCATTTTTTTGTAGATTCCTCTGGAAGGGGTCTCTGCATTCTTATGTAATGATAGCAGTTGTATCCTTTGTATTTGAAGATCAGTTTTACTGGATAGAAAATCCTTGGCTCTGGCCGGGCGCATTGGCTCACGCCTGTAATCCTAGCACTCTGGGAGGCTGAAGCGGGCAGATTGCTCGAGGTCAGGAGTTCGAAACCAGCCTGAGCAAGAGCGAGACCCTCGTCTCTACTATAAATAGAAATAAATTAATTGGCCAACTAATATATATAGAAAAAAAAATTAGCCGGGCGTGGTGACACATGCCTGTAGTCCCAGCTACTCGGGAGGCTGAGGCAGCAGGATTGCTTGAGCCCAGGAGTTTGAGGTTGCTGTGAGCTAGGCTGATGCCATGGCACTCACTCTAGCCTGGGCAACAAAGCGAGACTCTGTCTCAAAAAAAAAAAAAAAAAAGTAGAGAAAATTCTTGGCTCACATTTATTTCCTTGACTATATGAATTATGATACTCTGTTTTCTTCTGTCATAATATGTTGCTTTTGAAAAGTTTGATAATCTAATTTTCTTTCCCTTTATAAGTCACGTGCTCTTTTTGCCTAGATGCTAAAGAATTTTTTTTCTTTAAGGAGCAATAGTTTGACTAGTCTATTCTAATAAATATTGTGCTCTTAACAGTATTCAAGTCCAAGTCCTTTTTTTTCTAGGAAGGTTTCCTGCAATTATAAATCTGAATATTTGTTATATTCTCTTGACTTTATTCTTTAGGGACTTTGATTATTTATTTGTTGGATCTTTGCCTATCATCAATATTTATAACTTTTGGTCAAGTTATTTTTATGTTCCTTTTTTTATTGCGGCCAAATATACATAACAAAATTTACCATTTTGATCATTTTTAAGTATACAGTTCTGTGGCATTAAGTACATTTTATGTTACTGTGCAACCATCACCACTATCTATCTCTGTAGCTCTTTTCATCTTGCAAAACCGAAACTTCATACCCATTAAACACTAACTCCCCAATTTCCGCTCCCCCTAACCCCTGGCAACCACCATTCTACTTTTAGTTTCTATCATTTTAACTACTGTAGGTACCTCATATAAGTGAAATCATATAATGCTTTTCCTTTGGTGATGGGCTTATTTCACTTAGCATAATGTCCTTAAGGTTCATCCATGTGGTAGCATGTGTCAGAATGTCCTTCCATTTGAAGGTTGAATAATATTTCATTGTATGTATACACCACATTTTGTTTATCCATTCATCCATTAATGGACACTTTAAGTTGCTTTCACCTTTTAGCTATTGTGAATAATACTGCTATGAACATTGGTGTACAAATATCTGTTCTAGTCCCTGCTTTCAGTTCTTTTGGGTATACACCCAAAAGTGGAATTTTTCCACCTAGAAGTGGAATTGCTAGATCCTATGGTAATTCCATGTTTAATTTTTTGAGGAGCAGCCATACTGTTTTCCATAGCACGTGCATCATTTTACATTCCTACCAGCAATGCACAAGGCTTCCAGTTTCTCCACATCTGTGTCAATGTGTGTTATTTTTTTATTTTATTGATAATAGCCGTACTATTGGATGTGAAGTGGAAATAGGTATGAATTTGTTATTTATTTGTTCTTGTATTCCTCCTAGTTTAGTCTTTGTTTCTAAAGAAATTTTTTTCCTTAACTTTTTTCTTATGTTCTATCACCTATCTAAGTTTTTCTATGATTAATTTTGGCTTATGTTGCTCTTTTATATCTTTAATAATTTTTTAAAATCTTGTAACTCATTTTGAAATAGAATTTTATAGTTTTGATCCATTTGGGGGGCATATTTTTCTATAAATATATTAAAATTTTATTTGAGTATAGGGACATATTTTTGTGTAAAACAATATATACCTTTAAATATATATGTATTATTGAAGACTTAGGACTTCTCAAATAATATTGAGGTGACATTTAAAACTTTTGTAATTTCTGTTTTATTCACAAATACAGAGAACTTTTCATTTCTGCAGCACAAATGTATAGAACTATCCTATTCTCAAGAACCACATAATAGGCACAAATAATTATGGCAGAATTTCATGAGTTTTAGGAGTTCTACAACAAAATATCA
Organism: Microcebus murinus; assembly: GCF_040939455.1. Lineage (NCBI taxonomy): Eukaryota > Metazoa > Chordata > Mammalia > Primates > Cheirogaleidae > Microcebus > Microcebus murinus. The sequence goes on along the minus strand of NC_134117.1, from coordinate 22,855,888 downwards.
CAAAAGTTAGAATTGTGAACATGATGTATAATAGTAGCTACCATTTATTGACTCTGTGCTAGGCATGGGCATCCAATACTGGATTTTTGGTATTTATTCAGTTTTGAGAATTATGGCATCAAATGTGAAACTTAAAACATTTACATATATGTGGCATGATATCAATTATGCAGCAGTGGCAATTTTATGTTGCTATTAATGGTTGAGCTCCAAGCTGAAAAGATGGGGTTCATAATTGATATAGCTATAATGTTACTTACTGTTCTTTATAATTTAAATTAGAAAACATCTTTTCTTTGTAATATGATTTTATGGGGAAGTTAGCAAGACGTATGCTGTCACAAAGGCTGCTTTGGTATATATATATATTTTTACCCTATAGAGAAAAATGTGTCTATTAATTTAATTGCAATCATGTAACACTAGTTGGCATTTGTTTTGAAGTGGATAAGTTACTGTTGTTTTCATTTCTGAAGAATTTGTCATCTCAAGATGTATAAAGATGGTGGTATTAAGTGTATTAATGATAGGATCTTTTCTTTGGGGAAGGGGATAGAAAGAGGGCAGTCAAGATTAGGATGGTAGAGAACTTATTTATTGTTTTACTTACCTTTTAATAAGCGTGGCCTTATTAAAGACTTGAAATGCTTTTTTACCTGTTGAATACAGTGAACAATGCTTAAAAGCTGTCATTAATGCTTTTATATGATTATTTCAAGCGGATTTTGGCGTATCAGCTAAAAACACAAGGACAATTCAAAGAAGAGATTCCTTTATTGGCACACCATATTGGTATGTATGTGGTTTTATGAATTTACAGTAATAGTCATGTCAGTAGTGGGGTGGGGAACCTGCGGCCTTGGGAGCACATGTGGCCTTCTGGATCCTTGAGTGCAGCTTTTTGACTGAATCCAAATTTTATAGAACATGATCCTTTTAACAAGGGGATTTGTTCTGTGAAGTATGGATTTGGTCAAGGGGGATCTGGAGGGCCACATGTGGCCACCCCCATATGGCTTGCAATCATGGTTCTTAAGTTAAACATCTTAACGTTTAATTCTCTGTCTTCATAGGATGGCTCCTGAAGTAGTCATGTGTGAAACATCTAAGGACAGACCCTATGACTACAAAGCTGATGTTTGGTCCCTGGGTATCACTTTAATAGAAATGGCTGAGATAGAACCACCTCATCATGAATTAAATCCAATGCGAGTGCTGCTAAAAATAGCAAAATCTGAGCCCCCTACATTAGCACAGCCATCAAAATGGTAAAATATTCTAAACAAAAGCTTATTAAGAAGCAAAACTTGATGTTTTATTCTCATAATTTTCCAGAGATACTTACATTTGGGTATATGTACAAAGACTGTATGAATTAGAAAACTGATTTTTGGTAAATTTTTCTTAAGGACCATAAAAACTCTTTAATTATTAAATAACTGTTTCCATATATCTGAAAATGTGAATGATTTGAGTTCTATATGAAAAAGGTATTTTCTGTACTATGAGAAAGTGAGACATATATGTAATTGTATCATATTTGTGGAATTATTAAATAGAAGGATATTGTGATTTTGGCATATTTGTGAATATATAGCTATATCTCAGTGACTATGTACCTACTTACATATATGTCTAATATGATAAGTAAGTTTTATAAAATCTTCATAGTATCAACTAATTTTCTTTTTTTTTTTTTTTGTTTTTGAGACAGAGTCTCACTTTGTTGCCCAGGCTAGAGTGAGTGCCGTGGTGTCAGCCTGGCTCACAGCAACCTCAATCTCCTGGGCTCAGCGATCCTACTGTCTCAGCCTCCCGAGTAGCTGGGACTACAGGCATGTGCCACCATGCCCGGCTAATTTTTTGTATATATATTTTTAGTTGGTCAATTAATTTCTTTCTATTTTTGGTAGAGATGGGGTCTCGCTCAGGCTGGTTTCGAACTCCTGACCTTGAGCAATCCGCCCGCCTCGGCCTCCCAAAGTGCTAGGATTACAGGCGTGAGCCACCGCGCCCAGCCTTAATTTTCTTATGTTAAATTAATATTGTCATAAACATAATGAAACAAGCGTAATTTATCAAGGAGTTTTGTTCGATTTGATTAATAAAGTAAAATAGAATGTCATTGTTAAAATTTTATTTTGAAGGTCTTCAAATTTTAAGGACTTTCTAAAGAAATGCTTGGAAAAGAATGTAGATGCTAGGTGGAACACATCTCAGCTACTGCAGGTAGGATATAACTATTAAATAGTATGACAATAGCAAAACATGTATTAATAATTATTTTAATATCTCTTTAAGAAGAATGCAATTTCAGATTCATTCAATGTGCTGTCTTTCCACTTGAGTTTTCCTATGGAAATCAAAATAATGATAGTATTTGCTTTACAAACACAAGTGCTACAGTTACTAACAGGCATTCAGCTTATAAGTCATTTCTCCTGTGCTTTTTTGATTCAGTTTAATTATGTTCTTTTCATTTTGTTATTTCCATTATGTGCTCTGTCATTATTAGAAAGCAGGCGCACCTTAGGTACAGGGGCTATGAGCTAATTTATATATATTTCTTTATATTTCTTACAGTGAGGGTAAGTGTTCAGTAAATATTGTTGACTTTTAAAAAGTGGCATTAAAGTTATTGGATAAGTTTAATTTTGGTTTATGACTTGTTTGTCATACATTAAATAAAAATTTGTCAAATAATATTACAGATGGACAAATAGAATGACAAATCTTGAGACAATTCCTGTTAGGTTGAGTTATTGTGTAACTCCTATTGTGGGTTTTTAGATTGACTTGTTTATCTGGGGGAAAAAAGCAAGAAAATTGCCTTGTATACAACAAGTACAATCCTTGGAACACACTTTCTGTTTGTTTATTTTTGAGACAGAGTCTCTTTCTGTTGCCTGGGCTGGAGTACAGTGGCACCGTCGCAGCTCACTACAACCTCAAACTCCTGAGCTCACATAATCCTTCTGCCTCAGCTTCCAGAGTAACTGGGACTATAGCCATGTGCCACCACTCTTGGCTTATTTTTGTATTTTTTGTATGGATGGAGTCTTGCTATGTTGCCCAGGCTGCTTGAACTCCTGGCCTCAAGTTATCCTCCTGCCTTGGCCTCCCATAGTGCTAGGATTATAGACATGAGCCACTGTGCCTGGCCCATGTTTTCTAGTAGTATTTTGCTACCCCCACATTTGAAGGTCTCTTCGTGCAGAGATGAATAAAATGTCTTTTTACTCGAATGTTTATAGCAGCACAATTCATAATTGCAAGGCTGTGGAAACAGCCCAAGTGCCCATCAATCCAAGAATGGATTAATAAAATGTGGTATATGTATACCATGGAGTACTATTCAGCTCTAAGAAACAATGGTAATATAGCACATCTTATATTTTCCTGGTTAGAGCTGGAACCCATACTACTAAGTGAAGTATCCCAAGAATGGAAAAACAAGCACCAGATATATTCTCCAGCAAACTGGTATTAACTGAGTAGCACCTAAGTGGACACATAGGTACTACAGTAATAGGGTATTGGGCAGGTGGGAGGGGGGAGGGGGGCGGGTATATACATACATAATGAGTGAGATGTGCACCATCTGGGGGATGGTCATGATGGAGACTCAGACTTTTGGGGGGAGGGGGAAATGGGCATTTATTGAAACCTTAAAATCTGTACCCCCATAATATGCCGAAATAAAAAAAAAATGTCTTTTTAGCCTCAAGAATATCAGAATCATGCCCAAAACACAGGTGTTTGTAGACACTTTTAACAGACCTCTTAAGGTTTTGGAATATTGAGGCTTTGGTAGGATTTATATAGATAATTGTTGCTTTTTAAGAACTAATAATGTACTGACATGAAACTTGCTTTAAATTTTAATTTAAATTTTCAATTATGAAATTTTCAGGCATACAAAAAAGTACATGAGCCTACTATCCAGATGTAACAATTCTTTTTTTTTTTTCCTTTTATTTCATCATATTATGGAGGTACAAATATTGTTAGGGTTGCAAACATTGCCCCTGCCCCCCCTCCCTCCCCCCATGTGTCCAGTCCCCCGGTGGTGTGCACCACACAGGTTATGAAAGCATATACCCCTTTCCTCCTACCCCCTCCCACCTGCCCACCACCCGATAAAAAGTGTTTTGGGTTGTTTTTTTTTTGACATTTTGGTTACATTGTATATCTTTGGCTCTCCCTAAGAAGGGTTAGAGTTATGCACTTCCCCTCTGAAGTGCTCACCACATCCCTAAGATTGGGTCCTCCCTGCCCCCGAATCCCTGGTGAGCATTGCCACCATTTGAAAACCATAGTTTTAATCAGTCAGTACCAATTTGATGGAGAATAGATCTGGGGCCCATTTTCCATGTCTTGTGTCGCCTTGCTTTGGATAACAGGCTTAAGCTTAATCCAGGATAGCGTAAACGGTGCTAGCTCACAGTCATTTCTTAGGATTGAGTAATATTCGATTGTGAGCATATACCACATTTTAATTATCCATTCATGAGTTGATGGGCATTTGGGTTGTTTTCATGACCTTGCAATAGTGAACTATGCTGCTATAAACATTCAAGTGCAGATGTCTTTATAATAGAATGTCTTATGCTCTTTTGGGTAGATGCCCAACAATGCTATTGCAGGGTCGAATGGTATTTCTATTTCTAGCTGTTTGAGGTATCTCCAAATTCTTTTCCACAAAGGTTGTACTAATTTGCAGTCCCACCAGCAGTGTAGGAGTGTTCCTGTCTCTCCGCATCCTCGCCAGCATTTGTTGTTTTGGGGTTTCTTCATATAGGCCATTCTTACTGGGGTTAGGTGGCATCTCATTGTGGTTTTGATTTGCATTTCTCTAATACTTAGAGAAGTTGAGCATTTTTTTACATGTTTGCATGCCATTATTCTGTCTTCTTTGGAGAAGTTTCTTTTCATTTCTGTCGCTCATTTCTTGATGGGATTGTTTGATTTTTTCTTGTTAATTCTTTTAAGTTCTAGATAGATTCTTGTTATTAGACCTTTATCAGAGGTGTAGAGAGCAAATATTTTCTCCCACTCTGTGGGTTGTCTATTTGCTCTACCGATGGTTTCCTTGGCTGTGCAAAAACTTTAATTTGATCAGTTCCCATTTGTTTATTTTTGATGCTGCAGTGATTGCCTTGGGGGTCTTCCTCAAAAATTCTATGCCTAGGCCAATGTCTGATAGGGTTTTCCCAACATCATCTTCTAGGATTCTTAAGGTCTCATGTCTTAATTTTAAGTCTGTTATCCATCTTGAGTGAATTTTTGTGAGAGGTGAGAGGTAGGGGTCCTGATTTGCTCTTCTGCATGTAGCTAACCAGTTTTCCCAGCACCATTTATTTTTTTTATTTTTTTTTTTTTTTCTGAGACAGAGTCTCGCTTTGTTGCCCAGGCTAGAGTGAGTGCCGTGGCGTCAGCCTAGCTCACAGCAACCTCAAACTCCTGGGCTCAAGCAATCCTGCTGCCTCAGCCTCCCAAGTAGCTGGGACTACAGGCATTCGCCACCATGCCCGGCTAATTTTTTGTATATATATTAGTTGGCCAATTAATTTCTTTCTATTTATAGTAGAGACGGGGTCTCGCTCTTGCTCAGGCTGGTTTCGAACTCCTGACCTCGAGCAATCCGCCCGCCTCGGCCTCCCAGAGAGCTAGGATTACAGGCGTGAGCCACCGCGCCCGGCCCATTTATTTTTTTTAACTTTTTTTTTATTTCGGCATATTATGGGGATACAGATTTTAAGGTTTCAATAAATGCCCATTCCCCCCCTCCCCCCACAAGTCTGAGTCTCCAGCATGACTATCCCCCAGATGGTGCACATCTCACTCATTATATATGTATATACCCCCTCCCCCTCCCACCTGCCCAATACCCTATTACTGTAGTACCTATGTGTCCACTTAGCCCAGCACCATTTATTGAAGAGAGATTCTTTTCCCCAATGTATATTTTTGTCAGCTTTGTCAAAGATTAGGTTACCGTATACTGATGGTTTCATCTCTGGTATCTCAGATCTATTCCAGATATCTATGCTTCTGTTCTTGTGCCAGCACCAGGCTGATTTAACTATTATTGCTTTATAGTACAGCTTCAGGTCAGGAAGACTGATGCCTCCCAGTTTGTTCTTTTTATTTAAGATTGCTTTGGCTATACGAGGTTTTTTCTGGTTCCATACAAAGTGAAGAATTATTTTTTCTAGATTTGTAAAATATGCTGATGGTATTTTGATGGGGATTGCATTGATTCTGTAGATCACTTTAGGTAATAATGATATTTTAACTGTATTGATTCTACCAATCCATAAACAAGGTAGATTTTTCCATCTGTTTAAATCTTCTGCAATTTCTTTTTTTAGTGTTTCATAGTTCTCCTTGTATAAATCTTTTGTATCTTTTGTTAAGTATACTCCTAGATATTTTCTTTGGGGCTATAGTAAAGGGTATTGCGTTTTTGATTTGAGTTTCTGCTTGATGGTTCTTGGCATATATGAATGCTTCTGATTTGTGTATATTGATTTTATAACCTGAAACTTTACCAAATTTGGTTATCAAGTCTAGGAGTCTCTTGGAAGAGTCCATGGGGTTTTCTAGGTATAATATCATATCATTGGCAAAGAGCGAGAGTTTGATTTCATCTGCCCCCACTTAAATGCCCTTAATACCCCTCTCCTGCCTGATTGCTATCGCTAGGACTTCAAGCACTATGTTGAATAGGAGAGGAGATAGTGGGCATCCTTGTCTAGTTCCGGATCGAAGGGGGAAAGATTTTAATTTTTCCCTGTTTAGAATGATATTAGCAGTGGGTTTGTCATAGGTGGATTTGATAAGTTTAAGGTATAAGCCATATGCCTATTTTGTTAAGAGTTTTTATCATAAAGGTGTGTTGGACTTTGTCAAATGCTTTTTCTGCATCTATTGACAGAATCATATGGTCTTTGTTCTTGATTTTGTTTATGAAGTGAATTGCATTTATAGATTTGCGTATGTTGAACCATCCCTGCATCTCTGGAATAAAGCCCACCTGGTCATGGTGAATTATTTTTTTGATGTGCTGCTGAATTCTATTCACTAAAATTTTATTTAGGATTTTTACATCTGTATTCATGAGGGATATTGGTCTGTAATTTTCTTTTTTTGTTGTGTCCTTTCCTGGCTTTGGTATCAAGATGATAGTGGCTTCGTAGAATGAGTTAGGATGGATACCATCCTTCTCAATGGTGTGGAATAGTTTCTGTAGTATAGGTATGAGTTCATCTTTGTATGTTTGGTAGAACTCTGAAGTATAGCCATCTGGCCCAGGACTTTTCCGTTTGGGCAGGTTTTTTTTTTGTTTGTTTGTTTTTTAAGACAGAATCTCACTTTGTTGCCCAGGCTAGAGTGAGTGCCATGGCATCAGCCTAGCTAACAGCAACCTCAAACTCCTGGGCTCAAGCGATCCTCCTGCCTCAGCCTCCCGAGTAGCTGGGACTATAGGCATGCACCACCATGCCTGGCTAATTTTTGTATATATTTTTAGTTGGCCAATTAATTTCTTTCCATTTATAGTAGAGACGGGGTCTCGCTCTTGCTCAGGCTGGTTTTGAACTCCTAACCTCAAGCAATCCACCCGCCTCGGCCTCCCAGAGTGCTAGGATTACAGGCGTGAGCCACCGTGCCCAGCCTGGGCAGGTTTTTAATTACTGCTTCAATTTCTGAGCTTGAGATTGGTCTGTTTAGGAATTCTGTTGCCTCCTGCGTGATCTTAGGGAGTTTGTATGAATCCAAGAATTTGTCCATTTTATCTTCATTCTGTAGTTTTTTGGCATATAGTTTTTTATAGTGGTGAAATATAATGTTTTGTATTTCTTTGGTATCTGTTGTGATCTCTCCTTTTTCATTTCTTATTGAGTTTATTACAGTCCTTTCCTTTTGGGTCCTTGTCAATCTAGCAAGAGGGCCATCAATTTTGTTTATCTTTTCAAAAAACCAGCTTCTGGTTTTGTTGATTTTTAGTATAGTTCTCTTGTTTTCCATTTCATTTAGTTCTGCTTTGATCTTTGTTTTTTCTTTTCTTCTATTAGGATTGGAAATTGTTTGCTCTTCTTTTTCCAATTCTTGAGCTTATTCATTAGGTTGTCTGTATCTAAGCTTTGTGCTTTTTGGATGTGAGCATTAATTGCTATTAGTTTTCCTCTCAGGTAAGCTTTTGCTGCATCCTACAGGTTTTGGTAAGAGGTATTACCATTATCATTTTGTTCGAAGAAATTCTTGATTTCCCTCTGAATTTCTTCCTTTACCCAATACTTTTTCAATAATAGATCGTTTAGTTTCCATGATTTTGTGAGGGGTTGAGTGTTTCCATAGGAATTCAACTGTGATTTTATACCGTTATGGTCAGAGAAGATACAAGGTATCATTTCTATTTTCTTGAATTTTTTGAGATCTGATTTGTGGCCTAGGATGTGATCAGTTTTGGAGTAGGATCCATGGGCTTCTGAAAAGAATGTAAATTCAAGTTTGTTTGGATGGAATGCTCTATAGAGATCTGTCAGACCTTTTTGATCAAGGGCTTTATTCAGGTCCATTATTTCTTTGCTTATTTTCTGTTTGGAGGATCTATCCAGATCATTCAATGGAGTGTTGAGTCCCCTGCTACTATGGTAGTATTATGTAACAAGGTGTTTATATTAGACAAGGTTTGCTTTAAGTAATTGGGTGCTCCTGTATTGGGTGCGTAGATATTAAGAATTGTTAAATCTTCTTGTTGGATCTTCCCTTTCACCATTATGTAATGGCCATCTTTATCCTTTTTTACTTTTACTATTTTAAAGTTTATATTATCTGCAAATAGTATAGCTACTCCACCTTTCTTTTGACTTTGTTTGATTGGATGATAGTTTTCCATCCCTTGACCTTCAGCTGGCGGGCATCTTTGTGGGTTAGATGTGTTTCCTGTAGACAGCAGATACTAGGCTTGTGAATTTTTATCCACTCTGCCAGTCTGTGTCTCTTCAGAGGACCGTTTAAGCCATTTACATTTATTGAAAGGATTGAAATTGGAGGAAGATTACCATTCATATTGTTGGGTGGAGTCTTGTTGCTTGGTTTTACTCCTTGAGCCATCATTTAGTTCAAGATCTAAACTTTAATTCTGTGACGATTTCACTTTGAGGGTGTCTACTGGCCTGTTCGGTTAGAAATACGGGTCTAAAAACTTCCTGTAGGGATGGTCTGGTCTTTGCAAATTCCTTCAGTGATTGTTTGTCTGAGAAGGACTTTATTTCTCCCTCATAGATGAAACTTAATTTTGCCAGATAAAGAATTCTAGGTTGGGCTTTGTTCTGTTTTAGAAGATTAAGGATAGGGACCCAATCCCTCCTGGCTTGTAAGGTTTCAGATGAGAAGTCTGCTGTTAGTCTGATAGGCTTACCTTTGTAGGTCATTTGCTGCTTTTGTCTCGCTGCACGGAGAATTGTTTCTTTCACGTTTACTTTGGTCAGCCTAAAAAACCACATGGCGAGGTGATTGCCTTTTCACATTGAGACTCCCAGGGGTTCTGTGTGCTTGTAGTATCTGGATATCAAGATTTCTGGCCAGGCCTGGCATATTTTCCTCCAGTATTCCGTGAAATAGGTTTTCCAGCCCTTGAGAATGTTCCTCTTCCCCTTCCAGAATCCCAATCAATCTGATATTTGTTTTTTTTTAGCATAATCCCACAGTTCCTATAAACTTTGGTTTTGTCTCTTGTTTCTGTGTTCCCTTTCTTCCTCTGATTTGTTTAGAGCATAGGCATAATCTTCATGTTCTGAGATTCTTTCTTCTGCATGGTCCATCCTGTTCTTTAGGCTTTCCACTGAATTATGGAGATCCTTAATTGTTTCCTTCATTGCCAGAATTTCTGTTTGGTTTTTCTTGATAGTCTCAATTTCTTTGGAGAATCTTTCATTCATTTCCTGTTTGTGGTTTCTCTATGTTGTGATTCTATTTTCTCTTCAATTCCATTTAGTTTTGTAGCAATCCATATTCAGAAATCTTCCTCTGTCAGTTTACTCATATCATGTAAGTTGGTGTCAGACGATAGAACATGAGTATTTTGCTTTGGAGGTGACTTTTCTCTCTGGTCCTTCGTGTTTCCTGTAAACTTTCACTGGTTCTTTCTCATCTGGATGCTTTATTGAGGATCAGAGATGCAGGGGATGGATTATGAGCTAAAATCAGTGGTGCTTGAGCTGCCAGGGACCACTGAGAATCTCCACTGAAGGGTGAAGACTATCCCTTTACCATATCACTAGTGGAGCTTTAGCCGCTGCAGACCCTTGTGGAAGATCCACGGAGGATGGCGCTAGACCCCTCTTCCGCCCCTTCCCCGTTAGAGCTCAAGCAGCTGGGGTCTGCGGACAAGTTACACTGAGGGGTGAAAACTTTCTGCGCCCCAGTGGTGGGTCTTGGGCTGCTGGAAACCCTTGGGGAGGGTCCATGGAGGTTGGTTCTCACCTCCTTCTGCCCCTTCACTGGCAGAGCTTAAGCGGTTGGGGTCTGCGGACAAGTTTCGCGGAGGAGTGAAAATTATCTGCACATCTCAGTCCCTGGTGGCAGGGCGTGGGCAGCTGGAGTCCTCTGGGGAGGGTCTGTGGAGGGTGCCTCTCACCCTGCCTTCTGTCCCTTAACCAGCAGAACTCAGGGGGCTGGGAATCGCGAGCAAGTTCCGTGGAGGGGTGAAAACTATCCTCCCGTCCCCGCGGCGGGGTGACTTGGGCCGCTGGAGACCTCTGGGGAGGGTTCGCGGAGGATGCCTCTCACCCCGCCTTCTATCCCTTCACCAGCAGAGCTCAAGCAGCTGGGAATCGCGGACAAGTTCTGCCAAGGGGTGAATACTATCAGCACATCTCCGCGGCTGCAGGGTTTGGGCCTCTGGAGACCTCTGGGTAGGGTCCGTGAAGGATGCCTCTCACCCCGCCTTCTGTCCCTTCACTGGCAGAGCTCACGCAGCTGGGAACTGGACAAGTTCCGTGGAGGGGCGAAAACTATCCGTGCATCCTTGGTGGCAGCGGGGCTTGGGCCACTGGAGATCCCCGGGGAGGGTCCCGGAGGATGGCTCTCACTCCCCTCTTCTGCTCCCTCCCTCATAGCACTTGGGCCGCTGCCCAGGTCCACCGGGCAACTCAGTCAAATGAGCAATCTGTCTCTCTTTTCTGTCCCTTCACAAGCGAGGCATAAGCTGCTGGTGTTTATAGATCTCCCAGCAAAGGCAACCTTACACCGTGCCCTGGAGATTTCAAATTACTTTCCACCCCTGCCTCCTCTCCAACCTGCCTGCCCGTCCGTGTTACCTCTTCACGCTGTCTTCAGGCATATCCCTGCTTGCGTGGACGTAGAGGTCGGTGAAGGAGAAGTCGTTCCCCTGTGGGAAGGATCACACAGCCATTTGGCTGGCCACTGAGCGCGGCCAGCTTACACTCCAATCCCCGCAGTACCACTCGGATTCTCGTAATTTCACAGCAAATCCACTGAGTCACTTTCCTCCTTTTCCCGGCACTGCTGCCCCTCGAAGCTTCCCTGCAATTCCGTGAAGCTGATCATGTGGGAGAGCTACCCACTTGAGTGATTCAGGCTGCCTTCTTCACCTCCCACTCCAAGAGCAGAGAGCCAGGAGGTCATCCCTAGTCCGCCATTTTTGACAATCCTCCAGATGTAACAATTCTTAACATTTTGACAGATTTGCTTCGGAGTCTTAAAAAAAATAGATCCAATTGCAGATCGTCCCTACTTTTGCTCACCCTCTTTTCCTCTTTCTTTTCCCAGGTGTAACATTACCTGAGGTTGTTTGTCTTTTTTTTTTTTCCCCATATGTTTATATTTTTACCACATAAAAATGTATATTTTGTGTGTTTGAAACTTAGTTTACAAGCAGGTATTTTAGTTGTTATTGAGTATGCTCTTTTTAATGATCGACAGCATCCCTTTGTTACTGTTGGTTCCAACAAACCAATCCGAGAATTGATTGCAGAGGCAAAGGCTGAAGTAACAGAAGAAGTTGAAGATGGTAAAGAGGAGGATGATGAGGAAGAAACAGAAAATTCTCTGGTTGGTATTTAGAAAGGAAATTTTATTGAGTTAATTTTTATAGTTGGGTTTTGAGATGTGGTTGCACCTGTATCTAAGGATTGATGAGTGGCAATACAAAACTTTTAATTCTAGAGATGAATATTAGTAGCAAAGTTGCTCCTTGTTACGTATTTTTGTTATATTTATTATGTGAAGAATTGTCAGTTCTTTAAATTATTTTTATAACTTCAACATTTATTGAATAAAGATACTACATCATCACCTTTACGTAAATGTTGTTTTAGTTAACATCTTGAGGTCATTTTTTAACACTAATGTGTATAAAATATTTTTTAGGCAATACCTTCAGATAAGCGTGCCTCCTCTGACCTTAGTATCGCCAGCTCTGAAGAAGATAAACTTTCACAAAATGCTTGTATTTTGGAATCTGTCTCAGAAAAGACAGAACGTAATACTTCTGAAGATAAATTCAACAACAAAGTTCTTATTGAAAAACCTACCACTGATGAACCCGAAAAGGCTATGGATGGAATTAAGGAACATGTTGATGATGCTCATTTAGAAGCCATGGCTGAACTCCATACTAGAACAACAGTAATCAAAGAGAATGGGAGAGAGAAGGGACCTGAGTTTGAAAATCTACCTGATACAGAAGACCAAGAAACTGTGAACACTAACTCAGTCAGTGAAGGAAAAGAGAATAATGTAATGATAACTTTAGAAACAAACATCGAAAATAATCTAAAATCTGAGGAAGAAGGAGATCAGGAAGAGAAACAGACATTCGACAATAGGCCTATAAAATCTGAAGAAATTAAAGATACTGCTATTCAAACAATAGATTTAGTTTCTCAAGAGACTGGAGAAAAAGAGGCAGATATTCAGGCAGTTGATAGTGAAGTTGGACTTAAAAAGGAAGACAGCCAAGAGAAATTGGGAAAAGATGACAAAATTCAAAAAGATGTGATTAGCGATACAAGTAATGTGGTAGGAATAAATGAAGCGGTAGATGTTGTTCAGAAGGTTGTTGAAAACAGTGCTGAGGATACTCAGAGTAATGATGGGGAGGAAGTGGTTGAAGTAGACCAGAAATTAATAAGCAAGCCTGAGGAGGGTCCTGAGGCTGGTGGTACTAAGGAAGTTTCTATTAAAGAAATAGTTGAAACTAATAAGATAGATCAAAAATCTGTAGAAGATAAAAATAAGGAACAATTAATAAACAGTTCAGAGAACATATTGGAGACCAGTGAAGAACCAGGGACAAATGAGGTTGAAGAAATTACTGAGTCAAGTAGTGCAGAAGAAATAGAGGTTGGAAATGTAGTTATTGATGCTGACCAGAAGGTTTTAGGAGGTGAAACTCAGGATGCTCACAAAGCCACTACTCAGATAGATACAGAGAAAAAAGAAATGTCATGTGAAGTGCCAATTAAAACAGAACCTCAGGTTACTGCAGCTTCACAGCCCAGTGAACTACAGCCTGTTCCAATACCCAGTATTAATATCAACTCTGGAGATGCAGAAAATAAAGGAGAAATTGGTGCTTTGTCAAAAACTGAAACCATGCTGCTTCCAGAATCTGAAAATCAAAAGGAAAATGATGCTGATTCAGGCACTGGTTCCACTGCTGATAACAGCAGCATTGACTTGAATTTATCCATCTCTAGCTTCCTCAGTAAAACTAAAGACAGTGGATCAATATCTTTACAAGTAAGTGTACATAGGTTCTTGTTTGGGATTTTCTTTGTCATTTTGGCAATTCAGAGTTCATGTGAAATTGATGTCTTAAAAATAAAACAGCAATAGATTACTGTATAATAATATTAACCCTATAAATACTTGTGGCTTATGAAGGTAATCAGTTGAAAAGAACTAAGGACAGAGATTCTGGATGTAATCTTTAAATTTTTTGGTAGGACCTACCTATTTTTGCAAACTTAATATAGATAAACAGTACAATATAGTTGCTTGATTAGATTTAGGTATTTTAATCACATGTATATGGATGTGACTTTAGCAAGAATCAATAATATATGAAAGAATGATCTCTTTTTAACCATGCTTAGTGTGTAAACAATCCTAGATTTACCACTGAACCACAAAGTCACAGATACTGTTACTGCCATGAGAACCATTGTGGAGAAAACAAACAAAACCAAACACTAGAACCTAGTACACCTGAAGCTATTAGAGCATAATTCTGAAATCTTCCTTTGCTTAGGAGTTACCAGTGGGGGCTATGTAGAAGTCTAAGATAAGTTCCAGGAATTAGTTATTTGTAACAAAAGATCCCATGGAATTGTAGTGCAGGTGAGCCATGTACTACCCTTTGGAAAATACTTCTTAGAGACCGTTGGTTGTTAAGTAGCAGAAGAGAAGACAAAAAAGCAGTAACAACCTAGGAAAACTAACTTAAGAGACAGGACTCCAGGGTATGACTGATCAGCTTGCCTGTCTGCCCCAAATGATTATATATCTTCCCTGAATTTTCTTTAGTTAGTTCTACCGATTTAGATTTTTTAGTTAGTTCTACCAATTCTTTAGTTAGTTTTACCAATTTAGATTGGTAAAACTTCCCTACTTGTTCCCAAAGCTGAACAAAAATAACTAAAAAAAAAAAAAAGAAAAAAAATAGATTGGTAAAACTGACTGAAGTTCTGCCAATCTAACACTCATTCACTGACTTAATCAGCATCTTTAAAAGTGCAAATACTTATGTATAAATTAAAATATTAATTGTGGAACATTAGTAGGAGCTGAAGAAATGTGAAGCTTGGAGGTTAAGAGGAGATAGATGTACTTTTTAGAGCATGCCAGTTTTAGATTTTAGAAGAAGCCTAGATATGGTACCATAGTTCAGGGCTTAGGAAGAGGACCATGAGGATACTGGAACCTTGGAGAATAGAACAGTAAGAAGACTGTAGAAAGGTGATTGGAAGGTACCAAAGACAAACTGTTTACAATTCTAATGTATTTTGAGTTTAGTATTTCCACTTCTGTTTTCTCTGCTGTCTAAGCCTTTCCCCTGTATCAAAAGCTAGTAATTGGCCAGGTGCAGTGGCTCACAACTGTAATTCCAGCCTTTTGGGAGGCTGAGGTGGGAGGATCCCTTGAGATCAGGAGTTCAAGACCAGCCTGGGCAACATAGCGAGACCCCGTCTCTAAAAACAATAATAATAATAATTAGCCAGATGTGGTGGCATGCACCTGTAGTCCTAACCACTGCAGAGGCTGAGGTGGGAATATCCCTTGGCCCAAGAGTTCAAAGTTACAGTGAGCTGTAATGTGCCACTGTACTCCAGCCTGGGTGACAGAACAAGACCTGTCTCAAAAAACAAAAACCAAAACAACAAAACCAAGTAATTACCTGCTTGTTCTCTCAACACTTATTCTCTTTACCAAAATGTATTAGGGGTGTTATCTTTCTATTATCTTCTATTATTTGTTTGCATTTAAAAGTTTTTGGATATGAGTTGAGGAATGAAGACTTTAATCTTTTTTTTTTTTTTTTTATTTTGGCATATTATGGGGGTACAGATTTTAAGGTTTCAATAAATGCCCATTTCCCCCCTCCCCCCAAAAGTCTGAGTCTCCATCATGACCATCCCCCAGATGGTGCACATCTCACTCATTATGTATGTATATACCCACCCCCCTCCCCCCAGACTTTAATCTTGATAAAGAATTTTAGGCAATAGCTAGCAGGCAGATCTGGTACTTTTTTTTTTTTTTTTTTTTTGAGTCAGGGTCTTCCTCTGGTCACCCAAGCTAAAGTACAGTGGTGCCATCATAGCTCACTGCAACCTCCAACTCCTTTGCTTAAGTGATCCTCCTGTCTTAGCCTCCCAAGTTTCTGGGACTCTAGGCACATGCCACCATGCCCAGCTAATTTTTCTATTTTATGTAGAGATAGGGTGTCGCTAATGTTCCTCAGGCTGGCCTCAAACTCATGGCCTCAAGTGATCCTCCCCCCTCAGCTTTCCAAAGTGCTAGGATTACAGGCATGAGCCACTGCGCCTGGCCAGATCTGGTACTTTTGGGTACAGTAGAGGTGCTGTCTTTCTACTAACTCTAAGATCACACATTCGTCTCTGTTCCTGAGGAGGGCTGTTGATATTATTGTTAATGATTAAATAGATTTTTATTCCCAGTCTTGGCAGTGTTTAAAAATTACCTTAAGGCCGGGCGCTGTGGCTCACGCCTGTAATCCTAGCTCTTGGGAGGCCGAGGCGGGCGGATTGCTCAAGGTCAGGAGTTCAAAACCAGCCTGAGCAAGAGCGAGACCCCGTCTCTACTATAAATAGAAAGAAATTAATTGGCCAACTGATATATATATAAAAAAATTAGCCGGGCATGGTGGCGCATGCCTGTAGTCCCAGCTACTCGGGAGGCTGAGGCAGAAGGATCACTCGAGCCCAGGAGTTTGAGGTTGCTGTGAGCTAGGCTGACGCCACGGCACTCACTCTAGCCTGGGCAACAAAGCGAGACTCTGTCTCAAAAAAAAAAAAAAAAAAAAAAAATTACCTTAGAGCTTTTTAAAAAAATAGATTCCTAGCTATCAGGCTTAATTGATTGAAGGGATGAACCCCAGAATTCATTTTTAAGTGTTTTGTCAGTTAAAAAGCAGAGATATCTGAGAACCTACAACATGAAAAGTTGAAGAAAAATGGTTAACATGTAAAAGTTATATTAATTATTTATGTGAATTGCTCATTATCACTTTTGCCTAATTATGATGTGATATCATAAAATTATACATATACATCATCAAAATGCATAATTTCACTTTTAAAAATTTTGATTTCATCTGTAAAGTCATGTTTAAGTCAGATAAGGTTTAAGATGATATAATTGGTTCCACAGATGAATCTTTACTGTTTTATATTCGTACTTTATATGTATAGTCTTCATTGCTGTTGAGTTGTTTTTTTTATAAAAGAAGAAAATGTTCTCTACCTTCAGTATTGCCTCTACACAGCCTAACTAAAATAAAATCTCCCTCAGGAGACAAGAAGACAAAAGAAAACATTGAAGAAAACACGCAAATTTATTGTTGATGGTGTAGAAGTGAGTGTAACAACGTCAAAGATAGTTACAGATAGTGATTCCAAAACTGAAGAATTGAGGTTTCTTAGGTGAGTAGAGAAACAGTTAATTAAAACTGGTTTCTAACTTCTTTTCAGTCTCTGAAGACTAGAGAAACAAGGGTAAATTCTTGGCTGATTTTGGATTATTCTTTTACTCTTCCCTTTGAAAAAAAATTTTAAGCTTTTGTTTCAAAGTGTTACTTCAAAGGTGTAATGTTTACTGTCTTTCTCTACTAAATTTCATCAGACGTCAGGAACTTCGGGAATTAAGATTTCTTCAAAAAGAAGAGCAAAGAGCCCAACAACAGCTTAATAGTAAACTGCAGCAACAACGAGAACAAATTTTCCGGCGCTTTGAGCAGGAAATGATGGTAAAGTCTTAGATTTTTGTACCATTTTGTGTTAATGAAATTTAGTGAAAAATCATACTAGCGGGTTTTATTTTATTTTTATTTTATTTTTTTGAGACTGAGTCTCACTCTGTTGCCCAGGCTAGAGTGGGTGCTGTGGCGTCAGCCTAGCTCACAGCAACCTCAAACTCCTGGGCTCAAGTGATCCTGCTGCCTCAGGCTCCCGAGTAGCTGGGACTACAGGCATGTGCCACCATGCCCGGTTAATTTTTTCTATATATATTAGTTGGCCAATTAGTTTCTTTCTATTTTTATAGTAGAGACAGGGTCTTGCTCTTGCTCAGGCTGGTTTCGAACTCCTGACCTCGAGCAATCCGTCCACCTCGGCCTCCCAGAGTGCTAGGATTACAGGTGTGAGCCATGGCGCCTGGCCACTAGCGGGTTTTAGAACTTGTTTCTCTGGCTTTGTGATGTATTTTGGCCTTTATCTTTTTGGTGTTTTGGATGCCTTTGTGTGTGTGTGGTTCTTTTTTCTTGTAAGGATTGTCCATCCACATCATGAAAACTTAAAATCACAAAGCCAGTAGATGGCTTAGAAAGTTCTTACATGTGCCTATTGCTGGATAATTTTTCAGTGCTCCAATTTAATCTTTCAGAATTAGAATCCAAGATTTTAAGCCAATCAAGGCCAGTTGTCTTCAAGAACCTGGCTGAGTAGTGGGACTTCTCAAGGGCTTTTTAAAAATATACTTTCTTTCCTGGCACCTGCAGTTAAGCCTCAAAATCCCCATTCACTGCTGTTAGAACAAACAGTGCTGACTAGTCAAGGGTAATTGTCACTGAGTCCTTCAGTTTTTACCTTGTGTCCAGATTGGGGGAAGAAATTAGTAATGTGATAGAAAATGTCAGTAATTTACCTTGAATATCTGCCTTAACATTAGGTTAGAAAAAAGATCATTTGGAGTGTTAGAAGTATTCATGTTTTAAATATCGTCCTTTTGCTGTCTTGTAATTCTTAGTGATAAAGATTGTTTTATGGGAAGTGTGACATTGTTGATTACATGTGTTGGATTATAACTGATAATTCCTAAGAAAATGAACTTTTGTTCTCACTGAGTATTTTTATAGTGCTTATATTCTGTTTTTTACAACCTTATAAAAACTGTCTCCCTGCTCAGATAATTTTCTAAAATGTTTTGCTTTTCAATTTTTTAAAAAGCCTCCTTTACAAATATTTAAGTATACCTATATCCAGAATTGCATTATTACTTGAGTATTACATAAATAGGAATCTTGTGGACAAAGTAGATTTATAATTCCAAAAGATTTGTTTCTATGGAATAGGATATTTATTTTAATAACCTTAATGAGGAAGAGTAAATCTGAAAATGACAAGTTATATTAAAATAGACTTCAAGTAAGCTCTTTAATTTATCAGAATTTTTATTGGATAAATATTGACATTTTTCTAACATGCTTTAGTACTTCATAACAACTGGGTATTCTGGATTGTCTCAAAGTTTTGAACATTCTACTACATGCATAATAGAGAAAACATTTTCCATGTTAGAAATAAAAAATTAACTCATTTTTTGGAAAAATTTCATAACACATTTTAGTGCATTTGAGTTGTTTGATATTGCAAAGATTGTAGCACATCACTAAACTTACATACTAGTTATGTGCTCTTAGTACACATCTTCACTATAGTAAGTTAATATGGGTGATACTCAGTCATCTTGAGTTACATTGTTTTACAGAGTAAAAAGCGACAATATGACCAGGAAATCGAGAATCTAGAAAAACAGCAGAAACAAACTATTGAACGTCTGGAACAAGAACACACAAATCGCTTGCGAGATGAAGCCAAACGCATTAAAGGAGAACAAGAGAAAGAGCTGTCCAAATTTCAGAATATTCTAAAGAACCGAAAGAAGGAGGTAATTCTAACTACTGTTTTTAATTACTAAAGCTGTTTTTTTTTTACATGTAAATTTAAGACTGACTAAAGAAATAGGAATAATACTTGATAGTTAAGTAGCACTCATTCCTTCTTTCATTCAGTCTTCGCTAACAGTCACATAGGGTAGTGGTAAGGTCCGGTGTTATCCCCATTTTATGCCCAGAAGACTGGAGTAAAAGAGGTTTTAATGGCCTGTTCAGGTTCACAAACTACCACTAAATATCCAGCTAAACCTTGAACCAAGTCTTCAAATTGAGTTTAATTCTTTTTATTAGTACAACATATTTAAGGCCTTACATAGAAACATTTTTTTATGAAAACTTGCTGTTGTGTTTGCTGGTGGCAGCAATAATTCATTATTTATAAATTATTATACTTTTAGCAATTTATTTCTTGATTAGCTTTATTGCTTTTCTTGGACATTGTGCCAAATAAAAGCTGAATAACCTGAAATTCTAAATAATATCTATAAGCTCATGAAATTGTGAGTTTCTGTGAAGAATCAAAAGTAAAAAGAATCTATAAAGTCATTTGATTAGAATGAGTTTATTCATTTTTCCTGAAACTGTTCTATGTTGTTATAGAATTGGTTTGCAGTATTATTTACTAAGAAAGATTATCATTGATTCAGAAGAGTGATTTGCGTATTATATTAGTGTCTCTCTTCATCC
The DNA here is from genome assembly GCF_040939455.1 of Microcebus murinus. Taxonomy (NCBI): domain Eukaryota; kingdom Metazoa; phylum Chordata; class Mammalia; order Primates; family Cheirogaleidae; genus Microcebus; species Microcebus murinus. The sequence goes on along the minus strand of NC_134117.1, from coordinate 22,835,754 downwards.
CAAATTAAAATAAAACTATGAAACCTTTACATATAAGCAGTTTTCAGAGATAATTTTATGATTTATTTTATATCTTCAATGTAGGAGGAGGAGTTACCTTTCTGTGATATAAAAGACCATAGGGACGAAAATTATGATCAGTTTGATTAGGGTTGAATCAAAAAAAAAAAAAACAACCTCAACCAAACTACTAAATGCATTTTTACTTTTGTTACACATCTCAAATACTCAGGTTCATTGACTCTGACATTTAAGTTATGAAGAAAATTGAATGTCATATTGCTACCTCTTCAGGATCTGTTTTAAAAAGGATAGAGTTGAACATTAATAAATACAGTATGTTCTTTGATTTCTTTAGGTAAAAAGATGGATGAAGTGCTGTGTAATTTTATTTGATGTGGCTTCCATTTCTAGAAATCACTATTTTGTTACTGTTCATTATGTTGTATGTAGAATTTGCTCTCTATGTACCATGAGGTATGACTTTACTAGGCCTATATGTTAATTTTGTCAAAACTATGGGTAGTTTTTATTGAGATTATTCTTTAAATATCAGATTAAATTAAAAAAATTTTTACAAGTAAATATGTGGCTTAATCCTAAATGTATTAAAGTCTCTAGTTATTGTTATCCTTTTGGTGTGGGAGAGTTTTAGCCAGTGAACATGTTTGAAATCAATGCTACTTTATATAATTACATTATGTATTTTTTTTTCCTTATCGCTAAACTTCTTGCATTTGGGGAGTCTCTTCCTTTTAATGGTGATTTGGCTTCATGAGGGATTACTGATGGGAAATTTTTAAATACACTGTGTTAAATCAAAATCAGTCTCTTTCACGGACCATCAATAGCATGTGGTGATTTGGAATCTGGTTTCTTTTGGTGCTTCTACATGATCATTTTTCATAGTTGGATTGTAGATCTATTGTTAGATGAAATATACATCTAGGATTTTGAAATGATTAAAAGAAGAAACTCTAAAATGTACTTTATCTGGTATAGTAAATCATAGCTTACTAAATTGTTAGAGTGCTTATATTACTGATTTTTAAGTTGACAAGTTTGGCTTAAATTGTCAGCAAAGGAGAATATTATTCTAATACTACACAAGATTATCAGATATGTTCATTTTTATCACACCATGTATAAAATGGTGCATTTTATGAAAAAAACAACTTTGTATCCATTTATTTCTCCTTTGTGTATTCTAAGACATGCTTTCCTTTATCCTTTTTTTCTTGGTCTCATTAAGTGGATTTCATTTAGAATTATTTCTTGGGTATGATCAAGCCAATTAAGAAATTTTATCCTTTTATAAATGGCCATTAGTTTTCCTTATGTTTAATATTTCAAATAATGTCAATAGATTATGTTTATAATTTGAAAATATTTCAAAGTCAGTTGAGTTTATCACCTTTAGTTCAGCATCAGTGCTGCAAGTAATTCTTCACCGATAATCTTTGGACCTTTAAAAGAGAAAATGATATATAGGGATAATTAAGCAACTAATTAACCTTTCCTATGGTGTAGTGTCCCTTTCTGCACTGAGATTACGCATGTTCTATCCTTTTATTCTTTTTCACCAAACTAACACCTGTGCTAATGCATGTTGAAAGGAATCTTTTAACACCTTTAATATTTGACTTGTAGCTTGTCTGCTCACATAAATGCTTGCTGTGGAGAAAGTATTATTTCCCCACCTCCTGCATGCTTATACACTGTAGGTTATAAATGAAGTGGAGAAAGCACCCAAAGAGCTGAGAAAAGAGCTCATGAAACGCAGGAAAGAGGAGCTTGCACAAAACCAGCATGCTCAGGTAACAGCAGCAGCTTAATGCTACTAAAAACAGAAAGCACCATTTTCTCAGAGCTCAATGAACCATGGTTGAAAGGGTAAATTTTAACTGTAATTATTATATAACGTTGAATTCTCCCATCCAAAGATTCCCAAGATCAGCTTTATGTAGTATTAAATTCACACTAAGGTGACATTTAGGTTGCTAATATGAAATTAAATGGAATGTTTGGAAAGTGGAATCCAGATGAAATAAATATATTAATGAATAATCCACTGTTATCTGATATTAATCATGAGAACTTACATTGTTAAGTAGTAATGCCAATTTTTGATAGATGATGTTTTAGGAAGAAAAATAGAAGGTGAATATATAAGCATTGGGCTTACAAAAAGTATGCCTATTACAAGGTCATAATTTCTATAAAGTTCAAAGTTAGAAGAAAAATGGTAAATGGTAATGTCAAATGGTAGATCAAACATTACTTTTAAGCTCAACAACATAAGCAACTTTAAAACCAGATTTTAGATATTAAGTATGTTATTTTTCTTTTTGGTTCAGAATCCAGCAGTCAAATGAGTAGACTATTTTTACTTTATAGAGTTAAATAAATACACTTGATCTAGGTTATGATATGGTTGAGCCTTATCAGAAGATGAGTGAATTCTTTACTAAACTAGATAAATTAGCTTTTTGTGTTTGTTTTTTTTTTTTGAGACAGAGTCTCACTCTGTTGCCCAGGCTAGAGTACCGTGGCGTCAGCCTAGCTCACAGCAACCTCAATCTCCTGGGCTCAGGAGATCCTTCTGCCTCAGCCTCCCGAGTAGCTGGGACTACAGACATGCGCCACCATGCCTGGCTAATTTTTTCTATATATTTTTAGTTGGCTCATTAATTTCTTTCTATTTTTAGTAGAGATGGGGTCTCGCTCTTGCTCAGGCTGGTATCGAGCTCCTGACCTTGAGCAATCCTCCCGCCTCGGCCTCCCAGAGTGCTGGGATTACAGGTGTGAGCCACTGCGCCTGGCCAGTATTTTTAATAGAATTTTCTAAAATTATGTCATATGACTTTACAAGATTTGTTTTTACAAAGAAAGGCGAATCTTTTAATTTTTTGCACAATTTTTAGTTACATATATCAATGAAAGGAAAAAGAAACATGGATTATGTATTGTTGCTTCAAATTATCTTTTTAATGTGGTTTTATGTGATTTAAAAGGTGGTTCCCAGACTTTTAGATTTTATAGACCCATAAAATGAAGCATAGAAACAACAAAAAGCACTGGGGACCATGGCATAGAGTGTCATTAAAAAAAAAAATTTTTTTTTAATTTTGCTAAATATAGATATTTAAAAACTGCCATTCACTGGCCATTATGATTTCCAAGGAGAAACATTTTTAATACCATGAAAAATAAGGAAAACATAATCTTGGAATTTAAAATTTAAATAAAGCCAGCTTACCTGAATAAATTTAGTTTGCTTTTGTTTTTTTTTCCTTGCCATGAGCCATTAAAATGTTTTGTCTTGGCTTGGTGTTGAAATTGCTAGTTTAAGGTGCTAATAGCAAACATAGCATTTACTGTGTCAGGCACTGTTGTAAATGCTTTATGTGTCTGAACTCACTTAATCTAATTACTCTTGAGGTAATTACTTTTATTATCCACATTTTACAGATGAGGGAACTAAAGCAGAGGAAAGATGGGTGACTCTTCCAAGGTCACATATTTGGTTAGTTGTAGAGCCAGGATTCTCATCCAGATAAGTAGCTCCACATTTCCTACGTTGAACCACCACACCATACTGCCTCTCATATTTAAGCTACGTGCTCTGTGCTGCATCTAAACTTTTATCAGCTTGACCCAGTGGCCAGGTATTGTTAACAAGTGAAGAGGAAGTCCTTGCTGGCCACACATCTACTTTTGGTTAATTTGGATTTCAAACTAGTTAATAGCAATATGGTTTTGCCTTGTAAAGGAATATAGACTTTTTAAATTCCAAAAGGTAATATATTAAATTCTAGAGTTAAAATTGAGAATTTAGTGTTGAATGAATTAGGTGATCTTATGCTTTAATAAAATTTTGTTGGTATTTTTCATACAATTTTTGGGGCTGGCCTGTATTTTACAACTAGAGCTGAAAGTAATAGTAAATTTCTTTGGTACATTTAATGAGGAATTTAGTAATCTAACAAATTTTAAAAGTATTTCTATCTACTGCTTTGAATGAAGGTGCCAGAACTTGATAACTTTACAGAGTCTATTTTAAACTGTTTTTGAGAATTCATAAATAATAGCTATATGCTCATGGAGCTATAATGTATTTTATCATCTGAGCCCAGTGGTTTTCAAACTGAGCTCCCAGGAGCTTTTGAGTTTGGAAAAAGCAACTCTGGGAATCCTTATAAAGACAAGAACCATGGGTTGTAGGCCTCTGCTTGTACTTTAACTAAAGCAACACCAGTTTTGATCTGTTTTTAAATTGAGATTTTTTGGTGAGATTTTAAAAAGAGGATTCTACTGATTTAAAAAAAAAAACCAGCAACACACTGGAGTTTGGAAATGACTGATCAAGTTCAAATCCTTCATTTTGTAAATGAGAAAGAGGCTCTTTTGTTAAGTGGCTTGTTCCAGGCCTCTAGAAACTCATATAATTATTCTTTCCATTTACAAAAAATCATTCAGATATATTCTTACCTGGGAGGTGCATTATATTCTGATCCACAGGGTGTTGCTCAGGTCATGATTCAGTCTTTTCAGTTGTCATCTTGTGCAGTCTTCAACGCCCAAATGCAGGACGTAAGTCCCGCGTGCCTGTTGGGAGGATGCCTTCTGTTTTACCTGCTTTTTCTTCGACTCACATGTGCCTTTTCATTGTTGGCTTCATTTGCTGATATCTAGAAGATTGATAGATGATAAATATCTATAATGAAAATAATAGTAATAACCTGACTTACTTTATAGTACAGTACAGTATTCTTCAAAGAGTTTTCACATTTGATTTTTCACTGCTGCCATCCTAAGATAGGGATGGAGTATATCCATTTCAAAGATGAAGAAATTGAGGCATAGAAGACTAAGTGATCTATTTAAAGTCACATAAGAGATTGATGGTAGAGCTGGAACTAGAACACTTTTAATACAGTGTTCTTTTTTCTATCTACCTCTAATTTCTAAAACCATAAATTCTAATTTGAAATTTTCACCTTTTTTCAAGAAAAGTAAAATATCTTCCCAATAGTATTTTATAAACTTTGCACATGTGAGAAATTGAATGCTGTGATTAGATTTTTATCTTTGTGTGAAGTGACATTTTGATTGCATATATGTTTATTTAGATGTTTTAATTATGGATATGGTCAGAAAAGCTGTGTTAAAAGTAGTGATTTTAGTTCCATTTAACTCTAGTTTCCATTTATTTAAATAGTTATGAATAAATGAGCTGCTATTCTCCTCATTGTAGTTTTAAGTTAAGTCTGGAATTCCAGACTGTATTCTTTCTCACAGTTTCCACAGGGAGATGACTTCCTCATTTAACACTATAATTTTTGTTTGTGATGTTTGATATATACAATTGGAATAGATAGAATACAGCTTGATTTCAACTACTCCTTTCCCCTCTCCTGAAATTAGACGTATTTGTTAAATTATTGGCAGCTATTTGATTCTTTTTACAGTTTTCTAAAAGAGTAAGTAAAACATTGATTTTTTTAAATGACAGGGAGAAATTATGAATTATGATCACTTTTCTGATCATTACCATTTTTAGCCTTTGTTTTGAGTTAATGTGATCGCATTCTGTACAAAGAGCCCAATATACATAACCCTTTCCTACAGTTTCTTGAACTCAAAGTGGTATTCTTCATGTTTATGGTTATCTGATTAATATAATAAAATTCTTTATCAGAATTTAAACTGGTACTTTTAAAGGGCACTCATTTTACAATTTATGTGTCCATTTTAAAAAATGAATTTGGCCTTAATAGTTTGGGTTCTTTTGTTGTCTTTTGTTACTACTGCTGATTATTTCCATGTGTTGTGTGTGTGTGTTTTTTTAAGGTAAATGTAATTTGTGCAGTCTTTTTGTAATATAAGATCTCTTTTAACTCCTAAAAGTAATTTGTAATTACAGATTCCATTGTGAATGTATCATACTTGGCTTTTGAGTTAGGAAATTTGGTGAATGCTCAATAATACTAACATTTCATTTTTTTTGAGGTAATGAAAAATATTAATATGAGAGGGACCTTTTCAAATACTTTTCAGCTTTAATATAAAAAATCCTTTATGCAGTGTCTACTACTATGTAGTCATCCAGACTCTGCTTTATTATTCAAGTCCATAGCTCTATAAGGCAGCTGGGTTCTTTGCTAACTCTGTTTGTTAGGACCTCTCTACATCTGCCTACCTTGACTTTTACTTGTTGATTTTTTTTTTTTTTTTGAGACAGAGTCTCACTCTCTTGCTGGGGCTAGAGTGCCGTGGCATCAGCCTAGCTAACAGCCACCTCAAACTCCTGGGCTCAAGCAATCTTTCTGCCTCAGTCTCCCGAGTAGCTGGGACTATAGGCATGCACCACCATGCCTGGCTAATTTTTTCTACATGTATTTTCAGTTGGCCAATTAATTTCTTTCTATTTTTAGTAGAGACTGTGTCTTGCTCTTGCTCAGGCTGGTTTCGAACCCTTGACCTTGAGCAATTCTCCCGCCTCGGCCTCCCAGAGTGCTAGGATTACAGGCGTGATTCTTCTTTTACCTTCAGGAGCTGCACAACACTAGTTCTCCCTGCTTCTATGAAACAGTCTCAGCTCTTTACCCTTTATGTATTAAATGCTTCAAGGAATACTTCTGTAGTTCTTTCAGTCATTCATTGTGAGGCATGTTTTCTGAACCCTTTATTCCCAGCTTTGAGTTTTCTGTAGTTTACTTTTGAACTTCCAAAAGTGTGATGCTAAGGGAAAGGGCCCACTATTCTGTATGTGGACTGATAGACCAAGACTGTTGGTACTTGGGACCAATTGAGTGGAAGCTCCTTGAAGGCAAAACTGTCTTTTATCAATTTTAGTAACCCTGTAAGTAATATAGTGCCCAGCAGTAAATGCTTAATAAAAGCTTTCTTGTGTTTTTTTTCCTTAGAACAACTCATGACATGTAATAATAAAAGTTTTCTCTTACCTTGTTTAATCTAGACATAGAGTAATATAAATAAAAAGTCTATAGATGAGAAATTATATTCACTTTTTTAATAGCAGTGGCTTATATTTACCTTTTTTATTTTCACAGAAATATTTATTCACCCTATCCTTCACATTTGCATTTGATTTCTTTGAGTCTAAATGTAAGATTTATATTAATGCTAGTTAATTCAGACCCATCATTTCTGTCTGCACAGATTTTTTAAAATCCTGTATGCAAATCAATGATAAAAATGTTGAACAAAAGAAAACCCTTCCATATATCTGCAGGTTATATTAAGTTTATTAAACAAGTTTGCATATAGAAGTTTTACAATTTAAATTAGAGAAACAATTTAGTTTTGTTACAAATATTTACTATAGGAGAAAGGGAAGCTTATACACAGAGAAAAAAGTATAAAAAAAAGGGAATCTTGAACAACATTTTTTGTTATAACTGCTTAAAAGATAGGCATGGAGATTTTTGCATCTCTTTAAGTAAAACTCAGAAGTCCTTATAGCTGAATTTAAATATTCATTGAAATTTTTTCAGTGACATTGTTAATGATTGTTTTTTGTTTTGTTTTTTGTGTGTGGCTTTTGTTTTTGTTTTGAGACAGTCTTGTTCTTTTGCCTGGGCTAGAGTGTAGTGGCATCATCATAGCTCACTGCAACCTCAAGTGATCCTCCTGCCTCAGCCTCCTGAGTAGCTGAGACTACAGGCACATTTCACCATGCTTGGCTGATTTTTTTGTTTTCTGTAGAGATGAGATCTCTATTGCCCAGGCTGATCTCAGACTCCTGGCCTCAAGTGATCCTCTTGCCTCAGCCTCCCAAAGTACTAGGATTTCAGGTGTGAGCCACTGCATCTGGTCAATGATGTTGTAATGATAAAGTGACTGCAGTCACTATAGGTGACTGTAGTCAAGTTGGTAATTGTATTTTATAGAGGCAATTCATTAGCTTTTTCTTTTTGCTACTAAATATTTGTATTTATGCTAAAATACAAGTGCTGATGTAGATGAGAAAGCAGTATTTAAGATTCCACATTACTTTAACACTACAGCATGAACTCCAGAGACATTAGTAAGGCAAACATCTTGAGGACCATTGCTAGACTTCTTTGTGCACTGAGGAACAGGCTGGTGGTGATCCAGACCTTGTCAAACTCTGTCCACGGCCTAAAGAATAGTTTTAAAGTAGATCTCAGGAGTTGATCTTCTCTTGGATTTGTAAGAGGAGGGTTTATGGTTGTTTGAATCCTAAATTCTAAATCCACACAAAAATTGATGTGAATATCCCTTGAGCTAATCAACTGGCTATAACTCCCAAGAGAAGGATAGAGATCCAAATTTACATTTGTTCAATTTGAATATTCCTCCTTTTCTTTCGTAATGTGTGATTCTAGCAGAAAGACCATATGTCACTTTAACATTTTTTCTTACACAATAATTGAAAGAGTTTTTTCTAAAGTAATTTTGGCATTCGGGCAGATAGTATGTACTTCATAAATATTTGTTGAATGAATTAGTGAATCCCAAACACGTTGATAAAATTCTGTGATTATTGGAATTTTGTTTGTAGGTTTATAATATGTAACTCACTTTCTTGTTCCTAGTTTACATTTCTCTAGCAATGCATTATTTCTCCTTAGGCCCTCAAACTTTTCTTCTTTATAGGCATAGGCTGTAGATACAGAAACTTTCTTCCTCTGTTAGTGTAGCTCTGATATTTATTCCTATTTATATCCTAAAATTCTGATATCTGTTTTACTTATTAGCTCTTTATTGCCTTTCTCCCTAAAGGATATTTCTTGTTTCTTCTTGTTTTAGTCATACCTTAGTGGAGTGAATAGTCACTTTTAGAAGCTGTAAATTTACTATTTTCCCAAAAATGCTAGTGTAATAGGACATTTTAATTATGAATGGGCTATAAACTTCTTTTGTATGTATCATTCTTAGTAATGAGTTTTGAATATTATGTATTTTGATACTTTTTGAGGAGATTGAATTGGGTGACTAATACATTTATATTATATACGTACTATATAATTTTGATAATTTTTAAATCCAGCTAACTTTGCAAACTTGGTTTGGAGATCTTATTAATCACTAACGTATACAGTTATATAGATAAGTAGATGTTAAGTTCATTAGATACTTATTTAATTGTTGGTTAACTGTGTCTAATAGGAACAAGAGTTTGTTCAGAAGCAGCAACAAGAATTAGATGGCTCTCTGAAAAAGATCATCCAACAACAGAAGGCAGAGTTGGCCAATATTGAGAGAGAGTGCCTGAATAACAAACAACAGCTCATGAGAGGTATATTAAATTCTGCAGCATGAATGCGTATATGAAGTGAGATCTCAAAAATATTGCAGAGATATACCTTGGAAATTATTTGAATGCTTTTCTTTGCTGGAGTGGTAAAGGCAAAGATAAAGAAAGTTGTGGTAAATAAGAGAAGAGAGTCTTTTAAAGTTTAGCAAAATATAGAATTCCTTTATGACATGGACATATAATCCGTAAAATTTCTCTTGTCCAGATGGTGCTAGAAATATATCTCATTGATTTTGTGTATTCATTATACCTTATGATTGTTGGTATACTTAATGGCTACATGACAGAATGGGATTTTAAGTACTTATTACCCCTAAAAAATTAGCTTAGATTTGTTTTTCCTTTGTTATTATGACTAAATGGAATTTTGATTCAAGGGTAGGACATTCTCTGTTTATAGGGCATTAGAACAAAATAGAAAGAGGAATGGATATAATCTTTATGTTGGTAAAATTTTACTTATAGCTGAGAATGTCAATATATGTGTATAAGTTAGTGTATATAGAACACTTATGTAATATTAAAATGAAGAGCAAAGTACATCAGTAAAGAGAGCAAAGTGACATTTTGAAAACTGCTGTCTTCTAGCTCGAGAAGCTGCAATTTGGGAGCTTGAAGAACGACACTTACAAGAAAAACACCAACTGCTCAAACAGCAACTTAAAGATCAATATTTCATGCAAAGACATCAGCTGCTTAAGCGCCATGAGAAGGTTAGTGAAAAGAAAATTTCTTTTTTATTCATTTTAAAGTTGTAAACCTGTTTAGTTTTGAAGCTTCTTTTCTTTGTCTTTTTTTTTTTTTTTTTTAGACAGAGTCTTACTTTGTTGTCTAGGCTAGAGTGAGTGTCATGGCGTCAGCCTAGCTCACAGCAACCTCAAACTCCTGGGCTCAAGCAATCCTCCTGCATTAGCCTCCCAAGTAGCTGGGACCACAGACATGCGCCACCATGTCCGGCTAATTTTTTGTATATATATTTTTAGTTGGTCAATTAATTTCTTTCTATTTATAGTAGAGACGGGGTCTTGCTCTTACTCAGGCTGGTTTCGAACTCCTGACCTCAAGCAATCTGCCCGCCTTGGCCTCCCAGAGTGCTAGGATTACAGGCGTGAGCCACAGCGCCCGGCCCGAAGCTTATTTTCTTAAAGAATGAATTTTAGATTTCCTTTATTTTATCCTAAAATTTCTTTGATGAAGCTTGGAGTAATTAATTGTATCTTGATGGTGATTGCAAACTTCTACAAATTACAAGGAAGGTAACTAATTACAGTGCTTAAAGACCTCTTACATATGTGGTTCAAGTATCTTAAAATTTTGGACTTCCTGTACTTAGTAAAACAGAGTTTCATTGTAAGACTCTTATCACTAGTAACTTTATTTTCTTATAAATTATTTTTTGTCTGATATTTTTCTGGTCACTATGCAACAAGGGAGAGAGTAATTATGGGAAACAACAATAAAATGACATGTTTGAATATACATGTGAGTAATGAGTATTAAATTATATCTATTAATACATCACTGGATTCTGTTTAAAATTTTCTTAGGAAACAGAACAAATGCAGCGTTACAATCAACGACTTATTGAGGAATTGAAAAACAGACAGACTCAAGAAAGAGCAAGATTACCCAAGATTCAACGTAGTGAAGCTAAGACTCGAATGGCTATGTTTAAGAAAAGTTTGAGAATTAACTCAACAGCTACACCAGATCAGGACCGTGACAAAATTAAACAGGTAAGTGTACAAATTATTCTCTTTAGGTTTATAAAATCCACATGATTTTTAGAAGTGCCACATAATTATGTTATAAACATTTAGAGCCACTTTGGGTTTGTTGATTTTCACTTTAAATCTGTGGGCTGGGGCTAAATAAATGACATGTACCAACTTAGTCTTCCCAGGGTGGTGGTAACAGAGGGCAAAGCCCTTCCTCCTATGCTTCACATCAGATCCTTGGCTAGACTGGTCCTAAGACCAGCACTGGGAATAAGATGACTTGGACAACTTTTTAAGTCAAAATATATGGCCTCACTGTGATACTTCTATAGTCATAGTCACACACACAAATTAACCCAGAACGCTAAGCAGATAAGAGGATCGAGGTTTTCATCAGCAGTTCTCTCCTCTCCCCATGATGGAGACTCCAGGTTTGAGACACAGCATATTATTATTTGTAGCTTTAGTTTATTTTACTTTGTTTTGTTAAATTCTTTTATATCTTCAGAATATGTAGAAATTACATTGCCTGTTAACCACAAGTTATCTTTTTGTTTTTTCTTGTTTCTAGTTTGCTGCACAAGAAGAAAAGAGGCAGAAAAATGAGAGAATGGCTCAGCATCAGAAACATGAAAATCAAATGCGGGATCTTCAGTTGCAGTGTGAAGCCAATGTTCGAGAACTGCATCAGCTGCAGGTTAGATACAGGAGCATGATAACCACACTTGTAGTACATGGGCGCAACACAAGTAGCTGGTTTTGAGAAAATAGTAGCCAAAACAAATGGCTGCATATTACTTATGAAAATACTAGGATTTAAGGTGGTGTTTTTTGTGTAGCTCCACATGAAGATCTGTTTAGTATCATAGGCACTTGTTTAGTTTATATAGGCACTTGTTTAGTTGGTTTATATAACCATGATTAATGTAAACATGAAGCTAAATTTTATAACCCAGGAAATTGTCTTTCAAAAGCAGTGTTGAGTATTTTTAGTATATTTTGCAAGAAGATGTACAAAGTTTTCAAAAATGAGATAAATAGTTTTGTTGTCAGCTTCTAAATTTTTTTGGTCAGATTCTGAATTTAAAATTTCTCTTCCATTCAGAGGGAAATAGTTGATTTTTCTTCTAGGTTTTTGAAAAAAGTGATAGTTAAATATAAGGGAATTTTTCTCCTAAGAAATTTATAGGTTACTTTAGACAGGGCTGATTTGGACCATACCTGGAGTGTGTAGCCCATCTAGTTTATAACCTAAAATATTTAAAATTGCAGAGTAGTGTATACGATGTGCATGCTCTATGTATTTGCTTAATTTACTAGAGTAGAATAGTGCTGATCCCACTTTCTGGTACCATTGGGTGAAATGTATGCAAGCTGCCTTCTGAAATGTCAGTTTTAAGCATAAGCAAACTTTCTTAGGAAAAACAAAAAGGCTCAAACTAATTCTTTCTATAGTTCTATAGAAGGAAGAACTTTTCAAGTTCTTTTTGTATGGTATATAACATCTAGCTTCTAAACTTGTGAAAATGAAGCTATGACTGATTTCATAATTCTTGGCCGTTGGTTTTTAGAGGAAAACATAAGTCTCAGTAATAGCATGATCAATGAATAATTTATTATTTTGGAAGTTATTGTATTTGTGAAAAATTGCTTAGTTGATCAAAATTTTTTTAATCCAATTTTATTTTCAGAATGAAAAATGCCACCTGTTGGTTGAGCATGAGACTCAGAAACTAAAGGAGTTAGATGAGGAACACAGCCAAGAATTAAAGGAGTGGAGAGAGAAATTGAGACCTAGGAAAAAGGTAATTTTAAAAGCTTTAATTAAATTGATAATGTTTGCACTCATCCATCTACCCAGTTATTGGCTCTTTACCTAGTATGTGTCAGGTACAGAGTCTAGAGCAGGACATAGAGATGAAAAGACAAAGTCCTTATCTCCAAAAGTTTCAGAATCTAATACAAGCAATTACAAATCGGTAGGATCATTGTTCTGAAAGGAGGTAAGTGCAAGGTAAGGGTAAAGGAGCAGCATTTCTAAGCAAAGGAGGTGGAAAACTGACTGGGAAAGTCAGGGGAAGGCCTTAGAGAGGAGATGCCTTGTAAGCCAAGTGAGGCTTTAAGGATGAGTAAGAGCTTGCTAGGTAGATAGACAGATTAGGGTGGAATTGGGTAATTTAACTAGAGAGAAGAGGATGAGTGAAAATGCTGCATACAGATAATTACAAAGAGATCCCTGTCATTGGAACATTAGGCTGTGTGTGTGCCTATGTGTAGGCATTAAAGAGGGAAGAAAGAAAATGATGACAGCTAAGTCTGGACAAGGTCTACTGGAGCCGTATTACAAGGCTTTGGTGTGCTACGTAAATGTGAAATCCAGTAAAATAGGGAAGGCTTCCCTCTCTCTCTCCTTTTCCTCATTTGTACTTGACTCCATACTAGCCTGGTCTTATTAATTAACCATTTCAGTGTTGTTTTTTCTATCACTAAATAATCCCTCTCCCTTTGCCGACCCTCAAACTTTCATTTCCTTTTGGGCTTCCTACTTGCTATACATTTTAGCCATTCCTTTCTTCCATCCATCCATCCAATCAATGAAGGAAATATGTATTTAGCCTCTACCGAGTACCAAAGGTTTCTAGAGGAAGTGAGATGACTAAGTTGATAGTGTGGCTTTTTAATTTCTTTTTTTTTTTTTTAATCAAACTTGATTTATTAGATGTAGTTATTTCTTCACACTAGTAAATCAAAAACCAAGACCCAGATTTTATATACATGTATATATAAATATATATAAAAAGCAATGCAAACAATTATTGAACTTCATCTTCTGGACAAGAATGCCAAGTTAGTCTCTCTTCATAAAAAGCTATTACAATTTGAGGACACTTCATATTTGCCTCTTTTGCCAGCACCAAATCTGCCTCATCTGAATCTTTCCATTTCATAAGAAACATTAATTCTCCACTGCTATCTGTGACACAAATTATTCTTTCAGGATCAAGACCTCTGGCAAAGCCTCTTGGTTTGTCAGCAGCATCTCTTTTCTTCTTTGATTTGCTGTCATCAGATTCACTGTCAGATAAAGATTTTCTTTTTGTACCATCTTTTTCTTTACCAGCTTTTTGAGAATTAAGAAATGCTTCAATTAACTCTGGACAATCCAAATTTTCTTCAGGTTCCCAAGTATTGTCAGCATCTGTAAATTCCTTCCACTTCAGGAAATACTCCACTTTCCCATTTACTACACGTCGATCCAGTACTTTTTCCACCACAAATTCTTCAGGCTCTGCCTCTTCAACCTTTTTACTCTTCCCATTCTGTTTCTTTCCCATTTTTTGCAATGTAGTTTTATTGGAGGCCATTTTTTATTGCAGACTTGAAGAGCTATTATTCACCGCCTCTTTTTTTTTTTTTATATATATATATATCAGTTGGCCAATTAATTTCTTTCTATTTATAGTAGAGACGGGGTCTCGCTCTTGCTCAGGCTGGTTTTGAACTCCTGACCTTGAGCAATCCACCCGCCTCGGCCTCCCAAGAGCTAGGATTACAGGCGTGAGCCACAGCGCCCGGCCTATTCACCGCCTCTTGAGCTGCTCTGGGTCGCGGGTCTGCGGCATCTCTCGGCTTCTTAATTTCAGTTTTATTTGTTGTTAAATTTTTTGAATTGGTAACATATTGATGTAGTTCAGAATTCAGAAAGTACAGAATGGTAAGCAGTGAAAAGTCCTTTTCCTCAGTTTCTCTTTTTAACTCTTTGTAGTCAGCTGGGTTCAGTGGCTCATGCCTACAATCCTAGCACTCCAGGAGGTCGAGGTGGGAGGATTGCTTGAGCTCAGGAGAAGTAACTCTTTGTAGTCTAGCTTCCACCCCAAATTCCCCAATTGAACTTGTTGGCATTAGTCATAAATGAGTAGCTAATAACCAAATACTACGGCTTTATCTAACTGTTCTCATTAAAAGTCTTATTTCTTAAAATTTTCTTCTCACCTGGCTTTTGTGACATAACTCTACTCATTCTCTATGCTCTTTATCATCTTTTCTTTGTCTTCCTAAAAGGTGAGCATTTCCCAGTTTTGCACCTTTTGTTCTATTCTTTACCTTGATGATCTTATAGCTAGTCTTGGTTCCAGCTGTTGCATATTTATGGACAATTCCTAAACTTGAATAGTTGGGGTTGTATAGAGCACAGACTCTTAAGTCATACAGATGATGTAGGTTTAAGTCTCAGTGCTGACACGGATTAATTTTGTCAGTTACCATTTGTAGGCCCAGTTATCCTCATTTATAAAATTAGGATGATACTAACTACCCAATTGGAATAGTTAAGAAAGTTTAAGAAAGTGAGGTGTTTATAGCATTTATCTAGAACCTGAGCCATAATCAGGTTCAATGAATGGTTGCTGTTGCTATTATTGTTTATATATCAGTTTGAGCTCTAAGATCCCATTTTCCATCTGGGTGTTAGATTCTTCTTCATTTCATTCAGGCGTCTGTGTGTTCAAATATTTCATCAGTGGTTCCTTTTTTTGATCACTATACATAAAATAGCCCCCATACCCAGCTCAAGCAAGCATTCTGTATCCGCTCTTCTTTCTTTGTTTTTCTTTATAACACTCATCACCATGAGACACATTTGTTTATTTATTTATTTTTTTTTTGAGACAGTCTCACTGTGTTGCCCAGGCTAGAGTGCCATGGAGCAACCTCAAACTCCTGGGCTCAAGCAATCCTTCTGTCTCAGCCTCCTGAGTAGCTGGGACTACAGGCATGTGCCACCATGCCTGGCTAATTTTTTCTATATATATTTTTAGTTGTCCAATTAATTTCTTTCTATTTTTAGTAGGGACCGGGTCTCGCTCTTGCTCAGGCTGGTTTCGAAATCCTGACCCTGAGTGATCCGCCCGCCTCGGCCTCCTAGAGTGCTAGGATCATAGGTGTGAGCCATCGCGCCTGGCCCACATTTGTTTATTGTCATATCTCATGAGAATATAAACTCCTTAAAAGCAGGAACGTTATTTCTTGTTCACTCATACATATATCCAGCTTCTAGAACAGTTCCTGGCACATTGTAAATGATCAGTACATGAGTGTTGACTAAAGAATGTAAACTCAGTGGAGACAAAACCAAACTCAACATTCTTTTTTCCTTCCTCTCTGTGTCACCTCTCCTCCCTCCCTGCAGTCCACTCACTATCAGGTATTCTTCCCTATATTCCTGTTCTTTTAATTGACATCTAGGCTAGAAACCTGAATTATTTTTCATTTCTGTCACACCACATATTCAGTTAATTTTGACCCTCTTTTCATAATGTTTTCTCTCTTTCCCACTGCTATCCTACTTGCTTAAATTGTTCAGTAATGTCCTAATGGGACCTCTGGTTTCTAGTTCCATTCCCCTTCTTCCCACTTGCCTGGGAAGTGTGTTTGTTTATCAGAGTGTTTGTTTATCCACAAGAACTCTCTGATACTGTCCTGGTGGTGTAAATCTTCAGTAGTAAATCTTCAGTTCCATCAGAATTAATTAATAACATTAATCCCTTAATTTGTCTTTGAAGTCTTCATAGTACCACACTTGGGTCACATCACCCTTTCTAGCTTTATCTAGCCACTTTGTTTCTAGTCCGTGTTCCAGAATTGCGTGTAGTCACCATTCCTCACACCAACTCCTTGGTTTCCTGCCTTTGTGCCATGGTTTCAGCTCCTCTCTCTGGCATGCCTCCCCCATCCTGCCTGTCAAATTCTTGTCTTGCCTTCAAACGTAAACTCATGTTTCACCTCTTCTGAGAAACATTTCTGTATCCTTCCATCTTTTCTATGCTTTGTATCTAGAAATAGCACTTATCCCTGAATCACTTGTCCACAAAGTCATTGACACCTATAACAAAATACCATAAACTGTAGGCTGGAAAGTCTGAAATCAGGGTGCTCACATGGTCAGATTCTATGAGGGCCCTCTTCTGGGTTACAGACTGCTGACTTCTCACTGTGTTCTCACTGTGAAAAAAGAACTTCCTCTTCAGGCCCTTATGAGGGCACTAAACCCATTCCTGAGGGCTCCACTCTCATGACCTAATCACCTCCCAAAGGCCCCATCTCCTAATACCATCATGTTAGGGATTAGGTTTTGATAGATAAATTTTGGGGGTACACAGACATTCCGTTCACAACAATGCCTCAGATATTTATCAAGCACTTACTATTTTGCTTTCTGTTATGGAGATGTAAAGATGAATCTTATTTAGGTTCTGCCTTTATTTTTATTTATTTTTTTTTTTGAGACAGAGTCTTGCTTTGTTGCCAAGGCTAGAGTGAGTGCCGTGGCGTCAGCCTAGCTCACAGCAACCTCAATCTCCTGGGCTCAAGCGATCCTTCTGTCTCAGCCTCCCAAGTAGCTGGGACTACAGGCATGAGCCACCATGCCCGGCTGATTTTTTCTATATATATTAGTTGGCCAATTAGTTTCTTTCTATTTATAGTAGAGACGGGGTCTCGCTCTTGCTCAGGCTGGTTTCGAACTCCCGACCACGAGCGATCCGCCCGCCTCGGCCTCCCAGAGAGCTAGGATTACAGGCGTGAGCCACCGCGCCCGGCCTAGGTTCTGCCTTTAAACCACTTATAGTCTAGTGTATAAGAAAAGACAAGCACATCAGTAACTAAAATAAAAAGTAGAAGGAGATAAGTGCCATATGGAAGAAACAGATAATAGTTAATAATAGGTGCCATTTATTGGAGTGCGTAGTATGCATTAAGTACATCATTATCACATTTAATCTTCACATAGCAAATCAGTGAGGTAGGTAGTATTATGCCTATTTTACAGCAGAGGAATTAAATGATTCTCTAATATAAAGATGTTAAGTAATGGACCCAAGTTATCTATTCATATGGGTGAGCTGGACTTGAATGTAGGGCTGTGCAAAGCTTATGCTCTTAACTATTGAGCAGTCATGTCTTCTTTGGGATAACATACAGAGAAAGTGCTTTGCACAAGTCATTTTATCTTGGCTGTCAGTATAAATTCCGTATGTAATACCAGCACATAACAATTTTATTTTTCCTTTCTTTTTAAGACGCTGGAAGAAGAGTTTGCCAGGAAACTGCAGGAACAGGAAGTGTTCTTTAAAATGACTGGGGAGTCTGAATGCCTTAACCCATCAACACAGAGCCGTATTTCCAAATTCTATCCTATTCCTAGCTTGCATTCCACTGGATCATAACATGGGAAGCATTCTGTGCTTGGGTTTGGCTTTTTAAATATGTCGTTCTATTCTCTTCATCTTCTGCCACAGTCTATATCAGATAGCTCACGAAGACAATCACCTGCCTCACGTTCTAGGTGTTTTTTTGTTTTTTGTTTTGGATTTTTTGTGTTTTTTTTTTTGAAGCAAAGATGAAGGGAAAACAAACTAAGATGCTGGGCCATGTTGGCAAAGTAGCATCTTGTAGTAATTCCCTAAGGTGATTTTGTATATTAATCTTAAAAATTGTATTCTTTAGACACTGTTACCTGAAAAATTGTTACAAGAAATAATGTTTAAAGTTATTTTTAAAAAACTGTTACATCACTAAGTATTAATAAATGTCTTTTTACCTGCCCTAACTTCTCAGTGATGCCTAAATTCTATAGCTGAAGCTCTGCTGTAGAGGGTTGAAATGATTTTCTTTTGGTGAATCAGCTCTCATAAAAAAGCTATGAATTGCTCAAAATGTTCTGTTGATTCAGTGAATAAATATATTTTATCTTTAAATAGGAATAAACTCTTTTAAAAGAGAGAAATTATTTCAGTAATTTGTTGAAAATAATTACTTATTTAGGCATGAGCTAATAATTGAAGGTGCTAGTTTTATTAAGATAGTGCCTAAAACACTAAATTTTAATCAAGTCTAAAATAGGATTTTTTTTTATCAACAGGGACATAAACATCCTTAGCATTCAACATTACTGTGTTAAAAATCTTGTTCTTATTACCATTGGATGGAAATATTCTTCCTAAAATATATATTGTACAAAGTTTGAAAAGACAAAAAAAAGTAGCTTTTAGATGTGCAAATTGGAAATGTAGAACACCAAATTAAAAGTATTATAGATTTAGCTGTCTTAGTTTATTTTCTAAAATAATACATAAGTTAAATGACTTCCCTCCATCTTAGTGAATTCTCTTCATTTAAAATTCTGTGAGAAGCTTACAGGCTCTGAGTTATATTTATAAATATATTTTCTGAAATTAATCTTAAAAGAGGCATTTATTCAGAATACTTTTTTTTAAAAAAGGATTTAAATATTTAGGCAAATGTCAGAAATGACTTTTCATTGTTTTGAAATCAGGCTACTTACATTTTGGTTTTATTTTGTTCCGTATTTAAATTATTTACTTTGGGAAAAGCCTGAAACCTTTATCATGTGGTTGCTGATATATGTACTTATTAATGAAATGTTCACTCTTAGTCCCTTTTGAGGCTTGGAATTTCAACCATGTGTCAGGTCAGACAGTATTATGAACTGGACTTTGGTATGAGAGACAGCACATTTGTAAATGATGCTTGTTGCCCGCCATTTACAACCTATTCTCTCTTAAGAGTGCTAGGTACCAAATTATAAAAGTTTGTTTTTAGTTATACTACTTTTGAGGCTGGTGAAAAATTTAAATGCAACTTTGTGGGAACACTGATTTATACTAAGAAAATGTAAATGTCTGTAGCACTTTCTTGCAGTTAATTTGAAAACTTTAGATGCTGAACCTTATTTTATCAGTGGTTTAGAGGATTTAAAAATGCATGTGCGATTTTAATTTTGTAATTGTTTTGACAAGCATAACTTGGACAACTTTGTAGGTAGCCTTAACTTCTGGCCAAGTTTGTTTTTTATATAAATATATATACATATATATATTATGTATGGTTGTAAATTCATACACTTATCACATAAATGTGTTACTGTATACAAAACTCTTTTAATGCTTTATTCTCAAATGCTGGGTTGAAAAATGTTTTTAAAGCCTTTTGAAATATATATCTTTATAGAGTAATATTCAGGATGATGGAAATTGTTTATATTGTTATGATAAAAATGACAGTATAATGTTGCCCAGTGTATTTAATGATTTATTTGATGATGGAGTGGGGAGGAAGGTTCTCATAACCACTTTCTCCTTTGAAATTTTCAGTTTATTAGCTTTTTAAAAATGAATACTTTAGGCAGTGGATATTTTTTCAGTATCATTGAAATGATACTCTGTGTGCTAAAGTTTGTGGCGCCTAATTAATTTGGTCTGAATATTTGATTCTTTTCCTTTCAATTTGACATTCAGAGTATTGACTCAAGGCGAAAGGCTCAGAGTGGCATGGTTGATGCTGTGGGTGAAATTATTAGCGACTCTCATCTCCCTTAAAGCTGCCTTTTGGATTCAGTGTTTGTGCTTGAGTTTTCTTTCAAACATGACCGTAATCATATGGGTGCAAGACTATACAGTGGTACCTATGTAGAGGTGAAGCATTCATTTTCATACTTAAAGTTATGTAAATCTTTTCAAAAAGTGTTTTGTTACAGAATATACTGTTTGTACCCATACTGGCCCACCTCTCCTTAGGCCCTATATTCAAATAGATAATAGTGATCATTCTTTCTTACATGAAGTGTAGGTAGGGAGTGGGCGAGAGGCACAGACTTCCTTGAAATCTAAGAGTACAGTCAAATTTCTTCCTGATTTGGTTGTTTTGTTGCTGTGGCAAAATGTGCCATGAAATGCATAAAAGTACTTCTTCATAGGTGCACCCTAATCAGTCCCCTCTCCTCTTTTTCCTGAGTGCTGTGAACACACCAGACCTGCACACTTTTGTAGGTCCAGCTCCTAGAGCTTGGGGCACCAGGCTGCCTTCCTAGTCCTGTCAGCCATAGGGTATGAATTGCTGAATTAGCTGCTATTTTATGTGGAGTCACATTAAGCTTTTTCTTACCCTTCTCTATGGGGAAGCTATAGGGTGGGTAAGGAGGAAATTAGAGTGCTTTTACTTTGCTAAAAATATTAGAACTTTCCTGTGACAGGATACAGCAAATTGTAATTAAATATAAACCAGAACCAGAGCTACCTCTAAGTAGTATTTCCTCAAGCACAAAGCTCTCAGGCATATGAGACTCACCTTACTAGAGGGTCTCTGATTTCTTGAGCTTCAGTGAGTTTCAGAAGTGACTATTTTTTGTACTCTTCTAGTTTCCTTGTAACTACACACTTTTTCCCATTCCACACTGTGCTTAAATGACAGACTTCTGAGAAGCCAAATTCTGTCAAAGTATTAGCTAGAGATGTTGATTAAAGAAAAACCTAGACTGAAGTGGAAGAAGAGTGTTCCAATTCTAATAA
Source organism: Microcebus murinus (assembly GCF_040939455.1). Classification (NCBI taxonomy): domain Eukaryota; kingdom Metazoa; phylum Chordata; class Mammalia; order Primates; family Cheirogaleidae; genus Microcebus; species Microcebus murinus. Next base: position 22,814,365 of record NC_134117.1, on the reverse strand, counting down.
TCTTTTGCTTAAATAAATCAATTCTTTTCTGGGAAATGATTTTTTTATAGGAAATGGGATGATATTTTAAATGCTTTTCTTAGGTTGAAGGCACAACAGTTAATGCCTCTATTGTTGCTATTCTGTGGCTGATGTGGTTTTGATAAAGCTTTAAAATTTCTGCTACTAAGCCTGGGATAGAGTGTTTTACCAGTTATAAATGTTGGCTGCAGCTTTTTGTGATCCTTCTCTGATTTGCAGTGTAATGAGTTCATAAGCTAAATTTTCAGCAAGAATTTTGTTTCAGATTATGCCACTTGTCTATTTGAGAGCAACATGTCTTTTCAATCATGAGATTGACACATAAAAATAAAGTTATTTCTTAATCTATCTTGGGAAGCGGTCTTTTATTGAGAATCTTTGAAACTAGATTGTCCTGCATGAGAACACTTTGCAGGTTTTTTGGTCCTACTTGTATTTTAAAACGTACAATCCTCCAAGTGTTCTGATCCTTCCGGACTTATTAGCATTCCTTGCCATCTGTAGTCCACACCACATGCACATACACACAGTGTATGTGTATTATGTACTATTTACTACACAGTAAATATAGTATTTACCAGTAATTTACTGGAAGGTGTCTTTCAGCATGCCAACCCTTCCTTTGAGAGGTGCCTAAACTATTTCTATCAATGTGTGTGTGTATATATGTATGTGTGTGTGTGTGTGTGTATATATATATATATATATTTCCTTTTTCTCCCCTTGGGACAGATTATTTTTCTCACCAAATATTTCACAAATCATATGACCTCACTTCTTCTATAAAATAACCTCTTTTTGTCATTTATAAGTTCATGCAGGATTTAGTAGACACTAGGCAGCATCATTTGGCAAGTGTTCAGCTTGGCTGCAGGGAGGCATAGCATGTCATTTTCTAATCAAGGAGCATCATGCACTATTGAGCTCATTCTTGACTTTTTTTTTTTTTTAAACAAAAGAGCCTCAGATCCATTGCTATCCAGCTGGGGACATATCTCATATCTGCTCATCCTCTTTCTGGGTTTTGTCCAGAGAAGGTAGCAAGTTTGGAGTTTTGCCCTATTTCACTTGAAGATTTTTGGATATCTTAGTAAGGTAAATCTAATAACAAGGGAAAAACTCTTAAGTCTGATTAATTAAGATAAGAATCATTATTAAGGGAGATATAATACTTAAGCCCCTGAAGCTATTTTTAACAAGAGTCAAAGCTATGAAAATGTAAAATTAAATTTGGCCTTTGGATAAAACTGGTAAGTTCTTTTGAAAAAATTTTTAAAAAGGCACATCACATTCGTTATATACAATAATAAGTTTTCATTAGAGTAAAAAGTTGTTCGAAATTCTTATTTTTAAAATTCCCATATTCACAGCAGGTAGCTATCAGGATATAATAAAGGAAGCAAAAAGACCATGTAGTATTGGGTGCTTGACTGGGTTTTTCTGTTAGCAGTTGTTTGATACAGTGGAACTAACTAAATCATGTGCTTTTTCTAGGATAATATGTGGGATACTTAGGAGAGGCCATATGGAAAACAAACATCACAGTCTTTTAGAAGTAGATTTAATTTAATCTCATTAAAAATTATCCTTAAAATTATCCAGTAATTGAGAGGTCACAATTTGTTATAAATTCAAAAGTTGGCCAAGTATAGCCTTTTCTGAATTTGAGTGTCTGATTTTACTGTGAATTTCTTGGAGGCATTTGATAGTTGTACATTTTTGTTTAATAGGAGTTTTGTTATTCCATATATTACTTGCCTTACAGTCATAATTTGCCCCAGGGTAAAGCATTGCATTAATTGCAAGTAATCTCGTTGCTCATTTATTGCATATGTGTTTATTTCAACTATTAGTAACTCATGCTTAGGGAAAACCTTCATATACTTTGTAATATGCCCAGATTGAGTTAATAGTTGCAGACAAAGGTCTGTCTTTAAACATCTTAGTGATTAAATGAAATGCCAGAAGCTGTGTCCCAAAATACAACCAGTTTTTTTTTCTTGTGTTTATAATAGTGTTAGACCCTGTTAACCCAGAATTTTTTTTTTAATATTTCTTTGGTCAGATGAATCATATTAAACATGATATTAAAAAAGAAAAAACCTTTAATTGGAAATTTTACAATTGAAATGACTTTATCTTATAGACCACCTACAAATGTTTTTAGACATTGAAAAGTGCTTAAAAATCAACCACGCCCAGTCCCCCATGCCATTTCCTAAGTGCAGAACAGAGGGTGAACAGAGGGTGACATCTCAAGCTGAAGCCATCTGTCCCCAGCATCAGGTATTCTTTCCCCTCCCCCTTCCTTGCCCATTGCCCCTCACCCTTCTTTTCCTATTTGCTGTAGCCTAGTTCAGTATAATGTATCTGTGAACTCTAGCATGGACCTATGGACAGATCATAGCTACAATCAGACTTCTAAGCAAGTGGGAATATGCTATACATATAGAATATGATAACCATTAGAAACCCTGTCACCTCCTACAGGGGAAGTGAATTTCTTAAGTTTTTCAGTTCCAAGAGTCACTTCTTAGCCAACTCGATTCTGTGACCAGAGAATGCAGAGTGGAAAGGGGAGGAAGGAGCTGACAGCACAGCCTTGCAGCAGTTGCCAGAACACACCCCCATCAAGTGTCACCTCCAGGAAGGCACCCCATTCCCGTCTTCCATTTTCTGGGCTCATATTTAGGCAAAGCTCTAAGACTCCTGAGCCAACTTTTATGTAGCTGGCTCTCGTAGGTTGAGGCTTGTACTAAGTATTACTGAAGCCAGGGAGCTCGGGTCTAGATAGAAGAGAAGCTAGTCACATTCTAAAAACATTGCAACTATTCTTAAAATCTACTCAATGAAGCTGTTTCAGATTGTGTGTCTTTGACTGAGTTCTATATACGTATATTTTGTTCAGACTAAAACAAGTGTTGCTAGGTGACTATTTGGCTATGCTATCTCCGTAGGACACTGACAGACTCCAGCTTTCACCCTCTGGAGACATTTGACCTAAGTGTCATATCCATTGAGAGAACTGGTCCAGGGGTTTGTCCCACCAAAGCTTGCTCATGGCTTTATGGCGATACTTCTCTTTCTCCGCCCAACATAGACTTGGTCACCTGAAAGAAGATGAGTAGAAAGTTTAAAAATATCTGTGGTCTGCAGGGACCTTAGCTCAGGCAATTACTGCAAATGTGACCCCTGCAAAGATGGTTTCAAGGTTAAATCTTTTGTAAAGCTCAGTTTATTTACATCACCCACTTTCATCGCCAGCCAGCTTCATTCTCCCTTTCCTCCCTGCCTTGGCACTCTCCTTCCTTTCTCCCTCATTGTGAGTGTGATTGTTATGCAAATTCTGTTCTTGGCAGCGCCTGCCTTCAGTGATTGCCATTTGTCTGAATTTCTCAGGCTTGCTCTGGAACAAATCACTTGCTTCTCTACAGAGCACCTGCCTTGCAGCACTCCAGAACCCCCAGCAGCCAGGCTTACCTTTGTCTCCTTTTTCTCCCTTGTGCCCTCGAGGGCCAGGATGACCTGGTGGTCCAGCAGGGCCCCTGTCACCTAGAAGGACAGACGGGGACATGACTAAGTGATGCATGAGTGTGGGGACTGAGGATGAGGGAGCCAATGTAGCACCAGCAAGGGAGCTGCTTTTTAGCAAGAGGTCACTGTTACGTAGGATCGTGGGGGCTGGCTTCCTGCTACCACTTACCTTTGGGTCCTGGGGAGCCCACCTCTCCCTTCTGCCCAGGGGGTCCTGGAATGGCTCCATAAGCTACAAGGGGTAGAAAAACTGGCCTTAGACTAGAGTCACCCTGAAGCTTGGGAGGTCAAAGTAACACAGATAGATGGTGATGGAGTTTGGTCTTGTAGGAGGAAACAAAGTTTAGAATTAATATGTTCAGTTTTCAGCATCTCAAGTGTTAATAACTGGAGGTTTTTCCTGAGACTTTTGTCTCTGGAGCAGGCCCCGTGTGAGACGGCAGTGAGTCAGATGCTGTGAGAGTAACTGGCATGCCCTTACTTCGGAAGAAGTCCATGAGGTCCGAGGTCACGTTGCTGTAAGCGGAGAAGACCTTGCTGATGCCAGGTGGCCCCTGGGGCCCAGGCCGGCCTGGTGGGCCCTGGACAGTGTAGGCCATGCCTTGCAGCAGGCCCTGACCTGTAAAACACCAGAGCGTGGGCCCAGGAAGCAGGGGTCGCCTGGTACCCTCTTCAGTAGGCAGTGCCCCCAAAGTAGTGACACTCCTAGCAAGGGAACAGCTCTGCTGACTTCCTTTGTATTCCCATGTGACTGGCAGAGGTGTCTGCCCGCTGCAGGCCTTCAGCAAAGGCAAATGTAACTGCGGATAAACTATAGAGTGAAAGGACTTCTTAGCCAACATCCTTCCCTCAGCACCGCCAGAAGACTAGCATGGTCCTAACCACTCTTCTGGGACCGAGAAGAGGTTCGGTGTTGGGAAAGCGAAGCACACAGACCCCGGTGTGCTGTGCCCGGCAGCTTAGTTTCCAGCACAGGGGCCTTTTGAGCTGAGTGAGCTGAGAACTAGCATGGGGCCTCCTGTCTTCAGTCCCTGCCCATCTGACTCCAGACTGCTGTCTTCAGAGCCTGGGTGCTCCAAACACGAGAAGGCCAATCTATGGAAATGCCCACATACTCCCCCCAGCACCAAGGCCTAAATGTCCCTACTCACGCTGCAAGCTCTCCGACACCCGAACAGCCAGCTCATTGTAATCCAGACCTCCAGCGAAGCCAGCCGAGAATGGCCCGCCTTCACCACCATACATGCCACCTGCCGCTGCCCCGTAGCCTCCATCTCCGGCCCCACCAAAGGCTGCCCCTTCGCCCAGAGCGCCTCCGCCGGCTCCCCCCAGGCCCATGGAAGAGCTGTAGGAGCCGCCCCGGCTGGAGGACGAGCTGTGTGAGGAGGAGCTGCTCGTCCGCCGGTAGGAGTCATCCATGGACAGGAGGCGACTGTCCCCAGGTGGTCCCTGTGGCCCCGGGGGACCTGGGGGGCCAACAATGAAGCTGCGCACGTCAGGACCTGCGGGGTGGGGAGCTGTGTGAGTGGGAGCTCAGATCTCGGCGGAGAGAGACTAGAGTTAGAGGGTCTCTCCCAGGGTCTCAACACCTCTTCGCAAGCAGAAGTGAACTTCAGGGCCCTCGTACATGAGCAGGAGAATGCAGGTCGGCAAGAAACCGGGCTTACACCGACCCCTGGCGCTCTTGCGCCCGGCCTCCCGCTTCCTTCAAGCACCTTGCTGCCCCACCGACCGGGAAAAGTGAGGTCTGGGGAGGGGCGGGGGACCCAATGTCAGGGCACCTACTCGTGAGGTAGCTGATCAGCTCACTCCGGAAGCTGTCACTGTTCTCAGTCGCATAGGTTGCCAGAGCTCCCGAGACACCCTGGGGGCCTCGAGGACCTGGGGGACCAGGAGGGCCTGGAGGGCCTGGGATGGATGACAAGCCGGCAGCTGAGCAAGGGAAGGGAAAGAAGGGTCAGAGCCATGCTGCCGGGGGAGCTGGACCCAGCCAGGGCCCAGGGCCCCTCCTGGAAGGTGGCGAAGAGGCTGGGCCTCCCGGGTGAGGGGCAGGGCCCACATGCTGGCACCATCCAGGAATGGCTGCCCCCGCAGGCCCTCCCACTCCCAAGTCTGAGCCTCATTCCACCCAAATCCTGTCGCCTCCTCCCAGCCCTTCCGTCACTGGGAGGTTGAGCCCCGGTTTGGCCCCAGGCACAGGCCAGGCTCCACTTAGGGCGCTGTCTCTCCTCACTCCCCCAGGAGCCCTTGGTGAGGAGCACTGATCTAACTCTGCGTGGCTGCCCTCTGCCCTCCTCATCCTGGCTCCCCAGCGCCCTACTATGCAAGTAAGATGAGAGGTCCTCCATGCTGATGCTGGACCACACATTGCCAGGGATCCCTGGGGGCCCTGGGGGTCCTGGGGGTCCAACGATGCCTCTGTATTCGGACCCTGAGACACAGGGGAGGGCAGGGGGTCAGTTCTGGCCTGCACCAGGGGCTCTGCCTCCTCCCAGACCACCTGGACAGACGTCCCCTGCTCAGCCTTACCTCGGAGCAAGGAGAGGAGCTCCTCGTAGGACGTTCCGGGCAGGCCAGGGGGACCGGGGGGCCCGGGGGGGCCAGGGAGCCCGATGCTGATCCCAGAACCTGGAGAGAGAATCTCAAGCTGTGCTGGATTCAGATCGGGCAGGGGAAGGCAGAGAGAAGACTGTCGGAGAGGAGGTCACACATCAGAGATTTAGACCGAAGTAGGGTCTGAGGAAGGGGGCAGAGGAGGTGGCAGGAAGAGAGAGGCGGAGAGGAATACTGCAGAGACAGACACAGAGGGAGGAAGGGCAGGAGGGAGAGGAGGGGCCAAGAAGAGTGCAGGTCAAGGCTGCCCATCTGCGTCACCCTGCTGCTGCATGAACGGGAGAGTATGAGTGTGTGTGTGTGTGTGTGTGTCCATGGGTGTGTGTGTGGGAGTGTGTGTGCATGTGCGTGTGTGCACGTGTGCATAGGAGAGTGTGTGTGCATGGGAGAGTGTGTATGGGAACGTGTGTGTGCACGCCTGTGTGCATAGGAGAGTGTGTGTGCATGGGAGTGTGTGTGCATGTGTGCATAGGAGAGTGAGTGCATGGGAGAGTGTGTGTGTGCATGTGTGCATAGGAGAGTGCATGGGAGAGTGTGTGTGTGCATGGAAGAGTGTGTGCATGGGAGAGTGTGTGTATGGGAACGTGTGTGTGTGCATGTGTGCATAGGGGAGTGTGTGTGTGTGGGAGTGTGTGCATGTGTGTGTGCATGAGAGAGAGTCATGTGTGGACTCCACGAAGGTCAGAGCCCCAGACACTGGTTTTGGCTTTGTTGGCCACACTCCTTGACCTGCTCTGGAGTCGCAGGTTTGAGTAGCTCGGAACGCCGCTCCCTCTGCTGGTCTGGAGCCTGGCAGGTCAGTGGGGCCACTTCAGGGAAGCCCAGCACCGAGTCCTCATCCCAGGCGCCTCTTGACCGCCCCTCCTGACCATCCTGCCTGCAGAGGGCAGGCCAGGCGGCAGACACTCACTTGACATGTAGCTGAGAATGCGGCTGCTCAGCTCTGCATAGTCCAAAGACAGGAGGGCCCCGTCCCCACTGGCCCCCATCAGTTGCTGACGTAGGTATTGGCGCACGTCATCCCCTGGAGAGGAGAGGATGTACTAGCATGGACGCACCCCGGCCGCAGGCGTCCCAGCCTACCCCCTGCACGGACTGGCTCCCAAGGGCCATTGGCGAGTTCTGGGTTCGCAGGCCCACTCTGGCCAGGCTCCTGAAGGGGCACAGCCTGCTTGCCTGGCACTGGGGTTGGGGGATTTGCTGCCCCCTTTCCGGTCAGATTCTGACTCAGCCAGCAGATCAGAGCCAAGTGGCTCCTTGCCCCGGGGACTGCCTCCCACTTGCAGCCTGACAAGTGAGGTCAGGAGAGAACAAAGAGGGTCCCACCCTCGAGCCCACCGCAGGCACTCACGCTGCAGCACGGCCAGGATGTCTTCGGAGGAGATGGAGGCGGAGGAGCGGCTGACGCTGTACCCCGAGGCTGCCAGGAAGAAAACCCCAGGTTACCTGCATAGCGGGTACTGGAGCAACGCCCTCCTTATTCCAGAATCTGAAAGACTCGGTCAACTAGCCACTTCTCTTTGGGGGAAGCGAATGAATGGGGGCATTATGAAGCTATTCTGAAAGCTTGAAAAGGTCAAAAGTTGTTTGTTTGTTTTCAAGAATGTGCTTTAGCCTAACTCCTACCAGATACTGCCGCCCTGAAGGCGCTGTTTTCCAGAACAGGTAAGACGACCCCCAGTTAGGGCGGCTAGCCAAGCGCAGGAGGCTCCCTCAGCATGGCTCTCCCGTGTGCTCCTAACCTGAACGAGCCCTGCTGAAGCTGTGTCCCAGTGGCCTGGTTATTATGAATGCAGAATTAAAAATCGTATTCAAGAGAAGGGCAAAGAGAGCAGCAAAGTAAGAGAGGGGCTCTGGCAGCCAAAGTGGCCCCTGAGGAGGAAGGCGCCCAGGTCCCGGGCGTGGGAGACGCTCACTCTGTAGGTAGCTCACGACCTGGCTGGCCAGCTCCGCGTAGTTGAAAGTCTCGCCTGTGATGGTGGTGACAGGCCCTGGGGGACCAGGCGGGCCTGGGGGACCCTGAACTCCAGACAGGTAAGATCTGATACTGTCACCTGCCAACAAAGGAATAAAGCACAGTCAAGCCTGTCCCCAAGAGGACAGGTCCTCCCCACAGAGGTGACCTGGAGCATGTGATGAAATGCTTGGCCTGAACCCCACGTGGGCCCAGGGCCGGGCCAGCAGGGAGCCTAGATTCTTCTTGTTGTCTTTCCCCCTGTCACCGATGCAGAAACTGAGGCAGAAGCCTGTCCTCGGTCAGGGTCAGGTGGTCCGTGGGGGCTGTGGTCCAACAAGACTCCGGTCAGCCACCCATTTGACAAATGACCCACGTGCAGGCATGAGGTGGGAGAGTGCACGTGTGAACGTGTGTGTGGGCGCGTGGGTGAGCGTGTGAGTGTGCCAGCCACCCTGCCCTGGTGTGGGGGTAAGGACGAGGCTGGGTGGGCAGCTGTGAGGCCGGTACTGGGGGCTCCCGGCCTGCAGGCCTGGCTTCATGGGTGGAAGACCCAGGCCTTTCCGCACAGACTGGCTCCCCGACACACACACTCACTCACACACTCACTCACTCACGTACTCCCGCTGCCCTACGAGGCCTACAGGCTGGGTGGCCGGCCACTCACTCTGCATGTACTCAGAGATGTACTGCTGAATCTCCCGGCCAGAGCTGCTGATGGCGCCTGGAGGCCCCGGGGGCCCTGGGGGGCCGGGTGGGCCCTGCATGTACATGGTGCTCGATGACCCTCCTGCAGGAAGGAGAAAGTGGCCTGAGCTGGCTTCTGTAGCCCAGGGTCAGACTCACAGGGGCCAGGCATTGCTTCCACAGTCTGAGGGGGAAGGGTCTCTCCCAGGGGGAAAATGGGGCCATGGCAAAGAGAAGGATCCCTGAGAGAGAGGAAAGGAGTGCCTATGGCAGCCACTGTCTGAAAGGGGCAGAGCTGGGGAGAGGAACTTTGGTCACCTGTGGTCCTTACCTTGAGCGGAACCACCAGGAATGCCAGGAGTTCCTGGGACACCGGGATCACCTGGCATCCAAAACAAGAAACCCTGTTTGCATCACCTCCTCCAGGAAGCCTTCCCTGGTTAAGCCCAGCCACACTCATTAGTGTGTGGCACAACATTGTCCCACAACTCCTGGCCACATTTCTGTAATGACACCACAGAGCCCTGTGCACAGAGACTGCCTGTCCACGTGCTCGCCCCTCCGTCCCTCTGGCTCCTCTCCCTCCCAAGCCTTCAGCAGCAACAGCACTGCTGCCTTCTTGGGCTCTGGGCTCTGGGCACCAGGCCTGCCCTGACTCTTCCTGGCTGCTCCCTCACTGACCTTTGTCCCCTTTGGGGCCCTGGGGGCCAGGTGGGCCTGGGGGGCCAGAGAAGACGGTTTCTGCAGAGGAAAGAAATAGTTTGAGTGTGGATGTAGGACCTAGCACAGCACTTGGCTCACTATATAGATGCTCAATCAGTACTTGTGAGTGGGTGGATGGATGGGTGGTTGGATGGTTGGGAGGCTGGATATAAAAATAAACGAATGGATGAATGAATGAATGAACAGATGAATAGATGGACGAATTCCACTAGGGACAAGTTCTGGCCTACTGTTTGCTCTACAGTGATGTCCGTAAGTTCCTATGTTGTATTGTCAGCGTTTATCTCATTTCACATGCATGTGTCCTATCTGCTTTATCAGACCCGGGCTCCGAAGCACAGGAACCAGGTGTCTCCAGTCAGTCCAGAAACTCCCCAAGGGGAGGGCTGGCTCCCTCCCCCAGGCCGGGCCGCCAGGGTGGTTGGGTTGCATGGTTTGCTCCCCTGGAGCAGCAGGCAGTAGGGAGATCAGACACACGTGCCCCATGGAAAGTCAGGAGAAGGGAGTTGGTGAGTCAGCCAGGAAGACCACGCCTGTGACCACAGCCCGTGCCAGGGCGAGGGCTGAGGTGGAGAACAGCTGTCATCCGACTCCCCAACATTACCTGACTCAGCCAGGAAAGATCCTGGAGGGCCCGGCGGGCCTGGCAAGCCTTCCCCTAGAAGAGAACCCCCAAGATTTATTAGTGCCAAGAGCAGGGCTAGGAACCTTCTGCCCAGCAGGACAGGGTGGGGAGACGCTTTGCTAAGAGTCAGCCCCAAGGAGTCTGGGCTGGGGGTCCCACTGTTGCCCACCCCTCACCTCCCCCCTCAGCCCCGCCTCCCAGCAGGGAGCCCGGCTCGCACCTGGTGGGCCTCGGGGTCCTGGCGGGCCTGGGATGGAAGGCCCTGTGGAAGAGAGGGTGGGAGAGGCGACGCTGAGCTCAGGCAGCTGACACTGCACCTGAGAGCAGGACCTTGGCTTCCTCACCAAGTGCTGTCCCCTGTGCCCCAAGACGCCCCACCTTCCATAGATCCCTGAGATGCTCACCTGGTGGCCCACGTGGCCCAGGTGGGCCTGGGGGACCTCGTAAATCAAGACCTTCTGTAGAGAGAAGAGAACAGAAATGAGCAAAAGCTGTCAGGAGGCTGCTCTCTGCTGCAATCCCCTCGGCAGGACTGGCAGTCCCAGGCACCCTTTCGTGGCACGGGACCCTTCAGCGCTCCGTCTGCTAAGGGTGCCCCTCACTCAGAGGCAGAGCGGGGCTGCAGTCAAGCTCCCTGACAGCTGATGAGGGCATATGGGACGACGGCTAACCTGGGCTTGGGTGTCAGAGAGCCTGGGTTCAAAGCCCTGTTCTGACACATCTAGCTGGCGACTTTGCACAAGTTCTTAACCTCTTTCAGCCTCAGTTTCTGCCTCTGTAAACCAGGGTCAATGAGTCCCACATCGCTGGGGTGTTGTGAAGACTCAGTGAGACACGGCTGAATGCTAAGCCCTGGCATGACAAGAGCGCATAGTGAGCACTGGACCGGGTGTGGCTGTCGCCTTTGCCCTCTGTCACTCCAGGTGTCCAGGTGGAGACCCAGCGCATCTCCACCTGGGCTCTTTGCAGGACTCTGTGAGCATGGGGACGGGGAATCAGCCCTCCCCACGGACCCCGGTGGCTGCTCTCTTTGAGTGGGGCCCGCACTCCTGCCAGACACGCACTTTCAAGGCGGGGTCTGCCCTCGGCAGCTGCCCCAACCCCAGCTCTCACCCTCTCACCCCAGACAAGCCCCTGCTGCTCCTTTCAGCCTTCACTGCTTTTGGAGGACTTCTCATCCTAACACCCTCACATCGGGACGACCTGCTGGTGCAGCTGCCACACGCCCCAATTGCGCTGCCCTCGCTCTACCCCCCAGCCCCTCGCGCCACCAGCCCGGGAAAATGGTGCCACTCACGGGCGGAGAGGACCTCGGAGATGGAGCTGCTACTAGCCAGGAACGATTCGCCAGCAAGTCCTCGCTCCCCGCGCGGGCCTGTCGGGAGGACACAGAGTTAGGGTGGGCTCTGCCTGCAGCAACCGCTTCCCCTTGGGAGGGGCCTGGTGCCAGGTGACGGGCGGGGCCCGGTGGAGGGGCGGGGCCTGGTGCCAGGTGACGGTCGGGGCCCGGTGGAGGGGCGGGGCCTGGTGCCAGGTGGAGGGCGGGGCCCGGTGGAGGGCGGGGCACAGATGTTGATCACGGGCGAGTCAGTGGCCAGAGCCCCCAGGGGGAACTGGGCCAGTTTTTCCTGAGCTTGTTTTGCCATTTGGATAAATCGCTGGACAGCAGAATGATGGCGGGATTATCAAGGTCTGTCACAAACGGCCCGAGGCCTGTGAAAGCAGCCCTGGTCGACCCTGACCAGGGGGCCACAGAGCCCCAATCTCCATCTCCCTGCCCTGAGGACCCCACCTTCTCAGAAACGTGGGAGGGGGTGAGGGGAGGTGTCTCCCCTGGCCGCTGAGACCTTGCAAGGCTCCTGGTGAAGAGCCCTGGCCACCCCTGGCCTCCCTTTCCAAAACACACGTCCCTCTTCATCTAAAGCACAGTCCATCCCCGAGTCTACCCCCCCAACCCTGGGGGAGGAAAGTCCTCTTCACTGAGCCCACAGCCATGTATTCTTCAAGGGTGTGACATACCTTGCTGTCCTGGGAGACCAGCTGGGCCAACAGGGCCTGGAAATGGGGTTGGGGAAGAAAGGGATAAGTCACACCTCTGGGGTCACAGGAACAAGTGAAGAAAGGGCAGTCACATGAGTGCACACATCATTCCTCACAAGGCATGGAACAGTGGCCAAGGAAGCCAACTTGCTTATTTGAATTTGAGACCAGTAAGCAATTTGAGAGCAGCCCTGAGGTCCAGCTTGGTAAGAACATCTCTGATGGGTCTTGGGACCCGTGGGTTGGGCAGGGCTGCCCTCTCTGGTACTGTCCTTTAATGGTTGGGGACTTCTATGTTCTCTCAGTGTCCTCCCTCTCACTGGAGCTGGTCAGCATGGAAGGCTGGTGCATACACTGGTCGTGTTAAGTCATGTGCTTCATTCGTATATAAAAAGTTTAAATAATTAAGATATATATATATATATATAACAAAATAACAGGCATTTTGGAAATACAGAAAAAATTGCCCATAATTCTTTAACTTGTGAATATTTTGTCTTGTTTCCCTCCAGCACTTTTTTGTGTCTTGTAAAAATATACTTGCAGCCTCAGAGCACTCACTATTGAGTCCTCTGCTCTTCAAATGATACTGTTATCTCCTAGCAACTTTCTTCAGAAGTCTTCATATTTTTGTCTCTATCCCATCATTGTTGGACAATGTGGAGATATATTCTCCTATTAGATTCCTAGCATTTTTGTTGCCCTTGATGCATATTATCAAATTGTCTTCCAAGAGGAAACAAAGGGCTCAAGTGTTCTTCCTGGTCACAGGCTCTAGGACAATCTGGGCCAAATCCTTGCCCTGTTGCTTCCTGGCAGTGCACCTCCACCTTCCTACCGGTGAATCTGAGAGCAGCATAGGCCTCCTCCGTGGTAAGGTAGGGTAACTGACCCACCTAATTTTCTCAGATGACAGAGTTTGTTTTTCTCAGGCCAAACTGCTTACTCTCTCTCCCACGTTCCCGCCCTGGGCTTTAGCACCTGAGCAAACACGGCTGGCGTCGCTGCAGCCGAGGCCTGCTGCTGATTTGGGGCAAAGTGAAAGAATGGACTCACCTGGAGCACCTGGAGGTCCTGGGGGTCCCATGGCTCCAGGAGGTCCCGGGGGGCCTGAGACAGTGAGCGTTGATGACCCCTCTGCAAACAGAAGATACAGGAAACAATGAGCTCCGCTCTTCTCGCTCAGAGGTGTTCGACCCAAGACAGGCTGTGGGCTGCGAAGGCTCGAGTTTCTTCCTCTCCTCACACCTAAACTTTCCCCCTTCCCTCACTGCTAATCCAAAGAGCTCACAGCCACATCCTGTCCAGAGCACCATGCCTGCAGACTGGCACTTCTTGGAAGGCAGAGCCAGGGCAGGTGCCCAGCACATGAGAGAGAAAGACACAAGAAGAAGGGTCCCTCCCAGACCTGCATACCTGAAGTCACGATCCTGCCTGGTGCTCCTGGTTCACCTGGGAGGGAATGAAGAGGAGGAGAATGGGTGTTTCAAGGATCAATTAGTGGCTCCATAAATTATTTTCAAGGCTTCTGATTGCATTTGAGACCCACCCCCGGGCCTCTCACTCTTGGGCTAAAGGCATTTTAATGAACTGCAGGGGAGCGTGCAGGATGCATTAAGCATGGGTTTCTCATCCATCTTTGCCCAGAGCAGGGGCTGCAGTGGGGCACGTGGGAAGCTTTGCCTTTCCGTGAGGCCAGAATAAGGATAGCCTGAGAGCCGCTCATGCTCCCACATTCCATCTCCTCTGCTGGGGAATTGCCCAAAGTGGGAAAATTACCTAAAAGTCAAAAGACAGGGGCGGTGAGCCACAAGGTAGATCAGGCTTCCCACAGTGTTCCTTGGGACAGTTGTAGGGGCTGTGCAGAATTTAAAGGGGGCTCTGCGCTTGGTAAGTCTGGGAAGTTGTGAGTTACATGCAGGTTAGCAGTCTTCTGCCTTGTGTCTCAGAGCATGGAAAATGCAAAAGTGCATGGAGGACTTTCAAGAAGTGGACATCAGATTCATACATTCCCAAACTTATCAACCACTGAATGCATCTCTCAGAACTAACAATCTGGGGACTGGCTTAGGGAAATCATCTTTTAGGGTCTACTTTTTTCACTTTCCAAGGTCTGTGAGCAATGATGTCATTCACATGATGAAAGGATGACACTGATTTCCCCCTTGAGGGCAGCAGAGGGGTGGCCTCTGCTCACTACCCCAGTTCTGGGTCAAGGCCAAGATAGGAGAAAGCCCTGGAGTTTGTCTTGTTGGACATCCAACATTAGGTACAACATCCATTCCTGTGCACCTTGTCCAGGGAGGGTCTGAAGTCTACCTTGGACGGGAAGTCATGGGTCCTGGAGAACCCTCAGGAATCCCCAAACCAGGAGACTCTATTAAAGGTATCATCTACCCATGACCAGATTTATGGGCCCAGAGACTTTTCTGCCTGGGATGTATGAACTTGGTTGTCGTCATTCTGGAATTACATTTACTTATCCCTAAAGAACTCCTTGGCTCAACTGGTCACTGGGAATAGTTTCTGGAAAGTAGTTATTTTAGGGTCCCACCGAGGGTGGCAGTGACTGCTCATGACAAAGCATGGCTCCATAGTGTGTCGGGTTCAGGAGCATGGGGTTGCAGGGACAGAAGGAGAAAGACCATCCCTGAACATTGTGTATCCCTGGACTTGCTCAGGGTCGGGGGCTGAGGGGCAGAACTGGACAAGAGTGTCACCATGTTGCCTCACCAGACCACCCCACGGATTATTTCCCCTTTTAGTACTTGGACTTGCTCTCTTAGTAGCACTTAACACCCTTCTTGGCCCATATTGGAGCCACCTCTTAGGAAGGATTTGGTGTACTCAGTTACATCAAGGTCACATCACGTGAAAGAACGTCCCCGGAGAAGAGACACGTTGTTGGGGACCAAGCAATAATGGGGGCATTTTAGAGGCAAACCAGGGGGTGGAAAGACAGCACCTTTCCAGGTCCTCCTGCAGCAGTGGCCTAGAGACACCTGGGCATGAAAGTGGGTCTCAGGGTGTCGGGTGGGGAGGAATGTGGGGTGGGGTTTGGGGGTTCAGACTTCTGTCACTCAGCACAAGTCCCGCAGTACCCAGCCTCACAGCCTTCCACTGGAGCCACTAGATGCCACTGTTGATCCAGGCTCCTGCCAGAGAGGGGCCTCCCTCCCTCCCTCTCCCTTCCTGCAAAAACCGAAGGATATCGCATTTGGAAAATCACTTACCTTTAGTCCCTGGTCGGCCAGGAGAACCAGGAAGTCCTGATGTGATTCGAAACAAGTCAGTCAGAATAAGGAAGGCCCAGCAATTCCAGACCCCCAGGGTGGCGGCCTGAGCTCTGTCACCCAGCACAGCCACAGCTGCCGGATGAAACCCTGAGACCCACCCGCTCTGTTTCCACCTCAGTCCAGGCCGTCCCTGGCCCCTGGGGAGCTTCTTGCCCCGAGCCCTTGCCCCTCTCTGGGAAGTGGGGCAACAGCTGGGCTTGGGGGTGGGCTGAGGCCCCCTGGGCTCAGCTCTGGGGGGATGCCATCCACGGGCCTTAACCCCATGGGCCTGCAGAGTTGGGCCAGCTCCTGTGCCCAGTGTAGCGCCACCTTCCTGCCTTGATTACTGAACTGTCCCCTGAGAGTATCTGAAGGATGCCACTGTGTGTCCAACGGCAGGGGCCCGCAGCTTGATTTCATTTTAAATCTTTGCCTGATTTCCTTCAGGAAATGAGGGGCTGGGTGTGATGACAATTTCTCAAATCCAAAGGGGGGCACACTGGTCCAACTTAGGACAGGCTTTAACACGGAGGCTGTCCCAGGGAAACTGGGCCTTCCCGAACGGGGGTGAGTGTCCATGCCCTGCCCTGCCAGCAGGGACTTCGGGCCTCCATGGGGCTAATGGAGCTCCCGGGCGGGCTCGGGGCCTCCCTCGGGCTTCTTACACCAGAGGGGAATGGGGCACAGGCAGACAGAATCGGCACACACCTCATTTCTAGTAGAATGGTGTTCTGGACTGTTCTGTGCCTATTTTACCTACCTAAGGTGCCTCTCAAGGCACAGAGAAAGGGGTGTTTGCCGGGGAGTCGGGGGAGGAGAAGAAACTCTTAGTGACTGCAGGAGCAGCACTGGCCAACAGCCACCCCAGGAGGTCGTGGGCGGTGTGGCGGGTGGGAGTGACCCAGTGACTCACCCTGAGGTCCCTGGGGTCCAGTGAGACCTGCAGAAAATCAGACACAAGAAAGAAGAGCTGAGGGGCTGAGGGCCGGCCCTGAGGAGCCACACCGTCCCCTGCAGGGGCAGCAGGTGGTCCTGGCAGAGGAGGGGCGGTGGGCACAGCACATGCCTCACACGGGGCAGCTGGACTCCAGGCTCCTCCCAGCTCTGGACGGAGAGCGACCCTCTGGGCTGTGCAGCGAAGCCACCCCCTGCTCCATCGGGCAGTGGTTCTGAGCCTATTTGGGTTCACGGACCTTTTCGGAATCTGAGGGGAGCCCGGAACCCAGGGTGCTGGCACACTCCCTCCGAGCTCCCGTCTGGCGCCAGCCACGGAGGCAGAGGCCCCCTGGACGCCTGCCTCGACTGCTCAGCTTTCTTGGCTGGTTTTGGCTTGTTCTTCCTGCAGCCCTGAGAAATCTGCCCTTGTTTGGCCTTGGTGGAGACTTTAACCATGGCTCTCTCCTTGGACTGGTGGGTATTGGCGAGGGTCTGGGTACAGCCCCCGGAGAGGACAGGAGGGGAAGGGCCCAGAGTGGCACGATACTGAGGTGACATCCAAGCCTGTGATTTTAAAAGAGTCCCTGCCCCTTTCTAGACCTCCTTGCTTTCAGCTATTACTCTTTCTCTTCCAAATCGCCAGACTTGGTAACTCAGGTGTGTACCAGGGCCCACAGCCACTGCGCACAGCACAACTTAGCAGTGTGGCACAGCACAACTTAGCAGTGTGGCAGTTCCCTGCTGAGCTGCCAGCGGCAACGGGTGGGTGGGTGTTCCTGCGTGGGTGTTCCTGTGCACGCACGCACGCACAGCCATGCACACACACGGCCACACCCACACCCACAGCCGCACCCACAGGCACACCCCCCCCGCAGGGCGTGGCTCCTGCTCCCTTCGCTGTTACCTGGCTTCCCTGGGTCTCCAGAAGGTCCTGGCGGGCCGCGGATCCCAGGCATCCCTGTGAGACCTTGTTCACCTGGAGAGAGCACGACCAACATGGAAATGTTTTCCTGACAGGAAAGCGGAATGGCCAGCGCATCTGGGCTGACCGGGTCCTAACTGGCAGAGAACGGGAGCAGAACGAGGGCCACACGCTGGGACACGGGCAGTGCAGGGAGTGGGAGGCAGGGCAGGCAGTGGGGCTGAGGACAGCAGAGCAGTGACCAACCTCGAGGGCCTTGCTGTCCGTCGGGGCCCGCGGGACCTGGTAAAGCAGAAGCAAAGTCCATCAGTGGCTCCTGGAACTACTTCCGAGCCTCCTCTCTCGCCCACCCCAGCGGCTTCGAAGCACGTTGTCTCCCGGGTGGGGGCCCACGCAGCTTCCTGCAGCCGCCAGCCACGGGAGAAGCCCTGTCTTTGCCGTGGCCTCTGGATCCAGTGTTCTCCCTGCCCCCTTCTCCTAAACCAGCCATTGTCTACTTTCCTGCTGAGAATTGCTCAGTCACTCCCCGTCGAATGGCAAGAGCCGAGATGCCCAATGCTTGTCATGTTTACTTGAGGTCCTGGAAGTCAAGGTCTCCCAGGTTCTTGTCTCCTCTGCGCTAGGCATTATCCTAACCTCTGTCCAAAGTGGTGTCCTTCTGGGACTGTCTGCTCTTTCCCTTCTCACTCATGTTGTCCCTGCATGGAATTTTCCAAACTGGCTGTAATTAAAATCTTCCTGACTTCTTAGGACCATCTGAAATGCTACTTCCTCCATCCCTCTGGTTGGAAGAACTCTCTCCTCCAACTGTATCCTCATAGAACTCTGTATCTTTCAAGGCACGTGTCACCTCCTGCAAGTCTTCTCTGCCCTCAAGAGAGGTAAAGGACCTCACTTGCCCAGCACAATGTCCAGCCATGGAGGCAGAGG
Organism: Microcebus murinus; assembly: GCF_040939455.1. Lineage (NCBI taxonomy): Eukaryota > Metazoa > Chordata > Mammalia > Primates > Cheirogaleidae > Microcebus > Microcebus murinus. Next base: position 22,796,105 of record NC_134117.1, on the reverse strand, counting down.
CCCCCTGGACGCCTGCCTCGACTGCTCAGCTTTCTTGGCTGGTTTTGGTTTGTTCTTCCTGCAGCCCTGAGAAATCTGCCCTTGTTTGGCCTTGGTGGAGACTTGTCGCCGTCCCTCACTAACAGCTGGTCAAGCAGATCAGAGTGATCAGAGTGCAGATGTCACATCCCAAGGGGTGGGATTAAACTCTTCCAGGGCTTGGCGCTGAACGCCTGGCCCTCTGAGGTTTTGGTCGGCTTTTACAGCTGGGCTGACAGACACCTTGGTAAGGGCCAGCCAGGGGGTTAAAACCTGGATCTGGCTGTGAGACTTGCCCTGGGAGGCCTGGAATACCCCGGGGTTCCAAGGCACCTCAACATTGTCTGTGTCCACGGGAACCCACAGGCAGACTCCAGGGTGAATGGGCCATGCCCTGCCAAGTCCTCCCCAGAGCACGAGAAAGCCTCCGGGTACCTGCAGCTCTCCCAGCCCCGGGAGGGCTGCCCAGACCTGGAAATGGCCTAAAAGGGAGACTACACCAAGGGTGGGCAAGTCAGAAAGCAGGGTAGACAGCTCTGGAAGGATCTCTCCAGAGCCGTGATGACCATTTGAATGGGGCAGACCCCCTGCATCCGTTCCTTTGGGACACTTACCCATCGCTCCTTTAGCCCCGGGCTCCCCCACGGCACCAGGCAGACCTCTCATGCCAGGCTGGCCTGCAAAGGACAAGGACTAGCTGGTGGGACTTGCAAGCTATGTGTGCTTCATCATGGTAGCTCGTCTCCCAATCCTCCCCAGCCCCTGCCAAGCCCTGCCCTCCCTAGCCAGCTTCTGCTTTGATTCCAGGGTCAGGGGCCCCCGGCTCTCCTGGGCAGCGGGCATGGGCTGACCCAGAAACCATGCCTGACCTGAAGGGGCATGTGTATGAGTTTTGGTTCCCTGGAAAGGAAAGCTACCCCTTGTTGTCAAAGCATTATGACTGTCAATTTCCTTTTTAATCTTGCAAGTTGGCAGGAGGTCAGTGGCTGAGAGGATACAAGTGGTGTACACTTTCTGCTGCTTTGGGAAGAGATTGCTTTTCCTAACTGGATTCCCCAAAAGAATCAGGGACAGCCCTGAACTCCCCATTTCTCCCATTTACTGTTCAGACTACATACCATGTTTCCCTGAAAATAAGACAGGGTCTTATATTTATTTTTCCTCAAGAAGACACCCTAGGGCTTATTTTCAGGGGATGTGTTATTTTCCCCTCAAAGCCTCAGCTTGCAGCCCGCACAGGATGGCCGGGACCTGACAGGGGGAGCCGACCTTGTTGGTGGGGCTGCCCGCACCTTTCTGGTCACCTCTGGGATAGTAGCTGTCACGACGGGGCAGATGAGAAGGGCTGCTGGTCTTTTTTACCGCTCCGCAATGAAATGCATGGGTTGTGCAGATACATTGCGTAGCCACACCCATCACTAGGTCTTATATTTGGGGCAGGGCTTATATTGCGCAAATGCTTAGAAATCCTGCTAGGGCATATTTTATGGGTAGGTCCTATTTTCAGGGAAACATGGTATTTGGATGCTTCTGTATTATTCACTCAGGGCTTTACTTTTTCTTGTGCTTTTTCTAGAGCACAAGTTCCCGAAGGTTTTTAGATGGAGACTCTGTCTCATACTTCTGAATTTTCCCCATCTCCAGTGACTGATGGATTTACAAAAAGTCATGAATGGATTAAAGTTGATTCCTGTGTAGGGCTCACCTGTGAGGCCTCGGGGTCCCTTCTCTCCCTGGTCACCTAAAACAAACACGGGGAGGGGAGGAGGAAGCAACGGTTGTGAGCAAGGAAAACAATCTCACCCAGTAACAGGCCCCCTGGCTGAGGGATGGTTCTCACTGCGTGACGTTGGCGAGAACACGGCAATAATGCAGATCGGACGCGGCTGAGGAGCACCACAGTCCATCTCTGGCGCTCCCAGCCACTGACCCCGGCCCCGGCTGCTGCACAAATGGATGCCATGGGCAGAGGGAGGCCCAGACTAGAGGACACACCTGGGAATGCTGCATCCTCACCACCCCAGGACCACCAACCACAGCCATGTGACATCGACACTTGTTTCCCTTCTTTGTGCCCCACTGCCCTGAGAGGATGGACTGGAATGAGCTCTTAGGTCCCTCTCAGAGTCCCTCTGGTTCTTAGCCAGAGCCCTGTGCATGTTGGACCCTGTGGCCAAGGGCCCAGCTGGGCTCTCAGGAGTGAGGTAGACCACGGTGACGACCAAGTAGGCAGCATACCTTTGGGTCCTGGTGGTCCCATTGGTCCTTTGTCACCTGAAAAAGAAGTGGACACCTCGGTATAAAGAGCCCTGGGGGTAAAAAGCCCTTCAGGAGATGACCAGGAAGGGGCAATGTCTGACTCTGAAGACAGGGTCCCCCACCCTCACCTCACCTACCCCTCTCACACCTGTCAGCCTGCACAGGCTGTGGGTCACTTCCATCAGACCCTCCCTGTCCCCCCAGACCTCCTCCCCCAGCTCACCTTTGACACCAGGGAGTCCCACTTCACCTCGGAGCCCTTGGAGACCCATGGAACCTGCCAAGCAGAGGAAACCATGCAGGTAGATGAGTGTCCCCAGTCTTGGAAGGGATGGATATACATGCACACATATGCACACACATGCACACACAGGGACATGTCCCTGCAGTGAAATCAAGGGCTGCTTCCCACAGATCCTCCCCCAGTCCCCGCTGAGTCGTCCTGGTCCGGGTGCCCAGCCCCTGCCAGTGACCAGGCATCAGAACACCCGGAGAACCTCGGCAGAAACATTCGCTGCAGCTCAAGCTTCCCAAGACAGCAGGAGGAGCTCTGTGTCCACAGGGGACGATGCAGAGGCAGACACCGGCTCAGAGGAAGGCAGAAAGGTACTTCCTATTGCTGAAGCCACTGGAGGGTCTCAGACCTTGAGCCAGGTCAGAGTGGATCTGGACGGGACCCACTGCGGGACCCAACCTCAGCCACAAGGGACATATATGCACAGACTGGAGTTTTGTGTCTCCAGGAGGCTGTCTTTACAACTGCTTCTTTTGCTTTAAAAATGCTTGGTTTTCCTTATAACGTCCCTTGCTTTGTCCCAGAAATAGCACCTATTTACAAGAAGCAGCACACTGACCTGGGGGGCCCTGTGGGCCAGGAGAGCCGCTGGAACCTGAGAAGGAGGACAAGATAGCAATCAGCAGAGGGGCAGGGACAGGCCAGGGCACCTGACCCCCTGGGGAAGGGCAGGTGGGGCAGCACGGGTTCTTGGCAGGACCCCAAACAAGTGCGCCAGGAGTGACCCAGTGCAATGTCCTGGGAGGAGGCTGAAGCTGGGGTAGATCAAGAGACCCCTTACTCCTTCCTGGTCAAAGCAAGACATGTGGGCTGGGGCAGGGGTCAGGAGGAGAGGTGACCAGATGGACATTGCACTGTGATAAGGGGCCCGTCCGTCCTCCCTGGGTCATCAGACATGTTGCTTTCAATATGTGCATCTGGGCCCCAGCGAGTCAAAGAAATGATCTGACTTCTGATTTCCTGAATGATCCGTCCACCCACTGAGGGATCACATTATGGGGCCAAAGAGAAACATGGCTGGGCTTATGTTTAAAGTTAAAGCCCCACTTTTGATCCCACTCCCCCTATCAGGGACGCTTTTGTCGGGGGATGTTCTCTGGACCCACCACCCCTGCACAGGCCTGGGCAGTGGAAAGGGCCTCCTGGGATTGTGCCTGCGCGTGGCCCCTCCCTGGCAAACTTGGGCACTGTTCCAGGCACTTACTTACCTTTGGGACCCACGGAACCTGGGACACCAGGTGGGCCCGGAGGACCCGGCTCCCCGGAATCTCCTGAAGAGGAAAGGAGGAGTGAGTATGTTGAGAGACCCCCCAGTGTGGCTGCCCGCCTGCTGGAGGTCTCTGATCCGTTTGGTGCCTCTGTGAGGGCACCTGCCAGCAAAACTCCTGCAGTTCCTGCCCCCAGAGCCTCTGTATCCCATGAAGTCTGGCACCTAATGGGACTCAGTAAATATTTGTTGCTTGGTTGAGCAATATTTAAAGAGAAGGTAAAACTAAAAATAAAGCTTCTTGCTCACAGTCCGCTGGCACTGAGAGGATTTCTGGTGTCTCGTTGGTTCCCCTGATGGAAGCGGTCTCACAGTTCAGGATTGGACTGTGACACACCTGCCCAGCCCCCTCCGTGCTGGGCTGCGACTGTCCGGTGCTGCCTCTAACTCCCATCCTGCCTTGCTCCAGCCAGGAGAGGCTTGAAGGCCTGCCCCCCAGCCCACTTCCACACGAAGCCCTGCCCTGCCCTCTGCTCCCCACCCTGGCCTGACTCCTCACGCCCCTCACTCTGGGGAGGCCACTTCCCCCGCGGCCACTTTCCCCGTGCACTGTGAGCATTGCACACTGGTCCCTGCCCCAGGCCTGGGCCCCATCCTTAGACTGCTGTCTCCAGGGCCCAGCACAGCCCCTGGCTCAGGGCGGGTGCTCAGCCAGTGCTCCCGAAGGCAGGGGCGAGGGAGGGAGATGGAAGGAAGGAGGGGCAGGCATGGCAAAGGAATCGCCTCTCACCTCTGTCTCCTTTCTCTCCAAACCCAGGAGGCCCTGGTTCACCGCGAGGTCCCATGGGGCCTTCTCGCCCTCTCTGGCCCATGGGCCCTTCCATGCCGGGATCTCCTACAGACAGGAACGGCCAAGCTCAAAGTTAGGATCTGGTGCCACGGCCAGGGGTGCCACAGGTAGCCTCCGCAGCAGAGCACTCCCCTGGGGCCTCTTCCCTGGCCTCCCTGCTTCTCTCCTGGCCTCCGTAGCCTCAGCTCAGAGTTACCCTTTGGAAATGTAGGTGGATCATGTCCCGCCTCTGCCCTGGACCTGCAGATGGCTTCTCAAATCCCTGGAAGTCAAAGCTGATGTCTCCACCTCAGCCTCCCCTGGGCCCAGCTCCCGTGCCTGCTCCTGCCTGCTGCCCTTGAACTGGCCCTCGGGGCCTGGCCTCCGCTGCTCCCTCTGCCCGAAATGTGCTCCCTAGACCCCCTCAGCCGGGCTCCCTGTCTCCCTTCAAGACTTCACTCAAATGGCAGCTTCTCTCGGCTCCTCAGCACACACTCCCGAAGTCCCTGCGGGCTCAGTCTGTCCACTTCACGCATCACCTCCTAACCGGCCATCTTTTCACTAATTCATCACACTTGCTATCTTTCTCCCCCACCCCAGTGGGGCTTTCTCTGTTTTGTTCCCTGACGTCTCCCCAGTGCCTAAGGGAGGGCCTGGTACACAGCAGGCGTCATAGGTGTTTATTGAATGAATAAAAGAATGAAGAGATAAATGAATGGAAAAAGCTGTCCTTACCCACGCTGCCTTTCTGTCCCTTTGGTCCTTCTGGACCTGGGCGGCCCAGGGGTCCAGGGACACCTGTGGATACACAAGAATACTTCAGCCCTATGTCCCTTTGGGAAGCTGGCAGCTAGGACAAGAGCCCGCAATGCCAGCAGCAGCAGAGGTCACGGGACAGTACACACCTGGGATCCCAGGGAGGCCTTGGTCTCCTGCGGGAACAAGGGCGAAAGAGAGAAGTCAGCCAGGGGACCCTGCCCGATTCCTCACTGGCAGGATGCAGGTAGGTTGCTACATTTGGCAAATAAATATACAGATGTCCCAGTACATTTGAATTGCAGACAAATAATATTTTTAGTATAAGTATGTCCCAGGAAACATTTGGGACACACTTACAGTGAGAATTATTTGTTGTTTTTCTGCAATTCAAGCCTAACGGGGAGTCCTGCATTTTATCTGACAACTGCAGGTTCAGGGGCTCTGGGAGCATCAGTCCCCGTCCCCGGCACAGTCAAGAGGGGCATGGGCTGCAGGCTGGAGCCTGGGGGGAGGAGGGTTGGGAGAGGGGGCATGGGGCAGTGCCCCAGGGTGTGTGGGGGCAGGAGGATGAAGAGAAGTGGAGGGCCGCTACCCCCGAGAAATCCACTCCCTGCCCTGGGTATCTTGGGAAGCACAGGGGAGCTGGGCAGAGGGGATCCCCGTCTTCTTGGTGGTTCTCAGTATGGTTCTGGTACTTTGGTGACAGAATCACCTGGGCGATTACGATCAGACACCTGGCTCTGCCCACACCTGCTGAACCAGAGGCTCCGAGACTGGGCCCAGAATCTTCTGGGGTTCTTGTACACACTGAAGTTTGGTCAAGGAGGGCTGCTCTGTGTCCAGCCGAGGTCACTGGGTTTGGAAACCTCTTCCTGCCTATGCGCCGGTCCCATTGATTTCAAATCACTTTTCAGAGTGTGAGGTGGGTTTTCTGACACTTGCCGATTGGTTGAAACAAACCATCCACCCTCACTAGTATTTAAGGTAAAAAATTTCCGTATTATATTTACCTTTAGGGCCTTGACTTCCCATGTCACCTGAAACCAGAAAGATTAGGAAGCTGTGGGATAGGGTAAGAACCCAAGGGCCATTGCCTCCCTAGTATTTAAAAACCACGTGACCATATGTAAACAGTGTTTCGAGGTGAGGCCACACTGCGGTCTGGGGCTGTGTCCTTGGGCTCGGTGCTGGGCCTCTCTTAGTGCTGCCGTAGGTCCCTTCCCATTCTGAGATATTCTGACTCCAAAGCCAACTCTCAGCCCTCCCAACAGACACTGTAAGATCAGCTTCTCATCCTTCCATCTGGAAAAAAAGTTTTCCAATACACCGGCCTCCAACTGCAGGAAATGAGCACAGGGAAAGCTTGATCCACCATAATACCTTTCGGGCCAGGGCTTCCTCGGAGATTTCCTGCAGGAGAAAGTAAATCCCAAGTGAGTTTCACATCTTCCAGTGTCCCTCACACGCACATAGGAAGGGGGTCGTGGCATGGCGGGAAGAAACAGAGGCAAAGACTGGGAGTCAGATTCTAAATTGGGCTAGTCCACTGACGCTGGGCAACTCTTCTCTCCAGGACTCAGTTTCTCCAGCAGTCAAATGGGACCACAGCCCTGGTCTTACCCTCCTCTCAGGGCTATCGAGAGGTGGGGAGGAGGAGAGGGGCTGGGAGCGGGTGGAGCGGTGCCCACAGCCTGTGCGCACAGGACCTCGCGACCCGGGCGAGCGGGCCCTGCGCCCCGCAGTGCTCTCACCGTTCTGCTGCTCTGTCATGAGCTTGTCGCGCACGAACAGCCAGATGGCCTCCTGGCTGTGGCCGTTCAGCCCGCTTTTGCTCAGGTCCCAGCCCGCGCCGGGCGCCGCGCCCTGCAGGCGGTCCTTGCTGCTGCGCTCCATCTTCTCCTGGAAGGACAGCACGTCGCCCCGGGCCGACTCCAGCTCGTCCACGCGGGCCTTCAGCCTCCTCACCTCCTCCGCTGCAACGCGACACAGGCGGCGTCAGCGGGCGGGGGACACTTACGCGGATACAGTCTCTGTGGCCACCAGCAGGATGGGAGCCTTAAAGAAGGCTGGCCGGGTCCCCTCCCCTGCGCGGGTGGCCGAGCTCCCCCCACTCTCCCTGGGAGGCGGTGTGGGCGCCCGCTGGCAAACAGAGGTGGGGGAAAAGCAGAGGGGCTGAGCCAGCCCTGGCCTTAACATCAAAGGTCACTGAACAACGAGCGCCCGGCGGGAAGCCTCAGTTTCCCCCTCCGCACAAACGAGGTACCCAGAGCTCGTACCCAGAGCGATGAGGCCGAAGAGCAGCCCCAGCAGCAGCAGCCAGGTGAGCAGCAGGCCCAGCAGCCACTTCCACCAGCTGCAGCAGGAGCCGCAGGGGCACCAGGCTGGCGCTACCCACGGGCCCCCGCCGCTGCCGCCGTGGTGGCCGTAGCCATGAAATTCTGTGGGAGAGACAGGGCGGTGAGGCAGATGCAGGCGGCTCCTGCCCTTCTCCCTGCAAGTCCTCCGGCTGCAGGTGACTTCCAGTGGGCCCGAGTGACTGAGTGGGGCTTTTCGAGTTCCTGCGCAGCTCGGGCTGGGGCTGGGGCACAGCAGAAGTCTGTGGGACGCCGCGAGAGGGTCACTCGACCTGTTTCCTTTTTCATAAAATGGGGTTAAAAGATGACCTACTTCCTAGGGTGGCAGGTGAATGAGACCAGGCGAGGAAGTAGTTAGCAGAGGATGTGGCTCACAGCACGAGCTTAACGTCTCCATTAGGGAGATTCCGACTCTGCCACCTGCCTCTGATGAGGTCCAGATCTAAAGCTCCCCCTCGCCACGCCTCAGTTCCCACAGCTGCTCCCTGTAATCCCCCCATGCCTAGAATAGCACTCAGCGCTTGGGGGCTGCCCATAACCTTCTTCTTCTTCTTTTTTTTTTTTTAATGAAAAGGATTTTTAGGTCCCTAAGGCAGGGCAGTAAATGTTGACCTGCTTCTATGACAGGCTGGGGAGAAGTGAGGAAAGGGTGCAGGGCTGGAGGTGTGCGGGCTGGGCGTCCTCTGCAGCCCGGCTCCGAGGCTCTGTGAAGATGCACGGCAGCCCTGCCGCGCTGCTCCTGCCCCAACGCGGGCCTGAGAGTCCACAGCGGGCGCTAATTAGGGGTGGCAGGGCCTGTGAAGCACCGTCCCTGAGCCAGGCCCCTTCTACTGCCACCTCCAGCCAGTAGCCTGCCCTCTGCCCACTCCCTTCTGAGCCATTAGGGAAACTCTTTAGAGTTGGGTGGCTCAGGTGGCTCGTGTGTGCACTGGTTCTAGGCAAGGAGCCCTCGACAGGTCCATTAACCATAAGTAGCCCTGTGTTGGATCTTGTCACTGCAGGGTCCGCCCTTCTCACCCACCTGCAGAGGTGTCCTTGCCCTTAGTGGACACAGTCTTCAGGTCTCCTGAAAGACAAACACCAAGAACACAGGTTTGGACCTGAGCTTTTAAACTGGAGGAGCCCACAAGACTCCTCCAGAGGGGTGCCTCACGTTGATTTTGGTAGAGCTTTAGGTAACTATGTCCCCCAGGCACTTTGCAAAACAACAATGCGCAGAAACATCCACTCACTGGGTCCTCCCTAACCTGCTCTTTGCAATAATTACATAGATGACATGGCTTGGGAAAGAATTAATGGTGGACGAAAGCAGTGTTTTAACCCCCTTGTGACCTTAAACCTTTAAACCCCAAAATGGTTTTGGAAGAGCGTGTTAGGGGTGCCATTTGCATTCAAACAATAAATGTGCTTGTGAGAAATGACTCCAATTTCTTGGTTCGGGGACTTTGGACACAGGTTCCTAACCTGGGGTGGAGGGATCTGGGAGCGGCAAGAACGGACTTGGAGGAGGGTTGTCCGTGCGTCACTGATGCAATGTGAAAATGGAGTGTTTGTGGGCGTGTGTGGAATTTTCTGGGAAATTTTTCTATAGCTTTCATCAGATTCTGAAAAGAGTTTCTAGACTGCACTGCCCCTGGCTCCACTGGAAAAATGTAAGGAATTGCTAACTTCAAAGACTTGGAGTCTGGTTCAAATCTCCCACCTTGTCAAAATGGTAACTGATTTAATTTGCATTGATTTAAAAACATTCTATGACTTAATTTTCCTCATCCTTTACTCACCTCTCTGAAATCAATGATTTGGAGAGAGTCTAGTCTATAGGACCTTCTGAAGAAATGTGGTTATCCAAGAAAGAATCCAGGTATTTGGGAAGGGGAGGGCAGAGGAAAGCTAACAAGTCTCACAGAGCATTTTTCTATTAGTTCTGAAAATTATGGGAGAACCATCAAGGCAAGAAAAAAATCATTGTAGACACACCAGAGGAAGGCTTTTGCTTTTCTAACACACTCCAAGGTGTTGCCCATGTGGCTGGTCCGTGGACCACACTTTGAGTTGCAAGATCTCAGAAGACAAAGAGATGAAATGTACATTGGCTGAAGTCAAGATTAATGTTGATTATACTTGTTCTTACCATTAGCTTCAGCTTTTAGGTGGGAGTCAGCATTGTAGGCAGCTTGCTTTTCTTTTTTTAGGGTGTCTTCTGAAAAGGAAGCTGTGCACAGAACCCATGATAATCTGATATATTCTCTCCACAACCTGCCTTCTCTATCCCTCACCTCCCAAGGTCAAGGTTAGCCTGGTCAGAAGAGAGCTGAGCTTTCCTGGGGTTCATCTCTGCCGATCTGTGCCTATAGTTAGACTTGCTGTTGGCCAAAGACCCCTCTGGGAACCCTTCATCTGAATTTTTCTGGCTCCTTTGCATTCAAGGCAGACCTTGTGGTACCCTATCCAGGTCGTCATTTTTCATTAGAATGGGACAGCTGTGGTTTCATGATTAAAATGTGTCAAACTAGCTTGCTAGGACATTCGGTCTTCTGCACTATTTGCCTGCCTTCTGAAACCTGAGTCACAAGGGCTCAGACGTACTTGAAGCGATGCTGGCGGGGGAGGCAGTGAAGACCTTCCCGCTGTCCTTGCTCATGATCAACAGTTCCATCTCCTTCTTGGCGGGCACGTTGTCCTTCTCCAGGATCAGGAACTTACAGTCCTTGTGCAAGAGGTCATCACTCTGGACACTGGTGGTGCAGGCTGGGGAGGAAAAGAGTGGGTGAGGGGGAAGGAAAAGGTGCCAGGAGAAGGGAGAGGGAAGAAATGCCCAGAAGAGGAAGGAGAAGAGAGAGGAGGGAGAGAAAAAATGCAGGTGCATATGAGGGTCTCCTATTCTTGCAGACAGTGGTGGGGGCCCAGGCTTCCCTCCCTGCCTGGCTGGGCCTGGCCACCAAGAGGTTGGGGCAATGTCAGAAGCTCTGGGTGGCTGGGCTATAGGGCTGCCACCCTATCTGGAAATTATAGGTCTTTACTGAGTGGGTAAAAGTCCCCCTTGTCAGACGGGTCCTACCTGAACTGACTCAGTGGGTTTATCTTTATCCTTCAGGTTTTAAGTGTTACCTTCTTGGGAGGCTTTGGCTTGCCACCAAAAGCCCCCACCCCATAAACACATTGCTGTCTCTATCACATCGCTCATTGCTTTCCTTAAAAATCGATGTCATTTTCTGTAATTATCTTTACACTCTGTCTACATGTTTGTCATCTGCATTCCCCATGGGTGTGCCAGCTTGGCGAGTGCAGGAATAGATCCTGTCTTGTTCACTGCTGTATGCCCAGCACTTAGAACAGTGTCCATCTGACACAAAGTAGGTGCTCAGTAAATATTTGCTGAATAAATGAATTGTTGAATGGAAGGAAAACATACCAGGATCAGAGCAATGGAAAAAGTAGCTCGCCATGTGGTGACATGGTGTGTGGACCAAGTCATATAGATTATGTAGAAAACAGGGAGGGAGCTAGAAGCTTTTTGAGGGGCTCCCTGGCTCTTGTGACAGGGTACAAGTAACAGGTGAAGCCAAGGGCTTAAAGGGTGGAGTGCAAGTGCATGGCCCCAGGCAGGTGTGGAGGGTGGAGCTTCCTGCCCTCCTTGGACAGGTTAGGGGACACTCATGTCTGTTCACTCTTGGAAACATCCATCAGACCTTGGGGTAAGTTGCATTTGTGGACCTAAGACCCTCCCATGGTCCAATTCTGTCTTCTAATCTGCCATGTGTCAGGGCAGAGTAATTCTCCCTGCAGCAGGAAACAACACTCACCGGCAGATGTGGACACGCCGGTGTTCACAGCAGCAGGGCTCTGGGGCACGTTTTTCTTCACACCATATGCTGCTGCCATTGCTGTTGGAGAGAGAGAGAGAGAGAGAGAGACAGAGAGAGAGACAGAGAGAGAGAGAGCGCACCGAGTGAGTGAGTGGGGCAGCAGGGAGGGCCCCGTGGCTCAGGAGTAGCCCATTCAGCCCAAGCAGGGAGAAGTGGATGATGAATCAACTCTCTCCATCCCCCATGGGCAGCAAGGAGAGTTTAACTGGAACGTTCTTAGTCCTTACCCTAGACCCTCACACATCTCCTTCCCTTCTGTGTTTCCCCCTTCCCAAGTTTGCACAGGGGCCATGTCCTGGGGGGGTATACCCTAAAATCAAGCAGGTGATTGATTTGCAGTGACAGCAGGCTGCCAAGGACAGCAGTGTGCTGGCAAGACCACCAGGCTGATCAGCTTGGCTCTGAGTGATGCAGGAACACACAGGTGACACCCCCCAGGGCGCAGGTGCTGTCCACAGTACAGCCTCTGCTGTGTGTCTGACTCATGTTCAGAGCCAGCAAATGACCAAGGTTGGCATCTCTAAGGTGTGTTGGGGGGGGAGTGCTGTTTCTTTGGTGGGAAGGGTTGATTTTGGTCATGGGTATTTTGGTCCTTCTAATTCAGTTGCTGAAAAGGGATACTGTCAGTTACAGCTGCAAAGAGGTGTCCCTTCCCAGCCCCTAAGCTCCAAACCTAGGCTACCAACCTGTGGAAGTGGTGGCTGTGCCATGGGACAGGGCAGGTGAACTGGGGGCCAGATTGTTCTGCATGCCGAATACTGTGAAAGCAATAAGGACAGGTGAGTACGGGGTGCACAGAGGATGCTCTTTGGCTTAAGGTGGCCCCTGGAGTCCCCAAACTATGACGAAGGCCTTTGCAGATGACAGAAATTCCCCAACTTTCTGTTCCCACACTCTTAGTGACACAGTAATTTTTTTTTTTTAATGCCCCCATCTTCCTGACCTAGGCCAAAAGTTACTAACAGGTCCACACAACTTAAAAGCAACAGTTCACACAGAGTCTGACAGATATGGCCATCTCTCTCTCAAAATTTAAAAACATCCTAGGGCTCCCTGTTCCCTGTGGCACCTGAGTGCCCAGTGTAGGAACCGTGGGCTTTGGGGGCTGAGAGGCAAGACGTTGGCCTAGTGACTCCTAGTTTTCCCTGTAACCCTTTCTTCTCCTGACTCAAACACATACAACTCCCCTCACCTCCATCACGATTTTGAAGGTCCCTTGTTTATTTGATTGCCTGCTTGTCTTTAACGATGTGCAGAAAAGCTCATTCCTCCCTAGTCAGCAGCTTCTGTTATTAATATTCCATCCTGTCCAGTGTTTAGGGACAAGATCATGGGTCAGATATCAGCCCATCTTCCCTCAGAGCCTGGCTTAGTCAGGACATTGCAAAGCAAAATAGCAGAGATGGAAGAAACAAAGCATGAAGCTGATGTCTTCTGGGTTTGGTAGAATTCTAGTCAGCTGGAGGTGAGTGTTGAAAATTTGAATGCTAACTTTGCACTTGTAGCTATATCAGCCAAGAAAATAAAGAGGGCCCACATCATTGTATTTATTAGTCACAACAGCACAGGGAGAAGGCAGATTCCTTTTTTTTTTTTTTTAAAAAAAAAAGGATGTGAGCTGGTAACTTATTTACATATAGGCTCTTATGGTGTATGTAGAAACATAGTGAATAGATATTTCTTTAAAATTGTTGTATGTTTGCTTTGGAAGATAACCAGTAACATTATTTACCCCAATGGAGTTACTCCAATACTATGTTTATAAAAAGATCTGATAGTAGTTACTCCAATGAACTTGTTCCTAAAAAGATCTGAAACAAGATCCTTCTAACTTAACAGTGCTTTTCAACCCAAAAATGTCCTAAACTATGACTTACTTAACCCCTTTACTTCCATTGCTCCAACTCTTCTAGAAAATGAGGGTACCAGCACAGAATGTGCACACCAGTGTGGGCTCAGGTCCCCTCATCTTAGAACTTTGCCCTGGGGACTGAGTTTTCTCTGTGTTTGAGGACAGGCTTTGTCCCTTCTGCCTCCCAAATGCAGCCCCGTGGCCTCTGCTTCTGGGCTGCAGCGTGCGTGGAGGAAAGTTCTTCACGCTCCTGGGCAGAAAGGATGTGTCCTCCAGAAACCGTTCCATCCTCCCCAGCAGGAGACAGCATCCTGATATTGTTAAGCAAACAGCCCAGACAAGGTGACTCAAGACGGCGACACTGACCTGAGGAGCTGGTGCTGAGTCCAGGGTGCAGGGTGGATGAGCAGGACGCCATGTTATTCGGAACGCCGAAGACTGCAGGGCAGGGAGGAAGGCTGGTGAGAGGGATGCCCAGCCCAGAACAGGGGCAGGAATCCGATACTATGGGAGCGCCAGAGGAAATGCCAGGACTGAGTTTTTATATTTTAGTAAAGTTTTGGTTTTAGGAAAAACTTAGGTTCTTGCCTTGCAGCAGAGAACCACACGCTAGCCTGTGGTGCACCTGGGGTCATGGCTGGCAGGTGATCTCAGATCGGTCACACCTGAGTGGACAATGGGTCCAGCAGAGGCTTCCTTGTTAGTCACCCATTTTATAGAGAAGGTCCCTGAAGCTCAGAGAAGTTAAATGACTTGCTCAACGTCTCACAGTCAATTCACGTGGAGTGAAACCAGGTCTCTTACATCCCTTTTCAGTGTTCTTTTGTTATATTTTTTCTGGATACTCTGTGCTATATATTCCTTTCTGTAGGGGACCCACCAGAAGAAATACCTTCTAGATTTAATTGAACCGAAGTTCCCGTGGGAGACTCTTGGGAGGCCTGGCCACAGAGAACCTCTCCATGAAGCCCTGGGGGTGGTGAACAACCAAGGGGTCACCTAGCTCCAGGTAAAGGTGAGTGGAGTTGGGGGCAGAGAGGGGGGATGCGCTGCCTGTCACCGTACCTGAGCCTGTCGAGTAGGCGTTGGTGTTGAGGAGGGACGAGCTCTGGGTCGTCATGTTGTTGTGATAGGTCCCCAGGGAGGACCCCACGGGCAGGGTGGAGGACCACAGGTGGGAAGGAAGGTTGGCGTCCAGGATCGTTGCCTCGTAGGTGCCCGACACTGGAAACAGATAGACACACACACCTCAGTGACAGACACGCCAGCGCTTCCCTGACGGGGAACCTGGGACTTTCCTGGTGTTAGCACCGAAGGTCCCACTTCCCAGGAACTCCGTCAGGCCAGGGCAACCAGGGCCAGGTCTATCTGGAATCTCAGAGCTAGTAAAAACGTGATCTTTTGGGTTAGAAACTCTTGCTGGCTCTTGGTGAAATTAGAGGTAGCTAAATTTTGCCTTGGGGTCCACCCATGTCTCCTTCTAAGCTCAGCTCCCCACCTCCTGGCCGGCTGTCCCTCCAATGGGCTTCCTCCCAGCCAGCTGCCCACTGCTTCATCTTCCAAGAGGCCAGGGAGCAGCTCTCTCAGGAGTAGCAAGTGAGTCCCTGGAGCAAATCTCTTCCAGTGGAAGTCCAGGCCCCGCGGCAAGTGCGGGGTGCACGTCTGGGCAGGGGAGCCCTCAGGTCTGAGGCCACACCGCACAGATGGCAGCCTTCCCTGGTTTTACCCTCAAATTCCCATGTGCTGGCCAGACACAAGGGGCAGCGCCTCAGAGAGGGGATTTTCACACTTCCTCAAGTCTGCCGCCAGTTCCACCCGTTCATCCTATGGGAGGGAGCTCGTGCAGCTCAGAGGGTGCCCTGAGGTTTGGTTTTATGGTGAAAACAAAAAGGATTTTCTCTAGGAGTGAGTGAGAGGGGAGCTTCCTGTCCTAGCAGACCTGGCTTCTTCCCTCCTCTGCCTCCAAGGCCCTGCCAGTTCATCTTTCTGTCTCCTACCTGCTACATGGGCGCCTAACAGCTCTCATCCTATGTGACCAGGACCTCTTGGTTTCCTGACCTGCCCCAGAGACCCTCCTGTCCACAAGGGCAGTGACTGTGTCTCCTTTCCCAGTTGCTTGTGCTTGGCACAGAGGAGACATACAATAGGTATTCATTGAGTGAATGAATGAAAACACAGTAACTTTCCCCAATATTCTTCATCTGGGGAACCCAGTCAACACATTCAACTGGGAAGAAACTTGGGGATTTAGGGTGGGTGTCAGTGTGCACGTGGGATGAGTAACCAGCCAGGGGTAGGAAGGGCAGAGCCCACATTTTCATGCTGTCACAGAACAGACGCTCTGCTCGGAGCTTTGGAAGTGTCTGGCAAAGGCTGAAAGGCCTCCCGGGCACAGTTGAATGCCCAGGCTGGGGCAGGTCTGCCACCTTGTTCCCTTCCCTCCATGGGCTTACCTGACTGGGAGCTGGCTGTCACCGTTTTGGTCTCCACCGTGCCTTTCTTGGGGATGGGGAGTGTGTTGGAGGAATTCCGCGTGGGGCTCACGCTCGCCGATCTACTCCCCTTGAGCAAACGCTTAACATCATCCAACTCCGTCCCTGTGGAAGGATGCACAGACTTTTCTGTTAGGCCCAGGATTCTTTCCTGAGTTCCTCTGCAGTTGGGGGAACATTTGTGGCTATTCTGGAAACTAGGGAGGATGGCAGCTACTTCACACCCTGGGGCACTTTTGGTTAGCTTTATAACGTTTGCATTTGGCCAATTTATAGCACTTGTCAGCTTGGCACTTTGTCATATTAACAGCCTCATAAATATAGTCCCTCTCACAAGGAGGTCAAAGTCCTCGGGAGATATTTCCCAATTAGCCCTCATTAGACAACACAGAGATGGTTCTGTGGCTGGAAGGCACTGTCATTCAGGATCAGGCTGTCAGAGAACCCGGGCCCTGGCAACAAAAGGTTTGACAGTCGTCTCATTCCCTGTGCAGGATGCCTAGGATGTTGGGTCCCTGACCTTGTATGACTGGGACTGTCATACAGTGGCCCATCGCTCCTAAACATTATGCTGCCTTCGTATGTGATTTAATTTCAAGTCTGCCCGGCTGATCTGATTTGTAGCAAGGTGAACTAGTGGAGCAAGCTAGTGCCTCCCAACGTGGCAAGCAGGAGAGGAGGGAGGCATCGTGCAGGGCTGCGCGAAGAGTTGGACAGATTTGCAGACAACACTGCTGGAGGAACCCTGGCCTCTCCCCAACCTCTATAGCGCCATCCTTTGGGCTCAGCACCCCCAAGCCTGGAAGGACGTTGGACAAAGTGTCGGGCCTGGAGTCAGATCCCATGCCCCACGCCGAGCTCTCTGGGCAGGCCCCACAGCTGTCCCGAGTCGCCTGGCCCTGCTCTTTCTCCTCCTACCCCTTGTACTTGGCTCCTGCCCTGAAAGCTGAGTTCATTCCAAACTTTTGCAAATCACCTCTAACAAAAACAACAGAAGTTTAATGTTTTCCATGCACGGAGACTAGGGAGTCTCTGACATTTGAGGTAAAGCTCAGACTCTCATACTCGACTTCTGACCCTTCTCTTAATCTTAGCTGTCCTGTCGTGTCCCTGCCTGGACTGTTCCGCAGATGTCACGTGCTGGTTCATCCCTTCCAGCCTAACTGATCTGCCCGTCAGTCTCCCCCACGTGACACCCAACCCAGGACGGCCTCTCCGGGCTGCGGTGAAGCGGCTCCTCCGCGCCCCCTCATCGCGCTGCGGGGCAATGGTTGGTTGACTTCTCAGCTCCCCGCTAGACTGTGAACGGCAGGGCAGCGGGGACCATGGCCTACTCAGCAACTTAACCCCAGCACCCAGCCCAGCCTCTGCCTCACAGAAGGCCCTTAAAGATGTTTTATGATTGAGTGCACGCACATACACATAAACACACACACACACACACACACACACACACACACACACACACGGCATCAGCACTGGATTCCTGGGTCCTTTCTTTTTTTTCAGCAAGGTAGTGACCACTTACATCGGGTAGATGGGGACGAACTCTGCAGTCGAACTCGAATTTCACTCTCTGTGCAGGGAAAGAGATGGAAAAGGCTGTAAATGAAGGCGCTTGGATCACAGTGCCTGCCACTGAGCTCTGAGCTGCTCTGGGATTTCCAACATCCCACCTCCCCAGGCAGCCAGAGATTTTCCAGTAAAATCCCAGGAGCAGGGAGGTCCCAATACAATCAGCAATGACAACCCCCTTTCCCGTGTCTATTTCATAATGGCCGGAACCAAGCTTCTCTCCTGCCTCTGTGGTCTCTCAGACATTGGCAAGAGAATCCTAAAACCCATGGTGTTTACTTAGCCATTCGGCATCTTCAGAAATGGGAAAGGCAGGAAGTTGGCAGCATAACATGAATAGTTAAGGTGGAGAATTGGCATCTTTCAACGATCAGCCTAAAGTTGTGGCTGGGTGGTATACTCCTAACTTCCAAGTTAGGATGGTAAGGCCGGTAGGAAGTCTAGGCGGGTCATGGGGAACCTGCTGAGCCTCTGAAGGATTCTGTCTCCAGCACAGCCCTGACACGCTGCCCCTACCACCTGCCTGGAGCCTAGCAAGGGCAACTTCTCCCAGGACCACATGTACCTCCTACATCCTTGTCCAGATGAGAAGATTACAAAACTATCATGGGGCCCTTTGTCCCTTGGAATAATTTGTCTTTTGCTGTGTGAAGGCAATTAAAGCACATCTTGTGAAAGTCAACCAAGAGACTGAAAGTGAAACTAGATGTCTCTGTGTCTTGATATAATCCACAGCAGGACAAACTCTGCCCAGGTCGCTACCATGAGTTTTGATTCCTGCCTCTACATCCCTGTTGGATCACTGTCAAAAGCTACCTCCACATCCTGATAGAGCCAGCAAAAGATTCCCAGGATATTTTAAGCTCTATGAGGGCAGGAAGCATGCCTTATCTGTTCTTCTATGCTCCCCACACTCCCTGCTCAGAAAACACTCATTGAATGAATTGAACCGAACCCAACAATAACGCTCACCTCGTGTTTGGCTCCGTCCTCTGGTTGCAGAAGATGCTGAGAAACAAAGAAATGCGATCTTAGGCTTGTATAAGACGTGGCATGCCGAATATTTTTGACATGGAGGTAGATATATTTGGGAAGAGGTTATTTTCATAGCGTGTCTAATCTACATAGGGACTTTTCTGTATATGAAATGCTTTAGAAATGATAACCACTTAGCTAAAGGGCGGCGGAGAAGGTTTTGCAATGCTCCCATGCATTCAGGATGTTAAATTAGCTAAATGAACGTTAAGTTAGCTAACACTCAGAGTGTCAAGTTAGCTAAGATAATCTATTTGGGAACACGATCCATTTGGACTGGCTGACTACACTGAACAAATGTATCAAGAGGCTCCCAAATCTCCCCTTTAATTTTTTATTAGAGACTGCTTTGGTTTTCCCCCTGTAAGCAAATAAATCAAATTATAATCACTGTACAATCAGTGGTCACGTCATCAATTCGTATGCACAGGAAGATTCCAAGAACATGGACCAGAGACTTAAGGCCAAGTGAAGATGCAGCCTAGGGGTGCACTAGGCACACACGGTGCCCCTTGGCGGCGCGCGGCAGTGGAGGTGCTGGGACGGTTGGCATTTGTGAGTTCTACCCGCGGCTCCTCCTGCTGGGAGGTCTCTGTGCATCTCGTGGAAGGAAGAATCCCTACAATTATTATTGCTTGGCCTTAGGAGCTTATCTGTCCAAGCCTGAACCTTGTATAAATAGCTTGCCGTTGCATGCAGTAGTGCCACGAGCAAGCGCTTACGACAGCAAGTAAATGTGGCTGACAGTCCCCTGAAGATGGCTCAGGATAAAAAGCAAGAGGAAAACAGGTCAGCAGAGGGCTAACTCCTTTAGAAGAATCCATTTAATTCAAGATGTCCCTGACTCCCACCACCTTGTCTACCTCAGGCATTTCCCTAGTGCCACGATGGGTTTTTTAGAAAATAAGGAGAAGACGTACCAAATTCCTTCCGAGGGTACTCCGGAGAAGAGTTGCCACTGGAGCTCCCTGGAGAGGGGATAAGACACTTAGGACGAACGATCACTTAGGCCCGAAAGGCTTCCAAGAGACAGGGGAGTGCCCGGCCACTCCTCTCTGCCCCTCTACAGCCCTCAGCAGACATTTCAGATGAACCTGGCGGTACCTTTCACCCCCTGCTCTGCTCCTCCGTTGTTAGCAACTTGGTCCCAGGCAAAATTTCCCTTCTCTGGACTACTGAGGATTTCTTTTTAACTTGTCACTCTTGTTTAGTTCTTTCTCACCAATTGTCCCTGCATGTGGCTTCCAGAGTTCTAGTCCTGGACATCAAATATGATTGTTGTGCTCAAAAATCTCTGTGGCTTCCCATTATATGCAGAATAAAGTCTAAACATCTTATCTTAGCATTGCATCTGAGTCCCTCAATCTCTCTTCACAGAAGCACCCCTGCACTTCCCACGTTAGCCCTGGACTCTCTGGCCTGTCCTTGCTCACACTGCAGCTGCCACAGCCTGGATGTTCCTGTCCCTCCATCTCTGGCCATCAAAATCTTACACTCATGAAGGCCCAGCTTTGATGCCACCTCCTCCAGAGAGTCTTCCCTGATTTCCTCGGCTGAACATGATACTCCCCTTTTACTTTGCATGATAGTTTTTTTATCTGTCATCTTGTCTATTAGACTCTAGGCTCCTTGAAGACGAGACCCCTGTCTGATTCATTTAAGCGGCCATCCAGGCGTTCTGCACGGTGCTAACACATGGCAGGCATTTGCTAAAGTACTAGTTGAAAAAGTGACTAAATGGATGAATGAATGAATGAGGGGGTGGATGAATGAATGAGATCTTCAAGTAATGGGAGTCCCTAAAAGAAATGAAGGAGGAGTGGGGGGAAAGTTGTGGGGACAGACACGGGCAAGCAGGTGGCCAGTACATGAATCTTCAAAGGATGAGTGGAGTTACTCAGGGAGGAGAATAGTTCTCTTCTACAGCGGCAGGGCTGATACCTTCATACGTCCCATGGCGGGTGACGTGAGTCTTCCTCTCGAAGGTGGAGCCGGGGGAGTTGGGCAGCGTGGAGGCGGGAGAGTGAGCGCGCCGGTAGCTGGAGGTGGACGCGTTGCCGCGCACGCTGCCACCTGCAAGCGGGGAAGCGCGTACATGCTCGGTGCTTCCGCAGGGATGAGCACACGGCTGCAGAGACCAGTTACAATAACCAACTCACGACGGACGCAGGGGCCGGGGAGGGGCCCGGGACGCCGAGAGAGCACCACCAAGGGGGCCGTCTCAGCATTCCCAAGGGAGGGGAGACTTACCCCCCCCCCCCGCCTTTCCTGCGGGCCACTGCAAGGCCGGCGTGTCCCTCACGCACGTGACTACAGCGCATGGACACTAAAGGACTGCGGGGACTTTTCCTGAGGCCCCGCCGTGTAGTCGCGGCCCACTGCCTGGATGGGCTAGACTACAGGCCGACGTGGAAACCTTCCTCCGCAGGTAAGGGCAGGTGCTTCTCTTGGCCAACCTGGCCCTTCTTATGTCTCGGGTCTTAGTTTTTAGTTTCACTTCAAGGTTTTTTTAAATGAGGTTTAAAGGTTTTCTCAGGGGTTACACAGGTACTTTGGTGTTTTTTGTTTTGTTTTGTTTTGTTTTCTTTGCTTTGCTCTGTTTTAGTTTGAAAGAGTGGTTCATTGGGAACAATGGGCTCGTGCTGGACACGGCCAGCAGAGTCTTGCACAGTGCAGGATCACATGTCACCAGCGTCCCCTGGCACGGTAACCCGACCGTTAGGTTTCTTTTGTTGTTGTTGTTAATTTAAATTGTAAACTCTCAGGCGTGCACACTCTTCTCCGAAGAGATGGCTTAAAGAGAGTGATTCACTGGGGAAACAGCCACCTACCCGTGAAGGCTTTTTAATTAATGATAGTTATTTATATTGAGGACTTAATGAAAACTGATCCCACGGTGGTAAGTAGATGCTGATGATTTGAAAGTCGTGCCATCCCTGGGTGTGTGTCATTTGGACAACTCTCTGGGTGACAAGCAGTTGGAATTGTCCCTGTCATGTGCTGATTCAGGGTCGAGCCTGCCCTGTCTCCTTTGCAGGACTTCCTCAGTGGCTCTCCCTGTCCACCTGCCCTTCCCCCGACCCTCAACCCTCGCGCCGGTGGGCACTCACTCGAGTTGATGTAGCCACTGCTGCCATGAGTCAGGCTTTGTTTCTCCATCCGGCTCCCTCCGCCAAGGGAGCCGGTTTTAGCATAGCCATTGCTGGTCCCCCCTTCTGCCAGAGACAAAAGCAGGTGACAATTTCAGGGAAGGTCCTCTTCCCCTACCCTGTGGAAACCTTTGCTGGTTTCTCACAAGGACCTTCTCAGTTTGGGTCCCTTTCCCACCCACACTGCAAGGTGCAAGCTGCCACGCCCCAGTTTTATTGGTTTGTTTTTGATACAAATGTCTGGAGTGAATATTCTGCCTGATTTAAAAGGAAGGTCGTCTGGGTGGAGCATAGAAAGTTGTTTGCTAGGAAAATTTAAACATTAGATAGAAAAGGCAGCTGAGTGATGAAAGGCCCTGAATCCAGGACCTGGTTGGGTCTGCTTTTTTCTCAATGCCTGGTCAGTGCCCAGACATGGCAGCCACCAGAAGTGCCAGGGGGAGGCGTGACAGCTCTGTGTCGCTGGTGTCCCACCTGGCAGCCCATCCCTCCTCTGACCTTGCTCTCCCCATCCCAGAGAGCCAGGCTTCCTGGGGATGTGGGGTAGCCGTGGGGTAGCTCAGATCACTCTTACAGAATCCACTGAACCTAAGGGGCTCCTGGAAAAAAGTGGCCTCAACCATAAGCTTGTCTGGAAGTTCCCCTCCACCACTCTATGCTCAGGTTGGGTAAGACTTCTGACATTTTCGTGTCCAGAATGGGCAAATCTATAGAGACAGAAACTATATCTGTGGTTTCCAGGAGCTGAGCAGAGGGGAGGGAAAATGAAGAGTGACTGCTAACGGTCATGAGGTTTCTTTTTAGGGAGTGATGGAGCTGTTCTAAAATTAGACCACAGCAATGGCTGCATGACTCTGTGAATATTCTAACAACCACTGAACTATACACTTCAAACCGATGGATTTTGTTGTACGTAAATTAATGTCAATATCGCTATTTGAAAAAAAAGATGTTTTTGGAGCTCCCATGGAAAAGGTTGAAAGTGTGGGGTCCTTCCCATGTGAGCCGCTGAGAAGAAAGCTATTGAGACAGCCACTTACTTGGTGGTAAGGACGTAAGTCTTGTAGTTACTGTTTCAGTGATAACTAGAAAAAGACAAAGAAAAAAATGAGATCTTATGTAATGCATTGACACCTCTGTATTTTGGCAAAGTCTAACATCTGCCATAAGCTAAGCATATTAAATTAGTTTCAACATCGATTTTTGTGTTCTTGTGTTTTAAAATATATGATCTGACCCACTCACTGTACATGAAAATATGAGCAAAAACAATGGGGTTGAATGTACCTGGGAAATAAGTTTATATCCCTATGGAACCGGAAGAAATTACCCACTGACTTGAAACATGAGTAGTCTTGGCCTCACTGTGACTCTGTTTCTCTGCCCTGCTCCTTCCCAGTGGTCTCCCAGTCCAGCTGGGACCAGCACTCTGGCTGACCTCACTGTGTCCTTTGTTAATTTGGAGGTGTTTCAAGGACATCATGATTTATTCTAAAATCTTCAGGGCCAGCCTGAGTGTGGGAAGTGTGGGAAGGAAGTTGGGGGGCGTCTGGGTAAGATCCATTTGGTGCTTGGTGAAATCAGAGACCGATCAACGTCAAAGACAGCCTTGAAGAACTGAGTGACAGTGACTCTATCGGGGTAATTAAAGCTTCAGGTGTTTTAAAAGACACCAGGTAGGAGAAAGACATCTTGCGTGCCTAAGCACGGGGACGTGGGTAGATTCCCAAAATCACAGCGTGGCCCACTTTGTGCTCTGACCTTGGCCACCACCTCCACCTCCCTCTCTGGTGGGCTTACCTACCTAGGAGGAGCACCTACCTAGCTGGGGTCACCGGTCTTTAAAAGCAGACTTGCTGTGTGTGCGGGCGTGTGGTTGCCCTAGCAGGAACATGGGGCTATGAATGCACCAGAAACAGCATTCAATCCATAAAAGGAAATGTTTTTTCAGAGTAAAGTGGCAGCTTGATTTGAATAATAGTTCTTGAGCTTTCCACTAAACCTCTCATTGTATAGACCTTTGGGATTTTCTTTTTGACACATAAAAATAATTTACTTCCTAACCTAAAGTTCCAAGTCTGTGGAGCCAGAATGTTTTTATTGGAGATATATGAAAGTCATAGACTAAGTGAAAAAGTTCCCTAACTTAGAGTTGCTAGGGGGACAGTTTAAATGTTTCGGAATTTATCATTTGGACAGTTTCACAAAATAAATGTGTGTTTTCAATTTTCAGTGTAGATTTTGACTATGCTGTTAGTGTCATTTCAACTGTGTCTTTGCAATAACTGGGATATTATACTGTATTATACTGTAGATTTCTATTGCCCTGTAACCTAAATAGGGAAATGGTTAAATAAATTATGGTGAATTCATTCAGCAGAATGTTATGCTGTGATTAAAAATGCTGGTTACGAAAACTATACATGAAAATGGCAACTTTAATCTCTGAAGAAAAACCAGGACACATTTTGGTTATAAGTATGTTAAAATAAAAATCAACAAGAGCCATCTTATGGGAAGCATAAAACCCATTTAGGAACACATTTTAAAATGATATAGTGTTTGTGGTGGAATTATGGATAAATTATTTGTTTCCAAATTTGTATTACTTTTATGATGAAACAATTATAAATTAAAAAAATTCCAATGCTCTTACTTCTTTCAGTGACTTCAGTGCCATCTCGTTTGTTTTTCTTGGTTCCATCCATACCATAGCCACCTGCAGGAAAAGCCAGAAACAGTGAACAGCCATGTCCCTTACCATTGCTTTTAGTAAGTATAGGTCCCCACTGTGCAACCTGAGAACCCAGAACTTGATTTCTCGAATTCAAAGCATAATCCTTTCATATGCATTTTTTTTTTTTTTTACCAGAGTCATTCCCATTTCTTGTCGTCAAATATAGTAGAGAGTAATGTAATAGTTCTACTTTGGATTCTATTCCTTTGTGCTGGGATCTTATTTTTTGGAATCTAATTGCGCAGACTGCCCCCTGCTGGGCTTGTGCAGCAGATGGGCTGCCTTGACCTTTGACTGTAAAACCTTTCTTTGCCCTGGTAATAAATAGCTGAAGGAATCTGTCAAGGCTCTCTGTGCTATCGACTAATTCATTTTGATGTATCCCATAATGTTCAGTGTTCTATATGGAACTCTATGCACACGAGACATTCATGCTTTATTATTTAGAGTCTGGATCTGAAAATGGCCCTTGATGGATTTAAATCAGAATAAAAATAATTATACTTGTCATATTTACATGCAACTTTCTTTCCATAATAACCAGCTCTCGTGTGCAGACGTAAGTAGGAAAAATAGATGAAGAGAATCTGTGCAAGATCTATAGAGCCATGTAGGAGCATACATATTTGTAAGTGTTTTCTATGGTCTCCCTTCACTCTTACTCTGCTCCTGAAGAGGAAATTCAGTGCAGTCTTGTGCGCTGTGTCCCTAAGCATGGGTGGTGTGAGGCAGGGCTGACGTCAGGGGTGGGGTTGTGCACAGCAAGGATCCCACCCCCACTGGGCTCTTCTTGCTCCAGTGCCTGGTCCCAGGTTCCGGAAGGACTTGAAATCTGGCTTTGCCTGTGGTTCCCTGCCCTGTCCTCACTGTCTGTTCCTCCTAGTTTGTCTTTTGGTTGCAGTTCAGGCTGGATTCTGGAATTCTGAGACACACCACTTCTGCCAGGTGCCCCTGGCTTGCAGATCTCTCCTTCCAGCGTCACCTGTGACTTCAGGGTTGACTTATCCACTAGGCATAGTGGGTCCGGTGCCTAGACCCACGGCACCTTTTGGGGTCTATAGAACATTTTAATTTCTTTTAAAATCAGAAGGAAAAACAAACAAGATCTAACCTAGATTACACACTTTTTTATACCAATGCAGTTGTAAAGTATCATTCCAAAAAGTTTTTTTGTGGAGGAAGGGGCCAGCCAAGGCAAAAGTGTCTAGGGCTCACGAAAGTCATAATGTGGCTCTGGGTGACTTCCCTGCTGAAAACTATTATTACGTGAGACCTGTTGATCAACTACCTGGTGGAATTAACCTGGACGGTGCAGTTAGCTTCAGGGCCTGGTCAAATGTGCCAACTTCTTGCTCATCGGTGTTTCTTAAATGCAGCTCTGGGCAAGGAGTGAGGCATCGTGGAAAGAATCCTAGCTGGATCTGAGAAGCCACAGGATATCTTTATAAATGTGTTTCCTGGAACCCAGAGGAGGGCTCCGTAAACGGTGTAGCCGGGGAGTCCAGCCGCATCAGAAGGCCAAGCCTGGCCTGTGACTATGTCTGCATTCCAGCTACGACTTGCGTGGCTTGTATCTTGCAAAGCCAGTGCAGCTGACACTCTCTTTGAAATCCTGTGTCTAAGCATTAATTGCCTTTGGTTCCTTGGAAGCCCCTTTATACTTTGTTTTTTTAGTTGATCATTAGCTGTGGGGCAGGAGGCATTTGGGAAGATGAAACATTTAAATGCACCTCGATGCCCGTAGGGAGGTGACTATCTCGAATGGCACCTGAATTGATATAAAATATTATCCTGTAAGGATCTGTTTATAGCAGTCCATGGAAACTTACTTCCCACAAGTTATTGCTTATTTTGATCCTTCAGTGAGAGTTGCTGCCAGCAGCTATACGTTTGGGATTGGCTGTAGCACTTGTACCATCTAGGCAGACAGATGATGGCTTGGTTTGCTCAGTTCAGTCTCCAGGCAGCAAACCTGGCAAGTTTTGTCTATTCTTTCTGTATCCAGGAAAATAAGAGGCATTTCTAGGCCCCTGATATTTCCCCTAAATCCTAATAACAAAATCTTGATTTCTGTAGCAAAAATCCAAGGGTTCCCCAACTTCCAGAGGACATGAAGCGATGGCCTGCTAAGAAATCAGATGCTTCCTTCAGGGGCTGGAAGCTCCTTATTGGTTTTGAACTCTTTTTTTAAAATTTTTTGAGACAGAGTGTTGCTTTGTTGCCCAGGCTAGAGTGAGTGCCGTGGCGTCAGCCTAGCTCACAGCAACCTCAAACTCCTGGGCTCAAGCAATCCTGCTGCCTTAGTCTCGTGAGTAGCTGGGACTACAGGCATGTGCCACCATGCCCGGCTAGTTTTTTTTCTATATATATTAGTTGGCTAATTAATTTCTTTCTATTTATAGTAGAGACGGGGTCTCAATCTTGCTCAGGCTGGTTTCGAACTCCTGACTTGGAGCAATCTGCCTGCCTCAGCCTCCCAGAGTGCTAGGATTACAGGCGTGAGCCACTGCGCCTGGCCTGGAAGCTCCTTATTGGAAGGTGCCCTGTGCCTAGAACCTGCTCCAGGTAGGTACAGGTAGATGCCTCTGTCTCAGCCTGAAGCCACTCAAATGGCCATGTGTCCCACGGCTATGCGAATTCTCTGCCAGGCTGACGGTCCGACTGAGGTGTCAGGGGTGTGTTGGGAGATGGATTCCTTTAAACCAAATGAGTTATTAAATGGAGAATGATGGGTTCAGGCACAAACCTAGACTAGCATCATCCCATGAGACCTGTGGCATGCTCACCGGACTTCTTTTTTAAACATTTTAAGTGCTGATAGTTTTTAAAAGTGTAGCATTAGGGAAAGGAGAGTTTCCTGCCCAGGTACGTGCCCGAGCCTGCCTCTGCTAGCAGGACTCACCAGCCCACTCGTCTTCCAGAAGTACTACTTAGTGGAAGCACTGTCAAAGAGCATAATTCCTAACTTTTTGGACATTTGGGCCACTTTACTAGAGCTAAGGATGAGCAGATCATCCACGTTCTCAATTCCAAAATTATACACATTTCCATCCATAAATCTACAGGGCTGCTTCATGGTTATTTCGTAGCTAATACTCTTTTGAAGATGTAAAAATGATCCCATGTCATTTTCTCGTGTAAGAAGACACAATATAAAATCATTTCTTTACTTTTATGATTTTTTTCCCTTTCTGCTTTATTTAAATGATGTCAGATCCGCCTGAGACTCTTCAGATGACGATGCAGTCTAACACACACACAAACAAGGACGAGTCACTGTTGGTGATAATAAATCATCACATTGACCTTGCCTTATTCTAATGACACATGAAACACTCTGTTCTTGATACAACGAAGAGAATGAAGAAGCTAAGTGTTTTTCTCTCTAACTTTAGTTTTAGGAACATTCTTATACTCTGTTAAGGAATTGCAATATTTTTACAGCTTCTATTACTCCAATCTCTGTATACTTTACATTTTAAAACGAAAACAAAATTGCCAAAGCACGAGAAAGCCATGCACTGGCTCTTGACCTGATAACACAAAAGGGCCAAGGACACAGTTTGATGGCCAGAAAAAACAGTGCCCTGGGGTTATAACTGTCCAGAGGTTTTGTCTCTCCAGCACCCCAGACATGGGTTTGCTGCTCTCAATATTTGGCAGCCTCGATTTTCATGAATGGGAGCAGGTGGGCACCAGCTTTGTGATTATGCGGGGGCTTCTTTACCACTGTGTCCTGCTACTGTTAATAACGGCAGATGAAACAAATGAGGTAAACACAGCCTTCTTTCGGTCAGTCATCGTTTAAGAATGTGCTTAGTTCCTAGGTCTGATCAGGTTCACCAGTGTAAGGGGTTTCTGTGCAGGTTTGAAACAGGACTGTTCCCTTTGACTGGCCCCCAGTAAACGCTACTCAGGTTCACGCGGGCGTTTTGCGGGGTCTAAGAGCAAAGCAGGCCCCCTCTGATTCTCTGCAAGGCATCGTCAGGGCCAGGCAGCTGTTTTAGGTTAGTTCTGACTTAGATCTCTTCCTTGGCACTAAGAGAGAACGTACAGAGGCGAGAAGAAACAATTCTGCTTTTCAAACGAATACCTTTGAAAAAATCTCACTCCATTTTAAGGACATAACAAATCCCACTATTAGACAACTGATCAGCTGCCTCTCAGAAGAAGTAATTTGCCAGAGGTTTTGCCTTCACTTCAAAAAGTAAAGTGATAATTTGTCGGTTAGCAGTTAACGTGGTCCGGTTAGATACCTAAACTGGTCATTCTCACCTCAAAGTCATTTTTTTGGGGGAGATGGGGCCATAGTTGGCCAGTAAGAGTATGTACCCAGAAAAAAAAAATTCCTTTATTTTTTGTCTTCTTCCAAGTTTGACTCTAGGAAATTCCTGGTAGAGCATTTCAAAGATTTCACTTTAGATTAGGGGCAGGAGCAATTTTACAGCATGATAAATAGCAATGTTTGCCTGGGCCCCCAGTTTAAGCAGAGAGGCCCAGCAGCACAGGGGCTTCTTCTAGAAGGACCCCTCACCCTACATTTGACTTCACCTCTGAGCTGTTCTATTCTGTCTGGTGGGGAGAGAGAGAGGGAGGGAAAATTGAGGGGGAGAGAGAAGGAATTATAAGCCCTTATCATATTCTAAATAAAACAACTTAATAAAAGTCATTTTACAATACTGAAAATATACAGAAAAATCTTGCCACTAGAGTTCTGTGTATCTTAACTGGTCTTCTCCTCCTTCTCATCCATGGACCTTCCTTGTTTCCTTTAAAAGACCTACCCTAAGCAGAAAGCATCTACCAAAGTCACCGTTTATGGCCAATTAATCACTTCAACCAGAACACAGAAACTAAAGAACTTCATCTTCTTTTCTCCAATACACATTTAATTTCTAAATGGCAAACCTTAAATCAAAGTCTCAGAAGGAAGGAGAAAGGTCAGTCTTCTTATTACTTACCTGGCTTGGGATTTTGAAGGAAACAACTTTCAATAAATCCCCCGTCTCTCTTTCCCTGACGCCTTCTTCTAGAAATCGCAGTGCCCACTTTTTTTATCCAGACCCAGCCAAGGTGTGTTAAAGCTGAGTGATCTTTCAAAAATGTTCACTTCTTCTCTCCACCTTGTTTCTTTCAGCTCTGTGCTTCCAAACAAGTCCTGACAAAGGTGTGTCGTGGTTTACAGCCTTACCCCACCCTTCCAATTATCTGACACTTGCTGGATTTAAAAAAAAAAAAATCTGCCTCCAGGAATCAAACTTTACAAGAAGGTGGAAAGCTGCTCCTTCTAGCTTAGGTAAATTAACCACTTGCAGACCCACAGCAAAGAGAAGAAAGGGCCAGCATAAAGGAAAGTCCCTTGTATTACTGCTGTCACCTACAGCTGGAGACCTGCCAGGACTTGGTGTTCCCCTTCCTCGGTGCCACAGGATCCCGGAATCTCAGTTTGCATGACTCACGGGGCACACACGTGAGGGCCTGTGGTCAGAGTGCCTGAGCCCTAGAAAACCTGTGATGTTGGCAGGACATATATATATTCGAGACCTGAGACCTGTTTTCCCTGGATATGCCTCTGTCTTTTTCCCCCTTTCTGACTCAAGCCAGGTCAAGTCCATCTGGAGAAAATAGTTGGTTAATTAATTCATAATGAGTTGTCAGTGACTGAAACTGCTGAGCAATTGGTGGAGTAGGGGTACATTTTTTAAAAAGAGGTAACTAGATACAGTGATGCCGACCTAAAAGAGTTAATGATGGGACATGTTAGTGATGGGATTTTAGGCATTTTCCCACCTAATAATGGACGCTGCTGGGGAAGGGTAAGGACCTTTTTGTCCTTCAAAGCAGGCGACCACATAAGTCACCATGCACCCAAGGACATGCATGGGCTCCCAGATGCCCTGTAACTCCAAGTACATCCCAGGAGGACTTTAGGTTTTCCTAGAGGGTCAATTTGCACCAATTTAGATAGCTTTCATGAATACCTGGGCAGCGTCTGGTTTTCCAGGACCCCCAAAGACTAGCTTCAGACTCTTGGTTTTGGTAAAATGGGAGTCTGAACCTGGAACTGGTACAAGTGCTCCTTTGGGGCCATAGCACATTTGGGGACCCTTTCCCAGGTCTGCAATATCATTCTCAGATCCTGGAAGGTGCTGTGGGGTCCTACAGCTCAGCGCTAATGCATGTCTGTACCCCATGGTGGGCACTCACACCCATGGAGGGATACCAGACCACTTAGAACCATCTGCGGGGCTCTTGCTCCTAAACTGCTCGTATTCTGTGCCGGAATAGCGTGTTTCAGAACCCTTTCAATGAGCTAGCATTTGACACTTGCTTTCTGGGATGTTCTTGCCACAAATAAATACTTACTCAACATGCCTGTGGTCAATGTCATAGGAGAAGAACAATTAAGAACCCAGAAGACACAGAGCTTTCAGCATAAAATTGACATATCCCTGCCTCATTCATTCATTTATTCATGATTTAAACAGAACTATATCGGGTCCTATTTGGAGCCAGACGTTGAACTATGTGCTGAGAGCTCAGTGGTGAAATGTGGACATATTCCCTGTCCTTACAGAGTTCACAGCCCAGTGGAGGAAGACAGGCCTTAAACAGTGTATTAATTGGCTAGGGCTGCCATAGCAAAATACCACAGACTGGGTGGCTTAAACAACAGAAATTTATTATCTCACAGGTCTGGAGGCTGGAAGTCCAAGATCAAACTATCAACAGGTTTGATTTCTCCTGAGGCCCCTCTCCTTGGCTTGAAGATGCCACTTCCTTGCTGTCCTGGGTCCTCATATGACCTTTCTTTGTACACGCACATCCGTGGTGTCTCTCTCTCTGTGTGACCTAATCTCCTCTTCTTATAAGGACACCAGTCAGATTGGATCAGGGCCCACCTTAAAGGCCTCGTTTTAACTTAATTACTTCTTTGAAGGCCCTATCTCCAAATACAGTCACCTTCTGAAGTACTGGCCATTAGAGCTTCACGTGTAAATTTTGGAGGGACACAGTTCAGTCCATAACAGACAGTTATGTGCAAATATATAATTAAGAACGCAATAACTATTATAAAGAACGAGTATTAGATTCCATGAGTGAGCGTAAGAGGAGACATAGTCTTGGGAAGGCTGCTAGGGAAAGTCCTGCTAAGAAAGTGACATGGAAGCTAACAGATGAAGGTTGAATGGAGATCACACAGGAAAAGTCAAGAATGTTCTGGGAAAGAGTCTTCAGAAGGCCGTGAGGTGGGAGGAGCACGGTGAGTTGGAAGAACGGAGACAAGGCCAATGTGTCGAGGGCATCATTGAGGGAGGCTGGGGAGGGGGCAGGACCAGAGCACACAGGCCTCGGAGGCCATGGAGGGCTGGCTGTACTGCACACAACCCGGCAAATGCCCTTAAATCCACATTCAGGAGCAACTCTTTACAGGTGCCGTACGAGTGTTTGGATTATTAATCCTAGGAAAGAAGAGAGACTGCAATCGATGCTTTCTAAGGTCTATTATGCACCAGATATCTTACATCCATTATCTCACACAATCCCCAAGGCACCTGTAAGGCCTGTGGATCATTATTATCTTCAGTTTATAGCTGAGAAAAGTGATGTTCAAGAGGCTGAGTAAACAGGCCAAAGGTCGTAAATCTCATAAGCTGCAGAGTCCATATTCCATGTGACGCTTGAACCTTAGTTTCCCACTGCCTTGTGTGCTATGAAAATGAAAAGTATGCCCAAAGCATTGAAATGAAAGAAGATAGGCAATATCGAAACAGATCAGGCTGAGGGCAAGTGACAACTTAAATATAAACCAAAACCATCTGAGTAGTGCGGATGTTTTCAGTCGACAGCACTATGGTGTTGGAATAACTTGTTGATGATTTTAAATAGAAATCTGTCTAGGGGACTCGGCAACCAGAGACCAATAAATTATTCAGCTCTAACTTTATATATAAAACCAAACATGCCAAGCAGCCATCAGAATCCTCCCTTTGGCTTTCTACAATCAGATTGGTATTCTCCAGGTACAGTGGAGATCGCAGACCCGTTATAGATAATCCCCAAAGTTACTTGATCAAGAATCCACTAAGCTAACTGAATAGCTAGTAAGCCTGTGTGCGTGTGTGTGCGCATATTCCAGCACATTCACATGTGGACGTGTGAGTACTGTTTGCAGAATCCTATACTTTAGGGGAGAAGAAAATTAAAAGAATTCAAGTACTCAGCTTCTAGTTACTCAAGATTCATAGTTTATTGTCCTTGGCAAAACTATGAATAAGACTTAATTGGTACTTACATTGGTACATGGAGTGGAAGAAACCTTATATTCGTTCAACATTCATGTTTTAAGTTCCTACCATATACCTGGTACTAAGGGAGTTGTCTTTTAAATGTTTTAAGTTAACCGGAAAACAACAAAATTCTTGCCAAAACGAAGCAGAGTCAGCTTTAGGAAATAGAAGTGACTAAGACACCGGAAAGGTGTTTCTTGCTTCCTCACTGCATTTGGGGCTATGTTAATGAGTCACATTAATCAGTTTTTGATTGACTAGAAATAAAAGTTCCTTAAAAGGCAACTGGAAAAATAGTCATACTTCCAAAATTATCCACTGACTCTTCAAGGGGGTTGGGGGAAAGGATGTCTGTTCACATGTGGCTCAGATTGGCACCAAGTGACCGGACGCACCATCGTTCTTGAGCCATGTGAGGACAGGTGGCTTCTGCTTTATGTGGCTGGTGCGTTTCTGAAAAGTGATTTGTAAATCTAGTTTTTGGTGGCCAGGGTGAGTGCTTTTGTCAGTGTTGGTTCACTACCTCATTCATCTTTGTCAATGCAAATTTTCTTTCTGTGTTTGGTTTAAAGGGGTATAAACCCTGTGGGTAGATTTCTACCTATTCTGTGACTCTCATTAAACAGCATCACATGGCAGTGCTACGATGTGCTTATTACGTTTTCAATCAGGGACTCTAAAGCTTTGGGATGCATTTGCCCTCCATTCCTAACAGACAATGAGAAGCCAAGTTCCCTGAGAAGGAGGTGAGAAAAAGTAATTTTATATTTAGTGAGATAATTCCAGTATCTACAATTGTTGATTCAGCTCTTTTGTTGGACAGTAAATCCACTGACTTTTCAAAAACCAATTCCTACATATTAAAATAAAAATAATACAATAATTATTTGTTACAGTTTGCTACTACTGTTCTAAGACTAGAAGGCCATATTTCTGCATGTGCTTCTGGATAATAAGGCTTCCCTGTAAACACTTACGGCAACAGCATATGTCACTGTTCATGTAGCAGGTTGGTTTTTGGAAGGATGCAGCTGAGAGTATATCAATTCCTGCCCTCCACCTGCAGGCTTCAGGTCTCCACCTGTTCTTCCTGTCTATAATGCTTCTTGAGTTGTCCCCAGTTGTGTTCCTTGCTGCCTTTATTATAATGACAAAGCACCCGGTTTCCTTTCTTCCATTCCCAACTTCAGATCTATTCATTCATTTATCCATTCAAAACCCATACGTATTTGCTGAGTGAGCAAACCACTACCTATTGAGTGTCCACCGTGAGCATTCAGTGTATAGATACAATTGAGGGTGAGATGTAAAACCTGCCGTCAAGGAATTTACAATGTGAAAAAAAGATGTATGGATATATTCATCACTTATACAAACAATGACAACATAGGGAGAATGTCAACCATCAGAGAGTTAAGAACTATGGAAATCCACTCCCAGCTGGAGGCATCAGCCAATGCCTCATGAAAGAGGTGCCATTTGAGCCTTAAAGGACGGGCTGGCAGTAAGGAGCGGAGAGTGGAGGTGGCATTTCAAGTCCAGTGTGAGAGGCACAGACACAGGAAGGAGCGAGGCTCGGGTGAAGATGGTGGGACAGGTGCGAGGAAGGAGAGAAGATGGGCGAGGTCGGAAGACCAGGCTGTGCCAGTGTGGTCGTGGGGAGTCTGAAGTGCCCGTCTGAGGAGTGTCCACGTCATCCTGAGGTTGAGGGGGAGTCACCAGACATTTGGCTTCATTGAACAAGAATTATTTTGGTGACGATGTAGACAATGGAGCAGAACAGAAAGAGACGAGATAGACTGATGAGGACACTCTAGCGATAGCTTGGAGAAGAGCATGAACTTTAGCAAGGCAAAGAAGAGAAAAGAGAAGGAACTGAACGGGATAAGATCGGTGAGACTGGACAGAGACGATGACACTCATTTAGTGGTTGCTGTTAGGATGAGAGAGACTGCAGGCTAGGAGCTAGGACGATGCTGAGACTTTTCCAGGCCGTCCACTGACAACAGCGACTTCCCTCCCCTTCCCTGCCAAGTTTCTTTCTCAAAAGTCCACGTGTTAAAGATAACATTCCAGAGGAGGATGTGAAAACAACGACAAGATCGTGCCCTTTGGATTGGACTCTTCCCTGCCCCCATTTTGTCCTGTGTTCACCACCTAACACATTGTGAAAGGGAGCTTTTAAAAAAAGGATTTAGTTTTCCATCTTGAAGAATTCAGATGTTAAGACTGTAGGATAATATTAATATCCCCTGTGGGTGATATGTTTAATTAGTTTTAAACCACCATATGTTATTTCTAACACATGACCTACTAAATTATCTGTAACTCGTTTCTAATAATTTAACATTTATAAATTAGTTTTATCAAAAGACAATAACTAGCCAAAGAAGCATCAGCCTTAGCAGTTGCTCCCCTTTTGCTATGATTTGAATATGTCCCCGAAAGTAGTTCATGTGATGGAAACTTTATTCCCAATGCAACAGCATGGACAGGTGTGACCTTTAAGGTGGGATCTTGTCGTGATTAGTGCCATTGTCATGGGAGTGGGTTGTTATCATGGGAATGGGTTCCGTGTGAAAAGCATGAATTCAGCTTCTCTCTCCCAAGTAATGCCTTCTGCCATGTTATGACACAGCAAGACAGATGCCAGCCAGGTGCCAGCCCTTTAGTCCTGGACCTCCCAGCCTTCAGAATCATGAGCCAAATACATTTCTTTTCTTTACAAATTCCCCAGTTTCTGGTATTCTATCAGAATACCAGAATATTCTGGTATATTCTGGTATATACCAGAGCAGCACAAAACAGATGAAGATACCTTTCATAATCAGAGAAAAAATATCTCAAAAGATTTCCCCAATTAGTGGAAGGGTAAAAATCCTCCTGCCAGGGTGGGAAGTCATTTCTAGTCTCACGCTTGGCAATGTTTCCCCGCTTCCCCTGGCAGGGGGAAGGCTGTCTAAGAGCCGAGGTAAGTCAGCTCAGCCGCACTTTGTTTGCTTGGAAACGACGGGAGGGGTGTCAGAAGCGTCCAGGAGAGGGAACGTGCATTCAGTGCTGCTCACAGAAAAACATATGCTCTCGACAGTGAGTGATTTTATGTAAATAGACCAGTGAATTGAAATTTGTGTTACGCTTGATCCTTTCTGGGGAGCAAGGAAAAACAATTCAACAAAACAGTAGGAAGCCACCTGACAGATGGATTCATGATTTTCATGGCTTTTAGGCCAAAGAGCTGAAAAGTCTGCGTCAGGTGATGAGCATTCTTTTGTGCTGTAGGCCATGATTCAGGAGCTGGGCTTGGTTTTCACAAAACATGTCCACACAAGGACTGTCTTCATTAACATGAAGACCGCACCCTATTGTCTGGTTTGTGGTTGCCACAATTTTCCTCACGGGTACATTTCCTCTGGTACATAGACTCACGCTGAGAATCAGGTCTCAGGGCCTGACATATTCATTGACTCAACATCCCCCTGATTATAACACGCCTCTAAAAGTTTGTGAGCATTTGTTATGCCAGTGGTTCCCAACTTGCGTTTTGAGGACCCTGGTGTTTTAGCAATTTGCTAGAATCGGATCAAATCAGATACTTTTTATCCAGTAAAATTCATGCTTTTTAGTATTCTATGTGTTTTGACAAATGCATATAGTCATGTAACCACCACCATATTCAAGCTATAGAACAGTCCCACTACACCCCGACGTGCCCTGGTGCTCCACTGTGGTCCACCCCCATCTCTAGTCTCCTGCTTTTGCAGAACCACAAAGTCATCCACAGGGGCAGGCTTGGAGCCTCCCCAGGTATTTCCTGAACACACACACCGCCCTGGGTACGCACACATTCCTGTGCACACGCATGGCCTTCTAGATTCCCAGAAACATCTTGGAAACTTTTAAGTCCCTATGGACATCTTATTCCCCAGCTCTTCCTTTAAGCTAGGTAGTAGGGTAGACTATTATTTGCCCCAACTGTTATCCAGTGCCTCAGGTAGCCACATTATCAGACAATTGCATCTAATTGCTTTTGACAAACGCCCTAAGGAAAAGGCTTTTCACACTCAATCAGCTCTAAGCAGGGTCAAATAAACACAATCTTTTAAGTGGAGTGTTCCAAAGGAAGACCAGATGAGTCAAATAATGATAATTCTCTGTGAATAAGGCTTAGAATGAACTCCAACCTCATTCTGCTCCCTCCAGTGGCTGCCAGGCTGCTGGTTCTCACCACTGTTGGTTTCCCAGGCTGTTACAGAGCTGGGAGGCGGGTAGAAGGGCAAACAAAAGTGCCACAAAACTTGCTGTTTCTACTGAGCCGTTTTCTTGAATAAATGCTTCCCAGATTATTGCAAGACTTCGATTAATTTTCAGAGTTGTAAAATAGTTGACCATCCCCCCCCCCCCAGTTTCCTCCTTGCTTCATGGAAGAGAAAATATTCAGAAGGTCCTTACTACACCATTTTCACTATGTAACTCCTATTGATTTGATTTTTTAATGTTATTTTTATTTTTTAGAGATGGGGTAAAAGTAAAACCAACTTTGTATTCTCTGGATAAATCCCACTTAGACATGACATATTTTCATTTTTATATAGTGCTAAATTTGACTATTGATATTTTATGAAAAATGTTTGTGTCCTTATTCATGAGGTATATTGGTCTGTAGCTTTCCTTTCTTGTAAAGTTTTTGTCTTCTTTTGAACAGGGTAATAATGGTCTCATAAAATACGGCAGGAATTGCTCGCTTTTTTTTTTTTTCTATTTTCTATAAGAATTTGAGTAGAATTTTCTTTCTTAAAAGTTTGATAGAATTTTCAGTGAAGTTGGTTGGGCGCGGTGGCTCACGCTTGTAATCCTAGCACTCTGGGAGGCCGAGGCAGGATGATTGCTCAAGGTAAGGAGTTCAAAACCAGCCTGAGCAAGAGTGAGACCCCGTCTCTACCTAAAATAGAAATTAATTGGCCAACTAAAAATATATAGAAAAAATTAGCCGGGCATGGTGGCGCATGCCTGTAGTCCCAGCTACTTGGGAGGCTGAGGCAGAAGGATCACTTGAGCCCAGGAGTTTGAGGTTGCTGTGAGCTAGGCTGATGCCATGGCACTCCGGGCAATGGAGTAAGACTCCGTCTCAAAAAATAATAATAATAATGATAATTTTCAGTGAAGTTATCTGAGCATTGAATTTTATTTTCTGGAAAGATTTTAACTACAAATACAATTTACTTAGCAGATACAGAATTTTCAGGTTGACTGTTTCTTTCTGAGTGAGGTTTGATAGCTTGTGTCTTTGAAGAGATTATCCATTTCACCTAAGTTGTAGGATTTATAGATATAAAGTTGTTCATAACATTGTGGGATTTATGGTAATGTCACCTCTTTCATTTCTGATATTTTAAATTTTAATTTAATTTAGTTTAATTTAATTTAGTTTAATTATTTATTTATTATCACTGTTATCAATCCTCATTGTTTTCATGTTCTCAAATTCATTGATTTCTGCTCTTATTTCTATCTTTAGTATTTTCTTCCTTGTGCTTTCTCTTAGTTTTGTTTCATTGGTTCCTAATATGGATATTTAGAGAATCGATTTGAGATCTCCCTTTTTTCCTCATATAACATTTACTGCTAGACATTTTCCTCTAAGCACTGCTTTTGCTGCATCCTACAAATTTTGATATGCTGTGTTTTTATTTTCACTTGATTCGAGATGTCCTATAATTTCCCCTGGGACTTTCTCTTTAATCATGGATATGTTCTTTAATTTTAAGATATTTCAAGAATATTCCAAATATCTTCTGTTATTAATTTCTAGTGTAATTGTGTTGTGGTCAGAAAACATACTTCGTTTGATTTTAATCCCTTTAAATTTGTTGAGGTTTGTTTACATCCCAGAAAGCGTCTTTCTTCATGAATGTTTAATATATGATTGAAAAAAGACTTATAGAAATTTGTTAAAAACTTTGCCTAAATTCTTCTTACCCACTTGAAAGGGGACTAAAGTCACCTTCCCCGGTGTTCTGCCATAGGTGACCAGTACCTGTGTTCTGTCTTAGGGAAAGGACTGCTTTTCCTCAGATTTCAGACTATTTGATTGCTCTGCAACCTCAGCTCTCTGATGGGTTCAAGGAAATTTATGATTTTGTGGTTCATTTGCCTTTTTATTGTTACTTGTGTGGTAGCAATGCCCATTTCAACTTTGTACATTCCAGGCTCATGTGGAACTCACAATTTCTTTTTTAAAGTAAGCAGTAGTGTGGGGATTTTAGGACTCCAAGAGACTTAGACAATCAAAGAATTATTCTATTGTTCCTTTATTCTCTTCCCAATACAATATAAAAAAATAATTCAAATTTGAGCCCTCTGTTTGAGATTTCTTATTTTTCGACCTAGCAATTCTGGAGTACCCAGTTTTTGACTGGGAACAGATACAGTGGATTTTGCCTGTTATCAGGCAACAGTTTCAAAAAGAAGAGGTGTTCTGACTCCTTTTATTACTACTCTGTGGCAGAAATGGTTGGCAGGGATGATATCCAGCTACAATTTCTATGATTTCATTGGAGTGGTAGATCTCTCTTTTCTTTTTCAGTAGCAACATTAAATTATAAGAAACCATTCTATATTCTATTTGTTGCAATATTTTAGATTTGTTTCCTAGGAAAGATATATATATACAAGTTAGGATGATTGACTTTAGAATCATTAATTTCATTTTTTCCCTGAAGAATACAAATCATCAATAGTGTGATGAGCTTAATGGACTTTGGTCTCATAGAGAGGAATTGACCAAGGATTTTCAGAATATTTGGGAGCTGAAGTGGGCAGTACATGTAGAGTTATTACAAGGGCCCTGTGCATAAGCACTATTTGCGGACTGAGAATATATAATACATTAGAGTGGTCCTGGTGGTCACCTCCCCATGCTGCTCCCCAAGCTGTTCTTCTTTATCCATTGCCCTCGTTAGTGATGGATTTAGGAATAAATGTGACTCATTTCTTGGCCGCTGATACATGAAGAAAAGTCTGTCCAGGGACTTTTAGGAGAGGTTTATTGCTTCCTAGGAGACAGCCCTTTTGTTTTTCAGGACATTGTTCTGTCTGGCTGTGACATGGACCTGCTAAAGCACTATGTTCACAACAGTGTCACCACAGTGGGGATTGAAAACATCCATGCTCCTCAGTGACAATGTTGAGAGCCTAAATAAACAGCCCTGAATCTGCCCTACCTCTGGTTTCCTTGTATGTATGATAATAAACTTTCTTCCATGTAAACCAATCTGAGTTGGTATTTTCAGTTATTAAAGTTGAAAGCATTCTCACTGGTATAAAATAATAAGTAATAGTATTCTCTAAACATATGGGGTGCAGTTATGGATAATAAAGACAAATTCATTTTAAATGTTACTTGAGTCAAAGTTGGCCTCAGGCATTACTTGATTTTGCAACCAATTGATTACAAAACTACAAGTGACATCATGTGGAACTCTGCAAAATATTTTAACCTTAAGGAGAGGTATTCACATTTACAAAGTTCAAGAGTGATTCTTATATGCGAAGGCTATAACTTCCCCATTGTGAAGACCACATAGAAGTAGAAGACTTAAAAATATTGCCAATCTTACTAGGCATTAAAAAAAAAAAAAAAAAAAAGACTTAAAAATACCATGAAGAGATTAAATACTCTTGGAAGATGTTAAAAGTGTTGAGACTAATTTTAGTAAAAGTGGGTATAATTCTAATAGTAATATCATAAAATCTTACAGCTCAAAGGGGCCGTATAGATTACCTAGTTTGAGTCAGCTAGTTTGCAAAATGAGAAAGTTGAGACCCAAATAAACTAAATAACTTGCTGAAGGTAGTTAATGGCAGAATCAGTTTTTGCTGTGGCATTCTAGAAAATTGTTTAAAACTATTTTCCAGCCTCTTAACCATCCCAAATCATCAGGAGCTTGAAGAATTATTGAAAATTTACAGACCAACTCTATGCCATTAAAATCCTGTGCAAGTTTCAGCAATTCTCAATAAAATGTGACAATGATGATGAACTCAAATAGAATAACCTTGTTCTTGGTGATTTTTATCATCTACTCATTTCTCTTGGGAGTAAAAAGTAGGTTCAGCCATCCTATATACTTATGAGATACTTGGCAGCATAGTTAGAATGGCAAAATCAAATATACTTTATACTTCCAGCTATCGCAGGAAGAGCAACTGAAATGAAGTATTAAAATTTAAAAGAAAATGTTATTTTTCCAGTTATTTCAAATCCTCCACCTCTTTGGCCTGCAGCTAGCATACTTAATTAAGTTTTTTAATGGGATAAAAACTATAAAGATACAGTAAGCAATTTTTCTTTCTTTCTTACAAGAAGCAACATTAAGTTCAATATAAGTATTTATAATCACCTCTTGTAACTTGCAAGAGGATCCTAAGTAAGGTTCAAGAGACGATTAAGAATATATGACCATAATTTAAATTGTAACACTTTAATAGGAAATTTTGAAATCAAGTGAATGATCTAAATTTAAAACGTGGAAAAACAAACACAGACATCATTGAGAAGAAATATCCAAGTTGACGGTGGCCATGGTGACTCACATGTGGAACTCCACACTGGCGCTCAGGGCTGCCTGTTTTCTTAGTGATAACTGGTGGGTAGAAAGCCATGTTCTTGCTAGAGAAAAAAATACAAAAGAGGACTTTTCCTTTAAAGGCTAAAAATGCAGCAAGTATGTGCCCTCTGGGTTTCCATTTTTGGTTTGTCTAGGTTAACTCAGGCATCTGGAAAAGTTGAGTTGTTTATGTAAACCTTAACTTACTTAACCAGCCTATAAGGGTTTTTTAGGTTAGGAGAGAGACACACAAATGAATGGCTGATGAGAGACATGAGAGTTTTCTCTAATGCTCACACAAATGCAGGTGGGGTGGGAAGGGATGGGAGGGAATCTCTATTAGCTCAAAGATCTAATAAGTTAATTGTCAAAGAGGGTTTTGTCACACACACTGGGGAATGTTTCTGAAATGGAAAGTTAATTTCATCAAATTTCACAAGATAGAAAAAGTCCATAGCAATGATCTACTTGTACTCCCAAGAAACTCTTGCAGCCCGCCCATCAGACTGCCAACTTTATTAAAGTCTGTGCACTCCTCCCAGAACACCCTCAGGCTCCTTACTTGGGCACTATGAAATACATGGGAACAAATGTAACAGATCATTGGCTATTTTGCAAAATCAGCAAGTGTTAAACATCATGGGAAGGAGATCTTACATGTAGCCACAGGTTTCCTTTCCCCATGTAGAAATGGAGACTGTTCTGCTACTGGAAGATCAATGTGCAGTTAGAGAAAAGAGAACACAAATTTGAAATGCCAACACCCCCTTGGCGAGACTGGCTGGAACACTTTGGCATCAATAGAGCCTCAAGGGCCAATCCTGCCTGGCTGGTCTTCTCTGTGAAACTGAGGGGCTGGCCTTGCCCATTCCCCAGCATGGGCCTGATCCAACCCTATTTCCTCAGCGTCTGCCCATACTTTTATCTCCATACCTCTCACTTGTTTTCTTAAAGCCCTCAGTGAAGTGAACTGGGTTTTATCTTTTCATTGCATTTTGGACTTCAAACACAGTACCTATAATATTCCATCAAACATCCCCTCTTCCGAGCTTCCCGTTAGCATTCCCAGCTATTACTCTCAGCCTCCATGGATGTCATGCAGGTGGTTCAAACCGTCACTAGTTACTTCTCTCTCCTCTCTTCCCTTCCCTTGGCCAAATCTCCATCTTTGTACCTTGCAGGGCCTGCTCTGTGCTGGGCCCACTGCTTGGCTTATGCATTGAAAGTGGAATGAGAGAAGCAAGGAAGGGAAGAACAGGAAAAGGAGTATGAAAAACAAAAATAGTAAAATAAAGACAAAAGCCATGAAGGCTACAGAGAGGTGCAAGGGGAAGGGGGAAGAGGAGAGGAGGAATGTGGCTAAGTGGGTAAGAAGAATATTTTTCTGGCTGGTTTTCCCCAAACCAAGAGGGAAAGAATGAATGTAGAGCCCTTAAACAAGAGCTAGAGCGCTTTCCCACCTCATTCTACTTCCCTTCTGGCATTTTATTAACTGTTTCCAATTTGGGTTAGATTCTCAGTGTTTTGTGGGTGTGATGAGAGAAAGGACTCATGGGCATGTTTCCACCTTTTCAGCCATTCCTGCAGATAGTATCAGCCTCTGGTTTGTTTTCCACTCTGAAGTATGATTCTGCATAACACTTGGCAAAAATAAAAAGTGCAACCAGACTCCTTGTTCCTGACCTTGTCGTTCTTGAGATGAGGCTCTGAAATGAGGTTCAGGGTTGAGGTTCATTTGTTTTTCTTTATCGTGGGGAACGATCCCTTATTTTGCCTGAGGTAGGTCAAGGAGCAAGCTCTTGCTTGCTCTTCTGGTCCTGGAGTTTTTATACTCTTGTAACTTATTGTATGTTTTCTTTTGGGGGTTTCTGTTGCCAACTTATTTTAAGT
This sequence comes from Microcebus murinus, assembly GCF_040939455.1. Taxonomy (NCBI): domain Eukaryota; kingdom Metazoa; phylum Chordata; class Mammalia; order Primates; family Cheirogaleidae; genus Microcebus; species Microcebus murinus. The sequence goes on along the minus strand of NC_134117.1, from coordinate 22,752,891 downwards.
CTGATGCTCAAATCTCTTTGAGTGATGATATGTCATAACTGTAACCCCAAGACATTTTCAGGTAAAGGCAAGATGCAGGCACTCCTTGGTTTTATTTGTGGGAGGTGCATTCTAGCCCACAGAGAAAGCTGTAAGAAATATCCCCTCATTGTGAGGGGCGTGGTGAAACCATGCTGACACCTGGCAGTTTTGAAGAATGCTTAGATCTATGAAAAGAGCATTTTCCTGAGAAATTGTTTTTTTACACACTTGTTTTAAAAAGAGACTTAGAGGACTTCTGTGATTTTTTTTTAACCAGTTAAAGCACCTGCTGTTCCTAAGGCAGCTGTCCTCACATGCTGAGTATTAATCAATACACCCCAGCTTCCTGGGAGAGGTTTTTCTATTGGAATGGAGAGTTTTACTGACTTGTAAATGGGGAAGAGTTTGTGAACTAACTCCCTCAGTCAGCACATGAGGCCGGCTGTGAAAACCAACACAGGAGGTCCCTTCCTGCTGAAACCCAGGGCCCAGAGACTTGAGACATTCTTTTTTCTAATCTTTAAACAAAAAGTACAAGTATTCATAGAAATAAATTATTTATACTGTACAAACTCTATTAAGAGCTTTCTCTAGATTTCTAATAAGTGAATATTGGAAGCACAACACAACTTGTTGCCCTCAGGCAAGGTGCCCACAAGGAAATTTGGCTACAGTACAGGTTAGGGCTCAGGACAGCCCCCTACAGCTCAAAGGATTGATTGGCCTAAGAAATTGGAGTTCAAATACAAGAATAATTTCCATGTGAGAATGACACATCCATTCTTAATAAAGTAAATGACACCCACCACACAGCCAATGGAATGAGCACACAGCTCATTTTTAGCTGAGTCCTGATGTTCCATGATTATGCTAACCCCATGGATAATCCCTGCATTCTGCTATTTGTTTGTGCAGCTCTATTTACCTTAACATGTCTGAGAACTTTGCCCTTCAAAACCAGCTAATGGCACTTACTAGAGAACAGAATTGACATGGCCTCAGAGTGGGAAGCCTGTTCATATCTCAAAGACCTTTTCAGCTATACCTGAACCCACAGGTCATAATGCACCATCAGATAAGACTGTTTTCAGAAAAGAAGGATAATCCGATATATTTGCTGTTTTAAAATAAGACTTCATGCAGAGAAGTATGACATAGAAGAATTAATGAAGGTAAAGCATTTACCTTTGTTTTGTAGTAACTCAAACTCAGGTAATGTTCACACTGCTTCATTGTAGCTCTTAGAGGCACTGTTTTATTGAATAGCTAATTATCATCATGATTGTAGATATACAAATAGATAATAAAGTATTTAACAATGGTTTTATTTTCTTAGAATTCTATACAATTCCATATAATTTTACTGCATTAATATTTCCATGAAGAAAAAGTTCATTAAGCCTACCATAAACATCAACCTAATCCTTTCCAATGCTTTGATTTAGTAAAGTTAGTATTAGAACGAGATTGTGCTAGAGGTAATTTCAATATTGTCTGGTTTTGAATGCTGGTAAACCCATCTCATGGCAACTTTGAGCTGTCTTTATGTTATTCTTAATTTAGGATTTCATCGGTTCTACTTATGGATTGTGTTAATGTGACAAGGGTTTTGTTTGTTTTAAAACATATTTGAGTGTATCTCCTCTTCCTCCAACATGTACAATTTCCATAATGACTATTCTTTCACATTATTTTTTGTTTTGTTTTGTTTTTTGGTTTTTTTTGTTTGTTTTTTTTTTTTGAGACAGAGTCTCGCTTTGTTGTCCAGGCTAGAGTGAGTGCCGTGGCGTCAGCCTAGCTCACAGCAACCTCAAACTCCTGGGCTCCAGTGATCCTTCTGCCTCAGCCTCCCGAGTAGCTGGGACTACAGGCATGCGCCACTATGCCCGGCTAATTTTATATATATATATCAGTTGGCCAATTAATTTCTTTCTATTTATAGTAGAGACGGGGTCTCGCTCTTGCTCAGGCTGGTTTTGAACTCCTGACCTTGAGCAATCCGCCCGCCTCGGCCTCCCAAGAGCTAGGATTACAGGCGTGAGCCACAGCGCCCGGCCTCTTTCACATTATTGATTGATTTTGTCTTCTTTAAAACTATAGCTATTTCCTAAACAAGATGCAAATTTCTTTTTATGCCATCAGCCAATGGCTTAAGTCAAGTAACATCAAGATAAGGATTTAAGGCCAGTGCTTGGGCAAACCATATTGCTTCCCAGGCCTAGAATTTGAAGGATAGCCTATCTTCCATTTGTTGTTGGCAGTTAGAAGATGTGTCGACATTCTAGTGAAAGATTCTATTGCAATGTTTCAGGGAAGTCAATACTCCCTGTATATTGTTATATTCAATGACTAAAAAGTGGGTTTATCTCTTAACCAGTGCTCACAGTTACATGTTCAACAAAGTTCACTCTCAGACCAAAACACAGTCACTAGAGCTTTCCCTTTAGTCCCGAGGTCTATTAGAAGCCACCACTATCTGCTTCTCCTTTATGAACTAAGGCAGGTGAGAACAGTTGTCTTCCTTTCCTGTCACAGTGTTAGTCACTCTGAGATGCTGCCCTGAGGAGTGCAGAGGGAATGTGGGAGAAGAAATTTTCTGTCCAGACCTTCTCCAGGTTGAGGATGGTCGATATTCACATATGAAGGTGTCCTAGGCCTTTCCGGATGCCTGTGCCAGAGCAGGAACTTGCACATCCTGTCCTTAATCTCGTGCTGATTCAGAGCTCAACTCAGGGATCTACAGTGTGGGGGCTGAGGGTAGAATGGCCCATGGCAGCTCTTCCCTGAAGCACTGTGATAGAATCTTTCACTAGAATGTTGACACATCTTCTAACTGCCAAAGTCAAATGGAAGATAGGCTATCCTTGAAATTATAGGCCTGGGAAGCAACATGCTTTGCCCAAGCACTTGGCCTTAAATCCTCATCTTAACATTACTTAAGACATAGGCTAATGGCATAAAAAGAAATCTGCATCTCATTTAGGAAATAGCTGTGGTTATAAAGAAGGCAAAATCAATCAATAATGTGAAAGAATAATCATTATGGAATCTGCGTGAAGCTAAGAAAGCAAACAACAAATTAAAAATAAATGAAAAACCCATTCAATTGTAATGCTGGATGCATATTATACAATTGTCAACACCCATAGAATGCACAACGCAGAGTGAACCCTTGTGTAAACTATCTACTTCAGTTAATAATAGTGTATCAATATTGGCTCATCAATTGCAACAAAGGTACCACACTGCTGATGCAAGATGCTAATAGTAGGGGAGTCGGGGGTGGGGTTGGGTGGAAATGAAGGGGCATATGGGAACTCTTTGTACTTTCTGCTCAATTTTTCTGTAAGCCTTAAAGTACTCTAAAAAAAAGTCTATTAGTAACAAAAGAAAAACATTCCATAAATATATATAATGTACCTCACAAATATTATGTAGACAAGCTTGTTGCTGTCTCAAAACTTCTGAATTCAAAAAAAGGTATAAATCTTGAGACTTTTTAAATTACTTTTTTATATAGAAGAATAATATATATACAGGAAGCTATGAAAATCATAAATATATAGCTTAATGAATAATTATAAACTGAACATATCCACATAACCACCACCTAGGACAAGAAATAAAACATTACCAGCACCTCAGAAGCCCTGCTTTTCATAAACTTTCAACACCATAAATTAATTTTGTTTGTATTTTTTTTGAGTCAAGGTCTTGCTCTGTCACATGAGCTAGAGTGCAGTGGTGTCATCATAGCTTACTGCAACCTTAAACTCAACTCCTGGGCTCAAGGGATCCTTTTGTCTCAGCCTCCCCAGGAGCTGGGAATATAGGCATGTGTGATGACACCCAGCTAATTTTTCTATTTTTAGTAGAGATGGTGTCTTGCTCTTGCTCAAACTGGTTTCGAACTCCTGAGCTCAAGCAATCCTCCTGCCTCAGCCTCCCAGAGTGTTAGGATTACAGGCATGAGCCACCATGCCTGGCCATGAGTTTCTTTTAATTACTAATTTGCTTTTTTAAAAAATATGAATGAATGTTAAATTTTATCAGTTTTTTTAATTAACCGTCAGTTTGGATGGTCATATAATTTTTAAATTTTTTATTCTGTTAATATATTAATGTGTTGATTATCAAGTACTAAATTAGCCTTGCACTCCTATAATAAACCCAATTTGGTCATTCTTTTTATACATTTTGAGATTTGGCTAGATTGTTTATTTAGAAGTAAAAACCGTTAAGATTGTAATTCCTTAAATTCAAAGTTGTTGAAGTACAGAAAAAGATTTTGTGGACTTAAGGATTTATTTGTGGTCTACTTAGCAATAACAGGGTTCACATGGGTACAATAAGAAAGAAGAATTTTCTAGGAAATTCTTACAAAAGGCTTCTGAATTCTCCTTATTTAATACTAAAGCTAACCATCAAGATATTATAAATCCAACTGTGGCCTGGGTACAGAAGCCTCAGGAGGATGGATTGCTAGTCCTAGTTTTTATTGGCATATCATATTCACTTCATAGTAATAAACCAGTAACTGAGACAAGTAATTAATAAAAGTACCTATTAAATTTATGATTATGTTAGTGCCTGAATGTGAAGCATTACTTGCAAAAATGAAACTTCACTCAAACTGAAGTGTTTATCCAGGCCCTTCGGCCAGATAAGGACCAACATTTATGCCATGTTCTTTAGCCTTTCCATTTGTGTCTGAATAAAGAGATTTCCAAATCCCTTTTCTTCCACACCTCTGAATAGACATGGAAGACCTGCTAGGTTAAACACAGAAGTAACGCTGAGCCACACCATGAGACAACAGCTGCCCAAGGCCATGCACCAGATCGGCTCTCTGCAGTCCTCAGAAATAAGTCATGCTCATTAAAATGTTCTAGACTCGCCTACTTATCAAGAACAAGCAATAGACAAGTTACACTGAGGCCCAGAGGATTCCTGAGAGGAAGATGAGTCAAGATGTAATCATGTGTGTTTTCCAAACCTTGTTCAGTCATTAGCTGTGAACAGCCGGGCTTTCTCTTCCTAAGGATGACTGGTACAGAGCACGGCTGGAACAGGGCATGTTTTCTCTCCATTTCCCTCTCTTCTTACCCCCATTCTTTGGGATATCCTCATGAACAGTGACTCCAGGAGATATAGATGCCCTGTTTTCATAGTGTATACCACAAATAATACAAGTGTGCAGCAACCAAGAGTTTGTTTGTTCTTAAAGGCTACATTTGCAAAGAGGTGCTCCTGTAACGTAAGAGGTGTGAGGAGAGTGCCAGTTGGGCTCTCCATGGATATTGCAGTAAAGTCTTCAGGGTGTCTTAAAACCCAGGGCTCCAAAGCTTCCAACAATGGAATGCTGGCAACAGCAGACCCTGTACTTCTGCAGATGGTCAAGCAGGGGGTGTCAGGGTGCTCTTTGCAGAGGAGCCATATTTAATTTCGCCATATGAACTAGAAACAAGAATGCTAGTGAGAAGAGTGACCAAACTATTAATACATGTGTATGAGTCTTTACAAAAAAATCCTCAAAATCCACAATCTTTTATAAAACAAATACTTGTTGAATGTTGAATAAACATTTAAAATAAATCAATACACATTCTACCTCCACAAGAGGATTGGGCAAGGGGGAGAAAAGACAAAGCTGTTTAAAATCCATCCCATTGTGCACAAATGGCACCTCTTCCAAAGATGAAAGTGGCATCATTCAAAGAAGAGGCGCATGTTTAGTGTTTGTTTCTACTACGGTGAAAGCAATCTCCCAAGGTCCACTGACAGAACAATCCAAAGCAATGATAAGAAATAACAAGACATGAAGCTAAAAGGTTTAGATTAAATTTGAGGAACAGTTTCCCCCTTAGAGAAGCTGTTCAATATTGATATCAATCGTGTCAAAATAGTCTTCCCCAGAGATTTTTAAAAATTGTGATAATATATACACAAAATAAAATTTACCATTTTAACCAATTTTCAGTGTACAGTTCTGTGGCATTGAGTACACTTACATTGTCTGCAACTATCACCACCACCCATCTCCAGAATTTTTTATCATCTGAAACTTAAGATCTATATTCATTAAATAATAACTCTCCATTCCCGTCTCTCCCCAGTACCTAGTAATCACTATTTTACTTTCTGTCTTTACAAATTTGATTACAGTGGGTACCTCATATAAGTGGAATAATACAATTTATCTTTTTGAGTTTGACATTTCACTTAGCATAATGTTTTCAAGGTTCATCCATGTTGTAGTATGTACCAGAATTTCATTCCTTTTAAAGCCTGAATAATATTCCATAGTATGTATACACTATATTTTGTTTATCCATTCATCTGCTGGTGGACATTGGGTTGTTTCCATCTTTTGATTACTGTGAATCTGTGAATAATGCTGCCATGAACAGGGGTGTACAGATATCTGGTTGAGTCTCTAATTCTTTCAGGTACATGCTCAGAAGTGGAATCGCTGGATCATATAATGATTTTTAAAAAAACAGTTTTATTTATGTATGTATGTTTTTATTTCTTTCTTTATTTTTTTTTCTTTTTTATTTATTTATTTATTTTATTTTTCTTTCTTTCTTTATTTTTTAGAGACAGGTTTCATTCTGTTTCCCAGCCTGGAGTGCAGTGGTGTGATCACAGCTCAGTGCAACCTTGAACTCTTGGGCTCAAGTGACCCTCCTGCCTCAGCCTCCTGAGTAGCTGAGACTGTAGGCGTGTGCTACCACACGTGGCTAGGTTTTTAATTTTTTTTTTTTTTTTTTTTTTTTTGAGACAGAGTCTCGCTTTGTTGCCCAGGCTAGAGTGAGTGCCGTGGCGTCAGCCTAGCTCACAGCAACCTCAAACTCCTGGGCTCGAGCGATCCTTCTGCCTCAGCCTCCCGAGTAGCTGGGACTACAGGCATGCGCCACCATGCCCGGCTAATTTTTATTATATATATATATCAGTTGGCCAGTTAATTTCTTTCTATTTATAGTAGAGACAGGGTCTCGCTCTTGCTCAGGCTGGTTTTGAACTCCTGACCTTGAGCAATCCGCCCGCCTCGGCCTCCCAAGAGCTAGGATTACAGGCGTGAGCCACCCCGCCCGGCGGTTTTTAATTTTTGTAGAGATGGGGTTTTGCTATGTTGCCCAGGCTGATCTCCAAATCCTGGACTTGGCCTCCCAAAGTGCAGGTATTACAGGTGTGAGCCAACGCACTCAGTCTGAATCATATGATAAATCTATGTTCAATTTTTGGAGGAGCCACCATACTGTTTTCCACAAAGGCTATACCATATTTCATTCCCACCAGCAATGCAGGAGATTTTTTTAAAATAGAATTTTGCCTGGGGAGTTTATAACTCCTTCTCCCCAAACTCTTTATTCACCATGCCATGAAGTTCATTAGCTAAGTCTTGCAAAGGCAAGTGGTGGTTGATAAGAATTAGCCTGAAGCCCTGGCCTTGGGAGGGTGGGACTTGATGACATGAGAGGGCTTCTAAGAGGAAAGAGAAGAAAAAAAAATCCTCTATATGCCACTTCTTCCCAGGCTGGCTATGATTGAATCTATGTGATAAATAGTAATGTCCAATTTGTAGATTCCTAAAAAACACATTTACTTTTCCATCTACAGCACCTAGCACATCTTCCATAGTATTAATACAGGGAATTTTATCTGTAACTTCATTAAACTCTCTGGTGGGAACTGGCAATTTTAGATGTACCAAAATGTACCCAAACTGGAATTATAAAAACTCAGAGCTAGAAAAACATCACCTTTCTCTTTATAAGTCATGGATGAGAAAACTGAGGCTACAGAATTTCATCGAACCTGCTGAAGTCATACAACTCATTAGTTGTTAATGGCAGGGCCAATAAAGAACTCAGGTGTTCTGATCCAGGCCTATCCTGCTGCAGCCATACTTCCATGGAAATGAATGACTCAGAGAAAAAATTTGTAAACATCAATGAATTTGTATTCACCAAAATTTGTATTCAAACTGAAATCTCAAATCCCAAAAGACTTTCCCATTTTCCTCAATTTAAACCAACAACCTATGATTATCTCACAGATTTAAGCAACCTCACCTGCACAGTTTGTAACCACATCCATTTTCACCCCCAGTTCACTCCATACAGCAACAAAAATCAACAAAGACAAGGTTTGGAATGCAAGAGAAAACCCAAATAAGTAAGGTCTGTGGCTTTATGGCTTTACCCATTCAAAATTTCACCTACTGCCAAACATGGCTTATCTAATTTACAAGGTATAATCATGTTTAACCTGATCATTATAATATTCCACCAGTCCTAAGAAAGTACACATGAATCATGCTTATATCTTTATTAAATACAAAATCTTGAACTTCCATAATCCTGTTTATTTAATTATATCAAAAGGCCTCAAGAACACAAAGTATGTATTTCTGATTAAGGAAAAAATCAGGACTTTCTCAGAATTTAGCCCAAATTAAATGTGCCTAGGATTCTTGGTGTTTGATCTGCTGCTTGGATCTCAAAACCCAGGTTAAATCTGCACAATACCTTGCAGTATGGCATAAACAAACCTAGTAATCAGTAATTTGTTATGAAAAATAGTGTTTTAGAACACTAGTTTTTGTTCTGCTTAAGGGCAAGAAACTGCTTTCTTCCTTTCCTTCCTCCCCTCTCTCCTCCTCTATTCCTTCTTCTCCTTCTGCATAATTTCTGGCAGAAAACGTTTGAACACCCATGAGAACTGACTTCAGTTATGAATATAGTGGTCCAAGAAAGCTTCCTGTAATCTCAGCTTGAGCAGCTATTGATTGGAAGGTGATGGGTTTGCCCTGAGCTGCTAATTAGTATGCAAATGTTTAATTTCAGCTTCCAAATACTCTCATTAGTCCACATAATTCTTGCCTGCAGTCGTTCAAACCTGTGATAACATGCTATTTTTCACGTCAAAACCAAGTCACTTTAGGTACTGGCTCACTGCATCTACTGTTGGATGTCTCTGAATTTCATTTGCTCACATTTTTGGGGGGGGGGAGACTTAATCCATTCTGAACATGGAAGAATTCTATCTAATTTGAGGGGAGCAGTAAAATCGATTCTCTTCAACTGTAAAAATGGAAAGTATTCATAGCAGACAAGCGGTATTGGTAGATAAATTTGGTTGATTGATTCATTCTGAATACTAGTGACTGGAAACAAATTGCTATCCCTGAAGACAATATTGGAATAAAACAAAGTCAGGTTTACATCTCTTCAAGACTTGTGGGAAACAGCTCTGAGTGAAAATAATAAGAACTGGTAAAACTGCTTTTTTTTTTTTTTTAAAAGGAACATCTTGCCAAAGATTCAAATTCATTCTTTTCAGGTCAGCTTAATTGCACAAGCTTTATGCTAATTATTGTTATATTAAAGATCTGGCAGCTTAACAAAAATCCTAAACTTGTACGTGCAGGTTCAAAATCTCTATTTCAATGGCCCAGAGTTAGGCTAGGAAAGCATTTCAGACAATGCCAACTTTTAGTAATGCTTGCTTTTTTTTTTTTTTTTTTAAACCTATGTGTAGGTTATAATTTATAGTTTCAAAAGAATTTGCTTAACAAATGTGGATGTGATTAGTTGTCTGCCCTCCAAAACCCAAAACTGTATTCTTTGGTATGTGGGCAGCTTTCTGTTAAGTGACAGGCTTTCAAAGTCTGGAAAGACCATCTTTGTTGGTGGGTGTTATCCATGCACTTGGTAGGAATTCCCCTCACAGCAGACCTTCAGCAACGCAGAGGTTGCATTTTCAATATCCAGCATTCACAGAAGGGCATAGATAGAAGTCATAACAGAGAGGAAGAAAGAGAGTAAATGGTACAATAGAGATAAATCAAGCCATCGTTCCCATGTATTAAGGAGTGTTGGAAAACACTTGTTCAAGTAATCCTTCTCTTGATTAAAAAAAAGATAAAAGTTTAAAAGTAGCTGTAAGAAAAGGAGACTTTGACTCAGAGGTAGGTACTTACATCAAGTGAAAAATACTTGAGATGATGAGGGTCCTTGATATATGGGATTGATATAATAATAACCGCAGTGGCACATAAGCAGAAATTTGGGGAGGTGTGAGAGTTCAGAAGAGTTTGAGTTAAAGGTTTACATTGTTGAAGGAAAAATATTCCCTGTCTTAATCTTGTGCTAACCAAGTCTAAACAGCTGGGTGAAATCTTGGAGGTCCATGGAAGGGTGAATATATTTGTAGTCTGTGCTTCTTTTCCAAGATCCTCTCTGTGAGAAAGATAATATTTTCAGTGTCAAGAAAGAGTGATATCATTTGCCAATTGAGACTCACCAGTGTTGTCATTAAATTTCACACTTTATATATTGGTAGCCATAGTGGTATCATGGAGGTGGAGAGCTGGGTACTGTTGCTGTCATTAGCAAGTGGTACAATTTAGACACAGTGTTGGGGACATGGACATTCAGCACAATCTTGGAGGTGGAAGGGAAAGGATCAATAAAAAGGTGCCTTGTTTAAGCCATCTCCCCCCATATTTGATCACATGCCTCCAATTGATCCTTGCTGGGAGTGCAGATCACCTGTTCAGGGACTCTGCACTTGAGGGTTTGATACTGCTCCTAATGGTTGGTGTTGGACATCAAAGAGATTTTACCTTGCCTTTGGGAATGGAGACCTACGGTTTCCTCTAATTGGTGGGGTGTTGGGAAAGGGACTGAATTTCAATCTTGTTCTCAGATCCTGAAGTGGGCCAGAAAATTTCTGGTTAGGATAAATCCGCAGATTGTCTTTTCTACTACACATATCTACTACACATATCAAAGTGTGCCAAAGGGTAAAAGAGCAGAAACAAAAAGATCAATATTATTCTTGACCATAGTTTCTTATTTCCTTAGTTTCCTGGCACCATTAGACACCCTTGCTTCCCGCTCAAAAAAACATCACTAAGATGAAGCCTTTTATACCCTCAAGACTGAAACAGTAATGAGAGGTAAGAGTAGAAAACTGAGTTGACTTGTTTGCCGGCACTTCAAACAGATTTCAATACTGTGAAATTATCTCGGGGGTTGTTCTCTCTCAAGCTTCAAGGTAGTTAAAGATGATTATAAGACATGTTCTGTTGCTTAAGTATTTGCTGACATCTAATGCCCTTTTTCTCCAAATAATGCAGGGGTGACATTTCTGAGTCAAAAGGATCTAAGAAGGATGGTGCCCTGAGCAGTATTTTTACTCCCATTACCTTTTAACAATGTAACTCCTATGCCACTACCGCCCCCCCTCAACCCCTCTTTTACCTCCTCCGTCACCATTTTAATCTAACCTGAATCACTCTATTCTTCTTAAAGGAAACACACCCAATAACAGCAGTGAATCATAGACACTATTGCTTCTCTAGTCTAATGGAGTTGACCAAATGCCAGATCTGGTAGAATAAAAGGACAGGAACTTTAGGTGAAGGGAGCCCTTTAGGTTCTTTTTTTTTTTTTTTTTTTTGAGACAGAGTCTCACTTTGTTGCCCAGGCTAGAGTGAGTGCCGTGGCGTCAGCCTGGCTCACAGCAACCTCAATCTCTGGGGCTCAGCGATCCTACTGCCTCAGCCTCCCGAGTAGCTGGGACTACAAGCATGCGCCACCATGCCTGGCTAATTTTTTGTATATATATTTTTTAGTTGGTCAATTAATTTATTTCTATTTTTGCTAGAGACGGGGTCTTGCTCAGGCTGGTTTCGAACTCCTGACCTTGAGCAATCCGCCCTCCTCGGCCTCCCAAAGTGCTAGGATTACAGGCGTGAGCCACCGCGCCCAGCCCCTTTAGGTTCTTATTTAGTACATTTTCCTGAATATTATTTATTAGATAAATTTTCCAGTTCCCTGGTGATGGAAAGGTTTTATCGCACTAATGTTCCAAGTAACCATCCTATTCTCAGTGAGGCAATTTCTCAGGCATGTCTAACGGTAAGTCAAGGGCCCTTTCATCTTGGGGTTGAAAATAAAACTCTCTTGCTTAACTTGGCTAAACAATAGTAAGCAGTTAATCCATAAAGGTCACCCTTTGGTAACAAAGTATTCAGTAGTCTCTCCAAGTGTAGCCACCCCACATTATGGAGTTCCATATGAGATCTTTAGGTAATAGAGAAAAGAAATATAAATATTTGTCAATTATTCTCAAAGGGAAATTTATGAAGTGGCAAAGCACTAAAACAGCTCTTTACCATGGATAGGTCTGTAAGATGTGACTTGAATTTATGGCAAGAGAGATTGAGAGAAGAGTTTTTGAAGGTTATTTTTAACTTATGTACAAATGTCATAAGAAATATTGAAAGTCAGTTAAGACAATTTAGCAGATTTTCTTGTGAGTGTTATAAATCTGTATTAAATTTAGTTTGTTTAATTTGTCCTAATGGACATTATGCATCAACTTAATCCTGTAGATTTTATACAATTCCTCACCCAAGTGGATTTTTGAACTCCTGACCTCGAGCAATCCGCCTGCCTTGGCCTCCCAGAGTGCTAGGATTACAGGTGTGAGCCGCCAAGCCCGGCCCCAAGTGGATTTTAATCCTAGTTTTAAAGGTGTATATTTATATCTTTGTTTATAAAATAACCTATGAATACTAGTTATGTCCACATGACACAATAATTTTTGTCAATAGAGAAAAGTCTATGGAATGGAATTTAGATCATCCTGAGATTATTCTTTTTTTTTTTTTTTTTTTTGAGACAGAGTCTCGCTTTGTTGCCCAGGCTAGAGTGAGTGCCGTGGCGGCAGCCTAGCTCACAGCAACCTCAAACTCCTGGGCTCCAGTGATCCTTCTGCCTCAGCCTCCCGGGTAGCTGGGACTACAGGCATGCGCCACCATGCCCGGCTAATTTTTTATATATATATCAGTTGGCCAATTAATTTCTTTCTATTTATAGTAGAGACGGGGTCTCACTCTTGCTCAGGCTGGTTTCGAACTCCTGACCTTGAGCAATCCGCCCGCCTCGGCCTCCCAAGAGCTAGGATTACAGGCGTGAGCCACAGCGCCCGGCCCTGAGATTATTCTTGACTTTAAAAGTAATGCTAACGTCCTGAATTTCAAAAATAAATCTACAGAAATAAAAATTTTAATTGTGGCTGAAAATACGTGTGCATGTGTGTTTGTGTGTGTATAGACAGAGAGAGAGAAATCGGGAGAGAGAGACACTATTCACTATTTTTTTCTTGTCATTAAAAAAGAATAAAAAACAAACAAAACCTCATAAAGATTTTAGGTCTATGTCATCATCCCACAAACAACAATCACAGACAACAAAGGAAGAAGCATTTTGCCACTTCCTGATGAATAACAAAGTGCCCTACAGTAGCCTTGGGTAGTGAAGAAATTTAAAAATACAGGGAAAATCTGACTTAGGTTGATATTAATTACTATTATTATTGAATTCTATTGCTCAAATTATTCTCTATGGTAGGGTAAGGAGTCTTTGCTCACTGGGGTAGGGTAAGGAGTCTTTGCTCACTGGGGTGGGTAATTTTCCCTGCCTGAAAAGTTTCATATGAAACATACAATGTCCTAGGTCAGAAACAACAAACTCTCCATAGGCTAATATAATTGCCAGTCACTAAAGACAGGGAAATGTTTTCTGAAGGTACAATGAAAAATATAAGGCTATATTGCAGGTGTCTTACATTAAATTAAGAAAGGAAGGTGGATTTCCAATTTGTTATATGAGGGGAGTAAGTAAAATACAAATATATGTGTGGGGAGATCGTTTGATCCTAATAATGCATGGGAGTCAGAGATGTAGGTCAACAAATGCACGTATCTGAAATACGGGTTTTTCTGAATATGTGCTCTGAAGTTCTTTGAAAATCTGGCCAAACAATCCCATTTTAATATACCGGTTCACATAACAAGCAAGTCAGAACATTTGCAAGGCAAGATGTTTTCCTTTATGCAGCCAGCAAAAACACAGCTCTAAGCTTAGGTTGTAATGATAAAAGGATTTGGGAGCAGCTGATTTTAGGGACTCATAAAAACAACTCACCCTTATGCCCTGAGGTATAAAGAACATGCATCATTTGCATTGTGGACAAATCATTCTGCTTTTTTCATAGATTAACTGATGCCAGTGGATGAGTAAAGGGAGAAATAAATGTGCAGACTGAGACCTGTGACTTGGGTGAGGTGAATAACACTTGTATCACAAAACCACAAGTTCTCTCTTTCACTTTGTAAATTCCTTGATGTTAATTTATATAATTTTTGAAAAATTCAGACGTGGAATACATATTAATTATATGTGGAGGCTCCAAGTTTTCTGCTATTTATGGTTTAAATTGCGTGTGATCTCACAGCTGACTTCTTTTTTTTAAATATGGGGTTTTGGGGGGAGAGATAAGTGAACAATGAAAGTGTGTGAGACACATTCCTTTAAATCATTTAAGGAATGGCATGAATACACTTGCATATGTAAAATAACTATGGAGTACTTCCTAGATACCTAGCTCTAACGTCAGATTACAGATGAGGAAACTGAGGCACAGAAACACTATAGTAGATAGCACATAAAATATGGTGCCAGGATTTGAGCTTAGACAACATTTATGTTCCTAATGTTTCCATTAGGTTGTCTTCAGGTTCTGTATTTATACTTGACTGTATAGGACTCAAGTAACTTCCTTGGGCTACTTCTAAGCCATTATCACCAGATGCTAGTTAAGGGACAGCGTTAACGCCTAAGGTGGCCATTCAATAAGAGGACTGGGAACACGGGCAGCTTCCCGGTGACTCAGCAGTTACTCAGTTTGAATTTCCCCAAACCCAGTGCTCCACCCGATCCTGTCAACTCTCTGTCAACTCTGCCGTTGCACAGCGACAGAACCGCGGGCGTTCGCCCAGGGCCGCGTCTGTCTCAAGTATCCCGATTCTGGATGGACACAATCTTCTTCAGTGATCGTTCTGCGCCACAATACATTTCGTTGGGCTACATTTTTCTCTCAGACTTGACTAAAAGATTTGAAGCTGAGGAACCTGAATTTTGAGGTAGATACCACAGAAAACCTAGTGAGGGGAGTGCCGCGTTTGCCTAGAGATGAGCTCGACTGAAAGTGCCGAGACACTGGCAGAGATTTCTAACAAGTTTCATTCGCAACAGGCTGGAACCCAGCGCTGCTCTTTTGTGGTCTCCAGTCGCGCCACGCCTGAGGACAGCCTCGGCGAGGGCGAACGCAGAGATACCAGCCGCAGCCGGGAGAATGCGGGCGAGGGACACATTCTGTGCACTTCACAGACACATAAACCAGGAAGCCGGA
This sequence comes from Microcebus murinus, assembly GCF_040939455.1. NCBI lineage: Eukaryota > Metazoa > Chordata > Mammalia > Primates > Cheirogaleidae > Microcebus > Microcebus murinus. The sequence goes on along the minus strand of NC_134117.1, from coordinate 22,737,597 downwards.
AAAGAAGGGAAGGGAAGGGAAGCCGCGGGCGGAAGCGCGCCCCCGTCGGGATGACTCAGTTGTCCACAAGCTCCGCCCTCGACACCCTGAGGAAAATCGCGGCCGCGCGCGCGCATCCCGCCGCTCTCGGGCGAAGGGCAGGGCAGAGCCGTGCGCGCGCCAGTCAATTCTGCCAATCACGAGTCTCAGTCGCCCCTCAGCGTGCCCAAGTCCCGCCCCCGTTCGCGCGCAGTCCCGTAGTTTTCGGGAGGCGGGCGAAGCCCAGCCGCGCGCGTCACTCAATCTGGCCAATCGCGCGTCTCTTCCGCCTCCCGTGCGTCCCCGCCCCTGGTACCAGGTCGGTTTACCGGGGCAGCTACGCGCGCTTTCTGGCCACGCTGGGGATGGTGGAGGGGGGAAGTGTGCTGCTTACGAGGGCAGGTGTGAGAACTGGACTTTTTCGGGGGTCTGCTGTGGCGTCGAGTCCACAACTGTGGACCCTCTCCGCTGCCGGGGGAACTCGACTCCCCGTCAGGCCTGGAGTCTCCGGCGGGCTAGTGCGCTTTGTGCAACGGGGAGGACTCCTCCCTGTGGTTTTACCCGCTAAACTTGATGCCTTTGTTGGAGGAAACTACTGCGATCGACTCCTTTTCAGTGTCTGTTCGCTACTTAAAACGGTGCTGGGGCGCGTCAACGTATCTCTATCTCGGCTTGTTTCCTAAGCCTCGGGCGTGGAGAGTTAACAGTTTTTAGTCACACACCTTTTAGAGTTAGGTTGACTGACAGGTCTGGTTATATTTTTTGAGTCAAGCTTTAAGCTGTATCTCCTTTAATTTGAAGCTGCCATAACGAAATCAATTCCTATCTAAAGTTGTTATTCTCCCCTCCCCCACTGCGGAATTGAAGGTATTTTGATACCTAAAAACAAAACAAGGAGAATCTTGTTTCTTTGAGATACTAGCCGGTTAATTTGTCATGAAAAAACTTAGTCTCTGTGGGAAGGTAAATGGAAAACTGCAAGAAGAGCAAGAATGAATTACAACTAAATGAAATTAGGAGAAATTTCTGGCCTACTTGTGGATGTTTTATACATCAATAGAAATTCTTTGATAAAAATTAAGGATTGTATAGAGATGTGGTTAATTTGATTCCCATTTTATAATTATTTTTTCTTTTTTAGAGGTAAACCAAGATTTCATTTTCAAGATGGAAAGTCCATCAGACTCAGCTGTGATTTTACCTAGGACTCCGGAGGCCTGTGCAAATCCACCATCTCTTCATACAAATAGTTCAGGAAAACAAGTATGAAAATCTTAGTTTTCCTAGTGGATTCATTCTGTGTTTAATTATTGCGGCAGTGGTGGTTTTAAGTATACTGAAGATTGTTAACTAACATAATATGTAGCATAAGTAGATATTTCATTAAGTAGAAGTTTAGGTTTTTCTTCTAAGATAAGGTGTATGACACTCCTCACACTTGCTTGCTGCCAGATTTTCATCTTGAATCAATTCATTTCATTTATTTTCAGATCAGGTTATTATAATACTCCAAAGTGAAGAAGTTTTAACTGTGCAATATTGTTATGAAGCTTTTTGTTGGCAGGATCTAGGTCTTTTCCTTAATCTTTAATTCTGAAGCTCCTAGGGTAGTGTCAGGGATGTGCTATTAAATGCTGGACAAATGTACAGTGATTACTGGGATAAGTGTCTCAACACTGTTTTAGAAGGGTGTTGACTTTGCTGAGGTAAAAAAGAACAAAACTCACGAAGCTGGAAATTAAAGGTGTTTTGTGATGGCTACTTTAGATTTATGGAGACAGAAAGCCATCTAGTGGTGTCTATCTTAGAAATGTAAGGCCTTTATTTCTAGTCACTTTGTTTACATCAGGAATGTTTCTCTTTTTTCTTTTCTTTTTTTTTTTTTTTTTGAGACAGAGTCTCGCTTTGTTGCCCAGGCTACCAGGCTAGAGTGAGTGCGGTGTGTCAGCCTGGCTCCCAGCAACCTCAAACTCCTGGGCTCAAGTGATCCTCCTGCCTCAGCTTCCCGAGTAGCTGGGACTACAGGCATGCACCACCATGCCTGGCTAATTTTTTCTATATATATTAGTTGGCCAATTAATTTCTTTCTATTTTTAGTAGAGACGGGTCTCGCTGTTGCTCAGGCTGGTTTCGAACTCCTGACCTTGAGCAATCCACCTGCCTTGGCCTCCCAGAGTGCTAGGATTACAGGCGTGAGCCACCATGCCGGCCCGGAATGTTTTTCTTGATTAACATTTTTAATGTTTTGTGCCCTTTATAGCCCATGAGTGCAACACTTAGAGAAAGATTAAGGAAAACAAGATCTTCATTTAGTTCCTGTTACAATGTGGTAAAACGTCTTAAAGTAGAGGATGAAGAAAATGACCAGGCCTGTTCAGAGAAACCAGCATCTTCCACAGAAGAAAACTGTTTGGAATGTCAAGAAAGTTTTAAACACATGGACAGTGAATTTGAAGAAAGTACATATGTGAAAAACACCTTCAAGAATGTCAATGTATGTGAATCTAAATCACTTGATAGGTTGTGCAGTGCTTTCCAAGATGAGCTTGTGAGTGAGAATCTTCCTAAACAAGGATTAAATGAAGAAAAAGCAAAATTGGTGAAGGAGATTCAGGAGAAAGAAGACTTTCTTCGGAGGCTAAAACTAGTCAAAATGTATAGATCAAAGGTGAGAATGTCAGGACCATTGCAGAATAATTTTTTTTTTTACATAAATTGCAGAAAAGTAATTTCAAAAATAGAAAATAAGGGTTTTTTTTTTTAGCCTAGTAAACAATAAGCCAAATATTCAGAAACCTGACTTCCAACACTTTAATTAAACTCTAAATCATAGATTTAGAGTAGAAGAAGCCTCTAAACACCAGATAAAATCTTTATTTGAGAGCCCCAACTCATTTAATATGCATTTGAAGCTTTTCTCTCTAGTTTCTACCCCATAGCAATATTAGAGGTTTTAAATATTAGGTGAGAAGTGACAGCTGACGGTGAATGAATGAAACTAAAAATGGGCCAGAGTACAATAAAAAGCATTTTTATCTTGTGTCTTCCTCAAATAATTAAAGTGTTTCAGGCATTTTGAGAAAGCAACATATATATTAATATTAGACTTATATTAATATAAATTAATATATTAATATTAGATTTAACATTTCAACCCAGTTTGGCTGAATTAAGTAGAACTTGGGCACTTGGAAGGAGTTAACCTTTCTTACTTGGGTAATTTATGTATATGCAATGGCTCATTCTTCTCCAGCAATCTGGAAAAAATGATGGAATAGTGTATATCATTTGCTTTCTTGAATTTTTAGGATTTTTCTAAATATGACTTATTTATGAGATAGTGAATGTTGAAAAAAATTTTTTTAATTTGAATATTGTTATTTTTTAAGAGTAGTTTTAGGTTCACAGCAAAATTGAGTGGAAGGTACACCATGGTGTCATTTTTAAAAAGTACAGTTGTAATAGAAAAAGTGTATTTTTTTTTTTTTTACTAGTTTTCTCCTATTTAATGATTTGATTTTTCCCTGAGGATAAGGATGGTCCAGAGTTTGGAACAAACAAAATGTCCATAGAATTCAGTTGTGCCATTGTAACCATTCTACTTGTGACCATCCTACTTTTTCCTAGGTAGAAGTCCTATTCATCTCCAGGTATGTTAGCCTTTAACCCTGCACATCAACTGATTTGACAACTTCATTATGTAAGTTAAAATAGCATGACCATCTAGTTATTGACATACATTCATGTTTGTTTTGTTTTCTGTTTCAGAATGACCTATTTCAGTTACAGTTGTTAATAAAGAAGTGGAGAAGCTGTAGCCAGCTATTGCTTCATGAGTTGCAATCAGCTCTGTCTGAAGAGAACAAGAAACTAAGCCTTACTCAATTGATAGACCACTATGGGTTAGATGATAAATTGCTACATTATAACAGAAGTGAAGAAGAATTTATAGGTGTTTAATAGTTTTTTTTCTTTAAAATATCTTTGAGAATGACAATTAAAAGACACTTCTACATTTTAAAGGGAAGGCATAAAACCATTATGGCTTAGAGGATGGTATCCTGCCAAACATCAGTTTAGGGCACTTTAATACATAAATATAAACTCTTAAGTTCTGAGTGAAAAGTTAGTATTTTGTATAGATTTGCCAAAGAAAACTTGCCATTTAAAGTAATGTGAAAAAAAAATCATGTTTAAAATATAATTTGGGTAATTCTGGAAACCAGTTTTAATACATTGTTTTTTATGGCAAAAAGTTTTGTTTTAAATGTTAAAAAATTGTCCAGTTGGGTAGATGTCTGAACTTAAACTGGTCTAAAATGCCTGCCTCTGCTAAGTTTATGAAGCTCTTTTCTATTTACCACATATTTCCCTCTGATGATCCAGCAAGTAATTAAACTCATGTCCAAAATTGCATTCTTCCCTGTCTCTCTTCACATTTGTTTCTCATGTTCCTCATTTAGTGAAATGGCCATCTGTTTCTTAAAAAACTACATTTCCTCATCTCCCACATCAAGGTATTGTGGCACACAAGGTCCTTCACATTCATCTGTAAAATAGATGAAACTTTCAGTGTCCAATTCACGGTGACTCCTTAGTCAGAAACCCACCTTTGCAGGGTTGGGTTTCTGTTGCCAAGTTATATGAGGGAGGGTACCTGTAATCTCTGCTATATATGCAGATAGGACTCAAGCCGGCCAGTCCCTGGGAATTTGGAATTGAGTTGAAAAGCAAGCCCATCTCTGTGGCTGGAGCTGCTGTGTATAAATGTGGAAGTAACAGAGCTGGCAGGCTTAGGAAGGACTGTGTGTTTTTGCATAGAAAGGCAGAGATGATAGATTGAGAGAGAACTTTGTGGGGCCATGGCTTCTTGATTCTAGTTGCCAGTCATTCCTGGGGCTTTTTGGATTTCTGCTTTTGAGTCCTTTGAAGGGTTGAAAAGAGCTTTATTTAGCTAAAAAAAAAAAAAAAAAAAAGACTTCCCTACTAGTTAGTAAATAGCTGCTACTCTAACCCCTCCCTTCAAGTGCACCCTACTTTCAGACCCATGTCTTCCCATAATTAACAAATGTTATGTTTAAAAAGTAGACCCTAGGACTCTGCCCTTGTATCAGTTTAATTGTAAGTGCCATGCCTGTAAACTCATCCCCGCCCACCTACACAAATTCCTGCTTCTAGACACTGGCTTTTATGAACCCAAGAGGACTGCCCCAGGCCTCACATGGGCCTGCTCTGGCCCTGGAATTCCTAGATGGGCGCCACTGTGCTCTTCTCATGCCTACCAGCTGGCCTTCATCACTGCTTGCTGCCAGCCAGGGGCCTGAATGTGGCAGAGGAAGCATTGTCCCTTGTGCTGGCATTCTGGTAGGTAAATGTGTGGTCCCTATATAGATCTTGGAGGGTGTAGCAGCCCACTGCTGATAGGTACATTCCCTGGGGTAACCCTTACAGGTCCACGTGTGGGAACTGCAGCATCAGTGGGACTCTGGTTCTGGGAGAGCTTGGGGCATAGTGATGGGGCTTTGCAAGGGACTGGCTGGGTGCTGAGGTTCCAAACAGCACAGAGGTGTGGGTCATGGGGGAGGGATGAGGCTTATGGGACTGTTTGGGGTCTGGTGATAACTATGCGGTAGTCTTCTGTGCTCCTTCTGTTGAATTTCACCTCCATTTAGTGGGGTGAATTTATTAGGAACCACTGAATGCCATATTTTTATTTTTTAAAAATGAGAGCTAACATTTAACATAGCACTTGCTTTGTGCCATATTTAAAAGTATATTAATTCATTTGGGTATTACAGTGATCAACATCCAGTATGAAAAACATGAGAAATTTAAGATTAGTTATTTTAAAACTAAGTGGTTACTTAAAACTTAAGTGGCAAAGCCAGGACTTGAACCAGGCAGCTAAGCAACAGAACCCCATATTCATAATTCTATGTTTAAGGCCATGCTATGTTTGACCTGATTGATTATTAATATATCACTAGTTGATAATATAATATTGTAAAAGATTATAGAGATATGATTGCTGTTAGTTCAACAGAAGCTGAGAGAGGCCATACTGTGAACAGTGTCAATAGGGGGTTGGGTTGCATGACCCATGTGCCCTTCCAAAGCACCTGCCAATCCCCCAAACCAGAAGTTACCTCCTGTTGAAAAGGCTTCTACTGGAATACTCTTGAGGGCAGGAGGTTCCTGTCAAACCCCACCCTCTCCATGCCTCAAATCTGAGGCAGTCAAATAAGGAACATTGCCAGTGTCACCTAGGGTTGATAACTAACAAATAGAAATGACACAGGCCATTTGGTTTGTTAAGACCTGAGAATCCACATAGCATTATCTACTGAAATTTTTGGCGTTGGCTATTAGCAAATGGAGTCTCCAGGTAGCTAATCCAGGTGACATAGAATTTGTATCACCAGAAAAAAAAAAAATCTAGTATATCTATGGTTGATTCAAACCAACAGGACAGAGAACTGGCAATCCCATCTTGTCAAGTATTTGCACCCCACAAACACTCCCTCACCCTCAGATCTATTCCCCCTACCCTCCAAATTCTTGTCTCAGGGATAATTTTGAAGGACCCTGGATGTAGAAATGTTACTAATGGGCATTTCCATGCTGAATCCGCCAAACTGACTACTTGAATCATTCTAGCACTAAGCAGGTGAGTCATCAAAATGATGCTGGTCCTGTCATGTTCCTTATCATCCCCATCGAGCATTGATCACTATGTGGGTGATCAATAAATCTTTTAAAGATTTTTTTCTAAGTAGAAAATTTTATAATAGCTTTCTTGCTTTACCTACTACACTAGTGTATTCTAGATATAGTATTGTGGATTAAACTTAGTGTTTAGTTCATAAATTACAGAACAGTGAGACATTGGCATCATTTGGAGATTGTGGTTAGTGATCCCAATGACATAGCAGTCCACAGGCTAGGGAAGGGTAAAAGCGGCTTTCTGGCCAGTTAGTCTTCTCATTATTACATAATTGTCATCATATCTGTGAATAAAGCAATAAACTATTTTATGGAAATGAGAAAGTACTTTTTTTGTTATTTGCTAAATCCTATTGGGTAGAGCACAAAATTGAATTGTTACAATAAATAAGAAATGTAGACAATTATGTTTTTAAAATATGTAATGATTTACAAATGATGTAAATCTTGGAAAAGGTAAATAATTTACCTTGTTCTCATTGGTAAACAGGGAATCATCTTAAATATTCTGGTACTTTTTTCTGATTATAGAAGAAATGCTTACTGAAGAAAATCTGGCAAATATAGAAAAGCAAAAAGACATCATCCATAAAATTAGAAATACTAGCAGTGGCTAAGAATATTTTTTATCTTTTAAGACTTTCTAGGCTGGGCATGGTGGCTCATGCCTATAATCCCAGTACTTTGGGCAACCAGCCTAGGCAACACAGTGAGACCTAGACTCTACAAAAAGTAAAAAAAGTTGGATGTGATGGCATGCACTATAGTCCTAGCTACTCGGGAGGCTGAGGCAGGAGGATTGCTTGAGCCCAGGAATTTGAGGTTACATTGAGTTATGATTGTGTCACTGCACTCCAGCTCAGGTGACAGAGTAAGACCTTGCCTCTTAAAAATGAATTAAAGTAAAAAAATACGATTTTCTATACCATAAATCTGAACATACCTTTGAACCAATTAACAGTAAATGAATAACATAGATCTTGAATATTTTTTTCTGACTTAGAATCTTGCTCATTCATGAATAAAAACAATTCATGGTATTTTACACTTTTATTCGTGCATGACAAAAATTTATATGCTGATCAAGGATAAAATTAAACAATTTGCTATTAAAAATATGCAACTAAGAAGAGACTCTACTTAAATTTCCCAGTATGAAAGAAAAAGAAATCACTTTACCTAAATGAAATGATTTTTAAAATGACTAATTTGGCCTTGTGTTTTCCTGCGTGTTTTTACATTTTAACAAGAGCAGGAAATGTTTTCATCCGTAATCTTTCTACTTCAGCCTGTAGTATTGAAATCTCTTCAGCTTGTTGTTTTGAAATATTTGTTAACTTCTGTTGTTGCATCATGTTTTCATATCGTTCTTTGACAATCTTTTCACAAGTCAATTTAGACCCTATTCCAAAAATGGAGAAGAAAGGATTAGCTGGATTATTATCAATACTTTAAAACACAGAAGCAGTACTCAGAATCAATTAAACATGTGGAAAAAATTGCTGGAAGCTTTATAACTATTGTACAGATTTCAGGGATACTGATTACTTTTAATGAAACAGTTGATTAAAGAAAAATAATGCTTACCCATTGCATTACAGATGTCTTTTCTCTCTGATACAGCTACCAACTCTTCTCGTAGATTGCAGCTTAGACCATAATTTGCTACATCTTTTTGATTGCTGCACTTTCCCAGTTTTTTGAGTAGTTTTTTGCAGTTTTCCACATTTTTTTTGTGGGTCTGAAATTTTGTTAACATGACACCCCACAAAATTAATTAAAAAATAATTTATTTTATAAAGGCATTATTCTTATATTTTAAATACATTATAATCATTAAGATAACATCTTACCACCATATCCCTAATGCCTAACATACTACCTATCCATAGTAGGCACTCAAATTAATTGTTGAAAAATAGAATGGGATCTTAATACCACATTTTAGAAAAAAATTATTATACTCTTAAAAATGAGAGAATATTTTAAAAGCTTGAGATTACTTTGTTTCTATTTTATATGTTATATAATAAAAACTAAGCATTTTTTATTTAGTTATGATAAAATAAAGCCTTTACAAGGCCTAGAAAAGATTATCAACACATCTATTACATAAATTGTAAACTAATGTGAAATAGAAAATCCACTTACATTCAGTCCCTCAGGGGTTAATTCTAATATTAAAAGAAGTGCTTTAGTCCATTCTACTGGTTATGGTTGCAAAGATTCAGCGATTTCTAATTACTTCATGAATTCTAGTAAATGCCCAAGATTTTGTTAGGCTCTGTTTGAATTCATGATTTGAAGCACTATTACTTTGCTCAAATGATTCACAGATTTGGGATTATAATGATCATTTTCTTTGAGACTTACCTTATCTATAACAGCAATGGTTTGCTCCATTATGCCAATCTGAAGACTAATCAGAGACTCATAGTTGGGTTCAGTTAGGAACTAGAAACAAAAAAACCACAATATATGTAAGGATATTTTTCTCTTTCAGTGGATAACTTCATAATGATTGTTATAGTTTTGAAAGTTACTTTTTTCATAATAAATATGTATGTAAGTTTGATTTGACTTTTTTTTTTTTTTTTTTTTTTTTGAGAAAGAGTCTCACTTTGTTGCCTGGGCTAGAGTGCCTTGGCATCAGCCTAGCTCACAGCAACCTCAAGCTCCTGGGCTCAAGCGATCCTTCTGCCTCAGCCTCCCGAGTAGCTGGGACTACAGGCACGTGCCACCATGCCTGGCTAATTTTTTCTATATATTTTTAGCTGTCCAATTAACTTCTTTTCTATTTTTGTTAGAGACAGAGTCTCTCTCTTGCTCAGGCTGGTCTTGAACTCCTGAGCTCAAATGATCCACCCGCCTTGGCCTCCCAGAGTGCTAGGATTACAGGTGTGAGCCACCGCCTGGCCTGATTTGACTTTTGTGCCAATGATATTTACCTTTTTTAGCCATCAGTACACTCATGTACACGATTTCACTCAATACACAAATTATTACAAATGCCTAGGGTTTACTTCCTCATTCATTCATTATTATTCAAATCATCAAATATTTGTTAAGTATTCCACTTGAGTCCCACATTAACAGTGTCCCATTTAAAGACATTGAGGAAGACATAGAGATAGATAACATGACTTAGCCTTCAAGGAAAAGGGAGCATATAGATATGATTGATTGCCAGAAGATATGTAGAACGTCATGCAAATTTAAAGGTGGTTTGTGATGGAATGGAATTCCTCCAAACTTGGGAAATCAAAAAAGGTTTACAAAGGAGGTGACTTTTAAACTAGACCTTGAAAATTAGATAGATTTGGGGTATACAAAACAAAAATTAGGGGAGACAGTCCAGATAGAAGAGCCAATATGGATAAAAACACAGAGGTAGAATCCTAGAAAATAGTAATAAGTTTCATTTGAGAATACTAATGTATAAGAGGAACAGTGAGACATGAGTTTGAAGTTAAGTTGAAAGACACTGCCCGCCTAAGGATTTCATAATTCATTTGCTAGATAGATAAGAAGGATAGTAATGTCATTAGAACTGAATAGGAATACTAATCCAACAGCAATATACAGTATAGATTAGATAAGAAGACGACCCAGGGTCAAGAGACCAGTTAGAGATTAATTATAAAATTGTTTAAACAATTGAAAATGGAGGACTGACCTGGGACCAGGGCAGTGGGGATAGAAAATGAGGGAATACATACATAGACTAGCCAAGACTTGGAAGGCATGGGAAAGAGGGGAACAAAAGATAACTAAAACTTCAAGCCTGAGCAAGTGGCTGAAAAGAACAGAAATAAGCAAATTAAGAAGAGGAGCTCCCGAGAGGTGGGAAATATAGAAATGGAGCTTAGCTTGTTGGAATCCACAGAGCTGGATTAGTCTCTTAAAGTGATCAGGGAAGTAAGAAAAATAGAGGAGATCACCAAGGGAGAGGCATGGAAAGAAACACAAACATGGCTAAGGGCAGAATCTTAAAGAATGGCTATATGGAAGAGTTAGAGGCAAAAGAGAATCCAGTAGAGGAGGAGGAGAAGAGGAGGTCTGACATGTTGAAAGTAAAATTAATCAGGGGTGATAAAAGCAAAGGAATGGGTAATCAAGATAGTTAAATGCTACAGAGAATTTAAGGATGGTAATGATGGGGAAAATCTGACCATAGGATTTGACAACTAGAAAATCCTTAGGGAACTGTAAGACAGAATTATTCTACTGAATACATCATGAAGAAGTGGTGGTAGCAAATGTAAACAACTGGGAGAAAAAGACAAGAATTCATAGACACATGAGGAAACACTCCTGGCTGAGAATACACTTGACATCACAGAGGCTTCTGATTACATACTGGTTAAATGAATGAATACATTCATGAATAAAATAAAAACTATGTTGAAGGGGCAGGGAGAACTTACCTTTTGACGATCTCTTGAGAAAAACAGCATCTGAATATCCCAAGCCTTTTGATTTAGATCTTCCATTTCCATCTCCATTTTTTTATGCTCCCATTCAATCTGAAATATTCCTTTGTGTACATCTTTAGTTTCCATCATGCTAGCAACTTTCTTTTGTCCTTGAGTCTTAAAAAAGTACATTTAATATTCAAATAATATGATTCTGCATGCAGGATCCAGAATATTTGAAGTTAAATGCTATTCTTATAAAACATTTGGATCACAGAGATAATTATATTTTCTTTTAAAAACATAGCAGATATTAAAAATGGGCAAAATCATTATAAAGTATGATAGTGGCAAAACAGAAGGGATTATAAGGTATATTTAACAAAAACAAAAAACAAAAAAAGAAAACCCAAAAAACCCCATATGATTATCACAATAGATACAGAAAAGCATTTGATAAAATCCAGCACCTCTTCAACAACCCTTCAGCACCAATCCTCAACAAAGTAGCCATAGAAGGAACATATCTCAAAATAATAAAAGCCATATATGACAAATCCACAGCCAACATCATACTGGGGAAAAGTTGAAAGCATTCCCCCTAAGAACTCTAACAAGACAAGGATGCCCACTGTCATCACTTCTATTTAATATAGTACTGGAAGTCCTAGCCAGAACAATTAGGCCAGAGAAAAAAACAAAGGGCATCCAAACCAGGAAAGAGGAGGTCAAATTATGCCTGTTGCTGATGATAAGATCTTATACTTAGAAAACCCTAACGACTCCACTAAAAGACTCGTAGAGGGAACAAACAAATGCATGAACCTGCCAATCCACTGAATCCAGCAGAATATCTTTCAAAAATGGAGGTGAAAGGCTGGGCGCAGTGGCTCACGCCCATAATCCTAGCACTCTGGGAGGCCGAGGTGGGTGGATTGTTCAAGGTCAGGAGTTTGAAACCAGCCTGAGCAAGAGCTAGACCCCATGCCTGTAGTCCCAGCTACTCAGGAGGCTGAGGCACAGGATTGCTTGAGCTCAGGAGTTTGAGGTTGCTGTGAGCTAGGCTGACACCATGGCACTCTAGCCTGGCAACAGAGTGAGGCTCTGTCTCAAAAAAAAAAAAAAAATGGAGGTGAATTAAAACTTTTTCAGACAAAGAAAAATAGAGAGAATGTATTGCTAGGAGACCCATACTTCAGTTAAGTTAAAGGAAATTTTTATTTATTTATTTATTTATTTTTGAGACAGAGTCTCGCTTTGTTGCCCAGGCTAGAGTGAGTGCCATGGCATCAGCCTAGCTCACAGCAACCCCAAACTCCTGGGCTCAAGCAATCTTCCTGCCTCAGCCTCCTGAGTAGCTAGGACTACAGGCATGTGCCACTATGCCCAGCTAATTTTTTCTATATATATATATTAGTTGGCCAATTAATTTCTTTCTATTTATAGTGGAAATGGGGTCTCTCTTGGTCAGGCTGGTTTCAAACTCCTGACCTCGAGCAATCCACCCGCCTTAGCCTCCCAGAGTGCCAGGATTACAGGTGTGAGCCACCGCGCCAGGCCTAAGGGAAATTCTTTAAGCAGAAGGTTTATGATACAAAATGGAAGCTTGGATCTACACAAAGACATAAAGATCTTTTGAAATAGTGAGTGACAATAAAGGTAAATAAAAAATACCTTTTTTCACATTTTTTAAAATTATTCTAAAAGATAATTGACTGTCTAAAGCAAAAATAACAACAATATATTTTGGGTTTATAGCATTTGTAAAAGTAAAACAAATGGTAACATTAACATATAATTCCTAAATTGCATAAAATTCCCAAATATTTGGAAATTAAATAACACATGTCTAAAGAATCCATTAGTTAAATAGAAAGTCACAAGGGAAATTAGAAAATATTTTAAATGGAAAGAAAATGAAAATACAAAATATTAAAATTTGTAGAATGCAGATAAAAGAAAGCTTAGAGGGAAATCCATAATATTAAATGTTCATATTACAAAAGAAACAAGGTCTGAGATAAATTAACTAATCTTATCTAAGGTTATCTTCAGATGAGTAGATTGGGTCTAACAAAAATAGTTTTTTGTTTATTAGAATATTAGAATTTATATTAGAATGAGCATTTAGCTGTGGTCCTGGATTCCCTGTACCTTAGAATTTCTGGGGGAAGATTTAAAAAAAAATACTCATGCACTTCTCACCACTCACAAAAATTAATTCACGATAGATAACAGACTTAAATGTAAGGCACTAAGCTATAAGAATTCTAGAAGAAGAGGTTGGAAAAACTCTCTTAGATATCAGCCTAAGCAAAGAATTTATGAAGAAGACCTCAAAGGCAATGACAGCAACAACAAAAATAAATAAATGGGACCTGATTAAATGAAAAGGCGTCTGTCTAGCCAAGGAAACAATCAATAGAGTGAATAGACAACCTACAGAATGGTAGAAAATATTTGCATGCTGTACATCCGATGAAGGGCTAATAATCAGAATCTATAAAGAACTTAAGCAAATCAGCAAGAAAACATCAAATGACCCCATTAAAAAGTGGGCAAAAGACATGAACAGAAGCTTTTCAAAAGAAGCTAGACTACTGGCCAATAAACATATGAAAAAATGCTTAATGTCTCTAATCATCAGGGAAATGCAAATCAAACCCACAATGAGATATCACCTAACTCCAGTGAGAATGGCTTTTATCAAAAAGTCCCAAAACAACAGATGCTGGTGTGGAAATAGAGAGAAAGAACATTTAGACACTGTTGGTGGGACTGCAAACTAGTTCAACCCCTATGGAAAGTAGTATAGAGATACCTCAAAGAACTATAAGTAGACCTACCATTTGATCCAGCAATCCCACTACTGGGTATTTACCCAAAGGGGGAAAAAAAGACATTTTATAAAAAGGACACTTGAACTTGAATGTTTATAGTAGCATAATTCACAATCACAAAAATGTGGAAACAACACAGTGTCCATCAATACATGACTGGATTAGCAGAATGTGATATATGTAGATCACAGAGTATTACTCAGCCATAAAAAATGGTGAGCTAATATCTTTTGTAACAACCTGGATTGAAGTGGAGACCACCCTCCTAAGGGAAGCATCACAAGAATAGAAAAACAAACACTACATGTACTCAGTATTAAATTGGAACTAAATGTGGCCGGGCGTGGTGGCTCACGCCTGTAATCCTAGCACTTTGGGAGGCCGAGGTGGGCGGATTGCTCAAGGTCAGGAGTTCGAAACCAGCCTGAGCGAGACCCCGTCTCTACCAAAAAAATAGAAATAAATTAATTGACCAACTAAAAATATATATACAAAAAAAATTAGCCGGGCATGGTGGCGCATGCCTGTAGTCCCAGCTACTCGGGAGGCTGAGGCAGGAGGATCGCTGAGCCCTGGAGATTGAGGTTGCTGTGAGCCAGGCTAATGCCACGGCACTCACTCTAGCCTGGGCAACAAAGTGAGACTCTGTCTCAAAAAAAAAAAAAAAAAAAAAAAGTAAATTGGAACTAAATGATAAACATTCATGTGTAGATATGGTAGTAAAATTCAATGGAAATTTGAATTTAAATTCCACGGTAGTAAAATTCAATGGAAATCAAGCAGGTGGGAGGTGGGAGGAAGGGATGGGTTAATTCACACTTGACGGGTCTAATGTACACTATCAGGGTGAGGGACACACTTATAACTTTGAATCAAACTGTACAAAAGTAATCCATGTAACCAAAATGTTTGTACCCCTGTAATATTCTGAAATTTTAAAGAAGCACATAAAAGAAGGCCACTTAAGAAAAAGGAAAACAATGATGAAAATTCTGTGGCACCTTGAAGGCCAATCAATGAAACACTTCCATTAGCAAAAGCTGAGAATTAGATTATGCAGTGGCTGTAAAAATATAGTTTACAAACATTATCTGACAAATTTTTATTAGCTAGCCTTGATACAAATGGAAGCTATTATAAACATTTTATAAGATTCTTAACTAAGTAAGTTTTTAAAGTAAAACGTTCATACCTTTGAGTCCATAAAAAAAATACTCATGTCTGAAGGTGGGGTCTGGCACATTGGTAAAGTTCTTAAGGTGATTCTAATGTGCAGCCACAGTTAGGAACTACTGAGTTAACTAAATTAAAATTACTTATCGTGGAAATGAGCGAATAATGTAAAATATCTGATACAGCAGAAAATATGTTGTCTTTTTCTCTTAAAAAAAAAGTATAATTACCCGAATCACAGAATTCAGGTCTTCGATTATGTTCTTGTTGATGAGAATTGCGTCAGGATAGTCCAGTGTTAACTGGAAATTCTCCAGTTCTATTTGTCCTTGTTTAAGAAGAAGTTGGATTGTCAAATTCAACTGGAATTTCACTTTATCTTCCTGTAATCTAAATTAAAAAGGTTCAAAGCAAGTAGTTGTAACATGTTTATATTTCAAATTTCACCTATTATCTGAGACTATAAAATTCAAATCATCTTAAAGAAAACATTCTGGAGATTAACGTACAGAGTATTTTCCTAAGGATGAGCTTTCCTAGAGGTTGCTCTGAAACTTCTTCCTATTGATAAAGAATTACACTTGGGTTGCTCAAAGAATAGTATGAACAGCAATACCTTTATAAAATTTTACTTTAGGATTAAGAAAAGAATGTATAATTTTGATTGCAATGAAAGTAAAGTAAAAATGAAGAGAATGGAGATGCTACTAAGTATTAATAACAAATCTATTAAAGTTTTGACTGTATTTATTGATTTCTGATACTATGTTAACACTATTTAATCTGTATGCTACTTATCAAATCTATTTCTGGGTAGTTCATATTTCTCCCTATCGCCAGGATCTAAAAATGATGTATAGCAATGAATTTGGGAACAATAGAGAAGTGTTTGTCACTGTGGCTGTAAATATGGCCAAAAGTGAAGCAAGGACTTAAAACAGTATCCCAATCACTCAGTAAAAAACAATAAGCTCCCCTAAAGAAAAAGATATTAGTTGGCTGTCTACATGGCAAGTTCTTGGACATCTGCTTAATTTTCCACAGAGTTAGCTTCAGCCCCAAAGTACTGATTGGCAGAAACAGGTTCTTTATATTTTTATGTGGAAGGTGCAGATTAAAAAATACTGAACTATTTCTTAAACTTGTTTATCTGTAAAATGAACAAGGGAACATGTGGGGAAGTTCCATCTTGAATTAAGGCCTTACATAACCCAATGCACTTTTTAAAAAGGAGATTTTTTTAAAGCACAATGCTGGGGTTGAGATAGGTAAGTTCGGGCCAGCTGTAAACCAGTCAGTCAACAGGCATTCTTCCCCAGTGATGAATGTAATTTAGTCCTGGCTTATGAAAGCATGGCCTTGCTAACAAACTAGCTACCAGGGGAAAAAAGGAGAAAACTCACAGCACATAATTTCCCTTTTGAAGAGAAAGACCACAACACACAACTGTTCCTTTGTTTGATTAACTATCTGTGGCTCAACTCCTTGTTTCAAGATTAACCACCTGTGGCTTAAATTGTTTTATTTGAGAGTTTGTTTTACAGCACTTTAAAAGAACAGAGCAGATAGAAGGAATGGGGAGCCCTCAGTTCCTGCCAGACCACATTCCAAGGACCCTGATGAGCCAGCCTCAAGAAGAGAAATAAAAGGGAAAAATGAACATAGCCGTTTCACAGCTGTCTTCTGCTATCAGTTTGCAACAATAAACATTTTCTCCCCTTTACTCCCAGTAAAAACCCCCAAACCCCTAACCCTCAGGGCTGGCACTTCTTTTGTGTGCCAAGCCATTTTCTCTCTCTCTAAGTAAAATAAACTTTTTTTTTTTTTTGAGACTTGCTCTGTTGCCCTGGCTAGAGTGCCATGGTATCAGCCTAGCTCACAGCAACCTCAAACTCCTGGGCTCAAGCAATCCTCCTGCCTCAGCCTTCCAAATAGCTGGGACTACAGGTGCACGCCACCATGCCCAGTTAATTTTTTCTATGTTTAGTAGACATGGGGTTTCACTCTTGCTCATGCTGGTCTTGAACGCCTGACCTCAAGTGTTCCTCCTGCCTTGACCTACTAGAGCGCTAGGATTACAAGTGTGAGCCATGGCACCATAAAATAAACTTTTTACTTCTTTCCATCCTAATCTTTGTGTCAAGAATTCTTTCAAAGCCAGCAATACAAATTCCCACCCTAAAAGCTTAGAATAAGTGAACATGAAAAAAAGGTTCAAATTACAGGATGAGTTCATGGAACACTTTCTCAATCTCCTGTTGCACCTTTTCATCTTCCTCAACTCTCTTCCGGAGGAAAGCCACCATTTCCACTAAGCCAGCTGCTTTCTGCTTTACCTGAAGAAACAAACCACAGATATCAGAAGATACAGAGTTCCAACTTTAGAAAATATCTATCCTTTAACTTTTTTGTTTCATAACCTTAACAAGCCCATCTTTCTAAGAAAGTAATAAAATTTTAAATCCCTGCCATTATGTAGTAAAAGCTGTCTAAAACTTATATGGTAAGTTCCATGAATAATATGAAAAGTACCAAATTTGCCTCTTGGTGAAAATCAAGTATGCAAACAATTAGAATTTTTCTTATATCTTATTTTTAAATTTGTTCTCATCACTTTAGGTGATATTATAACATCATAGATACTCTAACAACAATATGCTAGCCTGATGCATATGGGAATTCAGGAAATTTGAGGGAGTGGTCAAGAAGCAGCAAGTGCATCTTCCCAAATAGATGCTCTCACATTTTTACCATTTGCTACACTGGCTTTTTATTCTAGCAAAACTATAAAGTTGGTTCTGCTGAGCTAGATATAATTCTAATCTATGCAAAACAAAATAATCTACAACAGTGTTGTCCAAGAGAAATATAATGTGAGCCATAACTACTAGTTATGTATGTAATATTAAGTTTAGTAGCCACATTATAAGAAGTGACATGAAACAGGTAAACTTAATTTTACTAATATATTTTATTTAATACAATATATCCAAAATGTTATCATTTTAACTTATAATCAATATAAAGATATTAATGAGACATTTTTCATTCTTTTTTTCAAATTCAAAGTCTTCTAAATTTTCTGCTTACAGCACATCGCAATTAGGACTGGCCACATTTATTTCAAGTGCATAATCACCACAGATAGCTAGTGGCCACTATTTTTGACAGCGCCAGTCCATAAGCAAAGGCCTATACTTAGCCCTCAATAGCACCAAAGTTAATATAATTATTTTATTGCTATTATTGCCAACTATACCCTAGCAGGAATATCTAAATAATTAGCTTTTGTGGATATACTGACTAATGTAAACTATATATTCGATATTACACTAAGAATTAAATTAGATTAAATTAAAATGTTACATACTTTCTGTTCATTTTCCACTTTTATTCGTCTGGTTGTGCAGAAATGTTCCCAGACCAAGGGGTCCAAGCCTTCTGGCATGTTATTAATATTGTCCAACTCGTCCATGGCCTTCATTAACTGGGCAAAGTTGTCCTTATTCAACTTGGCAGATCCTGGTCGCTCTCCAAAAGGGACAATACTGGTTGTTTCGGTGTGTGCTTTAAGCTTGTGAATCCTGGTATTATCAAGAAAAGCCCATCAACATTTCTAGTTTGACAAAAAAAAAATCAACGTTAAACAAATCAGACCATTAGAGTAGGTATGGCACATTGTATGGCTCTCTCCCTTGGCACTTGAGGGCTTGTGGGTGAGCTATTCCACAGAGAAAGGCACCTGCTCTGTTTTTCCATACTCTGCATTCCCAGACATGACTGTGTGTGACTGGACTACAGATGTCCCTAACTGTTGTCAGCACTGACAGCTTTACCTGTGCTAGGACATGTCCTCCTTCTGTGTATTGTAAACAGGCAGATAAATGCCCAAGAGAAGTGTGGGTATTCCCTGGCTCTGTCTTGCACACCCTCTGCTGGAATCCTTTTTGCAGGTGAGTAGCCAGTAATATGTTTAGAAGTATGTGAAACGGGAGGAGTGCCTCTTTTAATCCACATTAATAGATTAGTTTTGTTGCCCTGGGCTGCAGCTGAGAAAGGAAAGAGGGTACAAAGCTTTGTGCTGGGCACTCACTGAAAGGTGGCCTTACTAATAACCTACCTAACAGAGGAAAATAAACTATCGAACAAAAAGTAAGAGAAATAAACTCACGGCACATAATTGTTACTTTGAAAAGGAAACTCAGATCTCAACTACCCCCTTTGTTTCATTTAATTAAAACACCTGTGGTCTAACTCGCTATTGCTAAGACTTTTTTTCTCAGCCTCGAAGAGCCCTAAGCAGACAGTAGTGGTGCAAACTCTCCACTTTAGTTCTCGCCAGTACCAGATTGCAGGGACTCGGATAAAGTCAGCCTCCCAGAGAAAAATTTAAAAACTCCCCGACATCTCTCAGCTGCTCCTGTTATCAGTCTGCTAAAGCAGAGAATAAAAAAGACGTTTTTACCCTTTAAAACACAAGCTGATTTTCCTTAATTGCCCAGCATTTTCACTCCTTTCTCTGTGTGCTGAAGCCACTCCCTTCTCTCTCTTTCTTTCCTTTTCAGGAAAACAAATAAAACTTTTGCTTCTGTATGTCCTAATCTTTGCCTGATAATTCTTTCTCACCCATATATGAACTTCATACCCTAACACTAACTATTGAGTGCTTTCCAAGAGACTGTGAGGGTGATACTATATTCTCACCCCCCTTCTCCAGATGAGGAAAGCCAGGCTCTGAGAGAAGCTTTTGGTCCAAGGCTGCAGGTCTGAAAGGTGGTGGAGTTAGGATTTAAAACTAATTCTGTTTGACAACAAAACTTTGTGCTTTTCCTACTTCTGCCTCCCAATATATAGGAAGTCTCACTTCTTTCTTCACGAGGAAAAGGTATGTACTTGGGCTTATTGTAACTCATTCCTTTAAAGACAGGGAAACCAAGACATGAGGCATGTTCCAGGTTCAATTCTCTATGCTGCATGTAACCTGTCCCAGGTGAGAGAATGAGTTTGTATCTCAGGCAGAAAATTATCCTACACCTTTGTGACAAACTTTATGATTTTTAGATTACATTTGACTGAAAACTATGAGAATGTGAAAGTGTAACATTGGAAGTCAATGAAATGTAATTCTAAAGCTATTCTCAGAAAAAAAAGTCAGATATTTTAGAATTCTTTAGAAAATGTTTATCTTCTGCTATTCATTCTGGTGTTTTCAACCTTTTTCTTGAGCACAATCACATAAGACACTTTGAGGAAATGATATTTGTGGTCAACTAACTGTGGAAAACACTGCTTACTCTTTTTCTTATACCTGGAGATCCAAAGGGCAATAACAAGTTCCGAGAAATTCTGCATAAACGAAAGCTGTTTATCTTATTTTTTCAAAACCCAGTATTTCTCCCAGACTCATTGAGTCCTGGAAGACTATTACATGCAATCACAATTCATACTGCAAGGGACTCATATTTGTCGGAATACGTGTTGGGAAAAACCGTTTATAAATCTACATGCCATCTATGTCTTAAAAGGAACTGCTTTCATATATAAAGTAGAACCGATAATACTACACTTACACAGATACTTAACTGTTTTTACATAATAAAACTAAATTTTTCTTCTTCATTCCTTACCTTAAGATACAGGCATCATCTTAAAAAACACTGAATTATGATCAAGACACTTAAACATGTCCACCTAAAAGACTATTATACTGAATATTTCCATCTAATTGGGAGAAAAAAGCTGAAATCAAACAACACTCCTTTTCATTTACAAACTTTTTCTCAGAAACATAATAGCAAAGGAGAAACAAACCTTGGTCGGCGTTTAAAAAGTTTGTAGAGTATTTCAACTTGATGACTGGGGATTTCAGAAAATTCCTTTTTAAAGCTCCGATCGAGAACCTAAGGACAAAGACTGCTTTGTGAGGATTACAATTTTGTTCAGAAACTTTTTATTTGTTTTGAGAAACAGAAGTTTCCAAAATAGTATTTACCCACAAGGCATGCAAGTTACTATTCTATTCTATATTCTATCCATTCTATTCTGTCTACTTTAGACTAGTCTACCCTATTTTTTTGTATTATAAAACTGCTGGTCACAGCCTGCCAAATTGATTTCATGACCAACTAATGGAGTCTGCAACCTAAAGTTGAGAAAAGCCCTAAAAGCTAGATAATGTCCCTATTTTCTGAACAAGAGAAAGCCTAAACCAGAGAAGTTAACAAAAATTCATTTTACTCATGGATTTTCAGAAATATGTAATGGCATAGAATGAAGTTCACCCATAACAGAGAATTATAGTAGGAGAAAAATCTGTGAGCAAATTAAATTAGATCTCTTTTATCCTTCCCCAAATCCAGGCAGCAACAACTCTACTGCATTGTTGAGTGACTAAGACAATGACTCTCACTTTGTCTTCTGCCAGTAAGTTGTCATATTGTTCCTTGTATACATCCAGGTCTTCTCTAGATTTCCGGATGGCTTCTGAAGAGTTGTTCTGTAATAACATCAGGAATAGTTAAATGGAACTGGAGATTTTTCAGCATAAACAAAAATACTGGGGATTCTAAAAGGAACAAAGAATTTCCTAGTACAAGGTAAATATGTTAATGAAGTATCCATTACAGATAAAGTTTATAGAAGAAAATAAACCATTTAGGGACTTGGAAAGATTAAACATCCAATCACCTCTTTCTAAGGATAGCCAGCTCTGTATATGAGTAAGTCTATGGAGCACCCCGCATTCTCAGCAGGGCAGTGTGGATGATCAAAGTGCACAGGCTTGGGAGTCTCATGGACCTGGGTTCTGAGAGACTAAATATATATACAGACGACAATGGTGAGACCATTCATAAAAGTAGAACGCTGACCCACAACCTCTGCAGCAACCAGCTAACCACAACCTTTGTAGCAATTGGCCTCAAACTGTCAAAATTTGGTCAATAACTGCCAGCTTCTCTAATTTTTCCCCCATTTCCAACTTAGGACCTTGCAGAGAAAGCCAAATATGTTCCCCAAACCAATAGCATAGGTTGTTCTAATTGGTTTGCCACCAGCTTCCTCATGCCAACAACTTCTGAGCAGGGTGTACCTGAAGCCCTCCCTTCTTTTCTTTGTAAAGCTTTCCCACTCAAAATGGGAAAGCTGGTCTCGGCCAAATGCAAGTGACGGTGGCCGATTCCCTTGCTATGCCAAGCTCTGACTAAATAGCCTCTGCTTATTCTCAGTTGGGTGGGCTTCATTTATTTCCACAGTTCCAATTTCTGCTCTATTACATACTAGTGGGTGACTTAGGCATGTTACCCAGCCTCTCTGAGATGGTCTTCTCTGTGAAAGAAATCTAGTACACTACAGGCTTGTTCTGAATTGGGTTAATTTAGAAGGTGCTTCACATATGCTGTTTAACAGATTCTTAGAAAAAAGTAAGTTCATATGTCATTTATGATATAATGTTATCCATTCATAAATGTCCTTTATTAATACTACGATAAAGCTGACATCTGTTGAAACTTATTATATGATAAGCATTTTGTATTCATTGTCTCTTTAATGAACTGTATCTATTCATGCTCATATTTAGATAGAGTTTTTCAGATTATGGAAATTTTTTATTCTGGAAGTTAACCCATTATTTACATGTTTAGTAAAATGTGTCCCATGGTCCAGAGGAAACAATATTCCCTAAAGAAGACCGTGTAAGCAGCTTAAAAGGTTATATGCCTTATCCAAGATCCCACAGCCACTCAGTGGTTAAAAGCTGGTGCTTTCAACCAGGAAGCTGCATGGCCTCATTTTATAAAACGCAATGTCATGTGAAAGCTACACAGTTCTTTTGACTAGATGATTGCAGATGCAGAATCACATAACTTTATTAATAGATTGGAATGGGTACTTTCACCTGGCCCTTGAGCAAAGTCCACATGGGAAGCCAAGGGATACACATGGCTGAGTAGGAATGGCATAAGGAAGGAAGGAAGGTCTAGACTTATGAGCTCTTGTTCAACCATGAGCACGTCTGTCAGAAAATGCTCGTACTCAGATAGCAAACACGACACTTACTTTCTCATGATGCTGCTTTGCGAGGTAGTTGTTCAGGAATAGTTCTCTGGAGCTTAATTCTTCATCCAACAGTAAAGAGAAAACAAGGTTATTTATTTTCAATTCTTCCTGTAGAAATATTTTGGGAAAAAAAAGGTGGAGAGGAAATGATCAATACTTCTATTGGAGAGAGGACTTTCTATTGATGGTCATAGACTTGGCAGTGACCAAACAAGTTTATGGCATACAAGTAAGAGAAATCTTTTAAAGAAAAAGGGAATACAGATTATTACTATATAGTAACAATTATGCTATATAGTATATACTATATAAAAATTATACTATAAAGGGAATATAGATAGTTATAGTAACTATTCGGTTACTTCACTTTTTTCATCACTTTATTATAAGGTAAAACACATCTACAGAAAAACTCACAAAGCAAATACATAGTTTATTAAGTTATGATAAAGGCAAACACCCTTGTTATCACCACTCAATTCAATAAATAGAACTTTCCACTGCAGAAGTTCCTTTTAGGTGTCCTCATCAATATCTCAACCCTGATATTAACTACTGACATGGCTTTTATAGTAATAATTTCCTTGTGTTTCTTTGTAGTTTTATTACCCAAGTGTGTATACTGCTATGGTTGGGATATTTATCCCCTCCAAACCTTATGTTGAAATTTGATCACCAATGTTGGAGGTGGGTCCCAGTGGGAATTGTTTGGGTCATGAGGATAGATCCTTCATGAATAGATTAATGCTCTCCCTCAGGGGTGAATGAATAGTTCCACTCTAGTAGTTCCCTAGAGAGCTGGTTGTTAAAAAGAGCCTGGCATCGCTCCTTCTCTCTCTCTCACTTGCTCTGTCACCATGTGATCCCTGCACAAGCAGGTGCCCCTTCTGCTTTCCACCTTGAGTGGAAGAAGTCTGAGGCCTTCACTAGATGTCCAACAGTGAACTTTCCAGCCAGCAGAATTGTGAGCCAAATGAATCTTTTTTTCTTTATAAATTACCCAGCCTCAGGTAGGTATTCCTTCATAGCAACACAAAAAGGACTGAGACAGAGACATAGGCATTACAGTATAACTTACTCGTTAAAAAAAAATTTGTCATGTCTTTTAATTATCTTATAATCTTCATGTTCACTTTCATCCCTTTCTTTTCCTCACAATTTATTTGTAGTTTTCAGCAGTCTCTGAACTTTTGCCTAATTTGGGTTTTACTGACTACAAACCCATCAGCCTCCTTCATCATTTGTATTTCCTAAAAATTGGCAGCTGGGTTCAGAGGCCTGATCAGACCTAGGTTTGTTGGTTTTAGCAAGACCACAAGTGAGTCTGTGTTCTTTGACAGGCAGACACATAACATCTTGTTTTCCTTCTTTCTGTGATGTCAGCAGCTGTAGATACTCAGTGCCAAGGTCCATTAATCCATTGAGAGATGCAAAATGGTGACAGTCTATTTCTAGTTTCCTTTTTCACTTATTAATTAAAATGCTTTGATAAAGAGTTGCTTCTCTTTATCTACTCTTTAGTTACCCAGTGGTACAGTTCATATAGGAAAGGCAGACCAAACATTCAGTGCTCTCCCTTTATCAGTTTGCAGAAAATGAATTGGCCGTCATCCTCTGAAAGTGGCCAATAAACATTTTTCTTATTAAAAATCACAAATTTGGCTGGGCGTGGTGGCTCATGCCTGTAATCCTCGCACTCTGGGAGGCTGAGGCAGGAGGATCGCTCAACATCAGGAGTTCAAGACCAGCCTGAGCAAGAGTGAGACCCTGTCTCTACTAAAAAGAGAAAGAAATTAGCTGGACAACTAAAAATATATAGAAAAAATTGGCTGGGAATGGTGGTGCATGCCTGTCTGTAGTCCCAACTATTCGGGAGGCTGAGGCAGTAGGATTGCTTGAGTCTAGGAGTTTGAGGTGCTGTGAGCTAGGCTGATGCCATGGCATTATAGCCCGGGCAACAGAGCAAGACTCTGTCTAAAAAAATTAAAAAAATAAAATCACAAATTCATGAATTTAAATAAATTTGATTGGTTTCAACTAATTATGATTATTATCAGCTTTGAATCTTAAATTTGGGGAGACATTTGGGGAGACATTTTGATATTACCTAGTAGTTTCCTCATTATCTCGTGTGACAAGATATTCTAAGTATATATTTTTCTAAACAACAGTTTTATTGAGATATAATTCACATACCACACAATTCACCCTTTAAAGTATATAATTTTAATATAGTGTATAATTTTTAGTTTTTGGTATATTTAGAGAGTTGTGTGACCATTGCCACAATGAATTTGAGAACATTTCATCACTCTGAAAAGAAATCTTTCACCAGTCATTTCCCATTAACCCCTTTACCTACTAGAGGCCTCCTCCTTTCCCCAAAAGCAACCACTTATCTAATTTCTGACTCTATAGATTTGCCTATTCTAGACATTTCATATAAACAGAATTATACAATATGTGGCCTTTGGTGTCTGGCTTCTTTGACCTGGCATGTTTTCAAGGTTCATCCATGTTGTAGCATGCATTAGCACTTCATTTCTTTTCATTGCTGAATAATATTCCACTGCATGGATAAACCATATTTTATTTATTCATTCACAGCTGTTGTCCATCTGGGTTGTTTCCACCTTTTGGCTGTTGTGACTACTCAGGGGCATTTGTTCCCAATCTTCCCTCTCACTCCTACTCTACACACACCACTCTCTGCCAGGCCAGTGGCTGTGGTCTTCTGTCTACAACCACAGCTGCTGAGGAGCTGTCCTTTCCTATGGCCACAGGTCTTGCTGGGTTCTGGGAACAGCTCTCTTCCCGTGCCTCTAAGCTTCTCTTAGCTGTAGAGATGGTGCTGGTGGCCAGTGGCTTCTAGTCCCAAGATGTTTACCATTCATTGCCATTTCCCTTAACCCTGTCCATACTTCTGTAAAATGTGCCTCCATTAAAGTCTGCTAAATGTAACCTGTTCCATGTATCATGCCTGTTGGGACCCTGAGGGTGCAGCCATCCTCCTGGAAAGTCCCTCCACATGCCTCCAGTGCTGCATCATTTTTTCTTGTTCAACCCTTGCTTTGGGGAGGCCCATCTTCCAATAGTTCTCTGAGAACGAGAGCGTGTAAATTTGGGAGATCTTGCATTTCTCAAAATATCATTATTCTCCTCTTAAACTCAATTGATAGGTTAGGAATAGAATCCAATGTCAGAAGTAATTTTCCCTCAGAATTTGAAGGCATCACTCCTTGATTTTCTTGCTTCTAGTTACTGCACACTTAATTTATATTTCTACTGCTGGATGAAATTAAGACTGATTTTTCATCTAATCTTTTCGGGCATGAGGATTATTCATTTAGTCAGTATATACTATGAACCAAGCCCTTTGCTACTTGCTGGAGATACAGATATGAACAAGAAAGACTCATGGAAGCATTAAGAAATAATCTCACATAAATTAAAATTCAGGTGCAATATGTGGTAGAAGGGAAAAGAAGAGAGTATATAGTAGGAAGATATAACCTAGTCTGGGGAATGAAATTTTAAGCTGGGACCAGAAGGACAAATATAGTCTAGGAGGCATGAAAATCAGTAGAGAGTATGATTAGCAAAGTCGACAGAGTCATGAGGAAGGACGTGCTGGGTGTGTCCAAGGGACTGAAAGAGAGAGTGTGGCAAGACAGGGGGAGGGTGGCCACAATGAGGATGGGGAGGGACCCAGGGCCGGGTGTTGGTCTTTATTCTAAGAACAATGGAAGGCCTCTGGAGGCTCCTTAAAAGAAAAAGTCACGCAAGTAAAGCTTTTATTTACCTGATTGACAACCATCTCTGCCTTCACTCTCCTTTCAAAGAGTTTTTTCAAATTGTCATCAAAGTTCTGTGTGGTTTCTTGAATAGAGTTTTGAAGTTTCTTCAATTCTGCTTCTAATGACTAAAAGGAAGACAATAGTAAAGTCAATGTTTGGGAATATCTAATGCTCCGAGGAAGTGGTGTTTACATTTTGTCACGATGTGGGACAGGAGAGCAAACTTTGCTAGGTGTTCTCTGCCCTCTGCCCCCTTCAACCAGAGATACTCCACTTGGATCTGTTTAATATGCTGTGTGTCTGAGATTTTTGCTTAAAAAAGACTACATTGGTGGGGGGTGGGGGGGAGTCTTCATTTCCCCCTTTTTGACCTGTTCATGCTTTCTCATTTTTCCAGTGCAAGCATAAATTCCACAATCTCAAGGAAGCCTTCCTTGGGCCCAGTCTTGGGCCCTGTTTTAAGTCAAAGAAGCAAAGCCTGAAAGAGGATTCCAGTGCCTGTGATTTCTGGAGGGAGCACTCTTTATGGTGTAGCTGTAGAGGTGTCAGAAGACCAGCTCCTGGGAAAGCAAAAAGAAGGGTCCTGAAAGGGCAGAGGTGTGTTCTCCTAGGGCTGCGCCTGGGGAGAGAAGGCAAGTTGAAAGAGGGAGGTGCCACTGCGAGACGTGGGGGTAAAGGGAGAAAAGGAAGGAAGAGGTGGAGGTTCAGAGTCTTGCAGAAACAGAAGAAAATCATGGAGTCAGAAGACATGCCAGCATCTTCCCCTTCAAATGAGAACACCATTTCTCAAAGAACTCAACTATATATCAAATTCATAATGTTATCCACACAGAAAGGGGAAAAAGGATTAGTTCAAATAATTCTCAACATGATATGCTGCTTGTGTACTCTCAATGGGATATATTCTATTAATAACAACAAAAAAAGTACAAAAATCTTAAAATTGACATAGTAGATTTCTTTTTGATAGATGTATTTTGTGCACATTGTAGGACTAAGCAAATGAGTATACTTATATATTGGGAACTAGAGTTTTCACTGAAAAAGATCTCAATATTAAGTGAGAGAAAGAGAAAAGAACCCTGTGCTGTCCAATGGAGCTGGAGGTAGCTGTGTGTGTGTGTGTGTCTGTGTGTGTGTTTCTAGCTCTGTCCACTGAAATGACCTAGTGGCAATGACTCCTCATCTCCGTAGCAATGAGCACAACTAGTTCCCAGATTTTGGTCTCTAAATACCAATGCCCAGTCAAAGGAATCAGGATTTTTAGAAAAATAGCAGATTCCAGGTGCCTAGAGCATCTTGTTGTGTTAGAAAGGAAGAAAGTGCTCAAAAACTGATGGGGACAGCTGAAAAGAATACAAATGACAACTAGAAGGAGCTCTGAATGCTTTAAGCACCAGAGAGAATAATGGCAGTAATGGGTTAAAGCACATTAGGTTTTAAAAAGGATATATTTTTAAAAAGAGTAGACATGAAGTAGGGCAGAGGGAAAGCGTTTCTTTGAAGAATACTAACTAAACACAGAATAAATGATAAAAACCAGAAAGGCACCAGTTTGCAATCAGCATGGTAATAATTAATTCAGGCAAGGATCATCAGTGGTTGCCAAAAGACAGAATGAACAGTCATGGTCTCAAATGTCACTCCACAGATTACTCGTTAAATGCAAAGGAGAGCAAGAGACCCTTTATAGTGAAGACATCTGGAGAACACTTCCTTACCGGCGATCATACCGGTAAGGTGCAAAGGGCTCCTCTAGCATCCTGCTACTCAAAGGAGGCTCCACTGGCCAGCAGTAGCTTGTTACAAGTGCAAAATCCCAGTGTCCTTTCATTTCCCCAGAACCAGGATGGCCACGATGGAATATGAATCTGCATTTTTAGCAAGATCCTCGGGTGATGCAAAGGGTCTTCCAGCGTGAGAGCGCTGGGCTAGGGGACATGGAGCAGCATCGTGGAGCAGCTCTAAGGGCCCAGTAGAAATTGAGGTCACCCACTTAGAGTGAAACCAGCCAGGAGTCTTTTCATTATCCACTGCATGGGTGCAGGTGCAGAGAAGGCAGAGTGCTAGATTTAATCAAGTCTGGGGTTTCCCTACGTGAGTACCAGGAAGGAACAGGAGGTGCAGGCAGGGGAATATTTTACAACACAAAACCGTGTGGTAAAAATGCAGTTCAAAGGTCACCCTTCATTCTTTAGGCATCTGTACTCCCTAACTCCTTTAAATCTTCACTTCTTTCGGGACTCGTTTTGGGTTTTAGGCAAGTATCATGTTAGGTTAAAATGCAAGGGACCCTAGAAGACTGCGGTAAATAAAAACGTGGACAGGTGAACAAAAGTTCCAGGAAGCTATTCATGAGATACAGCCACCAGCATGCTGGTGAGCTTTCCTGCCTCGAGTGACGGTATGATTTTACCTTCTTCATAGAAGAGCAAGTATTATTTTTGTGGTTGCTTACCATCCTCTTCTACATCTCTACTGTAGTTGTGAGCATCTGTAATGTGGCAATGTCTCTTGGCAATAGAAGGGGATAAAAGTAGCAGAACTGCATTGCAAAACCCTCATATTAGAATTGTAGAGTGTGCACTGCATTGATTGTGCTGTGCTTTCCTCAAATCCTGTCCTTGAGATTGGACACAAATCAAACAGGAGCATTACTGAACTCAAATACATAAAGACAAGACAGAGCAATACCTTGCAGTGACTAGAATGTGCTGATAATAGGCATTCGTTAAACATTTGAAGAATGAATAAAGGACAGAATTGTAACTATGTGGGAAATGTTGAAATCAATAACTTTTTAAAACCACTGCTATACATTTTTCTTGTTTTAAATTGTTCTTACTCCTTAAGTTTATCTCCACCTACTTCTTTAAACTCTCTGAAACCCTATCCTTAAGCTATTAAAGACACTGAGAAAATAAAGCACAATTGAAAAGATATTGAAATAAAACTGTGGAGGTGGTAGGTTATAGTAATTCTTTGATCTTCTGACCTTTCTGTACTTATCTCTTTCTTCATTTAACTCCTTGACTTTTTTCTCATACTCTTTGAATTGTTTCCTTTCCTCTTCGGTCCACATGGCATCCGGTTTTGCCATGAAAGGAGGCTGAGGAATCACCTGGAGATATGAAGGAAAGCATATGCTGCAGCTCAGACACAGTGGCAGCGCGGGGAAACCCCAGAGTGATCACTACTGTAGGAAAAAGGAGCCCTTTAAAAGGGCACGGTCTGGCCAGGCGAGGTGGCTCACGCCTGTGATCCCAGCACTTTGAGAGGCTGAGTTGGGAGGAACGCTTGGGACCAGGAGATCTAGACCAGTCTGGGCAACATAGCAAGACCTCCTATCTACAAAAGAATAGAAAAATTAGCCAGGCATGGTGGTGTGTGCCTGTGGTCCCAGCTACTTGGGAGACTGAGGCAGGAAGATCACCTGAGCCCAGGAGTTGGAGGTTGCAGTGAGCCGTGATGACGCCACTGCTCTCTAGCCTGGGAGACAGAGTAAGACCTTGTCTCCAAAAAAAAAAAAAAAAAAAGGTACAGAGGTACAGTCTTTCACATTGGCAAGGACAATGTAAAAATGTAACACCTGTTTTTGTGTGACTTGAGTAATGGTGGGCAGTGTGGGATATGCCCAGTCTCTTAGGTGACAGACTCAAAGGTGTGTGTTGGTGTCTTCACAGCTAAAACTACACCTGAGCTCCAGGAACTCCTATACCAGGTATCAAAGAAAATGTTTCCTGGTGTATCTAAGAATTGGATGAAGCAGTATCCCTGCCTTCTGTAGGGCCCCAAGGCACTGCGGTTACTCATTTTTATTCATTTGTTTGCTTTTTATCAGATTAGAAGGTAAGTCTTCAGTTTATAAGGGACTAGCAGGTTGCATAATATTTGTTGCTGTAGAATTTCTAAAACCCAGGTTCATCTAGGACACAAATGGTAAAATTTAAGTAGCTCTTTTCACCCCACCCCACCTTCCACAAAGATGGCCAGAAATCTCACCATTCGCAAAATATCTTCCTTCTTCATTTCCAGAACACCTCCCATCATGTCATTCAGGGCTCGGTGTCTCGTGTCCATGCTCTGGGAAAGAGCCGGAAGCAGAGAGGGTAGCTGAGACAGGGATCTGGCATGGCAGCAGGGGCATCTCCCCCCCCTCTGAGATGTTGGAATGACTGAGTGCGTTTGGGCCTGGGGATGGTGGGCAGTGGTGTGGAGGAGAGAGGGAAGGAGGCCAGCTGCAACTGGAGCGACCGCTGACAGTGACAAATGCCTTCAGGTGTTTCTACAGTGGAATACCAGTATAAGACGATCAAACCAAACCAGGAACCAGTATCCTTAAAGGAAAGAGGGTCTTAGGTACCCTGTGTACCTGAGACTGCGTACCTGAGACTGAAGCCGACGCTGCATTTCGCGGGCTGTAATCAATTCCGCTTTGGCTTTTTGCCAGGGATTAACGTGCTTGCGAACTGTGATCTGAAAGAGAAAATGCAGCTTCCTGCTGTCATCCTTACAAAATTCAAACCAGACTTTCCTTCCACATACTGGAATAAGGCTAGAAGATACTAAGGGTAGGAAGGGGTATCCAGAGTTTGCAACCAATTTCCTATTTTGGAATGAAAATGAGATCTAACATGAGGGGGTTGGGAAAATAGATCTTCTATATTAGCTTCTCTATTAGCTCTCAAAGCTTGTCTCCGTCACAAAAGAGATTATTACAGGGGACCTGATTTAGATTAAGGGGGGAGAGGGCGACTCAAAGAAGTGTCACCTAAGCCAAATTCTGAAGGGTGGGGGTCCTAGGAGGTCAAGAGCTTGGGGCATTCCATGACCCATGAGAATGAAGCATGGCCAGAATGCAGCCAGGTGGGACAGCAGCTGGACAAGGGGGGGCAGTCAGGAAGGGGCTTGTGGGCTTTGTGCTAAGGGAAGTGACTGGCCACTGCAAAGAGTTAGGCAGGGGAGGGACATAATACATTTGGCTTGTAACAAGATCACTCTCCTAAAGGTAGAATGGACTAGAATACAAGGAGAAGCAAGCGTGGAGAAGCTAATTACCCAGGTACAAAGTGATTGCCCCACACAGGGACCCCTAGAGAGCAGCAGAGTGAGGCCCTGCTGTCACCTTGTTCCAGAGTCTTAGGTCACATAGCAAGCGTCTGGTTCAGGAAAAAATGACTTGCTTAAACAAATACAGCAGAGGCTGGAGGATAAGGAGATGTGCTCTGAAGCATGACGGTTGGGGTTCAAACCCAAACTCTGGTACTTACTAGCTTTGTGACTATGTTCAAGCTACTTAACATCTCTGTGCCTTACTTTCCCCACTTGTAAAATGGAGGTAATATTGGTACCTACTTATAAGGTCTTATAATGATAAATTTGTTTCATACTTATAAGGTCTTATAATGATAAATTTGTTTCATACTTATAAGGTCTTATAATGATAAATTTGTTTCAATTTATCTAGGGCACTTAGAATGGTGCCCAGCATCTAATGGACTGTAAAAATATTGGCTATTATAATACTTCCAAGTAATCAAGTTGGTTTCATGTGAGCATGGATTTTTCTTTGAGTGTTCCCTAGCATTTTCTTTACTTAAAAAATGAAAATACACTTATTTTAGTTGTTTTCGTTAAGCAAATATTTATTTGCAACTGCCTCTGCACCAACACCTTTGAAGAAAGCTGTCCAGAAAGCCCCCTTTCTCTGGGACCCACACTGCCCGAATGACCTGGATAATTACTGGAGCTCTGTTGGCCTCATTCCCACAGTGCGACCCAACCTCCCTGGCTGGTGCAGTCACCGGACCAAGGCTGGGCCAAGGAGCCCTTTCCCAGGTAAACCCAGAATTGGGACTAAGAGATTCTAATTCAGACCAGCTGCTCTCTTGTGTGGAGGAGATTAAAGTAGAAATTGCCAGAGGAAACTAAAATGCAGAGTGCAGTGAACTAAGAGATGGAGAAAGAGGGCTTCTGGGCTCCCCCGAGAGCCTCCAGTCTTTGGTCCCTGCTTCTTCCTAGGCTCGGTGTCCAAATCCCCCTGGACTCCAGGGCATTCATAAAAGAAATCCAATTATTGCTGAGGCGCTATCACCTGACCTTGCTACCTGTGACAAGAGTGCTGCCTAATGCAGCTGCTTCCAGTGGTGTAAACGGGATGAATGAACAGGAGCTGGGCAGAACCACCCGACAGAGAAGGGAAAGGGGACGCAGCTGGTCAGTACCTCCTCGTTTTCCACAACGAGCGTTCTCTCCGGCACCTCACAGTCCTCAAATTCTGGTCGCCAGACTTTTTCTTCCAACTCCAGATCTAAAATAATTTCTTGGATTCTAACATTTCTTTCCTTCACACGTGCAATTTCAAACACTTTATGTTTATATGCGGCATCAAACTCAGAATTGAAAGCGGTTTTTACCTTGTAAATCATATCCTGAAATATCAATATGTTACTGAAAATACATCACATATTGTACCTTTACTGGCAACATGATCCCACTGTTATACTTTCCCTCCAAAATCATTCCACAAATTATCTTTCAAGAAGGTAAAATAGTTTTTCTGGAATCTTGCTTATATTGAGTCATTTCTTGGTTCAGTAATCTACAGTGCCATCTAATCTTGGGTAGGATTAAGGCAACAGTGCACATATTATATCATAACTACTTCCTGAAATATAAGTTGTAGCTTAATGTGCAGGCATGTTAACAAATGTTGAAGTGAGTGATGGGTACTTGGAGGCTCATTGGGCTATTCTCTCTACTTTTGTACAAAATCCATCATAAAACCCATTTAAAAGGCAATATATAGGACTTAAGTTGATAAGTCTTTGGACACATTGGCATTTTGTTTGGGGGGGAAGTGGAGAGGAAGAAAGAGCCCATAGAGGGTGGTTGGAGAAGCTCCCAGAGCAGCACCACCATACACAATATTTTTCCTCTATAGAGACAGGTCATTCTCAGGTAGGAAGGAAACTTGAGCTGGCCAGCTGGATGAACTAGCTCCTAAAGGGAGAGTGGTGCCAACTGGATTGCCCCTATTCCTGCTGATGGGTCAACTCAACATGGCCTTTATGTTACCATCAGAATGCAGTCTATATATCTATCTTACTGAAGATGAAATTATTAAAGTAGGGTGGGAAAAAAGGGATTTTAACAGATAGCATGAGAATTTCTCTTGGGCTGAAATTACCTCCTTGTAGGAAAACATCTAAATAAAGTAGCAAGGTGAGACTCTGGGGGCAAGGGTCAGTGGAAGCTGAGCCACAAGACATAACTAAATAGTTCTGAGTATAAATTAACAGGAATTCCAGGGGGTGGAGGAGAAAAAGAAGATAAAAGGATAGGAAGAGAAAGCTGAGAACATGGCAGGAAGCTAGAATTCAAACTGCAGACATGGCTTTCGGAATAGCAATAGCCAACATTAAATTTCAAACTATCTGCATTGGTGCAATCTCAGTGCATCTTCAAAATCCCAGTTTGGTCCTGTAATGTACAGATGTGTTCTGAGACTGACTTGTTTGGTAGAAAGTAAGGAATAGGTGCTTAGAGCCACAGGGACCCCACACCATATCTCTGAACCCCCAAGTTTACAGAGATCTTAGAGAGGAAATTTTTATTTCCCAGGGTTGAGCCAATCACATTTGATCTTACAAGGAGATCCTAGTTGGCATCTGGGTTGCCAAGGATACGGAATTCAAGGATTTCTTTTATCTCTGAGCTTACTGAAGATCTAAGCAGAAGAAGAGTTTGTAGTGTCAGCCAGGGTGGGATGTTCTTTAGAAAACTTGGTATCAAAAAACCTAGTCTGAAATTGAAATCAATTCTCATACATAAGCTCTGTCTAAAGGACATGGACACTGGCCACCTGTATATTTCTCTGTGTTTTTTATTTTATTTATTTAAAAACATATATATATATATATATATATATATATATATATATATATATATATATTTGAGATAGGTTCTTCCTCTTTTGCTCAGGCTAGAGGGCAGTGGCATTATCCTAACTCACTGCAACCTCCAACTCCTGGGCTCAAGCAATCTTCCTGCCTCAGCCTCCTGAGTAGTTGGGACTACAGGCCTGCACCGCCATACCTGGCTAATTTTTCTGTAGAGACAGAGTCTCACTATGTTGCTTAGGCTGGTCCAAATTCCTGGCCTGAAGTAGTCCTTCTGTTTTAGCCTCCCAAAGTGCTCAGATTACAGACATGAGCCACTGCACCCAGGCTCTCTATGTATTTTCAAAACATCATTTGATTGGCATTAGGTTACAATGTGAGCCCCTTAAAGACACCTAATGGGGAGTTTTAGAGATTTTTGAGGATAAAAAAATTCACCCACTTTTAGTAATATAATTTGGTTAATTTTCTCCTCTTTGGAATGAAGTTCCAATTGGCTTGTCAGCAATGAGGTATCCACCCCAAAATCAGTACTCAGACTCCCAAGAAGGTAATTGGGCAAGTTGGCATTTTTTGCTCGCTTGTCTTCATCGTCCTCTTCCTCATCCTCCTCTTCAGCATGGTTTTTAACCAAGTTAATTGCAGAATGAACCTCTACAATTTCCTTTCGTAGCTAAATATAGAAAAAGATGACATGGAAGTTATGCAATAACAAAAATTTTATAAAAGGCAATTATGTGACAACTTAATTATTTCAACAAACAATCATTTTAAGATGCTAAATTGTCTTGCCAACAACTGAATTCAAAATGATGGATAGATCCCGAAACTGCTGCAGAAGTATTAAAGCTTCAGAAACTGATAAAGTGTAGATAAATCAAAAGAACAAATATTGTCCTTGAGAGTAGGTAATATTTATATTTTTCTGTCAGGTTGACACATACTTGGAAGTATTTTGAGTTTTTCTTGGTACTTAAAAATTAGAGAAATATATCTTCTCTTTGTATTTTACAAAGAAATCTTTTCACATAGGACTGGTGGGTAAAGGTTAAGGATAATTAAGTATGCCTTCATTTTGTGTCAGAAAAAGAGTGGATGCAAAGTTCTGGCCAAAACAAAACTACACCAAACGGGTAGTGTTTTTTAGTTGTTTGACAGAGATTACTGCTAAAAAGTCTGGGATTTAGGAAAACCCTTAATTCCATCAGAGTAGATTCTACTTCATCTTTGGTCAATTATCATAAAACACAATCCCTGGTGATAAGGGAGGATCGAAAGAGCATGAGTGGATGAAGATGACCTCTGAGCAGGATAAGAACAAAATCTGAAATTGCATTTTTTAAAGTATGTCCTCATATTTGAGGGCTAACCAGTGTTGTACAGGTTACAGGTTTCTTGATTTATGGTATGGATACAGGCTTCTATATTCATTTGAATATATTCTACAAATGAACAAGAAATAAAACTACAAATGCATACAATTTCTGAACTTACATTAAATTGTACCCTAACTCAAATCTGTATGAAGGAAACCCTAAAATAAAGCACATTACTTGTATAAACACAAATAGACTTAAAATTGTACTTTCAGACACTCTGCTTCAATCCTCTTTTGCTCCAGAATTCTCTCCAATTCTTTCTGCTCTTCAACTGTGCGCTCTTTCATTGGGAAGTTCTCAACCACATAGGGGATGTGAAAGCACTTGGGAAATAAAGCAAGATGAAACAAATCCATTTTTAGTACAATTGTGTGTATCTGAGGGTGCAGTAGGGGCTGTTTTCTCCGATTAAAATTAACTTAAGAGGTTAGTGAAATTGACAAAGGAAACCTCTTTTAAAATAAAACATTCCATTAGTATTGGCATAAACTGTATAAAATGCTGTGCTTTTGTGAAGGATTTATTTCTAGAGCAGTGGTTCTCAACTAGGAGCAATTTTGCCATGTCCCACCCTCTTTCTGCCCTTCCACCCGAGATGTGGCAATGGCTGGAGACATTTTTTGTTGTCATTACTGGGTGTGAAGGATATTACTGTCTCTAGTAGACAGAGGCCAGGGATATTGCCAAACATCTTACAATACATAGGACTTCTCCACAACAAAAACTGATGCAGCCCAAAACGTGCAGCTCATGAGAAACCCTATTCTAGAGCAATACTCAATTGCATAAATGTAGGGTGCCCACAGACTTCATTATCAAAACTGGGAGCACATTTGAAAGTGAAAAGGGTGCTGTTAATAATTACTATAGAACCACAGGAATAAACTGAAACGTTTGTTCAGTCAGTCACCCTATACAAAGAGGGAAATTGTGTTTGGAGGAATCTCAGTGAAAAAGCATGAAAAACAGCTCCTTAGAAAATGTGAAGGCAGGCACAAGTAGAAATGTGAACAAGACTTTGTCCATCTTCGATCTGTGTGGAATGTGAGAGAGGTGACCTTTTGGAGTAGATAGGTATTAGGACCTGGATTCAGGAACTATCATCTTCGGAGATGCTGGCTTGGAAGCACATGGGGACTGAGCAGAGAAGGAAGAAGGAGTCAGGAGACAGTGCCCATCAGGAATTCAGTATGGGAAGGAGCAAGGCATACTTTCGGTGCTTTGCTATATATGGATTTTCTTACGTTTATTTGTTTTTAAAAATCTCCTGCTATGAGACTTTCAGCGACAATCCTCATCAAGTCTTGTACCCGGGGTTTTATCCGTTACCTTAAGAGCTCGACCTTTTACCACCATGGAGTCCCAGCATTCATTTTTGATCAGTTCAGTCAAATAGCTCTTGGCTAGGTTGTGCATCTCTGCATCCCTTCTCAACTGAAAGAACACAGATAAAGGGAAAAGATAAAAATGAAAATGTGGCCTGAGAAACAATGACCTCCGCCGTAAATTCACCAAGTAGTCACAGCCGCACACTCAGAGGCAGAGTTTGGTTGTCTTTCCCTGACACTTGAGCTGCCCTGCAGTAAGACGTGCTTTTGGGGAACACATCTCTGCCTTGGAGAACGTCTCAGGAGGCTTGTGTCTGTAGGCTTGGACTCCCTTCCTTGAAGTCAAACACAGGTGCCTCTAGACTATTGAAGGCGATCAGGTCACACGCGTAAGCGAGGTGGGTGTGAGGACAGGACAGACAGGCATCCCCGAGGGGAGCTGCATAGCTGACGTGCGCAGATCCAGCGAGCTGGGACAGCAGGCACGCACGACCACCGAGCCAAGTCTTCCTGTTTCATTAGAGAAGTTTGGAATTTACATTTTTATGTGAGGCTGTCAGATAGCTAAATGTTGGCTTAATTCTTGCCAACACATATTTGAAATGCCAGTTTGTGACCTCTGTTTGGGAGTCTTTACTGCACTTAATTCTTCAATTATTTAAGATCACAATAAAAAGAATGCTCCACCACTCTTGGGAATCATATGATTTACATTTTCCCATTTACAAACACATGTGGTACTTCAATTAGTTTTATCTGTTTAAATAATCCTATTGCTTATTATTTAAGCCAAAAGACCTGGTGTGAACATGGGACCCACCAATCTTTACTCTTTAAAATCCTCTTTGGAACCTTTTCTGCATTTCACTTTGTTGGCAGAATAATTATCAATCCAGCTAAGAACAATATCTCCCAGATTTTAAAATGTATTTTTTCACTCCTTTTTTATTTCTATTTATTTTATTCATTGTCTGATCAAATGACTTTAATTTGCAATTTCTTTCTGTTTGATTCTGATCCATTGAGTTAATGACTAATACAGTTTTAAATTATTTTTTCTTAAATAAACAGCTGGTTTGGCATATCCGCTGTCAGAACCTGCCCAATTCCCAAACCGTTCAGTCCTCCTCTCTCCACTGCTGAGGCTATTTGATCAGATCCTCCAGGCTCAGTCCCTGATACTGTGTCCAGATTGTCTTTATTGGGTTTTGGTCTTTTCTGTTTTGTTGAGATCCTGGCTGGGCCTGGCTAGTCTCTTCGGGATTGAGAACTCCGACTGGTAGGTGCCACTGTCTCTTCCCAAGGACTGATATTCTGCTCCCAAACATGCCAAAAGCCAGCTGGGTTTATGGTGCCATCTGCTAACATTGTTCTCTCCTGGACCACAACTGCAACCAAGTTGGTGCTAATATCTCTTCAAAAGCCCAGAGCTCAGGAAAAATAAACAATATGAGGAAAACAAGCATGTGGAGAGCCTTTCTCTGCACCAAAGCCTGCCTCAGAGGATCAAGAAGAATTCTCAAGGGATGCACAGGAATTTGACAAGTGGCAAGGAGGGGCATTTGGGGCAGAGGCACAGGGTGAGGATGGGATGAGTAGGGTGAGTTCGTCAATGGCAAGAAGTCCAGTGGGCCAGGGGAGCAGGTTTGTGGTGTCCAGTAGTCATACCGAGCGTGGAAACAGAAAAGCAATGATAGGGAGAAGATAGGGGCAGGCAACCAACCCAAACTGATTGCCAAGTGGTCCAGATGAACTGACTGGAGAACCTAGTGCAGATTAGCAAGGGGCATCCGAGCCTGAGTCAAGCCAGAGCCGAGGAGGAGGAGGAGACTGCAGCTTGGTAGTGGCAGACAGGGAGATCTTCTTGGCTCTGGTCTCAGCCAAGTGATTCTAGCTCTCTAAGCCTCAATTTCCTCAAGCAAGGAAAACAATGATCTACCTTTCTGGATTGTTATGAACAAAATAAATAACATT
Source organism: Microcebus murinus (assembly GCF_040939455.1). Classification (NCBI taxonomy): domain Eukaryota; kingdom Metazoa; phylum Chordata; class Mammalia; order Primates; family Cheirogaleidae; genus Microcebus; species Microcebus murinus. The sequence goes on along the minus strand of NC_134117.1, from coordinate 22,697,991 downwards.
CTAAAAGCTCCCAGATTGGTACCTACCTGTTGCAATAAGAAAATGGGATACTTTCTCATAGCTTCCTGTTGCACATTTAATAACAAAAGCCAAATTTTTGTTTTTGAACAGAGTCTTGCTCTGTTGTCCAGGGTAGAGTGCAGTGGCATCGTCATAGCTCAGTGCAACCTTAAATTCCTGGGCTCTAGCAATCCTCCTGCCTCAGCCTCCTGAGTAGCTGTGACTACAGGTATGCACCACTACACCCAGGTAATTTTTCTATTTTTTTGTAGAGATGAGGGTCTTGCTGTGTTGCTCAGACTGGTCTTGAACTCCTAGCCTCAAGTGATCCTTCCACCTTGGTATCCCAAAGTGGTGGAATTACAGGCATGAGCCACTGCACCCGGCAAAAAGCCAGATTATTTATCACAATATACAAGGTCTTCAGGATCAGCAGCTGGCCTCTACCCACCTCCTGCACCTCGTTCTGCGACACTCTCTTCCAGGCACTGTGCTCCAGCCTTTCTGACCATTCTGTTCCTGGAATACTACAAGCCATCCCTGCTGGGGCTTTTGCTCTTGCTGCTCCCTTTGCACAGTTAGATCTCTCTCTCTCTTTTAGTTCTTTACTGAAATGTCACTGCTTTAAAGTGGGCTTCTTTGACCACAGAAGTAGACCCCACCCCACATCTATCACAGCATCCAATGTGTTTCCCTCTTACACTATGTAGAGATTTGTTTATGGTCTGTCTTCTTCAGTACGTTAGCCCTATGGGAGCAGAATGTGTCTCTCTTATTTACTGTATCCCCAGCACCTAGAATAATGCCTGGCACATAATAAGTGCTCACTAACTATTGCAGAATGAATGGATGAATGATTATCCCAGGTAAATTTTATCATAGGAAGTCAGTCTGTTGAGAAACTTTCATCCTAATTATGTAATCCAATATACTTCCTCTTCTTCTCAGTCTCATGTCATTTACCAATTTGACAAATCTGCTTCATTTCCATATTTTCACCCAGTCATTAATAAACAAGTTTAACAGGACCAAGTCCTAGAACACATGTTGGAAACCTCCTTCCTAGAGATGTCAGTTAAATAATTAGCATCCTTTTGGTATAATAGTTTAACCAATTATAATCTACCTAACTGTCCTTGAATCTACTATAAGAAAGATTTCAACTCTAACTAATAAAGAGTTTACTAAGCCAGAAGGGTCTGAAGTTGGCATAAGGTGGCTGAGAAGACTTCCCAAAGTGTTCAAACATGTGGTGGAAAATGGTTGGCGTGAATGTCATGGAGGAGACACAAACATCAGATGTCTGGCTGGCCTAGACACTCTGCTTGCCCCAACCCCCAGATTCAATCATTCTCTGACTCAATACATTCATATGCACTGTTTGCCTTGTTCACATTATACTGCGAAAGCTTTTGTTCTATTCACATTATTCTGAAAAAGTTACCTTCTCTATTTGTACCTCTTTCATTATAACTTTATGGTGCTTAAAGTTTTTCATACCTTTGCCACTTCTTCCTCACTTTCATCATTAAGCCTTTCCAGTTCCTCAAGATCCAGGCCAAATTCACGTTGGTCTAATTTTGCAATATTATCTACTGTTTCATTTTCTTCCATCATCTTCATAACCTGAATTTTAAAATAAAAAAGGGTGGTGACAAGTAAAGAATTAAACTTCAGAGAGATGGGTTTCTTTGTCTCTTTAGGTAGCAATCAATAAAAAAACAGATGTTCGGTTTATCTAACTGTACTACTGAGTAAAGAATCAGGTTATGGGCTTATTGTTGTTACTGAAGTTTTAAGGTTTAATCCTTAAAAACCATTCATCTAATAACAGAAACTGTAAAAATGCTTAATTCCATCACTTCATTGAATGATATTAAGGAATTATTGATATTGGATGTAAACTAATAGTATTGTGGTTATATGTTTTAAGAATCCTTATCCCTTGGAGATATATACTAGAATAATTAAGGATGAAATGGTATGATATCTAAGATTTTCTTCAAAATAATCAGGAAAGGGGTAATGGATGGGAGGATAGATGAAACAATATTGGCCATTGGATATATTATATTATTATCTCCACTTTTGTATGGATTTCAACTTTTGTACAATAAAAATGATCTTTAAAAGCTCATAACTTCAAAAAACTCAGGGGCAGAGGATACACACTGCAACATATATGACAAAGTATCGATATTTTTAATATATAAAAGCCCTTACAAATCAACAAAAGGCAGGCAATATGATAGAAAAATGGGTCTTCAGTTTCAAAACAATGAACTGAGAATGAGCTAACAATTGTCCTTTCTTGCCACAAAACATAAAATTAAGAGAAAAGAAATATATAATAAATAGATAAATCCATTATTGCCGTTAAGAAGAAAAGAGGAAGCAAGATCCTTCAGGAGCATGGAAACTATAACATCTGAAAGAGGAAAATCAGATGGATCAGAGGGATGATCATAGCCCCAAATGCCCACAGGACAGTATTCAAAAAAAGGCAGATGCTATACCAGATATGGGAGGCAGGAGTTACCTAAAAGTAACTGGCAGATTGATTAGTTGGGGGTACTGCATTAGAAACAGGCAGTGGACAGAACCTGTATGTGGCCCCACCCAGTAAAGCTTCTTGTGGCTCAGCAGTAGTAACCTGAGTATTTGCCTCCAGGTAGAAGCACCTGGAACAGGGATAAACAGAGGACCCTTTAGGTTTTCAGAGTTATAAATCTGGTTACCAACAAAGAATTAGGAATCAGAAAGACATTGGATTCTCTAAAGCAAACACTGAAAGCTAGAAGACAATGCAGCAAGCCTTCAAAACTCTGAGGGAAATCATCACACACCCAGGCAAACTATCAAATACATGTGAAAGTAGAATGAAGACATTTTACGAAAAACCACGTGTCAGAAAATGTACCTCCCATGTACCCTTTCTCAAGAAGAGAGCCAAAGCATCTTACAGCTCTGGGGGCAGGCACCATTCACATTGGACTACATTTAAATGGCACCCCAGAAGCACAGCTATATTATAAAGGATGTTCCCAAGCATGGGGGCAACACAGCAGCCCTGCTCAGGAAGCAACTGAAAGACACACCCCAAGGAAACAAGTAAAACACATGGATTCAGGAAATAGGGGCTCCAACTCAGAAGACAGATGAGAGGATTTCCAGGAAGATGGACAAGAGAAGTCCCCAGGGCAGCAGCCATGTGCCTGGTCCACAGAGCAAGAGAAAGTGCCACAACTGGAGATAGAAGATGGAAAGCTCTAGAAGGGAGGTCACTTTAAAAAAATACACTGACAGATCGATCACTTCAGGTATTTGACGGTAATGAGAACAGTTTTCCAGCATTTTGAGAGAGTCTAAATAGGAAGTAAGTACATAGAAAGGCTTAATCCAAAACAAAGGCAATTGTTAATTCCAAGGAAAATGAAGTTATAAAAATGGAAATGTAATCATAATATACCATGTGCTCAGATTTGAAGAACATTGATGTAACTATAATAATGTGTATACTAAGCATGGGTTTATACGTGTGCTGTAGTGGTGGGAGTATAAGAGAACCTAACTATTCATCATCCATACCAGGAAGCCCACAGTTAGTGTCAAACAGAGATATCAAGAAATAGCAACAGTATTATGAAGACAATTTAGAAAGACGGAGGTAAATAGCCAAACGAAAAAGTGAAAAGAGTTGAAAGCAGTCCCTTCAGAAGTGCAGGGATCAGAGTCTAGAGAAGTAGGGTACGTGCTGCTTTTTATTTTTAATTATGTAACTCAGTATTATTTAACTTGTAAAAATATAAATGTGTAACTTTAATAAAAATGAGTATTTAAAAGCCAAATAAGACAGGGTATTTGGGGAAGACAGAGAAGAAAACCACTGCTATGGCAAAAACTCTACCCTGTTAAAGTACCCCAGAGAACTGAGCTTACAGGCAGAGAGAAAAGGGGTATAGTTCCCCATGTTGTGTTGAACAAAATCAAGTTCAAAAAGTAGTTGTAGACCAAAGGCCGAATGTATTAGTGTATGAAATGCTAACACTTACAGTTTTAGCAAGTGCTCTGATTCCTCTTTTTATCTCTTTCCTTTTCCGTGAAAACCTATAAACTTCCTTTCTGATGGCCTGAAATTGAACAAGTACACCATTTAACAAAGCAAGAGAAGTGTGTGTGTGTGTGTGTGGGGGGGCAATACATAGGTAGCACTTCTCTAGAAACAGAAATAAATAATTTCTTTATTTCCTTTTCCCTCCCACCTTCCTCCTCCTATCTCTCTCCCTCCCTCCCTCCCTCCCTCCCTTCTTTCCTTCCTTCCATCCTTCTGTCCCTTCCTCTCTCTTTCTCTCTCTCTCCCTCCCTCCTTCCCTCCCTCCCCCCTCTTTCTTTTCTTTTCTTTTCTTTTCTTTTCTTTTCTTTTCTTTTCTTTTCTTTTCTTTTCTTTTCTTTTCTTTCAACAGGGTTTCACTTTATTGCCCAGGCTGGTCTCGAACTCCTGGCCTCAAGCAATCCTCCCACTTAAGCCTCCTGAGTAGCTAGGACTACAGGTGCCCACTACCATGCCCAGCTAGAAATAAAGAATTTCTAAAGACTAATAATATAAACTACATGTGAAATGCACCACCGCAATACCTTGCTTAAATCTAACTATTACTATGTAAGCAACCATTGAAACAACTTGAAACTGTTGTCAATTACATGGCCAATGGAAAGAAAATAATTAAGTAGTGAAAAATTAAATAGTGAATAGTTGACAAAGGGAAATCAGTCTCCTCTTTTATTGGGAACTTGAGTGAGACTAGGTCAACAGGCTAAATCATACACAAGCTGCAATCAGTCTTCTACCTACATCACCTTCCTGGACAGCTGCCGCCACAGCATCCTCCCTCCTCTTCCCGGCCCACCCCTTTCCTTTAAGACAAGCATCCTCCAAAACTCACTCCAAAATGAAGTATTGCAGTTCATCCATTGCTTTGGTTTACCTGGACACTTTTGCTGCACTTCCTATTAGCCTGTGTATAGTTCTTAAGGCTCATATAACTTGATCTAAAAGATTGGGCTATGGTTAGGTTATTTATTTACTTTCTGGAAAGTTACACTTGTATGATGTAATGCTCTGCCAAGTAGTGTCTTGTTCTACCTTCTAACTTTCCAGTAGGTTTCCATAGGAAACTAATTTATTTGGCACACCTACAGAGTATAATTTCAAACCTATCCCATGTTTTATAAATACCTCTTGGCTTTTTTGTTGTATCCAGGGAATTTCCTTTGCAACATCAGTTGACACTAATTCCTCTTGTGATGAGTCAATGCTAGAAGACCTCATCCTCTGATGTACCTTAGAAAAAGACAAATATTTCTTACATTTAAAATTCATCAAGTTCTTCCCCTCACACCCTGATAGAAATGAATGCTTTGAATTCCTTTGCATTTGTTGCATTCTTAAAAATAATAGTATCAAGTATTTTGTCTGCCCAAGAGGTCGTGTTTTATTAATTTAATTCCTACCGGTCTGTCCTTATGTCAGCCACACCATCCACTGAGAAAGCAGAGAGGCTCAGACAGGCCACACCATCACCATTCTGCCTTCTTCCAGTTACCACTGTGGCCCAGACACACCTGCCCATCAAGGGCTGCACCCCCATCTGTGCTTAAGATCTTAATCTTTCCCTCCTTCTTGAGTTCTTTACACTTTTTTAGAAATTGAATCTCCCTCTGCATCATCCATTTCTCCCTTCTTCTGGATCTTTCCCAATAGTATCCAAAAGTGCTCTAGTATCTCCTGCCTTAGGAAAACTACTGTCAATTATCGACCACATTGTCCTTTAGCTATACCACCCTATTTCTATGCTCCCCTTTGCAGCAAAATGTTCTGAAAGGGATGGGGTATCATCCTCTCCTGGCTCTCCCATAACTTCACTGGCTGCCCCTGCTTCCCTGGCTCTCTAGTTTTTCTGTCGGGTCCTCATCTGCTTCTCACCATTCATGCTTCCATGATGACCTTACCTGGCTCTATGGCTTTAAATTCCACCCACATGCCCTTGACCCTCAAACCAACATTTCCAGTCCCAGCCTCTCCCCAGAACTCAAGGCTCATCTACCCAGCGGCGGCTTCCTTAGCATCTCCACTTGGGTGTCTAACAGGCTTCTGGTGCTCAGCATGGGTAAAACTGATTTCAGATTACTTCTTTCTCCCCCACAGTCTGCCTCAGCTCCATGAATCGTACTACCTCTACACGGTTGTTCAAGTAGAACAATCTAGGAGCTGGTCTCGAGTCCTTTCTTTTCCACTCTCTCTCTGTCCAATCTGTCAGCGAGTTCTATCAACTCCACCCCTGAAACCCACCTTGGATCTGTCACTTCTCTCCTGCCCCACAAGACTCTTCTAGCCCAGCACCTCCACCTGGACCTCTGCAGAAGGCCCTTGAGTCCTCTCTCTGCTTCCACTCTTGTCCCCTGCAGGAAACATTCTCCATGCGGCAGCAAGTAATCTTTTCAAAAACCTAAATAAGATCTTGTTAACCTCTACTCAGAACACTTGCCTAGGTCCTCATTACATGTAAAATAGAATCCAATTCTTTACCTGGCTTGCAAAGCCTTTCGTGACCTGGTCCCTTCCCACTTTGAGGACCTCACCTCCTAGCACTTTCTCCTCTGCTTGCTTGGACTGCATAGGCCTTTCCTAGGTTCTCACACATCCCACACCAGCTCTTTTCCCCTCTGGCTCCAGGATTCTTGTTCCCACACCCTTTGCACTGTGGTGTCCTCTTTTCATTCAGATCTCAGCTTAAATGTCTTTTCTTTGGAGAGGCTACCCAGCCAAACACTATCACATCCACCTAATCATATTCGCTGAATAGAACTTGTTACTATCTAATCATTTCTTATATATTTGCTTATGTATCTGCTTCTCCCTGCCCACCCCCAGCCCCAATTAGAATGTAAACTCCATGAAATCAGAAACTTTTGGTGTCTTGTTTATGACTGTATCCACCACAACCTAGCACTTTATAGGGACTCAATATATTTGTGAAATGAATGTTGTACTCTAGCTAGACACTTCCTAAACAACAGATGTGACATGAAAGTATATACAGAGTGGTTTAACCAAGCACCAGTTTTAGTAGATTTTTTTTCCAGGCAAGCCCAGATCTTGCACTATGGTTTAAATGAGATCTGAGATGTAATATTTGTGATTGCTTTGAGAAAGGCTGAATATTTTCTCTCAGATGTAGCTGATATTTTTCTGAAAACCATGAGATACCTGGATAAAGAGAAATATTGAAATATCTTCTTAAAGAAAACCACAAACCTCTACCTGACTTAGAAAGAAAAAGCAAGAAAGCAAGCTGGCAAGCTAGTTAGCCAGCCACATTGGAACTCAACTGTGTGTTCAGGTTCAGGTTCCAGTCCCAAGTCTAAGGGACCTTCGGATGCTGTACTTAAATAATCATTTTCCTCGTTCATGGTACGGATCATAGAACTTAATAGTCTCTGGGAATAGTCAAAAATTTCAGCGGCTAAGTTTCCTCCAAAACGCCTGTATTAATAAAAAAGAAAACATACAGCTTACAAAATCACAATGAATAAAAATCACCCTTAGCAGTATTATTTCCAGATACCTAACCATATCTACACAAACGTGTGGTCAATTTTCTGCAGACATTCGGATTCAGAAAGTCTGGAAGGGGCTGGACAGTGTGTGTTCCTAACAACCTCACTGATGCTGCAGATTCCACTGGAATAACATTGTTATGGATCATTTAAAGTCAGAAGTCCAGGTGATTGTCGATGGATCATAATGTCATAAGTAGGGCTCCAACACTTGTTTGCTGTCACCTGAGATGCTATTCATTCACTGACTATCAAGGATATGTTAGGACTTATGTGGTGAGATACAAGTGAGTATTTTATTCAGGATTCCATTTATGAAGTGGGCACAATGATGTAGTCTTCAAAAGAGTCTTTGAGATAAGTAGCTACCAAAATTGTTATGATAGAAAATCTCCACAATATTTAACATTTTTCATAATGTTGCTGAGAAAGGCCATGTTTTACTGCTGCTTTGATCACAGGAGACAATGAAATATTATTTTTGATGAAATGAGTCTCGTTGACTAGTGATATCCATTGGCAGGTCAAGCAAGGCAACACTGAAAATGCAGGAGGACACCTTTTTCATGTGTCTACCCCCTGGTCATCATGTGTATCTTTGGTAGTAAAATAGGAATTTTTAAAAGTTATTTCTCTCTATATTATACATATATATAAGCTATGCTTATACATATATAAACTATGGATATATATATAGATGCTTTGATATCTGGGGTCTTGCTCAGGGTGGGGGCATATCCCTCTGAAGGCAAGCCAATTTCTAGAGATAGTAAACAACTCTCCCTGGAGCATGACTTTCAAATGGAAATTAGCCAATCCAGAGGCCACACCCCAACCTCCTCTTGTGATTGTGAAAGTATACTTTAACAATCAGGGACACCATTTCCCTCCCCTAATCACCCCATGGCCAAGTACCAGACATCTTGGGCAGCCCTATACCCCAGAACTCACTAATAGTATTCAAACTAGCCAATCCTGAACCTGTGAATCCTTCCCCTGGAAACCATACTAAAGACCCTTGTCCTCATTTTCCCCACTTCCCCAGCTTCCTGACCCAGATGGTGCTTCCTCGTGTGTACTTAAGCAATAATAAAATATATATTATATTTATTGAATTAAATAAAATCTATATTATTATTATTTTTAGACAGAGTCTCACTCTGTCGTGTGGCGAAGAATGCAGTGGCATGATCACAGCTCATTGCAACTTCAAACTCTTGGGCTCAAGCAATCCTCCTGCCTCAGTCTCCTGACTAGCTGGGACTACAGGCATGCACCACCATGCCTGGCTAATTTTTTCTATTTTTGGTAGAGACAGGGTCTCACTCTTGCTCAGGCTGGCCTCAAGAAATCCTCCCACTTCAGTTTCCCAGAGTACTAGAATTACAGGTGTGAGTCACTGCTCCCAGCCTAAAATCTATTAATATATTTAAAAACACGACCCCACGGGGTTGCTTACTGTGCACTGCACGTACCTCCATTTTAGGTAGATAAGGGTGCCATCATCTCTCCCATTCACCAGGATGCTTTCTCCATTTGCTGAAATTCTTATTGACTGAATCCCACGTCCCTGGTGAGAATGACTCCGGCACCGAGCAAATGTTTCCTCGATAGTTTTAGGAACAAGGTGGAGAAATTACAACAATTTTACAATTTTACGGCATAGTCTTTCTAACAGGATTACATGCACTTTTGCTTGAGGATAAATCTTTCTGTTTGCTAACAGCATTTCGGTTGGTACGGAAATAGCCTCTTGGCAATAAATAGCACTTAAAATCCCTAGTGCAAACAACGTGCACCAACACTGACTTATTCTCCTGCTGCCTTTGTGTAGCGTGGATGGAGAGGGAATATTATCACCAGTTTATAACAGGAACCGAGACACGGAGAAGTGAATGGAGTGCGGGAGTCTACACAGCGAGGGGAGGGCCTTGAGCAAGCAGAGATGGCAAAGTCAGACACCTTCAAGAATCAGACAGGTCCCATTTAGGAGTGTGATGCGAGAGGGTGGTGGCACTGTGAAGAATGGAAGATAACATGCCCAGGAGGATGCTGATTAAACCACTTTAATCAGAATGCAAGCACATCACCAATATGGTACATTGGGCAACAGTTTAAACTTCCTGACTAAAAACTGGGATTTCTGTGTCATACTGGTTCTCAACCATGGTGCTTTTATTTCATTTAATTTTTTTGAATAGTTAGTACATTCAAAGGGTTTAAAATTCAAAAACTATAAAACAGTGTGCTGTGAAATCTCCTGTCGCTATCCCCCAACACCTCCAGTGGCTGTCAATGTAATTAGGTCCTTCACTACCTTTTCAGGAGGTACCTTTTCACTACCTTTTCACTACCTTTCAAGAATTAGGTCCTTTCACTACCTTTTTTCCTACATGTATAAACAAATTTTCATATAAATATAAGTTTTTCTTACATAAATTATACATAATATATATGTTACACCTTGCTTTCCCCCTTAACAATCAATATATCTTGAGGTTCTTTCTATATTGTTACATAAAGATTTCCTCATGTTGTATTACACGGCTGCATAATATTCCATACTGTTTATGTATTAATTGCATGCCATTATTTATTTACCCAGTCCTCTGTTGATGGATATTGGGTTGCTTTTACAAACAGTGCTGCCATGAATAATCTAATATATGAGGTGCTTTTCATGTGAGCATAGGTAATAGAATCATCCAGAACAGCTCCGAGGCCTTGCCTATCTTGCCACTATCAGGTATACCAGACATTGTAACACATTTGAATAGATGGTGTAGCAGAGTTTGCAAATCATTCTCTTAAGAATAATCTCTAAGGGATTCAAGACTTTCTCTATATAGTAAGATCAGTTTTGCCCCAATTGTATTCCAAGTATGCGTTCCTAGAGGTGAGCAAAAGGAGCCACAACCAGGGGCCTAGTTGATCTGGGGCCCAGGGGGTGTGGCATTTGGGTGACTGCAATGCTTCAGGTGTGTGGGTGTAGAAAGCTGGGAAAGAATCACTGACTCAATTAAATTTGACCATTGACCAGTACATCTCGGTCTCAAAACCTAGGAAAGGATTCCACACCTTTTTGGGAAAAGCAACTATTTTCACTTTCTCAGGGGTCTGAGGACAATGAAAATTTGAAATGGTAGCCGTGGTGGTGACATTGAGGGCTGCAAGTAAGCGAGGAGGACTCAGTAAGGGCTGCACCCTGCCCTCATCTGCCCTTGCAGCATCCTGAAAGTTTCAGGTGAGGCAGCAGCAACAATCCTGGAGGCTCTCCAGGCCAGGGAGACAGCGTGTTTGCACACAGTTCACTGTTTCCAAAGCAGCTTTGCACAGCCCTCTCACCAGAATCCCGCAGGATGATGAGAGCTTCCCTAATTTCACAGGTGAGCACCTGAAGCTCAGTGAAGCTGAGTTTTGTGTCAGTTTCCAAGACACAGAACTAGCTGATGATGGAGCAGGGCTGGTGCGTCTCCCTGCTGCCCTGCCCAGTGCTTTTTATTTGCATCGTACTGCTTGGAGTTTCCTGCCTTAGAGATTCAAACCTCACCATATAGGAACTCTGGTAAAAATACTAAAGTCATTAATATCATCAGTGGTAAAAAAGTTGAGTCAATTTACTTAAGAAAGAGTTCCAATTCCTTCTCTAAGGGATTTTGTTCCTTATACAAGATCAATATATATATATATATATATATATATATATATATATATATATATATATCCCATAATTTTTTTTAAAAGGAGTTTACCAAAGTATAAATATCTCGGATACACAGAATTCCACATTTGGCTATTGTTGCAAGCCACAATCCATGTGAAGACAGATAGAGCATTCCAGATCCATACTGTCTGCTTTGCACTTTTTGGTGTGGTTTAAGAATGACAACACCGGTATGTTCCTGCCAATCAAAGAAAACAACCACATTATAGAAAAGATCAGGTGAGTAGCGTCTTCTTCAGGATTGCAGATGTGAATGCATATACAATCAGCTTCAAATCCACAGACGTTATCATTAAAACAAACAGATGCAGGATAAAGTGGGCACCTGTATTTGCACATTTTCCCCAACTTTGTTTGCAAATAAAAGTTTGTTTCTGCCAATGAAGGAAACTCTTCTTTATATGTTAGCCTTTCATTAAAGATCCCAGTCTACACTGACAACCTTTATTTTTCCTAATCATTTTCATATGTCCTCATACTCAAGTCAAAATAAAGCAATCAGTTCAGGCACGGTGGCTCATGCCTGTAATCCTAGCACTCTGGGAGGCCGAGGTGGGAGGATCACTTGAGCTCAGGAGTTCGAGACCAGCCTGAGCAAGAGTGAGACCCCATCTCTACAAAACATAGAAAAAATTAGCTGGGCGTGGTGGCACATGCCCTGTAGTTCCAGCTATTCAGGAGGCTGAGGTAGGAGAATCACTTGAGCCCAAGAGCTAGAGGTTGCAGTGAGCTATGATGACACCACTGCATTCTACCCAGTCCGACAGAGCGAGACTCTGTCTCAAAAATAAATAAATAAATAAGTCAATATTCCCCCTGTGTGTCTCATGCATTCCCCCCACCAGGCCTCTGCACGTGTCCTTCCTTTTGCTAGGACTGCCCTTGTCCACTCTATCCCCACAAGTCCGCCCTGCCTCCCTGCATCAGCACTGCCCACACCCAGCAAGACTGCACACAATATTTCTCCATGTCTAAATCTGACCTTCAAAGTTCAGTTCAAATATTGCTTTGCCCATGAGCCTTTTCATGAATCCCCTTTGCCACGAACCATTTCTTTCTTTCCTGGATTTCTATGTCTAATACCAGCTACTGTGGGAGAGAAAGGCTTTGACTGAAGAACTTAGAGAGGAATGGAGGTAGATACTATTGGGGCAGGAAGACAGGCATCCACAGCAAAATCAATGGCCAAAGGGCAGCAAGTAGGAAGGCATGGGGCTAATATGTGCAGCAGGAAGTGACACAATGCAGGAGGAGCTGGAAGAGAGAGTAATGGAAGGACGCCAGAAACACAGTTTTGTTATTTTGTGCAATTTTCCTTAAGGCCCAGGTGCAAAGTTCCACTGAAAATCATTTACCCCGTAGCCCCTGGCATCTGTAGAATAGATTTTCTGATGCTATATTGTTTTTTAAGGCAATAAACTAGTATCATCTGCATATTTACCTGACAATTATGATGTATGTGGCACAAGTATGAGGTTGCTCAAATATATTTTATGATGGATTAACAAATAACATTAATTATCTAACTCGAGGGAATTATGTTAATATAATAAAGCCATTTGTTTTAACTGGATGCTTCCATTAAAGTAGTCAAGAGGATCATATATAATCAGGACAATATGTCAATCTTGATTACTAACATAAAAGAGAGCACGCTTAAGCTTTGACATACTTCTCGAGGAATAGGATAGCTACAGATGTAAGGCACATGATTACAGAAGCCACATATTCGGTGACTTTGAAAGTCCAAGACGGCAGAGGACAGAGTGTGTTCCACCTCATACAGGTACTTATGAATTAATTCATCTCTCAGCCTCCCTCTTTCATCAGTAAAGGTTTCAGAAACCATTGGATCTGAAAAAGAAGAGAGATCACTTGCACAATATATTGATTTTATTTTTAAATCATTATGAACAGTTATGAAAAGCAAAATAAAATTTTAAATGCTCAATTAATATTGCAGAGGGTATTAGGTGATAAAAGTGATTTAAAAACAACTTGTCTCCACTGCAAATACTTGAGTATTAAATGACTGATAGTGAGTAAAATATCTTTTGTAAGTCCTTGGTAAAATTTTGTCATTTAACTTAAGAGACATATCATTAAAAGAAATTCATGATGGTATAGAGATTCTTACTTAAAACATACAAGTACTTTGAGGTTTTCAGCTTTTTCTATTCTATAATCATATATTTGCAAAATTGTTACCCAGACATATTTGTCATTAAAACAAAGATTGTCTATTTTCTCATACCTTTTTATCCAGGAAGCTTTCCTTGTAATTTTATCAGTGGAAGTAACTACACTGTAATCTACCTGAATTTGAGTATGTATATTTAAAGCTATAAACGAGAGATATCACAAAATGACAAATCAACATGACAAAAGTGTCAGTTGATCCTGTCTCTTTTCCCTGGCAATCAAGCAGATTTGTGTAAGTCACATTATAAATTGTTGAGCAGCCATATCAGTTTTACTTTGTAAAGACAGACAAAAGGCAGCCATTTTTCCTCTTCTATGATTAAAAACAAAAAACAAAAACAAAAAACCAAAAAACAAAAAACAAAAAGCCAATGACTTATCTGGGCCCAGGACAGAATTGGCTTCTATTTTTTCATTACCTTGTGGTAGTATTATAGGCAGAGTGAACATTTCCAGCCTGCTTCTCCCTGTTTCTGGAAGTGGGGAAAGCACCAGAACTTCCACGACATCTGATTCCAGAAGAGACACTGTGGATATTTGCAAAATCTCTTTGCCCACCTCTACAAGCAAACAGAAATCAACACCACAGTGGTCATTGGTAAGTTTAAAGAATCTTTTACCATCCCAATTAAGATATCACACCGTAGACTTGCCTTTACTAAATCTTTAGATTCAAATTTATCAGGCATTTAAAGTGACCTTTAAGTGTAAATGACAGGGACATTTTTGATGACCAGATGAAGGATGCTCCTAGCAGATTCAAACCAGCCCAGCTTGGCTCAGGCTTCTCTCCTAATCTCTGCGGTGGCCCCCAGGGAGCGCCATCTCTACCACCTTGTCACCATCCGTATGCTCTGACCCCTCACATGCCCACGCCAGCCAGGTGACCCACTCCTGATATCTGTAAACTCAGGCCTCAGTGTCCTCTGCATCTGTGGTCAAGGGACTGTGAGCATCCACCCTTGCAAGGTGTGCCGTAGCTGCGGCCCTCCTTGGATTCATTCCAGAATCACCCTTCCACTGTTTACGGGACTGTGCCCGTGAACTTGGGTGGCTACTTTCTTAGGCCCCCATATCAGCCTTCCCCTAGGTGTCCGGCACAAGACCTTTCCTCTTACTTAACAAGACCCAGGACATCTGACACAAGCTCACCCTCAGCTGTCTGTTTCCATCCTGCCCCTTCCTTTCCTGACAATGATGTGGGAACAAAATGTAACCTCTTCCTGTCTGTGATTGTGGGACCATTCCTCCAATCTCCTATTAGACCATCCACTCTCAATTACCTCTTTTCATCTTCTCATGTCCCTTATGGCTCCTTTTCTTCATCCCTCAAGACTCCACTATCTTCAAATAAAACCTTCCTTCAACTCTGCTTCCTCACAACAGTTACCATCTGACTCTCTTTTCTCCACTGCAAACTTCCTAATACGTCTCCACTTACTGCCTTCATTTTCTTACCTCTGTTTCCTCCCTAACCTCTTTGTCTCTCCATTCTGAAGCAGCAGCTTTCCCAGGGATCACCCGGTGATTGGTGAACGCGTGAGGGCCTCGTACCTGTTCTCACTCCACTCACACTTGTCACCGGCTGCACCTCAGCCAGCCTTCTTTCTTCAAGCGCTTTCTGGAGAGGGCGACTCCCAGTTCTCTTGTTACTCTGGCCCATTCTCAATTTTCTTCACTGCCTCATCTTCAGTGTAAATTGAAGACCAGGGTTCTAGTCACAGCTTCTTCCATCCTACCCTCTGGTCCAGGGGTCCTCAAACTACGGCCCGCGGGCTGCATGCGGCCTGCCTAGGACATTTATCCGGCCCGCTGGATGTTTTTGCTGCCGCTGCCTGCCCTGCTTAGCAGCCAACTCGTCCCAGTCCCACAGCGGGCATGTGTGGAATGTGCGCGGCACTCTCCAACGGCCCTCCAATGGTCTAAGGGACAGTGAACTGGCCCCCTGTTTAAAAAGTTTGAGGACCCCTGCTATGGCCAGTCAGATACGTTAAAGGACAGAATATTTAGGTAGGATATGCATCCACTCTGAGGTCAGCCACAGGCCCTACCACTCTCAGTGCCATCTAATTTACATATCGAGGTCACCTGTTTGGCCCCATTGAACATTTTAGGTTTGTTTCTACTCTGGTTTCTTGAGCCATCTCATTAGCTTCCATGATTTCAAGATCAAGAATTCTATCATTAAGCCTTGTACTGCATATCTCTATTTCCAAACTTATGCCACATATCCCCAAATGAAGAGCTTATTGGCTTTAAACCTGCAGAGCTTGTCAGCTCACCCTATCTTTCAACCTCAGACTTTCTTCTTCAATTAATGACATAAACTTCCACTATCCACGCCAGAAATTTTGGAGTCATTGTTGATCCCTCCCTTTCACATATAATCAAATACCGAGTCCTATTAATTCCATCATTTATAGCTACCCTCTCTTTTCTCTTTCCAGGACTGCTACATGGGTTTGTGCATTGTTGATAAGAGCACACACCCTGAAGTTGGACTTGCTACGTCTGAGTCATGGCTCTGTCACTAACTAGCTGTACGACCTTAAACAAGTGTTTAACCTCGCTGTGCCTTACTAACCTTATCTGCAAAATAGGGATAATAGTAGTATTTACCTCATAACAGTTATCTAAGAGTTAAATGAATGGACACATGCCAAGGGCTTAGAACACTGGCTGTTAAGGCATTCCTCAATAAATGTTGGCTGTTGTTATGATTATGGGTATTATCATCTCTTGTCTTGGCTAGTATTATAGCTTCCTAACTCCTCTTTTCTGTTTCATTCTCTTCTGTTTCCACTCCATCCTTCACACTGGTGCCATAGTTGCCCTCTAAAAACCAAGTCATATCATGCCAGTTCTGTCTTGGAAGCCCTGATGATGTCTCATCAACCACAAAAGAAATTCCAGACTTGTTCAAGGCCCTTCATCATCTCTCAGACATCATTGCCATGATAATCTTCTAGTAAACTCTTCCATTTACCTGTTACACCAGACTTTTTATCATTCCAAGTACCTTTGTTCATATTATTATTTTGAACAGGATACTAAAAAGCACCATCCTGCACTTATGAAAATCCTTGAATCCTATTACTTTAAACCCTTGGAAAACTCTCCCCCAGTCTTCTGTGCCCCCTTACCTGTGCCCACCTTCCCCTCCACTCTTTTCCTCATACCTGGCAGGATTAATTGCTCCTTTTTCTGAGCCTACACAGCACTCTGCTCTTTCCTCCTCTACTAAATTGTCTCCCCGATGCTTTCATCCCTCACGAGGCCTGGGTTCAGCATTTTGCAGCTGGTAGGCACTTGATAAATTTTATAAATAAATGGATGGATTTTAAAATTGGGGATGGAGGAATATACACACATATTTGGTACTTAAAGCCAGAGGAAAATAATTAGTTTTTTATTAAATAGAGATCAAATATTACTTTAAAAATATTTCAGAGAGAAATCAACCCAACTTCTTCTTATAATAACATTAGAAATGTTTAGCCATTTCATTAATTTAACAATTGATTCAAAAGATTCATTTAGCATCAACTGTGTACCAAGCAGATAACTCTAATATTCCAAATACATCTAAATATAACATGAGAATTCTCCTAAATAACTTTAAGTTATTTAAATGTTTCTCTTTTAGAAAATCTACCATAAATAACTGTTTAGAGTTCCATTTTTTCACAACCTTAAATTCTTTGGACTAAGTGATCAATCTTTTAAATTAATACACATTATATGTTGTACCTGTGAATCCAATAATCTCAAATGAGCTTGAGGGGTTGGCATTGATAATAAAGACCTTTCCTTCTGATGTTACAACCAACAGAAATATTCCTCTCTGGTCATAGCTAGAAAAGAGAAAATCTGATTATCAGATTATAACTTGTCTCACCAATGAGAAAGTTAACAAGTTTATTTATTTATTTTTTAACTTGTAACTATAGTTACTAGTTAACAAGTTTATTGAATGACCACGGGGATATGTTTGAAACCAGTCATTCTTATGGTTTGTGATTTTTAACATTCTCTGACCTCATAAAAGCTGGGTGATTATCTATAGGTATAATCATTATACCATAGGCCAATGCTATTTCCAGGTTATGACTTATAAGTACACTCTAGAAGACTCAGTAAAGATGGGCAACTGTTTCATCATAAGTGCAGGAAATGTGTCAGTAGAGCTTTCTTGATGCCTCAAATGCAAATAAGCAATTCTCAAATAAGCAATGGGCGTGATGTTTCATTACCCTGTGTCTGGTACCTGGCAGGAGGAGGAAAAACATAGTGAAACATTTCTACAACTTCATCAAATTAGGA
Organism: Microcebus murinus; assembly: GCF_040939455.1. Taxonomy (NCBI): domain Eukaryota; kingdom Metazoa; phylum Chordata; class Mammalia; order Primates; family Cheirogaleidae; genus Microcebus; species Microcebus murinus. Next base: position 22,680,125 of record NC_134117.1, on the reverse strand, counting down.
AAAAGTGGGCAAATGCAAATTAGAATAAGAGGAAAGAATCTAAGAAAGAAGCACAAAAAACTATCGGACAGAGAGCAGGGGGTAAATCCTTGATGATTATTCATATAAATAAAAGGAGGTACTTATCTTTTTCCTTGTTTATATATAAAACATCTCTGGACAGGGACATAAAGAAATCGGTACCAGGCTGCCTCCAGGGAGAGAACTGGGTGTGTGGGGACAAGGGTGGGGGGCTCCTCTAAACACCCCTCTCTACTCTTTGAATGTTGAACTGAGTGAATGTATTACTATTTGAATAAATGAAACATGTAAAACTTAATAGAAATGATGGCTTCATGGGAATTCCTGACAGACAGGCCTGACACGGAGCTGCTGCCAGAGCAGGAGTTACTTACACGAGGTGCTGCACGGGTGATTCAGAGAGAAAGGCCTTGTGAAGTACGTGGAGGGATTCCGGATCCTGGACGTTGATGTATTGGACAGAGCCTCCCACGGTGCCCACGGCAGCGCAGAGGGAGGAGGGACAGCAAGCCAGAACCGTGGCCTGTTTAAAATAAACCCAGAGGTTTGTCTTCACTGAGTCAGAGCACGAAGCCTGCTCTCCTACATATAAGAATTCTACCATTTATTTGAAAAGTCTGCTGAATGAGAAGAGTGGCAGGTGATGTGTGGTGCATTATTCCAAGTTAGAGATTCAACATTCCTGAGCTAATCAATTGCATAGGAAGACACAGGAACTTTTAGCATAAATTAGAATGACAAAAATATAGATGGATTTCTTACACTTTAAATCAGGGCTTCACTTTTACCCCTAAATGGTGATGAAATATGATACCAATATCTACATAAATGATTATGAAACAATTAGATCAAAATAATGCAAAATAAAGTAAGAAATTTAAAATAAATTTCTAGCATCTTTTGTACATTTTTGTAGGATGTTAGTGATTTTTAAAATCAGCATTCGCTACCTGGGCACAGGCTTAGCAAAAATAAAAAAAAAAAATAAATAAATAAAATCAGCATTCATCTATGGAATAATGGCAGATCGTGAGATGCTGGTATGCCTGAGGAAGACTTAAGAAAATAACTATATCACTGGATCATGTATTCAGTCAGCAAAAAAATGCATAACAGATTCCTGTTTATCTCACAATTATTTATACACAATATAATATCTAAGAGAATAAGTTTATTTTCACAATACTTATGGAATCAGAATTATTCTTCTATAATTATACTTTGTAAATTATTTTGAATGAAATCATGGAAAGTTAGAGCTGGAAAAGAACTTACGAGACCATCATTTTGCAAAATAGCCAATCTGCATACAGCTGGTGACAAAGTTCAGGTGAGCACTCAGGTGTCCTGCCTCATGAGAACACATACAGTCTCAAACTGAGTGGGCTTTTATTATTTTTAATTAAAACCTTTTCTCAATGTGTATATGTGGTGTCTGTTCCCAAAATAATCAGTTTGACATTCTCCTCCATTCCAGGACAATAGTGGCTTAGTCTGAAAACGTATAGTAATAGCCACAGGGAGTCTTTTTTTTTACTTTTTTAGAACCACTTTATTGAGGTATAATTGATATACAATAAATTGTACATGTTTAAAGTATACAATTTTAAGTTTTGACATATGTATATACCTGTGCAATCATCACAATCAAAATATTGAGGATATCTGCCATGAATAGAGATCTCTTCAAGATCCTGATTTCTATTCCTTTGAATATATATACTCAAAAGTACAACTGTTGGATCATATGGTAATTCTATTTTAAATTTTTGAGAACATCCATAATATTTTCCATAACAGCTATGGCATTTTGCATTCCCACAATGTACAAGTGTTCCAGTTTCTCCATATCCTTGCCAAAATGTATTATCTTTTGTTTTTCTAACAATACCTGTCCTGATTAGTATAAGGTGATAGATGTGATTTTAATATCTGCACTCCAGAGGGGTCTTATGTACTCCTGCAGGTGCCATCAAGGGAAACCACTAGTGTCCAGTATCTTGCCACTGTGGTGCTGGGCTGGGCTCCCCAAGGACCACTACCTAAGGAGTCCACAGGCAACACAGTTCCAGGCACAGGCAGGCAGACCTGGCCTCAGCATCACTGGGTCTATCCACTGATTAGTTCTCCATAGAGCAGCCATATCCTCCAGTGAAGAAGATCAGTGCATCTCCCCGTAAAGGCTGAACCACGTGAGTGCACCCTGCCTGGTCTGGAGCGCAACAAAGGTTCAACAAAGCCTTCTGATGGTGCCTATTACCCCTCCTTGGACAAGAGGAACAAGGTAAGTCCTGATTACATAGGCCTCTGGATAGGTTGTTAAACATTTGCATGTGTCTCATCTGTAAAAGGAGTTGTGATCAGATGAACTTGTAAGATCTCTTCCAGTTCTAGTAATTCTAATAGAAGTGAATACATATAAGTGTTTGTCATAAAGATTATAGTTTTTTCATATTTCATGATATTTTAGGTAAGAACTTTTATCTTTATTCTTTAGAGAGAGTTTTTATTTATCCCATTGAATTATGTATCTTTGGCATCTTATAATCCTCTTATGTAAGGTATGATGCTTAGTTTTTTATTATTGAGATTTTAACTTTATAAAGGGGAAGGACTGAAACTTCTTTACCTATTATTAATACAAAGATCCATATATCATCTTCAGCTGTATAATGCAACAAATGACAATAACTTTAAAAAAAACCAGCATTACCATTGCTTTGTGGTCATTTTATGTTTTGTAATATTTTCGTTTGTTTGTTTTTGAAGCAGGGTCTCACTCTGTTGTCCCGGCTAGAGTGCACTGGTGCAATCATAGCTCACTGCAACCTTGAACTTCTTGGCTCAAGTGATTCTTCTGTCCCAGCCTCCTGAGTAGCTGGAACTACAGGAGTACACCACCATATCTGGCTAATTTTTCTTATTTTTTTGTAGAGACAGGGTCTCACTATGTTACCCAGGCTGGTCTTGAACTCCTGGCCTCAAGTGATCCTCCTGCCTCGGCCTCCTAAAGTGCTAGGATTACAGGTGTGAGCTATTGCGCCAGGCCCTGTAATATTATTTTATGTAAAATGCACTATGAATAGTGGTATCACATTGTGGCAGGTGTTGTGAGCAGTTGTGGTTTGCCACTCAGCATCCATATCCCCTCCTGAAAATTTCTTGAATATCCACTGAGAGACCACCCTCCCCTATTTTCAGGATTGATTGGAATGGCTCTGACTCCATTTCCAGGGCTCAGCTTATGCCAATTGGCATTTCATGTCTCCCTGTCCATAGTGATTAGTTCAGGGATGTTATTAAGACATTAGAATGTATTTATCAAACCTTCTAGAAAGGAGAAACTTCTTTGTTCTTCCTTCCCCTACTGTAGGAGTTTCTCTCCCCTGATAGTGTGATGTGAGGTTGGAACCTGTGGCCTCTGGGTGCCACTAAATGAGGCCTAGGATGAAACTAAAGGCAAGACAGATAGAAAGACAACGTCCTTGGTATGTCATTTGAGCTGCAGGACTAGGGCACACATGAGGCCAGGTAAATTCCGTACTTTATAGATGACTGAGCCAATAATCCCTACTTTTTACATTTTGGCTTAAGCTGGTTAGAGTGGCAATTTTCTTTCATTTCTAACTGATCCCCTTGCACTTAGATGGGGCCATTTAATCAGTTATGGCCAAAGGGATATTTCATTTCTGAGCAAAAGCACTTAATTGTTGATTCAAGAGCTCCCTGCTCCCCACCAAAGGCCCTCCAGCACTCTCTTGCCCTAGCACTGAGGAGCTATTGGTTGGTGGAATCTCCATCAGCCTAGCTCCCTGAGGAACTGTGAATTACAGCATGAGTAAGAAATAAACCACTAGGGTTTCAAAAATAACTGCCACCACAGGACAACTTGTCCTTTCCTATAACCAAAAGAGTATGTTGTGTTCCACTCTCTGGGCTGTGGCTTGCACTTTACACACAGGGCTTACTCCCATTCTATAACATAAAAATGCAGTAAGACCTCTGTAGCAAGTATTTCCACAGACTATTGACATATGAATACGAAAAAGTAGATTGGATTAGAATTCGACATTTAAAAAAAATCCATTTGTTGGGTATACTTACTGGGGTATTCAGATAAATCTTGTTTACGAAAGTACAATCTTCTATCCACCAAAGACAAACTTCCCCTGAATGTGTGAGTGTCTGTAAAAGAAAGAAAAGCAAAACTCTAAATGGAAAATAAGACTCTTCTATGGAAGCATGTTTTATCTTCCTTTCTAGTATGTCAATCTGATGATTTAGTATAAAATTTCATCTTACTTATATAGATCACAAATAATTATTTTACAATTTCAACCTCAATAGTGCTTTTCTGAACAAATATTCACTATTATCTTTAATGCAACTTAAGTAATACATAATAACTAATTAGAATTAGAGAAGTAATTTAGTATAAAATTTCATGTACCATATTTAAGACAAAAGTTATTTAGAAATTCAATGGGATTATTTCTGTTCTTTTTAAAATTACTAGACTTTATTTTTTTAAGAGCAGTTTTAAGATTATAGAAAAATTGAGCAGAAAGTACAAGGAGTTCCTCTTCCTTTTCCCCTCCCCTTCCACACATACAACCACTCTATTATTAACACCTTACTTAAGTGTGGTATATTTGTTACAATTGATGAGACAATATTGATATACTATTATTGACTTCTTAGACTGAATTCGTGTATTGTGCATAGCAACTATTCCATTTTCACCCTCAGCTGCTGCTGCAGCACTCTGAAAGGAAGTAAATGCTAATAGTTTACTGGGTATTGACATCTCATTAGCAATGAACATGTTTAATGGCCCAGCTTGCAGAGCTTGGGTGCTGAATACAAAAAGGATGGCGCCCAAGATCTCAACTGGTTGGCTGTTTTCAGAAGACAATGTTATGAAGTCACAATATGATGGTGTCATTCTCACTGGGGAGTGGATTTGATGATGGAAGTGGCTAGCATCTCTACTGCCTCCTGTTTGCATTGCTTTGCACATGAACTCCCAAGGTTACCCAGTTGCATATGGATAGAGATTTAAATCTTGAAACAGCATATCCTTAAATCCTACTGTGACACCATAGAATATTCCTTACCATGAAGTGTTGGGTTCCAGGACTGACAAAGTCAATTGCCAGGAATTTCCCATCGCAAGCATCTAGGACTTTTTGTAATGCTGTCTCCTCACCAAAAGTGTAGATATAAACAGATCCCTGGTAAACATACAAAAAAGAAGAAACATATGGTTAATTGTTGTGTATAAAGTACAACAAATATTTAATGCCTAGGTAAGCAAGGCACCATGTGGGAGAAGGTGATGGGAAGTCATAGATAAACTCACTAAGAACCTGGTCTTGAGGAGCTTAAAATCTAGATGCTCAATTTGTTCATTTATTGATTGATTGATTCATTCATTCATTTCTTTATTCATCATTTAAAATAATCATAAATAGGATCTTCTTCTTTAATTCCAGGCATTTGTTTTTTAAATTATAAAACATACTAAAATACTACTTCCTGATTTTGAAAATAATGTCTATTTATGTAGAGAATTTGGAAAATGTGGAAAACCAGAAAAGTTGTTAAGATGAGCTAAGATATTTTAAGATTGTCTTTTATTTATTAAAACATAGCACAGTGTTTTGAAACTTCTGGTAATTATCAGAAACTGAAGTCGTTGCGTATTCAAATTTAAGTGATCTTTTAGGCAGAAAAATCATTGAACTTTGCCTGCAATTCATCTAAAATTGTTGCCTAATGATATAAATGTCTGATAATCCTGATTTTTGAGGGCCATTCCATTAGTTAGGAGTCTTCCTAACAGTATAATTGAACATCTGTTTTTACCCTTCTTCCCCTCTCTTCTTCTCTTACAGAACCCATATTTTACTTAGTGAACCACTCATGTCCCTAATCTTCATGTTTGAGTAGGTTGACTCTACCCAGCAAGTAAGTTACTTAGGTTTATCCAATCAGAGCTGGGAATTCCCCTGGCCACAGTGATTGATTCAGGGGTAAACAGGTGATCCAAGTTAGTGCAATGAGTCTAGATTCCAGAACATTTTTTCCAGCTGCTATCTTTCCACCAGGGTCACCAAGAGGATAGAAATATAAGCTGGAGCTACAGGAGGCTCTCTTCATACCACAAAGTATAAAGTCTTTATGGAAATGGAGACAACAGAACAGAAACAGAGCCAAGAGATCAGGAAAACAAAGCCCAGAGGCATCATGGGAGCTCCTGGATTTAGATCATCTCCTTCCCCTTTCACTTATATGCATAAAAACAAACAACTCTTTGTTATTTCAGCCTTTTAAATTGGGTATTTTTTATTTGTAACCTAAAGAGTCTTGACTGGTAGAGTACCATGCAGTGCATTCTGCTTTTCATTCCTGGCATGGAATGATGACAATAATATAATTTGAAAATTCCGTATCAAGAAATTTCCACCTGGCCGGGTGTGGTGGCTCACGCCTGTAATCCTAGCACTCTGGGAGGCCGAGGCGGGGGCGGATTGCTCAAGGTCAGGAGTTCAAAACCAGCCTGAGCGAGACCCCGTCTCTACCATAAAAATAGAAAGAAATTAATTGGCCAACTAATATATATATGTATATAAAGGTCAGCCGGGCATGGTGGCTCGTGCCTGTAGTCCCAGCTACCCGGGAGGCTGAAGCAGGAGGATCGCTTGAGCCCAGGAGTTTGAGGTTGCTGTGAGCTAGGCTGACGCCACGGCACTCACTCTAGCCTAGGCAAGAGAGCGAGACTCTGTCTCAAAAAGAAAAGAAAAGAAATTTCCACCAAGCATACCTTGTCTGTTTGAATCAGCAACATTCTGTAATTGGGAGAAAACATCAAATGTTCAACAGGCCTTTCAATCTCAAGAAAATCCTCTATTTTGTAACTTAAATCTTTAATAATAAAGGAATACACAAAGCCATCCTAGAGACCAAAAACAAAGAGATAAATACAGAAAATCAGTCTCAGTCAATGCATAGTATACTTTCCTCATCAAATAAGCTAAGACTTACCAACTGATCTACTGTTTATTTGGAATCATCATCTAAATGTAAACACCCTATGTTTACATTATCTGGAATGCACTATCCTCTCATCTTTGTTTAGGTAACTTTTCAACATGCTAGCTGGTCAAGCTTTAATTTTATCTCTTTACCAACAAATTTTTTTCAATTACCTAAAATTTCACTGATCTCTCCTTTCTTTGAGCTTCTCTAGCAGCTTTCCTCTTACCACATTCTTTACTTTACAAGAGGGGAGCAAATGAGGCAGCAATTGTGTGGTTTATGCATAGCAGCCTCCCTCCTTGCCAAGGTATGTTTTTTAATCATTGTTTTATATGCATTTGTTACCTCCCTAAATGACCTAGAGGTATGGAGTGTGTCTTTTATTCCCTTTGCATCCTCTTTTCCAGTTCTTCATATCATGCTAGAACATGGCAGGTGTCCAATAAAAATGGTCTGATTGATTGGTTGATGGTAAACAGGCTTAGGTTAATTTAACTACTCTCAAGAAGAATTTGAGTTATTTTTACAACAGTGAGTTTGGGGCAAATCTATCCATCACTTTCTAGTTTAAACCCCATCATGACTAAGAAGAGTAGGTCTTTGTGAGATGGCTGGGTTAAGATGCTTGGGACCAGGAGGGGAAAACACGCAAGGTGCTTTCTCCAAGCTCATCATAATTCTCCACTCCTCACCAGAGCAAATGCTACAATCATTTCTTTAAAGTAGGTTAAAACAAACACCAAGGGTGGTCTTCAAGAGACAAGAGTCATGAAAGTCATGCAAACGAAATGTAGGAGGGGGAAGGGGATCGTCTACTGGAGGGTTAGAGGAGAAAATTCCAAGCTGACTGTAGGTGTATGAGCTCCAGATGGCTTCTTGTGGGTGCAACTACATCTCTTACTCTGACATCATTGTCTAGCTGCCTTCAGGGCATTGGAGGTGTGATCTGTGGCAATGGAACAGACAAAGCTAAAAGTGGACTCAGGACAGCTATGATTAAACCTAAAATTTTAGTATAGGTCAGTTCCAAACCTTATCATTGGTGATATTGATGACAACAGCATGGAAAAACATGGGCTCACCCCTTTTCATATGTACATAGGGCGTGTGTTCTAACAAATGAGAGCAAAGACTTTGGAGTTTGACATACCCGGGTTCCAGCTCTAGCTTCTCTACTCACTTGCTGGTGAACTCTCTAAGACCTGGTTCCTTGTCTATATAAGGAGGGTGTCAATAGTTTGTGTTTGATAAAGTTATTGTGAAGACTGATAGGATAATACAAGTAAAGCACTTAGCTTGGTGCCTGGCACAAAGTAAGCACCAGGTAAATAAAGGCTATTAATACTAAGGCTAATATCAACAATCACAGGATAATACATGCAAGCTATATGAGCATGCACAAGAGTCTAAGCTACAGCTCAGATAAAAGTTTTTAAATTTATGTCTGACAACCTAATACATTAAGTGCAGAAATGGGCATGGAACTGGGTTACAGATATTAGGTACTTTTTTCACTAGGGGAGGACAATGGGTTTTTAAATTTTATTTTTGTTCATTTGCAATAGATAGGTATATGGTAGTTCATTATACTGTTCCCTTCCTTTTGTATATATTTGAAATTCTTCATAATAAAAATTTTTATAGTACCATCCAAAGGGGAAACAATCTTAATTAATAACCTAATAGCCCTGGCTTCCCAAAATATGGCTTGTAACACATGGCAGTAAATTGAAATTGTGTATTTTTTTGAAAGCAATTAATTCTGAAAAAAAATACATTACAATTCCAGAAGCAAACACGCCCTCCTTTTGATATGCCAAGGTTATTGGACTGATAAGATTTCTTCTTTCTGTTGGAAAAGAAAAAGAAGGTAAAGCAGGTGACATAATTAAAATTATAATATAACAATGAATATATAATAAAAATTGCTTAGTAATGATTACTAATATAAATCACACAAGTTGTAAGGTCCGTATCACCAGGTCTGTGTAACTGGCATTATAGGATTATAATAAATTAATATATAATATTAATATAATAATATAATAAATTTATTTTTTAGGGAAGTTTTGTCAGAGATTTTAAGAGGTCAGGGGAAAAAAACAACAAACCAAAACTATATTATCATGGAACTGTATACTTAATACTCGTGTATTTTATGGTATGTAAATTTATACCTCAATAAATAAATTACAGTAGACAAAAAGTGAAAAGAAAAGATTTTCTATAAGAACATTTGTTATTAATAAAATACTATCTTTGGGGGAAAATACAAAAAAGGCCTATTAACATTTTATTTAGGCAAATCATGAGAACTACAAAATCAAAGTCTCAGGTGGCATCCATCGAATTATTTGTTTGCTGTATACTACATGCCTGACATTTTGCTAGATGCCATGAAGCACACTTGCCTTTCCTTCAAAGACTGTTCACACCTCCCAGCAGTCCCTTCTCTTACAACTACCACTGGAGTCCAGGTTCTTATGACTCCTAACATGGGCACCCCAGGTGCTTGCTGGTTACTGCCACCCACTTCTAGGATCTTCCTTTCCTGAACTGTGGCTAAATTAATTTGCCCAAGAGCCATCCCAGTTGGGGTACATCCCCATTTAGGAGTTTTTGATGTTACTCACTGTCAGCTGAATCAAGTATAAACACCTTAGCTGTGCATGAAAGGCCAGATACGGTACAAATGCCCTTCATCGTCCTCTACTTTTTTGTAATAGCTGAAGCTTGAGACAAACTGAATCACTCCTTATTTCTCAGGCTTCCTCATGTTTTGTCCATATAGATACCATTGCCAAGAATTCCCCCTACCCACATCTCTGCCTATGCAACCATCCTTCAAGGGCCAATTCAAATAGAACCTTCAAAATGATTTAACTCGGACTGTTTCCCTCATCTGACTCTCCATAGCACATTGTGAAGTTCTTTCTTAATGAAATCATCTTAACTTACCTGGGGCGTAATTATTTGTCTACTTGTCTTATCCTCTTTAATAAAATCTAAGTCCCTTAAGGATGGAAATTATGAGACTATGCATTTGTCATCTGTGTAACCTCTAAGGCACTCTGCTTAATGTCTTCCACATTGTAGAGGCTTGATAAATATGTATTTGAAAGCATTTAGAATATATCATGAAAATCATAAGAAATAGTATGTAGGAAGGAAATGGTGAACAATATAAAACTACATATAATTAAGTTCTAAATTGCGTAAAATATATTGAGTCTTATTTCCTGGGTTCAGGTGTCAGCTCCACAGTTTATATGAATTTGGGCATGGTTCTTAATATAGCTCATCTGTCTCATGGAGATAAAGGTGTGTCTCCTTATGATGTTGTTTTGAGGATTTATGCATGCAAAGTGGTAGCAGAATGCCAAGAGCACAGTGACATCAATAAATAGCAGCAGCTGTCAGGATCATCCACAGGACTTGGTAACCAGCTAGAGGAGGAATCAAGGATGTCTCTAAGATAGGGGAAAACAGGGAAAACTAATAGAACCAACACCCACAGCTACGCTTCTGGGAATATGAAGCAGATTGGTTTCTCACCCAATTGCGATTCCTCCTCTATCTTATTAAGCATGGTTGTCTTCAAGGTATCTCCATTAATCATTAAAAGATGACCCTCTTCACAGCCAACATACAGATCACTTGTTGGAGTCCAGCAATGCACAGTTGGGTGAAGCAAAGGATACACATCGTCTTTCGGCTTCAGAGATAGAATAAAAATCTTGTGTTGAGACAACGATCATGGCTAAGAGCCAGAGAAATACCCAGCAGAACAATTGCCCAAAAGAAACCAATGAATATGGGCCTACATAAATTCACTGGTCTTGCTACTTGCCAAGAGCTAAGTGAACTACTCCTTCTTCCCCACGATTCTCTCTCCACATTTTGATTCACTAAGAAAAAATAAGGTGTTCATGCTAGTGTATTTAGTCCTCGTGTCACAGATTCTCATGGAAGTTATAAGTAATAACATCTAAACTCTGTCTTTGTAGACTTTTTTGGTGTTTTGAATCTAAGAAGGTCGTTGTCTAGCTAAAATCACCCTTTTTGAAGGACACTTTCATCAGCATTTCTGTCTCCTGGTTCTGTGGGGGGGGGGGCGCAGATGTGACTTTCCTTGAGCTTCCGTCAAGAGGTTGGCCCAGATCCTCTGCTTAGCAGCACTCATGGGAACGAGAAGACAGCCCTCTGCCTGGTGCTGGTGGCTTCTGTAATTTGATTCATGAAACATCCTACGTGACTTTGATTCAAAGGAAAGAGAAATGCACAAAATGTACCTAGAAGAAAAGCGGATGTATCTAGAAGAAAAGCTGACTTAGGGGCCTAAAAACAATATTGATCATGGGTCTAAGTCAAATTTTTTCTGTAAAGGGCCAGATAGTGAATGTTTTAGGTTTTATGGACCACAGAGGTCCATAAAAAACATTTTTTTTTCTTTAACCCATAAAAAATGTAAAAACCATTCTTCAGCTTGGGCCATAAAAAGCAGGCCATAGCTTGTTGATCTCTGCCTTAGATGATACACTTCAGCATTGCAACTGCGAACACTCAACACTCAAGTATCCGGCAGGGAGCGGCTGCTCCCCCTTTCCGTCAGCACAGGGCAGGCCTCCCTGTAAACTGAGGACCACCTGCTGGCCCTCTTGGAGGTCAAGGTAGCTCCAAGAACTGTTTGGGGCATGTGCTTCCCACTGCACTGATTAAGATTCTGAATTCAGAATGCCATAATATGGCACCCCATCCTTTTTATTTGACTAATCAAACATACTAGCATACTTTTTATTTATTTATTGAGAATATAATGTTTAATGCTATCTGAGCATTTTGTTATGCTATACTATTATTTAGAATTGCAGTTGCTACAACAGAAAGCAGTCTTTGTTTTCTTTAGGTATCCTTATACACACAAACATAGAAGACATTTTTTAAGAAGCCAAATTAACAAAATTCTGAACTTCCTTAAGAAATCCATGTTTATTTCATTCTTTCACACAGGTATTCATTCATCTAACAAACATTTGTTGGGCACTGCTCTACTCCAGGCTCTGTTCTGAGCATAGGGATGTAGCAGTGAATGAAACAGACCAAAAAAAGAAGTTCCTGCCCTCATGGAGTTTATATCATGGTGAGGAGAAACAGAGAGTGAAAATAAATTAACAAGTTAAATATACAGAATGTGTATATTGTGTAAGAATGTGTGTTGTTATATATTGTGTATGATGTGTATGTATGTGTTGAAAAACAAAGCAGGGTAAGTTGGAATAGATTTCACAGTTGGGGAAGATTGTGAACCTATATAAACAGCCATTTTTCTATTCAAAAATCCCTGATGTATGTAAGCTACCTTTCTAATAAATATTCAATTGATTGAATAACATATTATATATTACTCTTTTAATTTACACAAGATTTGTAGATTCAAAGTAGTGGCAAGTGTGACACTGCCCAAGTAACTATTTCCACTAGATTCTCAACTGATACAAATTTGTGGCATGATTGATATTTCAATAAATAACTTGTTGGGTGTTGCTTATATACCAGGCATTGTGCCAAGTCCAAAGGGACTCCTCTTCTCAACAGGTTAATCATTTCCTGAGGGAAAAAGTATCAACAAATATCAGAATGAGAAAGCATGGTAGGTTATAATAGAGAGGAGTATAAATATTACAGGAACATTAGTTCCTGGAGTGAGGAGAATGGGGAGAGAGGAATTACCTTTTGGGATGGACCTTGAAGTATGACTAAGGCAGCTATCACACAGGAGCATTCATCATGATGATTTTTTTAAAGGATATATTGACTTTAATTGTATGATTGATCTATTTCATGCCCTCACAGCCTTGGATAACCAGAAAATAAATACTTGAGTAATGATCTGGTCACCCAGTGGACAACGAAAAAGGCAAAATCAACCAAGTAGATTAAACTGCTGCTGATTAAGGACATTTCTGTAGTGTCTGACTGAGATTTGACTCATAACGAAAAGAGTTATTCGCTGAATCATCATTATTTAAAAGCTTCTTGAATTGTCTTGATGACATCTAACCTCAAACTATAAATCACAAAAATATAGAATCTTATCTGGTATAAAAATAAGCTCGAAAGCTTAAAAACAAAACAAAAACCACAGCAATATCTCATTCTCACAATGTCACTGAATCTGTGTGTATGAAACAGAATGCGAGGATTAAAACTTGGACTTTTCTGGCCTTGGTTTGTCAAACTAGAATTGTCTGTGGTTTTTCTTTCTTTAAGATAAACCTGGGCATGTCTTCCTATTATTTTCTTTCATCAGTAAATATGTTTGGTGCCATTTAAAAATGAATGTGATATTATACAGATTATGTGAGCAGAAACAATAGTTTTTAATTCTGAAAATTCTGAGAGTTTTAAAAGAAAAGGTGTCAGTTGTGTCTAAAAATATCTGTCGATAACACCATCTCCTTTTTCAGTCCCCTGGAACCAAAAATCAAACATCTTGATGTGGAGATCAAACATGAAAAATTAGAGTCCAACTTAATACTGCTTTAGAAAATGTAAAAATCCAGACATGTTTCAAAATATTTGAGTTTATAAAAGAGATTTTATATTTAGCAACTTCTTTTTAAAAAAATAAAAAAGGTAGATAGAAAAAGGATACTAGACACTTGGGGTTAAATTCATTTGGATTTCACTTGGATACAATTTCTACCCAGATAACATTTGCCTTTGATTTCCTCCATGCCACAACTTGAAACTGGATACGTTTCCAGTGCCCTAAGTCAGTGTGCAATGTGAATCAGGCCTTCTTTAAAGGCCTGTAATGTGTCCTTCTAGCGTTAGCTACAAGAAAGATAATGGGACAATTTAATGTTTGTAATTTTTTAAAAGTCCACAGCTTGTCAAGTTTTAAGACCCTTATATAGATCAAGTCGTTATTGATTCCTTTGCCATTGATAACCAGGGCAAAAGAAACGACCTTCAAAGGAAGGAATGGAATCAAGACGTTTGAAATCTATTTCTGTTTTGCTTTTGTTCAATGTACAGACGTTAACTAATGTTTTTGCCATCTTCCTCACCTTATTCAGGTATAAAATGAAAAAGTAAATTACTGGGAAAATTAATTTCTAACTGAAATATAAAGTATATTGCTTTATTAATATTCCCTGTGTGATTTAGAGATGTCAAACTATAGCATTAAATTTTTGATTCCAGAAAAAGGTTAAAATACAGAGTGCAAAAGTCCTAGGAAATAAAGATGTCTATTTATTATGAGTATTTTTTAAAATGGTAACTTCACATGAGTATTTTTTTTTTTTTTTTGAGACAGAGTCTCACTGTGTTGCCTGGGCTAGAGTGCCATGGTGTCAGCCTAGCTCACAGCAACCTCAAACTCCTGGGCTCAAGCGATCCTACTGCCTCAGCCTCCCGAGTCTCTGGGACTACAGGCCTGCACCACCATGCCTGGCTAATTTTTTCTATATATTTTTAGATGGCAAATTAATTTCTTTCTATTTTTTTTTTAGTAGAGACAGGGTCTCGCTCAGGCTGGTTCCGAACTCCTGACCTTGAGTGATCCTCCCACCTCAGCCTCCCAGAGTGCTAGGATTACAGGTGTAAGCCACCACAACCAGCCCACGTGAATATTTAAAGAAGGTATTTCATAGCATTTTTCAAAAGACAAGGACAAGTGTCTGACTTTTAAATGTTTTATGAAGGGTTCATCATGTTGGTGCAAGATGGGGGCCCCTGAAGAAATCTACTGGGGACAAAAACAAATTTGAGATAGTTGAAATTTCAGGGAACTGAAATACTTAACATAGAAACATTCTTTCAAGTTTGTAAACCTTGATGGCTGATCTCTTTGTTTTCACTTTGCCGCCCCACTGTGGCTGCATGTGGTTATATTTCCAAGGCAAAGACCTATGCTGTAACAGGAATGACAGTCGTCCCTCAGTGTCTCCAGGGGCTTGCTTACAGGACTCCCCTACAGGTACCAACATCTGCGGATGCTCAAACTTTCTGATATAAAGTGGCACAGTATTTGCATGCAACCTACACATGTCCTTCCATATACTTTAAATCTCTACATTACTTATAATGCCTAATATAAATGCTATGTAAGCAGTTGTTATACTGTATTGTTTAGGGAATGACAAGAAACAAAAGTCTGTACATGTTGAGTACAGACAAAACCATTCTTTTTTTTCCAAATATTTTTGATCTGTAGTTGGTTGACTCCATGGTTACGGAAGCCATGGATACAGAGAGTTGACTGTAATCTCTTTCCATAATTTAAAAAAATCGAATCAAGGGCATGCAACCTTTTCTCTTGTTTGCCACAGAGATTTTTTTTTTTTAAATAAACTAATTCTCACATTGAATTGCCTTTACCATTGATAGCTTAATTCCTTGCAGTGGTCAAAAACATTTGGGAACATCCACTTCCTCTATCCTCTGGCTTAGAGGAAACAGAAACATTAGTATAACACAGGTTCAGGAGGAGGGAATCTCCTTACCTTAACCCCAAGGGCACGCACGTGCTGCTCTCTGTTCCCCGCCTCCCTCCTGATCCGCACCTGCACCTCTCTTCCCCTTCATTTATTGTATAGAGTTCACACTCCGTTCATATTCAGTTCCTCACACAGACGAAGTTCTCTTCTCCCCCCAGGGCCTTTGCACATGTAGTTCCTTCCACCTAAAACACTACCCTGCTTGTGGCATGAGTAATGTCTCAGCTTCCCTGTCATCTCCCCAGAGGCCTTCCTTGACCAGCATGTGCTAATCCCTTCTTTGCTGCCCCTACTGTCATTTATTCAGTTATAATAATGATCACATTTTGCAATGATTTAATGTGTCTCTTTACTTTTGTTGTTGTTGTTGTTCTATCTCCCTGACTGCAAACTCCATGAGGATTACCCCTGGTTGGTCACCATGTGACCCTCATTGCCTAAAACAGCGTCTACTACACAGAAGGAGCTTAATACCTGTTGGATGAATGAACTAATGAATGTGTGACATTAGACAAACTCCCTTTTGAAACTTTCTCCCTCTGTTCTCTACAGCCTGTTCCTCTCTCCTGGCTTTGCTCCTCCTCTGCGACTGTGCCTGCTCAGATCCTCTGTCTCCTCCCGACCTTGGGCAGTCAGCGTGTCCTTGCTCTCCTCTCTCCCCTTGGACCCTTTCTCCCCCGGTCACCACATGCCCCTCAATGCTCTCACCCTCCCGTCTGTGAGAGGACACTGACATCCGTGTCTCCAGCCCCACCTCCTCCTCCCTAACTCTACGTCCACTTTGCCGACTTCCACCCAGCACCTCCACCTCGATGTCTTCCCTGCACCCCAAATTCAGGATGTCCAGCATTGCAATCCCAACTGGGCTCCCTGTTTCTGTTAGCAGTGCCATCACTGTCCCAGTAATCCAAACCTAAAACTCAGAGTCTGCATCTCTCCCAGTCTCCATGGCTAATCCACATTAAACACCAACATGATCCCCTGTATCCTGTACGTCAGGATGTGACAATCCAATGAGATCTCACTTCCTGGACCTCAGCCCGTTAGGCAAACAGGGAGCCACGCCAGGTAATTACCCTGAAAGTCTCTGCCTCTTCAGTTACTAGCCCAGCGATGGCTGAGAGCGGCATCACAGGTCCATAGATGGGATCTTTGGACAAGGACTGGGGGAAAACTACGTCTGTTTCATCAAGAAAAGACCCATCTTCTAGAGGTAGCTTTACTGTCCTGTAGAAAAAAGAGACATCAGAACCATCGAATGAAGAGAAACTAATCATTGACTGCATGTCAGTGGTTAGACAGGTGGGGAGGTATTAACTTATAAAAAACAATTAAGATAAAGCTAAATGGTAGATTTAAAAATATATATTATAAAAGGAAAAGTTATGCCCAGCTTTAAATTAAGGACACAGGGATTATCAAAATTTTTCAAAGTTACTATCTAAAGCAGGAGTTGTAAATTTGAATGTTAATGGGGTCTAGGCAGGTAGTGTGTGGCTGCTGGGGACTGTGGCAAATTGGGAAGTGTTTGTCCTTCATCAAAGTGGCAGGTGCCACTCAGTTCCAGCCAACAGGGTTGTTGACATGTGAGAATTTTGGTTCCAAAATTTTAAGAGGATACCACAATCTATGGATATTTATGAGAAATCTCTCAAATTTTAAATGTTAGCAACTAATTCAAATAAAAACCACTGTGGGCCAAAATAAATATATATGTAGGCTGTATTCAGCTACCTTTGCAACCTCTGATATCAAGAATTCATTTTCAAATTTATCATATATTTACTTTTAACCCATAATATGACTATAAAGGTTAGTTTAAAGAATTTATGGCCTAATGCATGAAATTTAAAACTTCCTTGGTTATGTTTTATGAATGATAAATAATTTCAAAAAACAGTACCTACTGCTAATGTAAGGCTTAGGTGTTTTTGAATCCTGCTTGCTTTATGAACCAGGATGATCCACCCATTTTTGTCTCACTTTATTTGCTTATAGAAAAGTCGCAACCCAACATTCAAAACTAGACTGGAATGTTTGAGGGAAGCAAAGGGAGAAAAGGGAGTGATAAATTACTTGCTGGCCTTGACAATCATCTGACAGAGATATTACCCGGTTTATTAAAAGGTCAGCATTGTCAACTCTGACTAGGGACAGATTTGGCTGATCAATGGGTTCCTGTGAAAATGAAGTTGAAACATGAAGAGTACCAATGGAAAGAAATGCCTCTCTTAGGGCTCTCCATTTTGGAAACTTTATTTACTAGCTTTACATTTCGCTTAAGATGATTTTTTAAAAATCGCAATTGCAAAGGTATGCCTGTCCCGCATCTCTTGATCCTTGACTCTGTGGAGTATGCTAAAAACGGTCAGCACCTTGAGCATTTGAACTCTTTCTCAACAAAGGCACCCATTATCACCAGGGCATTTGTCACAGAATTCCTCTTTGCCCCAGCTCTATTTACATGGGTAACGCTCATGATTCCAATATATGCAACTACCCTTTTGTTCGTGGATAATGTGGCTGAATGTATAATCTGTACACTTTCCATATCAGTTTCTTAGTTTTGAGAGTCCAGTAGTGCTTCAAAATACTAGCAAAAAGTCCTAACTGACCTTTTTATATAATAGGCATGTTTTAAAATAGTAACAACAAATCAAATTTTGGAAAATTAAACCACGTTGGAAAAAGCTTCCAGAGAACTTGATATTTAAAAGAAAATCATTGGGAAACCAAGTCACAGAGAATCTTTCTGAAATGCAAACAACTACTCCAAGGTAATTATATATGTAGAAAGATGTTATAACAAGATAAGCTGTATGTAGGTGTGTGTGATTATGTATGTATAAAGCTATTGAATTCATCAGTTTGGCCCAATCACATTACATGAATGCAAACAAAGACTACATTGTTGTTGTAAAGTAACAGAGCCCCCTACTTTGGTTTGAAGTAATGCTCCTGGTTACATCTTTCAATGGTCCACACGGTCACTGTACTTGAACTTGATAAGCACAGCTGGCGCCAGTTCATGGGGTTAAAAGACATCTGGCTCACATCCACGCCAGGTTGTGATTTCTTGCACAAAATGACATTCGATTCCCAGTTCCTTAGAAGAAAATAGCATTTGATGAAAAAAGTAATTAATTTGAATTTCATGTCTTGAGAACATTTCTCAAATTATTTTAAAACAATTTACATAAATCGGGACATAAATTTATGATACAACCTATGTAATCCATGACATTCATGTTAAATTTATAAATGATCATGCTTCTCATTATACTGTATCCTAAGAAAACAAAATGACTATATATTTTTAAAATATTACACTGTCATAGGCTACACCAGCCAAGGCTATTTTAGCCTCCTTATTAAGTTTGAATATAACTCAGCCAAACCTAGAAATTGCAATATACTATCACATTTGCTGAAAAACAAGTGTGGGTGCCCCAGTCTCCAAGTACTACATCTGAGTACTCCATATGGCTCTGGGTGACTGTACTCATCCAAGCCATTTGATCATTTACTGAGTTTTTAAAATCAAAGTGGTAGTATTTTAAAATGTATTTATTGATTTACTCATTTGAGAGAATGCCCTAAACCTCTGATGTGAACAATGAAAAGAAAGGAAAAAATTGATCTGGCTCTGCCCTCGTCTGTGGGGCCAGCGCTCCATTGGGGTTGTGCTAGGAAGCGGGACTAACATGTACTGAGCGCGGCTTGTCTTCTGGCTCCCTCCTGCTCCCACGCCCCTCCCTCCCCATCACACATACCCTGTCCATCACATCAACCATTCCCTTGCTGAAATCCCCACTTCCCTTGATCCTGTGACTTTCCACCTCGGGTACCAACCATCAACACTGGATGGGCACAACTGGAAGCCTGGGCTGCTGGGGACATGGGAACAAAGATTCCAGGTCTGCATATGTCAGTAATACCATAAATCCGTGGTTATCGCCCCCTCCAGATCCTTAATACAATCTCTAGTCCTACTATGTTTCTCTGGTCAGTTATCTCTTCTGTTCTCTAAAGCAGACTTTTTCAATATTCTCACCTCCACTGCCTTCCCAATCACAGCAAATGCCCTTGATTCCCATGAATAAAATAGAGGCCATCAGCTGAGAACTGCTCCAAATCCCTGCTATCAAGTATAACTACCTGTTGGGGTCTGCACAGTTCTCTCCTCCTCCTCTTCTGTTACCATGGAAGGTACATCCTTCCTCCTACCTAAGGCCAGTTTCATCATCTGGGCTCTGGATCTTACCATCTTGCCTTTTTAGGAACATGAGTTTATCCGTGGGTCCTTCTCTTCTGCATCTTCAGACCCTCCCTCTTGCCTGTCTCCTTCCTGCCAACAGGTGAGTGCTCACTATCTTTTAAGAAAGGCTTCCCTCAGTCTCTGACTTCTATGCCTCTCTCCCCTCCCCTTGGACCAAACTTCTGGCAGGAGTTTTTCTAACTCACTGCCTCTGCTTCCTCACTCCCATGCTGCCCCGTGCGAGGACATGTGCATCTGGTCAGCACCCTTCCATCACGGCTCTCTCCGAGATCCATAGGCATCTCCATCCTAAATCCAGCAGGCACTTCTTGGTCCTTGTCTCATTTTAGCTCTGCAGAATTTGACCCTGCTCACCACAACTGCCTACTGGATCATCTTAGACTGTCATGCGCCTCTCCTGGGGCAGCCCCACTTGTGCCCGGCCTCTGACCCCATCTCCTGCCTAGCTGGCTCAGTGGGCGTCCAGCTCTGTGTGGGCTTGGACATGGCCCACCTGTGCCTCGCCTCACACCGGCTTCCCTGTGGACTCTGAGACTGAGATGTGGGAGGTCACAATAAACCCGAAGATGTGAAGGGTTCACACTCTGTACGATGGGATACAGGAGTGGGTGGATAATTCTTGTCTCTTCCTCTCCCCTCCCCCACCCACTGCCTAGACTGTCCAGATTCACAATAGCTCATCCAGCCTCCCGGAAGACCACCTTCAAGACACAGTGATCAATTGTACTTGGTACCAAGTGGTGGCTGGCAGAGTAATGTGCCCTCACATTGGCTGCCTCCCTGCCTCCTTCCCTGGGATTGCACCTCCTACTAAACAAGGGGCTCATGAGCTTGTGCCTAAGCCTCTGCTTTCTGTAGAACCCAGGCTGAGGCTATTCTGGAACCTTCCCTGCCTAGTGCTCCTCCTCCCTCCAGGGTTACCCCTGTGAGTCTCCTATGTGGGGTCTTCTTCATTCTGTCCCTTCCATTGATGTCCCTCTAGGTTCTGTCCCAGGCTTCTCTTGGGGTGTTCTTTTTTATTTTCATCACTTCGATTAGCAATAACTACTCCCAAATGTTTACCTCCAGACCTCTCTCTTGAGCTCCAGTTCTGGATGTCTGTGGTGGAGTCATAGTGTGTCCCCCAACATCTATTCTCCATTTCTCCCTCTGGGTAATAGAACTCCTGGTTTGTGGCCAGGACATGACCACTCACAGTGAGGACCATATGTCCCAGCATCCCCAGTAGCAAGATATGGCTGTGGCTGAGCTGGTCCATGAACATGAGTGGCAGTGCTGTGTGCAACTGCCACGCTGTGCATGTCAACAGAAGGCTTGTGCCCTCCCCCTCTTCCTTTTTGCTTCCCAGTGGCTCCCCAAAATACATGGGTGGTGCCCCATTTTAGACTAGAGATGAGAGCAACGCTCTAGGAATGGCAGAGTAAGATAGTGGAAGACAGGAGACTGGCCGCTCACACCCAGACTGCTCATGTGAGAGGAACAAACGTCTGCTGGTGATGTGGGTTTCTGTGCCAGGGATTGAACCTAAATCCTAACTGACATATCAACTGCCAACTACACATCTCCATTTATTAATCTCAGGCACCCTCACCTCAGTTTGTCCCCTAACCCATCTTCCTGCATTGCCTCCTCCAAATTCCCTCCTCCTCCTCTATATCTCTCTGATTAGCACCATAATGTTCCCGAGTTGCCCAAGTTATAACTCTGTATGACCTTCCACCTGTCCCCCTCCTCAGCACCACACCCAACATTTGGTCAGTTGCCAAGTCCCATGATGCCACCTCCTAATGCCTCTAGAACACTCCACTTCCTCCATGTCTACTCCCACCTTTGCCCATGCCTCAGTAGTCTCTCCCCTGGACCACCGCAGCCTCCTCACTTACGTTCCTGCCTGGCTTCTCTCCAATGTGCCTTCCACAATAAGGTCAGAAAGAGTCTTCTTAAATGCACATTTGATTATGTCACATCCCTGCTCAAAACCCTTTAGCAGCTTCCCATTGCCCTTGAGGTAGAGGATGTGTCCATTAGCAAGGCTTCTATGTGGGGTGAGTACCCTTCCCAGTATGCCCAGCAGACACCCGGTGTAGGTCTGTTGCACTGCATTAATTATTAATGACATCCTCTTTTAGCCTCAAAAGTATCCTGATTTGGGTGATAAACTACATCATCCCCTACTTATAAGGCTGCTCAAGCACTGGCCTCAGACTGCCCTCCGGGATTGCCTCTCTCATGGCTAATCTTTGGTTCTCATGATTATGGCTTTTTTGGGTGGGTGGAGTTTCTTGGAGCCTTTGGCAAACCACTGTGCCTGTGGTTTTTGTTTTTGTTTTCAAAATATTAAGGGGGTACAGATGTCTTTGATACATGGCTTGAGTAAAGGCTATAAATGTGCCCATCACCCACATTGTGTTCATTGTACCCGTTAGGTGGGTTTTTGCCGCTCCCCACTGCTTGATTTCCAATTACTTTTACTTTCCTTTGTGTACTTGTGTACCTATTGGTTAGTTCCAATTTATTAGAGAGTACATGCGGTATTTGTTTTTCCATTCTTGAGATACTTTGCTTAGGATAAGGGTCTTCAATTCTTTCCAAATTGTTGCAGAGGGCATTAAGCCATCATTTTTATGGCTGAGTAGTATAATACTCCATGGTATACATATACCACATTTTGTTAATCCAATTATGAATTGATGGGCACTTGGGTTGATTCCACATCTTTGCAATTGTTAACTTTGCTGCAATAAACATTCAAGTGCAATGTCTTCTTGATAAAATGACTTCTTTTCCTTTGGGTATATCATGGCCTTTTAATTAAAACCTGCCATGTTTTCTACCTCATGACCTTTGTAAATGCCATTCCTATGCTTGGAGTCCTCTTCCTTCTCCTCTTCACAAGGTTGATTCCTACTTATCCTTTAGGTATTGCTACAGGTTGAATTGTGTCTCTCCAAAATTCGTATGTTGTTATCCTAATCTCTCAGAATACGACCTTATGTGAAAATAGGGTCTTTACAGAGGCAATTAAGTTAAAATGAGGTCTTTAGGGTGGGACCTAATCCAATTAGACTGGTGTCTTTATAAAAAGGGAGCATTTGGTGACAAACACAGACACAAGTAGAATGCCATGTGAAGATAAAGGCAGAGATCTGATCTGAGTGATGCTTCTGTAACACCAAAAACTGCCAGAAAGCCACTGGAGAGGTGCGGGACAGATTCAGTCTCACAGCCTTCAGAGGGAACCAACCCTGCTGAGACCTTGACCTTGGAATTCTAGTCTCCAGAACTGGGAGATAATAAATTTCTGCTGTTTAAGCCAGTTTGTGGTACTTTGTTATGACTGACTTAGAAAACAAATGCAGATATCAACTTAAACATTACCTCCCCTCCCCAGGAAGCCTTCCCTGACCACCCCAATCAGGTAGATGAGGTACCCTTACTGTATGTTCCCATTGTACCTGAGATCACTGGAAGCTATAAAACAGCTCAGACCCCTCTGAGTTTAAATCCCACTTAGCAACTCACTAACCACATAAGTTTAGGCAAATAATAGCTCATAAGATCAAAACAATTCAAACTTGGTAAAAATAAAAATTGCATTGGCTTGATTTCTCATATCACGCTTCCAATAAGCTTCCTCAAACAAAAACTGGACTTTGTACCTTGCTTTGACCCCTATCTGACACTCCTGGGGAGTATAACTTTATTGTCATAGTATATTAATTAATAGCACCCATGTGATAAAGGCAGGCATGTTTTTATTGGTTAGAGTTTAACTCTAGGACATACAAGATGATTGTACTGCCTGGTAGAACAGTTAAGTTTAAGGTGCTATGATTTTCAAGACATCTGAGAAGTTAACCATTCCTGTATCCAAGCTAGAAATTTTATTTAGACATTTCTTTTTCAGACTCTGTGTGTGTGTGTTCTCTTTAAGCACTCAGGAACTGCTACGGCTGAATGTTTGTGTCCCCCCCAAATTCATATGTTGAAATCCTAACCCAACCCCCATGTTAGGAGGTGGGGCCTTTGGGGAGTGATTACATCAAGAGGGCAGAGCCCTTGGGATCGAAATTACAGCCCATATAAAAGAGACGTCAGAGATTTAGCTCATCCTTTCCACCATGTGAGGACACATGAATCAGGAAGCAGACCCTCACCAACCCATGAACCTGCTAGTGCCTTGATCTTGGACTTTCCAGCCTCCAGAACTGAGAGAAATAAATTTCTGTTGTTTATAAGCTAACCAGCCTGGAACTACAACCATGAGACCACTCCCTCCTTATTTTAGATTTTTTTCAAAATTATTATTTTTAATTACACAAATACTATATGAATCCATTTTAAACATTAGAACATAAAGTTTGTTTGGACCTATTTACTTCCAGGAGTTGAATCATGGTGCTTGAACTTCTCTTGGTCTGACCAGAAGTTCGCCTCTTTTGAACTTTCACTGAATTATTTATGGGAGTCCCCAGAGTCCATAGACTAACTGCTGTCACCCAAATGCATCCTTCTGCCCATTCATCTTCTAGTTCCCTCCTGTCTAGGCCCACAGTCAGCTAAAATAGTATTCCCATCAACAGGTGAATAAAGTATAGTATATCCACACCACGGAATAGAAAGGAATGACTATTGATAAACACACAGCAGCATAAGAGAATTTCAGAATAATTATGTTGCATGAAAGATGACAGACAAAAGAAAAGAACATACACTGTATGACCCTCTGTATATGAAATATTGGAAGACACAAACTAAGAGTGACAGAAACCACATCAGCAGTAAGGGCCAATAAAGGGTATCGTAATGGAAAAAAGGAAACTTTTGGGGGTGATGGATACATTTATTTTCTTGATTATGGTGATTGTTTAATGGGTTTATTCTTAAGTCAAAACTTATCAAATTGTCTACTTTCTATATGGAAATTATACTTCAATAAAGTCGTTTTTTAAAGAAACTCTACATAAACTAAATGTGGCTCTCTGAACCTAGATTCTTATATTTTTGTATAAGAAATGCTGGTGTGTTATCCTTAATCATTCTGGAATATTCTGTACTTCCCCTTAGTAAGACAAATTTATCCCGAAGGGATTTATATTATGGATGGAAGATGGCCAGCCTTGAAGCTGGCCACATGAAATGACCCAGCAAAGATGAGAGATGCATCTTATCCACAGGTATTTGCTATACAGCTGGCAAATGTGGTATAATGTTGCACTCTCTGAATGTGTAATTCTTCTAATGTCTCTAAAAACAATTACTTCAAACTGAGCTATCATATAGAGACTATCTAAATTTCAGCATTAGTGAAAAGCATGCAAATAACTCTATGATGCCATTTATTTTCAGAAAAAGTGAAACTTTATGTATTTATAAATGTATTCTTTATCTGAGAAAATATTACAGCACACTAATAAAAGGACAATAATAATTTAGTTCTTATGTAGTTTTTGCCTTGACTACCAAATTTTATGCCTAAACATAACAACAATATTAAACTTTACACCTAGGATTTTTTTCCCTTTTATTTTTCCTTGTTTCAAAATTTTCATGTATATTTCCTTTGATAAAATCCAGAGGGATAAGAGTAAAATGTAACCCAGTGAAAGGAATTCTGCAGGATGCAGAAACTTACCAAAGGGTCAGTTCAAATTCTGGGAGAGAGGAGTAACTAGCCAGGTAGGTGCCACAGTAACTGAATGTAAGTAAAGTGTAGTCCAGAAGAACATTGCCTAAAATATAAAATCCATTGCAAGGATTTCATTATCATGTTCAGATTAACTATAGTCTTAACACTTATTTTCCTTTTCTAATGATTTTCACATAATTCAAAAGCATTTGACTATTGAAATAAGAGATGTCTGGCTGATTTCTAAGACTATGAATGAAAAGCTAAACAAAGTTAAGATTCATTTTTTAAAGATATTAGAGAGAATTAAGACCATTAGTTACTGTCTCTAGACTTCAATGCAGAATTGATCATATTGAACTATGTATGTCCCAGCATGATTTGAAAAGGCCCAAGAACCATAAAATATGTAATAAATAAATGAGATGTAATTAGAATAAACAACTTTAAATATTAATACCTTGGAAAGTTGTAATCATTCTTATTTTATTTCCTTATCTCTTTACCTTAGACAATATCTGGCCCTTAGCATAATATCTTCGGCTCTTGGAATAAGAGTTCTATTCTCAGTTTTACCTATAGTTGAAGAAATGCATCATGACTTTAAAAGTCTTAGCAACAACATCTTCAAAATGTGCATGATGGAGATGCTAAAACAGGGAAGTGTCTATCTCTGCTTCCAAGTAAGTGGGGGTCTGATTTTATGTCTCCTTTATGTTCTGTCAGTGTGGTTCCACAGGTGCAATCTTTGCCCTAACTAGGTCTCTCTTTTTACATTTGTGTCTCTATTGCTTTTTCTGTATATTTTTAATGGTTATTTCCTGCTTTTTTTACTCTTCACATTTTAACTGTCCATAACATAACCCTAAAACGTGACTTTTCATTTACTGAATGTATTTAGCATAGTCTAATCAACAAAACCCCCACATATTAATTGAACATGTAATGCAAAAATTAAAATGATTATTCTATGGTCTGATAGAAAAAAATCCTTGCTATATGGCAAGGATAGAATGATTTTCCATCCAGGATTTTCTATCCTGGACTTTGTCAAAGGAAACATACATGGACATTTCTTCCCATAATTAAAAATTATTAATTTAATATATTCTTTAAATTAAAAAAAATGTATTTGAAAAAAATACCCCCCAAAAAAGGCATAAGAAAAGAAATATATATTTTGTAATCCTACTACCAAATTTGGTAAATTTCTTTCTAGTATTTTCTTCTGTTTACTTGTAAAAATATATACAAATATATTTTCTTTAAATATAACTTTGCTTTTTATAGCTATAATAATCATGAATTAAATATTATATATAGCAATCCATTTAAAATGGAATTTAGATCATATATAGTGTTGCAGTCTATTGGTTTTTTATTTATATTGTATTCTCTTAATATTTATTCAAAAAGTTAAAACTCATGTTTGTTTGCATAATACCCCTTTATGGGATGTTTTATCTTATTTAACCATATTCATAATACTGGAGATGTAGGTTGTTTCCAATCTTTTGCTATTATGACTGTGATTGTTACTCCTTTGCACACAAACCTTTGACCATATTTCTGATTATTTCCTTAAAATTAAATTCTACTTCTTGAAGTGGGTACACGGGGTCAAAGAGAGTAAATATTTACTTCCTAGAAGGAGTCTATCAATTTATATTCCCACCTTCAGAAAAATAAGAGTGCTACCAATTTCACTGTGCTCTGCATAGCAATTACAATCTTTTGTGACTTTGATAGGCAGAAAAATAGCATCTTGGTTTAAACTACACTTTTTAAAATGAATATTGAGATGGAACAATTTTTGATATCTTTGGTTGTTTGTAGTTCTGTAATTTGTCTGGGCAAGTTCCTTTTCCATTGCTCTAAAGGGATGTTGGTCTTTTTTCTTATTGTTTCATAAATACTCTGAAAATATTTGATCATATTTGTTCAAAATATTTTCCTGTTTATTAGTCGTCTTTTTTCATGTTCATAAGTTTTAAATTTGTACATAATCAAATATGCTAATCTTTTAAAGTTTTTCCTTTGTTATTATATTGAATGCTTAGTTTCATCTGATATATGTTTTGATGTACAGTAAAACATGAATATCTAACTTGATACTTTTGTTCGAATATTATTTTCTTAATACCATTGTTGCATAATCCATATCCTCTTTTTGGGGAGGTGGCTTCTTTCATCATATACTCAGATTTTGTGTATCCTAGATTCTTGTCTCCAGTTGTCTTCAATTCTTCCACTGACCTGGTGATCCTTGCACCAAAACCACACACCCAATTATTACAGCATCATGATGTTAAAATAACCCTCTGCCTTGCTATCATTCTCTTTCCAATGATTCTCATTCTCTATTTTTTTTCCAGATGAATTCTGGAATCATTTCATTTAAGTATTCCTTGCTATCTAAAACATATGACAAACCTATGAATTACTTTCTGTGACAAATAGCAAAAATATATTTATTTGTAATAGCCAGTCTTTCCATCTAGGAATATGTCTCTACATATTTAAATTTTAAACCTGTGATTTCTGTAGTTTTCTTCATCTAGGTCACTTAGATTTCTTCCTTGGTTTATTTCTAAGTACACAAATCTAACTGCATGGGTATTTATTTTGAAACTAACAACTTATTGAGCATTCTCTTAATGGCCCTAGTAGATTATTGCATTACCGGTAATCTCCTTTCCCATAGCTATAATATTTTTCAGTTTCATATTTTGCTACATTGGCTAGAATTTCCAGGTTGATATTAAATAATGGTGGTAATAGCTGATATCCTTGATGACTTATTCCTAATTTTATTGTGAATTTCTTTAGGGCTTCATTATTCAATAGGAATGTTGGCTATTGGTTTGAATTAACTTTCAATTGCTTGGACAGAGCTATAGCAAAATAACTAAGCTGGGGAAATTTTAAACACAAAGAGTAGTTATAGGCCATCTAGACAATTTCCAATGTGTGAGTGGGTTATCTTTTAAAAGTTGTCTTAATCTGTTGAGAGCACAAATTTCCCCACAAAATATTTGTAATATTTATTTTGTAATAATTATAAATTATAGTGAACTTCCTTGACTTCACCCAAACAGTTTTTTTGACCCATAAAGCTACAGAACTAATACTAGCCTCAAGCATGAGCTTTCTGACCATGTTGTGTTAAATGATGAATTAAAATCATTAGATGGAGGCTCCAGTAGATGTGCAACAGCTCAGTCTGGGCCAGCTGGATCTAGGAATGAGTCAATAGTAATTCAAATGGTAGGTAACGTTGATTGAGCATTTGGCATGTATCCATATGCAAAATCTATATGTAAAATTTCATCTATCATCATCGCAGCCTTAACAATAGATACAAGCTTTATCCCCATTTCATGAATGAGAAAATTGAGGCTTAGAGACTTGTCTTTAGAAGTTATACAAATATCACTTCACCTGGATTTTCAATAAATCATTAGGGAAGAAAAAAATCACTGTTCTAAAAGAGGTAATACAGTCTATTAGCCCAGTGCTTCTCAAAATTTAATGTGCTTAAGAATCACCTAGGGAATTTTGTTATAATGCAGATTCTGATTCAGTAGGTCAGGGGTGGGGTGGGGGTGTGGAGCCAAGTTTCTGCCTCTATAACAAACTTCCCAGGTAGTGCCAATGCTGCTGGTAAACAGACTACAATTTGAGTAGCAAGGCTCTAGCCCATTGAATTAAATCCTCAGTGATCAGCCTGATTTCTTCTTTATGTGTATTTTTAAAAAACCTTTCAGAAAAACAAACCACCCTCATTTATAACAATTATATTTGGTCACATCTTATAACATAATCCTTGAGTTATGGGCAGAAGAAGGGTCCTACAGGATACCTTTTATTTTATTTTATTTTTTTAGGTGGCACATATAGTAGTATAGGATACCTTTTAATTTGGTCCTTCTGGTCAATGCAGGAAAGTTGTATATGTGGATGAGGGGTCTTAGCTTCCGGTCAGAAAAAGCCACAACTTCATAGGGAATGTTAGTTGCCACGACGCCCACAATTCCATTAATACATTGCAGTACTGTCTTTTTCTTGGTTTCAATGTCAATAAATATTACGTAATTCCCACTAGGGTAGCAAAAGGTGTTGTCGTTGACAAAATTAACATGTTGCTTAGGGAATCCTTGCACCCATCTTTGGGAAAAGAGATGTCATTGTCAGTAGAATACATTTCAAATACTTTTTCCTTCTTTCCTTTTTTTTTTTTTTTTAACAAAGAAAAGACAAGGTCATCAATATTTCTGAAACACATCTATTCCCTCTTCACGCCATTTCTGCCCCAAACAATCTCTAAGATAAAAGAACACATGCTGGCTGTGAAATCAGTTTGAGTCAATGAACTCTGGCAATTTAAACATGGACTTAAAGTTCCATAGGCCTCAATACTCAGTAGCCTTCCTTCTTTTCCAGTAAAGAAAACGCTCCAAGCAAGACTGAGAAACTCTCAGGAGTTCTAAGGCCTTGTATACTTGGAAGGGAAAACGTGAAAACGACAAAGAAATAAAAGAATTTGATACCAGTTATAAAAAATGTGCATCCTGAGCCATACTTTTATAATTAGTTTGATTTAAAAAAAAAACAACTTTAAAAAACAACTTTGAGTAGGAAAGCATGCTTGTTGGTTGTGAGCCAAGTAGGAAAACAGTTTCTTTATACAAATGAAATCATTTCAATATCCTACCACATTTTAGAACTAAAAATACACATAAATGCAGAAAATAAAAGGAATGAAGTTGACATGAACGAAAGAGTTAAAACACAAAAGGAACATACTTTTAAGTAAGCAGTGTGTGGTAGCATGTTAGAAAGAAGGAGAGTCGGAGATGACAGAGATTATATTTTTATTAAAATATTAAGGACATGCTCAAAGACAGTGGAGAAGGCAAGTGAAGAGCACGGATTTGGTGAGGCACCTCCAGAGACTGGAGAGCACAGGACTGGTGGAGGACGCTGTATGGAATGGAGTGTGGGGAACACGCTACAGTGTGGAAGGAGAGACACCACTTACACCTGTGCAGCGCTTTATGCTTTTCAAAGGCCATTGTAAATGCAAATAAACCCCAAGTTAGTGGATGGGCGTTGGAAGGAAAGGACTGAGGGCCCTAACTTTGGGGGAAAATCGCCAAAGACAACAAGGACGGCATAGGGCTGTCCCTGGGATGGGGGTGAGGCAGGTGTCTATGAACGACCAGGGGAGCCGGGTCACTGAAGGGAACACTGAGCCGGAAAGAGGAGGCAGAGATGAAGGGTGGAGGAGAGGAAGACTGGGTAAGCGAGCGAGGGTCCGGCCGCAGAACAACGGGGGGGGGGGGGACAACTGGGGCCAGGGTCATCGAATAAGGGGAGCAGGAGCCAACAGGAGAGGTCACACAGGCAGGGACTCTACGGGAAAGTGCTGGGGGTGGCGGGGAAGAGATCGAAGTTGCGGGGAGAGCGGGTCTCAAGAACGGGAGGAAGAAGAGGGTAGGGAGGGGATGTAGGTCAGAAGGGGTTTCCGCGAGACAGAAGCCAGTCGCGGGGCGGTAAACGCCGCACCTCACGGACAGGTTCGGGCTGCCGGCGGGGTGGACGCTGGTGTCCTCTCGCTCCCGGCCGTGCGCCATGGCCGCGTTTCTCTCAGCCGGGCGCGGGCAGCAAACGCCGGACCCCGGCTCTCGTCTGTAACGGTCACTTCAGGCTGGGGCCGCCGGGCCGGCTGCGCCGCTGCTGTTGACAGCCGTATCCCGGAGACCAGAACCCCCACGCCCATTGGCTCTGCCCTTCGGCCAGGTTCTCTCTCGAGCCAAGCTGATTGGTGGAAGTGGACCGCGTCTCGGCCAATGGGCGAGCGACGAGGGAGCAAACTCGGCGTAGGTGCCGCAGTGGCCCGGCTCGGGGCAAGTTATTGCAATACGTATAGGTGTCCAAACTGAGTGAGTGCTGACCATGCCAAACCGTGTCCCGAGAGCCATGAAGGCATTGTTTCATTTAATCTTCACATCCCCAGCAGCCCCATTTTACAGATAAGGAAAGTGAGGAGAAGAGAGGTACGTAACTTGCCCAAGGCTGCAAAGCT
Organism: Microcebus murinus; assembly: GCF_040939455.1. Classification (NCBI taxonomy): domain Eukaryota; kingdom Metazoa; phylum Chordata; class Mammalia; order Primates; family Cheirogaleidae; genus Microcebus; species Microcebus murinus. Next base: position 22,648,560 of record NC_134117.1, on the reverse strand, counting down.
GAGTGGGACTTAAATCCAGGTCTAGTTTAAATACGGAGTTCCAAACCCTTAATTACAATATAACACTTCCAAATATACCCTCTGCTACCTCAAGGAAGCAGGCGGCTTCCAAAGTAACCTAATGGAATGATCAGCATCTCCTTGTCGCTTCTCGCCTTCCCTGCTCTGCCAGCCCCTCTCTGCGCTCCCGCCCTCACCCTCTCCTTTGCTCCCCTCTGCCCTCTTCTCCTCCCTGCCCTCCTTTCTTCTTTAAGTCTCTTCTTCCCGTCTTGCCACCTTCTGTCCTCACGTCTTCACAAGTATTTAGTGAGCATCCCCCATGCGTTCATGGATTGCACTGGGCGAAAAAATACTGAGAAAAACAGGATAAAATTCATTCCTTCTTGGAACTTAAGAGACTGGTGGGGGCCTTTGAGGGGGATAGACACCCACTTCATTACACAAATATAGAATTATAGATTGAAATAAGAAAAGAAACATGGTGTTAGGAGTGCTTGTGTTGGGATCCTCCGCTAATGACAGGGATTCTCTGCTTGGCCAAACTTTAGTCGGGCTCCTGAGCCTTCTCCTAGGCCCATCTGCGCACTTCCTTGTAAAATCCGGTTTTAGCTAAGAACTCTGCTAAGTCAGTTGGGGAAGAACCTCTCCCCTTCAAATTTTAATATCTGATCACCCTCCATTTCTGATAAGGTTCCTCATCTTCCCCCAGGTGATATCCAATCTTCAGCAATAATCCTATTTGGTCAATTTAGCCAGAATCCCTCTTCCCTCAGATGTTTTCTGTTAGTAATTTGCCATCCACTGTGCTCCATCTTGCTCCATGGCTATAAATTTCCATTTGCCCATGCTGTATTTGGAGTGGATCCCAATCTCTCTCCCCAATTCTAAAGCCCATTGTCATGGTCTCTATACCTATCATGATGGTCCTACGTAAAGTCTACTTTAAGATGCTTTGAAAAGTATGTTTGGGCAGGGAGTGCTGGCTCACACCTGTAATGCTAGCACTCTGGGAGGCTGAGGCAGGCAGATCATTTGAGCATGTTTTTAAAATGAAAGAACATAGAATAAAAAATTTCACAGTACATACTACATGGTAAAGATAAATACTGTTTTAGGGGTGTGAGAGTGTGTGCATTTGTTCATGGTCATTAAACAAAATGAACTTTTTTCCCTTAAAAAAAAAAAGTAAGTACTTTAGGGGGACTGTGAAGGAGACATAATGTATTTCATCAAGTCCAAGACAAACTGATCAGGGGGAAATGATCTACCAATTAAATTACAACAGAATCCTAGAATTTTTTTGTTGATGCTATTGAAAGAGCTCTTTTAAACTCCAACATATTTTTATCATAGAAGATTTCCTAAGCTTATTTAGAAATAGATTTTCATCCTAGCTTATTGTTGTGTAAGTATAAAAAGGAAAATATAAGTGACATAAATTAAGGTATTCCTTCAACTTTTTCACTTTTAGAATCCAACTCTTTTAAATAATTGTTCAAGTCAGAGTCCTAAGAATGATTTTCCTCACCCCTCCACCCCTGACACTGCCCTGTGTGCCAACAAGAACATTTAATATAATAATGCAGTAAGAGAGCTCTCTTATTATCTCTGGGATTTTCTTCCAAGCCATTGACATGTACCCTGCAAGTTCAAACATGAACGATAACATCTATGTCAGGACTACCACCCAGCCTACAGTGATTTTAGATACACCCCAATTTTCAGAGGTGTTAAAATGTGAAGAAATGTGAATCTTAGAATCAATGAGATTTGGTAGCAGTTAAGAGATGAGACCCAGGTGTTAGATCAGAATTGAAAAACCAGCTCCCCCATTCAAAAGTGTATTGATCCTGAAAAAGTCGCTTAACCTCTGACCTCCAGTTTCCTTATCCCTGAGATAATAATATTAACAGTTTTTAATTCTTAGGGTTGTTATGAGGATTAAAGATTTTTCAGGTAGAACATTTAGCAGATACCTGACAGGAAGCACACATCCAACAGATACTATTATCTCCTACATGCTTTTTGGGGGAGAGGATGTCAACATTTTAATTTAACAATATATCTGCGTTTTTTGTGGGTTTTTTTGAGACAGTGTCTCACTCTGTCACCTGGGCTAGAGTGCCGTGGCATCAGCCTAGCAACCTCAAACTCCTAGGATCAAGTGATCCTTCTGCCTCAGCCTCCCAAGTAGCTGGGACTACAGGCGTGCACCACCATGCCTGGCTAATTTTTTCTATTTTTAGTAGCGATTGGGTCTCACTCTTGCTCAGGCTGGTCTCCAACTCCTGAGGTCAAGCGATTCTTCTGCCTCGGCCTCCCAGAGTGCTAGGATTACAGGTGTGAGCCATTGCACTGGCCTTTTACAACATATCTTGAACATGTTTCTCTATCATAATATATAGATCTACTTCATCCCTTTGAATAGTTGTCTTTTAACAGTAGTGGTTTTTTTTTTCTGTTGTTTTAAAAATTGGTTTCTTAAATTTTAATTTTTTTCCAATATAACATATAGTAAGACATCAAATTGTATAAAAGTATTTGTATAAAATTGTATAAAAAGGTTTTTGAACAGTCTTCACTTCATTTCTTCCCACCTAATCCTTTCTTATTTCAATGCCGTTCTCCAGAAGCTACCTTCCAGCTGAAGAAAGTGACCAATATTCTTGAAGCACCACCCTATGCCATGCACCCTCCCTTTTCCATTCCCTGCCTTTCCTCTAGAGGCAATCATTGTCCTGATTTTTGTGGTTATTGTTCCTTGCTTTTCAATTCTACCACATGTGCATGTGCTGTAACCAATATATCCATTCATTTTGCATGTTTTTAAAGCTAATGTATGCAGAGTCATACCACATATATTATTGTGACCTGCTTTTATGGATCAATCTTATGTTTTTGAGATGCATTTAGGTTGATAGCCATAGACTATTAGTTTTCATTGTTAGGTAGATGTCCACTATATGAATAGACCACCATTTATCCATTCTACTCTCAAAGCACCTTTAATATACCCTCAATTATTTTCTGTTCAAGATCCTTTCTTTATGGACCATTTCTTCCTGTGTAGCACCTTATTGTAAGGAATATATATATATATATATATATATATATATATATATGTTTTTTCATTGACCTCACTCTGGGCCCTACTAATTCTTGCACTCAATCATTTAGCCAGTATGTTTCCATGGAATCTATTTAATGAAGGCTGTTTCCCTCTGCTATGGACTGTCACAGAATGTTATTTGAAAAAAACACACACACATTTATTTACAGAATAAAGGTGCTTAACTTTTTAAGAAGAGATTTTAAATATTTATTAAAATAACAACAGTGAAACTATTAATGTGACTTTCACTATTCCTTATTCTATAAAAATACCTTGCCAATATTATTTTATTATATATCAAAATGATCAGAATGCATAAAATTATTCAAATTATATTCCTGACAAGTCACAGAAGAATGTTGTAGCATGTGGGTGTATACAGGCAGTGAAGACAGATGGCACTTGGAATGTAGAAAACTATTTCTTGTCACTAGGCCTTTAACTCCTATCTTCAACTAGCAGAATCAGTTCAGATTACTCTCCTTGGGTTAATTATTGCCCATTATGGCTGCAAAAGTGTGCACACTGTGCCCTTTTAACTGCAGTGTATATACAGATGCTTATATAATATGCATAAAACCACGAAGCACTTGGAGATGATCCACTATAATGCATAGCAGCAATACAGTATATTTTCTTTTCAATTTATTTCTTCGAGGAACTAACTTTTCACTTATTTGTAGAAGAATTGGATCTTTCAAAGCATTACAAAACATTACACTATTCATATTAATTAGGTGACAGATCATTCCAAGTTTGAAAGCTTGAAAATAATACTTTGATGTGAAATTTTGTTTGTCTAATTGAAGATTTTGCTTGGCCAAGTTTAAATGTACAAGGTTTTGCATGAAGTTATTAATATGCTAGAAGTTCTTCCTAAAAGTTTATGTCCTTAAAAAGAGTTAAGCAAGGCCCATGTTTTAGGAAAAACATGGTCAATTTTTTAAATTTAATATGCACTTCTTGCTTATTTACCAAGTTAAAATGGAAATATGCAATAATAGCAAACATGTATTTAACATTTATTCTATGCTAAGAACTGTTCTATATGCTTTCTATATATTAACTAATTTAATCCTTCCTCAAACTGTCTAAGGGAGCCATTAAGTTTTTACCCTATTTTACAGATGAGGGAACTGAAACCCACAGAAGCTAGAGACTTGCCCATGTCTGCACAGTTAATAAGGGGTTGCTATGGATTTAATTGTGTCACCTCAAAATTCACACATTGGTGTCTTAACCCCCAGTACCTCAGAATGTGACTCTAAAATTCGTTCTTTGAAAAAATAAACAAAATTGACACACCTTCGGCTAGACTAACGAAAAGCAGAAAAGAAAAATCTCTAATTAGCTCCATCAGGAACAATAAAAGAGAAATTACAATGGATGCCACAGAAATACAAGATATAATTCATGAATACTACAAAAACCTCTATGTACACAAACTGGAAAATGTGGAGGAAATGACAATTTCTTAGAAACACACAGCCTCCCTAGGCTCAACCAAGAAGAAATAGAATTCCTGAACAGACCAATATCAAGTACTAAAATTGAAACAGCAATAAAAAACCTTCCTAAAAAGAAAAATCCTGGACCAGATGGTTTCACACCTGAATTTTACCACACCTACAAAGAAAAACTGGTGCCTATCCTGCAGAAATTATTCCACAACATTGAGAAGGATGGACTCCTCCCCAACACATTTTATGAAGCAAACATAACCCTGATACCAAAACCAGGAAAGTATGCAACAAAAAAAGAAAACTATAGACCAATATCCCTTATGAATATAGATGCAAAAATTCTCAACAAAATCCTAGCCAATCGAATCCAGGTGCTTGTCAAGAAAATAATCCATCACAACCAAGTGGGCTTCATCCCAGGGATGCAGGGATGGTTCAACATACGGAAATCTATAAATGTAATTCACCATATAAACAGAAGCAAAAACAAAGACCACATGATCCTCTCAATAGATGCAGAAAAAGCATTCAACAAAATTCAACACCCTTTTATGATAAGAATGCTCGACAAAATAGGCATAGATGAGGCTTACCTAAAAATGGTACAAGCCATGTAAGACAAACCCACAGCCAATATCATACTGAATGGGGAAAAATTGAAAGCATTCCCACTTAGAACTGGAACAAGACAAGGCTGCCCACTATCTCCACTTCTACTCAACATAATGCTGGAAGTCCTCACTACAGCAATCAGACAAGAGAGCGGAATCAAGGGCGTCCAAATGGGAGCAGAAGAGATCAAACTCTCACTCTTCGCTGATGACATGACATTATACCTAGAAAACCCCAAGGATTCAACCAAGAGACTCCTTGAATTGATAAATGAATTTGGTAAAGTTTCAGGATACAAAATCAATACACAGAAATCAGAGGCATTCATATACACCAACAACAGTACAAGAGAGAACCAAATCAAAGACTCAATTCCCTTCAAAATAGCAACAAAGAAAATAAAGTACCTTGGAATATATTTAACTAAGGAGGTAAAAGACCTCTACAGGGAAAACTATGAAACACTGAAGAAGGAAATAGCAGAGGATGTAAACAGATGGAAGAATATACCATGCTCATGGGTCAGGAGAATCAACATTGTTAAAATGTCTATACTACCCAAAGTGACCTACAGAGTCAATGCAATCCCTATCAAAATACCATCATCATTTTTCACAGATATAGAAAAAATAATTTTATGCTTCGCATGGAACCAGAGAAGACCCTGTATAGCAAAGTCAATCCTAGGCAATAAAAACAAAATAGGAGGTATCAATCTACCAGACTTCAAACTATACTACAAGGCTATAGTCATTAAAACAGCTTTTTACTGGCACAAGAACAGGGACATTGACCAGTGGAACAGAACCGAGAACCCAGATATAAAACCATCCTCATATAACCAACTAATCTTCGACAAAGCAGACAAAAACATACAGTGGGGAAAAGAATCCTTATTCAATAAATGGTGCTGGGAAAACTGGATAGCCACATGTAGAAGACTGAAAGAAGACCCACACCTTTCACCTCTCACAAAAATCAACTCACACTGGGTAACAGACCCAGCGTGAACTTGAGGTGTGAAACTATTAGAATCCTAGAGGAAAATGTTGGAAATACTCTTCTAGACATCGGCCTCGGCAAAGAATTTATGAAGAATACCACAAAGGCAATCACAGCAGCAGCAAAAATAAAAAAATGGGACCTGATCAAAATAAAAAGCTTCTGCACAGCCAATGAAACTGTCAAGAGAGCAAACAGACAACCCACAGAATGGGAGAAAATTTTCGCAAGCTACACATCCAATGAAGGGCTGATAACTAGAATCTATTTAGAACTCAGGAAAATCAGCCAGAAAAAAATCAAACAACCCCATCAAAAAATAGGCAAAGGACATGAAGAGAAATTTTTCAAAAGAAGACAGAATAATGGCCAACAAACATGAAAAAATGCTCAACATCTCGAGTCATCAGGGAAATGCAAATCAAAACCACAATGAAATATCACTTAACTCCAGTGAGAATGGCCTTTATCACAAAGTCCCCAAACAATAAACGTTTGTGTGTGGATGCGGAGAGATAGGAACATTCCTACACTGCTGGTGGGACTGCAAACTAGTTCAACCTCTATGGAAAGCAATATGGAGATACCTCAAAGCGATATAAGTAGATCTACCATTTGATCCAGCAATTCCACTACTGGGCATCTACCCAAAAGATCAAAAGTCACTTTATGAAAAAGACACCTGCACTCGAATGTTTATAGCAGCACAATTCACAATTGCAAAGCTGTGGAAACAACCCAAGTGCCCATCAATTCATGAGTGGATTAATAAAATGTGGTATATGTATACCATGGAGTACTACTCAGTTTTAAGAAAAAATGGTGATATAGCACCTCTTGTATATTCCTGGATAGAGCTGGAACCCATTCTACTAAGTGAAGTATCTCAAGAATGGAAAAACAAGCACCACATGTACTCACCAGCAAATTGGTATTAACAGTTCAACATCTAAGTGGACATATAGGAATAACATTTATCGGGTGTCGGGCAGGTGGGAGGGGGAGGAGGGGATGGGTATATACAAACACGATGAGTAAGAGGTGCAAAGTTTGGGGGATGGACACACTTGAAGCTCTGACTCGAGGGGGGAGAGGGGCATGGGCAATATACGTAACCTTAACACTTGTATTCCCATAATACGCTAAAAAAAAAAAAAAAGAATGTGACTCTATATGGAAACACGGTTGTTGCAGGTATAATTAGTTAAATTAAGATGAGATCATACTGGAGAGTGATCCTAACCCAGTATGACTGGTGTTGTTATAAAAAGAAGAAATGTGGGTGAAGACATGAGCCCGGGAGAATGCCATGTGAAGAAGGCAGGGATTGGGTGGAGCTTCTACACTCCAAGGGACGTTAAGAGATTATCTCAAACCACCAGAAACTAGGAGAAAGGCAGGCAACAGATTCTCTCTCACATTCCTCAGAAGGAAGCAACTCTGGTGACACCTTCATCTTGGACTTGTGGACTCTAGAACTGCGAGGCAATACATTTTGTTGTTTAAGCCACTCAGGCCTTTTGTTACCCTCGTCCTAGCAAACTAATACAGGGGTTGAGAGAGAACCAAGACCGCTGGAGAGTTCCAAGATCACCTCATTCTCTGTGCCTCCCACAACCGAAGTAATTAAAATAAAAAGACGTCTCCCCCACTCCACCCCAATAAATGGCACAGGAGTAACCAGCTTTTATATCTAAGAAGACAAGCAAATCATTTGAATAGTCTTTTTCCTTATCTGCATCATGGTGCCCTGGAACCCCTGTTTCTTGACCACTATGTTAAAGGGGCTCTTTGAGAGGACTCACTGGCCAGACCCTTTTTCATAGACACATGAGACTAATTTCACTCAGTCCACCTGCTTGACTCCGAGCCCCTTACCAGGACATCAAAACTCAAATGTTTAATAAACAGATTTGGGGGCTGGGCGTGGTCTCTCATGTCTGTAGTCCTAGCACTCTGGAAAGCCTAGGCGGGAGGATGGCTCGAGGTCAGTAGTTCAAGACCAGCCTGAGCAAGAGTGAGACCCTGTCTCTACTAAAAATAGAAAGAAATTAGCTGGACAACTAAAAATATATAGAAAAAGTTAGCCAGGCATGGTAGTGCATGCCTGTAATCCCAGCTACTTAGGAGGCTGAGGCAGGAGGATTGCTTGGGCCCAGGAGTTTGAGGTTGCTGTGAGCTAGGCTGGCGCCACAGCACTCTAGCCTGGGCAACAGAGTGAGACTCTGTCTAAAAAAAAATAGATTTCTGAATAAAGCACCCATCATTCTGAGGTTAATATCGAGATTTGTAGTTTCCTTTGGGTTAAAATGAGAAAGATGTATCCCATGGGTGACAGTAGGGACAGGGGCCCTCCCAGTAGTCATATTAAGCTAGTACTAAGAGAAAAAAGAAAAGGCTGTCTAGGTGGCTAGGCGACCTGGCCGTGAGCCATGAACGAGCTGGACAACAGGAGCCTTTGGAGAGTTTGTTTTGGAACTGTGAGCGAGTCAGGAGCTCGACCACAGGCCCTGAAGTCAGGAAAGCCTTGGGGCAGAGGGGGAGGTGCTATGAGGGTGTCAATTCCAAGGCCAGTGCCACGTGAGGGTGGCCTGCACACGGAGAGTGGGAGGTCAGGAGGTCAGGGCGAGGGACAGGCCACGCGCGGAGGGCGGACTAGAGACCTCCTTGGTTCGGGGCCAGGAAGATGAGTCTTAGCATTTTGAACTTCTGTGCATCTCCCTGTGGGCGCATTTCTTGGCCAGCACGACACACTTTGGCATAACAGCCACCTGCTGCGTTTTAAGGGATACCCCATACAACCGGGAAGGCAGACCTGGGTGGGGCGCGTGAGCGTCTCGGCCGCGGCTTCCCTCTTGCCGACGGTGGGAACAGCGACTGTTCGCGTCGGTCGCCGCCAGCCGCGGGTTCGCTGCGCGCGCACGTTCGCTCTAAGCGCTGGGTGGCGCGGGGTCCTGGGAACTCAGTCCGCGGAGCTGGCAGCGGCCGGGGCAGGCACTTTTGAGAGAAGGGCGGGGGAGAAGAGCAGGGAGGGAGGCAGGGCGGATCTACTTCCTGCGTCGCCCGCACACCGCCGAGCCTGCGGCGGGTGTTGGTCGCCCCGCGCCGCGCCACGATGTCGGGCCTCTCAGCCAGGAGCCTGGCGAAGGGTGAGTCCTGCCCGCCGTGGGGAGGAGGGCGACCCACAGCAGCGTGTCCGAGTGCGGCTGCTCCAGGAGCCGAGCCGCCCGGGAGGGCCCCACGGGCGGAGGACTGGCCGGGCTGCGGGGGACGCGGGGGCGGCGGGAGGCTGGCGTCCCGACCTCTCTCGAGGCCCTGATCGCCTTCGGTTCTCCCCGCAGGAAGCGCGCCTCCGGGGCCGGTCCCGGAGGGCCTGATCCGCGTCTACAGCATGAGGTTCTGCCCGTTTGCGAAAAGGACGCTTCTAGTCCTCAAGGCCAAGGGAATCCGGTGAGGACCTAAGCAGCGGGACGCCCCCGGAGCCGGCCGGGAGCCTGCTACTGCGGGTTTTGGGGTCGGAGTTTCAGATACGGCTCCCAGAGCTTCCTTTACAGCAAGGGAAAGTATTCTCAGCCGTTTGCGGGGACGTAGAAAGTTATGGACCCTCTCCCCAGGGAAAAAAAGTGCGGCAGACTCCATCGGTCTAGATACTTATTTAAACAGCAATTTAATGGATCAGAAAAGCTGAGGCGTCAGTAAAGTTAGTGATTTGCCAGAGTAATGACTAACAGCGGCTCTTTTAGCTTATGTAGGTTCCAGATTCCTAGTCCAGTGTCTTTGCTTTCGCCCATCTGCGATTCTTGTCTGATTCTTGTCCGCCTTATCCTATACTGTTTGCTGCTATTCTGAGTAGATGGTCCCTCCCCGAGTAGTTAATTTACCCAAGTACAGAGTTCAAACTTTGACCCTTCTCGTGCTGAGTATACTGTACATATTCCTGCAGATTGGGTTGTTAGTTGAGTCATACAGGGAAGTGTTTGTGCCTAAAAATTCATTCTTTTGCAAAGCCTCAGTTTCTAAACCAGCATAGTTTTTATGTCTTCTACTGAACACATACCCAGCTTTGACAATCATGTGGACCTGGCTCCTTTCTTTTATTTCTTCTATAATCTCTCAGGCAAAATACAAAATAGGCCTACTAACAATCTGGATGTTGCTTGGACTTCACCTGTTTTCTTCCTTTTTGGTTACTTTGTATGATTTACCTATGCAAGATTTTTTAAAACATTACCAGTATATGGAGATTGAAACCAAAAGTTTATTTTGTAGGTGGACTTTTAGGATTCCTTAATATCTTTGTAAAAAGCAAGGAACTTTTTATTCAAATTAACAAAATGAATTGAATTTTATCATGTTGGTTCTCATACAGGAGGTACTGACACAATTCAGTTAGTTGCTTCATATAATTTACAGTTAAGATACTTTTTAGCCAAATATGGAATATCATATTGACAATTTAAAAGCATTTCCACGTATTTATTCGTTCATTCCACAAATACTTACCGAGTCCCTATCTGAAACTATTTTTATTTTTTTCAGAGCATTTATATTTAAAATTTTGCTCATTTATGTGTCTGTTTATTTATATGATAAAGACACATAAGAATCCTAGCTTTCATGAAGATTACATTGTAGGAAGGTGACTTAAATGAATGTGTAAATATGTGAGCAAAGTAATTTCAGATACATATCATCAGATCAATGAAGAAAGTGAAACAAGCTGATCATGTAATAGAGAAAGGCTGTTCAGCAAGTTTGGAGCTGTGGTCTGGGAGGGCCTCTCTGAGCATGTGTTTGACCTGGGAAGACCTGGGAGAAGATAGGCAGAGAAGAAAGAGGAACAGCAAGTGCAAAGATGCTAAGGTGCAAACACATTTAGCAAATTCAGGGAATATAAAAAAGGTCAAGGTGTAGAAGAAAACATGGGGGAAAGCTTCAATGACATTGGTCTTTCACAATAATTTCATGGATATGACGCCAAAGCACAGACAACAGAAGCAAAAATAAACATGTGGGACTACACCAAATGAAAAAGCTTATGCACAGCAAAGGAAATGATGAACAGAGTAAAAAGGCAACCTATGGAATGAGAGAAAATATTTGCAAACCATATATCTGGTAAGGGGTTAATCTCTAAAATATATAAGGAACTTCCACAACTCAATAACAAAAAACTAATAACTTGATTTAAAAATGGGCTAAGCACTTGAAAAGACATTTCTCCAAAGAAGACATACAAATGGCCAAAAGGTATGTGAAAAAATGCTTATTGTCACTAATCATCAAGAAAATGCAAATCTAAACCACAATGAGGTATCATCTCACACCTGTCAAGATGACTATAATTTTAAAAAAAGACATGAAGTGGCCGGGCGCGGTGGCTCACGCCTGTAATCCTAGCTCTCTGGGAGGCCGAGGCGGGCGGATCGTTTGAGTTCAGGAGTTCAAAACCATCCTGAGCAAGAGCGAGACCCCGTCTCTACTATAAATATAGAAAGAAATTAATTGGCCAACTAATATATATACAAAAAAATTAGCCGGGCATGGTGGCACATGCCTGTAGTCCCAGCTACTCGGGAGGCTGAGGCAGGAGGATCGCTTGAGCCCAGGAGTTTGAGGTTGCTGTGAGCTAGGCTGATGCCATGGCACTCACTCTAGCCTGGGCAACAGAGTGAGACTCTGTCTCAAAAAAAAAAAAAAAAAAAAAAAAAAGACATGAAGTGTTAGCAAGGATGTGTAAAAATTGGAATGCTCTCACACTGCTGGTGGAAATATGAAATAGCACAGCCACTGTGGAAAACAGTATGCAGGTCCTTTGAAAAATTAAAAATGGAACTACCATATGATTCAGCAATCCCACTTCTGGGTATATATCCAAAAAAATTGAAATTAGGTTCTCAAAGAGATATTAGCATGCCCATGTTCATTGCAACACTTTCCACAATAGCATTATGTCAATGTCCATCGACAGATGATAAAGAAAATGTGGTATATGGGATATTATTCCACCTTGAAAAAGTAAATTCTGCAATAAGTAACAGCATGAATGGACCTTAAGGTCCATTATGCTAAATGAAATAAGCCAAAAACTGCAGGATTCCTCTTATAGGAGGTATCTCAAACAAAGTCATAAAATCAAAGACCAGAACGGACGGAATCAAGGCAGACTCCTAACTTTGGGGTCTGATCAGCTAAGTGAAGTGGATAGCAGGGCCAGTGAGGAGTTATTCACAAGTACAAAAAATGTTTCCTTCTCGTTATAGTCTTTGTGTCTTTCAGGCATGAAGTCATCAATATCAATCTGAAAAATAAGCCTGAGTGGTTCTTTAAGAAGAATCCCTCTGGTGTAGTGCCAGTGCTGGAAAACAGTAAGGGTCAACTGATCTGCGAATCTGCCATCACTTGTGAGTACCTGGATGAAGCATATCCAGGGAAGAAGCTGTTGCCGGAGGACCCCTATGAGAAAGCTTGTCAAAAGATGGTCTTTGAGTTATTTTCTAAGGTATGTATTGACAAATCTTAGCTTTTTAAAGCTATGTCAGTTCTGTCATTTATAGTTCAGTGATTTGGGAGAGGAAAACAAAATAGGAATATGCTCGTGTCAGCTCTGTCATGTCCTGCAAGCGCTTTCACAATCCAGCTCCCATTTACCTCTCCAAAGTTATCCCTTTTCACTCTTCTCCTGATGCTTTTTATTCCAGCCATACTGAAATAAATTGCCAAATTCACGATGTTCAACTCTTGCTGGAAGAGTCTTCCCTCTTCTTAATTTGCCTGGTTATCTCCATGTCATCTTTCATGTGTCTGCTCAGACACTGCTGCTTCCAGAAGCTTGTTGGGGCTGGTTAGTGCTCTAGCTTCCGAGTTTCCCACATGTGCTAACTTTTGCCCACCTTCTTGCCTGTGTGTTAAACTGGGGTTGTGAGCTCCTTGAGGGTGAGGGCTGTGTTCTGTTCATTGCTTAGGTTTATGACTGCTCTGCCACTTTCTGTTGTGTGACTCTGAGCAAGTTACTTATACTTTGCCTCTCTGTTTTAGTTCATCATTTGTAAAATTGTTCCCACCTCATAAGATAAAAATCAGTTAATATAAAATACCTAGGCCGGGCGCTGTGGCTCACGCCTGTAATCCTAGCTCTTGGGAGGCCGAGGCGGGCGGATTGCTCAAGGTCAGGAGTTCAAAACCAGCCTGAGCAAGAGCGAGACCCCGTCTCTACTATAAATAGAAAGAAATTAATTGGCCAACTGATATATATATAAAAAATTAGCCGGGCATGGTGGCACATGCCTGTAGTCCCAGCTACTCGGGAGGCTGAGGCAGGAGGATCGCTTGAGCCCAGGAGTTTGAGGTTGCTGTGAGCTAGGCTGACGCCACGGCACTCACTCTAGCCTGGACAACAAAGTGAGACTCTGTCTCAAAAAAAATAAATAAATAAATAAATAAAATACCTAGAGCAGAGTCTGACACATGGTAACTACTCAGTGTCAGCTTCGTTTGTATAGCCAGTGGCTAGCAGTGAGCATCTGCTGTGTTGGCAATAACTCTCAGCTGACTGTATAAATAGCATTCCTATAGAAGAACTCTATCTTAGCATCAATATTGTGGATTAGTTCAGACAATTAGTATTAATAAAGAAATGACCAACAGATGTGTGTTTAGACACCAAGAATAGCAATGTCCAGTTATATCCCTATAATACTGTTACCTTGGTAGTGGGGTCAGCATATAAAGGAATATGTTGTTTTTAGAGAAAGAAATGGTTCAAGAATTACCTAGAAGATGGGAGAGAGTTAGAGGGACACCATACTGTTTTTGAGACATTGTAAAGGAAGCCAATGGGAAAGGAAGAGGGAATTAGTGGCTTAGTGAGATCAGGGTAAAAGAACAGTAGAGGTGGCTGGTGTCAAAGAAAAAGGACAGGGAATATGACCTTTATAAGAAAGATGTTAAAAGAAAGAATTTAAAAAACCCTAACAAGAGATTCATTGTACTGTCCAGAAAGGAAATGAGCTTTAAAAACCAGGTGTGGAGGCTCACGCATATAATCCTAGCACTTTGGGAGACCATCATGGGAGGATGAGGTCAAGAGTTTGAGACTAGCCTGAGCAACATAGCAAGACTCCGTCTCTACAAAAATTAGAAAAAAAATTGCCCAGGCGTGGTGGTACATGCCTGTAATCCCAGTTACTTGGAAGGCTGAGGCAGGAAGATTACTTGAGCTCAGGAGTTTGAGGTTGCAATAAGCTATGATAGCACCACTGCACTCATGCCCAGGCAAAAGAACGAGACCTTGTTTCCAAAAATGAAAAGAAAGAAAATGAGCTTTAAAAACAAAGCTGGAGATGCCTACCATTAATTCCCTGCTCACCTCTACGAAAGAGGAGGTGGCCTTATATACCACATGACCCCACCCTCCTGGCCACAGCTTATTAGACCAGAAATGCACCCTACCCCCACACCTTGGCCAGTCATCTTCTCTCCTGGGAACTTGAAATTGAGACATAGAGACTAAAACCATAAAGGTTAAGACTAAGACAGTAAAGACAATTTAGCTTTGGAGCTTATATATATCATAGATTTGAAAACCAAAGCCACGTAAAAAATAAATTTTTAGGAAAGTAGAAATCAAAAGCATTGCAAAGGGCACTGACATATGCAAAGTAATATAGAGCAGACACTTAAGGGAAAACAAATGAAAGATCAGGCAGGCACAGATGGAAATGTGGATGGGAGGGCTGCCTGCAAACCTTCAGTTTCCATGAAGGTAAGTTTTACAAACGTGGATGGGATTTCATGAGGGTATCCTGTATTTTTACAAGTGCAAGTGCCTGGTTTTTTGTTTGTTTTTAGTACAGAGTCTTGGTTTGTCACCTTCGATAGAGTGCAGTGCTGTCATTATAGCTCACTGCAACCTCAAAGTCCTAGGCTCAAGTGACCCTCCTGCCTCAGCCTCCCAAGAAGCTGGGACTACAGGCACATGCCATCATGGTTGGCTAATTTTTCTATTTTTTGTAGAGAGGGGTCTAGCTCCTCCTCAGGCTGGTCTTCAACTGCTGACCTCAAGCAGTCCTCCTGCCTCAGCCTCCCAAAGTGCTAGGATTACAGGCGAGAGAACGACCGCGCCTGGCCTACAAGTGCCTGTTTACTTAAACTGGGTTTAGTGGATTTTTGTCTCTTGTAATCACATGATACCAGAGAGCAAAGTATTAAAACACAAACACCACCACAAGTATCCAAGGTTCTGATCCTACAACTGGGAAGTCTTCAGGTAGTAAATCACTTTTGAACAGTCTTCTGGTGTCCTTCCCCCAAGGTAGAAATCAGAAAAATTCTCTTCCCTACCTCTCTTTGCAGCCGGGGCCAAGGCTTGTGACCTAGGGTCTTCCTGTTAGACACACACGGTAGGGTTCAGTTCATAAATGAGCAAGGTAAGGAAACAGGCTCGGTGTGGGTCACTGGTTCTGCTGGTGAGAGTGGTGGCAGAGCTCCTGGCTTTGAGCAGTGATGGTTACACAGTAAACTTCCAGAGCAGAGATGGCATCAGTGTCAATGGCACTGGTAGTTACCTCAAGAGTCCACTTTCTGGCAGCAGCATAGACGGTAGCATAGTGCTCAGCTAGCATTGGCCACCAGCCAGTTCTCAGCATGATTCTGGAATGTTCTATCTTACTTGCAAGCCTATTTGTTCAGCCTCCCAACAATTCTATGAGCTATTCCTTTTAAGAAATTTCTGGCTTAAACACACCAAAGTGAGTTCTATTATTTCCAATTTATAGAATCTTGACCAACACAGCATCTTAGGCCACAGAACTTTCTAAAATCAGCCCATAATCCCTGTGAACACAGGGAGTTGGTACACCCTTGACATTTCTAGAACACTGACAACAGGATTATGAGGTTTTATCATGTTTTTATGTGAGAGGGCCAATGTAGTTAGCCTCAAACTGATAAAGAAATTATTCTCTATCTAGGTGCCATCCTTGGTAACAAGCTTTATTAGAAGGCAAAATAAGGAAGATTGCGCTGATCTAAAAGAAGACTTGCAGAAAGAATTCAGCAAGCTAGAGGAGGTAATCACTTCTCCCAGCTATTATCAGCATGAATGATACACTGTATCTACCCTCCTTTCCTTTGACTCTTTTCTTCATACTCCCATTTCCCAAGTCATTTTAAGGCAGTTAGAAATAATACCAAATAAAAATTTTAGTTACAATAGATTGCTGTAAGCTATTCTGTTTAAGATATAAACCAAAATACTTAAAAATATTTTGTCATGGGCTTGCTTTTAAAATATTTTGTTGCACTGACATAATAAGGGAAGAGAAAATTGTATCAACATATCCACAGTTTTCCACCTGTTTCCATTTCTCCATGCTTGTTTGTAGTCCTTGCCCATATATATATTTTTTCCCAGATACGTCAGACAAATGGTAAATCTCTTCATGATTTCTCCATGTATTTTTAAAAAATAATTGAACATAACTATAATCAGAGCACAGATATCATCCCATATTCTGTTTTTCCACTTAGTATTATATAATAAACATTCTTAACACAAAAATTTTTGCTATGAATCATACAGACACTTGGGGAAGCCTAGATGTGTTTTACCTCCTTTTGGGGAGAGCTGCCACTTGGAACTTTAGATAGTCTTCCTCTTGGCATTGAGACATTCCATTCACACTCAGCCTGAAGTTTTTACTGACAGAAGACATAGTTCCTGTCTTTTATGGGAATGCATCTTAACATCTTATCAGTAAGTATGAAGTTCACTGTAGGTTTTTTCAGAAACCTTTTTTTCATTAAGACAATTCCCTTCTATTACTACTTTGCTAATTTTTAAAAAGTCATTTATGAGTATTGAATTTTATTGAATTTTTTTTCTGCATGTTATATCTACTGAAATGTTCATAGATTTTTTTTCCCCTTTAATCTGGTGAATATGGTGTTATTGACAGATTTTCCTGGTGTTGAACTATCCTAGCATTACTGAGATAAAACCTACTTGTTCTCAATGGATTTTCATATGTACTATAAAATTAGTTAATGGATTTTTGTATTCATAAATGAGATTGTCTCTGTTCTTAAGTACTGTTATTTGGTTTTGGTATCAAGGTATAAAAAAAGGTATCAAAAAAGGATATTCTAATGTTATAAAGGATATTCTAATGTTGGAATACATTAGAATTACAAGGATATTCTAATGTTATAAAATGTGTGACCTATTTTTCTAATCTCTGAAACCATTTGATATGGACTAGCTATTTCTGTAAAACACTTGAGCTTAGTGTTTTTTACAGGGTAAAGTTTTCATTACTAGTTCAATTTCTTTAATGGTTATTGATTTTGGGGGTTTTATATTTCTTCTTGAGCTAATTTTCATAATTTGAAATTTTCTGCTGGATAGGATGGGAGCTGGAAAGATGTAATCCATATTCTTCAGATGGTTACAGTCTGGTAGTAGACAGAAGTCAGGTAGATATAAACAGTCTACAATGCATGTTATATGGGTCCTGAGAAAAACTATGGAGTTTATAAAAGGCACATTGGTTTATTGTTTTAATTAACCAGATATTTTCAACTCTTCCTTCTTGCAAAACCCTAATACCAATTCACCTTCTTTTTTTTTTTTTGAGACAGTGTCTCACTTTGTTGCCTAGGCTAGAGTGCCGTGGCATCTGCCTAGCTCATAGCAAGCTCAAACTCCTGGGCTCAAGCAATCCTTCTGCCTCAGCCTCCCGAGTAGCTGGGACTACAGGCATGTGCCACCATGCCCAGCTAATTTTATCTATATATTTTTAGTTGGCCAGTTAATTTCTTTTCTATTTTTTAGTAGAGACGGTGTCCCGATCTTGCTCAGGCTGGTTTTGAACTCCTGACCTTGAGCCATCCTCCTGCCTCAGCCTACCAGAGAGCTAGGATTACAGGCATGAGCTACTGTGCCCCAATTCACCTTCTTAAATTTCAGAAACATACTATTTGTGCTTGGCTTTCGAATAATTGTCACTTGTTTAAGAATTAATCCAGTCTATTTCCAGTCTATTTTAAGTACAGATGCTCCTTACAATGAATGGGGCTATGTCCCAACAAACCCATCATAAGTTGAAAATATCATAAGTCGAAAATGCATTTAATATACCCACCAAGCATCAGTTTAGCTTAGCCTATCTTAAATGTGCTCACAACACTTACATTAGCCTACAATTGGGAAAAATCATTTAACACAAGACCTATTTTATAATAAAGTGTTGAAATAGCTCACGTAATTTATTGAATACCTGTATCCAAAAAATGCTGGCAACACAATATGCTGTAGAGTATTGGTTGTTTACCCACATGATCTTGTGGGTGACTGGGAGCTCTGGCTTGCTGCCACTGCCCACCATCATAAGAGAGTATTGTGCTGCATATCACTAGCCTGGAAAAAGATCAAAATTCAAAGTGTGGTTTCTACTGAATTCATATCACTTTTGCACCACTGTAAAGTCAAAAAATCGTAAGTCAAACCACTGTAAGTCAGGGACAGTCTGTACATTTTTTAATCAAAAAATTACATGCAGACAAGTACCCAAAGGATAAGAGTACAACTTAATGAATTTTCACAAGTGAACACAGCCATGAAACCAGCACCATATCAAGAAACAGAATAATAGTTTGGGCTGTTTTTGTACTTTATACAAGTAGAATCATAACATGCGCTTTTTCAGGTCTGGCTTCTTTCAGTCAATATTAGGTTTATGAGGTTCATCTATGCTGTATGTAGTTTCTTCCTAATCTTTGTATAGTGTTCCAAAGCACAGTATACCACAATTTATCCAATCTACTCCTGACAGAAAGTAAATGTTTCCTTGTTTGGGCTATTATAAATGGTGCTGCAGTGAACATACATATCTTGTGGTAAACATATGTTAAATTTCCAGGTAGAATTGATGGGTAATAGGGCATGCATACTGTTTAAACATGGTTGTACCAATTTATACTCCTACCAGCAGGAGTTCCACACCCTTGCTAACTTAGTCTTGTTCAGTTTAGCATTCCAGTGGATGAGTGGTACTGCACAGTGGTTTTAATTTGCATTTCTCTTATGACTAATGTGGTTGAACACCTTTTCAAATGATTATTAGCTATTTGGACATCCTCTTTTGTGAAGTTCAAGTCTTGCTCATTTTTTTAATGGGCTGTTTTCCTTTTTCTTATTGATTCCTAGGAGTTATTACTATATTCTGCACACCAGTCCAGTCCTTTGTATTACAAAGAGCTTGTATTCTGTGTCTTGTTTTATTTTTCCCCATTTTCCAGTTTATTTTGCTTCATCCTACACCAACAGATTCTAAAGCTAAGGTTTTTGATTAAACAGACAAAAACCCAACTTGGATATGTCAGGGTAAAAGCTGCTGCTTTCACCTGCTCTACTTAATTTGCCTTCATCATTTCTGATGATGAGTCTTACTAGATGTACAAATAAGTACTCTTATGTTGTTTAATGTTCAGGTTCTGACTAATAAGAAGACAACCTTCTTTGGTGGCAATTCTCTGTCTATGATTGATTACCTCATCTGGCCCTGGTTGGAACGGCTGGAAGTACTGGAGTTAAATGAGTAAGACATTTGAATATTTTGTGTATAATTTAAGATGATAGTTGGAATAGTATATATTGACCTTTTTTTTCCTGAACAAGTTAAAATATTTAATACAACTGGTCTGAGTGAGAACAAGCAGACAGGAGGAGATTCTTGGACTATCCAGGGCATGTCATATGCCTATACTCACTACTCTCCATCCTTAGGGGTGCAGGGCATTTTGGTGACATGAAATAAAATGCTTTACAATTTATTCATTCCTTCCTGGTTAAGAATCTGTAAGGATGAAAATTTTTATAATGATGTTGTTGCAGGATTATATGACCAATGCAACCTCCCATTTATCAGTAAGATTTCCACATTATTTTCCAAACTCCAGGTTTTGAGTTTGATAGCCACCTTGCCTTACTCCCACTTCTTACAGCTACTCAGGATTACTTTTAGTCAACAGTCTGACTGGAACAATTAACATATAACATTCTTGATTGTCTTTCATGTTCTCACTTAAAAAAGTTATCAGTGTCTCAGTTTGGACAAATTCTCACACTAACTGAGCAAGTCATCACTTCAATCTAGTCTCCAATTTCTCTTTTGTAAAAAAAGACCTCTACAATATCTTTCAAATGAATATTGTATGATTATGTACATTTTAAAGAAATATTTTTAAATAAATACTTTTAAGGAAATATTTTAAAAGGTTAGAGGAAAACAAAATTAAACTGCAGAATGATCACAATGATATAGGGGGAGACTGATGCTATCCCAGTTAACCTAGCTCACATCTTTCATTATTTCCTCCTCCCGCAGGTGTGTAGACCATGCTCCAAAACTTAAGCTCTGGATGGCAGCCATGAGGAAAGATCCTGCCGTATCAGCCCTCCTCATTGACGTGAAGGCCCATAAAGGTTTCATAGATCTCTACTTACAGAATAGCCCTGAGGCCTGTGACTATGGACTCTGAAGGGGGCAGAAGTCAGCAATAAAGTTATGACTGACATATTCCTTCACTAATATAAATAATAACAGGCTTTTATTTTACCAAGTGCTCTCACATCTCATTAGATTATCTTCGCTGACTGATCTGACATCATGACCTAACTATAGGATCTCCTCAAGGTCCCCCTAAAGAAATATAAATGCATTTCCTAGCTCAGGATGCTCAGATGACTCTGAGGGTTCTACCATAGTCTATGCTGAACCCCCTCCTGCCCCCCAATCATCATCTCTAGTGAGATCTGGACTTCAATCTAGCTTTCTAACCACTCATAGGAAATTTCCCCTTTGACACCCTGTTGTCATTTCAAGAGATGCCCTTTCAAGTTTCTTGTCTTCTGGTTTCTGAGTCCAGAAACTTTCAGTTGCTCATTCTTTCCTTTCCATCATCAACTTAATTTCACTCCCTCTCTTACTCCTATTTCTACCACTGAAGACCATACCCACATTACCTCAAAACTAGGTGATTGGGTGGCTTTCTGTTTGGTCTCCCAGTCTCCAGTCTCTAACCCCTTCAAATCCTTCCTACAAAATCCCACGGTGGGCACATGGCTGGTGTCCCGTATTATATAATTGCATACTGTGTAGGCCACATCAGTCAATTCAGTGTATAAGGCTGGATGAGTAATGGGTATTATCCCCATTGAAAAATATTAACGTCATCTTCCATACATTTACATAGCCCACTGGGTTTCTTACTATCACCACATCACCTCCATCAGAAGGTAGGATGGCGAGTATCATTTCATTCTACAGATGATGCACCTAAGGTCCCTATGCTACGCGAGGCCTTAAGATGCTGGCAGAAGGATCTCGAGGACACACCCTGCACACGACCCTTGCCATCAGAATTAGGGGGCTCCCGCCCCGCCCCAATAGTCTAGTTTCCTGTACTTACTTCCGAGTTTGCCAGTGAGGAAAACCTCTGAATGATTAGTTCTTAAACCTAGGAGTGCTTAATAATCACCGCTGCGTTTCCAAGTCAGCAAGTCTGGGTAGGCCCCGAAGTCTGTATTTGAGCCAGGGGCCTTGTGGTGATGCAGGCGACGCAGGGGCGGTACCCTGGGGGGCGGCCGACAACGGGTTGACTTCACAAACGGCAGCTGCCGCCCACCTTCGGCGGCCACCAACGCCCCGGCTCCCGGCGGACCGCCTCTGCCGCCGTCCGCCTGCCCACGCCATTCGGACCTGGTGGCTCCCAGCGTATTTCCAGTAGGCTGTGGAGCCGGGTGCTGGGGTTTAAGCCTACATTACCCGGCCTCCTCTTCCGCCAGCCACAAGCACCTGCGAGGACCCCCGACTCTGTATCCAGGAGCCTGCAACGCGGCCGCCCATTGGCTCAACTCCACGTGGCAGGCACTTCCAAAACCCTTGAGGATTGGCTGAAGCTCCGAGCGCCGCGGCCAGTTGGCGGGTAGGAGTGCGAACGAGGGGGCGGGCACCGCCTGAGCCACGCCTCTCCGCTGCGGCCGCTGCCCCTCCCTTTCGGGTGTAGTGTGTCTCGCTCCCTGAGGTTCTTTGTTCTCGTCTCTGTTTTCTGCTTCACTGGGTGGGTCGGGCTGGCCTGCGAAGTATTTGAAAGGAAGAGGGGTTTGAGGTCAATTCTGAAACTTGGGATTTTCACGAATTTCGGGGCCCACGATAGTATTGTCAACTTTAAAGTTTGCCTGATACTTTAAGACAAAGCCTAACTAACCTTTGCCAATATTCCATCAAGTTATTTCATATGGAAAAAAGCACAAGGGCTGTAATCTAAGAGTAAACCGAATACCTTTAACTTAAAATTGTTCTTGTTTTTCTGATTTGGCTGGAGACTGGCGAGGACCACCCCAGATCACCTGTTCTCAGCCCAGCCTGGGGCACCACTAATTTAGCTATACCATGTGATTAGGGCACTGGCAAGCAGGGGAATTTGGTTTCTGGGAATGTCCTGTCTTTGTGAAGACTATGAAAGTCTTCCCTGCTACATTCAAATAATAATAAAATAATAACAGCCAAAGTTGAATGCTTACTGGGTAACAGACACATGATAAGTATGCAATGTGTTTCATCCAGTGCCTGAATTAAACCTTCCCAAACCACGCGATGTATTGGTACTATTAGCTCCAAATTGCAGATACAAAACCAGGACATAGAAAGTTGTTATTTGCCCAACGTCACCCAGCTGAAGAGGAGATTCAAATTCAGCCTGAACTCTTATAGTCAGTCTGTAAGACCGTTCTTGAGATAAAAATTGACATAAGCTACTTCCCGGTCTCTTTTTATTCAACAACTCTAAACATTTAGAGGTTGAGCCAGAAGGGAATAGTATCTACCTTTTTGACCACACCACTATTATGCCTGGGATTTAACAGAAGGTGTCAGTGTTCTTTTTCCAAACTCAGTGTGTTTTGTTTGATTTTACAAATATTTTGCTGATTTCAGGATCTTGAAAATTTGCCTTGGCTTTTTCAAATGTTATATCCAGATGTTAAAATTTTTTTTTTATTGTTCAAGTTGTAAAGGGAAATATGAATAGGAAAGCAGAATCAAGTACTTAAAAAGAAAGTCTCCTTTGAACTTGCTTTCCCTAGTGGGAAGATGAAGTCCCTTGTCTGACAACTTTAGTAATCTTATTTAATATGTCTCAAAGACATCATCATTAGAACACGGGATTCTTTACGATCTTCACTTCCTGGAAACAAGTCCTGAATATAGTCACATTTGAGAATAGAGCCTTTTCCCCCACTTAAACCACTCTTTGAATTTGGTGAACAATAACAGAACAGCCAGTAATATAATCTTTCATGTAAATCAGGCTTCTGAAATATTAAAAGGAACATCCTCCCATTTCTGCCACTATGAGAGACTTGGCATGGCAAAAACATTTTGAAAAATTGCCAAATGCAAACCCTAGTTTCTCTTCTCAAAGCAGACTCATATAAATAAAGATATTATTTCTTAGATGGCATTCTTTTCCTAGAAGGCTTAAGTCATTAAACACCCATGACCAAAGATCCCCACATTTTTAAAACAGATCCGATTATATTTCAGTTGGCTGGAAACTGATTCAGAGTAGGTTTAATATGGTCTTATTACAATCTGTTTTGTGCTTGAGTGAGTTAGTATAATAGAGGTATAAACACGAAATAAAAACAGAAGGAAAGTTTGTAAAGAGGATTTCAAAGAGGTACCTACTGGGTCATAAAAAGGAAGTAGGGATAAGCTGAAAGGTCATAATTAAATCTTTCTAGGGAAACTAGTGTTTGTGGGTAAGATTAAAAACCAAATTATTTAAATGTAGCCTCCAGCATTCAACCCATTCAATTGGCATTAAACTGGTAAGTGGTGAAATAAATATTGTGAGTTGAATGTTGTTGGTTCTAACATGGTTGGCAAAGCTGAATTGTGGTATGTTTCATCTTTATGGATACAAAACTGGAATGTGTTCTTATTCACTAAATTGAAATTCACTAAATTGAAATTTAAAAATGTGTTCTTATTCACTAGCATTTTTCATTAATTTTGAAGTATACTGAGGTCTTACTATACTAATGATGCCCTGTATCATTTGATTCAATAAAACACGCCCACCAGGTAGGTACTATTAGTGTTCTCATTTTGCATGTGATAAAGGTGAAAGGAAAAAACATTAGATAGCTTGCCTAAATGCCAAAGCCAGGTCTCAAAATCAGCCCACCTGGCTCCAGGGCCTGTTCTGAGAATCTTGACACTATATTGCTTCCCTTCAGAGGAAGAAGAACAGTTTCCATCCCTCTGTCTTTTCTCCCCTAACTACACTAAATTGACTTGCATTTCAGAACTTGACTTCCCACATAAAGTATACTTTTATTAATAATAAACATTTTTCAACTGTCAGAGTCGGTTACCTCTAAAGGGTGGCAATGAGGAGAAAAAACTTGGAAATACGTCTTTTTTTGGCACAGTAGAAAGGTGGGTCCAAGAACCTTCAAATTTACAAATGGAATTCCCAGTTTGGCCATTGCTAATTGAGTCATTGTCATATAGACCATGGATTGGCACAATATGGCCATCTGGCTAAATCCAGCCAACAGCTGTTTTTGTACGGCCTGAGAGCTAAGCATGGTTTTTACATTTTTAAGTGGTTAAAAAAATGTCAAAGCACAAATTATAATTTGTGTCATGTGAAAATTATGTAAAATTCACCAAGAGTGAACCCTAATATAAACTATGGATTTCGGGTAACAATGTGTTAATGTAGTTTCATTGATTGTAATTAATGTGTCACTCTGGTTGGGATGTTGACAGTCGGGAGGCTGTGCATGTGTGGGGCACAAGGCATATGAGAAATCTCTGTATCTTCTGCTCAATTTTGCTGTGGACCCAAAATTGCTCTAAAAATAACGGTTATTAAAATACATATGAAATCAAATTCAGTGTCCATAATAGAGTTTTATTGGAATAAGGCCACACCTATTAGTTTGTATATATATAATCTATGGCTGTTTTTACACTATTAGGGCAGAGTTGAGTAGTTGAGACCAGATGGCCTGAAAAGCCTAAAATATTTACTATCTGGAAAGAAGTTTGCCAACCATTCAGTCCATTGCATTTAGTATAGACTAAGATACTGGTTTGAGAGTTTTGCCTCTGGAGTCAAACTTCCTGGGCTCCTAATCCTCCTTCTTCTACTTAGTAGTTATGAGGCTTTTGACGAGTGCTGAACCTTGCTCACCTCAGTTTACTTTTCTTTTAAAATGGGATAACAATAGAACACTTATAGGTCTAATTTAAAGATTAAATGGGTTAGTACATATAAGGCACCAAATACATATTAGCAATAATTTATTTATTTATTTATTTAATTTTTTTTTTTTTTTTTTGAGACAGAGTCTCGCTTTGTTGCCCAGGCTAGAGTGAGTGCCGTGACGTCAGCCTGGCTCACAGCAACCTCAAACTCCTGGGCTCAAGCAATCCTACTGCCTCAGCCTCCCAAGTAGCTGGGACTACAGGCCTGCACCACCATGCCCGGCTAATTTTTTCTATATATATATTAGTTGGCCAATTAATTTCTTTCTATTTATAGTAGAGACGGGGTCTTGCTCTTGCTCAGGCTGGTTTCGAACTCCTGACCTCGAGCAATCCGCCCGCCTCGGCCTCCCAGAGTGCTAGGATTTCAGGCGTGAGCCACCGCGCCCAGCCAGCAATAATTTATTTTGATTTTGAGATTTTGCATTCCTCTTGTGGGCTTCCTTTTTAGATTATAAATGTATTTTTCTAAACTCCTTTCTAAACTATTTTTCTAAACTGCTTTCTTTATGTGAAGGATACATTTGTCTGCCCAGAAATCATCTCCTTATTTACCAGGGCTCTAACATGACATGGTTACGTTTCTTGTTTCTATTTTACCACCTAACTTTGTCCTTTTTGATAAAAATTAGCTCCTGAGTAGTAGTTATTCTATCACTTTATCTTCCAAAATGAAAAGTTGTTAGCATAACAAGACAAGAACCAATTTGTCTTTTTCAACAACCAGATTTCTTGCTGACATATAGACATTTTCTGTTCAGAGAACATTTATTTAAACATTTTTGCCATCCCCCAATTCTTATAAAATGACAACACATGCCCTATTATTATCTAAGCTTATCTTACATGAAATCACTGAATGACTTAGCAAAAAATGTAGTTGAGTCACTATTCTAAACATGTTCAAAGATTCTTATTCAGTAGCAAAAAATGTTAGCACTGTTAACCAAGAAGTTCTGGATAGATTGGAACTCCAAAGGGCAAAAGGTGCCCATTCATAAGGTATACAATTTGGTTCTGGCATTTTAATTAAAGATACCTAGATTCAAATAACAGATATTGAGCAGCTATTATGTGCTATATTTTTTCTTGGATTTATGTTCTTTTCTCTCCACACTGTTACTAGCTTTAGAGGCCAAGGGATAGAGTCAGGCTTTGGACTTTTAAAGTTCTTCAACCCTACTAGCTGGTCACTTTGGGCAAATAATTTCATTTTTCTGAGGCTGTTTTCTATTTTGTAAAGTAGGACTAATACTAGCTGCCTGACTAATTTGTTGTGGGGACCAAATAAGATAATTTAGTCCCTGTAGGTGAGGCACATAAAATACTTTTCTTCCCTTCATTCCCTGGCAATCCCATAAAATGAATTTATAAGCAATTCCCACTTCAGCTCAATCCTGAAAATTAAAGGAATTATTTTTCCACCTGCTGAAATTCAGGATCTCAGCTTATCAGGTCAAAGCCAAGGCCAGCTATCTCCTTTACCTCTTGCAGATCGGAGATCTATGCAAGTGGCCCCAGCATCTCTGGGCTATTGGTTGAAGCTGGGGCGATGTCTCCCTAGGTTTAGTTATCCTAGCTCCTGCCCCAGATCCCTTCCCCTCTGCCCCGCCCGAGCCCTTCGTTCAAATATTGAATTTGGGGCAGGAGGAACGCCGGAGCCCACCTGTCTCTGAAGCCTGCCTGCGGAGAAGCCGGAGGCGTCTGGAGACATGCCTGGGGATGGGACCAAGGCCCTAGCGAAAGGTGAGTCCTCGACGGGGGTCCGTGGACTGGGGGTAACTGGGGATGTTGGCTCCGGAGAAGGGGCTTCCCGGCCTCGGATCGCAGGCCAGCGGGCCGGGGAGGGACTTGGAGGGGTCCCTGCACAAAGCCAAGTGCCAAGTGGCCTCTCTGGGACTTGGGAGACAGTCGAAGCTCGAACAGCCCTCCTGGGATCGGGGAAGTGAGTGAGTCCCTCTCCCCACCGGGCTAAGCGGCCTCTCATTCCCGTTCCCCGACTGCCGCCCTGCAGGAAGCTGCGCCCCAGGGCCGGTCCCAGAGGGCTTGATCCGCATCTACAGCATGAGGTTCTGCCCATACTCGCACAGGACTCGTCTTGTCCTCAGGGCCAAAGGCATCAGGTGAGAAGCTGGAGCCACCTGAGCAAGCCAGGCTCACATAGGTGTGGGGGAAATGTTTAAAATCTGGGGCGCTCTGCTCAGATTTCAGAAGGGGCTCACTCTCCCTTTCTTCCAAGGCAAAGCCAATAAATTGTTAGTAAGGGACATTTTTGTTTGTTTGTTTTTTGTGGGCTCTCCTGAAATGCAGAGCTCTTTTCCAGGTCATGTCTGTGCCTGACACTTTTAGGCCAATGCAGAGTAAACTGAATGATGGGTTGGTGACCTGGGTCCCTCCCATAATGTTGGTTTAGGAAGGACACAGCCAAGGCTACAGAGGGCTCCCCTGGCTGCTCCACCAAATGTGGCCCCCCACCCATACCCCAGGCTCCTTAGGCCAACTCTGTTCTTTCTTTATTGCACTTGCTGCATCCAACATTTTCTTATTTGTTCATCCATCTTTCCCCACCTCTACCCCCTCAACTCCCCCCTCCAACACACACACACACACACACACACACACACACACACACACACACACACACATTCTACCCTCCCCCCAAGTATGAGTTCTCCAGGGTAGGGACTTTGTCTCTTTTATTCATGTCCAAGAAGACAGCCTGGCACATAGTAAGCACTCAAAAAATATATGTTGAATGGATGAACGAATGGTTCCAAACAACGAAATAGAAAGAACTGCTACGAAGAGGTGTCTGGAAGGTTCTACCATACCTGAGAAATAGGTACATATCCTTTGAGAAGGAATTTTGGAAGCCTGGTTTCCATGGGTCTAGATTTGGAAGCCTGGTTTCCATGGACCTGGATTTGGAAGGTAGATTTGGAAGTCCACACCCCAACTTTGCAGGGGTGTGGACTGCATAATGCAGGTGCCTTCCAAGCTGGAGCTGAGAATGTCACTCCGGGCTTCTGACTCGTGTCTTGAAGAGTCCATCACTGGGGGTGACTTCAGAGTTTCAGACTCAAGTCAGAGAAATAAAGAGACTGATATAGAGATGTTTTAAATAAAATCGTGTAATTCTGCCTTGTTGAGTGTGTAGGGCATATATTTCCAGATTCTTCCCTTTTGCTTAAATCAAGTTGGTCCTATGGTTACCTGGTTTTTGAGAAAAATAACAATAACTGGATATTTTGCCCACTTGGTGACAAATTATCAGCTTAGGAACTGATGTAAACATTTCTTTAGGGCAGGATTTCTCAACTTTGGCACTACTGACATTTTTTTTTTTTTTTTTTTTTTTTTTTTTTTTTTTTCTTTAAGATCACAGCATGTAACTACTGACATTTTGAGCAAGATAATTCTTTGTTGGGGGGAGGGATAGGTGCCATGCTGTGCATGATTTGATATTTAGCAGTATCTCTGGCTCTGTCTGTTAGATAGCCAGAAAATTCCACCCCTACTCCTAGTTGTGACAACCAAAAAAGGTCTCCAGGCATTGTCATATGTCTCTTGGGGGTGGGGATGGGGCAAAAATCACTTCTGGTTGAGACTCATGCCTTTATGTTTTAAGACAGTGTACTACAATGAGCAAAGAAATGCTCCCAATTTGTTTCCTTTAATCTTTTAAAACATATGTGCATGCCTCTGGTAACTTTATAGTTACTTAACTACTACTAATATTATTATCAGCACTTCTAATAATAATGATTAAGAAGAAGAATTAAGAAGCTATTACATGCTTATGTACTAGGCACTGTCCTAAACACTTTATACCTATTCACTTATTTGGTCATCACAGTGATGCTAAGAGATGGGTACAATTACTAGCCCCCATTTTACAGTTAAGGACACTGAGCATAGAGAGGTTAGCAATTTGGCTAAGGTCCCAAGCGAGACAGTGCAGTGTGCTGCCAGAACATGTGCTCTTAACTGTTAACATTTACCATGTTCTGTTGGGACCTCTTAGTACCAGATGTGTATTTTCCAGCTTTAAAACGTACTTAACTCCCTAAAGCAGTGACTAAGGGTGTGAGCACTGAGTCAGCCCGCCTGGCCCTGACCTTGGCTCTGCTACTCTTGCAAGAGATTCAACCTCCTGCAGCCTTATTTCCTATGAGGTAAATAGGGAATTCTCACTGGGATTCACGGGGAATAAATGAGACAGACCTAGAGGTCGTCTAATATACCTTACTGCAGGAATGAAGGTGGTGATGTGGCATGATTTATACAAAACTTAAACTTTAAAAAACCAACTGCATATTTTAACTTTATACTTTGTCTCTGCTTTCAGGAAGAGCATCTGCCTACACATGCCTTTTCATTTTTGTTCTGTCTTGTTTTCCTTTTGCTTTTAAGACATGAAATTATCAACATTAACCTGAAAAACAAGCCTGAATGGTTCTTTTCAAAGCACCCTTTTGGCCAAATTCCTGTCCTGGAGACCAGCCAGTGTCAACTGATCTACGAATCTGTCATTGCTTGTGAGTACCTGGATGATGCTTATCCGGGAAGGAAGCTGTATCCGTGTGACCCTTATGAACGAGCCCGCCAAAAGATGTTATTGGAGCTATTCTGTAAGGTATATTCAATTCAAAAAGCCACTTACACTCTATTTTGTATGTCTTTCCCAAACATCAACCCCCTTTAAAGTCAAATCATTGGTGTAATTGTTCAGCCTTAATAACACACGAGTCTCAGGAGAGTAACTGGCATGGAATTAGAGTAGGATATGACCACTGATATTATTATTTTTGAGGTGGGGGGACTGGGTATACCTCTATTGCCCAGGCAGGAGTGTAGTGGTGCAATCACAGCTCACTGCAGCCTCCAACTCCGAGGCTCAAGCAATCCTCCTGGCTCAGCCTCCTAAGTAGCTAGGACTATAGGTGCATGGCTGGCTAACTTTTTAATTTTTTTTTTTTTTTTTTTGTAGAGATGAGGTCTCGCTATGTTGCCCAGACTGGTCCCAAACTCCTGGCCTCAAGCGATCCTACCTCCTTTGCTTTCCAAAATGCTGGGATTATAGGGATAAGCCACTGTGCCCAGCCTTGACCACTGATATTAAAGGTTAAAGGCATAACTGCTAGGGTGCTTTTCCATTTTAACTAGCAGTCTCAAGAGGTATGGTTATGACATGTTAAATGACGATGAGACTTGACATACGAATATTGAAAGGACTGAAAACTGATGATCCTTTAAAGAGATTATTTATCGGGATTCAGGTAAAAAATACTGGAATGTAAAGAAGACCATGCATCGAAGGGGATTGTCCTTTATAGGGGCAAGAGTGCTGTCTGGGAAATGTGAAGAATAGAGAAAGAGGGCAGCTGTTGATAGCAGGAGAAAAGGGGATGGAGAAATTTTTATATCCCTTTGACAAGAAGTAAAAATAACTCAATGATATTAATAGCTGACATATATTGAGCACTTATGATATGCCAAGCACTGTCCTAACTACTCTGTAGAGGCTAACTCATTTAACCCTACAAGCGCACTTTGAGGTGGGTACGTTCTTGTATCCATTTTTCAGATGAGAATACTGAGGCCTAGAGAGGTTAAGTGTCCACCTAAGAATGTACACCATGGAAGCAGCTGATAAGTAAAGAGCACTGGAGCAGTCCTGTAAAAGCACCTCCTTTTACCAGGGCACTGTGAGAAGTAGATTCCTGCAAGCACAGAGATAACTTAGTGCCCCTCTCACAGAGCTGGGGAGTCCGGATGTGGGTGTCTGCCTGTTACGTTTCCATTATTAATACAAAGCTACTCCGCATGTGTAGGCAGAGTGGGAACATGAAGTTCCTGCAGACTTCTCCGCTGAGAATCTGTGTCCTCTCATCAGGTCCCACAGTTGACCAAGGAGTGCCTGGTCGCGTTGAGATGCAGGAGAGAATGCGCTGATCTGAAGATCGCCCTGCGTCAGGAGTTCTGCAACCTGGAAAAGGTACAAAAAGGGGGCCCTTCTCCTGGTCAGAGGCAATGGAGGAAGCCACGTGGGGTTGCTAAACTGGCCATGCTGCCACCTGCTTTCACAGGCTCATTCTTTCTGCCAGACTTTGATAAGTTCAGCATCTAGTCATCTGATGTTAACTTGTGCATGCTTGCTCTCCACTAACCTGCTCTGGGATTATTCTGGAAAATCTGCCAAGGAGTGGGAGAGGATGTGTGGCGAATTGCTTCCTTTCCTGGAGTCACCACATTCCCTAGGGCTTCTGTAGCTTCTGCCAACGAGGCCAGGGTCTGGATTGGTTAGAAATTGTGTTTGGCTGCCTATAAATTTATGTTATGATGGTTTATTCTCCCACATTAAAAAGCCAGAGGTAAGCAGTTCAGGGCTATTTAGATGGCTTCTTCATGAAGTTACCAGGGACTGAGGCCCTTTCTCTCTATTGGCTCTGTCATCCTCGGTGCAAGGCTTTCATCCTCCGAGTGACAAGATAGCTGCTGGAACTGCAGCCATCACATGCAAGTCCCAGGCTCTGAAAAGGAGAACAGAAAGGAAAAAAAAAATGACAAATAGCTATGCTCCTTTAAAAGGCGTCCCCAGAAATCCTACCTAATGACCGTTTTCATTTCATTGGCCAGAACTTAGTAGTAGAGTCCTAATTATCCACAGGGGAGACTGGGAGATTTAGTCTTCTAGCTGGAACACCCTGAATAAAATCAGGGGTCTGTAATTAAGGAAGAAGGGGAAATGGGCAGGAGCGATCTCTACCAGTAGGTCCTTCGTTTACCTGGCAGGAATGGAGCTATATAACCCTTGCTTCTAGAACAATCTGGAGAGTGGTTCTTTGACTTCCTTTATCTTTGTTCTAGAAACTGATAAATTCCCCTTATGGGTGAGTTGTTCGTTCCTCTGTTGGCAGCCAGAGAATGCTATTTTCACCCCCTTAAGGGAAGGCTGGTTATTAATACTCTTCCATTTGACTTTTATCAAGTGGATGCAGATGACATTTATTTATATTTCCAGTTGCCTATCTTAGATTTGTACAGTTGCAGTATTTACAGATGATGAATAGTCACGTGGAAGAAATGTCAATTTGTCCTGAGGCCACAGACCATGATCTTGACCCTGAGGAGTCAGTATGATGTGGTGGAAAGATTCTTGGATCTTATGCTTGGCTTTACTGGATTCCAGAGCCATGGGCAAGGTTCTGGACCTGTCTGGGCCTTAATTTCCCCATGGGTGAAGCCAGGGTGTGATTTGAAAGTTGTGCTCCTCACAGCCTGCAGGTTTTGCGGGGGGAATGCCCAGTGAGGGGAGGCCTAGGGGATAGTTCCAGATCCTGCTCCACCCAGATCCTGCGTGTTTACCATGACATCTCTTAAGATAGCACCTGGGGGAAGGGAGGAACTGCTGCTTTAAAACAGAAGTTTGAAAACTCTGTGAATAGAGAATTTTATAAGTATGTCTGTGTGTCTATATGTTTGTATATATTTATTTGAGGGTCTTGCCATGTTGCCAGGCTGGAGGGTAGTCACTGTTGACAGGTGTAATCATAGTGTACTGCAACCTCAAACTACTGAGCTTGAGCAATCATCACGGCTCAGCTTCCAGTTTAGCTGGGACTACCAGGTTCATACCACTATGCCCAGCTAAGTCTTAATTTTAAAGATCAACTGAACTGATCCCATCATGCCTGTTTACCTTCTCACAGGTAAATAAATACTTAACCAGGGAAAGGAGCCAGATGGGGGGAACCCTTTGAATGCAAAGATATAGTTAATTGAAAACACATTTTCATCAGTTTCCTTCCTACTCTGCATTTGGATGTTGGATGAACTTTGTAAACTACAGATTGCTAAATGAATGTATACTATTATGATGGAGGCACAGTTCTTCAGTTGGAACTTTTTTCTAAGGCAAGTGAGTCAGTGCACTTATGTCTTCAAGGACATTTCCTAGCCTTTATTAAATCATTAATCTACATGTACTTTTTTTTAGCTTTGCTCTCTTTCTTATATATCATTCTTGACTTTTCCATTTTAAAATAGCACTTGAACCAGGCTTCATTTTATCTTTGTGGGTAAATGTGGCAGGACCTTTCGGTGGCTCTTTCTGCCAGTGCCTTTATTCAAAATGTCTCATGATGGAAGTAGTCAAATCAAGTCCACGTGCAGTGAAAGACAGGATTCAGCCAGATTTCTCTGGTGCTTTGGATTTTTGCTCTAAACCTAAGAAGTGTTCCTGTGCATATGAGTTGATTCTACACTCTGGCCATTACTTGGTTCTTTCCTGGCCATTACTTGGTCCTTTCCTAGTCATTGTCAGAACTCCATAAAGGAGAGTCAGGAGAGGATGACATAAATAACCTTGAAACAGCACTGAGGGAGTGAGAACCTGCTAGATAACTGAAGCCTTCATCTCTGGTGGCCACAGGACACTTGATGCTTTTGCTTCTTGGTGTTCATTAACCTGCTTGTGGTACTTCCCCTGGCATCTCCATGCAGTTTCCCACATTGACAAGTCTGATTATCTGCCTTATGTGTACCAGTCTACACGAGGTCACATTTGCATAAGTTGTCTTGTGCGTCACCCAGGAACATCTGTAGTTAAATACTTTCTTGTTTCTAAAATTCACCCATAATCTTAATTTTTAATCTATTCTTTCTTCTCTCCAAAAAGGGACATTTTACACCTATTATATATTGTCTTAGTTTAGTTTTGCTGTTGCTCTTTCTTTTTATTAATTTCAGTGATGAAATTATTTATATATTGGTTAAGTGTTTCTCCTTTGATATCACCAGGATAGGAAGGAAAGGAAGTTTATACCTGGTTAATTCTTCACTGAAAATAATTTTCTGTAGCCTTTTATATATAGCAAACTATTTATAAATTTTCTTATCAAATAACATGTCTACAAACTAAACTCTTTGTTACAGCTATTTTTTATAGCTGTATATATCTCCTGGTTATTGATATATAATTCATATAAGCATATAATTCATATAACCATAAAATTTACCCTTTTCAAGTGTACAACTCAGTGGTTTTTGTAATAGTATATTAACAGAGTTGTGCAACCATAACCACTATTTAATTTCAGAACATTTTTATCATCCCCCTAAGAAACCCCTTACTCATAAGTAGTCATTTCCCATTTCTCCCCCACCCCACTCCCATCCCCAGCCTCAGGCAACCACTAATCCATTTTCTGTCTGTATGGATTCATTTATTCTAGACACTTCATGTAAGTGGGATCATACAGTGTGCAGCATTGCATGAGCTTCTTTCATTTGTCATATGCTGTCAATGGTCACCCTTCACTCCTTTTTATAGCTGAATATTCCATTGCGTTTACACACATTTGTTTGTCCATTCACCAGCTGATGGACATCTGGGTTGTGTCTACTTTTTGGCTTTCATGAATAATGCTGCTGTGAACACTTTGTACAAGTGTTTATGTGTTTATGCTGTCAGTTCTCTTGGATTTGCTAGCTAGTTTAGCATGTCTGCTAACATGCCACTTTAGTTGTAACCACTGTTCTTCCACATTAGGGAACTGGTTATCCCTGACTCAGGATGGCTAGTTGAGTATTTTAGTGCTGTTGCTAGTTTGGAAATTTCATTGTCCAATTCAAATGCCTGCTTTCTTAAGTAGAAACTAATATTAAGTAGAAACTAACTTAACTAATATTTGGTGTATTTCCTTTAATAGCTTTCTGTTAAAACCTCTCCCATGATATAAATAATTGTGTTACCAAAAGTTAGGCACTTGTTCTCGAGGCTACTTCAGAAGAATGAGGACAAGTGGTTTGAGGAGAAGGAAAGAGAAGTTTATTAATTTGCCGCCAAATGAGGAGGATTGTAGACTCTCATCTTAAAGGGCCATCTTCCTATCTATTAGCAGAAATATAGAGCTTAAAAAGGGAGTTTTCAGCTTTGGGCTATTGCTGTTTATAGCATCTCTGACAAAAACAATCTCAGGAAAGATTATTCTGTTGAGCCATCTCCAGTGGCACAAAGAACAAAGGACACTCTCCTTCCCCTCTGATTACTGGCCTCAGGCAAGGATGCAGGTTTTACTGTCTTTCCCCAAAAATAAGACCTACCCATAAAATAAGCTCTAGCAGGATTTCTAAGCATTTGCGCAATATAAGCCCTACCCCAAAAATAAGACCTAGTGATGGGCGTGGCTACAGCGTATCTGCACAACTCATGCATTTCATTGTGGAGCGGTAAAGAAGATGAGCAGCCCTTCTCATCTGCCCCATGGTGACAGCTACTATCCCAGAGGTGAGCAGAAAGGTGCCGGCAGCCCCACCAACAAGGTTGGCTCCCCGTCAGGTCCCGGCCATCCTGTGCGTGCTGCAAGCTGAGACTTTGAGGGGAAAATAACACATCCCCCGAAAATAAGCCCTAGGGTGTCTTCTTGAGGAAAAATAAATATAAGACCCTGTCTTATTTTGGGGAAACATGGTAATTCCCAAAAGGAGAGGGGTGGCATTTAAAGAGACAACTTGTAAAATATTTTACCCTTTTCCAGGCTGTTCCCTATTACAATAGAATAATTATTCTTACTATCTAAAAATTAATTTTAATCTTCTCCAATTATAAAAAATACTTGTTCATTAAAGAGAATTTGAATATATAGAAAAATATGGAAACTAAGAAAAAAGGTCCATAATCCCACTGCCCAGAAACAACTATTATTATTATTTTGGGACTTTTTCTGGTTTTGTTTTGTTTCATTTTCTGCTATCTATATTTTTATGTAGCTGAAATTGTGCTGTATATGGGACTTGGTTATCATTATGATGTAAAGATTTTTCTCATATTTTCTTAACTCTATAAATGCTTATTTATAAGAGTATAAACACTCTTATATATATGAGTATGAACACTCTTATATATATGTATAAGAGTGTTCATTAGAGCAACGGAACTATTTGTGATGAAGAAAAATTAGGAATCTTAATATCCATTAGACAAGGAGTGGTTAAATAAATTATGTTCATCCTGTGGAATTCTGTGGAGCAGTTGAAAATGAATGAGGTAGATCTATGTGTACTGAGATAAAAAGATTGCCTAGAAATATTTAAGTGAATTACGTAGTAATGTTGATGTATAATCCTATTTTAGTAGAAGAAAACAAAACATGTAAATAAATGCCTACAAAAATGTCTGGAGAAACACACATCCAACTCCTGCTCCTGTGGCTCTTCCCCAAGGGGATTGATTAGAATTGGGGTGGGAAAGAAAAGTGGTTAAGGGCCAGGATGGGGGAGAGAAGGTCTTTGCTTTTTACACTGTTCTTTTGTGTTTGAATTTTTTTTAATAAAGAGAATGTATTTCTCTATTAAATATGTAATTTTTAAATAGAAAAAAAATCACTTTTGGCTGGGCGTGGTGGTTCACACCTGTAATCCTAGCACTCTGGGAGGCTGAGGCAGGAGGATCTTTCAAGGTCAGGAGTTTGAAACCAGCCTGAGCAAGAGCGAGACCCCGTTTCTACTAAAAATAGAAAGAAATTCATTGGCCAACTAAAAATATATAGAAAAAAATGAGCCCGGGCATGAGTAGTCCCAGCTACTCAGGAGGCTGAGGCAGGAGGATTGCTTGAGCCCAGGAGTGTGAGATTGCTGTGAGCTAGGCTGATGCAACAGCACTCTAGCCCAGGCAAAGAGTGAGACTCTGTCTCAAAAAAAAAATCACTTTTAATGTCTGCACAATATGCCATGTTTATAAACCGCGAAATTATTTATCCACCACACTAAATAAGGGTGTTTAGATAGTTTTCTCAATGGAAAAGAAGCCAAACTCTGTAAAATAATTTAAAGAGGTTTATTCTGAGCCAAGTTTGAGGACCATGCCTAAAGCCATGCCCAAGAAACCTTGAGCAAGTGGACTGCTGTGGTTGGATTACAGTTTGGCTTTATACGTTTCAGGGAGACAGGAATGACGTGTAAAGTCGTAAATCAATGCATGGAAAGTGTACATTGGTTTGGTCTAAAAAGGTGGGACATCTTGCAGGTTGTAGGTGGGTTTAAAGACTCTTTGATTTGTAGCTGGTTAAAGAAATGAAGCTTTAAAAGCTTTGGGATGTTTTAAATTAATATAAGGAAGTCTGTTAATCAGAGACAAGCCACCAGCTGCATACCCAGACTCAAGGGATTTGTTATGTAAATTGAGGATCTGTAGATGCGGTTTAAGCTTTGTCTTGCATAGCCTTAGGCCTGTTAATGAACTAAAAAGGATAGCTCCCAGAAGGGAGGGAGTCATGACTAGGCATGTCTGACCTCCCTTCTCATGGCCAGCAACTCAGTTTTAGGATATTTCTGGGGTCCCCTTGGCTGAGAGGGGGTCCATTCAATCAGCTTAATATTTGTAATTCACAGTTTCCAGTCCTTTGCCATTACGAATGGTGCCACAGGGAACAGTACCTTCTTTGCATGAAAAGCATTTTCTTTGTTTTGGAAAATATGTCGTTAGGCTTGACTCTCAGGAATGGAATTACCAGATCAAAGGGAACGAACGCTTTGGAGGCTTGGGCTGAGGATCACTAAATTGCTTCCCAAAAGACTTGTGCTGTTTACCCCTCACCCAAAGTATATGAAAATACCCTTTGCATTATCTCCTTTTTGCTGTTGGGAGATTTCATTCAAAAAGATATTAATATTTGCTTGTTTTGGAGATAAACAGTAGTTTCTCATTGTTGATTTAATACATAGTTCTTTGATTGATAGTGAAGAGGAAGGTTTTCCCCAAAGTATTTCATCTCTTTGTGTTTGGTTTTTGTGAAAATTGTTTGTTGGGGGGCTTTGCCCTTCTGCCTATCAAGCTCTTATTGATTTTCCTTGTTGATTTGTAAAAGTTCCTTTTAAAGAGTTCCTTAAGTAGAAAGGATATTAACTGTTTTTAAAACAATTTTTGTTTTCTTTTGTTTTACCTTATAATTTAGCTTACCTTTTTGTTCATATAGAAACATTGCATTTTAGAATGTCCTGCTGCGTCCGGGCCCTCGGGACCTTCTGTTACTTGCGGGGGCGGGGGGGACCGTGCCTGAAAGAGATGGGCGAGAGAAAGAAACGAGACTAAGCAAATGGTTGTCAAGGTCTGCTTTACTTAGATTCTTAGTAGGTTTTATAAGCATACAGAAACAAGGAAGTAGAAACAAAAAAATAGAGTGGGGCGAGGATGAGGCTTGAGTCTGGGTTAATCAGCCCCAATCAGCGTCTTATCGGTATCCTGTTTTTGACTGGTTACTCATCTCCAACCTGGCAGGTGGTCGGGAACAATTGCAATCAGCACTCCCTGGAGCATTCCGTGGTCAGCACGTCATGGAATGCATTCTTCTCGGAGCTATAGCTGGAATTTTCCAGGGCGAAGTCCATGCGTAGGACGAGTCATAGGGGAGTTGAGGGTCTTTGAAGGTCCTTGCCTCTAACACTGCTGTAGGCGTTTCCTGTTGTGACTCTTTCTACTGCTTTTATGCATAGGAAGTCCTCTCGCTCTTGAGATATTTGGCAAATATTTGTTAATATTTTCATCCACTATCCATCATATTATAGATATTGGACTGGTAAAGCATTACTCTACTAGCTTTTTCCTCTACTATCTTGCAAATACATTTTGAACAAAAGAATTAAGCTCATTTAAAAAAATGCCAGCACTGAATTTTCAGAGCGATCCTTTAATCCCCAATTGCTGGCAGGTTGTATTCTGTCTGCATCTTCATGGGAAGATCTAGATCGTAATCCATCAGCAGCAGCAGGAGGTGGATGTTCTGCCGCCAAACCTACTTCTAAGGCTTTTCCCAGAAGAGAAAATGGTCTTAAATATACCCTAGGTTTGTTGTATATTCTGGGTAAGGAATTGGTTCGTTGCATCATAAGCTCACCTTCAGTTATATCAGTGTAGCAGGGACCTGAAATTTGCAATTTTGACAATCTCCACTTATCTTTGATGAACTCAAAAAATTTCCACCCTGGAGTCCTTTTCTGCTGCTTTTGGAAAAGAGCCCGTATTGCTGATGTACTGGCAGGTGGCTCTGTGTCTTTTTGTGGGGGCTGAAGGGGGGAGGGGGCTGAAGGGGGGAGGGGGCTTCTGCTTTTTAAGAACTATTTTTATCAAGAAAAAACGCTTTCCTCCTCCTCCTGCAAGTCCAGCAGCGCCCGCTGGGAGCCACCCCACGGTTTTAGGATTGGAGGCCAGGTATTTCTCGGCGGCGATGCCAGGAAAAAGGTGGTGCAGGGCAGGCAGCCGCTTCCAGGTTTGAAGCTCAATTATTGAGGCTGCATCTGAGAGTCAGTCCAAGACCTTGGACTAGAGCTGTTAAAATGCCTGGTTTGGAGAAGTCTGGGATTCGCGTCTCTTTGTGATCTTGCATCTCTCGCAAAAATCTTACAGACTCCTTTTTCCTCTTGTGGAACCTTCCCATGGGAACCACGGCCAGTGCGCTTCGCCACTGCCGCCACCAGGGGGAGCCCTGCGCGCTTCCTCCTTCTCTTTCCTACCTCAAGATGCCGACGCTCTCCTTTCGGCCCCCTGGTGGCGCCCGAGAGGCCGTCGCAGAAGGTGAGGGGTCTATCCACGTTCAGGGATGGAAATAGTGTCCCTTCCTCATACCAAACTGTCCCTCCCTCTTCATTTGCACTCTCCCTCCTTATTCCTCCCCATGCCCGTACTTCCCATTTGTCTGTATATTGGAGAACAGAAAAATTTAAAAGAGATTTTTCTAATATTCCAGAATATGAAATACCTTTTTTGCAAAATATCCAGGATTCTAAGGGAAAAGTAATTTTACACCTCTGGAAGGTACCATGTTTGTATTAGAAAGGAGCT
This sequence comes from Microcebus murinus, assembly GCF_040939455.1. Lineage (NCBI taxonomy): Eukaryota > Metazoa > Chordata > Mammalia > Primates > Cheirogaleidae > Microcebus > Microcebus murinus. Next base: position 22,608,189 of record NC_134117.1, on the reverse strand, counting down.
TTTCTATTGAGTGTTCTAAAGATGTCAACAAACCTCTTTAACCCTCAGACCTGAATTGAAAGTGTGTAAATGCTTTCAGAAAATCCAAGGGCTGGAGGTAGAGCCTCAGCTCCCTCCTCTGGCCATCTGGAGAAGCCTTACGGGGGATGTCTGGGGCAGCAGAAGAACATAACCTTGCAAACAGGCTATTTTGCTTTGCTTGGTGACAGCAAGGACAGTGGTTCTGAGAGTGAGGGATTCCACTGCGAAGGAAGCTATTCAACATGAAGAATGGCCACTATCATTATATATGACATAGAATAAGTGGGGAGAACTCAACATAGAGTTCTTTAAAATGACATTGTACGTCAACGCAACCCCTGCTCAGTGGTGGAAATCTAACATCAACTTCTCCTTCCATTTCTGATGATGAAACACTTAGGAAAGATAAGATATTGGAAGTTCAGACTGTCAGTTTATTTGACCTCTAGCTTTTTTTTTTTAATTTTTTTTTTTTTTTTTTTTTTGAGACAGAGTCTCACTTTGTCACCCAGGCTAGAGTGAGTGCCGTGGCGTCAGCCTAGCTCACAACAACCTCAATCTCCTGGGCTCAAGCGATCCTCCTGCCTCAGCCTCCCAAGTAGCTGGGATACAGGCATGTGCCACCATGCCTGGCTAATTTTTTCTATTTATATTAGTTGGCCAAATTAATTTATTTCTATTTATAGTAGAGATGGGGGTCTCGTTCTTGCTCAGGTTGGTTTTGAACTCCTGAGCTCAAACAGTCCACCCGCCTCGGCCTCCCAGAGAGCTAGGATTATAGGCGTGAGCCACCTTGCTCAGCCCTGACCTCTAGCTTTATGCTAAAATATTTTCAGAGGAGCTAAGTGGCTGTAAATGCAGGGACTTACTTTAAACTGAGAAGAGAATAGCACTGTTAGTAAAATTCCCTGAAGACCTGCTTACCAAAGGACTAAGACAGGAAGGGGGGAATTCTGATGCACTCTCCCACAGTGACTGCAGTGGCATGTCTCATCTTTCTGCCAGGTAGCTCCTGATTCAGAGAGTAAGAAAGGGGAGGCAGTTCTTCTCACAGAGAGGCTCAGAGCTGAGCCAGTCCTTGGCTGTAGAGAAGTAAAAGCTTTTAGAATGTGCTGGTTCCAAGCTTTATGCTGTTAACTGAAATTTAAAGGACAAGTAAAGAATTCACAAGAGACTTGGAGAAGCTTCTGTGATTAGTGTCCTTATAAATACATATTTCATGTTGAATGACATGGGGTTCTGGGAGTTAGGAGAATGTTGTTTGTGTCTTAGTTCTGGCACTAACCATAGAGCCCCTTTACCCCCTGGGGACTGGGTGTCCTTCTCTGTAAAGAGTGGGAACCCTGTGCTTCCACATGGGAGACAACAAGAATCAGCCCACCAACATGTTTTCCTCTCTACTTTGGTTGCCAGGAAACTCAAGAGCCAAATTCAAAGCTTTATTGAAGGCCAGGTGCGGTGGCTCACGCCTGTAATCCTAGCATTCTGGGAGGCTGAGGCAGGCGGATTACTCAAGGTCAGGAGTTCAAAACTAGCCTGAGCAAGAGTGAGAACGGCTATTACTAAAAATAGAAATTAATTGGCTAACTAAATATATGGCCAACTAATATATATGTAGAAAAAATTATCTGGGCATGGTGGTGCATGCATGTGTTCCCAGCTACTCAGGAGCCTGAGGCAGGAGGATTGCTTGAGCCCAGGAGTTTGAGGTTGCTGTGAGCTAGGCTAATGCCACGGCACTCTAGCCTGGGTAACAGAGTGAGAGTCTGTCTCAAAAAAAAAAAAAAAAACTTCAGTGAAGGAACTCTGCAGGACCTGTGACTTGATATCTTGATACCATTTTCCTTCCTGGTTTTGACCTTCTGTTCCAGCTTTTGGTTTCCCTGGAACTTAGTGTTTTATTATTTTTCATGTTAATATGTTGTTGTAGATTTTTTTACACTGGACCTTGAATCCTTTGTGTACTGAGCATTGTAAACTGAGGAGGTTACACTAGATTAGTTTAAAAGGCCCTTCCAGTACTGATATACTGGGATTCTAAGGAAAAGTAATTTTAAGTGCCTGGAAGGTACCAGGTTTGCAGAGAAGGTAACTATCCCATTGAGAAGCCTAAGACTTTAGCAAACCTCCAAGGAGGCCTGGCCAGGATGTTCTTTTATGTCACTGGGATGCATCTTTATTTATTTATTTATTTAATTTATTTATTTAGGGGATGCATCTTTAATGGAGCCAGCACTTTGTCCTACTTTATAGGAAGCTAGCTTTCCTACTGGGATTTTAAGACTTGCCCAGTGTGAAATTGGTGGAGAAACACCTGTCTGGGGCAGGGCTTAAGAATCTGCAGCTGTGTCAAGAACTCTACGTCATTTTGATGTAGGTGGTCTCGAGCCACACTTGGCTCTAAGAAAGTCTGAAGTCAAATGTTTGTGCGTTTTGAGGGGAGGACGGGCGAAGGACTGTTGATCTGTTTCATCTTGACTTTTACCACGCGCGATGATGTTACTCCTCACCATATCCTCTGAGGTGCGTACTGACGGGCCCACTGTTTTGCAGATGAGAAAGCAGAGGCTTGGGGAGGAGCTAAGCTGCCCTGGGTTCGGTGTTGAAGGAGGGGTGAAGCCCAGCACAGGCCCAGGTCTGCTGGACCCTGAGCTCACCTTCTTACCTGCAACCCTGGCCCACACTGCAGCTGCATCAGCACGCTGGTCCGGCCTGTGAGGAAGCAAACCGAGCTGCCCGTGCCATCCCTACACTGGGACCCAAATTCTCAGCTTGATTCTGGTCCTCTTGTCCTCTGTCCCTCACCAGAGCCCCAATATCTGGGGACACAAATCAGCATGGCTTACTTCTACCGTCACAGGGCTCAGCATCTGGATCTATGGCTATAGGGAAGTACTTAGTTGACTATGAGTTATCTAGGTCAAAGCGAGCAGTTTGCTTGATTTGACTAGGTAATTGGCACCATGCTTTTCTGTTTGGGGAGGCCTGGACTAACATTAACTTTTGCTAAGCACTTTTGCTTTTTTGAATTTGCAAGTGCCTTTTTTGGGGGCGGAGGGGGGGGCTGTTTTGGCTACCTGTCTGTTGAGAGTTTATCTGTTTTCTTTATAGTCCATCCATCTGGGTCAATGTGCTTTGCACCATTTGGGAATAAGAAATTTCATTTTAATGTGAAAAGTTGATGATGTTGAGTGGCCAACAAGTGTGAAGTTTGAAGAGCTCAAATAAGAAAAGGAAAGGATGATAGAACCACAAAGTTGGGATTTGAGGGAGCCCTGTAAATAGCACTGCTCTTTTCTGCTCTGGTTTTGAACCAATGGAGAAATAAGGCAAAAGAATAAGACACATGGAGATGACAGTATCCCTTTTCTTATAGATAGAAAGATAGAGTGGGTTCTAGAGAATGGGGGTGACAACTGCACTAAGTGGGGTTCCTAATGCAGCTCTCAGGATCAGCCTCCCCTCTCCAGGGCTGAGCTCATCCACGGAGAGCTTAGCAACTGAGGAGCAGCTCCAGGCTGAGAGGGAAGGGCTGGGCTACCTCTGCCTAGTTGTTCTCCCAATTTCTCCAATCAGACGAGCTGCACTAGAGCTATCACTCCAGTGTTGGAGGGGGCTGAGTGTGGCCAGGAGTGTGACTCTAAAGGAAGTGGAGGAATCCTCAGGAAGATGCAGTCCTACAAATAGGGAGGAGGATCAAAGCCTTAGTTCCCCATCTTTGGGAATTAATTTGATATTTGTATTTTGTGTCTATAAAGATGTCATAGATGTGAAAATTAACTTGCTTTTGTTTACTCTGTCTCCACTTTTAGATTCTTGACTATGAGAACACCACCTTCTTTGGTGGAGACTGCATATCCATGATTGATTACCTCCTCTGGCCCTGGTTTGAGCGTCTGGATGTGTATGGGATTGCAGAGTAAGACATTTGACCTTGTGTCGTAAATTCCTGGAGTCACACTGGACGATGGTTGCAAAGGCCTGTGTACCATTAAGCCCCCTGTGGACATGTCTCAGGATGTCTATGAAACGAATCAGGTCTCTAAACCACAGAATGTGCTTCCTTGTCCAGAATTCATCTGTGCTCTGCTACCACCAACTGCAGAAGCACACTACGCCCCTATTTCTGCAGCTGAGACCCCGTGTCCAGATGTCCAAAGGCCTCCCAGGAGCTCCGTCCACACGCAGGCCGGTGCTGACGGCAGGTGGATAGCCACAGGCACCACGCTCTGATGACCTGGCTGCAGCTCCCTTAGTGGCACTCCACCTGGCCCTGCAGGGTCACCCAGCAAACGCCATAGACCTTAGTCACATCTTATTTCCCTGAGGAATTTTCCCTCGGATAGGAATACCCTTTTAAAAAAGATTTTAAAAATAACATGTGCTTGATGTGTAAACATACAAACGAAATAGCAGCCACACCCATGGAAGTGTGGAGAAGTTAAAGCAGGAAAAAAATAGCTAGGCAGCGTCCTGGGTAGAACACGAGCTTTGTTACCTGCAAGCTCAGCAGGGCAGTTGGATGTGTGCTGATACCTGCTCTAATCCCGGCCAGCCAGGCAGTGGGCGCCGGACTTTTCCAGTGTTTGGGAATCCAGTTCTCACAACTCACAATGCATGGGCTTGAGCCCACCCAAGAGTCTTCTTGTGCACTTCCCACTTTAGCCTTCTCTGAAGGAAGATCAGATATAACCTATTGGGATATTTGAAACTCTCAAGCATAAACACAACACAGACCTGTCTCCCCTGAAGACAGAGCATCGAGGCACAGGTTAGGAAACTTCCCCTCTCGTCCTGGATCTCTCGTTGCCCTCTGGTATTTTCTCGAGCAGGTCGTTGTACACCTTAGACCTGGACTTCCTGATCCGCCTTGGAAAGGGCCCTGTCAGCTCTGTTGTTTCAAGGTTTCATGATTGTTTTCTTTCTTAACAAAAAACATTTTGGAAACTCCTTGTCTTTATTTTTTCTCAAACCCCCTAGAGTAAAATCTGAGGCTGACCCAAGAACATCTGATTCGGAGGGTTGCCTTTTTGTTGGTAAACAATGAAGCGCAGACGCATGATTTCCCCAGAGCACCTGTCCACGGGCATTTCACTGTGCTATTAGAAGCAACAGCCACTTCTACATGTTCAGCCATTCCAAAAATAAGATTTTCCTCCAGCAAATGCTCATGTTCACTTGGTAATAAGATAACTTTATTCTCCAAATGAACCCATTTGTCTTATCTTGTAAATCTGAAAAAAACCAGCACGTGTCCCGCTCCTGCCGCCTTTTGCGTGTGATGTGCTGACACTCCTCTCCTGTCTTGCAGCTGTGTGAGCCACACCCCAGGCCTCCGGCTCTGGATCGCCGCCATGAAGCAGGACGCCACGGTGCGCGCTCTTCTCACGGATAAGTGCGTCTTCCAGGGCTACTTGAGTCTCTATTTTCGGAACAGCCCTAGTGCCTTTGACTATGGGCTGTGCTGAGCCCACCGTTCCCCCGTCCTGTCATCATCCAGAATTCCCAAGCTTGTCATGATCCAGCATCAGGGATTGTCTTGGGAATCAATCCGTCTCTGTTCCTTTCCTTGAGGTTCCCAATAAAAAGGAAAACAGAAACTCTATTCTTTCTGATAATTATTTGTCTGACTCCTCTGGCCTGGATATTCTAACGATTCTCTAGAGTCACTAGACAGTGCCCGGCCTCGCATCCGGGCGCATTTTGGGAGGCCGTGTGCCTTCCAGCTGCTTGGCCTTCAGCCCAGTTGACCTCCAGATGATTGACAATAAGATGCTTACTGGCACTCTGGTGCTGGTGCCGAGGCTCGGGGTCCTCCCATCACTGACGTTTGTCACTGCAGATGGGCACCCTCCAAAAACTTCCCTGGTGAGAGGGCTTGAGAAGAGGGAGCAAGGAGAAGAAAACACTCCAAACCCAAACACCTTCCATCTGGCACATGAGCCTGCCGTCCGCATGGGCGTGCGTAAGTATCATTCTCTCCCAGGCTTTGGCCTTGGGCCTGCCAGACACCGAGGGTCTTGTGACTGGAAAGAATTCCAAAGCAGGAAATGAAACGCCCGTTTGTCACCCTGGACTGACTACGCCCGAATGTCATTGGTGCTGTCAGGGCTCAGGATGTCTCACAAAATGTTCTATAGCCGGCATCCTGCCTTAAAAAATAATACACGCCCCGAACCCAGTCACAGGCAAAGGTCACCCTGTTGATTTGCGTCACACACTTTCAAACCATCCCAACAGACGCCTCTGGCTGCCTGTCGTGTACCAAGGCCAGGACCGAGCAGGGGATATGGATAGGGGATATGGATACGTTTGACAAGTACATGCGCCCCGCCCCGCCCCCCACCCCCCATCTCTCCACTCATCTGGGTTGAGGTTTTAGACGTAGCACTTGGGAGCTGCCCATCTTGCAGAGGGGATGCTTGTCTCGGCTCGAGTGCCGCCCTCCTGCCCTGCTGAAGGCAGTGGAGAGCTGAGCATGGCCGGGCACTGGCAGGGGCCTCAGCCTGGGCTCTTCTCTCACCTGCCCTGTTGGAGAGGGGCTGAGTCTGTCCGATGCTGTTCCATCTCAGTGTCTAGGGGAAAGCCTGTGCTCATTCCAACTTTGCTCATGCTGAATCTTTTCCTGCCCTCCCAGCCACGCTGAAGGGCCAGGCAGCAGCAAGAGCGATGTTTTGCCTTGTCTGTGCCCGCTGGGGCGCTGTTGGCTGCCCCTTCCTCTGCCGCAACCCAAACCAGCCCTCTCCTCTCCCACGGCTCAGCCTGGCCCTGCCATCTGCTGGCTCTGGTCGTATTTTGACCAACGTAAATAGTTACCAGGTGTTACTCCGTGCCAGTTGGACAGCCTGCTTGGTGAGGTGGCCTGGCCTTCCAGAAGAGGCGCCTCGTGACGGGAGCAGTCTGCCACACCATCTGCTCCGGATGTGGCGCCCTGTTGCCATGGCACCCGAGTGGATGCAGAGTGGAGTCTCTGAATCACCATTTCCCTGGGATCTTTGCTCAGAAAGAGGAGAATCATCTCCTGTGGCCTCCCATAGGACTTAGGGGGCTGATCAGCCCTGGCAGGTGTAAATCCTGCGTGCTGGCGAGCGCTTGGCGTAAGACCAAAATTGCTCTTGGTGCAACTGAAAATGGCAAGTTTCCAGGTCACCAAAACCAAAGTATTCTCTTTGGGGGGGCTCCACATACTAATTTCGAAAACCTGAAGAGCCAGGAAATACAGAATGGAGAAAAGTGCTCCAGAGGAAAGGGATTTGAATGCTCTTTGCTTGGCCAGGTGTGCTCCCTGCAGTTTGCTGGAGTCCTGGTCACCTGCACTGCCTTATGCTTCCTCCTGCTCACTTCTCTGTGTCACCCTCCTGACACAGAGAAACTCAGCATCAACCTCTGGGTGACACCAGGAGGATTTATCCTCGAGAAAAGAGAGAAAGAAACAATTAAATAATGCTCCCTGAAGAGCTTTTAAAATATGCTTCTTTTATGGGGGGAGCACAAATAACACACATAAGTTAAAAAATGTAATTAAAAATATTTCTATTTCTATTTCTTTCATTATCTTAGTGTACCAGAGATAACCACTTTTTAACAATTGGTGTATATCTTATAAAAAGTGTTTTAAGGCCGGGCGCTGTGGCTCACGCCTGTAATCCTAGCTCTTGGGAGGCCGAGGCGGGCGGATTGCTCAAGGTCAGGAGTTCGAAACCAGCCTGAGCAAGAGCGAGACCCCGTCTCTACTATAAATACAAAGAAATTAATTGGCCAACTGATATATATATATAAAAAAAAAAATTAGCCGGGCATGGTGGCACATGCCTGTAGTCCCAGCTACCCAGGAGGCTGAGGCAGAAGGATCACTCGAGCCCAGGAGTTTGAGGTTGCTGTGAGCTAGGCTGACGCCACGGCACTCACTCTAGCCTGGGCAACAAAGTGAGACTCTGTCTCAAAAAAAAAAAAAAAAAAAAAAAAAGCTCAAAAAAAAAAAAAAGTGTTTTAAGCTTAAGGATTTAAGGTGAGAGCCACCCTCTATCTCCTGCAAATTGGGAAAAGAGAAAATTAGTTTAAACCACAGCATTTGAAAGACTTTGCGGTCATGAATGATGTTAACAGCAGAATGGACGACCAGGGGTGGTGGTGTGGAGCCCCCCTCCTTGGAAGTTCTGAACTAGAGCCCGGCCTGGCTGAGTCCAGGTACGTCCTAGCAGGGCTGGTGGGGAAGGGGACCTGTGTGGCTGGGACAGCTGGCAGTGGTGGTGGGGATGGTGACTAAATGTTACTTGAAATTCCTTCTAGCTCTAAAATTCTCTGATCTTAGGCCATGGAAGTGGCTGTGAGTGTTAACGTGGATTTAATCTAAATTATAAGATACAAGCTAGATTGTAGGCACAATCTACAAGCTAGATTCCCGTCAGTGCTGCAGGGACTTGATGTGTGTGTGGCTCCCACCTTGCTCCTTGGAGCTTTGCCGATGGTGGTGGTGGTGCTAGTGGTGGGGTCTCTCCCTTGATTTCTCACCTCCAGGTCCCCTGGTCCAAATTTCCTTTGTGGGACTCATGGGCCTCATTGATGGAGGGGGACCGGGCTGGTCTGCACTGAGAACCAAGCTTGACTGCCCTGTGCTTTCCATCAGCCTGGTCTAAAGTCTTCACAGATAGAGAACTATCCAGGCCAAGGGGGTTCTCGTCCATTAGCCTCCAGCCCTTCCTCCTCCACACTGAGCACCGTGCCCACCCAGGAGACCCATTTCCCATTCATCTTCATTCTGAGTGCCTGGAAGGCTGGGCATTGGGTCTTTTCAAACATTTTGCTCTTATCCTTGGCTCATTGGAGCTCTTGAGCCTTCATAAATGCTATTTCCCCCACACACTATTCTTTCTCAGAGCAGCCTCCTGGTGTCTTCCAACCAGCTTTTTCTCTTGCAAGGTTCAGATCAAAACTCTCCTTTTAGTAAAGAGAGGTGGTGTACCATGGCGGTTAAGAACAGGGCTTGGAGGTCAGAGACACTGTGTTCAAATCCTGGCTCTGCCACTCATTAAGTTCCTTGGGCAAATTGCTTGACTTCTATGAGTCTCAGTTTCTTATCTGTAAAATGGGACCACTAAGTACTGATTTCATAGACTTGTTGAATGATGGGATCATCCATGCAAGGGCTTAGTCCCTGTGGGGTGAGTGCTCAGGGAGAGGCAGGCAACCCTATTTTCCTGGTGGGGCTTCTGCTCATCAGACTTGAACTCTGTGCTCATTTTCCCACCACTTGGTGGAACTAGATGTCCTGCAATGCACATGGCGTGACTCATGGTCTGGAGTTATTTTCTGGTTGTTTCATGTGGGCAGGTTTGATCTCAGCGACCTGTGAGCCCTTGGAAGCTGGGGTTTTATCCCCCCTATTCTTCCCTCGCACCCCAAGGCCTAGTTTACTGTTGTGCATTCTGAAATCTTGCATTGTTGTTGATGATGGTAAAATAAATATCCTCTCCCTTGTTATACAGGCATACTCAGAATCTTGCTCCTCTCCTGTCTGTTAAAGAAAAAATTATTCAATGGTACTTGTTAAAGCATGGTAAGGAAGACTTTATCAGGACCACCATCGTAGGTACAGGGACCACTGCAATGAGATTTTGCAGTGGGGGAGAGAGACTGGGCTCGACTCTGAACACAGCACGGGCAAGTGGGAATTTATAGCCAAGGAGCAAGGCGGGAGTCAGTGGACAGAAAGTTACTAAGAGGAAGCCTCAGGGGTGAGGGGGGTTCTGGCTAACCTGACCTAACAGGATTCTGGCTGAAGGCAGCCAGGGTGGTCAGACATCACCAGGGGATGGTGGAGGGTGAGGAACTGATCGCATAGTGAGGATGACCAGGTACCGAGGGTGGGGAGATCTTGCCATTGCCCGGCTGATTTAGCAGGGTTCTTTGCTGAAACTGGAGTTTATGAAGAAGGGTACAGACGAGCCTAGGAGAAGGTTCAGAAACCTGACTAAAGTTTGGTTAAGCAGAGAATCTTTGTCACCTCTTGAAGTGGGCCACCTCCTGAGGGTTATGGTGTGAGGGATTTGAAATGCCCGCAGCCTGCCCAGTTACCAGGCAGTGCAGATGTTGAATGGAACACAAAAGCGCCCCATGCTGCTCATGGATAGGACGATTACACACGTGCCGCATGGACACGAACTCTGCCTACTCTGCCCTGTCATTTCCTCCCAAGGATCCACCCTGACCATGAGCCCCCTCGCAGACGGCAGGCTCTCCAGCCCACTTTGTGGTCACAGACAGCTTCCCTCCAGAGGGCGCAGTTGAGCAGCAGCAGTCAGCTCCCTGCGGGGCAGCAAACAGGAAAGAGCCATTTCCACGCCTGTCCTGAGGCGGACAACGCAAGGGATGTGGGGGTCGGAGGTGGGAGGTCAGAGGTTGGCTCAGTGACCACGCTGCCCCGAGGGAGCCCTGAGCAGGGCAGCCTCTCTCCCACCACCACAGGACTGGGGCTGGGAAGCGGAAGGCTGAATATCTGGTAGCAGGATCAGCCTCTGCTAAAGCTGGACATATTATTCGAGTAATAAGAGATTTTGTATTCAAGAGATGTGTGTGCATTTGCATGTTTCTGTGCATTTCTGCCTTAAAAGGACGGTATCAGGATGAATAATGAGGAACTATATAAATGGTAAGGTATTTTAAAAATTTCATTCTAAAATAAATGGTCATTGGCCATTTATTTGCTAAACAGAAAGGCCCTCTTTGGGGATTTTATCTGAGACTGTCCCAGATGATCTGATAGCAGCAGGGAGGTGGACAGGTGGGGGCTCACAGACACCCCGGGTGCAGTGGCAGCAGGAGCTGCTAAACCTGAACACCAGGGGAAGCGTTACCTGGGGCTCTGCTGAGGACACCCTGCAGGAAGCCCTAACCTAAAACTTGGGCTTCCAGTTGTAGGGTTGTGGGCTGAGGGGGTAGAGTCAGAACAATAGGAAACCTTCAGTTTATCGAGTACTTACTATATGCCAGGTACTGTAATACACTACTTCTACCTCCCGGCCTTACAAGATCGGTATGAATTATTCCCAGTTCACAGATGCATAAACTGAAGCTTAGAGGTGGAGTCACTTACCCAGATGTCACATAGCTAGTGAAGAGCACAGCTAGGGTCTGAGTGTGGGTGGCTTAGTCCAGAGCCTGGGCCCTCATCTCGGCTACTTCAGCGTCCCCATCTCCAGCAAGCCTTGCCGCCTGTCCTCCCTCCCTTCCTCCTGCTTTCCCTCCTAGACTGGGAGCTCTCTCAAGGCAGGAATAGTGTCCCGCTTGATTTTGTTTTCTTGATACCTGGCATAATGCTTCATATATAGTAGTGATGGCCACTCGATACATGTTTTGTGTTGGTATTGATTATCTAGCTAAGAAAAAAGTGTTTTGTGAGTGAACAGGTGCAGGAATACATGACTGGATGAATGACTGAACCAATGGACTTATGGATGACACAGAAACCCTGGTCCCTTTCAGGGAACTCATCAGGAGGCAGCTGTCACAGGTGTTTCTGCCTTTGCTGTCTGGGAGAGGTACCTGTGTTTCTGGAACAGCAGGGGTGTCCTGCCTGGTACCCTCTCTCTGGCTTTGTTGTTGCTATGGCAACCCCATGTCTCTGCTCCGCTATTCTGCTGCCCCGGGAATAGGAGAGCAGAGGGGCCAGAAGGGCTGAGGTAAGAGACCCCGCCAGCAGGGGGCAGTGCCTGAGACTCCACCAGTGAGGTCTGCAAACATTTCCTGAGCACCTGGCAGGTGTCTGGCCCTAAGGGAGGCATGTGCTGAGGGAGCCCCCAGGGAACACAGACTCACAGGCGAGAGGAGGCGCTCCAGGCTGGAGGAGCTTTAAGGAGCCCTCCTAGGAGCAAGGGTTATAATCACTGTGGTTTTTGCTGTTATTTGTCAGGCCCTAAAACTAAATGCTTCACACATGCCCTTTTCACTTCCCTTCTCAAGGACTTTATAAGGTGAGCAATACTTTTCCTACTTTACAGTTGAGGAAACTGAGGCAAAAGCAAGGCTCATAGAAATGATGAGACTTGCTGAGCTAGGACACGGCACAGCTGGGATTTGAACACGGAGCCCACGCTGTTAGCCCCTGTGCTGCTTATTCTGAGTCCCTCAGTCTCATTGGCCTTGGCACTGGCTTTGTCATGGGGGAAGTCTGGGACCTGGTGGGCAGGACCTCACGTGCAGCCCCCACGTTGAGCGGACATATGGACAGAAGGCAGGGGGCTGCCCTCCCTTGTTTCTTCCTGGATCATTAAATGTTCGGGCTGAGCAACCTTGCTGCTTGACATGATATCTCGCCTTGTTCTGGATGCATGCAGTTTGTGTAGCTTCCCTGCCTGGTCAGATTATAAAATGCCAAAAAGAGATAACGAATCTGTGGAGAGGGCTTCCTAGGAACAGCACTGGGCAAGGTGGTGCGTATCCACAAGGGCTGAACGCCACTGACCTCAAATCTGGCTCTACTTACAGGTCTGCTGTAGTCTCACTTGATTCCTGGGGTGGGGGTATGTAGGGTACATATGGGCTGACTCACTGTCCTGGGCTGGGAGATCTTGGGGCTGATCTGCAGCTTCCAGACCCCTGAGGCTGATTCAGCACTAGCCATGCCTTTTGGAAGAGACTCAAGGGCATCGTCAGTCCTTGGGGGTCCAAGCACTATCCCAGGAGACCTTTGGCCTAACATAGCCCAGTCCACCTTTGAGGAGTAGGTGTGTAGTAAGGCCGTGGGGGCTGTGCCAGTCATCTCTGGCCAGTTGGGAAGACAGCCAAGGGTGGCTGATGAGAAGAAACAGGATGTGAGTCTTTGCTTTCTATTTCTATTCTAAATAAACTTACTCCAAACATCACTGACCAGTGGGTTTGAAAGGAACAGGTCTGACAAAACTCTTCCTAATTCCCTACCCCACTCTTGTCCTGCAAATCTCACTTTGCACTTTTAAGACCTACCTGTTCCCATCAAGAAAAGAAGAAACGTCTTTGAACATCTCTGAGGTTTCTGTGGTTCCATCTTTCTGGGAGATAATTTGTTGTTGACAGTTTTATTTACTGGTTTCTTTGTGGAGCTGTAGAGAAACATCAAAGGATGGAAAATGCCATTTTTACCTATAAAGCAGAGCCCTGCGCGTTGTGCAGGAGCAAATAAACCAGGCTTGGGCTCAGATGAATAGAGTATAAGCATTTGGGAGACACAACAATTATGTGGATTTGATTTTCTTTGGGGAGGCTCTTCATGTTTTAGAGAGTTAAACTGTTACAGCTCAAACTCAAAGCTAATCTCGTTCTCATATTCCCCGTCTGCAGGCCTTGGAGCCACACAATTTCACTTTGAATTACTTGTCACCCTTCTTTGATCTTGGCTTATTTTGCAGTCATTGGTCATGTGTTCCTATAGACCCACTTCCTTGGGGACGGAGCCCTTGTCTTATACTTTTGTTCCCCTACAGTGCCTGACCCAGGTGGATTCAGCACATGGTGTTGTTCAATACTTGTTAAATACCTTTTCCTCACTCTTTGGTCAGGATGATTGAATAAATCCCACCCAGTAGTTCTTTTTATGTTAAGGCGCTTGGTGGTGAATCCATATACAGCAAGTTGGTAAGGACAGAATGCAGTGACTACCAGGAGAGGAGGGATCACTTCAAACAGGCTTTGTGCACTGAGATGTTCACTGCTGTATTGTTTATAATTGCAAAAAAGTGGAGACAACTTATTCCTCAACAGGGGGGGCTGGGTAAATTAGGGTACATGCATATAGACAGGGAGGTAAAAAGCAGCTGTTTTAAAGAATGAGGTAGAACCTAATGTTCAAAAAAGATATCCAAGAAAAGTTAGATGGTATGATACTATTTATGTAAAAAAGAACAAAAGGGATCATCTTTTATTTTCTCCTGCATAATGTGGGGCTCTGCTTTATAGGTGAAAGTGGCATTTTCCATCCTTTAATGTTTTTCTACAGCTCCACAAAGAAACCAAAAAATAAAACTGTCAACAACAAATTAGCTCCCAAAAGTAACCCCATAAATCTCAAAGGGACACAAGTGGACACATACATAAAAAAATTTTGAAGGATGCACAGGGAATTTAATATTGGTTATCTCTGGGGCATGTACTGAGAAGTTGGGAGGGGACCTTTAATCTGTTACTTAATTTTTCTGTCAGTAGTTGAATTTTTTAATTATGACTGTACTGTTTTTGTTTAAAAAAAGAAACCAAACTAGTTAAACAAACAACCTATCTTTGGATGGCAATGAGAACAGTTAACTCTAGAAGAGGCCCCTCCCCGGGGGTGGAGGGGACGGCCAAGGCGAGGTGAAGGCACTGCTGCCCTTTGCTGTGTGCTTCTTGGCTGCCTCTGCCTTCCGTCCCCTGGCCAAACCAAACAGCCTTCCAGCTCTGTCCCATGAGGTAGGGACTAGACGGACCATGAGAACCTTCTGAATCACACAGCCTGGGAGAGACTCGAGTTGGGACTTCCTGGACATTCAGTGACCATTGCCAGCTGCCACCAGCCCTGCTCTGGAAGCTGGCCATATACCCCACAGCCCTGAACACGGAGCTGCTCACATAGTTAAGAACTCCATAGTTGTGGGGCGAATCAACCACCCATGGCTCACCACTGCTTGTTGCATGAAATCCATATTTGCCTTAGATTAGTGTTCAAGGGTTTCCGTGGCTCAGCCCTACTCTACTTTTTCAACCTTATTTGCCACGATTTCTCAGTATATACCAATATATTGGCCAGCACCGCCTGGGTTGGAATCCTGGCTTTGTTACCACCCTGTGACCACAGACAAGCCACTTAGTCTTTCTGTGCCTCAGTTTCCTCATCTGGAAAACAGGGAGGATAAGAACAGCGCTCTTCCCATAGGACTGGCATGGAATTATATGAGTTAATATACATAAGTGTGCGCAGAAGGGTACCCGGTACACAGTAGGTGCTGCTTCAATGCTGCCTGCCTCTTCGCTTTCCCACCTTCAAGCCATGGTTCTGGCCGGAATGCTTTTCCTGGTCACTGTCCTGCTCATCTTTCAGGGGCTGTATCGGGCAGCAGCCCCCCATGAGGCCTTCCCCCATCACCTCAGGTATCAGTGGTTCTTGGACTTCCCGCATCACCTGGGGAACCTGGTGAAAAGCAGATTCCTGTGTCCAACTTCTAGAGATTCCACCAACATCTGTGGCATGGCCATGAACCTGCCTGCACCCAGGCGATACCCATATGTGTAGTGCAGGGCCACACTTGGAGAAATAGGCACTCACTGGTCTTCTTTGAACCCATTAGCACTGCATTTTGATCCTTCTTGTGGTGCTTTTTGTGGGTGAGTACTTGGAAGGCCACCTTATGCAGTCCCTCCCAGGGGCACGGGCTTGGTCCTATTCATTTTTCTATCTTCTGCAGTGCCTTGCGCATGTGAGGCTCCCCATAAATGCCTGTGGACTATTAATGACCAGCTAGGAAGAAGTACTCACCGTCTTTTGCCTCCCCCATCCTCTCTCTGCTTCTCACATCTACTGTGAGTGGGTGTACTCGAGAGAAGCCGGTGGTGAAGCTGATGCCACCTGGACAGCAGATCCCAAGCAGGCTAATTGGATTCTCCCAAGTCTATCTTCCAATAGCTCCGTGGGAAAAGCAGTCCACTTGGGTTTCCTTTAACTTTCCATTTGGAAAGGAAGTGAGAAGGCTTCCTCAACTAGGGGTGCCATCAGTCACTCGGGGGAAGTTTAAAAGTAGAGCCTTGCCCAACCACTTCAGATTGAATTCTGGGAACCATATAGGTTCAAGAAGGGGTCTGGGCAATTGACCAGGCTCACTAGGTAATTTGGATGGCACCCTTGGTTATGTATGAACCAGAGTGCTAGTCATGAGTTCTCAACCAGAGCTGTTTCCTTCAGCAAGGCACGATGATGGGCTGGTGCTTTTGGGGACACAGGGCCCTCCCCCAGCTTAACCAACCTCTTGGCCTTGGGCCAGCCCTGTTCATTTCACCCTTGTCAGGGATGCAGCAAATACAATCCTGGAGCATTTTGCAAAGCACGTGAGCAGATGCTGGGTAAAACCCAGAATCCTTGGGAAGGAAAAAAAGACTCCTTAGAGAAAGAGGGTGGGGACTGTTAGCGGAAAGGCCAAAGTGCCCTAGAGGACTAGAAATCCTCCATTTAAAAGACAATCTCTTTCTTCAAAAACCAAAAGCTTCCTGTTACTTCCGGCTCCTACATTTCTTAGCATGCATCAGCTCTGTAAAATAAGGTCTTGGGCTGGAATGCGCCCTACAACCGGCTTTCAAAGGCCCTTTCTGGAACTCTGCAGGCAGCATACAAGTTGCCTCAAGACAGGCTAGAAATATTCTATTTTGTTATTTTTTAAAGTTTGCTGAAAGTGTAAGAATAAAAGGGGAGTGAAAGCATCTCGTCAATAGTCAATAGGAAATCCATCCCCTCCCCAACTCTGCCCTAGGAACCTCACAGATTTCCTGAAGTTAAAAGCAAACACTGTGACTTTTTCTACTCCTTGCAAGATTTAGTTCTTCCTTTAATATAAATAAGGCAGTATGAAACACCAAGAGCCCCACTGCTTTCTGCTTCAGAAGCAGCTTTGGTACACAAAAGATTGCTGTTTCCCCACTGAGTTCTACAGTCTCTGTATAAACAAGAAGCCAGAAGGTATTTTTACAGTGAACTTTCTCCTGGAAGCAGAGGGGAAGCCGAAGGAGAGCCAGGCTTGGTTTTGGCTTCTGGAGCTTGGTTTTTGGTTGCTGGGGTCTCTTCAAAGCACAGCGGGAGGAGGAAGAGGGGAATGGCAAGGGCAATAATAAATAAGGAAATTCGCTCTGATTCTAGAAATGCATTCGGCGGAATTGGGGTGGTGGTGCTCAGGGCTGTGGTTAGAGACACACTTGAGCAGGTTTATCCCCTGGTGTGCCGGGCTGGTGGCTGGGAGCCTGGGGAGGGGCAGACCCAAGCCTGTGCTCAGTCTAACTCCCGCTCACACAAGAAGTCTTCCTATAGGCTCCCTTGCCCTGGCCACAGCCAAGCCTCCCCACTGTGAATGAACCCTCAGAGGCAAATGGTCCATCTTCCTGAGATTTCTCAGGCTGGGTGAGAGGGCTCCCAGGGCTAGGGGAAGTAGCGCCTTTCTTTGGTTCACGGTGAACCTGGGCACCCCGTCGAGTTGGTTATGCTGTCTGGGAGGCATGGCTGGCTTAAACCCTGGAGCTGCAGCTGCACCTGGTGGAGGAAGTGGGTGGCTGGAGGCAGAACACGGTAGAGTCTTAATTCTTGTGTTTCCTCCTTGGCATCACTGAGGTGATGTTGAGAGAGGAAATCTCAAAGGGCCAGTGAAACTGCAGGTGGATAAGAGGCTTCCTGACCCTCTTGAATCAGACCTGGAGATACAGCCCAGCTGCAGCTGCAGGCTCTGGCACCCACCCAGTGACCACAGCCCCTGGCAGTGCCAAGGTGTCCTCTCTGAGGCCTGGGGGCTGTGCCCACAGTGCTGTCCCTGTGGGTCCCAGTCAGCTGAGCCTCTGCTCTTTGGGTCTGGGTCATCTGTGTGATCAGCAAGGCCCGTGCAGTAAGGTGGGTTCCGGGCAGTGAGGGAGCCCTGCTGAAGTGAGGAACTGGGGGGGACTTGGGGCCTGCAGACTAGAGCTGGGTTTCCACAGCAGCTCTTGCTTCCAAGCACACCCTGCCCTACGACTGGGACCCTGGGACAATCCAGGGCTACAGCATCCCACGCCCCTGGGCTCTGCAACTTCCTTTGAGCTGGGCCAGACTGCAAGCCAGATCCCAGCACCCTGGGTACCAGGCTTCGTCCTCTGCCCCAGTCACCGTCTGTGTGTCTCTTTCTTTAGATCAGCTTCCAGCATCAGCATCTGCCCTCCCCACCACACTGGTGGTCAGAGAGACCAGCTGTGAGGGTGATAAAGAGAGGGGCCGCTGAGCTGGCACCCAGCATGGTAAATGACACCCATGGTGCTTGGGACATGGCACGCCAAGTGGAAGTGGGTGCACCCAAGTGAGAAGTGTAGCTGAAAGGCAGCCAACTTCAAACTTTTCTCTGCCATCAAGTACCCATTCCCATGTGACAGAGACATTAGCCACTTGGGACCTCGAATCTCTAATAGGTCTTTTCTCTAAATAGTATAAAAAAGTGGCAGCCACAGTGACAGCCCTATTGTTGTGCAGGATGTGGATCAAAGGTTCTGTCTCTGTTAATGCTTTGGCTGCAGATGGCTGGGGGCAAGGGTTCCTGGGATTAGGGGTGATGAAACAGGTCCCTGTCAGCATTCTTATAGATCCTCTGCTCTTATTCTAGTACAGACTGGACCTTGGATGGAAAGTGAATTACACCAAAACCAATGACTGCATCGTTGCTAATTCAGTGTCCACAGTGTTCTTTCATCATCTTGGCCATCTGTGGTGATCCAGAAGTAACTTGTAAAGGATCAGTCCCCAAACCCAAACAAGAGCTTTACCCACAGGCCCCAATGGCATGACAACAAATCAGCTTCTAGTTGTATTGTTTTCTCCGCACTGGAAGGCCTGGCTTCCTGGCAGGCTGAGCCATGGCTCCCACCAAAGCCTGCCTTGTTCCCAGGACAGGGCTTGCAGATGCCCCGGGGTCTGAACGTGGGGGTTGCCCTCGTCCTGGCATCCCGGGTCCCATGTGCTCTACAAGGCGACAGCTTTTTGGGGCAGGCTGGTGTGGTCTGCAGGGACATGAAGGGAATACTCGCTGATGAGTGCTGGGGCATTCTTGAGCATCTCATAGAAGGAGTCCACTGTCTTACGGTAGAGATTTCGTTGCAGGACGAAGGGCCGGAAGAGGTTGAGAGGCTCAGCCTTGCGCACAGCCTCAGGGAGTCCCATGGCCTCCGGCACCTTGTGGTTGCCGATGAAGAAGTGATGGAGCTTTTTCTCGAGCAGGCTCTTCTCCAGGAAGCAGAGCAGCTCATGCAGACGAGCATTGAGCTGTCCAGCCTTCCAGTCAGTGGCCTTTCGGAGGAGCAGGAGGTGCAGCAGGGCCGTCTTCACGTGGTAGGTGCTGAGCCCGCTGGGCCCGGTCAGGCGGCTCTGCTTGGAGAGCAGGAAAGAGGCGATCTGCAAGCAGCTGAGGTGGCAGGCACCCTCGGGCAGTGCCTTTAAGGTTGTTCGGAGGAAGTGTCGCTCATAGACTGCAAAGGACAGAAGCCAGTCAGTGCTGGAGGCTGAGGTCCCCCAGGAGGGCTCCCTGGGAAGGTGGGAGACAAAGTACATGTCTGAGTCATCACACTGGATCACAGGAATCAGGTGGAAGGGCATGAACTTCCCTGAACGGAACTTGATCTTGAGGGACCCTGGGCTGTCCAGCTGGCCAAAGGCCAGGTCGAACTCGTACTTGTGGGCGATGCGGTGCCAGGCTCTGGTGAGGGCTGTCTGGAACCACTTCATGACCTGCATCGTGTCCAGGTAGGGGGAATCACTGGCACACAGCAGGTCTTCCATCTCGCCACTGGGCTGCACCAGGTTGTTCCTGCCGTGGAGGAGACAGAGCATGTCTTCCCCCAGCTTGGTCTTGCCACAGATACAGCCCAGGGCATCCCTGTCGGCCCGGACCACCTTAATCTGGCCGTAGCCCTGGCGATCCAGAGGCACAGAGCGGCTGGAGCACCAGAGCTCCGGGTGGAAGCGGTAGGGCTCTGGGGGCGTGAAGGGCACAAAGAGGTGACACACCAACGGCCTATCCGCCTGCCAGTTCTCATACATGCTATCCACGCCAATGAAGTCCTCCACCTCCATGTCTGTGTCCCGATTGCAGAGGCTCCTCAGGGCTTCCAGCAAGTCGTCCACGAAGCCTTCCACGAATTCCCGGGTGCGGGCAGCGTCTGCCGTGGCCCCCCGGATGCAGCGCTCATAGAAGTGGCTGAGGGTGGCCTTGTCGGGCAGGGTGAGGCCTCTCAGGGGGGCGCCCCCCAGTGCAGGCAGCTCGTCCTCATCACCGCCCAGGCACTCGGGCGAGGGCCCGTCCTGGTGGTCCTGCCGCCACACCTCGATCATCAGGAAGAGGATCATGCAGAGGGTGCTCCAGAGGTCCCAGGCCGCGCGGGCCTCATTCTGCTGCCTGCCCTCCTCCGCCACCCGCTCCAGGGCCTCCTTCTCGGCCGCCAGCCGCGCCACCTCCTCCTCCAGGCGCAGCTGCTCCAGCTGCAGCTTCTCCTGGTGCGCCTGCATCTTGCGGATGATCTCCTCCTCGTTCTCGGGGACCGTGGCGTTCTCCCGCGGGAACAGCAGCGGGTGGTTGATGATGGCCGTCACCACCACCAGGCACACCCGGAAGAGCCCCATGGCCATGGCCCGAGCTTTCCTGGGAACAGAGAGACGGCAGTCACGCCAAGCTTCCCCCAAGGCCACTTCTTCCCCGGGCCCTCGCACCACCCTCTGCGCCCCAGGTCTCTGTTCTCCCGCCCTGGCCACCGCTGCCCTCCCTGAGATCTTCCCAGGGGCTCCTTGGGAGGAAGAACCCCAAAGGCCTCCACCGGCGGCGGCGATCTCTTTCTGCCCGGACATTCCCCTTACTAGGAGCGGCCCCCTACTGTCCCTGGGAGACAACCCTTTCCTCCCGCCCACTCCCACGGCTGGGGCGGGGACAAATCCACCCCCAGGGTCCAGGGGTGGGAGCGTAACCCTCGCCCAAGACTGACTTTTCTACCCCGCTCCTCAGCTACAGCAACCGTGATTGGTTCTGGGATGAGCATGTGACCCAATTCAGGCCAATGGCAGACAGATGTTAGGATGCATCTGGACCAAAGATCCATCCTGTTGTCAGGGTTGCCGAGGAAACAGGATTACGCCTGTAGGGGTCTCTCAGGAAGGAGAGCCTCCCTAAGACACCAACATAGAGAAAAGCAGACCCCTGCCCCATTCAGCCGTGCTAGAAGCCATTAAGTCAGTTGGAGTCGTTTTTTTCTACCACCTGAAACCAAAATAGTCCAATAAAACATCCCCTTTTACTCCCAGTGAATGCCATCTTCCTGCAATACAGTAGAGCCTAGTAGTTAAAGGAGAGAGAGAAAGCTAGGTTCCAAAGCCAGCCCTGACACTGAACAGCTGTGTGACTTTGGGCATGTTAACTGACCTCTCTGAGCCAGGTTTCTTTACTGTACAAGAGGAAAAACAGTGGTATCCCACAGGGTCACGGTAATGATAGATTTGATAATCTGTGCAAACGGCCTGGCCCGGTAACCAGTGCATAGCCGATATTCATTGAACAATAACTTCCTGAAGTAGTTGTGAGCCCTAATATTCCTCCATTGTAAACGTCTTCTGATCTGGAAGACCTCACCCCGAATTCAGACTCAGATGCCCTGGCCTTCAGTCTTTCCCAGGATAATCTTGGCAACAACCAGAGAGTAACTGAGTCACCGGTTTCTTCTCAGAGGCAGCTGAACTTTAAATCTGACTTCTTAATTGTGAAAGGGGGTACTCCATTCCCCCAGGATAAATGGATTTTTAAGCCTTGAGTGACTTTTGGGGAAGGGCTAATCCTCAGAATCTTTGCAATTTCAAATTGTGATCCACAGACCAGCAGCTGCAGTGTCTCCTGGGAGCTCACTAGAAATGCACAATCTGTATTTTAATACCATCCAGATTAAAATCTGAGAAGTGTTGCCTCAGTGTAAGCCTTACTTACACACTCTCTTCTTCCTCAGCAGCAACTATGGGAATTAACAATCTGTTATTTCCACACTTGCCAGCTCCCTTCCTGCCTGACCAAATGGCCACATGCAAATCAACTGAGGTCCTACGATTGTTGTTGGACAACAAAGAGAACACCAAGTGCTTCTCCCACCCTACCATGCTCTGCCCTGCACCCCACTACCCTGCTGTGCATGCAGGGTAGTGGGTAGGACTGAGCTCCATCCCCTTGGGATTTGAGCCCCTGACCTTGAATTTGCACAATGAAATTCTTGTCCTAATGGTGTTTAAGAGCGGGGACTTGTCACCAGGTGAGGATACTTCAGGTTGCTCCTAAAGTATCCTAAAGTTCAGGATATGGATGGCCTGAGTTGTTTGCCAGCCACATGTGGGCAGAGCTTGCCACTCACATGTGACTCAGACACTTCCACCCCATGCAGAGCTGGACAGGTCAGCAGGAGCCAAAAAGGTTGGGGAGGGAGGTCCTGTGTGGAGGAAGCAAGCTCAGGCCTCAGGGATGAGCTCTGAAGCACTCACAGGTTTCCCCTTGAGGAGGAAATGGAGGACAAGAGAAAGCGGAGGAGGTCACACTGGCAGGTGGGTGGGGTGGAAAAAAGTGTCAGGAGTAGCAAGCCAGCTTTCTTCCCAACCCCAGGAGCAGCTTGCTGGATGATTGCAGAAACAGGTCAGCCCTGGTTTCTGCATCAACGGAACTCAAAAGAAAGTGTTGCCAGGGTGGTCCAAAGCATAACTGTAAGGCAGGTTGATTGATGTGGGGGAGAGATTTAAGATAAAGGCGTGGAGTGATAATAGTGAAATATCAGGCAGCATTCGGTTGGGAAATAATTTGGGGGTTTTGGGGTTCTTCAGGGCCCCTGTAGTACAGGCAGCCACCTTTAGGCACAGCAGGTCTTGACCAGTCACCGTAATAGCCCTGGCAGGAGGGAGTCAGTTTCCATGTCAACTCAGGGGAGGATGCCACCGACGGGGGAGTGGTGCCATTGCCAAGTCCTATGACTGGGAAGCCCTCCTGGTCTCCACCCCATACCTTCTACAGCGCCACCTGCATACACTTCATGCCTCTCAGAGGAGGAAGGGCTGTAAGAGCCTCCTGGCCGTGGGGCAGGAAGTTCAGAACCCCAAACCAACTGGACAGACCTGTTGCAAAGGGTCAAGAGGACAGACTCTAGAGGGGACAGACCAGGTGTACCTAGCATGTGCACCTACTGAAGGTGACCTTGGACAAATCAGTCATATTTGTCAGAACCTCAGTTTCTTCATCTGTAAAATGAGAATTATAAAACTTGCTGTAGTAAAGCTTGAATAAGACAAAGCAGGCAAAGCACAGAGCAAAATGCTTGCTCCTGAGCAAGTTTTCTCATAAAGGGGTAGCTGGGCTGGGAATACACAGATGACTTTGCCTGCAGGGATCCAGGATGGAGTGGGCCACACGGACGCCCCTACAAGGAACGTAGGCAGGATGCAGGCAGCCCTCGGTAACACTGACAACTGCAGGGTTACAAACAAGACCCAGTAGGAGAAAAAAAAAAAAAAAGACTCAGTAGGAACACCAGGGAAAAAGAGGGCAACAAAACAGAAGGCGCCCAGGCCATGAATACAGCTGACCTGCATTTGAACCTTGATTCTTTCCCCTGCTGGGCGATCCTGGGTGGTTCACTTAGCTTCTCTAGGGAGCCCATGCTTTGCCTGTGAGGAGTTAATAACACCCCACCCTTCTTAGGAATACTGAGAAGGGTGAGTGAGGTAACACCTTGGGTGTTTAGCACGTTGCCTGGTGTGGGGTGAGCTCCTTACCCCTCAGCACCCACAGGCCTCTGCTTTCTCACCTGCCAAGCACACCAGCCCTGCCCAAGTCCCAGGGGCATGGAGCAATGCACGCTCAAAAGTGCTTTGAAAGCACAAAACGCTCCGTTGTTGTTGCTGGTACTTGGCACATCCCTCCACCCACCCTGGCCCCCAGCAAGTGGGGAGAAGGCTTCAGAGCCTGGGATCCTCCTGCAGGCCAGGAGTTCCCTCTGACTCACCTCCTCACTTAAGCCATCTCCCCCACTTCCCTGGCATCGGGATCCCAGCTGTCATTCTGCTCCTCCTTCAAGTCTGCCAGGCTGTGTCTGTAGCACCCTAAGGGATGGGCAGGGGGGCCCGGGTGGGGTGGAGAATGGGGCTGTGGCTGCTCAGCGCCCACTACATGGGGCTAAGTTTGAAGTCTCTGCCACTTCCCCTTTCCAAACCACGCCATCGGGAACACTGCCCTGGGGACCCTGGGCGTCAGAAGAACAAAGGGAAGGAATCGGGTGACATTTGGCGACGGGACAGGTGGCTGGGAGCCTCCCACACACATGGATACTCACGGGTACATGTGCACTCACGAACTCACCTCCCCAAAGAGCCCCTTTCCCCTGAGTGCAGAGTGTCCATGTCCACCTTGGCCCAACACTCTCATCTCCACCAGGCTCTCTCACACCTGCAGTCTGTGACATCAGCTGGTGGCTTTGGCTTTTAGAATAAACCTGGGCCACTTGGTGGGGTTTTGTCTGACTGCTAGCCAGGAAGCCGGCGGGAAGCCTGCTGAGTTCCTCTCCACCCCCGCCCTTGCCCACAGAGAGGGGCGGCCCATGCAGTTCACAGCTAAACTTAGCCTGGCAAAGGGCCAGGGTCACAGGAAAGCAGGGGCTGAGGGAAGACAGAGGCCTCGGGTGGGCCTGGGCAGCGGGCTGCAGGCGGCTGCCTGGACCAGTGGTTTCCTCAGACCCGTACTCTGAGGGATCCGGAAGCCCGAGACCCTGGGGAGAGATCTAAGATGGCGCCCTTCCTTCATGGGGGTCCCTCACTCCTGGGTCCCCAGAGCCTAGCCCACTCCCCACCACAGCCTAATCCAGCGAACACGGCTAAGAGTTGTCTCGTAGCCATAGCTTCTGTTCGCCAAGCCCTCACTAGGATGTGCTGGGCTCTGTACAGTGACCGCTGTAACTTGCTAAGAGGTGAGTGTGATCCCTGTTTCGCAGATGGGTTACCCAAAGCCCAAGACACTAAGTAATTTTCTAGCCACAAGACTAGAAAAGTCATAGCTGGGCTGAGATTCATGCCCATTCTGTCAGCCCAAGTTTTCCACTGTGCTACATTTACAGAGCACACTGAGCTTGTGGAACATGCTGGATGCTTCAGCGACCACAGTGATGCGTACACATGATCCATGGCAGTAAAAACATTACAGTCCACGCGGGAAGATAGACAGCCACGAATGCAGTTCCAAGACAGAATGAGATGTGGGGCATAAAGGAACATGAGCTATAGGCTACAAAAACGCAAAGGAGGGGAGAGTTTTATTCCTGTTCTCTGGGGGCCTCTCCTTGTCTGGAGACCTTCCCTGTCCCCACCTGTTGGGGAGATGTGTGTACCCCCTCCGCTTCATATTCACCTCCTCCCCTATAGGAATTCCACACAGAATTCCTACAACAAACCAGGAACAGTGGGAGCCCGAGTCGGTCCCACACCTGTTCATCACACCCCTCTGCGCCCCACCCCCACTCCCACTCAGGGTTGGTCGACTGTGGCCTTAGCTGCAGGGGCACCCAGGACCCATTTCTCAGCAGCCTGTGTGCCCTCGGGGACAGTGGTTCTCAACGTGTTTCCCAGCCACAGCATCACCTGGGAGCGTGCTGAAAATGCAAATTTTCAGGTGCAACCTTAGACCTGCTGATCAGAAATTCCAGGCGTGGGGCCCAGCGTCTGTGTCTTAACAAGCCCTCCAGGAGGTTCTCATGCAGGCTTAGGCCTGAGAACCACCCTGTCCCAAGCCAGGCATCTTCTCGGTAGGAGGGTGGGGCCCCAACAATGTCACAGCAGCCCAGACCCCGGAGCCTGTCAGATGCAATTAGCTCTGCTAATTACAACAGCAAAAGCAGCCCTCGCCCTGGCGTCATCTTCAGAGCCAAAAGGAGCAGCTGATGGGTTTCCTTTATGAAATGGAAGAAAGGAGGTGGCTCACGGCAGCGGAGGCACTTTTAGCTCATCCCTTTCCCACTGTCTAGGTTCTGGGGCCTCCAAGAAAGGAGCCAAAGGAGACTCAAACTGTCATAAGTTTGAGCTGATGCCCTAATGTACCCTGGCCTTGTGCTGGAGTTTCCCAGTTCCAGCTAACGAGGTACCCAGTTGTTTGGGGGGAAAGAAAGCCAAGATTTAGAGTTGTAGTAATCTAAGCCCCATTTTACAGATGAGAAGACTGAGGCCTAATGAGGAAATATGCTTGAGCTGGAGGGTGGAGTGGGTGTGCTTGAGCAGGCTGGACGTCATTCCAGGGAGCATCTGGCAGGGATTCCTGCACAGAACAGCAGAGGGACAGTGAAAAGGAAGATGTTTTCATTAACAGTCACTTAGGAAGCCATTACTCCTGCCAGGCAGGATGCTAAGGACTCTGCATGTGCTGTCATTTAATTTGCAGAACATCAGTTAGTTGCACTATCCCTATCTTAGGGATGAAGAGACTGATGTTCAGGGAGGCCACTAAGATCCCCTGGTCTGCAGTGCATAACTGTATGAGCAGCAGCTTAGCTGAGTCTGCCCCCTGCTCGGGGGCACATCCCTGGCACCACTGTCAGTGGTAACCCCCAAAAGCATCCAGGTTAGCTGTCCCTCAGGCTTCCCAGCCCTAGAAGCCCAGGACTGTGAGGAAGGACAGGTGGAATGCAGAGCACGAGTCTGACCCTGAGTTTGGAGCCCACGGGCAGGCAGTCTGAGCCCTGGGGAAGCTCCCCTCCCACGGCCCAGCCTACCCGTCTCACTCTCGGGTCCACGCTTCTCGCCAGCAGGGCCCACGCTCCGATCTGGAGTCAGACCAGCTTCCCTGCCAAGCCCATTGCCACCCACTGTACCAGGCTGGCTCGGGGCCCCTCCTCTGGGGCCTGCCCCTGGGAGCAGGCCTATCTCACCCTTCTCTGAACTCCTGTGGGTCAGGCCACCTTCCTGCTCTTTACTGTGTCACCCGCCAGCTCCTGCCTTCCTACCTACAGTTCCAGCATGGTCAAGAAGCTAAAAGCCCCCGGCAGTCCCCAGGGCACCAGGCCCAGGCTCCCATCATGTCAGTGGGAGGAGATGGTGGTGGCAGATACAGCTGTGAGGGTGACATATCTCCACCAACTCCTTCCTCTTTGCCTGACTCAGGGCAGAGTTAGGACATGGCACAAATGGCTCAGTGACAGCAGCATTGAGTGCATCACTGCTCAACCCACTTGGCTCCTGTGTTCCAGGACAGTGGGAGAAGAGAACAGAAAGGCCTGCAGGGCAAGGCCACAGAGCTGCCACCAGGGCACCTCTGGCTCGGGTCTCTCTTTACCTGCACCCCAAATGAGGACAGGGAGGGGATCTGTGGGGGGTCTGAGCAGCACTGGGGTTGGGGGCTAGGCCCTCGTAGGAGAGGAAGAGGCAGGCCAGGTAAGGAAGTGAGGAAAGAGGAAGGAAGAGGACCAACACAAACCGCTGAGAAATTAGGTAGGGAGGGCGTGGTTCTGGGCTCCCAGAGCTTCCACTTCCTCTTCTCAGCACCCTTGTGGCCATCCTGCCTGCCCACTCCCCTCTCCTCCTTCCCATGGGCAGGACCTTCTATTGGCCAGGCCCACCTTCCTCGGACCTGCCACCCTGCTGCCACCGGGCCCCTTCCCCCTGAGGACAGGGTGGTAACCAAGCGCCTGGGGGACGGCCCCCAGGGAGTGTGCACCAGGCTGTAGGGAGGGCTGAAAGGCAAGGACACTGGTCACTGGATGGCACATATGTCATCTGGTCATCTGAAGGAGAGAGCCACCATGTCACATTTTGTGCACCCACAATGGCAAAATCTTTTCCTTTTTCCCCAAGAGAAGCCAGTAATGTGGATTTTATAAATATCTTCCAATTTTGAATGTTGGCTGCTATTTCAAAAATTCTTTAAAAACCATGTGAGCCAAATAAAATACGTGGGCCACCCAGAGCCGTGGCCCCATCTGCAGCCCCTCCCCCACTGGCGATGAAGTCTTCCTCAGGACTCCCTCACTTCTACCCCTCAGCAACTACCCAGCAAACCCACCATGTCCCCTGTGTCAGGACTCCCTGAACCACCCCCTGGTTCAATCGTTCTCCCCAAACCCAGGCCTGATCTAATCCAGTGCCTCCTGGCCGGCCCCAGCAGCCTCGCTTGGAAGAATAATCCCACCTAGCACGTATGAGGGCGGACTCCCGCCAGGCCTTGCTGGGCTTTATGGAAATGCCAGAGCAGGTTTGCTTCCTGCTCCATGGCCTCTGTAAAAACTGGAGGAAAAGAGAAAGACACCCTGTTGGGGTTGGCATCCTGGTGACTTACTGGAAACCTCCCCCTCTTCTAAGAGTGGGCCTTGAGGAAACTTAGTGCTTTGGGTGGGTGAGACCAGGCCCCTCCTGAGTCCAGCCAGTATGTCCACATGCAGACAGCAGGGCTCACCTTAGCAAAGAGGCCTAACGGTTATGCATGAAGGAGCACTTGGCGTTACAGAGCAAGGTCAGTGGTCCCAAGGAGACCCCACTGCTCTCCCCTAACCCAGGGGAGAGCCCAGACTGACTAAGCGGGACCCTGGGCTCCGGAGGACTCAGACGTCAATACTAGACCCTGGTGAGGTTGAGGCAGCAGGACAGGAGAGAGAGAGCAGAGGGGAGCCCGCCGCCCACGTGCTTGCCCTACCCATGAGACAGTGAGACAGTGTCCGCTGGGCCAGAGGAGCTGGCCCTTTTGCTAAGGTGATCCTCTGCTGTCTGCATGGGGACACCCCGGCTGGAGTCAGGAGGTGCCTGTCACACCTGCTCAAAGCATTGAGTTTCCTCAGAGCCCACTCTCAGAGGAGGGAGGAGTTTCCAAAAAGTCGCTAGGATGCCAACCCCATCCTCTGGACTGGGTCAGGAGGGCGGCCAGCCAAGGCACAGGAAGGACAGCGGCCGGGACCCCGCCAACTCCGGGTGGGTGAGCCACGTCCTTCCTGTTCCCACACCCGGGAACTGATGCACATCCGGGTGAGCAGGTGGAGAAGGCAGGGGAGCCATCAATCTCCCAGGAAGGATGGGTGTCCCTCCATCCAGCTGCCCTGCCTAACTCCCCACAGCAAAGGCCTTACCCCACAGGACATCACAGAAATCACAGTGTCTTGTGACAGGCAGACAGGGGCCCGGTGTCTGCAGCTGGGTTGTGGGAAGGGACGACAAGGAGTACAACAGTCACAGAGGCAAGGGAGGGTCCCCTGTGACCCTGAGCACTGGGCCACATCCCCTTTTCTCTCATCCACCCCCTCCAGGGCACCTCGAGTCCGGCAGTCACTGTGTGGGTTGAATGGCAGCCCTCAGAAAGATGTGTCCTTGTGCCAATGCCCAGCCCCTACGAATGTGACCTTATTTGGGAAAAGGGTCTTTGCAGACGTAATTACATTAAACAAGATCATCCTGGATTACCCAGGTAGGCCATAAATCCAATGCCATGAGTCCTTATGAAGAGACAGGAAGGGGGAAGACAGAGGAGAGGTGAGGGGATGCAGAGGCAGGGCTGGGGGGATGCTGCCATAGCCAAGGGTCCTGTGGAGCCAGCAGAAGCTGCAACAGGCCAGGAGGACGCTCCCCGAGGGCACCCAGAGGCAGTGGGCCCTGCCCAACCTTGATTTCTGGCCTCCAGCACCGGGAGAGCATGAATGTCTGTTTTAAGCCCCCTGGTTTCTGGCAGTTAGTTACAGCAGCCCCAGGAGGGTAACGCAGTCAAAGTCTCAGAGCGTGACGCACCCCCCCTCTTCCAGCCAGCTCTTCCCCATCGACTTTTCCTTTCTGTTGGGGGATCTTCCGTCTCACTGCCACCTCTGACCCAGCCCTTGCTCGGTGGGATTCCATGTGAGGCAGGGCTCTCACCTCCTGGTGAGTGTAGACCTTTTGAGCTGTCCCTAACACCTGCTCCTCCCAGGTAGCCCCCACCTTGGAGGTCCCCCTTCTCCTGTTTCCATGCGACACAGGTCAAGCTGTAAGTCTGATGTTCAGGGCCTGACCCCAGCCAGCCTCAGGGAGCCCTGTAGTTCCCTCCCTGCCTATCCTAGCCACTTCAGATCACAGACTGTCCCCCGAACACCTCCTGTGCTTTCCCACCGTTCCCCGAACCACCCATGCCTCCCCTCTCGCTGGCCCAAGCCCTACCCAACTGTCCTCATAGTAGCCCATCTCAGAAGCCTTAGAAGCTCCTTCCAAGGAGCTTTCCAGGTCCCTGCCTCCAACTCCCAAGACAAATCCTTCTTTCTTGAAAGGGACAGAAGAACAAAGGCAGGGAGACTCATCAGGCCGCTCTGAGTGCAAGCCAGTGTCCTGTGTAAGCCAGGTGGCTCCACGGATATGCCCGGGACACAGCAGGCACCCAGCAAAGGCTTGTTCCAGTGCCTCCATCTGCATCACATCTGACTTAGTGAGCAGCCCTGGCAGAGGGGCCATCAGCCATCTCAGGCCAGCAGCCCCTCTCCCAGGCACGAGCCTAAAGTGCTGAGAAGGCGAGTGATCTGCTCAAGGCCACACAACAGACTAAGACTTCAGACCCCGCTGTCTCCCTGCCCTACCCATCTGCGATTTCACCAGCTGTAAGCTCCTTGGGGCAAGGGTGGGGTCTTGTTTGTCCTTACACTCCCCGAAGTGCCCGGCACAGACCTGCTCGCTGTGCCAAGGACACACGCCATCCTGGGACCCACAGCTCACACAACACACTGGAGGCACCTGCTTTCAAAGCCCTCCACAGGTGTGCCCTTGCAGGAAGGATGAGTTTGCTACTGTGAGCCTGCCCCGAAGGGCCTCCTTCACTCGACTCGGACTCCCCCGTCAGATTTCCACGCCCAAAATCTCAGGGTGCTTGTTACTTACAGCACTGCAGCCCTGTTTTCCACTGTCCTATACTGGCCTGGCTTGGGCTGGTGTTCCTCAGAATGTCCCCTAGCCTGTGGGCCCCCTTTCACCTGCAGGTGCTGGTACCCAGGGAACGTGAACACCCACCTGGGGCAGGACCTGCCAGGGCTCCCCAAACTTGTCCCCTTTCTCTCTCTCCACACTGTGCCTCCTTTGTCGGGCAGGGAGGGAGGCTGCACACTGGAAGCCGGCTCCAGACAGCAGCAGACACAGGGGCTCAGGGAGGTGGAACCAATAGACGAAGAGTAAACACAAAGGAAAACAAAGAGGAAACAAATCCCTCCCTAGGCCACTCCTCACCCCCTCCACTTTCCCTTTTTCCCAGAAGAAAGGGGATGGATGGAATTAAACAAACTGCTAGCACCCAGCAGCCACCTTCCTTTTGATCCCCAGAAGGGAACAAAGAGAGCCCAGCTCAGAAAGACACCCGGCCAGAGTTCCACCCTGCCCCCAGGGCACAGGGGAGGATGGCCCCTCAGGACTTTTCCTGGGCCACAGAAAGGCCAGTTCCCCAACCCCAGCTTCCCTCCCCACCCCACCGTCTCTTACCCAGGTCCTGGCTTCCTGGGATTGCAGCCCCCACACAGCAAAATCCCAGACGGTTCTTCCACCCGGTCCCCTGCACTTAGGTCCCCTGCGGCTTAGGCGTACCTGACACAATGCCTGGGCCCCAGCTGGGCTGGGGAGAGGGGGAGGGGTGGGGAAGAAGGGAAGCCTCTGGGCCTCCCGCATACACCACACACACACACACACACACACACACTCTCTCTCTCTCTCTCTCTCTCTCCCTCTCTCTCTCTCTCTACCTGCAAAGATCTAAAAACCCCTTTCATCTTAATAAAGGGGAACAGCAAGAGACACAAAGACAAGAGGGAGGCCAACCCAGTTGTAAAAAACATTAAGAGCTTGTGGTAGGCTTCTTTGCTCGTCTTTGCTGGGGCTCTGCTGCTGGGACCAGGCTGAACAACAGAGCCAGGCCTCTGCCTGCCCTCCCATCCCAGCCGGTCAGAGCAAACCAGCTCCCCTCCTCTCCGGAAGTCAGAGGGCCCCAAACCGTAAGGCTAGAACAGTTAGCAAAATTACTCCCAGAATTATTCATGACTACCAAGAGTCATGCTCCCTGTGAATTACACAAATCAAAACAATGACAACAATAACCTACAACCACATCATTTTCCAGCCACAGGACACAGAGATAAGGAGTGATGTACGTGCTCTGCTGCAGCCTCGCACATAGTAGGTGTCCAAATAATGCCTGCTTCTGCATGAACCCATGACCCCGCAAGCTGCCACCGATAGTGTCAAGCTCACAAGGACTTACTCTCACTCCCAAGGTCACCCAGTAAGAAACGGTCCAAAGCTCATCAGCTAAGAAGAGCTGTTTGTAGAGGATTACAGTACAGTAGCTAAGGGGCCAAACTCCGGGAGCAATAGCCCCGGTGTGAACCGAGGCTTTACCACTTGATGTGACGAGAGTACCCGCTCCATGGCATTCTGCACATCCGTGAGGCTGTGCACACACTCCTATGGCAATGCTTTGTAAATGACACTGCTGTTGGCATTGGTGTTGGTGGTAAGGTCAGGTCTCCCCTTTGTTAAATCATCCTGGTTGCATCTTAAGGACTCCTCTGGGAAGAGGGGGGTGATTGACACCCCTGCAGCTCCTCCAAAAGCCTGGGATTATGACTGAGTTGTGTCCTCCACCTCCCTGTCTTCTAAAACCCCAAGGGGCTGGCACAGGGGGAGAGGAGGATGTTTGGCATCCCCCCCTACCCCCCGCTGCCCAGCCTGGCAACAACGACACCCACAGCTCTGGCACCAGGTTCTGAGCACCCTGTATCAGGAGGGGGCAGACTCCACATGGATGTTGCAGAATGAATGAATGAATGAATGGAGTCAGGACTGGGAAAAGAACCTCACAGCTTTTACTCCCAGGAGCAGGAATCTAAACTTCCTGGAGTGGAGTGGGAAGCCCTGGATGAAGTCGCTTCTAAATTCTTTCTTCCAGGGAGGCGCCCTGCAGCCAGGAGAGCAAAGCACTAACAGTGTAAGTGTCCTGGGAAAGGTGAGCAAAATCCCCCGACACAGCCCTGGAGCAGCCCCTTTTGGTCCCGACCAGCCTTCACCTAAACTGCAGGCTGACTCACCGGTGACCAAGGTTTACTGAGAAAATGACACAGGAATGAACCCTGACATGTTTATCTGCCCTCTCCGCCCCCAGCAACCCCCTTCTTGTAGAAATGGAAGATAAACAGGATTACAGGGTTCAATACAGATGAGCTAAGAGAAGGAGCAGAGAAGACACCCTTGGCAGAGAGACCGGCAATTCTCCATTTCTGGAGAAAACCAGACAAACCTCACAGCCCTGGCTCACCATGGGAGTTTTGGCAAATTGCAACCACTGCATCCATGGATCGAGGCTTAAGCACTGTGCAAAATGCTTTCCAAGTATCTCTTGCATTAAACCTCCGAGGCAGGCACTTATATCCACTTTACAGACAAGGAAACTGAGGCATGGAGAGGTGAGGCCACCCACTCACCCAGCATCACGGAGCCAGGATGTGACTCTCAAGCCTGCGGTCCTCCCATGCTGCTGTGCTGCCCGGTGGCCTGGTACCTACGGGCTTTCCTTCCCTGCACTGTTTGGGGAAGGACTGGAGACTACTGAGATGGACCGTGGGCATGAGGCAGGGAGTTGGACCCATTGAAATTATGAGGCTCTTTCTACCAAGAGATTCCTAGTGTGACCTGAGCCATTTGAGGTGGCTTTTCAGCCAAAAGGAATGGGAAGCCTTCTCTGCAGTTGATTAGGAAAAGGGAGTGAGGGCTCTTTTGGCACCGGGTGGCGCCTACATGTTAGGACGAGGCACAGAGGAGGAAGTGGCAATGGATGCACTGGCGTCTGGGGCAGCACACAGGGTGGGACTCAGGCATCCCCTGTTCCCCTCCCCTCCAGCCCAGGCATGTGTATCCCCTGCCCTCTTGGTGACGCTGGAACAAAGCATCACAAAGCCTCAGCAAACAAAGGACGCTTTCATGAACTTCAGGCGGTCCCCTGACTACTGCTAAGAGGCTATTGAAATAGGCTCCCATGAGAACAGTGTGTTTTGAGCACGTGGTTTTGCACCACCAGGCAGGGCCGACATTACAACACCCTCCCTTTTGGTTTGATACAGGCTGGGAGGAGACTCTCCAGTATCAGCTTCAGGGAAATGACCTAGAGGGGAGGGAGAAAGCAGTGCCAGCCCATGGCCCATGGCCCACTGCCCACGATAGCGCCAAAGCTGAGCCCCTCCTCCCAGGTGGTGAGTGTCTCACCATGTTATGCACCTGGAAGCGAGTCATTTGGTAATTGGGGGCTTTGTAATTTTCCTAGGGTCTTCCATCTGAGGAGCTCAAAGTGCTCTGAATATTATCTGGTACTGGTTGTTACTGTCCCCATTAAACAGACAAGAAAACTGAGTCCCACCTGCTCCTATCACAGAGTGAGTCACAGCAGGAGGGAACCAGACAACTCAGGCCTGGAGTTGGTGGTCTGCCTGCTATCTTGTCACCTTGGACACAAACTCTGAGGGATTCTTTATGCCAGCTTTATGTTCACCAGGCCATGGTGTCCAGGCAGAGGTGGCAGAAAGAGTCTAAGGCTCCAGGAGATAGCAGATCTAGACCTGAATCTCATCTCTGTTGTTTTTAGTTTGGGGCAAGTGCCTTGACCTCTCTGCAGCTGTCCGTTCACCTGTAAAACTAGGATAGCACACATCTAGATGGGCTTCTATGAGGAACAGAAACAAATAAGTGTAAATTCCTAGGATGGTGGCTTTGCTCACAGTAGGTGCTCAGTTAATGAAGCCATTATTTTTTTTTAAGTCTATTTTACTTTTATGAAAAATAGGTCATGACAATTGATTTGGGGACCAGATTTGTAAATAGAATAATAAACTTCAAATAGTCTTCTCTGCTAATGATACTCTAATTTTCATCTGTAACCCTGGAAAAGCTAGGTTCATACAAAAACTAAAGCAATTACTCTAGTCCCTGACATGCTGGGAAGCATTTGAAGTTATGCATCTGAATTTGCACAAAGCAAAAACTTTAACCAGATACCTTCAAGAGGAAAAACAAGGAAATTCCTGTTACGAAAGCTCTGTGGAGAGAGATCTACCATGTCATTTAGTTTTTCACCTTTATTCAGGGTGAGGAGTTCTCTCTGTCCTGCATCTTTTATCCCTGTTGGAATTTGGCGGTCCTTGCTTAGGAATTTCTGTTTTAAGGAGAGCAGGAAGCACCACCTTCTAAGATGTGGCTGAAGTCACAGGTCGCCAAATTAAAAGCATCAGAATTGCCAGGTGAGTTCAGCCTTGTAAATAGTGCCATCGCCAGGTGAGACAGGGTTGACACCCATGGCTGCCCTGTCCAACACCACTCCCAAAATGTCAAGTATATCTCAAACACCTCCAACTGCAGGGATTCCACAGGTTTAGTTTAACTCACTGAGAATTGTACAGGGAGGTGAACTGTCAGGTGGATTTCTATATCCAGCCCGTCCTACCTCTTGGGGTAGTGGATTCCCTACCTTCCTGCTCTCTGTGTGCTTTCGATCACAGCTCCACAGGCCACTGAACCAACCCCAGCCCAGCTGTGCATGTCAGGGGAGTGCAATGATTGCTCAATCAATGAAGCCCCATCGTAAGGACTTGAGCACCCTTGTTTCTCACTTTCTTTTGGGGGTGAGGGTGAAGGAGGGATGGCCCCATCACTCTCCAGCCTGTCCTTCTAACCCTCTCACAGATCCAGGCCCCTGTCAGGAGTCCCTCGCAGAGAACTAAAGTGACTACAGCTGTCAGCACTGGGCTCTTTGCCCTAGGGCCAGACCCAAGGCCTAAAGTCCCACCACCAACTGACCCACAGCCCAGACCTCGGAATCCAGCCCTTCCCTCTACCCCTTGTCCCCCGTAGTACATCCTCTCCTCTAGCTCTGGGACACACACCTGTGGATGTGATGCCTTCTCTGTCTCTTCCCTCCAACATGTGTCTTACAGTTGAGGCTGATCTTTCTCCTCCATGCCTGCCTTGAGGTGGAGGTGTTGCCTGGGGCAACAGTGATGTCACCGACAAGGTGCTTCCTTTCCACTGATGTCATGGGGTGGGCCACGTGGATGGATGAAGGGGAATGTGCTCTCTCCAGGCCAACACCACAGGCCCCAAACCCTCGAGGAGGCACCTACAGGCCTCTGTGCTCTCCCAAATGGCCCTCTTCTTCTTTCAGAAACCTCCTCACCCTTCCTCCTTCTCTGGTTGCCTGTTACAAGTCCTGCCCTGGACCTGCCTTTCCCTCTCCTGGAGTCAGCAGAAAGCTCCAGAAAGCAGCTTTGTCCTCAGCTCAGAACAAACCACTGGGAAGGGCACTAAGGATCTCCCTCTCCCTGTCTGGGGACAGTCTGGGTCCCCGCGGCCTTGCCCTTTGTCCAGGCCTCAGAGGAGGAAGCAGTGAGCTGACAGGGAAGCTGGGGGCCCAGTTGGCAGAGAATGTAGATCCTCAGTTGGCCTCTACCGCCCTGAGGAGCTCGTACAGGCCAGACTGCCAGGCTGTGCCAGGTGCTGTGCTCAGCGCTTTCCAAGCTTCATCTGGCTCAACCCTTCAACAGCTCAATGCGGGGTTATGCCCATTTTACTGCAGATGAAACTGAGCCTTGGAAGAGTCAAGGCATTTGCCCAACTACTGAGAACATGCAAATAATGAATGGTGGAGCCAGGACTCAACCCAAGTGTGCCCCTCTCCAAAGCCCATGTGGCCACACCTTGGCTCTGGGTCACTAGAGATGCAGCTCACCAACGATGAGCCAGGAGGGGCCTGAGCAGAGACCAGGGAGAGCCCTTTAAGTCCAAAGAGGCCACTAGGCAGGGCAGGTGGCCTGAGGCAGCCAAAGCAGGCACTGGCTTAGGACTGCTTCACCCCAGGCTCACGTAGGGCTGCTGTGATAGGTGGCCAGCCTTGCCCTACCACTGCTCAGGGCCTCCCTGCTGATCAGGGACCACGCAAGTGCTTTCGCTCTGTGCTTGGCTTCTTATTGATCCATTCAGGTCACCCAATCATCTTGTTGATTTGCATATAACATTTACCCCCGTGGCCTGGCCCCACAACGCTGAGATTATGCAGTAGTTATTTAGTTTATGCAAATGCAAATCTATGTCACTGGGAGATATTGCTTGCAAAGCACTAAACAAATAAGTAAACACAATGAAAAATCACTACATTATGGAAGAGGAAAGTGAGAAATCCTACCAGGCAAACACTACCCTGAGGCACTGGCAGGCATTCTGAGTATCTGGTCTATCTGGCAAGTATCTCTCCATTGGTGAGAGGACCTGAGAGGTGGGCAGAGCCCTGCATAATTGGTCATCACTGCCCCCTACCCTCCTGCCTGGCTCTGACTCTAGCTTTGCTAAACACAGGCCACCTTCTGACCTTTGGTTTCCCATACGGCTTGTGGAGGATAAAGGGAAGAGACAACATACAGTCTCTGTGACATTCACAAAGTCCCCTTTCAAATTAATAAACGAGCATTCTGAATTGTGTGCCCACTTCTGGGAGCCTTCTCGGGGTGACTCAGTAGCTTGAGCCCAAACCACTCAGACAATTTTGAAAATAGGGTTTCTGAGTGGGCACAGCTAAGAGCCATCCCCTGGGACAGGTGAAATGATCCAGGTAAACACCACCTGTGGGCAATCTGCTGGGCGCCAGCCGGCCCTTCCCAGGAGACATCTTGAGTTCCTCACTGCTGAGAAGCCGATATTGTTTCAAGTGTCCATCGACAGTATGTAGTAAAAAGTTCGGTTCCAGCTAGCTAAGCGCTCAGCTGTGCGGTGTGGAAACCAAGTGAATATATATACATGGGGCTGTGAAATGGCGTTTTCGGATAAGCGTGGAAAGGGCATCTGCAGGTGTTAGGACTTGAACAAGGAAGGAAGAAGACACAGATGGGGATTAGGGGCTTGGAAAGTCGAGACATCACGTTCAGATACTCCTCACCTCCTTCCACTCACTTTCTGCCTAGGTTAGGGCCTTTTCCCTCTGCACCACGCCCGAGTGGCACTTACTCATCACTCTCTCACCAGGCCCCAAACTGGATCTGCCGCCTCACACACCGCCCAGTGATTAAGGAAAGTCATTCGATTCTTGGACCAGGCCTCCCTGTCAGCCATCAAGGCTGGGCTTGCCTCTTTCTTTCCTCCTCTTTTTCCTGCCAAATGAGTCTTCCATCCTCCTCTGCCTGGGCTGAGGCAGGTATCTCTCCCTCGACAAAGAGAGAAAAAGGCAACTGCTCTTCCCTCTTTTCCACGAGGGTCCCTAACTAAACTAATTTTTTAAGCTTAACTTGCTCTGTCAATGCTTAGTGATTAGACTCAGCTTCCAGGCTCCTGAACACTTAACTTCCCTGTGCCTCGGTTTCCTCATCTGTAAAATGGGGATAATAATACTTCACTCACAGGGCTACTGTGAGGATTAAATGAGTTTATAGAAGCTAAGTGTTTTTGAAAAAAAAAAAAAAAGCTGCTGTGAATGTACAAGTGGTACACTGCTCAAGGGCACCTGGCTGGGGAGGGGAGCATGAATCCAGCTCATACGCTGCTTGCCCAGATATGAGTCATGACTATGTCCACGTCTACCCAGCTGAGGCTTTATTCCTAAATGGTACCAAGTGCCATACTTTTGCTGAGGAGGAAACACCTTACTCAAATTCACACAAGGGACCGTAAAGGCCAGCAGCAGCCCTAAAGGTTAATATTATTGACATCAACTGTCAGTATCCTCGTGGCTCTGCCTGCCTTCCCAGTGAGACTGGATTAGAGGGGGATCCAGGATGGACCAGTCTCAGCCAAATAAAGTCCGGCTTCTCAGCTCCCCAGCACACTTGGAGCACCTGGCCCTCCCTCAGTACACTTCCGGATTACAGCCCCACAGGCTGCTGTACCTCCTTGTCCCCACCCCGGCGCTCTCAACTCCAAACCACAGAGCCTTAGACTCTGAAGGCACCTTTTCCTTCGTACCTGTTGACAGCAACCTGTCACTACAGTGACTAGTTGACAGCAACTAGTCACTACAGTGACTAGTAGTAGCACAGTACTTTCTGAGGAGCTCTAGTTGTTGGAAAGTTCCTTCTTGCACTAAACTGAGACCTGCCTTTCTGCCCATTCTAATTAGGGAGCTTCTGAGGCCAGACCAAGCAAGTATTCTCCTCTCAAGCAACAATGCCTGAGATACCCAAAGACCACAGTCGTGGCCCCTTAGGCCTCTCATCCCTGTGCACCCTTCTCCCTCACAAGACGCACCAGACCCTCCACGCCAGTCAGTATGGCAGTGGGTGTCCCTCCCAAAAAGGAGCATTGAGAACTGGGCTAGGGACCTCCATCGGCCCACCCCTACTCTTGCCGGGGGCCATGTGTGGGGTGCACCGTCACTGCTCCAACGGAGGTGACTGTGTACCCTTTTCATCAGACAGAACTCACCCACCTTCTTTCTCTTTATTGACCCCAGAGGGTCCAAAAAGGGAAAAACACTGAATCAGGTTCCTCCCAGACAACATCTGCTCAGATGGGGCAATTCTGCCAGAAGCCTTTCCACAGAAGTTCCTGCCCCTTCTTGCCCTCTGATAAAAAGTTCACCCACACACTCTCTTCTCTGTTTCCCTAATGGAGGCTGCAAGAGCAGGGAGGTGACAACTTCTGGGATAATGACATCACGTTAAAAGTTCAGATCCTTGGCCCCTGAACGCCAGAGGTTGAAATGGCTGCATCTTTGAAAGTCACAGAGCAGGAGGATGGCACTAGAACAAAAAGCCTTTCCATCCATTCAGGAGGGCAGAGTCAGTATAACCACATCCTGGTTACCCACAAGGGAAAATCTGAGGGCAGAATGGCCTGCAGCAGCAGCAGCAACACACAGGGAATTAGCAAACAATGAAAGCCACTTAGGCAGGTGGGCGGGAGGGAGGACTCAAAAACCTAGCCCTTTGGTTTTTTTAAGGAGGGAGTAACAGCAATTCTGCTTGTCTGCCACCCCATTTCCCCTGCCAACCTAGGCCTGTAACTCCACCAGCCACGGATTAACTTAGCGGGCAGCCTCTCTGAGGTACACCTGGTTTGTAAAATGGAAAGGCCCTGGGTCAAATGCAAGAGAGGAACAAGGAAATAGAAGGCGACCCCAATTTAGCTCCCAAAGACCAGGTTCCAGGATGCTACCTGTTTCGCACTCTTCTAATTTTGACCAGGCAGAGGGGCAAAAGGCAAAATGAGGTTCCTGCCGATTCAGTAAAATATTTTCCCTCCCTGGTCGGTAGCATTTTTACTTTTAAAGGGAAGGAGCTTGTCGGATGGGGAATCCAGCCCTGGGGCTTCTGAGTCCCTTCACCTGGCAGCCAGAATGGCGGAGGCACCGGGACCAGGTTGAGGATGGGGTTAGGGTTAGGAGTCGGGTGCAGAGACTATTTGCAGCCCCAAGAGAAAGTCTGCGCAGCGTGGAGTCTCGTCCTCTCGTAGTCTTGAAAGAGGAAGCTGTGGGGGGCTTTATCCGGCCCGAAGCAACCCCATAACTCGACTAGCAGAAACCGAAAACAAACTTCACTCCTACTCCTTCCTTGCAGGAGAGGAGGGAAGGGAGAGCGGGAAGGGATGTGGCTAAGCAGCAGGGCGACCCGGCTTTTCCTTCTGCTGTAGCACTCTGCTCAGATGGTGAAAAGTAACGGATCGTCCGGGCACCAGGGACAAAAAAACGTGGTCCCGCTCCGGGCTCTGAGGCTCCCAGGCTCCGAGGCTCGGTGCGCCAGGGGAAGGGGCTGCCCGCCGCGCCGGCAGCAGCCAAGCGCCCACCCGCTCCGCGGCCGGGACCCGAGCGGAGAGAGCCGAGCGCATCCAGCGCTGGAGGAGGGGCCGCGGCAGGACAAAGCGCCCGCCTCCGCACGCGCCTCTAGGGGGTCTCCAGAGTCAGCCCCCCGGGGCCGCGCGGGCGCCCGCCCTCCCTGCACCCCCTGCGCCCCCACTCCTGGCAGCCATCTCGGGCGCAGCTCCGCCGAGTGCCCCGTCCTCATCGCGCCCTTCCTTCAGCGCACGAGGCGATCGGCTGCTGGCCCAGGACTTACGTTCGGGCTGGGTCCCCGCTCCCCGCCGCGGGGGGACGGCTGGAGCGCAGGCTTGGCGCGCGGTCGGGGCCCGGGCCCCGCTGCTTGCGGGCGGCTGCGGCGAGTGAGCGACCGGGCAGCTGGCGGGACGCGGGCGGCGACACCCCGGCCGGCTCCCTCCTCCTGGCCTCCTCCTGCGGGGCTCCGTAGGGTTTAAGAGTTGCTCATTTCCTGGATGTCACCGAACTTTTCCCTCCTTAGAACAAAACACCCGCCTCCATTCCGGGCCTCGGAAGCTCCTTAAGGAGGACCGTGTGGGTTGCGGGGTTGGGCCCAGGGTCCGCAGCGATCTGCCCAGTGAGCACCCTCTCTAGAAACTCCAGACGGCTCAGCAGAACTGGAGAGTGACTGGGAGAGACGGGATCCGGCCACTGGATTAAACTGGGGGTGGTGGACGGGGCTGCGGGGAGGACGCCCTTAAAAGTCGGTCTAGGCTGCGGAACCGACGGGGTTAAGTCACTGCAAGTCTACGAGCGTTTTCTGCGGCGCGTTTTACAAGCCGTAGAATTCCTGGGGCCACCTGTTTTGTCCCTTGGAGGAAAGTATAAATACAATGCCGGCCTTTTTCTCTTGTGCAGCGCGAAGGGATTAAAATAACTCACCAACTTTCACGATCAATGAAGGTGTGCTGTTGTTGCCTTTCTCTCTGAGTAAGCAGGCACAAGGGAGAATGAGGACCAAATGCTGTAGGGGGCGCGTTAGTCCCCAAACCTGGTTACAGTTATGAATTAGATCAAGTATTACTATCTGTGTTTTAAAGATGAGGCCGGGAAGCCAATAGTTTATGAAATCCATAAGCTTCTATTATATTCCCTTTGTCGTCTGCCCAAATCCTACAGACAGTAGAAGTGGCCAGGTGGGTTTCAATGAATTCTATCATATTATACATTAAGCTGCTTTGGGGGCGCGGAATGCCAGTGAGGGCAGGCTGGAGAAATTGGAACACACTAGACAAAGATCATCACCGTTGCTACTGCTATTTGATCTTAGATCACCTTCTTCCTTCCCTCCTTTGCTTGTTTCTAGCCAAATAATTTTAACACTCCCCTGGAAGACGTTAGGCTGAGTCTGAAAGACAAACAGGCAATGAGAAAATTTTCTAAAAATAGACCTCTTGGCCCTTGGCCCAGGGTACTTTTTATTTTCAAACTTCTATTGGTTTTCAAATCCTTTCATTATGTGAGGGATAGTTATGGGGGCTGATGTGTGTATGTGTATGTGTATGTGTGTGTGTGTGTGTGTGTGTGGTGCACACCCCTGCTACCCAAAGCAGGTGGGAGAAACTCCTGGTAGGTGGGGGCATGGGACTGGGCCCTATAATCCTTGGGCTAAGGGTTTAGGGATATGCTGGCATGCCAAGGTTAGTGCCTGAATGCCCTCTGGGATTGTCATCCCATCTGCAAAATTGTTTCAGCAATGTCTAACCAGCTTTGTATGTTTATTTATATTAATTAATCTAAGAGACATTTATTATATTTGGTTTTCTTTTATACCTGACAATTTTACCTTCTGTGACCTGGTAGCCTCTTTCATTGGTTCCTGTCTGCTCTCAGGGCCACCATCCTAACCTGCACCTACGCTGTTTTGTAAACTGGCCTCTACTTATCTTACCAACCTCTTATCTTACTCCATGTTCCACACCAAACTCCTTGCAGTTCTTGGAACTTATGCTTCTCAGAATGTGATGTGCTGTTTGCTTGGTTTTTCCTCCCTTGGATGTTTATACATGCTCTATTTAATATTTTCTGCTTGCAACCTTCACCCCCCCTCTTCCTCCAACCTGTCACCCCTGCCACCCCAATGTACATACACATCATTTTACCTGGCTAATTACATGCTCAGTCTTCCGGTCTCAGGATAGGTGATTACTCTTCCAGAAAGTCTTCCTTGTACCCTCATGCCTGCTTTGGACACCCCTCCCATGCAGTTTGTGTAGCACCCAGTGGTTACTCTATCTAGAAAGGGTTTTTAAAAGATAGGAAAACACGAAGGATTCATCTTCTGGGAACACTAGGGGTCAAGAAGTCAGGGAACCCCTGCTTCAAACAGAGAAATCCTGAATAAAATGTATCAACAACTGAGAGAAAGGAGGATCTCCAGGTGTGAGATAGGAAGAGGGAACTCAAAGGCATGACAAATGTCTAAGGACTGAGGAGTGCCCACTCAGGGATTGAGGGTTAGCACCTGTTCAAGCCTTGAGTTCTAGAAAGAGAGGAATCTGGACTTGAGACCCCAGTCTAAGGCTGGGACCCTGGAATGGCTACATTTTAGTAACAGGGGGGTGAGAAAAAAAACCCTCTCCCATTAGAAACCTTTATGTTAAAGTAAAGATAAGAATGTCCCCTTTTACCACATTAAAAAAATTTTATCCATTAAGAATATGTTCTGCTGCAAGTAACAGAATACCTGACTATAATTTTAGAAGTGTCTAAAACTATAAAAGGTTTAAACAAATAAGGGTTTCTTTTTCTCAAATAAGATGCCTGTATTTAAGAAGGCTGCTTTGGTTCAGTGCCTTGATATGTCAGGGCTGGTTAAAGGTCATGCACATTTACTGCTTTGATATATATTGCAAAATTGCCCTCCAAAGAGGTTTCACCAATTTAAAACTCTTGCCAATAGAGAATGAGGTTGCCTATTTCCTCACATCATTGCTAATGTTGGTATTTTCTAACTTTAGTTTTCTCCTTTTATAGGTAAAAAAAGATATCCCAATGTCTTCATTTATATTTCTTTAATTATGAGTAAGGCTGGACAGAACATTATTATTACCCACCTTTATGTCTTTATTTGTGAGTAGACAATTATAACTTTGCCTATTTTTCTGTTGGTGTATGTGTGTGAGAGAGAGAGAGGGAGAGAAAGAGAGTAAATGGAATTTTTTTTTTCATGAGCATTTTAAGTACTAGATGGGGCTTCAAATTCCATAGTGAAAGGTGACAGATAAGCAGTGGACCAACTTGCAGGGCAGCTTCACACTACAGTTCACGGTCAGTAACATTGGAAAAAAATTTTAAAATTAAATACATGGGGACAGATTTCCTGTTCATCCTATCCGTGGTTATCCCAATATACAGAATAAAATGCATGACAATAGAAGAGACAGGAAGCCCATGCTAGTCATTAAGCATCTGAGGGAGAGGGGAAAAAGGTCACTTTCCTTGATTTGGTCAATCTCTCACTACCCTGAATTCAACTTTGCATGGAATTTCAAGAGATAATAGCACGTTAGTTTACAGGATGTTTCACTGGAACAGGCTGTTTGCTGAGATCTCAGAGCTGTCAGTAGAGTGAGATGGATGGGGTTGCGTTTGGCTAGTTGGCTCCTCAAGGTTAGTTCTGGCAATCCCCCATCTCTAGGAATGTGGGAGCCTGCTGGCTTTTAGACATTATTTCCTGACAATAATGAAGCCCAGAGAAGTTAGGTCACATACGCAAGGTCACATTGCTGGTTAGTGACAGGATAATAATGGCTAAAACTTACACTCGATGCTAGATATTACTGTAGTAAGCATTTTACACACACCACCTCATTTAATTCTCCTAACAACCATGAGAATTAGATTTCCATTTAACCAGTGAAGAATTTGAAGCCCTGATAGGCTAAATAACTTGCCCAAGGTCACATAGGTTGGGAGAGCCGGGATTTGAACCAGGCACTGGCTCCAGAGTCTTGGCCTTAATTACACACTGTATCTTTTTGTTCAGAGGTATACCACTTT
The DNA here is from genome assembly GCF_040939455.1 of Microcebus murinus. NCBI lineage: Eukaryota > Metazoa > Chordata > Mammalia > Primates > Cheirogaleidae > Microcebus > Microcebus murinus. The sequence goes on along the minus strand of NC_134117.1, from coordinate 22,563,649 downwards.
CTATCTTTTTGTTCACTGTATCTTTTTCCTTCAAATGTACAATGGTACTGAATTTCCCCAAGAATGAGATGACAATAATTAGACAAAGTGTTTTTCAAAGTTTTTTTAAAATACATTTTACCTTACAAACCATACAAGTGCATTATAATCGAAAGAGAGATTTCTTTAGAACAATCCATATAATCTGTTATGTTCCTTTTTGTTTTTCTCTTTCAATCTCTTACCCTTTTTGAAAAAAATGCAGGCAACTTACTAACGAGTCAAGATCCACAGTTTGAAGAAATGCTTTTTTAAACCACTCTTCTTGCTCACATATCTGTTGTGAAAACTGTTATTGGTTTATATGTTAATTTTCCATCTGCACACATCACTTGGAGTGGGAAAGAACTGTCAGATAATTTCTATCCAGCTATTTCTGGTCAGTAGGTATTTATTGCTTTCCTTGTAGTTAATGTCTAAAGATGGTACACTGGGCTTTAAAACAAATCACCCTGCTGTCATCTTAGAAAGACCTTCATTCACTTATTCATTCATCCATTCATTCATTCAACAAATATTTCAGCACCTGCTCTCTGCCAGGCATTGTGCTAAATTGGGAGTTGGCAAACTATTGGGCTGGCAGGCCCAATCCAGAGCACCACCTGCTTCTATAGAGAAAGTTTTACTGGCTCACAGTCGTGCCCATTCCCGTGTGTGTTGTCTATGGCTGCTTTTGGACAATAGTAGCAGAGTTGAATAGCTGCAACAGAGACCATGTGGCCTGTGAAGGCCTTAATCTGGTCTTTCACAGAAAAAGTTTGCATACTGTGGTTTTAGATTCTAAAATACAACATTTTAGACTGCTCTCTAATCTCCTACAGGTTTATTTTTTTAATTTTTAAAATTTCTCTCTCTTTTTTTAATTTTAGCATATTATGGGGGTACAAATGTTAAGGTTATGTATATTGCCCATGCCCCACCTCCCCCCTCGAGTCAGAGCTTCAAGTGTCACCATCCCCCAAAGGTTGCACATCTCACTCATTGTGTTTGTATATACCCATCCCCTCCTCCCCTCCCACCTGCCCGACACCTGATAAATGTTATTCCTATATGCGCACTTACGTGTTGATCTGTTAATACCAATTTTCTGGTGAGTACATGTGGTGCTTGTTTTTCCATTCTTGAGATATTTCACTTGGTAGAACGGGTTCCAGCTCTATCCAGGAAAATACAAGAGGTGCTATATCACCATTGTTTCTTACAGCTGAATAGTACTCCATGGTATACGTATATCACATTTTATTAATCCACTCATGAATTGATGGGCACTTGGGTTGTTTCCACAACTTTGTAATTGTGAATTGTGCTGTAAACACAATATAAACATTCGAGTGCAGGTGTCTTTTTCATAAAGTGACTTTTGATCTTTTGAGTAGATGCCCAGTAGTGGAATTGCTGGATCAAATGGTAGATCTACTTGTATCACTTTAAGGTATCTCCATATTGTTTTCCACAGAGGTTGAACTAGTTTGCAGTCCCACCAGCAGTGTAGGAGTGTTCCTATCTTTCCGCATCCACACCAACATTTTTTGTTTGGGGACTTTTTGATAAAGGCCATTCTTACTGGAGATAGGTGATATCTCATTGCAGTTTTGATTTGCATTTCCCTGATGATTAGAGATGTTGAGCATTTTTTTCATATGTTTGTTAGCCATTATTCTGCCTTCTTTTGAAAAGTTTCTGTTTATGTCATTTGCCCATTTGTTGATAGGGTTGTTTGATTTTCAACAACTGATTTTGCTGATTTTCCTGAGTTCTGAATATCAGCCCTTTATCAGATGTGTAGCTTGCGAAAATTTTCTCCCATTCTGTGGGTTGTCTGCTTGTTCTCTTGACAGTTTCTTTGGCTGCTCAGAAACTTTTTAATTTGATCAGGTCCCATTTATTTATTTTTGTTGCTGCTGTGGTTGCCTTTGGGGTCTTCTTCATAAATTCTTTGCCTAGGCCAATGTCTAGAAGAGTGTTTTCAACATTTTTCTCTAGAATTCTAATAGTTTCACACCTAAGGTTCAAGTCTGTTACCCAGTGTGAGTTGATTTTTGTGAGAGGTGAAAGGTGTGGGTCCTGTTTCAGTCTTCTACATGTGGCTATCCAGTTTTCCCAGCACCATTTATTGAATAAGGATTCTTTTCCCCAGTGTATGTTTTTGTCTCCTTTGTCAAAGATTAGTTGGCTATATGAGGATGGTTTCATATCTGGGTTCTCGGTTCTGTTCCACTGGTCAATGTCCCTGTTCTTGGTTTTATATCTGGGTTCTTGGTTCTGTCCCACTGGTCAATGTCCCTATTCTTGTGCCAGTACCAAGCTGTTTTAATTACTATAGCTTTGCAGTATATTTTGAAGTCTGGTAAATTGATACCTCCTATTTTGTTTTTATTGCATAGGATTGATTTTGCTATATGGGGTCTTCTCTGGTTCCATATGAAGTGTAAAATTATTTTTTCTATATCTGTGAAAAATGATGATAGTACTTTGACAGGGATTGCATTGACTCTGTAGGTCACTTTGGGTTTAAATTGTCCTACTTAGCTTAAATTGGCTTCTGGTCAGGTGGGGTGGCTCACAACTATAATCCCAGCACTTTTGGGAGGCTGAAATGGGAGGATTGCTTGAGGCCAGGAGTTCGAGACCAGCCTGAGCAACATAGTGAGACCCTATCTCTACCAAAAATTAAAAAAAAATAGCTAAGCATGATGGCACGTGTCTGAAGTGCCAGCTACCCGGGAGGCTGAGGCAGAAGGATTGCTTAAGACCAGGAGTTTGAGGTTGCAGTGAGCTATGATGATACCAGTGCACTCTAGCCTGGACAACAGAGTGAGATCCTGTCTCAAAAAAAAAAAAAAAAAGAAAAGAGAAGAAAATTGGTTTCCAAGCTCCCTAAATGGGCTTGAGGCTTTTTGCACCTGTCACATTGCCTCAGGGAGTTTACTGTGAATGTTCAGCAGGCTTTTGTTGCTGCTGAAATTATGCAGTGGATCTCACAGCAGGTATTAGTAAGAAAGCAACCTACCTACCAGCTAAAAAAGAGAGTCTATTCCTTCAACATAGCAAAGAGTTTCATGTTATAGATGCTTATCTTTGCTGCCTATGAGAATTGAGTAGTTAACTTTTATTGAGGACCTACTGTGTGTCTGGCCCTGTGAGTAAGAAAAAAGACATGGTTCTGTTTTGCTTACATTGAGGATGGGAAGAAAAATGAGATAAATGCATTTTATTGTAATGTTTAATACCTGTACTGCTGTTTGGGGCCTTGGTGTATACTTGGAAATAATTTCATTTAACTACCTAGAATCTTAAGTGTTTGTGTACCAATAAGTTTCAACTTCCTTTAGTTACTAATCACTCCCAGAGTAATTGTTATGGGCCTGAGTATATAAGTTAATTGTATTTCCCATTCATTCTTCAAACTTTCTACTTTGAGTGTCTCCTATGAGCTAACACCATAGATAGGTTAAAGAAAAGACTGGCCATCCCAGTCTGCAGTGTATTAACAGAGGGATGCTCAGGTTTTTCTAGCTGCACAGAGAAGTGTCTAACTGGGAAGACTTCTTGGAGGAGGGGACACAGAGCTGACTCTTGAAAGAGCTAACTTGACAAAGTAGAAGCCATAGGATATTCCAGACAAAGGACCAGCATATGTAAAGTCTAGAGATGTTTGAAAATAGAGCACTTTCAGGGGATAATAGAGATAAGAGTATTGACTCACCACCAAAGATATTTTGTGCCTTGATTTAAAAATTTTTTTCTTTATTCACTTATTGACTTATTCATTCATTCATTTGTAGTGGAAATAGGTTGTATGGAGCCACTCAGTCCTTTTAACCAATTTGGTCAGCTGGTTGGTTTGTACAAGTCCTTACCAGTCCTGTGTAGGACATCAAACTGCAGCCTTGGCTACTTGGGCAAGAAGGACCAACTGCATGATCTCGCCTAACCAGTTGTACCCCAAATTAATCTGACTGGGAAGAGAGGAGTTGCTGTTAAGCCAATAAAATTCAGGGCAGGTAAGATAACTGGGTGGTTATGACACTATTATCTCCTTCTCCTTGTAAAAATGATCACCTGCCATGGCTGCTCCTTCTCTGCTTCCATCTGGCACTGACCTTTCAGTCTTCCTAATAAATCTGCCTGGGCTTCGTTGCCTCCTCAGGTATCAAGAGGGGAGTTTGTCTGGAGACCCTTTGGGAACCGATGTCAAATGCTCAACAAATGTTCTGTTAAGTTAGGTCTGCAGCAGGCTGGGAAAGGAGAAGATTAAAGGAATAAAATATGTCCCAAACAGTCTTAGAGAGCACTAGCCAGCTGGGGACTCTGCTCTGTCATCTAAGGTGACCACAGGGTCAGCTGATAAATGATAACAATTTTCTATAACACGTGGGCTTTTAATCTTCCCAACAGCTCAGAGGAGAAATGTTAGATATGATGACAGGAGCAGTTTTTACCGTGCCATTAGGGGCCCCAAATGTAGTTTTTAGGTTCTGTGGACACTAAATCCAGTGATGCCACAAGCGTGCCTGTGCAAACAGCATCTGTGTTTGTCAGGGCTTTTTATTTTTTTTGGTATGAGCAATGAAAGCTCACTTCATCTAGCTTAAACAAATAAGGTGATTTTTTTAGGAGGATATAACGTTTCTAGCAGAACCCAAGAGAGCAGGTGTTGCTGGGCCTCCCCAGGAACTGTTAACCAGGATCCCAGGATCCAAAAGGCATCAGCAGTCAAGGAAGAAGCCTCCTCCTTCATCTTTACTTCCCTCCTTTGGGTCTGTGGCACCCCCCTCCTCATTCATAGTTTTATTCTTCTCCAGACACAGCCTGCTCTTCTCTGCCTCTCCCTGGCTTCATGTGCTCAGACCCAGGCTCCAGCAATGACTGACTTGCAACTCTTGGTCCCAGGAAAAGTCTACATTCCCAGGAAAAATAATAAAATTGGCTGCACGTGGGTCAGGTTTTTCACTCTTGACCCGTTTGCCTATGTCTCTGGGGGACCAGGTAGAGCCACCTAGGACACTGTGGCTTCAGGGAGGCGCATACTTCTGTGTGGGAATTACTAGTCTCAGAGAAGGAGATTGTGGATTGTGCGGACTCCCCCAAAATAGCCTTTGGGACCTCTCTGATCGGTAAGAGGAGTAGGTTTCTTTTAGGGCACAGTTGCTTTGCATTACAGCCTGGGGATTTACATAGAGGGCTGCAAATCAGTGTTTCTTTCTGCTTTTTTTGCAGGTTCACTTTCACATCCTCACCGGGTGTTGAAGAGGTGAGCACTGTGTGCGTAACACTGTTCTTATTCCTGTGTTACAGCACTCAGCCGAGAAGTCCTAGGAGGGGACTGATAAGACGCAATTATATCCAGGTTTATGTAAGGAGCTTTGCAGAGGTATTACAGCTCTCAATCATATATTTGAGTTATCTGGCAGGACAAATGGATGTGTCCTTGGCTTTCCCTGGTCCTTGAGTTTGTAGCCACTTCTCTGCTATTCTTCCCAGGCTCTCTACCATTCACCCATGCCCTCTTACCAACATTAATGTCCACTGGTCCCTGAGAGGGACCTCACCCTTCCTATGGCATGGTTTTTGCAATCTTGCTTTGGTATTTGCTTAGTGCCATTTCCTATACTTGGGATTCCTTTTATTTTCTTCCATGTCTCTGACTGGTATGTATCATTTGAAGTCAAGTTCAAGATCCATGTCTACCCTGCACTTTTCCCTAATATGCCATTGTCCACTGGTCTTCCTTATTTTAGACCTCATTCAATAGTGATTCACTCAATAGTTATTTGTTAGGCAGAGTGCTGGCCCGTTGTATTAGTTTGCTAGGGCTGCTATAACAATGTATCACAGGCTGGTTAGCTTATGAAACAAAAATTTATTTCCTCACAGTTCTAGAAGCTAGAAGTCTAAGATCAAGGTATTGGCAGGTTTTAATTCTTTTGGGGCCTCTCTTTGACTGGCAGATGGCCTCCTGTGTGCACACTTTCCTGGTATCTCTTTGTGTGTCCAATTTCCTTTTCTTATAAGGACACCAGGTGGATTGGATTAGGACCTATCCCAATGACCTTATTTTAAATTAATCACCTTAAAGGGCCTATCTCCAAATACAGTCACATTCTAAAATATGGGGGCTTAGGGCTTCAACATGTGAACTTGGGTGGGAGGACACAGTAAGTTAGCCCATAACACCAGTGGAGACATGACTGAAGAAGACATATGTGATCCTTGTCCTCTTGTTGTTTGACAGCCTGGGAGGGAAGACAAATATTAAACAGCCATTTATGTGAATAGGTCATTAATGACCATCATGGGATGGTCCAAGATGTAGGATGCAGTACTTGTCAAAGTAGTCTGGTGTCGGGGGACTGGTCAGGAAAGATCTCCCTGAGAACATGAGATCTTAAGGAAGGTGGGATGGGGGCTAGCCAAGTGAAGAGGGGGATGCCAGATAGTGGGAAAGAGCAAGACATATTCCAGGAACTGAAAGAAGCTCCTGTAACAAGGAGTGAGTGGTGGGAGAAGGCACCGGAAGGTCAGAAGGACCAGATTACACAGCACCTTATGTCCTTACACCCTCCCTTCAGCGCTTACTACATCCTGCCTTGGACTGTTTTTAAAAAATCTTTGGTGGAGGAGGGTTAGCATGCATGTTTTGTTTCCCCTTATGCCCCTTGCTGGAGGAGATCCTATTTGTATTCTCCTTTTGTATTTTCTCCCCACAGTACACAGCACAGGGCTAAGCATATAGTAGGTACTCAAGAAATAAAGTGGGTATAATGAGACATGAAATTAATAGAAGCACTCTCATTTGTCTAACTTTAGAGGCTGATGCGATCTTGGTGGGTATTTTTCCTAGAGGTGCTGAAAGGTGAGGACTTTTGGTAATATAATGCCACCTAGTGCTTCTTTTTATTACAACAACACAGGGGAGCAGGGTGATGACTAGTCTTTTGTCATCCAGAAAACTGGAAATCAAACATTTTGTTTCACCGGCATAAATTGATTTTTCCAACCGCTCATCCTTTCATTCATCTGTGCTGATGTCCACCTGCATCTCGTTCCTATGAAGTGAACATGTCACGTGCCTTTCCACCTCCTTGTGGTCCCCTGATTGTCCCAGCTCAGGTCTTTTGGCCCCCATATAAATATAATGAATGCTCTCAGATATCAGTGTCTAGATTCCCTGAGCTCCCATACTGCTTTCTGTTGACATGGCACTTACTAAATGACACCACCATATTGTGTTAGCATTAATTGTAGGTGTTCCTTTCTTTCTTTCCCCCAATGCAGATTATAAATGCAAAGGGCAGTAACTCTGCAGTGATAACCTAGGTGATTCGGTCAGCCTTGTGTCTACCATGTAGTAGGTACTTTACAAAAGGGTTTGCTGGATTGAATTGCTGTCACCTTGGCAGGTCACCTGATTGTGATCCTTTAGGAGATTCCTAGAAAATGGGAAGACACAAAGCCCCACAGTTGACACCAAAGCAAGATATAGGAGGCCAAGGCTCTCTAGGTCTTTCTGTTTGCTGCGTACCTTCAGGAGTATTATGGAGTCTCTCTTGTTCCTGGTGAGCCCACAACCTGATAGTCTCAATGTGCAATCAGGTTTTCCTGTAAACACACAAAGCAGCCTGAATTGTGCTGCCTGCCCCAACTCCAGCCCATTTCTAATTGCTTGGCTTGCAGTTTGATTCGGCCTACTTCTCCAGCTCATTTGTCAGTCCTGCAACCACCCCCATGCACATCACATTATGACTCAGCCACATTTCCCCCCTTTTGCCCACCAACTATACAATCTCAGATCATGGATGAGATGCCATTGTACATATGTCAATTTTCTCTGAATTAATTCATCAATCCAATGCTGTTCCAATTAAAATTTATCATGAGAAACTTGGTAAACTTACTCGAAAAATTATATGGAAGGATAAAGGTCCATGAATAGCCAAAGCAATTTTGACACATAAGAAGCAGGAATAGGGGACTTGCCCCTCAACCATGATAACTAACTACAAAGCCATAGTAATAAAACCTTGTGGTACTAGCACAGGAACAAACCAGAGGGCTCAGAGCATACCCATGTATATGTGGGAACTTTCCTAAACTAATTGGGAAGGAATAGACTGTTTATTAATAACATAGGGTGTTGGAAAATTTGCTCACTCCATGGGAAAAAATACAGGCAGATCCCTATCTCACACTACAAAAGTATATACAAAGGCGAACTACAGATGGATTAGATAATTGAAGGTAAGAAAGTAAAACTATGAAGCTCATAGAAGAAAATGATGGAAAATACTTTTATGACCTTGGGGAGTTGAAAAGGACTAAATCATACCAGAAAAGCAAATAAAAAGTTAAAGAAAAAGAAAAGAAAGAAAAAAAAGATAAAGGGCCACAGTATCAAAATTAAGTATTATTGTTTCATGAAGGACATAAAGGTAAAGTTTCCAGTCTTTGAAAGCTGATTAATGTTAGGACTTTACAGAAATATCTTGCAAATCAAAAACAGAAAGAAAAAGAAAAATAGAAATATAGGCTATGTCTCTTTCCTGTGTTAAATAATAAAAAAAAAAAAAGAAATATAGGCTATGAATAGGCAATTCACAGTAGGGAACCCCAAGTGGCCTGTGAATGCATGAAGAAATGCTCAATTTTACTAGTTGTTACAGAAGTGAAAATGAAAGCAAAAATGTACAGATACTACTTTCATCATATTGACAGAAATTAGAAAATTGGACAATTAGATGAGTCAGTATTTGTATTATAAAGCACTTAGAATAGTATCTGGTTCTTAGTAAACACTATATGAGTGTTTATGAATAAATAAACTAATACATGCTGGAAAGGATGGAAGTCTGGGACAAAAACCTTGTACAACACACTGGAGTGTAGTATAGAGCAGTAATTCTGGTACACAATCTTACAGTACAATACTTCCACAGAGTTTCCACTAGGCTATTAGGCATCTTTGTGCAGTTGGAAAACAGTGTTCACTCTGGGCAGATGAGTCTGAAAAAGGCATACCATCTAGATAGTCACAGCATTCTAGGTTCATGGCTTGGCTAGGGAACAGAGCTTTTGTGGGAATAAAAAGGACACATCTTCCTCCAGCAGGACACATAACATGGGAAAGGGAGTTGAGGTTGTTTTTCAGCCCTTATTGGCCCCTTGGCTGGAATCTTTGTGCAGGACACAGCTGCATAACCGAATGTGATGGCCTCATGCCTCCCCTATGACTTTAACAATCTCACTCCTTGGTGTATGTTTCAGAGGAATTTGCACACAGGTCCATAAGGGACCACAGACAAGGATGATCATGGCCCCATTGTTTGCAGTACTGGAGAGATGGAGGCAGCCTTGTTATCCACCAGTTGGGGAATGGGAGTAAAATGTGATAGATGCCCCATATGAAATGCTGTGCAGCAACCAGAAGCAATGAACTAGGATTTCCATACCATCTGCAACAAGGACAAATCTTTTAAAAGAATGTTGAGTGAAAAAAGTAGAAAAAAAGGTAATCTCTAAAGTCTAATGTCATTATTAAAATTAAAAAAAAATACCTGATAGAAATGCTATACATTTTTCAAAAATACATGTGGAAGCACAGTAGCCTGAAGTCCTAAGGAAGTGGAGGGGGAGGGGAGAGGGGAGACGGAGAGGGAGGAAATGGCATGATGAAGGGATGTGAACAGTGCAGAGGAGACAAGGGACAGCTGGAATAGGGGTGAGGGCACTATGGTGCTGAGAGAAGACGGGACCAGGGCTGGCGTCACTGGCGTGAGAACTATTCAGTTGCACAGGAGTGAGAGAGAGAGAAGAATTGATTTTGGGAGGGTAGCCCCAGGTGAACGGGAGCTTTTTGCGATGTGGCGCTACATAAATTTTTCCAAGGTGCCTTAACCTCTGCACCCTGTTCTTCTCATCCTTATGACTAAACCTTTTGAAGGCGGACCTGAGTCTTCTCTAACTTAGTTTTCCCTCCGTGTCTGGCGCACAGTGGCTGCTTTACAGGGTTAAAATGACCGGAACTGAGATTGTTCCTCGCTGTCACAGAGGGCAGAGGGTAGCTGCCGGTCCTGCTCTAATCCGGAACCCTCTGGTCCACATTTCCTTCTGGGCGTTCGTCCTTGGCTCCCCATCTCTGGTTCCCAGTGATCCCCCACCACCCTTTCTGGGTTGCCTCTCCCCAGAGACTCTTACCTTGGGACTCCGCCCAGCCTCCAGAGGCACCGCCCCCTTATCTCATTGGCCCCGCCCCATTGAGGATATATTTGCATATTTCTCTGGGGAGCACCGCCCAGGTGACCGCAGAAGCTCCTCCCGTTCGAATTTCTGCAAGCGCCCCTAGAGGGCGTGGCGGTTGCCAGGCGACAGGAGGACGCGCCGAGCGCCGGGTTTCGCCCGGGGCGGGCGGTAGAGACAGCGTGTCGCCGCTTTTGACGCTGGGAGTAGTGCACAGCCCCTTCCCCAGTCTCCGGCCCGGTTTCTGCGATCTCCATAGCAGCCTCTGAGGCCGCCCCCAGAGAGCGTCGGGATGGCGGAGGTCAGGAGTCAGCGCCCCTCTCTGTCGCCCCTCGCTTGACCCCTCCCCATTGTCCCTCTCCTACTGTCACATACACTGATTCCAATATTTCCTCCATCAGCATCCTAGCCCCACCTGCGCCTGCACTTCCCCACCTTTCTCCCCTTTCTCATTACCTTCTGTGCTTCCTTCAACTGGGTGGACACTCCCCGCCCCCACTATTTCACTGGCGCTGTGCTAAGCTCGGTAGGACATCTGTGAGTTCCCAAAGCCACACATGACATGCACCCACCCCTAGATTTTGAACAGTGAGGTGATACCATAAGAGGTTCACACTGAAATATTGGCCAGGTCTCACCTGAGTGGGGAAGCCTGGACAAAAGCTCCATAGATACCCACTGTCAGCCCTATTCACTGGCTCTTGTCCACCTATATCACACCTTGATTCCCTAATATGGTCACCTGCTGTCACACTCCTCATTAAGGCTGGTCAGCCCATCACCACTGCCCTGTGTGGTCACTGACCCCTGTGTGAACATGCTGTAGCCTCGCTTCACTCCCTCTTATAGTACACACCATCTTCAGCTGGCACAATAAGGGGTCATTTCTGCAACTCTTCAATGACCCCCTGATGTCCATTAGCCCCCTCATTTATAACCTTAACAGCCTTGGGTCCCTGTCATCACTTGCCATTCACAGTCCCTATCCCCTGTGGCCCTACCCAAATCCTTCATGGCCCCACTAAAGCCCTCCTCCCCTCCCCCATTCCAAGGTCAGTCCCAGCCAGGACCAGCCACATGATTTTTCAAGGCCTGGTGCAAAATGAAAACACAGAGCATCTTCAAAAATCATTAAGACAGGACAACAGAGCATTCAACCAAGGGTGGGGCCCTTCTGAGCAAGGGGCCTTGTGCAACTGAATAGGTCTCACATCCATGAGGCCAGTTCTAGTCCCATCTTCTCTCGGCACCATCGTGCCCCCACCCTTCTTCCAGCTGCTCCCTTGTCTCCTCTGCACCGTTCACATCCCATGATCATTCCGTTTCCTCCACTTCTACTGTCCCTTTATAAAGTCCATCTTCCTATGATCAGCAGTTCCTTCCTTTCCTTATCATAAAGTCCCTTTCAAATCCCTGGGCTCCATCACCCCATCTGTCTCTGACATCCATGTTGCTGTGGCCACATCTCTTCTCCTGTTACCCATGCTCATTCATATATCTTTTCTTCCCATTTTCTCCTCTTATGCCTTCTAGTTCTTTATTTTTTCTATTATTTGCTTTAGCGTGTTTCCTCCTCTTCTCCCCCATTAATCATCTTGATTTCATTCATTCTTCATTCTCCATATATAAGCCCCAGACACCAACACTATGGACTAATGATTTCCCAGTTTCCCTTTCCTTTTTTATCTCCTCTCATTTCTTCCTTTCTCCTACTTCTCTTCTCACTTGACCTCAGCCAACATTTCCTTGCTTCTGCTTTCACAATTCTCTATTTTCACTCTGGCCTCATCTTATACTGCAGCTCTCTTTTCCTTTTTTCTTTTCCTTCTCTCCACTAATTGGTATTCCCAGCACCTAAAACAGTGAGTGTCTGGCACATAGCAAACACTCAATGGATAGGTGATAGAATATAGCAGTGCCATAGTTCCTCTCTGATCAGTTCTTGTTCACACCATGCTTTCCACATAGATCCCATTATATACCATAACAGTGTAGATACTGTTTATTGGTCACAGCTAAGAGATTATTTTTGCTTTGCTTTCAATGCTAGTACACTGTTTAATGACAATACGAACAAATCTCTTTTGTTCATAAAAGTTTCTTTAAAACTTTTCTCTCTTTGGTGTTTTTCTCATTCCTGTACTAAGAGCCAGGTATACAGGGAAATCCTGGTCTGCAAACAAATCACTAGGCTGGTGATCAAGTGTTGACATTAATACCATTTACAGAGATGGAACTGAGAACATTGTTGTGATAAATGTTTGTGTGTGCTTATGTTTAGCATCAACAAGGGAGAAGCACAGAGCAGCAGCAGCACCATATTTCCTTAATGGGATTTTTTTCCTCCTTTGTGGGATTACTACTTTGTGGTCTTTCCAATAATCTGCTATTAGTAAGGAAGAAAAACCTCTGTTGAATTTAAAATTAGTACTAAAGTTGCTATACAAAATGTTATAGATATGCTTGTGACTCTGCATCTGTTTTGATCTCCAAAGATTGTGTTTTGCTTGCATGTCATCTTTAGAGATTTAATTAATAGTAGGTATGAGTGTTTTTGAAAAACAAAAATATGTAGACTTTCTCTGTATCGGGCAAGATAGGCTTGTCAAAACAGCAGGTAAAATAGACTACTTACTCAAATTCTTCAGGGTGAATTGGAATTTTACTTTATTATTGGGAATAGAGATTGTCTTAGTTGGTTTTTTTAAATTAGCAACAGAGTGTTCATGTCAAAGCCCTTTTTAGCGTAGAATATCAAAGCATAATATTGCAAACATAATTAAAGCTTTGCAGACCTTATCAGTCCTTTGCTCAAAAGTCTTGAGTGGTTCCCTGTGGCCTGCAGAATAATGCAGAATAATCCATACTCCCTAGAACACCATTCAGTCCCTCCACAGTCTGCCCCTAACTCCATGGCTAGTCTTCTCCTTCCAGCTCTCTTTCAAACCTCTTCAGCTGCCTTGGATGCTTGCGTCGTCCTGAGCCTTTGCCCAAGGTTTTCTATCTGCTGGGAATGCCCTTTTTCTTCATATTCACCTGTGAAAATTCCACTCTTCCTTCTGGGCCTACTCAAATGCCATTTCCTTTATGAAATTTGTTTTATTCTTGCTGCTGGGAGTCATTTTCTCTTCCTGTGTATTCTTACAGAACTTTGAGTTTATTTGGCAGGGACCAAATTCTATATTTTCATTACCTGCATACATACTCCAGCGGCAATTAAAGTATAAATTCCTTGTGGGTGGACTGTTATTCCTTATCTTGGTATCTTACTCCATCACAGAATTTACACATAGCAGGTGTTCAATAAATATTTGCTAAATGAATGAATAAATATATTAACCATGCCATTTCTTTTTTATCACTGTGTTTTACCTAACAAGAAGTAGGTGTATTTGTTTGCTAGAGCAGCTGTAACAAAATACTACAAACTGTGTGTCTTAAAACAGCAGAAATTGGCCGGGCGCGGTGGCTCACGCCTGTAATCCTAGCACTCTGGGAGGCCGAGGCGGGCGGATTGCTCGAGGTTGGGAGTTCGAAACCATCCTGAGCGAGACCCCGTCTCTACTAAAAATAGAAAGAAATTAATTGACCAACTAAAAATATATATATATACAAAAAATTAGCCGGGCATGGTGGCGCATGCCTGTAGTCCCAGCTACTTGGGAGGCTGAGGCAGGAGGATCGCTTGAGCCCAGGAGTTTGAGGTTGCTGTGAGCTAGGCTGATGCCACGGCACTCACTCTAGCCAGGGCAACAAAAGTGAGACTCTGTCCCAAAAAAAAAAAAAAAACAAAAAAAAAAACACAGCAGAAATTTATTGTTTCATGGTTCTGGAGGCTAGAAGCCCAAAACCAAGGTGGTGGCAGGGTCATGCTCTCTCTGAGAGTCTGAGTGTGATTCTTCCTTGCCTCTTCCTTAGCTTCTGAGAGTGGCTGCCAATCCTTAGCTTTCCTTGGATTGCAGCTGCATCAGTCCAATCTCTGCCTCCATTTTCATGTTCTCCCTGTGTGTGTATCTATCTGTGTCCAGAATTTTCCTTTTTGTAAGGACACCAATCATATTGGATTAGGTCCCACCTTACTCTAGTCTGACCTCATCTTAATTGATTATATGCACAATGACTCTATTTCCAAATGAAGTGAGATTCACAGGGTTAGGACTTCAGCATACCTTTCTGGGGGACACAGTTCAACCCCTAGCTATGAGGAGTAAATTAAACTCCCTATATGACTAACTCCTGGATTCTCATCTAAGCCATAGCCAGATTTGCTTGAATTACATCTATATGTTTGGGATTATATTTTTAAATAATTTGTTGCCCAGTTAATCATGGAAAGCAAATGCTTTAGAAAAGGCCCATAGGCACTGCATAGGGGCATTTCAGTAGACTGATGGGGATGACCTAGCCTGATTTTTTTAAGGGATAAAAATGATGGAATCTCTTTTGGGGGAAACATTTCATCTTTCAGGTGGGTTTCACTGTGAGTATATGCGATTTCATGATATCTATGCCAATATCTCCCTTTGTCCGACCTAAATATGCCATGGCTCCCGTCTGCAGTCCTGGGGGTAAGGAGCAGGACTCAATGAAAAGAGATCAGGGTTTGGAATAATCATAAAAGCTGGCCGGGCGCTGTGGCTCACGCCTGTAATCCTAGCTCTTGGGAGGCCGAGGCGGGCGGATTGCTCAAGGTCAGGAGTTCAAAACCAGCCTGAGCAAGAGCGAGACCCCGTCTCTAGTATAAATAGAAAAAAATTAATTGGCCAACTGATATATATATAAAAAATTAGCCGGGCATGGTGGCGCATGCCTGTAGTCCCAGCTACCCGGGAGGCTGAGGCAGAAGGATCACTCGAGCCCAGGAGTTTGAGGTTGCTGTGAGCTAGGCTGACGCCACGGCACTCACTCTAGCCTGGACAACAAAGCGAGACTCTGTCTCAAAAAAAAAAAAAAAAAAAAAAAAAAAGCTGTCAAAATTCATTGAGTACCTACTCTTTGCTGGGCACCTGGCTAAATGTTTAACCTTAATGATCCCATTTAATCTAATCCTTAGCAACATCATGTGGAAGAAATACTATTACCTTAATGCATATATATTCTGAATATAATATATCCCAGTGCATATATATCTAATACATATGTAATGTGTATGAATATATATATACATAATGTATGTATGTACATATATATTATATATATATGAAGAATGCATCAGGGGTTGAAGATGGACTCTTCCCACCATATAGCTTAATTATTCTGCCTCTCAGTGGCTTTTATTTTGCTTGTATGAAGGCCTTTTGTTCAGGGATAATAGCAGTAACTCCTTGATAGTAACGGCGTGAATGTTGCAGTGCCCATTCCCATCCCTGCTCTTTTACACAGGAAAAAAATGAAAAGCTAGTGATGGAAGAAACTGCATTTGAAGAAATTGAAAAGGATTTTCATGAGGTTCTCAGTGAACTATCAGGAGACAAAAGTCTGGAAAAATTTAGGGTTGAATATGAGAAGCTTCATGCCATCATGAAAAAGTCTTATGACAATGAAAAGCGTCTGATGGCCAAATGCAGAGAGCTAAATGCAGAGATCGTGGTCAATTCCGCGAAGGTCGCCACTGCCCTGAAGCTCTCTCAGGATGATCAGACAACCATCGCATCCCTGAAGAAGGTCAGTGATCTTCTAGAAATGGAACAAACCTGAATTTAAAGCAGCATTCTTTCATTATATTGACAGCTCTAGGCTGATAGTAAATGAGTTATTAGGTAAAAATGTACGACCTGTATATTCACTAAGCCTAAGGAATACTGTTCATTTAGAAAAAATAATTGGCCTAGGTGATTTACACCATGCAGAAAATAATTACACCATGCAGAAAAGAAACCAAACCTTACTGGTTTGGTTTCTGGGATGGCAAAAAGACTTAGAGGTAAGTAAATACACTTTTAGGGATCTCAACATGTCTGGTTTGATTTGATGCAAAATGAGTAATTAAATATCTCATGATGATAGCTTATTAAAGATATTTTCATACTTCTAGTTTTCCCCCTGTTTTGGGAGAGATTGCCTTGAGAATTCCTAGATAGTAATTTTCATGACCTTTCTACCTGACACCTGTGTGCTTCCTACCTGATCCTCCTAATTTCTCAAATAGGAGACCAGGGATTCAGCCTGTGGGGACATTGAGGAAGCATGGCTTTGTTTTGCATTGTATTGTTTCATTCTCAAGTGTGTTGCATTGGTTTGAAGTTAAAAACAAATATTCTTTGTTGATCTCAGGGTGATAAGATGTTGAAACATATTAATTAAAACTTTATAATTAATCTATAGTTAAAGTCCTAGTCATGAGAAATAATTTATAAACTTTTTAGATAATTCCCTTGATATCATGCATTCAGATGTCACCCAATTCAAATTAATTTTCATGACCAGTACAAAATATGGCTTATCTGTTTTCTTAGAAACTACTCTTTTTTTTGTGTCATTTTTTTCTCTATTGTCATTTTCTTCTTCTAGTTGCTGAAAAACCAACATAAGAAGGCTTTAGTTCATTTTATGATGGGAAAAAACACTGTTTTAAATTTAAAAACTGTAAATAGAAGTCATGAATTGATTAAAATATAATTGGTGAAATTGATTTAGATAAAACTTTATGTAATCGCATTTTAATTTGAATATCCTTCATTGTTTTGTCAAAAATAGTACATACGGTTGATATATAAGAACATATCCCACAAATTCATATTCCGTTTTGAATCACTAAATTATGTGCTGTTGTTACCCAAGAGTAATCTCTTTGTCTCATGTAATAGTGAGCATTAATTTATTAAATTAAGTATACTCTTTTTACCAATTTTATATTCCTTGTCAACGTTCAAAGTGGAGTATTTTCACCTAATGCTTATAGGTTCTTATCTGTATAAACCCACATTACAGTTGACAAAATTTTGCAAGAATGTTAAGTGGTGGGCTGAAACTCAAGGCTATTGCAACTCTTAACTGTGTTACTTGAATGGCTGTGATTCACTTTAAGTATTTATGTTAATATTCTATATCACATTTCATAACAGTAAGGAAGCCAAAGCTGCATGAGTCATTGTTTCCATTCCCTGCTACAGATTTTGTTTTTCCCCTATAAGCATTTGATGAGAAGGCCTGGGTTTGGGTTTCTGAAAATGGGAATTACCAAGGTTATTGTGCACAATTAGGTAACAGGGGAGAACAGGATGGCTGTGGATTGTTCTAGAGCTCACATTGTTATCCAGGAGCTCACTTGGGACCTGAGGACAAATACCTTTTTTATTTGCAAATCTATCAGGAGGTTCAATTCAATCTATCAATTTAGGGCTTGGGTCTCTGATCATTCCTTATATGATAAAACTTATTTTAAAAAAATATCTGGACTTGGAAAGCACATAAACTTTTATTTTTAATTTTGCAAACCTTGTAACTAACTATGTGAACTTTGTGGCCACACTCACCTACACAAGAAAAAAGCACACTTTACCAATCCCGCTCCTTAAATGGACTGTTCACTATTGACTAGCTCACGTTGAACAATTCAATAAGTCAATACGCATATATGCATAATGTATAATGTATAGTATATCATATTCTCTCCCCATAAATTGCTACTACACTATAGTCACAGTGTTATTCTACTTGCTAGTTTACCTTGCATCTGGAACCAAGTTTGGTTTTTCTCACTGATATCCCATGGCCCATCCAGGAAATTGAAAAGGCCTGGAAGATGGTGGACGCAGCCTATGATAAGGAGCAGAAGGCGAAGGAGACGATTCTTGCCCTGAAAGAGGAAATAGTGAACCTGACCAAGCTAGTCGAGCAGGGGTCTGGACTGTCACTGGACCAGGATAGCAAGTAGGTCATAGACTTCCTGATGCATGTTGAACTTGTCTCTGCAGAGGCTTTCAGCAGACAGCCTGGGGCTTGCCAGTGTCTTCATGAACGTTCTCTGTGATACAAAACTCTTCTTTCTTCAGTTCCCAGAGGTTGCCTTCTGTCTATTGCTATATTCTTTAATATTTCCTTTCTCCACACCCAAGAACTTCTAATCTGTGGTTATGTTAAACTTCTGGCTTTATAGGCATCAGTGTTATAGTTTCAAAATAAGTACATATTTCAGGTTTACTTCTCTCAAACTTGTGTAGAATGGAACTGGCTGCCCCTCTGCCCAGAGTTCCAGCCCCCCCAAGATTAGTCTCAACACCACTCCCCTGCCCCCCATTCTAGGCCCGAAAACAGAGCAGCTTTTCAACCCTGCCGCTCCATCTTTAAAGCTCTGTCTGTTGACTCAGTCTTCTAAGCATCACCTTTCCCTCCTTCCTGTCTCCAGTGCTACCGTCTTGGTTCATTCCCTGTGTTTTCTACTGGTTTTGGCAGTGGCCTCCTAACTGGTCTCCCTGCCTGCAGGAGTCATCTCCCACTTTATTCTTTCATTGCTACCAGATCCATGTTTCTGAAACACATATGCACTTATCCCTAGCATTAACACTTTTCATTTCTACCCATACCCAAAGGATAAAGCCCAGACTTTGAGTATGTTGGTCAGAGACCTTCATGAAACTGCCCCAGTCAGCCTCTCTAGTCTTATGTCCAGCCCACCATGTTGCCCAATACTTTCATACTTTTGCACGTGCTGCCTCTATGCTCGCAATGCCTTTTGTTTTATACTCTTGGTGGTCAGCTCCTATCCATCCTTTAAGACCTATCTCAAACACCATCTTACTTTCATCACCATCAGCAGCAGTTTTCTAACCTCTTCTCCACGTCTAGACTCCAATGGCCAGGCAGAAAAATCGCTGCATTCTCTGTTTCCGTTGGACCTGACACTTAACCTCTAGTGTGGCACTGATCATATTGTGTAATATTAAAATTATTTGTGGATGTGCTTCTCTACTTATTAGGCTGTGAATGCCCCAAGAAAGACACCTTAATATCACTTCCAGGAGTTTAGCCCTGGGCAGGGCATGCAAAACATCACATCAATTAAGAATCAGGAGTGAGCACACACTTCTTGGGCATCCTTAACCAAATCTAATGTTGCTCTCTTGTTTTCTTATGCTTTTTTGATGCACCGATCCAACATTGACAGATAGTCCTAAGTACCAGAGTTGTGGGGAGGGACTAGGAAAAACAAACAGAAAATGTGATCCCTATAGTGATGGATTCTATCTTCTTATGGAGGAAGTCCAGCATATTTAGAGCAACTGCTAAAGAGCAATGTGAGGGAACTGATTCAGATAGGGCGTGTTTGTAATGAGCATTGGAGGAAGGTGAAGAGGGGGACTGAAGAAGTTCTCCAGCCCATAATTTTACCTTTAACAACGTGCCCAGGTGTAAGCTGTCTGTCTTCATTGTAATCTTAGAATTTGAGGTTTTTGTTTCTGGAGAAGAGCTTGAGTGCTGGTTTGAAGATTCCTCATTAAACCTTATATAAACATTTATGTTACATCAGAGGTTTTGGTAAATAAAGTTTGTCAGATTACTGTTTTGAGCAGTTTGAGAGCTGTCAGCTGCAAGGGTCTGCAGTGCGAGTTCTCCTCTGCTCTCTCTGCTCTAAGAGCTGTCTTGCTCTTAGACTCATCGGCCGCAGCGGTTGTATCAGACACAGAGTGCCCACTCGCAAAGTGCCAATTCTGCAGAAAGTCATGCCAAATCATATAGAATGGCTTTTGAAATTCAGAGGTAACTGGTTTACAATTCAAATCAATGAATATTATCATACACTCTCCAAAAACAGGCATCATGAGTGATTTTCCAAATTTTGTTCTTGGGAACGTTTTATCTGGGCTGCATCCCTTTGGGAGAAACTAATCTCTTTGGGTAAATTGAGAGAAAATTGGCAATGCATATCATTTGCTTATGTTTATGCTTCAATCTGCACTTCATAGCTGTGATCATAGACCTCCAGTGGAGTGGATATATTAAACAATTTTTAAATCAGCATATCTTTAGGATTAATTACAAGAGTTTACAATAACAATATAGTCTTATTGTAAGAATTTCAAATAATACAGAAGTGTGGAAACTATCATCTCTTCTCCCAACTTTCCACCCTAAATTTCTCAGAGATAATCGGTGACCTCACTGGTATCTATTTTTCTGGGATTCTATAAAAATGTCTATAAAACACACACACATACACACACATGAATAGACACTGTATTTTCTTAAAAGTAAAAAAAAAAAAAACTATCATACTATGCATATTATTATTGGCATTTCCTTTCAGTTAACAGCTTACAAACAGCTCCCATGTCAGGGCATCAAGATCTTCCTCTTTAAGGCCTCAATTGTGTTAATCGTTGCCCTGAAGTCTTTCCCATGAAAATGGGCTTGGAGAATGATATGAAGGACCCCTGAGCAGATGGCCATTTAGTCCGACTCCTGTGTTCTTCTTTCTTAGTATCCGAGATTTACTGAAGTACAAAGATGAAGTGACAAAAGAGAGAGACCAGCTCTTGTCAGAAGTGGTGAAATTACGAGAGGCCTTAGCTCAGATCACAGAACAGCAGCAAGAAACGGAGCGATTAAAAGAAGAGGCTGAGCAGACCATAAGTCAGGTCAGCTCCACGACAAAGGGCAAGTGAAAGAATATTTCCTTCCAGAGGATGTTCGTCCTGCCCCAGTCTCTTTCCGTCTCGTTCCTGTCTCATATTTACCCTCTTGTGTCCAGATGAAGCATCCTTGGTTCTGCTTGTTTCTCTGGTTTGTTCTCTCTCCAGAAGCATTCTCTGTCTGAGAATGTCACTAAGTTAGGGACTCTCTGCTTACAACTCTGGCTCGAGAACTTGTCCCCTTCGAAGGCCAGGGGCCCAGTATCTGGGGATGGTAGAAGTAGTTCCTCTGGCCCTTCTCCTTTATAAGAAAGCCATCTAACTGAATCCTTCTGTGCAGTTCCCAAGAGAAAAACACGAGGCTTCTCTGAACATGAGATAAGAAAAAGGCTTTTCATAGAATTTAGACATCAAGGTATACCTATAGTGTTCGGTTTAGCAACATCCAGGATCATGCAAAACACAATTTACTAATTAGGGTAGCCAGCTGCATTTTATTTAGTTCCCATTGATGGAGAACAGGATGAATCCTTTCTGGGTTTAATGTCCCTAGAACTCTGAGCGTCCATACTTAGTTGATGGGTTATACTACCCATTGTGGATTTGTTCCCCACCATCAGGGTGGACTTTTGGTGTCAAGGCCCTGAAAAACAATACAGAATATTTCTGAAAAGTTCGAACAATGGGGCTCAAGGATGTCTGTCTGACAGAGGAAATGCTACTCTGAAGTGACCGCCCTGAGAATGACAGGCCTGGGAGAGGGAGAATTTGCCTGGCTGTGAGCTGCCATGGCAAGGGGTCACATTTTTCTTCCCTGTCCTTTTTGCACCCTGTAGTATGAACAAGAAATCCAGCAACGTCAGAATGAAGCTTCGCGGGAGTCTCGGAAGAAGGAAAAGATAGAGAAAGAGCTCAAACAGATTCAGGTGGACATGGACAGCAAGCAGGCAGAGATGAAGGCCCTGCAGCAGTACATGCACAAGAGCAAGGAGGAGCTTCAGAGGCTGGAGCAGCAGCTGAAGGAGCAGAAGGTGAGTCAGGTGTGGGTTATACTGGGCGCCATTGCAGAAAAACTGAGAAAAACCAAGAATGGCACCTTTGTTCATGGCCCACTTGCACATTTTGCATTTTCTTGGAAAGCAGCAAACTCTCTTCACCACTGATGTTGGTTACATAACACTGCAATTTGGTCTTTGAGCAGCTCTTTTAAGGCAGTTATGCCCTCCCTTTTCCCCCAGCTCCAACAGGTTAATTAATTTCTTTTTAACCTTTTATTGCTTTAGTAATATACACAGAGAAAAGTGTATGTGGCACAAGTGTGCAGCTTGATGAATTTTCACCACTCAAACACATCTTGGCCATCTGTACCCAGCCTGAGACATAGAACATTGCCAGCCCCCAAGAAGCCCCTATCACACCTCCCATTCATCCTTCTCCCCAAAGGCCACCTGTATCCTGAATTCTAAGCAGAGATTAGTTTTGCCTGTTTTTGTACTTTAAAGAAATGAAATATTACAGGATTTACTCTTTCTGTCTAGCTTCTACTACATTCTGTTTGTGAGATTCAGTTATGTTGTTGCCATGTAGTTATAGACCCTTGATGTCCAATATGGCAGCCACTATCTGCATGTGGCTATTTAAATCCACTGATAGAATATTAGCAGAGATAGGGAACATTTACATCATTGCAGAAAGTTCTGTTGGACAGAGCTCAGTAGACCATTCACTCTCATTGCTGTAGTATATTCCATTGGATGAGGATAACATAATTTATTTATTTATTTATTTATTTATTTTTTTGAGACAGAGTCTCGCTTTCTTGCCTAGGCTAGAGTGAGTGCCGTGGCGTCAGCCTAGCTCACAGCAACCTCAAACTCCTGGGCTCAAGTGATCCTCCTGCCTCAGCCTCCCGAGTAGCTGGGACTACAGGCACAAGCCACCATGCCCGGCTGATTTTTATATATATATATATTAGTTGGCCAATTAATTTCTTTCTATTTTTATGGTAGAGACGGGGTCTCGCTCAGGTTGGTTTTGAACTCCTGACCTTGAGCAATCCGCACGCCTCGGCCTCCCAGAGTGCTAGGATTACAGGCGTGAGCCACCGCGCCCGGCCCATAATTTATTTTTAACAGGTTTATTTTTAAGTTTCAAGTTTAGGAAACCATACTCAGCCTTTATGCACTTTTAATATGGCACTTTTAAAAAAATTAACATCCTTCCTTTTATAGTACTTTAAGGTAACACAAATATTAGTGATTTTAGTATGTCTTCTCTCATTTCTTAAAGAAGAAATTCACATAATTAAAAAGACTTTTCTTAGAAATATTTTCCCCCAGGGAGTTTGTTTCTAAAGAATTGTCAAGACATATAGCAATTTTCTACTTTTAAAAATAGATATCAGAACACATTTTTTTGTCAGTTGCTTTATTAATTTTATATAAAGCCAGAAGTCAAATAGATAATTCATAATGTACTGTCTCCAGGAGAAAACCACGAGACGTCTTTGAGCATGAAATTTAAGAGACAGGCTTTTGGACATCAGCATAAAACTATGGTGCTTTGTTTAGTAATATCCAGGACTATGTAAAACACAATTTCATTTTTAGAATAGCTAGTTACATTTTATTTAGTCCCTATTGATGGGGAGTTGGATGGATTCTTTTCATGTTTAATTTTTGCATGCATGGAAGTTATATTTTGGAGAAAGTACCTAAACTGTCTCCTCTTTCTGTTTTTTTCCTTCAGTCCATTTGCTATCCCTGCATATCACCAATATTACTCCTGTAGAAATGACTCCCCCAAGAGAGAATCCTTTGCATTTATAAAACCACATCTGCCCAGGATAGTCTAGATAGGGAAGAGGAAAATCTGGCTGACACTGAAGTCAGGCAGATATAAATCACTCCACTGCTGTTCCAAGGTTTTGACTTCAGTTGAATTAAAAGGAAATTGTCTCTGTGTTGGTGTTAGTGAACGTTTCTGTTGACGAAAATGTTGTAGGCATGTTAATGCAGGATTTGCTTCTGAAGATGTAGCTTCTGAGCCCACAGATGATAAAACCCATTTGGATCTCTGCTCATTTGCAATGATTATGGCAATTGTTGCGCATGCGAAGCCAGCCACATGGCAAACAGGCATTAAAATATTTATCCACCACCTGTGAACAAGACTTCCCAAGGCTCTCAGAAAAAAAATTCTGTTCACTGTGTTATTCATTAAAAGGCATCATTTTCTTCAGCCATTTAACATTCATCATATTTGAGTGCGTTAGTGCTTTCATCAGGGATAGAGAACAATTTCTACAAAGACAAAACAGTAGAGTTGCTGTTATCTCCCCGGGAGGTTTGTGGGGCTTCCTGTGCATATACACATGTCTTGTAATCAGATTAAAAAGCATTAACCAGCTCGTTCCACACTTTTCAGATACTGAATGAGAGAGCTGCAAAGGAACTCGAGCAGTTTCAGATGAGAAATTTTAAACTTCAGCAAGAAAACGAACAACACAGTTTGGTTTGTGAGCAACTAAGCCAGGAAAACCAGCAGAAGGCGTTGGAGCTCAAAGTAAACACCAAGAGATATATCTGTTCCCTAACTCTTCCTTCCTCTTTACCTATTAACACAAGTTTGCCTTTGTGGTTGGAGCCCTTAGTGGGATAACCTGTGTTAGCTCCACCGAGTGCTTGGACTCATCAGAGGCAAGTGCAAACCTACAGCCATTGCTTTAGCCCCAGAGGCAGAGAGTTTGGTAACTTCCATTCTTACTTATAAAATTGCAAACCTGATGATTGATCATGTGGTTATGCAAATGGTTTCCAGAGCGAGCTCAGGTGTTCATCTCTGTAATTAGTTTTGCAAGTAACCAGTTGCCCAGAGCTAGAAACCATTCATATGTGTGAGTAGCAAATAATTCAGATTATATTTTACTACTTGTATGGAGAAAGTGAGATGGGTGGGCTAGGGGCTGGACTGGGACTATTTAGTATTTACTTACAGGATTACGGAATCATGATTTTCACGTCTATCCAATATACATTTCAAGACAGTTTTCCCATCTTTTTCCTTGCCTTTACTGAACAGTGCTTGCAAATTAAGTTTGGATAACAGTTTATACTCAGATACGCCTACATGCTTAAAGGAGCAGCTTTTATGTTTATGACTTTAATTCTGACAAAATCCATATTCTCTACTCTGGTTCTGCTAGAATGCCAGGCCTAAAAGGACTGGCCTAGCACGAATAATATGTAGATTTGAGCAGTGAACCTTAACATTTTGGGATCACAGTCTCTTTTGAGAATCTGATGGAAGCGTGCACATGTACACACACTTACCTGCACATCTCGGATCTGGTGTTGCATGCATCCCAGAAATATAGGAGGTTTCCAAGAGTTTTCTGAAGTATAACGACAGGGTCTGGATAAATAACCACTGAATTGGATCATCTTGGAATTGGAAGGGGCCTTACGGTCAACTAATCTAACTCCTATAGGGTCTGAAGCTGAGGAACATTTAAAGCCGTCTAGAATGGGTTGACTTGAAACCATTCTTTATGAGAATGCAGTAAACTGAAGCATAGATGAGATGACTACTTAAGTCAAAATAACATATTAACCCTAAGCTGAAATTAGGTAAAAATACTCAGGCCGTTAATTTTCTCCTTTGATAACATGAATGGGGCATCTTGAAAGATGGACTGTTTCTGTTATCAGATCCTGAACCTTATGGGATTCGGCCTCTAGCAGTAACTTTAGGATAAAATGAACAGCTAATTTCAGTCTCCTCACTGTCATGAGCTGATATAATTGCTAACCTTTGTTTGCAGAAGAATCCCTAGCTGCTTTTCCAGTCATTTCTAATGATGAATTTAAAACAAAATTAATTTAATTTAAATTTCAAAAAATCCATAAAACTTGAAGCCCATAGACAAAAATATGGTGCATTCCTTTGCTAGGATAACTTCTTTGGTAACTTTTGCCATCATGCAGATTGCCTGTTCATACTGCCATGTCCGCCTAACTGAATCTACACCCACAGACTAACATGCTTGGAGGAAGGAGGACCCTTTCTCCAGTGTATGTAATGGGGTGACATGGGCCTTGTAGGTCCAAAAGAGTGTTTGAATATTTTATGGCATGCAAATAACCTTCTGAGAAAGGTCATTTTGTAAGTTCATGAAAATTGCTAATCAAATACAGTATTTGTATACACAATTCATGTATATTTAATACATACAACTCAGCATTCTTATCTTATTTGATTCCACAATTAGATGGTACCTTAAAACATCAGAATTCATCAGTCTTTGTATTATTTTTAGCTTATATAGCCACATATTTTATTCGGAGAATAGGGTTTTTCAATTTCTTTCAAAACCAAATAGTGCATTTTGACTTAATCTCAGAGAACAACTTTACACTGACATGGGAAGAATTTCCTTTTATTGGTTCTGAGTTTACCAGCATCCAGTCACTGGCTCTTTATTTGCTCAGTGTCCTGGTTAATTCTCTCTCACTGATCATAGGCCAAAGAGGAAGAAGTCCATCAGATGCGCCTTGACATTGGGAAGCTCAACAAAATCAGAGAACAAATCCATAGAAAACTGCACCAGATTGAAGATCAAAAGGCAGACGTCGAACAGCAAAAGGAAACCCTAAAAAATCAGATCTTGGGACTAGAGCGAGGTAAACCATTTTCCGCTTTATTAATTCACAAACGTTTTATTGGTGACTAATGTCATCAAGGCTTCATGTGTACGAACACAAACCATGCCAAATGAAATGAGTAAAACAACAGTCTGGGATAAGACTGCACCGAGAATCAGTGGAACAAAAATAAATGGCTTCTAACATCTTTTCTCTGCTAGTACTTTACTATGTGATGAACCCCTGTTTTATCCAGCTATAACTGACCGATGGAAGAAAAATTTAAGTGCCTTGGGGAGGTACAGAGGAATCAGGAGGCATACAAACTCTGGAGTCAGAGCTGCCCAGGGTTAAGCTCCTCCTTCAATTGCGTCTGTTTGTTGGGGGCTAGAATGAGCTAATACACTTAGAGCACTTGCAGACAGCGCCTGGCACACAGTAAGTGCTAATTAAGTGTCATCTATCATCATCCGGATATATTGCTGTTTTCTGAATAAGAATATAATTAAAAATACAGTGTGCTTGTGAAATTTGGTGAGGCAGAAACAGCTCTGGACTTGGAGATGAAGAAGCCGGGTGTGGATTCCGGCTCCACCGGCACATGTGAGGGAGGAACACCTGGGCCCCACCGGCCCCAGGCAGGCTGCTGTGAGTTATAAGTCATCACTCATTCACCAATGAATGTGAGAACATCCATAAAAGCACAAAAGCATACATTGTCCCATTAAAAGTGAGGTAAAATATAAATCTCTGGATAGAATTATTAGAACTATTTATCAAGTGCAGATATTTTTGCTTTTAAGAGACATAAGGAAATAGTCCTTTTATTGAGGTGCAGCTGCAGCTTATTTTGAAAGTTTCTCCATTCACCCACTCAACAAACTGAGTACACACTATGTGCAGGCACTGTGCTAGGCCTTGGGTGCAAGGAGGACTCTGCCCTCAGGATACCTACAGTCTAGAGCAAGTTTGCAGTCTGACGTCCTCGGTGACAGAGAGGGAGAAAAACGGAAGGACAAGAGCACATTTTGTAACTGGCTAAGTGACTGTCAAACACTCCCGTATTTAAATTTCTATGGTTTTGCTTGAGATAGTTCTAAGCTTTGAATTATTTTTTATCCATTCAACATTGAACCTAATTCTTCATCCTTAAATCATGTATACAAAAGTCATCATTATCTCTCTTCTGGTTATTTTATAGATATCATTAACATTGTTATTTCTTCTTAGGGCCTTTTTCCTTTTGATGTGCCCGATCACAGAATGGCATTGGGCATAACGGTTAGAAGCATGGGTCCTCCACATGTTGTGATTTTCCTACCACAAAACCCATGAAATGAACTAAAAAACTAGCAGAACTAACAAGAGAGTTCAATAGGGTGGCCAGATTATAAAATAAATGTACAGATATCAATAGCTTTTTTTTTAATGACCCCAAATCAGACTATATGATGGAAAAACCCCCTTTCAGAATAGCAACTAAAGTAACAAAATATCTATGAATAAAGTTATCAAGATATCTGCAAGACCCATATATAAAACAAGCTACAGGATACTATTGAGGGGTATAAAGGAAGACTTGAAAGATGGAATGATATATCAAGTTCTTGGATGGGAGAATTCATTAGGAAAAAGGTATAAATCTGTCCAAGTTAATCTATGCATTTAATTTTTCTAATAAAAAGTTCAATGAGTTATGTTGTATAGGATTCAGAAACTGATTCTAGAGTTCTTCCAGAAGAATAAACATATGACAATAGCTATAAAATTCTGGAAAAAATAAGTGATGACAGAACATTTGCCTTACCAGATGTTTAAATGTATTATAAAGCTTCAATAATTAATTAGTGTAGTGATGTTGTCTGAATAAATAGATCAATGGAAAAAATTGGAAAGGCCAGAAAAGATCCAAGATTATCATCTATGATAAGGTGTTTCATACTAATGTGCAGTATGGATTATTAAGAAAATGGTAGCATGACCATAAGCTACTTTTTTTTGGGAAAAAGGTTAACACTGAATGTTTAAACCATAAAGGCAAGATTGAGAGATTCAATGAAATTAAAAGTTAAAATTATCTGTGTAGCAAAAGACTCTATACATAAAGGCAAATTGGCCAAAAGGTTGTCAAAGTTTGTATCTTTATTCTATACAAGGGCTTTTAAAAATCCATGGAAAGGATAAACAATTTACAAAAAAAATTGGCAAAAGGAAAATGTGAGCAATTTAAAAAACAGAAATATAAATAAATGGTCATTAAACATGAAAAAGTCAGCTTCACTACTAATCAAAGAAATGAAAATTAAATACACATTGGTTTTTAAAAATCTATCAGATTGTCAAAGATCAAAAACAATGATAATATCCAGTGGTGGTTTGGGTATAGATTTAAATTGCTATTAATTTTCTAGAGAGAAATTTGGTAGTGGGTGAGAAATGTCTTAAAAAAATCCTCTTTGATCCAGGATTTCCTCTTCCAGATGAAAAATTGAATAAGAACTTTCACAGGATTATTGCTTACAACTACAAAAAAAAAAAAATTAGAAACAACCTAAATGTTAAAATGGTGGATTGGCTAAATAAGTTATGCATTTTCACACAGTGTAAAACCATGAAGTTAATAAAAATTCTTTTGTTGATATACATTTATAATCTATTAATAAAAAGGCATTTATTCTTTGTTAATTATAAAACCAATCTACAAAATAGTTTGTGTAGTCTGATTCCTTTTG
Source organism: Microcebus murinus (assembly GCF_040939455.1). Taxonomy (NCBI): domain Eukaryota; kingdom Metazoa; phylum Chordata; class Mammalia; order Primates; family Cheirogaleidae; genus Microcebus; species Microcebus murinus. The sequence continues at coordinate 22,534,429 of NC_134117.1, read as the reverse complement.
GGGTATGTGTACATTTATAAGTAAACTTATATTTACTTATTTATGTGTTTATACTTATATACACACACATATATGGGGAAGAAGCCTGGGAAGAAACATATCAAAATACTAAGCAGATTCTCATTGATTTACCTTTTTTATCCTTTTGTTTATTTGTATCTCTAATTTCATTCTATATTTCCATTTGTATAATAAAAAAGTTTTTTTTATAAAAACAAGACCTTTTAAAAAAACCAAGTACACCCAGTTTCTAATCTCAGCCCTCTCTGTCACCTCTTGGCTTCAGACTTTTGGCAAATGGTTTAATCTCTCTAAGCCTCGGTTTCCATCTGTTTAGTGGGACAGGAAGGACCTACCTTACTGAGTCATAACAGAAATCACATAACACTCAATGAATAGTAGCTTTATAGCGACAGACAAACATGTAAAGCAGTTTTTTTTTTTTTTTTTATCTCTTTGGCTTTGGCAGATTCTAAGGTTGACTCTGCACTGACTGTTTTCCCCCCTCTGTTATTATGTAGAGGTGGAGGCTTCCAAAAAACAAGCAGAACTTGATAAGAAAGCAATGGATGAGCTTCTGCGAGAAAGGGACATACTAAACAAGGTGAGTTTGTTACAGTAGCACTGGGGAATAAATGTCTTTCTTTAGTGCTACGATATTTGCCTATAACCAGTCACACGGGAAAGAAAACTCTAAGGCAAACAAAAGTAGATTGGAATAAATAATAGTGCTTAATTTTCCTCTAAGCAGCTGCCTACAGTTTACCATCCACTGGCCATAAATTGAAACTGCATTATCACCTGTGAACACAAAAAGACTTTGGAGAATTAGCATATAAACCAGCAGGGGATTTCCGAGCAGCGTTTTGTGGATTCCATTTTCATTGCTGATGTGTTATTTGGCATCCTAAGCAGCTGAACAACATTTCTGAATTGAATATCTATAATCTACAACTCTTGCTAATCCAAAAATTACAAGCGAGCGCTAATTAGATTTTAACTCTGAAGTGTTAGGTATAAGAATGGCAGATTGGTGACATGAATCTTCTAAGCTTTTCTTCATCTTTTCAGAATTGTTATGGGTTTTTGTTTTTGTTCTAGGTCCTTTATCTCATCTTATCTTTGAGCTCAATGTGACTCAAAGCTGGGGGGGGGGGGAAGCTTGAAGGCAGAGACCTAGAGACTCCACATTAAATGTAGGAGGATTTTTTTCCTCCCCGCCTTCAGAAGATTCCATCCATTGACAGTCAGTTTAGGAGATTAACTACTTTCAAGTATTTAGGGTAATTTTCCTACAGGAAGGAAGAAGCCACAGGCCAGGTGTGGAGGGAGGAGCCTGCTTCTACTATAGACAGTCTGATGGCTTTTCGCCAAGACAGCTTTGTCTCATCAAAGTCGAAATGGCTTATATTTGTTCATTCTGACTTTCATTATTTTTTTAGGTTTCCCAGAATCGAACAAACATTAACAAAATAGACTATACTTTAGCCTAAAGTAGACTATTTAGAGAATCTCAGGAAATGGTAGGAGATTAAGTCATCACATGCTAAAATCTCTTTAAGAAAATCATTGACTTTAAAAAAAAATAATCCTGGGCGCTATTCCTTTATTCTATAAATTTATATATAAAAACAATAATATTGGGTTCAGATTTTTAAATTTATTTTTAACGCACATTTGATCCATTTATATTTTATAATACTGGTAAACAACCAACAGGTTTTCTACCACAATAAGAGACATAGCACAACAGTCATTTTATATTTATTTGTTTGATTTGATTCATGTCAATTTCTTCCTTTAGGGCAGGGTATGCTTTTTTTTTTCCTTTCCTGACCATTGTATTCTTAGTGCCTAGCACAGCATCCAACTCTGCGGACAGGCAATCAACTTTTATTGGTAATATATTCTTTCCCCATTGACTTGAAAGACCATCTTCATCCAAAGAATGAGTGACATAGTGTTGACCAGCAGCAACATGAATATATTTTGGTTCTTTCAGTGTCATGTTGAAGTGGCTTTATCTTTTACAGAATGGATGTTTAACCCAACACCTACCTGAAAATTCCAACTCCTAAAATGGGAGTAATGTAGTGCCCATTTCTTAGGAATGCCGTGGTTGCTAAGTGCATTTATATGTGCGTTTAAAGTGCCTTGTGCAAAGTTAACATAACAAGCTCTTAAATAAGCTTAGAGAATATGATTATTTTTGTTCATCTCAAAGACAAGTCATCTAATTATTTTAGGCATGAGTCAGGGAGTAAACTTTAGCTAGATATCCTCAAACATTATGAGTAATGTGACTGCTTTCTTGCCCTTATTTTTAGAATATGCTTAAGGCGATCAACGCGACCCAGAAGCAGATAGACCTGGTAAAGCTCCACGAACAAGCCAAGAGGAGCTTGGAGGAGGAAATCCAGAACTACAGGGAAGAGGCTCAGAAGCAGAGAAAGATCATCTTTCAACTGGAAAAGGAGCGCGATCGGTACATCAACGAAGCCAGTGACCTGACCCAAAAGGTAAGGCGCTCAGTGACGCTGTGGGCGGAGCACAGCACACTCTTTCCTCCGCATTTCCGATTGTCACACGCTGCTGCAAAGAGCAGTTATCCCCATTTCTGCTTGTGGTTTGCATGAGGATTTAAGAGGAATGATGCGGACGCAATACAAGCTGTTTCTCAGTTGGTCTTGGGCCAAATTGTGAAATGGACGAAGCATGTGCTTCACCTTCCAGGGCCTCCTTCCAACTTCTGGATTCTCCCTCTTCCTGCTGCCCTGCTGCGCAGCGTCCCCAGGTTGGTCTCACCAGGGCTGCTGGTGGCATCATCATCTCTCAACCCTTTATTCTCCTCCTCCCCATCTGTCACTGAAACTCTTGTCTCCTCAGAGCAAGGATTCCAACTGGTTGTTAGGAGAAGACAACCTAATCTAAGGACCCCAAATTAAGATGTAAGTGGCTACTGGCATCAGCTAGACACATCACATATTCAGAACATTTTTTTGCTTTAAAACTATTGTGAACAGAAAACCCTGCCACTAGTGGAAACCCACACACTGGGGAGCTGAGTTCTAGATGTCTAGTTCTTGTAATCTGCTTAATGGGGAGAAGGCTCAAGGACATGACTACAAGAGTGACTTAGGGATGTGGACTGTACTTTACCCAGCTGTCTCAGTGCATCGCCTGCATTCAGCGTGAGTGGTCAAACTAGAACTCTCCCTAGTGCATTTATAGATGGCACAGAACAGTGGTCGAGGGATGGGGTCGGGTGGTGGGGACTGGAGAAAAATTTTAGCTATGAGGCTGAGAAGAGAGTTTGGGAGAAAAGACTTATTTATTTATTTATATATTTTTTGTACCAGAGATAGAAGCATTTATTGCATATATTGCTTTTTTTTTGTAGCACATATATAGAAACATTTTTTTAAAATTTTTTTTTTTATTTGAGACAGAGTCTCGCTTAATTGCCCAGGCTAGAGTGAGTGCCGTGGTGTCAGCCTTGCTCACAGCAACCTCAAACTCCTGGGCTCAAGCAATCCTCCTGCCTCAACCTCCCCAGTAGCTGGGACTATAGGCATGTGCCACCATGCCCGGCTAATTTTTTCTATATATATCAGATGGCTAATTAATTTCTTTCTATTTATAGTAGAGACAGGGTCTCACTCTTGCTCAGGGTGGTTTTGAACTCCTGACCTCGAGCGATCCGCCCGCCTCGGCCTCCCAAAGTGCTGGGATTACAGGCGTGAGCCACCGCGCCCGGCCCTAGAAACATTTTTAAAAAGTGATTTTAACAACTTTCATCACTTAAAAAATGCAGCTTCTTTATCATTCATTATTAAAACTTCACATTCATGTTCAGTGGACAGATTTTGCATAGTTATTATTTTTTTAAAATTACTTACTAGGTGACATATTATAAAGTGGTACATGTTCCAAGCAACAGGTAAGCAACTTTGGAACACATGTCTTCTTATAGAAGAAAAATGCACCACTAACCTTTAGTTCCATAATGTAAGGATTATAGAGTTACCAGAAGGGGAAGAAGAAAACACTCAAGGGCTGGATAAGCTAATTGAAGATATAATAGAGGAAAATTTCCCAGGCTTTGCCAAAAATCTGGATATACAAGTTCAAGAAGCTCAAAGGACCCCTGGGAAAGTCAATGCAAACAGGAAGACATCATGACATGCAGTCATCAGACTGACCAAAATATCAACTAAAGAAGTCCTTCTATGAGCTGTAAGATGAAAGAAGCAAGTAACATACAAAGGAAAGCCAATCCGAATAACGCCAGACTTCTCTACTGAACCCTTACAAGCAAGGAGAGACTAGGGCCCCATTTTAACTCTTCTGAAAAGACTCATTTAATCACCCCATCCCCCACTCCCTGCCAGCAAATGTCTGCTAATGCAATGTAAGCCCTTTCTTTCATCCATGTCTTCAGTGAAATCCACAGTAAATTTTATGGTGTTGACCAATGCTCTTGCATACTTAAATTTGGTCTTGTTTCTTGGAGTGAAATCCCAAAGAAGATGACAAGGTGACAGCCAACAGTTTTTTTTTTTTTTTTTTTTTTGAGACAGAGTCTCACTCTGTTCCCTGGGCTAGAGTGCTGTGGTGTTAGCCTAGCTCACAGCAACCTCAAACTCCTGGGCTCAAGAGATCCTTCTGCCTCAGCCTCCCAAGTAGCTGGGACTACAGGCACATGCCACCACGCCTGGCTAATATTTTCTGTTTTTAGTAGAGACAGGATCTTGCTCTTGCTGGGGGGATGTAGGGGGGTCTGGAACTCCTGACCTCAAGTGATCCTCCTGCCTCAGCCTCCCAGAATGCTAGGATTATGGGTGTGAGCCACCATGCCCGCCAAAAGCCAACATTTTAATTGTACACATAAAGAAAGGGGGAAACGAGCTTTACTAACAGGAAATCAGCTTCTTCCCACTTAGACTAAATCCGTACCGAGCAGATGCTTACCAGGGGATTCTCACACCCCCGATTGGGAGCCACGGAGTGCAGCATATTCCCCTCCTGACTTAATCATCTTAGAAGCTCTGCTGATGGATTTACTGACTCTGAGAGGACGAGTTGTCAGGTCAAGCACTGGAATTCTCGACATTGTGCTAGCACATAAGCTTCTGTGTTCGTCTTCTTACACTGTAACAAATAACCTGCAAACCTCAGTGGTTTGCAGCAAGAAAGATCTATTTTTTGCTCACATTAATGGCCTTTGAGGGTCAGCTGCAGCCCCGCTTCATGTTCTTTTCACTCCAGGCAGACTCTTTTGGGATGCACCGGCCTCTTGACAAAGGGAAAAGAAGGGAAGACTGGGCCCTCTGAGCTCCTGCCGACAAGGGGAGGGCACGGGGCCTGTCCGCTCATATTCCACTGGCCAGAGCAAATCACATGGCCACACCTGACAATCTTGGGTGGGAATGTGGTCCTCCTAGGGGAAGAACCTTGTAGGGTGAGGCAGCAAATATATTTGAACATACGGTATCCTCTATTGCAGCCTCCTATTTCATCTTCCTGATAAGCAGGCTCTCTTCACTCCAGGCTGCCACCAGGCCACCGTCAGAGCAAACGTTTAAAAATTCTAATGTGGTTTTATTATTGTGCTGGTTTTATGAACCTCTGTCGCCTCTCAGCTCCTTGGGGCAGTGCTTTCTAACATTTTTCTCCACACAGCACAGGTAGAAAATGGCATATCAATGACACATGCAAGAAGGGGATGAAGCTGTTCAGGGCTGGAGGGGACTAACCCAGGGATGCCAGCTGCCCAGGTCCCACCCGCCCATCTGTGGGTAGAGTGCGTCAGTATTTTGGTACACACGCGTAACCTATGTGAGGCACAGAAGTTGGGACACTCTGACCTATAGGATAGAATCCAAGCTCTTTGTTCTCCCTGGAAAGTCCTTCCTCCCCTCCTCTGCATGGCAAACTCCTATTCATCCTTTAAGACCCGGCTCAAATGCTCAGACCAAGCCTCCTCTGACTCCCTTGGTGGAGCCAGGTGATTCCTACTTTATGGATTTGTTGACATCTCTGGAACGACACTTATCAACCTCTAGTGTAATTATTTATTTGCATACTGGTTTCCTCTACTTTACAGTGAGCTCTTGGGAACACGGACTTTATTCCACTCATTTCTTTATTTCCAACATCCTGGAGCATAGTCAGCACCAAAAAAGTATTTCTCAAACAGATAGATAGATGATGAGTGTAAAAAAACACAGCCACATATTTTAATATAAGATTGTATATTTTTCTCCACTTCTTTGTAAAGGAAAGATTCTGACACCAAGTTTTGCTCTTAACTGTTTTTCACAAGTTCTGATATTTAACTGCACAGGTTATATAATGTCACACCTAAATAATTTAAGCACAAGCTCTCAAAATATTACTTATCACTTACAATATTTCTATCTCTTTCTTAACCCTTGACAGCATATATCAGTTGCCATAGCAACGTGTGCCATCTCTGGACTTCTTATTAAGGACATGTTTGTCTTTTGCCCCTCACCATATACTTTTTTTCTTTACTGTCCAACATACACATGTGCACACACACACACACACACACACACACACACACACACACCCACACACACCCTCTACCTAATTCCCACAAACAAAAAGCTCCCTTTTGTACATTTTATTTATAGATCATTGAGGAATAACACCAAGGGCTGGGGAAGATGTCATAAAGTTGACATTTTTATCTACTTCTAAAGTAAGTATACATTATTCCAAGCTTATCCTTTTGATCCAGAATTTTCTTTTGTAAAAACTGAATCTAAGCAGAAAAAGAAAATTAAGAAATGCAAGGATTTTTATAAAAGAATATTCTTCAAAATATAATTTATATTCCTGAAAAATAGAAATCAGCCCAAATGTAAACTAAAAAGGTTAAATAAATTATGCTACATTTATTTGACACAATATTATGTAGCTGTTAAAAATCATGTGTTTGAAGACAAATGTAAAATTATTTGCACATATAATTTTGTTTGTGTGCATACTGAAAAGATTGGAGGCATACTTAATGGGGTGATCGAGAGGATTCAATGAGATAATATTTGTAAAATACAGCAATCTTTGGCACATTACGTAAATGATAAACAAATTTGTTGATAGATAGTCCAGTTTTTCCTCAGAGTGCCATTTGAATGTACCTATTCTCAACTTCTTGTTAAATGTCAGTAAGTTTCAGACATTGATGAAGTGTTTCATCAGCATAAACATTAAGGCTGACATGAAGCCTGATGTTAAAATATAAGAGAATGGATGAGAATTTTAAAGAGGTGAATTGGGAAAAACTTGGACCTCAACTCATGGTCCCTTCAATTTGCTTCACAGAAGAGACAACCTGAGAGGAGCTGGAAAGATGCTTGGGAACTCTCCCCCCATCTCCTACTGACTCAGGGTCTGGATCACCCAAGAACTGATTCGGTGTCTCTTTGTGTATTAGTCAGGGTTCTTCAGATGAACAGAACAAGTAAGGTATATACACATATAAAAGGAGATTTATTGTGAAGAATTGGCTCACATGATTATGGAGGCCTGGAAGTCCCACCATCTGCCAACTGCAAGCTGGACCCAGGAAAGCTGGTGTGTAATTCAGTCTGAGGACCAGGGCACACCTCCCTGTCCAAGGTCCAGGGAAGATGAGATGGGATGTCCCAGCTCAAGCAGGCAGGCAGGAAGGAAAAAGGGGATAATTCCTCCTTCCTCCACCTTTTGCTCTATTCAGGCCCTCAGTGGACTGGATGAATCCCCCCACCCTCCACCCACACATTGTGGGGGGCATCTGCTTTACTGACTCCACAGATTCACATGCTGATCTCATCTGGAAACACCCACACATCACACCCAGAAATAATGTTCAATCTGGACACCCCATGGTCAGTCAAGTAGACACATAAAATTAATCATCACATACCACTTTCCTACTAGTCAACTGTCTTTTGCCTCACTAGTCAGGAAAATATGACAAACCCAGGGAACAAATGAACAGGCAGTGGGGAAACTGGCCATGGCCCAGTGCATTCCGAGGAGTTTGGATGTGTGAAACTCCGAGGACTTTGGACGTGTGAAAGGGCAGACAGATTCGACCCAGGTAGTAGGGCATAGTAGCAATTATAGTTCTCCATCAGCTCCGAGTGCAAGGGGATTAGCATGAGGCTCCTTCAATATTGCTGAATGAAAGAACACAGAAGCTGGGAGGCGAACTGGGATTCTGCACATCACTGTGTTTGCAGCTATAAATTTGAAAGTACCCACCATCCTGGGGTACTAGGAGTTGGACTAGGGTAAACCCACCCACCTTAGTCGTGTTGCTTTTAGGTTGCAATAAATCCCACACTACTCAAGGATGAGTAAAGAGAAGAGCAACTTAGTGAATCCTGTGGGAAAGTATACCTTATAGCTAGAGAAAGAGATTGGCTTTCGGGAGTCCAGGGTAAAGGCCCAGCTCTGAAAATTCATCTTCAGCAAGATCTTTAGGTTGAACCCTCTGAAACAGCCATGTTTATAAATAAGGTTCAACCTAATAGAAGAAAATGCAAAGAAAAGGTTTGGCTTCCTTCAAAGAATGTAAACATGTAAAACTTGGAGCCAAGTTTTCTCTAAAGGGAAGAACGGTCTTTGTTTATCAAAATACCTTGATACTTGCATGGGTATGAAAGGTGAGGCCCCATGAACTACAGTGAAACAAAGTAATGTAAGAAAAGTAACAAGAATTGGGAAGGGGATGAGGTGGTGACGGGAAATGGGGAGGAGGGACAAGGATGAGGAGGAGGACAGACAGCATCAACATCAAGGCAGTAGGCTGGGCTCTTCTGGAAAAAATGAACAGTTGAGGAGTTCCCAGAGGGAGGAATGACAGAGAATTGTTGATATATTTGATTTTTTGTGCAGTGATGTCATCACAGCTCACTGCAGCCTCAAACTCCTGGGCTCAATCGATCCTCCTGCCTCAGCCTCCTGAGTAGCTAGGATTATAGATACATGCCACGATGACTGGCTAATTTTTAAAATTTTTTGTCGAGTTGGGGGTCTTACTATGTTGTCCAGGCTGGTCTTAAACTCCTGGGTGCAAGTGATCCTCCTGCCTTGGCCTCCCAAAGTCCTGGGATTACAAGGACCACCATTACAAGGGGCCACTGCACCTGGCCCCAATTTTGGGTTTAAGTTCTTGAAACCCCCACTGACAGTCTGCTACATCAACCCTGCAGTTGTGATTGCACTTTGTGGGGCTGGCATGGGGTGTGAGGTAACATGTCCTAGAAAAGGACAGTGTGCGCAAGAGACAAGATGCCACTGAGAATCCAGAGTGCTACGGCAACAGGAAACCAGAGCCACAGTGAGTAGGAGAAGTACAATCCCTCCAAGAATTCGCAGAGATTTCAGGAAGGATGTTGGGCTTCCTGGCACACAGAGTAGGGATTCTAGACTCCTTGTTGTTAAGGATAAGGTGACCCCAGTAGGATATAGGCTGTCATCTAGGTTATATTTAATAAGTCCAAGATGGCATTACCTCTAGGAAAAAGCAAAGATGAAATAAAAAGGAAGACGTGGATAAAATAAGAAACAGTTGTGAAGAAACTAAGAAACAAATCAACAAAACTCACACAAAGTGAAAGCAAACCGTAGCAGATTACAATCCACAATGAAGCCAGTAAAGAACAGAATTGATGTTGTGGGAAATGGAATCAGCGGAGTGCAAACTTGGAGAGTTCTCTTAGAAAGCAGAGAAAAACGTTTAAATATAATAATAATAATGATCAAAGAGCAGAGAAGAGATAAGAACAGAGAGTAGAAGCCACTACAGAGCATTGGTTTCTGGTGGTGGAACCAGGCTCCAGATCCAAGATGTCATGGGACAGTATTTTCTGGAGATGAAGAAAGAACTGTACATGCAGCCCGACCACGTGGCAGAGTCAGGGACAGGAGATTCTCATGCAGACCTGCCCTGGAGGAAAGTCTGTGTGTGTGTGTGTGTGTGTGTGTGTGTGTGTGTTAGCCACCATGGTAGAGAAAAGTAGTCTCTGAGAATCTAGGCAAGAAGAAAAAGCAGACACCCCATTGCCGATTCTTAATAGGAAAAAGAATAGAAGAAAATATATTAACGTATTAATTGTCGTTATCTCTGGGTCATAAGGATATGTATTATTTTAATTTTCCCCTTTTGTGCTTTTGTATTTTTCAAAACATTTTGTATTTTCAAAATACTCTAAAATGAGTATGTATGACTTTAGTATCCTGATTAAAAATAAATAAAGCAATATTAATATCGCCTTGCTCTTCCTTCAAGGACCAAATAAAATTCCACTCTTCCCAAGGAGCTTTGTTAAAAATAATCTCTAACTGCTCTGTCCATGGTTCCTGGCAGTTGAGAATCCCACATGAACTTACCTTTATTTGCACTTCTGTCTCATTCTACTCTCTGCTCCCTGGGGGCAGGTCTTCTTCAATTTTGAGTTCTTCACATTACTTGTTTACTAAATAGCTACTCACATATTTTTTTGAAAGAATGAGTGGAAAGTATAATTGGACATCTGAATTAACTAGTTGAAGACTCACTTTCAAGCATCCACATTAAATTCTTCTCTAATAGTATATTTACTTATCGCTATGGGTCTGCCCTCCCTTTAAACTCAGGTGAAATGTGTTGCCACAATGGAAGCTCTTACCTGAATTACTCTCAGCATTTTTAGCTGGCAATCACTTCTAGGCATGGTTTCTTCTTCCTTCTGGGCTGCAAAAACAGCATCAACATTTGCCTTCTGGTTCTTTCTGGCTTAGAGAAAGAAAGGTGAAATCTAAGATATTGAAAGTCTATGTTACATTTTATTAATTGAACTCGGTATTTGCAAATGAGAAAGAAGATCCACCCTGCTTTTTCTTTTTTTTTTGCCAGAACTAGATGGCTCAGAATCCCAAACCTTTTCTTACTTATGTGTTTTTCTTAGTAAACACTTGACATAATAATGCTGCATAATAAACAGCCACAAAATCTCAGTGGCATGCAAAATCAAGTATTTATTTTTACTCACACACCAGCAGTAAGGGTCAGCTGACCTAGGCTAGGCTTGCCTGGGCTTGGCTTTTGGGCTTGGGCCCAGTTGGCAACCACAAGTTTCTGATGGAGAAAGGAAGGGGAGCACAACTCCACCCACTAGTACATTTCATGTCTCTCTACTTGCCTAATGTTCTGATATCCCATTGGCTGTGGCAAGTCACATGGCCACATCCAACATCAACAGCATGGGAAATATACTCCTCCCATGAGGTTGTGGGACAAGGGAAGAGAGTGAATATTTGTTGAACCATAAGATAATCTACTCTAGGGGTTCACTACTTTTCATCTTCTAATTTTTCCTTTGATGCACTCTAAATTTTTTTTTGTTTGTTTGTTTTTTTAGAGACAGGGTCTTGCTCTATGGCTCAGGCTGGAGTGCAGGCATCAAACACAGCTCACTGCAAGCTCTAACTCCTGGGCTCAAATACTCCTCCTGCCTCAGCCTCCTGAGTTGCTGGGACCATAGGCATGTGCTACCATGCCTGGCTAATTTTCTTTTTGTAGAGATGGGGTCTTAGTATGTTGCCAAGGCTGGTCTCAAACTCCTGGTCTCAAGCAATCCTCCTCCCACCCTGGCCTCCCAAGGCACCAGGATTACAGGCATGAGCCATTGTGCCTGGGAACTCTAAATTTTTCTAGTCACATAAATTGAGAGGCAGAAGGAATGGCAACATAAGTTGTCCATCATATTTATTCCTGTCTGTACTTTTAAAAATTCTAGGTCCTTGGCCGGGCGCGGTGGCTCACGCCTGTAATCCTAGCTCTCTGGGAGGCCGAGGCGGGTGGATTGCTCGAGGTCAGGAGTTCGAAACCACCCTGAGCAAGAGCGAGACCCCGTCTCTACTATAAATAGAAAGAAATTAATTGGCCAACTAATACATATAGAAAAAAAAAAAAAAAGCCGGGCATGGTGGCACATGCCTGTAGTCCCAGCTACTTGGGAGGCTGAGGCAGGAGGATTGCTTGAGCCAGGAGTTTGAGGTTGCTGTGAGCTAGGCTGACGCCACGGCACTCACTCTAGCCTGGGCAACAAAGTGAGACTCTGTCTCAAAAAAAAAAAAAAAAAAAAAAAAATTCTAGGTCCTAGTTAGTTATTAAATATGCTGAACATTTTGCACATTATGCACTTAACCGCATTTTGAGACCCCTCCTTTTTCACTCCAAATATTAAACTTCTGGCAATTGCCTCTTAGACATTTTATGTGCCAAAAAGCATTCTTTTGCAATGAATTCCTACCAACAAATTTTTTTTAGCTCTTTGCTCATTTGCCTATAGCAGTGTTAAGCAAAGCTCTCTGGACAGAGGTTCCAAGAAATGAATAGTAATGTGCTTTCAAGGGCTTAGAAGCAAGCAGAGAAAGCAAAAAGTTGATTAAAGAAATATTGTCCACTAGATAGATATCTTCATAATGAAATAAAGCTCCTGTTTCTTTGATGTTAATTTGAATTTTATTCGGAGCATCTTTAATTGGGTAGAAGCCTGGAGAGAGGAATTAAGGACACACACACACAATTTATAAGCTTTTTTGTGTTATAATAAAAGAAGTGTACAGCATATCATTACTTTCCTGCAGAACAGTTTTTGATTCCTAGGAAAACCAAATTAATTTCTTTAAGTACTAGTATTATATAACATGACATCATGTAACCTATCATAATAATCTGTTCACATTTATTAAATAATCAAATTGCTAAGTGCTAGGTACTTATACGGTGGCACAAATATTCTCTCACTAAAACCTCATAATAACCCTCTGAGGCAGATAGTATTATATCCCCAATTCATAATAGAACATAAAGGTTATAAAAAAGAATAGAAACATAGATATGCCTCTCTAAATTTAAGATAGAGGATAAAATAAGAAAGCCAGAAAAATAGGGAGGACTCAACATTTCACGTGCCTGGGCACAGTTCATGTTTTTTATTTTCAGAGAGTGAGATTTTCAGTTTCGTTATGAAGGTAAAGGCATTGCCATCATTCAAACCATTGACATCGAGCCAGAAAAACTTATTTGAGAAGTTTATTGTACTGATATTTCATCAAATGTATGTTAAAGGGTTCCAAATTCAATGACCTACTTTCTTATCCTGCCCCAGTCTATGTGACGTTTTGGCCATGCTGCAGTTTTCCAGTATGCGTTATTGATTTTTTTAAATCTCACTCTTATTTCTATTGGCAGGTTTGTTTTAACAGAAAAAGAAAAGGTAGGAGTAGGTTATAAACCAGCACTGTACCCCCATCATGCACCGTGAGCACTTTCTGGGCTCCTCTGAAGCAGGCCTGGAAATGCTAGGCGCTCCGGTTCTCTGGCTGCAATAAAACTTTCTATGTTCCGATATGATTTATCTCGTGAATTGATTGGAGGTACCTGCGAATGTAATAAATCAATTAATCTCCAGCCCCACAGCTGGAGTCCCGTGTCTCTGAGATGCCACTTTTAACAGGGGACAGCGGCTTGCTGACAAGAGGTTTTGCTGCTACTTAACACTCCGTACGTTTTATGAATTTTCAGAATTTGAACTTCTGCGTGACATTCGTTTCAATGATTTCCATCAAAATAAATGCAGTCCCAACATTTACAAATAAATTGCTTTGTAAATTGTCTTTTCCCTCTGGTTTCAATACTTGTTATTTTTTCATTGTCATTTAACTTAAATTCCTTTGATCTTCCTGGTGTCATGATGGGTTCTTATGACTCCTAGCTTCACGATTCTGGGAGCAAGTGTCTGATTTTGTGCACTGTTATGTGCAGAAAGATGGACCATGCTAATCTAGTTAGATTCTCAAAAAAAAAAAAAAAGTCCTCAGCTTCATCCTTTCTCTGGAGCATTATTCTGTCTGTGCAAAGGATTATTCTTGTTATAACATTTCTCAAAGTGATTGAACAAACAATTTTTTTCTTTTCTCTGGTGTGCTGCTTGATATTCTGAATGCTGACGACGCTGTTCAAAGTATTTTCAATCTATTCATTTCACTGACCCCAGAGAGGGCGACGGCTTATTTATAGAAAGGCCAAGTGCTAGGCTAGGGGAGTGCTTTTTCTTTAATAAAAAAGCAAACAAAGAACAGATCCAGTGATGGGCATCTTATTTCAGTTTCATATTTATTCCTACCTTAGACATTTGAACTCCCGATGTTGATACCTTAAAAGGCGTTAAAAACTACTGATTTTAAAGAATTATAAAGATGTGGATCAAATAAATGATGGAAGAAGGATTGGTATTTTTTTCATTTCAGATCTACCCACATGTGTTTTTCCCAGGTCTTGTCTTTGATTTTCTTTTTTTTTTTTTTTTACATATATAAACACAAGTGTATTGTCTTTGATTTTCTAATCTTCCTCCTTCTAGGCCCTAACCACCATCCACACCATTCACCACTGAGTCTGTACATATTCTTACCTGGGGCCATTTTCTTTCCACTTGGTATCAAGTGTTTGATAACAGTTGGTAACAATAACAGTAAAACAATAGTAAAAACATATAAAAATACTGTGTACAATTATAATTGCACAAATTTTAAAAATTGGTTGAAACAGATAATTCTTTTGAAAATATATGCATCAGGGTTTGATTCAAGGAGAAGTAGAAATATTAGAAAGATCAATAACTATGGGAGCCACTGAAAAAGTTGAGAGGGAATTAGCTCCAACACTGACTGAGCACCCGATGAATTTAGAATTGAGTACCTTCAAACCTTTAAGAATCAGATAATTCTCATGTAGTTTTTTTGTGTATGAATTTAGAAAAAGTGTTGCTCATGCCCTTTGTATTATTTGGGGTAACACTGATAGGCATTGCTTTACTGATACAACTTGTGCCTTCTACAGTGGTCCCTAACCTTTTTGGCACCAGGAACCAGTTTCATGGAAGACAATTTTTCCACGGTGTTGGGGTGGGGTTGAGGGTAGGGGAGGTGGAGCTCAGGCAGTGATGTGAGTAATGGGGAGCAGCTGTAAATACAGATGAAGCTTCCCTTACCTGCCGCTCACCTCCTGCTGTGCAGCCCAGTCCCTAACAGGCTACGGACCTGGGGTTCGGGACCACAGCCATCTGCAGTGATAATGTACAAAGATTCCAGGCCTGGGAGAGATCCTAGGGTCCAAGGTGAACCCTTGGTTGGGTATAGTTGATTAAGAAGGAAGCAGCAGTTCTCACAAATTATGCAAATCTCTAGTATTAACTTCTTAGGTAACATGCATGGGTCTGTCCTCAGAAACTATCCATTAACCTTCCAGTCTTTGATTCTCCCATAACACCTTGTGCGTATCTCCGTTTACTTGTACACATTCCTTGAGTCTTCCTTCTATGAGTAGGTCACTCACTAGTGGTGAACTGGAAGGAAGGGAATGTGTACCCTCTTCTTTATGTCACTCATGTGCCTGCCATGGCTAGTTCCTCAGTACATATTCATTGAGTGAATGAATAAATGGGTGAGTGAATGAATGAGTGAACACAAAGGTACTCTGCTCACTTTATGAAAACTAACAGAAACCTTGATATTAAAATAGAACCAAAAAGAAAGCTGTAGCCCTAGATCACTTAGGAAAATGTATGCAGAATCCTAAATGAAATTCTAGCAAACCAAATTCAATGTACGTTAAAAGAATCATCCAGTATGACCAAAGCGGGTTTATCCTGAAACTGCAAGGATAGTTTTCTATTAAGAAAACTATTGCTGGCAGTGTGGAAATGTAAAGTGTTACAGCTATTTTGGAAGGCAATCTAGCAATACCTATTAAAGTTAAAAATATACATGTCTTTTGAGCCAGCTATTCCACTTCTGGGAATCCATCCCACAGAAATAAAAGTACAAGTACAGGAGAACACATGTACAAAAATGTTTATTGCAGCATGGCTCCAAGTGGCAAATAAAGTGGAAACAAAGTTAATGCCCTTCAGAGGGGAAGAGTTAAGTATATGATGGTACACCCACACTGTAGGTTATTATGCAGCCTTTAAAGAGAATGAATTAGAGCAATATCAGATGATTTCTACAAGGTGTTATTGAGTGATAAATAGCAAAGTGCATATAATAAGATCCCATTTGGCTAAAAATTCAAAACAAAACAAAAAACAAAGAACAAACATATCTCTGTATCTCTATATTACTAGTTGAATAACTTTGAGAATATTACTTCTTTTGACTTCAATTTCCTTCTTTGTAAAATTGGGTGATAATAGTATACATTTTAAAGGATTTTTGTGAAGATCAAAGGCGTTAATACATGTAAAATGCCAGGTATATATAAAGTACCTGATGAACATTAGCTATTATTATGTTTGTTGACTTGAGTAGAATATGCAGAACTCAAAGAAAAATATGGACAGGCACATACTGGATTGTTAACCTAGTTATGTTATGAGTAGATGAGGGAGTGATGTGGGATGAAGGGAGAAGGAAAGCCCAGTGAATAAGGAAAATAAATATATATTTCACATTTATGAATTTATTTTAAATTATGGCACATGGGACTATGTATAAAGAAATTAAAATGTTTTTTCACAATGAGTGAGATGTGCAACGTTTGGGGGATGGTCACGCTTGAAGCTCTGACTCGAGGGGGGAGGGGGGCATGGGCAATATACGTAACCTTAACATTTGTTACTCCCATAATATGCTGAAATAGAAAAAAAAAAGAAATTAAAATGTTTTTAAAAGGAAAAATTTATTACTAAGTGTATCAAATCAATTGATCGAATAAGAAAAAAATAGTACAAAATTACATATGTTGAAAGGCATTTACTAAATTTTACTAAAATTTACTAAAATTTAATCCTATTCCTCCTTAAATATCTATAAGAAAACTTTGAAAGGTGCTTTTAAAAAAAGATATAAAGGATAAATATTTTAAACAATAGCCATCAGTAGAACAGGGCTTCTCAAGGTGTATTTTCTGGAATAGTAATTCCACAAGTAGGAAAGAAGCGTCCTTGTACAATATTTGGGCACATGCTCACAAGTGGCCCACATCTGAATCATCGTGACTATTGTGATCACAAAGGTCTACGAGGTCCTTTTCCACCTTTAGGTTCTAGGTAAAATGTCACTTCCCCAGAGGAACCGTCCATGGCTGTGTACATCAAGTATCTGCCCTTCCCTCCCTGCTCTGTCACAACGCCGTGCCTACGTCCTTCAATTGTCATCATTAAAAAAGAAAACTCCACGACAACTCCATGAAACCTTTTTAAGTTTTTTTTGCTTTCCATGTTCTAGCTGTTATTTACACCATAGTTTCATTGCTGTAATCAGTTTTCTTCTCTAACATTTTTCTTCTTAAGAAATTTTTAAAGAAGTTTGTCCTTAAAAAAATCAATTTCTGTGGACATTGCCACTGAGAGTCAGGGTTACGTAATTCCTACTATATGGATTGCCTGTTCAGGGGTATTGACTGAAGGTGGAATTTCAGGCCTGGCTTTTTCATAGTTGCAAAAAGGAGGTGATCATTCTTGCATCCTGTCTTTCCTGGAAGTATATCATGCACAATAGAACACTTTTTTTTTTTTTTTTTTTGAGACAGGATCTCACTCTGTTGCTTGCCTTGGCTAGAGTGCAGTGGTGTCATCATAGCTTACTGCAACCTCAAACTTCTAGGCTCAATTGATCCTCCTTCCTCAGCCTCAGGAGCTGGGACTACAGATGCCAGCCTAATTTTTAAATTATTATTATTATTGTTATTATTTTTGTGGAGACTGGGTCTTGCTATGTTGTTCAGGCTGGTCTTGAACTTCTGGGCTCAAGTGATCCTCCTGCCTCGGCCTCTCAAAGTGTTAGGATTACAGGAGTGAGCCACAGCACCCGGTCTAGAATGCATTTTTTATGAAGTCCTTCGAGTTTCCCTGAGGGAGCGAGTTTGATGTTGGCAAGACAGCGTTATGATGGCTATCAGAGTTCAAAGGCCACTTTCCTGTCTTACGGTCAACTTTATAAAGCGTCCAATGTGGCCAAACAGCTAAGTTATCATTTATCTTTCTTAGTGCTCTGTGTTAAGCCTGTGGATTTTTATTTTTTATTTTTCAGTGGATAGGGTGGGTGGTCAGGAGAGGATTTTCAGACTTGAAAGAATTTCTTCTCCTTTTTTTTTTTTTCTCTGTTGTGATCACAAAATAACTATGTTAGGCTTTTATACAATTGAGCAGAACTCTGGAGTAGATAAAAGTGTATGTTTCCCCCTAATCAGCCAGGCTGAATTTCTGTGTTGTGCTGTAGTGATTATAGCCACAGTCAGATTTTCTGATCGTTGGCATCTTGTCAGCCACCTTAAATTAAAAACCCCATTTGTCCTGAACCGATAAGCACAAAGGGGCTATTTAACCACATTCATAGACTTCTTTCTCCTCCAGGTCCTTATGAACATGGAAGAAATAAAAATGCGTGAAATGCAGATTTTTGACTACAGGAAAAAAATAGCTGAATCGGAGACCAAATTAAAACAGCAACAGAACCTGTATGAAGCTGTGAGGTCAGACAGGAATCTTTACAGCAAAAATCTGGTTGAGGCTCAGGTAAAGAATATACTTACGTCTTTGCATTTTGATTTCTCTCTACCCTGGGTTTAAAACAGTTTCTGTTATCCTCATGGCAGAATGTAGAAGGGATCACAAAAAGAAATCTCATGGAATTCACCTGAAAAAGATCAACTTATGCGGTACTATCAGGTTGTTTGAAATGGAAATGACACAACTTAATAGGATGTGGGGATCATGGTCCTACTTTTAATTATTATGTACACTTGCCATTCTCCTCTTTCTAATTTTTAAAACTGCTAATAGAGACTGTGACTCAGAGGGGAGCTACTCACTCTTGTCATTTAATTCCATAGCTTGGCTTTGAAATCTCTTAGCTATAATGTTTGTTGTACTTCCAAATCCTTGGAATTGGAAAATGAGGAATACTCATGTGTGCGTGTGTGTGTGTGTGTGTGTGTGTGTGCGCGTGCATATTCATTATGTATACCTTGTCCCTGTCTCATGAGACTATTTTGAGGGGTAATGCTATAAAGACAAGCATAAGAGACAAAGGCATAGCCCAGTTGTAATTGGTCATGAGATTGTTGTTTTAAGAGAGCTTCCCTTAAAAGCTCTTAAATACACATTGAATTTCCATAGGGATGATGATGTCTGTTTAATTTACTTTCAAACATTTCTTCTTTCATTTTGTTAGGACGAAATAACAGAAATGAAGAGAAAGTTAAAGATTATGACCCATCAGGTTGATCAACTGAAAGAGGAAATCTCTGCCAAAGAGGCAGCACTTGTGAAGCTGCATCTGGAACAGCAGCGAATAGAAAAGGAAAAGGAAACATTGAAGGTACAGACCTTGTCATAGAAGGGACGGGCTATTGGTCCCCACTCGAGGCGGCCTCCATTCTCACTGAAGGCAGCAAGGGACAGGGGAATTGTCTAGGCTGCCTGTGGTCACAGTTGCTAATTCCCCAAACCCAGCCACACAAGGCACCAGGAGCATGAGCCCTACTATGTCCAGGTCACAATTCTTACAGGTAGCGCTCCCGAGAAGGACGGGGTAGGGTGTAGCAGAGATGCACCAGTGCCTGGTTCATCTATGCTGGCTGTCATACTCCAGTGGGAGAGAACTGGAGGCAGGCTGGCAGTGCCCAATAAGTGCTTGGGCCTGCAGGCTCGCTATGACCCCTTGGCATTTACAGCCCAAGTCCAGCCATTGTGCTCACACCCAATGCTCCCAAACTCCTCCCTGGGCCTTCTATAAGGTGATGCTTTGTCCCTCTGCTCCTAACCATTGTTTACTTCATGTGCATGCGACTTTTCTGCCTACAGTCTCATCAACTGGTTGTCAGAGCTCTGTCCTCTCTTGGTTTGCCCCATCCAGGTTCATAATCCACTCTATCTCAGTGAGCCTTAGAACTTTGGAGCTGCTCCTTCAGGGATCATTTCTGTCTTCATATATCTCACTAAGACATGTCCTTTTGAATCCACTAATTTAGAACTTTCTATGTCTGCGAACATAAGGACTTTTTCCAAGAAGGCATACCAAATAATGATAACATTTCAAATCCTGTAACCAAATATGTTTCATGATATATATCCCTAAACCTAATATATATTCCTTTTCATATTCAATCCAATATATTTACCTTCTAATCTATTAAATAAAGGACTAAAAAAGAGAACTTCTAAGAGAATGGTGCCACTGATTTTGAAGATGTATGTGCAGATACTCATGGTTGCTTGTGAGCCCTTTGCAGAAACTGTTTACAATTTAGAGACTGGATACCTTGGATTCTGCACGTTAGTATTCAAAGATAGTCCCTTTCTTCAAAATGTGTCCCTAGTGTTGGGCAGGCTTAATGTCATATTTCCTTGATTCTAAGGTGTCATAGATTGAAATATGTACTCTCAACTTAATAATGAGTTTTGCCAACTTAATGATAGGTTTCCGTGGAAATAGAACTGCTACATTAAATTAATGTAAGGCACACTTTTTTTTTTAAGAAAGATTAAGCTGTAACAAAAGTATCTTTACAAAAAAGATATTATAACTGCTATATTTATGTGAGATTTTCATCTCCCCCACTCTAGCTTATGATAGAAAAAGAACAGAAAATTCTGTATTAGAATTTATTACATATAAACAAATATGTTTTTTACATATAAACAAATATATATGTTTTCTAAAATTTGAAAATATCCTGCATCTTTGCCCTTGTTGCCCCAGTTTGAAAGCAGTTTTACGGAAAGTGGTTTCTTTCACCCTGGAGCCTATAGTCAGAAGAGGTTTATTTATTGCTGAATGAATCAGAAAAATATTATTGCAAATATTGCTTCACCCATGAGCCCCATGGACCACATCAGCAAGGTTCAGTGTAGTCCATTTGGTGCATCATCACTTTCTCTTTGGAGCAGGGGTCCTCAAACTTTTTAAACAGGGGGCCAGTTCACTGTCCCTCGGACCGTTAGAGGGCCGGACTATAGTTTAAAAGAAAACTATGAAAAAATTCCTATGCACACTGCACATATCTTATTTTGAAGTAAAAAAACAAAGGGGCAAAAACACCCACATGTGGCCCACAGGCCGAAGTTTGAGGACGCCTGCTTTAGAGGATGGTGTGGAGTCTCATCTTTTACTTTCCCAAGTAATGCTCCATTTCAAGAGATTAATTATTAGCCCATACTGGGGCCCAAGGTGGAACTAACTGCTTTCTACTAAATCCTGCTTTAGAATAACTGTCCTATACAAAAGATCAATTATTCCTGGTTCCAAGAGTTTGACTTTAGTTAATATTTCTTTCAATTGTGCCCTCTGCCATCAGGCATCTACATATATGGCTCCAAAGATGCATCATAATAAAATACAATAAAGGGCGATAGGGTCCTGTGATTTGGTCCTGGGCCAGCAGAGTTGGCGGCTGGTGGACGTGAAGGATGATTAAAAGGCTTCTGCCCTGGAAAATCTGCTCCCAGTGGGAAATCCCAGGTCTGGATGGTTTTGGGTCATCGATTATAGGAAGATGATTGCTTTGGACTTACTGTGGAACTACGATGACTTTTCTCCCACATTTCCCATTAAGGCAAGGATGAGAAACAGAGAAAGATGCTTGCTTGATTTATTATTTGAAGCTATCCACGGGTGACTTGCAATGGTGCTCCGACTGGATAATTTTGGTCTATCATTAAGCCCATTTGACATTCTTTAGAAAAATATTATAGCTCAAATGTTGACTTTTAGCCTCTTGACTTTTTTAGCCTAAGAATTTGAATCACGCTTCACACAGGTCTCTGGATTTCATGCATCTAAAGTTTGCAAACCGGAATCCTGAGGGAAAGGGCAGATTTTCTAGTAACCTTGCTCCAAGAGACATTTATCTTATTATTGTGAGTTCTGCAAAGCTACATGAGTACATAATCCCTCCAGGAGGGGAAAGCCCTAGCCTGCTTGGTAGACCGTGGGATGCCCTTTGGCAGGACAACCCAATTTACGACTTCTGCAAGCCGACACAAAAACAACTGTCCATAGCAGGGCATCTACATGCTAATCCATACCCCTCAATGAAAAAAATCCTGTCCTTCTATGTTTCTTTCACTTTTTCAGTTGCTACCGGGCTCGGCTTGTGCCTCAGTATTCTAGACACTGTCCCCACATCATGGTCATGACAGAATATCAATACTTCTCTGTAGATGTTGCCATGTCTGCGTTCGTCTGCCCATTCTGTCCCAGTTGTGTTTCATCAGCACTGAGAGAGCCATCTCGTTTGGAGTGTCTGCCTCCCAGTTCTAACGAGCTCCTGATTCTGTCTCATCACTTCCCAATCATCCCACCTCTATCTGACAGCACTTTGATTCTTGGTGAATAATTCAGCAGCACATTCTCCATGTCCAGAGCTCAGCACCACATTAGGGACTGGCTTCAGGGCACCGTATCCTTTTACTTAGTGGACTCTGTAGCCTGCCATGGACAGGGAGCTGTCATCCATGAGAGAGAGAGAGAGAGAAAGTCTAATTATTCTCGTGGCTAGAAGACTTCAAGTGGTCCTGTTTGTTTTGCTAGATTTAAATAGAGAGCTTCTATGAAACCCAGTGAATGCTGGGATCATGTATGAATGGGTGAGACTCCTGCAAATATGGCTTTTGAGTTACGATTTATGCCCGGAGAAAATTAGATTATATTTAGTCCGTAAGTACCTATTGTGAAATTGTATAATTGTAGAAGCCGTGACTAAAGGGTGTGCCCTGCCATTTCATTACACCTTCATATCACCACTACCACTTTGATAGGTGCAGAAACCACAGATTCTACCTAGGATGTTGTTTGATGAGCTTTTGGGTGCATAACAGTTACCATCTTTCCTGGGTGAGACAGCTCAGATTTATAACCGCTAAGTGCATTAGACTCAAGGTATTTTGTTGATGTTAACATTTGCTGCTAACATCTAATGCCACATCTTGTTTACAGCTCATAAATTTATGACATAAGGAGACCACTCAGAATTTTGATATATTATGAAAAAAGTACCTAGCAATGCCAAACGCACGGATGGTTTTACATTTCAGACAGATACTTTTACACACTGTTGATTGCATTTTAATATAACAGGGGTTTCATTTTGTTATGCTGATGGATTCTGATCAGCTCTTGGCACTTAAGAACAGGGAAGTGAATGTTGCACATCTGGGAAAATAAAAGTTTTATTAAAGAAAGCATGAGCCAAACAGGTATTTTATTGCTGTCTTTGCTGTCACCTTAAATGATTATAGAAACAGAAAGGCTGGTTCTTTCTGATTGCCTAACAGGCAGTTCCCCCAAATGGTAAATACTGCACCAGATCTTTTCTCCATAAGTATTTCCTTTTGCTTATCCTGAGACCAAAACATATTTCATGAATGAGCAAACAAAATGTCATAAAAGAAACCTTTGGTTTTACAGTAGCTAGCTGCATTCAGTTTGTGGCATTACACATCTATTACTAGGCACACAGTGTCTTCATACTGTTTGGATAAGTCCGAGGTGTGGAATTAATGACTCTTTGTCTTCGTGGGTTAGAGGCGGAACTCGAGTAGAGTTGGGTTGGCTCATAGGCATTTGCACGTATGAGCTTTCCCATCATCTTGGTGACCTTTCTGGTTGGATGAGAGTGTGGGTCCCAATACTTACTTGAGAGAAAACATTCTTACTCTTTTCCTGTCATTTGCCAACCTGCAAACTGTTGATTGACAAGTTGAAACCTTTATATCATCTTGCCATTTCCCTTCTGATTCCAGGTATGGGTGAAAGCAGAGCTCTTCCTCCTCATTTGTTTTTTCTTGTGCTGACATGGTAACCCCTTGTCCTTCCCAGCTGGGCATGAAACCTCTCAAAAGACATATTCTCCTTTCCTTTTCATGGTTCCCCATTGCACACTCTGTGCAGTGCATGGCATGCAAGGCCCTTCCCAGTCTGGCCTAGCTTCACCTCCAGCTAGTCCCTGCCTAACTCTTTAATCCCGCTGCACTGGATGCTTTGCTGTCTGGTGAACACCGCAGGTAGTTTATAGTTTGCATGCCATTATTCACACAAGCCCGAATGTTGTATGTCCTCCCTGCCGACACACACCCCTCCAATTGCAGGACCTGACTGGCTCTTCCCTCTAAACCCCAGGCAGAAATAGAAATCCCTTTGGGCGTATGCTCTTGTCCTTTGAAGAGATAGATACCATTTCCACATTGTTGATGGTTATATCCATGATCTTCAGTGGATGGCGAATCCCTCAAGCATTGCTCGTCTTTTGCATTTGGTTTGAAACTATTGGGTGGTGACCAGAAGGGTGGGTGGGAGTCTCAACTCTGCTACTTACTAGCTTTGTGACCTTGGGCAAGTGATTTGCTTTTCTTTGTTTCTATAATTGCATTTATAAAATGGAGACAAGAGTAGCAAAATGCCTAGTATCAGGACTGGGATACTGTAGGTCACAAACATAGTTGTGGAATAGAAGTGAATGTGCACTTTGATGGGATAAATTTTCCTTGTGAAAATTTCCCGCCCATAGCACCTTTCCCCCATAATTCCTATGATTTCTATACACACTCATGGGCCATATTTGGGTGAGAGCTCTCTGAGAAAGCGTCCACAATGACCTCAGCCCAGTGACGACTTTCCTTTGACTTCCTGTCTGTGTGATGACAATGCTGATGCTGGAAAAATTTTGCCTGGACTTATTAATATTTGCCTGTCTTATCCTCTCTCTCATCTGGATTGGCAGGGTTGTAGGAGTAGGATCTATCTATCTTTTTATACCAGTACATCCTTTCTGTTCCATCAAGATGTTTTACAAGATAGACACTTAGTTGTCATCTTTGACTAATTTAGTTTTCACTTACAGTGGGCTTTATGTCTGCAGTTAATGTGCCGGTGGTGTTGGGACCACTGAAGGAGCTGGTACAGAGGCCTCCCCGGTCCTCGCCCCACATCCTTCTCTGCACCAAGCTTTGTCAATTCTCCTGGTGTTCACTGGTAGGAGGTGAAATGCTGCTGAATACCAATGACGCCCCTGCTACACATATTTAGAAAAATTATAAGAATCCCTCAAGGGCACAACTCATAGAATAAACATGATCACTGTCATGTGCATTGCTGTTTCTTTATGGGCTTTTGTGTGTGTGTGTAGGGGTGTGTGTGTGTGCTATAAGCTTGTTTTGTTTGTGAGAATGTTCAAACCGTTTTAAATGAAACATCCGAGGAAAGTATAAGAAGCACAACTGCACTTCTAGTTCCAGGCCCTGTGCTCCTGGCTTGTGCTGTAACGGAATGCAATTTGTCGGTATCGTCTGTTCTTTTTTCAGGCTGAGCTGCAGAAGCTGAGACAACAAGCCCTGGAGACCAAACACTTCATTGAAAAGCAAGAAGCTGAAGAGAGAAAACTCCTGCGGATCATTGCCGAGGCCGATGGGGAGAGGTTGAGACAGAAGAAGGAATTAGACCAGGTAGAACAGTCCCTCCCCACCCCCCACCAGACTTGCAGATCTTATCAGCAGACACACGTGTTGGATTCCACTCTTCTTGAGCCCTCATTCCTTTCTTTGTTCTGCCGTCCCATCCTGCTGGAGGAGCAGCAGCAGAGGCTGACTTGTGTCGATCAATTATGACACATGCACTCATTTGTTAGACTCGTATTTATGAGCACCTGCCGTGCCCATCACTCCTCTCGGCACTGGGGACACTTTGGCCAACAAGACAGGCAGGTCCCTGTTCTCAGGGAGCTTACGTTCTAGTATAATTGCTCGCCTATAATTGCAAGGAATAATTACATAATTTGGAAGATAGAAATTCAAGTGCATAATTTGGGGGTTAGAAACGTAAATGCTTTCAGGGACCTGGCAGAGAGAAGTTGACCAGTGCAAGATAGTAAGGAGTGGTGGAACTTGGCAAGCGCTAGCCCACCATGAAATCATTCAGATTTCAACATTAGGAAAAATAATAGGTTGGAAAACAAACAAACAAACAAACAAACAAACAAACAAAATGATATATCCATGGGCCCAAGATTACTAGATGATTGGACTATCATTATTATGGATTATTTGTTGTATGGTGCTTTCGCAAACGCTAATGAGAGCAGTCCAGTGCTGACTCTCCAGCCGGCGATCGTTATACCCAGCACATGTGGGCATTCGATAGATACTTGTTTGACTGAGTGTGTGCTGCTACCATAATGAAAAACAAGAGTTTTCATTCCCTAGTGGCCATGCCCTTCCCTACCTTTCTAGGTCATCAGCGAGAGAGATATTTTGGGGTCTCAGCTTGTTCGCCGCAATGATGAGTTAGCGTTGCTCTACGAGAAGATCAAGATCCAGCAGTCAGTGCTGAATAAAGGCGAGAGCCAGTACAACCAGAGGGTGGAGGACATGAGGATCCTCAAACTTGAGATCAAGAAGCTTCGGCGGGAGAAGGGGATTCTTGCCAGGAGTGTGGCTAATGTCGAGGAACTCAGGTAATAGGAGACTCTCCGGGCTGAGGGCACAGTGGTCTGGGGGGAGCTCCTGAAGGGGCCCTGTGATCATGCTTGTTGGATGGAAGGTATTTTAAGTTGTACAAAATGAATTTTATGTGATGTGATGAAATTATTAGCCAAATCACACACACAAATTAGTTACAATTCAGACATTCCCCCCCCCCATGAGCTTTTTTGAATTTCTTTAATAAGGTGATAATGTAAGAGATTGAGCATCAATATTTAAATTTATTGCACATCTTTTTCTTCAGATTATATACAAGATGCAAATAGGTAGAAAATTTAATTTTATCATTATTTGAAAACACTATCTCCTTAGAAGGCAGCCAAATTTTATATCTCCCTCTTGATTTATCTTCTGCAGCTTTCACTTTAGCTTAGTGTGCCTTCTTCTGTCTTTAAATCTTACATCACACGAGATCTACTTTCCCCTTGGGAAAACATCCCCGTTTTTTATGTAGGCAATTGCAGGAAACCAAATAAGAGATCTGGTATTTTTTTCTCAGCAGCTGTCCTTATTCCCCACAGATTTGTAGATGAATAGTATTCTTGACCACCTTGGAATAAGGACACAGTTTGGTTCTGCTTCTCAAATTAATTTGGTTAGGAGATAGTTTTGATATTTACATGCAGTGAATGTATTTGGGAATAGCAAAGTTGCTACTATCAAGGATGGATCAATACATTTTTGTTGTTTTTAAGAGTTGCTTGTCTTTCAGATGATGAAAGTGGTACAAAAATGCATTGTAGAAAATGTGGGAAATGCAGAAAAAATATAAAGATGGGATTAGAAAATCACTCATAACTTTACTACCCGGAGATACCACCATTGACGTCTTGAAGACAAATGGATTCATTCTAAGTAGCTATTGAATGGTTTCCAAGACCATTACTAAATTTGTTATTTTTATTACATACACAAAGACCAAATTTTACCGAGTATTTCTAGTTTCTTGACAATAGCTTTTATTTTTCTTTTCAATGGGAAGACAGCTTAATAAAGGTTGGAGGCAAGCAGGCATGAATTCCAAGCTCACCTTCCCACCTACAAACTGTGCAACCTTGGGCAAATCACTGAACTTCTCTGAGCTTTGGCCTTGTAGTTACAATTAAACACAAAAACAAATGTAATGTGCCCAGCACAGAGTCCAGTACACAGTCAGCCATCCAGTACAGTAGCTAATACTTTTGCCCTCCCCTTCTGATGACACTCAGAAAATGCAAGTGTTAAAAATATGCTTTTAATTCTAAGCAGCTTGTTCTGAGCTCCCTGTTGAGTGAACATCATGCAGTTAATTCTAATGGTTTGTCTTGCTAATGAGGGGAAGTTGTATTATTGGTTTAAATGAAGCAATTAAGTAAAAGAGATGGCTTAGTATCAGTAATCTGCACACCCGCGGCAGACGAGGACAGATAATAACATCCTTATTGCCCATGTCAATGCAAGCGCTTGCCTCTTCTCTGCCTCCCGTCAAAGCTTCTCCTTCGCTAGGGTTACAGCCAGCTCACAGGACACGGAGACTGGCTGTCGCATATTACATATTAACTGGAGAGTCCCGCAGATTGTAGCAGTATGTTTGAGCCAGCGCTAGTTCTTCAGGACTTTTCCAGCCATCTGTGTAGTTGTGGAATGCGAGATAAAATATCACCATCACCCCTAACTCGGTGTTTCCCAATCCTGGCTGCACACGAGAGTGAAGAGCTATGAAGCCCGGGACCCAGCTACACCATTAAGGCAGAATCTCTCTGGGGAGTGGGTCCAGGCAAAGAGATGTTTTCAAAGCTCCCTGGGGGATTGCAGTGCGTAGTGGTGGTGGCAATGTCCTGCCCTAACGGGTGTCAGGTTATCACCTGAGCCTCAGTGTCTTGCAGTCAGGTGCTGTGTGTGGGGAACGTAGACTGTTTACTTTCTGCTACTACAGAGACATTAAAAAATATTAAAAAGTATATTGAAACGTTCACAATTCACCTCCCCCTACTTTGTTCTTTTCATAGACTTCTAAATTTCTTGAGTATCCAGAATCATGATTCTTTTCATAGATTTCTAAATTTCTTGAGTATCCAGAATCATGATTCTTTTCATAGATTTCTAAATTTCTTGAGTATCCAGAATCATGATGCTGAAGCCCTGGTTCTTTTTTTTTTTAAAGCTAAGGCAATTCTTGAGCTCTGCAAGAATCGATATCATCTGCGTCTTGCCCAGATTTAGGAGGCTGATCACAGTGTTCACCAAAGGCTCCCTAAGTCCAACTTTTTACATAAGATGTAGTGTGTATGTAACCATCTAAAGATATGATGATATTCAAATGGGTGGAGAATGTCTTTGCAAAACAAAGTTTGTCTTATTTAGGCAGGAGCTTTTTCACATGCAAAGAGAATTCTTGAAGGAGAGGACACGATGCCGAGCCCTGGAGGAGGAACTGGAGAACCCCTTGAATGTGCACAGATGGAGGAAGCTCGAGGTAACATCTGGCAGAGAATTCTTCCCAGCCCCAAATCTCTTCTCCCACCCCACGCGAAGCTCCTAACCTAAAGCACAATGGGAAGCACGGTTTTATTTAATGCTATGCAAATTGTCACCTAAAATGTAAGGCTGGATCAAATGTAAATTGAGTTGTTCCAGAACCAGATGGTTCATTTGGGTTTTGTTTGAAAAGTATTGGGCAATATCCTTTCTGCTAAAGAAGGCCCAGTGAAAGCTGCGAACTGGCCTTGCCAATTGACATTTAGGTAGTTTTTGGTTAACCAGTTATCCTATGGCTGCCTGTTAGTCTTGGACTGGTAATGGCCCTTAATTATACTGGCCACCAGTATCTTCACCGTGTTTCAATTTGTCTTTACATCCTTTCATTTCTTGCAGGAAATAGGGCTTTGTGAACTAGCCCTGTTTTTGAAGGACTAGTGCTATGTTAGCCAAACCCTTTCTCTTAGGATCTGAGGACATAGCCAAAATCCCATTGGTAGGGGGTGGATGATCAACTTCATATTTTATTTTATGACTTCCTGAAAGACATTACTACCAGCACTGAAAATAACAGTTAAAGACAAACTCTGCTTATTCAAGAAAAACATGGCCATCTCCTTTAGTAAGGTGGGTGCCAAAGGGGGCTTTGACTACATGAACAATTAGGTTGTTGGGAGATTTAAGTATGTGATATAAGAAAGAGCAGGGCAAGGCAGAAAGTCAGCCAAGTAGGTGTTTGTTTTTCATTTTTTATTTTTTCTATTTAATGAAGAAAACATTAAGGATAATGCATTATAAATTCTTAGGTAAACATGGGGCCTGAATTTTAACAACATCCAGTCCTGCCAAGTAAATGTGTGCCAAATTTAGTCCCAGTATATGGATATCAGTTGGCACTGCTTAGTATTTCTTAAGCAAAGTTAATAGAATCTCTTTTTTTTTGGACCCTCATTTATTCCTCTTCGAATGCCAAGGGTGGTATAGTTTACTAACCCAACAATGATACGAGTATGTCTGGGGAAGTGGAGCTGCAGATTTTAAATTCATTTACTGTCACATTAGTTTATTTCATGTGTTTTTAGCACATCTTTAAAGTGTCCACTTCCATGTCAATTTCTATTAAAAAATTAGAAAATGGAGACTCTGGGAGGCAGTTGAAAATATTTGGCTGTTGGATGAATTAAAAATGTCAGTACCGTTGAAAGTGAAGCCTTGGCTCAAAGTCTAGAGGACAAATTATCAATTTATAACTATATATCTTGTTTGAATTGTACACAGATAGCTATTGAAGGAGCATCAAAGCTTTGAGGATTGATAATTCCATTTCAAAGCTAAATGCCATGGTCACATTCCGCTGCCAATAATTAGCAGAAGTCCACATCCTGGAAACCTTCCCCATCATGGACTGCAATTAATCTTCCTGTAGACAATTACCAAAGGAGAATCCTAAGGCTGAGTGAATTAGGGAACCCCACCTCACTCCTACAGAAACAGAGGGGATGGTAGGGAAAGCCTCGGGGCATAGTAATTAGGAAGCACAGCCTTTGGAGCCAGGCATATCTGGGCTTGACTCCAGCTCTGATCCATACCAGTCTCGGTAATGGATATCATTTCTCTTAGCCTCAGTTTTCTTATCTGTGAAAGGGGAAGAGTGATACTGTCTCAAAGGGCTGTCTTGCAGCTAAAACATAATATTGTATGAAAAGCACTTAGCATAGTGTTAGATGGTGGCAAAGAATCAGATATCATGCATAGTAGCTACTATTATTGTTATTTCCACTGTGGAATAGACATATTTACTTTCTATATATATAGGTTAACTAGAGCTATAGATAAGACATCCAGAAAACTGCAATCTACTTTTTGGGGGGGCAGGTATTTATGACTATCCCATCTGTTACACTTTTTTTTTTTGGTTCTAATATTCTCTGTATTGGGTCTGCAGGTTTGCAATAGGCTTAATGTTATAAAACAATAATTATCTTACATAGGGACCAAGGTGCTTTGAAATTGATGCCATCTCAGCTACTTCTTGTTGTTCCCTTTGGACAGGCCAGCGACCCTAGTACCTTTGAGCTGATTCAGAAAATTCACACCCTGCAGAAGCGTCTCATCAGCAAGACTGAAGAGGTGGTTGAAAAAGAGCTGCTCCTTCAGGTAGCATTTTCTTTTTCTGTACTCACTGAACAAACGTATTTTCTCAGCACCACCGTCTCCAGGGCTCTGCTCTTAGGGTTAGTCAGTTATTTGGCAGCCTTGCATGCCCCATATTTAACTGTAGATGGCAACAGTGACTCACACATAGAGAACAAACACAACCTGATTAATTGGTCTTTTTTATGCTGCGATCACTGATATTTTGAGAATTCTGGAAAATTAAGTTCAAGGCTAGACATACTGCAGTGGGTAATGTGAGCATTTCCCCCCACTTCTCTATGGTTTTATTTGTCAGGTTCTTTTAAGTACTTTTCTTCTTATCTTCATATAATGCAAAATGCTGTGATTTGGAATTTGAAAATAAGCTTTTGCATAGAGCACAAATGATCTGTCCACATGAAGATTTGTGTGAGTGAAATGGAAGGAAAGATTTCTTTTTGAGGATGTTATGCAGTAAGCTGTTCTGGAGCAATTAGCCTTTATCTTTGCAAGTACCAGTTGTCATTACCATTATCACCATCCTCCTCCTCATCATCATCATCACCATCACCATCATCCTCACTTACTGCATGCCAGATGCTGTGCTGGGGGCTTTACCTACCTCATTTCATTTCCCCTTCACAGTTCAGGGCATGAGTATTGTCATTCCCAATTGGCGGGTCGGGACGTTGGGGCCCAGGAGTTTAGTGTGTACATGAATGTCAGCTCTGGTGTTGGATGGTCTGGGTCAGAATCCTGCCTCTGCCACTAGCTGTGTGAGTTTAACTCCTCTGCACCTCAGGTTGTCAGTCTGCATTACAGGACAGTAACAGAACCTGTGAAAATGGATGTTGTAAGGATTTAAAGAGTTTAGCATTATGCCTGGTAATATAGTGTCTAATAAATATTAGCAATTATTGGTGTTATTTCTGATTCCAAAGCCCATATTTTTAACCACTGGATTACTATTAGTAGAAGTATGAGCAAGGGGTATTTGCCCCTTTTGATTTACATTCTACCTTAAAAAAGATATTTTCCCTAAAGTTGGGTATACAGTAAATAGCTTTCCAGAGCATCGCTGCACTGAATGGCCGACAGGGATTTTCCTCTTTTCTGGGATAGGCACATGGGTTCAGAGGGTACACTTTGGTGTCAGAAAGATCTGGTCTTGAATCACTTCCAGCAGTTGATAGTTCTATGACTTGGAGAGGATTACATAAATTTTGCAAACCTCAGTTTTCCTATCTGTAAAATGGGGATAATAATACCCATTTTCATTATGGCAGGAAGATACTCCTGTCAGAGTATACAACTTGGAAGTCTTGTTTGTAAGGATAACCAGTTAGTGTATGGGCCCTGGGCTTTGGCAGTCCAGAGTTTGAGCTGTGGCTCCACTGATGCTGGCCACTAGTCATGTCTCAAAGCCATGCAGCTGGTAAGTGGTAGGGTTGGGACTCAGCCCAGGCAGTCAGCCTCAGAGCCCGCTTTCTACCACTTAACTACCCGGTCTTCTGTTGTTATCATTATTTTGATAGTTTTAGAAAGAACCAAATTTTGTGTTTGCCAAACCTTTCTATTGCAAGTTTGTTTTATATTTCATCAACTGCTCTAACTTTATTACTTCCTTCCTCTGTGTACTTTGGGTTTCCTCTGTTTCTTCCACTTTCTTAAGATTGATGCTCAGCTCGTTAATATTCAGTCTTCTTTTCTAATATAAGCATTTAAGGTTATAAAATGTCCTTTAGATAATTTCTTTAGTTCCTTCCCACAGGTTTTGATATGTGATATTTTCACTTAATTCCACATACCTTCTATTTTCAGAATATTTCTCCTTTGAGAGTAAGTCTTAAAAAATATCCAATATTTCTCCTAATAAGAGATAGGAGATATTTAATGATAATTAACAGTACATTTTTAAATTTTCAAATATATATACATATATATATTGACTAAAATGTCATATTTAAGGTATTTTATTCCCATTCTTTTTTTCTCTTTTTTAAAAATTTTGATACATTTAGGGGTACAAGTTGAATTCAGTTACATGTATATATTGTATAGTGGTGGAGTCTGGCTTTCTGGTGTACCCATCACATGAGTAGTGTACATTGTACTCATAGGTCATTTCTATCCCTAACCTCCTCTCACCCTCCTCCCTTGTGAGTCTTCAATATTCATTATACAACTCTGTATATCCTTGTGTAGTCATTGTTTAGCTCTCATTTATAAGTGAGAACATGCAGCATTTATTTTTCTGTTCCTGAGTTACTTCACTTAGGATAATGGTCTCCAGTTCTGTCCAAGTTGCTGCAAAAGACATTATTTCATTCTTTCTTATCATTGGGTAGTACTCCATGGTATACATATACCACATTTTCTTTATCTACTCATCAGTTAATTGGCACTTAGGTTGATTCCATATCTTTGCAATTGTTAATTGTACTGCAATAAACACATGAGTGCAGGTATCTTTTTAATATAATGATTTCTTTTTCTTTGGGTAGATACCCAGTAGTGGGATTGCAGGATCGAATGGTAGATTTACTTTAGTTCTTTGAGAAATCTCCACAATGATCTCCATAGATGTTGTACTAATCTACAGTTCCACCTACAGTGCATTAGTGTTTTCTTTTTACCACATCTGTGCCATCTAGTTTTTGACTTTTAATAATGGCCATTCTAATTGGAGTAAGATGGTATCTCAATGTGCTTTTAATTTGCATTTCCCTGATGATTAGTGATGTGTTGAGCACTTTTTATATGTTTGTTGGCCTTTTATATATCTTCTTTTGAAAAATGCCTGTTTATATCATTTGCCCACTTTTAAATGGGATTTTTGTTTTTTTCTTGGTGAGTTGTTTGAGTTCTATGTAGATTCTGGGTATCAGTCTTTTGTTGGATATGTAGTTGGTGAGTAATTTTTTCCCATTCTGTAGGTTGTCTCTTTGCTCTTTTTTAAATTTCAGCATATTATGGGGGTACAAATTTTAAGGTTGCGTATAATGCCCTTGCTCCCCTCCCCCTACAAGTCTGAGCTTCAAGTGTGAACATCCCCCAGATGATGCACATTTCACTCATTATGTATGTATATACCCATACCCTTCTCCCCCCTCCCACCTGCCCAATAACCAATAAATGTAATTCCTATGTGTCCACTTAGGTGCTGATCAGTTGATACCAATTTGCTGGTGAGTATATGTGGTGCTTATTTTTCCATTCTTGGGATACTTCACTTAGTAATATGGGTTCCAGCTCTATCCAGGAAAATACAAGATGTGCTATATCACCATTGTTTCTTAAAGCTGAATAGTACTCCATGGTATACATATACCACATTTTATTAATCCACTCATGTATTGATGGGCACTTGGGTTGTTTGATTATTTCTTTTACTGTGCAGAGCTTTTTAGTTTAATTAAATTCCATTTGTCTATTTTTGTTTTTATTGCATTTGCTTTTGGGGTCTTAGTAATAAATTCTTTGCCTCTGCCAGTGTCCAGACGAGTTTTTCTTAGGTTTTCTTCTAGGAGTTCAGGTCTTACATTTAAGTCTTTAATACATCTTCAGTTAATTTTTGTATATGGTGAGAGATAGGGATTTAGTTTCATTCATCTGCATATGGTTACCCAATTTTCCTAGCACCATTTATTGAATAGTGCAGTCCTCAGCGTATGTTTCTGTCTACTTAATCAGTTGGTTGTATGTATATGATTTGTTCCTGGGTTATCTATGTGTCTACCTTTATTCCAGCACCATACTGTTTTGGTTACTATAGCCTTGTAGTATAATTTAAAGTCAGGTAATGTGATGCCTCCAGATTTGTTCTTTTGGCTTAGGATTTCTTTGGCTATTCGGGCTTTTATTTATTTGTTATGAATCTTAGAATTGTTTTTTCTAATTCTGTGAAAAATGATATGTTGATATTTTGATAGAAATTGCACTGAATCTGAATCTGTAGATTGCTTTGGGCAGTATGGTCATCTTTTCAATATTGATTCTTCTCATCCATTAGCATGGGATGTTTTTCTATTTGTTTCTGTCTTCAATGATTTCTTTCATCAGTGATTTGTAGAGACCTTTCACATTCTTGGTTAAATGTATTATTCTTAGGTATTTTATTTTTTTGCAGGTATTTTCAATGAGATTGAGTTGTTAATTTGGTTCTCAGCCTGGTTGTTGGTGGTGTATAAAAATGTTATTGATTTGTGCATATTGGTTTTATAATCTGAGACTTTGCTAAATTCATTTATCAAATCTGGGAGTCTTTTGTAGAAGTTCTTAGGGTTTTCCTGGGTATAAGATCATATCATCAGCAAACAGAGATAATTTGACTTCGTCTTTTCCAATTCGGATGACCTCTATTTCTTTCTTCTGACTGACTTTACTGACTAGGACTTCCATCCAGTACTGTGTTGAAAATAGACATGGTGAAAATAGACAGCCTTCTCTTCTTCTAGTTCTTAGGGGGAATGCTTTCAACTTTTCCTGACTCAGTATGAGGTTGGCTATGGGTTTGTTAAATGTGGTGCTTATTATTTTGAGGTATTTTGCTTTTATGCTGAGTTTTTTGGAAGGTTTCTATGATGAACAGACACCAGTTACCACTTCTCCATTACTACCTATGTTCCCTTTTTCCTATTTTTTTCCTTTTCTCAACAGTTATCACCAATCAATATAATAATTTCTCTCTCTCTCAATGTCTCTCTGTCTCTCCCCCCATTTCCCCTCTCTCCCTTTAATCCCTCCTTGGATTCCTCTAAATATATTCTCTTAATTCTCTCTCTGTCTCTGTATCTTTCATGGATTCCCTTAAAAATTTACCATGCTAAGCCGGGCGCGGTGGCTCACGCCTGTAATCCTAGCACTCTGGGAGGCTGAGGCGGGCGGATTGCTCGAGGTCAGGAGTTCGAAACCAGCCTGAGCAAGAGCGAGACCCCGTCTCTACTATAAATAGAAAGAAATTAATTGGCCAACTAATATATATATAAAATTAGCCGGGCATGGTGGCACATGCCTGTAGTCCCAGCTACTCAGGAGGCCGAGGCAGCAGGATTGCTTGAGCCCAGGAGTTTGAGGTTGCTGTGAGCTAGGCTGACGCCACGGCACTCACTCTAGCCTGGGCAACAAGTGAGACTCTGTCTCAAAAAAAAAAAAAAAAAAAAATTTACCATGCATAGTTGACATAAAATCTAAACAAGGTTAAAGTTGATCAATTTCTTTCTCCTTCTTATAAACAACACAGGGACTCAGAGTGTTTTAACTGCAATTACCCTACTGTTCCTGTCATTAGTCATCATCATCATTTTTAATTTAGAGAGTTAAGTGGTGAGATGAAGAAATCTGCTGTAAGTCTCATTATGTTTGTTCCTTTTTAGGTGACCTGCCTTTCTTCTGTTTGATTGTTAGATCAAAATGCCTTTGGTATTTTAGGGTTTCAGCACAATGAATTTTGCTATGAATTTAGTTTTATTTACTATGCTCAGAACACTATTTCCTGAATCTGAAGATTCCTGTGTCTTCAGATAGTCTCTCCTTTATTCTCTTTGTTCACTCCTCCTGAAACTGTTATTAGCTGTATGTTGGGTTTTATTACTCCCTCTTCCTCATTAGCTGACCATGTTGATATTTTTCTTCTCTTTAACTCTTCATGTTATATTTTCTTAACTTTACCTTTTTGGTCATCAATTCTTTTTAAAAATGTACTCATCTGCCAATAATCAAGCCATTGAGATTTTATTTTGAATGATTCTATTTTTACTTTCTATAGATTCTTTTTCACATATACCTCATCTTTGTTGATAGTTTCTGGACTTTTCACATGATTTCATTCTTTCCTTTATGTCATCAGTTAATTAAAAAATGTATTTTATGTTCTTTATCTCAATGTTCTATTATTTGAGGTTCTTGGTTTTTTTCCCCTGTTGTTTCGCAAAGGTAGTTCCTGTGTCTGTCTTATTGATTATCACATACCTAGCTTCTTACTCACAAATATTTGTTTAGTGACTGATTAAATGTTGGAAGAATGGTGATCCTTAAGAAATTGGTATATCTCATAGTGGTTTAAGTTCTTTCTTTGAGCTCTGAGAGGTTATAGGAATTACTCATCCTGTGGTCTTTTCATTTTTGTTATTGACTTATAACTTTGCAGGAATCTGGAATTTACTGTGTATTTATGGATCTATAAACATGATGCAACCTGTCTGTGTCCTTTTTGTGTGCCAAGGCAGGGTGATTCAGGTGGGTGTGCTCAAAGTTCTTCCCTTGCTCATAATTAAAATGAAAATGGTTCTTAGCCTAACTTTATAGCTTCAGTGGTAAGATGAAGAAGTCTATATTTTCACCAGAATTGGAATCTAAGGCATGGATCAGAAAAACTTCTTTTCTTTTGCCCACCAGGCTACTGTTCCCTTCGGGGAAGCAAGGGCAGTGGGAGCATACCTGCGGTGTGCCTCCTGGTGGCCTCTCCTCTCTATTGTTCCATTTGTTCCTTGTCTTCTCTGAGTCCTTCAGGATTAATGACTTCTTATTTTTCAAAAAGGCCTCTGCAAGACCAGACAGGCATATGTGCCTTCAGTAACTGCTATCCATTACCCGAGTATCATTACATCATCATCATCATCATCACCATCATCATCAAGATGGCATTCCAAATAATGGGCACAAGGCATGATAGCATTAGAGCAGGAAGCTCTAATGTCTTGCTAGAGGCACTTACCAACACAAGGAACACTCAGAGCGGCTTAAACTTGTTTTTTCCAGGTCGTTAACACATTGCCTGCCACACTAGAAAAAAACATTTTTCCTGGGCATGTCCACTCAATGGTCACTGAGCACTGCTGTGTGCCAGGGCACCTGAGATCCCAGGGTGAATGACATGGTGTTTTATTATGAAAATAGAATGCCAACTTTGAAAACAATATGATCCTTTCTAATTTAATGAAAAATTTGTTATTTTTTATTGTTTTCTGTGTGTGAGTTATATGCAACTCACACAGCACTAGAATTAATTTTTACACTGCATGCCATGTGAATTGTATGTGACTTATGACATGCTTATTGAATTTGCTTAGGGGAATTGAGTCTTCATATGCTTCACGAGGTCCCAGGCTAAAAACTAGCATGAGTTCAATGCAACTCACATGGCAGTTAATGTGTTAAATTTGGTGGAACAGGCTCAGATACATTTACTCTCATGGCCAGGCAAGGGACAAAGAAGAGTGAAGTGGACTTTGCATATCATGATCAGAAATGGCAACTGGTAGGGGTCTCAGAGTCAGAGGTAAAAGGGAGTGGTGGGGACTGCAGTACACAGGAGTGGGTTACTATGGAGCCCCGTCTATAGGAAGCAGCTGATCCCACCCCAGCTAAGTGTGGGCTCATGTTGTCAAATCTTTAATTTTTCAAGAATAGCTGGAAATGTGGATTTTATGCTCAATATACTGAGTTTTAAATATTGGCAACCTTAAGACACTGTATAGGCCTCCCTGAAGCAAGTCTGCCAACCCCTCTTGGCCCACGGGTAGGTGGTTTGCAATCTTTAGCATCAAGGCCTGCGGGAGAAGGAGATATAAAGAAACACCAGCTACACAATCAGCTTTACTTGTTTTGTAATCTAGTTCTTTGTTGTGATTCCTTGATGGAATCACAGAGCCACAGAATCAAAAGGGAGGAGGAGATTGGCTTGCGGAGAAAGAGCAGACTGCAGGGGATGTCTATCCCTTGATAATGACTCCTACTTTTACTTTATAAACTTTTCTAAAACAGAAAAGGACTTCCCTGAATTGTTGAAAAGACCAAGGGCTGTCTCTGGACCTTCTGATGTTCTATTGCATATATTACCCTATTACCCTTTTTTTTTTTTACTAATCCGACTTTTGAAAAGACAGTGGCCATTTTCCTAACCAAGCTCCCATTAGACCTCCCCCATCCCACCCACCTATTGCCATTTCAGTTCATAGCCAGTAACTAGATGACAAGACACTGTGTTGCCAGCGTCCACTCAATGGTCACTGAGCACTGCTGCGTGCCAGGGCACCTGAGATCCCGGGGTGAATGAGACAGATGTGGTCCCAGCCTCGAAGGCCCTCTTAGCTCAGTGTGATTCTGTATAGGCTACTGTGAGCCTCTGAGCAAGGCTTTGCAGTGGGCAGATGTCTCAGTTTGGGTCACCCTAAATCAGAGACTGAGACAAGGGTTTGGGGTCCAGTTGTTTGGGAGGTGGTCCCAGGAGAGAGACAAGAAAGGAGGAAAAGCTATGGGGGTGCGGGTGGAGGGAGCTAGTCTCTGTGGAACCACACAGAAACAAGGGCAGAATTGTCCCATCAAAGGAAGGAGGCTGGGACGTTTGTTAAGTGACTCCCATTCCCCATTGGTTGGCAGTTGCCTTGGGTGCGTTGAGCTGCCTCCAAATGCAGACCAGAGGGACTTTGCTTGTTTCCACCCCCATCCCACAGGAAGCCCTGGCCTGAGGCAGAAAAGCTGACTCTGCATGCACAGAAGCTGCCTGAGTGTTCCAGGATCCAGGATCCGAGGGCCACCCCATATGCCAGGCACGTCAGCTCAAAATCATGACGTTTGAGATGGGCCGAGAGGATGAGGCTCAGGTCTCCAAAAGTGTCTGCTACCCGAGCTCAGGTCTCCTGGCAGGTCCTAAAGGCCACCAGCTGGTGGACCACCTTCCTCACTTAGCTACTCACCTAAGACATAAATTGCCAATCTGACTTAATTTTTTATTTCTTTTTTAAGGCTTTTTTCTTTGCCAGTCCAACTTTAGAAAAGTCAGTGGCCATTTCCCCATCAAGTTCCCATGAGGTCTCCCCCATCTCGCCCACCTGCTGCTATTTCAGTTCATAGCTGGCAACCAGATGACACGATCATACTGTAGTTTGTTTAAACGACAGCTTAAATTGAATGCTTACCGTGTGGCAGGCACAGCCCTCCCTACACACAGACATCGGGGCATGGTGGTGAGCGCACCATGACTGTTAGCTCGCAGGATGGTAGGGATGAAACGACATATCATCCACCTGTCAGGTGGCACAATTTGGGGGAAAGGAAAGAAACTTGACCTCCTAGAACGTTAGAACTGGATGATCCTACCCAGAACATTTTATTATACAGATGAGAATACTGAGGCATTTTCCCCTAACATGTAGGAGTAGTAATGTATTACTAGAAAGAAGGGTTCATTACATTGGGGGGTTTGATGGGTGGGAGCACACTACCTAATGAACAGTGATGCACTGAAATGACCCAGGTGAGAAAACCACCTTGGCAGAGTTCCGGTTTGTGTTGCTCTAGGAAATCGTCACATGCCTCCTTTCACATGCACCCAGAGGCCGTGGTAATGGGCATATCCCTCCGATAAATAAATCATGACCTGAGCTGGAAATCGCTGCTTCTCTACCGGCATCTGGGTCCTGCCCTTTCAAGGTGAACTTTTCTCTCTAATTTAATTTTATGACTGACTGGATGGAAGTCTGGTTTACTTAACTGTAAAATGGCTTGAATGATAGGAGGGTTTGAATGGATCTGTACAAGTTATTAGCTGTGCAGAGGGGAAGAAATCTCTTATAGCCCATTTTTAGATAATTCTTTTGTAAGCCTCTTCACTTTTCTTGATCTTATGATTATCTTACATTTATTGATGGCTTACAATATGTTAGACATTTCTCTGAATGCATTATATAGGTATTATCTCATTTAATTGTCACCACAACCCTTGAAGAGCTGTTACCAGACAAGGAAAGACACGGCCCAGAAAGACTTTCTCCTGAGGCCACACATGACTGGTCACTGTTGAGTCAAACTTCACCAGTCTGCTTCCAAAGGCTCCTTAGGACTGTGCAGGAACACCATGGTCACTGGATTCAGACTGCCTTGGTCATTCATGGAGAAAACTCACGTTTCTCACCATACGTAGAGCCTTGCTACTCCAACTTTGGCCAGAAACATTGGCATCACTGAAGAGCTCTTTAGAAATGCAGCATCTTGCCACGGCCCC
Organism: Microcebus murinus; assembly: GCF_040939455.1. Classification (NCBI taxonomy): domain Eukaryota; kingdom Metazoa; phylum Chordata; class Mammalia; order Primates; family Cheirogaleidae; genus Microcebus; species Microcebus murinus. The sequence continues at coordinate 22,493,287 of NC_134117.1, read as the reverse complement.
AGTCTTCAAGAGCCAGAATCTGCATTTTAACAAGATCCCCAGGGATTCGGCTTACTGGTTCAGTCTGAGAAGCACTGGTGCCTTAGAAGTTGGTTATCCTTTTCTTTGCGTGGACCTTCGTGCACTACAGCCCAGGGCAGAGCCCCATGTCTCCTGGCCACCAGGCGTGTGGCCTTGCCTTGTTGCTTGACCTTCCTCTGCCTTACTTTCCTTTTCTGAAACTTGGAGCTCATCATCTTATCAGCATCCTTTGGTTGCTGTGAAGATTAAGGGAAAGAACTACATAAAGCACTTAGCAGAACGCTTGAGAGTTGGCCAGTGCTCCCAAAATACCATTATTTACAGTTTGGAGCATGATAACCTCCCACCCTGGTCTCCAGGGACTGAGAGTATCTAGGAGGAAACTGACCAATGAGTGTGTCCAGGACTTGGGGCATGTTTTAGGACCCCACCAACTCTCAAAGGTTACTGATATTAGTATGAAAAGTCTAGAGCATTTCTTGTTGATAGAGACATGATGATCATTTGTCTCGTTTGAAGGTCTGGATGTGTTTGGCAGAAGCTGCAGAGAGTTTTGAAGAGTGGGGGAGCACAGCAGCCACAGCCCACATTTGTTGAAGGCCAATATGCTTCCCTGCCCTGTGCTAAGCATTTTTTTTTTTTTCCGGCTGTATCCACTGGAGACACAGATGAGATTGACGCAGTTGTTGTTTCCATTTTACAGAGGAGGGAATTAAATTTGTGCAAGAGTTCACAGAGGAGGGAAAACTAAACTTGCCCATGAGGTTATAGCTAAGAAAAACTAGAGCTGTGATTATAATCCAGAGTTTGGGTAGTTAAACTTCATTGGGTCTGCTCTTCTGGGCCATCGCAGATTCAAGTAAGAGAGAGTAGATCTTTTGGTCCAGACAATTCCCTAGCCCAGTGGACTAGAGAAGGCTTACCTGGGGTGATATTCAGTACAAAAATATACTGATTTAGGGATGCAACTCTTGAACAAATCAGATTTGTGAATCCAAGCTCACTCATATGGCTGTGTGACCTAGAGCAACTTAACTTCTCTAAGCCTCAGTTCTTGATTTGTAAAATATAGATAGTAGTAGTACCTTCCATATGAGGTTTTTGTGTAGCTTAAGCAAGATCACCTTTATCAAGCACCTAGCTCAATGTTTGCACTCAGTAAAGGTTAGCTGATATTACCATAGTATTGTACTTATACTTAAATTTTAGAAGGGCCTCCAAAATACCTAAGTAGCTTATAAATGGCTTAGTATAACTGAGCATTTCATATGTGAACTCACTTTCAGGAATAATTGCATGGACCCATCCGTTCTCAGAGCAGTCACTCACTTTTCTTCTATGGTGTCCAGCCATTAATTACTGTGCCCACAAGACAGGTTTCTGTGATGACGGCTGTATCTGTTAGCATTCCCTGTATAACAGACCACTCCACAACGTAGTGGCTTAAAACAATAATCATTTATTAGGTTGTGATTCTGTTGGTTGGCAATTTGGGCTGGGTTCAGGTGGTCTGTTCTTCTGTTTGGCTTGCCTGGGCTCATTCATGCTTCTGCAGCCAGCTGGGACATTGGCCAGGAGCTGGTTGATCCAGATGGTATATCACTCACGTGTACAGTGGTTGTTGCTGGCAATTTGGTTGGGGGCTGGCAGAGGTGACTGAATCACATGTCTCCACCAGCCTAGCCCAGGTTTATTCTCATGGTGACAACTTCAGGTTTTCTAAGATTTATTCTCATGGTAACAACCTCAGGTTTTCTAAGATTTATTCTCATGGTGACAACCTCATGTTTTCTAAGAGTAGCAGGAAAGGCCAAGCCCCAATGTGCAAGGACTTTTTGAGTCTTCATGTGTGTCATGTTTGCTAACGTCCCACTGGCCAAAGCAAGTCACATGGCCACGCCCAGAATAAATGCAGGAGATGACTCTCCAGGATCATAGATACAAGACGCCATCTTTGCAACAATATGCTACGGTCGCCTGTCTTTGGGGAGTTTGGGTGGAGACACTTTGCATTTAAGTATTCAAGTGGTACAAGATTTCTTTTTTTAAAATTTTATTTTTAATTGACACATAGTAATTGTACCAAGATTTTTTTTTTCAATCCTTTGTTGGATATGGTACTTCAATATGCCTGGCATCTGGTTGCTATCCTTGGATTTTATTGCTGACACGTTTTTCTTTCCTTTAATCTTTTATTCCCTTTATTTGGGAAATTATAGTTTGCTGCAGGACACAGTTCTTTTTATAGGGGAAACAGCTGTGATGTCATAACCGAGCACATTTCCTTAGGAATATGCGTTTATCCCCATGACTTTGGAAACATGATCCGCCAACCGTTTGTTCATTTCTATTTTGGGGTTTCTGATTTCATATTGAATCAGAGCAAATATGTGAACCAAAAATGTATTAGTTGATCAGTTAATCTATAAAAATGTTAAAATTTACTATTTTCTTTTGAATTCTAGTTATTGAACTATAATAGGGGAGAGAAAGTTAAAAAATAATTATTTTGTTTTTCCTCTATAAGGGTCAGATTGAATGAAGTTGCATGAAAGTAAGTGAGCAATGCAAAGCAATGTGAGTTTCTGGTATCAGAAACTATTCAAGTTTTTTTATAAAAGCAGTGTTTAAGCAGGACTTTTTTTTTTTTTTTTTTTTTTTTTGGTAAAAGCAAATAGCAATAATATGACTAGTAACCGAAAAGGGAAATAAATAGATTACTTAAGAGTCCAAACAAAACATTTTCGATAAAGATTTTCTCAGTGGAACATTTAGATTCTTATTGAATCTGTATACAATTATATCTTACTCCCTAAACAAAACAGATTTTCAGTGATAAATGTTTTTGGACAGCAGCAAGATTCAATTCAGTTCATTTCAAGATAAGGATTTATTTGTGAAATTAGAAGAAAATAGTTGCCAACAAGGACCTGGGGGAGTCCTATCTATCTTTAGCTCCTCTGTTGGTGTTTTACCCAGAAATGTCTCAGAGATGGAGGTGCTTCTCACAAGGATGAGAAAAATTGCAGGTGAAGCAGAAATTAATTTGTATTTATAGTCCAAACACCTACATGAATCCTTAATCTGCTTTTTTTTTATGATTTTAGGGGAATTTATAGAATCATTTAGATTGGAAGAAATCTCCAGTGGGTCATCAAGTTTCCTCTCCTTATAATGGCAGTGCTGATTTTATTATCCCTAAAGCAGCTCTGATAGATGGGTGTCAAGCCTGGCTCATGTTTCATGCATTTAAAAATGTACATTCCCTACTCCGAGTGTATTTAATGTGTAGGAGACAGCCTGGGAGCTGCCTATAAGCCCGGGAGACCTTTTCTGAGTTCCTGACACACAGTCTCCTCTGGAACAGATGCCAAATATGTAGCATATTAAGCATTATACTGATGCCATCAAACCCAGTTAGCTTTCGGCTTCTCGCAATTGGGGACATTTTCCTCCAATGTGTGGAGGGGCCCAGTGTGCTGTTTGTTTGGCGATGATAATAGATCATTCCCTCTTCCATCCTTTTGTCCTGCCTCCTTCCAGAGACCTGCCCTCCCCCCAGTTTAAATGGCCTGCTTGGAAACTAATTGTGAGCCAAAAAGCATTTTTGGGGTATCTATAATGTCTACAGAAGTTTGTGAGACACAAAGGAGTATAAGACATGGCCCTTACCCACGAGAAATTTATGGCCTCTTTGAGAAGATTCCTGGGCTGTATTTGGGAAGAAATGAGACTGATCTCTATGAGCAGTACTCGAAAATCCAGACTGTTACTTTATGGTTCCATTTAGTGAACAATACACAATTATACCCAATCACATTATACTGGGCACTGACAATGGTGAGTGCCTAATTGTGCAGAAGAGCCACTGTCTCAGACAGTGTATAATGAGGTGTTTGTTGTTTAAAACAGCTGTAAGTACCAAAGGGAGAAGGGCAGGGGAGATGAATAAGAACTGACTTCCTCAAGGACAAAGAAGATGTGTTTTGGGCTGGGCCTTGAGGTGTTAAAATGACTCATCCAGTTATTGCCTAGAAATCATGCACTGAGGCAGGATGGCACAGCAGCTGAGAGCTCAGACCTAGTTTTGAGTCTTGGTTTTACCAGTGACTGACTTTGTGACGTTGGGCAAGTACCTCAGCCTCCCAGAGCCCCAGTACTCCAGCTGGAAAGCAGTGAGGGGGACAGTGGCTGGTGTATGGGGTCGCCGTGAGCATCGGATGAGTTGACCTGATTTAAACTGTCTAGGTCAGCTAGACCCGCAGCACAGACACCCACGTGTGGTGGTGGTGAGGTACAGAAAAGGCCCCGTGGAGGCACACGGGTGGGGGTGAGGGAATGTTTTCCTGAAGGAAGTGTATTTGGAAAGCAATGAAAGGGGCATTTTGGGCAGAGGGAAGATGCAGAGTGACAGTTCGGAGGTGGGGTGAGAGCATCTGTGGTGTGGGGATGTGGCTGAGCAGCGGCTCTTTTGTTTTGGGGAGCAACTTCGAATATATTGGGTGGGGACCAATCATATGGTTTTAGAGAACAAACATAGGCTGTCAACTTGCTCCAGCAGACAGCTATGGACTCTGATTGCGACAACGACCACGGCTCCCACAGTAGCAGTTGATGGGTCTTGCAAGCCTGTTACATTATTGTGTGTTATATTATCCTCACAATAATTCTTATTATTTAGGTATTAGGCCAGTTTCACAAATGAGGCAACGGAGGCTCAGAGTGATTTAAGCAACGTGGTTAAGGCCGCTCACGTGCCCAGGGCGGAGCTGGGGGCTTAACCCCATGCGGTGTGCCGTGAGCAGCGGCTCCTGTGTCCTGGCTGGGGTTGGCTGGCCGTCCAGGCCTGTGCTCTGCAGGCTGTTAATCAGTCAGGGGTACGACTCTGTGAATGTGATGAGGAGGAAAGGCTGAGGCCAGCGACTGGGGCTGAGGGGGAGGCAAAGGAGCAGCTGTGACGTGGGCCCACTGAGGACGTTGGCAGGGGCCAGGCACTGGGGATGAGGAGAAAGGAGAAAATCCATGAGGTCTTAAAGAGACCAGCAGCGCAGGGGACTTGGCCATTGAATGCCCGTGAAAGAGACCAATGAAGAGGCAAAGGTGGCTTTCAGTTTGCCTCCTGCGCAGTGGTAACTCCAAGGCTGACCCAGCCCATCTTTTGCCTTGGGACCTGTGAAACCACAGCACACCCTCCTCCCGCTCTGCTGCCCCCACCACCCCCACAGCTGTGCAGGCCGAAACAAACCCGGACGTAGGACTCTTAAACCTTGATGAACAGAGGCCAAAACCAAAATAAAACAAAACAGAAAAAAAAAACCCTGTGTCACATAAAGGCTGCAAACATTTTTTAGTCCAGTAATATTTTTGTCCCATCTCACTCTTCCTGATTGGTGTCTCTGGAGGGGATTGGCAGTTAGTTATGGGGAAGGAAGTCTTTCCCCATCATGTGTTCCAGCTGGTTACTGTTGGTGTGCTGGAAAGCTGTTGATTTTTGCATGTTTACTTGTATCCAACCCATCATAATAAATGACTTCTCAGGCAACTTTCTGGGGATTCTAGGCATATAATCATACCTTCTTTAAGAAATGGTGCTTTCCCTCTTCTTTCCAATAATTATTCCTTTTGTTTTTATTTCCTGACCTGTTGCCTTGTTTATAATATCAGTTATTTAAAAACACTAGTTGGAATAATGAAGTGATGTTGGGTTTTTCAGCACTAGCAGGAAGGATGGGCTGGAAATCAGAGAGGCTAATAGTAGAGTGAATGGCCAGCCAGCTACTGCAGTGGAATTGAATTGTGATGTCCAAAGAGATTGAAATGAAGGAAATTGAAGAGTCACAAAGAAAATTGACTGGCTTTGTTACTGGGCAGGGTACAAAAGATGGCTTTCAGGCTTCAAGTCCAAAGTCCAGTCACTAATTGACAGTCACCAGGAACTTGGCTAGGTTATTAATAGAATTTGAAGTTTATTGCAATCTATTCATCTGAAAAGAGGTGAGAGGATGGAAATTAATTAGAATTCTCAGTTTATAAAAACAGTTCCAGGAATGTGGATTCAAAAGAAATTAGCAGGTATTTTAATTTTCTTCAATATTGCCATGGTCTGACTCTTAATCTAGCTAGAGGCAAAATATCACAGAATAATTACAATTTATAAGTGTTTTTTTCTAGTTGACAAAGCAATTTTACATATATTGTCTCATTTGGTCTTCAGCAACTCTGTGAGATGGATGGTGATAGGAGGATTTAACATTTGTCTAGCAAGTTACATTTTGCAAAGCACTTCCACCTACACCACCTCATCGAGTGCTCACACTCATTAATTTCTAACGTATAGTCAATACATTTATCTGATTGTGACTCTCTATAAACACAGATTTTCTTTTCTGTCTTTGAAAATGAAATTCCCCACAGGGAATGTGCACCCTTGCCTCGTCCATGCTCCAAACCCCTCTTCATTTCTCAAAATCCTGTCCAGTTGGGACACTACCTTTGCCCCTTCCCCACAAGGACAGAGGTGGAGTGGAGAGAGGCTGAGCTCAAGGGGGGAGGCCCCAGCACAGCCACCCTTGGGTACTGCATGTAGAGGAGAGTTGAGAAGTTCCCTTGGCAACGCTGGGGGTGACAGAAACTTTGGTGTGGCCTTATCCCCTTTGGATTTTTCCAAAAGTGAAAACTGTGGAGATGGTGGCTGTCAGGTGAGCATGGGCAGTGTGCTGTTTGGAGGATGACATTTCATATGCAGACATACGTAAGCACCCTGGGAGGCTCCGTATTCTTTGCTTAGACAAACCTCGTTGCTCAGAGAAGGAAGAGGAAGGCTCACTGGGCTGTCTGCAGGGTCTTTCAGTGACAGGTGTCTGACGTTGCAACGGAACTCAGAGGACGGCACCACGAGGCCAAGGGGGGGAGACTTTCCAGGAGGGGGAGGTCACCTCTGTTAGCATCTGCCAAGAGAAGCAGAATGAGGGAAGGATGTGGCCACAGGGAAGTCGCCCACTGGCGCCCTGTGAGAGTCCGATTCTGGGAGGTTGTTGGGATCAAGCCCGGCTGCCCGGGGCTCAGAGGGAAGGGGCGTGAGACAGCAGAGGGAGCAGACTTGGGTTACTTGAATGAGACAGTTAGCTTAGAGAGACTGGAGGAAAAAACCGTAAACACACATATAAAACACAAATACTTTCTTATTATAAAAAATTCAAAGAATTTAGAAACATGTGGAAAAAACAGAGCAAAACCTCTGTCCCTCTTTGTCTCAGCCCCACTCCCCAAGCACGGTGGAATGACATATGCTCTTCTAGTCCTTGGTAAGCATTTTAGAGGGAGGGGTGAAATCCATGATGAGGTCAGGCATGAGTGCAAAGAGCGGGCACAGAAGGAAGAGAGGAGGGTCAAGGCAGGCATGCGTGTTCGTGTTGCGCGCGGGGGTAGGGTGTGCGGTTCTGTGTGCGTGGGTATATGTCTACGTACGTTGACTCAAACACACATGCACACACACTCACCAGGAGAGAGGGGGAAGAAAATCGGCTCCTCATCTGATGTGGACAGGAAGGCAGAGAGAGTTTAGGTAGCACCTATGTCTTGCACTGGAGGTTGGTTTCCCTTAAGGCGCAGTCTGTCTGTTCGGATCAGGACATCTGAGCCAGCGTGACTGAGGGACACCGGGCTACTGAAGAGAGCAATCTGAAGCGGCTGCTGAGGAGGTGCCACCCAGGTGTTCACAGGGCATGAAAGTGGGAACCGCTGAGCAGAGGGAGGGAACAGATCCAGGTGCAGGGCTGGAGTCTGTAATGGCCCCACTGTGTGCAGCTCTGCACTGTCCTGCAGCCGCACCGGGTGGCCTGGGAGCTGAGTGATCGGACAGCAGGAGAGGGACAGTGCTGGGAGTGTGCGTGGCAGGTGTGGCAGGGGCCGGGGAGAGGGGTTGAAAGGGCTGTGGGGGGCACTCACAGGTCTTAGGCTCTGGGGTTGAGCTAGGAGACGCAGAGCAGTGAACTCAGGAGGGGGTGGATGGGTGTGTATGGTGGGAGCGTTGAACGGTGAGTTGGGAGCCTGTATTCAGAGAGGGGGAATGCAGAGTTAGAGCATTACGAAGCCGGCTCTTGAATTAATGACATTCATATTCAACCGGCTGTGGAATTTCAGATGTATAATATGTCAACCAGATAAAAGCAAAAAACCTGCCGGTGCCTACTGTGGCATATCAGTCCCTATCTCCCAAATTTGTTTATCAAAATGTCCTTGTTATTTAATGATCCCTTAGTGTCATTTCTGAAATCAGTATGTATTTGAAGAAGCCTCAATTCCTCTTTGATATTGAATATTACAGTTGCTCTCCGATTTGTGAAATCCTTTCATTCTGCTAGGTCTGACACGACTTGAGTTTCTCCCAAGACAAAAATGATTCAGGGTACATCTTCGTGCCATACCTCGCTTTTGTTTTTATAAAAACTGATCTTTTCATCTCTTGAGCCACCCATGTGACCCCTGGGCTACGCATGAAATCACTACACTTTTTCATTTTAGGAACCAGGCTTTGGCCGTTTTAGACAGGACACAAAATATAAACTTAATTTCCCCCCAGCCTTTCCTCTTCTGCCTGCCCCAGAGAGCTGTGGCTCTCTCTGTCACGGTCAGCCGGTCCTGTCCTCCCACTCGGGGGCGGGTCAGCCCCTGCGCTGCAGTCCTCCCGGCTTCTGAGGCACGTGATCGCGGTGGCAGTAAGGGATGGGCAGATGGGCAGAACAGGAAGGGAGCTTTTCTAGGACTTTCGACGTCAAGGATGTGAGAGTAGCTGAGTAGGATGAAGGAAAAGGGGTTTTAAGTACTGATGCGGGTACTGCATGGTCGAGAGATACCAACAAAGTACTTAAGTTGGCCGGAGGGTGCTCGCTGGTCATTTTCTTTGCCCGTGACCCCTCTCTGTGACTGGTCCACATGGGTCTTCGTGTCAGTGGGGCTGTGCTGGAATCATTGCTTTCCAGTCGAGAGTGGATGGCGTAAGAAGGGGGTTACCCCAGGACTGCTGAAATAGCGAGAGCTGATCCCCAGGAAGTCCACGGGGCAACAGAAATGTCAAAAGACTGGCAACAAAAGGCCGTTTCCTGATGGTCGTTGCTTTTCACGTTACCTTCTCACCTCCTGTCTTCTTTTGGAAACAAATCTACTTTGCATTACAGAACTTAATACACGATTTTCCACTTCCCTAAAATTTTATTAAGTGCTTTATGGAACAATTTGCGTAAGGTCTAATTTTCCAAGTTGTCGGCTGTGCAGGATAATGACCTCATACTTTCTCATCTAGTTGCATGCCATTATTTATATAAAGAGGTGGTTGGTTTGCATTCAAATTAGGCATGTATGAAAACTGGTCGTGTTTTTTTCCTCTGCAGTTTTAGATCTAAAGCATCACTGTTGCTCTATTTCAGTGCTGTCCAATAAAAATATAGTGTGAGCTGTATGTGTAATTTTAAATTTTCTAGTAGCCACCATAAGAAAATGTGAAAAGAATCAGTGACATTAATATTATTAATATATGTTGTTTAGCCCAATTTATCCAAAACAATATCACTTCAGCATGAAATGGATTTCATCATTAATGTGATATTTTACATTCTTTTTTTGGTATTAAGTCTGAAATATCTGGTGCGTATTAATACTTAGAGCAAATATCAATTCAGACTGTCTACACTTCAAAGTGCTTGATAGCCACATGTGGCTAGTGGCTACCACATGGACCAGCACTGGTCTATTTTATGGTCCTGATTACTTGGGTACCAGTTTGGCTGCTAAGTTCTTTCTCATTTACTGGGAATGTTTGATCTGACTGATGGCACTCATGGGAGTGGCAGAGAATTGTTTAGTTTAATGAGACATTCATTCATTTATTCATTTTTTTCTTTTTATTCACGCATTCACTCAACAAACACTGAGTACCAGGTCTTATGCTTATTCTAGGGGCACAAAAAGACACGAGGAGAAGTCCTTGTTTATGATGGTGGCAGAGTCTAGTGGAAGAGGCAAGCATGTAAACAGATGACTAACTATAGCACATATAATAATAATAATGCGCTATACTAGAAATATAGACAAAGTATCATGGGATTCACATGTAGAAAAATTAAGTTAGAGTCCTAGTTCATATGACACACTAAATTTTAAAAAATATTGTAAAAGTTCTAGAATAAACTATAAATGAATTTCTATATATTCTTTGGGGTAGGGAAAACTAATTTTCTTTCTTTCTTTTTTAAATGTTAATGTGGAAAAATAGATGATAATAGAACACACACACCCTCTATTCACCCAGAATAGTAAATGTTAATGTTTTGTCACATTTGTTTCTAATTTTTAAATAATGAAATGATAGATTTTTCAGATTAGGTGAAGACTTCTTTGTCTTCAAGGTCTTATTCCTTTCCTGCCTTTCCCAGATGCAACCACCATCATTGATTTGATGTGTATTCCTTCAGTGTATTTTTGCATTTTTTACTGAAAATGGATGCATCTATAAACAATGTGTAGAATTACTTGGTACATTTTACATTTGCACACATGATATTATACTGCATGCATTATTATTCATTTTCTTCTTTTTTTCCCCATTCAGCATTATATTTTTGAGACCTATATATGTTGATACACATAAAAAATGTAGATAATTTCATTGAATATCTATACTATATCCATTTTTTTAAAAATGATGGACATTTAGGTTTATTTTCTTTCAAATTTTCACTATTTTTTTTTGTTTGTTTGTTTGTTTTTGAGACAGAGTCTCACTCTGTTGCCTGGGCTAGAGTGCCATGGTGTCAGCCTAGCTCACAGCAACCTCAAACTCCTGGGCTCAAGCAATCCTTCTGCCTTAGCCTCCTGAGTAGCTGGGACTACAGGCAGGTGCCACCATGCCCAGATAATTTTTTCTATATTGTTTTAGTTGTCCAGCTAATTTCTTTCTACTTTTAGTAGAGTTGGGTTCTCGCTCTTGTTCAGGCTGGTCTTGAACTCCTGATCTCGAGCAATTGATCTGCCTAGACCTCCCAGAGTGCCAGGATTACAGGCATGAGCCACCATGCCCAGCCAAATTTTCACTATTGCAAAAATGTTTCAGAGGCATTCCTGTACAAGTTTTCTCATACACATATATGAGCATCTCTCTAGGGTATATATCTAGAAGTAGGGGAAGGACTAAGTATAATACCAAAGGCAGAAATCATAAAGGAATAGGGTGATAGATAGCTTTGTCTACATAAAAAGTTTAAAACATTGCCAGTATGTGAGAAAACACTTTAAAAATGGGGAAAAAATCTGGGAAATTATTTGCAACAAATATGGAAAAGAAAAGGTCAATATCTTTAATATATAAAGAGTTTTTGCAAAGCAACTTGAAAAAGATGACTATTGTAGTGAATAAATTGGTAGAGATAGTAAACGGTTCACAAAAGAAGAAATATGAATGGCTAGTGAACATGTAAAAATATGATAACCTTATTAGTAATCAAAGGAGCAAAAACTAAATCAGAATTGTGTATGAATATGTCCATACTGAGGATGTTTATTGTCGTGTTATTTATGCTGGCCACTAAAGATGGCCTTGCATGAACCTATGAAGAATATGACTAAATCAACCCAAGGTTGAAAAACCCAACTGCACTGTGATAACACCAAAAATGCAGTTAATTTGAGGAAATTGGAAAGGCCTCCAAAAATAAGTTACTTTGAGTAAGGTCATGCAGGATGAGAACATGTTTGCCAAGGGGTGGAGGTGGCAGTAGAGCAAGGGCATTCTGGGAAAAGGAGTGGCCAGCACAAAGGGAAGAAGTCGCAGAAGAACCTGGTTAGATCAGGGAGTGACAGGGATTCAGTGTGAGAGGCATTTAGGGAACCCGAAGGGAAGCAGAGCAAGGATGGAGCCCTCTCTGCTCTAGCCCATCTCGTGATGTCATGGTCCAATTACTGCTGAAAACTTCGTAGGATTTAATTACAAAGTCCAACTCACTTGGAGTTATTTCAACTTGAGTATTTAATCCCATCAGAATATTTCTTATTTTCAGAATTTAATTGAGTTTACTATTCCCATGAATTTTTTCCAAGCTAGTAAGGTTTCACCAAGCTGCTTTTTATTGGCTCCAGTGATGTTCTAACAGGTTTCTTGCCTAAGATTCTTTCCTTATGTAGCTGTCATCATCAGTGTACAGTTGGTTATGTGGCTGCTCTGCTCTCCTGAGCCCTCACTACCTTGCCCGTCCCTTTGCTTTGGCCCTGTGCTTTGAGGGTGATAGAGGGAGGTGATTTGCAACATGTTGGAAGAAGCCAAGCATGTGCTGACCCAGGATTGGAGCCACACTGGCCTGTGTTCAAATTCTTACTCTGCAATTCGTGAGTGTGTGATCTTAGGCAAACTGCTTAGTCTCACTGAGCCTCTGTTTCCCCATCTGTGAAGTGAAGTTGATGTGTGAAGATTACATGATTCAAGTCCATGAAGTAGTTTTCAGAGCTTGTGGTATGTGCTCAATAAATGTTAGCTATTATTATAATTACTGTTTTATGAATAATTGGAATCATTCTGCTTGTCCTATTAGAAGATCATTTATATTATAGGCCTAATTAACTACTTATGGTTCTAGAATGTCCCTTGTGTCTCTTACCTCGTGGCACGTTGGAGAGAGGAGGCCAAGAATTCACTGTCTGGGCTGACTCTTGACACAAGGCTCTAAGGAGCAAAGTGTAGGAGGCCTCAGGTCTCCGAGGCATGAGCCCCTTTTAGGACCATGGAATATGAGCCTGAGTGAAGCATGCTCCTAGGCTATCTCTCTCTGGAACCCTAGCATTCATACATCATGGTTCATTCCACCCTGCAACTCACCAAGAAGCAAGGGTTCCAGAGGGAGAGATTCAGGGAAAGAAACTTATGGACCCAGCCAAGTGACCTTTGGCGATGAACCCTTGAGCTCTTGGGAAGTGACAGACCATTATTGGTGATGGAATCCCAGGGGGCCTTTCTTTTCAGAGATGTCCCTTCTCCGATTCTTGTGGCATCAGTCGTAACTGTCAAGAATTGCTCTTACCACAGCATACTATTGAGCCTCTCGTCTGTTTCTCCCACTAGACTCTAAATTCCTTGAGAACCACATGGTCTCCAGGAAGGAGTATTGTTTTTTGGAATTGGGACTAGTGACCTTGGTCAAGTTACTTATTTCTTCATTTGTAAAATAAAGACATTTCACTGATTTATGGAATTGTTGTAAGGATTGGATATAATTTATGAAAAGTGGCTGGCATAAAGTAGTAACTTAGGAAATGGTAGCTGGTGACTATGAGAACAACCATGACAACAGTGATGATAACACCAGAGTGCAGCATGGTGCCTGGTGTGTCCATCGGCACATATTGTATGACGGACAGTTGGGTGAATGAATGGTTAAGTAAATGTGTGTTTAAACAGTTGAGTCAACAATTCCAGTGGACTGACTTCACCCTTGTCCTTCTTGACCTCTACCGCACTGGACGCTGCCATGCACGCTCTGCACTTGTCTCTTCCCTTATTTTTCAGGGCTCAGAAGTTGGCTGGTTCTCCTGCCTTGCTGACTGCTCCCTCTCTCTTTTTTCTTGGCATTTGTCCCTCCTTCTCCTGTTCCCTAAATGTTAACCATTCTCCAGGCATATTCTTGAACATTGCTTTTGCTGCTTTCACCCTCAAGGATCTCATTCTTTATTCCGGCTTCAATTATCACCTTTTTGCAGATAAAGTTGAGATGGCTTTATCTAGACTCTCCCGCATTCTGGGCTTGTATTTCTTAATACTTGTTTGTCAAAAGGGTTTCCTGGGGATTCTTTAAAATTGAGCTCACCATCTTCTGCCTGAAGCCAGCTCCTTCCCTGGCACGAGTCTGCACATTCATGGTGCGGCAGCTCTTCCAGGCTCCCAGAGGCTTGAAATGCCAGAGTCATTTCTGACTCCTCCCACCCAAGTCCCAGTCAGTTGCCGATCATGTAAATGCCATCTCCACATGCTCCCGCATCTGTTTCCAACCTTCTTTATTTTTCTCCCCAGGCACTATCATGATTCAGGTCCTCTAAAGTTAGACCAGTTCTCTAAAGTGGAGCACTGAGTGTTGGAAGAAAATATTAGAAGTTCTACACATACACGCATTTCTATCCCAATCTTTGAAATGTTCTGTTTTATATATGTCTTGTAGTATAAATAATTTATTAGAGCAGTGTATGTATATAAGCATATTATAATAATAACATATTATTATGTTATAATAATAACATATTAATGGAATAATAATATACACCAAGAAACCCTCAATGGCTTTGCTTTCAGCTGCCTATCATGTTGAAAACAAACTCACCTGGCTGTCACTCAAGACACATGTAGTCCCCCTTTCTAGTCTCATAAGGCAGCCCTTTCCAATCTCCCTTGTCTACGCTGCAGGCTCTAGCCACACTGAACTGCTTAGTGGATGCTTTTAAGCTGTCACTTCTTCACCTTTATGCCGTTGTATCGTTCTCTTACTCTCCACCTGCTATAAGAAGCATATGTGTAGTGGGTAAGAGCAGGCAGTATATTTAAACACTTTTATTTCAATCTTTAAAATGTTCTATTTTATATAGGTTCAAATCTTGGTTCTGCCGCTTTTTAATTTGGGCAAGTTTTATTTGGGCAAGTCATTGACACTTCTGAGCCTCAATTTTTCTTATTGGGAAAACAGGGATAATAAAAATCAGTTCACGGGTTTGCTGTGAGGAGTTATTGAACTACTACTCGTGTTGAGCTTAGCACCATGCCTGGCACATCCATAATACCTGTTCTGTAAGTGAGAGCTGCTGCTACTGCCTCTGCTGTTACTCTTTTCCAGTGTTCTTTGTCTAATTCTCCCAAATTGTGACATTGTGCAGGAAAGTAAAGGTCAGTCATAACAGAAAAATATTCACTGGTGCGCTTGCTGCTTATATGACTAGCCCCTACTCAGACCTCCCTCCCAGCATCCTGTGACTATTTCCTGCCCGTCTCAATATCATTAGTCTCTCTTTTTCAGTAGGATTGTCCAGTGTTATTAATATCCAACAGTGCAATGCAATTGTAGAATACGATGCAAAGCAATTGTAGAATAAAACTGCAAACTTTGCAAAAAGTGTCAGATGCTATGAAGTCAATACAAGTTATATTAGAAAAATACTGGGATCATATACAAAAGCAATGATAAATCAAGATCTAGTGGAAAAAGAGAAAACTGAACAAGTTTTAAGTAGGGGCACTTCACAAAAGAATGTTTCTAATATCAATGGATTAAGAGGGGATTTGGGAGAAATTAATGAAGATTTGACTATTTCTGCTAAAAGAAATCTTTTAAAAATACTTGGTTGTAGTACTTAAGAAAAATAAAAAGCATTAACCATAAAAGAAATTATGGATAAACCTTACTACATTAAAATTAAGAGTGTCTACTCCTTAAGAGAAATTATAACAAAAGTAAGGCATAAACTTTATATATTTTTGTATGTCCAGAGTTTAGAAACAATTACAAATCAAGAAAAAGACAACTCAGTAGAAAAATAGGTAAATATACTGATATTGTTCTATTTCATAAGTTGGGTGATGGGTTCATCATGAGTATTTATTATTATACTTTATATATGTTATATATATTCTTTTGTATGATTGTTACATAATAAAAATTAAGAAAATGTTGTACTGCAGAAGTCAGATGTATGAAGGAAGTCAAATTGTACTATAATATACTATTGCCAGTTATGTTATATCCAAAATCCCAATCATTTTACTTGAGGTTAATTGATTATTTGTTATTCCAATAAGCAGTACATTATTATAACTAAAATGTAAATTTTGTTAATTATAAGACAAAAAGACTTCTTATGAATTTTAGATCAATTTTTCAAGTAAAAAAAAAATCTCATTTAAACTTTTTATAGGCCAGGCGCAGTGGCTCACACCTGTAGTCCTAGCACTCTGGGAGGCTGAGGCGGGAGGATTGCATGCGGTCAGTTCAAGATAAGCCTGAGCAAGAGTGAGACCCTGTCTCTACTAAAAATAGAAAAAATTAGCGAGACATGGTAGCTATAGTGCCAGCTACTCAGGGGGCTGAGGCAGGAGGATGGCTTGAGTCTAGGAGTTTGGGGTTGCTGTAAGCTAGTCTGATGCCATGGCACTCTAGCCCAGGTGACAGAGTGAGACTATGTCTCAAAAAAAAAAAAAAAAAAAAGAAAATGAAAAAAGAAAAAAAACCTTTTTATTACTCATTATGAAGATTAGACACTTATTTTTTAAGAAAATGCTTATATTTTCAAAGAAAAATGTCAATAGCCAATTGCATACTTACTTATTCTTCAACTCCAATTTTGTTTTCTTTAGACTTAGAAATGACTCACTGATTCACTACTTTAAACAACTCCTTTTTTCCCTAAATATTTACCATTTACTCATGTTGTCCCTTCCCAAGGAGGTTGCCCCAGTACATGTCTACAGGCCCTTGATTTGTTTCTTTTGCCACAAATGCAAAACATAATTCCATTGTGCATCTGAAGGGCTCTATTCACCAAGAATAGGAAAAAAAATTTTTGGATTAGCCAATTAAGTTGAATAAAAAAAAATCCACATGAACACAGTTTGGTTGGGGCAGGAATCCATTCCTATGTTCCTGGTATGTATCCATAAATCTTTGTAATCCATCCTTCCTCTCCTATCCATATTATGATTTGAATCCAATGATCCTGCCCCAAGGACTGGTATCTAGTGAGCCCTCTCCAATCCAAGCCTTTATAACCAAAACCAAAACAAAACCAAAAAAAAAAAAAAAAAAAAAAAAAAAAAAAAAAAAACCACCAAAAAAGGAGGCAAAATATTAGAAACTATAATCAAAAAAGACTTCTGGGGAATGATGAGTTATGTCTGTCAGATATGCATCAATACCTATCAAATTCCCCCAAACAAATGTCTCCATGGTGTTCAGATAAATTTTAGAAACTTAATCATTATATAGATGGCGAATATCATTTTATATGAATTATCTTCAAGTGGCTTTATCTATTAAATTTGTCCTTTCATAATGAAGACTTTTTCAGATCCACGAACACAAATATTATTACTTCTACTACTTCTCCCACCAAGATCCATCTGAAATATTTTCCTTTCTATGGCCCACCAAATGGATATCCTCTCGACTTTTGAACCTACCTATACACTGCACACTTCTCCTAGCACCTTTCTTTGTCTTATTTTATAATGACTTAGTTATTTGTTTTTCCTGAACTGGATAGTAAGCTCCTTGAAGTTTTGGACCTTACCTATCTTTGTATGAACCTAACATGATCACCTGCACAGACCTGTTTCATTAATGGCGTTAAGAGAAGTCCACACTATCATGATCGAATATGTGCAAATTCCTCACATACGTTACGTTGCTGGGTAAGATGCAAAGTTAAAACAAGCAAACAGCCTTGGTAACAAAGCTCAGGCTAGTCTAGGGAATCATATACACTTTGTACAAAATTTCACATACATATATTTGCATTTTGGAAATAAAATCCCTTGCAAAAAGATCTCTCAAGAAAGTTTGTGTTGCTTATATCAGAAAAAGCCAGAAGCATTTTTCCTATTGTTATAGAAATGGTGAAGGTTAGATCATGCAAATTTCTCATATGCCTCATAAAACACTTACTCATCTGCATCCGAAGCCAAGAACCACTGTGTAACCAGCTAGTTCCCTGCTCATAAGGAGCTCGGCTGTGTAATTCTGTTTCATTCCCAATTCCAGCATCTCCCATCCTCTCCAGGGGGCTTTACCACTTCATGACATCATAAACAAGATGGGTCCAGAGTTGAGTTTAGCTGACATCTTCGTTATAAAGCCAATAAACAAGAAAGCCCCAAGGTATTAGCCATTATTTTTTTCCTATTCTGAAGCTAGATAGAAATGTAATGTTTACAGAGTTTCTAATTTATTTTCTTACTAATGAAAACAGGCATTTCCAGATAAATTAGGCTGTGTTCTGGAGTTGCGTTTATACAGAAAAGGAAGCAATTTTGCTTAGAATTTTAAATGTGGCTTTAGTCTTTTGTTAAGAATTACGGATGGAGGTGGGGGATGGAAAAAGGACTGAAAGCTAAGCTCAGAGGCAAAAATGTATTGCTTTTGTTTTTATTCTAGAAAGGAGTTATGTGTGCAATTAGGATTTCTGTGTTTAAGGAGGCTATTTAAAAAGTCACCACATTATTTAGTTGAGGAATGTGGTTTAAGAGCTATGCTTGCATTTTCATATTCATATGTATAGGTATGTACATGCACATGCAAGCAGTGTTTTCACAGCCAATTAATTTGGATACATTTGCAAGTCTTAGGAATTAAAAGAAATATTTGAAACTGCTGGAACTATCAGAAAACCTCTATAAACATTTAACTAAGAGATCAAGGTTATATGTCAGGTGATTACCTGAGTTATACACAATATACATAATGAAAAAATATAGCTCAAAGTAATGAAATGCAGAGCACCAGCTCAGTAAGGTGAATTATGCAAGTTCTGCTACCTGGAAGATGTTATAGAATGGTCTAATGCAAGCAAAAGTTCTCAATACAAATATATCTGTACCTTTATTGATGAATACTACTATAATATGATGGGGATAGTTTGCTGATAATATAATTGCAATCAACAAAATGATTGAGCACCTAGAATGAATAGAGCACAACACTAGGTATGAGGTATAGAGAGAGATCCACCGTGGTTCTGGCCTTAAATGCTCATAGTTTGATTGGATAGAAAGTATTGATTCACAAGGATAAAATACTGTAGGTGGCAACACAGATGATGTCTGTTGACATTTTGAAAAAGAGATTTTCTGTATGTTCTGTGAAGTAGGTTCTCTCAGAAGTACGGTTATGGGATTTTAAAAAAATCAACCTTATTTTGAACCCACTCGGTGAGGCTAGAGTGAAGGCAGAATGGTATCTCTTTCCTTGGAGCTCCTGATACTTAAGCATCTGAGTGGTGGCTCTTGCCCTGGTGGGTGTAGATAAGTGTCTACAAAGATAAGTCTTTGGTCTGAAAGAAAGCTGCCTGTTTCACATGACTCAGCTTGTTCACAGAGTGAGGCGATTATTCCCAACTCTTGCCCAAGCAAATTGATGACTCCAGGGTGAGCAGAATCAATGCACTGGCATTTGCCAAACACAGATTCAGATGAAAACAGAATAAATTAGTTCCTCTCAGTCAGTTATCGCTTCAAGTAGATGAGCTGAGGAAGAAGGGGTCCTAAGGTGCACATCGAATATGAACTACCTTCTGTTTTCAGCTGAAGATGCAAAGAAAAGGCAGAGAATATAAACAGACAGTGATTATAAAACTGTAGCTCGATGGGGAAAGGAGTTCTGTGAGCAACTCAATTTCTTCCTCTGAATTGTACCTGGAATAGCACCGACTCTTATTTGCACAGACTGTTCAGGTAGTTGGAGTTTCCAATATGGAGTTACAGACTGTCACCATATAATGACAACATTATTTGAAGCTAATACTGTAATTAATTTCTTACCACTATACTCAGGTGATATTGACAATGAGATGTGCTGATTATGTTACCCATCATAACTTGGCAGAGACTCTTGTAGCAAAAGAATCCATAATAATTTCTGACAATCTGTCCAACTGAGAGAATAGGATGTCTAGGAAGAGAGTATCATTTTAAGGATGGACATAGTATGGTTAGTGCTCTCAAGACATGCTCAGCCAAAGACAAAGCTGGTCTCTTTGTATTAATAGTCTAACTTTATTCCAGTATAGCTGTTCATAAGATAATTTAAAGAGTGAGGCATGCTACAAAGTGGTATTGATGTGCACCGTGAACAAACTCTAAATATATAAAGAAATGCCAACCAGAAGATGCAGTCTTTTGTTGGTGAGGAAATAAAAAACTCTTTATGATTGTCTTATGATGTTTCATTGACATATGGTGCTTCTAACCAAGTGACAAATTAATTGACTAGGTTTAAAGAGAAATGGATGTGGCTTAATGAAGAAGGACAGGACATGTATTATAAGGCAGCTGGTTCTGCCACTGCTGGCTTATGGAGACGATATACATTGGACAGCTAATGAGTCTCTGTTGCATAAGATAGATTCTCTTTATAATAGAATTGCACGCTTTGTCTGTAAATGGGGCTATTATACACACCATTGCACAATGTTTGAAGAGCTTGGTTGGCCCTTGTAGAGGGTTAGGAGGGAAATAAATTGGAAGACAATCGTACTTAAGACCTTCAATCAATCAAACACTTCATATTTATCTAAATTACTAGCACGTTCTTCCAAAATACAAATCTGTATGATGCACACAGCTAGAATGTTAATGTTGACCAGACTTCACTTTGGCTGTATCAGTCAGGTTTTCTGCTGTGGGCACAGACCGACATGAATGCGTGTTGAAGCCTGACGATCCATTCCAGCCGCTACTCCTCATCCCCTTTGGCCCTGCTCTTCATGCATTCCACTGTCTTCGTCCCTGAAGTTTCGTTTGGTATTTCTTCCACCCACCATGAACACACGGGCATTACTTGTCCTGGGTTATCTCAGTCTCAGAACTTTTTGACGTTGAATGCTCAGACAGTTTTAATGGTAACTCATTCAGTTTCTTCACTTTCCTTCATACTCGTGAGCCTTATTATTCGGTGGCTTATTTAGTTTTTGAACACTCAGTTATTTATTTATGAGATTTATTTATTAAATGCTCATTTATTTATTCAAATAAATCCAATTTAATGAATGTTACGGTCTTGAAACAAAAACTGGAAGTGATAGAAGAAGACAGGTTAAATGTCATCAGTCACTCGGTGCCAGCAGACCGTACTTCCTGCTGGAGGACATGGGGGGGCTCATTCAGGTGGTGTAGGTGAGCAGTTGGAGGAGTGGAGTCGTGCTCTTACCTGTAATACCCTCTAACCTGGCTTTGAACTTGATTCCATCTTCCGGCTTGATTCTTCTATTGACGTGATCACGTAGTCTTTGGGAATTTTGTAGCTCAACTTGATTCAGATCTTTTCAAGGTGATAGCATGTCTTCAAGCCCCAGGGGAAGTTTTGCACAGGAAAAGTGATTCTTGGGCATACTAGGTTTTTGACTTTTTGAGGGAGTTTGGAGACACCATTAATTCCTATTGATCTTGGGATTCTCACCTATGTGGTGAGGTAACAGTATTTGCTTCTTCCAAACTTTCTTCTCTGTGTCTCTAGCCTCCCGATCTACCAAGAATAATTGAAAAGAATTACACCTGTGAAAACATTTCAAGGTTCTTGAAGTAAGATGGTCTTTTCAGTTTAAGACATTATTATATACCAAAGCAGATTTTGTTCCCTCTTCATCATTGCGGGGTTCTTTACTTTTCAAGTCTACCTGTACTCTGGTATAGAAAAAGATGAGCCAACAGAAATGGACAAAACAGTTTCATGGGCTTCTCCACATATTTATTACCCTTTCCAAATTGAATCTTGAAGCCTTGTCAGAAGTGTTATTTTTCCAACAGAGCAGGCGTTAAGTGGCTATAGAAAATAAACTCACCTCCTGATATCTTTCTCTTTGCTTGCTACATCCATTTACTGTGAAGATTATATTGTAAGGTGTGACAGGTGTTGTACAGCGAGGGAAAATCACCACTTTGTAATTCTATTTGTTCAACTTTTCTTCTTTAGCACAGGCTTTGGAGTTTTCTTGTCATTTCTGGAATTATTTCTTAAATGATAAGTATTATTTTTGTATGGTTTTTTTCCCCCAGAAACTTATTCCATCTAATAATATTTAAGTTGCATACACTCTTCTGTAAGTAGAGCTATGTTATTTGTAATAAAGGTTCTATTAATTTGGCCAGGGAAAAAGAAAAACTAAAAAAAAATGGTAACAATGACTAGTTAATGAATTTTCTTTCACCTATTTTTTTTAATGACTTTTATGTTCTCTGGCAAGAGCAGATTATTTGATGACCATGCTAAGAACCCTTAGCTCTAGGTAAAAATTAGTTTCCATTTGACTGGATGTTTTCTTTAATGAGAAGGCTTGTACTTATCATATTTTTTCTTTAACATAATTACTTTAAGGAAATAAATATGTACAGAGACTAATGAGTAGACACACTAGTCTTTATCCATGCTTGTTCAAATTATTGCAGTTTGGAGGCATGGGAATCTAGAATTGAGATGCTTTAGAAATAAATCTTTGCTCATGTGTAATATCTTTAGTTCAAGGATCTGAAAACATGTTACAAGCAATTAAACTCTAAGATACAAATGGGAATTCCAAATTGTTTATTGTTTAAATTAAGTTACAGAAGTATGCTTTGCTTTAGGTTCCTAGGAAATCCTTTCTTTTAGGTCTACAGATCTGCATCTCCTAGTTTTCCTGGATTTTTACCTATTCCCTCAAACCATTTCCAGATCTCTTTTTTTCCCATGCCAACATATTTCTTAAAAGGTTCATTTTCTTCATTTTCTTCTGACTTGTTCTTCAACCTGTGTGACTTTCAATTCCCAAATGTCACTGCAGCCTTTCCGACGAGGGCAGCGGTGATGTCCTGACAGCTCACCCCAAAGGCTGTCTGCAGTCCTTCTCCTCTTTCTCCCCTTTGCCTCACTTGATGTCACTCACCACACTGGTCACTCCTCCCTTTTTAAATGCCTGCCTTTTCTTGGCTTTGGGGACATTGCATTGTTTTCCCTCATTCTTTTTCTCTGGTCTTTCTTCCTTAGCTGCCCATGTGTTCTTGTTCCCTGTAGATCTAGTTGTTCTGACTTAACCTGGCCTCTGCTTCTCAACTCTGGGCTCATATTGTCAACTCCTCTCCTAGACACCCCACAGGGCTCAAGCTCAATATGGCCTAATGTACAGATCTGCAGTCATATGTCTGTTCCCCGACACCTGCTCCTCTTCTAGCCTCCCCAGTCTCCAATAATTCTCACTCCCACCCTCCACCCCCACCCCGGCTGCCCACCTTAGACACCTGGAGTCATCTCAGCTCCTCCCTCTCCCTTCCTCACTGGTCTGATTGTTCACCAAATCCCAGTGGTTCCACCTTGGAGCTGTCTTCACCTCTGCCTACCTTCCATCCCAGGTGCTCTCTTCATCTTCTGCTTATATTGGTGCTGGGCAGTCCCCTTGTTTGGTACTCTGCTTTGCTCCTGGAGTTATTTCTCCAAGGACAAACCCAGGCGTGGCTCATCCCTGGCCCCCAACTGCCCGAAGGATGTGGTCCCCAACCAGATCCCATGTGACATCACAGTCACCGCTGCACTTGCAGCTCCCTTCCCGTCCCTCAATCGTGGCCTAACAAGCGCTTTTCTCCCTCTCCTTGGGGGAGAGACTCCCACTCATTCTTGCAGGGGTGATTCAAGTGGTATTTTTGTGACAGCTCCCTTAACTCCTCAAACCAGAGTTAATCACTCTCTGCTTTCACTGGTGGCAACACTGTGTGGCGATCTCCCGTCACTGCCCTTGTCTCACAGTCGTGGCTCCTATGAGCAGGTAGAGAGGGACTTTCTCTTACTCACTGTCTTTTTGTTTGTGTCCAAATGCCGGGCACATCCTAGGCAGGTTATGGTCTGTGGTCTGACGCATGCTTGGGTGGATCGGCGAGCGAGTGTTGTCAGTCCCAAATGACCCTGGCCATGCTGTCAAAGCCACTCTCCTTGTTCTCACGGGCTGTTTCCCTCTGCTCACGGGTATGCTCTCCACCAGGAAAAGGAGAAGCTCTACGTGGAGCTAAAGCACATCTTGGCCCGGCAGCCAGGGCCTGAGGCTGCGGAACAGCTGCAGATCTACCGCCACACGCTGCGGGAGAAGACCAAGCAGCTTAAGGTCAGTGGCGCCGTGGCTCTTTCCTGCTCCAAGGGCAGCCACGCCCTGGGGAATATGCCTGGGCAAGTCCACAGCCTCGGCACGAGGAACTGCTCTCCCAAATGCCACCCTGTCCCGAGCTCAGCTTTCTCAGGGCTGAGAAAGTCCCAGGGGAGCTGGGCAACCTTCTATCCTCCTGGACACCACCGCCGTCCACTGCCAGGGAGGCAGGCGAGCCAGAGAGGAGGGGCTCGGGGAGAGGCTCATGGCAGTGGAATGGAAATGTGGGGATGGGGCTCGTAGGGGTGACTTAGAGGACTTGGAGGGTGACGGGCAGCAGAGGAAACAGTTGAACACCATCGCCCAGCTGAAGCAGACCACCGTGCCCCGGCGGGTTGCTGCTATTCCGCCCCATCTGAGATAAACGTCCACGGATCTCCGGCCACTGCCCAGCCCCGAGGGCCTTGCTTCATGGCCAACTGTCAGATAAGCAGCCACGCAAGGGAAATAAAATCAGGCCAGAATGTTGTTAGCATAATTCCCTTCTAAGTCACATGGGAACCTCAGTAGGGGAGACAGAGTGTTTTACTTCTCTATGTGCCTTTTTAAAGTTTTCTTAAAAAATTGTGTTCACACTATATTTTGAGCTTTACCTCCTAAGCGAGTACTTAGATATTCTTGGCATGTCGGGGAAAGTTTTCCACACACATCCTCGGGACGAAGCACGTGCCAGCTGCATTCTGGCACTTACCTGCCCAATGAGCGTAATAATTGTTGCCTTTCTGTCCAGGGTGAAATAGATGCCTCCCTGCTAGGATGGCAGTAGCCCTTTTGAAAATAGGACATTGTAAGATTGCCTCCTTTTAGTTAAAAAGGGCAGATGAGACAGAAGTCTAATTAGAGCATTGACTTTCAGCTTGTCCCTCTGAATGTCCATTTCACGTGAGTATCCTGAGACATTGTTTGCATAAGGCATGAGCTTTTATTTTTGTTCCTTTAAACAACTGAATATTTCAAACAAAATAGAAAAATATTTTCTTGATTTCTCAGGGGTAGTTATAGATTAGAACAGCACATGTCTGTCTTGTCCACACTAAGCTCCAGATTGCTTGACATAATTCATAGGAGCCTTTTGTTACTTTAACCCTTTATCTCAGGAAATCCAGGGTTTTTTGTTTTTTTTTTTTTTTTTTTTTTTTTGCTAAGAATGAGATATGACACCTCATGGAAGAGGTTCAGAGATAGGTGATGCTGAGCATGTCTAACAGTTTATCCTCATTAACTGGACTCTTAGGAAATTCTACATTTATGTTTAGAAACAGGGTCTTTGTTTCTAAGAGTTTAACTATTGAGACAGGTTTTCTTCTAACATGAAAATCACGTGCATTAGCTCACGATAGCAGGGTCAGATTCATTTTCCCAGAATCATTTCATTAACTGGAATGAGTTCAGAAGCAGATGAATGCTAGAAAGATGAAGATCTCCCTTTTATGCAAATCTTTAAAATAGAGAGCAAGAGGAAAACATAAATGGGATATATCATATGCCCCTTGGAACAGTAGCCTTCCTTTCCTCCTTTTGGTCTTGCTGGGGAGCACAACCTAGCTTTGGCACGCTCTGTGTCCTCTCAGATAGGTGGCCTCCCACTCTTACTGTCTAGCCTGAGACCAGTGGCATCTATTGAACGCAGCCATGGAAAGAGGCTGATGACTTCTTTCGACAGCCCCTTTCTTGCACTAGACTCTGTGCATGTGTCTCGGCTCCCTGCATCTTAGAGGTAAGTGTCCCAGTGCTGGGACAAAGGGAGAACCTGTGAATAGTCCCAAACAACACGGCATTTAGCAGAACAGCCACCTTGGAAAACACATAAATTGAATGCTTAGTTAACAGGGGTGGCAGGATGATTTCAGAGTAATTTTTACCACCATCCTCAGATGAATCACATTCCCTAGTGATGTTTTTCTTGAATATATTTTTTAAAAGCTTTAAAAGCCATTTTAGACTGTGTGTCTGGGAGTTTTTCTGTCTCTATTCACCATGCTCCTTGAAGCACATTGCATCATTCATCTGCAAGCCTGTTTGAATATTGCCGGATAGTTCTCCTTTTAAGCAGGAGAACGATGTTTTATTTGCCACTTGATTATGTGTCTGCAGCCCTCAGCCAGGTTTTTACCCAGATGTGGACTTTGAGCTGGTGGAAGTGCACAGATTAATTGTTAAAACCTGGGTATTGTTTTGTGCCTCTAGCTCACTGAGGTAAATGATAGCAGATTAAAAGATTTTGTATTCAGAACAGGATATTGTCTCAATTTTGTTAATGCTACTTTATTTGCCATGTTAGGTTTTGTCTTCGGAATTGAATATGTATGAATCGCAGAGCCAAGAATACAAGTATGAGATTGAGAAACTTACCAATGAACTGCTGAATTTAAAGAAGAAATATCTTGCTCAGAAACGTAAAGAACAGATTCAGAAGTAAGAAGGGGTCAAATGTTCTAATTTTGTTGTGTCTACTGTCTGCTCATAAGAAATATTTGGTGGACAGTCACAGAGTTGCAGATTTCACTGGGGTAAACTAAGTTACATGGTGAACAAGTAACATTCTACAGGTCACGAACTGGGTTTGTATTAGAGCAAGCTCAGCGTCTCATCCGCTACTGAGGCCCTCCCTAGTACCCTTATAGGGACCCAGTAATATCTCTCCTTGGTGGGTCTAACCTGAAGCAGAGGAAATAGGATGTGATTTTCCCTTCCACACTGTTCTCATGGTTTGGAGATAATCATGCCAAAACTGTGTTTGCAAATGAGGTTCAAAATCAGCCTCGTACAGTCTGAAGCGTGTTCACATTTAAAACCACATGTACTATTGCTAAGAGGGCAAAGCTTGGTAAAGGTATTCTTTCTAAAAATGCAGCTCTACTGCTGTAATTTACCTATGTTTCAGATAAATGATCTCTGAACTATCTTTTGTATCTAGTAACTGATTTCAGCATCTATTGTATCCATGTGAGCATTACTCTGCTAGAAGATGACAATGCAGATACGAGGTTAATGTTTTGGGGTTCAGGATCCCTACATGTTAAAGAGTAAATGTTCTCTTCACATTGTTGGTATCATTAGTCTGATCCCAGGGTGAGAGCAAGGGCCGGATGAATCGGTAGGTTTGTAACTGGTTTGGCTGCATGGTGTTGCCAGAATCATCCAGCTAATTCTGTAGTGACTCACGTTATGGGTTGAACGTCACGTTTGGTACTTATCCACATGGACATTTCAGGCACAGGGTGAAATATGGTTTGAGTGCATTTGCCTATGATTCGTTAGTGGCAAATAGCTATATAAAGTAACTGGATGTGAATTCATTTGCCAGTAAAAATGTGCCCTTCTTGTAAATCAGAATACTCCCCTGTCCCAGGTTTAGGTGCCAGTTCCTTGGGTGGAGTAAAATACTGCTATAATTTAGATAAGTCTGTCTTAATGTGTAGTTCTAGTGAGATTTACTAACTGTGTAGGTTTCCAGGCCCCATTTCCAGATATTTGGATTCTGTAAGCTCTGGATGGGCCTCAGAAATCTGTAATTTAATAAGACCTTCAGGTGACATTCATGTACACTGAAGTTTGAGAAGCACTAACATTAACAGTATGAATTAAATGAATGCTGGAGTGGAAGCACTATAGATTTCACTTAGGATATAAGGTTGTGCTCATAAAATGTCCACATGGCTGGTTTCCGCATGAAGCAGATGTCTGGCTCAGTGGTCTCCAAGCTTTTGGATTGCACACCCTCATCAGTAAAACATTTTTGAACTTGCAACCCCCCCATAAGTATGCATATTCTTAAAAATAAAATTTTTATTGTAGAAGAGTTTTAGATTTACCCTCCAATATATTTTAATTTATCAATTACATGTAGATACCAATGTCAGTTTGCGACTATTGGTAAAGCATAATTTTTAATTTTTCAAGATAGAATTATAAATAGAATCTCTAGTATCTTCTTTCTATCCCCAGTGGATCATCTCTTTCATGTTTTAGAATTCATGTTCTCCATTTTGAGACCAGTGGTTGAGTTTACACAGTTACAAACAGCTTGCTTGGCTAAACAGTTAATTGTCTCTCCAGAGCTGATGAACTTTCCTGCCTTGGCCCTGGGGTTTGGCCAAGTCTTTGCCCTCACTGCCCACTGGTGGCCTGCCCCCATGGTTTGATGGACACAGACAGCATGATGGGCCACCCGTCACTGGCTGAGCCATACTCAATGGCCCATCCATGGCACTGTGCTGCCCCAGCCATGGGCTGCCTGTAGCTATTTAATTTAAATGAATTTATAATGAAATCACATTAAAAATGCAATTCCTCAGTTTTGCTAGCTACTTTCATAGCCACACGAGGCTGGTGGCTGGATCTAGGGCTGTTCAGCACCACGGACAGTTCTGTTGAATGCAGCTGCTCTAGAACCTTTGCCTTTGCCTGTCCTCATCCTGTCTTCATGTGCTCATTACTTGTAGCCACTCTGACTGGTTAGGGTTTCACTGGTGGGTCCGTCTACTTGAGGATCCATAAACGGGTAGACAGAGAGAGGAGTTCGTAGGAGAACAGCAAGACAGACTAAAGTGCTGAAGAAAAATGTGCAGAGGCAGGAACAAAAGTGCTGAGAAGTTTTGACTGGAAGGAAGCAGGCTGAGGGAGTCATTATACTGGTCTATAAATACACTAAAAAGATAATATAACGGAGACAGTATTCCCATTAGTCAGCTTAGACCAAGCCAGAAGCATTAAGCTTAAGCTCCTTCAGAAAGGAAAATTCAGGTTATTTAAGGCAAGGGAGGGCGGGGGTGGGGGGTGGGGGCACTGCTGCCTCTGATACCAGACAAGTTGCCAAAGTGCAGGAAGGAGTCCTCTTTGCTGGATCCACTCAAGGCTAAGGCTTTTGTCCTATTTGTGGAGGATGGTTTTTTACAATCACGAAATCAATGCTGCTAAGAGACAGCTGGGTTGATTAACTAATCCTCTATAGGTTCTCTCCAAGTGCAATGATTTAGTATAATCTCTGTGGATGTTCTCCCCATACATGCCCTTTATCAAATAGCAACTCATATCATTTTTACATGTTTACCTTCTTTTGTTTCTCTCAAACACTCTTCTCATCACACTCTGATCCTGACCTGCACCCCCACCTACCCCTGACTCCCCCACTAACCACCAGACTGGTCTAGAGCCTGCAGTACCAGTCAGATTCTTTTCCAAAAGGCAGAATTCATTCCCCTGGGGTAATCATTCATAGTTGTCCAATCTAATTGGTTTTGGTCTTAGCTGTTTGCTAAATTTTTATCAACAGGGATTCCATAGATGTTTTCTATAACAGCAGTCCCCAACCTTTTTGGCACCAGGGACCAGTTTCATGGAAGACAATTTTTCTATGGACCAGGGGTTGGAATTGTTTCAGGATGATTCAAATGCATTTCATTCATTGTGCAGTCAAACCTGATAATCTGTATTTGCAGTCATGCCTCAGCACTAGCATTACCGCCTCAGCTCCACCTCACATCATTAGGCACTAGATTCTCACAAGGAGATGTAACCTAGATCCCTCGTATGTGCAGTTTGCAGTAGAGTTCACGCTCCTATGAGAATCTAGTGCTGCCACTGATCTGACAGGAGGCAGAGCTCAGGTGGTGATGCCAGCGATGGGGAGCAGCTGTAAATACAGATGAAGGTTCACTCGCTCCCCCACTGCTCACCTCCTGCTGTGTGGCCTAGTTCCTAACAGGCCACGGACTGGTATCAGTCCACACCCTGGGGGTTGGGGACCACAGTTCTGTAAGACCCCTAATTATACAATAGATAACTGTGTACATTACTTCTGCAGGAATCCTGAATGCAAGTGTGTGTGTGTGTGTGTGTGTGTGTGTGTGTGTGTGTGTGTGTGTATGTGTGTGTATTTAAAGGAGATCTATATAGAAGATACATTATAGATTTTAGAGTAGAACTCACTTTTTTGCTAAAAATACTATCTTGTTAATCTTCCCCAGCTTTTCTTGTGTCTTAAACTATTTCTAGAAATAACGGTTGCTTGTCTAGAGTCATAGGAAAATTTTGTTTTATAAATATCTAAGTTTGATGATGATATCTTGTGTGTAGTAAATATTTATAAGTTTCCACCAGAACTTAGGAATATAAAAATTGATAAATGATGAATTAGTCATTATAATTGAGGCAAGAGAAAGAGTCTTATGACTGATCTTTGGAACTAAACAAATGTTTTATAAAGCAGGAAGATGATTACAAGTCAGAAGTCACCAAATCCACAGTGTTTGACTTATAATTAGGTCTTCTGTCCATATTGAGATCAACCTTAGGAGAGTACATCTCACATTTAATTGTCTTCCCTGAATTTTCTGTGTTACCAGTGAACACCTAATTAGATTTAAACAACCACCTTGTCTAAAACTAGAAGCTTTAATTAAAGTTGTTTTCAGTGGCTAACTCATCCTACGAACAACAAACGTCAAACTTAGAAGACTGAAAAGATGTTAGGGAAGCTAACTTTCACTTCCTCTCTTACAGAAACAAGGACAGAATCCCCATGGAGAACACCTACGCAATGGCCAAACAAAGTGTCACTCGTTTTACAGGTGGCGGATTCCCTCTCAAATCATCAAAGGTGAACACCTAACTCAAAATTGGGGTCCAGTTGAACAGCTCCTGAAATTTGCTTTGGAACATTTTGGAGGAATCTCAAATCCCTTGGATCATAGAGTCAGGTGCTCAGATTCCAGGATGGAAAGACATGCAGAACTATCAGTCATGCACATATAGGAGTGATGACCTTTTACGTGGTCTACATTGATATTAACAGATTGTCAATCTACCTGTTCAATCAGGCTGACTCATTGCATGAAGCAGATTGTTTGCTACTACCATCTTGATTGATTTGAAATGCACCAGATCTAGATACTCCATGTGGATGAAGCTTTGGATCTTAATTTCTGTATTATAGACATTGATGCTCCCGAAGGTTTTATATTTAAAAATGATTTTTGAAATGCAATGCATTCCCTCTCACCTTATTAATAAGAATCTATTTAAATTATTCCTCATTAACATGTCACTGCAAGAGATGAGAAAGAAGGACAGACTCTCAAGAATTTAAAAAAGTGTTTTGAGAATGATTTCTACGTGCAATTGCTTTTCAGGCCTGGCATAGGAAAATCTATTCCAAAGAGACATACTAATAAATACTTCATCATAAAAAATAAAAAAGAACCTTTGTAGAGATTTTGATCTTTGCTTTGGTAGGGTATGTAATTAAAATTTAAAACTACTGTTAGAACTGTTTAACATGGGGATTTGATTCAGGGGAACCAAGGCTGTAAAATGAGGGATTTGGGCTCGTACTTTCCAAGGGACTATCCTCTGTAGACCTCATGCTTGAGGACAGAGTTATGCACCATAGGGATTCGTCTGGCTCCTAGGTTGCAAGCCAGCATCTTGAGCTGTTGAATCCATTGTGTTTTCTTTTTGTTGAAGGCACAATTATTTGGGCATCAGTTCAAAGTTCCTTCATGAAGAATGTCCATTCAGTAATACTATGTGAGGATGCTGTGGCCACCTCTCTCACAATAACTTGACCTCTGTAGTTTTTTAAATGATTGAGGAGTAAGTAGCTCAGGGATGAACATGCATGATGCAAGTGGATCATTAGACCCTTCCATTTGTGCTCAGGGACCAAGATTCCCCTTGTGAAGAGTAGGAGTGTTAATGACCCGAGGTGCTTGTTCAGACTAGATGTGAAGGTGGCATTTCAGAGGGAGCTTCTAGACATCCTGTGTCCCTTCAGTTCTCTACATGCCAGTGTCCTTTCTTAGATGAGGTTCTCCAGAAGCAGACCAAAGACACCAATGTCCATGAAAGTCATTTATTATAAAGTGATGCTGGGGAAACCAGTAAGAAGGTGGAGAAGTGAGACAGGGAAGGGAAGTGAACGAGGCCAAGCATGGGTGCAAGGTCAAGTGGAGTTCCATCATAGGAGACTTGCCTCCACTTGAGGGAGCTCTGGAGTTGATGCAATCGTACCTCAGAGTTGTCTCCACAAGGGTGAGGGAGCTGGGGTGTTTATAGCCCCTGTGTGTCAGTGAATGGCCAAGGACTGCTCTGGAGGGACCCTCTGGTTCTCCCTGCCTGCAGGCAAAGCAGGCTCTGGAAGCTTGATTGATGGCAGCTCCCAGAGAGAGAGAGGGTGCTGAGGATTGGAAGGGAACGTGGTGAAGGGCTCGGGGGTGGGGGGGGAAATGGGTTGGGCAGTGTGCTTCTCCTAAGTGGGCCTAGTGAGAGAACTCTCAGGTGGAAAGCAACCTCAGTGTAGCTGATAATGTTGTGATGAGGTGTGATCGTCAGCTCTTTGGGCCCCATACAAGGATACGGAGGATGGAAATGGACCCTAGAGAATTTACCAAGAGCACTTTAAACTTAAAGAATCATAGTGGGGTCATTTCCATTTTTGAAAATCTTTGACAGTCTCTTGCCCTAGAGCCAACTGTATTCTGTTTAGACAAAAGATTTTTACTGGTAAAGCAGGGCAGTTATGACACATATATAACCCTGGAGATTTTCCTGTTCATCCAGAGACATTTTGAAGCATAGCCATAGCTAACTTCATTCTGAGTCCTTGGGTGGCTTCAGAAGAGGTTCACTCCTCTAGGGCACAGGGTCCATGATCCTTGATCTATCTTAGTATGACAAGACTCCAGAGATAGATGCTGGGTTCAAATCCTGACTCATCATAACAACGGGTTGTTTTGCGGATTAAAGGAACTAATGTATGTAAGCTTGGAACACTGTCAGGCACATGGTAATGGTTCAGTAAACATCTGCCATCATTATTATTTTATTACATAAGAGATCCCTAATGTTTTTGAATTAGGGAAGAAAAATTCCACAATACTTATCAACTATGAAGGTGATTCTGATTCTCATAGAGGATGGATAATGTTAAAATGTCTGGATGAAGCTGGATTTAGTCATGTAATTTAAAATTGACTATCTTGTAGAAATGCCACATTGCGTGGCTTGTGAAAACTTCCATATATTTTTCTTATAGTTGTGATCTTGGGACAAGTGGACCTTCACCTTCAAAGTCCAAGCTTTCAGTCTTCCTCTGTTCCTATGGGAGGGAAAGACCCTGGTGGTCTCTGGCTTCCTGTTTCTGTGTGTGTAACAGAGCAGGGTGGGCAGCTGCTGCTGATGACAGAGGTCCCATGAGCCCAGGTGGAAGAGGGCTCACGCTCTATCAGACTCAGTACGCTTGTGTTCAGGTCGAGGAGCAGTGAATTAGGCTAGAAAAGGTGGAAGATACCACTACCACCTCCCATTTACTACACATCCCGACAGCCCAGGATATTATAAGCAATAACTATTTAGGTGCAGTGTTACCACCATAGCCACAGCACAAACATGAGCTGTTAAACACACTGAGATTTGCAAATCATTAAAGATAACTGTGAACTCACAGTGGGCTGAGGTGCTTTTAAAATCACAAATTTGAGCTGCGCTGTAAAGCAACATTAGGAGGTTGTACAGTAGCATAATTTTACCCTGGGGTTTTCGGAGTTTCGGAAAGGAGTCCTGTGGCTAAACCATCCGTTGACTCCCCACTGGGCTGATGGGGAGCTGGTGCGGTTTCTTTGTTAATAGAGAGAGACATGATAAAGAGCACTCCCTGGTCATTATTTGCTGCTCATGGCTTCTCAGCGCCTGCTCTTGTAGCCGGGTTATTATTGTGCTTGCCTCTGAAGAATTGCTGACAGCAAAAGTTTGTTGCTGTGATAAGCCGTAGAGATGGTGGTAGTCATGCTAGCCAGAGACAGCAACAACTCTCCTTGTCATGGGCTGTAATTTTGTCATAAAAATTTATCCAGGGTTGACAATTATCATTCAATTCCCTGACTTGTTCAGATGGATTCTGAAGTTTGACCTAGGCTAAGTTACCCATAGGAAAATACTGAATAACGAATTCTGAGCACTATGGCATTTCGGAGCCTAGACAATTTCAGGAAAGAAACTATCTCTTTCTTACATGTAATCAATTATATAGAGATCTAGCTGGGATAGGAGCAAAGGGAAGGTGTTTTAAAATATTAAAATGGTAAAATAATTTAAAAATATATCTCACTATTTTCTTTGTGTAGATGGAAAATATTTTTTATAGCATTATCCATTTTTAGCTTCTAATTCAATGCTGTTTTAGTATACCATTTCTCATATCTATTATTTAAAAGTTCCATTAGGGTTTTTAGATCCATTAGAATTTTATAACAGTATGAACTGTGATATCAACAGGGTACCATTTTTCTTTTTTATAATTAAAAATAGATTTTTCTTATTTCAAAGTACCTGATTGTTACAGAAAATTTAAGAATACAGATAAGCAAAAAGAAGAAAAAGGACACCAGTAATCCCACTACCCGTTGATAACTATTGTTTTCCTGGGCTCTCACTCACCTCACTCATGTGCGTTGGCTGTACCGATTGTTCACACCTACCATTTATTTTGATTGATTAGTGCTGGTGTTTTCCAGTTGTTAAATATTTGTAATATCACCTTTGAAACATTACTGTTTTATAATTTTGAATATATCTTCTGAATCTTTAAAATAAGTATATACTATATTTATACTATATATATGCACACTGCATATATACTATATATATGTAGAGAGAGACATATTTTCTTTCTAAAATCAACTTTGAGATATAATTTAAATATAAAAAGCACATATTTTAAGTGTACTGTGGTTAAGTTTTGACAAATGCATATGCCCAAGTAACCAATGCCACAATCACTGCCCCTCAAAAATGCCCTTATGCCATCTGAAAAGTCAATATCCCCACCCCTCATCCAGCCGAAGCAACCATGGGTCTGTTTTGCACTGTTGTAGATTAGTTTTATCTTTCTTAGAATTTCATATTCATGGAAACATACACTAAACAGACTCTTTTGTACCTGGCCTTTTTTTTTTAATGTAGTACAATGTTTTTTGAGATTCATCCATGTCGTTGTGTGATCAGTAATTCATTCATTTCCATTGCAGGGCAATATTCCATTATATGGAAAAACATAATTTGTTTATTTTACCTGTTGATGAGAACTCAAGTTATTTCCAATTTTTAGCTATTATGAAGAAAGTTGCTATAAACATACATGTACGAGTCTTTATGTGAACACACATTATCATTTCTCTTGGGTAAATACTGAGGAATCAAATTGCTGCATGAAAGGGTAAGTGCACATTTAGCTTGACATGAAACTGCCAAACCATTTTCCTGACTGTTCCATTTTATATTTCTATCCACAATGTGTGTGGACTTCAGTTGCTCCATATCCTTTTCAATATTGGGTATTGTCAGTATTTTTTAAGCCATTGTAATGGATGTATAGCGATATTTCATTGTGATTTAATTTTTTCTTTTCTTTACTATTTTTTTTTTTTTTTTTTTTTTGAGACAGAGTCTCACTCTGTTGCCCTGGGTAGAGTGCAGTGGCATCATTGTTGCTCACAGCCACCTCCAAC
The DNA here is from genome assembly GCF_040939455.1 of Microcebus murinus. Lineage (NCBI taxonomy): Eukaryota > Metazoa > Chordata > Mammalia > Primates > Cheirogaleidae > Microcebus > Microcebus murinus. Next base: position 22,457,864 of record NC_134117.1, on the reverse strand, counting down.
TCCTAGGCTCAAGCCTTCCTCCTGCCTCAGCCTCTAAAGTAGCTGGGACTACAGGTGCATGCCTTGATACCTGGCTAATTTTTCTATTTTTAGTAGAGATGGGGTCTCACTCTTGCTCAGGCTGGTCTCCAACTCCTGAGCTGAAGCGATCCTCCCACCTGGGTTTCCCAGAGTGCTAGGATTACCGGTGTGAGCCACAATGCCTGGGCTGATTTAAATTTTTATTTTTTGATGACTTAATAAGGTTAAGGATCTTTTCATGTAATTTTAGCCATTCATAAGTCTTGTTTTGTGAAGAGTTCTTAAACCTTTAGCCCATTTTTAAATCATTTTTCTAGGTTATAAAAGTTCTTTGTATAGTCTGCATACAAAACATTTGTCAGTTATATGTGTTGCAAATATTTTTGCTGTGGCTTACTTTTTCATTTTCTTAATAAGGTCCAAATTGTTGTTATTTTTCTTATGAGGTTTGTACTTTTCTTGTCCTAAGTAATTTTTGCCTACTGTAAGACAGTAACAATTTTTTGCCTGTATCTTTCTCTAGAAATTTTATTATCATTTTAGCTTTTTTGTTTATATTTATGATTCATTTAGAGTTAATTTTTTGTATGATGTGAGGTTATAGTTGAGGCTCATTTCAAAAATTTATAAAATTTAAGAAAATTTAAAATGTACGTTTTTATTGACTATAGTCACTTTGATGTGCAATAGATCTCAAAACTTATTCCTTCTGTCTATCTGAAATGTTGTACCCTTTGACCAACAAATCCCTCTTCCCTCACTGCTCCCTACCCCTAACCTCTGGTAACCATTCTACTGCAAGTAGAGGTTCATTTTGTTCCATATTGACAGTCTGGTTCAGTACTGTTTGCTGAGAAGACTGTCATTCTTCTGCACAATTATCTTGGGATATTTGTAGAAAATCAACTGACCATATTTGAGCAGTTCTTTTTCTGAAGTCTCCATTCTGTTCTGTAGTTTCTGTGTCTATTTGTCTTGATAACAATATCGTCATGGTAAGTCTTGAAATTGAATGGTGTCAGATCTCTAACCTTTTTCTTCTTACAATTATTTTTGTTATTCTAGGTTCTTTGCGTATTTATATAGAGCTTATAATTGGCTTGCCAATCTCTACAGAAAAACCTCTGGGAGTTTGGTTGGGATTGGATTTAATCTGTAGATCACTTAGGGGAAAAATGGCATCTTAACAATATTGAGGATTTCAATCCATGAGCACAGTATATGTCCCCATTTATTTAGATCTTTTAAAATTTCTCTCAGGAACATTTTGTAGTTTCCAGTGTGAACATATTGCACAGATTTTGTTACATTTGTGCCTGAATATTTTGTGTTTTCTCATGTTATTGTAAATAGTATTTTAAATTTATTTTCCACTTGTTTGCTATTTGTACATGGAAATACATTTGATTTTTGTATGCTTACTTTGTATGTTATGACATGGCTTAATTCATTTGTTAGGTTTATAGCTTTTTTGGGTTATTTAGGATTTTGTATGAACATATTCATGTTTCATATAAATAAAGACAATTTTTCTTTGTTTCCAATCAATATGCCTCTTATTATTTGTTTGTTTCTTTGTTTGATTATAATCACCTTACTTTCACTAGCCAGAACTTTCAGTGCAATGTTAAAATGAAATGATGAGAACATTTCTGCCTTCTTAATCTTAGAGGAAAAGTACTGAGTCTTTCATCATGAAGACGATGCTAGCTGTAGGATTTTTATGAATGCTTTTTATTAAATTGAGAAAATTTACTACTATTTCTTGTTTGGTGAAAGTTTTTAATCATGCATGGATATTGAATTTCATCAATGCTTTTTCTGCATGTTTCAGGATAATTAAATGGTTTTTATTTTATTTTTGGACATGGTGAATTGCTTTGATTTTCAAAGGTTAAACCAAGTTTGCATTCTTTGGGTAAATCCCACTTAGTCATAATATAGTATGATTTTATATATTATTGGATTAGATTTACTAATATTTTGTTAAGGACTTTTACACCTATGGTCATAAGTGATTTTAGTCTAAAGTTTTCTTTTCTAATAATGTCTCTGTATGATTCTGGTGCCAAGGTTTAGCTGGTCTCATAAACTGAATTGGGAAATGCTGCTTCTCCACTATTTCCTGAAATACTTTATGTAGGATTGGTATGATTTCTTCCTTAAATGTTTAATATAATTTGCCAGTACAGCCATCTGAAATTACATTTTTTCTTGCAAAAAGATTTTAAATAGATGTAGGGCTAATATATGGCTATTCAGATTTTCTATTTCATCTTGTGTCACTTTTGATAATTTATGTCTTTCAATAAATTTGTCTATTTCATATCAATTGTTGGATTTATTGCCATAAAATTATTCAAAATATCCTTTTACTACATTTAGCATTGGTAGGATCTGAACATATGGGTCTTATTTCATTCTGGATATTAGTAATTTGAATCTTCTTTTTTCTTGATGAATTTAGCTAGGAGTTTATTGATACAATTTTACTGATTTTTCTAAAGAAACAGCTTTTTGTTTCATTGATTTTTCTCTATTTGTCAGTTTTTTATTTCATTGATTTGTGCTCTCATACTTAGTGTTTTCTTTTTACTTGAGTTTAATTTTCCCTTCTTCTTATATTTTCTTAAGGTAATTGGTTTTAGCCTTTTATTTTTTTAAAATATAAGCCTTTAAAGCTATACATTTCCTTCTAAGCTCTGCTTTAAATCCTTCCCACACATTTTATGTTTCACCCACTCTGTGGCTTAGCTTTTCATTTTCTTAACAGTGTATTTTGAAGAGCAGTATTTCTGGCCGGGCGCGGTGGCTCACGCCTGTAATCCTAGCACTCTGGGAGGCCGAGGCGGGCGGATTGCTCAAGGTCAGGAGTTCAAAACCAGCCTGAGCGAGACCCCGTCTCTACCATAAAAATAGAAAGAAATTAATTGGCCAACTAATATATATAATATAAAAATCAGCCGGGCATGGTGGCTCGTGCCTGTAGTCCCAGCTACTCGGGAGGCTGAGGCAGCAGGATCGCTTGAGCCCAGGAGTTTGAGGTTGCTGTGAGCTAGGCTGACGCCACGGCACTCACTCTAGCCTAGGCAAGAAAGCGAGACTCTGTCTCAAAAAAAAAAAAAAAAAAAAAAGAAGAGCAGTATTTCAAATTTTAATAAGGTCCAATTTATGCTTATTTTTCTTATATGGTTTATACCTGTCTTCTCCTAAGTAACTTTTGCCTAGTCCAAGATTATAATAATTTTTTGCCTGCATTTTTGTCTAGAAGTTTTATTATAGTTTACCTTTATATTTATATATTTAGGATCCATTTAGAGTTAATTTTATGTATGGTGTGAGGTTAAAGTATGTAATATATTTTCATTTTGCTGTGCAATAGATCTCAAAAACGTCCTCTTGTTTAGCTGAAACTTTGTACAATTTGATCAACAACTCTCCAATACCCTTTCCCACCCTCCCCTGCTTCTGATAGTCACGATTCTACTATTTCTATATGTCTGACTTTTTTAGATTCCATATATGTGAGATAATGTGGTATTTGTCTTATTTCACTTAGCACAATGTTCCCCAGGTTCATCTGTGTTGTTGCAAATGACAGAATTTCCTTCTTTTTAAAGGCTGGATAGTATTCCATTGCCATATATACCACATTTTCTTTGTCCATTCATCCTTTGATGGACACTTGGGTTGATTCCATATCTTGGCTATTGTGAGTGATGCTGCAATAAACATAGGAGTGCAGATACCTCTTTTTTACTCGAATCCCCACTATTCTAATTATAGCTGTTTGATCGTGGGCAAGTTAAGTAACCTCTCCAGCCTTCAGATTTTCATTTGTAAAGTAGGGATAATAATAGCACTCCTCTCACAGAATTGTTATAAGGATTACAGGTGACTACATGTGATATTTGCACAGTGCATGGGACATAGTAATGGTTCAATAAATGATGTCAGATTTATTAGTTTCTAAAAATCATCTCCCTGCTCCTAATAACAGCCTGGAAAGGTTAAAAATATTGTTCTAAGTGGTCAGGTGAATGGATAATAAGCACTGCAGAAACTGCTTAAATGCTGTCTGAATGAATATGGCCAAGAATCTTCACTGGATTATGAGACCTTATATTATGCTCTTTAAATAGATATTAGAAGATTGAATGGCTATTAATGTAAATTGTGTCAATTCTGTCTCTTTCACATTAAGTGATAAGTCTCTTTTAACCTTAATCTGAGACACAATGCCAGGAACTCTTTCTTCTAGTTCCAAAATAACACTGTTCTCTTCTGTGGCTTAAATGAAGACAGTTCCTTTTCCTCCTTCCCACTGTGATGATGCAAGGGAATTTAATAAGCATAACAATAATAGTAACAGCCACCATCACAAGGGCTTTTAGAAACTCTGATGTCCAGCCACAACCCAGAATCTTTGGGAGAGGAGCCCACATTCTCAAACCTGGTTGTATATGGGACTCACCTGGGGAACTTTCAGTAACACTGATGTCTGGGTTTTTCTCCCAGAGATTTTGATTTCACTGGCCTGGTTGTAGTGTGGGCATCAGGATTTTTTTTAAAGCTCCCAGGTGGTTCTGGTGTTCACTCAAGCTTGGGAATCACATAAGTCGCTCCTCTGCGAGAGAAGCCCCCGTTCACACGCACAAGGCCTCACCAGTGAGCGGGGAAGCAACCTCCTGGGTCAAGGAACTTGACTTCTGGAAGCAAGACATGAACTGGTAAGTCTCTTTGATTACTCTTATCATGCCCCGCATCATGGCTTACTGCAATTTCTAATCTCATTGGGTTTACCCAGTCCCCCATCCCTCCTCTCCCTCTTTGTGATCAGCAAACTTCCCTGCATCCTCAGCCTTTTCTCTGGATGGAAGTCCCCCTTCCTTTCCCTGCCCTAATGGAGACCCGGCTCACCCCTGCTTCCTTGCAGCCCTCTTGCATGGAGAGCTTCTCCTCACTGACTCTCACTTGTGCCTGCTCTTCAGGTTCAGGAGACGGAGTAGGCATCATCTTTGTTCTGCATTTCTGCTTTCATTTTCATTCTTCTTCTTTTTTTTTTAAATACCAGTGTATGTGAAGTGGGGCCACCCAGCTATACCACCCACCAATGCTTCGAATTGCAATTGTCTGTCCACCTGCCTCGTGAGCGCTCTGCGCATGCTCCAGAGGCCGTGGCTTTAGGCTCAGGATGTGCTTTTCCACACTGACTCCTTTATTGCTTCTGGGGACACCAGCATTCCTTTGGATGACTTGTGCCATGCTCCGGGCTCTTGGTTCCTTCAGTTCCTCAGTGCCAACGACTTTTTCCTCCCTTCCACCGTGGGTCATCAGGGTATCATCTAATTAATTATTCTACCAGTCTTGAAATCTTGAGTTTGAATATTCTATTCTCTGACAGTGGCCTCCTTATTCTTCCAGATAAAATGTTCTAGAATAACCAACGCAACAGTTTTCCAACACTGTTGAGCCCTTCAAAACATTGACTTCATTGTTTTGTCACTATTGATCACTTTTCTTCCTTTCCTTATGTAGCTTAGATGTGGGGGCCCACAATTGCTGTTGTTTCCATGAAAACACTTTCAACTCCTTGGACCTCCCCATTTCCGCTGTAAGGCACTGGCAAGGCCCCTCATGCCAGTGTGTTTTCACTGCCTTCTTTCTTCCGCCCTTCCTCACCCCTCACCTTCTCACTTGTAACTCACGGTTTGCTTCATACTTAATCCACAGTGTAGAAGCCATAATCCTCCCACTAACAAACCTATGAATCTGCTTTCAGCTTGCTTGTCTTCTCCACTTTCCTCCCATTACAAAGTAAGACATATCCTTACCTCCATCAAAGGCCAAACCCCCTTGTTGTGCTTTGGATCCCGTCTCCTTGCTTTCTCAAGGACTTGCTGCTTAAACAAGTTTTTACATCTCTCTCCTGTGTCATCAGTTTGTCCTCTACAAGATCATTCCCATTAGCTTATAAATATGTGTATTAGCACAGCTCATTAAAAAGCCAACAGGCTTCCCTGATTTCACATCCTTTCAGCTCACACCCCAATTTCTCTTTTTTCTCTTCCAAACAATCTTCTTGAACCCATTGTCTCTCCTTGATCCCATCACTCTTTGGCCCTCCCCAGTCCAGCTGTGATCGCCAGCTACACGTCTGTAAGCACCCAGGTCTAGCAGAACCTTCCCTGTCCTGATCTCATACCATCTCTCAACCATGTTTGGCCTAACTGGCTACTTTCTCCTTCTTAAAACACTACCTTGTAGAATGCCCCTCGGCATAAAATTGACATTTTTCTTATGATTAGATTGGGTTTATGGTTTTTTGGAAGGAATGCCACAGAGGGGAAGTGTCCTTCTAGTCCCATGATATCAAGAGGTACATGAGAGCCACACGGTGAAGGTGATGTTTCCCTTCATCACTTGGCTAAGGTACTGTTTGTCAGGTTTCTCCACTGTAAAATCACTAGTTTTCCCTTTCCCTACTCTACTCTTTGGAAATGAGTCACTAATTCTGGAGCAACCTCAACCAGGAAAGGGGTGGTAAAGATTAAGTTCCACCAAGAAAGATATTTTTTATCCCATTTTCATGTGAGGAAAATGAGGCTCAGAGAGGCTAAATAAATTTCCTAAGACATGGATGTTTGACTAATGATGTTGGGTCATTACCTAAATAACGTTTAACAATCCAGCTTGTATTCATGCAGGCAACCTTGCATGAGGGGTTTGTTTGGTTGAAATGCTTTTAAAACCTCTAGGTAAATGCAAATATATGCTCTCTGCAAGACACAACCATTTCTACAGGCCAGTGTGCAGGATAATAAAAATAAAAAGGAATTCCAAACAACATTTGCCATTGTTATAGAAACCACCACACCTCTGGTTTAGAGAAGATTTTAGAGAAATGGATTCCAAATTGTGTTCTGTGATTTGGATCTGGCTTGCAGATGTGTCTCATTTGGCCTACAAGGTGTTTAAAATTATTTTATGGTTTGTTGTCAACTCTCAAAAAGTGAGAAATCTCACAAACCAATCCAGATTGAATGTTTCTCTTGGAGAGTTGAAAAACCTGGCAGCCTTAGATGTCCATTAATGTATGACAGTGGTCACCTGGGGCCAACCTGCTGCTGCTCCCCATAAATGAGCCACCCTCTGGTTCCCCCTAGTCCCTTATAGCCCCACCTCGTGTGATTTTTGGCTATTGTAGCTGCCTGAGCTCAACACTCCTGGTGAGAGGGATGAAATCCCCGTCCCCTGTTGGTCGAGGGGTTACCAGCTCAGAAGGGGAGTCGGCACATTCTGTAGAGCTCCTGAGAGTGGAACCTGCATCCAAGACCCAAGTGGCAGGAGACCATCACCAGAAATGTAAGGCAGAGTGTTCCACTGATGTTCGTGGTCCGGCAATCCAACAGGCTGCCTCAAATATGGTCACCCTCTTTTCCCCCTAAGTGTTTAAGCAGAGAGGAGAAGATCATGCATCAGGACCATTAAAATCAGGATCTGTGCCCTGGAGAAAGCGTGGAGCAGAGACATTGGAAGAAGTGCTTCCAACTCAAGTATTATGCAACCCCATTTTCCTGGAGAATTAATAAACTTAATGGAATGGTAATACTACTCATAAAGAAGTAATTATACCTAATAACTGATTATATGGGGACAGCCGCATTAAAACTCCCAATTTAAAAGAATATGAGAGGCAAAGACTATAGAGAACTAACTGAAGTATGTAAGGCTACAGCCGAGAGTGAGAAATGGGCAGAGATGTGGCGAGAGCCTAGGGTGAAGGCAGCGGGAACACGAGCCGAGCCGCTGTGTTTTGTTCTGGACGGAGAGAGGGCGAGGGAAGTGATGGGATGATGCAGTTAAAGGGGCAGTGTGCTCACCGCCAGGCAAACTGCAGGCCTGGATTTTGTTTTCTGATAGAGTGGACTTGACATTTTTGTAATAAAAGGAAAGTGAAGTGTAGTTTAAACAGTCTGCACAACTTCATCTAATCACAACCTACTGAAGATGGTGTTTTAAGCTTTTTTTGTTCTTAGGTATTTTGTAGACTTGTGGTAGTGTATTCTTGGTTTAGGTGGTTAAATACTCGAGTGCTGTTTGGTTTGTTACCTTAGAGACTATTCTAGCTTTGCCCCGAGTTGCAGGGTCAGCTTTGGGCAGTCTTACTGCTGTTGACCTTATTTAGGTTGTTACAGAAAGTTAAGTGGTTCGGTATAAAGCTGTTTATGTTTACGGGTGTGAGAATTTGCCCGAGGAAGAGTTTTGCCTCTGCAACTCTTTTTTGTTTTTTTAATCTATGAAGAGGATTTGGGAAATCATTCAGAAATTAATTTGGGACATTGTGTCCCAAAGACAAGTAGAACACATCTATCCATCAGATGGGCTTATTACCCTAACAGCAATATAGAGGCTAACCTCCTTGGCATCAGTGATGTTTGAGCCGAGAAAAGAATACTTGGAGCAGCTAATTATAACTCCCGGTATTAATTACCATATTAAGTGACAGTTTTGTTCACACCTTGTTGTTTCTGTTAAGGAAAAAGGAAAAGAACAATTTTGTGCAGTTCTCTGACGATTTGGAATGGGAATCTTGGCTCTTGTCCTTAACAGATTTTAGACCAAAATAAGGAAAGAAGAGAACTGTTTCCACTTGTGCTTGGTGGCTTAATAGAAAAAAGAAATTAATGACTTTCATCTTATTCCGGCTCAAATGCCTACCTGAGATATGATTTGAAATGAGTTTCCTCTTCTCGACGCCCCTTGTTGAAGACCTGGAGATTTATCAATATCTCACGACAACAAAGCACCTCGCTGGGTGCAGTTTGACTCAGGTGCTGGCTTTCTTCTCCAAAGAACCATCACATGTCTTCTTAACGTCTAGAGATTTAAGCAGGATTTGTATTTTATAAACTCAAGTGTGTATCCAAATCCTCTTGTTGTTGTAAAGAACAACTACAAAAAAAGCTCTACTCTCCATAAGCCGGTCTTGTTTTCTATAAACCTCTAAAGAAAGATTTGTACTTTCCCCAGCCTGAGCATTAGAATAAATAAACCCAGTTTGCCCGGCAACCCTCCCAGACAGCGGTACCCGGGAACAGACCCTGGGGCCCCGCCTCTTTCCAAGCACTAATATGAAGGAATCAACAGAGCACTGGAGCGAATTTGTCATTACCTTTTCTTCTTTAAAGTAGGTAGCAGCTTATGTTCAATGTGTGCCATTCTGGAGCATTGCCGTGTCGTGCTGTTATCTAGTCAGAGACATTTTTACTATTTCCTCGTGGGATTTATAACCACAGCGCTTATTTCCCTGTTGATGTTTAGCGTTATGTTTAGAATTATGCCCACCTGACGCTTGAGGAAATTTCCTCTGGTGAGGTTGTATTTAAGCCAGAAATGGGCAAACTGGTTCGGAAGCCACTGCTCAGCTGCTACTTTCTAGGCAGTGGAAGAAGGATTCTTTGAGTGAAATCGATTTTACTCTTTCAAAGTTGACCTTCTGTTTCCCTTTTTCCTTTGAGTTTTTCTTGCTGGGCGATCCCTTTCCATTGCCCCCATATTAAGAGGCAGAAGAGGCAGAAAATGTAGCACCTGCACATTGCATGAGTTTATCACATACGGGATGCCTATGGATGTGTGTTCCGTGTGCAGGTATAGTCAGGGCACTGCTGAGCAGGGGATGCAGGCGTCCTGGAGGGAAGGAAGGGACAGAGAGTCAAGACAGACCTGGGTTAAACTCTCTTCCTTCCAATGACTAGTTTTGTTCGTTAATTTCCTGTCTTCAAAAACTTACAGGGTTGTTACAAGGGGCTACTTGAAATAATACATACAAAATCTTAAGAGATGAATGGTAACTGTTGATTTCCGATTAATAGCTATTTTCCTTAGGGAAAATGTGAGATTTAGAATTCATGTGAATGTTATAAATGTAGCTCGGTGTTTAATCCTTTAACAATTTCACATCTAAGAAGCATCAACATCCTTTGATAATTTTATTTCTCATTTGGCCAGCATTCCTACCTCTTTCTGGGTGAGTCTGGGTAAAAAATGTTTAAAATACTTTTGGCTGACATACATGTGTATGTCCATACCTGTGTGACAAAGGAGTCCATAAAAAGTACTGTATTATACCAAGGCACTTTGATCCTATTCGAAACATTAAGATCTAAGTTTAAGCTATTTCAAAGGTCTGATAATTTCTACTTTTATTCTCAACACAGAAATGACTCTTATGGAACTTGTGACCCCAGCTGGGCCATTTCTGCCGCTGTTCCCAGGGAGGGCACATTCCTTTCATACTCAGTATGGACAGCCACTGATTGCACCGAGAGACCACCCCCTCATGAAGATGATAAAAAACTCGCTGGCTTTTACTTAGCTGCTAATGAGTAATTGCCTTGTGGCTGGCTGCAAATGTGGCCAGCCACAGCAGGCTATTGTGAGAAGGCACACACTTTCATCCCTCATAGCCTTGTGATGCTGCCATCAGCTTGGGCCAAGAAGAGGCCGGCTGTTGGCCTAGCACCTTGTGAGCAGGAGATATATATATATAAAATGTCCAAAACCCAGAAAAGACTTGATAGACTAGAATGGCCAAGTAACAGTATTATTGAAAAACATAGTCACCGAGTGCTCTGGATGGTCATCCTAATTTCTCTTTAGCAGCAAAGTTGACTTGGGAAACCAATAAAAGGGTTGTTTGGTGCATCTGTTAATGCAATCAGAGTAATGACATTAATATGTTTTGTCTATGGCCATACCACCCTGAATGCACCTGATCTTGGAAGCTAAGCAGGATCAGGTCTGGTTAGTACTTGGATGGGAGACATTGATAGGTTTCTTAGCATTATCTTTTCCTTTTTAAAATTACACAAGCCATACATTTTCATTGCAGAAAGATTAGAAAACGTGATACTGAGGGATAAAAGAAGTCACACCTACCACTTCGAGATAACCAGTGTTAATATTTTTCGGTGTATCCTTCCATACTTTTCCATGCATCCTTATTGTGACTTGCATACTTTGGATCTTGAGGATAATTCATTCTTTTAGAAACTTAGGCCCTGTAAGATTTTATTTTGAGCAAGGGCAAGAAGCAGAAAACCTTGCTCCTGTGAAACCAGGAGTGGGTAGGTGTGTGACCCAGTTTCAGCAAGTTGTGTTCTTGCAACCCCTTGGATACAATGATTGGTCTGGGGTGGGCATGACATCCGAATAGAGCTAACCAGAGATTTTTCCTGGAATTGGTATATGAGCACTAGGAGAAAAAGGCTCTCTCCATGCTGAGATAGCTCCATGGGGAATACGGGCAACAAGGGCAGTCTGATGCCCTTGACTGTCACGTGGCAGAGCGCTTGTCTGACAGCAGGGGACAGCGGTGCAGAGAAAGACATGAGAGGGTGGGAGAGACAGAAAGAGGGAGAGAACAGTTGACATGCTTGAGCCCTTGGATCCATCCATCCTGAAGACTCCCGGTTATGTTCGCCTATGAAACTTCACTTATACTTAGGCTAGTTTAAGTTGGTTTGGGTCAAATATAATAACCAAGAGTCATGGTTCAGCCAACTTCTCCAGCTCTTTGGGAAGAGGGCCCTGTGTGACCTAGTCTCTAAACACACTGCCTGGCTCATGGCCCGTGTGACTCATTGAGTTCTCATCTCTTCTTTGTGCTCAGGATGTAGCTTCTCTCCTCTTCATTCTGCCTTGACCATCTCAGCTCTAGCTCTGCATTCATTGTGGTGACAGTGGGCCAGTCTCTTCCTGGGGAAAGAGGAGCCCAATGCAGCCTTTTGGCAACCAGCACAAGGGTGGAACCTCTGACCGCCCTCGTGGCTGATGGGGTCCAGATGGGCAGGGCAGGTCCAGTTTTGATTAATGGGGCTATAAAATGGGATTCTGGGACTGACCTCCACTCAACTCAAGCAACACAGAGATAATTGACCTTTGGAAACTGCCTTTGGCAGTCTTTTTATTATTTTTATAGGAAAGTCCTGCAAACCAATTACATCTCACAATGGGCCTTTTATGGTGCTATTAGTTTAATGCAGCTTTCAGAGAAATTAGCCCTCAGGGAGCCTGAAATTCTAGAAGGAAAAAAAAAGCTCTCCATGGACTTATTTGACTTTTGGATTAGCAGGAAAGATGGATTGGTAGCAAGTACAATATTTTCTCCAGTAACTTTGGCAGTTTGAGCCATCTGACCGAGGTACCAAATTCCCATTTTGGGCCCCGGGTGTCTGCCCCAAGCAAAAAGAAAAAATATAAATTTAAAAAAGAATAAACTGCCTTTTTAAAGAATTCACTCTACAAATCAGAGAGGGTTTATTCCCTCCTTAGTCTGAGGTTAAAGACAAATGAGAGCCAGAAAATTGAAACAGTACTTCCGTTTGGAGGGCTGGGCTTTGCCAAATGTGAAATTACAAGTGTCTGTCTCTGATCCTCATGTTGGCTTTAACACCTCTCACACAGCCACAGTTATTTGCAGAGTGACAGCTCTGGGGCCATTGTCACAGGGTCAGGCTGTGGGTCTGGGCTGGAGAGAGAGGAGGTATCATCTCAGCAAAGTCACACTGCCCTCTCCCAGGGAAAGGGCATGGGGAGTCGGCACAGCAGAATGGGGCAGGGAGAGAAGCTAGAAGGTGACAGGAGGACCAAGGACTCACAGGGGCCCTGCCATTTCCTGGGGTGTGATTCCCAGACCGTTTGGCCAGCTCATCTCCTAGGACAGGGAAGAGACCAGGGAGCAGGTGCATGAGGGGCAGAGAGCCCAAGCAAATTGCCCACAGGAGGTGCTGCCCCTCAGCCCAGTGCTGACCCTTGACCCCCTCCCATACTTGTCCCTGGGTCAGGTGGTCGTCAGCCAGGTGCAGTGGTGAGCTCACAGTCCTTCTGTCCCCTTTGCAGCCTTGAGGGTTTTAACCACATTCTTGTGCTCTTTTCCTCCCAGTTACTGTTTGCTCTGGCTCTGACCTGGCCAGTTCCCGGGCACACCTGACCAGGGCCTCTTCTGCAAGCACCTGAGCCTGTCTGCGTGGGCTTCTTGTGGCTGCAGGAGGACCTGGCTTAGCCTGAGCAGGTGGGACGGGCTGACACGCGGGGAGTCATTGCTTATGGGAACAGCCTCAACTATGAATGGGAAGGGGTTAGGAGTAAACCCCCAGCTCCCTGGCCCCTTGGGATGGGGAGACCAACTCTGAGGTATGTTCTCCATGGTCTCCCAGAGTTTCCCAGTGCAATGGAGCCCAGTCGTCCCCAAATGGCAAACTTCTTATCACTATGCCCTGCATTTGCCTCTTTCCTGTCCTTGTCTCAGTCTCTCCTTCCCTACTGCTGTGTCTTGGGATCACCTCCTGAAGAAACCACCCACACCCAAGCTTGTTTCAGTCCCATTCTTGGGGCACCTGCTGGAGCCAGACCTCACGCCTGGTTTTCTGGTTCTGCCCTCACTCTCTTGGCTTGGTTCTAAGCCTGGTGTGGCTCTTCCTGCTCCTGTCCTTACCTAGAATTGGACGACTTCTCAGGGAAGAGCTGACTCAGGCTCCTCCAGGCAGTGACCTGGCTGGCCTCCCAGGACTCTCCCCTGGCCCATGTGGCTGGAATTCCTGCTGGTTTGGGCCCAGTCCTTGAGTGGAAGGAATGGAATCTCATTTTTAGGGGATAAATGGAGAGAGAGAAGGGGGGAGAGGGAGGGGGGAGACCCTCCCTCTTGAGGGCTGGGAGGAGAGAATACTGGAAGGCCTGAGGTTAAGGAAAGATAAGCAGGGGAGTGTCTCTGGAGATCACAGGGACTGCCGGAGAGCCGGTTCTCCACTCGCTGGAGCTGCCACGCGTTCTTTTCTGGGTTTCTGATCTTGGTGCTTGAAATGACCATTGGATCAGCTTTACTAGACAGCAGGGCTGGGCTCCCCCTCTTTCATCTCGAATCTGCTCCCTTTGGAAGCCGCAGCATCTTGCTTACAAAGCAGAAAGCTCTGGCTGCAACCACTGCTCGGGCGATGTGAGGCAGGTTGTTTAATCTCACTATAGATCAGTGTCCTCATCTGAAAAACGAGCTTCATCATGTACCACCTCATAGCATAGTTACGAGGAGTAAATAAGAAAATGTGATGAAGTGCTTAACAGAATGCCTGGCACGTCGTAAGAGCTCCATAAATGCTAGCTGTTATTATTAACCTGGCGTGTGCTGCCTGGTTTTGTTCATTATCTTTCGATATTTTATCTCCCTGTAGGCAGGAGGCAGGCAGGAGCATCCTTCTTCCTCTTGGTGTCTATAGTATGTTCATATAGTACGTGTGTAAAAAGACACATTAGCAGAGAGCTGTCAGGCAGGTTAACATCCCAGCCATCTGGCCTTTGCTCTTCCCTCTTGACGTTTCGGGCACCCCAAAGCTTCATCCACTGCGGAATAATTCCAGTCGCAGAGAAGCCATGCTAGGACTAGAGCCAATGCCAGGAGGCTCCCTGGGGGTGAGGAGGCACATGGAGTTCTAATTACAGCCGGGGATTCGGTCCCATGCCTGCGTTCCCGAGGGATGCCCCTTGCCATGCATCGACCATTTCATTGGCAGCGCCAACCCCCCTTTATCATACTTAAACCCCAAGACAGTGCAGGGCCCGGTCCCCCAGGAAGGACCAGGGCAGCGGTGGGGCTATTTTATGCTCTGGAGGTACAAAAGTATTTAAGCTGAACAAGTCACTTAAATAACAGCATTATCTGCTGCTTCCCCTTCAGTGTTCCAGACAGATAAAGATAAAATAGCCGAGGTAATTGTGGAGATGGAGTGTCGCTGGCAAATGATCTGAGCAGAAAGACCATTTCCAGAGACAGATGGAGTGGAGGCTCCGGTAATTTTTCTTGAATCATGTTTAAAGTGGCACAGTCTGAAAACCAATTCAGCAGGAGTGCTGTGCGGAGGGTCCGGCTCCACCTGAACTTTGAAAATATTAAAGCCCCGTGAAGCTTACTGGTGACAAAGGAAGGAAGATATTCCCCAAATGACTAGCCAAGCACCCTCTGGGGAATTTCACCCACGGAGCACTGGGTACCCATGGGCGATGCGTAATTCCTGGGGTATCTGGCAGGGCTGCCCTCTGGGCTTGGCTTAATTCCAGAGTCCGGGTGGGATGGCACAGACACGGCGGGATCAGGGGAGCGCCCCAGGAGACCTCCGTGTTCATGATTGCTACAGGGCATGGAGGCCAATGCGCTCTAGGAACCTGGCACTTTGGAGTTTGAATATGCTGGCAGTGTCCTTGGGCCCCGTGCCAGCCTTGTGGTGGGAGAGCAAGTGTTTGGGGACTTCTCTCAACTCACTGTCAACCTGCTAATGAAGGAAGTAATGGGCTCTGAAGGTTAAATGACATCTTATGGGACACTCTGCAGCTATTGAAAACCATGTTGTAGAAAAACTATCTACAACATGGGGGAAAGATTCATGATATTTTGCTAGGGGCAAAAGCAGACTACAAAACAGCATGCAAATATGCTCCCAGGATTTGTTTAAAAAATTACATACACACAAGTATGCAAAGAAAAATAATGACTGAAAATACAGCTAACATATATTTTTAGATTTTCACCTTTGACACTTTCTACATTTTCCAGATTTTCTATGATAGGCATGCATCTGCTTTGCAATGAGAGTAAGGGACATTAAAATTATATCTTGCATTCATATAGTATTTATAGTTTTAAGAGTTTTTAACATACATACTTTCATTTGATTCTCCTGACAGTTTTGTGCATTAGGCAGAGCTGTTATTCTCATCTTGCAGATG
The DNA here is from genome assembly GCF_040939455.1 of Microcebus murinus. Lineage (NCBI taxonomy): Eukaryota > Metazoa > Chordata > Mammalia > Primates > Cheirogaleidae > Microcebus > Microcebus murinus. The sequence continues at coordinate 22,442,066 of NC_134117.1, read as the reverse complement.
AGGAAATTGAGGTTCAGAGTAAATTGGGGACGTGAAGAATGTGTCACCTGGTTTGTAAGACACTGAGCTGAGGCTGGAATGGAAATCTTGTGTATTCCAGTTTAGTGTTTTTTCCACTGCATGTTAGGGGTATGAAAATAAGCCAATCAATGAGATCTGCCTCATAATTGAGGTCCTAGCTGGTGTCCCTTCCCCAGGAATTCGTTCCCCGGTGCCCTGGCTGAGACTAGTTTCCTTTGTTATGTGCTGTCTGACACACAGTAGGTGTGCAATAAATGACTATTACTATCAGGAACATGCTAGCGGTGTCCCTCAGGGTGGGCAGAAGAGTAGATTTCAAATCTCAAAATGACTGGCTTTGAGAAGCAAGTTCATTCTCTTCTGTGTTGTCCAGTGGCGTAGCCCCTGGCTATTTAAATTTGAATGTAAGCTGATAAACATTTAGGAAGATCAAACATTTGGTTCTTCAGTCACCTTAGTCACGTTCTCAGTGCTGCAGCCCCGTGCGGCTGTACCGAGCAGACGGTGCAGGTTTAGAACGTTCCCATCCTCACAGAGGGGCCTGAGCAGGGCTGCTCTGGACCATTTATTTCCCTTTGTGATGAGACGTTTATTTGTTCAGTTATTACTGGATCCATGTCTGTTCCCTGCACTGATGGTAAAGTCCACGAGGGCAAGGAGCTCAGCTCTATGTGCTCCTCCCTCCCTTCTCCTCCTCTCCTTGTCCTGACACAGGGCAGTTGCTTAATACATATCTGTGGGATGGTTTCCGCTGCTTTGGAAACCATCCCACATGCCTTAGCGTGGCTTCCTAGGCCCTGTGTAAAGTGGCCTGGCTCCCCCAGCAAGCTCCCTCTAACGCTCTTCCTCATCGCCAACCATCCTGTTGACCCACATTTCTTCAGTTCCTTGGATAGCCCATTCTCTCTTGCCACTGAGCCTTCACAATGCTGTTCCATCTGGCTATAGCACCCTTCCTCCGCCACAACTGTGGCTGGCTCCTCACCCTTCATGTCTGGGTTAAAGGTCTCATCTCCCTGCCCCCAGGCAGCCTTTCTGGGCTCCCAAATCTGGGTTAGCTGCTGCTCCTGGCGCTCTCACAGTATCTGCACTTGCCCCGTTAGCACGCTGTCGTGTCACGTCTCTTAAGGTCTCTATCTCTTCAGCTGGACTGTGAACTCCCAGGGGCAGAGGCTGCATCCGTGTTACTCACCATCAAATCTCCTTGTGCTGTATCAGTGCCTGGTGCAAAGTAGTGAGTGGGCCAAATTATGTTTATGGGGAACCCACTCTGTGCCAAGCTGGTGCCGGGCACTGGGAGTACATTAGTGGACAAAAGAGACATGGTCCCTGACTTTGAGGGTCTTCTTTAATCTTAAGAGCTTTGCAGAATGTTTGTTGAATGAATAAAGGACAGAAGCTGCGTCTAGGGAGATTGGCCTGTCTCAGGAGGTGGCGATTTGTCTGATGCTGGAGCTGCCGGAGCAAAGTCAGGGAAGAGATGGGAGGGTCTCTGCACTGACTGCACTCTAGCCACTAGGGCAGTGGCTTCCAAGACCATGTGTGGGGGGCCTGAGGACAGGCGTCTCCCAGGCAATGTGTGTTTAAATGACTTCTGGGTCATTCTGAGATTTTAAATCTACCCCTCTCCACAACCCTGAGAATCGCTGCTAGAGCATTCCCGGTAACAATAGCCATCGCTCATGGCACGCCTGGTGTGTGTCAGGCCCTGTTGTCGTGCCTTATACACATGGACTTGACTCATCCTCTTAACCACCCCACACGGGTGGTGTAATTATCATCCCCATTTTACAGATGAGGACACAGAGAGGTAAAGCAACTTGCCCAAAGCCACCCAGCTCATGAGTGGCGGAACCAGGATTTGAACCCAGGCAGTCTGTCTTCTGATACGTGCTCCTAGTCACTGAACTAAAGCCTGCTCAGAGGGTGCATGTCTCAGGTGGGTTGGGGCAGAAAAAAAAACAAACAAAACAATGTTGAGAACCACTTTACTGGCGAGTTGGACGAACCTGGAGATTCCCTCTACCTCAGAGGCTCGTGCTCTAGAGCTTACATTAGCTGCTACCCATGAAATCATTCCAGAGTGTCCCAAAGGAGGATACAGTCCTGTGCTGCATTTGGTGGCCCAGGCTGTACGTGGCTCTGGGCTGGGGAAGACCAGGGTGGATGGAGGGACGGGAGGAAGTGTGAGTGCTCTGGGGCAGGAAGGACAGCATGAGGACCTGGCACAAGTGGGTCCAGCACTGGGGGTGCTGGGCACAAAGTGAGTTTCTGTGCATGTTCTAAAAAAGGCTTGGGCCTGTCATCATTACTGTATCATGGAGGTATTAAGCACCTACTGTATTCCAGGCACTGCGCTAGGTGCTAAGTGCATAGAGTGAGAAGAATATACCTGGTCTCTAGCCTCATGGAGTTCACAGTCTGATGAGGAAAACAGCAGTTAGATTATTGTACAAGAGTAAATTGTCCGGGCGAGGTGGCTCACGCCTGTAATCCTAGCACTCTGGGAGGCCGAGGCGGGTGGACTGCTCGAGGTCAGGAGTCCAAAACCAGCCCGAGCAAGAGTGAGACCCAGTCTCTACTAAAAATAGAAAGAAATTAATTGGCCAACTAAAAATACATAGGAAAAATTAGCCGGGCATGGTGGCACATGCTTGTAGTCCCAGCTGCTCGGGAGGCTGAGGCAGGAGGATTGCTTGAGCCCAGAAGTTTGAGGTTGCTGTGAGCTAGGCTGACACCATGGCACTCTAGCCTGGGCAATAGCATGAGGCTCTGTCTCCAAAAAGAAAAAAATGAGTAAGTAACCAAGGGAGGTAAGGGATCTGAAAGGAAAGGAACACGTTTCTTGGAAATGCATAACAGAGGAATCTCACTTAGCTTCCTGTCGGTAGGGGAGAGCAGGTTAGGGACAGCCTCTCTTCAAAGTGTTGTTTAAGCTGAGATACGAGTGATGAGATGGAATTAGCTGGCTAAAGGTGGACAAATGGATTCCAGGGAGACGGACTGGCATGTGCAAAGGTCTTGTGGTAGGAAAGAGCACAGAGAATTCTGGGGAGTAAAAGAAGGCCAGAGTGGCTAGAATTCGGAGCAAAGCCAGAGAGTGGCTCAGGCAGAGCTGGAGAGAGAGATGGGGGGGCCTGACCATGCAGAGCCCAAATGTGGGGTGACCATACATCTCAGCTCATCAAGGACAGTCCTGGTGTCCTCTTATTTTCCTAGCAAATTAGGACCAGTGTCCCCTTTTACTCTCAACAGTGTCTTGATTTGGATGACAGCATATATGGCCATGGCCACCCTCTTGAGCCATATTAAGGATTTAGTTCTTATTCTGAACAAGGGGAAGTCACTGAAGGTTTTCAGCGGATGAGATTCTCCCCCGACAGAATCAGAGCTGTTTCCCAGGGAGCCCAGGCTGCAGTGAGGAGGATGGCTGGAGGGGTCGAATGTGTAGGTGACCACTAGCGACCAAGGAAAAGTCTTTCATTAGCAGTGGAGGGAACTACTCCCTTCTACTTCACCCTCCCAAAGAAAGTTCCAGAACTCAGGGTTAGAGAAGTACTACTCTCTACTCACGAATTGGCAGGATTTAGGTCTCCCTGGTGTGTCATTGCAGTTTCAGGTTGAGTGGAGCCCTGGTACAACTTCCCAAAAGACCAAGGGCTTCATACCTGAAACACGCATAGTTCTCCCCAGTTGTGACCTGCAGGCCACCAATATACGTCTGGGACCTTCTTGCCAGGGGCTGCTTTATGGGGATCATTGATTCGGGGGGCAGCTTATGGGAGTGTGCACTCATTTTCCTGGTGCCTGTTTTGGATTGCAGGTAGAGGATCAGAATTTGAGAGGGATGCTCAAAACACCCCCTCCCCCAAGGTTGCACACACTGTCTCTCTTTCTGTCTCTCTCTCTCTCTGTCCCTGTCTGTCTCTCTGGAGCTTTTACTTTGTTATAAGTCTGTGTGAAAGCACTTTCATTACCCTGTCTGCTTGCCTATTAAAACTGCCTGGGCTTGGCTACTGTTTCAAAGCATCTCAGTTCTTTTCTCTTGCTTGGTGAAATGAAAACAAAGTTATTCTAGTGGAACATTTTACATTAGATGCAATCTAAGAAAACGGCTTATAGAACCAAGGGCTCATTTGGAAGCAGCCAGGGCTGGGAGAGGGGAGAAGCAGGGGTGGGGGTGGGGGGGCAGATAGGAGGGGGAGGAGGTGCAGTGGGCAGACAGAGCCCGCCCTGACAGAGCATGGGCGAGACTCCATCACTGCCTCCCTGAGCTTGGGTGGCACCAGAATAAGTCACAACATGACTGATGACCCTTTTTACTGTCTTTATTCCCCAGGATTTAATTTTGTCAGTCCAGAAATCTGCAGCTCTGTAACAGGGCACCTCCTTCTCTTCATCTCCTTTCTCTTCCCCATCCCTCCTGCTCTTAAGGTTGTTTTCCTCTCCTTCAAGGTTTGTACTGCTCTCCTCCTGGCCAGGGCCAGTGGTTCACTGTCTCTGCCACCCCCCCCCCCAAGCATTTTTGGGTTGTAAATGAACCATAGCAGCAGGAACCAAAAGTTTCTGGCTACTCTTCCTCTTAGCTGGGGCTCCAGGGCCTGGGAGTTTCCAGCTTGGCCTGTCTCTAACAGGAAATCCAGGGCATGGTCCATGCTGAATCATGGCTGTGGCCCCTGGAGTCATCGTGCAGTTCTGTTTCCAACTGAACCCGACAGTTATGACTCTGCCTTAGGATGAGTTAGCACCAAATTCAGCCTGAGTCCCTCTCTGCCATCATCCCGGTTCGTGGAAGAGACTGATGTCCCGAGGGTGACGTGGGGTCAGTGACTCTGGACGCCAGACTCCCAGCCCAGTGCTCTTTTCCCAGTGATGAAGACAAGAAGCCCAGAGGGCAAAACTGCCCTGGGCTCCTCTGTGGCACCATTCTAAGATGTCATGGGACCCTGCAGGGACCCCACAGGACTCATGCTGATTATCTTCTCACAAAGTAAAGGGCTGATGGAGAGGGAGAGTTTGGCTGGGAAAGTAGCCAAGTGCGTGGCTCTGCACCAGAGGCTGTGGGTGGCCACGGGGCCAGGCAGGCAGGAGTGGTGGGGACAGTGGCGGACCAGAGACGATCTCAGCTGCTCCCGGGCGCTAATCTGGAGGAAAGAGGGCCTGCTTTCTGACTTTCAAGAAGGATCAGAAGAATCAGAAGTCTGGACTTTTGAGAATATAAAATCTGATTTTAAAATATTGGCTCTATTAACATACGAAACCCTGAGTCGGTCAGACCCAGTTTCTTGTGTGACTCGTGCTCAGGCTGATCATCGATGGACTCACCTGGGGGAGGGGACGGGTTGGGGCGTGGGGGGCGAAGGGCACTGAGGGATGACACGTGCCTTCCCCAGCACTGTCTCTTCTGTCGCGCTCCTTCAACAACTTTCCTGTAAAGAAAAAGAAATCATGCCAGAAGAATGCTGTGGGGTTTCTGTTTTCAGAGCAGACGACTAACAAGTAATGCTGGTGGAACTTGCTATCCTACTCAGCCAGCAAGGGGTGAGGATGGACCTTGTTGTAGGACCAAACACAACTCCTTGTGTCCAACTTGCTTTTTAAAAAACAGCTATTGCCTCTAAGTAACAACGGTGATATATCACATCTTATATTTTCCTGGTTAGAACTGGAACCCATACTACTAAGTGAAGTATCCCAAGAATGGAAAAACAAGCACCACATGTACTCACCAGCAAACTGGTATTAACTGAGCAGCACCTAAGTGGACACATAGGTACTACAGTAATAGGGTATGGGGCAGGGGGGAGGGGGGCAGGTATATACATACATAATGAGTGAGATGTGCACCATCTGGGGGATGGTCATGCTGGAAACTCAGATTTGTGGGGGGAGGGGGAGAAAGGGCATTTATTGAAACCTTAAAATTTGTACCCCCATAATATGCCGAAATAAAAAAAAAAACAGCTATTGCTTATGAAATGCTTACTATGTTATACATTAGGTCATTTAAGCCTCACAATGATCACATGGCATGGATTTTATTATCCTTTTTTTAATGGTTGAAGAAATTAAGGCTCCAAGAAATTAAGTAATTTGTTCAAAGGCACACAGTAGGCAGCAAGTGTACCTGAATGTGCACACTGCACATATTCTACCTACAGATAAAACTTTGAAAAGTTGTTCTTTTATTAGTTCCTAAGCCTCCTAGAAGAAAGCTAGTTTCATGTCTTACACAGTTTCTCATTAGTGATAACTGTGCTTGGGTGAGCTCGCCTTTCCCATGAACTGCAGTTTACTGGCTTGGCAAAGGTGTCGGCCAGTTTGACTGCAGCTTTATTCTCTGTCCAGCTCCCAGAGCAGAAGGGCTCAGGCTGGGTACAAACCCGCTTGTCTTTGTGGCTGGCAGCAAGCTGGCAGCAAGGGAGGACTGAGCAGGGAGCATGGGTCGTCTTCTTTTCCTTTCTGCCCTTCCCCTGGGCCTCTGCCAGGCTTTCTGCTCTCATCCCTGACCCTTCCCTCCCTTGAAGGGAGGGGACAGCCTTGCCACCCCCACCACTTTGTCCCTTTCTGGGCCTCAGCCACAAGCCTTGGTGTATGACCTGGAGTTTGGAGAAAACATGGGCCATAGTTTTGCAAAGAAGACACATTGTACTTTTTTTAAAGCAAAATCAATTTATTTTAGAGTTTATAGATTTGCTAGGAACAGTAGTTGCTGAGAGTTAGCTTAAGTAAGGAAAAGTGTTGTAAGGTTATGGACCTGCCGGAGTCCAAGTAAAATGTGGCCCTTTCAGCCGCAGGAGAGGTGGGAATCGGGCTACTCCCAGGTGACAGCAGCCGCAGGGTTCCTGACCTTAGCGTTCCCGCTTTGCCATTAACGTGACTCAGCTGAACTCCACATGTCGAAGTTTTATCTGACCTGCTCCCATCTGCCTCGGACTCTCGCAGCTTCCATTTCAGAGTCCTGGAGAGGCTCATCGAAGGCCGTGACACTGGGCCAGGCAGCCATCACCGATTGATTGAATCATCTGTGAACAGGGTGCCCCCAAATGTCTGCTGTCCCTCATCGTTTTACTACAATGTTATTACTATGGCTAAGAGTAGCTCAGCATGCCCAGAATAAATGAAGTCACTCAGAAACATCAGGCATTTTTTTTTTCCTGATAAAACTTGAATATCCTTGGGGTTTGCCTTTCCAGTGCTTGGACCCAAATGCCTCTGTTTTACGATAAAAAAAAAAAAAACTTTTAAAGTTTTACTTTAATTTTATTATATGCACTTGGTGCTAAAGACAAGTGATACCCTCCCTCTCTAGGGGACAAAATATGAATTTGGGAGGAAATCGGAAGGCAGAGAGTCATCTTTCTAGCCTGTCAAGGATGGCAGACATCAGGGTTTAGATCTCAACTCAGATCCTGGACCATCCTAATTTCTTTTGGAAAAAATGATGACAAGGATGTAGAATGTGGGACATCTTTGTAGCAAACTTCTGCAATAGGAATAGGAATAGGAATGCCCTGTAATGAAGTGGGAATAGGAATGGAATGCCCTGTAATGAAGCGGGTGAGACCACCCAGGACAGGGACTGGAGTGTAACAAAAACTCAGTAAATGACAATGCTGATGGTGATCATCAACTCCAAAGGGCAGGGATCACCATATACCCAGAATTAGGTGCCAAATAAACAATATCTAAAAACTTAATGATTTAATAATCTAATTACATTAATTAAGCCTAATAATCTAAATATTTAAATCTAAAGTCAAATACATTAAGCCTTTTTAATAAATTTGTATTTTTATAGTTAGATAAAAGGAATAAGTTCGAGTATTTAATAGTACGAGAAAGTTTCCAGTCATCTAGAAAATGCATATGGTTTGCACGTCATTCCTCAGCTCTGACTGGTAAGTGAGGTGCTGTCCTATGAACCTACATAAGATTGCACCCTGGAGATGTGGTTGGTGTTTGTTGATGGGCTTGTAGATGGTAAACTTCTGCAGTGGTTCCCCCAACCCGTGGGCTGGTGAGGTTCAGGGATCCGGGGCTACTGTGATGAGTTTGCAAATCCATGCACCTGCTAGCAGATACCGTGTTTCCCCGAAAATAAGACAAGTCTTATATTTATTTTTCCTGAAGAAGACACCGTAGGGCTTATTTTCAGGGGATGTGTTTTATTTTTTTTTTAAGTATGGTACAACAATCTACATTTATTCAAATAGAGTTAAGTCGTCGTCTTCTGGAACATCATCATAACTCTCCAAACCCCAAATTCCATCCTGAATTTCTTGCGACCCTATTTCCTTTAGAACCATTGGTCCCAATCTCTCATGTCGAGCAGTAGAGCTCTCATGGGGCAGATGAGAAGGGCTGCTCGTTGTCTTTCCTGCTCCGCGACAAAATGCATGGGTTGTGCAGATACGCTGAGTAGCCACGCCCATCACTAGGTGTTATTTTCGGGGTAGGGCTTGTATTGCACAAATGCTTAGAAATCCTGCTAGGGCTTATTTTATGGGTAGGTCTTATTTTCAGGGAAACACAGTAGGAAAGCTGACTAAATTTCTTGTTTCTGTCACACATGCATTGATATTTTAAATATATACAACTGTTCTTGTGATTGCAAAATAAAATTTATTTCAAAGTACAAACTTCGTTATTGATATATAATGTACATATTTTGGGGGCACATGTGATATTTTAATACATGTATGCAATGTGTAAGGACCAAATCAGGGTAATTGAATATCCACCATCTCAAACAGTTATCTTTTCTTTGTATTGGGAACATTCCAATTCTTGTCATCTAGCTATTTTGAAATATAAAAAAATTGTTAACTGGCCGGGCGCGGTGGCTCACGCCTGTAATCCTAGCTCTCTGGGAGGCCGAGGCGGGCGGATTGCTCAAGGTCAGGAGTTCGAAACCAGCCTGAGCAAGAGCGAGACCCCGTCTCTACTATAAATAGAAAGAAACTAATTGGCCAACTAATATATATAGAAAAAATTAGCCGGGCATGGTGGCTCATGCCTGTAGTCCCAGCTACTTGGGAGGCTGAGGCAGAAGGATTGCTTGAGCCCAGGAGTTTGAGGTTGCTGTGAGCTAGGCTGACGCCACGACACTCACTCTAGCCTAGGCAACAAAGCGAGACTCTGTCTCAAAAAAAAAAAAAAAAAAAATTGTTAACTGTAATTTTCCTACTGTACTATTAAATACTTAATCCTTTTGTTTAATTGTAAAAGAACAAATTTGTTAAAAAGACTGATGCTTTTGATTTATTTTGATGTAAATATTTAGATTATTAGATTTAATTAATATAATTAGATTATTAGATCATTTAAGTTTTTAGATTTTGATTTTAGATTTAAAAATACAAATTTATTAAAAAGATTTATTAAATTCAGTGTAGCTATCTGTCCTTAAGTGGTTTTTCTTAATCACTGAACAGAGAATTAGGGGAATTGTGAAAATTGACTTAGAGGTTAGGAGCTCTGTCTTGTATAAAATTGTCTTTAATGGTAATAGTACTGGAAATAGTAATTCTCCAAGTGTATCCGCTGTGTGGGGGGCACTTGGTGGGTCATCTTACAAGTATTATGTCACGCAATTCTTGTCACAATCCTGTGATGTGGGAAGTAAAAACTTCCCCCTTCTTACAGATGAGGGAAATGAGTCCCAGGAAGATTAAGGTCTCATGGCTGGTCAGGGAGGGCGCTGACGGCTGTTGGGGTTTTGAATGGCAGTAAAATACTGGCAAGGTGGACGGGTGGGGGCCACCTTTACGCATCCAGTACCTGCGAGCTTGCAGCGCTGTGCCAGGTGTCTTCACTTCCTCAGGCTCCTCTAATCCCCCCCACAGTGTCATCTGCCCTTCCCCTCTAAAGGACCACAGCCACCGAGGTGGCAACCGGGAAGGGAGGGTCTTTCCTGGGAGCCTGCTTTCCTGCAGAGCTGGCCCCTGCAGTCCTTCCAGGAGAGGCCTGCCAGCTCACTGGTTTCCCTTCCTGCAGCTCAGACGGAGCTGGAGGGCAGAGAAGGTACAGAGGCCCCCCCTTAGGTGTCCCCCAGAATCCCATCCAGGTGTGAGGGAGCACAGTTGGCTAATTAAGCTGAAAGCAGCAGTAAAGGAGCCCAGGGAGGAAATCAAGACATCTGTTCCCCTCAGAGCCTCAGGACGGGCTCCTTCACGTTGCTGCTCTGTAAGAGCAGGGCCCCCTCCTCCCAGCTCAGGGCGGGTGCTTGGAGGTGGCTGTGGGCCTAGCGGGAGGGGACAGCAGCTAGCGGGGCTGTGATGAGCAACATTTTCCTCCTCCCTTCTAGTGTGTGCTCCAGAGCTGTGCCTTTCACCTAATATCTACGTTGTGTGGCATCAGCCCCGTTTCTGTTTGGGAATAGCTTGCAGATCTTCTTTTCATTCAATTGACAGAATTTGCAACAAATTCCTCCCGCCCCCAATTTATTTGTTTATTTTTTATCATGGAAGGTAGCTTACCTCCACTGCCCCATTCAGGGGAGAAATAAAGGCCGTGGTCTGGATTATTGAGTGGGTAGACCAGACACAATTTTAACAAAACCCTACATGTGGGGTTCTGACCCTCGCGATGCAGCACTCTGCTCTTCTCCGGTACAAGTGATGTGAAAACCAGGGGGACCTCACGATCTCTTTTTATCTTTGGTTTGTGGTGAAGTCAGAGATTGCGCGCACATATTCACTGCGTTCAGTGTGTTCCCGCCTCTGTCACCCAGGTGAGGACAAGAAGAGGAGGAGAGAAGGAGGTCATAGACGTTCATATATTGAACATTTATTGGATGCCATTCATTGAGTAGCCGGTTCTATATGTTCTTGTTTTTTATTATTGTTCATAATAAAAGCTAATATTTATGGAGTGCCTATATATGCCAGGCATCTAAGTACCTTTTATTCTCACCTGCTTTTATATCTTCTGCAATTCAAAGGATAACTGACTTCAAGGTCACTGACTTCAAGATAACTGACTTCAAGACCTGAAACCCAGGTCTCTGATCCCGAGCCTGTGTCATTATCACAGCGCTATGCTGTGTTTCCTACGCTATATATTTTAAACCAGTTAGTCGTCATAACCCTCGTAATAATGGCTAATTACTCCTGTCTTCATTTACTGGCTAGGAAGGTATGAAAGGCTCCAAGAAGTTGAAGTCAGGTGAAGGGAAAGTAAAGTAAACAGCAGGTTAGGTCCCAGCTACCACTGCTGAGGTCACTGCTGCTCTGAGTGGAGCAATGTGAAGTTCTGCACCAGGTCCGCTACTTCTTGAGAGCACGGCCTTTTGACTGTTTTGTTCATGGTGGTGTCCCCCATCCCTAGAACACTTGCCTGCCACAATCACTATTTGTGGGATGGGTGAATCCCAAAGCAGCATACTTTGCACTGCTCTGCACAGCTGTCACCTTTGGGCAGGGCTGTCCAGGTCGGAAGACCCTGGCTTCTCCACGGAGGTGTGCATTGCCGGTGGTTGGCCCCACGCCCTGCGAGCATCTTCTCACTGGGCAGCCTCCAGACCTAACTTCCACTGCCCACAGTGTAGCTTCCAGTTTGGAAGCTAGGCAAGGAAATCGGGGCAATAAAGTTATGCCAATGAAATAAAAACTCACCCAAGCTTTATGTATTTTAATCTTCAGAAATACTTGGAAACCATTATAATTTAATGTTTCCACCAAGGTCCAGAAAGTGTGCGAATATATTATTGAATCTAAATCAGTTTTTCACACCTAGTGGGCTTCTGTGATGTCTTGAGTCACAACACATCAAAAGGAAGGTGTAATATAAGAAATGAAAAATTAAGGAACATTTTATTCTTGGTATAACCCAGTTTCCACTACGCCTGATCTCTAAGAAAAGGGACAATTTCCTCTAAGAAAAGGGACATTGTTTTGTCTTTTTCGGGGTTTCCTTATGCTCAGTTGGTGGGGTCAGCTCACATGCCTCCTTGTGCTGTGGCCCGAAGGCATTGGGGATGACCTGATCCTCCCTGGGCTCATCGGGGACTTTTCCTGAGCAGTGATCTCTCTGCATCTGCTAGGATTCCTCAGTGCTCCCAGGAAAGCCTGGAAAATAATTGAGCAGGCTGAATATCCTCCTTCTAGACTGAATAGGGGCTTTTAAATTTAGTTTTCTAAAAAGTTTCTTAATTGACAAAAATCACATATATTTATAGTGTACAACATGTTTTGAAATATGTATACCTTTGTGGAATGACTAAATCAAGCTCATTAAAATATGCATTACCTCACATACTTCTCACTGTTATTAACTATAGGCACCATGTTATACAATAGATCTCTTGAACTTACTCCTTCTACTTAGCTCAAATTTTGTATGCTTTGGCCAACATCTCCCCAGCACCCCCACCTGCCCCCAGTAACTATCATTCTGCTCTCTATTTCTATGAGTTCAACTTTTAAAATTCCACATGTGATATTATGTAATATTTGTCTTTTGGTGTCTAGCTTATTTCACTTAACATGATGTCCTCCAGGTTCATCTCTGTTCTTGCAAATGACAGGGTCGCCTTCTTTTTTGAGGCTGAATAGCATTCCAGTGTGTATACCACATTTTCTTTATCCATCCATCTATCGATGGACACTTACGTTGTTTCCATATTGGCTACTGCGAGTGACGCTGCAGTGCACATGTGAGAGCAGACACCTCTTCCACATGCTGATTTCATCTCCTTCAGATGCACACCCAGTAGAGCAAATGCCGGATCACACGAACAGGGATTTACGTTCTCCATCCACCCTCTGGAATGGGGTGTTGGAATCGGACACACTTAGTTTACGCTTCCTGCTTGGTCATAGGCTTGGCGAGAAGTCATTAAGCTGTCATTTTTGTTTTTCAGAGATACTGAAATCTAACCCTTAGAGATGCTAGATGAGAACAAAGAGTAGAAATATATTCTGCTTTTCCAATGGTGTACCCCTTACTCCAGACAACACTGACCATGTGCCTTAGGGGGTTCCAGTCCGGGTGCATAGCCCTAACCCTAAACTTTTCTGCTCTGTTTAAACATTCCTGCAGAATTTGCATTTTATTCTGTAATATGCCCATGCCTGTTTTGATGAGATTGGGTATATTGAGGGTGGTATAGCCACAGACCCATGTTCCTTTTGATGTAAGTGGTGCTCTCTGTCCCCTGAATCTTTGGAAAGAGAATTGACATTCCAAGGTGCTTGGGTATTGTGTGTACCCTGTGGTGCCTTGGGGCCCTTGGCATGAGCTGCCTGTCCCCACCACTGGCTCCCCGTGCTTTCTAGAAGTATGAGCATCAGTATGAGAAAGTGTCAGCACAGTGCCTAGCACTTGGTAAGTCTCCTTTTAATGCTGCTTCAAAATAGTCTCTGGAGTAAAGGCTGAAGATGTCACTGGGTAAGGGTTTCTTGGGAGGACACCTGTTTGCCCTTGCCCTGCCCTGGACCTGCTGCTCTTCTGCCTTTGTGCAGTTACAGCTCCCCCTGTGGGACCAGGCACTTGCTGCTTATTGAGTTTGTCAGCATTTCCCCCATGCATCTCAGACTGACTAATTAGCCTGCCCTGCCTGATTGCTGAAGCCACAGGGCACTGCCAGGCCAGCACTTTCTCACATGGCATCTGCTGAGGCAAGCAAGCCGGGGTCTTTAACTCTCTCTGTGCCAACTCTGCAGCCTGTGGGTGGGTCTCCACTGTGTGGATGTCATTGGCCCCATAGGTGAGGTGCATACCTGCATGAGCTTGAGGGATGTGGGGTGTGGGTTCTGCTCAGGCAGTCACTAGCTGTTCCCTGAGTGGCTAGAGCTGGTCAGAACACTTGGAAAGACCAAAGTCAAAGATTCTCATCAATATTGAGTATAATCTAGGGGTTGGATCTGGGTAACTGGACACTATTGCCCTGATGTTGATGAAAAATTATTATTATTATTATTATTTGAGACAGAGTCTCACTTTGTTGCCCAGGCTAGAGTGAGTGCCGTGGCGTCAGCCTAGCTCACAGCAACCTCAATCTCCTGGGCTCAAGCAATCCTGCTGCCTCAGCCTCCCGAGGAGCTGGGACTATAGGCATGCGCCACCACGCCCGGCTAATTTTTTTCTCTATATATTAGTTGGCCAATTAATTTCTTTCTATTTATAGTAGAGACGAGGTCTCTCTCTTGCTCAGGCTGGTTTTGAACTCCTGAGCTCAAACGATCCACCTGCCTCGGCCTCCCAGAGAGCTAGGATTACAGGCGTGAGCCACCGCGCCCGGCCTAAAAAAATTTTTTTTAATGTCTAACTTGGCATTTTGGTTTGAAAGAAATCAGGGTCACTCAAACACAAAGGTCAGGTTGGGCATAAGATTGTTTTTTCTCTCTCTCTCTCATGCACTTAAACATATTTCTTCAAGCTGTTGCAGCCTGAGGCTAAAAATGGGTCATGCCATCAATAATCTGCTATGTTCTCCTAGCTCTTCATCCCTCCTGCTAATGCAGGACCCCAGTCCTCAGCGAAAGCCCCTCAGGTATTCTTGGGCATACGCAGGGGATACCCAGTGTGAACGCACAAGGTAGCCCAGTCAGCTGCTGCAGGTTTCTGCTGCCCAGGCCGTCACTGGGCTGACTGTGTATTTCTACCTCTGCTGGACATCAGCATGTCCACAGGGCACTGCTCCTTCTCCTGGCCTCCACCACCACCTCCTGCAGAGCACCATGGTCTCCTGGTCTCTCTCCATTAATGCCTAGGAACTGCCCAGGCACTAAGCATGGTGGTCTGTGGCGATGTTGGAGGGAATGCCGGCTCTGGTTCGTGCTTGCCTGAAGCAGTCCTGGCTGCAGCTGCTGCCTTAGAGATTGCTTAGGCATAGAGCCCTTTCAACTCCCCTTCCGGTCCCGTCTCCCTCGGGGATCTGGGTGAGGTTAGATCTGGGTAATGAGTTCAAACTGCCTGGGGTTTGAAGCTTGATTCTCCTGATCAGATCAGTAGATGTCTATGCTAGGGAAAGTTCTTCATTTCTTTGAGCTTCGAACCCTTCATTTGTGAAATAGTACTAAAACAGTAGCACTGAACTTGGGATTGTTTTGAGGCAAAATAAGCTAATGTATGTGAATCTTGGTGTACTTAGTAAATGCCCTGTAATGTCAGGTGATATTAATTAGCTAATAAGGCCCAAAGGATACAGCACACAGGCTGGGCAAGGACAGGGACAAGTGACAGCTTCTACAAGATCAACAGAATTGCACCTCCCCTCTCACCCTGAGGACTTGATATTGGGTCAAGCTTTTCCTTGTTTACCTCCTTCTTCTCTTGGGAATTCACTGCCAGGAGGCTCTTCAGCCCTTATAATGATCTTCTAAAGGGAGTCACCAATTCTTCTGACTTGTCTGAGTCCCAGAGCTGATATAGCTTAGGCCCTGCTCCTTCCTGTTCCCTGTTCATCTGACTCTATTTGTCTGCCTGCTTATGCAGCTAAGCACAGCAGCTATTTGCTATCTGTGTGTGTGTGTGTGTGTGTGTGTAATTACAGCTACTGAGTGCTTTGATGTTTACTAAAAAATCCCCCCTTTGAGCAGAGTTGTGTAGTTGACTCTATGAGAAGACACAGATGAAGGACTTGGCTCTCCATGCTCAAAAAAATTTATCTGAATGGGGCATCGGAAAACATGGACTTGCCTTTTGGAAGAACTGGACTGATAACAAAGGTGTGATCTTGCCAATCTTGGAAGAGAGAGGTTATCTGGAACATTTTGCAAGAGCCACTGTGAATATACTGATGTTCTCTCTAACCAGGAGTCCCCAAACACCCATTATTGGCTCCAGTTTTGCTGGCAACGAGCACACATGTGATTTCCTTCCACCTTCCAGCTCCTCTGGAGTATGGGAGAACTTTCTACCATTTAAATGACCTGCTATGCTATTGGAGGAAGCTGGCTCGGGTTAACAATGAACCCAGACATGGCAGAACTTGGTTTTGGGTGTGGAATTTCCATATCTTCTGGGAATAACTCCTGCTTTGAAGTCTTCAGCAACACTAGGGTGTCAGGAGTGTAAACACTTTCTTAAATCTCTTCCTCCACCTTACACTCAAACCATCCTTGCATGAAGCACAGGAGCTATTCTACTTGCAAAGGCTGACAGTACTGAGTGCAGTGGAACTGCAGGAGGGTCCAAAGAAAGGATAATTTCTTCTAACGTACGTTTCCAGCCACTTTTCAACACCAGACTTATGATGTATAGAAGCTTAACACTGTCTTATGGGCATTCTTGGAATAGTGAGGCCATGGTGTACAGGCAGTTCCTTTGACCTTACCTGCAATTCTATTCCTTTTCTCCTATTCAAAGAAGCACGTGGTTAGGTGTAATGAAGATCCTTGGGAAAATACTACGAATGATTTGAAATCCCTGGCAGTGGCCATGTGATGGATTTTTTCCTTTCTAAAGGATATGGAGGCTACTAATGAATTATGACCATTGTTCTTAAACAAGGTGGTCCAAGGTTATTGCACCCTGTAAGTCACATGCATATCTGATTTAAGGGAGAATGGAGAACTTATGCACATCCCATGCTTGAGCCTCACTGTTTAGGCACATTTTTACACACATGCACATACACACACTCACACATCTTCAAATAGGTTAAGAAAAAACAGTCCCTGTATATTTTTAAAATAAAGAAAAGAGTATTGTAATATAAATCCAGCATGGTGGGGGGACTGATTTTTGCTAGGGGCTCACAATCTTTTCCCAGGTCCTCAAATTGAATTAATGCAGGATTTGGGCAGAAGACTCATGTGTGTTTTAGACTGTGGTAAGACATTAGAGAAAGCTACACATTCCACATCCAAAGATGGTCTAAATCAAACCTCACAGAACTGTTGGCCAGACATTTGTTCTGGCCATTTCTTCTGTGCAGCAACCCCCTAGACCCTCAGACCCCACTTGCCCCACTGCGGGACACCCCGGCCTCTCCTGCCCGATCTCACCCTCCCCCGCTCCTGGTGCTGGGTGTCTGCAATGTGCATTTGGTTCTTTCACCGTTGTATCCTGCACGGCTCCCTCGTCGTTCAGTTAGGCTTGGAGCTCTTCAAATGCTGGGGCAGGCAGATGTGGACTTCCATTTCAGCTCTATCAATTCCTGGCTGTTTGGCCTGGCTGTTTAAATTCTTGAAATTTTACTTTCCTGATCTGTAAAACTGAAGTAATAATACCTTCTTCAGGGGCTGCTTAAGGATACCATAATAACATAAGGCACTTAGCACAGTACCTAGCATATGTTCAATAAATGCTAGCTATTATTATTATTGTTAGTAGTATTTACCATTTGTGCATTCATTCATCAGAATTTATCCTCTTTGTCTGTACTTCCCTGCCCTCTGCCACAGAATAGGAACGTAGCGTGTGTTAGCTGAATGAATCAAATCCAAGGGCACAAATTCCTCCTTAGGCCATAGGACATGCCAGGAGCCAGCCACACTCACCCTCCTCAGGACCCAGGCTTGGTGGGTGGGAGAGGGAGCTGGGGTTTGGGGAGCAGGCATCAGGCAGGGCTACCCAGCTGGGGACCAGCCTGGTGTGGGTTCTTGGCCTCATTCTGATTCCTGCCTTGGGCACTCTCCAGATCACAGAGGGCCCCTCATGTCCACGCACCAAATGGAGAGTCAAGAACACCTCTGACATCTCCGCGCCTGCAGGGAGTGTGTCCCTACAACCCTGCATGTGGGCATGGGAAGGCAATGGCTGTGGTTCTTTAAATGCCTCGAGCATTTCCACCCCCTTGTCTTTTTCTTATGGGGGCTCCGGGGTGGGTGTCCATGCTGGTCAGCTCCTCGGTCCTCTCTGCGCCTCCCGGACTCCCGCCTGACCCACAGAGCTCCTCGCAGCTCAACACCTCTGCCTCCAGCCCTCCCTTTCCTTCTTTCTCTGATAATGATTTTTGTAGTTAATGAGGTTCCTCACCCCCCCTCCCTCCCCCAGTTCTCTAATTACATGACTCTGAGGTCAAATTTAGTAACTATCCAGCAGACTGCTCAGCCCTTCCTCCTGAAATTCTTCCCTGACCCTTTTATTTCTCACCACTGCAGCAAACAAAGTACGTCTCGGAGAAGATGGTTATTTCCCTCGAAATGACTCTCAGTACGTGAAGAGACACTGCTGTCGAATGTGGGTAATTAAACATTGCTGGGATGCTTGGTCCTAAGACCAAGTGTTTGGCAGCTCAGTTAATGCTCATCTGGAATTACCCAATTTTTGTAGGTTTCTCAATATTAAAATGCAACCTAATAATAATGATGCCCGCAAGGAATAGTCCCTCCTTGTCAATCATATTGATCACAGAACTCTGCATCTCAATCAACTTATCGAGTCCTATATGAACCTTGGCTGAATGCAGTACAGCGCTGTGAGCTCCAGGGAAGTAGCTGGGGGAGCTTTCAAAGGATAGATACCCAAGCCCCACCCCAGGACCTCTGGGCATGAGAAGCTATCTGCCAGGCTCTAATTTTCAGCCTGGGCACAAAACAGATCTGGGGGAAGAGTTCCTCACCCTCTGGAAGCTTAGGAGTGTCTGCAGAGAGACCCTGTTGTGCACCTACACAGGGCTGGGTACTTCTGTAGCCATCAGCTCCCCTCCCTAGTTCTATTTCCTTGACTGAGTTTCTTGAACCGTCTATATGCAGGTGCAGACTCACCTCAGAGTCAAAGGTCACACAGCTACAGAATGGCAGAGCTAGCTTTGTACCTAAATCTCTCTGGCTACAAACCCCAGGCCTTTCCCACCCCCATCAAGGTATTTATGTCAGGAAAAGGCTCAAAGCCATGCTTCATTAAATGCTAAATCCTTGATTCTGATTCTGTAGGCATTTAGAAGGGTGGGGGGAGATCAGTGGAGTTCGGAGAATTTAGCCAGGATTTTGCTGAGCAGGTGAGATTAAAGTGGGACTTGACAGATCCCTGCGATGAGCTTGGAAAACACAAGCGGATTGCGCTTCTTCCATGGCTGGGCACATGAGAGGGAGCATTTCTCATGTCTGGCTTGTGTCTTCACTGTAAACAGGTGTGTTTGTAGGGGCTGGTGGTGGCAGGGGAGGTAGTGTTAGGGGATGGAGCTGGCAGTTCGCTTCCCAGGCTGGGCTTCCTGGAGTTTGTGCTCCTTTAGGGAGTCATTTGCACCCTTAGCTTTGTAGGTTCAGAACTTCAGTTTTTGCAACTGGCCAGGAATTGAGGTTCTGCAGAATGGATTTGTCTTGGGCAAATGGGACTCCACTCTCAGGAGAATGAGGTGTGCAGCCGATGTGGAAATTTACAACAGGAGGCCTCTCCAGCAGGATGTCAGAGGCCAGCCACATGCACCTGCAGGAAAGGAACACTGCCTCCCGGGAGGATCGAGAGGGGTGCTTGAGAAGGCCCTCATGGTAGGTCAAAATATTGCCTGGGGAGCCCAGACTAGGAGCAAAGGGAGTTGATATTCACAAGGAACATCGCCTTTTATTTATTCTGAAGATACTTTTGCCTCTTTCAGAAGTGATTTCTGTTAGAATTAGACCACCCATTCAACTGGACAGGGGTACTCAAAACATTATTTCTCCATGGCTTTTGTCTTCCTGTACTCCATACAATGTCTGATAAGATTATGACAGCTTCATCAACACAACTTATAATCAATCAGAAAAACTTATCTGATGCATTACACTTTTATCTCCTTGATAGGAATTTACTTTTATTGTGTTAAAATATACATAACATAAAATTTACCATTTTAACGATTTTTAAGTGAACAGTTCAGTGACATTAAGTATATTCACATTGTTCTGCAACCATCACCACCATCCATCTCCAGAACTTTATTGTTTTATACTGAATCTCTGTACCCATTAGGCAACAATCTCCCATTTCCCCCCCTCCCCTAGCCTTTTATATTCTTGATGACACCCTAGGAAGATACTCCTCAAGTGTGCAAAACTCTTATCTGGGGATCATGTTTAAATGAAGGTTTCTAGGTCTCCTCTTCATAGATTCTGGTTCCACAAGTCTGGAGTGAGGTCTGGGAGCCTGTGTTTCTGGGATTCTGATGCAGGTGGTCCGGGGATCTTAGAGGGAGATGGTCACTCTATTCCAGTTGACCAACACTCCCCTGGCCCTGCAAGCCCACCTCCACCTAAAAGTCCTCTTTGGCTGATGAATAGTGACTTACTGCTCCCCAGCCGATGGATTCAGAAGATTCACAATTCCCTTCCCTTCTCCCTAGACTCCCTGGCCTGTTTCCAAACATGTGAAAAACACCAATTTCTGAGCCAGTGAAATATTTATCCTCTCCTCTCTGCATCCTTTACAATCACTCTGCTGTGAGGCTGTTTTGCTTTGACAGCCCCTTGAGGGCTGTAGTAGGGGCTATTTAAAATGATTTATATATTTCTATTGACTAAAAACTGGGATAATTCCAGAAAATCTGGGCTTTCTGTGTGCATGCATGTATGTATGGAGATGTTTACATTTATATTGCTACTATGTTACATCAGTGGTTCTCAAAGTATGGTCCCTGGGCCAACAGCACTAGTATCATGTGGGAACTTGTTAGAAATGCAAATTCTTGGACCTCATGCCCGACCTACAGAAACTCTGAAGGTGGAACTCAGAAATCTGTGTTTTAAGAAGCCTTCCAGATGATTCTGATGCATGCTAACATTTCAGAATCACTGCTTTAAATCGTCTGATTTAACCCTCACCAAAGTACTGAGAACATCCTCATTAAAGAGCAGATATAGAAACCTAGGGAGGCTAAAGATAAGAGCTTGGCTAGGTCTTCTCTGGAGTCCCACCATGGACTGATCCGGGGTTGGCAGTAGCACTTGCCCACACTTCTCTCGCTTCCGCAGGCCGTCACCACTTACAGAGAAAGGCTTCTTCAGGCTTTTGCAAACACAGACAAGGAGAGAAGGAGAGAGAGGCCCAGAAGAGGATGCAAATGGGGTTGGGCCAGAGAGCAATAACCGAGGTTTGGTGTCAGGAAGGCATTCGTGCAAAAGGCAGCCAGGCAGCATCTTTCCACACTGCTTTCCTTTGTCCCCTATGTAGCCAGTTCGCCCACCCGGGAGAGGTCGCTGGCTTCCTTCAGCATCAGCAGCTGGCTCTGCCCGGCAGGAGGTGGGAGCCGAGGCTCCATTTGGGAAGTGTCATCAGTCAGGGCAGGCAGGCTCCGTGCGTGGCGGGGTGAACCAGAGCATGGAAGGCCAGATGTTGGCTCTGGGACTGAGCAAGAATTGGTGCCAGTGCCATTTGGTCTCGGCTGCTGCATCCTGTGACCCCGGGGAACTGCAGCGTTTGCTGCTTGTAAGCCAGCTGTTTATGGCGCCTCCAAACAAGCATAAAATCTCTCACTAGCTTTTTTTTTTTTTTTCTTTAAAGTTTGCTTTGATTAGTGTAAAGTTTGTTAATGGAAAATCAACATGTCTTTCTGACTCTGGCTCTGGCCAAGAGGTTGCCGGGCATTCAATTATGGTCATGCATTTTTCTCCTGATCCTGCCTTAGGTTTGGGTGAACTGGTGGTGAATTTGATCAATATTAGGGAGCTCCTGCTCTGTACCGGGCAAGGATCTAGGCGCAGGGGATGCAGCAATGAGCAAACATCCCCTGCCTTCATGGAGCTTACCTTCTAGAGGTAGGGGACAAATAATTTTTGGTTATTTGTGATAGATAATATGAAGAAAATGAAACAGAATGATATGATGTCAGATATCTATTGCTGCATAATAAACCATCCTGAAACTCAGTGGCTTAAAACAATAACTATTCAATTTATTCACAATTCTACAAGTAGGGCTGGGCTCAGCAGGGTGGTTCCTTACTAATCTTGCTGATGGTCACCAGTGTGGCTTCCTTTCTCTGGCAGCTTGGCAGGTATCCAGGGTCAGCTGAGATTAACTGGATATCCCCTCCCCGTGTAGTTGCAGGGTCTCTCCTTCTCTATGTGGCATCTCTATGTGTATAGTCTCTTTGGGTGGGAGCTCCTGCGAGCTCCTACGTTGCGGCTCTGGGCTTCTCCAAGCACAAAAATGAAAGCTATGAGGACTTCTTAATGCATAGTATCACCTCTGCTACATTCTATGGTTACAACAAGTCACAGGACCAGCCTGGGGTTCAAGGAGACGGGACTGTGTAAGGTACAAATACTAAGGCATCGTGTATCGGGAGCCACCAAATAAAGCACTATCCAAGATATGGCAGTTAGGATAGTTAGGCTAATGGGTGGGCTAGTCAGGGAAGGCCTCCCTGAAGAAGTGACAAGTGAGCCTGACTGACAGCGTGAAGCCAGCCAGGTGGAGATGTGTGTGTGTGTGTGTG
Organism: Microcebus murinus; assembly: GCF_040939455.1. NCBI lineage: Eukaryota > Metazoa > Chordata > Mammalia > Primates > Cheirogaleidae > Microcebus > Microcebus murinus. The sequence goes on along the minus strand of NC_134117.1, from coordinate 22,419,736 downwards.
TGTGAGAGCACTCGAGACAGGACAGTGCAACTTTCTCTACCGCGATGCCCTCCTTACCTTCTGCTTCCCAGGCAGAGGAAGCAGAAGGCGGAAGAGGAAGGTGTGCCAGAGGAAGACCCCCCTATTTGGCAGGGTGAGAAAAACAGAGGGAGGAAACTGGAGGGAGGAAAACCAGGTCCCTCAGGGTCACGGAGCCATTCATTAGCCCGAAGGGAGGGACTAGGAGAACCAGCGTTGAAGGAATAGCCTGGATATTTCTCATGAGTGCCTCTGGGAGACAGCGAGCCATGGAGCTACGGGCCCTTCATGGGTCATGAGTGGAACTTGGGGCTTCAACACTGAAGAAGCCGTTTGTATTCTCCTGGTGGCATCACTCTTGTGGCAGCAGCTGTTGCTTTGCTTCTTGAGAGGAGGCACCTATGCAGAAGGTTCTGGAATTGCTCTCAAATGGTGAAGCTTCTTGTCAAGTGTCTGAAAACAGCCCTTGGGATTATTTATTTATTTGCTTGTTGGTAAAGTAATAATATAGATGGAATCAAGAAGGCTTGAACCGGTTCTTTCTTAGAATGTGGTTCACAGACCAAATGCTACAGAACCAGCAGTGACCTAGTTAAAATGCAGGTCCCCAACCCCCGTCTCTCTGATGGATTGGTCAGGATCTGTGGAAGACGGGCCCCAGAGTGAGTGTTGCAATGCCACTTTCCAAATGATCAGTGTGTTCATAAAAGCCCAAGAAGTACTGCCTTAAACGTTTTGTGGCCTTAGATGGAGTGACAAGTGGACTGTTTGGAAATGAAGTATGGAGTCATTCTTCACGGCCCCATTCACATGTCACCTGCCCCAAGAAACCTTCTTGATTCCCTTGGGACAAACCTGTTCCCGTGTGTACTGAGACATTTAGCAGACATTGTTACACATCCTTTGCTCTTGGCAAACTGAGAACTCCTGGCTATGGGAACAAGTTGCATTTGGATTTTTGTCCCTAGTGCTTGGGACAAAAATTCAAGTCCCTGGAAGGTGCCTGGCACCTGGAAGGCAGGATAAGTGCTCGCGGCTGACTAAGTGAATAGAAGGAGCCCTAAGGACACCTTGTCCAATGCTCTTGTTTCACCAATGAAGGGCCTAGAATCTGTGAGGTCAGGTGACCTGCTCAAGGCCATAGGGCTAACAGTGCAGAGTCGGGACTAGTATCCAGGCTTTTGGACTCGTTCTCTAGTGCTCATCCTTCTCACCTGGCCAATGTCCTCGTTCAGGTGACAGGCATGTTGGTTTCATTTAGAAATTAAATACTGACAGCTTTTCCACCTTTCCCCCAACCTTACTGTACAGTGTAGGAAGAAAGTCATCTCCCATCCAGACCTCTGAAACTCTCCTTTGCTATCTTCATGTGGGCCCTGAGCTGGGAACTGGAGCAGGAATTTGCCAGGAGAGTTCAGAGGAGCGTGTCCATTCTGGCCCCCAACTTCAGGCGGGGTGCAGGCTTACTCGGCCCCTCTCTGCTTTCCTTCAGCTCACAGCCCGCCAACCCCATGGGTGAGGGTCCACCCAGCCTCCTCTGAATGAACATAACCCGCTGCTGAGGGTGCCTCCCACTTCATTGTGAGCCACAAAGGGCTCAGGGTGGGATTTGCATATTGCTAATTACAGTTGATTCTGACTCTGGAGAAAATCATTGATCCGTTTATAACTTACAGTAATTTGCAAAGCAATTACCTTCTGGCATCTTCTTTCTTGCTAAAAATGTGTCGTTATTTTTCTCTCTGTTTCCTTTGAAAGAGAAATGATCTGGGCATTATCCATGAAGGACCAAGCTCTCTGTGTGCCTGAAAGAGCACACAATATGTACAACAATATGTAAATATGTACAGCCCTGGGGGAATAGAACTATGACCTAAGACTTTAAATTTTACTCGGTGCCTGCATATAGTAGGTATGCGATGAGTCACTGGCTGAAAGAAGAAATTGGAGAGGTCCTTGCGTGGAATACGTGATTAATGCAGACACTGCGGGCACCTTCTTCCTTCTTGTAGGGGTGGCAGGTACCCCCAAAGCTGGTCATCCAGGTTGGGGTCTTCCACCTTCCTCTTACTGGCTTCATGATTTTAAATAAAGATGCCTTTTTGTCACTTGCTTTTCTCATGTGAGAGTTGGACAGGCTAGGGGCGCCTGCTTCCCCAGCTTTGATGTACAGATTGAATGAGAGAATGCGGGTAACGTGGTAAATGTTAAATTAATGTTAGCGATTTACTTTGCGTTGATTCTCATAGTTGTTTGTTATGATTCAATAGATAAATTGTCAGTTCCTGGCTGGATGCCTGCACTGGATGAACGAGTCCCCTCTGGTGTGGATGGAGTGTGTTGGCAGACAGAGGATGCGGTAGTTCTCGCACACGCATGGCTCTGACGGTGGGCTAGCCTCCTCAACCTGCTCAAAGGAGTCCCGTGAGCAGCAGGAAAGCAGATACACCAGGCACAATCAGCCCACAGGTGGTTCATTTGGGAAACTGTAGCTTAGTGGAAAGAATCCTTGACTTGGGGGTCAAAACTACTGGGTTTGAGTCATGGCCCTGCACTTACCTGTGTGATCTTGGGCAAGTCACTCCACATCTCAGAGCCTCGGAGGAGAGAAAATGAAGATCATTAGGCCAATCTTGCAGTCAGCACTGGGCTTAGGGTGAGGAGAGTGAGCCACTTACTTTGGGGGTTGGGGGGTGAGCACCAAAATCTCAGTAGTCAAGATAATGAATATTTTAATGCAACTTAAAAAAAAATCAAACCAAATGCATCTCATTCCCTAGATGATAAGTTCTTCTTCCTGCTCATTTAGCCGTGGCCCTGAGTGGACAGACAGTAGCGAATGTGACCCTCCCTTGGGCTGCCCTATCTGGAAGTGGTCTTTTATTGAAGTGATTCTCCAAGTGCGGCTCCCACCCGCAGCATCAGCACCACCTGAGCGCTTGTTAAAATGCACATTCCTGGCCCCTACCTCGACCTACTGGATAAGGGGGAGAAGGCGGAAGGTCAACAAACTGCTAGTGAGAACCACTGCTTGGGAAACAGGGCCTCTTCACTCCAGGGCGGGACCACGTCTCCTGGCGTTCCCATCTTTTTGGTACTGAAAGTGTCAACTTTTTACGGGTTAGCAATGACCCTCCCCCTTTATCCTTCCGGCCCTCTGTCCGTCCCACCCTATGGTATGCAGATTTCGAATGAACTGGAAATAAAGCCTTTTCTTTCTAGCTGAGGGCTGCAGCAGGGAAAGGTAAGATGCAAAGGGAGCATCTCTGTCTCTCCAAGTTTAATGCCCTGCTCAACTGCCTCTAATTTTCTTGTCATAGAGACAGGTGAAATATCTCACTCGCCCGCCGCCAGCGTTACCTTCCGTGTCCTGGCCTGCTAAGCTTGCGCTGCAAAGACATTTTAGCTGACGCTCTTTTGTTTCTTTTCTTTTAGAGAGCCAAGTGAAGAGTAAACATGCTGCTTCTTCCCTTTCCCATTTAAGTAAATATCTTTCTTACATTTTTTCAAAAGGTCCTTGCTTCAGTAGGTTTTCGTACTTACATTAATCTCATCAACTTTCTACTCGTGCATCTTCAGAGGAGCCACCAGAAAATAATCTCTCCGCCTGAACCCCTCCTCCCGTCCAGCTAAAAGCCGGTTCTGCCTACAAACCCAATCACCCTTTGGTCACACACACAGCAGGGAGGATGTTTGGTGGCTAACCTGTAATTGGTTAATTTGTATTGCACAAGTCTCACTTCTTTCTCTGTTGACAAAGACAGCTTCGTCCAGGAGCAGCGCTGCTCAGCAGGACTTCTGTGCCAATGGAAATGTTCCTTGTCTGCTCTGTCCAACGTGACAGCCACAAGCCACAAGTTGAGCCCTTGAAATATGGCTTATCCAACTGAAGAACCAAATTTTAAACTTTAATTTTAATTCATTTAAATGTACATTTAAACAAAGCTGCATGTGGCTGGCTAATGGCCACAGTCGTGGACAATGAGGTCTGTGAACAAGATCACTCCTGGTTAGAAGGGAATGGCCCCCCCGACACCAAACACACACACATATGCACACACACACATGCACACACACACATGGCCCATCCTAGCCCCTGCCCTGCCCTGCTCTATCATGGACACTGAGGAAGGGCTTGTGTGTCTCCACCAGGGGAGTGGGGAGGGGTGGCCAGCTTCACTGAAGGCTGCCCCAGGCTGCCCCAAGCCCCCTCTTCCACATCCCCCTCCTCTCAGGTCATTGTTAGTTTCTCCCAGCTCTTAGTGGACGCTAAGCTCATGTGGCCATTGGGTGGGCAAAACCACCTGGAGGGAGGGGTAGGTCCCACAGAGGTGGAGAGGCTGAGTCCCAGGTGGGGAGCTCTAGGGCTGGCAGTTCAAATCCCTATAATTAGGAGATGTTTGAGCTCCTTCCTTAGCCGCTTGGGGCCTGATGTTATAGAGCACAGGCCTGTTGATGAGCTGCATGAAGAGTAATGAATGGTAATGGACCAGTGGAGCTGGTATTAGAAGGCAGGGTCCTACCAGAAAAACACACATCACTTATTTAAAGCAATATGATGAAAAGGCTTCAAGACAAAAGGGATGGGGAGGCAAACCAGAGATTGGCAGCAGCAGGAAGGAGTTGTCACCCTTAGGCTGGAGGTTCAAAGGGAAGAGGTGGTGTTACCAGGGCACAGGAGTGGGGGTGGGGGTGTCACCTGGTAGAAACTGGATCTCTGGGACAGGTGTTTCTGTTGGGAGCTGGAGCCAGTCAGGAGAAGCATCTATTGCCATAGACACTGCCTCAAACAGGGAAGGAGGGGCAGAAATACCCTGGCTTCTCCTGCCTTCCAATGTCCTGCTACTGCCTGGCATTGTTCTGCTCCAGCCAGAAGTCAGCTGACATAGAAGCCTGAGAAAGGCTGTCTCCAAGGTCTTCTTCCATGATAGAGCAGGGCAGGGCAGGGGATAGGATGGGCCATGTGTGTGTGTGCATGTGTGTATGTGCATGTGTGTGTTTAAAACATGAGCCCCTCTTGTTCCCCCAGCACAGAGGTACAGAGGGTACAGAACCGTATCCCATCTCCCCCTGCTGCCTGCCCTAGTCTTCCTCCCCCAGACCCTTCTCCCTCCTCCCCAAGCGTGCCTAGTTCCCAGTTCAGTGGTCTGCCCTTCTAGGGGGTGTCAGTGGTGTTGATAGAATAGGCTCCTTAAAAAGAATGCTGTAGAGTGGAGTTAGATGTTGGTAGTGGTGATGGTTTAAATGGAATTATTTTTTTGGAAATTAATTGGAAATGGAATTAAATTGTGGAAAAATATACATAACATTTACCATTTTAACCATTTTTAAGTGTACAATTCAGGGACATTAAGTACATTCTCATTGTTGTGCAACCAATTTCCATACCTCTTTTCAACTTGCAGAACTGAAAGTCTCTATCCATTAAATCCCCTTTACCCCACTCCTCTCCCCAGCCCCTGGCAACCACCTTTATAGTTTCTGTCTCTATGAATTTGACCACTTTAGGAAGCTCTGAACTGAATTATTTTTGAAGTGACTGCCAAAACTAAAGATTCTGTGATTCAATCTTCATTGTCTTTATAGTAGAATGTCCCAGTGATTTAAAACAAAACGAAAAAGAGCATCTGGGTAGAGTTAGTGTGGTTGGATTTTTCCCTTTGGAAATAGAAGGAAAGTTATTCAGAAAAGGACTGCTGCTGGAGGGGTGGGCTCCTGCGGGGTGGGGTTCCTCACCTGGCAGGTGCCCCAAGCCTTCATTCCTAGGGGATCTAAGTCTACTAGTTCGCTGCCTTTTCCACTGACCAGCACAAAAGAATGCCAGAGAATCCTCAGTGGTTCCCTGGAGTTCCAGCCGTGGTCTCTTCTGCCTCACTGGGGAACAGCAACCCCAGCTCCCTTTGGACACACCACCTTCCCCCAAATCAGTCACCCCTGTATACCACACACCAACTGTCCCTATTATCAACATTTTACATCAGTACAGTAAATTTGTCTTAATCAATGAACCAATATTTGCACAGTATTATCCACTAAAATCCATACTTTATTTAGAGTTCTTTAGTTTTTACCTAATGTCTTTTTTTCTCATCCATAATCCCATCCAGAACACCATGTTACATCTAGTCACATGTAGAGCCTAAGGTCACGTCTCCTTAGGCTCTTCTTGGTGGTGACAGTTTCTCAGACTTCAGTTGTTTTCAATGACCTTGACAGTTTAGAGGAATACTGGTCAGATATTTCATAGACTGTTTTTCAACTGTTTTTTTTTTTTTTTTTCATGATTTGACTAGGGTTATGTAATTTTGTAGGGAAGACCTCAGAAGTAAAATACCATTTTCATCATGTGGTAGAGATCAGCCTGTGACTATCACTGTTGGTGTTGACCGTGATCACCTGGCTTAGGTAGTGCTTGTCAGATTTCTCCATTATAAAGTTATGCTTTTTCCTCCCTTTCCAAACTGTACTCTTTGGATGGAAGGCACTATGTACAGTGGGGAGTTATGCTCCTCTTCCTTGGGAATGGAGTGTCTTTGTAAGTTATTTTTATTTTATTTTTTATTTGAATAGATTTGGGGGTACAAGTGAGTTTTTGTTACATGGATGCATCGTATAGTGGTGAAGTCAGGGCTTTTAAGATATCCATCACCCAAATGGTGTATATTGTACCCGATAGGTAAGCTTTGATCCCTCTCCCCACTCCCAATCCCTCCCCTTCTAAGTCTCCAAAGTCTACTATTCCATTCTGTATGCCCATGGACACCCATGGTTTAGCTCCCACTTATAAGTGAGTACGTGTGGCATTTGTTTTTCCATTCTTTTCTGCAAAAGACATTATTTCTTTCTTTTTGACAGCAGAGTAGTAAGAGTAGTATTCCATGGTGTGTGTGTGTGTGTGTATGTAATGTATATATATATGTGTGTGTGTATATATATATATATATATATATATATATATATATATGACATTTTCTTTATCCACTCATCAGTTCATGGGCACTTAAATTGATTCTATGTCTTTGCAATTGAGAATTGTGCTGCTATAAACATAAGAGTGTAGGTATCTTTTTGATATGATTTCTTTTCCTTTGGGTAGATTCCCACTAGTGGGATTGCTGGATTGAATGGTAGATCTACTTTTGGTTCTTTGAAGAATCTCCATACTGTTTTCCTTAAAAGTTTTAATTTACATTCCCACCAATGGTGTATAAGTGTTTCCTTTTCACTGTATCCATGCCAACATCTATTGTTTTTTGACTTTTTAATAATGGCCATTTTGACAGAGGTAAGATGGTATCTCATTGTGGTTTTAATTTGTATTTCTTTGATGATTTGTGATGTTGAGCATTTTTCATATGTTTTTTGGCCATTTGTTTATCTTCTTTTGAAAAATGTCTGTTCATGTCTTTTGTCTACTTTTTAATGAAGTTATTTTTTTTCTTGCTGAGTTATTTTACTTCCTTATAGATTCTAAATATCCGTCCTTTATCAGATGTATAGTTTGCAAATATTTCCTCCCATTCTGTAGGTTATCTATTTACTGTTTCTTTTATTTCTTGTGTTGTACAAAATTTTTTAGTTTAATTAAGTCTCATTTATTTATTTTGTTTTGTTGTGTTTGCTTTTGGAGTCTTAGTCATAAATTCTTTGCCTAGGCTACTCTCCAGAAGCATTCTTTGTAGGTGTTCTTCTATAATTTTTAAGGAATCAGGTCTTATATTTAAGTCTTTAATCAATCTTGAGTTAATTTTTGTGTATAGTAAGGGATAGGAATCCAGTTTCATTCTTCTGCATGTGGCTTTCCAATTTCCCAGCACCATTTATTGAATAGAATATCTTTCTCCAGTATATGTTTTTGTCTGGCTTATTGAAAATCAGTTGGTTGTAGATACATGGTTTTATTTCTGGGTTCTCTATTATGTTCTATTGATCTATGTGTCTACTTTTATACAAGTACCATGCTGCTTTGGTTACTAGATAGACTTGTAGTATAATTTGGAGTCAGTAATGTGATGCCTCCAGATTAGTTCTTTTTGTTTAAGATTGCTTTGGTCTCTTGGGCTCATTTTTGATTTCATAAGCAATCATATCTGCTCCAGAAGCTCATGCTTGAGAGCAGAGGCGGCTATGTCCATGGCACTGGATGGTTGGAGGAGAGGAGGTCCCCATCTTCACATCCCTTCTCCAGCTTCAGTGCTGCTTCTGCTCTGGGGTGAGGACATTCTCCTATCCTATGGACTCCTGTCTGTACTCGGGTCTCTACTGGGAGGGGTTCAGATGACTTTGGATCATGAGCCAGGGGCTCTCTGGTGCAGGAGAGTGTGCATTCTGCCTTCTTGGGTCCTAAAAGGCATTTGTAGCACTTCCCAGTCCCCTTGGGGCAGCCTGCCCTACATGCCAGAACTCCAGAAATACTGTTGCTCTCCTGTGTCTCCCTGTCCCTTTGTGACTGTCACAGTCTAAGCAAGTGCTGCAGAATGATCGTGTGAGGTCCCAGTGACAGAGAGACTGAGGTGCTGTGACTTCCCTTGCAGGATAGAGGCACCAAGCATGTGCACGGGTCTGTGGTGGGGGAAGTGACCCTACACAGGCCCTCAGCTCAGTGCAGAGCTCCCAAGAAGCTCTCAGTTCACTGGTGACAGCAGTGCCTGGATCCATGAGGGCAGAAGTGCTCTCCGAGAGATTGGGCACTGGTGGACTGCCACAGGTATGCGGGGGTGGGGTGGGTATTCACTCCCACCTACCATTTCTGCTGGACTCTGAATCCTTGGGGGTCAGTCTCTGCCAACATCTTGCTCATTCTTCTTCTGCCCTGCAACTTCTTCCCATGGGATCTCTGGTAAGGGGTAAGTAACAGCAGCTTTCCCTCAGTACTTCACCGGGGCTATGGTTTTTTTTTTTTTTTTTATTTCAGCATATTATGGGGGTACAGATTTTAAGGTTTCAATAAATGCCCATTTCCCCCCCGCCCCCCACAAGTCTGAGTCTCCAGCATGACCATCGCCCAGATGGTGCACATCTTACTCATTATATATGTATATACCCGCCCCCCTCCCCCCTGCCCAATACCCTATTACTGTAGTACCTATGTGACCACTTAGGTGCTGTTCAGTTAATACCAATTTGCTGGTGAGTATATGTGGTGCTTGTTTTTCCATTCTTGGGAAACTTCACTTAATAGTACGGGTTCCAGCTCTAACCAGGAAAATATAAGATGTGCTATATCACCATTGTTTCTTAGAGCTGAATAGTACTCCATGGTATACATATACCACATTCTATTAATCCATTCTTGGATTGATGGGCACTTGGGCTGTTTCCACAGCCTTGCAATTATGAATTGTGCTGCTATAAACATTCGAGTGCAGGTGTCTTTTTTGTAGAGTGTCATTGGATCTTTTGGGTAGATGCCCAGCAATGGGATTGTTGGATCAAATGGTAGATTCACTTGTATCGCTTTAAGGTATCTCCATATTGCTTTCCACAGAGGTTGAACTAATTTGCAGTCCCACCAGCAGTGTAGGAGTATAGAATTTTTTTATTTCCATCTTGATTTCTTCATTTTTGAAGTAATCATTTAGTAGGAGGTTGTTTAATTTCCACGTTTTTGTGTAGAAATGTGAGTTTCTGTTAGGGTTGATTTCTACTTTTATTCCACTGTGATCTGAGAAGGTACATGGTATGATTTCTATTTTTTTAAGTTTCTTGAGATTTTCTTTGTGTCCTAGGATATGGTCAATCTTAGAGAATGTCCTGTGAGCTGATGAGAAGAACGTATATTCAATGGATTTTGGGTAGAATGTCCTGCAGATGTCAGTCAGACCCAGTTGTTCCAAGGTTTTGTTTAAGTCCATTATTTCTTTATTAATTTTCTGTTTGGAGGATCTGTCTTGTGCCATCAGTGGGGTGTTCAAATCTCCGGTGATTATGGAGTTGCTATTAATCCATTTGCTTAGATCCAGTAAGGTTTGCTTTATGAAACTGGGTGCACCTAAGTTGGGTGCATATATATTTAAAATTGTTATCTCTTCTTGTTGAAGCGTGCCCTTCACCATTATATAATGACCCTCTTTGTCTTTCATTACTTTTGTTGGTTTAAAAACTAAATCATCTGAAATTAGAACTGCCACGCCAGCCTTCTTTTGGCTTCCACTTGCTTGGAATACTGATCTCTACCCTTTTACTTTTAGTCTATATGCATCCTTGCAGGTTAGATGTGTTTCCTGAAGACAGCATATACTTGGCCTGTATTTTCTTATCCATTCAGCCAGCCTATGTCACTTGAGTGGAGAGTTTAAGCCATTCACATTTATTGAGAGAACTGATGGGTAAGGTAGATTACTGTTCATTCTGTTGGGTTGGATGTTGTTGCTTTGATTTCTCTCTTAAGCCATTGTATTATCTGGCCTTTAATCTTTGGGTTTTGGTTGTTTTTATATTCGTGAGTTTTTATTATGGTGTTCTGTGCATAACACTGTTTTGAGTACTTCTTGTAGGGCTGGTCTTGTCTTGGTGACTTCTCTGAGACTTTGCTTGTCTGAGCATGTCTTTATTTCTCCTTCATATACGAAGCTTAGTTTTGCAGGGAATAAGATTCTAGGGTGGGCATTGTTTTGTTTCAGAAGAGTGAGAATGGGGCCCCAGTCTCTCCTTGCTTGTAAAGTCTCATTAGAGAAGTCTGGTGTTATTTGAATTGGCTTTCCCTTGTATGTCACTTGCTTCTTTTGTCTTACAGCTCTTAGAAGGGCCTCTTTAGTTGATACTTTGGTCAGTCTGATGACTGCATGTTGTGATGTCTTCCTGTTTGCATTGAATCTCCCAAGGGTCCTCTGAGCTTCTTGAACTTGTATATCGAGATTTTGAGCAAGGCCTGGGAAATTTTCCTCTATTATATCTTCAAATAGCTTGTCCAACCCTTGGGTGTTGTCCTCTTCCCCTTCTGGTAACCCTATGACCCTCACATTAGGTTTCTTCACATAATCCCACAGCTCTTGTAGGCTTTGCTCTTTTCTCTTGTTTCTCTGCTCTATCTCTGTGATGGTTTTATTTAGTTGGAGGGTGTTATCTTCAATCTCTGAGATTCTTTCTTCTGTTTGATCTACCCTGTTCTTGAGACTTTCCACTGTATTTTGTAGTACCCTGAATTGATTCTTCATTTCCAGGAGTTCGGTTAAACTTTTCTTCATTGTGTCTATTTCTTTAGTTAACTTTTCTTCTAGGTCCTGGAGACTTTTTGTGGTTTCTTTGTGTTGGTTATTGAGTTGTTGCTGCAGGTTGGTGAGTGTTCTTATGATTCACATACGAAATTCCTCTTCTGTCATTTTGGTTGCCTGATTTGGGTTGGTGTCTATTTCTAGGGGGCTGGTGCTCCTCTTTGGGGGTGTTTTTTCTGTTTGGTTCTTCATATTTCCTGAGTTCTTTCGCTGATTTCTTCCCATGTCGAGCAGTTGTTGTTTCTTTCCTTTAGGTTTTTGTTTGGGTATTCACACGCCTTATTTAGTTTCTGAGCCATTAGGTGGTGTCTGTGGGTGAGATTCGACCACTCCCTGTATAATGAGTCAGTGGATTCCGTGAAAAGGCTGTGCAGGATGCTGTCCCTGTCAGTAGGTGGCGCTTGCTTGGAGGAACAGGCTATGCTGTTGATTTTGTGTCCTGTTATCAGCTCTTGTTCTGGGCAGAGCTGGGTTGGGTAAGCCTGCCCTCAGGCACCACCAATGCTGTTAGCAGGGGTCAAAGTTCTGTTCTCTGCTTCCAGGAAAAGCTGTCAGGGCAGGGCTGGAATGGTCCCGCTCAGCCAGAAAGTCTGGGTGTGGGGGTGGGGCTGTCTGAGACCCGCAGTCTGGAGCGGGCCTCGCTTCTTTCCACCCTCCCCAACTCCGCAGCTACTCCCGGGCCTCTGCCAGCAGGCCAGACCACATGCCACCAGGCCTCCCCAGATTGTGATGCCGTCAGGGAGGTTCCCTGCACAGAAATGCTGCCCAGGTTGGGCACACGGCCTCCCTTTGGTGGGAGGGTTGCCCTCTAGGATGCTGATCTGCCCCTGGAGCCACACACACCTCAGCAGGCTGTTCACAGTTATCCCTTCTGTGTCCCGGGCAATGCTAGACCTGGGTCCATGGGATCTGGTCTGCAGGTCTGACCTCTGGGTCCCAGAGTTCAAACTGTATCCCCACCAGGGAGAGGAGTTCCGGTCCCAATTCACCCACAGGGAGCCCAAGCTGTGTCTGTGTCTCTCAGCCTCTGAGTCGGCACCGTTCTCCTGGGAACACCGTGCCAGCAGCACCTAGGAGGGTGGGCGGGTAGGGAGCTCACAGTCTGAGTTCCCCTTAGTCAGCTGTAGGGTCCCAAAAGGGAAGGTCCCGTTCCCTGGAGGTGCCTCTGGCTGGTGGGTGTATTGTCTCTCTGGGCAGCCGCAGGGAGGGTCGGCGGAGGGGAGAAGGAGGCAATATGGCGCCTGCCAGGCGGCTCGGGTCTGTGCACATGGAGGTGCCCGGAGGGATTTGGGAGTCTGGTGCTGCATCCGCTACAGGCTCACCGCTAGCTGGTGGTGGCCGTCTCTGGGCTGGTGTCCGCAGGTCTCTCCACCTGCTGGGGAGCCCACCAGCAGTCCCAAATGCAGGGGAGGGGAAAGGTGATTTATTCACCTACCCTTCCCACTGATCTCCGGGCTGCTCTGACGGTCTCAGCTTCCAGTTCTACTCTGTAGCCTCCTCCCGTGGAGTCTCCCGGGGTCTCAGGTACCTCTCCTTCCGGCCCTCGTCTGCTGTATGCTCGCCTTCTTGCTTCTTTTTTCTAATTTCTGCTAGAATGTGTCTTTTCTGCAGCGACACTCTTTCTGACGGTGTTTCTCGTCCGCCATCTTGATCCTCCTCCTGGGCTATGGTCTTTTACCTGAAACATTTTTTTCTTTTTTGGGGTGACTAGGCAACTGATGTCTTTAGTTGGCCATCTTGTCCCTCCCTGCAATCCACTCTTCATAAATTATTTAGAATTCTTCAGCAGAGGGGAGTTGTCTCTTTTCCCCCATTTATTTATTGATTCAATTATTTATTTATATGATTATGGACTCACAGATATTTATTTTACTTTATTTGGTTAAAACTAGAAGTCTCCTCTATTAACTTTTCTTCTCCTGTGGGTGGAGCTGTACAAAACTATGCTATTAGTTGGGTAGCTCTGGCAGGTCGTGCAGGTACAAGAGGCTTGGGCCTAGATGCCTAATGTGTCTCCTTTTTGAAACAAGATCTATGGAGCAGCCTCTGTGGCCACTTATCTTACCAGTCACATGGGTGGGGAGTTGGAGTAGAGCACCAGTTCAGCCTTGTGTCTAGTGGGATGGCCTTACTTCTAGTGGGGTGACCTTACTTCTATCGGGGTGACCTTACTTCTAGCAGAGTGGCCTTACTTCTAGCGGGATGGACTTACTTCTATTAATAGCAGGATGGCCTTCACAGAGGCTGAAAATGAGTGCTTCCAAGAGTGTGGCCCCAGCCCATCCTGAAGGCAGGCCTCTCTGTGGCTTGGAGCAGGAAGTAGCCAAGAGCACACTATGTCAAGGACTGGAAAGAAGAAGATTTATTCTGCCACTAGCAAAGCTTAGCCTTCAGAGCTCCTCACTTGCATGGGCTCCTTCCAGCTCTGAACCCAATTTTGTATTTGCAACTTTGTATTTTTTCTGAATGAGGGCTTCCCAGATCACATAAGCTTTAGGCCTACAACCTGGACCTATTGTGCTTTGTTAAATGAAAGAGGAAGTGGAGCATGGCCTGTTGGCCCAGTGAATGTTCTAGATTCTGATCTGTAACGCCTTATTATTTGGGGAGAAACTGGCAAGAGATGCCTTTTCGGATGGGCTGAGGCTGAAATATGAGTTGATGGGAAGAGACAGTTCCATCTTCCCTCTAGAGTAGATGGAAAGTTCTAGAGGTCAGAGGAGGAAACTGATCAATAAAGTTGAGAAATCAGGGAAGGCTTCCCAGAAGATGGGACTCGACTGGGCATATTTGAGGCTGTGGAAGGAAGCTCTGGTGGGACCATTCTGGTATTTTCTCAAGGACAGAACCTGTTTTCTCATATGTGATTGGTAACACATCCTTGGGAATATGAAGCCATGGAGCTGTCTCTCACTGAACTTGTCAGAAATGGTTGTGTCTCTGGGAGGAAGTCACTGGTTGAGGATTGACGCAGGCTACACCAGATCTGGAATGACCTGCTGGGGGTTCAGAGGGAGCTCAGGGGGACAGGCTGCTGAGAGCTTGCCAGGCAATGGCATTAATTAGGAGGCGGACAGCACCGGAAGGAATGTTGGAGACATGACACTGGTTGCTTTTGTATTATTTACTTACACATCATAAGCAAGTGAGAATACCTAGTCAGCCTGCCCCTGGAGCCTTGGGGTGCAGCCTGGCTGCAATAATTGAGCCAGTGGAGGAGGAGCGAAGGTAAAGATTCCGAGTGAACTTGAAGGGACTAAGAGGCCAGAGAAATCTCTTCAGGATAAGATGATTTGTCCATCTATCCATGCACCTTTGCATCCATGCATCCATCCATCACCTATCCATCATCCATCCGTCCGTCTGTCACCTGCCTGCACAGGGCAATGGGCAGGCCACATCCTCAGTGCACACTTGCCAGTCCAGCAAGCCATTTTTTCTGGCCTTCAGGCTTCTTCTGCCTCCATGATCGGTTAGGTAAACACTCTTTCCTGAGTTCCCCCTGCCCCTGGGCCAGATCCCAGAGGGGATCAACAGTAAGAATAAAGACAGCTGCATCCTCAAGAAACTGCACCTGTAATCGGGGAGACGACACATCCACTCTGGAAAGAGTGTACGCAGTATATGAAGATATTTGGTGACATACTTAAACGTCTGTAGACAGCAGTGCCAGGAAGCCCCAGAAGGGAGTCAGCTCATATTTCAAGGGAGAGGTGAACCTTGAAAGGATTTCACAAAGGAGAATGAGTAAGATGAGACCTAAGAAGGGGGAGAAATAATGTTAACTGAGTATCTGCTTTGCAGGTTAGTATGCCCATTTTGCAGATGAAGAGGCTCAATCCTGAGAGGCTAAATAACGTGCTTAATGCCACAGCACAGGGGCAGAGCTGGCTTTGAGCCCGTGTACTCTCAGACTCCAAAGTTTGTGCTCTTTATACTCCTGTGCCTCTCTGGCCACACGTGGTTGGCAGGGTGTCACCACTATCCCTTGTGCAACTCCCTTCCTTCCTATGCTCACTGGAAAACTTGACTGCCACGAACCAGGTGCTGAATAAATGTTTGTTCCACTAGGAAATGAGTTTCCATTTCCAAGTTGGTTTTGATCTGAACAGCCTCTAGCACCCATTGCCTAACACACATTCTTTTTCAGTGAAGGAGAAAATGGGGGGTAGGGTTGTTTATCATTTTTCATTGCTATCTGGGAAAAAGCAAGGTCTTTTAAAGTATAAGATTATTCCTGATCACGGCTGAGTCCACTGTGCACCCCATGAAGGCTCTCCCAGGGTGCCTGCCAGGATACAGTGCCTGCCTTACTGCCTACTGCCATGAGCTCAGACCCTCTTAGGTCTGGCCCCTCCTGGCCAAATCTCAGGAGAACTGGGGGCTCTCGGAAGTTGCTCATGGTCCCTGGACCAAAGTGCTGTGAAACAACCTTTCTTAGCAATGCTCCCCAGGGGCCAGGGACCCCGGGGACCCGAGGCAAGCCCAGTATGACCTCAGAAGTGAGTTAGCGCCTCTGTGGTGTGCATGACTTAAAATAATGAGGCAGTTGTCTTAGCAGGAGGAGACAAATAAATCACCAGGAAGGGTTTTTCACAGGTCAGCAAGTTTGGGACTCAGATGCATTAATATGGAAAATTACTTCTCTTTCCAAGTGGGGGCTTGAAGGTGGGTGGGGTGCCAGGGCTCCTGGCCTGAGCCATGCTGCCAGGAGACGAGTGGGGAGTGGAGTGCTGGTCCCTACAGCCACTCTTGACCCTGGAGTTCACCACACACCCACCTTGGGGACCTCCCACCCCTCCTCACTGACCCTGGGAGGGACTGCCTCCAATTCATCACTCAGGGCTCCCCCCTACATCTGTAGACCTCCTCCTCTTCCCTCTGCCCCTTCCAGACATGTCTCTGTCTCTCTGCCTTTGCTTGGTTGGTCCCTCCTCTGCTCTGACAAGTCAATCCTGCCAGCAACACCCCCCCCCAGAGTGCCCCCTGCGGCCCACAGGGGATGTCTCCTCTTTAAGCCTCTGCCCACCTCCCACCTTCACCCTCCTTCGTGGACCCCTGCAAGTGCTGCTTGGCTGTTTCTTGGCTGCTCTGTCCCGCTGCCTAGGTGGGACTTCCTTGAGGAGAGGGACTGAGTCCAACGCCTAAGAGCTTGGTTTGGGGGCCAGAAAGACTGGCCTGGTGCTTTTGTGACAGTTCTTCTCACGGTCTGCCTTGAGGAAGGGTCCTGCGGGAACAGAGGAAGGACTTTGGATTTAGATCTGGACAACCCTGAGTTTAAATCCTGACTCTGTCACTGTCTGCTTCAGAAACCTGGAGGGGCACTTAACCCCTCTAAGGCTCCTTTTCTATCTGTGTGGTGGGAATAGCCCGTCTTTATCTTCTCCAGTGGTTGTGAGGCTCAAGTGCTACAATGCAGGGAAAGCACCTGAGGCGGCACCTGGCACAGAGCAGGAGGTGCCGGAGTGAGTGGCGGGTAGTGAGCGCTCGGACCTCCCCGCACCCCTCCTGGGGGCCCCTGCGGCCCGGCCATGCTGGCTAAACAGATTAGTCAAACTTGCTAATGCACCACAGGCCTGTGGGAAGAATCCTCGCATCTTGGAAGAACTAAAGCTTGGTTCTTCCAAGACCACCTCCGGCGAGGTGTCTCGGTGTGGGGCAGGCCGCTGCCTCTGGTCTTTCCAGATCCTCCATCGCAGTTTCCGCACGGGGTAGGCAAGGCTGGATTTTCAAGACCTTCCTATGTTCTCAGAAAGAACAATGAGACAGCAGAGAACAGAGTAGCGATGAGAGGGGTCAGAAGCCCCGGGACTTTGTACAATGACCACAGTCCTCTTCCCAGCAGGCCTCGTGGTTAGAAACTGGACAGAGAGGCCCGAACCACCCCAGGGTCAAAGTCAGTCTCAGCCACATGGATGCCGTGTGAGCCTGGGCAAGAGGCCACGCCGTAGTTTCTTGATGTGCACAATGGGGAGTGCGACAGCATGTGCCTCAGTTGGCAGGTGCGAGATTGCAGCATGTGAGGTGGGCATGGGGCTTGGTGCTGAGTGACACAGAGGGAGGAGACCATTGCTATCCACGCACGTGGTCTGGCTCACTCTTCCTAGCTGTGGCTTCCCCATGGGGACCTTTCTCTTGGCTCCCGGTTCACCTGTCCAAGGAACGCGCCCAAAGACATCTCTGCTTCTAGGTGTTTGATGGGAAGAAACCCAGGCCTCCTGCCCGTGGCGGCCGACTGCAGCCAGGCCCCTTCAGCCCCTCAGGGCCACTCACACCTGCCGCAGCAGCACGGTCTCCCCGAAGCAGGTCTCTTCGGGTTGAGCCCTCCAGAATGCGGCACAGTGAGGCCATGTCCACGCATCCACTCAGAGGAGGGGCTGGGAGGAAGAATGGGGGGCAAGTGTTACCCCGTCATCATGCCAACTGCCTCTTCCGCCCTCTGGGAGCCCAAACAGCACTCCTTATGGAAGGAAGCATTAATTTCTGGGCTTCCTGAAAGAATGGAGACACTCTCAACATGTCATAGCCGCAGGGATGACAGCGCTCATTTACTGACCATCTGCCAGGGCTACACCTGCTTCTGAGTGACTGTGAGTGTCCTCACAGCAACTCCAGTGCTGTAAATGCTGTCATCGTTCCTGTTTGTCAGGTAAGGAAACTGAGGCACAGAGAGGTGAAGCACCTTGCCCAGGATGCCCAGGGTTACACAACTAGAAAGTGGTAGAGACGGGGTTAGGACCCTGGCAGGCTGACCCTCGGAATGGCATCCCGCTGCTTTGCTTTCAGGATGGTCACCTATGCCCTTGTTTTCAAGAAAGGGCGGCAAAGAGACCTACCTGCCCAAGGACACATCCAGAGCAGGGCTGGATCAGGGCTGTGGGCACCAGGTCCTAGCCTGGTCTGGCTCTGTTTCAGAATCGCAATGGTCTGCCTGTGCCCATCGGTCCCCAGGGAGCAGGTTGGTTTTGTCAGCTCGGGCTGGTCTGCACGCAGGGCCTGCTGCGAGATGCTGATCCTGGTGGCTGCTGCCGCTGCTGCCGCTGCAGATGGAAGAGGATGGGATGCGGGGCCAGCACCGAGCCTGGGCGTCCTGCCAGAGCTGCCAACACCAAGTTGCATTTTGTCGTCTGCTCCCTTTGCCTGATTTAATACAACCTTAAATAATAATGGGGCAGGGGGAGGGGGGGGAGCAAGGGAGAAACAACCCAGCCAAGACTCTGTGTAACAATCTCATCAAACCCGGCGTTTTCCCTTTGCTATTTGAGAAGCAATTTCTCCTCTGATGTAAACATTTTTTTTTAATGGTGATTCTGGGCTGAGCGGCACCAGGAGCTGCTGCTCGGTGCTCCCCGCCAGCTCCCTCTGGTCCTCAGATGGAGGCAGAAGGGGGCCTGTAACCATGGCAATTCTCCAACGTTCCCTCCCGTAAACCATCAACACAGGGGGAGTTGTCACCACAGCTTCTTCAAGGAGAAAACAAAGCCTCCCCTGAATGGGGCAGGGCAGGGTGGGGCAGGAAGAGTGGAGAAGAGGGAGGACGTCACACTTTCCTTTTTTTTTTTTGCCATAGAGATGAACTGCGTCAGAATCTGCTCAATCCAAAGTATGGTCCCACGTTTCAGCAAGATTCGCAGCCCAGGGACAGGCATGAAGGGGGCGCTTCTTAGGTATTAATTGGAAACAGGAAGGGAGGGAAGCAGGGAGGGTGTGGTGTGGAGGGGAGAGGATTTGAACTCATGGGGAATAACTCTGGGCGGCCAGATGGACACACTGTTTAAAAGGGTTTCAAGTTCCGCCAACCTGTCGAACGGGCCCTCAGAAGAGCAGGATGACGTGCAGATTGTCCTACCCAAAGACAGGGCTGCCGTCTCGTCCTCCCTGTGCCCACCTGTGCTGGCATGTGGCTGCAAATTGTCAGCGTCAGTGAGTGTGGGTACATTGAATAGAGGAATGAAGGAATGAGTGGGCCACATTTTAAAATTTGTTCATAATTCTGCTGAGGATATGCATATAATGAAAACTATGAATTCTTACTCCAAAATTACACTCATGAAAACACATGTTACATGTCATTTCAGGGTGTTTACAGTCACGGATGACCATTCCCAGAATTCACATTGAGAATTTCTGTGCCACGTTAACCTCTAGATGCCCTTGAGTACTGGTTAGATCTGATCACCACTGAGAGAAGGGTCTACTATGCTGCCTCGGTTTCCCCATTGGGACTGAGAACAAATGGCTCTGAAGAGGCGATTTTGCTCCCAATTTCCAAGTTCTAGGAAGTTAATCAGGATTCACTTGAACCCTTTGGAACCTGGGAGCCTCCAGAGAAATTGCACTCCAGGCACTAACACAGAGAATTTGGATTCTCCTCCAGGGAAAGGGGTAGAAGGTAGACCCTGACCCTGAGACACCGCTCAGCCTTTCTGTTGTCCCTGAGGCTGCCTACATTAGTGCTCTCCTTGTTTGGGGTCTCTTTCCTGTTACTAACTGGTCCTGCTGACTTCCCATAATCACAAGCCAGGTACTACCACACATGCAGATATTTCTCATTTATTTTGGTATAGGTAGTTCTAAAAAGCCTCTTACATTTATTTATATCCTCTGTAGAATGGTTTTTGTTTTTTGTTTGCTTAGAGAAAGAGACTGTCACCCAGGCTAGAGTGTATTGGCTACAAGCTTAGCTCACTGCAGCCTTGAATTCCTGGACTTAAGTGATCCTCCTGCCTCAGCCTCTCGAGTAGCTGGGACTACAGGCATGTGGTACCACACCCAGTTAATTTTTTTATGTTTTGTAGAGAAGGGGTCTTGCTATGTTGTCCAGGCTGGTCTTGAACTCCTGGGTTTAAGGAATCCCTGGCCTTGGCCTCAAAAAGTGCTGGGATTATGGGTGTGAGCCACCATGCCCAGCTTATTCTGAGTGTTTTAAGGACTGCCCAATCTGAAAACAGGGAACTGTATCTTATTCATCTTTCTGTGTCTCCAGGGCCCTGCAGCAAAGTTCAGGGATCCTGACACAGGCTTGGATTAGGTGACTTCCCGAATCCTCTTCAACTCTATCATTCAGGGAAACTGGCATCCTCTGGATCCTTATTATCCAGTACAATTAAAGCAGTTTACAATGTCAGAGACACAATGTTAGCCATCATCATCATTGATCTTGGATTTCTTCTCTTGGCTGGTGAGCTAAGAATCCTTTTTCCCTGTCAAAATCATTCTTGTACTTAGGATGTTCCCTCCCTGCAAAGTATTCCTTGACTTTCATAGACAAAATGTGTCACTGCCTCCCCAGTTCCCAAGATCTTTCCTCACGTTCAAACGTCACCTTTTAATGGACCCATTTGTTTTCTCTATTGGATTTTAAGTTCCTTGAGGGTGGAGATGGATTTAATTCAACGTGGTGTCCCATAGTGCCTTGCGTGTCGTGGAAACTCAGCAAGTATGGGGCTTGGTGGACGGCAGGTGGTTCACTTGCTGCAGGAGATGGGTCCTCTGCTCTATCCATGCCCTTTGCTGTCCTACCTTGTAGATCCTCTCACAAAGGTGGACGATACTTCCCTGCCCTCTGACTTGGGTTTGGCCATTGGACTTGCTTTGGCCAACGGGATGCTTGCAGATGCGGTGCAGGCAGAGGCTTAGAATGTGTTTGTGAAGTTGACTTGCCCTCTGCGCTTGACTGTCACCCGACTCACCTTGTCCTCAGGAGGAGGCTGAGGAACACACAGAGCAGAGCTGCCCGGCCAACCTGTAAGCCTGAGAGTGAAAAGTGAATGCTTATTGTTCAATGCCACTGAGATTTGGAGGCTGTTTGTTATACAGCAATTGTTGCTTCATACAACTGCTAGCCCAAACTGTAGGCTGAGAAACACCCATGGCTGTGTGGCATTTGCTGTCTTTAAGGGGCAGTGTGGACATCTGGGAAAGAATGAAACATTGAGGAGTGACTTGAAGTGGTTGGTTATTCCCCAAATGGATATAAACATTTTCCCAAAGAGCTTCCTCTCTAAGCCAAGCTTGTTGTTGTTAAAACCCGAAGGACGATGACTTTTGTGGGAGGAAAAAAGAAATTAGGCTTCTTTGAAAACCAGCGCTTTCTCCCCCATTGTTACAAAAGGTATTGTTTGCCGTTGCTGACTTCTGTGAGTAACTCTGCAGCTTGAAATAATGTCTGTGTGTGTGCGCCGGGGTGTATGGATTTCAGACAAAGAGTCTGACTTAGATGGCTTTTAGAAAATTGGACTTTTCCATCATTCTGTCACGGGGTTCCCTGGCCAGCTCATGGCATTGCCGCGGGTGTAAGGGGTGGGGCACAAGAGGAGAGGGGGCGTGATTGGCTTTCTACCCTCACTGGTGGCTGGGGAGTTTTTGCACACCCTTCAAAATCTGGAGGTGCAGGAGCACGAGGACGGCCAGGCGAGAGGGTGGTGTTCCTTCTCTAGGCCAAACTCCTCGGCCACTCCTGAGCCACAGCAGTTCTCCATGGAACCGGAGCCCAGTGCTGGGGATAGAAATTGGGGTCTGGAAGTCATCCTGTGGGGCCTTGTGGCAGCCCACAGCTGGGAGGGGGGTTTTCACTTGGCATCCATTCTGTGCCAAGCACTGCCCGTCACCAAAGCAGCCCCTGCCCCGCCCCCCACTCTCATAGAGATTATAATGTAGAGGAAGACAGACATCGATAAATTGTCCCACAAACAAATGTAAATTTGTGTCTGTGACAGGTGCAATGTGGGGTTATGAGAGCAGATAATGGAGGAATTTGCCTTGGGGACATCAGGACCAGAAAGTGATTTCTGAAGCTCCACCTTGCCACTCAAAGCCTTTGTCTTACCAAAGCTGGGAGAATGGAGCATTTGTGCATGTTGGAGAAGGGCGCTGGCCGCATCTGCCAGGCGCCCTTGTGCAGTGAGCAACCTGCAGTGCTGTGCACAGCGGCCCTGTTCCCCAGCCCTGCACCGTTTCATTCCTCCTCAGTTCCCAGCCATCTTTTCACAGCCTCCAGACGTGGGTCTGGACCTACCTCCCCGACTAGCGTGTCCAGGGATGCTGAGCTACACGTGTGAGGCACCGAAAGCATTTCCTTTCCTGGTACAGAACATGTAGCTTTTCCATTTTAGCTGCAACAGACCTGGCATCCTGATGAGTGGAAACAAGTACCTTATGTTGCCTAATCAGGGCTATTGCTCAGTTTCCTTTATTTCTGCCCCACTGTACTGCTGTGGGGAATTGTGGGGGCCTCTCTTAAAGCATGGAAATGCAGAAGCTCTCAGCTCTGCACGGTTCCAAGCGACGTCGCCTGCCCACCTGATCCTGCTCGCTTTGCTGCACTCGAGGAGCAGGGCAAAGGCTGGGCGGCTCCCAGGCTCTGGCGTCCGGGAGAGATCCTGACTTGGCCTCCCCTGAGCGCTTCCTGCCAGAGCTTGCTGTGCGTCTGCCATGCCCTCTGTCTAGGCCTGGCCCAGCTGGCCTATCCACAGCCTCTGAAGTGGGGTCCTTTCACCACGGCCACAGTGGGCCCCGCAGAAGGCCAACTAACACTTGATTTGGTGTCTGCAGCCCGTGTAGACTGAGAGAGGAGGCTTGGGGAGGCAGCACACATTGGGTTGCCCCAGCTTGGAGAGGATGAGCCTACGCTCTACAGGGTACCCTGCACAGTGGTCTCCTGTCAGAGTCCCAAACACAGACCCACCCTATCCTCAGCATTGCTTTTGTTTTCTTTTTTTTTTTTGAGACAGAGTCTCGCTTTGTTGTCCAGGCTAGAGTGAGTGCCGTGGCGACAGCCTAGCTCACAGCAACCTCAAACTCCTGGGCTCAAGTGATCCTTCTGCCTCAGCCTCCCGAGGAGTAGCTGGGACTACAGGCATGCGCCACCATGCCCGGCTAATTTTTTATATATATATCAGTTGGCCAATTAATTTCTTTCTATTTATAGTAGAGACGGGGTCTCGCTCTTGCTCAGGCTGGTTTTGAACTCCTGACCTTGAGCAATCCGCCCGCCTCGGCCTCCCAAGAGCTAGGATTACAGGCGTGAGCCACAGCGCCCGGCCAGCATTGCTTTTAAAGAACATAATATGGTACATGTTAAGCTTGCAATGGCTTCTCCACTTATCTTCCTGCCTCTTTCCTCCTAACCTATTCTTTGTATCATTGTTGCTTTAATTATCTTTTAAAAAAACCTCTGATTATGATATCCCCTACTCAACAACTTTCATGGGCTCCCCATCACCTCCCTAATAAAGCCAAAACAAGGCAGCCAACAAGACCTTCACGCCTGACAATGGATGAGTGGATAAAATGTGGCATGTGCAGACGATGAAATAATTAGCTTTGCAAAAGATCTGACACATGCGACAACATGGGTAAACCTTGAAGACACTATGCTTAGTGAAATAAGCCAGGTACAAAGGACTAATACTGCATGATTCCACTCAAATGAGGTACCCAGAGTATCCAGGCCCCTAGAGACAGAAAGTAGAATGGTGGTTGCCAGGGGCCGGGGTGAGGAGAAAATGGGAGGGTGCTTGTTTAATGGGTACAGAATTTCAGTTTGGGCTGATGAAAAAGCTTTGGAGATGAATGGTGTAATGATTGCATTAAGTATACTCAACAATGTGAGCGTACTTAATGCCCTGAATGGTACACTTAATAATGGGAAAATGGTAAACTTTATATAGTTATGTGTATTTTACCACAATAAAAAGTTGAAGATGACAATAACAATAACAAAAAGAATCAACAAGCACACACAATGGTCTGTATGCAGATTGGCTACTGGCTCACATCTCAGGCTGGGAGCGCTGAGGAGGGTTTAAGAGGGGAGGGGAGGAGCTATTTGGATTCTGTCCATGGGGGATGCGGGCAATCCATCTTCTGGAGTCATGGCTGCCTTGGTTGGGGATCCCCTATCTGAGCCCCCAGGCTGGCGTCATTGCTGGGCAGCACGTTCATTTCCTTGCCCATGAAGCAGGCGGTCAGGAGGCATTCTGCATGCCCTTTGTGCTGTGGGTGTGCATGGAGAATTGCCTTCCACTGTGAGGACCAGCTGCTTGCAAGTTAGTGGCTGTGCTAGGTATTTTCCATCTGCTTTTCCAGATCATCCTCCTCCCTCTCTGCCCTGCTTGGGGCACCCAGAGGCCAACCATGAAGGACCACTCCGTCCTCCAGGTGGGTCTGGCAATGGGAGGGGCCAGCAGGTGCTAGGAGGGCAAGAGATGAGTGAGGTCAGGGACCCCCTCCTGCCCTGCTGGTGTGGCAGAAGCTCTGGTCTTCTTCTGCCATCACATCTGAACACCTGGCAGCACGTGAGATGATGGGAAGGAAAAGGAGAACCTCTCCCCCCTCCTGTTTAATAGAAGACTTACTGGAAGTTTCCCACCATACTACTTCTTACATTTCATGTGGTCAGAACCTAGCTGCCGAGGGAGGCCAGGAAATGCAGTCATTATTCCTGGGGACAGTGTGTCAGAGGAGTCTAGGGTTCTGTTTCTAAGGAAGAAGGGATGGCGGCTGCCAGGAGTGCAGTGGCTGTCTCTGTGTTGGAGCTGATTACAGTCTGTCCATGATTAGTGCAGAGTGAACCATGCCATCTTTCTATTCCCCTGTTTGGTGCCAGGCTTTGGTCCCTCGTAGGGACCTGTGCTGAGGGTGTAGCTGGGTACAAGGTATCCATCCCACAGGAACAGGTAAGGAGTCAGAGCAGACTCTAGTATAAACATCGTAGGTTCAGAGCTCAAAGTCCTCTTCCCAAGCTGCTCCTCCCAGTTCTCCTGCTCGTTCGGATGGGATGGAGGTTGTTATGGTGACAGAAAGATGAGGGAGGGGATTGTGGATGCTCGGGCTGCTTTGACCTTCACATAAAACTTTGTAAAAGTTTCCTCTGAGGAGCTGGACTTGAGATTGGGCAATCTGGAGGTTCCCCAAGTTTTCACCTACCAATCTTGCAAGAAGTCAGAGCTGTAAAATGGAAGAGTCCAATAACATCCCAGGAAGAGAAATTATTCTATGCAAACCTTAAAATATTGGAATGAACCAAAAGAGCTACCCTGCTTCAAAATTGAGAGGGGGAGCAAAAAGAGAGGTCATTGGCAACGTAACCCAGGAAATGACCCTGGTCCCTCTGTATAAATGGACATCAGCCATAGATTGCTACAGTAGGAAGGCTCTGGCATGTTCTGAGCTTGAATCCTTGCTTTCTCACTTCTAGGTATATGACCTTGGGCAAATTTCTTATCCTCTCCGAACCTCTGCTTCCTCATCTGTAAAATGTGGGTAATGCCAGTTCCTAGCTCGAAGGATTGTGGGGGGATTAAATGAGGAATGCACCCAACCTGCTCAGCCCAGTGTCGGGGGCATGGTGTGGTTATCAAACACTGGAGGTTATCGTACTTGGCATTTCTAAGAAATAGAGTCTGTAGGAGCCTCAGTGCCAGAGTTAGAGTCATTTCTGGGGAGTTAAGAAGCACCCAGGAGCGAGGAAGGGTGGGTTGGAGGAGGAGTGCTGTGACAAGCAGGTGAGGAGGCCCAGCTCCATTGCTCCTGAATTATTCATGGAAACAGCCTTTGAATAATTGGAGGCAATTTTTCATTATCATTATTTCCCGGAGAAATGACTCTGTTGCTAAAATCTGAGGCGGGGGAAGTACATTCTATTCATCTTAGATTGCTTTCTTAAAAACTGCTTAGGGATGGCCCCAAACCAGCTGCCTCCTTCTGGGAGGTGTGAACGCAAGGGCAGAATAATCCCACCTTGTTAATTACTTCCCAAAGTGAAAGAGGAGAGAAGAGAGGGAGGGAGGACCGAGGAGAATCAGGGAGGGAAAAGAGGACAGAGGGAGGGATTGGGGATGGTGGTGGTGGTGGGGTGTAAGAAAGGGCTCCAGAAGGACTTGGGGTCCTCAGACGTGGGGCCAGCCCAGCCGGAGGAGCGGGGTCTGTGAGTGCTGCATCTGGAGGGTCTCTGAGGATCCTGTCCACCCCCACCATGCCCACCCTGATATTTTTTTGTTCCTGTTGAAGCACTGAGTAGTGAAAACAGGCACTGCTCCACTACTGGGTTACCTTGGGCAAGCCCTATTCCTGTCTCGGTGCCTCAGTTTCCCTTTCTGATACATGAGGCTGGGGAATGCATCTTTTGCAGAATTGTTATGGAGGTTGATGGAGATAACGCACATGATTTGCCCAGCGCTGCACAAGACTTGGAGACTTTTAAAAGCTGCTGGGAAACCCATCCCCTGTCCCCCTCAGTGTCCATTAGAGATCCAGTCTAATGGTTAAGCAGTACCCTTTTCAAAGTGCAGAGGCAAATTCTCCTGGTAAAGGATCATGCCTTTAATCATAATATATTGGCTATCTTTCTGTCTCTTTGAGATTGATTTTTTTTTAGATTCCACATGTAAGTAAGATCATGCAGCAAGGCCGGGGTGGAGGGGTTGGGGACATGTTGATCAAAGCACACAAAATTTTGGTTAGACAGGAGGAATATGTTCAAGAGATCCGTCGTACATCATGGTGACTGCAGTTAAGAACAGCATGTTGTTTATTTGAAAATTGCTAAGAGAGTAGGTTTTAAGTGTTCTCACTACAAAGGGTAAGTATTTGAAGTAATACATACACTAGTTAACTTGATTTAGCCCTTCCACAATGTATACATATACCCAAGCATCATGTTGCACACTATACATGTATACAATTTTTATTTGTCAATTTAAAAATCCCATGAATGGGCTCTCAGTGGGGGCAGGAGGGGCAACAGGTTTCTATGTGTGTTGAGGGCTGGAGAGGGAGCAGGAGAGAAGGGCACTTAGGGGGACAAACTGGTCCCTGAACACTTTGGGCGAAGGCCAGTCGGAAGATGCACCTCACGCATGCACACACACACAAACACTTGCCCAGCCTAGGTGTTTTATGAACACTTCTTGGACCACCCCTCCCCTCCCCCAGCATTCATACCTGGCAGAGGTGACGTAAGCAGGGATGTCATGCATCTATTTTTGGGAACTTAGGACAACTGGCACATGCTCTTGGCTGTAATTTAATTGTCCTCTGGGAGGTTTTTGGGGGCTACTTCTGTCTTTCCCATCCCTCTTCCATCCATCCCAGGGGCAGGCACAGGCTCTTGATGTCATTGCTCTGCAATAACCTACAGGCTGTTGATGGATCGAGAGTGGTATAAGCAGACATCACCTAGTAATATGCTGTGAACCTGGCTGAGAATTTACCCTGGGCACCATCTGAGTGCACACAGACCCAGTACTGAGGAAAACAAATGTATCAAATTCGATAACTATCAGCCCAGCCTCACGCCACTCCCAGGAGGAGACCTGCCCCTGGGGATCAGTTTTCCCTTTCTAGACCCCCCCACCCACTCCATGTGATGATTTCATTTCTAGCTTCCTCCCCTTCCCCCTGCACTTCTCCCCACCATCTCCATCAAGCAAGTAGGTGAAAGAAGGTGCCCAAATACTTAGAAACACCGATGTTGATGGCTATTTAGTGTCTTTCCCTCCCAGTGGCCTGTGTAGGGCAATGCCTGAACCCAGAAAGGAGGGCATGGGTGGGGGGTCCTCAGCATCTGGAGGTCCTTTCTAGAGCCCCTGCTCCAGAAAATCATGCAAGTAAAGCAAGGCCTTCGGGGGCTCTGGAGGCTCTTTGCTCCAGACAAAGGTTGTCCCACCTTCCCTTTTCTCTGTCAGGCAACTGAGGTATCAGAGCTTCTCGCCCAGACAGCCCTGGGTTTGAGTCTCCGCTCTGCCACCTCTGAGCTGCCACGCAGCCTCCACGGGGGCGCACTTTGCTCCTCTGTGAAACCAGGCTCCTAGGAGAGACCTTTCTCTGGCCGATCTTTCTTGTCAAGGGGTCCTTTTCTCTGCCACTCTCCAGGACCGTTCTGGCCTCTTCGTGGCCACCCATGCTTGGCAAGTGTACCTGTCCTGTCTAATTAAACTTCTCATTACCCTTGGCGGAGGCTGCTGGTTCAATATGTATTTTTTCATGTCCTTTGTAGAACTTCTGATTTTTGTCTGGGCACTTGGCCACCAGAATAAAGACAGTCATTCCCAGCCTTCTTTGTGGATGCATTAAAGTTTAATATTATGGGTCCCAAACACAACACCCACTGTGCAATTCAGCTCTCTCTACTTTTCAAAATAAGAATGAAAACAACAATAAAATCATCAGTACTACCATCGGAATGTACTGCTTTATAACTGTGTTTCAGAAAAGAGAAAATTATTAATAGTGTTTAGAGGGGAAAAGGTTTCATAGCCAAATTATTTTGTAAAGTGCTGCTTCAACAAAATTAAACAGGTTTTTAAACAATTTCTCCCTTTCTTTTTGATTTTAATGGAATTATGGGCTACAATTGAATTCTGTTATATGTATATATTGTACAGTGGTAAAATCTGGGCTTTTGGTATACCCATCACCCAAATAGTGTACATTGGACCCCATAGGTAATTTTTCATTCCTCAATGAAAATTCCTCCCCCCTTTTGAGTCTTTAATGCCCCTTATACACTCTATGGGTCCTTGCATAGCCAAGTTTAGCTCCCACTTGGAAGTGAAAACGTAGCATTTATCTGTTCCTGAGTTACTTATACACCAACAGTGCGTAAGTGTTCCCTTTGCACTACATCTGTGCCAACATCTATTGTTTTTTGGGATTAATTTGTTCCTGAGTTACTTCACTTAGGATAATGGCTTCCAGTTCCATCCAAGTTGCTGGAAAAGACATTATTTCTTATGGCTGAATAATACTCCATGGAGTGTGTCAGTGTGTGTGTGTGTGTGTGTGTGTGTGTGTGTGTGTGTGTATACACATTTTCTTTATTCACTCATCAATGGATGGGCACTTAGGTTGTTTCCATATCTTTGCAATTGTGAATTGTGCTGCAATAAACATATGAGTGCAGGTATCTTTTTGATAGATTTAATTTCCTTTGGGTATAAGCAGAATTGAATGGCAGATCTACTTTTAGTTCTTTGAGAATTCTTCATACTAATCTCCATAGAGGTTGTGCTAATTTACATTTCCACCAACAGTGTATAAGTGTTTTCTTCCCACTGCATCCATGCCAACATCTATTATTTTTTGACATTTTAATAATGACCATTCTAATTGGAGTAAGATGGTATCTCATTGTGGTTTTAAGTTGCATTTTGTAATGTTGAGCTTTTTTTTAAATGGTTTTTGGCCATTTGTATATCTTCTATTGAAAAATACCTGTCCATGTCATTTGCCCACTTTTTAGCAGGGTCATTTGTTCCTTGATTTCCTTGAAGATTCTGGGTGTCAGTCCTTTGTTGGATACATAGTTTGTGAACAATTTTTTCCCATTCTGTAGGTTTTCTATTTACTCTTTTGATTATTTCTTTTGCTGTACAGAAGCTTTAGTTTAGATACATTCCATTTGTCTATTTTTGTTTTTGTTGCACTTGCTGTTGGGGTCTTAGTCATAAATTCTTTTCCGAGGACTATGTCTAGAACAGCATTTCCTAGATTTTCTTCTAGGATTTTTATGGTTTCAGGTCTTATGTTTAAGCCTTTAATCCATCTTGAATCAATGTTTGTTTATGGCGGGAGAGAGGGATACAGTTTCATTCTTCTGAATATGGCTATGCAATTTTCCCCAGCACCATTTATTGAACAGTGTGTCCTTTTCCTAGTGTTTGCTTTGTCAAAGATCACTTGGTTGTAGGTACATAATTTTATTTCTCAGTTCTCTATTCTGTTACATTGATATATGTGAGTACTTTTATGCCAGTACCATGATTTTTTTTTTTTTTGTTACTAGAGCCTTGTAGTATCATTTGAAGTCAGATGATGTGATGCCTCCAGTTTTATTCTTTTTGCTTAGGATTGCTTTGGCTGTTAGGGTTCATTTTGGTTCCATATGAATTTCAGAGTTGTTTTTTCTAATTCTGTGAAAAATGATGTTGGTATTTTGATAGGAATTGAATTGAATCTCTAGATTGCTTTGGGCAGTATGAACATTTTAACAATATTGATTCTTCTGATCCACGGGAAGAATTGTGGGATTCTGGAGTAGGGGATATTTTTCCATTTGTTTGTGTCATCTATGATTTCTCTTATCAGTGATTTGTAGTTCTCTTTTTATAGATCTTTCGCCTCCCTGGTTGTTAAATATAGTCCTAGGTATTTTAACTTTTGTGCAGCTATTGTAAATGGGATTGAGTTCTTGATTTGGTTCTCAAGTTGGTCCTGTGGGCACTTTGTTTCCTCCTGCCACAAGACCATGGCACAGGCTGTCCTCTCTACCCAGAATATTTTCTTATGCCTCTTCTCCTGGCCGAATTCTACTCATTCTGTTGGTCTCAGCCTAGGATACCTCCAAGGGATAGTTACTTTATGTGTCAACTAGACTGGGCTAAGGGGTGCCCAGGTAGCTGATAAAACAGGATTTCTGGGTGTGTCTGTGAGGATGTTTCTGAAAGCGATTGGCATTTGGGTAAGTGGGCTGAGTAAAGAAGATCCACCCTCATCAATGTGGGCGGGCATCACTCAACCCACTGAAGGCCTGGGTAGAACAAAAATGCAGAGGAAGGGTGAATTTGTTCTTTGTTCTGGAGCTGGGGCATTCATTCATCATCTCCTGCTCCCAGACATCAGCACTCCCCTGGCTCTCAGTCCTTGGGACAAGGACTAAACGACACTACTGGCTTTCCTGGTTCTCCAACTTGCAGGCAGCAGATGGTGTGACTTCTTACCCTCTTCCCATAATAAAGCCTTACTTGACTCTCTTTTTATCTTATTGATTCTCTTTCCCCGGAGCACCCTGGCAATGCTGTGAACAAAGGCCCCTGGAGCTGTGCTTTGCGGCTTGCCTGCTCTCCCCAGCTAGGCCAGTCCCTCCTACTAAACGCCACCCATGTGATCTATGTCACTGTCATAACTTTACACTTGAGTTAATATTCATGAAGGTCTGTTTCTTCTATGAGATTCAAGCTCCCTGCGGGCAATACTATGCCTCTCTTAGCTTGGCACTTAGCTTAGTGCCTGGCACAGAGTAAGTGCTGAGCAAAGGTTTGCTGATTGACTAAATGAGCGAAATAAATTAATGGATGAGAAGAACCTGTTGTAGCACTCTGTGCAGCCTATATGCATGATACCCAGAACAGCAGCCTTTGCCAGACTCTAAGGAGGCTTATTCCTGCCTCTCTATATAACTAAGGTCTGATATGGCCAGCGTCTGTGTGTATGTGTGTGTAAGGAGGGACCAATAGGAAAAGAGATTAAAATATTAGTTAATACAAGCAGGCAGGACAGGACTATGCAGTTGGTTCTTTTGCTTGATTGTTCAACTGATAAGTACGTGCCATGTGCAGCAACATGTTGGGCAATGAGAGGGATTCAAGTATGAACAAGATACTGTCCTGTCCTGAAGGAACTCACAGCATCATAGGGGAAATAAAATAATTACAATAACAACCACCCTAACAGTTACAGTACAACTGATGATTTTTAGACAGTTAATTTATGTTAGAGCTTGCTCTAAGACACATGCTCTAAGATATTGGCCCATTTATTTTTCTCAACAACTCTTTGAGGATGGAATATGATTCTTATTTTATGAATTAAGAAATCAGAGAACAGAGAGGTTAAGTCATTTTTCCAGGGTCACACAGCAAAACTCTACACTCTTAGACTCTATGCTGTGTTCTCATGATATAAAACAGAATAGCATGAATGTCCACAAATGTATGATGGTGCCACAAGAATTCAGAGGAATGATACCCTTGTGAGCTTAGAAACCTGTGTGAGAGTGGCATTGAGTGTGAAGGTTAGGCAGGATTTTGAGAGTTGGCTATTTGTCAGGGTGGGATGGCTGCGGGTGGGGGGGGGTGGCTAGGTGGAAGAGTCCAAGGGAGCAAAGGCATAGAGATGAGAAGAGTAGAGGAGATTTGGGGGAATAGAGGGCAGTGCAGAGGGCTGGATCCAATGGCATGTGAAGAGGGAGGTAGAGAAGTCTGGGAACATGAGTGGGACAAGCCTGGGTAAAACCCCAGGTGCCATTTCAGGCCTCCTTGCTGGCTGTAAGGGACAGACAGAAGGACAATGATGAAGATGATGAGGGGCCCTGGGTGCCCCTGTGCTTGTGGTTCACCTGATGTGGGGACAGGGAGCAGCTCTGACTTGGCCAGGCGAATGCCCAGCCCTGGCACCTGGGCGCCCCAGGCTGGCAGCAAGCCTGCTTATTGGAGGAGAGGGGGACGCCAACTCAAGGGATGCTGCCAGGTTGCCCCGAGGAAGCCCTTGCATGCTTCACCACTGCAGAGGGGCCAACTCAGACATGCAGCCGAGGCCGCTCATCAACCCAAGCCGTCGTCTGGGCCCCCAGGGCCCCTCCCCTGCAAGGTGGGCAAACTCTGCTGACAGTCCTTGAGAACCCACACATTTCCTCTGCACAGGATTCACCCTGTCAAGTGACTTTCTCACTTGCTTTGACCAGTAATTTCAGATTTTTCAGTATCAGCCTCAGTTAGAGACAGAGAAAGCAAAAGAGAGAGACGTGCACGTATCTGCCGCGTGGAGCGACAGCAGGAGGGGTCTCGGGCAGGCACAGTGCGGGCTCCTGAGAGCTGCCGGGAGAACACACGAATTCTGTCATTGTAAGTGAAGATGAAACAGAGCAGAGAACAGGGCTGCGCTGGCAGCCACTGGATTAACAGCTTGTAGATTTCGATAATCAGTTTAAAGTCGAATTTATCACGCATGCCGAGAAACCTGGCTTCTTAAGATGAGCTATACCGCTGTTGCTGGAAACGGTTGGAAGCCAGGCAGGTCGATTTGCAGTCTGGAGACGTCACCCTTCAGAGAGGAATTGCCCACTTTTAGGCAGCAGCCTGTTGGGATGGAGAGATCCTGTCGATTTCCTAAAACCGCGAATCTGAATAGGTATGCCTGAGAAATTTCTAGGCTAGTGACTGAAATGAACTGGTCCAAGGAGAGATGGCAACACTCGACAGCCAACAGGGCAGAACCCTAAATCCTTGGCTTAGAGGCCTCGCTTGGGAGACTCCTGAGCCCCTTTATAGCCCCACCTCCTAGGGCCCCCCACAGGCCTGTCCTCCGAGGACCGCCTTCCCTGTCCCACCTTCCTGAGCATCCCTCTGCCTAAAGAACTCATCCTCGTTTTCACCTGTCCAAACTAGTCTGCCCACCACCTCCAAATAGAATAGCCGACTCCTCCACTGAAAGGTCTCCGATCTCCTACTCACTCCCCCAGCGGGAACTCATCTGCCCCTGCAGAGCCCATCACGTTTGCCTTGTGACGTAACATTCACGTGGCTGTCACATGACTCCTATTCGAGTGCAAGCTCCAGAAGGCAGGCGCTACTTTCTGGGCTTCCCCGCACGTCTCGTAGCCTGAAGTCCAGCTGGTGAAGTGCCTTGCCCACGGCCACCGCACCGCATGCTGTCTGCTCTTTCTTGGCTTTCCAATCTCATTCCTTTCCCTACGGTAGCCAACTCGGTGCCCCAGCGTGCCCTGAACTGTCACACCTCTGGGCCTTCCATTCATTCCTTCATGCGTGCAACATTTATCTACTGAGTGCCTACTGCGTGCCAGACTTCTCTACCTCTAAGACCGAGGGTGAGCATGTGACCCAGATCTGACCAATCAGAGCATTCCATTCTCCTGGCTCCAGTAACGAGTGACAGACGGGGAGGTAACACAAGGCATGCTACTGAAATTCAAATCTGATACATGGGCAGTAATTCTTTAGAAAGCAGCATGCACTTTCCTCTGGAGTTGCTTAATAATAGGTGTCGGCATGGAACCACTGGCGGCCACCAAGGAAAGCAGATCTAAGGGGCAGAGAGCTAGAGAGTCCTGGTGATGTCATTGAGTACCTAAGTCCAGCCATGCCTGAACTACCCCTGGAACTTTCAGTTAAATGAGCCAATCAGTCCCTTTTTCTGCTTACGCCAGTTTAAGCTGGACTTCCACAACATACAACCATTGCTCTCACTGATATGAAGATAACATATCTGGCTTCATGGGTGTGAAAAACTATCCTTCGTCCTCTGGGCTGCTCTAAACATGGGTCTACAGCACCTTCACTTTCTTGTTGCCAGGGATCTAGTGGGGTGGTGGTTAATTTGCTTGTCTGTTATCGTCTATGTCTGCCCTTCAGGCCTGGCTGGGCTGGAGCCTCTTGCTGAGTCTAGGAGCAGACCTGAGAGGGGGCCCCTTTCCCATGTCTCCCGGAGTTAATAGCATCCCCATAGTTCATGATAACCTCTAGGGAGTTGAAGGAAGTTGATTCTGAGGCATAGTTCATTCTTGCTTGGGTTGATCAATAATTAGCTGTCAGTATCCCCCGGGATTTGAGGATGAACAGTTGTTTGTTGTTGTTGTCGTTGTTGTTATTTTTTGCATTAGGTATGTATTTTTGTCATTATTGCTGTTGCTTTTCTATCGGGTCTCACTTTAGTTGCCATTCCTCTTCTGCCCCTTGAGATCTCGAGGGCCCATCATTGCCCCGGGGACTGAGAATGTTCCCGCACGTTAACGAAGTCTGCCACGGGTGTATTTTTAGTTGGCTTGTTTGCATCTGTTCTCTCCTGTTCCTTGCCTGATTGACACCTGCTGGGTGAGAGGCACAGAAGCAGAACTTTGCTATGGGAGATACTCGGCTGGGGCGGGAGGCTCCACAGCACCCCTCTGATTGTTTCCAGCCTGAGAGGGGCATGGAGGGTCCATCTCTTTCAGCTTGCATTGGTTCCATGGTTCAAATGGACTGCAAGGGGGTAAGCTGGGCTTGTTCACCACTTCTCCATGGCTAGTGGGTAAGAGAAACAAGGTGCAACTCTGTGCCTGTTAAAGCCCTCCTTGGGTTTAGGCTTAAAGCCCTGCCAGAGAGAGGCATTTCCAGGGTGCACACGTCTCTAGCATGGAGGGGCTTCTCACAGCAGGGGCAGCACTTAGAGACAGCCCCTGGTCTCTGCTGCAGTGCTCCAGGGCCCTTTGCTGGCAGGGAAGCTGCTCAGGGGCCAGGCAGGAAAAAGATGGCACATGCAAAAGGGAGAGAGGGAATATCGAAGAGAGTTTAATAAGGGGAGAGTTCACAAGGGTGTAAGGATGAGCAAGGGATGGTGAAGCACCTCGACATTAGTAACAGAAAGAAACTGTTAATTTACTCGCTCCCCACCAACACATGAAACACCACACTCTGAGAAAGCTACAGCTCAGCAGAGGCTGCCAGACAGCAGCTGTGGTTTTCAGGTGGGGAACACAGCTACTGCCAACCCGTGGTTGGGCTGGGTGGAGCTGGGGAAGGAAGACCCTGACTTCTCTCTCCTCCCACCCTCTTATCTGTTGGATCCTCCTGTTGGCTGAACGCACCCAGCGAGGGAGTCTTATTGATGTGGTCGTGGATATCAGCCTTCTGACAGTATCGTGCATGGTGGGGGAGGATGGAGAGTGGACTTAGAAGGAAAACCAGACAAAATCCAGCCTCCCCCAGTGCTGTCCCCTCATTTCAGATAGGGCTCTCTGGGGTGTGAGAAGCAGTACCCACTCATGATCACTTCAAGGAGAAACAAGTGACAGGACTGGAACCTGACAAGTGGAAATGCAGGGGGATGTGGAGTTTATGAAGACCCCTTAAAAAGCCCCCAAGGGGGACTGTGTGAATGCCAGTTGGGGTGGTAAGAGGAACAAATGATCTACATGGCCCCTCCCACTTTGAGCTTGGTCTTCAGCCTTGGGAGGAAGAGACGATGCTGTCTGGGTTACCCCAAATGTTGAGAGAGCTTGACTTTGCACTATTTGTAAGGCTCACTGACTTCCCCTCAAAGCAAAAGGTAATGCACATTCATGCAACAAGCCAAACAAGGAAAAGACACGCAAAGGAAAAGCCAACTCTCATCTCCGTCTCCAATCCCATTCTCCCAGTCTCAGAAAACAAACTATAACAGTTGGTATATATCCTTCCTTACTTTTCTCTCTGCTCACTCAAACATATTTCAATGTTTATAAAATATTCAGGAAGTATTTTTTTTAAAAAATGGAATCATATAATGTGTATAACCCTACAATCAATTTTTTTTTCACTAAAAGCAAATGGGTATCTTTCCAAGTCAGTCCACATCTATAGCTCCAACTCATTATTTTTAATTGCTTCCTAATATTTCATAGTATCCATGTGTGAAGATTTTGCCAGAAAATCACCCGTCCCTTTCAATTAGCCAACACAGAGCTGTTGGTGACCTAGCAGGTAGAAATTGTCATAAATAAGGCTCACTTTTTGTCTCCAAGGACTTCCAGGCCAGCTAGGGCTGTAAGAGCTGGGCATGGGACAGGAGGGCTCACAGGTCAAGGTAGCCCATAAGTGGTGCATAGGTGGCCCAGGTACTGGATGCTTTAGGGAAGGTTGTGTGGGCTGAGAAGTCCTAGAAGTCCTTATTGAGGAGAGCTGATTGGAGCTGGACTTTGAAAGAAAGGGAGAGTTACTATTGACATTTTAGGCATGTGCAGCAACACCAATTAGGGACTAATGAAGTGTTATGAGGGTCTGATGGACGTGAGCCAGGCTTAGACAGCAATCATTTGTAAGTGACACTGTTCAGATGCAAAGAGAGAGGAACTGATGTCATTCAAAGTTCTTGCAACCAGTTGGTTTTCTCCTAGTAGGTTAATTATCCCTCTTGCCCCTAATCCTTTCACACTCTTGATTTGTGTAACAAACTCTGTTTTCACTGAAAGCTCATATGTCAGCTTGAGTCTTGTCTGTGTCCAAATGATCACAAGTTTGAAATCAGGCATGTCTCTGTTAATGAGCTTTGACAGGATGCCCATTGGACAGTGAATATCACAGGGCCACGCAGGTCTGCGCCAAATCACAAGGGCATTTCAGCACAGGCTGAAGTCAGTTCCCTGTTAGGAGAAAGTGTCCTCACTGCCTGGCTGGTGTGGCAGAGCAGGCTTCTCTCCTTCTGAGCCCACAACAGGTTCATCTGCCATTATCCTGGCTTCCCTTGTACTGCCCCTTACTTTGGCTTCCGCCCTCTTTTGTCCCACGCCAGCATCTCTGAATGCATTCCCTCTGCTTCCAGGTGGCATTCATTGTCTCTCTGCCTACCCAGTTTCACCCCATTCTCAGTCACTCTGGGAGATTCTTCTCCACACCTTCTGTCAAGTTTCTTACTACCTCATGGGGATGTAGCCTCTTAGAGTCTCTGTCTAAAGTAGCAGCAGTAGGATGCCCTAATTTATTTCCCAAGATCCATACCTCGAGGACACACATCTTTATATCCTGCTCTTGGCCCTGAACTTCCAAAATCCCTCACTTCCTTACCTCTCTGTTACTGTAACTCTCGACTCTTCCAAGGTTTGAGGGCATAAAAATTCACCACTCACCTCAATGAAAAGTTCCCTTTCTAGACTCTCTACAGGAATCCATTATAAACCATGATAAAGACTGAAAGGCACACATAATTTGATGCAGTCTCCTTTAAATGGGGAAAAACTCCCAGCTATGAACCATGTGGGGGAGGCAGATTCTCACCTTAAAGAGGCGGTGCCAGGAATTACTTTTCCTCTCACGACACTATCTGAGCTGTTGAAATATCTCCTCTCATTATCGGGAACCTATATAAAAGCTGGTAAACTTTTATTGCAGGCATATTATAGCTTTGCTTTAACACCACCCCCCTCCCACCTGACTTGGCAGCACTAAAGGATAGATTTCACATGCAGTTTGCGGCTGCCATTCAGTCCTGCTGTGAGCAGGGAAGGCAGTGGTGGAATAACAGTGGGCGCCCCCCAGTCCTCAGACAGTCTCATCTGCTCTAAGCTCACTCCCCTCAAAGATCCCACTTTTTCTGGCACTTGCCTTGTCCAGGGCACTGCATGAAGGTCACAGGGACCACTGCATGTAAGGAGGGGAGAGAGTCCTTAGGGTGGAAGAGTGGTTCCTAATGGCTTCTAATCTGGGTAGCTGCATGGAGAAGGCACTAGAGAGAGTTGGAGACTGGCCGATTAAGTGGCTCTAGTTGAAATGAAGATGTGTTGGAGGAGAGATCTGCCCCAAGCTCTCCAGACTTGAGTCTCTCAGGAGCAAGTGCCTCAGCTTCCTTCCTAAAGTGACTTAGGGCTTTGCATCTGCAGGCAGAGAGTGGGTGTGGGAGGAGCATGAGCTCTGACATTGAATTGTTTTCCATTCCACCTTTTGCTCACTACCTGCATGTCCTTGTGTATGTGACTTTATCTCTCTGGTCCTTGGCTCCTTCATGTTTGAATAGAAGTAGTAGTCCATTGAGGGGGAGTGATGAGGATTAAATTCAATAACATAGGCAAATCTCCCAGGGCTGGTCTTAGCATGATGTGCCTAATTGATGTGGAGCCTCTTTTTCTTGTATCTGATTTAAGTTGTCTCTGCTGTGTCGAGGTTTTCCCTTTCATGCAGTTCTCAGTGGCCCACTCTTGTTAATTATTATGGAAATGCTTCTACCAGTGGAAGCACTACATCTTTTACAAGGTCAACTGTGAAACTCCACATGTCCATGGTTCTCCTTTCTATTAACATTTCATAACTGTTGAACAATTTTTTTGGCCTTTCTTGATCTTTTTCACATTTACCCCTTGTTCTCTAGGACTACCTGGGATTTCCTAAGTGGATATTTGTAATAAAGGCTAATGTTGAGGTTCAGGATAATAACAGATAATTCACACTTCTTGAGCTCCCATTATTGGACAGCCAAATTGGGTCATGTATTATATATCTAACACCAGGGATTAAGCAGTACTGGCTAAAATGACCTGCAACTACCCCACTAGATCAGGGGTCAGTAAACTACAGTCTGCAGATCAGATCTATCCCACCTTCTATTTTTGTGAATAAAACTTTATTGGAACACGGCCACACCCATTTGCTTACAAATTGACTATGGATGCTTTTGTGTTGCAGTGACAGAGTTGAGCAGTTGCAACAGAAACTATATGGACTGCAAAGCCTAAAACATTTACTATCTGACCCTTTGAAGAAATATGTGCTGACTCCTGCTCTAGATTATATTCTGCTGATGTGTTTCAGGGTCCTTCCTTAGCTCTAAGAGGACACTGAGGAATTAACTTCATGCAGTCCATTAAGTAAGCTCCCCCGTTGAGCTACTCATTTACTGGGAAAACATCACATTGCCACATGACATATATGTTGGGTATCCTTTATAGGCAATTTGGACCTACTCTGACAAATTATGGTCCTTTAAATTCTGAGAGTTATTTCAGGCAGAAGGCCCATCCTGGAAGATTAACAGCTCAAGGAATACCTGGGAAGAGTTTAGCCCCGCTGGCAGCTGTCCGTGGTGCTGATGGCAAACCTGGATTCTCTTGATTCTAATACCTTAATAAGTAGCATCTTACGTTTGTCAGGCATTTTTAAAATTTCAAGGAACTCTAAAATGTATTTTTACTTGATCCTACTGTCATTTCTTATAGGTATACAAAACAGAGTTTCATGTATGTTAAGGGTAGGAGCTTGAAGTAGTTCAGGCCCCTGTTGTACACCACACAACCCTGTCTGCCTTGTCTGTGTTTTCAAAATTATGACCTTACTATTAACTTCTCATTAAACCTCATTCCACCCTTCCTGCAGACCCACTCAGATAGTTTTTGCTGGAATGACAAAATTTTTGGCTTTACTCTGGTAGTCACCTTTCCCAGACCTACACTTGACTCTGTGGACTCCTTAAGTCCTGCCTGAGCCAGGCCCCTTCACTACCCTCTTTCCTCACCTGCCCCCATCAAGAATTTGCCTATCCATGCCACCTGCTCAAGTTTCTGCTATTCACTCATTGTAGGACAACTTGCCCCTTAGGTGATACACTCTCTGTATGTAAGCTAAAGCTTACAAATAATAGAAAAGTTTTTATCTTCTTTTGTAAAAAGTAGTCCTGAGGTTAAGTATATTTCTTTTTGAAGAGAAATAATGTAACCTTAAAAATCCCATAGAACTCCAGCTCTTGACTTCCTGTTTTGGGACATATTTCAAACTCTTTGGACTAAGGTGGATGCATCACTTTATGCTTCTTTCCCTCCATAACCAAAGCCACAGCCTCATTCCCAGAACCCTTGGCTTACTCTCAATATGATAGTTGCATGTTATTTTCTTCCCCATTTAAGTGTTGAGGTGTGGAGCAAGGCAACATATGGTGACATTATATCATTTAATAGAAGTAAGGATACCCTAGTTTTGGGGATATAGTTATCTCATAGAGTACCAGTAAATATTCATTCAGCATAATAGTCTGGGGTAGGCATGGGGAAAAGACAGTAAAACCAATAATCAAATCCAGCAACCAGAGTCTTCCTTGAGTTCTAGAAGTCAGAGAACCGTTAGTGGTCACATACTCAAGCCTATTCACTTTAACAATGAGAGAGCTGAGACCCTGGGAGGAGAAGTGGCTTGCCCGAGGTCTCTCTGGGAGTTAGTGGTATAACAGGCATTGGAATCCAGATATTCCATTTCCCATGTAACTGGCCCATCTTCTACCAATAGTTTCCCGGGGTGCAGGGGCAGTGTCTTCGGGGCCCCTTCAGGAGGAAAGAGGATGATGGGATCATAAAAGTTTCAATTTGGTCTGTTTGATTTATTTTTAAGAATATGGTTTGCTCCCTAAAAAAGATTTGAAAGTCACTGCAGCAAAATATGCCAACTCTTGGTTTGGGGAGAATGAAAACCTTAAGGGAAAATTGAAAAGTCATTATATAATTGATTTCCATTTACTGAGTGTTATATTCCAGACACTTGACACTCAGTAGCTTATTTAATCTTAATAACATTCCTATGAGTCACATAGTATGATTCTATTTTAAATGGGGAGACTGAGTACCAGGAAGTTTAAAAACCTTGTCCAAGAATATAAGCAAGTAAATAGAAGAACTGGAATTCACATCTAGGTCTTCTTGATGTTAAAACTCTTTATTCATTACTCTTCACTTTTTCATGTCATTTGGCCTCCTTTCTTGATGGCCAACTACCACGTGAGATTCCATGCTCCCTAAGGGATCAGTTATTGCATCTCACATCCCTTGAGTCTAAAGAGAATCCCTAATTTTTGTTTCTTAGGGAGCCTTTAAAGATTGGATTGGAGCAATTTATTCTGGTTCATCCTCTCAGCCCTACCTTCTTGAGTATGAGACTCTCCTGTTCAGTAGGGGAAAAAATGAGCAGTACACAGAACTGACACATTCATCAAGAATGTAGATGATACTAATAAGAGATATGAATGAGATAATATTTTTGAGATAAGAATCTACTGCTTTTCTTCCTATATTACTGATTTTCCCCCTGAACAGTCTTCTATTTTTGTAGAATGTGGAGAGGGATGAATGTTTAAGCATAGGGAGACCTAGAGCCTTCTGGTTGCTATTTGAGGATATTTGTTGGCTGAGAGCCTAGAGATCTAATTGCCTCCTGGATGTGCATCTCTACTTCTCTGATGGTAGCTATGACTATATCAATGAGGTTCATCCATGACAACTGCCAGCCCTGTTCTGGACAGGGGTTTCTAGTAGCATTATTTTTATTCAGGTAGACACTCCTCAACTAGGAATATCTCCAGCAGCCTAGACGGTTGGCCCATTGTCAGAGGAGGAAGCAAACGCTGCACTGTAGCAAGAATCATATTGGTGACAGGATCAAGGCAGACTGGGAACATGCACATAACCAAGACTTCATTGCATAAGAGGCTCAGGATAAAGTGAAGATGGGAAGAACCCTCAAACTGTAGGCTCGTCTATCTTTTGTGTATCTAATTTCAGCCACTGCCAGAAATTACTTGTGTGAAGTCACCCAGTAGAGGAGTTCTCAGCAGGGGAAAGTAAAAAAGAATTGAGTTCTAGTCCTGACCCAGCTACAGGCTCACACTCTGACCTAGGACAAAAGATTCCCTTGTACTGAGACTCAGCAGTCCTCTGCAGAGAGGAGGAGTGGGCCAGCGGCTCCTTTCTTGCTCATAGGTACAAGTCCTGCAAAGGTGAAGTCTATACCTTTCAGGGACAAGGGCTTCTTCTGACACCCTCTGCTATGTATTTGTTGCATCTGCTATGATTGTCTTGGTTGTGTGGTGGTGCATGTGTGCGAAGTTATAAGACATGATGAAGGCAAGGAAGTGGTAGAAGAGTTCTAGGAAACCAAGTGAGTAGAAAAGGCTAGAAAATAAAGTTCCATCTCTTCTTTCTGGATTCCTGAAATGCCCTTGAATGGGGTCTGAGATGCTGCTCAGAGATAATCCTATACCCCCAACCATTCCTGTACCACTTTCTGTGGCCTCCCAGGCTCCCCCCTACACACACTCCTGACACACAGGGTCTGCCCTAGAGAAATCAGGACAAGCCTTCTTGCTGCTAGCATCATGTCCTCCTGCACCTGGAGGGAGTATGGGTGTTTTCCTTGGATAGCGGTGAGAAAATAGTGGAGATTTCTGCTGATTTATGTTTGAAGAGTGCTCAGGGGGGATCAGCTCATGGGCTCACTATCCCAGTGGGAACTTTGACCTTAGTGGCAGAGGTGGTCCCTGCAGCCTACAGTTGTAGGAGGACTTCTTGTTGGTGGGGATGACACAGATGCCCTTATATACTCTTACTCAGAAAAGAATGACTCCAAATTTAGAACAGTAAACTAACCAAATCATCTATCTACCTTGAAATTCTTTCCAGAGCCTTCTCATCCTCTGGTACTGAGTTACAAAGAGGATTTTAGTTACAGTTGGGCATTCAGGTTTCTCCCCTTATTCGATTTAAAAACACTTAATTACCTGATCTGTAGCTAGCTATTCCTGAAATTCCAGTGCAAACACTTAATCTCTTTCTGTTGAGGCATTGCTATCTTTAGGTTCCTTTTTGCAGATATTCTGTACCTTTAAAAAGAATGTAGACATCTATAAGCCTATAACATCCCCACATAAATTAGATTATAAGATACTTTCTTTCCAGTTTGCTGAGAATAAATCCTAAGGGAAAGGTAGTTGTAAAGAGTCAAATGTTAGAGGGAACTGATTTCTTTGGAGCATGAGCTGCCACCCTGTGTCAGGCTTGGTGGTACCCACAGGAGAATCTGGAAAACCAGGAGGCAACATCAGTAGCGTGGCTTTGGGGGAGAGGTGTGAAGTGGGATGGGCTCTGAAGAGAAGGTGGGCAATTGCTGACCTTTATTGAATAGGTAACGTGTTCCAGGAAACCAGCCACATGCTCACATGTGCATCCACTCCTTTAATTCCCAGAGCACCCTTGTGAGACAGGTGGTATTACTATTACCTCCATTTTGTTGATGATGATCCTAAGGCATAGAGAAGTTAAATAACTTGCTCAATGTTGCACAACTGAAAAGTGCCAGAGCCAGGATTCCAACACAGGCTGTGTTACCCCAGAGCCTGCACCCTGTTTTTCTGCAGCATTCACAAATTAATGTCTGTGTTAATAAATAAGTGTATGGAAAATACTTATGACTCTAATATTCTATTAAATCACTTTTATATATGCTAGTGTTGTGGGCTGGGCTGGTGGCAGGTAGGGTCTGCAGAACCAGATGCAGAGGAGCTTTGAATCCTGTCATATCAGAAGGAATGTCTTAACTAGGGGAGTGCGGACCCTCCAGAGTTCCCCCACACACACCCCATAACAGGGATCCCACACTCTTTCTACAAGCTTTATCCTCTCCTTCTCTCTCTCTCACTGGGGTTTAGCCATGAGTTCTGGGAACTCTGAATTCTGGGGAGTTCTCTCCCAGAATAAAGGAACCCCAGCTGATTAGCAGCCAAACCAGACCTGAGTCAGGTTTGGGATTTTAGATTAACTTTTTAGTTATTTATTTTTTTGAGTCATAGTCTGATAATTTTGGACAACAGCCTGAGTTCCATCAAGTCATTTGGGGGTAGCAGGGATGGAGAGGGGCAGAATGGAGCTAGGCTCTGTGTGCTTGCAGTCAATCAGTCCTCCCTTGTTCACTTACTCACTCATGTGTTCATTCAAAATGTTTTCTGTGGTCTTTATGAGTCTTGTCCCATGTGGACATGTATAGGAGGCAAGGCAAGAAGACACCATCCCTGGCTCAAGGAGCTCCCCAGACTGTTGAGGAGAGGAGCCTCATGCCAGAAACAATGCATCTATGTCCAGACCATATATGGGAGGGCAGAGGGTGAGAGAGAGTGGGCTCCCAGAGGTGAGAGGGAGCTGCTGAGAGTGGCAGCTCTCTTTTTAAATTCACTCATCCTTTAGGACCCAACCCAAAGTCCTCCTGCTCTTTGGAGCCTTCTGTACTTTTGCACACACATGTATCTCCCTGCTTCCCAGGCTCAGATGGCATTTCCGTCTCTTACACTACACTTAGCATTGCTCTTTGCCTGGTATTCCCCCCCGCCCCTGCATTCCTCATCTGGACTGTGGCAAAGCCCACTG
This sequence comes from Microcebus murinus, assembly GCF_040939455.1. Taxonomy (NCBI): domain Eukaryota; kingdom Metazoa; phylum Chordata; class Mammalia; order Primates; family Cheirogaleidae; genus Microcebus; species Microcebus murinus. The sequence continues at coordinate 22,375,090 of NC_134117.1, read as the reverse complement.
CTATTCCCATCTTCTGTCTGTGTTCTAACAGTACTTTTCAAAAATTCCTTGTAAAAACTAATCACCTGAGGGATTTGTTAAAATGCAGATGTGCATTCAGTAAGCCTTGAGTGGAGCACGAGCTTCTGCATGTCTAACAATCTTCCAGTGAATGCCGACCCTGTTGGTCTGCAAACCTCACTTGGAGTAAAAAGGTTCTGCAGTATTGGGCACATATCAGATCTTTTAAGCTAATGTTTTAGTTTACTGAGCTGTTTAATGGGCACACCACTTCCTTTCTGTGAGTTTCTTTTTTCCTATAAGTCAGAGGAGGGAATTTTTTGAGGGTTGGTAAATGCATCATTTCCCTCCTGTGTTCATTTGGCCGACATTGATAATTGAACACGGTATTTTTTTCCCACTGAGCTTGGACATGTCCTGTTGAGAAAGATTTCTCAACATAGTGGCCGAGAGCTCCTTTTAGTGCAACAGAGTTGCACTAAAAGGATGAATCCTATTTGCTACTCAGGATAAGATGCGCCTTTAGGTCTCCTCAAATGGAATGGTTTAGGGTTCTGGAGAGCTGTTCAGGGTGCTACACAGACAGGCCCCGGAACCTGGCACCCATGCTGAGGGATGAAGGGTGCCTCCAGAGCCTTTCATGCTAGGAAGGCTTCTGCCCTTCAGTCTAGGTCTGGGAAATGAGAGGAGAGGCAGGAAGATAGAGAACAGGTGCTGGGAGGGAATGATGAAGTCAGTGGTTCTCAACCATATCTGCACTTTAGAATTACTGGAAAGTTTGTTAAAACTTTTCAGGTAATGCCTGAAGCCACCCCTGGATGTTCGATTTAATTGGTGTGAAATGACCAGGCATTAACATTTAAAAATCTCGCAGGTGAATCTAATGTGCTATCAGGGCTGAGAACCAGTTATTTAAGACCATCCAGCCGTACTTAGCAAGTGGAAACGGATTGAGGAGTTTGGTTCAGTTCAAGGCTCAGAGAGGAGCAGAACTCTGACCTTCCCTCAACTGGACACTCCCGGGCTGAGATAAGGTAAGCTCTTAGAAGTAGCTTCTGTTGGAAGAGCTTTCTGGTTAGAACTGATTTCTCCTCTAGAGGTCAAATTAGAGGCAATGGTTTGGGGAAAGACAGCAACTCCCAGCCATTTTTTTGCTCAAAGTGGATCTAGCCTCAAAAAAATGAGGTAAGGTAATTCCTTCCCATACATGATCATTTTTTTGGAGGGATGTTGTTGTTCTTATTGGCTCTGTCAATCCAAATTGGCTTTTCACATCGTCCAACTTTTCTGAGGGGATCTCTTCTCTTTCTCAGTTGAGGGATTGGAGCTGAGAGGCAGACCTGTGCACATTTGTCCTGCCTGGATCCTCAGTCTTCAGCAGGGCCCTTCCCATTTCCTTCCCTGATATACACGGTCCATCCACTCCATCTCTCAGTCCTGCAGAGCTCAGGTAGTTCAAACAAAGGATTGGGGCAAACTGATTTGTCCACTGATTAAGGTGTGGATGACTCACACCCTGCCCCTCCCTGGCCCCCTTGGATTTGAAAAGAGGCTGCTTGCTATCCTAGTTTACCTTCAGTTTGTAGGATTCTAGGTAATAGAGGAAGAGAACTGAAGGAACTACCACTGTTGGGGAGACTTATAGGGCTTTATAGAGGGGAATGGGGAGAAGGGATGGTGTTCTTATGCCCCCTTGTGTGGGTGTCTTCTCAAATGGTGAGAACAAACCAGGTACCTGCGGAAAAGCAGTCTATGCCTCTTTCTTAAAAAAGAGACAAGAAGTGTGTGTGTGTGGGGTGGACTTAGGCAGCTTCAGCATATTTCTAATTATAGTGCCCATTTGTAACCAAGACTTTGGCCTTCCAAGAAGGCTTGATTACGACATTCATAATTCATTGGCAGTCAGTCTATTACCGATTCAATGATTTCTCCAGCCAGGGAGAGAATCTTGATCCTTTAAAAACTGATTTTTCACATTAGAATAGCAAAAGCAATTAGTTTTATTTTTAGCTCAGTTAAGCAAGAGCTCTAATGAAGGTGAAAGGAGATTTTCTTTTCCCCTTCTTTCTTTCTCCCATTCTTTTTCATGAGGTGCTTTGGGAGAATTCAACCTGGATGTTTGCCCTCACTGCCATTGGGTCTTTGTGGGATGCCTCTGGCTGCCACAGAAAACCTACAGGAGTTTGTGAAGGCTGAGAGGAGTTTTCAGAACTTTGCACTTATCCTTGTATTTCCTGAGGCCTAGACTTCCACTTCAACTCTCATTATGGAGGTGGGTGTGGAAGTATGGGTAGGGGTGAACTTGGCAGCCTTAGGCCCTAAATCTCACTTTATATCTGGGGTTTCTGTTGTGAAAAGCTGAGAATACTATTACCTGGCATTCAGGGCCCTCCTTCCCACAATATGGGCTCAACTTACCATCCTCAGCCTAACCCACCCCCCACCGAGGTTCTCCGGCATGGAGCCCCACTCTGGCCGGAATGGTTTGGTCGTGGGCCCCAGTAGGACCACACACATTGCTCACCCACTTCCTATACTGCTTCTCTCGCCCTTCCCAACACCCTGGAGCAATCTTTTCTCTGGATTCTTGGGGGCCACCTTATGCCTATAACTGTAAATCCCGAGATGGTGTTGGGCACATGCTGCCTTGGACCACTAGTTAAACTGGTCAGGCTTATTAACCAGAGAAATGCCTACAGGGTCCAGGGAGGTGGCCTGAAAGAGGAACGCTGGTTGAAGTGGGAACTGTAGTGATTCAGAGAGCACAGGCCCTGTCTACAGGACGGAGCCAACCTTCAACTACAAAAGGCTATTTCCATGTTCAGCTTCTGGTCTGGTGGTGTCAGATTTTCTGACAGTTTGCAAGAGCAACTGATTTTAAAATGTGAAGTCTCCTAACTTTTTTTTTTCCCCAGCATATTGTGGGAGTACAAATGTTAATGTTATGTATATTGCCCTTGCCCCCCTTCCCCCTTGAGTTAGGGCCTCAAGTGTGTCCATTCCGCAGTTGGTGCACATTGTATTCATTAATTTTTAAATGTTGGAACAAATTCAATTTTCTTTTTTTTTAAATTTTTTTTATTTCCAAGTAATACGGCGGTACAAATGTTTTTGGTTACAAAGATTGCTTTTATAATGCTTGAGTCAGGGTGATAAGTGTGCCCATCATACACATAGTGATCATTGTACCTGTTAGGTAGGTTTTTGTCTATCCCCCCTTCCTCCCTCCCCCTGATTGATTTCCATTGAGTTATACTTCCCTGAATGCATATATGTGCTCATTGGTTAGTTCCAATTTATGTGAGTACATGTGGTGTTTGATTTTCTATTCTTTGGATACTTCACTTAGGATAATGGTTTCCAGTTTCATCCATATTGTTGCAAAAGGCATGAAGTCATCATTCTTCATGGGTGAGTAGTGTTTCATGGTATACCTATACCACATTTTGTTAATCCACTCATGAATTGATTGACATTTGAGTTGATTCCACATCTTTGCAATAGTGAATTGTGCTGTAATAAAAATTCAAGTACAGGTTTTTTTTTTTTTTTTGATAGAATGACTTCTTTTCCTTTGAGTAAATAGCCAGTAGTGGTATTGCTGGATTGAATGGTAGATCTACTTTTAGTTATTTGTGGAATCTCCATACTGTTTTCCATAGAGGTTATACTAATTTGCAGTCCCACCAACAGTGTATAAGCATTCTTTTCTCTCTGCACATATGCCAGCATCTACTGTTTTTGGACTTTTTAATAAAAGCCAGTCTAACTGCGGTAAGGCAATATCTTCTAATGATTTTAATTTGCATTTTCCTGATAATTAGTGAAATGGAGCATTTTTCATATGTTTACTGGCCATTTTTCTACCTTTTGAAAAACTTCTGTTCATATCTTTTACCCACTTTTACTGGGACTGTTTTATTCTTGCTGATTTGCTTGAGTTCTTTGTAGATTTTGGTTATTAGCCCATTATCGGATGTATAGTTTGCAAATATTTTCTCCCATTCTGTAGGGTGTCTATTTGCTCTGGTGATTATTTACTTGGTTGTGCAGAAGCTTTTTAACTTCATCAAGTCCTATTTATTTATTTTTGTTGTTGCTGTGATTGCCATTGAGGTCTTCTCCATAAATTCTTTGCCTAAGCCGATATCTAGAAGAGTTTGGCCAACATTTTCTTCTAGAGTTCTTACAGTTTCGTGCCTTAAATTTAAGTCTTTTATCCATCTTGAATTAATTTTTGTGAGTTGTGAGAGAGATGGATCCTGTTTCATTCTTACGCATGTGGCTCTCCAGTTGTCCCAACACTATTTATTGAATAGGGATTCTTTTCCCTAGTGTATATATTTTTGTCTGCTTTGTCAAAGATCAGTTGGCTGTATGGGGGTGGTTTTATGTCTGGAGTTTCTGTTCTGTTCCATTGATCTATGTCTCTACTTTTTGTGCCAATATCATGTTGGTTTGGTTACTATAGCCTTGTAATATAGTTTGAAGTCTGGTAATGTGATGTGTCCAGATTTGTTCTTTTTGCTTAAGATTGCTTTGGCTATTCAGGTTTTTTCTGGTTCCAAACAAAGCATAGAATTATTTTTTCTATGTATGTCAAATATGACATTGGTATTTTGTGGGGAATAGCATGGAATCTGTAAACCACTTTGGGAAGTATGGACATTTTAACAATGTTGATTCTACTGATCCATGAGGATGATATGTTTTTCCATTTGTTTGTATCATCAGTGATTTCTTTCCTCAGTGTTTCATAGTTCTCTTTATAGAAATCTTTCACCTTCTTAGTTTGGTATATTCCTAGATTTTTTTATTGTATAGGAGTGCTACTGATTTGTGTGTGTTGATTTTTGTAACCTGAGACTTTTCTGAATTTATCAATTCCAGGAGTCTCTTGGTGGAGTCTTTGGGGTTTTCTAGATCATCAGCAAAAAGCAATAGTTTGATTTCCTCTTTCCTGATTCAGATTCCCTTAATTTCTTTCTCTTGCCTGATTGCCCTCACTAGGCCTTCCAGGACTGTGTTGAATAGAAACAGTGACAATGGGCATCCTAGTTTTGTTTCAGTGCTTAATGGGAATGCTTTCAACTTTTCTCCATTCAGTATGATGTTGGCTGTGGGTTTGTCATATATGGCTTTTATAATCTTGAGATGTGTTTCTTCTCTGCCTAGTTTGTTGAGGCTTTTTATCATGAAAGAACACTGAATTTTGTCAAATGCTTTTTCTGCATCTGTTGAGATGATTATGTTGTCTTTGTTTTTGCTTCTGTTTATGTGGTGAATCACATTTATTAATTTACATATATTGAACCATGAATTGAATTTTTTAAAAACCCTATCCGGGCCAGCAGCCCATATCTGATGGCCACCATTTTATTTCCTCAGTTAGAGGTTTTGAGAGCTGAACTGACAGTCCCAACTCAGAATGCTTGTTTTAAAGCATCGTTTTCTCCCTGTTGCCTTTCATGTCCTGATCCATCAGGTAGAGGAGCCAGTCTTATGTGGCACCAGGTTCCAAGAGGTCCAGGTGACCTAGGGTGAAGCCAGCACTAACTCGAGGCCCATGGCCCAGAATTCTTTCAGCCAGGACACATAAATGAATGGTGATACTACCTGAAAGTGTGGTGTCAGTTTTTGTAGTATCCTTACTCTTGTTCAATCTTAAGGAAAAACGAGGAAAACATGTTTCCCCACAGACTGGATTAGTTAAGGGAAAATAATATAAGACTTAACTCCTGTAGGTTTTTGCATAAAGATTCTGCATTAAAGAGGCAGCTCCTGGGTACCTACTATGTGCCAGCCACCGTTGGGAGCCACAGGGCAGAGTGAGCCACCCCAAGACCTACCCTTGGTGGGCTTACAGTGACAGGCTCAAGACTATGAGCTCTGGAGAAGGTATTTAGTCATACTCATCACTTAGTGCCACCCAGCTCCCAGTGCTCTGCTGGCACACAATGAGGACTTAACAAAGTGAATATAAACATGGCAACACAAGGGAGACACAAAAAGGAGAGGCAACACAGATCTTCCAACTTAAATATTCAAACTGTTTCATCTTGATTTAAGGATTTTATTTCTCATATGAATCTGATCTTGGCATGTCATGGCATCATTCTCTCTTGGTGAGCAACTGCCTGCTGTGATAGAGTAGTATCCTGAACAGATACTCAATAATATACCATTATTCACAATGATATTGCCTGGAAACCTGGCATGGGGCTGGGGGAGTGAGGACATGAGTGAGAATGGCAGAAAATAGGTAACAGGCTGTAGTCAACACATTCCTTTATGAATCCTCCACTCCTCTTCCCTCTTCTTTGTTTATCCTGACTCCAACCTCTAAGAAATTTCCAGGAAAAATTGGAACATTACTGTGTGTCTCTCCATCTCTGGGATCTGAAAGATTGCCTGCCATTCTCAGGGAGAGGATATAAAAATTGGAGCGTGATGGAGGCCAGCTCGGGGTGTTGGATGAGCCTCTGACAGAGGATATGAATCTTGGCCGCAGGTGCTGGTGAAGAATGGTGGGGCTGACAAGCCAACATCAAACATGTCTCTGTTCTGGGGGAGCCATCAGTCACCCCTCTGAGCTCTGGTTTCACATGTTAATGAGGGCCTACCTCATGTGCATCCCCTATTCCAAGGTTGGGGCTCAGCCTCTTGGCAGACAGGAACAGAGCAGTCTTGGAGGAACTGTGAAGGTGACAGCTTTCTGCCCTCCCTACCCTATTTTCCAGTCCCCATTTAGGCTTTTCTCCTATCTTCCTCTGTACCTCTGCTTCATATTCCCAGTCCTCTATCTTTGCATGGGCATGGCTTCCTTTCTCAAATAATGAAATGAATGCTATAAGAATTGTATGTGTTCTTCATTCCTCTTGGTTGCTTTCATATTTATAAGGAGACCCCAGGCATAAGACAAATGCTTCACCTAAGGACTAAATGGCTGATGGTCACATTTCAGCACCTGCTAGGAAGTGGGTTGGAGGTGGTCTTGAGAGCTCTTTTGAAAATGGAAGTTCTTTTTTTAATCCATGAGTGATCCTGACTATCAGCTGAGGGGGAGCTGAGTATAGATGATGATGATGACAGTGATAGTCATGATGGTATCAACTAACATCTGTCAAGTGTTCTCCATGTACCATGCACTGTGTTAGGAGTATTGCATCTATAAGCTCATTTACTCCTCCCATGAACTCTGTTCTGGTTACTATTATTCATAAATAAAGAAAATTGGGTCTCAGAGTGGTTAAAAAACTCATCCATGTAGCTAAGAAGTAAACATTGCTGGAAGTGCTCTAGAAATACTGACTTTTCACAGTAAAAAATGTACAGGCTTAGGCTGCCACTTCCTTTGTGCAGCTTTCTCAGATCCCACCCAATGATACAGATTTTAAGAGCAGCAATTTAAGAGATGGGTTTGAATCCTGCCTTTGCCACTTAGAAGCTCTGTGATCTAAGGCAAATGCTCTGGGACTACTTCCTACTTTATACAATGGGGAGTGAAGGCAGAGCCCTTTGCACTGTCCCTGGCACATGCTAAACACATGGTGCTATCACTCACTTCTGTTACAGAGCACATGACAGGCAGCCCACAACTCCCCCCACACACAATGTTTTATGTATGTGTTTATCTTCCCCATAAGACTGTATCTGGGGAAATTTCTTTATTCATCTTTTCAAATACTTCCCTTAGAACTTTGAATATAGTCAATTAAATTAGATGACTAGAAATGGAATAATCATGACAGCTAACATATAGAATGCATACAACACACTATGCACAGTCTGAAGTCCTTCCAACAACCTTGTTGGGTAGCTACTACTATTATGCTTGTTTTTAGGTTGAGAGAATCATGGCACAGATAGGTTAAATAACTTTCTTGAGATCCTACTATTGGTAAGTGATAGATTTTGGAGTAGCCCCGAGTGGTCTAGATCCTAAGCCTGTGCTCTTAATCTCTATTCCATCAAACCATCCCTTAAATATCCTCTGTGCCAATTCTCACTGCCTTTTACACGTCTCAAAGCAGCAGGAACCTGAGACTCCCAGAGGGTGAGCTACTTGCTCTGCATCACATGGCTAATTTAGTAGTGGAGCTGGGGCTGGAGCCGAGCTCCCGGGACTGCCAGCCCGGTGCTCCTCATATGAGGTGTGCCCTGTCATATGGCGCGGTGATTCACTGGCAGAGAAGCCGTAGGAGGCTGACATTTTCCCAGCCTCATCTGTGTTTCCTGCCCACACACCAGGCCCTGAATGTCAAAGCCCCCCACGCTGCTATGCTGGAGGGAGGAGGGAAGCCCACTCACTATTATTAAGCAATTAAAAATATGGGCTGAGCAGATGTGGGACAGCTTCACTTCCCTGACATGTTGGGCAACAAGGTAGCTGGCTGCATCTCACTCACACTGAAACACGTTTAAGGGACTAAATGTAAAGCAGCTCCCCTCAGCACTCAGGGAAGCTGGTCCTGAGTGCTACAGATCATAACCTTTCCAGCTCAGCAGCCCCAAAGCAGTCTAGGGACAATGGAGGAGTGGCGATTGGGGTGTAGTCAGTGGCTTCTGAAGCCCCATGGTCATATCCCCAACAGTGGGGTGAGGTCTGACAGCCTTCTCTGGGCCCATGGATCTGTCTCAAAGATGATGTGTGCCTCATTCTGCTTCCCTACGAAAATCCAGAAACTTAAAAGTCAAATTCATGTTGGGTTGGACCCAAATCATCCCCATTTTTAATTCCTACCTATAAGGATGAGCATAGGACCTAATCTATTACAGGAAGAAACAGGGACTGAGGTTGGTTGGTGAGAAGGCCTCCTTGGTGTTAGACCAGAAGCTCCTGCTGGAATCTGGCCACAGGCATCCAAAAACAGGACCAGAGGATGGACCCTATGATTCTTTCCTTTTCTCCTTTCGGACACCTCCATATCCAATTAATAATTAAGTGTCCTCATTCATCCTTTAAATTCTGCCTCACATTGATCCTGACCTGTGCTCTCCACGTGTCTGTGGGTGTGCACTCATCCCGTGGGTTGAGACTAAAACTGGACCTCTGGATGGGTCACAGGACGGGTCTGGGCTCATCAGAGAGGGTGTGCCTCTTCTGTGTTGGAAAAGGCCGAATTGGAAGGGAATCATTTGCCATCGCCCCACAGTACCTGACACAATGCATGTTTATTGAATGAATGAGATAGCAGATAGGAGTTTGTTGGAAGTCCCTTGTTTTTTTCTACCCACAGTTGACTCAATTTCAACTTCACAAATACTACCAAAATGTAAATTTGAGTATGGCTTGTGGGTATGAGAATTATGCAGTATAAGTGGAAAATTACTTGTTTTGGCACACATACATAATATATAGATTATACCACTGCCATCTGGGATGATGGCAGAAAATGTCAATGCTGTTAGGTTGGGGCAGTGTTAGGGTCAGGACAGGGAAGGGGAAATAAATCCTCTGAAATGCTAAGAACTGCATGCCCACCAGGGCCCTAGCACATGGAGAGGACAAGGGGTTGGTCGTGTAGAGAGACAGGCAGGAGAGTGAGGGCTCCCCATGTGGGTGGAGAGTTCGAGCAATGAGACCAACTATCAGGTACAACTAAGTCTGCGGTAACACAAATTTCAGCCAACTATCCACACTGGAGCATCTTGGAATTCCAGGAAGAGACCACTATCTGCTGGTCATTCAACTCTTGAGTCTGTATGCTACTTGGAGCTGTCCACTTCTCCTTTGCTTTGGGATTGGGTGCTCCTACCTTGGTGATGCTAACGGAGCTAGAAAATTTGTCCTTTTCTCTTTGCCTTTCCAGTTAAATTGAGGAGCAAGCAACATCACTTTTTAAACCTTTTATTTTGAACCAATTTTAGACTTACAGAAAAAGTTACAAAATAGTAGAGGTTCCCTGTACCTTTCTCCCAGCTTTCCCTAATGTTAACAACTCCTATAGCCATAGCATAGTTGTCAAGACTAAGAAATGAACATTGTACAATACTATTAACTACAGACTTTGAATGTTTTTCCACTAATGTCCTTTCTCTGTGCCCACACCCTATCCAGAATCCCACACTGCATTTAGTGGTAATTTCTCCTTCATCTTCTGCAGTCTCTAACAATTTCTTAGTCTTTCCTTGTCTTTTATGACCTTGACACTTTTAAATAGTATTGCACTGAGAACAAGACTTAGCATCTGTGGTATTTTTGCCCCAAAATGCACAACCTTAGTTTGATCATGAGAAAATATCAGACAAACCCAAACTGGGTGACATTCAACAAAACAACTGATCAACCAAAGCTTTTTGAAGAAAACTTGAACTTCTGCTCCTGTACTCTATTTTTCCTAAAATAGCTCTGGGAGAAACTGCCTGCTGGGGTAGAAAATTAGGGTTTTAAAATGCAGCATTCTGAGGGAGAAATGGGCCTTTTCTCTGGACATGGAGATAGCCCTGAGCAGGCAGCTGGGGCTGTGGATTCTGGTCTCAGCTTCCTCGTGTCACTCAGAAGCCTCCCTGATGTCTCTCTGCGAAATGGGATAACCCTTTCCTGTTTCTCCAAAGGACAGCCCAAGGACTTGATGAGGTTGTGTGGAGGGGACTTAGTGATTCTCCAGCGATGAACACAGAGGACCTTGTTATCTCTAAACCCCAGTGGGGATCCCAGAAGGTGAGAAACTGGAGCTCCAGGCAAGCTGGAGCCTTGTTAGCCAATCAACTCCCTCCCCCCTCCCCCCATTTAGCTGTCATCTTAGTGGGAAATCAGGAAGGACTGGAAAGAAGAGAAAATGTTCTAGATTTCTACCCCCAAACCTTTTCTAGAGGCCCCAAAGAAGAGATCTTGTAGAATTTCATCCAACAAGTATTTCTGACCACCTACTACGTGCCAGGCAATATTGTAGGATCGTGCATCTGTCAGTGAAGAGAATACACTCTGCCCCATGGAAGTAACGTGCTAGAGAGGGAGGCAGGCAATAAGTGAAATAAGTAAATACATAGGTAAATATTTGAAGGAGACAAAATTCCATCTTTGAACTGATAAAACTTAAAATGCTTTCAGATGAAATCCATGCTGGGAGGCAGATGGTCTCTGCTGATGAATGGGGATGGTTATAAAATAACACATTGCATATATTAGGGGTGGGAGAATGGGTGTTGCCAAATGTCTCACCCACTTAAGCTGTCTCATTTTAGGTTTCAAATCAAACTCCTACTTTGTGTAATTAGATGATGCGATGCGTGTAGTGGTTGAACCGTCATTCCTTTGACCTGGGAAAATGCATCCTAATCATTTCCTCTTGGCCCCCAGTATCTCGGGGGAGGAGAAGAAGGAATGAAAGCACACAGGAGTAATTCATCTTTGGAATACTAATTCCGAGATAATAACCGAGAGGTGGATTGCACGCATCATTTGGGGGATATTTGAATAAGTATGAAGAAAACCATGGGAAGATACACACCAGACTGTTAATCTGTTAATACTGGGAGCCTGGTGTTGTGAGCGGGCAGAGGTGCAGTGTTATGGGGTGGAGTGGGCAGGTTGTGGGAATTCTTTGTATACCTACCTGTCTGTTGTTGGTTTGTAGCAATGACTGAGTATTGCTTTTGAAGTTGGAAAAACAAAACCTGAGGAAACACTTAAACAAATAAAAAGGATGAATGAAAGGTGAGGAAGATCTTATAGGATTTCTAAATCCCCCAAATGTATATGTAGTTTTTCTTTAGATCATTCATCCAGACAACACTATTCATTATCTGTCTTTATGTGTTGGCCTGTGCCAAAGGTCATGGGGTTGAGGGTGCCTAAGGATGAAAAAGACATGATTTATAATTTCAGGTAACTTTGTTTTATAATAAACTTAAAAAAATCAGTTTATCAGGTTTATTCTCTTTTTCATTGAGGTGAAATTTACATAACATAAAATTAACTATTTTAAAGTGAACAATTCACAAATTCCCTCAGTGTTTGCTTGTCTGGAAAAGTTTTTATTTCTCTTTCCTATATGAACTGCATTATACATGGATCAGCACAATAGACACTCACCAGAGTAAAAGCACCCAGAGGTTAAAGCTCAGAGCTCATATAAGACAATAACACAAGTGGCAAAACAAAGCAATAAGGTATACCCAGCAGGATAAACAGAAAAGCATCCCACATATCAATTCTGTCAATCAATGTGGACACTGTCAATCGAATGGCCCAGTCAAGAGACACAGGCTGGCTGAATGGATGAAACAATGCAACCTAAGTGTCTGTTGTCTCCAGGAGACACATCTAACCCACAAGGGCTCATACAGGGTCAAGGTGAATGGATGGAAAAAAATAGTCCATGCAAATGGAAACCAAAAAAAAAAAAAAAAAAAAAAAGCAGGTGGAGCCATTCACATGTCAGATAAAATTGACTTTAAATCAATAATAGTAAAGAAAGACAAAGATAGTCATTATATAATGACAAAGGGGGCAATTCAAGAAGAAGATATAATAATCCTATATATTTATGTACCTAACACAGGAGCTCCCAGATTCATAAAGCAAACCTACTATATCTAAGCAAAGAGATAAACAGCAACATAGCAATTGCTGGGGACTCTAACACCCCACTGAGAGAACTGGACAGATCATCCAAGTAGAAAATAAATACTGGACTTAAATGGGACTCTAGAACAAATGGCCTAACAGACATTTTACCCAAAAACGATTGAATATACAGTCTTCTCATCAGCACATGGAACATTCTCCAAGATTGATCATACCTTAGGCCATAAAACAGGTCTCAAAAAATTCCAAAAACCAGAAATCATACCATGTATCTTCTCAGATCACAGTGGGATAAATCTAGAAATCAACATAGGAGAAACACTAAATTCTATGCACAGTCATGGAAATTAAACAACCTGTTGCTCAACAACGATTGGGTCAATAATGAAATTTAGATGGAAATCAAAAGATTCCTCTAACTGAATGACAAAGGGGACACAAGCTACCAAAATCTATGGGATTCAGCAAAAGCAGTCCTAAGGGGACATCAGAAGACAAAAGTGGTGGTATGGATATTTTAACAATATTAATTCTTCCAATCCACAAACACAAGATATCTTTCCATTTATTTGTATCATCTTCAATTTGTTTTATCAGTTTTTATAGTTTTCAATGTGCAGAACTTTCACCTCCTTGGTTAAATATTTTTCTTACATTTTCTTTTTTTAGAAAGTTTATTGTTATTGTATAGAAATGCTACTGATGGGTAGCATTTAATTTCTTTTTCTTATCTAATCCTTTTGTGTGGAACTTCCATTACAATGTTGACTAGCAGTAGTGAAAGTAAAAGTGCTTGTATTGTTCCTGATCATAAGTGTAAAGATTTCAATCTTTTATCATTGAGTATGGTGTCAGTGTGGTTTTCTCATAAATGTCCCTTATCATGTTGAGGAAGTTTCTTCCTATTCCCAGTCTTCTCTGAGTGTTTTTTTTTAACTATAAAATGTTAGATTTTGTAAAATACATTTTCTGCATCAATTGAGATAATCAATTTGTTGGGCTTATTGTTTTTGTTATTCATTAATATGTACTATATTGATTGATTTTTCTTAATGTTGAATCAGCTTTGCATTCCTGGGATTAATACCATTTGGTCATGGGATTTTAATAATTCTAATAATTTTATAATCATTTAAATATTCTGTTTGATTCAATTTGAGAGTATTTTATTGATAATTTTTGCATCTATATTCATAAAGGTTATTAGTCTATAGTTTTCTTTTTTGTGGCATCTTTCTGCCTTTGGTATAAGAGTAATGCTGGCCTCAAAGAATGAGTTAGGAAGTGTTCTCTTCTCTTGCATTTTCTGTAAGTGTTTAAGAAGGATTACTATTAATTCTTCTTTAATTGTTTGGCAAAACTGACAAGTGAAGGCATCTGGTTCTGGATTTTCTTTCCTCTGACAGTTTTGTTTTATTTTATCTTTAAAAAATTACTGATTCAATATTTTTGCTTACTATAAGTCTGATTAGTTTCTATTTCTTCTTGAGTCAGTTTTGGTAATTTGTGTGTTTGTAAGAATTTGTCCATTTCATTAAATTTATCTAATTTGTTGGCATAAAAGTGCTCATAGTATTAGTATTTCTTTTAATCCTTTTTATTTCTGTAAGGTTTGTGGTAATCTTTTCACTTTCTTTCCTGTTTTTAGTTACTTGTGTCTTCTCTCTTTTATTTTTAGTCAGTCTAGCTAAAAGTTTATCAATTTAGTTGATCTTTTTAAAAACCTATTTTTAGTTTTGTCGATTCTCTTCATTTGCTATTCTCTATTTCATTTATTTCAACTTTAATATTTATTGTTAGTTCCTTCTTCTAGTTTTAGATTTAGCTTGATTTTATCTTTCTAATTAAGATGTAAATTTAGGTTAGTGATTTGAAATATTTCTTCTTTTATAATACAAACATTTACAACTATAAATTTCCCTCTGAGCACTGCTTTAGCTATATCTTATGAGTTTTGGTAACTTTTGTTTTCATTTAATTTTTCTGTGTTTTATAATGTCCCTTGTTATTTGTTCTTTGACCCATTGATTAAGAGTTTATTAACTTAATTTTCACTTATTTGTAAATTTTCCAGATTTCTTTCTGTTACTGATTTCTAGTTTTATTTCATTGTGGTTGGAAAAAATATTTTGTATGATTTTAATCTTTATAGATTTATTGAAACCTATTTTGTGGCCTAACATGTAGTCTATATTTGAGAATTTTATATGCACTTGAGAAACATATGTATTCTGCTATGGTTGGTGGAAGTGTTCTAAATATATATATATCATATATATAACTGTTTGGCCTAGTTCTTTATCATTTCATTCAGGCCTTCTATTTTCTTATTGACTTTCTGTCTAGATATTCTATCTGTTATTAAAAATGGTAAATTAGAGTCTCCAACTATTATTCTAAAACTATCTATTTTTTCCTTTAACTCTGTCAATGCTTGTTCATGTATTTTGGGACTCTGTTGTTTGGTGTGTATGTGCTTATTATTATGTATTCTTGATGAATTTATCCTTTTATCAATATATAATGTCCTTTTTCTCTTGAAATAGTTTTTTACTTAAAGTATATTTTATTTGATATTAATATAAGTTCTCCAACTTTCTTTTGGCTACTATCTGCATATTATTTTCTGTGCTTTCACTTTTAACCTATTTGTGTCTTTGGATCTAAAGTAAGTCTCTTGTAGACAGCATATAGTTTGATCCTTTTAAAAAATTCAATTTGTTCAATCCCAGTCTTTTGATTGAGAGTTTAATCCATTTACATTTAAAGTAATTACTTAAAAGAGAGAACTATTTCTGTCATTTTGCTACTTTTTCTTTATGTCTTGTATCTTTGTGGCTCTTCATTTCCTCCATTACTGCCTTCTTTTGTGTTTAATTGACTCTTTGTACTGTAACATCTTGATCCCGTTTTTATTTCATTCTGTATTTTTTAGATATTTTCTTAGTGACTACCATGGGATTACAATTAACATCATACATTTATAATAATATAGTTAGAATTGATATTAACTTAGCTTCACTGGCGTACAAAAATCTCTGCTCCTAAATATCTCTGTTGCCTTTTATGTTGTTGTCACCAAGCACATTTTTCATTCATTGTGTGTTCATTAATATAGATTCATAATTATTGTTTTATGTATTTGTCCTTTAAATCGTGTGGGAAATAAAAATAGGAGTTATAAACAAAGAATCCAATAATATTGGTTTTATATCTACTTCTAGTTAACTTTACTGGAGTTCCTTATTTCTTCATATGGCTTTCAGTTACTGTCAAGTGTCTTTTTATTTCAGCCTGCAGGATTTCCTTTATCATTTTATAAAGTGCAATTCTGCTAGCAAGCAACAAACTCTCTCAGCTTTTATTTATCTGGGAATGTCTTAATTTGTCCTTCATTTTAGAAAGATAGTTTTGCTGGATATAGAACTCTTGGGTTGACATTTTTTCTTTCTTTCAGCATTTAAAAATGTCATTCTACTCCCCTCTGATATCGTTGGCTTCTGAAAAGAAACTATATACAAGTCTTACTGAGGATATCTTGTAATGATGAGTCACTTTTCTCTTTCTGCTTTTGAGATTCTCTCTTTGTGTTTTGAGAATGTGATTGTAGTATGTCTCAGTGTGGATCTATTTGCATTTATCCATCCTAGAGTTCACTGAGCTTCTTGAAGATGTAGATTTGTGTCTTTTATCAATTTTGGGATGTTTGGAGCCATTATTTCTTCAAATATACTTTCAGCTGACTTTTCTCTCTTTTCTCCTGCTGGGATTTATAGTTTTTGTATGTTGCTACACTTGAATGGGTCCCACAGATCCCTTAGCATTCCTCCATTCTTTTTTTTTTTTTTTCTTCATATTTTTCATACTTGTCAGACTGGACAATTTTAATTGGCTTATATTCCGGTTTGCTGATTCTTTCTTTTGCCTGCTCAAATCCACTATTGAAAGCCTCTACTAAGTTTTTCATTTTAGTTATTGTACTTTTAAGCTCCATAATTCCTTTTTAGTTTTTTTTATAATTTCTATCTTTTTATTAATTTATTTGTTTATACATCATTCTCCTGGTTTCCTTTAGCTCTTTGTCTATTGGTTCCTTTAGCTCTTTGAGCATATTTAAGACAGTTGATTTAAAGTCTATTTGTCTATTAAGTCCAATGTCTATGCTTCCTCAGGGAAAGTTTCTATTCATTTCTTTTGTGAATGGTCTATACTTATTTCCTTCCATGCTTCATAATTATTTGATACAAACTGGATATTTTGAATATTGCAATGTGGTAGTTCTGGAAATCAGATTCTTTCCCCTCCTCAGGGTTTGTTTTTGTTGCTTACTGTAGGCTTTAGCTATTTGTTTCGTGATTTTTCTAAATTATTTTTGTAAAGTCTGTATTCTTTGTCTTGCATGGTCTCTGAAGTCTCTGCTCATTGCTTGGGTTCAGCTAATGTTTTGACAAAGATTTCTTTGAATGCCAGGAACCAAAAGGAGAGAGGGAGGAAGGGAGAGAAATGGGGGGTAGGGAAGTGGGGAGAAAAGTGGGAGATAGAGAAAGAGAAAGAGATGCAAAAGAAACAAATAAAAAAAATCTCTCCTAGCCTTTGCAGACTGGCTCTGTACTAGGGAACTCCTTTAATGCTTAGTCAGGCCATTTAAAATTTTGCCTTAACCTTAAATATCTGCCTTCACTAATCTTAAAAGATCAGCCATAAGTAAAAGCTTAGCATCTTCTCATGTCTTTTCTAGCATGTATTTTGCCCTGGGCATGCATGTAGCTTTCTTAAATCCCCAGTGTGCATGGGTCTTTTGAATGTCCTAATTTCCCTGAGAAATTCTTTCTCTAGCTTTTCTAGCTTTCTCTAGCTTTTCTTCCCAGGCTTTAGGCACTCTAATGTATGTCTCAATTGTAATCTTTTGTCCCACATGGCTGCACATTCTTCATTTGTCTTACAATGTTTTAAAGAAGTGACCACTGCCTTTTCCACCCTGAGTGAGTTCCAGGTTAGGCTAAACAAAGACAAACACCTTGCATCAGTCCTTCATGTAGTTCCCAGACAAAATGATTCTTTGTGAGTAAGGTCTGCTTTCCTCCTTCAAAGTCAGGACCAGGGCCTCATACTGCGAATGCAGGCTAATGTCTTCAAGACCACTGCCAAGCTGGGGAGAAGGGAGGGCAGGGGCAAGTAAAAAGCCACAAATCTTTTATTCCACTTTAAAGTTAACTCTTTCTTGATTCAGCATTCACTTTGTTGCCATAAACTTTGAACTGTTTTCCAGCATTCTGACAAAGTGATTCTGACAGTTTTTCCTTGATATTTTGATATTTCTGTGGAGGGATGAGCTCGTAGAGCTACCCACTCCAGCCATTTTTGCTTCTTCAATGTTTAAATTGAAGTATAATGTACATTCATAAAGATATACAATTCATAAGTGTGCAGCTGGATAATTTTTGCATTTTCACAAGGCATACAAACCTCTGTGGCCACCCTCTAGGTATTTCTCTGTTTTAAAACATATTTGTACCTCATTTCATTTAAAAAAAAAATTACTCATTGTGACTTACAAAAATGCATAATGTGCTAATTAGAGAAAGATAATTTTAACTGAGGAATGTGGGGTGGGAGGAGGGAAAGCATGAAAGGAAAAGAAAACAAAGCCAGTTTTCTATTTTTGTTATATGGCAAGTGCATGGAAGAATGTCGTGCACACTTTGCTAGAGGTGGGATAGAAATTCATCTCTAGGCTTCCTAGCTGCAAATGCAAAAATGGAAACATCATAGTTGTAGAATTTTTGTAATGTCTGAAGATAAAAACAAACTAATTGTTCAGTAGGCATGCAGCTATATCAGGTACTATGGCTGGAAGAAACTTCTCCTATAGTTATTATAATTAAGGCCTTATTGGAATTAGTGAAAGACGTTTGATATCTCCTGTAGTAAACAAATCCCACAGCAGGGAGCCCAGGCCTTTCTGTATGCACATATCATGGGCTGTCAATGCCACAATGACCCAAGTGAGGAGTTGTGATGGCAAGTCTATGAGGGGTCTGAACACTGCTATTTGGGAGGGTGGGGCAGAGGTTTATCAAAATAAGGGTGGGTGAATTAACTGCCTTAAACCTCAGTTTCCCTAGCTGTAAAAGTAGGAATAATAATAGTAAGTACTCAAGGATATTACCAGTAGAGGAGAAATTGTGTATGCGTCTGGTGTGTAATAAGTGTTTGCTAAATCTAGTGATCATTATTGTAATTCCAAGACTTGTTAGGAAACTCTTGATGGCCTCTAGTCCCTTGGTTGAGTAACCTCATTTCTTTTTGACCTCTCCTCTATTTCTAAGCCTGGGCCATACCACCAGGGCTTGCAAATGTTAAAATGTAATCAGAGCATTTTGACCTTGTGGGCCTAAGGTGGAGTGGGAGTGTGTGAGACGTGGGATCTTCCTGGTTCTGGGGACCCCAGGCTTGTGATGGATGGCTCCCCCCAGACTCAGCGGGAGCAATATGCATGCTCAGTGGGGAACAGGAGGAGGCACCTGCACCCACCCTACTACACCCTGTTATCCTGAGACTGGGCCTAGTGGCTGCAGATCTGCATCCCACCTGGTACACAAATCGGCTTTAAGAAGGAACAGAATGACCACATCTGTACTGAGTGCTGTCACATTAAGAATGCAGGTCTTTACTTCAGCAGCACAGCCCATGGTTGCTTTCAGGTTTTGATAAATGCATAAGGCAGTTGTGCTTTTCCTTGGACAGTGACCACTGTCCAGGTGGACATCACCTCTGTGGCCCTGGCGTGGCACTGCCTGAGGGCAGTAGGCTGCCCTCCGACCTCTGCTAGGATGAGCTTCCACCTGCAGTTACAGCCAAACCTGCCTAGTGTCTCAGGAAGAAGCACCTCTTTATAGCTGGCCATGAGTCCTTAATATATTACCCTTAAATCATTTAAAACTGGACTAGCCAGAGCAGCAGTGAATATGCCAATGCAGCTGGGAGCAATCTCGGGCAGCCCCAGCGAAATGGCCGAGATGATCTAATAGATCTTACTTCATCTCCAAAAGTCTATTACCCTGCCTCTTGCCTCCTTATTAAACCAAAGCTCCCCACTCACAGGAAATAAAACTGCTACCTGATATTTATATATCTTCAGAGAGTAGTGTGATTCAGAAACCAGGGAGAATGGTTTAAAACTATTTATTGAAAAGGAGACTGTTTCTTGCATGAAATAATCTTATTGGAAAAGTTACCTTATTTCTTCTACTGCCCTTGGAAAATCCAGATCGTTTGTAAAGCAAAGGGCAAAACAGAAATTGATTTTTGTCGGCATGAGATCGGTTTTTTGCACTTTGATTAGTGGCTTAAAGCTGGTGAGTCATGTGACAGTTCTGGTATTTTGGGGCAGGGTATTCAGACTGAGATCATAATAGCTATTTCTGACCTTGACTTTGAGCAGAACATTGCGGGAAGTCTTATGTCACCCCAATGTCTAGCTATTTGCAAACTTATGTTATTTCTGATTGACTATTGGCTTAACAGTTCCCTCCCCTCCCTCACTGTGCCGTCCCTAGACTCTAAAGTTCTGAATGGATTCGCATCATCTACAGGGCAAAGTCTAGACTCCTTGTTCTGGCATGAAGGCCCTCCAAAGTCTGACCTGATCAACTTCACCTCCAGACCAATATCTCTTCTGCCTGCATGGTGTGAATGCTCTGCTGCTGGCAGCCACTCTAGCTCACACCCAGCACTCCAGAAGTCCACTCTTTGCACTGTCCTCTCTGTTAGGAGGCCTGCTCCTGTCCTAGGTGTCTGTCCATAGATGCCCTCAGAAGTCACGCCTCCTATTGTGCCTACCAGTGGACTTTCTCTGTTCCCTGCGAGCTCACTATCTCAACTCGAGCCTGTTACTGTACCTGCCATCTACACAGCATGGATCTTGCACCTTGAAACAGCTCATGTTTGTGGTATGTGCATCGACCTTATGGAAATTCAATGCTACCTGCTGGAGAGAGAGAGGGAGAGAGGGAGAGAGGGAGAGAGGGAGATGAAAGGGGAAAGGGGGAGGGAGAGATTTTTATCTATCTCCCCCAAATTCATAAGTTGAAGCCCTAAGCCTTGTACTTCAGAATGTGACTGTATTTGGATATAGGGCCTTTAAAGAGATGATTAGGTTAAAATGAGGCCCATAGGGTGGGCTCTAATCCAATATGACAGTTGTCCTTATAAGAAGAGGAAGTTTGGGCACACAAGGAGACACCAAGGAGGCATGTACACAGAGAAAAGACCATGTGAGGACACAGCGAGAAGGTGGCCACCTGCAAGCCCAGAACAGGAGAAACAAACCCTGCTGATACCTTGATCTTAGACTTTCAAGCCCCAGAATGTAAGAGAATCAATTTCTGTTATTGAGGCCACCGAGTTTGGTATTTTACTATGGCAGCCCAAGCAGATGAATACACTCAGGGAGGGTGTGCCCTGGAGTGAGTGGGAGATCAAAGGTGTGAATCTGAGTCTGCTCTTCCCTGCTCAGCCTCAGTTCCCGCAGCTTCCCAGGAGTGTGAGCGGCTTTCCGTGCTGGTGGGAACCGAGTGTTTGAAGACCAGCTAGTTGGCTGGTCTAATCTACTTCTTTTAACTTGCCCCTGTCCACAGCTGACTCCGTCAGGGGCTCTGACAAAGAATCGGCTGTCTATTCCAGTGCTGGCTGGGCTGGGCTTGTTGGGAGATGTCATTCTACTGACTGGTAATGGTTATCAAAGGCAGTTTGGTTTTTTATTCCTTAGTGCTTAAAGGTTCTTGATTATGACAATAAAAATAATAGCAGCCAACATTTCTTGAGAATTATCTTGGGCCAGGCACATTCTTTATATTTGTAATTTTGGTTAATGTTCTTGAGAGTCTTACGAGGCAAATATACTATTATCCTTATGTGTAAAATGTAATTGATTTTGTTCAAGGTCATGCGTATAGTAAGTGTCAGAACCAAACCTTTTTGTTTGTTTTTTTGAGACAAACTCTCTTTCAATTGCCCAAGCTAGAATGCAGTGGTGTCATCACAGCTCATTGCATCCTCCAGCTCCTGAGCTCGAGTGATTCTCCTGCTTCAGCCTCCCGAGTAGCTGGGACTACTGAGTAGCTGGGACTACAGGTGTGCACCACTACGCCCAGCTAAGTTTTCTATTTTTGTAGAGATGAGGTCTCACCATGTTGCTCAGGCTGGTCTTAAACTCCTGGGGTCAAGTGATTCTCCTGCCTTAGTCTCCCGAGTCACTGGGATGACAGGCATGAGGCACCCTGTTTGGCAGAACCAAAATCTTTCAGAGCTCAGAGCCTGTGCTCTTAACCACTACGATGGTTCCACTGATAGATGAGGCAAAGGAAAAGAAAGAAGCCTTTCTTGGATAGGTGGGAATATGGTAGATGAAGATGAGAAGGCCTTTCAGATATGTGGAAAGGCATGAACAAAGTCAGGGAGGTGTGAGGATCCTTTGGAGGTTTTCCAAGTTTGCTGGGAACTTTTTGGAATTAAGTCTGGAATTTAATTGGGGACTAGATCTGTACATAGTCTAATAAGAGCTAGTCCTTTATGCAGGTTTCTTCCATATATGATCTCAAAAAAGAGTAATTTTTGGCAGGCACCAGGAGTAGGATTATTCTTCCCATGTTACCCGTGGGGCAAGCGAGGCCTAGTGCAAGAGATGCCTGCTGAGAGTTCACTGTCCCTCTTATGTAAAGCCCAATTTCTGCCCTCCAGCCCAGGACTGTGCCCCTCTCCCCATCCACAGTAAAAATAAAATCTGGGGTTGGAAATCACCAGGATAGCAGCTGTGGCTCAACCCCAGGGCCAGCCTGAAGAGACCTTTGGAGGAAGCCGTGGGAACAACCATATAGGCAGAAAGAAGGTGTCTGGCTTGCATAATGGCTAAGAACAGAGACTCTGGAGTCAGGCCTGGTTTTGATTCTCAGTTCCATGAGTTAAGGTGTTACCTTGGGTGGATTATATAACTTCCCTAAGCCTTAGTTTCCTCATCTGTAAACAAGGTAAAGAACAATAGCTATCTAATAGGATGGTTCATGAGGTCTGAATGCGGTATTGCATATTAAGAACTTAGCACTCTCTTCCTCTTCCAGTCCGGTCTCCTCTTCCTCGTCCTGTCTAGTCTGGTCTCCTCTTCCGGTCTAGTCTCCTCTTCCTCGTCTGGTCTCTGTCTCATCTCCTGTTCTGCATCCTGTCTCGTCTCCTCTTCTGGTCTGGTCTCCTCTTCCTCATCTGGTCTGGTCTCCTATTTATTCCTCATCTGGTCTCATCTCCTCCTATCAAAGGTATTTTTAAGGATAATATTAATTTTGAGTGATTTTCACTTTCAGTGATTACAGAAGAGCCAAGCTCCCAACTCCACTCAATGGTCACATAAACAGAACCTCTGTCTGGCTGGCCCATGCCACTGTGGCCTCTTCCCACCCACGCTCCCAGCAGCAGAGCAATCTCTTCTAAAAATAGGTCTGATTAGATTACCCCTGTCTTCCCCCCAATAAAACCCTAATTTTATTTGCTTAGGAAAAAAAAAAATCCCAAACTGCTTTTAAAAGGCCTCTGAGGTTCTGTGGGGTCTGGAGCTCACTGGCAGACCCTCCTCGCGGTGCCCAGTTCCAGCCACCCTGACCTGCTTCTGTGTCTCCTCCTCGCAGTGGGCATCACACACACGTTCGCACTGCCGGGAACACGGTCTCGTCGGCCCTTCCCCACGCTGTCCCCATTTCATCCTTCAGACTTAATTCCTGTGTCCCCAGCCTGAGCTTCCACTGGCGCCTGACCAGGCCCCGCCCCAGCCTCGGCGCCTCTCCCCCGGTCCCTCTCCCTCTCTGTGTTCACCTCAAGGCCTTTTCACATTCGTCCTGTGATTGGTTGATTCCTGCGTGTCTCTCCCTAGATTCTAAATTCCATGCAGATGGAAACCATGTCTATTTTTGTGCCTGGCACATAGAAGACACGCAGTAGGCACTTTATTGAATGAATAAGCAAATGCCTCTCTTTTCCGTCTCCAAGTCAGTTCTTTCACAGTAGAGACCATCTCCTATTCACCCTTGTAGCCCCATTCCCAGGCGTGTTAAGGAGTCTTAGAGATTTCTTAAGCAAACCCCATTCTTTGGTAGAAGTCATTGAAAGCCAGGGAATCACCATGACTTACATACAGAAGGCTCTCAATAAGCGTTGGTTCAGTGAATAACCGAGCAGTTTCATCCTGAGTCTCTGCCAAGACCTCACTCAGTCTGCAATCTCTCCATCCAGGGCTGAGCCCAGCGCGTCGCCCTGCAGGGACGTGGGTCAAGGCACAGCCCACCCTCCCTCCCGCGCCAATGCCCTGGGTCGTCTGGGCCTACAGGTTTCCACTGCAGCCCGCTCCTTTTCCTTTCCTGGGGCCTCAGGGCCATCCAGCCTTGCAGCGACAATGTTTCCAGCAGCACCTTCTGTTTCCTTCACTCTTTAGGGAGTTTAAGATTGTTTAAAATTGAGAGCTTATAATGGGTGAAAGAGTTCTGAACAAAAATTCTCATAAAAGAAGAGACTATATCCTGGATTTCTTTCTGTCCTATGGGTTAGCTTTCTCATGGAGGGTTGTTTTCGATTTGGTATTTGGGATCTTTACTGCCAATGTTTACTGAGTGTCTGCGATGTGGCATGCACAGAGGGGGGAGTAGGTGAGGATGGGGGTTGAGGGCGAGGCAAAAGGAAGGAAGGCTTTTTGGAAACAGGCTATTTTGCAGCAGGCCCCAGAGATGAGCTCTGCAAGAGTCAGTGTTGGTGGCTGTAACGTACTTTGGGCTACGGACGGAAGTCCCTGGGAAGGGTTTGCCTTGTGTGGGACACCCCAGGGTGTTTGTCAAGCTCAGAACACTTGCTGGGATCTTGCTGATGTGATCAAGAGAAATGCCGGGCTGCTCTCTCTCCCTTTGGGCCAGTGTCCCCCTGTCCTGTCAGGGCTGCAAGCCCTGCCACGTGGCTCTCTCCCACCTGTTCCCATCAGATGCAGGGGACCAGTCTGTCAGCCCCTCTGTCCATCAGCGACGAGCGATTGGTACCCTGAGCCTGGGGTGGGACTTCTGATCTCAGCTTGGGGCTTGCTGATGAACCGATGGCTGCTGTGCTCTGAGAGCCATCAGGGTGACTGCTAGCTCACTGAACACAGCGAAGTGATGAATCGTGCTCATGTTTATTCTGCAATTTCAAAGGCAGCCATCGAATGTTAAAGAGCGCAGAGATTTTAAATGAACAAACGGTGTGGTGGAAAATAGAAGAGATGGACTTGGTCACGATTTTTGCTACATGGTAGATGGACTTCATTTTATTTCACATGGCTCAGGTGGATAGCTTGAAAGGCTCCTAAAGTGCAGATAAGATTTAGAACGTCTCAATTGTGCTCCAAATTTGGGGAGCAGTACCTTATGCTAATGAGATTTTTTATAAGAAGATGGTCTCTTTTTTACCACCAGATTGTCCCTTAAATTAGTTAAAGCCTTGAGGCTTTAAATTAAAAGCAAGAAATTACAATGTAGCAGATTGAATTTAGGTTCACGTGCCGCATTTGAAATATATGAGTGGCTTTGGAAAGCATAATTTAAAATGAATGGTGGGTTCCTTATGCACAGGCAGCGTTCCCCTGAATGTCTGGCTACTGTAAGCCTGGTTTCCACACAGTTAGTGCCACCAGTTAGTGTCCCTACACTACCACTCCCCTTCCCCATCACCATGGCACTCTCTCCATGCCATGCCGTTCTGGCATGACCACAATGAAGTCTGCTGATGCCATCACTTCTGCTGGCACCTGCTCCCAACTTGCTGTCTCTGCTCAACCTTGTGAAGGCAGATCCAACTCCTTGGGGCCCCAGCCTCTCCTTGGCCATAAATTAGTGAGGTTTCCCAGCAGTGAACACTGGAATTCTTCATCACCCTTGGGCTTGAGATCCTGCCTTTCTTCCTGATCTGGGCCTGAGGGTGCTTGAAAGGCAACATAAAATCTTGCTTTTGTTTCATTCATAATTGGTGAATCTGTGCTCTCTGGGCAAAGGCCAGCTTGTTCATGGCAGTGGTTTTTAACCCTGGATGCACGTTAGAACAAGCTGGGGAAGCTTTAAAAAAATTCTGATGCCCAGGCCATGATCCCTAGAGATTTTAACTCAATCGGTCTGAATGGGGCCCAGGTATTGGGGTGGGTGAGTGAGCGTGTGTGTGTGCGCGCGCGCGCGCGTGCGTGTGTACAAGCTTCCTGGCTTATTCTACTATTCAGCCAGAGTTGAGAACTACTGATTTGGAGGAAAAAGTTGTCCACTTTCACTGTTAGAATTAGGCAGATTTTCTCTAATCAGACTAAGACAATGTGACAGGCAGACAATGAAACATTAGCTGTGGATGTCAGGACTCCAGGAATTTATGGCAAAATTAGCCATGTTCCTTTTTTAACTCTATTCACAGTAAGAGATGTAGAAATGCTAAGGGGACAGGAGCAGTGTCCCTGGGCTCGCGCAGGCCTAGGAGGCAAGCAGCTTCAGAGCCAGAGGCAGTAGCCACTGCAGACATTTCCTCAAAATAAAGTTTATTCATTCATTTATTAACTCATTCATGCACAATAGGCTCCGGGTGCAAGGATGTCTGTCTTTAAGGCAGGGACTCTGAAAGGGCTGGCAACACAGGGAACGAGGGCTAGTTCTCTTAATCGCAGACATGTGACTTTTCACCTGGGCACCGTTTCTTTGCAAATGCCAGAACCCAGCACCTGCCCTTGAGTGTACCTGGGGAAGATGGCAACACCCACCTCTCTGCTTCACCACTTGCAGTCTTGTCGCTGACATTTTCTCTGGTGCCATTTTTGTCTGATGATGGTAGCATATGGGAACCTCTTCGTCAGACACAGTATTTCAAGTACCTCCTCTCTCCCATTCTGCCTGACTCATTCGGCGATTCCAGAAAGCTCGTCTGCACAGGCAAGGGTGGAGGGGGGGGGAGAAGCATCATAGAATTCATCAAGAGTGAGTACTAGAATACTCTCTCTTTTTTTTTTTAAAGCAACAAGAAAAGTACAGATGATGTCATAGCAGCTCCTTGGCACCCTCACTGTGGGATGGCTGTCAGGAAGCAGTCTACTTCTTATGTAAGAGCAAGCAGGAATCTGAGGCTTAGAGGAGTTGCACTTTAATCTGGACTCCTCTCCCTCGGGGTGGTGGACGTGTGTTCCTGAGATTGCACCTGAGAGTACTTCTCTTTCCAGCTTCAGGCCCCCCTGTGTGGATCCAGAGCAGCCCCCCAGAGCTGCGAAAAGGAAGCTTTGCTCCGCCCGCTACCCAGACATGCCGCGAGGGGGCACCAAAGAGTTTCCATTCCTCTGCCTGGCGCTGCCTGCTCCCTGCCGTGCGTGCAGCAGACGCTGAAAGAAAACAGTGTGAACTAGAAGAAGCGGTGATGTTGGAAGGCAAAGCTTAAGCCCTAGGTAGAAAATTGTGACTAGATGGCAGAGGGGACACCCCTAATTTTTCCATTGGTTGGGGAGGTGGGGAAGTGCAGTGGGGAAGGGGTACGTTTCTGATCACTATCAAAACAACCATGAGGCACCACATGAATGTTTTCATTTTTCTTTAAGAAGCAAAGGAAGATGGGGACTAAGGAACATTAAGCAGGCATTCGTTCAATCAGTTGTTCACAAACTGTGTGGCAGGACACGTCCGGAAGGTAGGCTGCTGCTTAGCAGGACCTCAGCAGGGCAGTGCAGACCATGGAAGGGGTCTGGGTTTTATTCCAAGTGCCATGGGGGGGGGGCCACTGGAGACTTCCAAGCCAGGGGCTGGTGTAGCCTGTCTTACATCGATGCTCTGAGGACCTGCCCATGGGGCGCGAGCGTGGACGTGGTAGAGAGGCTATTGCAGGGTCCAGAAGGCCCAGGGTGCCATCGGTGGGGGTGGAGAGAAGACGACACACTTAGAACATCTGCTGGAGTTAGAACTGGCGGGACACCCTGGTGGACTGACACCAGCCACGTGAGAAAGGGGGAATCAAGGATGACCCTCAGGTTTGGGGTTTGGCACCTGGCTGGATGGTGGTGAGACTGAGCAGGAGGAGAAGGGGTGTGGCAGGGCCAGGCTGGGGGACAGGATTGGTGTCTCCTTTGTCCCTGGTGGGTGTGTGATGCTACCCGTTCCTGCCTGCAGAGGCCCAGCGGGCAGCCAGATTTATAAGTTGGAGCTCAGCGGAGAGAGAGGTCAGGGCTAAAGGTATACATTTGGCACATCCATATTTTTTTTTCTTCATTTAATGCTCACATCAGACCTACATTGAAGATGTTCTTGTTCCCATTTCATAGACAGGGAAACTGAGACTTAGGAAAGGGAAGGTAATGTGGCTTGAAAGTAGTGGAGCTGGGATTTAAACCAGGTCTGCGTGATTCAAAGTCCCTGTTTCCAAGGCATCTCCACATTCTTCCCTGAACTGACCTCCCTTAGGGAAAAGTCTACACCTCTCCTGCCTCGGGCAGGCGTTCATTGAGTGCTGGCCAACCAAGGTGTCGGGTCCCGCAAAAAATCACTGTAACCAGGTAGCTCTTATTTTTCCAACTAAACAGCAGATTCTCTGAGAGCAGAAAAAAATCATGCCTTTCTATCCGTCCGTGTGGATGCCATGCAGCATGTAGCAGAGGGCCTCACACCAGGCAGAGAGGCCAGTGGGGTTACCCATTGAGGCTGCATAGTGGCTGCCAGGAATGCTGTGTGGGGGTTGGGGTGGGAAGGATGCTGAGCTGGGAGAATGTGCTGGGATCCATTAGTGATGTCTGTTCTGGGCCTGGGTGGGGTGAGAGGCAGATCCTTCAGTCTAAGGTGGAGTTGAGGACTCCACTGAGAACCTGGCCCGTTACAACCTCCCCATTATTGACTCACCAGCCAATGGAGACTCCACAGCACAGGGCTGAGCCTTCCCTTTCATCATTACTCGGAAGTCACATCACACCAGGTGAGGACAGAGTCTCAGGAAATGGAAGTTATGGGTGAGCCAGCCTCTCCCTGCTCCTGCTGTGAGGATGGCCATCAGGACAGACCTGCCTTGAGCAGTAGCAGGCGCTGAGTACAAATTGTTCTCCGGGTGTGGCTGTGGCAGCTGCAGGAGCAGATAGCAGCTCCCCCAAGGGGGAGGCTAGCGGGGAGTGGTGTGCAGTGAGCAAGCTAACTAGCTCTCAGGCAGCCAGTGCGAGTGCGTGGTAGGGCACATTCCTCCCACACCCCCATAATCTGGAACTGTCAGGTGTGTGTACCTGCAGGGTCTCCTGTGGCTTGCAGAGAACACTGACAAAGGGTTCCCCAGATGCACTCGGTTGTTGGGGTAATTGGCACACTTGTGACAAGGGTAGGAGCTAGAGGCCCGGCGGCAAGTGGGGGTTTTTACCAGTTAGGAGAAAGCAGGGGTGCAGGGCTGGCCCCTGGGATTCCAGAGATGGCTGACTGCCCCCTGATCAGAGGATTTTGGGGGATGGGGTACAGAGATGGGGCTGGGGGTGTCAATGAGGCAGGACAGACCTGGTCAGAGGGCCCAGGGCCCAGAGACTCATTAGGCACTCAGTCTCATTATGGGCTAATTAGGGGGAGGGGGTTTGCTGATAGGATAGCCCTGGCTGGAGGGAGCAGAGGACTGCCGGAAATGTCTGTGGGAGGTAGGTGTCCACTCAGAGAGAGGTCCTCAGGGAAGGAAACTTTAGACACGTGGAATATAGGGGAAGCTTCTTGGGGCCCTTTCTATTTGCGATGTCCCTTCTCTGGGCTAGGTCCCTTCTGTGCTTCTAAGACAGCACTTCTGGGTCAAATTAATCAATTATGTGAACACTTAATGAGGAGTAAGGAAACCAAAGTTTGTGCCTGATTCATCCCGACAGCTAGCATGGCAGTTCTGGAGCAAGGGGGTCTGAAGGACCCCCTTGGTGGTGGTGAATCGGAATGATGGAGCTGGTCTTGAGCCCAGGTGGATGCAAAAAGCATTGAACCTGAACATACTTCAGAACAGCAGGACCTGTGGGCATCTGAGGTCTGAGAGCAGGAAGCCAGAAAGTTTTTCTGGGCTCTGAGATTTGCATTGTGGCTTCAGAAAACCATGGCACAGAATTGTTATATTTGGATGGGAAAATTCTGCAAAGATGATAGGGTGGGGGAATTTCTGGGAGTGAGCAGGTCAGGGAGTCCTTAAATCAGTCCTATCTAGTGCATGGGTAGGACATATCCACAGGCTGCCCAGGCTTGTCTTGTGTGTCTGCTGCCCTGTCCCTGGTGGACTCCCAGTCCCCTCCCCCTCCTGCTGGGGCCTGCTGGCTGAGTCCTCAAGCTCTTTCCTGCATCTGGCGTAAGAGATAAAATCAAGGTCTCCAGTGGGAGCCTGGGTCTGAATGGTTCTTGGGGCATGTAGCTGGTTCAAGTGTCCAAGCTGGTGGCCTGGCTCCATGAGGGTAATTACAATCTGCCCCTCTTACTTCCTCTCCTGGAGTTGCTGCAGGATTCTCACTTGTGTTTTCCATTTGGCTTATGTTAAATTCGCTGATGGGGCTGTCAGAAAAACCACAGCCAGAAACTGTACTTTGTTTTTCCCGAGAGCACTCAGTAGGACATAAGCAAAGAGTAAAGCCTTGGGAAGGGGTAAGAGGGTCCGAGATAAAATCTCAGCACAGGGAGAAGACCTGGAGTAGGGGTTCCCGAGTAGAAAGCAGAGTGGTTCCTGAAGAGGCGAGAAAGTTGGTGTGTCCTCTGCAGACACCTGGAAAGTGTCCTCCTCCTCTTAGGGTCACCTTGATGCATGCCACCTGAGAGGGTCAGTGATGGAGGATGAGGAGGGAGCAGAGGCGTTCTGCACCTGAAAGGTGCCCTGGGGACGCTAAAGAGCCATCCTGCTGCCACATCCAGATGTCTGCCGCTCCCAAAGGAACCCAAATGCAGACATCACTGCAAGATGCGTTCCTCAGGAGAATGTCATCTCCATCACAGCTAGCTAGGGCCCAGAGTGGAAGCGAGGGAGATACATATTTGGGGGGATGAGCCTGCAGGAGGGATGTGTAGGCAGGGCACGTGATGGATCGTGTTTTCCTGGGGGTTCTCCCGCAGCTCAGTAGCAAGACTGCCCTTGGGTCTGGGGTTCATGGCTCATTCATATCAGTCAAGTTCCTTCTAATCAATGTCACCCAGGGAGGAAAAGCAGGATAGCAGATTTTCACTATGGGCGTGTGTGTGGGGGGGTGGGTCTACATCGGCTGTCCCAACCACAGGACACAGAGCAGAGGGGTTGAGTGAGACAGGCAGAAATGTATGGTCTTCTCTATTTAAATGGTATGATGGGAGACATCAAGAATAGGAGATTTCAACCCATTTGTTAAATTTTGTCAACTTCTTTTTCAGAACCTTTGCAATGTTCCTGTCTTGGTGTTATTTTTTATTTTTAGTGAGGTATAATTCGCATGCCATGAAATTCACCCACTGTGCATGTGCAATTCAACGAGTTTTAGCAAATGTACAGAGTTGTACAACCATGACTGCAGTCCCAGTTTAGAACATTGGTTGAGTATTATCCTGTTTCTCTGAATAATTAGCTTGAATGCTTCTTGGAGGGGCTTGCCAGGTGCAGCAGGAGGGTGCACCGTCAATCTTGCAGGGAGAATAAACCGAAGAAATGAAGTTGGAGGGGTGGCCTGGATGGGAAGCTTCGTTTAGGAAGGAAGGATGACCCTGACCCAGGGACCATGCCAACCCCGTTACGTGTATTATAGCATTTGATCCTAACAGTAACTCAGTACAACAGGCAATCTTATTATTCCCACTTTACACATGGAAAAACTGAAGCTTACAGAGGTTGAGTAGCTTGTACAAGGTCTTGCTGCTAGGAAGTGGCTGCGCTGGGATCTGAACCCATCTGGACTGTGGAATTCGCATACTCAAACCATTACCCTAGGGTGCATTTAAAAACTTTGGTCTGGAGTCTAGACACTACTGTAAGGTGACTTAAAATGCAACAGATCCTGATGACATGCTTAAGACCTCTAATCTGGTGACTCTTGATCAATCTGAGTTTATTAAAATGGAAAATGTGCCCCTAGCTCTAATTGATCCTAATTCTACCTATACCTGGTTTCACTTCATCTTGGCTTTGGCTCCACCTGGAAAAACAAACACCACAGGGCTTTGTCTACTCTGGGGTTCGTGCTCTGACCCTCACTCGGCACAAGGCACCAAATGGCTGGTGCCTTCTCCCGTGCAGAGGAATAAAGGAACCTGAAAATACACTGCTATTTCAAAAAGAGCCTGCCTGCCACGAAAGTAGTGGTGTTTCATGATACTACTGTATTTCTTCCTCCCTTTCAAAATCAATCTTTAGATTGTAGGCCTGAAAACCAGGTGCCACTGTCTTCTAATGGTATGCCAGGGGTTAGAAACGGAATGCTACACACCACTTAACATGTGAAATATGATTTATCCGTTGGGCATATGTGGAAAAAATGAAAAGAAAATTCCAACAACAACCCTTCTGTTGAGTTTTGAAATGTAAATGTTTGCTAATGCTTTGCCGAAGACAGCTTCACTTGGGCTGAGAGCTATGTGTAAAGAAACATTAAAATGCATCATTTGCTCAGGGCTAAAAGTCATCAGCTTGTGATATTAATGCCCTTTAAAAAATAATTTGACGGCATGAAATCAGAGCATGCCTTGTGCAAAGGATTGGCTCTTGTCAATTTTCTCATGGATCTACTGAGCTATAATTGCATTTAGATCTTGCCAAAAATGAAAGTGTTCTTTTCTTCCCTCCACCTCTTTCATTTGCTGGAAAAGAGGTAAGGGGGTTAACTCTGATTTCTTCTGGTGTGAAGGAGCCTGGCCCTGTAGGCTGGAACTTGCTGGCTTCTCCATCTAAGGCCAGAGGTTCCCAGCAGGGCTCATCTGGGCAAGTGCTCGGAAGGGGTGAGGGCTCCGGGCATCTGTAAGAGCTGACTAACTAGATTAAGGCCACTTGGGCTGCAAGTGACAAACACCTTTCTCAAACTGGCTTAAACAACACATCTTTAAGGACATAAAGGGTAACTCACAGAGTCTAGGGATGGGAATGAGGTCGAACCTTAGCCCACCTGGAAGCAGGGGCTCAATCTGCCAAGAATCTCAGTGTGTCCCCTGGGTGTGCCTGGGGTGGGCTGTGGCCACTGACAGCTCCTGGGATGGAGGCTGGATGGGGGCAGGGGGCAGACAAAGAGGAGGTCGATTCCACCGAGCTCTGGCCTTCCCTTCCTGTCTCTTCTGGAGCAACCCCACTTTCTCGGGAGGGGTGTGGTATCAGATTCCATGGGAAATAATGAGTCTCTTGTAAGGAAAGAAATTGGAAATAACTGAACTAGATAATTCCTTGGCCTCCTCTCAGACGTGATAGCTTTGAGGAATCGGCCTCCAGGAGATTCTTGGCAAAAGCATCACAACAACTTGACATTCACAAGAGACACGTGCGGTACTTGCAGAATGAGCCGTCTCTCCACTGTGTGATTATTTGCGTGGCAACACAGAGCACCTGTTAGGCACTGGGGCAACATGCATAGATAAGGCGCAGAGCTGGCATTATTTGGGGGTGTCTGGGGGTTCTTACGGGTGGCTGAGAGTTCCCAGGACATGCTTCATCACTCATGGCAACTGCACTTTCCTTTTTTCTTTTTTATTAAAAATTAAATAGATTCTTTAAATATATATATTCATATATATATATACATATACATATACATATTCATGCATTTATTTTATTCATTTATTTGACACATATTTATTGAGCCCCTACTAGGGGCTCCAGGCTCCGGGGATAGAGCTGTGGACAAAACACAATCCATATGCCGCCCTCATGCAACTTGCCTTCTTGAGGGACTGGGCAGCAACTGCTCCTGCTTTCCGTCCACCCGATTTGTGGCTGCGATTCCCCCTCTCCCACTGGCAGGAGCGTGCCAGGGACATTTATTTGTTCCTCAACATGCGTAGCCTTGGTCTTTAGCAAGCTGGTCAATCCTATAAATAAGTTTGGAAGGTTTAGAGTGGTGATTCTCACAGTGTCGTCTGGAAACTCTTCTGAGTTATTTTTTACAATAACACCAAAACACTTGTCTCTTTAAATCTCTGTCATGAATGAACAGTGGAGTGATCCAAAGGCCACGCGATGTGTGATATCAAAACAGATTGAATGGAAAAGCAGATATATGGCTCCAACCGCCTTCTATTAAGCCAACCGTTAAAGAGATTTGCAAAACATATCAAACAGTACTACTCATTCCACTATTTAAAAAAAATTTGCAAAATGTTATTTTTCATAAAAAACCACCTATTATATTTACATGTTATAAGTTTGTGTTAAGGTGTAATTAGTTCATTGTTATTTTTAAATGAATTAACTTCCTTTAAAAAATGTCTCAGCTTCACTCTCTAATATGGTAAACATCAGTAGATGTAACCCATGCAAAGAAAAGTTATTTGGGGTCCTTAATTTTTAAGAGGGGAAAGGGGTCTCTAGACCAAAAACTTTGATATCTGCTGGTTTAGACACGAGTATTGTACACACGGCCTATCAGTCAGCGTTCGCAGTAGCAATGGCATTCATTGAAAGGATCTTAGGGGAAGAATTATAAGAAAACCACAGGATGCCAGGTGCTCACCCCTCCGCTGCTGGAGCTGCCACTGCCCCGGGAACTGGAGGTTGCCAGTGCTGCCGTGCTCTCCGCCGTCCCCATTCTTTGTGTTCCCAGCTCATGTGAGGTCTGGGATGGGGCATCTCACCGTGGAGCCTAGGTCATGGCCCAGGGCTCCTGCAGAGGGAGAAGAGCCTACCTCACACCCAGAGCCCAGTGTGGAAAGTGCTGGGCGGCTAAAACCCTGGAAAAGTTCCTCAAAACCTGGTGTGTTTCAAAGAATTTCCCAGGGCTCCAACTGCCCTCTCTAAACACATCCCTTGTGAAGTCTGGGGAGCAGGAGGCAGAGGCCTCAGACTTAGCCTCTGGCTAAGTCTCCTGTGTGCTTTTGTCTCCAGACCTAGGGATCCGTTGTGGCTGCTGATGGGCAGGGAACATGGATGGACAAAGTTCCCCTATGCCCTCGGCTTACTCTGCCTTTCTAGGAGATGGGGAGGAAGGAACTTAACAGTACAGTACATCAATTCAGAGCTCAGGATTTCTGGAATCAGACAGACTGGGGTCCAAATCTTGGATCTGTACTCTGTTTCCCTGGAGACAGCTGTTTTTGTTTTTGTTTTTGAGACAGAGTCTCACTTTGTTGCCCAGGCTACAGTGAGTCCTGTGGCGTCAGCCTAGCTCACAGCAACCTCAAACTCCTGGGCTCAAGCAATCCTCCTGCTTCAGCCTCCCGAGTAGCTGGGACTACAGGCATGAGCCACTGTGCCCGGCTGACAGCTGTTTTTGGACAGGGGCCAGGAGGCCATGTCAAGCAGACATGAGGGAGACAGGAGGAAGACAGGGAGCAAGAGCAGAGCTGGTGGACGAGGGCTTCGTCCACTTAATGAAGCGGCGTGTTCCATGCAGCTGTCTCTGTGATGTGCTCTCTTGACTGGTGTTTTCACGACTCAGAGTGACAGGGCAGCTCCTCGAGGGGTAGGGAGGATTTGGACCTGGCTCGAGATGAAATGAGGTGGAAGACTCTCCCTTTGCTGCCACCCTGGGACTCCCCAGGCCAGTTCTGGATCCCTTCTGATCAGGGAGCCGGGGGACATCCTGCCGGTTAGAGCTGGTGACCGCTCTGGCTGTGGGTATGCAGGAATGTGCGGGACACAAGCGTCAGAGATCCGTCCCCTTCTTTCCTAGGGAGAAGGGATAAGAAACTAGACAAGAAAATCATGGGCGACAGTGTGGGCAGTGGGATCCTGAGAACAGAACCGCTCTTGGCCAGAGTGAGCAGGGCTGTGAGCTCGTGGAGGGCAGGGGCCACACGTGACTTGTTTCCGTGGCACCTGGCAGAGTGCCTCGCAGGATGGATGACTGTTGGTGGGATGGATGGACAAACCACCACAGCACACAGGCAGCCCAATCAGGTCCCTGGCCCCTGCTTCCCGTCCCAACACCCTCTCCCTCACCCAGTGTTCTCATACCAACACCTGGCCCTCCAGTCTGCAGGAAATTGCCTCCAAAACCATTTCCCACAAAGATGTCAGACTGAATGTTCTTCCTTTCTCAAGGGTGCTTGAATTTTAAAAGAAACGATGAAGAGGGCAATGCATTATCTAGATTGGTAATTCTCTAATGCAATTTTCTCTACATGTTTCCTCAAGATTTTAATTAATACTCTGTACAACTTTTTACTAAATCCTTTGTCAAGTGAATTTGGGAATCCTTGGACATAACAGCTCCTTCTTGAAGATTTAAAATGCACAGGAGCATATTAAAAGCTCTGAAAAGTCCTGTGGGTTGTTTTTTTAAACCTGTTTTTTTTTTTAATAATGGTTTTATTGAGATATGGTTTATACACAATAAAATTTACTCTAAAGTGAGGGTGCAGTTTAATGAGTTTTGACAAATGTACACACTCATGTAACTAACACCACAATCAAGATATGGGACATTTCGTTAAGCCTAAAAACATCCTTTATGGCCCTTTGTAGTCAACCCTATTCCCCGGCTCTCAACCCCTAGCAACTGCTAATCTGTTTTCTACAACTAGAGTTTTACCTTTTTCTAGAATTTCACAAAAATGGAATCATACAGTAAGTGAACTTTTGTGTCTCTATGTTCTTGCCCTTAGCATATTTTTTGAGGTTCGATCATGTGTTCATCAGTAGTTTGTTCCTTTTTATTGCCAAGAAGTACTTCATTGTATGGATGTATCACTGTTAATCCACTTAACAGTTGATGGAAGTTTGGGTTGTTTCCAGTTTTAGGTGATTAAGAATAAAACTGCTATGAACATTTGTGTACGTCGGACGTATGGATGTATATTTTCACTTCCCTTGGGTAAACAACGAGGAGTGGAATTGTTTCGTTTTATCCAATGAAGGGACACTTAAATTGAATATCTGTTAATGAATATTCTGAAAAATACAATTCGGGACACATGGCTCAAATATCGGGCCTGTCAACACCACCGAGGCTGTCACCCTCCCTGTCTGCAGGCGAAGCTAGGATTGCCGTGCCTGCCCCTCGTCAGGCAGACGTTGGGAAGGTGAGTGGGGTGACCTGGGCTTGCCAGGCAGAGCTCAGCCTGAGAGGGACTCAGGATCCGTACGGGGCCCGTGAGTCGGCCTCAGAACGGTGGTGTCTCCTCTTGCCTGACAGCACAACCTCAGACTCTAACTCACTCTGTCACAGTCTCTGCAGTGACGCTGTTTTGGAAGCCAGGGCCCGTCCCCTTCTCACTGTTTCTGAGTAAAGAGGCAAAGGAGGCTTCGCAGCTGTGGCTCGCGAATGCCATCCTTCTCCTCGGCAGATGGTGGAGGAGAGAGGCTAATTGAGAACTCCTGTAGCATATGAAACAAAACCAGCCAAAGGAACCCGCAAGGTAAATGATATTATTATCAGGCGAGTAAAGGAAACAGCATCTGTCCCTGATGCAGCGGGCACCGGGGGGAGGATGCTGGCCAGGCGGCTGCTCCCTGGGCCTCGCGGGGACGTGGGTCCCACCCAGGGGCACCAGGAGTTGAAGGCTCAGCACACGCCCCCGTTTGCTCTCACCTGGAGAGGCGAACGGTTGGGAGGGCTGAGCTAGGTCCAGGATTTAAACGTTTAACGAGCACCCTGATCTTCCTTTTATTTGTTGTGGGACTGTCTGGACAGACTTTCCCTTGTGATTTTACAAGTTTGTCGATCAGTTAAGGTTGGAAAAGAGATGTCGCTCACTCCACCTCCATGCTCTCTGACGGGGCGCGGTACCCGGGAGCGGCCTGAGATGAGATGATCTCGTCCAGGGGCCTCGTGTGTACGTGCCTTTTGCAGCCAACACAGAGAGCTTAAGTGCCCCTTTCCTGGCCTTTAGGCCACTCAGCTCTCAGGTTCCACAAACATCTGGAGAGGAACAGGGAAGAGACAGTTCTTCCTTGTGGTCACATTCCACAGGATTCTGTGGTTTTGTTGAAAGAGTGTTAGCTTCTAGATTCAGACCCTGGCTCCTGGCTCTGCCACTGACTCACCAAGGCCAGGCCCCTTTCCTGTGCCTTGGTCTCCTCCTCTGTAAGATGGGGGCATATACCCACTTTGGTGGTGTTGAGAGGAGTATATACGACACAGTATCTTACGTGGATACAACTGTGCCTGGCACGTAGTAGCTGTATAATAAACAGGAATTCATAGCCCCACTTTCCGGGACCCTCCCCTGTAAGTCCACGCAGGAGCGCTGTGTGCTTGGCCAGGAGGAGTGTAGGAGGAAGGTGGGGAGGAGAGTACTTGGGGAAGAACACTTTGCAGTGAGGTGTTCCTCTACTGGGACCCCTCTCTCACAATCCCAGACTCCTAAAACCTCAGCCCCAGAAGTCCCCTTGGAGGACTTTTATTCAGCTTTTCATCCCATGCTGCAGAGGACTTTCCAAAGTCCTTGCCGAATGCCATCCAGAGTTCCCTGGAACACCTGCAAAATAGTGCAGTGGGCATGGGCGTGGCCTCCACCACGTCCTACTCCACAACCCTGGGCTAGTTCCTTACCCTCTCCCTGCCTCGGTTCCCTCCACCGTAAAGCGGGAACAATGACAGTATCGACCTAGCGGGATTGCTGTAAGGGTGAGTTAATACCTATAAGGTGCATAAAGAGGTCCTTGGAAAGAGTAACCTCTCAATAAATACCAACTTTAAAAACTGTTATCATTGCCATAACCTTTTAAGGGATGAGGAACTTGCTATGGCTGGTTATAACCCAAAACCTCCATGGCACTTTATACTTTAGAATAAAGTATAAAATCCTTATTGTGGTTTATAAAATCCTTTACAGTCTGACCCCTGACTACTTTGCCAAATATATCTTACACCCCCTCCCATCTTTCCCTGTCTTCTGCCTTTCTTCTGCCTCGGGGCAGCTTTTGGTTCAGGAAAGAAAGCTGTCTCTGTCTTCATGAGATTTCCACTTAGGGGGTCTATTTATCATCCTTCCTCTGCTCAGATTTTAACTTTTTTTTTTGGAGAGCTTTCATCTGTTCCCTGGGTCTCTTCCTCTTTCACACTTAGCCCTTTATACCCAAGAGAATAATTTTAGGTAAAACCATACGAAACTGTGGTTTTGCACATTACAAACTGCCAAATGTCAGCAATTTCATATGAT
The DNA here is from genome assembly GCF_040939455.1 of Microcebus murinus. Taxonomy (NCBI): domain Eukaryota; kingdom Metazoa; phylum Chordata; class Mammalia; order Primates; family Cheirogaleidae; genus Microcebus; species Microcebus murinus. The sequence goes on along the minus strand of NC_134117.1, from coordinate 22,336,297 downwards.
TCAGCCTGACATTAGGCTACAGAAGCAGCACCATCTTTGGGTCCCTGAGTCACAGTCCTCACAGTCACTGTGAGTATCTGACTCCAGGGCCCTTTCCCAGGTCTGAGAGGGTGCCTGGGAATCTGCATTTCTAACCCTGTGTGCACTGACAGCAGAAAGAGCACTGGTCTGGGAACCAGGAAACCCAGGTGCAACGACCAATCCTGTATCTAGCTGGCCATGACAGCTTGGGCAAGTCACGTCCTATCTCTAGATCTCAGCTTGCTTTTATCTCTACAATGAGAGTTTTAAGAAAGTGATCTCTAAGATCTCTTCCAACTATGAACTTCTGTGGTTTATGAAATGCTAGGGGATGCCCACTAGGAGTTGAAGTTCACAAAAAACAGCTGAAACCCACAGGAAGATTGCTCTTGTTGGGAGATTCAGGCCAGGCAAAGAGGCAGGGCAGTGTAATGCGGAAGATAGCGCAACATGGTGACGTAGGTGGTATCACCGTGGAGTAAAGGGTTAATTGCAAACGTCAATCACTGCTCCAGAAGCAGCAAAGGGAAGCCTCTGTGGATAAGGTGCGCTTCCTAAGGGAAAGGAGGAGTTTTTGGCGGGTCTTGGGTTGAAAAAAGGAAGATTCTTTTTGTCTTCTTTTTCTCTTTGTTATTCCCAGCACTGGCTCCTAAAATTTCAGCAGCCTTAAGGTACTTCCTATGATCATTTGCTCACTCATTCATCTATCCATTCATGAATACACATCGGGAGCTCACATACAGTGAACGAGACCATATTAGTCCCTGCCCTTGTGGTGCTTAACATTGTGATGGGAGATCAGACAAACATTAGACAAATAAAAACATGAGTTGTTGTGTTGTGAAGAGAATGAAAACAGGACGAGGTGGTAACTATGTGGTTTCTTTGGTTTGGGGGCAGTGGTCAGAAAAGTTCTCTCCAAGGACACGACATTTAAGCTGAGACCTGAAAGTCAAGAAGAAGACAACTGGGACAAGATCAGGAGAAAGAGTGCTCTAGGCAGAGGAAGCTGCCAGTGCCGAGGATGTGGGGCGGGAATGAACAGGAACAAAAGAAAGGCAGAAGAGGGGGGGAAAGGCAGGAGGGGGTGCAAGATACATTTGGCGAAGTAGGCAGGGGTCAGATGGTAAAGGATTTCATAAACCAGAATAAGGATTTTATACTTTATTCTAAGTGCAATAGGGAACCATTGAATGGCTTTAAGAAGAGGAACAAAATGATTTGACTTATGTTTTTGAGGGATCTCTCCAGGCACAGAATGAAGAATGATTGTAAAGAGGCTGGAGTGCAAACAGGATGCCTGGCGAGGATGTTATTGCAGCAAGCGGTCCAGTGAGGGATGATGATGGCACTGACTAGAGCGGGCAGCACCCGGTAAACGGGGCACAGGTGTTTAACCCACCCCAGGCAGAGAGGCTGGGAGAGAGAGACAAGCACATAAAGGAAGGTCTCAATATTTAAATCAATGTTCCCCAAATAATTTTTTCCTGCCCTAGTGGGAAAATTGCACACTCACGAGAATAGTATATCAATTCAGCAATTCTCAACTGGGGTTCCCTGGAAGGTGTGACAGCATATTATTGCTGGAGGAATGTGGGGACATATCCTACCCCAGCACCCCACCAACTGCCACATGATTTCATATCATGACTGTGTGTATGGGCCCAGGGTAGCTGCTCAAAGTGACAGGCAACAATGACATATACAGCCCAGTTTGACCTACTGAAAGCTTGTTCCTTGCTGTTTTGACTTCTCCAAAACATTTTGATTTCATATTTGTAAAGAAAGTCATTCTTATTAGAACAATAAAAATATTAATTTTTTGTTAAAAATGATTTTATGGAGCAAATTCTGTGAAGTAAATTTAATTCCTTGATCATTTTTTTAATCTGATGCATCTAAACATTTTTAATCATTTTGGTTTTCATTTCTACTTTTATTATGAGAAATTCTATATATATTTTACAATAAATATTTATCACTCAGGATTTTAAAAATATTTATTTTTGTTGAAAAATGTATATATATATTATGTGCAACATATTTTGAAATATGTATGCATTGTGGTATGGCTAAATCAAGCTAATTAACATGTATATTACCTCATATACTTTTTTGTGATGAGAATACTTAAAATCTACTCTTTTAGCAATTTTCAAAAGTATAATATATTGTTATTAACTATTGTCACTATAAGGAACTATATATCTCTTCAACTATTCCTTCTAACTGAAATTTTGTATCCTTTGACTGACATCTTCCTAACCCCTACTCCTAGCTCCTGTAACCATCATTGCACCCTCTGCATCTATGAGTTCAACTTTAGATACCATGTATAAGTGAGATTATGTAGTATTTGTCTTTCTGTGCCTGGCTTATTTTATTTAACATAGTGGCTTCCAAGTTCATCCATGTTGTCACAAATGACAGTGTTTCCTTCTTTTTTAGGCTGAATAATATTCCATCGTGTATATGTGTGTGTGTGTGTGTGTATATATATATATATATATACACACACACCACATTTTCTATATACATTTATTTGTTGGTGGACACTTAGGTTGATTCCATATCTTGACTATTGTGAATAATTCTGTAATAAGCATGGGAGTACAGATATCTTTTTGACATACTGATTCATTTCCTTTAGATACATACTCAGTAGTAGGATTGCTGGACCATATGGCAGTTCTATTTTTCGTTTTGTTTGAAGAACCTACATACTGTTTTTCATAGTCTCTATATTAATTTACATTCATCCGAAGAGTACACAAGAGTTCCCTTTTCTCCACATCCTCTCCAACACTTGTTATGTTTGTCTTTTTTATAATAGCCATTCCAACAAGTATGAGGTGGTGTCTCATTGTGATTTTGATTTGCATTTCTCTGATGATTAGTGATTTTTGAGCATTTTTTCATATGCCTATTGGCTATTTGTATGTCTTCTTTTGAGAAATGTCTGTTTAGATCCTTTGCCCATTTTTTAATCAGGTTATTTGTTTTTTTTACTATTCAGTTGTTTGCATTCCTTATATATTTTGGATATTAACAGTTTATCAGATGTATGGTTTGCAAATATTTTCTCCCATTCTGAAGGTTGTCTCTTCACTCTGTTGATTATTTTCTTGAAAATCCAGAAGTATCATTAGAAGCCCCAGTTAGTGCTATTTCGGGGTCTGTTATTGGTACTTATGCTGCCTTCAGTAACTTTAGTCACTTATTGTTCAAACAAATCTTCCAAAATGTATGCACCCACACACTAGTTTTGTTCTCCTTTTTATTTTATTTTATTTTTTTTACCTGGCCCATATAGTTCTTTATTTTTTAATTTTTTATTTCAGCATATTATGGGGGTACAAATGTTAAGGTTACGTACATTGCCCTTGCCCTACTCCCCTCTCAAGTCAGGGTTTTGTTCTCCTTTTTAAAAATTGTTAATAGATTTAGGGGATACAAGTTGAATTCTGTTACATGTATACATTGTATAGTGGTGGTGTCTGGATTTCTGGTGTACCCATCACCTGGGTAGTGTACATTGTACCCCATAGGTAGGTTTTTATCTCTCACCACCTCTCTCCCTGCTCCTTTTGAGTCTCCAATGTCCATTATATCACTCTGTGTCCTTATACTGCCACAGTTTAGCTCCCACTTATAAATGAGAACATGCAGCATTTACTTTTATGTTCCTGAGTTACTTTATTTAGGATAATGGATTCCAGTTCCATCCAAGTTGCTGCAAAAGACATTACTTCATTTTTTCTTATAACCAAGTAGTATTCCATGGTGTGTGTATATATATATATATATATATATATATATATATATATATATATATATATATATATATACACACACACACTACATTTTCTTTATCCACTTATTGGTAAATGGGCACTTGGATTGTTTCCATATCTTTGCAATTGTGAATTGTGCTGTGATAAACATATAAGTGCAGGTATCTTTTTGATACGATGATTTCTTTTCCTTTGGGAAGATACAAAATATGGGATTACAGGATCAATGGTAGATTTACTTTTAGTTCTTAAAGAAATCTTCATAGAGGTTGTGCTAATTTACATTCCTTTTAATAATGTATTAGTATTCCCTTTTCACTACATCTGTGCCAACATCTATTGTCTTTTGACTTTTTAATAATAATCATTCTAATTGGAGTAAGATGGTATCTTAATGTTGCTTTAATTTGCATTTCTCTGATTAGTGATATTGAGCATTTTTTTGTATGTTTGTTGATCATTTGTATATCTTCTTTTGAAAAAATGCCTATCCATGTCTTTTGCACACTTTTTAATGGAGTTGTTTTTTTCTTGCTGAATTGTTTGAATTCCTTGTAGACTCTGGATATTAGTTCTTTGTTGGACACATAGTTTGCAAATGTTTTTTCCCATTCTGTAGGTATCTCCCCACAAAGTGTTGAAAATACATTAGTAATTTAATTTTACATAACAATTCTTCCAACCTGGGTGGGAATCTCACAAATGCAGTCTTGCCTGCTCCCCCTGAGAAGCCACCTCTTTCTCCTCTGTATTCTTAGGGCCTTTTGTAACTCACTTTGGGTGATGTACTTTTCTAGGAGAAAACCACCTACCATCATGGAAAGAGCAGCGTCCAAATCCTGTGCCTCTGAACAAAGTCATTAGCCTCTCTGAGCCTGAGGTATCCTTATGTGTTAAAACCTGTCTTTCAGGGAGATTGCGACACCTAAATGCCTGCATAGAACTGTCTTTTAACCAACTTTATTTTCCTCTCTTTGTTTAGAAGCATGTTCTACCTCTGCCTTACATTATCATTGGTTACAAGCATATTTATGCTCTTTGGTAGGATTCAGAGACCTTAAGTTGGTGACTTTGTTTGCTAATTCTGTACCAAGCATAGGTTTGCTGCAAGCCCCCCTTAATGCCTGTAGAGTAGATAATGGTGAAAGTCAATAAGTTCTGGCTTGAGGCAGCTGTGAAATGGCTACACACTCTCCTGCAGGCTCAGGGGGGCACGCCCTTGGAGGGCTTTTTCTTTCCTCTGTGTCCTGGGAGGTATAGTTGCTCGAGCTCTGACTTCCATGTAGGTGACGCATGTCTTATAAGCTATTATCCCTCTTTGGAAAGGGGCCCCTTTGCAGAGGGTCCTTCTCCCAACAGGATATAAAATTTGGGGGACCAACTTTGAAGCACACTCAAAATGAGTCAGCCTGCTCCACTCCAGTGGGCACATCAGCAGAGCAAGGAGTCCCCACGATGGTACCTTCTCTCCTGGGAAGCTGTGATTTTTGAGTGGCTCTCAGTGTTTCTTAGCATTTGGGCAGCAGAGTTTGTTGTCAAATCAAGGGCACCTGCCCTGTCTATACCTGATTGGTTCTGTGGATGCATAGGGGTTGATGGAGAAAGAAAGAAGAGGTAAGAGAAACCTCGAGAATGGAGATAAGGGAGTGAGACCAGGTGGTCCAGAGCGAAGGAGAAATGGATAGAAGCCTGGCTGTGCTCCCTGCATTGAAGTTCCTTAAGATTCCACCCTTCCTAACAACACATCTTTCTCCTTGAGTCATTTTGAGTGGGCATTGGTGCCTGTCAACCAGTAGGTCTCAACTGTTTCTACTTTAAACCCCTGGGGTCATATGGTAAGTGTCTTGAGGGTGGTGGCGTGTTTCTGTTCTTAGGATGCACAGTATAGGGGAGGACAAGTAATGCTGGAGGCATAGTAGTTTTTGGTTTAATGAACTATGAGCCTGGGTAGCACCAGGCTGGGTGCAGGGAGTGTGTCTGTTCTCCAAATTATCAGCAATTGCCAAATATATCAGGTAGGAAGGCTGGTCCTCTAAATATGTCATAAGCCTCATTTATGGTGTGTTCTGCAGGGTTTTGCAAACAGAGGAAAATCCATTTGAATCCAATATTCTCAGATTGCCCTGTTCATTTAGTTGTTAGAATATATTATCCTCATAGATTACTTGAATTCTTTTCAGCCCTCTCTGAACCTCCTCCAGACCACTGCTAGTGAGACATTTGGGTAAAGTTGTAAATGCATTCGCTGTATCTTTTTACCTAAGTACTTGCAGCAGGTTTTATGGAGCTTGTAAATACGAACTGATTTTCTTTTACATATGTGAGTCAGCCTTATTTTTGTCTAAAGTGGACTTTATGAACCTGCACGAATGAGAATAAACACTGAACCCAGCAATCAGTTCTATATTTAGTTCTTAAATAGCTAGGATTTTCATGTGTGTGTGCGTGTATATGTATGTGTGCAGAATACTAAGAATTGAATGTGAGTGCTGCTACGATGTGTGAAGCTGGTTGATCATAAGATGTGGCCTGGTAGAATTCCTGGTCAGGTAAAACCAGAGTTAACAGCTGAGAGATCTCTTTCTCTCCCAAAATTCACTGTTTCTTTATTTGTAAAATGGGGAAAAACAACATTTACATCCCAGGATGGCTGTGCAGATCAAAGGAAGGAGGGAACACAAAAGGACCTAGCACAGTACTAGTGTCTAGCTGCTCTTAATAGATACTTAGTACTTACAGAAGCTCAACCCTGAATGGACTTTAAAGCTCTAGAGGGCTAGGGTGTGTGTCTCCTGCTACATCCCAGATCCCTAGGAAGCTCTGGGCCAAATAAATAATAATGTAACAAGAATGTATTACATTGGATGAAAGTGTCTGCCTGAATCTTCATTTCATCTTCTCTTGCCAGAGATGAATTCTCACCCAAACAATGTTGTCCTGGGTCAGCATAAATAACAGAGCAGCAAGTGGAGGGACAGAGGAAGGGTGGCGGAGGATGGGGGTCCACACAAAACCAGGTGGGTTGGCAGCTCAGCTCAGGCATTTAAGAGCTGGGTTTCCTTGCACATGCCATTTGGCCTTTCTGTGCCGCAGTCTCTTCACCTGTAAATGGGCATAATCATAACACTAATGCCCTAGGGACAATATATGTGTCCCATACATATAATATGCTTAGGACTGTGGCTGGCATACCGTGCTTGTTATTATCCTTAGTATTGTTCTTAGTGGTTAAATGAGTTGACTTTGGAGGCAGAAAGACTTGGATTTCAGTCTTGGCTCTGCCACTTATCACCAGTTTTGTGACCTTGGGCTATTGTTCAACTTTTTCTAAGCTTTTATTTCCTCATCTCTTATTTGGGGATATGTCTTACCTCCTGGGGTTACTGTAATGGTCAAATGGGACAATATGGGTAATGCACTTAGCATGGTGCACGTCATAGAGCAAGTACTTAATCAATGTTATCTATTTTATTACCTTGACAACACTATTCATTCATCAAATATTTGTGAAGTCTGTGCTTAGTGTGGGCCTGGTACTGGCATGAAGTTTCTTCCTTCCTTAATGAGGAAATGTGCACATCTTTTCTGTTGGGGAGGAGCATTTACTTCCTCTATCTTAGTCAGGGGCACTGTAGTTTTGTACAGAAAATCTGGAGAAAACCAAGAGGAGAAAACCCTTAGAGGGGACTTGGCTCCAGGAGTCAGAGCTCTCACGAAGAGGCCCCCGCTACAAAGCTATTGCATACCTGGCACCCGGGCCTGGTGCCAATAGGTAGCGGTCACGAATACCTCTAGGATGGCCACACATCCTGGTCCTTGCCTGCCATCGGGTGTTATTGTTAACTGTGCCCCTTTTCATCTTAAAACTGTCCTGGGACAGTTGTTAAATTATATGGTTCCTGATATTTGACCTACTTAAGAAAAACACTCCCATGTAGCTCAAAGGAGCATGGCTGAGAGTGCCGCTTGGCCACGTCTGCATTTGGGAAGGGTTGCTGGCATCTCATTGGATTGGGTAGGCGAGGGGGGCTTCTCTGGTGTTGTCAGGGAGACCCCACGAGGGGAGACCATGGAGAAAGCGTCTCCTTCCCTCTCCTGGAAAAGCTATGGGTGTTTATTTTTTCCTCACTTTTTCCAGGTCAGCACATATTATGGGAATTTTGTCATCTTAGATTCTGAAAGTAAGTGGCTATTTGCCAGAGGGAGAGAAGCACAGAGAGGCCAAATTAAAATGACAACAAAAACCCATAGAAAACAAACAAGCAATGAGCCCCAAGGAAAAAAAAAAAACTGGCCTTAATTGCAATCCCTTTCCCTTGTGGTTGTGTGTTGTTGATGATAGAGAAGTTTGCAACCGCCCCCGTGTTCTAAGCAGTACAATTTCATGACAGCCCGGCAGGAGGGAGCACGGTACCACTGGGAGGAGGCATTGGCTGAATATTTTAAAACGGTGTTCCCTAAGACTCATTAAAAAATAATTAAGTAGAAAGAGCAAGATAGAGATTTCCCAGGATTTTTCTAATGCTGATGTGTTAATTTTATCAGCAAGTCAAAAATATATTTTTTGAAAAAATAATGACTAATCACAGCAAAACTTACACAGTGATTATTGTGTGCCAGATTTTAAGTGCTTTATGTGTATTAACTTCTTTAATCTTTACAACCACCTTTTGATTTGGAGATATTATCCTTATCCCCGGTTTCCAGATGTGGATGCCAAGGCACAGAAATGTTTACTAACTTCCTCAAGATCCTATGAGATGCCCAGTGGCAGAGCTTCTGCCCAGGAAGTCATGAGCTAGAATCTAAGCTCTTAATGAAACTCCATCATCTTCTGGATGAAAAGTCATCCTAGGATAAAGAATCTGAGACCCAGAAAGGTTAAGTAACTTGCTGAAGTCACACAGCTGAGAAGATGAGGAATGAGAGAGCAGGGACTCAGACTCAGCACTGTCTAGCTCCGGTGACTGTACCCTTAGCAGTTATGAATGCTTTTTCTCTTTCCTCCTTGAGTTCCTTAAAGGATTAACATGAAGATCCAGTGAGACAAGGTACGTGGATGTGTTCAGCAAACCGTAAAGCACCCTACAAACTGTCATTTGTAGGTTACATCTAAGTACTAGCGGGGACATGGGGAGAAACTCGCATTCAGAGCTGCAGAAGAGAGACCCACACGCTTGCAGTACTGAGATGAAACGGCAGAGATGCGAGATTCCAAGATGCAAAAAGGAAAATCAGGTGAAATCTTAAAATCAGACAGAGTGGAAGAGAGGAACATTTCTCTTTTAGTGCTAAATGTGCTAAATAATAAATGCCACAGACCCAGCCCTTTGTTCTCTGTGGCCGTGGCCCAGAACCCAATACCAATAAAACAATATCAACAACAGCAACAGCAGCAACTTTATTTTAGCCAAAGACATGTTGCCTATCTTCCTCTCACCGAACTTTCCTTTCTTCAAGCTGCTTCGGAGCCTTTCTCCAGGTTATTGGCTCTTTTTAGACACCTCTGCAAAAAAGTCCTCATTTGCATCACCATATGGAAATCTTTATCTTGAGCTGCATGGCTCCTCTGGGCCATAGTGAGCCTGCAGAATCGCAGTTGCCATTGATCTGAAAGTGGTGCAAAGATTGACATCTCCTTCCCTCCCAATTTTATCCCCCCTTCCCCAAAATACCGGCATCTGCCAACAGCCTGGTTGTTTTCCACAGGGGCAAAAATGCCTGTCTCTCTCCTCAAGCTGACTTATCGTACATTCCTTTCATCTGCTCAGAGTCTGATTTAAATATGAATTCATAGAACACAAATATCTAGCACTCAAAAGAATTGTAACTTTGCTATATTTTGTCCAACACAACAGTTGTCATATTATTATTCTCTGCTTGGTGACGTCCTGTCAAAAGAGACTAAATGACAATGTTTGGAAAGATAGCAATATTAATCATGTGAAAGTGATTTATTTTTAACCCGCCATACTGTGGCTGTCCCCCGGTTATTTGTGCATATGTATCAAGCCCAAACTTTGAAAATTTGATAATTGGTTTCTTGCAGTTCTATTATTTCTCTCTTCTCTCTGAGTCGGATGTATGTGGAAAGTTTCCCAAATATGTATCCAGCAAATGAATCTTAGACTGAAAGATGGGCAGAGTTTTTTTTTAAAACCCTCAGTTATTAATTTATTGAACAAATATTCATTGAGCGTCTTAACTGTGTCAGGTACTGTCTGAGGTGCTGGGAATACAGCAATGAACAAGGATGTAGGCTCTGTCTTCACTAACTGACAGGCTAGCGGGGCACAAGTCAATGAAAGAACCAAGAAAGACACACCTTTTATACATTGTGGTAAATGCTTGGCATGAAAAAAGTAGGGGTATTGCAAAATAAAACTTTGGAGGAAAAACTCAGGGAGAGGGTGGTACCTCTATTATTTAACTCAAAGTCCTCATTGTGTGGATGAAAAAGTCAGACATGAGTAATTCCCCCAAGCCTATACAAATACTTTCTGGCTGACCCTCAGCTGAAGTGAATGGTGATATACCATTATCACCATTAGATGATATACCATTAGATCTAGAACATAATATATTATACCATGCTGTTGTGGTGACTTTTCTGAGATGATTTGTCTTAAAGATACATGAATATACATGGTTAATACATTTCTGGGAAAATGCTAAAAAGCATTCTGGTACTTCTCTTTTTTTGATTGCTAAGGCTGGATGCTATGAAAGTGTGGAGTTCTTGTCTCTCCTCCCAGACACTAACTCAGAATTCCTGTAGTGAAACTCACTTCTGTGCATTGAGTAGAGAACCCCCCTACACTCTGGATCCAAAGTCTCTTAGACTCAATATCCAGGTGGCTGTTACCAAGAGGGAACGAGAAAAGAAAGCGGGGCCCGAGAAAGAAGGGGAAGAGAGATCAAGAAAATAGAAACAAATGTGGTACTAAAGATGCAGCAGAAAACCAGGATAGCAAGCTACTGACAAAGTAGGGAGCAGTCCTCTACCACGTGCTCAGCATGTGCCCTAGCCCAGGGACTACAATCTCAATTCACTAGTCAAGACCCACCCACCATTTGCTCTTGTTTCCTGTTCCCATTCATGGTCCCCTTTCCATGTGGGATTCCCTTAGGAGGGAGCCAACTTTTATTACCTTTGTGGTTTGGTCTTGTCTCGCAGGTAGCAGTTTCTAAGCAGGTTGTTACAAAGCTTTAAGGAGTCATCCCTGAACTTTTCTCAGGAGCCACACACCCCTCATCTTTCTACACTGTATTGTCCGAGTCCTTATCGTAAAGGCAATAGTGTCATTCACTTACTCAAAAACCCTCAATGGCTCCCTACTGCTTGTTATACTAGGATCAAACTAGATATAACAAGTGTTTCAATTTTCCACTACTGTGTAAAAACTGTCCTGAAACTCAGTAACTTAAAATAACAGTTTATTATTATCTCTCATGATTCTGGGATTGATGGGCCCAGCTGGGTGGTTCTTGCCTGGCATCCTTCATACGGGTGCAGCCAGAGGTGTCATCTGACAGTTTCTTCACTCACATGTCTGGTGTCTGGACTGGGATGGCCGGGTCAGCTGGGGTGAGTCAGACGTCTCTGTCTTCATGTGGCCTCTCTGTGCGGCCAGCTAGGGCTTCCTCACAGCATGGTGGTTGTAGTGCAGGCAGGCTTCTCATGTGGCCACCGGTTTCACCAGAGTTAGTGTTCCAAGAGGCAGAAAGTAGAAGCTGCCAGTCTCATAAGACCTGGGCTTGGAAACTGCTGTAGGGTCACTTCTGTCATAGTGTGTTGATCAGAGGCCATCCACATTCACTGGGAGGAGACATGGACTCTCTCCTTTCAATGGGACGAGTGTCAAAAAATTTGTGCCCATCTTTAATCTGTCACAAATCTACTGCCCCTTTCATGTGAGAGCCCTTAATATATATGAAGAAAGCAAACATAGACCACTATGTTTTTTGTTTATAGGTAATACTTACCGTTTCTTTAGCCTTCAGATCACTCACAACCTTCCCAACCCCCATACTCTAAATTGTCAAAGTCCCACTTGAGACATGGTACCGAGGACTTGATTCATTATTCCAGATGTGGTTGTCCTAGTACAGAGCACAGTGGACTGATCAACATCCCTTTTCTGGAAAATATCCTATGTATACAGCCAAGACTATATTTCTTTTGTTTTTATTAGCCATATTGCACTTTTGATCCATCTTGAGTTAAAATGACATTTTAATGATAAAAAGTAATTGCAGCAAATGTGTTAAATACGGAAAACATGAAGAAGAAAATAAGATCACCTGTATTTGCACCACTGGAACTGAACCACTACTACCATTCAGGTCTTTTTTCCTATTACTACCTGTGCATTTGTGTGTGTATTCTGTAAACTTGTTTTTATCCACTGAACAAAAATTATGGGCATTTCCTCCACATTAGTAAATCTCCTACATTATCTTCTGTAGTGGTGGCATCATATCACATTTGTGGGTCAAGTGAAACTCCTACATCTTTTTTGGTGCAAATGTAGTTAAGCCAGATTATCTCCATCCTGCACTTGTATATATATATATATATTTTTAAAAAGCCTAAATATAGGACTTTACCTTTTTTATTAAAAATTATATTGTTGCTTTTAAGATAAATTATTAACTCTGTTATAGTCTTTTAAATCCTTATTTTATCAACAAATCTAAGATTTATATAATTTAAAAATCAATAAGTATTATAATCACTGACATATAATTTAAAACAGGATAGAGCCTTGTAGCATTTACCAGGAATCCACTCCCCAAATTTCGTTACTCCATTGATCAAATACTCTTTGGCTCTGATCAATTAATCATCTGAGTTGTTCTATCATATAACTTGTTTCTCCATTTGAAAACAAGAATTTTCAAAACCAGGAAAAAAGACTGCCATCATTTTGCCATCTGGATACATTCTGTGTATCACATTTTCTTTTATGTTCCTCTCATAATTTTATTAAAGAAAAGTGATCGAAGTGGTTTGGTATAACTTGTTCTTTTTGAACCCATGCTGCTCTCTTTTTTATTGTGTTCAAAAACCAGCAGTTTAATTTTCCAATGATTAAATACAACTCATTAGACTGTAAATTACACAACCCACTTAAAAAAATCCAGATACTTTTATTCCTCACAATCCTTCAAAGTGTACTCCCAGTGGGCTTGGCATTCTCATCTTTAAGTCCTTTAAGTTCACTTCAATGTGGCTCAGTTTGGACAAGTGATTTGGACTATTTCAAAGCAGCAATGAGGTTTCTTCTATCTCATTTATTTCAGATTTCTGAACTCTGAAAACATTTGTTCTACCCCCTCTGCATGAAGATTACTTTCCCTCAAAAGGTGGAGGCAGAATAGAAGTGGAGTAGTGGTGCTTTTTATGTCTCCTTCTCCCATTGCACCATCTGCCCCAGGTAATGGAGCCACTTCCCTCCTCCTGAACCCACCTGAGAGCTTGCTCTTTTGAGATTCTGCACAGTGACTAATGTAACACACTACTTGCTATAGGTATGTTAGAACTCTCTTGGTGGCAAGGGACAGAAATCCGACTCACACTTGCTGAAACAAAAGACACTTTTCAAAGAAATACATAATGAAATGATTCGAAACCAGGCAGGCTTCACCTACAGCTAGCTATTAGAGATTCAAATGATGCTATCGGGACTTGGATTCTCTCTCTGTTCATCTCTCTTGGTGACTTTCTCTCTGATTTCACTCAGAAGCAGTAGCCCTCCATGTAGGAGTCCCAGAATCACATCTTCACAGTTCTGAGGTCTGAGAAAAATAAAATTCTTCTTTATTGTTCAAGCAAAAGTCCCAGGGTTAGCTCTGTTTGGCCTGATTGACTTGAGTTAGGTCACATGCTAATTTCTAAGCCAATCATCAGGCCATGAGCCTGTTCTCTGATTGGCAGGATGCAGGTCACATGCCTACTCACGGTGCTTGGACTATTAAAATAATCAGCTCTACATAAAGGGCAGTGAAAGAGGGGCTTCCCAGCAGGAGCTGGATCTGCAGCAGAGACTGCCTAATGTGAGCTAAGACCGTGGACAGAGGAGATGCCAGTTGAAGCAGAAAGAAGGGGAGAAATACCCTGACTTCTCCCTCTTTTCTGCTTCCCAGTCTCCCAACATTGCCACTTCTTGGCTAATCCAGAAGGCTGCTGGCCAAGAAGTCTGGCAGATGTGGTTTCAGGGCAGAGGAGAGGAATGTATCTGAGACCAAAGAGGCACAGGAGTGACACACTACTTGTAGCAAGATATGAAGATTGAGATTGCTTTCATGTGGAAAATGAACAGTTTGTCTTAATGCTTTCCTTTGCTATAGTAGGGGAATTTGAAGCCTCTCTGCTTTTGAAGAAAGGAAAACTCATTTTTTTCTGGTTCTGGCCATGGGTCCTGTAGTTCTACCAGAGGGCCAGGTTATTGCTTTGGTTCTTGGGTCATGGAAAAGTCTGGAGGTTCCTGGGGGAAAGGCCAGGGTAGTTGGGGTGACGGGAGGCTTCTTGTGTTGCTCAGGGCAGGGGATATTTATTTTCCACTACCGGAATATAAGTATTTAGTCCCTGAGTTTGAATAATGTGAGTTATACAGTGAGTTAAGGTAACAAGAGAGAACTGAATTGCCTGAAACTTTGGTTTTGAGTGTTGAATAGCAAGAGTTTGGACAGTAAGGGAATCTCGTATTCAATATTTTAATAGTTGGCACAACCAAACTGAAATGTCCTAATTAAATATCATCTTTGCCCAGAATCCTCCCTCCTTCAGGAATCCTTAGGACATTATGGTGACCCACAGACATTGTACCAGATCTAAGGCTGCTCTGTGAGAGCAGTTGTGGTGAGATTCTTTATTGAAAGTTAAATTTGTGCTTTATGTTGTAGTTGTAACCTGCAACATAGCATCCAAAAATCTATTCCAAGTACACAGAATGTAGCCAACCCTTTGGGTTTCTTTACCTCAGGAAGTTTTGTGTTGCCAAATTAAAGCAGACTCTTTGTTTTGGTAGCTCTCTGAAAGGGGAACATTGGACTAGAGGGGCCCTACACAAGAGTTCCAGGGATGAAGCCAGTGAAGAGATGTGTCTTGTGTGGTCTGAACAGTATTAGTTTGAGTCTGTTGCTAGCATTTGAAAATGAAGACATTCTACATACAAAGTCATATTTCAGGCTTTTCCCCAAAAATGGAACGATCAGTCAAAACTTGTTCCACATTTGCTGTGCCTTTCCCTTTAGAAGGCATGCATTTCTGGTTAGCCACAGTCCTTACCACTCCCTCTTGTCTTCCTGAGTCAGTTTCCATTTTATTATCTTCCAGGTGGCAGGTACCACTCATTTGTGCCACCTGGGTCTTTCAGGTATTTAAGTTTCTCACTCTTGGGCTGGATCAGGGCTTTTGGAGGGAAGAGGGAGAAGCAGCTAGGAAGGAATCAGAGTTCAGATTCTCCAAGTCTGAGGGAGAACTGGTTTTTGCATGTCCTCTGAGGGCAAGAGTCTAATCCCCCACTTTGGGACTTCTGTGAGGTGGCTTGTGGATGCCTGGGAGACCAGATACTGTGCTCTTTCTTGGTCTCTTTGTGATCAAAGATCTCTGGGCTCAAGCTGGGCTCTTCCCCTTCAAATGACCACACTAGCTTAGAACAGGATCACCCAGTTATAATCCATGTGGACAGAAGATAAAGAGATTTCCTCTAAAAATGTAAGATGGACAAGAACCTTGATGCTTTTGAACAGCACTAGAAGGAAGCCCTATAGGATTGCAGAACCGAATAATCTCTCCAGCAATGTGGGAGAGAGTTCAGAGCAGAGTATTGATTAAGAGATATATACAGTTATATATTAGCTTTGGGGATGTTTGGCTGTGATCTCAGATATCAGTCTGGGTTCTCCAGAGAAAAGAACCAATAGGAGATAGATAGATAGATAGATAGATAGATAGATAGATAGATAGATAGAGATATGCTGAAGGCCCAAGAAAGCCAATGATATAATTCCAGTCTGAATTCGAGTCTGAGTCTGTGTTTGAAAGCTGGAGGAGATGAATTTCCCATCTCAAAGACCTTCAGGTAGAGAGCATGAAATTCTCTCTTGCTCAGCCTTTTGTTCCATCCAGGACTTCAGAGGATTGAATGAGGCCCACCCACTTAGGGGAGGATAATCTGCTGTATTCAGTCCACTGATTTAAATGCTAATCTCATCTAGGAACACCCTCACAGACATACCCGGAAAACGCTTAACCAAATATCTCACCACCCTGTGGCCCATTCAAGTTGATAATTCACGTAAAATTAACCATCACACCTCATGTCTCCCTAGATTGAGAGCTGGGATGAGTTCCATTCTCCTATCTGCAGGGCTGGATTTATGTGGTTTGCTTATGTGCTATCACCAAGGAACACTTTCCTTTTGTTTTGTCGTTATGTGAAGTTGCATGCCTGAAATGATCTGCTGATGATTTTTCAAAAAGCCTCCAGCACAGAGCTCAGTTTTTTGTTTTTGTTTTTTTTTAAAGAGCAGATGTTCTAATAGTCTGTCTCTTATTGCTCAGAGAAGTACACAGGAGATTATGGAGCCACTGCATATTTCTGAGAGTCAGCTGACATTCCTGTGGGACATTGCAGGGACTTCCTGAGTGGCCTTCTTTATTTAAATTTCCCAGCCCGCCCCATTTGCTACCTTCAGAGGCCTTTTCCAAGCCCGTGAGCCTTATCATACCACCCTCACTCTTTTACAGTCCATCTCTGGGTCCCTGTGCCTCTATCTAGAGCCCAGTCTCTTTAGTATGGCATTCTAGACTCCTCTTGCATTGGCAGCTTCTTCCCTCCACCACCATGTACTCCGCCCAATTTCTTGAATATTCTGTTCCCTGCTTGTTTCCAGGTCTCTGTTCATGTTCCTCCTCCAGCATGAGGTGCCTTTTTCTTCAGTTTCGCTTCTTGAACTATCAAACTCCTATTCTGACTTGAAAGCCCACCTTGAATGATGCCCCTCTTTAAAGTCATTTCCTGTATTTCCAGTAGGTATCACAATACTTAATATCTCTATCCTAGTACCTTTCCCAGGTTACCACGTGCATGCTTCTCCCCATCCTCCAGACCCCAAACTCCTCAAGGGCAACAGAGCAATACTCCCCAAGAGAATTTGGATAAAGGGAAAATGAGGTGAATCTTCTGAGAGTTAAATTATAAAATCAACTTAATGTACCAGAAAAGTCACGTATAAAGACAACTTAAATAGACTGATTCCTGGTTCAGAGCTCAGTTTGATTGAAACTATTTTTAAAGCAGCGTTCATCACACTGTATCTAGAAATGAGGGAGGTATGTTTGTATGGGAGCATTCATTATCCTATTATAACTTCCCACTGGTGGTTTATATCATGAATTAGCATATTCAAGGCTCTGAGAAGTCCTATAATAATGAACCCCTTTTCACCTTGCTGAATCTAATATTTCTTGAATTTTTATGTCTTATTTTTCTTAGAACACTATGACACTTTTATTTTTTTCATAGAATACTATCAATATCTTCTGGACTTAGGGAATGCTGTACTAATCAGAACCAGAATTGGTCTATACTGAAGTTGAAAAAAAAAATCAGAGGGGCCAATGCTGTCAGTGTCCATCCAAGGGCTATTTGAAGGAGAAAATGTCCTGTCCCAAGGTCTGGGGTGTCAGGCTGTGACAGTAGGCAGATCCCTTGGATCTCTTCCAGATCTTCCAGGGAGATGAATACAACCTGCTCTCTTGACCTGATACCATCAAATCACTTGAGTCAGACAACGACTCTTCCATATTCTCCCTTTATGTTTGCTACAAAACCTGATTATAGTTTAGTTCCCCAAGTCAATTTCTTACACGAAGGAAATAATCTGCAAGATTCCCTTGCAGTTCTATTATAGTAGTAAAATGGGCATTCTGGGCTCTACATCAGTCCTTTGTGATCTTGATTAGTAAGACTCCATCCGTGAGATAATGATTCACTCTTGATGGAACAAAACAAAAATCATATTTCACAACCTGCAAGGCTGTAGATGATATCCTAGTACTATGGTGAATAATAACATCAACAACTGGCATTTATAGAGCATTGTTTGGTTATCTGTTACTGGGTAGCAAATCACCACTTAGTGGCTTAAATCAAAAACAATCATTTTATTATTTCCCACTGTTCTGTGGATCAGGAATTTTGGAAGGGCTTGGGTTGCAGTCAGACAATGACAGAGGTTGACTGTCATCTTTCTCTCTCTCCCTCAGGTAGACTCAGGGCCTCCATTTGTTCTCTCCATGTGAGCTGCTTAGGGCTTCCTCATAATATGGTGGCCCCAGGACTTCAAAAGCAAGATTCAAGTGAACCAGGTGGATGCTACCAACTTTTCTGATTTAGCCTCAGAGGTCATGCCCCTTCTGCTGCCTTCCTTTTGTTACAAGTTAGTCACAGGCCCACCTAGATTCAAAGGGAGGGGAAATAGATTTCACTGCTACTCATCCCCACCTCCCCCCTCAAAAAAGCCAAGGTTTTAAAGAGCATGTGGGTTGAGAGATGATGTTGTAGCCTTCTTTGGAAAATACAACTTCCTGTAAGCACTTCTTATATGCAATGCCTTTGCTAAATCTCTCTCTCTCTCTCTCTCTCTCTCTCTCTCTCTCTCTCACACACACACACACACACACACACACAGTTGTAGGGTTGGGTTTTAAAGCCAATGCACATCTTAATTAAACCAGGGCTCTACTGCACCAAGGTAAGTGTTACCTAGGGAAGTTTCTGGAAGCCTATCAGCCAATCTTTCCAGTGACTCCCACGTTATCATGCATAGTAAGTGTAGTGGGAGAATTGTTCAAAGTATTAACCAGCATGCCTTTGTCCTGAAACCATCACATACCTTTGCTTGTGCCCTGAGGGTCTTTCCCTCATTGAGACCCTGCCTTCTCCCTACCTCCTCTGCTCCGGATAACCAGACCTGAGTCACCAATTTATGAAACCAGAAAGCAAAGGCCACATATACTTGTTTATTAAGTTTCCAAGCTGCTTGTTGACTAGATAAAAATGTCCTAATGAGACTGACAGTGTGGGTGCTTAGCCCACATCTCCTTGGATGCCCGCCAGTGTTTTACGAACACCCCTTGAGTGTTCTTGAGTGCCTCAGTCAGCACCTGTGGCTCCTTCTCTGAGGCCTGCCCTTGGGCAACTGGAGCCCCCTCTGCCCAACCATGAGAGAAGATAAAAAGCCCAGAAACTTGGGTCTGCCCAGTTGTCCTTAAGCCTGAGGGCGTGGGAGTGTGACAATGGTTTGGCTCTGGGTCCAGCAGGGACAACTCTGCAGTATTGCTCCAAAGTGTCCCTACTGGGCTGTGTGCAGCTACCCTACGTGGGACTTTTCTTGGAATCACACCTTTGATTGGCTTCCTTCCTTTACTTCTCTGGTCTCTCCTCCACTGTGGGCTTCTCTAGGTGCTCCACCTTTAAAGACTGCTCAGAGCCCGCTTCTGCCCAGCCTGCAGCCCCAGACACCTCAGCGGGAAAGGAGGAGAGGGAGGGGCTGGGGAGGTTCCTTCAGCACAAGCCCCAACCTCTGCCAGAGCGGAGGGCTACAGGGAAGGAGGCAGCCTGGTCACTCTCATCATCTTTCAGAGATAGACCCTCTCCCCACCCCAAATGACATCAGCTATCTAGTCACCTGTCAGCATTGAGTACACTGATCTGGACCAGAGCCTCTCCTCAACACTCTGTTTACCTGCCTTGCATGAACACACCTTCCTCCCACCCCATCCAATGGCACCAGCCCCCTGGAATGGACATTGGACCCAGGATACTTACAGGGGGGTGTCCTGAGGGAGCGTTCCCTGCCCTGCTCCTTCCCCTCATGCCTGACCAAAGTGATATTTGTTAAATTCATTCAAAAGCTCCTACAGATCTGGGGCAGGGTTGTAACCCTCAATGAACTGAGTTAGAATTCTTGAGCTTTAATTTCAGCTCAGCCCCTGACTAGCTGTGTGACCTGTTTTCCCATCTGCAGTACAGGCTCTGAGATCCCTCCAGCTCTAACTGTCTGTTCTTTCATAGGACATGTTCAGTGCCTCCTGAGAGCTTATAATCTTGTTAGGGAGACACGGCACAATTAGAAGGCTGTATATGACACACTAGAGCACAAAGCTGAGATCAGTCCAATTAAGAGGGAAAACACATGGTGCAGAAAACAAGTACTGTACAGTGGCTGATTAGGATGGGAGGATTTCTGTGGGACAGAGTCTTCAGGAAAGGATTCCAAGAAGAATCTGGGAGGAGCCTTGGAGGATGATTATTGCTTGGATGGGGAATGGGAAAAAACCACCACAGTCCTATGCATATAATTGTTACTAGGGTGTAAAATGAGGGCAGAGACAAGGGAGTTGTTAGAGAATGGAATCCTGGTTATCATTTAATTGCTATTCTAGCTCTGAGTGAATACAACACCACACTGCTCTAGTTAGTATATGTTAGTTATTTACAGGGCTCTATTTCTATTCTCCCAGGCTTAACACACATCACTGGAAATCTGACATTCAGAACTGGCTTTTCTGACCCTCTAAATTTTAATTAAAGTAATTATGTTGCTAATAGAAGCTGTAATTTATCTTCTCCTTGTGTTCACAAAGAGGAAAAGGCAACTTTGGCTCTGGGTATTTTCCCTGCCTTCTATTCCTGGTTTGTTTCTTTTGGTGGTGGGGGTGGGGAGTCTTTGGTCTCTGTGGTCCAGGGGGACTGCTGCTCTAGAGGGCAGAGGGGCCTGTTCTGGCTGTTTGGAATAACTGTGCTACCGATACTCTCAGAATGGGTTGAGTCTCTTCATTCCAGAGCAGCCTCTGAACTAAAGGGCAAGTTCTTTTAGCAAAGCCCTTTTGGCATAACACACTGTGTGTGTGTGTGTGTGTGTGTGTGTATTTCTGGCATTGATAGGAATAAGCAACTCAGTGATTTAGATGAAAACTTTCCATGCAATTAACTTCCTCCAGACTAAAGCAGGTGCTGAAGGGAACCACTGGGCCAGTCTGCTTAGTAAATCTCCATCCCCAGATGTAGAGCAATTCAATGGAAATAATTATACCGGGTCAATTAAGCAGAACTCAGACCTCCTCCTGTTAGCTTGTTTGAATTTTTTATTTCCATGAGCCAGGTTTGCTCAGGATTTAAACTGCTTTACCTCTGCAAAGGAGGAATCTCTGGGGGAACGTCATTGACCTGTGTGGGCTACTGGAGATGGTGGTCCACCTCCTCAGACAAGAACCCCAGGTTGGGTCGCAGGCCTGGCCTGAGAAGTGCTTGCTCACACCAGTACTTCATAGCCCTCTGACCTTAGGCAAGTTACTGGACTCTTTAAACCTTAGTTTTCTCACTTGGAACATGAGAATAGTAAGAGGGCCTCTATCCCAGTTTCATGACCATTAATTGAGGAAATGCTGGTAAAGTGCTGAAAAAAGGGGCCTGGTATATAATGAATGCTCCATAAGCAGAAGCTTTTGTTATTATTATGATGATAGTTATCAACAGGAAAAAGGGTATTATTATACCTGTTCCACCTACAATGATCCAATGGAAAACCTCTAGAAAGGGTAACACATAGACGTTAGAGCTCATTATGCTCAACTCCAAACATGCAGAATTCAAGAAACCAATATGTGAGTTTATAAAATGGAACAATTAGGGGGTGATATAAGCGCTGAACAAAAGAAGGCGCACCAGAATTCAATGAATTCTAAAGACCCTTAGCTGCACCAACCGCCGGTCCATTTGTAGATTACCGATGGCTTGTCACAAAGGCTGGGAGCGAGGCTGAGAAACCGAGCATTGGGGACCATTGTTAGGTTGAAAATGAATCAGAAATGAAGTGACATCACCTCTAAAGTGATAAGGAAAATCAGTAAGAAATGGGATCAGCTGACAAAAATTCAGCTTTTCGTACAATACTAGTATTTATCGAGAGCTTACGACTTGACAGACGCATTTCTAAGTGCTTTATGTGGATTCCGTATTTAATCCTTAGCACAACCTATAAGGTTGGTTCTATGATTATCTCAACTTTACAGACATGCAACTCTTTGGGGATGAGGCTGCTACAGAAAGTGAAAGGTCACCTACCTCTTACAGAAGCCCCTTTATAGCCTGGGAGAGCATAGATCTACCAAAAAGCTTACGTTTTAGCGGGGCTTACTTGAATCCTGGGAGAATTTGGACTTAGTTGTGTTCATCCATTCATTAAACAACTATTTACATTGGGTCATCTACTCTGTGCCAGAAATTGGGTTAGGTGTTGAAGATGTAATGGTAAAAAACAAAAGAACAAAAATAAAACCCAGATATTATCAGCTTCTGGGAAAACAGAGTAGACATACTTTTCCTTATTCCTTCTGCTATGTAAAATTTAAAAAATCCTGGATATTGTATATAAAACAAACATAAGAAGACTCTGAAAAGTGGAGAGAAGAAGGCAGATTGACTAGAGACCTTACGATCCAAGGAATGACACAGTGGTGAGTTCCTATGTCTTCTTTTTGTGTCACATATTGCCAAGAAATGCCAACGAGTGCGATGATAAACATCCTGCTGTCTCCAGCCAAAGGACCAGGACAGGGGCAACCTAGCAAGACAGAACTTTTAGACACCAAGGGCTGTACTCCAGCTGAATACCACAGAAGAAACAGTGGCCTCACCCCCACCTGTACCTGTAAAGGCTGTGCAGGGAGGCTCAAATTCCACCCTCTTGAGGCTGTAACAGGTGCTATACTGCCCCCGCAGGAGTGATGTCAGAGAAGACCAAGAGAAACCCAGGACTTTCATCTGTTCCACCTGGTGATGGGGCTCCCCCATCCCTAACACATCTACCTCGGTGTCAGTAGAAAGCACTTTTGCTCCCACCCAGCAGTAATAAAGCCACCCCTGACCCTTCCTGCTGGGGTGGTGTCAGAGGAGGCCTTGTGGAGAGTCAGGACTTTCGCCATGGCCCAGTGGTAATGCAGCCACCCTCGACTTCCACCCTTGTGTCAGTGGAGGCTCCCTGGGAAGCAGTAATGAGGTGCATTTCCACCCTCCCAGCCAGAAGTGTATCTATCAGTTGAGGTTTGGTCAGGGCAGGGAACTCCTGCTTCTGTCCATCAGGGCTCCAACCTCTGCCCAGCCTGGCACCCCTAGGTGTCAACAGAGACCCAGTAGGGAATGTGGAATTATACCCACACCTGGTGGTAACAAGGCGGCACCCTCCCCTCCCCTGCCAGAGCTGTATCAGAAGCTGGTTAAAACAGAAGGTTCACATAAAATCCAGAGTCTCATAAAACTCGAAATATCCAGGTTTCAATCAAAATCCACTTGTTCTATCAAGAACCAGATCTCAAGGTGAATGTATAAAGACAATCAATAGATACCAACATCAAGAGGATGGAGATGTTAGAATTACCTGATGAAGATTTTAAAGCAATCATTGTAAAAATACTCCAATGAGCAATTACAAATATGCTTGAAATAAATGAAAAGATAGCCAGTTCCAACAAGAAAATAGAAGATATAAAGAAGAACCAAATGGAAATTTTAGATGTGAAAAACATAATAACTGAAAATAAACATCTCAAGGGATATATTTAACAGTGGAACCAGAGGGGACAGAGGAAAGAATAATTGAACTTGAAGATTGAAAAGTAGAAATTACTCAATTTGAACAACAGAGAAAATTAGACAGGACAAAACAAAAAACAAACAAACAAGACACTCTCAGAGGCTGTGGCACTATAACAAAAAATCTAATGAGGGCTCCCCTGTCCCTCTGCCCATCCAAACGCTTCTTCTGTGTGACAGCCCTGTCTTTATTTGACTGTTCCCACTCCTCTGGGGAGCTCCTCCCTCCCCCTGGTTTCTCCACCCAGGGTCCTCTTTCTTGCTTCTGCTGTGTCCAGACTTGTTCTTAGGGAACTCCCCACCCCTCCCTATTATTAGCCTCAGACTGTGGGTTTAAGCTCTCCAAGCATCAGGGTCTCAGTCTGGAGAACAGAGATACTGACCCAGGTGCTGCCAACCACCTGGGACTCCGGGAAGGTTAAATGGAGTGTGTGAGTGTGTGTGTGTGTGTGTGTGTGTGTGTGTGTGTGTATGTGTGTGCGTGCGCGCACATTGGGGGGTGGGGATGGGACGTACACAATTGTTCAGAGTCATAACCTTGTGGTCAGCCACCAGAGCTATTTCTATGAGGTTATTTGCTCTTTAAGTCTGATCTCACTTTGGGAAATTAAAAGGTTTCATCTTTCAGGAAGGAAATCCAGACATCATGGGGCAGATGGAGTATCCTTTTTATTTTTTATTTTTTTGGTGGGCTGGGGCAGGGGAATTAGGGATGGGTGGTAAAAGGAGGTTTAGTAGTGATTTATTAAGTTCTTATTATGTGCCAGACACTATTTTGGCATCTGATTGGATCCTCAAAATACTCTTTGAGAGAAGAGTCATTCTACAGATGGGGAAACTGAGGCTCAGAAGCATTAGACAGCTTGCCCAACGTCACACAGCTGGTAAGGCAGAGCTAGGTTTTGAATTCTGCTCTTTCTGAGTCCAAAATCTTTGTATGTGACCACTAGGCTCTGCAGTCTCCCTGGAGATGATGTCCCATCTCCATTCCCTGAAAGCATCGTCTGTCTTTTCTTTTTCTCTCTTCTCCCCACCACTCCTACCACCACCACCCATGCACCTCTACTCTTTCTCTGCCCCTCACCCTTCCTTTGTTTTCCCTTTGCTTTACCCACTTTCCCCCCAGTACTGTGTTCTTCTCTGTTATCCAGGCCTTAACCTGCCGTTAGCACTCTTGGGGAACAGGTCAGCTCTCCTTGGATCTCACTGTCACTGCTGCCTGGAGTTTCCCATGGTTGTCTAATCCCTTTGTTAAACCTGGTAAAGCATCTGGTGGTGCCTTTTAAATTGCACATATTGTACTCCTGGGAAGGGGTGCATTAAGGCATCTGCATTTAGTGATGAATTACATGTTGCCCTCTGTATAAACTTTAATGGGGAAGCACAGAATAAGGAGTAGTTGGAACAGAAAGCGGACATTGGGTGCAACAAAGATTCTCTCTTAGCATATACTGGCTTCTAGAAATCAGAATTGTTGGTTGCTTGGGTCAGGAAGACACCAAATCTAAGGAGATGAGATCTGTAACTATACTGCTATCAACTAAAACAATGGGCCCATGCCTTTCCTTTTATGTAGCTCTTTAAAGTTTGTTTAGTGCTTCCTTGTAAATTGTCTCCTTTAATCCTCAAACTCAGTTATAACCCTGTTACAAGAAGACTTGTTAAAATCTCTCAACTGGCAAAGCCAGGACTAGACTTTAAGTACTCTCTTATCCTCATATCCACCTCTCTTAGACAATCTCCTGCTTTTCTGCCATGAAATATTCTAATTAAATCACCCAACTCTTCTTTCTGTCTTCTCTACAGGTTCATTCATTCCATTACTCTCTCATTCATTTGACAAGCATTTATTGAGGGTCTGCCATTAGGTTAAGCTTTTTATATGTATTCTTTCATTTACTTCTCAAAACCACACTTTGAGAAATATGCTAAAATATCTTCTTTTAATATAGGGAATGGAATAACACATCTCTCTGACTGACCAGTGTCCCCCTGTGGCAAGGCTCTGAAACCCAGCCCCACATTAGAGCCAAGGCCATACTTTCCATAGCCAGGGATGGGGTGTGCCAGGGATACCAGGGCAGGCCCACTCCTGGGAGACAGGGACTCCTGTTAGTGACTTTAACTCAGAAGGTGACTCCTTGGATGGTGACTTTATCTTGAGGACTCTCCATCAACCTTAACAAATTTCTTAGAACTGCAGGTATCTAAGACTCTTCTATCTAACTTTCCTTCCTTCCTTCCTTCTCTCCTTCACAAGAGTCAGACCTGTATCTCAGTATGATGGCTCTCCCAGCTGCTCCTGGCTTTCTCTCGTTTTCCCTAAGAGGACATTAACTTTCACATATTTTTTTTAGGTCTAATCACGAGTTGGTATTTGCTTCTTAGAGGACCTGGATTAATATACGTGTCTATTGTTTTCCCTCCCCTCCCCTCCCCTCCCCCTCCCCTCCCCTCCCCTCCCCTTTCCTCTCCCTTCCCTCTCCTTCCCTCCTCTCACTTCCTTTCCCTCCTCTCTGCTCCCCTCTCCTTTCCTCTCCTCTGCTCCCCTCTCCTCCCCTTCCCTTCTTTCCTACTTTCCTTCTTTCTTTCATACACCTCTGGCCTTTGTGGTTGAAGTCAGAACTTGAGTATAGAGGCTGAAGTAGAGCAAATGTCCTCCTGGCTCTCTTGTCTGGGGATGGTGTTTGTAGCCCATTTCCTGAGCTTAGAATTTGTGAGCTGGCCCAGAAGCACTTGTCAACACTGCCCCCTCCTCCCACACTCAAACATGCATTTCCTTTGAGTCTGGGATACCACACTCTTCTGGGTCCCTTCCTAGCTCTTAGGCTGCCCCTCCTCAGTCTCATCTGTCTGTCCTCCTGGCCCATACCAACACCAAGGGTCTCAGTTGGATGCATTCATTTCCCATGACATGAAAAGACAACTTTTTTCTAAGAGCCAAGGCTTTGCATTGTGAGTCACTGGGGAGAAGAGTAATATGAAAACCTATTTTCTCACAAAACTTCTTTTCCAGCTCTATCCACCTCATTAGATTGATGCCTCCCTTTTGTTTTGGAGACATGACTGGAGGGAAAATGTCTATAAAGTTGCTGATGACTTTCAGCAGCTTAATGAGTATGTTCTTTCCCAGAGGTTGTTAAATTCCCATTGTTGGCTAGACTTCTTCAGCCAGAACTCGCTACTTGAACACAGGCCTGGAATTCATCAACCACAGTTTTCTTTTCTTTAGGAGGGTCATGGCATGTAAAGATAAGAATGTCACCAACTTCTCAAATTGTAAGAAATGTTATAGGAGCCATGTGCCCAATGAGGACCAGCCACCAGCATTAGTCCTTGTGATGTGCTCCTGGCAGAAAGACAGGGCATGCAGCTGCAAGAATACTGACTTTAGGGCCCAGATAGACCTGAATGTAAATACTGCCTGGGGCAGGCTGTGTGATTGGGGCAGGAAGGCAGGAAGGTCACTGTGTAAGTGCTTAGCTCTAATGTCAGACAGATCCATATTCAAAACTTCAGTTTTATCACTCACAAGCTGTGAAACCCAACTTCTCCGACTCAAAGGTTCCTCACCTGTACAATGGGGGGAAATTGTGGTCTCTACAGGACTGTTCAGAGGAGCAAGACTATTTATAGCCAAATTTATCTAGCACTTAACCTGTGTCAGATCTTGTTCTCAGTGCTTCATGTACATTAGCTCACTTAATCTTCACTGTGACTCTACACATTAAGTATTATCGCTGTCTCCATTTACAAATGAAGAATGGAAGCATAGAGAAATTAAGTAATTTGCCTAAGACCACATAGCTCTAAGGTGGTAGAGTTGGAATTTAAACACAGGTAACTTTGCTCCCAAATTCCTTCTCAATCACTCTGCTAGAGAGCTGGTGGGTCCTTATCATGTGGCTAGTCCAGAGTTAAT
Organism: Microcebus murinus; assembly: GCF_040939455.1. Classification (NCBI taxonomy): domain Eukaryota; kingdom Metazoa; phylum Chordata; class Mammalia; order Primates; family Cheirogaleidae; genus Microcebus; species Microcebus murinus. The sequence continues at coordinate 22,308,893 of NC_134117.1, read as the reverse complement.
GCACTGCATATGTTAAAATTCATCATTACCTTTAATATCATCTTCCCCATCACCACTGCTTCACCTATATATATTTGTTTCTCAATTTATTGGCTGGAACCAAAAAATGACTTTGTTAGAATTAGATGAAACAATGGCCATACAAGATATATTGCCTGACTTAAAGGAGGTCCTTACTAAATGTCAGTTGTCAAGTAGTTATTTTTTGTTCTCCTCTTCTTTCCTCTGCCTTTCTCTCTTCCTCTTCCCCTTTCCCTTCATCATAAAGTCTTTGGTGCCTTGTGGGCAGGATTGTTAATGTTACTACTTATACCTATGACCACTGGGCAGGTGGTCACCTCTCTCTTACACGCCTCTTCTCCAGGGGAGAAGGGTTCACTGGTTGAGCATCCAATATCACATAGGTGTTGTTTGAGCTGTTAACTAGTTGGGATTTTTTTTTCCAGATTGGTCTTCTATAAGAAGTTTGTGATGAAGGGAAATGGAGTCCCTTGCTTTCTCTAAGAAATATTTTTTGGTGATGAGTATAGTGGACATTTATCTTGTTTCATCTTACAACTGCCCAGCATTTGAACGTTCTTCCTAGGTATTGGGAAATTGCCCACCTTAGGAAGCAGATCCAGCTTCCAATGCATATCTAGGGCAGGGACTAGTGACCCAGGCTTGGCCAATCAATGTTGGTGATACAAAAAAAAAGCGAGTAGAAGGTTATCTCGTGGCAGTGGAGGAGGCAGCAACATCTGGCATTCAACTCTGGTGGTGTGGTCAAAGTTGCAGCATCTCTGCTCAGTGATGCTGGCAATGGGTCTTCACAGGAGCAGCTCTGTGGTGTGATTCCAGGTGTCATGCCACCTGCAAAGCTTCTGAACCTAGTTTTCCAGCCCTCCCAGCAATTCTGGGGGTTACCCAATATCCTTTTATTAAGACAATTTCCTGTTTAAACCAGAATTGCTTTTTGGTGCTTACAATAGGAATACTGACTGACACCATGCGACAAGGTATAGTATAGTATAGTATCAATCAAGTCCTAGAACTTTTGCCTCTTCAGAAAGTACACACATGCTTAAAAGAACAGGTGGCTGATAGCTGCAGCAGGGGTATTATTATTTACATTCATCTGTTTTGTCATTTGTTGCACATTTATTGAGGGTCAGTGCTGTGCCAGGCATGGGGCCAGGTGCTGAGGGTATAGTGTGGAGCAAAATAGACACTTCGTGGACACACAGTGATAGGAAGTTCTAATTCTAGTCATCATCTGGCTGCATTTCGTCTGCATTTCAGCTTTTGTTCTATAATCATTTGCCTCTGTAGAAATTCAGAGAGTTACAATGTGGACTGTTGTTTTGATGATAATCAGTTAATTAATTTCCCATTTAGTTCTAAAAGGGATGTGAAGTGGCTTATCAAAAATACACAGATATAGTAAGACCAAAGAGTATCAAACAATAAAAACAAGCAGCATTTAGTAAAAGGGGAGCAAAGGATAAAAATCTTGTGCTAAAGACTGTTAGAGCAGTGAGCTCAGTACTCAGCTTGACTGTTAAGACAAGAGGAAGAGAAAGTGAGAAGACAAAGCCAGTTTCAGAAATCCTTTAAGAAAGGATGTTGGTTTCACAGGAGAAACCCACGTTTTCCTCACTGTAACTTTGATGAGGAATTTGGTTTTAGGTTCTCACATAAGGAGTGTGGAACATTTTATAAAATATGAGAAACAGGCATGATCTGAGCACTTCTCTCTAAATGCCTGCTGTGGGTGCTGATGGCAAAATATCTATTAGATTATTAAGGTGTTGGAAGGGTGTGTGTGTGTGTGTGTGTGTGTGTGTGCACGCGTGTGAGTGCATTTTTGATGTCAGGGAGGAGAACAGTTTCCCAAAGTGTTATTTTACTGTGATGGTTTAAAAAAAAACTGAAAGAGAACTTATTTGGGTGACATTTAGTGTAATCTCATGGATAACTTACAGCATATAATTTGCTTTCTCCAGCTGTTTGTAACAGGGACAGAAACCCTGATGGGAAAATGCATTCTCAGTGTGGCCTTCTTTGCTCTGCCCATGGGGACTGAGTGAGGGCCCATTCTAGATCTCAACCTGCCTTTCCCAGCTGAAGCAGGCATCCTGCCAGTAAGGGCAATGGGAGCCCCTTTTAACCTTAGCACTTTCTTTTAAATTCCAAATTGATATGGGACAGCGCCCATTTTTCAGGAAGACAAAGAATCAGATGATGATGATGATATGATGGTGACAATGGATACAATGGAAGAGCTGGCATTTAAACCAGGTCATGATGGAAATTGTGGCAGAGGGCACATGCCAGGCTTAAGGAACATGGTAAGAGTTCATGGAGCTTTGGATATCATCCTAAGAAGTTTGGAATCTATAGACAATAGTTGGTTGTTGAAGAATGTTAAAGAGGGCAATCCATGATATGATCTTCCTTATGTTGTAAGATGGTGTATCTCCCAACAGTGTGGTGCCGTGGTGTTAAAAAACAGTAGCCACTAGTCACATGGGGTTATTGAGCACTTGAAATGTGGATAGCCGGGTGCAGTGGCTCACGCCTGTAATCCTAGCACTCTGGGAGGCTGAGGTGGGCGGATTGCTCCAGGTCAGGAGTTTGAAACCAGCCTGAGCAAGAGCGAGACCCCATCTCTACTATAAATAGAAAGAAATTAATTGGCCAACTAATATATATAGAAAAAAATTAGCCAGGCATGGTGGCACATGCCTGTAGTCCCAGCTACTCAGGAGGCTGAGGCAGAAGGATTGCTTGAGCCCAGGAGTTTGAGGTTGCTGTGAGCTAGGCTGACGCCACGGCACTCACTCTAGCCTAGGCAACAAAGCGAGACTCTGTCTCAACAAAAAAAAAAAAGAAAGAAAGAAAAAGAAATGTGGATAGTCTGAACTGAAATGTGCTGTAAGTATAAAATACACACTGAATTTAGAAGACTTGGTACAAAACTATGTAAAAATAACTCAATATTTTTTTCTGATTACAAGTTGAAAAGAAATCTTTTCAATATATTCAATTCAATAAAATATATTATTCAAATTAATTTCATTGGTTTCTTTTTACTTTTTAAGTAAAGCTACAAGAACATTTACAATGACCTAGGAGACTCACATTATATTTTATTGGAAGGTTGCTGGTGTGGAGGCTGGCTTGGGGAAGGGAAGAACCAAAGACCAGGGGGAGAGAGGGAGTTATTGAGTCATTGCAAAACCTTAGGCAAGGGATGATAAGGGTGGGATCTAAGGGAGAGACTCTGTGAATGAACAGGAGAGAAATACTAAAAGACACTTTAAATAGGACCTGACAAGAATTTTTCTGGATGTGGGAATCAGAAAGAGGAAGGTGTCAAGGTTGCAAGTCAAGCATCTAGTTTAGGTGACTTAAGATGATGTTGGAGGCATGGTTTTTAGGTCTTGCTGCAGGTGGGTTTCAACGTGGACAGGCATGTGTAGGAAGCAATGGGGAATTCAGATGTGAAGTTCAAGAGAGAGGATGTGGTGGAGTTGTAGATTCAGGAGTCAACAGCAAGAGGTGGCAGCTGAAGTACAGAAATGGGTGAGATCATTGGGCTCACTGGGGGAGGAGTAGAATGAAAGCCAAGCACAGAGAAGTGGGGGAATGATGGAGGTTGGGGCTCAGAATTTAAGATGTGGATGAAAGAAGGGAAGCTGGTGAGCTTGACCTAGACTGGCCAAGGAGGACCAGGAGACCCTGGTACCATGTAGAGCAAAGGAGACCTTTCCAGATGGGACATGTTTACAAAATGCAGGAATGAGGCTGTCAGGAAGCCACAGGTGGTGTGTTGGGGCAGGGCTTTGACTCAGTCACCTGAGGCTGATGTCAAATTGCAAAAGGTCCAGTATAGAGCCGGCCGGTGAGGAAGGGGAGACTGCGGGTGTGGGGAGAACTCCTTGCAGAAATCTGGACACTAGAGAAGGTTGGGGGGACTGGGAAGCTGCGGGAGGGGGGGTCGGTGGTGGGGATGAGAGGTTGTGAGGATGGGGGGAGGGGGGGGCGGGAACCGGTGCAGCACAGGGCTGAGGGCAAGGATTTTTAGGCAAAAGGTGAAGGAGGAGGCTATAATTGATGGAGCAAGACAAGAAAATGAACTGGCACGGGAAACGTGAAAATGTCACACCCATGAGAGGCTTTTATACTTGTTTTTCCCTCCCCCACACACATGCTTTCGCCACATCGCCACAAGTCCATCTTGAGGATCCGACCCTTCCCAGGCTCCATTCAGGTAGGGCCTCCTTCACACGGGAGAGGGGGAGGGGCGATCCCTCTCAGAGCTTCTGTCTCTCTTGTAGTTCGCTGCTCTGGCTGGCGGAGGGCCCTGCTTGGGGGACTGCACTCTCCCGGCTCTCCCGGGCTGTGTGGGCCTCGGTCTGCACGCTGCCCAGACAGCCAAGACCACTTACTCCGCGGCCCCTCTGCCCAGAGCCAGACCAGAGGGGAGGCGCCTTCCCCCTCCCGCAGCCCGGGCTCCGGCTCGCCTGCAGTGCCGGCCTCCCCCGGCAGGGGCGCTGGCCACCCGCGGATGGCCGCTCCCGTCCCGCGTCCATCCCGCGCCCACTTGGGCCTCCGCCGCTGGAACTTCTCTGGGCGTCTACAGACGCCGGGACCCGCCTCATTCTGGGCCGGACGTTGTCACCATTCTTCGGCCCGGCCTCCCCCGTTCCCAATTCCCATTTTGGCCCCGCGTGGGAAAGCACGTTCGGGAGAGGGTCCAGGTAGGGGGTCCCTGGAATCGCTGGCTGTCAATCTTCCCCGGCGACCGTCTGCGCCCTCCACCCCTCTTGGCACTTCCCCGGAGCTCTTTGGCCTCCTTTTCTCTCTCCCTCTTCCGCTAACACCATTCTTCCCTCCCTTTACTCTCTTCTCCCTTTCCCTATTTCTCCCTTGTTCCTTTTTCTCACCTTTCTTCCCTCTTGTCTCTGCGCGTTCCCCTCCCTCTCGCTCGCTCCAACCATCCACAGAGGCACGCACCGTCTACTCCCGCAGGGGACGGGCAGGCCTGGAGGCTGCCTCCCTCCTCAAGCCCCTCCATCTGTCCTCCTCCTTTCTCAATAAGCTGCTCCGCCAGCTCCTCGCATCTCCGACTTTTCCACCCCCAGTCGTCCCCGGGGCTTCCCAGAGGCCGCGGGCTACACCACACGCCCTGGGGCCTGTAAACCGCAGCTCGAGGTCATCCTCGGAGTCAGCTCTCTCTCTCCAGCCCACCCAGAGTCTCCGTCTTCCCGCGGTCAACAAAGTCGCAGCTGCCCCAGCGTCCAGGCTTCCTCCTGCAGCAGGGGGCTGGGGACCTGAGGAGCTCACGCCGCGCTGGGCCGGGGACCCTCCAGCTGGCGGCCGGGCGACACTCGGAAACAATTGAGCCCTCTCAGCAACGGATCTGGGGAGAGTGAGGGCGCGACCTCGCTTCCCAATGCCAGGCACAGAGATGGGGTCTGAATCCCCCCATGGGAGCAGACGTTCTCCGCTACTTTCTCCTCACCTCTGGCCCGGGGCCCGGGATGGAGAGCCCCGAACCTGAAGAGAGCCGGCAAGCCCCACCCCGCCACCCGCGCCTCCCGGCTCTCTTCCCTCGCCCCCTAGGGAGGCTCGGTCAGGTTACATCTTTGGGCGGTGGGGGCCGTGGGTGCGGAGGGGGGGCGCCAGGAGGGGAGGGCTACCGCGAGCAGCCTGCCCTGTTCTCAACACTGCCTTTCTGACGCCTCGCGGGCTCCTGGAAACGCAAACACAGCCCGTGCGTGATCCGCGCGCGCCCACGGCCCGAGCGCATCCCCCGCCTCGTTCCCCACCGCTCGCACTAACGCACACATGGTCGCGTAAAAGCGCACGCACGGAACTGCGCTCCCCTTCACACCCAGCACCGCCCGCCACCCCCGGGCTCAGCCAGGTACCCCAGCCCCTAGGCGCCTGCCCGCCGCTCCCGCGCACCCCTTGCCTCACGCCCGCCTGCGCGCACGCACGCGCACGCACGCATCCTCCGCGCCCCCGCACGGGGGCGCAGGCCTCAGGGAGTCGGGGGGCGGGGAGCGGGCCAGGCCGGGCCGGGGAGCCACGAGCGGGTGCATCCCGAGCTTGGCTTCTGTGTGCCGCCTCCCCACACGGAGGCTCCTGGCTCCCTCTCGGCTCCCGAACGCCAACAGTTGGCGCTGAAAACACTTTACTCCTCCTTCTTCTCCCCTGAGACCCTTGTACCCTCCCCGTGCACCATCTCCCGCCCCCCAGAACAGGCCAGCAGAGTAAACCCCTAAACGCGCGGAGGAGCGGCTCCCAACTATTCGTCAGGAGCAGGTTGGAGGCTGGATTTCGGAGAGACTCGGAGATTGGGGTCTATTGCCAGCCCCTCCTCTTGGATCTGGCTTGATTTTCATATTTTAAAAAAGAGGAATTTCTTATCTTTGAACACTCCTTTTTACAACATTTCTGAAGGTGCTCGGGAGGGAAGACTTGGGGGGCTCTTATTTCAAGAAACAGAAAGCACCGAAGGGGCATTCGTTGATTTTCCTCGGGTTTTGGAATCACCCTCTGGACGAGAGAGCGAGCGAGCGGGAGCGAGGAGGGAAGAGTGGAGAGGACCGACGAGGCGCGCCCGCCGGAGCCACCTCCTTCCCGGCCGCCCCCTCCCCACTCCCCCGACACACTCGCTCGCTCGCTCGCCGGCGCGCGCACACCCCCCGCGCCGGACCCGCACCTCGGCGGGCGCCACACACTCGGCAGCCCGAGCAGCGGTAGCCGCAGCGGGATGGAGGCGGCGCGCACTGAGCGCCTGGCAGGCTGGCCCGGGGCGCCGCTAGCCCGGACGGGGCTCTTACTCCTGTCGACGTGGGTCCTGGCCGGCGCAGAGATCACTTGGGACGCGACAGGCGGTCCCGGCCGCCTCACGGCCCCGGCTTCGCGGCCACCGGCGTTGCCGCCTCTCTCGCCGTGGGCAGTGGAGAGCCAGTGGCCGGAGGAGCTAGCGACCGAGCGTAGAGCTGCCGCGCTGAGGCGCCGGCCGGGACGAGAGCTGCTGCCCCAGCAGGGCGGCGGCAGCGGCGGTGAGCTGCAGGTTAAAGCCGGAGAGACGTCGCCGGCAAGCACGCGCTGGGGCCAGGGCATCCCAGCTCCTGGCAAGCCTAGCGGAGCGAGGAGGAGTCGCCGGGCGCAGCCCCCCAGCGCCCTGGAGCTCGGGGACACCTGGGCTACTGCCCTGGCCGATAGTTCTAAAGGAAGCCGCCCCCTGGCAAAGGGTTCCCGGGAAGAGATGAAGGCTCCGCGGGCCGGGGGCTCGGCGGCTGAAGAGCTCCGGCTGCCCAGCACCTCATTCGCGCTGACCGGGGACTCGGCCCACAACCAAGCCATGGTGCACTGGTCGGGACACAACAGCAGCGTGAGTACCCACCCGGTGCCGGGTCCTGGCAACAAGGGGGAACTGGGGACGGGAGCGAAGGACAGATAGTTGCTCGGGGGTCGAGGCGGGTGGGGGGGCGGGGGGGGCGCCTGGACTTTTAGTGAGAACAGGTTTGTCTAGCTCCCCCAACGCCCCCAACAGGTTAACGGAGTTTGTTGTAGGATGATGTGTGCGTTTGTTTACTGGAGACCCTAGGATTGGGGCCGCCTGGAGGGGAGAAGAGGAAGGGGTTTCTTAAAGATGGGGGGTATCTGTGGTCACTTTCTCCCCTACTCGGCTTGGAGAATCAGTTTTCCAGTTTGGGGGGTGTTGAATTCATGGGTGAGAACAAAGGCTGATTTGGGGAAGGAGCCGCTGGACAGACGGTGGATTCCTGCGATTGCTTGGGCTTCCCCCCACATACTCGCTCCTGCAGCGGGAAAGGGAACCCGGGAGATTGAGGCCATTGGGACTCCCAGACTCCTGCTCGCCTTGGGGTCACTACTCTTCGTTTCAGGCGCGTGGTCTGGCAGCCCAGGCGGGAGGCTGGGCCAAGTGGGCCCAAGCCTTGGCCTTCAGGTAACCCGGGTTCCTCCTTCGAAGCCCAGGCGGCTGCCCTGGAAAGCTGCAGCAGAGGCAGTAAAAAAGTTTAAAGTGCGCAGCGAAATTCAACACCCATTCCACAACGCTCGCCCTTTCTCGTGCACAAGCACACATAAGTCACGAAGCAGAAAACTCTCGTCTCTGCCACTGCGTCCTGCGCCACAAACGGCTCGCTGAGTGGAGTTGGATCCCCGTGCTTTCTGCGCACCTCTCCACCCCTTTTCCCCTCCGCCTGGTTCTCCTGGACGCTGATGCACCGAGAGGTGGCGCCCATGAGCCCGCTCTGGCAACTCGGGCGCTCCGGGCTTGGCGCCCGGCTCTGAGCTTCGCCCGGCCCTGGCGCTGGCCCCGCAGCTGCAGCGGCCCGCAGCGCGTGCCCGGAGGGGCTCCTGCCACCTCGCCGGCACTCAGCAGCTGTGCAGCCCAGAGAAGGAAAGGCCAGGGACCGGCTCCCAGATCTTTCCCACTTCCCTCCCTCCCGCGGTCGCTACTTCGGCCAGCTTTGCAGAGTCCTTTCCTCTTCTCTGCCTCTCCCGTTCAGATTAGAACCTGGCTTTGGCTAGAGTACGAGCTCCAGGCAGAGAATGATGGATGTATATAGAAGCAGCTTTGGGAAATTCATTGGGAACGCATACGCACCATCTTTTGTATTTCTCTTAATGACCGGCATTTGAAAAGATTTCCCTGGGAAATGTACGCCTTATTGTAAGAGCCTGCGGGTGTTCAGGATTGGGTCGTGAAAACAGGAAAGCTAGGGGTTCCAAGAGCGCAGCACATAGGCAATCCCAAAATTGCAGATTTCCTGATTCTTAATGATATACAACACTGTGCGGGCAGCCCAGCCTGGGTAACAGATGCCGGGGTCGAAGGACGAGTTGGGGTCCAGCTCCAAAGCAGCGCAGTGGTGGGCTTCATCTGACTTCCATAAAGACGCCCCCAGCCTCAGGCTGAACACCTCTGTTTGGAGGAGGGATGGGCCACGTGTCCCTTTGCAGGGTGGGGGATGTAAGACTTACAAGTCCCCAGAAGACTTGGATGTATGTGTGTGGGGGGGCAGGGAAGTGGGGGTGGTGGTGTGAGGGATGGGAGGTAATTCTCTGACAGCAGGGGTCCTGAATCCCAACTTCATTTTAGTTTGATAATTAGAAAGTGTGTGTGTGTGTTTGGGTTCTTACTTGGTTAGGCAGATGATGGGATATGTGGAAGTAAATGTATCCTTGGAGCAGTAGATGATGTCCTCACATATGTATGGCTTTATTTATTTATATATATATTTTGAGACAGAGTCTCACTCTTTTGCCCTGGCTAGAGTGCCGTGGCATCAGCCTAGCTCACAGCAACCTCAAACTCCTGGGCTCAAGCCATCCTCCTGCCTCAGCCTCCTGAGTAGCTGGGACTACAGGCATGTGCCAGCATGCCCAGCTAATTTTTTTCTAGTTTTAGTTGTTTGGCTAATTTCTTTCTATTTATAGTAGAGACAACGGGGCTCTCTCTCTTGCTCAGGCTGGTCTCGAACTCCTGAGCTCAAGCAATCCTCCTGCCTTGGCCTCCTAGAATGCTAGGATTATAGGCATGAGCCACCACGCCTGGCCTCTATGGCTTTATTAATGCCATATTTGGGCAATATAAATTCACCCTGCCTGAAGAGTTTTCTTATGTCTCTGCTTTTGTTTTATGGATCAATTTTGAATGTTCACAAGGCCCCTGAAGATGGGACTTTAGAGAAATGCTTCCTGCAAATAGTACTCGAATGTGCATGGCCTTCTCTGCCCATCTTCAATACAGCTGTGCAGCAGAGAAAGTGAGGGACAAGTCTGACCCATGTTCCCTGGGGAGATAACTTGTCAGTCTAAAGAGGCCAAAAGATCCTGGGCACTAGACTAGCTGGGCTTGGAGTCCTTGGTGATGGTGATGAGACTGAGGCAATCCATGACCAGCCCCCAGGGATGTATTGCTTGTGCTCTTGGCCAGCCTTACTGCCTAAGCAAGGGCAAGGCAGCACAGGTGGGTGATATATACTATCCCCTCTCTCCAATTCAGAGAGGGACTGCCTACTTAGCCCATAGGCTAAACCTGCCTCTTTTGACCACATTTTGTAGGCAGTACCACAAAGAGAGGCATCCTTGATGACCAGGTCTCTGATGCTCTTTAAAGAAGACAGAGAAACATAGTAACATGGCCCTGTCTTTGAGAGACTTTAGGGAAACAGCCCCATTGAGAGTAACTGGGAAACCACTTTCAGCAACATTACCCATTGGTTTTTTCTCCTCTCCTCCTTTCCTGATGGCAGGAAAAGAAGGTGCTATAAATAAAAGCCAAGGTGAAGAGTGATGGGGATGAGAAAATATTGATTTCATTATTGGTTTCAAAGTGGAGGGAGATGCCTCCAAGGCAGACCCAGGCTCATTTGACATGGAAAGAGAATTCCATGTTTTCTACTGGCTTCTGAAGTCTTAAACATGTCCTTCTTCAGGAGGCCACTGGCTTCAGTTTTAATGCTGTTCTTTATAATGCCTTTGGTGAACCTGATTACTTGACATGAATTCCCTTTTGGGGACAGTTTTCAGTAGCCCTGTATAACTGAATATTGAATGCTACTCTGGCAGGTTTACAGTCAGGGATGTAGGGCCAGGTGTGTAGGAGAAGGGCCTTCCGCCCAACCACCCCATTGGTCCAGCATGTGTGCCAGGGCCTTAAGATTCAAGGCTGGGAGCAGGTATTTACTTTTGGTCCCAGACTGAATAGAGATGGCTTGTGGGGCAAAGGAGGAAGTGCCCAGCAAGCCTGAGGCAGAAGGTGATAGGAGGGAGCTGGGGTTTGGGTCCTACCTGTGACCATGTTGCCCTGCCAGGTGTTCTGGGTGGGAGGTAAGGGGACTTGGCCTTGGAGCCTCTGCTCTGTAGGAGCAATTTGCCGTTCTTTTCTCTCCAGTTTTCTCCAGCTGGGATCCTGGTGATTAATGGGTTAGAGAGTGTTTCACAAACACCCAGAGGGAGCCCATTCCCCGTGGCTTACAGGGAAACAGAAAAACACATTATTCTGTCCTTTTCCTTGAAATGAAGGAAGAAGCCTCCCTGCTTGCTCAGTGAGTTGGCAAATGGCTCTGGAGAGTTGTGAAGGCACAGTCTGCTTCTGCACACTCCTTCCTCTTGGGGTTAACCCTTCATGGGGAACCCCCCCATTCCCATGCTGCATCCTTCCCAAGACTGGCCCCTCTTCCTTTCTAGCAGCTCACTCATGGTGATAGCAATTTGCAGGCTGCTGCCCCTGCAGTGTGTCTGCTTGGAATACTTGCCAGGTAGTTTTCAATTAATGTGCCAAACACTGCATCTTGGTGAAGAGAAACAGGGAGATGCTGATAATTCCAGGTCCCTGCCAGATTACCCTTCCCTAAGCACACTAGAAGGTGCAACACACAGATGCTTCCCAGGCAAGATTTCCTACCCTTAACTAATTCAGCTGGATTGTGTTCTAAAATATTTACTCCTAATGTGCAAAATAGTGACAGATTTGATCACATTAATTGTATTTCACTCACTGGAGCATCTAATTGTGGCTCTCAAACAGATTTTCAAATAGCTTTTGGCTGGATTGCCTTGCCTTCGCTGTCCCTGCTTACAGTTCTTGTGTCACAATATCTTAATGCGTTTTGCCGTCTCGGAGGCTTAATAAAAGAAGCCTGCCACAGAAGCAGGGGTTTGCCAAAAAGAAAAAAAAAAAGAGTTTTTAATTAATATTGCAAGGGGAGCCATCTCAGTTGAGATGTAGCTAGGAAATGCATCGGGACATAACAGCACTAATTGCTCCTGGTCACTGTCGGCCTAGGGGACACAGAGCAGAAAAGGGGCTGGGCGCAGGCTATTTGTCTGCTCTGTGATTTCTCTGATGGCAGGGTTACAGGGTGTGATTTGCTTCTCAGACCCTGCAGTGATTTCCAAGGTGAGCAGAAGTTGCAAACTTCTTAAATGGGAGGCCGGTTTAATGATCGCAGAAATGCGGTGCTTGGAACTTGCTTTGTAGTTGGCAAAGAAGGAACACTTGGAAGTGGCCTCTCCATTTGCATCGGGTTTAAGGAAAGGAGAGTTGATGGCTCCAGTGGCATGAGGGCTCAGGGCAGAAGGGAGAACTGCTTTGCTTTTTCCTTGGGCTGTGGAAATCTATCATTTTTGGAGGAATTCTGGAACTAGATGATTTGTGGGTCCTGAATCATCCCATAAGGAGCAGAGAGCTGTGACAAAGCCAGACAGACACCCTGAGATAGGAAGATTTGTCTGAAGTCCAGTGGTTTGGCCAAGGCTAGGTCCACATTGGCCAAGTCACCTGAGGCCTGTGGCATGACCAACTTGTTAATCTTCTGCCTTCTGTCTTCTGTCGGCCTGTTGGCTGGCTTGAGACACTTCTCTTATGGGAAGAAAATGTCAAAGGATGATTAATTCTGTAGTAAGTTTGGGGAGAAAAGAGGCCTTGTGGAGGAGGAGGTGGAAAGTATAGAATGTCAGTGCCTGGTGGGCCACTTTTGGTGAGCAGAAAGGCTCTGTGGGATGAATGAAATGGGCTAGCCATGTTTATTCCGCTGGCATCATGGATGACTGGGAGAGGGCTCTGGCTGGGGTCCTGACTTTGTTGGTAGTCAGTGGGGATGAGCGGGCTCTGTCTTACACATAGTAGGTACTTGACAGTGTTTGGATGAGTGAGTAAATGAATGGCAGTCTCAAGTCTCAACAAGAGGCTACAAAGGAATTAGACATCACTATTGCCTGGGATATCAATGATTTTGTAACTTGACAGCCACTATAATCAGGAATATTTCATCCAGTAGCCTACATTCTAACTTTAGCGCCTTTGGCTTCTGGAATTCAAATCCAAAGTCCATTATCCTGCCATTCAAGGCCCTTTGCTGCATATGTCCTGGGTCTACTTCTCCAACTTTGAACTTGACTATTCCCTAAATCATCTCCTCCCCTCTGGCCAAGGCAGCCTCTTCATTGTCCCAGTTGACTCCAAGTCTTTGCTGTTGTGATCTCCTCCACTTGGGAGATTTTTATTCCTCTAATAAAATTCACTCATAGCTCAGTTGAAGGTTGAGACCCAGCGGCTCTATGAAACCTTCCTTAGAAGCATTTATTTCCCTTTTTTCCTAGTTGTTTACAGAATTTATTGACCGCACCACACATTTGATCATACATAGTTTAGTAATTGGTTACTTTAATCTTGTGTTATTTGATGAATGTTTTGAGGGTGAGGAATGAAATAATTAAGACAGCACCCCGACCTCCCATTGCCGCCAAGTCTGAGTTCTGCTCTTCTCGTGTGTGCCTTGTAGCGTGTGGCACAGCGCCACGCAGAGCTCAGTGATGCTGCCCTAACCTGGGGAGCTGCACCATGCCTCAGCTGCAGGGGGAGGGCAAGGGAGGGGAGTCCATTATTTCATTTATGAATTGTAACACAAGATTCAGAGGAATCTCTACTCCATTTAGTAAGAGGATAGAAATAAAGACTCCTCCACAATCCTGGCTTCTTCTCATGCACTTAAGAGATCGGATGGGCACTCACAAAATCTTCACCTGTTTGCTGAGTGTTTCCTGTGTGTGTGGCATTGTTCTGGGCACTGTGGGGTTGGTAAGGGCGTGATGGAGGGGAGACAAAAAAGGATAAACAGCATTTGCCTCGTGATCCCACCAGTATGCTTTGGATGTGAGACTGCTCTTCTGTAAAGTGAAATAACACATGACAACAAGACAGATGTCACAGGGCGATATGTGGTTAATTGTCAAGCGATCATTTATTTCAGGCTATGAGTTCAGAGGAGAGATGATCACTGGAGGAGATGCTGTGGGCACCTTAGACTCACAGAACGTCAAGGAAGTGCCCTTGGGAATTGTCTCCATCAGATCACCTGGCACAGAGGTGAGGGGGATGAGGCTCAGTCAGAAGCATAGCACCCTACGGCCTGGACCCAACCTGCCCTTTTCTCTCAGAATAGCCATTCTCTATTCACACCCATCTTTTCCCTTTCTTCTTGGATTAACGGAGCTTTTTCCTTCCAAGAGGACTTGTGTGCTTTCACTCAGGTGAGGTAGGGTGCTGACCATTTTATAGGTAGGGTAGTCTGAGGCCTAAGGTGGGCATATATGAGGCTACCATGGGAGACTTAGGAATACGTTCTTCCTTCCTGTGCTGGGGCTGTGCTCTGCAGCCACCCTGTCCACCCACGAGAGGGGCTGCAGACAATAAAGAAGCCAGATTGTTAATGTTGGATGAGCTGTATCTCACTAACTGTTGTTAAGGGAGGCCTCTTGTGAGTCACCTTGTGATTTGAGTTACTGAGTGAATCAAGCCTGGTTGCATCACTGAGAACATTTTGCACATTTATTTTGATCAGTGTAGTTTGGGTTTAATTATTTATGGAAATGCTGTTCTTTATAGTACACTAATAAATATGCTATAGTAAATTTGGAAGAAAGTAATGGAGTCTAAGAACTTCAGGATTGCACACAGCCTTCTGCTGTTAAGTGCATGCTGGGAAGCAGAGGGGAACATTTCTGCTTGGTTGGGGTGAGAGGGATCTGCAGTGCAGCAGGCCAGACACTCAGGGCTATTGGTCAGTAAAACTGTGCCCGTGGCTGAGTAGGGGCCTGCTACTTGGTACCTACTGGGAAAAAACCTAGTTTAGGGGAAAGGCTGGAAATAAGGCTATGTAGGATAATAAAGGGTCTTATACAATTGTGGATTGTGGGATTATTTAGCATGGATATGTGATACGACTCCTGTGAATTCACACTTAGGGAGGGTTTTCATCCTGAATGTCATCCTCTTTAGGATTTGTTGAGAATGGATGTACTGGGAACATAGAACAAGGCTGCATACTAAATAGGATCATGGATCCTGGAGCCAGGTGTCCAGGATCAAATTCTGCCTCTGTTTCTTAATAGCTGTGTGACATTGGGCAAGTTGTTACCTTCTCTTTGCTATTGCTTTTTCTGAAAAGAGGGGATGATGATATAGTACTTTTCACCTTGGGTTGTTGTAAGGATTGAGATCGTACCAGGCAGTGTGTCTAAAAGCAGTGTTTGACCTATACATAGCAAGATCTCAAGATATTTTTTAGTTGGTGTAGTTGTTATTTTTTTTTATCTGGAAGGGGCTTTCCCTTCATATTCAGAGGGAAATATTGATGCAGATGAAGGAGGTACTTGCCTGAAGTTTCCCAGTGAGCTGGCGGCCAAGCGCTGGCTGGAATCCAGTCCTTAGCAAGAGGCTCATTTCGATCACCTCCCATATTCTGTGTCCGCAGTCAGACGAGGTTTTGTGATATCTATCTTTTGTGTAGTGCTAAGGTACACAGTGGAAGGGATCTAGAAGTGAATGCCTGGGGACCTGGATTCTTGAAACTCATACTCAGAATTTGTAGTAGAAATGGTTAGCATCAGATTGGTTAGAATCAGGTTAAAGATCACACCAATTAATGACGAATAAGTTGAACAGTTTTTCAAGGCTTTCATTGTGTGGCAGGTTAAGGGATCCAGAAAGATGCAGAGTAGCTTCTCTTGGGCATCTGTGATGACAACTTACAGCTAATCATGGGTGACTTCTTGAAGGAAGTGCATGAAGCGTGTAGCTTTAAGAAAACTGGAGGACACTGGGCTTCTGGGGCTCGCTGGTAAGCAGAGCCCGTTGTGCCAACGACTCGTCTACATTGAAGTCACGGGATGGACCTTGATGTTCCATTTTTCTTCTCCTCCAGATCTGCTTCTCTGTCTTTGTACCTGGAGTGAAATGGGAATATTCATGGCTAGCACTATCTGCAGAGTATCTGCAGCCACTTTCCCAGGATTATCCCACAGGCAAAGTCCATTAATTATTCTGTAGTGATCTACACCCACCGAGTTGCAGGCTGGAGTTCCCCTTTAGCCTTCATCCTATGTACCAAGAGTGGAACCTGAGAACCCTATGTAGACACTAGAGGGAGTGTTGCCCTGGGAAAGAAGTGAGATAGGATGAAATACCGAAAAAATGCTGCACCAGGAATTGTTCCAAGGAGAGGAGGTGAGAAGTAGCTTGTGAATGTGTGGTGTGAGGAGTTGTGATACGACCCACGGATGAAAACACCATCGCCGACAGGGCAGTTCAGTCTTGGGGGTGGGGATTGATCATTTCATCTCTTCCTGAAAAGTCTGAAAAAAAGGAAATAGATGTTTCGTACCAGTATGTTCATTCAGCAGTTGGATAGTCAACCCATTAGCGGGGGAACTAAGACTCTACAAATAGATGCAGGTAGAAGTGAGGCTTGGGCTTGGTTCTCCCGACTCTTCTGCGTTTTCTTCCTTTATGCTTTCTCTTGTGTGTGGTGGGCAGCCAACAGAAGCTCATGGAGTTGAACATAAGAAACACTTTCTTAACTACATAAAGCTGCCTCGATACACAATGAGTGCCTTAGGAATCGGGGAGGATCTGGCGTGCTCTTGCTGCCTCCAGGTCTGCACGGCGGGGCCATCACGGCTGTCTCTGACGGGTTCTCAGGTCCCACATGCCTGACTCAGTCCTCTTAAGAGCCTTTTTGACATCTATGGAGAGGTAGAGGTAGGCAGTTTCTCATTCAAATAGTTAGACTCAGGTTAAAGATTACGCTGCTGCATAAGAAATGAACTTTTTCTTTTTAAAATTTGTTCTCAGTGGGAGATGAAGAGCAATTACTGAGTTGAACATCTTTTTTTTTCAAGACTAGAAAAGCGGCTCAAGCTGCCATATTTGAATGTGATTACATGTAGTGGGGGAACTTGTCGACAATAAGAGTTTTGAGACCATGGAACTCGGGATATAGGGAAACTTGTTTTCCCAGGGTGCTGGTGACAGAGGAGGGTGTTTTTAGAGGCCAAAGACTTGCTCATCTCACTGTGTTGCTTTCAGTAGTATTCATGCTTGATGAGATGATATCTTAAAACTCTAAAATGTCTTTTCTGTTAAGAGAAGGTCCCCAAGTGAGAGCAACCTTGAACAAATCTCCAAGCTTACTCTCACTGGCTGTAAAATGAGGGTAAAATACCAGACTTACAGGGTGGTTGTGAATCTTAGAGATGGTACATAAAGGGTCTAGCACAGTAGGCTGCTTTATTGGTTGAGAATGTTAGTTTTCATTGTCTGCCTAGATATGAGAGGGTGTAGGGTGAGTGTCTTCTTTTGTAGCAGATCTGTTGGTACCTTACCCATATTCCTGAGCACTTTCCAATTCCCTGCATGCTGGCCTAAGTCCCAGCCACCAGCACGAGGGACTGTTTGCCCAGCAGCTTTTCCTGACCACTGGAGCTGGCTTTGATTACACACGGTGAAGGTTGGAAAGAATCAGGAAACTGATGCCTGTAGGGAGTAGGGAGCAGTCACCTTTCAATGGCTGAACTCCCTTGACCTTTGGGGTGGGCTAACACTGAGGCTTGTTTCCTGCTCTGTCTCCAGAGTTCTCAGGGGGATGAAGCCCCAGTGGCTACCATGGTAACTCGCCTTCCATCCCTGTCTCATTCCCCCGTTCCCCTGTCAGTGTTTCCTGGGATCAGGATCACCCCCCAAATAAACTACTTAAATTCAAATCCTTCTTTCAGGATATGTTTCTGGAGGAACCCCAGCTAAGATACGTTGGTTATTTCCAAGTGTGTTACTTTGAGTTCTCTAGAGAAACGGAACCAGTAGTGTGTGTGGACTTGGCTTATGCAGTTATGGTGGCTGAGAAGCCCAAGATCTGTAGCTGGCAAGCTGGAGACTCAGGAGGGCCAATGGCATAGTTCTAGACCAAGTCCTAGGGTCTGAGAACTAATAGGGCTGATGGTGGAAATTTCAGATCAAGTCCAGGTCTGCAGGCAGGAGAAGACTGATGTCCTAGCTCAAAGACAGGCAGAGAGAAAGAATTCGTCTTACTCAACATAATGTTCTCTTAAGCCTTCATTGATTGGAGGACGCCCACCCACATTGGGGTAGGCAACTTGCTTAACTCAGTCACTAATTCAATGTCAGTCTCATCCAGAAACACCCTCACAGAGACAACCCGAATAATGTTTAATCAAATATCTGGGCACCTCGTGTCTCAGTTAAGTTGACACATAAAACTAACCGTCATGCCAAATCAGGAATTTTTTCCCTACTCTTCTAAAATCTTGCCTTGGGCCCTGCCATAGTAAGTGCTAGGTATGGCAAGGGAGATAGAATCACCGACCCAGGTCCTTTTGGGTTGGAACCTATCAGAGAAAGCAGCCCTGTCTGGCAGCAGCTCAGTGTTGGGGCTTCCGGGAGGGGACACAAGCCTCCAGATCAGTTTCCACCGTTATTCCTCAGGGCTGAGGAGCCCACCTTATCCCAGGGCATGCGGCTGGTCTTCACAATACCCAGAGTTTCCATAAAATTTGAACCTCTCCCTTCTGGCAGGTGATCTCCTGCCTAAGAATAGGGTGTATGATGCCTTCTTTTCTTAAAATTGCTCAGGATTTTGGCATGAAGCAGCTGAACTCACACCTGATATCTTCCTTTCTAAGATAACATCAGTGAAGGAACATCATGATATGTCGGAAGGAATATTGGCCTCAGAGTTGGGAATCTCTGGATTTGGGTTCCTGATTTACATGAACCGTCTTCAACAAATCACTTGCTTCTCGAGTATAAGGAAATGAAGACCCTTCTAAGTGTAGTAGCTTAGTCTATGAATAAGAATGATGTGTGTGCTTTAAATGGGTGAATTATTAGTAAGGAGAGGGTCTGTAGCTATGCTTAAAAAAACTGGAAAATGCTTCTCTTAAGCATGCCTAGTTTTGGTCTTACCGCAAGCAGATGTATTTTCATTCTTTCAGTCATTCAGTCAATAATTTGTTTACTCAGTGTGATGCTGTTTAAGTTATTTGATTTTTCTGGGATTCAGTGTCCTTATCTATACAATGAAAAAGTTGCAAGAATTGGTGCAGGCCCATCTCACCACAAACTAGAGGTGATATTAGGTCAATCATTTCTTTGTGTGCGAAATGGGGACAATCATACTTGCCCCCTTTATGTCACAGTTAAATAATGAGATGCTGCACATGGAAGCATTTTGAAAAGAATAGGGGGTGATATGAACTCAAGGTGTTAGTTTACCTTGCCTGTCCTTTATTTCCTCAGGAGTGGAGGTCCTTCACCAACAGATTTGAGACCTCCTGCCTTCTTCGGCTTTCTCTCAGTACAAATTAAGCACTTCCATTAGCACACATATTATGGTATTAAAAAACCCCAAGATTCTTATTCCAGGCATGATGTACAATTTATTTCAAGTCACAGCTGATATAATAAAATTCTCAGATGACAGTGTAATTTGGATATTTTAAAGAAACATTTGTTCCAGGTCTTGACCTGTGTTGATTGCTCTGCCTTCTTCATTTCAGATGATGCAAAGTTTTTGGGGAACACCTGCTATACACCTAACAATGAAACATGTTCCAAAAACCATGTGTGGAGACTGGACTCCCCCCAAACTTATAGTTTTATGTGTAGGAAACATATGTTGGAAAGATATTGCAGAGGTAGCAGAAAACATGTGCTAATTTAAACATACTTAGGAAATAAATTCAACATAATCAAGACCACAGTGAACGAAAACTAATAAAGATGTTTAAAATGTTCTGGTGGCTTTTATTCTCTGCAACAAAATCTAGTAGCGCGATTATAAATAGGCGTCATGTTCTATCACTGAACCTGTGTCACTTGACAAGGAGTGTCCTGAGCTTTGAGGTCAAATAGATTATCGTGTGTTCTGACAGTTCTTCAGAATTCTGTCATATCAGTTGGGATATAACTTTCTTGTAGAGCTTTTGGTTTTACCTTGTGTTTCTACTTGTTTTATTTTCTTTATGGAAAGAGGAAACATCTGCTATTTTGCCATAGTACTAAGATATTCCAGCTTTTTAGTTGTACTATTATTAGATATTCTAATTTGTACTGATTTCTTTCTTTCTAGGCCTGTTTCCCTTCTGTCATCTTGAGATTTCCATTTATTTTACTCCGTTTACTTTACTGGACTAGTGCCTCTGGTTTTTGGATTCCATTCCTCATTTTTGGGCTGCTTTTAATTTTTCTCTGGTATATCCTCAAGTAATCTTTTTCAGAGTATACATGGAAATGTCCTGGTTTATACCTGTTGTTGTGACATAATATTAATAGGTTTCATTTAACTCTCAAAAGATCCAGGCTTGGATGATGAATTGAATGGCCACTCAGTACTTGGGAGATAGCATTTTATTATTTTTTTTAATTCTTGGCTTGTCTAAAATTTTACTTTACTCTCACATTGGCTTGATAGTTCATCTGGACATAGAAATCTAGGGTCAAAAAAATGTCCCTTGGATCTCTGAAGTATTTAGATTATTTTCTGGTTTTGCATCCTCTGCTATTATTTGTGCAGTATATGTATTTCCTCTTCCACTTAGGGACTGACAGTGGTGGGAAAAGCAGGGCCCTAGTGTGGGACACCTGTGGCTTTGTTTGAATTAGTGATGCACAACCCTTTAAGGAAACCTGATGCATCAAAACCAGATTTATACAAAATGGGTAGTATGGTATGGGGGATTAAATGCTCTACAGAGCAATTAGCCATTGACACGTGTTATCCGAATACTTTTAATATAAAACTCAACCAAAAAAAAGTAACTGTAGCTGCCTTTAAAAAATTTAAAATCACTTTCTAAAATTTTATCAATATTCAATATTCAACAAGTATTTGTGGAGTCCCCTCTATATGCCAGGCTCTACTGGGCTGTGAATCTGTGCTGAGAATGAGAGGCACATGCTACTATCAGATTACATGTGGTACATTTAACTTAGGGAGGGCAGAGAGGAAGAAGCAGATGAGCTGAGATCTCAAAGGTGTGCAGGGTTAGGAGTGTTCTGGGCACATGGCTTCTGTGGCAAGAGGGGACAAGGTATCTGAAGGGGACAGGAAGAAGGACAGTGTGGCTGGACCAGAGGGGCTGGGGGCTGGTAAAAGATGGAGCTAGACAGACAGGCATTGGCAGGACCCAGCAGAACGTGATGGGTCTGGGGGAAGGATTTTGTTCTTTACCCCAAGAGCAAAGGGGTAACCCATGGAAAGTTTAAAGTAGGAGTGATATAACTAAATCTACATTAAATAAAATCTCTGATCACACTATGGGTTGGAGGGAGCAAAGGACAAATTCTGAGAGACCAGGCTGTTACTATAACTGGAGAACATGATGGCTTGGGTGGTGGCAGGGGGGGATGGGTAAGATGGAGCCCACTGATGAAATATTTAGCAGGTGTAGTTGATTGTGTGTTGTCCCCAGTTCTTCACACCTTACTATAGCTTCCTTTGTATTGGGGCTTTGCAGTGTCCTCTCTCTATGGGTGGTACATTTTTTCCTACCTTCTAACTTTGGGTTTGACCTTGTGATTTGGTTTGGCCAACAGAAGAGATGGAAGTGATAGTGCACCTGCTCTAAGTTTGGTTATCAAGGGGCATTGTGTGTTTCTACCTGTTGCCATGTGTCTCTGCAGTGGCCATGACAAAAACATGCCCACCCTAACCTGCTGGTCTCAGGAGGAGGATAAGAGATCTGGGCTGGCATTCCCAGCCACGCCCAGCCCAGATGGGGCCAGCTCAGTCAGGACCAGCAGAACCGCCCAGCTGAGCCCAGCTATGATTAGCCAACCCCCAGCTGCCCTATATAATTGTGAGAAAAAGTGATTGAGATCTAGGTGGTTTATTCTGCAGCATTTTTTACAGCAAAATCTAACTGATGCAGCCAGGTAAAATCAGCAGAACTTGAGAGATTGGATGTGGCAAATGTGTGGGAACATAATTACAGTGTAAAGTGAAGCGCACCTATATTTCAAGATCATTAGCCTCATACCTGCTCAGGGCTATACTTAAGTGTGTCTTTTTGGTGGTTTCCTGAAACTCCCCTCTCTTTTCAGTTTATGGCTTCTTTTTCTGGAGCTAAATGAGGTAGGTCAGAATCATGGTCCAAAAGAATTAATCTTACACTCTTTTTCCTTCTCACTCTCTTTCCAGCAGCCTAATCAGATTCCAGTAGAGCGTTCAAGCTAAGCAGTCCTCAGGTGCTTCAATAGGGGCTTCAAGCCCTAACACTCAGGGTATTTTTGTTAGAGTTGAAGTCAGTTTTTGCTCTGTGAAGATGGAATTTCACTTAAAGAGTGGAGAAATATGGGGCCAGGGAATTTTGACTGATTATTTAAAATATATTAGTTCTGATAAAATATTTAGCTTTTAAACAACAAATTTAATATAGGGAATTGTGTTTTATTTATTAATGGCAGTTGCAGGGAGATTGGTAGGAGTTGTGCTAAAGTGCACTGTTGTGATTTTGCGAAGTATAGTAATTACTGTAATATTTTGTTGAATTATTAATATCTACTATGCCTGCAGGAACATAAGCTTCTGCAGTCGAATTCATTTCAAGATTGCCTTTTCCCCCTTATGGTTTTGTTTTGTGTTTTCTTTTCTTTCTTGTGCACTTACAATTTTTTAAGAAATGGAGTTGGGGGGTGGCAGAGTTGATTATATTGTATGAAACACTTTGTTACACGGTAACTGAATGTAGGCAGGCTGTGGAGAAAAGCTCCAGGTCTCGGATGACTTTCCTGCTTCAGCCAAGCCCATTTCCAGTGGCGGATTGAGAGGTGCTGAAAGAATCATGCCTTGGGAGAAAGGGCTCATCAGTGTGTCTTTTTCAGGAGCTGAGATGAGGAAATAGCAGAGGGGTCATGAATGCTATGTGTGCATGCCTCTCAGCAGAGCTGATCCTACCTGTAGATGAGGCTGGCAGGTGTTTGGGCATGTGTGTTGAAGCAGCACTAGTCTCTTTGGTTAATTGCTTTGGCAAATATTATTTAGTGTTCTTTGTATATTAAAATGAGGTCATTGTGGATGATGGTGATGATGATGATGGTGATAGCTTAGAGTTGTTACCTGAATGGGCTCATGCTGCGACAGACTCTGGATCTGGGTGCAAGTTTACACATAGGAACGTTCCTCTTGCTCGTGGCTAAGCTGAAATGGAAGACCAGCCTTCAGGTGACCGTCTCCCATCTTTATGAAATGGTGCAAGTCAGTCAACATCTGAGACTCCAGTTTCCTCATCTGTGTAATAGTTGTAAGGATCAAAATGAAATCAAATATTTGAAAGGGATTATAAGCTATAAATGTACATATATGTTTAAAGGAATGTCACTGTCATTAAATCATAGAAGCTGCTCATACTTGTGGTGTAATTGTGTGGGGAAGCAAGGAAGACTCTGTGCTTGATTCTCCCCGCCCCCTTTCTGGCCAGAATATTCACAATTAGAGAGTCATTCCTTATTCTCTCCAAGGTCTTCTTAAAATATAAATCATCCAGAGACAACATTTTAGAGCAGGAAAGAACACATAATGATCTAACTATATATTTTTCCTGATATGGAAAACATGGCCAAGAGAGACTGTGCAGTGCCCAAATTTATCCAGAGAGTGGAGGCGCCCACACCAGTGTCCAACTCCCCAACTCTCAGTTCAGTGCTCTTTCTGCAACAGCCTGACTCTCGTTAGGATTCCAGTAAGTTTTTAGGATAACCTAGAGTTTTTTTTTTCTCCCAGAAGGTAGGGTTGAAAGGAATAAAGAAGTTAGATGAGTTGTGGAGAGACGTAGGGGATGGGATCCCTTTAGGTAGAAGTAGTGCTTGGGTCAGAAGGACCTGGCTATGAACGTTGGCTCCACCACTGACTAGCGACCTCTGTGACTTGGGCAGATTACTTGTCTGAGACCCACTTCTCTCCTTTATAAAATTGGGATTATAATATTTATTTTGCACAGTTGTGAGGATTTAGTGAGTTCACAGTGCTTGGCAAGGTAGAAGGTACTGTAACATGGGTAAGAAATGGCTATTATTAGATAACGAGAAGTCCTAAGATCAGCTTGGTCTCCCTCACAGTAGTTGTCCCTCCTGCCAGCCACTCTTTTCACCCTGCAGTGTGGGTGTGTGTTTAGGAGAGGGGAGAGCTTCCAACACTGTCCCTTCCCTAATGCTCCTCCAGAGACACCTGCACAGTGGGGGACACTCCTGTGCTGGCAAGAGGATGAGCCCAGACTTATCAATAGCCCTTCCTTTCCCTTTTATCTCAGACAGCAGCAGCTCCGGTCCCATTTTAATTTCCTTTAAAGGGGCTGAGGATGGCAGGAAGATGGGGATCAGCATCTTCAAAGAACAGCAGGTGACTATAAAAATGAGACAAATCAAAGCACCTGTGTCTATAGCTGCACATCTCTGTGTTTTAGGGGGACCCTTTTCTTATTTTAAGTTACTAAGTGGATTCCTGAAAATGGCTTTAGTTTTTTTTTTAACTGAGAGTTTATCCTGCTTCCAAGAGTTCCTTCTGAACCCCTTGGGAGCTTGGGAGGACCCGTTGTTTCTTGTGAGTTTACACCAGGGAAAGCATGGCCACCCATGACTTGATACTTGATTGGAACACAGAACTTCTAGGGACAGAAGGAAATCTGAATCCTCCAGAGCCTGGGTCAGTTCTCAGGCATAGGGGCTGGGCTAGCATTTGCCCAAAGCAAGATAAGAAGCTCAAGGGATGTAGGGGAGTGCTTTAGCTCCTCTTCCTGGCCCTCCCCCGCCCCTCTGCCTTGTGCTCTCCACTTTCCCAGCTCTTCCTGCTCTAGGAAAAATGGTCTAAAGTCCCTCCTTACCTGTTCAATTCTTTTTTCCCAAGTCTTCACATTAAAAAAATTTTTTTAAGATAGGATTTTACTCTGTCACCCAGGCTGGAATGCAGTGGCCTCATCACAGCTCACTGCAGCCTTGAACGCTTGGGCTCAAGTGATCCTCCTACCTCAGCCTCCTTCCTGAGTAGCTGGAACTACACACAAGTGCATGACAGCACAGGCTAATTTTTCTATTTTTTTGCAGACATGAGGGTCTCACTCTTGCTCAGGCTGGTCTTGAACTCCTAGCTTCAGCCTCCCAGAGTGCTAGGATTGTAGATGTAAGCCACCGAGGATTAAAGGCCTCATGCTTAAAAAAAGTAAAAAATTGACCTTCTAGTGGTGAATGGAAACCTTCCATGTCTGTTGGGGACAGTTTGGGATGGTGTGAGAGATGAGGCCTCCTGAAATCAGAGCATGTGCTATTTGCCTGATTTTTCCACCTTCAAGGCTGGCGTCAGGGACAGGCAGGCTGGCGCCACTCTTGGCCAGGGATGCCCATTTCTCGTCTGACTTATGCCTGAGCCTGGAAAAACTCCCATGAGGCGAGAGCTGAGGACTCTGGCCAAAGGCTGGCGTCTATCTCTGGGTCAGTCAAATGCTTCTCATGATAGATTTTTCTGTGTTTAAGGGGAGGGGCAATTTAAGGGGCAACTGGGGAGTGCTTTGCTTTGTTCCTTCCTTTTCCTCCTTAAATTTCATTCATCCCTTAAAAATATATATAACATAACAATTTGCCATTTGGACCATTTTTAAGTGTACAATTCAGTAGCCTTGGGGACAGGATGTAACCTTCGCTGAGGCTGCCCTGTGCCAGATGCCAGTTTGGGTGCTTTCTTGTGTCATCTCATTTTCTGCTCACAGCAGCTCTACGAGCTGGGGGTTATTATTATCTCTGCTTTACAGATGAGGAGACCGAGAGGAAGAGAAGTGAGATCACCAGGATCACACAGCTAATGGGCTTCAGAGTAGGGACTGTGGCAGAGAAAAATGCCTTTTGAAGATGAAAGTTCGTTGAGTGCACTATATTGTTGGTGTAGAAATTGGAGTATCATAGAGCTTGGGAGTGGGGATAGGCTGAGAGAACCAGAGCAAAAGGGTGATAGGGGGTGAAGGGGATCAGCTTTTATTTCAATCCAGAATGACATCGTTTTATAAAAATAGTGGACAACATTTAGGGAGCTGTCCTCATGTGCCTATGCTGAGCCGTCACCTTTGCATTCGGCATCTCATCTGATCCTCATGGCGACACTGTGAAGTTGCTGCTATTATGAGCCTTATTGCAAAGATGAGTAAACAAAGGCATTTTGGGGTTCGAGACCCGGCCCAGGTCCCACAGCTGGTGAGTGGCTGAGCCGCAAGTCTCATGCGGACCCCCTGACTTGAGAGATCCCCCCCTGCTGGGCCACGCAGCCCTCTTCTCCAGCTCATCCCAGAGGGAGAGCAAGGCCCCGGCCACGTGAGGTTAAAGGCTGATGCCAGCAGGGCTAAGATGGGTTTTCACCTCTGAGGCCTCTTTTCAACTACACCATCCTATTCTTTTCTAGAAGCCTTCACTGAGTACTTTTACTTACATTTTGGTGTTTCCAGGCAAAGAGCAGGATGAGTAAAAGCTTGGAGGTAACAGGAGCGTTTGGAAAGTGTGAGAGGCAGGGTGAGATGGGGCCAGATTCCTGCTGGCAAACTTGCACTTTAGTTTTGTAGGCATGGGGCAACCCTTAAGTAATTTTGAGCAAGGGAAACGTGTAATTAGCCATGACATTGATCATTCTCAAAAGATCCCAAAACCCATTCTCCATGCTTCGTGGGAGGAAAAACACAGGCTCAGAGAGGTACAGCAGCTTGCCTGGAGGCGCCCAGCAAATTGTCAGTGGAAGCCGAGGCAGAAGCCCACACTGTTGTCTCTCCTTCCAGCTCTGGCAGCTGCTGGCTGCCTTCCTTTCACTCTGCCTGTTCCCTTCCCACCTCTTGCCCGCTCCCTCCTGGCACAGTGGAGTCCTCTCCATCATTAGAGCAGCCAGTGGGGTTCTGCTGTAATTAAAGGAAGCCAACGGGGAGAAGCAGAGCAGAGAAGGGAAAAAAAGCAACCACCAACAAAACATCTTGTTTCCCACACAAACTCCCTAACAACTGCTGTCTCCCGCCTTTCATGGGATCCTGTTTGCTTTAAATACAGCAGAGGGAAACCCCACAGGATGGTGTGGGAAAGCAGGTTATTAAGTTGCCTTCGGGCTGCCAGAGTGGGGATTTACTCTTTTTCTCGTCCTTCCTACACTGCAGTGCAAAACTGATCAAATATTAAGAGTTAAAAAAGACCTCAAAGGTCATTTAGTTCAACTTCTCCTCCAAGGCAGGGTTCCCTCCATTCACCTCCCTACCTCCGGCCCCAGTATATCATCTGTGACACCTTGTTACATGGCTCCCACCCTCCCCAGCTCCCTGGATTTGCTGGACCAAAGCTCAGGTAGGGATGGGAAGACACTTCTACTAGCAAAAAATTGGCTACCCTAGCCTATTGTCATTTATGGCAGTGACTCCGGAAATGTCTAATTAATTCATTTATCCAATTAGCCCCTTGCTCTCTGAAATGCATTTTCTTGGTTGCTGAGCAACTAGGACAGACTTTCAACACATGCCTGCTGCTGGTGAATGAACCAGGAGTTTTTCCTTCATCCTGGCAGCCCCCCACTCTTCTTTCTCCTTTTATTTTTCTGGTGCACAGTAAAGAACATCTTCACCATTCCTCAGTCTTCTTGCCTGCCCCAGACCTCTCTGAATGTGCTTGCTGCCTGCCTTAACACATTTCCAAAGGTAACTTTTATGTCAGGCATCTGTCATGGACAAGGAGAGCGACAGGATATACTGGTGCATGGCGATCGATGCCTTTGCAAAATAATGGAATTAGCCCAGCTCAGGCAAGACTCAGGAAGAGCCTTGCTGGTTGGAGGTGGGGATGGGGCTGGCTAAGGGTGGGCTCACAGGTGTTTGGGAAGAGGGGGCAGTCTGTCTTGGGGTGATGTTGCATTAACAAGTGCTGCTTGATGGGGCAGTGATTCCACCTGTCTTTCCAGTGTGTCCTGCAGGAGGAATAATCAGCTAACTCCAGCTTGGTGTGCACTGTGAGCAGTGAACAGGAGGAATGGTTTTAAGGTGAGGCTAAAAGGGACAGTAGCAACCCAGGGGGGCAGCAAAGTGCCTTGAGGAATCATCCTTAAAGGATAACACGCTCCTATTTAAGGATGTGAAAATGCCACAGGCTCCTTCAGGGGGTTGGAATGAGAAAATGGAAGCTCAGGGAGGATAAATGGTTTGCTCAGTGTGTCACAGCCAGAGTTGGAGTCTCCAGAGTCCCAGCCATTCTCACTGCACCTCACACTGCTGCTCTTAGATCTCTTTAAGGGCTCTTTGTCCATAAAATTAGTCGCTTGAGTCACTGAAATTTACTTTTAAAAATTAGCTTTATTTTGGAATAGTTGAAGTTGGCAGTGAGTGAAGATTTGCAGAGCTCAAGGGCATGGCTTCTGTCCCCTGTTTACCTTGGGGTGTGTGTGTTGCAGATGCTAGGGGCATGTGCTCAGGCCCAGTGTTCAAATTAGAATAGGGAGTGGCCCCCAGAGAGCCCCCACTGTAGTGGAAGAGAAGGACAGGTAAGGAGGGAGGGACCCCTTCTTGGCAGCATTATGGAGGCATTCAGACAGGAGGATCTGGGCCATTTGTCCTGGGCCCAGATCTTACAGTGAAGGGGCTGTGGGAGTGGGGGCAGGGGGCAGGGGACATTCTTGATCAAGGGGACAGCATGGGCCACGGCAAGGAGCCATGAGAGATTGTGACATGTTCGGGGACTGGAGAGTGGCCTGAGAATGGAGCCTTCAGACCATCTGGCTTTTCTGTAATCCATGGTAGGTGGTTTGGTGCTGCCCTTACCAACTACTGGAAGACACTGTGCAGCTCCTGCTCTCCAGAATAGTAAGAAAGCACAGTTATCTCCATGCAGGTGTCGGTATGAAAAAGCGTATGTCATGTTTCCTAGATGGAAATGACTTCCCTTTGAAGTCATTTCATAAATGACAATGAAGGCCAGGAGAGTACACACCCACTGCACATGTATTTAGCTACTGCTCTGGACTGTCCTCTCGGGGAACAGAGCCTTCAGAAAGCCAGCTGCCTAGAGAAAGAAAGAGGGACTCTGCATTGTCTAAAGCTCTGGTTTCCAGAGCCTCCTGTGGGATCAAGGAAGACCTTTTATGGAAAAGCACCTGCTCCTTGGCACGTACAATTGTGGCAATCACTCAATCACCGCAATTCCAAGGGCTAGTGAGAGGAAGAACCAGTCTGTGACAGTGTCTGCCCTGCCCAGTCTTTCCAAGGTGACAGATGCTTCTTTACTTTCAAGCATTGCCCACCATGGTCAAGTTCTTCCTCCAGGTGTCCAGCCACATTTCCCTGGTGTCAGGCATTCTCTCCCCAGGGCTGGGCTTGCTTTTAGAGAGCTTAGAGATGGCAAACAGCATTATGGGGTGCTCCTTAGTTCAAAGTCTCCTCTAAAAACTTTCTTAGCAAGGTGGTTTGAGTTTTTCTAGGAATTAATCTCGGGGTGGCTGCTATTTCTCTATTTAAGACTTGTTACTCTAAAATGCATGCAGGGCTGAAAATCACAATGGTCTGTCTTTGGAGTACTCAGATACACATGGCAATGTAAGGCTCTGGTAAGGAAGAGTCCATGGCTTTTTATTCAATAATTATTAATATTTGATAACATTGGGCTTTGGTGGATGAAGCCACTGTCTGCTTGGATTTTCCTAGACCAGAAGGTGGAGTCTCCGGTAGTCACTGCCTCTTGTTCGTTCCCTTGATTTCCTTTGGCGAAAAACAAGTTTTGTCTTGGTGAAGTCTCTTAAATCTGTTCTTTTCCAAATGGGGCTGCTCGTGCGTGGTGGAAGGAACTGGAACTTTCTCTCCCTTTGGTCATTCCTTGCCATCCCCTGGCTGATTCGGTTTCCCATTTCCTGGGAGATACGCCCGCAGGGGTTGTCTCCCTCCCCCTTTTATATAAGGAGGCAGGGCGCATCTGGTGCCAGATTTGATTCAACCCTGTAACAATCTCTTCTTTATGACATCACTGCTTATCACCATGGAAACATTTCCCCGAGTCACAGAGACTGGATTGTGGCATCATAGCATCAGGCCAGGGGAGGAGGAGAGGAAAGCAGAGCAGAGAGGAGGATTGAAACTGCCTAGACGGATGAAATGCTGATAAAATAGCATGTGATGGCAGAAATGTAGGATTTTTCTGTCTGGATCATTGAACGGAGAGTCTAACCATGGGATGCTGGAATAAACCTCATCTAGCATAAGGAGGAAGTGCTTTTATGGAATGTATCCCCTGAACCCTTTGTTCTTGCTCAGTATTTGTTAGGGGAAATCGAATAATTTTACTGAGAGGTATCCTGTATTTTATAGGCATTTCTCGTTTGATCCTCACAAAGATCTCTATGAACTATTGGATAAGAAGAGGGTAAATCACTTGCCTAAGATTACACAGCTAGAAAATGACAGAGCTGAGAATTAGAGGCATTAAGTTGTGAACTGTGTGCTCTCATGCAGCTTACAGTTAGACAGAGAGAGAGAGAGAGAGAGTGTGTGTGTGTTGGAGACAATTATCAAGTAACTAAAAAGTATACAGTTAAAATTTGGTGGGTGTCATGAAGAGAATAAACGTGGTGCTTCAGTGAGGGGACATTAGAGAGTGCATGGGAACTACTTATGTTTGGATGTTATTAAATTTGGGACAGGGCTGTGCATCTAGTAGGTGTGTACTTACACATGCAAGGGACCATGCCCATGTGTGCACTGACCTGCCGGAGCTTGCCTGCCAGACCCCACAATCGTATCCTCTTTCCTGGCTGCTGTCCTCTACCGACGCCCCGCCTTCCTGCACCCCTGCTTCTCCGTTTGTCCACTCCCTTCTCCTGAGAGCTGCCGGCTGGCCCTCCTCCCTCGATCCTGTTTCTTCCTACCTATCTCCCATCTTCTTTATCTCCAGACTGTAAACTCATCAGGAGAGAGAAGACATTCTTCTCTGTTTGGTATCTTGGTTTACCCAAGTGTCAGGCTAGAAGGTCTGCTGCAAAAGTAACTGAGCAGTGTTCCTTTTTACAGAAAAAAAAAAAAATTAATGACTAGATTGTTCACAGTTAAAAGGTATTGTCTGATAGATTTTTCTTATCAAACTCTGGCTGATAAATGAATGAACAAGTAACAACTGAGCATTGAAAATGAAAAAAGAAAAATAACCCAGAGTAAATGGCCAATGTGTAGTTCAGGCTTGTTTGCTATTGTCTGTGTGGGTTCACTGGCTGTGATTTCACGTCGTATTCCTGTGATCTAGCTGCCTTTTCTTAGTATAACTGGTCCTAGTCTGTACAATGGTGTCGGTTGGCTTAGTGCTTTATGAGTTCTAATGGCCTGGGTGCTTTGCCATGGATCACCTCTGGAAGCTGCTGCCCTGGTGCCTCACCTGGCGATAGATGTGTCTAAGGAAGCCTACCACTCTCCATTTGTGTCACCTGGCTGAGCTTCCCCTGAGTCTTCTGCGTTTTGTTTGCTGCTTGAGTTCAAGGCCCCTTCATTGCACTTCTAGGATTTGGAGTGGCCAGGTTGATCTCTGGTCTCAAAAGTCTGGGCTTTCTGACTTAGCTGAGCACCTTACTGGTTGAAGCTCTGCTATTATACTTTATTGTGACAGGCTTGTGTGTGTGTGCGCGTGCACATATGTGTATAGATTTACTTATTTATTTATTTTTTGAGACAGTCTCGCTTTGTTGCCTAAGCCAGAGTGAGTACCGTGGCCCGTCAGCCTAGCTCACAGCAACCTCAAATTCCTGGGCTCAAGCAATCCTGCCTCAGCCTCCTGAGTAGCTGGGACTATAGGCATGCGCCACCATGCCCAGCTAATTTTTTCTATATATATTAGTTGGCCAATTAATGTCTTTCTATTTATAGTAGAGACGGGGTCTCACTCTTGCTCAGGACTCCTGACCTCGAGCAATCTGCCCGCCTCGGCCTCCCAGAGTGCTAGGATTACGGGCGTGAGCCACCGTGCCCGGCCTACGTGTATAGATTTAAATTAGTAAATCCTATTAAATGCATTTAGAATCCAAGCTGGTTCTTCCTTAGACCTACAGTAACTCAATGTGACTGCTAAGGGGGCCCTTCTGGGTCTGCTTTATTGATTCTATCAGAACCATTTATGACTGGGCCATCTAGAGCTACTAAGCATCTTTTTTTTTTTTTTCCTTTTTCTTTTTTAAGTTCTGCATGGGGAATAATATAGTGAATTAGTTAAGATCAAGGCTTTGAAATAGAAAGACAAGGATTTGTCTCCTGGTTGGGCCTCTTAATAGCTATATGATCTTGGGCAAGTTGCCTGTATTCTCTACATTTAAATGTCTTCATTTACAAAATGGGCATGAATCTTAGTACCTCCTTCACAGTATTGATGTTCAGACTCAATGAGATACACCTGTCAAGTCTGAACATGCTGTCTGTCTTGTCAAAGTTAACTGTAATTAAGTGGGCCAAATGTACCATTTGTATTTTCCCCCTAAACTTAAGTAAACACTTTTTAAACTCAGTGCAGAAGTTTATAACACAGGTCATATCTAGACTTTCTCAAATTTGAATTAGAAGGACAAGAATAATTAGCATTTTAAATGTTTATCTTTTATAGGCACGGAAGGTGAAAGGGGCCTAGGAAGAGTAACTCCTAGTGTGGAACTGATTCCTGATAGGTTTGTCAGGTATTAGAGACGTTTCTCCCGGTGCGACCCTGACATTAGGATTGTTAAGGCGACTTAAACGGGTGTAGTCGCCTGCCTCCCAGAGCAAATGGTTCTCTTCAGATGGTACTGCCAGAGGGGAGATTCAGCTAACACGTGTGAGAGCTGACAGGCACACACACACTGGGCGGAGGAGGCAGCTCTGCAGCAGAGAAGCACTGCCACTCAAAACTGGTTTCTGTCCTTTGGGAAGTCAGCACATCTGTCTGGGCCCTCAAATCCTCAGATATATTAATAGAAGGGGAAGTGTTCCCCACCCCCCCAAATTTTTATAGACGTATAATATACGCACAGTAGAGTGCACAGGTTTTAAAAAATTATTATTTTTTATTGTGGTAAAATACACATAATGTAAAAATTTACCATCTTCACCATTTTTATGTGTACAGTTCAGTAGTATTAAATACATTCATGATGTTGTGCAACCCTCACCACCATTCATGTCCAGAACTCTTTTCCTCTCGTAAAGCTGAAACACTGTGCCCATTAAATAATAACTCCCCATTCCCCATCCTTCTAGCCCTTGGCAATCGCCATTCTGCTTTGTGTCCCTGATTTTGACTGCTGTGTCTACCTCAGTAAGTAACCACCTCAATAAGTGGAATCATACTGTATTTGTATTTTTATGACTGGATTATTTTACTTAGCATAATGTACTTAAGGTTCATCCATGTTGCGGTATGTATCAGAATGTCCTTCCTTTTTACAGCTGGATGATATTCCATTGTATGTACACACCGCATTTTGCTTATCCATTCATCTGTGGCTGGACACTTGAGTTGCTTCCATGTTTCAGCTGTTGTGAATAATGCTGCTGTGAACATGGATATTTGGTATACGAATATCTCTTTGAGACCCTGTTTTCAATTCTGTGGGTATATACCCAGAAGTGGAATTGCTACATTAAATGGTAATTATATGTTTAATTTTTAAAGGAACCACCATACTGTTTTTAATAGTAGCTGTACCAACAGTGCACAAGGATTCCAATTTCTCCATATCCTCATCAATACTTATTATTTTTTGTGTTTTTTTGATAGTAGTCATCTGAATGGGTGTCATTTTGATTTGCATTTCCCCAGTGATTAGTGATGTTGAGCATCTTTTCATGTGTTTATTGGCCATTAGGATGTCTTCTCTTTGGAGAAATGTCTATTCAAGTCCTTTGCCCATTTTTGAAATAGAGTTGATTGTTTTTATTGTTGTCAAGCTTAGGAAGTCTCTATATATTCTACATACCTTATCAGATATATGATTTGCAAATATTTTCTCCCATTCTGTAGGTTGCCTTTTTAATGTTGATAGCATCTTTTGATGCACAAAATTTTAAAATTTTCATGAAGTCAAATTTGTCTTTTTCTTTTGTTCACTGTGCCTTTGGTGTGATATCTAAGAAATCACACCAAATCCAATGTAATGAATATTTTCTTCTAACAGTTTTATAGTTTTAGGTCTTATGTTTAGGTCTTTGATTCATTTTGTGTTAATTTTTATGTATGGTGTTAGGTACTTAATTATTTTGCATGTGGGTATCCACTTTTCTCAGCATCAGTTGTTGAAAAGAATGTCCTTCCTCCAGTAAGTGATCTTGGATCCTTTGTCAAAAATCATTTGACCGTGTATGTGAGGATTATTTCCAGGTTCTTTATTCTACTCTATTGGTTTATATATCTGTCTATATGCTATTACCACACTGTTTTGATTGCTGTAGCTTTGTAGTATGTTTTGAAATTAGGGAGTGTAAGTTTTTCAGCTTTGTTCTTCTTTTTCAAGATTTTTTGGTTATTCAGTTCCCTTTAATTTCCAATTCCATATGAATTTTAGGATGATCATTTTTATTTCTGTAAAAAACGTCATTGGGATTTTGATAGGGATTTCACTGAACCTGCAAATTATTTTGGCTAGTATTAAGTAATAGCTTAACCATATTAAGTCTTCAAATTCAGGAGCATAGGACTTTCCATTTATTTATGTCTTCTTTAATTTCTTTCAGCAATGTTTTATAGTTTTCATTGTACACGTCTTTCCTGTCTTTAATTAATGCCTAAGTATTTTATTATTTATAATGCTGTTGTAAATGGAATTGTTTTCATAATTTCCCTTTCAGATTGTTTACTGTTAGTGTAAAGAAATACAATTGATTTTTGTGTGTTGACTTTATATCCTGCTACTTTGCTGAATTAATTTATTAGTTCTAACTTTTTGTGTGTGTAATATTTAGGGTTTTATACATACTTGATCATAACATCTGTGAACAGAGATGATTTTACTGTTTTATTTCCAATTTGGATGGCTTTTATTTCTTTTTCTTGCCTAATTTCTCTGGCTAGAACTTTCGGTAATGTGTTGAACAGAAGTGGTGAAAGCAGGCTTCCTTGCCTTGTTCCTGGTATAAGAGGAAAAGTTTTCAGTCTTTAATCATTGAGTATGATAGTCACTGTGGGCTTTTCATATATGGCTTTTATTATATTGAGGTAGCTTCCTTCTATTCCTAGTTTGTTGTTTTTTAATTATAAATGGGTGATGAATTTTGTCAAATGCTTTTTCTGCATCAGTTGCAATCATCATGTATTTTTTCTTCACTTTATTAATGTAGTATATTGATCAATATTCATATCTTGAGCCATTCTTGTATTTCAGAAATAAATCCCACTTGTCATGGTCTATAATCCTGCTAAATTTTGTTTGCTCGTATTTTGTTGAGGATTCTTGCATCTCTCTTCATAGGGATTTTGGGTTATAGTTTCCCTTCTTGTAGCATCTTTGCCTACCTTTGGTATCAAGGTAATAATTCCAACTTCATAAAATTAGTTAGAAAGTTCTCCCTCCTCTTCAATTTTTTAGAAGAGGATTGGTGTCAGTTCTTCAGCTGTTTGGTAGAATTTACCAGGGAAGTCGTCAGGTCCAGGGCTTTTCTTTTTTTGGGGGGGTGGAGATATTTGATCACTTAATTTCCTTCCTAGTTATAGGTCTCTTCTGATTTTCTATTTTTTTGGTCATTTAGTGTTGGTAGGTTTTGTGTTTCTAGAAATGTGTCCATTTCATCTAGGTTATCCAATTTGTTGGCATTTGGATTATCCAATTTGTTGGGTTTTTTTCTCCTTAATCCGGCAAGCTAAAAGGTTCCCAATATTGTTGATATTTTCAAAGAATCAACTTTTGGTTTCATTGATTTTTCTCTGTAGTTTTTTTATTCTCATTTCACTGAGCTCTGCTCTGATATTTATTATTTCCTTTCATCTGCTAGCTTTGGGCTTAGTTCATTCTTTTGTTCCTAGTTCCTTAAATTATGAAGTTAGGTTATTGATTTGAGATCTTTCTTGTTTTTTAATGAAAGTGTTATTAACTATAAATTTCCTCATTAGGACTGCTTTTGCTGCATCCCATAAAGTTTTGATATGTTGTGTTTTCATTTTCATTTGTCTCTAAGTATTTTCTAATTTCCCTTTTGATTTCTTCTTTGATCCATTGGTTGTTTAAGAGTATGCTATTTAATTCCCACAGATTTTTTAATTTTTCAGTTCTACTGTTATAGTTTCTAACTTTATCCTGTTGTGCTCTGAGAAGGTACTTTGTATTATATCTATTTTCTTAAATTTATTGTACTTAATTTATGATAGGCCTAACATATGATCTATCTTGAAAAATGCCCTATGCCCTATGCCCTACTTAAGAAGAATATGCTTACTATCGTTTGGTAGAGTGTTCTGTTTATGTTACATCTTTGGCTTTTTTGTGTTGTTAATTCCTTCATTTCCTTACTTACCTTCTGTCTGGTTCTATCCATTTCTGAGAGTAGGGTATTAGAGTCTCTAACCATTAATGTAGAACTGTTTATTTCTCCCTTCAATTCAGTTAGTTTTTGCTTCATATATTTTGATTATCTGTTATTAAGAGTTTACAGTTATTATCTTCTTACTCTTTTGAGCCTTTAAAAAATATATAATGTCCTTCTTTGTCTCCTGTAAACTTTTTTGATTTAAAGTTTGTTTTGACTGACATTAGTATAGCCACCTGTGTTCTCTTTCGGTTAATACTTGCATGAAACTTTTTCCTCATGCTTTCACTTTCAGTCTATTTGTGTTTTTGGATCTAAATTGAGACTCTTGTACACATATTATAGTTATTATAGATCATGTTTTTTTTCATCCATGTCTGTCTTTTGATTGACATGTTTAATCCATTTGTATTTACAGGTAATTACTGACAAGAAGGGACTTATGTAAATTTGCTATTTGTTTTCTGTATATGCCATATAACTTTTTTTGTCCCTTGTTTTTTACATTACTGTCTTTTTTTGTGCCTAGTTGAATTTTTTTATAGTTAAACATTTAAATTATTTTCTCATTTTCTTTTGTATATATTCTGAAGCTATTTTCTTTGTGGCCACCATAGGGATTATAATTAATATCCTAAAGTTATAACACTAACTTAAATTTATACCACCTTAACTTGAATAACATACAAAAAAATATGCTCCAATAATTGCTCTGTCCCTACCCCTTTTAGTTGTTGATATCTCACAATTGTATCTTTATATATCATGCATCCAAAAAAGTAAATTAGTAATTCTTTGAAATGCATTAGCTAGAATGCACAAACTTTAAGTGTGTATCTCAATGAAGTTTTTACATGTGATTATACTGGTGTTACTCTACCACCCAAATAAGATCAAGATAGAGAACATTTATGCACCCTAGAAAGATCCTTTATGACCCCTGTACATCAATAGCCTCTCCTCCTGGAGGCAATCAATATTCTGACTTCTATCAAGTTTTGCCTGTTCTTGAAAATCATATAAATGGAATAATACAGTGTGGCAGGCAGCCACTATATACGGCTCTAACATTGCTCCAACTATCTTTGCCTTACGATATTGATGTCCTTGTATAATCTCCTCCACTTAGATGTGGATTGGACCCAATAATCTGCTTCTAGTGAACAGGATATGGCAAAAGCAATGGGATATCACTTCCAAGAGTAGGTTATAAGAGATTTTGGCTTTCATTTTGCTTGCATTCTCTTTGGCTCTTCTTGCTTGCTGTGATGAAGCCAGATGACATGTTCTGAGTTGCCCTATTGGTGACATACAGTGAAAAACTGAGGCTCTTGGCCCGACAGCCATGTGAGTGATCTTGGAATCAAATCTTTCCCCAGTTTAGCCTTGAGATTTCTTTAGTTGAGCTGACATCTTGATTGAAGCCTTGTGAGAAACCCTGAGCAGGAGGACCCAGGTAAGGTGTACTTGGACTCCTGACCTACAGAAATTGTGAGACAATAAACATTCATTGTCTTAAGCCACTTAGTTTTTGGATGAATTTGCTACACATCAATAGATAGCTAATGTGTATAGTATGTTTTCTTTTATGCCTATTTTCTTTTCACTTAACATTATGCCAGTGACAGTTATCTCTGTTGACATATATAACTTTAGTTTGTTCTTTTTATTTCTGTAGCATTACAGTGTATGAATACACCTAAATTACTTACCCATTCTGTCATTTATGGACATCTGGGTTGTTTCCATATTTTTGGCTATATGAACATTCTTGTACATTTTTTGGATTTATGTACTCATTTTTCTTGGTAAGAGACTGAAGAGTAGAATGGCTGGATCATAGAGTAGATTTTAGTAGATACTACCAAATAATTTTCCAGGGTGGTTGTACTAATTATACATCATCCAGCAATGTATGAGATTTCCAATTGTATTACTTCTTTGCCAATACATGATTACTTCTATATTTTTAAACTTTTAGTTATTTTTTCAGATGAGGTGTTGTTTTTAATGTGACTACTCAGATTTGGAGCATTTTTCATATGTTTAATGGCCGTTTAGATATCATCTTTAGTAAAATGCCTGTTCAAATTTTTTTGTCCATTTTTACATTGTCTATTTCTAAGTTAGATTTGTAAGAGTTCTTTGTATTCTGGATTTAAAGTCTTTGTCAGATATATTTAATGTGGGTATCTTCTTACAGTCTTTGCTTTGATTTTTTTATTCTATAATAGTGTATTTTTATAAAGAGATGTTAATTTTAATGAAATATATTTATTAATTTTTTCTTTTAAGATTATAAAATCTTTGCCCATTCTAAGGTCAGAAAGATAGTCTCCTATGTGTTATTCTAGAAGCTTTATTGTTCTAACTTTCACATCTAAGCCCATGATTCATCTGTAATTTCTATTTTTATGTGTTGAGTGGCTGATGTGACACTCAAATTTATTTTCTTTTCTCATATAGAACTCCAAATGACCCAGAGCCATTTATTGAAAAGATATCTTTGTTGCAAATCAGATATCTTTACTGTCAATTTTCTCTTTGGTTCCTGTGGTCTATTTTCCTATCCTAACACCAATGCCACACTGTCTTAATACACTGTAGTTTCATCATCAATATTATTGTTTGGTTATTTAAGTTTGCCAGCATTGTCCTTTTTTTGGTCACATTTGTCTTGGCTGTTCTTAACCATTTGCATTTATACATACATTTTAGATTTGACTTGCTGATTTTCACTGTAAAAAGCCTGCTAGGATTTGAGGGTAGGAGTATATTATGTCAATCAGTCAGTTTGAGGAAAATTGACATTCTTTTAGTTTTCCTTAATTTCTTTCAGCAGTGTTTCATACTCTTTTAGTGGAAAGGTCTTATAAATCTTTCAATAGGTTTATTCTCAGGAATTTGATGCTTTGTGATGCCATTTTAAGTGGGAATTAAACATTTTTTTTTCACTTCCTACTTTTTGTTGCTGGTATTATCTTTAGATTCTTTTGGATTTTTCTTTGCATATCATCATGTAGTCTGTGAATAATGAAAGGTATTTTGTGAATTTCTTTTCTTTATACATTTTACTTCATTTTCTTGCCTTCTTGCACAGGTTATGACCTACCCACAGTGTTGAATAGAAACGGTGTTACTGGACATCTTTATCTTGTAGGAAGGCATTCAGTATTTCACTGTGAATTATCACATCTGCTGTAGGTGATTATGAATACCTTTCATCAGGTTAGGGATGAAAGACTCTTTTCTCAGGTCTAGCAATCAGATCGTCTCTGATTGTATGGAAAAAAAGCTAATATGTAGAAGGAATAATGATGATAACATGAGTAAGAACAAGAGAAGCAACAGGGAGAAGGAGGTGAAAGAGAGTGAAAGAAGAATTTCTTGGGTGGCTGCTAGATTCCAGGCACTCTGAGAGTCAAGGTCACTTGTGACAGGTCACATAGCTAGTGAGGGCTGGAGGCTGGAGGAAAACCCATGTCTGCTGGGAATCAGGCCTTATTCTTTCTGCTGCACTCAGAGGGAGAGTAAATGAAAGAAAAAAATTGCTAAAAAAGAGAACAATTACTCCAAAATCTTCCTGTAAGCCTAGGGCATTGAATTTCTTCCCGGTCTCTCTCCATTTCTGTTTCTTTCTCAATCTGTATCCATTTCTAGGTCTTGTTCTTGATGTTGGATTCCAGCTCAGTCTCATTCTCTCTCCAGTGGCAGAATGGTGGTATGTGTCTTCTTTTCCCTTCTATCTAGATCCTATGAGGCTCCTCTGCTCTGGGCTTCCTCTTATTTTAATTCTGTTTTGGAGACACCATTACATTATGCCAGTTGACACCGTTTACTGAGAGCACAAAGGCTGGAACATGAGATTTACGATCATGCCTGGATCCTTCTTGGTGTCTTGGTGGTGTCAGCACCCTGCGAGTCATGGCTGTCCAACACTCACTGGGACACAGGACTAGGAGGGGTTGAGCAAGCTTCAGGCTGGAGTGCAGGCTGTGAGCACCGCTCCTCACCCAGAGAAGCACAGCCTTTTGTGGTGACAAGTCAGATTTATCTCCTGTGGCTAAGCTGGACTCTGTTTTGAACTCAACCCAGGAGTGTTTGGAAGAGCTGCTGTTCCCATGCAGCCTGAGTTTTCTGTGGTGGGGCCAGTCCTCCTGTCGGATTTGCTTTCTCTGTTGCAAAGTCTATCCTGAGGCTACTGTTTGGCTTTCTAGTCCTGACTGAATTAGGATGGTTCCACTTGAGGCAAAAATAATATAAGACAACCATAAAAAAGGACTGAAGAAGAAACAGAATAAAGGAGGTTTTTCTACTCTTTGAAAGATGCATGCCAAATGTGTTTCGCAGTGTTTTAATGTGTTTAGGACCCTCCCCCAGCATTAGCCAGTGTATCACAGCTGCCCAGCAACCTGGTGCCTTTGTTGTGTGGCAGAAACGTTTGCTGAAGAAGAGGCTGAGATTTGGGCTGAGAAGTTTCCTGCCTGAAGGCTCCTGAGCCATGATCATCTTCATCGCCGAAATATTGAACACTCTCTGGTCTCTAGGGCTGGCTGTCAGAGGGGTTGGCTCAGAGGGTGAAGTGTGATAGCAACGAGGCCATTGTCTGCCATTATCCTGTTATTCTATAAGGCAGAAACCTTTATCTCACCCTGGGTCTACAGCCAGTGCCCTGACAGTGGCCAGTTATCTCTGAGTATGGCCTTCTGAAGAAAGTATGGATGATTCAAGACCATCCATTCCCATTCCTGGAAATCTAGCATTGAGAGGGAGTGAGGGAGGGAAAGAGGGAGGGAGGGAGAGAGGGAGGGAGAGAGAGAGAGAGAGAGAGAGAGAGAGAGAGAGAGAGAGAGAGAGAACACGCAAGTGCACGCACTTAGCAAAGAGGACTACTGAAATGATCACACATCTAAAGTTTTCATTGTTTTTTCTCTCTTATCCAACTAAGTATGAGGGATGGTGCATG
This sequence comes from Microcebus murinus, assembly GCF_040939455.1. Lineage (NCBI taxonomy): Eukaryota > Metazoa > Chordata > Mammalia > Primates > Cheirogaleidae > Microcebus > Microcebus murinus. The sequence continues at coordinate 22,267,588 of NC_134117.1, read as the reverse complement.
AGCAGACATTTGTGTAAAGCGGTAGGCACTCCCGCTTCCGGGGAGCTTGCATTCTAATAGTGACAGAATCAATGTTAGGGCTAGACACCTGTGTGCATGGTCTGGTCTTCAAGCAATTAAATAATTGTAAAGATGACAAAATTAAGTTTCTTAACTGGGTGTAAACCCATTGCATCAACAAAAAAGAGAGTGTACTCTAAGAATAAGCAAGGAAGGGATCTCAGCATTTCATGTCTTCCTGCATTCTGCCCTCGGGGAGTGGTAGTGTGTGATAATGGCATGAAGTTTTAGTGAAAGAACACCCTATTCAAGTGAGTGGGTTCCCATTATTTGGGGTTGAGTAGTTGGGTGAGCTAGACCTACTCCACATGAGTGACTTCCAGAAAGTTCAGAGCTGGGAAGGCAGCTTTTAAATGAGGTCATACGTGTAAAGTGTTTGTATGTCTCTGGCACATGGTACATGTACTATCAGCATTAATGTATATGACATTTATTGATGAAATATAAGGGGAGATTAAAAACAATCTGTCCCTGATAACCAAGTCCCTAGAGTGAGGGTTTGGGGGCCAGAGAATCATTTAGGATGAAGGAAAGTGTCCAGCTCTGGAAAGTGAGTTAAATTGGGAGTGCCACATGTTTTCGAGTATTTTACCTGGCTCTTTGATGGTTTTTCTGGGTCTAACCTAATGAGGGCTTTGCTCAGGACTTGCTGTCCCCTCTGTCCCCCACTGTTAGCCTCCTAAAGGCGAGGACCCGTGTCTTTCCCAGCAATCCCTGGCTCATAGAATATAATACGCTCAAAATATATTGTTGCAATAATTGAATGATATGTTAAAAATGAGTCAGTGGCAAGCTGTGGTAGCCCCCAAAGTTAATACTATGAAAGTTTAAAGAAATAATAGGGAGGTGTCTGTTGCAAGACCCTGCTCTGTTTTCTCCCCACCATAGTGTTGTGTTCAGGTCTGGGAGCCCGAGCCAAAGGAGAGAATCCTTTGATGAGGGAGACCAGGACAGAGAAGGACACTGGAACCCCATTGTGAACTAAACCATTAAAAATATGGGTTCATTTAGTCTGGAGGAGAGAAGACCCTGGGTTGAGAGCTCTCAATATTTGAAGGGCTTTTATGTAGAAGACGGATAAGAATTGTTCTTTATGGCCTTATAGGACAAAAGTGAGATGGATGATTAGAAGTTGCAGGGAGGCTGAGTTTGTCCCACTGCAGGGAGGAACTTTGCTGTGGGGAGAAGTAGTCGGTGGAGTCCTGGGATATCCTTGGGTGGCTGTCTGGGGTTTAGCCTGTGTGCAGGACTTTGGATTCTACCTTCAAAGTTCCATCTAAAATAGAAATTAGATGACATGAGAAATGGTGTCTCTTTCTTATGGGGAGAGAAATAAAAGCAGTTGGGATGGCCCATCAAGGACAATCAGGGCTGCTGAGAACCTCGCTGTCTTGAAAGAGCATTGATGCTTTCTTTCCATGGACTTTTTATCTTGTAGCAACGTAAGGTGGGCAGCACAGAAGGAAACGGACTCAGGCAGGTAGAGTAACGTGACCAAGGCTCACCCTTTCCTTTCTTAATCGTCTCCTGGAAGTCTGTGTTGTCAATTGGATCCTTTTTATACCAGATCCTGTTTTAGTTCATCTGAATAAATGACTAGCGGGTAGAACAGTCCTGCTTCGAACCCTTTGAAACTCTCTTCAGGGGCTCTGATGGCCCTCTCAGCGGTGGATTCTGCCTTGTCAGCTGGGACCTTCTTCCCTCTCCTGCAGAGTCCTTGCTGAGGGCTCTCACCGGTAGTGTCCCATTTCTTCCCCTTTCCCTTGGTGGAGGGTTCTAGAAAGCCTTCTGTTGACCTTCTTTTAATTGCTAATAATTATTCAATTTTATATAGCCCAGAGTGATAAATATTCATGACAAGCACAGTGCATCAAGATCCAACACTTTAAGCTATTGTGTTTTTTTAATTAAACTGAAACATGGAATTAAATGCAATAAAAGGAAGAAAGAGAGCATATATTGTATCTATTTCAGTCCCGCTGTGGGACTGCGTGGGAGGGTGGGAGGCAGATAAGAAACGTTGACCTGGGCGTTGAGATGTTCTGCTTTTAAGTGTATAAAGGAGACGCCTAAAACATCCGGACCTGGCTGATTCATTCATTCCCACATTTATTCATTCATTCACTCAGCACACGTTCACTGAATGCTACCGTGAGTGCTGGGAATATCTCTCAGAGGGACACAGATAGACTAGAACAGAGACCTCCAGGGGCTCACGGTCTGGTCATGGATGAGACAATCGGATCAGCCGTGCCAGAGCTGCCTGGTCAATCCAGGTAAATGTATAAAAGGCAGCGTTCACAGGGGCCAGTGAGTAACTGCCCGGGGTGGTAGATGCAGTGTTGCAAAGGTGGTGATTCCCATCAGGACTTAATAGTTTGCTGGTCCTGCCTGCAACGCATCTTTTCTCAGCCTAGCGAGTGTCATCCCTAGGGGTGCCCCAAAAGCGGATGGACCACTGACCTTCCACTGGAGAGGCTATCTAGGTTGTGGACTCTGGGTTCCAGTCCCAGCTCTGGCACTTCCCAGCTGCATGACTTTGGGCGAGTCATTTAACCTCCCTATGCCTCAGTTTCCTTATCTGCGAAATGGGGATAATCGTAGAAACTAGCGGACAGGATTGTTGTCAGGGGTAAAGCAGTTACCGCACGTGAGGAGTGCAGAACAGTGCCTGGCACCCAGAAAGTGCTGAAATGTAGACATGTCAGTTGTTATTTAAGCTGAGGGCTTGGTCCAAGACTTTCTGGGCTCCTTTACTCCTGGGGTCCTCCAGGTTCTCTGGAGGGCTCTTGTGAGGTTTTGCTCCATCGGAGGCAGGCAAACTGCAGGTGAGCCCTTGCCGAGAGCTCTGAACGGCCGGAGAGCCTCTCTCAAGAACCAGCAAGAGGCAGGCAAAGGCCGAGCCTTAACAGACACCTTCCAGACGGCCAGCCTCAGGACAGAGCAGGAGGCCAGACGGCCCTGGCTAGCGGAGAGTAGGAGAGGCAGGGGAAGGGGAAGAGAGCAAACTCGCCCAGTCCTCACCCCGGAAAGCCACGCCTTGGGCCCTTCCCTCAGGGAAGGAGACGCGCTTGCGCTGTGCGGGCGCACAGCACATGCTGCGCTCCGTGGGTCATTTCCCACTTTCGAATGGGAAATATGAGTTATTTATTTGCAGTACATCATGGGGAGATGCTCATGAACCAGCACAGGGATTTTCTCCAAGTAAACAAATCCACTTTCTGGAGAGGCGGTTGCTTTTTACAGCCGAGAGATGAGGGAGAGCTCACTACCGCCACGGGGTTCCTGGCACCCTCGAGTCCCTCCCATGGAGCCAGGAGGCGACTCCGTCATCCTCCCCCGCTCCTGACTGCAGTGCGGGGGCTGCGAGCGCCCAGATGCCAGTCCTCCCACGAACACCGCGGAGCCTGTCTTTCTGCGTCAATCCCTGCTGTAGCTCTTTCAAGTCAGAGAAGGATGGGTTGTCAGGGACCGTGAGCCTGAGGAAAAGGCTCCGTGGTGGCCCTGCTTGGTGGGAGGAAGAGTTAAAGTTGATTTTGCTTCGGGGCCTTGGTTTAAAGTCCAGCTGAGTGTGGCTTTTAAGGAGTCACTAGCCCCTCTTATGTCCCTAGGGGACTGATCAGCATCAAAGCCAGAGACCTTCCTATGACCAGCTAAGTCCCACCAAGATGGGCCCAAGTGACTGCCCTTCCTTCCTCCTGCTTGTTCCCTGAATGGCTTGGCCCATGTACACTGGCCTCTCTGTTCTCCAGCACACCAGCAACACTCCTGCCTCAGGGCCTTTGCACAGACTGCTCCCTCTCTCTGGACCGCTCTGTTCCCAGATAGCTGCATGGTTCATTCTCTCACCTCCTTCTGGTTTTTACTTAAATTGACCTTCTCGGTCAAGTCTGCCCCGGCTATCCATTCTAAAATGGTATAATTCAGATCTTCCCTGGTTGCCTTTCAGCTGTGTTCTAGGGACTCTGTCTACCCAGGACACATAGCATGTGCTTTGGCCCAGGTCCTCGCAGAGCTCAGAGGAAGGCCCTAAATGTCCTGGGAGTAGGGACACATACCTTTATTCTGCCACATCCCCCTCCACCTTTACCATGGACCATTTAAATCAAGGTGACATCGAATCTGGATCGTGAAGAGTCCAGGAAGCCAAAGAAGACTTGGAAAGAGAAAGTCTTTTTAATTTGAGGGAACAGTACTCACATAGGAAGTGTGGGCATGAGCCTGTGTTTGCCCTTGGTTTTAGGGACAGGATGTACCTACTCCTCAGGCCAGAATGCCCAAGACTGTGGGTGCTTTACATTCAGAGAGAAGCAGATGCTTGGAAATGAATCCCAACTACCTGCCTACTGCTGGTCCTTACAATTGTTCTTTCTGGGGAAGATGGAAAGGAAAGGGCCAGCCAAGACCTATCTTGGTGAGTCAGTGCAGTTTCCAGGATGATTTTTGTCCCCAGCATGAAGCCTCATGTAAGGGAGGAGTGAATAGGAGAGAGATATTTTTACCCTCTTGCCTTGATGCTGTCGTGCTGGCTCGTTGTGTAGATGCCGTGGGTAATTTTTAGTGCCAGCTGGTATTTGTCACCTGCCTTTTGTTCCAGCCAAACAGCAGCTTGGAGAGGGGAAGCTAGATAGTAATTCTTGGGTAGATTGGCCTTAGGATTCGGAAGTGACAGGCTCAGTGACACCAGTGGCTGGCAAGTCTTGGAATGGATCCCTCCACAGTGATGAAGTCTTGTTGTCCAGCTGATCAAACGATTTGCTGACTGCTTCAGCACGATTGGAGCCTCTTCCGCATGCTGGGCTCAGGGCTCTGTAAGAGCGAGGTGCTCTTGTTGGGTTGTAACAGCCTGAAGGAGAGCCTTAGAAAGCCTGTGCCGTTCTCTGAGGGCCTCATAGAAGGTTCTATCAACTCTACTAGGGGAATTCACGGGACATACGGTCTTGAAGTGTCCAGGAGTCGAGGGGATGGTTCTGGGGAGGTTCAGGGCCAGCGCTGGCGCTGGGCACTCCTGGTCCCGACGCTCTCTAGGGATGTGGCCCTGGACAAGTGCAGGGCTGTGAGCCTCAGCTTCCTCAGTTTTAACCCAGGAATCATGGTGCCCCCTCCCAGGGTGGCTGTCAGGATTAAAGGAGGTGACCTTCATAAAGTGTGCCTGGCACATGTCAGTGAGTGCAGCTGTTACCAGCCTCTAAGCACACGATCCTTTGCTTCAGTTCTTGTTCCTGTCTTCAGTTGGTGACATGGTTGCATTCTTTGGAATAGTGTCACACAGAATAAGTGAAACCCATTCATTCATTCATTCATTCATTCATTCATTCATTCATTTCATTTCATTCCTCCATTTGTTCAACATTCATCGAGCACCTACCCAGTGCCAGGCACAGGAGCCGCCACTGGGGTGCAGAAGTGACTCGGGTTGAGTCCTGCCCTTGCATGCGGGCACGGCTGCCGTGTGGTGCGGCGGTTCCCCACTGGACGCTGGGGCTGGGCAGCTCTGCTCCACCGCTGACTGCTTGTGGGACAGGACCTCTGGACAGTTTTTTACCTGCTTCTGTTCCTCAAGTGTCTCATCTGAAAATTGAGGATGACACCCATCTTCTGAGGTAGTTGGGGGATTTGATGAGCTATTGCATGTAAGGAACACAGTGCCAGCTATTTGTTTAGAAAGTCCCCAGTGAATGTTGGAGCGACAGACATGTAACTATGCAGTGGGCATGCAGTGCAAGAAGCCCTAAAAGAGGACTGGCCTGTGCGCTGTGGGAGCACAGAGGAGGCACGGATTGTGTCTGCAAGGCAGAGGGAGGGTGCTGCACTCAGTGCCCAAGGGTGGGCTCACTGGTCGCCCTGAGGTTGCTTCTCACAGCCGGGCTGCCACTCCCTGGCTCCACGGGAACCCTCTGTGCGTTTGGAGGCCTCTAGGGCCATCTACTTGTGCTCTTCTGGAGTGAGATCGTAGGGCCACGAACCTGGGATTGCCTCTCCCTGCCCAGCCAGGAGGGAGAGGCAGTGGCTGCGAGGGTCACCTGCATAGGGCTCCCTGGCACATCCTGACCCATGTCACATTTCTCCCCTCTCTGAACTACAGCTCCTAACCCTATCAGCTCTGCAGTGCCTCCTCCAGTTTGTTGAATTTCCTTAGTATGCTGGCTCAAGCTGTGGCCCATCTTCCCCAATTCTTAGCCCTTTAAACAAAATTATAAATGCCTGGAAACAAGGCACAACTCTATATAGTGTTTTCCAATAGGGGGCACGATTGGCTTTTTGGGAAGGGAGGACTTTCTTTGTGGTACAGGACTGTCTTGTGCACTGCAGGACTTAGCATCCCTGGCTCCTGCCTTTAAGTGTCACTGGTTCTCCCCCTCCCCTGCCTCCCAAATGTTCTCTAGGGAGGGAACAGCCCTCAGAGAGCCCACTAGAGCTGAGGTGGGTAGGTTTTTGCTGCTCTGCTCCTGGGTTTCTTCTTTTCTGACTTCCCTGCTTCTTTGGGGCTGGCTGTCCCCCTCCAGCCTGACCCTTCTGTCTGCCCCTTGCTGGCAGTGAGGTCCCGCAGCCCTGGGCGTGCAGGGAGATGCAGCCCAGTGAGGAGGGGAATGACATGGAAAGTAGGTGAGAGCAGGCAAGTAGGTGGTGGTGCAGGCATCTCTCGAGGGACATCTGCTCTGATTTCTCTTGCAGACCCCCCTGTCGGTGTCTCTGTAGCAGGGTAAGGTCAGGCTGGAGGGCGGGGATGGCTGTCTAGAAGTGAGGCTCTGAGCAGGGGTATGGCTTTCCCAAAGGCAATCAGGGGCTCTGTAGAAGTGCTCTCGGGGGTCTCAGTTTGGGCAGGGTGGGATTTGAAGGGGGAGCAGGATGACAGGAGCAGTGGTGACCATCTCGGGACTGGGGCAAGAGCACAGGGAATGGGGCCAGGGAACCGCCAACTGCTGCAGACTCAGACTGCAGCGTCTTCAGCCTCCTGACTCACCCCTGCACCAGCCTTCTGGATAAATAAAGTGACAAATAACTGATCGTCGTGAGCTCTGGAACGCCCACAGTTGGTAAATCACACAGATGAAAAGCCGGTGTTCCCCATGCAGCCATCTCTACCCTGGCGTAACAGCCTGGAAGGTTCAGGAACCCCGGGGGAGAGCCAGGTGAATTCAGAAGGCCACACAGCTCTTTTTTCCCTCCCCATTCCTCCCCTGCTCCCTCTCCCTATCCTTTCCTACCTATCCAGTTCCTGTTCCTGCCTCCATCCTCATCTTTAAAACCTTTCACTGCACCTGATGGAAAAGACTCAGGCTCCTGGGTGGAGCCCCATGTAGTCAGTGGTCCCTCCCCTTCTCAGGCTGTCTGTCTGTCTGTCTGCACATCCATGCACCTACCTGTGCATCTGTCCCAGTCCTGCCTCACTTCCTCCCTCCACCACGGTGGCCTCTTCTTCCCAGCTGACCAGTAAGCCCCTTAGATCAGAGCCCATGACTCAGACTTTGCAGAAATTGTCTAGCCGATCTGGCCTGGGGAATGGGGTACTGCCCAATGTGCTTGGGAGCTCTCTGGGCCCCTTACCTCTTCCTGCTGCCTCCAGGCAGGGGCCGCTGAGTGAATAGAAAAGCCCTTTCCTGGTTCCACATACTCACCAGTGGCTGAGCATTGTTTAATAATAAACATCTACATTTTCTAATATGAGACAAGCCCACATTCAAATGCCTGGGAGAGATCACTGCAGACTTAAATACACACTAAGGTGGAAGTGATGTATGCGAAGTTCTCCCCAGTGTGGCCGTGTCCTGGGGACAGGGTCAGGGGAGAGCCTGGAGTGTGGGTGCGTGTGTGACATGCAGGAGTAGGGCAGGGGGATGGGGGAAGAAGCCCTCCAGGTTTCACACCAAAAGGTTTGAGCATGAGGTCTCTGTCACACTGGTATCTCTGGATCCACTCCCTGTCTTGCGAGGGTGGTGGGGAGCTCAGGGCAGGAGGGCACAGGCTCTGGAGTCTGACTCCGGTGGTTCCAACCCCAGCTCCTACTTCCTAGCTGTGTGCCCTGAGATAAGTTTGAAGCCTCAGCTTCTTCATCTGTAAAGTGGGGATAATACTAATACTGATGTCATAGGGTTGTTGTGAGGATTTGCTGAAATGAGGCACGTGCTTTGCTTTTGCACAATGCCTGGCACAGAACAGCCCAGAAATGTAAGTTACCATCATCATCCTCATCTGGGGTTTTGGGAGAGGGATTTGGAGCAAAGAGAAGAAGGATTTTCGTCCCTGGACCATAAATTATAGAATTGTCATATTTGTCAAATAAAAATACTGATACATTTATGTGCCATTTATCTGAAATTCTCATTTAACTGGGTGCCATGTATTTTGTCAGGCAACCCTAACCAGTCTCTCAGAGGCTGGGTCTGGATCACCTCCTCCATCCTGGCCCCTCCTGGGACAGTTGCAGAAGTGGGTCAGGGAGGTGTCCAGGGGAGCGAGGGGGGGCAGACCTGCACCCTGGCTGGCCACCCGCCCAGCGCCTGGGGCTGGGAGCTCTGGAAGGAGGGAGGGTTGGCCTGAGGGGAGCCGCCTGAGCAGAGGCTGTGTGCGTGTGTGCGTGTGTGCGTGTGCGTGTGCGTGTGCGTGTGTGTGTGTGTGTGTGTGTGTAACCCAGCCGTGGCACTGAAGCTTCAAGCTCGGAGGATGCAGAGGGCGTTGTGAATCAGAGCACGTTGACTGCAGCGCCTGCCAGCCGGCCGTGGGCAGACAGAGTAGCGGCGTGCGTGGATGTATGCCATGCCACAGTTCTTAGTGGCAGGAGCACAGCGGTGGGGACCACTTCTGTTTTCTTCTTGAAAGAAACAGCCTGCGGAGCTTTCCCAGCCTGATGGGTGTGCGGTTTGGCCTCAATTCCAGTTTTCTCCTGTTCCTGCTCTTTTCTGTCTCCTCTCTTTCCTCTTTGCTTCCTCCTCTCCATTTCCTTCTTTTCTCTCTCTTTCCCCCTGGCTGTCAAACTCCCTGCACGCCAGCCTTCGCGGGAGCGCTGGTGTGGGTGGGATCCTGACGCATCCTTGGTTACCTGCTGTTCCAGGCCCACAGGCTTCTGCCCCCTCCACGTGCCGGCGCCTGGGAGCCTCCCCAACGTGGCCAGTGCTTGGCAGCAGGGGCCGAGTCCCCAGCGACAGGGAAGCACCTGGGGCAGGTTCTGTGCAACCTGTGGGACATGAGCCTCATCCCCTCCAGACGGACACATGTGCCAGGGAAGTGAGGATGTGTCACTCAGAGGCGTGTCTTACCCAGTGCACACTCTGCTGCTCCACCTGCTTAGGGGGCTCAAACTCTGGCCCTGTCTTCTTGCCTTGGCACACAAGGCCTGCAGGGTTTGCCCTCTTAACCCGTTCTTGCCTCACCTTCCATCACTCCTCTCCTCCCACCTGCAGCTCTAGGTAAATGGAACTGCTCGTAGCACTAAGGAAGCTCTGTGCCTTTCAGATCTCCAGGATTTTGCATATTCTGTGTTTCTCCTGACTCATCCTTCAAGATTCAGCTCAGATACCTTTTCCTCCAGGAAGCCCTCCTGATAGCCCCTGGCCAACTTGGCCTTCAAGACTCATTCTCTATGATTGCTTACTTTGTCATGTTGTCATCCTTGCCCCCTTCCACATTATATATGGACTTGTGGTTGTTTGTTTGCATATCTGTCTCTCCATGCAGACTGGAATTTCCTTGAATTATATCTTTCAATTGTTCCTGCCTCAGGGCCTTTGCACATGCTATTGGATCTTCATGGAACACCCTCGTGCTCCCACTGTTTACCAGATCCCATCCTAAATATCCATCCTCATAAAAGCCTGCCCCCCCCACCCTTGGACAATTATGTTATTTATTACAGCATGCTGTTTTATCTCTCAATGGTTTATCGCAATTTGAAATTTATTTCTCTGCCAGATCGGGATTCTCTGGATGTGGTTAAAGAAGAAAGAGGGGTGTGTGGTCTGATTTCTCTGTAAGCGGTACCATCCCATCTTGCCTGTGGCTACATTGGTTAATTTTGGAGGAGACACCTCCGCTGTGTGGCATCATCAATCTCTCCTTTGCATGTTTTAGTTTTAACGTTATGTTTGTGTTTGGAATTCTTCCGTTTAGTTGCTGTCCAGACAACAGAAGGGTTCATTTTCTGAAAATACGTGGGGCGTTTGAGGGAGAGATGGTGCAGTACCTGGGTCAGCTCTGGGTCTGGCTCACTGAGGCATGAGAATTGCCTTTGTCCCTTGCCCACAGCTGGGAGGTTCCCTGATATGTGACGTGGCCTGGGTGGCAGTGTCCACAAGGCGTATTCTTGGGGATGAAGCACTTCTCTGGACCCTGGCAGCCCTCAGAGCATGGCAGTGGGGTGGGCTTGCGGGCTCCGTCCTCCTTGGCCTGCTTTCTTTCGCTTTGCCATGCTCAGGACTCTGACTCAGAAGTCCCCATCCCTGGAGTCCCCACTAAAGAGGTGGAAAGTGGAGAAACCTGGAGAGGTTATCTGCTCAGAGCCCACACTTTTCAGATGAAGAAACTGAGGCTCACAGAGAAGGAATGTTTTGTCCAAAATCACAGGGTGGAGGCAGGATTGGAACCCACGTTTCTTGCCCCCTCACCTGGGGTGCTTCGTCCTCAGCCTCAGCCCCACCCTCAGGTGACCCACAGAATTAACCTGGAGGTGGGATTTTGTGTTGTGGGAACCTTTATATTGCTCTCCACTGTGCAAAGAGAAGCGATCTCTTCTTTCACATTCCTCCTGCTCCCTCCTGGTCACCATCGTGAGAACATTGAGTTACTGAGGACCACGTCTTGGGAGCCAGGGAGCGGACAACAGGTGTTTCCCCACTGACCCATGCTCCAAAGAGGAACTGCTGACCCTGGCTGCACTCTAGGGACCGGGCAAACTGTGCAGAGGGCTCCCCTCTATTAGCAACAACCCCAGGACTCCTTTATGGGAGAGTGCGCCCACGTGTGTTCAAAGCACTTTGTTTTCCAGACTCCGATTTTAAAAGGCTGTTTCTGTGTATTTGTCTCTTTGAGGGGTTCACTGGCAAACTCTTCTGCAGACAGCCCTGGTTCAGGTGCGTGACTGCAAGTTGGCTCAGACCATCGCATCCTTTAGGACAGTGTCCAGGGCTGTGGGCATGGCCAGCACCCGGGGGGCAGCTCGCCTTGCAATGCTGTTGCCCTCCTGACACGTGGCAAGGGATGGGGAAGGAAGGATTCCATGGTAACAAGCCTGAAGAGCCCTGGTGCCATGGTGTCATGGCAACCAAATGGAGGAATTCTATCCACATAGTGATAAGGGGACCCCTGGCCCCAGCAGACTCAGGCCCGCCCACTGCATTAGCAACCAGGGTGGGTCCCCTGTGATGGGGGTGAGGGTGGGAGGAGAATAAAAAAGCTGGAGTGGGAGGGTTAAAAAAAGTTGTTTGTGTGGGTTTGGAAAACTAAAAAACAAAATTATTAAAAGAAACAGAAATAGAGAATTCTTTACTGAATAAGTACCAGCAAGAGAAAAAAATCAGGCCTGGCTTTAAAGCACCTCTTCTGGGAAGTGTTTCCTGATCATTTCCCCAACGTGAGCCATTTAGTTTTCATATTCCTTGTCTGGTCTGCAGCATTTGACCCTGGCTTTGGGGGCAACACTCATGCCTGGTTTCCCTCCTTTGTCTTTCTCTGTTCCTTTTGCTAACTCAAGGCCTGGGGCAGATGCTGACATAATCCTCACTGGCTGCCGTATTCCTCCACTGTTCGGTCCTCATTGTGTGGCTTGTGATTGTTTCCACGTGTGTCCATGTTGGTTGATCTAGTGAACTGCAGTGTGTGTTTGATTTCCTTTTATACTTCACCCTCCAGACAGGTGTCTACTCTTTTACCCTGCAGTGTGGACACATGCAAATATTCCTGAGTGGATCAGGACTTGATTTGGGGTTAGGTAACTGGTTATAGGCTCTTGTGTTTGGTGTCTTGTAGCAACCTGGCAACCTTTCTGGGATGGAACCATCTCAGCATGGATATGGGGAAAAAACTGAGGTCTTCATTCTTCTTCCTCCTCAGTTGGGGAAAGACAGGGGGGATGGAGGGCATAGGAGCCCTTGGGGAGAAATAGCAGAGGGAAGGATGGATGGGGGAGATCTGTGCCTGCAGCAGCAGAGAAAAGAAAGCTGGACACCAGCCTTCCAGCGTGTGTCTGGACTATGGTGCCTCAGTGGTCAATGAGGCACCATAGTCCTTTAGATGCATCTTTAGATGCAAAACGTCCCTGAGGCCTTTGGGTACAAGATGGATCAAGTTCTCTGCGTATACACAATGAGCTCCTACAAGGGTGGGCCATGGCTTATAGTACCCTGTCCCTCAAGACACCTGCACAGGGATGGGGATCCAGTAGATGCCTCATATTTATTGAATGAGTCATCATTCTTATCTTTGTCCAGCTTACACTCTAATTGGGAAAATGAAATATGTCTTCATGGATCACCAAAGTCCAGAGACATTAATAGACTATACATTTTCAAGTGTAAAACAAAGATTTGCTGACCCCTGAGTAAATATTTGGGGCATGTGGGGGCAGAGGTTGGGGATTGGGGAAGTTCAGAAAGAAAAGTCATGATAACCCAGGCTTGGTGATATAGGATGTGAAGAAAAGCATGTCTGTATTCTCCAAGCAGGGTCTTCATTGCAGCTGAGTGAGAGAATGCTGTATCCCTGGGGACCTCAAACTTTAGTTGCATCAGAATCATCTGGAAATCTGTTTAAATATGCAATTTCTGGGGGCTTGCCCAAAAGATTCTGATTCATCAGCCCTGGGAATCTGCATTTTAAACAAGCTACCCAGATGATTTTGATAGAGTCCACTGGGGACCACACACTTAGAAACACTAGTTTATCCCAGGGGCCCTCCTCATGCCATGAAGCCCCCTTTGAGCTCATAAACTTTAGGGCTTGCTATTCTCAGGGGATTCACAAATAGTTTTACAGTAAGGTAGTAAGGTAGCTTCTGCAGGGTTGGCAGATCCAGGAACCTTGGCAGAGGAGAAAGTATCAATCCAGCCCTTCATCCTTAACTCATGAAGCCAGGAGGCAAAGGCAGGCTGGCTGAGCTCCAGTGTATGGAGCAGTAGGCAGCAAGGGTGTCCACACAGGTGATGAGGGTGAGCTGATGTCATTCCAGCAGGACACGCCATGGGAGCTGTGAAATGCAAGAGAGGATAGTGAACACCAGGAGAAGACTTGCCATTTTAGGGAGTGTCTTTAAAGATAAGAAAGCAAAGCCATTTATAATCAACACACTCAGCAGAATGTTCAGAAAACACCAACCCATTTACTGCATTTTCTTTCATTCATTCAGACTCTTTCTGCAGCGGTTGGCTATTGCGCAGATGTTGAGGATTTGACAACAACCCCAATAGTAATACCCAAGGGCTGATATTTGTTAAGTCCTTTTTATGTGCTCTGGACTAAGCACTGAGTGTTTATGTCTCATTTAATCTTCACATTGACCCTTTGAGGACTGTGCACCATCACTCTCCATTTAACAGTTGAGGAAATTGAGGCATCAAGAATAGCCAGGCCTGGTAGTATGTGCTTGTAGTCCCAGCTACTCCTGAGGCTGAAGTGGGAGGATCATGAGTTCAAGTCCAGCCTGGGCAAAATAGCAAGACCATGTCTCCAAAAAAGAGAGAGAGAGAGAGAGAGAGAGCGAGAGAGAGAGAGAGAGAGAGAGAGAAAGAAAAAAGTGCCCAGTGATTTATAGCTTGTAATTGATGGATGCCAGTCCCTAGGCTGGAAGTTTGGTGCAAGGAGGAGATGCTTTTATTCACCTCCTTTCCTCCTCTTATTCTCTTCCTTCATGTGCCAGATGTGCATTCCTCTCTCAATCCATTTATCCTGTATAGCTTCTATTTTTGGTAGTTTATTATAGGATGTGGAGAGTAGAAATGGAATAGAATAAACAGATTTTTTTTAAGGCACCCATTAGAAACCAAACCTCTCTTTGGTAAGACACACAGGATGAGTACAGGTTTCTGTGCAGGACATGCGATAGCTGAAGTGATTACAAAACAGTGGAGCCTTGATTATCCGTGTCGTTGTTAGCAGAGAACCTCTTCTGTGTTTGTGACCGATGTCTTCTGCTTGAAAGATTCCTTTTTTTTTTTTTTTTTTTTTTGAGACAGAGTCTCACTTGTTGCCCAGGCTAGAGTGAGTGCTGTGGCATCAGCCTGGCTCACAGCAACCTCAAACTCCTGGGCTCAGCGATCCTACTGCCACAGCCTCCCGAGTAGCTGGGACTACAGGCATGCGCCACCATGCCCGGCTAATTTTTTTGTATACATATTTTTAGTTGGTCAATTTATTTCTATTTTTGGTAGAGACGGGGTCTCGCTCAGGCTGGTTTCGAGCTCCTGACCTTGAGCAATCCACCCGCCTCAGCCTCCCAAAGTGCTAGGATTACAGGCGTGAGCCACCGCGCCCGGCTGAAAGATTCCTTTTCACATGAGATTCAAGAGTTCTTTTCTCCCCTTCCTCTTGGTGGGCACGTGGATATTCTTACCAGCATAAAAGTCCAAGTTTCAGGGGTGGGATGCAGAGCCAGCCCCAAGTGGGCAGTTGGTTTGGGGAGGCCACATGGCATTAGATAAGGAACTTTGGATGCACATGGTTCAAATCCTGCCTCTGCAGCTTACCTTGGGCTAGTTACTCAGTTTCTCTCAGTTGCTGTGTCCTGATTCCTAGAACATGGATGTTATGACAGAATCGTGACTTTTGTGGATGGTGTGGTACATCACCAAATCCCCCATTCAGGATGAGTCTTCATCCCCCCAGTTGTTGGAGTGTTGGCCCTTGAATGGCTCCCCAGGAACTGCCCCCAGATTAGAGGGTTGCTTAGTCCGAGATCATGCCCACTTCCTGGGGGCAGCCTGTGGCCATGCCCGGGATGTAAAGGCTTGGCCGCCTTGGCAGGATAACTCCAGAGATCCCCTTGCATGGGTGGAGGCCTCTGTTAACAGCTGCATCACGGTTCAACTGCTTCTGCCCAGTCCTGCAGCCTTCAGTGCTAGCAGGAGTTTGTCCTTAGGCCACCCCACACCAATCAACTTCCTCCGTACACATCTCTGTCTCAGAGTTCTAGGTACCCAACCTAAGATATCTCATTTACAGGCCTCGTGATGATTATAGGAGAGCATTGATATCTGTAAGTAGTTTGTCTTTTATTAGCTTTAAACTGTCATAGAAGCTCTTAGACCAAGCAGCTTTTCTGTATTTGGGGGAAAATATCCAATATGCAGTCATGATCAGGGCTCAATAAGTTTCAGTGAAAAGAGCAACTTGTTGGAGCTATGAAGGAAGGCCCCCTATTGATTCATGTCAAACCTCATTATCAGAAATGGTTTGGGACATTCAGATCAGCTTTGGGTAATGGAATTTTATACAGTGATTTTTTTATATTTTAAAGGAAATCATATGCTCTCTAGAGGAGGATCTTCCCAAAGATATTCTCACTTAGAGGAAGAGATTAAAAAAACTCAATCTTTTAGTAAGGTGGGGAATTAATAAGAAAAAGAAGTGGTGTACATCTGGTAGTGGGAAGAGGCGTGTGTGTGTCTGTGTGTGTGTGTGTGTGTGTGTGTGTGTGTGTGTGTGTGTGTGTGCGCGCACCCCTAGGATATATTTGTGGTTTCTTATTTGCTGGAGTGTTAGGGAGCTTAGTTGCTGGTTACCAGCGGGAGTGGTTAGGATACTGGAGGCTTCATTGAGGGAAGCAAGTGTAGTATACCATTTTAAAATAACATCTTTTGTAGGTGGTTATAAAAGAAGTAGAAAAGAAATGGGAAGAAATTCACACATTACTTAAATGTATAACATAAAAAGTGAAAGGCCATTCTCCATCCTTGTCTCCCAACATAAATTCCATTCTTCAGAGGTAACTATCATTGCAAATTTAGTACATGTCTCCTTCAGCTTTTCTCTATACCTGTATGATCATATGCATATAGATTTATAATTATAAATGTATATATATTTATATATATCTTTTAAAAAATAAGTGGGCTCCTATTACACATTCTACTGTGTAACTTGCTTTTTTTTTTTAAATTCATACTCTATTTGGACATCTTTCCAGATCTGTATATATAAATCTGCTTCATTCTTTTTATGTTTGTGCTTAATACTCCATTGAATGGCTGCTCTAAAGTTTATTTAAAATGACCACTATTGCATTATTCACAGTAGCTAAGATATGAAAACAACTTAAGTATCAATTGGCAGATGAATAGATAAAGAAATTGTGGTACATGCATACAATGGAATATTATTCGACATTAAGATAGAAGGACATTCTGCCATTTGTGACAAAGTAGATGAACCTGGAGGACATTATGCTAAGGAAATAAGCAAGATACAGAAAGACAAATATTACATGATCTCACTTATATGTAGAATCTAAAAAAGTCTAACTCATAGAAGCAGAAAGTAGAAGAGTTATGGCCAGGGGCTGGAGATGGGGTGGGGGAAATGGGGAGATGTTGGTCAAGGGTACAACATTTCATTTATAAGATGAACCAGTTCTGAGGATCTAATGTACAGCATGGGTGGTGACAGATGTGTTAATTTGATTTTGGTAACATTACACAATGTGTATGAAATCATCACATTGCATACCTTGAATATATTCAGTCTTTACCTAAACATTAAGTATTTTCAAATAATTGAGTAAATAAATAAAATGAAGTGACTGTCATTGATAGGTATCCGGCTTGTTTCCAGCTTTTCATTACAGTGAGCAGTGCTGCAGTGAATATCCTTGCTCTCACACCCATTACACTACACCCGTTTAAACATGTGACCCCTGACTTGCACAGCGTAAGATGCATGGTACATTCTGAAAGGTTGAATTGGATTGGAGGCCATGTGCACCTTGATGAGAGACCAAAGGCTCACCTTAGCACTGATTTTTCAGGAGAGACTGACTATCTTATATAGATTTGGACAAGAAAAATGTCTGGTGCGCTGAAGTTCTCCTGGGTGAGAAGTTGCTTAGATCTCATTGCCTAATTACTGGTCCTCCTGGCCATCCTTTGTCAGAGAGAACCCTTTCTATATAGTGGGGTTTGTCTGGACGCTGATGCTAGGATAGCTGGTGTTTTCTTCCTTTGCAGTTTTAGGGCACAGGCTTTGATCTGAGTACATTTATGGATGATCACAGGGCTGTCACCCAAGCCAGTTAAAATGTTCACAGGTGCTTCAGGCTTTACAAGACAAGGGAGCCTATTCAAAGATAACAGGTGGCTGAAGCTGAGCTTCCAACATGTAAATAAGCATCGAAGATGATCATTTATGAATAATTAATTTTAAAATGCTATTCAGAACACGCTCTATGACATAGTAGTTGATCTACAGACCCATTAATGCATCTAAGTGAAGGGTTTAATGATGCCATTCAACATATTCATGGTCCTGCCTATGATTTAATTCCATCACCCAGGAATCCAAGCAAGCCCAGCACACTGGATGGTGCCGGCTCCTGTTGTGCTTTATTGAAAGGTGACTTTTACTGTATTACTGCATGTTCAGAGGAGGAGGTTTTCACAAGGACCGTGAAGTAATTGGAGTAACTCTTTCCAGGAAGTTGTGGACCATGTGAGTCCATAATACAGCACTCTTATTTTTTCAAAGCACCCTCTCTTTTCTTTTGTACAACACTCTTGTGAAGCAGAGCAGACATGCATTGCCCCATTTTACAGATGTGGAACCTAAGGGTCAGATTTTATGCAAAGTCTCATTGGACCAGCACCAGGACTAGAACCCAAGTCCATATTTCCTCTTTTGTAGTTATTGCACTCTTTTTTTTTTGCAAATAACTACCCATTAGATGTATCAAAGTGGTATACACACAGACTTAGTATACATACACATATCACTCGGAGCATAAAGTGTAAAAAAGCCATAAAGATAATCAGGAAATTCCTGCCTGTCAGAAAATAATAGGAGCTAATAGATTTTTAAAACTACAAATGATTTTAAAAGATGGATGATTTGCTGTTACCCATTAGGGTAATTGCATCTGGATGCAACGTGAGCTTTATTCTAGCAGTAATATATTCTGAGATTCTTACAAATTATTTTCTCACCCAGTCCTAAATAAAAATGTAATAAATACCCATCCAAGGGGCTGTTGACAAATTGCAAACATAACCTGCCACAGACCAGAACGAAGTCAAAGCATTGCCTAAGGTTGTGCTTCAGATTCGTGAGCGGCTGTGCAGATGCTGAGCTGTGATTTTAGGAGTGGGATGGTTTGCCTTGAGCCATCTGCAGTCTGCCCCTTGATCCTTGATCCTTTTGTGAAGGAAAATGAGACGGCTTGAGATGTGTATTCACTGTACTGATCAGGAAGGTTTGGGTGACAAGTGAAAGAAATAAAACTCAAATTGGCTTATGCCAAACCTTAACCTAACTAAAAAACCTAGAAAGTCCAGCGTGGAAGCAGCTTCAGTCATGGCTGGATGGAGAGTGGTTACGAGTCTGTGTTTTTCTCTCTCCATTTGCAGTTCTGCTTTCCTCATTGTTAACTTCACTTTCCAGCAGCCTCCATGTAGTGGGAAAGGTGACTCCTGGCGATTGGAGCCTGCATTGACCAAAGGAGAGGCAGTGTCTTTTCTTCCCCTCTTCCTCATCCTCTTTCTTTCTTCACTCTTGCCCCTGCAAAACATTGCCCCTGCTTGGTTCCCGTGTCCACCCCAGCCCTGGACCAATTACTGGTCAGCTTGAGGAGGCAGAACTCTCTAATTGACAGCCTCATCAGCATAAGGGGAGTGGGGAGGGATGTGGGCCAGACCAAAGGGGTGGGCAGGCAGGCAGAGATCAAAGTGACACCAGCTGATGCTGGCTGTCACAGGTGGGGCTCTGTGGTCCTTTGGCTTTCCGTGCTCTCTGCTCCACACAGCCAGCCCCGTGCCTAGAATAAAAGACAGGGGCTCAGCTTTAGCCTTAGCCTGGAGTACAACAAAGGATGTGAATATCAGAGACAGGGATCTATTGGATCTCGCAGCCAACCACAACCCAAGCTCTTTAAGGCTGCAGAAAGTGACTAACCTCTTTGAATTTCCATCCCAGATTCCAGTTAAAGTTATTCATACTGATAGAAGACTACAATTGCTTAGCTTCAGAAGAAGAAGAGGTTGAAGTTCTTCCCTTAGAAGTTACCAGAATTTAATCCATGGAGAGTTTCCCAGCCTGCATTGGCTGTACTTGGAATAAGGTTCTTGTAGGAGATGAGGTGAGAGGTCATTTGCTCTTGAAGCCCTGGCTTTTGTTCTACTATGCCATCCTCCTGTTTACTGTGAATCTCACCTCTCTGGAAAACAACCTGGGCTTGGAGAAAATGTACATAAACATTGTTTAGCATTTACCTGTGAGGATCTCTTAAAAAGCTCCCAGCAAATGCTGTTTATATATCTTTCCCAAATCACTGGTTTGGAGAAAGAGTAGGAGATGGATATGATTTTCTCCGTTTGGTGGATGTAGCAAGGAAGACATACGGAGGGTTAAGAGATTGACAAAGGAATATCAGTGGTAAAACTTAAAGACAGAAAATGGCACTCTTAATTTCAAATCAGTTTTCCTAACAATGGGTCTTAGTCTTCTCTGATTCCAATATGCTATTTCCTTTCAAAAGAGTAGCACCTTAAACATTCACTTTCACTGGAGAGTCCATTCAAATCTATTGGTGAGCCCAAAGGATAATAGCCAGGAAATCATTTAATGAGATCTAGGCCATTTTACAAGGCATGCTGAGTTTTCATTCACTGTAGAACTGCATTCAATGTGCACTCTCTGATTTTTCTTTTAAAATAGAGTTAATAAAAGTTTGTTTTCTGTAGCTTTCTCACTGATTGCTAATCCTAAATGCAGTGGTAATGAAGGGAGTAGCTGTCTGGTTCAAGAGTTCAGGCAAGAGTAGATATTATTGACAAGAGGATTCTAAGCAGGTATCAAGTGCTAAAGTAATTGGTTTTGTGATTTTGTGTGTGTGTGTGTGTGTGTGTGTTGGGTAGAAAAAAATTGTCCTTCCCAGCTCTTTGCATATCAGTGGTATTTTGTTTCATTTCAGTTGTTGCTGATGCTTATGTTGTTACTGTGTGACTCTGTGCCAGGAGTTGACAGGTTTTTTTTATGTAAAGGGATATGTAGTAAATATTTTGTTTTTGTGGATATAGGGTGAACTACTGGACTCTGCTATTATATGAAATCAGCCACACACAACACACACATGAATGGGTGAACCTATGTTCCAATAAAACTTTATTTACTAAAACAGGTGGAGGGCCAGATTTGGCTCACAGGTGATAATGGGGACACTGTTGGTGTACAGGTGAGCCTAGTCTACTGGATTCTATTCACATGGACTGCTCTGAGCACAGTGGAAACACATTGTGTTTTCACAGGTGTCCGTAGTTTCCATCCTGTTCCCTTCCTTTTCCATGTATAACTTTGTTATAGGATTCAGTTTTTAAGTGGTGTTTCCAGGAGCCCCATTTTGAATGTCTGCATTGGACTAGGCTCAGTGGCTTAATTTTACTTCTGCAGTAGCAGTGGCCATAAAAATCTTCCTGTTCCAGTGCTGGAGTTCAGGTACAAGTCTAGTGAAATGGCACTAGACAAATGATGATGGAGTCCTAGCCCGTATGACCCCGAGCAAACTGCTTAGCCTTTCTGGGTCTACCCTCAACTGTAAGAATATCTGCAAAGATCATTCATTCATTCATTCATTTAGTTTCTCTTTGTTGAATACCTACTTTTGGCCAAGCTTTTGTTAGGCATTGGGGATATAATGGTGAATAAAACAGGAAAATACCTACCCTCATGGAGCTTACTTCCAAGTGATCAAATTTGTGAATGTAAGGGAGAAAACACTTCAAATCTATCGATTATACAAGAGATTAGATTTTCCCAACCCTTTTAAAGAAAGATCATCCCCAAATCCAAGGGGAATTTTGGTCTTGTTATTAAGGAGTTGAACTCTCAAGCAAGCCAGTCGGATGGTAGTTTAGATAAAGTGACAAGAGTTTGAGGGGTCTGGGCAGGGAGAGAATGAAAACAAAGTTTAAGAGTGGTCAACTGGAGCTGCTTTCTACTAAAGTTCACTTGAGAAAGAAATCAAAGAGATTTTCAACTCCATCAGGGCTCCAAACCTAAGGAGATTACCATTAAAGTCAGCTAGTCAAGGGTAAAAATAAGAGCGTAGGAGGATTCATTTTGAAACGTTGTCAGCAACCAGCTGGAAAAAAATAGCAGCTACTGTGATTACTAGGAAATTTCTTAGAGGGTGTAGCGGTGTATCAGGTAATCTAATCTATCAGCTACTTCAGCGGCATTTGGGTAGTGGGGAAGCATTTCAATTTAGAAGGAAATGTCACTGAACAGGAGGGAAAATAACACGGTTATTTTAGACTCTGAGGCCTTTTGGCCAGTTGTGGATTTGTTGTCAATCAGACCCCATAGGCCATCCCAGGTCCCTGCTACAGTGTTTACTGAGAGATAACTCTGGGTCCTGCAAGGAGAGGGAAGGTAGGGGTGGGATAGGGATGGGAGCAGGAGACACCAAAGCGGAGGCCGACCTGGTCACAGCCTTCTGAGGATAGATTCTGGAGAATGCACATGAAAAGGCTTTGCAAAGCATGGTGGATCAACTTCTCCCTAGAGCTCTGGGGAATGTGTGCTCCATCAGGGCAGATCCTCCAGTGGTGCCTGCTGAACTGCAGATGTGCAGATTATTCTGGGAGGAACCACCTTTGCCACAGTATGTTCAGGATTCCAGCCATACCGACTCACCTGCAGGTCCACAAATGCGCTACGTACCGTTGCAGACGCTGTTTTGGTGCTTGGCATACGCTTCGCCCTACTTTCCTTCCTAGCTCTTGTTTCATCTTAAAACTGTACACAGATGCCCCTTCCTTCCTGGAGGTTTTCCTTCTCCTCCTCCCTCACCCCCCACAATTCAGGTTCAAATGCTTCACCTTAACCCCCTCTTCTTCCATTCCCCCACCCCGAATGTGTCTCTTATGTGTCAGTTGTAGTTGTTTATATCTTATGATAGAGACCAGTTGTTTGTAGTCAAAAAATTTGAAATTTGGGGGAAATCATAAAAAAATACGTAATACTCTGAACATTTTTTAAACTTAAAACTTACATATGTATATTTTATTTGCCCACTTTTTAATACAGGTAAGCCCTAGGTCTTTCCTTTGCATATTTGCTGATTGAAGTTCCAGATGCTCTTTCTTGTTCAAATCACATCCATAACACACCGTCAATAATTTCCAGTGCCTAATTCTTTTTCCATGGAATAGAACAAATTGGCAAAGCAATTAAAAAATTCTAGATTCCTCACCAGCCCCGGTATTTTATGCTTTTTCCACTTGCACTGTTACCGAGATCATTGTTTTTGCCCCCAGAAGGTGGGATGCTTTCCTGTTCCGTGTCTGTCTTATGAAACCGAAAGTGAGTGTTAAGCAGGTCACAGGCTTTATTTGATTCACTTGGCCAAGGAATGGAGAGTGGGGAACAGTGCTCGCAAATCTTCTCCTTGTGTGAGAGGTTAGGAGTTTAAAATATAGGATTTCTTTTAATGAGAGGTTTGGGTATTAAAAGCAGAGGATGGAATATTCATATCTTTTCTGGGAATGGGTGGAGAATTTCTCAGAACTGGAACACCACCTCCACCTTGTCCTTTCATGGTCTTTTCTGGTTGTCGCCATGGTGATTGTCAACTGTCATGGCACCGGTGGGAGTATCTATCAGTATAGAAATTAAAATTAAATTATAATGAAGTTAGAGGTCAAGTGGGCCATCACCTTGGATCTCACCGGTCTTAGTAGTCAGTTCTGACCGGTCTGGTCACAAGGGTCCCAAACATCCTCCTCCTTAAAGACAAGCATAGTTAAGCAGGCAGAGTTTGAGGGGAAAGTAAATATTCAGTTATGTTAGGCAGAGCTAGAGGGGGAGCTGTTTCATAGGCGTTGCACTAGGTAATGATGTTTTGCAGCCATTACGCTGGGTAACAGCCTCTAATTCAACTGCATGGTTTAAATGACTGGCCTTTATCAAGCCCTTGCAGAACATTTAACTAAGCTTTTTAGAAACATGGACTTTTTCACTCATCTTCTGTGGATTTACATATGACTTAATTATATGTAATCTAATTAATTATACTATATTAATTAATTATTTATAATTTAATTAATTACATATGATGCAATTATAATAACAAATATGACAACCATAAATAGTTTTGAGAACAGAGACAATTGGCTCTTGTACACACATACCTCACCTGTGGGAGGAGCCGTGCTTGGGTACATGAGAGTGAAGCAGCAGTTGACCCAGTGCCAGGACTAGCGTGAGGTGGCATCAGAAGCAGCGGAGAGCACCAGTGAACACAGGTCAGTGGGGTAAAAGTGAAGGGAGCCCATGCTAGGTTGCGCTAGTCCAGTGGGTATTTGCGTAGATGTTTAATATTCTGTTAAATGGATGCATGAACGATCCAGGAATTGAAGGAGAGAACTTTTGGGATAGAAATTTCAGGACCACTGGTAATTGGCTATCTCCTCTACCTGTAAGGGTTCTAGGCCCAAATCCAAAGGCTAGACCTTTCCCACCATCTGCCAAATGAGACTTCGAAGAGAAATCTCTCTCCAGCGAATAGGGCACAGATTTCTGGCCCTGCCTGCCAGCTGTTGCTGGGGAGCAGAGTACAGAATGTCTTCATCTTTGCTCCCTGGACACCCTCCCTGCCGTTACTTCTAGTTTAAGACCCTTTTACTTTGGCTCTGAATCCTGTGAAATGTTCAGAGACTAGAGTTTCTGCAGAGATATACCATGGAAGGAAGCCGTTTGTATTAAAATTCAGTATTTGCAAACCCCTTTAATGAATCTGGTTCCACTGTAGCATATGGAGTGTCAGCTGGCGAGGGGTGTTATGTATATATCAGGGCCCCATTTCTGACATCGTCCCACTACCTGGGGACAAGTTTACCTTACCTGTAGGGAGGCACTGGCAGGAAACCTGTATATATACACACACATATATACATACATGTATTTACGTATTTTATTTATAGCTACATAAATGGATACCTATGTATGCACACACATATGTGTATATGTGTTTATCTATAAACTATATATCTATAATGACTTTTCCCCCTAAACCTGAAACAGATCTGTATGGGCACATGGAAGATTGTATGGTTATAGGGTCAGCTCTTGTAAACCAGGGACTAATGGAGAGAGACAGAGGCTGAAGCTTTTAATGTGTATGTGTGGGGCGATTAAATTAATGAGTTAATGGAGAGACACAAGATCTGTCTGAGCCATGGCATAGAGACAGGGCTCTCAGGGGCTTATCCACAAGGTAAGAGCAGTTGAG
Source organism: Microcebus murinus (assembly GCF_040939455.1). Lineage (NCBI taxonomy): Eukaryota > Metazoa > Chordata > Mammalia > Primates > Cheirogaleidae > Microcebus > Microcebus murinus. The sequence continues at coordinate 22,243,110 of NC_134117.1, read as the reverse complement.
TCCAAGAGGCAGAAAAATGTAGTGATTTGGTGGCTAAGAGCACAAATCCTAGTTTGGGATCGTTCTAGGTTCAAATGCTGGCTCTGCTACTTACTAGCTATATATCTGGGCAACTTACTACTTCATGTTTTATTCTATAACAAAGAGAGTAATAGGACCTCCTTTGCTGGTATGACAATTAGATTTTATATGTAAAATAATTCACATAGTGCCTGCCACACAGTAGAACACTTAAAAAAATGTGATATTCTTATAAATATTAATTATATCTGGGGATAGCACAGAGAACCTGCTATGGGAGCACTGTTTGGGGCTGGTGGGATCAGAAGACCTTCGTTGAACCAGATTGTTTGATGAACACTGTGTAGTAAGTACAAAGTGAAGTGCGAGGTACTTTGGGGGTTGGGAGATCAAAGAAGTAGATTTCATGATCACTGCAATATAGGTTTGCAATATAATAGGACAGAGGGGCCTAATATAATATCTGTAGAGGAGGAGGTGATTTACATTCAAGGAAAATATATATAAATGAATATCGCTGATGGGATCTTATCCCATGCAGGGGTTGAGATACCTTGGGCAGTGTGTTTCATCTGCCTTTAATCACTGAGATGCTTAATGCTGCAGGGCTGAGAGCTAGCTGAAACGTGTCTGCTTCATGCCTGTTTCAGAAACCAGAATAGAATGCCTGTTGCTTCCCCTGCACCACCCCCAGCCCAATGCAAGCCTGTTCTTCTTTATCCCTTATATTAGGAAGGATTTGCCCATGACAGTCTTGAGACCTGATGTCAGATACACTCGGGATGCAGATCTTTTATCCCAGAGAAGGTTGGACTTGACACGTGAAAGGGGTTGAGATGAATGAGTTTTCATTGTATTTATAGAAACTCGGTGCAATGTCTCCCAAGGTATAAATAGAACAATGCAGTGTTGACAAAAGGGCTGGTTTTCTGTAACTGTGGAAACCCTGCAATTATTCCTGGAACTACATTCATTGTTTATCTGCATCTGAATTTTAATAAACAGGGCTCTTGCTGTTTATTCATGAATTTTCAAATGGAAATATCTCTCCCATTATTATCCCCTTCTTGTGAGTCAGGCCCCATCTTGCAAATTTGCAGCTGAGTAAATATACGGAACATTAGCAGCAATTAGATAATTGGTGCCCCAGTTCAGCCCACCCGCAGCTGTGAATGAATATGGACTTTGTGAGTGTGTCACCTGGTTCAGCCTTCCTGATGGCACTGCATGCCACCACAGCCTTGCAATTAAGCACCGAAGTTTACCAGCCCATGTCCTGGCCCTCCTTCCTCCCAAGAGACCCAGAGTAACAAGGTAGGTGAGATTCTCTGTTGTCCCCACTGAGTCATTGTACAGTGAGAGATGTTAGGCCAGAAAATTTGGTAAAGAAGAGAGAGTAAGTCCATTTATCTTTGCTTAGCTAATTGCTAAATTGCTTATGATAACCTGTTTGGTTCATATAGCCAGCAAAAATTCATGTTTGGATTCTGGGCTGGGGAGAAAGGGAGTTGGATCATAAATTCTGGTTTTTCTGTAAATTTCCCAAAACTTGGTGGCTCTGGGCTGGCCATTGGTCTCTGGCGTTATTAACTTTGGATACCTTTTAACAGGCACATTTTAATCTCTTTTTCCTTGGAATTGCATTTCTCCCAGGCCCCTGGCTGAATAGGGTGCCTTTATCAGCTTATTCTTTGCTCCTGTCCATCAGGCGATACCTTTTGAGGTATATAAGTTTAAAAAAAAATTTTTTTAATTGCTAGAGATTTCAGGAAAATAGTTGGAGTAATATTACAAAAAGGAGAGTGGCAGGGGGGCCTGCCTCTTCCTCCTCTGCATTGAGCTCACCTTCCTCCCTCCTTGGTTTGTTTCCTCCCTTGCTTCTGCTTTTGGTTTCAGAGCAATTCTGTCCAGCCGCTGACACCTTCTGTGTGCTTGGGAGCAGGTGGGTGGAGAGGGAGTTGGAAACAGTGAGATAGAGGTTTGGGCTGTGGGTTTGGATCTGTGAATGTGTCACATGGAGTTCATTCATCTCTTGGGGATCATTCCAGGTCACATCCCTGTGTCCTGGCATAGAACAGAAATGTCATATTGGGTCTTACATAGAAGGCTCCAAGGAAAACTCCAGGAGAAGTAGAAGTCTGGGTGGGATCTTGTGTCATTTCTTCTCTGTTTTTCGATATGTACCATCCCTTTATAAAGATGGGATACATTAGCATTTATGTTTATTATTAGCATTGTTTTTTTATACTGCTAATATTTAACATCATTAATATGATAATAAAATTAAATTGTATTTCCTGTATTGAGCACCTACTCTGCACAATTACATATGCACAATTCTACATCCTTTCAACAACCCATGAGATTAATTTTATGATCCCTATTTTACAGATGAGGAACTCAGGTTGAGCAGTTAGGGAGTATTCCAAGGTCATGCAGCTATAAGTGGCAGAGATGGAGTCCAAACCTAGGCTTATCTAATTGCAAAGCCCATACACTCAAACACTGTGCTAAATCACAGGACTGAAGTCATTTGGGGATACAATTAATGTCTGAATTGTTCTTTGCTTGAGAGTGAGATGTTATCTGTATAGCCTGCATTTTAGTCCCGTAAATCATGTGTCCATTTTGGAGATGGCATTAAAAACACATACTCAGGCAGAAGTGGTTTTTAAAAAAATTTTCTAATTTTTTTTTTTTTACCTTTGCTGAATTTTCCCTTCCAGCTAGAAACTAGTTTTCCCAGTACTCTCCTCTGCTGCCAACACATCAGATGTATCAACCACCTGAAGTTGGGCTGCAGGGGTAGAATTTATTTACAGACATTTTAATTTCCCTGGTGATAAGCAAATTAATTTTGTTGCAACTCTTTAACATTCTAATTGAATGATGGAATGTCACTGAGTGTGTTTTACAGATAAAAGGCAGCCAGCATCTTCCCATGCATGGGCAAGAACAGAGCTGGGGTCTGGGTCTGCAGATTCCCTTTGCCCTACAGCCCAGACCTGGTCAGCCCCATTCACCTGGGCTCGACAAAAGTCATTTGGCCAAGGGCTGTCAAACCTGCAGTCCAGCCAAAGTGCTGGCAGTCACCGCTGCCAGAGAAAGACCTCTGTGTCATTTGTTCATTTATCAGCTATTTCTTAGGTGTCTTATGTATGTGCCAGGCACTGTTCTGGCGTAGTAGTGAACAAAATGGGCACGTCTATAGGCTGTTGTTTGAGGGATGCAGAGGATAAACTAATGAAGAAATTCAACATAAAATCCCATGAAGAAGAGCGAAGCACGATAATGCATACAGAATCTTGGAGTTGCTGTTTAAGAGGGATTCTCTGGGGAGGTGATATTTGAGCAAAGCTGGAATGAAATGAGGAAGAGCATTGTGGCCAGAGGGAATGGCAGCTCTGTGGGGTGTGTGCTAATCTGTAGACCAAATCCCCCAACCCCACCACATTCTGAGCAGTGAATTGACCTGACCTGCATGTTCTGTCTATTCTCATAGGCGCTTCCTCCAGATCAACTCCCTTGGAGAAGGCTTATCCCATCTGTGTCTCCCTTTCTTTAAGAAGTCTGTTGGAGAAGGAAACATCACCTTAGAAAAGCAATATGTATAGCATGCAGAGGAGGGGGCAGTGACATGGCTTTGTGATTTCTGCTGCTGTTAGCCACAAAATAGAATTTGTGACTACATGGAACATAACAATGTTGAGAGATTAGATGTAAGTTTCCAGGATTATTACATGTGTTTTTCAATTTGCTAGTAAGTGCTAGAGGCTGCGAGATGGGCTGGGACCACTTTGGTACTCAACTCCTTTCAGGAATAATTTATTAATATTAATTTATTTTTATCGAAAGAATATTAGCTATCATTATTAGTGCACTATCATTATAGAGCGCTTACAATATGTCAGGTACTGTTCTAAACATTTTATGTGGATCATCTAATTTAAATCTCACAGCAAGCCTGAGAAATCAGTTCTTGTATTGTCCACATTTTGTGATTGAGAAAACAGAAGCACAGAGAGGTTGGTAATTGCCCAGGATTTCCCATTGATGTCAGATCCAGGTTTGAGACCTGGGCAGTCTGGGCGTGGACATCTGCAGCTTACTGTGGGTTGAGTGCTGGGGCAAGAGCTGGCAGGTAAGTCCTCTTATCTGTCCATGAGAAAACGGAGGCTGGGGAAGGTTAAGCATCTTACTAGAGGCCTCATAGTTAGATGGTTGTAAGGTCCAGAATCGAACATGGAATCTGATCTTTCTGGCTGGGTGGCTGTGTTCTTAATGCCCTGCTAAGCTGCTCTTCCTAGCAGCCCTGCTCAGGCCACAGTCCTTTCTGGGGGTGCAGGGAGAACCAGGGCTAGCACCAGCCTACAGCAATTTCCCAGCATCCAGCTGTTCCCTCTCTGCTGTGTTTCTCCAGGCCTGGGGTCCATTGTGAAGACTGGCCTTGGGGACAGTGCACTGGAAGGATATTTTGGAAACGTCACAGGCTACTGAGCCCAGGGCATTGTGGCTGTGGGATACCTCAAGGACAGTTCAGAGATGGGGATATTTGAGCTAAGGGTGGTGTCCTATGAGGTCTGTACCAGAGCAGACATGACGGGACACGGGATGGAGCTTGCTTAGGCAAGTGAGTCACCGCTGCCTGCCCTGCCTCTCAAGGTGTTTCTTGGGGTGCCATTTCGATAGTCAAGTTACCATTAATTGTTGTGTTTTTGTTCTTCCTGTACTGAATCTCCAACACATAAATTCCTCCCTTTCCCTACTCTTGTGATTCTTCTGAGTAGTAACGACCATAAAATAATAGATAACAAACAGATTTAGGTAGCTCTTCCCACCTTACGAAGCAATTTTTGTATGCATCGTCTCCTTGAATCTAGTTAAAAACCTTGTGAAATGTAATCATTTTGGTGCTGTAGTAAAGATGAGGAAATGGAGGTTCAGAGAGGTCCCTCATCCTGCCTGTTGCCACACAGCTAGTAACTGTGCCAGAACCCAATCCTAGTTGCTTGACTTTTCCCCACTCTGCTGTGCAGCCTCTCCAAATCATTTCCTAATTGGTCTAACGACTCTCTGTCAAGCTGGCTTCAGCTGCCCTTGCAAAGACAAGCTTGAGTGAAATCAAATGATTTTGCTGCTGAATGAAAACATTTGCACGATGCTATTTTCTAAGCCATGCTCACATATGGGTCTCTTGGCGCGGGAAGCTGTTCCAGGTTTGGGGAAGGCTGCGGAGGTGGAGGAGGGAAAGAATTCCTTCTTTGTCTCAGGTGAGCTAGTTGAAAGTCCCAGAGCCTGGTAGCATGTCCCTTGCAGGGTCCGTTGAGTCTAGGGAGGGAGGAGAGCAGGAAGCCTGTGTCTTGTACTAGTAAGTGTCCTTCACCCTGAGAAAATGCCCACAGCTGAAGGAGAGCTGTTGGCCAACTGTTCCCAATACTGGGACCCTCTTTCCCACTGGTCTGGGCCCCTAAGTACCCTAGGTGACGACGAACTGGATTATTCAGTCAGGGACAATTAACAAGCACCTACCATGTGGTGGGAGAAAAGTAAAACAGGATGGTATGGGATGTGCTATGGGTGGGTTTGTAGTTTAAATAGGATTTAAAGTAACCTGGCAGGCTTTTACTTATTTTTCAAGATGTGCATTCAATTTGTAGAAAAACAAAAAGCAAAAACAACCATATGTGATATGATCCCAGGATTTTTCTTCTTTAGTCTATGGATGTAGACTTACATTGATTGATTTTCAAATGCTGAATCAGCTTTGCATACCTGGGATAAATCCCATTTGGTTACATATCATTCTTTTTATAAATTGCCAGATTGGGTTTGCTAATGTTGGTTGAGGATTTTTGCATCTATGTTCATGAGAGATATTAATCTGTACTTTTCCTTGCTTGTAATGTCTTTATCTGGTTTTGGATATTAGGGTAATTCTGGTCTCATAGAATGCTTCTATTTTCTAGAAGAGATTGTAGAGAACTTGTACCATTTCTGTCTTAAGTGACTGGAAGAATGCATAGGTGAAATCATCAGGCCTGGTGATTTCTCTTTTGGAAGGTTAATGATTATTGATTCAATTACTTTACAAGAAATAGGGCTCTTTAAGTTATTTCTCCTTATGTGATTGTTGCTGGTTTGTGTCTTTCAAGGAATTGGTGTACTTTCTATGAAACATCAAATTTGTGGGTATAGAGTCATTTGTAGTATTTATTTATTATCCTTTAAATTTCAGTGGGATCAGTAGTGATGACTATTTAATTTCTAATCTTAGTAATTTGTATCTTTTCTCTTTTTTTCCCCCCTTGATTATCCTCACTAGATGTTTGTCATTTTAATTGATCTTTTCAAAGAGCAAGCATTAAGTTTAATTAATTCTCTCCATTGTTTTCCTGTTTTCAAGTTCACTGATTTCTGCTCTAATTCTTTGTTTTTTTTATTTCTTTTTTTTCCTGCCTGCTTTAAGTTTAAATTGCTGTTCTTTCTCTAGTTACCTAAGGTGGAAGCTTAGGTTATTGATTTTTGGATCTTTCTTGTTTTTTAACATAAGTGTTCAACACTATACATTTCCCTTTAGGCACTACTTTTTCTGCATCATTTTTGACCTGGTGTTATTTAGAAATGAATGGTTTAATTTTCACATGCTTGGGAATTTTTACAACTATCTTTTTGTTGTTGGTTTCTAGGCCAGTTCCATTGTGGTCTGAGAACATAGTTCAAGTGGTTTCTGTTGTTTTAGTCTTGTTCAGCTGTATTCTCTTGCCACAAATATCTATGTTGGTGAACATTCTGTACCAGCTTGAGAAGGAATGAGTATTTTGCTGCTGTAGATTTAGGCTGAGACCCCAGGGCTCCCCACCTTTCTTTCCCATGAGATGGTGCCTTACTGGTAGGGAAGCTCCCGGCATGGCTGAGAGTTACACTACGGTAACTTTCAGTCAGGCAAGCAACCATGTCACAGGCAGCATTAGGAAGACTAGAGGAGGACAGTGAGGAGTGGGTGGTGGATCGTAGGCTAAGTTACATAGGGATTGGGGGTGGGAAGAACAGATATAATTAGTCTTGTCTTCTGTTCTCACACCTGTGCTTGGTACTTTACCACATATTGTTTTGTGTAATCAACATCAGTACTTTCACAGTAGCACTGATGATTAACTTTATGTGTGTCAACTTGACTGGGCTAAAGGATGCCCAGATAGCTGATGAAACATTATTTCTGGGTGTGTCCGTATGGGTGCTTCTGGAAGAGATTAGCATTTGAATCAGTAGACTGAGTAAAGAAGATCCGTCCTCATCTTCTTAGGTAGGCATCATCCAATCTGTTCAGGGCCCAAATAGAACAGAAAGGCAGAGAAAGGGCAAATTCACTCTATCTCTTCTTGAGCTGGGACATCCATCTTCTCCTGTCCTTGGACACTGGAGCTCGTAGTTCCTGAGCCTTTGGGCTCCGGGAGTAGCACCATCGGCTCCCCTGGGCCTCAGGCCTTCAGACTTGGACTAATTACCCACTGGCTTTCCTGGTTCTCCATCTGGCAGATGGCAGATGGTGGCACTTCTCAGCCTCCATAATGGTGTGAGCCAATTCTCATAGTAAATCTTTTCTTATACATCTGCATCTATCCTCTTGGTTCTGTTTCTCTGGAGACCTTTAATATAGTAGGGCACATCCTGGGGGTAGACAAGGCATTCCACTGGGTGGTCAGAACAGAATATTAGATCTTCTATTTTTGTTTTTGAATCCCATTACTGTTTCTGTCTTGGAGTATATTTTAAAATGTATGGAACATATTAGTACAGAACTACAAAGTAGATAAAGACTAGGTCTCACTACCTCCACTGCTGAAACCCTGGTCAAGCCACCATGACTTCTCACTAGAATTATTGCAATAGCTCAGATCCATCTCTCTGCTTTTGTTCTTCTTGCAGTATGATCGAACCAGGCAGTCCTGTTACACACAGGTCAGGCCATGTCACCTGCTTCTCTGGCTTCCTGTTTTATGCCTACAAAAGCCCAAGTTCTCACTGCTCACCTTCTCTCCTGCTGCTCTCGACTCCTTCCCAAGCTTGCATGTACACTAGTCTCCTTGCTGCTCCCACCTCAGGGCTCTTGCAGGGGTCTCCCTCTGCCTGGAATGCTCTTTCCCCAAATCTACTCAACTTGCTTCCTCGATTACTTCAAGTCTTTTAAATTGACGCACCACTGCATTTCCTATTCTTCCTTCCTGCTTTAATTTTTCCTCATAACATTTATCACTGTCAGACATATAATTTACTCATTTATTTTGTTTACTGGTTATCTTCCCCCAGCTAGAATAAGATGCACTAGGACAAGGTTTTTGTTTTGGTAATGCTGTATCTCTGGCATCTGACACATCCTTAGAAGGTCCTCAATAAACACATGAAAGAATACATATTTCAGGGGGTGTTACACTTCGTTGACTGATAGGGTACATAATGAAAACATTGCATAGCCTCAGGGAAGTGAGGCTGAGTTCATGCCACTAGAAAGAGGCAGAGTGGAGCTTTCAAACCAGGGCTTTCTGGCACCAAAGCCCACATTACCCCAAGTTGCTTCTCAGAAAGAGAGGGAAGGAGAGAGAGACAGAGAAAGGGAGAGAGAGGGAGGCAGGAAGAGAAGGAAGAAGAGAGGAAGGAGAAAGCAAAGGAGGGAGGGAGATTAGCATTTGAATCAAAGAGAGGATGAGAGTATAAATAAGAATGAGAATTGAAATTAAACAGAAGAAATCATCAGGACCAAGGATAGCAAATATTAGCCACATCCAGTGGCCAGGAAGTCCTTTGGGGACAAGAAATCATATTTCTTACCCCCAGAGCCTTTGATATATGCTCTCTGGAATGTTTTGGGATGGGAGAGGGTTGCCTTATCTCAACCACATTATCTGAAGTTGAGTCTCAGGTGAGTGCAGCCACATCCCCTGGCTGCCCATCCACAGTGGACCGTTACCATCCTTATTTGGAGGGTTGCACTTAGTGAGTTAGCTGTCAGCTGGCACTGAAGTTCTGACTGGCTACAGGAAGAGAAAGCCCTTGAAGAGATCCCCTGGCATTGGGGTAGGAGTTATCTTCCTAATCCCTTCCCCTACCAAAAAATAGTATGGTCTAGCCTTGGAAATGGCAGCATGCAGAGACATGAGGAAAGAGAAGTTATGTTTTCACTTATTCAGGTTTCCTCCTGTCTTCTAGTTCCCTTCCCTGCCCAGAGCATCCTTTTTTCCTTTCCATCCCTGAACACAGGAGCCTGTGATCTGGTCCCCTGCACTGGGCTCTTGGTGGGCGGGCTCTAGTGTCCTTCTCTTCATCCCTTTCCATTGCTGCCTTTGCTCATGAGTGTCTTTTAGCTGATGACCACACAGAACCAGGGGCAGCAGCAAGTGTATGCTGAGGGCACACTTGTGTATCATGCTGTGGGAGAGTCATACCATCAACCAAAAACAGTTTCAGCAGGGAAACAGAAGGTCAGAGCTCGGCAGTTTGATGAAATTTAAGATTCAGAAAGCCTTGGGGGTATATCGAATTGTGTTACCACATATCTTAGTCTATTTGGGCTGTTATAACAGGGCAACACAGACTGGATAATTTATGAACAATAAAAGTTTATTTGGCTTACAGCTCTGGAGGCTGGGGAGCCCAAGATCAAGGGGACCACGTCCATTGAGGGGCTTTGTGCTATGTCATCCTGTGGCGGAAGGTGAAAGGGCAAGAGAGCGTTAGAGAGCAAGAGAAGCCACACTTGCTTTTGTAACAAACTTAGTCTTGCGATAATGAACGCCTCCCACCATAACAACATTGATCCATGTATGAGGGCAGAGCCTTCCGACCTAATCACCTCTTAAAGGCCCCACCTCTCAACACTCACATTGGGGATTAAGATTTCAACACATGAACTTCAGGGGACACATTCACACCATAGCACAATGGAAGAAAGTTTGGAATGTGCATCTGAAGTGTAAGTAGAGTCTGACAAATCTCATCCCTCCCTGATCCTTCTCTGGTGACTTCTACTCTAGGAAAGAAATCAAGAGGCCATCAAGGGAGGAACAGACTTCAGTAATGGACTCTTGCCTTGGGGAATTGGGTGTGCTGAGTATTACCATTGCAGTGGAGACCATAACAGAAGGAAACTCAGATTATTTCTGAGAAGAAGGTCGACATGATGAAGAAAATAGGCTAGAGGGGCTATGGGGAGTCCAGGGAAGGGGGAAAAATATCAGGAATATGCCATTATGGATGCATCTATTTGCCTAATAAGAATGTTGGAAAAGCAGTACATTCTGGTTTTATTTCATAAAAATGAAGGAGACTGTCTGGAACAGTGCTGTCTAATCAGAATAAAACATGAGCCAAATATGCAATTAAAAATTCCTAATAGTTAAGTTAAAAAGGGAAAAGAAACAAGTCACATTAATTTTAATGATATATTAACTTATCCAATATATTCAAATTTTTATCATTTTAACATGTAGTTTACATAAAAATATTAATATTTCAACATTATTTTTTCATACTAAGTCTTTGAAATCCTGTGTGTATTTCGCACCTATAGCCATCTCAGTTCTGACTAGCCACCATACATGTGCTCAGTAGTTGTGTGTAGCTAATGGCTACTGTATTGGGCAGCACAGGTGTAGAAGGTCCTTTTCCCTTCTCTGAGATTCTAATTCTTTTATTCCTTCACTGTTATAAGCATTCCCTGGTATTGCTTGTCCTTCCTGCTTGAGCATCTAGTGTATATGTGCTCACATGTGGATTTGGTTAGTGGTTTCAGGTATGTAGGTTTGTCAATGTAGTTGAATGTAAGTGATTTGTGAATGGAGCTACTACCTCTTTTTGCTTCTTGTATCCCTGACTCTGGCTCAGAGAGAACAGGGCGGTTTGGGAGAATGGATGGAGGGTGCCACACGGAGAGAGATGTTATTATGTATCACTGTCTGATCTTGGGCTGAATCACTTCACCTCTTCCTTCCTCTCTTTCCTTCTCCCTTAAATGGGGACAGTGCATCATTTATACCTGTCTGCAGGAGTGTTGTGAGGATCAAGGAACACTGGATGTAAAGGACATTTGGGAAGGTAAAAAAAAAATGCCACACAGGTAAGTCAGGGTATATTTGTTATTTTAAGATCATTGAAATCAGCTGTTTCCTCTCCTGCTCTTTGTATGTTGGTAACCTTGTTGCCAGCAGGAAACCTTGGCATTATACTCCTGAGAATTGTACTCATGTTGAGATTGGGGTGTGTGTTTCTGTATGCGTTGGGGTGAGGGGAAGCAAATGAAATTGGATCTTGAAGTTTTGTCTGACAAAAGATCCCCCAACCTCTTTGTGTATCAGGCCATGTCCACAAGCCAGTCAGCCCCTGGGCTTTCTGTTCATAGAGGTCTTTGAAGTAAACAGGTCTGGCAGTTAGAGCCATCAGAGGCCAGTTTTCCTTGCCCAAGTGTTCAGTGGCTCTGAACTCCAAGAACTCACTACATTATCTTACAAACCTGTACTCAGGAGAGCACTCTCCCTCAGGTAGACTCAGAGAAACACCTGGTCTTGTCCTCCCCTGAGTGCTCACACCTGGCCTTCTTTCTGGACTGGGCAGGCACTCGCTTGCAAACGGCGTTTCACTTTGTTAGAAGATCAGTTTCTGCTTGGAATTAAACCAGTGTTTATTTATTTGGGTGCTTGCTGTAGGCAGACGTGGTACATGGCAAGGGGTGGGTGGAGCTGAGCCTGTATGTGCCATGAGAGTGTCTCACCTGAACCCCAGCAGTGACTCAAGCTTCTCCTGTCTTGTGGATGCTACATGTGGTTGGCTTTGATGCCCTCTTGCACCCCATGGACTCTTTCTTGGGCACTGCTCTGGGATCCCACCTTTATTCCTTTTCTCTCCCTCTAGCTTGCCAGGTAGATACTGCTAGAGTGATGTTCCAAAATTGCTCCTCCTCTGAAATTTTCAGTAGCTCTCTGCTGTCATCAGGATAGAGCCATTCCCTTTGGGTGTGACTTCAGAGCCATAGGCAGTCTGGTTCTTATTTACATTTGGTCTGGGTGGACTGCCTGCCTTCCCCTAAACAAGCTTCTCTTGGCCCCATCTCCACGCCTCTGCCCTTTCTACAGCTTCTCCTACAGAGGGTGGCCTGCAAACAGTCTCAGTTTATCCGATTGGGGCTTCCTGGGGTGCAGGACCTACAGTGTTCAAGCGGGTGTGTTCACCCCTCCCATGCCATCTCTGCCTATGTTCATTTTGCCCACTTTTAGCGTCTTGCTGAATTCCCTGTTGGGCGTCTGAGCTTTAGTTCTCATTGTCTGGACATTCATATGGCACAGGTTGTTTATATTGTCTTTTGTCATAGGTGTTTGTGTCCAGTTATCTCCCCATCTAAAGAGTAAGGGATTTGAGGACAAGGGTTATGTCTTATTCTTTGGATCCTCTGGAGCACCTGGCATGGGGCCTTTCACACTGGAGATGTTCAGACATTATGTGATGCATGAATGAATGGTGAATAAATTTTATCTTTATAATGGGAGGATGTATCATAACTATATTTATGGATTTTTAAAATTTTTATTGCTTGCTAAATAATAAATGTTCATTGTGTTTTTGCCAAAAATTTGGAAAAAATAGAAAAGAACAGATGCATCTTTTGTGAACCCACTATTCAGAAATACTAAACTACTATTAATATCTTTGTGTCTGTCCCTCCAATATCTTTTCTCTCTGCTTTCCTTCTATCTATACAACTTTTATCCATCTATCTCTATATATTTAAAAAATACTTGGATCTTATAGCCCATGTAGTTTTACATGATTCTTAAAATTGAGTATGTACATATTTTATATATATATATATATAAATGCACACATACCTATATACTTATATACATTTTTTTTCTTCTTTAACCAATCCCCCATTCTTGGACATTTAAGTTTGCTCAGAAATGTTGCTCTTATGGCCCTACCTTGGTTTCATCCTTGATTATTTCCTTTAGAAAAATTCTTAAGACATAGAATTTTGGGGTTAAAGGCTTCTGAATGATTTCAAGAATCAGAGTGCTGCTTGTAGCTTGCAGATTCCTTTTGACAGAGCAGAGAGCTCTAGAGGCTGAACCTGGCTTAGGCCTCAACTTGGACATGACTTTGCAGTTCTGCTGCTGTTTTAAGACTTGGGCCATGGAAGTTTGAGGAGACTGAGTTCTATTGCAGGGCTGAGCAAACCTAGGCAAGGCTGAGATTAACTTGGTTTATGGTTGATGGGGATTCAGTGTCTGTGCGTGTCTGAGATGGTAACAAGAGTATGATTGAAACCAGCAAAGTGGTTGGGAACCGGTTTAGGGCAGTGTGAAGGGTCAGAATAGGTAATGTCAGAAAAAAGATCTTTAAATTGGGGGATATACCACACTAAACATGAGGATCTTGAAACTGAAAGATAAATTCTGTCTCAGGCAAAGGCTTTTTGTACCTGTTCTACCAGAAATGAAGGACTGATTTCTGTGATGGGGCTCTCCCAGGGCTTGCAGACTCAGAGAATATCCATGAAAAATCCCAGCATCGGGTTGATATTTCCTAGCTCTTGATTTTCTGAGCTCAGCAAGTGGTGGTTGAAGTCCAGAATCACTGGGAAACTAGTCCTATTAGTCACAGACCTGGAATAGATTAGAAATAGCCAGTGTGGAGGACCAGCTCTGATGACCCATTTGTAAGAGGACTCCATCTGCCTTGGACCGGCTTAAGTCTCGGATGTCACAGTTTGACGTAATGTAATATTGCTGGTAATATTTGAGGAAATCATTGCAGAGTGGGATTGTGCTGGAAGACTGGAGGTAGGCATTATTCCTATTTTCAAAATAGTGAATTATGAATTGCAGATTCATGAGCTAGTTTAAAATCTTGGTCAAAATTCTAATGTAGATTATTTATTTAAAAGATGGTTCCTGTGAGTTAATAAAAGCAAGTAGTAGTCACTAGGCATCATCAGGGCTAAACAAGGAGCACATCTTGCTCAGCTAGCTTCATGCCCTTTCATGTGTACCTAAATTTCAGCATTTAAAAGTCTCTTAAGATGACCTCGGGCTCAAGGGAGAGGGCTTCGGGCTGTATCAGTTATTCATGGAATGATATGCCCAAAGTACTTTTTAATGAAACATTCTCAAACCAGAGACAGGTTTCTAGAGCTACAAAATTCTATTCTTGATCCTGTGTTGCTAACATTCCCCTTAATCAATGACAAAGAAAGAAATATGTAGGTGACACGAAGATGGGAGAGATAATGGATATGTGGATAAAAGAATTCAGATCCAAACGGATTAGTTCAAGCTTGAAAAAAATGAACTTAATTTATCAAAATGATGGTTAATAGGGTCATATGCTAGCTTTTATCCTTACGTTAAAAAAGCAAAACAACTGTACAAGTGTGTGATGGAGAGGTTTAGCTTACTCATATTTCAGAAGATATAAAGTGTCAGATGTGGTATATGTCAAGCTACATGAATGGAACCAAAGAACCTGTCATGATAGAGTCCTCCCCTGGGGCTGATTCTACTACACCTGGAAGAAAGTGACTGTTTCTGGGCACAGCACTTTGGAATAAAAGGGCAGACAGTGTGCTGTAGGGGAAAGAACATGGAAAATTCCAAATCTGCCAATAACAGGCAGTGCGGACCTTGGGGAATGTAATCTCTCCAAACCTCAGTTTCTTCATCAGTAAAGTGGGTCAATAATGGTTACCTTATCAGGTTTCATGAGGAATTATGTCAGTTATGAAGATGCTTAGAACATGGCCTTGCTCAGACTTGGTGCTCAGCAAAGCTTAGATTTCTTTTTGCTGTCTCTGCTAATGAGAGTGCACAAGATTCTAAGAGGAGTTGAAATTCATGTCATCCCTGGTGGCTTCATGCTGGTGGCTTATTGATCCTGCCTTTCAGCTATCAGCTAGGAAGCCGGAGGCCTGGATTCAAATCTCATTCCTTCCACTAACTTGAGCACGTTTGCTATAGTCTCTAGACCTCAGTTTCTTTAACACTGGGGAATATCTCATAGGGTTGGGAGGATTAAATGAAATTGTGGAAACCGTACTCTTACTAGTCACAGCAAGCACTCGAGAAATACTAGGTAGCTCTAGTGTGTATATCAGGAGGGCAGGACACGGCCTTATATGAGCTGCTGGTTTGCAGCGTGGAGAGGAGTAGAGGCTGGAGCTTGTGAGATGTGTGCGTACTCTCTGCCCAGCACTGTCCTGAATGATTTACATGGATTCTCCCCTTCTCCCTTCAGAATAGTCCTGAGAAAGAGGTACTTTTTTTTTGTTGGCATTTTACAGATTAGGAAACTAAGGCTCAGGAAAGACAATAGTCCCACAGCTAACCAGGGACAGAGCTGGGACTGGAACCTGATCTTCTGCCCCCCTGTCTATAAGACCATGTTGCACCTCTTGCATTCTAGAAGAATAACAAAAATTGGCAGGTGTTAGGGGAAGATCTTTTGTGGTCAGTGGATAGATCCATCTGGATTGGGCCTCAGGAGATCTCAGTGTGAGTCTAGTATTAGCCACTGACCACGTGGGGTGTCTCTCCACATCCCCTGCTCTGTCGCCCACTTTTCTCCCCATGGTTTGCTTAGCTGGGCCCCAAGGGAATTTTGCTAGACAATTGGTAATATCCTTCTCAGATTGAGAAAAATTATGAGTCCAAGCTTTCTGTTCCACGCTGTGGATGGCCCTGGGCCAAGGGGCCAAGGCTGGGTTGGTCTGGAGTATATTTATCAAGGTGGGAGGGGCAGGAACTGAGTGGGGTTTAATCGTGTGAGTGGACAGATTCCCAAGGAGAGCCAGAAGCTGCCTGGCTGTCTCCTGTCCCCCTGCCCTGGTTCCTGCTGACATGGCAGCCTGGTGAGGACCCTGGAGGGGGCCTCTGAGAGACACCGTCACCCCCCATACATTCACGTCTGCGTCACACGGCTGCTTCTCTGGGATGGAGCAAGATAAATGATAAATCATGGCAACCTTTTGAAAGGGTTTTCTTGGGTCCCAGCCAGAGGCAGAGATGCAGATCAATGTGTCTTCTTAGTCTGCATCTTTATTTACTGAGTCATGTTCCTTCTGGGAGAAAGAGCAGGGCTTGAATTTAGCTCTAACTCATCTCTGTCCCAGAAGTCACTGTTGGGGACTCTCCCAGAAAAGGCTGCCTGATCCTGGCCCCTTCTCCACTCAGATGCTCCCCTTCAACTCCCTGGGGAGCCTCAGTCCCCTGTCACCTTCCGCCCACATTCCACGCTCTAGGATTGGGCGCACATTGCTTTGCTCTCTGTGATGTCTGTTTGTCCTCCGACATCTGGAACTTCCTCTGTAGTAAGCCCTGCTCCATGGACCTGCCCAGGTTGGCGAGCACGTTAGCTGAACTAGGGAGTAACATTGGGGCTGGGACACTGATCCCTGTATCTAGGACGTGCTTGGCGCTCAGCAGCACTATCCAATGAATGAGTGAGGACAACTGAAGGGGGAACATCAGCTGCCACCAGTTAACCCTTCACTTATCCCTGGTGGCTTCATGCTGGGGGCTTATCGATCCCGCCTTCCAGCTATGGGCTAGGAAGCCAGAAGTCTGGATTCAAATCTTAGTCCTTTTACTAACTTGGGCGTGTTCGCTATAGTCTCTAAACCTCAGTTTCTTTAACACTGGGGAATATCTCATAAGGTCGGGAGGATTAAATGAAATTGTGGACACCATACTCTTAGTAATCACTGCAAACACTTGAGAAATACTAGCTAGCTTTAGTGTGTATATCAGGAGGGCAGGACACTGCCTTACATTAGCTGATGGGCTGGTGTTTAGTTGGTTCTCAATAAGTCCATCTTGAGTACTTGTTGGATAAGAACCTCAACAGGTACAGAGAAGGCAAGAAAGGGTTCATCAGCTGGGACTAATACATTTATAATAAAATAGGATCGTGCTAGCTTCGAGGCTTAATAGCAGACACTTTGGGTACAAAGAGAGAAACAGAAACATGAGGTCAGGACCGTTGTTACATCAGTGTTCTCTGTTGTTTCTGGACACGATGTTCCTAAACTGTGGTGCTTGTGTTTGAAAGGCAGGTCACTCTAGGACAACACTGCTTTTAAAGATTATAATAGATGCTGGCAAGAGGGGAACACTCAGAACCAGACTCTGCTGCAGGGAGTTAAAAATGCCAAATGCCTGTGCCTTTGCTGTGTCCCAGAGGGATGGGGACAGATTCCGATTACTAGAAAGATGAACTCTCATCTCAGTCTTCCTAACCGGGCTCACCTTCTGCTTTTGCATGCATGCACATTGCTGCTGCTGTTAAAAAGCCTTTATCTTGTGCCAAAATGTACATATTGTGGAACAGAGATCTCTCTCCACTGCCTTAAGAAAAATAGCCATGTTAACAAGCAGGATTGGGAATGGGTGGGCCACAGCAGTGCTTTGACATCTAAATGTCTATTTAGCTGGGGGGCTTTGTGTAGGTGTGCTGGGGACAGCCTGGTGTTCTTAGACGGGAGGTGGGGTTAGAGGTGGGGCTAACTTGCCCAGGATAGGCCCAGTCTTCAGGGGAGAAGGAGGGCCTGGTATTTGAAAGTGGGAGGGCTGAGCAAATAGTGGAGGAGGGAGCCCAGAGCCAGAGTCGGGGCAAGTCAGGCTACAATCAGCTTGCAGTACATAGGCTGATTAATCAGGGATGAATTCAATTTCCCTGCAAGAATTGATGCGTATTGTCATGGGCATCAGCAAAGAATAATAACAACCCTTGAACTTGCAGAATGCCTTATGCTTCTGAAAATGTTCTGGGGTCCGTGAGCTCCTCTGCTGCTCCCAGCAGCCCCGAGAGGTGGGGAAAGGCAGGCACTGCGCTCTCCTCAGCAGTGGTACCGAGGGCCGAGGGGCCTGCATAAGGTCACCAAGTGGGCCCCAAAATAGCTGGAACTGATGCCCCCTCTAATTTCTATAATTTGTCCAGTCAGGCATTCATTCATGCGCCAAATCTTTCAGCACCTTTTTTTTTTTCTTTATTTTAGTGCCAAACATTGAGTTAGGTTTAAGAAATAGATCAGAGACTTACCTTCAAAACAATTCCAATACTTGATCTGTTTAAATAAAGTAGCTTTGGAGGTTCTCTCTGGGAAGCTCCAGGTTTGGTGCTTTTCTGTGATGCCTAAAGGTTTCATTTTCTATTTCCTCAATCCTTTTTATGTGGTGGGGGAGAACAGGATCCTCCTTGTTGAGCAAGCCTGCAAACCTAACCCCATTTACATGGGGCTGCTCTCTTTTCAGCATCCTCTTGGAACCAAAAGATTAGGGCTGTGATGTTCTCTAGTGATGCCTTAGATGTGTGTTTGTGCTGGGACAGATCATAAGCTTCGTAGGGGTCCTGGTGCCCTGCTTATCTTGGCAATCTGCCCTCATGCAGTAGTAGGCACTCAGCATACAATAATTGGATTGAGGTGGTCGAGATATTACTATTTTTAAGCTATTTGTGTCTCTGTGCATGTATATGTATGTGTGTGTGTGTGTGTGTGTGTGTGTTGGGCTGGTTTGCTGGCTTAAACTTAAATGTGAACAAAATTTGTCTACTTTTGCAGTTCATTTCCAGGGATGCTAGAAAGATCTCTTCCCTAGAAATAAGTCCCATTTCTTAGCCCAGTGTGCTCTAATTTTTACCATTAGAAATATATTCCTTTATTGTAAGGATGAACGTCTGTAGTCCTGTTCACTTTAGTATGAATTAGACAATGGTCTTTTCTTTTAACTCTAAGAGAAATTACAGTAGTGAGAGAGAGAGTGAGCCTGGAGCCCTAAAAGGGGACAAAGGGCAGAGAAAGCAGAGGCAAAAGCTAAGGCACCAAAGAAAAACTGATGCTTTTGTAATTCTGCTAAGAGAGAGAGGACCTTGGTCCTATCTTCTTCCCAGGGAGATTGAAAGAGCTTCAGAGACCAAGCATGCATTTCTCCCTGAAAAGCAATTACCAACCACCAAGGGCACAGAGGACACTGTGTCTATGCACAGGACCTCAGGAAGGACTTTGCATGCTGTCCTTGCTCAGTCTGTGGTCCTAGCCTCATGCAGGCATGATGGCCTTAGCAATCTTCATAGGGAGAAGGAGGCCTGAGGGGTCCACATGTAGACGGAAGGACTCTTCTTTGAAATCTGTCTCCATGGCTCCCACGGATACTGCTCTCCTTTGACAGGCGAGGCCATGGTTTGTAGTGAAAATACATCTGTAGGTTTTGGACAGAGCCAGCCAGACCTGGGTTTGATCCCAGCGCAGGAACTTCATAGCTTTGTGACCTTGACTGGCAGATTTGACCTCTCACCAGAGATAAAGTCAACCTTGACCTCACACGTGTGATGGGAGTATTAAATGAGATGACATGCATGCAGGGCCTTGCTATCAACTTATTATTAACACACCCTGACCGGTTAGCTTTCTCTTACTTAAAAATACATTTATTATTATTATTTTTTTTTGCAGTTAATTTTTTTAAAAAAAATCTACCCTTTAAAGTATTTGGTCTAGAATTTCCCCAGAAGGGGTGGAGCACAAATTCAAGAGTCTGCGAAGCACGTCAAGAAAGAGAAGGGCTCCCAGAGGCGGCTGTGCCCCGCGGCTTGCCTTTCCCTGGCTCTGCCGCCTGGCGACTGTCGCGGGCAGGGGGCTGCGCTGCTCGGGAGGAAGCTGTGCCGCTGCATTGTTCTTGGCACTTACGCCAGCCGTTCAGGGCTCTTAAAAAATTGGCTTAGAAAATAGTTTGAAAGTTATTACTTGGGATTCAGAAAACTCCAGGTGGCTTTTGAGAGCTGCCCCCAAATGCAGCCAGAGATGCGTCCTCAGCTGTTCACTTTCAGGACTTTCATTATTTTTCATGTTTATTTCAGGCTAGAGCCAGAGCTGGGGTATTCATGAGCTCTCACTGTCTGGCTTTTTTTCTTTTTTTTCCTTTTTTTTTTAAATCATTCCCTTTGTTTCTTTGAGAGGAAAAGAAGCTTGCTCCCCAATCCCCTCTGCCCCACCATAGGGTTCAAGGAAACCGGCCCTTGTAATTGTAAATTACCTATGAAAAAGACAGAGCCCTCTGCTTGGCTCCCTTCCTGGCTAAAGCCTCAAGATCAGCAGTGATAGCGGAAATTAACGAAAGCTGCTGCTGAGCTTCTGGCCTGTTGGTAGCTGCTGAGATGAAAAGGCGGTGACTGAATCCGCTTTAGGGATGAGCATTCCGATAAGGATTTTTGTTTGGAATGCAGTTATTACACATGCCATGGGCTCCAGCCAGGCCTCAGGTTTCTTGAAACCAGTTCTCATTTGCTCGCTAATAACCAGTCTGTTTTTCTTTCCAAAGGTAACCTTTTCCCCTCTAATCTGACCACTTCCTCCCCCAAGAAAAAAATCCACCATTCCAAACACAATACACTAATAGCTCAAGGTGAAGCCACGTGTCTGAATCTCTCTCTCTCTTTTTTCTTCTTCTCCTTTTTGATTGCAGAATGAGGCTCAGTTGAACTCACTTTCTTTTTCATCTCTGTCCATCCCCTTGGGCTAGTGTTAAACAGCCGTCATACAGGGGCTGCCCGGGAATCCAGCTAAGAAACAAACCAGCCAGCCTTCCTAATTGTCCTCCTGTGACGAAACTCAATTTGCCATCCTAATTCTTGAGCACTTGAGTTCCTGGGCTTGCGAGCGTCATTCCCGAACTTGGCCAGTTGTCTGCCCTCAGTCAGACCCTCTCGTGAACTGATTAGAGGGCGCTCAGAAGACCACAGGGTGAGGGTGAGCTTGTTAAAAGCAAAGCGATTTCTTGTTCAGGTGGAAGGGGAAGTTTTCTCCTTTGCCTCAGGAAGACGTGTCAACTCTGTCCAGAAAGACGTTCTGTGTCTTCCTGTGAGAAATACGCATTTGTGTATAAAGGACACACTCCACACGGTGCATGTACACATGTGTTTTGTTGCATATGCGGAGTGTGCTTTAGAGAGTTTAGTGACACTGAGTTATTCTGTCAAGACTTAGAAATATATTAGAAATATATTTTAAGTTGACATGGATAATCTTGACATTCATGGTTTTAGATGTTATTGTCAGCATCCCCAAATCTATGGCATTATAGTAATTTTTTTATTACCCTGATACTTTTCCAGTTTACTCTATTAAGTGGTTGTTATGTTCTCTGTTTGGGGAGTGAGTCCTTCTGAAGTCTGTTTCCCTTGTAGTCTAGGCAAGTGAATTTCTTTTCCTTTCAAAAGGCTTCAATCGCTGAGCCTTCCTTTGACTTTTTCAATTGGAAACTTGCTTTGGTTATTTGTCATCTTTCTTGCTTGGTAGTTCCGATTTTGAATGTGATGACTTTTTCTTTGTTTGCAACTCGCCCACACATCCATGACATTTTAGACTGATCCAGCCCAGCCACTCTCCAGAAACAGGTTCTTGATTCATCTTGAAGCAACAATTCATAGATGCAGCCTCTTAGAAACACCTGGTAATATCTGAAGAACTTGGGAATATATGGGCCAGTGGTTTTCTCCCCTTTGCTCTTTCTTGCCGGACAAGAGTTTGCATGTGTTCTTGAGGCGGCTGTGGCTGAATTGCAGTATCTGTAGTTTCCTTGTGACAGATCTTCCTGGGTTCCATGTTCTCACTCTCTCCTGTGCCCAGAAGAATGGGCACAGGGGCTCTGAGTCAGACACATTTGTGAGTGTGTGTAGATGGAAACCACCAGGCATTAAAAAATGAAGTCACAGACCAGAAAATCCTTAGTTTCTGCAAAACTAGGTTTACATGGAGAACAACCTATGGTTGGGAACTGACAGCAACTTCACATTTCCCCCCGAGACTCAAGGTCTGAAGATACAGGAGAAGTTTCTTGATAACATGCAGGTTCTCTGCCAACACCCCCAGGTCATTCATTCAGCCGACTGACTTCCACCTCCCAGTAGCAGTAGCCAGACGGAAAACAAGGAACCCAGGATACAAGCTTCAGAGAGGAATGTCTTGAGGTTCTCTGGTGGTCTCTTCTGGGCATTCACACATCTGATGCTCTGCAAGTCATTAGAAAGTATGAGGAAGGCATCGGGCTGTGACGGATCTGGACTTAGACACTCAACAGAGTGTCTAAGTGTCTGGCAGTGCATGCTCAGCACAGGAATGTTTGCTTTAATCTTGGATTCCAGCTGCCACAGGGCCATGTAGATCTGGATCCTCTGTATTTGAGTGAGGTCAGGACACTGGGAATGAATGAAAAGACCATCTTGGTTCTCTCTTTCAAAATGCCTGAGATAAGGGAAGCAGAAGTTGTGTTTGCAACGGAGTAAACAGGGGCCTTCAAAAGAGTCCAGGAAGGTGGGTCCATTTCTTTCTGAGTTTTTCTGCCATGGTCACCTAGAAGTTCAATACCCCAGGGCTAGTTTTCAGGCCTCTATTCATGTTGCCTCCAGCTCTCTGATAAAGCTGGTGGTATTGCCCAGGGCTGGGGGTCCTGACTGTGCTTCTTCTAGGGATGCTGAAAGCACTCTGGACAGGGGAAAAGTCTGTTATCTGTCTCCATCACCACACACCTTAGACATAGGCCGTGTCCATACTCATGGGACAGGGCTCCTCAAAGTAGTGCCCATAATAGGGGCAGGGCAGGGCTTTCGGGAGTTTAGACTCAGATGTTCTTGAATGGAGGCCTTAGTGGGCTTCCGGCTCTGAAGATACCCAGTCCCCTGGAGGATCTGCAGTTACTGCTGCCCTTTTCTGGGATAGGGGAGATCACACTTTGCCCCCATATCCTCCTACTCCAATTTCACTTACTTTGCCCTTTGATTGGGTTTCCATTAAAAAGCCAATCAAGATAAGACAGGGAATTCAACCACCAATGTAGCATGCCAAGATTTCTGGGTGGTAAATTGCAAGTTCTATGTTTATTCAACTATCAGACCAAGTTTTACTTGGTACCTCCTTTGTGTAGGAAATATGTAGGGAGATATGGTGTGTTTAATGGTGGACAGGGAAGACTGGGACCAGTCTTCCCTGGTAGTCAGTCCTACCTTTTACAAGATGAGAAGTATTTCCTTTATTGTGCATATAGAATTTCTTTCTTAGTATGAGCTAAAAATACAAAAAGGTATGTAAAGCTTTGCAGTGCATACGAACAAAGACAAATGAGGCAATATTTTCATTACATAAAACTGAAGCAGTCACCATTAATTATTTATAACCAATTCCCTCAAAAAAAATCTGTCTGTACTAGGTAGTCCTAGAAATTTGTGGATCCTTTTTTCCAAACTCATGTTTCACTGAGCTAAATAATTAATTTGCAGTTTTGTATCTTTTGATAAAATGAAGGCCTCTCAAGAGTAGGAAATTATTTGTATCTGATGGTGATCAAAACACATAGAGTACCTGTGACTCTCTGCTGTTGTCTCACCTACTCCTCCTGTTTACTATTTCAATGTTGCCGACTCTGGGAAGTCTTATGTGATCACCCAGGTTAAGGCTCCCCTGTTTTCGTTCTCATAGTCTGACCTGGTTCTTCACAACACATATGAAATTGTTTTAAAAACTCAACTTGTTATTTCTAACTTTCTGTAACTTCCATAATGTGTGGACCCCTTGTTTCCATCTCAGGAACGGAATCCCAGCATCATGGCGGTGCCTGGTGGATCTCTCAGTGGAAGGTTAATGGATTAATATGCGTCATATAGAGGTTTCATAAAGGAAGGACACTTATGATTTTTAAATTTCCTTGCTCAAGGCAAGAAAAGTTGTTCATATGGAGAAATGGTGGCATAGAGGTGTTGAGGTTCTGGGATTTAGGGTTTACTTTTGTTCCAAGATCTTGTCAACTGGTTGGCCTTTTTAAAGTTAGAATAAAGTTTATGTTTCCATCGGTGAAGTAATAGTAGCTTCTCATCTTGAAGATTTAAGTTTCAAAAGTATGTTAAAGCTTTTCCATTTTTAATCATTAGAAGGCAATGGTGGTGTTCATCACCCAACCATGGCAACAGCACATCTGGTTCTGAGGTCCTGGCATAGTCACCCAGAGCAGAGGCCGCTGAGGCCTGGTGTGGATTTCTTTGGGTTTATTCTGTATGGGGTTTGCCAGACTTCTTGAATTTTTACATTTGTGTCTTCTGCCAAATTTGGGAAAATTTCAATCATTACTTCTTAGCTCCATCTTCTTTTTTCTTTCCTTCTGGAAATCCCAGGAAATGAATATAGATCTTTGTATAATTCCACCAGTCTCTGATGCTCTGCTCATTTTTTTCCCCAGTCTGTCTTCTCTCTGTTGTTCAGAAAAGTGATTTCTATTTTTCCATCTTCAAGTTTGTTATTTCTTTCCTCTTTCCATTCTGTTTTTTGGCCTAGCCTTTGGGTTTTTAATTTTGGTTATTTTATTCTTCAGTTCTAAAATTGCCATCTGGTTCTTTTTTTATATCTCCCATTTCTTTGCGGAGACTTGCTATTTTTTCATTTGTTTCAAGTATATCCGTAATTGCTCATGGGAACATTTTTATGCTGGCTACTTTAAACTCCTTGTCAGAGAATTCCAGCATTTGTGTCATCTCAGGGTTGGCATGTGTTGTCTTTTCTCATTCAAGTTGGGATTTTCCTTGTTCTTGGTAGGAGTTCTTTTTGTTTGTTTGTTTTCAAATTGTATCCTGGACATTTTGGGTACCATGTTATATGACTTTGGATTTTATTTTGAGCTTCTGTTTAGCAGGCCTTCTCTGATATTACACTGGTGGAAGGGACAGGGAGAAGGGAAGTGCCACCTTGTTTCTGCCAGGTGGGGGTAGAAAGAGGTCCAGATTGTCGCCCTATGAGGGGAAGGCCTCCTCGTTACTGTAGGACTGCAGTACACGCAGAAAGTCTGAAGCTGTTACCTCTTGAACCTGCCCAGAAAATTGTTTTCTCTCATCTCCTTAACAGAAATGATGTGCAAACTTTTGCATTTGAAATTCACATGGTGATGCGTAACAAGTCATGATCTCAGTGGCCAGAGGGGCAGCACAAAACGTGGGCCTCTGAGAAGTGTGACCAGCCCCCCTGAATTAGTGTGTAAGGAGCTGTGTAAAATTCAGGTCCAGTCTGGCTTGGCATTGACCTCCAAGGAGCTTGAGTAGAGGATGATGCCCAGCTGGTAGTGGCTGTACGCACTATCCTTAGGTAGTGGTAACATAATTTTAGGAATTTGACTCAGTTTGATGCGGGCCCAGATCAGGGCTTGGGTCTATAACACTGGGCTCCAGCCCTGAGACAGCTGGGCCTGGGGCCTCAGGTGTTAGCACTGCAGCCAGAACGGGGCCTCATGCAGCAGGCGTCTGGGCTCTACACGTAAGGGCAAAAGTCTTGACAGTTGAACCAGTCAGATGTAGGAAGTGTAGCTCAGTGTGTACAGGGAGACCTACTGCAGGCTCCGGCTGTCGGTGGTACTGTTTACTGGATGGAATGGGGCTCCCACCCCATGGTCAGGGTTGGCTTAGGGCTGAGGCTTCATAAGACTGGCCACAAAGGGACCAGGAAGACTCTTGTCTTCATTATTCTAGTTCGCATTCTGGGAATGCTGAGTGTTTAAGAAGCTTAGCTATGAATAAGTATTAATAATTCTTTAAATCCACTCACTTATATATGTACAAAATGGACAGCATTTTTATATGAATTACCTTTTTAAAAGTTCGCAATAACCCTATAAGGTGGATAGAACATGTATTGTTATTCCATTTACTGAGGATAAAGCTGGGATTCGTAGAGATTAAATGATACATGCAATGGAGTTAGGATTAGAACTTGAGTCTTCAGACTCAGGGCTTTAGGGGGATGTGCTGAGTGTCAGAGTCTCTGCAGCTTCCAGTAAGTGCTGAGTGTTTTAATATCGCTTGTCTGCATCTGTCAACCAATGCAGCGGTGGTCCAGCCAACCCTCTCTGCCATAAGTGGGTGAAGCTACACCTAGTTTTTCATGTCTCAGAAAACTCATCGATGCTCCTGCGAGCTACTATCAATCCATCAGGAAACATTTATTAAGCATTCATTAAGCAAACATTTATTCAGCATTCATGCTAATTACTAATGCTGGAAATGCAAAAGTCTTCTTTGTTTAAATGGTTTCTCCACTCAAGTATCTTATTGTCCCTTGCAGTGCCGCCAAGTTTAATGCGTGCACAGTGTCGTAGAAGGCAGGTGGGGAGATGCCCATGGGAGGCATCCACCTGCTGTGTTCCTGGAGCCCATGGATAATCATGGGGGGGGGATAAAGATGAGATTGCTGGGTGCCCTTTAACCACACCCAAGGAGTTCCCTGCTATAAGTGGGTATTACCCTACCCTGGACAGCCTGTGGACTGAGTGCTTTTCCCCACATGCTTCTCTAAGCCCCTCTGTGAACTTGAGCTTGCTGCTGTGAGATACTAGGCTGAGGCTAAGAACACAGGAGTCTGCCTTGTCTGTACAGATGTGGATGTGGGGGCTTGGAAGCAAGGCTAGAAACAGGAAAATTAAAAGCACTCTTTTATTCAGGCATCAGTTTAAAGGCTAGAGCTCCAATAAAAAGATTTCAGAGTGGGCTTCCTAAGCCTTTATTCATTAATAATGATGATGACAATTATTCTGAAAGTAATAATAATAAGCTCATAATGATGTTCTCAAGTCTACCCAGTCTATCCCCTCGTTTGACCCCCACAGCACTGAGATGTGGGTATTCTCATCTCCCTACTGCAGATGAAGAAATCAACCCTTAAAGGCATTATGGGCCTGTCCGCGGTGGCTGGCAGGAGAATGGCAGGGCAGCCTTCTCATTCCAGAGCTCTTCTGCCTTCCCAGTCATCGCTCTGCCCTCTAACCCCAATCCTCTGAAGCACCCTCTTAAGAAACAACAACAACAAAACCCGAAAGCCTGCAATGGAATATGCTGTCAGAAGATACCTTTGTCTGCCTTTCCTCTGCTATCCCGCTCTTGGGCCCCTTTGTCACACTGGGCCAGCTTGGGTCATATTTACACCAGTGCGTTCTATGGCATGAGATTTCTACCTTGTGATAGTAACTTTTCTGTTGTAATCATGGTGTTTATTATTAATTATAATAAGGTATTTTTAATTAAAGCGCAAGCCATGTGTCAGGAATATCAAAGTATTTGCTTTTTCTTATATAATACTCCCCCAAATCCCATGGGGAACAAGTTATTATCTCCACTGTTACAGATGAAGGATTTGAAGGTTGGAGACATTTGCACCTTGCCTAAAATAATACTGATCATAAAGGGCAGAGCTAGGACTTGAAACCAGGTCTGTCTGATTTGAAAGCCCATGATTTTAACCCCCAAACCTTATTTTTTCCCTGCACTATTGTTGGGTTTGCAGAATCTGGCCTCTGTACACCCAGAATATATCATGAATGCCAAGAAGTGAAGGGCAAGCTGAATCTTCTCCATGTAGTGTCCCTCTTGCCTTTGCCTCTTGGCAGGTTGCTGGTTTGGTGTTGAAAGCCTGGGACCCATTTTAAATCTGGGCTGCCCAAGACGTGAGTGGTGTATTAAAACCGAAGACTTGTTGTTCACTTCACGGGCATTAATCAATGGCAAATTAGAATGGAATTGATATATGCATAAGACATGCACATTAATTCCAAATGTGTTTATCGTAATTAGTGCTATTACAACGAATACCCAAGGAATCAGGGAATGATTAGCTACACTTAGTATTTGTTATGGTTTGTTTAAAAAAGTTAAACATAAAATTATTTGGGGTTTGAGGAGCGATGTTCCATTTGCATGGTGAACGTGGCTGTAAGCCTTGGGTCTTTGCAAGTTGGGAGGTTTCGAGGGAGTTTCTCACACAGATTTTACAGAAAACCGAGTTAATGAGACTATTATCCTCAATTAATGATGTGATTTTTCTTTCTTAATCATTTGTGTCTTACAGCTCTTCTCTGCAGTCACACCTAGATTAAAAAGCCACCAACTCAGAAAGATGAGCATGGAGGAGACAGAAAAGTAGATTAAAACATCTAAAAGGATCACATATACTTTTAAAGAAACTATGGAGGCATAATTGACATGCAAAAAACTGTACATATTTAATGTATGCTAAATATTTAATGACAAGTTAGCAGTTAATATACACTGGTGAAACCATCACCACAATCTATGTCATAAACCTACCCATCCTTTCCAGGAGTTTCCTCCTGCCCTTATTATTAATTATTATTATTGTTGTTATTTTATAATAAGAACACTTAACATAAAATCTACCCTCCTGGCAAATTGTAAGTATATATAATACAGTACTGTTGATTGTAGGCAATGTGCTCTATAGTAGACCTGTAGGACTTACTCATCTTGTATAACTCAAACTTTGTACCCTTTGACTCTTAAGTCCCCTATTTCCCCCTTACCCCAGGCCCTGGCAACCAACATTTCACCCTCTGCTTCTGTGAGTGGTTATTTTAGATTCATCTTATACAAGTGAGATCATGTAATATTTGTCCTTTTGTGTCTGTCCTCCAGGTTCATCCATGTTGTTGCAAATAGTAGGATTTCCTTCTATTTTGAAGGCTGAATAATATTCCATTGTCTGTATATACCACATTTTCTTATCCTTTCATCCATTAATGGATGTTTAGGTTGCCTCCATGTCAAAAGGATTAGTATATACTTTTTTTGTAGAAGGAAGGATTAGCTCATTTATTTTTCACATGTTATTGCAATATTATAATTTTTAAAATTTTATTTTTAATGGGCAAATAATAATCGTATATATTTAGGGGGTACAATATAATGTTTTGATCAATGTTTATAATGTGGAGTGATTAGCCTGATTAAATCACGATAATTAACAAATCCATTATCTCACACACTTAATTTTTTTGGGTAAAAACATTTAAAATCTACTTTTTTAGCAGTTTTGAAATCTATAATGCCTTGTTATTTGTTTTAGTCACCATGCTGTGCAGTAAATCACTAAAGCTCATTCCTGCTGTCTGACTGAGACTTTGTACCTTGATTAACATCTCCCCTTTCCTCACCTAGCCCCTTCCCCAGGCTCTGGTAGCCATCATTCTACTCTCTACTTACGTGAGTTCAGCTTTTTTAGATTCCACATATTTGTGAGATAATGTGGTATTTGTCTTTCTGTGCCTAGCTTATTACACTTTGCATAATGTCCTCTAGGTTCAAGGATTGATATACACTTTTAAAACATATGCTGCATCAGCCACAGGGTGGGATACTCATATTTATTGACATTTACTATGTTCTGGCACCTTCATGTATGCGATCTTCATTTAATCCTTACAATGACTATGTGAGACAAGTATTAAATGAGAATAGTGAGGCTCAGAGAGTTCGTTTGCTCAAAGTTAGGCAAACTACTTGGTGGAGAGCAGGGATTTGACTCTAAGTCTGTGTGAATTCAAATCCATGCTTGCTCCATCAAGAGTGGCATCCTTCCTCCAAGTGGGTGAAGGCCTAAGCTAGTGAAGCCAATGCCATGGGTGTGACTTCCAGGGAACTTTGTTCCATTATCTTGTGGCTCAGTCTGCACCCCTCATCCAGCAGGGTAGAGGCGGTCACAGAGAGGCAGGAGGAAAGAGAATGGTTGGTTTAGGACAAGCTAAACTGTGTCAATGGACCAGCTGCTCAAAGTGTTTGTTCTATTGTGAATTTTGTTTTCAAAGGATGGACTTCAAAGGAGGGGTCAATTCAAGAAGCATTTGTCGAGCATCTACCTATGTTGGGAATGCTCAGATCAACTGAGACAGATGAACAGCACAGTCACATGAGCAAATAGCTTATATTTAGCGGGGAGTAAAGAGGCATACAGAGACTTCCAGTACTCCGTGAGAAAGCTGTGACAGATGCGTGGGGTTCCTGGAGAGTCAGTGAGAGGTGCTAACCTAACCTGTGGATTGCAGGGAGGCAAGGAATGCTTCCCATATGTGGTGTGTAGGTTGAATCTTGAAGATTATCGAATGCCTGCTTGGTACAAGACACTGTGCTACACACTGTGCATATATCCTGTAACCCTGGGGATTCATGTTTTGCAGGGGAGGACTGCTGGGACTGTTCTCAGCACCCCACGCAGTTCTGGCGTGTAGGAGGCTTCAGTGAGCCTCCTACAGTAAATGTCTGCTGAATGAATGAGCAAGTGCACGTGGAAAATGCAAATCAACTCCTGCAACACAGCCTCCTCTCTCTGCCTTTGCACTTCCACACTGAGAACCCCAGCATCTAGCGCGTCACAGTCGGCTTACAGGAGGCCAACTGTGCGTGGTGAAGAGCCGTGGGTCTGAAGCCTGCTAGTCAGGAAGCCTTGGGGAAGTACTTCACCTCTCAGTCCCTCCATGTCCTCATCTTTAAATGGGAATGATGGCAGCACAACATTACATAGTGGCTGTGAGGATTAAATGAGTTAATGCATGTAAAAGCCCTTAGGACACCAGCTAGCATGAAGTGAGCTCTTAGCCAGTGTTGGTTTAGCCAAGTTTGCCATGAAGTCTTGATTAATCTTTTTAGAAAAATCTCTCTTTTGGCAAATTCTGGCTCTTCTCTGGTCTTGTGTGGTCTGATGCTAAAGTCCATTCTCTCTTATAGATCTTCATGATAATTTTGATGGCATGATTCTTTCTTGAAAAACTTTACCAAGTGCTATTAAGTTTGTTCAAACAAACAATAAACTATTAGATCTTATTTTGGTTATTTGTACCAGCCAAAGCTTATGCAGCCAGGGGTAGGGACAGGCTGATGAAATCAGTATTCTTTCTCTTTGTTTTTCTCAGTGTATGAGTTCAATTTCTTTCTTTTCTTTTTAAATTAAAAAACAACAGGAACCAGCTGGAGTTCACTTAAGCAAGAAAAGGAAATTTATTGGAAAGATATAGCAGACATCTCAGGGAATAACTGGGCTTCAGAATGGTAGGGGCCAAGGAAAATCCAGGCCTCAGGGGAACAAGTCTGCAGGCCTTCCCTGCAGATTTCCACCACGAGTGTAACTAGATTCCTATAAGGTTCTGAAAAGATCGAGTCCTGTCTTCTCAGCTGTGGTCAGATGTCCACCACTAAACCCATATGCTGTGGCTGAAGGGGCAGGGTCGTGAAGCAGAAGCATGGCTCTGAGGAGGCCGCCACTTTACCTGGGGTGGGCAGTTGCCAGGGAAGGGGCACCTGGGTATGACCTGCTAAATATCCACTGTGCTTGATTTTTGTGCAGCCCGAAGCGCTGTGGATTTACTTCTTGTTTTCCAGCTCTGAGGGGATCACTGCCCAGTCAAACATGCTTATTGAGCACTTACCATGTACCTCATTCTGTGCAAAGTATAGGATGTGTGTGTGTGTGTGTGTGTGTGCACAGTGGTCACAAAGAAGCATATTTCAGGGACCTTGTCCTTAGAAGTACAAGGTCAGAACCACACCAAGGGATGGATTTATCAATTTGAACATAATTGTGACTTCTGCATCAGCTGTTTTTCTAGTGCCTTTTCTTCTAAAATATTTATATCTTCCTCATATTTCATGCTCCTTAAAAATTGGGGCATCTTTGGGTCAAGTGTTCAATATAAAGAGTGGATTTTAAATGGAAGCATATAGAACACTGTCAGGTTTAGTAAGTGCTTATCATATGTCAATAATTGTAAAAATTCATTATTTCCTCAATGAATCCTTCCAGCCCCCTCAGCAGTAGGGTATGGATAACATAGCTCACAAATAAGGGAGCTAGGCTTTAAAAAGGGGAGGTAACTATCGCAAGGTTAAACAACTCGCATGAACTGAACAAAAGCATTTGAACTCAGTTTTGCTAACACCAAAGCCAGTGTTTCTCACTGCTGTAGTATCCTAGCTTTCCCTTTTTATAGGATTTAGTAAATGATTTTGTTTATTTTTCATACATTTAATAGTTTTCATTTTCTTTCTTTGATTTCCTCATGGAAAGGTTTTCATTTTTTTCAATCCATAGTATCATTGGTATGTCCTGCATCAATTATAGATTCTTTGCAAAACAATGAAAATTAGTATTGTTCTTTGAAAATCAACAAATCATAAAAATTAAATTATTAAATGACTAACTTTATTTTTTCAATCTGTATCAGACACATTTTTGAAGCAATATATTTGAAAATATGTGCAAAGACAAGGCGTGTGTAGTCTGTTAGTAGATGGCACTGATTTTAAAAAAAACAGAGTTTGGGAGACAAAATTTTAGATTAAATCATAGGTTTAAAAATGGGATTTTTAAAATAAATATTTGGAACAAGGAAATCAAATTCCTTTAGAATAATGGATAACAGGAAGACACAGCATTTTAGTTCCCACTCTCATTTTGTCTTCTGTGTCAAGGAAAGTGATGCTCATACTCAGCACTGTTGAATGAACCTGTGTAAATGGCCATGGACAAATGAGAAAAACCACATAAGGTGTGTGAGGAGATTTTGATAGAATATTGTATTGATCTAAACAAATTCAAGTCTTCTATCATGGAAGGGTTGCATGCTAGGCTGCTGAAGACACTTAGGAGATAACTTAAAGACTCTGGGGAACCTCAAGAATGAGATAGACAGATATAGGATGATGGATGTCACCCCCCTGAAACAGTGGGCTTGAAAATGACCCTGTGAAGGATTTTAGAAGGGGGTGTGAAAATCATGAAGAGGAGGTGATAATCACTGGGATGCAGTAAGGGTTTGCAAGCAATGCGTGCAGGCATGAATCTTACTGCTTTTGTGAGGGTCATAAAACTATTAGGTGGGGAAAAAATAGCACAAGCAGAAAGGACTTCAGCAACATCTGAACAACTTGCTTGTGGTATCTTTGTGGTCAATTTGGAATATGCTTGTATGTAAGGTAAACTGGATGGATTAATAACTAGTCAAACGAACATACTCAAAGGATACTGACCTGGGTTCAAACCTTCAAGTGGTTTCCAGTATCCTACTTAAAGGCTCTGTCCTTGGTCCTGCCCTTAAGTCTACCTAAGAGATGCAGGTACCACTTCCCTCAGGTGGCGGAAGATATTGATGGCAAATTCACCCAATGCGCATGTAATACAAAGACAGGAGGAGACAGAAACAGGATATAAAATGATATTTATAGACTAGAGATCTGGGCCAAGTCTAACAGAACAAAATGTAGCAGGGATAAATGTAAAGTTCTACAAATCCCCAAATTAAACTGCACAAAGCAGGATGAGGTAGATGTTTCAGAGAATTAGCAGCACAAATAAAATATTATTAAATGGTGTGGGGAATAGTAAGCTCAAGGTTTACTATGAGTAAACTCTGTGGTATCATAAGCCAAAAAGCTCATGAAACCTTAATCTAATAGATGTATATTCTAGAATTAGAATGGGGATAAATAATTTCTTGGTACTATGCATTTTTTAGTTTGGAATATTGTGCCTGTAATATTTTAATTTAGCATAATTTTTCTGCATTGGTGGATACATAGTAGAATGTGGACAAATTGGAAGACATACAAGAGAGGGAGAACTGATGGCAAGAAAGAGAAGGTAGGGAAGAGGCATGGTTGCAGCCTCCTTTAGGTATAGGAAGAGGTGTCCAGTACAAGAGGTATTAGGCTTGCTTACTATGGTATCAAATTAAAGAATTGGTGCTGATCTGTAGCAGCCAAAGAGAAGACATTTGAGGTCAAAAGGAAGAATAACTTCCTGATAGGAGTGCCTGGTTATGAGATGAACTCTCTATTATGAGAAGTTAAAAATCCCAGGCTGGAAGATCACATAAGATCACTCTCAGAGGCCATTCTTATAGATTATGGTGTATCTTGCAACAGCAAGACTCTAATCCTTTTGAGCAGATGAGGGACAGGGATTCTCACCATCTTACAAGAGGTGTGCTAGCCCGGTATTAGGGAGACTAGTTAGAAGGCAATTGCTCTTGTCCAGGTGAAACAAAATCTGGCAAGGGATTGGATGCAAGGGTTAAGTAGATGTAGAAGAGTCTGGGATAGGTCATTTGCTTCAAAGCCCTTGCAAAGCACAGTGAGTAAATGAGAGATGCCTCTAGCTGGCGGCGGATCTGGGACAGTCATTAAACGGCTGTGGTCTTCATTCCCTTGGCTATGAAATGAGAGGCTAGAATCAGGATCCTTTTCCTTCATGACATTCTGTGATGAAAACAAGCTACAATAA
Source organism: Microcebus murinus (assembly GCF_040939455.1). Classification (NCBI taxonomy): domain Eukaryota; kingdom Metazoa; phylum Chordata; class Mammalia; order Primates; family Cheirogaleidae; genus Microcebus; species Microcebus murinus. Next base: position 22,208,966 of record NC_134117.1, on the reverse strand, counting down.
TTCCATCTTAGGGAAGGCACTTTTGTAGCTGTGTGTCTGCTCACTGAAGTGGTCTGATACGAGGAGGGAAATGGGGAAATGGAGGTGGCTCCTACCTAGAGATACTCTCCCATGGTGACTTTGTACAGTGGCTGGAATTTTGTCATTTAGGTTTTATTCAGTTGAATCAGGTCCCCATCTTGCTTAAAAAATGTAAATGCTAATGGAAGGGACATGCATTAAATCATGGTTTAACTCTAGCAGCACGAATTAGGCTTCCTGATTAGTTTCCTCTAAAAGCTTCATTTAAGCACAGGGTCTTAAGATATTTTTTTGTAGTAAGGAAAAAGGGAGATCATTTTGGAGCATGGGACAGTGTTTAGGCTGCAAAGCTAAGTAAGGTGCTGCAGTTGGCAGACTTGGCAGGGGACAGGAGTCACTGCAGAGGGTAAGCCTTGCTTTAAAAATAATGGGAGGACATCAAGAGAAAATTTAAATCACTTCATAGTTTTGTTGTGGGCTGGGCCAGCTCTTGAGCTAGACCAGATTCATTTAGTCTCCTTTTTCCATTTCTTTGAGGACAAGATCTAAGGGATGTTAGGTGTGTTCCATTGTAATTGTTTTTGTAATATCTGTGGAGTGATTGAAATAAAATTTCCTTTTATCAGTGCTTGATTCCTTTAGATGGGATTTATTACTCTCATCTGAATGTTTTATATTAAAAATAAAAGATCATAGAGCAGTTTGAGGCAGTATGTAATAATGAAGTTACTGTTGGGGTTCTGATAGTTACTGTGAACTTAAGGAGTTTAAATATTTTCTGTACATCCTGAATGCCTGTAGACCACTATTTATCTTTGCTCATTCAACAACCTTGGAAAGAGTTTGCTGGTGGAATTCAGTGAGCATTTTGGAAAAAACCAAACCAAACCAATCAACCAACCTTCATAGCAACTGGGACTTAGGCTTCAAAAAGTAATTTTTTAAACTCTTTCTAGCAATTAACCACTGAAGAAGGAGTGGGTCCACTCTATTGACTGACCTTCTTTTAATTAGATGTTGTACCTGGCTAGATACCTTTTAAGCATCTGGCATTGACTTTGGACAACCGTGGGGAATCTATCCAAATAAGATTTGCTTGGGTCTTTCCCACAGAAAAGGTTTAGGGCACCTTCTAATTTTTTGGATTAAGAGTGAGGAATCCATTTGATGGATGGAACCAGGGCCGCCTTTGCTATTTGAGAAAGGTTAAATGATATTTACAGCAAATTTTCTTGCCAAGAAAAGTAAAAAGGAAAGTGATCTACATTCATGTAGAGTGATTGGACCAGGCATGTCAAGAGGAGAGTGAATTCACTGAAGCCTTGAATGCAAGTTCCTCTTAAGGCTGGCTTCTGAACAATGCGCTGAATACAAAATGTATGAAAAAAGGAAGAATAGAAAGAATGTATGTGTCTGCTGCTAGCAATACTTAACTTTTAATCAACAGCCCATTTCCTAATACTATACAAATGATTAACCTTGATAATAGAGGTATAAGAAGGATCCTAATATGTGACTTTATTGGTGGTTTTCCCTCCTCTCTAAATGTGGTCTTAAAAGATACTCACTTTCATTATGGTAGACTTTTCAAAGGACTTCATCCACTATCTTATTTTCTAGTGTGACATCGTCCTTGGGGCTTATGTTGTGGCACCTTGTTATGAATGAAGCAACATTATCATGACACTCTTCAGTGATCAATGATCAAAAAGTCCAAGGCTGACCTATAGCTACAGAATTCTGTGCTGTCATTTTGGTGACCATATTTTCATAAACTTCTAGCACACTTTTTTTTTGGCTAGTTGAGAACTTGTGTATATAAAATGATTAAACCATATTTGTCCTGATAAAGAGTGTTAATTTAGTGGATCTAATATGAGTTAGTGGAATTTGGACTGGTCCATGCAGTCTGGAAGGTAAGAGTTCAGGGGCCCTGTTTGTGGGCAGTTTTCTATTTACTAAAATTCTACCTTGTGCCAGGCACTGTGCTGCTAGTTTTGTGAGTGTTATGTGCTTAAACACCAACTGTTACATACCGAGTTACACTATCTGTTCTTACCCGGAGGTTTACTAACTTGCCCCAGTCTGCAGTAAATAGTAGAGGTAGAATTTCAACCCAAGCCTGTCTGTCTCAAAAGCACATATTGTTTTCATCATACTGTTTCTCTGCTGTTTGTTTGTTTGTCCAATGGGTCTGCTACATTGGAATCATCTGGGGGCCCTGTTAAACATCACATTATCAGACCCAAGGCCTACCGAGTCAGACTCCCTCCAGCTGTTGCTAGTCAGCTCTCCAGGTGATCAGACTGTGTGGCCAGGCTTGGGCAGGCATCGTGGGCTCCTTTGTGCATTATTGCCTCCCTTAGGCTGTGACCCTGTAAAGGGCAGGACTTTTGCTATGCATCTACTAGTAGATATTAGAGGCAAAGTCCAAAATAGTGGGAGAAAAAAACACTATCCCCTGGCATTCTTGGATTTAGGTGCTATTAAGGGAGAAGTCGGGAGAGACATTGAAAGACTGGTAAGCTTCCCTGGGCTTTGTAGTTGAGACCAGTGCTTGGACTGAGGGTCTTGCTTCCTATTCCAGGACATGGACATTTACTCAGGAAATGATTCCCATCCAGCCTGTTTGTAGCTGGGCTATTCATAGAGAAATGAAAGCTGATTACAGAAATTAGTCCCTGCTGGAGCCCTACTTGGCTAGGCCCTGACCTCTGTGCCCACATATCGGCAACTTGTTTATTAGCATCGATAAAGATTTATTCCACTCATTAGAGGATGACAATTTTACCCACAGAATTATACCCCATTCCTGCCAGCTCATTTACTTGTTTTCTCCTTCTCCCCAAGCACTAAAATAATCCAGATGGAGTCAGGGCGATTTGGAGGGGGATGCCAAAGAAGAAATTAAATTAGAAAAGGTGCTACTGAAATAGCCTGGCTAATCTTAGGAGAGAGCTGTGGGTCAGGCATTCCAGGTGAACTCATTCTGGTTGACTGAATATAGCGTTGTGGGTGCGTTAACATGTACTAGGGAGGAGAGGGGATGGGAAGAGGATAGATTTATTTGGAATTATTGACCAACCATTGAAACCTGACCAATGATATGGCACATTCGTTCCTTCACTCATTCATACATGCATTCTGCAAGGAGATACACTGAATACCTACTATGTATCTGAGACTTGTCCACATGCAAATTTTCTAGAGAAGAGAACTTGGGACTCACCATTAAGGAATTTAAAATTTAGATCAGTGATAAGACTGTGTGAGAGTTGAGAGAGGACATAAGAATTGAACAAGAAATATCATGAGATCAAATAGCTGTTGCAGAAAGGAAGTGGCAGGCTGAAGAGAGCCTACATGAGAAGAGTAACTGTCAAGAATTTAGGACTCCATTTGAAACTTGAGTTTCAAAGATGGATTATATTTACATAGGGGTGAGGACCTTCCTGGTGGGGAGAAGGGTGTGAGCAAAAACCTAGAAGCAGAGGTATATTGTGGGCATGGGCAGACATAGGGAACATGTTTGTGAGTTGAGAGAGAGAGGCAGAGTTTCACTTAACAACCTAGAATGATACTCTTCCGCCTTTTCTCTGTCATCATCACACTCGCCACACAGAATCATAATGATCCATGTCTTGTCTTCCCCATTAGATTGAAATGGCTTAAGGATAAGGACAGAGACTTTTTAGACTTTCAAGTGCCATTGCTTACACGAAGCTGGTAAATGATGGGCACCCAGTTAGTGGGGTGACTCAGTAGGGACTGAACAGTGACATGTCTGGATTAAGTGGTGAGGAGCCAGCCCATGCTTCCCCCTCCTGCTGCCTGTTACATGCTGGACATTGGCCAAAGTGGTTTGCTCTTCTGTATCATTATTAGGCTATTATGTGGCTCTTTACCAATGTGGTTAGAGGAAGCAGAGGTCACTCTGAGCTCCACAATACTATTGTTAGAGTTAGGCCATCAATGAACCACAGAAGAAAGGGACTGATGGTGGTGCAATAATGGACAGATACTAAGGATCTACTTCTGTCTATCTTATGTTGAAGGCTGTGTGTTATATAATATTAATATAAAAGACTAATATATAGGATCATATAGGAATGTGGTTTCTCAGAAGCATAAAGCATACTAGACAGATGAGTTTCCTGAACATGCAATAGAAATAAAATGTTTGGGTAGTCCGTGGAACCTGCCTGGGTCTTGGTTTATTTTTATCTATAAAGTTGGACTGGATGACACCTAAGGACCCTTTGAGTTTGAAATTGGGAGCTCAAAGAGTTCAGCAGGGATGCATAACTAGGAAGGGCAGGTGGTGCTTATTCAGTACTTCCTTCATAAACAGGGTTTCTTGGTAGGGGAAGGGTGGGGGAAAGGTGGAACTTGGAATGTATCAGGCAGGGTTTGAATGAGAGAGGAAAAAGCACTCCAAGAGTGGAGAGAGACAGAGCAAAGGGGCAGAGGCTGGAATGAACATGCAAAATGGAGGCTGCCCATGGAATCGGGGTGGATCTCATGTGGCACTGACCCTTGGACAGTGAGGAGGGTGATACTTTCAAGACAGATCCCTTATGAGCATAAGTGCCTCCTTTCATAAGTTGCTGGCAGGCAGTGCATTGGCTGGGATCCTGCATGTTCATGCCATGTCGTGGTGGATGTGAAACATCCTGACTTTCAGATTAGTGATTTCTGGGACTGAATGCCAAGGACTTGACCTTCTGCCAGTTCCACCTGCTTCCAGGACCCCCGGAGACAGTCCCTTGGCTTCTCCTGAAGCTGGAAGGTCTATATCCATCTACAAGATCAACAACCATTATCCTCGGATCCCTAATCCCCTCCAACATCAAACCACTGCTATTGTCTAAGTTAAGGTTTGTTCTTTTTTAGCCAATTATAGCTCACAAAAGTTTGCGTCTGCTCTGCCCAGGTGGGTCTGCCAGAGGCCCCCTAACCCAAATGGTGTATCCCCACATCATGTGGCAGCACAGCCCAATTAGAAGTGACCAGGGCAGCAGCCCACTTAATTATATGCAGTTAACACCTGACCCTTGGTTTTCTTGGCAAAAGCAAAGTCATTGGCCTTTTGGCTTCTGCTGGTCCGGTCAGCAATTATCCAGTTATTAAAACTAAATAATTGCCATTAGCTCTTGTCCTCAGTACGTCCTAAGTCTCACTGCAGGCGGATTTTCATCTCATTTGCAAAGCTCTCTGATCAGTGCTGGGAACACTTGTCCTTCAGACCCCAGGCAGGTGCAACAGCAGAGCCGGCTCTCCGTGGGCCACATCCTCAGGCTCCTTTTGCTGTCAGATGCCGCCCTGAGTTTTGTGCCTCAGTTGTGTAGCCACTGCTTGCTTGTCTGCGTTCCTGTTTGTTTGGAGGGCTGCGGTTTTGTTGTCGAGGGAATAGGTCTTTCTTTTGCTTTTTTGTAACGGGATATTGCTTTGTGGTGGTGGTTTGAAATTCAGTTTGGGGGTGTGTGAACTTTCTCTCTCCATTTCTGTCTCTTTTCCTTTCTTTCTTTTGAGTTCTCAATTCTGAAGGGATTTCTCTTAAACCCTAGCATTAAAAGGAGGCGTTTTCATTTTCTCCGGGCGATGTCTCACTGCACAGGTGTGTTCTGGATTCTCTACTTGCAGTTTTTTTCCGCCTGCAGCCTTGATGCTGATAGCGGCTGTCTGCAGTACAAAGGGAAAGTTAAGATTACAGGTTGTCCTTCTCTTTGATTGTATTCTTGGCTGTGGCTCCTCAGCCCTTTGCAGGAGGAACTTGCGTCAGGCTGGGACGTGAAAACAGGAGAATTCTCAGCCCCAGAAATAATTGCTTCTTAGAGTAGATTGTTTGGAAGCCTCGGTGCTGAGGAATGCATTCAACTGAGCCCCAGCAACAGATCGGACTTAGTTGGGGAAAAAAGGTTTGAGATCTGCGTTTTGAAGCAAGGAAAATTTTGACAGGAACCGTTTGCATGTATATTCAGAGGTCTAATTAGGCCCTCTGTGTGTTTGCACTGTTCTGTTGCAGTGGCTATGATATTATTTCATTTTAACTATGTCCAGAAGGCAAAGATATTTAACCCATGTTTCATTCCTGGCCTTTTTTTCTGTGTGGGGCATGGGGTGGGGTGTAACTGAATCTTGTCCTTGTGGCTGTGGACTCATTCATTTATTCTTTTCTTCCTTCAGCTACATGGTACATGTTTATCAGGTGGCTGCCCGTTAGAAAGGATGGCACAGGCTAGAACTGTAGATTGTGGCAGCAGGGAGGGTCTATCAGAGCCATTGTCTCTCCTTTTGCAGATGAGGAAACTCTATTTCCCTCATCTGTATAGTGGCTTGCCAAGGTCCAGGGCCCTTGAACACCCTGGCTTTGGGATATCTTATTTCCTGGATTCCCTGTATCTCATCACTTTAAAGTGACAGCCAGCACCTTGTAGGCTGTTGAGCTGATGGGGTGACCAGTAGGTGCTCTTGGGTTTTCTTGTCCCCTCCCTCAGTAGGAATGGCCTCACAGCCCTCTTCTAGAACTGCTTCTCCGGCCGCAATGGCCTGGCAGGGCCAGTCTGCCTCCATGGTGCTCACACGTGGACTACAGACATGCCTTTGCCCTGCAGAAGCAGATCCTGCTAGGGAAACTGGTTTTAAGTCTGAGGCCCTGTTATAGCTTGAATTGTGTCCCCCAAGAATTCATATGTTGAAGTCCTAACCCCCCAGCACCTTAGAATGTGACCTTATTTGGAAATAGGGTCATTGCAGATCCAATTAGTTAAGATGAGGTCATAATGGAGTAGGGTAGGCCTTAACCCAATATGACTTAATCCTTATGAAAAGGGGAAGTTTGGACACAGGCAGACTCAGGGGGGATGCCATGTGAACATGACAGCAGTGATCAGGGTGATATGTGGAATGCCAAAGATTGCTGTCAGCCCACCAGAAGCTGGCAGGAGTCATGGAGCAGATTCTTTGTTACAGCCATCATAAGGAAGAAACCCTGTCCACACTTTGATCTTGGACTTCAAGTCTCCAGAACTGTGTTTAAGTCACTAAGTTTGTGTTTTTTTTCTTTATTTTTTTTAATGTTTAATTTTTTTTTTGAGAGACAGGGTGTCACTCTGTCACCCAGGCTGCAGTACAGTGGACTGATCATAGCTCACTAGGAACCTAAAACTCCTGAGCTCAAGTCACCCTTTTGCCCAACCTCCCAAGTAGCTGGGAAAACAGGCACATGCCATTACGCCCAGCTAATTTTTATTTATTTATTTATTTATTTATTTATTTATTTATTTATTTATTTAGTAGAGACGAGTTCTTGCTGTGTTGCCTAGGCTGGTCTCAAATTCCTGGCCTCAAGTGATCTTCATGTCTTGGCCTCCCAAAATGCTGGGATTATTGGTGTGAGCCACTGCACCCAGCCTGTAGTATTAATACTTTGTTATGACAGCCTTAGCAAACTAATACAAGCTCCAAACATAAAGCATTTGAGAGTGTTCTGTAGTATTTGCAGAGGGAAAAATAATCCCCTGGGGAGGAGAGATGACAGAAGTGGGGTTTCTTTCTCTCTCTGTCTCTGTCTCTCTCTGTGCCATTCCAACAGTGCGGGTAATTCTTGGGTAATATAAACCATTAGGCTGAGATTTTGTGAAGGGGTGATTTTAACACATAGTTTTGGTGTATTTATTACATATGGCCATTTATCTGGAATACTCTCTCATTTTTTTTTGCCCATGTGCTAAAGTCATTGTTTGAGATCCAGCTCAGGCATCTTCTCCTTGAGATATCTTTTTCTACTCCAGGCTTAAGTAGGCATTTTCTGCTCTCCTCTGTCATAACTTACGCAGTTGTATTCTACTTATGCTCTTTTGTCAGTTCCACAGGTGCTCTGTGGAGGGTCTGCCTTGGCCTCATGCTGTCTTCGAGGTTCTGGGGAAGTGGCTGACACAGGAGGTCCCTGCACTTGGGGATCTTGTACAGAAGTGGGGCGACTATACAAGAAACATGCTAGTGGCAAGCATAATTTCAAATCATGGAAGTTCTAAACAAAACGAGCTAAAGTAGCGTACTGCAGGGGAAATAAGGGACAGTTGGAGATAAGGGGGTCGAGGAGGTCTCAAAGGGGAACAAGAGCTGAGCTGAGGTCTGAAGGAAGAGAAGGAGCCAGCCATGCAGAAAGCTGCAGGGAGAGAATCCCAGGGAGGGGACAGTCATGGCGTGTTCAGGCTGCAGTGCTTGGAGAGGGGCCGCTAAACAGGAGGGTGGCGGGTGAGGTGGAGGAGAGCAGCAGGAGGTGGAGTTTGTAGGCCTTGTTTCCCTGCCATGGTGAGATTATCATGGAAAGGATTTTGTGAAACTCATCCCTACAGCACCTGGCAGATAGTCAGTGCTTAATATATGTATGAGTAACCAAAACACCTGTATGTATACATATTAATTAAACATTATTAAACAGTAATGCCTCATTTACCTAGAATTGCTTCTTGGGAAACCTCTGCTGTCAAGAAGCAATAAATAAACATGATTCAGAGACACTAAAACAAGCAAGGCATCTAGAGTTTTATGTGCTAAAATTATACATTTTTCTTAGAGAATCCTGCCTTTGGCCCTTGTTTAGAACCTATTAACTCTGTTTTTACATGCTATTTTAATAGTCTTGGGTGTTAGTTTTCTCAGTTCCAAGCAAATTTAGAGCAAGAAATTATCACTGGGAAGGGAATGTGGGTGGAGAATTGGCACTAGAGGTGAACACTGTGATGCGGCTATGACATGATGGCGGACCAACTAAAAGGACGTAGACAGGTGAGGAGGGAAAACAGAGCTACAAATTCAGAAAGCTCATCAGTGTGAGGCTCTTGATTCTGAGACGAGCAGTCTTCAACCTCCCAGGAAACCTGAGGCATCATGTAGACAGCATGGTAGAAACACAGGCTCTTTATAATGGGGATTCTGGAGTACTGAGGTTCCATTTTGCTCCATTTGTTTTGTCTAAGAAAACAGGAAAGTGGGAACCATTCTAGAATCATTTCCATTTGAAATGGTTAAAATTCAAAAACAAATCTGGTGCTTAAGGATAAGCTTCATTTATCTGGAAAATGTACTTCTATGGAATTCTACCTCCTTAAATGATGCCAAATAAATGAAAATGTGATTGTTTAGCCCTGTGATCCTCAAAAGCCTTAGTACAAGTGGTAGATGATTTCCTGTGACCTCCCAATCAAAGCAAGGAATTATTATTTCTGTTGTTTTTCTTCCTCCCTGAGAGCCAGGTAGAAAATGACGAGCAAACAATGACATTATTACAGTGGCATTTTAATGGGTGTTCAGGGAACTAAAAAGTCAGCAGAGGCACTGCATGAAATATTCATGGGTACTTTTCTTTTTCTTGCCTCTTTTCTCTCTGGAAAACAAGAGTGTAAAGCACCCAGGCCCAAAGTTCTGAGCAAAGGTAGCATGTAGAAATGGCTCCTGAGGGCCTGTCGTTAACCTTTTTGGGGAGGGATAAACAAAGCTCTTCCGTGCCCCCTACCCTCAACTTTCTTTTCTTAACATCTTATTTTCCCAGTCAGCTGAGATCCTTCTGCTTCTTATGAAGTATCCAGGATCCTGAATGCATGTTGACAGTCCCGTCTCCCCTTGGGAGTTAGAGGAAGATTTTGAAGATGCAAACTCCCCCCTCTAAAGGCTTCTGGGAGAAGGTGGATGGGATCAAGTAGATTAGGGTCATGGAAGTGAGAAAACAGGGGCTGCATGGGCTGGACAGGTGCATCTTAGGAACTGTCTGTAAGCTGTTGACTCTGCACAAAGTCATACAATCCCTTGTAATCACTGACAGGGTTGGGTGGTACCTTCTCAGCAAGCTACAATGGTACCATTGCCTGCTTTTGTCTATTAATGATTGGACAGCATATGGGCCTACACTGCATGTGTGCACTTTTCTCATGATATGACATTCTAAACTTCTGAAACCACGTTTTCGTAGGGATACTCCTCTCCCACAAGAATCCTTGTCTTGAGGACATGCCATCCCCTCACTGTGTCCAGAGGCACCTTGTGCAGTCCCACCTCCCCTCGTGGACTCATTTCCCCCCAGACAGATGCCTTCTTTCTGTACAGATCCTGTTCATCCTTTTGGTCCATCTCTGGCCCTATTTCCTGCATGAAGTTCTTCTTGTTTACTCCAGTTGAGTGGGATTTTATCGCCTTATGTTCCCTGGAATGTGTTGCCTGACCATTTGTTTGATACTTGTCACGACTGTCTTCTACTCACACAGCGGTGTAGCTGGTAAATGTTTAATAACTGGTTCTCTAGGTGGTGGGGGGAGAGCCCTCATCTGTAGCATTTGCCAATTTCAGTGGTGTAAATACTTCCACTATGGCTGATTTCAGGCTAGCAGTGATGTGACTGAATGCAGAGTTGGGAAGCAATGTGCACAGTTGGTCTTCTCTAGCTGGTACCAGCTGGAGGCAGCATACCACTGGATGTATCACCCTGGAACTCTTCTTGCATGTCCTGTACTTCCTGCCTTCCCAACTAAAATCTAAGCCTCAGTGATAGTCAGCTCTGGCTTCATACTAGAAACACCTGGGAAACCTGTGAAAACCATTGGCACTCAGGCTCCACCCCCAGAGATTCTGATTCCGTTGGTTGTGGTAGGGACCCAGGGATCAATGATTTCAAACAGCTTACCTGGTGAGTGGAATGTATAGCCAGAAGTGAGAACCACTGTCTTAGATGCAGGGAGGGTATTTTGTCAGTGCTTCTCAAAATGTGGTCCCTGGACCAGCAATATCAGCATCGCTCTGGGACTTGGTAGAAATGGTAATTTTGGCCCACACCCCAAACCTACTGATGACAAATTCTGGGGAGGGAGGTTAGACCAGCAATATGTGGTTTAATAAGCCCACCAGGTGATTCTCGTATACTCTAAATCTGAGAACTACTGTCTTGTATCTTCTGAATACTTAGAACTAAAGACAGTTATAGGCACACAGCTGTGCCCAATCAACACTTGTTGATTAAAATCTATCAGGGAGTAAATTTTCATGGAGCAAGCTATTTTTTCCTCTTTGTGAGAAGATTTAGTGCAGAGTACCTTAAAATAGAGATTTCTTCTCACACATTGAAATCATGTGGCTTACACATATTCAAGGGCCTAAGATTTAGTGCTCATTCAGCTATGCAGAAACACACCTATTATATGAAAGTACAATGAAAGTCATTCATTCATTTATCCAACAAATATATATTGGTGGCTGGGAATAATTTATTAGTCCTTCTTCACTTCTGATGACACTCAGCGTCAGGGCAGAACAAGTGTGGACATTTGTGCTTGATCTGTTTGTTACAAGCTGGATAATCTTGTGGCAGCTTAACTTCCTTGGACCTCATTTTTCATAGTTATTAATATTTACATAGGGGTTTTCTGCTTTAATCTGACACAAGCTATCTATCAAAAACTTATAATAAACATCATAAATACTGATGAAAATGGAGACACATTCTCAATACATTCAGTGCAAAAAACCAATACCCTTCACCACTTCTATTTTTCAACAGGTAGTGCCGTGTTTCTCAAACTGTAATGTGCATATGAATCATCTGGGCATCCTGTTGAAATACAGATTCTGATTAAAAGGTCTAAGGTGGAGTCTAAGATTCTGTATTTCCAGGTGATGCCAGGGCTGCAGGTTCGTCGATCACATTCTGAATGGCAAGGCCCTAAGGTTCTAGCTGATACACTAAAATAGAAAGAAGAAGGGTGTGAGAATTGCAAAGGAAATTATTTGAAGAAATGATTGCCTATGGAAAAAATTTACAAACTAGTAAAACAAGTAATTTTATGCGTTACACATTGCAAAGTGCCTAGCTGCCTAGTGAGTAGTTGTGAGGGTCAAGTGATGGTAATTTGTAAATCATAAAGTATTCTAGACATTTAAGCTGAGAAAGTAATCAAGTATTAGCTTTTCAAAGCATGGCTAATTGCACTGCATTGCCTAGCCCATAGTAGTGGCGTGATTTTTTTTCAGAACACTTAACTAAGATTCACCCAGCAGACTCTAGGAATTTATTTTTTTTACCTGTTTTCTGTGTCTTATGAACTATTTCTCTAAGTAGATTACCCACTTTTTGAAGACAGAGAGTTTCTTAAACTCCTTTTGGCAGCACGGGGAAGAGAAAAGGTGGCAAATAGGTTTTGTCTCGTAGTTAACTCTGATGGACTGGCCAGGCCTCTGGAGTCTAAATGCTGAGACCGCCCAGGCCTAGAGACCTGAGTGCTGAGATGGATCGGTGATGTCTGCCTCAGCAGAGGACAGGAAAGTGGTGAGCTTGTCCCTAGACCTGGAATGACAGGTTTGAATCTCCACCAACTGTCAGAGACCCTGCCAGAGATTCCTCTTGTTAAGATCTGAGACCTCTTTTCAGGCCTGTGGCAGCTCCTGGCTTTACCTTTATGTCCTTCTGACCCCATAGAACCCAATCTTTTCTCTCTGTCTAAGGCACACTTCCTCTGTCCTCTGCACCTCCTCTTTCCATAGAAGTGACCAGAGAGGAAGATGGTCTCTTTGCTCCACTCTTCCTCATAAACCCTGTTCCCTATGGGCCCAACCACAGTGGAACCAGATGAATACTAACATGAAGAAGTGAAAGGTTTATGGCCCCTGACAAAGCTGTATAGTCATGGAGCTAGTCCCTGGTTCCTAACTAGATTAGCAGAGTTTCTGAACCCCTGTCTCCTTGTCTATAAAATATGGGATAATGATTTTGACCTCTGGGGTTGTTGAGAGATTAAGTGATACATAATGTACGTGAAAATGCCAACTTACTGGCTGGTTGCACAGCAGGTATTCAATCAGTGTTGGTTCCTTCTCCCAGCCCTCTGTGCCATTTTTTAGCAGTGCTGACATAGGGTGGGGGTTGTGACTAGATAGCTTTCTTGACATAGAATCTAGGTGGCCTTCATACATATATCCTCATGTTGGATGGGGAGAAAGAAAGACGATTATTTTATTTAACAAAAACTTCCAAGGCTCTTGTTCTGTACCAGGTATAGTTTGAAGTACCTTATAAGTATTAACTCATTTAATTTTCATGGTAACTTTGTGAATTAGGTGGTATTTATCACCGATGAGGAAACCGAGCCACTGAGAAATTAAGTACATTGCCCAAGGTCACTCAGCTAGTAAGTGGCAGACCTCAGGTTCCCACCCAGGGAGTCTGGCTCCAGAGCCTATGCTTTTAGCCGCCACATGGTGTTGCCTCACCTAGGCCTGGGTGAGGGACTTGCTGGTTTCCATAGCCACTAACTTGCCCTTTGGGAACAGAAATGTTAAGGATTTGCTTTGCTTCCTGGAGAATTCCTTATCTTCTGGATTTTCTGGAAGCAACACTTCTTTCTTGACTCTGGCATTATCAGCAGTCCTCCCCAAATGACCCAGGGGAAAGTCAGGATGGGAGAGTGGGGCATGAGACTGAGTATGGGACAGATCCCTGGAAGCTGTTAGATCAGACCAGAGAGAACCACATGTGTGAGGCGTGGTCTGGCTGCTGTGGTATTCATGGGCGGAGCTGAGAAAATGGGCCAGGAGAGTGCTGGTGGAATAGTGGATGCATTCACCAGTCTGGCCAGTGTTTGCCTCCTTGGCCCAGAGCAGGAGCTCTGACTCCCTGGTGTTGGGAGGTGAGAGGATCATCGTGGGGACCACAGAGTGGCATCTTCACTTACCTCCGTCCTACTGTGTTGCATCCACAGTGTGTGTTTACTTGTCTGTGTCCCATGTGAGCCCTGCGGGAGGCGTAGGGGCTGTGTCTTTGTGTTCACTCTATCCTAAGCACTGGCACAGTGCTGGGCACAGAGAAGTAACTGAATGGTGAATGAATGGCTTGTGAAAGGAAAGGCCCTTCGTGCCGTGACTGTTGGAGGACGCTCTCCTCCGTCACAGTGGCAAGTGGGGCCTGCTGCTGACTTTCTCTTGCTGCTGCTTGATGTGGACCTTGATGGAGACAGGATTTGGGGAGGTGGCAGGTGGAAGGAGAAGCAGATGGTACACACCGGGCTCAAGAAGATGTGGGGCCATAGTACATATCAATGCACTAGGTACAATGAAGAGTAAAACTCTCCACTGTAATTTGAATTGTTTGCCAGAAATGGCTCCCTCATTTTCGTAACCTCCCCAAAGGTGTGCATTGGCCTTCTGAGACATGTTCTTCCATTATTTTCTTCACTATATCTACCTATGGGGTTGATTTAATATAAATGTTACCTGTACTCCAGTAATATGGGTAAGATCCATTAATCTCTAAGTAATGACCTATCAGGTTTTTAGTTTTTCAGGGTTTAGAGGAAAGCAGGATGCATAAAGTGGCTATTCTTTTTTTTTTTTCTTAATTCACATTCCTTCAATGTTTCTGATGAAACATTGTTTCTGATGAAACAAGCTATTCTTTAATTCACATTCCTTTAATGTTTCTGATGAATAGCTTCATATCTCCAAGTCCTTCTTGTCCTCTAATTAAATGTGGTTATGACTCTTAACATCTTATTTTCCAAGCTTAAGTGGAAGCCCTCTGATAGCTGATTCTGGGACTTATTTTGACATAGCTCGGGATTTACAAAGAGCAGATGATCAGTAAATACTTGTTGAATTAATGGACAATGTTTGTATACTTAATCTGTGTTGGAGCCGTTGATAAAATATCCTTCCCAAGAGGGTGGTAGGGTATGCTTTCTGAATCCCTGAGCAAGTGAAAAGCTCCAAGGAGCCTTGGGATCTCTAGTCTACATGCTTAGTAAAGTTCCACCTAAAGATATAAGCAAAGCCTTACCTCCTAGGCCTGCAGAAATAACACCTTTTGTAAAGCTAACTTTACAGGACTTGACTGTGGCAAGCTTTAAGGTTCTACTCTGAAAATTAGGCATCAACACTTCCCTTTAGAATTTTGTCCCTCTCTCTCTCTCTCTCTTTTTTTTAATTTGCAAGGCTATTAGAGCTGACTTACAGTATAAAAGATGGCCAGTAGATGTCCCTCTATGTATCATTTTTCTACAGGCACAGCTCATCACATTCCAGGGCAGGGCAGACTCAGGCACTTAGAACCCGGAGATATAACTAGTAAAGCAGAATTAGCACTTGAGTCAAATGTTTTCTGAAAAGAAACCTCTAAATATATTCTCCTTGACCTGGGCCATAACTGTTAGAGCAGAGCATGTCAGGGCATGGGTCACAGGAGAACTGCCTTACTTTTTAAAGTTATGGTTTCCTGAGCTCCAAAGTAGGTGTGCAGATTCAGAGTCCTTAGGGAAGGCACCATGAATCTGAACTGTTTTAGGAGCTCACAGGTGATACTTAGATGCACTAAAGTTTGAGAATCATTTACAGCAGTTACCTTTCCTTCTTCAAAGCTCCCTAAGTAGGCACATTGGATTGGAGTTCATTATAAGGAAGTAGAGAACAATTTTTGAGAAATCAAAAATTTGTTATATTAAAAAAAAAGTGTCCTACTTTCCCCCTGTAAATTGCATTTTATTATAATGCAAAGTATATTTAAGGAGAAGTTGCAGTTGCGATGGGGCCAGGGAAAATGGGAGGAGGAAAGGGAACAAAAAATTAGATAGGAAAATATATATATTTTTCTTTTCTATCAGTTTTCTTGACAGTGTGGTATCCATGGCCACCAAGCAGAGCACCTGTAATAAGTCGCTGGGGCTCTTGTGGGAGATGGTGAAGTTTCATTCTCTTGTGGTGCTTATTAGTCATTCAGTGTTTGTTCAGCTTCTGCTGATGGAGAATTTGCTATTCAAGAGCTTCACAAGTCAGGGGTCACCCCTCGTTCTCTCTAACCCAATTTTCTATGCAAGAAGCATCTGCTTTCCCTGCCTAATTGGAGGCACTCCTCCTCCTGAGTGACACTGGAGTGACCTGTCGTGGAGACTCAGAGTACACAGAGTGTGGACAAGTGTGTAAAGACCTGGGCACAGAGCGGAGGGCAGGGGGCAGGGGCAGTGTGTGGAGCTGGCTACAAAAGCAGAATCCAAATGGCCTTAGCGAGTAGCTCCACCTTCCAGCGCCCTCTCTGCAGAGTAAGGCAGTCGGGCTTCACTTTGTTTCTCCCTTGCCTCTGTGTCTCCTCTCTCCACCGCTCTCTCTTCCAAACCTTCCACCTTTCCTGTTTGCATGAGTGACAGAAGAGAGACAAAAAGAACTGCCAATTTTCTTGCACTTAAGAAAGTGGAGTTTTTAATATGGTGTAAGAAATGTTGTGTCCTCACCAGGAACGCAGGAGTCACCTGACTGTGGCTCTTTACAGCTCCATAGGGAAGGGCAGAGAGACAGGGACAAATGCCCCCGCCCAAGGGCTTGGACTGCTGCATGCTGGGTCCCTGTCAGCCCACAGCCAGAGGGAAAGCCAGGGGGAGGCCACTGCCTGGGGCTGGCTCTGGAGGCCATCCCAGGTACTGTGCCCACAGGGGTGCTGCCAGCTGCTTCTATTTCTGGAAACAGCTTCAGAACATAAGTATCTGAGGAAATATTTGGAGGGCCACAGTGGACATTCCTACCCCTTGGCTCAAGACTGGCCATGACCCTTGCTCTGGGGAATGTGCCCAGGTGTGGGGAGATGCCTGCTAAGTAGGGGGGCCCAAGGCAACATTCAGCATTGGATGGAAAAGGTTGACAGGCATTACTGGGGTCTCATTCTGGTATCTAGAGGGAGTTGGGGGGCAGTTCAAGGCTTGTTGGAGCTCGGGGAGACCCACCAAGAATTGGTACTCAGCCTTTGGGAGGTCTGGGGCATCTGCTCAGAGCCAGGGACATGCAGCTGCCTGTGGTGTCTGCAGTGGGACTGCCGGGAACAGCACTGCCTCGGGGTCTTAAGTCTCTTCTGTCTGTGTGTGACCTTAAATAGGTCTTTCGCTCTGTGTCTCAGCTCCTTATCCGTGAAATGAAGGGTTTGGGCTTGCTGAGCCCTGAGTCTTGACTTGATCTTATAAATTATAAGCTTTGGTCAGATGGCTTTCCTTTGAGGGGCCATTTGGGATAATGCTAATGATAACTGTTACAGCAGTGTCAGCCACCCAGAGGTGAAATAGGTTTCCTCTGAGCCGGTGAACTCCTTGTCACCAGGGGTATTCAGGCAGTCACCAAAGAACACTTATGAGTGATGGCTTCATCAGGATCATCTAATTACTAAAAGATTAGATTTCTTGGCCTCAACCCGTGCCCAGAGACTCCAGTTTGGCAGGCTTGGGTGGGGCGTGGGAATGTGCCTGGAGAGCGAGTCTGGATGGATGTGCTGCCAGGGAGGGCCCAGGAAGCTGGGGACCCCGTACACTGCACCCCACTGGAGGTTCACACGGCACACAGGCCAGATAAAGATCTTGAGAAATCTGAGGGAGAGGGAATCCAGCTGATTCTGATTAACTTCGTGTTTCCCAAGTTGAGTGTGGGACTTCATGGTGTTTGAGGAGGAGGGGGTGACTCCTGTTTTGAGGCCACAGCCCCAGTTCCAGGAGATGCCGTGGTGATGCTGCTTTTGTGGGTTTACTGCATTTCATGGGAGGATCTGGGCAGCACTGTTCAACAGAAGCATGATGAGTCACATATACATTTAAATTTGTCTAGTAGCTACATTAAAAAAGTAAAAAGAAAACAGGTAAACTTATTTTTATTAATAATAGTTTATTTGACTTAACCTAGAATATCCAAAATATTTAAGCATATAACCAATACATGAATGTGATTTTTGCTCTATTTTTTCCCTACTATGCCTTTTCAGTCTGACACATATTTTATGCTTGTAGTACATCTCAACTAGGACTGGCCACCATCCAAGTGCTCGCTAGCCACTCAGGGCTGGTAACGGGTTACTGGTGGGGATCATATTGGAAGGTGCAGATCTGTGAGATGTTTCTCAATGTGTGATCCAAAACCCAGCAGCAGCAGCATCACCTGGGAGCTTGTTAGAAAGGCAGAAGCTCAGGCCCCAGAGCATCTACTGGTCTATAATTTGCATTTACCACCATCCTAGGAGACTCTCTGCACGAATTGAGAAGGGATGTGTTAGATGACCTCTCCTCCAATTCCATGCTTTCCTGTTCCTTAAATTCTGTGTGGACGTGATTAACCAAGAAGTAGTGCTGATGTGAGAAACGGGCCCCGAGTGCAGGGGTAGAAGTGGTTTGGCATATGGAATTGGAATCGCTGCTCGGCCCCTGACCCTGTAAAGGGCCCTGGGATTCCTGAGCGCAGGACGGACACAGCACACTGTAACGAACTGTAATTTGAATCTGGGCCAGGCATGATCCCCGGGTCCTAAATATGCTGGCTGTTACGGGGCTCTGAAGCCACTGAGACAGAGCCTAGCCAGGCAGGGGGAGGCCCCTGAGCAAGAGGTGCTGTCTTTCTGCACATGAATGGTCCCCCCCCCTTTCTCGCTGTCACCATGCCCTGAAGGTAAAATCCCATGAATTCCTCCTAGATAGAGGGGCGGAGTGTGGGTGCAAGAGGCAACACAATGAAAGGGTAAGGGACAGTCTGGGACCACAAGGGATCTTAGACAGCATCTCATGCATGCTGCAGGTGATGGCTGACCCCTTCCTGAGCAACCTGTACTGTGCTCCCTGCCATGAGAAGGGCTCTTGGGGAGGGGAAGTGAGTTGGCAGAGGCTCTGTCCTCTGCTCCCCTGAGAGCCCCAGCTGTTCTCACCTCACTCTGGGCTCAGTGTTGTGTTTCTCCATTGGTCTCCTCAGCGGGTTTTCCTGGTACACTCATTCCCTGGGCTAGGATTATGCACCTGGGTGGGGGGCAGGGGCCAGCGCCTAGGCTAAGACTTGTGTTTCTCCAGGTGGGGTTTGGGTGTGAGGATGCCCCCAAGGTGGGTTCTTTATCAGGACAGGAACACTCCCTGCTTGTCACCTCCACCCGTTTCCAGAATCCTCTGCCACTCTGTCCTGCACAGAGCCTGTTAGAAACCCTGCCCCTAACGGGTGGAGGGTGGCAGGGAGCTGCCTCCCTGTCTCTGTCATGCAGCAGGGACAGCCGAGCAATGACCTGTGCTCGCATGCTCCTCCACACCCTCACTTCTCCCACATTGGGCCTGTTGGTCCTGGTTTTAGCGCTGGTCCGGGGATCCAGCTTCCTTCTCCATTCTCTGGTGTCTCTGTGATTGAGTCCAGGGAAGGAGCCTGAGCTGTTCCACCCGGTTGTCTGGAGCTGAAGCTCATCCACCTTCTTAACAGCATCAGCTGGCTACTTTGGGGACTAGAGGGGTTTTAGTCCCCAATAAAGGGGACTAAATTGAGCTTTTCCTTTTTCTCTCTCAGATTCACTTACTGCCCCACCAGTTCTATGTCCCCCATTCCCTCGGACTCACCCTGTGTTCCTCTGATCCAGCGTCTCCACGTCTTGAAAAGATGCCATCCCACTGCCATCGTTACCTGCCTTTGTTACCAGCCAGGAAAGACTCTCCCCTCCACGTCTCCAAATCCTGCCTGCCCTCGAGGGCTCAGCTCTGTTGTCACTTCTTCCCGAAAGCCTTTCCGATCACTCCAGGCCTTACCGATCTCTTTCTGTACCAGACTTCTGTTGTACTGACGCAGTCCTGGGATGAGTCAAAGACCACATATTGACACATATTATGAGTCAAGGGAGATGCTGAGGACACAGAGATGAACTAGATGGGCATGACCTCTGCCTTTCCGCTTAGGGAGGAAGATGCATACAGGAAACCATTACTGATAATTAGTAAATTAATCGCGAATGTGAATACGCTGGAAGGAGACAGTGCTGAGTGTTGTTGGAGTGTCTCTCAGGAAGACTTAACCTCAGGAAAGGCTCCCTGAAGCAGCAGCGGCATTTAACATGAGAATTGAGGTAGTAGGTATCTAAGTGAAGCAGCAGCACACCTGTGAGCCCCGAGGCAGGAGGACCTCAGTGAGGCTGGAGAGGTGAAGAGGTGGAAGCACAAGACCATGGTGATGGCTTGGCCTTTCCTTGCAACATGCCATTCTCTTGCACTGTGCTACCTGTATTGGCCTTTCTTCATCCTCCTAATTAGGCTCTGGGTTCCTTGCAGGCAGGCCCTGCACCGAGAACCCTCCGGTTCCTTCCTGGCAGCAGTGGTGTGCTGTTGCCTAGTGACTTTGAGAGCTGATTGATAAATTTTCAGAAATTTTGTGAGCTGGTTAGTGCACATCAGTTGTTGGGAATTGGCCATGATTAGACTATTTACACTATGGAAATTGGTGACTGCTTTAAATCTGCGCTCTTTTATTTTTCCTTTGAGTGGGCTAGTGTGGAAACAGTTAGCAGCACACCACTGCCCATGGCACGGCGCTGGGCATCCAGAGCGGGAGGCGGCGGGATGGAGAGGAGGGAACTCAGAATAGGGGCAGACACTAGCTGGCCAGGTTATTTAGCTTCTCTGGGCTTCAGTTTCCTTGTTTATTAAATGGGATATTGAGACATTTGAAAGAAGGGATATGAAAAACATGAGATAGGAGCTGTTCAGACTAGAAGCACTGGGTTAGGTTGGACAAACAGTCTGTGCTGGTTTCCTCCATCTCTCACTTACCCAAGTGTCCTCAAGAACTGGAAATATCTATTCTCTGTCCCTTTTGAATTGTTTTTAAGTATAGTTTTGAATTTTACCTGGAACATATAATATTCTCTGCCGTGTTTAATTTCACAAGCCATCTCCCACTCTTTCCGGAAGAAAGCGGGGTATGTGCCTTCCTATCAAGCATGAACTCCGTGAATAATTGTTCTGTTTGCTTACAATCCCTTCCACCCCTCCTCTGCCCACCCCGGAGCTAGAGCTCTTGGCTTTGGACTGGGCAGACCAGACCAGCCCATCCCCGGGGCGGCAGAAGGAGGCTCTGCGGGCTCTCGGAGGCTCTGGGAGATAGATGACTCGATTCTGCGAGGCCACATTGTTAACCCCCGTGCCCCAGAGGCGTGTGGCTGAGTGGCAGCCCCGTCTTTCTCTGCGTCCTGCGTTGGCGTTGCCATTTCTCCAGGAAGAGAGAGGCCAGTGTTGTCCCTTGCAGGGTGTCCGCCGAGTGTTGATTATTTAAGGATAATATTTCTGGCAGTGGAGCAAACGAGGCGGGAAATGGCTTTTGCGGGTGATTAAATGCTGAGATGATGTGGCAGCTTCCGTCTGTGGCCCTGAGTCCCAATTACCTGACAAGAAAGATAGATGTGACCAAGACTTCCTCTTCGAGCCTTGGTCCTGAGGGCTGTAGATCGTGAGAAATGACACCCAGGACGTACAGAACTGGGATCCGGGAACAAAAAGGGGGCAAGGAGGGATCAGCCGGGGATCTGGTCCTGTCATCGCCATGACTTGATGTGCGACCTCGAGCAAGTCATTTTCCATCCGTGCCTTAGTTTACCTCCTATAAAAGGAAGGGCTAGAACTAGGTGGTTTCCAAAGTCCCTCTCAGCACGGAAACTCTGTGATTTTTTATGAACTTCACCAACGAGCAGAGACATTCCTGTTTAGGTTTGTTTTATGTTCTAATTCCCAAGGACATATTTCTAGTGGACTGTACTCCAGAGACTCTAATTATTTCTTGTTAGTCAGGAATAATTTTAACAAGCAGCAGTAAGCCATGAGGCGCCTGGCGTGTGTGTGTGTGTGTGTGTGTGTGTGTGTGTATGTGCATTCAATTTTAGAGTGTTCTGGGAATTGAGTTTAACTCAACAAGCCATTTATTGAGTGTTCACTCGTGGGATGAAGTATGGTGTACTTGAAGCAGCCATGGGATTTGGAGTTGGAAACCTGATTTTCAGTCTGAGGTTTTCTGTTCGTTAGCTGTGGCCTTGGGCACATAGTGACTTAAGGTCTCTGCATCTCAGTTTCTTCACCTATAAAATGGGGACAGAAAGAGGCCCTTCTTCAATGAGGAATAAATGAGTGTGTGTATAGAGCATGCAGCCTCCAATGCTTGAGGCATGGAAATGCTCAATAAATATTATGCCTTTCTGTATAGTAGGTGCCAGGCCTTGGTCAGGTGTTAGGAATACAAAGATGTATGTAAGTCAGGGGCTTCCTGCCTGAAGGATAGCTGCTGACTTTAGGCACACAGACACCCAGTATGTGGTGGGGCCTCTGATCTTGGTTGCAATAGAAGAGGTGTTCAGCTCATAGGGTCTTGAAATAGCAAGCCAGTGTGCTCCTGGTGACAATCAGGAAATGAAAATACAGTGCAGCTGGGGCCAGTTATGCAAAGACAGAATGACAGATTTCACCACTGCTTTGGGTTTGAGGATGGCTTTTAGACCATCCCCCTTGGCAACAGCACACTTGGAATCTTCCAGACAGAACATCATTGGCATCTATGTTTGCGGAGCTGGCCTTGTGCCATGGGAGTGGCATTCTACAGCTTAAAAGGAACAGCC
This sequence comes from Microcebus murinus, assembly GCF_040939455.1. Classification (NCBI taxonomy): domain Eukaryota; kingdom Metazoa; phylum Chordata; class Mammalia; order Primates; family Cheirogaleidae; genus Microcebus; species Microcebus murinus. The sequence continues at coordinate 22,186,549 of NC_134117.1, read as the reverse complement.
CCTGAAAGCCAGGGGGTTTCTTGTTTTGCTGGGAGACACACTGTGCTCACTTGAACAGCAGGAAGGTAGAAGCAGAGATGTGTCATTGCCTCTGACCCCTGGCAAGTGCTTGATACTGTGGCACTTTCCCCTCCACCCTCCTCTCCTCCCTTTTCTCTCATTAAAGAAGTGGATGTTGAACACTTGTTGGTATCACATACAAAGGGTCTTGAAGTGAGGGAACCTGGTACTTGCCTCTGGAAGATTCCAGTCTGACTGGAGAGACAGACATATAAACCAAGATGCAAAGTATGACAGGTGCTAAGGGGGTTGGGGCAGGGTGTGCCGGGCGGGACAGAGGAGGCGCAAGGTAAGGATGACTCCACCTGGAGGCGAGGGACCTGCGACTTAATGAAGCCACATGCAGAAGGGGTTTCTGTGCGTCATTGGTGGTCTGAGGAAATTTTCTGGAGGGGGTGAGGCCTGTGGAATTTACTAAGGTCTTCCTGCAGGCCATGGAGCTATTCCCTAACACTCCCCAAGGTTGGGGGATTCTTAGGTCTATTTTGAGTTCTTTTCGCTGGGCCAGCTCAAATGTTGCCAGATATTGCAAGGGTCATTGGGGTTGGCAGGCAGCCCTCATCTGAAAGTCAATTACATTTGCCTTTTGAAAATGGGACGAGACATTTATGCTTAATATTTGGGTATTTTTGTTGTTGGCTTTTTAAAAACATTTTTTTTTCCAGGTCACACTCTGCTAGTGAAATATGATTAATTCCAAATGGAATTAAGTGTCTGTTGTGTGTAGAACACCTTGCCAAATAATTACATCAAATATAGTTTGAAAGGAAGGTTACCTTTTTATCTTTTCTCAAAGGGCAGTCCAGAATCCAAACCTACTCTGGGCCCACCCCTGAGCAGGTCTGTACCTGAGATTGCTGTATCAGCTTATCCTTCTCCAAGAACCTGGGTCAGGAAAAATTGTAATTCTCAGAGAACTTTTCTGTATCATCTTCACTCAAGGTATCAGCTTTAATAAAAATAAAAGTACCTGAGCTTGTTCAGCAGCAGGAAAAAAAATAAATAAAACTTCACAAAGCCCTGCAAAGTTCCTTTTAGCTATATGACAATGGCGGCGGGGGTGGGGTGGGGTAGGGAGGGACACAAGGGAGAGATTGAGTTGCTTCTAGAGTGAGGGAGAGAGATGGGGTGGTGGTGAGGAGAGACTTTTGGGGACATCCCATGTGCCCAGGTCATAGTGCCACCTCTGGCGTTTGCAGATGTCTGTGGCTATTTTCTTCTTTTGGGAGCCCAGGAACAAGCTTCCCTTTGGCCTCACCTTCTCATGGTTGAGAGAGTTGGCTGGGAATGGTCTCACCTTTGAGGAACTCAGAACTTGAGGTGATCCTAGAGATATTCTTGTTTAACTTAATGATTTTGCAAATGAGGAAACTGAGACCCAGATGAGGGAAGTTCAGTAGCTGCTCACTCTCTGCTGACAAGTGCGTGCGTGCATGAGTGCCCCAGGTACACGCTGACCTGGGGGTGCACTCTTCACTCCAGACTGTGTGCTCCCCACTGCCCTGTTCCCAGTCCATTGGCTCAGTGAGGGGTGGGAATGGAGCCAAGGCTGGGACTTCCGCAGGCAATGACTTGCCTTCAGAACTTATCCTTTCCTATCCCCTATCTCAGTGGTTTTCAACCAGGGGTAATTTTGCTTTCCAGGGGACATTCAGGAATGTCTGAAGACATTTGTCACAACTAGGGGGAGAGTGCTACTGGCATCTAGTGGTTAGAGGCCAGGGATGCTGCTCCACATCCTGAATGCGCAGGGCATGGAGTTACCAGCCCCAAACGTCAGGACCGTGGCTGCTGCTGCACTCCGCCTGTCTGAGTGTGTGTGCATGGGTGCGGGGGTGTATTCAAAAGAGATTAGGGTTCGGTGTGACTGCAGTGAGGGTGCTGATAACATTTTGGGGGTGGATTAGGCTCCTGTTTCATAAACTTGCCCATGCATTTGCATTAAACATATTCCATTTTGAGTGGAGTGAGCCCATGTCTCAGCTGTAGAGAGTAGAATGGTGGTTACCAGAGGCTGGGAAGGGGCCAGGGGAGGAGGGATGAAGAGAACTTGGTTAAATGGGTACAAAAATACAGTTAGAAGGAATAAGCTCTAGTGTCTGATAATGCAGTAGGGAGACTATTGTTAGCAGTAATTTATTGTGTATATCAAAATAGCTGTTAGAGAAGAATGGGAATGTTTCTACCAAATAGAAAAGATAAATATTTGAGGTGATGGATATCCCAATTACCATGATTTGATCTTTACCCATTGTATACATGTATAAAAATTTCACAGGTGCCCCCACAATATGTATATCTCTTCTGTATAAATTAAAAAAATTCTGGGCCCTATTCCATATATATTGAATCAGAATCTCCAGGACTGGGCCTGGGAATCTGCATTGCTACCCTGCTCCAAAGAGGATTCTGACACTGTGCCTGTTTGGGAAATAATGGATTTAGTAGCAGTGTCAGTTGAATATTTGTTATTTGTCTATTCAGATAAATTTGGATTTGAACCTGAGCTCTGTCATTTGTCAACCTTTTGACCTTGGCTGAGTCACTTATTCTTTGAGCCTGTATTGTCTCATTCTCAAAGAGGGGTGATCACATCCACTTCATGGTCTGCAGTGAGCACACAACGTGGCTCCTGGTCAGCGGTAGGTGCCTGACAGTCATCAACCACTTATATTCCAGGCACTGTGCTAAGTTCTTTGACAATATCTTCTCTCCTTAGCTTCACAGCAACGCCGTTTTATAGCTTGGGCATGTTATAGGTGCTCTGACTGTGTTAGGGTGAATAATGCACCCCTCCCCCTAAGACGTCCACATTCAAATGGCTGGAACCTGTGAATGTTACCTTGCACGGCACAGGGGACTTTTCACCTGTGTAAGGATCTTGAGATGGAGAAATTATCCTGGATTATCTGGGTGGGGCTGATAAAGCTACAGGGGTCCTTATTAGAAGGAGGCTGGAGATCAGAAGAAGTGAAGATGTAACTAACAGTAGGAGCCAGTGATTGGGGTGGTGCGAGGAAGAGGTTGTGAGCCAAGGAATGCCGCTAACCTAGGGAAGTGAGAATAGGCAAGGAAATAGGTGGTCCCCTGGAGCCTACAGCCCTGTAAGACTCATTTTGGACTGCTGACTTCTGGAACTGTAAGAAAATAAGTTTGTCCTGTCTTTAAGCTCCAAGGTATGGTCACTCGTAGCAGCCACAGGAAACTAATATGCTCATTAGGGTCTCATATGCAGAGATTCTGTGCCAGGCATTGCTCTGTGGTGCAAGGGAGGAGACATACACATGACTGAAAAAGGCCAGGAAAAAGACCAGGCGTGGTGGCTCATGCCTGTAATTCTAGCACTTTGGGAGGCTGAGGCAGGAGGATCACTTGAGCTCAGGGGTTTGAGACTGGCCTGAGCAAGAGTGAGAACCCCGTCTCTATAAAAAATACAAAAATTAGCTGGGCATGGTGGTGCATGCCTGTAGCCCCAGCTACTCAGGAGGCTGAGGTGTGAGGACCACTTAAGCCCAGGAGTTTGAGGTTGTGAGCTATGATGACACCACTGCACTCTAGCCTAGATGACAGAGCAAGACCAGGTCTTAAAACCAAACCAAAACAAAACATAAAAAAGGTGGGGAGAACTTGCATTGGGGAGCAAATGAAAATACACAGGAGACAGAGGATCTTCCCCCACTGGTCCTGTGTGTGCAGGGCAGCTCCATGGAGGGAGTGGGAAGGCTGCCCACCCCTGAACTGTCCAGCTGATGTCTTATGCAGGCAGCATGGTGTCCTGGAAACAATGGGTTCTCTCTTGCCCGGTGAGTATTGGCCCCTTAGATGTTGATCCCTCAGTCTGGTCTCCCGCCCTCTCCTTTCCCCACAGGGCACAGTGGCTCCTGCTGCTGGTCGATGTTTTCTAGTAGCAGCTTTTGCCCCCTGTGACTCCGATTAGAGGGGATGGCAGGTGAGGCCCATCTGTCTTTGAGCTCCGGGTCTGGCAGCCGCACGAGTCTCTACCCTCCCCGGCCTCACCTGGCATTATCCCACGTCAATTGGTGAGGGCAGCGTAAGTGCTGAGTAACGTGGTTGTTAGAAGTATGAATTATTTAAGCAGACGTGTACATCATCATCCTGTCGTTCATCCGAGGGAGGCTTGACGCGCGTGGTAGCCTGCGCACGCATGCCGCTGTTTTGCTTACGGGCAGGAGGAGGGAGGAGGGGGGTGGGGCAGAGGGCGGAAGCAGGTGAGGCATGATGCAAAGAATCAAATTGGCTACGTGATGGAGGGTTGGAAAGAGTTGCCCTGAGATAGGAGGCAGATTTTAAAAAGACCCAAAACAACGGAGAGCAATTTGATAGAGTATTTTTGGCTCCAAGACTCTGAATCGGAAATGCAGGAGGACTAGCACGTCACACGTTCAGAGGCATCTGTGGGCATACATACCAATATGATCACTAGAATAATAATAATAACAAATGTTCTCTCGTGCTGGGACTTGTGGAGGTCACCTTGAGGAAGTGAAGAAGAAGGCAGGTGGAAAGGGAGGTGATTAATAAACCGTAGACACAGCCCTCAGGGTCCTTACCCCTCGCCCCCATAGAACCGATCCCGCTCGGCCCCCTTGCCCAGACCTCAGTGACCCTGAGCCCACTGGGCCTGGTGTCAGGAGCCCTGGGTAGCTGCTGTTATCTCCAAGTGGACCGTTTTGTTAGATGGGCCGCCCAGTTCTGGTTCTTGCCTCTGTTTGAACCTGGAGGCGCCTCTGATCCAAAAAACACCTATTCCTTTTGTGAGCTACTGACGCGAAAAGCCAGGGCTCTGGGTGGGGTGGGAGATCAGGATGATTTCTGCTAGAATAGGCTGAACTAAAGCTCTGAAACCAGTCACCTTTAAAGGGAGCCAGGTCTCAAGTTCTTCATTGGCCAGGAATTACCCGTGTCATTTGACAGTCGTCATTGTTTAGTTTAGTGTCTGCTAAACATTGTTTAGTTTAGTGTCTCCTGTTTGTTTAGTGTCTGCTGGGTGGTCCTCATCATTCAGGGGACCCAGAAGAGTCAGATAAGATCTCTCCTGGGGATCTCATTGTCTTCTCAGGGGGAGAATAATAACACACAGGTACTAGCTATGGAATATTATTATCATTACTGTTACCAGCAATGCCAGGAATAATATTCTGTAATATCAGAGAGTAGTATCATTATGAAATATAGTATATTGCATTATATCGACCACACCATATTACCTTACATAGTAGTAATAGATGGGAAGTACGGCTGTACCAATATCAATGTGTTTTGCACAGAGAATGAGTATCACTGGACATCACAGATGACAGAGAACACTGTAGGCAGGTGTACTAGTAAAACTGATACCTAACACCTGCAGAACGCTTCATAGCTCAGATTCCCCTTTGCATCTCATTTGATCCTTACAACCAACAACGGAGAGTCATCTGAGCCCAGAGAAGTTAAGTAGCTTGTCTCTGCCACACAGCTAGTAAGTAGAGGAGCTGGGGCTTGAATCAATTGTGGTGCCAAGGCCAGGACTTGTCCCCCCTTGCCACAGCTGCCTTCCCCACAGAATGTTATGTATTCATATGGGCTGCATGTGTCACAGTGCTTTATAGCTTCAAAGTCCTTTCATATCAGTCGTCCCTTTGATTCTCACAGAGATGGAGTGGATGAGGCGGTGTTGGGTTTATTCTGGGCATTTCAGGGGCAACAGCTCTGTGGAGGACATGGCCTTGGGCAATCCGCTGGCTGATGGGTTAGGAGTGTGCGTTAATTCCTGGAGAAAACACACACACACACACACACACACACACACACACACACACACACACCCCAAGAAACAAAAAAAGCACACAGAACAAACAAAAAACATCAATAGAAAGCTGCAACTAAAAAGAACATTTCCTGTGTCATTTCTTTTCACTAATTACCAAATACCAGCTACCTTTTCCCGCATTCCAGGATGCGACAGCATACAGTGGGCAGGTTTCATTCAGGGCCCCCGTTTCCTGCTGCTCATGAGACCCGATCTGGGCATTTGCAGTGTCCTGGTCTTTGGCGTCAGGGCAGATCTTCCTGCTCTTGTGCTCTGGTCACCTCTGGGTCTACCCCCTTCTTCTGCCGTCATTTGCCCACTGGGGTTTCCTTCAGAGAAGGGAGTTGAGATGAAATTAAGGTGCAGTTAAGGACTTTTACAGACACACTGCTGGTTTCGTGTTTGCATGTAGAGTGGGGTGCATGTGTGCACATGCATGTGTGTGTCCCCACAAACATACAAACGTGTTTCAGCTGCTTTCTGTCCGCATCCAATAATCTGGAGCAGGATCTGTGCCATCCTGTGTGTGGATCATTGTCTTACCAGTTCCAAGGCAACATTATTATTTTAAACCTCTCTTATGATATTTCCAGTGACTGACAGGCACTGTCATATTTCTACCTGATACGCGCTGAGCCCGGAGTTGTTGATTTGGCTTAGGGAGGTGTCACCTGGGGGTCTAACCCTGCTCACCCGCGGGAAGCTGCTGCTCATCTCAGCTGGCCTGCTTCCAGCAAGAGAGGGCAGGGGGCTTGGGAAGAGGGTGGGCAGGGCAGTGGTCCTCCTTTGTCTGGGCTGCATCACTCCCTAGGGCAGGCTTCCTCAATCATCCTGTCACTGAAAACTGGGAGGACGTAGTAGTGCTAGTGAGACTTGTCGTAAGAAGAGGCTGAAAGATGTCTAGTTCATTTTTCTCATCAGTGCAGTAACTACACCTTATACATGGTCATCAGCCTGTTCTTGGATCCCTGCAGAATGAGGAGATCACTCCATTCCAAGGCAACTCGTTCTGTTGCAGGGTTAGACACTCTTTCTGCTCCTGTTTCATCAACATGTGGTGAGATGGGAAGTGCACTGGGCCCAGAGCCGGACGTGAACTGGGTTCTCCTGCCTCTTACTGATAAATTATGATGCTGCAGGCAAATCACAAATCTCTCTGGACCTCAGTTTCTTCTGACTGTAAAATGGGTAAATTGGGTTTCAAATGGTGCTCTGAGAAGCTTGGAGTTTCTGGAAGGTTCCTCAGGTGAGAGAAGTTTGAGGTGAGGGTTAGGTGTTGGGTAGGAATCCAGCCACACCAAGTAAGATTAGTTATGATTTTGTGTTTTACATACAGGGTTTTGAGTCACTGATTTTTTGTAGTTAAACAAGTTTAAAGATTTTTTTAAACTTGTCTAAAAAGGTTCTTTCTAGTTCTACTTTTTTTTAATGATTTTTGAAATTTGTGGAAATTATAACAGTCTCTTTGGTAGAATAATACTACTTTTTATCCATTTTACACAGAGTAATTTTAATTCCTTGTACAAGATAGCCTTTCTAATAGCCTCGACCTTCCTAAAGTCATGCAGGTTGTGAATGTGAATATTACGCCACAGACAGCCCGGCCAGAATGGCGAATTCAGGCAGGTCTGTGTTTGTGTCCTCTCTCCTTCCTTTCTCTCCTGTGTTTCTCTCTCTTGTACTTCAAGTGTTTCTGCTATTTTCCATTCTCAGTAGACCACTGGACCTGCCAGCTCTCAGGGTGGGGAAATTATCTGATAACCTTACCCCGGGATGAAGTGTTAGCTGATGGTGATTTAGAGTTTTAATATCCCCCCAAATATTTGGGACTTCTGAAGCCTGAAAGCCTAAACCTCTTCTCAAAAAATGAATCTCTAATGATGGAGTCTGAGGCTCTAGGATAAATTGTGCTGCAGGAAGTTGTGTGTGTGTATGGGCTGTCTCTACCTCAGGGTGTGTTTGCCTTAGAGGTATGTTTGCAATTTTGCCTTAAAGAAATGTTTCTAGAAGTAAATCCTTTGGAATACTAATCCTAAATGCACTGAGATAAAAGGATTCTGCAGCCGTATGCCTTTGGGAAAATGCTTGGTGTTATGTTTCCTTCTTAGAGATTCACAGTGCACTCTGATCTATTTCAGGATCTGAGAAATCCATCAGGGAAGAATCCTGTTTATCTTTGTTTAATCCTGGGCTTTCCCAAACTATTGGACCACAGTATCCTGTTTTCCTCTAAGTAGCAACTGTCAACATCCCCAAGTACCTGTGTTCCCCAGATCATGGTTGGGAGGTTCCAGAGCCGTGGTTCTTACCTAGGGATGATTTTGCCTCTCTCTTTCCCAGGAGACTTTTGGCAATGCCTGGAAACATTTTTGGTGGTCACAGCTTGGTGGGATGGAAGGAGGGTGCTCCTGGCATCTAGTGAATGAGTAAAGACCAGGGAGGCTGCTGTCCTTCATGTGATACACGGGACAGTCATTCATGACGACGAATTAATTATCAGGCCCGAAATGTCAATAGTGTCAAGATTGAAAAACTCTGTTCTCGTGATAGACAGGGACAGGGTCTGTTTAAATACAGGGCAAGGCCTTGCAAAATCAGCTGGTCAAGCCAGGCCTTTTATGATGAGGTGATGAGGGATGTTTTCTGGATAATGCTGAACGAGATGCACCCAGATAGTGTTTTCCTGAACACTCACAGCAAATCCGGAGCTGAGATCCCCTTCACGCTCAGAGCCAGAGTTCACCTTCCCTGGCTCCCGTGATGTGGGCCAGGTAGAAGGGCCCCTTCTCAAGCAGAGCATCTGGGATCAAGGCTGACAGGGCTCATCACCTCGTTCTTGTCCTCCCTTCCGGGAATTGAGAGGCTCTACACCATTATAGGAGGAGCCTGTTTTCCCAGCTTGCAGATTGCACTTTATTTATTTCTTTAATCTTGCCCCAAGCCTCTTTTCTTTTTGTTGGGCTGACAGGGCTTTGCTACTCATTCTGGAGATGATGTTGACTTGGTGGGAAAAAAAGTGCTTGCTGTCAAGTACAAGAGTGTTTCTGGGATAGGGATTCTTTAAGTCTACGGGATTTATCTCTTTCCATAAAGCAGAGCGATGATGCTTGTTAGTCAGCAGAATCCCACCTGCAGCCTCCCCCACTCAGTCCTGCCCCATTCCAGGAAGGGCGGTGGGGATGGTCGCAGTTCTCAGGTGTTCTGATTCTCTTAGTTAGTGAACACGAAGTTCTTTGGGGCCATGGGTCCCTTTGAGGACCTGGCAAAAGCAGTGAAACCTCTTGCAGGGAAACGCACACGGATGGATGCCTGCACACAGTTTTGCATGTGATTCTAGGTAGTTTGTGGACCTGTGGTGTTAATCAACTCGGAATTTGACACGACTACTTTACAGGACTCCGTGGAGGCTGTGATTGCTTTTGTGGCTCTGGATTGAGTGACAGCATTGGGGTATACAAGGAGCTGTCTTAATCCCTAATCTTTAAGCATGGCTATTCTTGGGGAATCATAACTAACACAATGAATCACCACCTCCTTGTGTTTTAGCTCATTTATTCATTCATTCATTCAGCACATATTTATTTAGTTCCTATATGGCAAGTTCTGTTTTAACCTCTGGGGAGTCAACAATAAAAAGACAATCTTCTTTTATCTCAACGAAAAAGGATATAGGAATTGAAAGACATGTATCAAAAAACAAAAACAAAAACAAAAAAAACAAGCAAGTTGAATTCTGAAGACAGAGGCTGAGAGGAGTAACTTTCGGTGCAGAACACGAGCCGGTTGAGAACAAGCCCTTTGGGACTAGGGCCTCGTGTCTGGGGGCACTAGCTCCCCTGTTCTGTGACCCACCAGCTAGAACTGTAGAGTTGTATAGGATCAGGTAGGGTCTGCCATAGTGCCTGGCACTTGGCCCTGAACTCAAGTTTGGCTTAAGAGGCATTTTAGGAACTTTTTAGGACACTATCCAGAACCTTCCACCATCCCAAGGTATTGCTGCCCACCCCCCTTTCCAGTTCCCTCTGCAGAGCACTGCAGAAATCCCACCTGCCCATGCTGCTCCACCAAGAGCATCAGATGTCTGGGCTTGACTGATAGCTAAGTTCAAAGTACTCACCCTGTTCAGACCAACAAACCAGCACAGTAAATGGCAGTCACCAGCAGTGGGGGCCACTCTGGTGACTTCCTGTAGTTGTTTTAGGCCAGGAGCGGGAGGGCACAGTCCCTACATTGGGATTGTAGGACTTGACTCATTAGTTGTGGTCTGTGTTTTACTGTGGTAGCTGGGGGTGGGGGGAGGGGTGGGAAGGGTAATCATATCCTTGGCTCATTGCTGAGCCCAGTAGGGGCTGACTTTTCTGATCTCAGTATCCTTATTGATGGGCCTCACTGATGCTGAAGTCTCTGTTCAGGGCAGTAATAGTAATTTTGCAGAATGATCAACACCTTTGCAGTGGATCATGTTAATGCCATGATCATCTCTGTTTGGTCTGCATTGTTTGGACTCCATAAAGAATCATAATGAATCCAATAAAACAACTAGAGACCGCCTTTCTGAATAGGACACATACTTTAGGCTGTCTGGGAAGAGCACGAGCTAGTCTGTTAATTTGCACTGGTGAGTTGCACTTCGAACTTAGCTACAGATCCAGCCTCACCATCCAATGCTCTTGGTGGAGCAGGGTGGGCAGGCGGGATTTCTTTTTCCAGAAACAATTTGTGTCTGCACGAGGTTGTGATGTTCTCCCCAAAGAGGGACAATGAAGTCCATGCAGTTGGGTTCAAAAGAAGAAATCACCTTTCCATAATTGGTAGCTTTTTCATTCTCTTTTTAAAAATACCCATCCCGCTACCCCAGTTCTGAATCCCCAGTGAACTGCAATGTCGGGGAGAAGACCGCACAGAAATTACAATGGTAAGTGGGTAATGAGAACCAGCTACAAGCTGGCAGCCCTCTGCCTGTGAAAACAGGGTTACTGTTATAGATTTATATGGTTCCATTTTCTGCTTTCAATATAGCCCGTCGACATCTCAAACTGAGAAGCCCATTGCTGCAGGCTGGCCAGCTGCCTCCCGGAGCCTGTGTCAGGAGAGATTTACTGTTCTTACAGGCTCTGCTTGTTGTAACTCCCTCCAGATTGGGCTAGGGAGGACGGCTTTTATTTTATTTCATTTTGCTGAGAACCACAGCTCTGCAGGGACATTTGTTCTGTTTCCCAGGATAGATTCCCGAACGTAGGTGAGGAAGGTGGAGAAATTGAATCAGGCAGTGCTTGAGTTGAAAGAAAACTAAAACGGAGCCTAAAGGCCATTTATTATCACATAGTGGGAGTGGAGGAGTGGAACAATCACTGTAATGTCTGGCCACTGGGAGCTGGTTAAATCAGTTACGGTTCATTCATAAGTGGAATACTATGCAGCTGTGAAAAGGAACAAAGAAGATTTATTTCCACTGATAAGCGCTGATCTCCATGGTATAATATAAAATGAAGAAAAAAAATGCAGTGTAATATACAGTATGATTGCATTTGTAAAAGTAAGAGTGATGTATACTTATGTACCTTGCATCTACAAGGACAGTCTCTGGGAGAGTTCATAAGAAACTTGAAATACTATTTGCCACTGAGAAAACTCTTCATTGAGGGACTGAAGAGGTAGGAAAGCTTTTTGTAGAAAACCCTTTTGTGCTTCTTGGTGTGTGTGTGTGTGTGTGTGTGTGTGTGTGTGTGTGTGTGTGTGTAAAATGTGCTTGCATTACTTTCTCAAAAATCACTTAAGATTAAAAAGCGAATTTTGAATCACATAATGGCTAGCAAGGCTTGCTTTCAGAAGGATGAGCAAATTGTGGTTTGAATGTAAGTAACTGAAGCTACCCAGAAATGAAAAGTTGTCTCCAGGAACTCCCATTATTATGTGGGATTTATCACTATTAATGATCAGTAAGAACCAGAACCTGTCGGGTGAGGTACAGCTTTACCTCCATTTATGGGATGAATTGAGTACATTATGGTCCACATAAATTGCATTTATACCACAGCGATTCGTTATGTGCCATCTGTTAGAAGCTGGAACTTCCCTCCTAATGACATCCTTGTCATCCCCCACCCCGATTCCCAGCCTCCTCTGCAGTGAGTGTCTTGTTCTTCAGCAGGGTGGGGTGGAAGTCTGTTTCTTGGGGCACTCAGAGTTTCTTTCCTGTAAAGCGGGAGTCAGAGAGGTAATCTAAGAGGTGTGTAGAGTGGCCACGTGGGAGGCAGTAAGACATGGTGAAGCCTTTGACAAATAGCATTGAGTGTCCCTCTTTCAAACAATCAAAGTCAGCTTAAAAAATATCTGCAGTTAATACTTTGTTCAAGGTCCAGGCTTCTACAGTGCCTTTCCAGAACCTTCCTACTATGTCTTATCTTCCTCCCCCTGTAATGCCCAGCCCTGCACCGCACCTCTGATAGGTGCCTGGTGGGTAAGTCACAAAGCACCCTCTTGGGCCTTGGTGCTGGGAGTCTATGGGAGGCCTAGCTCTTGCATTTCAGTGCATTCTGCCTCAAGGTGTTTAAAAGGCATCTTATCTCCTCTTTTGGACATCAGATTCCTGGAGGGCCGAGATTTGTTCATCTCCCCACTCAGCATAGAGGTTAACACATCTTGCCCTGGGCTTTTCTCAGAAAAAAAGGCAAGGTGTTACTAGGTTAGAGCATTGCAGCTGAGAGACTTTCTTCCCAGGGCATATTTCTCTGGCAGGAAATGTAAAAACTAGAATTGCTGGGAAGATTAAATAAAACAAATGGAATCATTCTTAGCACAATGTCTGTTCAGAGTAAGAACTTGATATGCGTTAAGAGAAAATTGGTTGCCCTTTGGAAGTGCAGCTGTGTGTGGAGGTGAGCACTGTCCGTCCACCTCTGGGCCCTCCGCCCCCACCGCCAGGTGAGGCTGTGTGACCCTGCTTCCCTCACCTGGCTTTCTCTGGCTAGCAGGGAGGTGGGCTGTTCCAGTGCTCAACTTTGTTGGATAATTCAGGACTTTCTCCCCCATTCTCTCTCTTCTTAATGGTGTGGAATGACTCAAGGGCTTCTGTGCCGCTGCCTGCAAGACTTTCCTTGCTAACTCAGCCATACAGAGGTTTCTTCCCCAGACCGGGAGTGTGACAGCCCTTGCACGTTCCATGACTGCGTCTCTCCCCCTGCAGAAGCACCAGAGTGCAGACTATATTCAGATGCTACCACACTCCTAAATTACATGACGCAGCAGATACTGCTTCCTATAAATTACAGAAAACAGTGCTGAAAAGACAATGTAGAGTGCATAAATTCAAGTATTTAGCCAGAAGCCCATTAACTTAGGGCAGACAAAAAGAAAGGGAGAACATTTACAAACCACTTCCCAGTAGGAGTTTTTGGTAAGATGGAGAAGTAGGAGAAGACAGAGGCGGGGGAGTAGGAGAAGTAGGTGGGGGAAGACAAAAAAATAAGTGATATTGGAAAGACAGAGACAAGAAAGAAAAAGGGCAGAGATCCTATTCCAGGTGGTGGAAGAGGAAAATCTGGTCCTAAATTGGAACTCCCACATGAACTGATTGCCACTGGCAGGTCCTGTCTTTGTGGCTCAGTACTTTGCTTATTTGGTGGCTCAAATGCCACCTTCTCCCTGAAACCTTCAGATAAAAACACATCTCTCTCCAAGATTTATTCTGTTACATTGTGTCTAAAAGGTGCTGACTTTCTATCCTAACAATGATTATTTATGTTCATATTTTTTTTCTCCCTTGCAAATGTATAAGCTCCCTAAAGGCAGAGATTATGACTTGGTGATTGGCAATTCAGCAGCAATTCTACTCTTTAGCATATGCCAAGCTCAGTGCTACTGTAGGGTACTGAGATGAGCAAAGCATGGTTTCAACACTAACAGCATTTACCTTTAGGAGAATTGAGTAAGGTTCTCTGCATAGTGTACGAGCAATCTCTACTGAATGAGCGTGGCTCAACTCTCTCTTCCCTGTTTCAAGGATGAGGAAATTGAGGTCCATGACTACTTGACCTTCATAAGAGGACACTCCTAGTTTGCATAAGGACTAAAACTCATGCAACACTTTTCTTGCTCTGTTTTGTAGTTTGCACTCCCTTGGCCAATTGTCTTATGGAAGAACAGGTGGAGACAGTCTGGATCCCACAGTTGGGAATACAACTTCCAGGGTACACTGAGAGCTAAAGAAAGAACATGCATGCAAGAGCTATCAAAGCAAGGCCAGTGGTGGGGGATACATGTCTGATAAAGGCTGGAAAAGGATTTCATGAATGGAGGAGGTGGCCTGAGAGGCTGGGCCTTGGGGAAGGCTGACCCTGGGCTCAGATGACTGGAGAAGTCAGTGTCATGGGCAGCTTCCTCTTTAACTGGTCATTTTGCAGGGGTTTTTAGACTCCTGGAGTCATTTTGGACTGAGAGCCCTGTAAACAAACATATATCTGTCCAAACTTTGCTGAAATCAGTCCCTTGTCAAACTTGAAAAACAGCCTTTCCTTTCCCTGGTTATGAGGTTGGTTAGAGCTGGGAGACAACTTAGGAAGCCATGTGATCCAGCCCCTGCCTTTATACAAATAAGAGGTTGCCTCTATTTAACAGGTGACTTAAAAGAGGCTCAGTGGAGTTTTAGGGTCTAAAACCACCCAGGAGATTTCTCTAATTGATAGTAGCTCAGTGGTGATTAGTGGAGTATAGACTAGCCATTTTGTGAACATTCTTTCTGATTAAGATTTCAGCAGAATCAGGTGAAATGAGGCTCCTCAAAAATTGACTCTAAGGATGCTCCTTCAGGCCTCAGCTTGGAGCATGGGAGTGCTGTCATCTGTCCCCTTTCCATACTGGCTGCAGGGCCTGAGTGAGGGAGGGTGCCATGCTTCTTTGACATGGTCTGCAGCAGGAACAGAAACGGGAATGCACAGCAGACTGAGGACAGGGCATCTCCTCAGCTCTTCTTTCTTCATTCATGAGCAGATCAGTTCTGTTGACATCTAGGGATCATCTAGTGTTCTCTGCAACTCTGGGAAAATTGGAGCTCCTTTAAATTGGGAGTTTTTAGATAGTTGTGGGCAGAAGAGATATTTATATTTTACACACCTCTTCCCTAGCAGTCTGTGATTCAAATCTTTTGCTGAGAGTTGTTATATTTTTATTTTGGAAGCAAATCAGAGAGAAGGAGGAAGATAGGTTGGAGGCTGAGTATGGAGGGGCCCTGGGCCAGTGTGTACATTCTTTGCAAAGAGAAGCTCACATTTGAGGGGTGGATCTTGTCTTAATTCAAAACTCAGGGCCCAGGAAAGACAGAGTTATCCGACAAACCCCTATGGCATCATCCACCTGTCATTATAGAGGTATCTGGTAGAAGGACTTGGTGGGGAGAGGTTGGGGAACCTGTAGTAGGGCGTCTACGCTCAGCCTGCTTACACTGTTTATCCAGTGCAGCTCTGATGCTGTTTAGAGTCTCATTCTTCCATGGCATGTGTTTGGTCAGTCTTTTAGGCTGCATCTCATCCTGCTTTGCTTCACTAGGTAAGCATGTTAATGACTTTATAAGACCATTTGGTCCTTCAAGGCAATGAGTGTTTTATTCCCTTTGGATTGCTCTTAGCACTTGAACTGTTCCTGGCAGTTAGAAGAAATGCAATGAACATTTATCCTTATGGCCTTTGGAACATTTCCTGCTTTGGGAAGTGAAATTTTAAGTGTTCTTGGTATTGAGGTGGCTAAATTTCCTTTTTTTTGCCATCATTATTTTCTTCTAAAGATTATTCAAAAGTGGCCTCCTTATGAAACTTTTCTCTGATTTATATGGGCTTATATTCTCATTTTTGTAGATTGTATATCAGTGTTTGTTTTTTATTATTAATCACATTCTTCTTCCCCAAATATATTGTGGGCTCTTTGGGTCTCCCACAATTGTTGTGTCTTTACTTTGAGACTTATTTTGAGGTCATTGATTTCCTGAGTTTATTCCTTGATAAGGAGTTTTACTATATCAGTAGTATGGTTGGGCAAAGAAGGAGAGGAGCCTTGCAACTTGAATCCATCAGTGCACTGCATATATATATATATATATTTTTTCTCATTTTAATCATCACAACAAACCTAGGATAATCATTGTTATTATCTCCATTTTTGAGAAAAAAGAGATTCTTATCACTTTAGAAGTGAGTTATTTTGAATGTCAGATAACATAACCCCATCTCCTGTGGGTGAATTTGTTTTTACCTGGAGTGGCAAAAAAGGAAGTTGAACCCTATGTACAGTAAACACAGACTCTACAAATGTGGTAATTAAAATAATGAGTCTGTATTCTCGCTCTTGCACAAGGCCACACAGCCAGTAATCTGTGAACCTATAATTCAGTCCCAGTTCTGTCTGGTTCATGTGCCTCTAGTTTTTCCTGATTGAAAGGAAATAATAATGGAATTTGGATTCTGCATCATGGATGATCATCAAAAGCTTGTTGGGGAGCTGAATGTGAGATTTGACAGTGTGTGTTTTAAGGGTAACACTGCTGGGAGGGTGGGTGACAGACAGGAGTCTGTAGGAAGAAAGAGGAATCAGCTGAAGTCCAGGGTATTACAATATTCCAGGGAGAAGATTATGGAAATCTGAAGCTGTGGGAATATAGAGGACGGACTAACAAATTACCATTGCAAAGACAGAACTGTTAGGTTAGGACTTCACAATGATTCAGTGTGTTTGGGGAACAGTGAGGTCAGTCATGTGGCTTTTGGAATTTTGCTGTGTATCTTGGGAAGGGCAGGGGCATCGTGAACTAAGATAGGGATACAGACAGAGGAGCAGGGATCTTATTTAGCAGGTGAAAAGGAAGGAGAATGGATATGATTTTGATATGATTGAAGTACTCCTGTAGTTCAAAAGGTTGGTGTCCTCTAGGAGGCAGTTGGATTTATAGGCCTGAAGGTGAGGAAGGAGGTCTGGATGGGAGAGGGAAGTGTTGGATCCTTTGGCAGTTAGGTGGTAATGAAGCTGTCAGAGTGGATTAAATTTAAGGGACAGAGGGAGCCAGGTCAGTGATGGCAAAGGCTGAGAAGATGCCAGCAGATCGCTAGGAGAATAAAGACTGGGCCTGTTCCTCACCTCAGTTTTCATGGCAGAGAAAAGTAACGTGCAGCTGCCGTTGTCCTTGGCAGCCACCTCTGAAGAGTTCTAAGATCTCCCTAACAGGATCATTCATCCTTGAATTTCTGGAACAGTCGTGATTCCAGATATTTTGTACTGTTGTCAGACTTTATGCCCATATTTTTGTCAGACTTTGTGTCTGGGATTTTGGTTTGGAAAATCTGCTATGCGTGTCACTCATCGGCTCTCTGGAGTAAAGCACGAGGCATTCCCAGTGAGCCTGTTTTCCCTCATAGGTTGGTGCCTGGGACGTTTTCTATCATGAAGCCAAAGTGCTAGAGAGCCAGGCGGCTGCTGTAGATGGACAAGGCAGACAGTGTTGAAAGGAGCGCTGGGGCTCAGAGCGGATGCCCAGGGCATGGGATGGAGAGGCTTCCAGGATCCCAGAGGAGGAAGAGCTATAGGAGTCCAGGGGAAATGCACCAAAAGAACCTCCATCAGAAGTATTTAAATGGAAGCTCAAGGAGGGATAAGCAAGGTAGACAGTGTGTGTGTGTGTGTGTGTGTGTGTGTGTGTGTGTGTGTGGTGTGTGTGTGTGTGTGTGTGTGTGTGTGTGTGTGTGAGAGAGAGAGAGAGAGAGAGAGAGAGAGAGAGAGAGAGAGAGAGAGAGATCATTATCCAGCCTAAAGATGAAGGGATTTGGAAAATAGCTTCAATAAAATACAAATCCCTACATGCCTACGTGACTTCTCATAGGTTTTGCTGCCAGAGCAAGGAAACTTCTATGGTAACAGGAAGATGCAGGAGGAAGGACATCAGAGATGAACTCCCTGAATAAACACACTGCCTGTCAGGATACCACAGCCTGACACCCACATAGGGCTTGGAGAAGATGAGGAGCCTGCTGATTTCTATCCTGAGAAGGATCTAGATGGGTTCTGGGGAGGCTGTGGAATTGGTCAAGACCCACACAATGGGGCCAGTTTCTGTAGAACAGTATTCTCAGGAGTCTCAGGCCCGGTTTGCCCTTGTTATAACAAATATTTTGAAACACTCACTTTAAAATATTGGAATGACATTCAGAGATAATGTAACCTGCCTGCACACATAATTAAAATCAACATAATACCCTAAGTCTAATATGAAGCAGAGATAAAAGGAGACTAATTTATAACAAAATAGTATGTATTTCAATAAATGCTTGAGTATGACTATACTTGAGGATATAATGAAGTTGTCAGATGCTTCCTCCTATATATAGCATCACCGTGAATAAGAGCTATAAAGGCAGACTGATCAGATGTGTGGTGTTGGCAATTCAAACGCTATGAATGGCTTTGACATTTATTATGTGATTTTTTTAAAATGGTGACTAACTTTTTGTAAAGTTCTATATAAAACAAAAGACATTTTTTCTTCAATCTACTTGTAGTTATAATCCTAGAAAATCTGGAATCTGTTAACACTATATAAAAATATTTTCTGTGTTTTGTAAAATACATTTAGGTTCTAAGCTTGGTTCATGACAAATGGATTCTTCCCTACAAGAATGTCTGGTGGGATATTTTCAAGCTATAAGATGTCAGGCAGTTTTTTTTTTTTGTTTTGTTTTGTTTTTTTCTTATGGTTCAACATAGTATAGAAGGATCAGTGTTACTGCCTCTATCCACTAAATCTAGTATTGCCACATCCCATGAAATTTTCAAAATGCCCCCTAAGGGGCAGTAGCTTTCTTGTTGATAACCACTATTTTAGAGTTGATGATGGCCAGAAAAGACCAGAGATGCTGGGAATAGAAAGGCTCTGATTAACATCTACAATCAATTCTTGGTACTTGTGGGGAGCTGTCCTTGGTGCTGGTTAGATTTCGGTGTGAGCTGATTTGACTCCTGTTGACTTGACTAATTCCAAGTTTTATTAATCCCTGCAACCATGATCCTTCTTTGATGTTGGTTCTCTGATATAAGACACTAGCTACCAACTTCAGCCTTCTTCATACTATCAGTTACGTGCCTAATAGCCAGGCCACTAGCCAGGTCATCTTGTCTTGCTTTGGACTGAGAACTTTCCTGAGCAGTCACATAGCTATGGCTGCACCTTCTAGGTGGCACAAAAAGGAGAAAAGGATCACAACTTTTAAGTTGTTCCATATAAAAGTCCTCAAAGAGAGGTTCTATGAGTTGTAGGCTTTTTAGCTGAATAGAGCACAGTTGTTTTCTCACATTTGGGCTTAGTAGGTAGGACCTGGGAATTCCACAGTTTTTTATTCTGTATTTGTGAAGGTCTACCAGTGCTATACTTTCTGCAGCCAAAGCTCTTAACAGGGAAAATCTCAGTTTGGGGCTAATGTGTCTTTAACACCTTTATAACTTTATATTCTACTATTTTCAGAAAGAAAGAGCAGGTTTCAAGCTTAGAGCCCATAGCAAGGAACAGTATTGACGTGGCTTTAATAGCCTTGTTTTCTCTGCTCTGCAATTATTTTTATGATTACTCCGCATTTATGGCAGGTGATACTGATTTTCCATTTTGGTAGTAATATCCAGGTTTCTCTCAAAGTCAATTAAAATTTTAGTAAAAAAAGAGCTAGTTTAAGGAAATACATTAAATTTTGTACATATGTTATACAAATGTAGCTTATGAAGAAGGTAGTACAGGAAAGATTGAAGTTTGGGAAACATTGCCATTTTGTTTCATTCAAGGGGCAGGTGCCTGGGTGTAGAACAAGCTCTGGGGCAGAGGCAGGCCACACTTTCAGGGTATTGGCTGGTTGTCAGTTCATTAAATTATTGGTTTCTTGCACAGACCCACTCCAGACTGTTTACTATTCTTGTTGCCATCTTTGTCCCTGGATAGGAAAGCAGCATGTTAATGCCTCATATAATCGGTGATGGATGGCCCCAGCCTGTCAGTCTCTGACACTTTGAGTGTTCAGTAATTTCATTATCTACCCATTTCTCTACTCTTTGTAGCCTCTTACTTACAACAAGGTGGCATCCATCCCTACTGACATGGAATGGGCCAGAATTTCCAAGAATCATTCTGCCTTTAAGAGGCATGAAATTCCTTGAAAGAAGGCATTTTAATTTTTTTCCCCTCCTCAGTTTAGAACAATGAAAGATACTGAGTTGAAAATACTTGCTGTTACAAAAATAGAAAGAGAAGAATAAATAGCCTAGGCAAGAGGTCTATAAAATGAAACCTTTAGTGACTAATGGTAGTACTTGAGTTAAATGTTTTTTAAATCAAAATGAGGTTAAATTCACTCCCAGAAATATGGTTTTTACAAGTAGCATTGGTTGGATGCCCACCAGATAAATAAGATCAAAGGAACCACACTTGCCAGTGGTTTGATGGAGTCCAGCCGTTTGCTAAGCCAACCTTGGCCAATTTTGCTGCTCTGAAAAAGTAGCAAAACTTTGAGTCTGAATCAAAGCTTATTTTTTAAAAAATTGAAAGACAGTCTGTAAATGTGCTTGGTACTGACAATATTGTTTGTAATTATTTGATTAACTCCCATGTGCCTCATACATTTATTTCATCGAATATTTATAGTAACCTATAAGGTCGCTGTAGAGGTTAAGTCAATGCTTAAAGTCACACAACAGGTGAGATGGGGCTAGAATTTCAATTTCACTCTCAGGCTGATGTCTCTGTATTCAAAGTCCATGCTTTTTGGACTTAGCTGCCTTTTTCTTAAAGAATCTAGTCTCAGTTGAAATATTACCTCACCCCCTTTTAATTGTAAGATACTCTCGAAGATCAGAATCTTGGGATTTGTGGGAAAAACATCCTGGGTGCCTCAAAAACAAAATGAAACAAAACGTATATTCATACACAAATTTCTGGGCCCTGGCTCAGAGCTACTGAATCAGCATTTCTGAGAGTGAGGCCTCATCATGAATCCGACAAGCCCAGCAAGTGTTTACGGTCATTGGGGAAGTTTGGGATATGGTACACAATCCCATAAATTAATTTCAGGGGCATTATTCACATTATTTAATAACCAGTAAGGGCCCAGATATTCATCCAGAAGGGACCCTGGCTATAGCTACAGCAGGGTCCTGCGACCCTCTCGGTGCCGTGCCTTAACTCCTTAGGTGGGACATGTGTGAGGCTTGGAGCAATGGTTTGTTACTGATGGGCCTTGGAGTATGCCAGCATTTTTAACTTGTGTGGCTATACCAGGGAGTATCAGTTCTGGTAACCTTCACGTAAGAAACTATAAGTTGGTGTTAAGATGTTTTTTCCCCCCTATGAAACCCATATTTCTCAAAACCTTGAGTCATCTGTATAACATTCATATGGAATCTTTTTTTTTTTTAAATGCAAATTCCATAGCACTCCATACCTATTAGAATTGCAAAAATGACAACACCTATCGCTGATGAGGATATGGAGCAATAGGAACTCTCATTGCTGATGGGGATGCAAGATGGTACAGCCACTTTGGGAAACAATTTGGCAGTTTCTTACAAAACTAAATGTATTCTCACCATATAATCGAACAAACATACCTAAATATGTTGAAAACATATGTCCACACAAAAACCTGCACTTGGATGTTCATAGCAACTTTCTTCATAATTGCCCAAACTTGGAAGCAACTGAGATTCCCATCAGTAGGTGAATGAATAAACTGGGTTATATTCAGACAACAAAATATTATTGAATGTTAAGAAATGAGCTATGAAGCCTTGGAAATATATGAAGAAACCTCAAATACATATTACTAAGTGAAAAAATCCAATCTGAAAAGGCTGTGTACCATATGATTCCATATATATAACATTCTGGAAAAGGCAAAACTGCAGAGACAGTAAAAAGATCCATGGCTGCCAGTAGTTAGCAGTGAAAGAGGGATGAATGGGCAGAGCCTGGAGGATTTGTAGGGCAAGTGAAACTATTCTGTTTGATGCTACTGCAGTGGATACATGTCATTATACTTTTATCAAAGGCCAAAGAACGTACAGCTCTAAGAGTGCACCCTGATGTTAACTGTGGACTTTGAGTATGATGATGTGTCGATGTAGGGTCATTGATTGTAGAAATGTGCCACTCTGGTGCTATGGGAATGTTGACAGTGCAAGAGGCTGAGCATGTGTGGGTGTAGAGGGTATATGGGATCTCTCTGTACCTTCCTCTTAATCTTTTTGTGCATCTAAAATTGCTCTGAAAATAAAATCTATTAAAAATAATAACAAATAAAAATTCAGTTTTCAGAATTTAGCTCTAGTTCTGGTGAATCTGACTGGGGGTGAGGAGGGTGTCAGGAACCTGCATTTTAAGCAAGCTGTCCAATGAATTCTTAAGCATACTGATGGTTGAGAACTGTTGGGTTTGAATCAGTCCCCAACAGAAAGTT
This sequence comes from Microcebus murinus, assembly GCF_040939455.1. NCBI lineage: Eukaryota > Metazoa > Chordata > Mammalia > Primates > Cheirogaleidae > Microcebus > Microcebus murinus. Next base: position 22,164,208 of record NC_134117.1, on the reverse strand, counting down.
GAGCAAGTACATTTTCTTCCCACCTCCACCTTCTCCATTCCTGGTTCTTCTGATGGTTGGGCTAATCCTCCCTTTATGTCACTAGTTCTAAAAACTGCTACTTCTATGAAGTGTTCCATCATTCAGCTAGCCAGGACTGAGTCTTCCTTCTTCCAAATCTGTAGAAATTAGTCACTCTTTTATTGCTCTTTTTCCATGCATGTGTTCTCACTTCTTCTAGCATGGAGAGGCAGCTTTAACGTAAATGGTGATATCATGGTTGGGGACACAGCCAGATGGCCTGGGTTCAAATCCCATTTCTGCCCCTTGGTGTGACCTAGGGAATGCTGTCATCTATAGACATGGGGGGATCAAGAGGGTCTATTTCATGCAGAGGTTAAGGCACAATAGCTTTTACTAGTTTTCTACATTTTCTCCTCCCTTAGAGGGAGCCAGTGTGGGGGAGTGGATGGGCTTTGCAGCCTAATGGATCTTTGATTATGACCTTGGAAAAATTATTTCACCTTTTCAAACTATAATTTCTCCTCATTTGTAAAATGAGAGTAAGAATGCCTACTTCTCAGTGTAATTTTGAGGGTGAAAAATGCCATTCCTATGAAAGTACCAGCTGTGTGCTAGGCACAGAGGAACACTCAGTGGTGTGACTGTTCCTTTTGTGCCACTCAGGCTGCGGCGAACACAGTAAGGACCCAGTGAGTGTGTGAGTGGATGAATGAATGATGTATTGTGGTTCTGTTGAAATGGGGTCTTCGAGGGCAAGATACGAATCTGTCGCAATGTAGTGTTTACATCTTAGGACTTTCATCTGAGCATGTATGTTTTGAAGCGGGGCCCAAAAGGAGGAATTAAATGAGGAAAATTAAAATTGAGGAATGCCTTTAATTCTAACACCAAAATCTTACTTGAGTTTACAGATATGTAACAGCTTACTGTATCATTGTAGTATACAGCAAGGGCAAGCTTCAGATCCATTAAAAAATTGGAAAGTTCTACCAGTTTTAGAGGTCTTAAGTTTAAGCGCTGATAAGAATAGAACTTACAATGATTGTGAAAGCTCCTGGCTTCTTTGATGTGAAAATGGGAATTGTATTCTCTGAGAGCTACTTCCCATTGCTGGCTCACTAAGCAATTGCTCACATTTTCTCTTTTCACTTTATTATATATTTTAAGGCATTTAAAATATTTTGGTGAGTCATTTTTCTTGCTAATTAGATGTAGTGATTAGACTAGCTTTTATATTCTAAAGCATTAAGTTCCTTTTATACACCTCAACATCATCATTTTCAGTAATGACCTCCCAGGATTTAACAATGGTTTCACAAGGATTCTGGATCTCTGAAGCCAAGAAAGGGTGGGACTGTTGGATGATGGGGATGGAGAGTCTACAGTCTTCTTATTCTGCCTTTATTAGACAATCAAAATATCCAAGGTGGGAAAATAGCAGGGAAGAAAACCCAAAAAGTGGCCACAAAAAAGATGGAACTTTATGGGGTTTTTACAAAGTCAATTTTTCAATATCTTGAAATATTTCTTAGAATTGAGATAGCACTTTTTAGAATGAGCTGACAGATCTCTCTGGGATTTAACAAAAGAGATACTAGGCCATGGTTTCCCCCAGAAAGTAATTGATTCATCCTGGGAATAGCTGGGAAGCAGTGTTGGAAAAGTGGAGGGAGAGCAGGAATATGAAATCCTACTGTCTGGTCCGATGACATAATTAGCAAAGAGAGGAGAGAAACTCCATCCTGTCGCAGTGTGGTCCAAGGGTCCAGTCAAGACCTATCAAACATCTACAAAATCCTTTTCCCTGAAAAAAAAAAAAGCATAAACAGAGTATATTATCCTTCAAAGCTCTGAACAACTTTCAAAGGTTGAAAAGGTCACCATTCTAGTCTTGGGACCAGGAGTCATATGCTCAGGGAAAATCTTGGAGAGAGGGTGGAAGGCACCAAATTGAGTTTTTTCACTGTTTCTCTTTCCCTCCTACACCCGTGATTAATTAAGGCACAGGCTAGTCTTTGATCCTCATAAGACTCAGGGCTGAAGCTCAAACAAGATGGAGATTTCTTTCTCTCCCATGTCCAGGAGTGGTGGGTGGTCCAAGGAGGGAAGGTGGTTCTGTTCCACAAGGTTATCCAGACACCCAGGCTCCTTCCCTCTTGTTGCTTTGCTACCCTCTTCCTCAGCCCGTTCACATGGTGGAAACTAGCCACTGTTGTGTGATGGTAGTGAGAGAGGAAGAGAGCAATCAGTTTCTTTTTAAGGAAGCTGCTCAGACATTGTATACATCACTTCCACTCACATTCCACTGGATAAAAAACACTTAGTCTCATGATCACTTCTAGCAGCAAGGGAAGCGGGGATAGAAGTCTGTAGCAAGATGAAGACTTGGACATTTGGTAGGAGCAGTTCTATTTTTAAACAGAAAAGAGCGGGTGGGTTGTGGTTTTCTGATCCTGTGCCTCAGATTCCTCTCAGAAGCTGCCTGTGGGGGAAGGGAGAGGTGGTGGGGCTGAGCAGTGGGGCCTCCAACCCTCTCCTCAGCTGGCTCACCTTGATTTTTAGTTTCCATAGAACTTTCCTTTATAGAAAAATTTCCTGGGCTAAAAACATTTTTGAAAACCCCTGCTGTAAGCACTTTCTATAATCCTCTGTATTGCCCATCACGGGCGCTTTTCCCTTCTACCTTATCACGCTCTCCCTTCCTGGGAGCCCCCGGCTTGCTGTTTATGGGGAAAGCACTTAGCGTTTCTGTGAGAGTCCCCCGGCTCATTTACTCACTCAAGCTCTCACTGCAGGTGACTGACCCCATTTTTGCTTCTGGATTCTTATGAAAGGCAGTATTTTTTTTTCCCTGATCATTTTCTCCTCCAGCTCTGCCTTGGAGGGTCCTCTGCCTCCTCCAGGGCTCAGGATCTCCCTTCTTGACTAAATTTACTGATGTCACGGAGACCTCCTCCTGCTCCCACACTGAAGGCTGTTTCAAGCTTCAGGGAAAGAGCAGCCACATCCTTGCCTACTACGCAACACTGGGACCCAGATCCCCTCAGGGGAACTGTCCTAGGCTTCCGGTTCCCAAATTGGTGGGTATATATAACTGTTCACCTCCAGTTATTCAGTTCCCTTGTTGGCATGGAGAGCCGTTTGAATAATAATATTAACACCTTGGACGTGCTTAAGTTTCCACGGCTTTTTCACAAGAGCATCTCATTTGATTCTGACAAGTGCCTGGAAGGTGAGTGAGTACCTTTAAAATGGGAATTTTAAAGATGAGGAGACAGGTGCTCATCAAAGATTAAGGAACCTGGCCCTAGAGAACTGACACTACTCAGGAAACCAGAGTAGGAGCCAAATCATCTGAGTTAGGCAAACTTACTTGATTTCTACTGGAAGGACTAGCAATGGATGGTCAGTGTGAGCCTCTTGTGTGCCTTAGGAAAGGGTTGACTCTGGACACCCTGAGGTTTCATTCATTTATTCATTTGTGTATTGATTTATCCAGGCATTCAGATAAGTGGGGTTTACACACTTACGAGTGTCACACTTAGCTGATTCTCAGAGCTTGTATAGAACCGATTCAGCTTTCTAATATGCCTCACATCTAAGGACACTACTTGATGTGAGGCACTGAAGGGGCTAGAAGCCATGGTTTCTGCGCTTCAGTTGCTTACCCTTGAGTAGAAGGAAAGAGACACGTACACAAAGGCATAATTAGAATGTGATTGGGGTTATAGGAGAGACGTAAACAAATTGTCCTGAGAGCACAGAGGACAAGAGTGATTCCGGTGGGAGAATCTGGGAAGTTTTCATGGAGGAGAAGCCGTATCAAGTAACCTGACTGATTTTGACCAGGAAACTGAAAAGTATCTGAGGCTCAAGAAGGAACATGAGCAAAGACTAAGAAATAGAAAATGCAAGGAATAGTCAGGAAATTTAAAATTCTCCTATGTTATTCGAAAGTGGTTTGGGCTGGAAAGGTGTAGAAGACGTTGAAGAAAGGATGGGTTGGAGTCCATTCCATGAAGTTGAAAGTGGAGCTGAAGAGTCCCTAAGGAGTTAGGATTGCCCCTCGGAGGCAGAAGTGAGAAATGGGGGATTTCTGGGTGGTGTGTGATAGGATCTGACAGGGTTTTAGGACTGATACCAGTTCTCAATGGTGGGATTTGGGAGTAGACAGAGCAGGGGAGGGGCCTGATGCAGTTAGTAGCCACAGCACCATCCTCACACCCCCTTCCCCTTCCCTTGGTGCTCAGTTTCCATCAAATCACAGCCTCCCCATGTTCTCCTTTCTTCAGGTTGTGGTTCTAGTCCCCTCTCTTCCTTCCTCACGCTCTCCACCCTCACAGGAAACTTTCTCTTCCTCTTGTGCCTACTCTCCCCTCTCCATTTATCTGTTTCTTATTTTCTCTTTCTCTCTCTCTCGCATGAGTAAATCTCAGTCTTTTTTTTAACCCTATCTCATGTATCCTGCTTCTCTTCATACGGATCGCCCCAGTCTGCATTATGAGTCTGCATTCTTCTTGCATCATGAATGCCTCTGGGAAAATCTCCTAGAATGTGCATTCCTGGCAGCATTTCAGACCCTTTTGGACTGTAGCTCTTCAGAAATTATCTCCTGCTTGTGCTGTCCCTGCACTGTGTGTGTGTATGTGTGTGTATGTATGTTGTGTGTGTTGCTATGTTTTGTTTTTAGAAACTTCGACATACCACTGTTTGTTCTTAGATGAGGGATAATATAGGACAAATTCATTTTGGGGGTTCTTTGGTCCATGGAGAGACTTTGGGGAACTCATGAACACTTGGATATGAAGTAGAAAATTATATATGAATATATTGTGTATTTTTGTGGGGAGAGTGTCCATCATTTAATCATTTTCTTTTTGAGCTCTTAAAGCCTCTAAATTTAAGACAACTGAACTAAAGCCATCTGGACAAGGGACAAAAAAAAAGAAAGAAAAAAGAAAAGGAAGTCACTGAACAGGAGGACACTGGGAAAAGAAAAGAGATGAATGGCCTTCTAGAAGTTTAAGAAGTTAAGTCCCACTAGCAGTGTTAGAGTGTTCCAGTCTTTCCACATCGTTGCGAGCATTTGTTGTTTTGGGACTTTCTGATAAAGGCCATTCTCACTGGAGTTAGGTGATATCTCATTGTGGTTTTGATTTGCATTTCCCTAATGATTAAAGATATTGAGCCCTTTTTTATATGTTTGCTGGCCATTCTTCTTTTGAAAAGTTTCTGTTCACGTCCTTTGCCCATTTATTGATGGATCGTTTGTTTTTCTTCTTGGTGATTTTCTTAAGTTCTGTATAGTTTCTTGTTATCAGCCCTTTATCGGATGTGTAGAAAGCATATATTTTTTTCCATTCTGTAGGTTGTCTGTTCTAATGATAGTTTTCTTGGCTGTGCAGAAGCTTTTTAGTTTGATCAGGTCCCATTTACTTATTATTGTTGTTGCTGTGATTGCTTTGGGGGTCTTCTTCATAAATTCGGAGATACCTCAAAGAGATAAAAATAGAAATACCATTTGATCCAGCAATCCCACTACTAGGCATCTATCCAAAGGAAAAAAAGATATTCTATAATAATGACATCTGCACTTGAATGTTTATGGCAGCACAATTCACAATTGAACAGATGTGGAAACAACCCAGGTGCCCATCAATACATGAGTGGATTAAGAAAATATGGTATATGTATACCATGGAGTACTACTCAACTACAAAAAACAATGGTGATCTAGCACCTCATATTATTCTGGATAGAGCTTGAGCCCATCCTTTAAAGTGAGGTATCACAAGAATGGAAAAACAAGCATCACATGTACTCGCCATCAAATTGGCACTAGCTGATCAACACTAAGGTGCTCACATGGTAGTAATATTTATTGGGTGCTGGTCAGGTAGGGGCGGGTAAATTCACAACTAATGGAGGGAAGGGCATGCTTCTAGCCCTGGCTTGGGCGAGGCAAAGGCATTACATGTAACCAAAATGTTTGTACCCTCATAATGTTCTGAAATAAAAAAATATAATAAAAATAATCCTGTTTGGAGCATCAGTTGTTGGTAGGGAAGCAGAATCTATTCTCCAATTGCTTTCTCCATCTCTGTTTTCTTTATTTACATATTTTTTGAAACATGAAGCTGATTTTTATAGCTGAACTTTCTGAATATGAGGCTGACATCTCAGAAGTTAAAATCATTCTGTGGCTTGCAACACTTGCTGTTCTCCCAGCTTGTAACAGATGGATTTATAGCTATTATTCCATAGAATATGATGCATGATGGGGTCGTCCTCACACCAGAAGAAAAGGCTTCATAATTTACCTTCAAATCTCGGTTTGAGTGAGTGCTGGAAGGCCTCACTCTGCCATGGTGTGAAACAGATTCCCAGGAAGGGGTATGGCTCAGTTGTCTGACCTTTACAGCGTATATAAATATATATTATGGTGCTCACAACAGTAAACAGTATAGCTAAGGTTATGCACAGAGGAGAGCTGAGGGAAACATTTGCAGTAAAGATGTGGGCTGCCCTGGCGGGGAGATAGGCACTTGGCTTTGAACTGGAATTTGGAATCTGGGTGGGGGAGTGAGAGCAAATATTTTCCAAATGGGTGCCAGTTGATTTGGCACCGAAAGAACTAGACTTTTGCAGTAGAAGAAGTTGGTTCTATTGATTCAGGATATGTTCTGCTTTTGTGTGTTGGTAGAGGACATAAGAGTGAATCTTCATTTGTTTATCCATTCACCAAACATTTAGTTAGCACATACTGTGTACTGGGCACTGTTCTAGGGGCTGGGGATATAAACACGTGGCCTCTTACCTAGTTAACAGTAAAATAGAAATGGGTAGAAATAAATAAGTTATGACAGTGTGCAATACGGTGGAAATAATAAGCACAGAGCATAGAGATAGCATGAAAGAGGGATGGTTTACTCTATATGGGGACAGCAGGGAGCAGTATGGGGGTCAAAATAGGATTTGGGTTTTGATGGGTAGATATTCTGTAATGGATGGCTAGGAAGGACATTTAGATGGGGGTAAAAGCATGTGTAAAGGCCTGGGTGCATTGGGTGAAAGCAGTTTGCTGTTGTTTCCATGTAAGTGATATGAACTCTCAATAGTTGAGAAGAATGTGGCCAAGATAACCAGGCTCTGGGTGGCATCTTATTAAGGGGAGTTATATTTACTGGGTACTTACTCTGCACCAGATCTTCTGCTGAGCACTTTAGATGCACTCTCTCATTTAACTCATGTACATGACCCTATGAAGCAGATTATCCCCCTTTTAATGTCAAGGAAACTGAGGTTCAGAGAACAGAGAAATAAAGTAACCTGTCAAAGGTCACACGGCAGAAATGGACTGATGGTAACTTGAAGAAGTATTGGTGACAGAGACAGAGAAAGATAAATGGATTTGAGAAATATTTAGGTGGCAAAATCAACAGAAATGAATGATGCATTGAATATAGATGAATGGGGGGGGGCAAGGATGAATTTGAGAATGATTTCTAAATTTTTGTCATATCCAGTGGTCCTGTCATGTCATTTACAGAACAGTAAAGGTTTTGGAGGAAGACCATAGGCTCAGTTTTAAATGTGCTGAATTTTAGATACTTTTAAGATGTACAAATAGAGGTTTAAAAGCTGAAATAAAAGACCATTTTGCCATTTAGCTCATAAGACTTAGTCTCTTAATTAATTGGCTTAGGATTTTTTGAGTTGACAGTTTGGGCTAGGCTCAGGTGGTCAGTTGTTCTGGTCTCGGTGGGGCTCATACATAGTCATGCCTATGCCTCCCCAGCTGGCCCTGCTCCTAGAGGCTTCCTGGCTGTCAGCTGGGCTGCTGGGCTAGCAGGGCCTCGGGTCTCATCCCCCAGCAGGCGGGCCCAGGCCGTCTCCCTGTGGCTAGGCAGAGTTCTAGAAGAACAGGTGGAAATATGCAATGTCTCTGGAGGCCTGGGCTCAGAACACCATTGCTTCTCTCATATTCTATTGGGCACAACAAGTCAAAAGCCAACCTAGGTGCAAAGGGTGGGGTAATTGACTCTGAATCCTGGTAGGAGAAGCTGAAAGTCACAACTGGAAATGAGTGTGGCTGCGGGGAAGTTTGACATTGGGGCTGTCGCTGCTGCCGGCTGTACCTGTTCTCCAAGCAAGTGGGACTGCTTTGTTGTTTAGAGCACATCTTGCACCACCTTGCAGCTCTTACTCATGGCTCACCCATCCTCCTGTAACGATCGCTGTTTGGCTGTCTGTTGTGTGGGTTAGCCACTCCGCTAGTTGCTGGGGACACAGGCCATAAATAAAACGTAGTCCCAGCATTTGAGGTTAAGGAAAGTCATGTAGCCTGTTAGTGGTGAAGGTGAAATTACTCTTTGAGCTCCAGACTCTACTCAGTGTCCTTTATTTGGTGTTCTCCTGATGTAACCGCATTGAGCCTCAGCCCCCTGGGACAAGGGCTGCTTCCTGGAGGTTTGTATGAAATGTGTCACCCACCAGTGGGATGGATTATTTCTGAACATGCTTCCGACAGAAAGCACGTTCTCCTTTAAGCAGAGCCATATGCCGCATCTTGAATGTTAAAATTTAGCCACCACTGAATCATCTAGAGATGAAATAAAGGTTATAAGATTTTTAAAGCAGAAATAAAGGACTTTCAATTCTATTATTATAGCATTTTTTTCTGATTATAAAAGAAATAGGAGTATCTATTGTAAAAAAAATTAGAAAAGCTGAAAACATGATGAAGGAACTGGAAATGACTTATAACCTCCTCATGATTATGTTAACATATATGTACATTTATTTTGTAAAATAGCATTAATACTTGATGCTAAATAGAAAAATTTTATATAGTTATTATATACTATATACATGTATATATATATTTTCAAACACTTGTCAATATTATACTGTTTTATAGATTATATTTTATACTTAATATTATACAAGTATATATTATGTTCAATGTTATCAAATAAGCATGTGAAAATATAATTTTAATCTTATCACATTGAAGCACCACAGTTTTATTCACCATTCCTCCATTGTTAGGTAGGCATTTATGTTGTTTCTGATACTTTGCTATTATACATAATGCTCTTATAACCTTCCTGGAATCTAAATCATTGTGGGCCTCTGATTATTTCCTCTAGATATAGTATTAGAAGTAGAAATACTTAGCCAGAAGGGATAAGCATTTTTAAAAGATTTCTGATAGATATTGAGAAATTCCTTTGCAGGAAGGTGGTATAGTACTTATAATCTCCTCAGTATTTTCTTTGATTTGAGAGTTATCTGAGTGGCTGTTTTGGAAACTTTCTTAGTAAATATTTGCTCATTCATTTTTTCCTTGATTCAGTCCACTCATTTATTTGGTAAACATTTATAGAGAGATAAAGTACCTAGGGAGAAATAAAAAATGTCTAAGACAGATGGTTACACAATATTATGCATTTGTCAAAGCTCATAGACCAATATCCCTAAAAGAGAGAGTTATACTGTATGTCAATTTAAAAAATAAAATGCTAAAAATGATTAAGAAAAACCTATAGCTCCAAGGAACTTAAAATCCAGGGAAAGAGATAAGACATGCACACAATATTTGCAACATAAAACAAATTAAAATGCTATATAATAAGGGAAAACTATTTATTGGCATGTTTTGTGTGTGTGCCAGGAACTGGACCAGATGTTTTACACATTCATTCATTTGTTCATTTCCTGGGAATACAAAAATGAACAACAAGAGGGCCTGCTCTCCAGGAGGCCCCAGCGTTACGTGAGTCAGGCCTGCAGACAGTCTCCACCGACATGGTAATACGTGTAATGCACGTATAAGACAACGGGGCCTGCCCGTGGGCGTTGAGGCTGGCTTCTGAGAAGAGAGTGTGTTTGACAGAGACTCGAAGGAAAACAGTGCTTTGCCTTGTTTACTCCTCAGGATTGCCTGGCAGGGCAGGGCCCTGCACTCATTTTACATAGGTGGAAAGGGACGCTCATAGAGGTTAAGTGACTTGCCCAAAGTCTCACAGCTCAAAAGTGGCAGAGCCACAAATTGTGTCTAGGTCTATGCCCTCTGTCCTAGTCACTGGATCCCTAGAGAGGGACTGGGATTTAGGACAAGCATTGCAGGATGGGGAGGAAGTAAAGCTGAGGTGACCCAACAGCAGGTATCGCAAGGGAAGAAGCTTGTAAGTGGGGAATGAGGTCGGAGACCCAGAGGTTCATTTAGGGAAGCAGTAAAAGAAAGACAATGGTGGAAGCCAGATACCAGAAAACTTTGCATTCTTAACCAAGAGTTGTGGATTTTAGTCAGTAGACAGGGAAGCAATTGATGTTTTGAGAACAAAGGAGTGGCCTGCTCAGAGGTGTGCATCAGAAAGGATTATTATGGTGGCAGCACCCTGAAAGGCTTAGCTGAGGGGTAGACGGAGATGTTCATCTCTCTTGGAGAACTGTCCTGGTTCCCACAGTAGCACATCTAGAACATCAGAGCAAGGAAGTGGTGCGTCTTAGCCCGTGATCACTCTCCCACTAGTTAGGCCTATCCTTGGTTATTTCCAGACTTTGTTTGTTTTAGAAATTCTTTTATGAGTTCAATCAAAACAGTAGACAAACTCTCACATAGATTTTATTGTACTATTTCAGTTAAAATGAAGCAAATAAACAAAATTTCTTCTACTCAGATATTATTTGCTTTCCATTTTCTACCGCTACCCCCAGTTTACAATTGCAAAAATAAAAAGGTTTGTTTTCTTAAATAGTAACACCATACAGTGTTGAAATAGTCCAGTGAGTCAGACAGCGGTCCTGGTGCACAGGGATGGGGAGGACGTGGGGCAGAGAGCCCCAGCCTCTGACAGAGGCCTTTCCTGCGGGAGCCGGATTTTGTTCTTAGGATGGTCCAGGAGGAGCTCAGGCCCCACGAGTGGACTGTGAGCTGGGGCTGGGTGAGGAGAAATCAGGACAGTTTTGCGGAGCTTCTGGGAGTCTCCCGTGGAGAGGTGAGCGTGCAGAGCTGGTAGAGCATGAGAGTAGTTCCCAAAAGATAACCAGAGTAGTACTTGGATGGAGTGTGGGCCAGTGTCACCCCCATCTCCTTGCTGCTGGGACATGCTCTGGGTGGATTGTAGGTGTTTTGATTTTAAGTACCATTTTTAGCACCAGGAAGTAGAGCCTGCTTTTCTTTGCTGTATAACCATGGTCTACTCTCAGCTCTGACTTCACAAAATGGGGTCCTTGGTCTTTAGCTGCAAAATCATCTTAGGATAGTTCTCTTGGGCCTACAAGGCCATGGACACTTCCCCGTTTTTTCTGATTTCATCTCATGTTCGTCCTGCATTCTCTGCCCTCCCTGACTTTCCTTTGGTTTCTTACATGGGTCAAGTCTGTTCAGCCACGGGGCCCTCACCACTGCTGTTCCCCATGCATGTGCTGACTTTCCTTCTGTTCTTCAATGACCTGCTCCTTCTTGTGATGGGGTCACCATTTAGCGAAGGCGTTTCTTACTTCCCTAAGGGGAGATATCCCCACTTTCTGATTCTCAAATCTACGGAGCTTCATTGCATTGGGGAATTATGTATTTATTTCTTTTGTTTGCAAGTCCCACTGCTGTGACTGGATTTTATGTTCCACAAGTTGAGGGGCGGCCTATGTGATGTAGTGACGTATGCTAACCCACATACCTGGTGCAATGACCGGAGCATAGAAGGCCCTTCAGGAACACTCGTGGAATGTTGGTCCCGAGTAATTTCCTTTCTGTGGCCTTGTCAGGTCTTTCCAGTGTGCCGGGCGTGTGCACGTCACACTTCTGCGGGGTAGGGAGGTGCTTCTCTCTTCAGGGTTGGGTCCCTTGGCTCTTCGAATCCCCTTGGCCTCTTTTCATGGGTTTGGTGAAGCTGAGGCCTCACATGAGAAGATTCCACTGAAGATGCTCTGGGGGCTGTCAAGAATCTCTTTAGAAGGAAATAATTGATCTCTGCCATAAAACAAAAATAGTAACCAGGACAACAATGTTTTCATGGATTTGTTATCAAAAAAAAGGATATTTTTCTTCCATCATTGTCGTGATCATTTTGGAACTTCTAAAAGCTGTTTCTTTGGGCAGGGAAAAAATATTCTTTCACTGATAAAATATATTTGAGGAAGTCTTATTTTTTTTCCTTCCTTTTCTTTCTTTCTTTCTTTTTTTTTTTAATGAGTGGTTTAGGAAGACTCATGATTTTTTTCACCCTGTTCCAGAATTACTTTGCAACTTACCAAGTAGAAATAGGTGTGTGTTCTCTCCTCTCTTTGTCATGCACAGACTCCCCCAGAATATCTCTCATCTGAATAGCTTCCAAGGAGCTAGTCACTCACCTCAGTGGGAGGGGCAGCCTTTTGAGTCTGCAGGCAGGGGAGTGAAATCAGCTTTCCTTTTATGTTGGAGGTGGTGTTTGGAGCCCTGTCTTCCTCCTCCCCTCTCTGCAGTGAGTTGAGTTGCTGGCCTTTTCTGGATTCCTTTTCACCCATCTTCCTGCCCTCTTTCCCCATTCCAAGAGTGCACACACTACTCAAAATAATTAAACTAGACCCTCCTCGAAAGCCCAGCTTTTGCATTGGCCCAGCCTCAGTGACCTGGAACTCAGACCTTGCATCTCAGCTAACCTTGCCATTCCTGCTCAGCTTGCCTTTGTGATTTTGTAGATATTGCCCCCTTTGCCTGGAGGTTTGCTTTCTTCCTATCCCTCCACCAGCCCCCTCTCTGTGTGGCAGATCCTTACTCACCCTCAGCTCAAGTGTCACTTCCTCCTTCTGGAGCCTGCCCTGATTGCCGACCTCTCTTCACTGATAGCACCTAATGTTTTCCCCTATCAGAGATGCTCTCTTCATATTGCTGTCATGCATTTGTGCCTCTAACTCACTAAATGTGAAATACTCTGGAGGGTGGGCCAGGGCTGGGGCTAATGTAACTTCACATCATTAGGACATAGTACATGCTATTTATTAATTGATGGATATGGCGAACATTTTATTTGCTTCAAGACCTATGCCAAAATAACATGCAGCAAGCTAATTATCTGTACTTCAGCTCCTATTTTTAAGTCTCTTGGCATTATTGTATCTTGCAAATATAATTAGGATTCTTCCTTTTCTTTTTATCTTCACCATCAAATCCTAATTGTGCCCCAGTCTGTGAATGAGAACATCAGAGATCCTGTCTGTGGGTAGTGTTGGAAGAAGAGGGAAAACATGATCCCTGTTCTTAAGAAGCTTGCAGTCTGAAAGAGGAGGAGGCAGACAGGAGGTACTCACAGCAGAGGGATACCTATGCCTGATCACCCTTGCTCTGGCAGCAAAACCCTAGTGATTAACAGTTGCTAACCACTGCTGTGAAGAACAATTTCTAAGTCAGCCACTGGGAATCTTGGAACATAACATTCTTGGTTCTTGGACACATTTAAATATAAAGATTTGACATTGAGACAAAAAATAGATTCATCACATTCCTAATTATTTGTTTAAAAATATCACTCTATCTTAATTGTTACTTGTATATTTACATTTCCACAATTACACACTAAATAGACACTTTTTAAAAAGGTAAGCCTCAGGCTAAGCCAATACATAAAACATGTAAAACAATTTTTCATTATGTATTTAACTTTATAGGATATAATCTCATTAATACCAAATGCCAGTTTAGCAGGGGACATGTATGTGTATATTTACATATAGCTATGGTAAGGAAGAGCATACTTTTTGTTGTAATTTATAACTTACGTATATTTATACATTTTCCCCCTGTATTAATATAGACCATGTGGCTTCAGTTTTTAATTTATAGAAACATGTGGAATCCATCATAGAATATGCTATTAATGGCTTGAATATGTCCCTGCTATTGGGTATTTAGGATGTTTAATTGCTTTTTTCCCCTGTGAGGGATAGCGCTGTTATAAACATTTCCATACAAATAGCTTTTTTCTTTTTTACTTTTGAATGATTTCCATGGAATATGAGAGTATATTATCCAAAGTGGAATTAGCAGGTTAATGGGCGTAAATAGTTTTGTCATTCTGCCAGAATGCTCCCTGGCAGGCCTGCATCAGCATACAGTGTCCCCAGGAGGATTGAGTATACCTGCTTCTTTATAATACTCTTAACATTTCATAACCTTAAAATTAATTTTTGCCAATTCAAATGGTATTCTGGCATTTCAGAAATGAGTTACTTTGCTTTTCTGTAATCTGCTGAGAGCGGGATGTCAGGCGTTTTTGTAGCATTGGTTCACTCTGTTTTTCTTCATGTATAAATGACCTGTCTTTGTCTTTCTTTTTTGGGGGTGGGATGATTCTCTTCTCTTCTCTTCTCTTCTCTTCTCTTCTCTTCTCTTCTCTTCTCTTCTCTTCTCTTCTCTTCTCTTCTCTTCTCTTCTTTTCTTTCCTTGTTTCAGAATATTATAGGGTACAAATGTTTTGGTTACATAAATTGCCTTTTTACCATTAGAGTCAAAGTTATAAGTGTGTCCATCACCCAGATAGTGTGCATTGTATGCATTAGGTGTGAATTTACCCACCCCCTCTTACTGCCCCCCACCTGATTGATTTCCAATGAATGTTATTTCCATATGTGCACATAGGTGTTGATCCATTAGTTCCCATTTAATGGTGAGTACATGTGGTGTTTCTTTTTCCATTCTTATGATATTTCACTTAGAAGAATGGTCTCCACTTCTATCCAGGTTAATGCAAGAGGTGTTAGTTCACCATTTTTTATATATGGCTGAAGAGTACTCCATGGTATACATATATCACATTTTATTAATCCACTCATCTATTGATGGGCACTCCACATCTTTGCAATTGTGAATTTTGCTGCCATAATCGTTCGAGTGCAGGTGTCTTTTTTATAGAATGTCTTTATTCTCTTTATGTAGACACCCAGTAGTGGGACTGCTGGATCAAATGGTAGCTCTACTTTTAGTTCTTTGCGGTATCTCCATACTACTTTCCATAGAGGTTGTACTAGTTTGCATGCCCACCAGCAGTGTATGAGTGTTCCTATCTCTCCACATCCACATCAGCATTCGTTGTTTTACAACTTTTTGATAAAAGCGATTCTCACTGGAATTAAGTGATATCTTACTGTGATTCTGATTTGAATTTCCCTGATGATTAGAGATGTTGAATATTTTTTCATATGTTGGGCATTAGTCTATTTTCTTTTGAAAAGTTTGTGTTCATGTCTTTTGCACACTTTTTGATGGGGTTGTTTGATTTTTTTCTTGCTGATATGCTTGAATTCTTTATAGATTCTAGTTTCAGCCCTTTATTGGGTGTGTAGCATGTGAATAATTTCTCCCATTCTGTAGGTTATCTATTTGCTCTACTGATTGTGTCTTTGGCTGTGCAGGAGCTTTTTAATTTGATCAGGTCCCATTTATTTATTTTTATTGTTGCTGTGATTGCCTTTGGGGTCTTCTTCATAAATTCTTTGCCTAGGCTGATATCTATAAGAGTTTTTCCAACATTTTCTTCTAGAATTCTTATAGTTTTATGCCTTAGGTTTAAGTCCATTATCCTTAGTGAGTTGATTTTTGTGAGAGGTGAGAGGTGTAGATCCTCTTTCAGTCTTCTACATGTGGCTATCTAATTTTCCCAGCACCATTTATTGGATAGGGATTCTTTTTATCAGTGCATGTTTTTTCCTGCTTTGTCAAATATCAGATGGCTCTATAAGAATGGTTTCATATCTGGGTTCTCAGTTCTGATCAATTGGTCTGTGTCTCTGTTCTTGTGCCAGTGCCATGCTGTTTTGGTCACTATAGCCTTGTAGTATAGCTTGAAGCCTATTAAAGTGATGCCTCCCAATTTGTTTGTGTTACATAAGGTTGCATTGGCTATTTGGACTCTTCTCTTGTTCCATACAAAGCATAGAACAAAAAATGGTGTTGGTATTTTCTAGATCTGCAAAAAATGATGTTGGTATTTTAATAGGGATTTTATTGAATCTGTAGATCATTTTGGATAGCATAGACATTTTAACAATGTTGACTCTGCCGATCCATGAGCATGATATATTTTTCCATCTGTTTATATCCTCTGCAATTTCTTTCCTTAGTGTTTCAACCTGTTGTTTTCTTCCAGGCATCAACATCTCGCGCTGATGCCCAAGCTAGACATAGGGTCTTGGACTAAAAATGGTTGTTCCCTCTGATAAAAGGAGAACCAGAACCAAGCTTCATCACTTGGCTAATTGTTATTTCTGTATTTGTCCTTTACCCCACAGCATATTTTTATATTGCACAAATGACACCTATCATAAGTACACGTGAATGCAGGAAGTTTGTGGGTTTAGTGGAGTATTAGCTATTCCCATGAGGCCAATCAGGGGCTGGCTTCTGTTCAGGTCACCTTCCAGATCCATCAGAGACTCTTAAAAAACACTGTGTGATAAGGAAGGAGTGAGGACTTTGCAGTCCCAGGTCTGCTGCTGTGTGGGGAGGTTCCTCAGCCACTCTGAGCCTGAACTTCATCTGCTGGATCATGGGGAGAATAGTCATTTGCAAAACAAATCAGTGCTGCTTAGTGTGATCTCTCCCTATTTTCCATCTCCTTCCACTTGCTCTACTCTTCTATTTTCTCCCTTTAAGAGAAATGGAACATTCTGGAGCTAATTCTAATACCAGGTAAAATTTCCCAGCTTCTTTATGCCACTCACTATTCTAGATTGATCATTTTCTGTTTTATTCCCAGCTGCAGCCCTGTAAGGTGGGTATACATGTTAACAGAGGCAGAAGGGAGGCACAGGAGAGTCAAGTAACTTGCTCCAGGGCACACAGTAAGTGGTGCTGGGATTTGAACTGAGGGCTAGTTGATGCCATTACTTGGGTTTTAACTACCGTATATTTAGTTTCTAGGTTATTTCTTCTTTTTCAATTATGGTATATACTGAGAGCTCGTTAATCACTTGTTGCTTTACTCTTGCATTCATTCAGGTAACAAACATTGATTGAGCACCTCTTTGGTACTAGTCCCTGATGTGGGTGTTGGGGATGCACCCATGTAATACTGACAGGCTTAGCTCCTGCTCCACACAGACTGTGAGGGCCCAGGAGCTTGGGACTCTGATCAGTGTCCTAAGAACCCCATCCTCCTCAGCGTCCGGTGGGGTGGGGCTGTCCTCTGCAGGCATGGCTGTTTGTTGGAGGTAAGCTGTAGGAGAAAGTTGGTGAGGCCACCTGTACCACAAGAATGAAGAATGTATCGTAGGTGGTGTGTTGTAGACTACCCCATGGTTGTGTCATGCCACATTGGGTATCAAGTGAGACATATCCCATCCTCCCTCTTCCTGTTCCCCCTCTTCTTCCCTTTTGTTTTTTAGTGAAGGGTGGGTGCATAAAGTGGTGGGCAGATGATGAAACAGTCAGCAAACTCCCAGAGAGGACAAGTGTCTTGCCCATAGTCACACAGTTGGAAGCACAGAGCTAAGGTGTGAATCCAGGTCTGCCTGAACCCAAGGTCCACGTTCTTCCTGCCATGCGTGCTGCCTCTGAGGTTGTCTCTTACCACCTCCTAGAAGCTTTCCCTAAACTTCTTGCCACACATTACCTTCCTTTGCCTCCTTCTCTCTTTCTTGCGACATTTACTGGCCATGTCATTGATTCGCCACTCTCATGGAATGCCTTGAATTATTAGGATGTTTGGGCATGCTGGTTGCCCTGTCTATGTAGGCATGGGTGCTCAGACACCCACGCATCCTTGCTTAGTCAGGACACCACTATGTCGTCTGCCCACAGGCAGCCTTCCTGCTGGCTTACCTCCCCCACCTGTTTTCCGTAATTACTGTGCTGAACTGTGGCAGTTGTTTGCATATATGGTCTACTCCTTTGGCAAAGGTTTATATCTTCAGAAGTGGGTGTCTGACCTAAGTTAAGCCAATAGGAATTGGAGGTTGAGGAAGAGAAGAGAGAAGAGAGTACTTTTTTGTTTTTTTTTTTTTTTTGGTGTGGAGCTGGTTCTCTAACACATGAATCTGGAGGGGTGGGGAGACCCCAAGGGGTACCACATGGGCTGGAGGTGGATGGAGACTTCCCTCAACAGCAGCAAGAGCAGCAAGAGCAGCTTCCCAGTCCTGCTTCCGTCCCTTCCCAGGTCACAGCTGCAGCCCCGTCCTGGGCAACATCGGTTCCCCCTGCTTCCCTGTGCTCTTGTCGGTTCCCAAAGGCCCTTGCTTGTCTCCAGAAAGATTCTAAGCCCTGATGTCCTTAGTATCTGCCAATTCAACACGGGTTGTTCTTATTATTCTCAACCTCTCCAAATAGTAATCATGCGCTCCAATTTGGAATTTTGCTGAAGTGTGAACTTGAACTGTACCTGCTTCTAAGCCGGAGGGTGGGGATGAGAAAGCTTATCCATGGGCCTATCTGTGTGGGGCATCCATACCTCCATCGGGCTTGTTGGTTTTCTACTGCTTGTTTATGTGGTAGGTTTTTGTGATAGGATTTAAACAAAATGAAATGAAACAAGACCAAACCCAAACTTAACATCCGTGTAGAAATATCCATCCCAGTTGGAGATAAGATGAGTAAAAATTGAAAAGGTTAATAACTATGTGCTGATTCTTGATGGAAATGTGATTGGGAAGAAAGCCAGAGGGCATCAGACTTTTTTTTTATATTTGAGGTTTTCTGGATTTGCAAGAATCTCAAACAGTATCACTTGAGAATTCCAAGGGGATGCACTTCAGTGTGTGTAAGAATCACCTGGGTGACCTTCAAACACATAGTTCCAGGCCCTGCTCCCAGCATGCACTCAATGCATGAAGGATGAGGACCAGAGTCTGCATTTCCTGTATAAGTTCCTCAGATGAGTCTGGTGCCAGTGGTCGATGAGCCACACTTTGAGAGATGTTTTGCCTGGCATCTATTACATCTGTCTCTGTCTGTCTGTCCGTCTGTCTATCTGTAGATACCTACGTATCTGAATCTCTCTTTCATTGTCTCTCCCCCAACCCACACACATCTTCACACACACTTACCTGTCTCAGTGAGCTCCCCACGTCTCCTACTCTCATATGCCCACAACACCTGATAAGCGCTTGGCACCTTTTAAGTGCCTGGTAAATGCTCGCTGGTCAAATAATCCTTCTTATGTAATTCTGGGCTTAACTTTTCCATGGAACAGAGCCAGATCCTGTACCATCCACCTGGACCCTTCAGTGTGCTGGTTAGTGGGTGGCAGGTGTGTCCCTTCCCTCCCTCCAGACCAATCCCCTGCCCACATGGAACTTACTCTTTAGAAGAAAACTAGAGCCTTCCATCTACACCTTGCCCAGGTGCATGGCCTGGTGGAGGGGAAACTGAGGGATGAAGTGTGACTCAACACCTGAAGGGTGCGACTTGGCCTTTAGGAGAATGGAGAAGGCAGGAAGGAAATACAGAAGGAAGAGCGATGGCCCTCACTCCTGAAGAGCTGAGATCACTCATGCAGCTATAAACCACACCTGAAGTTTCTCATGTCTTCCTTCGCCACTGGAATTAGAATAAATTTGGCTTGAGGTTGAGTTTGCGATTCTGTCTTGAGGGATTTGTTGGGTTTACTTTGAACTTAGCCTTGAGGAGATTCCAGCAGTAGTTCTCATATGCATCAGGCTGCCATGGTAACTTCAAGGGTGTCAACATTGCTGAGTTAATTGACACCCTGCAATCATAAGAAGGTGGAATTTGAAACATTGGGAGGGAATAGTCAGAACTTTTAGAGTAAGAATATATTAGGTGCTGCCAATTACATGTTGTGGGATTTTGCCTAGTTACTCAATCTCTCTAAGACTCCTTGTCTTCCTTGAAAGAAATGGGAATCATATCACATTTCCTAGGCTTTTTTTGAGGGTTAAAGGAGATAAGAGATATAAGTGTAGACTTCTAGTCCTACTGCCATTCTTGTCATTAACTGGAATCTATCAATTGTAAATATTAAATATTTACTTATTAACAGATATTTATAAGCATCTGTTATGTATCAGGTAAGGTTATGTTTGTTTATTGATTGATTGGTAACAAAAATTAAGAGGCTCAGAACTTGCTCTCAGATATCTCCCAGTGTAGTGAGGAGATAAAATATCAATATTACAATGTGTTAAGAAGTTGCTGCAATGTTAGGATGCACCGATCATATAAAAGGAGGAGCGGCGGAAGCTGTCTGGAGGAGTCAGAGGAGGCCTGTGGAGGACAGGATTTTAATGTGAGACTTAAAGGATATTTCTATGTTCTATTTCCAGTAGAACAGTTAGGAACATAAATGGGCTGAAACAAAAGATTTATTGACTGATTTAATAAAAAAGACTAGAGGCTTATGGGTTCAAGTCAGGCTTGATGATGCAGCAGCTCAAATGATATCATCAAACACTTGGATTTTCTTAGTATTTCTACTCTGGCTTGTGTGGTGTCAGCTGCATCCTTAGGTTCCACATTGTGTGCCTTCAGCAACTCCAGGTTCTTTCTGTCCTCTAGTGGTTGAGGCAGCTACAGAGATCTGTCCATTTTTGCAGGGAGGAAGATAGACCCACCACTCAATAGAGGATGGGTCAAGATCCAGTTATAAGGTAAGCATGTAGGACGGGAGTTATGGGGGAATATAATGGGCTGCAGATGGAGATGAGCATGGCCTGGGGTGATGAGGGAAGACTCCCTGCTGGGGTTGGAGCTTGACCTGGTGCTTGAAGAATGGGTGGTTGGATGCTGGCAGGCAGAGAGGGGCAAGACAAAGAGAACACATGCACATTCTTGAGTACACAGGGAAGGGTTTATGTTTCTTTTTGAGTCTTTTTGATCAGTCTTCTTAGTGCCCAGAGCAATTAAATAGGCCAGATATTGAGTCTGTGCTGTCACCTATCTGTGGAACACCAAGGCATTCAGCCGTTTCAAAGCACATGGCTTCAGTCTAGGTGTCCTCCTACACATTCAGTCTTGGATTTAAAGTCCTCTCTCCACTCCCAAGTTGGTCAGGCTTGTTAAAATGCAAAACCATTTCCCCTCTTTCCTTTCTTTTCTGTTCTATTCTGAGGTAGGAGGAGCCTCTGTACTCTGCATTTGGAAGAGTCACCAATGTCTTTGAGTTAGTGCGGTTAAGTGGCCTTGTTAGTGCAGAAATCACATTAAATCAAATATGTGCTTACTTACCTATCTGCCACCCGTTAGAATGAAAGACTCTGGAGAGAAGAAACCATGTCTAACATATTCCAGCTTCTGAAGTAGAGCCAGGTGCAAAGTAGATGTTCAATATGAGGCTATTGGAATGGAATAACCTGGAATGAACCTTATAGGTTGGATGAAAGCAATGTGGCACAGCTGGGTGTTTTCATGCCATCCCAGTCTAGCACAAGCCCCAAATTTGGTTTTGCCTCTTATTTTTTATTCCTTCTTTTTGTCCCAGAGTCTGTCCAGCTCCTCTGTGCTGCTTATTCCTCTAGACCAGGAATCTGATCTGTCTCCAGTTTCTGTTTCTGTATCTGACAGTCAGATCTCAGAACTGTGGCTCTGCTTCCCAAGCACATCTTGTCTGTTACATATCGTGGCGGGAGACAGTTTAGACCAGAGTCAACACAGAAGAAGGACTACTGTGTCCCTTTATCCTTTTCCTTGGCAGGTTTCCCTGGCCTGGACTTTCTAGCTGTATCTAAGATATGTGAGGAATTTACTTTTACAGAGATATTTTGCCAAAGATAAATTTCTCAGGACTGTGGCCATGGATTCTTAGCAAAAGGAAGGACAAGGAGATATGATCAAATGTGTACTGGTGAATCAATACAAATAAATTATGTGCTCTTTGTTATTATGTCCTAGGCTACATGAGAGAGGGCTCTTAAATCATCCACCAGCAGCCGCTGGAGGTTCTGCTGCTTTCCAAGGAGTTATATGGAGACAAAGCCCAGGCTTCTGTTATTGTAGGCAATCCAGATAACTTTCTGGTGGGAATATTGGTGAGGCTGCTGAAGGAATGCTGGCCTCTGCAAAACAGCGGAGGAGAGCAATTCTTCTCAGAGCCTGGCGTGGTCCTGATTACACTCTAAATTTTTCTACCTCTAATGTCAGGGATTTACGAGCACTTTCCTGCTTGAATGGATGGTTCTTCTACTGTGATATATGGTGCACATCTCTGGGGGTTTTGACCAAGTGCTTGTCTAAGAGCTCAGGCTGATTAAAATCTACACTTCCTGCCCACTTCCCACCATGTGAATGGTGTGGCCCTTCATCTCTCATGTCTTGGGATGTGGCTGCCATAGCCAGTTCTCTGCTGCTCTGGGTTAAGACCTAGAGCAAAGCCAACTCAAGAAGAGTCAGGGCAAGGTGAGATCCAGGTGGGCAGTTTATGAAAGGAGCTACAGAGATGACCAGACATGAGGGTGAGTCCAGGGAATGGTCATCGAGGGAAGGAGATTGTCAGAAGTCCTGGCGGTTGGACAGGCAGTAACAAACATGCCCATCTGTCCATTAGGTGGATGGAAAGAACAAGGTGTGTTGGGGGAACCTGGCCAAAGTCAGGTTTTCAAGACAGGGAGGATGCACAGGTTCAGGGAAATAAGCTGGAAAGCCACCCAGCTGGCCTGGATCATGGAATGAGGGTTAGGCCACAGGAATACTTGGATGGGCCTCCTCTAAGTGTTGGAGCTGGATTTCAGGTGCAGGCTTGTGATTACAGCAACTACACTAATTTCTTGGAAATCTCAGAGGCTTCTCTTCTCTTTTCTATTATGCCCCATTTGCAGTTTTTAGCAACAACTATTTCATAAATGCTTTTTTTTTTTCAATTTCTCCTTCCCTTCTTTCTTTATCCATTGCCATTGCCTCAGTTCAGACTTTTTACCTCTTACATTTGGACCATTGCAGTATCCTCTCTGGGCTGTCTAGTTTTCATCTTCACTGGTCTACCCTTCAAATCCCTGACTGTTTTGTTTCCAAAGTGCAGGTCCCAGCACAGCATCCACTTTCTCTGGCCCATTAGGCATCTCCATGCTACTTACTGAATCACACTGAAACTCTTTAGCTTGGTGTGGTAGGCAGAATAGTGGCTTCCCAAAGATATCCACATCCCTGGACCTATGAGTACTTAGGTTGCATAGCAAAGGGAAATTAAGATAATGGATGGAAATAAGGCAGTAATCTGCTTATTTTAAGATACAGTGATTGTCCTGGATTATCTGGCTGGGCCCAGTGTGATCACAAGGGTCCTTAAATGGGGAAGAGGGAGGCAGAAGAGTTGATGCTGGAGTGATGTGATTTGCGAAAGACTTGACCAGCCATTGCTGGCTCTGAAGATGGCAGGGGACCATGAGCCATGGCTCGGGGCAGCCTCTGGAAGCTGGGAAATGAGACAACAGAGTGACCCATGGGTCCTCTAGAAGGTGTGTGGGAACACAGCCCTACGGATACCTTGATTTTAATCAGTAAAACCATTTGGGCCTCTGACTTTCAGAATTGTGAAATGATGTGTGTGTGTGTGTATGTATGTGTGTGTGTGTGTGTTTTAATTTGTAATAATCTCTTGCAGCAGCAATGGAAAATTTACACACTTGGTATTTATTAATAAAACCATCATGATCCAGCCATAGTCTGTGTCTCCCTCCCCTTCTCTGTGACCCGAATTCTGGCCCCAGCTGATGCCCCCTCCTGGAGCAGGGCAGGTGTGTCCAGCTTCTTGTTGCTGCCTCCTTATCCAGAATAGTCCTTTTCCCTCTTCACCTCCCACAATGAGCCAGCTCAAATGTCGCCTCTTGTAAAATTCTTCATGCGGGGTAGTCCTCTCCTTAGTCCTAATTAGGAGATCACTCATTTCTGTCAGGTCTCAACCTTGCAGGCTTACTGCCAGACTCACGTGGGACAGCGGGTGGCATTTCTCCAACCTAGTGTAAGTCAGACCAGTTCTGACTTCTGTCCGCTATAGGCAGTTGTGTGAGTGTGCATCTCCCCTCTTGCACTGAAAGTGCCTTCTAAGGGGCAGGAACTTTGAGTCTCATCCTAACTTTCCCCACAGTACTTAGCTTAGTGTGTTGCCATGGGAGAGACTCTGTGGTGATTCGTAGGCTTGGAGAGGAGATAGGTGGTGGTAAATGACAGATCTTGGGTTGGGTGATAGGCCATTAATGCCATAGTTGTGCTTGGGGGATCCACGAGGTGCTGGGCAGTGTCCCAGGTGCTGGAGACATAACAGCAAATGAAACAGGTGTGGTGTTGCCTTGGAAGTATCTCACAGTCTGGCCAAGTCCCCGCCCTTGATCTCATCTGAAGCACCTCAGGCTAGTGGTTGTTTCCAATCTGGGGACTTGCTGATCCCCGGGAAACCCACAGGGGCCAGCAGCTAAAATTGTTTGGCTGAGAGCTCTTTCTGCTCCTGAGACCCAAGGGGGAAGCGCTACCCATGACAGGAGCACAGAGGACAGGCAAGTGTGTGTGCCCGCAGGCAGGCAGGACCTGCAGAGGCATCCCCCCATGAGGAAAGAGTCGAGTGGGTGGGATCACACACCAGGCACAATGGACTTGAATGGACCTATGATCTCCTCATTGCGGAGGCTGTCAATATGTGTCCACACAAAGCAAGCGCCCGCATGTGGGGAATTCCAGGCTTTTATCTCTACATCAGTGAGAGGCCAGGCGGAGTTGCTCTTTATTTTGTGAGTTTCAAGTTGTCATCACTGAAGAAGTGACTTGCCCTTTCTTAGGGCCATGGTGTGTTCTCATTCAGATGGCAAACGACCTGGTTTGCTCAGTGACAAGGGAAAGAAGAGACCTAATATATGCTGAGGACTTACTATGTGTCTGGCCGTAAAATACCTTTTGTCTAATTTCCAGAACAACCCAATGAAGGGCGTGATACTGGGTCATTTCAAGATGGGGATGGAGTGCAGGTATAGGGGAAGCCCATTGCCTAAGGACATACAAAATGAGGGCAGGGCCTGGATTCCACACGGGGACCGCGTGGTTTAAAGCTTTCACTCTTTTCCCACAGAAACATGTTGCTTATATTTTCCTTTATGTTGATGATGATCTGAAAGCTTCATGTCAGTGGAGCCACGGTTCTGTCTCTTATCGGGTCACATCCACTTCTGTCCTTGTCCTCAGGGTGTGGTGGTGCTGGAGGTGTTGGCTGGCTGGAGTGATGGACAGGCAGGCAGGTATGACTCGGACTCCTAGTTAACGGTACACCTTTGGAGCTAATTAACCCTTGTGCTGGTGAGCTGTCATCGCAGAAGACGGAAATTGGCAGGGATTTCTGGGGTCATTTGGCCCCACCCCTGTCCCTGGGCCGCATGCTGCCTAAATCATTTCCAAGAGATGGCTGTCTCTTTCATTTTCAAAGTCCCTTAGGGAATGAGAGTGAATGGATTTTTAATTCATTTTTAATGGCTCGTTACACAACAGCAGAACAACTCCCTACTATTCAGTAGCCATTTTTTATAAGCTCCTTGTTTCAACAACACTACATTTTCATTTTCTTGATTTGCCACTTGCCTTTTCAGTTACCAGATTCTGCAAAGGACTTTCTTAACCATGGCCCACCTTTAAATAAGGATGACTAATGCTGATTAACCAATGCTGTACATCTTATCCCTTCCTTGGATCATGTAGGAATAGACAAACCTGTGTTTGGCTACTGATTCCTACCTCTTCCCAGCTGTATAACTTGGGCAGTTTTCTCACCTGGGCAGTGTGGGTAATGCTGTCTACCATGGTTATGCCCATTATCTGTTAGTGTGCCCACCTGTGCCCTTTCTGTATTTGTTCTGCTTATGTTTCAACCATAGTAGTCTAATGAAGTTGTGCTTTTGTCTAGAGATTCAGTATTTTCCTTAATCAACATCCCATCAGGTACAGGTGTGTACAGGCATATCTCAGAGATATTGTGTCTGGTTCCAGCCCACTGGAATAAAGTGATTATCACAATAAAGTGAGTCATGCAAATTTTTTGGTTTCCCAGTACATATAAAAGTTTTGTTTATACTACACTGTAGCCTATTAAGTGTGTGATAGCATCATGTCTAAGAAAACAATGTATATGCTTCAATTAAAAATACTTTGTTGCAAAAAAATGCTAATGATTGAGCCTTCAGTGAGTCACAGTCTTTTAGCTGGTGTAGAGTCTTGCTTCGATGTTGAAGGCTCGTGACTGATGAGGGTGGTGGTTGCTAATGGTTGGGGTGGCTGTGCATTTAAAAAAATAATACAACAATGAAGTTTGCCACATTGATTGACTCTTCCTTTCAGGGAAGATATCTCTGTTGCATGCTATGCTATTTGATAGCATTTTACCCACAGTAGAACTTCTTTCAAAACTGGAATCATTCCTCTCAAATCCTGTCACTGCTTTATCAAGTAAGTTTAAGAAATATTTTAAATACTTTGTTGTCATTTCAATAATGTTCACAGCTTCTCCACTGGGAGTAGATTCCATCTCAAGAAACCACTTTATTTTCTCACCTTTATGAAGCAACTCCTCATCTGTTCAAGTTTGATCATGAGATTGCGGCAATTCAGTCACATCTTCAGGCTAAAGTTCTAATTCTAGTTCTCATACTATTTCCATTATATCTGCAGTTGCTTCCTCCACTGAAGTCTTGAACCCCTCAAAGTCATCCATGACAGTTGGAATCAACTTCTTCCAGAGTCCTATTAATGTTGGTATTTTGACTTCCTCCCATGAATCATGAATGTTCTTAATGCCATATGGAATGGTGGATCCTTTCCAGAGGTTTTCAATTTACCCAGATCCATCAGAGGAATTACTACCTATGGAAACCATAGCCTTATGAAATGTATTTCTTAAATAATAAGACTTGAAAGTTGAAATTACTCCTTGATCTTTGGGATGCGGAATGGATGTTGTGTTAGCAGGCATGAAAACAACATTAATTTCCTTTAGAATTCCTACATCTCCATCAGAGCTTTTGGTTGACTAGGTGCATTGTCAGCAGTAATATTTTGAAAGGGATATTTTTTTTTCTGGGCAGTATGTCTTAACAGTGGGCTTAAAATATTCAGTAAACTATGCTGTAAAGAGATGTGCTGTCATAAAGACTTTGTTGTTCTATTTATAGAGCACAGGAAGAGTAAATGTAGCATAATTCTTAAGGGCCCTCAGACTTTTGGAATGGTCAATGAGCATTGGCTTTAACATAGAGTCACCAGCTGGATTAGCCCCAAACAACAGATTTAGGCTGTCCTTTGAAACTTTGAAGCCAGACATTGAGTTCTTCTCTATGAAAGTCCTAGATGGCATCTTTTTCCAATAGAGAGCTGTTATGCCTACATTGAAAATATGTTGTTTAGTGTAGCCACCTTCATGAATGACCTTAGATAGGTCTTCTGAACTTGCTGTATGTAGCTTTTATATCAGCACTCACTGCTTCACCTCAGACTTTTATGTTATGGATATGGGTTCTTTCTTTAAACCTCATGAACCAGCTGCTGCTAGCTTCAAACTTTTCTTCTGTAGCTTCGTCACTTCTCTCAGCCTTCATAGAATTGAGGATAGGGCCTTGCTCTGGATTAGGCTTTGGCGTAATGGAATGTTGTGACTGATTTGGTCTTCTATCCACACCACTAAAACTATATCCATATCAGAAATAAAGTTGTTTCATTTTCTTTTTTCATTTGCTTGTTCACTGGAGTGGCATTTTTAATTTCCTTCAAGAACTTTTCCTTTGCAGTCACAACTTGGCTAACTGTTCGGCACAAGAGACCTAGCTTTTGGCTTACCCGGCTTTCTACACAAAGATCACAAAGACTTTTTGTGACCACAAAGACTCTTTATACACAAAGATCACAAAGCTTAATCATTTCTAGCTTTTGATTAAATTGAGAGACGTGTCACTCTTCCTTTCACTGGAACACCTAGATGTCACTGTAGTGTTATTACTTGGCCTAATTTCAATAGTGTTGTGTCTCAGGGATTAGGGAAGCCCTGAGGAGAGGGAGAGAGATGGGAGAACAGAACCGCTGGTCAGTGGGTGGAACAGTTGGAACATACACGTTTATAACTGTTTCATATGAGCACAGTTTGTGGTACACTCCCCTCCCCAAATTACAATAGGAACATCAAAGATCATTCATCCCGGATCACTATAACAGACATAATTATAATGAAGATAATTGGAATATTGTGAGAATTTCCAAAATGGGTCACAGAGACATGAAATGAGCCCGTGCTGTTGAAAGATGGTGCTCATAGACTTGCTTAATGCAAGGGGACCACAAACCTTCAATATGTAAAAAACACAGTGTCTGCAAAGTGTGGTGAAACAAAGCACAGTAAAATGAGGTATGCCTGTACCTCTGTCCTGTCTGGAATTCCTTAGAGAATAACAACTCTTTAAAACTTAATGCGATTATATTTCAGAGGATTGCTTTCTGAATCCTCCCTCCCTGCCCCTGTATCCCTTTTCTCTGACCTTCTTGTGAATATTCTTGAAGTTCTTCACAAGCTACCTTGAACTCTCCCTTCTGGAGAGGCTTGGCAGGCTAGCTTATCTAAGGAAAAGACATCCCTGAAAAACAATGCTCTCAGAAAAAGGAGGGCTGAGAATTTTAGTTTTTTACCCATCTTTTATGATCTCAATTAAGCCTCTCATCTTCTGTGAGGATGTCTTGGCCACCCCTGCTCAGACTCTCCTTCTTCTCCTTGAACTCCTCTGGCAACACTTTTAATTCCACAAATGTGCTGTATCTCTGTTGATTAGTAGGTGCCATGTCAAGGAAACATTTGATAATACTTTTGTAGTACAACAGTGAGAAAACCAGGGTCCCTGTCCTGAAGGAATTTATAGCCTAGTGGTGGAGATACATATGCAAATATAAAATTACCATATGGTGAGTGGCAAAATTGGAACTATGTCCGACAAAGGTAGGGGAACGTAGATTAAGGGGAAATGAATTCTGTCTTGGAGGACAAGTGAGACGTCAGAGCGTTGATGATGTTTGAGCTGGACCTGGGACAGTGAGAAGAAGAGCATCAGATAGGGAATAGGATTGGGGCGTTCAGAGGAGAGGGAAGGGCATGTGTGTAATGTGGGAGAATGGAATGGGAGAAATAAGGGATATTCCAGAGTGGCCAGAGTTTTTCATTTTGGGACTGTGGCTCTGGAAGAGGTATAAAATATCATTTGGGGCCAGGCTGAGAAAGACCTCCTTTGGCTACTGTGAGCATCCAAAAATTTCCTACCCTTCTGTTCATATTTAACATTGTGATTTTTGCCTAAGATGGTGCAACAGCTTCTTATACAATGAGTATGCTTTCACTGTCTTTCAAGAAAGAGATATACAAAGTCCCATTAACTGCTGTGATATTAATTGCTTTTGTAGTCCTGATACAAACCGGCATGGATATTGTGTAACCTCAACTAATTGCAAAGTTAACCAACACCAACATTCTTTACATAAAATAAGCAGAATGTGGAGAGTAGGAGAAATAATAACTTATCTATCTCTGTCATCTCTACTTGCACATACACAGACACTTAAAACAGGCAAGGAAAAATGTGCACAGTTGCTATTATTTTCATTTCTGTTACTAGTCATGAACTGTAATTGACAAGTCAAGTTGACTCTCTTCTTAGCCACTCATTTCCTGCTTCCTTTGCCCTTAGCAAATGCCTCACCTGTTCAAGATTTTCACCTGGTAGTGTCGTAGAGTGATTTCAAGGATTAAAGTCCTTACTAGTTCTGCCTGTATTACTGGAGATTTGCATTAACATTTCACTTCAGGACTTGAAAATAATAAGAGGAGTTGAAATTAATAAGAGACATAATAACAATAAGGGGTTTCAAACATCATTCTCCATGTCTTTATTGGATAACAGCATCTCTATTTCCCCTTGATAATAGGGACAAATCGCCCCAGCTGGTAAGTAGCCCCTTCATTACCTGTTGGTTCAATGATAGCATGAGAAGCTCAGAACAGTTATTAGTTTTAGCTTCCAGAGAAATGGAACATGTGTTTTGTCTCCTGGTGACAATTTCCTTGTTGGGAACCAGGATTTTTCTATCAACAGAGTCCAAAGTTGTGGGGACATGAAGAAAATATTCTCTGATGGTTTACTGGATATAATAATGAGGGAACCATTCCCACTGTGATCTTTGATTTTCATATCTTTGTGTTTTGGCCATTTATCAGTCAAATCCACATCCTAGAGAATAGCACCACAACCTGATAAGGGTGTTGGCTCTCAGCTAGTGCTGTCATCGAATCTTCAGAAGTCTGTTCAACCATTGGATCAGTCCAGCTGGTTCTAGGTGATCATGTTTGTGGTAAGACTGACTTCCACGGACATGCCTGTCACTGCACTTCATTTGCTGTGAAATGAGTTCCTTTGTTAGAAGTAATGTTGTATGGGATACCGTGACGGTGAATAAGGCATTCTGAAATTGAAAGATTTCGTTTCTAGCATATTCACTGCAGGCAGGGAAAGCTATTCCAATGAGAAGAAATTGCTCTCCCTACGAGATGGGAAGGGTGCAATGTAATCAACTTGCCACCAGGCGTGATGGTGAGACTTGGCATTGGTTTCTGATATTGGCAGGTTGGGAACTGAGTGGTCATGATATCCACAGACTTGGTGAGGGCGGGTGTCTGTGTTGAGTCGGGGCAAAGCTTCCATCTCTGCCACAATGGCCACTTTACTCTGGAGCTCACAGGGTAGCCTCAGGGGTGTCTGGGAAAGAGCCTTAACGGTCTCAACAAAAGATGCCATCTTGTCCCTCTGGTTGTTGAGCATGTTGTGTGTAGTGAGCACTGTGTGTTGAGCATTCATATAGGGCACAAATATCTACTGTGCCAATTTTGAGAGGTCCAAACAGACTTTTTTTCCTGCCTCAATTTCCTGATCTCTAAATGCTAACATGCCTGAGCTTTCAATCCTCATATTTTTTCCTCTACCCACATTCCCTGCCTCTTGGCGATTGAATCTAGTCTCATGTCTTACGATTCCACCTAATCACTGACAACTCCAAAATTGATATTTCTAGGCTTGTCTCTCTTCCCTGAACTCCAGACTCCTTTGTCCAGCTTGCTATTTGACTTCTCCATTTGAATGTCTCATAGGCATTTCAACCTTAATGTCCAAATCTGAACTTTTAATCTTTCTTCCAAACCTTCTCCTACAATCTTCATCTTATAAAATGACAACTCTATGCTTCCAGTCACTTAGGTCCAAATGCTGAGGGTCATCCTTGACTATTCTCTTTTGTTCACAATGCATATTCAATTTGTGAGCAAATCTTCTTGGCCTTATTTTCAAAATATATTTAAGTCCTGCCACTTTTCATCTCTCCTGACCCCTCCCCCAACTGTTGTTGCTCTGGTCCAATCCCCACCATCTTCCCTGATTGATTACAGTCCAATCCATACCATGTTCCCCTGGATGATAACAGGTCAACCTATACCGTGGTCTCCTTGATGATTGCAGTCCAGTCCACAGCATGTTCACCTGATTAATTACAGTCCAGTCCACACTGTTTTGCCCTGGATGATTGCAGTTCAGTCTATACCATGGTGCCCTGGTTGGTTACAGTCCAGTTCACACCATGTTCCCCTGGATGCTTATAGTCCAATCCACACTATGTTCCTGTGCCTGATTACAGTCTAATCCACATCATGTTTCACCTGGTTGGTTATAGTCGAGCCCACGCCATGTTTCTCTGGATGATTACATTGCAATCCACACCATGTTTCCCTGGTTGATTACAGTCTTTTCCACACCATGTTCCTTTGGTTGATTACAGTTAAATCCACACCATATTTTCCTAGTTGGTTACAGTCCAGTCCATACCATGTTCCCCTGGATGATTATAGGCCAGTCTACATCATGATCCCCTGGGTGATTACATTCCAGTCCACACCTTGTTCCACTGGATGATTACAGTCCAATTCACACCATGTTTGCCTGGGTGATTACAGTCTAATGCACAACATGTTGCTTTGGATGATTACAGTCCAACCCACACCTTGTTCCACTGGATGATTACAGTCCAATTCACACCATGTTTGCCTGGGTGATTACAGTCCAATCCACAACATGTTGCTTTGGATGATTACAGTCCAACCCACACCTTGTTCCACTGGATGATTACAGTCCAATTCACACCATGTTTCCCTGGATGATTACAGTCTAATGCACAACATGTTGCTTTGGATGATTACAGTCCAACCCACACCTTGTTCCACTGGATGATTACAGTCCAATTCACACCATGTTTGCCTGGGTGATTACAGTCCAATCCACAACATGTTGCTTTGGATGATTACAGTCCAACCCACACCTTGTTCCACTGGATGATTACAGTCCAATTCACACCATGTTTCCCTGGGTGATTACAGTCTAATTCACAGCATGTTGCTTTGGATGATTACAGTCCAACCCACACCTTGTTCCACTGGATGATTACAGTCCAATTCACACCATGTTTCCCTGAGTGATTACAGTCAA
The DNA here is from genome assembly GCF_040939455.1 of Microcebus murinus. Taxonomy (NCBI): domain Eukaryota; kingdom Metazoa; phylum Chordata; class Mammalia; order Primates; family Cheirogaleidae; genus Microcebus; species Microcebus murinus. The sequence goes on along the minus strand of NC_134117.1, from coordinate 22,131,751 downwards.
GTCCACACCATGTTCCCCTGGTCCTTACAGTCCGATCCACACCATGTTCCCATGGATGATTACAGTCCAATACACACTGTGTTCCGCTGGTTGATTACATTTCAGTCCACACCATGTTTACCTGGCTGATTACAGTAGGCCCTTCATTTACTCTTGTCCCCTCACTGCCTTTCTAAGCACAGCAACCTGAGTAATCCTGTTAAAACTTAAATACTATATTTAAATCCTCTTGTGATTTTCCATCTCACATGAGTAGGCACCAAAGTCCTTACAGTGGTTCACAAGGCCCAGTAAGATCTTAGCCTCCCAATATCTCCCTGACCTTATCTTCAGCTTCATTAACTTCTTGCTGTTCCTTGAACATGCCAGGAGCAAGCACCTCTGCCTCAGATCTTGCATTTCCTGCTTCTGGTGCCTGTAATATTTCTTACCCAGGAAACGTGTGAGGATCCCTCACCTCATTCAGAATTTTACCCAAGTGCCAGTTTCTCCTAGAGGCCTTTCCTGGGCTCTTTATTTTCATCCTCCTCAGGCCCACCTCTGCATGTTAGCATTTTCTCTGAATTATTTCTCTTATTTCATATTATTTCTCTTATTTTCTGCTTAGTTTTTCCTCATAGCACTCACTGCCATCTGATTACTATACCAGTTACCTATTTGTTTGTCTCCTCTGCTAAAATATAAACTGAATGAGGGCAAAGAAGCTCATTAGTTTTCTACACTGCTGAATCCACAGCACTTGGCAGAAAGGAAACATTCCACATATATTAGTTTGATGACTGAATGAAAAAATTATGAGGACCTGAAATAGACCGTAACACATTTCGGGAAACTCGGTGTTTGCTTGCGGTATGAGATGAGGAAGGAATCATACTGAGGTCTGTCTTGAACCACAGAGTTGATGATATTCTCATAAACAAACTAGGGAAGGGGGTTCGCAGTTTTGCAGAATTTCATGCATGATATACTGACAAGGTTGATATCTCTTGTACTAATTCCTGGTCCTCCCAACTAGATTGTAAACTCATGTTGGGCAGGGAGCACCATCCATATTATTCTGGACACCCAGTAGGTGCTGGGATATTCTCGTGCTGTGAGTCATTTGGACTCTGGACTATGGATATTCAGTTTCTACTCCTTGGAGAAGAGGCTCTTCTACGTGGGAGGAAGATGCCAGGACTCGCAAGGGGGGGTTGGTGAGACTTAAAATACAGTCTTGTAGGCAGTTCCTGAGGTGTGTGTTTTAGCATCCTGTTTATGTTACCATGGTGGACTAATCCTGGCAAAAAAGGCCAGTGTGTCCCTATTCCAGTGAGCTGGAAGCAAAGAACTATCAGGTCGAGGCAGAACGGAGATGGTAAGTGGTGAGGGGGAGCTGCAGGGGATGTGCAGAGAGCCCCATGGATTTAAAGGCACCATGATTTCAGGAAGGTTTAATGAACTAAAGTAATTTTCCTTCAGAGTAAAATTTTACAGGCATTAAAGGTCCTCACTTCACTGAATGTGCTCACGGGCCAGAGCGTCCTAGTGATTTATGAATTTGCAGATTACGCATTATCCTTTCAGAGGACAGGAATCCCCCGGGGCGTCCGCCTGCCTTCCACAGCTGAGTAGAGCAGCCAGGTGAACACTGATTCTGATTTGCAGCTTCCTACATTGCAATTAAGGTCGAGAATGGATGGACATTTTTCAGAAGGAGCTTACCAGCTCCTAGAATCCGAACCCCTTCCTCTAAATAAGGGTAACTGGAAGCCCTTGTCTCCTGAAGAATAGTTGTCATTGCTAGGAACTGATGTTTGCCTAGTACAGTTTATAAAGCAGGTTGGGTTCCCTTATTTGATGTGAATCAGCAACTCTGTGAGCTTGGCAGGGGGAAGTGTGTCATTACCCCACTTCAGGGAAATGGAGTGAATTCTGAAGATGTGCATGGGTTGCTCAGACTCATGCAGTAGCATGCTGTGACGCTTGGTCTTACAGGTACTTATTTGATAAAGCAACTTGTCTAGTTCTTTCTCTGCCTCCATGCTGCTCACAACTGGGACAGTGCCCCTACTTGCTATTTTCTATCTACTTCTGTCCAATTTAAAGAGAAAGAGAGAGAGAAGTAAAGCAGTCAGGCAGGCAAGCTCCCTATCCATGTATCCAAATTCTTAACATGCTTTATGGTTCTGCTCACATAACTCTCCTTCATAAGACTTTGCTGATCACATTTTCTGGACTTAATTCCTGTTTCCAACTCTTCCAGCACATTATCCACACCTCTCTCATACATTTGTCATCTCATCCCTTCCTTTATTGCCATGCATTTATAATTTGGCCATAGGACCTTGTATGGCATCTGCCATGTGTCGGGCATTGTGCAAGGCACTGGGGATGCAGAGTCAAACGAGACCTAATTTCTGACCTTACAGAAATCACAGTCTCACAGAGAAGACAGATATCGGGAGAAGTCATATTCACCCAGTGTGATAAAAGCTGTAAGAGATGTACGAACAGTGTTATTCCAGAGAGGATGTCAGATGCCAATTTAAAATAAAGTTATATGTGCCTATATATATAATTTCATAAATATGCTTTTTCAGCTATATTTATATATAACGCACACATACATAGAGACTTCTCTCCTGTTCTGTGTGTGTGCATATGTACATATATAGCTTATAAGGAGAGCAGTGCTGGTGACTCATGAATTATTCCAATTTATTTTCATTTTTCCTGCTATCTAAAATCCCCCCAGGATTATAGCCAGTTAGGTCAAAAGGTATTTATTTGACAAAGCTTATTTGGCAAAGTGGGATCTCCCAACAATTTGTCTAGTTCTTTCCTCATTACACGTTTCTGTTTCCTATTTCTTCCTCTAAGAACAGAGAAAACAAAAGTTAACTTCACCTCTGGGCCTTGAGCTTTGAGTGTCTCCCTGACTCCTGGAGTTTAGCAGGTGCCTTTCTAATTCATGCAAGAGGTGCTCAGTAAATATTTGTGTAATTCATCAATGAGTGATAAACTCAGTGAGGGCAAGGGCATGTTTTCTCCTCTCTTATTCCCATCCACTGCCCTGCACACAAGCCCACTCGAACATTTGCTGAGTGGAAGAGCTTTGCATCAGAGCAGAACGAACTGGAAGGGGCAGGCCTGGGTGGGATGGTTGCCTCTTTCTCTTGCTGGTTGTGTGCTGTGGGGGTGACTTGCTTATCTCTTGGGCCTCTGTTCCCTTATCTGTAAAACGGGGATATTACCCAATACCCACTCTGTTTCAAAGGTTTGTTGTGAGGGTTGAGGGTCACTGAGTGTAGTATTTAGCACATAGTAGGGGTTCAATTAATGTTTGGCCCCTGTTTTTCCTTTTTTGAATTTGACTGCCCATTGGCATAGTGGGGCATCAGCTGGAGGGGCGTCAAATCAGTCTCTGTGGCTCTGGGACCGGCCTCACTGCATTTTGCATGCCATACCCACCCACTGGGCCCCTGTGAACACTCTCGTCTCTTCTCTCTGATCTGAGCGGGGTAGGTTAGGTGGGCTAGGTGGGCACACTGCATTTGCTTTCAATTTTCTTCCCTGGTCATTTGCTCCTCCCAGGTAGCCTTTAAAAGGCTCTGGGTGATGGGAGAGGCGGGCTGGGCAGGCTTTCTCATGCTCTTGGCTTTGTTTGTTTGGTATAGAATGTCTTCAGCCTAAAGGTTACATTACCATCTCTTCACATTTCTATTAATGTCCTTCTGTGCTGGGCTCCAGGGGAAAGGAAGCTTCCAGCCCCTATTCCTCCGTGTTTTGACCTTTCCTCTGGGGGACGCTGGTGTGGCCTTGCTGTGGTATCCCCTTGTGTGTGTGCTGCCGCCTGCTTTATTTGTGAGGTTACAGTCAAGGTGAAGGAAGGGGTGCGTTGGCAGATCAGGGTCTCGCCGTGGTGGAATGGGTGGTGCTGTTGCAGCTCAGGTGGGAGAAGAATCACGGTACTGCAGAGTCTTTCTCAAAGTGGTGGCCTCAAGATTTCTGATCTATGAAGTCAAACTTGCTGGGGGTGGGCCCCGAGAATCTGCATTTAACAGGCTCCCCAGTGACTATTAGGCTCCAGCTTCACTCATGGAGTGGGAAGAGCACTACCTTGGGGCACTTGGTCAAAGTCATGCATTGCTGGGACTTGACCTTGAATCATGCCCCCTTTCTGGGCCTCCATTTCCTCTTCCATAAAAAGAGGGGAGTGGACTAGCTTCACACCATCTCCTGCTGCAGTCTTGTTTGCCACTAGAACATCAATATCTTTCATTGACTCAAAAATAATTATTTTATAAGGACCTTCAATATGCTGAGCCTATCTGTGAAGGAGACAGAAGGACAAAACATGATTCCCACCTCAAGTTGTTCAGAATCTAGTGGAGAAGGCAACCACAATAATGTCCAGAAACTATCAAGATAGTGTATAACTAAGTGGTCACTTATGTGACTCAGTTTTAAGCAAAATCGGCTCTCAGAAGAGAGAATTTTGATGGCTGGCATGAGGACTGTCCTGGGAGGCTACCAAAAGGAGGTGGACCTTGGGCTGTTTCTAGAATAACAAGCAGGCAAGTACAGGTGGTAATGAAAGGACTGGGCCCAGGCAGTGCTCAGGCAGAGGTGCAAGGAAGGGTTGGCTCACCTGCAGTACTGTGAGAAACTTGGAATGCTTAAAGCAGAGGACAGGTTTTTGAAAACTGGAAAAAGGGATGGAAAAGCATGCATAGGCCAGACTGCGGACCACCTTAAATGCCAGTCTGATGAGTCTGGATTTCATCCTTTGGCAGAGGGAACCAGTAAAGGCTTCTGATCAAGAAAGTGCATGAAGTAAGAGGTAAAATTGAAACCATCTATCGTAAAGGCAGAAATAATATTCATGCAGGTATGGAACAATGTGTTAGCCTGGATTCTCCAAGAAGCAGACACAAAGATGAGGTTAGATGCCCAAGAAACTAATTAGGAAAATTGCCTGTGAGAGAAAACCAAAAAGGGGCCGGAAGAGGTTGGAACAACAGCTGGGCTGAGATGCAGGCCTGATACTCCCCCCAAGCCCCCAGCGAGGGAGACAGGCAAGGAAGGAAGGTGGTTGTCTGGGAGCATCTCAGACTGCAGTGAAGTTCTCTGGAAAGTTCTGCAGCAAACAGCCTTTGTTAGGAAATCTCAAAGTCAGTGTCACCCATGAGAGGAGTCCCATTGCCCAGAAACGGGTCTGTCTTAGTAACCCTGTGGCACTTAGTGATAGGCTGGGAGCTGCTCTTAGGAGGTGTGGACTTGGCGAAAAGGTAGTGATAGATTTCAGAACATGAGAGCTAGGATCCTAAGATGTTTATGCTCCCTGCAGTTTGAGATCTGAAAGGCGCATTCTCATGGCAGCTACTTAGGGGAAGGAGAAATTAATACAAGTCTAACCGTATTCTTCTGGATGGTTTATCTTCAGAGTCTCTGAGTCTTTGCTCATGGTGCCTCATCTGTGTGGAGAAACTCCTCATCCTCCTTTAACTAGTTTCTACTCTTCTTAGGTGTTAGTTTGGGCTTCACCTTTAAGAGGCCTTTCCTGACCTCCTTTGCCCTCAATGTGGATTTGGGACGTCAAATTCCCCACACTTCCCTCTGCACCTGTCACTCTCTGCAGGGAATTCACTGCTCATTTGTGTGTGTGGGTTTTCCTCCCCAGGAAACTGTGAGCTTCTGGAGTGCAGAATCTGGCTCTTTTATTTCTGTATCCCAATGTGTAGCCCAGTGGCCGGAATATCATAGTCATTCAGTAGAGGGTAGAAGGAAGGAAGGAAAAGATGGAGGGAGAGAGGGAAAAAAGGAACATGGCCCAAGCTTTGGTAAGGAGAAGGGTTTTCCAGATCCAGTTGTTAGGAGCTCTGCTAATTAAGCGAAAGCCTTACCACCAACATCTTTCTCTTTTTTTATGTGGCTTTTGCACTTTTTGAAGATGTGTCCCTGTAGGGTTCATGTTGGGCAAAAATGAAGTGGGCTGCCTAACTTCTGTAGAGCTCTAGGTGGTTGTTCCAACTCAGTTTTAGTAAAGTTTAGTTTTGAGCTTGTTTTTCCAGAATTTGGATGGCCTGTACATAGCCTTCCATGCTTTTACATGGTGACTTTGAAAATGACTTTGTAGATGAAACAAGGTCAGATGAAGGGGGGGGGAGAAGATTCTGTTGTGTGTGTGTGTGTGTGTGTGTGTGTCTGTGTACCCAATATAATAATTCAGTAAACAGAAATGATCTGGCACATTGCTGGGCATTTGGTTGGGAAGGGTATGGACAAGTCTCTTGTCTTTGTTATTCCCTGGCTTTAATAAATTAGAAAATTAGCTGTGAATGGAAGAGACAAGGACCACTGAGTGACCATGGAGAACAATTCTTCATGTAGGTTACTCACTCCTCGCTGTTGTGCTGTGGAAATAAGACTTGGTAGATTCTACAGTTCTACAAATAGCCATGCCATTGGTGTTTTCTCCTGCTCTTACAAATAGCCACACCACTGATGTGTGCTAGTGTTGCACACTCTTTGCTGTTGTACTATGGCAACAGGACAGATACCTTGGTAAATTATACTGTTCTGCAAACTGCCATGTCATTGATAAGATTTCTTGCCAACCTGCTGTTCCTCATCACAGGACACAATGTGGGTGGAAACCTATGAGTAAGGGCCTCACAGAATAAGGGCCACATACTCTTCTGACCTATAATGGGATCACATCCCTTGTCTTTAATTTTTTTCTTAGTTTACATAGAAGAAATGGAAATGGGGCTGATTGACCCCGTGGAGAGCCGGATGAGAATAAATCTCAAAGTGAGCATTTTGTTGTTAGTTAAGTGCCATGAAAATGTTCAATATAATGGCTGATTATTTTTCTTTAATCTTAAATGGATACCTTGAATGGGAAAGTCCCATCTCGGTAGCAGAAATTCATTATCGTGGAGAGTTTAATGGCTGCTGTGAAAATGAACTGGAGGAAGTTAAACTGTGGAATGGGATGGAGCTGAGAAAAGTGAAATGAGTTGTGCATTAAATTTAGATAAACACAATTATGTGTAACTGGATTATCACGCATGCAGGCAGGCGATGTATATTATGCACCTGCATTTTGATTAAAATCGATTCAGGTGCATGCGCTTGGCATCTCTGTAGATACGGAGTTGTGCCTAAGCCTCTGTCCAGATGTGTGGTGGGTGGTCGGGGCAATGTCTGGTATCCAAGTCTCCACCTGGAGGAGTTTAAAGGACATGGGAAGACTGACCATCCCCAGACCAGTTCAGAAAACCACCAACTCTATTATAGGCCACTCCGGCTCCTGCACAAGTACAACTTCCTTCTTGGTTACTTGACTTCCACTGGAGTCAAAAGAGTGGTCCCGAAGTCCAGTAAGCAGTGCAATTATCTGCTGACTCCATGGTGGGGGCAGATCAGAGGATGCTGGGGACTGGGCCTGCCTGCAATTCAGGTATTTATGCCTATTAGGCCCCTGTTGGTGGAAACAAGAAATCTTTTTGAACCTCTTTTGTAGACAGAAAGAATCAAGCTCAGTTCCTTATTACCCTTTTTGATCCAATTCTGTAAATCAGAGTCAAGTCTGGATCCGAAGCAAGCCCGTCATTTGATTTCTGGGTGGCCTTGGTGGTGAACAAAGCCAGCTGGCCTGCGCCTGACCTTGAAGGAGGACAGATGTGGGGAAACAACTGTCAATACCCAATTAATTCCTGTTGGCATGTTTTATTTCAAATGCAAAGCACTGTCGGGATTAAAATAAATGCTACCAGTTACAGGGATGCATTAAATTAATAACTTTTTTCCCCTTGCTTGATCCTATAATACCCCTCAACTCAACGGATAAATACTAAGCCCTCCTCTGGGTGATAGGAGATGCATTGTATATTGTTACACAAACTAAAGTCAGCTTCCTTTTTTCCCCCTTTGTTCCCCTCCTTTGCCCTCATCCCCAATCCCTTGCAGGTCATACTTATCCTGACGAAGCTGTATGACTTCAACCTGGGGAGCGTGACTGAGAGTTCACTTTGGAGGTAAGTGGATTAGAGATTCTTAAAGAGCTACTCTGGTTCCGCTCATGTGAGAAGTGCAAGGTAAAATGTTGGGAAGTGTGGTTGGGAAGGAGCAGAAAATCATCCTGCTTCTGGAAGCCTGCTCTAATGCCTCAGGCGGACTGGACAGCCCCCACCTGTGAATTCCTTATGCTCTGCTTACCTCCTTTGGGGGCTGTCACACATCCATGTTGGCACTCTTCTTGCTTCTGAGTTCCTGCAATGTCCCATTCTACTTGAAGAAGGTGAGGTCTGGCTAGAGAGATCAGATGAGCATGCCTTAAACCAGTAGGGACCCTTGATAAAGAAGCCTGCTATGGGAGGGATTCTTGCCTTGAGTGTGAGTCTTGGCCAGCCCAAGGGCTGTCTCCAGGCCTTTGCATCTAGAAGGCCATTGCATGTGTTAGATGCTGTGGTCTTGAGAAGCCAGAGCCTGTGGGAACAGTACACGTGGGCGTGGATATACAGACTCAAGTGCGCATGATGATTTCGTGATCCCTAGGCACTCCTGCCTTCCTGGGCCCCTTTCCCCACAAATGATATTAAAAGGTATATTTTACCACTGCATTGGTAGAAAGACAAATACATTAATATCATATATTAAAACACTTCTAAGCCTAAAAGTTTATTCTTCCTTTTGATTCTAAAAAAAAAAAAGTAAAACTCTTTTGGGACCCCTAAGAGTACCATGAGACTAAGCACTGTACCTCCTGTGCCTGGCGGATGAGTCACGTGTGATGGCAGTGCTGGGCCACCGGGGACAAGGGAGAAGGGGGACGTGGGGAAGTTGAGTCAGAGAGGACTTTAATGAAGCCACAAAGCTAGGAGTTCCTCTGGACAGGGAACACCCGTGTGCACACCTTTGCATGCAGCTCCTCTCATACATACACACGCCCATACGTCCACTCTGACATGCGGTCACACGGGACATAGTGAGTTCATCAGCCTGTGTGCTTATGTTCGTGAGACTTGCGGGGTTGTGCATTTGATCCCATTCACCTTGTCACATGTGAGTACTGGGGAGGAGGCTCTCACAAAAGGCTATGCATCTGGCTGCATCGTCAACCCAGAGCCCTGTCCTGAGGATTTCCAGGGGTTTTGGAGCAAAGGGGTCTGGGGCTTGCGATGCTTCTTCACCTGACCTGTTTGTTTGCAATGAACTAGCCAGATCTCTCTAAGGAGGAGGGAGCAGTAGTAGTATCTATTAAATATTTAGGGGTTAATTGCTCATATCGACTGAGGCCTGCCTCCATTTGCACAAGATGTCTAAAACCTAATTTTGCTGCTCAGTGAAAATTGGCAGAAGTATAAGTAACCAGGGTGCCTCTAACAGATCAAAGCGTGACTATTTCCACTCACGCTGTACTTCCTGGGGAATTAGAGCCTCAGAAACCTTCCTTCAAGCCCAAGCACAGTTGATGCTGTGTGATACTTTAAGCCTCACTTTTTTGCTGTCTGCGTGGTCAAATCATGAAATAAGCCAGAAAATCCTGTTCTTATATTGGAAAACAGCTATTCCTGGCATCCCACGTCTCAGAAAAGGGTTGGCTGTTTCTAGGAGCAGGCCAGGCAAGCCCAGAAACCTAGGCAATTACTTAGTGCCAGAGGCCAACCCTTAAATATAAGTGTACCCCACGATCACAAGAGCCAGTATATTCACAGGAATGGTGTCTCTAAGGGTACCCTCATGCTCAGTTGCCAGGATTCAAGTGCCAGTTTGCCCACCAGTGAGCTCTGTAATTTGGGCCATTTTTACTTAACCTCTCTGTATTAGTTTCCTAGGGCTGATGGCTTAAAACAGCAGAAATGTGTTCTATACCAATTCTGGAGTCCAGAAGTCTGAAATCAAGCTGTCGTCAGGGTCACACTCCCTTTGGAGATTCTAGGGTCCATCTGGCCAAGCCAGGATGACCTCATCTTGAAATCCCTAACTTAATGGCATCTTTAAAGACACTTTTTTTTTTCCAAATAAGGTTTCATTATATATTTTGGGGTTAGGATGTAGACATTTCTCTTTAGAGGTTCCACCACTGAGCCACTTCACTGTCATTTTTCCCAGATACACACTGGGGAGTTGCACAGAATGTACCTTCGCTTTAGCCACATTTTCCTCGCTGTTCCTCAGTCACACCAACCACACTTTCCCCTAGAGCCTTTCCACTCTGCTCGTCCCTCTGCCTGCAGCTCCCAGGGGTCGCGGTGGCTACCTCGCTTCCTTCCCCTCTTTGCTCACAGGCCACCTCGTCAGGGAGGCCTTTCTCCAGGACTCCACGTCCCATCACTGGGCTGCGTTTCCCTTTCAGTACTCATCGCCGCCTGGCATGCTAAACATTTACTTATTGATTTATTCACTGTCTGCCTACACCCACTAACATCTATGCTTGTAGAGAGGGAAGGTTTTCCATTTTAATTCAGTGCTGTATCCTCAGCACCTAGAAGAGTATCTAGCACACAAGAGGTGCTTAATAAATGTTTGCTCCATGAATAAATTAATGGGTGGGTTGTAAGGATTAAATAAGATAAATGTAAAAACACTTAGGCCAGTAACTCCCATGTAGGAAGTGCTTACTTAATTGTAATTATTAATGGCTGTTATAACCCTGGGTGTTTGTGTAGAGTTTTCATTCCATTATTGACGCCTTGTTTTCAAGGAGCCACTGCTGCAGAGGTCTGTGTGAGTGACGTTGTAGGACACCAAGTACGTGTGTTCTGTGTTCTCTAGGGTTTAGCAGAACTCTTGAGGATGAAGGCTGGGGACTAAGGAGGGGAGAGGAGAGTGATTTAGAATGTTGTCCTTGTGCCCACTGGGGGGAATTGGAATATCAATTGTTACCTAGTCGAAGACACTCTTTAATAGAAAACATTCTCCGAGCTGGGTGTTGGAATGATGGGAGGAATGCAGTTTGGCTTGTGGCAAGTGGAAAAATGTCTATCCCGCAGGGCAAAGTCCAGGAAAGGCCAGTCTGCAGGAGAGGAGGGGGCCAAGGAGGGGCAGAGGGAGCAGCTGAGTGCTGGGCCGGGTCGGGAGGTTGTGGGGACCTGCACGGGTCACACCAGGGGCCCAACCGGAGGGGTCACTCAGAGTGTAGTTGACAGATAACAGATCCCATTGGTGTGACCTTTTGGGGATTAGGAAAGCTGGTGGCTATTATGGGCTTTCCCTCTGGATCAGTCTCATATATGAATGTATTTTTGTGTTAGGTTTCAGGGTGTCCATGGGTCTGATAAAGCCCAGCTTGTAAACCCTTGGATAGGGTGTGATGGACAGAAGGGACTGCCCCTGAGCTCTGTGGGGCTTTCCCAGCTTGCAGGGGCCTCACAGGGAGTCTTCTAACTTTTTACTATCTTCCCCACTTATCCCCTGAAGATCTGCATCTCCTACCTTCTTTCCCTGTTCCGATAATGATGTCTTTTACAGTTAGAGCCTAGAGCAGTGTGATTTTCCTTCCTAATATAGTGTGCAGAGAAAAGAAACTGAATAAAACATGCGCGCTTTAGGATTCATGATTTGGTCCAAGATGCTTAAGCAAGGTGAAATTGAATTTGCTGATTCTTCTTCAATGTTTTGTACAACCGAGAAGCCCGGGGCAGCAGCTGTCATGACAAGATGACACCCCCTACCACGTTATAGTGTGATATAATCATTTGCCTCAATTGGATTAATAATTCAGAGGCCATCGACTTCTAAACAGACAAAAGACTGTTTAAAAGCATTAAATTGTGCAGTGGCATCTTGCACTCTTGCCACATTCTTTTTGGAGCTCCTTGGTGCTATTAAACAGGTGGTGGCCAAAGTTCTTTCTTCACCAGCACCAAGATGGCTGCATAAATTTGTCATTCAGCACAACCATCTGTTGGATCCCTTGGTCAAAGGACACCTCACATATACTATTTCAAGTTTATAGAATGAGTGAAGTTGGGGACTGACTTTTCTAAAAGATTCAGGGCCTTCCCTGAGTTACCTGGGTCATGGGCTTGAGATTAGGAGCCCTGCCTCACTCCCTGGATGTGAGACTCTGTCATACATCCATCCTCCAAAATGAAAACTGTAGCTAGATAGAACCCTCCTTTCATTTCTCCTCCATTCCTAACAAAAATAGGCCATTTCCATGCATGGTGCAGGTGCTGTGGACTCGAAGGGAAGTCTGCGTCTTGCTCATTTCCATGAGAACTGCATGTAGCACGTGCTTTGGTGCCATCTTTATGCCCCTCTGCATGTATGGGTGTGTGTTATCTCTGCCTCATTTGGTGGCATTCATGGTCCTAGGTTAGGAAGAAAGTTATGTCACTTTTCTCTGGAAGTGGAAACCCTAAAAAGATCAATGGGTCTACTGCTTGAGATTGTTAAGTTTTTAGTTTTGAACATACATCATGGCCAGGATTTATGTTTCTGACTTGCAAGACTCTTCATGGACTCAGTTCTGCATGTCTTAGACATTAGCACTTGGACTAATAAACACATGAGTGTTCTGTATCTCTCTCTTAGAAAAGTTTAAAGTACTCCTTTCTGGAGGGATATGAACTAGCCAGCAATTCTCCAGCTTCCATCAGTCCATCCCAAACATTACTCTCTAGCAAAGGTTTCTGACTGGTCAGCTACAGATCCAAACATATATGGCAGAGGAACTGCAGGTGTGAGTTCTGCACAGGTGTGTGGTCTCCATGGGAGCTCTCCCCTGGTGACTGGGTTAGGGTCCTCACAGAGCTAAATGAGCTTACAGTTGTCTAGGCACAAGAAGAAACAGGAATCCTTTGCCAGAAATGGTCCCCTTCCCTTGGTGGACCTAGGTTCTTCACTTTTCTCCTCTCTTGCTGTATTCCATCCACCCCAGCCCTGTAGCACAGGACAGATTCTGCTCTAGAAAAGCAACCAGACTGTGTGGCCATTCTTCCTGTGTGCCTGGCTTCTGCACCCACAGAGCAAAGGGGTCTCAATTGAGGGTTTCCTGATTAAGGTATTTATGGAGTGTACCAATGAACCCCAGGCACATCCTTCTGGAAGCTTCCCCTGACCATCTTCCCTGGGTGAGAGGCCTCTCTGCTGCTCACAGTTCACTTCACATCCACACTGTATTGGTGATTTGTTGTTCCCAGCCTGGGAGCCTCTCAAGGGCAAGGTCCACATGTCTTAGTTATCTCTCATCTGGAATGCTAGCACTTCGGCTACACTAAAGAAGGGTTTAGAGACCTGACAGAGGTTTCCTGAGGTTTCCCCAACCCAGTGCCAGCACCAGCTCTGCCTTGCCCCGTCCCTGTCCTTGTATTGAGTTGTCTCATAATCCTGCCACTCAGGAATCCTGTGACTTTTTCATCTGGTTCACAAGCTGTTGTCTGGACCATTTATTTCCTCCCTAATTGTTCTGTCAGTGACCTTTCCTGGGGATGCTGCTTTTTTTTTAAATAGAAAATGGAGACCTTTTGAATTTATTAATTTTTTGTTTGCGAAGAAAACCCTGATAATAATTGCTAAGACTTCCCAGACGTTATTAGTTTACAAACTTTAATGACACTCATGATTTATTTATGTGCTTTCCTCCCTCTACAGCTGCTCACCCCAATTCCTTAGTGGAATTCCTGCTGAATCTGAGTGAATTAGTGGAAACAAAACTGCATATTGGAATGACATTTTTTTTTTTTTTTTTGTGGCTAGGCTGTTAATTAAAAGCTTTCCATCCCATCCACTAGGCTCTTCATATGTGAGGTCCCAAAGGCTGGGCTGATATAGGCTGTGAAATCCCCCCTCTAGAACTAGGATCTTTTTCTATTTGCTTGCAGGAGTAATAAATCTGGTGGAAACTCCTGAATGGGTCATGGAGAATTCAATCGAACAGATATTAATTGAGCATCCATTATGTAAGCAGCTCTGTGCTCATTGCTAGGAGATGCAGAGGAAGTATGTCATGATTGCTTTCCTCAAGGAATGTCTAGTTTGGTTGGAAAATAAGATTAATGTACAAAGGAAACACAACAGCAGGCATATGCAAGAATATATATGTGTATACGATATATAGTGAATTCTGCAATGAGTGTCCCTGCTCTAGAAATACTTATATTTTTATTATCATCACCCCACCTCATTCCATAAAAAATGCAAAACAATTCTTGGAATGAATCAGAGATGAGATCAATATGGCACATTTATTTTGTCTTGCTTTTTAATACAACATATCCTATTTCTCCATGAAGATGTGAACCTCTTAAGAGCAAAGACTATTTCATACACTAATGGTTCCCATAGTTCTCAGAGACACCTGGTGACAGATGGGATTGTGTGAGTGCAGTGCATAAAGGGGCTGGTCCTGGAGTCAGACTGCCTGCAAATGAATCCAGCTCTACCGCTTCCTGACTGCACCTCTTTGAGCAGTGCTTGGATCTCTCTAAGCCTCAGTTTACTTTCCATATAATAAAATGATAAAAGGCCTATCTTATAGAGGCTTGCAAGGATTTAGTGAGATAATACATGGAAAGCAATTGCCACTCTAGTCCATGGGTCCTCAAACTTTTTAAACAGGGCACCAGTTCACTGTCCCTCAGACTGTTGGAGGGCCAGACTATAGTTTTAAAAAAACTATGAACAAATTCCTATGCACACTGCACATATCTTATTTTGACGTTAAAAAACACAAATGGGCCAAAACACCTGCATGTGGCCCGTGGGTCATAGTTTGAGGATGCCCACTCTAGTCAGTATTAATATAAGAATGATTATTTATTCATGGACCTGTATCCTCTTAGGGTAGCAGCTTCAACCAAGCTCCAGATTGCAACCATGCTGATATCTTTAGAAGCGTGGGGTGCAGAGCAAATCTAGACTTGTAGGCACATAATGTCTGGAAATGATGCATCTCTACTTGAGAAAATTCTCATGTCTTCTCCTTTACATACTCATCTGTGTTTTGTGAAAAGTGGAGGTTAACGCGTTGGTTTTCATACACCACGTGATGGTGATGACATTGCTGCCGTGATGACATTGCTGTATTGCTGATGCTGACTTTGGGTACAGAATGCAAAGTACAGTCTAATTTTCAGTTCCCCAACATAGTGTTGAGTTAACCCATCCTTTACTGGTTTCTTTTTCATACGGTTTTCTTTTTCATAAGCCCATTGAAGACCTTTGTTGCTTCCCAAGTAATTAACATGGAAGGCATGGTGGGGCCATGCATGTTTCTCAAACTTGGCGTATCCTCAGAATTACTTGTGCAATGTGTTAAAAATCTAGATTTCTGGGTCCTCCCCCAGGGACTCCGATTTAGGAAGGCTGAGTTGCTACTCAGGAATTTATAATGTTATGAGCTCTCTGGTTGATGCTGATCTTAAGGTAGGATTGGAAACCACTGAGCTCGAAGGAAACTTGGGTTCCCCGCTCATTTCTATTATTAATTAATTGGCTTACTCATGCCATCCTTTGATTTCCTTACAAATAAAGGTATTAGATGGAATGATTTCTCAAATCTTTTTCACCTTGGAGTCCATAGTCTTTGCATCCTGGGAAGTCAAAACAGAAGCTCACTTGGGATTTATGATGCCCAGTAGACACCTTTTCTGGGCTAAGAGCACTGATCCTGAGCGCAGCTACCCTCCTTAAAAACATCTGGTGGAAAAGTTGCCATCCAAGTGCCAGTAAAATAACATCCTCTGCTAAGTTGCTGTTCACTGACAGACATTATGCAGTTGGCAGGCATTAGCTAGCACACCTGTCCAAACTACTTAGTTTAAATTCATTAAACATCATGCAATGTATGAAAGTCTTTGTTCTGGAAAAAAAAAATGAGAAATGAGGTTACTCTAAATATTGGGCCATCAGACATCTTACTCTGCTAGAGAACAGAGGAACGAGGGTGCTGGAGTAGCAGATCTGGATTGCAGATTTAATGTTCTCCTATTTATTACGAGAAAGAGGAATTCTTTTTATGGCCTAATCTTTTTTCTTGCACTAGGCAGGACCACAACCTGCATAAATCTTGATTTTTGTCCAGTGCTGAGAGAATGTAACACTTTGGTATGGATTGTGTCTGCTGATTGTTATTTTATGTTGTTTTTCCTTTCCTCTAAATGCAGTGCTGTTTTATCACAATCATAAATAACCCCACCATTTGGAGAAAGGGTGTGAAATTCTGCCCATCCCTTTCCACAGCCCAAGCTCCGGCTCATTTTCTCAGCAGGAGATTCATTAGCTTTCTAATGACGCTAATAAGTGAACAGGATCAGACAGTCTCTTCTAAAATAACATTTATAAATGGATACATTTCCCTGCTCTCTAAGGTAGACCTTAATTTATTGCTCTGCCAGATGTCCATGTGTGTAAAACTATGATAGGTGGGACCTTGGAATGTGGGTTGAAGCCAAAAAAAAAAAAAAAAAAATAAGGAAACATTTCAATTCACACAGAGCCTATCTATTTTCAAGTTTATAGGAGAGTGGATTTTACATACCCCATTCCTACTTATATATGTAACGACTATAAAGATTAGGTAGTCAAACTTTCATTGTTACCTCTCTCATTTGGTGGCCAATTACTTTATTGGACATAGACTATAAATGTTTTTAGGAGGCCTCTGGCAGCTTCCCTAGACCAAAGACCACTGCCCTAGACATTATTTGGGGAGAAATAAATTGGTGAAAAGGCTTTTCCTCTCGGTTACACATCTGTGAGGTTTCTTTATAGGAATCATGGAACTTACAGATAAAGCATTTCATATCTCATTGTTGCTTCCAAATGTTTCATGTCCAAATTAAAGCTGAAATCAAGTTTTAAACCTTGAAGTTTAAAGTTTACAAAACATAGGTTTATCTATTAAGAGATTCCCACATTTCACTGCTACAAATCTCTCCTACCTGTGTATTATTTTTAGCCATTGCCCGCATGAATGCATGCCACTTCTCATGTTTCTGGGAGGAATGTAAGGCCAGTGTCATTGAACACTCCACTCCACAGATGGATACCCTAAGCTCCCCTGTGGGTTGGTGGTCAGTGATTTAAGATTTGGGACCCAAATCTAGGGCTTCCAATTCTCAGCAGCCCCTCATTCTTGCAGGCATATTAGCAATCATGCTTTCCTGGCCTTTCCAGCTTGGGAACCGTCCATATTCTGTAAGTGATCTATGACCAAGGGATTACTTCGGAGACTAGGAATAGGTTTCCTTGGATATTTGTCTAAGTGATTTTTAATGCAGGTAGATCATGAAAATTGCCTGGGAAATTTAAGAAAAGTCAGTTTCCTGAGCCTTATTCCAAACCTACTGAATCAATGTCTGGGGTCAAATTCTAAGAGCTTATAGTTTTAAAGAGCTCCCCTGGTTGATTCTGATTTGCTACTGATCTAAGAGACGTTACGGCCATCTTTGCTTCTAAAAGGTCCGTGAAAACTTGTTTTGGGTAATCTAGCCCCCAGCACACCACTTTCCCTCCACCCGTTTTCCTAACAGCTGGCTCCGAGTGATGAGCATGATCATTCATGTGAAAATCCATAGCTGCACCCTCATCTCTGTAAATGACAACCATAAAGGTTAATAATTGGAGTGCGCTCAGGCACCTCGTAATTAGCTCACATTCTATCAGCATCGGGCCTGTTTAATTGGGCAATTAACATTGATCTTAGAGAGTGGTACCACCGGAGAGTGGTCATAAGGCACTAAGATAAACCTTATGAGGGTATATATAGGCAGCCAGAAATCTAGACTCTGAGGGGGATCAGGGAGCCCCCAAACTGGGAGAGATTTCCAGGTGACTTTAGAAGCCTTTCTATTCATAAAGGGGTTTTAGACACAAGTAACCCCACTGCCTTAAGCAACATATAGGATTTGTTGGAAGGGTACTGGGATGGCTCAACATTTGGAGGAAGAGATGAACAAGAAAACTCCGAGAATGACAAAATCACAGGCATTTCCCTGAACCACAACAACTAGATGTCCTGGCTCTACTCTCTGTTGAGCTGCCATCAAATGGCAACTGCCTTCTTGGTGGTTTAAATTGCTGGGAGAGAAAATTGGAGGGACCACTTGGGCCAAGTAGTCAAAATCTTAACTGTGTTCAGGAGGTGAGAATTTCCTGGTCCAGGCTGCCTCCCATGTTCATGGCTCTGCACAAGGAAACAAGGACCACAAGAAGAAAGATAGGAAGGGGTCTGGGAATACCAGATCAACAGCCTTCGCTGCCATCACATTTCCTGATGGATTCTAATGCAGAGGCAACTTAAAATATGCCAAAATTTGAAGAACACACCTTCAATTAAGCTATTGATTAATAGGTTTTCAGTTATTATGTGTCAGAGAACATGTGCTAAGTGTTTTACATATAAAAATTTGATTTATATAATAAACACCTTGCAAAAGTTTCGTTCCATGTTGGTGAATGATGAACTTGAGATTCTTAAAGCCACTGGGTAATGGAGGTGAAGTTTGTGTCCTCCAGGTATGTAAAACTCCAACCCCCCCCCCAAAAAAAAAACCTCCAAAACCCATGCTTGTCTTATTTGTTTATTGTTGCCTCCCCAAATAATTTTTAACTCACAGTTTCGTTAGTGACCACCATTAGTACTGGACCCATCTGTTCTCCTGAACCTTAGACAATATATCAAAGTCCTAATAGGGTCTTCATAAATGAAGAGGATATGATTGGTGAGATATAATCTCTAGATTTTTTATTTCTTGCAAAATAAACCTCTCAACTTACTCTCCCAACAAGAGATGCAAGTAGAATGCTTTTAATCATTCACAAATTCTATTACCTGGGAGCAGTGCACCATTGTTGATCACACACATTTTGAATTGAAATTTTTATTGAGATAATTGAAGATTCACAGGCAGTTCTGAGGAGCAATACAGTGAGGTACTGTGTATTCTTTCAGAGTCTTCCCCAAGGGTAATATTTTCTAAAACCATAATACATATCACAAGTAGGATATTGACATTGATACATTTCCTTAATCTCATACAGATTTCCTATGTTTTAGTTGTACCCAGTTTTTTGTGTGTGTTGTCTGTGGGGTAGGTGAGGCTGGGTAGTTTTGTCTGTCTACCCCCATAGTCAAGATGTTGAATGGTTCCATCACCAGGAGAATCACTCTTATGAGGCCCTTGTATAATCACACCCTCCTTACTCACCCCAAACTCCTAGTCACTCAATCCTAGCCACCACTAACTTGTTCTCTATTTATAAAATTTTGTTATTTTGAAAATGTTGTAGAAATGGAATCATATAGTATGTAACCTTTTGAGATTGCATACCTTTTTTCACTTGACATAATTCCCTGCAAATTCATGCACTTTGTTGTGTATTGATAATTTGTTCCTTTTTATTGCTCAGTAGTATTCCATGGTATGGATGTATGACATTTTGTTTAGCCATTTGCTTGTTAAACGACATTTGGGTTGTTTCTATTTTTTTTTTTTTTTTGCTATGAAGAATAATGCTTTTATGAACATTTGAGTACAGTTTTTTTGTGCAAACATAAATTTTCATTTTTCTTATGTGTAAGTGTGCAATTCACAAGTCATCTGGTAGTTGTGCGTTTACTTTTATAGGAAACTGACAAACTGTTTCTTAGAGTGGCTGTGCCATTTTATATTCCTATGAGAAATCCAGTTTTTTGTGCTCTTGTCAGCATTTATTGTTGTCAGCTATTTTTATCTTCTTCACATGGGCTTTTGCAGAGCAACCTTTTAATTTTGATGAGGTCCAACTTATAAAATTTAATTTTATGGAAAATGCTTTTGGTATCAAGTCTAAGAACTCTTTAGATCTAGAGCATGAAGATTTTCTCCTATTTTTTTTTCCTAAAAGTATTATAGCTTTATGTTTTACATCCAAGTCTCTGATCCATTTTGAGTCAATTTTTATTTAAGGTGTGGGGTTTATGTTACAGTTCATTTCTTTGCCTATGGGATGTACAATTGTTCCAGCACTACTTGTTTAAAAGGTTCTCTTACCCTCATTGACTTGCTTTTGCCCCTTTGTCAAAATCAGTTAAACATATTTATGTGACTATTTTGGAGTTCACTATTATGTTTCATTGGGATGGGTCCATCCCTCTGCCAATACTGTACTTTTCATACTGTAGCAATATAGTAAGCAGAATGATTACTCAGACTTTATTTTTCATTAATATTGTTTTAGCTATTCTAGGGCCTGTGCATTTCTATGTATATATTTTAGAATAAGCCTGTCTCTGTTTGCCAAAACAAAAACCTTAGTGGGATTTTGATAACAATTATATTAAACATATAGACGAATTAGTGGAGAACTGACATCTTTAGTGTGTTGAGTCTTTGAATCTGTGAAGATGGTAAAATCTCTTAGGTCTTTGATTTCTTTCATCAGCATTTTATAATTTTCACCATGCAAAACCTATACATGATGTGTAGTTATTTAAGTATTTCATTTTCTTTGGTGTGATCGTAAGATTTTATGTGCTTAATTTCAATTTTCACATATTTATTATAATTGCTAGAAAAAGAAATGGAATTTTTTGGTGTGTGTGTGTTAATTTTTTATCCTGACACCATGCTAAACTCATTTGGTATTTTGTTTTTATTCATTTATTTATTTATCTGTTTATTTATTTTTTAATTTTTTTTAAAATTTCAGCATATTATGGGGGTACAAAAATGTTTAGGTTACATATATTGCCTTTGCCCCACCTAAGTCAGAGCTTCAAGTGTGCCCATTCCCCTGATGGTGTACACTGCACCTATTAGGTGTGAGTATACCCATCCTCTCCTCCCTCCTCCTACCTGCCTGAAACCCAGTGAATGTGACTACTATACGTGCACATAGTGTTTATCAGTTAATACCAATTTGATGGTGAGTACATTTGGTGTTTGTTTTTCCATTCTTGTGATACTTCACTTAGTAGAATGGATTCCGGCTCTATCCAGGATAATAAAAGAGGTGCTAGATCATCATTGGTTTCTGTGGCTAAGTAGAACTCAGTGGTATATGTATAATTTATCATACTTCAAGCTATACTACAAGGCTATAGTAACTAAAACAGCATGGAGCTGGCACAAGAACAGAGACATATAGACCAGTGGAACAGAACTGAGAACCTGGATATAAAACAATCTTCATTTAGCCATCTAATCTTTGACAAAGCAGACAAAAACATACACTGGGGGAAAGAATCCTTACTTAACAAATGGGAAAATTGGATAGCCATATGTAGAAGACTAGAAAATGATCTGCCCACACCTCTCATGTCTCACAAAAATCAACTCACGGTGGATAACAGTCTTAAACAAGGCATGAAACTATAAGAATTCTAGAAGAAAATGTTGGAAAAACTCTTATAGACATTGACCTATAAATGAATTTATGAAGAATACCCCAAAGACAATCACAGCAACAACAAAAATAAACAAATGGGACCTGATCAAATTAAAAAGGTTCTGCACAGCCAAGGACACAAACAATAGAGCAAATAGCCTACAGAATGGGAGAAAATATTCGCATGCTACACATCTGATAAGGGGCTGATAACTAGAATCTAATTGGAACTCAGGAAAATCAGCAAGAAAAAATTGAACAGCCCCAGCAAAAAGTGGGCAAGGGACATGAACAGAAACTTTTCAAAAGAAGATAGACTAATGGTTAACAAACATATGAAAAAATGCTCAACATCTCCAATCATCAGGGAAATGCAAATCAAAACCACAAAGAGAAATCACTTAACTCCAGTGAGAATGGCCTTTATCAAAAAGTCCCCAAGCAATAAATGCTGATGTGGATGTGGAGGGATAGGAACACTCATATACTGCTGGTGGGACTGCAAAATAGTACAACCTTTGTGGAAAGTAATACAGAGATACTTCAAAGAGCTACAAGTTGATCTACCATTTGATCCAGCAATCCCATTACTGGGCATATACCCAAATGAACAAAAGAAATTCTATAAAAAAGACATCTGCCCTAGAATGTTTATAGCAGCACAATTCACAATTGCAAAGATGTGGAAACAATCTTAGTGCCCATCGATACATGAGTGGATTCATTCTTAAATGTAAGGCATAAACCATAAAAATTCTAGAAGAAAACCTAGGAAAAACTCTTATAGACATTGGCATAGGCAAAGAATTTATGACTAAGACCCTAAAGGCAAACACAGCAATAACAAAAATAAATAAAAGGGACTTAATTAAATTAAAAAGCTTCTGCATAGCAAAGGAAATAATCAACAGAGCAAATGGAAAACCTACAGAATGGGAGAAAATATTCATAAACTGTACATTCTATAAAGGGCTAATATCCAGAATCTACAAAGAACTCAAGCAAATCAGTAATAAAAAACAAACAATGCCATCAAAAAGTGAGCAACAAAAAAAAAGAAAAATAAAAAAAAAAAAAGTGAGCAACATGGTAGTAATAGTCTCCAGGAATTAGGGGGCTGGGGGGGGGTTTAAACTCACAACTAATGAACATTGTGAGCATTGTAGAGGGGTAGGGCATGCCTCTAATCATCGCTTAGGTGAGGCAAAGACATGAATGTAACCAAAATGTTTGTACCCTCATAATATCCCAAAATAAAAAAAAAAGTGAGCAAAAGACATGAATAGAAATTTTTCAAAAGAAGATAGGCAAATGCCCAAAAAACATGAAAAATCCTCAACACCACTAATCATCAGAGAAAGGCAAATTAAAACCACAGTGAGATATCACCTTACCCCTGTCAGAATGGCTGTTATTAAAAAGTCAAAAACCAATAGATGCTGGCATGGATGCAGAGAGAAAGGAACACTCATACCCTGTTGATGGGACTGCAAATTAGTGCAACCTCTATGGAAAACAATATAGAGATTCCTCAAAGAAATAAATGTAGACTTACCACTTGGCATGGCAATCCCACTACTGGGTATCTACTCAAAGGAAAAGAAATCATTTTATCAGAAAACACTTAAATGTTTATCACAGCACAATTCACAGTAGAATCAACCTGGCAGGTTCTGCTGAACCTTGGCTTGTAGAATCATCACATCTCTGCCTCCATCTTCTCATGATGTTCTCTCTGTGGGCATGTCTATGTCCACATTTCCCCTTTATCAGGGTACCAACCATGTTTAATTAGGGGCCGATCCTACTCCAGTAGGCCTTCATTTTAACTAATACATCTGCAACAACTTTGTTCCCAAATAAGGTCACGTTCTGAGATACTGAGGTGAGGACTTCAGCAGGTGAATTGTGGGGGGAACACAATTCAAATCATGACATTGGGGAAGTGCCCAATGCTGGGACTGAAGGATGAAGAATAGTTAACCAGGAGCTGAAGGGTTAGAGAAAAGAGGAAGAAAGACTCCTGGCAGGTCTGTGCAAAGGTCCTGTAGGAGCTTCACTTTTCAAGGAGCCAGAGTAAGTCAAATGAGCAAGGAGAGAGGGGTCCACGAAGTGTGAGGAGGTGGCAGAGGACAAACCATGGAATCTTGTCTACTATGTTAAGCAGTTTGGGTTTTACTTTTGGCACAATGGGAAAGGATTTTAAGCAGAGAAATGACATCATTTAATGAATGTTTTGAAAATGTACTATCATAGAAATTTTATCTATTGGGGACTTGTATTCCTTATCATTCTGTGCACACTGTTAATATAATATATGAACTGAAAACATTGTTGAATCAGATGCCAATATTTCCCCCATTCTGTTTTATTTCTGTTATCATAGTTTTGTTTTTCATAAAGTAGGAGTTTTACATTTTGTAAATAATCAAGTCTACTAATCTTCGTTTTAAAAAATCACATTTCTTCCTAGTTTTATTTTGTAAGATTGAAGAGTTCTCACCTTTTGAATCTATTCTTACGCAGCAGCAAATCCATCACTTAGATGGGAAATATGTGCTAAAAAATGTTGAAGAAGCTGTGACATTCATTTGGGGAAACATCTGCTTATTTTGTGCTCAATTATCTCATCAAATCCTCTCCAAGTAGGTACAGTTATGATCTTCCTGTTTACAGATGGGGAAAGCTGAGGTTTTAATAAAATAGGTGAGCGGCTGAAGGTCACACAAATGGATTTAGACTATTATCCCCCCTGGGCAGACCCAGGACTTACTATTAACCAAAGAACTTTTCAGCTGAAAGCTTTGAGTAGTTCCTTGAGTGGCCTCCACCTTCTCACTTCGGAGCTTGGTATCTATGTCTCTGATGGAAATTAGGCCATCCCTAGCAGAGCACATGCTTGCATTTCCATTGAGCTGTTCTAGCCAGGCTACTGTCTTGCTTTTCTTTCTTTGTTTTTAGAGACAGGGTCTCTGTTGCCCAGGCTGGAGTGCAGTGGGGCAATCATAGCTCATAGCAGCCTCGAAGTCCTGGGCTCCAGAGATCCTGCCTGAGCCTCCTGAGTAGCTGGGACTATAGGTGAGCACCAACACAATGGGCTAATTTTTACCTTTTTTTTGAGAGACAGGATCTTGCTGTGTTAGTCCAGGCTGGTCTCAAGCTGCCTTACTTTTCAACATCCCTGCTTTTACTGATGGCACGTCATGTCCTGGAATTCTTTCTTCTCTTTTCTTACCCATGTTTAGGACCCAGCAGCTGTTCTGCTCTCTTCCAGGGTCTTTTTTGAGCACTTTCACCCAGCACCCTCTCTCTTCTTTCCTTGAGGCCCTTAGAATCTGGTTTCCCACCCACTCTTCTGCTTCTCATTTTTACTGTGGGTGGCTTCTTGAGGTCACTCAGAGCACCTGCCTATGGCCTTGGGTATCCTGTGTGCTCAGTGAGTGTCTGATGGGTGGACAGAGGAGCAGGACCCATTAGAGTTTCCTTGGTCTTGCTGTCAGGAATCCGTTGACAGCCTGACTGGGCCCAGCAGTCCTGGTCCTGCAGGTGCTCTGAGTGTCAGCAGCTTCTTAGGGACACATGATTCTGCTCCTGTCACTGGCTTAGCATGTCCTCTGTCACAGGTAAGTGATGTAGGATAAGATAGAAGGGTATTTCGGAGTGATGTCATGTTCTGGAGTCCAGCCAGCTGATGACTGAGAATGGCACACAGAGTGCACAGCTGTCAAAATTCACTGGCTGTTTTGAGACAATTGCTAGATTGCTTATCAGGGTTGACAAAAGGGACATTTCCAAGAGATCGGAGGATAAGTAGGGGCAATATGTGCTTAGAGGCTGTTATCATAACCAGCATATATTGAATAGCCACTGTGTGCCAGGAATAGGCACTTTCCAATATTATTCTAATCTAAACATCCCAATGGCAAGATGTTTAGAAAAGTGCTGGGTTCATGCTATGAGCTGGGCATGACCCTGTGAGCGTATGGGGGTGTCGTATGGCTTTCTGGCTTCGCTATCCTGTCCAGGGAGGTCAGGAATTTATAATAGCCTTAAGATAAAAAAAATTAAAAGATTTTTCTCTGCCAGCAATCTAGGGGAGTGGAGGATAGCTTAGTGTTCTTGCGGACACAGTCCCGGATCTCTAATGCACATGACCTCCCTGGATCATTGAACGAATATGGTCACAGGGAGACCTGTCCAGTTTTGGGCATTTTAGGAAACATCATTGGCCTTTCCATATGCACTGGCACAAAGCCACACTCAGTCCCTTCAGGGTTCAGCTCACTGCTAATGGCGGTGCATACCTGGAGTGGTGCTTGGTATTAAGTCAGAACGTTTGTCCATAAGGTCTCCCTGGCTGATACTGTCTTATTTTCATGGCCTTTTCGTGTGCTGTGATGGGCAGCATCGGCCAGTGAGCGCCAGACCAGGGTGCTTCAGCATCTTGGCATCAGAGACATCCTTACACCCATCACTTGCTCCTCATTGTCCACTATTAAAGTGTCAGTGATAAGGTGAACACACTAAGTTTATATAGATCCTGAAGAGCAAATAGTGGGGAGATAATGAGAGATACTTGGAAAGGACTCGAATCACCAAAGGCAAACTGGTGTTCTTGCAGCCTCTTTAAAACAAACCAAGCATTTCCTGCCTGCGGGCTTCATACCTGTCTGGGATGTTGTCATTCTCTTCTTTACCTCCCCTTCTCCCCTGGTCCCTAATCACATTTTTCACAAGCCTAGTTCTTCTTTTAATATCTTTTATCTCTTCAATTTAAGTATCTTTTCTCCAGAGAGGTGCTACCTGGCCATTCTATCTAAGAAAGGTTTCCAGGCTGGTCAGTCTCTCAGTCCCTTGTTGTGCACTTATTATTGTACAACTTGCAATCATTTTATTTTATGTCTTATGTAGGGGTTATTTATTAATTTTACCACTGTTTCACCTTCCCCAGTAAATATAGATTCATTGAGAGCAGGGATGATGTTTGTCTCAGTGTGATTCCTCCCTGCCGAGGGCCGTGCTTGACACGTGTTAGGATCTGTGTGAAGGAAAGAAAACAGGAAGGCAGGAATCTACTGACAGAAGCCAGGGCAGAGAGCAAGGCATGAGACTTTCAGTTCCCTGGGTGGCAAGTCTTGACTGGATCCCTTGTGAATCTTTCCCTTTTTAAACTCTCTCCACTGGATTGCTAATATTTCGGGCTAGGAGAAACATAGATCGTCAAGCCTTCTCTGCCTGCCAATGTTAAGGGTGAAGAAAGTGAAATCCAGATGAAGGAAATGACTTGCTTAGCGTCCCTTTGTTAGGGAAAGAGGTTGGATTGCAACTAAAACCTGCACATTTTCAGACAATGTGCATGACAGAACCCCTGAAAGGTCTTGAGAGTCCCATCTTTAGGGGTTTGTGACTAAACAAACCCTTTTTTGCTTTTTAGAAGAAAAGTAGAGACGTGGCAAACTTAAGACAGGAAGATAATCAAATGCTGTGTTTTCACCTGGGAGAAATCTGTGAGTCTGAAAGACTATTCTCCAAGAGGGACCTCGAAGGAGGATGGCTTTTTTTCTTTTTCTTAAAGTAAAGGTACAAAGCAGAGCACAATGCCTCTGACAGTGAAAACCAGGCTGTGCCTCACAACAGACTTGGGGTGGAAGGCTGGGGCTTTTTTTTTGCCCTCTCTGCAGGGAACTGCTTCACTCCCAGAGGCTGGCTGTTCACAGTGCTCCCTGCGTTGGGGCCAGGGAAGAGTCCTCTGTTTCCTCCCCACATTTATCCGCTTGTGGTTGACGCTTTCTGTGTACTGCCCTGAAATTTAGAAAGGGAGGAAGAGAAGACATACACTTAGAACATAACTAAAAATGTGAACCAAAGAGTTAGGACAGAGGTCTTAGGGGGAGAATGGGCATGACTGGCGTGGCTCCTTTTGAGGAAGTGAACTGAAATTTGCCTTCGTTTTCATAGTCAGGTACTTGAGGGGTGGAGGTCAGAACAAAAAGAAATGGGCAAAGATTAAGGCAAAGAAGATAGGGGCTTATGTAACAGAGGCTAGAGATAGTTATAAGGTGGAAAAGTAGCAGGATGGATGTGTATAAGATATGGAAGATTTATAAAAAGGTATGTATTTCTGAAAAACAAATTATGTCGATTGCTCTTAAAGAATAGAATTATTGGATTTGTCGATCCAGGAATTTTCTTAGAAAAGCTGGAGTTGGGAACAATCAGGAACATCAGGAATTGTTATGTCGAGTCTTTCAAGTTGAAAAAAATCGAGATGCTTGTGAGGCTGTATGAAAGAATAATTTTGGTGCTTGCTGAAACCTGAGTTTGAAAACTAGATGCCTGTAGATCTGTAAATTCATACACGAATTGGACAACCTCTTTAATCCTCACATTAGTCTTGTCATCTGAAAAGTGGGGACAAAGTTTACTTTAAAAGGTTGACGTGGGCATTAAGTGAAATTACCTTGAAGTGTCTGTTCTATGTGAGTGTTCATTCATTCTGTATTTCCATTTTGTCTCTCAACAGTTAGGAAAAGGCGGCCTTAACACTTGTGGAGCTTGTGTTTTATGATTCACTCTTTACCAACTCAGGGACTTTCTTTTTGCCCCAGATTTCTTGTGGTGTATCTACATTTTGAACACTCACCCATCACACTGATTCTATATACTTTACTCTGAGTCAAAAGAATTTGGGTTTAGAAGGATTTTCTTGGGTTGTCTATAGTCGCTGACTCCCATTCTCTCACATCCTTGTTTATACCCGTCCAACAGACATATTCCTGGAAGCCTTCTGTGGCCCAGACACCATGTGAGGTACTAGGGACTCCAGGGGTGTGGACAACAGACAGTAGCTAAGAACACAATAAGCCAGGTAGTGACTGAATGTGGCTAGTGCCACCGAGTGGTATCATGGGAACCAGGTGGGCCAGGAGAGGGGAGGGGGGTGTTTTCATTAAAGCAGTCAGGGGACACCTCATTGGAAACGGGGCGGGATCAGAGGAGGCAAGTGAGACGCCCAGCGTATGTTTAAGGAGGCACCTTAGATGCCCTGCTTGCCTGCCTCGTCTGAGTCCCAGCCCTGCCTTGGGGGTGACATTTGAGCTGGGAGCTCAAAGGTAATGAGAATCCAGGCCTTCCAAGAGCTGCCTGGTCATCAGCTAAACAAGTGATTGAGCATTGTGTTTGCTGTAGCTCATTTCCATGTGGTGCAGAGATATCTGTGTAAATCCTGTAATTGCCAAAATTGACCCATCAATGTTAAAGACCCTTTTAAAGTGGATCATTTTCTTCCTTTTACACAGCCATCAAATGCAGCACTAATGAGGGGTGGTATTCGTCTTGTTTTAAAACCCTGCACTTCTCTGTGTTCATTAGCATGCAGGAACCTGACTCCCCGTGGTTCTTAGAAACAGGAGTCCCCAGCCTTGCTTTATATTTTCATACCCAGTTGTCTTAAATTGCTGAGGAACCTTGTGGCTCAGCCCAGGTGGTTCCATTTCCACCTTTACCCTGACTTCAGAATGCTCCAGGGGTCTGCTTTTTGACTGAGGGATACTGTCTTGGCTGCCCTCTTGGGGAAATGTCTCTTTATAAATAACATGTGTGACTATAGACTATTAATTAAAAACACATCAACAATATTAACACGTCATTGAGAAACACCACATGGCAAAGTTCCAAAACTGCGAGCAAAGTTCTAACGACTGAGCAATGTGTGATGCATTGCTCTTCCTAATGTGGTCTGTAAGACAGCCTTCCTAGGAAATCAGACACTACGGAAAACCTATGTTCTTGGGGGACTGCCCACCTCCCACTCTTCATGTATTGACAGCTTTCTGGAGATGGTCACTTACACCTTTTATTTCGGACAGAGGCTCCCTCAGTCTAGCTAGCCCATAGCCCTGACTGCCAGGCCAGGCTTTGACCACCTAGTCCTGTGACATTTCCCCATGGCTCTGTTTTCTGATGGCATCTCAGCCAGTGGAAGCATGGGATTCTGTGTTTGATTTTCAGCAGGCTGATTTTCATCCCCTGGGAGGTAAGGGCCTCCTTCAGGGCACACAGAGGTGCCTGCAGGTCATGCATATGGAGCTTGACCTGGGAATTGGAGTCCCTGACCTCATCCTTTCTTTTCATTTATTTTGTCCAGCAATATTAGGAGCAACTGGGCAACTTCATTATATTTGTTAGTTTTCCAAAAATGTTTGAAAGTTTCAGACAACCAGTCACCCAGTGCTCTACTTCTCATACATGGTTGATTAGGAGTATCCAGTGCAGATATTTTGCATATCTCTATTACCAATTTATGCCAGGGACTATCAGCGCTCTCTTCTAGAAATAGAGTCATTGACATCTTTAAATCTAATCAGAGAGTCAGTTCCAAAAACTCCAGACCCAACTCAGAAACTCATGCTTTAACTTCTGTTCCTCTAGAACTACTGTCCTTCTAGTACCAAAATCTGTATTAGGGTTCTCCAAAGAAACTGAGCCAATAGATGGAAGTGTGTATATATGTAATATACTGTGTATTATTAATACAAATTATATGTTATATAAACATATATATATTTTTATATGTATATATATATATTTAAAAAGCATAAGGAATCGGCTTACATGATTATGGAAGCTGAAAATTCCGACAGTGTGTAAATTCCAGGCTGGGTCCTAAGCCTGAGAACTAAGAGTGTCAGTGGTATAAGTCTTAGTCCAAGGGCAGGAGAAGACTATAGTCTAAGCTCAAGCAGTCAGGTAGGGAGACGGAGCTCAAGCTTCCTCTGCCCTTTTTTCCTATCTGAGCCTTCAGTGGGTTGGACGATGCCCACCCACATTGAGGAGGGCAGTATGTGTTGCCCAGCCCACCAGCTCAAATGCTAATCTCTTCTGGAAATGCCCTTTCAGATATATCCAGAAATAATGTTTATATGTCATAATGTGTCAAGTGGACACATAAAATTAACCATCACAGCAGCACGTCTCAGATGGATCCCTCTAGGCACTGACACCAACAGTTTTTACCAAAAGCAGAACACACCATGAGCCACATTTAAATGTGCTAGATTAAATGCTGGAAATAAAGACTCAGCTGGAATATCAGGAAGTGTGACTGCCACACATACTGTGTAGTGTCGACTACCTGGGTTCTCTTGCTGGCTTCGTTACTATTTGCTGCAGAAAGTAATTTCCTATCACTGTACCTTGGTTTCTTCATCTTCAAAATGGGCATAATGACAGTATCTATCCCATAGAGTTGCTGTGAGGAATGAGGAGATACATAGAAAGTTGTTGGAATAATGCCTGGCGTAGCGTAAAGAACTCTAGAAATGCTCCCTATTGCCGTCATCATCATGCATATTATCAGTGCCAATAACTCTCATAGGATGGAGTACATTTTACCATATTTTTATCATGCAGATAAAATACAAACAAAAGCAAATTAATATATATATATGTATATATTTTTCATTATTGGTCCTATACTCTGGCACTGCATCTCTTGGCCAATCTAAATCCTTAGGAAAGAGAAACATCGAGCCACCTGGAGTAAGTGGCAGTGAGTGGGGAGTCACTCATGCATGCATTTATTCAGCAGGTGCTTACTTTGTGCCAGGCTTTGTGATGCCAGGCCAGCCCCTTGATGAAACTTACAGTCATTATATTAATATGTTTACTCAGTTTTTGTTCTTGTTAAAGACTGTTGTATTAATATTACTTCAAAGAAAGGTAATACCTGAAACTGCCATCAGCCCCTGACCTCAGTGTAAGGGGAAGTTTTGAGAGAGGCTTTTGAAGGAATACGAGGGAAAGTTTCAGGGTTCAGTCTGCCTTAGGCCTGAGGACAGCAAAGGGCAAAGGGCAAAGGGCAGTGGCTGCGAGCATAGACCTCAGCGTGACTAGAGGAGTAGAGGAAGTGAGAAATGAGTTCATCCTGGGAGGGAGAAGCCGGCTGTGGTCAGCAGTTTCCCATGTCGAGGGCCTGTGCCTGGCCAGATTTGGGTAGGTGGGGCCCATGCCACCCTCTCCTCTCCTCTTACTCCTCAGCCTCACCGTGGTGTCCTTGGAAGGAATTTGCAACAAGCCTACCTCTGAGGTATCCTTCTGATTCTACTGTTAACAAGTCTCTTGAACATCTTTTTTAGTGGGAGGCCAAAAGATTTACAGCTGTGAGCTGTAAGGAGCCTCGAGACTGGGGCCACACAAAGCACAGGAGTGAGAAGACAGCACAGAGGGCAAAACAATCCTCCATGCTTATGGGGACAGGGGTGACCCTTTGTGCTTCAGGACAGCTGGAGAAGAAGCAAACCAGTGCTGGCCAGAGGAGCCAGAGCATAATATAATGAGCGAGATTACTGTGTGCCATGCAGTGTTTGAAAATTACACATGGATTAACTTTTTAGTTTTTCATAACAATCCAAGGAGGCTAATACTTGAATTAGCCCCATTTTGCAGACGAAGACATCAGTGCACAGAGAAGGCTTCACAGAGGGCTTTATTGTGAATTAGGCCTTGGATGATGGCTAGGATTTAATTATGCAAAGAGAAAGGAGGGAGCTTTCCAGGAAGGGAGGATCAGAGGTATATCATCCCTCCTAAACTAAACTAGGGTTGCAAATCAATTTTAAGAGTCAGGATTTATCAGTGGCACAGCATCCTTGATAGAATTCTGCTATTCTGTTCCCCTGGCTCTCAGCCCCACTGTGTGCACCACCTCTAGACCTTTGGCAATCCAGGTGGACCGTCACATGCAAATTTCCAGAAAGATAAATGAGAATTGGCAGCTGTATTTAATTATGCAGCCTTCTGTAATGTGTCTACAACAGACATTTTTCTTATGGAGAGTAATTATTCTTAGCATGCCCATCTGAGTGAGATTATGCTTTGGTAATTGGTTTTGAATCCTCGATCCATTTTTATTTGAGCTGCCTTGCTGGAATCCTTTCTATCAATGTTTGTGAATTGAGTCCGAGGTGTGCCAGCCACAGAGACACAACTTAGAGGTGATCTTTTCTCTACTCCTTCTGGATAACTGTTAAGGCAAGGGCAGGGAGTTCCTGGGGCAGTAGCAGAGCCTGGATTGTGGGATGCGCTTGCTTAGCACTCTCAAACCCTGCTGAGAGGGCTCTGTTTTACCCCTTTGCCTCTTATTTCTGATTATAGCCTTAACTGATTGAAACACTGTTGTACTTTAGACAAGGGGGCGACTTTTGCTCTGTCTCATGCTCTCAGACTGTTCTGCTCACTACGACCAGCTGATTTATAAATGTTAGCCCATTATTCATGTGTGTGGCTCAATCAAGCTCACAAGTTGTGCACCCTGTCAGCCAAAGCCTGCTCCGTAACTGC
Source organism: Microcebus murinus (assembly GCF_040939455.1). Lineage (NCBI taxonomy): Eukaryota > Metazoa > Chordata > Mammalia > Primates > Cheirogaleidae > Microcebus > Microcebus murinus. The sequence goes on along the minus strand of NC_134117.1, from coordinate 22,099,102 downwards.
CACTTGAAGCTCATAATATACTATGAGGAATGTGTAATAATGATTGGGAATATGCTTTTAAATCGTAAGTCCAATCACAAATGGCAGGCACTGTCTCCAGCCTGGACTGAACTCTAGCAGTGACTCTCGTGTGACCTTTGGCAAGTTGGTTTTTCTTCCTGGACATTAGCTTCATTGTCAGGAAGATGAGGGGGTTGTGTCTGATGAGACTTATAAGTATTTTTGAGAATCTATTTGCATGCAGGGTCTTTGGCCTGAGGAAACAAGTAGAGAACTCAGTCTCAATTTGATTGTGTATCAGGATTACCTGGCTACATACAACAGGCCACAGTCCTGCTAAAATGCCAGCTTCTAGGTCCCATCCTCCAGGGACTCTGGTCCAGAAAGTTGGAGATTGCACCTAAGAATACTCTTTTTTTTTTTTTTGCAAACATCCCAAGAGATTCTGATGTAGTTAGTCCATGAGCCATAATTTGGAATCCCTGAAATTGAGGGTGAATAATAGAGAGTGACACGGAGAGAGTTATTGCAATTATGCCTTCTTTGGGGGCATCTGAGTTTCTGATGAGCTTCCTTTCTTCAGCACCGTTTCCTCGTGCGTGTCTGGTGTGCTTGCCCAAATGTGCACATGCACGCCCACTCCCACGCACCATTGCAAACAATATGGGTTGAGAAGTTTGTTTTCTGAAAAGCACAATATGCTGGAGTCTTGGCAGAAGGAAAATTGTTTTATGTGCTGAAAGCATCATCATTTGCCATGCGTGAGAGCTTATGGCTGGAAGGACTGATATACCATTTGCAGAGTTTGATTTATAATCATGTGGTGCACACACACACATAGGCATACATACATAATTGAGTAGGATCCCACACAACAAATGTGTTAAGAGCAAAGAAAGATATGAAGGATCCCTGCCCTTTCTGCAGCAGAGAGCAGGACGCCTCAATGTGTCAGTCATTTTCACAAGAAGGGATTTTGCTTACTGTTTTGAAAACTAGCAGAAAATAGAAACACAGCTAGGGCTTCTGATGCAGAGAGGCAGTAAGGGATGCAGGGTAATGGATTTCCTCATCCAGGACCTACTTTCCCTCTATGGGATAAGACCCTTGGTTTTTCACTCTTTCTTCGTGGCTGATGAGATCCAGATCATCCTTGCTGGGAACCCATTCATTCCTAAATGGGCTCGACAGCCTCCACTTCCACCCAAGGGCTCCTCTTTGGAATGTGTAGTTCTTGAGCAGAGGAGCCCAGTTCTGAGTGCTGAGCACAGGCAGTCACCGCCCCATTTAGCTATTCGTTGACTACCTTCAGAAGAACTATTCTACCTGTTCAGAAGGAAAGTGGGTGTGAAAGGTAATTTCCTCCTTCTTTTTTATAGCAGAAACAATTGCCTTTTAGGGGTAGAGCACCAGTATTCTCTTTTGGATGCAGTAGTCATACAGTCACCATTTGGAGAGGGGCAATCTCTCATTTTAATTATAATTGTGGCATATCTTTAATTTGCTTGGCATAATGCACTTAATCCATAATCATAAAATATGCAACTAGCCCTTGGCCTCATTCTGCTCTCCCACCACAGAGGCAGCTTGGTGTTTTTATTAATTTAACTTTGTACAAGCTAACAGATTGCCATGAAGGAAAACAGAATTTCTCAACCAGTTCAGCTAATAGCCGAGCTTTAGCAAAGAGCCCTGTGGTATGTGTTGAACAATAACTACCTCTCTCCAGCACTACTTGCAGTTTTTAATTGAATTTCTATCCCATGGATATCATGTTGGAACCATTCATCTGCTCCACTAAGTCTTCTGATATTAAACAAGTTCTTTCAGGTTATTATTGTAATACAAATACGGTTAGACAGTTGATTTCCATTAAAAATTCACTGCTGTGGTAAGGCTAACACAGTGACGGGAGCTTATCCTGAACATAGCCAAGCAAAGAAATCACATTAATAGGGTGAAAATGCAACGCGCATTATCTTGTTTGCTTCCTTCGCACATACCCCCTCCCCCCGTTCTTTGTTTGAGTGAGAGGATTTGGTCGTGCTGACAAATTTTGATAAATGACAAAGTACTGGGCATTTTCAGACAGTCCTTGGTTTGGTTTTAGATATCTGCTATTCGGATCTGCCAACAAGAGGTACATCCACTTAGCTGGGTTTCTCTCCTACCTCCATTTTTCCTTTGGTATCTTATTTCCAGCACATGTTGCCATTCTGGTTGACATCAGTAAAATCTGCTGCCAAGAGCTATTCTTACTGTTGTAAGAAACATTTAGTGGCCTTATTGCCCCCTGAATTGTGTATGCCGGTACCTTTCCAATGTTTGTCATCTATACTTCCTGATTTTTCTAGATTGACTAGTTCTCCAGAGTTTCGGGACATCAAAACTTTGGGGGCTCTCTGCAAGTTCTCTAAGAGGTATTTTAAAAATAAATGGAAATAAACCTTGTATGTCATTGGGATGAGTGAAATTAGGAGTAGCTGCTGTATATCCCAGCACTGTGAAGGTGTGCTGGCAGAAGGCAACCACTCTCCTGCCTACTGTGGTTCCTTTAGGTTGTAGCACCTAACCTCAAGTATGTCTCACCATGTTCCTTACTATGTCTCCGGCTTATAGCTCTCCTCTGCATCATGTCCTGTGACATCTTCTTGATGACATCTCTATCAATATTAGGAGACACATTAAATACTCAGACCTCATAGTCTTCAGCTATCTTCTGCAACCACCTACTGGCATAGCCACATCTTGGTCTTCATCATCATTTGGAACTGCCTTATCTGTAATAATTTGAACCCTGAAATTCCCCTTTGTGATCACATTCTCTTATTCATTTTTCTCACACTATTATATTTGCTAAATTTGCATTTTCGTTTGAATACATAATGTCTTCCATTTTTCTCAACTCCCTCGTATTCTCACACCCTCAAGTCACATGTTGTATCTTCCTTAAAAGACTCTGTATTCTTCAAAGGCAGGAATCAAGCCTTCTACATACTCAATGCTTTGCTTGGAGTAGACACTCAATGTTTGCCAGTTGGTAGATGTTCCCAAGTCAAGAGTGTTTGACCAACAAGAAAATTATACTTTGACTTTTGTTGTGGGATATTCGTTGGATAAAGGATGTCATCTTGGGACATATGTATTTATTTGCACTTTGATTTTATGATAGTGGATTACATAGATAGTTAATCTTGAGATTAAGTCTTGGCTATACCACTGAATAGCCGTGTGATCTTGGGCAAGTTACTTCTCTGAGCTTCAGTGTTTTCATATGCAAAATGTGGCACAAGGATAGGGTCTACCTTATTAATTAACTGTGACAATTTAATTAGTTAATATTTGTAAAGTGATTAGCATAGTCCCTGGAACTAAGTAAACTCTTAAAAATAGTTATTATTATTACTTGGTGTCATTGACCTGCTGAAGTTTGAGACCACTGTTTGCTTAAGATAAACCTTTGAAATTTCAGGTTCAGCTCTGAAGCATTGAAGACATTTGAGTCTATAAATTGTGGGTGAGACCCAGCTGCTGTAATGAAATTCCTAGTTAGTTATTGCCGCTGGCCTGCCCATGTCTGTGAAAAAATAGATGGTCTCTCAGGCTCAATGGTACATATTAGCAATGTTTTGAAATTGTAAAACCTGCATGCCTGTCTGAGTGAATAAGTGCTAGGCTGATCGTCAATGCACAGCTTCACAATGGATATAATTATTCGTGTTTTTGTACCTCTAGACACTGTAGCACTGATGGTGAAGCCTTAGAATGGCCAAATAGACTCACATGGCAAAAGGAAAGTGGCTGTTTTTCACATGACACGGCCAAACATAAATGTATAGTTAGTTTATTTGAGAGTTTCTGAACTGTGTGTTTTCTCCCTAGTTACTATTACTCCATACATCAAGGTCAAACGCCCATAAGTAGCAAATTATATTTCTCGCCTTGACATGATTGTTAAACCTGACATTTCTCGAGAAAAGCAGCAAAGCCTGCTGACAAAAGGGGACTGTGACTTCAACTGTTGTACGTCACTAAGGGCAGTAAACATTCCTGAAAGGGATTGTGTTCTAAGAATTGCAGTCATCTCTTGTTGTAGCCAGTTTGTGCTGGATAAATGTGTCAAAAGATGGTAATTACTTGTCTTGATTTTTCTGTCTCTTGGAAGGTGGTGCTTATTTTAATACCGTCATCCTGATCTTTGGGTTTCTACCTTTTCGTTTAGCTACTAACAAAGCGAGTCAGGTTCCAACGTGTTTTGTAGGCATTCACCCTTCAGAGGGATCTGCAGAAGCATAGAGGTGGTATGGCGCTTGCCGATCTGATTCCATGTCCACAGTGTCGGAGATCCAGAAAGACATACTGATCCTTTCAGAAAATGTTAATACCTCAGTGTGTTATAAAAGAGAGAGCCTGGGTTGAAAGCTGAGAGCCTTGGTAGGGTTTTTCACGGCTCTGACCCTTGTTGGCTGTAGAACAGTGGGGATCTCTCCTTCACATGCCCCCACCATCCCACGCAGATGTAGAATGTCGGCACCCTGCACACGCCCCGCCCCACTGTTTCTCAGTAGCTCCAACCCTGTTTCAGCTACTCCAGCCCCACCATCCAGCCTGCCCTGTAGTTACCCACATTAACGTTTACTCTTAAATGTCACTCTTCGTTTCCTTTTTCTTACCTTTTCACTTTTTCCGCTTTAGGTGCCCAACTCCAGTAACTTCCGAAGGACAGTGATCGATGTCACCTTGGGCAATTTTATTCACCCTTAAGAATCTGTTTCCCCATCTGTAAAACAGATGCACTTATTTGATAATAACTCTCATGAGGATTAAATAAGACAATGCAATGGTATTTGACCCTTAGAAGATTTCCAATAAATATAATTTCTGCACTATTAATGTAGCTCTTTGTCATCTGTGCTCTCAGAGCCTTTGTGTTGGGGCCTGAACTGGGCACTGGGGTAAAAAAGTTAAACATTGGCCACAGTCTCAGTAAGCTCAGAATCAAACAAGGGAATTTGTACACGAATCATTTCAATGCAAGGCTATATAAAGGACTGCTATATAAGGGACAGAAAGTGAGCTCAGAGAGGAAGGATAATTGTACAAGGGGATAAGGAAAAGATTTCCTGAGAAGGAATCAGATACCATGTAGGATATTCCTGCTCTAGTGTTGTCTGCAATTTTCCCAAATTTTAAACTGTAGAAAACTGTGCCCTTAGCATCATGGCTTTAAAAAAAATTTATTATTATTTTTTTATTTTTTAGAGACAGGGTCTCACTCTGTCACCCAGGCTGGAGTGCAGTGGTGAGATCATAGCTCACTGCAGCCTCGTATTCTAGGCTTCAAGTGATCCTTCTGCCTCAGCTCCCTGAGTAGCTGGGCTTACAGATGTGTGCCACCCTGCTGTGCTAATTTTTACGATTTTTTTGTAGAGATGGGGTCTGGCTACATTGCCAAAGCTAGTCTTGAACTTCTGAGCTCAAGCGATCTTCCCACCTTGGCTTCCCAAAATGCTGGGATTTACAGGCATGAGCCAGCACACTCGGCAGCATTATGGCTGTGAAAATCTTCCCTACTCTCAGCATTGTAAAATTAGTTTTCTTGTGAAGTCTCCTTGGGAACAACATTTATATTTTGAAAATCCTTTTACTTATTTATACATACATAATATCTTAACATTTTTGAGAAAGGATTTCACATGGCCTTGTACTGAATATCTTGACTGTCATCCCAGTGCATATGTTGAATGTAGGTTTTAGGAAATATACACAGATTCTTCGACTGCATTTGCTCATGAATTCTTCTGTCTTTTTGTTGAGCATTAGCTTAGGAACAAGGGTATAGCTAGCCGTGGAGATTTTCACAGAAAACTGGATTCATTCAATCAATCTGCAAATATTTGTAGAGCCCTTACATTATTCTAGGAACAGTGCAACGCCCTTGTGGATACAGTGGTGACAACACATTCATGGTCCCCTTGCCCGTGACAAACTGACCTGCTAGTGGGGAAACAGGTGACAAATAATCAGATAAATTAATAAGCAACATAATTATAGCTGGTTGTAAATGCTGTGAAAGGAATTAAATGGTGCTGTGATAGGAGAGGAAGGTGGTGAAGACGGGGTGTAGACAATTCCATTATATGAGCATTTTATGCAAAGGGCTTGCTTTGTTAGGAAAGGTACTTGATGTTCAAGAATGTTCACTCAATACCTGCAAAGAATGTGACCTATTGCCTTCTGTGTTTCTTGTCTTTAATTATAAGAATGTGTATGTATGTGTACAGGGATATGTATTATTTATGAAACAAATGTTTATAGAGGAAAGAAATGTCTCAATTAGGAGAGGGGTTAAATAATTTATTTTACACTATGAAATACTACGTGGCTATTTAAGTGATTTTTGCAAAGGCTTATTAAATAATGTGATCCACTACTTGTGTGCAAATATTGATAAAGTTACGTAGTTTTGAAGGTAAAACATAAAATTATACCTTTATTAGTCATGTTTAAGTCTTCATAGAATGGACTCTATATATTCCAAGTATGGAGGGTTAAGATAGAGAGAATTAGAAGGATTTGCACAACATGTTGGATGTGCTTGGAACATATGTCATGGATGCCACCATTGACTGCAGCCTGCAGTGTCCTGATGGATGCTTTCCTTTTTCTTTTTTTTTTTTTTTTTTTGAGACAGAGTCTCACTTTTGTTGCCCAGGCTATAGTGCTGTGGCATCAGCATAGCTCACAGGAACCTCAAACTCCTGGGCTCAAGTGATCCTCCTGCTTCAACCTCCCAAGTAGGTGGTAGGTGGGACTACAGGCACGTGCCACCATGCCTGACTAATGTTTTCAATATATTTTTAGTTGGCCAATTAATTTCTTTCTATTTTTTAGTACATACGGGGTCTTGCTCTTGCTCAGGCTGGTTTCAAACTCCTGACCTCGAGCGATCCACCCACCTTGGCTTCTCAGAGTGCTAGGATTACAGGCGTGAGCCACCTCGCCCGGCCCTGATGGATGCTTTTCAAGGGCTTGCCCTGAAGCTGTGGCAAATATCTAGGAACCTCTGGGAAGCCCTAACCTACTCCATCAGTCTGTTAGTAAAGTTGGTGTTCTGAAGGTCATATTTGTGTTAGCAATGACTAGAACACATTTTTCCTGAGACTTCCTGCAAGTTAGGATTCAATTTTGGAGTACTTTTAGGATGGACAGGTTATATATAATGGATCATGCATATTTCAGTATTTTATTAAAGCCCTAACAAATTACTATAAGTGTAGTGGCTTAAAACAACACAAGTTTATTATTTTGTAGTTTTGTAGGTTTGAAGTCTAATGCCTATCTCACTGGGCTAAAGTCAAGGTGGCAGCAGGCTGCATTTCTTTCTGGAGGCTCTGGGGGGACTCTGTTTCCTTGCTTTTTCCAGCTTTTAGAAGCTGCTTGTATCCCTGGGCTTGTGGACTCTTCCTCCATCTTCAAAGGCAACAATGGCTGGTTGAGTCCTTCTTACCTTACTTCTCTCTTACCTATTGTGGCACGGCAGAATTTTCTTCTTGCATGAACTTGTATACTTAGATTGGGCCCTCCTGGATAGCCCAGGATATTCTCCCTATCTCAATATCTGTTCTCTCAACCACCTGCTAAGTCTCTGTTGCAGGTAACATATTTGCAGGCCCTGGGGAGGATTAGGGTGTGGACATCTTTGGGGGCTATTATTCTGAGTGTGACATTGCTAATAAACAAGATTGTAAGTTGAGGCACCAGTAGCCCATGGACCGCCTTTGTGCAAGCTAGACACAGGTACCTCTGGTTAGGCATGGCCACTCGATGAGCAGATAGAGCCTGCACTGAATTTGGCAAAGGCATCTCTTCCTCTGGGCAGTTGCTACCCTGAACCATGGCCACAGCTTGCCTGAGAGAGCACAGGCTGGGTTTCAGACCCACTCTCCCCCTTGGTGGGGTGCCTGAACCTGCACGACTCTGCACAGAGGCCCTGGGTGGAGCCATGGGTGGAAATATCTAAAAGAAGGGTGTTGAAGTCCAGTGAATTTCACCAGTCACGTTGTTCTCAGGGTGCAGGTGGTGTTGGTGGTGCATCTGAACAACACCTTGGCTGTGACGAGGATTCCACAGCTCTCTTCCTTTCCCCAGAACCCGAGCCACCTGGAATCACTTCCTCATACTATCATCTATACTTTGAAATCAGTGCATACCACCTCCGCAGCCAGGTTTTAAGTTTCTGGAGGGCAGCAAGCCTACATTATCTTCCCCTTATATTCCTTATGGCTCAATCTCATTAGTAGATACTTAATGACATGTGTGGGATAAACAAACCAATGACTGAAATAAAATGTGACAGGAGTTGTAAAAGACCTTTGAGATTTAACAACACAGGCCATCATTATCTTTTTCCTATAGCAAGACAGAGAAAAAGTATCAGCCAGTAAAGCTTATCGTCCCTCCTCTCTCTTCCCGTTTCCTGAACGGTCCATTCCTCCGAGGACCTCTCTCCTTTCCGTCTGGCTGCTCTGCGCTTTCTGCCTTTGCTTGCCTCTGTCAAAGTCTGCTAGCCAGTATCGATGCTCAAGTGGGATTGAGTTTGCCACTGTGTTCTGCCTTTCAGCATGTCTTTGATGCCTAATTATGGAATTTAAAGTCTTTGCTTTTTGTTAAAGGAATTGTCAAAACAGGTGGGAGAAGCATTTTTGAGTTAGGGGTGCCCCTGGGTACTTCTAACATCCTGTCCCATAGATTGCTACCTCCAGTAGGTCCACCTTCCACCTCACCCCCACGGGGAGAAGACATTCTTACAGAATGTTTCAAGCACATTCTCCAGCCCCACTAGAAATCCTGCTTTCCCCCCAGCCCCCTCCTTTGCTCTGTAATATTACAATGCAGATAAGCACAGAGGCAGCACGTATCGATGGGGTCATTACTGAGCTGATCCGCTTTTCGAGCTATCCATTTTGCAGCGAGAATGTCACAATGTGAGTCACAATTGGATTGTGAAACCACGTGTTTGTCTCCCTACGTCTAGGGGAGAAAGGCATTAATATTTCAAAATTCCTGAGATGGTTCTGTGTATCTGACTTGTTAAAATATATAATCTCTGAAGTCTGAGAGATAATGCCTTCAAGTTGAAACCATGATTATTTATTTGCTCCAACTTCAGCATCATTTATGCAGCAAAGTATGAAAAAGGAGTTATGCTCCTCGATAACATCACTAAACCCATATTTAATGCAGGTTTAAAAGGACAGCTGCTAGTTTACTGGTCCCTCTGATCATTACAAACACACAGAGGTTTAGCAGCTGTGTGATAGCTGTGTGCACAATACAAGAGGTACAGCTACGAGTGAGTGCATATAGACTGTAGTTTAATCTTCCAAAATATTTCTGCTGATCAGTTACTGAGCATTGTGGTATGCAATTGTCCTCTTTAAATCAAAGTGTTCTGCCTATTTGTGAACTGCAGCTAGTGCTTTGCTGGGGGGAAAGAGGTGGGAAAGAAATGTGTTAGTAATGCATAGAGCGATACTTTGTAATCAGAATATTAACATTTTGATTGAATTGATGGAGCATTAAAATGGAAATATTCAATTGCAAAGACCAATCTTGTGAGAGGACCTACAACATGCACCCAGAGTGTGAGCCTTTTTCTTTGATTAAAGAGAATTCTTTTAATAGAGAAAAAAAGTAACAGATTAAAGAATCTCATATTAAGAATGGAAGGGCGAGTATTGTTCACTTTTCAATTGCTTATATTTAAATATAGATAAGTGCACACATTGGCAGCTGTAAAGGCAGAAGCTTTGATCTACTGATGATTGAAGAAGTGTATGGTAATTTACATCAAAATCCAAGGAAAGTAACAGAGCATAAAGATCATGGAATGAGGTGTGACATCAGACTTGGATGCTAGTGCCAGCCAGCTATGTCCCTAACAGACCGCGGGACCTTGGCCAAGCCACTTTAGTGTCTGAGCTCAGTTTTTCACACTGGTCAAATGGAGGTAACCATACTTATGTTAAGAAATCCACATGGTTTTCATGTGAACTGAATGGGATAAAAGCTCTTTGCATCTTCAGCATATGGCAGGCATCTCTATTCCCACTGGATAAAAGTAAATCTCCAAATGGGATATGAAGTCAGAAGTGATGAGTGCGCAGTAGATGCACAGTGAAATTTAGAAGGGAGATTCTCCTTTGAAGGGTTTTTGACCCTTTGACTGATCTGCCATTCATTAGTTACCCCAGTTTTGTAGATTAGAGGAAATATTTGAATTTTCTTTTGGCAACATTTTGTGGGTAGAGATCAACCAGGTTCACTTGATATCTCTGTGTTTTTTTTTTTTCTTAATTCATCTTGGAGTGAAACATCCGACTGCTCTGAAATGCCTCGATGTATTATAAAGGTGGTTCCCAAATTGCCTTTTTTGTTTGTTTGGCTTTGATGCGTAATCAAAAGTGTGATCCCTTTCCTTGGTCAAAAGAAATCTCCTGGCTTCAGACATTCTTAGAGCAGAACTTTGCATTTGGAATGAGAAACGAAAAAGGACTCTCAGTGCATCAGCTTATGAAGCAAATATCCTCAGAATGCTTCAGGTTTCAAAGGATGATCTTGATAAATGTGCTCTCATTGTTTGTGATGGGAAAGGAGCATGGCATCCTAGAACTGTGGAATTCTATAGAGATGTTTTACAGATGAAGAAACTGAGGCCCAAAGAGAGAGAGAAAGTGCACTGGGAAATGCATTCATGGCTTTAACCCAACACTCCTGATTAGGGAAGATGCATCCAGATACCCACTCCAATGCCTGTCGCATACACTCTGGTTTTTTATTTCCTTGGAAATCCTTCCAGTTTGGTGCTGATCAGGCCCCTTGTCTACCCAGGTCTTCCTGTCCTGTTCCCCTCCCAGCCACAGCCTGGGATGATAGAATCTTTACAGATATCAGAAAAGCCAGTAAACATTTGGATTGATTCACCATTTCCTTGTTATACAATGTTTCCTCTCTTTACTCTTTTCTTCCACTTCAAAGAGAATGCTGCTGATTTACAGCCAAGTGTGGAAAACAGAATCCTGGTCCTCAGGAGACCGACAGTGCAGAATCACAGGGAGGACGGACACACGTGTTAAGGTTACAGGTGGCTGTACCATCTGCTGGCTCAGTTCTCAATAGACAGGGTAGGAGCTTCGATTTCTTTTATTCCAGAGCAGAGCAGCAGATGTGGAGAAGGTTCCTGAATCTCATTCAGGCTGGTTGCCACAGGGTCTGGAGAGCCCCGGAGTCTCCACGTTGGGGTGAGCAGTTTTGACAGCAGAGGCAGAGGGAGTCTCCGGGAAAGAGCTGTCTAATTAATCACAAGCCATCAGAGCCCTTCGGCAGTTAAGAGTCTCTCGGTCTTAATGACACCCCTCAGTAAAGTTAAAAACCAGCTTGGTATGACTTCATTTTCTTAGAGACACTTGATTGATCTGGCTATTGGTGAATGGAGACACTGCGGCTTCTTTCTGAAGATGGTGTCATTAGATGAGAAGATTAAGTGCCTTTGAGCAAAGGCTGTGAGAAGACTGTGAGTGATTCACCGGGAATGGAGGAAAGATAAAGAACACTCTGAAATATGTATTTTTAAAGGCAAAACCTTAGACTTTACCTCATTTATTAGCATCATAAAAAGCTTGGAGGAGAGTCTGAGCTAAGACAAATGACTTCTTTGGGTCAAGTCTTCAGGGATATTGCCTAAAGCAGCCAGTTGGGGCTGGTGTTTAGGAGGAATGTCTTATTTCTTTCTGTTGGTCCCACTCTGTTCCCCTCTGAGCCTTTCAGTGCTCTGGAAGGAGATGGTTTTTTTTTGTTTGTTTGTTTGTTTTTTTAATTTGGAGCCTCTTAAGTATTAGGGAGACAGACTGGGCCAGTTCGACTTCTCTTCTTCCAAGGAGGCTGGGAGATGGGTGTGGGAGAGTGATCCGTGAGTCTGAGACTCCACTTTCCTCAGTCTTTTCTGGATTTCTTACAGAATGCGTGGTGCCTTTCCTTCAAGCAGCCAATAACAACACCTTCAGTTCCTTCTGTGTGCGAACCACAGTGTGCAGGGGGAGTTTCTCTATTTTTGTGTAGTTCCTACTGTCTAGGTGGGGGTAATATCTAACACCACTGAGCTGAAAAATGCACAACAGCAGGTCCTTGCTGTTGGGCATGAGGGTGTGTGAAATGGGGCAGAGTTTGCAAAGTGCCTTCTGGCACAAAGTTGACACTTAATAAAAGTTAGTTATTATTGTGATTAAAAATGTGTATACACTTGAATTCAGGGATTACAGAATCAAATACATACAGGAGAGTAAATGAGTGCAACAGGGCAGGCAGTAGAGAGAGGAAGGCCTATAGTCAACAGAAGCATTTGTATACCTCTCTGGAGTGACTCAAGTTTGAATTTTAACACACTTCTTGATAGTCCAAAGTAACCATTTTTAGAAGGAACTTAGCCCATGAGTTTCTAGTTTGCAGCCCTGGTCTTCAGAGGACAGAAGAAATACTTAGCACAAGTATGCTTTGTCACCCCGTTCATTCATCATTTATTCATTCATTCCTCAAACATGGAGGGGCTACCACTTGCTGTGTTACCCCGGAGCAGACAGACAGTTAAATAAGATCTAGCCAGTGACATAAAGCAATCTAATATCTAGGGTATATGATATAAAAATCAATATGTTTTATAAGAGACCTTTAAACATTATACAGTACTGTAAAGTTCAGAAGGACACGGGACAGTGGGCTTTAGATGCTGGCAAAAAGAAACCATCAACAGACCATGGGGAGCTATTGACAGTTTAAAGCTGAGTGTAGGAGGATTTAAAATGAAATTCAAGGTGCTCAAATGGTGGTGGTGTTCACCGGGGATTTGGGGGTTGGGAGGGGTAGACCCATATCTGAGGGATGTGGTGAGCATTGTGGAGGGGAAGGGCATTCCTCTAACCCTTGCTAGGGAAGAGGCAAAGATATAAAATGCAACCAAAATGTTAATACTTTCATATTTTCTTGAAATAAAAAATAAAATAAAATAAAATGATATTCAAGAAGAATAATCAGGTTGCATTGTATGAGATGTATGTGAGAGTTTGGTCTTCAAAAGGAGGGTCCAGATTCCACTGGGTATAGATAGAAGGTAACCTTTTTGAGAAGTAATATGAGTACAAAATCCATCACACTTAATAGAACATTTGGGTGTAAGGAAAAAAAAGACATTCCCCGAATAGTTTTGAATTTCCATAGGTAGCTATTTGGGTGAAAAAGCAGGTACCCATCAGCAGAGTTCTTCATACTGTGGTCCCATGTATCTTCCTAGCTTTTCTTTCTTGCACGTCCCTCCAGGGGTGTTTGCTACCAAGCCTAGAAGACCTAGACAGTTAGTCAGCCCAGAGCATTCCTCACATTTCTTGCTTCTAGATTGCATCCTCATACCATTTCTTCTGCTTCTTTGAAGCTGATGGGAGGTCAGGAAAGCGTGGACTCGTAGTAAATCCTAGTTCAGTATTTTAACAGATTTCCTGAGAATTCACCAAGTGCCGGGCACCAGCTGGGAGTACAGCAGACGGGTTGAAGACAGGGTTGCCGCTCACCCACGCAGTGAGCACTGTCTTGGGGTCCTCTCTGGATGCTTCTGGGCACAGCCAAGTGGAACACTTTCTCATGTGTCAACAGCGTCTCTTTACTGGACATTCTAGAATCGCAAATCTTGCAGTTATCAGAGTCTTATCAACAAAGATCTCAAGGACAGCAGATTTTAGTTTGTACTGCCAGAGAGAGTTGGTAGATTTCAGGGAGTATATACACTGTGTTTCAAGTAGGCAAGAAGCACTTTAAAGATGTTCAAAATATTCCTTCTTATCCCAGAGACCGTGCTGTGTAGGTGGTCCTTGTGGCAATACGGTACTCAGCAGGACTTCTAAAGTAAATCTTTATGTACTTTAATTTTATTAGGAGTAGAACAATGTTAATGGTCATCATCTTTTAAAATCTTGCAGGGTATTGAGACTTATTAGAAAATAGGTTCTCCCTCAAATATAGGATGCATAACCAAGAAATGATATTTTTTTTTGTTTCTTTCTACTTCTCACCCATTCACATGCCATTCTACTTATGTGAGGTGTATGATGTAATGCAAATGGCTGTATCAAATTAGCCAGAATGTCATACATCTGATGGATATCCTATTATCCTTGGAAAGGTTTCAGTGTACCTTAGTACTATCTGAACTTCTTAGGATTTCTGCTTTTTTTCCTCAGTAGTTCCAATAATTTCTCATAGCTCATATGATCTGCAGCTGAACAGTAAGGGCAGCAATGTGAAACAGAATAGTTAGAGAAAAGAGAAAGAGAGAGAGAACATAGTTATATCTGTTCTCTATGACTGATAGCTTCATAATCCTCAAAGTAGAACAAGAACATCAGAGCTGGAAAAGACACCTTAGCCATGCCTCCCATTTAACAGATGAAAAGACTGAGGGGCCATAAACACAGGTGATAGTCTGACAGATGCCCAGCCAGATAATAGCTGTGCGAGGATTCAAATTTCTATCTGTTGGCTCCATGTTCTATAATCTTTAAATACATCTTTAGTAATTTTTCTAGTTAGACTAACTTGATCCATGGTTTTATACAATGGGGCGGGGGTGGAGGCTTCTGTTTTAGGGATTATGATGAATAATGATCAGTTATCCCTGTATGTAGACAGCAAAATCTATGTGGATCTATTTACTCTCAGCATCAATTCTAAAATTCTCTTATTTAAGTGAGATTTCTCTCTTTACAGTATTCTTAGAAATTACATTTGAATATCCTTTATACAAGAATAATGATGAATTATTCCATTTATTTTATGGACTTAGTTTTATATATGTTTATATTTGTTCAGAATAGGCAGATACACAGAATGTGTCCTGAGGACTACCCATGTAGGAAATTATATACATTTCTGTATATTAAAAATATACATTATATATGATAATGCATATAGTAGCATATATAATATACAATTGTGTGTATATATGTATATATTTCACTCCTAAACATAGACATGGAATTATTAATAGAATCTTTCTTTAGGTGGGAGCCCCAGTTACCAAACATTGATGGAAAATGGCAAAAAGGCCGAACCCATTTGACATCTTATTTGTTTAATTAATATGTAAAAATTTCAAAAAAGTAGGAAAAATATTTGTCCCTAAGCTTCCTGAATAAAATGCTTTTTCTTTTATCTATAGTGATAGTTTTTAGGCTTGCTTAGATGGTTCCCCACTCCTCCCACAGTTTATCTCTTGCCCCTTGATGATACTTTCTGAGTGATCTGATTAGAACATATGCAAGTTATTCCCTTTCTGTCTGTGAGCTCAATTTCAGTATTAGTTGCAGGAAAGTTTTCTAAAATGAATATGTATGTGGAAGTATTTAGTTAATCCAAGTGATTCAAATTCCTTTTTATTTAATTAACTAATTAATTAATTAATTGTTTGCAGCACATTATGGGGGTACAAATGTTAAGGTTACATATATTGACCTTGCACCCCCCTCCTCCCTGAAGTCAGAGCTTCAAGCATGACCATCCCCCAGTGGGTGCGCATCACACTCATTATGTATGTATATACCCATCTCCTTCCCCCCACCTGCCCGACACCCAATAAATGTTATTCCTATATGTCCACAAGAATGGAAAAATAAGCACCGCATGTACTCACCAGCAAATCAGTATTAACTGATCAAATTTCTTCATTCAGCAAGTAATTTAGTGAGTACTTTGCTAAGCATAGGAGGGAAAATAATTCATTGTAGAATGTCTCTTTTACATGAATTTATGATTTACTTGGGGAGACAAAAGAGTCACACATAAAGTGATTATATGAAAATTTAAAACCTTATGTGAACAAATGATATAGACACTTTACAGTTTGTAAATGCTAAAAGACTTCAGAATAAAAAATGATAATGTAGACTGGAGTGGTTGGGGAAGCTTCTTGGGTGGGGGTAGCTTGAGCTAAGGTTGGAAGGATGGGTAGAAAAACGCTGGGCAGAGAAGAAGCATGGAGGATATTCTAGAAAGAGGAATGGCATGAGCAAAGGCTTAGAGTCAGCAATAGATATGTGTTGAGGCTTCATGAGAGATTTGGAGCCATTCAGTGCTGCTGACACGGAAGGGAAATGCATAGGAATAATTAGAGATAGAGTTACCGACGTGGAAGAAGGAAGGTAGAGTTTTTAGAGGGCTTTAAAGTTTCCAGATAAGAGTTTAGACTTGTTCCTGGGAGCTTGTTACATAGAATGTATCTCATAGACAAGAGTACAGTCATAGGAAGAGATGGAACTGCCACTCTAGGTCAGGTTGTTGGGTGCTTACCCTGGGATCCTGTCTGCAAGATCCCCAAATGGTGAAGTTGGTGGTCACAATTCTCATCCAAAATATTATCTAGATTTCATGTTAACTGGGTTGTTTTCAACTGATGCCACTTTTGAGAGTTGTGCTCACTTATTCCCTTATTCCTCATCTCTATTACTTTATTTTACTTTATTGTTTTACTCATGCTTCTGTAGATGTTTTAAGCTCTACTGCAACTGTCATGGTTTACAGTGGCTGGATCTGCTAGAGGTGTCCAAGTACAGATGCTTGCACATTTAGTACAAAGGTGGCGACCTCTCTTATTTTCTGTACCTTCCCAGCAACATGGAGAAGAGAAAGCCCGTGAAGACAGTGTGAGACCAATGTGAGTGCTTCTATGAGTTTGAGTTTACCGTCTGTTATTTTTTTTTCCTTGAAGGTAGTTGAGGAGCTGGGTTCTCCCCTAGGACCTCTATTCGTCTTGCTTGCAGCATTGAGACATCATAGATTTCTTTTAGTGAGCATTGTAAAAACAGTTCTCCTTACTTTTACTTTTTAGAGTCTCATACAATTGTTAACAGTTAACCTCTTTTAAGCGATTTTACTCTCACTTTTATTCCCCTGCTACTGAGAATAAAACTGAAAATTAAACATTGAAATCAAATCCATAAATCCCTAGCTACCACCAGAGCAAAGTGACTGGCCGAGTAGTTGGGCCAGGAGACTCGTATGCTGCCTGATCCCAAGAATTGAACTTAATTCTATTTTCCCATTAAACATCAGACCTTGTGGTTTTCAATGGAAAATACAAAGTGGCCCAGTAGAAGAGGTCCTTGTTTTCCAAGTTTCTAAAAATGTGTTCTACTCATGCTACCAGTGCAAAGTAAACATGTTGTCCATTCTTGTTTGATTACTTTTGTCTACATCTCCAGCACTCAACTTTTTCTCTATGTTAAGTCAACTTCAATAAATGCTATGATTAAACCTTGGAAATGTGAGGAAATTTGGATATTACCTTCATCTAAGCCCAGAGTTTCTATTTAAAATACTTAACAATACCTATGGTAGGGCACTGATCAGTCAGAGTAGAGAGAGACTAAAGTGTTGGAACAGGGTCAGGAATCTCCATACTGTACAGGTTTTAGCCTTTTAGTTTCTGAGTTGCAGGAAGATCCTAGGAGAGTTACTGAGATGGCTGGGAGACATTTTGGGGTCTTGGGGGAACAACCATTTACTAAATCCAATTATTTAAAAGTTATTATAAATAATAATATTGAATATTAGCCCTGCTTATGCCTTATTTTACTTCATATATTTTGGAGTTCTGTTAGTAGAGGCATAAACATTAGGATTGTTATGTCTTCTGGGCAGATTTACCACTTTATCATTGTGAAATTTTCCTCTTTGTCTACACCAATATTTCTTGCTATGAAATTTACTTTACCTGGTATTAATATACTAATTCAGCTTTTTTTATTGGTATATTTTTTCCATCCTTTTCCTTTAACCTATTTGTATCTTTATACTTAAGGTGAATTTCTTGTAGACATCATATAGCTGGGTCTTGCTTTTTTATCCTATCTGACAATCTTTGCATTTTAATTAGAGTATTTAGACCAGTTACATTTAATGGGTTTATGATATGTTTAAGTCTATTGCCTTACTCTTTATGTTCTATTTGTCCTATTTTCCTTTGTTCCATTTTCCCTTTTTTCTGCCTTCTTTTGGATGTAATATTTTATTTTATTTTATTTTTTGACTTATTTGATATAACTCTTTATTGTGTTAGTTTAGGAATTGCTTTAGAGTTTATAGTGTACATTTTTAATTTCTCACAAATATCATGTTCAAGTGACATTTTACCATTTTACATATGGTGCAAGAACCTTACAACAATATACTTCTATTTCTCCCCTCCTAGCCCTTGGACCATTATAGTCATGCATTTTGTTTCTAAATATATTATAAACCTCATAATACATTGTTATTATTTGTGATTTAAATAGTTTATTTTAAAGCTATTTAAATAATAAGAAAGATTTGTATTAGGTCATTAAATATGAAATGTCTGATTTTGAATCAGAAGTTTAGTTTATTATATTTCAAATGAGAAGAAATACAATTAATCAAAGTATGTGCTTAAACTATTGACACAGTTTTGCCATCTTAAAGGTAGCTTGTTTATAGCAGCAATGAAGAGGCCTGGAGAGCCAGTAGTGATGAAATTGTGAAAGACATTTTTCCACAGCTTGTTGAAAATTAAATAATTTTCTTCACAAGAAGTGGTCCAAAGCCTGGAAGAAGTGATAGTCAGTTGGTGCAAGATGTGGTGAATATGGTAGATGACAGAGGGTTTCCAAGTCAAGCTTCTGTACTTTGAGCAGCATTGTTAGTGCAACATTTAGTCAAGCCTTGTCTTGCAAGAGGATTGGCCTGTCTCTATTGACCAATCTTGGCTGCTTCGTTCCAAGCATCCTCATTATTTCATCCAGTGGGTTGGAGTAGACATCTGCTGTAATCGATTGATCTAGTTTCATGAAGCTGTAGTGGATACCACCCGCACTGGACCACCAAACAGACACCATTAGCATTTTTTGGTGAATATTTGGTTTTGGACTATGTTTCAGCACTTCTTCTTTATCCAACCATTGTGCCGAATGCTAGCAGTTGTCAAAAAGAATCCATTTTTCATCACACGTAACAATACGGTGTAGAAATGGTTCACCTTTATGTCATGACAGCAAAGAAAGGCAAGTTTTCAGACAATTTCTCTTCTGATGCTTGTTTAATTCATGCAGCACCCATCTATCCAGCTTCTTCACCTTGCCCATTTGTTTCAAATGGTCCAATATTGTTGGAATAGTAATGTCAAACCTTGCTGGTAATAATTCATGCATAGGTTGAGATGGATTCGCTTCCACTACAGCTTTCAGCTCATCATTATCCACCTTGGTCTCAGGTTGCCCATGTGCTCATTTTTAAGATTAAAATTACCAGAATGGAACTTTTCAAACTATCATTGTACTGTGTATTCATTAGCCACATCCTTCCCAAACACTTTGTTGCTATTTGTAGCTGTCAGAGGAAATATCATGATGAAACTAAGATTCAAAAATAACAGGAATGTTTGACTTATCCATGGTTACACAAAAAGTGCTCTAAAAATTTGAAAGATAATCACAAAGCAAAATGTGAATTTGAAAGCCTGAGGATCTATCTTCACAATAAAAATAAAATAATAAGTGTCTAAGTGAAATGTTAGAGATATCAATTGTCAAACTTAGTACTTAAGGACATCAGATATTTCATGCTTAATAACCTGATAGTTATCTATGTAGTTACTATTTCATGTACTCTTTATTTCTTTGTGTAGGTACAGATTTGCATCTGTTATCACTGTATGTACTTCTGCCTGAAGGAGTTCATTTTAATTTGCTTTTTGTGCATGTATACAGGTGGTAAATTCTCTCATCTATTTTTGAGAAAGCCTTTATTTTGCTTTTGTTTATCAAAGAGATTCTTGCTGGGTCTAGAATTTTATTGCTGGCAGTTTTTTCCTTTCAGTACTTTAAAAATGTTTTACTTTCTTGCCATTTGCATTGTTTGTAACAAAAATCTACTGTCATCTATATTTTTGTAATATTCTATGTAACATATCTTTTTTGGTATCTTTATATCTTTATCACTAGTGTTAAGTAATTTGATTATGATGTGCTTTGGTGTTGTCTGATTTATAAACCTCGTGCTTGGAATTTTTTGGCTTCTCAGATATCAGTTTACAGTTTCCACCAAATTTGAAAATATTCAGCCATTATTTCTTCAAATATTTTTCTGCCTCCCTGCCTCCTCCCATGTTTAGAGATTCTGATTATGTTTGATGTTCTGTGGCATATTGACATTCTGTTCATCTTGTTCCAGTTATTTTTCTCTGTTTTATTTTGGATAGTTTCTATTGCTATGTTTCTGATTTCACTTACCTTATCTTCTGCAATGTCTAATTTGTCATTAATCTGATTTAGTATACTTTTCATCTCATGCATTGTAATTTTTATCTCTGAAAGTTTGATATCTTTTTATTCATGTCTTAATTTAACATGTATGTGTTTTTCTCTGGCTTCTTGAACATATGGAATAGAGTTATAATAACTGTTTTAATGTACTTTTTTGCTAATACTGTTGCCTGTGTCATTTATGAGTAAGGTTTAGAGTAGGTTTCTCAATAATGGTAATACTGATATTTTGGATTGGCTAATTTTTTTTTGTGGGAGATTTTCTATGCATTGTACGATATTTAGCAGAATTTCTGTCCTCCACCTACTAGATGCCAATAGAATCTTCAATCATGACACTTACAATTTTCTCCCAAAATTGACTAATGTTCCCAGGTTGGACATAATCAGAAATCACCCTCAATTGAGAACTACTGGTTTAGATGGATTAATTTTCTTCCTTTTTATGGGTTATATTTTTCTGCTTCTGGGCATGCCAAATAATTTTTTATTTGATGCTACATATCATGATTTTGATCTTATTGGGTGCTGGCTGTTTTTAAATTTCTATAAATATTATTGAGCTTTGTTCTGGGACATGATTAAGTTGCTTGGAAACAGTTGAATTCTTACAGGTATTGATTTTGAGCTTTTAAAGGTGGGATCAGAGTAGAGTTTTTGTTTAGAGATCATTTTGACTCTCTGCAGAGGTGGGAATTTTTCTGAGGTGTTCTATCTGATACCCATGATTTATGAGGGGTTGCCCTTCTGACTGATGGTAACAGTAACTGGTTTTGGCCCTGTGTGATCTTCTGGATTTGTTTCCTCTAATTCTTTCAAGTGGTTCTTTCCCTGACTTTGGGTATTTTTCACATACATGCACTGATTGATGCTCAGCTGAAGACTTGGAGGGGGATCCTCTGCATATATGCCAGGTTCTCTCTAGTTATGCAGATCTCACTTTTCCTGTACCACTTCTTGCAAACTAGCTACCTTTGCCTACCCAGGCTTCCCTGTTGCATCTGCTGACTTCAGAGAGAACACTGGATTTCACCTATAATTCTTTTCCCCACACATAACCTGGAAATCCTACATGCAGTGGTCTGAGGCAATTGCAAGGCTTACCTCATTTCTTTCCTGTCCCTTAGGGATCTGTCTCCTTCATTGCCTGATGTCCAATGACATGAAAATCATCATTTTTTATAGTTGATTTATTTTTTAGTTGCTTCATGTGAGAGGATAAATTCAGTCCCTGTTACTCTATCTTGCCCAGAATCAGAAGTACCTATGCTTTATTTACTACCTGACAAAACTGAGGTCAAGAGAGGTAAATGCTTGCCTTAGATTTACTGGACCAGGTTGGTGGCAGAGCTGGCACTGGACCTCAGATTTCTTTCCTCTGTTTTGGTGCTCTTGCAGTCATACCACACTCTGACACCAAAGGGAATGATTGGCTTCTGGATCTTCGCAAACAAGATTTAAATTACAAAGAGATTGAGCCTCATGGAATCACTGTGTCTTCTTCGATCCTTGATTGCTGAACACATTTTTCTGTAGATAGGGTTGTTACCCATGGGAAGAGGATGTAGACTGTTTGTCAGCATGAATATTTTGTGAAGATTCTTTTTTAAGTCTCACAACTTTATTTTTATTTTTTAGAGATGGGGGTCTCACTCTTTTGCCCAGGCTGGAGAGCAGTGGTATGAGCATAGCTCACTGTAACCTTGAATTCCTGGGCTTGAGTGATCCTCCTGCCTCAACTTCCCAAGTGGTTAGGATTACAGGCACATCCTATCATGCCTAGCTAATTTTTAATTTGTTTTTTATTTTTTGTAGAGATAGTGTCTCTCTGTGTTGCCCAGGCTGCTCCCAAATGTCTGGCCTCAAGTGATCCTGCCAAAGTGCTGGGATTACAGGCATGAGCCACCATACCCTGCCAAGTTTCACAATTTTGTATTGTTTGAAGTTGTAGAAATGTGATGGGTTGTTGATGTGGCCCCTAAAATATTTCAGTTTGATGGTTAAAATGCCCATTCAGGGTCCTGTCTATTTCTATTGTTAGGAGACCTAAATTTTAAATGTTCTAAAAACTTAGTAGTAATGGCCTAGCTCAATGCTATGTTCAGGGAGACGTATCAAGCTAGTTGAGATTAGGTGTTCTTTCAGTTGAGGGTGCAAAGTGAGACCTAACCTTACCCACTGATTCTAACCATAGCAAGACCAACAAAAGTATCTCCAGCATAACTGACTCTTCTGTTTTATGCATGCTGGTTCTGTTTGTAAGCTTCTATAGGCAAAGGCAGAGGCCATGATAAAAATGTATCTCTCCCAGTGCTTGAGATGAAGCAGGCACTTATTATACATTCTTTCCTCCCACTTTGTGTCCGCCCAGTATAAAACAGGAGGCTGGACCACATAGTGTATTCTCATCGCATACCTCCTCCCCCCCCCCCGGCCCATTGTATTTCAGCCTTATTGCCTTTCTGTGAATCCCTAAACTGGTCACCCTCTTTCCCACCTCAGGACCCTTACATATGCCATTTCTGCTGCAAAGCTCTTTATTTCGCTCTTTGCATGACTCCATTCTTCAGGTCCAGCCTAAATGGCATCTCGTCTTAGAAGAGGTTGCCCTTCCCCATTCTCTTTCATATTCCCTGTTCATTTCCTTCATTGTGCCTCATAATCCAATTAGTTCACTAGTTTATTGTCTGTCTTCCACTCTAAATTGAGAGCTTCATGAGAACTAGGAGTTTGCTTTATCACTCATGGACTGGTTGATTTTGGTTCCTGGGACAATGAGCAAGTATTCAGTTTACACTTGTTGGATTTGTGTTTATAAAAGAGTATCATGATGCAGGGCTGATGCAGATGCTTAGCAGACACTTGTGGAGTCGAATCTCCAAGGGAAGTGAGTCAGTCTCCTGAGCATCACCATGTGCAGAGCATAACCTCATTCCGAATGTAGTGACAATGGCCTCTTCTGCCCACTCCCCACACCGTTGGCCTTGTCAGCTTCAGAAGGCAGAGCAAGGTAGGGCACAGTTAACTCTGGTTTGATGTTACTTGTAGTGTGATTTTCTGGCCTTAGGACACTGTTAATGGCATGTGCTGGCTATTTTTGGTGGCTCTGACAGATGACAACCTTTTGTCCCATTGTCCCCCTATGTACCTTGAAAGACTTTGACCTCCCATTCCCCTGGTGTGTGATATTTATTTGGTGCTTTTGTAGATCCTGTTTGTATGAATTAGGGCTCATTTCCTTCCAGGTGCCAAGACACCTTGCCATATCTGTTCTGCTCGTCCAAAGGAAGCCAGCAGTGTCAACATCAGGGTGAGCGGCTCCCTGCTTTCCAATTATTTCCTTCTCAGGCAAGCCCTGCCACACTTAGTAGTCTGCTCAGTCTTCTGCTCTTCTGAGACTCTCCTTCACCCATTCTGATAAGAACCTCAGGTTTTCTCCTGTGGCAAATTTATGGCTGTCTCTCCGGCACCTGTTCCCTCCCTCTCTGCAACACTCCTAACCGACAAATTCATTTCATTGTTTAGCTATGTGTACTTCCTCGTCGATAAATTACTTCTGCCCTGCCTGCCCAGGACCTTGAGTTTTATTCACAGACCTTTTTTGGGGACTTGTTCTTAATTATTCTGACTGCTCACCGACAGGGCTTCCTCTCTGTTATTTGTCATGAACTGTGGTGTAATCTCCTTTCTTCTCTCCACCCTTTGCTTTCTTATCATTGTTTTACACACTTGTAACTGTCAAATCAGTTCAGTTTTATAAGCCCACAGGTCCTCTCAACTGCAGCATTTCTTTCAAATAGCCTTAGAGGGGGAAAAAACAAAAACAAAAACACAAAAACATTGCTCTTTTCAGTATTTTTCATCTACAACCACTTAATCATCTGCAATTTCTGAGATCCAACTGTGTGTGGCACCCTGGATTGGAATGAGCAGTGGTGACGGTGAGTGGAGACAGTGTGGAATACTAGAGTTATGTTTTATAGGAAATATGGAATGTTGGAGGCTTTTGAGTTGGAAAATGACTTTGTGCTCATAGCTGTGCCTTAGAAAGGCAGATTTGAGACCACTTTGAACCCAGGACTGAAGAGGGGAGGATGTTTGGAGGTGGGACAACAAGCCAGGGCAATCTTAGAACATCCTAGGCAGCAGATCACGCTGAACTTGGGCTGTGCAGAAACAGAGAGAGAGAAGCACCAATGCATGAGGTATTGTGGAGGCACAGCCAGCAGGACTCGGCAGCAATTAGAGTTGAGGGAGGGGAGAATAGTCATGATGATTCTAATGTTCTGGACCTGGGAGAGTTGTAGGGTTTGGTCTTATTATTTATGTGGGGAATGGAAGAGGAGAAGGTGGGAGGAAGTGGGGGAAGAGAGGTAGGTGCGGGAGAATTATGGTGGGAGAAGTGACGAGCTCAGTTTTAGTGTCCTGGAATTGAAACGGCAACGGTTCATTGCACAGCATTTGGAAATGTGGGACCGGAGCTCACGGGGGAGGCTGGAGCTGGGTAAATTTTGGGAGTCATCCAAATAGAACTGGGAGGTGAACCAGAGGAGCAGCCACATGCATATTAAAAGCCAGCTAACACCGCAGCAGGTGCAGGACCCCACGGTGATATGGACAGGCCTGGCGCTGTGGCTGCCAGGGATGGTGGAGCACCGAGGACAGGAGCTGTCAGGGAGAACTTCCTCACACCGGTGGGGCTGGGCATGGGGCTTTCCTCGGGCCCTGCCCGGCATGTCACTTTTATTTTTATTTTTTCACCCTTTTCAATCCCTTTCCACATCAAGGTACAATTTTCATTTGCACTTATACTCTTCAACCCCAAGTATTTTCCTTCCTTTCTGTTTGTCATTAATCTGAAAGTAGAGGGTAGAGAGAAGAAGAAAGAAACCATCAGGTGCAAACTTGTGTCCCGCCCCTTAAAGGCAGTGAGTGATGATCTCTCCTTGCAAAAGCACACTAAGCAACAGGGGCAGAATCAGAAACTCCTTCTTATTTCCCAGTAACACCAGGGAGAGAAAAAAAAATTTAAACGAAAGTGTGGTAGAGACCTGCGTGCACTTTGCCTTCCTAAGAACACTTGTACACTATGTGTTTTCTTTGCTTATCCAGACAGTGAGGGCCATTTCTTGGCCCTCACTGTCCTTTCCCTTCTGTTTCACTGTATCTGTGTCTCAGAAGTGTGCAAGAATGTAAAAATGAGCCTGGCTTCCTCCACTGGTCTCATCAGCTGTTCTTATTCTGCTACACTTGAGTGGTGGCTTCGCCCGCAAGGGAAGGGCTCCCTGTGCTCTCTTGCGTGCATGCCTCCAGGCCTGTTCCCCCTTACACACGTGTTGGGGGAAGAGTTTGGGATGCTCTCCCTGCCTGCTAGCTTTGCCAGAGCCATTGAATTAAGCAGGCAATTTCCTCTCACTTTGTCTCTCTGTAAATTTCCCAACCATATGGTGTGAGGAGAGTTCTTGGATTATAAATAAACAACACTGCTCATAAATCTCAGGGCTTTTGTTTTTCCCTCCAATAGGAATAAATAGAAACCATAGATTTGTAACTTTGGAAAAATGTGTTGGGGAAGAAGATAATGTCTCTCTTTATATATGTATATAAATATTTTTTCTTCTATTTCCTCTTATGCAGAGTCCCTTTTTCCTGGGAGTCATCTATCTGGCTAGGTGCCTTTTATTTTTTATTGCTGCCACTTTCCAACCTGGAGGTAAACTGTCGCTTTCAGGCAGTGTGATTGTAGCCACGTGGGCCTGGCCAGATTGCACTGACCAGATGGGTTTGGTGCATCTTTCTCCTGCTGGAGATGTCAATTTCCCTCTTTGCAGGACACATGCTTCCTCAGTGGTCTTATGGCAAAGGAAGTAAAGGGAATGATCCACAAGGCTAAGGTCTTCCCCATCCCCTTTTGGAAGAAGCCCAGCTTGGGTATCACGCAGGTAGGAGCTGGAGTGCCCCGCCCTTTGGGTAAGCTGCAGCTTGGCTACCGGTAAACTGCAGATCTTTTAAGGCATGAAGAATCACAACATTTGGCAGCCCTCTCGTTTGATTTACTGCCACTAAAGCTATAGTGCGTCAGGTGGGCATGCCAGCTACCGAGAAGAAATGCCAGGATTGGGCCCTGGGCCTGGGATGGTTGTGGCCAGCGGCAGCTCAAGGAGAGCATAATTCACAGTGGGAGTGCAGGTTCTGGTCTCAGAGGAGAGCTGAGTGTTAGAGCTGCTAGATCAGGAAGAGCAGTTGCATGAGATGAGAGGTAAGGGCAGCCCATACTAGGGTTATGGCAAGTGGCTAGGGGCAGCAGCAGACTGAGGCCCACAGGCCCACAGGCCACGCCCAGCCTACTTCCTGTGTATGTGCTACTTAGGAGATGGGAACAGTTTTCACATTTGTAAATGTTGGAAAAAAAAGAAACCCAAAATGCTAAAATCAATGCTACCTTTTAATACCTTAAAAAATAAGCACTCAAAGTTTAGTGTCCATAAAGGATGTTTTATTGGAACTCAGCCATAGTCATTTGTTTTTGTGTTGTCTGTCTCTGCTTTAGGGCTACAATGGCAGAGTTGAGTAGCTGTGGCAGAGACTTTGTGTCCCATAAAGCCTGAAATATTTACTCTCTGGCCCTGTACAGAAAAAGTACACTGTCCCCTGGTCTAGGGTACCAGGAATTATGCCAGGGATTATGGAGAGCAAGCTTAGGGGACGTAATGGGTTGAAAAGCAGGCTCTGAACCCTAGCATGCTGGGCTCACTCTGTCGGGTGCCGCTCACACAGTGAGATTGATTGGGAGCAGGTCAGTTCATTTAATGTGCAAAACTGAGCCAAACACCCATCCCTGAGGATGTCAAAGCAATGATACACCTTCAGCTTTGTTGGGCTTTGGGACACAAGGATTTACTCTTTCAGACAGAGTTTGTCCAAGGGGTGAAGGTCTATCGGTCTGTTGTATTTCACCCCATCCTAGGTCTCTGTCCTCATATAAAACAGTTAGCTAGTAAAATAATTCACATAAAGACATTGAAGAGTTAATACTTTTCCCAGGCTTTGGCCTTTTCTGACAATGATCTCAAGGATTGCACACTGCTGAACCCAAAGGAATGAATCTAAACGTGGAATCTTAAGCACTGGACAGATTGTCGGGGAACATGCATGAGATGGGAGGTTTATTATATCATGGCATGTCCAGCCAGTAAGAACAGTTATATTAAAATATATAAGATGCTCCAGAAGGTAATTTGTAGATAGTTGAAGTTATCAATGTACTTTTCTTTAAGGGCAAGATAGTTTTCACACTAAAAAACTGTAGTTTCATCTAAAGTTTTAATTTCTTTGGTCCTCTTTTCTCTTACATCTAATTTAAGGACTTTCTCATTCATTTTATGGTTTGGCAAACTTTGGAATGATAAGGAATTTTATAGCTTGTGACAGAAGCTAGAGAGAAAATTTAATCTCATCTTTCCTTTGTGAGTGCAGCATGTCGCGGTCTCCTTGCAGGTGATCCAGCTGTTGGGTGATCCTGGGAATAGAATTAGCAAGTCATGTCTGTTGTAGTCCCACTCATGTGTGCCAGCCTGCCTTTGAGATCACATGCTCGGATCACTGCAGCCCACACTGACTTCTCACACTTACTTCTCACACTTACTTAGTCCAGCTTACTTATTCTAGCAGAGGTGTAAAATAGAGCTAAATCTCCATGGTTGCATCTCTGTTTCTTATTGACAGGCTGACTTAGGGTTGGGTTGTGGTGGCTTCTCGTTAAGGCATACAGTTTCTCTGGCTCTGTGAAGTGTTTTCTGAGAGCCCATTTGGTATCTGGAGAAGAACATGAGTTCTGAAGTCAAGGAGACCTGGTTTTGAACGCCCACTTTGCCACTTACCAGATAAGTGAATTTTAGCAAGTCGCTTAGCTTCTCTGAGTCTAGTTTCTTTATTTTGAAATGTTGGGATAAAAGTAAACATATTTATCTTAATATACAGTGCCCAACACACTGTTTGTTTGTGTTCTTTCAATGTGGTGTTCTGAGCACCTAGAATAGTGAATAGTGTCAGGCAAGTAATAGGTACTACTATATAATCACTTGCCAAAGTAAATATGTGGCAAGTAAATGCACAGAAGGGATTCAACAAATCATAGATCCTTTTCTTTTGTGGGTAGGATGTGTTTCTGGGTGTGTCAAGTCAGCTCAAATCTCTTTTGGGGGCAAGAGAAGTCATTAGCTGCTCTGTATGTGTAAGAAAAATCCTAATTTCAAAATCCTGGAACCTCAACATTATATTCCTGTGGCAGAGACTAATGAGATATTCACTAAACCTGTTTCCTCGTCATCCAGGGCAAACAGACTACATTTGTCAGCCTTTGTTCATTTAGTTGTAGCCATGTGACTGAAATCTGGCCCCTGCACGGGGGCTGGAAGTGAGGGATAGATGCCACTTTCATGCCTTGACAAACACTCCCCATGTTGTTCTTCATGCCCACTCATTTTCCCATCCACCGGTTCAATGGAAAACTCCTAAGATCCAGAGGAGAGCAGAACCCCGCTGTGAAAGGAGCCTGGGTCTCTGAAGCACTGCGTGGAGCAGAGCCCCTCTCTGCCCCCTCCTCCACATCTCCCGCTGGTCCACATTGCACTGTGATGTGGGTGAGAAATACACTACCAGTGTTAAGTCACTGAAATGCTGGTGGTATTTGCTGTTGCTGTTAGCTGCCTCCAAGCAAACAGTTTCCGAAGTGCACATCCAGCCATCTTCCTTCTACATTCATTGTGTTCTCTAGCTTGAATGCCTATTTACTATTCTCAAAATATGCTGTGTTTTTCTAGCATCTAGCATTGCACCCTTTATACCATAATCACTCAATAAACATCGGTTGATTGATTCCTGGGTCAAGCAATGAAATAGCAGCTTCCTATAAAAGGTAAGCATGTTTTATAGTAGACAGACTTGATATTTCAGAGAAAATATGCATTTGAGTGTATTTCCTGCTGTGGGATTTAGTATACAGATCTTAAACAGAGAGTCCAACTTACCCGGCACATTAAAACTAACATATTTATACACACCCTCTCAGGGAGATTCCTGTCTTAAAAAAAAGGAAAATCTAGCTGTATGGAGTTCGGCATGTGTTTAGAGCAGCGTTGATGATAGGCTTCATCCAGGAAAGAGAGTTCCAGTCCAGGGATATATGAGCCAGTAGTCAATGTCAGGAGCTCAGAGAAGTGGGACATCTGTGCCAAGTTTCCCATCCATGTTCAAGTGCTTAATATAGAAACAGTCTAACTTTTCCCAGTTTTAGAAAGCCTTGCCTAACTTTTCTTTTATGTTCTTGCACCTCAGATGAATTGCATGGCCAATGTTGATAACCCAGAAAATGACAGCTACTTAGCTTTCTGCTGCTTCTACAAAGTAGGTCAGGAAATGGAAGGGAAGTGAATTACTCTCCCAGACAGAGGTTACATAGGCAGAAAACTGTAGTGGCCCATAGTTTTCTTTCATCTATCAAATATCTTGGATGTCTTGCCTTCATCCTAATGCTGACGTTCACAGTGATGATAGAAGGTGTCTGTTGAGTGGTATGTGCCAAGCCTTAGGTTGACATTCCCTTTACCCATCTGTCACCATGTTCCTACATCTAACGTGGCCAATGACTGGCTGACAAGGGGCACAGACACCCGGCCCCCTTGCCTTACAGTAGGGCAAGTGTGTGGTAGGCGTGTGCACCAGAGCCTCCTGTGGGGCAGGCTTTGCAGGAAACCACATCCTTGTTTGTCTCCTGCTTCTTCACTGTCTTGCCACCCTCTCCCCCTTTAGGTTTGTTCTGAGACAACTCCATCAATAACTCTTGAGCTTCCAAATCCCAGACTCAGGTTTTCTGATTTTAGGGAACTCAACCTAGGATGTTTTTAATTTTCTTTTTCCTCGAAGTCAATTTATAATCTGCTACAGAGATGCTGGCTCTGGTCTTGTTTCTGTCCCTGATAACACTCTTCTCTTAGGCACTTGGGCTTGGCAGGTCTCAGTTATCTTTATCTGTACCTTCTCCTTCATCTCTGCCCACATCCAAAAAACAGACTGTGCTGCTTCTTTCTGACCCTCTTTTATTTCTCACAACCTACTGTCATCCAGGATGGTGAGATGGATTCCTGACAAGTCTTTCTACCTCCAGGAGGGCATGCTTCACCAAACTGTCATATACATCACCTACAGATTAGTCTTTCCAAACAGGCTTTATAGTTTTACCCTGTTCAAGAGCCTTTGAGGTCCCTGTTTCTTATAGGTTCAAGCTTTTTAGCACATGTTCAATAGCCTTATTCTACTATTCTAAACTTATCCCCTCTTATGCCTGTGTAAGAGCATTTTATTCTGCTCTGGCCAATCTCTTTAATTACTTTCAGAAAATACTTGCATTTTTCAGGTTCCAAGCCTTTGGACACACTCTTTGTCTTCCTTTGACCTCCCAGTGCTCAACCTTTTCTTCAAAGCCCACCTCTCCCATGGAGTCTTCCTTTCTTTTCTCTGAGCACCACAATCACTACTAAATGTTGTCATTGTCTTCTTCATTGTCATCGTCACCATCACCATCATCATCATCATCATCATCATCATCATCATATTAAAAATGGCCACCATTTGGTAAGTGCCTGCAGTATACCTGACATTGTGATAAATGCTTTCTGTGCAGCTCTTCATTGAGTTATTAAATAATGCTTTGAGCTGTTTAGTTTGGATAGTTTTTCCCATTTTATAGATGAGAAAACTGAAGTCCAAAGAGGGTAAGTGACCTGCTCAAGATCACAATGCTAGTAGGAGGTGGGGCCAGTCCCTGAAACCACGTCCCTGACTTCAAAGCTTGTGTGGTGCTTAACCACTCTGCTAGTCTATCACATTTGGTTTAACTGCTTCCTACTCATTTGTCCTTTGTTCATTTATTTATCCATTAAAAATAATGATTGAGTTCTTGCAGTGTGTCAGGAAATGTATGCTGGGGGCTTAGCAGCGTTCTTGTCCTCACAGAGTTTTATCTAATAGCATTCTTGACCTTTCTTTCCCAAAATCTCCCTCTCCTGCCCACCCCCACAAGCCTCTTCCTCAGCTCCGATCCTTCCAGGAGAGGACTATGTCAAAATTACACCAACGTACTACATCACCATGCCCACCGTCTCCTGGCGCTCTGGGAGTGAGGTTTAAAACAGCGTGTTTCAGCGCTTGGCCTTTAGCACTCCTGTCCTGCTTTCTAGTTATTCAATAAGAAAGAGACTTGCCTCCCTAAGACTGCATGCTTCTTTCTGAAAGTGAGCCCATTGGTGCCTGGATGAGGTGAGCCACAGGCTGGCAGACCTTTGGGTAACTGAATGCTTATTCTGGGGACAGTGCTTTAACTTGGGCAGTTTTTGCAGGACCTCCACGGCCCCTTGGTGGTAGCAGATCTGCATCCTTGGAGCATAGAACTGCATTTCGGAAGCAGCCAGAAGCCATTTGGAGCTTAATCAGATGCACAGAATGTTGGGGATGGCAAGGACTTTTGAGATCATTGATTCCAACCCTCTCATTTTACAGAGGAAGAGAGTAATCAAACTGTGAAGAATTTTTTTTTTTTTTTTTGGTTGTTGTTGGAAACAAGGAGTGTCTATAACAAGACTCTGGAAACCCAGTAGACCAGAACTTATGGGGCTTGCTGAATGCTTAAGTTTGAGCCACTGGAAACAGTTGATCAGACCATGTTGCTGCCAGTCCTGGAGTTTGTTAGCTTTGTTAACGGGCTGAGAGACACTCTGTTCCTGCCTGGGGCTCTGGTTCCTCTCAGCACCCTGACTTGTGCAGTTGAGCCCCACTTTCCCCCAGGGGAGCATCCCATCCCAGGAAAGGTGCTGAGTCCCAGTGACTCTGGGAGGTCATGGGCTTGAGGAGTGTCTGTATGTCAGTGGAGTGGGCTGTGAGGGCTGGCTGTCAGAAGCCAAGCCCCTGCCGGCTCTCATATAGATTGGCTCTGGGTGCCTTTTGGTAAAAACGACTGCCTTCTCTTTCCAGTTATGCTTTTGGCCTGGGCTTCAGCAGCCTTTATGTTCCAAAGACTTCAGGTCCACGTGTCTGAGATAAAATAGTTTTTCTGCTGGGTAGGCAGATTTCTAGTCTATAGGAAGGGTCTGCCTTCATTTTCTGAAGTCATTCTTATTTTCCAGGGATGGAAATAGGGAATGGTGGCAAGACAGCCATAGGAAGGAATGAAAACATGCCAAGGAACTAAGCTGACTCTCATAAAGCTGTGCTTTATGTAGATTGTTTTCATCGAGTCCTCCTAACATCCCTGCCTGGTGGTAATTATTATACCCATGTTAGAGATGGGGAAACTGAGACCCAGAAAGGTTAGGCAATGTTCGTGTTGCAAATAGGTTGGAGAACAGGAACTCTAACCTAATTTTGACTCCAGTCACCATCCTCTTTAATACCTGTAATGCCTCCCAGTAGGAAATGCCCATGGAGCTGCCCTGAACAGATGGGTCACTGAAACTCCTGTCATGTGATGCTTTGTAAAGCAGATGCTAAGTTACCATTGCTTAAATAAATGGCCAAACATTGAAGTAGAGCGCATAGCATTTGGAATCAGACGATCTGGGTTCAAGTTCCAGGATTGTCATTGCTCATTCGCTTAACCTGTCTGGGTCTCTGATTCCTCATTTTTATGGCTGGGATAAAATACTTATGTCAGAGGGTCATTGTGAGAATTAAGTGAACTATTTCAAGAGAAAGTGTTTTGTATAAAGCACAATACAAATGTTAGTTGCTTAAATCCCACCATAATTTAGGGTGACAGTCTTCCAAGAAATCAATTACTGAGTCCAAGTATGTGCCAAAGTCTCGATCCCTGACCTCAAGGAGCTTATAGTTTTGGTGGGGACAATGGACTGTGAAAATCAGAGGGTACAGGCCAAATTGTGCTGCAGATATATACAAGCAATGGGACCTCAGAGAAAGGAAGGATCGCTGGAAGGAGTGGTGGATGAGAGGGCTTCATGCAGGAGACTGGAGTTGAACTGTGGAGGTTTGAGGGGAGATTTGCGAGTAGTCTAAGTAGTCTATAGATTTCAATTACAATTTTTAAAAACCTCTTTCTAAGTTACATTCCTCTTAGGTCTACATAGTTTTTTGGCCTAGAGAAGCAGTTCCCCCAAAGATATCCACAGCCTTTATAGGGGATTAATGAAGTCAAAACTATTTTTTAATAATAATAAATTATTATTTGCTTTTTTTTACTATTATTTTCTCATGAGTATACAGGGGAGTTTACTAGAAGCTACATGACATATGATGTCATGACGGATTGAATACAGAAGCAGACATGAGAATCCAGCTATCTTCTATTAAGCCAGATATTAAAGAGCTTTGGAAAAAAAAATGTTGGTCTTCTTACAAAATTGTTTTGCTTTGGAAACTATAGTCATTTTCATAAAATTATGTTATATATGTTAATATGCAATGGCATTATTGTTATTTTAAAATGAATAAATATTGTAGGGTTTTCTCAGATGTACTTTCTAAAAGGATACAAACTGCTGCATATACCACTTATGAATTAAATCTCTCAAGGTCCCCAGTAACTTTTAAAAGGATGAAAAAGTCCTGA
Source organism: Microcebus murinus (assembly GCF_040939455.1). Classification (NCBI taxonomy): domain Eukaryota; kingdom Metazoa; phylum Chordata; class Mammalia; order Primates; family Cheirogaleidae; genus Microcebus; species Microcebus murinus. Next base: position 22,065,103 of record NC_134117.1, on the reverse strand, counting down.
GCCTTACACATTTGAGAGACAGCCACTGTTAAAAACATAGTGTTCTGGTGTGAACACAGTAAAGATCTCACAGATTTTGACAATGCTTTAGTATCAAAATATATGTCCTTTTGGTATTTTAGAACATCTGTGTCCAGGAACTTCAAAATGATGATGCTCAATGTTGCAAGTATGCAGAGAAACTGGTACTTATGTACATTGTTAGCGGAAATACAGATTGACCAGAGTATTTCTGTAGGGTAGTTTATAACAAGAGCCTTGATGATAATATTTACCCTTTGCACTAGTAATTGTATTTACATGAATCTATCTCAAGGAAACAATGACACATACAAATATTTATGTCCAGTAATACACATTAAAGTTATTTAATATAAGAATTTGGCTAGAAATTGATCAACTGACCAGAGAAGATAGTTAAAGTAAATTATGATACATTCATACACTGGAATGTTGTAAGGCTTTAAAAAAAAAACACACTATGTTTTTGAAAAATATTTAATAACATGGAGAAATGCTTACACTATTAAGTGAAAAACCAGGACCCGAATTATTTACAAATAATTACCCCACATTTTTAAAACACTTGTATATTAAAGAAAAACACACCAAAATGTTAACTGAGTATTTCTCTGTATGGTGTGGTTGTAGTTGATGTCTATGTTGTACCTTATTCTTTTCCATGTTTTAAGATAATTATTTATACCATAAATTTTCAGTACCTTTTGCCTTCAAAAAGACCATAGGGTATGACATTCTTTTAATGCAAGGCTATGGCAACCAATTTACTGAGGCAGCCCATGTCTCCTGGGTTAAGTGGGTGCTGCCTTAGGTCTTGGAGGGGGCCTTTCTCTATGGGCCACAGTGGTGGTTTGAAGGAATACTCTATAACTTGAGAATAAGTTTAACTTCTAGCTAATTGCTTTTTCTTGCTTAGCCTTTCAAAGGAAAGCTTTTAAAAAATGGGGATTGTTTTTCATGCCCTTCAGCTCTGGTCTATTGTCAAGAGTATTTGGAGTGTAGAATGTAGGGTCCAACAGGCAATTATTTAAATGCTGTGCCGCTGGCCCAGTGCAGGGAGCATGCCAACCATTCCGTGATTCTTTTAAAGGAAGAGATAAATGAATTTAGGTTTCTGGGCCCATAAGGAGATGGGGGTGAATATGGCATTAGAATCTCAAAAAGGGCAGCTGCAGTGTACTCCTTGGTAAGTGGGAAGTTTCTCTCCTCTCCTGGATTGGGAGACAGGACGTGTTGGGAGGCTATATAGTATAGTCTTCTTTCTACCCAGATAACCAGTAAGATAAGACAGAATTGGCCTGGCACTAAGGAGCATCTGCTTTGTTGTTGGTCTCTCACAGCAGAACATTTCGCAGTCAGAAGGGAATCTGTCTGAATGTGACTATTTCAGTCCCTGGAAGGTATTTTCTCTGAGTATCTACCCTGCGTGGCGTTATTCAGCATGTTTAAGAGTTAAAAGAAACATCCAGGGTAGGTCCTTGACCTCAGAGAACTTATTCTGTCTGGAGAAAGAAGCTTCATGCACAAAATGTGAAATAATGGCATAAAATAACAGCAGAAAAGAAAAGGCGCAGGTCCCCAGGGAGCAGATACAATGCCCTCTGAGAGTGACCAGAGGCGGGAGGGAGATGAGAGGCTCGTGGAGGAGCACAGCAGCCAGAGGAGGTACTTACTCTCTTTTCTGCAGGGCGAAGTGCTCCTGGGAGGGGGAGACTTGTATTAATTGATAAGGTAATGAATGAAGGTGTTGAGTGCCTTCCATGTGCAAGGCACCATGCTCACCACTGAGAAGCAAAAGATTTAAAAATGAATGGGACACAGTATGTAGGTTCTCCCAGGGTAGGGAGAGGGTCTGAAGGCCTGTCCATCCATTCTCATTCCCCCATTGTTGGGCTGCACATGTTCTCCTGGAGGCTTCTGGATGTGCACACTCATATACAATTGCACACACGTCATGGGGCCCCAGCCAGCTGTATGTAATTTAAGGGGAAATGGTAAACGTCTACTTTCCAGAGATGCCTTGCTGAAACTGTCCGCATCCTTCCAGTGCAGGCCTCATTATTTTTTTCCCCAGGAAAACTTGATGAAAAAAGTTGAGTCTGTTTTCCCTAGACTTTAATTTGTAAGTGTTGGCCACCTGCTGGAGGCTGTCTTTGATTATGTGCAGCAATCCCTCCGTCTTCCCGTGCCTTTTGGTAGCTTACTGTTGATAGGGCGGGAATGAGATGGCGTCAGCCTGTCTGCTGGGGGTTAGGTAACTTCAATGCAGATGCTGCTTGCCGCGGAAATGCACGCGACAGTTTCTCCTCCAGTGATGACATTGTCGGTCAATCACGCTGCGTCCCAACAACCAACAGTGAAGTGAACCCCCTGATATTAAGACTGTTTAAGCTCCACAAAAATCCTGTGAAGGCAACTTTATATTCCCATTGAGCAGGTATGAAACACGAGACTTATGTAATTAGCCTGAGGTTCCACAGGCTGGATTTGAAACCAAATCTGCTTGACTCTGAAATGAATCCTCTTATGATTATCTTGGTCTTTTTCAATGCAAATGCTTGTCTGTAATAGAGTTTCCTTACAGATGAGTTAATTTACAGCTCCGCATTGTGACTGCTCAGGAACAATCCCTTTATTGCTGTGACTTTTACCTACATGAGTGAAACATGGATACATTTTTGTTTTAAAACATTTCAGCATTACAAATGAACTCAAGTCAGTACAGCCAACCCAGCCCACCCCAGTTCCCTATCCCAGGGATAATTTCTATTGCCAGTTATTTGTGTTTTCCCCTAGATTTTTATCTGCATTTGTGTACACACTTATAAACTTAATGGAAATATATTGTTTTGTTGTGTCTGGATACACGGAGGATGTACAATATATTATTCGGTAGGCGTTTTCATTTAGCATTATGTCCTACAGACTTTTCCTGATCAATAACCTAGTATTTACCTTATTCTTTAATGCTGCTGTATAGTTGAGTGTGTGTGTGTGTGATGTAAAATATACTATATTTTATTTAACCTTTTCCCTGATGATTGTCATTACATTCATGTGACAAACCTGCAGTGAATTATAGGATGTCAGGCCTTCTTAGGGGCCTGCTTTTGCCCTGTGCTTTCTCTGGAGGATTCTTTCCATCCCTCACCTGTATGATACAAACAGTCCTTTTGGCTGATAGGTTGGGATCTTTTGTCATTTTGAATCCTAAATATAACAACCCGCCAACCCTATTGTCTGAGTTGAGGTTCTTTAGTGAGAACGGATATGCTCACAGAGAGAAAGGCAGACCAAGGACACAAGCATTTGTCCAGACCCACACGCCTCAGCCTCATGTCCTAGATGGGACACGTGCTGGGACGGGGCTGCTGTCGGGTCTGCAGTGTATCCGATCTAAACCGTGGATTCTGCACGATTCGAGTCTCCGGAGTCGGCTAACCTCCAGTTTTCTGCATTTAGAACGCTGTGATGGCTCTCATTCAAATAGCTGGGGCAGGAGGAAACAGAGATGAATTAATTATCCCATATCATGGCGCCTCTCTTTGTGAGACTGGATAATGCGGCTGAAGAGTCAGATAACGAGAAGAGGTCGCAGAGAGCTTTGTGAGCTCCTGCCTTGGCATCAGCCCGCCTGTGGATTTTCTAAAGCAGAGGGTGGGGCCAGTACCCACTTGGAGAATGAAGCTATTTAAATCACTTGCTTTTGGCTCGAGATCTGAAATTAGTTATCTGGCTGGTTATTTGTGGTCAGGCTGGGTTTCTGCCATTGCAAAGATACAGATTAATTTGGCTTTGGGCATCGGCCCTAGGGGGAGGAGTGGAACAGGCCAGGAGGGCGCACCAGTGGTTTTCCATCACGGTGACTTGGTCTGCAGCCGTGCTGTGGAAGCTCCTGACCCTGACCTTGGAATGGGCTGTGGTTCCCCACACATGGGAGCTCCTAATAGCCTGCGGGCTTCGACTGCCGACTGCCCTCAGTGTGTCTTGCTGAGTGCACTCCCAAGAATGGCTGCTGCATGCTCCCCAAGGCCTTGCACTTTGAAGCATGGTTCTATCTTTTTATTTTCCAGACAACTGGCTCCTGCTGTACTTTTGTGATGACAATTAGAAATAGTGGCCAAAGATCCTTTAATGGTTTATGGGGTATCCATGTGCCTCGCCCCTATTAAGTGTAAGGAGTGTAAATCAAGGAAAAAGAAAAAAAAAAACAAGGAAATTTCTCTTGAGAACAGTACAATCAGGGGTATTTGTAAAAATGACAGCCGTAAGCATTTGTGGAACAAGGGCTTTTAGTAGATGCCGGGCTGGATATCTTACTACTCTTTATGGAATCCACATAATAACCATCCTCCGGTCTGAGCTAAGATTCAGAGATGTGAAGAGCTCTGAGTCCAGTTGTCTTTTCACTACTACAGTCTTTTTGTTGTTTTTACTTACAGCCATGCTGTGCACTTTCAGAAATTTTTTAAAAAAGAATCCACTTGCTAATTTCTTTAACAATTGCTGAAAGGAGCAAAAGGACACATGTATATTCAGAGAGTAAATAGGGAACTCCTAGGTATGGTTGACATAAGTGCAGAGGAGGGTGCAGACTGGAGTTGGAGGAAAAGTTCACAGCACAATTAGCACTGGAACTGGAAGTCAGAAAGGAGACAATCTGGACCACTGCCAGCCATGAGCGAGTGGGGAATGGGAGGTTAGGCAGGCAGACTGCAGGGGCCTTGAATGCCAGGCAGAGGCAGGTGTTTGGCCTGGTGTGGCAGCCAGGCAGAAGAAGAGGAGTTAGGGCATCAGAGAGCCTGGCAGGAGTCTTAGAGAATGTCTTAGAGACAAAAGCAGGATGGGGAACAGGGCTGGGGGCAGGGATTGAGATAGGGGTGGTTTTCTGATGTTAGCTAAAGCAGTGGCCACCAAATCACACCCCTCCTGCATTTGTAAAAAAGTGTCATTATTATAGAACCACACCCATTCATTTGCATATTGTCTTAGGCCTGTTTGAAGCTACAAAAGGGCTGAGTTGAGTAGTTGGGGCAGAGGTCTGCAAAACCTAAAATATTTACTCTGTGGCCCTTTTACAGAAAAAAAGAAGTTTGTCAACCTGAGCCAGAACTACTCCTAAGTGGCCAGAAAGAGGAAGCAAAGCACCAGGCCTGGCACGTGGTAGACGTCCTGGTTGATTGATAGATGTTAAGAAATGAGCAAAACAAAACAAAACAAAAAATTGCTAGCAGGAAAAGGAACTATCACAACTGTGGGTGTTTGCTAATTTTAGATTATAGCACACAGAAGGGAGTCCCCTGAGGAGAAGACTTCCAGTTGTGAGTGACTACACAAAGAAAGATTCCTATGTTTTGCAGAGCTCAGGGGCAAGAGGGGGAGAGGGAAGGAGGAGGGCCAAGGAGCAGGATGGCAAACGTGGAGGTGCTGAATGTGTAAGGACAGCAGCGTGCCCACCCTGATCCAGAGCCTCTGGTGGCCCCGGGAGAGCTGGCGGACAGCCTTCCAGAGCCCTCTCACCTCTGGCCTGAACAGGAACAGAGGTGTTGAACTATAGCTCAGCTCCGCCAGGAGGCTGACTTGCCTGCCCTGGCTCAAAGTTTTTCTTTTCTGTTTTTTACTTTTAAAAGAGCAGCCCGTATGCTTGTTGCCACCAGCCTCCCCCCTGGTTCACTAGAGGAGTGAGGGGTTGCTGGGTAGATAAGAAGCCTAGTGTAATTCATATCTCAACTCTTGAAACTGTAGTGGGAGAGCAGCCCTGGGGGAACAGCCAGGGGTGTGTGCAGCAGGGCAGGCTGGGGTGGGCATCCAGTGTGCCCAGCCACATTGAATCCTTTGGAATGCCTATCAGGATGAGACAAGGACTCAGAGAACAGTGGCAGGGCTCAGACAAAGAGTCGGCATCCTGGCATAGACCCAGGACATTGACGAGAGAGGACACCTTGTCTGCCAGTCAACATCAGGTACCCGGAGGGCGGTGTGCATGGTCCGTGGCTGGCAGACTCAGCCACACAGTGAGCAGATGAGCAGGTCCTTGGGAAGGTCTTGGAGTTAAGGAGCAGCACGTTTCTCTCGAGGTACATCCTCCTTGGAGAAAGTGTCATTCATAACCTGGGAAGTCAGAGTGATGTATAGAGTTCGACCCAGTAATTCCACATGGAGATGTCTCCCTAGAAAACCTTTCCTTCACAAAAGCACAAGAAGCCGTGTCTAAGAATATTCATTGTAATGTTGTTTCTAATAGCAAATTTTAAGAGAAAGAAAAAAGTAACAAAAATACTTACCAGTGGTTGAAAGGACAAATAGATGGTGGTTTATTCATAAGTTGAAACAGAAGGCAGCAGTCAAAATGAATGAATTATAGCTGGGTGTGTTGACAGGGATGCAGTTCACAAACTGAAAATTGGGTGAAATTAGCAAGCTACAGGACATATATTCTGTATGATAACATTTATGCATATGTTAAAACACTCAAAAAGGTTATATGTTGTTTATGAACACAGATGCTTGTTAAATCTAGTAGTGGCCATGTGATCGAATGCTCATTGTGCTTTTCTGTGTCCTGGAAAAAATTTATAAAGAAAGAATGGGCTGGGAGGGGGCACATGCACACATGTGTGCACAGACACGGCAGTGGGTTGGAGCTGGAGTAACCTGAGCCATGGGACATGAGCCCCGTGGTGGCTGTGGTCATCTCTCGTGTGCCTTCCAGGTGAGCTGGGTGCACCCAGCCAAGCAGGATGTGACTGATACAGTGCCAGGCCCAGGACGGGCTCAGTGCATGTGTCATGGTTCCAGCATGGGTGCCCTGAACATTTCAGTTTTATGACCCTAGTGTCAAGATTTGAAAGGCTAGTGTTAAAATTAGTGAGATGAGCCTGTTTTCTCTGAGTGCTCCCACTGGCAGATGTTGAGTCACAGGGTGGAGGATAGTTTGCTTTCTTGTAAGAGCGTGGTCTGTGGGCAAAGCTGTCTCAGAATGCTGTGGTCACTGCAGTGTGCAGCATCCATGTTGGAGAGGACAGCATCGAGACACGCTCAGTGCCCCTTGAGGTGTCTTCACTGAGCGAGACGTGTTTCCATCACAGTGAAGGAGCAGAAACTGCCGGAGGCAGGGAGGAGGCTGAGCCGCAGAGAGCGTCCTTTGTTGGGAAGTCCCCACTCTCACTGGCTGCTTCTGGAAGGTAGCAAAGTCTTTGTGAATCTCTGTGTCATGCAGCTTGCAAAAGAGAGACCATGTGTGGTGATAAGCATGTTACCTTCCATGAGGGTCATTTGGATTCTGGAAGGAAGTTCGTTGTGACATTAGTCATACAGGGAGCCCTGGAAATTTAGCTCATATAAGATTTTTTGCTATAGACAATATGAGGAAAAGTTGCTGGTTGTAAAACAGCTTAGCACTCTGTTGGTGTGATAATAAAAGTTAAGGTCCAGAAGGGGCCTTATGGTTATTTGAGTTAAACCGCATATGTTAACGAGGGAATGGGGCTTAGTAATGATCCTCTCCTTCACCAAATTCTAGCAGGGCTCCTCTGGGGTCTTTGTTAAGTAGGTCCATCCTTGGGCGTGTTCTCAAGAGCCCAATTTTAGCAAGATTCCTGCTAAATCACTTTAGCCAGAATGTGTCAGCCTTTACATCTGATCAAAGTCCTCATCCTTCACTGTCTTCCAGGTGGTACCATTACCCTGGCCTGCTTCTAGCAGGAACCCTGTTAGGTCAGTGAGCAAAACTTACCTGAACCCTCTTTGTGATTTTCCATCTACTGAACCCCACCCTGCTTTTTGGGAAAAACTACAACTTTTCCTTGTTGTGTTTGGAGTTGAGTCCTATCTCTCAAAACCCCTGTTGTAAAACCCCTAGCAGTGGTCCCTATATCTGTTGCAGAGTTCTAAATACAGTCTGCCCGATCATCTTAGAGAGTGTCAGAATAATTTTTTCTTTAACAACCTTAGAGAAGTGGCTTGTCCAGGGTAACAGTTAGGGTACATTTCAAAATTAGTTCTAGAGTCTAGACTTGTAGACTCCAAGTTCAATGTCCTTTCCTCATACCATGCTGCCTTCATGCCTTCAAGAGTATAGAATTAAGAAGTAATTAACTGTATAAAATGTTTTACTTGTTTTAATAAAAATGCAAATGACAGCCTCTGGAGATCATGGTCTGTCTCCTCTCCTGCTTTGTGTAGGATAGTTGCTTAGGGTGATTGATCATTTAACCTTAATCTAGTACGAGTAAATTAGAGATCCTTCCCTGTCACTAGATGCTGCAGGACTGACCAGTCTGCACCAGTTGTGCCAGACTCTAAAGCGTCAAGTGTATTTTCCAGGAATGGCTACATGCTGAGTTACACCACATTAGTGGTTGCTTAAACATTTGTGAATAGGTTTGGACAAGTTCATTAATTAATCCATTCATTCTTGTGAATAAAAACAAAGTAAAGCAATACAGAAACAAATATATTCAGCATTTGGCTGAATGGCACCAGCCATAGTGCAAGCCATTGGAGCTCTTATAAGAAATGGTTCTTGCTTTCAGGGAGTTATAGTGAAGGAAGAGATCTCAGAATAAAGGCAGTAGAACCAAAACAACAGGACAAAGAGTAAAATAGAAACAGGGACAAGGTGATATAAGAACACAAAAGAAATTGTGATTAATATTCCCCTGGGGAAGTTGGAAGAAGGGTGATATTGGAGTTAGATGTTGAAAGTTGGAGAGAAATGTACCAAGGAGAACAGGCAGGGGACAGGTCGCTCAGGCAAAGGGAATGCTGTGTGCACAGTGGAGGTCAGCGAGAGTGCAAGACGTGTTTAGGGAAGTTTAGTGAGGCTGGTGAGAAAGGAGCAGTGGAGCAAATGGCTGGAAATGGGTCCAGAAAAGGAGGTTGAAGCCAGATTTTACGATACTGAGCTGGGAATCTGCAGCTTGACTGGGGGCAGGCAATGTGTAACTAGTACCAAGCAGTGAGGGGATAGATATGGGTGCTTGAAATATAACGTGATAACAGCATCGAGGATGGGTGTGTGGGGGGAAAGCATTGGAAGAAGAGCATCCATTTGGGGGGGCATTGCAAACACGATGATGTATGGGCCACTGCGTGGGTGTGAGGATGGGAAAGTACCAGGGATCTAAGTTATTTCGGAGATAGAATCATGAAGACATGGAGATTGAGCTCGGTTCCAGAGATAAAGGCAAAGAGAAAGACCAAGAGAGTACCAGAGCTTCTATGCCTGGGGTTGACAAGAGACAGAGGATATGAAGTCAGATTTTTGGGTGACCGATTATTAAAGTCAGCATAAGTGATGACCACGAGGAGCCAGTAGCCCAGGGAGGGATTTGAAATACAAATTTGAAAATTTGTTTATTCAGTAAACTCACTGAGTGTGCATAATGTGTAAAGTCTTGTTCTGTGCAATTTGGGGAAAAATGAATGAATGCTTTTTAATTTTTATTTATTTTTTTTAACATTTTAGTGTACCTGTAGCCTGTTAGGAGGTTTCCCATTGTTGTATTTTTGCATCCTCACAAATGCCTTGTGAGATTAAATTACTCCCATTTTTCAGGTAAGAGACCTGAAGCTCTAGCCAGGTAAGTAACTGGCATATCATCCTGCAATGAGAGAGCTGCAGGTGCAGGAATGAAACAGAGATTTTGGTGTGCCCTAAGTTCATGTTCTTTCCTCTTACCATAGTGTTCTGCAAAGTTCCTTGTCCTTGAGGAGCTTAGATTGTAGTTAGGAAAACAGAACATAAAAAAATTAGTCATGACACTATCAAAGAGTTAGACAAGATATGCATGGTGTGCCTTGGGTGTCCAACGGTGGGGAAAGTTGTTCTGGTGAAGAGGAGAGTTGAGTGATGGTGATGATGATGGTGAGGGCTAGTGAGGCGAGGAGACGAGGGAGGGTCTTCGTGCCAGGCCTGGAGACCAGGAATCTGCCAGGTTGGGTGGGGGTGGGGATGACTCTTAAAGGCCATCACATAGTTTTGCTACTAGGCTTCTGATGCCAAGCTGTGGGCCAGGGCAATACCAGATTAGTGTTAGAAGGTGGATAAAAGGCTTGGAGAAAAGGCAGGAGCTTGGGAGAACTAAGGCACCAGGAAGCCAAAGTCAAGGCCCAGAGCCAGAGTTGGGACTGAGTTTGAGGCAGAATTCAGGCACCCACAAGGTCAAGGGCCACAGAGAAAATAATTGACCCCTGAGCCCTCTAAAGCCCAAGTAGGAGAAGCTTTGTGAGTCTAGCCCAGGAGGGTGGTGACAGAAAGCGGAGGTGAGAACCCAGCAGTACTGTATGGCAAAGGGAAGGAGGTATGTGTGGGGCAGGGGTGGGGTAGGTGGAAAGTGTGGCAGGGCGGCTGGCTGCTTGAAGTCCCCTGTCTGGCACCCTCTCTCCTTCCTCCACACGGAAGGGCACTGTGGAAAGGGAGGTGCAATGGTGTGGCCTGCCTTTGTTCTCTGAGCATTTACTCTGGTTTTGGCATAAGGTGAGACTACTGGAAATTAGGCCCAAAGCAAGGGCAGGGGGCCAGCAGGGTCATTGGAAAGATGAACAACTGGAAGCATCTCTGCGTCACCAGCTTTTACCCCTGGACAAACCCACATGGTTGCCCCTATGTATATCATCAAACCCTCTGCTTTTCGTGGCCTCATTTAGCCACTGGACCCCACAAGTTCTTTGGGCACTTCCTGCCCCTCTGAGTGTCCCCTTTTTTCAGGCTTAGTGCAGTTGGTGTAAAGCTGGTGGCACCCAGTGGCCCCACCACAGCCCCACGCAGAGCCGGAGGGCTGGACAAACCTGGGAGGCAGGTGGGCTCTCCAGCACCTCCTTTCATTGCCCAGCTTCACAAAGGGCAGAAAAGTAGGTCTCCGAGAAAGGCCAGGAGCAGAGGGGAGCATGGGTAGTGAGCACATGCATTAGTCTAATTGCTCTTCTAAAGTTAATGGGGCTTTTTATCTCTAGAGAACACTTTTAAGCACTCATGTGATTTGGGAACAAAGGTGCAGGTCGGTCAGGGAGAGGCTGGCTCCCCCTTAAACCTAATCTCCCGTTTGGTAAAACAATCTCTGCCTTTCTTTTCTTCTCTCTTATCTGCAGGTCAACGGATTATGGTACCACCTATGAAAAGCTGAATGACAAAGTGGGCTTGAAGACTGTCCTCAGTTACCTCTATGTCAATCCCACCAACAAAAGGAAGGTAAGAGACAGGTCAGGAGGTCTCGAGCACTCTTGCTGGGTGGCAAGGCTGCTTAGGGCTGAGGGTTAAGAAAAAAATCCCGCCAGCCATGGAATAATTTCTGTAGGCCTGGTTTATGTGCCAGGAACTTCCCAGACTCTGTAATTTTAATAACTGCCCTGATGGTAATAATACTAGCAACAGCAGCAGCAGCAGTAAAATTATCTAACTATGTAAGTGATTGCTCTGTCTTATCTCATTTAGCCTTACCATCAATCTATGGAGTAGAAATTATTGTGGTACCCATTTTACAGGTGAAGAAACTGAAGCTCAGAGAGATTAAGTGACTTTCTGGCCTGAATCAAACAGTGGTAATAACATCTAGAATTTGAGCATGGGTTTGCTTGACTTCAGAGTTGAGTCTTTCTACAGCGTCCCTCTCGCCAGTCTGTTTTCCAAGAGCCCCTTATTCCCAGGGAGTCCATTTCTGCCAAGGGAAGGAAAGGCAGCTCCTGAATTCCAATTCTTCAACTTGTCTCGAGCTGCTGCTGAGGCAGAGGAGGACAGACTTGGCTCCCCTGCCCCCATCCCACTTCTCTGTTTTTCTCTTGACTTAGTGGCCATGATGGAATTACATAAGGTCAGACTCTGGTCATGGAAACCTACTGGGAGGAGGCCTGGATTCCATGGAACAGTGCACGGTTCTAGAAAATAAATACTGTACAATGTATTGTCTTTGGGGAGATGTGATCTTTCCTCAGCTAGGAAAGCACTGCTGTCTAGAAGTTCGGGCAGGCCTGGTTCAAACAAACACACCAAATGACCACATAATTGGTCATTTTAATATTTCTAAAAGGCTAAAACAATGGCACCGCCCAGCTCTCCTCTTGCAATCTGATTTGCATTCCCCAGTGGTTTTGCAAACACTTCCTTCATTGAGGTATGCTCAGGAGCGAGCTCCAAACTATTGTGTGGATGTCCCCAATCTCTGATTCCAACATAGTAGAGTACAAGCTGTGGCTGAGAATGGTGCCTGTTCATGCTGCTCAAAGTGGAGCAGCTTTGGCTCAAACCCTTAGCATAGCATATAGACCCACCACTTCTCCTTGCTCCACCTGCAGTACCCCTAAGTCCCCCCAGCAAGGAAGGAAGCAGAATCGTTGCCTCCTGGTTGATTGATTGACAATCAGTCAATGTGGGCAATTGACAGCCAGGAGATCCAGCCAGCTGCAGGGATTCCCAGACCCCTAGACTATGCCCATTGGCCAAGGGCCAAAGCCTGGATGATCAGGATGGCTGGTTAGGTACCTGTTACTGGTTTATCTGCTTCTCTTTTCTTTGTCCCAAAGGGTAGTCATTTTTGCATTTTTCAGTATTGTTGTTTGAATTATTGAATGTTAGAGCTGGATGGGACCACAAATTTCATCTATACAAGTGGTTATTAATAGTATTTTTCAAATTCAGTTTTAAACTGGCATATAAAATTGTATGCATTTATCATGTACAACATGTTTTGAAGTGCATATACATTGTGGAATGCCTAAATGTAGCTAATTAGCAAATGCATTACTTCACATAGTTACCATTTTTCTGGTGAGAATGTTTATCCACTCTCTTAACATTTTCAAGAATACATTCTATCATCATTAACTATAGTCACCATGCTATGCAATAGATCTCTTGAACTTATTCCTCATGTATAACTGTACATTTTATGTATTTTTGACCAATATCTTCCCAACCTCCCCTTCCCTAACCACCCAGCCCCTGCTAACCATGACTCTACTCTCTAATTCTATGAAATCAACTTTTTTAGATTCCACATATGAGTAAATTCACATGGTATTTGTCTTTTTCTGCCTGGTTTATTTCATGTAGCATAATGTCTTCTATGTTCATCCATGTTGTCGCAAATGACAAGATTTACTTCTTATTTATGGCTGAATAGTATTCCATTGTGTATGTATATCATGTTTTCTTTATCTTTTTATCCATTGATGGACTCTTAGGTCGATTCCATATCCTTGGCTGTTGTGAATAATGCTATGATAAACATGGGAATTCAGATATCTCTTCGATATAGTGATTTCAATTCATTTGGATATATACCCAGTAGTGGAATTGCTAGATCATATGGCAATCCTATTTTTAATTTTTTGAGAAGTCTCCATACTGCTTTCCATAATGGCTATCCTAATTTACATTCCCGCTGACAGTGTGCTTTACAGTTTTTGAACTGCAACTCTTTTGCACGTGTGATTAAAGTTCTACACCTCCTCTCTAGAAACATGTCTATGCTACAAAAATTTTCATACATTTTGAAAGGTTTGTGAACACCCCAGATCCCACCCATGTAACCAAGATGTCCATGGAATCTCAGTTAGGAATCATTTATCTATACCAACAGTCTCATTTTACAGATGAGAGAACTGAAGCCAAAAAAAGCCCACATAGCCACGCAGAAAAAGGATTCATGATTCGAACCCAGGACTCTTGATTTTCAGTCCATATTTCTTTGCATCAGCTCATCCTGTGCACCTTTTCCTCATATACAGTCATAGCCTAGGTGTTCAAAATTGCTTCCTGATTTTGAATTAAAGCTTGGTGCTGTGCCTGTGATGGACACAAGATAAAAGTTGACTGAATCAAGTTGGTGACAGTCTATACTAATTCTTCCCCTGCCTGTCTCCCTTTTGAGAAGGAAGCTGAGTCTACAGAAGACAGCTACCCCAACTTACCTGGTTAGTGGCAGCATTGGCAGTTGGTCTCATAACTCCCAGGTTAATGCTTCTCCCATCCTGCATGATTGCCTTGGGGTCAGTGGATTCACAGTGGGTGTGTGTGCTTTGGGAGAACTGGATGTTGGGCACAGGAAAGATGCCCTGCATTACTGATCTCTGACCTGTATCTGAACCACAGCAGAATTCATCATATTTTCATGTAGATGATATGTTAATGCCCACTGTCTTTGTAAGGATTTTCCCTAAGGGATGGATTCCTAAATGGATTTTCGTATGAAAGGTTGTACCTGTTGGTGTCCATTTTGGTATTCATCTATCATGTGTGTTTCCTGTTGGAAACTCTTGTAATAAGTCCTCTCTTGGTCTTTTGCTGTTTTTCTCTACTCCTGACTGTTTGAACTCTATGTAGCACAACTTGGCAGTTCTTAGCAGTGAGGTAGACAAAGAGTGGGTTAAGGCAGATGCTGTGGGTTGGAAGGAACATGGAGCTGGGATTTTGGAGATCACTGGTACAGAAGTGCCACCTCCATTTATCCTTCCCAGAGCTGATGGCCAGGCCGTGGGCTCTCCAGGGCAATACCTCGCAGGAATTGCTGCCCAGTGAACAGAAGTTAGGCCTGTTTCATTTGTCTTCTCTGAGAAACATCACCAAAGTACAGTTAACTCCTATGTAAGAGGAGCTGCCAACCAGAAAGTTAAAGGCACAATTTTCTTCACTCAGATTAGGGAAGGACAAATATCAGACTAATGGCATAGATTTATTTTTTTGAAAATAGCAATAGAAATTAATGTTCTCAAGGAGCCCACGTGATCCTGAAGTGCTTTCGGTATTATCTCAGGAAAGATGAAATTGGATTCCTTTTCATTTTATTAAGTGGTATGGATTGTATCCTGAGAGTCTAGACATTGGCAGTGCACATATATTCTACACAATGACTTTCTCTTAACCAGAATATTCAGTTTCGTTGAAGTCCCCCTCTTCTCCAGCCACTTAAGCAAAATGACAGTTTGATATAAATGAAAATACTCATTTCTTTATTAGTCTAGAGTTCCAGGTCATTATGACCTTGTAATGCAACTTGTTTTTAGTTTTCTTCTTAAATATGTCTTGAAGTTTAAACCTGTTTTCGTCTGGATTCTCATCTCAGCTTGCATCATGCAGGATTCTTTTAATTCTCTTCTCTCAGTACCTCAATTATTTGTAGCTCCCTGTGTTCATTGGCCAGCTAATGGTAGTCGTCTCCAGCAGATTTTTAAGTTCATCTTGGTTGAAGCACTTGCTTTCCGCCTAATGAGTTATTTATTTAACAGATGGCTGCTGCTTTCCTTGGAGGCTATGAATACATCAAATGAGATCTGTTGCTTCTGGCAAAACAGTAAATTGAGCTTGTATTTATTAATATATAGTTTCTCCCAAAGCTAATTGTTGATTTTTTGAATACTTTTTTGACAACATAAAATCTGCAAATATAGATAGTTAATAAGCCATGAAGTTGAAAGCAGCAGTGTTAACCTGGGTATAGTTTCCTTCTCCCAGTATAATATGAGTTAGCATTAACTGAGCACCTACTATACACTAAGCTCTCCTTTAGTAGCTTTATCTATGTGATTTCTAATCCTCACAGCCACTGTAGAAAGCAGGTGAGATGAGAAAATAGACTCTAACCCTAACCCCAAGGCTGTATTACTGTAAATGGTGGATCTTTAATGGCCTTCCCAATGGATTTGTTTTGGGGACAAATTAGTCGGGTTATATTCAGGAATTATGGGCTTCCTTAAGAAAGCTGGGATTTGGACTAGTAGCATTTTCTTTCTTGTAGGCTGCTAGTAGGGTGTCATCATTTTATCTACAGGGTGTTATAATTCCAGGTCTAAATGAGAGTATTGATATGAAATACTCAAAGCTACTACAGTTGAGGTTGTCCTGGACTATCTTCCTGTGGTGTGTTGACATCAGCATTATTTTAATGACCGAGACCTGCCCTGACTGTATTTAATGTGAATTCTTCATCATCAGTGGCTATTTGGCTTTCGCAGACCATCAGCCAATTAGCTCATCACCTGGGTTTGAACCCACCTTCCTTAAGGGAGCCCAGCATTGCTGAATTTAACTGAGCCTGGAACTTGGAAGGTGAAGAAGAATGTGTTAGTTCTAGCAGCAAGAGTGTGTAGGGTTTGCCTCCCGGTGGAGGGACTCTGCAGCGGTGGGGCCTAATGAGCTCCAGCTCACAGCGTCCCCTTCCCTTTACAGGAGATAAACGTCCCTGGGTCCCCAGAACTCATTACTGTCAGTTGATTCTTGTCCTTAGGCCCATGCGGAATGGTAAGGGCCAAGGTCAAGTCTGTATTTACCAGAGCTGTGCTTTGCACAAACAGGCTGAATGTTCTGTGCCTCAGCAGAGCGGGGCTTGACTCCCATGAGCCTATTTGAGAACGAATCTTTGAGTGAACAGGAAAATGCAGGCATGTAGTGGTCTAATTGCTCTGGCTCAAAAGTGACTGCCATGGGCAGCTTTGGAGACAGCATGTTGGAAATGGCAGAGAGCGTATGTGGGTCTGACTGCCGGGGAATGTGACCAAATTACTGCAGAAATGAGGAGAGTGTGTGTGTGTGTGTGTGTGTGTGTGTGTGTGTGTGTGTGTGTGTGAACTGTAAGGTCTGACATCAATATGGGATCATGACTTCTTTTTAGTGAGCTTTGAATAAGGTCTAGGAGCTGGCATAAGTTCATTACTACAACTTATTCTAAATATTATTATTAATCCCCTCAGCCTGGTAGTTTTATTCCCATTTGACAAGTGAGGAAACTGAGGCTGAAGCAGGTGAACTACTTGATTTTAGTAAAATAGCTAATAAAAGGGGATCCACAATCCCCATTCAGCTCTTGCTGACACAGGGTTAGCTGCCACTGCCACAGGTAGAAGGACCAGGTGAGCTGCAGTCATTACTCTATTAGTAGTAACCCTGTTGCCTGGAGTTTTCTGCTCATTAGTGTTAGAGGATTAGTAGTTTCTTGGAGGAGGAGGGGAGTGTTAGATCCTCCATTCCTAATTGATTTACCAGCGAGAAGGATAATTACTTCCAGGCTACCCTGCAGAAATACAGTGGGAATTACCAGTCAGATATCTCCGATGAGCAAGCAGCCTCCGTCAAGCTGTGAAAGAGGCCTTGTGTGTGGTCGGATGCTGGTTATGCCTGTGTCATTCTTTTGATACAGCAGTGTAACCCTGAGTCATCTCTAACACCCTGGAAAACCTTTAAACAAAACACAGCACGGAATTTTAAATTATTGGACTACTGCTTGTCCTGACCCGTGTCTCCCAAAATTGTTGGAGGGTCAGGGAAAATGAGCAGTAGAGTAGTACACTTTCAATTCACAAATGTGAGAGTCTCTTACACTGCAGTAAAGCAAAATAAGGTGCAAAGATGATTTTACACTGCTGAGCAATCTGTTAAATGTCTAGCTCTGAGCAAAGTATTTTTTTGGAGGGGGAAGTTCCCTGCTTTCAGAAATGTGCAGTCTACCCGGGCAGACAAGATGCACAAAAGAAAACAACTGCATACTTAGACCTGAGTTTTAGATTCAAATACAGGCAGAGGCCAGAACGTAATGCCAATGAGGATGTGGGCCAGGTGGGGACTTTGGCAGCCCCTCTGTAAAGGGGTTTCCACCACTAGGTTCTAGATGACTGTTGTCATGTGAAAATGAGGGTCCAGGGTAGCCAGATGTTGTTAGCATTCTTGCTTTTTTTTTTTTTACACTTAAGCGATGTTTCTATATAGATTTTTTTTATATGAAGCTTCTGTGCTTTTAAATGTTTTCGATAGGCTAGGATGTGGAATTTAGGGTTTAGGGGCTGGCAAGCTGTACCAAATCTTCTTTGATTCCTTATATCCAATTGGCATTATGTACCATATTCTGAGTAGTAAGTAATTCTATGGGTGAAAAGTGAGTGTTTGCCATGTAGTCTTTGGGAACACAGGCTAACACTTAGCAGACTCTCTTGCTGGGGGACTGCCTGATGCTTTTATTGACTCAAAGGAATCACATGGTAGGTCCTTCAGTACAAAGGGACTCTTTGTGTCATTTAAGGGTAAGACTACCAGAGTAGGAGAAGGAGGCAGATGTCTGCTTTCCAGTCTTGGTTCTGACCCTGAGTAACTGTCCTTGATTAAGCCAGCCCTCTCTCAGAGCTTCCTTTCTCCTATTTGTATGAAGACAAGTTTGAGTTCTATACGTTTTGAAATTTCTGTAGCTCAAGAAGTCTTGACAGTCACCATTT
Source organism: Microcebus murinus (assembly GCF_040939455.1). NCBI lineage: Eukaryota > Metazoa > Chordata > Mammalia > Primates > Cheirogaleidae > Microcebus > Microcebus murinus. Next base: position 22,046,887 of record NC_134117.1, on the reverse strand, counting down.
AGACAGTGTTTCTCAGAGGGTTTTGTGGTGCTATATGATGATCCATAGGCTTTTTGGTTCACTGGATAGCCTGTTGGGATTCCTTACGGCCAAGTGTAATTCTTACGGCTCTTGGTTCCATGGCCAGAGGGTTGCTGGCCAAGCCCTCCTACTCAGACCAGCTTTTTGGAAGTTACAGTCTCTTGGTCAGAAGGTGGGTCCCTGTAACACACCGGCTGTGCTGATAGAACTCAGAGCAGCAGCAGCCTTGATGACACAGGTGAGGGGTTCCATAAGCATGAACCAATGCAACTTCATAGGAGCATCTCTGCCTATCCAGGCATACACAGCTCTGCTCTCGTAGGCAAGGGAGCTAGAGATGCTGCCTAGATCATTCTGGAAACTCAGGATAGAAGATAGCACTTATCACAAGAAAAGGCAGGGGCCCATCTCTTCTGTACCACACACCCTCTTTCATGGCCATTGACTTAGTGTAGCCTCAACCTGACATATCACCTTTGTGGGCCTCTTCTCACCCCCTTCATGTACATAATAAGCTCTCTGATATAGAGCAAGGAAGAGAATCCCCTCTTAGTGTCAGTATGTGTTTCTGTCCACAAAGGTAACAAGTGTGTATGGTAATAATAACAACAATAATAATAAGAAGCAGCAGCTAGTATTTTTGGGAATTTACTTTGTGCCAAAAATTATTCTAAATGCTTTACACAAATTAATTCATTTATTACTTCACCAACAATCCTATAATGTAGGTACTGTCATTATGCAATTTACAGATGATGAAAGTTTGGCATCAGGATGCTAGCAATTTACTCAAATTTGTTGCTGATGGTCACTTACCTTGGTCTAATGTGCTCAATTTAACTCAATTCCAATCATATTTAATTCTTAGATGCACTGCATGTTGGAGCTTAAAAGGCTCTCATTTAAGAGAGGAGGCTGCTTCTCAGGGACTTGTCTGAGACTGTGAAGTCATTTGCAGCAGACCTGGGGCTGGAATTGTCCACTGACTCCTAGTCTAGTGTTCTCTTCCAAGCCTACAAGGCTGTTGACAACTGGAGAATTCACATTCAATGGAGAATCCCATCTGGGTACAGGAACGAATAGAAGTATGGAATGATAGGAAAATGGTATTCCCCCCCCCGTCCTGCTGAATGTTGGCAGTGGCCCTGGGGTTCAAAGGGACATCCACAGCTTCTCAGTTCCCAGTCTCAAAGCCCAAAGGGTGTTTCAGCTGGAATACCATTTCCAGTGAACCTGGGTGGGAAACCAAGGACCTGGCATCTAAACTACCTCTTGCATGTTGGAAGCACAGAATGATTGAGCAGTGTGACCAAAACCAAGTGTCTTGGTAAAGAAACAAGAGGCTGGCTGGATTCTGGGGGTGGGGGTGGGGAGAGAGCTATCTGCAAAAAGAATCAGGATTTCTGGTTTAGGTCTTTCTCCTAACTAGCCCTAGGGAATTGGGGAAGCCATTTGGATTCTCTGATCCTCAGCTTTTCAATTTGTAAAATGGGGATGAAAGATCATTTACCTGTCCCCTCGTTTTAGAAATATAACTAGGATAAAATGAGAGATGTGATTTTGCTCTAAAGAAATAAGCTACAGAAGAGGAGGAGGATTGTTACTATTGGGCTGGAGCTGCCGTCGCCATCACAGCCTGGGTCCCGGGGTCTAGCCTCCCAGCTGTGCCTCTAGTGCTCACCTAGCAGCTGCTGCTCCCCTGCTGAGCTGCCCGCTCTCAGGCTTCCTTGGAGAGGATGCTCGCAGAACCCCGCGTCTGTTCAGAGCCCTGTGTCCTGCCGCATCCAGGAGGCTTCCTGCCACCTTCTCTTCCCCGTCTTCTTCCCTGTCCCTTAAAACCAAACCTGCCGGTGGCCTGAGCGAGACGGATTGCTCTGCTGGTGGAGAGAGACAAGGTCCCCCTCACGTTAATTCACAACCACCTCGTTTTTCTTGCCTCATAAATTAACATAGTTACCAAGAGGCTGGAGCGGTGTTTTTGGAGCTGTGTTTAGGGGGATAATGGGTGAAAGGAAGGAGTGAGAAAAGGAAAACACAGCACATGGACCAAACCTGCTTCATTTGATGATTCTAAGTTCAAACCTTTTTTTCTTCTTGATGTGTCTAGAAAGAGAACCAGAAAAGACCTGCCCCCGTCCCCAGAAAGGGAAAGCATTGGTCCTCAGCGAAGGGAGGGAGGGTCACTGAGGGGAAAGACGCTGGTTAGGTTCCATCCGCCTCTGCGAGGGTGGCCCAGTGAAGGAGTGGCCGTGAAGTATGCTTCAGTTCAGACGAATCACTTAAAGGAAAAGGAATCTAGAGTAATTCTTGGAAATTCACTCTTTAGTCACAAAGTCCCTTTCTCAGCAAATATATGTATGTGGTTCCCTGTATAAATTACTGCAGTGTGCTCTAGCCAGGAATTTATTTAAAGGCTCATTAAAATGATTACTAGATTTTTCTTTTGCATTTTATTTGAAAATGGGAAGAATATAAACCTATAGCCTGGCTTTTTTCCAAAGTGCCCTTTAGGGTTTGCATGAAGTATATCACTTTTTTTTTTTTTTTTAAATAAAGATACAATTTGTAGTAAGATTATCCAGGCATTTAAAAGGAATAATAAAAGTCACTTGCTGCACTTCTTAGAGGCCTAAATTTGCCCAACTATTTTTTAAATTTGATTTTTATTGTTGAGGTTTTATGTGTCTCTGTGTGTGCACATGAGCATATATGTGTGTGTAGAAGATTTTCCATAAAGAGTATTATGAAATCTTCAGAGTTAAAAATACAGGAAAAAAAAGTCTATTCCTCTTCTGTGTGAATTCTGATTTGGGCCGAAGCAGGGGTTTAAGGAGTTTGTGTTCCTGGATGGTTGTGTGAGATGCTAGTTTTGTTTTGCTGCCTGGCTCATTTGACCATCACAGCTGCTCAGCGAAGCCTCTGAGAAGGATTCCATTTGGGAGTGGATGTCAGCCACGGCACAGATTAATGGTTGAGGCAGATCCAGTAATAGGAGAAGGAAAACCAAGGACCCAACCCAAAGGAGAGGCCATTGAACTGCAGCTGGGGAAGAGAATATAACAACATGATGGCATTGATGGGGGCTTCTAGACCCCGCCTGGATGCCGGTGGAGATGGTGGAGATTTTACACTTTGAAGGCCTTTGGAAAGAAGACAGTGTATCCCAGGCAGGAAGAACAGATGTGGCACCAAGCTTGAAGAAAGATATCCTTTTGTAGCATGATCAGAGCTGGTGAAAAGTAGAGGCAAAAATCAGGAAGACTTTGGAAGAAAGCGTGGGATTTGGAAAAGGAGGGAGGAAAAAAAGGACAATCTGATAGGGGAATGAGGGTATGTGGCTTTTAGTGATTTTGTGTGATTTTGCTCAAAAGAAATAAGCTACAGAAGAAGGGGGATGGTTGTTACTACTGGGCATGTCAGGTTTAGAGGCTGCAAATTGAGACAGAGAGAGGGTAGGAATACATAGTGTAGACCACCGAAAGCCCAGGGTTGGAGTTAGGACTCCATGCAGAAGGGCATGGGAGCCACAAGAGGCTTCTGAGCAGTGGCTTGGTGGCCTGAGACCTGTGTCTAAGGAAGGCTGGTGACCACCCCTCAGAGGAGCCTGCGTTCAGCTCCCCACTCTGTCCTCTCCTCTGCCCTGCCCTCGCCAGGCCTTCTGGGTGTGTTTTCGGAGCATCACAGGCAAGAGCAATCTTAGCAAAGAGCTTGGGAAGGCAGGGTGATATGTTCTTCCTAATGTTCCGACACATGGTCATAGAGCAAATGGATCTCACTGCCCCTGAGGTAGCAATATCTGTAACAAAAACAACCACCACCACCAGCAAAAGAAATGACTCTATTTCTTTCCTTCCTTGGTGAGCTCAACCAAGCAGAGCGATTGCTACTGGCATGGATGCCTTGCCCCCCCCCCCCGTTCCTCCCCCCATTACCGGCCCAAGGTCAGAATGACAGACGTAGGCGCTCAGCTCACGCGACTGGCAAGCGTGTCTGGGTAATGAGGGGCGAGTGTCCCGGGATCCTCCGATCTGCCAAATGCCTCCGGGGCGGGTTTGGAGCCAGCACGTCTATGTCCCCACACGTTGGGTTCTGAGCTGGTGACACAGACTGAGACACTGGCCTCAGTGACAAATGGAAGCCTCGGTCATTGCCGGCAGCCCTGTGTTGAAGGCCTCCTGGGAGCAGATGCAGACGGCCAGCCCTGTCATCCCACAGCGCGAGTCTAACTCTGAGGAATGGCTCGGCTGTCTCACTGTGACCAGCAGAGGGAAGGAAACGAACCGGAGCGGATGAGGTGTGAGAAACGCACGTGATTATCTCCTTGGCGGGGCTGCCAGGGATGGGAAAGCGGTGGTCGGTTTAGAACTTGTGAGCTATTTCTGGGTCCCCCGCTGGGGCCTGGCAAGGTGGTAGGAGGTGGCAGAAAGGGCTCCACGGTGCAGCCCACACCTCACTTGCCGTGCGACCTCAGATGCGTTATTTAACTTCTCTAAGCCTTAGTTTTTTAATCTGTAAACGGGATTCATTGTAGTAATTTCTTTAAACAAAACAGCTTTAATAATTAATTAGTATAATACATAGAGAGTGCCTGGCACAGAATAGGTATGACTTTCTTTCCCCCAGTTAAATGAACCTCTGTTTGACTCAGTGATGCCTCCCACCTCCCATATCTATGTGGCTGACTTTTCTGGGAGAAAGAATCCATCGCCCCTCAAAACCAGCATTAGGCAAAGTCTTTTCAACTTCCAAAATAAGAGAATTTACCCCCTTTGAGCATCCCTTGTATTTCACCCTCTATCCACCCATCTGCCTGCATGTTTCTTCACTAATGGTGTATATCCCACTTAGTGAAGTAGACATTTAAAATGATGGTTGCTCCAGCCCTGGGCAGTACGTGCAAAGCAAGTTTTCATCCATTATCTCCCAAGCCCCACTAGGCAGGTAGAACTCGTGGAACAGAGATTCCTATACAGGTATGCCTGCTCCATATCCCTACACATCCCCTCCAGCCTCGTACTCCCAGGACATACCACCTCCACCTGTTCAGGGCCACATCCGGATTCATTGCTCCCTCTTGGTGAGTACAGATTGACAGCACACATTCCTGGATCTCCTTGCTGGGGGGGGGGTACTGTGCCAGGCCCAAGAATCGTGAAGGCATTTAAGGCCTGGACCTCATACTGGCAGATGTGTTTAGGTGGAATACTTATTTGGGTGTGAGAGCTGGGACAGAGTTGGTGGCCTAACACTTTAGAGACTGCAGTTACAGCAGCAGCTACCAACCAGACATCAGGACCAGAGTCTAGTTCCAGCACAGGCATTAGAAAGAACAGTAATCGTAGAGAGAAGAGTGGGCAGGGCAAGATGGCAGAATGAGAGTCTCCAGTGATTGTCTTTCTGCAGAAGTGCCAGTTTACACAGCTATCCACTTAATAAAATACCTTAACAAGTACCAAGGAATCCAGGTGAGAGATCACAGAAATAAGAAATGATACATTAAAGAAGGTAAAAGAGAGTTTTACATTATCTGCATCACCCCTTCCCCAAACCCAGGCAGCACAGGGTGGAAAGAGATACCATCCACTTAGGGAAGGAGAGGGAAGTGAGCACAGGACTTTCCATTGGACCCCAACCTCAGATCTCCCAAAATAAAACCCAACACTGGGTAGGACCCCACAGCCCCAGACTCCAGCCTGGTACCCACGGACTGAGCCTTCAGACCCAGCAGCCACAGGCTCCTGGCATGTGAAGTGGACCTGTTCTCTGTTCTGCACCATTTCCGGGCCCTCAGTGGAAAGCAAGGCTCAGTGGCTCTAGGCTTCCCCAAACTGAGCTGGCCCCTACTAGACATCCCTAGTGTAAGGCCATCCTCAGTGGTCCTGAGCTTCAGGCTGGCTCCTGGGGACACAGGCTTCAGGCCCATCCCTGCAGACTCAATCAGCAGGTCTACCTGAGTGGATCCAATCTCCAGGTCTATCAACCCAAGGACTTCAGCAGCAAGCCCACTCATGGACCACACCAGACAGCCTGCCCAGAATCTCTGAATTGAAGGGATTTCCTAGACAAAGCTAGTCTGTGAAGACTGGAATAAGTACTCGCTTTTTCGAATGCATAGACACCAACACATAGCCATAAGGATCAAGAACAAACAGGAAAACATGATATCAACCAAAGGGAGAAAATCGGGTGCCAGTGACTGACCCTAAAGAAATGGAGATGTATGAAATGCCTAATAAAAAAATAAAATTAGCTGTTTTATGGAAGCTCAGCAAACTTCCAGAAAATACAGAGAAACAATTCAACAAAATAAAATAATAAATGATCAGAACAAGAAATTTGACAGAGATTAAAATAACAAACGTCAAACAGAACAATAATTGCTGACATGTATTATACAATTTTCTCATACAAAAAAAGCGTATAAGATAAAGCATACTGTTACTATCTTCATTTTAGGAGAAAGAGAAAGAGAGAGGGAGAACCATATACTGAGACAAAGAGGCTAAGCTCTCCCCGTTGGGCAGGATTTGAACCTAGATGGCCAACTTCTATGCCTCAACTACTTTGAGGCCTATGCTTCAAAGTAATAATAAAAATTAAATGAAAGTTAACACTCTGTTATTAGCCTCTCCTGGATTAGATGGTCACCATGACTTTCTGTAACCTGTCTTTACATATCCATAAAAGGAGCATAGATACAGAAAGGGTTGTGTTTCTTTCTAGTCCAATAATGCCATGATTCCATGCTGAGAAGTTATGAAAAATGTTTCCTACTAAGAGAAGAAGTTAGAGGAGTTGTCGAGTTTTCTTAAACATAGGACAAACAGTAGACTGGGGTGGATGGGGCAATAAGTAGCTTGTGGACAATGCCCTAGCATTCAGTAATTCACAAGAGTAAGCAGCAGTGCCAAGCTCTGGCATTCTTACTTGGAAGTCCCCAGAGGTTGGGGGCTGGCTGGGTTCCTGAGGGTCTCTTTTCACTTGGGCAGGAAGCCACTTTGTTGAGATCCTGGCTCTACCTCTTAGCAGCTGGTGGTTGGTGGCCTAATGTTAGGCACATTATTAATATTTCTAAGCTTCTGTTCCCTCTTCTGTGTAATTGAAATGATATTTGTACCCACTTCATAGGCTAATAGGAAGATTAAATGAGAAATATTAATATTTACAAATGCTTAGCCAAGGATCGACCCATAGTACCCAGTTAGTAAATACTATTTATTATTATGCTTGCCATCATTTTAAAATCTCAGGACAACAGGCCCCTGTAAACAGGGGAGAGTTGCATGTTGGATCTGTCCATTTATGATGGACACTCAGCCTGGGTACTCGCGGCCCTCATTCAGGCATCCAGTGATCTGTTTGGAGACGTGCAAAGCTGGCAAGCGACTCAAAGGCTGTCTGGTTCAAACCTCTCACTAAATAGATGAAGAAACTGAGTCCCAGTGGGGGTGGGGGGAGAGTCACTTATTCAAGGTTACACAGCCACTTAATGGCAGAACTGTGGCTTTGGAAATCAGATGTCTGGCTTCAAGCCCAGTACTCTTCCTATTAAATGATACAGAAATACACTGCACCATACAGGCAGACCTGGGCAGACAGGTAGCTAAAGAAGACACTGACAGCTAGGAGCTTTGAGGTGCTCTTGCTTTCGTCCAGTAAACCTAGAGTTTCCAGGGCACTGGAAGTAGAAGAGGCCCGGTCAAGCCTTCAACCTGGGGTGACTCTGGTGGGCAACCTGCCCAAGGGCATATGGTCATGGATAAATAAGGTCTTTAAGGCCAAGTTGGACTCAGAGCAGCCAAAGGCAGCAAAATCAGAGGAAGATGTAAGTCAAGGTCGAACAAGGATAGAAAACCTCCAAATTGGAGAAGATCTGCTCATGTGCAGAGGCTGTGAAAAGGCTTCAGACAGAAAGACAAGCCTCCAGAAAGACTAGAACCAAGTCAGACCTTAGAATACAAGGCAGGTCCAGGTATAGGGTCCAGGACTGAGACTGTGGTGTTATTGCCAGCCCACTCTTATAGGGTACCTCTTGCCTTTGCAGGGACAATAGCAGGAGAGACACTTGACTGATTAAAGTAGTTAGGCCAGGCCAGACAAGAAGGACAGTCACAAGAGAAGAGCAGCGCAAAGATAGGATGCAATTATCCAAAGTGGTCTTTGGCCTGAACCTCAAATCTTCAATCATCCCAGGGGAGGCAGTGGCAGCATATTTATGCATGAAAGATTTCCTGACTCTGTTCTGGACCTTTGGAGAGGAGTGAGCTGATGTCAGAGCAGAAACTTAGCACTCGGGTTAGCTCTGGAAATGGCTTGAAATAATGAACTGCTGGCTTCCTGGTCTCAGCTGCCCCACCTTGATCCCAGTTCACAGAGCATTAGCATTCTGTAGTTCAAAAGAAACCAGTCTTACAGATACAGGGCTGTAAAAAAGTTATTTCTCTGAGATTTTTCTCGGCATTAATAGCATCTGGAGAACCTGTCTTGCTTCAGCTGGACCCTAAGCCAATTGTAAATGGTTTGGAGCACTCCACACCACTCTCTTAAGTAGCTAGAAAGATTGTTTCTCGTTAGTCCCACGGCTGCTTGCGTATGAATGTATGCGTGTTGAGTTTCCCCTGAAGTCTTAGGGCAGGTTCTTTCTACCGGAATTATCAAGCCCTAAAAGTGAGGGCGAAGGAAGTGGTGAGGAAGCAGCCACCATCCCAACTATCCCCTCAAAAAAATGATACAGACAGAACTTTTTATTTATCTTCAGTAATCACCACTTTGATTGTGTCAGTCCTTATGCAGGAACCTTCAACAGCTCCCCAATGTCCACAGGAGAACATCTACCGTAATTTGTCGGTCTGCATGTGGTTCTGGTGTCCACGTGGGTCTGTCTACGTCATGTGGTGCTGAGCTCACCAATCTAGCCTTTTCTTTGCCCTACTCCACGGTATCAGTTCTGTGACCTTGGACAAGTTTTAATTGCTCCAAACCTCAGGCTGTTTTCCATGAAATGGGAATCATCATACTTCCCTAAATCGGTAGGGGTGCTTTGGCTTTACCAGATATGTAAAACCCTACATTAACGGGCTGAAGTGTGGGAAATGTATGAGTTCATGTGATCAAGTCTCCAGGTAGGTAGCTTCAGGTTGTTAATTCTTTGGTTCAGTGACATTGTGGAGGACAAAGTACTTTCTCCACCTTTCTGCTTTTCCATCTAAAGCATTGGTCTTTGTGCTCAAGTTAATTTTTTTTTTTTTTTTATGATGGGTGACAAAATGGTTGCAGAGGTTTTAGTGTCACACCCGGATGTGAAAATGTGCAGAATAGTAGGAGATAACGTGTTTTCAAAGGAAGAGGATAGTTTCCAGAAGCCCACATCTCCCAGCATTGCATCCTGTGTGCATGATGTCAGGACTGGGTGAACCAGGGACCCAGAGGAGGCCCAGCCTCTGCAAAGCACATGCCCAAACAGGGAGGGAAAACTCAGCAAAATATGGGTTCTGTTGGGAAGGAAGGGGGAGGAGTGTGGGTGGAAATTGTATAGGCAACCAACAATGCCTAACACACTGCCTCGTGGGAGTCTTTTGAGAATCAAATCAGCCGTGTAAATCATGTGAAAGTGTTAGTACCTTTCCTGTGTACCATCATTCCCATCTTCATGCCTGTGCTCTCACTGACATGTTCCCACTCCTCCTAGAAAAATCTTACTCCTCTTTCAGTGCTTAATCAGCGTAAATCTCCCTTCCTCCATGAAAATTTCCCAGATACCCCAGGATCTCACCCACATTTTTCATCCCAATTATGACTTCTGCCCCCAATTTCTGAAACTCTGTGGTAGTCTATGGATTGATTGCATCAGATAACACAAGCGAACTTGAAAAATATCAAACAAGCGGCCTCCCTTACCAGCAAGATTCTAATACTATAGGTTTGGAGAATATTGGGTACGTGTATTAGACAAGAGTTCTCCTAGGCATTCCTGGTGTATAATCAGGTTTGGAATGATTTCTGAACTTAACGTCTGGGCTTCATCACCCCCTGCAAAGAAAACAGATAACTTTTCAAGTCTCATGTCCATAGAGCAGGGACCACATCTCATGTGTTTTTGTGTCCTGATGTGTTGCCCGATGACACATAGCCTGGGCATGTATGTAGTATCAGTAGTTTTAAAAATGGTTGTGTTTTTAGTTAGTCTTTTGATTAAGAGGACTTTTTTTTTAATTTGCCAGACTTTTTCTGGATGTGCAGATAGGTGCACACCTACACCATCTGTACCTCTAGTGTCCTAAAACTTACAACCCAAGATGTTTGCTGATTAATTTTTCTGCCACTTCCTGCTGAAGAAGTGGACGGCTCTGCCTCCTTATGCCCAGTTCCAGTCTTGCTGCCCAGCGTGTCCATCCTCCTTTCAGAATTGGAACCCATTTAGAAGGTCTGACTGTGGTGTCCTTTAAGATTGCAGAGGTGTCAAAATCTACTTAATATTATCTCTGAAAACAGCCAAGTCTGGGAAGGGCACTTGTGCAGCTCTTCCTTTTAGCAGTAATGATCTTAGCAGTAAATTAGAGCGCTTCAAGTTGGAGTTGTAGGGAGCCGGGGGAGATTCTGAGCGCCAGAACATTAGGCTGGTCCGTGAGCATTTTCTGAATGTCTGTCAGGAATATTGGCTTGATTGGGTCCTGGGGGAGACTATGAAGGATACCCTTAGCATGCTTACCGTGAGCCAGAGACAGGACTAATCATTCTATGATTAATCCTCAAAATAGTCCTTTAACCCTTCTGAGTTAGGTACTGTAATCATCCCCATTTTGCAGCTGTGGAAACTGAGGCTGAGAGAGATTAAAAACTTATTTATCTAGGAGGTTGATGACCTAGGTTATGAACTCAGGTTTGATTGACTCAGTATTCCATACTCTGACCCACTGTACTCTACTGAATTCCAGAAAACATGTTTCATGGCTTTCAAAGGGTTTACAGTCTATTTTGTTCTTTCTTAACTTTGGCTGCCCATCAGAATCACCTGGAGGAGCCTTCAAACATACCCCTGGCCCAGGTCTCACCTAAGGAACTGTTTAAATAGATCTAGGGTGGTGGAGCCCTGTGCTAGTAATTTATAAAGCTTATGCAGTGTTCTTTTGTGCTTCCAGCATCAACCACTATGGGTCTAGTTGGAATGAAGAAAAATTCACGCATTCGTTGAATATATTTTAGTGTCTCTTGTGTCCTGGGCCTTTGCTTTCATGGAGCCACACTCGGGAGGGTGATGCATGCGTGGGTCACAAGAGGAAAGAGGCACAGATTCTGCCTGGCAGGTCTGGGAAGCTCAGAGTGGACCTAATGTTGAAGTGGAGTCAACATATCAGTAGGGGTTTGCTGAAGACTGCTGGTGATGGTGGGCTGGGAGAATTTTCTGGGCAGAGGAAATAGCACATGCCATAGCATAGAGTTGTGAGAGAAAAAGGTGTGTTAAGGAAGCCCCGAGAAGTTTGGTGGAGGTGGAGCACCTATGACGTGGTGGCAGAGGAGGAAGGATTGGTGGTGAGGGGCCACGTGAGCAAGGGTCTCCTGGGCTAGGTACTATGCTAGTGAGATGGGACTTTTTGTCTTGATAGAATAGGAGCCGTTGCATCAGGTCTCTGGCCTAGAAAGCTACCTTGGGGAAGAGGGTGGAGGTGGGATTTAAGGGATGGGTGAGATTGATAGCAGAGAGTCCAGAATACCATTGCTTTGCAAAAGCAAAAAACACGAGAAGCCACCTAAAGACCCAACTATGAGAGATTTATCAGTTAATTAAACTATGTTCATATGATGGAATACTGTGTAGTGATTAAAAATTATATGTGTTGCTATGGAAAGCTATTTATTATATATGTTTTAAACAACAGGTTATAGAACTCTATGTCTGAAATAAAGCAAGCAAAAAAATAAGATATGGCCAACATGATGCTGTAGGCAAGGGATGGCATAGATCAACCCCAACCTGTGCTTGCTTGGATGTTGGAATAAGAAAACAAAATCTTAGGATAGTTCCCAGGATTTCAACTTGAGTGGGTGGATAACTGAGTGGAGTTTGGGGAACTGGGCATATTAACAAAACATAGAAAGAATATAGAGAATGAAATGGTTTTGGACAAAAGATAATCAATTTGTTTGGGGCGTATTGAGTTTGATGCTATGGGACATGCAGGTGTGAATTGCTGTTTGGTAGTTGGATTTATGCATCTGGATCTGAGGAGACAGGCTTGAGCTTAAGAGAACACCTAAGTCTCCTTGGCAAACAAAGATGTATTTAACAATAAAGCCTGTTTGGGATTCTTGTTGTTGAACATAGGATCAAGTGCAAATAAACCCAGCTTGCCGTCCACTCAGCAAACACGTACTGAAAACTTACTGTGTGGTCAGTACGGTGCCAGGCACTGGGATCACCAGGATGAATAAGAGTTGGTCTCTGTCCAAGGAGACATATTAAAATATATCAAGTGCTTTGGTAACACAGAGCAGGGAGTGATTATTAGTTCTACCATGAATGATTAGAGGAAGATACAGAGCAGAGGTCTCATTTGACTAGGCTTCAAAAGGTAAGTTAGAGTTTGCCAAGTGGATCAATGTTTTTTTATGCATTGCCGTTGCAGTTGGACTTCACTTTAGAAATTAAGCATGTTCTAGGAAATGTGGGTGTTCATGTGAATGCCAGGAAGCTGAACATTAAGCGTATTAGGAGAGTTCACTATAAAATCCAAATTTTATTTTGAGAAATAACTAACACCGTAAGTGTTTTGTAAGTCAGTTGAAGTTGTCGCTTAGCTTGGCTGAAAGCTCACACCACCTTCACTTACCATGAAGGAAAACATCGAATGTCTGAGTTGAGGAGGATGGTGCATATGGTACCTTTTCCTCGAGTCTGCAGTGGACAGGTTAAGCTCGTGTCTCAGAAGGGCAACCCTCCCCACTGCAGGCAGGTGCTCTGTTTTTCATGGCTGCTGAGACAACAGGAGTAGGTGAGTCAATTCTTGCTCACTTAAAGGGAGCTTGCTGAAGGTCACTCAGCAAAGTGGTGGCGGAATCCCGTTGCTTTATGGACCTTGCCACACTAATGGGCACTTCCAAATGATGCTTCGCCACATGTTTGGCCTCTCTCCTTTGGCAGTGCACACATGTGCTTTTACCTTTAATTACAAGGCACAGCAGTGTGTGGTGGTTTAGATTCAGGTGCCAGTGGGGATGGAAGCCAGCCAAGTGGTAGACGCTTGACCTGGCGGTAAAGGATGACGGATTGACAGAGTTTAGACTCCGGTATTACCCTTTGATTTTGTGGCAGTTTAATGTGTTTTCTGTGCTTTCAGGGCTCCCTATGCATCACGAGCCCATTCAACCTCAGCTTGCCTCTTTCTCTACTGTTGTGAGTGCCTTAAATTTTTGACTGGGAAATAAATATAATAGAGAGACTCAAACCTTCTCAAGCTGCTCTGGCTTTCAGTAGTTAGCAGGTAAATTGATAACCAGGGATGAAGTTGTGCTTTGACCTCTTCCAATCCAGTCACCTTCATTGGTCAGGGAGGGATGTTTTTCAGAGAGAAGTGTTAGGTAAGAGAATTTGCTTTCATTCAGCCCCTACCCTGCTCCAAATCTGCCAGTGACTTTCTATTGCCTGCAGGATTCAGGCAAAACTCCATAGCATGGGATTAATCCCTTCTCCCCCAACCCCTGCCAACCTGCACCAGAGATTTTCTCCTTCCTTATCTCACTCATACTCTCCTACCCCTTTGTGAATTCAGACGCTCCATGTTTCCTTTAGACTCCCCTGGCAGCTCCAGTGCTTATGGCCATAGTATCTTCCTGGCCTGTTCTTCCCTAACCTTCCTCCCTTTACTTGAATTCTAACCATCTTCGGGGCCCCATGCAGAAGTCACCTCTTCCAAGGAGCCCTTCCTGATTGCCTTGTTTTGGTGTTTCCTCCCACATTTACTGGCATTGCCGCTAACATATTATCTTTTAATGTTTATGTCTGTGTAAATATGGCTGGTGTTTTGGGGAAGGCACTGAGTTTTCCCCACTGTTGTACCCATCGCAGTGCCTGGTGCAATGTCTTGCATGCTCTCAGACACTGTTCATGCTGCTTTGGGGGGAAGCCATGATGCAGGTGCTGAAGGCAGTTCCAAGGGAGCTGGATCCCAGCCACCCGTTCATGGTTCTCAATCTTGCCCTGGGCAGGGTCTGTGGAGGGCTAACGAAAGAAGGGGGCTTTTGCTTCAGGTTTTATGCCAGGTTCCCAGATCTGCTTTCCTGGTCCAGATGGCACCTGAGCTTGGCTGCTCTGTCCTGGACCCCCCTTCTGTGTGCAGCCTGCTGCTGGCATCTCCTGTCATGGCAGTAGGACTAATGGCTTCCAGCTGTGGGAGCTTATAGTCTTCCTCCAGCATCCTCTGCCAGAATCCAGAGCCTCCTGGTAGGGGTGAAGATAGGATAGGGGATATTTATGGTGGAATGGATTGCTCCCTTTTTGGTGATTTCACAGCACTCTGTTTATGTCCTGCCCTAGCATGTATCTCCCTGTAGCTCAGTCATTTATAACTCTGTCTCCCCTGCTAAACCGTGAATGCCCCAGGGCCAGAACTGTGCAATATCTTCCCCTACTTCCCAACACAGTGTTCAGCACTCAGCTGACATTCATTTCAACTAAGCTGAAATCAATGAACAATTGCTAAGTGAGAACAGCCCACAGAATGCCCACCAAATCGGATGTGCCATCTGAACTCCATATTGTGCTCCTGTGGCTACTCTTCCTAAAATCCTTTTCAAAGTGTGCCACTGGGCCTGAAGCTCCTGTACACTGGAGCTCTGGGGGATTTTCTGTACTTTGGGGAACAGGGAGGTCAAGGCAGGCTAAACCGTCTCCAAGACTGTGAAGTTACTGTTCTCACCAAAAACACACTCAGAAAAAATTTCCTGGTGGATTTCCACAGTGACCCTTTTCCAAATAGCACAAGGGAAGGACTAGAAGTGATCTGGGCCTGAATTTCTCTTGCACCACATTGTTCAGTGGGTAAAAGACAAACCACGTTAAAATTTTTTATCTTAATGAAAAATGAAAAAAAGAAAGAAATAAGAACTTGAGCCCTTAATCACTAGACTCACTGATCTATTTCATATCAGTATTCTTTTTGGCACTCTTCCCCATGCCCTTGGGTCATGTAAAAATGCTGTATTTTATACAATCCAGGGAAAAACAGGAATGTCTTTGACTTTGTTTGGGATGGCCTTCACAACACTTGGCTCTTGCCATGTGTCTGTCTGGTCCATTCAGAGGTGACCGACTCTGGAGGTATCCTTATGTTCTCTGTGTTGAGACAGACTATGAATGACAACTTCTTTAGGGTTCTCAAGGCCACCGACTTTGTTTACAGTCTGTACAGGCACTCACAGGCACCCCTATCTGTATTTCTGCCTCTGGGATATTGCCTATGAGGCTCAGAGAACTACAACCCTTGTTACTTCTATCAAATAAAACTTTAAGGATTTACACTATTCTCTTTTCAACCAGAGCACCAAAACTCAGACAGCCTGGCCTAATTCCCTGGAGGGGTCTAGATCATAGAGAAGCAAAAATGAGTATAGCATTGGCTTCCAGGAATAAGCTTAATTCTTTTCTTGCTCTAACCCTGAAGCAAAGTAACAAAAAAGCTAGGTCCCCACTGGGGGAGAGAGTCTAGGCCTTGACAACAAAGGCCTGGCTGCATGTCTGGAAGGTTTGATATGGGAAATTGAGATGCAGCTTTTGTTTCAGCCTGATGAGTCTAGCGTACTGCGAAAAAAAGAGACACAATTTAATGTCTTAATAGATTGTCCTGTGTGTTAAATTCTCAGTAAACCATCCTGCTGTAAGGACAAGGATTGTCTTTTCTTTTGTCTCTTTTTTTAAATGATAAAAATATCTTGTATTCATTGGAGAGGTAATGTGTAGAGAGGATGAGGATCAAAGAAATCCAACTTGAAAAGAACAGGGTTATAGAAGGAGAATCATAGATGGAATCTGACCAGTGAAATCCTTTGCAGTATTTTCCTAGGAGTCAAACGTCATAGTTTCCTAGAGCAACTGCTGACATATTTTGGAATACTGAAAATTTGAAAACTTCAATATTTACTAGAGGAAAGGAATCTGGGATTAAATGTCTTCCCACCAAGAAGTCACCATGCCCAGATGGCCTCATCATGATTTCTTCCAAGTGTTAAGAAAAAAGTAGCATGGATCTTGCAGAAATTCTTTCAGAGAATAGAAAAAGAGGGAAGACTTTCCAACTCATTATGAAGGCAGCATAACCTCGACACCAACACTTAAGAATGACATTAAAAGAAATAAAAATTACTGATTAATCCCTTTCATGAACATGCCAAAATCCTTATCTAACAAATTATAAATAAGGACAATATAACCAAGTTTGGTTTATTTCAGGAATGCAAGGTTACTTTAATATTAAAAAGTCAAATGTAATTTACCGCAATTATTTAATAAAAGAGAAAATCATGAGATAATCTCAATTGCTACAGAACAAGTATTTGATAAGACTCAACACCCATTCAGGAAAATAACTGTTATCCAACTAGAAAAGAAGAGAACTTTGCTAATGAGATAAAGTATATTTAATAAAAACTAAAAACACACAGCAAACATCGAACTCAGTGGTGAAATTCTGAAAGTTTTCCCCTTCAGATTATGAACTGGGTAAGGATATCCACTATCACTTCTGTTATTCAGCATTATAATGGGGGTTCTAGCCGGTGCAAAAGGCAAGAAAGAAAGAAAATGTATAATGATCGGAGGGAAGAAATGATAACATAATTGTTTACATGGAAAATTCAAAATAATTTGTAAACACACCACTAGCATTAATAAGTTAATATGGCAAGGTCACTGGATACATGTCAAAACATAAAATAAAATTTCTATAAATGCAACAAATAAATGGAAATTAAAAAATATAAAATGGTTCTATGTATAACAAAATCAGATAATATGTGGTAAGTATATCAATAATATGATAATGTAATGAATAATGAACAATGAACAAGGCCTCAGTATGGAAAATTGTTGATAGAAATTAAAGGAGGTCTAAATTAGAGTGGAGAGAAAACTATATTTATGGATAGAAAGGGTTAATATTGTAAACATGTTAATTTTTCCCCATTCGCAACTATTGATTCAAAACAATCCCGATAGAAATTCCAATGAAATTTTTCTCTGGAATCTGATAAGCTGATTCTGAAATTTATAGAGAAATGTGAAGGGGCAAGGATAGATAAGACAAGCTTGGGGAAAAAAGTTGGAGGAATTATACTACTAGATATCAATATTTATTAAAAGCTGCAGTAATTAAGATGGGATGGTATTAGCACAAAGATAGAAAAATATATCAGTGAGACAGAATAGAGTCTATAAGTATATATATATATATACACACACACACATACACATATATACATATATAGATATGTAGAGATATATATATAGTCGCTATATATATATATATATATATATATATATATATATATATAGTTGGTTTATAACAAAGGTTAATACTGAAACCCAGTAATGAAAGTATGGTCTTTAAAAAATATATATAACTAGGTCTATTGAACATCCTAATAGTGGGGATAAAAAAGAATCTTGACTCATTTCACCTTCGTGAAAACCAATTCCTGATGAGGTGCAGATATAAATATGAAAGTTAAAACCATAAATCTTCTGAAGATAAGCATAAAATAATATCTTCATGACTTCAGGGTAGGCAAAGATTTCTTATACAGGCCACAAAATGTTTTGACTATAAAAGAAAAGATTGATATGTTGAATTTCAATGTAATGAAGAATTGTTCAACAAAACCTTATAGAAGAGTGAAAAGACACACAATTTAATAGGAGAAGATAGTTGTAATGCATTTATCTGGCAAATGACTCATATCTAGAGTATATAAAGAACTTAAAAAAATCTGTAGAGGATTTGAACAGACATTTCACCAAAGAAGATACCTAAAAGACCAATAAACACATAAAACTATCCCACTTTCATTTGTCATCAGGAAATTGAAAATAAAAACACTCTGAGATGTCTTTTTATAACCAACATATGAGCAAAAGTGAAAAAGACAGATAATAACAAGTGTTGACAAGAGTGGGAGGCAACTGGAACTTTCATCTACTGCTGAGAAGGATGTAAATTGTTACAGCCACTTTGGGAATCTGGCAGTGTTTACTAAAGCTGAATATACACATACCCTATAACCCAGCAGTTCTACTCTTAGGTATACATCATGCAGAAATGCATGCATATATGTACCAGAAGACACATGCAAGAAAGTTCATAGCCATAAAAGTCACAATTGAGAACCAACCTACACATCCATAAACAGTAAAATAAATGGACAAATAATTGTGAAATATTCATAAAGTAGAATATTATACAGTAAAGAGACTGAACAAGTTACTGCTCTAAGCAAGCAACAAATGGCTTAATCTCATAGAGTTTTGCGACCAAAAGGCTGTAGCGTGTCGAGACAAAAGAGAATACATACTGTATGACTCTCCTTATGTAACATTTAAAAATAATAAAAATGAATCAATGTTAATATAAGAAAGTATAGTGGTTACTTTTGGGAGAGGAGATACAAGGAAAGTTTCTGAAGTGTTGCTACTGTTCCTTTTCTTTATGGAGGAAGTGAATACCCAGGCACATCCAGTCTGTGAAAATTCAGCAAACTGTACCATCATGATTTATGAACTTTATGTATGTTGACTTTAATACAATGTTTAAGTATTTTGTAATGTGAAGGAGGAATCTCAATGCAAAAAGAGGAACATGGCTGCTCTATTTATCAGCATGTACTTTTTTCACAAAATTAAGCAGACCCACACAGAACTTTTTAAAAAGTGTGTTCACTCCATTCTGTGTTTTGTCTTTAGTCACATTGGGAAGGTTGGGGTGGCTTAGTTGACACTTCAGGGAATGGGCTTTGACTCAAGCAGTTGCCATTTTGCAGACATTTGCTGTGTTTTGAGAGCTCCCACCATGGCTTCAGGAAGACCTGAGTTCTAGCCCTGGCTCGACTACTTATTAACAGTGTTATTTTGGGCGAGTCTCTTGCGTTCTGGAAACGTATCTGGAAGGACAGATAAGTTCTGTCCTTATCTGTAAAGTGGGGAAACATTAATTTTTGCCCTGGTAGGGTGTTGTTAAGTGTTGAGTGAGATAATCCATGAATGTGTTTAGCACGGTGTCTGGCACGTGAGGTGTGCACAGTATGTACAGGTTTAGTGGTAGGGACGACAACTGTCACTCCTAGCTAAGGAGGGTATCGGGCTGTTTAAGGCAACTGTAGGGGGTTGGAGATAAAGAGTGGCAAATACAGGACTGCCTTCCCTGTTTCTTCTTTTGGTGTGTAGTATCTGGTGTGTTCCTTTGGGGATCCTCTGCACCCTCCCCCTCTCCTGTTCCTAGTTGCTCAGTGAGTTCCAGCAGATGTCCTCCCCTGCCCAGCTCATGTTGTCCCCCTCTTGTTCTCTCCGCATGCCATGTGCCTATGCTGGAGCTAGCCTGTTGCCCCATAATCAGAAGAAGCCAAAAGTGTTTTGGCTTTGTCATAGACCATCACCGGCACTTTGATGCAGAGACAGGGCACTCAAAACTCTCTGTAAATGATAGAACTCATCCCTGCTTTGACATGGAGTTGCTTGCAGGTTGGTTGTCTTGGTGACTCCATGGTTTCAAATGAAGCCAGCAGCTCTGTTTCTACCCGTTGTCTTGTTCCCATGTCCGGGAATCACTCATCTCTGTGCCTCTCTCCATCTCCACCTCTCCCCTCCTCCCTGTGGGTATGACATTAACTGAGATGTTCACTTCCTCTTCTCCTTCTGCATAAGAATCTGCCACATGTGGCCCAAGGGAGTGAAGGCATTGGAGCATGCTTCTTTTTATTTGGAATTAACATGTTTATGTTTCATTAGTGGGATTTCGAAGTACTAGAGAAATAGAAACCCTTATTTCCTCTGGGCTCCCAGCTTGTTCCTTTGCAGTAATGATATCAGAGGGCAAATGTAGCATGAATGGGGACAACAGGAAGATGACTCTGTGCTGAGGCTGAACTTAACCTCCAGGAGTGGCCTCCTGAAGTATTTTGCAGTCCCTGGCAGGGGAAGTTGAGAGTGTAGATGGCATCTCACCTTCTAGAAAAAACAGGGTACTACCTGTAAAAATTAGCATCGATGCCTGGTGTGATCTGCTACCCCCCACCCTCACTGCCCCATCACTTTTTTTTTTTGACTCACATGTAATATAAAGAGCTCTTCCATTTCTCCTTCTAGAGGGAGAAATGTGGTTAGACAAGGGAGGGCTTTGTTGGAGAGAGGTTCACTTTGAAAATAAGAAGGTTCTGTACTAGTGAAAGGCAGTAGGGCCCATGCATGCTGTAGCTTATGCAGGTTGGGGAGAAATTCCCCTTCTCGCTGGGCATCAGAAAGAAGGGCTGATAACATTAGGAAACTTATCCTCTGACTGGGCAGAGGGGGCCTCGGGGAATGTTGGGATTTAGAGAGAAGAGCCTCATTCTCTTTCCTCTCCAGGGAGCAATAGCAAGTTTAAAAACACAAAGGCTCTCTGAACACAGAGGTGCTGTCCCTGCATGGACCTGCAGGCTGACTGGTGCTGCAGGAACATATCATCTGCATAAGTGCACAGAAGGGCAGCGTTTACAAGGGACCACTCCATGACCCAACACTGGATGTTGTGGTTTTAAAAGACCTTGGGCTTAAAAAAACAAAACTGCTTTTGTCTGAACATCAGAGCTATCTTTATCATTGTACAAATGCATGAGAATGTTTAAAGTGCTCCTTACAGAAGACTCACAGCAGGGCTAAGAGTGGGTTTGGGATTGAGGAGCAGACGACATACACAACCCTCTTGCTTTTACCAGCTACGCATCATCTGCTTGACTCAGGCTCTCTGGACACTCATCCCTACCTGACCTTGTCTTAAGCGCCCCTGGGCCCTGCTTATCTCCGAGGGAGTGTTAGCTGTGTGCTACCTCACCTGCCTAAGTCTGTCTGCAGAGTTATGATGTGTCTGGCAGAGGTTGCAAAGGGTAGCGTGCAAAGTATGGAAAGGAGGGCTTTGCCAAATTTGTCATTACCAATAAATTCAGAGGTGGATGTATCATGCAATATGGAGAAGTCTACAAGAAAGAACTTGGAAGAGAGCTTCAGATATCACATGGGCATGAAAACCATGAAGACTAGGTGGGTATGGAGGGGATTTGAGGGAAACAGGCAAGGACTATGAGTGTGGAAATAAATGGGATGGAAAGGGGAATTTATCAAGATAGAAGTGGTTCATCTGGGAATTTAAATGGTACAAGTAGACTCATGCAGCTTACACAAAAAATTGCATACAAATTGGACTGTGGCACAGCCACTTATGAACAAAATGGTTTATCTGGGATTAATTTGATTCACAGCATCTTCAGGGTGCCAGGCCCTGGGAACACAGTAGTTAAAAGCCAAATACAGCCCTATCCTCCTGGAGTTGACTGTCCAGTTAGATGTGTGCCAATGTCATCTTTTTCTTTGACTCTGACATGCTTTATGGGCCAAAAAAAGAAAAAATGTTAAAGGGAAGGAAACTCCTCAAGAGGAATACTACTGAGAAAGTGAAGGGGTGAAGTCTAGATTTTCCCTTTTCTAGGGGTTATCAAACAGGTCCGATTAGTCCATTAACCCAGTACTGCTTATTCATAGTGAGGTCTCTCTGGGAAGTATTTTATTAGAGGCCACTGGTCTTCCAGTCCCTTTGGACACCAACCTCATTCCTCCCAGCTACCCACGAAATGTTACTTTGTCAAAGAATAAAAATTCATGCTAATAGTAGCCCAAGCTAATTCATTGCAGAAAAGACCATTATCCAGAACATAAAGGAAAAAAGTACTTTGATTAGTCACCCTTTGGGATTACACACACTTCCAGGTCTTCTCCATTGCATGAGTAACCAAGCTTTGACAGTAACAGCAAAGTTTATTTTTTCTTTCATGTTTAAAAAATCAATAGGTCCCATCGGCATACATAATCCCGCCCCACTCCAGGGGCAGAAAATTGAGAGTTAGCTTTATTTCAAATTGCTATGTTTGCTTTGTCTTTAAATTGCTATGTTTTCCACAGATACTGTGTTTGTGTTTGGGCATCAGTGCAGAGACATGGGTGGTGGAAGGAACTTTTGCTTGCATGCCACAGGGAAAGAGAAATCATTTTGAAAGTAGCTTGAGCCTGGGAAGTGAGGCTTTTGGTTTAAATTGGTTGTTCAAGAGAATGATAGATGAACTGAATTATTTTTCCCAGTAAGAGAGTGAAACATTTTAAAAGAGAAGACATTTTCTTAGGGGTTCAAAGTATGTAGTATCAAGAAAAGACAGTAAATGTGACTTCCATCTTGCACTTTTTGGGAAATTTGATGCTGTCTCTGGGAAGCCCTTATAGTATTTCATAAGTATATTCTATTTCCCTTAAGACAAGATATTTAATAAAGAGAATCTTAGAGTAGCAATCTGGCTTAGACTAGGTTTTGCATCTTTGTTCGTTGTGGCCTTTTGAGTAGAACTAAGTGCATACTTTAGTGCATTTTCTTAAAGACAACACTAACTTAAGCATGTGCTTGGATCTACTCAAAAAGCCACGATGAGCAAAGATGCAAAACCTAAGCATTTTGGTTGTAAAATATGTATAATTTGAGTTTCTGTGTGTATAGAGGAGGTAGGGGTAGGGGGAATTGTAAATTTATTTTCCTGGTATATTCAATATTCAGTTGCAGATTATTAGCCACTTGACAGATAACAGAGGAGAGAAAGTTTAAATTGCACATTGAATATCAATTTAAAGTGAAATGGTAAAGAGTTAATGGAGGAATAAAATTCCATTTACAAAAGTTCAACGTGTGTGAAGCTTTTGTTTAAGCTGTAGGAGCCCAGCTGTACAGGTGTCAGGCGAATTCCAGGCAGCATCAATCCAGGGTGCAGAGGCAGAAGTCAGGACAATAAGAGATGAGGTGAAGTTGTGCAGAAATAAAGTGTAGCAGCAAGTGGAGAAGTGGCAGGACTCTTCTGAGCTCCCCTGTCTTTACACCTCTGTTCTAATTTTTGCAACACCCTTTTATTTGATTCCTTATTAACCTTCTACCCCATTCAAGCCTCCTTTTTAATGTGTCACCCTTGGAAATAGAGCCATGTGTAATCACTCCCCACAGTCAATGACATATTGCCTATTGCCTGTTTTGACAAAAAAAAATGGCTAATTTTAGAACAGTGTACAGTAGTTAGTTTAGGGTTTGGAAAGGTTGGGTTCTTGTTCCTGCAGCGTAACTTATTGGTATGTAATGTCACCATATGATCTTGGGTATGTTGCTTAACCTCACCAGAACACTGTGGTTAGAAAAGAGTCCTAATTCATAGGGTCCTTGGGAAAGTTAAATGAAGCAATGCATGTAAATAAAAATTCTCAATGTACAGCTGGGCACATAGCAAGTGCAAGGAATATTAGCTATTATGATTGTGATCATGATTTTTAAGACTGTTTTTTATAGATCTGCTTTAGTTATAAAAATGTTTTATAAATTAGTTTTGGAGAAAACCCACTGGAAATTTCCATTTGAATAGAAGGGCTACTGCAAATGGCTTGGGGGAAAAGCCACATTTTCCTCTGACTCAGTTTGGTGAAATTCTGTCTTAAAAGGGAGGGGCAGAGGTAGGTTTTTGGTCTAACCTCAGAACTTCAGAATCGGCAACTCTGGAGCATTTGGCTGGGATTTTGAATAGTCTGCCAAGCTTTCCAGGTGATTCTTATGCACGTGAAAGTTGAAACCCACAAGCTTATATAAATAGCTGTTTCCTGTGCTCTCTAACTAAAAGGCTGGGTCCTAAATATAAATTATTTCAGCAAAATGATTTTATAAGCAGGAACATATTAAGTTGAATGTTGTTCTGAAGTTAGACTACTTTTTTGACCTGTATTTCTATAGAGGGAAATTTTTCCTATATAGATCTCTTTAGATATCTAGAGTGGACACTGGGAATATATTTAATTTTCTGGTTATCTTTACAATTTACAGATAGTTTCCTTCTTAGTCTTCACTAGACCTACTTATCATATATCTATTCTATCTTATATGTTTGCTATCAGGTTTCTAGCACAGAATAGGTTGCCCTTAAATGCATGTTATTTTTGGACTGACTCTTCTTGAGGACAGAAACCTCTTGCTCAAGCCCCAGTCCCAGTCGTACCTTCATTACTGCCTTGCTTGATATAAAACACAATTAAATACATACTGACAAATGAGGTTTATGAAGCAGTCTACATGTCAGAGGTGGAAGGTCAGAGGTGGGCGGTCAGAGTTGTGCAAGACAAAGCAGACCAAATACACAAGTTCATGGTTATCTTGACCCCTGGACAAAACTGGATTTTGATGTGAAGACTCGTATTAGAGTGAAGTCACATCCCAGGATATTCTTATAATTCAGCCATTCTTCATCCAGCTAATCTTAACAATAGGATGGAAGTTCAATAGTATCCATTTTTGAGGGCCTAACAAATTGTCCTAAATACTTTGCATACATTATCTCATTTAACTGTTACCAAAACCAGTAGATATTATTAGAACCTACCAGTAGATATTATTAACCCCGTTTGGGTTCAGAGATTTTAGAGGGCTTCCCAAAGTTAGTAAGCAAGTTAGCACTAGAGTGAGAATGTGAATACAGCTCCCTTTGAGTCCAAGTCGAGCATCCTTCAGCTACACCAGTGGTTCTCAAGTGTGGGGCCTGGACCAGTCTCATTAGCACCACTTGATAACTTATTAGAAATGCACATTCTCAGGCCCACCCCAGAGTTCCTGAATCAGACACCCTGGGGTAGGACCCAGCAAGCCCTCCAGGTGATTCTGATACACACTAAATTTTGAGAGCCACGGCACCCATCAGCTGTTCCCAACAGTCCTTAGCTACCCTGAGTCCTTGCTTCTCAAAGGGTGGTCCACAGACCAGCAGCATCATCTCCACTTGGGAGCTTGTTGGAGATGAGGACTCACAGCCCCCTTCATACCTAAATCTATATATTTTTTATTTTTCCATTTTAGCATATTATGGGGGTACAAGTGTTAAGGTTACGTATATTGTCCATTTCCCCCCCCTCGAGTCTCAAAATCTATATTTTAATAAGATCTTTGGTGATGCATAAGCATATTAAAGTTTGAAAAGCACTGCTCTGACCTATATATTTTCTCCCCTTAATCATTTTAAATTGGCCTTTCTTAGTCTAGACGTCCAATATTGTTGGGGTTTTTAGTCACCCACGGGATAGGAACAAATGATGAAAATCCTTCCATTTTCTGCCTGGTGTCCACCTTGAGAGCTGCGCTTACTTTCTTCTGATCAGATTCTAGTTTCTGTCTGCGCCTGCCTGTTCCTCCAGCCCACACTCATGCACACACTGATGCCAAATACTTCTGTTTGTTTCCCCTCGATGCCACCGTAAGCTAGGCACGACAGCAAGGGAATAGCTAGAGTTGTGTTAACGTGCTGTAAACGAGCGGGGATGGTAACTGTCGCCTATTAATTAGGAACGAGAATGGCTAATTCCTGTTCATTTCTATTCCAGAAACTAAATGTAGAACCTGAAAGCAGCATCTCATTGCTCCACAGTTGATGCTAATTACTTCCTAACCATGCTATGAGAAACTAGGTGATGCTTAAAAAGCCTCAAATGTAGGCTTTTCAAGGGGAAAGACATGCACCTTCTGGGGACTTACTGTGTACAGAAGTTACAAAAGGATAATTGGGGATGCCACATCTGACAGAATAGTGGGGATCAAAGATTATTCAGAAAAGTATAGTTACCCAAATTGTGTCCTTGTTCTCAAGGAATTAATTCTACCCCAAGGCCACATCGTTTTCTTTTGCAGTCTTTGGCTTCTCACTGGGTCTAGGGAAATGGACCCATCATGAGGCAGGCTGAATCTGCTGAATTTCACACTCCATTTTACTTGGGATGAGTCTTCCAGACTCTCTGGCCACATCCTTGATGAGGGGCTATCAGGCACTGGAAGTTTATTTCCATTTTTCAAGGAACTGGAAGCAAGAATGATTTCCTTGTTGCAGATGCTCTAAAACATGGTGCTCATACTTGGGGTATGTATGCATTAGAATAATCAGCATGCTTATTAAAAGGCAGATTCAGGTTTTGCTCACTGAGTGAGAAATTCCAATTTGAGACGTCTGAGATAGGATCTAGGAAAATGCAGTGTTTAACAAGCACTTTAGACAATGCAGATGGTATTTTCCAAGGTGCCACCATTGGTTAACAATGATATCATTCATTAATAATGGTGGGGTTTTAGAAGGTGACTGAATCTCTCATGTGCCTTCCATGGTATATTGGGGTAGTTGGGATAGATGATCTTGGAGTTCCCTTTCTGCTCTGTAATAGTTTTCTCAGAGTTAGTTGACTATTATTTCACTTAGACATGTCCATTAACATCTCCAATGTACCAGACATTGTGCTGGATGCCAGAAATAAGAAAGATAAATCAGACACAGTCACTGTTTTCAGAGATATCGCAGTCTGCTGAGGACACAAACATACAGAGCGATAAATGGCACCAAAGCATTTTAGTTGGCAAAATAGCAAGAGGACACAGGGACCTGATGGGGACCCAGAGTTAGAAATAATGACATATTCTCACTGTGTTCTGATAGCTCCCTATATTGACTCCCACAGGGTTATCTAGAGCAAGGGGAATGAAGAAACTTGGGGAACTCTAGGTCAGATGGGAAGGTCCAGGTAGTCCTAAAAAGTCTCAGTCTGATGGAGATGACAGATCTAAATATTTGACCAACTGACTTTCCTTTGACTGGTCCAGGGTTTGGTCACTAAGAAGCAAAATTTATATGAAAACTCAGGTTTCTGAGAGGGAATCTTAAAGCAGGCTCTGAGGATCTGTGTCATTTCCAGGAAAAATG
This sequence comes from Microcebus murinus, assembly GCF_040939455.1. NCBI lineage: Eukaryota > Metazoa > Chordata > Mammalia > Primates > Cheirogaleidae > Microcebus > Microcebus murinus. The sequence continues at coordinate 22,019,833 of NC_134117.1, read as the reverse complement.
GTGGTCCTGTTATTAAAAGCTTAGAAGAGATGTGGTTCACTCCGTTGCCTGGGGTTGCGAAGGCTCTCCGTCCCATTTTTCATTATCCAATAATAAATATCATAGTGAAAGTCACCTTTAGCACTTAAATATTGCTGGGATTTTATGGGATTGAATTGAGGGGTATTAAAAGCCGTATGGGTGAGGTACTTTTATAACACATGCTTCATAAAGCGGTATAAAGCGGGTGCCTGCAAACCACTTTCTAGAATGAGAGCATTCAGGCACAGCACTTAGGCGTGAGGGGGCCTCTGCTTGTTAATTAAACCTGTTGGTAGTGCTGATTTTTAAGAAATAGGAAGAGGAGGCTGGAGGCAGTTAGAGTAGGATTTGTTCCTGGGAAGAGTAGTCCACTTGGAACTGTCACTTAACACGAGCAGCACATATCAGCCTGAGCTAGATTTGGGCACTGTGGGGAGAAAGCAGACTTGTAACAAGACTCAGCAGCCAGTTGGCTGCATGGACAGCATGCTGCTCAGGCTGTCCCCAGGGTGGGGTGTGTGCTACCTGTTTAGATAAACTGTATTATTAATATTTTCCATTAAGCAGAAAGATTTATGAGGAAGCTAGTAACTAGCAAGATGGGAATTAGTTTTGTGCCTACTGGTATCTTTGACTGCACATTGTCATCCTAGTTTTCCTGGGTAGGTGAGAGAGGCCAGAGTCAACTGGTGCTAGCCACAACTCTCTTATTTATTTCTTTTTCTAGATGAAATTTACATAACATAATTTAACCACTTTTAACATAAACAGTTCAGTGACATTTATAACATGCACCGTGTTGTGCAACCACCTCTATCTAGTTCCAGAACATTTTTATCATCTCAAAAAGAAGCTCTTGTAACCACTAAATGGTCACTTCCTATTCCCACATACTCCTGGTCTCTGGCAACCACCAATTTGCATTCTGTCCTATGAATTTACCTATTCTGGATATTTTGTAGAAATGGGGTCATATAACATGTGACCTTTTGTTTCTGGCTTCTTTTTACTTAACATAAGATTTTTGAAGTTCATTCATATTGTAGCAAGTATCAGCACTTCACTTCTTTTTATGGCTGAATAATGTTCCATTGTGTGTGTATAAAAATATCTTTATCCATTCATCCCTCGATGAACATGTAGGTTGTTTCCACGTGTTTTGGTTCACGTTTTATGAATACTGCTGCTATGAACTTGCACACACATGTATTTGTTATCTGTTGTTTGTTCCTTTAGGTATATACCTAGGAGTTCAACTTGTATGTATTTTTGTACAAAATATTTGTTGCCACTGGGTTTCTTTTGGGAGCATTGTATGCCTCACCCTTAATAGGAGCAGCCTGGGGTACCTGGCTGACTTTGGCCAGTGAATGCAGTGAGAGTGGAGATGAGTGAGATCAGGTGTCCCTTCTTAATGAAATAAGCTGCATCTCCAGATTCTGCCATCACTCCTGCCCCTCATCAAGAGTAGTCCTGCAGGGATAACAGGGGCCGCTGTTTCAGGCTGTGCTTATGAATGCAGGTACCCTGGGGTGCAGCAGCGGGTCTTTTGAGCCCCCTTCTGAAAGACACTAAATTCACCTCTGGGAAGGATAAAAAGATGTGGGGAAAATCTCCTTGGCCCAAAAGAGTTTATAGTTTTCCTGTAACTTAATCAGGTAGTTGTAAACTCTACAGAGTACTAGAGTGGTGAGGGAGGAACCCACAGAGCTTTCTAGAGGGGGCAGCATTTGCGTATGACCTCAATGGAGAGAGAGAGAGGGTTTAAGGGTATGGAGTTTAAGGAAGAGCATTCCAGGATAAACAATGACCTCAGCAAGGAAGGCAGGAAAGTCGGATATTTGGGCAACTGTGAATTGGATGATTCTTTTCAGGAATATAGGCACTCTGGGGACATGGGGATGGAAAGCTCTGTTGGAACCAGGAAGTGAAGAACTGTGACCTCCAGGCTAAAGAGTTGGTTATCTATAATCTGACCTTATGAATGCTAAGCACGGCTCTGTATGGATTATACCCCACTCCTCCTCACTTGTGCTTTGGGGATTGTGCACATCCTTCTACAGCAGTGGTTTGCAATCTTTATATTTTTGCTTTCACTTCCCCTGACTGAGCTGTGCAACCTGAGCAACTCCTCTCCTTACACAAGCTGATTCTCTCCTTCTGCCTCCTTCTCCATTGAGAATAGCTGTTCGGAAACACCACAGGGCACAGAAGGGAAAAAAAAAAAACAAAACCTGGTATCTGTTGAAAGCCGTATGTGCCAGGAGGTTTGTCTTTTGTCATTTGTCTTTCTCATCTCCTCCCCTCAGCTTGCCATGGTGATGGTGATGGTGGTGGACGCTATTCTTCTTTGGTTTTACTGTTGAGGGAAAAAACTAAAGCTTTAAGTCAAGGAGCTGGTAGGTGGTGGAGGTGGAGTTTGCATGTAGCTGTCGCCTTCTTTGTGTTCCCTGTGCCTGTTGTACAATCTGGCACAGAGCCAGAGCCTCAGTAAATAGATGTGAGTGAGTGTCCACAGGACTGAATGGCAACATGAAAAAGCAAGGACTGCTTGATTCCAGATCCAAAGGACTTACTCGGTGTCATTTTTTTTACCACCATAAACACCAAGATAAATGCCCTGGAGCTTTGGTGAGTGTGCCCAGGGCCAGATGACCCAGCTCTGGTTGAAGGCAGGGAGTGCTGACTCCAAGGGATTCCTGGAAAGATTTGGCTCAGCTCAGGGAATATTCCCATTTATCTCTTGTCCAGCTTCCCTGGACAAACTGCTGGGTGCAGGGAAGTCCACTGGGTGTTTCTTCTCAGGCACGTTGTCAAGGACATTCTCTGGCTCTTTGATTTGAGATTAGAGCTTTACTAAAACCCTAGCTAGAAGAGGGGGTGGGTGAAGTGAAGAAAGCAAGGTGAAATGTAATTTCCTCTTTAATATAGACTGTCATTTAATCTAATATTATAGAAAATGATTAGATCTTAAAAACCTATAAATTACCCTTGACAACTCTCTGGTGTGCCTCTGTTTTCCCTTTCAGCAATTATACACGGCAACGGTGGGTTGTGGCAGAAAGAAGCACTCTGAATGCAGTTTGTTTATTGGCTCTTAATGAGAAGCGATTAATCTAAATCACCATAGGGGTGGATCCTTTGCAGAGCTTTGGAATCAGAAGTGGCAGTTGGACCTTTTGACAAATGTGCTGTTCTGTGCTTAACAACAACAGAAAGTTTGCGAGGGTATGTGTGGTGGCATTTTCTTTCTTTGTGTGATGAGGAAGGAAAACACACATGCACACCCACACACATACTCAGAGCAGTCACTGGGGCAAATATAAAACCACAGCCTTTGGGCATCTTCATCTCTTACCCCTTCATTCTGTCCTCTCCTGCCTCCTCCCACCCTCCGTGGCTGAGACGGCTAGGGCCCCTCATTATGTTGTTACCTGGAAGGCCCTTTTCTCAATTTATTACTGTTATTGTGGTTTTCACTTCCCTGCCTGTCTGGGGACCACCTGGCACAGGATGATGGATCATTACAGAGAGTACCTGCCTGGCCAAATTGCTACCTCGCCACCCCCTCCCCTTCTGCTTCACATTGAGAAAGAGAGGAAGCAAAACCAGACAACCAAAACACCTTACAAATCCAAAGTGAAAAAAAATACATACACACGGTGTCACAGGCTCTTCTGTTTTGAAATAATGGGGCCACAACGTTGCAGCTGAAACGATGTAGGATCCCACAGAAGTAGGATGATGAAGGGTAGGGCGGGATGAGAGAACACCCACGGAGAAAGACCTGTTGGGTAAAAGCCATACTGGTGCCTCCTCCTGCTTTCTGTTTGATTCTTCCCTGCCTTTGTTTGTACTCGCTCCTTGTCACTGCCTTGCTGTGTCCTCTCTCTCCTTCGCTGTCACCAATAATGAGCACAGCAAGAAGGATAAAGCCTTCAACTTGGGAGGTAAAGTTCTGAGCTGGAGCCCCAGTTTTTACACTTAGTAACCAAGTGTGACTGAGCCCCGGCACTTCTTTGCCTGGAGAATGGGGGTGTGGCAGGCGGAATCACAGCCTCCCCAAGATGCCCCAGTCCCCAGTATCTGCAAATATGTTAGGTTAAGTGGCAAGGGAGGATTAAGATGGAATTAAGATTGTTAGCTGGCCTTAAAATCAGGAAAATACCCTGGATTATCAATCAAGAGGGCCGTTGTAATCACAAGGGCCTTGGAAATGGGAAGGAGGGTAGAAGAACGGTCAGAGTGATGGGATAGGACAGAGTGTGGACTGTCCATTACTGGCTTAGAAGATGGAAGGGGGCAGTGAGACTGATTTGGGGCTTCTGACTTGTAGAGATGTATGATAAAAAAGTTATGTTGTTCAAGCCACCAAATTTGTGGCAGTTTGTTATAGCAGCAACAGGAAACTAATCCAGGAGATATTGCAGACTGAATGTTATATTCTCCCCCAGAATTCATATGCTGAAATCCTAATCCCAATGCGAGGGTGTTTGTATGTGGAGCCTTTGGGTAGTGATTGGGTCATGGGCATAGCTTTCATGAATGGGGTTCGTATCCTAGTGAGAGGGACTCCAGAGAGCTCTCCTGCCCTCCTCCACCACGCGACGACACAGTGAGAAGGTGCAGCCCACGAGCCACACAGCCGGCTCTCACCAGGCCCTGCATTTGCCGCCGCCTCTGTCTTGGCCTTCCCAGAGTCCAGAACAGTGAGAGAGAGATGTTCTTTTGTTTGTAAGACACTCGGTCTATGGCATTCTGTTATAGGAGCCCAAATGGACTAGGACAGGGGGTCATAATGCCTGCCCTGTCTTCCTCATGTAGTAGCATGAGGATCAAGGGAGAAGAACCACTGAAGGCCTTGACACTTGACACACTATAAAATGCAGTGCAACCCAAAGGCTTTGGCACTACTGGACTCTTCCTGTGGGCGAAGGTATGCAGAGCAGGTGTCTTGAGCAGAGTGTAGGGAGCACATACCAATCATGCGCTTCGATCATCTGCCCTATCCCTCGTACTGCTGGCTCCTCTGTTCTCACTCTTTCCGGGAGCTACATGTCTCTCCCGTGGAAGAATGGGAGCAGTCCCCTTGGTCCTTTCTGCAGGACAGTTCCTGCACTGGTGAAAGGGCTCTGAGGCATCATCAGCTTTACAGCCTGGTCCCCTATGTGGTCCTCTGGCCCAAGGGTTGCTGCAGCAGCAAGTTGCTTTTGCTCCGTGTTGATCCCATCTGGCTTTAGGTGCATGGGGGCTGTCCCTGCCCCTCACACGCATAGGCAGTCACTGGGGGTGAGCAGTTGAGTTCTAGTGAGTGTTCATGTGATTGCCATTCTTACTGGGCATGGCAGTGCTCCCGGATACAGTGACGTTGTTGCCCCTGATGAAGCTCTCAGCTGCACAGGCTCTTTCAACTAGACCAGGATATAGGATATTTCCAGGCATATTTACTCCTCCGATTGTTTTCCTCATGGTAACCTAAAGCTTATCCTGCTTCTCCTAAATGTAATAATCCTCCCCACATACCTTAGGTCCCTGTTTCAGTCTGTTTTCTGTTATTTATAACAGAATGTATGAAACTGGTAATTTATAAGAAATGGAATTCATTTCTGAGAGTTCGAAAGGCTTGGGAAGTCCAAGGTTATGGGGCCACATCTGGTGAGAGCCTTTCTGCTGGGGGGGACCCTCTGCAGAGTCCTGAGGTGGTGCAGGGGGCTGAGTGTGCCAGTGCGTTATGTTCAGGTCTCTCTTCTTCTTATAAAGTCACCAGTTCTACTCTCACGATGACCCATTAATCTATTAACCCTTTAATCCATTAATCCATTCATGAGGGCAGAGTTTTTGTGATCCAGTCACCTATGAAAGGCCCCACCTCTCAATACTGCCACATTGGGGATTAAGTCAATGTGAGTTTTGGAGAGGACATGTATTTAAACCACAGCAGTCACTGAAAATAGCCTAAGTTGAAGGCTTTCCATATGAAAAATAGGGTTAGAAGGTGAACTTAAAAAAAACCTTTGTCCTCTTTTTTTTTTTTTTTGATGTTCACTAGATGAAATACTACAGATAATACACTAAATAAATACTGTATCAGTGACAATCTGCAATTCTTAAATTAGTCATAATGGGTACTGTGCAATTAATTTCCGTTTACCATCTCTTGTGCACTGGAATCTTTTCAGGCTTTTCCTCCCACATGGCTTCAACAAGATGCTTATAAATTAGATTTGTTTTGTTGTAGATAATAGGCATGCTGATGAGTGGTTTTTTTTTTTTTTTTTCTTTATCTTTTCAGATAGTCACTGCCTTTCTGATTTTAGGCTTTGGAACAGTGATCTTAACTCCGAGGTCCCACTGTGGTCCCAGATGTGCACAGTAGCAACTTGGATGCTTGAAACAGCAAATACCTTGGATGATCTTGATTTAACTGATAGATAGCTCTCAAAACCAAATACACCTGGTCATATATCTCTGCCTATTACAGTGTTGTGCCAAATCAGATGCCTTCAAACTGTCTGACCTGTGCCTCAGAACCTTCCATCTGATATTGCAAATACCTATCTGGGTTTGCATCTTGCTTTAGTGCTCCTAATATGGAGCAAAACAAAACAAAACAAAACAAACAAACAAAGGTCCCAAACCAAACCACACCAAACATCAAAAATAAAGTTACTTTCAACGCAATCCTGTATCTTACAATTTTTTTTTTTTTAATTGTGAGTCTATTTTTCTCTTCTCTCCCAGGGTTAGACATTCTTTTTAAAATTATGGGAAATATATATCTTACTGAAAAGTAATATGGCTACCAATTTGCTAAATTTGTCTGTATTAGCCTTCTACAGAAGAGGGAGGGGGGTGGCAGAGGATTGCTAATCTGAATGACAATGCCTGCACATGAGGCTGGCCATGCCTGGCTGGCAGAGAGTGCCTCAGGTAAAGATTTTGCTGACTGCTGTTACTGAGATAAAGCTAGTTTCTCTGTCCAGGGCACTGATAAGCCACAAATATCATGCACTGCAAATCTGGTCAAGCAAACTAAGAAACCCTTGAGTGACTTTCACTCAGTCTTGCATCCTGTTTATTGAGGGTGTGCTCCATTCAGCTCAGCAGAGAAGACCAGGGAGTGTGATATAACCAAAGCTGCCTGCCTTTAAGGAACTTAACATCAAGGTAGCAATGTGAGATGAATACAAGTGAAACATAAAATAACCACATTTTAAAATATAGAAATATATTTATAAATTTTCAGTATGTTTAAAAATAAAATTATAGTCCACTGTGTTTACACATTTGTTGATGGGGTTCATGGAAGGCGTAGATCATTCAGCTGGAGCATTCAGCAGTCTTTGGGGAAGGGAGGGAATTTAAATGGGCCTTGAAGAAAGGCAGGAAAGATGCTGGGCTTTCTGGGTACGGGAGTAGCAGTGTTGGCAAAGATAGGAATGTTGTAAAAAGTATAGTGATTGGAAAAAACCTCTGTGGCACTGCTTGGCTTGAGCAAGCAGTTGTGTAGAACAGGTCAAACTTGAGAACAACATGGGAGCTCACTAAATGTCTGAGGTTCCAGGCGTGGTTTTTATGACATGGAGAAAGTATTGGCATTTCTTATGGAGGGGAAATACCACGGTCAGACCTGGACTGGAGAGGATCCACCCAGTGTGTGGTGGGCAGGATAGTTTTGAGCACCAAAGATGGCGGCAGGGGATTCCTATATCGGAGGGGAGGTCAGTCATGCCACTCCCTGAGTTGGGAGGTGCTCTTGTTCTTATACACATTGGGGCTCCTTCACTGCCCCACCCTCAAGCCACATCTGTTCTGCAGTCCAAGCTGTGCCCACAGCGGGGACAGATATTTACCAGCTTCTCACAATTTTCCAAGAGCAGGCAATGAGTTACACGGTGTTATTGAGAAAGTGTGTGGGTGTGTGCACAGGTAACGTTTTGTGATTATAAAGGTAATGTGTGCTCATTGCAGAAAACTTGGGAAAAAAATTAAAAAGTATAGAGAAGAAAATAAAAAAATACTCATGATCTTGCCACTCAGCATTAAGCACTGTAATTTGTGAAATTTTCTTTCAGGTTATTTGTCTATTTTGTAAACACAGACATGAAACATAAGCAATGTTTAATAAAAATTAGATGATGTTTCACATATGTGCAGCCTGCTATTTATGTACTATTTAAACATGATTTTCATGTGTCATAAAATTATTTAAATTTGTATTTCATGGCTGCATACTATTCCATTGAATGGATTTAACTTACTTTATTTAGTCATTCTCCTATCAGATTGTTGGGTTATTTCCAATTTTGCAGTATTATAAATAACACTGAGTTGAACATACAGGTGTATACATATTTTATGGGGCCCCTGATGGTTTCTTTGTACAGATTCCTAGAAGAGAATTTACAGGGTCAAAGGCATGACGATTTCTGAGTCTCGTTCCTTATTGCCACATTGCTTTTCAGCGTGGTCAATGCCAGTTTGTACTTGCGTCAAAACTGACCATCTACGTCTGCCCACTTCACCCCACTGCCTTTGCCACGGCCACCACTGGCCTCCACGTTGCTAAGTGCAGTGGCCAGTTCTCGGTGCCCATCCTGCCTGACCGTGGCTGCATTTGATGGAGCTGGATGCTCTCTTCTCCAACATACTTTCTTTCCTTGGTTTCAAGGACACTTCATTTTCTGAGTTTTCCTTCTCCCTCTCTGTCTCCTTCTCTGGTCCTCCCTTATCTTTTTGACCCTTAAATACACTAGAGCTCAGTTCTCTGGACTCTTTTTTTTTTTTTTTTTTTATCTATATTTGCTGTCATGGTGATCTCCAGATTCGCATCTTTAAGTGTTATTCAGACACGGCTGTCTCCTGAATTCTTATCTGCGGCCCAGCCCACTCTCCTGAAAATAAGCCGCACACATCCTTCCTCTTCTTATCATCCCGACTTGGATGTGCATTAGGCATTTCAAAACCAAAGTCTTTATTTTTAAAGCCCCCAACCTGCTCCTCTCACAGATTTTTCTGTCTCATAAATGCTAATTCCCTTTCCTCAGTTGTTCAGGCCAAAAACCTATCAGATAATTTGAGTTGTTTCCAATTTTTAAATATTATAAGAAACACTGAGATGAATGTACAGTTATAAAACCAGCCTTTTAATGGGTCCCTTAGTTTCTCTGATACCCCACATCTCATCTACAAGCAGACCCCTTTGGCTTTTCTTCCAAAAATATCCCCAGAAACTGAGCACCTGTCAGCACCTCAGAGCTCCTTCTTGGTGCAGGCCCGTAGCCTGGCCCTTCCGGTCGCTGTGGAGCCTGCACCTGTCTCTTGGATTCCCTCCCTGCCTTGCCCCACTGCCCACAATGCTCTGTTCAACATGACAGCCAGAGTGCGGGATTAGAATACAAGCCCTAGCCCATCAGTGCCCTGCTGGTTGTACGTGTATCAAGTGTTTTCCATGTCACTTGGGATAAAGCCAGAGTCCATGTATCACTTAGCAAGCCCCCGTTTCCTCTCGGACCTCACTTCCAATGCTCTACTTCTTTCACGCTGTTCCAGCCCACTGGGCTTCCACATGCCTTTCCACATGTCACCTTCTCAGCGAGGCCTTTCCTGACCACACTATTTAGAACTGCAGGGCTTCTCTTTCAGCACTTCCTTTCCTGTCTCTGCTTTCTTTCACAATAAAGGCCTTGTCACCTTATCGGATACTGTATTATCTACTTGTTCATTTATTGTTTAGTCTTCCCTCACTGGGATGTCAGCTCTATGAGTAAAGGGATTTCCATTGTGTTTTGATTATTGCTCTTGTCCACGTCCTTAGAATAGCGCTTGGAATGCAGTGAAGACCCAGCCAATTGGCTGGATGAATAAATGGTGCTAATGCATTTGTTCGATTAGTTTGGAAATTTAGTCAGCGTGTTCTGTCTGTAGTCTTGTGTCTAATTTTATATATTTGTGATTTTTAAAAAATTGTGGTGATATGTACATAACATAAAATTTACCATCTTCATCAATTTTAAGTGTATACTTTGGTGGGGTTAAGTGAATTCACATTGTTGTGCACCCAATCTCCATATCCCCTTTCTTTTTTTATTTCAAAATATTAAGGGGGCACACATATTTTTGTTATGTAGGTACCTTGTATAATGGTTAAGTCAGGGCTTTTGGTGTGTCTGTCACCAGAATAGTGTTCATTGTACCCAACAGGTTTTTATCCCATACCTCTCCTGCCAACATCTCCTCTTCCGGATTTCCAAAGTTTTGTGTATCTCTTTGTGCCAAGTGTACCCATTGTTTAGCCTGTGTACCCATTGTTTAGCTCCCACTTATCAGTGAGAACATATAGTGTTTGTTTTTCCATTCCTGAGATATTTCACTTAGTATAATGGTCTCCAGTTCCATCTAAGTTGCTGCAAATGACATTATTTCATTCCTTCTTATGGTTGGGTAGTATTCCACAGTGTGTGTGCATGTGTATGTACACACAAACATGTATACATAAAAATGTGTTATATAAAAATATATGTGATATATAAATATGTATAAGTTTGTAATATATATAAATATCTGTGATGTATATATAGATGTCAGTGGGATTGCTGGTTTGAATGGTAGGTCTACATTTATTTATTTGAGGAATCTCCATACTGTTTTCAATAAAGGTTGTATTAATTTACAGTCCCATCAACAATGTGTAAGTTTTCCTATCTCTCTGCATCCACATCAACATCTGTTATTTTTTATAATTCACAGATGATATTTTTATTTCTGCAGTATCAGTTGTAATGAGCTTATTTGAGTCCTTTCTCATCTATTTCTGGTTAATCTGGCTAGTGGTCTATTAATTTTGTTTATCTTTTCAAAGAACCAACTTCTTGTTTCACTGATTCTTTTTTTTTTTTTTTTCTTTTTTTGGTTACCATTTCATTTAGTTCTGGTCTGAGCTTTGATATTTCTTTTCCTCTGCTGCCTCTGCTGGGTTTGGAGTTTGTTTTTGGTTTGTTCTTCCTTTTCTAGTTCCTTGAGATGTGATATTGGATTGTTATTTAATTTGTGATCTTTCTGTCACTTTGATGAAGGCACATAAGACTATGAACTTTCCCCTTAGCACTGCTTTTACTGTACTCCATAGATTTTGAAAGCTTGTGTACCCGTTGTCATTCAATTCAAGGAATCTTTGGATGTCCATCTTAATTTCATCATTGACTCAAGGATTGTTCAGCAGAAGGTTGTTTAATTTCATGGCTTTGTGTAGATTTGAGAGTTTCTCTTGGAATTGATTTCTAGTTTTTTCCCACCATGTTCTGAGAGGATGCATGGTATGATTTTGATTTTTTTGAATTTGATAAGACTTGTTTTGTGGCCTTGATATGATACGATATGATCAATCTTAAAAAATATCCCATGTGCTGAAGAATGTATATTCAGTAGTTTCTGGGTAAAATGTTCTGTAAATGTCTCTTAAGGTCTTTTTGTTCTAGAGTCTTATTTAAGTCCATTACATTGTTTCTTTATCCATTTTCTGCTTTGATGATCTGTCCACTTCTCTCATTGGGGTGTTAAAGTCCCTGGCTATTAAGATGCTACTGTTTATTTCTTTGCTCAGATCTTGTAGAATTTGCTTTATGAGTCTGAGACCTCCTGTGTTAGGTACATATATATATTTAGGATTATTATGTATTCTTGTTGAATTTCTCTCTTTACCATTATGTAATGAGCATCTTGTCTTATTTTTATTTTATTTTATTTTTTTTACCATTGTTGATTTAAAGTCTATTTTACCTGATAGGAGAATGGCTACACCTGCTCACTTTTGGTTTCCATTTGCGTGGAATATTTTTTTTCCATCTCTTTACCTTGAATTTCTCTGTGTCCTTGTGTGTTAGATGTGTTTCCTGGAAACACAGATACTTTGGCTGTTTTTTTTCATCTATTCAGCTAGCCTGTGTCATCTTTTAAGTGGGACATTCAGACCATTCACGTTGAGTGTTAGTATTGATATGTGGCGTGCTGCTCTGTTCATCATCCTGGATGATACCTTAGTGTTTTGTTTCACCTCTTGTGCTATTGTTTTATAAAAGCTATGATTTTTAACCTTTGGTTGTTTTTACACTGGTTGGTATCTATTGTGCTGTCTATGTATAATGCACCTTTGATCACTTCCTGTAGGGCGGGTCTAGTAGTGACAAATTCCCTTAGTGTTTGCCTCGTCTAGAAAAGTCTTTATTTCTCCATCATTTATGAAACTTAGTTTTGCAAGATATGAAATTTTTGGCTGGCTGCTATTCTGTGTAAGACAACTAAAAATGAGGCCTCAATCCTTTCTGGCTTGTAAGGTCTCCACTGAGAAGTCTGCTGTTAGCCTGATTAGTTTTCCTTTGTAGTTTAGTTGTTGCTTTCGTCTTGCAGCATGTAGAATTTTCTTCTTCATTTTGACTTGACTTTGGCCAGGTTGATGATTATGTGTCTTGGATACTTCCCATTTGCTATGAATCTTCCTGGTGTTTGATGACCAGGATATCATTAGCAATAACATGAATCATTAGCAATAACAGGGAAGTTTGCCTCAATAATTCCCTAGAATACGTTTTCTATGCTTTTTCTTTTTTCTTCTTCTCCCTGAGGGATACTTATAGATTAGCTTTTTCTGAGTAATTTTTCATTTTTCTTTATTCTTTTTCCCGCATCTTTGGCTGACTGAGTTAGTTCAGAAGCCTTGTCTTCAAGCTCTGAAATTCTTTCTTCTGCTTGGCCTAGACTGGTGTTGAAGCTTTTTGCTATATTTTATAATTCCCTAAATGACTCTTTCATTTCCTTATGTTCTGTTATCTCCTTTTTTATGTTGTCTGTCTCTTTAGTGAGTTGTTCATGTTTTTCATTCATGTCCTGAAGTTTTTTGTTTCTTTGTTTTGGTTTTCAACTTTTTCAATTACATTCATCTTGTTTGCCATACATATTCTGAATTCCTTTTTTGACATTTCAGCAATTTCCTTTTAATTGAGATCCATTGTTATGGATATATTGTGATCCTTTGGGGATGTTGGACTAACTTGTGTTTTTCATGTTTTCAGAATTCTTTTGCTGATTTCTTTTAATCTGAAACTTATTCTCTCAGCTCAGGTCTGATGGGTTTGCCACATATCTGTTCTTTGCTGGGAACTCTCCTACATATTTGAGAATGAAGAGAAATATCTGGATAGTGCTTTTGTGTCCTATTCTGAAAGATTGACTCAACAGGAGAGGGGTGGATTCACTAAGAGCCTGTAACACAGATTTTCTCCTACATCATCCTGTTCCCCTGTAGTTGTTATAGTCTAAGTTGGTGCTGGCGGATATTCATTAGAATTGGTAGGTTGGCCCAGGCAACTGTTGAAAACTTGAGCATGGGCTGGGCAAGTCTCTCTCCATGGAGGTGGGTGATACGACATTGTCCAGCACTTGGGTGGTTGAGGGACATTGCTGGGCTCCTGGACACATTGCACTACTGCAACTTGTATTGGGGCATTTTACATGATGTTGGCAGGTGACTTTGAGGGGCACAGGACCTTGGCAGGCTCCTGGACAGGTTGGGGGTCTTGGCTGGTGCCTGGCTGGATTATGGGATTGCAGCCAGTGGTGGGGTGGCTCTTCGGGCTGCAGCAGCTAGGCTCCCCCCAGCTGGCAGGACTGGGGTGACACATGGTGCCCCATCAGGGACTTGCGGTGGCTGCAGCTCTCCTTTCACCCAGTTCCCACTGTGGCAGCTGCTATGGTGCTGTTCAAGTGGCAGTGGCAGTGCTATCAAGATGATAAGATGGTGGTGGCAGATGTTGAGGGAGGGCTGGTGGGTACCTGCTCTTCTGGAATCCCCAGGAGGTGACCGGTGGGGGGGATTGGGGGAGTGCACAGTGCACAGCATCCAGTTACAGTGCCTATGAGAGTACCCACACTCCTGCTCCCCCTCTGACCCGTCAGGGGTGATGGGGAGGTGGCTGCAGTGGAGCCGACCCTTCTGCAGACTGGGTGCTTTGGGGCTGAGAGTACAGATTGGCATCTGTTGCAGTGACCTGGGTCCAGAAGTTGGTGTGACCCCACCATGTCTGCTCTCCAGCGCAATGCTGCTGTAGTCTCCAAGCCGCTCCCTGATCTGTTTAGAGGTTTGCTGTGGTGGGGAGCCCCTCACAGCTTAGACTTCCATGTTTACTGGGGTGGGTGGAGCCCTGGGGATCTAACCTCTAATGCTTTCCCTCCTGTAGACACTCCCCCTGTGCCCCTGTACCTTCTGATCTTTCTGAGAGGATCACCCTACCTCTCTCTCCCTCAGTTTGGACATTTCAAGTTGCTTCTCTGATTCACAATGCTGTCTCCGAGACTGTCCATCCATGGGTGAACCTCAACCCTCAACCTTAGATCCTCTTCTTAAGAGCAGCCAGTGCAGGCTGCTCCTTGTCCACCATCTTGGCACCTCCTCCATATCTCTTTCCACCTTGCAAAGCTAAAACTCTTTACCTACTAAATAATAACTCCTCACTTCTCCCTCCCTCCAGCCTTGGCATCCACCATTCCACTTTCTGTCTCCATGATTTTTATTACTCTATGTACCACATATAAGTGGGATCATATAGTATTTGTCTTTCTGTGCTGGCGTATTTCGTTTTGCATAATGTCCTCAAGGTTCATTCATGTAGAACATGTTAGAATTTCCTTCATGTTTAAGGTTGAATAATGCTCCATTGTATGCATATACCACAGTTTGTTTATCTATTCATCTATTGATGAACCCTTGAGTTGCTTACAATTTTTGGTTATTGCAAATAATGCTGCTATGAACATTAAATGGACATATCTCTTTGAGACCGTGCTTTCAATTTAAAAAGAGTCTTGTTCCATATGCCACATGGCTTTTCAGTGCCATGATGCCAATTTATACTTACATCAACACTGACAGTCTGCCTGTTTCACTCCACTGCCTTTGTCACAGTCACCAATAGCCTCCAGGTTGCTAAATTCAGTGGCTAATTCTCAGCACTCATCTACTTGACCATCACCTGCATTTGACACAGTGGGACGCTCACTTTGAGTGTATATACCCAGAAGTAGAATGACTGGATCATATGATAATTCTATTTTTCATGTTTAATTACCTACTATACTGTTTTCCACAGTGTCTGCACCAGTAGTACACAAAGGTTTCAATTTCTTCACATCCTTGCCAGCACCTGTTATTTTCTGGGTTTTTTTTTTTTTTTTTTTTTTTTGCTGATAGTAGCCATGATTGTGAGGCAATATCTCATTGTGGTTTTGATTTGCATTTGTCTCATGATTAGTGATGTTTAGCATCTTTTCATGCCTTTGTTGGTAATTTGTTTATCTTCTTTGGAGAAATGTCTATTCAAGTCATTTATCCATTTTTAAAGGGGTTTTTGTTTGCTTTGTTTTTACTTTTGTGCTTTTCATTTTTTTCTAGCCTCATGATTTTTTCTATATTAGGGATGCTTATGTTAAATCCTGAGGGACAAGTATAAATAAGTTTAGCATAATGAATTGAGAAAGGTGGGGAATCCAATCTTGGCAAAGAGGATGGCATATATAAATGGTCATGGGTACAAGAGAACATGTGTATAAGCATAATATTGATGTTCTATCTATAAAATGTGTGTGTAGTTTACATATTTTGCCATAATAGAATTATGTGTACATATATATATATATATATATATATATATATATATATATCAACAACAGCATTATCGACATTTTGTGTTGGGTACTTCTTCGTTGTGGGTCACTGCCCTGTGCATTGTCACATGTTTTGTAGCACCCCTGGCCTCTACCCAGTAGTCACCAGTAACTCTCTCCCTTGCCTGATGGCAGGTCAAGAGGGAGGCAGATAATCTCCAAATCATCTTTGTCTCTACCATGCTTGGCATCATTTCTGACTTTAGTTGTTTTCTAATCCTGGGTGATTTAAGGGTAAAAGTTAACATTTATTTAGCAGTTATGTTCCTGGCATCATGCTAAGCCTTTTAAATCATTGTGTCATTAAATCCTTTCAACAGTTGTGACACAAATGTCTCCATACATTGCAAAATGTCCCCTTGGGGTAACCCCTTCTCACCCCCAGGTTGAGACCCACTGTTAGAAGAGGAAATGATGGATGGATGGATGGATGGATGGATGGATGGATGGATGGATGTGGGAAATGAAGGCTGGTATATTATGATTGAAAGCCTCATCTATAGGGGACTCTGTGGAAGTCAGTATTTAACAACATATCAATTATCTCAATGGGTTAGGGGACAGCTATGCCATCATCTCTTCTATACTCTGTGAGCTTATATTGATATTATTGTATTTCTTGCTGAACACTAACTTTGCTAAAGGTCTATCATTAGGACTCAGTTATACAGTAAATTATAGAATGTCTCCTTTTCTATTTAGAGAAAAGTCTATTTACTTCTGTTCTGAGAATGTTCTCAAAACATTGAACTAGACTTTGTTTCCTTACCTTTCTGGGTCTGTGACAGAGTGAGAGACTGAGAAACCTTTAGCTTGCACATGTTTTTGATAGACTGTACAAAGGAGAAACCTAATGGGCAATTGAATAGCTAATGTATTTATCAATGATATTTTAAGATTCACCCAGTAGCAGGAAAGAAGAGTGCATTATGGGACAATTTTGAGGGTGATTTTGACATTTTCAATACTAATTTTGAATGATTTAGACACAGATAAACTGACTGGCTTTTGAAACCATAAGTTTGACTAAGCACAGCCTTTCCTTGATTCCTGACTTTCACGAGTGTCCTTTGTGATTTGCAACACACCATTAAAATTGACCACTGTTATTCAACTTTCCCAGGAATTTCCTGCAAAAAGCATATCGAGTGGAAAAAAAAAAAGATATTGCACCATTTGCATGTTGGTAAACTTTAAATCTTGTTCATCACTAATCTAAGACAAGGAGAGTTCATTTACACGGAATGGCCAAATCAGTAGGGACTGGTGGTATGAGGTTCTCATCCCTAAGACAGTGGCACATTTAGTTCTGTCATGAGCTAGAACCTCCCAATGAAAAAAGAGTAGTCTTTCAAAGCAGCAATTGTAGTTTAGCAAATTAACAATTATCTACTAATTGGTGTTCACTCTGGCAGTATTAATATTTGCTAATAGAGTGTGTTTTTCTTAAAATATTACAGTGAATACAAAATGCATGTAAAATGAATGTGAAATATAAAATATAGCAATTTTTCTCCCTAACCCTTTTGTATGTTTTATACACACAAACACACTCCATGAGATTTATGATTTACCCTGTTGACAAACTTCCAAGTGTGCAGTAGAGTACTTTTAACTATACATGCACTGTTGTATAGCAGATTAATAGAACTTTTTCATTTTGCATGACTGAAACTTTATAAGCATTGAACAACAACTCCCCAACTCCTAAATGTCCATCGCCATACATTATACAATTGTGTACCTGCAATTAAATATGGAAAGGTAATGGTGCTAAATTTCTTTGTTTTTATAGAAACAATACCTACCCTAATCCCTACCCCTTTCAATTTTATCTGCAAAGCTCTGGAATGATGGCAGGTCAAGAGGGAGGCAGATAATCTCCAAATCATCTTTGTCTCTACCATGCTTGGCATCATTTCTGACTTTAGTTGTTCTCTAATCCTGGGTGATTTAAGGGTAAAAGTTAACATTTATTTAGCAGTTATGTTCCTGGCACCGTGCTAAGCCTTTTAAATCATTGTGTCATTAAGTCCTTTCAACAGTAGTATGAGGTAGATACAATCTTTCTATCTCCTTTTTCTTTAGATAACAGATTTGGAAAAATTGAATAACTTCCTCATGTTTACACATGAAGAATTCAACTGAGGGTTGAACTCAAGACATCTGCACTTAGAGGTTATACCGTTAATTATCTGCTAAACCATATTTGAAATAGTTTTCCTCTTCTTCCAGAACACACCTACGCCCACTGCAGATCTTATGTCAGGAAAAGCTGGTAAATATCAAAGCAGCTTGAAGGAAAAGCAAAACAAATCAAAACAAAAATCTGCAGTGTGATCTCTGCCCCATTCATATTGTCAAAATCATGTCAATGCAGAACTCAAGGGCACCTAAATGTCCATTGCCATACATTATACAATTGTGTACCTGCAATTAAAAATGGAAAGGTAGTGATGCTAAATTTCTTTGTTTTTATAGAAACAAGCTATCGTAATTTTACCAAGAGTCATATGCTTCGTCCATAAATTCAGTCCATAGGTAATATTTAATTTGGGCACGTGTTTTTTAAAATCCAATTTTTTAAGTATTTTGACCCACAATGTGACTTTCCAGTTTGACACATCACGCCTGATTTTGCTTTCTTTGCTTCTCTCATTCGCTTCACCTGCTTTGCCCCCCGTGGGCATTTGAATTTGAAATACCTGCTTAACAATAAAAGTTGGGTTGGCGTGCATGATTTTCTTTATATATTTGGCATATGAATATAAATTCACATATTTTACCTTGAGGCTTAACTTCTGACAAAGTTATTTGCTCTCTGATTATATTTATGCTAATATTATGGCCTCCTCCTTTTTAACAATTTTTGAGTATCAGCAACTAACATATTTCACTGTTGAATTCCTATTCACTTAATTCTTGATATCCCTTTGGTCAGAGGTAGAGATAAGTGAGGAAGTAGAGGACTTTCTTGAAGCTGTTGTTTTTGGTGGATTTCTTAGAGATGCTTTAGAAAAGGATGACAGCCTGCTTCTCTGACTCTGTGTGTGTGTGTGTGTGCGCTCGTGAGTATGTGTGTGTGTACAGTGGGTGAAAGGGTAGGTTTTGAGTCAATCCGAGGGGCAATAGGCAAGTTGCTTTCCTCCTGAGCCTCAGTTTCCTTATCTGTAAAATGCAAGTAATGATACTTACTTCACATGATTTGTGTGAGGTTTTGTTAAAAATAATGTAAAATGCCCCGCACAGGTTAGAAATCCAAAATATGTAGGTTTCTATTTCACTTCCTTTCATTCTTCTCAGAAAGTTGGATTGAATAGAGACACTGCCAGTGATATCAAAGTGTATAAAAGGATTTCTGATGAGAATGTCAGAGAAAGGTTGCAATAAAAACGTACTCTCACCAACAAAAGCTCCATAAAACCTCCACACAATGTCAATATGGTTTACTGTGTGTAAATTCATTTCTCTATGCTCACGTGCACAAGAATGCAGCATTTTTCTATGTGTGAACGTACGTGTGCGCCCATATGTTGTTTGTGGATTAGGGTGTGTTTGTGTTATGCAGTTGTGTTTGTGTGTGTCTGTGTGTGCACAGAAAGAAGCAGACCTAGAGGAAAAGAACGCGTTGTGTGAGATATTTAATGGTAATCCTTATTCAGTATATTGTAACTCGTGGTATATAAAATAAAGTCCATTTATGATGTTGGTCTTATCTTCTAATTAAAATCAAAGGCATAAAGCTTTTTTATACCTGCATAAAATAAGCTGTTTAATTTTTCCACACCAGGGGAAAAATGATTTCATGGCCTCTTATGTAGACCATCGGTACATGACGTGAAGCAAGTTATGAGAAGAATGAGGTTATGAGGACCTCATTCTTCCCCAGGACATTTGTCCTCTGAGAGCACCCGGCTGCCTTGTCTGGGGCTTTCTCAAGGGCATCTGGGCTGCTTCTGAGCTCCCACTACCCTTTGCAGTACCGTGGCGGGAGGATGTCAGTCAGTCTATGACTAACCTGTCTAATAGTGTTTCCCTGGATTATTCACACATGAATAAAGAAAAATTATTATACTGCATCCATTTCTTTAAAATATGCTGATAACTAGCGATGACTTATTTCAATGAAGCCAAAGCAAATATTTGAGAAAAGAAAGTAAGCTTGTCTTGGAAGTCGTAAATGAATAAAAGAGGGAGGAGACTATGAATCTTAGCAGTTAAAAGGCCTAATTTTGTTTTAAAGCTAACTTTATAACACTAATGTATGCTCTGGGTAACGTCTTTAAAATCCTGCTAGTTAACAGTTTTATTTTATAAGGTATGGAAATTTCTTGGTCTTATTTTGTACTTTGAGCCCCATGGTTAAGATCATGTGATAGAAGGACCCCTAAAAATTGGTGGCAGCATACACAAAGATAGGAAAAACTACAAAAGGAGATAAACTCACTTGCTCATTCAGTCACTCAGCAAACGTTAGCAGCTCAAAGAAGTTGAGTTGAGCTGGATTGTGAAGTTCAAAAGGCTGTACTCTTGTTAAAGCCAGAGACATAAGCTGGGGGCAGATTTTTCAGGCTGTTTTAAGGATTTTGAAATATAGGAAGATCAGTGATAAGCCATTGATTGGTTTTAAGTGGTGGGAATGTCAGAATCAGATTTGTATTATAGGATGATTGTTCTGGCCACAGTGTGCAAAGTGGATTGGAGGGGACAAGACTAAAGGGTGAGACTGGCTGGGGGTGTCTTATAGTCATCCAGCAGAGAAAGAATGTTCTGGCTTGAGGCAATCACAATAGGTAAGAAGAGAATGGATTTGATGTTAGAGTTAACTGGAAGGTAAAATACACAGGGCTCAGAGACTTACTCATTTTAGGAGGTGAGTGAGAAAGGAGAATTGTGGGTGAATCTTGGGCTTTTTGCTCCACATCCATGTGGAAACATACACAGAGCCAGGGGACACCAGGGATGAGGCACCACCACAGGGCATATTGAGTTCCGGGCACTGCAGGGTGTCTACAGGGAAAAATCTTCCGGGCAGCTGAGTTTTCAAGTCTGAAGCCGAGACTCTGTTAGAGTTTTAATTCATGAGTTGTCCCCAGGAAGACGGTAATTTAAGAAAAGTAAAAAGACATCAGGAGTGGAAGAGGTCCCCGAGTAATAGTATATGGAGTGAAAAGAGAAGAAGGTCGAAACAGAGGATTGAGGAGTGGTTACATTTAAAGGATAATCAGAGAAAATTGAGGACCCAAAAGAGATGAGAAGGACAACCAGGTAAGTATGGTGTTATGGAAGCCCTTGGGAGAGAAGGCTTCAAAAAGAATGGAGTGGTCGGTGTTGTCAAAGGCTGCTGAGAGTTTAACTAAGGGAAAGGTCTGAGTGTCTACATATCTATGGGGTTTGAATACTAGAAAGTCAACCATAAGTTTAGTGAAACCAATGTCATGGAAATACTGTGAGTAGAAGCCAGATTGCACTGGCTGGAGAGGCAATTTAAATAGTAATCATAGCTATCGCTTGTCAAAAATGTGTATCATGCTGTGTGCTCAATGCCAGCTTGGCTATCGTCAGACTCAAGTTGTTGTCAAGGGAACTGAGGCCTCTAGAGGGTAAGTAACTTTCCTAAGGTGGCACAGTATTAGCAGAACTGTTGAGGTGTGAGCCTGCTCTCTCTGATGCCAAGGCCTTTTCACGACATCATTTCTGTCCACTTGACTTGGAGATGATAAACCTTCTGTGGCAGCAACACTTGCCCAAGGATTTTTGGGGATATAGGCTTTGGAAAATATCTTTAACAAGGGAATCATAAAACCACTTAAATCAATGAAATCCGTAAAACAAATCAGAAATAGGAAAACGAACAACAGGACTGTGGGTGGTGGGGAGGGTCTTCCCACGGCTAAAGAACGGTACTGTGATCAAGAGTGACATGGGGAACAGGGAGAGAGGGGGCGAGGACCATGAGAATATGTCCACAGTACTTGAAAGATGGACATCAAAAATGAAGCCTCCTTCTGTATGCAGACCTAGCCTTGCACCCCGTTTTAGCTCAATTTGGCAAGGAAGGACTAAATCGGGAAAAATAGAGCATCAGTAATTCATACAGAGGCCCAGATGCCCTTTTATGTGCTGTGATATACACATACAGATGACTTTATAGTTATGATTTAATTTCTTGTATTTATTCTCTCCTACTAACTCTGTGTTTTCCCCTTTGTCTTTCTTTCTTTTTTTTTTTTAAGATCATGCTTCTCAGTGATCCTGAACTGGAGAGCAGCATATTGATCAGCTCGGACGAAGGGGCGACCTATCAAAAATATCGGCTCACCTTCTACATTCAGAGCCTGCTCTTTCATCCCAAGCAAGAGGACTGGGTGCTGGCCTACAGTTTGGATCAAAAGGTGAGCACATACTATTTTCATTCACGTCTGGTTGCCAGGTAGCACCTTGTGAAAAGCACTTGTTTGCTCAATCCGAATTTCGGAGGAGACGCAATGACATTTTATCATTCCAATCAAAATTTTCCATCATTGATTTGGTCTGTAGCAACTAACTTTCCTTTACACTCTTAAGTATCAAAGTATGTCGGGAGGTATATTTCATTTATTGGTAATGCTGTTTATCATTTCACATAATGGTTCTCTCTGCCATTTTACTCATTTGACCTTATTTAAAACAACCCTGTGAATTGAGATATATGTAATTATAATAATTTTACAATGACTGTAGTAAACAAAGGTGCAGAAAGGGTAAGGTGCTTGTTCAAACCCTCCAAGCTAGTAGCTCAAGGATCCAGATTTTGAGTGCATGCTGTCAGATTCCAAGTCTAGGGTGTATTCCATGATACCATGCTTCCTTGATTTGGTCAATGTAGATTATATCATTACTCTCAGTTTAACAATGGAAGGGAAGCCTCATAAAAGTCCATTTTCTTATTTAAAAAAATTATATTAATGATGCAGTGGCCCAATGAGACCTCTTCTTTGAACTCCAAATCTATATATTCAGCTGTGTACTTGACATTGTCTCTTGTGTACCTCAGAAGCCTCTCAACTCAACATATTCCCAGAACGAACCCCCTAACATAGCTGGCTTTCTTCCAGCTTGCTGGAATCCCATCCATTTAGTTGAAAACTCAGAAACCGGAATCTCACCCTCGCTGTGCCTATTGCTTCCTTTCCTGTGCCTGGACTCCCCTTCCCTAACATGAGCCTCATCATCATCAGATGTCAGATCCAGCGCCACTTCCTCAGGACACCTTCCCTAAACTCCCGGACATAATCAAATCCCCTTTGATGTTCTTTTGCATGGTGATTTGCATGCCTCCTTTAGAGCACTTGTCACAGTTGAGATTTTATATTGATTTGTGTGCTTTTTGGATCATCTGCATTCATCACTAGCTTACAATCTCTGGGAAGACAGGACCCTGTCTGGTTTTACTCACCAGTCCCTAGCATAGTCCCTGGTACCAAATCAGTGCTCAGGATATATCTGTTAAGTAAGTGAATTAGTGGATGAATGCTTAAATGCTGTAGTAATGAACCTCTATATTCGGTCAACTTACTAAAAGGGGCTTTAGATTATTCTTCTTTGTATATCCTGCCATCTCAAGAAATTTAGCACAGTGCTTGATGCCAAACTATGTGTAATAATATTGTGGAATCAATCAGTGAATGGAAACAGATAATTATGAGCACTGTCTTGCATAGAGATATCCACAGAATAACCTTGGTTCAAATAGCTTCTTCTCTCTGGTCTCTTAAATCCTGAAACAGTTGGTCTTCAATATATATATGAATATGTGATTGTGAATTGTGTGTGTGCGTGTGCGTGCGTGCGTGTATGTGTGTGTGTGTGTGTGTGTGTGTGATGTCAGCACCTTTAAACAATAATTTCAACATAACCTTTATATGTCTCGTTAACAGAGCCTCATGGTGGGTGCCAGGTGCTTAATGCAATCCCCTAAGGATGCTCACATGACATTTGCAGAGCAAAAGCCATTGCAAACACATTTCTTTCATGGCATCAAGTGGATATTGTATGAAAGACTTAGCCAAATGTCAGCTAGGCTGTGAGTTTAGACGCTTAGTATAGCCAGAAATATTTTGAAGCTATATTTTAAAAAGTAAATTATTCGAATGTTGTGAAATGGTTGGATGGTAATTTATTTGGATGAAGCTCGGAACTCAAGCCATATTTTTGTTTATTAAGAGACAAGCTAGTTTCGCAGCAACAGAATTCTTGTACCAAGAGGTTGATAAAGCAAGTGCAGCATGTCTCCTGGGTATCTAGGAGCACCCTCTGCTTCTGTCACCACAGCACTGAGAGCATCTGGGGCATTGCTCATGAAGTGCCCTTGTGGATATAAGGAACTCAAAATTCTTTCAGACTTGGTGGCTGCTTTTTCATTTAGTTAAAATATTTGGAAATGTGGCAGTGGGTGTTGATGGATTTTCCTAATCACACTGCGTATTTCTAGATGTGTTATTCCTTAGGTAGTCTATCTTGTTGACATCTTTTGCATAAAGTGGCTGAATGTTCTTCAGGCCCATAAAGTTTCTAACTGGTGCCTGGTCATTCTTCTTTTAAATAAATGATGTGAGAAGGCAGATGATGCCCCTGGCAACACTTGCATAGATGGCATAAAACACCTAGACCCAGTCATCCAGGTTGCAGAAGAGTTTTTCTTTATTTTGGGGGCAATTTAGTGGTTTAGAGTCAAGGAGAGTGATGCTATGCAGCAGCAAATGAAAATGCAAGTGTAGTTGAGATTGATATACAAATGTGTTATTTCAGACTAGAGCCTTCTCTGATATGCATGCATGGAGGCAGTTGTTTCCTTCTAGAGAAAATGAAAAGTGCTAGTATTAAGGTAACTGCAGCATCAAAGGGAGATGCTTGTGGTGAGGATTGAATCGATGTTTCCATTATTGTGCATTTGATGAAATCCACTCGTAATTTCTTTAGAGTCTAGAAGACTATCTTGTTATGTTGTATGTATTACAAAAGACCTAATTGAATTATACTTTAAAGGGATAATACCCCATTGCTTTACTTTCCAAAATGCTACCCCAAAGCTGCAGGAGACTCCCTAGAAGATTCCACTCAGTTAAGGCACTGCTGGAGAAGGAAGGAAATACCTTCAGGATAAAACAAAATTGCATCTAGAAATTGAGAGAGACACCTGATATCCTGTTAGTTGAGATGCTGGGTGGTGGGTTGTGAGTTAACCGGGAAGCCCATCTCCTGACACTCGTCAAGTATTGGTTGTGGTAGAAGATCATCCAAGTCTTCCAAAGCTGCAAAGGAGTGGAGGGGCAAGTGCACCTTGCATTTGACCCTGCTGGAGGGCCATGCGGCTATAATCCCAATGCATCCCAATTTACTAATGTCCTCTCTGTTTCCTGATCGGCTTGACTCAGGCTTTTGACCAAATTCTTCCATTTGACCATGCTACAAGCTTCCCAATTCCTGTTATTTCCTGTGCCAGCTCCTCCTCTGCCCTACACATTCTTCTGCCATCTTGTGTTTTAATATAAAAGGAAAGACAAGAGATTCATTCTTAGGTATAGGAATCTTTGGAGATGTTTTATAAGAATCTTGGAGGTTTAAAAAAACCCACGGAAGTAAAAGCTTATAGTTGCCCAAAATGGAAATGATAAGAGAAAAGCTACTCCCCTCCCCTCATCTTAGAACCAAAGCTCTGTAACTTCTTTTGAGGCCTGTGTATTTATTAGTTATTTAAGTGGCATGATTCTCATTTGTTCCCATGTGGCTATTTTCTCACTGATGACTAAAACAGCTTACAATGTGACATTTTTGGATTAGTTGGAGGATTCAATGATGTTAAAACTGAGAGTGTTTGAAAGGTTTTGAAATAGATTTTGAAGACAATGCAATCCTAGAAATAGATAGTTGCCATTCTCATTGTACAAAGCTAGGTGTTTAAACATTCCTCATTTTGACAGGAGACTCAGTGTCATCTTTTTTTTTTTTTTAAATGGGCACATGCTCACGTATTCACAGATGCATACATCCTAGCACAGGGGACCTTCCATAGGAAATAGAGAGCTGAAAATAGCTATTTTTTTCTGCATGAGAGGTGGGATTGCAAAGCTGTCTATGACCATTTATCTTCTCAGCAAAATGAAACTTTAACAAATACAGCTGGCTTTGGAGATCAGAGATGAGGAACTCAGTGGGATTTTAGACTCCGTTGTTTTCAGACACTTCTGAGCTAGGCTGGTCTAGAATTGCCAGTGATTTTGATGTACAAAGCACTTTCTGAAACATTAGCACACATAATGGAGGGCTGCTGTTAGAGTAGTTAAGGGGTGGGCGTGCACCTAAGGGTTTTGTTGATTACCTCCTACCAGCCAAGTTCAGTAATAGCTGACAAATTGACAGACTGGTTAAGGAGAGGGTCCGGTTTTAGGCATGGTGACTGGCAGTCCGGAGCCCAATACAGAGGAGGTGGTCGAGCCATGCAGGCTTTGCCGATTGGACCCTACCTGGAGCTGCTACATCACGAACAGGGCGTATGTAGAGTGTGGAGGGCCTGCAAATTCAAAAGGACATTTTAAACTTGCACTTCTGGAATGCTGGATACAAGTGAATCTGTGCCTTTCATTTATATTCTCCTTTTAAACCCTCAGATTAAAAATGTAATTGTATTCAGATCCTCCAGGATTAGTAGGTGATGATAACTTTCTCAGTAGCCATTGGCAGACAGAGGCTTCCTGTCTCTCCACCTGGTGCGGATGAAGCTATAGGGGATTAACTAGGGATGACTATGATTTTGAAGCTTTTCCTCTGTGGAATAGGAGTAGGACTAAAGGACACGTTTTATTTAAAGAAAAAGCATTTCATTTTCACTAGGTACACTCCTATTCTTATACAACCATTTTTGTATCATTTAAGAGAAAGGAACATCCATAGCCCTACTCACTTATGACAAGTGGCCACTGCTCTTGCAGGTGTCCCCATCAGTATGATGGGGATGTGATGTCTCCATCGCCATAGAAACACCAGGTGGTGGAGCAACCACCTAGTAGGTGGGGGACATAATCCAAGAAGGCCTGTTACCATTGAAGCACATGTTGCCATCGATCTATTTGAGCTGAGTTCTGAATGTAAACTATTAACTTGCATTCATCAGGCCAGTGCAGGAAGGATCTCCAGTCATGTCAACATTGCTCACAAGAACATAAGCTCAAAGGAAAAACCTTCAGCGAAATTAGAGATCTGGTGGCCCCAAGCCTGCTCTTTCTATGTGATGTCCTAGACATTCTGTCCTTCTTTGCTACCTTCTGGGTGTCTGTTTTACTAACCTGACACATTTCTTTGATGGGAAAGAACATTTGCTAAAATAATTCATGGAAGATCCAGCCTGTATGTGCTTTAAGAAGAGAACACAGGTAGGCAACAGCACCTTTCCCAAAGCAGTTGTGCTCTCATGGGAGAGATTCAGCCATGTTTGAGTGAAGGTGGCGGCTATAACAACACATGGACTGGGGGGTGGAGCAGTGCAGCTTCACAGCCTTCTGTGTTCCTCCACCTGTTTCCTCTGTGGATACACCTTATCTTCATGTCTGTGCTGATTCTTTGCATTCAGACAATTGCCCAAATGCCAATCCCTTTGCCAGAATCAGGAGCCTAGATTTCCAGTTTTCCAATTGGGCTCAGGAATTCTTCTACTTGTCCCTTCCTTTGCAAGCCTCTCTGGCCTTAGGCTCTTGTCCACCTGATCAGGTCAGGCCAGGTATGCTTCCTCCATTCAAATGCCTAGATCTTGATCACTCACCCTGGTTGGACAGCACCTGGCCTTATAAGGTCAGGGTCATCCTTTACACCTTCTTAATCAAATTGTCATATACATATGGAAAAGTATAATCTTACGAGTCTGAATTTTCATAAACTGAATATACCCATGAAACCAGCACCCTGATCAAGAAACACCACTGGCACCCCAGAACTCCTGTGCTTTTTCAGCTAATTACCTTCTACCTGCAGCAGGATAATGATCGGTCAGGGTCATTTTTAACTTCATGTAGGTAGGTGATTTACGGCTGGCTACGCTGGTGAAAAACAGAAGATACATTCCTCAGAAGAAAGCTTAGAAAGAAGCAAGTGAGCTAAATGATGGAGAGGAAAACAATACTTTAAATGTTAACATTAGGGAATTATACTAAACCAAAGGCAAGAATTTATCGACATTGAGTAAGCCCAGCTAATCTAGAAAAGTCTTAAGGAAACTTTAAAAAAAAATGTTCATTTAAGATTAATTTCACAGTATTCATTTTTCAAAATATATTTTTTTTGGTTCCATAATGATAATACGCAATGTTGGCAAAGTTAAGGTAAAACATATTCTGAAATATTAATAGTATTGATGGGAATGGAAATGAGTTTTCCTTCCTGGAATATATCTTGGCAGTGTATGTCAGAAAATGCACACATATTCATAACTTTGATCCAGTAATTCAAGTGCTGCACCTCCGAGACTGTACCGGTAGAATAATACCATAATGCTCTAGGCATAATGATGCTTATCAAAGTCATTTATAATGGGAAAAACTGGATGGAAACTTACTGCATGGCCAACATTAAGGGACCTTAAATAATGGTGTAAACATTTGCTGGAATATTATGCAAGCATTAAAATGGTTGCCATAATGACCATGTAGCAACATGGATATGTATTCACACCTATTAAATATATACAGGCACATCTCAGAGATGTTGTGGGTTCACTTCTAGATCATTAAAATAAAGTAAATATCACAATAAAGTCAGTCACATCAATTTTTTGGTTTCTCAGTATACATAAAAGTTAAATTTATACTCTACTGCAGTCTATTAGGTGTGTAATGGCATTATGTATTAAAACAGTATATATACCTCAACTAAGAATCCTTTATTGCTAAACAAATGCTAATGATCATCTGAGCCTTCAGTGAGTCATAATCTTGCTTGCCTTGGTGTTGACGGCTGCTGCCTAATCAGGGTGGTGGCTGCTGAAGGTTGGGGTGGCTATGGGGCAATTTCTTATAATAAGGCAATAATGAAGGTTGCTGGACTCATTGACTCTTCCATTCAGGAAAGGTTTTTATGTACCATGTGATGCCATTTGATAACAGTTTACCTGATATTGAATGTTTTTCAAAATTGGAGTCAGTCCTTTCCAATCCTGCCACTGCTCTATCAGTTAAGTTTATGTATTATTCTAATTCTTTTGTTGTGATTTCAACAATGTTCACAGCATCTTTGGTAGGAGTATTAATAGATTCCATCTCAAGAAGCCACCTTCTCTGCTCATCAATGGGAAGCAACTCCTCATTTTTTCATGTTTGATCATGAGACCGTAACAATTCAGTCACATCTTCAGGCTCCACTTCTAATTCTAGTTCCATTGCTGTTTCTACCACATCTGTAGTTACTTCCTCCACTGAAGTCTTGAACTCCTCAAAGTCATCCATGAAGGTTAGAATCAGCTTTTTCCAAACTTCTGTTCATCTTGAAAACTTCATCTCTCTTGAATCACAGATGTCCTTTCTTGATGGCATCTAGAATGGTGAATCCTTTCCAGAAGATTTTCAATTTACTTTGCTTGGATCCATCAGAGGAATCACTGTCTATGGCACCTATAGCCTTGTGAAATGTGTTTTTTAAAATAATAAGACTTGAAAGTTGAAATTTATCTTTGGCCCATGGGCCACGGAATGGATATTATGTTAGCAGACATTAATCTCCTTGTACATCTCCATCAGAGCTCTTGGGTGACCAGGTCCATTGCCAGTGAGCAGTGATATTTTGAAAGGAATCGTTTCATTGTTCTGAGCACTTGGTCTTAAAATTGGGCTTAAAATATTCAACAAATGATGCTGTAAACAGATCCATTTACAGAGCAAAAGCAGAGTAGATTTTGCATAATTCTTAAAAGGCCCAAGGATTTTTTCAATGGCAAAGGAGCATTGGTTTCAACTTCAAGTTACCAGATGCATTAGCATCTAACAAGAGAATCAACCTGTTCTTTGAAGCTTTGAAGCCAGGCATTGACTTCTCCTCTCTAGCTATGAAAGTCCTAGATGGCATATTTTTCCAATAAAGTATTGTATTGTCTACACTGAAAATCTGTTGTTCACCATTGCCACCTTCGTCAGTGATTTTGGCTAGATCTTCTGGATAACTTGCTGCAGTGTCTACATTAGCACTTGCCATTTCACCTTGTACTTTTCTGTTATGAACATGGGTTATTTCCTTACACCTCATGAACCCACCTGTGCTACTTCAGGCTTTTCTTCTGAAGCTTCCTTGCCTTTCCTAGACTTCATAGAATTTAAGACATTTAGGGCCTTTCTGTGGATTAGACTTTGGCTTAAGGGAATATTGTAGCCTGTTTGATCTCCTACAGACCACTAAAACTTTTTCCATATCAGCAATACGGCTGTTTCGCTTTCTTGTTATTTGTGTTTTCACCGGAGTACTTTTAACTTCCCTCAAGAACTTTTCCTTTGCATTCACACCTTGTCTTGCTATTTGGTGCAACAGGCCTAGCTCGCAGCCTCTGGGCTTTTGATATGCCTTCCTCACTTAGCTTAATCATTTCTAGCTTTTGATTTAAAGTGAGAAATGTGCAACTCTTATTTTCACTTGAACACTTAGAACCTTTTGTAGGGTTATTAATTGGCTTAATTTCAGTATTTTTGTTTCTCAGGGAATAGGGATGCTTGAAGAGAAAAAGAAAGATATGGGGGAATGGCTGGTCAGGGAGCAGTCAGATACTTAACATTTATCAGTTAAGTTTGCCACTTTATATGGGTGTAATTCGTGGTACCCCAAAACAATTATAACATCATAGATTACTGATCAGGGATCATCATAACAGATATAATATTAATAATGAAAGAGTATGAAATACAGTGAGAATTCCCAAAATGTGACACAGAAACATGAAGTGTGCACATGCTATTGGAAAAATGGTGCCAATAGACTTAATTAAAGAAAAGTTGCCATAAGCCTTTAATTTGCAAAAGATGCAATATCTTCAATGTACAATAAAATGAAGTATGTTTGTTCATAATTCATATTACTATATAATACATACAAATGCATGCATAATGCATATTAAATAAAGAAGTACTTTTGAATGCAGGCATGCAAAAACTAAAATGAAAGAAGGGAGGAAGAGATGAAAGAAGGAAGGAGGAAACAAAAGAAGGAAGCAATGAAGATCGAAAGGAAGAAAACAAGGAATAAAGGAGAATAAATTTTTAAATAATGGAAGGAGATATTTCCAAATATTATCTGGGTCTGTTAGGATGATAGAATTATGTTTATGAGGTTTTTTCATACCATTAGTTTTCCAAATTTTTTATTATTTCATTACATTGCTTTTATAATTAAAATTTCTGAAAAGTAATCTACCATGAATAGTTTGTTTTCCCTAATTATAAGGCAGTGCTCTTGAAAAAGGTTTTAGGTGTGAATAGGGTTGATTTAGATAAAATCATTTCAAATCATTATTTAATCCCTTTTCAAGAGGCAGTGTGCTATAGAGGCAAATTTCCCTAAACCAGGAATACATTGAGCCTGGGTTTTTTCTTTCTTCTGCTTTGTTTTTCACTATAGTCCCTTCAGAATTGTGAAACTCTAGGAATAATTTTTTTTTCTCCTAACAAAAACTATACTCTTGTTGGATATAACCTCAATCTATGTTATTTACTACTCAGCAATAGATATAGATTTTATTATTTAGAAGGCACCCACTATAGATAGATGTTAAGGAAGTGATTTATTCTGGTAGTTTTTCAGATGAATTTTTCTGGTTCTATCTCAAAATTGAATTAGTATTTGCTTATTTGATTTGACAGCTTTAATGGAAACAAATGCTCCTATAGTCTAGGGGCGTAGACATTTCTAGTGGATTGAGCCTTGAGCCTAGTAACTCCTACATGCCCTGTGTTACATTACTCAGAGTCTGACATACAGCTGCTCCTTGGAAGTGGTGATACATGTCCTGAAGTTCCTCTTGTGTGTAGGCACTGACAAGTGCTTGTAATGTATTATTAGGTTGAATTCTCATAGGCACATGCAAGGTGGATATAATTATTTCCCAGTTACAGATGTGCATATGACTCTTGAAGGCCTTGGTAACTTGGTCAAGATCACGCAGGCAGTGAGAGGCCTGGCCAGCTCCCTATTGTAGGCCTGGATGAGAAGCAGCCACCACGACTAGCTCTCCCTGGTAGACAGGCAGCTTTCCCTTGCCTTGGGACGGAACTGCATGTGGGCTGCTTTTACACTGAAGTAGCCACAGAGAGGGTGTAGTAGTGTCACAACAAAACCAGCTGTGCGTCTATAGGATGGGCACACTTGTAGCTCTGGCTTGGGCATTGCAAAGGCAATATATGTAACCAATATGTTTGTACCCCATAATATTCTAAAACTTAAAAAAAAGAAAAGAAATATTCATTAAAAGCCAAAATAAATAAATAAATAAATAGCCAGGTGAAATCAAAACCTTTTAAAGAATCCAGTGGTTCTTCTGACACATTCTTGAGCTGATGGCACTTTCTGGAGTGGGACTTTGAGGAGAGAAGTCATCAAACTGCTCACTGCTGATAAGACATAGGCATAATTAATTCTGCCTCAGGCAAAATAATAAACAACAACAAGGCAGTTGTGTTTTTGGAGGGGGTTTGTCCAGTTTTGCTCACTTTTCCCATTAATTTGTTCAAATCCTTAGGTTAATATGTAGATTAAACCAAGGTGTTTGTCATTCAAATAGATAATACTCTGATCTGAAGTTTTTAAAGGAAGCTTATGGAGACAACATCTTTAATATGGTAATGAAGATAGAAGTTGAAATCATTTAACTTCATTTACAAATCATGAATATGTATTATGCTTTAAATGAAAAGAAGGACTAAAACAGATATAGTGTTTGTTCAATTTGCTAAAGAGAAGACAATTTGTCAAGATTTTCACCCCCAAAACTCAAGCAATATGCAAATGTAGGAAAATCAGACCCCCGTGTTAATTCCATGGCATGATGAATATTTTTATAATCCTAATTAGTACCAGTCATTTAGTCTAGCAATTTCCCCCAATCTAGCCAATTTGAAATTAAAATAGATGCCTTGATTACAAAACTCATTAGCAAAGAAGCACCCTTCTCACTAACCAGTTCATTTAAAATGCACAAACTGAATGAAGTGTGGAACACTTGTGTTGTCAATTGGCATAAGTGAAGTGAGTCTTAATTGGAAGCATTGTGAAGTATTTGTATTGCTGCATGTTTCATTGCAGTATAATATATCATTCATTAAATGTAACAAAAGCAACTTTTAAATGGTTTAATTAAGCAGAGTTTGTGCACTTGGTAATTTTTATAAAGTCGAATGTCACAATTGTTTGCATTTGAAGTACTGATGGGTATTAATGTCAGGAAGACGAAGTCTGAGTCTGCATTTATCATTCCGATTATGCCAAGAATGGCAGGTTTAATGTGAGAGGAGAAAATTAATTATAGAACATTGACTTCTTACTTAAATGTGCCCACATGCATATTGTCCTCATGAATTTGGACATGGGCACTCCAGAACTACCTGATTTATGGCTGGAAATGGAGGGGAAGAACCTGGCTGAGGAGTAGGAGTGGAGTGGAAGGAGAAAAATAACACTTGGGATTTTTTTCTTTGTGTAATTTCTTTTTTAATCAAGGGAGGAAATGGTAGGTGGAGAGAAACGCTATCCAATATATTTTCATCTACTCAAAAGAGCAATGAGAGGTGGAGCCGTACGGATTGATGTTCTGTCTAAGCAGAATGTGATGGGAGTGGGAGAGGAGGAGGAGGAAGCTGGCCCCAGACCAGGGAAGTCCTGCAGATGGGGAATCCACAGAAGTCCCGAACTGGGGCCAGACAGCAAGGAGTTCGAGGCTGGGTTTTCCGTGGAAGCAGATGCAGAATGGGCTGCGATTGTGGCAGTTCTGTATGCGTAAGGAATAAGACACATAGAGAAGCCAGTGTTCCCTTGATGTTTCTTCTCCGTGTAATCCAGATGTCAGCTGTTGCCTCATATTTATGGATCATTTCAACCTCCCATCAGCCAGGATGCCAGGCTCAGCCGTGTAACTGGTTTCCCTGAGAAATTCAATTTTAGCAGGCACTGTTGATGTGCTGCTCATACCCATTTGATATTTCCACCCCAGTGTGCTCCCACTGACTTCTGCCTGTGGATATATTGTGTTTCTTTGTGTAAGGGCTTTCTCTAAAGCCTCAGGAGAAGGCCACTCTGCCCCTCTGTGTAGCAAGCTATGGAAGTGCTGGGAAATTAACATCTGGGAGCGGTTCTTAGCCAACAACCAACACAATTTGGTGTATAGATACCCCAGCTCCCTTGTCCCATGTGTGATATCTCTGAGGCATGTGTTTTATACTTTTTATCTAGGATTTCCCAATGGGATTAAGCTCTACTTGCCCACAAAGTTAGCTGGTTTTATAACACAGTCCATTGACTGTCTTCTATTGCCTGGGTAATTTCTCTACTTTAATACCAACGGTTTTTGCTTTTCATCTCCCAAATAAGCTAATGCTTGACTCAGGGACTGCTCCTAGAAGGACTCTAATCCACTGTGCCAAATATTTTGTGATTTTGGAGGTAATAGCTAAAGTTTTGTGAGATCAAGGATAGGAATCACAAAACCTAGATTTCCACCCAGAAATTACCCTTTGACATTTCTGTGTTCCTAGTTTCTCCTGGGCCATGCTACTCTCTGGTTCTTCCTCACTGTTGTGAGCTACACAACCCCTGCCCACCCTTGCCACCTCCCAAGATGTCCACCACCTAATCCTTAGAACCTGTGACTATGTTGTCCTAGGGAAAAGGGGACTTCACAGATGTGTTAAGGATGTTGAGATGGGGAATTATCCTGGATTATCTTAGAGGTTCACAGTGTAATTGCAAGACTTCCTATGAGAACGAGACAAGAGGGTAAGAGTCAAAAAAGGGACATGTGACACAGAAGCAGAGGTTGCTCAAAGTTCTTTGAAGATGAGGCCATGAGCGTCCCCTGCGAGGAATGCAGGTGTCCTCTAGGAGCTGCGCAAAGGCAAGGAAGTGCCTGGAGCCTCCAGAAGGAATGCATTCCTGCTGACACTGTCATTTTAATACCATAAGACCCATCTTGGACTTCTGACTTGCAGAGCTGTAATATAATACGTGTGTGTTTTCTTAAGCCATTAAGTTTGTGGTAACTCATTACAGCAGCAACAGGAAATTCATACACTCGCTGACCCTTCCCCTGTCTTCCCCGGATCTCCTGTCCCAGAGCGAGTGAAGCCATCTGCCTGCCTGCACCTGCTTCTGCAGGCCCAGCCGCCCACAGACCAGACTCAGGCCTTCCAAGACCTGCCTGTGACTCCTGTTCATGTTGATCCATGTGGTCCTGAAATGGGAAGAGTTCCTCCTGAGAGCAATTCTGGTGAAAAAGCACATGTTCTTCATCTTGTCACATATTGTATCCATTTGTCAGGGATGCTGCAGCAAAGCACCACAGACTGAGTGGCTCCAGCATCAGAAATTTATGGTCTTGCAGTTCTGGAGGCCAGAAGTCTGAGGTCAAGGTGTCAGCAGGGTGGATTTCTTCCGAGGCCCCTGTCGTTGGCTTGTAGATAGTCATCTTCTCTTGCGTCTTCACGTGGTCTTCCCTCTGTGTGTCTGTGTCCTCGTTTTCTTCTCTTATGTGAACATGAGTTGAATGAGGTTCCTGTCCTAATAAACTCATTTTAACTTTTTCCCTCTTTAAACACCCAATATCCAAATATAGTTATAGTCTGAGGTTCTGGGGATTAGAATTTCAGCAGGTGGATTTGAGGGAATGCATTTTGGCCCATAACACATGTGTGTCAAGGTTGCTGAGTAGTGAAAGTCTTACAGTCTTTTGTGTCTCTGCTGCCCACTGTGAGTGGAGAAAACAAGTTTTTTCCCACCACACAGAGTGAGATGCTCTTGAGACACATGGAACAGAACCAGCCACCAGGAAGACTGGCAGTGGAGGGGGTGGGGAAGGCAAGGGAGTAGGGCATAGAGCTATTCCTGATATGGAAACCAGTTCCATGTGAGAGGCCCCGAGCCTGGTCAGGAAGGTTCCAAACTGCTCTTTGGCTTTGACCGTAGAATAGATTAGGATATCATGGAGAGCATAAGAACAAAGATAGTATGCAGGCCATGGAGCCCACTTGGAAGAATTTTGAGAGAACAGAGTCTGAAAGAAGTCTCAGGCGGAAATTTATTTTCGAAAATCATGGCTGTTTGCTTGTGTAAGCTAGGTTTGCTTTTTGTTGTAGTTGTGGTTTGTTTGGGGCATTTTATTTTTGTTCTCGCTTTGCATTTGAAAATGTCTGTAGATCTCGTATGTGCCAGAAGTTACAGAAAAAAAGTTTAGTTGACCTGAATGTGTTACAAACCTTCTTAAAATTCATCCTTGGCTTCCCCTTAGCTTGGAAGAGAAAGTGAAAGCCTTTAGCTCAGCACATAGACCATGTTAGCATAATCCTGACTTTCTACCTCCTCTTTTTAAGCACTTCCTTCACTCATGCGACAGGGACTGCATCCTCTCTTCTCACAACAACATGCCACAGCACATGTGCATCCATCTGGGAGGCCTTTTCCCTCCTCTTCATCTAGCTAGTCCTGTTTATCTTTAAAAACTCAAAGCAAGTGAGACTTTCTGGAGAAAGCTTTCCTTAGACAAACTCCATGAAACCCTAAGTAATCTAGGTTATTTTAGAAAAAAATCTAGAAAGAAGCTATTTTCCTTTTAGCATACTTGAAAGCTTTTAATTTTATGGTTTTATATTTTTTAGGTACATTCGGGGAAATAAATTCTTTTTTCTGTGTGTAGGACATCTAAAGTTTATAAATTGTCCCTGGGCAAGAGATAAAAAGGACCTGAATAAGGGTAGCAACTGTGGTATTGAAAAGAAAGGGGACAAATTATAGAGCGATTTGAAAATAGAATCAGACTTTGGGACTGCTTAGAAGGCACAGGGGAGAAGGGTGCCTGATAAACCTGTCTGTGACAATTGCCAAAGGACATCATAGATCTGATAGTCTGATGGCCTACAAAAATATCTAAAGCCAAGGGCTGTGCCCATGGCACCTTTCTTTCCTGACAAAGGTGGCACTTGTTTCCCAAAGGCACTTACTAGAAGAGAGGAGGCCCTGGTAGACGCTGCTGCCAAGGTGTGCGGTAGAGGGGATAATGACTTTCTTTTGTGGCTGCTGTTCCCTTTAGTTGCTTTGTTGACATCTTGCCCTGCGCCTCCCCGGCTGCTCTGAGTCCTGGAGGCAGCAGGCAGCAATTGCTGTCTGAGCGAGTTATTGAAACAAGGCATTTTAAAATGGAGAGTTTTTAATTTGAAGTGCTTGGTAGAGATACCAGGGCTGTAATTCAGAAGCTTTGTAATAGGTGGCGAGGGAATGAGTGAGGAAAAAAAGATATATTAACTTTTCTTTCTTCAAATACTGTTCTGCTAACATTGGGCATGAATGCTTTCATAATTGAGATGCTGAAAGGTTGCTGAGAAATCCACTCTCCCTTGTGTCTGTCTCAGGCGTATTTGGTCTCTTGAACCTTGCAGCCCAAGGGCTCAGTCCCTGAAGGGAGCTTTTCAGGTTTCACTAGCTGGTCATTACTCTTGATACAGTCTCCCCCCACCCAAGTAGGTTATTACTCAATAGCAGAGTCTGACAAATCCCAACAAATATTTGTTTTAAAATCTCAAAAGAGCTTTTTTTCTCAGAGTGAATATTGGTACCATAAATGGAAAAATGAAGAAAGGAAGCATCAACAGCAAAAACCATCTCTTATGTTTCAGTACATGCCATCGAAGTCTCAACAACCTGCTCTTTATTACACAGAAACCCAGTGAAGTACTTTATGCTCAACAAATACTTACGGGGCACTTGCCGTGCACTAGGACCTAGAGATGCAGTAATGGATACTGATACCATCTCTGCTGTCATAAAAAGAGAAATACTGATCAAATAAGTAACTGATGGCAGTGGCGATAAGTGCCATAAAATAGAAGCATGATGGTTATGAGAGTTATCTACTGGGGAGGAGGTCTGACCTCCCTTCAAAAATGTTTGATATAATTACTGTATTGAAGAGTTAAGGTATTCTCTGAGAGTGAAACCTTCTTAGGTGTGCATAAACATTACTTAAAAGAAAACTAGGGTCACTATGAGGTGCCTTCAGATCTGTATAAACAGCTTTATTGAAGTATAATTGACATTTAATAAGTACAATAATCACAATATGTAAATTTGATAAAATGTTGACATGAATACACCCATGTAGTCATTGCTACAGTCGAGAATATGAGCAAATCCTTTGCCTCCAAAAGTTTCCTTGTGGTCCTTTTTAATTCTTCTTGTCCACCCTTTTTCATGCCCCGTCATAGTCATACTGGGGATGTTTTTCTGTCACTAGAGATTAGTTTGTATTCTCTAGAATTCTATATAAATGGAACCATGCAGTATGTATACTTTTTTTCATGGCTACTTTCTCTTATAATTATTCTGAGATTCATCTATGTTTTCTGTATCAGTAGTTTCTTCATTTATTGTTTTCTTGGTAGTATTCTATGGTATCTACCACAATTGGTTTATCCATTCACTCTTTAATGGATATTGGGCTTGAATCTAGATTTTGACTACTAAAAATAAAGTTTCTAGATTTTGGCTACTAAAAATAAAAATTCATGTAAGAATTTTTATATGGACATATGCTTTCATTTCTTTTGGGCAAAAAGTAGTGGAATGGCTGGATCATATAGTATATGTAGTTTCAAATTTTTAAGAAAATGTCAAACTGTTTTCCAAAGTGGTTGTACTATTTTTCATTCCTACTAGCAATCTATGAGAGTTACAGTTTCCCTATATCCTTAGCAACACTTGGAATGGCCTGTCTTTTTAACCTTAGCCTTTCTATTAATAATACATGGGTAATGATATCTCATTGTGGTTTTAATTTTCATTCTTCTAGTGACTAAGAATGTTGAACATCTTTTTATGTGATTATTTGCTGTCTGTATATTTTCTGTAGGTTTTACTCATTTTATAATTATTTGCATTTTTACTGTTGAGTATTGGGAGTCTTTCAATAATCTAGATAAAAGTCCTTTATCAAATATATGGTTTGCAGTATTTTATCCCATCTATCATTGCTTATCTTTTAATTCTCTGGACAGTTTCTTTCAGTGAAGAGAAGTTCATAATTTTGATGAAATCCAATTCATCAATTTGTATCTTTCTGGATCTTATTTTTGGTGTCATATCTCAGAAATCTTTGCCTAAGTCATTGTTGCAAAGATTTTTTCTTTTCCTTTTTATGAGACAATAATTATACTTTCAAGTTTTGTATTTAGGCCCTTGATCAACTTGGAGTTAACTTTGTGTATGGCTTGAGGTATGGATCAAAGTTTATGATTATTGCATATGGATACCAAATTGTTGCGACACCATTTGTTGAAAAGGCTATTCTTTCTCCATTGAATTGCCTCATATTTTTGCGAGAAATCAGTTGACCATGTATGTGCAGATCTATTTCTGGGCTCTATTCCATTGATCTATTTGCTTATGTTGACACCAATGCTACATTATCTTGATTTCTTGGCCATTATGGTACTTTGAATTTCCATATGAATCTGAGAATCAATTTGTCAGTTTCTACCCTCTCTCTCCCAAAAGAGTCTCTTAGAATTTTGATTGGGATTGCAATTTATAGACCAATTTGAGGAGAATTGACATTTAAAAAACACTGACTCTTCTGATACATGAGCACAGGATATCTCATTTATTTAGTTTTTCTTTAATTTGGCTCAATAATGTTTTATGTTTTTCAGTTTATAGATCTTGTACCTCTTTTGTCAGATTTATCACTAAACATTTCAGAATTTGATTTTTAAATGGTATTTTAAAACTTTTTGATTTTTTTGTTTCTAATACATAGAACAAATAGAAAAATCATCAAGTATACAAAAGAATTGAACAACACAATCCACCAACTTGATTTTACTGACGTCTCTAGAACACTTCATTCAACAAAAGTAGAGTACACATTCTTCTCAAGTACCTATAGAAAACATTTACCAAGGTAGACCACATTCTGGTTCTTTGTGACTGAGTATAAATATTTTAACTCAATCTGTAAAGTGAAACTATTTTACTAGTTTCAGAGAAGTATGAAAAGTATCTAATGTGTGAGAAAATATTTTGAAGCCACTAGAGGGATTTTGAGAGTTAAGGATTAATAATAGAAAAAAAAAATCTTTACTCCCAAAATATGACTTCAAATGTTAACTCAGTACAAACTTCTGCCCTTACATGCCATTGAAGAAGGAGAAGTCACTACCTCAGGGGTTCAGTGGAGGGAGATACAGCCAGGGTATGTGGATGATGAGAAAAGTGACTTTGATATCCCTAGGAAGTGTCAGATTAGCACACAGAGGAGATAGTCTAGGCCGTGCAAACAGCCCAGGTAGATTTGCCAAGGCACAGAAAGGGGGTGTGGCTAAGATTAGCAAGTAGTTTAGTCCGACTGAAGTGCAAAGTACATGATGGGGAATGATATAGTCAGGAAATGTAGTCAGGAAGTTAGTCTGAGGTCAGGCAGTAGGTATTTGGGTGCTAGTCTAGGGTGTCCTTTATTATGTAGAGAGAGGAAATTATGTGTCTTCACATGGCTCACCTTGGAAGCTGGGAACTGTCTATATTAAAATAGCAAACGCTATTTGAGTAGATAATTTCTTTCATATGAAGCAAAGAAATCTTCAGATTTTGCCTTTCATCAATTTCTTGTGAACTCATGTTTCAGAACTTTAGATATGAACATTTTTCACTATGTTTCTCTTGGTCTGAGACTTGACCTTTTCATTAATAATCTTATACAGATTGGGAAATTGAGTCTAGATCAAGCAATAACCTGACTATAAAACATAGAAAAAGCCCTTTGTAGTTTCTTCCACTCATTGGGAGAAGGAGAAGGCACAACAGGGTTTGAGCTTAAGGAAGATAACTGGATGTGCTCTTTGTTTTCTTGGAGTCTGTCCCTTGGGGATTGTCTCTACAGCCTTTAAAATCTGGTACTTACAGTTTAGCACTTACAGATCTGTTCTTCAATGTCTGTTTCATGTGCATGTCTTAGCTCTGTAACAAGACCGATTTCCTTATGCAAGAGCCCACT
The DNA here is from genome assembly GCF_040939455.1 of Microcebus murinus. Classification (NCBI taxonomy): domain Eukaryota; kingdom Metazoa; phylum Chordata; class Mammalia; order Primates; family Cheirogaleidae; genus Microcebus; species Microcebus murinus. The sequence continues at coordinate 21,978,849 of NC_134117.1, read as the reverse complement.
TTTTCATTCAGCTGATCTTTACTAAGGACTCGATGAGTTTAAATACTTGTACACAATGCTTGTATGAATAATGATGAATCAGTGAAGTATCAACCTGATGGGATGGAAAATGTAATGAACTGTTCATCACATAGGGTGTTATTTGAGCCTTAGGGACCTCTGACTTTCTGGGGTCCTCAGCAGGGAGGGGTCTTTGTAGATTGCAGGATGGGGCAGGGAGAGGGCTGGATGTTGGAGGCGGAGGGGGATTTCACTAGTGAGAGGAATCTACCGTGTATTTATTAGGTCCTCAATATATACCTGGTGACAGACAGATCAGTTATAGAACAAGAGGCTCAGTTAAGAAGAAGGTATAATTTAGAGGACATCTCATTGTTAATACTCAGCTGAAAGTGGACTTCCTTGAAAGAGGCCCTGCTAGGTTCTGGAAAGAGGATTGGATGGACTTGGATTCAAGAGTCCTGGATTTAATCCTCTTTTTCCCAGATGTGTTGTGTGGTGTGGATGGCTTGGCCACTTTGAACCGGCTTCATTTTCTGTAAAGTGAAGATAATGATGGAAAGCTACACGTGTGTTGTGAGAATCACACCGGAGAAGGTATATGTAGATGTGCTAAGTGCCTTTTTGTGGGGAGACCTCTGCTTGTCCTACACTAGCTCTGCAGAATTTTCCTCCAAGCCTCCCAGCGAAAGAGATGACACAGATTTTCATATGATTTAGCCTCTGAATTGGCTGAGCTAACTCGATTTCCTTCTCCTTCAGGGCAGTTATTTTTTGGCATCTCCTCTTCTTTTGCTCTTTGAATTTTAATCTTTCTGAGACTTGAAGGGGTGCTTTCTCTTGAATCAAGTCATCTGCTAAGATTCTTTGAACCTTCAGCCTCCTTAATGACTAGTTGTTAGGACTCAGGACTAGAGAGGCCACAGGTCTCAGGCAGAGGAGGCCGACTGGGTAATAGTTGGCTAATAGGACATGTACATTGTTGAGGACGGCTTCCCAGTAGAGAGTCATCAGCCCTTGATTAATATGGAGTGTGGATGTCTGTGACTGGCCTATCTTTACTCATTAAGTCACAAGCTGGGGCTCTGACTGCATTTGCAATTCATCAGGGCCCGTGTTCTCTAATTACAGAGTTGAAGACAGCAATACTCAGATCACCCAGCTCTTTCTCTTTGTCGTGGAAATATACACTGAGGGGGAGGTTATGACAATGTGTGAACTATGACATTTTTAACATTTCAGTAGTGCCAGTGTCACTTGCTGGTGTTCCCTTGATCGCTTGTGTGTATGTGTGCACTCGTGCTCTGATGTAAAACTGGAAAAAGGGAGAGAAAAAATATTTGAGAAACTATTTTTTTTGTTGTTATTGATACTTCTATGTAGGAAACTCATTTTATATACTCAAGTTGATAAATATCTTTATAGTTTTGTTGTTGTTGCTGCTTTTTAACCTGCTCTCTACTTTTTATTTTCTTAATTAAGTCTTTGAGCTGGACAAGTCTGTAGTCTAACCCCAAATCCTTTGTTTATTACCTCTGGCCAGCTGTCGTATGGCTTTGATTCACACACTTCCGCTTTTAGGGAGCTTAGTTCCTCAGAAAGCAGACAATTCCAGTTTTCGAGAACTTGAGTTATTAGCTAAGGCCTTATCACATTAGAATAAAATCTGTCTCCTTTAACCTTCTGCATTTTGGAAATAGTTTCTCTTTATTTACTGTCTCATTCAAGTATTGTTCTGCTTCCTGAAATCCACAAACGGGTCACCCCCTCTCCCTAGGAAAGCCCTTCAGATAGGCACCATTGCTTGGATACCTGCTCTTTTACTCTTGTCCTCTCCAGGCTGAGCACCTCCTGCTCACAGGATCACTTCTGAAAACCCTGAACTGCAGCCCTATTTTGTAAGGGGAGGCAGAAGGCTTTATGCCTCAGTGGTCCAATGCCAGCCTTTCCGGGCCCACACGGAGAGTTTGGGAGAATGCTTCATGTTCTTTTTCTCTGGGTCCAGGTCACGACCCCGCCCAGTAGAGTCTACATGTGGGTCTGCAGATTCCCAAGTGACTTCTCTGCTCTATCCACTAGCTCCTTCACAAACACATGCGCACGCACACACATATATATTGGTATCTTAGTGATTTCCCCATGACTACCCTCTTGTGGTGGGCAGATGAATTTCCTTTCTTTGAGATTATCTGCCTCTTGCTTGGTACCTGGTCCTCCATCTTTGCATTTTTGACTCTTATTCTTTTAAATCATTTCTTTTTTCTATTTTTGTGTTTTTGGGTTTTTTTTTTTTTTGCTTTTGTTTTGCAGTGATGAACAATTCAGTATGGGGATAGCATAAAGTATGGTCTTCCTAAAGCTCAGCTCTGATCATGTACCCCCCTGCTAAATGAATGCATGAATGAATGAATAAAATACAACAAAATAAAAAATATATTTTCAAAACCAACAGAGACAAAGACCAAATCTTAGAATCAATATTTAAGGTATAGATGAAAAGAGGATGGGAATAGAAACTATTGAATATCTTTACTTACTAAGCTAAGTGGTTTTCCTTGCTATCTAATTGTATTATTCTAGCCTCTATTTGTTCATTAATTCCAAACCTTTTGGAGGTTTATTTTTGTGTGAGTGTATGTCAGCGTATGCGTGTGTGGAATTTAGGGAACAAGAATGCTTCAAAGTTTGGACAAGAATCAAATGCGGTAGAGGAGCAAGGGCTGAGAAAATTACTGGATTTGGCAATTTCTGAAGAGAACAGATTGTGTCTAAGTGGTTTTCTGAAGTGTGCCTGGAGGGCAGGGGTTGTGTGTCCTGTGCACTTCTTCAGCACCACTTGCAAATATGCACTTAAGTGATTTTTGATGGTGATGGTGATTATCAAAACATTTTCCTTGAAATAACACCTCCTATTTGCAAAATTTATGCAAAAATATGGGATCAGGGCCAGCTTTGTGCTCACCCTTTGAACAGACTTACTCTCTAGGAGGGTGCCTGTAGCACCCCCTTAGGGGCAGACACTGAAAGTGAGAATCAGTTAGTGACAGGTCAGTTAGAGGAAACGGTTGCCCTAACTTTAGCCTTGGAGGGAGAGATGGAACATTCTTTCATGAACACATATGACTTATTTGCTAAGTTCTTCAGACTCAGTGTTCCTATCAGTCCTTTGGAAAAAGGCACCATTGTTCCCACATTAGAGATGAGGAAACTTTTGTTTTAGAGCATGTAAGTGGCCCAAGTTACCAGAGCTAGAAATAACAGGATTGAGATTCACGGGTGTGTCTCACTTCATAGTGAAACACCTTAATTTTTCAGATCCCAGTGTGGGATCTGTTTTAAACAGTTCTTGAAATTTCCATGGACACATTGGGAACATGACTGCCAGATTCAAAATGAGAGATCAGTGTGTTCCAAATGCTCTTCCTGACGCTAAGGTGTGTGCCCAGGTGGGGCTCAGGCTATGGGGGATTAAGGACCTTTAGAACCTCTGATTTGGGGCCGGGCGCAGTGGCTCACGCCTGTAATCCTAGCACTCTGGGAGGCCGAGGCGGGAGGATCACTGAAGGTCAGGTGTTTGGAACCAGCCTGAGCAAGAGTGAGATCCTTGTCTCTACTAAAAATAGAAAGAAATTAATTGGCCAACTAAAAACATATAGAAAAAATTAGCCGGGCATGGTGGTGCATGCCTGTAGTCCCAGCTACTCAGGAGGCTGAGGCAGGAGGATTGCTTGAGGCCAGGAGTTGGAGGTTGTTGTGAGCTAGGCTGACGCCACCACACTCTAGCCCGGGCAACATAGTGAGACTCTATCTCAAAAAAAAAAAAAGAAAAAAAAAAGACCTCTGATTTGGGCTTCCTGGTCTTTTCTTAAGAGCAGAAAAAAGAGTGCTTCAGGCTGGAGAAGGAGTGTCTGCATCATGACAAAGGAGGGGAGACCAGGAGATCCACCCCGCTTCACAAGAAGCCATTTTTCAACCTAGCTGGAGGTGACAGGTTCATGCATTTATTTATTCGTTCTTCCTACAAACATTTATGGGTTCATTTTAGCAGATTGAGGACACAGATTGATTGAGGACAGACTTGCGAGGGCAGTAACATCAGAAAGATGGGGTAATAAGGGTTTATATTCTCAAGAGTGACAAAAGCTGCCTACCCTGCATCAGGCACTGAGCTGGGGTACAAGGATCATAGAATGAACAAGGTAGAGAAGTGTGCTGTCCAGTACTGTGACCACTAGCCACATGTGTCTCTAAATTAAATTAATTGCAAATAAATAAAATTATTCCATTCCTCAACAGCACTAGCCACATTTCAGGTGTTCAGTAACCACATGTGGCTGGTTCCTGTCCCCTGGGATAGCAAGGATATAGATCATTTCCAACATTGCACGGAGTTCTGCTGGGCAGTTCCTGTGAGAGCAAGTGTTCCCTCTGGAAGAGAAGGCCTGGATTGAAACCTGGCTCAGTCTCTCATCAGCTGTGTGCTTGTGTGTACTTGAGCAGATTCTTTCATGTCTCTGTATTTCGCCCCTTGCCTACAAAATAGGGAACACAATTGGAACAACAAAATAGGGAACATTTTATAGGGTACTCACTATGTTCTAGGCACAATATTCTAGACACCATTGTAATGGCTTTATTTGCATTAGCTAATGTACTATTTACAATCAGTCTACGAGGTAAATGCTATAATATTATTATTATCTACATTTCACAGATGTAGAGACAGGAACGGAAAAGTTCATACAGCTCATTGTTGGTGGGACTGGGCCGTCAACCCAGGCGACTGGCATCGAGAATCAGTGCTCTCGGTCCTAGCTGTAATTCCTAATACTGGCATTGATTTCATAGTGCTGTTGGGAGAATTAAATCATTGACTCCATCAAGATCTTAGTATCTGCTTGCTCAAGAAATGTTAGTTATTATTATTCTGGCCTTCATGGAAGTTAGGGAATCTCCAATTTTTATTTCTTCAGGAATCTAGGAGAGGTGGGCACCCTGTTCCTCTTGTTAGTGGAAAACAGCAAAATATGGCAGAAAGAGAACTGGAGTGTGAGGCAGGGTCCTCAGCCCTTGCTCTTTCCCGCCTTGGACATGTCACTTCCTCTCTCTGCCTCAGTTTCCTGTCTATAATGTGGGGATTAACTAGAATATCCCTGGGCTCCGTTTCCTTTGCCAGATTCTCCGATGCCATGATGAATGGGGCCTAATTTGCATTACGCAGTTGTAATTCATGTATAAATATTAGCTTATGCAACTGGTTAATCACTTAATGTCAGATAAATGTGCAGAGCAAGGTATTTAATATGTTTACAGAAACTGCACAAACCACTTTCCATTAATTGTGCTTACCCAGGGTGCTAGCATGGGTGTGTTGGGGCAGCAGACTTGACGTGGGCACCTGTCCGTCTAACTTTTCATTCAGACCTGGCTTGGACTTGCATCACAGGCTCCCTCTTGCACACTTGGGAACTGGGCTTTTGAAGATTTTTATGCAAACAGTGCAGCCCTCAGAACTGGAGGCACGCGGGGCATATCTCTCTCTTCAAACAGGCTGAGCTCCGTGTGGGCACTTCATTTTTCATACAGTCAGGGGAAAGATGGGAGTACCACTAGTTTACACCTGGATGTCAAGCCTCCTTTTGCCGTCCTGTTTTTCTTTTTTCTCTTCTTTAAGTTTTGCCACGGGAGATCCACGGCAATTTCAGGACAGTTACAGGAAATTTCTCAGGTGTGATAAAGATTTTCTGGGTTTCTGTTTCATTGGTTTTTATGGGACTGTGGATGGCTGTAAAAACCGGAGCAGGCACAGTGCAGCTATCTGCCTGAGGGTGTGGACTGTGCTGGAAGCCAGGAGGGGCGTGGCCAGAGCAGGGTGACACAGAGAAAGGGCGAGCTTTGAGCTGCACAAGTCAGGCTCCCCCTACCCCCATGGAGAAGATGGGCCCTGGCTGGATTTCTGAAGAGAATTGAGTGAAGGGACTCTTTGCAGAGGGAGGTGCAGAGCTGAGGGAAGCAACACAGCGTGGCAAGGCACCCAGGGACTAGCAGCAGTACCAGGCTGTTTGAACCTGGGGCTTGAATGGGGCACACACAAGAAACCATGTCACTGAATTTCTGGAGAGAGCTGGCATGGCTAGGAGAAGGGGCACCCAACAGCTGAAGTTATATGTGTTGGAACCTCTGCTAGACATGTGGAGTGCACGCAGGGCAGGGAGTGGGGAAGACAGACCCTAAGCTCTTCTCATCAGCCAGATTGCAGCTGGAGCCCTCCTTTGGCTGAATGCAGCTGGATGCAAAGGGCGAGAAATGCAGGTGGGCTAATGCAGTCCCTGCGGGCCAGCCCTGTGGGGTGTGGGGTAGGGCAGAGGGGCAGAATATGGCTGTGGCACAAGAGCAAGTGGAGAATGCTCAGCACAGACAGCTGTGGGACAGCTGTGTGTGGATGTGAGGTAACGGAGTAGGTGGGGAACGTGGAGAGCGCTTAGAATCAGGTTCCATCTCACGAAGTCCCCTTTCCCTTTCATCATTCACAATCAGCCCCTTTCTAAACAGATCAGCATCAAATATTTGCTGAACGATGACTATGTAGGGGTAACAGTGAATGTGCAAAGGGCATCTGCTTTGAATCAGATAGACCTGGGTTTTCTTTTCAATCCTGGTGTAGTTTCTCATTAGCTAGGTTAACCTTTGACTAGTTAGTCAATCTTCCTCATCCTCAGTTTTCATAGCTGTAAAGTGGGACTAATTATACGGACATCACAGTATTGCTATTAAGTCACAATTGGATAATGAATATGATACACCTATCCCAGGACCTGGCATTCATGCCTGCATTCATTGAACAGTGCACTCTGGGATGGATGGAATGAGACAGGGCCCTGTCTTGTTCATATCATTAATGGTCTAGTCAAAAATGAATGTTTATTGTATATACATGTAAACAAACATGGAATTATGCAAATTGCCAGGTAAAATTATATTTATAGAGATATATGTGCATAGATTCATACCCAAAGTGTTAAGAAGGCAAAGCCCAAGGTGATCTGGTAGGGCGGGAGTTGATATTGGGGATCAGGGAAGTTCCCTCTAAAAAAGACATGCAAAGGCTGAGACTAGGGGGTGTGGGGACGCTGGCCAGGGGAGGGTGCTCAGTGAAGCAGCAGCAGCAGCAGCCGTATTAGGGGGAGAAGGAGTAACAGTGGGGGTGGAGCGGTGTGGAAGATAGGATACCTTCTCCTTGGGATCTTCTCCCTCACTGGCTGCTCCTTCCAGGGGACTTGCACGGTTCTGCGTCACCTTTCTGACCTCTCCAGGTATTGAAGCACTGTTGGGCGCCATTCTTCTATGCCCTCACTCACTCCCTTCATGATTTCATCCAGCCTGGTGGTTTTAAATACCATTTATTGGTCCTAATTATTAGCCCAGCTTTCTCCTCTGTATGCCAGACTCGTTCATTGAACTGCCTACTTGATATCTCAACATGGATATCTCATAAGTATGCCAGATATTTCACTCTAAAATTAAACACCTGGTTTCTATTCATTGCCCTTCATAAATTTACTCCTCTCACAGTTTAATTCTTCTAATTTTCCAGGGCAAATACTTTAGAGTCTTGGCTCTTCTCTTCATTTCACACTCTAGGATCCTTAAGCAAATTGTCTTGGCTGTACTTGTAAAATGCACCCAGAGTCTCAACACTCTTCACTCCCTTCTCCACTGCTCATGGCTGATCCATGCTGCCATCGTCCACGTCTCACATGGATTGTCGTAACAACCTCTTCCTCCCTGTCCACCTACCATCGACTCTCCATAAAGTGGCCAGAGTGGTCCAATAAGATGTAAATCATATCACATAATCCTTGCTCAAAAATCTCCAACAGCTTCCATCTCACTCAGAGTAAGACCTTAGGTCTTCTGTGGCTCATAAGATCACATGTAATTCTACCCTGCCCTCTGCCCTTCTTGCTCCTTCTCTGACCTCATCCCCCACATCTCTCCCACTCATGCCCTGTGCTCCACAACTCTGGCTTCCTTGCTGTTCCTCCAGTTGCCAACACAGCCCTGTTCAGTCTTCTTCTCTTGCACTCTGTTTGGGATGCAGATTGTGCACTTGGCTTGAGCTTTCACTGCCCTCATGTCTCTGCTGAAATACCATCTTTTTAGAAATGCCTTCTCCAACCACTCTGTATAAAATTCAATTTCCTCCCACCTATTACTGGCACCCCTTATCCTACTTTATTTTTCTTCATAACAATTTTCTGCCATTCAGCATGTTAATTCTTATCTGTGGCATGTCTGTCACTCCCACAAGAATTAAAGCTCTAGGAAGGTGGGGACTCTGTGGTCTCCTTTGTGCTGGGATGCATAGGACAGGGGATCTAGACTTACCTGTTGACCAACTGGATTAATGAGTGTGGGAAAGTCCCAGCATAAGCTACTCACTCTAGTAGCAACTCATCCTTGAAAGCTACTTCCCCAAGGAAAGAAAGGAAGTTGCTCCAATCTAGCACTAGTGGCTTCCTTTCATCCTGAAGTCCTACCTAGTGCTTGGGCATATTAACCAGTTGGTCAGTTAATATTTATTGGGAATCTAGTTTTTGTGCAGCCCTGTGTTGGGTATTATGAGAAACACAGAGAAATATGTGATATAATTTCTGTTCTCAAGGATATTTATAGTCTAGTTGAGGTGAAAACACACACACACAACAACAATAACAGTGGTAATTAACAATGGTAATTGACAATGCCAGTCAGTGGCAGTAGTGTTAATAGCTGCATTCCAGGCACTGCACCAAACTCTTACATTCAGAGTCTCATTTAATCCTTATAACACTTTGAAAAAGGTGTCACTGTGATTCCCCAAAGAAACAGACAAACAGAGGAAAAAGTGGAAGACTTGAAAGCACAACTAACTTTTCCAAGGTGAGTGTGTTAGTGTGAGTTTGTGGGGGGTGGGGAAAGTGGGTGAAGTAGCAGAAGCTGGATTCAAATCTACCTGGCTATCAGAGCCATGATTTATAGACCATGTTTTCTAAACAAACAAACAAACAAACAAACAAAAAACAAAACAAAACAAAAAAACACAACAAACAAACGACAGCAACAAAAAACCAGACTACTATATCCGTTCATGACATGAATGATTGTTGAGGTGATTATTCATTGGCTGTACATTTATAGCAGTGTTTACTAAGTACAAAGCATGGTGCTTTATGCTGGACATAAAATGATGGGAACCTGTTGTCATGGCACTGCCTTCCAGCAGCTCAGAAGGTAGGACAGAAATTTGAGATTAGGGCAACATCTAGGAATCCAGAAGCATGGGTATTTCCTTCCCAGGAAGAAATCTCTCTGGGCTGGAATATTTGGACTTATAAGAAAGGAGGTACTTTAGGTTGGCCTTAAAGATGGCGAAAAATGTGTAGTTGGAGGGGAATGGAAGAAAGAACAGAGAAATCAATGGAAAAGCCTGATTCTGGTTGTGTGGTTCGATTTTTCCTTTTTTTGGAGACAGAGTTTTAGTTTTTTATACCGAGTAGTGTGCAGTGGTATTGTCATAGCTAGCTCACTGTAACCTCAAACTCCTGGGCTCAAGCGGTCCTCCTGTCTCAGCCTCCTGAGTAGCTGGGACCACAGAAGGGTGCCACTATACCTAGCTAATTTTTCTATTTTTTTGTAGAGATGTGGTCTCGCTCTTGCTGAGGGTGGTCTTGAACTTCTGGCCTCAAGTGATCCTCTTGCCTTGGCCTCCCAGGGTGCTAGGATTACAGGTGTGAGCCACCAAATCCACCATGATTTGATTTCTGTTTAGCAAATTCTCACTCAGCTTGAATATCTCTGGAAAGCCTTTTTGATCTCTACCAAGCAGTCCTAGGTCCCTGCCTGTTCTTGCACCAATGCATCTCCATCCATCACTCCAAATTATAACCACCCTATTTTGCACAAGACTGTGAGTAGCCATGGACAAAACACCTTGTCTTGTCTTCTGTGAGTTGCTAGTACCCAGTATGTAGTAAATACCCCAAAATCAATTCATGGATGAAGGTGTGCATTTCACTAGTGTCTAGCAGAAACTCCCTGTGAAGGGATCACCCTTTATACTTTAACAGCTTCTGACCAACAAATTATATTCAAACCTGGCTGAACTTGAAGGCTGTAACACCACTCTGGATGCATCTGTCATTTTGATGTGGCTTTAAGTTGTCATTTGGTACCCATAGCCTGGGCTACAGTTTTTGTATTGAATCCTGAAAAGAGGTCCTTGGTAAGGTACTTCATAGACAATGTTTTCAGAAGATGCTGTTGATTCTGCTGAATGTTTCTGAAAGAACAATGAGAGAAATTAAGAGTAGTTTTGAGAAGGCTGGATTGAGTTGAGTTTTTACTGCATGTTTTCTTTTTTCCTTTTTCTCTTTAACCCTAATGAGAACTATAAATATAGACACATAGTGTTTTAGATTCTCAGATCTAATGCATATTTAGTGAGTAGTTACTGTATATCAAGCATTGTGCTAAGTGCTTCCATGTGCATCACAATAACCTGGTTTGTTTACTTCTTATTTTCTTATTTCCAAGTTGAAGAATTAAAAACATGACATAGAGAACTTGGTGATTTAACCCTATTATGAGGAGCTGGTAAATGCTAGAGCCAAAGGAGAAACTAAGTATTTTTTTAAAGGAGAATCCAGAAAAGAGAGCAGAGCTTAAATTATAGAAGGAAGAGTTCAAGAAGCAGAGACACATACTTTCAATGTTGTTAGCAACATACTTTCAATGCTACTGTATCCTAGCAGAGCAGTAAGACGTGAATGCTGAGGCATCTCCTAGGGATGTTATTTAGGGTTCCTGCCTGCAAGAAGCTTATAATCTAGTTGGAAGGAAAAGGTATCTGGGAGGTACCATTTTAGCTAAAGAAAAGAAAAGGTGGATCTTCTTCCTTGTGAAAAACTCTTGTGAGGTGATATGAATGTGTGTTGGCATGGCCTGGCAGAGATTATAGGGAAATGAAAACAGTTGATGTTAGTAGAGTCATTGATTAATAATTGACTATGTTTTGAGTCTGCTATTTTTATGATGACATTGTTTTCAGTAGTTTTGAGGGAAACACAAGTGTGATAACTGAAGGAAAAGCTAGGTTTTCTTTGCAGTGTAACAGGACCGTGGCTAGGAATAATATTAACTACCCTTCCAGATGACCGTGGGACAAAACTTCCTTTCCCTCTGGTTTCTCATTTCTCAGTTTGTAGAAGCATATAGAGACTTTTAGAATTTGGTAATTGAAGGATTATCAAAATATCCCCTTTTTACAGACATCAGGAGAGTAAGATCCAGAGAGGTCCCAAGATCTGTCCCAAAGTCAGTCATAACCAGTGGCATGATCAGAATAGACATCTGATCTGGGCTTGGGGAGACAGCACAGGACTCACACTCAGAGGTGTGGCTCAAGTGCACCTTGCTCTTTTCCATGCACCTCGGTTATCTCACTTATCCTGTGAGTCTCAGTTCCCAAATCAGTAATTATACTTACTATACAAGACCCTAAGAGGAGCCCATGAAAAAACATCAAATTGCTTTGTAAACTGTAAAGTAACATATGAATGGCAGGGACTGTTAATAATTCTACTTTCCTGTACCACCTTTTGAAGGCCTTGGAAACTTCCTAGTGCATGGCTTTCCTCTGTCTGGCTTTATGTTTCTGCCAGAGGTGAAGGATGGAATCTGAGTTAGATAACAAGACAACCAAACAAGGTATTTGGGAAGTGAGAATTGGTTTTTCGGAGCAGACCTTCTCAAATTGACAGAAAACATCTCATCACACTTGGCCATTGACCAAAATCACTCTGAAGATTATCTACCCTTAGAAGCTCAGAAGCTCAAGGAACTATAGCTTTAAGCTGCGTTTTAGCTAATATGTGAGTTTCCACTGCATTGCCCCAGCTACTCTTGCATTCAATAAACATGAGGGATTGCACTGTAATAGCAACCAATGCACCCGGACACACACTTTAATTAAAGGAATACATCACACAATAAAGTGCATTTAAATGAAAAATCTTTTCCATTGGAAGTATACTTTCTTTCTTTTTTTTCTTTCTGTGGTACTTTTCTGATGTTTAAACACTTCTAAGAGAAAAGAAGAGCAGGCTAGGGTCAAGGTGAGATTCTCCAGACAGATGCTGGGGGCTTGGGGGTTATGGTGGCCTTGGCCCTGGAGAAGTGTTGGCGCAGTCTCCTGTATGACAAGTGATACAAACAGCATCTAGTGTGACCACACAGTGAGGTGGATGATGAGAGCTGATGCATGGATGAGATACTGTTGGAAGATTTCTTAGTCTCAGGAGAAGGGGTGATGAAGGAAGGTGAAATACAGAGAAATTCATCAGACTTCTGGGTTGACATTGCACTTTGTGGATGGACATCCAGCCTGTTGATTTCGTATGAAAAGCCTGTTGTCTTTGGGCAGAAAACCAGGCTAAAGAGCCCATCTGCCCCTCACTGTGCCCATTATGGTAGTTTATTCCTTATATTTTACTGAAAAATAATTTATGTATAATAACCCACATTCATTTAAAGGACACAGTTCAATCAGTTCTGATGGTTGTAGGTGCCTGTGAAACCACCACCAAGATGTGGAGCATTTCCAACTGCTTTGCCAGAGATTCCTCGTGCCCCTTTGTCGTCCATCTCTCCTTCCACCTCCTGCCCCAGAACAACACTGAGCTGTTTTTTGTCACTGTAGATTAGTTTGTATTTTATGTAAATTGAATCATATAAAGTATACTTCTTTCGTGTGTCTGAAAGAAGTATACTTTCATGTTTCTCTGTTGCAATACAATTCAATCAGATTTGCAACAGGCACTTATAGGAACTTAAGCTGATTTTCTATTACATGAAATAAAGCAAAAGTCCAAGAATAAGCCAGACTCACCAGAAGATGATTCTTTTTCACTAATCACAGAAGAGGAATCTGCTTCTCAGACTCCTCCATGTTGTTGTGTGTGTCAGCAGTTCATTCCTTTTTATTGCTGAGTGGGTTGCGGTGTTTTAAGGCGAACACAATTCCTGTCTTGATTAGTTGGCTTCTACTGCTGCTTCCAGTACCTGAGAAACTCCCTAAGTATATTTGAGCTGCGGTAATTTGTCACCACATTTTAGCAGTACAGGGACTCTTCTGGTGACCAACAGTGGTGATCAGAATTTCCCAGTCTAGGTTGCACAGTAAGGGATTGAGGCTGGCCTCCTCTCCCTCCAGTCCTCCTTTCCAATTTCCATTCCTCTTCCCATCAGTGTTTACTGAACACTGACCATGTCCTAAGCACTACTCTAGGCACTTGGGTACATCAAGAAACAAAACCAGAAATCTAGCACACTGAGAATCTTGCCATGTCTGTCAAATAAAACAAAAAGTGTTATAACATTTATTGTTGCAGTTGGTTTTACAATAACAAATATTGTTAGTTGGTCATAAATGCTATAAGGAAAATAAAGCAAGAAAGGGGAGTAGGGAAAACCAGGATAAAGGGCAGTCTTAGGGTGTTCAGGGAAGTTCTCATCAAGACAATGACACTTGAGAGAACCAAAGTTCCAGAGCAGAGGCTGCAGCCAGTTCTCTGGGTTTCCGGCTTGGCACTCATATCTAGAGCATGATCTCTCAAATGTGGGCAGACCTTTCATAGCACAGGAGACATAAAGCTTCATAACACCCATTCCTGAACTTCACGAGGCTTGTATCTCCTTGGCGCTAGGTGTTCTCCCTGGTTCATTTACAATCTCCTTGATGTTTGGTTTTGGTGACTGAACTTCAAAAAGGCTGTGAAGAAACTGGAGCAGGCCAAGAAAAAAATATACGTTCAAAGTGAAGGAAAAATCATGCTTAAGAGGAAATATGAGTGAATATTTTTGACATTGGATGGTGTGATGAGGTCTTGCTATTTTTTTTTTCTCTTTCTGCTGAATGTTCTCTTGCCCTAAAGTTCAGTATTGAAAGATTGACAGTGATGAGGGTTCTGACCAGGAAGTGTGAAAATGGTGTAGAGGTGGGGTTGTGCAAAGAGATACAGCAGCAAATTGTTGTAAATCTAGATGGGGGGGGGTAAGGAGGCCTCTTCCCATTAAGACAGTAATAGATAATCCTCTAGTCATTTCCCCTAATATACCTAAAAGAAATTTTAGTCTTTATTCATACCCTATTTTCTGGTCTTTAAGCATTTTAATGCCAGCAGTTCCATCTTTCCTTTTCTCCCTGTACACACACACACACACACACACACACACACACACACACACCTGCAAAGTTGACTTCTAAGGTCTACCAGTCAAGTATAATTAAATTAACCTGTTGGGGTCTTATCATCCCAAGAACCAAGAATTAGACTGGATGCCTAGTCAACACTGTGAAAATGTTGTATATCGAAGCATTCTTATGAGTTGTTAGCTCCAAAGCATCCAGAGAAACATGGCAGATGATTAACATCTTGGGTTTGGGAGGCATACAGGCCTGAGTTCAAGTCCTGCCTTTTTTCATGGTCATGCTATTACTAAATGAAAAGCTATACAGAGATGGTAAAGCATCTACTTCGTAATGTGAAGACTGAATAAGATAAACCGAATCCAGCAGTGTATACAAAAGGGAGTGTACTAAGGCTGAGGTTGGTTTATTTCTAGAATGTAAGATGTTAATGTTAGAAAAATGTAAAAATGAAATTCACTGTATTAAAGGTTTAAGCAGAAAAACTGCCTTAATATCTCAATTGACATATGAAAATTGTTGAACAAAATTTGCTATGTTAATGATTTACAAGACAAAAATAAGAAAGCAAAACAAAATAGTAAGCAAACAAAGTTTGCAAACCAGGAGATGAGTGCTTCTTTAGCCTAATAAAGATGATTCACCAAAAATTATAACAAACATTATTATTTTTTATTTTTTAAAATAGACTTTATTTTTTAGAACAGTTTTAGATTTACAGAAAAATCAAGAAGATAGTACAGAGGGTTCCCCCATACCCTGCACCCAGTTTCCCCTATGATTAACAAACATTATTTTAATAGCAAAATATTAGGAACATTTCTTTTAAAAATCAGAAGTAAGACTGTAGCTTCAAATAAACATTGTACTGTGAGTCTTACTCATCACAATAAGATAAAAAAACAAAAAAGTCATTATCTGTAGATAATATGATTCTCTACCGGTAAGACTCAAACTACACTCAAATTATTAAACTTAATAATTGTAAGTTATTTTAAGCAAAATCAAATGGATTTTTATTCTCTAGAAATAATGAGTTAGAAAACACAATTATAATGTACAAGGTGTATCTTTTTCCAATATCCACCAAGAACAGATAAAGCAAAAGTTATATAAGACCTTTATGGAGAAAATTTTACAACTTTTATTAAAAGACATAAAGAAAAAAAAATTTGAATGGAAGAATAGACCATCCTCAATAGAATGAAAACCTCAGTTCTTTGTAGGCTTCTCTGTTGCAATACAATTCAATCAGATTTGCAACAGGCACTTATAGGAACTTAAGCTGGTTTTCTATTGTATGAAATATAGCAAAAGTCCAAGAGTAAGCCAGACTCACCTGAAGATGAATAGAGGGTGTGTTGTTGAGGTTGGGTGGGCAACTTATCAGGTATCAAAAGGTATAGTTTTATTCTATATTCCAGTTCACTTTGAGCATATGTGTACGCACACGCACAAACACACACACACAGAGTCATGAACATATTGACAAATGGCACAAAATAGAAAGCCCAGAACATATCTGTGCAAATCATACATGAAAACTTGATATAACAAAGTTGGCATAGCTAAAAAGTGGGTATAGTATAGAGATTATTTAATTAGTATGTTGGGACAATTGGTTATGTATAGGAAAGAAATAAATTTGGATCTGACTTAACATATGCAAAAAATAAAATTTCAGATAGATTTGAGACTTAAATGTGTAAGACAAATATTAACCTTTAAGAAGAAAATTTTGGAAACTATCTTTTATACCTTATGACAGGAGTTTCTGAATTAGGATGCAAAATAAATATAAGTTCTATTAATTGACATTCATAACAATGAGAAATATTTGTTCATTAAAAGACACCAAAAAAGGCATATGAAAATATATGCCACAAACTCGGAGAAGATACTTGTAACACTTATCCCTATCAAAAGATAAGAATCTATTTTACATAAAAATACATAAATTTATAAGCAAATATAGGCAAGCTAAAAAATAATTGCCAAAATGAATGAAAAGACATACAATTTAAGAGGAAGACCTAATGGAAAATGCTGTGGTCTGAATGTCTGTGTCCCCTCAAAATTTATATGTTGAAACTTACCCCCGGATGTGATGATATTAGGAAGTGAGACCTTTGGAAAGTGATTAGGTCATGAATGTTATTAATGCACTTATAAGGGGCTGAAGAGACCAAACTTTCCCCCTTATACCATGTGAAAGCACAGCTAGAAGGTGCCCTCTATGAACCAGGAAGTGGGCCCTCACTAGACATCAAGCCTATTGGTGTCTTGATTTCAGATTTCTCAGCCACCACAGCTATGAGAAATAAATTTCTGTTGTTTATAAGGTACCCAATTTATGGTATTTCTCTCTAGCATCCCAAACAGACTAAGACAGAAAATGAACATGAGAGAATGCTCAATCTCATTAGTAATCAATCCAATGCAAATTAAGACTATAGCAAGGTACTATTTAATACCTACCAGACTGGCAAAATTAAGAACATTATAATTTTAGTATGGGTGAGTTTGAGGTTCACTGGGAACCCCAGTGTGTCCTGGGTAGCAGTGTAAATTTGAACAATTACTTTGCAAAATAAGCTGGCAGTACATTTGATATTGAATGACTGCAAATCCTACAATTGAACAATCTACTCCTGCTTATAAACCCTGGAGAAACGCTTGCCAGGAGACATGAACATGAATGTTTATACATAATTTCTTGTTATAGCAAAAAAGCTGGAAGTAACTCAAATTTCTATCGATAGGAGAATGAATGAATTATGTTATATTGACACAGTGGAGTATTATTCATCTATGAAAATTAATGGACCAAAACTACATTGAACAACATGGATGGATCTTAGAAAAACAATCCTTCATGTGAAAAAAAAAAGAACACAACCAAGTTGGCTTTACAGTATGATGCCATTTTTATACATTTCAGAAACAAATGAATAAACTGTGTTATATTGATGTGGTGGAATATTATTCAGCCATGAAAATTAATGAACTAAAACTTCTTTTTGAACAACACAGATGGACCTTAGAAGAACAACCCTAGGTGGAAAAAGAAATCACATCAAAGTAGGCTCTATTCAGGATGATGCCATTTTTATAAATTTCAGGAAAAAGAAATGCCTGACAATATTGTGATTAGAAATACACACCTATAGAGTAGAAATATTTTTTTTCAATATAGTAACTTGTTTTTATTTTTTTTTAAAGCAAGGGGACAGTGAGGACAATAAAACCCAGATTCTAGTGAATATTTACCTTTTAGGTTTAGGAAGAATCACAGAGGTGGTTTTAATGGAAAACATAAGGGTCTACTTCTTACCTTTTGGTGGTGGGATCACAGGTGTTTGTTTTATGCTTCATAACATAAATTTATGTTATATATATTAGAAATATATAAAAGACATTTATAAACATAAAATATTACAGAGCTTTTTATAAAGCAGAAGCATAGCCCTGATGAAATTGTAGAGCAGAAAGGGCTTAGCTCCACGGTGGTAATAGTGGTGGCAATAAAAAAATAGTTACCACTTTTATAACTGTAACTCTTTCTCTTAAATTGTGGTCACTTTTTTTGTGCTCTCCCTTATATAAATTATTATTATAGAAGATGAAGGCTGCTGAGGGCTCTCTCTGGTTGGCCGAAAGGTAGACCCTGGCTACACACAGTGTCATTGCTGTCTGCTGCACCAATAGCTCGTCATCCCTGGCCAAGTTGCTTTGTCTCTCCCCTTATTGTGTCTATGGGAAATGAATGGCTGGCCTGCTCAAAACTCACAAAATGTTACTCTGACCTGCAGTTTTGTTTTTTTTTAAATTGTTTTCTAAAACAACATATGCAATATTATTAATCTTGAAAACTGCCTTGGGGAAAAGATGTGCTTAAACTGATTTGACTCTTGGAATCAAGAGAGCCGTGTTCCCATTTAGAGGACAGCGACTTTTAATAATGACTTTGATGCAGTGCGAGAAACTCCATTACATCTCACTTAAAGATTAAGTCTTGCTTGTTCTCCCATGCCAGTGATATTTTTTTTTCTGCCACTTTGGATAATTATCCAGGTTATTGGTGGTTGTAATTAAGGGGATTTTGTTGAAGGGGCCATCTGCTTCTTCTGTGGGTCTCTGCATGAAATGGGTGTACCGTGAGTCGCGTGTAGCTGGGTGTAGTGGGCATCTGCCGCACGGGCGGTGGTGGGGGCAGTGGTAGAAAGAACCTCCTGGAGAGGGGCAGTGCTATTTAACTGATTCACGGAACTCCAAGAGGCAACCCAAGATTAGGAAGGTGGTTTCCCATTTCCAATTGGTGTGAGACAAACACCAGTCTTCTCTGCAGATTCAGGGATAAGAAAGAGGATCACTTAACCGCAGAGTCTGGTTGGAGAGCCAACCTGCAAGGGTTTGCTGGCAGCATGGCAGATGGTTAAAGCATAGACTTTTTTTTTTTTTTTTTTTGAGACAGAGTGTCACTTTGTTGCCCAGGCTGGAGTGCTGTGGCATCAGCCTAGCTCACAGCAACCTCAAACTCCTGGGCTCAAGCAATCCTTCTGCTTCAGCCTCCCGAGTAGCTGGGACTACAGGCATGTGCCACCATGCCTGGCTAATTTTTTAATATATATTTTTTTAGTTGGCCAATTAATTTCTATTTTTAGTAGAGATGGGGTCTCACTCTTGCTCAGGCTGGTTTCAAACTCCTGACCTTGAGCGATCCTCCTGCCTCAGCCTCCCAGAGTGCTAAGGATTACAAGCGTGAGCCACCGTGCCCGGCCCTTAAAGCATGGACTTTTAGGTGACATAGTCCAGTCTAAAAAAATTCAAGGAGGCAGTCACAGGCTTTATAGATTGTATTATTATTATTACTGTTGGGAACAGAATACGGAGAAAGTAAATGTGAGAAGTTCAAGCACATAGAATGTTACTCAATAAATGCTGCACAGTTCTCCTTAAGTTTTGCTCATTTCAAAAGGATTGATCCTTCTCCGTTAGAATCCACTTTTCGACCTTTAAACTTTATTTGCTCTTTTGTTGAGTCTAGGCATTAAGACTGTTTCCTGCTTGAAACCCTGGTTAGCAGGAGCTGCACTCCGGGTCATTTTTTGCATTCCCTGCGATGCCCAATAAAAATTTTATTAGCCAAAGCACAGTGGACCAACCTCTAAGACCTGGCCTCCTTCATGAAGTGTTCACTGGCTGATGTAGCCTATGGAATGCATTTCTCTCTCTGGACTTTGTGTTTGGGTGATGCAGTTTAACATGTGCTTACATGCTATATACAGTAAGGAATGTTTCTGTGGAAAGTGACAGAAAGCCCAACTCAAATTGGCATCAGCCAAAGGGGAATTTATGGGCTGAGGTGGCTGTGCTGTTCAAGGGACAAGACCTGTCTTCGAGTGCAGCTGGGTCTAAGAGTGCAAATCGTGCCCGTGGTCCTCTCTTGTGCTGCATCTTTTAGAGCTTTGCTGCTTTTTCCTGGCATCATTTTTGTTCCCAGGCAACTTTTCCCTCTGGAAGCAAGATGGCTGCCATCAACTCCAGGCCTCTGTCCTGCTTTCTCATTAATCTTGGCAGGAAGAGGGTTCCTTCTCCTAGCAGAAAGTGGATATTGTCCTCTTCTTGTGCCACATGCACAGCCTACATGAGTCACCAAGGCCACAACAGTTGGCTACGGCCTGGATCACATGCTGACCCAAATCTCAGGGTGGCGAAGAGTTTTGTGCAGCTCTCCTGCGCTAATTGGAGGAGGAATGGTCCTAGGCTGGTTAGAGGTCACTGGAAGACGTAAAAGTAGATATAGAACAGGAAAACAATGACAGTCCAACAAAGATGTCTTATATGGCTCTATGTGGAAACATGGATTCAACATTTTTCTCAACAAAACTTTAAGGTTATTACGTGTGAGATTATAGTTTTCATTTCTTTTTCTCCTAACTTTTGAAACAATATATAGTCATGGTTCAATACAGACTCAACAAGATTGAATTCCTTCCCTCAGGGGAGTCTGGAAGAGGCCATAGCTGCTCCTTCAAATCTTCAAATTCTCCCTTGACAAATTATAGTTATATACTCTAAAGTCTCCTCTTCCCTTCCCTTCCCTTCCCTTCTCTTCTCTTCTCTTCTCTTCTCTTCTCTTCTCTTCTCTTCTCTTCTCTTCTCTTCTCTTCTCTTCTCTTCTCTTCTCTTCTCTTCTCTTCTTTCTCTCTCTCTCTCTCTCTCTCTCTCTCTCTCTCTCTCTCTCTCATCTCTCAAATTTATGTTCATGGGGGTACTGAGGAAATATTTAAAAAATCCTCCACGTCATCTGCCAAACTCTAACCTGATTTTTTCCCCCTCACTCTCCCTGGTTACAGTAATGGCTCCTCCATTTCTCCTGTCACTCGAGCTCAAGGCTGCTCTCTCTCCCTCATCCCTCTCATTGAAATCATCATATCTTGCTGTCCTGCCACTTTGTCTAGCTCCTTTCCATTTTCATTGTTACCTCTTTGCCTTTTGTCTTTATTTGTCAGTACCTCTTGTGGCTTCCCAATTCTTCAAATGTCCCTCCTTGCCTCTTCCTTTTAAGCTTCTGAAGCTTTGTATGTACTAATCCCAGATTAAAATTTGTACAGAATAACATATCAGGTCATTTTTTCAGAAGCTGTTGCTACTGTTTCCTCATTTTAAAGATGATGCAACTGAAGAGAGATTAAGATCACTGCTTAATGTCATTAACTCAGTGTGCGACACTCTCAGTGATGCAGCGTGGCACTCCCATGCAGAAGGGCCAGTGGTTCCCCGTTGCTCACACTTCAAGCTAGCACTTGAGTCCTCCAGTGTATCTCTTACCTGCCAGTCCTACCTCTCCTCGTATGCTCTGTGCTCCAGCCATGCTTGAGTTGTGTTCCTTTCTGCAAACGTTGGTTGTTCTTCCTCATCCCATCCCTTGTCTTGCCTTCCTAACCCACATGCTAATGTACATCCACGATCAGGTGCCACATCTCCATAGCTTCCTTTGGTCACCAACAGAACCGCTCACACACCTCTGAAGCTCGACCTTTATTCCTTTGATCTGATGAATACTGAGAGTGTCTATTTATCAGGTGTCTGCTGCTTGCCACACATCTTGTGGTGAGCAATCGTTCCACCTTGTTCCACGCCGCATACTCTCTTTTTGCGCCTCGGAACCATGCTGGAAAGAATCTATCCAATCATGTGTGTGAGTCTTCTTCCATGACGATACCTGCACATAGAAGGCCATCGATAGGCATTTATTAGACGGGTAAGAAGTGAATAAATGAAGAAATGAAATTATTGCTGAATTAAGGACCAACTTAATGCAGGGGCTTATTTTTCCTGACTGAAGTAGCAATTGATTTTCCTGTTCTATATTAGGAGGGTACTGATTACCATAGAAATGCATTCCCTTCTCTTTCCTTCCTCCCCTTGAATTTTGCAGCAGCATCAGCTACTTAACATTTTAATTTCAAGGCCTTAGAGCTCCAATGCCTTATGGCTTCACTTAACACAAGTGACTAAACCAGAGCCCAGCTTTGCCCTCTGTAGGAAACCCAGTGTCCTATTGCCAAGCCCTAGTGGCTGTGATCTTGTTGACACATCAGGAAGCTTCTTGTCTCTGTTACTGGCATCCATGGGGCTGCCTGTACCTACTGTAACTCCCCTTTCTCCAAGAAAACACCACGGACAAATAGTGAAAGCTGGATTTGGCCCGTGAATAACAATGTTGAGACCCTTGCACCAAAACAAAACAAAACAAAAGGCCCCCAACTTTCACCGTCACCTCCATCTGCCTTATGCTGTGCTGGGCCGTGCCATTGTCTACGGAGGACCTGCTGCCCTGCATGGAGGGCTACCGCATCACGCATCGCCCAGTTAGAAAGGGCTTCCCTTCCTTGTCTAAGCTCCGTGGCACTCATATCTGTACCTCCTTTGGGCCCTGCACATAACGTCCTACTTCGTAGTGATTATTGCAAGTGTCACCCTCCTCCCAGAGATCACAGGTATCTTAGACACACACATGCTCAAAGGCATCCCACACAGCCTTGCCACTACGAGGTCCTCAGGTCACACCCGTTGGCTGGTGTGTGATCCATCAGCATGTGTGGACACTGTCTTGGTGTGTTTCGTGCTCCCATAACAGAATACTTGAGACTGGGTAAATTAGTATAATGAAATGTATTGGCTCACAGTTCCAGAGGCTGGAACATCCAAGATTGAAGGGCTGTATGTGGTGAGTGCCTTCTTGTGACATCAGCTCATGGCAGAAGGGCCAAGAGAGGGCAAGAGATCAAACTCTTAGACTCAAGCCTTTTTATAATGGGCTTTAGTCCATCCATGAGGGGGACACCCCCATGACCCAGACACCTCCCCTTAGGCCCCACCTTCCAACATTGTTGCGTTGGGGATTAAATTTCCAGTACATGCTTTCTGGGGGGACAGATTCAAATCATAGCATAAACTAACATGGAATTAACCAGTCAATTGAATGTATATTTCTTCTGTGCTGTTTTAGAATTTAAGCACTCTTTTATTTTGCCAGCTGAACTCTGACATATTCCAATTTTAATAATGAATAATTCTAATAACCAGTAATTATAATAATGTTTCCTGAGATGGGATAATTTTGGTTGACTCACTTGACCCATTTATAAACACACACTGGATAATATAAAATCCATCTGTGGTTTTTCCCTTACAAGTATTAGAAAGCTCCAAGCTTTGGGTGTTCTGCTTCAAAGACTATAGTTAAAAGAGGAAAATGTTGGGAGAGACATTTTGCAACTTCACAAGCTACTACTTCCACCCCTGTGCTTATGAGCTTCTAGTTCTAGTAACCAAGCAAACAAACAAAGATGAATTCTTCCATGAAAAGACCTAGAAGGAACTTAAAATGCTTCCTGCTATGTGAAAGAAGCCAGTCTAAAACTGCTACATAATGTATGAGTCCAACTATATGACATTTTGAAAAAGGCAAAACTGCAGAGACAGTAAAAAGATCAATAGTCGCCAGGGATTGGGGGAAGGAAGGATAAATAGGGAGAACACAAAAGATTTTTAGGGCAGTGAAACTGTTCTGTGTCATAGAACAACAGTGGATACGTGTCATTATACATTTATCAAACCTGCAGAATGTATAAGACAAAGAGTGAATCTTAATGCAAACTATGGACTTTAGTTAATAACTATGTATCTGATGTTGGCTCATGAATTGGGACAAACCCTAGGGGGGAAGGGGGGTGAGTGGTTATATAGACTCTCTCTGCTTACTTTCCACTCATTTTTCCATAAATCTAAAACTTCTCTGTAGAATAAAATCTATTAATTTCTAAAAAGGCAATTTTTAATTTAAATCATTAAGACAATGTACATATATCCCAATTGTCAAGAGTGGATTTCTTAGAGATTTTACCCAGAACGTCATCTGGGGCTGTGCTTGGAGGTTGGAGAAAGGACCCTGTAAGTGTGACAGTAGAGAGGATGACGGGAAGTTGACTGGGTCAGCCCCAAGTCACAGGTACTTCCTGCATGCACCTCTCCCAAACAGGGAGCTTTTAATACAACGGTATTGAAGGTGCCATGATGATCATTAAGGCTGTGATAACAACAACAACAAAAAATACTTTAGAAGAAACAGGATGGAAAAAATCAGCCTGGGAGGTCTGCGGGCACATAGACCAAGGGTGGCCTGGTTTTGGTTGTGCTCCGTCTTCTGCCAGCCCATGGCACTTATTAACATGCCTTCCTCACGTCCCCCTCTCCTCTCACTGCTGATAGGGGGCCTCCGCTGTGCCTCTGGAATGAGCTATTCCCACAAACGTGCCTCTTTGGTGAAATGCCCTTTTGGAGTTCTCACCAGTCTCAAATCAACAGCATAAAAGTAAAACCAAAGCTGGTAGATAAATGGGACTATTTGTTTTCATTTCAGTTACTGGTTTCATTTTTTTTATTACCGTGCATAAACAAGGGCTGGAAATAGAAGCACATATGCAGATTTATTATTTAATCCCCCAATTCCTGTCTGTTGGCTGCTGTTCCTGAAATTGCTTGGCTGGTAACAGTGACTGCCTCTGAGCTCCCAGCCAGAAGAAAGAGCAGAGTTCCCAATGTTGGTTGGCAGAAGGAGAGCTGTGGTGGGAGCCCACCTCCCTGAGTTAGGGAAATAGCTCCTGGTCTTCCCATCTTTGGCACTGATGGATTGAGTCATTGTTCTTGGCAGTACAGTTTTTTTTGGCCTAAGGCTGTCGGCAGAAAGCTTGTTTGAGTTGGAGGCTGTGTACCGTGCCATCTTGGCAATTCTGTATTTTCAGCATTTTAGTCAATGCAAGGAGTAAGAGGAATTGTAATTGAGACTGCCTTTCTATAAATCATTCCACAGACAGTGAGCACGTCCAGAATGATGGGTCCAATAGGAACTTGTGTTCCTCGCCTGGGGACGGTCGAGGGGGGTGTTGGAAAATCAGTTCGAGGCAACTCTGTGGTTGCTGAGCAATGCAGTGAGGAAGAAATGGAAAATAAATTCTAAGTTCCCTGGCAAAATTATGAACTCTGGATGGGGACCGGATGATTGTCAAACCATAAAATCCAGCTGTATGCAGGAGGGCAAGCTCACATTCAGTGTAATTCCAATCCACTTTCCCACGCAGGGAAGGAGATGGGAAGGCACCCGTTCAAAGAAAAGCCAGCCTCTCCTTTCCCAGACTCAGCATTTTTGTCTTCGTAATTTGAATCCGTCATGGAAACACTATCAGTGTTTGGCATTCTTTGTGCAATAATGTTAAAGTCAGAAAAGAAAACAAAATGGTGGGAGGAGGCATCCCTATCTCTAAGCGTTACATGTTCCATACGTGATGGGCAGTAACGCAGAATTAACTTTGGGTGAGAGTAGATTCCATGGACCCTTCAGAGACTCTGTGGATGCTCTTACTGGTTTTCTTCAAAGGATTGTGCATACTTTTCTGTTCCGGCATCCACTAAGTAACTAGGAGTGCATTTGACTTTTGTCTTTCACTCCTTGAGTGTGACATGTCACCACTGGAGGCTTGTGGGGCCACTGCACAGTCAGACAAAGATGTAAGCACATTTGTCGGGCTTATCAGCTTCAGATGGGGCTCTGCATTCATTTCATGGGAACCCCCAGCCCTGACATAGAAATAGAACAGGGGCAGGGGAAATGAGAACAGGAGATCTTCAGAGCTGTGCCCTCACCCACGTCTTTGCTCTTACGTATGTTTGAAGGAAGATGAGTTTTGCCTGTTTTGCCAAAGGGGGCTTCAACAACCCCAAACCCCACTCACTTTCTCCCACAAGCAGTCACTGGTTTGGAGTTTCTACTTCAGGCATCAAAGAAAGGCAGCAGCAGAGCAATGCATGTGTGTGCACCAACTGCCTGCATAAGACTTAGGTGGAAGTGATTTCTGGGTGTGGAGCTTCTAGACAGAGTGTGCGACCAAACAGGGGCCGTGTGCCTGCTGAGGAACATTCTTAGCAGTCGTAGGGTCAGGGACCTCTGCTTTGTGAGTACAACGACTTTACAGTTTTTACACTGTCTTTATTTCCCTCTTGAATTTCTATAGTGAGTTCTTTTTGAAAACGCTGGCCTCTAACTGCCATACTGAGAGACTAAGGGAATGGATTGTGTCTCATTTTTCAGTTTCATCTCCATCAGTAGTGGGACCAGAATGAAAGGTAGAAACGACTCGGAGGGAAAAGTACCCTGCCTTCGACAGAGATATTCCTCCGGAGAGCTATTTTTCTCCTTGCTCAAACCTTGGAGGAATTTGTGTTTTGTTTGTGCAGGTGAATCCCTGGCATAAGGGCTCTTAGCTTTGTTGGCATCTCTCCCTGAGAGTGGCTCTTGGTTACACCTTAAAAGCAACAAGCACATCTGGCAGCAGGATCAGAGGGGGAATGAATGAATATGAGTATAGTAGCCAGGTCCTGAGAGCTGTGGGCCATCCTTAGAGCAAGGTGACAGGTACGTGGCACTTACTGTTAGTGGCTAGTGGCCTTCACAGTTAGTTAGGTTTCTTACAAGCCTTTTTTTCCAAGGAGATCCCACGAGCAATTTAATCATCAGCTGAACTACCCGAGCTGAGAACTTTTGACTGTTTCTGAGACCAGCAAAATTATACATTCTTAACATCTTTCTATGAAGAAATGGAAGTTTCTATAGACTGGGATGTTTGGATTTTGCTCCAGTGCTCTTTCTGTGTGGCCTCATTGCCTGGCATTTTTAGCTTCACAAGTAATATTAAGATTTTTTTTTCTTTTAATAGTCACCTGTTTACTTCTCTGTTTTTCCCAGTAGACCTCAAATTCCTCTGGGGAAGCTGTATTTTATTTTTACTTATCCCTAGCTTTTAGCAGAGCACACTCAATAGGTAATTGATAAATATTGGACAAGTACCTGATATGTGTACTTCTTTGTAATTGTCTGTCTTCTCAGTCACACACACACACACACACACACACACACACACACACACAGACACACACACACACACACAAACACGTGCAGGTCTGGCATGTGCGGGTCTGAAGAAGAGTAAGTTAATGTATGCGACTCTTGACCTCCCCACAAAATCATTACTTTCCCAAATTTAAATCACAGTCAATGACTCCCCTTTCTGCAGGCTCAAAATCTTGGAGTCATTCTTGTCTCTTTCTCTCAAACTCAACTTCGATACAGCAGCAAATCTCATCACTTCCACCTTGAAAATATATCCTGAATGTGAGAGTTCTCTTGTCACCCTCCACTACTCAGTGACTAGGCCCAGATCTCAGAGCTTCCCTCAGACCTCAGACCGGTCCATTACCAAATCTTATTGGTGTTACCTCCAGAATATTTTGCAAATCCCTCCACCTCCCTAACTCCACTGTTAACAAGCTATTCCAAGCCCCCAGCCCTCTTCCTGGGACCACTGCAGGCATCTCTTCTCCCACCTCACTATGTCCCTCCTGACTCCCCCACTTGGTGCTCTCCAGAGTTGTAAGGTATAGTTTCCCTTTACAACTTAGATGGTACCAGCCTTCCCCTTAAATGCCCCAGTAGATTTTCTTGATGCATAGAAGGAAGCCAAGATCCTGTGTAGGGAAACACGCCTTTGATGTGATCTCTCTCTGACTTTCCCTAACCTCGGTTCCTGAAACTTTCCTCCTGCACACTCTGCTGGGGTGGCAGTGCCCTCAGTGGTCCTCAATGTGCCGGGGAAGCACCCCCTTCCGGGCCCTCCCCCTTGCTGCTCTTCCATCCTAGGTGGCTCATCTTTTGGATGTTCCCATCACCGTCACCTGCTCTTTCATTTCCTTCAGGTCTCTCTCTGCTCTAATGGTAGTTGCTCAGGGAGGTCTTCTCTAGCTACCTCAACAAAAACAGTGCCGCTTGACACGCTCTTTCCTCTGTCTCTGCTTTAATTTTTATCATAGCAGTTATCTCTGCATGACATTGTACAATAATGAGTTGGTCCTCATTATTATTCGTGAATTCCCTATTTCGGACCTTTGCTCACTCCCAAAGAGACACTCACAGTGTGTGTATGGTCACTGGCAGACATGCAAAGAGCAGCCAGAAATGCGTCGCCCGAAGTACACGTCCCCAGCCTAGGTTCGCCAAGCAACACGCTGCCGCCGTGTCTCAACTCTCATGCTGTGAACAAGTGTCCTTTCTATGCACTATTTTGTGCTAAGTGTTTTGCTTTTTGCTGATAGTTTTCTGTTTATAATACATATTTACTTATTTATGCATATGTAGATGCGCTTGCTTCTTGTCCGTTTCTCTCACCACCTCGTGAACAGCATAGAGGGAGGATCAGGAACGTTGCTTTCCCAGAATCTTATTCTCTGCTGTAATTCCCAGTAACTAGAGCCATACCGAGCTCATGGCAGGTACTCACTGAATTACTGAATGATTAATCAGATAAGCAAATGAATGAAATAGAGTCAAGAATGTCTCAAGAAAAAAAAATATGTCAAAATAACAATTTCAGTTTCTGGAGGTTTTCAAATTTTATTAGACATCATGTTCATCACTAATCTTGCCAGGGTCCTATAAAACAGGTATTATTAACAGCTCTGCCAGCCCTCCCCATGATGTGGTCCCACCCAAGCTCACAGCACAGTCAGGCTCCAAAGCTCCACGTCTCCACGCTGTGAATCTTGGTTAGTGTGGTGTTTGAGTTCAGCAGCCTCAGTTGAATCTGACATCCACACTCACCTGGTGTATTTGGACAAGTGATTTTATCTTCTCCAAAGCTCTTTTTGTTTCATAACGTGAAGATAATCAGAGGTCCTCTACAGGATGGTTGTAGGGATTAAATGGGATGATTCAACCACTTAACCTAGTGCCTGACACATGATAAGCATTTCTTGGACAGTAGTTCTTATTCTTATTAAGAGCTTTGGGCTCCTGGTGTTAGAGAAGCAACCCTTTTCCAAGGGTTGCAAAACCAAGCCAGGAGGCACTCAAGACGCAGTTCCTCTGTTAGGAGCTCTTAGGCAGAACTAAAGATGAGTACTCAAGAGCTGGGGTCAGCAAACTTCTTCTGTAGAGGACAGATAGTAAATGTCGCAGGCTTTGCCAGCCGTATGATCTCTGCCACAACAACTCAACTCTGAATGGGTGAGTGTGGCTATGTTCCAGTCAAACTTTCTGTACAAAAACAGGTGGGTGGTAGTTTGCCAACCACTGCTTTAGACCTAGGGCACTCAGGCCTGCCTCCACACTGGAATAACCTGGGGAACTTTAGAAACACCTATGTCCAGGTGTTCTATTCCTGGAGATTCTGATTTAACTTTTCTAGGATGGGGCCCAGGCATCAGTGTCATCTAAAACTCGCGGTAACTCTGGTGCAGGGTTGATTATTGAAGCCAAGAACAGAAGATTCTCAAAGGAGATGCTGTTTCCCTGTCCCCATCCACATTTCTTCCTCACCCCAGTTAGAATCCAGGGATTAGCTCTGTTTGAGGGCTTCAGGCAGGGATTGGCCAGGTTGCAGTAAGTCTATCTTTGCTTAATGCACAGACCATAACGCTTTTGTTTCTAGAGGGAAACCTAATTATCTGTGTAATAAATGAATTGTACTTTTCAGGGAATACAGTCCAGCTGTTACTCTGCGTTTTAGCTGAGGCCATGCTTTTTGCTGTCTAATTGTGTTCCAGCATTGGCAGTTAGAATGCTTTTGAGGGGAAACAGTCCACCCATCTCTTTTGTCGAGGCCAGGGGTTTTCTGATGAAGCTGGGAGTGGGTTCCCAAGCATCAAAAGGTCTCTGCCTTAAGGCCAACTTCTCTAATGGGTTCCAGAAGAAGCTTATGATGCTCCAGTCTCTAAGATGCTCCAAATATTCAGCTGGTCATTGACCCCCTATGATGGTGGTAGAGGCTGGCTGAAGACAGGGTGATGAATTTTGTCATAAATGTCCAAGTTTCCTCGAGAACTACCTAGAACAGTATTTCTTACTGTGTGGTTCCTCTACATTTACCCTAATTAGAATAATCTAGAAGCTTATTAAGATGCAGACAGCTGGGCTCCACTCCTGACCCACTGAATAAGAATTTCTGAAAGGGAGACTGGAATATGCATTTTTAAAAAGGTATCTGGATAACTGTACGTTTGAGAGCTGCTATTCTGGAGCAAGCCCTTCATCTTACTTATATAAAAAGACTGAGATTGAGGAATTTAAATTATTCTTCTAAACAACCCAGTTTAGGTCATGGATAGAGCTAGGAGTTGAATCTAGGTCTATAGATATCACCTAACTAATGCTGTGTAACCAAATCCTCTAAAATGTAAAGGTTTTAAAATAGTAAATATTTATTATTGCTTACAGATCTATGGGTGATTTTTCTGGTCTCAGCTTGATTCGCTCCTGTGCCTGTTGTTAGCTGTGGTTGAGCAGGCAGCTCTGCTGACCTTGGCTGGGATGTCTTTTATGTTCGGTGGTAGGCTGGCTGCATATTGGTCTGAAATGCTCTCAGCTACATTATCTGGGTTCTCTTCCATGGTCTTTAACCTCCAGTAGTCTAGCACAGGTGTGCTCACCTGGTGATGACAACATTCCAAAAGACTGGCAGTGTCCAAGACTCCTTAGGAACTATGCACAGAACTGGAACACTGTTATTGATACTGCCTTCTCATGTCAAAACAAGGAACAAGGATGACCTAGATTCAGAGGATGAAGAAATGAATTCTAACTCTCCGAGGGAGTTGCTGAAAATCCCTTTACAAAGGTCTCAGATACAGGGAGGCTGGATGAATCTACCAAAGACTGTCACACAGAGTCCTGGGCCTTTTCCACAAAATTTGACTGTCTTTAAAAACAAAATAATTTTTACAAATGTTTAGGGAGCATCACTAGTGAATATTGTCTTGGGTTCTATTCATAAGATTATTGTTTGTGGATGAAGAATCAAAAATCATGGATCTGAAATGACCTAAGCACTCATTGGTTTAAACCCCATCTGACATTTTAAATTTCCTGATACTATCATCTTAATCAAAGTGTTCGTCCATCTGCTGCTCAAAAACATCCCCTAAATCTCTAGAGAACTTGCTGCTCTGTGAGGCGGCTCCTTCCAGCCTCAGAGAGTTCTTATCATTAGGATATTATTTCTTACTGCAAGCCAGCATTTGCTTCTGTCTAGATTTCACCTTTTGTTCCTGCTTCTGCCCTCGATGCATCACAGAAGAAAGACTCCTTGTCCTCCCACAGGACAACCTTTCCCACATTGGAAAACAGTCACACACCACTTTACTCGGTGGTCAGTCTTCTGTGCCAACCATCCCAAGTTTCTTCAATTTTTCCTCCTAGGATATATAGTTTGGGGCTCCCTCACAATTCAGGTTGTTTCCTTGAAAACACATTTCTCAGTGGCAGCCCAGGGCTTTGGAATGAGCACTGGTTTTAGAATCAGATGCTCTGAAATTTGTTTTGGGATCTGGAGCAAGTTTATAACACCCACGGGGCCTCGGTGTGCTCCTTCAGGTAGTGAGTACAGAAATCACCATCAGTGTGCATTTTGTGCCAGTTAAACTACACAACATATACAGAAATGCCTGCTGGGCAAACCCTCCATAAATGGTAGTTTCTTTCTTTTCTTATTCTTCTGAAAGAATGGCCTTTGAAGAACACACTATTTTTCTTCAATATCTTGAATTTTGAATAAGTGCTTAGATTTTCTGGTCTGCTGTTAATACTAAAATCATGAACATATTTAATTGTCCACCTGGAAATATGTTTCAAATGGTGTTTAATATGGTAGGAATAATAAAGTCTTCATTTCTTCCAAATTGAAACTAGGCTATTATTGTTTTGACACTTAGAGATTATAATTTAAAGTAAATAAATGACCTAAAACTAAGAGATTTAAGTTCTTCTCACCTTTTAGATTCAGGCCTTTGAGAAGGAAAACAAAATCTGAACTTGGGAAAACAATCAGGGACAAATTGAACACAGTGAAAAAAGGCCAAGAAAGTAGGCTATAAAGTGGATATTAACAATAGGATGTGATGTGAAACCAAAAACCATTAAAGAGGAGAAAACACAGGTAAACGGAGGGGAGGAGAATGTGGGTCAGAACAAATAAAGCCAGCTCACGGAGGAATACTAGTGTTTTGTTCAAAGAGTACTGCTTAATATGAGACATTTCTGAATCGTAATGGGTAAAAATGAATAGGATTTGATTGCAAAGGAAAATGGTCAAGAGAATAAGACTGCAGACAAAAGAACAGGTTTTAGTAAACACTGTGTAAATTGTAAGATCGTCTTATGTGACTATTAGCTCAGAAAATACTCTTCAGGATAAAAGAGGATAAAATGAATTGTGAAAATCATTTATAAATAAAGCTGCTAGATAAATTCAAGGTACGGTGTCATTCATACACAGCGTACCCAAATGAGCCATTATTCCTGTGAGGTTATAGTAATTTGTTTTCCTTATAAAATCAAATAGCTCATTAAAAAAGACAGTATAGTACATCAAAAAGAGTATTGAGTGGGACCTGGGTTTGAATTCCACAACAAACTATAGCTGTGTGACCGTAGGCAAGTCACTTAGGTTCTCTGAGCCTTAGAGTCCCCGTGTGTGGAAACATCTGTCCAGATGGTCTCTAAGGTGTGCTGTAGCCGTACAAATTTATGATTTTCTGATCCTACGTTGTTGAGCAGCCAGTGGCAGTTTCAGGTAGAATTTCTCTCATCTAGGAACTCTTAATCTGCTTGAAGAGATAACTGGAAGTTTGGGTGCGTAAGTGCATGAGTGAGTAGGTCAATGTTTGGATGAATAAAAAATTAAAAAGTCACTAAAGAGCTATAGAAGGAACCTGTTATTAGAAGCTGGTTAGACACTGGGTTTTAAATATGAGAAAAGAGAGATACTGTTTACAGGATACTCTTTCTCACCAACTTCTTATAGTAATGAGTTTTATAAATTTCCTTTTAAAAATAGTTCTTCATTTTTGGTGTTGTAATCTTGCCTTTTATTGGGCCAATGTGGCCAAACATGGCCATACAGAAAGGAGAGACTTAGAACTAGTATTGAAAGAAGGGTAGAATTTAGACAAATTTGAGAAAGAAAGGGGGGCCTTTCAGCTGGAAGAAACAAACCTTTAAAAGACCTGAAAAGGGGAATCCATGTGTCTATTCAGCAAATATTCATTGAGCATTACTCTTCTGTACCTGGCACTGTGTTAAATAAAGCACTCAGGACTTATTAAAGAAAAAATCCCCACTATTTAGAAAGCAAAGTAGACATTGATCATAACCCCACTATTTAGAAAGCAAAGTAGACATTGATCATATAATTATACAAATATGTATTTTCTAACTTTGATGAATGTTATGAAATAAAAGAACAGAGAGCCGTGACAGTGGATGACAGTGGGCCTGGTGCCATGTGGGGTGGGAGGTGACCAAAGAGGGCTTCCCTGAGGAGTGTTGTTCCTGCTGATGCCTGACGTAAGGAGGAGTTAAGTGCATGAAAATGGAAAGAAGGAGAAGTGCAGGGTGGCAGGAGAGTGTTCTAGGGAGACAGTGCATCATGTGCAAAGACTGAGACTGGAGGGTGCATGCATATTTGAGGAGCTAAAAGGAGGCCAGCACGGCCACAACTTAGAAAATCAGGGGGGAGGGAGAATCCTGGAGAGAAAGGCAGGTAGGAAATGGACGTGGTGTTGCCCGTTTGACAGAGTATAAGCATCAGTGTCAGTAAGAGCCAGGTTCAGCATGCTCCGATCACTCTGTGCCGTAGGGAAGACACTGGGCTATGAGACCAGCCACCTGTGTTCTCAAAGGGGCCTTTTGTGGCACAAGCACCTATTCCAGGGAATAGGACACTGACTCAGGACATGGACTGCTTTGGTCACCCAAAGATACATGTGATCTGTGCAATTGGAGGCTTAGTCTTCTAGAAGGATAAGTCTGCCCAGTCACACAAAGTCAGGGCAAAAATAAGGCTGACTACATTATCTGACAGGATCGATCTGCTGGAATCACTTTCTTGCAAGTAGGGTGCTACCCAAACCCATGTTTCCCTTGCCCTTGTTCATTAAGTGTTTTAATGAAGGAGACTTAAATGCAAACACTGCCCATAGAGCGTGTCTCCGTATCAAGTCTAGGGGTCCAATTGCCATGGGCACTAAGGAATGACCACAGCCCCCCTGCAGTCACCCTGTACAAAACACACTTCACACAGTTAAATGAGTCACCCCAAGTGATGGCACCTGGTCCCTCATTATGTATCAGCCATTCTAGGCATCACTTTCCTTCCTCTTCTCAAACTGAAGCTTGAATATATACCCTGGGGGCCATGGTAAAAAGGGAATTTGAGAGACATAGAGTGTTTTTCTAGAGGGTCCACTTTAGTCGAAGACTTGTGAAGAAAAGCATCATTTTTTTCTGAGCGTAGATGCATTATAGAACAGACTACAAAATATTCACAAAATTTTATGATGAGAATTACAGACTTGAAAACCTATTTGGTCTTACATCAGACAGTTTAGGGTCAAATCTCCAGATTCCTGGTGTGATACTTTATTCCTTTTGGCCATTAGAGATGTTTTGATGGAAAACTTTGAGAAGCAGTGAGTCTTAAAATGTTGATTTTTTTTTTTTTTTTGGAGACTATTTATAGGATACCCTTTCCTTTTTACCAACTTCTTATAGTAATGAGATTTATGAATTTGCTTGAAAAGTACTTTTCATTTTTGGTGTTATAATCTTGACTCCTTCAGGTTTCAAGGGGAGATGTGTTGACATTTGATGAACAAGCATGTATCTACCTACATCGTTCTGCTTCTATAGCCTTCACTTTTACAGCTCATCTTTACGTCTTCATTTTATACGTATACTCATGTTCTTGTGGAATTGTCTCCTTCCCCTTTTCTTGAATCCTTTAGATGACCTTATTTGGATCTGACATCTCTGCTCTTTCTATTTTTAGATGTGGCAATTAGACCAATGCACACAGACCCAGGGCCAAGTAAATTATACTTTTGTGGGATGAGATAATGTTTCTGTTTTGTTTCCAACTTCTTTCCTGAGGACCAGAATTTTTCACCTTTGTTAGCCACGATTTTGGGGGCTGGGGTGGGGCTTATCCTTCAGGCCAGCCCCTTCTCATCTGTAATGACGCATCTCAGGGACCTGTGCCCAACACAGCAGAACTGACCCCTCCTTCGTTTGCGTTCTCTCAGTACTACTCCTTCCCTGTCTCCACTGGCATGGGCCTCACTGTGTTGACTTCCCTCTTGAACATGTCTGTCTCTCCCTCTAGGTTTTGAGTTATTGGAGATCAGGGAACCTTGTGTTATCCATCCTTGTATCATCAAACCCCTTGGCACGAGCCTAGTACATGCTGGGTGGTCACTTAATATGAAATAAGTGAATGAGTGAAATGATTTGAGTTAGTTGACTATAAAGAAATAATTTATAATAATTTCAAGATGGTTTTATTCACTTGGTAACATCCAATGTCAAAGAAAAAAGAAGCATAATATATAAGGAGATATATTTTATAATCCAGAGTCTTAGAAATGGAATAGGAGAGACTCAAAAAATAAACTATAGGAAACTCAGATAAATTTGAAGTTCAGATAAATTTTTAAAAAACAGTATAAGTATATCCCTAAGATTGGGTGTGACATACTTCCACTTTTTTTTTTTTATGAAATTCAAATTACCTGGGCATTGTGTATTTTTATTTGCTAGGTCTTATAATCCTATATCAAGGTCTAATGTCCCACCTGGTCCTTCAGGCAGGCATACAGCTATGCTAAGATTCCCGTCACAAATTGGTGATCCTCTCAGGCAGCATCTGGCTATCTGGATCAAGACATGTATTTTTTGGCCCTGCAGTATGTTTTAAAATGTTGTATTTGTTACTAAAATAAAAAATAAGGGGTGATTTCACATAAAAGTCTGAAATTTCAAGTTCCCTTGAAAAATTATAAAATCTGGCCACACTGGATCTGCTCTCTTCTTTAGCTAAGGAGCATCTAAGCCCATTTTTAGAGGGAGCATGAGCCCCTTGGATCCCGTTTCTCACCAGCATTGTGGTGAAATGTCCTCTGCCAAACTTCATCACACTTCACTGTGTTTTCCTTAGGGCTGAGAGGAAACTGAAACACTTTTTAACTTATGTCTCTATCAAAGGGAGAAATACAAGAGTATGTCCCTAGTCTTAGAGACTAGGGCCATACTAGTCTCTAAGAGGGCCAAGTCCTCTACTAGAGAGGGCCAAGTCTTTCAATAAAAATGGGGAAAGTCTTCCTGAGTAAACAGAGAAACTTCCCACGTATGTTAAGTTCCAGAAAAATGAGCCTGTTTCTAAAAAATTAAAATAATTATATATTTTTTACATCTTCCTAACATATTCACACTTCAGACTTGAGTGTATTTGTGTTCTTGATCACCACTAGAATGTAAGATTCCTGAGGGCAGAAACTTTTTCTTTGTTTTATCCACTGAAGTATCCTAAACTCATAGAATGGTACTTGGTTCCTAATAGACATTTGATAAATATTTGTCAAATAAAGGAACAAATGAGACAAGACATTTGAGAAAGATAAAAATCCTCTATGGCTAGAAATCCTCAGGAGAGAAAAAAAAAATGTTGCCTTCTGCAAAAGAATGGCATGGCTAAGTGAATAGAATATGTCTTTTTAAAATAAATATCTTTATGGTATAAATGCCTTGTATCTCCTGAGGGCAGAGAAAGATGGCAGCTGAGGATGGAAGCTCTTGTCTTCATACCCAGAGCTTAGAGGAATATTGGGTGGGTTTGTTATCAAGTGATGGGTTCTTTGGAAGATGTCTGAGAAAAGAATTGAAGGCACATGTCCAAATGGACTTCCTGCTGCTCTGTGAGCCAGGATTCTCTCCTATCTGTTAAAAACACTGGTACAACCCAGGGAATTATCCCTGTAGCCCTACATAGCCCAGCCACACCCTCCGAGCTGCACCTCTGTGCCTCCAAGGAAAGAGATGCATAGCCCTTATTTTGAGCAAAAAACAGGCTCATTTTATTTAAAAGACAAAGACCATGCTGAGCACAATTCAGCAGAATGCTACTTGAGCTCCACAGGTTTTGCAAAAAACAACAGGATGGTTATAAGTTAAGCTTGAACTTTCCTACAGGGGAGAACATTTGTATAACTTTGTTTCAACCCATTCTTCCCCTGCTGGCTTAAGGGAATCTGGCCTGAACACCAAAAAATCCCATAAAATGCATACTTTGTTGGCTCTTTTGACTATGTCTGGTTACCCTCAAATAATCATTATGAGTTAACATTTTTTAGAAAGTGTCCTTGGAGGCATAGTGAAAATGCAGAGGACAGAGAAATGTAGGCAAATAAGGGTTGGCCTTTCAACCACAGATTTAACAATCTGCCCTTGAACCAGACCTCTGGCCTTACAACTAAATGCCTGGGTGGCTACGGGAAAGGGACAGAAAGATGTAGCCTATCCAGGCTGCCGGCTCCCAGTGGTGGGTGCGAGATGCCCGTGTTGGTGTCCTAGAGCTGCCGTAACAAAGTCCCACTAACCTAACAACAGAAATTTGTTGTCCCACAGTCTGGAGGCTGGAATTCCAAAACCGAGATGTCAGCATGGTGATGCTCTCTCTGAAACACGTAGGGTAAACCTCCCTTGCCTCTTCCTAGATTTTGGTGACTTCCTGGCAATCTTTGGCATCTCTTGGCTGGGAGATGCATCACTCTGGTCCTTGTTGTTACATGGCGTTCTCCCTGTGAGTCTTCGTGCTATCTTCCCCCACGACTGCCTGCCCAGGAGTCCAAATTTACCCTTAGGAGGACATCAGTCGTATTGAATTAGGGCCCACCCTGAGGACCTCATTTTAACCTGATTATATCTGCAAAGACCCTATTTCCAAATGAGGTCACATTGTGAGATACTAAGGGTTAGGACTTCAGCATGTTTATTTTTGTTGGGGGAGCACAAATTCAACCCATAGCAATGCCTGGTTATTCTTTGAACTTAAGCTTTCTAGCTACAAATTGTTGTTCTTCCTGTGGAATATTCCATCGATTAAATTGCATCTTTAGTTCTTCAGCTATCAGATGCTTTTCTCTGGCAGACTGATGCAATTAGGGAACTAATAACTGAATCAATAATGAAAGAGCATGCTCTTTCATGCTTTCCAGCTGTTCCGATGATTCATTTAGGACTCCTCCTGTGTTTGTTGCTACTGAATATATGATTGATAAGAGTTACGTAGCCACAGCATATAGTGCAAGAAGGGGAAGAAGAGGGTCTGGATTGGTCCCTACTAATGCCCAAGGGTGACATCTCTGCTGGGAGGGGACCTCTTAAGGAGGATTCAGAGGAGAACATGGCCTTATTTAGGTAACTTAGGACCAACAAGGAATGTTGTTTAAAGATGTGTATTATTTGGAAAACACACTTTATTTTAATGTTGCATGAAATATTGGGTGGAAGCCATGTAGGACCGTATGAACGCCATGTGAGCTGATACATTGCCTATTCAAGGAAGGAACCAGCACTATCCATGAAAATGTCTGTGAAATAATACTTTTTGGGAAATCCAATATTTCTTTGTCTAATTCTAGTTACCTCATCAAAAAAAATGGGACTTTAATTCTTGGCCTTTTAAGGGGTCCTTTGAGATAGAAATATAAGATATACATTATAATCAGAAATTTACTATCATAAAAATGTAAATTAAATAAAATGTAGGCTTATATTGCTATTGAAATATAATACATATTCATTGTAAAAAAATCTGAAAATGATGGAAAGCTTTAAAAAATATATAAATTATCCATAATCTCACAGTTCAAAGATGACCACTGCTAATATTTTGGCATATTTCCTCCTAATGTGTTTCAAGATTTTGCACTATTTTAAATAACATTGATATCAGTATATACATGTTTTTAAATATATTTTAAATGATAACATGTCACAATAATTTCAATATCATTGAATAATCTTTCAAAATTTATGATTAAATATACACCTATGTGTTTCAGTTCCAATGTTAGAACTTTAATTTTTTAATTACAAAAGTAATACTTGTTCACAATAATTTTCAAAAGTCTAGGTGATCAAAAGAAGTAAAAACTACCTACCCACAGTCTTACCATTGCAGAGATAACTAGTATTCATATCATGGCATACATTGCATGGTAGTGTAATTGTATGCATTTCTGTCTTCCACTGATCACAGCATTTTTTACTTTTTGTAGCTCAGGTCTTAGTTCAGTTCCTACAGCATAGTGGTTGTTTGATATACTTTTGGTGAATGAATGAATGAATGAATAATTAAATGAAGAAATGGATGAACAAACACATGGACGGAGAGGCTGCAAAGATTCAACTCATGGTAGAATAAAACACATTTCAGACTCAGCAACTTACTGCAGATTGAGAGACAAGGTAGCTAACCCAAGGCCCTTAATGAATAGGAGCCTGCTCTTTCTGTTCATGTGAATCAGCCTCTAGGCAGATAATTCAATTTAATTTTTTTCCCATCATTCAAACTGAAGAGCTGAAAAAGCAAAACCAGAGACGGGAGGCAGGCAGTAGAACTGGCTTAAATGAGAAGATCAGCAGCTGCTCTCTGTGCCCTCTGTGTTAGGAAGAGCATGAGATGGCAGGAGCCATGCTTCTCCCAAGTGTGAGCCTCAGCCAGACCTCTGCCACCACCAGTGTCCTGTTGATGGAAGGACTGGTGATTTCTCGGAAGACTGAGACTCCAGCAGTGTCAGTGTAACCCTCGTGTCCTTGACCTGGCCTGTCTGTAGAGTTTGCAGCAGAGGAAGACACAATCATGCTGGGTTTTATTGAAGGAATTTGGGACTCTGTTATGATTTAAATCAGAGCTGACAGAGAGTCTGATCTTTGGGTCATAGAAGGTTCCAGCCAAGGTCTCTTTTATATTTAATTGGAAAACGTGTGTCTTAAGTCTGAGCATCCATCCCTCAGACACCTGCCAGGAGGAGAGTGATCCATTTTTTTAAACCTTAATGGAGAACTCAGTCTTTGCAATAAAATGTAGGGACATATTCTTACCAATGGATTGGTCTTTTCCTCATACACCTACTCCTTCCTCCCACCTCCCAGTATAAACATGCATGCAGATAGACATAGAAACATCCTCGAATAGGTTTAAGGACAGATAGATAGAAAGAGAGACAGAAGAACAGACAGATGATCTCTACCTCTTTTGGCCAACAATAGTCATGGCCTCCCTCCTTTCCCTTAAAAGCTCTCACACAGCCAAGCTCAAAGACTAGGTGTATTGGCACCTTGCTCTTATTGTCTCCCCCACCCAGAAAATCTCCATCCTCCTTCTCTCTTGTCCACACCACCTATCTTTAGAGGCCTAGCTCAAGACATATTTTTCCAGCAAACTGTTCCCATCCTCTCACCCTCTAGAGCTTTAGCTTCTGCCCCATTTTTCCCTTTGACACTGTGTACTGGGATGCATATGTGAAGGTCAGGGAGAGATGAGCCTTTTTGCTTCCTGGAGAATTGGATGTGGTCCATCCTGTGTGCTATGTAATTTAATGGTTATAGAGCTAGTAGTGTTTTATTCACTAAGTTGGTGAATCTAGAAAGTGACTGGAGGGCAATGGGAGTTTGCCCATGTGCATAATTGAACACACATTATAGTTTGACTATCTTACAGTGTATTCTGAGGATAAAAACATATATATGCATGTACATATCTACATAACTATATACATATATATATAATTATACACACATATATAAAACTATACTTATATAGATATATTCCTACATATATACATATATATGTGTGTGTATATATATATAAAACTATAATTTACTGGACAAAAATACTTTTATGGTGCCACTGTTCAGTATATATTTGCCAAATTAAATTTAAATGACCCAAAACTTTCATGAGC
Organism: Microcebus murinus; assembly: GCF_040939455.1. Lineage (NCBI taxonomy): Eukaryota > Metazoa > Chordata > Mammalia > Primates > Cheirogaleidae > Microcebus > Microcebus murinus. The sequence goes on along the minus strand of NC_134117.1, from coordinate 21,938,186 downwards.
CCCACAAAGCTTCTTTGAGATTACCAGAAATTCATACAAAAAATTATTTCTGTATGGGTTGCAAAATTATAGACTTAGAACTTTACAGATGGCAAAGTTATCTGGGTGTGGTATGCTGGAGAGAGCAGCTATTAGGGATGTGACCATGGGAATATATTTCACCTGGTCCCATTTCTATAAACTTGAGGGCTGCCTACCTGGCTTTCTCAGTTTTCCCACCTGTAAAAGTTGGTGTAAAAAACAAAGATGGTGGAATTCTCATGGTAAATTTACTACATGATTCCATGGAAGGAGACTTGATTCAGAAAACTTAAATCCTAGTTTCTTTGACCAAAACTTAACTTCTTCAAAATTTTCATAAACTGTGAAATAGAAGATTTATGTGCTTACCTGTTATGTGCCTGAAATCCGATTCCATTAGCCATGCAGGGGATTAATTTTTTATTTTGTCTTTCCAAAGTCCTGAGAATCATCTGGAATCTGTTTTCATTCCATGAGTTGCTATCCATCATTATCTGCTTGTTTTTTTTTTTTTAATTTTAATTTTTTATTTTAAAAAAAGTTTAGAGAGGACAAGTGTTTTTGTTACATGGATCAATTGCATCATGCTGAAGTCAGGGTTTTCAGCGTACCCACCATAAGAATAGTGTACATTGCACCCAGTAGGTAGATTTGTATTCCCACCCCTCTCTCAGCCTCCCCCCTTCTCTAGTTTCAATGTCCATTACCCCAATTTGTGGCTATACACACACACACACACATACACACACACACACACACACATACATACATATATATCCCTCACTTAGCTTTCACTTGTAAATGAGAATATGTGGTGTTTTTCTCTTCCTGAGATACTTCACTTAGTACAACGGCCTCCAGTTCTACCCCAGTTGCTGCAAAAAACATTATTTCATTCCTTTTTATGGCTGAGAATTATTCCATGGTGTGTGTGTATGTGCACATTTTGTTTATCAATTCATCAATTATTGGACACTTAGGTTGGTTCCATATCTTTGATTATTGATTTATGCAACATATATTTAATGAAAACTTTATATGTATTCAAGGAATATAAACACAACTAAATAGCATAGGCAAATCTGAAATACATAACCATATACTACCCTGTTATAAATGCTCAGTGGAAACAAGTGATGAGAAGGAAGAAAGATAAGCGGGCTGAAGTGGTCAGAAAAGGCTTTGTGGAGGAATCTACATTGGTGCTTGCCCTTCATGGATGGGTAAACTTGACATAGACATAAGACTGGCTTATCCTTGCCATCTTACAGAGACATGGGAGTGTAAATGAGTCTGGTATCTTTGGTGGCATTGGAGAGCTCCATTTCATTTGGATGGTATTAATATATAGGAGCAGTACGAGATCAAAAGGAAAGATCACAACATTATGCATTTAATATTGGCTCACATATTAGCTGATGAGTGTTTTTATGTGTATGTCCATTTTTTCCTGGGAGAACAAAATCCGCCTCCCCCTTCTGTCCATGGCCCTCAGAGTGCCTTACGTGTAAGAGTTGTTCAATGAACTATTTTAAAATAAGAATTGTTGAATTGCTTTAATTGTAACCTGAGACTACCTGGAATTTGAAGAAAAAAGAATGCAATGTTACTAAAAGATTTACCTGTAAAGGAAAAGGCAAGGATGGCCATTGCAAGTGGATTTATACTCAGCTCACAAATATCAGTTGATTGGATACATATTGAGTAGATAAGGTGACAAGTACCTTTTCTACTTTGTGGCACAGTCATAATCCTACATTTTTATCTGGATAAAATGGATGCCCAGTAGGGTGTATAAGGCACCGTGGTGTTGGCATGCTCTGGGGGAGGACACCTACATTCATGTTCAACAGTGGTTCTTGCAACTTATGTTCTCCTCACTTCCTTGTTTTGCAGCTCTACAGCTCCATGGACTTTGGAAGACGGTGGCAACTGATGCATGAACGAATCACACCCAACAGGTTTTATTGGTAAGTCCCATCCACACACTCATCACCCTCTTGGATAAAGAGTTATCAGACAGCATAGCACTTCGGACAATGCTGGACACCTTCAGCACTTGGACACAAATGTGTTCTATCCCTTTGCTACGCAAAGGGTGGTCCATGGAACGGCAGCATTAGTGTCACCTAGGAACTTGTTAGAAATGCAGAATCTCTGGCCCCATCAAGAACTGTGGAGTGGAAATTTGCATTGAACATGATCCCTTGGTGACTTGTGTGTATATGAAAGTTAGAGAAGCATTGGGCTAGAGAGCTCTATGAGAAGGTTCATGGTCAGGTGCTCTTAGCTGCATACTAACCTCTCCTCTTTTTAGAGAAAGATATATTTTATATAGGTATTTTAAAAAGCAACATTTCCCAAAATGTACTATGAAGAACAATAATTCCACAAAATGCTGCTTTTTTCATGAGAGTTTCTGTGGTCAAATAAATTCAGGTAATGATTATCCAGCTCCACACCTGGAGATTTATGATCACGTTAGGACATCAAAGACTCTGGAGAAACTCTGCGAGGAGAAGCCTGCCAAACTTTCAGTCTCTGATTCCTAGACTTATCTCAGCACAGGATTCTTTCCTCATATTATCTCACCTGATAAAACTTTCAGAACTACCTCTGTGGTGCATATTTTGAAAAATGAGTATCCAGATGAATTTCGGGAAAAAAAGAGTGATACATGTTTCAAATGGAATATTAGCCCTTTCTCCTAATTAGAAAGTGTTTTCTTGATTATTTTTCCTTTATACATGCATACTACTTTTACCTTGGTTGTAAAAATTTTAGTATAAATTTCCCTTTTACATTTCTCCGCTATGACATGAAAATACTTGTTTTTTATTTTCATTTCAGCAGAGGTGATGGCCAAAGACATAAAGATTAAGAAGCATACACCAAAGTGTATATATTAATAGTATGCTTAATTATATGTTTAATTAAAAAACAGAAACAAAATATTTGAAAGTAGCACCTAGTCCATGTCTCTTTTTAAATATATTATTTCAATTGCCTTTGAAACTCACATGATAGCCGTTTGTGCCTTACACAATGTGTGTGTGTGTGTGTGTGTGTGTGTGTGTGTGTGTGAGTGTATTGGGGTGGTGGTGACAAGTACCTTATACACATGGAAGCAATGGCTTCAACCAGTCCCCTCTGCACCCACGAAACTATGTCCACAATCAAAAATAATGATTGCTTGAGCATACTATGAAAGTCAACTGTGTTTTGTTGTACAGAGTTCAGAGTAGCTGGGAGAGAAAAGAGAGTGTGGTGTATGGCTCTCCACTCAACACCTGTACTATTCCCAGTATTCTTGTCCCTTATACACCAACTACTATTTCTTCTGTAACTATTATTATAACTATTACTTGGTATGTGTTGGAACTATCAAGATTTTTCAATAGACTAAGGCAGAAAAAGGACACATTTGTTTCTCTGACATTCTAGCTATGTAACTACAGCCTTTGCTCAGCTGACATGGGACAATTTCTTAGTGTGCCATCACTCAGAAGTCTCTCAAAAAAGAAAAGGAAAAAAAAAGCCCTCTGCTGTTTCTGGAACACACTCTTGAGATGGTACGGCAGTCGGCCAACTAGGAAGTCAAGTTGATAGAGAAGGCGATCACGGCAGGCAGGATGAGCCTTGTCATCATTTCTGAAAGAAATTAAATTAAGTGGATGAGGGACAGCAGTTTCCTAGCTTTTGCAAAGAGCAAGACGAGAAGGTTCCAGCTGCTATCTCTCCCTCTCGCTTTGTATAGCAGAAAGTATAAATCCCCAGGTCCTGATAATTGTGTTTCCTCTCTGCTCCGCTCTGTGCTTCTTTCATGTATGCCCCCATGGGGAAATATAAAAGTTAGTGCCCGTGCTGGCTAGCCAAGTGGTAGCTGAGTATTCCAGTTTTGTAATTATCACTTCTCCATTTCTGATGTATAATTGCTGTGATTATTCTTTTAGATGCCATAGAAGTCACAGAGGAAGAGCTCATTTTACATAGACCTTTTTTTCTTCCCAAAGACAGAATTCAAGGTTGTCTAAAGCTCTGAACCACTTTATTGAAGAGACACGGCTCGTATAGGTTAGGGGTGGAAATACTAACTTGTTACATCCTTGAGAAAAGACAAAATGTGCATTTCTCTAGGTATAGAGCAACCTCTGGCTGAAATGGGGCCTCTTTAACCTGTGGTCTCCTCATCCATGTAATGAATGGGCACAATATTTTTCTTGTCAATTGCATAAAGTTATTGAAAGGACCAGATGCAATCAAGTGGACATTTGGCAGTTTCACTTCTCCATTGCAGATTTACAACTTGTAAATTATAACTCTTAGAGTACTGTGTTTTTAACAGTCCTCAAGAATAACACACATAAGTGATTTGTCATTTTGCTGGTGCACAAATGTGAATCCCATAAAGAATGAGGCTGCATGCCCACAGGCCTATGATAACAGCTAAATGCATCTAATTTACTGCCAAGAATCCACATCTTAGCCTAATGTTATTGTTCTCTATCCTTTGTTGAGTTATAATTCTTAAGAAATGATAAAAATAAAATGAAACAAAACAACAAAATGCTCTAAAACTACTTCTTTGGGAGAGAGAGGGTACCATGAAGTGGTCTTGAAGAGGGTACGGGAATGTCGTGGGGGAAGCAGGCATGCCAAAAATGAGACATTGAAATGAGAGATGATGTTAAAAAGACCTTAATTTGTGGTATGTCGACAAACAGAGTGAACATGTGATTCAATAGAAACATTGTTCAACTGTTTTTTTAAATATTTTTTATTAATTTCAGCATATTATGGGGGTACAAATGTTTAGGTTACATAATTTGCCTTTGCCTTGCTGGAGTCAGAGCTGCAAGGGTATCCATCCACCAGACGGTGTACACCACACCCATTAAGTGTGAATATACCCATTCCCTCCTCCCCCCGTCACCTGCCCAACACCTGATGAATGTTACTACTATATGTGCATATACGTGTTGATCAGTTAATACCAATTTGATGGTGAGTATATGTGGTGCTTGTTTTTCCATTCTTGTGATACTTCACTTAGTAGAATGGGTTCCAGCTCTTTCCAGAATAATACAAGAGGTGCTAGATTACCATTGATTTTGTGGCTGAGTAGAACTCCATAGTATACATAGACAACATTTTATTAGTCCACTCATGGATTGATGGGCACTGGAATTGTTTCTTCATATTTTCAATTGTGAATTGTGCTGCTATAAATATTTAAGTGCAGTTGTCTTTTTTATAGAATGTCTTTTTTTCCTTTGGGTAGATGCCCAGTAATGGGATTGCTGGATTGAATGGTAGTTCTACCTGTAGCTCTTTGAGGTATCTTCATATTACTTTCCACAGAGGTTGTACTAGTTTGCAATCCCACAAGCAGTATATGAGTGTTCCTGTCTCTCTGCATCCATACCAACATTTATTGTTTTGGGACTTTTGATAAAAGCCATTCTCATGGCAGTTAAGTGATATCTCATTGCGGTTTTAATTTGCACTTCCCTGATGATTAGAGATGTTGAGCATTTTTTTATATGTTTCTTGGCCATTAGTCTGTCTTCTTTTGAAAAGTTTCTGTTTATGTCCTTTGCCCACTTTTTGATAGGGCTGTTTGATTGTTTTCTTGCTGATTTTCATGAGTTCTATATAGATTCTAGTTATCAGCCCTTTATCAGATGTGTAGCATGTGAATATTTTCTCCCATTCCATAGGTTGTCTGTTTTCTCTCCTGATAGTTTCCTTGGCTGTGTAGGAGCTTTTTCATTTGATCAGGTCTTGTTTATTTATTTTTGTTGCTGTGATTGCCTTTGGGGTCTTCTTTATAAATTCATTCCCTAGGCCAATGTCTATAAGAGTTTTTCCAACATTTTCTTCTAGAATTCTTTTTTTTTTTTTTTTTTTTTTTTTTTTTGAGACAGAGTCTCACTTTGTTGCCCAGGCTAGAGTGAGTGCCGTGGCGTCAGCCTAGCTCACAGCAACCTCAAACTCCTGGGCTCGAGTGATCCTTCTGCCTCAGCCTCCCGGGTAGCTGGGACTACAGGCATGCGCCACCATGCCCGGCTAATTTTTTTATATATATATCAGTTGGCCAATTAATTTCTTTCTATTTATAGTAGAGACGGGGTCTCGCTCTTGCTCAGGCTGGTTTTGAACTCCTGACCTTGAGCAATCCGCCCGCCTCGGCCTCCCAAGAGCTAGGATTACAGGCGTGAGCCACAGCGCCCGGCCTCTTCTAGAATTCTTATAGTTTCATGTCTTAGGTTTAAGTCTGTTATCCACCATGAGTTGATTATTATGAGAGGTGAGAAGTGTGGATCCTGTTTCAGTCTTCTACATATGGCTATCTAATTTTCCCAGCACCATTTATTGAATAGGGATTCTTTTCCTCAGCATATTTTTTTGTCTGCTTTGTCAAAGATTAGATGGCTGTATGAGAATGGTTTTATATCTGGGTTCTTGGTGCTGTTCCATTAGCCTATGTCTCTATTCTTATGCCAGTCCCATGGTGTCTTAGTTACTATAACCTTGTAGTATAGCTTAAAATCTGGTAAATTGATACCTCCCAGTTTGTTCTGTTTGCTTAAGATTGCTTTTGCTATACTACAGTGCCTCTTCAGAGGAATGAGAGTTAGTTACAGGACCCCAAAACAACATTGCACCTTGTTCCTCCCAGCAAGCACCACTTACTGACAGAGGTCAATTTGCATGCCTGTTTACACATTTACTGACTCATCACACAGTGTGTGGTGGAATCTCACCCACAATCACCACATACAGGCTCAGAGACTAAACTGGGCGTGTCATTCTATAAATGAAAACCCAAAGGTAAGAAGGAACAGCTGCTCCAGATGGGAAGGAATCAGAGAAAGAACTGGAAGTATGAAGAATCAAACTGAAAGGACACACCCAAAGGGAAACACCAGCTCTCTAGCAATGGACATCAACCAAATTTAGAACACTGAAATGAGAGAAGAAGAATTTCAAACATGGATTGTAAGAAAACTCAATGATATGCGAGAGAAAATGCATACTTAACCCAAATAAACCACAAAACATATTCAGGACTTGGAATAAAAATTCACTAAACAAATTGAAATACTAACGGAAAATCAAACAGAACTTCTGGAAATGAAAAAAGTATTCAAGGAATTACAAAACACAGTGGGAAGCTTCAAGGATGGGGTAGATCAAAGAAAAGAAAGAATCTCCGGGATTGAAGATAACACCTTTCAGTTAAATAAGTCAGTCACAGAGATAGAGCAGAGAAACAAGAGAAAAGAGCAAAGCCTACAAGAAATGTGGGATTCTGTGAAGAGGCCCATGACGATTATAGGTATCCCTGAGGGCAAAGAAGAAAATACACAATAGTTGGATAAGCTATTTGAGATATAATGGAGGAAACTTCCCTGGCTTTGCTAGAAATCTAGCAAAGGAGCTCAAAGGACTCCTGGGAGGTTCATTGCAAACATGGTGACACCATGACACACAGTTATCAGACTGACCAAAATAAACCTGAAAGATGCCCTCCTACAACCTGTAAGGCAAAAGAAGCAGGTAACCTACAAAGGAAAACCCATCAGACTAACTGCAGACTTCTCAAATGAGACCTTACAAGCCAGAAGAGACTGAGGACCCATTCTCACTCTTCTCAAATAGATAATGCCCAACTTTTATTATTTATAATTTGGGAATTTGCAAATAGATCCTTCATGAGTGTTAGGTTTATTCTCCCATGCTACTTTAATAGCACCATACTGGGGGGATTCACACAGAAGAATACTGTGCTCCAGGAGTGATTTCTGCCAAGGGTGCAGGAAGAAGGACAGACCCATATGTATTTCTGATCTGCTGCTCTCTCATCTAGGGTGACAATTTTTATAATGGTTGTGGCCATGCATAGAAAATTGTTAGGGGCTATCATTATTATTGGGTTCTTCATTAGTACTCTACTGTGTTTGTGGCTTGGGCAGGGCCAGGGGCATAATATTCATTACCATCAGTAATAAGAGTTACATCAAGATATCATATTTTTTGTGAATTCCAAAATTATTGTGGTTTATTCTAACCCCATCAAAAGAGGTCACCTAGGAATTTTATACTATAGAGTGATATAACCATCAATCTCATGCCTCAAGAAAAACTGACTGTCATAACTGACGTGAATGTTCCTTCCTTATAATCCTTTCATTTGCTTGATACCTGGTCACCAGGGGGTCGGCAGGCCTGTCTAATGCTCCCTGTTCATTACCCCAACTGCTTCAGAAATTATAATTTGCAGGGGGAGCACACAAATGGAATAATTGACCTTAACATATTCTCTTCATTCTTTTCTTTCTAGGTTCTGCTTGGGCAGATTTGTTGTCATCGGGAAAAAGTTTTTTCTGTTTTTCTTTCTTTTTTTTTTTAATGTCCCACTGAGCTGCAAATGAATGGTATTTTCACTCTTCCCTCAGGAGATATTTAACAGGCAGGCTCATTCTGCTGAGGGAAGATTGTTTCCTTTGCACATCCAATGCGAATACTTGTTGTGGTTCACAGCTCTGCCCCTGTGGTCCCACACTCTCCCTAAGTGTTCTCCTTCTTTGGGAATCTTTTTCAATGAGGTCACAGGCACACTAGGCTGTCCTGAACTCTCTGTGTAACTGAACTGACCTCTAAGTGCCTCTGCTCTCTGATGACGTTCACTTATATAGTATCATGAAAAGGGAAAGAATGTCTCCAATGCCTCCTTTTTACTAATTTTTCCTCTTTATCCCTTAAATATTCTCTGAAAGAATTCTTGAAAGAATAGGTTCTGTTTTTTTATTATTATTATTCCTCTCAGCTGTTACCCCTTTTCTGAAGTATTTGCATTACAGCATGACTGGGGAGAGGTAGAACTACCCTTTAAGAAGTCCACAGGTGTATTAAAGTTCTAGATCAGACTGTTAGGGGATGTAGAGATGAGGTATCTTGAAGATGGCTCTTCCTGTTGTGATGCTGATTCAGGCTGAAAAGTGGCGGATGTGTAAGGCAGGGAGAGGGCTGCAGGTTTCTACTGACCTTATTAAAGTCAGCCCACACACTGTAGATTCCTGGTGATAGCCATGCCAGCAGGTTCTCATCTGCTCTTTCAGAAAGGCCATGAGGGAGGGTAGGAAGAATGGAAAAATGAAGCATGTCCCTCCTGGTGGGTGTAGACAGGATGTACTAGGAAGAGTATTTTAAAAGAGAAGGGGATGATATGGAAAAAGAGGACAGACTAAAAGTCATGTCATTACACTCTTGCCAATCATTCATGTTTTTATTTTTCTCAGTCTCATTTTGTGTGCATATGTTCTTTTATAGCTAGCCTAAGCACATACATGTGAATTTGTATAATCTGCCTTTCTTCTGTTAATGTCCTATTCTAACAATTTTTATGCCTTTATAAATCTTTATAACCATCATTTTTAATTATGCAACATTTCATTGTGCAAAGATACATGCTTTATTACTGTTTTATTTTTATTGGACACTGAAAATTTTCACATTTTTCATTGTCTTAAATAATGGTTTTATTGGTATTTTTATGCATAGTTTTTAAATATCTAGGATTGTTTTCTTGGACTAGTGTTCTAGGTAGCTCCCCTCACCAAAAAAGTTAAAAATGAGTTGCATTTTTCCTAGTCTTACCAGAGTGTCACATATCAATGGTAGGACTCAAATACAATTCAACACTGAAAGCATTTCAGAGCAATGTAGCTTTTTACTGAAGGGGTTGTCTTGAAGGGGTTTGCAAAGAGGCATTGCATCACAAAACACACACTGAGTCTTCCTGAAACTCCTCTGTCCACATCTGTCTCTCCAAAGTCCTGGTTGTCATGGGAATTGCTTTCTCATGTCCTCCTTTTGTTTTCATGTGCTCTGTAACTGTTCTGCCACACAGGTTTATTATCCAACATTCATCCCTTTCCAGAGCTCCTGCTATACTGACATCCTTCCCCCAGAGTACCATAGCTTTGCTTATATAGAACAATCTACCCTCTCTCCCCTACCCTCCATCTGTCATCCTCACACTGACCCCAGAAAATCAATGTGTGTTCCTTAAATGGACATTCCTTAGAACACAGAGCAGAGGGAATTGGTGATAGTATTTAATATTTTTGATTTCATCCCTACTAGAAGAGGAATCATGACATCAAAATATATACATTTTTAATATCTTAAAACTTGTCATTCCAAACATTACCGAAATTATGTGCTATTTTTATATTCCCACCCATAACCTATAGCAGTATCCACCAGTTAGTATTTACTTTCTCCTTGTGTAGGCAGCCTCTCAGATGGCACCCAGTAACCTCTGCTTCTGGGAAATCATGCCCTTATGTAGACCTCTGCATGGAGGTCAGGCTGGATTTAATGAATTGCTGCTACTGAATAGGATATGGCAGAGGTGATGAGATTTTACGTTGGAAATTAGGTTTCAGGAGGTTTTTGTCTTGGGTGTATTCTCTTGCTTGCTAGCTCAAAGCTGGCTGCCAGATTGTGAGCTGCCCTACTGAGAGGCCCCGAGGGGGATCTCCAGCCAAAGGCCAGTAAAGGACTAAGGACCTTAGTCCAATAGCTTAGTTCCAATGAGGAACTGAATCCTACCCCCAGTGGTGGGAGTGGGCTCGAAAGCAGATCCTTCCCCAGTCAAGCCTTTGTATGAGACTGCAGCCCTGGCAAACACCTTGCAAGAGACCTCAGAGCAGAGGCAACCAGTTGAGTCATTTCCAGATTCCTGACCCACAGAAACAATGAGATAATATGTATCTGTTGTTTTGAGCTCGTAAGTTTTGTGATAATTTATTACACAGCAATAGGAAAGCAGTACACTTCTGTCTGAACCTTATATTTTGCCTATTTTAGAACATAAGGTTCTACATCTGTCCATATGCAACTACCTCTGTTTTGGACCATTTCATCTGTTTTCCTCTTCATTGGTAATAGCCTCAGATGTTGCATTTTGCCCATTGTTTGGATCTTCCTTTACAGTAGAGAAATATCACCATGTTTGGTCTTGTGCCCACCTGCTGGTCAGACACTGTGAAGATTGGTGGTTGACTAACAAGCCTCAGAGTACTATCCTCAGCCTGAGTGAGGCTTACTTAGTATTATGAGGTTTCCTGACTAATTTCATTTTATTTTATTTCACATTTTGATGGCAGGATTGTACTTTCTGAGAATATTATTGATGGTGAAAGTGTATGGACACACACATGAGCCACATGTGCACCTGCCTATTCAGAGAGGTACCAATTTCAGTTAAGGCATAAGACTCCCGTGTTTCAGGGTCCCAGACACCCATCTCAGCCTGGCAGCAGCTGTGGGTGTGGAGGATGTAGGGCAGAGAAGCAAGTGGTGAAAATGAGGAATGGTTACCTTTAGATAATGTGGCTGTCATGAATACTTTTGCACCACTTACCTGAATTCGAGCTCTCTAGATCTTTTCTGGAATGTATCCTTTGTTTTGCTTCAAAAATGGGTTCCTTATATTCAGCTAGGAACTTATTTGGACCTTAGACTATGGTTCCTGAAGAAGCCACTGCCGAGTCATTTTTAGGCTATTAATAAATTATCCACAACAGAGAAAGAGTTAAAGAACAGACAGAATGGCTTGAGATTGCTTCCTGGAAAATCAAGATCTCTTCAAACAAAGTTAACATTAAGGGATGAATTTTTGAAGCTGCCTCTAAATGTGCATCTACAATTTTGCAAACATAGTCATTTGCAATCTCAAGTAATGGGATTTACGCATCGACCTGATATAAGGGATCAGATGTAAAGGCCCTTTGCAAACCAGGGTATGCCACAAATAATATTTAATTCAACTCTCCTTTACATTTTTAAAATGGTGCAGCAATTTAAAAATACATTACATTCAAAATAATACATGCAAGGTCAGAAGGGGAGATGTGAAAGCTCAGCTTGCAAGCAAAAACCAGTGTCTAGTTTGTTGGTGGGAGCTGCCCATGCTGTAGGTCTGGTCGCATCTTGGCTGTGGAAGAGCTGTTTGAATGCTAAGAGCAAAATGCAGCGTTCATCATTTCTGGAAAAAAATGCAGTGGTCAAAAGGTACACATGTTAGTCAGTCATCGCACTAAGGAAGACAAAATGCTCAACTCTTTGGAGGGAATCAAGATATCCTGAAATTGTGATGATTATGCTTACTTAGTACATGTGAGTTCTGAGGTAGGGGAAATAGAAGGTATACGTAAACATATTACACCTAATAACTTATTTGCTATGAAGATGTGGGGTCATATTTGATCCTGTCTTGGGCAATCTGAAAAGATTTGTGTGTGTGAAATTCAAAGAGAGCCACGTCTACTCACCAAATCCAGTGTAGCAAAAATTCCATAATGCAAATGAAAACATCATTCCCTTCTCTTTCCCTAGCTTTGTGGCCAATGACTCTGGAATTAGAGACACATGGCTTCCAGATACTTATTATACCTATATGATTATGCAAAAAACATGAGAAATATTCATTCTGCTCAGAGACAGTGAGATCTCACTTTATTCTCAGTCACTGATGATAAACTTGCAGAGGGGAGCCAATATCATTGCTCTCACATGGCTGAAATGTGATCCTCTTGTTGTCCTATGAGGGCGGGGGTCAGGAAGGACCCACATAGGAACCTTTGAGTAGTCATCTTCCCGGAACACAGATTGCCTATTGAGACTTGCATGTTATGAGAAGAAGTGGGGAGAGTGGTATCCTTTGATGGTGACAAGCTGTTCAGCAGTGCTGTAAGTAGGGAATATGAGCTTTGGAGGACCAGGGAGAGGCCTAGAGAGAGAAGAAAGAAGGAGATGGTGAGCTTGGCAGCCCAAGGAGAAAGTACTGAAATGAAGGCTTGGAGGCTGTTTAAAGTGCAGGTTGTATACCAGTTGCAGGCAGGAGGAACTACCCTTTTTCCCACTGAGAAAATCTGAGGTTGTTCTGCTCCAACTTGGTCTCAGGCTGTGCATTAGTCTGCTTCAGCTGCCATAACAAAATGCTGCAGATTGGGTTGCTTAAACAACAGAGGTCGATTTCTCACAGTTGTGGAGGCTGGAAGTCTGAGATCAGGGTTTCTGGGCAGGGCCAGGTTGCAGAGGGCTGCCTTGTGGATGTATCCTCACGTGGTGGAGAGAGAGTGAGCAAGATCTCCAGTCTTCTTCTTAAAAGGACATTAATTCCATCATGAGGGTCCCACCCTCACCGAAACCTAATCACCTCCGAAAGGCCCCATCTCCAAATACTATCAATTTGGGGGTTAGGGCTTCAACATATTTATTTTGGGGAGACACAAATCAGTCCACAGCAGGATGTAAAACAAGTAAGAACTTGGGAAGGAATGCAAACTTTCTAGAGAATCTTCCACCAAGAAGAGTCCTGGAACTCTTGGCTAACATTTGTGGGCGAATAGAGAGGCAATGTCTGAACTACAAATGTATTTTTTAAAAGACACAAATGTGCATTAGCTACTTTTTTTTTCTGGTTGTAGACACAATACAGCTTTGTTGTAGGTATTCAAGGAAAGGCAGGAAAATAAAAAGAAAACAAATACCTGTAATTTCATTGCCCAGAAAATACCTCTTTAAAAAATCAAGTTCTTCATAGACTTTTTTCCTTATTATAATATAGTATAATTTTAAGCATATATTCATGCTTTTGTCACAATTAAGATCATGTTGTTTATGAAATTTTATTATCTTTTCAAAATGAAATTAAACATTTTCCTGTACCATCCTCTATTCTTTCTAAACATAGTTTAAAACTTACATTACTTGCATTGTATTCTAATTGGCAAATACATAATAACTTAATCATTCTTTTGTTGTTTGATATTGATCTTGCTTCTAAAATTTTACCATTAAAGCATTGTAATGTTGTTTTGAAAACTTTTAAGTAATTATTTGTCCAAGTTCTGATTATTATAATTTTTAAGGATAGACTACCAAACAATATATACATAAATATTGTCATGCTAAATCCAGAAAGTTTATACCAGTTTCCATTCCAACTAAAATACTATTTCACTATACCTCATAAAACTTTAATTTAAAAAAGTAATCTACTTTAATATGCAAAAATGGGTTTTCCTTGTTTTAATTTGCATTTCTTATCAGACCAGTGAGTTTAAACATGTTTCCATATATTTATTAACCATTGTGTTTCTTTTATGTGGCCATCTGTTTTTGTTTCTTCTTTATTATAAGTTCTTCATATGGTCTCTCATTTTGTTTCAATATTGCACTAAGTTTATTCTTTAGCTTTTAATTGCATTGTGATTTTTAAAATGCTTTTTATTTAAAAAATTCATATTATCAAATCTTTTTATTTTTCCCATTATAATGTCTTCTATTACTTTATGTTTAGCTAATACCCTTAAACTGTGATCATATAAATTAACTGGTTTTTATTTGTAATGCTGCTTTATTAAATAGTACATATAATATATATTAGATATTAGATAATATCTGTAGGACCTAAAAATACTTCACATTCTCCTACATTATGCTTCAGCGATTTAATTCTATGACCATATAACAATTTAATCATTTTAGCAATTTAAATTAATAATTTTCCATACTGATAGATATTTTTAAGATTTGTAGGATTTTATTTCTTAAAGTGTAGTGAACACTTTTTAAGGCTAAATTTATTTTTTTATTGTTTTCTTTTTCTTATTTCAGCATATTACAGAGGTACAAATGTTTAGGTTACATATATTGCCTTTGCCCCACCCAAGTCAGAGCTTCAAGCTTGTCCATCCCCCAGATGGTGTGCACTACACCCATTAGGTGTAAATATACCCATCCCCCATTCCCTTTCCCACCTGCCCGACACCCTATGAATGTTATTACTATATGTGCACTTAATTCTGTGCTCATATTTTGACTGTTTCCCCTGATGATTTCCTACAGGGGAAACTGGTTAGAGATTAGGGAGTCTAGGGGTTAGTGGCATTTGTCAGCTTTTATTTTACTAGATTGGTCAGTCTTTTGTGCCATGTGTCCAGACCACACTGTGTTTAATTATTGTTTATAACACAGCATAGCCTCTTGCTGGGCAAGTCTCCTCTCCTGTAAAACATAACATAAAACAAAAGTAGAACCCTTCTTCTTTTTCAGAATCTGCTTGGCTCATCTCACTTATTGATTCATCCAAACGAATTTCGAATCACCTCGTCATGTTTCAAAATATCCCACTTCCCCCCTATAAAGCCACTAATTAGACTATTGATTAGAACTGCAGCAAGGCTATAAAGTCATTTGAAGAGAACCGCGTCTTTTTCCAATTTTCAGTTTTCATTTCTGGCCACCTGGTTTGTTTCTCTTTTTATTCCATTTCTGTGTGTTCCTCAGTAAAGTTGTAAAGTTTTCTTTATATTGGCCCTACATATTTTTAATTAATGTTATTCCTAGAAATTTTCACTTTGGGTGCTATTGTAAGTAAAGATATTTGGCACATAGCATCTCTTTACGTACAATGTCTTTATTGTAAGTAAAGATATTTGGCATGCCTGGACTGGGTAATCTTCAGTTGTATCTGAGTGTACTAACATGCTTTATACTATAAAGAAAATATGTTTTTAAACTTTAAGTGATTAGGAGAGTGTGATGTGACTAGGGATAAGTAAATAAATATCTGTGGGTATATTTGGGATCTAAATAGGAAGGAGAATTCTGCTCTTAATAGTGGTATGACTGTACAGTTCACTTAAGGTCTGTAACCAGTGTTCTACCAGTCAGAAAGGGTACCAGCTGGTACATCCTGCCTTTGCCTCCTGAATGAGTGTCAGTCTTTTCAGCCTGGCACACGGTAACTGCTTAATAAATGCTAGCTATAAAATTAATAATAAAACAACTTTACTATGAGAGGATAATTGGAGGAAATGACTATCCTCATTAATTTGGTAGCAAATGGCACCTAGAATCACATTGACATTAAGCAAGTTAGGGTACATCTGAGTATTTTTTTCAACATTCACATCTCATTGTGTTACAGTCAGAGTTCGCATGTCTGACCCATTTTTCTAGCAATCAGCATTTGGCTTATTAATATACTTGTTAAAACTACTATTTTTTGAGAAAATCACTTCTGGCTTGATGTTAATAAAATTCAAAAGACCCTAAACTAAAGATTGTGTTGTATCAGATCATATGTGCTTTAGCGGATGTGATACAGATGTTCAGACGAATTCTTGCAGATTGCCCAAGGACCATGGCAAGACTTGGGAAGCACCAAAGGAATCACAGAGAAAGTATTATGATTGCTCAGTGGATGAAGGGCTCATACCAGCTTGGTGTTCCCAGTGAAGGGTTCTTGCATGAAATGGGATTGAAGAATCTTGAAGATTGGTTTGGATTGGCAAATAAGAAAGGGAGCCAAGTCTTTCTGGGAAGGGAGAGTAATTGGGACAAAGCTGGAGTCATGGCATGTCTGGAGAGTAGTTAGTAGATCCACTAGAATAGGAGTTTTCAACCTTCACACTATGACATTTTGGGCTGGATCATTGTCCTGGGAATGGTAACGTGTTTACCAGATCTCTGGTCTCTACCCAATAAGTGCCCGCTATACCCGTCCAGTTGTGCCAACTCCAGAGTGTCTCCAGATATCACCAAATGTTCTCTGAGGTGCAAAATATCTGCCCCCACCCCACTGCTCCTGAGTCACTGTATTAGAATAATACAGTTTACGCAGAGGGGCAGTGAGAAATAAAGTTAGGGAGGTAGACCAGATTCAGATTGTGAAATGCCTCAAATGACAGGTAAGTAGTTTGGTCTTGTCTCTCTGGGTAATAGAGAACATTCATCTTTTGTGCAAGGGAATGGCATGATAGTTGTGTTTTATGAAGATTTATTAACATTTGGCACTTTCTTGAGATGCTCAAGTGCATTTCTGTGCAACTGTCTGTCAATAGAGGAGCTACTGACTTTTCTCATGACAGATGCAAATCTTCTAAAGCATCCTGTTCTCAAGTTTCATTCTACAATGAAAAATTATACAGTTGTAGACTTTAAAAGTATGTACTTGGCCGGGAATGGTGGTTCATGCCTGTAATCCCAGCACTTTGGGAAGCTGAGGTGGGAGGATCGCTTGAGCCCGGGAGTTTGAGACTGCAGTGAGCTAGGATTGCACCACTACACCATTGCACTCCAGCCTGGGTAACACAGTGGGACCCTGTCTCTAAAACAAAACAAAACAAACTACATATGTACCTAATATATGTTTTCTGGAACAATACATTTTTGTTTACTTTAATTGATATAATAACATTAAACATTTTTTATTAAACTGAAGATAATTTTAACATAATACTCTTTTTTTTTTTTTAGAGACTGTCTTGCTCTGTCACTCAGGCTATAGTGCAGTAGTGCTATCATAGCTCACTATAGCCTTGAACTCTTGGGCTCAAGTAGTCTGCTTGCCTTAGCCTCCTGAGTACTTAGGACTACTAGGACTATGGGTGTGCACTCCCATGCTTAGATAATTAAAACAAAAATCTGTAGAGGAGGTCTCATTATGCTCAGTTTGGTCTTGAACTCTTGGCCTCAAGCAATCCTCCCACCTCAGCCTCCCAAAGTGCTGGGATTACAGATGTGAGCCATTGTACCCAGCCAACACAATGCTTTTTATTCTTTTATGCCCTCTTCTAAATTTTGTATACATAAAAATAGTTTACCACAAAATTATAGTTACATTATGTGCATATTTTGTTTTTTTTAAAACTAACACCTAACCTAGAAAATTTTCTGTATGTGTGCATACACATATTCATAAAGATCATTTTGATGGTGGCAGAATATTCCACTGAATTGATATACTCTCATTTATGCTAAGTAACTGTAGAAAAGTTAGAGTAAAAAGAACCCTGAGAGATTTTTACATGGTATAGCTATTTCTCCAGTAGTGCTCTTGGAAGCTCTGTGGGTCGTCTCATAAATTGCTCCAACGACTATATGAGGCACAGAGAAGCCTGCGGGTTGTATAGTGATCAGGTCCTGACCCACCCTCCAGTTTTGCTCCAGCCAGAACTACTTCGATTCTTAATTAGTTTTATAGATTAGGCTTCTGCATCAGGTTTTTTAAAAAGACAGGGACCATTTATTAAAGAAGCAAATGAAAATATTTAGAATATCGTTGACCCGGACTGGTCTATCTTTTCATTTTATACAAGCCACCTGTGGGGTGTGACAGTCTCCAGGTTGTCTTTGTGCTTAAACAACCCTGAAATGTCCAATTCCACAGTGCAGACACCGCTTGATTGGTCAAAGTCTTTGCCAAACTACCTTCACCATCGTGTTAGCGGGGGTGCCACGGTAACCGGCTTCTCTATCAGTGGATTCATCGTGTTTCGCTGAGAGGATGATGACCACACTCACACAGACGTGGTCTTGGCAAGTTTGGGGCTGATTCTTGGAGCCAGGTATGAGAGAAGATGAAAGGCTATGGTGGTTGGATTGGAAGAAATAGACCCTTTTGTTTTCTTGGAGGCAAATAGTACCGAGGATCATTCAGTCACACCCTGGCTTGTTTTGGTCCCAGTGGGATGCCTGAAACAGGCCGTTAGGCTTTTTGAGCCATCAGTATGTTGCTTTTCAAAGACAGTGGTTTTCCTCCTCTACACATGTTTGTGTATTTCTGAATCTAGCAGGTGGTATATTCACCACCTTGATCCCCTTAACTTACCAATACAATCAGGGACAGGCTTCTCATTCAGGAATCCATGGCGCTTCTCCTCAAATCTCCCCAGATCAGGACACATCCTTCCCTTTTAGGCATCTCACCTGCGCCTGCTCTTTGAAAGACAGCCTGGATGATGGATTAGGGGCTCGTCCCATTCCTCTCATCTCCCTACTGGCCAGCGTGCTGTATTCAGACATCCTCCAACCTTTTCCCCTAACGATGTTGAAGAGAGCTGTCAAGTAATTTGGGCAGAACTGTGCACAATGGAGGCAGAGAGGGACGGAGCCCCTGGGGATCCCTGCTCTGCAGACTTAGCATTTTGGATGGATGCAAGGAGACTGAAGCATTGAAAAGGTCAGACCCTGGAACCAGTCGGATCTATAAAAGGCACCAAAGTATGCAATAATTGCCAAGGAGTGGGCCAAAGCACTGGAGGGTTTAAAAATGGGCTGGCCATGTACTTCTCCAAGCAACAGATCCGATCCTGCTTCACAATTCTTAGCATTATTATCTTCATTTAACGAGTGCCATGAAAACACATGACAGTGAAACAGAGCAAATGGACTTGGGTTGTATGACTCTTTTCTGTTGTTGTGGAAGAGGAAATTTGGAGCATGAATTACATAACTGGGGGAGACATACCTTCCTCCTTTTGCTTTCTCTCTCTGTCTTTGTTCTAAATGTGAGATTTATTAGGATTTTTCCAGACCTAAGAGAAACTCAGCAAGTTACAAAGAGAAAATCCATGGTCACTGCAGTGTGGTGGAAAAAAAGTTTGAGGAGGAGCCAGGACTTTTGGGTGCTAATTCTACTTCTGCCACTGGGTCTCAGGGCCTTGGGGCACTCATAGGGTTTCTTTGGCTTTGTGCATCTTCAATGTAAAATTCAGAGGGCTGACTAGAGGGTGCCAGAGTTTTATCTCAGCCTTAATACTAGGAGACTGATTTTCTACAGGGTGTTTGTCTCCAGTGTTAGATTGTGGTGAGAGGGGAAATCTTGGCCACATACCTGACAGTTGCAGGGAAGCTTACTTCTTACTTGACAGCCAAGGGACAACCTTCAGTGGGTTGACCTGAGGGGCCTGTTGGAAATGTAGATTTGGGAGCCCCACCTGGAAACTCTTAATCTGGATTTCTGGACCTGGGCCTTAGGAATCTCCATTTTAACAAGCTCTCCTGGCAATTCCTTTGCACATTAGATTTTGAGAACCAGAGGAAGTGGTTAGGAGGTAGTTTTTAAAACCAGGGAGACAAGTTAGTGGGGCACCAGGTGTTGAGTAATACCCAGACTAGTTCACCCTTATCAAAAACCCTCTCCGTTCTCCACTGTGCTTGACAACCCACAATGAAAGGGTTCTCTAGGCATCTTCTTAAAATGTGCACACTTCCTGCTAAATTACATACTATATTTCAGCGTGCTTTGAAAGCTATCAAGGATTGCTCAAATGCTTTGCAACTATAAAATACTATAGAGTTGTTAGTCATTATTAAAATAATGCCTATAGTTTTTATTATCATTAAGGCATGAATGAGGTTATCGATTTTATCTATGTCTATCTGGATGTACTTCCATTCAAGAAGCAGTTTTGAGTCCCCACTCTGTGGACAGTATATACATACATGGGGATGGGAAGGACAGTGGGTGTGGTTTGTTGTTCTAACTCCCAGCTCTCTCTAAAGCTGGCATCCTCAAACTACGGCCTGCAGGCCACATGTGGGTGTTTTTGCCCGTTTGTTTTTTTACTTCAAAATAAGATATGTGCAGTGTGCATAGGAATTTGTTCATAGTTTTTTTTAAACTATAGTCCGGCCCTCCAGTTGTCTGAGGGACAGTGAACTGGCCCCCTGTTTAAGAAGTTTGAGGACCCCTGCTTTAAAGTAATAAATTACACATCCATGCCCATTGCCATGTGACTTTGCATTGTCTTTCCATGGTATGTAGTGTGCCCTTCCTTAGCCTCTTGATGTGGGCTCATCCACTTGACTTGCTTTGGTCAAGTTTAGCAGATGTGACACTAGCAGAAGCTTGTAAGGTGTTTGCATGGTTGGTTGTGCCTCTTTTACCTTTGCCATTGCGTCATAGCTGTGGCCCCTCAGCCCGGGCCTCACAATGAACACACATGGTGCTGGATTCACAGCACGAAGCAGAGCCTCACATTGAGCCCAACCTAGCAATGCCAATCCCAGCTAGTCCTGAGATGTGTGGGCAAAATAAATAACTGTTGGTTTAAGCCACTGAATTGTGCGGTAGATCATTATACAGCAAAAGCTAAACTGATACAGTAGGACAAAGACAAGTTGAAACAAATGGGCAAATGTATGATGCTCTAATACCAAGGACAATTGTTAAGTGCTAGGGACAGGTACAACCTGCGCTAGAGGTGTCAGAGGAGTTGGCACCAGTAGAATGTGCATGAAAGATTTGGCATGTGGAAGGGAGTTTGAAAGATGGTTCCGATTTCAACAGGCAGAGCTCGTGTGTGTGCTTGTGGCAGGTAATGGCAGATATTTCAGGCACGGGAAGGAGTGGAGGAGAGTTCCAAAAATAGGAAAGCATGAGTTGTGTGTAGGAAATTGTTAGTAGGTCACTCTGCCAGGAAGTTTAGATTCCACACTTATGGGGAGAGAGACCAATAAGTCTGGTAAAGAAGATTAAAGTGATAACTTAGAGGCTTTAAATGCCAGGCTAAAGATTTTGAAGTTAATATGGTACACTTTTGAAGGATTCTGCTCAGAGGCAGAACATGCTCAGGACTGGTCTTTAGGAAGATCATTCTTGCAGCAGACTGAAGGGCAAACCACACAAGGAAGAGCTGGAGACCAGGTGGCCAATTAAAAGGCTGCTCCTGGGGGCAGTGAGTGCTAGAAAAAGAAGACGGAAATCCAGGGAATTCTAGAAGATGTGCTTTGCAATTAAAAAAGTAAAAGAGCATCATCATAAAGAATAGAAAATAAATTCAAATCCTTCTGCAATCTTAGAATGTTATTTGCTAGAATATGTAATGTCTAGCAACTCAAGTTCTATTTGGAAATACATCCACAAGTTGTGGTGACCACAGGTTTATAGACTTTACAAATAAATGTTTCACAGGGGTTCAACTTCAGCATTATATTCCACCTCTTAAAAAGCTGTCCTCCAGACTCAGGTATGATTTTCCCCAGCGTAAGAAGGCACTAACTAAAGTTCCTTGAGTGGTTTTTTGCTTATTTGTTTGTTTGTTTGGATGCAGTGGGAGTTGTAAGTGGTGTTCCCTTGGTAAATAGACTTTGGAATAGAGAGCCGTGTGCAGGAGGTTTACTGGGGGGCCCTCAGGAACATCACCGCCTTTGAGAGGTGGGGGACACAGCATGGGCGAAGGAAGAGGGCAGGTTGTGGTACAGTCCCAGCAGCTGATCCTGCAGGATCTGTGTAGCTGGGATGGCCCTTGGGAGATGGCCAGACTTGAACCAAATGGGCTGGGTATTTATATCGCCACAATGACCAGCTGTGGATGTGGGCCTCCGCCAGGGAAGGGTGTGAACTTAGTGAGGTGGCGGTCATAAGCTGTGGAAAACTCCCTGGAGAGACTCAGTTGTGGGTCATGGGCCACTCATACCTCAATGCCAAGGAGCAAATGCCTGGACCAGGGGCATCCAGGTGGCACCTCCTCTGGAGAGAGAGGTTTACACCTGATCCATTACCTTATCCTAAGAGGTAAATTAATTTTGATAATAATAGCTATAAATAATGTGATAATAAGTAAACAACAATGATAATGATAAAACATTTATTGAGAGCTTAGGCTGTGTTGCTATGTCAAACAATGTACTACGTCCATGGCATGCACTATTAAAATTATCTTTTTGAAAAGCATGCAGGAAGAACAATATAGTGGCCCAGTGTGTGGGGTTGGCCACAGATTGCTTGGGTTCGAATTATGGTTGCCCTGCTTACTAGCTGTGTGATCTTGGGCACCCAGGGCCTCAGTGTCTTCATTCATAAAATGGTATCGATGACAACAATCTGTCTCATGGGGTGATGGTAAGTGTTATGCAGACTAGAAAATAGTGGAGCTAGTTTGTGAACTGGAAAACTGTTGGGCTCATCTTTCTGAGTTCGAAGGCCACGTTGTCAAATTTAATTTGGGGAGGGTAAGCTAGGGCAGGGTGCCACAAGAGAGGCCCTGTTCA
Source organism: Microcebus murinus (assembly GCF_040939455.1). Lineage (NCBI taxonomy): Eukaryota > Metazoa > Chordata > Mammalia > Primates > Cheirogaleidae > Microcebus > Microcebus murinus. Next base: position 21,915,302 of record NC_134117.1, on the reverse strand, counting down.
GCCAGGGGCTGTTAGGTGTTTCAGAGGCACAAGGGGCCGAGGCTAAAAGTGCAGGGAAGCCCAGAAGGGTGAGAGGCAGAAGAGTGTTGAAGACTGTCAAGCTCACAGTGTTTCTGTGCTTGAACTGGCAAGGGCTAACCCCATCATAAAATAGAACAAAACCCAGCAAGTCAAACTGCATTCTTTCTTTTTGTACTGAACACCACCATTGGTGGTTTGTCCACGTCTCCATCCTTTCTGACTTTCCTCCACGCTAGGGACTGTGCTTAGTAGGTACTTTCATTCAGCCCTGCCTCAGTGTCAGGCTCCATCAGACACCTTTTGATGGAGGTGATGGTCTTTTAGGCTCAGAAATCTTCCCTGCTTAGATAAAGAGGCTTGTCCCCTTGCTTGCTGGACTGGGAAGTGAGCGTCATCAGAAAGAAACAGCAGTGGGGGGAAGTGACCATGGAGAAATGTACTGTTGTATGTCATTAATCACTAATTGCCGAATGATTTTATTATATGGCAGCCATAAAATATCACTTGAGGTTTTACAGCCAGTGCTAGCTTTAAGAAAACAATTCCTTATGTCAAAATGACTATTAAATTAAGTGATTCCATATTAAACATCCTATGGACTCTAGATGATTTATGAGACTGTGTAATACATAAGAACCTTTCCTTCCGGCTGCTCACAGAAAATCAGCAGTCGTTTCTGGAACAGCCATTGACCTTGAGAACCCAAGAGACATTCTGGTTCCTAAGAGACATGTGGATGATCAGAATTAGAAGGGAGTCTTGAGGAAACAGACCCAGAGCCCAGAGACAAGAAAACTGAGGCCCAGAGAGCCAAAGCGACTTATCCAGACTCGCTTGCGGTGTAGACAAAGTGGCTGCACTGTGTCTGTTGTGCTGCTGTTGCTAGTAATTAATTATTTGGCCTGCTATTCCCAGCCATCCCTACTGTCCCTATTTAATAAAAGACAAACTGAATCATGGGAAACTCTTTTGTACATATTCAAATATAACCACTTCTGAGATAAGATGTGATGCGTCCCAGTCACACGTATTTGCATTTGTTGCCCTGAATTTGCTTTATGTGTTCTGGATGGAGTTATAGGCCCAGTAAATTGACAGTCAGTTGTTTTGGCCTTGCAGTGTATTTCCACCAGAGCACTGACACCTCCGCCTTGGAGCACTGTGGGGACACTGAGTGTGTACCAGCCACAGCCCCTTCCTTCAATTAGCTTAAATCCAGCGGGGAGACCTGACCATTGGGTGTCAAATGCCCAGTGTTCACCTGTGATATGTGGATGATTTGTGCCATAGGAAACCAAAGGATAGCATAGGTAGATGATGTCTCACTGGTGATGACCCTTGAACTTGGTCTGGCAAGCTGAGCTCTTGCTAAGCCAAAAGGAGGGAGGGGACGTTTCAGTCACAACAGCAGCAGGGGCTAGAGGTTCAGAGACAGAAATAAGCATCTCATTTTGGGGGTGCTGAGGAGCATGGGCTTTCTGTTGCAAGCCAAGTAAGCCTTGGCCAGGCAAGATACAATCTGATTGTGAGGGATTTAAAATCCAGGCAGAGATGTTGAAACTTCTGGAGCTCATATTGTCTGTATTTTTGCTAACTTCTCTTGTTAACTGTTCATGTGCGCTGATTGTTCTAGGTAACTAGTTTATGAATTTTTCCTAGGCAGAAATTGTGCCAGAGTAACTCTGTGTGCATTGCCTCACACAGTGTTAGAGATGAATAATTACTGGAAGGGAAGAAGGAAGAAAGGGGGAAGGAAGGGAGCGGGAGGAAGGGAGGTTGGGAGGGAATGTAGGAGACAAGAACTCTCCTGCCTGCTGTACCAATAAAGGGCTGTTGAAATCGGCCGGGAGAAGTTGCCAGGCTGGAGTTGCTGAACACATTAGGCATGCCTGCAGTCCTCCTCACCCCTCACCGTGGCTGCAGCTCTGGGCATGTGGCCAGCTCCCCACAGCCCTGCAGATGGCCCCAGAGTGCTGCCGGAGCATCACCTCCCCACTCATTAATTGATTCTTTCAATGAATGTTTGTTGAACATTTACTAGGAGCCAGGCATTGTACTGGGCATCAGGGAACTGTGGTGGGAAAAGCAGACGTGGTCTCTGCCCTCGTAGCACTTCTAGTCTAGCAGGGGAAACAGACTGTTTTTGTTTATTCAGTTAAGCAAATAATCAGACAATTAAAGATGTAATTACAAACTCTGCAAAGAGCAATTTAAGATGATTACAGGTTGCCACGTTGAGTGTAAAACCGAGGGATGTGGCATAGCCTGGGGCTCTGAAAGGCCTGCCTTCATGGTGTATGTATTAGTCAGGGTTCTGCAGAGAAACAAAACCAATTAGAGATGCATAGACAGATGGATGGATGGATGGATGGATGAGAGGGGCTTTATTAGGTAAATTGGCATGCACAATTATGGAGGCTGAGCAATCCCACCAGAGGCCTTGTGCAATCTGGAGACCCAGGGAAGCTGGCAGTGTGACTCAGTCAAGTCTGAAAGCCTCAGAATCAGGGCCAATAGTGTGACTCTCAGTCTGAGGCCAAACGCTTAAGAACCCAGGGGGCCACTGTTGTTAAGTCCCAGAGTCCCAGTGCTAGAGGGCCTGGAGCTCTGATGTTCAAGGGCAGAAGAAGAAGGGTGTCTCAGCCAGGGGAAAAAGAGACAAGAGAGAAGAAGAGAGGAGGAGAGAGAGAGAAGTATGGGGGTTGGGGGAGGATTTGCCTTTCCTCTGCCTTTTTGTTCTATCCAGGCCCCCAGCCCACTAGGTGATGCCCACCCATGATGAGGGTGGAGCTTCGCCACCCAGTCCACTGGCCCCTGTGCCAACCTTCTCTGGACACACCCTCACAGACACACTCCAAAACAATGCTTTACCAGCTCTCTAGGCATTCCTTAATCCAGTCAAGCTGACATCTAAAATTAACCATCACAGTGTATATGTGACAGAAAGCCTAACCTAGCCAGACATATAAATATACTTAACATAATTAAATCACGTAGGGTACAGGAGATGAGTCTTGTGCGGGGGTCCATCAGTGTTAGGCTATGTGCGTGAATAAGAGGAGATTCTGTGGTTGTGGCTGGCATCAGGAGTCCTGGAAGTGTGTGCTTTAGTTAATCGCCTCCTCCTGTGCACCTCGGTTTCCTTACCTGAAGAATGAGGACTTCATACCATAATCATCCCTACTCAAAGCGTGGTCGTGGTCGGGAAGCTTGTGCTGCCCCATAGACTGCTGCTGGGCTGTGATGAGATGAGTGCATAGATGAACATATCCATTGAGAGTGTAGAAACTTGTATAGCAATTTGACATTATGTGACATCTTATTGCATTTAGTTAAAAAAAAACAAAACAACAGTCTGCAGTAGTTTGGGAAAATTAATTCGTCCCAGGTGGTTTGAAAACCAGCTGTACAAGATGCTCTCTGATAACCCTTCCTGTGCTAAAAACCTTAAATTCTAATCCAATGGGGTAGAAACTTCTAGGTCAGCATTGTAAAATGCCCAGTATGAGTTCTAGAGCCTGGAGTTGAGTGATTACGAATAAGAAGATGTTATTCTAAAATGAATTCTAGGTGTTATTCTAGGGAAAAAATCTTTTAGCCTGGGTCCAGAACACATAATACCAACAGAGTCAGAAGCTAGTCATTCTAAGAAGACAACCACAACATATTCTTTTCTGGACATATACCTAATCTCCAGGCCGAAGCAGAATAGATCAGACCTAACTTGGAGCACATTTGTAAAAGAGGAAGAAGAAAAAAGAAAGAAAAATCTAATAAACTCAAATAACCAAATATATATATTTGATGTTTGTTTTTTCTTAAGCCATTTCACTCCCATCAAATTGCCCAAAAGCTCCTTTGATTCATAAATGGAATTTAGGAAGCGAGTAGTCCAAACTACAAACAATTTAAACTTTGAGAAGTAGCTCCTGTGAAGCAGAGTAAAGGTACTTAACGGATTTCTATTTCCCAAGACCCTAGAAATACAATGAATTGGAGTGTCTCTGTTCACCTGCTGTTATGGATGGTCTCCTGGGTAAACACTGTGCTTTATATGAAGCTAATACTCAGAGAAAAGGGGTTTTTGAAAATTAATATTCATTCACAAGCTCATCTGGCAGAACAATCCGTGGCTGACATTTGTGACCATGCTGCAAGACGACCTGCATTAGCACTGAGAAGCGCCCCCTCCCTGTCTCATCCCCACGGAAACCTTTCTCTGTGAGCATCACTTCCTTGGCCCTCACTTCTTCAACGCTCCAGGCAGGAGGGTCCATTTTACCCATGTGTTCTTGCTGAAAAACAGAGGCCTTGAGGAGGCAGAGGTGGATGGGAGGAGAAGGATCTAGGTTCAAAGGTTGAGACAGCTGGTTTTGGAAGAGCCGGGTGTGAATCAGGGACAGGCTGGGGCTGCCACCTCACTGCCCACAGGAGGCTGATTTTTCCTTACCAGGAGCAGAGCTGGTGTAGGGTTTTGGATTTGCTGCATCACCTTTGGAACATTACATCTGGAGACCTCGCTGAATTTGTCATTATTCCCTGCCATTTACCTGCTAGGCACTGGCTACTTGTCATGCCATTCTGGAAGAAGGAATCCTGAGAGGTCAGCACCAGCCAACACTGCTCCTTGCACTCCTCTTACTTGATCAGCCAAGCAGCCTTTGCTCTTACTATTTAGCATTTTTCTCTAATTGAATTCCCCACTTATTCCCTACGTGGGCTCCTCCAAATCCTTACCACTCACCTTAGGCCTCCATCCCTTCCCCACCCCTGACTTTCAGCAATCATGGAGCCTCTGTCTCACCAAAAATTAGAGACTACAACACATGAATGCACCCAGCTTTCCTTCACCCCTTGCACTCCCCACCCCAAAGTTCTGTCTCTTTCTTCGCATTCCTCTGCCATGTTGGAAGAATAGCTCTGGCTTCTTTGTGAACGTCAGTTTCCAGGTGCACTTTTAATCTTGTCTCTTCTCACCTCCTGGGTAAGAGTTAACTCTCTTGGTTCCATTTCTTTAAGCTCTTTATTCCCTTCCACCTAGAAACACGGTTACTTCTCTTCCATCTTGAAAGAGAAAGGGAAAAAGACATTCTGCAATGTCTATATATTTCAAACCATCATATTGTACATGATAAATATATGCAATTTTACCTGTCAATTTTATAAAAAGAACAAAACTGTCCTTCTTTTCACTCAGGTGACTTCCCCGTTTTTCTCCTTTTATTCATTGCTAAATTTTATGAAATTATGCATAATACATGTGCTTCCTCAGCTTAAAACTCCCTTTAAACCTACTCCCAGCTGGTCTCTGCACTGTCCACAGTCCCTGAACTATTTTATCACCAGCCACCTCCTAATGACCAGATCCTGGCTGTCCTTTCATTTCTGTCCTACCTGATGTCAGCAGATGTGACCACTGTTGTCTACTTTGTCCTCCCTTGACTGCTGCGATATTCTGGTTTTGTTTTTATCGTCTTGAACATTCCTTTGCTGCACCTTCACTGCCTCCTCTTGATTCAGAGACCCCTATAAATGTCAGTGTGTCCAGGATGCTCTCCTCCTGGTCTCATTTGCTTGCAAAAAAGACACACTTTCCTACTCCCATCAGCACTTCTAGTTCCTGCCAAGATCACCTAACCCTATCTCCCACCCGACTCTCTCCAGAATTCCAGACACACACTTCTCGTGCCCTACTCAACATCTCCACCCTGATATTGTTTGAACACTGCTGGCTAGTTCTGCTGTGATATTTCTCATATACCACAAAGTCCAAACTATCCATAACAGAACATAGTGCCATTCCACAAATGTGTGCAACCTGCATCTCCTCCTCTCCCCGACTTCTGATTACTCAGATTATCTTAGTTAAAAGTATCACCATCCATCTATTTGCCTTACCTAGAAATCTCAAATCCCCTGAACTGCCTTCATGCACTCTGAGTCCCTATGAACTTCAGGGCCTGCCACCCACACCCACTTGATCCCCTTGCTGACTATATTAGACCCACAAACCTCTTCTCCAGTGCATCTCTGTCCCTCTTGGCACTTTCTTAAACCAGGTTCTCATCATTGTTTGCCTGGACCGCCTTCCTCTCTGTTTCTCTGCCTTCATTTTGCTACTGCTCGAGTCAGTCCTTCATAGTGCCTTGTTATTCATTTTCTAAAACACAGGCTACATGAGGTTATCCTTTGGTTAAAAACTCCTGCTGCTGAAGTCAAGAGAGAACTATGAAAAATTTTAAATAAAAGTATAATGACACACTAGTGAGTCATGATTCCTTATGAAGTGTGTCACAAAAATTTAGTGGCCAGTAATAAAGAACTGATGATGATGAGTTATCTCCCTCCTTTTTTTTTTTTTTTTTGAAAATTTGAGGCAATTCAAGGTTATCAGTAAAATTGTGTCATTCTTACATACTTGCATTCCTAAATGAAGAGAAATCAATTGAATCACAAGTAATGTGTCTCTAGCCTCTTCTATCTTTCTTACTGACCATAGTAAGGTGCTTTTATAGATAGGCCATAAAGAGATGTGAATATAAATCATTGTTTTAGCTTTGCAGAATTTCATTAAAGATTATTTGAGATTTGCTCAAAATTGGGGTCTGCCCACTTGATTGTGTCTTACATGTGAACAGCATCTACCATAGACTTTTGAGAAAATCCAGATTGAGGAAAACTAGTCTCAAGGTTAAAATTCAAACCTTTAGCACGGCACAGGATGCCTTCTCATCCCAGACCCCTAGAATGTCTCTCCCGACTCGCAGTTATCTGCTATCCTCATCTTTCCACCCACACCTTATGCCAATCACTGTTCCATTTACATGCTATGAGATTGTGGACCTCCAGGGCCTCAGTGAAGCCTCCCTTTGCCAGGCCATGAAACCAGGGCATGAAATCTAGGCAAAAGTAGGCAATCCACTTATCTTTTAAAGTCCTGCTCAAAAATTACCTTACCTTTGAAACTCCCTGAACCCTCTCTCACATTTTTCAGAGCGGCTAATAGCATGTTTCAGGAGACAGACCTCTTGGCTCCTCTATTAAAAGCACTAATATTTTGGGCAGATTTCTAAGCTTCAGTGTCTTCATCAGCCTAGTGGTGATAATAATGCCCTCTACCTCATAGTGTTGCTGTGAAGATTCCATCAGATAATTAACTATGCCTGGGGCATCTTCCACAGCCATTCTGCGAGTTTAGAACAGTTAATATCTGCAACTCCTTCAGACTGTATGTTGCCATGCCACGCTCAGCTGGGGTCAACTTCACTTTGCATCTCTCGGAAGCATCTAAGCTGTGGAGTAAATTAATTTTCAGAGAGTTAGATGTTGTCCCAAGGTAATTCTCTGTGATACTTTCCAGCAGGGAGGCTTTGAAATGCTGTCTCTCTTATAATTAATAACTTGTACTGTGCTGCACCCATCAGCAGATGGATTTATCATCGCACATTCAGACTTGACAGAGGCCAGCCATCGTCTGTCTCCGTGTGTCCTTGTGTGCCCCTGGCAAGTTGACTTCTTCCCTTGCCTTCTTCAACAGCCCTTCCCATCCCATCCCACTCCACCTCCCATCTAGCCAGACCCTTAGCTCGGTGACTGAAAGTAATTATGATATCAGGCTGAAGTTCTGAGGCTTGGAAGGGCTCCACTCTGTCCAGTCTCATTTTGGACTGGACTAGAGCCATCACATTATCAAACATGTCACATTTACTCTATTGAAGTAGTAGAGGACAAAGGAACTGGGCTCTTCCCATGGCCCCTTCTCTCTGCTCCTGAGGCTCCTTTCTGGGTTCAGCTCCATTTAAAATCCCCTGAAATGCAATTAGGGAAAAAGAGTGTGACGTTTAGCAATATCATCAGCATCTTTGCCTTACATGCCCGTACTAGGCCTGCATCGTGGTTGAGGAAACTAAGGTTGAGAGTGGTTAAGTAACCAGTCCAAGTTCCTGCACTTAGTGGGTGGCAGAGCCACGATCCAACCCAAGCTTACTCCACAGCTGAGATTCTAATCATGACTTCACACCACCTCTGTCTCAGATGGCTATCTCCTTCAAGGCCGTTTGAGGATTCAGCACCAAGGAGATTTCTGGATCTAGTAGACCTGAATCAGAAATGCGTGATATCTTTGGAGAAAGGGAGAAATCCCAGGCCCTTTGTCTGAGAGCTGCTTTCCAGCCCGGGAGCAAGGAGCTTCACATCATCTCCTTCACTAGAACCAGTGTCTCCAACCCTTCTGAGAGCCCTGGGAGGCAGCTCATATCTCCTCCATAAATCACAGGACCCTCCCTTGATAGTTAAATAGGATGATCCCGGCAAAGCTGACAAGATGTTTCCATGTTTGATAAACAAGAACCATTTGTTTAGCTCAGGAGCATCTGTTGAATAAACAAGATATCTGATGTGCCATTTGCTCATTGGAAATTAACAAACCCTTTAAAAATGGCAATTTGTCAGGAGTTATATGAGGCAGAATTCATTCTCAGCAAGTGAACAAATTGAAACTTCCTTCCCAGGCTTCCTAGAATCCCCCAGAGCCAGTTATGCAAAAAAAAGTTTAGTTTAATTCTGCCATCATTAAGGAAAATGTGCAGACAGTGATGGGGAAGAGAAGCAAGCGTCCTGTTAGGAAAATTGAAAGGTCCTAGGAGATGCAGAAATTGTACGAGCTGTTCCCTTTCTGGGCTGTGTTTCCATTTGGAGAATGTGGGTCTCCTGGTTGGGGGGCAACTTTTTCTTCTTCCATGCTATTCTGAGGAATCATTTGGTAAAGCTCTCATCAGCCAGCATTGTTCCTATCTGTGGCTTCCCACAGGGAGGGAAAGGAGTGGGGGTTCACTTACTTTAGCAAAGCAATAAAGGAGACAAGGAAAAGAATAAAAGAAATGAAAGGCTGTCACTGCTGTCAGGGGGTGGAGCAGCTCCTAGGACCCCAGCTAAAATGCCGTCTTGGTATAGTCCTATTTTTCTCACAAAATGCAAGAGCTTCCTGGGGTGGGTCCATCTTCATCCTTGAAGGAGTGCAGTGTGCTGGCTCTGGCTGGCCCAAGCATAATTGGCAATGAGTGCTACCTAATATATACTCAGCACAAGTACCACGCTAAGCACGTTATGGACATTAATAAAATGCTCATAAAGCTCTCTTGTTATCCCCCAACTACAGATGAGAAAACCAAGGCTTAGGTTTGTATAACTTGCCCAAAGTCATACAGCTAGGAAGAAGGAGAAATGGGATTTAAACCCATGCAGTCTGACAGCCCATTCACTCAATCGTGACATTGCATCGATTCAGATAGTCCTTGCAGATGCAAAGTTCCCAGGTCCCTTGGTATGAAGTCTGAGAAGAGCAGGCTACCCTGGGCAGAAGTGTCAGTGTATTGGACAAGATGTTACTGACGTTCCTGGGAAGTACTGGCTGGCTGACCAGAGGCTTATATGATATTCTTGCAGGGTTGCAATTCAAATTCTTTATTTAGAGGGGGTTTGGGATGGGAGGGGTGGTTGAGTGAGGCGAGGAGCTCTCAGGCTTTATACAAGTGAGTCCCTGTGGGCTCCAGTTAGAAGCTAAGGAATTAGCTGACTGTGGGCCCTGAGCAACTTGCTGCCTCATCTCCTCACATTAGCCCTTTTAGCAATTGATCTTATAAACTTTCTGAATCAGAGAAATTAAAGATGAAAAAGGGCCTATTAAATGATTTTGCCCCAGCCCCAGACTAGGCAGAATGACTCCCAAGAGAGAATTCCAGAGTGTCTGGTTCAGTTTAATTTTAATTGTCCCAGAGGGTCGGACTTCTTGCTCTTCCCCAGGGCAGCCCCTCGCAGGCTGACAGATGCAGGTGTGAGTGATGTCTCGCAGGAAGCCGCTGCTCTGTGCCAGGGCTGTGCCTGCTCGTTTTGCACTTTGTTTTCCAGGGCCTGGGATTTTTCACTTGTTGCCTCTGGACTGTGTTGGGGCTTAGGAGCTTAATCTATTTTTTTTTTTTTTTCGGTGGGGTTGTAGATTAACCAACTATCTGTAGATAGGACCAGGTGATTTTGCCAAGAGCTGTGTCTATAGCAGTCTCTATGCAGGCAAAATGGCGGGGAAGGTGCATGGTAATAGTTGGGGTCAAGGACTGGTGATTTCTTGGGAGGACCAGAAATATGAATGGCTGGCATGCATCTGGCATTCCTGTCTGCACTAGGGGTGTCATAGTATTATCTGGCTTAATTTTCACAATAACACTGTGCAATTAAGTATTGCTATTATTCTTTTTGAGAGATGAGGATTTGGAGGCCCAGAGAGGTTGGAAGCATGTCCAGGTCATGTAGCTGTTGGGTTTTGGGGCCAGGATTTGAACCCAGTCTCTCTGAGTGTAGAGTGCATGCTTCACCCCATGAACTCTGTTACCACCTCATGGTAAAATGCCTTGAACCAGGTCAAAGTGAGGAAGAGGCAGGAAGGGACCAGTACCGATTTTCATTGAAGCTGCCTGGTCTTCAGATCAGGCAGGATTAGCTTTCTAAACTGGGAGGATTTGGCTTGTGGCATGAGCTCTTTGTGCAGGTTCCAGGTTTGGAGATCTTGTCAGTGTTTGTGTATCTGTGTGCACTTAGACAGTGATACCTTCCAGGCCTAGGCAAAGGGGGTAATTCACTCGTGTATACCTTGCTTAGAGGATGATGCCAGGCACAAGGTGTTCAATGAGTGGTACGTACAGGCATGGTAGGCATACCTGGTTAATGCTGGTTTGCTCTGCAGCCTCCCCCCCCCCAACCTGGGATGTCCTTGCATGTTACTGAAAGAGATCTGTTTGTTCATTCCATTACTTTCCTTTGGCTGCTGTTGGCTGTGGGCCCAGGCATTTCCATAGGTGGCTGGTAGTTGATTTTAGAGCCCAGAATATTAGCCAGCAAGGTCAGGCTTAAGTGGGGGACTGTCTTGGGTCCTGGGACAGGAGGTGGAGGCATGGGGGTGAGAAGCATGGGGCCACTGGGTGCAGAGATCAGAGAGAGAAGTACTGCCGGGGAGGCTTGGCTTGGGGACTCGGGTGGTGGACATCAGAGAAAAATTACTCGTGTCATAATTTGTCCCTGAAAGATTTTTTAAAGGGACAGGGAACCACACACTATTATTTTCTTCCCCTCAATGCCTTGTGTTTTCAGGATGTAGCTTGATCTGTGTGTGTGTGACTCTCCGAGAGCCACGAAGCATAGGGAAGCTTTATCTGGGTTAAGTTGTGGAATCATTGGAATCCTCCCTCTTTTCTTTTGCTACCCGAAGAATCATGGACAAGTCACTTACACTATCCTTCAGTAAGGGCCCTCTTTTTTTCACATTTTCAGTTTGTGGGCAATACATACTTCATAGGTTCCTTCTTAGGATTAAATGAGATAAAGAAATAAGGTGCCTGGCACAGAGTAGCTGATGAATACGCGTCGGTCGTTTCCTTCCCTCTCTTTTTCTTCCTCTAGTTCAGAAAGGCAGCGTGTAGGGGCATCACTGGGTGGGCATCGGAACCAAGTCTCTCCCACTAGGGTTTGAGTCAGGACCTGCCGTTCTTTACCTGCAATGACTTAGACAAGTCACTTGGCTCATCTGAACCTCTTGTCCCTCTTTGGTAAAATGTAGACAAAAACATTTCTTGCAGGAGTTTTGATCATTTGTTCAACAATGTAATTGAGAGCTAGTTTTGTGTAAGGAAATATACTTACCATGGAGGGCACAGCAGACAAGACCCCCCCCCCTTCAAGAAACTTACAATCTAGAGGGGAGGCAGATATTATTCAAATAATCACATGAATTATTATGAGTATTACATAAGATAACATGCACAAAGCATTATGTTATTGCAGGAACTGCCTCACCCTAAGGCAATGCACAAATACTACCTATCATGACATTGTCCTTGGGGACACTGTCTTCTTCCTGGGGGTCCCCATGTGGTTACAACCCGTTCACTCATATACTTGGCTGTTGTCTTCCAGACCCATTTATACATATGAACTTCTAAAGCAGATACCCTTTTCTAACTATACTGTACCCAGATTCCAACCCCAATCTGGGTGTGGGATAGCTGTGAGTAAGGCTTTGCTGAGAAGTGGGCTGTCAGTGTAGACTCTGGGCAGGTATGTCTACACTGATACCATGTACTCGAATGCATGCCCCTGGCAGGCCTGAGGCAACAACCAGGAAATTCTGATTTTATTCTCTTCAGAGCTGAGATACAATTAAAAATGTTACCACGGTAATTGGCAACATCCATTAAGTTGATGAGAATTGCCCAAGGCAGCACATTTTTCCCCCTTCTGCACATTATTAGTCTATAAATATACCTGGTTCCTATCTCTTTCTTCTCTAGAACTTCCACAAAACATCCTCCCATCCTCCCAAGCTGTCTCCTGAATGCCCTTTGCCTTTCTTAATTAACTCTCTGAATTCCTCCAGCACTTGCAGTGGTACCACGTAATCACACATCTAATTACACGTGGCCTGTGGCTTGTCTGAGTGGTGGCGTGGAGAGCCCACAGTACTGAGGGCAGTGCATGGGCTCAGAGTCTCTTTAACAGAGCCCGGGTGAGTCTCAGCTCTACCCTTTCCTGGCTTAGGATATTAAGTGACTCAGCCTTCTGAGTTTGCTCATCTGTAGAAGGAGAGCAATGATGTCTACCTCCTAAGATGAAGGCCACGGACATTAGGTGCTGACATGAACGTGCTCTGTGAGCTGCCAAGTGCTGGGACCTCCTGCACGTTGGTCCCTAGCATGCAGCTCTTTCACTTCCCTGCTCCGTCTTCTGGTCTCCACTGAGGGGCAGGTGCAGGCGGGTGCTGGCAGCACTGGATGTTCAGGAAAGCCCTGTACTGATGGGTGTGGGCCCTGCTGGGGAGGAGTGACCCGGGGGGCTGCACCAGCAGGAAGTTGCTCTTCCCTCTAATGCACTCACTCGATTGGGAAAGTTCCCCACAGTTCCCTCCCTTGTCTTCCTTCTGTACCAGACACACAGTAGGTGCACAGCACCTGTGTATAGGTAAGTGGAATGAATTATTTAGCTTGTTTGGTGATCCTCCCAGAAGAGACCCTCTATTGTGATGAAGGGGATAATAGAAAGATGCCCCTTCTCAATCCAGTTTTTTCTAGAAATTCTTGCCAGTTGAAATATCTCCCTCTACTCTGTTTACCTGGCAGAGTTTAGGTGTTTGGAACATTTCAGCATGCAAACATTCTGTTCTGCATCGTCATGGTCATTCTCTGGCTTGCATTCCACCTGAGTAGCCATGGGTGACTAAGTCCCCAGCATCAAGAGGCACTTGGTGAATGATAAAGTGAGAGGATCGCAAAGCATCGCTGTTTAGAAGTGGCACATACTCCAGATTGTCATATTTTAAATATATCCCATAAACACTATATATATGTGTATATGTAAACCAAACTTTTCAAAAGCATAGACTTTTTAAATGAACTAGTTTACATACAGTTTACCTTATTATAAATTGGTTTTTAAGGAAATAGAATGAATACACCTTCAGAAACATAATGAGTGAGATGTGCACCATCTGGGGGATGGTCATGATGGAGACTCAGACTTTTGGGGGGAGGGGGGGAAATGGGCATTTATTGAAACCTTAAAATCTGTACCCCCATAATATGCCAAAATAAAAAAAAATTAAAAAAAAAAAAGAAACATAAGAATTTTTCTAACAGTGCAACCAAAATGGAGGGATGTTGTAGAATTCAGTTTACAGGGACCAATTTATCATTCCTAACATGGTGGCTTTTCACTGTCTCCAAGTTGTTCTGTATTCTGTCTCCAGAATGATCTCTCACGACTCCTGCCCACGTATCCCATCTTGACAGCATGCCCGTTCTCACCACCCTGCTTTGGATCTTGTCATCCTTTTCTTCTCCCTGACTTTTCATCCCAAACATTCTTCTAGCCTAGCCCTAGTCCTCCCATCTCTGTGGGGCCCTTCTGGATGCACTACACTATTTCAACAAGACTGCAAGCTCTTGAAGGCCCCTTTATGTATCATTCCTAACTACCCATTAAGGCAATAGTGTATGCTCAGGAGGTAGGTAATGGGATCTGAGAGAGGACACTGCTAAATAAATGGCTAGGAACAAGGACTCAGCCCATTTTCTACAACCACTCTGCAAACATGGCAATGCACTTGGTCAGAGGAATAGGCTTAATAGGTCTTCTATGAGCAACAGTTATCTTTTTTAGGCTGTGTCATGTAACACGATCTTGCTTGAAATTTTGTTAACCGTTCACTGGAGCTATGCCAGGCAGTAGCCCACACAAATGCAGTAAACAAATGAGCCAAATGGTAGGCTGTCTCGCAACTCTGTGAGTGTTCACACATAGTAGGTATTCAGTATTTGCCAAGGGATTGCTGGTCTTATTCCTAGCAGAGCAGTTGTTCAGCTGTCTTTAGGTAAATTCATGGATTTTAATTACATTAACACAATCACAAAATCTCCAGTAACCAAAGCTCAGCTTAAAATAATTACTTCCAGCATGTACTATGGTGTTGGCTGTGGTTCACTGAGATTCTTCAGTTGAGTTGAACTTCCTTATCTGCTGGGAGCAATCTCTTGACATGTCTGTACTTTATTCTGAGAATATTTCATGTGACTGCTGGATATGGTTCTAGACACCCAGAATTTATAAGGGTATTAGATTAAATTTGACCAGTCTTTCCTTCCTTCCTTCCTTCCTTCCTTCCTTCCTTCCTTCCTTCCTTCCTTCCTTCCTTCCTTCCTTCCTTCCTTCCTTCCTTCCTTCCTTCCTTCCTTCCTCCCTCCCTCCCTCCCTCCCTCCCTCCCTCCTTCCCTTCCTTCGAATTATGTTATATTTGTGACCCAGTATAAACTTACATCTTTTTTTTATAACTTAAGCAAAAGTTATGTGAAAAATACTTAGTCTACCACATGAGATGCACTCTGATATTTTCTATCCCAGTCTCTTATATTTTATAAAAACATATTTGGGTTGTGATCACTAAATATATTTCATGACCTACTAGTGGGTCAGAGCCCCATAGTTTGAAAAACACTTATCTAGTCAGTAGCCCTTTTAATTTGCTGGGAGAACCAGAAGGATGAAGGAACAATAACTATCCAAGTGTCATTTAGGTCCTACATATGCTGAACAATTTCATAGGGAATGTATTGGTAATGACTTTCTGGTTGCAAGAAGCTAACTTAATTAGAGAGAGAGATAAAGAAAGAGAAAGAAGTGGGAGGGGGAGAGGATTATAAGGATCCGAGAGAAGAAATACATAGTTAGACTTCAGGAAGAAGCCTATCCCAGAATCTCATAGAATCTCATAGAGCGCTCTTTCTCTCATCTCTGCATTTCTCTTCTATTCCGCATACCAGCGTAAGATATCCAAGACAAGTAGCTCCAAATCTCATGTGGACAGTCTCTCAAACAAATCTCAAGTCTGGATCCCAAGGTGGGTCTCTTTGACCCAGCCTGGGTTGGGGGGCTTTCCTGAGTCTCTGAGCTGCAGCCAAGGGGTGGGGCATGTGCTACAGATATGAGTGTGGAGGTCTGCGTCTAAAACTCGGTACAGCTGGGGCTGGGGAGCAGTTGACAGAGGCAGGGGCAGTATCTGCCACGTGGGAGGAAAGCTCCCTCAGCGCCCACTGGAGGAGCTGCGTTCCTCCAAGCTGTAGCTGGATGCCATCCCTGAGATTCTGCTGCCCCAGCGTTTCCACGGGATGATCACATTTGTCAAGCAAATCACAGATGACTGTGTTTGACAGATCCAATATTGCTTTGAGGATAAATGGTGAAAATAGCAACATAATAATATAAAATGAAGACTTTATTCACTTAATTGCCTAGAGATTAATTAAATGAATGAAATCTGTTTCGCCATATTATGGAACTATTTTCAACATTTATCCTAAACATGCTGTTGGGGTTATTATTATTCTCCTCATTCATGTGTTTATTCATCTACTCAACAGAGACTTAATAAATGCAGGGCGAGGCACAGTGCTAGGCACTAGTGGAAAACGTAATTCAATCAGATCTAGAGATCTGTCTTTAAGGAGAGCACAGTCAAAAAGGAGAAAAAAATTCAGGTGCTCAAATAAGAAAGCCAGGCTCCATTTCTCACTCTGTATCAGTGGCTAGACAATTGGACATCTCAAAAATCTCCATTTCCTCATCTGAAAAAAAAAAGAAAATAAAAAAGATTATACTGCTGATATCAAAGTTTGTTTGAGGATTAATTGAGGTATATATAATGATAGTAAAATTTTTGGTATATTAAGAGATAGGTGTTCAGTAAATATTAGTTGCACTTAAGATAATGTGATCATTGTCTTAGTAAGCATGGCGTGGTATAAAGTGTTAATGCATGCCTCTCTCTCTCTTCCAAATGATTTACATGCATTTCATTCACTTAGTTCTCATAAAAACAATGACAAAGGCACTATCATTATCTTCCCATTATGCAGGTGAAAGCGTTTGAGGCATAGAGAGGCTAAGCAAATGGCCTGCGATCCTGCAGTTCATAAGTGATGGAGCCAATACTCTAACCCAGGGTTTGACTCCAGAATTTGTGTTTTTACCCACATCACTAACCCATGGAAAGGAGAGGTTATTACAACTGAGGTTTTGTTTCAGCTCTAATAACTGATTCTCAGCTCTGACTGTACATTCTTACCACCTGGGAGGATCTATTATAAAAGCCTTTAATTCCTGGACTTCACTACAGGCTAGTTGTTCTCAAAGTGTGACTTCTGACCACTGTCATTATGTCATCTGTGCATTTCCCAAGAGATCACATTCTTGGGCGCCACTCAGACCTTGTGAATCAGAATCTCTGAGGTGGAATCCAGCATCTCTATTTGAACAAGCCTACCAGGAGATTCGGATGCTACTAAAATCAGAATCAGAAGTAGAGAACCATTGTTTCCAACCAGTTAAGCCAGAATTTCTGGGAATAGAGCCTGTGCATTGATATTTAGTATTTTTAGAAAGTTCTCAGAGTGATTCCAATATTAACCCTGAGTCAGGAGCTTCTGTGGAAAGTAGATACTGACCTAGGCTATGGGGGGGGTGGACAGTGGATTAGAGTGAGTGTTCCAGTGAAGAGGCAGCTGAGCAAAGACATGAAGGGGGAGATACTATGTTGAGCTGCAACAGAATGAGGATAATCAATAATAATGTATATTTCAAAATAACAGAGTAAATTTCAAATGTCTTACCACAAAAAAATATGAGGTGATAAATATGCTCATCAGCTTGATTTAATGATTCTACATAATAAAGATATAATATGCTGAAACATCACATTTTATCCCATAAAGGTATACAATTATGATTTGTCAGTATAAATTAATATTAATAAATATTATTTTATTAGTAGTAAAATATTATTTTATAATTTAAATGTCTAGCTAATCAGCTTGTAAAGCATTTATACTCTGACCTTATTAATATTTTACCTTCCATACCTTCCTCATGCACACCTCAATATTCAGTTTTCTTATTTCTAGGGAAATTTTCGCCCTGGGATTCATACCTACAAATAGAGAAAAACATACAAGACCTTGGCCCTGCCAGTACTCACAACAGCCAAGCAGTGGCTGAGACTGAAGTTCCAAATTGGATTCTAGGGCCACTGACACAAACTAGATGTGCCTGTGGACACTTGCAAAGCTCAGTTTTCTGACCTTTGAAATGTTGGGGTTGAGGGAGACTGTGAGGTTTCAAAGGTTGGTGCACGTCGCTCTGTCAATGCCCGTTGTGTCTGGATGGGCTGTTAGGGTTCCCAGGAAGCTCCTGTCTGACCTATTTCAGAGGACAGGACTCGGAGACTGTTTGCACGGAGGGCTCAGTTGCTAAAAATAAGTTTGAAATCACTTGAACTTTTTCAAGTGCTTCTCTCAGTACCATCTTTAAGTGTATGGTTCTAGGAACCGATTCAGTTTCTTTCTAGAGGTTTGTCGAGGGTTTCCTATTTCCTTTTGTTCCCTGTGTCCTTGGTCTTTACTCATAACTCAGAAGGCTCCCAATTTTGGAGAATTATCATCTACCTTAGAGTTTCAGATGATCCTGTGCTATTATTGGGCTCATTAATTGTTATCAAATTAATGACAAATACCCCAGAAGGGAACGGTCTCACTCATTATTCAGGTCTGCATCAACTTTTTTTTCCTTTTTCAGCACCAGGTGAGCAATGTACAAGAGAAACATTATCTGGGGCACAGGCAGGAAAGTTAGATCCTTTTGGACATAAGAAGAGTTTGTCTTTGAGACCCAGGCATGCTTATGAAGTGTGTCTGACTGAAGGAAAGTGTCGTGATCATTCATTCAACAAATGTTTACTGATGCTCTCCCATGTGCCAAGCTTTGTCATCAAACTCAAATTGATACTTTATCTAGTAAGAGCCTAATGAGGTCAAGTCTTGCATATAATAGGGAAATAAAGGTAAGTGCAATCCAGCGCAAGGATTTCTCTGTGGAAGAGGAGATCAGAGTGAGATAGGGGCTCTTATCAAAAGTTAGTTTGCAAAACTTGTGATGTACCCTCAGTCTAGTGAGGGAGAAGATGCCTAACCTGAACTCCTAACTGAAGACCAGCAGAAACTTTTCATATCTAGTGCCTAGAACATTACCATCATTAGACACTCAACAAATGTAGAACTGAGGTATAAGGGACAGAAGAAGGCAGGCAGGAAGGCAGATTAGTTTATCTTGTCCTTCAAATAAAAACGAATACTGTCATAGCTAAAATTTAAAGAATGCTTTCTATATGTCAGGCTCTGTTCTAAGGGATCACGAGTTGGCTCGTTTAATCCTCTTAACTCTCTGGAGGGGGTATTTGATATTCCCATTTCACAGATGTGGAAAATAAAAATCATGGTCGGCATATATGTGTAAATGTGATGGAGAGTTTACACAAAAGGGCCTGATCCTAGTTCCCTTCTTGAAGAAGACTGGAAATAGCTACCAAAAAACATTAGTTTTTTTCTCCAATCATGAGTGTTAGATTTCAGAAACTCCCTGTGGTAGAAGGATTCATGATTGAGGAATTTTAAAACATGCACAAGTGTTTTCATAGACATTGATACCTTAATTTTATTTTGCCCTATAAAATTTTGTTTTATGGTCATTTGTTAAAAACCAGGAATTCACAACTAAATAAAGGCACTATTGATGACCTGTTTTTATTGCATTAGTATTAATAATAATAATACATACTGATACAATTTCTCTTTACCTTCTGATGCTTTCTAGAAACTTTCCAGGATATTTTTTTTCCCTACCGTTTTAATAGGATTCTTGCAAATCCATCTTTGCTTTGTTGCAGACACTAAGCACGAGGAGATTTATATGTCCTGTGGCTAGTTCTGTACTGATGACCATTCCTGGTGTTCTGGTTCACCCTGGCCTAACTTTTGTCCTGGAAATGTGAAGGAGCTTGGATGCTCGAGAAGGAATTGGTGCTGGAGCAGTCATTAACCTGCTTGGCACATCTGAGCAGGCATGCCTCTCGTCTGTGTTTTAATCTTTCTTAAGGTGTCTTTGCAAACATCTCCACTCGCTATTCCTCTACCATTGGCCCAATTTACTTTTTCTCTTCCTAACATTTCCTTCTTACCTATTATCATCAATACAAGTGACTTCCAGTTCATGTAGTCTAGAAACAAAATTTCCTGCAATATTGAAAATGTGTGCAGAATACATTTATATTTCGTACCATGCTGCTTTAAAGGGACTTACACATGGAGGGAGGGAGGCAGCGGTTATGATCCTTGAATCTGGGAGAGATGGTTGTGCACGAATCCTATCTTTCTGTCACTGAGGAAGGCAGCTTACGGAAACTAAACTTGTTGCTCACAGCCACCTGTCTGGCTCAAGTCCTGATTTTGCTGCTTCCTAGCTACATGACTTTAGGCAAATTGTTTAAGTTCTTGATGCCTAATTGTGCCCTTTTAAAATAGGGAAAAAGAATGATTCCCAACTTGTAAAGTTGATGTGAAGGTTAAATGAGGTCAGCATTTACATTTAAAATAGACTCTGACATGAGGTGTGCTCTCACTATCTATGAATTGTTATTATCATGTGACTTTAGGCACACTGTTTAATCTCTGTTAGTAGGCACATTTTACCAGAGGAAAATTAGATAAACAGTACCTTCTTTAAAAACTCATTTTGAGGATTAATTAAGAAAAGGCTTCTAATACTAAACGCAATGCCTGATGCAGGGACGGTCTCAATACCCATTAGCATTTATCATCATTATTATGTGCATTTTTCTAAACATTTCTTTAAGTTTATCCCTTACAACTTCTACCCCCCTCCATCCAAAAAACTCAGTAGATATTTGCATCTTGTCTGTCTTTGCTTGCTGTGTTTGTATGTACTTTCCTTACATTGAGTTTCTAGAAGTAGGGACTTGGGGCTTTGAGATTAGGAACCTGATTGCTTCCACTGATGAGTGTCAGGTAGTTTCCTGGTGAGCTGGTGGCCTAGAATGGCAGTAGTTCATGGGCTTCTCAGCAGTGTCAGTTGATGTTTGCACTAGGCAAGGAAGTGTGGATCCTGAGTGCTTATTTTTGCTGCTTTGTTAGCAAGGCAGGCTCAGAGTGCATGCATCAGTGAAATATGGCCAGCTAAAGGCAGTGGCTCTCAACTGAGAGCGATTTTGCCCCTTGCTTCCCCTACCCAGGGGGAATTTAGCAATGTCTAGAGACATTTGTGGTTGTCACAACTGCAGGGGTGTTACTGCATCCAGTAGAGGCGAGGGATGCTGCTAAATATTCTGCAATGCACAGGACAGCTCTTGCAAAAAGGAATTAACTGGCTGAAAATGTCAGCAGTGCCAACCCTAGGCTAATGCCACCAGCACCACAGAGGTGGGCAGTGGCGTGTCTCTGCATGCTGATGGGGGGGGCTGAGGGCTGCAGCTCAGATTGTGGTGAAGAATGTTCTCTTTACTCCCAGCACCCAAAGAATTTTGCTGCACCTCCATCCAGCTGAGCAGCTTAATCTCCTTCCCCGTAGACCTGGGGGCAGAGCATCTCTGAACTACAAATCTCTTACTCCCATCATTTAATCCGAAGCTGTGCCTAATCTTGAGCTGTGTGTTGTGGCAAATATTGGAAAAAGATAATTAGGGTCCTCACCTTGGAAATTTACTCTCTGATGTGTTGCCTATTAATAAAAATCGTTCTATTTGTAACTGATGGCTTAAGCAAATAAATATACAAACACTTTCACAAACAAAGGCACCCTATGGGCTTGTGTATAGGAGCAGGCTACAAAATTGGGATGGGACTGAGAAATGACTTGATATTGAGATTTAAAGACCTTCAGTTGTGTCTAGTGGTCTATCTGTCTGTCTCTCAGTGTGTTTCCTTGTTTGTGTGAATCTCTAACTTTGGGTTCTCTAAATGTATGTGTGTGCATGTGTGTATGTGTGTGTGTGCACATACACATACACACACTGTCTCTCTGTCTCTTTCTGTATCTCTGTATGTTTCTGTTTTAATCTCTGTCTCTGTCTACCTCAGTTTGTATCTCTTGACCACTGTCTTCATATTTCCCTCTCTCTTCCTGTCTCTCCGTCACAGTGTCCATTTTCTTCCTTTCTATATATCCATGCCATTCTTTTAGACTTGATATTCCTTGCAGGGCAGAGACATTTCTCCTGGTGACCAGAGAGGAAAGACAATTCATCCCTACCAGGTTCAGCTAGAGAAATCCTAAGGAAGTCTTCTAAATTGCCCTGGCATGTCCTGATAACCATAGCCAAGATGTCTTGTGACCATGCTGGATTATATGACATCCTGGGGTTCAGAGGTCTGGGCTGCTGAGATTGACCAGCCTGGCCAAAAGCATTGGCTTGAGCCAGGCAGACAGCTCCACAAAAGATTGATGGAGAAAGGGTACTGAGCGGACCCAAACCACAGGTGTCCAATTTAGTGAGCCAAGATCAATTCAGGAGAAACAATACTAATGCAAGGGCTGGAGGATGTATGGTTCCTATTCCGAGTTCTCTAGAAACGTAAAGCAGAGAGATTAACATGAGATGGAGTGACCAGGGAAGGCTTCCAGGAGGACTTGATTCTTTCTTTTGGCCTTGAAAGATGTGTAAGATTTTAGATAGATGGAAGGGAGTTCGGCACTCATCACTTTATCCATGCCTCAGTTTCTCCTTCAGTCAAATATGACTAATGATGCCCGTTCATTAGGAGTTTGCTGTTAGAATCAAATGAGGTTAAAAAAAGAAAACAAAACAAGAAGATATATCGTCGACCAATGGGAAAAATAACCCATTAGAATAAAGACTCATTTATTCAGCCTCTTTGGGGAAAGATGTACTTTATATAAACAGCCTTTTTAGATAACAAAAGTTCAACCTTTCAAGAAGTAATTATTTTATTTTAACTAATGCAGATCATTTCATTTTCCCTAACATCTGTCGCTTGCATCCCTACTTCCTTGAGCAGAGCGCACTGGATGCCCATGGCCCTGCTCTTTCCTCCTGTGCCTTCCGCCCCTCCCGCAGATGTCAGACACTGCCATGCACTGCAGGGCAGGGCCACTAGGGAGCGCATGTGTTCCTGGCATGGAATGTTGGGTTTTGAGTTCTCAGTCTATTCTTCATAGGTTTTCTCTTTCTCTTGCTATCTAGGTATCGGCTGTTGGTTCTCACCATTCTTTTTTTTTTTTTTTTTTTTTTTTTTGAGACAGAGTCTTGCTTTATTGCCCAGGCTAGAGTGAGTGCCGTGGCGTCAGCCTAGCTCACAGCAACCTCAATCTCCTGGGCTCAAGCAATCCTGGTGCCTCAGCCTCCCGAGTAGCTGGGACTACAGGTATGCGCCACCATGCCCAGCTAAGTTTTTCTATATATATTAGTTGGCCAATTAATTTCTTTCTATTTATAGTAGCATCAGGGTCTTGCTCTTGCTCAGGCTGGTTTCGAACTCCTGACCTGGAGCAATCCGCCCGTCTTGGCCTCCCAGAGGGCTAGGATTACAGGCGTGAGCCACCACGCCCGGCCGGTTCTCAACATTCTTAATTCTGCTTTTTCCTAATGTGATGCTTCTTACCTAGAAAACCAGAAAAACCAACCTTAGAATGGCATTTAAGATATGAGTAAGCAGACTATGAGTAAGAGCTTGCCAGAGAGAATGGATTATATGATCATTGGTATATAAATGTTTTAATGTGTGTTGGTTCTTTTAGTTGACTTTCTGGGTCTTACTCTGGCCTGGATATGGAATTCAGGAGATGGTAGATTGGGCTTTATGTGTGGAGGGTCGGAAGTCCACAAGGATTATTTGTAGGATTCTCAGTCTTCCCCCTTCTGACTATTGGCCAAAGACCTTTAATGTCTCCCATTAGGTCACCAGGAGGATTTTGTCCTTGTCAGGCCAGGTTTTTAGTGTTTGTCAAGCATTTGTTATTTTCAAGGCAGGAGGAAAGAAGGGTAGATAGGATCAAACTCAAGAGGGAAAGAATACCTTGGAGCAAACCGATGAAATGGGCAAAACCATCTTTCCCAGAGGGTAGGAAAGGGCAGGAAAAATGAGCCTGCAGAGGGGGAGGGCATGTGGCTTACACCTGTAGCCCTGGCTACTCAGGAAGCTGGAGGCAGGAGGACCACTTGAGGTCAGGAGTTTGAGAACAGCCTGGGCAAACTAGCAAAATCCCATCTCTAAACAGTCCCAGCTACTCAAGAGGCTGAGGCAGGAGGATCTCAAGCCCAGGAGATTGAGGCTACAATGAACTATGATGGGCCCACTGCACTGCCTGAATCACAGCCTGAGATGCCATCTCTTAAAAAGAAAAAAAAAAAAAAAAAAAGGAAACAAGACCAAAGACCAAGGAGATAGTTGGAAGAGCATGGGGAAGAGAGAACCTCTGGGAAGGTGCAAGGGCTTTTTTTGTTTATTTGTTTCAATCACTGACTCACACCACTCCAGTACTCCTGCCATGTGTCCATTACAGGTGACAAGTTACTCCAGGCAGCCACACTGCCGAGGCTGCCACTGGCTGTATTCTGCCAGTCCCCACGCTGCAGAGCAGTCCTGTTTGAGAGAGCAGGTTTCTGAGCAGCAGTCGACCCTGAGCGCTTCCCACTTTGCTGTCTGCTGTCCAGGTCACTGAGCCTCTGTCTTTCCCTTCCTTCCCCAGGTCGGTGGCCGGACTGGATAAGGAGGCGGACCTGGTGCACATGGAGGTGCGGACAGCGGACGGATGTGAGTGCTGCGCCCAGCAGGCTGGGCCGGGGAGATCTGCCTGCAGGTCTCTCTCCTCCCCTAATTTGCATTTTAATGACTTGGGAAGATGAAAAGCCCAGAGCTCCATTATAGCCATATCCATCCTTATTTCCCAGAATTGGGGAGAGACTTCTTGTCCCACGGGAGACGTTTCACTGAAATAAACCCTCAGGAAAGAATTTTCTGGAGATGTGAGTTAATGTGATGAATTTTGAGGCCCCTATTAGTAATTTCTTTGGCATCTTCAGTGTAATTTGAATAGAGATGTTCATAGCTCATCATGGTATTTTACATTCACATGGTAAATTGTAGGAGCTGCCTGCTTTCCCAAATGAACCCTTGTGTGGTCGAGTTTACTAAAAAGCATAACTGGGATATTATTTGCAAAACTGTTTATTCATCTATTCAACAGATATTTAGGGATGGCCTGCTATGTGCTAGATATTGTTCTAGGCCCTAGAGATATAGCAGTGAGCAAGGTCTATATTGTCCCCACAAACAAGGGGCTCTGTTCTAGCAGTGGAAGCCCAAGATTTCAAATATTGACCCCCTGTTTACCTTGTGCAGCTGTGTACATCTTACAGCAATAGCATCATTTTGTACCAGTTTAAACCTTGTACTCTTTCCAGAGTTGATCATACTCACAGGGCTCTTCCCTATCCAAGAAAAATAAAAGCAACTTAAACAAAAATATATGAAGATATGATTAGCATATCTTGGGTTGAAAATAGAACCAACCAATATAATAGTGGTGAGCTGGAAGTGCAGCAGAATAAGCACCTGTCCTTGAGTTGGGGTCCTGGGCTCTGCCGCCCTTTAACCTTGAGATCAGGAGAAATACCCCAACCTCTCTGGGCTGTAACTTCCTCTGTGATCTGGGAATCCTCCCCTGGCCCTACCTGCCTCGTAAGGTTATGGGTTAATCAAACTGAATAGCAAGGTTATAAGAACTAAAAAAGAATGTACAAATGAAAGGAGATTCTGTCTTGACCTGGCAGTTGGTGTTGGGGTATCATTCAGAATACATTAAGTAAAACTGCATATGCTTTCTTCATGACAAATCTACTGTTTGAAGCCAACTACAGATGCATGCCGGAAACATGCATTGGTGGAAATAAGTTTTATTTGCTTTGTTTTTATTTTCAATAGATTTAGAATGTAATCAGCATTTGTTACTATATGTCTGGCACTTTGGTGGCTTCCTTCCTTCCTTCCTTCCTTCCTTCCTTCCTTCCTTCCTTCCTTCCTTCCTTCCTTCCTTCCTTCCTTCCTTCCTTCCTTCCTCCCTTCCTCCCTCCCTCCCTCCCTACCTCCCTTCCTTTCTCTAATTTGATCCTGGAACAAGTGTAAGTAAGTGAGGCAGGCAAAGATGACCTACATTCTTTTTAGTTTATTTTTTAACAAAGAACTATTTAAGATTTAAGAAGATATTGCTACATGCTAAAGTCATTGATCATCAGCGTAGTAAAGCCTGGGTTCAAAATTATATTATCTGACTCTTACTGTCAAGAAAGAAACTGGGAGGAGAGTGAGATGTAGGAGTTCCAGGGAGTCTAGCAGGGCAAGAGGAGGGAAGTAGATAGCTGGTCTCAGAAAATAACTCACAGTGTTCAGGACAACTCCTGCCTTGGCTTTGCCTCTTATGTTGACATTTTAAAGCTGTGATCTAGGATGGTTGTAGTATTTCTGAGTGAGAAGAAACTTTATGGGACAGTCCGAATCCCTACCCAGTGCTGGAATGCCTTCTCCAAAACCTCTGACAGTACATTCTCAGGCTCCATGAGCTCAGGCTTAAGACACATCATTTGCTGTTGCTGGGCAGCTCCTTTTTAAAAACAATAAAACAAAGTAATTTCTTACGTTAAGCTTTGGTGCAAGACTGCTGTGAAATTTTATGAGACTAAACATGCAAAACACAAAGAACAGTTTCTGGCCTATTGTCAGAATTCAAGAATTGAAAAGAAAAACAAAAACAGGCATAAATATAACAGGGATAAATGTCATGTGCTGCACTTAGGTTAAAGTATATTATATATTTTTTAGTTCTGTTCTATCTTCTAGGCTTTTTAAAATTAGTTTTCAATGGTTAAAAGAATCTTCTCTTAACCTAGTGAATTGGCTCTCACCCAGTTATGTAGAAAGTGCACATAGCAAAACTGGTTTAACCTGGGCATGATTTACTTTACACGTGCAGTGAAATGCACAGGGCCTTTTCTTTGTGGTATATGTGAGTACTCCCTCACACTCATGAATCACACACATCTACACACATACATCTCCACCCTTTGAGCAACACAAAGAGGTATAAATATATTTTATTTCTTTTTTTCTGACATGGTAGTTTAACTCAAATTTCCCAAATTCATATAGCTAGTTAGTGATAGGGGAGTAAAAACAAAAACAAAAACTGGAGCAAAAAACTCTCATTAAGGATTAAAGCTAGAGGGAAACTTCTGATAAAGGATGACTACAAAAGCCTTACAATGAACATCATCTTAATGATGAGATATTGAATGTTTTCTCCCTGTAAAGTAGGGGAAAAGCAGGGATATTCAGTCTTACCACTCATTCAACATCATGCTGAAAGCCCTAGCCAGTGCAATAAAGCAAGAAAAATGAAATACCGTTCATATAGATTGCAAAGGAAGAAAATAAAACTTGCTATTCTCATTGACATGGGTGTCTATGTAGAAAATCTCAAGGAATCTATAAGAAAAATCTCCTAGAACTAATAAGCGAGTAGAGCAAGACTGCAGTACATGAATTCAGTGGAGAAAAGATATTATTTTCAATAAATAGTGTCGCAACAGTTGAGCAGCTATCTGGGGAAAAATTAACTTCATAAAATTTAACTCAAAATGAATCATAGAACTAAATGTAAAATATAAAATTGTAAAACTTTTAGAAGAAAACATAGGAGAAAATTTTCATGACCTTTGGTTAGACAGAGTTTTTAGATATGACACTCACAGCAAAATCAGTAAAATAAATAGTTGACAAATTGGGCTTCATCAAAATTTAAAATATTTGCTCTTCAAATATACTATTCAAAGCACTGGGAGAAAATATTTACAAATAATATATCCACCACAAGACTTGTAGCCAGAACATATAAAAAAACTCTCAAAACATAGCAATAAAAACAACCCATTTAAAAAAAAAAGTGGGCAAAGGTTTGAACTGATCATTTAGCAAAGAAAATACAGATAAGCACATGAAGCAATGCTCAACATCATGAGACATTAGGGAAACACAAATTAGAACCATAATGATGTATCACTATATACTTATTGGAATCACTAAAATAAACATAATTTCAACAATAAGTGCTGGCAAGGAAGTGAAGCAACTAGATCCTCATGCATTGCTGGTGAGAATGCACAATGATGCAGCCACTTCGTAAAATCATTTTGGAAGTTTCTTATAAAGTCTCAAACACTTTATAATCCAGCAATACCACTCCTCCTATATATTTAGCCTAGAGAAATGAAAAAAAATTATATTCACACAAAAATCTCTACATGAATATCTGTAGCAGATTTATTTATTTAATAATCACCAAAAACTGGAAACAACCTAAATATCCTTCAATGGATGCATGAATTAGTAAGCTATGGTACATCTATAAAATGCAATACTGCTCACCACTATCAACACTTGCAACCACACAGATGAATTTAAAGGTGTTATACTGAGTGAACAAGCTAGTCTCAAAAGATTACATGCTGTATTATTGAATTTATGTGATCTATGGGAAAGGCAAACTATAGGGATAGAGAATAAATCAATGGTTTTCAGACTAAGGAAAATACTTGACAAGAAAGGGCCACATGAGAGAATTTTTTAGGATGATGTCACTGTTCTGTAACCTGATTATAGTGGTGGTTACATAAGTCTTTATATCTGTTCAAATTTATAGAATTGTGTACCAAAAAATTTACTGTGTGTAAATTAAAAAAATAATTCCATATTAAAAATACTAAAATTAATATCTATGGTGAGAAAAACTGGAAGGCATGGTTCTTAGCTTCTAGTTCTGAATCCAAGCATCATTATAATCACCTGGGGAAAACACACACACACACACACACACACACACACACACACACACACACGCGCGCGCGCGCCTGGGCTCCGGGCTCCACCACAAATCGATGAATAAAGACTCTCTAGGGAAAGGTCCTAGGCATTGGCCCCTTATGCAATTGTCCTGGTACTTTTAAAGTGCTTGCATGTAGGATTGAGAACCACTGCACTAGACCTGAGCTTCTCGAACTTGAATACACACATGCACCATCTGGAAAGCTTGTTCAAACAGGTGTCCCATATTCCTGACCAGTTCTCAGGTGCTGCCGCTGGTCTGGGAACTCCACTTTGAACCACACCGCACTGCACTGAGAGGTGAAGTACATGCAGGTGAATGGGACACAGTCAACACTGAGTAGCCCACAGGCTGATGGAAGAGACGGATCTATACGCAGATCATTGCTGCAACATATTATGCTAAAGACCACAGAGATGCTGATTTACGCATCATCGTATCATCAACAAAGTGTTGTGGGAACCAAAAGAAAGGGTTGCCCAACCGCTGAATGCCTGAAGCCTGCCCAGAAGGGGCTGTGGCTAAGCTTCATCTTGTGGGATGAGTGATATTTTTCCAAGAGGGTGGTAGAAAGGGGCAATGGGAAAGTTGTGCTAGAGCTGTACTGTCCAACACAGTACTCCTTTAATATCCTGTGATTATTGAGTCTTTAAAATGTGCTGTCCAAATCAAGGTGTGCTTTAAGTGTAAAACACATAGCCAGGTTTCAAAGACTTACTATGAATGAAGCGATGAAAAATTGCTCCTTAATTTTTATATTGATGACATGATGAAATGATAATAGTTTGGGATATATTGGGCTAAATAAAATATAATTCAATTAATTTCACTTTCCTATTTACTTTTTAATATGGCTACTAAAAAATTAAAATGGTCGTTTGTGGCTCACATTGTATGTCTGCTGAGTAGCACTGCTCAGCACAGAGCCCAGCCTTCTCAGCTGTGGCGTGGCAGGGACAGTCCTGTCTCTAAACAAGGCTGTGGCACTTGGAGCATACCCAGCATAAGCCGGTCCCTTTCTTGTTTATGTATCAGAATCCCCACTCTGGCTTATTCCTGGTCCACCTTTTTGGGAGTCAGGCTTTCTGATTAAGCTAAAAGCATTGAATTATGTGTTGGCCTAGCAAGGCTTCAGCAGGGCAGTCCAATCAGTTTGGTTCACAACAGTGTGAATCCTGTTTCACTGGATTCAAATGGCTTTTTCTCCCATTCTCATCTGAAAATCATCTTTCTCCAAATGTCTGCTGTGGATTCTTTCTCTCTTTGTTTCTGACACGCAATCAGTTACTCAGTCACAGACAGGACAGACAGATATACACACATTTATCCTCCATGTAAGAGGCAGTGGAGTATCAACAGAAAGAGCATTAACCTGGTGACATAAGAATTGAATTGGAGAATTAACTCATCATTTAGAAGCCTTTTGACCTTGGACACATTGCTTAGTCATTCTGTGATCGTTCATCTAGTGCCTTAAAAATACTAATAAATATAAGAAGCATTTTTATAATTGATTGCTTTTCTCCATCCGTTTGCTAATGAAGATC
The DNA here is from genome assembly GCF_040939455.1 of Microcebus murinus. Taxonomy (NCBI): domain Eukaryota; kingdom Metazoa; phylum Chordata; class Mammalia; order Primates; family Cheirogaleidae; genus Microcebus; species Microcebus murinus. The sequence continues at coordinate 21,885,402 of NC_134117.1, read as the reverse complement.
TTATTGTAGAGTAAAATTGACAACAAGGTAGATTTCAGTTCAGTGAACAAAAGACTAACAATTAAGAGTGCTCCAAATACTGTGGGCTGCTTTGTGAAGCAGTGAGCTCCCTTCATTGGAAATTCTCAAGCACAAGCCAGATGGATGCCTATTAGGGACACAGTGATAAGTGAACCTGAACATGGGCAAAAAGTTTGAAACATTCAGACATTCCGGAAATTTCTAGAATCAAAACCCATAGTACAAATTCCACCATTCCTTGGCCCCATGTTATTATCAAGCCTCATTAATCAATTACTGCACTTTCTCCTAGGTCAAGATAAAGCCTAACACTTCTTAACAGAACATTCCAGGCAGGAGTAAGTAATCAAATGGGGTTGTTGTGCAAGGCAAAACTATTAGCTCTGCAGACTAAACTCTAGGCTTTAGACACATATATTATTGCCTCTCAAAAGAACTTGGATCATTGAATAGTTCAATGATTTTCGAATTGTGTTAACTTAGAGCTCTAGCAGCTCTCTAAGAACTCAGAGGTGAAGATGAGGCCACAGCAGGAATTAGGCAATGGGACTGCAGACTGCCTGCCTTCTGTTCAACTAGAGCAGTCACACTGAAACCCACTCTATGTATTGGCATATAGCTCACCTTTGGTAAAAATATTCCAGAATTTTGTTTTAAAAGTGAGAATATATGAGAGATTTTCAAATGCATCACATTCCAAAGGCACAAAAATATATAACAGTTTGCCCAAACTCACATAGACAGCCAGTAACAGGCACTGAACCAGAATGTAGATTCTGGTCTAATTCTCAGCCTAATTTTCCTTCCATGTTTCAAATACATAATGGTTAAAACCACAGGTACCGCTGTCAAATCGGCTGGGTTCAAAATCCTATCTCTGTCATTTCCTAGAGCTGTGGAACTTAGGCAAATCATTTAATCATCTGTGACTCAGTTTCCTCATCTATAGCATGGGGGTGATAATAATTATAACTCTTTGGGTTAGAAGAATTAAATCAATTAATGCAAATAGCTTCTAGAATACCAGCCAACACAGAGTGAGCATACTTTTGTCATCATCATCATCGTCATTGTCATCTAGTCATCATATTCAGGGTCAGTATAGTTGGCAAGTGAAGTAGAGAGATCCCGGATGGAGTGTCAGAATTGCTAAGATACTCAGTATCACTAGTGACTTCTCACTGTCTGTAACTGTCAGATCACCTCCTGTGTCATTCCGAAAGCAGAGAATGCTGGAATTTTCCTACAGGAGAGAAGTTTCACGAAATGTCTAAATTTTTAAGTTCAGTAAAAAGAATGAAAGCTGCCTATAAATTTCTTTTTTAATTTTAGCATATTATGGGGGTACAAATGTTTAGGTTACATATATTGCCTTTGCCCTGCCTGAGTCTGAGTTTCAAGGGTGTCCATCCCCCAGACCCATTAGGTGTGTATACTCATCCCCTCATCCCCCTTCCATCTGCCTGACACCCAATGAATGTTACTACTATATATACACTTAAGTGTTGATCAGTTAATACCAATTTGATGTTGAGTAATGTGGTGCTTGTCTGTCCATTCTTGTGATACTTAGTAGAATGGGCTCCAGCTCTATCCAGGATAATACACGAGGTGCTAGATCACCATTGTTTTCTGTGGCTGAGAAATCCATGGTATACATGTACCACATTTTATTAATCTAATCATGTATTGATGAGCACTTGGGATGTTTCCACATCTTTGCAATTGTGAATTGTGCTGCTATAAACATTCTAGTGCAGGTGTCTTTTTTATAGAATGTCTTGTTCCTAGGTAGTTTCTGCATAGCCAAGGAAACTCTCACAAGAGCAAATAGACAACCTACAGAATGGGAGAAAATATTCACATATTACACATCCAATAAAAGGATGATAACTAGAATCTATATAGAACTCAGGAAAATCAGCAAGAAAAAATCAAACAACCCTATAAAAATGTGGGCAAAAGACATGAATAGAAACTTTTCAAAAGAAGACAGACTAATGGCCAACAAACATATGAAAAAATGCTCAACATCTCTAATCATCAGGGAAATGCGAATCAAAACCACATGAGATATCACTTATCTCCAGTGAGAATGATCTGTATAAAAAAGTCCCAAAACAATAAATGTTGGTGTGGACACAGAGAGATAGGAACACTCTTACACTGCTGGTGGGACTGCAAACTAGTACAACCTCTGTGGAAAGCAATATGGAGATACCTCAAAGAGCTACAAGTAGATCTACCACTTGATCCAGCTACCTTTTTTTGTTTGTTGATTTTTTTGTTTTTAGTACCTATTATGTTTCAATTGCTGCATCAGGCATCTGTAGCAATATCACTTTTTTTGTGTTGTACTATGTCTTCAAATACGTTAGCTGCACTCCCCAGTCAAGAAAAAGGATGCGTATGGAAGCTGAATAACTTTTCAGAGTTACCTTTAATTGGCTTGTTTTTACTTATTTTCATTTGAGAGTTAATTTTATTTAAAACAAACAGCTCCTAGGTATTCCTGTAAGGGAAGATCTGAAGCGCTGAATTTGCTTTTTTGTTCACAATTTTAATTCACTTTTTCAATTTCTCACAATAGGTATATTACTCAAAGGGATAGGAGTTGAGTGAATTAAAGAAAGTCTTTTTGTCTGAGGTGGCAAGAGGCAAAGGGAAAATACAATCACAAGTCACCATATAATTAAACATAACAAAAAAATGTGGAGGCTTTTAATGTAATTCAGTTCAGTTTAACTAGTATTTACTGAGGCTTTATAAAGTCAGCCTGAGGAGAGAAAAAGGTCTGTAAGATTTTATTCCTGCTGGGAAAGAGGTGACCCTTTTGGAAAGTTTTGGCAGAACCCAACTGGACTTTATTGAAATCTGTTCATGTAGATGAGACACTTGTCTTGCTGAGGGGAGAAGTCAGAGGCTGCCACCATGAGCCCTACAAACTCCTGGCCGAAATGCAGCCCCTTAGAAAGAAAAGAAGGCTAAGGGTGCCAGGTTGTTTCAGTCTCTCTGTCCACATCCCCCCATTCTCTAAGCATCCTCTACTCCTTGTGGATCTGAAGGCACATTCATTTGTGAATGTCCTGTCTCTGTCATTGGACTTGGATCCCTCTGAGGTTAAGAACCTATCTTACGTTCTCTGCTTCCTAGAACCCCAGGGAGTGTCTTATCTCTGTAGCTTCTCCATATACCTTGATCCAATAAAAAATGAATTAATCAGTGTATGTGAGACTGCCGTACTCACTGTAGGAGATCCTTAGTCCAGCCTCCGTAGGTGAGAAAGCATAGGGACTGGCTCCATCTAGGAGATGTTTCCCACCATTCCCAAAGGTCCTGCCAGCAACAGAGCTAGTTTTAAATAGGGCCAGATATTCCAAAGTTTCCAGGCAGAATCCTCTATTCATGATGGAGGGAACAAGGCTTTGACTTTTAGTTTTTTTAAGTGGAGCAATGAGAAATACATCAGGAAGACATTTAACATTTAGAAATATGTTAATTGTGAGGATTAGCCATTTAGGAAATAACTCTCTGGTTTTTCCACAGGAATATCCAAATGAGATCTTCATATTGTCCTTCTAGTTTTTCTTTTGAGGATGTTTTGAAGGGGGGGGATAGAAAATAGAAGTTCAAGAATAAGGATCAAAGACAATCCATTAACATGTAATTAGGTAGTGTGTTCCATGAGCTTTGCCTACATATGATAAGGTCCATATACAGCTTTCACTCCCTTTTTCAAGAATTTCTTTCTCATGTAGCATATTTCCCTATCCAGGATAAACTCAAGGGCTGCCTCCTCCTTGAAGTCCTTCTTGGCTTTTCCATCTCAGACACACTTTTTTCTTGTCTGAACACCCGTAGTGCTTAGAGAAAGTAAACAGTGATATAAATTCACAATATGACTTTGCTATGGGGCCTGTGATACCATGGTCTCTTGATTCTCCACAATAAAACAGAACATTACCTATTATAATTTAAATGTATGAGAGATGCCGAGAGTTGAATCCCTTTCCCTCTCCATAATTAAAAAAATAGCTAACATTTATTAATCTGTTAAAATGTATCTATAACGTGCTACACATTTTTCCTGCATAATCTTATTTAATCCTGATGAAACTCCTCAGAAGCACATACTGTATTGTCTGCATCTCACAGATGAAAAGCTGCGCTGCTCCTTGGACAAGGCCAATCCACACATAGAAAGTCCTGGATTCAAACCCAGCACTTTCCAGCTTTGGAGGCCTTGCTCTCAAACACCACAGTGTGCTCAGGTCGTCTGGACCACTTCCATTTCACCTGGCATCTGGTGTTCTTAAAAAACAAATAAAAACATCACAATCGTTAGAAGCCTATTTGGGGATTTTAAGTTCTATGATAAATGTCTTTGTGAGTTTCATCATAGAATCTCTACAACTGTATCCAGCCTCATTTGGAAGTAATGTCCAAAGTTCAAATCTGAGACCTTCTGCAAATGTGAGGTTTGACCCAAATGGTGCCCCCTGCCCCCCTGAGACCCACAGTTCCCCCACGGCCCTCAGGCACTTCTGCTTGGCTGCCTGATAATTTAGTTTCCCTATCTCCCTACTTGGGGTTCTTACCAGGCAGGGGGACCATAACACTTACCATATCTCTATGTTTTAAAAAATAAAAGTGTTGAGACTTCCAGTACATGAGTCCAGCTGAAGACTATAAGGCCCCTAAATTGCAAGTGATTTCAAAAACTCATTTTAGAGCTGCCTTCTTGTTAAATTGGACCTTTCATTCCATGCTGGGCAGTGATAAGCAGGGAGAGAGCCAACAAGTAGAATGAGTTTGGCACAGCATCTGCCACTGGCCAAGGTTTAGGTAGATTTTGATTTTGTTTGGGTGGCCTTGAATACACTTGATGCTTTTTTTCAAAGTGCCCCAATGAGAGAGTGAGTAGTAAGTGGCCGAGGGGAATGAGCCAGTGTGTGGGGACAAGCAGGACTCCCCCCTCACCGCGTGTGCGCCTTGATTACCAGGGCAGGGAGCTCTCTGCGACACAGGCAGGTAAGAAGGAAGCATGTCAACACCTGTGGCTTCTTTACATGTATTTACCGCAGCTTTTCACTGTGTTTTGGTGCTTTATTCGAAGAGCAAATTACTAAGACTATGTGGGTCCAAAAGTATTCCTGGTGGGCAGGCATCGTGCTCCAAAGCACAGCCTGGGCTTCCTGCCTTCCTTCCCCTTCCCTCTCAGCCAGCAGTGGAAAACCAGGCCACTCTTGGCTTTATCTGTGAACAAAGACAGAGAGGAAGGGAAGGGACATGCAAGCTGTAGTTAAAGAATGTCGGACAAGCTGGGCTTGCTACAGGGTCAGGGAATGGGGGTAAGAAGGTCTGCTCCTTTCCTGGGAAGGTAGGTTGTGGTCAAATTACAGAACAGAGATAAGAAATGAGTGGCTCTGTGGTCTCATTTGGAACGGAAGCTTGTTTCGTTTGGCTTCACAGTGTTCATGTATTAAATTTAAATTAGCTGTCGATTTTGAAAAATCAGAAAGTTTTACATTAAAAAAAATAGGGGCATTTGGCTCTACTTAGAAACTCAGAATGTCTTATTTTTTCATGCAAATGCTGAACTGAACTGAGAAGCAGCTCCCCCTTCAAAGATGTGAGTGTTGGCTCCTTGACTGTGGCCCCCACTGCCCCTCTGCCATCCTTGACCTGGAGACCTTGGGCCAGCCACCCTTTCTCATCTCACCCCAGCTCATTTTGCTCTTATCCATGACCTATCGGGCTCCTTAGGCAGTTGAGTGTATTAGATGTTTTGTCATAGGAAGATATCTGGGCTCTGTCCCAGGGCACTCAGCACTGCAGGTGGCTTTGATACAGGGAGGTGTTAGCTCAGGTTTAGGCTTCAGAGCTGACCCTGGCTCCTTGCCTCAGGTCTGCCCAGGTTCCAATCCCTCATCCACGTGAACCCTAGCTGTGAAAGGCATGCAACAGGAACACAGATGACAAGGAAGTTTACCAGGCAAGTGGCATGGGCAATCAAGAGAAGTGAGTAGACTCTGGAGACACTTCAGAGGCAGAATTTGTTTCTGATTTAAGGTTTAGGAACTGACCAGATTGTATGGGTTGCAGGAGAAAGAAAAGTTTAAGGGTTTTAGCTACTGGGCAGATGATTAGGCTGCTGATAGGATGAACTCAATATTAAACATGTTTGGATTATGGTTATCAAAGCAAATGCACATCACTCGAATATGGACATTCGAGAAGTAAGTGTGTATTAGTACAAAAGAATTCATTCCTCATCAAAATGTCTCCTCGTTAAATTAGCATCAGGTTTATAAATGAATGTGTGTAATAGCTACATATGAATGAGCCCCTTCCTAGACAGCAGATTCTTTTAGAATTAACCATCTCTGTCTCATTATTTTCTGTATTGCTAATGCCCAAATGATACCCAGTATATAGTATGTGCACAAGAAATACTTATCAAATCCATCCAACCATTAATTAAAGAGAAACAGGAATAATTTAAAATACCTTTATCTTAAACTCAATTGTTATAAAGTTTTACTTCTTTAAATCTTTTTTTCTTTATCTTTGGTGCCTATTACCCCTCCACTGTAGCCTGACACCTCTGCACACATGTGTACACATACAAGGTAATAATTGCATAGGTAGATATATATAATAATACATATAGTTTTAGGTGATAAATGTGTATTCACTTTTAATTTTGAAGTGATTCCTACTTTCCATTTCGACCATTTATTTTTACATTCCATTGAATTAATAATAACCATATTTTAAAGCAAATATATACAGAGACTCACCTGTAGTTTTTTTAAGGGACAAAAACCAAAAGGACTTGGTTTGGACCCTGTAGACATAATCAAAATGGCTTTTAGAGCCAAAGATGTCCCATTGAGCTATGGCTGCTGCCATAAATATTTTAGGTTGCTTGAGGAGAGGGTAGAGGGTTCAGCTGTTGATATCTTTAGGAGATTTTTACAAGTAATTTTCAAGTTTTATAAATTTTATATAAGTGAATGCATTCTTGTTGTAAAATCATAAAAGTGTATATAATGTAAAAAGCAAAAGCCTCACTCCAATTCTGTTATGTCCTAAGTCCATTTCTTTCCCCCAAAATGATCATAGCTAAATGTTTTATATATATATATATATATATATATATATATATATATATATATATATAATAAAACTTATTTTCTATGCAGCTATGGCAAAAACCTATATATTTATAGAGATAAATTTTCTTCAAAACATAAATTGGATCATACTTTACGTGATGCTAAATAATGTTTAAAAGGTTGCGGAGCAGTGCATCTTAGAGAAATTGCCATGTTGCATATGTATTTACCTAGTGCTTTTAATTACAGCATAGTACTCTGATATGTATGTATCTTAGTTTATTTAAATGTTCTTTAATTCATGGACATTTATCCTGTTTCTAATTTTTCACTGCTATGAACAATGACACAACGAACATCTTTCCCCTTGTTGCTTTGTGAAAATATATGAGCCTTTTTCTAGAAAGCTGGTACAAGATATGCACATTGAAACTTCTGGTAGACATTTCAAATATGTTCTTCCATAAACCTATACCAATTTACTCTTTCTCCCAGTATGATATGAAATTAACTCCCTCCCCATTCCCTTGCTTAAAATAGATATTATCATTTTTATAATTATTACAAATTTTGTGGACATAAACATGAACTCTCACTGTTGTTATAAATGACTTCATTGATCCACCATGAAGTACAGCCTTTTGTGCTGCTGGGAGCTCCCTTACCCTTTCCCCTCGAGTCTAAGCATCACTCTGCCCTCCTGTTTCAGATGCCCACTACCTCACCTGCAGGATCCAGGAATGTGCTGAGACAACGCGGAGTGGGCCCTTTGCCCGCTCCATTGACATCAGTTCCCTGGTTGTCCAGGACGAATATATCTTCATTCAGGTGAGTACAGATAGTGCAGCCAAAAGTAGAAAGAGGATGCATAAGTGAAATTGGCTGCCTATTTGGAAAATAAGGACAGCTTTCCCAAGCTTGTGAAGATGTGCAGCTGAGACGCTGTTCCTTCTTTGTTTTGGGGACCCTGTCCCCTGGGGAGAGCCCAGACATCTACTGAAAGATGAAAATGTTATGTGGATCAGTATCCTTTGCAGGGGATTTTAGTGAGCCACTGAATCCTTCAGTTGGATTGCCAATTGTGACACCACAGCTGTCTCGAAATGACTAGGTCTCGGGCTGGCATCTGAGATTACTTAAAGTCAAATCTCTAATCAGATTTGACTTTAAGTAATTTATCAGAGCCACATTCTATTTCTGTCCAAAGTGAGTTCTCTAATGTGGGAATGAAAATCCCCAATAAGTTAAGCATCTATAGGATTTGCTTTCTGGAAAAATCTAGAACTCACTAATTTTTCCCCTTCCTTTCCAGTGCTGACTACCTCCTCAAATGTCCACGTCCCAAATCCTTTACTTCCAGAACTGACTCTTAAGAAAAACTAGGTGGGATTCACATTTTTAGGTAGACAAGGGAAGTCTTCTTTTGGATCTTGAGTTTTGTGACCTTTGCTATGTACTGGAAGGAGGTCCCAGATAAAGCAAAAATGTGGGGAAAGAAAAGGTGATGCTCCACCAAATGACTGGGTGTGGGTGTGACAACTCAAACTTGGCATTGGACCCTGACTTTGGTTTCTCCACTTCTGCCTCTCCATCCTTCCATTCTCACTTGTTTTGCGAACTACTTCCCACAGGAAAATTGAACTTTGAAACCCCCTTGAGTTTGTTCAGACCTATGCACATGAACAACTTTCTCTTCTTGACCCCTGGTCTTTCAGTCCAGATCAATCCCATCTCTAGAAGACTTTCCATGAACTTCCAAGCTCAGTGTCACTCGCCCTCCTCTGAGCCCTGCAGCTCCGTGGTCTATACCATTCCTCTGTCATACAAGCTATTAGGAACTTATTAAATCTCAATTGATTCGTCATCTTTTCAAATTGCATTTTACACTTTCTGAGAGTAGGGACAATATTTTATGCACACATTTTACCTCTAAGTCTCAGCCCTAACAAGATATACTTGCAAATCAGGGATGTTCCGTGATTACTTGTTGTATTGATAGATTGTGGCTGTAGCTTTACTTCTTTCTACAGCTTAGTTGCATAGATTTTTGAGGTCTAGTAAAATGCAGGAAAAGTAACTAGCCATGCAAAAATTGTCTTGAGTGAAGAAGTCTCTGTGGCTTCAAAAATCTCTGTTTCTCAGCTTGATTAGAAGCCAGAATCTCAGGACTGTGCTTCTAAGTCCTGGCAAGTCAATGATACTCTCTCCTATTCACAGAATTTATTGAACACATGTACTGCACAATATATAATGCTAGTCACTACTCTTGGTGTTCCTCAGCTTTCTGCCCTTGGCTTGCTTCTCTTTGCAGCCAGGGCTCTCTCCTCAAGCAGTGCCATGGTTTTGAGTACCACCTCCCTGTTTTGATGACTCTTGAGTCAGTGAGCTGAGCCCTCTACCGTGCACTACAGGCCTGTGTGTCTAATAACCATCTCAGCATCCCAACATGGATGTTCCACAGGTAAAATAATCAACACATCACCCTCAACCCTCACAAAATTGGTGGCAAAACCCTCTACAGGTCACTCAGGATAGAAACCTGAAGGTCAGTCTGTGTCACCAAATTAAATGAACCCACAGTCTCTGCAAATATCACTTATAGTGATTTCTCCAGTGTTTCCTTCCATTCCATCGCCATTGTTGTGGTCCCCACGTAATGCTTTTATCTCTTTCTCTCTACTTAAGTTTCTTTTTTTTTTAAGTATAAGTGCAGGGGTGATTTATGAATTTATCAATCTGATTGCCTTTATCTTAATGCTGATGGTGTAGATAACAATGAATATGACAGAATTTTTTCTGGGAAATATGACTTAGAAATAAAAATGTTCATTTTTTAAAATTTTTCCTCATGTTGCATAAAGTTTCTAGAACTCTGCAAGCAGATATCCAGTGTTTTAAAAACATTACCCTGAAACATTTCTTTTTTTATTATGCTGGAAGCAAACAGAAGTTTTTTTTTTGTTTTTTTTTAATCAGCATCAATTTTTATTTTGTTTGAAAGATATATGAAGTTCCCTTATTCTCAAAGTTTAATTTATTGCCTAGTACACATGAGGTTCCCTGTTCTAGGTGCCGGGGTTAAGACAGTGAACACAACAAAGTTTCTCTGTTGATGGTGCTTAATTCTAGTGGGAGACAGGAAAAAAATATGTGTATGATATATACATCCCTATATACATAGATATGTAAAGCTATGAAGTGTAATGGTTAAGAATATGTAGTTTAGAGCCCAGAAGCCAGCGTTTTTTTCAGACTGTCACTTTCTACGCTTAGCTGTGTGACCTTGAACTGTGTTTCATTTGACTCCTCTATAAAAAGATGATAATTGTAGTACCCACTTCATGGGTTGCTGGGAGGATTACATTTATTAATGCTATCTGTAAAGCACCAAACAATGCCTGGAAACAGTGTTATGTGAATATTTGCCTTCTGTCTTTCAATCTGACCTTTACTATTGTCTGTTTGTCTATCTACAAAATATATCAGATGATGACCAATGCTATGGTTAAAAGTAAATCAGGGACTGTGAATGTTGGAGATATAAAGGTATTGCTATTTTAGTTCGGAAGACCTGGGGAGGCCTCACTGAGTACTGAACCAGGGACAGGTTGGCAGAAGACAGCCCAGCAGAGGGGAACATAGAGCCAGGTGTGTCCGGCGCTGGCTCCCTCGAGCCCCAGATGGGCGTGTGGGGTGGGCAGTTAGAGATTTGAGGATGGGTTCAGGAGTGGGGAGGTGGGGAGGTTGCAGCTGAGTTTATAAATTGGAAGGCTGTCAGCATATTGATAGTATTTTTAAACTACACAATTGAAATCACCAAGGAGGTAAATCTATATAGAAAATAGAAACAATCCAAAGACTGGGCCTTAGGGCACTCCAATATTTAGAGTACAGGGAGATGAGCAGGAGCCAGCGAATGAGACCTAGCCAGGGAAATCAGAGATAAGGCCAGAAAGGTACAGGGTGCTAGATCCCATAGGGCCTTGAGGGCCATTTTAAGGACTTTGTTCCCATTAACTAGATGGGAAGCAGTGGATGAACATATCCCAAATAATGCAAAAGGACAATAAACCTGAGAAAGACATTAGATTTCATTAGTCATCAAATCAACACATGCTATTTGATTTGAGGCTCTCAATTAGCTAAGATTGAGATGAAGTAAAAGAATGCCAGTGGGTTGCAGGTAGACAACCACGCATAGTACGGGTACAAATACAAATCAGTTGGCCACTAAGTATATAATGAGTCCTTTTCTTTTCACAGGCGAGTTTGGCCATTTGCATTGATAGATATGTCTTAGTTCTGATAATATATGTTTATTTGTTAAAAAAAAACCTCTCATTACATGATCTGTTTTCTTTGTTTTCCTATGTAACTCTTTGATAATTTTGAACATTTACATTTTTGTTCTAACTGCTTAGCTTCATGAATATAACTTTATAACGTAACTGAATCTTTTATTTTTGGACAATACATATTGATTTCCTGTTGTGAGCAATTATAAAATCAGTATATTTCTTTTTTCATTTTATAAAATAGAAATTTTTTATAAAATAGAAATTTCATTTCATTTTATTTATGTTTTTATAAAATGTGTTTCTATTTTCTCCCCTCCCTCTAATTCTTCCACCACCCAATTTTGAATAATTACACTATTTCTTACTGTTTGCCTTACTATTTTAAATATAATTTTGTTAAGCTTAAATATTTTAGAAAGCACTGCTGAGGAAAGCTGAGAAAATAGTGTGCATTAATGACCTCCTGCCCTGTCCCCACTTTCCAACGCCAGTTTTCATTAACCAAACCGTGTTGGAGCAGGTGCACTCCACACCAGCATCCTTGCATTTGTCTTGATCTCAGCTTTACAGGCAGATGCATTCAACTGTCCCAGCAGTCCTTTTCCTGTATATTCCCATTTATCTCTTGGCTGTCTGAAGTTTGTCCTTTAGTAATGTCTTTAAGGAAGGGTAATTCTTGAATGTTGAAAATATATTTATCTCTATTTATGCTTTAATATCATTTCTCAGGGTATAAAATGTGTGTATCATTCTCTCCATGAGAACTTTACTCTCTTAACTTCCTGAATGGTACCATGTCAGGCCAGTCTCAGATTTTTCTCTTTTGGGTGTCTTCTTTGTTGTTGTTCTTTTTTAACTTGGATACCTAAAGTCCTTTTTTCTTTATATTTGAATACAATTACTTATTAATGTATGCTTTATGGTTGACTATACTATGTCAGTTCTTTTCCCTGGGATACTAATTTCTTTTCATTAAATATTAAAATTTAATTTTTCCTTTACTTTTAATTTCTCAAAAGTTTCTGTGACTTATATCTTGAAATATATATATATATGTGTGTGTATGTGTGTGTGTGTGTGTGTATGTGTGTGTATGTATATAATTTCAATTTCATTGTTTTGGCTCTCTTCCTCCATGATATCCAGGATGTATATAGTAGACAGGAAAGACAAAAGAGAGCCATCATTTTCTCCACCTGCAATCCAATTTAACTCCCTGAGCAAAATGAGATAGTAACAGTCTTACTTACATCATCCTTGAATGAATATTTATCAGTATCTAGGCTCCCTTTTGCCTTTCTTTGATGCTTTTGTTTAACTTCTTTCTGAGCTTTGCCAGCTTATATTTTACCTTCAATATACCTTCCCTGAGCTCTTGTATTTCTACTTTAAACTCTTCTCTTATAGAGGTAATCTCTTCATCATACATGTTATTTTAGTCATAGCAATGTAATCAGAACTTTTATTTGCTCCATAGAAGCACATTTTATGTCTGCTGTTTGTTTTTCCTGTCCCTTTCCCTCTTTTATTTTGCTGTATTATTTTATCATTTTTGTACTGTTTTCTTGTCTTTATATTTTTAACTATTGCTTATTTTTAATACCATGAGCTCTTCCTGAATCAACTGTTTGAGGAGGTTCATTTTGGTGTTAGATCAGAGCTCTATTTCAGCTTAACAAGAATCCTTGTTGGTTCTTGGTGAAGTTCCATATAACTCAAGATTGCTTTCTGTGAGTGGGTTCTTCTCATAAGGCAGAACCTCCTGGTACACAATATATATGGCTTCCTTCCCACATATGTATTGTGTTTCAGGGTTAGATTGTCAATGAGTATAGGGTTTGCATTTCTCTTTCTTGTTTTCTTTGCTGCTCCAGAGTGGTTTATGAGAAGAAAAGGGGGAAGCACCATCATTACTTGGCTATTAAAAACCATTTGTAACCTCATCATGTATTCTCTGAAATATTGCAATAGCTTGCTGATTTCCTTCTCCCAGATCAGTAGCCCTCCATTGCATTCACAACACTGCTTCTGAAGTCACTTATTTAAAATAAAAATCAATATTCTTATCTTTAAGTGACTGCTCATCACCTATAGGGTGAAATCCAATTTCCTTTATATTGCCTACAAAGACCTCTGTGATCTGAATTCCACCTACCCCATCAGCCTCATGTGAATTCCTTCCCCACCACAGCTTCCCATATACCTTCTTTGTTTTATTTTACCCTTCAACAAACATAAACCTGTTTAATCTCCATGCACACACTATGCCATTTCTTGCCTCCTATGCCTTTATTGTATTTTTTTTTCCTGCTTGGAATGTGCCTTTGCCAGACAGACTCATACTTTAAAATTCAAGATTGGCAGCACTTCCTATGGGAAGGCTTTCCTGACATCCTCAGCCTGGAGGGGACCAAGCTCTTGTGCTGACTGGCCATTTGTATTATGTCTTTGCAGCCAGATCTGTAAACTCTAAGAGGAACAGGATTGTGTCTTTTTCTTCATTGTTTCTACTGCACTTAGCGTAATGACTGGTATTCAATAAATGTTTGTTGGAATGAACTGAACTGAGAAGATAAGGCACCATCCTTATTCTCAAGGAGTATAGTTATCTTTTTCAAGCAAGGGAACCTTGTTTCTGCAGCTAACAATACAGGGCAACTTAGGGTAATTGGCAATTGCTCACTGCATAAGAAATGACCATATGTAGAATGTCTCTGTGTTTTCATAAAACTGCTGTTCAGGAATTACCTAATATGTTATCCAGTGCCCTTTTTATATCCATTCATTTAAATATATTAAAATACATTCAGCCCAGTGGAAAATGCAGACAACTAAACAATTATAATGTAGTATGATGAGACCTGTATTAGTGGAAAGCACATGTTGCTCTTGGAGAGAGGAGAATGAGCTCTTCACCCTGCCCTGGGAGGAGGGTCAGTATGAGCTTTCTCGAAAGGAGGCTGTGAGTACACGTCAAGTAAGTGAAGGAAAAAAGGCATTCTGCCAAGGGAAGTGCGTGGGCAAAGTTAAAGAAGTGAGAGAACAAAATGCACCTGGACCTCTTTATGGAAGGACAGGTATAGTTGTGGGAGGGAGTGAAGTGGTAGGAAATGAAGTTTGAAAATTTTCCTGGAGAAGTGAACCTTTTCTATTTCCTTTAATTAAATCTAGATAATTTTGTGTTCCTCTCTTGATAGTTGCTAGAAAGCTCAGAACTAATTTTTGTGTCAGTTTTAGCAGCTGCCCTGCATTAAGCTTTATGGTATTGTTATTATTCTATCTCCTTGTTCCTCCACCATTGGTCATTTTTGATTACTTGGCCGCTTTCTTTTATTTATTTATTTACCTTATTTTAATGTGTGTGGTTTTAAAAAAATATATTGGAAACCATCTAGAGTAATTTTTGGAAACCAGTATCAGTTTTTTATCTTTTTTTAGGCGGGGTGGGGTAGGATATGAGTTTTGAAAATTGCAATGGGGGTCAGAGTAGGCTTTATGGGGAAGATAAGATTTGTACTTTGGTGAATAATATCTGCCCTTAAGGCAAGGAAAGGGCAAGTTTTTCCCACTCTGTTCATTGAAATAAAGCTGACTCCAAAGGCTTTGTCAAAGCAGAAGACCCATAGACCAACAGAGTAGCTTCTCCTCCAGGGTTTAAGCCCACAGGTTATATCTGAGCACAATATCAGGGCATCAAAGGAAGTGGTCTTCCACTTGTCCTGCCTACCAGTCTACCAAGGGATGGTCTCAGGAGAAGAAGCTGTAGGACGGTGAGCCTTGAGTCCAGCTCCAGTTGGGTCTCTAGGGCAAATTTCCCTGAAGGAGGCTCCGTGGTCCTCAGTGGTTTGCCTTTTAAAAAAGAGCCTTGTAGAGACAGATTTTTTTTTTTCATGCCTACATTTGAGCAGTTAAACAACAGCAGGATGGGTTCAAGGGGCTTTGGTGGGTTTGGTTTTTCACAACTTTAAGGGATTTAGCCATTTAAATTTTCTAGCTTTTTCAGGTATTGATATCGCACACTTGGTTTTAGTGCTAATAAAGACGCACATCTCTGAGAGGAAAAAAACAAAACAAAACAAAAACACCTCACACAAAAGGAGACCTGTTCATCCTTTCATGCTTTCCCATCTTTTTATGTCAAATGACATTTTTGGCAGTTTTACTTTGGGTCTCGGGAAACTTGTCTCAGGAGCTTCCCAAACATGGCGAAGGATGTCTGGGACGGTGGCTGTCCAGGCTGCTTGGTGCCACCTTAAACAGAGCAACTCTGCTTTCCTCTGCTGTGTAGATCGGGTTTCTCAATACTGCTTCATTTGACAAAAGGATCCTGTTGCTAAGAAATATTTGAAAAGCACTGACTTTTTGTAGCCCCTCTGACTCCATGTGTCAAAGATGAGGCTTTTTCATGTTTGTGCAACTGAACCACTTCATAGTGATATTCATTAACTAAATTAATTAATTAAACTTCTTCCTATCATATTAATTTCGCATAAAAATTTCACTCAGTCCCATCTGCTCCTCTAAAAGAAAGCTCCCTACGTCCGATCATAATTTCCTTTTGTTGGACATATTATTTTCAATCCCATGACTTGTGTGTGGTAGAAAGGTCCATAAACTACTCACACGGCCTCTACGATTTTGAGAGACCACTAAGAGGTTCTACCTCACCTTTTATTTTCCTATTAACTAAGAGGTAAAGGTGACCATCATGATGGTTTTTTTGCGTGTGGGGGGGAA
Source organism: Microcebus murinus (assembly GCF_040939455.1). NCBI lineage: Eukaryota > Metazoa > Chordata > Mammalia > Primates > Cheirogaleidae > Microcebus > Microcebus murinus. The sequence goes on along the minus strand of NC_134117.1, from coordinate 21,869,225 downwards.
CCTAGTGTTTGATCTCCCACTCTCGGGCAGGCTGAGCTGGAGATTCACAGAAAACTGTGAAATTTGTTAATCTGTCAGTGCTTTTTCTGTGCAGGAGACCTGAGGTTTTGTAGTGAAATCAAAAGAAGCTAATCCTTCCCAGAAGAGCCCTTGTTTAAATGGGGAAGTGTCTGACTGAAATGCCTCCATTCCACATGGATGAAAGAGAAATCGGCTTTCCTCTGTAGGGGCAGGGGAGAGCGATAAGTTGGTTTCTGTGTTCTGAGCCAAGATGGTGGAAAATCCTGTCTTTTCTCCTTATGGAGTAGCTTTTCTGGTGATTATCTTGGGAAAGAGGTAGTTCAGCAGTAGTCACAGTACAATTCCTTCAGTAATGCGATTCATACCCTGGTTGCTAGGGAGTGTGAGTAAGAAACGAGAATAGCACCTTCGTAAGTCACGGCCAGAGATCTGTGTGTGTCTGCAGTGGATTGTAGAAACCTTCCCTGTCCTCTCTTCACGGCCCAGGGGGTGGCCTCCAGTGTGATAAGGCTTCATTCACTCATGTGGTAAACTTCCACTGTGCAGGCATTCGTATTCATAAGAAAGGACACGATACTGATATATTTCCAGGATCTACGACACAAGAGAAAAGTACTTATCCATAAGTAAGATACAAATACAGTACTCTAGAAGGGGAAAGAGAGCAGAGCATTTGAAGGAGGAAGGCCATCCTGCCCCTGCCAAATCTTTCTCCACAAGCTCCCTGACATCTTCGTTGCCTCAGCACAGAACAAAAGTTTTCCCTCACTGTTTTAAGTGAGCCTTATGTTGCCCTGGGAGATGATGCAAAGCAACTTGAACACTCAGGAGAAAGAAATGGTTTTTATGAGCTAAGCACAGGGAAAGGGCAGTAATCTTAAAAGCACACCAGTCCTCCTGAGCCTGGGAGGGTTTGTACAGATTCAAGCCATGGGGATAGTGTTGCTCCCTGAGGCTGTAGCTTCCACAACCACTCATAGAAACCCAGAACAGCTAGTCACTCCCTGAACTTTTGTAAAGATGCAAACTGGGCATTAATGCATTAATTGATAATGCAAACCGAGTGCTGTTTTCAACACCTAGTAATGTTCTGTAGGTGTAGTCAAGAGGGAAGCCTCCTCTCCAATAAGGAATTCTGAGGGTGGAGCAATAGCAGGTATCAGAGTGTTTCTAGGATGATTCCAGCACCATGGTGAAGCCACTTGGTAGCTTGCATACAAATTGCTGTTAGTTTTTTAAGTGTTCTGTATATAAACATAGAAAAATAGTACTGTTATAAAGTGTTGGGAGGTGTTCCAAAAGGACTAACAACAACTATTAGTAGCCAATTAACAGTATTTGTTGAGCCCCCGAGAAGTACTGCAGGTGCGCAGAAGCATGGCAGGTGTAGAAGATGTTGCCCCTATTCTCGGGAAGTTTATGATTCAAGTAGCTAGTGGCCTGATGTGGGGAAAAATTCTGAATTTAAAGACATGGGTTTCAATCAGGAATCTGTCACCTACCAGCCAGGAAACACTAGGCAAATCACTTATACTCCCAGAGCACTAATTTCCTCATCTCTGTAGAATGGAATCATGCTACTTGCCCTTTCTAAATTGGAAGGTTGTTGTGAGGATCAAGGGAGATAATAATGGCTTTGAAATGCTTTGAAAACTACAAAGCCCTGCAAAATGCAAGAATCCAGAGACTAATCCACATGCGAAAGTCAGCCTCGCTATTTTGTGTATGCACATCCTCTTTAAAGGATTTTTATAAGCCCATCACATAAAAGATTGCTAAATCTTTTCTCTAAATTCATTTTTTAATTATTCATGCATTTAACTCATGTATAGACATATGTGCATGATAAAACCTTCCCACGTAGCTTCCATAGTGCTGGTTATCAAAAAAAAACAACTTCTACTGATGTGTATGGGGCTTTAGATACTCTGGAGTTTAATTACCCTTTCAGGACACTTGTAGCATCTTGGCCCTTAGCTCACCTGGATTTTGATACTTCATATAAGATACTGCTTTATGCATCTTCATGGGAGGTGAAAAAAGTCTCTATGGTGTTGCTACTGAATCCCTAATAGATTATTATCTTTCTGAAAGAAAAAAGCCCTGAGGCAGAAATTAATAGAGTGTAATTATTCAAAGAAAAGCTATTTGGTGATATTTTAAATGATGTTAATTTGGTCTTAATGGGAGAGATTGTGAATGTTAAATAAATAGCAATTTCATCATTAGGGACACATTTACGACACAGGAGTTTAAAGGAAAATTAAAGAGTTACAGAGACAATCTTCAAAAGAAATTCAATAAAGACATCTTCAGGTGAATATTCTTGAAGCACTTTCAGAGTCTTAAGTAAAAGTGTTTTCAACAGCCAGCACAAATGGAGTCTCTTTAAATAGCTGGGATGTGTCTGGTATACATGTAATCATTTCGTAGTGGCTTGATGTAAACGTTGCTGTTAGTATTTGAAATACTTCCATGAATAAACACAAATTAGTGATCTGATTGGGAAGTAATGATATTTAGTTGACCTTTGAGTCGAACATCTCACATGCTCCTGGCTCACGCTTGCCTTAGCAACTAGCTGTGCATGGAGGCCGCCTGCTGTCACCTGGCCTCAACTGCCCCGTGGATCTCTTGCTTTTCGTTCCAGGGCTGATTTCCCCCAAATTATGTGCTTGTAACAGACCCATTAGTTATTCCTGTGCAGATACAAGCCTTGAAGGCATCAAGTCCCTCCAGGACAACTTGCTCAATAGGTGTCAGGAACTAATGGATAAAGTACTCTCCTGTTCGTGTGTCAGGTGGACAATTCTGAGCCTCATTCATCAACATTTTCATAGATTCTCCCATTGGATCGAGCTCTACTTGCTTACAATGACAACCAGTTTGGAAATGCACCCTGGGATGGCTTTCCCCTTGTTTTGTATACCCCAGCTCCACCACTCCTGTTCACAGATCATCCCTCCAAAAACAAAACAAAATACTACCTACATAGAAGCCCTTGTTTCAGGCTCTACTTTTGGAGGGGACTCAACTCAAGGAAACCTTGTAAGAATCTCAAATATTTGTTGAGTCCCTGCTGTGTATCCAGCATTACAGGTAGGTAGAGAGAACAATGTAAATAAAGTAGAAGCCATCATTCTCATCCTCAAATAAATGGGATTCTTCAACCCAAGCACCCAATCCCATATCTTCTATCTTCCTAGGGACCTAGAACTATTAATCATCCTCCCTTCCCCTATGGCTTTAGTTTATCCATCCCTATTTTAGACTTTCCATCAATATTTAAATGTTTTTTTTTTAAATATCTATTATCCTTAAATAACAAAACAAAAATTTTTGAGCCCGTCTCTCTTCTCTATAAATGTCCCATCTTTCATTCACAGCCACATTTCTTGAGCACTGTTTGTACTCACAATCCCCTTTACTCATTTCCTTCCCTCTGTAACCCACTTGAGACTGACGTCTGCCTCTGCCACTCCACTGAAATTGCTTTTGCCAAGTTCATCAAAGATATCTTCGAATTATATCTAGACTACGTCTCTCCGTAATTAACTTAGCTGACCTGTCTGTGGCATTTGAATCTCTTGACTGCTCCTTCTTTGTTGAAGCACTCTCCTCCCGTTGCTTCCTCCATAATGCACCATCCGGTATTGTCTTACTTTCTTCTACACGGGAGCTTCTTCCTCTGCCCACCCTTTAACTATGGGGTTTTCTTAGTGAGCCTTCTAGATGCCATTTCTCTGTTCACCTCCTACCCTCTCTCTGAGTGATCCCATCCCATCCACTTAGAGCGTCAGTGACCATCCAAATGCTAAAGGTGCCCTGGTGCCCCTTGCTCCTCTCAGCTTAATGCACAGACAGGGAGGCTTAAGGGAGGGGTCTTTATTATGTATAGGATGCCCATCCATCCTTTAGGCATGGCAATCTCCTCGCCCCATTCAGAGCTTTACTGTGCATGTCCCTAATCGATTACTAAGATATGTTTCTTCCCAGGACATCTAATGAGGCTCCGTGGAGATTACCATACCTGTTGCTTACTAGGCCAATGTAGCAAGGAATGCTTTCCTTTAATCTCAGAGAATGGTTCTGTAATTTTCCACGTATTATAAAGTAATCATTTGCCTTTCTAGTAGTACAGGAATGGGATATGTCTAGCTTAGGGGTATTAAATTGTTCATTTTGTGTATCACCTCTGTGTAATCGGTAATAGCTGCATGGAAGGCTGTGTTACTGTGGGTTGGTAGGAAAGCCGCTTTGTTGGCAGAGTCTCCACACATGTGAGGAGGAAGGGTGGTTGTATGTATGTATTTTGTGCGATGCATTTTACAGGAAGGGCTGCACTCTTGGTGTTTGATCACCCAGCAGCCTGTGAGTTCTGCTCAGGAAGGCAGATGTAGTCCAAGGGACTACAAGAGTTTCTATCTTCAGCTCAAAGGACTGAGATCAGCTATATACTCTTGATCTCTTTCACTATTTGGAGATCTGCAAACTGCAGTGATCTTTCAGAATGTTCTTCCCACCTAGCTTCACCACCAATGTTACCCACCAATCAGCAAGCTGAGAAAAGGCCTCATATTTATGTAGTTCCAAATTTAAATCTGGTGTGTGTATATTTTATTTATTAAAACTTTCTGGCCGGACACAGTGGCTCACGCCTATAATCCTAGCACACTGGGAGACTGAGACAGGAGCATTGCTTGAGGTCAGGAGTTCAAGACCAACCTGAGCAAGAGCGGGACCCCGTCTCTACTAAAAATGGAAAAAAAAATTAGCCAAGCAACTAAAAATAGAAAAGAATTAGCCAGGTGTGGTGGTGCACACCTGTATTCTCAGCTACTCGGGAGACTAAGGCTGAGGCAAGAGGATCCCTTAAGCCCAGAAGTTTGAGGTTGCTATGAGCTAGGCTGATGCCACGGCACTCTAGCCTGGGCAACAGAGTGAGACTTATGTCTCAAACAATAAATAAAATTAAATTAAAAATGAAAATATCTTTAATCTTCATGGGATCTCAATGTGACAGACATTATGATCTTTATTTTTTCCACAGAGGAAACCAAGTTTTAGTGAAATTTAGAGAATCAACCTATGTGTTGTAGCTCAGGAAATAGCAGGATATAGGATATGACCTCAGAGCTATCTGGGTTTGTAAAAGGTGGCAAAACAGGATGATGATCTATTTCTCATGTCATTTTATTCCCACTAGCACCAAATAGCTGGTGTTCCGAGAAACTTTGCTGGATGGCCGTAAAAGAGAAATAGGCAGATGTTGGCCTGGTCTTGGTGGAAACTAGGGGTAGGAAAGCCTTGCTCCACTCCCTGTTCAGTGGACTTTGTTAGGACCCGTTTCAATTTTGTTTCATATCAGAAACTTTCTGCGTCATTTCCCAAAGAAAGACTTAATGGGATTTGGTACAATGTAATCATGCCCACAGCTCTGAGAGCTGTCCCTCAGATACACTTACAGGATTTACTCAAACACTCATCCGGGAAGCCACCTGGGGACCGGATGGCAGCGTGGTGAATCATTACCGTCCACAGCTCTGCTCTCCTCCGGCCCTTCCCTCCTCGCCTTGCACCTCTTGCCACGCATTTTCCAATTTCCATGGTGTGTTTCGGATCAGGGGAGAGGCTTCTCTTGCGTCCCATTCCAGGGCTCGGAGGAGCTGTTGAGTCATGACCTAGCTGAGTCTCCTTATCCTCCTGCTTCCCCAAGTGCTAGCAAGTTGTCCACGGCCCCTCTGCTAAGCTAATCCCTTTTCTGGGGCCTTCTCCTATTAAAGATAATTATACTGCTACAAAAACAACAGTGCTGATAATGAAAGCAGTTGGGCCACAGGCAGAGATGTAGACTATTAAGTCCAGTTCTCTTCCCATTACCATTCTAACTAGAGTATATATCTACTAATTTCAGAGTTTCAGCTTTTAAAATTTTTAATTGCTCTGCCTTTAACTGTATAACTAGCTAATGGAGTAAATAAACATTTTGGATTTCTGTGAGCAGCTTTTAAGAATCTGGTTCTGCACCCTCTCATGGTCAGCCAGGAGAAGGGCTTCTTAGAGTTTCAGAGTGGCAGAGCCAGAGGTTAATCAATCAATTTGATTTGATTGAGAACCAGTTATATACCCAGAGCTGTGATAGGTTCTCTCTGAGACAGAAGTATTGATTGATTCATTCATTGATTCACTCACCCATTCACTCATCCATTCATTTAACAATCATTTATTGAGCACTTAACACACTCCCCATACTGTTCTAAATGAAGGGCATGTGATGGCTGTGCGACTGACAGAGGGGGTGTCCTCATTTTGCCTTCAGGCTTGGTGAGGAGATGGAACTGCATAGTCTGACCTCTCCCCTGAACAGTGCTCAAAAGCCTTTGCAAAAGTGCTGGGCTCAAAGGACAGAGTGCTCCCTGGAGTGAGGCAGATCCATAAGGCGTGACGTGATCAGGTATAATTTCCTGGAGAAGGCAGGGCTCAAGCTGGTTCTCAAAGCAGAGAATTTATTTGCGGAGTCCAACTTTAGGACCAGTCAATGCTCCAAGGAGAAGAGACCCTTCAAGGGCAGAAGACAGTGTGCAGTGGGAAGGGATGGGCAGGTGGGGGGTTAGCATTCCTGGGATTGAGTCCGGCTCCCCATTAATTCACTCTGTGATCTGGGGCCATCACCTGTCCTTCCTGGAGCTCAGTTTCCTTATGGCAAAATGAAAGGATTGCTTTAAAGAAGGATTTTCAAATTTGTTGTTGTTGTTCTTGGGGAACTGCTTTTCAGACAAAATTGTTGAACAAATTCCAATACATAAAACAGATACAGTTAGAACAGATCTAGTTTAAACAGGGGAAGGAGCTGCATGAGCTTCACCACCACCCTCAACCTCTTCTCCATCCCTTCGGGGACACCTCCAAGGCATCTCTGCAGAACCTAGAGCTCCACAAAACCCAGTTTGGGAAGCAGTGGACTGGATCAGGGGTCCCCAGCCTATGGTGAGTTGTATAATTATTTCATTACATATGACAATATAAGAATAACAGAAATAATGTGCACAATAAATGTAATGTACTTGAATCATCCCCAAACCATCCCCTGCCCCCCGGCTCTCCCTCATCTGTGGAAAAATTATCTTTTATGAAAACGGTCCTTGGTGCCAAAAAGGTTGGGGACCACTGGACTAGATGACTCCAGGAGTTGCCTTCTAACCCTGGAATTCCACAATTCTGCTCCATCTGTAGGCCACGCCATTTACTCAGATATAGGAAAGGGACTATTATTCAGAAGTATATTCTCAACTCTTTTCTGCAATGTCAGAATCAAAAAAATCCATTTTTGATGTGGCTAAGAGAGTTGCTGAATCTTTCCTTCCCTCCTTCAATCCATGACTATCTGCTTAGAACATAATATCGGGATAGTGCAATAATACAAAATAAAAATTAAAATAGTAAATAAGAAAGTTATGATCTTTGGAGATCATGCTGGATATAAGAAATAAATATGTAAATAAGAAAGAAACACACATCCTGCCATAGGAGTATTTATAGTCTAGTAGAGGAAAGAGAAAATTCACCAGCAAAGTGATAAATAAGAATAATAAATAGATGCTGTGATAAATCTATGAAGAAATAAACATACATATGATAGACAATAATAAGAGGGAGGGCACTTCATTTCTTCACTTATTCAGTCAGTCCCTCAACAAATATTCCTGGAGTTACTACTATCCACAAAGTGTGGGGCCCCACTTTGGAAATTTTGTAGTGAACAAGATAAACACCGTCCTCTTCTCCTGGGAGCTTACAGTTTAGATGGATTCTCATCTCTGATAGTCATCATGAAGCAAAAATAAAATAATATAAAAACATAAATTGACAGAAAGTTAGGCATGCGTGTGGGTGAAATATCCCGCGATCTTGCTTTTACAACTGGGGCCTACAAAGTGATCGCATGACTGGTGGATCCTCTTCCTTTCCCCATCCTAAACTGGGAGTCAGGAGGTCTGAACAAAAATCAATCCCTGCAATTTATTTTTAACTTCTTTCTCCTTAGCCAGGATTGATTTTTGTCATTGCGATCAATGGCACAGAGAATAGCTCCGCAGCCCTAGCAGCTGTCTGGTCGGCCCCTCGTCTATCGAACAGAACATTAGAAGCTGATTATGAAAGTAATAGAATGAAGATGTTTAAAGGATGGGCCCGATTACCCCTGCTTTCCTGGTGAGGACTGCTTGTAGACAGGGGCTAGTGTAAGCAGGGAGAACTGCCGGGAGGGCGAGGCGGCAGGGTACAGCCCCGTCCCCAGCAGCAGAACCTAGTGTGGGGAAGCAGGGAAGGAGGGAGCTGCTGGTGTGAGGTTCTTGTTTGCCGACCTGACTCCCTTCCTTCCTTTTTAGCTTTGTCTTTCCTTCTTTGACTACTCCAGCTTTACTACACCAACTGCTATTAGATTTGGAACTGTAAGCAAAACATCTGTTACCAAAAAATAAAACTTGAAAGGATGGGCTGTTCCCTCTCTGCTCGTCTTGGGTTTTAAAGTTGTCTGATTCTTTCATCTCCGTTGTCTCCTCCTCCTCCCTTGTTTTCTTCTAATCCATCTTGTGTCTGATGGGAACATGAAATTAGCCTCTTCCCAACTCTCCCTCAAGCTTTGCAACCTCTCAAGGCCAGGCAAGATTGCTTCCATTTTCTTCTGTGAAAAATGTTTTTGGAAGAGACACACGCCTTATAATAATGTACAGTGGTAATTCCACGGAAGGCAATTAGAAAGGAAAGGCTGCCGTACCCAAGGCCTTCTGTCCGGTTCTCCAGGATTATAGACGCTTGTAGTTTTACTGCCTGCCCTAGGTAGCGATTGCTTCCAGATCGCAGAGTGGAGAAGTAATCAAAGTGCTCTTAATATGACTGTGTTTATTATTTTATTGTGCTGTGTAATTGCAGCTTAGGTGTTCTGTGTGTGGTGGGGAGGGAAGGGATGGAAGGGGTGGCTTGCTTACTTCCTCTGAAATATCTGAGACAATTCTTTGTGAAATTGATTGAACATAACTATTCCATATAAGAAACACTATGGTTCTCACTATAGTTATTTTAAAGTTTGTCATTAGCCTTCTTCCATGGTTTTTACTTCCTGGCCAAATTCTTTTTATTATTGAATAATCTGTACTTGGAGAATTGATTACATATAATAGTAACAGCTCACACTAATTGAGTGGCTACATGAGCCAGGCTTATGTATTGATGAATCTAACTGTTCTCATACCCTATGGGGTAAGTGCTCATCTAACCTCTCTTTCAAAGAAGAAGCTCAGAGAGGTTGAGCCATTTTCCTAAGGTCACATAACCAGTCAACAGTGGAGTGGAGATTTTGGTGTAGGTAGTTTGATATCAGAGACTTCTTTCTCTACCACTACATGGTTCTCTTCCTTAGTAAGAAAGATTCCCCGCAACCTATATTTTCTTATTTGCCTGAGGCAAATTGGGGCAGAAACTAAGTACAGGACAGTAAGTTAGCACACACAGCTTTCACACAGATTAGGTGCTTAAAACATATTTGTTCAATAATTGAATGACACAGAAGAAACTGACAGTGGTATTGCAGTTGCAGAAGATCTTCATGCTTAGGAAACTGAGACCCAGGACGTGAAGGGGTATGGAACACAGAGGATGTGACACTTTTGAGTCCCTGATTTGCATCAGCCTCATCTTGAGCTTCATTTTGTGAGTGTGGCTGTTTTAAGATGAAACTGAAGTCCAGAAACACTTAAATGCTTTTCCTAAAGATACATCGTAGCTAATGGGGGGATGGCAGGGAGAGATTGGAATCTATGTCTAGGTTTTGTTCCCAGGGTCCTTGTTAATTTCCATGAGAGAGAACTAAGTAAGTAACTTAATAGATACACAAAGATCAAATTCCTGATAACCTAGCTATAACTCTTGAGTATTTTCTCCTTTTCTTTTTTTTTTTAATTAAAGAAAAAAATTTTTTTTGAAATGGGGGGTCTCTGTGTATTTCCCAGGCTGCAGTGCAGTGGCTATTCACAGGAGCAATCATAGCTCACTTCAGCCTCCACTTCCTGGGCTCAAGGGATCTTCCTGCCTCAGCCTCCAGAGTATCTGGGACTACTGGCACACGCCACGACACCCAGCTCTCTCAGACATTTTCTTGAAGCAAAACTTCATTTCTGATATGAACCACCTCTACCAAGATAAACAAACAAAAAAGTAAAATTATAATAAGATTTTTGAAGGATGCAATATAGACTTTTTTTTAAAGCTGCCAAATAGAGATGAAGCAGAGAGTTTATGTTACGCAACATACTGCAAAAAAGCATTTAATGTGATCTACATATACCCACTGTTTCTTTCCATTCCCCCAGAGTACCACCTGATAGCACCAACTAGTGACTTCCCTTCTTGGCTCTTCTGCCCTGCAATGCTTCCAGCATTGCCGGTGATCTTTTCTTCCTTCAAAATCCATCTCTATTTTATACCATCTTTTCCTTCTGTCTCTCCCTTCATTATGTAGAACAGTTCCCCCAGGTCCTGGTTTCTCTGATGTACCATCCTCAAATCCATCATCCCATTCAGTGAACAAAATGGCCCTTAGTGTTGAGAACCCCCTTTCCTCCTAATGCAGTGGGAGTATAATCATACCTGTTTGCATATTATATGTTACATATTACACTGTGTGTGTGCATGCATGCCTTTTCATGTGTGTATGCATGTCACACTGGGAGGATGATCTAAGAAAGTGTCTATGACTTCAGTCTCTGGAGTCAGACAAACATGGGTTTAAATCCCGGCTCAGCCCTCTGCTGGCTGTGTGACTTTACTATCTGATGTCTCAGTTGCCTTGTCTGTAAAATGGAAATAGGATGAGTGTGGACATCACAGTACCCAGCACAGATTTTATTGTAATTGTAGAAGGAACCTGAGAATAGAGTGAGTAAACCGCTAGCACACGGCCTTCACTATGCTCAGGGTACCATGGCATCATCACTGGTCTGATATGGTCATTCACAGCTTACATGTTAGGCTTGCTTTCCCAAAGACATGGGGAACTGCATGAGGTCACAGCCCCCTGGTCCTGACACAACCTGGGCACACAAATGCTGAATAAGTACTTGCTGATTGATAAATGCAACATATGGTGAAATTGGGGCCAGAAAGCATAACGAGATATTTAAACATGATTAATGTTCAAGGAATGATCTGAATTTGGCCAGACTTTTAATTAATATTTGCATTCGGCAGTGAGTAGGGAAGAACATCTTGTAATTTGCTTCCCTGTTTCCCTAAGGAAAGTGAGCTCTCTGATAGCCCCTGATTTTCCATGTTGTGGTGTTGTCAACCACTCAAAGGAATATTTGATGTAAAATTACTATCCACTTGTAAAATTTCATGCAATTATCTCCCCTTTGTGTTTTACTGATTCTGACTCAGATTTTGAAAGCCTATCAAAGTGAAAAGGGCCTGAAGTTACAAGTCAGATGTTCTGAGGTTGACTTTGAGCCTCACCTGTTAGTAACAAGGTGGCCTAAAGTGGCCTCTGTGAGCCTTGGGCCTCTCAATTCTCAAATGAGGATGTAATTAGACCTCACTTGCAGGGGTGTGCTCATATCAAATGAAATGGATACAAGTGGATACAAATGGATACAAATGAAGCTGATAGCCTAGGGTACTTTGTAGATATTAGTTGTTATGACCTGAGTGTGGGGGACTAAGATAGGATTAGGGATGAACAGGACATTTTCTACCCTTGAAGATATTATAGTTCAGCAAGAGACCCAAGATGGACCCACTTCTCTACAATTCAGGATAGTAGCCGGTAAGGGCCACACACAAAAAGCCTGGGACTCAGAAGAAGAGAAGACGAATTCCAACAGGGAAACTGGGGTTGGGAAAAGGCTTAATTAACAGGGCGCTTTTGTCGCAAGCCGCTGTGAAACTTATTGATGCTGGGGCCTTTTAGTGATGTGGGTCAGGATGAATCCCTCCAGATAACTTGCCCTAAATTAGCCATTTTTCAGAAAGGCTCTGGAGTGACACTTCAGGTTCACTCAGGGCTGTGTGGTGTAGTGGACATAGTCAGGGTTTAGAGACACAAGTTCAAATTTGGGCTTTGCTGCTTTGGAGCTGAGAGCCTTATGCATGTTAGCCGACTTCTCAGTAAATCAGGGCTGCAAAGTACCTGTCCCTTGGGGTCATGGTGTGGAGAGCAGACAATGCATATGCTGTGGTGAGCATGGAGCCTGGCCCCCGAGTGGTGATGCTGGTACTGGCAGGGGACAGGGGAGGGATGGAACAGGAGGCTGGATGGGGCAGTTCCAGGAAGGAGCAGTTGGTGTTTCACAAATATCCATGGCTCTCTTGGGGAGGCGGGAGTGTTGCATGAGAAACAGCATGACAGATGGTTTAAATCCATGTTCTTCTGTCCTGAAACTCACTTTATGATGCATGCAAAGCCCATGATGCTGCAACCTTGATGTCCTATCTAGCAGCCCACATGTATCTCCAAGCCTTCCAGAAATCCCACATCCAAAAGAAGCATCCCTACTTCTCTAGAAAATTAATGATTTTGTTTGCCTTGACCTTTCAGGGTATTTTAAGTATTTTGAACATATCAATAAAATTAATGATTCTCCAAGCAGCTGTATGCACTGCCATTCATGTCATGTGCATGAAGACACAGCTGTTCTATGGCTGTGTGCATCCATGTTCTGCTGTTTTCTCACACTCCTTATTGCCTCTGGCCCTTCACTGTGTGCATAGACACAGCCTCACTGGCAAACTTCTGTGCACACGCAACCAGTAGAATAGGCACATCTGGATCATCAGCTTGATCTGTTTGTCTCAGGCTTTCCTAACTTACTGCCCTCTCTCTGCCATACTAACATTTCCAACAGGTAGTGAATAATTGCCCAAGAAGTTGCTCACCAGGGCTGATGAAGTTGGCAGTTGCTTTTCCGGTATTTTTTGGCTAGTGAGTGCACTGGCAACCTCAGTATGCATCTTCCCTTCAACACCGTCCCTACACACACATGTGCACACACACACAGACACATAGACAAAAAGCAATATTGGCTTCAGTGCCAGCTATCTTATCCCAAATCTTATTCTTGGTGAGGCTGTTTGGGGGGGCTATTATGTTAGGGCACCAATAAAAGATTTTTATGTGCAAATCTGTTTCAAAGGAGGCCCAGCCCTAGTGCAGTGTATCCATGTTAGGTAATAGACTCACTCTTTCTAGACACAGGCAGATAAAACTGCATATTACATCAATATCACAGAGCCTCCAGGACATAAAATGAGCAAACACCAGTTAGACAAACACTAAATCCAAACAGTCTAACAGAGGAGATGACTTGCTGACAGGATGCCATGTTGTTCCAAATGCTCAGTTCCACACTTTTGATTCAGACACCTAGTGTGATACCTTAGGAAAGCAGTTTTGGAAAATGAGCGCAAGATGGCAGAGGCAACTTAATCTCCATGTAGAAGCTTCCAGGGCCATCCCAACATTTATAGCAACTTCCTGATGAAGCCTGTCCCCATTTATTCTCTTGTGGTCAGTTAGTCAGAGGCCCTTTTTAAAAATATATATTATATAGTCAATATTTATTGTAAGCTTGTTACATGCTAGGTATAGCTTTTTAATTTTTTTTTATTTTGGCATATTATGGGGGTACAAATGTTTAGGTTACATATATTGCCTTTGCCCCACCCTTTGAGTCAGGGCTTTGAGCCAGAGCTTCAAGGGTGTCCATTCCCCAGACAGTGCGCACCACACCCATTAGATGTGTATACACTCATCCCCTCCTCCCTCCTCCCATCTGCCCAACACGCAATGAATGTTACTACTATATGTGCACTTAGGTGTTGATCAGTTAATACCAATTTGAAGGTGAGTACATGTGGTGCTTGTTTTTCCATTCTTGTGATACCATGGAGTTCTACTCAGCCACAAAAAACAATGGTGAGCTACCATCTTTTGTATTATCCCGGGTAGAACTGAAGCCCATTCTACTAAGTGAAGTTATCACAAGAATGGAAGAACAAGCACTGCATGTACTCACCATTTTTTTTTTTATTTTGTCATTGTTCTTAAGAGAACTGTGATCTTTGAAGGGACTACATAGGTGGAGAGAGAGAGAAAGGCCTAAAAACGTCAAGATTTATTTTAAAAAACCTAAATTGAATTAATGAGCAAAGAAATTGGAGAAGTTAATTGTGCATCGGAATATCTCGGCTGTTCTTTTTGTTTCTTTTCTTTTTTATTGCCAATTTTTTTCTTTTTGTTATTGTAAGAACACTTAACATGGGATTACTCTCTTAACAATTTTTTTAGGTGTACAATACAGCATTGTTAACTGTGGGCTTCAAAGTTCTGTAACATCGTCTGCTTTATAGTCAGTTTGACAAGTGAGAGTACACGTGTACTGTGACTGGCACAAGGTACGGCACTCTGTCAGGTTAATCTCTGCTCTGCATCTTGTGCAAGGCCCTGTGCTCTGCAGCTGGTGCTTGGACTTGTTTAAGACATTGTCCCTGATGACAGTCAAGTTATAAGTACATTTTTTTCACATTCTATGGATTTTCTTTTCTTTTCTTTTCTTTTCTTTTCTTTTCTTTTCTTTCTTTCTTTCTTTCTTTTTCTTTTGCTCCTTTTGTTTCTTTAAAATGGAAGAAACAATGCAGAGGCTATGTGAAAAGTAACTAAGGTATGCCTTTAAAGGTGGTCACTTCTCTTGGTATAGACAGATGATTAACATCATATTGGACCTGGCATGATCTGCTAACTGGAAAAGCTTATACATACCATTTCCTATGAAGGCAGCAGCTCTGCTGTAAAGCTGAATTATAATCCATCTTATGCACAAATTTCAACATCAAAACCATTCACTCCTGTGCAACAATAGAACATTGATTTCTCAGAACTGAGAAATTGATAGGAACCTTCACATCCAAAGATATGCCTTGTTGGTGGGCATCTCATATGGGAATTAGAAGTTGAGTGACAAGGGACTCATTCATTTCCACACAGAAGTTTGGAAATGGCACATAACCTAAGGGATTGGCATAAGCTTTATAAATCAGACAAACTTGGGTTCAAATTCCATCTCCACCATTTACTTGCTTTGTTTCTTTGAGTATGTTGTACAACTTCCCTGTGCCTCAGTGTCTACACCTGGACATAAAATAGAAGGCTAGTGGGTATAGACAGACACTTGGCATATAATAAATGCTCAGAAATGTTAAACAGTGATTAATATCTTTACCATGTATGGTATTGGTAATGATATTAACAATAATAGTAATAATTATTATTGTGGATATTAAATAATAAGAAAGTAAAGCACCCCACATAGAAAAGGTATTTAAAAATATTAGTTTCTGACTCTTTTCTCAGATTACCTAAGTCTACTTAGAAACTCTAGAGAAATTACAAGTTTTCTCCTATCAGTGGAAGAAAAAAGCTCAACTTCTAAATCCTCAGATGTTGCTAGGAAATGACTCAGGGCCCTTTGGTGCCATTTTGGGGGTTGGATTTCACTCTTTCCTCTGGGGCAAGCCATCATCCAGAAGCAAGGATAAATGAAAAATAAAGAATATGTCAGGTTACACTTGGTCACGGCAAGAGCGGGAACAAGTCAGAAAAGACAGATGTGTTTAATGGCCAATGCATTTGTCCAAAGGAATCATTTTCACTGGCCAGGAGCCCAATTAAACCTGTAAAATGGAAACCCAGAAAATCAGATTAACGAGCCAGTCATTAGTAAGGAAAAGACCCAGCTAATTCTGTGTTTAGCGTGACGGATGGGCCCAGAGCAAATAATTGGATGACATTCATCAAATGTAAAATAAAAGGTGTCACTGAAAGGGAAAGTGGTAATAATCTCTGGGATTTACAATGCCAGCAAATTTGCTTGTAAGGAAGAGAAAAGTTCATCAAAATAGATTAATAGTCGCTAAACTTTATTCCTTTCTTGCGTGCCAGAGAGCTGCACAATCATGGAGAAGCAGTAAATGCATCAGCCTGGTATAGCCCTAATACAGTGAGGACTCTGCTCTTGAGGGGGTGTGCTAGTGATTCTATTTGGAAAGAAGTTTCTTTGGCCGTCAGGAACTGGGCAGGAATGGAGAGTTCTTCACCTCACACCCATGGTTTAGTCACGGGCCAATGGAGGAAACCAAACTCAGCATCTCCCTGGTTGAGCAGATTAATCCCAACAATACATCAATTCAGAAAGTCAGCATGGACCCCCTGCTCTGCCCTGACTCTGTGCTCACTTCTGAGAATTGAGTCATAGGCTGGAGTTGGAAAGCTCAGGTTCACATTCTGGCTGTGATGGTAAAAAGTTGCGATATTTCTCAGCTTCAATTTTCTGACCTGTAATGAAATATCTTTTGTATGGTAGTTATTATTAATACTCTTGTTGTTATGACCTCATCTCTTCTCTTCTAAGAAGGTATCATTTTAAAAATTCAACATGAATGTTGTAACATTTTCTGTGAATGCAAAGAAACATAACCATATGCACACATGCCAATTACAGAAATCTTTAATTTTTGTAAAAGGTGTTGGAATCAGGGAAATATACTGTGTTGTTACAGTGAGATGAGAAAGATGGACAGAGGACTTTTCTTAGTCACAGGAGGAAAAGCACAGGTTTAGAGTCAAACTTTCTGAGGTTCAAATTTGTTCTGTCTTGGGCAAGTCACTCAGAGCCTTACAGCCTCTGTAGGGGTGTCATGGGGATTAAACGAGCTCATTTTATAAGGGCTATGTGCAGTTCTGGAGCCTGGTAGATGAGCTCAATTAATGACGGTTTTATCATTATTTTTATTATATGTCCTTGGATCATCTACCAGAAGACCAGCTATCTTAGTCCCTTTCTGCTGCTGTAACAAAATATCTTAGAATAGATCATTTATTTTGTGTAATTCTAGAGACTGAAAAGTCCAAGATCAAGTCCAGCAGGTTCAGTGTCTGGTGAGCACCTGGTCTCTAAGATAGTGCCTTGAACACTGGGTCCTCACATGGCATAAGGGATAAAAGGGAAAAAAGGCAGCCCAGCTGGTTCCCTCCAGCCCTTTTATAAAGCACTGATCCCTTTATAGGGGCATAACCCTCACAGCCTGATCGCCTCCTCAAAGGCCCCACCTCTTAATATTGTTGCATTGAGCATTACATTTCAACATGAATTTTGGAGGGGACACAAACATTCAAACCATAGAACAAGCATTGTCTCGGAATTAAGGAGGTGACAACTTTGTAATATGACATGGAAGAATAGTTATAACAACATGTGTGCCACAAGAGTAAATGTTTGAAACAGCAACTCAAAGTACTAAAAAAAAAAAAAAAAAGAAAAAAAAGAAAAAAGAGTAAATGTTGAGAGTGCTATAGAAGTGAAAAGAAAAGAACAAAGTTCAGGAGTTGAGAGATGGGAGAAGTTATCTCCCAAACAGAGGTGTTTGTTCACTTGGTGGTCATCAGGCCAATAGCCACAGCCAAGGGATTATAGCAAGGAGTTTGATTACTCAGCACAAGTAGGAAGCACACTGGGGACAGTTCCCAAAGCAGTGTGTCCCTGAACAAGGGGTTTGGGCTGGTTTTATAGTCAGAGGGTAAAGAGGTGTGATCTGATAGAATCTTGCAATGGGATGATGCCAGGAAATATACTGTGACTGGACCCTGCAATGGAATGACGCCAGGGCTCAATCTGATTAGATCCTGGATCCTGCCATGTGGAGTCTGCTTCTTAATTAAGTCCCCACTCCTCAGTCCAAGCACTTAGGTTCTGCCCATGGCTGCATGCTTGGTTCATCTAGGCATGCTCAGGTTACATGACCTTCAACTTGGGAGTCCATGGCAACTGAAAAACAACTCACAACTTTTATGTTACCTAAAAGTTGAGCTGGATGTGATTACAAAATTGCAATGAATTGTTAGCATCCAAAAACCCTACCATGACCTCACAGGAATTATACTGAGGTTTAAAGCACCAACTGGATTTTGACAAGTACAGAGAAGGACACAGTAAGTACAAAGGAATAATGACAGGAGCAAGCTTGATATCTCTGGGAGATACTATGTTGTCAGAGGTTCTTGGAGAAGCCCTGGGCTTCTTGGTCTTCATGTGGCCCCTTCATATTTCAGACCATTCCACAGTGCATTTCAAGTATAATTTCTATTTTCATTATTTACTCAAGTACAAACTCTTTCATGTTGTATGTGTGAGCCTTTGTGTGTGTGTGCGCACATGTGAGAGAGATAAAGAGAGTGTGTGTGTGTGTCTGTGATTGCACAGGTATCTGGGGACATGGGTGGGTGACTTCCCAAGGCTGTGAGGCCAATCACCCCATCAAAGGGACCACTCTATTTTCCTTTGCCCGTTGGTGATTTGGAAACCCCAGTGGGCCCAGCCTTTCCTGTGGTGCTGATAGGAGGCCTGGTGGTGCTACCATCTTGTTCCTTGTAGAGGTGGCTCAGTCTTCCGGGAGGAAGCTTCTTTTAATCAATGAGCTCTGGCCAGCGCTCAGAGATGGGACTTGTCAGATGCTGGTCTATTTTCTCAAGGGCACGTTTGGTGAACTTCAGGGTACCTGTAAAGAGATGAGTTTTAAGCATATGGTTGGTTACTGGAGGGTATATTTTGGGGTTGAAAAACTTTATCATTAGGGTGTGGGATCTCCTTTCGGGGTGATGAAAATATTTTAGAACTAAGTGTAGGGAATGGCTGGACCACACTGTGAATGTACTAAATCCCAGTGAATTGTGTACTTTAAAATGGTTTAGGTTGGATTATGTGAATGTCACCTAAATTAAAAAAAAACTTTATCATTGTAAACACAGAATTTAGGAAAGTAGCTACATGTGGGAAGGAGGTCAGGACAGGTGAGGAGCACAGAGGTGTTTGTGAGTTGTTAAAGGTCTAGTTCTGTGATGTTCAGTGTATAATCCCCAAACCAGCAACATCAGCAGTGCCTGGAAACTTATGAGAAAAGAAAATTCTTGATTCCCCACCATGATCTATTGCATCAGAGACTCTGCAGATGGGCCCCAGCAGTCTGAGTTTTAGGCTTTCCAGGTGATTCTGAGGCATGCTAAAGTGTAAAAACTATTGATCTAGTTCTTGGGTTGTCAGGTACATTTACATGTGTTGGTTTTACAATTAAATATAAAACCAAATTGAACAAATAAATAGGATCATGCAAAGTTACTGATGGTGACTGTTGTGTCCAGATCCAAGGATGATATTTTAACCTGGTCCTATGCATTTCAGACCTATTTTCAAAAGGAAAAAAAAAAAAACCCACACACACACACACACATAATAACTTCTCAGCAACCCATTGATCTTAATATGCAACACCCACCCTAAGCCAACAGAGAACAATATAGGTTCGGAACAGATGTCTTTACAAAATAAAAACTTTAAAATGTCATGAGATACAAGACAAGAATGATTGTGATAAGAAATGTTTCTCTCTGAGCATCAGGGAGTAAAACCAATCTCTGCTCTTGGTTCACAGTTTAAGCCTTTGCACCAAGTGTTTTCCAAGGCTTTGCCTTCGTGCTTTCTCTGACATCTGCTGCACCTGGCAGCTTGTGGAGCCTGCTTTGTGGGCTTCCAATCTGTGCAGAGCAAGGGGGAGCCATGGGAGATGCCGTCTCTCAGAGTGAGGAGGCATGAGCAGCTTCAACAGAGTTGTTACACCCTTCTGCTCCCAGCAGGCACTGTGGATGGGTGCCAGGTTTGGACCAGAGTGGGAGGACTGGCCTGCCTCCAGCACGTGCTTGGACCTTAGTGAGAACGGAGCATGTGCCTCGAGTAATTGCCTCCTCACCACAGCAGCCTGGTTGCTATTGTTTTCCTGCTATTTTCTCTGAACAGGCCATGTTATCTTCTCCTGTGAATATTAATTTCCCCTGAGTTGGGATAATTGGTCTAAGAGCGGCCATCTGCAGAGCTCTGCCATGTTGGCAGGACTTTTCAGCAAGCTCAGGCCAGAGGACTATTTCTTGGAGTGGTTTCTACTTTCCTCTAACTAAGAAGCCATCCTTTCCCAAGTGAGGTTACGGGACTTGTCCCCAAACCTAGCCATGACATAAGAGAGCTGGGACTCAAACCTAGGATTTCTGAATTTCATATCTGGAGTTCTTCCTTTGACCTTTGATGGCTTTAAGTAACTTGCATATGGAAAGAATCAATAAATATCTGCTCAATGCATGGATTTGTAAATATGAAGGAAGGAAATTTCTGCTTAGATCAGAAGTGATATTAAATTTCAAAGTAATGGGGGATTTGAGCAATAGTTATTATTCAAATGTATAAAAAATACCTTTGACAACTGTGTTATGATTGGAATGGATTATATAAACTGTTAAAAAAGAAAGCCAGGATAAATAGATCATGGGTGTAGCCCATGCTGATAGCTTTTCTATTTTTAGTTGAAAATATTTATGAGGTGTGTACCCTATGCAGAGCACAGTGACCAGATGCAGAGCCAGTAACTGCTCTTGTGGAGAATGTCAGCCCATGGGGAGGATTGGTGTAATTGGCCACTTATTGTCTATGTACCATGACATGGGGCAACTCAGGATGCCATGGGATTAGAGACTCAAAGCCACCAAAAGATATTTTCTGAAAGGTAATTAGAAACTGGTTGTGGTTGATGATGGAAAGGCTAATACTCTACAACTTGGACCATGATCTGTGGCCCCATCTGACCTCTTTGTATTTTCCCCCCCATCTAGGTAACAACAGGTGGAAGAGCCAGCTACTACGTGTCTTATCGAAGAGAGGCCTTTGCTCAGATAAAGCTGCCCAAGTACTCATTGCCGAAGGTACCGCATGCACCACCAGTTGTCCTGGGTCCTCCCAGGCAAAGGGAGGGTTGGAGAGGCTGACTTGTCAGGCTGCTGGAAGGTTTTGGCCTTCCAGCCAGAGGACTGCTGGCATTCAGCCTGACTTACCACTGAACGGATTGGCCTCTGCTGAGGTCACTGAACCCAGGTTCTGTATTACTCTCTCAGCAAGGTACTAGGCAAGATCTTTGATTTCTTGTGACTCAGACATCTGGTGTAACCTTAGGTCATTTCCCAGGTGCCAATAGTGAAAGGAGCATTAGCTTTGGAATGTCTTCTAAGGGCTCCTCCCTTTTGCAAAGGCCTTATTGCCAAATACAAGGCCAAGCTCAGGCAGAATCACAGATGCCACATGAGTGTGTGCATAAAACTGCACAGATAAGTCTGGTGGTTTTCTTGCTTCTTTATTCATTTTAAAGCCAAATATAAATGTACTTCCCATGTTTCCACTCCTTCCTGCCACCATGAGTAATTAAAAATGGATAATTTAATAGAATGTTAATGTCAAATAATGGCATTTTAACTCTTCTATTGGAAAATCGTAAAACTTATTATGTAGACCCTATTGCCTGTGAGCGTTGGCTTCTAGGGGGGGATGGACCTTAGAACCTCAGTGTGAACATGGACAGGATATAGCTGCATCACTTAATGAGGCTACAAAGAAGCCAAGTCTCACGTTGGACACGTATCAACTGTAATGTTGCAAAGACTTGGGTCTCTGAGCCAGTGCTAAGAAACAAATTTTGAAAGGCTAAATGAGTACAGAGGTGGGAGAAATTATGACATGATAAAATAGATAATTTTCTACCCTGAAATTGTTTTTATTCGTTCAATATTTTATGCATGCATGTGTTCATTCATACATTTGTTTCTTTTTTAATGCATCCATTCAACTATTCTTTCTTCCATTTAAATTTATACTCTGTGCCATGCACTGAGCTAAACTCTGTGTATAGAGGAGTGAATAAGACACAAGTGGTCTCTGCATTCATGGACCTTATATTCTGCTAGAAATGCTAAACAAGGAATTGGAAGTGTGGGAATGTTATAGAAGTTTAAGGGTGATTTTGGCATAAAAAGTGGAGTTACTCAAATGTGGGTAGATGGATATTAAGGGTAGTTTCCTAGAGAAAATGATGTTCAAGCTGATATAAGAAGGATAAAAAATTAACCCTGCAAACAAGGGTGGGGAGAAGCTGATAGAAAATGCAGACACAGACTCTGTTTTAAGAGCAAGCACAGCTCATTCAACAGACTGAAAGACTGTCTTGACATCTTGAGAGACTGGGCTGCAGAGAGAGAGGTAGAAAGTTTGATGAGGAGGGCAGAGACAATATTAAGTAGCCTCAGAGGCCCTGGGAACCAATTTCTCATTTTCTCTACCCTCTCAGTGATTGGCATTTACGGGGCTGTTGTGTGGTACTGTGGATGCAGGATGTACCCATCAGATATTCTCAACCCAAGGAGGAAAGAAGAATCTCAGCTTGGAGAAGATTAGAAGGGGAAATTCATAATTATGCTCTTTCTAAAGGAGAATGGTCCCTTACAGGAAACTGAAGATCTCCACATCTCTAAGTCTCTAAATGAGTTTAGGGAACCTTCTCTGCAGTGGAAGGCTTATTTTGTCTCTGAATGTGCATATTTTATGTATTTTTAACCTTCTCAGGAAAACAGTTTGCTCCCCTGGATAGGGTGGCTGCAGGTGGGGCCAGATGAGGTCCTGAATTGATCACAACCCTAGTACACTCCGTGAATGATTAGCAGCCCCATGGCAGTTTATTGTGGTGGAGTACCATCCATACAGCCCCTTTTCATAGAACTCCATCCAGAGCAGCTTCTCATTAATATGAGGGCTGCTGTGAAAATAGCTGGATGGTTATCGATCCCCTTTATTAGCCGCTGTTGACCCAGGTTTTCCTAGTCAAGGCTGAAGAGGTGGGGACAGAGGGAGTGGAGGGAGATTGATTCTCTCCATTGTTTAAAAATGGAAATGGCTTTTAAGCAAGTCATTGCTGTTCCATGAGGTGCCGTGGCTGCTTTTAGGCTGCTTGCTTAAAAACAAAAGCCTGGAAAAGCTCCCTGTCATCATTGCCCTTGCGCCTCTGTTCCCAGCATATCTGCTCAGAATATGCTCTCCTGGGGCACTCCATGGCTTTGGAGTGTTTTGCAGAGAATGAAATGAGTGCCATTAATAATGAGCAGAATTATTAGGAGTAGCAGCCTGTGCTGAGCTCTCCATAACTCAGTCCCTGGGCATCGTGTTGGCTTTCTTAGTCCCATAGGCATGAAAAGCTCAAACCAGCAGAGGGAATGGAGCCAGGTGAGAGAGAGCAGGTCCCATATAGAAAGGACAAATGATCTGAGCAGAAACCCTGAACTTTCATTGCAGCTCTGCCACCTACTTATCTATGAGCCTAGGTCTTCCTATCTGTGAAACGAGGATAACAATACCATTCGGCAAAGTCATGAGGATTAAATGAATGGCTTATTGTTAACAAATTTAAGAAACAATTTTAATCCAGGGGAGAATGATACCGAGGCTCTTAACCTGCCAGGTTGGAAGATCAGTGTTCATGATGGGATCCCATCTCAGCCTTGCCTTTGGACTCAATATTGCCTAAGGCCCCCACTCTACACTGAGTCTGCTATCCCCTCTTTCACCTCTTAGATTATGGATTTATTCTTAACTTACTACTCTAATAAATCAGTTATACAAGAGAAAAATTTTTGGGTTTTTTGTTTGTTTGTTTGTTTCTGTAAGGGATTCAGATTGGTAATGACAGTGTTGATCTTTGCCTGAGCCCCGTGCTCCTGGAAAACAGGCAAGGTTAAGAAATTTCCTGCCCTTCTGTGTTTGGGAAATGGCACACTGCAACCCTCACCCCACCACGTGACTTGATAAGACTGAGATGTCCACCTTGTTTACCTGCAACAAGACCAGATTTCCATTCTTTTTCACATAAATGATTAGCTGAACTGTTGTCCTACTGACCAATCTGGACAAAATGCCTGTTAATTTGAATTGACCAAACTTAAAACCACCTTTCTCCTTCCCCAAGCCTCTGAACTTTGACCCACTTTTAAGCTTCTGTAAGCTGTGAGAGCTTAAGCAAACATTTCAACAAAGAACCCTCTGAGAATCAGCTGACCTTAAAGGAAATAATTTCCTGCTCAATATCTCGATCATGCTACCTGCTCACCCTACACCCCACACCCAGTTCTTTCTAGCCTTATTTTACTTTTCCCTGTAGAAGTAATTTTTTTTTCTACCTTTGCTCTGAGATGCTTGCAGATATTATGGTCAGAGTGTTCTCCTTGCAATTGTCTTTTCAAATAACATCTCTCCTTACCTACATCTGGGTTCATTTTTTTTTTTATTTGACAGTAGAATGTGGTTAATCCCATTTTGGATAATAAAAGAGAGGAGAGGGGAAATATGTCCTAGAAAATTCATTATAATCATAATGACAATGATATTAACCTTTTATTTCCATAGTTTTTACATTTCCCCAATTACAGATTTATTCTTCTCTGCTGTGTCACAGCCACACTTCTTTAAGAGTTGTTTGAAATTCTAATGTCTTTTCTCACTTCTTATTCACTCGTCAACCCACTGCTACTTGTCTTCTTGCCTTGAATCCATCTGTCCACTCTAGCCACTGTCACAGTGACCACCTACATGCCAAATTCAATAGACATCTCTACATTTTTTTTTACCACTTTGTAACATTTGATGCAGGTGGCAAAAAAAAAAATCCATACTTGAAACTTTTCTGTTTGATAGTATTTTATTCTGATTTACTCTTCTGCATACTCCTTCTCTTGCTACTTTTCAAACATTAGTGTCCCTAAGTTCTTTTTGCATTCTGCATGGTCCCTGGGTAGCTTCATTCCTTTTTTTGGCGAGGGGTATTGTTGACACCTATATTCCTAGTCCCAGCCCATATGGCTCCATTGAGCTCCAGACCACTTATCCAGCTGCCTATTTGAAGTACATCCTCTTAAACATCCATTTAGCCATTATAGAACTGAAGTCCTCTTATATCTCATATATGTCATCCTTCTTGTATGTTTTCTTCTGTACTCCGTTTATTCAATAAACTCTCATTGGAGTCTACCATGTGCCAGATACTCTGGTTGGCATTACAGATAAAGTGATAAATAAGAGAGACATAGTTTCTGCTTTTTGGGGTGTTAATAATTAGTAAAACAGATACCAAACAAATAATTACACAAGTGATTATTTCATTATGATTGCAATGAGTGCTGTAAAGGAAAAGCAGAGTTTTAGAAGTCAAATATCCGGCTGGGCATGGTGGCTCAAACCTGTAATCCTTACACTCTGGGAGTTCGAGGTGGGAGGATCGCTTGACCTGAGGAGTTCCAGGCCAGCCTGAGCAAGAGCAAGACACACCCCCGTCCCTGCCCTCGCCCTAATCTCTACAAAAAAATAGAAAAATTAGCTGGGTGTGGTGGCATGCACCTGTAGTCCCAGCTACTCTGAGATGCTGAGACAAGAGGATCACTTAAGTCTAGGAGTTTGAGGTTGCTGTGAGCTATGATGATGCCATTGAATGCTAGCCAGGGCATCAGAGCAAGCCTCATGTCTGAAAAAAAAAGTCAAATATCTGAGACATAAATCCTTCTTACTTATCCCTGTAGATTTATCTACTTAATATGCCAGTCTATCCCCTAGTGACCTCATAGAGATCATACTTCCTTAGGTCATGTTTTTATGAGTCATGATCTAGATTGTTGCAGTGACCTTTTAAGCCTTTTCCCCTGCCTCTACTATGGCCCCATGTAAATCCCCTCTTTGCACTGCTTCCCCAGTGAATATGATCATGCAAAGCACTCCATCTTCTCCAGCCAAATCTCTGCATTGATCAACTCTAATCATTCATTTATCCTACTTGATAACTTGTGATAGCTTTGTGCTACCTTTTAGGTAAAAGTTAGGTGTTGTGCCATGCAGAACCCGTTGTGATATAAGCCAGTCTCTGTCCTCACTTCCTTCAGACGAAAATTGTTTTTGAGCTATACCAAGTTCTATGCATTTTCTTTCTTGACTATTCTATTTTCTCTTTCACCTGTAAGCCTTTGTACTCCCATCACCATTTTTAGTTCCTTGACTATAGCATTTAGTCAAGTTTAAGAAAGGCTACAAGAGTAAGTGAAGTCTCTATCAATTGGGGCATCTTTTTGAGGGTAGGTTCTGCACTTTCTTTCACTGTGTATATTGTGGTATCTGGCACCTGAAAAATGCTTAATAATATAGGTGTTTATACAATGAATAAAGTTACATTAGGCCTAGATTATAAGAAAATTCATCAATAACTGTGAGGTATTTTCACCATTGCTCACCTAGCAAGTCAAAGGTTTGGGTTTTCAAAAAGCAATCATGACTCTCCCAAATTATTGTCTTGTAGAGCAAAGGGGGAATCTTATTTATGATTTTTTTTCCAAATAAAAACATGTATGTGGGTTTAGTCTGACATTCTTCAAATTCCACTTGTAAAGTCACAATCTGAATTTACATGCATTGTATTTTCCTTCTTTTGAATTCTCTCTTCATCAACAAATTTCTCCCTGTATGTTTTGAAGACCAGCAAGTAAGCAAGTGACACGTGCTTTGGAGTCAGAATGAAGTAGCCAGATTCAAGAAATAAGCTTCATTATCAGCCAGCTCCCTATTGGACCAATTTTAACTAATACTGCTTTTCTTCTTCATTCTTGAAGACTTCATTTTCTGATTGTTATTGGTTTATCCCTCTTCCACCATTAGACCTATTTGGAGAGAGGTCACATAGTTCAGCATGTTTCAAAGCATGATCCCCCAGATGTAGATGCACCAGAGTCATGTGGAGGCTTGTCCAGACAGTAATACCTAAGGCTCTGCACCAAACGTGCTGAGTCATTATCTCAGGCAGTGAGGACCATGGAGTCTGTATGCTAGTAAGACCTCCAGGTCATTTTGATGCACACCAAAATTATAGTCCCACTGCCATGGTGTTTTAAATGTTGGCTTCTTGATTAAGATTTGGTTTAAAGTAAGATTAAGTCTTAAATTTAAATCTTAGTAATGTCATTTATTAGCCGAGGGACTTTGGCAAATTAAGGACTTCTCAAGCACACATCCAGAATCCTAGATACTCAAGAGAAGTCTCTTGCTCCAGAGCCTGGAGTACCTGTTCACCAGGTGACACAGCCTCAGGACAGCATTAACCTCATATGTACCCACAGCAAATCTGGCTGTCTCTAATGCTGACCATGCCCCAGTGTTTTAATTTGTTTTTCCCTCACCTCTTTTACATTAGTTTAGTCTAAAACAACTTAGCTCATTCATTTTTATGGCCAAAACATCTGGGGAAAACCCAGCATTTCTATTGCATTTTTAACAGGGTAAGTGAATTTAATTTGGATTTCCTACAGCTGCTATTTCCCCCCCTACTGGGTTCTTGGGCATTCATTCCACACCAACACAATGTGATTTCTTCACATGGTTTTCAAGAGTGAGCTTTCTTTCCGTTTTGAAGCAGCTCAGCAGGAACCTGTAATTCTACAAGGTGTGTAAGCACAAACGAGCAAGTGAGGTCTTAGTCAAGGTGACCTAGAGAGTTCAAGGCCAGAGGCTGATATTTGACAAAGAATCTTCAATGAAAAGACCGAGAACTTGCTTTCCTACTTCTCCCACTTCCAGGTTGTCCAAATCAAATGGGCTTGCTCCTTTGTAAGTCATCTTGGAGGAACTCTCCGTGGTCCTGACATTATAGACATTGCTGTCTCTTTTTACTTGAAATGGTTTCTGGGGAAGGTTGCTCAAATAAAGGCTGGGCCCTTCCTGATTATTAACTTACTGTCAGCTCCAATTGCCCATGGTTCTATAGCAGGTGGTTTACACCCTGGTGACACCCTGGTGACAAGGGTGTCTTTCCTTTGCTATCTATTACTGTTTGGCATATATGCCAATCTCTTCATGCATTTTAAAACTATCTCATTTTTGACAAATGTTTATCCATGTCAGCATGTTCTCCTGACAGTGTAAGTTCCCATCATAAGAGCTTCAATGTGTGGTAATCTTTGTAGAGTGCCTAGTCACATAGTTTTGTAAATTATTTTGAATTGTGAACTACTAGATTTGATTTTAGAAAAGATCCAACCCAGGATTAGAACTAAAATGACTTTAGGCACCAGGAATTTAATATCAGTATGTAAGTGGTAGATCATAAGAACACATGGATATGGAGGGGAGGTCTGAGACTGACTGGAGTCAGTAGGATGCTGACTCCATCTAAAAGACCAGAGATTCAAATTTTTCATACAGGATGTGGTCATACTAAACATCTGTGACCTGTATTTACTTCATGAGTCATCAGTTTGAAATCCCTATTTAAAGACTATATATCCAAATGAATAGAAACTAACCATTCAGTTAGCATTAGACTCCAGAGGTTCAATCCCTGGTTCTACCATTTATTATATGATCTGAAACAAATCAGTAAACCTCTGTGTGCCTTAGTTTACTCTTCAGTAAAATGAAAATAATTATACTACCTCCATCACAGAATTATATTTATTTTTTTAAAAAAGTCAGATTTTTATTTTTTTTCCACAGACCACATCATTTAATAATAAAAAAAAATAAAAATAAAAATTGAACAAAAGGAAAAGGTGGATATAAAGTGGAACCGGGGGACTCAGAGGGCAAGAGGCGAGGGCTGCAGGACAGAAGAGACTGGGAACTGCAGGGGCCCTGGGACTCTGGAGGAGATGCTGATTCAGCTCATAGGTGACTCAGTTCTGGCCGGGGCTGTTCCCAAGAGGAGGCTGTGAGTACCCAAGGGGAGGTGGTGAGCAGGATGGAGGAAAAGTGAAAGAGGTTTCGGACACCTGGCTGTTCCCCTCTGGCCAACCATCTCCTTCCCTAACCTAGCTCTTGCCTCTCACAGACTTAATAGGAAATGAGAGGGAGGAGAGGGCTAAGTCCCAAGAGATAGGTTAAGGTGAGTGTTGGGGGAGGGGGGAATGGCGGCCACTGTTCCATTTGGTATGTGGGGACAGGACAGGTGGTGTGAAAGACTCTTGGTTCCAGAGTGGTGGGAACTATACCTATCCCTCTGTGGCCTGTAACCCCCTGGGGCAGCGTGGCCGGTACCTGCAGCTTTCCTGGTGTTGTCCCAGCTAGCAGCGCCCACCCAGGTCCCGCACAGGTGTGCTCCGACTCCGGCTTCTGCTGTGGCGCTAGGTGTCTCTACAATCCCTCTCCCTGCGTCTTTCCTGATCCCTTTCTCTACCAGGATCTCTGTCCCCCCAGTCACGCTCCCTTTCCCTCTCTCTGCTGTGCTCCCCACGTTTCTCTCGCTCCAGTTGTCTGTTCCGTTCCCTCTCAGCTTCCTTCTCTCACTCCTTCTGCTCTTCTTGCTCCTTTCGCCACTTCTCCCGCTCCTTGGCCGGTTCAGCCTGCCCTGCCTCCTTCTGGGCAACCTGGCTGTCAGTCAGTGGGAGCCAACAGATGCAGGGAGCTGGTCTTTCGGAAGAGGTAGTCCAGCAGCTTGGCAGGGGGTCCTCCTGGGCTTTCTCTTTCTTCTCACTCTTCTTTTCTTTAGACTTCGCTTGTTCCTTGAGGGGGCGGTTAACTGACCGTGATCGAGAACGGGAACCTTCTCGAACTTTGTCCGGATCCCATTCACGCTCTGATGGAGTTCGTCCCACTGCTCCATTTCTTGTTCCCGCTCTGCCCCCTGTTCCCTCACTGCCCGCTCCTGCTCGCGCTGCTCTGCCCCGGGGAAGCTGTGGTGGCTGGGCCAGGGTCGGGCGGGGGTGCAGGGGCCAGTATCCCATGCTCCTCTGTCTTAGTCTCAGAGGGACGGTCCACCAAGAGGCCCCGATGTTGATGGAGCTCATCTTGCTCAGCATAGTCAGCACAAAGAAATTTGGGATTGAACTGGGGCTGAGACAATACATTTAGGTGAGATAGAATAGTGTCTAAATATTAAGTACTTTTCTTGGTAGGCCAACCTTTTCACTATTTAGGTGAGAAAATTGAAGTTCAGGAGATTGACACATTCACCATCATGCAGCTGACTTATAGCAGTGCTTATATTGTGATTCATAACACTAAATTCCAGGTTGAGTATTCTTTCCTCATATCATTGATTTTTAAATATAATTTTATTTTATGAGAAGCAGAACCTCCCTTATCAAGTACTTATAAAATATTGCACAGAACTCCAGTTACAACAAATTCAAGTTGCGCTGCTGTGATTGGGATTGGAAATACAGAGCCCCAACCATTGGTTATACCTCCATGGCACCCTTCTTGCAATCCTCAGGACTCTGAAGGCTCTAAAAGAATGTGTAAACTACTACACCATAAAATTTAAAAGCATAAATGAAGATCTGAAGACAGTATAGGCCCTGTCTTCTTTGCATGTGCGAGCTTTCTCTTGCAAGGCTGTCTGCTTGTGTTGGCCTAATACTAACTTTCAGATATAAAAATAAAAAAAATGAAAGTGGATGAGTCCTTGGAAGCCATGGAAAACAGTATCAACCAAAGCCACTTACACCTATCTTGCTGTCACTTAGTGAGGAGCAGAGATCGTGAAGCCCATAATTTATAGCCTTGGTCTGACACAGAATTGTTTCACATTGCCTATAACTCAAGCTTTTCGTAAGTCGTGGTAATTACTCGGAGTCCCAGTGGGCAGAGAGATATGGAGATCTGCCGCCTTACGGGCCTTCCATCTTCTTTCAGGACATGCACATCATCAGTACTGATGAGAAACAAGTGTTTGCAGCCGTCCAAGAATGGAACCAGAACGACACATACAACCTCTACATCTCAGACACGACTGGGATCTACTTCACTCTGGCCATGGAGAACATTAAGAGCACCCGAGGGCTAATGGGAAACATCATTATCGAATTATATGAGGTATGTAGCCAAAATTGTCCTTCCCCTGGATCTACCTCTTTTTCATGAGTTTTAATGGCATAAACACAAACATTCGAGTTCTGAGTTCAGATCCCAGATGTATCACTTAGCAGCTGTGTGACTTTTGGCAAGGAACTTAGCTTCTCTGTACCTCAAGTCCAGTAAGGTGGAAATAAAATATTTACCCAATGAGATTGTTATGAGATGAGGAAATGTATGTAAAATATCTCCTGGAGTGGCTGGCTCAATAAAGTTGCCATTCTTGTATGTATGAGCGTGATTATAAGCTAGAAATGAAGGTACTTGGACTAGGAGAGTTTTCACATATCTTTGTAGACTCTAATGCTTCTTCTTATTGGACCCAGGTGGAGGGAGCAGTGCTATTTATGTACCTTAAATTATTTGAAAAATCATGTCTTATGAACACATTTTATAGGAAAAAAAAAAAACAAATATCGGTGACAGGAGTGAGGGTTTTTCTAAGATGCCACCTGATGCCAACATCTGTGCAGGGTGAAAACTGGCTTTGGCATAAGTATGTGACCTATATTGTTTTCTTTAACGTGATCACCAGTTAAAGAATAATTTATTGGGGAAATCAAGTGACTCCATATAAGTCACTGGAAAAACAAATATCTAGTTTCAGTGACCCTAAAGATGTAGTGCTTTTTTTCATGCCTCTAGTGACAGTGTATGATCTTTGACAGCCCTGGCCACAGTGAGGGGACCACCTGGATAGGAAGGATTGATTTGACCAGAGAAGATGTGTGTCATTATCCAACATTCACCAGTGACTGATGGTCAGATCCACACAGGCTGTGATGGTTGAGATCATTCGTGGGAGGAGATACGTTGTCTGTCCTGGGTGCTGGCCTCAGATGGCCTGGGAGAGCTGCTCCCTCATGGGTTTCCTCTTTGAGGAGTGGGTGTGGTTTTCAGGACAGAGGAGTAAGTGCATGGGCTTCTGCTCTCCAGTGGTCTCCTCTGAGCAGTGCCTGTCAAAGTTCTAGCAGCCCTACATGGATATCTAAGTTGGCTACTCAGTTACTGAGAGTGGTAGAAGTATTTAAGGTGGATGTGGTTCTGTAGGAGGCTGTGCTATAGGGACAGCACAAAGGCGTGGGAGGAATGGAAGTACATTTTTAAAAAATGGGAGTGAATGTCAGTGGGTAGAAAACAGCATAAGCAGAAATATCCTGATTTCCTAGAAGGTAACTGGCATGTGCTAAAATAATTTCCTTTGACAACAAGGTCCCAGTTTGAGTAATGTTCCAGATTTTTTCACAGAGTTATAAAGACTGAGAGAGATGACTAAGGGGTGTAACCTTTCGGAAGCTTATGCTTCCGTACCTCTAATCATACCGGGAGGCAGAAATATGCCTTTGTTATTGGGCCATACATTATATCTTGTGGGAGGGTTTGGATTAATGGTCCCAGGACTCAGGCCATTCCAATTCCTGTTTGTACAAGTAAGGCTATAGAGATAAGATGTGCCCCTGTGATCAGCTCCACATAGGAGAGGGCACAGACAATGCTGCAGATGACCTGGTAGTGAAGAAATGTATCTCTGTATCCTGTGTCTCTGACCCTCTTAAGTGGGTGAGTTTGTCACTATGCTGTTGTGCTGTTCCTTCTTGAAGAAAGGGAGCCTGAAAATATCCCTGGTCATTTAGAACAGGAAACATTGTGATATGAAGGCAGGCATGAATCAAAATGAACAATGTGCCCAGATACATGTAATTTTTTTTCTTCCTGTTGGAGTTGGTTTTGTGTTTTCAGTCTTGTTGAAGAAAAAAATGCATTGTGTCATTGCATCTGTAGAGAAGCAAGACATGCCAAGCAGGGTGACTTAAAAAACAAACAAACAAACAAACAAACAAACAAACAAACAAACTATTGCTGTTGAGTTTGTTCTATATTCAATTTTACCAGGGTTGAGTATGCCCCTCAAGCTTTGTGTTCAAGCTCACAAGGAAAGCAGGACAGATATGGTATGGTTCTTACCCTCATGGAGCTTGCAATCTAGTTTGTTGGGGTTTGAAGGGGTCAGCAAACAAAGTTCCTCTTCTACCTGTCCAACGCTGGAAACAATTGATGCAGAGACAAAGGAGGAGACAAATGGAGATCAAACACAGTTTTATTGCTTTTAAAATAATGTAGAAGGAATAGGGATGCTAATACTATACCCCAGAATTGGATTCATCTATCCAATGACAGGCAGAAGTGGTAAATTAAAGGCTCTGCTATAGAAGCCTGTTTCTAAAATATCATAGCATTGAGGTGTAGAGGATGTGATCTTTGCAAGTAGATTCCTAAGAGGAGACATGAGGATGAGCTATACATGTCCATTTTTTATTCCTCAAAGTTACCACTCTGATTATCAGTCCTTCTGTCCTGGTGAGGAAAAAGGGAAGAAGTGGAGGCATTCCAAATGTTAAGCATGGAATGAGCCAACGATTGAATGGATGGTGCAGATTTGTAAGGAAGTGAGCTAGCCAGGCTAATTGTGTAGAATAGATGCTCACTGGGGACAAGAACGAGGGCTGGATAAGTAGCTGGGGCTCAGACTCCTGAAGTCATTTAATACCAAGTGGATAAATTGGAACCTGACATTATTTAGACCGCGACCATACTGAAGATTTTTAGAGGGCGATACTGTTTTGCACCTGGACTTAACATTCTGTGGTTTGGACATAAAGCTCAGTTTAATTGGTCTCTAGGGTTAATTATAATTTAGCCTTCTTTACTGGAGATTCTCATAGAAACTGTGATTGTGTACCATATGGCCAGTTAGCAAAGAGACTACAATTTTTCTGGACTACAAGTGCCCTTGAGTAATGCAGCTGGGAAAACCAGTAAGTTTTCACATTCAGTTCAGCTAAATTAACACACTTTTATGGAGTATATTTTGTTTGGTGATATAAGGTTTGGTGTATGGACAATCTCCTGGAAGGATATAAGCGACTCTATAGCATAGTGACCATAAACCGACTTGTGTTTGAGGCGTGATTATACCAGGTTGTAGAGTCACAAAAGAGGAAGATTAATTCTAACTTGAGGAATGTGGGGAGTTGAGTTGGCTTACACGATGAATTGTTGGAGATGAGAAGCAGAGAACCAGAGTTAGATGAGTAGAGGTCCTTTTGCATGGAATGTTGAGTGGCCTTGTGGAGTAATGGAGATGGTTGTAAACATACTGGTAAAGAGCTTGACTGAAAAGTTGGGTATTTATTCTGTGGGCTAGTATTTCTCTATCTTTTCTCCTCACAGATACATGCTCAGAAAATATTTGGATGCCTTATGCCAGATGACAGGTTAATCCATAACTTTATATCATAATGGGGCATTACACCCATTTCCTCTTGACTGAAAGGTCATAGATGACTTTAGGTAATTTTCAGATGCCAGGTGACTTGGGCTGACCTTGGCCACATAAAGCTACTGGTGTATCACTCCGTCTTATGCATGGACCTCTCAAGCCTCTTCATGACAATGGAGAAAAAACAAAAGCAAGAACTTACTTGAAAATTCACCTTGTAAAGCTTGGCACTGAGAGGACACAGATGGAGATCAGTCCTGCTGCATTCCTCCAAATCCAGCAAGACTGGGGCAATCACCATTTCAAATCTGTTTGAGTAGATGTCCACTGTAGAGAGAAATTCTTTTCTTGTTCTTTCTCTTATCCTTGCCTTGAAGTACAATATTGCCATGGCTGTAATTACATAATTAGGGGAGAAAATAACACTTGGAGACTAAATAATAATCATTCTCTTCTTTAAGGTGTCAGAAGCCAACTCCTTCAAAACAAGGCTGGTGTTGCTAGTGAATATAGTCTATTGTGTGTGCTTAGTATTAATATTATTCTTATAGCACTCTTGTCACATGGAGTTTTATTGTGGTTTCGTCACATCCACAAGTATAAGCTACATTTTTGTTATTTCAACATATTATGAGGGTACAAATGTTTAGGTTACATATATTGCCTTTGCCCCACCCAAGTCAGAGCTTCAAGCCTGTCCATTCCCCCAGATGGTGCACACTGTACCCATTCATTTCTTTTTAATTACTTTCCACTGATAAATCAAGAAACAAATATTCTTTCCAAAACCCACTCTTATATTATGGAAATATTCTCTGAGATGCTGGCTTGATACATTTTCTTCAATGCTTTCCTGGATATTAAGCATCACACTTATAACTGCTTGTAATAATAGCAACAGCATACCCAGCAATGCCTTAGACCAGCACTGTCAAATAAATATATAAGGTGAACTACATATACACTTTTACATTTTTACTATTGTTTCTTTTATTGAGGTATAATTTTTGCACAGTAAAATTTACCCTTTTTGGTATACAGTTCTATGAATTTTGATTTGAGCATACTGTTGTGTAACTACCACATAATCAAGATATAGAACAGTCCCATTACCCAAAATACTCTTCTCTTATGGACCTTTTGTAGTCAACCCTCTTCTACCCATAGTTACTGACAAACACCAATCTCACTTCTCTCTGTCTCCAGTTTTGCTTTTTCTAGAGTTAATGAATGGACTTATGTAATAGTAATCTTTACAGTCTGACTTTTTTTCCACTTACAATAATGCATGTGAGATTCACCCACCCACGTTGTTGAGTATATCAATAGATGATCACTTGATTTCTGAATAGTATTCCATTGTGCAGCTGTGCCATCATTTGTTATCCATTCACTAGTTGAAGAACATTTGGGTTGCTTCCAGTTTTGTGTGATGATGAATAAAACTTGGATAGACATTCCCATGAACATAAGCTTTATTTTCTCATGGGCAAATACTTAGGAGTAGGATTGCTGAGTTAAATGTAAATATATGTTTATAAGAAGCCAACAAACTGTTTCTAAAGTGGCAGGGCCACTTTGCCTCCCCACCAGCAATATGAGAGTTGCAGTTGCTTCACGTCTTCACAGCACTTGTTTAATTTGGGGTGTGTGTGTGTGTGTGTGTGTGTGTGTGTGTGTGTGTGTGTGTGTAAGCATTCTGATAGGGACCTAGTGGTACCTCAGTGTGTGTGGGTTTGATTTGCAGTTCTCCAGTGACTACTGAAGTTGACCCCACTAGACTGGGATGAACAAAAGGAAACTTCCTGAGCCAGCCTCAGTGCCCTGGTCTCTCCCCATCTCACTGGTGTTTCCTTACTTTTCCTCTTCCTAGAGCCTGCCCTCCACCCTCTGCTTTATCATGACCTTCAGTGGCCCTTCTTGGGCCAGATGGACAGCTGCTTACAGACTCCACAGGGACTTTTTCCCTGAACTGACCTTCATCGGCCCCTCACCACAGGTCCCACTCTAGGGACAGCCCAAGGCAGATCACAGTAATTGCTTTTGGAAGCAGAGCCCTGGCTTCTTTATCCTGAGGTCCCAGGGAGGTGACCAACAGATGACCATGCCACCTGGACTCAGAGCTCTGCCAAG
Organism: Microcebus murinus; assembly: GCF_040939455.1. Classification (NCBI taxonomy): domain Eukaryota; kingdom Metazoa; phylum Chordata; class Mammalia; order Primates; family Cheirogaleidae; genus Microcebus; species Microcebus murinus. The sequence goes on along the minus strand of NC_134117.1, from coordinate 21,832,952 downwards.
GGGCCTGCTGTCGGTTTCCCTCTGCACCTCAAATTGATTCCCAGAGGGAAAGTGGGCCACACAGGCTTGACACCTGGTACTGCCCTCTTCTCTTGGCATCATCACATGGTCCCCTTCTCCCTAGGCTCCTGGGATCAGCAGCAGTCGTACTTCTGCTCACACACAACAGTGGGAGGAAGCATGCTTCAAGTTTATTGGATGTTGACTACCTCCTTGGATGAAGGAGAGTTAAAACACATGTCTCATTCTCCAATTCCTTTACATTGCACGTAGTGAGTGTAAGTAGTGTTTCATGACACTTTTGTGTCAGAAATATCTGTGTACACATACATGCATATATGGCTGTGCATCTTCTGGGTTACAGCATAAACATATTTCTTACTTGGGCTGCAGTCAGAAAGTTTGAAAACTGTTGGCCTAGGGTACACAAAAGCAAAGTACCCTCCAAAGTTATAGCTCATTTATACAAGCCATGGAGCCAAGAAAAAGCAATTCAGTAATAACGTAAGGACTTTGAGCTATCCAAATACTAATTGGAAGCGATCTGGTTCTTTCAGACAGGAGGGAGATTGCTGTGGCATTATGTAAAACTGCAGGAGAGATACCTTCACAGCTACACATAGGTTCCCTGGAAACCTCTCCTTTCTGCATCTCTTTAGTCTTCATTCTCCTGACTTCATTCTCGGAACATATGGGACACACAGAAGATGCCCGTCTGAGTGGTGCAGCTCTCAGTGGGAAAATATGTAGTGACCATTCCATTTGCTAAACATGCTGGCCTGGAAGAGCACAGAGGTGGCCTGGCACAGTGGCTGGTGTTTCATGCTGTGGGGCAAAAATCTAGGGGTGGGGGAGGAGTGAGAGCAGTGCCCCAGGCACAGTGGGATTGTGGGCCCAGGACTCTGAGTCTGACCTGTATATTTTCTCCCAGGAAGTGGAAGCAAGGCCATGGGCAACACATCAGGGCTGGATTAGGGGCAGGGAGGTGGCAAGTACTAGTTTAGGAAAGTGAATCATTACCTGGAATCATTAGCCGGGGGCCCAGTAGAAAAGGCACCAGCTTTGTGGCTAGAGAGAATGCTGAAAGACCTTCATCAGGTAGAATGTTCTAGAGAAACCCATATTCCATTCTCTGTGAGGATTGGCAGTTAGGTGCAGGAGAAACACCTTTGCGGTTGATTTTAAAGACCGAGGCAGTGTGGGAGCCTCATAGCCCCTAGACGAACATTTGAGATGCCTCCCTCCTGGAAATGGTCTTGTCAGCTGTGAGGGTGGGGGGTGGGTGCCTCTGGGGAAGGGCATGACCCTGATACCACTGCCCCCCCCCACACACACATACCTTGGCTTCTCTCCTTACCTACCCTCTGTCCAAGGCAGGAATCTAATCAATTCCATTGTTGGCCCTTTGTCAAAGTCCCCCGGTGCTGTCCTTCCAGATAATTCTACTCTCCTCCTGACATTCTCTCTCCATTTCTTTGTTTGTTTATTTTTATTTGGGTTGGCATTCTCTTTCAAGGCCACTCAGGTTACTTCAAAAATAACAAAAAGACTTTTTATTTCATCAACTAAATTATGCCATTAAAAAATAAAAATAAATAAATAAAAAACCCACGAAGCTCTCCTCTGTGGAATGGTCCCTTTCCTCCTCAGAACTGCAGTGCCCCTCGGTTGGCCATGATCCTTGAAGCAGAGGAACAAATGCAATTAAAACCTTGAGACGTCTGAGTATTGCCCACAAAACGTGCCATTTGACATATTGTTTATACACATTTAACTGATTTGAATTGCCTTTTGGCTTTGGAACATGCTGGAACTTCTATGGAAAGTTAAGGGACTGCTTCTTTGACACAGGACGCTGTTGTTTTGTTTTAAATGTCTGTTCTTCTTGCCCAGCCTGTAGAACAGAAGGAATTAAAAGTTTGAGTGGAATTTGTGCTCTCCCTAGAACCCTTCTGGGTGATAAATCTCCTTTAATCTTCTAGCTGCTTGCTTTGTGGTGATGTTCTTTTCCCTTCAAAATACCAAAGGCCTGCAAATCCCGATGCATCAGGAACGCTGGCAAGAGCACTGCACATTATCTCATGGATCTTGCCAGCCAACTGGGGAAAAGAGGAGGGATAGGGAATATTCCACCAAAGTGACCATTGGCTGAGACCCAGAGATGACATGTGAGTTATACAAAGTCACACAGTGAGTTGGTGGCATGGAAAGAGGTAGATGCCTGGTCTCTGAGCCAAGTCTTCCACTCAAAAATATCTACCTTACTGCTAATCACGATATCTTGACTCCTGCCATTAAGGGTTATCCCTTGATGCCTTGAAAACCCATCTCTAAGTCCCTCCTGAGGAAAGGCACATGTTCTCTAGAAGGGGCAACTCCTTCTGTTACTATCAACAATCCCATTTCACAGGGAATGTTACTAGTCCATTAAAGATCAGGAGTGGCGTAGGGTACATGAACTTCTAAAATGCTTTCAGAGACCATGTGGCTTACAACTTTTCTCACCACATTCTCCCTCTTCCTGTTTGTCTCCCCAACATGCTGTGGAGCGTGCTGGATCTTCTTACAGGGCTCCTCCAAGCCCACAGGCATTTTGGCCCAACACGGTTCTCCATCTCTTACCTTTTTTCCTAGGTAGCAGGTATCAAAGGGATATTCCTGGCAAACAAGAAGGTGGATGACCAGGTGAAGACATACATCACTTACAACAAAGGCAGGGACTGGCGCCTGCTGCAAGCTCCAGATGTGGACCTGAGAGGAAGCCCAGTAAACTGCCTGCTGGTCAGTCACCCTGTCTCGTGTGAAGTTCACAGGCCAGGCTGGTTACCTGGGGATGCCGTGTTGGGGACTTTCTTTCATCAAGGGGACTGGGGAACTGGGCTGGTGTTCAGCAGTCATTTCCCATAATTGTCAGAGCTCCAAGGAGAGAGCTGATGGTCAAGGTCAGACATGGGGGAAAGTCCGTGTCATCCTGGAGGAGGGGTGGTCAGGGAGGCTTCATAAAGCCAGCTGGGAACCGGGCCTTGATAGATGGGTTGGGTGGAGAGGAGGACAGGAGGAGAGGGGAAGGTGCTGGGTCGTGGATGGGAGCAGGGGCAGGAAGCGGCTGTGAAAGGTGCCCAGGGTGACTCTGGATGTGTGCACACCGGCCATCTGAGGTGGAGGGGGCCCCTGCCCCAAACTAAGTGTATAGCTCTATTTCTGGAAGCTGAGCATCTGGAAGCCCCATCTCCAGTGGGGCAGGAGGGTGTGTCTGGAGTTTCCTGGAATGAAACTATTTTCTTTTCCCTTTCAGCCCTTCTGTTCCTTACACCTGCACTTGCAGCTCTCTGAAAACCCGTATTCCTCAGGAAGAATCTCCAGCAAGGAGACTGCCCCAGGACTTGTGGTGGCTACAGGTAAGGAAAGCATTCCCTGGGCTTTTCCCTCACTGAGGGCTTCTAGAATAAGTTTGTCGCCCATGTTTGGACCATGGACTCATTTGGGAACTCTCTCCAGAAAATATGCAGGGTTCATAGATCCCCAATGCCCATCCAAGAACCCAGGATGCAAAGAGCTCTGGACATTTGTAGCTTCTGGGTTAATGCATCATCCCCGTCACAGAGCGGTCCCCCATGCTTAGCAAGAGGCCAGAGTTCCTCTCGGAATAAACTGACAGATCAGAAAGACTGTGTGTAATAGCGAACTCACCCTTTAAGAAAACATGAAATATAAACTTCCTGGCTCACCAAATATAAGTTAGGCTCCTTTTCTCTTTACACAGAGGATTCTTTACACAGGGTTTCACCCCAGAGCTGTTTTTAATCGGGAGGTCTCTGGTGCATGCTAAGGTTTGTTTACACGTGATTAACCACTTGGCTGAGAGCCTGGGGCAAAGGGCAGGAAAACTTAAGGTTGCATTGCTGGAACCACTGTCCACTGAACATCCGTCAGAAGCGAAGATAAAGTGACTGACTCTGAGATGAAAGTGAGAGTCTCCCTCCGAATGTGCTCTGATTAGCATGCGCTGGATTTACATACACCTTTTCAGGAATTCATCGATGACATAAATCAAGGCAGGCTTCTCATCTCAAAAGTTACAGCTCTGGTGTTGAGCAGCTTTTTGTTCTAATGAAAGCAGATAAATTCACAGTGACTTTCTGAGCTGGTACATTCTGTTTTCTCTCATCAACTCAAAGCTCTGGCCTCTGGAGTTCCTGCTCTGCTAGATATGCCTTCATTTCCAAGCCTCCAACTCTGTGAGTTTTTAGACACTACCAGTGACCAGCCGCCCTGATCAGATTGACAGCTAGCATAGCCTTCTGGCCTTTCAGTCAGCTCCTTCAACCCTTCATGGATGGGATCCGCCATGCTTAATGCTACCGGGCACCGGGAAGCCGAGCAGTGAGAGTTGAGGGCTCTCTTGCTGCTCCCTGGCTTGGGGAGTGAGCCCCACACTGTGTCATTTGTGTGGGTTGGTCCTTCCAACTCAGGGCTTGCTGTACCTGTACCTCTCCTCAAGGCCCACAGGAGGCCCAGGGCTAGACTAGAAGCAACGCTGGAAAACAGTGATCAATAATAAAAGTTATTAATAATATTATTTGAAAGCTTACCATAAAGCCATGCATTGTTCCATGTGGTTTAACCACTCCAATCTTCTTTGTTTTCATTGCCAAAGTGGGAATAATAGTACTAACATAATAGAATGGCAGGATTAAATGAAGCAATGAATTTAAAATGCTTAGAACAGTGCCTAGGGCATATTGAATACTCAATATATGTTACCTGTCATCATCATTAATATTATGGAAGTTAAAACTGTTCTTCTTACGGTGGAAGAATATAGTTTGTTCACCTCCTATTTCATATGCAAGCACCGTGCATGCAGTGAAACCCAGGAACCCTGTCCTGCCACTTCCCAGGCTGAGCTCCGACCCTTACTAGCCTTGTGGATTTGGCTTAGTTTTTAACCTCTGGGCTTTTTTTCCTCAGCGGTAAAACTAGGGTGTTTTCAACACTGTGGGGGTGTTGTAAAAATTAGAGATGGGTGTGTCTGCAGGACCTGGAAGAATGCTTAGCACTAAGCAAGGTGGGATTAGTGGTGGTCATTATTACCTGTGACCAGCATGTTAATTAACAAACATGCAGACATTAAGATTCGTTTTTGAATTATTTTTTTGTTTGTATATCAGAATTGATTGATTCCTTTTTCATTCCCCTGTGGTAACTCCTGAGGCTTTTTGCCATGCCCTGAGACACTGGGAGGGATCTAACACAGCTGACGAGGCCCCAGTGAAAAGCCAGAGCTAAATCACTGGCGTGTACCTCCTTGTCCCAGCTTCTCCTTGTCCTGCTTGCCTGGTCCCATCAGGAAAATAACTACGAGGTCAGCATGAGGCATGCCTCCAGCTGCCTGGGCGGCACCCGTGTGTGCAGGGCTCTTTCCCACATGCCTGTCTTCCACCCGCCTTCAGGTGTCAGTGACCCTGGGCTCTCCCCCTCCCCTTCCACTACTTGCTCCCTCTTCCCACCTTCCATGGAGATGCAGTCCCAGGGAAGCTGCATAAATAAAAGTATACCCTGGGGTTCATTTCTAACTCCTGCTGAGGACATCTCAGAAGGCGGATGGGATTTCAGTTTGGAGACTTTGGCGATTGCTTTTAGCAAGCAGAAACACCAGGATTCTCAAAGTCCTTAACACTGGGTTTCAAGCCAGCATTAAAGACCTTGCCTCCTCACCATGCCTTACAGCGTGCAAAGCACCTTCCTTGCACAATGGCCGTGTGATGTAGAAACGGTGATTACTGTCCTCCTCCTCAGTTTACAGATGCAGACTGAGGGCGAATGGGAACAGGTGTCATATCCCCCACCCCCTGCAGTTTATTGTGCACGGTCTACTTCCTTCCCCACTGAGCCTTTAACCACCCAGGGTGGGCGACTCCTTACACTGCCATCAGAGGTGGTGAGAGAAGCATCTTTAACCCCTAGGGGACTTAAAAATTCTCTCACTTTCTCTTTTATTTTTTTCAAAAGTGTTTAACTGAGGAGCAGAGAAGGATAGCACTGGAAGGATATAAGGGTAATGGCAAATTGTTTAAAGTTTCCAAAACGGGCAGTGGAACCTCCATGATTTACCATCTCAGCTGTTGGTGAGAGAAGCTCCTTGTCCTTCTCCATCTCGCCCCTCCTTCCTCTCTCCTGTCACAGCGCTCACGTGGGTAACAGCCACATCTCTTTCTACGAGCCTGGTCAGCGGCCACTTTAACCGAGCTTTCCCAGTCCCACTGCAGCCGGCAAGGCTCCTTCTTCAGATCTTCCTTTTCTGGCACCATAACCCAAGCCCTTCCTGTCAGGGCCGCTGAGGGACTGGGCATGTTCAAAGATCAGTTTGTCCTAGATATGTGTTTTCTGTCCCTTCACCTGGGAATCAGTTTTCTGGTCCCTGTGATCAGCAGTATTTCTTTCAGGGCTCCTTTCAATTGATAGAAGGTATTTTAAAAAGTAAACTTCACTGTAGCCTTGGGTTCTTACCACCATCAAGCCACCTGAGCCAGTCTAGCCAAGCTTTGAAAGAGGAAGCTGAAGATGTTTGCAGAGCTTCTAAGGAGGGTAAGAGGTGATAAGCTACATCCTTAGAAGCCATACCAGGGCTGGCAGATACACCACTCTGGGGTGACTGTGCTCCTGCGTCCCTCTCTCTCTACCACCCTTGGTAGACATTAATGGTTCACCACATTCTATCCTGTTGAAATTACATATGGCTTCCCAATTCTTCTTAGCACAATGCTCCAGGTTAGCACAACCACCAAATGGCTGAGTAGGCATTCTTTTCCCCATCCCTCTTTCATTTCTTCACCCGTGTCTTCTACAGCCTATATTTAGGGAGTTGAATTCCAAATTCCAGATGGATCTCCATAGATCTCTACACCCAACCTCTCCCCACTCCTCACCCCTACTGCCTGAGCCCAGGAGGTTATTTTTGGAAGCCTAAGTATCAAAACAAGTTGGCTAGCTGTATTCTCACCGATGTTGATGGGAGCTTGACAGGCTGTAGCCTAGTGTTAATTTCTCATTTTGAAGCATTAAATGTCAGGAGCTCAATTAACATTTTCATTATTGCATTTTTATTGTGCTCTTATTTAGGCTACAGATGTGTGGGCCAACATTCTCTTCCTGCTATTTTTAAAGAAAAATATCAGCCAGTATGACACACTCTTACATGTTTAGGGTACGTTCCTGGTTTTCAGTACCTCCCCAAGTGCACATCCACATGGGAACACGATTCAATCATTTGTTTGCTCATTTATTCATTCCATAATTATTTATTGAGCACTAACTGTTAGGTTGGGGACATTGTTCTAGGCACTGAGAAGGGGGATTTCCATTGGGGAAATTAAAGCAGTATAGATAGGCTAATAATCTTGACCACTTTCTTTATAATAAGCATAAGCACAAGCTAATGAAGTGCAAGGGGAGGAAAAAGAAGGGCAAAGAGAAGAGGAGAGTGTGAAAGGATGGAGGGAGTAACTGTTGGTTGGTCTAGGCATAAACCAGGTGACTTCTTTTCCTGCCATGCTTGATGGCCATGGTGTGCTGAGTGTGGTCATCTTATTCTGGACAATTTATATTATAATTTAGGTTACATAGTCTGTACCATAGGGTCACTCAACTGTCTGACATTCAGGGAACATGTTGTAAGTTCAAGTTGGAAACATGCATGCAGACACATATCCATGAACTCACCCCCTTTTTGTCTTCTTCTCTCTCTCTCTCTCTCTCTCTCTCTCTCTCTCTCTCTCTCTCACACACACACACACACACACACACACACACACACGTTTCTTAGGCTAAAATTATACCTGAGGAATAAGGGGCTCCTATACCCATATTTTCCATAGTGTTTACTCTTCTACTCTTTGCTCCCTTCAGAAGACACCTATCAAGAGGAATTTATGAGATTATTGGTACACAGAGTGAATAATTCAAGAGACCCAAGCTAATCGATATTGTCTTTGAGTCTTACCATTTAAAGATGCATTCTTGTCATACTATTTGATTGTTTCCCCATATTGGGTTTTTCTTCCTGCTGAGTTTTTGATATGACACCAAGAAAGAGCCTGCACAAGTCAACTGTAAACATCACTTGGAAAACCCGTACTCTCTGCTACCCCGCCCCCAACCCTTAACACACCTAACCTATAAACTGCCTGACAATGTCAAATGCTCTGCTTACGTTTCAGGCAACATTGGCCCGGAGCTCTCATATACAGATATTGGTGTCTTCATCTCCTCCGATGGGGGCAACACGTGGAGACAGGTAACCGGGATGATTTAATAGCAGGGAGGAGACATTTAGAGTGAGTTCTGCCAACATCTCCCCTTCCTAGAGATTCTCAGGATCATTATGACTTTGTTAACATTAAGAAACACTGTTCATATTGGTCAATTTGGCTGGCAGATTAAAAGAGCCATGAAGTAAGATGAGAAGAGCACTGGGCAGGGAATAGGAAGAACTAGAATTTTCCAAGTTCATTTATTCTTTCCTCCCACAATATGTATGTGCCAGCCCCAGATGCTAAGTACTGTGCTGGTTGTTGGGGAGACAACTGATAAACTGTCTTTATCATTAACATGCCAAGGGTTCTTGGCAAGCAGCTGCCTTCTCCTTTGTGGATGTGTTTTTTTTTTTTTTTAGCTACAAAATAAGGGCATTAGAACATTAAAACTGACAGAACCATGGAAATCGGTGGTTGTTTATGTTTTGTGTAGACTCAGTCTTAAGTAAGTATTGAACAGCTTAATAGATATATGACTACATGAAAAATTAATTCAATTTTACATTTATAGCAACACTGTCCAATAGAACTTTCAGTGACAATGAAATGTTCTTTCTCTATGCTGCCCCATGCAGCTATGGAGCACTTGAATTATGACAGAGGAACTGACTTTTAGATTTTATTTATTTTAATTAATTTAAATTTAAATAGTCTCATGTGGCTACTATATTGGACAACATAGATTTATACAGTGTCAACTAGGTGCTGGGCAAAAGCCTCAAGAGGCAATTGAATATGTTGGAGTCCCTTTCCTCAAGGAGCTCAAAATTAAATAGAGGAAATGGGTTCATAAATAACTAACTATAGTTCAGGGTGATAGCATTATTTTTGTGGCATTATAGCATGCAGAGAGAAGGGAGGAATTGATTCTACTAAGCAAACTTGGAAAGACTTCACAAGAAGAGGTGACATTTCACTAATCTTAAGGGTGAGACAGTTTCTACCTGGGGAAGATGAAAGAAAAGCACTGAGTATCTTGATGGTAAAGGTGATGTGACCATCTGACAGATGTCACCATCTGAAATCTAGCTGGACAAGTTCCGGTTTGGATCCTTTAGTGAAGACTGTCATCACCATCACCAATACCACGCCCATTGCCACCACTGTCATTATCACTATTTACAAAACTTGCCAAGCACCTATCAGACATAGCAACTATTTTAAGTACCACAAGGCATACAGTGAAGAATAAATCAAGGTTCCTACCCATAAGGCCACAGTCAGGTGGATAGGGAACAGACACAAGAAAGATGTTACCTTCAAAAGATAAGGTAACCTGTTGCAAGTATAAAAAGAGGCTGGAAGCTGGGATGTAAACTCATCTGGAACAAAAACTCCCAGTATCGTCCCTAGACCTCAAGAAATGGCTCACCTGGCCAGGGGGCCACTGTAACATTCCTTCTCAGTGTTGTCACTACTTTTGTTTCTTTCTGTCTTTCCCAAACAACGAAGGATTTCACCTTTCAACCCAGTGCTGGCCCAGACAAAAGTTAATGGTGGCCAGAACACTAACACCAAGAGGAGAGTATGAGGATAACATCTCCCTTCTCCCAGTGCCGAGACTCTTCTCTTGTTCCTCCTCTTTAGGTTTCAATCCAGCATCTCTATCATGTGGCTTATCACAAAGCCAATCTTTAAGCTCTGCAGAGAAAAGCCTAGCATTGCAGGTCAGAGCCTGTGTTTATACCTGAAGTATAAGTGAATCACCCTTAGGTCCTTTGTACATTAAGACCCACCATTAGGAGGGACATTTTTCTTTTCTTTAAAGGTAAATGGGGGAAAAGATGCCCAAGGTGTTTAGTGCTGAGAAACTATTTACTTTTTCTCTAAAGTAGGAGTCCCCAATCTATGGTGAGTTGTATAAATATTTCATTACATATTACAATGTAATAATAATAGAAATAAAGTGCACAATAAATGTAATGTGCTTGTATCAATCCCCAAACCATTTGCCCCACTCCTCCACCTTGGTCCATGAAAAAACTGTCTTCCATGGAAACAGTCCCCAGTGCCAAAAAGGTTGGGGACCACTGCTCTATGGTGTTCCTGGGGCATATATATAGGATGCCGCATTCCTCCTACTCATTCCCCTCTTATATATGCCTGAATCTCCTTACCCTCTCTTTGTCCTCTTCACTTAATCCACCATACCAACCTCTCCATCTAGGCTGCAATAGTCACCATCAGCAGTTAAGTGCTGGAGGAATTCTCCAAGCCTACTTTCCTCTAGAAGTCTAAAGAAACCCTCCACTGGTTAGTTCTCTGCTGGAGAAATGGTTTTTCTATTAGAAGGTGGAGATATGAAAGTCATATCTGGGATAAGCATTGATATATGTGAGATTAGGTGTGAAATTCTTTTGACTCAGAGCCTTGTATCATCATTGGTGCTTAGAAAATGCCTATGGGTAGATGGATGGATAAATGGATCACTGAATAAGTGAATGAGTGAGTAGATGGATGAATAGGTAATGGAAAAAGAGATGAATCAAAGAATTAATAACTTTAGTTCCCTGGAAATACTGTATTCCCATGAGCATGTAGAGTAGGAGTCCACAGGCACCAAACTTAGGTCTTCATCCAACTTGCAGGGAGGCAGTGCCTCAGTCTAAATACTCAGTTATCAGGTATACCATAGTGTCTAGGGAAATCATCTTTTAGGTTCCTAGATAATTTTTAAACAACATGATAAGCCACAGACCATTTATAAATGAGCAAACTTCTGATTAGATGAGGAAGAGAGGGCTGAGTAGTAACTTATTAAGACAAAAAGATGGGGAAGTTTCTTTGAGGTCATACTCTCTTTGAGTTTTCCACTTGAGCATGCCCCTTGTGGCCTCACCTTCGCATAAGCATGCTGGTTCACAGTATATGTGGCAAGAGTCCTGCAAGTGCAATTTGAGTGGCCTAAGGAGAGTTATCTGTTCTTTGTGAGCCCATTTCCTCATCTATCTAATGGAGATAATACTTGCCAAACTATCTGATAGGGTTGTTGGAAGGTTCAGAATCTTGATGAAACAACATATGTGAAAGACTGTAAACTGTTAAGCACTATGCAAATGTAAGGTGTTGCTATGATTGCTGTTGTTGTTGTTCCAGATCTTTGATGAAGAGTACAATGTCTGGTTCCTAGACTGGGGTGGCGCCCTCGTGGCCATGAAACACACACCTCTGCCAGTCAGGCATTTGTGGTAAGGACAGCTCCCTACCCTATTAATGAATGAGCAGCTTTTTAGAGAAGAGGGTTGTGTCGAGTTATTCTGCATGGTTTCTTACCCATTCATCCATTTTCTGATCCATTTATTTATCCATCCATCCATCCATCCATCCATCCATCTGATATCCTTTACATCATGTAACCCATAGGTAGTGTGGCCAGATCATCCAGATGGGGGAGTGTAATGAAGGCGGGTGGTAGGAATGTGTGTGGTCAGATAAAACAGAAAGAAGCAGGAAGGACCTTGTAAGTCCAAGTAGCCAACATTAGGAATCCAAAGTAGGAGAGTTGGAAATTGCTGCAAGAGAAGGATTAGATGCATGTAATAGGTATTGAGTTCAAGTCTAGATAAGTTGAGTTTGCGATTCTTATGAATATTCCAGCAGAGATGACCATTAGTTTTCAGATATATTCATCTGAAGATCATGGCAGAGGTCTGGGCTGACACCTTAAAGTTGGAGTTAAAGCCATGGTAGTGGGCTCACTGCCCCATGAGAGTGGGTACAACAAGGAGAAACTAGGGACCACTATGGAACCCTGCTGAAAACCAATATGCGGACTAGAAGAAGAAATTTCAGGACAGAGTACAAAGGAATGGGCAAAATGGTAGAAACTCTGGGGAAATATTTTCATGGATGCTGCAGGAAGGGGTGATCCACAGCATTACTTCCACAATCAAATCAAGTCAGTTATGAAGTGAAAACTCTCAAGGATTAAGCAATATGTGAGGTAATCGGTGCTCTTTGTCAGAGTAGATTTGAAACAGAGGAGGGGTTGAAAGTGAGACTGTAATAGATCTATAAATGAATGCGTGACCGAATGAATGATAAGCAATGAAATGAACTAGAGACAGTACAGATTATTCTTCTTGAGAAAGTAGATTATGGAATAGAGCTGAGAGTGTGTGCAAGACCCTTCAGTGAGGATAAAGAGCTGAGTGAGAATATGTGATGATGATGATGATTTCTTGATGTTGTTTTATGTTTCTGGTAAGGGTTGGATAAGTCTTATGTGTGTTCATATTCTTAAGGGAAATAATTCCAGGCTTAAGATTCAGCAGAGAGAATACTTGGAAATGGAAGATATGCTATCTAGAGTAAAATTGGTGGGGTTTGTCATGGGCAAGATGATGGACCCCTGGCTTAAATACCAGGTCCTTTATTTGGAGAGATGAACATTTTGAGAGTAAGAATTTTACTGGAAAGTATCCGATTCTAATCAGGAAAAGGCATAGGTTTCTCTCCAGAGACCTCACTTCCAATAGGAATGCTAGTCTGGGAATACCTGGAGAGAAGCCATCTAAGTTGGGAAAATTATTCAGTATTCACTTAGGAATATGTATAGAATCAAATCATGCCTCCCAAAGTCATCAATAAAAAGTTTGAGTTTTCCCTGCTGTATAATATCACTTTTCTTGGTAAAATATTTGCAGAGCTCAGAAAAAATAGCTGCATTCCCGGTGAATTCCCTCTTATCTACCCCAACATAGAAAGTATTAAAGATGATTTTTTCATGGTAAGCTTTTGAGATAGTATTAAATCTGTTTAAAGGATGTTGACACCGTAATTTGTCATGAATGCTACAAATATTCCTCTGGACTTGGACGGGTTCCATGATTTCTGCTTACTAGCTTGTCTAGGAATGCCATTGTCTGAAAGAATCCCTCCAAATGGTTAAATGCCAGCTATTGAGTGTGTGTGTTAGAAAACAACAGCAAGAAGCTCACTTAGGAATTCTTCTTTGCACTTCTCTTTCAAAGGCTAAGTGAATATTTTGTAAGGGCTTGACCATATCATTATCATCAATGTTTACTTATGAAATTGTTGACTGATTTTTGTCTCCTGCTTATGAGATGTAAGCTTCTGAAACTCAAAGGCAGCTTTTTCTTCACTAGTAGCTTCTAATTAAGCCGCAACCTTCAAGGTAAACAAATAACCTCATTTTAAAAGGAAGAAAGGTTAGGTAATCAGTTTGTTGTTATTTTCTTTGTAGATCTCAGATTGACATTTTTTATACAGATGTATGTGTGTGGTTGCACACGTGTGTGTATGTGTGTGTGCAAAGGAAAAGACACCAGCTTACCCTTTCTCACACAAGGTTATAGTGGCTCTCAGATTTAAATAATAGCTACATTGCCTTTCAGAGAAAATAGGAGTCATAATTGAAAAGCTGGGGAGACTTTACCTAGGCTAACAAGACGTGCTGTTCCCTACAAATTGAAATGATAGGTAGCTAGATAGGCATGAAGACAAAGCAGCTTACAAATGAACCCATCTGTTTGTGACCATGTACGTTTGGATGCACAGAGATTAGAACCTAAGTGCTATTGCAGGTGACCTCTCCACCTAGCATTACCTTTGTACCTTAGAAGCATTAGAACAAAATGAACAATGGACCCTCACTGCATACAGAGCTCTAATGAAAACTCACAATAGACAGAGCACCTAATGGGCAGGTAGACAGAGGTGTGACCATGCTCAGCCCTAAAGAGCTGTCAGTGTCTCTCAATGGGATGTTCTTGGAAACAGAAAAGAAAACATCACCTGGCCTTTTGTGTTCCTTTGTTCTTCTGTAAATGGTTGTGTGGGCTCTAGCATTTTGTTCAGAGAATCATTCACATGAAAATATTATTTACAACCAATACATGCCTCTGAGGAGCAAAAGTGCATGTGCTATTCTGAAGAATCCCCAGGTGGCTAAAATGCCACCACCTCATGCATTTGGGATAAAATAAAATGGAGCAGTACACCTCACAAAAGGGAGGGACATTGATTCTCAATGACCATTACAACTCTCTCTTTCTGCGCTAGAGACTTCTGGGGAGAACTCAGGTTCTTGAAAGATCCTATTCCTTTTAGTTTATCTCATCCTAATATCATACTCATAAACACATGGAGTAGGAAAGGTTCCTGGAAGTCATATAATCTGGTGTCACACCTGATTATATGATACTTTGGTGACACCCTGAAGGGTCACCCACCTCACTTCACCAGAGTACCACAGTGCCAATCAACTTGCAATGCCCAAGACAGGGAGTTTCCATTTGTACAATGGCTTCAGTTGTTGGAAAGATTGTTTTTCATGCTGAGCAATAGTGACTCTGCTTGTAATTTCTGCCCATTGACCCCTATTCCGTTGCCTAGATCAATGCAGAATAAATCTGTTCCAGAATTAGCCATGACTTTTAGAATGGCATTGCTGGAAAGAACCTCAAGATATTTTTTTTTCCCTTAGGCTTTTTAATTTCTGGGAAGTAATCATATATGTAACTCAAAGCAGATTTTATCCATTTGTTCATTTATTCTGTACATATGCATTGAGCATATACTATTTATCTAGCATTAGAATAGGGGTTGGAATAGACTACTGAAAGACAATGTACTTGGGATCTTAAATTCTTATGCACAAATATTTGACTATTCCTTTTAGAAGAGTCACAAGATTGGAAATCTTTTCTCCCTTATTCTATATGTATTTTTAAAAATTAGTGTCCAACTATACAAGATCTGTCCAGAAAGTATCTGGCCATTGTTAATATAATGAAAACATATTACATGGCTGGATACTTTCTGGTCAGACCTCATATTCTCTTTAATTTTATTCATTGGCATTACTTTTTTTGGTAGTCAACAAATAGAGCTTTTAAAAAAATTGGAAACTTTCTCATTACAAAAATTAAAATTCAATAATTAATTCAATTCTTTTTCCCTAAGCCGTCTATACAATTCATATAATATGTTTCTAGAACAATTTGTTTTACCTTTAATCGCACTGATTGTCAGTTTTTCTACAAAAATTTTATCAATGTTTATAACTGAGCATAGTATTTAGAATCTGGTAGAAGGACAATATCTTCTCTTATGCTTATAATATATCTGTGGGCACACACTAGACTCATAATGGCTTGGTTACCTCTCATGATA